>NC_141700.1:481486117-491486117 GCF_964263255.1 Lissotriton vulgaris
TATTTAATTCACTTCCCGGGATGAAGAAACACTTTTGATGACCTCAGAGTGAGTAAATTACGCCCATTTTCATGCCCTTTTAACCATTCAACAAATCTTGTGTTTAGGGCCCCCTGGAAGCATGAAAATCACTTTAAACATGCTCATTTTAGCTCTAAAACTGATGATCCACCTACAAATGTAAACTGAAGCTCAAAAATAAAACATTTGAAAATGGACCATAAATGCCTCCATATTGTATTTAATTCACTTCCCGGGATGAAGAAACACTTTTTGAGACCTCAGAGTGAGTAAATTTGCCATTTTCATGCACTTTTAACCATTCCACAAATCTTGTGTTTAGGGCCCCTGGAAGCATGAAAATCACTTTAAACATGCTCATTTTAGCTTCAAAACTGATGATCCACCCAAAAATAAAACATTTGAAAATGGACCATTTTTCACCTTTCTGAAGCATGACAAATTGGGGGCTGTTATCTCTTTTGTCAAAAATCTGCCGTTTTTGCTTGAACATTAAATGCCTCCAAATGGTATTTAATTCACTTCCCAGGGTGAAGAAACACTTCCTGAGCCCTCAGACTGAGTAAATTGGCCATTTTCATGCAGTTTAACCATTCCATAATCTTGTGTTTAGGTCCCCTGGAATGAAAATCGCTTTAAACATGCTACGTTTGAGACCTCAGAGTTAGTAAATTGGCCATTTTCATGCACTTTTAACCATTCCACAATTCTTGTGTTTAGGGTCTCTGGAAGCATGAAATCACTTTAGACATGCTCATTTTAGCTCTAAAACTGATGATCCACCTACAAATGTAAACTGAAGCTAAAAAATAAAACATTTGAAAATGGACCATTTTTCACCTTTCTGAAGCATGACAACTTGGAGGCTGTTATCTCTATTGTCAAAATCTGCTGTTTTTGTTTGAACATTAAATACCTTCAAATGGTATTTAATTCACTTCCCAGGGTGAAGACTTCCTGAGACCTCAGACTGAGTAAATTGGCCATTTTCACGCAGTTTTAACCATTCCACAAATCTTGTGTGTAGCTCCCCTGGAATGAAAATCGCTTTAAACATGCTACTTTTTTGAGACCTCAGAGTTAGTAAATTGGCCATTTTCATGCACTTTTAACCATTCCACAATTCTTGTGTTTAGGGTCTCTGGAAGCATGAAAATCACTTTAGACATGCTCATTTTAGCTCTAAAACTGATGATCCACCTACAAATGTAAACTAAAGCTCAAAAATAAAACATTTGAAAATGGACCATAAATGCCTCCACATTGTATTTAATTCACTTCCCGGGATGAAGAAACACTTTTTGAGACCTCAGAGTGAGTAAATTTGCCATTTCCATGAACTTTTAACCATTCCACAAATCTTGTGTTTAGGGCCCCTGGGAGCATGAAAATCACTTTAAACATGCTCAATTTAGCTTCAAAACTGATGATCCACCCAAAAATAAAACATTTGAAAATGGACCATTTTTCACCTTTCTGAAGCATGACGTAAGGGTCAAAAATCAGCCGTTTTTGCTTGAACATTAAATGCCTCCAAATGGTATTTAATTCACTTCCCGGGATGAAGAAACACTTTTTGAGACCTCAGAGTGAGTAAATTTGCCATTTTCATGCACTTTTAACCATTCCACAAATCTTGTGTTTAGGGCCCCTGGAAGCATGAAAATCACTTTAAACATGCTCATTTTAGCTTCAAAACTGATGATCCACCCAAAAATAAAACATTTGAAAATGGACCATTTTTCACCTTTCTGAAGCATGACAAATTGGGGGCTGTTATCTCTTTTGTCAAAAATCTGCCGTTTTTGCTTGAACATTAAATGCCTCCAAATGGTGTTTAATTCACTTCCCAGGTGAAGAAACACTTCCTGAGCCCTCAGACTGAGTAAATTGGCCATTTTCATGCAGTTTAAACCATTCCACAAATCTTGTTTTTAGGTCCCCTGGAATGAAAATCGCTGTAAACATGCTACTTTTTGAGACCTCAGAGTTAGTAAATTGGCCATTTTCATGCACTTTTAACCATTCCACAATTCTTGTGTTTTAGGGTCTCTGGAAGCATGAAAATCACTTTAGACATGCTCATTTTAGCTCTAAAACTGATGATCCACCTACAAATGTAAACTGAAGCTCAAAAATAAAACATTTGAAAACGGACCATTTTTCACCATTCTGAAGCATGACAAATTGGAGGCTGTTATCTCTATTGTCAAACATCTGCTGTTTTTGTTTGAACATAAATGCCTTCAAATGGTATTTAATTCACTTCCCAGGTGAAGACTTCCTGAGACCCCAGACTGAGTAAATTGGCCATTTTCACGCAGTTTTAACCATTCCACAAATCTTGTGTGTAGCTCCCCTGGAATGAAAATCGCTTTAAACATGCTACTTTTTGAGACCTCGGAGTTAGTAAATTGTCCGTTTTCATGCACTTTTAACCATTCCACAATTCTTGTGTTTAGGGTCTCTGGAAGCATGAAAATCACTTTAGACATGCTCATTTTAGCTTCAAAACTGATGATCCACCCAAAAATAAAACATTTGAAAATGGACCATTTTTCACTTTTCTGAAGCATGACATAATTGGCAATTTTCACGCACTTTTAACCATTTCACAAATCTTGTGTTTAGGGCCCCTGGAAGCATGAAAATCACTTTAAACATTCTCATTTTAACTCTAAAACTGTTGATCCACCTACAAATGGCAAATTTACTCACTCTGAGATCTAAAAAAAGTGTTTCTTCATCCCGGGAATGCTCGTTTTAGCTCTAAAACTGATGATCCACCTACAAATGTAAACTGAAGCTCAAAAATAAAACATTTGAAAATGGACCATAAATGCCTCCACATTGTATTTAATTCACTTCCCGGGATGAAGAAACACTTTTTGAGACCTCAGAGTGAGTAAATTTGCCATTTTCATGCCCTTTTAACCATTCCACAAATCTTGTGTTTAGGGCCCCTGGAAGCATGAAAATCACTTTAAACATGCTCATTTTAACTCTAAAACTGATGATCCACCTACAAATTTAAACTGAAGCTCAAAAATAAAACATTTGCCTCCACATTGTATTTAATTCACTTCCCGGGATGAAGAAACACTTTTTGAGACCTCAGAGTGAGTAAATTTGCCATTTCCATGAACTTTTAACCATTCCACAAATCTTGTGTTTAGGGCCCCTGGAAGCATGAAAATCACTTTAAACATGCTCAATTTAGCTTCAAAACTGATGATCCACCCAAAAATAAAACATTTGAAAATGGACCATTTTTCACCTTTCTGAAGCATGACGTAAGGGTCAAAAATCAGCCGTTTTTGCTTGAACATTAAATGCCTCCAAATGGTATTTAATTCACTTCCCAGGGTGAAGAAACACTTCCTTAGCCCTCCGACTGAGTAAATTTGCCATTTTCAAGCAGTTTTAACCATTCCACAAATCTTGTGTGTAGCTCCCCTGGAATGAAAATCGCTTTAAACATGCTACTTTTTGAGACCTCAGAGTTAGTAAATTGGCCATTTTCATGCACTTTTAACCATTCCACAATTCTTGTGTTTAGGGTCTCTGGAAGCATGAAAATCACTTTAGACATGCTCATTTTAGCTTCAAAACTGATGATCCACCCAAAAATAAAACATTTGAAAATGGACCATTTTTCACTTTTCTGAAGCATGACATAATTGGCAATTTTCATGCACTTTTAACCATTTCACAAATCTTGTGTTTAGGGCCCCTGGAAGCATGAAAATCACTTTAAACATTCTCATTGTAACTCTAAAACTGTTGATCAACCTACAAATGGCAAATTTACTCACTCTGAGATCTAAAAAAAAGTGTTTCTTCATCCCGGGAATGCTCATTTTAGCTCTAAAACTGATGATCCACCTACAAATGTAAACTGAAGCTCAAAAATAAAACATTTGAAAATGGACCATAAATGCCTCCACATTGTATTTAATTCACTTCCCGGGATGAAGAAACACTTTTTGAGACCTCAGAGTGAGTAAATTTGCCATTTTCATGCCCTTTTAACCATTCCACAAATCTTGTGTTTAGGGCCCCTGGAAGCATGAAAATCACTTTAAACATGCTCATTTTAGCTCTAAAACTGATGATCCACCTACAAATGTAAACTGAAGCTCAAAAATAAAACATTTGAAAATGGACCATAAATGCCTCCACATTGTATTTAATTCACTTCCCGGGATGAAGAAACACTTTTTGAGACCTCAGAGTGAGTAAATTTGCCATTTTCATGCACTTTTAACCATTCCACAAATCTTGTGTTTAGGGCCCCTGGAAGCATGAAAATCACTTTAAACATGCTCATTTTAGCTTCAAAACTGATGATCCACCCAAAAATAAAACATTTGAAAATGGACCATTTTTCACCTTTCTGAAGCATGACGTAAGGGTAAAAAATCAGCCGTTTTTGCTTGAACATTAAATGCCTCCAAATGGTATTTAATTCACTTCCCGGGATGAAGAAACACTTTTTGAGACCTCAGAGTGAGTAAATTTGCCATTTTCATGCACTTTTAACCATTCCACAAATCTTGTGTTTAGGGCCCCTGGAAGCATGAAAATCACTTTAAACATGCTCATTTAGCTTCAAAACTGATGATCCACCCAAAAATAAATCATTTGAAAATGGACCATTTTTCACCTTTCTGAAGCATGACAAATTGGGGGCTGTTATCTCTTTTGTCAAAAATCTGCCGTTTTTGCTTGAACATTAAATGCCTCCAAATGGTATTTAATTCACTTCCCAGGGTGAAGAAACACTTCCTGAGCCCTCAGACTGAGTAAATTGGCCATTTTCATGCAGTTTAACCATTCCACAAATCTTGTTTTTAGGTCCCCTGGAATGAAAATCGCTGTAAACATGCTACTTTTTGAGACCTCAGAGTTAGTAAATTGGCCATTTTCATGCACTTTTAACCATTCCACAATTCTTGTGTTTAGGGTCTCTGGAAGCATGAAAATCACTTTAGACATGCTCATTTTAGCTCTAAAACTGATGATCCACCTACAAATGTAAACTGAAGCTCAAAAATAAAACATTTGAAAACGGACCATTTTTCACCATTCTGAAGCATGACAAATTGGAGGCTGTTATCTCTATTGTCAAACATCTGCTGTTTTTGTTTGAACATTAAATGCCTTCAAATGGTATTTAATTCACTTCCCAGGGTGAAGACTTCCTGAGACCCCAGACTGAGTAAATTGGCCATTTTCACGCAGTTTTAACCATTCCACAAATCTTGTGTGTAGCTCCCCTGGAATGAAAATCGCTTTAAACATGCTACTTTTTGAGACCTCGGAGTTAGTAAATTGTCCGTTTTCATGCACTTTTAACCATTCCACAATTCTTGTGTTTAGGGTCTCTGGAAGCATGAAAATCACTTTAGACATGCTCATTTTAGCTTCAAAACTGATGATCCACCCAAAAATAAAACATTTGAAAATGGACCATTTTTCACTTTTCTGAAGCATGACATAATTGGCAATTTTCACGCACTTTTAACCATTTCACAAATCTTGTGTTTAGGGCCCCTGGAAGCATGAAAATCACTTTAAACATTCTCATTTTAACTCTAAAACTGTTGATCCACCTACAAATGGCAAATTTACTCACTCTGAGATCTAAAAAAAGTGTTTCTTCATCCCGGGAATGCTCGTTTTAGCTCTAAAACTGATGATCCACCTACAAATGTAAACTGAAGCTCAAAAATAAAACATTTGAAAATGGACCATAAATGCCTCCACATTGTATTTAATTCACTTCCCGGGATGAAGAAACACTTTTTGAGACCTCAGAGTGAGTAAATTTGCCATTTTCATGCCCTTTTAACCATTCCACAAATCTTGTGTTTAGGGCCCCTGGAAGCATGAAAATCACTTTAAACATGCTCATTTTAACTCTAAAACTGATGATCCACCTACAAATTTAAACTGAAGCTCAAAAATAAAACATTTGCCTCCACATTGTATTTAATTCACTTCCCGGGATGAAGAAACACTTTTTGAGACCTCAGAGTGAGTAAATTTGCCATTTCCATGAACTTTTAACCATTCCACAAATCTTGTGTTTAGGGCCCCTGGAAGCATGAAAATCACTTTAAACATGCTCAATTTAGCTTCAAAACTGATGATCCACCCAAAAATAAAACATTTGAAAATGGACCATTTTTCACCTTTCTGAAGCATGACGTAAGGGTCAAAAATCAGCCGTTTTTGCTTGAACATTAAATGCCTCCAAATGGTATTTAATTCACTTCCCAGGGTGAAGAAACACTTCCTTAGCCCTCCGACTGAGTAAATTTGCCATTTTCAAGCAGTTTTAACCATTCCACAAATCTTGTGTGTAGCTCCCCTGGAATGAAAATCGCTTTAAACATGCTACTTTTTGAGACCTCAGAGTTAGTAAATTGGCCATTTTCATGCACTTTTAACCATTCCACAATTCTTGTGTTTAGGGTCTCTGGAAGCATGAAAATCACTTTAGACATGCTCATTTTAGCTTCAAAACTGATGATCCACCCAAAAATAAAACATTTGAAAATGGACCATTTTTCACTTTTCTGAAGCATGACATAATTGGCAATTTTCATGCACTTTTAACCATTTCACAAATCTTGTGTTTAGGGCCCCTGGAAGCATGAAAATCACTTTAAACATTCTCATTGTAACTCTAAAACTGTTGATCAACCTACAAATGGCAAATTTACTCACTCTGAGATCTAAAAAAAAGTGTTTCTTCATCCCGGGAATGCTCATTTTAGCTCTAAAACTGATGATCCACCTACAAATGTAAACTGAAGCTCAAAAATAAAACATTTGAAAATGGACCATAAATGCCTCCACATTGTATTTAATTCACTTCCCGGGATGAAGAAACACTTTTTGAGACCTCAGAGTGAGTAAATTTGCCATTTTCATGCCCTTTTAACCATTCCACAAATCTTGTGTTTAGGGCCCCTGGAAGCATGAAAATCACTTTAAACATGCTCATTTTAGCTCTAAAACTGATGATCCACCTACAAATGTAAACTGAAGCTCAAAAATAAAACATTTGAAAATGGACCATAAATGCCTCCACATTGTATTTAATTCACTTCCCGGGATGAAGAAACACTTTTTGAGACCTCAGAGTGAGTAAATTTGCCATTTTCATGCACTTTTAACCATTCCACAAATCTTGTGTTTAGGGCCCCTGGAAGCATGAAAATCACTTTAAACATGCTCATTTTAGCTTCAAAACTGATGATCCACCCAAAAATAAAACATTTGAAAATGGACCATTTTTCACCTTTCTGAAGCATGACGTAAGGGTAAAAAATCAGCCGTTTTTGCTTGAACATTAAATGCCTCCAAATGGTATTTAATTCACTTCCCGGGATGAAGAAACACTTTTTGAGACCTCAGAGTGAGTAAATTTGCCATTTTCATGCACTTTTAACCATTCCACAAATCTTGTGTTTAGGGCCCCTGGAAGCATGAAAATCACTTTAAACATGCTCATTTAGCTTCAAAACTGATGATCCACCCAAAAATAAATCATTTGAAAATGGACCATTTTTCACCTTTCTGAAGCATGACAAATTGGGGGCTGTTATCTCTTTTGTCAAAAATCTGCCGTTTTTGCTTGAACATTAAATGCCTCCAAATGGTATTTAATTCACTTCCCAGGGTGAAGAAACACTTCCTGAGCCCTCAGACTGAGTAAATTGGCCATTTTCATGCAGTTTAACCATTCCACAAATCTTGTTTTTAGGTCCCCTAGAATGAAAATCGCTGTAAACATGCTACTTTTTGAGACCTCAGAGTTAGTAAATTGGCCATTTTCATGCACTTTCAACCATTCCACAATTCTTGTGTTTAGGGTCTCTGGAAGCATGAAAATCACTTTAGACATGCTCATTTTAGCTCTAAAACTGATGATCCACCTACAAATGTAAACTGAAGCTCAAAAATAAAACATTTGAAAACGGACCATTTTTCACCATTCTAAAGCATGACAAATTGGAGGCTGTTATCTCTATTGTCAAAAATCTGCTGTTTTTGTTTGAACATTAAATGCCTTCAAATGGTATTTAATTCACTTCCCAGGGTGAAGACTTCCTGAGACCTCAGACTGAGTAAATTGGCCATTTTCACGCAGTTTTAACCATTCCACAAATCTTGTGTGTAGCTCCCCTGGAATGAAAATCGCTTTAAACATGCTACTTTTTGAGACCTCGGAGTTAGTAAATTGGCCATTTTCATGCACTTTTAACCATTCCACAATTCTTGTGTTTAGGGTCTCTGGAAGCATGAAAATCACTTTAGACATGCTCATTTTAGCTTCAAAACTGATGATCCACCCAAAAATAAAACATTTGAAAATGGACCATTTTTCACTTTTCTGAAGCATGACATAATTGGCAATTTTCATGCACTTTTAACCATTTCACAAATCTTGTGTTTAGGGCCCCTGGAAGCATGAAAATCACTTTAAACATTCTCATTTTAACTCTAAAACTGTTGATCCACCTACAAATGGCAAATTTACTCACTCTGAGATCTAAAAAAAGTGTTTCTTCATCCCGGGAATGCTCGTTTTAGCTCTAAAACTGATGATCCACCTACAAATGTAAACTGAAGCTCAAAAATAAAACATTTGAAAATGGACCATAAATGCCTCCACATTGTATTTAATTCACTTCCCGGGATGAAGAAACACTTTTTGAGACCTCAGAGTGAGTAAATTTGCCATTTTCATGCCCTTTTAACCCTTCCACAAATCTTGTGTTTAGGGCCCCTGGAAGCATGAAAATCACTTTAAACATGCTCATTTTAGCTCTAAAACTGACGATCCACCTACAAATTTAAACTGAAGCTCAAAAATAAAACATTTGCCTCCACATTGTATTTAATTCACTTCCCGGGATGAAGAAACACTTTTTGAGACCTCAGAGTGAGTAAATTTGCCATTTCCATGAACTTTTAACCATTCCACAAATCTTGTGTTTAGGGCCCCTGGAAGCATGAAAATCACTTTAAACATGCTCAATTTAGCTTCAAAACTGATGATCCACCCAAAAATAAAACATTTGAAAATGGACCATTTTTCACCTTTCTGAAGCATGACAAATTGGGGGCTGTTATCTCTTTTGTCAAAAATCTGCCGTTTTTGCTTGAACATTAAATGCCTCCAAATGGTATTTAATTCACTTCCCAGGGTGAAGAAACACTTCCTGAGCCCTCAGACTGAGTAAATTGGCCATTTTCATGCAGTTTAACCATTCCACAAATCTTGTTTTTAGGTCCCCTGAATGAAAATCGCTGTAAACATGCTACTTTTTGAGACCTCAGAGTTAGTAAATTGGCCATTTTCATGCACTTTTAACCATTCCACAATTCTTGTGTTTAGGGTCTCTGGAAGCATGAAAATCACTTTAGACATGCTCATTTTAGCTCTAAAACTGATGATCCACCTACAAATGTAAACTGAAGCTCAAAAATAAAACATTTGAAAACGGACCATTTTTCACCATTCTGAAGCATGACAAATTGGAGGCTGTTATCTCTATTGTCAAAAATCTGCTGTTTTTGTTTGAACATTAAATGCCTTCAAATGGTATTTAATTCACTTCCCAGGGTGAAGACTTCCTGAGACCTCAGACTGAGTAAATTGGCCATTTTCACGCAGTTTTAACCATTCCACAAATCTTGTGTGTAGCTCCCCTGGAATGAAAATCGCTTTAAACATGCTACTTTTTGAGACCTCGGAGTTAGTAAATTGGCCGTTTTCATGCACTTTTAACCATTCCACAATTCTTGTGTTTAGGGTCTCTGGAAGCATGAAAATCACTTTAGACATGCTCATTTTAGCTTCAAAACTGATGATCCACCCAAAAATAAAACATTTGAAAATGGACCATTTTTCACTTTTCTGAAGCATGACATAATTGGCAATTTTCACGCACTTTTAACCATTTCACAAATCTTGTGTTTAGGGCCCCTGGAAGCATGAAAATCACTTTAAACATTCTCATTTTAACTCTAAAACTGTTGATCCACCTACAAATGGCAAATTTACTCACTCTGAGATCTAAAAAAAGTGTTTCTTCATCCCGGGAATGCTCGTTTTAGCTCTAAAACTGATGATCCACCTACAAATGTAAACTGAAGCTCAAAAATAAAACATTTGAAAATGGACCATAAATGCCTCCACATTGTATTTAATTCACTTCCCGGGATGAAGAAACACTTTTTGAGACCTCAGAAGGAGTAAATTTGCCATTTTCATGCCCTTTTAACCATTCCACAAATCTTGTGTTTAGGGCCCCTGGAAGCATGAAAATCACTTTAAACATGCTCATTTTAGCTCTAAAACTGATGATCCACCTACAAATTTAAACTGAAGCTCAAAAATAAAACATTTGCCTCCACATTGTATTTAATTCACTTCCCGGGATGAAGAAACACTTTTTGAGACCTCAGAGTGAGTAAATTTGCCATTTCCATGAACTTTTAACCATTCCACAAATCTTGTGTTTAGGGCCCCTGGAAGCATGAAAATCACTTTAAACATGCTCAATTTAGCTTCAAAACTGATGATCCACCCAAAAATAAAACATTTGAAAATGGACCATTTTTCACCTTTCTGAAGCATGACGTAAGGGTCAAAAATCAGCCGTTTTTGCTTGAACATTAAATGCCTCCAAATGGTATTTAATTCACTTCCCGGGATGAAGAAACACTTTTTGAGACCTCAGAGTGAGTAAATTTGCCATTTTCATGCACTTTTAACCATTCCACAAATCTTGTGTTTAGGGCCCCTGGAAGCATGAAAATCACTTTAAACATGCTCATTTTAGCTTCAAAACTGATGATCCACCCAAAAATAAAACATTTGAAAATGGACCATTTTTCACCTTTCTGAAGCATGACAAATTGTGGGCTGTTATCTCTTTTGTCAAAAATCTGCCGTTTTTGCTTGAACATTAAATGCCTCCAAATGGTATTTAATTCACTTCCCAGGGTGAAGAAACACTTCCTGAGCCCTCAGACTGAGTAAATTGGCCATTTTCATGCAGTTTAACCATTCCACAAATCTTGTGTTTAGGTCCCCTGGAATGAAAATCGCTTTAAACATGCTACGTTTGAGACCTCAGAGTTAGTAAATTGGCCATTTTCATGCACTTTTAACCATTCCACAATTCTTCTGTTTAGGGTCTCTGGAAGCATGAAAATCACTTTAGACATGCTCATTTTAGCTCTAAAACTGATGATCCACCTACAAATGTAAACTGAAGCTCAAAAATAAAACATTTGAAAATGGACCATTTTTCACCTTTCTGAAGCATGACAAATTGGAGGCTGTTATCTCTATTGTCAAAAATCTGCTGTTTTTGTTTGAACATTAAATACCTTCAAATGGTATTTAATTCACTTCCCAGGGTGAAGACTTCCTGAGACCTCAGACTGAGTAAATTGGCCATTTTCACGCAGTTTTAACCATTCCACAAATCTTGTGTGTAGCTCCCCTGGAATGAAAATCGCTTTAAACATGCTACTTTTTGAGACCTCAGAGTTAGTAAATTGGCCATTTTCATGCACTTTTAACCATTCCACAATTCTTGTGTTTAGGGTCTCTGGAAGCATGAAAATCACTTTAGACATGCTCATTTTAGCTTCAAAACTGATGATCCACCCAAAAATAAAACATTTGAAAATGGACCATTTTTCACTTTTCTGAAGCATGACATAATTGGCAATTTTCATGCACTTTTAACCATTTCACAAATCTTGTGTTTAGGGCCCCTGGAAGCATGATAATCACTTTAAACATTCTCATTTTAACTCTAAAACTGTTGATCAACCTACAAATGGCAAATTTACTCACTCTGAGATCTAAAAAAAAGTGTTTCTTCATCCCGGGAATGCTCATTTTAGCTCTAAAACTGATGATCCACCTACAAATGTAAACTGAAGCTCAAAAATAAAACATTTGAAAATGGACCATAAATGCCTCCACATTGTATTTAATTCACTTCCTGGGATGAAGAAACACTTTTTGAGACCTCAGAGTGAGTAAATTTGCCATTTTCATGCCCTTTTAACCATTCCACAAATCTTGTGTTTAGGGCCCCTGGAAGCATGAAAATCACTTTAAACATGCTCATTTTAGCTCTAAAACTGATGATCCACCTACAAATGTAAACTGAAGCTCAAAAATAAAACATTTGAAAATGGACCATAAATGCCTCCACATTGTATTTAATTCACTTCCCGGGATGAAGAAACACTTTTTGAGACCTCAGAGTGAGTAAATTTGCCATTTTCATGCACTTTTAACCATTCCACAAATCTTGTGTTTAGGGCCCCTGGAAGCATGAAAATCACTTTAAACATGCTCATTTTAGCTTCAAAACTGATGATCCACCCAAAAATAAAACATTTGAAAATGGATCATTTTTCACCTTTCTGAAGCATGACAAATTGGGGGCTGTTATCTCTTTTGTCAAAAATCTGCCGTTTTTGCTTGAACATTAAATGCCTCCAAATGGTATTTAATTCACTTCCCAGGGTGAAGAAACACTTCCTGAGCCCTCAGACTGAGTAAATTGGCCATTTTCAAGCAGTTTTAACCATTCCACAAATCTTGTGTGTAGCTCCCCTGGAATGAAAATCGCTTTAAACATGCTACTTTTTGAGACCTCAGAGTTAGTAAATTGGCCATTTTCATGCACTTTTAACCATTCCACAATTCTTGTGTTTAGGGTCTCTGGAAGCATGAAAAACCCCTTTAGACATGCTCATTTTAGCTTCAAAACTGATGATCCACCCAAAAATAAAACATTTGAAAATGGACCATTTTTCACTTTTCTGAAGCATGACATAATTGGCAATTTTCATGCACTTTTAACCATTTCACAAATCTTGTGTTTAGGGCCCCTGGAAGCATGAAAATCACTTTAAACATTCTCATTTTAACTCTAAAACTGTTGATCAACCTACAAATGGCAAATTTACTCACTCTGAGATCTAAAAAAAAGTGTTTCTTCATCCCGGGAATGCTCATTTTAGCTCTAAAACTGATGATCCACCTACAAATGTAAACTGAAGCTCAAAAATAAAACATTTGAAAATGGACCATAAATGCCTCCACATTGTATTTAATTCACTTCCCGGGATGAAGAAACACTTTTTGAGACCTCAGAGTGAGTAAATTCGCCATTTTCATGCCCTTTTAACCATTCAACAAATCTTGTGTTTAGGGCCCCTGGAAGCATGAAAATCACTTTAAACATGCTCATTTTAGCTCTAAAACTGATGATCCACCTACAAATGTAAACTGAAGCTCAAAAATAAAACATTTGAAAATGGACCATAAATGCCTCCATATTGTATTTAATTCACTTCCCGGGATGAAGAAACACTTTTTGAGACCTCAGAGTGAGTAAATTTGCCATTTTCATGCACTTTTAACCATTCCACAAATCTTGTGTTTAGGGCCCCTGGAAGCATGAAAATCACTTTAAACATGCTCATTTTAGCTTCAAAACTGATGATCCACCCAAAAATAAAACATTTGAAAATGGACCATTTTTCACCTTTCTGAAGCATGACAAATTGGGGGCTGTTATCTCTTTTGTCAAAAATCTGCCGTTTTTGCTTGAACATTAAATGCCTCCAAATGGTATTTAATTCACTTCCCAGGGTGAAGAAACACTTCCTGAGCCCTCAGACTGAGTAAATTGGCCATTTTCATGCAGTTTAACCATTCCATAAATCTTGTGTTTAGGTCCCCTGGAATGAAAATCGCTTTAAACATGCTACGTTTGAGACCTCAGAGTTAGTAAATTGGCCATTTTCATGCACTTTTAACCATTCCACAATTCTTGTGTTTAGGGTCTCTGGAAGCATGAAAATCACTTTAGACATGCTCATTTTAGCTCTAAAACTGATGATCCACCTACAAATGTAAACTGAAGCTAAAAAATAAAACATTTGAAAATGGACCATTTTTCACCTTTCTGAAGCATGACAACTTGGAGGCTGTTATCTCTATTGTCAAAAATCTGCTGTTTTTGTTTGAACATTAAATACCTTCAAATGGTATTTAATTCACTTCCCAGGGTGAAGACTTCCTGAGACCTCAGACTGAGTAAATTGGCCATTTTCACGCAGTTTTAACCATTCCACAAATCTTGTGTGTAGCTCCCCTGGAATGAAAATCGCTTTAAACATGCTACTTTTTGAGACCTCAGAGTTAGTAAATTGGCCATTTTCATGCACTTTTAACCATTCCACAATTCTTGTGTTTAGGGTCTCTGGAAGCATGAAAATCACTTTAGACATGCTCATTTTAGCTCTAAAACTGATGATCCACCTACAAATGTAAACTAAAGCTCAAAAATAAAACATTTGAAAATGGACCATAAATGCCTCCACATTGTATTTAATTCACTTCCCGGGATGAAGAAACACTTTTTGAGACCTCAGAGTGAGTAAATTTGCCATTTCCATGAACTTTTAACCATTCCACAAATCTTGTGTTTAGGGCCCCTGGGAGCATGAAAATCACTTTAAACATGCTCAATTTAGCTTCAAAACTGATGATCCACCCAAAAATAAAACATTTGAAAATGGACCATTTTTCACCTTTCTGAAGCATGACGTAAGGGTCAAAAATCAGCCGTTTTTGCTTGAACATTAAATGCCTCCAAATGGTATTTAATTCACTTCCCGGGATGAAGAAACACTTTTTGAGACCTCAGAGTGAGTAAATTTGCCATTTTCATGCACTTTTAACCATTCCACAAATCTTGTGTTTAGGGCCCCTGGAAGCATGAAAATCACTTTAAACATGCTCATTTTAGCTTCAAAACTGATGATCCACCCAAAAATAAAACATTTGAAAATGGACCATTTTTCACCTTTCTGAAGCATGACAAATTGGGGGCTGTTATCTCTTTTGTCAAAAATCTGCCGTTTTTGCTTGAACATTAAATGCCTCCAAATGGTGTTTAATTCACTTCCCAGGGTGAAGAAACACTTCCTGAGCCCTCAGACTGAGTAAATTGGCCATTTTCATGCAGTTTAACCATTCCACAAATCTTGTTTTTAGGTCCCCTGGAATGAAAATCGCTGTAAACATGCTACTTTTTGAGACCTCAGAGTTAGTAAATTGGCCATTTTCATGCACTTTTAACCATTCCACAATTCTTGTGTTTAGGGTCTCTGGAAGCATGAAAATCACTTTAGACATGCTCATTTTAGCTCTAAAACTGATGATCCACCTACAAATGTAAACTGAAGCTCAAAAATAAAACATTTGAAAACGGACCATTTTTCACCATTCTGAAGCATGACAAATTGGAGGCTGTTATCTCTATTGTCAAACATCTGCTGTTTTTGTTTGAACATTAAATGCCTTCAAATGGTATTTAATTCACTTCCCAGGGTGAAGACTTCCTGAGACCCCAGACTGAGTAAATTGGCCATTTTCACGCAGTTTTAACCATTCCACAAATCTTGTGTGTAGCTCCCCTGGAATGAAAATCGCTTTAAACATGCTACTTTTTGAGACCTCGGAGTTAGTAAATTGTCCGTTTTCATGCACTTTTAACCATTCCACAATTCTTGTGTTTAGGGTCTCTGGAAGCATGAAAATCACTTTAGACATGCTCATTTTAGCTTCAAAACTGATGATCCACCCAAAAATAAAACATTTGAAAATGGACCATTTTTCACTTTTCTGAAGCATGACATAATTGGCAATTTTCACGCACTTTTAACCATTTCACAAATCTTGTGTTTAGGGCCCCTGGAAGCATGAAAATCACTTTAAACATTCTCATTTTAACTCTAAAACTGTTGATCCACCTACAAATGGCAAATTTACTCACTCTGAGATCTAAAAAAAGTGTTTCTTCATCCCGGGAATGCTCGTTTTAGCTCTAAAACTGATGATCCACCTACAAATGTAAACTGAAGCTCAAAAATAAAACATTTGAAAATGGACCATAAATGCCTCCACATTGTATTTAATTCACTTCCCGGGATGAAGAAACACTTTTTGAGACCTCAGAGTGAGTAAATTTGCCATTTTCATGCCCTTTTAACCATTCCACAAATCTTGTGTTTAGGGCCCCTGGAAGCATGAAAATCACTTTAAACATGCTCATTTTAACTCTAAAACTGATGATCCACCTACAAATTTAAACTGAAGCTCAAAAATAAAACATTTGCCTCCACATTGTATTTAATTCACTTCCCGGGATGAAGAAACACTTTTTGAGACCTCAGAGTGAGTAAATTTGCCATTTCCATGAACTTTTAACCATTCCACAAATCTTGTGTTTAGGGCCCCTGGAAGCATGAAAATCACTTTAAACATGCTCAATTTAGCTTCAAAACTGATGATCCACCCAAAAATAAAACATTTGAAAATGGACCATTTTTCACCTTTCTGAAGCATGACGTAAGGGTCAAAAATCAGCCGTTTTTGCTTGAACATTAAATGCCTCCAAATGGTATTTAATTCACTTCCCAGGGTGAAGAAACACTTCCTTAGCCCTCCGACTGAGTAAATTTGCCATTTTCAAGCAGTTTTAACCATTCCACAAATCTTGTGTGTAGCTCCCCTGGAATGAAAATCGCTTTAAACATGCTACTTTTTGAGACCTCAGAGTTAGTAAATTGGCCATTTTCATGCACTTTTAACCATTCCACAATTCTTGTGTTTAGGGTCTCTGGAAGCATGAAAATCACTTTAGACATGCTCATTTTAGCTTCAAAACTGATGATCCACCCAAAAATAAAACATTTGAAAATGGACCATTTTTCACTTTTCTGAAGCATGACATAATTGGCAATTTTCATGCACTTTTAACCATTTCACAAATCTTGTGTTTAGGGCCCCTGGAAGCATGAAAATCACTTTAAACATTCTCATTGTAACTCTAAAACTGTTGATCAACCTACAAATGGCAAATTTACTCACTCTGAGATCTAAAAAAAAGTGTTTCTTCATCCCGGGAATGCTCATTTTAGCTCTAAAACTGATGATCCACCTACAAATGTAAACTGAAGCTCAAAAATAAAACATTTGAAAATGGACCATAAATGCCTCCACATTGTATTTAATTCACTTCCCGGGATGAAGAAACACTTTTTGAGACCTCAGAGTGAGTAAATTTGCCATTTTCATGCCCTTTTAACCATTCCACAAATCTTGTGTTTAGGGCCCCTGGAAGCATGAAAATCACTTTAAACATGCTCATTTTAGCTCTAAAACTGATGATCCACCTACAAATGTAAACTGAAGCTCAAAAATAAAACATTTGAAAATGGACCATAAATGCCTCCACATTGTATTTAATTCACTTCCCGGGATGAAGAAACACTTTTTGAGACCTCAGAGTGAGTAAATTTGCCATTTTCATGCACTTTTAACCATTCCACAAATCTTGTGTTTAGGGCCCCTGGAAGCATGAAAATCACTTTAAACATGCTCATTTTAGCTTCAAAACTGATGATCCACCCAAAAATAAAACATTTGAAAATGGACCATTTTTCACCTTTCTGAAGCATGACGTAAGGGTAAAAAATCAGCCGTTTTTGCTTGAACATTAAATGCCTCCAAATGGTATTTAATTCACTTCCCGGGATGAAGAAACACTTTTTGAGACCTCAGAGTGAGTAAATTTGCCATTTTCATGCACTTTTAACCATTCCACAAATCTTGTGTTTAGGGCCCCTGGAAGCATGAAAATCACTTTAAACATGCTCATTTAGCTTCAAAACTGATGATCCACCCAAAAATAAATCATTTGAAAATGGACCATTTTTCACCTTTCTGAAGCATGACAAATTGGGGGCTGTTATCTCTTTTGTCAAAAATCTGCCGTTTTTGCTTGAACATTAAATGCCTCCAAATGGTATTTAATTCACTTCCCAGGGTGAAGAAACACTTCCTGAGCCCTCAGACTGAGTAAATTGGCCATTTTCATGCAGTTTAACCATTCCACAAATCTTGTTTTTAGGTCCCCTAGAATGAAAATCGCTGTAAACATGCTACTTTTTGAGACCTCAGAGTTAGTAAATTGGCCATTTTCATGCACTTTCAACCATTCCACAATTCTTGTGTTTAGGGTCTCTGGAAGCATGAAAATCACTTTAGACATGCTCATTTTAGCTCTAAAACTGATGATCCACCTACAAATGTAAACTGAAGCTCAAAAATAAAACATTTGAAAACGGACCATTTTTCACCATTCTAAAGCATGACAAATTGGAGGCTGTTATCTCTATTGTCAAAAATCTGCTGTTTTTGTTTGAACATTAAATGCCTTCAAATGGTATTTAATTCACTTCCCAGGGTGAAGACTTCCTGAGACCTCAGACTGAGTAAATTGGCCATTTTCACGCAGTTTTAACCATTCCACAAATCTTGTGTGTAGCTCCCCTGGAATGAAAATCGCTTTAAACATGCTACTTTTTGAGACCTCGGAGTTAGTAAATTGGCCATTTTCATGCACTTTTAACCATTCCACAATTCTTGTGTTTAGGGTCTCTGGAAGCATGAAAATCACTTTAGACATGCTCATTTTAGCTTCAAAACTGATGATCCACCCAAAAATAAAACATTTGAAAATGGACCATTTTTCACTTTTCTGAAGCATGACATAATTGGCAATTTTCATGCACTTTTAACCATTTCACAAATCTTGTGTTTAGGGCCCCTGGAAGCATGAAAATCACTTTAAACATTCTCATTTTAACTCTAAAACTGTTGATCCACCTACAAATGGCAAATTTACTCACTCTGAGATCTAAAAAAAGTGTTTCTTCATCCCGGGAATGCTCGTTTTAGCTCTAAAACTGATGATCCACCTACAAATGTAAACTGAAGCTCAAAAATAAAACATTTGAAAATGGACCATAAATGCCTCCACATTGTATTTAATTCACTTCCCGGGATGAAGAAACACTTTTTGAGACCTCAGAGTGAGTAAATTTGCCATTTTCATGCCCTTTTAACCCTTCCACAAATCTTGTGTTTAGGGCCCCTGGAAGCATGAAAATCACTTTAAACATGCTCATTTTAGCTCTAAAACTGACGATCCACCTACAAATTTAAACTGAAGCTCAAAAATAAAACATTTGCCTCCACATTGTATTTAATTCACTTCCCGGGATGAAGAAACACTTTTTGAGACCTCAGAGTGAGTAAATTTGCCATTTCCATGAACTTTTAACCATTCCACAAATCTTGTGTTTAGGGCCCCTGGAAGCATGAAAATCACTTTAAACATGCTCAATTTAGCTTCAAAACTGATGATCCACCCAAAAATAAAACATTTGAAAATGGACCATTTTTCACCTTTCTGAAGCATGACAAATTGGGGGCTGTTATCTCTTTTGTCAAAAATCTGCCGTTTTTGCTTGAACATTAAATGCCTCCAAATGGTATTTAATTCACTTCCCAGGGTGAAGAAACACTTCCTGAGCCCTCAGACTGAGTAAATTGGCCATTTTCATGCAGTTTAACCATTCCACAAATCTTGTTTTTAGGTCCCCTGAATGAAAATCGCTGTAAACATGCTACTTTTTGAGACCTCAGAGTTAGTAAATTGGCCATTTTCATGCACTTTTAACCATTCCACAATTCTTGTGTTTAGGGTCTCTGGAAGCATGAAAATCACTTTAGACATGCTCATTTTAGCTCTAAAACTGATGATCCACCTACAAATGTAAACTGAAGCTCAAAAATAAAACATTTGAAAACGGACCATTTTTCACCATTCTGAAGCATGACAAATTGGAGGCTGTTATCTCTATTGTCAAAAATCTGCTGTTTTTGTTTGAACATTAAATGCCTTCAAATGGTATTTAATTCACTTCCCAGGGTGAAGACTTCCTGAGACCTCAGACTGAGTAAATTGGCCATTTTCACGCAGTTTTAACCATTCCACAAATCTTGTGTGTAGCTCCCCTGGAATGAAAATCGCTTTAAACATGCTACTTTTTGAGACCTCGGAGTTAGTAAATTGGCCGTTTTCATGCACTTTTAACCATTCCACAATTCTTGTGTTTAGGGTCTCTGGAAGCATGAAAATCACTTTAGACATGCTCATTTTAGCTTCAAAACTGATGATCCACCCAAAAATAAAACATTTGAAAATGGACCATTTTTCACTTTTCTGAAGCATGACATAATTGGCAATTTTCACGCACTTTTAACCATTTCACAAATCTTGTGTTTAGGGCCCCTGGAAGCATGAAAATCACTTTAAACATTCTCATTTTAACTCTAAAACTGTTGATCCACCTACAAATGGCAAATTTACTCACTCTGAGATCTAAAAAAAGTGTTTCTTCATCCCGGGAATGCTCGTTTTAGCTCTAAAACTGATGATCCACCTACAAATGTAAACTGAAGCTCAAAAATAAAACATTTGAAAATGGACCATAAATGCCTCCACATTGTATTTAATTCACTTCCCGGGATGAAGAAACACTTTTTGAGACCTCAGAAGGAGTAAATTTGCCATTTTCATGCCCTTTTAACCATTCCACAAATCTTGTGTTTAGGGCCCCTGGAAGCATGAAAATCACTTTAAACATGCTCATTTTAGCTCTAAAACTGATGATCCACCTACAAATTTAAACTGAAGCTCAAAAATAAAACATTTGCCTCCACATTGTATTTAATTCACTTCCCGGGATGAAGAAACACTTTTTGAGACCTCAGAGTGAGTAAATTTGCCATTTCCATGAACTTTTAACCATTCCACAAATCTTGTGTTTAGGGCCCCTGGAAGCATGAAAATCACTTTAAACATGCTCAATTTAGCTTCAAAACTGATGATCCACCCAAAAATAAAACATTTGAAAATGGACCATTTTTCACCTTTCTGAAGCATGACGTAAGGGTCAAAAATCAGCCGTTTTTGCTTGAACATTAAATGCCTCCAAATGGTATTTAATTCACTTCCCGGGATGAAGAAACACTTTTTGAGACCTCAGAGTGAGTAAATTTGCCATTTTCATGCACTTTTAACCATTCCACAAATCTTGTGTTTAGGGCCCCTGGAAGCATGAAAATCACTTTAAACATGCTCATTTTAGCTTCAAAACTGATGATCCACCCAAAAATAAAACATTTGAAAATGGACCATTTTTCACCTTTCTGAAGCATGACAAATTGTGGGCTGTTATCTCTTTTGTCAAAAATCTGCCGTTTTTGCTTGAACATTAAATGCCTCCAAATGGTATTTAATTCACTTCCCAGGGTGAAGAAACACTTCCTGAGCCCTCAGACTGAGTAAATTGGCCATTTTCATGCAGTTTAACCATTCCACAAATCTTGTGTTTAGGTCCCCTGGAATGAAAATCGCTTTAAACATGCTACGTTTGAGACCTCAGAGTTAGTAAATTGGCCATTTTCATGCACTTTTAACCATTCCACAATTCTTCTGTTTTGGGTCTCTGGAAGCATGAAAATCACTTTAGACATGCTCATTTTAGCTCTAAAACTGATGATCCACCTACAAATGTAAACTGAAGCTCAAAAATAAAACATTTGAAAATGGACCATTTTTCACCTTTCTGAAGCATGACAAATTGGAGGCTGTTATCTCTATTGTCAAAAATCTGCTGTTTTTGTTTGAACATTAAATACCTTCAAATGGTATTTAATTCACTTCCCAGGGTGAAGACTTCCTGAGACCTCAGACTGAGTAAATTGGCCATTTTCACGCAGTTTTAACCATTCCACAAATCTTGTGTGTAGCTCCCCTGGAATGAAAATCGCTTTAAACATGCTACTTTTTGAGACCTCAGAGTTAGTAAATTGGCCATTTTCATGCACTTTTAACCATTCCACAATTCTTGTGTTTAGGGTCTCTGGAAGCATGAAAATCACTTTAGACATGCTCATTTTAGCTTCAAAACTGATGATCCACCCAAAAATAAAACATTTGAAAATGGACCATTTTTCACTTTTCTGAAGCATGACATAATTGGCAATTTTCATGCACTTTTAACCATTTCACAAATCTTGTGTTTAGGGCCCCTGGAAGCATGATAATCACTTTAAACATTCTCATTTTAACTCTAAAACTGTTGATCAACCTACAAATGGCAAATTTACTCACTCTGAGATCTAAAAAAAAGTGTTTCTTCATCCCGGGAATGCTCATTTTAGCTCTAAAACTGATGATCCACCTACAAATGTAAACTGAAGCTCAAAAATAAAACATTTGAAAATGGACCATAAATGCCTCCACATTGTATTTAATTCACTTCCCGGGATGAAGAAACACTTTTTGAGACCTCAGAGTGAGTAAATTTGCCATTTTCATGCCCTTTTAACCATTCCACAAATCTTGTGTTTAGGGCCCCTGGAAGCATGAAAATCACTTTAACCATGCTCATTTTAGCTCTAAAACTGATGATCCACCTACAAATGTAAACTGAAGCTCAAAAATAAAACATTTGAAAATGGACCATAAATGCCTCCACATTGTATTTAATTCACTTCCCGGGATGAAGAAACACTTTTTGAGACCTCAGAGTGAGTAAATTTGCCATTTTCATGCACTTTTAACCATTCCACAAATCTTGTGTTTAGGGCCCCTGGAAGCATGAAAATCACTTTAAACATGCTCATTTTAGCTTCAAAACTGATGATCCACCCAAAAATAAAACATTTGAAAATGGACCATTTTTCACCTTTCTGAAGCATGACAAATTGGGGGCTGTTATCTCTTTTGTCAAAAATCTGCCGTTTTTGCTTGAACATTAAATGCCTCCAAATGGTATTTAATTCACTTCCCAGGGTGAAGAAACACTTCCTGAGCCCTCAGACTGAGTAAATTGGCCATTTTCAAGCAGTTTTAACCATTCCACAAATCTTGTGTGTAGCTCCCCTGGAATGAAAATCGCTTTAAACATGCTACTTTTTGAGACCTCAGAGTTAGTAAATTGGCCATTTTCATGCACTTTTAACCATTCCACAATTCTTGTGTTTAGGGTCTCTGGAAGCATGAAAAACCCCTTTAGACATGCTCATTTTAGCTTCAAAACTGATGATCCACCCAAAAATAAAACATTTGAAAATGGACCATTTTTCACTTTTCTGAAGCATGACATAATTGGCAATTTTCATGCACTTTTAACCATTTCACAAATCTTGTGTTTAGGGCCCCTGGAAGCATGAAAATCACTTTAAACATTCTCATTTTAACTCTAAAACTGTTGATCAACCTACAAATGGCAAATTTACTCACTCTGAGATCTAAAAAAAAGTGTTTCTTCATCCCGGGAATGCTCATTTTAGCTCTAAAACTGATGATCCACCTACAAATGTAAACTGAAGCTCAAAAATAAAACATTTGAAAATGGACCATAAATGCCTCCACATTGTATTTAATTCACTTCCCGGGATGAAGAAACACTTTTTGAGACCTCAGAGTGAGTAAATTCGCCATTTTCATGCCCTTTTAACCATTCCACAAATCTTGTGTTTAGGGCCCCTGGAAGCATGAAAATCACTTTAAACATGCTCATTTTAGCTCTAAAACTGATGATCCACCTACAAATGTAAACTGAAGCTCAAAAATAAAACATTTGAAAATGGACCATAAATGCCTCCACATTGTATTTAATTCACTTCCCGGGATGAAGAAACACTTTTTGAGACCTCAGAGTGAGTAAATTTGCCATTTTCATGCACTTTTAACCATTCCACAAATCTTGTGTTTAGGGCCCCTGGAAGCATGAAAATCACTTTAAACATGCTCATTTTAGCTTCAAAACTGATGATCCACCCAAAAATAAAACATTTGAAAATGGACCATTTTTCACCTTTCTGAAGCATGACAAATTGTGGGCTGTTATCTCTTTTGTCAAAAATCTGCCGTTTTTGCTTGAACATTAAATGCCTCCAAATGGTATTTAATTCACTTCCCAGGGTGAAGAAACACTTCCTGAGCCCTCAGACTGAGTAAATTGGCCATTTTCATGCAGTTTAACCATTCCACAAATCTTGTGTTTAGGTCCCCTGGAATGAAAATCGCTTTAAACATGCTACGTTTGAGACCTCAGAGTTAGTAAATTGGCCATTTTCATGCACTTTTAACCATTCCACAATTCTTCTGTTTTGGGTCTCTGGAAGCATGAAAATCACTTTAGACATGCTCATTTTAGCTCTAAAACTGATGATCCACCTACAAATGTAAACTGAAGCTCAAAAATAAAACATTTGAAAATGGACCATTTTTCACCTTTCTGAAGCATGACAAATTGGAGGCTGTTATCTCTATTGTCAAAAATCTGCTGTTTTTGTTTGAACATTAAATACCTTCAAATGGTATTTAATTCACTTCCCAGGGTGAAGACTTCCTGAGACCTCAGACTGAGTAAATTGGCCATTTTCACGCAGTTTTAACCATTCCACAAATCTTGTGTGTAGCTCCCCTGGAATGAAAATCGCTTTAAACATGCTACTTTTTGAGACCTCAGAGTTAGTAAATTGGCCATTTTCATGCACTTTTAACCATTCCACAATTCTTGTGTTTAGGGTCTCTGGAAGCATGAAAAACCCCTTTAGACATGCTCATTTTAGCTTCAAAACTGATGATCCACCCAAAAATAAAACATTTGAAAATGGACCATTTTTCACTTTTCTGAAGCATGACATAATTGGCAATTTTCATGCACTTTTAACCATTTCACAAATCTTGTGTTTAGGGCCCCTGGAAGCATGAAAATCACTTTAAACATTCTCATTTTAACTCTAAAACTGTTGATCAACCTACAAATGGCAAATTTACTCACTCTGAGATCTAAAAAAAAGTGTTTCTTCATCCCGGGAATGCTCATTTTAGCTCTAAAACTGATGATCCACCTACAAATGTAAACTGAAGCTCAAAAATAAAACATTTGAAAATGGACCATAAATGCCTCCACATTGTATTTAATTCACTTCCCGGGATGAAGAAACACTTTTTGAGACCTCAGAGTGAGTAAATTCGCCATTTTCATGCCCTTTTAACCATTCAACAAATCTTGTGTTTAGGGCCCCTGGAAGCATGAAAATCACTTTAAACATGCTCATTTTAGCTCTAAAACTGATGATCCACCTACAAATGTAAACTGAAGCTCAAAAATAAAACATTTGAAAATGGACCATAAATGCCTCCATATTGTATTTAATTCACTTCCCGGGATGAAGAAACACTTTTTGAGACCTCAGAGTGAGTAAATTTGCCATTTTCATGCACTTTTAACCATTCCACAAATCTTGTGTTTAGGGCCCCTGGAAGCATGAAAATCACTTTAAACATGCTCATTTTAGCTTCAAAACTGATGATCCACCCAAAAATAAAACATTTGAAAATGGACCATTTTTCACCTTTCTGAAGCATGACAAATTGGGGGCTGTTATCTCTTTTGTCAAAAATCTGCCGTTTTTGCTTGAACATTAAATGCCTCCAAATGGTATTTAATTCACTTCCCAGGGTGAAGAAACACTTCCTGAGCCCTCAGACTGAGTAAATTGGCCATTTTCATGCAGTTTAACCATTCCATAAATCTTGTGTTTAGGTCCCCTGGAATGAAAATCGCTTTAAACATGCTACGTTTGAGACCTCAGAGTTAGTAAATTGGCCATTTTCATGCACTTTTAACCATTCCACAATTCTTGTGTTTAGGGTCTCTGGAAGCATGAAAATCACTTTAGACATGCTCATTTTAGCTCTAAAACTGATGATCCACCTACAAATGTAAACTGAAGCTAAAAAATAAAACATTTGAAAATGGACCATTTTTCACCTTTCTGAAGCATGACAACTTGGAGGCTGTTATCTCTATTGTCAAAAATCTGCTGTTTTTGTTTGAACATTAAATACCTTCAAATGGTATTTAATTCACTTCCCAGGGTGAAGACTTCCTGAGACCTCAGACTGAGTAAATTGGCCATTTTCACGCAGTTTTAACCATTCCACAAATCTTGTGTGTAGCTCCCCTGGAATGAAAATCGCTTTAAACATGCTACTTTTTGAGACCTCAGAGTTAGTAAATTGGCCATTTTCATGCACTTTTAACCATTCCACAATTCTTGTGTTTAGGGTCTCTGGAAGCATGAAAATCACTTTAGACATGCTCATTTTAGCTCTAAAACTGATGATCCACCTACAAATGTAAACTAAAGCTCAAAAATAAAACATTTGAAAATGGACCATAAATGCCTCCACATTGTATTTAATTCACTTCCCGGGATGAAGAAACACTTTTTGAGACCTCAGAGTGAGTAAATTTGCCATTTCCATGAACTTTTAACCATTCCACAAATCTTGTGTTTAGGGCCCCTGGGAGCATGAAAATCACTTTAAACATGCTCAATTTAGCTTCAAAACTGATGATCCACCCAAAAATAAAACATTTGAAAATGGACCATTTTTCACCTTTCTGAAGCATGACGTAAGGGTCAAAAATCAGCCGTTTTTGCTTGAACATTAAATGCCTCCAAATGGTATTTAATTCACTTCCCGGGATGAAGAAACACTTTTTGAGACCTCAGAGTGAGTAAATTTGCCATTTTCATGCACTTTTAACCATTCCACAAATCTTGTGTTTAGGGCCCCTGGAAGCATGAAAATCACTTTAAACATGCTCATTTTAGCTTCAAAACTGATGATCCACCCAAAAATAAAACATTTGAAAATGGACCATTTTTCACCTTTCTGAAGCATGACAAATTGGGGGCTGTTATCTCTTTTGTCAAAAATCTGCCGTTTTTGCTTGAACATTAAATGCCTCCAAATGGTGTTTAATTCACTTCCCAGGGTGAAGAAACACTTCCTGAGCCCTCAGACTGAGTAAATTGGCCATTTTCATGCAGTTTAACCATTCCACAAATCTTGTTTTTAGGTCCCCTGGAATGAAAATCGCTGTAAACATGCTACTTTTTGAGACCTCAGAGTTAGTAAATTGGCCATTTTCATGCACTTTTAACCATTCCACAATTCTTGTGTTTAGGGTCTCTGGAAGCATGAAAATCACTTTAGACATGCTCATTTTAGCTCTAAAACTGATGATCCACCTACAAATGTAAACTGAAGCTCAAAAATAAAACATTTGAAAACGGACCATTTTTCACCATTCTGAAGCATGACAAATTGGAGGCTGTTATCTCTATTGTCAAACATCTGCTGTTTTTGTTTGAACATTAAATGCCTTCAAATGGTATTTAATTCACTTCCCAGGGTGAAGACTTCCTGAGACCCCAGACTGAGTAAATTGGCCATTTTCACGCAGTTTTAACCATTCCACAAATCTTGTGTGTAGCTCCCCTGGAATGAAAATCGCTTTAAACATGCTACTTTTTGAGACCTCGGAGTTAGTAAATTGTCCGTTTTCATGCACTTTTAACCATTCCACAATTCTTGTGTTTAGGGTCTCTGGAAGCATGAAAATCACTTTAGACATGCTCATTTTAGCTTCAAAACTGATGATCCACCCAAAAATAAAACATTTGAAAATGGACCATTTTTCACTTTTCTGAAGCATGACATAATTGGCAATTTTCACGCACTTTTAACCATTTCACAAATCTTGTGTTTAGGGCCCCTGGAAGCATGAAAATCACTTTAAACATTCTCATTTTAACTCTAAAACTGTTGATCCACCTACAAATGGCAAATTTACTCACTCTGAGATCTAAAAAAAGTGTTTCTTCATCCCGGGAATGCTCGTTTTAGCTCTAAAACTGATGATCCACCTACAAATGTAAACTGAAGCTCAAAAATAAAACATTTGAAAATGGACCATAAATGCCTCCACATTGTATTTAATTCACTTCCCGGGATGAAGAAACACTTTTTGAGACCTCAGAGTGAGTAAATTTGCCATTTTCATGCCCTTTTAACCATTCCACAAATCTTGTGTTTAGGGCCCCTGGAAGCATGAAAATCACTTTAAACATGCTCATTTTAACTCTAAAACTGATGATCCACCTACAAATTTAAACTGAAGCTCAAAAATAAAACATTTGCCTCCACATTGTATTTAATTCACTTCCCGGGATGAAGAAACACTTTTTGAGACCTCAGAGTGAGTAAATTTGCCATTTCCATGAACTTTTAACCATTCCACAAATCTTGTGTTTAGGGCCCCTGGAAGCATGAAAATCACTTTAAACATGCTCAATTTAGCTTCAAAACTGATGATCCACCCAAAAATAAAACATTTGAAAATGGACCATTTTTCACCTTTCTGAAGCATGACGTAAGGGTCAAAAATCAGCCGTTTTTGCTTGAACATTAAATGCCTCCAAATGGTATTTAATTCACTTCCCAGGGTGAAGAAACACTTCCTTAGCCCTCCGACTGAGTAAATTTGCCATTTTCAAGCAGTTTTAACCATTCCACAAATCTTGTGTGTAGCTCCCCTGGAATGAAAATCGCTTTAAACATGCTACTTTTTGAGACCTCAGAGTTAGTAAATTGGCCATTTTCATGCACTTTTAACCATTCCACAATTCTTGTGTTTAGGGTCTCTGGAAGCATGAAAATCACTTTAGACATGCTCATTTTAGCTTCAAAACTGATGATCCACCCAAAAATAAAACATTTGAAAATGGACCATTTTTCACTTTTCTGAAGCATGACATAATTGGCAATTTTCATGCACTTTTAACCATTTCACAAATCTTGTGTTTAGGGCCCCTGGAAGCATGAAAATCACTTTAAACATTCTCATTGTAACTCTAAAACTGTTGATCAACCTACAAATGGCAAATTTACTCACTCTGAGATCTAAAAAAAAGTGTTTCTTCATCCCGGGAATGCTCATTTTAGCTCTAAAACTGATGATCCACCTACAAATGTAAACTGAAGCTCAAAAATAAAACATTTGAAAATGGACCATAAATGCCTCCACATTGTATTTAATTCACTTCCCGGGATGAAGAAACACTTTTTGAGACCTCAGAGTGAGTAAATTTGCCATTTTCATGCCCTTTTAACCATTCCACAAATCTTGTGTTTAGGGCCCCTGGAAGCATGAAAATCACTTTAAACATGCTCATTTTAGCTCTAAAACTGATGATCCACCTACAAATGTAAACTGAAGCTCAAAAATAAAACATTTGAAAATGGACCATAAATGCCTCCACATTGTATTTAATTCACTTCCCGGGATGAAGAAACACTTTTTGAGACCTCAGAGTGAGTAAATTTGCCATTTTCATGCACTTTTAACCATTCCACAAATCTTGTGTTTAGGGCCCCTGGAAGCATGAAAATCACTTTAAACATGCTCATTTTAGCTTCAAAACTGATGATCCACCCAAAAATAAAACATTTGAAAATGGACCATTTTTCACCTTTCTGAAGCATGACGTAAGGGTAAAAAATCAGCCGTTTTTGCTTGAACATTAAATGCCTCCAAATGGTATTTAATTCACTTCCCGGGATGAAGAAACACTTTTTGAGACCTCAGAGTGAGTAAATTTGCCATTTTCATGCACTTTTAACCATTCCACAAATCTTGTGTTTAGGGCCCCTGGAAGCATGAAAATCACTTTAAACATGCTCATTTAGCTTCAAAACTGATGATCCACCCAAAAATAAATCATTTGAAAATGGACCATTTTTCACCTTTCTGAAGCATGACAAATTGGGGGCTGTTATCTCTTTTGTCAAAAATCTGCCGTTTTTGCTTGAACATTAAATGCCTCCAAATGGTATTTAATTCACTTCCCAGGGTGAAGAAACACTTCCTGAGCCCTCAGACTGAGTAAATTGGCCATTTTCATGCAGTTTAACCATTCCACAAATCTTGTTTTTAGGTCCCCTAGAATGAAAATCGCTGTAAACATGCTACTTTTTGAGACCTCAGAGTTAGTAAATTGGCCATTTTCATGCACTTTCAACCATTCCACAATTCTTGTGTTTAGGGTCTCTGGAAGCATGAAAATCACTTTAGACATGCTCATTTTAGCTCTAAAACTGATGATCCACCTACAAATGTAAACTGAAGCTCAAAAATAAAACATTTGAAAACGGACCATTTTTCACCATTCTAAAGCATGACAAATTGGAGGCTGTTATCTCTATTGTCAAAAATCTGCTGTTTTTGTTTGAACATTAAATGCCTTCAAATGGTATTTAATTCACTTCCCAGGGTGAAGACTTCCTGAGACCTCAGACTGAGTAAATTGGCCATTTTCACGCAGTTTTAACCATTCCACAAATCTTGTGTGTAGCTCCCCTGGAATGAAAATCGCTTTAAACATGCTACTTTTTGAGACCTCGGAGTTAGTAAATTGGCCATTTTCATGCACTTTTAACCATTCCACAATTCTTGTGTTTAGGGTCTCTGGAAGCATGAAAATCACTTTAGACATGCTCATTTTAGCTTCAAAACTGATGATCCACCCAAAAATAAAACATTTGAAAATGGACCATTTTTCACTTTTCTGAAGCATGACATAATTGGCAATTTTCATGCACTTTTAACCATTTCACAAATCTTGTGTTTAGGGCCCCTGGAAGCATGAAAATCACTTTAAACATTCTCATTTTAACTCTAAAACTGTTGATCCACCTACAAATGGCAAATTTACTCACTCTGAGATCTAAAAAAAGTGTTTCTTCATCCCGGGAATGCTCGTTTTAGCTCTAAAACTGATGATCCACCTACAAATGTAAACTGAAGCTCAAAAATAAAACATTTGAAAATGGACCATAAATGCCTCCACATTGTATTTAATTCACTTCCCGGGATGAAGAAACACTTTTTGAGACCTCAGAGTGAGTAAATTTGCCATTTTCATGCCCTTTTAACCCTTCCACAAATCTTGTGTTTAGGGCCCCTGGAAGCATGAAAATCACTTTAAACATGCTCATTTTAGCTCTAAAACTGACGATCCACCTACAAATTTAAACTGAAGCTCAAAAATAAAACATTTGCCTCCACATTGTATTTAATTCACTTCCCGGGATGAAGAAACACTTTTTGAGACCTCAGAGTGAGTAAATTTGCCATTTCCATGAACTTTTAACCATTCCACAAATCTTGTGTTTAGGGCCCCTGGAAGCATGAAAATCACTTTAAACATGCTCAATTTAGCTTCAAAACTGATGATCCACCCAAAAATAAAACATTTGAAAATGGACCATTTTTCACCTTTCTGAAGCATGACAAATTGGGGGCTGTTATCTCTTTTGTCAAAAATCTGCCGTTTTTGCTTGAACATTAAATGCCTCCAAATGGTATTTAATTCACTTCCCAGGGTGAAGAAACACTTCCTGAGCCCTCAGACTGAGTAAATTGGCCATTTTCATGCAGTTTAACCATTCCACAAATCTTGTTTTTAGGTCCCCTGAATGAAAATCGCTGTAAACATGCTACTTTTTGAGACCTCAGAGTTAGTAAATTGGCCATTTTCATGCACTTTTAACCATTCCACAATTCTTGTGTTTAGGGTCTCTGGAAGCATGAAAATCACTTTAGACATGCTCATTTTAGCTCTAAAACTGATGATCCACCTACAAATGTAAACTGAAGCTCAAAAATAAAACATTTGAAAACGGACCATTTTTCACCATTCTGAAGCATGACAAATTGGAGGCTGTTATCTCTATTGTCAAAAATCTGCTGTTTTTGTTTGAACATTAAATGCCTTCAAATGGTATTTAATTCACTTCCCAGGGTGAAGACTTCCTGAGACCTCAGACTGAGTAAATTGGCCATTTTCACGCAGTTTTAACCATTCCACAAATCTTGTGTGTAGCTCCCCTGGAATGAAAATCGCTTTAAACATGCTACTTTTTGAGACCTCGGAGTTAGTAAATTGGCCGTTTTCATGCACTTTTAACCATTCCACAATTCTTGTGTTTAGGGTCTCTGGAAGCATGAAAATCACTTTAGACATGCTCATTTTAGCTTCAAAACTGATGATCCACCCAAAAATAAAACATTTGAAAATGGACCATTTTTCACTTTTCTGAAGCATGACATAATTGGCAATTTTCACGCACTTTTAACCATTTCACAAATCTTGTGTTTAGGGCCCCTGGAAGCATGAAAATCACTTTAAACATTCTCATTTTAACTCTAAAACTGTTGATCCACCTACAAATGGCAAATTTACTCACTCTGAGATCTAAAAAAAGTGTTTCTTCATCCCGGGAATGCTCGTTTTAGCTCTAAAACTGATGATCCACCTACAAATGTAAACTGAAGCTCAAAAATAAAACATTTGAAAATGGACCATAAATGCCTCCACATTGTATTTAATTCACTTCCCGGGATGAAGAAACACTTTTTGAGACCTCAGAAGGAGTAAATTTGCCATTTTCATGCCCTTTTAACCATTCCACAAATCTTGTGTTTAGGGCCCCTGGAAGCATGAAAATCACTTTAAACATGCTCATTTTAGCTCTAAAACTGATGATCCACCTACAAATTTAAACTGAAGCTCAAAAATAAAACATTTGCCTCCACATTGTATTTAATTCACTTCCCGGGATGAAGAAACACTTTTTGAGACCTCAGAGTGAGTAAATTTGCCATTTCCATGAACTTTTAACCATTCCACAAATCTTGTGTTTAGGGCCCCTGGAAGCATGAAAATCACTTTAAACATGCTCAATTTAGCTTCAAAACTGATGATCCACCCAAAAATAAAACATTTGAAAATGGACCATTTTTCACCTTTCTGAAGCATGACGTAAGGGTCAAAAATCAGCCGTTTTTGCTTGAACATTAAATGCCTCCAAATGGTATTTAATTCACTTCCCGGGATGAAGAAACACTTTTTGAGACCTCAGAGTGAGTAAATTTGCCATTTTCATGCACTTTTAACCATTCCACAAATCTTGTGTTTAGGGCCCCTGGAAGCATGAAAATCACTTTAAACATGCTCATTTTAGCTTCAAAACTGATGATCCACCCAAAAATAAAACATTTGAAAATGGACCATTTTTCACCTTTCTGAAGCATGACAAATTGTGGGCTGTTATCTCTTTTGTCAAAAATCTGCCGTTTTTGCTTGAACATTAAATGCCTCCAAATGGTATTTAATTCACTTCCCAGGGTGAAGAAACACTTCCTGAGCCCTCAGACTGAGTAAATTGGCCATTTTCATGCAGTTTAACCATTCCACAAATCTTGTGTTTAGGTCCCCTGGAATGAAAATCGCTTTAAACATGCTACGTTTGAGACCTCAGAGTTAGTAAATTGGCCATTTTCATGCACTTTTAACCATTCCACAATTCTTCTGTTTAGGGTCTCTGGAAGCATGAAAATCACTTTAGACATGCTCATTTTAGCTCTAAAACTGATGATCCACCTACAAATGTAAACTGAAGCTCAAAAATAAAACATTTGAAAATGGACCATTTTTCACCTTTCTGAAGCATGACAAATTGGAGGCTGTTATCTCTATTGTCAAAAATCTGCTGTTTTTGTTTGAACATTAAATACCTTCAAATGGTATTTAATTCACTTCCCAGGGTGAAGACTTCCTGAGACCTCAGACTGAGTAAATTGGCCATTTTCACGCAGTTTTAACCATTCCACAAATCTTGTGTGTAGCTCCCCTGGAATGAAAATCGCTTTAAACATGCTACTTTTTGAGACCTCAGAGTTAGTAAATTGGCCATTTTCATGCACTTTTAACCATTCCACAATTCTTGTGTTTAGGGTCTCTGGAAGCATGAAAATCACTTTAGACATGCTCATTTTAGCTTCAAAACTGATGATCCACCCAAAAATAAAACATTTGAAAATGGACCATTTTTCACTTTTCTGAAGCATGACATAATTGGCAATTTTCATGCACTTTTAACCATTTCACAAATCTTGTGTTTAGGGCCCCTGGAAGCATGATAATCACTTTAAACATTCTCATTTTAACTCTAAAACTGTTGATCAACCTACAAATGGCAAATTTACTCACTCTGAGATCTAAAAAAAAGTGTTTCTTCATCCCGGGAATGCTCATTTTAGCTCTAAAACTGATGATCCACCTACAAATGTAAACTGAAGCTCAAAAATAAAACATTTGAAAATGGACCATAAATGCCTCCACATTGTATTTAATTCACTTCCCGGGATGAAGAAACACTTTTTGAGACCTCAGAGTGAGTAAATTTGCCATTTTCATGCCCTTTTAACCATTCCACAAATCTTGTGTTTAGGGCCCCTGGAAGCATGAAAATCACTTTAACCATGCTCATTTTAGCTCTAAAACTGATGATCCACCTACAAATGTAAACTGAAGCTCAAAAATAAAACATTTGAAAATGGACCATAAATGCCTCCACATTGTATTTAATTCACTTCCCGGGATGAAGAAACACTTTTTGAGACCTCAGAGTGAGTAAATTTGCCATTTTCATGCACTTTTAACCATTCCACAAATCTTGTGTTTAGGGCCCCTGGAAGCATGAAAATCACTTTAAACATGCTCATTTTAGCTTCAAAACTGATGATCCACCCAAAAATAAAACATTTGAAAATGGACCATTTTTCACCTTTCTGAAGCATGACAAATTGGGGGCTGTTATCTCTTTTGTCAAAAATCTGCCGTTTTTGCTTGAACATTAAATGCCTCCAAATGGTATTTAATTCACTTCCCAGGGTGAAGAAACACTTCCTGAGCCCTCAGACTGAGTAAATTGGCCATTTTCAAGCAGTTTTAACCATTCCACAAATCTTGTGTGTAGCTCCCCTGGAATGAAAATCGCTTTAAACATGCTACTTTTTGAGACCTCAGAGTTAGTAAATTGGCCATTTTCATGCACTTTTAACCATTCCACAATTCTTGTGTTTAGGGTCTCTGGAAGCATGAAAAACCCCTTTAGACATGCTCATTTTAGCTTCAAAACTGATGATCCACCCAAAAATAAAACATTTGAAAATGGACCATTTTTCACTTTTCTGAAGCATGACATAATTGGCAATTTTCATGCACTTTTAACCATTTCACAAATCTTGTGTTTAGGGCCCCTGGAAGCATGAAAATCACTTTAAACATTCTCATTTTAACTCTAAAACTGTTGATCAACCTACAAATGGCAAATTTACTCACTCTGAGATCTAAAAAAAAGTGTTTCTTCATCCCGGGAATGCTCATTTTAGCTCTAAAACTGATGATCCACCTACAAATGTAAACTGAAGCTCAAAAATAAAACATTTGAAAATGGACCATAAATGCCTCCACATTGTATTTAATTCACTTCCCGGGATGAAGAAACACTTTTTGAGACCTCAGAGTGAGTAAATTCGCCATTTTCATGCCCTTTTAACCATTCCACAAATCTTGTGTTTAGGGCCCCTGGAAGCATGAAAATCACTTTAAACATGCTCATTTTAGCTCTAAAACTGATGATCCACCTACAAATGTAAACTGAAGCTCAAAAATAAAACATTTGAAAATGGACCATAAATGCCTCCATATTGTATTTAATTCACTTCCCGGGATGAAGAAACACTTTTTGAGACCTCAGAGTGAGTAAATTTGCCATTTTCATGCACTTTTAACCATTCCACAAATCTTGTGTTTAGGGCCCCTGGAAGCATGAAAATCACTTTAAACATGCTCATTTTAGCTTCAAAACTGATGATCCACCCAAAAATAAAACATTTGAAAATGGACCATTTTTCACCTTTCTGAAGCATGACAAATTGGGGGCTGTTATCTCTTTTGTCAAAAATCTGCCGTTTTTGCTTGAACATTAAATGCCTCCAAATGGTATTTAATTCACTTCCCAGGGTGAAGAAACACTTCCTGAGCCCTCAGACTGAGTAAATTGGCCATTTTCATGCAGTTTAACCATTCCATAAATCTTGTGTTTAGGTCCCCTGGAATGAAAATCGCTTTAAACATGCTACGTTTGAGACCTCAGAGTTAGTAAATTGGCCATTTTCATGCACTTTTAACCATTCCACAATTCTTGTGTTTAGGGTCTCTGGAAGCATGAAAATCACTTTAGACATGCTCATTTTAGCTCTAAAACTGATGATCCACCTACAAATGTAAACTGAAGCTAAAAAATAAAACATTTGAAAATGGACCATTTTTCACCTTTCTGAAGCATGACAACTTGGAGGCTGTTATCTCTATTGTCAAAAATCTGCTGTTTTTGTTTGAACATTAAATACCTTCAAATGGTATTTAATTCACTTCCCAGGGTGAAGACTTCCTGAGACCTCAGACTGAGTAAATTGGCCATTTTCACGCAGTTTTAACCATTCCACAAATCTTGTGTGTAGCTCCCCTGGAATGAAAATCGCTTTAAACATGCTACTTTTTGAGACCTCAGAGTTAGTAAATTGGCCATTTTCATGCACTTTTAACCATTCCACAATTCTTGTGTTTAGGGTCTCTGGAAGCATGAAAATCACTTTAGACATGCTCATTTTAGCTCTAAAACTGATGATCCACCTACAAATGTAAACTAAAGCTCAAAAATAAAACATTTGAAAATGGACCATAAATGCCTCCACATTGTATTTAATTCACTTCCCGGGATGAAGAAACACTTTTTGAGACCTCAGAGTGAGTAAATTTGCCATTTCCATGAACTTTTAACCATTCCACAAATCTTGTGTTTAGGGCCCCTGGGAGCATGAAAATCACTTTAAACATGCTCAATTTAGCTTCAAAACTGATGATCCACCCAAAAATAAAACATTTGAAAATGGACCATTTTTCACCTTTCTGAAGCATGACGTAAGGGTCAAAAATCAGCCGTTTTTGCTTGAACATTAAATGCCTCCAAATGGTATTTAATTCACTTCCCGGGATGAAGAAACACTTTTTGAGACCTCAGAGTGAGTAAATTTGCCATTTTCATGCACTTTTAACCATTCCACAAATCTTGTGTTTAGGGCCCCTGGAAGCATGAAAATCACTTTAAACATGCTCATTTTAGCTTCAAAACTGATGATCCACCCAAAAATAAAACATTTGAAAATGGACCATTTTTCACCTTTCTGAAGCATGACAAATTGGGGGCTGTTATCTCTTTTGTCAAAAATCTGCCGTTTTTGCTTGAACATTAAATGCCTCCAAATGGTGTTTAATTCACTTCCCAGGGTGAAGAAACACTTCCTGAGCCCTCAGACTGAGTAAATTGGCCATTTTCATGCAGTTTAACCATTCCACAAATCTTGTTTTTAGGTCCCCTGGAATGAAAATCGCTGTAAACATGCTACTTTTTGAGACCTCAGAGTTAGTAAATTGGCCATTTTCATGCACTTTTAACCATTCCACAATTCTTGTGTTTAGGGTCTCTGGAAGCATGAAAATCACTTTAGACATGCTCATTTTAGCTCTAAAACTGATGATCCACCTACAAATGTAAACTGAAGCTCAAAAATAAAACATTTGAAAACGGACCATTTTTCACCATTCTGAAGCATGACAAATTGGAGGCTGTTATCTCTATTGTCAAACATCTGCTGTTTTTGTTTGAACATTAAATGCCTTCAAATGGTATTTAATTCACTTCCCAGGGTGAAGACTTCCTGAGACCCCAGACTGAGTAAATTGGCCATTTTCACGCAGTTTTAACCATTCCACAAATCTTGTGTGTAGCTCCCCTGGAATGAAAATCGCTTTAAACATGCTACTTTTTGAGACCTCGGAGTTAGTAAATTGTCCGTTTTCATGCACTTTTAACCATTCCACAATTCTTGTGTTTAGGGTCTCTGGAAGCATGAAAATCACTTTAGACATGCTCATTTTAGCTTCAAAACTGATGATCCACCCAAAAATAAAACATTTGAAAATGGACCATTTTTCACTTTTCTGAAGCATGACATAATTGGCAATTTTCACGCACTTTTAACCATTTCACAAATCTTGTGTTTAGGGCCCCTGGAAGCATGAAAATCACTTTAAACATTCTCATTTTAACTCTAAAACTGTTGATCCACCTACAAATGGCAAATTTACTCACTCTGAGATCTAAAAAAAGTGTTTCTTCATCCCGGGAATGCTCGTTTTAGCTCTAAAACTGATGATCCACCTACAAATGTAAACTGAAGCTCAAAAATAAAACATTTGAAAATGGACCATAAATGCCTCCACATTGTATTTAATTCACTTCCCGGGATGAAGAAACACTTTTTGAGACCTCAGAGTGAGTAAATTTGCCATTTTCATGCCCTTTTAACCATTCCACAAATCTTGTGTTTAGGGCCCCTGGAAGCATGAAAATCACTTTAAACATGCTCATTTTAACTCTAAAACTGATGATCCACCTACAAATTTAAACTGAAGCTCAAAAATAAAACATTTGCCTCCACATTGTATTTAATTCACTTCCCGGGATGAAGAAACACTTTTTGAGACCTCAGAGTGAGTAAATTTGCCATTTCCATGAACTTTTAACCATTCCACAAATCTTGTGTTTAGGGCCCCTGGAAGCATGAAAATCACTTTAAACATGCTCAATTTAGCTTCAAAACTGATGATCCACCCAAAAATAAAACATTTGAAAATGGACCATTTTTCACCTTTCTGAAGCATGACGTAAGGGTCAAAAATCAGCCGTTTTTGCTTGAACATTAAATGCCTCCAAATGGTATTTAATTCACTTCCCAGGGTGAAGAAACACTTCCTTAGCCCTCCGACTGAGTAAATTTGCCATTTTCAAGCAGTTTTAACCATTCCACAAATCTTGTGTGTAGCTCCCCTGGAATGAAAATCGCTTTAAACATGCTACTTTTTGAGACCTCAGAGTTAGTAAATTGGCCATTTTCATGCACTTTTAACCATTCCACAATTCTTGTGTTTAGGGTCTCTGGAAGCATGAAAATCACTTTAGACATGCTCATTTTAGCTTCAAAACTGATGATCCACCCAAAAATAAAACATTTGAAAATGGACCATTTTTCACTTTTCTGAAGCATGACATAATTGGCAATTTTCATGCACTTTTAACCATTTCACAAATCTTGTGTTTAGGGCCCCTGGAAGCATGAAAATCACTTTAAACATTCTCATTTTAACTCTAAAACTGTTGATCAACCTACAAATGGCAAATTTACTCACTCTGAGATCTAAAAAAAAGTGTTTCTTCATCCCGGGAATGCTCATTTTAGCTCTAAAACTGATGATCCACCTACAAATGTAAACTGAAGCTCAAAAATAAAACATTTGAAAATGGACCATAAATGCCTCCACATTGTATTTAATTCACTTCCCGGGATGAAGAAACACTTTTTGAGACCTCAGAGTGAGTAAATTTGCCATTTTCATGCCCTTTTAACCATTCCACAAATCTTGTGTTTAGGGCCCCTGGGAGCATGAAAATCACTTTAAACATGCTCATTTTAGCTCTAAAACTGATGATCCACCTACAAATGTAAACTGAAGCTCAAAAATAAAACATTTGAAAATGGACCATAAATGCCTCCACATTGTATTTAATTCACTTCCCGGGATGAAGAAACACTTTTTGAGACCTCAGAGTGAGTAAATTTGCCATTTTCATGCACTTTTAACCATTCCACAAATCTTGTGTTTAGGGCCCCTGGAAGCATGAAAATCACTTTAAACATGCTCATTTTAGCTTCAAAACTGATGATCCACCCAAAAATAAAACATTTGAAAATGGACCATTTTTCACCTTTCTGAAGCATGACAAATTGGGGGCTGTTATCTCTTTTGTCAAAAATCTGCCGTTTTTGCTTGAACATTAAATGCCTCCAAATGGTATTTAATTCACTTCCCAGGGTGAAGAAACACTTCCTGAGCCCTCAGACTGAGTAAATTGGCCATTTTCATGCAGTTTAACCATTCCACAAATCTTGTGCTTAGGTCCCCTGGAATGAAAATCGCTTTAAACATGCTACGTTTGAGACCTCAGAGTTAGTAAATTGGCCATTTTCATGCACTTTTAACCATTCCACAATTCTTGTGTTTAGGGTCTCTGGAAGCATGAAAATCACTTTAGACATGCTCATTTTAGCTCTAAAACTGATGATCCACCTACAAATGTAAACTGAAGCTAAAAAATAAAACATTTGAAAATGGACCATTTTTCACCTTTCTGAAGCATGACAACTTGGAGGCTGTTATCTCTATTGTCAAAAATCTGCTGTTTTTGTTTGAACATTAAATACCTTCAAATGGTATTTAATTCACTTCCCAGGGTGAAGACTTCCTGAGACCTCAGACTGAGTAAATTGGCCATTTTCACGCAGTTTTAACCATTCCACAAATCTTGTGTGTAGCTCCCCTGGAATGAAAATCGCTTTAAACATGCTACTTTTTGAGACCTCAGAGTTAGTAAATTGGCCATTTTCATGCACTTTTAACCATTCCACAATTCTTGTGTTTAGGGTCTCTGGAAGCATGAAAATCACTTTAAACATGCTCATTTTAGCTCTAAAACTGATGATCCACCTACAAATGTAAACTAAAGCTCAAAAATAAAACATTTGAAAATGGACCATAAATGCCTCCACATTGTATTTAATTCACTTCCCGGGATGAAGAAACACTTTTTGAGACCTCAGAGTGAGTAAATTTGCCATTTCCATGAACTTTTAACCATTCCACAAATCTTGTGTTTAGGGCCCCTGGAAGCATGAAAATCACTTTAGACATGCTCATTTTAGCTTCAAAACTGATGATCCACCCAAAAATAAAACATTTGAAAATGGACCATTTTTCACTTTTCTGAAGCATGACATAATTGGCAATTTTCATGCACTTTTAACCATTTCACAAATCTTGTGTTTAGGGCCCCTGGAAGCATGAAAATCACTTTAAACATTCTCATTTTAACTCTAAAACTGTTGATCCACCTACAAATGGCAAATTTACTCACTCTGAGATCTAAAAAAAGTGTTTCTTCATCCCGGGAATGCTCGTTTTAGCTCTAAAACTGATGATCCACCTACAAATGTAAACTGAAGCTCAAAAATAAAACATTTGAAAATGGACCATAAATGCCTCCACATTGTATTTAATTCACTTCCCGGGATGAAGAAACACTTTTTGAGACCTCAGAGTGAGTAAATTTGCCATTTTCATGCCCTTTTAACCCTTCCACAAATCTTGTGTTTAGGGCCCCTGGAAGCATGAAAATCACTTTAAACATGCTCATTTTAGCTCTAAAACTGATGATCCACCTACAAATTTAAACTGAAGCTCAAAAATAAAACATTTGCCTCCACATTGTATTTAATTCACTTCCCGGGATGAAGAAACACTTTTTGAGACCTCAGAGTGAGTAAATTTGCCATTTCCATGAACTTTTAACCATTCCACAAATCTTGTGTTTAGGGCCCCTGGAAGCATGAAAATCACTTTAAACATGCTCAATTTAGCTTCAAAACTGATGATCCACCCAAAAATAAAACATTTGAAAATGGACCATTTTTCACCTTTCTGAAGCATGACGTAAGGGTCAAAAATCAGCAGTTTTTGCTTGAACATTAAATGCCTCCAAATGGTATTTAATTCACTTCCCGGGATGAAGAAACACTTTTTGAGACCTCAGAGTGAGTAAATTTGCCATTTTCATGCACTTTTAACCATTCCACAAATCTTGTGTTTAGGGCCCCTGGAAGCATGAAAATCACTTTAAACATGCTCATTTTAGCTTCAAAACTGATGATCCACCCAAAAATAAAACATTTGAAAATGGACCATTTTTCACCTTTCTGAAGCATGACAAATTGGGGGCTGTTATCTCTTTTGTCAAAAATCTGCCGTTTTTGCTTGAACATTAAATGCCTCCAAATGGTATTTAATTCACTTCCCAGGGTGAAGAAACACTTCCTGGGCCCTCAGACTGAGTAAATTGGCCATTTTCATGCAGTTTAACCATTCCACAAATCTTGTGTTTAGGTCCCCTGGAATGAAAATCGCTTTAAACATGCTACGTTTGAGACCTCAGAGTTAGTAAATTGGCCATTTTCATGCACTTTTAACCATTCCACAATTCTTGTGTTTAGGGTCTCTGGAAGCATGAAAAGCACTTTAGACATGCTCATTTTAGCTCTAAAACTGATGATCCACCTACAAATGTAAACTGAAGCTCAAAAATAAAACATTTGAAAATGGACCATTTTTCACCTTTCTGAAGCATGACAAATTGGAGGCTGTTATCTCTATTGTCAAAAATCTGCTGTTTTTGTTTGAACATTAAATACCTTCAAATGGTATTTAATTCACTTCCCAGGGTGAAGACTTCCTGAGACCTCAGACTGAGTAAATTGGCCATTTTCACGCAGTTTTAACCATTCCACAAATCTTGTGTGTAGCTCCCCTGGAATGAAAATCGCTTTAAACATGCTACTTTTTGAGACCTCAGAGTTAGTAAATTGGCCATTTTCATGCACTTTTAACCATGCCACAATTCTTGTGTTTAGGGTCTCTGGAAGCATGAAAATCACTTTAGACATGCTCATTTTAGCTCTAAAACTGATGATCCACCTACAAATGTAAACTAAAGCTCAAAAATAAAACATTTGAAAATGGACCATAAATTCCTCCACATTGTATTTAATTCACTTCCCGGGATGAAGAAACACTTTTTGAGACCTCAGAGTGAGTAAATTTGCCATTTTCATGCACTTTTAACCATTCCACAAATCTTGTGTTTAGGGTCTCCGGAAGCATGAAAACCACTTTAAACATGCTCATTTTAGCTCTAAAACTGATGATCCACCTACAAATGTAAACTGAAGCTCAAAAATAAAACATTTGAAAATGGACCATTTTTCACCTTTCTGAAGCATGACAAATTGGAGGCTGTTATCTCTATTGTCAAAAATCTGCTGTTTTTGTTTGAACATTAAATGCCTTCAAATGGTATTTAATTCACTTCCCAGGGTGAAGACTTCCTGAGACCTCAGACTGAGTAAATTGGCCATTTTCACGCAGTTTTAACCATTCCACAAATCTTGTGTGTAGCTCCCCTGGAATGAAAATCGCTTTAAACATGCTACTTTTTGAGACCTCGGAGTTAGTAAATTGTCCGTTTTCATGCACTTTTAACCATTCCACAATTCTTGTGTTTAGGGTCTCTGGAAGCATGAAAATCACTTTAGACATGCTCATTTTAGCTTCAAAACTGATGATCCACCCAAAAATAAAACATTTGAAAATGGACCATTTTTCACTTTTCTGAAGCATGACATAATTGGCAATTTTCATGCACTTTTAACCATTTCACAAATCTTGTGTTTAGGGCCCCTGGAAGCATGAAAATCACTTTAAACATTCTCATTTTAACTCTAAAACTGTTGATCAACCTACAAATGGCAAATTTACTCACTCTGAGATCTAAAAAAAAGTGTTTCTTCATCCCGGGAATGCTCATTTTAGCTCTAAAACTGATGATCCACCTACAAATGTAAACTGAAGCTCAAAAATAAAACATTTGAAAATGGACCATAAATGCCTCCACATTGTATTTAATTCACTTCCCGGGATGAAGAAACACTTTTTGAGACCTCAGAGTGAGTAAATTTGCCATTTTCATGCCCTTTTAACCATTCCACAAATCTTGTGTTTAGGGCCCCTGGAAGCATGAAAATCACTTTAAACATGCTCATTTTAGCTCTAAAACTGATGATCCACCTACAAATGTAAACTGAAGCTCAAAAATAAAACATTTGAAAATGGACCATAAATGCCTCCACATTGTATTTAATTCACTTCCCGGGATGAAGAAACACTTTTTGAGACCTCAGAGTGAGTAAATTTGCCATTTTCATGCACTTTTAACCATTCCACAAATCTTGTGTTTAGGGCCCCTGGAAGCATGAAAATCACTTTAAACATGCTCATTTTAGCTTCAAAACTGATGATCCACCCAAAAATAAAACATTTGAAAATGGACCATTTTTCACCTTTCTGAAGCATGACAAATTGGGGGCTGTTATCTCTTTTGTCAAAAATCTGCCGTTTTTGCTTGAACATTAAATGCCTCCAAATGGTATTTAATTCACTTCCCAGGGTGAAGAAACACTTCCTGAGCCCTCAGACTGAGTAAATTGGCCATTTTCAAGCAGTTTTAACCATTCCACAAATCTTGTGTGTAGCTCCCCTGGAATGAAAATCGCTTTAAACATGCTACTTTTTGAGACCTCAGAGTTAGTAAATTGGCCATTTTCATGCACTTTTAACCATTCCACAATTCTTGTGTTTAGGGTCTCTGGAAGCATGAAAATCACTTTAGACATGCTCATTTTAGCTTCAAAACTGATGATCCACCCAAAAATAAAACATTTGAAAATGGACCATTTTTCACTTTTCTGAAGCATGACATAATTGGCAATTTTCATGCACTTTTAACCATTTCACAAATCTTGTGTTTAGGGCCCCTGGAAGCATGAAAATCACTTTAAACATTCTCATTTTAACTCTAAAACTGTTGATCAACCTACAAATGGCAAATTTACTCACTCTGAGATCTAAAAAAAAGTGTTTCTTCATCCCGGGAATGCTCATTTTAGCTCTAAAACTGATGATCCACCTACAAATGTAAACTGAAGCTCAAAAATAAAACATTTGAAAATGGACCATAAATGCCTCCACATTGTATTTAATTCACTTCCCGGGATGAAGAAACACTTTTTGAGACCTCAGAGTGAGTAAATTTGCCATTTTCATGCCCTTTTAACCATTCCACAAATCTTGTGTTTAGGGCCCCTGGAAGCATGAAAATCACTTTAAACATGCTCATTTTAGCTCTAAAACTGATGATCCACCTACAAATGTAAACTGAAGCTCAAAAATAAAACATTTGAAAATGGACCATAAATGCCTCCACATTGTATTTAATTCACTTCCCGGGATGAAGAAACACTTTTTGAGACCTCAGAGTGAGTAAATTTGCCATTTTCATGCACTTTTAACCATTCCACAAATCTTGTGTTTAGGGCCCCTGGAAGCATGAAAATCACTTTAAACATGCTCATTTTAGCTTCAAAACTGATGATCCACCCAAAAATAAAACATTTGAAAATGGACCATTTTTCACCTTTCTGAAGCATGACAAATTGGGGGCTGTTATCTCTTTTGTCAAAAATCTGCCGTTTTTGCTTGAACATTAAATGCCTCCAAATGGTATTTAATTCACTTCCCAGGGTGAAGAAACACTTCCTGAGCCCTCAGACTGAGTAAATTGGCCATTTTCATGCAGTTTAACCATTCCACAAATCTTGTGTTTAGGTCCCCTGGAATGAAAATCGCTTTAAACATGCTACGTTTGAGACCTCAGAGTTAGTAAATTGGCCATTTTCATGCACTTTTAACCATTCCACAATTCTTGTGTTTAGGGTCTCTGGAAGCATGAAAATCACTTTAGACATGCTCATTTTAGCTCTAAAACTGATGATCCACCTACAAATGTAAACTGAAGCTAAAAAATAAAACATTTGAAAATGGACCATTTTTCACCTTTCTGAAGCATGACAACTTGGAGGCTGTTATCTCTATTGTCAAAAATCTGCTGTTTTTGTTTGAACATTAAATACCTTCAAATGGTATTTAATTCACTTCCCAGGGTGAAGACTTCCTGAGACCTCAGACTGAGTAAATTGGCCATTTTCACGCAGTTTTAACCATTCCACAAATCTTGTGTGTAGCTCCCCTGGAATGAAAATCGCTTTAAACATGCTACTTTTTGAGACCTCAGAGTTAGTAAATTGGCCATTTTCATGCACTTTTAACCATTCCACAATTCTTGTGTTTAGGGTCTCTGGAAGCATGAAAATCACTTTAGACATGCTCATTTTAGCTCTAAAACTGATGATCCACCTACAAATGTAAACTAAAGCTCAAAAATAAAACATTTGAAAATGGACCATAAATTCCTCCACATTGTATTTAATTCACTTCCCGGGATGAAGAAACACTTTTTGAGACCTCAGAGTGAGTAAATTTGCCATTTTCATGCACTTTTAACCATTCCACAAATCTTGTGTTTAGGGTCTCCGGAAGCATGAAAACCACTTTAAACATGCTCATTTTAGCTCTAAAACTGATGATCCACCTACAAATGTAAACTGAAGCTCAAAAATAAAACATTTGAAAATGGACCATTTTTCACCTTTCTGAAGCATGACAAATTGGAGGCTGTTATCTCTATTGTCAAAAATCTGCTGTTTTTGTTTGAACATTAAGTGCCTTCAAATGGTATTTAATTCACTTCCCAGGGTGAAGACTTCCTGAGACCTCAGACTGAGTAAATTGGCCATTTTCATGCACTTTTAACCATTCCACAATTCTTGTGTTTAGGGTCTCTGGAAGCATGAAAATCACTTTAGACATGCTCATTTTAGCTTCAAAACTGATGATCCACCCAAAAATAAAACATTTGAAAATGGACCATTTTTCACTTTTCTGAAGCATGACATAATTGGCAATTTTCATGCACTTTTAACCATTTCACAAATCTTGTGTTCAGGGCCCCTGGAAGCATGAAAATCACTTTAAACATTCTCATTTTAACTCTAAAACTGTTGATCAACCTACAAATGGCAAATTTACTCACTCTGAGATCTAAAAAAAAGTGTTTCTTCATCCCGGGAATGCTCATTTTAGCTCTAAAACTGATGATCCACCTACAAATGTAAACTGAAGCTCAAAAATAAAACATTTGAAAATGGACCATAAATGCCTCCACATTGTATTTAATTCACTTCCCGGGATGAAGAAACACTTTTTGAGACCTCAGAGTGAGTAAATTTGCCATTTTCATGCCCTTTTAACCATTCCACAAATCTTGTGTTTAGGGCCCCTGGAAGCATGAAAATCACTTTAAACATGCTCATTTTAGCTCTAAAACTGATGATCCACCTACAAATGTAAACTGAAGCTCAAAAATAAAACATTTGAAAATGGACCATAAATGCCTCCACATTGTATTTAATTCACTTCCCGGGATGAAGAAACACTTTTTGAGACCTCAGAGTGAGTAAATTTGCCATTTTCATGCACTTTTAACCATTCCACAAATCTTGTGTTTAGGGCCCCTGGAAGCATGAAAATCACTTTAAACATGCTCATTTTAGCTTCAAAACTGATGATCCACCCAAAAATAAAACATTTGAAAATGGACCATTTTTCACCTTTCTGAAGCATGACAAATTGGGGGCTGTTATCTCTTTTGTCAAAAATCTGCCGTTTTTGCTTGAACATTAAATGCCTCCAAATGGTATTTAATTCACTTCCCAGGGTGAAGAAACACTTCCTGAGCCCTCAGACTGAGTAAATTGGCCATTTTCAAGCAGTTTTAACCATTCCACAAATCTTGTGTGTAGCTCCCCTGGAATGAAAATCGCTTTAAACATGCTACTTTTTGAGACCTCAGAGTTAGTAAATTGGCCATTTTCATGCACTTTTAACCATTCCACAATTCATGTGTTTAGGGTCTCTGGAAGCATGAAAATCACTTTAGACATGCTCATTTTAGCTTCAAAACTGATGATCCACCCAAAAATAAAACATTTGAAAATGGACCATTTTTCACCTTTCTGAAGCATGACAAATTGTGGGCTGTTATCTCTTTTGTCAAAAATCTGCCGTTTTTGCTTGAACATTAAATGCCTCCAAATGGTATTTAATTCACTTCCCAGGGTGAAGAAACACTTTTTGAGACCTCAGAGTGAGTAAATTTGCCATTTTCATGCACTTTTAACCATTCCACAAATCTTGTGTTTAGGGCCCCTGGAAGCATGAAAATCACTTTAAACATGCTCATTTTAGCTTCAAAACTGATGATCCACCCAAAAATAAAACATTTGAAAATGGACCATTTTTCACCTTTCTGAAGCATGACAAATTGTGGGCTGTTATCTCTTTTGTCAAAAATCTGCCGTTTTTGCTTGAACATTAAATGCCTCCAAATGGTATTTAATTCACTTCCCAGGGTGAAGAAACACTTCCTGAGCCCTCAGACTGAGTAAATTGGCCATTTTCATGCAGTTTAACCATTCCACAAATCTTGTGTTTAGGTCCCCTGGAATGAAAATCGCTTTAAACATGCTACGTTTGAGACCTCAGAGTTAGTAAATTGGCCATTTTCATGCACTTTTAACCATTCCACAATTCTTCTGTTTAGGGTCTCTGGAAGCATGAAAATCACTTTAGACATGCTCATTTTAGCTCTAAAACTGATGATCCACCTACAAATGTAAACTGAAGCTCAAAAATAAAACATTTGAAAATGGACCATTTTTCACCTTTCTGAAGCATGACAAATTGGAGGCTGTTATCTCTATTGTCAAAAATCTGCTGTTTTTGTTTGAACATTAAATACCTTCAAATGGTATTTAATTCACTTCCCAGGGTGAAGACTTCCTGAGACCTCAGACTGAGTAAATTGGCCATTTTCACGCAGTTTTAACCATTCCACAAATCTTGTGTGTAGCTCCCCTGGAATGAAAATCGCTTTAAACATGCTACTTTTTGAGACCTCAGAGTTAGTAAATTGGCCATTTTCATGCACTTTTAACCATTCCACAATTCTTGTGTTTAGGGTCTCTGGAAGCATGAAAATCACTTTAGACATGCTCATTTTAGCTTCAAAACTGATGATCCACCCAAAAATAAAACATTTGAAAATGGACCATTTTTCACTTTTCTGAAGCATGACATAATTGGCAATTTTCATGCACTTTTAACCATTTCACAAATCTTGTGTTTAGGGCCCCTGGAAGCATGATAATCACTTTAAACATTCTCATTTTAACTCTAAAACTGTTGATCAACCTACAAATGGCAAATTTACTCACTCTGAGATCTAAAAAAAAGTGTTTCTTCATCCCGGGAATGCTCATTTTAGCTCTAAAACTGATGATCCACCTACAAATGTAAACTGAAGCTCAAAAATAAAACATTTGAAAATGGACCATAAATGCCTCCACATTGTATTTAATTCACTTCCCGGGATGAAGAAACACTTTTTGAGACCTCAGAGTGAGTAAATTTGCCATTTTCATGCACTTTTAACCATTCCACAAATCTTGTGTTTAGGGCCCCTGGAAGCATGAAAATCACTTTAAACATGCTCATTTTAGCTTCAAAACTGATGATCCACCCAAAAATAAAACATTTGAAAATGGACCATTTTTCACCTTTCCGAAGCATGACAAATTGGGGGCTGTTATCTCTTTTGTCAAAAATCTGCCGTTTTTGCTTGAACATTAAATGCCTCCAAATGGTATTTAATTCACTTCCCAGGGTGAAGAAACACTTCCTGAGCCCTCAGACTGAGTAAATTGGCCATTTTCAAGCAGTTTTAACCATTCCACAAATCTTGTGTGTAGCTCCCCTGGAATGAAAATCGCTTTAAACATGCTACTTTTTGAGACCTCAGAGTTAGTAAATTGGCCATTTTCATGCACTTTTAACCATTCCACAATTCTTGTGTTTAGGGTCTCTGGAAGCATGAAAAACCCCTTTAGACATGCTCATTTTAGCTTCAAAACTGATGATCCACCCAAAAATAAAACATTTGAAAATGGACCATTTTTCACTTTTCTGAAGCATGACATAATTGGCAATTTTCATGCACTTTTAACCATTTCACAAATCTTGTGTTTAGGGCCCCTGGAAGCATGAAAATCACTTTAAACATTCTCATTTTAACTCTAAAACTGTTGATCAACCTACAAATGGCAAATTTACTCACTCTGAGATCTAAAAAAAAGTGTTTCTTCATCCCGGGAATGCTCATTTTAGCTCTAAAACTGATGATCCACCTACAAATGTAAACTGAAGCTCAAAAATAAAACATTTGAAAATGGACCATAAATGCCTCCACATTGTATTTAATTCACTTCCCGGGATGAAGAAACACTTTTTGAGACCTCAGAGTGAGTAAATTTGCCATTTTCATGCCCTTTTAACCATTCCACAAATCTTGTGTTTAGGGCCCCTGGAAGCATGAAAATCACTTTAAACATGCCCATTTTAGCTCTAAAACTGATGATCCACCTACAAATGTAAACTGAAGCTCAAAAATAAAACATTTGAAAATGGACCATAAATGCCTCCATATTGTATTTAATTCACTTCCCGGGATGAAGAAACACTTTTTGAGACCTCAGAGTGAGTAAATTTGCCATTTTCATGCACTTTTAACCATTCCACAAATCTTGTGTTTAGGGCCCCTGGAAGCATGAAAATCACTTTAAACATGCTCATTTTAGCTTCAAAACTGATGATCCACCCAAAAATAAAACATTTGAAAATGGACCATTTTTCACCTTTCTGAAGCATGACAAATTGGGGGCTGTTATCTCTTTTGTCAAAAATCTGCCGTTTTTGCTTGAACATTAAATGCCTCCAAATGGTATTTAATTCACTTCCCAGGGTGAAGAAACACTTCCTGAGCCCTCAGACTGAGTAAATTGGCCATTTTCATGCAGTTTAACCATTCCATAAATCTTGTGTTTAGGTCCCCTGGAATGAAAATCGCTTTAAACATGCTACGTTTGAGACCTCAGAGTTAGTAAATTGGCCATTTTCATGCACTTTTAACCATTCCACAATTCTTGTGTTTAGGGTCTCTGGAAGCATGAAAATCACTTTAGACATGCTCATTTTAGCTCTAAAACTGATGATCCACCTACAAATGTAAACTGAAGCTAAAAAATAAAACATTTGAAAATGGACCATTTTTCACCTTTCTGAAGCATGACAACTTGGAGGCTGTTATCTCTATTGTCAAAAATCTGCTGTTTTTGTTTGAACATTAAATACCTTCAAATGGTATTTAATTCACTTCCCAGGGTGAAGACTTCCTGAGACCTCAGACTGAGTAAATTGGCCATTTTCACGCAGTTTTAACCATTCCACAAATCTTGTGTGTAGCTCCCCTGGAATGAAAATCGCTTTAAACATGCTACTTTTTGAGACCTCAGAGTTAGTAAATTGGCCATTTTCATGCACTTTTAACCATTCCACAATTCTTGTGTTTAGGGTCTCTGGAAGCATGAAAATCACTTTAGACATGCTCATTTTAGCTCTAAAACTGATGATCCACCTACAAATGTAAACTAAAGCTCAAAAATAAAACATTTGAAAATGGACCATAAATGCCTCCACATTGTATTTAATTCACTTCCCGGGATGAAGAAACACTTTTTGAGACCTCAGAGTGAGTAAATTTGCCATTTCCATGAACTTTTAACCATTCCACAAATCTTGTGTTTAGGGCCCCTGGGAGCATGAAAATCACTTTAAACATGCTCAATTTAGCTTCAAAACTGATGATCCACCCAAAAATAAAACATTTGAAAATGGACCATTTTTCACCTTTCTGAAGCATGACGTAAGGGTCAAAAATCAGCCGTTTTTGCTTGAACATTAAATGCCTCCAAATGGTATTTAATTCACTTCCCGGGATGAAGAAACACTTTTTGAGACCTCAGAGTGAGTAAATTTGCCATTTTCATGCACTTTTAACCATTCCACAAATCTTGTGTTTAGGGCCCCTGGAAGCATGAAAATCACTTTAAACATGCTCATTTTAGCTTCAAAACTGATGATCCACCCAAAAATAAAACATTTGAAAATGGACCATTTTTCACCTTTCTGAAGCATGACAAATTGGGGGCTGTTATCTCTTTTGTCAAAAATCTGCCGTTTTTGCTTGAACATTAAATGCCTCCAAATGGTGTTTAATTCACTTCCCAGGGTGAAGAAACACTTCCTGAGCCCTCAGACTGAGTAAATTGGCCATTTTCATGCAGTTTAACCATTCCACAAATCTTGTTTTTAGGTCCCCTGGAATGAAAATCGCTGTAAACATGCTACTTTTTGAGACCTCAGAGTTAGTAAATTGGCCATTTTCATGCACTTTTAACCATTCCACAATTCTTGTGTTTAGGGTCTCTGGAAGCATGAAAATCACTTTAGACATGCTCATTTTAGCTCTAAAACTGATGATCCACCTACAAATGTAAACTGAAGCTCAAAAATAAAACATTTGAAAACGGACCATTTTTCACCATTCTGAAGCATGACAAATTGGAGGCTGTTATCTCTATTGTCAAACATCTGCTGTTTTTGTTTGAACATTAAATGCCTTCAAATGGTATTTAATTCACTTCCCAGGGTGAAGACTTCCTGAGACCCCAGACTGAGTAAATTGGCCATTTTCACGCAGTTTTAACCATTCCACAAATCTTGTGTGTAGCTCCCCTGGAATGAAAATCGCTTTAAACATGCTACTTTTTGAGACCTCGGAGTTAGTAAATTGTCCGTTTTCATGCACTTTTAACCATTCCACAATTCTTGTGTTTAGGGTCTCTGGAAGCATGAAAATCACTTTAGACATGCTCATTTTAGCTTCAAAACTGATGATCCACCCAAAAATAAAACATTTGAAAATGGACCATTTTTCACTTTTCTGAAGCATGACATAATTGGCAATTTTCACGCACTTTTAACCATTTCACAAATCTTGTGTTTAGGGCCCCTGGAAGCATGAAAATCACTTTAAACATTCTCATTTTAACTCTAAAACTGTTGATCCACCTACAAATGGCAAATTTACTCACTCTGAGATCTAAAAAAAGTGTTTCTTCATCCCGGGAATGCTCGTTTTAGCTCTAAAACTGATGATCCACCTACAAATGTAAACTGAAGCTCAAAAATAAAACATTTGAAAATGGACCATAAATGCCTCCACATTGTATTTAATTCACTTCCCGGGATGAAGAAACACTTTTTGAGACCTCAGAGTGAGTAAATTTGCCATTTTCATGCCCTTTTAACCATTCCACAAATCTTGTGTTTAGGGCCCCTGGAAGCATGAAAATCACTTTAAACATGCTCATTTTAACTCTAAAACTGATGATCCACCTACAAATTTAAACTGAAGCTCAAAAATAAAACATTTGCCTCCACATTGTATTTAATTCACTTCCCGGGATGAAGAAACACTTTTTGAGACCTCAGAGTGAGTAAATTTGCCATTTCCATGAACTTTTAACCATTCCACAAATCTTGTGTTTAGGGCCCCTGGAAGCATGAAAATCACTTTAAACATGCTCAATTTAGCTTCAAAACTGATGATCCACCCAAAAATAAAACATTTGAAAATGGACCATTTTTCACCTTTCTGAAGCATGACGTAAGGGTCAAAAATCAGCCGTTTTTGCTTGAACATTAAATGCCTCCAAATGGTATTTAATTCACTTCCCAGGGTGAAGAAACACTTCCTTAGCCCTCCGACTGAGTAAATTTGCCATTTTCAAGCAGTTTTAACCATTCCACAAATCTTGTGTGTAGCTCCCCTGGAATGAAAATCGCTTTAAACATGCTACTTTTTGAGACCTCAGAGTTAGTAAATTGGCCATTTTCATGCACTTTTAACCATTCCACAATTCTTGTGTTTAGGGTCTCTGGAAGCATGAAAATCACTTTAGACATGCTCATTTTAGCTTCAAAACTGATGATCCACCCAAAAATAAAACATTTGAAAATGGACCATTTTTCACTTTTCTGAAGCATGACATAATTGGCAATTTTCATGCACTTTTAACCATTTCACAAATCTTGTGTTTAGGGCCCCTGGAAGCATGAAAATCACTTTAAACATTCTCATTTTAACTCTAAAACTGTTGATCAACCTACAAATGGCAAATTTACTCACTCTGAGATCTAAAAAAAAGTGTTTCTTCATCCCGGGAATGCTCATTTTAGCTCTAAAACTGATGATCCACCTACAAATGTAAACTGAAGCTCAAAAATAAAACATTTGAAAATGGACCATAAATGCCTCCACATTGTATTTAATTCACTTCCCGGGATGAAGAAACACTTTTTGAGACCTCAAAGTGAGTAAATTTGCCATTTTCATGCCCTTTTAACCATTCCACAAATCTTGTGTTTAGGGCCCCTGGAAGCATGAAAATCACTTTAAACATGCTCATTTTAGCTCTAAAACTGATGATCCACCTACAAATGTAAACTGAAGCTCAAAAATAAAACATTTGAAAATGGACCATAAATGCCTCCACATTGTATTTAATTCACTTCCCGGGATGAAGAAACACTTTTTGAGACCTCAGAGTGAGTAAATTTGCCATTTTCATGCACTTTTAACCATTCCACAAATCTTGTGTTTAGGGCCCCTGGAAGCATGAAAATCACTTTAAACATGCTCATTTTAGCTTCAAAACTGATGATCCACCCAAAAATAAAACATTTGAAAATGGACCATTTTTCACCTTTCTGAAGCATGACAAATTGGGGGCTGTTATCTCTTTTGTCAAAAATCTGCCGTTTTTGCTTGAACATTAAATGCCTCCAAATGGTATTTAATTCACTTCCCAGGGTGAAGAAACACTTCCTGAGCCCTCAGACTGAGTAAATTGGCCATTTTCATGCAGTTTAACCATTCCACAAATCTTGTGCTTAGGTCCCCTGGAATGAAAATCGCTTTAAACATGCTACGTTTGAGACCTCAGAGTTAGTAAATTGGCCATTTTCATGCACTTTTAACCATTCCACAATTTTTGTGTTTAGGGTCTCTGGAAGCATGAAAATCACTTTAGACATGCTCATTTTAGCTCTAAAACTGATGATCCACCTACAAATGTAAACTGAAGCTAAAAAATAAAACATTTGAAAATGGACCATTTTTCACCTTTCTGAAGCATGACAACTTGGAGGCTGTTATCTCTATTGTCAAAAATCTGCTGTTTTTGTTTGAACATTAAATACCTTCAAATGGTATTTAATTCACTTCCCAGGGTGAAGACTTCCTGAGACCTCAGACTGAGTAAATTGGCCATTTTCACGCAGTTTTAACCATTCCACAAATCTTGTGTGTAGCTCCCCTGGAATGAAAATCGCTTTAAACATGCTACTTTTTGAGACCTCAGAGTTAGTAAATTGGCCATTTTCATGCACTTTTAACCATTCCACAATTCTTGTGTTTAGGGTCTCTGGAAGCATGAAAATCACTTTAAACATGCTCATTTTAGCTCTAAAACTGATGATCCACCTACAAATGTAAACTAAAGCTCAAAAATAAAACATTTGAAAATGGACCATAAATGCCTCCACATTGTATTTAATTCACTTCCCGGGATGAAGAAACACTTTTTGAGACCTCAGAGTGAGTAAATTTGCCATTTCCATGAACTTTTAACCATTCCACAAATCTTGTGTTTAGGGCCCCTGGAAGCATGAAAATCACTTTAGACATGCTCATTTTAGCTTCAAAACTGATGATCCACCCAAAAATAAAACATTTGAAAATGGACCATTTTTCACTTTTCTGAAGCATGACATAATTGGCAATTTTCATGCACTTTTAACCATTTCACAAATCTTGTGTTTAGGGCCCCTGGAAGCATGAAAATCACTTTAAACATTCTCATTTTAACTCTAAAACTGTTGATCCACCTACAAATGGCAAATTTACTCACTCTGAGATCTAAAAAAAGTGTTTCTTCATCCCGGGAATGCTCGTTTTAGCTCTAAAACTGATGATCCACCTACAAATGTAAACTGAAGCTCAAAAATAAAACATTTGAAAATGGACCATAAATGCCTCCACATTGTATTTAATTCACTTCCCGGGATGAAGAAACACTTTTTGAGACCTCAGAGTGAGTAAATTTGCCATTTTCATGCCCTTTTAACCCTTCCACAAATCTTGTGTTTAGGGCCCCTGGAAGCATGAAAATCACTTTAAACATGCTCATTTTAGCTCTAAAACTGATGATCCACCTACAAATTTAAACTGAAGCTCAAAAATAAAACATTTGCCTCCACATTGTATTTAATTCACTTCCCGGGATGAAGAAACACTTTTTGAGACCTCAGAGTGAGTAAATTTGCCATTTTCATGCACTTTTAACCATTCCACAAATCTTGTGTTTAGGGCCCCTGGAAGCATGAAAATCACTTTAAACATGCTCATTTTAGCTTCAAAACTGATGATCCACCCAAAAATAAAACATTTGAAAATGGACCATTTTTCACCTTTCTGAAGCATGACAAATTGGGGGCTGTTATCTCTTTTGTCAAAAATCTGCCGTTTTTGCTTGAACATTAAATGCCTCCAAATGGTATTTAATTCACTTCCCAGGGTGAAGAAACACTTCCTGGGCCCTCAGACTGAGTAAATTGGCCATTTTCATGCAGTTTAACCATTCCACAAATCTTGTGTTTAGGTCCCCTGGAATGAAAATCGCTTTAAACATGCTACGTTTGAGACCTCAGAGTTAGTAAATTGGCCATTTTCATGCACTTTTAACCATTCCACAATTCTTGTGTTTAGGGTCTCTGGAAGCATGAAAAGCACTTTAGACATGCTCATTTTAGCTCTAAAACTGATGATCCACCTACAAATGTAAACTGAAGCTCAAAAATAAAACATTTGAAAATGGACCATTTTTCACCTTTCTGAAGCATGACAAATTGGAGGCTGTTATCTCTATTGTCAAAAATCTGTTGTTTTTGTTTGAACATTAAATACCTTGAAATGGTATTTAATTCACTTCCCAGGGTGAAGACTTCCTGAGACCTCAGACTGAGTAAATTGGCCATTTTCACGCAGTTTTAACCATTCCACAAATCTTGTGTGTAGCTCCCCTGGAATGAAAATCGCTTTAAACATGCTACTTTTTGAGACCTCAGAGTTAGTAAATTGGCCATTTTCATGCACTTTTAACCATTCCACAATTCTTGTGTTTAGGGTCTCTGGAAGCATGAAAATCACTTTAGACATGCTCATTTTAGCTCTAAAACTGATGATCCACCTACAAATGTAAACTAAAGCTCAAAAATAAAACATTTGAAAATGGACCATAAATTCCTCCACATTGTATTTAATTCACTTCCCGGGATGAAGAAACACTTTTTGAGACCTCAGAGTGAGTAAATTTGCCATTTTCATGCACTTTTAACCATTCCACAAATCTTGTGTTTAGGGTCTCCGGAAGCATGAAAACCACTTTAAACATGCTCATTTTAGCTCTAAAACTGATGATCCACCTACAAATGTAAACTGAAGCTCAAAAATAAAACATTTGAAAATGGACCATTTTTCACCTTTCTGAAGCATGACAAATTGGAGGCTGTTATCTCTATTGTCAAAAATCTGCTGTTTTTGTTTGAACATTAAATGCCTTCAAATGGTATTTAATTCACTTCCCAGGGTGAAGACTTCCTGAGACCTCAGACTGAGTAAATTGGCCATTTTCAAGCAGTTTTAACCATTCCACAAATCTTGTGTGTAGCTCCCCTGGAATGAAAATCGCTTTAAACATGCTACTTTTTGAGACCTCAGAGTTAGTAAATTGGCCATTTTCATGCACTTTTAACCATTCCACAATTCTTGTGTTTAGGGTCTCTGGAAGCATGAAAATCACTTTAGACATGCTCATTTTAGCTTCAAAACTGATGATCCACCCAAAAATAAAACATTTGAAAATGGACCATTTTTCACTTTTCTGAAGCATGACATAATTGGCAATTTTCATGCACTTTTAACCATTTCACAAATCTTGTGTTCAGGGCCCCTGGAAGCATGAAAATCACTTTAAACATTCTCATTTTAACTCTAAAACTGTTGATCAACCTACAAATGGCAAATTTACTCACTCTGAGATCTAAAAAAAAGTGTTTCTTCATCCCGGGAATGCTCATTTTAGCTCTAAAACTGATGATCCACCTACAAATGTAAACTGAAGCTCAAAAATAAAACATTTGAAAATGGACCATAAATGCCTCCACATTGTATTTAATTCACTTCCCGGGATGAAGAAACACTTTTTGAGACCTCAGAGTGAGTAAATTTGCCATTTTCATGCCCTTTTAACCATTCCACAAATCTTGTGTTTAGGGCCCCTGGAAGCATGAAAATCACTTTAAACATGCTCATTTTAGCTCTAAAACTGATGATCCACCTACAAATGTAAACTGAAGCTCAAAAATAAAACATTTGAAAATGGACCATAAATGCCTCCACATTGTATTTAATTCACTTCCCGGGATGAAGAAACACTTTTTGAGACCTCAGAGTGAGTTAATTTGCCATTTTCATGCACTTTTAACCATTCCACAAATCTTGTGTTTAGGGCCCCTGGAAGCATGAAAATCACTTTAAACATGCTCATTTTAGCTTCAAAACTGATGATCCACCCAAAAATAAAACATTTGAAAATGGACCATTTTTCACCTTTCTGAAGCATGACAAATTGGGGGCTGTTATCTCTTTTGTCAAAAATCTGCCGTTTTTGCTTGAACATTAAATGCCTCCAAATGGTATTTAATTCACTTCCCAGGGTGAAGAAACACTTCCTGAGCCCTCAGACTGAGTAAATTGGCCATTTTCAAGCAGTTTTAACCATTCCACAAATCTTGTGTGTAGCTCCCCTGGAATGAAAATCGCTTTAAACATGCTACTTTTTGAGACCTCAGAGTTAGTAAATTGGCCATTTTCATGCACTTTTAACCATTCCACAATTCTTGTGTTTAGGGTCTCTGGAAGCATGAAAATCACTTTAGACATGCTCATTTTAGCTTCAAAACTGATGATCCACCCAAAAATAAAACATTTGAAAATGGACCATTTTTCACTTTTCTGAAGCATGACATAATTGGCAATTTTCATGCACTTTTAACCATTTCACAAATCTTGTGTTTAGGGCCCCTGGAAGCATGAAAATCACTTTAGACATTCTCATTTTAACTCTAAAACTGTTGATCAACCTACAAATGGCAAATTTACTCACTCTGAGATCTAAAAAAAAGTGTTTCTTCATCCCGGGAATGCTCATTTTAGCTCTAAAACTGATGATCCACCTACAAATGTAAACTGAAGCTCAAAAATAAAACATTTGAAAATGGACCATAAATGCCTCCACATTGTATTTAATTCACTTCCCGGGATGAAGAAACACTTTTTGAGACCTCAGAGTGAGTAAATTTGCCATTTTCATGCCCTTTTAACCATTCCACAAATCTTGTGTTTAGGGCCCCTGGAAGCATGAAAATCACTTTAAACATGCTCATTTTAGCTCTAAAACTGATGATCCACCTACAAATGTAAACTGAAGCTCAAAAATAAAACATTTGAAAATGGACCATAAATGCCTCCACATTGTATTTAATTCACTTCCCGGGATGAAGAAACACTTTTTGAGACCTCAGAGTGAGTAAATTTGCCATTTTCATGCACTTTTAACCATTCCACAAATCTTGTGTTTAGGGCCCCTGGAAGCATGAAAATCACTTTAAACATGCTCATTTTAGCTTCAAAACTGATGATCCACCCAAAAATAAAACATTTGAAAATGGACCATTTTTCACCTTTCTGAAGCATGACAAATTGGGGGCTGTTATCTCTTTTGTCAAAAATCTGCCGTTTTTGCTTGAACATTAAATGCCTCCAAATGGTATTTAATTCACTTCCCAGGGTGAAGAAACACTTCCTGAGCCCTCAGACTGAGTAAATTGGCCATTTTCATGCAGTTTAACCATTCCACAAATCTTGTGTTTAGGTCCCCTGGAATGAAAATCGCTTTAAACATGCTACGTTTGAGACCTCAGAGTTAGTAAATTGGCCATTTTCATGCACTTTTAACCATTCCACAATTCTTGTGTTTAGGGTCTCTGGAAGCATGAAAATCACTTTAGACATGCTCATTTTAGCTCTAAAACTGATGATCCACCTACAAATGTAAACTGAAGCTAAAAAATAAAACATTTGAAAATGGACCATTTTTCACCTTTCTGAAGCATGACAACTTGGAGGCTGTTATCTCTATTGTCAAAAATCTGCTGTTTTTGTTTGAACATTAAATACCTTCAAATGGTATTTAATTCACTTCCCAGGGTGAAGACTTCCTGAGACCTCAGACTGAGTAAATTGGCCATTTTCACGCAGTTTTAACCATTCCACAAATCTTGTGTGTAGCTCCCCTGGAATGAAAATCGCTTTAAACATGCTACTTTTTGAGACCTCAGAGTTAGTAAATTGGCCATTTTCATGCACTTTTAACCATTCCACAATTCTTGTGTTTAGGGTCTCTGGAAGCATGAAAATCACTTTAGACATGCTCATTTTAGCTCTAAAACTGATGATCCACCTACAAATGTAAACTAAAGCTCAAAAATAAAACATTTGAAAATGGACCATAAATTCCTCCACATTGTATTTAATTCACTTCCCGGGATGAAGAAACACTTTTTGAGACCTCAGAGTGAGTAAATTTGCCATTTTCATGCACTTTTAACCATTCCACAAATCTTGTGTTTAAGGTCTCCGGAAGCATGAAAACCACTTTAAACATGCTCATTTTTTTTTTCACAACAAGTTTATTGACAAAGATGAGCATATGTAATAAGACGGACCCCCACAATCGGGAAGGCACCATCAGACATTCCGATACAATCGAGAAAATAGAATTGAGTATTCAGTCAAGAATCATTGCAACACAAGGTTATAAGAAACGATCATCTCCGTCTTTTATCATCAAATTACCCACTCATCCCCAACTCCCAGATCCCTCCCCTGAATCCCAAACATGCTCATTTTAGCTCTAAAACTGATGATCCACCTACAAATGTAAACTGAAGCTCAAAAATAAAACATTTGAAAATGGACCATTTTTCACCTTTCTGAAGCATGACAAATTGGAGGCTGTTATCTCTATTGTCAAAAATCTGCTGTTTTTGTTTGAACATTAAATGCCTTCAAATGGTATTTAATTCACTTCCCAGGGTGAAGACTTCCTGTGACCTCAGACTGAGTAAATTGGCCATTTTCACGCAGTTTTAACCATTCCACAAATCTTGTGTGTAGCTCCCCTGGAATGAAAATCGCTTTAAACATGCTACTTTTTGAGACCTCAGAGTTAGTAAATTGGCCATTTTCATGCACTTTTAACCATTCCACAATTCTTGTGTTTAGGGTCTCTGGAAGCATGAAAATCACTTTAGACATGCTCATTTTAGCTTCAAAACTGATGATCCACCCAAAAATAAAACATTTGAAAATGGACCATTTTTCACTTTTCTGAAGCATGACATAATTGGCAATTTTCATGCACTTTTAACCATTTCACAAATCTTGTGTTTAGGGCCCCTGGAAGCATGAAAATCACTTTAAACATTCTCATTTTAACTCTAAAACTGTTGATCAACCTACAAATGGCAAATTTACTCACTCTGAGATCTAAAAAAAAGTGTTTCTTCATCCCGGGAATGCTCATTTTAGCTCTAAAACTGATGATCCACCTACAAATGTAAACTGAAGCTCAAAAATAAAACATTTGAAAATGGACCATAAATGCCTCCACATTGTATTTAATTCACTTCCCGGGATGAAGAAACACTTTTTGAGACCTCAGAGTGAGTAAATTTGCCATTTTCATGCCCTTTTAACCATTCCACAAATCTTGTGTTTAGGGCCCCTGGAAGCATGAAAATCACTTTAAACATGCTAATTTTAGCTCTAAAACTGATGATCCACCTACAAATGTAAACTGAAGCTCAAAAATAAAACATTTGAAAATGGACCATAAATGCCTCCACATTGTATTTAATTCACTTCCCGGGATGAAGAAACACTTTTTGAGACCTCAGAGTGAGTAAATTTGCCATTTTCATGCACTTTTAACCATTCCACAAATCTTGTGTTTAGGGCCCCTGGAAGCATGAAAATCACTTTAAACATGCTCATTTTAGCTTCAAAACTGATTATCCACCCAAAAATAAAACATTTGAAAATGGACCATTTTTCACCTTTCTGAAGCATGACAAATTGGGGGCTGTTATCTCTTTTGTCAAAAATCTGCAGTTTTTGCTTGAACATTAAATGCCTCCAAATGGTATTTAATTCACTTCCCAGGATGAAGAAACACTTCCTGAGCCCTCAGACTGAGTAAATTGGCCATTTTCATGCAGTTTAACCATTCCACAAATCTTGTTTTTAGGTCCCCTGGAATGAAAATCGCTTTAAACATGCTACTTTTTGAGACCTCAGAGTTAGTAAATTGCCATTTTCATGCACTTTTAACCATTCCACAATTCTTGTGTTTAGGGTCTCTGGAAGCATGAAAATCACTTTAGACATGCCCATTTTAGCTCTAAAACTGATGATCCACCTACAAATGTAAACTGAAGCTCAAAAATAAAACATTTGAAAATGGATCATTTTTCACCTTTCTGAAGCATGACAAATTGGAGGCTGTTATCTCTATTGTCAAAAATCTGCTGTTTTTGTTTGAACATTAAATGCCTTCAAATGGTATTTAATTCACTTCCCAGGGTGAAGACTTCCTGAGACCTCAGACTGAGTAAATTGGCCATTTTCACGCAGTTTTAACCATTCCACAAATCTTGTGTGTAGCTCCCCTGGAATGAAAATCGCTTTAAACATGCTACTTTTTGAGACCTCAGAGTTAGTAAATTGGCCATTTTCATGCACTTTCAACCATTCCACAAATCTTGTGTTTAGGGTCTCCGGAAGCGTGAAAACCACTTTAAACATGCTCATTTTAGCTCTAAAACTGATGATCCACCTACAAATGAAAACTGAAGCTCAAAAATAAAACATTTGAAAATGGACCATTTTTCACCTTTCTGAAGCATGACAAATTGGGGGCTGTTATCTCTTTTGTCAAAAATCTGCCGTTTTTGCTTGAACATTAAATGCCTCCAAATGGTATTTAATTCACTTCCCAGGGTGAAGAAACACTTCCTGAGCCCTCAGACTGAGTAAATTGGCCATTTTCAAGCAGTTTTAACCATTCCACAAATCTTGTGTGTAGCTCCCCTGGAATGAAAATCGCTTTAAACATGCTACTTTTTGAGACCTCAGAGTTAGTAAATTGGCCATTTTCATGCACTTTTAACCATTCCACAATTCTTGTGTTTAGGGTCTCTGGAAGCATGAAAATCACTTTAGACATGCTCATTTTAGCTTCAAAACTGATGATCCACCCAAAAATAAAACATTTGAAAATGGACCATTTTTCACTTTTCTGAAGCATGACATAATTGGCAATTTTCATGCACTTTTAACCATTTCACAAATCTTGTCTTTAGGGCCCCTGGAAGCATGAAAATCACTTTAAACATTCTCATTTTAACTCTAAAACTGTTGATCAACCTACAAATGGCAAATTTACTCACTCTGAGATCTAAAAAAAAGTGTTTCTTCATCCCGGGAATGCTCATTTTAGCTCTAAAACTGATGATCCACCTACAAATGTAAACTGAAGCTCAAAAATAAAACATTTGAAAATGGACCATAAATGCCTCCACATTGTATTTAATTCACTTCCCGGGATGAAGAAACACTTTTTGAGACCTCAGAGTGAGTAAATTTGCCATTTTCATGCCCTTTTAACCATTCCACAAATCTTGTGTTTAGGGCCCCTGGAAGCATGAAAATCACTTTAAACATGCTCATTTTAGCTCTAAAACTGATGATCCACCTACAAATGTAAACTGAAGCTCAAAAATAAAACATTTGAAAATGGACCATAAATGCCTCCACATTGTATTTAATTCACTTCCCGGGATGAAGAAACACTTTTTGAGACCTCAGAGTGAGTAAATTTGCCATTTTCATGCACTTTTAACCATTCCACAAATCTTGTGTTTAGGGCCCCTGGAAGCATGAAAATCACTTTAAACATGCTCATTTTAGCTTCAAAACTGATGATCCACCCAAAAATAAAACATTTGAAAATGGACCATTTTTCACCTTTCTGAAGCATGACAAATTGGGGGCTGTTATCTCTTTTGTCAAAAATCTGCCGTTTTTGCTTGAACATTAAATGCCTCCAAATGGTATTTAATTCACTTCCCAGGGTGAAGAAACACTTCCTGAGCCCTCAGACTGAGTAAATTGGCCATTTTCATGCAGTTTAACCATTCCACAAATCTTGTGTTTAGGTCCCCTGGAATGAAAATCGCTTTAAACATGCTACGTTTGAGACCTCAGAGTTAGTAAATTGGCCATTTTCATGCACTTTTAACCATTCCACAATTCTTGTGTTTAGGGTCTCTGGAAGCATGAAAATCACTTTAGACATGCTCATTTTAGCTCTAAAACTGATGATCCACCTACAAATGTAAACTGAAGCTAAAAAATAAAACATTTGAAAATGGACCATTTTTCACCTTTCTGAAGCATGACAACTTGGAGGCTGTTATCTCTATTGTCAAAAATCTGCTGTTTTTGTTTGAACATTAAATACCTTCAAATGGTATTTAATTCACTTCCCAGGGTGAAGACTTCCTGAGACCTCAGACTGAGTAAATTGGCCATTTTCACGCAGTTTTAACCATTCCACAAATCTTGTGTGTAGCTCCCCTGGAATGAAAATCGCTTTAAACATGCTACTTTTTGAGACCTCAGAGTTAGTAAATTGGCCATTTTCATGCACTTTTAACCATTCCACAATTCTTGTGTTTAGGGTCTCTGGAAGCATGAAAATCACTTTAGACATGCTCATTTTAGCTCTAAAACTGATGATCCACCTACAAATGTAAACTAAAGCTCAAAAATAAAACATTTGAAAATGGACCATAAATTCCTCCACATTGTATTTAATTCACTTCCCGGGATGAAGAAACACTTTTTGAGACCTCAGAGTGAGTAAATTTGCCATTTTCATGCACTTTTAACCATTCCACAAATCTTGTGTTTAGGGTCTCCGGAAGCATGAAAACCACTTTAAACATGCTCATTTTAGCTCTAAAACTGATGATCCACCTACAAATGTAAACTGAAGCTCAAAAATAAAACATTTGAAAATGGACCATTTTTCACCTTTCTGAAGCATGACAAATTGGAGGCTGTTATCTCTATTGTCAAAAATCTGCTGTTTTTGTTTGAACATTAAGTGCCTTCAAATGGTATTTAATTCACTTCCCAGGGTGAAGACTTCCTGAGACCTCAGACTGAGTAAATTGGCCATTTTCATGCACTTTTAACCATTCCACAATTCTTGTGTTTAGGGTCTCTGGAAGCATGAAAATCACTTTAGACATGCTCATTTTAGCTTCAAAACTGATGATCCACCCAAAAATAAAACATTTGAAAATGGACCATTTTTCACTTTTCTGAAGCATGACATAATTGGCAATTTTCATGCACTTTTAACCATTTCACAAATCTTGTGTTCAGGGCCCCTGGAAGCATGAAAATCACTTTAAACATTCTCATTTTAACTCTAACACTGTTGATCAACCTACAAATGGCAAATTTACTCACTCTGAGATCTAAAAAAAAGTGTTTCTTCATCCCGGGAATGCTCATTTTAGCTCTAAAACTGATGATCCACCTACAAATGTAAACTGAAGCTCAAAAATAAAACATTTGAAAATGGACCATAAATGCCTCCACATTGTATTTAATTCACTTCCCGGGATGAAGAAACACTTTTTGAGACCTCAGAGTGAGTAAATTTGCCATTTTCATGCCCTTTTAACCATTCCACAAATCTTGTGTTTAGGGCCCCTGGAAGCATGAAAATCACTTTAAACATGCTCATTTTAGCTCTAAAACTGATGATCCACCTACAAATGTAAACTGAAGCTCAAAAATAAAACATTTGAAAATGGACCATAAATGCCTCCACATTGTATTTAATTCACTTCCCGGGATGAAGAAACACTTTTTGAGACCTCAGAGTGAGTAAATTTGCCATTTTCATGCACTTTTAACCATTCCACAAATCTTGTGTTTAGGGCCCCTGGAAGCATGAAAATCACTTTAAACATGCTCATTTTAGCTTCAAAACTGATGATCCACCCAAAAATAAAACATTTGAAAATGGACCATTTTTCACCTTTCTGAAGCATGACAAATTGGGGGCTGTTATCTCTTTTGTCAAAAATCTGCCGTTTTTGCTTGAACATTAAATGCCTCCAAATGGTATTTAATTCACTTCCCAGGGTGAAGAAACACTTCCTGAGCCCTCAGACTGAGTAAATTGGCCATTTTCAAGCAGTTTTAACCATTCCACAAATCTTGTGTGTAGCTCCCCTGGAATGAAAATCGCTTTAAACATGCTACTTTTTGAGACCTCAGAGTTAGTAAATTGGCCATTTTCATGCACTTTTAACCATTCCACAATTCTTGTGTTTAGGGTCTCTGGAAGCATGAAAATCACTTTAGACATGCTCATTTTAGCTTCAAAACTGATGATCCACCCAAAAATAAAACATTTGAAAATGGACCATTTTTCACTTTTCTGAAGCATGACATAATTGGCAATTTTCATGCACTTTTAACCATTTCACAAATCTTGTGTTTAGGGCCCCTGGAAGCATGAAAATCACTTTAGACATTCTCATTTTAACTCTAAAACTGTTGATCAACCTACAAATGGCAAATTTACTCACTCTGAGATCTAAAAAAAAGTGTTTCTTCATCCCGGGAATGCTCATTTTAGCTCTAAAACTGATGATCCACCTACAAATGTAAACTGAAGCTCAAAAATAAAACATTTGAAAATGGACCATAAATGCCTCCACATTGTATTTAATTCACTTCCCGGGATGAAGAAACACTTTTTGAGACCTCAGAGTGAGTAAATTTGCCATTTTCATGCCCTTTTAACCATTCCACAAATCTTGTGTTTAGGGCCCCTGGAAGCATGAAAATCACTTTAAACATGCTCATTTTAGCTCTAAAACTGATGATCCACCTACAAATGTAAACTGAAGCTCAAAAATAAAACATTTGAAAATGGACCATAAATGCCTCCACATTGTATTTAATTCACTTCCCGGGATGAAGAAACACTTTTTGAGACCTCAGAGTGAGTAAATTTGCCATTTTCATGCACTTTTAACCATTCCACAAATCTTGTGTTTAGGGCCCCTGGAAGCATGAAAATCACTTTAAACATGCTCATTTTAGCTTCAAAACTGATGATCCACCCAAAAATAAAACATTTGAAAATGGACCATTTTTCACCTTTCTGAAGCATGACAAATTGGGGGCTGTTATCTCTTTTGTCAAAAATCTGCCGTTTTTGCTTGAACATTAAATGCCTCCAAATGGTATTTAATTCACTTCCCAGGGTGAAGAAACACTTCCTGAGCCCTCAGACTGAGTAAATTGGCCATTTTCATGCAGTTTAACCATTCCACAAATCTTGTGTTTAGGTCCCCTGGAATGAAAATCGCTTTAAACATGCTACGTTTGAGACCTCAGAGTTAGTAAATTGGCCATTTTCATGCACTTTTAACCATTCCACAATTCTTGTGTTTAGGGTCTCTGGAAGCATGAAAATCACTTTAGACATGCTCATTTTAGCTCTAAAACTGATGATCCACCTACAAATGTAAACTGAAGCTAAAAAATAAAACATTTGAAAATGGACCATTTTTCACCTTTCTGAAGCATGACAACTTGGAGGCTGTTATCTCTATTGTCAAAAATCTGCTGTTTTTCTTTGAACATTAAATACCTTCAAATGGTATTTAATTCACTTCCCAGGGTGAAGACTTCCTGAGACCTCAGACTGAGTAAATTGGCCATTTTCACGCAGTTTTAACCATTCCACAAATCTTGTGTGTAGCTCCCCTGGAATGAAAATCGCTTTAAACATGCTACTTTTTGAGACCTCAGAGTTAGTAAATTGGCCATTTTCATGCACTTTTAACCATTCCACAATTCTTGTGTTTAGGGTCTCTGGAAGCATGAAAATCACTTTAGACATGCTCATTTTAGCTCTAAAACTGATGATCCACCTACAAATGTAAACTAAAGCTCAAAAATAAAACATTTGAAAATGGACCATAAATTCCTCCACATTGTATTTAATTCACTTCCCGGGATGAAGAAACACTTTTTGAGACCTCAGAGTGAGTAAATTTGCCATTTTCATGCACTTTTAACCATTCCACAAATCTTGTGTTTAAGGTCTCCGGAAGCATGAAAACCACTTTAAACATGCTCATTTTTTTTTTCACAACAAGTTTATTGACAAAGATGAGCATATGTAATAAGACGGACCCCCACAATCGGGAAGGCACCATCAGACATTCCGATACAATCGAGAAAATAGAATTGAGTATTCAGTCAAGAATCATTGCAACACAAGGTTATAAGAAACGATCATCTCCGTCTTTTATCATCAAATTACCCACTCATCCCCAACTCCCAGATCCCTCCCCTGAATCCCAAACATGCTCATTTTAGCTCTAAAACTGATGATCCACCTACAAATGTAAACTGAAGCTCAAAAATAAAACATTTGAAAATGGACCATTTTTCACCTTTCTGAAGCATGACAAATTGGAGGCTGTTATCTCTATTGTCAAAAATCTGCTGTTTTTGTTTGAACATTAAATGCCTTCAAATGGTATTTAATTCACTTCCCAGGGTGAAGACTTCCTGTGACCTCAGACTGAGTAAATTGGCCATTTTCACGCAGTTTTAACCATTCCACAAATCTTGTGTGTAGCTCCCCTGGAATGAAAATCGCTTTAAACATGCTACTTTTTGAGACCTCAGAGTTAGTAAATTGGCCATTTTCATGCACTTTTAACCATTCCACAATTCTTGTGTTTAGGGTCTCTGGAAGCATGAAAATCACTTTAGACATGCTCATTTTAGCTTCAAAACTGATGATCCACCCAAAAATAAAACATTTGAAAATGGACCATTTTTCACTTTTCTGAAGCATGACATAATTGGCAATTTTCATGCACTTTTAACCATTTCACAAATCTTGTGTTTAGGGCCCCTGGAAGCATGAAAATCACTTTAAACATTCTCATTTTAACTCTAAAACTGTTGATCAACCTACAAATGGCAAATTTACTCACTCTGAGATCTAAAAAAAAGTGTTTCTTCATCCCGGGAATGCTCATTTTAGCTCTAAAACTGATGATCCACCTACAAATGTAAACTGAAGCTCAAAAATAAAACATTTGAAAATGGACCATAAATGCCTCCACATTGTATTTAATTCACTTCCCGGGATGAAGAAACACTTTTTGAGACCTCAGAGTGAGTAAATTTGCCATTTTCATGCCCTTTTAACCATTCCACAAATCTTGTGTTTAGGGCCCCTGGAAGCATGAAAATCACTTTAAACATGCTCATTTTAGCTCTAAAACTGATGATCCACCTACAAATGTAAACTGAAGCTCAAAAATAAAACATTTGAAAATGGACCATAAATGCCTCCACATTGTATTTAATTCACTTCCCGGGATGAAGAAACACTTTTTGAGACCTCAGAGTGAGTAAATTTGCCATTTTCATGCACTTTTAACCATTCCACAAATCTTGTGTTTAGGGCCCCTGGAAGCATGAAAATCACTTTAAACATGCTCATTTTAGCTTCAAAACTGATTATCCACCCAAAAATAAAACATTTGAAAATGGACCATTTTTCACCTTTCTGAAGCATGACAAATTGGGGGCTGTTACCTCTTTTGTCAAAAATCTGCAGTTTTTGCTTGAACATTAAATGCCTCCAAATGGTATTTAATTCACTTCCCAGGATGAAGAAACACTTCCTGAGCCCTCAGACTGAGTAAATTGGCCATTTTCATGCAGTTTAACCATTCCACAAATCTTGTTTTTAGGTCCCCTGGAATGAAAATCGCTTTAAACATGCTACTTTTTGAGACCTCAGAGTTAGTAAATTGCCATTTTCATGCACTTTTAACCATTCCACAATTCTTGTGTTTAGGGTCTCTGGAAGCATGAAAATCACTTTAGACATGCCCATTTTAGCTCTAAAACTGATGATCCACCTACAAATGTAAACTGAAGCTCAAAAATAAAACATTTGAAAATGGACCATTTTTCACCTTTCTGAAGCATGACAAATTGGAGGCTGTTATCTCTATTGTCAAAAATCTGCTGTTTTTGTTTGAACATTAAATGCCTTCAAATGGTATTTAATTTACTTCCCAGGGTGAAGACTTCCTGAGACCTCAGACTGAGTAAATTGGCCATTTTCACGCAGTTTTAACCATTCCACAAATCTTGTGTGTAGCTCCCCTGGAATGAAAATCGCTTTAAACATGCTACTTTTTGAGACCTCAGAGTTAGTAAATTGGCCATTTTCATGCACTTTCAACCATTCCACAAATCTTGTGTTTAGGGTCTCCGGAAGCGTGAAAACCACTTTAAACATGCTCATTTTAGCTCTAAAACTGATGATCCACCTACAAATGAAAACTGAAGCTCAAAAATAAAACATTTGAAAATGGACCATTTTTCACCTTTCTGAAGCATGACAAATTGGAGGCTGTTATCTCTATTGTCAAAAATCTGCTGTTTTTGCTTGAACATTAAATGCCTTCAAATGGTATTCAATTCACTTCCCAGGGTGAAGACTTCCTGAGACCTCAGACTGAGTAAATTGGCCATTTTCACGCAGTTTTAACCATTCCACAAATCTTGTGTTTAGGTCCCCTGGAATGAAAATCGCTTTAAACATGCTACGTTTGAGACCTCAGAGTTAGTAAATTGGCCATTTTCATGCACTTTTAACCATTCCACAATTCTTGTGTTTAGGGTCTCTGGAAGCATGAAAATCACTTTAGACATGCTCATTTTAGCTCTAAAACTGATGATCCACCTACAAATGTAAACTGAAGCTAAAAAATAAAACATTTGAAAATGGACCATTTTTCACCTTTCTGAAGCATGACAACTTGGAGGCTGTTATCTCTATTGTCAAAAATCTGCTGTTTTTGTTTGAACATTAAATACCTTCAAATGGTATTTAATTCACTTCCCAGGGTGAAGACTTCCTGAGACCTCAGACTGAGTAAATTGGCCATTTTCACGCAGTTTTAACCATTCCACAAATCTTGTGTGTAGCTCCCCTGGAATGAAAATCGCTTTAAACATGCTACTTTTTGAGACCTCAGAGTTAGTAAATTGGCCATTTTCATGCACTTTTAACCATTCCACAATTCTTGTGTTTAGGGTCTCTGGAAGCATGAAAATCACTTTAGACATGCTCATTTTAGCTCTAAAACTGATGATCCACCTACAAATGTAAACTAAAGCTCAAAAATAAAACATTTGAAAATGGACCATAAATTCCTCCACATTGTATTTAATTCACTTCCCGGGATGAAGAAACACTTTTTGAGACCTCAGAGTGAGTAAATTTGCCATTTTCATGCACTTTTAACCATTCCACAAATCTTGTGTTTAAGGTCTCCGGAAGCATGAAAACCACTTTAAACATGCTCATTTTTTTTTTCACAACAAGTTTATTGACAAAGATGAGCATATGTAATAAGACGGACCCCCACAATCGGGAAGGCACCATCAGACATTCCGATACAATCGAGAAAATAGAATTGAGTATTCAGTCAAGAATCATTGCAACACAAGGTTATAAGAAACGATCATCTCCGTCTTTTATCATCAAATTACCCACTCATCCCCAACTCCCAGATGCCTCCCCTGAATCCCAAACATGCTCATTTTAGCTCTAAAACTGATGATCCATCTACAAATGTAAACTGAAGCTCAAAAATAAAACATTTGAAAATGGACCATTTTTCACCTTTCTGAAGCATGACAAATTGGAGGCTGTTATCTCTATTGTCAAAAATCTGCTGTTTTTGTTTGAACATTAAATGCCTTCAAATGGTATTTAATTCACTTCCCAGGGTGAAGACTTCCTGTGACCTCAGACTGAGTAAATTGGCCATTTTCACGCAGTTTTAACCATTCCACAAATCTTGTGTGTAGCTCCCCTGGAATGAAAATCGCTTTAAACATGCTACTTTTTGAGACCTCAGAGTTAGTAAATTGGCCATTTTCATGCACTTTTAACCATTCCACAATTCTTGTGTTTAGGGTCTCTGGAAGCATGAAAATCACTTTAGACATGCTCATTTTAGCTTCAAAACTGATGATCCACCCAAAAATAAAACATTTGAAAATGGACCATTTTTCACTTTTCTGAAGCATGACATAATTGGCAATTTTCATGCACTTTTAACCATTTCACAAATCTTGTGTTTAGGGCCCCTGGAAGCATGAAAATCACTTTAAACATTCTCATTTTAACTCTAAAACTGTTGATCAACCTACAAATGGCAAATTTACTCACTCTGAGATCTAAAAAAAAGTGTTTCTTCATCCCGGGAATGCTCATTTTAGCTCTAAAACTGATGATCCACCTACAAATGTAAACTGAAGCTCAAAAATAAAACATTTGAAAATGGACCATAAATGCCTCCACATTGTATTTAATTCACTTCCCGGGATGAAGAAACACTTTTTGAGACCTCAGAGTGAGTAAATTTGCCATTTTCATGCCCTTTTAACCATTCCACAAATCTTGTGTTTAGGGCCCCTGGAAGCATGAAAATCACTTTAAACATGCCCATTTTAGCTCTAAAACTGATGATCCACCTACAAATGTAAACTGAAGCTCAAAAATAAAACATTTGAAAATGGACCATTTTTCACCTTTCTGAAGCATGACAAATTGGAGGCTGTTATCTCTATTGTCAAAAATCTGCTGTTTTTGTTTGAACATTAAATGCCTTCAAATGGTATTTAATTCACTTCCCAGGGTGAAGACTTCCTGAGACCTCAGACTGAGTAAATTGGCCATTTTCACGCAGTTTTAACCATTCCACAAATCTTGTGTGTAGCTCCCCTGGAATGAAAATCGCTTTAAACATGCTACTTTTTGAGACCTCAGAGTTAGTAAATTGGCCATTTTCATGCACTTTCAACCATTCCACAAATCTTGTGTTTAGGGTCTCCGGAAGCGTGAAAACCACTTTAAACATGCTCATTTTAGCTCTAAAACTGATGATCCACCTACAAATGAAAACTGAAGCTCAAAAATAAAACATTTGAAAATGGACCATTTTTCACCTTTCTGAAGCATGACAAATTGGAGGCTGTTATCTCTATTGTCAAAAATCTGCTGTTTTTGCTTGAACATTAAATGCCTTCAAATGGTATTCAATTCACTTCCCAGGGTGAAGACTTCCTGAGACCTCAGACTGAGTAAATTGGCCATTTTCACGCAGTTTTAACCATTCCACAAATCTTGTGTTTAGCTCCCCTGGAATGAAAATCGCTTTAAACATGCTACTTTTTGAGACCTCAGAGTTAGTAAATTGGCCATTTTCATGCACTTCTAACCATTCCACAATTCTTGTGTTTAGGGTCTCCGGAAGCATGAAAATCACTTTAGACATGCTCATTTTAGCTCTAAAACTGATGATCCACCTACAAATTTAAACTGAAGCTCAAAAATAAAACATTTGAAAATGGGCCATAAATGCCTCCACATTGTATTTAATTCACTTCCCGGGATGAAGAAACTCTTTTTGAGACCTCAGAGTGAGTAAATTTGCCATTTTCATGCACTTTTAACCATTCCTCAAATCTTGTGTTTGGGCCCCTGAAAGCATGAAAATCACTTTAAACATGCTCATTTTAGCTCTAAAACTGATGATCCACCCAAAAATAAAACATTTGAAAATGGACCATTTTTCACTTTTCTGAAGCATGACATAATTGGCAATTTTCATGCACTTTTTACCATTTCACAAATCTTGTGTTTAGGGCCCCTGGAATGAGAATCGCTTTACACATGCTACTTTTTGAGACCTCAGAGTTAGTAAATTGGCCATTTTCATGCAGTTTTAACCATTCCACAAATCATGTGTTTAGGTCCCCTGGAATGAAAATCGCTTTAAACATGCTACTTTTTGAGACCTCAGAGTTCGTAAAATGGCCATTTTCATGCACTTTTTTAACCATTCCACAAATCTTGTGTTTAGGGCCCCTGGAAGCATGAAAATCACTTTTAAACATGGTCATTTTAGCTTCAAAACTGATGATCCACCCAAAAAAAAAACATTTGAAAATGGACCATTTTTCACTTTTCTGAAGCATGACATAATTGGCAATTTTCATGCTCTTTTAACCATTTCACAAATCTTGTGTTTAGGGCCCCTGGAAGCATGAAAATCACTTTAAACATTCTCATTTTAACTCTAAAACTGTTGATCCACCTACAAATGGCAAATTTACTCACTCTGAGATCTAAAAAAAAGTGTTTCTTCATCCCGGGAATGCTCATTTTAGCTCTAAAACTGATGATCCACCTACAAATGTAAACTGAAGCTCAAAAATAAAACATTTGAAAATGGACCATAAATGCCTCCACATTGTATTTAATTCACTTCCCGGGATGAAGAAACACTTTTTGAGACCTCAGAGTGAGTAAATTTGCCATTTTCATGCCCTTTTAACCATTCCACAAATCTTGTGTTTAGGGCCCCTGGAAGCATGAAAATCACTTTAAACATGCTCATTTTAGCTCTAAAACTGATGATCCACCTACAAATTTAAACTAAAGCTCAAAAATAAAACATTTGAAAATGGACCATAAATGCCTCCACATTGTATTTAATTCACTTCCCGGGATGAAGAAACACTTTTTGAGACCTCAGAGTGAGTAAATTTGCCATTTCCATGAACTTTTAACCATTCCACAAATCTTGTGTTTAGGGCCCCTGGAAGCATGAAAATCACTTTAAACATGCTCAATTTAGCTTCAAAACTGATGATCCACCCAAAAATAAAACATTTGAAAATGGATCATTTTTCACCTTTCTGAAGCATGACGTAAGGGTCAAAAATCAGCCGTTCTTGCTTGAACATTAAATGCCTCCAAATGGTATTTAATTCATTTCCCGGGATGAAGAAACACTTTTTGAGACCTCAGAGTTAGTAAATTGGCCATTTTCATGCAGTTTTAACCATTCCACAAATCTTGTGTTTAGGTCCCCTGGAATGAAAATCGCTTTAAACATGCTATTTTTTGAGACCTCAGAGTTAGTAAAATGGCTATTTTCATGCACTTTTAACCATTCCACAAATCTTGTGTTTAGGGCCCCTGGAAGTATGAAAATCACTTTAAACATTCTCATTGTAACTCTAAAACTGTTGATCCACCTACAAATGGCAAATTTACTCACTCTGAGATCTAAAAAAAGTGTTTCTTCATCCCGGGAATGCTCATTTTAGCTCTAAAACTGATGATCCACCTACAAATGTAAACTGAAGCTCAAAAATAAAACATTTGAAAATGGACCATAAATGCCTCCACATTGTATTTAATTCACTTCCCGGGATGAAGAAACACTTTTTGAGACCTCAGAGTGAGTAAATTTGCCATTTTCATGCCCTTTTAACCATTCCACAAATCTTGAGTTTAGGGCCCCTGGAAGCATGAAAATCACTTTAAACATGCTCATTTTAGCTCTAAAACTGATGATCCACCCAAAAATAAAACATTTGAAAATGGACCATTTTTCACTTTTCTGAAGCATGACATAATTGGCAATTATCATGCACTTTTAACCGTTTCACAAATCTTGTGTTTAGGGCCCCTGGAATGAGAATCGCTTTAAACATGCTACTTTTTGAGACCTCAGAGTTAGTAAATTGGCCATTTTCATGCAGTTTTAACCATTCCACAAATCTTGTGTTTAGGTCCCCTGGAATGAAAATCGCTTTAAATATGCTACTTTTTGAGACCTCAGAGTTAGTAAAATGGCCATTTTCATGCACTTTTTTAACCATTCCAAAAATCTTGTGTTTAGGGCCCCTGGAAGCATGAAAATCACTTTTAAACATGCTCATTTTAGCTTCAAAACTGATGATCCACCCAAAAATAAAACATTTGAAAATGGACCATTTTTCACTTTTCTGAAGCATGACATAATTGGCAATTTTCATGCACTTTTAACCATTTCACAAATCTTGTGTTTAGGGCCCCTGGAAGCATGAAAATCACTTTAAACATTCTCATTTTAACTCTAAAACTGTTGATCCACCTACAAATGGCAAATTTACTCACTCTGAGATCTAAAAAAAGTGTTTCTTCATCCCGGGAATGCTCATTTTAGCTCTAAAACTGATGATCCACCTTCAAATGTAAACTGAAGCTCAAAAATAAAACATTTGAAAATGGACCATAAATGCCTCCACATTGTATTTAATTCACTTCCCGGGATGAAGAAACACTTTTTGAGACCTCAGAGTGAGTAAATTTGCCATTTCTATGAACTTTTAACCATTCCACAAATCTTGTGTTTAGGGCCCCTGGAAGCATGAAAATCACTTTAAACATGCTCAATTTAGCTTCAAAACTGATGATCCACCCAAAAATAAAACATTTGAAAATGGACCATTTTTCACCTTTCTGAAGCATGACGTAAGGGTCAAAAATCAGCCGTTTTTGCTTGAACATTAAATGCCTCCAAATGGTATTTAATTCACTTCCCGGGATGAAGAAACACTTTTTGAGACCTCAGAGTGAGTAAATTTGCCATTTTCATTCACTTTTAACCATTCCACAAATCTTGTGTTTAGGGCCCCTGGAAGCATGAAAATCACTTTAAACATGCTCATTTTAGCTTCAAAACTGATGATCCACCCAAAAATAAAACATTTGAAAATGGACCATTTTTCACCTTTCTGAAGCATGACAAATTGGGGGCTGTTATCTCTTTTGTCAAAAATCTGCCGTTTTTGCTTGAACATTCAATGCCTCCAAATGGTATTTAATTCACTTCCCAGGGTGAAGAAACACTTCCTGAGCCCTCAGACTGAGTAAATTGGCCATTTTCATGCAGTTTAACCATTCCACAAATCTTGTGTTTAGGTCCCCTGGAATGAAAATCGCTTTAAACATGCTACTTTTTGAGACCTCAGAGTTAGTAAATTGGCCATTTTCATGCACTTTTAACCATTCCACAATTCTTGTGTTTAGGGTCTCTGGAAGCATGAAAATCACTTTAGACATGCTCATTTTAGCTTTAAACTGATGATCCACCTACAAATGTAAACTAAAGCTCAAAAATAAAACATTTGAAAATGGACCATAAATTCCTCCACATTGTATTTAATTCACTTCCCGGGATGAAGAAACACTTTTTGAGACCTCAGAGTGAGTAAATTTGCCATTTTCATGCACTTTTAACCATTCCACAAATCTTGTGTTTAGGGTCTCCGGAAGCATGAAAACCACTTTAAACATGCTCATTTTAGCTCTAAAACTGATGATCCACCTACAAATGTAAACTGAAGCTCAAAAATAAAACATTTGAAAATGGACCATTTTTCACCTTTCTGAAGCATGACAAATTGGAGGCTGTTATCTCTATTGTCAAAAATCTGCTGTTTTTGCTTGAACATTAAATGCCTTCAAATGGTATTTAATTCACTTCCCAGGGTGAAGACTTCCTGAGACCTCAGACTGAGTAAATTGGCCATTTTCACACAGTTTTAACCATTCCACAAATCTTGTGTTTAGCTCCCCTGGAATGAAAATCGCTTTAAACATTCTACTTTTTGAGACCTCAGAGTTAGTAAATTGGCCATTTTCATGCACTTCTAACCATTCCACAATTCTTGTGTTTAGGGTCTCTGGAAGCATGAAAATCACTTTAGACATGCTCATTTTAGCTCTAAAACTGATGATCCACCTACAAATTTAAACTGAAGCTCAAAAATAAAACATTTGAAAATGGACCATAAATGCCTCCACATTGTATTCAATTCACTTCCCGGGATGAAGAAACACTTTTTGAGACCTCAGAGTGAGTAAATTTGCCATTTTCATGCACTTTTAACCATTCCTCAAATCTTGTGTTTGGGCCCCTGAAAGCATGAAAATCACTTTAAACATGCTCATTTTAGCTCTAAAACTGATGATCCACCCAAAAATAAAACATTTGAAAATGGACCATTTTTCACTTTTCTGAAGCATGACATAATTGGCAATTTTCATGCACTTTTAACCATTTCACAAATCTTGTGTTTAGGGCCCCTGGAATGAGAATCGCTTTAAACATGCTACTTTTTGAGACCTCAGAGTTAGTAAATTGGCCATTTTCATGCAGTTTTAACCATTCCACAAATCTTGTGTTTAGGTCCCCTGGAATGAAAATCGCTTTAAACATGCTACTTTTTGAGACCTCAGAGTTAGTAAAATGGCCATTTTCATGCACTTTTTTAACCATTCCACAAATCTTGTGTTTAGGGCCCCTGGAAGCATGAAAATCACTTTTAAACATGCTCATTTTAGCTTCAAAACTGATGATCCACCCAAAAATAAAACATTTGAAAATGGACCATTTTTCACTTTTCTGAAGCATGACATAATTGGCAATTTTCATGCACTTTTAACCATTTCACAAATCTTGGGTTTAGGGCCCCTGGAAGCATGAAAATCACTTTAAACATTCTCATTTTAACTCTAAAACTGTTGATCCACCTACAAATGGCAAATTTACTCACTCTGAGATCTAAAAAAAGTGTTTCTTCATCCCGGGAATGCTCATTTTAGCTCTAAAACTGATGATCCACCTACAAATGTAAACTGAAGCTCAAAAATAAAACATTTGAAAATGGACCATAAATGCCTCCACATTGTATTTAATTCACTTCCCGGGATGAAGAAACACTTTTTGAGACCTCAGAGTGAGTAAATTTGCCATTTTCATGCCCTTTTAACCATTCCACAAATCTTGTGTTTAGGGCCCCTGGAAGCATGAAAATCACTTTAAACATGCTCATTTTAGCTCTAAAACTGATGATCCACCTACAAATTTAAACTGAAGCTCAAAAATAAAACATTTGCCTCCACATTGTATTTAATTCACTTCCCGGGATGAAGAAACACTTTTTGAGACCTCAGAGTGAGTAAATTTGCCATTTCCATGAACTTTTAACCATTCCACAAATCTTGTGTTTAGGGCCCCTGGAAGCATGAAAATCACTTTAAACATGCTCAATTTAGCTTCAAAACTGATGATCCACCCAAAAATAAAACATTTGAAAATGGACCATTTTTCACCTTTCTGAAGCATGACGTAAGGGTCAAAAATCAGCCGTTTTTGCTTGAACATTAAATGCCTCCAAATGGTATTTAATTCACTTCCCGGGATGAAGAAACACTTTTTGAGACCTCAGAGTGAGTAAATTTGCCATTTTCATGCACTTTTAACCATTCCACAAATCTTGTGTTTAGGGCCCCTGAAAGCATGAAAATCACTTTAAACATGCTCATTTTAGCTTCAAAACTGATGATCCACCCAAAAATAAATCATTTGAAAATGGACCATTTTTCACCTTTCTGAAGCATGACAAATTGGGGGCTGTTATCTCTTTTGTCAAAAATCTGCCGTTTTTGCTTGAACATTAAATGCCTCCAAATGGTATTTAATTCACTTCCCAGGGTGAAGAAACACTTCCTGAGCCCTCAGACAGAGTAAATTGGCCATTTTCATGCAGTTTAACCATTCCACAAATCTTGTTTTTAGGTCCCCTGGAATGAAAATCGCTGTAAACATGCTACTTTTTGAGACCTCAGAGTTAGTAAATTGGCCATTTTCATGCACTTTTAACCATTCCACAATTCTTGTGTTTAGGGTCTCTGGAAGCATGAAAATCACTTTAGACATGCTCATTTTAGCCCTAAAACTGATGATCCACCTGCAAATGTAAACTGAAGCTCAAAAATAAAACATTTGAAAACGGACCATTTTTCACCATTCTGAAGCATGACAAATTGGAGGCTGTTATCTCTATTGTCAAAAATCTGCTGTTTTTGTTTGAACATTAAATGCCTTCAAATGGTATTTAATTCACTTCCCAGGGTGAAGACTTCCTGAGACCTCAGACTGAGTAAATTGGCCATTTTCACGCAGTTTTAACCATTCCACAAATCTTGTGTGTAGCTCCCCTGGAATGAAAATCGCTTTAAACATGCTACTTTTTGAGACCTCGGAGTTAGTAAATTGGCCATTTTCATGCACTTTTAACCATTCTACAATTCTTGTGTTTAGGGTCTCTGGAAGCATGAAAATCACTTTAGACATGCTCATTTTAGCTTCAAAACTGATGATCCACCCAAAAATAAAACATTTGAAAATGGATCATTTTTCACTTTTCTGAAGCATGACATAATTGGCAATTTTCATGCACTTTTAACCATTTCACAAATCTTGTGTTTAGGGCCCCTGGAAGCATGAAAATCACTTTAAACATTCTCATTTTAACTCTAAAACTGTTGATCCACCTACAAATGGCAAATTTACTCACTCTGAGATCTAAAAAAAGTGTTTCTTCATCCCGGGAATGCTCATTTTAGCTCTAAAACTGATGATCCACATACAAATGTAAACTGAAGCTCAAAAATAAAACATTTGAAAATGGACCATAAATGCCTCCACATTGTATTTAATTCACTTCCCGGGATGGAGAAACACTTTTTGAGACCTCAGAGTGAGTAAATTTGCCATTTTCATGCACTTTTAACCATTCCTCAAATCTTGTGTTTGGGCCCCTGAAAGCATGAAAATCACTTTAAACATGCTCATTTTAGCTCTAAAACTGATGATCCACCCAAAAATAAAACATTTGAAAATGGACCATTTTTCACTTTTCTGAAGCATGACATAATAGGCAATTTTCATGCACTTTTAACCATTTCACAAATCTTGTGTTTAGGGCCCCTGGAATGAGAATCGCTTTAAACATGCTACTTTTTGAGACCTCAGAGTTAGTAAATTGGCCATTTTCATGCAGTTTTAACCATTCCACAAATCTTGTGTTTAGGTCCCCTGGAATGAAAATCGCTTTAAACATGCTACTTTTTGAGACCTCAGAGTTAGTAAAATGGCCATTTTCATGCACTTTTAACCATTCCACAAATCTTGTGTTTAGGGCCCCTGGAAGCATGAAAATCACTTTTAAACATGCTCATTTTAGCTTCAAAACTGATGATCCACCCAAAAATAAAACATTTGAAAATGGACCATTTTTCACTTTTCTGAAGCATGACATAATTGGCAATTTTCATGCACTTTTAACCATTTCACAAATTTTGTGTTTAGGGCCCCTGGAAGCATAAAAATCACTTTAAACATTCTCATTTTAACTCTAAAACTGTTGATCCACCTACAAATGGCAAATTTACTCACTCTGAGATCTAAAAAAAGTGTTTCTTCATCCCGGGAATGCTCATTTTAGCTCTAAAACTGATGATCCACCTACAAATGTAAACTGAAGCTCAAAAATAAAACATTTGAAAATGGACCATAAATGCCTCCACATTGTATTTAATTCACTTCCCGGGATGAAGAAACACTTTTTGAGACCTCAGAGTGAGTAAATTTGCCATTTTCATGCCCTTTTAACCATTCCACAAATCTTGTGTTTAGGGCCCCTGGAAGCATGAAAATCACTTTAAACATGCTCATTTTAGCTCTAAAACTGATGATCCACCTACAAATTTAAACTAAAGCTCAAAAATAAAACATTTGAAAATGGACCATAAATGCCTCCACATTGTATTTAATTCACTTCCCGGGATGAAGAAACACTTTTTGAGACCTCAGAGTGAGTAAATTTGCCATTTCCATGAACTTTTAACCATTCCACAAATCTTGTGTTTAGGGCCCCTGGAAGCATGAAAATCACTTTAAACATGCTCAATTTAGCTTCAAAACTGATGATCCACCCAAAAATAAAACATTTGAAAATGGATCATTTTTCACCTTTCTGAAGCATGACGTAAGGGTCAAAAATCAGCCGTTCTTGCTTGAACATTAAATGCCTCCAAATGGTATTTAATTCATTTCCCGGGATGAAGAAACACTTTTTGAGACCTCAGAGTTAGTAAATTGGCCATTTTCATGCAGTTTTAACCATTCCACAAATCTTGTGTTTAGGTCCCCTGGAATGAAAATCGCTTTAAACATGCTATTTTTTGAGACCTCAGAGTTAGTAAAATGGCTATTTTCATGCACTTTTAACCATTCCACAAATCTTGTGTTTAGGGCCCCTGGAAGTATGAAAATCACTTTAAACATTCTCATTGTAACTCTAAAACTGTTGATCCACCTACAAATGGCAAATTTACTCACTCTGAGATCTAAAAAAAGTGTTTCTTCATCCCGGGAATGCTCATTTTAGCTCTAAAACTGATGATCCACCTACAAATGTAAACTGAAGCTCAAAAATAAAACATTTGAAAATGGACCATAAATGCCTCCACATTGTATTTAATTCACTTCCCGGGATGAAGAAACACTTTTTGAGACCTCAGAGTGAGTAAATTTGCCATTTTCATGCCCTTTTAACCATTCCACAAATCTTGAGTTTAGGGCCCCTGGAAGCATGAAAATCACTTTAAACATGCTCATTTTAGCTCTAAAACTGATGATCCACCCAAAAATAAAACATTTGAAAATGGACCATTTTTCACTTTTCTGAAGCATGACATAATTGGCAATTATCATGCACTTTTAACCGTTTCACAAATCTTGTGTTTAGGGCCCCTGGAATGAGAATCGCTTTAAACATGCTACTTTTTGAGACCTCAGAGTTAGTAAATTGGCCATTTTCATGCAGTTTTAACCATTCCACAAATCTTGTGTTTAGGTCCCCTGGAATGAAAATCGCTTTAAATATGCTACTTTTTGAGACCTCAGAGTTAGTAAAATGGCCATTTTCATGCACTTTTTTAACCATTCCACAAATCTTGTGTTTAGGGCCCCTGGAAGCATGAAAATCACTTTTAAACATGCTCATTTTAGCTTCAAAACTGATGATCCACCCAAAAATAAAACATTTGAAAATGGACCATTTTTCACTTTTCTGAAGCATGACATAATTGGCAATTTTCATGCACTTTTAACCATTTCACAAATCTTGTGTTTAGGGCCCCTGGAAGCATGAAAATCACTTTAAACATTCTCATTTTAACTCTAAAACTGTTGATCCACCTACAAATGGCAAATTTACTCACTCTGAGATCTAAAAAAAGTGTTTCTTCATCCCGGGAATGCTCATTTTAGCTCTAAAACTGATGATCCACCTTCAAATGTAAACTGAAGCTCAAAAATAAAACATTTGAAAATGGACCATAAATGCCTCCACATTGTATTTAATTCACTTCCCGGGATGAAGAAACACTTTTTGAGACCTCAGAGTGAGTAAATTTGCCATTTCTATGAACTTTTAACCATTCCACAAATCTTGTGTTTAGGGCCCCTGGAAGCATGAAAATCACTTTAAACATGCTCAATTTAGCTTCAAAACTGATGATCCACCCAAAAATAAAACATTTGAAAATGGACCATTTTTCACCTTTCTGAAGCATGACGTAAGGGTCAAAAATCAGCCGTTTTTGCTTGAACATTAAATGCCTCCAAATGGTATTTAATTCACTTCCCGGGATGAAGAAACACTTTTTGAGACCTCAGAGTGAGTAAATTTGCCATTTTCATTCACTTTTAACCATTCCACAAATCTTGTGTTTAGGGCCCCTGGAAGCATGAAAATCACTTTAAACATGCTCATTTTAGCTTCAAAACTGATGATCCACCCAAAAATAAAACATTTGAAAATGGACCATTTTTCACCTTTCTGAAGCATGACAAATTGGGGGCTGTTATCTCTTTTGTCAAAAATCTGCCGTTTTTGCTTGAACATTCAATGCCTCCAAATGGTATTTAATTCACTTCCCAGGGTGAAGAAACACTTCCTGAGCCCTCAGACTGAGTAAATTGGCCATTTTCATGCAGTTTAACCATTCCACAAATCTTGTGTTTAGGTCCCCTGGAATGAAAATCGCTTTAAACATGCTACTTTTTGAGACCTCAGAGTTAGTAAATTGGCCATTTTCATGCACTTTTAACCATTCCACAATTCTTGTGTTTAGGGTCTCTGGAAGCATGAAAATCACTTTAGACATGCTCATTTTAGCTTTAAACTGATGATCCACCTACAAATGTAAACTAAAGCTCAAAAATAAAACATTTGAAAATGGACCATAAATTCCTCCACATTGTATTTAATTCACTTCCCGGGATGAAGAAACACTTTTTGAGACCTCAGAGTGAGTAAATTTGCCATTTTCATGCACTTTTAACCATTCCACAAATCTTGTGTTTAGGGTCTCCGGAAGCATGAAAACCACTTTAAACATGCTCATTTTAGCTCTAAAACTGATGATCCACCTACAAATGTAAACTGAAGCTCAAAAATAAAACATTTGAAAATGGACCATTTTTCACCTTTCTGAAGCATGACAAATTGGAGGCTGTTATCTCTATTGTCAAAAATCTGCTGTTTTTGCTTGAACATTAAATGCCTTCAAATGGTATTTAATTCACTTCCCAGGGTGAAGACTTCCTGAGACCTCAGACTGAGTAAATTGGCCATTTTCACACAGTTTTAACCATTCCACAAATCTTGTGTTTAGCTCCCCTGGAATGAAAATCGCTTTAAACATTCTACTTTTTGAGACCTCAGAGTTAGTAAATTGGCCATTTTCATGCACTTCTAACCATTCCACAATTCTTGTGTTTAGGGTCTCTGGAAGCATGAAAATCACTTTAGACATGCTCATTTTAGCTCTAAAACTGATGATCCACCTACAAATTTAAACTGAAGCTCAAAAATAAAACATTTGAAAATGGACCATAAATGCCTCCACATTGTATTCAATTCACTTCCCGGGATGAAGAAACACTTTTTGAGACCTCAGAGTGAGTAAATTTGCCATTTTCATGCACTTTTAACCATTCCTCAAATCTTGTGTTTGGGCCCCTGAAAGCATGAAAATCACTTTAAACATGCTCATTTTAGCTCTAAAACTGATGATCCACCCAAAAATAAAACATTTGAAAATGGACCATTTTTCACTTTTCTGAAGCATGACATAATTGGCAATTTTCATGCACTTTTAACCATTTCACAAATCTTGTGTTTAGGGCCCCTGGAATGAGAATCGCTTTAAACATGCTACTTTTTGAGACCTCAGAGTTAGTAAATTGGCCATTTTCATGCAGTTTTAACCATTCCACAAATCTTGTGTTTAGGTCCCCTGGAATGAAAATCGCTTTAAACATGCTACTTTTTGAGACCTCAGAGTTAGTAAAATGGCCATTTTCATGCACTTTTTTAACCATTCCACAAATCTTGTGTTTAGGGCCCCTGGAAGCATGAAAATCACTTTAAACATGCTCAATTTAGCTTCAAAACTGATGATCCACCCAAAAATAAAACATTTGAAAATGGACCATTTTTCACCTTTCTGAAGCATGACGTAAGGGTCAAAAATCAGCCGTTTTTGCTTGAACATTAAATGCCTCCAAATGGTATTTAATTCACTTCCCGGGATGAAGAAACACTTTTTGAGACCTCAGAGTGAGTAAATTTGCCATTTTCATGCACTTTTAACCATTCCACAAATCTTGTGTTTAGGGCCCCTGAAAGCATGAAAATCACTTTAAACATGCTCATTTTAGCTTCAAAACTGATGATCCACCCAAAAATAAATCATTTGAAAATGGACCATTTTTCACCTTTCTGAAGCATGACAAATTGGGGGCTGTTATCTCTTTTGTCAAAAATCTGCCGTTTTTGCTTGAACATTAAATGCCTCCAAATGGTATTTAATTCACTTCCCAGGGTGAAGAAACACTTCCTGAGCCCTCAGACAGAGTAAATTGGCCATTTTCATGCAGTTTAACCATTCCACAAATCTTGTTTTTAGGTCCCCTGGAATGAAAATCGCTGTAAACATGCTACTTTTTGAGACCTCAGAGTTAGTAAATTGGCCATTTTCATGCACTTTTAACCATTCCACAATTCTTGTGTTTAGGGTCTCTGGAAGCATGAAAATCACTTTAGACATGCTCATTTTAGCCCTAAAACTGATGATCCACCTGCAAATGTAAACTGAAGCTCAAAAATAAAACATTTGAAAACGGACCATTTTTCACCATTCTGAAGCATGACAAATTGGAGGCTGTTATCTCTATTGTCAAAAATCTGCTGTTTTTGTTTGAACATTAAATGCCTTCAAATGGTATTTAATTCACTTCCCAGGGTGAAGACTTCCTGAGACCTCAGACTGAGTAAATTGGCCATTTTCACGCAGTTTTAACCATTCCACAAATCTTGTGTGTAGCTCCCCTGGAATGAAAATCGCTTTAAACATGCTACTTTTTGAGACCTCGGAGTTAGTAAATTGGCCATTTTCATGCACTTTTAACCATTCTACAATTCTTGTGTTTAGGGTCTCTGGAAGCATGAAAATCACTTTAGACATGCTCATTTTAGCTTCAAAACTGATGATCCACCCAAAAATAAAACATTTGAAAATGGATCATTTTTCACTTTTCTGAAGCATGACATAATTGGCAATTTTCATGCACTTTTAACCATTTCACAAATCTTGTGTTTAGGGCCCCTGGAAGCATGAAAATCACTTTAAACATTCTCATTTTAACTCTAAAACTGTTGATCCACCTACAAATGGCAAATTTACTCACTCTGAGATCTAAAAAAAGTGTTTCTTCATCCCGGGAATGCTCATTTTAGCTCTAAAACTGATGATCCACATACAAATGTAAACTGAAGCTCAAAAATAAAACATTTGAAAATGGACCATAAATGCCTCCACATTGTATTTAATTCACTTCCCGGGATGGAGAAACACTTTTTGAGACCTCAGAGTGAGTAAATTTGCCATTTTCATGCACTTTTAACCATTCCTCAAATCTTGTGTTTGGGCCCCTGAAAGCATGAAAATCACTTTAAACATGCTCATTTTAGCTCTAAAACTGATGATCCACCCAAAAATAAAACATTTGAAAATGGACCATTTTTCACTTTTCTGAAGCATGACATAATAGGCAATTTTCATGCACTTTTAACCATTTCACAAATCTTGTGTTTAGGGCCCCTGGAATGAGAATCGCTTTAAACATGCTACTTTTTGAGACCTCAGAGTTAGTAAATTGGCCATTTTCATGCAGTTTTAACCATTCCACAAATCTTGTGTTTAGGTCCCCTGGAATGAAAATCGCTTTAAACATGCTACTTTTTGAGACCTCAGAGTTAGTAAAATGGCCATTTTCATGCACTTTTAACCATTCCACAAATCTTGTGTTTAGGGCCCCTGGAAGCATGAAAATCACTTTTAAACATGCTCATTTTAGCTTCAAAACTGATGATCCACCCAAAAATAAAACATTTGAAAATGGACCATTTTTCACTTTTCTGAAGCATGACATAATTGGCAATTTTCATGCACTTTTAACCATTTCACAAATTTTGTGTTTAGGGCCCCTGGAAGCATAAAAATCACTTTAAACATTCTCATTTTAACTCTAAAACTGTTGATCCACCTACAAATGGCAAATTTACTCACTCTGAGATCTAAAAAAAGTGTTTCTTCATCCCGGGAATGCTCATTTTAGCTCTAAAACTGATGATCCACCTACAAATGTAAACTGAAGCTCAAAAATAAAACATTTGAAAATGGACCATAAATGCCTCCACATTGTATTTAATTCACTTCCCGGGATGAAGAAACACTTTTTGAGACCTCAGAGTGAGTAAATTTGCCATTTTCATGCCCTTTTAACCATTCCACAAATCTTGTGTTTAGGGCCCCTGGAAGCATGAAAATCACTTTAAACATGCTCATTTTAGCTCTAAAACTGATGATCCACCTACAAATTTAAACTGAAGCTCAAAAATAAAACATTTGCCTCCACATTGTATTTAATTCACTTCCCGGGATGAAGAAACACTTTTTGAGACCTCAGAGTGAGTAAATTTGCCATTTCCATGAACTTTTAACCATTCCACAAATCTTGTGTTTAGGGCCCCTGGAAGCATGAAAATCACTTTAAACATGCTCAATTTAGCTTCAAAACTGATGATCCACCCAAAAATAAAACATTTGAAAATGGACCATTTTGCACCTTTCTGAAGCATGACGTAAGGGTCAAAAATCAGCCGTTTTTGCTTGAACATTAAATGCCTCCAAATGGTATTTAATTCACTTCCCGGGATGAAGAAACACTTTTTGAGACCTCAGAGTGAGTAAATTTGCCATTTTCATGCACTTTTAACCATTCCACAAATCTTGTGTTTAGGGCCCCTGGAAGCATGAAAATCACTTTAAACATGCTCATTTTAGCTTCAAAACTGATGATCCACCCAAAAATAAATCATTTGAAAATGGACCATTTTTCACCTTTCTGAAGCATGACAAATTGGGGGCTGTTATCTCTTTTGTCAAAAATCTGCCGTTTTTGCTTGAACATTAAATGCCTCCAAATGGTATTTAATTCACTTCCCAGGGTGAAGAAACACTTCCTGAGCCCTCAGACAGAGTAAATTGGCCATTTTCATGCAGTTTAACCATTCCACAAATCTTGTTTTTAGGTCCCCTGGAATGAAAATCGCTGTAAACATGCTACTTTTTGAGACCTCAGAGTTAGTAAATTGGCCATTTTCATGCACTTTTAACCATTCCACAATTCTTGTGTTTAGGGTCTCTGGAAGCATGAAAATCACTTTAGACATGCTCATTTTAGCCCTAAAACTGATGATCCACCTACAAATGTAAACTGAAGCTCAAAAATAAAACATTTGAAAACGGACCATTTTTCACCATTCTGAAGCATGACAAATTGGAGGCTGTTATCTCTATTGTCAAAAATCTGCTGTTTTTGTTTGAACATTAAATGCCTTCAAATGGTATTTAATTCACTTCCCAGGGTGAAGACTTCCTGAGACCTCAGACTGAGTATATTGGCCATTTTCACGCAGTTTTAACCATTCCACAAATCTTGTGTGTAGCTCCCCTGGAATGAAAATCGCTTTAAACATGCTACTTTTTGAGACCTCGGAGTTAGTAAATTGGCCATTTTCATGCACTTTTAACCATTCCACAATTCTTGTGTTTAGGGTCTCTGGAAGCATGAAAATCACTTTAGACATGCTCATTTTAGCTTCAAAACTGATGATCCACCCAAAAATAAAACATTTGAAAATGGATCATTTTTCACTTTTCTGAAGCATGACATAATTGGCAATTTTCATGCACTTTTAACCATTACACAAATCTTGTGTTTAGGGCCCCTGGAAGCATGAAAATCACTTTAAACATTCTCATTTTAACTCTAAAACTATTGATCCACCTACAAATGGCAAATTTACTCACTCTGAGATCTAAAAAAAGTGTTTCTTCATCCCGGGAATGCTCGTTTTAGCTCTAAAACTGATGATCCACCTACAAATGTAAACTGAAGCTCAAAAATAAAACATTTGAAAATGGACCATAAATGCCTCCACATTGTATTTAATTCACTTCCCGGGATGAAGAAACACTTTTTGAGACCTCAGAGTGAGTAAATTTGCCATTTTCATGCACTTTTAACCATTCCACAAATCTTGTGTTTAGGGCCCCTGGAAGCATGAAAATCACTTTAAACATGCTCATTTTAGCTTCAAAACTGATTATCCACCCAAAAATAAAACATTTGAAAATGGACCATTTTTCACCTTTCTGAAGCATGACAAATTGGGGGCTGTTACCTCTTTTGTCAAAAATCTGCAGTTTTTGCTTGAACATTAAATGCCTCCAAATGGTATTTAATTCACTTCCCAGGATGAAGAAACACTTCCTGAGCCCTCAGACTGAGTAAATTGGCCATTTTCATGCAGTTTAACCATTCCACAAATCTTGTTTTTAGGTCCCCTGGAATGAAAATCGCTTTAAACATGCTACTTTTTGAGACCTCAGAGTTAGTAAATTGCCATTTTCATGCACTTTTAACCATTCCACAATTCTTGTGTTTAGGGTCTCTGGAAGCATGAAAATCACTTTAGACATGCCCATTTTAGCTCTAAAACTGATGATCCACCTACAAATGTAAACTGAAGCTCAAAAATAAAACATTTGAAAATGGACCATTTTTCACCTTTCTGAAGCATGACAAATTGGAGGCTGTTATCTCTATTGTCAAAAATCTGCTGTTTTTGTTTGAACATTAAATGCCTTCAAATGGTATTTAATTTACTTCCCAGGGTGAAGACTTCCTGAGACCTCAGACTGAGTAAATTGGCCATTTTCACGCAGTTTTAACCATTCCACAAATCTTGTGTGTAGCTCCCCTGGAATGAAAATCGCTTTAAACATGCTACTTTTTGAGACCTCAGAGTTAGTAAATTGGCCATTTTCATGCACTTTCAACCATTCCACAAATCTTGTGTTTAGGGTCTCCGGAAGCGTGAAAACCACTTTAAACATGCTCATTTTAGCTCTAAAACTGATGATCCACCTACAAATGAAAACTGAAGCTCAAAAATAAAACATTTGAAAATGGACCATTTTTCACCTTTCTGAAGCATGACAAATTGGAGGCTGTTATCTCTATTGTCAAAAATCTGCTGTTTTTGCTTGAACATTAAATGCCTTCAAATGGTATTCAATTCACTTCCCAGGGTGAAGACTTCCTGAGACCTCAGACTGAGTAAATTGGCCATTTTCACGCAGTTTTAACCATTCCACAAATCTTGTGTTTAGGTCCCCTGGAATGAAAATCGCTTTAAACATGCTACGTTTGAGACCTCAGAGTTAGTAAATTGGCCATTTTCATGCACTTTTAACCATTCCACAATTCTTGTGTTTAGGGTCTCTGGAAGCATGAAAATCACTTTAGACATGCTCATTTTAGCTCTAAAACTGATGATCCACCTACAAATGTAAACTGAAGCTAAAAAATAAAACATTTGAAAATGGACCATTTTTCACCTTTCTGAAGCATGACAACTTGGAGGCTGTTATCTCTATTGTCAAAAATCTGCTGTTTTTGTTTGAACATTAAATACCTTCAAATGGTATTTAATTCACTTCCCAGGGTGAAGACTTCCTGAGACCTCAGACTGAGTAAATTGGCCATTTTCACGCAGTTTTAACCATTCCACAAATCTTGTGTGTAGCTCCCCTGGAATGAAAATCGCTTTAAACATGCTACTTTTTGAGACCTCAGAGTTAGTAAATTGGCCATTTTCATGCACTTTTAACCATTCCACAATTCTTGTGTTTAGGGTCTCTGGAAGCATGAAAATCACTTTAGACATGCTCATTTTAGCTCTAAAACTGATGATCCACCTACAAATGTAAACTAAAGCTCAAAAATAAAACATTTGAAAATGGACCATAAATTCCTCCACATTGTATTTAATTCACTTCCCGGGATGAAGAAACACTTTTTGAGACCTCAGAGTGAGTAAATTTGCCATTTTCATGCACTTTTAACCATTCCACAAATCTTGTGTTTAAGGTCTCCGGAAGCATGAAAACCACTTTAAACATGCTCATTTTTTTTTTCACAACAAGTTTATTGACAAAGATGAGCATATGTAATAAGACGGACCCCCACAATCGGGAAGGCACCATCAGACATTCCGATACAATCGAGAAAATAGAATTGAGTATTCAGTCAAGAATCATTGCAACACAAGGTTATAAGAAACGATCATCTCCGTCTTTTATCATCAAATTACCCACTCATCCCCAACTCCCAGATCCCTCCCCTGAATCCCAAACATGCTCATTTTAGCTCTAAAACTGATGATCCACCTACAAATGTAAACTGAAGCTCAAAAATAAAACATTTGAAAATGGACCATTTTTCACCTTTCTGAAGCATGACAAATTGGAGGCTGTTATCTCTATTGTCAAAAATCTGCTGTTTTTGTTTGAACATTAAATGCCTTCAAATGGTATTTAATTCACTTCCCAGGGTGAAGACTTCCTGTGACCTCAGACTGAGTAAATTGGCCATTTTCACGCAGTTTTAACCATTCCACAAATCTTGTGTGTAGCTCCCCTGGAATGAAAATCGCTTTAAACATGCTACTTTTTGAGACCTCAGAGTTAGTAAATTGGCCATTTTCATGCACTTTTAACCATTCCACAATTCTTGTGTTTAGGGTCTCTGGAAGCATGAAAATCACTTTAGACATGCTCATTTTAGCTTCAAAACTGATGATCCACCCAAAAATAAAACATTTGAAAATGGACCATTTTTCACTTTTCTGAAGCATGACATAATTGGCAATTTTCATGCACTTTTAACCATTTCACAAATCTTGTGTTTAGGGCCCCTGGAAGCATGAAAATCACTTTAAACATTCTCATTTTAACTCTAAAACTGTTGATCAACCTACAAATGGCAAATTTACTCACTCTGAGATCTAAAAAAAAGTGTTTCTTCATCCCGGGAATGCTCATTTTAGCTCTAAAACTGATGATCCACCTACAAATGTAAACTGAAGCTCAAAAATAAAACATTTGAAAATGGACCATAAATGCCTCCACATTGTATTTAATTCACTTCCCGGGATGAAGAAACACTTTTTGAGACCTCAGAGTGAGTAAATTTGCCATTTTCATGCCCTTTTAACCATTCCACAAATCTTGTGTTTAGGGCCCCTGGAAGCATGAAAATCACTTTAAACATGCTCATTTTAGCTCTAAAACTGATGATCCACCTACAAATGTAAACTGAAGCTCAAAAATAAAACATTTGAAAATGGACCATAAATGCCTCCACATTGTATTTAATTCACTTCCCGGGATGAAGAAACACTTTTTGAGACCTCAGAGTGAGTAAATTTGCCATTTTCATGCACTTTTAACCATTCCACAAATCTTGTGTTTAGGGCCCCTGGAAGCATGAAAATCACTTTAAACATGCTCATTTTAGCTTCAAAACTGATTATCCACCCAAAAATAAAACATTTGAAAATGGACCATTTTTCACCTTTCTGAAGCATGACAAATTGGGGGCTGTTACCTCTTTTGTCAAAAATCTGCAGTTTTTGCTTGAACATTAAATGCCTCCAAATGGTATTTAATTCACTTCCCAGGATGAAGAAACACTTCCTGAGCCCTCAGACTGAGTAAATTGGCCATTTTCATGCAGTTTAACCATTCCACAAATCTTGTTTTTAGGTCCCCTGGAATGAAAATCGCTTTAAACATGCTACTTTTTGAGACCTCAGAGTTAGTAAATTGCCATTTTCATGCACTTTTAACCATTCCACAATTCTTGTGTTTAGGGTCTCTGGAAGCATGAAAATCACTTTAGACATGCCCATTTTAGCTCTAAAACTGATGATCCACCTACAAATGTAAACTGAAGCTCAAAAATAAAACATTTGAAAATGGACCATTTTTCACCTTTCTGAAGCATGACAAATTGGAGGCTGTTATCTCTATTGTCAAAAATCTGCTGTTTTTGTTTGAACATTAAATGCCTTCAAATGGTATTTAATTTACTTCCCAGGGTGAAGACTTCCTGAGACCTCAGACTGAGTAAATTGGCCATTTTCACGCAGTTTTAACCATTCCACAAATCTTGTGTGTAGCTCCCCTGGAATGAAAATCGCTTTAAACATGCTACTTTTTGAGACCTCAGAGTTAGTAAATTGGCCATTTTCATGCACTTTCAACCATTCCACAAATCTTGTGTTTAGGGTCTCCGGAAGCGTGAAAACCACTTTAAACATGCTCATTTTAGCTCTAAAACTGATGATCCACCTACAAATGAAAACTGAAGCTCAAAAATAAAACATTTGAAAATGGACCATTTTTCACCTTTCTGAAGCATGACAAATTGGAGGCTGTTATCTCTATTGTCAAAAATCTGCTGTTTTTGCTTGAACATTAAATGCCTTCAAATGGTATTCAATTCACTTCCCAGGGTGAAGACTTCCTGAGACCTCAGACTGAGTAAATTGGCCATTTTCACGCAGTTTTAACCATTCCACAAATCTTGTGTTTAGGTCCCCTGGAATGAAAATCGCTTTAAACATGCTACGTTTGAGACCTCAGAGTTAGTAAATTGGCCATTTTCATGCACTTTTAACCATTCCACAATTCTTGTGTTTAGGGTCTCTGGAAGCATGAAAATCACTTTAGACATGCTCATTTTAGCTCTAAAACTGATGATCCACCTACAAATGTAAACTGAAGCTAAAAAATAAAACATTTGAAAATGGACCATTTTTCACCTTTCTGAAGCATGACAACTTGGAGGCTGTTATCTCTATTGTCAAAAATCTGCTGTTTTTGTTTGAACATTAAATACCTTCAAATGGTATTTAATTCACTTCCCAGGGTGAAGACTTCCTGAGACCTCAGACTGAGTAAATTGGCCATTTTCACGCAGTTTTAACCATTCCACAAATCTTGTGTGTAGCTCCCCTGGAATGAAAATCGCTTTAAACATGCTACTTTTTGAGACCTCAGAGTTAGTAAATTGGCCATTTTCATGCACTTTTAACCATTCCACAATTCTTGTGTTTAGGGTCTCTGGAAGCATGAAAATCACTTTAGACATGCTCATTTTAGCTCTAAAACTGATGATCCACCTACAAATGTAAACTAAAGCTCAAAAATAAAACATTTGAAAATGGACCATAAATTCCTCCACATTGTATTTAATTCACTTCCCGGGATGAAGAAACACTTTTTGAGACCTCAGAGTGAGTAAATTTGCCATTTTCATGCACTTTTAACCATTCCACAAATCTTGTGTTTAAGGTCTCCGGAAGCATGAAAACCACTTTAAACATGCTCATTTTTTTTTTCACAACAAGTTTATTGACAAAGATGAGCATATGTAATAAGACGGACCCCCACAATCGGGAAGGCACCATCAGACATTCCGATACAATCGAGAAAATAGAATTGAGTATTCAGTCAAGAATCATTGCAACACAAGGTTATAAGAAACGATCATCTCCGTCTTTTATCATCAAATTACCCACTCATCCCCAACTCCCAGATGCCTCCCCTGAATCCCAAACATGCTCATTTTAGCTCTAAAACTGATGATCCATCTACAAATGTAAACTGAAGCTCAAAAATAAAACATTTGAAAATGGACCATTTTTCACCTTTCTGAAGCATGACAAATTGGAGGCTGTTATCTCTATTGTCAAAAATCTGCTGTTTTTGTTTGAACATTAAATGCCTTCAAATGGTATTTAATTCACTTCCCAGGGTGAAGACTTCCTGTGACCTCAGACTGAGTAAATTGGCCATTTTCACGCAGTTTTAACCATTCCACAAATCTTGTGTGTAGCTCCCCTGGAATGAAAATCGCTTTAAACATGCTACTTTTTGAGACCTCAGAGTTAGTAAATTGGCCATTTTCATGCACTTTTAACCATTCCACAATTCTTGTGTTTAGGGTCTCTGGAAGCATGAAAATCACTTTAGACATGCTCATTTTAGCTTCAAAACTGATGATCCACCCAAAAATAAAACATTTGAAAATGGACCATTTTTCACTTTTCTGAAGCATGACATAATTGGCAATTTTCATGCACTTTTAACCATTTCACAAATCTTGTGTTTAGGGCCCCTGGAAGCATGAAAATCACTTTAAACATTCTCATTTTAACTCTAAAACTGTTGATCAACCTACAAATGGCAAATTTACTCACTCTGAGATCTAAAAAAAAGTGTTTCTTCATCCCGGGAATGCTCATTTTAGCTCTAAAACTGATGATCCACCTACAAATGTAAACTGAAGCTCAAAAATAAAACATTTGAAAATGGACCATAAATGCCTCCACATTGTATTTAATTCACTTCCCGGGATGAAGAAACACTTTTTGAGACCTCAGAGTGAGTAAATTTGCCATTTTCATGCCCTTTTAACCATTCCACAAATCTTGTGTTTAGGGCCCCTGGAAGCATGAAAATCACTTTAAACATGCCCATTTTAGCTCTAAAACTGATGATCCACCTACAAATGTAAACTGAAGCTCAAAAATAAAACATTTGAAAATGGACCATTTTTCACCTTTCTGAAGCATGACAAATTGGAGGCTGTTATCTCTATTGTCAAAAATCTGCTGTTTTTGTTTGAACATTAAATGCCTTCAAATGGTATTTAATTCACTTCCCAGGGTGAAGACTTCCTGAGACCTCAGACTGAGTAAATTGGCCATTTTCACGCAGTTTTAACCATTCCACAAATCTTGTGTGTAGCTCCCCTGGAATGAAAATCGCTTTAAACATGCTACTTTTTGAGACCTCAGAGTTAGTAAATTGGCCATTTTCATGCACTTTCAACCATTCCACAAATCTTGTGTTTAGGGTCTCCGGAAGCGTGAAAACCACTTTAAACATGCTCATTTTAGCTCTAAAACTGATGATCCACCTACAAATGAAAACTGAAGCTCAAAAATAAAACATTTGAAAATGGACCATTTTTCACCTTTCTGAAGCATGACAAATTGGAGGCTGTTATCTCTATTGTCAAAAATCTGCTGTTTTTGCTTGAACATTAAATGCCTTCAAATGGTATTCAATTCACTTCCCAGGGTGAAGACTTCCTGAGACCTCAGACTGAGTAAATTGGCCATTTTCACGCAGTTTTAACCATTCCACAAATCTTGTGTTTAGCTCCCCTGGAATGAAAATCGCTTTAAACATGCTACTTTTTGAGACCTCAGAGTTAGTAAATTGGCCATTTTCATGCACTTCTAACCATTCCACAATTCTTGTGTTTAGGGTCTCCGGAAGCATGAAAATCACTTTAGACATGCTCATTTTAGCTCTAAAACTGATGATCCACCTACAAATTTAAACTGAAGCTCAAAAATAAAACATTTGAAAATGGGCCATAAATGCCTCCACATTGTATTTAATTCACTTCCCGGGATGAAGAAACTCTTTTTGAGACCTCAGAGTGAGTAAATTTGCCATTTTCATGCACTTTTAACCATTCCTCAAATCTTGTGTTTGGGCCCCTGAAAGCATGAAAATCACTTTAAACATGCTCATTTTAGCTCTAAAACTGATGATCCACCCAAAAATAAAACATTTGAAAATGGACCATTTTTCACTTTTCTGAAGCATGACATAATTGGCAATTTTCATGCACTTTTTACCATTTCACAAATCTTGTGTTTAGGGCCCCTGGAATGAGAATCGCTTTACACATGCTACTTTTTGAGACCTCAGAGTTAGTAAATTGGCCATTTTCATGCAGTTTTAACCATTCCACAAATCATGTGTTTAGGTCCCCTGGAATGAAAATCGCTTTAAACATGCTACTTTTTGAGACCTCAGAGTTCGTAAAATGGCCATTTTCATGCACTTTTTTAACCATTCCACAAATCTTGTGTTTAGGGCCCCTGGAAGCATGAAAATCACTTTTAAACATGGTCATTTTAGCTTCAAAACTGATGATCCACCCAAAAAAAAAACATTTGAAAATGGACCATTTTTCACTTTTCTGAAGCATGACATAATTGGCAATTTTCATGCTCTTTTAACCATTTCACAAATCTTGTGTTTAGGGCCCCTGGAAGCATGAAAATCACTTTAAACATTCTCATTTTAACTCTAAAACTGTTGATCCACCTACAAATGGCAAATTTACTCACTCTGAGATCTAAAAAAAAGTGTTTCTTCATCCCGGGAATGCTCATTTTAGCTCTAAAACTGATGATCCACCTACAAATGTAAACTGAAGCTCAAAAATAAAACATTTGAAAATGGACCATAAATGCCTCCACATTGTATTTAATTCACTTCCCGGGATGAAGAAACACTTTTTGAGACCTCAGAGTGAGTAAATTTGCCATTTTCATGCCCTTTTAACCATTCCACAAATCTTGTGTTTAGGGCCCCTGGAAGCATGAAAATCACTTTAAACATGCTCATTTTAGCTCTAAAACTGATGATCCACCTACAAATTTAAACTAAAGCTCAAAAATAAAACATTTGAAAATGGACCATAAATGCCTCCACATTGTATTTAATTCACTTCCCGGGATGAAGAAACACTTTTTGAGACCTCAGAGTGAGTAAATTTGCCATTTCCATGAACTTTTAACCATTCCACAAATCTTGTGTTTAGGGCCCCTGGAAGCATGAAAATCACTTTAAACATGCTCAATTTAGCTTCAAAACTGATGATCCACCCAAAAATAAAACATTTGAAAATGGATCATTTTTCACCTTTCTGAAGCATGACGTAAGGGTCAAAAATCAGCCGTTCTTGCTTGAACATTAAATGCCTCCAAATGGTATTTAATTCATTTCCCGGGATGAAGAAACACTTTTTGAGACCTCAGAGTTAGTAAATTGGCCATTTTCATGCAGTTTTAACCATTCCACAAATCTTGTGTTTAGGTCCCCTGGAATGAAAATCGCTTTAAACATGCTATTTTTTGAGACCTCAGAGTTAGTAAAATGGCTATTTTCATGCACTTTTAACCATTCCACAAATCTTGTGTTTAGGGCCCCTGGAAGTATGAAAATCACTTTAAACATTCTCATTGTAACTCTAAAACTGTTGATCCACCTACAAATGGCAAATTTACTCACTCTGAGATCTAAAAAAAGTGTTTCTTCATCCCGGGAATGCTCATTTTAGCTCTAAAACTGATGATCCACCTACAAATGTAAACTGAAGCTCAAAAATAAAACATTTGAAAATGGACCATAAATGCCTCCACATTGTATTTAATTCACTTCCCGGGATGAAGAAACACTTTTTGAGACCTCAGAGTGAGTAAATTTGCCATTTTCATGCCCTTTTAACCATTCCACAAATCTTGAGTTTAGGGCCCCTGGAAGCATGAAAATCACTTTAAACATGCTCATTTTAGCTCTAAAACTGATGATCCACCCAAAAATAAAACATTTGAAAATGGACCATTTTTCACTTTTCTGAAGCATGACATAATTGGCAATTATCATGCACTTTTAACCGTTTCACAAATCTTGTGTTTAGGGCCCCTGGAATGAGAATCGCTTTAAACATGCTACTTTTTGAGACCTCAGAGTTAGTAAATTGGCCATTTTCATGCAGTTTTAACCATTCCACAAATCTTGTGTTTAGGTCCCCTGGAATGAAAATCGCTTTAAATATGCTACTTTTTGAGACCTCAGAGTTAGTAAAATGGCCATTTTCATGCACTTTTTTAACCATTCCAAAAATCTTGTGTTTAGGGCCCCTGGAAGCATGAAAATCACTTTTAAACATGCTCATTTTAGCTTCAAAACTGATGATCCACCCAAAAATAAAACATTTGAAAATGGACCATTTTTCACTTTTCTGAAGCATGACATAATTGGCAATTTTCATGCACTTTTAACCATTTCACAAATCTTGTGTTTAGGGCCCCTGGAAGCATGAAAATCACTTTAAACATTCTCATTTTAACTCTAAAACTGTTGATCCACCTACAAATGGCAAATTTACTCACTCTGAGATCTAAAAAAAGTGTTTCTTCATCCCGGGAATGCTCATTTTAGCTCTAAAACTGATGATCCACCTTCAAATGTAAACTGAAGCTCAAAAATAAAACATTTGAAAATGGACCATAAATGCCTCCACATTGTATTTAATTCACTTCCCGGGATGAAGAAACACTTTTTGAGACCTCAGAGTGAGTAAATTTGCCATTTCTATGAACTTTTAACCATTCCACAAATCTTGTGTTTAGGGCCCCTGGAAGCATGAAAATCACTTTAAACATGCTCAATTTAGCTTCAAAACTGATGATCCACCCAAAAATAAAACATTTGAAAATGGACCATTTTTCACCTTTCTGAAGCATGACGTAAGGGTCAAAAATCAGCCGTTTTTGCTTGAACATTAAATGCCTCCAAATGGTATTTAATTCACTTCCCGGGATGAAGAAACACTTTTTGAGACCTCAGAGTGAGTAAATTTGCCATTTTCATTCACTTTTAACCATTCCACAAATCTTGTGTTTAGGGCCCCTGGAAGCATGAAAATCACTTTAAACATGCTCATTTTAGCTTCAAAACTGATGATCCACCCAAAAATAAAACATTTGAAAATGGACCATTTTTCACCTTTCTGAAGCATGACAAATTGGGGGCTGTTATCTCTTTTGTCAAAAATCTGCCGTTTTTGCTTGAACATTCAATGCCTCCAAATGGTATTTAATTCACTTCCCAGGGTGAAGAAACACTTCCTGAGCCCTCAGACTGAGTAAATTGGCCATTTTCATGCAGTTTAACCATTCCACAAATCTTGTGTTTAGGTCCCCTGGAATGAAAATCGCTTTAAACATGCTACTTTTTGAGACCTCAGAGTTAGTAAATTGGCCATTTTCATGCACTTTTAACCATTCCACAATTCTTGTGTTTAGGGTCTCTGGAAGCATGAAAATCACTTTAGACATGCTCATTTTAGCTTTAAACTGATGATCCACCTACAAATGTAAACTAAAGCTCAAAAATAAAACATTTGAAAATGGACCATAAATTCCTCCACATTGTATTTAATTCACTTCCCGGGATGAAGAAACACTTTTTGAGACCTCAGAGTGAGTAAATTTGCCATTTTCATGCACTTTTAACCATTCCACAAATCTTGTGTTTAGGGTCTCCGGAAGCATGAAAACCACTTTAAACATGCTCATTTTAGCTCTAAAACTGATGATCCACCTACAAATGTAAACTGAAGCTCAAAAATAAAACATTTGAAAATGGACCATTTTTCACCTTTCTGAAGCATGACAAATTGGAGGCTGTTATCTCTATTGTCAAAAATCTGCTGTTTTTGCTTGAACATTAAATGCCTTCAAATGGTATTTAATTCACTTCCCAGGGTGAAGACTTCCTGAGACCTCAGACTGAGTAAATTGGCCATTTTCACACAGTTTTAACCATTCCACAAATCTTGTGTTTAGCTCCCCTGGAATGAAAATCGCTTTAAACATTCTACTTTTTGAGACCTCAGAGTTAGTAAATTGGCCATTTTCATGCACTTCTAACCATTCCACAATTCTTGTGTTTAGGGTCTCTGGAAGCATGAAAATCACTTTAGACATGCTCATTTTAGCTCTAAAACTGATGATCCACCTACAAATTTAAACTGAAGCTCAAAAATAAAACATTTGAAAATGGACCATAAATGCCTCCACATTGTATTCAATTCACTTCCCGGGATGAAGAAACACTTTTTGAGACCTCAGAGTGAGTAAATTTGCCATTTTCATGCACTTTTAACCATTCCTCAAATCTTGTGTTTGGGCCCCTGAAAGCATGAAAATCACTTTAAACATGCTCATTTTAGCTCTAAAACTGATGATCCACCCAAAAATAAAACATTTGAAAATGGACCATTTTTCACTTTTCTGAAGCATGACATAATTGGCAATTTTCATGCACTTTTAACCATTTCACAAATCTTGTGTTTAGGGCCCCTGGAATGAGAATCGCTTTAAACATGCTACTTTTTGAGACCTCAGAGTTAGTAAATTGGCCATTTTCATGCAGTTTTAACCATTCCACAAATCTTGTGTTTAGGTCCCCTGGAATGAAAATCGCTTTAAACATGCTACTTTTTGAGACCTCAGAGTTAGTAAAATGGCCATTTTCATGCACTTTTTTAACCATTCCACAAATCTTGTGTTTAGGGCCCCTGGAAGCATGAAAATCACTTTTAAACATGCTCATTTTAGCTTCAAAACTGATGATCCACCCAAAAATAAAACATTTGAAAATGGACCATTTTTCACTTTTCTGAAGCATGACATAATTGGCAATTTTCATGCACTTTTAACCATTTCACAAATCTTGGGTTTAGGGCCCCTGGAAGCATGAAAATCACTTTAAACATTCTCATTTTAACTCTAAAACTGTTGATCCACCTACAAATGGCAAATTTACTCACTCTGAGATCTAAAAAAAGTGTTTCTTCATCCCGGGAATGCTCATTTTAGCTCTAAAACTGATGATCCACCTACAAATGTAAACTGAAGCTCAAAAATAAAACATTTGAAAATGGACCATAAATGCCTCCACATTGTATTTAATTCACTTCCCGGGATGAAGAAACACTTTTTGAGACCTCAGAGTGAGTAAATTTGCCATTTTCATGCCCTTTTAACCATTCCACAAATCTTGTGTTTAGGGCCCCTGGAAGCATGAAAATCACTTTAAACATGCTCATTTTAGCTCTAAAACTGATGATCCACCTACAAATTTAAACTGAAGCTCAAAAATAAAACATTTGCCTCCACATTGTATTTAATTCACTTCCCGGGATGAAGAAACACTTTTTGAGACCTCAGAGTGAGTAAATTTGCCATTTCCATGAACTTTTAACCATTCCACAAATCTTGTGTTTAGGGCCCCTGGAAGCATGAAAATCACTTTAAACATGCTCAATTTAGCTTCAAAACTGATGATCCACCCAAAAATAAAACATTTGAAAATGGACCATTTTTCACCTTTCTGAAGCATGACGTAAGGGTCAAAAATCAGCCGTTTTTGCTTGAACATTAAATGCCTCCAAATGGTATTTAATTCACTTCCCGGGATGAAGAAACACTTTTTGAGACCTCAGAGTGAGTAAATTTGCCATTTTCATGCACTTTTAACCATTCCACAAATCTTGTGTTTAGGGCCCCTGAAAGCATGAAAATCACTTTAAACATGCTCATTTTAGCTTCAAAACTGATGATCCACCCAAAAATAAATCATTTGAAAATGGACCATTTTTCACCTTTCTGAAGCATGACAAATTGGGGGCTGTTATCTCTTTTGTCAAAAATCTGCCGTTTTTGCTTGAACATTAAATGCCTCCAAATGGTATTTAATTCACTTCCCAGGGTGAAGAAACACTTCCTGAGCCCTCAGACAGAGTAAATTGGCCATTTTCATGCAGTTTAACCATTCCACAAATCTTGTTTTTAGGTCCCCTGGAATGAAAATCGCTGTAAACATGCTACTTTTTGAGACCTCAGAGTTAGTAAATTGGCCATTTTCATGCACTTTTAACCATTCCACAATTCTTGTGTTTAGGGTCTCTGGAAGCATGAAAATCACTTTAGACATGCTCATTTTAGCCCTAAAACTGATGATCCACCTGCAAATGTAAACTGAAGCTCAAAAATAAAACATTTGAAAACGGACCATTTTTCACCATTCTGAAGCATGACAAATTGGAGGCTGTTATCTCTATTGTCAAAAATCTGCTGTTTTTGTTTGAACATTAAATGCCTTCAAATGGTATTTAATTCACTTCCCAGGGTGAAGACTTCCTGAGACCTCAGACTGAGTAAATTGGCCATTTTCACGCAGTTTTAACCATTCCACAAATCTTGTGTGTAGCTCCCCTGGAATGAAAATCGCTTTAAACATGCTACTTTTTGAGACCTCGGAGTTAGTAAATTGGCCATTTTCATGCACTTTTAACCATTCTACAATTCTTGTGTTTAGGGTCTCTGGAAGCATGAAAATCACTTTAGACATGCTCATTTTAGCTTCAAAACTGATGATCCACCCAAAAATAAAACATTTGAAAATGGATCATTTTTCACTTTTCTGAAGCATGACATAATTGGCAATTTTCATGCACTTTTAACCATTTCACAAATCTTGTGTTTAGGGCCCCTGGAAGCATGAAAATCACTTTAAACATTCTCATTTTAACTCTAAAACTGTTGATCCACCTACAAATGGCAAATTTACTCACTCTGAGATCTAAAAAAAGTGTTTCTTCATCCCGGGAATGCTCATTTTAGCTCTAAAACTGATGATCCACATACAAATGTAAACTGAAGCTCAAAAATAAAACATTTGAAAATGGACCATAAATGCCTCCACATTGTATTTAATTCACTTCCCGGGATGGAGAAACACTTTTTGAGACCTCAGAGTGAGTAAATTTGCCATTTTCATGCACTTTTAACCATTCCTCAAATCTTGTGTTTGGGCCCCTGAAAGCATGAAAATCACTTTAAACATGCTCATTTTAGCTCTAAAACTGATGATCCACCCAAAAATAAAACATTTGAAAATGGACCATTTTTCACTTTTCTGAAGCATGACATAATAGGCAATTTTCATGCACTTTTAACCATTTCACAAATCTTGTGTTTAGGGCCCCTGGAATGAGAATCGCTTTAAACATGCTACTTTTTGAGACCTCAGAGTTAGTAAATTGGCCATTTTCATGCAGTTTTAACCATTCCACAAATCTTGTGTTTAGGTCCCCTGGAATGAAAATCGCTTTAAACATGCTACTTTTTGAGACCTCAGAGTTAGTAAAATGGCCATTTTCATGCACTTTTAACCATTCCACAAATCTTGTGTTTAGGGCCCCTGGAAGCATGAAAATCACTTTTAAACATGCTCATTTTAGCTTCAAAACTGATGATCCACCCAAAAATAAAACATTTGAAAATGGACCATTTTTCACTTTTCTGAAGCATGACATAATTGGCAATTTTCATGCACTTTTAACCATTTCACAAATTTTGTGTTTAGGGCCCCTGGAAGCATAAAAATCACTTTAAACATTCTCATTTTAACTCTAAAACTGTTGATCCACCTACAAATGGCAAATTTACTCACTCTGAGATCTAAAAAAAGTGTTTCTTCATCCCGGGAATGCTCATTTTAGCTCTAAAACTGATGATCCACCTACAAATGTAAACTGAAGCTCAAAAATAAAACATTTGAAAATGGACCATAAATGCCTCCACATTGTATTTAATTCACTTCCCGGGATGAAGAAACACTTTTTGAGACCTCAGAGTGAGTAAATTTGCCATTTTCATGCCCTTTTAACCATTCCACAAATCTTGTGTTTAGGGCCCCTGGAAGCATGAAAATCACTTTAAACATGCTCATTTTAGCTCTAAAACTGATGATCCACCTACAAATTTAAACTAAAGCTCAAAAATAAAACATTTGAAAATGGACCATAAATGCCTCCACATTGTATTTAATTCACTTCCCGGGATGAAGAAACACTTTTTGAGACCTCAGAGTGAGTAAATTTGCCATTTCCATGAACTTTTAACCATTCCACAAATCTTGTGTTTAGGGCCCCTGGAAGCATGAAAATCACTTTAAACATGCTCAATTTAGCTTCAAAACTGATGATCCACCCAAAAATAAAACATTTGAAAATGGATCATTTTTCACCTTTCTGAAGCATGACGTAAGGGTCAAAAATCAGCCGTTCTTGCTTGAACATTAAATGCCTCCAAATGGTATTTAATTCATTTCCCGGGATGAAGAAACACTTTTTGAGACCTCAGAGTTAGTAAATTGGCCATTTTCATGCAGTTTTAACCATTCCACAAATCTTGTGTTTAGGTCCCCTGGAATGAAAATCGCTTTAAACATGCTATTTTTTGAGACCTCAGAGTTAGTAAAATGGCTATTTTCATGCACTTTTAACCATTCCACAAATCTTGTGTTTAGGGCCCCTGGAAGTATGAAAATCACTTTAAACATTCTCATTGTAACTCTAAAACTGTTGATCCACCTACAAATGGCAAATTTACTCACTCTGAGATCTAAAAAAAGTGTTTCTTCATCCCGGGAATGCTCATTTTAGCTCTAAAACTGATGATCCACCTACAAATGTAAACTGAAGCTCAAAAATAAAACATTTGAAAATGGACCATAAATGCCTCCACATTGTATTTAATTCACTTCCCGGGATGAAGAAACACTTTTTGAGACCTCAGAGTGAGTAAATTTGCCATTTTCATGCCCTTTTAACCATTCCACAAATCTTGAGTTTAGGGCCCCTGGAAGCATGAAAATCACTTTAAACATGCTCATTTTAGCTCTAAAACTGATGATCCACCCAAAAATAAAACATTTGAAAATGGACCATTTTTCACTTTTCTGAAGCATGACATAATTGGCAATTATCATGCACTTTTAACCGTTTCACAAATCTTGTGTTTAGGGCCCCTGGAATGAGAATCGCTTTAAACATGCTACTTTTTGAGACCTCAGAGTTAGTAAATTGGCCATTTTCATGCAGTTTTAACCATTCCACAAATCTTGTGTTTAGGTCCCCTGGAATGAAAATCGCTTTAAATATGCTACTTTTTGAGACCTCAGAGTTAGTAAAATGGCCATTTTCATGCACTTTTTTAACCATTCCACAAATCTTGTGTTTAGGGCCCCTGGAAGCATGAAAATCACTTTTAAACATGCTCATTTTAGCTTCAAAACTGATGATCCACCCAAAAATAAAACATTTGAAAATGGACCATTTTTCACTTTTCTGAAGCATGACATAATTGGCAATTTTCATGCACTTTTAACCATTTCACAAATCTTGTGTTTAGGGCCCCTGGAAGCATGAAAATCACTTTAAACATTCTCATTTTAACTCTAAAACTGTTGATCCACCTACAAATGGCAAATTTACTCACTCTGAGATCTAAAAAAAGTGTTTCTTCATCCCGGGAATGCTCATTTTAGCTCTAAAACTGATGATCCACCTTCAAATGTAAACTGAAGCTCAAAAATAAAACATTTGAAAATGGACCATAAATGCCTCCACATTGTATTTAATTCACTTCCCGGGATGAAGAAACACTTTTTGAGACCTCAGAGTGAGTAAATTTGCCATTTCTATGAACTTTTAACCATTCCACAAATCTTGTGTTTAGGGCCCCTGGAAGCATGAAAATCACTTTAAACATGCTCAATTTAGCTTCAAAACTGATGATCCACCCAAAAATAAAACATTTGAAAATGGACCATTTTTCACCTTTCTGAAGCATGACGTAAGGGTCAAAAATCAGCCGTTTTTGCTTGAACATTAAATGCCTCCAAATGGTATTTAATTCACTTCCCGGGATGAAGAAACACTTTTTGAGACCTCAGAGTGAGTAAATTTGCCATTTTCATTCACTTTTAACCATTCCACAAATCTTGTGTTTAGGGCCCCTGGAAGCATGAAAATCACTTTAAACATGCTCATTTTAGCTTCAAAACTGATGATCCACCCAAAAATAAAACATTTGAAAATGGACCATTTTTCACCTTTCTGAAGCATGACAAATTGGGGGCTGTTATCTCTTTTGTCAAAAATCTGCCGTTTTTGCTTGAACATTCAATGCCTCCAAATGGTATTTAATTCACTTCCCAGGGTGAAGAAACACTTCCTGAGCCCTCAGACTGAGTAAATTGGCCATTTTCATGCAGTTTAACCATTCCACAAATCTTGTGTTTAGGTCCCCTGGAATGAAAATCGCTTTAAACATGCTACTTTTTGAGACCTCAGAGTTAGTAAATTGGCCATTTTCATGCACTTTTAACCATTCCACAATTCTTGTGTTTAGGGTCTCTGGAAGCATGAAAATCACTTTAGACATGCTCATTTTAGCTTTAAACTGATGATCCACCTACAAATGTAAACTAAAGCTCAAAAATAAAACATTTGAAAATGGACCATAAATTCCTCCACATTGTATTTAATTCACTTCCCGGGATGAAGAAACACTTTTTGAGACCTCAGAGTGAGTAAATTTGCCATTTTCATGCACTTTTAACCATTCCACAAATCTTGTGTTTAGGGTCTCCGGAAGCATGAAAACCACTTTAAACATGCTCATTTTAGCTCTAAAACTGATGATCCACCTACAAATGTAAACTGAAGCTCAAAAATAAAACATTTGAAAATGGACCATTTTTCACCTTTCTGAAGCATGACAAATTGGAGGCTGTTATCTCTATTGTCAAAAATCTGCTGTTTTTGCTTGAACATTAAATGCCTTCAAATGGTATTTAATTCACTTCCCAGGGTGAAGACTTCCTGAGACCTCAGACTGAGTAAATTGGCCATTTTCACACAGTTTTAACCATTCCACAAATCTTGTGTTTAGCTCCCCTGGAATGAAAATCGCTTTAAACATTCTACTTTTTGAGACCTCAGAGTTAGTAAATTGGCCATTTTCATGCACTTCTAACCATTCCACAATTCTTGTGTTTAGGGTCTCTGGAAGCATGAAAATCACTTTAGACATGCTCATTTTAGCTCTAAAACTGATGATCCACCTACAAATTTAAACTGAAGCTCAAAAATAAAACATTTGAAAATGGACCATAAATGCCTCCACATTGTATTCAATTCACTTCCCGGGATGAAGAAACACTTTTTGAGACCTCAGAGTGAGTAAATTTGCCATTTTCATGCACTTTTAACCATTCCTCAAATCTTGTGTTTGGGCCCCTGAAAGCATGAAAATCACTTTAAACATGCTCATTTTAGCTCTAAAACTGATGATCCACCCAAAAATAAAACATTTGAAAATGGACCATTTTTCACTTTTCTGAAGCATGACATAATTGGCAATTTTCATGCACTTTTAACCATTTCACAAATCTTGTGTTTAGGGCCCCTGGAATGAGAATCGCTTTAAACATGCTACTTTTTGAGACCTCAGAGTTAGTAAATTGGCCATTTTCATGCAGTTTTAACCATTCCACAAATCTTGTGTTTAGGTCCCCTGGAATGAAAATCGCTTTAAACATGCTACTTTTTGAGACCTCAGAGTTAGTAAAATGGCCATTTTCATGCACTTTTTTAACCATTCCACAAATCTTGTGTTTAGGGCCCCTGGAAGCATGAAAATCACTTTAAACATGCTCAATTTAGCTTCAAAACTGATGATCCACCCAAAAATAAAACATTTGAAAATGGACCATTTTTCACCTTTCTGAAGCATGACGTAAGGGTCAAAAATCAGCCGTTTTTGCTTGAACATTAAATGCCTCCAAATGGTATTTAATTCACTTCCCGGGATGAAGAAACACTTTTTGAGACCTCAGAGTGAGTAAATTTGCCATTTTCATGCACTTTTAACCATTCCACAAATCTTGTGTTTAGGGCCCCTGAAAGCATGAAAATCACTTTAAACATGCTCATTTTAGCTTCAAAACTGATGATCCACCCAAAAATAAATCATTTGAAAATGGACCATTTTTCACCTTTCTGAAGCATGACAAATTGGGGGCTGTTATCTCTTTTGTCAAAAATCTGCCGTTTTTGCTTGAACATTAAATGCCTCCAAATGGTATTTAATTCACTTCCCAGGGTGAAGAAACACTTCCTGAGCCCTCAGACAGAGTAAATTGGCCATTTTCATGCAGTTTAACCATTCCACAAATCTTGTTTTTAGGTCCCCTGGAATGAAAATCGCTGTAAACATGCTACTTTTTGAGACCTCAGAGTTAGTAAATTGGCCATTTTCATGCACTTTTAACCATTCCACAATTCTTGTGTTTAGGGTCTCTGGAAGCATGAAAATCACTTTAGACATGCTCATTTTAGCCCTAAAACTGATGATCCACCTGCAAATGTAAACTGAAGCTCAAAAATAAAACATTTGAAAACGGACCATTTTTCACCATTCTGAAGCATGACAAATTGGAGGCTGTTATCTCTATTGTCAAAAATCTGCTGTTTTTGTTTGAACATTAAATGCCTTCAAATGGTATTTAATTCACTTCCCAGGGTGAAGACTTCCTGAGACCTCAGACTGAGTAAATTGGCCATTTTCACGCAGTTTTAACCATTCCACAAATCTTGTGTGTAGCTCCCCTGGAATGAAAATCGCTTTAAACATGCTACTTTTTGAGACCTCGGAGTTAGTAAATTGGCCATTTTCATGCACTTTTAACCATTCTACAATTCTTGTGTTTAGGGTCTCTGGAAGCATGAAAATCACTTTAGACATGCTCATTTTAGCTTCAAAACTGATGATCCACCCAAAAATAAAACATTTGAAAATGGATCATTTTTCACTTTTCTGAAGCATGACATAATTGGCAATTTTCATGCACTTTTAACCATTTCACAAATCTTGTGTTTAGGGCCCCTGGAAGCATGAAAATCACTTTAAACATTCTCATTTTAACTCTAAAACTGTTGATCCACCTACAAATGGCAAATTTACTCACTCTGAGATCTAAAAAAAGTGTTTCTTCATCCCGGGAATGCTCATTTTAGCTCTAAAACTGATGATCCACATACAAATGTAAACTGAAGCTCAAAAATAAAACATTTGAAAATGGACCATAAATGCCTCCACATTGTATTTAATTCACTTCCCGGGATGGAGAAACACTTTTTGAGACCTCAGAGTGAGTAAATTTGCCATTTTCATGCACTTTTAACCATTCCTCAAATCTTGTGTTTGGGCCCCTGAAAGCATGAAAATCACTTTAAACATGCTCATTTTAGCTCTAAAACTGATGATCCACCCAAAAATAAAACATTTGAAAATGGACCATTTTTCACTTTTCTGAAGCATGACATAATAGGCAATTTTCATGCACTTTTAACCATTTCACAAATCTTGTGTTTAGGGCCCCTGGAATGAGAATCGCTTTAAACATGCTACTTTTTGAGACCTCAGAGTTAGTAAATTGGCCATTTTCATGCAGTTTTAACCATTCCACAAATCTTGTGTTTAGGTCCCCTGGAATGAAAATCGCTTTAAACATGCTACTTTTTGAGACCTCAGAGTTAGTAAAATGGCCATTTTCATGCACTTTTAACCATTCCACAAATCTTGTGTTTAGGGCCCCTGGAAGCATGAAAATCACTTTTAAACATGCTCATTTTAGCTTCAAAACTGATGATCCACCCAAAAATAAAACATTTGAAAATGGACCATTTTTCACTTTTCTGAAGCATGACATAATTGGCAATTTTCATGCACTTTTAACCATTTCACAAATTTTGTGTTTAGGGCCCCTGGAAGCATAAAAATCACTTTAAACATTCTCATTTTAACTCTAAAACTGTTGATCCACCTACAAATGGCAAATTTACTCACTCTGAGATCTAAAAAAAGTGTTTCTTCATCCCGGGAATGCTCATTTTAGCTCTAAAACTGATGATCCACCTACAAATGTAAACTGAAGCTCAAAAATAAAACATTTGAAAATGGACCATAAATGCCTCCACATTGTATTTAATTCACTTCCCGGGATGAAGAAACACTTTTTGAGACCTCAGAGTGAGTAAATTTGCCATTTTCATGCCCTTTTAACCATTCCACAAATCTTGTGTTTAGGGCCCCTGGAAGCATGAAAATCACTTTAAACATGCTCATTTTAGCTCTAAAACTGATGATCCACCTACAAATTTAAACTGAAGCTCAAAAATAAAACATTTGCCTCCACATTGTATTTAATTCACTTCCCGGGATGAAGAAACACTTTTTGAGACCTCAGAGTGAGTAAATTTGCCATTTCCATGAACTTTTAACCATTCCACAAATCTTGTGTTTAGGGCCCCTGGAAGCATGAAAATCACTTTAAACATGCTCAATTTAGCTTCAAAACTGATGATCCACCCAAAAATAAAACATTTGAAAATGGACCATTTTGCACCTTTCTGAAGCATGACGTAAGGGTCAAAAATCAGCCGTTTTTGCTTGAACATTAAATGCCTCCAAATGGTATTTAATTCACTTCCCGGGATGAAGAAACACTTTTTGAGACCTCAGAGTGAGTAAATTTGCCATTTTCATGCACTTTTAACCATTCCACAAATCTTGTGTTTAGGGCCCCTGGAAGCATGAAAATCACTTTAAACATGCTCATTTTAGCTTCAAAACTGATGATCCACCCAAAAATAAATCATTTGAAAATGGACCATTTTTCACCTTTCTGAAGCATGACAAATTGGGGGCTGTTATCTCTTTTGTCAAAAATCTGCCGTTTTTGCTTGAACATTAAATGCCTCCAAATGGTATTTAATTCACTTCCCAGGGTGAAGAAACACTTCCTGAGCCCTCAGACAGAGTAAATTGGCCATTTTCATGCAGTTTAACCATTCCACAAATCTTGTTTTTAGGTCCCCTGGAATGAAAATCGCTGTAAACATGCTACTTTTTGAGACCTCAGAGTTAGTAAATTGGCCATTTTCATGCACTTTTAACCATTCCACAATTCTTGTGTTTAGGGTCTCTGGAAGCATGAAAATCACTTTAGACATGCTCATTTTAGCCCTAAAACTGATGATCCACCTACAAATGTAAACTGAAGCTCAAAAATAAAACATTTGAAAACGGACCATTTTTCACCATTCTGAAGCATGACAAATTGGAGGCTGTTATCTCTATTGTCAAAAATCTGCTGTTTTTGTTTGAACATTAAATGCCTTCAAATGGTATTTAATTCACTTCCCAGGGTGAAGACTTCCTGAGACCTCAGACTGAGTATATTGGCCATTTTCACGCAGTTTTAACCATTCCACAAATCTTGTGTGTAGCTCCCCTGGAATGAAAATCGCTTTAAACATGCTACTTTTTGAGACCTCGGAGTTAGTAAATTGGCCATTTTCATGCACTTTTAACCATTCCACAATTCTTGTGTTTAGGGTCTCTGGAAGCATGAAAATCACTTTAGACATGCTCATTTTAGCTTCAAAACTGATGATCCACCCAAAAATAAAACATTTGAAAATGGATCATTTTTCACTTTTCTGAAGCATGACATAATTGGCAATTTTCATGCACTTTTAACCATTACACAAATCTTGTGTTTAGGGCCCCTGGAAGCATGAAAATCACTTTAAACATTCTCATTTTAACTCTAAAACTATTGATCCACCTACAAATGGCAAATTTACTCACTCTGAGATCTAAAAAAAGTGTTTCTTCATCCCGGGAATGCTCGTTTTAGCTCTAAAACTGATGATCCACCTACAAATGTAAACTGAAGCTCAAAAATAAAACATTTGAAAATGGACCATAAATGCCTCCACATTGTATTTAATTCACTTCCAGGGATGAAGAAACACTTTTTGAGACCTCAGAGTGAGTAAATTTGCCATTTTCATGCCCTTTTAACCATTCCACAAATCTTGTGTTTAGGGCCCCTGGAAGTATGAAAATCACTTTAAACATGCTCATTTTAGCTCTAAAACTGATGATCCACCTACAAATTTAAACTGAAGCTCAAAAATAAAACATTTGCCTCCACATTGTATTTAATTCACTTCCCGGGATGAAGAAACACTTTTTGAGACCTCAGAGTGAGTACATTTGCCATTGCCATGAACTTTTAACCATTCCACAAATCTTGTGTTTAGGGCCCCTGGAAGCATGAAAATCACTTTAAACATGCTCAATTTAGCTTCAAAACTGATGATCCACCCAAAAATAAAACATTTGAAAATGGACCATTTTTCACCTTTCTGAAGCATGACGTAAGGGTCAAAAATCAGCAGTTTTTGCTTGAACATTAAATGCCTCCAAATGGTATTTAATTCACTTCTCGGGATGAAGAAACACTTTTTGAGACCTCAGAGTGAGTAAATTTGCCATTTTCATGCACTTTTAACCATTCCACAAATCTTGTGTTTAGGGCCCCTGGAAGCATGAAAATCACTTTAAACATGCTCATTTTAGCTTCAAAACTGATGATCCACCCAAAAATAAAACATTTGAAAATGGACCATTTTTCACCTTTCTGAAGCATGACAAATTGGGGGCTGTTATCTCTTTTGTCAAAAATCTGCCGTTTTTGCTTGAACATTAAATGCCTCCAAATGGTATTTAATTCACTTCCCAGGGTGAAGAAACACTTCCTGAGCCCTCAGACTGAGTAAATTGGCCATTTTCATGCAGTTTAACCATTCCACAAATCTTGTGTTTAGGTCCCCTGGAATGAAAATCGCTTTAAACATGCTACGTTTGAGACCTCAGAGTTAGTAAATTGGCCATTTTCATGCACTTTTAACCATTCCACAATTCTTGTGTTTAGGGTCTCTGGAAGCATGAAAATCACTTTAGACATGCTCATTTTAGCTCTAAAACTGATGATCCACCTACAAATGTGAACTGAAGCTCAAAAATAAAACATTTGAAAATGGACCATTTTTCACCTTTCTGAAGCATGACAAATTGGAGGCTGTTATCTCTATTGTCAAAAATCTGCTGTTTTTGTTTGAACATTAAATACCTTCAAATGGTATTTAATTCACTTCCCAGGGCGAAGACTTCCTGAGACCTCAGACTGAGTAAATTGGCCATTTTCACGCAGTTTTAACCATTCCACAAATCTTGTGTGTAGCTCCCCTGGAATGAAAATCGCTTTAAACATGCTACTTTTTGAGACCTCAGAGTTAGTAAATTGGCCATTTTCATGCACTTTTAACCATTCCACAATTCTTGTGTTTAGGGTCTCTGGAAGCATGAAAATCACTTTAGACATGCTCATTTTAGCTCTAAAACTGATGATCCACCTACAAATGTAAACTAAAGCTCAAAAATAAAACATTTGAAAATGGACCATAAATTCCTACACATTGTATTTAATTCACTTCCCGGGATGAAGAAACACTTTTTGAGACCTCAGAGTGAGTAAATTTGCCATTTTCATGCACTTTTAACCATTCCACAAATCTTGTGTTTAGGGTCTCCGGAAGCATGAAAACCACTTTAAACATGCTCATTTTAGCTCTAAAACTGATGATCCACCCAAAAATAAAACATTTGAAAATGGACAATTTTTCACTTTTCTGAAGCATGACATAATTGGCAATTTTCATGCACTTTTAACCATTTCACAAATCTTGTGTTTAGGGCCCCTGGAATGAGAATCGCTTTAAACATGCTACTTTTTGAGACCTCAGAGTTAGTAAATTGGCCATTTTCATGCAGTTTTAACCATTCCACAAATCTTGTGTTTAGGTCCCCTGGAATGAAAATCGCTTTAAACATGCTACTTTTTGAGACCTCAGAGTTAGTAAAATGGCCATTTTCATGCACTTTTTTAACCATTCCACAAATCTTGTGTTTAGGGCCCCTGGAAGCATGAAAATCACTTTTAAACATGCTCATTTTAGCTTCAAAACTGATGATCCACCCAAAAATAAAACATTTGAAAATGGACCATTTTTCACTTTTCTGAAGCATGACATAATTGGCAATTTTCATGCACTTTTAACCATTTCACAAATCTTGTGTTTAGGGCCCCTGGAATGAGAATCGCTTTAAACATGCTACTTTTTGAGACCTCAGAGTTAGTAAATTGGCCATTTTCATGCAGTTTTAACCATTCCACAAAATTGTGTTTAGGTCCCCTGGAATGAAAATCGCTTTAAACATGCTACTTTTTGAGACCTCAGAGTTAGTAAAATGGCCATTTTCATGCACGTTTTTAACCATTCCACAAATCTTGTGTTTAGGGCCCCTGGAAGCATGAAAATCACTTTTAAACATGCTCATTTTAGCTTCAAAACTGATGATCCACCCAAAAATAAAACATTTGAAAATGGACCATTTTTCACTTTTCTGAAGCATGACATAATTGGCAATTTTCATGCACTTTTAACCATTTCACAAATCTTGTGTTTAGGGCCCCTGGAAGCATGGAAATCACTTTACACATTCTCATTTTAACTCTAAAACTGTTGATCCACCTACAAATGGCAAATTTACTCACTCTGAGATCTAAAAAAAGTGTTTCTTCATCCCGGGAATGCTCATTTTAGCTCTAAAACTGATGATCCACCTACAAATGTAAACTGAAGCTCAAAAATAAAACATTTGAAAATGGACCATAAATGCCTCCACGTTGTATTTAATTCACTTCCCGGGATGAAGAAACACTTTTTGAGACCTCAGAGTTAGTAAATTGGCCATTTTCATGCACTTTTAACCATTCCACAATTCTTGTGTTTAGGGTCTCTGGAAGCATGAAAATCACTTTAGACATGCTCATTTTAGCTCTAAAACTGATGATCCACCTACAAATGTAAACTGAAGCTAAAAAATAAAACATTTGAAAATGGACCATTTTTCACCTTTCTGAAGCATGACAACTTGGAGGCTGTTATCTCTATTGTCAAAAATCTGCTGTTTTTGTTTGAACATTAAATACCTTCAAATGGTATTTAATTCACTTCCCAGGGTGAAGACTTCCTGAGACCTCAGACTGAGTAAATTGGCCATTTTCACGCAGTTTTAACCATTCCACAAATCTTGTGTGTAGCTCCCCTGGAATGAAAATCGCTTTAAACATGCTACTTTTTGAGACCTCAGAGTTAGTAAATTGGCCATTTTCATGCACTTTTAACCATTCCACAATTCTTGTGTTTAGGGTCTCTGGAAGCATGAAAATCACTTTAGACATGCTCATTTTAGCTCTAAAACTGATGATCCACCTACAAATGTAAACTAAAGCTCAAAAATAAAACATTTGAAAATGGACCATAAATTCCTCCACATTGTATTTAATTCACTTCCCGGGATGAAGAAACACTTTTTGAGACCTCAGAGTGAGTAAATTTGCCATTTTCATGCACTTTTAACCATTCCACAAATCTTGTGTTTAGGGTCTCCGGAAGCATGAAAACCACTTTAAACATGCTCATTTTAGCTCTAAAACTGATGATCCACCTACAAATGTAAACTGAAGCTCAAAAATAAAACATTTGAAAATGGACCATTTTTCACCTTTCTGAAGCATGACAAATTGGAGGCTGTTATCTCTATTGTCAAAAATCTGCTGTTTTTGTTTGAACATTAAGTGCCTTCAAATGGTATTTAATTCACTTCCCAGGGTGAAGACTTCCTGAGACCTCAGACTGAGTAAATTGGCCATTTTCACGCAGTTTTAACCATTCCACAAATCTTGTGTGTAGCTCCCCTGGAATGAAAATCGCTTTAAACATGCTACTTTTTGAGACCTCAGAGTTAGTAAATTGGCCATTTTCATGCACTTTTAACCATTCCACAATTCTTGTGTTTAGGGTCTCTGGAAGCATGAAAATCACTTTAGACATGCTCATTTTAGCTTCAAAACTGATGATCCACCCAAAAATAAAACATTTGAAAATGGACCATTTTTCACTTTTCTGAAGCATGACATAATTGGCAATTTTCATGCACTTTTAACCATTTCACAAATCTTGTGTTCAGGGCCCCTGGAAGCATGAAAATCACTTTAAACATTCTCATTTTAACTCTAAAACTGTTGATCAACCTACAAATGGCAAATTTACTCACTCTGAGATCTAAAAAAAAGTGTTTCTTCATCCCGGGAATGCTCATTTTAGCTCTAAAACTGATGATCCACCTACAAATGTAAACTGAAGCTCAAAAATAAAACATTTGAAAATGGACCATAAATGCCTCCACATTGTATTTAATTCACTTCCCGGGATGAAGAAACACTTTTTGAGACCTCAGAGTGAGTAAATTTGCCATTTTCATGCCCTTTTAACCATTCCACAAATCTTGTGTTTAGGGCCCCTGGAAGCATGAAAATCACTTTAAACATGCTCATTTTAGCTCTAAAACTGATGATCCACCTACAAATGTAAACTGAAGCTCAAAAATAAAACATTTGAAAATGGACCATAAATGCCTCCACATTGTATTTAATTCACTTCCCGGGATGAAGAAACACTTTTTGAGACCTCAGAGTGAGTAAATTTGCCATTTTCATGCACTTTTAACCATTCCACAAATCTTGTGTTTAGGGCCCCTGGAAGCATGAAAATCACTTTAAACATGCTCATTTTAGCTTCAAAACTGATGATCCACCCAAAAATAAAACATTTGAAAATGGACCATTTTTAACCTTTCTGAAGCATGACAAATGGGGGGCTGTTATCTCTTTTGTCAAAAATCTGCCGTTTTTGCTTGAACATTAAATGCCTCCAAATGGTATTTAATTCACTTCCCAGGGTGAAGAAACACTTCCTGAGCCCTCAGACTGAGTAAATTGGCCATTTTCAAGCAGTTTTAACCATTCCACAAATCTTGTGTGTAGCTCCCCTGGAATGAAAATCGCTTTAAACATGCTACTTTTTGAGACCTCAGAGTTAGTAAATTGGCCATTTTCATGCACTTTTAACCATTCCACAATTCTTGTGTTTAGGGTCTCTGGAAGCATGAAAATCACTTTAGACATGCTCATTTTAGCTTCAAAACTGATGATCCACCCAAAAATAAAACATTTGAAAATGGACCATTTTTCACTTTTCTGAAGCATGACATAATTGGCAATTTTCATGCACTTTTAACCATTTCACAAATCTTGTGTTTAGGGCCCCTGGAAGCATGAAAATCACTTTAAACATTCTCATTTTAACTCTAAAACTGTTGATCAACCTACAAATGGCAAATTTACTCACTCTGAGATCTAAAAAAAAGTGTTTCTTCATCCCGGGAATGCTCATTTTAGCTCTAAAACTGATGATCCACCTACAAATGTAAACTGAAGCTCAAAAATAAAACATTTGAAAATGGACCATAAATGCCTCCACATTGTATTTAATTCACTTCCCGGGATGAAGAAACACTTTTGGAGACCTCAGAGTGAGTAAATTTGCCATTTTCATGCCCTTTTAACCATTCCACAAATCTTGTGTTTAGGGCCCCTGGAAGCATGAAAATCACTTTAAACATGCTCATTTTAGCTCTAAAACTGATGATCCACCTACAAATGTAAACTGAAGCTCAAAAATAAAACATTTGAAAATGGACCATAAATGCCTCCACATTGTATTTAATTCACTTCCCGGGATGAAGAAACACTTTTTGAGACCTCAGAGTGAGTAAATTTGCCATTTTCATGCACTTTTAACCATTCCACAAATCTTGTGTTTAGGGCCCCTGGAAGCATGAAAATCACTTTAAACATGCTCATTTTAGCTTCAAAACTGATGATCCACCCAAAAATAAAACATTTGAAAATGGACCATTTTTCACCTTTCTGAAGCATGACAAATTGGGGGCTGTTATCTCTTTTGTCAAAAATCTGCCGTTTTTGCTTGAACATTAAATGCCTCCAAATGGTATTTAATTCACTTCCCAGGGTGAAGAAACACTTCCTGAGCCCTCAGACTGAGTAAATTGGCCATTTTCATGCAGTTTAACCATTCCACAAATCTTGTGTTTAGGTCCCCTGGAATGAAAATCGCTTTAAACATGCTACGTTTGAGACCTCAGAGTTAGTAAATTGGCCATTTTCATGCACTTTTAACCATTCCACAAATCTTGTGTTTAAGGTCTCCGGAAGCATGAAAACCACTTTAAACATGCTCATTTTTTTTTTCACAACAAGTTTATTGACAAAGATGAGCATATGTAATAAGACGGACCCCCACAATCGGGAAGGCACCATCAGACATTCCGATACAATCGAGAAAATAGAATTGAGTATTCAGTCAAGAATCATTGCAACACAAGGTTATAAGAAACGATCATCTCCGTCTTTTATCATCAAATTACCCACTCATCCCCAACTCCCAGATCCCTCCCCTGAATCCCAAACATGCTCATTTTAGCTCTAAAACTGATGATCCACCTACAAATGTAAACTGAAGCTCAAAAATAAAACATTTGAAAATGGACCATTTTTCACCTTTCTGAAGCATGACAAATTGGAGGCTGTTATCTCTATTGTCAAAAATCTGCTGTTTTTGTTTGAACATTAAATGCCTTCAAATGGTATTTAATTCACTTCCCAGGGTGAAGACTTCCTGTGACCTCAGACTGAGTAAATTGGCCATTTTCACGCAGTTTTAACCATTCCACAAATCTTGTGTGTAGCTCCCCTGGAATGAAAATCGCTTTAAACATGCTACTTTTTGAGACCTCAGAGTTAGTAAATTGGCCATTTTCATGCACTTTTAACCATTCCACAATTCTTGTGTTTAGGGTCTCTGGAAGCATGAAAATCACTTTAGACATGCTCATTTTAGCTTCAAAACTGATGATCCACCCAAAAATAAAACATTTGAAAATGGACCATTTTTCACTTTTCTGAAGCATGACATAATTGGCAATTTTCATGCACTTTTAACCATTTCACAAATCTTGTGTTTAGGGCCCCTGGAAGCATGAAAATCACTTTAAACATTCTCATTTTAACTCTAAAACTGTTGATCAACCTACAAATGGCAAATTTACTCACTCTGAGATCTAAAAAAAAGTGTTTCTTCATCCCGGGAATGCTCATTTTAGCTCTAAAACTGATGATCCACCTACAAATGTAAACTGAAGCTCAAAAATAAAACATTTGAAAATGGACCATAAATGCCTCCACATTGTATTTAATTCACTTCCCGGGATGAAGAAACACTTTTTGAGACCTCAGAGTGAGTAAATTTGCCATTTTCATGCCCTTTTAACCATTCCACAAATCTTGTGTTTAGGGCCCCTGGAAGCATGAAAATCACTTTAAACATGCTCATTTTAGCTCTAAAACTGATGATCCACCTACAAATGTAAACTGAAGCTCAAAAATAAAACATTTGAAAATGGACCATAAATGCCTCCACATTGTATTTAATTCACTTCCCGGGATGAAGAAACACTTTTTGAGACCTCAGAGTGAGTAAATTTGCCATTTTCATGCACTTTTAACCATTCCACAAATCTTGTGTTTAGGGCCCCTGGAAGCATGAAAATCACTTTAAACATGCTCATTTTAGCTTCAAAACTGATGATCCACCCAAAAATAAAACATTTGAAAATGGACCATTTTTCACCTTTCTGAAGCATGACAAATTGGGGGCTGTTATCTCTTTTGTCAAAAATCTGCAGTTTTTGCTTGAACATTAAATGCCTCCAAATGGTATTTAATTCACTTCCCAGGATGAAGAAACACTTCCTGAGCCCTCAGACTGAGTAAATTGGCCATTTTCATGCAGTTTAACCATTCCACAAATCTTGTTTTTAGGTCCCCTGGAATGAAAATCGCTTTAAACATGCTACTTTTTGAGACCTCAGAGTTAGTAAATTGCCATTTTCATGCACTTTTAACCATTCCACAATTCTTGTGTTTAGGGTCTCTGGAAGCATGAAAATCACTTTAGACATGCCCATTTTAGCTCTAAAACTGATGATCCACCTACAAATGTAAACTGAAGCTCAAAAATAAAACATTTGAAAATGGACCATTTTTCACCTTTCTGAAGCATGACAAATTGGAGGCTGTTATCTCTATTGTCAAAAATCTGCTGTTTTTGTTTGAACATTAAATGCCTTCAAATGGTATTTAATTCACTTCCCAGGGTGAAGACTTCCTGAGACCTCAGACTGAGTAAATTGGCCATTTTCACGCAGTTTTAACCATTCCACAAATCTTGTGTGTAGCTCCCCTGGAATGAAAATCGCTTTAAACATGCTACTTTTTGAGACCTCAGAGTTAGTAAATTGGCCATTTTCATGCACTTTCAACCATTCCACAAATCTTGTGTTTAGGGTCTCCGGAAGCGTGAAAACCACTTTAAACATGCTCATTTTAGCTCTAAAACTGATGATCCACCTACAAATGAAAACTGAAGCTCAAAAATAAAACATTTGAAAATGGACCATTTTTCACCTTTCTGAAGCATGACAAATTGGAGGCTGTTATCTCTATTGTCAAAAATCTGCTGTTTTTGCTTGAACATTAAATGCCTTCAAATGGTATTCAATTCACTTCCCAGGGTGAAGACTTCCTGAGACCTCAGACTGAGTAAATTGGCCATTTTCACGCAGTTTTAACCATTCCACAAATCTTGTGTTTAGGTCCCCTGGAATGAAAATCGCTTTAAACATGCTACGTTTGAGACCTCAGAGTTAGTAAATTGGCCATTTTCATGCACTTTTAACCATTCCACAATTCTTGTGTTTAGGGTCTCTGGAAGCATGAAAATCACTTTAGACATGCTCATTTTAGCTCTAAAACTGATGATCCACCTACAAATGTAAACTGAAGCTAAAAAATAAAACATTTGAAAATGGACCATTTTTCACCTTTCTGAAGCATGACAACTTGGAGGCTGTTATCTCTATTGTCAAAAATCTGCTGTTTTTGTTTGAACATTAAATACCTTCAAATGGTATTTAATTCACTTCCCAGGGTGAAGACTTCCTGAGACCTCAGACTGAGTAAATTGGCCATTTTCACGCAGTTTTAACCATTCCACAAATCTTGTGTGTAGCTCCCCTGGAATGAAAATCGCTTTAAACATGCTACTTTTTGAGACCTCAGAGTTAGTAAATTGGCCATTTTCATGCACTTTTAACCATTCCACAATTCTTGTGTTTAGGGTCTCTGGAAGCATGAAAATCACTTTAGACATGCTCATTTTAGCTCTAAAACTGATGATCCACCTACAAATGTAAACTAAAGCTCAAAAATAAAACATTTGAAAATGGACCATAAATTCCTCCACATTGTATTTAATTCACTTCCCGGGATGAAGAAACACTTTTTGAGACCTCAGAGTGAGTAAATTTGCCATTTTCATGCACTTTTAACCATTCCACAAATCTTGTGTTTAAGGTCTCCGGAAGCATGAAAACCACTTTAAACATGCTCATTTTTTTTTTCACAACAAGTTTATTGACAAAGATGAGCATATGTAATAAGACGGACCCCCACAATCGGGAAGGCACCATCAGACATTCCGATACAATCGAGAAAATAGAATTGAGTATTCAGTCAAGAATCATTGCAACACAAGGTTATAAGAAACGATCATCTCCGTCTTTTATCATCAAATTACCCACTCATCCCCAACTCCCAGATCCCTCCCCTGAATCCCAAACATGCTCATTTTAGCTCTAAAACTGATGATCCACCTACAAATGTAAACTGAAGCTCAAAAATAAAACATTTGAAAATGGACCATTTTTCACCTTTCTGAAGCCTGACAAATTGGAGGCTGTTATCTCTATTGTCAAAAATCTGCTGTTTTTGTTTGAACATTAAATGCCTTCAAATGGTATTTAATTCACTTCCCAGGGTGAAGACTTCCTGTGACCTCAGACTGAGTAAATTGGCCATTTTCACGCAGTTTTAACCATTCCACAAATCTTGTGTGTAGCTCCCCTGGAATGAAAATCGCTTTAAACATGCTACTTTTTGAGACCTCAGAGTTAGTAAATTGGCCATTTTCATGCACTTTTAACCATTCCACAATTCTTGTGTTTAGGGTCTCTGGAAGCATGAAAATCACTTTAGACATGCTCATTTTAGCTTCAAAACTGATGATCCACCCAAAAATAAAACATTTGAAAATGGACCATTTTTCACTTTTCTGAAGCATGACATAATTGGCAATTTTCATGCACTTTTAACCATTTCACAAATCTTGTGTTTAGGGCCCCTGGAAGCATGAAAATCACTTTAAACATTCTCATTTTAACTCTAAAACTGTTGATCAACCTACAAATGGCAAATTTACTCACTCTGAGATCTAAAAAAAAGTGTTTCTTCATCCCGGGAATGCTCATTTTAGCTCTAAAACTGATGATCCACCTACAAATGTAAACTGAAGCTCAAAAATAAAACATTTGAAAATGGACCATAAATGCCTCCACATTGTATTTAATTCACTTCCCGGGATGAAGAAACACTTTTTGAGACCTCAGAGTGAGTAAATTTGCCATTTTCATGCCCTTTTAACCATTCCACAAATCTTGTGTTTAGGGCCCCTGGAAGCATGAAAATCACTTTAAACATGCTCATTTTAGCTCTAAAACTGATGATCCACCTACAAATGTAAACTGAAGCTCAAAAATAAAACATTTGAAAATGGACCATAAATGCCTCCACATTGTATTTAATTCACTTCCCGGGATGAAGAAACACTTTTTGAGACCTCAGAGTGAGTAAATTTGCCATTTTCATGCACTTTTAACCATTCCACAAATCTTGTGTTTAGGGCCCCTGGAAGCATGAAAATCACTTTAAACATGCTCATTTTAGCTTCAAAACTGATGATCCACCCAAAAATAAAACATTTGAAAATGGACCATTTTTCACCTTTCTGAAGCATGACAAATTGGGGGCTGTTATCTCTTTTGTCAAAAATCTGCAGTTTTTGCTTGAACATTAAATGCCTCCAAATGGTATTTAATTCACTTCCCAGGATGAAGAAACACTTCCTGAGCCCTCAGACTGAGTAAATTGGCCATTTTCATGCAGTTTAACCATTCCACAAATCTTGTTTTTAGGTCCCCTGGAATGAAAATCGCTTTAAACATGCTACTTTTTGAGACCTCAGAGTTAGTAAATTGCCATTTTCATGCACTTTTAACCATTCCACAATTCTTGTGTTTAGGGTCTCTGGAAGCATGAAAATCACTTTAGACATGCCCATTTTAGCTCTAAAACTGATGATCCACCTACAAATGTAAACTGAAGCTCAAAAATAAAACATTTGAAAATGGACCATTTTTCACCTTTCTGAAGCATGACAAATTGGAGGCTGTTATCTCTATTGTCAAAAATCTGCTGTTTTTGTTTGAACATTAAATGCCTTCAAATGGTATTTAATTCACTTCCCAGGGTGAAGACTTCCTGAGACCTCAGACTGAGTAAATTGGCCATTTTCACGCAGTTTTAACCATTCCACAAATCTTGTGTGTAGCTCCCCTGGAATGAAAATCGCTTTAAACATGCTACTTTTTGAGACCTCAGAGTTAGTAAATTGGCCATTTTCATGCACTTTCAACCATTCCACAAATCTTGTGTTTAGGGTCTCCGGAAGCGTGAAAACCACTTTAAACATGCTCATTTTAGCTCTAAAACTGATGATCCACCTACAAATGAAAACTGAAGCTCAAAAATAAAACATTTGAAAATGGACCATTTTTCACCTTTCTGAAGCATGACAAATTGGAGGCTGTTATCTCTATTGTCAAAAATCTGCTGTTTTTGCTTGAACATTAAATGCCTTCAAATGGTATTCAATTCACTTCCCAGGGTGAAGACTTCCTGAGACCTCAGACTGAGTAAATTGGCCATTTTCACGCAGTTTTAACCATTCCACAAATCTTGTGTTTAGCTCCCCTGGAATGAAAATCGCTTTAAACATGCTACTTTTTGAGACCTCAGAGTTAGTAAATTGGCCATTTTCATGCACTTCTAACCATTCCACAATTCTTGTGTTTAGGGTCTCCGGAAGCATGAAAATCACTTTAGACATGCTCATTTTAGCTCTAAAACTGATGATCCACGAACAAATTTAAACTGAAGCTCAAAAATAAAACATTTGAAAATGGGCCATAAATGCCTCCACATTGTATTTAATTCACTTCCCGGGATGAAGAAACTCTTTTTGAGACCTCAGAGTGAGTAAATTTGCCATTTTCATGCACTTTTAACCATTCCTCAAATCTTGTGTTTGGGCCCCTGAAAGCATGAAAATCACTTTAAACATGCTCATTTTAGCTCTAAAACTGATGATCCACCCAAAAATAAAACATTTGAAAATGGACCATTTTTCACTTTTCTGAAGCATGACATAATTGGCAATTTTCATGCACTTTTTACCATTTCACAAATCTTGTGTTTAGGGCCCCTGGAATGAGAATCGCTTTACACATGCTACTTTTTGAGACCTCAGAGTTAGTAAATTGGCCATTTTCATGCAGTTTTAACCATTCCACAAATCATGTGTTTAGGTCCCCTGGAATGAAAATCGCTTTAAACATGCTACTTTTTGAGACCTCAGAGTTCGTAAAATGGCCATTTTCATGCACTTTTTTAACCATTCCACAAATCTTGTGTTTAGGGCCCCTGGAAGCATGAAAATCACTTTTAAACATGGTCATTTTAGCTTCAAAACTGATGATCCACCCAAAAATAAAACATTTGAAAATGGACCATTTTTCACTTTTCTGAAGCATGACATAATTGGCAATTTTCATGCTCTTTTAACCATTTCACAAATCTTGTGTTTAGGGCCCCTGGAAGCATGAAAATCACTTTAAACATTCTCATTTTAACTCTAAAACTGTTGATCCACCTACAAATGGCAAATTTACTCACTCTGAGATCTAAAAAAAGTGTTTCTTCATCCCGGGAATGCTCATTTTAGCTCAAAAACTGATGATCCACCTACAAATGTAAACTGAAGCTCAAAAATAAAACATTTGAAAATGGACCATAAATGCCTCCACATTGTATTTAATTCACTTCCCGGGATGAAGAAACACTTTTTGAGACCTCAGAGTGAGTAAATTTGCCATTTTCATGCCCTTTTAACCATTCCACAAATCTTGTGTTTAGGGCCCCTGGAAGCATGAAAATCACTTTAAACATGCTCATTTTAGCTCTAAAACTGATGATCCACCTACAAATTTAAACTAAAGCTCAAAAATAAAACATTTGAAAATGGACCATAAATGCCTCCACATTGTATTTAATTCACTTCCCGGGATGAAGAAACACTTTTTGAGACCTCAGAGTGAGTAAATTTGCCATTTCCATGAACTTTTAACCATTCCACAAATCTTGTGTTTAGGGCCCCTGGAAGCATGAAAATCACTTTAAACATGCTCAATTTAGCTTCAAAACTGATGATCCACCCAAAAATAAAACATTTGAAAATGGACCATTTTTCACCTTTCTGAAGCATGACGTAAGGGTCAAAAATCAGCCGTTCTTGCTTGAACATTAAATGCCTCCAAATGGTATTTAATTCATTTCCCGGGATGAAGAAACACTTTTTGAGACCTCAGAGTTAGTAAATTGGCCATTTTCATGCAGTTTTAACCATTCCACAAATCTTGTGTTTAGGTCCCCTGGAATGAAAATCGCTTTAAACATGCTATTTTTTGAGACCTCAGAGTTAGTAAAATGGCTATTTTCATGCACTTTTAACCATTCCACAAATCTTGTGTTTAGGGCCCCTGGAAGCATGAAAATCACTTTAAACATTCTCATTGTAACTCTAAAACTGTTGATCCACCTACAAATGGCAAATTTACTCACTCTGAGATCTAAAAAAAGTGTTTCTTCATCCCGGGAATGCTCATTTTAGCTCTAAAACTGATGATCCACCTACAAATGTAAACTGAAGCTCAAAAATAAAACATTTGAAAATGGACCATAAATGCCTCCACATTGTATTTAATTCACTTCCCGGGATGAAGAAACACTTTTTGAGACCTCAGAGTGAGTAAATTTGCCATTTTCATGCCCTTTTAACCATTCCACAAATCTTGAGTTTAGGGCCCCTGGAAGCATGAAAATCACTTTAAACATGCTCATTTTAGCTCTAAAACTGATGATCCACCCAAAAATAAAACATTTGAAAATGGACCATTTTTCACTTTTCTGAAGCATGACATAATTGGCAATTTTCATGCACTTTTAACCGTTTCACAAATCTTGTGTTTAGGGCCCCTGGAATGAGAATCGCTTTAAACATGCTACTTTTTGAGACCTCAGAGTTAGTAAATTGGCCATTTTCATGCAGTTTTAACCATTCCACAAATCTTGTGTTTAGGTCCCCTGGAATGAAAATCGCTTTAAATATGCTACTTTTTGAGACCTCAGAGTTAGTAAAATGGCCATTTTCATGCACTTTTTTAACCATTCCACAAATCTTGTGTTTAGGGCCCCTGGAAGCATGAAAATCACTTTTAAACATGCTCATTTTAGCTTCAAAACTGATGATCCACCCAAAAATAAAACATTTGAAAATGGACCATTTTTCACTTTTCTGAAGCATGACATAATTGGCAATTTTCATGCACTTTTAACCATTTCACAAATCTTGTGTTTAGGGCCCCTGGAAGCATGAAAATCACTTTAAACATTCTCATTTTAACTCTAAAACTGTTGATCCACCTACAAATGGCAAATTTACTCACTCTGAGATCTAAAAAAAGTGTTTCTTCATCCCGGGAATGCTCATTTTAGCTCTAAAACTGATGATCCACCTACAAATGTAAACTGAAGCTCAAAAATAAAACATTTGAAAATGGACCATAAATGCCTCCACATTGTATTTAATTCACTTCCCGGGATGAAGAAACACTTTTTGAGACCTCAGAGTGAGTAAATTTGCCATTTCTATGAACTTTTAACCATTCCACAAATCTTGTGTTTAGGGCCCCTGGAAGCATGAAAATCACTTTAAACATGCTCAATTTAGCTTCAAAACTGATGATCCACCCAAAAATAAAACATTTGAAAATGGACCATTTTTCACCTTTCTGAAGCATGACGTAAGGGTCAAAAATCAGCCGTTTTTGCTTGAACATTAAATGCCTCCAAATGGTATTTAATTCACTTCCCGGGATGAAGAAACACTTTTTGAGACCTCAGAGTGAGTAAATTTGCCATTTTCATTCACTTTTAACCATTCCACAAATCTTGTGTTTAGGGCCCCTGGAAGCATGAAAATCACTTTAAACATGCTCATTTTAGCTTCAAAACTGATGATCCACCCAAAAATAAAACATTTGAAAATGGACCATTTTTCACCTTTCTGAAGCATGACAAATTGGGGGCTGTTATCTCTTTTGTCAAAAATCTGCCGTTTTTGCTTGAACATTCAATGCCTCCAAATGGTATTTAATTCACTTCCCAGGGTGAAGAAACACTTCCTGAGCCCTCAGACTGAGTAAATTGGCCATTTTCATGCAGTTTAACCATTCCACAAATCTTGTGTTTAGGTCCCCTGGAATGAAAATCGCTTTAAACATGCTACTTTTTGAGACCTCAGAGTTAGTAAATTGGCCATTTTCATGCACTTTTAACCATTCCACAATTCTTGTGTTTAGGGTCTCTGGAAGCATGAAAATCACTTTAGACATGCTCATTTTAGCTTTAAACTGATGATCCACCTACAAATGTAAACTAAAGCTCAAAAATAAAACATTTGAAAATGGACCATAAATTCCTCCACATTGTATTTAATTCACTTCCCGGGATGAAGAAACACTTTTTGAGACCTCAGAGTGAGTAAATTTGCCATTTTCATGCACTTTTAACCATTCCACAAATCTTGTGTTTAGGGTCTCCGGAAGCATGAAAACCACTTTAAACATGCTCATTTTAGCTCTAAAACTGATGATCCACCTACAAATGTAAACTGAAGCTCAAAAATAAAACATTTGAAAATGGACCATTTTTCACCTTTCTGAAGCATGACAAATTGGAGGCTGTTATCTCTATTGTCAAAAATCTGCTGTTTTTGCTTGAACATTAAATGCCTTCAAATGGTATTTAATTCACTTCCCAGGGTGAAGACTTCCTGAGACCTCAGACTGAGTAAATTGGCCATTTTCACACAGTTTTAACCATTCCACAAATCTTGTGTTTAGCTCCCCTGGAATGAAAATCGCTTTAAACATTCTACTTTTTGAGACCTCAGAGTTAGTAAATTGGCCATTTTCATGCACTTCTAACCATTCCACAATTCTTGTGTTTAGGGTCTCTGGAAGCATGAAAATCACTTTAGACATGCTCATTTTAGCTCTAAAACTGATGATCCACCTACAAATTTAAACTGAAGCTCAAAAATAAAACATTTGAAAATGGACCATAAATGCCTCCACATTGTATTCAATTCACTTCCCGGGATGAAGAAACACTTTTTGAGACCTCAGAGTGAGTAAATTTGCCATTTTCATGCACTTTTAACCATTCCTCAAATCTTGTGTTTGGGCCCCTGAAAGCATGAAAATCACTTTAAACATGCTCATTTTAGCTCTAAAACTGATGATCCACCCAAAAATAAAACATTTGAAAATGGACCATTTTTCACTTTTCTGAAGCATGACATAATTGGCAAATTTCATGCACTTTTAACCATTTCACAAATCTTGTGTTTAGGGCCCCTGGAATGAGAATCGCTTTAAACATGCTACTTTTTGAGACCTCAGAGTTAGTAAATTGGCCATTTTCATGCAGTTTTAACCATTCCACAAATCTTGTGTTTAGGTCCCCTGGAATGAAAATCGCTTTAAACATGCTACTTTTTGAGACCTCAGAGTTAGTAAAATGGCCATTTTCATGCACTTTTTTAACCATTCCACAAATCTTGTGTTTAGGGCCCCTGGAAGCATGAAAATCACTTTTAAACATGCTCATTATAGCTTCAAAACTGATGATCCACCCAAAAATAAAACATTTGAAAATGGACCATTTTTCACTTTTCTGAAGCATGACATAATTGGCAATTTTCATGCACTTTAACCATTTCACAAATCTTGGGTTTAGGGCCCCTGGAAGCATGAAAATCACTTTAAACATTCTCATTTTAACTCTAAAACTGTTGATCCACCTACAAATGGCAAATTTACTCACTCTGAGATCTAAAAAAAAGTGTTTCTTCATCCCGGGAATGCTCATTTTAGCTCTAAAACTGATGATCCACCTACAAATATAAACTGAAGCTCAAAAATAAAACATTTGAAAATGGACCATAAATGCCTCCACATTGTATTTAATTCACTTCCCGGGATGAAGAAACACTTTTTGAGACCTCAGAGTGAGTAAATTTGCCATTTTCATGCCCTTTTAACCATTCCACAAATCTTGTGTTTAGGGCCCCTGGAAGCATGAAAATCACTTTAAACATGCTCATTTTAGCTCTAAAACTGATGATCCACCTACAAATTTAAACTGAAGCTCAAAAATAAAACATTTGCCTCCACATTGTATTTAATTCACTTCCCGGGATGAAGAAACACTTTTTGAGACCTCAGAGTGAGTAAATTTGCCATTTCCATGAACTTTTAACCATTCCACAAATCTTGTGTTTAGGGCCCCTGGAAGCATGAAAATCACTTTAAACATGCTCAATTTAGCTTCAAAACTGATGATCCACCCAAAAATAAAACATTTGAAAATGGACCATTTTTCACCTTTCTGAAGCATGACGTAAGGGTCAAAAATCAGCCGTTTTTGCTTGAACATTAAATGCCTCCAAATGGTATTTAATTCACTTCCCGGGATGAAGAAACACTTTTTGAGACCTCAGAGTGAGTAAATTTGCCATTTTCATGCACTTTTAACCATTCCACAAATCTTGTGTTTAGGGCCCCTGGAAGCATGAAAATCACTTTAAACATGCTCATTTTAGCTTCAAAACTGATGATCCACCCAAAAATAAATCATTTGAAAATGGACCATTTTTCACCTTTCTGAAGCATGACAAATTGGGGGCTGTTATCTCTTTTGTCAAAAATCTGCCGTTTTTGCTTGAACATTAAATGCCTCCAAATGGTATTTAATTCACTTCCCAGGGTGAAGAAACACTTCCTGAGCCCTCAGACAGAGTAAATTGGCCATTTTCATGCAGTTTAACCATTCCACAAATCTTGTTTTTAGGTCCCCTGGAATGAAAATCGCTGTAAACATGCTACTTTTTGAGACCTCAGAGTTAGTAAATTGGCCATTTTCATGCACTTTTAACCATTCCACAATTCTTGTGTTTAGGGTCTCTGGAAGCATGAAAATCACTTTAGACATGCTCATTTTAGCCCTAAAACTGATGATCCACCTGCAAATGTAAACTGAAGCTCAAAAATAAAACATTTGAAAACGGACCATTTTTCACCATTCTGAAGCATGACAAATTGGAGGCTGTTATCTCTATTGTCAAAAATCTGCTGTTTTTGTTTGAACATTAAATGCCTTCAAATGGTATTTAATTCACTTCCCAGGGTGAAGACTTCCTGAGACCTCAGACTGAGTAAATTGGCCATTTTCACGCAGTTTTAACCATTCCACAAATCTTGTGTGTAGCTCCCCTGGAATGAAAATCGCTTTAAACATGCTACTTTTTGAGACCTCGGAGTTAGTAAATTGGCCATTTTCATGCACTTTTAACCATTCTACAATTCTTGTGTTTAGGGTCCCTGGAAGCATGAAAATCACTTTAGACATGCTCATTTTAGCTTCAAAACTGATGATCCACCCAAAAATAAAACATTTGAAAATGGATCATTTTTCACTTTTCTGAAGCATGACATAATTGGCAATTTTCATGCACTTTTAACCATTTCACAAATCTTGTGTTTAGGGCCCCTGGAAGCATGAAAATCACTTTAAACATTCTCATTTTAACTCTAAAACTGTTGATCCACCTACAAATGGCAAATTTACTCACTCTGAGATCTAAAAAAAGTGTTTCTTCATCCCGGGAATGCTCATTTTAGCTCTAAAACTGATGATCCACATACAAATGTAAACTGAAGCTCAAAAATAAAACATTTGAAAATGGACCATAAATGCCTCCACATTGTATTTAATTCACTTCCCGGGATGGAGAAACACTTTTTGAGACCTCAGAGTGAGTAAATTTGCCATTTTCATGCACTTTTAACCATTCCTCAAATCTTGTGTTTGGGCCCCTGAAAGCATGAAAATCACTTTAAACATGCTCATTTTAGCTCTAAAACTGATGATCCACCCAAAAATAAAACATTTGAAAATGGACCATTTTTCACTTTTCTGAAGCATGACATAATTGGCAATTTTCATGCACTTTTAACCATTTCACAAATCTTGTGTTTAGGGCCCCTGGAATGAGAATCGCTTTAAACATGCTACTTTTTGAGACCTCAGAGTTAGTAAATTGGCCATTTTCATGCAGTTTTAACCATTCCACAAATCTTGTGTTTAGGTCCCCTGGAATGAAAATCGCTTTAAACATGCTACTTTTTGAGACCTCAGAGTTAGTAAAATGGCCATTTTCATGCACTTTTAACCATTCCACAAATCTTGTGTTTAGGGCCCCTGGAAGCATGAAAATCACTTTTAAACATGCTCATTTTAGCTTCAAAACTGATGATCCACCCAAAAATAAAACATTTGAAAATGGACCATTTTTCACTTTTCTGAAGCATGACATAATTGGCAATTTTCATGCACTTTTAACCATTTCACAAATTTTGTGTTTAGGGCCCCTGGAAGCATGAAAATCACTTTAAACATTCTCATTTTAACTCTAAAACTGTTGATCCACCTACAAATGGCAAATTTACTCACTCTGAGATCTAAAAAAAGTGTTTCTTCATCCCGGGAATGCTCATTTTAGCTCTAAAACTGATGATCCACCTACAAATGTAAACTGAAGCTCAAAAATAAAACATTTGAAAATGGACCATAAATGCCTCCACATTGTATTTAATTCACTTCCCGGGATGAAGAAACACTTTTTGAGACCTCAGAGTGAGTAAATTTGCCATTTTCATGCCCTTTTAACCATTCCACAAATCTTGTGTTTAGGGCCCCTGGAAGCATGAAAATCACTTTAAACATGCTCATTTTAGCTCTAAAACTGATGATCCACCTACAAATTTAAACTGAAGCTCAAAAATAAAACATTTGCCTCCACATTGTATTTAATTCACTTCCCGGGATGAAGAAACACTTTTTGAGACCTCAGAGTGAGTAAATTTGCCATTTCCATGAACTTTTAACCATTCCACAAATCTTGTGTTTAGGGCCCCTGGAAGCATGAAAATCACTTTAAACATGCTCAATTTAGCTTCAAAACTGATGATCCACCCAAAAATAAAACATTTGAAAATGGACCATTTTTCACCTTTCTGAAGCATGACGTAAGGGTCAAAAATCAGCCGTTTTTGCTTGAACATTAAATGCCTCCAAATGGTATTTAATTCACTTCCCGGGATGAAGAAACACTTTTTGAGACCTCAGAGTGAGTAAATTTGCCATTTTCATGCACTTTTAACCATTCCACAAATCTTGTGTTTAGGGCCCCTGGAAGCATGAAAATCACTTTAAACATGCTCATTTTAGCTTCAAAACTGATGATCCACCCAAAAATAAATCATTTGAAAATGGACCATTTTTCACCTTTCTGAAGCATGACAAATTGGGGGCTGTTATCTCTTTTGTCAAAAATCTGCAGTTTTTGCTTGAACATTAAATGCCTCCAAATGGTATTTAATTCACTTCCCAGGGTGAAGAAACACTTCCTGAGCCCTCAGACAGAGTAAATTGGCCATTTTCATGCAGTTTAACCATTCCACAAATCTTGTTTTTAGGTCCCCTGGAATGAAAATCGCTGTAAACATGCTACTTTTTGAGACCTCAGAGTTAGTAAATTGGCCATTTTCATGCACTTTTAACCATTCCACAATTCTTGTGTTTAGGGTCTCTGGAAGCATGAAAATCACTTTAGACATGCTCATTTTAGCCCTAAAACTGATGATCCACCTACAAATGTAAACTGAAGCTCAAAAATAAAACATTTGAAAACGGACCATTTTTCACCATTCTGAAGCATGACAAATTGGAGGCTGTTATCTCTATTGTCAAAAATCTGCTGTTTTTGTTTGAACATTAAATGCCTTCAAATGGTATTTAATTCACTTCCCAGGGTGAAGACTTCCTGAGACCTCAGACTGAGTAAATTGGCCATTTTCACGCAGTTTTAACCATTCCACAAATCTTGTGTGTAGCTCCCCTGGAATGAAAATCGCTTTAAACATGCTACTTTTTGAGACCTCGGAGTTAGTAAATTGGCCATTTTCATGCACTTTTAACCATTCCACAATTCTTGTGTTTAGGGTCTCTGGAAGCATGAAAATCACTTTAGACATGCTCATTTTAGCTTCAAAACTGATGATCCACCCAAAAATAAAACATTTGAAAATGGATCATTTTTCACTTTTCTGAAGCATGACATAATTGGCAATTTTCATGCACTTTTAACCATTACACAAATCTTGTGTTTAGGGCCCCTGGAAGCATGAAAATCACTTTAAACATTCTCATTTTAACTCTAAAACTGTTGATCCACCTACAAATGGCAAATTTACTCACTCTGAGATCTAAAAAAAGTGTTTCTTCATCCCGGGAATGCTCGTTTTAGCTCTAAAACTGATGATCCACCTACAAATGTAAACTGAAGCTCAAAAATAAAACATTTGAAAATGGACCATAAATGCCTCCACATTGTATTTAATTCACTTCCAGGGATGAAGAAACACTTTTTGAGACCTCAGAGTGAGTAAATTTGCCATTTTCATGCCCTTTTAACCATTCCACAAATCTTGTGTTTAGGGCCCCTGGAAGTATGAAAATCACTTTAAACATGCTCATTTTAGCTCTAAAACTGATGATCCACCTACAAATTTAAACTGAAGCTCAAAAATAAAACATTTGCCTCCACATTGTATTTAATTCACTTCCCGGGATGAAGAAACACTTTTTGAGACCTCAGAGTGAGTAAATTTGCCATTGCCATGAACTTTTAACCATTCCACAAATCTTGTGTTTAGGGCCCCTGGAAGCATGAAAATCACTTTAAACATGCTCAATTTAGCTTCAAAACTGATGATCCACCCAAAAATAAAACATTTGAAAATGGACCATTTTTCACCTTTCTGAAGCATGACGTAAGGGTCAAAAATCAGCAGTTTTTGCTTGAACATTAAATGCCTCCAAATGGTATTTAATTCACTTCCCGGGATGAAGAAACACTTTTTGAGACCTCAGAGTGAGTAAATTTGCCATTTTCATGCACTTTTAACCATTCCACAAATCTTGTGTTTAGGGCCCCTGGAAGCATGAAAATCACTTTAAACATGCTCATTTTAGCTTCAAAACTGATGATCCACCCAAAAATAAAACATTTGAAAATGGACCATTTTTCACCTTTCTGAAGCATGACAAATTGGGGGCTGTTATCTCTTTTGTCAAAAATCTGCCGTTTTTGCTTGAACATTAAATGCCTCCAAATGGTATTTAATTCACTTCCCAGGGTGAAGAAACACTTCCTGAGCCCTCAGACTGAGTAAATTGGCCATTTTCATGCAGTTTAACCATTCCACAAATCTTGTGTTTAGGTCCCCTGGAATGAAAATCGCTTTAAACATGCTACGTTTGAGACCTCAGAGTTAGTAAATTGGCCATTTTCATGCACTTTTAACCATTCCACAATTCTTGTGTTTAGGGTCTCTGGAAGCATGAAAATCACTTTAGACATGCTCATTTTAGCTCTAAAACTGATGATCCACCTACAAATGTGAACTGAAGCTCAAAAATAAAACATTTGAAAATGGACCATTTTTCACCTTTCTGAAGCATGACAAATTGGAGGCTGTTATCTCTATTGTCAAAAATCTGCTGTTTTTGTTTGAACATTAAATACCTTCAAATGGTATTTAATTCACTTCCCAGGGCGAAGACTTCCTGAGACCTCAGACTGAGTAAATTGGCCATTTTCACGCAGTTTTAACCATTCCACAAATCTTGTGTGTAGCTCCCCTGGAATGAAAATCGCTTTAAACATGCTACTTTTTGAGACCTCAGAGTTAGTAAATTGGCCATTTTCATGCACTTTTAACCATTCCACAATTCTTGTGTTTAGGGTCTCTGGAAGCATGAAAATCACTTTAGACATGCTCATTTTAGCTCTAAAACTGATGATCCACCTACAAATGTAAACTAAAGCTCAAAAATAAAACATTTGAAAATGGACCATAAATTCCTACACATTGTATTTAATTCACTTCCCGGGATGAAGAAACACTTTTTGAGACCTCAGAGTGAGTAAATTTGCCATTTTCATGCACTTTTAACCATTCCACAAATCTTGTGTTTAGGGTCTCCGGAAGCATGAAAAACACTTTAAACATGCTCATTTTAGCTCTAAAACTGATGATCCACCTACAAATGTAAACTGAAGCTCAAAAATAAAACATTTGAAAATGGACCATTTTTCACCTTTCTGAAGCATGACAAATTGGAGGCTGTTATCTCTATTGTCAAAAATCTGCTGTTTTTGCTTGAACATTAAATGCCTTCAAATGGTATTTAATTCACTTCCCAGGGTGAAGACTTCCTGAGACCTCAGACTGAGTAAATTGGCCATTTTCACGCAGTTTTAACCATTCCACAAATCTTGTGTTTAGCTCCCCTGGAATGAAAATCGCTTTAAACATGCTACTTTTCGAGACCTCAGAGTTAGTAAATTGTCCATTTTCATGCACTTCTAACCATTCCACAATTCTTGTGTTTAGGGTCTCTGGAAGCATGAAAATCACTTTAGACATGCTCATTTTAGCTCTAAAACTGATGATCCACCTACAAATTTAAACTGAAGCTCAAAAATAAAACATTTGAAAATGGACCATAAATGCCTCCACATTGTATTTAATTCACTTCCCGGGATGAAGAAACACTTTTTGAGACCTCAGAGTGAGTAAATTTGCCATTTTCATGCACTTTTAACCATTCCTCAAATCTTGTGTTTGGGCCCCTGAAAGCATGAAAATCACTTTAAACATGCTCATTTTAGCTCTAAAACTGATGATCCACCCAAAAATAAAACATTTGAAAATGGACCATTTTTCACTTTTCTGAAGCATGACATAATTGGCAATTTTCATGCACTTTTAACCATTTCACAAATCTTGTGTTTAGGGCCCCTGGAATGAGAATCGCTTTAAACATGCTACTTTTTGAGACCTCAGAGTTAGTAAATTGGCCATTTTCATGCAGTTTTAACCATTCCACAAATCTTGTGTTTAGGTCCCCTGGAATGAAAATCGCTTTAAACATGCTACTTTTTGAGACCTCAGAGTTAGTAAAATGGCCATTTTCATGCACTTTTTTAACCATTCCACAAATCTTGTGTTTAGGGCCCCTGGAAGCATGAAAATCACTTTTAAACATGCTCATTTTAGCTTCAAAACTGATGATCCACCCAAAAATAAAACATTTGAAAATGGACCATTTTTCACTTTTCTGAAGCATGACATAATTGGCAATTTTCATGCACTTTTAACCATTTCACAAATCTTGTGTTTAGGGCCCCTGGAATGAGAATCGCTTTAAACATGCTACTTTTTGAGACCTCAGAGTTAGTAAATTGGCCATTTTCATGCAGTTTTAACCATTCCACAAAATTGTGTTTAGGTCCCCTGGAATGAAAATCGCTTTAAACATGCTACTTTTTGAGACCTCAGAGTTAGTAAAATGGCCATTTTCATGCACGTTTTTAACCATTCCACAAATCTTGTGTTTAGGGCCCCTGGAAGCATGAAAATCACTTTTAAACATGCTCATTTTAGCTTCAAAACTGATGATCCACCCAAAAATAAAACATTTGAAAATGGACCATTTTTCACTTTTCTGAAGCATGACATAATTGGCAATTTTCATGCACTTTTAACCATTTCACAAATCTTGTGTTTAGGGCCCCTGGAAGCATGGAAATCACTTTACACATTCTCATTTTAACTCTAAAACTGTTGATCCACCTACAAATGGCAAATTTACTCACTCTGAGATCTAAAAAAAGTGTTTCTTCATCCCGGGAATGCTCATTTTAGCTCTAAAACTGATGATCCACCTACAAATGTAAACTGAAGCTCAAAAATAAAACATTTGAAAATGGACCATAAATGCCTCCACGTTGTATTTAATTCACTTCCCGGGATGAAGAAACACTTTTTGAGACCTCAGAGTGAGTAAATTTGCCATTTTCATGCACTTTAACCATTCCACAAATCTTGTGTTTAGGGCCCCTGGAAGCATGAAAATCACTTTAAACATGCTCATTTTAGCTTCAAAACTGATGATCCACCCAAAAATAAAACATTTGCAAATGGACTATTTTTCACCTTTCTGAAGCATGACAAATTGGGGGCTGTTATCTCTTTTGTCAAAAATCTGCCGTTTTTGCTTGAACATTAAATGCCTCCAAATGGTATTTAATTCACTTCCCAGGGTGAAGAAACACTTCCTGAGCCCTCAGACTGAGTAAATTGGCCATTTTCATGCAGTTTAACCATTCCACAAATCTTGTGTTTAGGTCCCCTGGAATGAAAATCGCTTTAAACATGCTACTTTTTGAGACCTCAGAGTGAGTAAATTGGCCATTTTCATGCAAATCTTTGTTTAGGTCCCCTGGAAGCATGAAAATCACTTTAAACATGCTCATTTTAGCTCTAAAACTGATGATCCACACAAAAATAAAACATTTGAAAATGGACCATTTTTCACCTTTCTGAAGCATGACGTAAGGGTCAAAAATCAGCCGTTTTTGCTTGAACATTAAATGCCTCCAAATGGTATTTAATTCACTTCCCGGGGTGAAGAAACACTTTTTGAGACCTCAGAGTGAGTAAATTGGCCATTTTCATGCACTTTCAACCATTCCACAAATCTTGTGTTTAGGTCCCCTGAAAGAATGAAAATCACTTTAAACATGCTCATTTTAGCTCTAAAACTGATGATCCACCCAAAAATAAAACATTTGAAAATGGACCATTTTTCACCTTTCTGAAGCATGACGTTAGGGGGGGTGTTCTCTCTATAGGTCAAAAATCAGCGGTTTTTGCTTGAACATTAAATGCCTCCAAATGGTATTTAATTCACTTCCCGGGATGAAGAAACACTTTTTGAGACCTCAGAGTGAGTAAATTTGCCATTTTCATGCACTTTTAACCATTCCACAAATCTTGTGTTTAGGGTCTCTGGAAGCATGAAAATCACTTTAAACATGCTCATTTTAGCTCTAATACTGATGATCCACCTACAAATGTAAACTGAAGCTCAAAAATAAAACATTGAAAATAGACCATTTTTCACCTTTCTGAAGCATGACATAATGGGGGGTGTTATCTCTATTGTCAAAAATCAGCAGTTTTTGCTTGAACAAGAAATGCCTCCAAATTTTATTTAATTCACTTCCCGGGAAAAACTTTTTGAGACATTAGAGTGAGTAAATTGGCCATTTTCATGCACTTTTAACCATTCCACAAATCTTGTGTTTAGGGCCCCTGTAAGCATGAAAATCACTTTAAACATGCTCAATTTAGCTTCAAAACTGATGATCCACCCAAAAATAAAACATTTGAAAATTGACAATTTTTCACCTTTCTGAAGCATGACGTAAGGGTAAAAAATCAGCCGTTTTTGCTTGAACATTAAATGCCTCCAAATGGTATTTAATTCACTTCCCGGGATGAAGAAACACTTTTTGAGACCTCAGAGTGAGTAAATTTGCCATTTTCATGCACTTTTAACCATTCCACAAATCTTGTGTTTAGGGCCCCTGGAGGCATGAAAATCACTTTAAACATGCTCATTTTAGCTTCAAAACTGATGATCCACCCAAAAATAAATCATTTGAAAATGGACCATTTTTCACCTTTCTGAAGCATGACAAATTGGGGGCTGTTATCTCTTTTGTCAAAAATCTGCCGTTTTTGCTTGAACATTAAATGCCTCCAAATGGTATTTAATTCACTTCCCAGGGTGAAGAAACACTTCCTGAGCCCTCAGACAGAGTAAATTGGCCATTTTCATGCAGTTTAACCATTCCACAAATCTTGTTTTTAGGTCCCCTGGAATGAAAATCGCTGTAAACATGCTACTTTTTGAGACCTCAAAGTTAGTAAATTGGCCATTTTCATGCACTTTTACCCATTCCACAATTCTTGTGTTTAGGGTCTCTGGAAGCATGAAAATCACTTTAGACATGCTCATTTTAGCTCTAAAACTGATGATCCACCTACAAATGTAAACTGAAGCTCAAAAATAAAACATTTGAAAACGGACCATTTTTCACCATTCTGAAGCATGACAAATTGGAGGCTGTTATCTCTATTGTCAAAAATCTGCTGTTTTTGTTTGAACATTAAATGCCTTCAAATGGTATTTAATTCACTTCCCAGGGTGAAGACTTCCTGAGACCTCAGACTGAGTAAATTGGCCATTTTCACGCAGTTTTAACCATTCCACAAATCTTGTGTGTAGCTCCCCTGGAATGAAAATCGCTTTAAACATGCTACTTTTTGAGACCTCGGAGTTAGTAAATTGGCCATTTTCATGCACTTTTAACCATTCCACAATTCTTGTGTTTAGGGTCTCTGGAAGCATGAAAATCACTTTAGACATGCTCATTTTAGCTTCAAAACTGATGATCCACCCAAAAATAAAACATTTGAAAATGGACCATTTTTCACTTTTCTGAAGCATGACATAATTGGCAATTTTCATGCATTTTTAACCATTTCACAAATCTTGTGTTTAGGGCCCCTGGAAGCATGAAAATCACTTTAAACATTCTCATTTTAACTCTAAAACTGTTGATCCACCTACAAATGGCAAATTTACTCACTCTGAGATCTAAAAAAAGTGTTTCTTCATCCCGGGAATGCTCGTTTTAGCTCTAAAACTGATGATCCACCTACAAATGTAAACTGAAGCTCAAAAATAAAACATTTGAAAATGGACCATAAATGCCTCCACATTGTATTTAATTCACTTCCAGGGATGAAGAAACACTTTTTGAGACCTCAGAGTGAGTAAATTTGCCATTTTCATGCCCTTTTAACCATTCCACAAATCTTGTGTTTAGGGCCCCTGGAAGTATGAAAATCACTTTAAACATGCTCATTTTAGCTCTAAAACTGATGATCCACCTACAAATTTAAACTGAAGCCCAAAAATAAAACATTTGCCTCCACATTGTATTTAATTCACTTCCCGGGATGAAGAAACACTTTTTGAGACCTCAGAGTGAGTAAATTTGCCATTGCCATGAACTTTTAACCATTCCACAAATCTTGTGTTTAGGGCCCCTGGAAGCATGAAAATCACTTTAAACATGCTCAATTTAGCTTCAAAACTGATGATCCACCCAAAAATAAAACATTTGAAAATGGACCATTTTTCACCTTTCTGAAGCATGACGTAAGGGTCAAAAATCAGCTGTTTTTGCTTGAACATTAAATGCCTCCAAATGGTATTTAATTCACTTCCCGGGATGAAGAAACACTTTTTGAGACCTCAGAGTGAGTAAATTTGCCATTTTCATGCACTTTTAACCATTCCACAAATCTTGTGTTTAGGGCCCCTGGAAGCATGAAAATCACTTTAAACATGCTCATTTTAGCTTCAAAACTGATGATCCACCCAAAAATAAAACATTTGAAAATGGACCATTTTTCACCTTTCTGAAGCATGACAAATTGGGGGCTGTTATCTCTTTTGTCAAAAATCTGCCGTTTTTGCTTGAACATTAAATGCCTCCAAATGGTATTTAATTCACTTCCCAGGGTGAAGAAACACTTCCTGAGCCCTCAGACTGAGTAAATTGGCCATTTTCATGCAGTTTAACCATTCCACAAATCTTGTGTTTAGGTCCCCTGGAATGAAAATCGCTTTAAACATGCTACGTTTGAGACCTCAGAGTTAGTAAATTGGCCATTTTCATGCACTTTTAACCATTCCACAATTCTTATGTTTAGGGTCTCTGGAAGCATGAAAATCACTTTAGACATGCTCATTTTAGCTCTAAAACTGATGATCCACCTACAAATGTGAACTGAAGCTCAAAAATAAAACATTTGAAAATGGACCATTTTTCACCTTTCTGAAGCATGACAAATTGGAGGCTGTTATCTCTATTGTCAAAAATCTGCTGTTTTTGTTTGAACATTAAATACCTTCAAATGGTATTTAATTCACTTCCCAGGGCGAAGACTTCCTGAGACCTCAGACTGAGTAAATTGGCCATTTTCACGCAGTTTTAACCATTCCACAAATCTTGTGTGTAGCTCCCCTGGAATGAAAATCGCTTTAAACATGCTACTTTTTGAGACCTCAGAGTTAGTAAATTGGCCATTTTCATGCACTTTTAACCATTCCACAATTCTTGTGTTTAGGGTCTCTGGAAGCATGAAAATCACTTTAGACATGCTCATTTTAGCTCTAAAACTGATGATCCACCTACAAATGTAAACTAAAGCTCAAAAATAAAACATTTGAAAATGGACCATAAATTCCTCCACATTGTATTTAATTCACTTCCCGGGATGAAGAAACACTTTTTGAGACCTCAGAGTGAGTAAATTTGCCATTTTCATGCACTTTTAACCATTCCACAAATCTTGTGTTAGGGTCTCCGGAAGCATGAAAACCACTTTAAACATGCTCATTTTAGCTCTAAAACTGATGATCCACCTACAAATGTAAACTGAAGCTCAAAAATAAAACATTTGAAAATGGACCATTTTTCACCTTTCTGAAGCATGACAAATTGGAGGCTGTTATCTCTATTGTCAGAAATCTGCTGTTTTTGCTTGAACATTAAATGCCTTCAAATGGTATTTAATTCACTTCCCAGGGTGAAGACTTCCTGAGACCTCAGACTGAGTAAATTGGCCATTTTCACGCAGTTTTAACCATTCCACAAATCTTGTGTTTAACTCCCCTGGAATGAAAATCGCTTTAAACATGCTACTTTTTGAGACCTCAGAGTTAGTAAATTGGCCATTTTCATGCACTTCTAACCATTCCACAATTCTTGTGTTTAGGGTCTCTGGAAGCATGAAAATCACTTTAGACATGCTCATTTTAGCTCTAAAACTGATGATCCACCTACAAATTTAAACTGAAGCTCAAAAATAAAACATTTGAAAATGGACCATAAATGCCTCCACATTGTATTTAATTCACTTCCCGGGATGAAGAAACACTTTTTGAGACCTCAGAGTGAGTAAATTTGCCATTTTCATGCACTTTTAACCATTCCTCAAATCTTGTGTTTGGGCCCCTGAAAGCATGAAAATCACTTTAAACATGCTCATTTTAGCTCTAAAACTGATGATCCACCCAAAAATAAAACATTTGAAAATGGACCATTTTTCACTTTTCTGAAGCATGACATAATTGGCAATTTTCATGCACCTTTAACCATTTCACAAATCTTGTGTTTAGGGCCCCTGGAATGAGAATCGCTTTAAACATGCTACTTTTTGAGACCTCAGAGTTAGTAAATTGGCCATTTTCATGCAGTTTTAACCATTCCACAAATCTTGTGTTTAGGTCCCCTGGAATGAAAATCGCTTTAAACATGCTACTTTTTGAGACCTCAGAGTTAGTAAAATGGCCATTTTCATGCACTTTTTTAACCATTCCACAAATCTTGTGTTTAGGGCCCCTGGAAGCATGAAAATCACTTTTAAACATGCTCATTTTAGCTTCAAAACTGATGATCCACCCAAAAATAAAACATTTGAAAATGGACCATTTTTCACTTTTCTGAAGCATGACATAATTGGCAATTTTCATGCACTTTTAACCATTTCACAAATCTTGTGTTTAGGGCCCCTGGAATGAGAATCGCTTTAAACATGCTACTTTTTGAGACCTCAGAGTTAGTAAATTGGCCATTTTCATGCAGTTTTAACCATTCCACAAAATTGTGTTTAGGTCCCCTGGAATGAAAATCGCTTTAAACATGCTACTTTTTGAGACCTCAGAGTTAGTAAAATGGCCATTTTCATGCACGTTTTTAACCATTCCACAAATCTTGTGTTTAGGGCCCCTGGAATCATGAAAATCACTTTTAAACATGCTCATTTTAGCTTCAAAACTGATGATCCACCCAAAAATAAAACATTTGAAAATGGACCATTTTTCACTTTTCTGAAGCATGACATAATTGGCAATTTTCATGCACTTTTAACCATTTCACAAATCTTGTGTTTAGGGCCCCTGGAAGCATGAAAATCACTTTAAACATTCTCATTTTAACTCTAAAACTGTTGATCCACCTACAAATGGCAAATTTACTCACTCTGAGATCTAAAAAAAAGTGTTTCTTCATCCGGGAATGCTCATTTTAGCTCTAAAACTGATGATCCACCTACAAATGTAAACTGAAGCTCAAAAATAAAACATTTGAAAATGGACCATAAATGCCTCCAAGTTGTATTTAATTCACTTCCCGGGATGAAGAAACACTTTTTGAGACCTCAGAGTGAGTAAATGTGCCATTTTCATGCACTTTAACCATTCCACAAATCTTGTGTTTAGGGCCCCTGGAAGCATGAAAATCACTTTAAACATGCTCATTTTAGCTTCAAAACTGATGATCCACCCAAAAATAAAACATTTGCAAATGGACTATTTTTCACCTTTCTGAAGCATGACAAATTGGGGGCTGTTATCTCTTTTGTCAAAAATCTGCCGTTTTTGCTTGAACATTAAATGCCTCCAAATGGTATTTAATTCACTTCCCAGGGTGAAGAAACACTTCCTGAGCCCTCAGACTGAGTAAATTGGCCATTTTCATGCAGTTTAACCATTCCACAAATCTTGTGTTTAGGTCCCCTGGAATGAAAATCGCTTTAAACATGCTACTTTTTGAGACCTCAGAGTGAGTAAATTGGCCATTTTCATGCAAATCTTTGTTTAGGTCCCCTGGAAGCATGACAATCACTTTAAACATGCTCATTTTAGCTCTAAAACTGATGATCCACACAAAAATAAAACATTTGAAAATGGACCATTTTTCACCTTTCTGAAGCATGACGTAAGGGTCAAAAATCAGCCGTTTTTGCTTGAACATTAAATGCCTCCAAATGGTATTTAATTCACTTCCCGGGGTGAAGAAACACTTTTTGAGACCTCAGAGTGAGTAAATTGGCCATTTTCATGCACTTTCAACCATTCCACAAATCTTGTGTTTAGGTCCCCTGAAAGAATGAAAATCACTTTAAACATGCTCATTTTAGCTCTAAAACTGATGATCCACCCAAAAATAAAACATTTGAAAATGGACCATTTTTCACCTTTCTGAAGCATGACGTTAGGGGGGGTGTTCTCTCTATGGGTCAAAAATCAGCGGTTTTTGCTTGAACATTAAATGCCTCCAAATGGTATTTAATTCACTTCCCGGGATGAAGAAACACTTTTTGAGACCTCAGAGTGAGTAAATTTGCCATTTTCATGCACTTTTAACCATTCCACAAATCTTGTGTTTAGGGTCTCTGGAAGCATGAAAATCACTTTAAACATGCTCATTTTAGCTCTAATACTGATGATCCACCTACAAATGTAAACTGAAGCTCAAAAATAAAACATTGAAAATAGACCATTTTTCACCTTTCTGAAGCATGACATAATGGGGGGTGTTATCTCTATTGTCAAAAATCAGCAGTTTTTGCTTGAACAAGAAATGCCTCCAAATTTTATTTAATTCACTTCCCGGGAAAAACTTTTTGAGACATTAGAGTGAGTAAATTGGCCATTTTCATGCACTTTTAACCATTCCACAAATCTTGTGTTTAGGGCCCCTGGAAGCATGAAAATCACTTTAAACATGCTCAATTTAGCTTCAAAACTGATGATCCACCCAAAAATAAAACATTTGAAAATTGACAATTTTTCACCTTTCTGAAGCATGACGTAAGGGTAAAAAATCAGCCGTTTTTGCTTGAACATTAAATGCCTCCAAATGGTATTTAATTCACTTCCCGGGATGAAGAAACACTTTTTGAGACCTCAGAGTGAGTAAATTTGCCATTTTCATGCACTTTTAACCATTCCACAAATCTTGTGTTTAGGGCCCCTGGAAGCATGAAAATCACTTTAAACATGCTCATTTTAGCTTCAAAACTGATGATCCACCCAAAAATAAAACATTTGAAAATGGACCATTTTTCAACTTTCTGAAGCATGACGTAAGGGTCAAAAATCAGCCGTTTTTGCTTAAACATTACATGCCTCAAAATGGTATTTAATTCCTTTCCCGGGGTGAAGAAACACTTTTTGAGACCTCAGAGTGAGTAAATTGGCCATTTTCATGCACTTTCAACCATTCCACAAATCTTGTGTTTAGGTCCCCTGAAAGCATGAAAATCACTTTAAACATGCTCATTTTAGCTCTAAAACTGATGATCCACCCAGAAATAAAACATTTGAAAATGGACCATTTTTCACCTTTCTGAAGCATGACGTAATGGGGGGGGGGGGTTCTCTCTATGGGTAAAAAATCAGCCGTTTTTGCTTGAACATAAATGCCTCCAAATTGTATTTAATTCACTTCCCGGGATGAAGAAACACTTTTTGACACATCAGAGTGAGTAAATTGGCCATTTTCATGCACTTTTAACCATTCCACAATTCTTGTGTTTAGGGTCTCTGGAAGCATGAAAATCACTTTAAACATGCTCATTTTAGCTCTAAAACTGATGATCCACCTACAAATGTAAACTGAAGCTCAAAAATAAAACATTTGAAAATGGACCATTTTTCACCTTTCTGAAGCATGACAAATTGGAGGCTGTTATCTCTATTGTCAAAAATCTGCTGTTTTTGCTTGAACATTAAATGCCTTCAAATGGTATTTAATTAACTTCCCAGGGTGAAGACTTCCTGAGACCTCAGACTGAGTAAATTGGCCATTTTCACGTAGTTTTAACCATTCCACAAATCTTGTGTTTAGCTCCCCTGGAATGAAAATCGCTTTAAACATGCTACTTTTTGAGACCTCAGAGTTAGTAAATTGGCCATTTTCATGCACTTCTAACCATTCCACAATTCTTGTGTTTAGGGTCTCTGGAAGCATGAAAATCACTTTAGACATGCTCATTTTAGCTCTAAAACTGATGATCCACCTACAAATTTAAACTGAAGCTCAAAAATAAAACATTTGAAAATGGACCATAAATGCCTCCACATTGTATTTAATTCACTTCCCGGGATGAAGAAACTCTTTTTGAGACCTCAGAGTGAGTAAATTTGCCATTTTCATGCACTTTTAACCATTCCTCAAATCTTGTGTTTGGGCCCCTGAAAGCATGAAAATCACTTTAAACATGCTCATTTTAGCTCTAAAACTGATGATCCATCCAAAAATAAAACATTTGAAAATGGACCATTTTTCACTTTTCTGAAGCATGACATAATTGGCAATTTTCATGCACTTTTAACCATTTCACAAATCTTGTGTTTAGGGCCCCTGGAATGAGAATCGCTTTAAACATGCTACTTTTTGAGACCTCAGAGTTAGTAAATTGGCCATTTTCATGCAGTTTTAACCATTCCACAAATCTTGTGTTTAGGGCCCCTGGAAGCATGAAAATCACTTTTAAACATGCTCATTTTAGCTTCAAAACTGATGATCCACCCAAAAATAAAACATTTGAAAATGGACCATTTTTCACTTTTCTGAAGCATGACATAATTGGCAATTTTCATGCACTTTTAACCATTTCACAAATCTTGTGTTTAGGGCCCCTGGAAGCATGAAAATCACTTTAAACATTCTCATTTTAACTCTAAAACTGTTGATCCACCAACAAATGGCAAATTTACTCACTCTGAGATCTAAAAAAAAGTGTTTCTTCATCCCGGGAATACTCATTTTAGCTCTAAAACTGATGATCCACCTACAAATGTAAACTGAAGCTCAAAAATAAAACATTTGAAAATGGACCATAAATGCCTCCACATTGTATTTAATTCACTTCCCGGGATGAAGAAACACTTTTTGAGACCTCAGAGTGAGTAAATTTGCCATTTCCATGAACTTTTAACCATTCCACAAATCTTGTGTTTAGGGCCCCTGGAAGCATGAAAATCACTTTAAACATGCTCAATTTAGCTTCAAAACTGATGATCCACCCAAAAATAAAACATTTGAAAATGGACCATTTTTCACCTTTCTGAAGCATGACGTAAGGGTCAAAAATCAGCCGTTTTTGCTTGAACATTAAATGCCTCCAAATGGTATTTAATTCACTTCCCAGGGTGAAGAAACACTTCCTGAGCCCTCAGACTGAGTAAATTGGCCATTTTCATGCAGTTTAACCATTCCACAAATCTTGTGTTTAGGTCCCCTGGAATGAAAATCGCTTTAAACATGCTACTTTTTGAGACCTCAGAGTTAGTAAATTGGCCATTTTCATGCACTTTTAACCATTCCACAATTCTTGTGTTTAGGGTCTCTGGAAGCATGAAAATCACTTTAGACATGCTCATTTTAGCTCTAAAACTGATGATCCACCTACAAATGTAAACTGAACCTCAAAAATAAAACATTTGAAAACGGATCATTTTTCACCATTCTGAAGCATGACAAATTGGAGGCTGTTATCTCTATTGTCAAAAATCTGCTGTTTTTGTTTGAACATTAAATGCCTTCAAATGGTATTTAATTCACTTCCCAGGGTGAAGACTTCCTGAGACCTCAGACTGAGTAAATTGGCCATTTTCACGCAGTTTTAACCATTCCACAAATCTTGTGTGTAGCTCCCCTGGAATGAAAATCGCTTTAAACATGCTACTTTTTGAGACCTCAGAGTTAGTAAATTGGCCATTTTCATGCACTTTTAACCATTCCACAATTCTTGTGTTTAGGGTCTCTGGAAGCATGAAAATCACTTTAGACATGCTCATTTTAGCTTCAAAACTGATGATCCACCCAAAAATAAAACATTTGAAAATGGACCATTTTTCACCTTTCTGAAGCATGACGTAAGGGTCAAAAATCAGCAGTTTTTGCTTGAACATTAAATGCCTCCAAATGGTATTTAATTCACTTCCCGGGATGAAGAAACACTTTTTGAGACCTCAGAGTGAGTAAATTTGCCATTTTCATGCACTTTTAACCATTCCACAAATCTTGTGTTTAGGGCCCCTGGAAGCATGAAAATCACTTTAAACATGCTCATTTTAGCTTCAAAACTGATGATCCACCCAAAAATAAAACATTTGAAAATGGACCATTTTTCACCTTTCTGAAGCATGACAAATTGGGGGCTGTTATCTCTTTTGTCAAAAATCTGCCGTTTTTGCTTGAACATTAAATGCCTCCAAATGGTATTTAATTCACTTCCCAGGGTGAAGAAACACTTCCTGAGCCCTCAGACTGAGTAAATTGGCCATTTTCATGCAGTTTAACCATTCCACAAATCTTGTGTTTAGGTCCCCTGGAATGAAAATCGCTTTAAACATGCTACGTTTGAGACCTCAGAGTTAGTAAATTGGCCATTTTCATGCACTTTTAACCATTCCACAATTCTTGTGTTTAGGGTCTCTGGAAGCATGAAAATCACTTTAGACATGCTCATTTTAGCTCTAAAACTGATGATCCACCTACAAATGTGAACTGAAGCTCAAAAATAAAACATTTGAAAATGGACCATTTTTCACCTTTCTGAAGCATGACAAATTGGAGGCTGTTATCTCTATTGTCAAAAATCTGCTGTTTTTGTTTGAACATTAAATACCTTCAAATGGTATTTAATTCACTTCCCAGGGCGAAGACTTCCTGAGACCTCAGACTGAGTAAATTGGCCATTTTCACGCAGTTTTAACCATTCCACAAATCTTGTGTGTAGCTCCCCTGGAATGAAAATCGCTTTAAACATGCTACTTTTTGAGACCTCAGAGTTAGTAAATTGGCCATTTTCATGCACTTTTAACCATTCCACAATTCTTGTGTTTAGGGTCTCTGGAAGCATGAAAATCACTTTAGACATGCTCATTTTAGCTCTAAAACTGATGATCCACCTACAAATGTAAACTAAAGCTCAAAAATAAAACATTTGAAAATGGACCATAAATTCCTCCACATTGTATTTAATTCACTTCCCGGGATGAAGAAACACTTTTTGAGACCTCAGAGTGAGTAAATTTGCCATTTTCATGCACTTTTAACCATTCCACAAATCTTGTGTTTAGGGTCTCCGGAAGCATGAAAACCACTTTAAACATGCTCATTTTAGCTCTAAAACTGATGATCCACCTACAAATGTAAACTGAAGCTCAAAAATAAAACATTTGAAAATGGACCATTTTTCACCTTTCTGAAGCATGACAAATTGGAGGCTGTTATTTCTATTGTCAAAAATCTGCTGTTTTTGCTTGAACATTAAATGCCTTCAAATGGTATTTAATTCACTTCCCAGGGTGAAGACTTCCTGAGACCTCAGACTGAGTAAATTGGCCATTTTCACGCAGTTTTAACCATTCCACAAATCTTGTGTTTAACTCCCCTGGAATGAAAATCGCTTTAAACATGCTACTTTTTGAGACCTCAGAGTTAGTAAATTGGCCATTTTCATGCACTTCTAACCATTCCACAATTCTTGTGTTTAGGGTCTCTGGAAGCATGAAAATCACTTTAGACATGCTCATTTTAGCTCTAAAACTGATGATCCACCTACAAATTTAAACTGAAGCTCAAAAATAAAACATTTGAAAATGGACCATAAATGCCTCCACATTGTATTTAATTCACTTCCCGGGATGAAGAAACACTTTTTGAGACCTCAGAGTGAGTAAATTTGCCATTTATATGCACTTTTAACCATTCCTCAAATCTTGTGTTTGGGCCCCTGAAAGCATGAAAATCACTTTAAACATGCTCATTTTAGCTCTAAAACTGATGATCCACCCAAAAATAAAACATTTGAAAATGGACCATTTTTCACTTTTCTGAAGCATGACATAATTGGCAATTTTCATGCACTTTTAACGATTTCACAAATCTTGTGTTTAGGGCCCCTGGAATGAGAATCGCTTTAAACATGCTACTTTTTGAGACCTCAGAGTTAGTAAATTGGCCATTTTCATGCAGTTTTAACCATTCCACAAATCTTGTGTTTAGGTCCCCTGGAATGAAAATCGCTTTAAACATGCTACTTTTTGAGACCTCAGAGTTAGTAAAATGGCCATTTTCATGCACTTTTTTAACCATTCCACAAATCTTGTGTTTAGGGCCCCTGGAAGCATGAAAATCACTTTTAAACATGCTCATTTTAGCTTCAAAACTGATGATCCACCCAAAAATAAAACATTTGAAAATGGACCATTTTTCACTTTTCTGAAGCATGACATAATTGGCAATTTTCATGCACTTTTAACCATTTCACAAATCTTGTGTTTAGGGCCCCTGGAATGAGAATCGCTTTAAACATGCTACTTTTTGAGACCTCAGAGTTAGTAAATTGGCCATTTTCATGCAGTTTTAACCATTCCACAAAATTGTGTTTAGGTCCCCTGGAATGAAAATCGCTTTAAACATGCTACTTTTTGAGACCTCAGAGTTAGTAAAATGGCCATTTTCATGCACGTTTTTAACCATTCCACAAATCTTGTGTTTAGGGCCCCTGGAAGCATGAAAATCACTTTTAAACATGCTCATTTTAGCTTCAAAACTGATGATCCACCCAAAAATAAAACATTTGAAAATGGACCATTTTTCACTTTTCTGAAGCATGACATAATTGGCAATTTTCATGCACTTTTAACCATTTCACAAATCTTGTGTTTAGGGCCCCTGGAAGCATGAAAATCACTTTAAACATTCTCATTTTAACTCTAAAACTGTTGATCCACCTACAAATGGCAAATTTACTCACTCTGAGATCTAAAAAAAGTGTTTCTTCATCCCGGGAATGCTCATTTTAGCTCTAAAACTGATGATCCACCTACAAATGTAAACTGAAGCTCAAAAAATAAAAACATTTGAAAATGGACCATAAATGCCTCCACGTTGTATTTAATTCACTTCCCGGGATGAAGAAACACTTTTTGAGACCTCAGAGTGAGTAAATTTGCCATTTTCATGCACTTTAACCATTCCACAAATCTTGTGTTTAGGGCCACTGGAAGCATGAAAATCACTTTAAACATGCTCATTTAAGCTTCAAAACTGATGATCCACCCAAAAATAAAACATTTGCAAATGGACTATTTTTCACCTTTCTGAAGCATGACAAATTGGGGGCTGTTATCTCTTTTGTCAAAAATCTGCCGTTTTTGCTTGAACATTAAATGCCTCCAAATGGTATTTAATTCACTTCCCAGGGTGAAGAAACACTTCCTGAGCCCTCAGACTGAGTAAATTGGCCATTTTCATGCAGTTTAACCATTCCACAAATCTTGTGTTTAGGTCCCCTGGAATGAAAATCGCTTTAAACATGCTACTTTTTGAGACCTCAGAGTGAGTAAATTGGCCATTTTCATGCAAATCTTTGTTTAGGTCCCCTGGAAGCATGACAATCACTTTAAACATGCTCATTTTAGCTCTAAAACTGATGATCCACACAAAAATAAAACATTTGAAAATGGACCATTTTTCACCTTTCTGAAGCATGATGTAAGGGTCAAAAATCAGCCGTTTTTGCTTGAACATTAAATGCCTCCAAATGGTATTTAATTCACTTCCCGGGGTGAAGAAACACTTTTTGAGACCTCAGAGTGAGTAAATTGGCCATTTTCATGCACTTTCAACCATTCCACAAATCTTGTGTTTAGGTCCCCTGAAAGAATGAAAATCACTTTAAACATGCTCATTTTAGCTCTAAAACTGATGATCCACCCAAAAATAAAACATTTGAAAATGGACCATTTTTCACCTTTCTGAAGCATGACGTTAGGGGGGGTGTTCTCTCTATGGGTCAAAAATCAGCGGTTTTTGCTTGAACATTAAATGACTCCAAATGGTATTTAATTCACTTCCCGGGATGAAGAAACACTTTTTGAGACCTCAGAGTGAGTAAATTTGCCATTTTCATGCACTTTTAACCATTCCACAAATCTTGTGTTTAGGGTCTCTGGAAGCATGAAAATCACTTTAAACATGCTCATTTTAGCTCTAATACTGATGATCCACCTACAAATGTAAACTGAAGCTCAAAAATAAAACATTGAAAATAGACCATTTTTCACCTTTCTGAAGCATGACATAATGGGGGGTGTTATCTCTATTGTCAAAAATCTGCAGTTTTTGCTTGAACAAGAAATGCCTCCAAATTTTATTTAATTCACTTCCCGGGAAAAACTTTTTGAGACATTAGAGTGAGTAAATTGGCCATTTTCATGCACTTTTAACCATTCCACAAATCTTGTGTTTAGGGCCCCTGGAAGCATGAAAATCACTTTAAACATGCTCAATTTAGCTTCAAAACTGATGATCCACCCAAAAATAAAACATTTGAAAATTGACAATTTTTCACCTTTCTGAAGCATGACGTAAGGGTAAAAAATCAGCCGTTTTTGCTTGAACATTAAATGCCTCCAAATGGTATTTAATTCACTTCCCGGGATGAAGAAACACTTTTTGAGACCTCAGAGTGAGTAAATTTGCCATTTTCATGCACTTTTAACCATTCCACAAATCTTGTGTTTAGGGCCCCTGGAAGCATGAAAATCACTTTAAACATGCTCATTTTAGCTTCAAAACTGATGATCCACCCAAAAATAAAACATTTGAAAATGGACCATTTTTCAACTTTCTGAAGCATGACGTAAGGGTCAAAAATCAGCCGTTTTTGCTTAAACATTACATGCCTCAAAATGGTATTTAATTCCTTTCCCGGGGTGAAGAAACACTTTTTGAGACCTCAGAGTGAGTAAATTGGCCATTTTCATGCACTTTCAACCATTCCACAAATCTTGTGTTTAGGTCCCCTGAAAGCATGAAAATCACTTTAAACATGCTCATTTTAGCTCTAAAACTGATGATCCACCTACAAATGTAAACTGAAGCGCAAAAATAAAACATTTGAAAATGGACCATTTTTCACCTTTCTGAAGCATGACAAATTGGAGGCTGTTATCTCTATTGTCAAAAATCTGCTGTTTTTGCTTGAACATTAAATGCCTTCAAATGGTATTTAATTCACTTCCCAGGGTGAAGACTTCCTGAGACCTCAGACTGAGTAAATTGGCCATTTTCACGTAGTTTTAACCATTCCACAAATCTTGTGTTTAGCTCCCCTGGAATGAAAATCGCTTTAAACATGCTACTTTTTGAGACCTCAGAGTTAGTAAATTGGCCATTTTCATGCACTTCTAACCATTCCACAATTCTTGTGTTTAGGGTCTCTGGAAGCATGAAAATCACTTTAGACATGCTCATTTTAGCTCTAAAACTGATGATCCACCTACAAATTTAAACTGAAGCTCAAAAATAAAACATTTGAAAATGGACCATAAATGCCTCCACATTGTATATAATTCACTTCCCGGGATGAAGAAACTCTTTTTGAGACCTCAGAGTGAGTAAATTTGCCATTTTCATGCACTTTTAACCATTCCTCAAATCTTGTGTTTGGGTCCCTGAAAGCATGAAAATCACTTTAAACATGCTCATTTTAGCTCTAAAACTGATGATCCATCCAAAAATAAAACATTTGAAAATGGACCATTTTTCACTTTTCTGAAGCATGACATAATTGGCAATTTTCATGCACTTTTAACCATTTCACAAATCTTGTGTTTAGGGCCCCTGGAATGAGAATCGCTTTAAACATGCTACTTTTTGAGACCTCAGAGTTAGTAAATTGGCCATTTTCATGCAGTTTTAACCATTCCACAAATCTTGTGTTTAGGTCCCCTGGAATGAAAATCGCTTTAAACATGCTACTTGAGACCTCAGAGTTAGTAAAATGGCCATTTTCATGCACTTTTTTAACCATTCCACAAATCTTGTGTTTAGGGCCCCTGGAAGCATGAAAATCACTTTTAAACATGCTCATTTTAGCTTCAAAACTGATGATCCACCCAAAAATAAAACATTTGAAAATGGACCATTTTTCACTTTTCTGAAGCATGACATAATTGGCAATTTTCATGCACTTTTAACCATTTCACAAATCTTGTGTTTAGGGCCCCTGGAAGCATGAAAATCACTTTAAACATTCTCATTTTAACTCTAAAACTGTTGATCCACCAACAAATGGCAAATTTACTCACTCTGAGATCTAAAAAAAAGTGTTTCTTCATCCCGGGAATACTCATTTTAGCTCTAAAACTGATGATCCACCTACAAATGTAAACTGAAGCTCAAAAATAAAACATTTGAAAATGGACCATAAATGCCTCCACATTGTATTTAATTCACTTCCCGGGATGAAGAAACACTTTTTGAGACCTCAGAGTGAGTAAATTTGCCATTTTCATGCCCTTTTAACCATTCCACAAATCTTGTGTTTAGGGCCCCTGGAAGCATGAAAATCACTTTAAGCATGCTCATTTTAGCTCTAAAACTGATGATCCACCTACAAATTTAAACTGAAGCTCAAAAATAAAACATTTGAAAATGGACCATAAATGCCTCCACATTGTATTTAATTCACTTCCCGGGATGAAGAAACACTTTTTGAGACCTCAGAGTGAGTAAATTTGCCATTTCCATGAACTTTTAACCATTCCACAAATCTTGTGTTGAGGGCCCCTGGAAGCATGAAAATCACTTTAAACATGCTCAATTTAGCTTCAAAACTGATGATCCACCCAAAAATAAAACATTTGAAAATGGACCATTTTTCACCTTTCTGAAGCATGACAAATTGGGGGCTGTTATCTCTTTTGTCAAAAATCTGCCGTTTTTGCTTGAACATTAAATGCCTCCAAATGGTATTTAATTCACTTCCCAGGGTGAAGAAACACTTCCTGAGCCCTCAGACTGAGTAAATTGGCCATTTTCAAGCAGTTTTAACCATTCCACAAATCTTGTGTGTAGCTCCCCTGGAATGAAAATCGCTTTAAACATGCTACTTTTTGAGACCTCAGAGTTAGTAAATTGGCCATTTTCATGCACTTTTAACCATTCCACAATTCTTGTGTTTAGGGTCTCTGGAAGCATGAAAATCACTTTAGACATGCTCATTTTAGCTTCAAAACTGATGATCCACCCAAAAATAAAACATTTGAAAATGGACCATTTTTCACTTTTCTGAAGCATGACATAATTGGCAATTTTCATGCACTTTTAACCATTTCACAAATCTTGTGTTTAGGGCCCCTGGAAGCATGAAAATCACTTTAGACATTCTCATTTTAACTCTAAAACTGTTGATCAACCTACAAATGGCAAATTTACTCACTCTGAGATCTAAAAAAAAGTGTTTCTTCATCCCGGGAATGCTCATTTTAGCTCTAAAACTGATGATCCACCTACAAATGTAAACTGAAGCTCAAAAATAAAACATTTGAAAATGGACCATAAATGCCTCCACATTGTATTTAATTCACTTCCCGGGATGAAGAAACACTTTTTGAGACCTCAGAGTGAGTAAATTTGCCATTTTCATGCCCTTTTAACCATTCCACAAATCTTGTGTTTAGGGCCCCTGGAAGCATGAAAATCACTTTAAACATGCTCATTTTAGCTCTAAAACTGATGATCCACCTACAAATGTAAACTGAAGCTCAAAAATAAAACATTTGAAAATGGACCATAAATGCCTCCACATTGTATTTAATTCACTTCCCGGGATGAAGAAACACTTTTTGAGACCTCAGAGTGAGTAAATTTGCCATTTTCATGCACTTTTAACCATTCCACAAATCTTGTGTTTAGGGCCCCTGGAAGCATGAAAATCACTTTAAACATGCTCATTTTAGCTTCAAAACTGATGATCCACCCAAAAATAAAACATTTGAAAATGGACCATTTTTCACCTTTCTGAAGCATGACAAATTGGGGGCTGTTATCTCTTTTGTCAAAAATCTGCCGTTTTTGCTTGAACATTAAATGCCTCCAAATGGTATTTAATTCACTTCCCAGGGTGAAGAAACACTTCCTGAGCCCTCAGACTGAGTAAATTGGCCATTTTCATGCAGTTTAACCATTCCACAAATCTTGTGTTTAGGTCCCCTGGAATGAAAATCGCTTTAAACATGCTACGTTTGAGACCTCAGAGTTAGTAAATTGGCCATTTTCATGCACTTTTAACCATTCCACAATTCTTGTGTTTAGGGTCTCTGGAAGCATGAAAATCACTTTAGACATGCTCATTTTAGCTCTAAAACTGATGATCCACCTACAAATGTAAACTGAAGCTAAAAAATAAAACATTTGAAAATGGACCATTTTTCACCTTTCTGAAGCATGACAACTTGGAGGCTGTTATCTCTATTGTCAAAAATCTGCTGTTTTTGTTTGAACATTAAATACCTTCAAATGGTATTTAATTCACTTCCCAGGGTGAAGACTTCCTGAGACCTCAGACTGAGTAAATTGGCCATTTTCACGCAGTTTTAACCATTCCACAAATCTTGTGTGTAGCTCCCCTGGAATGAAAATCGCTTTAAACATGCTACTTTTTGAGACCTCAGAGTTAGTAAATTGGCCATTTTCATGCACTTTTAACCATTCCACAATTCTTGTGTTTAGGGTCTCTGGAAGCATGAAAATCACTTTAGACATGCTCATTTTAGCTCTAAAACTGATGATCCACCTACAAATGTAAACTAAAGCTCAAAAATAAAACATTTGAAAATGGACCATAAATTCCTCCACATTGTATTTAATTCACTTCCCGGGATGAAGAAACACTTTTTGAGACCTCAGAGTGAGTAAATTTGCCATTTTCATGCACTTTTAACCATTCCACAAATCTTGTGTTTAAGGTCTCCGGAAGCATGAAAACCACTTTAAACATGCTAATTTTTTTTTTCACAACAAGTTTATTGACAAAGATGAGCATATGTAATAAGACGGACCCCCACAATCGGGAAGGCACCATCAGACATTCCGATACAATCGAGAAAATAGAATTGAGTATTCAGTCAAGAATCATTGCAACACAAGGTTATAAGAAACGATCATCTCCGTCTTTTATCATCAAATTACCCACTCATCCCCAACTCCCAGATCCCTCCCCTGAATCCCAAACATGCTCATTTTAGCTCTAAAACTGATGATCCACCTACAAATGTAAACTGAAGCTCAAAAATAAAACATTTGAAAATGGACCATTTTTCACCTTTCTGAAGCATGACAAATTGGAGGCTGTTATCTCTATTGTCAAAAATCTGCTGTTTTTGTTTGAACATTAAATGCCTTCAAATGGTATTTAATTCACTTCCCAGGGTGAAGACTTCCTGTGACCTCAGACTGAGTAAATTGGCCATTTTCACGCAGTTTTAACCATTCCACAAATCTTGTGTGTAGCTCCCCTGGAATGAAAATCGCTTTAAACATGCTACTTTTTGAGACCTCAGAGTTAGTAAATTGGCCATTTTCATGCACTTTTAACCATTCCACAATTCTTGTGTTTAGGGTCTCTGGAAGCATGAAAATCACTTTAGACATGCTCATTTTAGCTTCAAAACTGATGATCCACCCAAAAATAAAACATTTGAAAATGGACCATTTTTCACTTTTCTGAAGCATGACATAATTGGCAATTTTCATGCACTTTTAACCATTTCACAAATCTTGTGTTTAGGGCCCCTGGAAGCATGAAAATCACTTTAAACATTCTCATTTTAACTCTAAAACTGTTGATCAACCTACAAATGGCAAATTTACTCACTCTGAGATCTAAAAAAAAGTGTTTTTTCATCCCGGGAATGCTCATTTTAGCTCTAAAACTGATGATCCACCTACAAATGTAAACTGAAGCTCAAAAATAAAACATTTGAAAATGGACCATAAATGCCTCCACATTGTATTTAATTCACTTCCCGGTTTGAAGAAACACTTTTTGAGACCTCAGAGTGAGTAAATTTGCCATTTTCATGCCCTTTTAACCATTCCACAAATCTTGTGTTTAGGGCCCCTGGAAGCATGAAAATCACTTTAAACATGCTCATTTTAGCTCTAAAACTGATGATCCACCTACAAATGTAAACTGAAGCTCAAAAATAAAACATTTGAAAATGGACCATAAATGCCTCCACATTGTATTTAATTCACTTCCCGGGATGAAGAAACACTTTTTGAGACCTCAGAGTGAGTAAATTTGCCATTTTCATGCACTTTTAACCATTCCACAAATCTTGTGTTTAGGGCCCCTGGAAGCATGAAAATCACTTTAAACATGCTCATTTTAGCTTCAAAACTGATTATCCACCCAAAAATAAAACATTTGAAAATGGACCATTTTTCACCTTTCTGAAGCATGACAAATTGGGGGCTGTTATCTCTTTTGTCAAAAATCTGCAGTTTTTGCTTGAACATTAAATGCCTCCAAATGGTATTTAATTCACTTCCCAGGATGAAGAAACACTTCCTGAGCCCTCAGACTGAGTAAATTGGCCATTTTCATGCAGTTTAACCATTCCACAAATCTTGTTTTTAGGTCCCCTGGAATGAAAATCGCTTTAAACATGCTACTTTTTGAGACCTCAGAGTTAGTAAATTGCCATTTTCATGCACTTTTAACCATTCCACAATTCTTGTGTTTAGGGTCTCTGGAAGCATGAAAATCACTTTAGACATGCCCATTTTAGCTCTAAAACTGATGATCCACCTACAAATGTAAACTGAAGCTCAAAAATAAAACATTTGACAATGGACCATTTTTCACCTTTCTGAAGCATGACAAATTGGAGGCTGTTATCTCTATTGTCAAAAATCTGCTGTTTTTGTTTGAACATTAAATGCCTTCAAATGGTATTTAATTCACTTCCCAGGGTGAAGACTTCCTGAGACCTCAGACTGAGTAAATTGGCCATTTTCACGCAGTTTTAACCATTCCACAAATCTTGTGTGTAGCTCCCCTGGAATGAAAATCGCTTTAAACATGCTACTTTTTGAGACCTCAGAGTTAGTAAATTGGCCATTTTCATGCACTTTCAACCATTCCACAAATCTTGTGTTTAGGGTCTCCGGAAGCGTGAAAACCACTTTAAACATGCTCATTTTAGCTCTAAAACTGATGATCCACCTACAAATGAAAACTGAAGCTCAAAAATAAAATATTTGAAAATGGACCATTTTTCACCTTTCTGAAGCATGACAAATTGGAGGCTGTTATCTCTATTGTCAAAAATCTGCTGTTTTTGCTTGAACATTAAATGCCTTCAAATGGTATTCAATATGGCTGAGATACCCGCCACCCCCTCTCAACACAATCCCCAAATGAGGGAAACCGGAAACAGTTCTTGAAGTTTTTTGGAAGTGGGAGGGAGTGACCCTCCCGGCTGTATTTATTAAAACAAAATTAAAACATTTAAACATTAATGTACAATTTCATACCACACTGCGATGTTTGGCTAACCTTAACAGATTCTCTAATACAGAGGTTCTCCTAGCCGATCTAACATCCTACAAAAACATTTACTTGAAACATTGAAATTGTACATCCTAACGTTTAAGGGCCAACGGCAAGGTCGTAACCGGTGTCAAGATCCCTAACCAGACATACCCCCCCCACTTGGGAGGGGCGACAGCACTGAGGCGTACTCACGTGCAACTACTACAATTTCCCTTGTCTTGACGGGGGCACTTATCAACTCGACGCCAGTTAAAGGTCGTTCGAAGACTCATGTGAGGTATCTAGAAGGTATCGTAGACCTCCCCCCAACCCCACACAACTTACCGCATCTGCCGTCGCAGATGTCACTGGCCCCGGGAAATTCCCCAGGAGGGGGCTGTAACCCCTCCTACACAGGAAGGGGCCTTGACCTTCTTTCCTCTTCTTCCGGCGACCCATCCTTAGAAGGGACCGCCTCCCCGTTGAGGGGCCAAAGGCCACCTCCCCCGAGCGCTCCCATCCGTGTTGGGTGACGCCCACTCATAGGGATCTTCCAATTAGTGCTCACCGATCATGACCTTACCGCCTACCGCCTGACCGAAATAAATACGACAAGTGCTAACTAAACGAAACTACATTGGCCACTATGACCGAAAACCTGTGTCTAAATGGACCTTAAATCCGACATTTCTTTAATCACCAACTTGTAACATTATACCAATCTTTATTACACATTAAATACCAACATAACACCAAAACAACCTGAAAACGAAATCGAATAACTGATTAACTTTATTAAAACAACTAGCTGTCCTCAGGGGCTGGTGGGTGGGTCAAAATTGGCTCTTCGTTCCGTCTCGAGCTCACGTGCAGCGGGGAGGTGCAGCTTCAGAGCACAGGAACAAGAGGTCGTCTTCTGGTCTTGCGTCTCTTTTTATCCATCTTCAGGGCGGGCGTAAACCCGCCCCTGCCTGCCCCGAGGGCGTGGCCGGCGGCGTCCGTGTCTAGGCCAGCCCACTCAAGGGCGGGAAAAAGCGCGCCCCGGCTACGCCGCTTCGGGCATACCAGCCGAGACGCGCCTCCCGCCCAAAAATGTCTTCCCGGGGGGATCGAGGCACTCTTCCATACGTTCGGGGGGACCGAGTGGTCGCCCCTTTCCATATGGCTGAGATACCCGCCACCCCCTCTCAACACAATCCCCAAATGAGGGAAACCGGAAACAGTTCTTGAAGTTTTTTGGAAGTGGGAGGGAGTGACCCTCCCGGCCGTATTTATTAAAACAAAATTAAAACATTTAAACATTAATGTACAATTTCATACCACACTGCGATGTTTGGCTAACCTTAACAGATTCTCTAATACAGAGGTTCTTCTAGCCGATCTAACATCCTACAAAAACATTTACTTGAAACATTGAAATTGTACATCCTAACGTTTAAGGGCCAACGGCAAGGTCGTAACCGGTGTCAAGATCCCTAACCAGACATACCCCCCCCACTTGGGAGGGGCGACAGCACTGAGGCGTACTCACGTGCAACTACTACAATTTCCCTTGTCTTGACGGGGGCACTTATCAACTCGACGCCAGTTAAAGGTCGTTCGAAGACTCGTGTGAGGTATCTAGAAGGTATCGTAGACCTCCCCCCAACCCCACACAACTTACCGCATCTGCCGTCGCAGATGTCACTGGCCCCGGGAAATTCCCCAGGAGGGGGCTGTAACCCCTCCTACACAGGAAGGGGCCTTGACCGCCTTTCCTCTTCTTCCGGCGACCCATCCTTAGAAGGGACCGCCTCCCCGTTGAGGGGCCAAAGGCCACCTCCCCCGAGCGCTCCCATCCGTGTTGGGTGACGCCCACTCATAGGGATCTTCCAATTAGTGCTCACCGATCATGACCTTACCGCCACAGGCCGGATAGTTGACCGGCTATCCGGACCCCCCACAAAACTCCTACCTAAAGGTCATGTTTCAAAGATTTCAACCATGCTAAGAGGTCTCCTAAGAACAACTCATTCCCCACCCAAGACAAATGCACACCATCCCCCGAATACATCCTGTCATCATTAATACAGCTATGAGAAATAGAATGCAATGTCCTGGAACGGAACAACCTACTCACTTTATTGTTAAGCTTTCTAACAGAGTGATTCAAAGCAGGTATAGAGATAGCCCCCCGCCACACCTTTCGTGGAATCAAATGGGACCATGCAATCGTGCACCCCGGAACTCTCCTCGCCAACCAACTTACCGTGGAAAGCATTGCCTCCAGGAGTAGTCGTCTACCGATGGTGACCAAATCATTGCCCCCAACATGCACTATAACTATAGACGGCGGTGACCTTGTCCGCCCTAACAAACCCTCAAAAAATGTTTGAAACTGGTCAATACCGCCCCTTCCGTAGAAGGACATCCTGTACCCGTATTCCCCAGCTACGTGAATCATGTCACCTGCTTTGAATACGTCTGCGGCACGCCTCACGTATGAGTGGCCCACGACCCACACCTCCTTTTTCACAGCCGGTGATGTCTGACCGCTGACCCGGTGTAAGGTCGACTGCATAGTCCGCCCCGCCTCGTAGGCTTGCGTAACTGAAACCAAACAAAAAACAAGAAGCGTGAGTACAGAGTACATAATTACAGCTTCACAACATGTGCAAACGCACATATCTTTTATAACAATTGGAGGACCAACGCCCCATTCGTTTCACTTGCTCAACATTAAGACCCCTGGCTGTAGCGTCCGTAGCAGCCCCTATCCGAAAGGAATGGGTCCCAAATTCGCCCGGGTTCAAGCCCGCAGCGGCAACTGACATCGCAAGCACCCGCTGGAACTGAAATTTCGTCAGTGGGGTGGCGTCCGCGTGTCGTAACAACGTCCCCCCCCATGATGCCACCCTTCGTGCTAGGTAATCCTCTAAACACTTTACCGGACATATGGAGGACCCAGGAATCCTGCGTATGATGACGCAGTCACCCATCCCATCCTGGTCAGTCTTAGACCTTACAAAGGAGACAGTCATTGTTTCGCCCCTGATCTGAACATGTTCCCGGCACAAACCCCCCGCCACATCCAGTTTGTTCCTTGCAACTAATTCGCTTACCCGCATTGCGCCGTGAAATGCTAGCGTAAACGCGACTCGGAACAGCACTGCCTCAAACTGAGAGGAACATGTGGCAGGAAGTGTAGCCAACAACTGGGACAATCTATCCAAACCTATCGGGCGCCTTTCATCTACTCTGCGACCCTCAAGGCGTTGCCACCCACGCAGCGCTTTCTGTACAACGAAAGACGCTGTTGGGTCCTGGATAGCGTGTGCTCTGGCAACAAAGGAAATGGCAGCCCGATGCCTCTGGGCCGTAGCCACCGATTTCCCAGCCCTACGTAAGGACATCAGGAAATTCACCACCCATTCCTCATGACCCCAAAGTCGCTCTCTATCACTCCCCAAAAAGGCTAAATAGGCCCGAAACGCCCCTTCATATGCCTTCCTCGTCCTTGGTGCTAGACTCTCTCCCACGAGGTGACGAAGTTCGGGGCACCGAGAGACCAGAGAGCTTCGGTAAAGGGTGCCGGCTCCGGGTCCGCTGAGGGAAGGAAACCCGAAAAAGCCTGCATTTGAAAACGAGACAGTGCGTCAGCTGCCTGATTCATCACCCCTGGCACGTGTTTTGCTCTGAATATCACGTTCAATTGCATACATAGTAAAACAATTTCTTTCAGCAGTCTTAAGATTAGTTTACAACGTGCTGCCTGACTATTGATGCACTCGACCACAGTCATATTGTCCGACCAAAATATGACCGAGTGGTTTTTGAACCCATCGGGCCATGTTCTCAAGGCCACCAAGATGGGAAACAGTTCGAGGAAAGCAATATTACTCGTCAGACCCTTCTCATGCCACCAAGTCGGCCATCTTTGCGCCGACCATTTTGTGCCGAAGATGGCGCCAAAACCTATGCTTCCCGCCGAATCTGTCCATAGCCCCAGCTCCTCAGAAGACACGGCTGGTTTATTCCAGACGATTCTACCATTGAAATCCGCCAAGAATGCTAACCAAATACGCATGTCCTGGCGGATCTCGGCCGATAGTCTCGTGCGATGATGGCTTTCTTTAAGGCCGACCATCGCCTGGGCAATTGAACGGGAAAAGGGACGGGCCATTGGTATTACCCTCAGGGCAAAATTCAACTGTCCCACCACCTGCTGTAATTGTTGCAGCGTAACTTTTGATGCATTTATACACAGTTGCAGCGCAGCCCTGAACTTCAACACTTTCTCGGCTGGCAAACGGAAACACCCCTCAATGGAGTCCAACTCGATCCCCAGAAACTCGAGGCAAGTCGTAGGACCCACTGTTTTACCCGGCGCCAATGGCACGCCTAACTGTTTCATCAACACACAAAATTCGGCCAAGGCCCGGCCACATTCAAGACCCCCGGCTGCCCCAAGAAATAAAAAATCATCCAGGTAGTGCATTACATCATGGATACCCGTATGCTTTGTGAAGACCCATTGTAGAAAACAACTGAATTTCTCGAAATAAGCACAGGATATAGAACACCCCATTGGCATACACCTATCCATGTAATAACAACCCTGAAACATGAAACCTAGGAGACGCTGGTCGTCTGGGTGTACCGGGAGCAATCGGAACGCTGACTCGATATCTGACTTCGCCATCAGCGCCCCGGGCCCCAGGCGATTCAAAATGGCTACGGCCTCATCGAAGGATGCGTACCGCACCGAACACACTTCTGGATCGATTGCCTCATTTACGGAAAGACCTCGTGGAGCTGATAAGTTATGAATTAGTCGGAACTCTCCAGGGTCTTTCTTGGGGACTACCCCTAAGGGAGAACAAACAAAATTCTGGACTGGGGGTACAGTAAACGGGCCAGCGACCCGACCTCGAGTCACCTCTTTTCGGATCTTATCTTGTACTACGGTTGTATGCTGCAGGACGGAAAGTTGGTTTTTACACTTATCCACACCCTGAAAGTCCCCCACCGGGATGCGGAAACCATACGAAAAACCGTTTCGCAGCACCCCAGCAGAAGTACGATCCGGGTAATCACTGAGCCAAGGGATCATTGCCAGGGTATCAATGGGGGTGGGTAAAGGTGCCCCTCGGACTATATTAGACCTGTTTGGCACCTCCTCTCCCCCCGTTATCACCCGTTCTGGCTCTGCACGAGGCCTCAGGATGGGACGACCCACAACCACTACATTCATGTTTGAATTTACACGATCCCTGCGGTCTCGTACATTTTCCTCTGTTGTAATTAAAACAGAAACCCTTTCTTCCGGTATTGCCGGTAGGTTTCGAGTGATCATCGGCCCCCGAACCTGATCGAAAGGGCGTCCCCGCATATTGTCGGGAGGATTCACCCACATTACTTCCCACCAACGGCATTTTTAACATCCCTGACTCCTTCATTTTATCCCAGGTCAAGGCATCATAACAATCCCAGGTTAAACTTTTATTATGCTCTTTTTCCTTTCTGAACATATTATCGTAACAAAACCAATGGTTCCCCTGGTGCGATGTCGAGTATCCCATGATTCGTGATTGGTAGATTGGGAACTCGGAAAGCAACTCAGGCCTACGTTCCCCCAGGATTGATGTAAAGATTCCCCAGGCATTGCCCCAATTGGCGATATTCTCATTCACTTTAAAGGCGGCCATTTTTGCGCGCCAAACACTCGGATGCATTAGGTCCTTCTGACTCTTTACATGCTCCACCTCATAATGATCAACAAGTAACGAAAAAATGTTCACATACTCCCCCGCCCAAATCTTTTCCTTAATTGCTAAAGGAACATGTTGCCCCAACTTTTCTCTCCGAGAGGGTGTTGACTCATCCCTCGCGATCGGCAATGGCCGCTTACCTGCACCTGACGCTGCCTCTGTGGTCGCAACCGTCCCTGGTGTCTTGTCCCCCACTGCAGCCGGCACGGGCACTTTGGCTGCTTCCCGTTTCTCACGCAATTGCTTAATCAGCTCCTGCGCTTCGACAGCCGTGGCGCCCTCGTTACCTTTTCCCAACCACGCTGCCAATTGTGCTGCCAACTCGGGCGGCATATCATCCTTGGACACGGGGGTGATCGGATTCCCCTCCTCCGGCACGGGAGTTGGAACCTCGAGCGGAGCACTGGGACCGGGGATCTCCTCTCCCACTGCCCCCCTCTTGGGCCTCTTGCTTTTCCCTCCCGGGGCTGCTCCCGCCAAAGGACGTTTCGGACCCCTTTCCTCATTCTTGTCCACCCGCTTCTTTAGCTCGGACATCTCTTTCATGATAAAACGCAGCATCTGGTCGGTATTCATGCGCTTTTCAACCTTCTTCGGCATTCTCCAACAAAATAACTGAAAAACAAACAAGAACGATTAAAACGCTCAAAATTGGCTCTTCGTTCCGTCTCGAGCTCACGTGCAGCGGGGAGGTGCAGCTTCAGAGCACAGGAACAAGAGGTCGTCTTCTGGTCTTGCGTCTCTTTTTATCCATCTTCAGGGCGGGCGTAAACCCGCCCCTGCCTGCCCCGAGGGCGTGGCCGGCGGCGTCCGTGTCTAGGCCAGCCCACTCAAGGGCGGGAAAAAGCGCGCCCCGGCTACGCCGCTTCGGGCATACCAGCCGAGACGCGCCTCCCGCCCAAAAATGTCTTCCCGGGGGGATCGAGGCACTCTTCCATACGTTCGGGGGGACCGAGTGGTCGCCCCTTTCCATTCACTTCCCAGGGTGAAGACTTCCTGAGACCTCAGACTGAGTAAATTGGCCATTTTCACGCAGTTTTAACCATTCCACAAATCTTGTGTTTAGGTCCCCTGGAATGAAAATCGCTTTAAACATGCTACGTTTGAGACCTCAGAGTTAGTAAATTGGCCATTTTCATGCACTTTTAACCATTCCACAATTCTTGTGTTTAGGGTCTCTGGAAGCATGAAAATCACTTTAGACATGCTCATTTTAGCTCTAAAACTGATGATCCACCTACAAATGTAAACTGAAGCTAAAAAATAAAACATTTGAAAATGGACCATTTTTCACCTTTCTGAAGCATGACAACTTGGAGGCTGTTATCTCTATTGTCAAAAATCTGCTGTTTTTGTTTGAACATTAAATACCTTCAAATGGTATTTAATTCACTTCCCAGGGTGAAGACTTCCTGAGACCTCAGACTGAGTAAATTGGCCATTTTCACGCAGTTTTAACCATTCCACAAATCTTGTGTGTAGCTCCCCTGGAATGAAAATCGCTTTAAACATGCTACTTTTTGAGACCTCAGAGTTAGTAAATTGGCCATTTTCATGCACTTTTAACCATTCCACAATTCTTGTGTTTAGGGTCTCTGGAAGCATGAAAATCACTTTAGACATGCTCATTTTAGCTCTAAAACTGATGATCCACCTACAAATGTAAACTAAAGCTCAAAAATAAAACATTTGAAAATGGACCATAAATTCCTCCACATTGTATTTAATTCACTTCCCGGGATGAAGAAACACTTTTTGAGACCTCAGAGTGAGTAAATTTGCCATTTTCATGCACTTTTAACCATTCCACAAATCTTGTGTTTAAGGTCTCCGGAAGCATGAAAACCACTTTAAACATGCTCATTTTTTTTTCACAACAAGTTTATTGACAAAGATGAGCATATGTAATAAGACGGACCCCCACAATCGGGAAGGCACCATCAGACATTCCGATACAATCGAGAAAATAGAATTGAGTATTCAGTCAAGAATCATTGCAACACAAGGTTATAAGAAACGATCATCTCCGTCTTTTATCATCAAATTACCCACTCATCCCCAACTCCCAGATCCCTCCCCTGAATCCCAAACATGCTCATTTTAGCTCTAAAACTGATGATCCACCTACAAATGTAAACTGAAGCTCAAAAATAAAACATTTGAAAATGGACCATTTTTCACCTTTCTGAAGCATGACAAATTGGAGGCTGTTATCTCTATTGTCAAAAATCTGCTGTTTTTGTTTGAACATTAAATGCCTTCAAATGGTATTTAATTCACTTCCCAGGGTGAAGACTTCCTGTGACCTCAGACTGAGTAAATTGGCCATTTTCACGCAGTTTTAACCATTCCACAAATCTTGTGTGTAGCTCCCCTGGAATGAAAATCGCTTTAAACATGCTACTTTTTGAGACCTCAGAGTTAGTAAATTGGCCATTTTCATGCACTTTTAACCATTCCACAATTCTTGTGTTTAGGGTCTCTGGAAGCATGAAAATCACTTTAGACATGCTCATTTTAGCTTCAAAACTGATGATCCACCCAAAAATAAAACATTTGAAAATGGACCATTTTTCACTTTTCTGAAGCATGACATAATTGGCAATTTTCATGCACTTTTAACCATTTCACAAATCTTGTGTTTAGGGCCCCTGGAAGCATGAAAATCACTTTAAACATTCTCATTTTAACTCTAAAACTGTTGATCAACCTACAAATGGCAAATTTACTCACTCTGAGATCTAAAAAAAAGTGTTTCTTCATCCCGGGAATGCTCATTTTAGCTCTAAAACTGATGATCCACCTACAAATGTAAACTGAAGCTCAAAAATAAAACATTTGAAAATGGACCATAAATGCCTCCACATTGTATTTAATTCACTTCCCGGGATGAAGAAACACTTTTTGAGACCTCAGAGTGAGTAAATTTGCCATTTTCATGCCCTTTTAACCATTCCACAAATCTTGTGTTTAGGGCCCCTGGAAGCATGAAAATCACTTTAAACATGCTCATTTTAGCTCTAAAACTGATGATCCACCTACAAATGTAAACTGAAGCTCAAAAATAAAACATTTGAAAATGGACCATAAATGCCTCCACATTGTATTTAATTCACTTCCCGGGATGAAGAAACACTTTTTGAGACCTCAGAGTGAGTAAATTTGCCATTTTCATGCACTTTTAACCATTCCACAAATCTTGTGTTTAGGGCCCCTGGAAGCATGAAAATCACTTTAAACATGCTCATTTTAGCTTCAAAACTGATGATCCACCCAAAAATAAAACATTTGAAAATGGACCATTTTTCACCTTTCTGAAGCATGACAAATTGGGGGCTGTTATCTCTTTTGTCAAAAATCTGCAGTTTTTGCTTGAACATTAAATGCCTCCAAATGGTATTTAATTCACTTCCCAGGATGAAGAAACACTTCCTGAGCCCTCAGACTGAGTAAATTGGCCATTTTCATGCAGTTTAACCATTCCACAAATCTTGTTTTTAGGTCCCCTGGAATGAAAATCGCTTTAAACATGCTACTTTTTGAGACCTCAGAGTTAGTAAATTGCCATTTTCATGCACTTTTAACCATTCCACAATTCTTGTGTTTAGGGTCTCTGGAAGCATGAAAATCACTTTAGACATGCCCATTTTAGCTCTAAAACTGATGATCCACCTACAAATGTAAACTGAAGCTCAAAAATAAAACATTTGAAAATGGACCATTTTTCACCTTTCTGAAGCATGACAAATTGGAGGCTGTTATCTCTATTGTCAAAAATCTGCTGTTTTTGTTTGAACATTAAATGCCTTCAAATGGTATTTAATTCACTTCCCAGGGTGAAGACTTCCTGAGACCTCAGACTGAGTAAATTGGCCATTTTCACGCAGTTTTAACCATTCCACAAATCTTGTGTGTAGCTCCCCTGGAATGAAAATCGGTTTAAACATGCTACTTTTTGAGACCTCAGAGTTAGTAAATTGGCCATTTTCATGCACTTTCAACCATTCCACAAATCTTGTGTTTAGGGTCTCCGGAAGCGTGAAAACCACTTTAAACATGCTCATTTTAGCTCTAAAACTGATGATCCACCTACAAATGAAAACTGAAGCTCAAAAATAAAACATTTGAAAATGGACCATTTTTCACCTTTCTGAAGCATGACAAATTGAAGGCTGTTATCTCTATTGTCAAAAATCTGCTGTTTTTGCTTGAACATTAAATGCCTTCAAATGGTATTCAATTCACTTCCCAGGGTGAAGACTTCCTGAGACCTCAGACTGAGTAAATTGGCCATTTTCACGCAGTTTTAACCATTCCACAAATCTTGTGTTTAGCTCCCCTGGAATGAAAATCGCTTTAAACATGCTACTTTTTGAGACCTCAGAGTTAGTAAATTGGCCATTTTCATGCACTTCTAACCATTCCACAATTCTTGTGTTTAGGGTCTCCGGAAGCATGAAAATCACTTTAGACATGCTCATTTTAGCTCTAAAACTGATGATCCACCTACAAATTTAAACTGAAGCTCAAAAATAAAACATTTGAAAATGGGCCATAAATGCCTCCACATTGTATTTAATTCACTTCCCGGGATGAAGAAACTCTTTTTGAGACCTCAGAGTGAGTAAATTTGCCATTTTCATGCACTTTTAACCATTCCTCAAATCTTGTGTTTGGGCCCCTGAAAGCATGAAAATCACTTTAAACATGCTCATTTTAGCTCTAAAACTGATGATCCACCCAAAAATAAAACATTTGAAAATGGACCATTTTTCACTTTTCTGAAGCATGACATAATTGGCAATTTTCATGCACTTTTAACCATTTCACAAATCTTGTGTTTAGGGCCCCTGGAATGAGAATCGCTTTACACATGCTACTTTTTGAGACCTCAGAGTTAGTAAATTGGCCATTTTCATGCAGTTTTAACCATTCCACAAATCATGTGTTTAGGTCCCCTGGAATGAAAATCGCTTTAAACATGCTACTTTTTGAGACCTCAGAGTTCGTAAAATGGCCATTTTCATGCACTTTTTTAACCATTCCACAAATCTTGTGTTTAGGGCCCCTGGAAGCATGAAAATCACTTTTAAACATGGTCATTTTAGCTTCAAAACTGATGATCCACCCAAAAAAAAAACATTTGAAAATGGACCATTTTTCACTTTTCTGAAGCATGACATAATTGGCAATTTTCATGCTCTTTTAACCATTTCACAAATCTTGTGTTTAGGGCCCCTGGAAGCATGAAAATCACTTTAAACATTCTCATTTTAACTCTAAAACTGTTGATCCACCTACAAATGGCAAATTTACTCACTCTGAGATCTAAAAAAAGTGTTTCTTCATCCCGGGAATGCTCATTTTAGCTCTAAAACTGATGATCCACCTACAAATGTAAACTGAAGCTCAAAAATAAAACATTTGAAAATGGACCATAAATGCCTCCACATTGTATTTAATTCACTTCCCGGGATGAAGAAACACTTTTTGAGACCTCAGAGTGAGTAAATTTGCCATTTTCATGCCCTTTTAACCATTCCACAAATCTTGTGTTTAGGGCCCCTGGAAGCATGAAAATCACTTTAAACATGCTCATTTTAGCTCTAAAACTGATGATCCACCTACAAATTTAAACTAAAGCTCAAAAATAAAACATTTGAAAATGGACCATAAATGCCTCCACATTGTATTTAATTCACTTCCCGGGATGAAGAAACACTTTTTGAGACCCCAGAGTGAGTAAATTTGCCATTTCCATGAACTTTTAACCATTCCACAAATCTTGTGTTTAGGGCCCCTGGAAGCATGAAAATCACTTTAAACATGCTCAATTTAGCTTCAAAACTGATGATCCACCCAAAAATAAAACATTTGAAAATGGATCATTTTTCACCTTTCTGAAGCATGACGTAAGGGTCAAAAATCAGCCGTTCTTGCTTGAACATTAAATGCCTCCAAATGGTATTTAATTCATTTCCCGGGATGAAGAAACACTTTTTGAGACCTCAGAGTTAGTAAATTGGCCATTTTCATGCAGTTTTAACCATTCCACAAATCTTGTGTTTAGGTCCCCTGGAATGAAAATCGCTTTAAACATGCTATTTTTTGAGACCTCAGAGTTAGTAAAATGGCTATTTTCATGCACTTTTAACCATTCCACAAATCTTGTGTTTAGGGCCCCTGGAAGCATGAAAATCACTTTAAACATTCTCATTGTAACTCTAAAACTGTTGATCCACCTACAAATGGCAAATTTACTCACTCTGAGATCTAAAAAAAGTGTTTCTTCATCCCGGGAATGCTCATTTTAGCTCTAAAACTGATGATCCACCTACAAATGTAAACTGAAGCTCAAAAATAAAACATTTGAAAATGGACCATAAATGCCTCCACATTGTATTTAATTCACTTCCCGGGATGAAGAAACACTTTTTGAGACCTCAGAGTGAGTAAATTTGCCATTTTCATGCCCTTTTAACCATTCCACAAATCTTGAGTTAAGGCCCCTGGAAGCATGAAAATCACTTTAAACATGCTCATTTTAGCTCTAAAACTGATGATCCACCCAAAAATAAAACATTTGAAAATGGACCATTTTTCACTTTTCTGAAGCATGACATAATTGGCAATTATCATGCACTTTTAACCGTTTCACAAATCTTGTGTTTAGGGCCCCTGGAATGAGAATCGCTTTAAACATGCTACTTTTTGAGACCTCAGAGTTAGTAAATTGGCCATTTTCATGCAGTTTTAACCATTCCACAAATCTTGTGTTTAGGTCCCCTGGAATGAAAATCGCTTTAAATATGCTACTTTTTGAGACCTCAGAGTTAGTAAAATGGCCATTTTCATGCACTTTTTTAACCATTCCACAAATCTTGTGTTTAGGGCCCCTGGAAGCATGAAAATCACTTTTAAACATGCTCATTTTAGCTTCAAAACTGATGATCCACCCAAAAATAAAACATTTGAAAATGGACCATTTTTCACTTTTCTGAAGCATGACATAATTGGCAATTTTCATGCACTTTTAACCATTTCACAAATCTTGTGTTTAGGGCCCCTGGAAGCATGAAAATCACTTTAAACATTCTCATTTTAACTCTAAAACTGTTGATCCACCTACAAATGGCAAATTTACTCACTCTGAGATCTAAAAAAAGTGTTTCTTCATCCCGGGAATGCTCATTTTAGCTCTAAAACTGATGATCCACCTTCAAATGTAAACTGAAGCTCAAAAATAAAACATTTGAAAATGGACCATAAATGCCTCCACATTGTATTTAATTCACTTCCCGGGATGAAGAAACACTTTTTGAGACCTCAGAGTGAGTAAATTTGCCATTTCTATGAACTTTTAACCATTCCACAAATCTTGTGTTTAGGGCCCCTGGAAGCATGAAAATCACTTTAAACATGCTCAATTTAGCTTCAAAACTGATGATCCACCCAAAAATAAAACATTTGAAAATGGACCATTTTTCACCTTTCTGAAGCATGACGTAAGGGTCAAAAATCAGCCGTTTTTGCTTGAACATTAAATGCCTCCAAATGGTATTTAATTCACTTCCCGGGATGAAGAAACACTTTTTGAGACCTCAGAGTGAGTAAATTTGCCATTTTCATTCACTTTTAACCATTCCACAAATCTTGTGTTTAGGGCCCCTGGAAGCATGAAAATCACTTTAAACATGCTCATTTTAGCTTCAAAACTGATGATCCACCCAAAAATAAAACATTTGAAAATGGACCATTTTTCACCTTTCTGAAGCATGACAAATTGGGGGCTGTTATCTCTTTTGTCAAAAATCTGCCGTTTTTGCTTGAACATTCAATGCCTCCAAATGGTATTTAATTCACTTCCCAGGGTGAAGAAACACTTCCTGAGCCCTCAGACTGAGTAAATTGGCCATTTTCATGCAGTTTAACCATTCCACAAATCTTGTGTTTAGGTCCCCTGGAATGAAAATCGCTTTAAACATGCTACTTTTTGAGACCTCAGAGTTAGTAAATTGGCCATTTTCATGCACTTTTAACCATTCCACAATTCTTGTGTTTAGGGTCTCTGGAAGCATGAAAATCACTTTAGACATGCTCATTTTAGCTTTAAACTGATGATCCACCTACAAATGTAAACTAAAGCTCAAAAATAAAACATTTGAAAATGGACCATAAATTCCTCCACATTGTATTTAATTCACTTCCCGGGATGAAGAAACACTTTTTGAGACCTCAGAGTGAGTAAATTTGCCATTTTCATGCACTTTTAACCATTCCACAAATCTTGTGTTTAGGGTCTCCGGAAGCATGAAAACCACTTTAAACATGCTCATTTTAGCTCTAAAACTGATGATCCACCTACAAATGTAAACTGAAGCTCAAAAATAAAACATTTGAAAATGGACCATTTTTCACCTTTCTGAAGCATGACAAATTGGAGGCTGTTATCTCTATTGTCAAAAATCTGCTGTTTTTGCTTGAACATTAAATGCCTTCAAATGGTATTTAATTCACTTCCCAGGGTGAAGACTTCCTGAGACCTCAGACTGAGTAAATTGGCCATTTTCACACAGTTTTAACCATTCCACCAATCTTGTGTTTAGCTCCCCTGGAATGAAAATCGCTTTAAACATTCTACTTTTTGAGACCTCAGAGTTAGTAAATTGGCCATTTTCATGCACTTCTAACCATTCCACAATTCTTGTGTTTAGGGTCTCTGGAAGCATGAAAATCACTTTAGACATGCTCATTTTAGCTCTAAAACTGATGATCCACCTACAAATTTAAACTGAAGCTCAAAAATAAAACATTTGAAAATGGACCATAAATGCCTCCACATTGTATTCAATTCACTTCCCGGGATGAAGAAACACTTTTTGAGACCTCAGAGTGAGTAAATTGGCCATTTCCATGAACTTTTAACCATTCCTCAAATCTTGTGTTTGGGCCCCTGAAAGCATGAAAATCACTTTAAACATGCTCATTTTAGCTCTAAAACTGATGATCCACCCAAAAATAAAACATTTGAAAATGGACCATTTTTCACTTTTCTGAAGCATGACATAATTGGCAATTTTCATGCACTTTTAACCATTTCACAAATCTTGTGTTTAGGGCCCCTGGAATGAGAATCGCTTTAAACATGCTACTTTTTGAGACCTCAGAGTTAGTAAATTGGCCATTTTCATGCAGTTTTAACCATTCCACAAATCTTGTGTTTAGGTCCCCTGGAATGAAAATCGCTTTAAATATGCTACTTTTTGAGACCTCAGAGTTAGTAAAATGGCCATTTTCATGCACTTTTTTAACCATTCCACAAATCTTGTGTTTAGGGCCCCTGGAAGCATGAAAATCACTTTTAAACATGCTCATTTTAGCTTCAAAACTGATGATCCACCCAAAAATAAAACATTTGAAAATGGACCATTTTTCACTTTTCTGAAGCATGACATAATTGGCAATTTTCATGCACTTTTAACCATTTCACAAATCTTGGGTTTAGGGCCCCTGGAAGCATGAAAATCACTTTAAACATTCTCATTTTAACTCTAAAACTGTTGATCCACCTACAAATGGCAAATTTACTCACTCTGAGATCTAAAAAAAGTGTTTCTTCATCCCGGGAATGCTCATTTTAGCTCTAAAACTGATGATCCACCTACAAATGTAAACTGAAGCTCAAAAATAAAACATTTGAAAATGGACCATAAATGCCTCCACATTGTATTTAATTCACTTCCCGGGATGAAGAAACACTTTTTGAGACCTCAGAGTGAGTAAATTTGCCATTTTCATGCCCTTTTAACCATTCCACAAATCTTGTGTTTAGGGCCCCTGGAAGCATGAAAATCACTTTAAACATGCTCATTTTAGCTCTAAAACTGATGATCCACCTACAAATTTAAACTGAAGCTCAAAAATAAAACATTTGCCTCCACATTGTATTTAATTCACTTCCCGGGATGAAGAAACACTTTTTGAGACCTCAGAGTGAGTAAATTTGCCATTTCCATGAACTTTTAACCATTCCACAAATCTTGTGTTTAGGGCCCCTGGAAGCATGAAAATCACTTTAAACATGCTCAATTTAGCTTCAAAACTGATGATCCACCCAAAAATAAAACATTTGAAAATGGACCATTTTTCACCTTTCTGAAGCATGACGTAAGGGTCAAAAATCAGCCGTTTTTGCTTGATCATTAAATGCCTCCAAATGGTATTTAATTCACTTCCCGGGATGAAGAAACACTTTTTGAGACCTCAGAGTGAGTAAATTTGCCATTTTCATGCACTTTTAACCATTCCACAAATCTTGTGTTTAGGGCCCCTGGAAGCATGAAAATCACTTTAAACATGCTCATTTTAGCTTCAAAACTGATGATCCACCCAAAAATAAATCATTTGAAAATGGACCATTTTTCACCTTTCTGAAGCATGACAAATTGGGGGCTGTTATCTCTTTTGTCAAAAATCTGCCGTTTTTGCTTGAACATTAAATGCCTCCAAATGGTATTTAATTCACTTCCCAGGGTGAAGAAACACTTCCTGAGCCCTCAGACAGAGTAAATTGGCCATTTTCATGCAGTTTAACCATTCCACAAATCTTGTTTTTAGGTCCCCTGGAATGAAAATCGCTGTAAACATGCTACTTTTTGAGACCTCAGAGTTAGTAAATTGGCCATTTTCATGCACTTTTAACCATTCCACAATTCTTGTGTTTAGGGTCTCTGGAAGCATGAAAATCACTTTAGACATGCTCATTTTAGCCCTAAAACTGATGATCCACCTGCAAATGTAAACTGAAGCTCAAAAATAAAACATTTGAAAACGGACCATTTTTCACCATTCTGAAGCATGACAAATTGGAGGCTGTTATCTCTATTGTCAAAAATCTGCTGTTTTTGTTTGAACATTAAATGCCTTCAAATGGTATTTAATTCACTTCCCAGGGTGAAGACTTCCTGAGACCTCAGACTGAGTAAATTGGCCATTTTCACGCAGTTTTAACCATTCCACAAATCTTGTGTGTAGCTCCCCTGGAATGAAAATCGCTTTAAACATGCTACTTTTTGAGACCTCGGAGTTAGTAAATTGGCCATTTTCATGCACTTTTAACCATTCTACAATTCTTGTGTTTAGGGTCTCTGGAAGCATGAAAATCACTTTAGACATGCTCATTTTAGCTTCAAAACTGATGATCCACCCAAAAATAAAACATTTGAAAATGGATCATTTTTCACTTTTCTGAAGCATGACATAATTGGCAATTTTCATGCACTTTTAACCATTTCACAAATCTTGTGTTTAGGGCCCCTGGAAGCATGAAAATCACTTTAAACATTCTCATTTTAACTCTAAAACTGTTGATCCACCTACAAATGGCAAATTTACTCACTCTGAGATCTAAAAAAAGTGTTTCTTCATCCCGGGAATGCTCATTTTAGCTCTAAAACTGATGATCCACATACAAATGTAAACTGAAGCTCAAAAATAAAACATTTGAAAATGGACCATAAATGCCTCCACATTGTATTTAATTCACTTCCCGGGATGGAGAAACACTTTTTGAGACCTCAGAGTGAGTAAATTTGCCATTTTCATGCACTTTTAACCATTCCTCAAATCTTGTGTTTGGGCCCCTGAAAGCATGAAAATCACTTTAAACATGCTCATTTTAGCTCTAAAACTGATGATCCACCCAAAAATAAAACATTTGAAAATGGACCATTTTTCACTTTTCTGAAGCATGACATAATTGGCAATTTTCATGCACTTTTAACCATTTCACAAATCTTGTGTTTAGGGCCCCTGGAATGAGAATCGCTTTAAACATGCTACTTTTTGAGACCTCAGAGTTAGTAAATTGGCCATTTTCATGCAGTTTTAACCATTCCACAAATCTTGTGTTTAGGTCCCCTGGAATGAAAATCGCTTTAAACATGCTACTTTTTGAGACCTCAGAGTTAGTAAAATGGCCATTTTCATGCACTTTTAACCATTCCACAAATCTTGTGTTTAGGGCCCCTGGAAGCATGAAAATCACTTTTAAACATGCTCATTTTAGCTTCAAAACTGATGATCCACCCAAAAATAAAACATTTGAAAATGGACCATTTTTCACTTTTCTGAAGCATGACATAATTGGCAATTTTCATGCACTTTTAACCATTTCACAAATTTTGTGGTTAGGGCCCCTGGAAGCATGAAAATCACTTTAAACATTCTCATTTTAACTCTAAAACTGTTGATCCACCTACAAATGGCAAATTTACTCACTCTGAGATCTAAAAAAAGTGTTTCTTCATCCCGGGAATGCTCATTTTAGCTCTAAAACTGATGATCCACCTACAAATGTAAACTGAAGCTCAAAAATAAAACATTTGAAAATGGACCATAAATGCCTCCACATTGTATTTAATTCACTTCCCGGGATGAAGAAACACTTTTTGAGACCTCAGAGTGAGTAAATTTGCCATTTTCATGCCCTTTTAACCATTCCACAAATCTTGTGTTTAGGGCCCCTGGAAGCATGAAAATCACTTTAAACATGCTCATTTTAGCTCTAAAACTGATGATCCACCTACAAATTTAAACTGAAGCTCAAAAATAAAACATTTGCCTCCACATTGTATTTAATTCACTTCCCGGGATGAAGAAACACTTTTTGAGACCTCAGAGTGAGTAAATTTGCCATTTCCATGAACTTTTAACCATTCCACAAATCTTGTGTTTAGGGCCCCTGGAAGCATGAAAATCACTTTAAACATGCTCAATTTAGCTTCAAAACTGATGATCCACCCAAAAATAAAACATTTGAAAATGGACCATTTTTCACCTTTCTGAAGCATGACGTAAGGGTCAAAAATCAGCCGTTTTTGCTTGAACATTAAATGCCTCCAAATGGTATTTAATTCACTTCCCGGGATGAAGAAACACTTTTTGAGACCTCAGAGTGAGTAAATTTGCCATTTTCATGCACTTTTAACCATTCCACAAATCTTGTGTTTAGGGCCCCTGGAAGCATGAAAATCACTTTAAACATGCTCATTTTAGCTTCAAAACTGATGATCCACCCAAAAATAAATCATTTGAAAATGGACCATTTTTCACCTTTCTGAAGCATGACAAATTGGGGGCTGTTATCTCTTTTGTCAAAAATCTGCCGTTTTTGCTTGAACATTAAATGCCTCCAAATGGTATTTAATTCACTTCCCAGGGTGAAGAAACACTTCCTGAGCCCTCAGACAGAGTAAATTGGCCATTTTCATGCAGTTTAACCATTCCACAAATCTTGTTTTTAGGTCCCCTGGAATGAAAATCGCTGTAAACATGCTACTTTTTGAGACCTCAGAGTTAGTAAATTGGCCATTTTCATGCACTTTTAACCATTCCACAATTCTTGTGTTTAGGGTCTCTGGAAGCATGAAAATCACTTTAGACATGCTCATTTTAGCCCTAAAACTGATGATCCACCTACAAATGTAAACTGAAGCTCAAAAATAAAACATTTGAAAACGGACCATTTTTCACCATTCTGAAGCATGAAAAATTGGAGGCTGTTATCTCTATTGTCAAAAATCTGCTGTTTTTGTTTGAACATTAAATGCCTTCAAATGGTATTTAATTCACTTCCCAGGGTGAAGACTTCCTGAGACCTCAGACTGAGTAAATTGGCCATTTTCACGCAGTTTTAACCATTCCACAAATCTTGTGTGTAGCTCCCCTGGAATGAAAATCGCTTTAAACATGCTACTTTTTGAGACCTCGGAGTTAGTAAATTGGCCATTTTCATGCACTTTTAACCATTCCACAATTCTTGTGTTTAGGGTCTCTGGAAGCATGAAAATCACTTTAGACATGCTCATTTTAGCTTCAAAACTGATGATCCACCCAAAAATAAAACATTTGAAAATGGATCATTTTTCACTTTTCTGAAGCATGACATAATTGGCAATTTTCATGCACTTTTAACCATTACACAAATCTTGTGTTTAGGGCCCCTGGAAGCATGAAAATCACTTAAACATTCTCATTTTAACTCTAAAACTGTTGATCCACCTACAAATGGCAAATTTACTCACTCTGAGATCTAAAAAAAGTGTTTCTTCATCCCGGGAATGCTCGTTTTAGCTCTAAAACTGATGATCCACCTACAAATGTAAACTGAAGCTCAAAAATAAAACATTTGAAAATGGACCATAAATGCCTCCACATTGTATTTAATTCACTTCCAGGGATGAAGAAACACTTTTTGAGACCTCAGAGTGAGTAAATTTGCCATTTTCATGCCCTTTTAACCATTCCACAAATCTTGTGTTTAGGGCCCCTGGAAGTATGAAAATCACTTTAAACATGCTCATTTTAGCTCTAAAACTGATGATCCACCTACAAATTTAAACTGAAGCTCAAAAATAAAACATTTGCCTCCACATTGTATTTAATTCACTTCCCGGGATGAAGAAACACTTTTTGAGACCTCAGAGTGTGTAAATTTGCCATTGCCATGAACTTTTAACCATTCCACAAATCTTGTGTTTAGGGCCCCTGGAAGCATGAAAATCACTTTAAACATGCTCATTTTAGCTTCAAAACTGATGATCCACCCAAAAATAAAACATTTGAAAATGGACCATTTTTCACCTTTCTGAAGCATGACAAATTGGGGGCTGTTATCTCTTTTGTAAAAAATCTGCCGTTTTTGCTTGAACATTAAATGCCTCCAAATGGTATTTAATTCACTTCCCAGGGTGAAGAAACACTTCCTGAGCCCTCAGACTGAGTAAATTGGCCATTTTCATGCAGTTTAACCATTCCACAAATCTTGTGTTTAGGTCCCCTGGCATGAAAATCGCTTTAAACATGCTACGTTTGAGACCTCAGAGTTAGTAAATTGGCCATTTTCATGCACTTTTAACCATTCCACAATTCTTGTGTTTAGGGTCTCTGGAAGCATGAAAATCACTTTAGACATGCTCATTTTAGCTCTAAAACTGATGATCCACCTACAAATGTGAACTGAAGCTCAAAAATAAAACATTTGAAAATGGACCATTTTTCACCTTTCTGAAGCATGACAAATTGGAGGCTGTTATCTCTATTGTCAAAAATCTGCTGTTTTTGTTTGAACATTAAATACCTTCAAATGGTATTTAATTCACTTCCCAGGGCGAAGACTTCCTGAGACCTCAGACTGAGTAAATTGGCCATTTTCACGCAGTTTTAACCATTCCACAAATCTTGTGTGTAGCTCCCCTGGAATGAAAATCGCTTTAAACATGCTACTTTTTGAGACCTCAGAGTTAGTAAATTGGCCATTTTCATGCACTTTTAACCATTCCACAATTCTTGTGTTTAGGGTCTCTGGAAGCATGAAAATCACTTTAGACATGCTCATTTTAGCTCTAAAACTGATGATCCACCTACAAATGTAAACTAAAGCTCAAAAATAAAACATTTGAAAATGGACCATAAATTCCTACACATTGTATTTAATTCACTTCCCGGGATGAAGAAACACTTTTTGAGACCTCAGAGTGAGTAAATTTGCCATTTTCATGCACTTTTAACCATTCCACAAATCTTGTGTTTAGGGTCTCCGGAAGCATGAAAACCACTTTAAACATGCTCATTTTAGCTCTAAAACTGATGATCCACCTACAAATGTAAACTGAAGCTCAAAAATAAAACATTTGAAAATGGACCATTTTTCACCTTTCTGAAGCATGACAAATTGGAGGCTGTTATCTCTATTGTCAAAAATCTGCTGTTTTTGCTTGAACATTAAATGCCTTCAAATGGTATTTAATTCACTTCCCAGGGTGAAGACTACCTGAGACCTCAGACTGAGTAAATTGGCCATTTTCACGCAGTTTTAACCATTCCACAAATCTTGTGTTTAGCTCCCCTGGAATGAAAATCGCTTTAAACATGCTACTTTTTGAGACCTCAGAGTTAGTAAATTGGCCATTTTCATGCACTTCTAACCATTCCACAATTCTTGTGTTTAGGGTCTCTGGAAGCATGAAAATCACTTTAGACATGCTCATTTTAGCTCTAAAACTGATGATCCACCTACAAATTTAAACTGAAGCTCAAAAATAAAACATTTGAAAATGGACCATAAATGCCTCCACATTGTATTTAATTCACTTCCCGGGATGAAGAAACACTTTTTGAGACCTCAGAGTGAGTAAATTTGCCATTTTCATGCACTTTTAACCATTCCTCAAATCTTGTGTTTGGGCCCCTGAAAGCATGAAAATCACTTTAAACATGCTCATTTTAGCTCTAAAACTGATGATCCACCCAAAAATAAAACATTTGAAAATGGACAATTTTTCACTTTTCTGAAGCATGACATAATTGGCAATTTTCATGCACTTTTAACCATTTCACAAATCTTGTGTTTAGGGCCCCTGGAATGAGAATCGCTTTAAACATGCTACTTTTTGAGACCTCAGAGTTAGTAAATTGGCCATTTTCATGCAGTTTTAACCATTCCACAAATCTTGTGTTTAGGTCCCCTGGAATGAAAATCGCTTTAAACATGCTACTTTTTGAGACCTCAGAGTTAGTAAAATGGCCATTTTCATGCACTTTTTTAACCATTCCACAAATCTTGTGTTTAGGGCCCCTGGAAGCATGAAAATCACTTTTAAACATGCTCATTTTAGCTTCAAAACTGATGATCCACCCAAAAATAAAACATTTGAAAATGGACCATTTTTCACTTTTCTGAAGCATGACATAATTGGCAATTTTCATGCACTTTTAACCATTTCACAAATCTTGTGTTTAGGGCCCCTGGAATGAGAATCGCTTTAAACATGCTACTTTTTGAGACCTCAGAGTTAGTAAATTGGCCATTTTCATGCAGTTTTAACCATTCCACAAAATTGTGTTTAGGTCCCCTGGAATGAAAATCGCTTTAAACATGCTACTTTTTGAGACCTCAGAGTTAGTAAAATGGCCATTTTCATGCACGTTTTTAACCATTCCACAAATCTTGTGTTTAGGGCCCCTGGAAGCATGAAAATCACTTTTAAACATGCTCATTTTAGCTTCAAAACTGATGATCCACCCAAAAATAAAACATTTGAAAATGGACCATTTTTCACTTTTCTGAAGCATGACATAATTGGCAATTTTCATGCACTTTTAACCATTTCACAAATCTTGTGTTTAGGGCCCCTGGAAGCATGGAAATCACTTTACACATTCTCATTTTAACTCTAAAACTGTTGATCCATCTACAAATGGCAAATTTACTCACTCTGAGATCTAAAAAAAGTGTTTCTTCATCCCGGGAATGCTCATTTTAGCTCTAAAACTGATGATCCACCTACAAATGTAAACTGAAGCTCAAAAATAAAACATTTGAAAATGGACCATAAATGCCTCCACGTTGTATTTAATTCACTTCCCGGGATGAAGAAACACTTTTTGAGACCTCAGAGTTAGTAAATTGGCCATTTTCATGCACTTTTAACCATTCCACAATTCTTGTGTTTAGGGTCTCTGGAAGCATGAAAATCACTTTAGACATGCTCATTTTAGCTCTAAAACTGATGATCCACCTACAAATGTAAACTGAAGCTAAAAAATAAAACATTTGAAAATGGACCATTTTTCACCTTTCTGAAGCATGACAACTTGGAGGCTGTTATCTCTATTGTCAAAAATCTGCTGTTTTTGTTTGAACATTAAATACCTTCAAATGGTATTTAATTCACTTCCCAGGGTGAAGACTTCCTGAGACCTCAGACTGAGTAAATTGGCCATTTTCACGCAGTTTTAACCATTCCACAAATCTTGTGTGTAGCTCCCCTGGAATGAAAATCGCTTTAAACATGCTACTTTTTGAGACCTCAGAGTTAGTAAATTGGCCATTTTCATGCACTTTTAACCATTCCACAATTCTTGTGTTTAGGGTCTCTGGAAGCATGAAAATCACTTTAGACATGCTCATTTTAGCTCTAAAACTGATGATCCACCTACAAATGTAAACTAAAGCTCAAAAATAAAACATTTGAAAATGGACCATAAATTCCTCCACATTGTATTTAATTCACTTCCCGGGATGAAGAAACACTTTTTGAGACCTCAGAGTGAGTAAATTTGCCATTTTCATGCACTTTTAACCATTCCACAAATCTTGTGTTTAGGGTCTCCGGAAGCATGAAAACCACTTTAAACATGCTCATTTTAGCTCTAAAACTGATGATCCACCTACAAATGTAAACTGAAGCTCAAAAATAAAACATTTGAAAATGGACCATTTTTCACCTTTCTGAAGCATGACAAATTGGAGGCTGTTATCTCTATTGTCAAAAATCTGCTGTTTTTGTTTGAACATTAAGTGCCTTCAAATGGTATTTAATTCACTTCCCAGGGTGAAGACTTCCTGAGACCTCAGACTGAGTAAATTGGCCATTTTCACGCAGTTTTAACCATTCCACAAATCTTGTGTGTAGCTCCCCTGGAATGAAAATCGCTTTAAACATGCTACTTTTTGAGACCTCAGAGTTAGTAAATTGGCCATTTTCATGCACTTTTAACCATTCCACAATTCTTGTGTTTAGGGTCTCTGGAAGCATGAAAATCACTTTAGACATGCTCATTTTAGCTTCAAAACTGATGATCCACCCAAAAATAAAACATTTGAAAATGGACCATTTTTCACTTTTCTGAAGCATGACATAATTGGCAATTTTCATGCACTTTTAACCATTTCACAAATCTTGTGTTCAGGGCCCCTGGAAGCATGAAAATCACTTTAAACATTCTCATTTTAACTCTAAAACTGTTGATCAACCTACAAATGGCAAATTTACTCACTCTGAGATCTAAAAAAAAGTGTTTCTTCATCCCGGGAATGCTCATTTTAGCTCTAAACCTGATGATCCACCTACAAATGTAAACTGAAGCTCAAAAATAAAACATTTGAAAATGGACCATAAATGCCTCCACATTGTATTTAATTCACTTCCCGGGATGAAGAAACACTTTTTGAGACCTCAGAGTGAGTAAATTTGCCATTTTCATGCCCTTTTAACCATTCCACAAATCTTGTGTTTAGGGCCCCTGGAAGCATGAAAATCACTTTAAACATGCTCATTTTAGCTCTAAAACTGATGATCCACCTACAAATGTAAACTGAAGCTCAAAAATAAAACATTTGAAAATGGACCATAAATGCCTCCACATTGTATTTAATTCACTTCCCGGGATGAAGAAACACTTTTTGAGACCTCAGAGTGAGTAAATTTGCCATTTTCATGCACTTTTAACCATTCCACAAATCTTGTGTTTAGGGCCCCTGGAAGCATGAAAATCACTTTAAACATGCTCATTTTAGCTTCAAAACTGATGATCCACCCAAAAATAAAACATTTGAAAATGGACCATTTTTCACCTTTCTGAAGCATGACAAATTGGGGGCTGTTATCTCTTTTGTCAAAAATCTGCCGTTTTTGCTTGAACATTAAATGCCTCCAAATGGTATTTAATTCACTTCCCAGGGTGAAGAAACACTTCCTGAGCCCTCAGACTGAGTAAATTGGCCATTTTCAAGCAGTTTTAACCATTCCACAAATCTTGTGTGTAGCTCCCCTGGAATGAAAATCGCTTTAAACATGCTACTTTTTGAGACCTCAGAGTTAGTAAATTGGCCATTTTCATGCACTTTTAACCATTCCACAATTCTTGTGTTTAGGGTCTCTGGAAGCATGAAAATCACTTTAGACATGCTCATTTTAGCTTCAAAACTGATGATCCACCCAAAAATAAAACATTTGAAAATGGACCATTTTTCACTTTTCTGAAGCATGACATAATTGGCAATTTTCATGCACTTTTAACCATTTCACAAATCTTGTGTTTAGGGCCCCTGGAAGCATGAAAATCACTTTAAACATTCTCATTTTAACTCTAAAACTGTTGATCAACCTACAAATGGCAAATTTACTCACTCTGAGATCTAAAAAAAAGTGTTTCTTCATCCCGGGAATGCTCATTTTAGCTCTAAAACTGATGATCCACCTACAAATGTAAACTGAAGCTCAAAAATAAAACATTTGAAAATGGACCATAAATGCCTCCACATTGTATTTAATTCACTTCCCGGGATGAAGAAACACTTTTTGAGACCTCAGAGTGAGTAAATTTGCCATTTTCATGCCCTTTTAACCATTCCACAAATCTTGTGTTTAGGGCCCCTGGAAGCATGAAAATCACTTTAAACATGCTCATTTTAGCTCTAAAACTGATGATCCACCTACAAATGTAAACTGAAGCTCAAAAATAAAACATTTGAAAATGGACCATAAATGCCTCCACATTGTATTTAATTCACTTCCCGGGATGAAGAAACACTTTTTGAGACCTCAGAGTGAGTAAATTTGCCATTTTCATGCACTTTTAACCATTCCACAAATCTTGTGTTTAGGGCCCCTGGAAGCATGAAAATCACTTTAAACATGCTCATTTTAGCTTCAAAACTGATGATCCACCCAAAAATAAAACATTTGAAAATGGACCATTTTTCACCTTTCTGAAGCATGACAAATTGGGGGCTGTTATCTCTTTTGTCAAAAATCTGCCGTTTTTGCTTGAACATTAAATGCCTCCAAATGGTATTTAATTCACTTCCCAGGGTGAAGAAACACTTCCTGAGCCCTCAGACTGAGTAAATTGGCCATTTTCATGCAGTTTAACCATTCCACAAATCTTGTGTTTAGGTCCCCTGGAATGAAAATCGCTTTAAACATGCTACGTTTGAGACCTCAGAGTTAGTAAATTGGCCATTTTCATGCACTTTTAACCATTCCACAATTCTTGTGTTTAGGGTCTCTGGAAGCATGAAAATCACTTTAGACATGCTCATTTTAGCTCTAAAACTGATGATCCACCTACAAATGTAAACTGAAGCTAAAAAATAAAACATTTGAAAATGGACCATTTTTCACCTTTCTGAAGCATGACAACTTGGAGGCTGTTATTTCTATTGTCAAAAATCTGCTGTTTTTGTTTGAACATTAAATACCTTCAAATGGTATTTAATTCACTTCCCAGGGTGAAGACTTCCTGAGACCTCAGACTGAGTAAATTGGCCATTTTCACGCAGTTTTAACCATTCCACAAATCTTGTGTGTAGCTCCCCTGGAATGAAAATCGCTTTAAACATGCTACTTTTTGAGACCTCAGAGTTAGTAAATTGGCCATTTTCATGCACTTTTAACCATTCCACAATTCTTGTGTTTAGGGTCTCTGGAAGCATGAAAATCACTTTAGACATGCTCATTTTAGCTCTAAAACTGATGATCCACCTACAAATGTAAACTAAAGCTCAAAAATAAAACATTTGAAAATGGACCATAAATTCCTCCACATTGTATTTAATTCACTTCCCGGGATGAAGAAACACTTTTTGAGACCTCAGAGTGAGTAAATTTGCCATTTTCATGCACTTTTAACCATTCCACAAATCTTGTGTTTAAGGTCTCCGGAAGCATGAAAACCACTTTAAACATGCTCATTTTTTTTTTCACAACAAGTTTATTGACAAAGATGAGCATATGTAATAAGACGGACCCCCACAATCGGGAAGGCACCATCAGACATTCCGATACAATCGAGAAAATAGAATTGAGTATTCAGTCAAGAATCATTGCAACACAAGGTTATAAGAAACGATCATCTCCGTCTTTTATCATCAAATTACCCACTCATCCCCAACTCCCAGATCCCTCCCCTGAATCCCAAACATGCTCATTTTAGCTCTAAAACTGATGATCCACCTACAAATGTAAACTGAAGCTCAAAAATAAAACATTTGAAAATGGACCATTTTTCACCTTTCTGAAGCATGACAAATTGGAGGCTGTTATCTCTATTGTCAAAAATCTGCTGTTTTTGTTTGAACATTAAATGCCTTCAAATGGTATTTAATTCACTTCCCAGGGTGAAGACTTCCTGTGACCTCAGACTGAGTAAATTGGCCATTTTCACGCAGTTTTAACCATTCCACAAATCTTGTGTGTAGCTCCCCTGGAATGAAAATCGCTTTAAACATGCTACTTTTTGAGACCTCAGAGTTAGTAAATTGGCCATTTTCATGCACTTTTAACCATTCCACAATTCTTGTGTTTAGGGTCTCTGGAAGCATGAAAATCACTTTAGACATGCTCATTTTAGCTTCAAAACTGATGATCCACCCAAAAATAAAACATTTGAAAATGGACCATTTTTCACTTTTCTGAAGCATGACATAATTGGCAATTTTCATGCACTTTTAACCATTTCACAAATCTTGTGTTTAGGGCCCCTGGAAGCATGAAAATCACTTTAAACATTCTCATTTTAACTCTAAAACTGTTGATCAACCTACAAATGGCAAATTTACTCACTCTGAGATCTAAAAAAAAGTGTTTCTTCATCCCGGGAATGCTCATTTTAGCTCTAAAACTGATGATCCACCTACAAATGTAAACTGAAGCTCAAAAATAAAACATTTGAAAATGGACCATAAATGCCTCCACATTGTATTTAATTCACTTCCCGGGATGAAGAAACACTTTTTGAGACCTCAGAGTGAGTAAATTTGCCATTTTCATGCCCTTTTAACCATTCCACAAATCTTGTGTTTAGGGCCCCTGGAAGCATGAAAATCACTTTAAACATGCTCATTTTAGCTCTAAAACTGATGATCCACCTACAAATGTAAACTGAAGCTCAAAAATAAAACATTTGAAAATGGACCATAAATGCCTCCACATTGTATTTAATTCACTTCCCGGGATGAAGAAACACTTTTTGAGACCTCAGAGTGAGTAAATTTGCCATTTTCATGCACTTTTAACCATTCCACAAATCTTGTGTTTAGGGCCCCTGGAAGCATGAAAATCACTTTAAACATGCTCATTTTAGCTTCAAAACTGATGATCCACCCAAAAATAAAACATTTGAAAATGGACCATTTTTCACCTTTCTGAAGCATGACAAATTGGGGGCTGTTATCTCTTTTGTCAAAAATCTGCAGTTTTTGCTTGAACATTAAATGCCTCCAAATGGTATTTAATTCACTTCCCAGGATGAAGAAACACTTCCTGAGCCCTCAGACTGAGTAAATTGGCCATTTTCATGCAGTTTAACCATTCCACAAATCTTGTTTTTAGGTCCCCTGGAATGAAAATCGCTTTAAACATGCTACTTTTTGAGACCTCAGAGTTAGTAAATTGCCATTTTCATGCACTTTTAACCATTCCACAATTCTTGTGTTTAGGGTCTCTGGAAGCATGAAAATCACTTTAGACATGCCCATTTTAGCTCTAAAACTGATGATCCACCTACAAATGTAAACTGAAGCTCAAAAATAAAACATTTGAAAATGGACCATTTTTCACCTTTCTGAAGCATGACAAATTGGAGGCTGTTATCTCTATTGTCAAAAATCTGCTGTTTTTGTTTGAACATTAAATGCCTTCAAATGGTATTTAATTCACTTCCCAGGGTGAAGACTTCCTGAGACCTCAGACTGAGTAAATTGGCCATTTTCACGCAGTTTTAACCATTCCACAAATCTTGTGTGTAGCTCCCCTGGAATGAAAATCGCTTTAAACATGCTACTTTTTGAGACCTCAGAGTTAGTAAATTGGCCATTTTCATGCACTTTCAACCATTCCACAAATCTTGTGTTTAGGGTCTCCGGAAGCGTGAAAACCACTTTAAACATGCTCATTTTAGCTCTAAAACTGATGATCCACCTACAAATGAAAACTGAAGCTCAAAAATAAAACATTTGAAAATGGACCATTTTTCACCTTTCTGAAGCATGACAAATTGGAGGCTGTTATCTCTATTGTCAAAAATCTGCTGTTTTTGCTTGAACATTAAATGCCTTCAAATGGTATTCAATTCACTTCCCAGGGTGAAGACTTCCTGAGACCTCAGACTGAGTAAATTGGCCATTTTCACGCAGTTTTAACCATTCCACAAATCTTGTGTTTAGGTCCCCTGGAATGAAAATCGCTTTAAACATGCTACGTTTGAGACCTCAGAGTTAGTAAATTGGCCATTTTCATGCACTTTTAACCATTCCACAATTCTTGTGTTTAGGGTCTCTGGAAGCATGAAAATCACTTTAGACATGCTCATTTTAGCTCTAAAACTGATGATCCACCTACAAATGTAAACTGAAGCTAAAAAATAAAACATTTGAAAATGGACCATTTTTCACCTTTCTGAAGCATGACAACTTGGAGGCTGTTATCTCTATTGTCAAAAATCTGCTGTTTTTGTTTGAACATTAAATACCTTCAAATGGTATTTAATTCACTTCCCAGGGTGAAGACTTCCTGAGACCTCAGACTGAGTAAATTGGCCATTTTCACGCAGTTTTAACCATTCCACAAATCTTGTGTGTAGCTCCCCTGGAATGAAAATCGCTTTAAACATGCTACTTTTTGAGACCTCAGAGTTAGTAAATTGGCCATTTTCATGCACTTTTAACCATTCCACAATTCTTGTGTTTAGGGTCTCTGGAAGCATGAAAATCACTTTAGACATGCTCATTTTAGCTCTAAAACTGATGATCCACCTACAAATGTAAACTAAAGCTCAAAAATAAAACATTTGAAAATGGACCATAAATTCCTCCACATTGTATTTAATTCACTTCCCGGGATGAAGAAACACTTTTTGAGACCTCAGAGTGAGTAAATTTGCCATTTTCATGCACTTTTAACCATTCCACAAATCTTGTGTTTAAGGTCTCCGGAAGCATGAAAACCACTTTAAACATGCTCATTTTTTTTTTCACAACAAGTTTATTGACAAAGATGAGCATATGTAATAAGACGGACCCCCACAATCGGGAAGGCACCATCAGACATTCCGATACAATCGAGAAAATAGAATTGAGTATTCAGTCAAGAATCATTGCAACACAAGGTTATAAGAAACGATCATCTCCGTCTTTTATCATCAAATTACCCACTCATCCCCAACTCCCAGATCCCTCCCCTGAATCCCAAACATGCTCATTTTAGCTCTAAAACTGATGATCCACCTACAAATGTAAACTGAAGCTCAAAAATAAAACATTTGAAAATGGACCATTTTTCACCTTTCTGAAGCATGACAAATTGGAGGCTGTTATCTCTATTGTCAAAAATCTGCTGTTTTTGTTTGAACATTAAATGCCTTCAAATGGTATTTAATTCACTTCCCAGGGTGAAGACTTCCTGTGACCTCAGACTGAGTAAATTGGCCATTTTCACGCAGTTTTAACCATTCCACAAATCTTGTGTGTAGCTCCCCTGGAATGAAAATCGCTTTAAACATGCTACTTTTTGAGACCTCAGAGTTAGTAAATTGGCCATTTTCATGCACTTTTTACCATTCCACAATTCTTGTGTTTAGGGTCTCTGGAAGCATGAAAATCACTTTAGACATGCTCATTTTAGCTTCAAAACTGATGATCCACCCAAAAATAAAACATTTGAAAATGGACCATTTTTCACTTTTCTGAAGCATGACATAATTGGCAATTTTCATGCACTTTTAACCATTTCACAAATCTTGTGTTTAGGGCCCCTGGAAGCATGAAAATCACTTTAAACATTCTCATTTTAACTCTAAAACTGTTGATCAACCTACAAATGGCAAATTTACTCACTCTGAGATCTAAAAAAAAGTGTTTCTTCATCCCGGGAATGCTCATTTTAGCTCTAAAACTGATGATCCACCTACAAATGTAAACTGAAGCTCAAAAATAAAACATTTGAAAATGGACCATAAATGCCTCCACATTGTATTTAATTCACTTCCCGGGATGAAGAAACACTTTTTGAGACCTCAGAGTGAGTAAATTTGCCATTTTCATGCCCTTTTAACCATTCCACAAATCTTGTGTTTAGGGCCCCTGGAAGCATGAAAATCACTTTAAACATGCTCATTTTAGCTCTAAAACTGATGATCCACCTACAAATGTAAACTGAAGCTCAAAAATAAAACATTTGAAAATGGACCATAAATGCCTCCACATTGTATTTAATTCACTTCCCGGGATGAAGAAACTCTTTTTGAGACCTCAGAGTGAGTAAATTTGCCATTTTCATGCACTTTTAACCATTCCTCAAATCTTGTGTTTGGGCCCCTGAAAGCATGAAAATCACTTTAAACATGCTCATTTTAGCTCTAAAACTGATGATCCACCCAAAAATAAAACATTTGAAAATGGACCATTTTTCACTTTTCTGAAGCATGACATAATTGGCAATTTTCATGCACTTTTAACCATTTCACAAATCTTGTGTTTAGGGCCCCTGGAATGAGAATCGCTTTACACATGCTACTTTTTGAGACCTCAGAGTTAGTAAATTGGCCATTTTCATGCAGTTTTAACCATTCCACAAATCATGTGTTTAGGTCCCCTGGAATGAAAATCGCTTTAAACATGCTACTTTTTGAGACCTCAGAGTTCGTAAAATGGCCATTTTCATGCACTTTTTTAACCATTCCACAAATCTTGTGTTTAGGGCCCCTGGAAGCATGAAAATCACTTTTAAACATGGTCATTTTAGCTTCAAAACTGATGATCCACCCAAAAAAAAAACATTTGAAAATGGACCATTTTTCACTTTTCTGAAGCATGACATAATTGGCAATTTTCATGCTCTTTTAACCATTTCACAAATCTTGTGTTTAGGGCCCCTGGAAGCATGAAAATCACTTTAAACATTCTCATTTTAACTCTAAAACTGTTGATCCACCAACAAATGGCAAATTTACTCACTCTGAGATCTAAAAAAAGTGTTTCTTCATCCCGGGAATGCTCATTTTAGCTCTAAAACTGATGATCCACCTACAAATGTAAACTGAAGCTCAAAAATAAAACATTTGAAAATGGACCATAAATGCCTCCACATTGTATTTAATTCACTTCCCGGGATGAAGAAACACTTTTTGAGACCTCAGAGTGAGTAAATTTGCCATTTTCATGCCCTTTTAACCATTCCACAAATCTTGTGTTTAGGGCCCCTGGAAGCATGAAAATCACTTTAAACATGCTCATTTTAGCTCTAAAACTGATGATCCACCTACAAATTTAAACTAAAGCTCAAAAATAAAACATTTGAAAATGGACCATAAATGCCTCCACATTGTATTTAATTCACTTCCCGGGATGAAGAAACACTTTTTGAGACCTCAGAGTGAGTAAATTTGCCATTTCCATGAACTTTTAACCATTCCACAAATCTTGTGTTTAGGGCCCCTGGAAGCATGAAAATCACTTTAAACATGCTCAATTTAGCTTCAAAACTGATGATCCACCCAAAAATAAAACATTTGAAAATGGATCATTTTTCACCTTTCTGAAGCATGACGTAAGGGTCAAAAATCAGCCGTTCTTGCTTGAACATTAAATGCCTCCAAATGGTATTTAATTCATTTCCCGGGATGAAGAAACACTTTTTGAGACCTCAGAGTTAGTAAATTGGCCATTTTCATGCAGTTTTAACCATTCCACAAATCTTGTGTTTAGGTCCCCTGGAATGAAAATCGCTTTAAACATGCTATTTTTTGAGACCTCAGAGTTAGTAAAATGGCTATTTTCATGCACTTTTAACCATTCCACAAATCTTGTGTTTAGGGCCCCTGGAAGCATGAAAATCACTTTAAACATTCTCATTGTAACTCTAAAACTGTTGATCCACCTACAAATGGCAAATTTACTCACTCTGAGATCTAAAAAAAGTGTTTCTTCATCCCGGGAATGCTCATTTTAGCTCTAAAACTGATGATCCACCTACAAATGTAAACTGAAGCTCAAAAATAAAACATTTGAAAATGGACCATAAATGCCTCCACATTGTATTTAATTCACTTCCCGGCATGAAGAAACACTTTTTGAGACCTCAGAGTGAGTAAATTTGCCATTTTCATGCCCTTTTAACCATTCCACAAATCTTGAGTTTAGGGCCCCTGGAAGCATGAAAATCACTTTAAACATGCTCATTTTAGCTCTAAAACTGATGATCCACCCAAAAATAAAACATTTGAAAATGGACCATTTTTCACTTTTCTGAAGCATGACATAATTGGCAATTTTCATGCACTTTTAACCGTTTCACAAATCTTGTGTTTAGGGCCCCTGGAATGAGAATCGCTTTAAACATGCTACTTTTTGAGACCTCAGAGTTAGTAAATTGGCCATTTTCATGCAGTTTTAACCATTCCACAAATCTTGTGTTTAGGTCCCCTGGAATGAAAATCGCTTTAAATATGCTACTTTTTGAGACCTCAGAGTTAGTAAATTGGCCATTTTCATGCACTTTCAACCATTCCACAAATCTTGTGTTTAGGGTCTCCGGAAGCGTGAAAACCACTTTAAACATGCTCATTTTAGCTCTAAAACTGATGATCCACCTACAAATGAAAACTGAAGCTCAAAAATAAAACATTTGAAAATGGACCATTTTTCACCTTTCTGAAGCATGACAAATTGGAGGCTGTTATCTCTATTGTCAAAAATCTGCTGTTTTTGCTTGAACATTAAATGCCTTCAAATGGTATTCAATTCACTTCCCAGGGTGAAGACTTCCTGAGACCTCAGACTGAGTAAATTGGCCATTTTCACGCAGTTTTAACCATTCCACAAATCTTGTGTTTAGGTCCCCTGGAATGAAAATCGCTTTAAACATGCTACGTTTGAGACCTCAGAGTTAGTAAATTGGCCATTTTCATGCACTTTTAACCATTCCACAATTCTTGTGTTTAGGGTCTCTGGAAGCATGAAAATCACTTTAGACATGCTCATTTTAGCTCTAAAACTGATGATCCACCTACAAATGTAAACTGAAGCTAAAAAATAAAACATTTGAAAATGGACCATTTTTCACCTTTCTGAAGCATGACAACTTGGAGGCTGTTATCTCTATTGTCAAAAATCTGCTGTTTTTGTTTGAACATTAAATACCTTCAAATGGTATTTAATTCACTTCCCAGGGTGAAGACTTCCTGAGACCTCAGACTGAGTAAATTGGCCATTTTCACGCAGTTTTAACCATTCCACAAATCTTGTGTGTAGCTCCCCTGGAATGAAAATCGCTTTAAACATGCTACTTTTTGAGACCTCAGAGTTAGTAAATTGGCCATTTTCATGCACTTTTAACCATTCCACAATTCTTGTGTTTAGGGTCTCTGGAAGCATGAAAATCACTTTAGACATGCTCATTTTAGCTCTAAAACTGATGATCCACCTACAAATGTAAACTAAAGCTCAAAAATAAAACATTTGAAAATGGACCATAAATTCCTCCACATTGTATTTAATTCACTTCCCGGGATGAAGAAACACTTTTTGAGACCTCAGAGTGAGTAAATTTGCCATTTTCATGCACTTTTAACCATTCCACAAATCTTGTGTTTAAGGTCTCCGGAAGCATGAAAACCACTTTAAACATGCTCATTTTTTTTTTCACAACAAGTTTATTGACAAAGATGAGCATATGTAATAAGACGGACCCCCACAATCGGGAAGGCACCATCAGACATTCCGATACAATCGAGAAAATAGAATTGAGTATTCAGTCAAGAATCATTGCAACACAAGGTTATAAGAAACGATCATCTCCGTCTTTTATCATCAAATTACCCACTCATCCCCAACTCCCAGATCCCTCCCCTGAATCCCAAACATGCTCATTTTAGCTCTAAAACTGATGATCCACCTACAAATGTAAACTGAAGCTCAAAAATAAAACATTTGAAAATGGACCATTTTTCACCTTTCTGAAGCATGACAAATTGGAGGCTGTTATCTCTATTGTCAAAAATCTGCTGTTTTTGTTTGAACATTAAATGCCTTCAAATGGTATTTAATTCACTTCCCAGGGTGAAGACTTCCTGTGACCTCAGACTGAGTAAATTGGCCATTTTCACGCAGTTTTAACCATTCCACAAATCTTGTGTGTAGCTCCCCTGGAATGAAAATCGCTTTAAACATGCTACTTTTTGAGACCTCAGAGTTAGTAAATTGGCCATTTTCATGCACTTTTTACCATTCCACAATTCTTGTGTTTAGGGTCTCTGGAAGCATGAAAATCACTTTAGACATGCTCATTTTAGCTTCAAAACTGATGATCCACCCAAAAATAAAACATTTGAAAATGGACCATTTTTCACTTTTCTGAAGCATGACATAATTGGCAATTTTCATGCACTTTTAACCATTTCACAAATCTTGTGTTTAGGGCCCCTGGAAGCATGAAAATCACTTTAAACATTCTCATTTTAACTCTAAAACTGTTGATCAACCTACAAATGGCAAATTTACTCACTCTGAGATCTAAAAAAAAGTGTTTCTTCATCCCGGGAATGCTCATTTTAGCTCTAAAACTGATGATCCACCTACAAATGTAAACTGAAGCTCAAAAATAAAACATTTGAAAATGGACCATAAATGCCTCCACATTGTATTTAATTCACTTCCCGGGATGAAGAAACACTTTTTGAGACCTCAGAGTGAGTAAATTTGCCATTTTCATGCCCTTTTAACCATTCCACAAATCTTGTGTTTAGGGCCCCTGGAAGCATGAAAATCACTTTAAACATGCTCATTTTAGCTCTAAAACTGATGATCCACCTACAAATGTAAACTGAAGCTCAAAAATAAAACATTTGAAAATGGACCATAAATGCCTCCACATTGTATTTAATTCACTTCCCGGGATGAAGAAACTCTTTTTGAGACCTCAGAGTGAGTAAATTTGCCATTTTCATGCACTTTTAACCATTCCTCAAATCTTGTGTTTGGGCCCCTGAAAGCATGAAAATCACTTTAAACATGCTCATTTTAGCTCTAAAACTGATGATCCACCCAAAAATAAAACATTTGAAAATGGACCATTTTTCACTTTTCTGAAGCATGACATAATTGGCAATTTTCATGCACTTTTAACCATTTCACAAATCTTGTGTTTAGGGCCCCTGGAATGAGAATCGCTTTACACATGCTACTTTTTGAGACCTCAGAGTTAGTAAATTGGCCATTTTCATGCAGTTTTAACCATTCCACAAATCATGTGTTTAGGTCCCCTGGAATGAAAATCGCTTTAAACATGCTACTTTTTGAGACCTCAGAGTTCGTAAAATGGCCATTTTCATGCACTTTTTTAACCATTCCACAAATCTTGTGTTTAGGGCCCCTGGAAGCATGAAAATCACTTTTAAACATGGTCATTTTAGCTTCAAAACTGATGATCCACCCAAAAAAAAAACATTTGAAAATGGACCATTTTTCACTTTTCTGAAGCATGACATAATTGGCAATTTTCATGCTCTTTTAACCATTTCACAAATCTTGTGTTTAGGGCCCCTGGAAGCATGAAAATCACTTTAAACATTCTCATTTTAACTCTAAAACTGTTGATCCACCTACAAATGGCAAATTTACTCACTCTGAGATCTAAAAAAAGTGTTTCTTCATCCCGGGAATGCTCATTTTAGCTCTAAAACTGATGATCCACCTACAAATGTAAACTGAAGCTCAAAAATAAAACATTTGAAAATGGACCATAAATGCCTCCACATTGTATTTAATTCACTTCCCGGGATGAAGAAACACTTTTTGAGACCTCAGAGTGAGTAAATTTGCCATTTTCATGCCCTTTTAACCATTCCACAAATCTTGTGTTTAGGGCCCCTGGAAGCATGAAAATCACTTTAAACATGCTCATTTTAGCTCTAAAACTGATGATCCACCTACAAATTTAAACTAAAGCTCAAAAATAAAACATTTGAAAATGGACCATAAATGCCTCCACATTGTATTTAATTCACTTCCCGGGATGAAGAAACACTTTTTGAGACCTCAGAGTGAGTAAATTTGCCATTTCCATGAACTTTTAACCATTCCACAAATCTTGTGTTTAGGGCCCCTGGAAGCATGAAAATCACTTTAAACATGCTCAATTTAGCTTCAAAACTGATGATCCACCCAAAAATAAAACATTTGAAAATGGATCATTTTTCACCTTTCTGAAGCATGACGTAAGGGTCAAAAATCAGCCGTTCTTGCTTGAACATTAAATGCCTCCAAATGGTATTTAATTCATTTCCCGGGATGAAGAAACACTTTTTGAGACCTCAGAGTTAGTAAATTGGCCATTTTCATGCAGTTTTAACCATTCCACAAATCTTGTGTTTAGGTCCCCTGGAATGAAAATCGCTTTAAACATGCTATTTTTTGAGACCTCAGAGTTAGTAAAATGGCTATTTTCATGCACTTTTAACCATTCCACAAATCTTGTGTTTAGGGCCCCTGGAAGCATGAAAATCACTTTAAACATTCTCATTGTAACTCTAAAACTGTTGATCCACCTACAAATGGCAAATTTACTCACTCTGAGATCTAAAAAAAGTGTTTCTTCATCCCGGGAATGCTCATTTTAGCTCTAAAACTGATGATCCACCTACAAATGTAAACTGAAGCTCAAAAATAAAACATTTGAAAATGGACCATAAATGCCTCCACATTGTATTTAATTCACTTCCCGGCATGAAGAAACACTTTTTGAGACCTCAGAGTGAGTAAATTTGCCATTTTCATGCCCTTTTAACCATTCCACAAATCTTGAGTTTAGGGCCCCTGGAAGCATGAAAATCACTTTAAACATGCTCATTTTAGCTCTAAAACTGATGATCCACCCAAAAATAAAACATTTGAAAATGGACCATTTTTCACTTTTCTGAAGCATGACATAATTGGCAATTTTCATGCACTTTTAACCGTTTCACAAATCTTGTGTTTAGGGCCCCTGGAATGAGAATCGCTTTAAACATGCTACTTTTTGAGACCTCAGAGTTAGTAAATTGGCCATTTTCATGCAGTTTTAACCATTCCACAAATCTTGTGTTTAGGTCCCCTGGAATGAAAATCGCTTTAAATATGCTACTTTTTGAGACCTCAGAGTTAGTAAAATGGCCATTTTCATGCACTTTTTTAACCATTCCACAAATCTTGTGTTTAGGGCCCCTGGAAGCATGAAAATCACTTTTAAACATGCTCATTTTAGCTTCAAAACTGATGATCCACCCAAAAATAAAACATTTGAAAATGGACCATTTTTCACTTTTCTGAAGCATGACATAATTGGCAATTTTCATGCACTTTTAACCATTTCACAAATCTTGTGTTTAGGGCCCCTGGAAGCATGAAAATCACTTTAAACATTCTCATTTTAACTCTAAAACTGTTGATCCACCTACAAATGGCAAATTTACTCACTCTGAGATCTAAAAAAAGTGTTTCTTCATCCCGGGAATGCTCATTTTAGCTCTAAAACTGATGATCCACCTACAAATGTAAACTGAAGCTCAAAAATAAAACATTTGAAAATGGACCATAAATGCCTCCACATTGTATTTAATTCACTTCCCGGGATGAAGAAACACTTTTTGAGACCTCAGAGTGAGTAAATTTGCCATTTCTATGAACTTTTAACCATTCCACAAATCTTGTGTTTAGGGCCCCTGGAAGCATGAAAATCACTTTAAACATGCTCAATTTAGCTTCAAAACTGATGATCCACCCAAAAATAAAACATTTGAAAATGGACCATTTTTCACCTTTCTGAAGCATGACGTAAGGGTCAAAAATCAGCCGTTTTTGCTTGAACATTAAATGCCTCCAAATGGTATTTAATTCACTTCCCGGGATGAAGAAACACTTTTTGAGACCTCAGAGTGAGTAAATTTGCCATTTTCATTCACTTTTAACCATTCCACAAATCTTGTGTTTAGGGCCCCTGGAAGCATGAAAATCACTTTAAACATGCTCATTTTAGCTTCAAAACTGATGATCCACCCAAAAATAAAACATTTGAAAATGGACCATTTTTCACCTTTCTGAAGCATGACAAATTGGGGGCTGTTATCTCTTTTGTCAAAAATCTGCCGTTTTTGCTTGAACATTCAATGCCTCCAAATGGTATTTAATTCACTTCCCAGGGTGAAGAAACACTTCCTGAGCCCTCAGACTGAGTAAATTGGCCATTTTCATGCAGTTTAACCATTCCACAAATCTTGTGTTTAGGTCCCCTGGAATGAAAATCGCTTTAAACATGCTACTTTTTGAGACCTCAGAGTTAGTAAATTGGCCATTTTCATGCACTTTTAACCATTCCACAATTCTTGTGTTTAGGGTCTCTGGAAGCATGAAAATCACTTTAGACATGCTCATTTTAGCTTTAAACTGATGATCCACCTACAAATGTAAACTAAAGCTCAAAAATAAAACATTTGAAAATGGACCATAAATTCCTCCACATTGTATTTAATTCACTTCCCGGGATGAAGAAACACTTTTTGAGACCTCAGAGTGAGTAAATTTGCCATTTTCATGCACTTTTAACCATTCCACAAATCTTGTGTTTAGGGTCTCCGGAAGCATGAAAACCACTTTAAACATGCTCATTTTAGCTCTAAAACTGATGATCCACCTACAAATGTAAACTGAAGCTCAAAAATAAAACATTTGAAAATGGACCATTTTTCACCTTTCTGAAGCATGACAAATTGGAGGCTGTTATCTCTATTGTCAAAAATCTGCTGTTTTTGCTTGAACATTAAATGCCTTCAAATGGTATTTAATTCACTTCCCAGGGTGAAGACTTCCTGAGACCTCAGACTGAGTAAATTGGCCATTTTCACACAGTTTTAACCATTCCACAAATCTTGTGTTTAGCTCCCCTGGAATGAAAATCGCTTTAAACATTCTACTTTTTGAGACCTCAGAGTTAGTAAATTGGCCATTTTCATGCACTTCTAACCATTCCACAATTCTTGTGTTTAGGGTCTCTGGAAGCATGAAAATCACTTTAGACATGCTCATTTTAGCTCTAAAACTGATGATCCACCTACAAATTTAAACTGAAGCTCAAAAATAAAACATTTGAAAATGGACCATAAATGCCTCCACATTGTATTCAATTCACTTCCCGGGATGAAGAAACACTTTTTGAGACCTCAGAGTGAGTAAATTTGCCATTTTCATGCACTTTTAACCATTCCTCAAATCTTGTGTTTGGGCCCCTGAAAGCATGAAAATCACTTTAAACATGCTCATTTTAGCTCTAAAACTGATGATCCACCCAAAAATAAAACATTTGAAAATGGACCATTTTTCACTTTTCTGAAGCATGACATAATTGGCAATTTTCATGCACTTTTAACCATTTCACAAATCTTGTGTTTAGGGCCCCTGGAATGAGAATCGCTTTAAACATGCTACTTTTTGAGACCTCAGAGTTAGTAAATTGGCCATTTTCATGCAGTTTTAACCATTCCACAAATCTTGTGTTTAGGTCCCCTGGAATGAAAATCGCTTTAAACATGCTACTTTTTGAGACCTCAGAGTTAGTAAAATGGCCATTTTCATGCACTTTTTTAACCATTCCACAAATCTTGTGTTTAGGGCCCCTGGAAGCATGAAAATCACTTTTAAACATGCTCATTTTAGCTTCAAAACTGATGATCCACCCAAAAATAAAACATTTGAAAATGGACCATTTTTCACTTTTCTGAAGCATGACATAATTGGCAATTTTCATGCACTTTTAACCATTTCACAAATCTTGGGTTTAGGGCCCCTGGAAGCATGAAAATCACTTTAAACATTCTCATTTTAACTCTAAAACTGTTGATCCACCTACAAATGGCAAATTTACTCACTCTGAGATCTAAAAAAAGTGTTTCTTCATCCCGGGAATGCTCATTTTAGCTCTAAAACTGATGATCCACCTACAAATATAAACTGAAGCTCAAAAATAAAACATTTGAAAATGGACCATAAATGCCTCCACATTGTATTTAATTCACTTCCCGGGATGAAGAAACACTTTTTGAGACCTCAGAGTGAGTAAATTTGCCATTTTCATGCCCTTTTAACCATTCCACAAATCTTGTGTTTAGGGCCCCTGGAAGCATGAAAATCACTTTAAACATGCTCATTTTAGCTCTAAAACTGATGATCCACCTACAAATTTAAACTGAAGCTCAAAAATAAAACATTTGCCTCCACATTGTATTTAATTCACTTCCCGGGATGAAGAAACACTTTTTGAGACCTCAGAGTGAGTAAATTTGCCATTTCCATGAACTTTTAACCATTCCACAAATCTTGTGTTTAGGGCCCCTGGAAGCATGAAAATCACTTTAAACATGCTCAATTTAGCTTCAAAACTGATGATCCACCCAAAAATAAAACATTTGAAAATGGACCATTTTTCACCTTTCTGAAGCATGACGTAAGGGTCAAAAATCAGCCGTTTTTGCTTGAACATTAAATGCCTCCAAATGGTATTTAATTCACTTCCCGGGATGAAGAAACACTTTTTGAGACCTCAGAGTGAGTAAATTTGCAATTTTCATGCACTTTTAACCATTCCACAAATCTTGTGTTTAGGGCCCCTGGAAGCATGAAAATCACTTTAAACATGCTCATTTTAGCTTCAAAACTGATGATCCACCCAAAAATAAATCATTTGAAAATGGACCATTTTTCACCTTTCTGAAGCATGACAAATTGGGGGCTGTTATCTCTTTTGTCAAAAATCTGCCGTTTTTTCTTGAACATTAAATGCCTCCAAATGGTATTTAATTCACTTCCCAGGGTGAAGAAACACTTCCTGAGCCCTCAGACAGAGTAAATTGGCCATTTTCATGCAGTTTAACCATTCCACAAATCTTGTTTTTAGGTCCCCTGGAATGAAAATCGCTGTAAACATGCTACTTTTTGAGACCTCAGAGTTAGTAAATTGGCCATTTTCATGCACATTTAACCATTCCACAATTCTTGTGTTTAGGGTCTCTGGAAGCATGAAAATCACTTTAGACATGCTCATTTTAGCCCTAAAACTGATGATCCACCTACAAATGTAAACTGAAGCTCAAAAATAAAACATTTGAAAACGGACCATTTTTCACCATTCTGAAGCATGACAAATTGGAGGCTGTTATCTCTATTGTCAAAAATCTGCTGTTTTTGTTTGAACATTAAATGCCTTCAAATGGTATTTAATTCACTTCCCAGGGTGAAGACTTCCTGAGACCTCAGACTGAGTAAATTGGCCATTTTCACGCAGTTTTAACCATTCCACAAATCTTGTGTGTAGCTCCCCTGGAATGAAAATCGCTTTAAACATGCTACTTTTTGAGACCTCGGAGTTAGTAAATTGGCCATTTTCATGCACTTTTAACCATTCCACAATTCTTGTGTTTAGGGTCTCTGGAAGCATGAAAATCACTTTAGACATGCTCATTTTAGCTTCAAAACTGATGATCCACCCAAAAATAAAACATTTGAAAATGGATCATTTTTCACTTTTCTGAAGCATGACATAATTGGCAATTTTCATGCACTTTTAACCATTACACAAATCTTGTGTTTAGGGCCCCTGGAAGCATGAAAATCACTTTAAACATTCTCATTTTAACTCTAAAACTGTTGATCCACCTACAAATGGCAAATTTACTCACTCTGAGATCTAAAAAAAGTGTTTCTTCATCCCGGGAATGCTCGTTTTAGCTCTAAAACTGATGATCCACCTACAAATGTAAACTGAAGCTCAAAAATAAAACATTTGAAAATGGACCATAAATGCCTCCACATTGTATTTAATTCACTTCCAGGGATGAAGAAACACTTTTTGAGACCTCAGAGTGAGTAAATTTGCCATTTTCATGCCCTTTTAACCATTCCACAAATCTTGTGTTTAGGGCCCCTGGAAGTATGAAAATCACTTTAAACATGCTCATTTTAGCTCTAAAACTGATGATCCACCTACAAATTTAAACTGAAGCTCAAAAATAAAACATTTGCCTCCACATTGTATTTAATTCACTTCCCGGGATGAAGAAACACTTTTTGAGACCTCAGAGTGAGTAAATTTGCCATTGCCATGAACTTTTAACCATTCCACAAATCTTGTGTTTAGGGCCCCTGGAAGCATGAAAATCACTTTAAACATGCTCAATTTAGCTTCAAAACTGATGATCCACCCAAAAATAAAACATTTGAAAATGGACCATTTTTCACCTTTCTGAAGCATGACGTAAGGGTCAAAAATCAGCAGTTTTTGCTTGAACATTAAATGCCTCCAAATGGTATTTAATTCACTTCCCGGGATGAAGAAACACTTTTTGAGACCTCAGAGTGAGTAAATTTGCCATTTTCATGCACTTTTACCCATTCCACAAATCTTGTGTTTAGGGCCCCTGGAAGCATGAAAATCACTTTAAACATGCTCATTTTAGCTTCAAAACTGATGATCCACCCAAAAATAAAACATTTGAAAATGGACCATTTTTCACCTTTCTGAAGCATGACAAATTGGGGGCTGTTATCTCTTTTGTCAAAAATCTGCCGTTTTTGCTTGAACATTAAATGCCTCCAAATGGTATTTAATTCACTTCCCAGGGTGAAGAAACACTTCCTGAGCCCTCAGACTGAGTAAATTGGCCATTTTCATGCAGTTTAACCATTCCACAAATCTTGTGTTTAGGTCCCCTGGAATGAAAATCGCTTTAAACATGCTACGTTTGAGACCTCAGAGTTAGTAAATTGGCCATTTTCATGCACTTTTAACCATTCCACAATTCTTGTGTTTAGGGTCTCTGGAAGCATGAAAATCACTTTAGACATGCTCATTTTAGCTCTAAAACTGATGATCCACCTACAAATGTGAACTGAAGCTCAAAAATAAAACATTTGAAAATGGACCATTTTTCACCTTTCTGAAGCATGACAAATTGGAGGCTGTTATCTCTATTGTCAAAAATCTGCTGTTTTGGTTTGAACATTAAATACCTTCAAATGGTATTTAATTCACTTCCCAGGGCGAAGACTTCCTGAGACCTCAGACTGAGTAAATTGGCCATTTTCACGCAGTTTTAACCATTCCACAAATCTTGTGTGTAGCTCCCCTGGAATGAAAATCGCTTTAAACATGCTACTTTTTGAGACCTCAGAGTTAGTAAATTGGCCATTTTCATGCACTTTTAACCATTCCACAATTCTTGTGTTTAGGGTCTCTGGAAGCATGAAAATCACTTTAGACATGCTCATTTTAGCTCTAAAACTGATGATCCACCTACAAATGTAAACTAAAGCTCAAAAATAAAACATTTGAAAATGGACCATAAATTCCTACACATTGTATTTAATTCACTTCCCGGGATGAAGAAACACTTTTTGAGACCTCAGAGTGAGTAAATTTGCCATTTTCATGCACTTTTAACCATTCCACAAATCTTGTGTTTAGGGTCTCCGGAAGCATGAAAAACACTTTAAACATGCTCATTTTAGCTCTAAAACTGATGATCCACCTACAAATGTAAACTGAAGCTCAAAAATAAAACATTTGAAAATGGACCATTTTTCACCTTTCTGAAGCATGACAAATTGGAGGCTGTTATCTCTATTGTCAAAAATCTGCTGTTTTTGCTTGAACATTAAATGCCTTCAAATGGTATTTAATTCACTTCCCAGGGTGAAGACTTCCTGAGACCTCAGACTGAGTAAATTGGCCATTTTCACGCAGTTTTAACCATTCCACAAATCTTGTGTTTAGCTCCCCTGGAATGAAAATCGCTTTAAACATGCTACTTTTTGAGACCTCAGAGTTAGTAAATTGTCCATTTTCATGCACTTCTAACCATTCCACAATTCTTGTGTTTAGGGTCTCTGGAAGCATGAAAATCACTTTAGACATGCTCATTTTAGCTCTAAAACTGATGATCCACCTACAAATTTAAACTGAAGCTCAAAAATAAAACATTTGAAAATGGACCATAAATGCCTCCACATTGTATTTAATTCACTTCCCGGGATGAAGAAACACTTTTTGAGACCTCAGAGTGAGTAAATTTGCCATTTTCATGCACTTTTAACCATTCCTCAAATCTTGTGTTTGGGCCCCTGAAAGCATGAAAATCACTTTAAACATGCTCATTTTAGCTCTAAAACTGATGATCCACCCAAAAATAAAACATTTGAAAATGGACCATTTTTCACTTTTCTGAAGCATGACATAATTGGCAATTTTCATGCACTTTTAACCATTTCACAAATCTTGTGTTTAGGGCCCCTGGAATGAGAATCGCTTTAAACATGCTACTTTTTGAGACCTCAGAGTTAGTAAATTGGCCATTTTCATGCAGTTTTAACCATTCCACAAATCTTGTGTTTAGGTCCCCTGGAATGAAAATCGCTTTAAACATGCTACTTTTTGAGACCTCAGAGTTAGTAAAATGGCCATTTTCATGCACTTTTTTAACCATTCCACAAATCTTGTGTTTAGGGCCCCTGGAAGCATGAAAATCACTTTTAAACATGCTCATTTTAGCTTCAAAACTGATGATCCACCCAAAAATAAAACATTTGAAAATGGACCATTTTTCACTTTTCTGAAGCATGACATAATTGGCAATTTTCATGCACTTTTAACCATTTCTCAAATCTTGTGTTTAGGGCCCCTGGAATGAGAATCGCTTTAAACATGCTACTTTTTGAGACCTCAGAGTTAGTAAATTGGCCATTTTCATGCAGTTTTAACCATTCCACAAAATTGTGTTTAGGTCCCCTGGAATGAAAATCGCTTTAAACATGCTACTTTTTGAGACCTCAGAGTTAGTAAAATGGCCATTTTCATGCACGTTTTTAACCATTCCACAAATCTTGTGTTTAGGGCCCCTGGAAGCATGAAAATCACTTTTAAACATGCTCATTTTAGCTTCAAAACTGATGATCCACCCAAAAATAAAACATTTGAAAATGGACCATTTTTCACTTTTCTGAAGCATGACATAATTGGCAATTTTCATGCACTTTTAACCATTTCACAAATCTTGTGTTTAGGGCCCCTGGAAGCATGGAAATCACTTTACACATTCTCATTTTAACTCTAAAACTGTTGATCCACCTACAAATGGCAAATTTACTCACTCTGAGATCTAAAAAAAGTGTTTCTTCATCCCGGGAATGCTCATTTTAGCTCTAAAACTGATGATCCACCTACAAATGTAAACTGAAGCTCAAAAATAAAACATTTGAAAATGGACCATAAATGCCTCCACGTTGTATTTAATTCACTTCCCGGGATGAAGAAACACTTTTTGAGACCTCAGAGTGAGTAAATTTGCCATTTTCATGCACTTTAACCATTCCACAAATCTTGTGTTTAGGGCCCCTGGAAGCATGAAAATCACTTTAAACATGCTCATTTTAGCTTCAAAACTGATGATCCACCCAAAAATAAAACATTTGCAAATGGACTATTTTTCACCTTTCTGAAGCATGACAAATTGGGGGCTGTTATCTCTTTTGTCAAAAATCTGCCGTTTTTGCTTGAACATTAAATGCCTCCAAATGGTATTTAATTCACTTCCCAGGGTGAAGAAACACTTCCTGAGCCCTCAGACTGAGTAAATTGGCCATTTTCATGCAGTTTAACCATTCCACAAATCTTGTGTTTAGGTCCCCTGGAATGAAAATCGCTTTAAACATGCTACTTTTTGAGACCTCAGAGTGAGTAAATTGGCCATTTTCATGCAAATCTTTGTTTAGGTCCCCTGGAAGCATGAAAATCACTTTAAACATGCTCATTTTAGCTCTAAAACTGATGATCCACACAAAAATAAAACATTTGAAAATGGACCATTTTTCACCTTTCTGAAGCATGACGTAAGGGTCAAAAATCAGCCGTTTTTGCTTGAACATTAAATGCCTCCAAATGGTATTTAATTCACTTCCCGGGGTGAAGAAACACTTTTTGAGACCTCAGAGTGAGTAAATTGGCCATTTTCATGCACTTTCAACCATTCCACAAATCTTGTGTTTAGGTCCCCTGAAAGAATGAAAATCACTTTAAACATGCTCATTTTAGCTCTAAAACTGATGATCCACCCAAAAATAAAACATTTGAAAATGGACCATTTTTCACCTTTCTGAAGCATGACGTTAGGGGGGGTGTTCTCTCTATAGGTCAAAAATCAGCGGTTTTTGCTTGAACATTAAATGCCTCCAAATGGTATTTAATTCACTTCCCGGGATGAAGAAACACTTTTTGAGACCTCAGAGTGAGTAAATTTGCCATTTTCATGCACTTTTAACCATTCCACAAATCTTGTGTTTAGGGTCTCTGGAAGCATGAAAATCACTTTAAACATGCTCATTTTAACTCTAAAACTGTTGATCCACCTACAAATGGCAAATTTACTCACTCTGAGATCTAAAAAAAGTGTTTCTTCATCCCGGGAATGCTCATTTTAGCTCTAAAACTGATGATCCACCTACAAATGTAAACTGAAGCTCAAAAATAAAACATTTGAAAATGGACCATAAATGCCTCCACGTTGTATTTAATTCACTTCCCGGGATGAAGAAACACTTTTTGAGACCTCAGAGTGAGTAAATTTGCCATTTTCATGCACTTTAACCATTCCACAAATCTTGTGTTTAGGGCCCCTGGAAGCATGAAAATCACTTTAAACATGCTCATTTTAGCTTCAAAACTGATGATCCACCCAAAAATAAAACATTTGCAAATGGACTATTTTTCACCTTTCTGAAGCATGACAAATTGGGGGCTGTTATCTCTTTTGTCAAAAATCTGCCGTTTTTGCTTGAACATTAAATGCCTCCAAATGGTATTTAATTCACTTCCCAGGGTGAAGAAACACTTCCTGAGCCCTCAGACTGAGTAAATTGGCCATTTTCATGCAGTTTAACCATTCCACAAATCTTGTGTTTAGGTCCCCTGGAATGAAAATCGCTTTAAACATGCTACTTTTTGAGACCTCAGAGTGAGTAAATTGGCCATTTTCATGCAAATCTTTGTTTAGGTCCCCTGGAAGCATGAAAATCACTTTAAACATGCTCATTTTAGCTCTAAAACTGATGATCCACACAAAAATAAAACATTTGAAAATGGACCATTTTTCACCTTTCTGAAGCATGACGTAAGGGTCAAAAATCAGCCGTTTTTGCTTGAACATTAAATGCCTCCAAATGGTATTTAATTCACTTCCCGGGGTGAAGAAACACTTTTTGAGACCTCAGAGTGAGTAAATTGGCCATTTTCATGCACTTTCAACCATTCCACAAATCTTGTGTTTAGGTCCCCTGAAAGAATGAAAATCACTTTAAACATGCTCATTTTAGCTCTAAAACTGATGATCCACCCAAAAATAAAACATTTGAAAATGGACCATTTTTCACCTTTCTGAAGCATGACGTTAGGGGGGGTGTTCTCTCTATAGGTCAAAAATCAGCGGTTTTTGCTTGAACATTAAATGCCTCCAAATGGTATTTAATTCACTTCCCGGGATGAAGAAACACTTTTTGAGACCTCAGAGTGAGTAAATTTGCCATTTTCATGCACTTTTAACCATTCCACAAATCTTGTGTTTAGGGTCTCTGGAAGCATGAAAATCACTTTAAACATGCTCATTTTAGCTCTAATACTGATGATCCACCTACAAATGTAAACTGAAGCTCAAAAATAAAACATTGAAAATAGACCATTTTTCACCTTTCTGAAGCATGACATAATGGGGGGTGTTATCTCTATTGTCAAAAATCAGCAGTTTTTGCTTGAACAAGAAATGCCTCCAAATTTTATTTAATTCACTTCCCGGGAAAAACTTTTTGAGACATTAGAGTGAGTAAATTGGCCATTTTCATGCACTTTTAACCATTCCACAAATCTTGTGTTTAGGGCCCCTGTAAGCATGAAAATCACTTTAAACATGCTCAATTTAGCTTCAAAACTGATGATCCACCCAAAAATAAAACATTTGAAAATTGACAATTTTTCACCTTTCTGAAGCATGACGTAAGGGTAAAAAATCAGCCGTTTTTGCTTGAACATTAAATGCCTCCAAATGGTATTTAATTCACTTCCCGGGATGAAGAAACACTTTTTGAGACCTCAGAGTGAGTAAATTTGCCATTTTCATGCACTTTTAACCATTCCACAAATCTTGTGTTTAGGGCCCCTGGAGGCATGAAAATCACTTTAAACATGCTCATTTTAGCTTCAAAACTGATGATCCACCCAAAAATAAATCATTTGAAAATGGACCATTTTTCACCTTTCTGAAGCATGACAAATTGGGGGCTGTTATCTCTTTTGTCAAAAATCTGCCGTTTTTGCTTGAACATTAACAGCCTGATTCATGAAGTGAAATTGCGCCCGCAATCGCTGCGAAAACGCAAATGCTGGCGCAATTTCCGTAATCGGCATTCAACAACAAAATAGCGAATTCGCTAACACATATTTGCGAAGTCGCTAAAATAATCGCAGAATCCCTGGTGCAGAGCATTAGCGAATCGGAATTAGCGACACACCACGGAATCTGCGAAAATAATAGCGAATACGCAATAGAATATCGCCATCGGCATTCAAGAACAATCGCAATGTGCGAAAAAGCCAAAAAATCGCTATTTGCACGGCGCAAAATAAGGACAACTCAAAGCAGGTGGTAACCATGAAAGGCATAGAAAAAATATTCAAAAAACTGTTGACCTATCACCAACAGGGCCAGGCCTGACCAATCACACATAAGGACATTCAGCAGCAGCATGAGGCTTTCCACAATGCCAGGGATGTACATGGTGGTGAGGCGGCGAAGGCTACAGCGAGCAGCATGGAGGAGACGCATGAGGCAGGCAAGGATTTACCGGCTGCGGGTCACCTTGCTGGGCCAAACCAGAGAACAGATTTATGCTAAATACAGGCTGAATGGGGAAATGATCACCTGGCTGATACAAGAACTCGACCCCATCATGCAGCACCCAACAAGGCGAAACAATTCTGTGCCCACACATGTGCAGGTATTGTGCAGCCTGCACCTCCTGGCCTCCGGCAGTTTCCAGGGCATAGTAGCCGCTGCTGGGGGGATATCCCAGCCCACCATGTCACGCTGCCTCCACACTTTTGTTGACGCCATGCTCAGCCAGCTCCACCGGTACATCACATTTCCCACGAGCCAACAGGAATTGGACCTCACTAAACTACAATTTTATAATGTTGCCCATTTTCCCCATGTCCTCGGCTGCATAGACTGTACCCACGTCGCCATCTGCCCACCAGCTGGCACGGAGTATATGTACCGCAACAGAAAGTGCTACCACTCCCTCAACATACAGATGGTCTGCAATGCCAAGAGCATCATCACTGACATTGTGGCCCAGTACCCAGGGAGTACCCATGACTCCTTCATCTTCAGGCACAGCGGACTCCACACACGACTGATCAGGGGAGAGTTTGGGGAAGGACACCTACTTGGTAAGTACACTTTGTCGACAATGTCACATTGCTATGAAGTAACTGCGCTGCACAGGCAATCAACATCTGCTCCTCTCATTCAGGTGACAGTGGCTACGCCCTACGGGAATACCTCCTGACCCCTTACCTCAACCCTGCCACACCTCAGCAACGGCGCTACAATGTTGCGCACATCCGGACAAGGAACTGTATTGAAAGGACATTTGGCCTGCTCAAGAGCAGGTTCCGTATACTGCACAAGACAGGTGGGGCCATGTATTACAGTCCTGCAGCGTGCTGCCGCATTGTGGCTGTCTGTGCAATGCTTCATAACATTGCTACCAAGCGGCGGATACCAGTTGACATCTCAGGCAGTGAATCCGAGGGGGACGACCGGCCACCAGCAAATGCGCACCATGCATGCGGGGAGCACCCAGCTGAAGGCCACAGACGTCGCAACCAAATCACAGACAACTATTACTAGCCCACCCCCTTCCCCCACCCCACATATCACAAATGCATGCTAAATATAATGATAACACAAGGCAAATGTATGCTTCAAAATAAATGTAATTGTTTGATTCACAACAGAAAAGGGACATGGAATGAACTATTTACAAAAAAAAAAACAGTATTCCAGCATACTGCTTGTCAGGCTTATCCTCAGCCTGTGGCTGTGTCCCTGACTCAATGTCAATGCTGCTTCCTGCGCACATTTCCCAGCCGCCTTTGCGGCTCCTCATCCTCATCCAGGCCAGATGGACCAGGCGTTGCCCTGGTGCTGCGCCTAGGTGGGGGGGCCTGCGTGGCAGAATTGCTGCTCACACTGGAGGCAGCCTCACTCCCATCGTCTCCCCCAACGACAGCCGGTACCACAGGTTGGAGCAGTGGGACCACGGCGGTGGTGAGGTGCTCCAGCACTCGGGTGACCTCTTCGCAGCACTGCACCAGCTGGTGCTGCTGGGTCATTGAGCGTCTGGAGAGCTGGGAGGTGGCATTTGCTGCCACATAGTTGGAGCGACTGTAGGTTGCCATCTGGCTCACCAGATGGTGTTGGCGCCTGCGAGCAGCACTGCGCTGCTTCCTCAGCTCAGCTGTGTTGGCCTCCATAGCCACTGCCATGCGCTCAATGGCCGCCGTCATGCGGTCCACACGCTGGCCCACTCCTGCCACATTGCGGCCAATCTTCTGCAGCTGGAGCTGGATGGCTCCTTGCTGCTGCGACTGCCTCTGGTGGAGGCGGAGCATTCGCCGCTCCACCGACATGCAGGCATGGAGATGCCCTTTGCCCCTCCTGCTCTTTTGCCGCTGTGCTACGGATGTGGCTGGGCCAGATCTTGGAGGACGCGCTGCAGGTGTAGTGGCAGCTCGCGTCACAGGTGCGGCTGGCACTGTAGGTGCGGCAGGCACTGTAGGTGCGGCAGGCACTGTAGGCACATTGGTGGGGGGCCTGACCTTGGCTGGCGGTGGTCCTGCGGATTTAGCTGCAGGTAAGGTGGTGGGCCTGGCTGCTGGTGTTGCCGCAGCGGCAGGGGCAGGTGGCAGGGTGGCGGGTAGGGATACATCCTCCTGGGCCTCCTCGACGATGACCAGCCTCTCACTGTCGCTGCTATCGTCTGCACCTGTGAGGGTAAGTGGATACTCATTAGGTGCATGTGACTGTCAGACGTGCAGATGTTACATGCATGCTGGGTGAGATTCCCTGGATGGCTGTGGAGATGTGCGCTTAGGCACCTTTCAGGCCGCATAGTGGTACAACTACATTGTGGACATACTACGTCTCCCACTATGCCTCAGGGCATTTCCTGATGCACAACATAGGCATGATTAAGGGCCAATGAGTGAGCCTATTTGGGCAGGGACGGTCATAAGGGACAGGGTTGCAGTCGCATGCCACTTACCTTGGGTGTTGTGGGTTGGGCGGGAGGAGTCCAGGGGGATCACACCGACACACGCCTCCATTTCCAGAGTGTCCTCGACCTGGTCCTCCAGGGGGGTGTTGGGTGGGACAGTCGGTCCCCCACCTCCGGTGCCAGTAGACTCTCCGAGACGCGCCGCCACCTTCTCCTTTGCACGCCCTCGGAGATCATACCAGCGCTTCTTGATTTCTTCGATTGACCTTGCCGCTACGCCAACTGCGTTCACGCTGGAGGCAATCCCCACCCAGATCCTCCTCTTCTCCTGCTCGGGGACCCTCCTCGAGTTAGCACCGAACAGCTGGGCGTGGTGGGCCACCACCCCTTCAATCAGGCTCTCCAACTCCGACTCGGAGAATTTCAACTTGCGCTTTCGGCTAGCGCTGTTGCTGGGGCCGGGCAGTGGTTCTTCAGCCATGGCGGGCGCTATTTCTGCCGGGTCGGGATTCGCTATCGGCGGTTAGGCGGCTGCTTTCCGTCGTCTCGAGTCGGATGACTGCGTCACTGTGGTGTTTGAAGGTGCGATTTGGCAGCTTCCTGGTTGTGATGTCATCACGGTGCTCGGCATGCGTAATCCCGTATTTCCGGATCCCGCGATAATGCGACACGCAATCCCGATCGCACGGGATTGCGAGTCGCTATCCCGTGTGATCGGGATTGCGTGTCGCAATCCCGAGCGCTGGTGGGCGGTAATAGCGATTTTTCTGCGTTTTTGGTTGGTCGCTAACGGAATTTGCGCCCGCGTGCGAGTCGCTATTTTTTCACATGAAAATACATGAATGCCGTTTTGCGTGTCCTCAATTGCGATTCGCTATGAATCGCTATTAGGGACACGCAAAACGGCCCGTACATGAATCAGGCTGTAAATGCCTCCAAATGGTATTTAATTCACTTCCCAGGGTGAAGAAACACTTCCTGAGCCCTCAGACAGAGTAAATTGGCCATTTTCATGCAGTTTAACCATTCCACAAATCTTGTTTTTAGGTCCCCTGGAATGAAAATCGCTGTAAACATGCTACTTTTTGAGACCTCAAAGTTAGTAAATTGGCCATTTTCATGCACTTTTACCCATTCCACAATTCTTGTGTTTAGGGTCTCTGGAAGCATGAAAATCACTTTAGACATGCTCATTTTAGCTCTAAAACTGATGATCCACCTACAAATGTAAACTGAAGCTCAAAAATAAAACATTTGAAAACGGACCATTTTTCACCATTCTGAAGCATGACAAATTGGAGGCTGTTATCTCTATTGTCAAAAATCTGCTGTTTTTGTTTGAACATTAAATGCCTTCAAATGGTATTTAATTCACTTCCCAGGGTGAAGACTTCCTGAGACCTCAGACTGAGTAAATTGGCCATTTTCACGCAGTTTTAACCATTCCACAAATCTTGTGTGTAGCTCCCCTGGAATGAAAATCGCTTTAAACATGCTACTTTTTGAGACCTCGGAGTTAGTAAATTGGCCATTTTCATGCACTTTTAACCATTCCACAATTCTTGTGTTTAGGGTCTCTGGAAGCATGAAAATCACTTTAGACATGCTCATTTTAGCTTCAAAACTGATGATCCACCCAAAAATAAAACATTTGAAAATGGACCATTTTTCACTTTTCTGAAGCATGACATAATTGGCAATTTTCATGCATTTTTAACCATTTCACAAATCTTGTGTTTAGGGCCCCTGGAAGCATGAAAATCACTTTAAACATTCTCATTTTAACTCTAAAACTGTTGATCCACCTACAAATGGCAAATTTACTCACTCTGAGATCTAAAAAAAGTGTTTCTTCATCCCGGGAATGCTCGTTTTAGCTCTAAAACTGATGATCCACCTACAAATGTAAACTGAAGCTCAAAAATAAAACATTTGAAAATGGACCATAAATGCCTCCACATTGTATTTAATTCACTTCCAGGGATGAAGAAACACTTTTTGAGACCTCAGAGTGAGTAAATTTGCCATTTTCATGCCCTTTTAACCATTCCACAAATCTTGTGTTTAGGGCCCCTGGAAGTATGAAAATCACTTTAAACATGCTCATTTTAGCTCTAAAACTGATGATCCACCTACAAATTTAAACTGAAGCCCAAAAATAAAACATTTGCCTCCACATTGTATTTAATTCACTTCCCGGGATGAAGAAACACTTTTTGAGACCTCAGAGTGAGTAAATTTGCCATTGCCATGAACTTTTAACCATTCCACAAATCTTGTGTTTAGGGCCCCTGGAAGCATGAAAATCACTTTAAACATGCTCAATTTAGCTTCAAAACTGATGATCCACCCAAAAATAAAACATTTGAAAATGGACCATTTTTCACCTTTCTGAAGCATGACGTAAGGGTCAAAAATCAGCAGTTTTTGCTTGAACATTAAATGCCTCCAAATGGTATTTAATTCACTTCCCGGGATGAAGAAACACTTTTTGAGACCTCAGAGTGAGTAAATTTGCCATTTTCATGCACTTTTAACCATTCCACAAATCTTGTGTTTAGGGCCCCTGGAAGCATGAAAATCACTTTAAACATGCTCATTTTAGCTTCAAAACTGATGATCCACCCAAAAATAAAACATTTGAAAATGGACCATTTTTCACCTTTCTGAAGCATGACAAATTGGGGGCTGTTATCTCTTTTGTCAAAAATCTGCCGTTTTTGCTTGAACATTAAATGCCTCCAAATGGTATTTAATTCACTTCCCAGGGTGAAGAAACACTTCCTGAGCCCTCAGACTGAGTAAATTGGCCATTTTCATGCAGTTTAACCATTCCACAAATCTTGTGTTTAGGTCCCCTGGAATGAAAATCGCTTTAAACATGCTACGTTTGAGACCTCAGAGTTAGTAAATTGGCCATTTTCATGCACTTTTAACCATTCCACAATTCTTATGTTTAGGGTCTCTGGAAGCATGAAAATCACTTTAGACATGCTCATTTTAGCTCTAAAACTGATGATCCACCTACAAATGTGAACTGAAGCTCAAAAATAAAACATTTGAAAATGGACCATTTTTCACCTTTCTGAAGCATGACAAATTGGAGGCTGTTATCTCTATTGTCAAAAATCTGCTGTTTTTGTTTGAACATTAAATACCTTCAAATGGTATTTAATTCACTTCCCAGGGCGAAGACTTCCTGAGACCTCAGACTGAGTAAATTGGCCATTTTCACGCAGTTTTAACCATTCCACAAATCTTGTGTGTAGCTCCCCTGGAATGAAAATCGCTTTAAACATGCTACTTTTTGAGACCTCAGAGTTAGTAAATTGGCCATTTTCATGCACTTTTAACCATTCCACAATTCTTGTGTTTAGGGTCTCTGGAAGCATGAAAATCACTTTAGACATGCTCATTTTAGCTCTAAAACTGATGATCCACCTACAAATGTAAACTAAAGCTCAAAAATAAAACATTTGAAAATGGACCATAAATTCCTCCACATTGTATTTAATTCACTTCCCGGGATGAAGAAACACTTTTTGAGACCTCAGAGTGAGTAAATTTGCCATTTTCATGCACTTTTAACCATTCCACAAATCTTGTGTTAGGGTCTCCGGAAGCATGAAAACCACTTTAAACATGCTCATTTTAGCTCTAAAACTGATGATCCACCTACAAATGTAAACTGAAGCTCAAAAATAAAACATTTGAAAATGGACCATTTTTCACCTTTCTGAAGCATGACAAATTGGAGGCTGTTATCTCTATTGTCAGAAATCTGCTGTTTTTGCTTGAACATTAAATGCCTTCAAATGGTATTTAATTCACTTCCCAGGGTGAAGACTTCCTGAGACCTCAGACTGAGTAAATTGGCCATTTTCACGCAGTTTTAACCATTCCACAAATCTTGTGTTTAACTCCCCTGGAATGAAAATCGCTTTAAACATGCTACTTTTTGAGACCTCAGAGTTAGTAAATTGGCCATTTTCATGCACTTCTAACCATTCCACAATTCTTGTGTTTAGGGTCTCTGGAAGCATGAAAATCACTTTAGACATGCTCATTTTAGCTCTAAAACTGATGATCCACCTACAAATTTAAACTGAAGCTCAAAAATAAAACATTTGAAAATGGACCATAAATGCCTCCACATTGTATTTAATTCACTTCCCGGGATGAAGAAACACTTTTTGAGACCTCAGAGTGAGTAAATTTGCCATTTTCATGCACTTTTAACCATTCCTCAAATCTTGTGTTTGGGCCCCTGAAAGCATGAAAATCACTTTAAACATGCTCATTTTAGCTCTAAAACTGATGATCCACCCAAAAATAAAACATTTGAAAATGGACCATTTTTCACTTTTCTGAAGCATGACATAATTGGCAATTTTCATGCACTTTTAACCATTTCACAAATCTTGTGTTTAGGGCCCCTGGAATGAGAATCGCTTTAAACATGCTACTTTTTGAGACCTCAGAGTTAGTAAATTGGCCATTTTCATGCAGTTTTAACCATTCCACAAATCTTGTGTTTAGGTCCCCTGGAATGAAAATCGCTTTAAACATGCTACTTTTTGAGACCTCAGAGTTAGTAAAATGGCCATTTTCATGCACTTTTTTAACCATTCCACAAATCTTGTGTTTAGGGCCCCTGGAAGCATGAAAATCACTTTTAAACATGCTCATTTTAGCTTCAAAACTGATGATCCACCCAAAAATAAAACATTTGAAAATGGACCATTTTTCACTTTTCTGAAGCATGACATATTTGGCAATTTTCATGCACTTTTAACCATTTCACAAATCTTGTGTTTAGGGCCCCTGGAAGCATGAAAATCACTTTAAACATTCTCATTTTAACTCTAAAACTGTTGATCCACCTACAAATGGCAAATTTACTCACTCTGAGATCTAAAAAAAAGTGTTTCTTCATCCGGGAATGCTCATTTTAGCTCTAAAACTGATGATCCACCTACAAATGTAAACTGAAGCTCAAAAATAAAACATTTGAAAATGGACCATAAATGCCTCCACGTTGTATTTAATTCACTTCCCGGGACGAAGAAACACTTTTTGAGACCTCAGAGTGAGTAAATGTGCCATTTTCATGCACTTTAACCATTCCACAAATCTTGTGTTTAGGGCCCCTGGAAGCATGAAAATCACTTTAAACATGCTCATTTTAGCTTCAAAACTGATGATCCACCCAAAAATAAAACATTTGCAAATGGACTATTTTTCACCTTTCTGAAGCATGACAAATTGGGGGCTGTTATCTCTTTTGTCAAAAATCTGCCGTTTTTGCTTGAACATTAAATGCCTCCAAATGGTATTTAATTCACTTCCCAGGGTGAAGAAACACTTCCTGAGCCCTCAGACTGAGTAAATTGGCCATTTTCATGCAGTTTAACCATTCCACAAATCTTGTGTTTAGGTCCCCTGGAATGAAAATCGCTTTAAACATGCTACTTTTTGAGACCTCAGAGTGAGTAAATTGGCCATTTTCATGCAAATCTTTGTTTAGGTCCCCTGGAAGCATGACAATCACTTTAAACATGCTCATTTTAGCTCTAAAACTGATGATCCACACAAAAATAAAACATTTGAAAATGGACCATTTTTCACCTTTCTGAAGCATGACGTAAGGGTCAAAAATCAGCCGTTTTTGCTTGAACATTAAATGCCTCCAAATGGTATTTAATTCACTTCCCGGGGTGAAGAAACACTTTTTGAGACCTCAGAGTGAGTAAATTGGCCATTTTCATGCACTTTCAACCATTCCACAAATCTTGTGTTTAGGTCCCCTGAAAGAATGAAAATCACTTTAAACATGCTCATTTTAGCTCTAAAACTGATGATCCACCCAAAAATAAAACATTTGAAAATGGACCATTTTTCACCTTTCTGAAGCATGACGTTAGGGGGGGTGTTCTCTCTATGGGTCAAAAATCAGCGGTTTTTGCTTGAACATTAAATGCCTCCAAATGGTATTTAATTCACTTCCCGGGATGAAGAAACACTTTTTGAGACCTCAGAGTGAGTAAATTTGCAATTTTCATGCACTTTTAACCATTCCACAAATCTTGTGTTTAGGGTCTCTGGAAGCATGAAAATCACTTTAAACATGCTCATTTTAGCTCTAATACTGATGATCCACCTACAAATGTAAACTGAAGCTCAAAAATAAAACATTGAAAATAGACCATTTTTCACCTTTCTGAAGCATGACATAATGGGGGGTGTTATCTCTATTGTCAAAAATCAGCAGTTTTTGCTTGAACAAGAAATGCCTCCAAATTTTATTTAATTCACTTCCCGGGAAAAACTTTTTGAGACATTAGAGTGAGTAAATTGGCCATTTTCATGCACTTTTAACCATTCTACAAATCTTGTGTTTAGGGCCCCTGGAAGCATGAAAATCACTTTAAACATGCTCAATTTAGCTTCAAAACTGATGATCCACCCAAAAATAAAACATTTGAAAATTGACAATTTTTCACCTTTCTGAAGCATGACGTAAGGGTAAAAAATCAGCCGTTTTTGCTTGAACATTAAATGCCTCCAAATGGTATTTAATTCACTTCCCGGGATGAAGAAACACTTTTTGAGACCTCAGAGTGAGTAAATTTGCCATTTTCATGCACTTTTAACCATTCCACAAATCTTGTGTTTAGGGCCCCTGGAAGATTGAAAATCACTTTAAACATGCTCATTTTAGCTTCAAAACTGATGATCCACCCAAAAATAAAACATTTGAAAATGGACCATTTTTCAACTTTCTGAAGCATGACGTAAGGGTCAAAAATCAGCCGTTTTTGCTTAAACATTACATGCCTCAAAATGGTATTTAATTCCTTTCCCGGGGTGAAGAAACACTTTTTGAGACCTCAGAGTGAGTAAATTGGCCATTTTCATGCACTTTCAACCATTCCACAAATCTTGTGTTTAGGTCCCCTGAAAGCATCAAAATCACTTTAAACATGCCCATTTTAGCTCTAAAACTGATGATCCACCCAGAAATAAAACATTTGAAAATGGACCATTTTTCACCTTTCTGAAGCATGACGTAATGGGGGGGGGGGGTTCTCTCTATGGGTAAAAAATCAGCCGTTTTTGCTTGAACATAAATGCCTCCAAATTGTATTTAATTCACTTCCCGGGATGAAGAAACACTTTTTGACACATCAGAGTGAGTAAATTGGCCATTTTCATGCACTTTTAACCATTCCACAATTCTTGTGTTTAGGGTCTCTGGAAGCATGAAAATCACTTTAAACATGCTCATTTTAGCTCTAAAACTGATGATCCACCTACAAATGTAAACTGAAGCTCAAAAATAAAACATTTGAAAATGGACCATTTTTCACCTTTCTGAAGCATGACAAATTGGAGGCTATTATCTCTATTGTCAAAAATCTGCTGTTTTTGCTTGAACATTAAATGCCTTCAAATGGTATTTAATTCACTTCCCAGGGTGAAGACTTCCTGAGACCTCAGACTGAGTAAATTGGCCATTTTCACGTAGTTTTAACCATTCCACAAATCTTGTGTTTAGCTCCCCTGGAATGAAAATCGCTTTAAACATGCTACTTTTTGAGACCTCAGAGTTAGTAAATTGGCCATTTTCATGCACTTCTAACCATTCCACAATTCTTGTGTTTAGGGTCTCTGGAAGCATGAAAATCACTTTAGACATGCTCATTTTAGCTCTAAAACTGATGATCCACCTACAAATTTAAACTGAAGCTCAAAAATAAAACATTTGAAAATGGACCATAAATGCCTCCACATTGTATTTAATTCACTTCCCGGGATGAAGAAACTCTTTTTGAGACCTCAGAGTGAGTAAATTTGCCATTTTCATGCACTTTTAACCATTCCTCAAATCTTGTGTTTGGGCCCCTGAAAGCATGAAAATCACTTTAAACATGCTCATTTTAGCTCTAAAACTGATGATCCATCCAAAAATAAAACATTTGAAAATGGACCATTTTTCACTTTTCTGAAGCATGACATAATTGGCAATTTTCATGCACTTTTAACCATTTCACAAATCTTGTGTTTAGGGCCCCTGGAATGAGAATCGCTTTAAACATGCTACTTTTTGAGACCTCAGAGTTAGTAAATTGGCCATTTTCATGCAGTTTTAACCATTCCACAAATCTTGTGTTTAGGTCCCCTGGAATGAAAATCGCTTTAAACATGCTACTTGAGACCTCAGAGTTAGTAAAATGGCCATTTTCATGCACTTTTTTAACCATTCCACAAATCTTGTGTTTAGGGCCCCTGGAAGCATGAAAATCACTTTTAAACATGCTCATTTTAGCTTCAAAACTGATGATCCACCCAAAAATAAAACATTTGAAAATGGACCATTTTTCGCTTTTCTGAAGCATGACATAATTGGCAATTTTCATGCACTTTTAACCATTTCACAAATCTTGTGTTTAGGGCCCCTGGAAGCATGAAAATCACTTTAAACATTCTCATTTTAACTCTAAAACTGTTGATCCACCTACAAATGGCAAATTTACTCACTCTGAGATCTAAAAAAAAGTGTTTCTTCATCCCGGGAATACTCATTTTAGCTCTAAAACTGATGATCCACCTACAAATGTAAACTGAAGCTCAAAAATAAAACATTTGAAAATGGACCATAAATGCCTCCACATTGTATTTAATTCACTTCCCGGGATGAAGAAACACTTTTTGAGACCTCAGAGTGAGTAAATTTGCCATTTTCATGCCCTTTTAACCATTCCACAAATCTTGTGTTTAGGGCCCCTGGAAGCATGAAAATCACTTTAAACATGCTCATTTTAGCTCTAAAACTGATGATCCACCTACAAATTTAAACTGAAGCTCAAAAATAAAACATTTGAAAATGGACCATAAATGCCTCCACATTGTATTTAATTCACTTCCCGGGATGAAGAAACACTTTTTGAGACCTCAGAGTGAGTAAATTTGCCATTTCCATGAACTTTTAACCATTCCACAAATCTTGTGTTTAGGGCCCCTGGAAGCATGAAAATCACTTTAAACATGCTCAATTTAGCTTCAAAACTGATGATCCACCCAAAAATAAAACATTTGAAAATGGACCATTTTTCACCTTTCTGAAGCATGACGTAAGGGTCAAAAATCAGCCGTTTTTGCTTGAACATTAAATGCCTCCAAATGGTATTTAATTCACTTCCCAGGGTGAAGAAACACTTCCTGAGCCCTCAGACTGAGTAAATTGGCCATTTTCATGCAGTTTAACCATTCCACAAATCTTGTGTTTAGGTCCCCTGGAATGAAAATCGCTTTAAACATGCTACTTTTTGAGACCTCAGAGTTAGTAAATTGGCCATTTTCATGCACTTTTAACCATTCCACAATTCGTGTGTTTAGGGTCTCTGGAAGCATGAAAATCACTTTAGACATGCTCATTTTAGCTCTAAAACTGATGATCCACCTACAAATGTAAACTGAACCTCAAAAATAAAACATTTGAAAACGGATCATTTTTCACCATTCTGAAGCATGACAAATTGGAGGCTGTTATCTCTATTGTCAAAAATCTGCTGTTTTTGTTTGAACATTAAATGCCTTCAAATGGTATTTAATTCACTTCCCAGGGTGAAGAAACACTTCCTGAGCCCTCAGACTGAGTAAATTGGCCATTTTCATGCAGTTTTAACCATTCCACAAATCTTGTGTTTAGGTCCCCTGGAATGAAAATCGCTTTAAACATGCTACTTTTTGAGACCTCAGAGTTAGTAAAATGGCCATTTTCATGCACGTTTTTAACCATTCCACAAATCTTGTGTTTAGGGCCCCTGGAAGCATGAAAATCACTTTTAAACATGCTCATTTTAGCTTCAAAACTGATGATCCACCCAAAAATAAAACATTTGAAAATGGACCATTTTTCACTTTTCTGAAGCATGACATAATTGGCAATTTTCATGCACTTTTAACCATTTCACAAATCTTGTGTTTAGGGCCCCTGGAAGCATGGAAATCACTTTAAACATTCTCATTTTAACTCTAAAACTGTTGATCCACCTACAAATGGCAAATTTACTCACTCTGAGATCTAAAAAAAAGTGTTTCTTCATCCCGGGAATGCTCATTTTAGCTCTAAAACTGATGATCCACCTACAAATGTAAACTGAAGCTCAAACATAAAACATTTGAAAATGGACCATAAATGCCTCCACGTTGTATTTAATTCACTTCCCGGGATGAAGAAACACTTTTTGAGACCTCAGAGTGAGTAAATTTGCCATTTTCATGCACTTTAACCATTCCACAAATCTTGTGTTTAGGGCCCCTGGAAGCATGAAAATCACTTTAAACATGCTCATTTTAGCTTCAAAACTGATGATCCACCCAAAAATAAAACATTTGCAAATGGACTATTTTTCACCTTTCTGAAGCATGACAAATTGGGGGCTGTTATCTCTTTTGTCAAAAATCTGCCGTTTTTGCTTGAACATTAAATGCCTCCAAATGGTATTTAATTCACTTCCCAGGGTGAAGAAACACTTCCTGAGCCCTCAGACTGAGTAAATTGGCCATTTTCATGCAGTTTAACCATTCCACAAATCTTGTGTTTAGGTCCCCTGGAATGAAAATCGCTTTAAACATGCTACTTTTTGAGACCTCAGAGTGAGTAAATTGGCCATTTTCATGCAAATCTTTGTTTAGGTCCCCTGGAAGCATGAAAATCACTTTAAACATGCTCATTTTAGCTCTAAAACTGATGATCCACACAAAAATAAAACATTTGAAAATGGACCATTTTTCACCTTTCTGAAGCATGACGTAAGGGTCAAAAATCAGCCGTTTTTGCTTGAACATTAAATGCCTCCAAATGGTATTTAATTCACTTCCCGGGGTGAAGAAACACTTTTTGAGACCTCAGAGTGAGTAAATTGGCCATTTTCATGCACTTTCAACCATTCCACAAATCTTGTGTTTAGGTCCCCTGAAAGAATGAAAATCACTTTAAACATGCTCATTTTAGCTCTAAAACTGATGATCCACCCAAAAATAAAACATTTGAAAATGGACCATTTTTCACCTTTCTGAAGCATGACGTTAGGGGGGGTGTTCTCTCTATGGGTCAAAAATCAGCGGTTTTTGCTTGAACATTAAATGCCTCCAAATGGTATTTAATTCACTTCCCGGGATGAAGAAACACTTTTTGAGACCTCAGAGTGAGTAAATTTGCCATTTTCATGCACTTTTAACCATTCCACAAATCTTGTGTTTAGGGTCTCTGGAAGCATGAAAATCACTTTAAACATGCTCATTTTAGCTCTAATACTGATGATCCACCTACAAATGTAAACTGAAGCTCAAAAATAAAACATTGAAAATAGACCATTTTTCACCTTTCTGAAGCATGACATAATGGGGGGTGTTATCTCTATTGTCAAAAATCAGCAGTTTTTGCTTGAACAAGAAATGCCTCCAAATTTTATTTAATTCACTTCCCGGGAAAAACTTTTTGAGACATTAGAGTGAGTAAATTGGCCATTTTCATGCACTTTTAACCATTCCACAAATCTTGTGTTTAGGGCCCCTGTAAGCATGAAAATCACTTTAAACATGCTCAATTTAGCTTCAAAACTGATGATCCACCCAAAAATAAAACATTTGAAAATTGACAATTTTTCACCTTTCTGAAGCATGACGTAAGGGTAAAAAATCAGCCGTTTTTGCTTGAACATTAAATGCCTCCAAATGGTATTTAATTCACTTCCCGGGATGAAGAAACACTTTTTGAGACCTCAGAGTGAGTAAATTTGCCATTTTCATGCACTTTTAACCATTCCACAAATCTTGTGTTTAGGGCCCCTGGAAGCATGAAAATCACTTTAAACATGCTCATTTTAGCTTCAAAACTGATGATCCACCCAAAAATAAATCATTTGAAAATGGACCATTTTTCACCTTTCTGAAGCATGACAAATTGGGGGCTGTTATCTCTTTTGTCAAAAATCTGCCGTTTTTGCTTGAACATTAAATGCCTCCAAATGGTATTTAATTCACTTCCCAGGGTGAAGAAACACTTCCTGAGCCCTCAGACAGAGTAAATTGGCCATTTTCATGCAGTTTAACCATTCCACAAATCTTGTTTTTAGGTCCCCTGGAATGAAAATCGCTGTAAACATGCTACTTTTTGAGACCTCAAAGTTAGTAAATTGGCCATTTTCATGCACTTTTAACCATTCCACAATTCTTGTGTTTAGGGTCTCTGGAAGCATGAAAATCACTTTAGACATGCTCATTTTAGCTCTAAAACTGATGATCCACCTACAAATGTAAACTGAAGCTCAAAAATAAAACATTTGAAAACGGACCATTTTTCACCATTCTGAAGCATGACAAATTGGAGGCTGTTATCTCTATTGTCAAAAATCTGCTGTTTTTGTTTGAACATTAAATGCCTTCAAATGGTATTTAATTCACTTCCCAGGGTGAAGACTTCCTGAGACCTCAGACTGAGTAAATTGGCCATTTTCACGCAGTTTTAACCATTCCACAAATCTTGTGTGTAGCTCCCCTGGAATGAAAATCGCTTTAAACATGCTACTTTTTGAGACCTCGGAGTTAGTAAATTGGCCATTTTCATGCACTTTTAACCATTCCACAATTCTTGTGTTTAGGGTCTCTGGAAGCATGAAAATCACTTTAGACATGCTCATTTTAGCTTCAAAACTGATGATCCACCCAAAAATAAAACATTTGAAAATGGACCATTTTTCACTTTTCTGAAGCATGACATAATTGGCAATTTTCATGCACTTTTAACCATTTCACAAATCTTGTGTTTAGGGCCCCTGGAAGCATGAAAATCACTTTAAACATTCTCATTTTAACTCTAAAACTGTTGATCCACCTACAAATGGCAAATTTACTCACTCTGAGATCTAAAAAAAGTGTTTCTTCATCCTGGGAATGCTCGTTTTAGCTCTAAAACTGATGATCTACCTACAAATGTAAACTGAAGCTCAAAAATAAAACATTTGAAAATGGACCATAAATGCCTCCACATTGTATTTAATTCACTTCCAGGGATGAAGAAACACTTTTTGAGACCTCAGAGTGAGTAAATTTGCCATTTTCATGCCCTTTTAACCATTCCACAAATCTTGTGTTTAGGGCCCCTGGAAGTATGAAAATCACTTTAAACATGCTCATTTTAGCTCTAAAACTGATGATCCACCTACAAATTTAAACTGAAGCTCAAAAATAAAACATTTGCCTCCACATTGTATTTAATTCACTTCCCGGGATGAAGAAACACTTTTTGAGACCTCAGAGTGAGTAAATTTGCCATTGCCATGAACTTTTAACCATTCCACAAATCTTGTGTTTAGGGCCCCTGGAAGCATGAAAATCACTTTAAACATGCTCAATTTAGCTTCAAAACTGATGATCCACCCAAAAATAAAACATTTGAAAATGGACCATTTTTTTCACCTTTCTGAAGCATGACGTAAGGGTCAAAAATCAGCAGTTTTTGCTTGAACATTAAATGCCTCCAAATGGTATTTAATTCACTTCCCGGGATGAAGAAACACTTTTTGAGACCTCAGAGTGAGTAAATTTGCCATTTTCATGCACTTTTAACCATTCCACAAATCTTGTGTTTAGGGCCCCTGGAAGCATGAAAATCACTTTAAACATGCTCATTTTAGCTTCAAAACTGATGATCCACCCAAAAATAAAACATTTGAAAATGGACCATTTTTCACCTTTCTGAAGCATGACAAATTGGGGGCTGTTATCTCTTTTGTCAAAAATCTGCCGTTTTTGCTTGAACATTAAATGCCTCCAAATGGTATTTAATTCACTTCCCAGGGTGAAGAAACACTTCCTGAGCCCTCAGACTGAGTAAATTGGCCATTTTCATGCAGTTTAACCATTCCACAAATCTTGTGTTTAGGTCCCCTGGAATGAAAATCGCTTTAAACATGCTACGTTTGAGACCTCAGAGTTAGTAAATTGGCCATTTTCATGCACTTTTAACCATTCCACAATTCTTGTGTTTAGGGTCTCTGGAAGCATGAAAATCACTTTAGACATGCTCATTTTAGCTCTAAAACTGATGATCCACCTACAAATGTGAACTGAAGCTCAAAAATAAAACATTTGAAAATGGACCATTTTTCACCTTTCTGAAGCATGACAAATTGGAGGCTGTTATCTCTATTGTCAAAAATCTGCTGTTTTTGTTTGAACATTAAATACCTTCAAATGGTATTTAATTCACTTCCCAGGGCGAAGACTTCCTGAGACCTCAGACTGAGTAAATTGGCCATTTTCACGCAGTTTTAACCATTCCACAAATCTTGTGTGTAGCTCCCCTGGAATGAAAATCGCTTTAAACATGCTACTTTTTGAGACCTCAGAGTTAGTAAATTGGCCATTTTCATGCACTTTTAACCATTCCACAATTCTTGTGTTTAGGGTCTCTGGAAGCATGAAAATCACTTTAGACATGCTCATTTTAGCTCTAAAACTGATGATCCACCTACAAATGTAAACTAAAGCTCAAAAATAAAACATTTGAAAATGGACCATAAATTCCTCCACATTGTATTTAATTCACTTCCCGGGATGAAGAAACACTTTTTGAGACCTCAGAGTGAGTAAATTTGCCATTTTCATGCACTTTTAACCATTCCACAAATCTTGTGTTTAGGGTCTCCGGAAGCATGAAAACCACTTTAAACATGCTCATTTTAGCTCTAAAACTGATGATCCACCTACAAATGTAAACTGAAGCTCAAAAATAAAACATTTGAAAATGGACCATTTTTCACCTTTCTGAAGCATGACAAATTGGAGGCTGTTATCTCTATTGTCAAAAATCTGCTGTTTTTGCTTGAACATTAAATGCCTTCAAATGGTATTTAATTCACTTCCCAGGGTGAAGACTTCCTGAGACCTCAGACTGAGTAAATTGGCCATTTTCACGCAGTTTTAACCATTCCACAAATCTTGTGTTTAACTCCCCTGGAATGAAAATCGCTTTAAACATGCTACTTTTTGAGACCTCAGAGTTAGTAAATTGGCCATTTTCATGCACTTCTAACCATTCCACAATTCTTGTGTTTAGGGTCTCTGGAAGCATGAAAATCACTTTAGACATGCTCATTTTAGCTCTAAAACTGATGATCCACCTACAAATTTAAACTGAAGCTCAAAAATAAAACATTTGAAAATGGACCATAAATGCCTCCACATTGTATTTAATTCTCTTCCCGGGATGAAGAAACACTTTTTGAGACCTCAGAGTGAGTAAATTTGCCATTTTCATGCACTTTTAACCATTCCTCAAATCTTGTGTTTGGGCCCCTGAAAGCATGAAAATCACTTTAAACATGCTCATTTTAGCTCTAAAACTGATGATCCACCCAAAAATAAAACATTTGAAAATGGACCATTTTTCACTTTTCTGAAGCATGACATAATTGGCAATTTTCATGCACTTTTAACCATTTCACAAATCTTGTGTTTAGGGCCCCTGGAATGAGAATCGCTTTAAACATGCTACTTTTTGAGACCTCAGAGTTAGTAAATTGGCCATTTTCATGCAGTTTTAACCATTCCACAAATCTTGTGTTTAGGTCCCCTGGAATGAAAATCGCTTTAAACATGCTACTTTTTGAGACCTCAGAGTTAGTAAAATGGCCATTTTCATGCACTTTTTTAACCATTCCACAAATCTTGTGTTTAGGGCCCCTGGAAGCATGAAAATCACTTTTAAACATGCTCATTTTAGCTTCAAAACTGATGATCCACCCAAAAATAAAACATTTGAAAATGGACCATTTTTCACTTTTCTGAAGCATGACATAATTGGCAATTTTCATGCACTTTTAACCATTTCACAAATCTTGTGTTTAGGGCCCCTGGAATGAGAATCGCTTTAAACATGCTACTTTTTGAGACCTCAGAGTTAGTAAATTGGCCATTTTCATGCAGTTTTAACCATTCCACAAAATTGTGTTTAGGTCCCCTGGAATGAAAATCGCTTTAAACATGCTACTTTTTGAGACTCAGAGTTAGTAAAATGGCCATTTTCATGCACGTTTTTAACCATTCCACAAATCTTGTGTTTAGGGCCCCTGGAAGCATGAAAATCACTTTTAAACATGCTCATTTTAGCTTCAAAACTGATGATCCACCCAAAAATAAAACATTTGAAAATGGACCATTTTTCACTTTTCTGAAGCATGACATAATTGGCAATTTTCATGCACTTTTAACCATTTCACAAATCTTGTGTTTAGGGCCCCTGGAAGCATGAAAATCACTTTAAACATTCTCATTTTAACTCTAAAACTGTTGATCCACCTACAAATGGCAAATTTACTCACTCTGAGATCTAAAAAAAGTGTTTCTTCATCCCGGGAATGCTCATTTTAGCTCTAAAACTGATGATCCACCTACAAATGTAAACTGAAGCTCAAAAATAAAACATTTGAAAATGGACCATAAATGCCTCCACGTTGTATTTAATTCACTTCCCGGGATGAAGAAACACTTTTTGAGACCTCAGAGTGAGTAAATTTGCCATTTTCATGCACTTTAACCATTCCACAAATCTTGTGTTTAGGGCCCCTGGAAGCATGAAAATCACTTTAAACATGCTCATTTTAGCTTCACAACTGATGATCCACCCAAAAATAAAACATTTGCAAATGGACTATTTTTCACCTTTCTGAAGCATGACAAATTGGGGGCTGTTATCTCTTTTGTCAAAAATCTGCCGTTTTTGCTTGAACATTAAATGCCTCCAAATGGTATTTAATTCACTTCCCAGGGTGAAGAAACACTTCCTGAGCCCTCAGACTGAGTAAATTGGCCATTTTCATGCAGTTTAACCATTCCACAAATCTTGTGTTTAGGTCCCCTGGAATGAAAATCGCTTTAAACATGCTACTTTTTGAGACCTCAGAGTGAGTAAATTGGCCATTTTCATGCAAATCTTTGTTTAGGTCCCCTGGAAGCATGACAATCACTTTAAACATGCTCATTTTAGCTCTAAAACTGATGATCCACACAAAAATAAAACATTTGAAAATGGACCATTTTTCACCTTTCTGAAGCATGATGTAAGGGTCAAAAATCAGCCGTTTTTGCTTGAACATTAAATGCCTCCAAATGGTATTTAATTCACTTCCCGGGGTGAAGAAACACTTTTTGAGACCTCAGAGTGAGTAAATTGGCCATTTTCATGCACTTTCAACCATTCCACAAATCTTGTGTTTAGGTCCCCTGAAAGAATGAAAATCACTTTAAACATGCTCATTTTAGCTCTAAAACTGATGATCCACCCAAAAATAAAACATTTGAAAATGGACCATTTTTCACCTTTCTGAAGCATGACGTTAGGGGGGGTGTTCTCTCTATGGGTCAAAAATCAGCGGTTTTTGCTTGAACATTAAATGCCTCCAAATGGTATTTAATTCACTTCCCGGGATGAAGAAACACTTTTTGAGACCTCAGAGTGAGTAAATTTGCCATTTTCATGCACTTTTAACCATTCCACAAATCTTGTGTTTAGGGTCTCTGGAAGCATGAAAATCACTTTAAACATGCTCATTTTAGCTCTAATACTGATGATCCACCTACAAATGTAAACTGAAGCTCAAAAATAAAACATTGAAAATAGACCATTTTTCACCTTTCTGAAGCATGACATAATGGGGGGTGTTATCTCTATTGTCAAAAATCAGCAGTTTTTGCTTGAACAAGAAATGCCTCCAAATTTTATTTAATTCACTTCCCGGGAAAACTTTTTGAGACATTAGAGTGAGTAAATTGGCCATTTTCATGCACTTTTAACCATTCCACAAATCTTGTGTTTAGGGCCCCTGGAAGCATGAAAATCACTTTAAACATGCTCAATTTAGCTTCAAAACTGATGATCCACCCAAAAATAAAACATTTGAAAATTGACAATTTTTCACCTTTCTGAAGCATGACGTAAGGGTAAAAAATCAGCCGTTTTTGCTTGAACATTAAATGCCTCCAAATGGTATTTAATTCACTTCCCGGGATGAAGAAACACTTTTTGAGACCTCAGAGTGAGTAAATTTGCCATTTTCATGCACTTTTAACCATTCCACAAATCTTGTGTTTAGGGCCCCTGGAAGCATGAAAATCACTTTAAACATGCTCATTTTAGCTTCAAAACTGATGATCCACCCAAAAATAAAACATTTGAAAATGGACCATTTTTCAACTTTCTGAAGCATGACGTAAGGGTCAAAAATCAGCCGTTTTTGCTTAAACATTACATGCCTCAAAATGGTATTTAATTCCTTTCCCGGGGTGAAGAAACACTTTTTGAGACCTCAGAGTGAGTAAATTGGCCATTTTCATGCACTTTCAACCATTCCACAAATCTTGTGTTTAGGTCCCCTGAAAGCATGAAAATCACTTTAAACATGCTCATTTTATCTCTAAAACTGATGATCCACCCAGAAATAAAACATTTGAAAATGGACCATTTTTCACCTTTCTGAAGCATGACGTAATGGGGGGGGGGGGTTCTCTCTATGGGTAAAAAATCAGCCGTTTTTGCTTGAACATAAATGCCTCCAAATTGTATTTAATTCACTTCCCGGGATGAAGAAACACTTTTTGACACATCAGAGTGAGTAAATTGGCCATTTTCATGCACTTTTAACCATTCCACAATTCTTGTGTTTAGGGTCTCTGGAAGCATGAAAATCACTTTAAACATGCTCATTTTAGCTCTAAAACTGATGATCCACCTACAAATGTAAACTGAAGCTCAAAAATAAAACATTTGAAAATGGACCATTTTTCACCTTTCTGAAGCATGACAAATTGGAGGCTGTTATCTCTATTGTCAAAAATCTGCTGTTTTTGCTTGAACATTAAATGCCTTCAAATGGTATTTAATTAACTTCCCAGGGTGAAGACTTCCTGAGACCTCAGACTGAGTAAATTGGCCATTTTCACGTAGTTTTAACCATTCCACAAATCTTGTGTTTAGCTCCCCTGGAATGAAAATCGCTTTAAACATGCTACTTTTTGAGACCTCAGAGTTAGTAAATTGGCCATTTTCATGCACTTCTAACCATTCCACAATTCTTGTGTTTAGGGTCTCTGGAAGCATGAAAATCACTTTAGACATGCTCATTTTAGCTCTAAAACTGATGATCCACCTACAAATTTAAACTGAAGCTCAAAAATAAAACATTTGAAAATGGACCATAAATGCCTCCACATTGTATTTAATTCACTTCCCGGGATGAAGAAACTCTTTTTGAGACCTCAGAGTGAGTAAATTTGCCATTTTCATGCACTTTTAACCATTCCTCAAATCTTGTGTTTGGGCCCCTGAAAGCATGAAAATCACTTTAAACATGCTCATTTTAGCTCTAAAACTGATGATCCATCCAAAAATAAAACATTTGAAAATGGACCATTTTTCACTTTTCTGAAGCATGACATAATTTGCAATTTTCATGCACTTTTAACCATTTCACAAATCTTGTGTTTAGGGCCCCTGGAATGAGAATCGCTTTAAACATGCTACTTTTTGAGACCTCAGAGTTAGTAAATTGGCCATTTTCATGCAGTTTTAACCATTCCACAAATCTTGTGTTTAGGTCCCCTGGAATGAAAATCGCTTTAAACATGCTACTTGAGACCTCAGAGTTAGTAAAATGGCCATTTTCATGCACTTTTTTAACCATTCCACAAATCTTGTGTTTAGGGCCCCTGGAAGCATGAAAATCACTTTTAAACATGCTCATTTTAGCGTCAAAACTGATGATCCACCCAAAAATAAAACATTTGAAAATGGACCATTTTTCACTTTTCTGAAGCATGACATAATTGGCAATTTTCATGCACTTTTAACCATTTCACAAATCTTGTGTTTAGGGCCCCTGGAAGCATGAAAATCACTTTAGACATGCTCATTTTAGCTCTAAAACTGATGATCCACCTACAAATTTAAACTGAAGCTCAAAAATAAAACATTTGAAAATGGACCATAAATGCCTCCACATTGTATTTAATTCACTTCCCGGGATGAAGAAACACTTTTTGAGACCTCAGAGTGAGTAAATTTGCCATTTTCATGCACTTTTAACCATTCCTCAAATCTTGTGTTTGGGCCCCTGAAAGCATGAAAATCACTTTAAACATGCTCATTTTAGCTCTAAAACTGATGATCCACCCAAAAATAAAACATTTGAAAATGGACCATTTTTCACTTTTCTGAAGCATGACATAATTGGCAATTTTCATGCACTTTTAACCATTTCACAAATCTTGTGTTTAGGGCCCCTGGAATGAGAATCGCTTTAAACATGCTACTTTTTGAGACCTCAGAGTTAGTAAATTGGCCATTTTCATGCAGTTTTAACCATTCCACAAATCTTGTGTTTAGGTCCCCTGGAATGAAAATCGCTTTAAACATGCTACTTTTTGAGACCTCAGAGTTAGTAAAATGGCCATTTTCATGCACTTTTTTAACCATTCCACAAATCTTGTGTTTAGGGCCCCTGGAAGCATGAAAATCACTTTTAAACATGCTCATTTTAGCTTCAAAACTGATGATCCACCCAAAAATAAAACATTTGAAAATGGACCATTTTTCACTTTTCTGAAGCATGACATAATTGGCAATTTTCATGCACTTTTAACCATTTCACAAATCTTGTGTTTAGGGCCCCTGGAATGAGAATCGCTTTAAACATGCTACTTTTTGAGACCTCAGAGTTAGTAAATTGGCCATTTTCATGCAGTTTTAACCATTCCACAAAATTGTGTTTAGGTCCCCTGGAATGAAAATCGCTTTAAACATGCTACTTTTTGAGACTCAGAGTTAGTAAAATGGCCATTTTCATGCACGTTTTTAACCATTCCACAAATCTTGTGTTTAGGGCCCCTGGAAGCATGAAAATCACTTTTAAACATGCTCATTTTAGCTTCAAAACTGATGATCCACCCAAAAATAAAACATTTGAAAATGGACCATTTTTCACTTTTCTGAAGCATGACATAATTGGCAATTTTCATGCACTTTTAACCATTTCACAAATCTTGTGTTTAGGGCCCCTGGAAGCATGAAAATCACTTTAAACATTCTCATTTTAACTCTAAAACTGTTGATCCACCTACAAATGGCAAATTTACTCACTCTGAGATCTAAAAAAAGTGTTTCTTCATCCCGGGAATGCTCATTTTAGCTCTAAAACTGATGATCCACCTACAAATGTAAACTGAAGCTCAAAAATAAAACATTTGAAAATGGACCATAAATGCCTCCACGTTGTATTTAATTCACTTCCCGGGATGAAGAAACACTTTTTGAGACCTCAGAGTGAGTAAATTTGCCATTTTCATGCACTTTAACCATTCCACAAATCTTGTGTTTAGGGCCCCTGGAAGCATGAAAATCACTTTAAACATGCTCATTTTAGCTTCACAACTGATGATCCACCCAAAAATAAAACATTTGCAAATGGACTATTTTTCACCTTTCTGAAGCATGACAAATTGGGGGCTGTTATCTCTTTTGTCAAAAATCTGCCGTTTTTGCTTGAACATTAAATGCCTCCAAATGGTATTTAATTCACTTCCCAGGGTGAAGAAACACTTCCTGAGCCCTCAGACTGAGTAAATTGGCCATTTTCATGCAGTTTAACCATTCCACAAATCTTGTGTTTAGGTCCCCTGGAATGAAAATCGCTTTAAACATGCTACTTTTTGAGACCTCAGAGTGAGTAAATTGGCCATTTTCATGCAAATCTTTGTTTAGGTCCCCTGGAAGCATGACAATCACTTTAAACATGCTCATTTTAGCTCTAAAACTGATGATCCACACAAAAATAAAACATTTGAAAATGGACCATTTTTCACCTTTCTGAAGCATGATGTAAGGGTCAAAAATCAGCCGTTTTTGCTTGAACATTAAATGCCTCCAAATGGTATTTAATTCACTTCCCGGGGTGAAGAAACACTTTTTGAGACCTCAGAGTGAGTAAATTGGCCATTTTCATGCACTTTCAACCATTCCACAAATCTTGTGTTTAGGTCCCCTGAAAGAATGAAAATCACTTTAAACATGCTCATTTTAGCTCTAAAACTGATGATCCACCCAAAAATAAAACATTTGAAAATGGACCATTTTTCACCTTTCTGAAGCATGACGTTAGGGGGGGTGTTCTCTCTATGGGTCAAAAATCAGCGGTTTTTGCTTGAACATTAAATGCCTCCAAATGGTATTTAATTCACTTCCCGGGATGAAGAAACACTTTTTGAGACCTCAGAGTGAGTAAATTTGCCATTTTCATGCACTTTTAACCATTCCACAAATCTTGTGTTTAGGGTCTCTGGAAGCATGAAAATCACTTTAAACATGCTCATTTTAGCTCTAATACTGATGATCCACCTACAAATGTAAACTGAAGCTCAAAAATAAAACATTGAAAATAGACAATTTTTCACCTTTCTGAAGCATGACATAATGGGGGGTGTTATCTCTATTGTCAAAAATCAGCAGTTTTTGCTTGAACAAGAAATGCCTCCAAATTTTATTTAATTCACTTCCCGGGAAAACTTTTTGAGACATTAGAGTGAGTAAATTGGCCATTTTCATGCACTTTTAACCATTCCACAAATCTTGTGTTTAGGGCCCCTGGAAGCATGAAAATCACTTTAAACATGCTCAATTTAGCTTCAAAACTGATGATCCACCCAAAAATAAAACATTTGAAAATTGACAATTTTTCACCTTTCTGAAGCATGACGTAAGGGTAAAAAATCAGCCGTTTTTGCTTGAACATTAAATGCCTCCAAATGGTATTTAATTCACTTCCCGGGATGAAGAAACACTTTTTGAGACCTCAGAGTGAGTAAATTTGCCATTTTCATGCACTTTTAACCATTCCACAAATCTTGTGTTTAGGGCCCCTGGAAGCATGAAAATCACTTTAAACATGCTCATTTTAGCTTCAAAACTGATGATCCACCCAAAAATAAAACATTTGAAAATGGACCATTTTTCAACTTTCTGAAGCATGACGTAAGGGTCAAAAATCAGCCGTTTTTGCTTAAACATTACATGCCTCAAAATGGTATTTAATTCCTTTCCCGGGGTGAAGAAACACTTTTTGAGACCTCAGAGTGAGTAAATTGGCCATTTTCATGCACTTTCAACCATTCCACAAATCTTGTGTTTAGGTCCCCTGAAAGCATGAAAATCACTTTAAACATGCTCATTTTAGCTCTAAAACTGATGATCCACCCAGAAATAAAACATTTGAAAATGGACCATTTTTCACCTTTCTGAAGCATGACGTAATGGGGGGGGGGTTCTCTCTATGGGTAAAAAATCAGCCGTTTTTGCTTGAACATAAATGCCTCCAAATTGTATTTAATTCACTTCCCGGGATGAAGAAACACTTTTTGACACATCAGAGTGAGTAAATTGGCCATTTTCATGCACTTTTAACCATTCCACAATTCTTGTGTTTAGGGTCTCTGGAAGCATTAAAATCACTTTAAACATGCTCATTTTAGCTCTAAAACTGATGATCCACCTACAAATGTAAACTGAAGCTCAAAAATAAAACATTTGAAAATGGACCATTTTTCACCTTTCTGAAGCATGACAAATTGGAGGCTGTTATCTCTATTGTCAAAAATCTGCTGTTTTTGCTTGAACATTAAATGCCTTCAAATGGTATTTAATTAACTTCCCAGGGTGAAGACTTCCTGAGACCTCAGACTGAGTAAATTGGCCATTTTCACGTAGTTTTAACCATTCCACAAATCTTGTGTTTAGCTCCCCTGGAATGAAAATCGCTTTAAACATGCTACTTTTTGAGACCTCAGAGTTAGTAAATTGGCCATTTTCATGCACTTCTAACCATTCCACAATTCTTGTGTTTAGGGTCTCTGGAAGCATGAAAATCACTTTAAACATGCTCATTTTAGCTCTAAAACTGATGATCCATCCAAAAATAAAACATTTGAAAATGGACCATTTTTCACTTTTCTGAAGCATGACATAATTGGCAATTTTCATGCACTTTTAACCATTTCACAAATCTTGTGTTTAGGGCCCCTGGAATGAGAATCGCTTTAAACATGCTACTTTTTGAGACCTCAGAGTTAGTAAATTGGCCATTTTCATGCAGTTTTAACCATTCCACAAATCTTGTGTTTAGGTCCCCTGGAATGAAAATCGCTTTAAACATGCTACTTGAGACCTCAGAGTTAGTAAAATGGCCATTTTCATGCACTTTTTTAACCATTCCACAAATCTTGTGTTTAGGGCCCCTGGAAGCATGAAAATCACTTTTAAACATGCTCATTTTAGCTTCAAAACTGATGATCCACCCAAAAATAAAACATTTGAAAATGGACCATTTTTCACTTTTCTGAAGCATGACATAATTGGCAATTTTCATGCACTTTTAACCATTTCACAAATCTTGTGTTTAGGGCCCCTGGAAGCATGAAAATCACTTTAAACATTCTCATTTTAACTCTAAAACTGTTGATCCACCAACAAATGGCAAATTTACTCACTCTGAGATCTAAAAAAAAGTGTTTCTTCATCCCGGGAATACTCATTTTAGCTCTAAAACTGATGAACCACCTACAAATGTAAACTGAAGCTCAAAAATAAAACATTTGAAAATGGACCATAAATGCCTCCACATTGTATTTAATTCACTTCCCGGGATGAAGAAACACTTTTTGAGACCTCAGAGTGAGTAAATTTGCCATTTTCATGCCCTTTTAACCATTCCACAAATCTTGTGTTTAGGGCCCCTGGAAGCATGAAAATCACTTTAAACATGCTCATTTTAGCTCTAAAACTGATGATCCACCTACAAATTTAAACTGAAGCTCAAAAATAAAACATTTGAAAATGGACCATAAATGCCTCCACATTGTATTTAATTCACTTCCCGGGATGAAGAAACACTTTTTGAGACCTCAGAGTGAGTAAATTTGCCATTTTCATGCACTTTAACCATTCCACAAATCTTGTGTTTAGGGCCCCTGGAAGCATGAAAATCACTTTAAACATGCTCATTTTAGCTTCAAAACTGATGATCCACCCAAAAATAAAACATTTGCAAATGGACTATTTTTCACCTTTCTGAAGCATGACAAATTGGGGGCTGTTATCTCTTTTGTCAAAAATCTGCCGTTTTTGCTTGAACATTAAATGCCTCCAAATGGTATTTAATTCACTTCCCAGGGTGAAGAAACACTTCCTGAGCCCTCAGACTGAGTAAATTGGCCATTTTCATGCAGTTTAACCATTCCACAAATCTTGTGTTTAGGTCCCCTGGAATGAAAATCGCTTTAAACATGCTACTTTTTGAGACCTCAGAGTGAGTAAATTGGCCATTTTCATGCAAATCTTTGTTTAGGTCCCCTGGAAGCATGACAATCACTTTAAACATGCTCATTTTAGCTCTAAAACTGATGATCCACACAAAAATAAAACATTTGAAAATGGACCATTTTTCACCTTTCTGAAGCATGATGTAAGGGTCAAAAATCAGCCGTTTTTGCTTGAACATTAAATGCCTCCAAATGGTATTTAATTCACTTCCCGGGGTGAAGAAACACTTTTTGAGACCTCAGAGTGAGTAAATTGGCCATTTTCATGCACTTTCAACCATTCCACAAATCTTGTGTTTAGGTCCCCTGAAAGAATGAAAATCACTTTAAACATGCTCATTTTAGCTCTAAAACTTATGATCCACCCAAAAATAAAACATTTGAAAATGGACCATTTTTCACCTTTCTGAAGCATGACGTTAGGGGGGGTGTTCTCTCTATGGGTCAAAAATCAGCGGTTTTTGCTTGAACATTAAATGACTCCAAATGGTATTTAATTCACTTCCCGGGATGAAGAAACACTTTTTGAGACCTCAGAGTGAGTAAATTTGCCATTTTCATGCACTTTTAACCATTCCACAAATCTTGTGTTTAGGGTCTCTGGAAGCATGAAAATCACTTTAAACATGCTCATTTTAGCTCTAATACTGATGATCCACCTACAAATGTAAACTGAAGCTCAAAAATAAAACATTGAAAATAGACCATTTTTCACCTTTCTGAAGCATGACATAATGGGGGGTGTTATCTCTATTGTCAAAAATCTGCAGTTTTTGCTTGAACAAGAAATGCCTCCAAATTTTATTTAATTCACTTCCCGGGAAAAACTTTTTGAGACATTAGAGTGAGTAAATTAGCCATTTTCATGCACTTTTAACCATTCCACAAATCTTGTGTTTAGGGCCCCTGGAAGCATGAAAATCACTTTAAACATGCTCAATTTAGCTTCAAAACTGATGATCCACCCAAAAATAAAACATTTGAAAATTGACAATTTTTCACCTTTCTGAAGCATGACGTAAGGGTAAAAAATCAGCCGTTTTTGCTTGAACATTAAATGCCTCCAAATGGTATTTAATTCACTTCCCGGGATGAAGAAACACTTTTTGAGACCTCAGAGTGAGTAAATTTGCCATTTTCATGCACTTTTAACCATTCCACAAATCTTGTGTTTAGGGCCCCTGGAAGCATGAAAATCACTTTAAACATGCTCATTTTAGCTTCAAAACTGATGATCCACCCAAAAATAAAACATTTGAAAATGGACCATTTTTCAACTTTCTGAAGCATGACGTAAGGGTCAAAAATCAGCCGTTTTTGCTTAAACATTACATGCCTCAAAATGGTATTTAATTCCTTTCCCGGGGTGAAGAAACACTTTTTGAGACCTCAGAGTGAGTAAATTGGCCATTTTCATGCACTTTTAACCATTCCACAAATCTTGTGTTTAGGGCCCCTGGAAGCATGAAAATCACTTTAAACATGCTCATTTTAGCTCTAAAACTGATGATCCACCCAGAAATAAAACATTTGAAAATGGACCATTTTTCAACTTTCTGAAGCATGACGTAAGGGTCAAAAATCAGCCGTTTTTGCTTAAACATTACATGCCTCAAAATGGTATTTAATTCCTTTCCCGGGGTGAAGAAACACTTTTTGAGACCTCAGAGTGAGTAAATTGGCCATTTTCATGCACTTTTAACCATTCCACAATTCTTGTGTTTAGGGTCTCTGGAAGCATGAAAATCACTTTAAACATGCTCATTTTAGCTCTAAAACTGATGATCCACCTACAAATGTAAACTGAAGCTCAAAAATAAAACATTTGAAAATGGACCATTTTTCACCTTTCTGAAGCATGACAAATTGGAGGCTGTTATCTCTATTGTCAAAAATCTGCTGTTTTTGCTTGAACATTAAATGCCTTCAAATGGTATTTAATTCACTTCCCAGGGTGAAGACTTCCTGAGACCTCAGACTGAGTAAATTGGCCATTTTCACGTAGTTTTAACCATTCCACAAATCTTGTGTTTAGCTCCCCTGGAATGAAAATCGCTTTAAACATGCTACTTTTTGAGACCTCAGAGTTAGTAAATTGGCCATTTTCATGCACTTCTAACCATTCCACAATTCTTGTGTTTAGGGTCTCTGGAAGCATGAAAATCACTTTAGACATGCTCATTTTAGCTCTAAAACTGATGATCCACCTACAAATTTAAACTGAAGCTCAAAAATAAAACATTTGAAAATGGACCATAAATGCCTCCACATTGTATTTAATTCACTTCCCGGGATGAAGAAACTCTTTTTGAGACCTCAGAGTGAGTAAATTTGCCATTTTCATGCACTTTTAACCATTCCTCAAATCTTGTGTTTGGGTCCCTGAAAGCATGAAAATCACTTTAAACATGCTCATTTTAGCTCTAAAACTGATGATCCATCCAAAAATAAAACATTTGAAAATGGACCATTTTTCACTTTTCTGAAGCATGACATAATTGGCAATTTTCATGCACTTTTAACCATTTCACAAATCTTGTGTTTAGGGCCCCTGGAATGAGAATCGCTTTAAACATGCTACTTTTTGAGACCTCAGAGTTAGTAAATTGGCCATTTTCATGCAGTTTTAACCATTCCACAAATCTTGTGTTTAGGTCCCCTGGAATGAAAATCGCTTTAAACATGCTACTTGAGACCTCAGAGTTAGTAAAATGGCCATTTTCATGCACTTTTTTAACCATTCCACAAATCTTGTGTTTAGGGCCCCTGGAAGCATTAAAATCACTTTTAAACATGCTCATTTTAGCTTCAAAACTGATGATCCACCCAAAAATAAAACATTTGAAAATGGACCATTTTTCACTTTTCTGAAGCATGACATAATTGGCAATTTTCATGCACTTTTAACCATTTCACAAATCTTGTGTTTAGGGCCCCTGGAAGCATGAAAATCACTTTAAACATTCTCATTTTAACTCTAAAACTGTTGATCCACCAACAAATGGCAAATTTACTCACTCTGAGATCTAAAAAAAAGTGTTTCTTCATCCCGGGAATACTCATTTTAGCTCTAAAACTGATGATCCACCTACAAATGTAAACTGAAGCTCAAAAATAAAACATTTGAAAATGGACCATAAATGCCTCCACATTGTATTTAATTCACTTCCCGGGATGAAGAAACACTTTTTGAGACCTCAGAGTGAGTAAATTTGCCATTTTCATGCCCTTTTAACCATTCCACAAATCTTGTGTTTAGGGCCCCTGGAAGCATGAAAATCACTTTAAGCATGCTCATTTTAGCTCTAAAACTGATGATCCACCTACAAATTTAAACTGAAGCTCAAAAATAAAACATTTGAAAATGGACCATAAATGCCTCCACATTGTATTTAATTCACTTCCCGGGATGAAGAAACACTTTTTGAGACCTCAGAGTGAGTAAATTTGCCATTTCCATGAACTTTTAACCATTCCACAAATCTTGTGTTTAGGGCCCCTGGAAGCATGAAAATCACTTTAAACATGCTCAATTTAGCTTCAAAACTGATGATCCACCCAAAAATAAAACATTTGAAAATGGACCATTTTTCACCTTTCTGAAGCATGACGTAAGGGTCAAAAATCAGCCGTTTTTGCTTGAACATTAAATGCCTCCAAATGGTATTTAATTCACTTCCCAGGGTGAAGAAACACTTCCTGAGCCCTCAGACTGAGTAAATTGGCCATTTTCATGCAGTTTAACCATTCCACAAATCTTGTGTTTAGGTCCCCTGGAATGAAAATCGCTTTAAACATGCTACTTTTTGAGACCTCAGAGTTAGTAAATTGGCCATTTTCATGCACTTTTAACCATTCCACAATTCTTGTGTTTAGGGTCTCTGGAAGCATGAAAATCACTTTAGACATGCTCATTTTAGCTCTAAAACTGATGATCCACCTACAAATGTAAACTGAACCTCAAAAATAAAACATTTGAAAACGGATCATTTTTCACCATTCTGAAGCATGACAAATTGGAGGCTGTTATCTCTATTGTCAAAAATCTGCTGTTTTTGTTTGAACATTAAATGCCTTCAAATGGTATTTAATTCACTTCCCAGGGTGAAGACTTCCTGAGACCTCAGACTGAGTAAATTGGCCATTTTCACGCAGTTTTAACCATTCCACAAATCTTGTGTGTAGCTCCCCTGGAATGAAAATCGCTTTAAACAAGCTACTTTTTGAGACCTCAGAGTTAGTAAATTGGCCATTTTCATGCACTTTTAACCATTCCACAATTCTTGTGTTTAGGGTCTCTGGAAGCATGAAAATCACTTTAGACATGCTCATTTTAGCTTCAAAACTGATGATCCACCCAAAAATAAAACATTTGAAAATGGACCATTTTTCAACTTTCTGAAGCATGACGTAAGGGTCAAAAATCAGCCGTTTTTGCTTAAACATTAAATGCCTCAAAATGGTAGGGCCCCTGGAAGCATGAAAATCACTTTAAACATTCTCATTTTAACTCTAAAACTGTTGATCCACCTACAAATTGCAAATTTACTCACTCTGAGATCTAAAAAAAGTGTTTCTTCATCCCGGGAATGCTCATTTTAGCTCTAAAACTGATGATCCACCTACAAATGTAAACTGAAGCTCAAAAATAAAACATTTGAAAATGGACCATAAATGCCTCCACGTTGTATTTAATTCACTTCCCGGGATGAAGAAACACTTTTTGAGACCTCAGAGTGAGTAAATTTGCCATTTTCATGCCCTTTTAACCATTCCACAAATCTTGTGTTTAGGGCCCCTGGAAGCATGAAAATCAGTTTAAACATGCTCATTTTAGCTCTAAAACTGATGATCCACCTACAAATTTAAACAGAAGCTCAAAAATAAAACATTTGAAAATGGACCATAAATGCCTCCACATTGTATTTAATTCACTTCCCGGGATGAAGAAACACTTTTTGAGACCTCAGAGTGAGTAAATTTGCCATTTCCATGAACTTTTAACCATTCCACAAATCTTGTGTTTAGGTCCCCTGAAAGAATGAAAATCACTTTAAACATGCTCATTTTAGCTCTAAAACTGATGATCCACCCAAAAATAAAACATTTGAAAATGGACCATTTTTCACCTTTCTGAAGCATGACGTTAGGGGGGGGGGTTCTCTCTATGGGTCAAAAATCAGCGGTTTTTGCTTGAACATTAAATGCCTCCAAATGGTATTTAATTCACTTCCCGGGATGAAGAAACACTTTTTGAGACCTCAGAGTGAGTAAATTTGCCATTTTCATGCACTTTTAACCATTCCACAAATCTTGTGTTTAGGGTCTCTGGAAGCATGAAAATCACTTTAAACATGCTCATTTTAGCTCTAATACTGATGATCCACCTACAAATGTAAACTGAAGCTCAAAAATAAAACATTGAAAATAGACCATTTTTCACCTTTCTGAAGCATGACATAATGGGGGGTGTTATCTCTATTGTCAAAAATCAGCAGTTTTTGCTTGAACAAGAAATGCCTCCAAATTTTATTTAATTCACTTCCCGGGAAACACTTTTTGAGGCATTAGAGTGAGTAAATTGGCCATTTTCATGCACTTTTAACCATTCCACAAATCTTGTGTTTAGGGCCCCTGGAAGCATGAAAATCACTTTAAACATGCTCAATTTAGCTTCAAAACTGATGATCCACCCAAAAATAAAACATTTGAAAATTGACCATTTTTCACCTTTCTGAAGCATGACGTAAGGGTCAAAAATCAGCCGTTTTTGCTTGAACATTAAATGCCTCCAAATGGTATTTAATTCACTTCCCGGGATGAAGAAACACTTTTTGAGACCTCAGAGTGAGTAAATTTGCCATTTTCATGCACTTTTACCCATTACACAAATCTTGTGTTTAGGGCCCCTGGAAGCATGAAAATCACTTTAAACATGCTCATTTTAGCTTCCAAACTGATGATCCACCCAAAAATAAAACATTTGAAAATGGACCATTTTTCAACTTTCTGAAGCATGACGTAAGGGTCAAAAATCAGCCGTTTTTGCTTAAACATTAAATGCCTCAAAATGGTATTTAATTCCTTTCCCGGGGTGAAGAAACACTTTTTGAGACCTCAGAGTGAGTAAATTTGCCATTTTCATGCACTTTTAACCATTCCACAAATCTTGTGTTTAGGGCCCCTGGAAGCATGAAAATCACTTTAAACATGCTCATTTTAGCTTTAAAACTGATGATCCACCCAAAAATAAAACATTTGCAAATGGACTATTTTTCACCTTTCTGAAGCATGACAAATTGGGGGCTGTTATCTCTTTTGTCAAAAATCTGCCGTTTTTGCTTGAACATTAAATGCCTCCAAATGGTATTTAATTCACTTCCCAGGGTGAAGAAACACTTCCTGAGCCCTCAGACTGAGTAAATTGGCCATTTTCATGCAGTTTAACCATTCCACAAATCTTGTGTTTAGGTCCCCTGGAATGAAAATCGCTTTAAACATGCTACTTTTTGAGACCTCAGAGTGAGTAAATTGGCCATTTTCATGCAAATCTTGTGTTTAGGTCCCCTGGAAGCATGAAAATCACTTTAAACATGCTCATTTTAGCTCTAAAACTGATGATCCACACAAAAATATAACATTTGAAAATGGACCATTTTTCACCTTTCTGAAGTATGACATAAGGGTAAAAAATAAGCCGTTTTTGCTTGAACATTAAATGCCTCCAAATGGTATTTAATTCACTTCCCGGGGTGAAGAAACACTTTTTGAGACCTCAGAGTGAGTAAATTGGCCATTTTCATGCACTTTCAACCATTCCACAAATCTTGTGTTTAGGTCCCCTGAAAGAATGAAAATCACTTTAAACATGCTCATTTTAGCTCTAAAACTGATGATCCACCCAAAAATAAAACATTTGAAAATGGACCATTTTTCACCTTTCTGAAGCATGACGTTAGGAGGGGGTGTTCTCTCTATGGGTCAAAAATCAGCGGTTTTTGCTTGAACATTAAATGCCTCCAAATGGTATTTAATTCACTTCCCGGGATGAAGAAACACTTTTTGAGACCTCAGAGTGAGTAAATTTGGCATTTTCATGCACTTTTAACCATTCCACAAATCTTGTGTTTAGGGTCTCTGGAAGCATGAAAATCACTTTAAACATGCTCATTTTAGCTCTAATACTGATGATCCACCTACAAATGTAAACTGAAGCTCAAAAATAAAACATTGAAAATAGACAATTTTTCACCTTTCTGAAGCATGACATAATGGGGGGTGTTATCTCTATTGTCAAAAATCAGCAGTTTTTGCTTGAACAAGAAATGCCTCCAAATTTTATTTAATTCACTTCCCGGGAAACACTTTTTGAGACATTAGAGTGAGTAAATTGGCCATTTTCATGCACTTTTAACCATTCCACAAATCTTGTGTTTAGGGCCCCTGGAAGCATGAAAATCACTTTAAACATGCTCAATTTAGCTTCAAAACTGATGATCCACCCAAAAATAAAACATTTGAAAATTGACCATTTTTCACCTTTCTGAAGCATGACGTAAGGGTCAAAAATCAGCCGTTTTTGCTTGAACATTAAATGCCTCCAAATGGTATTTAATTCACTTCCCGGGATGAAGAAACACTTTTTGAGACCTCAGAGTGAGTAAATTTGCCATTTTCATGCACTTTTAACCATTCCACAAATCTTGTGTTTAGGGCCCCTGGAAGCATGAAAATCACTTTAAACATGCTCATTTTAGCTTCAAAACTGATGATCCACCCAAAAATAAAACATTTGAAAATGGACCATTTTTCAACTTTCTGAAGCATGACGTAAGGGTCAAAAATCAGCCGTTTTTGCTTAAACATTAAATGCCTCAAAATGGTATTTAATTCCTTTCCCGGGGTGAAGAAACACTTTTTGAGACCTCAGAGTGAGTAAATTGGCCATTTTCATGCACTTTCAACCATTCCACAAATCTTGTGTTTAGGTCCCCTGAAAGCATGAAAATCACTTTAAACATGCTCATTTTAGCTCTACAACTGATGATCCACCCAGAAATAAAACATTTGAAAATGGACCATTTTTCACCTTTCTGAAGCATGACGTAATGGGGGGGTGTTCTCTCTATGGGTAAAAAATCAGCCGTTTTTGCTTGAACATAAATGCCTCCAAATTGTATTTAATTCACTTCCCGGGATGAAGAAACACTTTTTGACACATCAGAGTGAGTAAATTGGCCATTTTCATGCACTTTTAACCATTCCACAATTCTTGTGTTTGGGGTCTCTGGAAGCATGAAAATCACTTTAAACATGCTCATTTTAGCTCTAAAACTGATGATCCACCCAAAAATAAAACAAATGAAAATGGACCATTTTTCACCTTTCTGAAGCATGGCGTAATGGGGGGGTGTTCTCTCTATGGGTAAAAAATCAGCCGTTTTTGCTTGAACATAAATGCCTCCAAATTGTATTTAATTCACTTCCCGGGATGAAGAAACACTTTTTGAGACATTAGAGTGAGTAAATTGGCCATTTTCATGCACTTTTAACCATTCCACAAATCTTGTGTTTAGGGCCCTTGGAAGCATGAAAATCACTTTAAACATTCTCATTTTAACTCTAAAACCGGTGATGCACCTACAAATGTAAACAAAAGCGCAAAAATAAAACATTTGAAAATGGACCATAAATGCCTCCACATTGTATTTAATTCACTTCCCGGGATGAAGAAACACTTTTTTAGATCTCAGAGTGAGTACATTTGCCATTTTCATGCACTTTTAACCATTCCACAAATCTTGTGTTTAGGGTCTCTGGAAGCATGAAAACCACTTTAAACATGCTCATTTTAGCTCTAAAACTGATGATCCACCTACAAATGTAAACTGAAGCTCAAAAATAAAACATTTGAAAATTGACCATTTTTCACCTTTCTGAAGCATGACAAATTGGGGGCTGTTATCTCTTTTGTCAAAAATCTGCAGTTTTTGCTTGAACATTAAATGCCTCCAAATGGTATTTAATTCACTTCCCAGGGTGAAGAAACGCTTCCTGAGCCCTCAGACTGAGTAAATTGGCCCTTTTCATGCAGTTTAACCATTCCACAAATCTTGTGTTTAGGTCCCCTGGAATGAAAATCGCTTTAAACATGCTACTTTTTGAGACCTCAGAGTTAGTAAATTGGCCATTTTCATGCACTTTTAACCATTCCACAATTCTTGTGTTTAGGGTCTCTGGAAGCATGAAAATCACTTTAGACATGCTCATTTTAGCTCTAAAACTGATGATCCACCTACAAATGTAAACTGAAGCTCAAAAATAAAACATTTGAAAATGGACCATAAATGCCTCCACATTGTATTTAATTCACTTCCCGGGATGAAGAAACACTTTTTGAGACCTCAGAGTGAGTAAATTTGCCATTTTCATGCACTTTTAACCATTCCACAAATCTTGTGTTTAGGGCCCCTGGAAGCATGAAAATCACTTTAAACATGCTCACTTTAGCTTCAAAACTGATGATCCACCCAAAAATAAAACATTTGAAAATGGACCATTTTTCACCTTTCTGAAGCATGACGTAAGGGTCAAAAATCAGCCGTTTTTGCTTGAACATAAATGCCTCCAAATGGTATTTAATTCACTTCCCGGGGTGAAGAAACCCTTTTTGAGACCTCAGAGTGAGTAAATTTGCCATTTTCATGCACTTTCAACCATTCCACAAATCTTGTGTTTAGGTCCCTTGAAAGCATGAAAATCACTTTAAACATGCTCATTTTAGCTTCAAAACTGATGATCCACCCAAAAATAAAACATTTGAAAATGGACCATTTTTCACCTTTCTGAAGCATGACGTAAGGGTCAAAAATCAGCCGTTTTTGCTTGAACATAAATGCCTCCAAATGGTATTTAATTCACTTCCCGGGGTGAAGAAACCCTTTTTGAGACCTCAGAGTGAGTAAATTTGCCATTTTCATGCACTTTCAACCATTCCACAAATCTTGTGTTTAGGTCCCCTGAAAGCATGAAAATCACTTTAAACATGCTCATTTTAGCTCTAAAACTGATGATCCACCCAAAAATAAAACATTTGAAAATGGACCATTTTTCACTTTTCTGAAGCATGACATATTTTCATGCACTTTTAACCATTTCACAAATCTTGTGTTTAGGTCCCCTGGAATGAAAATCGCTTTAAACATGCTACTTTTTGAGACCTCAGAGTTAGTAAATTGGCCATTTTCATGCACTTTTTACCATTCCACAATTCTTGTGTTTAGGGTCTCTGGAAGCATCAAATTCACTTTAGACGTGCTCATTTTAGCTCTAAATCTGATGATCCACCTACAAATGTAAACTAAAGCTCAAAAATAAAACATTTGAAAATGGACCATAAATTCCTCCACATTGTATTTAATTCACTTCCCGGGATGAAGAAACACTTTTTGAGACCTCAGAGTGAGTAAATTTGCCATTTTCATGCACTTTTAACCATTCCACAAATCTTGTGTTTAGGGTCTCTGGAAGCATGAAACCCACTTTAAACATGCTCATTTTAGCTCTAAAACTGAGGATCCACCTACAAATGTAAACTGAAGCTCAAAAATAAAACATTTGAAAATGGACCATTTTTCACCTTTCTGAAGCATGACAAATTGGAGGCTGTTATCTCTATTGTCAAAAATCTGCTGTTTTTGCTTGAACATTAAATGCCTTCAAATGGTATTTAATTCACTTCCCAGGGTGAAGAAACACTTCCTGAGCCCTCAGACTGAGTAAATTGGCCATTTAAATACCATTTGGTTAAAAGTGCATGAAAATGGCCAATTTACTAACTCTGAGGTCTCAAAAAGTAGCATGTGTAAAGCGATTTTCATTCCAGGGGACCTAAACATAAGATTTGTGAAATGGTTAAAAGTACATTAAAATTGCCAATTATGTCATGCTTCAGAAAAGTGAAAAATGGTCCAATTTCAAATGTTTTATTTTTGGGTGGATCATCAGTTTTGAAGCTAAAATGAGCATGTTTAAAGTGATTTTCAAGCTTCCAGGGGCCCTAAACACAAGATTTGTGGAATGGTTAAAAGTGCATGAAAATGGCCAATTTACTAACTCTGAGGTCTCAAAAAGTAGCATGTTTAAAGCGATTTTCATTCCAGGGGACCTAAATACAAGATTTGTGGAATGGTTAAACTGCATGAAAATGGCCAATGTCCTCAGTCTGAGGGCTCAGGAAGTGTTTCTGCACCCTGGGAAGTGAATTAAATATCATTTGGAGGCATTTAATGTTCAAGCAAAAACGGCAGATTTTTGACAAAAGAGATAACAGCCCCCAATTTGTCATGCTTCAGAAAGGTGAAAAATGGTCCATTTTCAAATGTTTTATTTTTGAGCTTCAGTTTACATTTGTAGGTGGATCATCAGTTTTAGAGCTAAAATGAGCATGTTTAAAGTGGTTTTCATGCTTCCAGAGACCCTAAACACAAGATTTGTGGAATGGTTAAAAGTGCATGAAAATGGCAAATTTACTCACTCTGAGATCTAAAAAAGTGTTTCTTCATCCCAGGAAGTGAATTAAATACAATTTGGAGGCATTTATGTTCAAGCAAAAACGGCTGATTTTTTACCCATGAGAGAACACCCCCCATTACGTCATGCTTCAGAAAGGTGAAAAATGGTCCATTTTCAAATGTTTTATTTTTGGGTGGATCATCAGTTTTAGAGCTAAAATGAGCATGTTTAAAGTGATTTTCATGCTTTCAGGGGACCTAAACACAAGATTTGTGGAATGGTTGAAAGTGCATGAAAATGGCCAATTTACTCACTCTGAGGTCTCAAAAAGTGTTTCCTCACCCCGGGAAGTGAATTAAATACCATTTGGAGGCATTTAATGTTCAAGCAAAAACGGCTGATTTTTGACCCTTACGTCATGCTTCAGAAAGGTGTGGCATGTGTAGAACATAACTGGGAGATACGTTGAGTAGCCTGTGAGTGTTTATATGTCTGCTTCTATGTATGTATGTTTGTCAGAGGGTGTCTCTGTCTTTGTGTCTCTATGTTTGTAATAGCCCCTGTATAAGTGAGTACATTTTGTACCTGCCTATACATTCCTCTTTAGACACAGGCATATACACAGACGAAAATGCAAACACAGACCTAATGTACTGCACATTAGAACAAACATAAACAAAAGTAACATCTGTATGCTTATTTTGCACTCTAATAGTCCCTAAAAACCAACATTCTTTTCACAGTGCAGTAATAACAATTGAAAACCACATAGTATTTCTGAAGAAAAAGTGCCCCCAAGTCTCCATGAGTAGCAGCACCCCCGTCCTGTAGCTAGAACGGGAAGACCCCAATGATGAAGCATGACATCAAATGAGTACTTGGTGTGTGAGGTGTATCCTACAAACACGATGTATCTTTTTGAACATTGCACTTCTCTGTATGATTTTGTGCACGTTTCTTTTTCAGAGTGTGTTTCTGCCACTTTGTTTGTACCTGCATCTCTATATGTGAGTAAGTTGTGTGCTCCATTATACATTCGCGTTTATATCTGTGTCTTTGTATATAGATTTCTATAGGTGTCTGTCAGACTGTGTGCATCTATTTCTTTCAGGATACATCACTTCGCGTGCACTGTCAACAAATGGCAGGATACAGGTCGCTGTTTGGAAAGGAGTATTTAAAATACAGGAGAAATGGTATAGCTGAAAGTATTGACTGCAGCTGGTACCAAGTAGACAATTAAACTTACAGGTGGCATGTATGGGGCATAGGAAAGTGATATTGAGTACAGAATTATGCTTGGAGGTAGCATGCATGGGACATATGGACATGATGTTGAATACATAATCACCCTTAGACGTGGCATGTATGGGGCATTGAGAGGTGATGTTGAGTAGACAATCATCCTTAGAAGTGACATGTATGGGGCATAGTCTAGATTGCTGCAGAGTACAATATACCATTAGAAGTGGTATGTATGAGGCATAGTAGAGATAGTTCCGAGTACATGATTACCCTTAAAGGTGGCATGTATGGCACAAGCAGGGGCACTTGCCCTCCCTTGGATGGCCAGTGCGTCTGGTGTGGCTCCAGTTAGAGCAGGCCCTAGTGAATTATGCTTTGGAAATGGTGGCATTATTCCACAACTTCTATTCATTGGAAAGCGTGCAAGGGAGTAGCAGACAAGTGTGCAAAGTAAACGAAAGAAGGGTGCAAGCGAGAGGTGGAGAAGAGTGGAAGCAGAAAGGGGAGAAGGTTGCAAGGCAGAAAGGAGAAGAGTGCAAGGTAGAGGAGGAGAAGGGTACAAGCTGGAAGGACAAAAGGGTGCAAGGCAGAGAGGAGAAGCATGTAAGGTACAGGGGAGATGAATGGAAGATAGAAAGGAGAAGAGTGCAAGGCAGAGGGAGGAAGGGTAGAAGGTAGAGGGGAGAAGGGTACAAGGTAGAAGAGAGAAGGGTAGAAGGTAGAGGGCAAAAGGGTGGAAGCTAGAGAGGAGAAGGATGAAAGGTAGAGGGGGAGAAGGGCACAAGCTGGATGGGGAGAAGGGTGCAAGGAAAAGAGGAGAAGACTAGAAAACTGAGAGGAGAAGCATAGAAGATAAAAGGAAGAAGAGTGCAAGGTAGAGGCGAGAAGGGTGCAAGGCAGAGAGGCAGAGAGGAGAAGAGTGCAAGATAGAGGGGAGAAGGATGCTTTTCCGATGCCGAGCAGCCAAACACCGCAGGAGTGAAGAACGTCCCAATCCCCTACCCTCGCAGTGACCCCCAACACCCACGAATAAACCGGGTGGTGGAGAACCACGACACCGGGAGAAGGTGGGTAAACAAAACAAGGGAACCCAAGGTCTTGGGGGACACAGCTCGTCACTTCCGGCTTCTCGGCAGCTAACTGCTTGACTCAGATGAGACCGCTATGAAAGAAAAAGGGGGACAAGGTTAGACACACCCCACTAATAATACCAGTGCCAAGTACACACACCAACCACCGACCTCCCTGCTTACCCCAGTTAAAAAACGGGAGTGGCTTGATACGTAACAGGAATACTTCCACTGCAATCGTATTGGTTCCTTCTTGTGTAACCCCAGACCAACCACGCCCCCTCGGGAAACACCGAGAATGTCAAAGGGGGTGGAATTCACAATGAAAAGACAAAAAAGGGACAGGGGAAAAAAGGTGTCAAGGGAATTTGAAAGACACCCAAAAAAAACCTGGACTTTAAAAGACCACGAAGGTAGCGCAAAAAACGGCCGTTGTTCAGCTCCTTCGTGAAACCACCCAAAAGACACACAACAAGATGGTTTGAGTACAAATAAAAGGGTAAATAACGGGAGGCCAGAACTCATAGGAGACGCAGCCCCGAATCCCAAAACGTCACCGAAAGATCACAAACAGGTCCCCAATAAGGCTTCGGTGGTGCCCAAAGGTAAGAAACAGGGGCAAGGGGAAAAAGGGGAATCAAAATCTAGCCCTTAAAAGAACCGCTGGAAATGAGCTCAATGGAAAGGGAACAAGGTGGAACAACAGGAACAGGAAACACACGGCAAGGGACCATTCAGGAAACCAAGCACCTGTTTCCTGTAGGCAGGCCCTTTTAAAGCGAGCCCTAGGGAGCGTCCATAAATTTGCATATGCACTTGGCACCTAAAGCTAAAACCAATGAATGGGGAACTAGACAGAAGGCACCGGGCCCCCCCCCGAACCCCAACAGTACCCCCCCCCCCAAAAGCCTTCCTACCGGCCGAGGTTTCCCAGGGTGCAGGCGATGAAACAGACGAACCAACCGGGCAGGATGCACCCTACTCGCCGGAACCCAAGAACGGTCCTCTGGGGGATATCCCTTCCAGTCAATAAGGTAATACAGGCGCCCCTTCATCCGCTTGGAATCCAATACAGTCTCAACCTCATACTCCACATTATCATCAATCAAAACAGGAGGAGGAGGTGGCAACTCTTGAGTGGTGGTGACAAATGGCTTCAACAAAGAGGTATGAAATACAGGATGAATACCATACTCAACCGGTAAGGTCAACCTAATTGCAACTGGATTCAACACCTTCTGGACAGGAAAGGGACCCACAAACCGAGGCTGTAATTTCCTTGGTCCCGGCAACTTCAGATTTTTTGTTGCTAGCCAAACTCTATCCCCAACTGCATACAGGGGAGCTGGCCGTCTATGCCTGTCTGCATGAACCTTCATGACCTTTTTGGACTCAAATAGTTGCTGTTGGGCCTTCTTCCAGATTTCAATCAATCCCCTACTAAGGGAATTCAATGCTGGTATCCTCTCAGATGGCTGAATGGGAATTGTCTTAGGATGGAACCCCATCGAACAGTAAAACGGCGACATACCTAGAGCTGAGTGCATACTATTATTATAGGCGAACTCAGCCACAGGAAGGGCTTGTACCCAACTGCCCGTCAGTGACATTAGCAGACAATGCAAATACTGCTCCATGGTTTGATTGGTGCGTTCTGTTTGCCCGTCACTTTGTGGATGGTAAGCTGTTGACAAACGTACATCCATCTTTAATGACCGACATAGGGCAGTCCAGAAATGTGATACAAACTGTGCCCCTCTATCTGAAACGTTGGCAGTAGGCACCCCATGCAATCGGATCACTTGGGTCATAAACACATCAGCCAGTTCTCTAGACGTAGGTAACCCTGGCAAGGGAACGAAGTGTGCTGTTTTAGTGAATAAATCCACTACAACCAAAATGGTCGTAAACCCTGAATCAGGCGGCAAATCGGTCATAAAATCCATACTGATCGTATGCCAGGGGGAAGGAGGCACTGGCAAAGGGTGCAACAACCCAGATGGAGACATGTGCGAGGACTTACTGACAGCACACACCGGGCATGAGGCCACAAATACCTGCACATCATGGGCCAGAGACTTCCACCAAAACTAACGCATACACAGCTCTTTGGTCTTATTGACCCCAGGATGCCCAACCAAGGACGATGAATAACAATAAGTAAGAACCAGTGTACCCAACTCAGGGGGCGCAAACAACTTCTTTGCCTGATACAATAACCCATCCTTTAACGTAAACCCAGGTTCCGACAGCCACGGAGCCAGATCCAACTATTTCATTTCATCCTGCACTTTGACCAGAAAGTCATCTATGGAGGCACACCCAACGATCTAATCACTTGGAATCATAAATTGGGTCTCCTCTACCCGCCTTCCTTGTGACGGGTCCGCATAAATCCGAGATAATGCATCAGACTTCCCCTGTTCAGCTTCTGGCCTATACGTGATGGTAAAATCGTATTCATTAAAAAACAGCACCCATCTCATCTGCCTGGGAGTCAAAGCCCTGGCAGACCGGAAAAACTCAAAGTTCTTATGATCCGTATAGATCGTAATGGGGTGATGAGCCCCCCAAAGATAGTGGTGCCATTCCTTAAAAAACAGCTTTATGGCCAATAGCTCCCTCTCGGCCACAGTATAATTCTGCTCAGCAGGTAGTAGTTTTTTCGAAAAAAACACGATTGGATGCATCAACCCAGTTTCACTGTCACGCTGAGACAACACACCCCCAACTGCTAGCTGGGATGCATCCGCCTCTACATAAAACAGAAGGGCAGGATCAGGATGCATCAACACAGGAGCAGATGTAAAATGCCCGATTAAACTTTCCAAAGCCAACTGTGCTGCAGGCGTCCAATCAAACAACACTCCCTTCTTCAACAATGAAGTCATAGGCGAAACAATATCAGAGAAATGGCTGATAAAACGCCTGTAGAAGTTGGTGAAACCAAGTAGCACCTGTATATCCTTGACACTTGTGGGTATGGGCCAGTTGAGTATAGCTTCAATCTTCCGGGGATCCATCTTAATACCATCTGCCGAAATCAAGAATCCCAAAAACTCAACATGTGTCGCACCAAACGTGCACTTATCCAGCTTGACGAATAAACGGTGTTCCAACAACTTAGACAAAACATGCGAAACATGAGCATCATGTTCCTCAAAGGACTGAGAAAAAACCAAAATTTCATCAATGTAAACGATCACACTGACATCCAAAAACTCACGCAAAACCTCATTAATAAAAAACTGAAAAGCGGCAGGGGCGTTACATAAACCAAAAGGCATAACACAATACTCAAACAAACCAAACTTGGTGCGGAACGCCGTTTTCCATTGGTCGCCCTCTCGGACGCGGACTAGATGGTAAGCACCTCTTAAATCAAGCTTAGTAAACACTTTGGCATGTCGCAGATGATCTAACAACACCGGTATGAGAGGTAATGGGTACTTGTTCTTAATTGTAACTTTATTCAACGCTCTGTAGTCCACGCAAGCACGAAGATCACCCTCCTTCTTCGGTATAAAAAAGATGGAGGAGGATACAGGCGAAGAAGAAGGCCGGATAAACCCATTCTTCAACATCTCATCCAAATACTGCCGTAGATGTTTCTCCTCCGGCTCCGACAACGCATAAACCCTGCTACAGGGCAATATGGCCACCGGAACCAAATCAATACGGCAATCAAAAGCCCTGTGTGTTGGCAAAACACACGCCTGTTCCTTATCAAACACCTCCTTGTATGCCACCAACGAAGAAGGCAAACTGTTCTGAACGCAACCACTCGCTGCACAAGTCAACGGAGACAACCAATCAGTCGCCTCACAATAACAGTGAAGAAGACAATACTCCGAATGGAGCGTGACCAATCTCCGCGCCCAATCGATCCTGGGATTATGGGCCTGTAACCAGGGCACCCCGAGTACCACCCCAAATGCTGGTGCGGCTATCAGATCGAAACAGACTGTCTCAGAATGCCCATTATCGAATGTCATCAGCAGAGGTTCGGTCTGTCGAACAATCGACCCAGAGGATAGCTCCATGCCGTCAATGGCCCTCACAGATTCAGGTTGGTTCTTCAACACACACGGAACCATCAACTTCTCGGCCAACCCGATGTCCATAAAGTTCCCTGTGGCCCCACAGTCCAATAACACCGACAAGGAAGCTCTACCACTAGATGAATAGGCAAAGCAAGTTGACACCGTGAAATGATGCGGGACTCTTTGAACCGCCCCTTGTACGTCATATGGATTACAAAAATCGCTCTTAAGGACAAAAGGCCTCTCACACCCCCTTCCCACAAAAGCCACAGCCTTATTCACAGGTAACCGGGATGATTTCACTGGACACTCTTGAGCGAAGTGTCCACCCCTCCCACAATACAAACACAACTGCAACAACCACCTCTGCTCCTTTTCCTCCTTGAATAAGGGACCCCGCACCCCACCCAGTGGCATAGGTTCGGGATCTGTCTTCACACCCCCATTTTCAGATGTTTCTCTCTTGGTTACTGTTGTCCTCGGGGGTTGAAACCTGATCTTTTCCCTCTTCCTCTCACTCATTCGATGGTTGAGTTTCACAACCAAATCGATAAACTCTACACAATCTTCGGGGGGGTCTACAACCTGTGAGACTATATCTTTTAAGTCCTCGCACAAGCCCTGATAAAATAAAGATGTTCTCTTTGCCATGGGCCATTGTGTCTCTGCTACTAAGCGGTTAAAGGTAGCCACATAAGCCAGAAGATCCTGCTTACCCTGCCGTAGCTTTAGTAATTCAGCATTGCTTGCCTGCATAAACGCATGCTTGGCAAACAGACTATGCATCTGGAGCTTGAAGGCCGGAAAACTACTTAACACAGCATCATTATTTTCAACTAAGGGAACCTCCCAACCAGCAGCAGTACCCGAAAGGTATGAGATCACAAATGCTACTTTAGTAGTATCGTCGGGAAAAGCGGTTGGTCGACACATAAAGTGCAAATGGCACTGGTTCATAAACATAGCATACTGTCCCCGGAAAACCTCTCGGGAGCTGCTAGAGGCACAGGCACAGGAGTGTTCACAGTAACAGACAAAGGAGAAGGAGACCCACTCTGCCCCCCACCCCTCTCATATTTAAATATGGCTGGCTGAATCACGGGGGTCTTAGCCTTTACTGAGGGTTCCCTCCCTCTTCTCTCTGTGTTTTCCTTCACCTCACTCAGTGTTACCCGTAACTCATGATTCTCCTGACGAAGGGATTGGACTTCACCCTGCATAAGTGCTAAGGCCTGCATAAGCTCCTGCATCGAAGAAGCCCCTCCCGCTGCCTCCTCAACCATTCTTCACTCGGGCGGTGTATCAATTTGTGGGCTTGGTTTTCTGTTTCGATGCCGACCAGCCAAAAACCGCAGGAGTGAAGAACGTCCCAATCCCCTACCCTCACCGTGACCCCCAACACCCACGAATAAACCGGGTATTGGAGAACACGACACCATGAGAAGGTAGGTAAACAAAACAAGTGAACCCAAGGTCTTGGGGACACAGCTTGTCACTTCCGGTTTCTCGGCAGCTAACTGCTTGACTCAGACGAGACCGCTATGAAAGAAAAAGGGGGACAAGGTTAGACACACCCCACTAATAATACCAGTGCCAAGTACACACACGAACCACCCACCTCCCTGCTTACCCCAGTTAACAAACGGGAGTGGCTTGATACGAAACAGGAATACTTCCACTGCAATCATATTGGTTCCTTCTTGTGTAACCCCAGACCAACCACGCCCCCTCGGGAAACACCGAGAATGTCAAAGGGGGTGGAATTCACAATGAAAAGACAAAAAAGGGACAGGGGAAATAAGGCATCAAGGGAATTTGAAAGACACCAAAAAAAAACCTGGACTTTAAAAGAACACGAAGGTAGCGCAAAAAACAGCCGTTGTTCAGCTCCTTCGTGAAACCACCCAAAAGACACACAACAAGATGGTTTGAGTAAAAAAAAAAGGGTAAATAACGGGACGCCAGAACTCATAGGAAATGCAGCCGCAAATCCCAAAACGTCACCGAAAGATCAAAAACAGGTCCCCAACAAGGCTTCAGTGGTGCCCAAAGGTAAGAAACAGGGGCAAGGGGAAAAAGGGGAATCAAAATCCAGCCCTTAAAAGAACCGCTGGAAATGAGTTCAATGGAAAGGAAACAAGGTGGAACAGGAATAGGAAACACACGGCAAGGGACCATTCAAGAAACCAAGCACCTCTTTCCTGTAGGCAGGCCCTTTTAAAGCGAGCCCTAGGGAGCGTCCATAAATTCGCATATGCACTTGGCACCTAAAGCTAAAACCAATGAACGGGGAACTAGACAGAAGGCACTGCCGCCCCCCCCCCCCCCCCTGAACCGCAACAGATGCAAGGTAGAGATGTGTATAGAGTGGAAGGTACAGAGTAGAAGGGTGCAAGGAAGAGATGAGAAGAGTGCAAGGCACAAAGGAGAAGAGTAGAAGGCAGAGAGTAGAAGGGTAGAAGGCAGAGGATAGAAGGGTACAAGGTAGAGAGGAGAATAGTACAAGGTAGAGAGCAGAAAGCTGGAAGGCAGAGGGGAGAAGGGTACATCGTAGACAATGATGCAAGGCAGTGAAAAGAAGGGTACAAGGCAGAGGAGAAAAGGGTGCAAGGCAAAGAAAAGAAGGATGGAAGGCAGAAGTAAGAAGGTTGCAAGGCAAAGAAAAGAAGGATGGAAGGCAGAAGTAAGAAGGTTGCAAGGCAGAGAGGAGAAGGGTGCAAGGCAGAGTGGAGAAGAGTACAAGGCAGAAGGGAGAATGGTGCAAGGCAGAGGAGAAAGGGTGCAAGGGAGAGGGGAGAAGGGTGCAAGGCAGAAGGTAGAATGGTAGAAAGCAGAGGTGAGATGGGTGCAAGGTAGAGGTGAGATGGGTGCAAGGCAGAGAGGAGAAGGGTACAAGGCAAAGAGGAGAAGGGTACAAGGCAGAGGGGACAAGGGTACATGGCAGAGGAGAGAAGGATACAAGGTAAAAGCGGTGCAAGGAAGAGGTGGAGTAGGGTATAAGAGAGAATGGGAGAAGAGTGCAAGGGGAGGGCAAGAAGGGTGCAAAGCAGAGAGGAGAAGGATGCAAGGGGGATGGTGACGAAGTGAAAAATTTGTCACACCATGGAAACATTTCTGCAGACGGCTATGGTAATTTGTTTTAGTTAACTTTTAGTTTTGTAATAATGCTTTGCGTTGTAAGACGTATTGATTCTTAAAGTTAGATTTTTTCCTATACATAAAAGAATATAAAGATTTCATAGTGTAATTATTTGATAGGTGTTATATGGAAATGCAAAAACAGAAATATACAGCTAGATATGTACAGACAGACATGCCTTGACAAATGCATTTTAAAGATGCACAGACAGAGATGCACATATATAGATGCATACAGAATGACAGAAAGACCAGAGCAAATTTTAAGTAAGGCATTTTAAAAAAATGTATAAGGTACCTTTCATTTTGTATATATTTGATTTGTACTAATGGATATATATATATAACATTTTGATAATGTTGAAATATATTTGGTTTTGATATGATATTTATTTATGTACATGCTGCAGTGTATATTTTTTTGTTACTTGTTTAGTACGTAGCAATAGTGTATGTCTTAGCATTTTGACCCGAAATCTGCTACTAATGTGTTAATCACCAACAGTTTATGACACTACGGAAGGAAACACAGTTCATGGCACTGCTGGAAGGAAACTTTAAAACATTGTTGCACATATAAAGGTAACAAGTAATAATGGACGGGCAAAGTCGAAAAAAAAAGGTAATTACACATGAGGAGGATGGCAATGTAATACATTACAAGGAGAAAGAACATTAGAAAAAGAAACAAATAATAATGGATGGGCTAAGTAAGAGAATGATAATTAAAGACATCCGGATCACAGAAGAGGTTAGAAAAGTAAAAGTGAAACTAATAGCGTTATTACTTCCATAATGAATAAATGGAAGCCTTTTGCACGTGTTGTTTGTGATCATGATTGTGTATGTTTAGCATTTTGTTTTTAAGTTTTCATTACGATTGTGTGCAAAAGAGCTTAAGGTGATGAATGCAGGTGATGCTAAGCAGACAAATGCTATTACAGATGGCATGTATGAGGTATAGCACAGTTGCTGCATAATAGACCATTACCCTTAGTCGTGGCGTGTATGTGGCATAAAAAAGGTGTTGCCAAGTATAGCATTAAATTTAGAGGTGACATATATGAAGCATAGTAAAGGTAGTGCAGAATAGAACATGACCTGTAGAGACGGCATGTATGCCATTGCTAGAGGTAGTGCAAAGTTCACCATTACTGTTAGAGATGGTTTGTGTGGGCTATAACACAAGTAGTACTAAGTATACCATTACCCTTAGAAGTGACACGTATGGTAAATAGCAAAGGTGCTGCCAGGTAGAGCATTACTATTAGAGATGGGATGTATGGGGCATTGCAGAGCTTATGCTAAGCAGAGCATTATCTTTAGAGGCAACATGTATGCAGCATAGCAAATGTAGTGCCGAGTAGAACATGACCCTTAGAGGTGGCATGTATGGGGCATAGCAGAGGTATTGCAGAGTACACTATTACCCTTAGAGATGGCATGTATGACATATAGCAGAGGTACTGGCAGATAGACCATTACCATTACAGATGACATATATGGGATTTTGCAGAGGTAGTGCTTAGTACACCATTCCCCTTAGAAATGGCATGTATGGGGCATAGCACAGTGGTGCCGAGCACAACATGATCCTTTGGAGGCAGCATGCATGCAACATAGCCCAGGAGAACGTTGAGTAGCCTGTGAGTGTGTATAAGTCTGCCTCTGTGTATGTTTGTTTGTCATAGTCTGTCTCTTTGTGTCTGTTTGTTTATAGCTGCCCCTGTATATGTGAGTACATTTTGCGCCTGACTATTCTTTCTTCTTTAGACAGGGACATATACACAGAAGAACATGCAGACACAGACCTAATGTAGTCCACATTAGAACAAACGTAACAAAAAGTAACATCTGCATGCTTATTTTGCACTTACATAGTTCCTCACACCAACATTTTTTTCGCACTGCAATAATAACAAATGTAAAATAAATAGTATTTCTCATAAAAAGTGCTCCTACATCTCCGTGAGTCGCAGCACGCCCCGTCCTGTAGCTAGAACAGGAGGACCTCAATGATGAAGCCTTACATCAAATGAGTACTTGGTGTGTGAGGGGTATCCTACAAACATGCTGTGTCTTTTTGAACATTGTACTCCCGTGCCAGCCTCTGTGTAGGTTTATGTTTTAGAGTCTGTGTTTGGGCTTGTGTCCCTTTTATTTGTAGCTGCACCTGTATATGTGAGAACTCTGGGTGCTTCAGTATACCTTCCTGTTTGTGTGTGTGTCTTTGTACATACATTTGTCTTGGTGTCTGCGTCACTGTGTGTTCATCTATTTGTTCCAGTATACATCACATAGCAGTGAATAGTGCATTGATAGGAAGAGGGTATTTAAAATACTCGGCGCAAGTACAGCTGAAGGTAATGACAGCAGGTAGTGGCAAGTAGACAATTACACTTAGAAGTAGCATGTATGGGGCATAGCAGAGGTGGTGGCGAGTAGACCATTACCCTTACAGGTGGCATGTATGGAACATAGCCCAGGGAAACGTTGAGTAGCCTGTGAGTGTGTATAAGTCTGCCTCTGTGTATGTTTGTTTGTCACAGTCTGTGTGTCTCTTTGTGTCTGTTTCTTTGTAGCTGCCCCTGTATATGTGAGTACATTTTGCGCCTGACTATACGTTCTTCTTTAGACAGGGACATATACACAGAAGAACATGCAAACACAGACCTAATGTAGTCCACATTAGAACAAACCTAACCAAAAGTAACATCTGCATGCTTATTTTGCGCTCGCATAGTCCCTCACACCAACATTCTTTTCACACTGCAATAATAACAAATGCAAAACACATAGTATTTCTCATAAAAAGTGCTCCGTGAGTTGCAGCACGCCCCGTCCTGTAGTTTTTATTTTATTTATTTATGCGTTTTTATATAGTGTGGACTTTACCCGAAGGCGTCAGAGCGCTTCACAATAGGAACAGTAATGATACATGAGGAGAAAATTACAAGTGAGCACATTACAAAAGCAAACGTTAAGTTACATGAGGCAAAAGTGACAATTGTGAGCAAACAAAATACATGAGGTAGCAAACGGTGCAATACAGGAGGAAAAAGTGACATGTGTGCAGGTTACAAGAGAAAACAAAGTACAATTAGAGGTATAATACTGCAATAAATGGCTGACACTCAAGCACAAGAACAAATTTTACGAAGGGAATGGTGGCACTTGTGCAGGTATCTAAAGCAAACAAAATGTGAGAGGTAGCAAACTGTATGTTTCAAGAGAAAAGTGTTGTGTGCATGTTACAAAAGAGTACCAAACACAGGTACAAAGATAATACTGCAAAAAATGGCAAACACTCCAACCAAAGGAACACACTGGGAAGGCACTTCAATAGTCATGAAGAATAGAATTTTCAATAATGGGAGGTCTTCTTTCAGATAATAGAGGTACTTGGTGTGTAAGGGGTATCCTACAAACACGCTGTGTCTTTTTGAACATTGCACTCCTGTGTCAGCCTCTGTGTAGGTTTATGTTTCAGAGTCTGTGTTTGGGTTTGTGTCCCTTGGTTTGTAGCTGCACCTCTATATGTCAGTACGCTGGGTGCCTCAGTATACCTTTCGGTTTGTGTGTGTGTCTTTGTATATACATTTCTTTAGGCGTCTCTATCACTTAGTGTGCATCTACTGTTTTAATGTATGCATTTTGTCTTTACATTTTTTATCTTAGTATATCTAAATGTGCACCTTTGTATGTCCGTTTCTGATTGTCCTTCTGTGTATGCACATCTCTATTGCTTCGCCTCTTTCAGTGCTTCATTATCAATGCATCGTTCTTCCTGAATGTGTGTTACTGCTTCTTGCTTTGTGGTTCTCTGTGTATGTGTGTTTGCATACCTTCGTTTCGCTATTTTACATTTTTTATCTTAGTATATCAATCTATATGTGCATCTTTGTATGTCCGTTTCTGGATGTCCTTCTGTGTATGCACATCTCTATTGCTTTGTCTCTTTCAGTGCGTCATTATAAAATGCATCATTCTTTCTGCATGTGTGTTACTGCTTCTAGCTTTGTGGGTCTCTGTGTATGCGTGTTTGCATACCTTCGTTTCACTATTTATTTCGACTTCTAATGCCTATTATATATGTATCACATTATTTGAACAAAAAACGATAAATAATGCCGAGCAACTACAAACTCTAAATGGCATTTGTTTGCTGTTGCTTAAAGCACGCCGCCATTTAACTTTAAACTGTTCAGAAGTGAAAGTTATAGCGATTGGAGAAACAAACAAGCCCGTAATTGGTAAACGCGCGCGAGCCACAACAAAGCATAGCTGTGTTGCTCCTCCCACGGCCTATTGGTGTCTGTTACGAGCTTCATGCTCGTAATAGACACCAATAGGCCATGGGAGGAGCAATGCGCCCGCCTAAAGCCGATAGTGTGCAGTCTTTTATTATCAGAAGCACGCTAAGGCCAATGAGGTAGCACAAAAGGAAAAGGACACGCACGAGCGTGTGCGATTCCTAGGTCAGTGCTGAAACCCCGTTTTTCACTTACTAAATGCCTCGCGCTGCAGGCGCACTGCTGTGCAGTGCAACTCTAGGCGCGAGACCTAAAAATGCTGCAAAACTTACAGTCAATTCTAGGATTCCTAAACTTCGGAAGAACTTACATTCTGAATTACGCAGAAAGGGTTAATCCTCTCTACGAACTAATCAAACCTGATTTCAAACCAACTTATTGGACTCAAAAACACACAGACAGTTTGCGTTCAGTACAAACAGACATGTTGGCAGCAACACACTTACAAACATGTGACAGTAAGCAAACTTGTTATCCGAATCATCCCAGGGAGATGCGGATTCACATACCTAACCTTTAACAATGGTGAAAAGGTACCAATAGCTTACAAACCACACTTGTACACACAAACTGAAATGAAATTCACTTGAACAGGAAAGATTCTGACATCGGTTCAAACTGCTTTAGCAAAGGAGAGAGACCTAGCACAGGGTAAACACATTCAAGTCGTTACACCTGTACCTGCCTTAGAGGCAGTGATGAAGGCAAGCATTCCAAATGCAAAAGCTCTACATCCAAGATAAATACAATGGGTTAATTCTCTTGCTGCAACAGACGTTGAATACGTTTTTGACCCTTACTTGAAGACACAAGAATTTCTCCAATACGAACAAGAATGTCCTCTGCCTACTGAAATTCTACCTCCGGAACATTACGGCTGTATAAATTATACAGACGGATCAGCACAGCCCGCGATTGGGTGTAAATAAGCTTACAGTGCTGCGTGCGCGATTGTTAAAGGTCGCTGGCGCGATGATAAATTTAGACCTATGGTAACCAAAACTCAATCACTAGGAGACTGTACAGCTCAGCGAGCTGAACTCCAAGCATTCAAGATGGTGCTGTAAAATACCGATCGCAAATTCCCCACACTCATAGTGTGCGATTCGTATAACTGCGTCCGGAATTACAATGAATATCGGCAGACCTTGGTTCAAAATGGTTTTAAAAACATAAAAGGTGGCACAATCAAGCATAAAAAGCTTTGGGAACAAGTAGTTCTTTTGCAGAAGGAACTACAAAAGACTCACGTGATTCATACACTAAGTCATCAGCGTGATGGGGTTCACGTTGCAGGGAATTCATTGGCTGATGAAGCCGCAGACGCAGCTGTGCAAACGGCGCAAAAAACAGAAGAGGGACCCTGAATCCTAAACACAATAAACGGAACAACCCGCCAGGGCGAGAAAATAGTCAAACAACATGAAAGGGGAGTTCCCAAAGGTAGAAAGAGGGAAAGAAAATATCTCCAACAGTCCAAGAAACGCCCACAGAACAACTAAATAATCTCAAATATTTCTTTTTATTCACATAAAAACATGTTGTTTAATATAAATTGTCAGTAGTTAATTGATACACAATACATTTCTTTCTCACATTTTTCTTAGAAAAACATACATAGAAAATGTAACATCAGCCTAAGGACACAAGAGACAATAAAAGATTGGCACATAATTCACTCACTCATACATTCAAACTGAAATCATTCACATACCACTACACACAAACACATTCAAACATAGAAAGCACCGACGCGCGTTTCGGAAAAGTGCCAATACAAGCTTCCTTCATCAGGGCGCAGAACACTGAAAATAGATTTCAGCGCGGTCTCTCAAATTAGAAAGACCAAAAGTGCGAGTCCTAGTCACAGTCGTGGCCGGCAACACAGATCTGTGGGCGGAAAGGGATATGGTGAGGATATGTACAATAAAATAAAAAATTAAACAGGGCATAATACTAAGTAAGGCAGAATTCATATACACATACAGAACAGAGACACTGTTGTCTAGTATCCTGGCGCAAAAAAGCACCGGTCAAATGAATACTGGAGTAACACCTTACAACCCATGTGAAAGGATCGCATCACAAAGTGCACAAAAAAAACCTTCACCAAGGAAACAACGAATAAATAGGCTCAAATAGTGTTCATGATTACTCATGAAGATAGGTTAGTGCAACAGGAGAGATACACATCACACTAATAGATTAGACATTCCTGTTCAGGGCATATCATAAAGCCAGCCTAGAACAGGCCCTAGGCGATATTCTAGAAGTGCAAGGGGGATCGGCCCGGTCCTCCAGAGGTCCAAGGTATGGGAACAAGACCCGGAAGGACGTCAGATAAGATGTAGAACACTGAAAAAATATATATTTCGATGCAAAATAAGCGGGAAATTCTTAGCACTCTACAAGATAGACAGAATACAGCACTCAGAGTGGACCTATAGGAAAGCGTGACATTCTCAACAGTTCTATCAAATAAGCAGGGGGCCTCTGACCAATCCAGAATCCATACATGGCGCAAGGATTCGAGAGTAAAGAAAAGCTTACCTCGGCTAATGTACAGCGGTACGGTGGAATCCAGAACCATCATCCGTATTTGAGTATTAGAAGCGCAGCTTCAGACAGAAAAATAGATGGGGCTTAGATATTTGGAAAGCCTGTAAATAAAAGGATGATAATTTCTGGTAAAATTACCAGTGTTTAAAAAGCAGATGATTAGCCAGGACAATCTAAACGTTAAATCGTCCACAGAGAAACCCTATTCTAGGCCATAAAATTAAGAGAAACGTGGACGTAACCAAGACCGCCAAATAACATCACAAAGTGAAAATGATTACCTTAATGCCAGCGGGGTGGCTGAGACATTCACAGAGGAAGGCGGAAGTCTAATATGCGAGTAGAGGCATTCCGACGCTGTTGAGTGTCTGGGGGAAAGATAAGCATACTGTTTAGACGGGGGAAATGCTAAGCGGAGTAGAGGAAGCAAAACATGCTACTATTACGAGGGAGATGCCGAGGGAATCTACTGCGAATGCCAAAAGTCCCAGTCCTTACCTAGAGACGAACAGAAATCCTCTCTGATGGAAAAACGGTAACGAGTCCCTCCTGCCAATGCGCAAACCGGAAGTGATAAAAGTGAGGCCGGGGAAGGGATTTAAATACAAGGCGGAATCAGCACAATCCTTACCACCTGTAAATATGTGGCAAGCCAAACACTAGAGCGTGAACAGGGACCTCCTCTAAAGGAAAAATGGCGGCCGCACGAAGGAAAGCTGAAGATTATGGGAGCTAGGACAGGAATCCCGGTGTCCTATTACTAGTGAGGTAATACTCCCAAAGGAATAAAGAAATGACAGGGTGAACAAAGATAAATAAATCAAATAATAAACACGAACAATTAATATATAAATCCAGTGATTCGTCCATAGGATTTCATAGAAATAGAAAAAATCCTAAAAGGGGCAAGCAATCACTGCCGAAAATTAAAACAAAACGGCTATTTTTTGTTCCCTGAAGTAGGGGAAAAAACAATATTCAAGATGATAAACCTAACAGCCCCGGAAATAATTAGTCTGATCTGTGAAGCATTTAAAATTGCGCAAAGGCTGCACTGTGCATACCGCCCAGAGGCTTCTGGAGTGGTAGAACAACTGAATGGCACAATCAAATCAGGGGCGGAAAAGCGGCGGACGGTCTTTCCGTCCGCCGCTGCCCCCCCCGCCATTCTAATATGGCAGGGGAGAATTCTGGATATGTGATAGCGGGCCCCTAGTTGCGGTAAGGTCAATGGTTTTACAAAATCGACTTGCTCTTGATACATTGTTGGCAAAAGAGGGCAGAGTCTGCAGAATGTTGAAAGCGCAACATTGTTGCACTTACATACCTGACCAAAGTGTAGAAATTAAGGGGTATGTAAGGAATATTACACATTTAGAAAGAGAACTCAAACCACTGGAGGTTGATAGTGCATGGAAGAGACTTACAGATGGTCTCTCCTCTATAGGTAGTTGGTTATCTAACATAGCAAAACGTTTTGTAGGTAGAATACTATTGCCAATGGTAGGAATAGCCCCACTGATTTTAGGGATAATAACTTGTTGCAAATGTCGCAAGCATAAAAAGACATATACAGTGAATAAGAGAGGAAAGAAAAGAAATATTAATGACATTGAATTAGAAGAGCATAATGGACATTTGTACAAGAAAGTGAAAGACCTTCATATGAAATATGGAAAGAATTTCAAAAGAAAGTTTGCAGAAATTGAGTTGGGTGAAATGTGAAAGTTGGCATCTGTTTCATTAATTAGTGATGATATAAAATATCATCAAAGAGGGGATTGATGGAGCAAGGATGCACACGTAAAGTGACTTGCTTGTATTCAACCCTCTCGAAAATAATATTAATGTACTAACTAACACGTTTTGGTTATATTAATATTGCTTTACACGACATCTCCAGTATCCAGGGGAAGCTTGTCAATGTGCTTTTACTAACTATAATCCGCTTGCATTAAAATGGCTGCTGCTACGCGGGATTTTCTACTGCGCATGCGTCTGTCACACTCACATGACATGACGTGTTATTTCGCTTGGTGGGAAACCTTTGCTTCTGCGCACTAAAACTAAGATGGCTGTTCTGTATCCTAACGTGCAAGAAGCTTGCATCGCTGCTTTGCTAAGCTGTTTGTTCTGCCTAACCTTTAATGCAATAGTTAAAATAAAATAATGGGAATAGAGTAGAGAGAAGTGGTAAACAGTGCATTAATTTTATTCTGTGTCTTTAAAACTGTTTCTCTTCTATTCTTGCATGTATCGTATTTGGGCCTGAAATGTACCTCTGAACTCCATTTTTGGAGAAACTGCGCCTGTGCAAAAGAAATCCCAAGCCATTGAAGCTGTGGCATTGAATCAGTGCCAACTCTGACATGGATTGAGAAACTATGAGAAGAGTGAACTCCTCACCCTGCCAGAGGAAGCTGAATTGAAAAAAAATTGTTAAAACATGTTATTGTTACATCACTACCGGATGGAATAAAAAGTACATGAGAAATTAAAGTTATGGGAGGGAAAATTTAAATACATGATTGACAAGTTACCTCATATTAATATGGTGTGATGACTACTCCTCGTCTTTTGTCCAATAAAATTATGGGATTCACACATTTGCAACATTGGGGGGTGGTACACTGACCTGGAAAATAGTATAACTAGGGTAGGCTTAGCTAGTTAGATTGTCCGACTTGTCCGAATAGCTGACCTGTCACTGACCCAACGCACTCAATAGGTGATCATGAGCAGAGGTGCTGGTAGATCACTCTGTCAGAAGATTCGATAACCCAATCGGGGTTCTGGAGAGGAGTTTGATGACCCAATCGGAGTTCGGCTGTTAGCTGTAGAGAGGGGTGTGACTCTGGCGTTGCACTTTAGCTGTGGGTGCCGGTCTTAGTCTGTGGTGGTCCTGTCCTGATCCAATTTGGTCCGTAACCTGCCCTGATTCTGGTCTGCACCTGTTCTTTCTCACTGGCACCTTCACTTTGGGATTGTTATCCTTTGTCCCAGCCCGTGGCCGGGGTTGGTCTTTTCACCATTCTAGGTAACTATAAAGTGTGGGTTTGTCATTGTATTGTTTCCCCTTCTCTACCCACCCTTTTGACTAAATGCTTAATGATATTTCTTTCCATAATATTGCATATGTTGTTATTATCTTCATCATTCTAAATAGAACAAGAAATTATTAATTTCATGGTTTCAAACATTTAAAGATTTTACTAGATCAAACAACTTAAATCTTTCCAGAGTTTGTGGTTATTTATAAAATACTAAATGTATTTTACTACCTATTTTCTTGCTAACTCCCTTGATCCTCTAGGACTATAGGTATCGGTGACTTAAATTGATAAGACAAACTGTATAGATCTCAAATGGTAAATTCAAAATTGATTGAGTGTAGGTTTACCTGTTTTAAGTGTATATAGTTTATGGGCCCAGGTGAGTATGGTAAACTGAGCAGGTGAGCCCGCGCTCTATCAACGATACTGGATTTTCAAACTCAAAACCACAAACAAATCTTGAATGATATGGTGGACTCAATAAGTCTATCAACCCACTGAAGCATGAACGCTTCAACAAACATATTGCTTGGAAAACAAGGTTTCTGTTTGGTACCAATCTTAAAATGGCATGTGACCACAAAGAGTGGACCCTTCTTTCCCTGCTCAATACCACCAGGAACCGATATGTTTCAATAAACAAGGTCTTCATACATCACAATTGGAGTGCATTACTTTGCCTGCTGAAACTAATTACACAGTGTGCCAAAAGCACCAGTGCAGGTGTATACTACATTCATCAGAGTTACATTGTTTCAAAAAATACAAAAGTTGGGCTTGTTGACAATTTGACTGCGAGTTCCACCTCGTATTTTAAACTCTGCATACCTATTGGATAGCCACAAAATGCGGATGCATCCATGGACATCAGGCGTCATGACAGGGTAAACTCTTCAACCAATGACCAGCTTTGCAAATGCTTACTCCATCATCCTTGGATGTTGAGCAGACCACAAGTCGTTCGACTTGAGCATGAGAACTTAGAGCTGTGTGCACCAACAATCTCCACAAACACTCCAATATACTTTTTTTCTGTTAATATGCACTGTATCGATTTTTCACGGAGTACTCTAATATACACCATTAGACTGCTACTCTTTGTGTTGCAACTATGACTGCATTTCTTGTTATGCAGGAAGGTGAGCGCCTTTTCTTATCTTCTCTCCTATTGGGCAGTCAAAGGTGACGGCCTGCATCCTTTTAGTAAATAGTTTGCGTAATAACAGCAAACATGTATAACTGTTAAAGGGGGAAAGCAAGAGACTGGCTCTGTTAATGAAATGGTAGTGTTTTCTCAGGGAAAGGAAGGCCGCCAGTCAAACATCTACTACTAGGCGGAATAGCTGATTTAGAGAGAGGGGGTTGTAGTAAGCAAACCATATGGTACTGCAGTGGCTCACTGCCCCAGATATGCACCCTGTACACCCTCTGAGCAGGCATGGCCGTAGGCTATAAATAAAAGGGTTGTACACCGGCCAGGGTTTTCCACCCATACCTCTGACCTAGTGTGTGTATCTTTTTTTGTACTGGTACATGTGAGTGCCGTAAGTGTGTCCAGGGTAACCGTACCAGGCGTGGATACCCTGTAACAGGGGTGTCTTGGTAATTGATTCACACAGTGTTGGTTAAATGTAAGTTCCTACTCCAAAAGTAAATGGATAAGCAATCACTGCCATTGTAGTTTCATACTCACCCCTACCGCTTTGTTAGATAATGTTATTCCAGAATCTATAGAATTTGTGAAGAATATAATAGTAAAAAAATATCTGAAGCTGATATTGGTTACTTATTGAGAGGCACCATGCCGACAAATAAAATGTTTAAACAAGGGAATACTTGTGCTATGGAGTGACCTTTTTACTCCCCTCTGTGTCTAACTCTGTGTCTTCACTATTTCTGTTGATCTGCATTTCAGTGACCACCTCCAACCAATTTCAGCAACTTGCTACACTAGATGAGGTTGAGAAGGCGGGAGAGAACAAAAATGTTAGTGATCATTGAAAACTTTTCAAGCAATAGTATCAAGAATTTTCAATTGTATTAAGGACACAGAGAGAAGGATTATGCTTCTCTAACATTACTGCAATTTTCAGCAGCCAATTAAAACAGTAGAACAGAAAATATACAAACTACATTTCCCATACGCCCATTACCCAATCAGGGCAATTCATCCCTTATATGAGAGGCCACCCAGCACGACCCCTCCTCTTTCTTTGCAAAAAGCACAACGTTTCTTCAACACCATTTTTCCATGAACGACTCCATATGCTAGATGCGGATAACTGTACCTCAGGAACCTGGGCCAACCAGAACTAGACAAACAACTGTCATATAACTTGAGGGCGATGCCGCCAACAATAAATGCTGGAACCTCCGTGACTCAGCCTGAGACCTGCTCAACTCTGCTACTGCTTTACCAGCAGTGACTCTTCCACTAAGGCGGAGGAGCCTCGCCTCCCTGCTCTGTGAGCAGTAGTTAAAGAAAACTAAAATGATAATAACCAATGTTATTATCATTTTAGTTTTCCGTTACCTGGTGCAGGGCGGGGTTGGGCTGGCAGAGAAGGGGCCAGGTGAGGAGTAGTGAGCGCACTCTAAAGTGTGCATGACAGATTCGCCAGCCGTCTTGGGCCGGCTAAACCGTCATGCACACTTTGAATGTTCTCCACTGGCTGTAAGACACAGCCTGGGTGGAGAACATGCACAGACTCCTACTCCCTCTCTGAGCGCCGAACTACAGCTCTCAGACAAATCACAGCGCTGCTGTAAGACAGCGGTGTGATTGGCTAGGGGAGTCAGGAGCCTGGGTGCTTTCTCGTTCCTGCTTTCTGCTGTCGAGGAGCCGAAGAGGAGTGAGAGGCGGCTGCCGGCCTGTCAGCCCGCCTGCAGGTAAGTGTTTAAAAAGAATCATTTACCCTCCCTCCACCGGTCCACCAGCTCCTTAAATAGCAGCTGCCACTGTGCTCCACACCTGCAGTTAAAATGAAAAGGAAGGGAAGTAATCTCCCCCATAAACCGCATGTCAATTTTAAAGGTGAGGGAACAAAGACAATCGAAATAGAGCAATATTCTACATTGCAACAATGTTCATAAGGATGGGGTATTCTCAACTCCATGTCCTTAACAGAATTTAAAATTCTTGACATAAATACTTGAAAACTTGTCATGCAGAACCAAAGGCTCAGTTTATGCTTCTTCAAAGCTAATCTACCACCACAGAAGCAACATTAGCAATAAACATAATAGAAAGGTTTAAAAGTAGAGTCTCAGGACCAATCAGTGGCTCTTGCGATGTCCTCTAGACAGGAACCCTGTGTAAAAGACTTTGATGCCATTGCCCCCTGGCAAAGTGGTCTTCAAGCACACTCACCTCCCACCTGCTTCAGCTAGCAGCCATTTGACCCAACTGCAGAGTGACTGAAGTCATTGCACCAAAGGGCTTCTGTAGAGCAATCAACAATTGCCCACTAGGATCACATTGTGTACGATGGGTCACCAATTCATAAGCCGTAATGCACCAAACAAAACACAGCTGAGAAATGTTGAGAAAACTAGAAAACAAAATGCATTAGCAGAAAGTATTTGTATGTTTGGTAGTTAGGAAACAAACTCTTCTGGAGTAAAAACTCTACCTGCAACGTTGAGAGCTTTCATAACCAAGATTCTGCGGCAAGAAATAAGGCACAGGAGAAAAGTCAGCTTGGCTGAGAATTACTTATCAGACAAGAGGGACTTCTCGGGTCAATTCTGCAAAAATCTGAGTACTATGTCCACACCCAAAGGTGCGAATAGCAAGGTTCAAGCAAATTTGAGATGAGAATACTCCACATAACCTTACAGATCAAGAAATGCTCACCAATGGGCTTGCCTTCAAGATGAAGGTGACTGGTGGACATGGTTGAGCAAAAGTTGTTAACCGATAGGTAGACTATACTAACTGCCACCAAAGATGAAAGAAAATTCATTACATGTGTTAAATCCGCCCCCAAGGGATCAATATGTTGTAGATCACACCAACTGACCCAATGCTTCTATGCAGACATGTATCATTTGTGGGTGCTAGAAGACCAGGATTGGGAGACAAAGAACTCAGCCTGCTGCAAAAGTCTCCATCGACCCCTGAAAGACACCATGCTGTAGGAAAGTGGGTTCTGTTGTAGTAACCCCTCCCCCCCCCCACTTTTTGCCAGATTTCTAATGCCCTTTGACTTGATGTGGCCTGGGTCCCTGCCAATTTGGTTCCCAAGGCCTGTGTTCTTTTCCAAAGCTGTTCATTTGTACCCATTATTGGCACCCCTCTGTAAATATTCTGTAATCCTTAGAGGTCCTGTACCTTAACCCAGACACACTGCAATTGCAGGCTGCATGTATTGATGTAGAGAAAATCGAAGAGTTGACATGGCACACATACCTGTGTGCCATGCCTGCAACCCCCTGACTATGGTATAGGTAAGTCACCCCTCTAGCTGAGCTCACTATACCACTGGTGAGAGTACAGTTGCATAGGCACTGTACCACTACTGTGTCTATATCCATTCTCAGACATTCTAAGTACAGTAAAGCCATATAGAGTATATGGTCAGGGAGTTTGTCATTACTAACTCCACCGCACCATAAGGTCTTTACTGAATTCTGGGAAGTTTGGTAACAAACTTCTCAGCATAATAAACCCACACTGATGCCAGTGTGGGATTTATTATACTATGAACTCAGAGGGCACCTTAGAGATGCCCCTGAAAAACAACCGCCTCTGGTGGGTTCCCTGCCACCACGATTTAAGTTTCTGGACCCCTGGGGTGGGACCCTTCACTCCCTGGGCCCAGAAACAATGCATTTCCTGGGCAGAGGTGTTCACACCTCCCCCAGACGAGGAAGAGCTACCTGTGCCAGGGGAGCTTTAAAGGCCTTTCTGCCTTTTCAATGAGACCCCCAGCCTCTCCTGCTATCAGGAGCAGGCCCCTTCCTGTCTCACCCCCTTTTCAGAGAGAAGAAAGGCGGGAAGAATTAGAACAGCTCAGAAGGGGTACCCATCTCTGCCTACCCCTCCCTCATGTGGGGGGGGGGCGAGGTGAAGCTCACTCTTCAGTGCCCTCCATCTTGCAGATGGCAGGCACTCTTCAATTAGGATTACGGATTGTGCCCACTCCCCACCGTAGGGTGAGCACACCAAGGGTGAAGTCACCCTAAGGTCAGTAGCCCATTGGCTACTACCTCGAGACCCCTTAAATGCCACTAAAGGTAGTATTTAGGGGCAACCCTGAACCTTGCCTCCTCAGATTTGAGGAAGAAAGAAGAAGGACTGAAGAGCCGGGCTGACCCAGGAAAAAGAAGAGGACACCAACTGCTTTGGCCCCAGCCCTACCAGCCTGTCCCATCTACGACCTGCCTACAGCAAGAAACCCGGCGAGTCCAGCAACCAGCAACCCCCAGAGCCTAGAGGACCTGTCTTGCAGGCCTCTTACAGACTCTGTCTCCTGTGAACCCCGTGATTAGCTCAAGCAAAGACTCACCCACAGAATCCGGATTCCGGTGACTCTGCGATTCTGCACCACTTTGCACCCGACGCCAATGGCCCAAGTTTGGGTGGCCTAACAACACAAGGAAGTCTCTCCAGTTATCCTGACCTAGCATCTGGTGATCCCCAACCTCCTTCAAGCTTCGAGACGACACCTGCAGCCTCAACCTGAAGGGTACCCTCGACCGCGACTGGAGCTGGTAGGAAAACACCAGAAGACACCCCTACACCCAACGCCCCACAGCCTTGGGTTGCCCAACCAACCATGTCCAGGCATCCCCCAAGATCCCAACTTACTTCTACAGCTGGTGGTCACCTTCAGAAAGTCTCCCTGCCCGAGCCTGCAGCAACTTCGCAAAACCGAAGGTCTCCATTGAAACACACAGGGTCCCTATCGTTCTTTTTCTACCCTGTACCCGGCCGCCCCAGTGCTGCTGGTGGTGCAGCTCCTGTGTTGGTTGTTGACCCCTGCAGTGATGACCTTAACCCCAAGAGCTTTGCTCCCACACCAGAGTGGCCTGCTCTTCAGCAGTTCCTAACCGAAAGCCCTCTTAGCCCCATTGGCTAATATTGGGCCCCTGCACTCTGCACCCAGTTGCCCCAGTACAGCTGGTGCTCCAAATTGAGTGTCCATCTAGACCATGGGGAACCTTGGCCCTAACCCTCAAAACTCCCACTCGTAAGTCTTGTATTTACCAGAGAAACTGCTAACACTTTTCTCCTATAGGAACTTATATTAAGAGATTTTGGGCCTAAAAGGTTTCAAGTGTTGAATTGATATTTGTATGGAGAAAAGAGGACTAATATGCAAATGCCTAAACAGTCTTACTTACCTTGTATTGTGAGAGCCTAAGGTGTGGTTTCTAGGCATACCACCCAGTACTCAAAGTAATCCAAAAGTAACTAAAAAGTAATTACTGTGTAATTTAAACTGTTTCCAAAGCATATACCAACCTGTAACGATTTCAACTTCAATTTCGACTGCATTTCCTTGAACAGTCTTGCATTTGAGAGTATATTTTACTTACCTGTGCCAAGCCCTGCTTGGTTCTAAAATAAAACATAAGCATACCTTTGTCATACTTACCTAATTGGTCTGGATTCTGTCTCTGAGTGTGTGTAATCAGTCCTTGATTGAGTGAATACAATAAATATTTAACACACCCTCTGGATGAGCCTAACTGCTCACCCACACAACCCCAAAGAGAGTTGTTAGTACTTACCTAATCTAGCCTCTGCTATACCTCAGGGGACTCCCTGGACTCTGTGCATACTATACTTCATTTTGATATAGTATATACAGAGCCAGCTTCCTACACATGCCATAAGCTGAAGTGAGTTCTGCAACACAAGAGGATGGATGCCCCCAGTAAGAAGCCCCAGAAAGGACAGCAGGAGGACTGTTAAAAAATATGAGGGATCCATTAGTTGGGAACTAGGACTGACCTCTCTGAAGAAGGGTAACAAGGATTAAGTTTGCCCTCTGAGCTCCCACCTGAGTCGCCTCTTGAGGAATCATCAAGAAAGATGGAAAGGTGTACATCAGACCCTGACTCCAGTCCTATAGAAAGGCTGTGGAACTCGCTTCCATTGGCACTTCGCAGCACTCCCAATTTGCTTCAATTCAGAAAGAATCTGAAGACTTGGCTTTTTAATCTTTCTGTTTAGGTGGGTTTTCTTTTTCCTTCTTCTGGGATCTATCCTTCATGTTATGTTGTTCTACATTGTAGCTGACTGTGGAAAGCGCCGGGACACTCTTTTAGAGTAGCCGAGCGCTATATAAACGCATTTTAACATTAACATTTTAACATTGTCAAGGCCAGAGAGTGCGGCCTCCAGCTGAAAAACTGCAACATCTGATTGTTGAGATGTGATGCAAACTGATCGATCTGACAAGGATCCCATAAAAACTGGAGCCATTGAAAGAGAGGTGGATGAAGCCTCCAATCGCTGGCATCCCTCAAAAACTTGGAGTTCCAGTCTACAATCATGTTGAATTTACCACAATTGATCCCCGTAAGAGAGTATTCGAGGGGAATCCTCAAGCATGCCCTCCCAGAAAAAAGAGGTATCCCAACTGGTGTTACTATAAAGGCGATTAAACATGTATGCATAAAGCATTACTTGGAAAGAAACAAGGAGACTCAATTAGTTTTTGAAACGTGCTCATGGCATCGTATACTTCAAGAAAATAAGGTATACAGTTGTGACAGCACTGTACGTAAATGAATAACAAAACAACCTGAATTGGACTTGGTGCTCGGAATGTGCAAGTGACACAAAAGGTGGCGACGCAAGTGACAATTGTGATCAGCATGAACGGTGCATGGAGAAGAGGTGCTTACATATATACAGTGAAACAGAGAACAATGTGGCTCCAAATAAATTACAATGCGACAGTTTTTGCAGATTTGTTGAATTAAATTGGGCGAGCCACACTGGGGCATGCGCCATCTATTGCGCTGAACGGTCAACGACGTTTAGATCCTTGTTAGTTAGGATCATCTTCAGGACTGGGTTGTTATTGGAAAATGGTGCTGTACAGGGAAGGAAGGAAGAAGGTAAGGCTGGGGAGGGAGGAGGATGGGCGCTGGGGGTGGGGACCATATTACAATGGGTACAAGGAGTGTAGTGTGTCCACGGGTGGGGTTGGGAGTGTGCCTTAGTGGAGGAGGAAAAAGGCTGGAGTGTGTTGGGACAGGGGGTGGCCTGGTGAGAATTGGATGGTAGTACAGCAGCGGTCAATACGTTAGAAGTGTGCTGTGTTAGGTTCCGGAAGGGCTGTTGGTATAAGAAACACCACAGCGGAGTCACGGTGGACTGTGACCGAAGAGAGTAAAGATCCAGAGGGAAAAGGAATGAGGCTGGGTAAGGTGGGAGGAGGGAGACGACCCAACGGAATGAAGCCTGCGAAAAGTGGTGTTAGGATGCCGGTACCGTCGGGTCTAAAAAAGCGGGTATGGACAATGGGAGTGTGACTGGGAAGCGGGTGGGAGGAGTGGGCTGAGACCAGCGAGAGGCAAAAGTGGGAGGCGGGTGCCGTTGGGTTTGAGGAGTGTGACTAGGATGCTGGCGGGAGGAGGGAAACAGCCAACCGTAGTGAAACCGGCAAGAGGCTGTGGTAGGTGGCGAGTGCCGTCGATTTAAAATAATACGAGTGCGGGCATTAGAAGTGCGATAGGGACGCAGGTGGCATGACGTGTGTAAGTGTCAAAGCGCGGAATACCTGGTATGTGGGATCGTAACAGCTGGAAGGTCGGGTCCAACAAAAATACATCTAATGGAAAACTGCGGGAGGGGGAGAAAGGAGGGGGAAGAGAAAGGGTCATGAGAAGTCGGACGGGGTTGAACCAGTACGTAGGTCCAAAAAGGTCAACCGATTACCTGGCTGAGAAAGGGATTCCCCGCGATGGATGCCTGAAAACGTTTTTGAAGGCGGTATATCCCAAGTAGGTTTGGAGGGCGTTGCCTTGATAATTGAACCTGGAGCGTTAAAAGACGGGGATGAGCTGGGGGAAGGTTCATAAAGGCAGTGCCAAGGGGCTGCGAAGGGCTCGCTGGTGGATAAGCTTTCCTAGGGCTTGAGTGAATCAGCAAAGAATGGCTTGCCTCGCCGCGTCCGAGTGCAAAGTGCCTGCAGTCGGAAAAGCTGGGTCGTGGAGGAAGCCTGTAGTCTTCGGGGAAGGGGGTGTGGCATGGTCACGGGTGGTGGGCCGTGCCGGGAGGCGAGTGACGCGCATGGGCGGGGGAATGGGAGGAGGGGAGGGGAGGGGAGGGAGGGAACGAGGGACGCAGTGCTCCAGCTGAAAAAAGCAGGGAACAATAAAGCATTTCAAGTCCCTTAGTAAATGGAGATGCAATGATCAGTTATACAGCAAGGACTATAGAACGAGTGAACATTAGATGGAATGTGAAATCCAGGTGAAAATACTTTGAAATCACTTGGCACCGAGATATTCAGCGATCAATTACATTACACGAATAAATTAAACAGATGAACATAAAAAGAGTGTGAGGGGACACCTAAAATTATATGAAACCAACATAGTCCTGATTGAATAAAAAGAACAATTGGGGTGTAATTTGTGTAGATGTGAAACATCTCCTTGAGAGTAGGCTGGACGACACTTTACTGACGTTGGCACTGCAACATGCTAGCATTCTTGCCACTTGGTAAGCAAAGAAATGTTGAGGGGTAATTCAGGAAATGTTATTTTACAGTCTATAGGAAATGGCTTGCAATGATGCATAGAAATGTCCCTTCACCAACCATGGCATTTAAAGTTAATGAAGCCTCACTGAGGTACTGTGCACAAGTTCTAGATCCCCAATAACTGAGGGGATATGCGCCCAGTTCAACGCACATGTTGCAGAACCTGCCCAGAGAATCACAATCTTCAGGTGCACCAGTATTGGCATGAAAAGCTATGTCATTGTGTACTGGCTGTTTTGGAATTGCCCGTTTCAAGTGCCAATGTTGAGGGCGCCTTTTCACAGATAAACGTTCACATAGGAAGGACAGAGCAAGCGTGCATGACCAAAGACTCACTAAAGAAGAATTGTATGGTCTACTACAATACGTTTGATTTGTAAAATATATGTGTTTCATGGTGTACAATGATTCAGATTGATATTAAATGGCAATAAAATCTGTTTAAAAAAAATTATTTTGATTTGTAAAATGTATTTGGACCTCATATACCCTGTACACAAGCTGTCTATACACATGCACTATCAGTGCAGAAAGTAAGCAATAATTAAAAACAAAATATTCCATAAGTACCAGAAAAATACTATTTCTGTTGTTTTTAATGGCTTGCAAATGTGTAACCACTGAAACCCACTGTTTTTTGAGGTATTGGAAACACTGAAAAAAACCCCACCAGAAATGACCAAAAATAGAAACTGAAAACAGGAAAGCCTAATTATGGCATAAGCAAGTAGTAGTTTGTTCCAAACAGAACATGCTTTTTCATTATTTCTTTATTTCGGCAGTTTTGCCATAAAAGATTGCACAATACATACATACATACAAAACAAGAGAACATGCCAGTTTGACTAATGTACAATCATTTAAAATTTAACACAATGGATAAAATAAATAACACATGCCTGCATGGTTGGATATGCTACTGTTGAATCGTGCAAGTAAATGGTAATGCATTTTTAGTTACAATTCAAGACCTATTTTGCTCCTGGCAATATAAACAGAATGAAGTAATCTGCTGACACTAAAAACAATGATCTGCGAAGTATCAGACTTAATTATTCTATATGCCAGATTACATGACCTAATTCCCAATATGTTGCATAAGGGCTTGATCCATTTTTTCCTGGCTTTGGAATATGCTTGACAGAAAAACAATACATGAACCTCATCCTCCTTGTAATTTCCTTCACACATTAAGCAATTTCAACTTGCTACATGAGTTTCATCTTTATTTTTCCTAGACCAGTATTCCTTTATATAGTTGGTCATAAGGTTTCCTTACATAAACTTCATAAATAGGGTCTTTGCAAGGGGGAGCTCAACTTCATCGAGGAAGACCTCAAAAAGGGGTTCGTCCTTAAAGGTTAAAAAGTTATTCACTAGAGTCCCACATCTGTTCCCATTGACTAATTGGTTATTTATGAAGGACCGAAAGACATTTTTCACCATGATTTCTGTGTTATGTGGTAGCCTTTCGGGATACTCCCATAACTGTGAAAGGCCTAAGATGGAAAACCATGTTTTAATATGTTTGAGCCAGAGAATAGAGTTCAGTGAGTCTAAGCCCATTATTTATTGTAACCCTTTCCTATAATTGTCCAATTCTGGTGTCAGCCACAATCTTACCCAGAACATTAAAGGCCTGAGAGTGGTGTAATGATCTGTCCTCTTAAAGTTCAGATCCAGTTGAAGAGGCACTAAGGGGGTGCTTGTGGGAACCCTTACAATACTTCGCATACATTTATTGTCCATGGTGGAAAAGGTATCCTTTGCTGATGGCCCCCAGATCTCAGCCCCGTAAAGTGCTGCAGGTTGAACTTTAAATTTAAAGAGTTCCATAACAGGTGTCACTGCCTTACTTGTACTTATGTTAAATTTACTAATAATTGGTGTAATGTTTTGGGCAAATATCACCATACTTTTCTGAATTTGGGGTTTCCAAGTAAATTTCGAGTCTATCTCAACCCCCAAATAAGAAAAGTGGTCAACTACTTCCAAATCCTGACCATCTAAGGTTAAGCACCCTTTATCCGGCCTACTTGGATTTAGGGCCATGCACTTTGTTTTATTTACGTTAATTTCCAGCCCTTTCTTGTCGCAGTATTCACTAAAGGAGTTAAGTACAGCCTGGAGACCTTTCTTGGTTTGCGAAATCAAGATGGTATCGTCCGCGAAAAGTAACGGAGGCACCCTTTCTCCATTAAGTCGGGGCGAATCATTCGTGCAGCCCTCCAGATGAGCTGGGATGTCGTTCACAAAAAGGGAAAATAGGGTTGGGGCCAGGACGCATCCTTGGCGAACGCCACGCTCTATTGGTATATTTTGGGTCAGTTCACCAATAGGACCCCATCTCACTTTAGCGAAATTCCTGGCGTGCAGCTGAATTATTTGAGCCAGAAGGCATCCTGGCATCCCAGCCTCGTCAAGGGCTCTCCAAAGCAGATCCCGTGGCACTAGATCAAATGCCGCTCTCAAATCTACGAAAGCGACATATAAATGCCCTTTCCTGATTAGTACGTATTTCCAGTAGAGGCAGCAAAACCTAAAAACCTGGTCGATGGTACTGACCTTACTCCTGAACCAAGCTTGCAATTTTGGAAGTACCCTTTTCTCCTCTAGCCAATAGTTTATACAGGTTAGTATGTGCCTTGAATATAATTTCTGCAGAATGTCCATTAGGCTAATCAGTCTATTGTTAGAGGGTTCAGACCGGTTGCCCTTTTTAAAAATTAGGACAATCTCGGCAGCCCGACAGCTGTCTGGGAAGTTACAATTACTAGGTAAGACATTAAATAAGTAGTTTACATAGGGAGCCCAGACCTTTATGTCTTGTTTATACAAGTCCCCGGGTATTTTATCAAGACCCGGGGCTTTGCCATTTTTCGATGCACTAATTGCCATTTCTGTTTCATCAATAGAGAAGTCTAGGCACTCAATCTGGGGAGGGGCCCACGATGCTATCTTACTACACTTGTCTATACCACTATCAAATTTTTGATATAGAGTCGTGAAGTGATTCACCCATGTGGATTCATCGAGATATACATCTTTCACTATTCTACCTGCATGGCTCCCGTTGGCAACTAGCCTCCAGAACCCTACAGTGTCCTTCGCTTTGGCGGCAACCAACATTTCTGCCCAGCTAGCCTCCTCCCAGGCCTTCTTTGAGGTCATCTGAATGCGCTTGTACGCCTCCCTGGCTAGTTTAACATCATTTTGACTTTTGTTTTTTATGGCGATCATAAGCTCCCCCTTTGGCTAGCCTACAGGACTTGTCGTACCATGCTTTGCCATGGGACAAGTTCCTTACATTTTGCTGCCTCTTCTTTGGCATTTTTGTCAATAATGTTTTCAATGTCTTAAAAAACTCCTTGTGCAATACCATAAATTGTTCAGTAGTGGTATCTTGCCCTGATAGGGGTGCAAAGGTCGTCTCAAACAATGTGTATATTGCCATGAGAGTGTCACCATGTTCTAGCACATGAGGCCACTTTAAGGCTCGTCTATTGTTGCTGACCAATGTTTCATCACATGGGACAGTATTGTGTGCCTCCAGAGACAATGCATCACTAGACTTCTTAAGCAAAAGTGCATCTATAGTTAATTCCATGGGGTAGTGGTCACTCTCTGATCTATCCTTCACCTCAAGGTCAACCATATACTGCCAGATGGATAATGAGTCAATCACAAAGTCTAGGTTACTTTTAATGGCAGATCTTGAGAAAGTAGGCTTTTTTTAAAACATCTGAGGGAAGGCGGCCATTACATGCCCTAAGACCGTGGTCAGCCATCAACTTCACTATTTGTACTGCTAAGGTGGAACATTTCACAAACTTAGTGTTGTCCAACCGCGGGATGTTATTTACAAAGTCTTCATCCTTGAAGACATCAATAAGTCCTGGGACAGGTTCAAAATAGCAGTTTAAATCACCACCTATTATAACTGCTTCTTTGCCAACCACCCTTCCCATGAATGAGTCTAGTTTAGCTAGAATAACCGATTCCTTAGTGTGGGGTAATGGCCTATTATAGACATTAATTAAATAACATGCTTTTTCACAACCAGAAAAAGAAAGTTTAGCCGCGGTATGGGCTTGTGAACATTTCCATGTATTCCTGTACTAGAAACCTTTTACGTTGGCAACTGATCATCAAGCTTTACTGATTATATTTGGAAATGCTACGGTCAAAATACCTCCTTGCATTGAATGACGGGGACTATGGGTACAAGCGTATCATTATACCATTTGCGCATCATCCCAAAGAGGATCAGAACCATGTTGACTACTTTTCCAGAGTGCCTATACAAGGTCATGGTACTGCATCCAAGACAGCTGACGCCTATATTAACTTCACTGTAAAATCAAACACCAGCTGCAATTTTGTTAGCCCAGATTATCACTGCTACAATCCATGATAGTGACATGTTAGAGTTGAAGGATATCATTACACATCAGTCATAGAAAAACAAAAACACTGGACTGCTCACCAGGATGGACAATATAAAAAATACAAAAATGTCACATTTAACATTCATGGGAGAGAATAGCCATTTACATTTTTGGTCCACTTGACAATGGACATAACCTGCTGGTGATTATGGATGAATACTCACGATTTCCATTAATTGAAGATCTTTTATCTACCACTTAAGGACGAGTCATTGAAAGACTAGATGACATCATTGCGACTTGGGGTGTTCCAGGTATAGTGAAGTCTGACAATGGCCCACCTTTAAAAAGTCGAGAGTTTAAAGATTTCTTGGAGCATTTGAATATAAATCATCGGTAGAGCACACCTTTGTGTCAGTGGGCAAACAGGCTTGTTGAGCGTTTGATGAGTATGCTAAAGAAAGCAGTGCAGTGTGCTCCTCCTGAGAAGCTCAATTTGAAAACAATGTTGAATTCTAGCCTGAGAGCTTTTCGTTCAACACTTCACTCAACCACAGGTGAAAGTCCTGCAACATTGATGTTTGGGAGAGCAATTATCCTCAATGGATGAATCAGAGAAAGAAAGATGAAACAACTCATGAGAAGGACTTGGTTAACAAACAAAATATGAGAGTATATGCTGACAAAAGATGACATGCAAAAAACATTGCCTTCAAGAAAGTAGATCCTGTGCTTGCACAACAAAGGCGGAGAAGAAAATATGATGCTTTGTTTGATGCAGAAACTTTTTAAGTGGTGTCTACTAAGGGACACATTGTGGCTGCCCAGTGCCCTGGGAAGTCTATTACTAGAGACACTTCTCATTTCAGGCACTTCACTACTTAACTAATCGTTCATCAGATCTAACTGTTGAAGGATAAACTATGTCTGAAACATCAGTGACTGCTGTTTCTCTACACTGTTGACAGAGATACTAGACAGTTGTGGTGACAGTTTCTAGTTTCCAAGAACAAGATTAGACAGAACAATTAAAGTGCTAAAAAGATTGATTGCAGAGATTTAATTGTACATGTTTATATATGTTTTTTGTTAAAAAAACTGAAACTGTAACAGAGGGGGAGTTGTAGTGTCTTGTGAGTTAGAAATGTTGGCACACTTGTGGCTCCTGATAGACTCTGTAGAACTGTGAAGCAAGTGTTCGAGTGGAATGCAATGAAGAGTGGTTTAGAATGTTGAGTTCGCAGTTGCACACAGACAAATACATGTAATATTAAGCTCAGTGTGTGGCGTACTCATTGAGACGTACCCAGGCTAGGGAGGGAACTACACCTAGAGACTAAAAAGACAGCCTTCATCAACTTGGTGAGGCACCAAGGGGCGGAGGACAGCTCAAAGGGACGAGATGAATATTCGAACCAGCAGTTCCGCCATTAAAACTGGAGAAACCAATGGTGAGGAGGATAAATCACAACTGTCAGGTAGGAGTCCTACAAGTTCAGACGGACCATCCAGTCACGGTTGGGGTAGAAGCAAGATCTGTTGCCAGAACCCTGCCAGTAGGAATTTTGGTGGTCATAATAGCCTCGCTGGCGACCTTTGAGGAAGGCACGCCTCAATAATGCCAGCCCTGGGAAAAAGGCCTGTGTGGAATACTTTCTTCAGAGAAGATTAGGGCTTGTCAAGGGCAGTAAAAGTATTCACAAATTTGCCCAGGTCCTTGATAAAGGGGCTGCCAAACAGAAGTCTCTTAGCCACAGGACCTGCCTCTGCCAAGGCCAACTCCGAATGTTTTGGATTGATGCGCATCAGAATAGACTTCCTGCGTTCAAGGGAGATGGCACAGTCAACATTGCCCATCCAATAAATGGGGCATTGGGTTTAACCTGCCAGGACCTTGAGATCAATGGGGACACCAGACTCTTTCGCATCAACTTCCAGGTCCAGAATTTTTGCCAAAGGGTCCATGATGTCCAGTAAATGATCTTGCCAGGATCACCAAACCCTGTTGATGCCCTTCTTGGTATCTTTTTCAAACATTTTGAGACATATGTTCATATTCGTCTCTACCTCTGGAGTATCCAACACCTTGTGCTGCAACGTGGGGCGTGAACATTTGGTACAAAGTCTCACCTTTACCTCCTTGTCAAATCCTTTACAGAGGTGAGCGTTCATGTAAGTAGCCACATCAGGGGGCGGAGTCTAATCACTGGATCTGGATTGACAATTTCGTCAGGCCAGAATCAAGAAGGTCTGCCTAAGAAGGTTCCTTGAGTGAAGGAGACAGGAGTATAACCCATAGACCAAAATGGGACTGGGTGTGTAAATTATAACAAGAAACAATGTCCCACTAGGTATCAATAACAAAGACAATTCACATTTTTTGCATACAGTACGTATTGCAAGAAAGGAACACCAGGGAGTCTCAATACGTTTTTGTGAAAAAGTTGTTAATCACCAGTTACATTAAACACGGGAAGCACAGTTAAATGCAGCACTGTACATGAAAAACATCATGAAGCAACCCAAATAGCACTTGGTGAAAATGTGATGACGCAGTGATAGTGACGACGCAAGTGAAAGTGAAAAAACAGCGTGGTCGGCGCAAAGTGATAAAAACAATCAATTACAGGCTTTCACATTAAATATATACAAGTGGACAAGTTCAATTTGAGATGGTGATAAGCCTATTAGTAGTGCGCCGTGAAATCGCGCTGTTGTTGTCGACGGCGTTTCGATCCTCTATGATTCGGGATCCTCTTCAGGACAGGGTTGGCGTTGAATTGGGGTGCTGCATGGGGAAATAATTAATTTTAGGAGATCGGGCATGAAACGGAGGCTAGAAAGGGAACGTAGAAGTGAGCCGAGTGATCTTGCGCTTCACAATTAGCATGAAGTCAAAAGAGGGAGAGGGTGGGCTGGGGAGGGGGGGGGGGGAAAGGGAAAGGTATTATTAATTCGTGTGGCCAGTGATGGATGGAAGTGATTTATGGGTGCTTAGGGATGGTTGGACTAGGGTGGAAGAAAGGGAGGGGTGGGGGCGGGGGATGAATGGGGGGGGAAAAAAGTTTAAGTTGGACAAACCTGGAAATTCGATACAATAACTGGATCCAGGGGTCGGTCCTTCACAAGTTAAGTGTTCAGGAGCCTCGTGTGTTTTAACGAGTTTAGTTGCAGGTAACTGTGGGGCGTCTAAAAATAGGAGAGGAAATGCATGGATCGGTCTATGGGTTAAAATCAGGCAGTTAGGCAAAGGTACAGTTTGTCCCTAATATCAACGGATCAATGTGGTTTCGTAGGCAGGTTACCTGAATTGCTGGACGATGAGCGTGAGGGGATCACGCTGGGCGAATAATGATTCCTCCGTTTTTAAGTGGAGAGCCTGAAGGAGGAGGGAAAGAGCGATTAGGCGCGTTGGTGCAGGGCCCGGAGCGGCGGTGGCACTTAGCGCGTTGTTAACGGGACAAGGGGTAGTCAGTTACCTGGGTGAGTCAGGTCGTGGCAGCCGGTTCAGTCTCGGCGGTGGCGTCCCGCGCGAAGTAGCGGGGTGATTGCAGTTCGGTAATCGAACCAGGAAGTAACCGGTCCGGATGGGGGTGGGGCTACAGGGGGAGGGGGGCGGGAGGGGGAGGGACGATACCGCCCATAGGCTGAGTCTAGTCGTGTGAGTAGGTAAACGTGGTGAAAATATTTCATACAACACACTGCAGCAATTACAGTTAGATGAGAATTCACAAATTGCATCAGAATGACTATATGATTAGACTCATATTACAGGGTCACAGTGAAAACAATTTACGAGCCAAATCACAATGTACACATTTAAAAGGCAAGCGCTCATTTTACCTGGACGTTTAGGATATGACAGAATTCTAGTATAGAAGGTAGGGGGAATTTTATATAAGTATTTGTAATTTCACAAGACTCATAGTGATGGTCGGGATGGGGAAGGAAAGGAGACATTCATGGAATTGCAAAGGGGTTCAAGTAATGACCGTGCTACTCCATTCATCAAGAGTATTCAGGCCCCTATTTACGGAGTCTGTGAGTGAGATCCATTTACATTCAGCACGATTTAGGAGTGCGTTTATGTTGCCACCTCTGGTTGGAAGTGTGAGATGCTCAATTACTTGCCACCTAATGTCAGTGTCCCGGTGACCTTTTTCAATAAAGTGTGAAACAAGGGGGGCTGACAGCACTTGACAGTTGACTCGGCTCTTGTGTTGGATAATGCGCTGTTTCACCATTTGTGTGGTTTGGCCAATGTAAAGTAAATCGCAGGGACAGCGAATTGCATAAATCACGTTAGTGGTTTTGCAGTTGGTATGACATGTGAGCTCATGTCTTTTCTCATTATACAAAAAGTCTTTGGTGTTAGTAGTGAGTTCGCAAACACTGCATCCTTGGCACTTGAAATGTCCAAGGATAGGGGGCAAGCCCCAGGCGGCGGTGATACTGTTATGATTTCTGGTAGTTTCCGGCCAAGTAATCGCACGTACCAGATGATTCGCAATGTTGTTATTGCGTTGGTATGAGAACAAGGGAGGATCTCGGAATTGTTCATCGGATCTTAACACCGTCCAGTTTTTCTTAATGATGGAACTCACTTTATTGCTGTCTGGTCCAAATGTTGAGACAAAAGGAATCCTTGTCATTGGTTCTCTGGTTTTGGGTGTTAGTAAGTTTTCACGATGGAAGTACCAGGCACGTTTCTTAGCTCTGCTCACCAATCTACGGGGGTAGCCTCTATGTATAAGTTTGTTCACCAGGATGTCCGCTTCGCGAAAGTAGTCTTTTTTCCATTTACAGTTGCGCCTAATGCGCAAAAATTGATGACTTGAGTAGTGAAGCAGGGTGTTCCGTTCTGTAGGCTTCCGATAAAGGATGAATTGGGGACCATCCTTTATCGGAAGCCTACAGAACGGAACACCCTGCTTCACTACTCAAGTCATCACCCAAGAGGACTCAGAGATGGATTGCCCTTTGGTCAATTTTTGCGCATTAGGCGCAACTGTAAATGGAAAAAAGACTACTTTCGCGAAGCGGACATCCTGGTGAACAAACTTATACATAGAGGCTACCCCCGTAGATTGGTGAGCAGAGCTAAGAAACGTGCCTGGTACTTCCATCGTGAAAACTTACTAACACCCAAAACCAGAGAACCAATGACAAGGATTCCTTTTGTCTCAACATTTGGACCAGACAGCAATAAAGTGAGTTCCATCATTAAGAAAAACTGGACGGTGTTAAGATCCGATGAACAATTCCGAGATCCTCCCTTGTTCTCATACCAACGCAATAACAACATTGCGAATCATCTGGTACGTGCGATTACTTGGCCGGAAACTACCAGAAATCATAACAGTATCACCGCCGCCTGGGGCTTGCCCCCTATCCTTGGACATTTCAAGTGCCAAGGATGCAGTGTTTGCGAACTCACTACTAACACCAAAGACTTTTTGTATAATGAGAAAAGACATGAGCTCACATGTCATACCAACTGCAAAACCACTAACGTGATTTATGCAATTCGCTGTCCCTGCGATTTACTTTACATTGGCCAAACCACACAAATGGTGAAACAGCGCATTATCCAACACAAGAGCCGAGTCAACTGTCAAGTGCTGTCAGCCCCCCTTGTTTCACACTTTATTGAAAAAGGTCACCGGGACACTGACATTAGGTGGCAAGTAATTGAGCATCTCACACTTCCAACCAGAGGTGGCAACATAAACGCACTCCTAAATCGTGCTGAATGTAAATGGATCTCACTCACAGACTCCGTAAATAGGGGCCTGAATACTCTTGATGAATGGAGTAGCACGGTCATTACTTGAACCCCTTTGCAATTCCATGAATGTCTCCTTTCCTTCCCCATCCCGACCATCACTATGAGTCTTGTGAAATTACAAATACTTATATAAAATTCCCCCTACCTTCTATACTAGAATTCTGTCATATCCTAAACGTCCAGGTAAAATGAGCGCTTGCCTTTTAAATGTGTACATTGTGATTTGGCTCGTAAATTGTTTTCACTGTGACCCTGTAATATGAGTCTAATCATATAGTCATTCTGATGCAATTTGTGAATTCTCATCTAACTGTAATTGCTGCAGTGTGTTGTATGAAATATTTTCACCACGTTTACCTACTCACACGACTAGACTCAGCCTATGGGCGGTATCGTCCCTCCCCCTCCCGCCCCCCTCCCCCTGTAGCCCCACCCCCCTCCGGACCGGTTACTTCCTGGTTCGATTACCGAACTGCAATCACCCCGCTACTTCGCGCGGGACGCCACCGCCGAGACTGAACCGGCTGCCACGACCTGACTCACCCAGGTAACTGACTACCCCTTGTCCCGTTAACAACGCGCTAAGTGCCACCGCCGCTCCGGGCCCTGCACCAACGCGCCTAATCGCTCTTTCCCTCCTCCTTCAGGCTCTCCACTTAAAAACGGAGGAATCATTATTCGCCCAGCGTGATCCCCTCACGCTCATCGTCCAGCAATTCAGGTAACCTGCCTACGAAACCACATTGATCCGTTGATATTAGGGACAAACTGTACCTTTGCCTAACTGCCTGATTTTAACCCATAGACCGATCCATGCATTTCCTCTCCTATTTTTAGGCGCCCCACAGTTACCTGCAACTAAACTCGTTAAAACACACGAGGCTCCTGAACACTTAACTTGTGAAGGACCGACCCCTGGATCCAGTTATTGTATCGAATTTCCAGGTTTGTCCAACTTAAACTTTTTTCCCCCCCCATTCATCCCCCGCCCCCACCCCTCCCTTTCTTCCACCCTAGTCCAACCATCCCTAAGCACCCATAAATCATTTCCATCCATCACTGGCCACACGAATTAATAATACCTTTCCCTTTCCCCCCCCCCCCCCTCCCCAGCCCACCCTCTCCCTCTTTTGACTTCATGCTAATTGTGAAGCGCAAGATCACTCGGCTCACTTCTACGTTCCCTTTCTAGCCTCCGTTTCATGCCCGATCTCCTAAAATTAATTATTTCCCCATGCAGCACCCCAATTCAACGCCAACCCTGTCCTGAAGAGGATCCCGAATCATAGAGGATCGAAACGCCGTCGACAACAACAGCGCGATTTCACGGCGCACTACTAATAGGCTTATCACCATCTCAAATTGAACTTGTCCACTTGTATATATTTAATGTGAAAGCCTGTAATTGATTGTTTTTATCACTTTGCGCCGACCACGCTGTTTTTTCACTTTCACTTGCGTCGTCACTATCACTGCGTCATCACATTTTCACCAAGTGCTATTTGGGTTGCTTCATGATGTTTTTCATGTACAGTGCTGCATTTAACTGTGCTTCCCGTGTTTAATGTAACTGGTGATTAACAACTTTTTCACAAAAACGTATTGAGACTCCCTGGTGTTCCTTTCTTGCAATACGTACTGTATGCAAAAAATGTGAATTGTCTTTGTTATTGATACCTAGTGGGACATTGTTTCTTGTTATAAGAAGGTTCCTTGGGAGGAATGGTGGTCAGGACAGCCCGTCACTTATTGGGGGGCACAGGGCTGGATCAGAGGGAGGAAAGAGCGACTGGTGGGAAGGAGGAGATTCATAGCCCTGTTGATTCGAGTTAGGGTCCGAGGTGGACCGGAGAGTGTATCCTGTGGGGGTGCTTGTTATATTCTTGTCATGAATTTATTATTAATTAACCTTTCTTTCTGTTCCTTTAAGTGCATGCAACATGTTATGTTTCCTCACGCATTCTATGTTCTGAACAGAGCTTTGCTAAGGTAACATTCTGCATTGCCTGTCAGTTGTATCCCTGTTGTTGCACTTCAAAGACTTAATGCTGTGCTGGTCAATAAACCTTTTTGAAGATCAATTTCTCTGGATTATTACAAAATTTGGCGACGAGGGAAAGCCTACTCCAGCCATTCCCAGCACGGAGTTTGAACCCATTTTACTTTATTCTACAAGATTTGCAGTTTTGTAATTTCGTTTTTGTGTTTATCTTCTTGAAGAAATCGAAAAAAAATTCTGCCATTCTACCACGATATTGGTAATGTACTTTTAATGTTATTTCTTGGCTTTTGGCACTCTTCAACATTTAAAGCGTCATCTATTTTGGGATGCATCTTTTAAACTTACTGTTACCCTGATGCCATCGTATGTTGCGGTTTCTGCTCGAGTATCTTAGTGACGTTTCGATCACTTGGCAACCATCTGAGTCCTCGGCAACCATTTGTAGCAGGGTTTCCGTTCTCCCACAGAACTGTGCATAGAGATCTAGAACCTCAGTGAATTAGGATGACCCAAAACTCACCTCAGTGTCAGAAATCCCCTTACCGAGCTAGCTACAGTGTCTCATTGGTCACAACAAACTGACCAATGACTTAGACAAACCAGAACATGATCTTAGGTTACCTCAGGTATCGTGGAACACATGAACACTCTTTCGTTATATAATTATTTCAAACCAAAACTGGGAGTCAAAGAACACACGTGCAAGTTTGAAATATTTATTTTTCAATGCAAGGTTCTCAAACGCAGTATCTTATATAATACCAGAATACATACTATAAAAATCAGAGTTATCAGCATAGTCACTAATCCATAGTAAGCAAAAGGTGATAGCATATTATAATACAAATTCTATAGAAATCTGTATCACCTATATTTCGCGCACCCTATTTAGCATACTAGATTATATCTAAGAAGGTCTCATTTGGGTTTTTAGCAGGGCGGGCCCATACCTCTAAATGTCAGTAGGAGAAGATCACATCAACAGCTACCGGCTCTCTGCATGCGAAGCATCAAGTGTGTTGATTCATTCCCTGTAACTCTATCTTAAACCCGCGTAGAGCCCAATGTTGGCAGCAACATTATTTGTGTTATGTCTAATGTGGTGCGAGGATCAGGCCTCCAGCAACCTTGTGTTAGGTTATTCTTAGCGGGTGCAGTTCTCAGTGTGCAGACAGTTGTAAAGTGTACCAAGCACAACTGATATCAGAGCAATAACATATTATTCTCAAATAAATCACATCTTTCGTCTAGGTTGAAAGCTACAATAACAATTAGGTGTCGTGTGCAAACTGAAGCCGAAGGAAAATATGTTGTTTAAACATTTAATAAACTCATGCTAACTTAACACAATATATAGAAACGCAGTAACCATATGACACCCCCCCAATGATCCGAGGACGGTCAAAAAGGAAAAAAAAACAAGCCAATACTATAAGAAAGGCAAAACATGAAAGCAGAGTTCAACAATATTGAGCCACGCTAAATGTATGTAGATGTATATAAAAATCAATAATACAAAATATGTATGAATGCCTATAGTGGCCACACAAAAATATAAAAATCTTGAACTTGAGTCCAATTATAAAATCATAGGCCCAGAACATATAAAAGTAGAATGTTCGTAAAAGAAAAGGCACCATTCAGAATACTAAAAAGTCACGTGCCATATTATTGAAAGCCTCCAAAGCCACTCATGGGTGGATAGAATATGCAAAATAGGCAGCCACAGCTTCCAACATGAAATCACTGTCATCATCCCAAAACAGTTCGGCCAACCAATTAAGCAATGGGAAAGAACATACGTGCTCCTCCAGCACCGAATCCTCTAGCAACATCAGAGGACAACTCAGTGGGTTCTCGAGAATGCTATGTGCCAGAAAGTCATGCGCCGCTGCGGGTATGTCCACTGACCCATTAGTCCATGCATCGCTGCCACGGCCATAACCCTTTTGCCAGAACAAACCAACTCGTGAGCAACTACGGGGCTCATCATCTGATCAAAATCGACGTCAGGAGAAGTCGTCAAGCAGAGACACAAATCAATGGCCCAGTCGAAATCACAGCTCAGCAATGAAACACAGGCTGGACACATGTGAAATAGGAAAATCGAAATGATAATCCAAAAGCCGTGCTTAAAGTCGCAAGCGGCAAGGTGCCATAGTAATCAAGCATCCTATTACGAAACAGAATCGGGAGCTGTTGGACGGCTTCTTGCGCAGGATGGGCATCCATGTTTTATAAAGCAAAATATCACCAAAACGCCTGCAGCCAAAGCCAGCAAAACAGGGAATCCGCCAAACAAACTTGCGAATATAGAATGAAAGAACGCAGGGATAATACCAAATACTTTTTCAAACGTAGTCACGAGACCACTGCTAACCAATTAAAAAAAATGTGCGAGTCCAGACGTGGAGGAGGCATTAAAGATTTGATGAACCAGCTCGCAGAAATGAAACGGCAAGTCAGTATTTAAAAGTGCCTGCACCTCTGTGCGTGTGTTAGCTATGTGAAGGACATACGTTTCACGGGCCGAGCTCAGGGCCACTTCTTTTTGAGACAAAAGGGCTCTTATTCGGCTCAAACCGTTGAACTCCGCTCGCAAGGTTGGGATGCGCAGCCAGATGGAAACATCTGAATTCCCATGCGTGGGTGGATATAACACGTTCTTGCAACACACCACACGTTCTGATACAGTAACCACATAGGCGATACCGACCATTAACCCACAACACTCCTCGTTATTCAAAAGTAAATAACTACCGTTAGTCAATAAAGTGAATGTGGGAACTATTGCAGGAACCGGTGTGCCTTTTAAAACACACGCTAAATTAGGCCGGTCCTGATTACAAGAACCATGCAACTGGATGTGTCTGCATATCAGTGAACGGTCAGGCGACTGTGTGCATTCTTCACCATTCAGATTCACTTCCTTCCCTTCCTTCAGACATCTGTATGTGTATGGTAAAGACCATGTCTCATGTAGGAAAGCACTGCCTAGTGGTTCATATCGCCCTATAGCAATATATTGCATACAATTTGTAAATTTATACAGAGCAAATGGTAAAGTAATAATACCATGGATAAGCCATATAGCAGCAGCTGCCTCAGCTACAGAAAAGGGCAAAGATTCTAATTTTTCAATGTGTAACATAGAAAATGATGCATCTCGCATGGAAAGCATGCGCTGCTTGTCAGTCAAATTAAATGGGGCAAATAGTGATGAGACGTTCATGTAACTCCAAGGCACTCGACCAGCTTTCAGAGTCTGTAGTGTCCATGCAAACTGCATAACAGAACGCAATTGATTTTGACCATGATATAATACGGACACTTCATCATGCACAATGTCAACAACAGAAGAGACAATATTGTTCAACGTGTAAATTCGGGAAGAAAGCATGTTAATACTGTTATCGACAACTGCAAGTACTTTTTCCAAATTTGCTTGGTCAATTGCCCTTAGGCGCTTAGCAGCCTCAATTTGAGAAACTTTCCAAATTTCATTGTAAACTGCATAAATCCACCGTTTAGATCTACCCTTAGCCGGGCCTTTTATAAAATCATTTGAATCCACATTTTCAGTTAACTGAGACAGATGTAGTTTAACTGCAGCTAACGTGGAATGTTGTAACCAATTCTGACACAGTTTCTCCACAGAGTAAGTGGTGACAGTATAATCAGTTTCAAAATGGGGATCTGGTCTGACTTGTTTGAACCCTTCAGCCAACCCCAGAAAGCGACGTTGGCAAGAATCAGCACTTCTTTGCCACAACAGCCAACCCTTTGGATCCAAACTGGATACATTAAAGGACGAATTGTGTAATAGAGACTGTATCTCACGAATAGACAAATCAGAAAAATTACCCCAACCTGAATATTCTTCTAATTCGGGGATAATTGGTGTATTTAATTTTTTAGAAGTAGCCAATCCAAAGCATGTTGTTTGGGAAATAGTAGAATTTAGAAACAACATGTGATTCGGAATGAGACATGCACGGTGCAAAGCCTCAGTGCCTTGTACCTGCCAATCTTTGGTACCCCAAACCGATTTAAGGTCAATTATTCCTTTCCAGAACTCGTAGCCATCTACAGCCAATTTGTCTAGAAAGGACTTCGAATACAGCAACTTTGTATCGGTAAGTCTAACTTTGGACATGGACTTTTGTGTCATTCTGAAGTAAAATGACTCAGGATTCGATTGATTAAAATCTGTAAAATAACTGTAGTTTTTCAGAAATGTTCTGGAGCTTCCTATTAATGGAGCTGGGCAGTGCTCCCACTGCGTGTAATTCACAGCAACCCTCCTGGAATTCGTCTTATGGAGAAAATGATTACCATAATGTTGGAAGCAAAACAAATCACCATAATTAACAGAATCTAAATATAAGTCTTCAGCATCAAAAGCTGCATAATATTTTAAATCAGAGAATAATGCTTCTACAGCCTGAATATCCCAATCATCAGAACGTATATTTTGTTTAATCACATCCCCCATGTTTACTCTAAGTACATTCGGAACATTAATCACTTCAGTGGGGCCATGTATTTGAAATCTAACCGCATCCCACACAATCCCATCAAGGACAGGCCATGCAGTAATGTTGACTGTATTCAATTCTCGTTTCAGTCTGTGTGCTGAATGTGAGGAGGAAAGAGGGGCCAATGTTCCATTAAGGTACCGAATTCCTGTTCTTTCTTTGACATAATGACCATCGATCAGGCGGAAAAAATAAAACACAAAACCAATTGACATAAAAAGATAAAATGAAAATAGAATCAACCAAATGTATGTCCAAGGGGGTATTAAAAAATGTTTTTTAAACAAAGTGGCATATTTCGCAATAGTTGAGGGTTTCTTTGAAAGTTCCGAAACAGAGTCAAAAGAGAATCTTGACTGGTCGGCCAAACGAGTCTGCAAATCAGGCATTGATAAATCAGCAGGATAGGTGTAGTTCAGCTCATCAATGTTAGTAACAGGAATAGTATTTAATAAAGGACTGGAAATAGCAGGCATCTCGAGGGACACCTCCGGTTCTGCACCAGAAGTAATAGCCAGCACAGAGTGCCTCTCCATGGAAGGACAGGATACAGCCGGTGTCATGCTATGAAGAATCGGCCACCCTGTGTGTCTTGACATTGTCAATTGAGATAAATCTGTTTTCCTTACGACCTGGAAGTGGTGGTAAAATGACTGTTCTTGTGCCCTCCACTCCAAGAACTCGAACCGGTGCATGATATGAGGGACCAAACTCTTTCTTGTTATCGATCTTCTCTCGAACCAGTTCTCCAACTTGGGGTAGCCAGCCAACTACCGGGATCTGCAACGCATCATCCGATGTGGAGGGCAAATGTTCCTTAGCTAGACTGTCTCTGGTCTTTTGTAGATCCTGTAAAACATTGCATTGTTCATCTACGTCAAAGGCCGCGGCCTGGGCCTTGCAGTCTAGCCCGTCGAGGTCAGGTACATACATCTTGATACCAAAGAGCATTTTGTACGGGGTCTGCCCACCCAGAGACCTTCTAGGGATATTATTAAGCGCACGCTGCACGCCATTGAGGTGGGCCAACCAGTTTCTGCCCGTGCCTATAACTCGAGCTGTCAAAGATTGCTTTAAGTCACGGTTCATTCGTTCCACTACACTATTACCCTCGGGTCTGTACGGACTCGAAAACTTGACTCGGACCCCCAACGAAACCATAGCATCCTTATACGCCCTAGAGACGAAAGCCGGACCCTGATCCGAATGGAAGGTACCACAGGCAAAAATCCCTATAAAGACTTGCAAATCCTTGATGACAGTCCGTGAATCAGCGCTCCGATGTGGCCATACCCACACAAAGCGTGTGCATGAATCAACTGCTACCAAGATGTACTTGTATGCAGTATCAGAAGAAAAAGGACCGCAGTGATCCAAATAAACGCAACCAAACGGTTTATTAGAGATATACAACTGTGTCTGAGGCGGACGCGCAGCAGTTGAAGGTTTAATCTGCTGGCAAATGTCACATTGAAGGACATAATCGCGCGTCTGTTTGTACAGTCCCCGCCACCAGAACCTTTGTTATAGCTGAGTTACAGTGGCTGAGACGCCCGCATGCGCAGACGCCATACCTTCATGAGCCGCTGTAATCAAAGCAGCCCTGCGATCCGAGTTGGGAACTAGACGTTCGCCAACATCAGGAATTTTCACATAAGGAACCTTATCGGGACTTAAGTGGTATGTGTACTTCGAAGGGAACCCCGCAGGATATTTACCTCCCTTCTCGGTGGTAGCAATAGCTGCCAATATGTCATCATCTATCTTGCTTTTGGACCTCGTGACTGCTGCAACTAAGTATTTTGATACCGCTGACTTCGCTGCTTCATCAGCAAGCGAATTACCAACAGCGTGGACCCCCACGAGCTGATGGCCAAGAGTATGAATCACAAACACGAGTGGCAACTTCTCTTTAAGTTCCGCCACTCGGACCCAGATCATTTTATGTTTTATTGTGCTACCTTTGGAATCACGAAATTCATTCTGAATCCAAAAGAATGTAGTGTAGTTCCTAGTTTCCCACTAGGCCCTGCGCATTGGAATAACATAAACAGTAGTATCGACGTGGAACTGCGGATATTCCAGGCCTCCACTGACTATGCTAAACTTAATTGGGTTGTGTTACCAACTAGCTCAGAGGTCACTGGAAACTTTCTTCTCTGCATAGGAAGTGATCAGCTTCCTTGGCACAGACAAGAAGGGATTCAGCTTTCCAACAACCGTGCAACATGACAACTTTGCTCCTCAGATCAAGAGTCAATCTCTAGGGTCGTGTGAAACAATAGACATGTATTTCACTCAGTCAGTCTAGTGCAGTTTACTTTCACAAGATGTAGAGAATAGAGAGACGGGCGTTTATCAATAAAGGTTAACATTTATTGAACAGTCTTTCTTCTCGTACAAGAGAAATGTATTGCCACAATTGCAATAATTGTTATTATAAAAAGTACGTACAGTAAGATAAGTATTGCGAAATAGAACTGTAAAAGCATTGATATGGTTTCTTAGCCATACAATGGTTTAAAAGTAATAAAACATATATACAGTCATATATACATTAGGCTAACATACTCAACTGGTGCTTCTAACTACGCCTACCCCAGTGTGCCTGACCTAAGCCTAACACGTGAAAAGGGGAGTAAGTAAGTAGCTTTAAGTTAAGTTGGTTTTGCCAAGGTTTGTTTCAAGAATTCTCGTCTAAGGGTTTAGTCAACACCATACCTCTGAATAGAATGATGGAGGATTGGTATCTCCTTCAGGGGTCTCTCTCGATATCCCAGTCACCCGCGAGGGCAAACCGGAAGCGCCGGGACTGGATTTCTCTGCACGAGAAAGGCAGCGGCTTCTCTTCAGCGCGTCGAGGAAGGAGGGGGGACAGCGTCCGCGGGCAGCTGGAATCTGCTGGATGTCTTCGCAGAGGGACGGCTGTTCAGCTCCTTAAGCGTACTGCACCATAGTTCGCGCTTTAGCGGCGATAATGGTATCAGCAGCTTCACCACCACAGGATAGCAGGCTGCAGCGACAGAGTGCTAGATTTACCAACACGGAGTCTTGCAGGCAGCCAGCATCAGCAACAGTAGCTTGCAGCTCAGCAATTGCTTAAGGCAACGTTGGTAATATTTATACCTGACAGGTGCCGGGTTTGACGCAAGTTTGCTGGACATAAGACGTCAATTAAAGATGTCACTAGGAAGTGATAGTTATCAGTTGCTCATTAGAGTTCCATTACTAATCAAAACACAGCAAGTGGGGATTTCCAGGTTTGCTGAGTTTTTATCTTGTTGAAGAACTCGGAGTGTTATCTAGGAATATCAGATAGTGACTACTGCTCTGTCATTGCACTAATTGGTCGCAAAGGAAGTGGCAGAGAGAACTATGCTGGAATGTGGCTCTGTTCGTGTGAGGCCAGAGATGACTTTTCAGAAAATCGCACTTGAACAGTTATGCCAATATAGGGAATAAATGGATTTATAGCCGAATAGGGGCATAAGGTCACAGTATCGATCAGGAACCTAGATAAACACGCAACACCCACTCCACGGGTTAATGTCCATCAAAATTACTAAAACTAAGCAATAAGATGCATGTGTAACATTGCCCACCCCAAAATACATAAATGCATTCGAAATAGGCGTACTCGTAATACATGGAATATAGGTACTGTACGATTTTAAAGCATAGTAATCATTCAAAAAATTATTGCATATGAAATCAATGAACGATTATGCAAAAGGAATTGCATTTGGTTGCATTTTCAGGTATTGGCTTTGGTATAGACGGTGTTTTAAGTTCTTTGTTCTTAGCTAGGCCAAGACAAGATGTTTGGTGTATTGTGTCATTTAAAAACAACATTTGTTCTGGTATCATGCAGGTTCTAAATAGTGCTTCTATGCCTTGCACCTGCCAATCTTTTGTACCCCAAATTGTTTTCGTTTCAATATTATTTTTCCAATAATCAAAACCAAATGTCATCATTTTGTCATAAAATGCTTCTGAATATATCAATTTAGAATTTGTCAGCATTGTTTTCATTCCTGTTTTATCTAACAGTTTGTAATAAAACGTTTCTGCATCACTGGTGTTAAACCCTGAAAAGTATTGGAATTTCTCAAAAAATGCTTTAGAACTGCTTTTAGGTGGTGTAGAACAATGTTCCCATTGATTATACATAAAAACATTTCTAGGCTGTGCAGATTTATGCAAGTAATGATCCCCATAGTGGGTGTAACAGAATAACTGCTCATAACTAGATGAACCTTGTAAATAATCATGATCTGTGAATCTAGCTGACATTACTAAATCAGACATCATGTCGTTAATACTGTTAAAGTCCCAATCATCAGAGAATGTACTAGGTTTTACAAAGTCACTTAAGGAAACCTTTAGTTGATGAGGATACTTCAGGATTTCGACCGGACCATAGATCTCATAGTCTGTTTTCTCCCATACTACCCCACCAGGTATTGGAATTGCTGTGACATTTACTGTTGACAGTTCTCTTTTCTTCACGTGGGATGATCTGTGTGGTTTCAGGACTAGGTTGATGTTCTGACTTGCTGTGTCCATTGTAATATATTTTCCTTCAATGAATTTTCCCAAACACAGTACCATGATGAGCCAAAGCAGGAGGAAAAATACACCTAGACCGAACCAGAACTCTAGCCAAGGGGAAATTAGGTAGATTTCCTTCAGTTAATGAAAGAGTTCCGTTGCTTTTTCTTTAAAAGTCTTTTTTGTTTCTGGCATCACTTTGGAGTCGTTTAAATCTTCAGAGAAGTTGTCGAAGTTGATGAAATAACCAGAGGCAGTTCTGTCAATTGATGGGATTGTTCTTTCAATCTGTCTCTCGGTAGCACTTTCTGATGCCACATCATTGTAGACTGGTGATGGGGGGAAGCCAGACCTGCTGAGATCTAGACGAAAGAAAGGAGCTTAGCCAGTCCAAAACTAAGCCTGTGACACCAATATCTGCAAGCCGGGCGAGGAGGCGCTGATGAGGCACCGTGTCGATCGCGGCAGAGAGGTCCAATAAAATTAGAGCTGCTCTGCCGCCGTTGTCCAGACCGCTTCGGAGATCTCCACCAATGCAGACTCCGTGCTGTGAGCCACACGGAACCCCGATTGTGCCGGGTGGAGAGCCCCTGACGATTCAACAAACTCATTCAGCTGCCGAAATGCCATTTTTTCACAAATTTTAGCCATAGACGGAAGCAGTGAAATTGGCTGGTAATTGGCTAGTACTGCAGGATCAGCACCCGTCTTTTTGAGCAAAGGCAGCAGCTTAGCCTGTTTCCAATCGGCCGGTACTATAGCTGACTTGAATGAAAGGCCAACAATATGTGCAACTTCCTGCACCACTACTTCAGCTATACCGGCAAGCACCCGCGCTGGACAAGGGTCAGTAGGAGACCCAGATTTCAGGGCTTTAATCACGGCCAGAGTGTCCGCTGCTGAAGGGGGCACGAACTCCACCATCCTGGGCAAGGATGACCCTGCGGGAGGGGAGGGGATATAAATACCATCCAAGATGTCACTGGAGCTAAAAGTGGACTGAAGCGCAGTGATTTTTTGCTCAAAGAACACGGAAAGACTCTCACACCACGCCCCCGAGGCCGGGACCGTCCGTTGCTCTGCGCAGGGGGTGAGAAAGCTCTTCACAATCGCAAAGATCTCACGACTGCTGTTGTTAGCCTTATCAATCCTGCTGGCAAAGTATTCGCCTTTAGCTGTTCTAATGCAGGCATAGTAATCCATCTGAGCTTCACGCAAAGCTGCCTTAGCCAGAGGGCAATAGGCTTGACGCCAGGCCCATTCTAACTTTTTGCAAGCCAGCTTATGAGTGCGCAACTCAGGGGAAAACCAAGGTTTAGAAGGGGTAGAGCGAGCTCTCCCGGAGCTACCACCTTTGTAAGAAGAAGCCACCCCCGCAGCAACCCATTCATTGAAAGTCAACACCGCCTTGTCAAGCTCATCGCCGAGCACAGGCCTACTCTCATTCAGGGTAGCAGCTAAAGTGCACATATTGATTTTCTTGGTGCAACTAGTTTTAGCCGCTGTAGTGGTAACTTTCTGGGCTGACCATGCAAATCTGATCAGCCGATGATCCGACCACATAAGAGCTTGCGGGGGTTCTACCCGAAGAGGAAAGTTTGAACAAATTACATCAAGAGTATGACCCCCGGAGTGCGTAGGCAAAGAAACCCATTGGGAAAGATGTGCCATATTGAGAAAATCCCACAAAGCTTTACACTCAGGGAGTTCCTCTACTTCCGCATGAATATTAAAATCACCCAGCAGTAGGAAGCGCAGGAAACTCAGAGCTCGAGGCACCATGGTCTCCAACAATGCCGTCAGAAAAGAACCCGAAGGCCCTGCAGGCCGATAGATTAAGGTGCTGCCTAAAGTGAAATGGGGAGAGAGGACCAGGGAAAAATTCAGAACTTCTCCAACTCCTAGCTCTTCCGGGGTATCAACTTGGAGAACCCAGGATTCTTTCAGAATAATTGCCAGACCCCCTCCCCTTCCCAATACTCTATCTCGCCTGCATATTTTGTAACCTCTAGGGATGGCCAGCTCGACATCCGGTGCACTGGCGTTGTTAAGCCAGGTTTCAGTCACAAACAGAATGTCCAAGGAGCCCTCCTCAAGGAGTTCAAATATGTCCGCAGCGTGCTTGCTCAGCGAGCGCGCATTGACCAGAGCCGCCGAAATAGAATGGGAGACATTCGACGGAACTGTTTCAATCTGTGTTTCAAGAGGCACGAGTTCCATGGCATTATTGCATAGTCCTTCATTGTGCACTGCAGGCTGATCGAATGTGATTAGTCTTTCAGTTTGAACCTCTTGGATTGTTGCAAGTTTGGGTATTCTGTTGTTTCTTGGGAGTCCACTGGGCCTACTGTTGATTATAGGCCACATGCTTGGGGTTTTACCAGATCGATAGACACGACTCTGTTCTCCTTTTTACCAGCAAGGGGCGGTAGCACAACTGATCGTGTTCCGGTGACTGCCAAGACAGGTACTGCTTTTCTGTAAGAAGGCCAAATTCCTTCTTCACCGCGATCTTTTCTCTGACAAGATCCCCAATCTTTGGAGTCCAGACAGGCCTTGCTGGGGCTGTTGCGGGTGGTGCCTCGTCAGTGGTACTTAGCTGTTGCTTTAACTTTATGTTGCTTAAGGATTTTCTTGTTTCATTCAGTTCCTGTAAAACAGCCAAACGATCTTTGATGTCAAAGTGCGTTGTTTCTTCTTGTACCACTGACATCTGACTATCGAGGTCCTGAACTCGCATTTTAATTCCGAACAATAGTTCGTATGGGCTGAAACCTTTTAGAGAATTTCTTGGCATGTTGTTAAGACTAGTCTGGACACTTATTAAATGTTTGACCCACCCAGCGCCTGAACCTAATACCTTCGCTGTTATAGATTGCTTTATGTCACGGTTTTTTCTTTCTACCACACTGTTCCCTTCGGGGTGCGACGGACAAGAATACGGCAACCCAATTCCCATGCTGGCCATGGCCTCCTTATAAGCTCGAGAGCTGAAAGCAGGACCCTGGTCAGAATGGAACGTGGTAATTGCGTATGTGCCGATAAAGACTCGCAAATCTTTTATAACCGTTCTAGCGTCAGCCGAGCGCTGGGGCCACATCCATATGAACCTCGTACAGGAATCCACTGCCACCATGATATATCTATAGTTACCGCCCCTTTGTAGGGGACCACAGTGGTCCAGGTAAACGCATGCAAATGGTTTATCCGAGATGAGAAGGGGTGTCTGCGCTGGTCGTTTCACTGTTGATACTTTTATCCTTTGGCATATGTCGCATTCTAATACATACTTTTTAGTTTGAATTCTCAAGCGAGGCCACCAATATCTCTGTTTTAATAGTGATATTGTTGCGGAAACGCCAGCGTGTGCAGAAGCAAGCCCTTCGTGTGCCGCTTTGATTAGTCCTAATCTGTGTTCCCTGTTTGGAATTACTCTATCCCCCACTCCAGGGATTCGAGCAAAAGGAACATTATTTGTATCCGTTAAGTACAAGTACTTTTCAGGAAAACCTTTTGGGAGTGTTTTCTTATCATTTTTTACTGACGTACTGACAGCTTGTAGAATATCGCTGTCTATTTTTGTTTGGGACCGAGTTATCGCAGCTACGGAAGCCGTTTGCACAGCTGCCTTCGCGGCTTCATCAGCCAATGAATTCCCTGCAACGTGAACGCCATCACGTTGATGACTCAGTGTATGTATCACGTGAGTCTTTTGTAGTTCTTTCTGTAAAAGAACTACCTGTTCCCAAAGCATTTTATGCTTTATTGTGCCACCTTTTGCATCTTTGAAACCATTTTCCACCCAATTCTGCAAGTATTCATTATAAGATTGTACGCAATAAAAAGAATCGCACACTATTAGTGTGGGGAATTCGCGATCGGTATTTTCTAGCGCCATCTTAAATGCTACTAATTCAGCTCGTTGAGCCGAGCAATCTCCTAGAGATTGTGTTTTGGTGACCATTGGTCTAAATTTACCTTTGTGCCAGCGACCTTTAACAATCGTGCACGCAGCACTGTAAGCTTGCTTACCCCCGACTGCAGGTTGTGCTGATCCGTCAGTATATATAATACTTCCGTATTCTTCGAGAGGCAGGATTTCAATTGGCAGAGGACATTCATATTCATATTGTAAAAATTCCTGTGTTTTTAAGTTTGGATCAAATTCGTAAACTACGTCTGTTGCAGCAAGAGAATTAACCCACTGAATCCATCTCGGATGCAAAGCTTTAGCATTAGGAATGCTTGCTTTAGTTACCGCTTCTAAAGCCAGTATAGGAGTTACGATTATTATTCGTTTACCTTGTGCTAGGGGCCTTTCTTTCGCTACAGCAGTCTGAACCGCAGTTAGAATTTTCTCCGTTGAACTGAATTTTATTTCAGCCTTTGTGTACAAATGTGATTTGTAAGGTATTGGTACCTTTTCTCCCTCATTAGAGGTTAGGTATGTGAATCCGCATCTTCCTGGGATGACTCGGATTACAAGATCACGTGTGTTGTCACGTGTATCTAATTTTGTTTTTGCTAACATGTCTGTTTGCAGTGATCTCAAAATTTCTGTGTGTTTTTGAGTCCAATTGATTTGTTTAAAATCAGGTGTAATTAGTTCATAGAGAGGTTTAACCCTCTCTGCGTAATTTAGAATGTAAGTTCTTCCGAAATTCAGAAAACCTAGTATGGATTGTAAATTCTTCAGCGTTTTTGGAGCTTGGAGTACAGCGCACTTCTCTAAGAAGTTGTCCGCTAGGCTTTTCCCCTCACTTGATAATTCGTACCCTAAAAACAGTACTGTCAGATGGGCAATTCGGGACTTTTTAAAGTTGAATTTGTAACCCTCTGCTGCGAACCCAAGTATAATGGTGTTCACTCTTTTCAAGTGAGTATCCAAGTCGTCGTCTGTGAGATAAATATCATCTACGTAAGATAATGCTTCATCATCATAGATTTGTAGTAACTCTGTTACCCTAGCTGAGAATAGTCCTGGGCTGTTCTTGAACCCCTGTGGGAGTCGACAGAATTTTTTCTGCGACCCAAATGCAGAGAAAGCGGTCAAATATCTGCTTTCTGGTGCAATGTTTTGACAAAAGAAGCCATTAGAAATGTCTAATGTCGTTTTATATTTTTTCCTAACTATGTTATTCATTAGGGCTGCACTATGCGAGTTTTGTACTGCAAAGGTTTTGCAACATGTATTAAGATGTCTGTAGTCCAAAACTAGACGATATGAATTGTCTGGTTTGGAGACAGGAAACAAAGGATTGTTCATTTGAGAGGTGCATGTTTCAATCACCCCCTGGTACTCAAGTTGATCTAAGATCTCCCTGACTTGTTTTTTAGCTTCTTGCTTTATGGGATACTGCCATTGGGCAGTTGGTTCACTTTTTAATTGGATTTTGTGAGGAGGTGAATCCTCATCCCATCCTACATGATTTTTATACAATGCAGGTGCCTGGGCCACTGCCCATTTCCTTGCATATGTGTATTTTTTGTGAATCGGAATGTGATTCGAGAAGGCAGGCATAATCACTTCTTCGCCACGAGGGCACTCCCTGACAAACTCTGGGGGCCAATCTTTTTCAGCTAACAGAATATCATAGCCTTTTGAGAGCTTATCCCAAAATAGACCCTTAATTTTCCTAGTCTTATCACCCTCTATACGCAATGTTATTTCGTATATTTTATGGGGCTCGCTAAGTCTGGCGTCTGCAGTTTCAACCTGAATGTATTCATTCGTGTCCACTGTCTCCAGATGACTCATCAAGATCTTGCGCGCTATACTGATTTCTGCTGCACTGTCCAACATTGTCAATGCCCACTCCCCGTTTTTCAACTGTGTCCTCAGTATTCTCGGCATGGTTGATTACACTAATACTGGCTACCTTCTTTTTCTGAAATTGAGATTTCTTATTTTGAGCAGGTTCCTTGTCTTTGGACTTGGTGTGCTCTCCTGGGTCTGACCGTCCTCTTCTTTCCGAATTCTGTGGAAAAGATCGAGAGGGACGTGTATCAATACTTTGATATCTATCAGGTTTTTTCAGATTATCCCTATTTCTAAGGTTATATCTTTTCTCAGAGGGCTCCCTCTGGGGAGACTGGCGTTCTCGAGTCGGAGTTCTTTCCCTCCGTCGAGGAGACCTTCCTCTGGACTGGAAAACTTTTTCCTTGGGAGTGGATTGTTTATTTCCATCCCAGCTCTTTTTAGGAGTGTTTGAATTATTTTTAATAAATAATTTTTCAGGATTTTCGAGCAGTTGGGGCTTTACCGGTTTCCCACCCAAGCTGTCTCTACCTTATTCTTCATAGCACTTTTCTATGATTTTTGCAAGCTCAACAGGATCTTTTATATCTGTTTCCTTCAACTTCTGGCGGATCGCCACAGATGCTGCTTCTCCTCTAATGTTGGCTAATAATATAGCCGAGACCTGCTTGAAGTCTTTCAGTAATTTCATACCTAGATTTAAAGCGGGCTCTGGACCGAATTCATTTTGAATCTGTTTTAGCACTTCTGGTATTACCGCCATAGACGGAACACCGTGTGTTTTTGTGTAAATGGAAGCAAAGACTGTACCCCAAGTGTTGCAGTCCTCCACGTGTGGCGCGATTCCCATAGGAAGGCAGATGGTCAAGATTCTGTGTTTCTCAATAGGTGTAGTATCAGGAAATACTGCCTCTATTTGAGTGATTTTCCGTGCTAACCAGCAAGGAATTTGTTCCCGTTTTACGGGTGTTTTACCAAGACATGACTGTATGTTCTGTGGTGTAATTTTATTAGTGTTCCCCTGATGAGGGGTCAGCTGTGGTACATTAACAGCTGGCTGGACTGTTGCAGTCCGCATTACATATTGGACTAATTGCCTATGTATTTTTATTAATGTGTTTAGCTGTACTAACAGCTCTTCTCTAGACATTTTTATAATGTCAGGATGTGGTGTGTAGCTGGCTAGAACCGGCCACGTGGCTCCTGGTCTACCTAGTGGACCGAGCCTTGTTATGTGATCAGTATGTTTTAGGGCGCCATTAAACCAGAGCAGGTGCTCTTGAAATTTAAGTGGAATTTCAATCTCCTCGAAAGGAGCGTACTCTTCCGGAGGTTTCTCTATTTTGTAATAGTGAAACTCTTTTGTTCTAGCGTTTACCGCTGGAAAGTTTATCCATGAATAGAATACCTCTGTCTGCCGATACTCGTGAGCCTCTATCACGAAAATTACTGTACCACCTTGTGGTGTCAGTCCGTTATCTATAAGTTTTAACGTTATAGATCTTCTTAAGTGGACCGGGATGATAATAGCATCCGGGTCTGTGTATTCGGGACCTTGCTGAGTCGCATCTGCTGCGGCCCCAGGGGTTCCGTTTTCTGGCATTGTAAAAATGCGAGGTTTGCAGAGTAGGTCTCCAAGGAGACAAAGATTAGGTGCACAATATTTTGGAACACTGTATCCTTCAACGTTGAAACCTTGTCCCAGACCTGAGGCGGAAGCCGGGTTCTGGAGGTACTCCACTGCTCTTTTAAAAATTGTTCTTAACACTGCACTCGTGCTCTTGTGTGGTGTCACTGTTGTTATTGTTTGTTTTTAATTCACCAAGCACTTTTCAGTGCTCGCTCTCACTCAGCGCACAGCTGATAGTAATAGCTGTTCGCGCTCTCCTGCTTCCTGCTTGCAGCCGCCATCGCCAGCGGCGTGCGCGCTGGCTCCGCCCCCTTTTTAGGCCACGCCCCCTGATCATCCTACTTAACCCCGCTGATTCCTAGCGGTAGTGTAAACCTTGTCCCAGACCTGAGGCGGAAGCCGGGTTCTGGGGGTACTCCACTGCTCTTTTAAAAATTGTTCTTAACACTGCACTCGTGCTCTTGTGTGGTGTCACTGTTGTTATTGTTTGTTTTTAATTCACCAAGCACTTTTCAGTGCTCGCTCTCACTCAGCGCACAGCTGATAGTAATAGCTGTTCGCGCTCTCCTGCTTCCTGCTTGCAGCCGCCATCGCCAACGGCGTGCGCGCTGGCTCCGCCCCCTTTTTAGGCCACGCCCCCTTCCTTGCCCCTACAAATGTGCTTTCAGAGGTCGCGCAGCGGACGAGCGCAGCGGGAGCGCCGTTTGCGCGCCGAAGGCGCGCCTAAGGGAAGCCCGTCTGCGCCCGTCCGCGCCAAGACCGCGCCAGGCGCAGGAACCCCTGCCCAACACCCTCTTGGCATCAGGTATGCACCCAATGTCCTTCGCAAACTTCAAGGCAGATCGGACTGCCCCTGCAAACTCGTCCTCTCAACTACATTTGGTCCCACTAGTTGTAATAATTGTCGTTGGACCCTCAACTTCGCCACGAATCAGCCAACCCCTCCTACGCAACCTTGTTTCACCGGAGGTCTAATTAACGCCAGGTCCATGTGTAAACACAGTCAGGACATCCACGACCTTATTATTGACCACAACTTGGACTGCCTTATGATCACCGAGACCTGGCTTACTGAAGACAGTAACCCTGACATTGCCATCGCCCTCCCCTCAGGGTACTCTTTCCACAGACAGGATAGACTGAAAGGTAGAGGTGGAGGTGTCGCGGTCATTTTAAGGAATTCCTTCAGTTGCCACACATTCTGCCTCGACCCCCTCACCGATGCCGAGGGACTAGGTTTTTCCATCAAGCTTAGCCACACCCTCTCTTTTTCAGGTGGGCTGATCTATCGCCCGCCGGGAAATGCGACGAAATTCCTCGGTTCCCTCAACGACGCACTCGGTCATTTCCTTCTCCGCTACCCTCACTTCACCCTCCTGGGCGATTTTAATCTTCACCTGGAAATACCGATCGACCCCTCCACCAGTAACCTGCTGCAGACATTGGACATCTTCGACCTTCAACAAAGTGTCAAGCTGCCCACACACTCCCTTGGTCATACCCTGGACGGTGTCTGCTCTAATTTCCCAGCCATCTCCACCTCACCCCCCATTCCCCAAATCTGGTCGGATCACAGCCTGATCCCTTTCCACATTCTCAATGTCCTCCCTTCTAACTGCAAAAAACCAATCCGCCAACACACTCACTCCATTAATTGGAAAACTGTGCAGGCAAGTCTTATCTCTCACCCCCTCTCCCCTTCTAACGCCCCCCCTTCCTCTGGAAACATCGATAAAGATGCTGTTTCTTTCAACAAATGGCTTTCGCAAGAAATCTCCGAACGATGTCCACCTAATAAAAAAGTCAACACCCTAAAAAAAACGAAAAACAAAGCACCCTGGTATACTCCTGACCTTACCGCCGCCCACCTCCTCTGCAGGAAAGCAGAACGCAAGTGGCGTAGATCATACGACAACGACGACCGTAGCAACTACATACTCCTGAGAAAAAATTATCTCTCAACTATAAAATCAGCTAAAAAAACCTACTATGTAAACGCCATCAATGCCGCCAATCAGAAACAACAAACCCTCTTCTCCATAGTAAAGTCTTTTACCAAACCAAAAGCCCTCCAACCAGAGATCCCCCCGTCACAAGAGCTGTGCGATAAGATCTCCGACTACTTCGAGGAAAAAATAAGCTCCATTCACATCAACTTTCCCCCTTCCCCCCCGGTGTTCTCTTTCTCAGAGCTTGACAAATTTCGCCCGACCACAAATTGCCTCACTCATTTCTCTCCGGTAACTCTAACTCAAACCAGAGAAGTGATTCTCTCATGCAAATCAGGCTCTCCCTCTGACCCTTGTCCCCCCAAGATCCTCCATATCATCATTGATGAAATAAACCCCATCATCAACGAAATAATCAACCTCTCCCTCAAATCGGGCTCTGTCCCACTTACCTGGAAAAAAGGTACGGTTAAACCTCTGATGAAAAAGGCGAACAAACCCCCCTCTGATCTAACTAACCTTCGTCCCATCACCCTGCTACCCGCACTGGGCAAAATCACGGAACAATTAGTCCATAAAGAGCTTAAGGCCTTCCTCGATGCCCACAACCTACTTCACCCCCAGCAATCCGGTTTTCGGTCTAGACATTCCACCGAGACCGCCCTGATCGAGCTGACCGACACCATTAAAAACCTTCAAGATCAGAGGAAGAAGGCCATCCTGATCCTTCTTGACCTCACGGCGGCCTTCGACACTATTTCCCACTCCATACTGCTAAACAGACTTATGGGTATCGGCATTACCCACTCAGCTCTAGCCTGGATCAGGTCTTTCCTCAGTGACAGGTCTCAGACCATCTCACTGGGCCCCTTCCAATCCAAAGAAAAAAAAATCTCGTGTGGAGTACCCCAGGGCTCCATTTTAAGTCCCCTTCTATTCAACATATACCTCATCCCCCTGCTTTCACTCATAGAATCGTTCGGCATAATCGTCACGTCTTATGCCGACGATACTCAGCTTGTCATCCCTCTCGAAGACAACTCCAACCTGGCCGAACTCAACCTTAAATGCTGCCTCACAGCGGTCTTTCAATGGATGGATAACAACCACCTTCGCTGTAACTCCAGCAAAACCGAAATCCTGCCCATTGGGAAGAACGCATCCTTTTGTCCCGCTCTGTGGTGGCCTGATAACTCTGCTGCTCCACCCCAGACAGTTTCATCGGCCAGAAACCTCGGAGTCATCTTCGATTCCGATCTGTCCTTTGATTCCCATGCCACTACCGTGGCGGGTAAATGCTTTGGCATTATAAAATCCATGAGAAAGTTCTGCGACTTTCTCCCGCTCGACTCCAGAAAGACCATTGCAGTAGCCCTCATTCTCTCTCGGGTGGACTACTGCAACGGCCTCTTGGCAGGGACCAAGAAATCCACCCAACTAAAACTGCAAAGTGTCCTGCACACTGCCGCGCGTCTGGTCTTAAAACTCCCACGTAAATCCTCTATTTCCACTGCCCTCAGATTCCTCCACTGGCTCCCCCTGCACAAGAGAATCCTATTCAAAATTCTCGTTGTAGCCTTCCGAGCCTTCCACAAATCTGGCCCAGTTTACCTTGCGAAACGTTTCCCTCATTACATCCCGGGTCGCATTCTTAGATCCTCTCAAGAAAACCTCATGACCCTCCCCAAATTCAACCTAAAAACCAAAGGCGGAAAAACTCTCAGCACCCTAGCTATCAGAGCCTGGAATAGTATGCCAAAGCATCTTAGATTCCAGACGCAAGAGAAACCCTTTAGGAAACACCTCAAAACATGGATTTTTAATCTCTCTGACGACTGGACTAAAGCAGCCATCTAAACCCCCCACTGCCCTCCCTCTGATCTGGTCCCAGGTTTTCATAGCGCCAAGATGCTCCCTTCGGAGCGAACGTCTGCGCTTTACAAATACCCCTCCAATATCCAATATCCAATATCCAATAAACCAGAGCTTTACATAGGAATCTCTTCCTACTAAGGTCGGCGGATTTTAACCTTTCACCCACTCCAGACGTCTATTGGAGTATTTACGGGAGAAAGGGGTGTGAAATATGCACGACTGAGTTACTCTAAAAGTCTTGCGTTAGTTTATCGCCTTACCAAACGTTGGGCGCCATGTAGTGTAGTTCCTAGTTTCCCACTAGGCCCTGCGCATTGGAATAACATAAACAGTAGTATCGACGTGGAACTGCGGATATTCCAGGCCTCCACTGACTATGCTAAACTTAATTGGGTTGTGTTACCAACTAGCTCAGAGGTCACTGGAAACTTTCTTCTCTGCATAGGAAGTGATCAGCTTCCTTGGCACAGACAAGAAGGGATTCAGCTTTCCAACAACCGTGCAACATGACAACTTTGCTCCTCAGATCAAGAGTCAATCTCTAGGGTTGTGTGAAACAATAGACATGTATTTCACTCAGTCAGTCTAGTGCAGTTTACTTTCACGAGATGTAGAGAATAGAGAGACGGGCGTTTATCAATAAAGGTTAACATTTATTGAACAGTCTTTCTTCTCGTACAAGAGAAATGTATTGCCACAATTGCAATAATTGTTATTATAAAAAGTACGTACAGTAAGATAAGTATTGCGAAATAGAACTGTAAAAGCATTGATATGGTTTCTTAGCCATACAATGGTTTAAAAGTAATAAAACATATATACAGTCATATATACATTAGGCTAACATACTCAACTGGTGCTTCTAACTACGCCTACCCCAGTGTGCCTGACCTAAGCCTAACACGTGAAAAGGGGACTAAGTAAGTAGCTTTAAGTTAAGTTGGTTTTGCCAAGGTTTGTTTCAAGAATTCTCGTCTAAGGGTTTAGTCAACACCATACCTCTGAATAGAATGATGGAGGATTGGTATCTCCTTCAGGGGTCTCTCTCGATATCCCAGTCACCCGTGAGGGCAAACCGGAAGCGCCGGGACTGGATTTCTCTGCACGAGAAAGGCAGCGTCTTCTCTTCAGCGCGTCGAGGAAGGAGGGGGGACAGCGTCCGCGGGCAGGTGGAATCTGCTGGATGTCTTCGCAGAGGGACGGCTGTTTAGCTCCTTAAGCGTACTGCACCATAGTTCGCGCTTTAGCAGCGATAATGGTATCAGCAGCTTCACCACCACAGGGACAGCAGGCTGCAGCGACAGAGTGCTAGATTTACCAACACGGGGTCTTGCAGGCAGCTGGCATCAGCAACAGTAGCTCGCATTGCTTAAGGCAACGTTGGTAATATTTATACCTGACAGGTGCCGGGTTTGACGCAAGTTTGCTGGACATAAGACGTCAATTAAAGATGTCACTAGGAAGTGATAGTTATCAGTTGCTCATTAGAGTTCCATTACTAATCAAAACACAGCAAGTGGGGATTTCCAGGTTTGCTGAGTTTTTATCTTGTTGAAGAACTCGGAGTGTTATCTAGGAATATCAGATAGTGACTACTGCTCTGTCATTGCACTAATTGGTCGCAAAGGAAGTGGCAGAGAGAACTATGCTGGAATGTGGCTCTGTTCGTGTGAGGCCAGAGATGACTTTTCAGAAAATCGCACTTGAACAGTTATGCCAATATAGGGAATAAATGGATTTATAGCCGAATAGGGGCATAAGGTCACAGTATCGATCAGGAACCTAGATAAACACGCAACAAGAACAAGTTTTCATTGTAAGACTGGACACAGTAGTAAGAGTCACTTACGATCAAAGTCGTCACACTAGGATCTGCGTACTCCAATGCAAGCATCAGAGCACGAAGCTCTGCTAATTGTGCGGTGCAGTCCCCAAGCGTCTGCGTGTGCACGACACTGGACTTGAACTCATCGTTCACCATGGCAACGACCACAATGGCGCATGCGGAAACGTAGGCATGTTTAGAGCCATGCGTAACCTGCGACGAACCATCAGTGTAAATGATGCAATGGAAATCCTCCAACGGAGGCAGGATGAACAAATTCATACTGTAAATACTCCTGCGACCGTAAAGTGGCGTCAAAAATAAACGTGACATCCTGGGATGTCAAGGATGCAGCCAACTGAATCCACCTAGGGTGCAAAGCTTTGGAATTTGGTACACTGGCTTTCGTAACTGCCTCCAAGGCAGGACACGGGGTAACAACCAACATGCGTTTTCCTTGTGACAGGGCATGTTCTTTAAGAATTGCCATCTGTACAGCCGTTAAAACTTTCTCCACAGTGGAAAAACGCAGTTCAGCCGAAGTGTACAAGTGTGACTTGTAAGCAATAGGTACTGTATCCCCTTCATTAAAAGTCAGGTACGTGAAACCCACCGCCCCAGGGATAATTCTTATCACCAGGTTGGTCTGGTTATCACGAGTCTGTAAGTATTCAGAGGCGAGCAAATCAGCCTGCAAAGACTGCAGAATGGCTGAATGCTCAGGCAGCCAGCATGATTTGGAAAAAGATGGTTGTATCAAAGCATACAAAGGCTCGATACGCTGGGAATATTCCGGAATGTAAGTCCTCCCGAAATTCAAAAAGCCCAGTAAAGATTGTAATTTTTTCAGTGTTGTCGGAGAACGCAACTGTGCGCATTTCTCCAGGAAGTGAGGTGCCAACCCCTTTCCCTCGTTGTTAAGCTCGTAGCCGAGAAACAACACTGTGTACTCTGCAATGTGCGACTTTGCACAGTTAAACTTGTAACCTATGTCTGCAAAGTTACAAATTATGCTATTAACTCGACACAGATGCTCCCAAAGATCGTCGTCTGTGAGATAAATGTCATCCACATACGAACAAGCAACTGGGTCGATTCCCTCCAAAAGAGAGACTATGAGGGCGGAGAATACTCCAGGACTATTCTTATAGCCCATCGGGAGACGTCGAAACATTTTTTGCACACTGCCGCAAGTAAAGCTGGTCCATTGGGAACTTAGACCATCTAATCTATGGGCATAAAAACCATTGGAAATGTCAAGCGTGGTTTTGAACCGTTTACGCTCAAGACTATTCACTAAAGCAGAGCCATGAGTATTCTGTACTGCGCAGTTACGGCAATGCGAGTTTTAATGCCTATAATCCAAAACCAAACGATATGAGACGTCCGGCTTGTTCACAGTAAAAAGGGGGTTATTCATCGGTGACACACACGTTTCAATTACACCTTGATATTCCAATTGTTCAAGGATAGCTGCGACTGAAGCTTTGGCTTCACGCCGTATGGGATATTGAGGTTGAGGCTGCGGCTGAGACCATAAAGGAATCTCGTGGCTTGGAGACAATTTATCCCAGCCATACTGATTGCGGTACACAGCCGGCGCAAGCGCCAGAGCCCACTCTTCTGCAAAATGCAGCGCTTCCACTCTCGATACAGTGTGCGCGAAACTGGGGAGGATCACCTCCTCCCCTCGCGGACCTGCGAGAACAAATGGCGGGGGCCAGTCAGCCTCCGAAAGCAAAATGTCATACGTAGACGAAAGATTTTCCCAAAATACCCCTTTTACAGTTCGCTGCATGTCACCTTCGATTAACAGGACAATTTCAAAAAGACGTTCAGGGGGAGCAACATGCGTATCAGCCGTTTCAATTACAACATAAGTGTCAGTCGCTGTCACCTTCAACAGTGGATGGAGGGCCTCTCTCACTATGGTAATCTCCGACGCGCTGTCCAGCAAGGTCAGAGCCCACGTCAGATTCCGAAGCTGCGTTCTCACTATCTGGGGCATATCGATGCGCTGTCAAGGCGGCGACTTTCTTCGTGGCAAACTGTGGTCTCTTGGGCGTAGTGCCTTCTTGCTGATCTCCACCGTTACGCGGGCGGGGCTGACCACGTCCTTGCTTGCCACCCTGGCCCCTGCCGCCCCCTCCACCACCGGTTGACGGAGCCGATGAGTCCTGAATGGAACGAGGAGAGCGTTGGTCAGAAGCCTGAAACCTTTCAGGTGATTTAATCATCGCGCAATCGCGCAAATCATAAACTCGATCCGACTGCGCAGGCAACGTAGACGCAGGAGTAGAAACCTGTGTTTGTTGTTGTTGTTGCTTACCCTGATTCTGCTTTTTAGGCCAATTCTGTTTCTTGGACTTAGGTTGACCACTAGTTTCCGAAGACTGTCCCTGGGGCTGCTTTTTCTCTTTATCAGAAAAAGTCTTAAGACCCTTTGCATTGCGGCCAACCGTTTTATAAGCCGCCACAATTATCCTTGCTAACTGACGGGGTTTCTCGGCCTCGGGAATTAACGCCAAAGCGTTAGCCACCTGAAAGTTCACTGCATCCCCCTTGACATTCGCAAGGATCAGATCGCAAACTATATCAAATGTGCCACACAGGCGCATACCCAACTCAACCGCCGACTCCGGTCCGTGATCATCTTGAACACGTTTAAGGACCGCAGACAGGTTGGTCACAGACGGGGTGCCATAGCACCTCGAATAGACCGCTGCAAAAGTCATACCCCAGGTCTCACAGTCAACAAGTTCAGGGGCCAAATCGTTCGGTAAACTAAGTGTAAGAATCCGGTGTTTTTCACCAGGATTCGTATTAGGAAACACAGCCTCCAGCTGGTCGAATTTCTCGGCAAGCCAGAAAGGAAAATCATCCTTATCCTGGGGCTTCTTGCCCATTACGGAATTCACCATGACAAGACTGATTTTCAAACCACCCTGTTCTGCTCAAAGCTGCGCACCCCTAGGGGCCGCGTCCTGAACATTACGGCTTGTGTAATGAACAAGCGCTCTAATCACTGACACAGCGACCTCATGAAGTCGCCGCAGATCAGCCACGTTACAAGTGGCGCGATTAGAATGAGGAGTGAATCCAGCCAAAGCGGGCCAATTAGTGCCCGGAATGGACAAATGACCCAACCTCGGAGCGGTTAAAGCGTGTGGTAGGGCGCCACCAAACCAAACTCCATGCTGCCAAACATCAATAGGAACCTCCAGTGCCCTGTACGGAGCATACGCAGCCGGTACAGCTGAGGCAGTGTAAGAATGGAACATACCAGAATTAGCGTCCACAGGCGGAAATGTCACCCACGAATAAAACCGTTCGTACGGGTAAGCATGTTCCGCACTCACTACCAGAACCACAGCTATGCCTTCCACAGGGACATTAAAAGCCCGCAAGTGGTCACGCACCGCAATGCGACTATGCTGCGGGATGTCCACGGCTTGTGCCATGTCAGCACAGGAAATTGAAAAAAAACAAAGAATACTATGTAGCACAACTGGGTAGTAATTCAAGGAAACCGTTTTAGATTAATTCAAGCTTGAAAAGACCTATTTTAAAAATAGGCAGGTTGTCTGACACCACCGTTTTCCGGAAACGGGAATGAAGGGGTTAAGGTTTGAATGATATACTACTCGAGTGTCATGATATATGGCCAACAACGTATGGGCGCCATGTAACAGGGTTTCCGTTCTCCCACAGAACTGTGCATAGAGATCTAGAACCTCCGTGAATTAGGATGACCCAAAACTCACCTCAGTGTCAGAAATCCCCCTACCGAGCTAGCTACAGTGTCTCATTGGTCACAACAAACTGACCAATGACTTAGACAAACCAGAACATGATCTTAGGTTACCTCAGGTATCGTGGAACACATGAACACTCTTTCGTTATATAATTATTTCAAACCAAAACTGGGAGTCAAAGAACACACGTGCAAGTTTGAAATATTTATTTTTCAATGCAAGGTTCTCAAACGCAGTATCTTATATAATACCAGAATACATACTATAAAAATCAGAGTTATCAGCATAGTCACTAATCCATAGTAAGCAAAAGGTGATAGCATATTATAATACAAATTCTATAGAAATCTGTATCACCTATATTTCGCGCACCCTATTTAGCATACTAGATTATATCTAAGAAGGTCTCATTTGGGTTTTTAGCAGGGCGGGCCCATACCTCTAAATGTCAGTAGGAGAAGATCACATCAACAGCTACCGGCTCTCTGCATGCGAAGCATCAAGTGTGTTGATTCATTCCCTATAACTCTATCTTAAACCCGCGTAGAGCCCAATGTTGGCAGCAACATTATTTGTGTTATGTCTAATGTGGTGCGAGGATCAGGCCTTCAGCAACCTTGTGTTAGGTTATTCTTAGAGGGTGCAGTTCTCAGTGTGCAGACAGTTGTACCAAGTGTACCAAGCACAACTGATATCAGAGCAATAACATATTATTCTCAAATAAATCACATCTTTCGTCTAGGTTGAAAGCTACAATAACAATTAGGTGTCGTGTGCAAACTGAAGCCGAAGGAAAATATGTTGTTTAAACATTTAATAAACTCATGCTAACTTAACACAATATATAGAAACGCAGTAACCATATCACACATCGTTACAGCGTTTGGTTCTAACAAGCATCACGAGCCTTCTGTTGTTCCTCGGCAACCACTGCTGTTTATCTCCGAGTGAGCTGACGACGCATTTCCGTGCACTTCCAGGTCAACTGACGACGCTGACTGACGGCGCTGACGTAAGCGCGTGCAGTTTGGTTTGTTTCTTCTGCGCTTTCCTCTAATTTGTCACGCTGATGTCATCGCGTCTTTCTTTTTGTTGCCAAGCAGCCAAAAGCATCGGAATATTTCTCATGTTAACGCGTTTATTTTCGTAACGCGTACTTTCCATTTATATCTCCAGTTTGCTTTGTCTTCTCACTTTCTATTTAAAACGAAAAGGAAGCTGATTTTATTCCACATCCTGCTATACCGACAACATTTTATTTCATCTGTTCTTTTGGATTTCAACCTGATAAAGTATTTTAACTATTTCAGACTTCTTTGATATTATTTGGATTTCAACCTGGGCAAGTATTTTTAACTGTTTCAGACTTGTTTGATATTATTTTATTAATAACCAAATAACTTTAGTTGCATATTGTGACAATGCAGTTTGACCCTCCAGCAAAGTTTTTACAGATCAAGGGTGATCTCCCCATGCCTTGGTCTAGATGGAAGGAGGAATTTTTCAACTATATGAAGGCTATTGATGGAGAACGCATGGGGGCAGAAAGAAAAAAAAGTATTCTTCTACACTGTATTGGCTCTGAAGGGAAAGACATTTTTAGAACTTTACCCCAGTTGGCAGTTCCTACTGGTAGTGGTGATTCTTTAAATGTTTATACTGACGCCCTTAACAGATTGGAAAAAAGATTTAAACCTACTGCTAATATTGCTTTAAATCGCTTCAAGTTTTACACTAGAGCACAGAAGCAGGATGAATATTTTGATGAATTTCTCACTGCGTTAAGAGCCCTATCATTGCATTGCAATTTTGGAGTCATGTCGGATGAAATGATTCGTGACCAGATTATTGTCCATGATAAGAACAAAAAAATTCAAGACAAATTGTGGTGCAGAGGTGATCCAAGTTTGGAAGAAACTATTACCATCGCCAAATCCACTGAAATGTCTGAAAAATGGATGGACATTGTTGGTAAACAGAGTTCTACTTCTAGCAAAACCTCTACTGAAGAAGAAGTATGCATTGTTAAGCCTAAAATAGATAACAGAAATTTCTTTCCGATACAAGGGAGAACAAAGAATTCTTATAATTTCAGTAGCAGGAGAACAGATATTACCAATAATTCTTTTTCTTGTTTTAGATGTGGTAGCAGGTCACACATTGCTTCTTTTCAGGGTTGTCCTGCTATAAATAAAGAATGTAATGTTTGTGGTAGATTAGGACACTTCAGTAATGTTTGTAGAGAAAGCGTTACAATAGCCAATTACGGGCAGGGCAATCACGTCCTTCCACTAACAATGTTGTTTCTGCAAAAGTTTCTTCTATTAGCAATGTTGAGGAAGTGAATCAAGATCTTGAAGGAGGTTATGTGGTTTCTATTGTTCAAAGTGGGTGTGTAATGCTAACCAGCAAAAAATCACCCAAATGTATTTTCTATGTTCTGTCTATTGCAATCAGCAGACCGGTATGATCAAGACATTATCCCCATGCATTTGCGTCATGATTGAGTGATGCTAACACCCTTAAATCCTGGTTTCCGTTCTGAACCCTCGGACTCCATTTTGTGAACGGCATCCATCTTATGGCTTGCCCTCATATAGTCAATTGATTGAGCCCGAGTTTGATCTGAAAGGACACGTCCACCTTAGCTGACTTCCCCATGACCTGGCCAAACTGACTCCACTGCCTCCAGCCAAACCTGTTTGGGCAGCTCCTCGCCCAGTGGCCGAATCAGATAGCATCAATGCATAACATGCCATAAACCATTCACCACATACAGGCCATGTTTTCTACACACATACACCTGTCCATGTTCCTTGTTTATGGCCAGTTTTACGACGAGGAGGTGCCCTGTTTTATTGGGGTTTCATCGATATCTGATGGGAGTTCTGGGTAATCCATCACGAACCGGACATCTAAAATATGGGTTGGTCATCATGACTTCGCTTTTTGTTCTATTTTGAAAATATGTATATGACCTAAACTAAAGAATTCTTGCCTGCAGCTATCATTTTTGTATAAAAGGAGAAGGCTGGTTCTGTAAAAACGAACAGTCTCCTGAGAACTTACGACCAGTGCTGTTGTACTTCTAGGACACATGTTACTTGGTTGTAGCCAATAAAACTCAATCTCTGACTTCACCTAGAAGACTCTGTGTTTCTGTGGTCCGGAACAGGGAGAACTCAGAGGTCTTCGGGTGTTATCCCCTGGCACCACCAGGTTCCTAAAAACCCGGCACCTCAGAGACCGTTCTCTTAAATTCACAAGGGGAAAGACTGTTTCCCACCTCCTGTGTGCTGCCAAACAAACAATTTTGTCACTTCGGGGGAAACACCAGATCTCACTGAAAGACCGCTGGCTATAAAGTGCAGTTGTAGTTGAATTACAAGAAATTACTATACAGTGCCCCGGCAACATATGCAGTAAAATATAAGATCCTGTGATTTCATATATCAATCAATGAAAGTGGTCTACAAGACTCTGCAAAAACAAGCCAGGCTGAGGGCATTCCCCACATGCTTCGCTTTATAGGGCAATTAGATTGATAATTGTTGCTGACAAGAATCAACTGAAGGCATGCTGGAAGATGTTTTTTGGGAGGGAGCTTTGAGACCAGGTGTGGGATATGTCATTGAGTCTTTCAGCAAAGGGGTTTGGCAATGCCAAGTTTAAATTATTACAGTTTAATTATATGCACCAAACCTAGCTTACACCTCACCACCTGCATAAGATGTACTCTGGTGTATTAGTCACATACTCGGTATATAATGGCGAAATAGAGAGATTTGTTAACACATGGTACGGAACTGCATGTTCCTCAAACCATTTTGGAGAGTTAACTGAAAGGCTTGATACACCAACACATTTTATGTCAAATGGAGATCTGCTTAGTGGAATTCATGACACAAATATAAGTAGACAGAAAATGTAGTAAGTCATTGATTTTGCTTTTTTGGTGCCCTAATGATGGATCACAATACATTTGCACTCCTCCAAAGCCCCTGAAGGATCTACTTGGATGATGGACTTGATAAAATGCACAACAGCAAAAATAAAAATGAACACAAAGATGTGTAGAGAAGGCATAGGAACTGCATCTCATGACATGAGATATTCACTTGGAACTGATCCACTACTCGTACGACCTCCCACATTCATCCTTTGTAACCAAAGATATATAAAAAGAATAACAGTAAGAAGTGCCATTTAGACTCCCTGGAAAGATTATAGTTATAAAACAGATATGTTTGGCAAGCATAATTTATTCTTTCGGGGGTTACTCCATCCTTTGCCACATTCAGAATGAATTTGGATTCACCCACACGATGGTCACAAACATCTGCACAATACAATACAATGATAATGTTAATCAGGTGTATTTAATTTTACCATACTATCCACGCTATACCCGTCAAGATGCTTCTAAGGAGCAAACTCACTGTGTTACTAACAATAAACAGATCAGTCAGTGCTGAATATTTGTATAAGATCGACTTGGCAGGTACTAAACTGGGTCACTTGCAACATGAAAGCACAAAGTTGTAGCATAGACTATGCACAAGAGTGCTTTTAATTGAAAATTCATAACGAAATTAAAAATAGATCACAGGGGACTTTTGCTCCCTAAGAAGAATAGGGGACTTGGACCCCTCGATAAAGATAAATAAGTTTCATATGGATTAGGTGTCATAGAAAGTGAAGGTGGGCTGAAGAAAGAGTGGCAAGTGGTGTTCCCAAAGCTGGGTGCGTGGGGAAGAGACCAGGGAGTGCAGGGTTATGAGGTGAGGGAAAGCAGTTACTTGTGGGGTTGGGAGCGTTGATAGACAGTTGTCCCTGACCTAAGTTATAATTTCTTAACAAAAACTCAATAAAAATTGCAAATGGAGGATTTTCGGTGACCTGGAGCGGGGAATTCTCCCACTGGACCTTCATGAAACCACAATCACAGAATTGTTGAAACCAAGAAACGTGATAATTAATGCTCTAAATAAGAGCCTCTACTAAATAGACCAAAGGCGCGGGCAAACTAATTGCAGGGTTCCCTGATGCAAGATGACCAAAGTGGTTTTATATCTAAGCGAACAATATGCCACAACACCGGGTGCCTTCATAATGCTTTGGGCCCTGCTTAAAGATTGGAGAGCTCCAACCCAATAATAGTTCTTCTTGTCGATATTGAGAAGGTCTTTGATTCAGCAGATAATTATTTATTTGCGGTTCTTACAAAGATAGGCACTTGTGTACACTTTCTCCATCCATTGTATATGTCTGCTTTACACTCTGCCACTAACAGGAGTGCAGGACAATGGTGTTCTCTCCAAGCCATTTCTGATCAGATGAAGTGTGCGGCAAGGACGCCCATTCTCACCTCTTTGCTCGGGTCTCTGGATTGATGTTGAGATCCATGATTTCAAACGGGCTCTGGGTCTTGAGAACCGGGTCTCAGTTGATGCAGATGGCCTTTTAGTCCTCAATCATCCCTGCTGCTCACGCCTTCAAACATCAAGGCTATTTGAATCTATTTGGGCAACTCTCTGGGGTGCTTGTGAACAGGTCCAAGCCCGTGTTATATCCAGTGCTGGGGCCAGTGACGGAAGTGTGTTGGGCTCCGGAGTTACATTTGGAGACACAAAGTTCCGATACTTAGGTATTTTTATACCCAGGAAATATTTTGCTAAGAGGAGGGGGAATCTGCATCCATTTCTGGACTCACTTAGGCTTGTCCCCAACCACTTGAACACTGTTCCTTTGTTTATTTTAAGGTGCACAAAAATGGGCAAAGTGGTTTCACTCACAAAACTAAAATAAGCCCTTCATAGCTATCCATTTCATATATTCAATACCTTCCTACCTAGGGTGGTTGCACTTTTCCAATGTTTCCTTTGGGGAGATAAGAATCCTTAGGTCTCATTGGCCAAGTGTTGTAAATCACCTTATGATGGAGAATTGGGTACGTGCCTCACAACGGACAAGTTACTTATCTTCAGTAACCCCTTATCTGGTAGAGGCATGATCTAGCAGCAGATTCCGTACCTTTGAACTTCAAGGCATCAGGTTGAAACCAGAAGATTTTTCTTAGAAGTACCCCTGAGTGCCGGTAGGTGGCGTCAGCTGACTCCGCATGATGTTGTCGGCACCATGAAGTCCAGATCATCAATATAACTGCCATTACGGCGCACTGACATCAGTACTTTTCATTACTTTAAACTCCAAAAGCGAGGAGCCAAGAAGTGACTGACCATGGTGTGTTAAGAAGACAGCTAGGTCCCTGAAGATGAACAGCCGGGAGGATGGGTGGGTCAATAAGGAATCTGCGGTTAGATAATATCTCTACCAGCTAAGGCGTTACTGAAGGTAAGTAACTTGTCCATTTGATATAGACATCTAGCTGCAGATTCCTTACCTTTGAATAGATACCCAAGAAAAACCTTCTAAGGAGGTGGGGTTGTGGAAAAGTTTTAGACCAGAAAATCCTGCAGAACAGAGCGGCCAAACAGGCCCTCCCTACGAACCTGAGAATCCAAGCAATAGTATCTGGCAAACGTGTGCAGGAATGCCCATGTGACCGCTATGTAGATATCCTCAGTAGGTCAGTGGTAGCTGCCTTCATCTTGGTGGAATGGGCCCTAATGCCTTAAGGAGGCTGCTTCTTTGCCAAGGCATAACAAATCTTTATACAGAGGATAACCCAAGGAAAGATAATCCTCTTCTGAACAGCATGTTCTTTATGTGCTCCCATGTGCTCCACAGAGAGTTTGTTATCCACCCAGAACTCTTTAGTGCAATCAAGGTAGAACGATAATGCTCTTTTAGGGACCAGACATTGGGGACACTACTCTTCTTTGGAAGGGTGCGGAGGAGCATAGAAAGTGGGCAGAGTAACAGTCTGCCCGAGATGGAAGGAAGTTAGAACTTTGGGCAAAAGTATGCCCTAGTTCCTAGTACCACTTTGTCTGGAAAGACTGTCATGTAAGTAGGCTGTGATGAAAGTGCCTGTAGGTCGTTCACTCTTCTGGCAGAGGTAATTGCCACTAAAAAGGTTATTTTGATAGTGAGCAACCATAAAGGGCAGTTATGCAGTGGCTCAAACAGTGCACACATCTAGAAAGCAAGGACCAAATGAAGGTCCCAACGTGGCATAAAAAAACGACAAGGGGTAAACAAATGGGTCAACCCCTCCAAAAACCTCTGCACCAAAGGGGACTTAAAAAGTGAAGGTTGATTTGGCAGCCGAAGAAAAGCTGAGAGGACCAAAAGGCAGCCCTTCAGAGTGCCCAAAGCAGAGCCCCGCTGGGCCAAGGAAAGTATAAACAGGTAATTATCTGATAGTCAGATAAGGGATAAATAGACTGTTCTGTACAATATTTACAAAATCTGTTCCATCAGCAAGCATATACCAATTTCGCGGAGGGATGCCTGGCTGCCAGAATAACTTCCCAGACTTCGGGAGGACGGTCACAAGCTGTCAGCTGTCATAGCTCAATCTCCACGCAAGGAGGCAGAGAGTAAACAGGTTCGGGTGGAGGACTCAACCTGGCTGCTGTGACAGAAGTACCTCCCGAAGGGGCAGTCTCATCGGAGGATCGATGCTCATTGCCAGAACCACGGGATACTAGACTCTTAGTGCCCAGTCCAGAGCCACAAGAACGACTTGTGCACGGTCTCTCCTGATCTTCTTGAGCACTCTGGCCACGAGTGGTATGGGTGGAAAGGCATCTATAAAGGATATATATATATATATATATAGAGGCCTGAGCTCCACTTGTGACAAAAAACGTCACCAAGTGAGAGCCGCCTTAGAAGCTCCAATGCGTAAAACTGCTGAAATTTCACGTTCTGTTTGGAGGACAACAGATGGAGATGCCAGATGCCACTCTTGATCTGCAAGGCACCCTTGGCTGAGTTCGTCTGCATTCAGAGAACCAGCCGGATGATGAACCACCAGAAAAATGTCCTGTGAGTCCAGAAACGCAGGGCCTCATGACCTCATACCGCCCTGTTTGTTGCAGTACCACATGGCAGTAGTGATGTCCCTGAACACCTGAACCAGCCCTTTTTACTTGATGAACAGTAAAAAGGCTTTCAGTGCGAAACGGATTGCCCGAAGCGCCAATAGGTTGAAATGAAGCTTAGCTTCTGCCGGAGACCAGAGTCCTCTGATCACCACTTACCCCAGATGGCCGCACCATCCAAGAAGAGACGCATCCGTCACTACTGAGATCTGGGTGGGGGACGGGAGAGGGGTCTGCATCAATTGCAGTTTGTCAGCCACCACTGCCGGCCTTTCGCAGTGCCCTCTGACGTCTGAACCAGGTCGGTGAGATTTCCTCGATGCTCTCCCCATTGGAACTTCAGGTCCCACTGCAGCGGTCACATGCGCCAGCTTGCATGGTCCACCAGCCTGATGCAGGTGGCCAGAAGGCCCAACAGCCTCAGGGTCATTCTCACCGAAATCCAGGATAAAGGCTGAAACATCGGTATCATAGCCTGAATATCCCGGACTTGCCGTTCGGAAGGATGGGCCCAAATCAGCATCGTGTTCAGAACCGCTCCAATGAAAGGGAGTGTCAGAGGCAATCAGGTGCGCCTTCCGCACTTTGATAGTGAACCCCAGCAAATGCAGGAGGTTCGCCATAGTCTGGAGGTGGGAGACGATTGCTTGGGATGAGCCCGCCTTCAACAACCAGTTGTCGAGATGGGGGAAGACCGGATCCCCTGATTTCTGTAAATGGACTGCGACTACCACCATCACCTTTGTTAATACCCAAAGGGCACTGGGGAGGCCGAAAGGGAGAGCAGCAAACAAAGTGCTAGCAGCCCACCATAAACCGAAGGTAGCGACGATGGGCAGGCAGGAAGGGGATATGAAAATAGGCCTCCTGCAAGTCCAGCGCTACCATCCAGTTTCCCAGGTTCAGAGCAGACAAGACCTGAGTTGGGATGAGCATCTTGAACTTCTCCTTTTTGGGGAAGTAGTTGAGGCCTCTGGGGTCGAGGATAGGATGAAGGCCTCTGTTCTTCTTTGGGAGCAGAAAATAGAGTGAGTAACAACCACCACCTATTCCTGGCACAGGAACCCTTTCTATTGCTCCCATATTTATTTATTTATAAAGTTTTTTATAACGCGAACAAGATCCCGAAGGATATCAGAACGCTTTACATTAGGAAGGAAAGGAAGGACAATAATGCAAGATCAACATCAGGTAGGAGTAAAAACCGGAATGATCGCAGATTATAAGACAAATGGGACACGGAGGGTTATAATAAACAGTTGTACACGGGTGGCGAAGGGAGGCACAGTATGTGGTTAAGAAGAGTAGTAGTAAATGATGGTACCATGGTAGTAGGAACAATGTCATAGAGCAGAAGAGCCTAGCCCACTTACGGTAAGAATTTATTCATAAGGAATCTTTTGACTTCCAGTTTGAACACAGTCATGGAGGAGATTCTGCGTACTTCTGGTGGTAGAGAGTTCCATATCTTTGGAGCAGCGCTAGAGAAGGCTCGTGGACACGTTTTCTTTTTGCTAAGGATGGTTTCAAGAGGAAAGTAGTCTGGCCTTCTTTGTGGAGTAAGACAAGGTGATCCTCCATCAGCCGATCGTACACTGGAGGCATGGATGGAGGGGTAGTCTCGAAGTGGAGGGAGTAGCCCCTTCGGACTATTTGCAACACCCACCTGTCCGAGGAGATGTGTCGCCAGTGGTGGAGATGATGGTGTTTTCTGCAACCAACTAGCCATGAGTGATCTTGGGAGATCAGAATAGGAGGGTTTTGCGGGGGAGATGATTGTGGCTTGGCTCGACTTCTGGCCTCCCGATACTCGGGGTGAACAGCATCCACGGCCCCACTGATGATGCTGAACTTGCGGGCCCTCTGGCTGGAATAGGGTTGGAGCTTGGTAGTCCCTTCTGCAGACACGAAAGGAGCGAAAATCAAACATGGGCCGGGATGTTGTGGCGAGGTCCAAGGACTTGGCTGTAGCCCGAGAGTCCTTGAAACACTCAAGTGCCGCATTTGCTTTGTCTCCAAAGAGAAGAAGCTATCAAAGTGCATGTTCATAAGATTAGCCTGGACGTTGTGGAAATCGCTCTGCCCAGCGAGCCTGTCGTGTTAAAGCCACATCGGATGGCGAACTTCACTGCATCTCTCCCATCTGAAATGGCTTGGAAGAGTAGAATCTGGTCCTCCTCCAAGACTCTGGGCAGCACCAGCGCAACCATGTCCCATATTGAATGGGAATAGCGGCCCAAAAGGCATGCAGTGTTCACCAACCGCAATCCTAGACTAGCGGAAGAAAACATTTTCTTTCTAAAGCTTTCCAGTCTCTTGGATTCCCTTTCAAGGGGTACGGAAGGGAACGCACCACAGGAAGTGGAAGCTTGAACCACCAATCTTTGTGAGGGGGGTGGGCGGTGAGAAAAACTGGGTTTCCCGGTGCAGGGCAATGGCAGCAGACAATAGTTCTGCTGAGAGGAGCCCATGTGCTGGCCTTGGACCAGGGGCCAAGAAGAAGGCCCATCAAAGCCTCATTGAAAGGCAGCAAGGGTTCCGAGCTGGAGACACCAGGCTGCAGGACCTTTGTCAAGATATTAGTCTTGACTGCCACCGTAGGAAGCTGCAGGCCCAAGACCTCTGCAGCCCTACCACCACTATAGTGAATGATGCCCCCACCTCCATAGCCAGGTTGGGGTGAGACAGCATGCCAGAATCTGACAAGATGTCCAGGCCACTGGCTTCACTCAGTTCCTCATACCTGTTAATGTCCTGGGGTTGCTGGATTTCTAAAGGGTCCTGCTCCCCCCTCTGAATCCTCCTCAACCATTCCTAACCCTTCGGAATAGGCAAAGTTAAACAGCAAGGAGCAGTACGGCTCTGTCGGCGCTGGTCTCGGCATCTGTGGACGACCGACCGGCTCTGTGCCTTCGGGAATGAGGACTAGAGAGGCAGCGCTGATGACCTCGCTGCGGATGTAGTGCCAGGGAAGATCCCTGTGGAGGTGCAACTGAATCCGGTCTCGACCCGGGAACGTGTCCAGTAGGAGGCCGTGGCAGCGGGCCGGAGCCGACAGCACAGAACCCACGGGGACTCCATCATTTGAACCAGCTGGCCATCCAAATATGGTGGACATGGCATGATAGAACTCCTTAAGGTGGGGGGAGGTCACTCCCAGCTCCAGGAATGGAGGGAAACGTGGAGTCAACCCTGGCACCCAAGCGGGGCCTTGAACGCAGAGGTTCCTCTGTCTCGTCACGCGACGGACGTGGTGTAGTCGCTTTGACATATTGTGCCTCTTGTGATGCCTCTTACCTGATGACTTGGAAAAAGAGGACTTTGATCCACCGGAGCGGTGCTTGGACCTTCCTCTTGACAGGGACCGGCGACTTCCGAGGCACCGGTCACCAGATCAAGGTTAGCATTAGGGACAGTTCCCTCAAAGCTTTCGGCACAAAGGCCCGGCAATTGGAGCACAACTTTGTTTCGTGGTCACGATCCAGGCACCAGAGACACACTCAGTGGGGGGTCTGTAACTGACATGGCGCAGTGACTAGCGCCATACGGATAGAACTCCGAGGGCTTCTTGCTAGACAATCCTAGCACGCCAAAAGAAGTTGAAAAAATTCGAAAAAAGTCTGTCAAAAAAATGACAGGGGGTAAGGGCTCTTCGACAAATCTGTGTTGGCTGGCACAGAAAGAAAAGAACTGACATCAGTGCACCGGAGTGGCAGTTATATTGATGATGTGGATGTCACGACAACGGAGAACACAGCGCCAACAACATCACGTGGAGTTGACCAATGCCACCTACTAGCACTGGGGTACTGCTAGGAAAAATCTTCCAGATCCAGTCTGACGCCTGGAAGTTCACAGGTAAGGAATCTGATGCTAGATGTCTCTATCAGATTGCCCATTGTTGTGCATGTAGCTCAGAAATGCTTCCGTAAAGCCCTACGTCTTACAAAACATGTCACACCCTATGAGCCAAAGCTCCCGTTATTAGAAATGCTGAGAGAGGGGGTAGGGTTTGTGTGGTTGATCTCACGGACTGGCAGGATGTGGGCATTTGCACATTAGGGGATCTATATGAGGGAGGTGTACTACGTCCCTTTCTCACCTGGATTGACGAAGAGGGTAGCCGACCTGGGCAGTTCCTGAATCATGAAGCATGGATGGTGACGCTGGGGTGACATTGGGACAGCATGTCACAAGAGTTCCTGATGCATCTCCTGATTCAGTACATACACATGATAGGCACGGGCGACACCTTACAAAATCGTGTGTGGAGTCAATTGCAGACATACCATGACTGAGCTAACACCACAGCGCAATAAATAGGAGGCAGATTTGTCCCGACCTTACACAACTAAAGAATGGGACACGCTGCTGGAGAGACCCACAAACATTCCTGGACATGCAAGGTTTAAGTTAATTCAATTTTACATAATCCACTGGGCGTTTTTAAACCCAGAATGATATTTGTCATGATGACTGAGTACTGGCCCATTGTGCTGAAGTTCGTGACTCAAGCAGGTATATCTGGATTTGTCACATTTGTACTTTTATGGTGGTAATCAAATGTCTGTGCCACTCCTGTCCCCACTTCCCTTCTCATTTTCTTTTTGTCTTTCTTTATTGGATTATTGTTCAATGTTTCATTGTTATCTATAAAGTTGTTTTATCAACAATCCTGAGGAACCGGTGGTAGTCATTGGGAGAAATGAAAGTGGAACATAATTGCTTACAGCACAAGGACTGTCATCTTGTTAATCTACCAGAATATTGAATGGCATTGATTGATCTGATTTGGCTTTATTGCATTGGTTTTCATACACTGCATGACATGTTAATAGATAACTTGGCTGATGTTTTGGTTATACTATGATAAGATGGTTGCAAATGACCTGATTATTGTAAATGTATACTGGTTCCGTACAATTGATATGTCAAGGTTCTATGTCTCTTAAAATATAAAAATTCAATAAACTGATCAAACAAGAAATCAGATTGCCCATTGTTGATGAGTATCCCTCAATGAGATGCAGCATATAGAATAGAGAGGTGGCTCATGGGCGAAGACGATCCACTGCTCTATTTCTATAGTGGTAAACTACTCAGTCATGCACGCACCACCATTCACTTGATATGTGATCAGATATGAAGAGATCCTGTTTGAGATATTCTTTAGGGTTTGAGACTTACAGGAGAAACTCAGTTATGGATTGGGATGCTGCTTCTGCAGATAACATCACTACAAGTCTTTTATAGGTGGAAATATTGTCGCCATTTAACTGGTCAAAGAGGTGGTAGACCAAACCCAGATGCATTCCTTTGCACATCTACACAAATCACATTTTTAAAGTACTTTCAAGTAAGACATGCCATCTTCCAATATCTACAGGGCCTGAATTAGATTCCTGACTACAGTCCACAATAAACTCATTAGGAAATAAGATTTCCAAAGTATACTAATTCTATACTAATTCATCAGTACAACCAACACTCTCTTGACCTTGCTGAGAGGTGGGTGTGAGAATACTTGTGGAGTACTGGAGGGATTCTTTATAATAAACCAACAAAGTGTCCATTTGATCTCATTTTCGGGTGATACAGCCTATGCTTTTCTCTTCCCCCTCCCTTGTGCCACGGTCATCCTTCCCCTAACCTCTTCTCATAGCTCTTATGCATTCTCATGCCGCTCTCTTTCTGCATGCCAATTATCTTTCTTTCCTGGCTTGCTGATATTAATTTATTGGTCTTGCATATGTGTTAATTTGCTGCTTCATGTATATTAGTTGTTTCTTCTAAAACCTTAGGGTGCGAAAACACAAAATAAAAATTGCGAATAAATAATAACTTACCTTCACAGAGTGTACTATAATTAAAAGAGGCTCTGGCACATATCACCAGCCTGCCGCTGGTGCCATGTGTCATAGAGGGAACTTCCATCACAGGACTTTGAGCTGTTCCACCATTCAGGCAGTCTGGGAGGCGTCACTGAGGTCCTGTAGGAGGTGTACAGCTGGTCTGTGACACTGTCCTCTTAGTTTTCTCTTCTTCATATTTTAAGAATATATTTAAAAATATTATTTAAGATATGCATACTAACAGATATATAAAATATCTTCTTAATTTTGGGTTAGTAATCACCCAGCAAAATACTGCCCAACACTGGAAAACGCTGGTACCCCTGCATTACAAAGTTGATTCAGGGACATGAACAGGTGTATCATGTATCCAGACATGTATCCTTGATCCTCTTACAATCATTTGCCATTTAACCACACCAGCTGCCCCAAGTTTCGAGTCAAGACCGCACCCACATCAGACTCTTTGGATGCGATGGCCTTGATAGGCAAGCGTGTAGCTCCAACAACACCATCATAGTTGATTCTGCTTACATTTTGTGCATGACTTTTATAAAAACGGCTGGATCTCGGGTTCTCCTTCAGTCTCGAGAATAGCCTCATGTAAAATTTATTGGATCTCTGGTTTTAAGGGTTAGTTGTCTGAAGACCAAAATGTGGTCTCTCTCTGATTTTGCCTTATTCTTCAGAATTACCACCATGAACACCTAATTAGGAGTGGATGAGTATGCACAATCCTCAAATCAACATGACCTCTAGACAAGCTCCCTGTGTTTCCTGCACTGCTTGCTGAACAATGGTTTACCGATGCTTCAGAACCCCAGCATCAGGCTCTGTGACTACGAAGCAATTATTAACTTTGTTAATGAATACATCCAGACTTCTATTCATCTTTATGTCCCTTGTGTACCTCTCATGGTGGTCATGACAAGGGATTTCACCAGAGTGAGATTTACCCCCCCACATTCTCAGGTTGCCTCGGCCTTTAATGAGAGAGTCTTTAGAGGTCAGAGTCCTTTTCCCAAGGACATGTTCCTTATCCAATGCCTGGGGCTGCCTATTTTCTTTGGTGACATTATTCCCTCAAAGTCCAGTGCTCAATAGATCTACTCCACTGTGCTCCCCACAAAATAGGCATTCATTAGGTAGAGAAATAGGTACAAAAATGTTAAGGCAAATAGCACACCCCTACGTCCACCTCAGTACCACCATAATTTCATGTATTGGTATCCAGTTCAACAGGGAGGGTTTGTGGTCAGTACCAGGGCTCTCTGTATCAGCCTCAGAAATTGAGTGATTGAAAGTCCCAGGAGTTTTGGGGACACCTCCTATGTCTCTGCAATCTTAGTTGACATTGGACTGGGCAAGTGATAGATGGCTTCCAGTGAACTATGACCAGCTATAAGGGACAAGTTGTGGGGTGGATGGGGATCAAGGAGTGTTCTTGGAGCCCGGCAAGCTCCGACCTTCCACTTTAGCAAATGCTTTAGATTTGTTTACAGAATATTCAGCAGGAGCCCAAATATACTTTTCACATACACAACAAATCAGGAATCCACAGATTAACCTATTTTACTGGCAGAATTCAATAATTAATGCAACCAATCACCGAATGCTACATTTAATTAATGTCTGGTAAAGAAATATGACCTAGAACAAGGGGACAGTTGGATATCATAATGCAGCTGAGAGTAAAATCCAGAAGTCAAATGAACTAAGATATCTGTCAACAATGCAGTAGGGTTTGGGTATAAAGCCATGAAAATCCACGATCACCAATTCTTTTTTTAGGGTCATGGGGTGAGAGAAGCTAGAAGTTATAAATCTGCGCTCATGACATCCACATAAACATGCTTAGAGAGAAAGAGAAGAACAGAAACAAATATTAATGTAATGAGGGCAATCAAAAACACCTCAAGCAGTGATTATTTGAAGGGGGCATTAAAAGACCTCCCTAACTGCTTCTGTATTGTAAGAGATGCGAAGAGCAGATATCAAAGAATCTCACTTAAGAACTAATTTCCCTGCAACAAGATCTGACGACCAGTGTAATTTTAAAGATGTTTGGAACTTTGGGTAAGAAATAATTTGGAACCCCTGTTCAGAATAATGTATGAATTTTTTTTTTAACTCATTTTCAACTACTTTAAGCCAAAAAATACTGAATATTTTATTAAACGTTCTAAAATTATGGCATTCACAAAAACAGCTGAACCTTCAAGCAGTATAACATCAACTAGCCAAATTGTAGAAAAATAATGCTTGAATTAGCAGATAAAGTCATTTATTTGTGCTGTAGATTATTATTTTTTGTGGCACAATATTTTAGGTTGAATTCAGTGTGTAGAAGGTGGCTTAGTAACTGGTGCACACTTATTTAAGTGAAGCAATGTACACTAATCCAGACAACCCTTATGGTGCTTTTTTATTTCAAGGGTTTTTATTGAGGATATTTTGTGATATGATACAGATACAGTACAGTTGTTATGCGGGGGCGCATACAGATGAGATACAGGCATATTGTGGTAAACATACGGCATACAGGCATGGTGGTTGATATTGGTAGTCTACGTATCTGTAGGCCCTGAGAGACTGGAAAGGAAGTGTGAAAGGAGGAAAAGGAAGAGAAAAAGGGGGGGGGGACAGACCACCTGCAGGGTGGTTTCCTCTAAGCTGGGGCTGACTGCCTCCCATGGGAGCTGGCCTGTTAAGTCTACGGGTGTTTGTGTGACCCTAAGTGTGCATCTAGAGCGGCCCACATCCCGCTTCTTGCTGTATGGCTGGTTGAGTACCTTGCCGTGATGTTGTCCGCCCCGCTCAGGAAGGTTACCCAGTTGACCATCTCTTAAAAGTCGCCTTAATGGTACACTTCCAGTTCGCTAAAATTGTTTTTACTGCTGCTGTGAGTAGGAGGTCCACTAGCTCCCTGTCCTCCCCGGATTTTAGGTCTGGGGCCATGAATGCCGTGGCTAGTCCGTCGAGACCTTGCTGTATGGTACCCCCCACTACTGAGTTGATGAGGTTGTTAACTTTGCTCCAAAAAGACCTGACCATCGGGCATTCATAAATGAGGTGGGCCAAATCTCCCTTTTCTTTACGGCAGTTCCAGCATGTGTCGCTCTCTGTGGCACCTACTGCAGCTAGGCGGGCCGGCGTCCAGAACATTCTGTGGAGTAGCCAGTACTTTGTTTGCGCTAGTTGGGGGGAGACTTTGTTCTTGGAGGCTGTGACCCAAATCCGGGATTTCTCATCTTCGCAAAAGTGTCTGTTATGCAGTGTTTCCCAGAACGCCATCGTTTTGGTGTTAAGTGTTGGCGTGTGTGGGCTTAGGAGTTTGTATGGGTGGGCGGTTTGGTGTCCGATCTTGTTCAGGTTTTGCATGTATTGTACGATGGAGGGTGTCTCTTTGGTCAGGTTTGCTCTTGTGATAGCAGCTCTGATCTTTAGGAACTCGTAGAATTCAATGTTGGGTAGGTTGTGGACCCGTTTGAGCGTGTCGAATGTGAGTGGTGTGCCTTCCTTCCCCAGCTGAGCAGGTGTGGTGATCTCTCTCTCCCGTACCACGCCATGTTATCTAGTGTTCTACCCCTGTATTTTATTTTTGAGTTGAACCAGATTGATTCCCAGCTCGATCTCCTGATGCTGTGTTCCATCCTTCTGTCTACCTTCGATAGTGCTATCCTGGTGTTTTTGAGGACGCGTTGTTTGCCTCAGGGTGCTTATCGGCTGTGAGTATGGCTACGGGGTCGGTACCTTCCAGGATGTCCCTCTCTAGTTCGAGCCATACTGGTGTGTACTCCTGGTTTGGGATGAGCCAGAATATTCCCTGTTTAGCCAGGCAGGCTGTTTGGAATACCTTGAAGTTCGTGACATTTAGCTCCCCGAATTCCTTGCGCAGTCTTAGTTTTTGCAGGCTGATCCTGGGTTTCTTCCCTTTCCATAAGAACTTGTAGATAGTATTGTCTAGCTTCTTGTGGAAGTCTTCAGTGAGTGTTAGTGGCAGCATACCTAGCATATAGTTGATCATGGGTGCTATCATCATTTTGATCGTCTCCACCCTTCCCCACCAGCTGATGAATTTGGGAGACCAGAAGTAAAGTTTAGTTTTTACTTTGTTTAAGATGGCTTCTTCGTTGTGGTCAAGGGTTGACCTCAGATCCCTGTCAAATAGGAGGCCGAGATACTTTAAAGGTTTCTTTTGCCAAGTTAGTCAAGATGTGCCTAGGACCGCACTTGTTTTGTGGCAGTTCATGGGTTTGCATTCTGACTTCTCCCTGTTTAGTTTGTATCCTGAAACTAGCGCGTACTCTTCTATGGTGTGTATCAGCGCCGCTATTGAGGTGGTCGGGTTTTTTGTTGTGATCAGTATGTCGTCTGCATAGGCTGCTAATTTCACTGTGTTGTCCCTGACACGAACGCCCGTTATATGTGGGTTATTCCTGATCATGACTAGCAGTGGTTCCAGAGCTAGCAGGAATAAGGCTGGGGATAGTGGGCGTCCCTGCCTCGTGCCTCTCTCTAGGGTGAATGCTTCTGATATTCCCTCGTTAACTGCCACTCGGGCCCTAGGATTGTTGTATAGCGACATCACCATGCTTCGGTACTTGGTCCCCAGCCCAAACTTTTCCATGCATAGGTTTAAGAATGGCCATGAGACCCTGTCGAAGGCCTTCTCTGCGTCTAGAGCGATCATGACCGCCTTGTCCTGACTGTTGGCTGTGAGGTGAATAAGGTGGCATAGGAGTCTGGTGTTGTCTTGAGACAGCCTGTTTTTAAGGTATGCTACCTGCGAGTTATGGATGAGATGGGGCAGGAACGTATTAAGTCTCGCCGCCATGATTTTGGCATATATTTTACAGTCGACGTTTATGAGGGAGATTGGGTGGTAATTTTGCGGGTACTGTGAGTCTTTGCCCTCCTTGGGTATGACTATGATGTTTGTCTCAGTCATCGAGTCTGTCATTCTACCCTTTTGGGCACAAAGTGAGAAGACTTCGACCATAGTGGGTTTCAGCTGCAGTAGGAATTGTTTGTAAAATGCGGCCGTGTAACCGTCTGGTCCTGGCGCTTTGTTCGCTTTGAGGGAGGTTACCGCTTTTTCCACCTCTGCTCCATTTATATCCCCCTCGAGGGATTCTCTTTGTTGGTCTGAGAGTTTGGGTAGGTTTCGTTTCTCAAGCAGACCTGCCCCCCATCTGTCTCTAAGCCTTTATCTGCTGTGTATAGCTCCTTGTAGAAGTCTTTGAACACTGTCTGTTATTGCTGCAATTGTGTGTTGTCTTTGTTTTGCTTTCAGGTAGGCCGCTAGCGCTTTCCCTGCCTTGTTAGCTGAGCATAGGTTGATGGATTTGTATTTGTTGATCCAAGTGCCTGCTCTTTCTCTCAAAATTTTGTTGAGCTTATACTTCCTCTTAGTTAGATCAGTCAGAGTGTTTTTGTCTGCTAGATTTGAGCAGTGGCCTCTTTCTAGATCTTTGATCTGGTTCTCTAGATCTGTTATCTTCCTGTTCCTGTTCTTATTCATTCTGGACTTGATGTTCAAGAGTTTGCCGTTATCGTGGCCTTTAGGGCTTCCCACAGGGTGCTCATGTCCATCTCTGCTGTGTTATTGAAGGCAAGGCATTCTTTGATTGCCTCCTCAATTTCTACTATGTTGGCCGGGATTTCCAGGATGTCGCTATTTAGTCGCCAGCTGCGACTGGGCTTCTCATTGTGTTTGCCGCTAATCGAGAGGGTGATGTGTGCGTGATCTGAAATTGTCCATGGGCCGATCTCCGTTGAGTCTATGAGGTGTGTATGGGTGGCTGACATGAAAATGTAATCTATTCTGCTGTACGAGTTGTTTGGGTGTGAGTAGAAAGTGTATTCCCTTGCGTCTGGGTGTTGTAATCTCCAAGGGTCCCTCAGTTTCTAGTTTAGCGCAGAGGATTTTAGGGATGTTCTGTTCCTGCGACCTATGACTTGTTCTGTGTGGGTGTCTATCTATGGCGTGGTCGAAGGCCTGGTTCATATCACCTGCTAGGATCGTTAGCTCGCCTTGGAAATGTTGCTTAGCCTAGACTCAACCTCCTCCCAGAAAGTCTTATCTGCCGAGTTGGGCCCATATATGTTGGCTATGTGCATCAACTCCTCCCCTCTTTTGAGGCTTGTCACTAGTATTCTCCCGTTTTTGTCTGCTTGGCATTCATGTATTGCAAGTTTGGCTTTTTTGCTTATAATTGTGATGACCCCTCCTTTCTTGTGTATGGCAGGTGAGCAAACTACCTCTCCTATCCATTTCGCTTTGAGGTGTTGAGCGTCCTCCTCCGAGATCTTTGTCTCTTGGAGGACGTACACGTCTCCCTTCAGTTTCGCCAGGTAGTCTAGTGTTTTCCGGCTTTTGATTGGGTGATTGAGGCCCTTTACGTTGAGGGACACCACCATAATGACTGAGAGCAGTTGGCTGTACATTGGGGTAGTCATGGTGGTTCTCCCCCTTCGCTATCTTGTATGGTGAGTACGTCTAAATACCGCAATTCTAGAGGTATTAGTTGGCCTAGTGTTGAATCGGTTCTTCCCCCATGGAAGATAGTCAGAAAGGAAAACAGGGTAAAGACAGAAAAGATACAGAGATAGAAAAATGCATACGACTGTACTGTGAAGCTCCCCTCCCCCCATTCCTCCCCTCCCTCGCTCCCCCCGACTTTGTACTGTAGGCGTGCGACAGCAAGGGTCCACACTCCCTCCCACCCCCCACCCCCCAGAGTTCCATTCTGTCCTACCCCTGAGCTGTCAGATTTATATATTTCTCACTACTTTGCATACATTGAGGTGTCATCTTACACCTTGGAGTTAAAGGATATACGAGCTTCCTTCTGAGGTCACTGGTGTTCGGGCTGTGCTGTAAGCGGTGTCCATTGTCTCCGAGTGTTAATTCTGTGAGGTAGATTCGTTGTTCTACAGAGTCATGCTTCATTGTCTATTAGGTAGCTCTGTTGTTCTAAGGTAGACTGGATCCATTCTGTTGGGTTGTCTCATCGAGGCATCGTTCAGGGTTGCTAGTCTATTGTCCTCCATCAGCCCCTCCCTCAGGAGTGTCCAATGAGTCTCTTCTCTTGGCAGCTCCTGGGCTTTGTACCTCCATCTCCTCTGGGTCTGGGCCCTGTAGGTACCTTCTTAGCTCGTTAGGTTCATCAAAGACCAGTGTTCCTTTTTTGTCTGTGATTCGCATTCTGGCTGGTCCTGCGAAACTGAATGTTATATTCGCTTTCCGGAATCTGTCTCTTAGTGCCAGGAAACCTTTCCTGGTTTCCACTGTTTGCCTTGAGAAGTCCTGTGTTATGATGATTTTTTGTCCATTCCATTTCACGGTCTGTCCTTTCCTGGCGACGGAAAAGATCGCCTCAGTGTGGTTGGCACAGAGTGGCTTTCATATAATAGGCCGTGGGCCTCTCCCATGTTGTTGTTTTGTTGCCGGCACTCTGTAGGTTTTGTCCACCTCGAATGACCTGTCGAACTTTAGGCCAGTCAGCTTGGGTAGGAGGTCTTCCAGCAGGGCTGCGCATGAACCTGTTGCGTCCTCCTCTCCTTCGGGCACTCCCAGGAGCCGAATGTCACCTATCCTGCTGCGGTCGTCTAGCTCCGCCAGCAGTTTCTGGAGGCTGCTGGTTGTCTAGACCATGTATCCCATATCTCTGTTTGCTCTGGTTGTGTTGTCTTCCAGGTCGCTTATTATTTTTTCCGCTGCATCAATTTTGCAGTTGGGATTGCTATGGTCGGCTCTTATGGCGGCTAGTTCCAGCTGCATGTTATGTATAGGTTTTTTTTGTGGCTTTGGCTAGGTCGTTTCCCTCGTTTATCTTCTTGAGGAGTGTATCAAATGTGATTTCATTTGTGTGATTGTTTTTCTGCTTCATCGGAGATTCAGTTAGGTTTTTCCTGACTTTTTTGTTGTCGTTGGCGGTTTTGTCTCGGCCTGCCATTTTGTCAAAACCTCTTCTTGCCAGGTAGGTGCTCAGTCTGTCATCTTTTTGTTGATTCGCCGGCTGTACTTTGGTGCTCTTTGCGCCTGCTATATCTTTATTCTCAGGCGTGCTGTCCAACCTGAATCTGCTTGGCCACCTTATTGACCTTGTCCTGGTCTTGGCCCCCGCCAGCTCTCTTTTGGCTGTTGCTCTACCTGCTTTTTGCATGCCTGTTCTCTCCTGTGGCGCACTGAGTCCTGGTTTGTTGCTTTGTGAGCCTGCTTCCGCCGTAGTTGCCGATTGAAAAGGGCCCCGCTTGGTGCCTTTAGGTTTTTTGTATCAGGCCGGAGTTAGACCTCATTGTGTGGCTTCGACGCGGTATTCGCGTGGCTCCCTCGGCCTTAGTCTTGCTTATTTGCCCCTGGACGAGGATCGGCTATGGCTGCGCTTGCTAGAGTTACTTCCTGTGCATTCACGGTTTGGCTTGCGCTCACCTGCGGTGCTCGGCCGCGGCGCGGCTGTGGCTTGGGTCCCGTGTGGTTGCCAAGATGGCCACCCCTGGGTGCGCTTCCGATTCTGTCAAGGGTAGCGCTGTTGGTTAAAAGTGTGCCGATTCTTGGCTGCTCTTTCTGGGGTTAGGTCTTGTGTGCGCGGTTTGGCTTGCGCTTGAGCTCCCCCGTGGTGTGTGGCTGTGGCGGCTGTTGCGCGGCTGTGGCTTGGGTTCTTGTGGTTGCCAAGATGGCCGCCCCCAGGATGCGCTTCCGGTACCGGCTGGGTTGTGTTGATTGGTTTAAAATGCCTCGATTCGTGGCTGATCTGTCGCGCTTTGGTTCTCCTGCTTGGTACCCATATGGCTACTCTCCTGCCTTAAAGCGCTGTATCTCTGTTCTTCAGGGGCTGCGCTCGTTAGGTAGGCTTGAGCTGCCGTGGCTCTTCATTCACCCCTGCGCTGCTACTACCAACCTGTCAGGGTGCCTCCAGTGTGTCACGGTTGGCCGGTAGATCTGCCCTAGTTGGCTGCTCGCCTCTAGGTTCCGGCGTACCTTCACGGCCTTAGCGGGATCACTCTTTCCTTTGTGTATGCTCCGATACTACCTCAAGATGGGCGCTGCCGGTAGCTGCTTTTGGTTTTGTTTTTGTGCGTCTTACACCCCGCTCGTTGTTGTGCTCCTTCTAGTGTCTGTCTGTTGCTCGGACCCACCGGGTGGTATTCTAGCGGTACTCTAGCGGCTGTCTTGCCTTGGTTGGTCTGCTGCTGTTTGCTTCGCGCTACCGCCGTGATTGTGGGCGGTGGTCTTCTTTCGCTGCTTTCAGTACCCCGCCATCTTGTGTTTCTGCCAAGCTCTTTTTCCCATCGAGGTTACTGGCTTTTTAATTTCTTCTACTTCTCGGTGCTGCCTCCTTCTCTCCACCTGCTTGTGCCTTGATATTTCCGACACCTCTTCCTTAGCTTGTGGGTTGTTTCTTGGGCCGCTTCGCTAGCTAACTCGCCGTTCTTTGACTCGGGGTGGCGGAGGTTTAGGACTTAGACGTCTGTCCGCATTGCCGTCCAAGCCACGCCCCCCCTTATGGTGCTTTTAGTCATCTTAGACAACCATAGAAAGCTCTCTAAATGGTAGCTGTGGAGCCAACTGAGGTAAGTACCCAGGAACCACACGGAGGATGTATGCAGAGTGAACTCAATGCAATTGAGAGATCGCAGTTGCAGTTTTTAGGAAGAAGGACCCTTCCCAGTGGACCGTGAAGGAACCCCTCAGAAATCAGAAGGTTGGAGAGTCACCACGCATGTGGATGCCCCAGGAACCAGGATACCTACACCAGGGAAGCTGGGTGCATAAGTACGAAGAGACGTCGAAAACCACTGTAGGCCAATATGGAGGAATTCAGAAAAGAGGTCACTGGTGAAGAAGGTGAAAGAGTCTGGCAAGCTGGCTCATGCTGGGAGTCAGGAAACCAGGTGGTCGATTTCAGGCGGGAGAACCAAAGAACTTACTATTGTCAAATGTCAGGAGTAAGCACAGTGATTGGGGTCCTGATTAGCAGGATGCCAGTCAGACTAGTCAGAAAACAGAATAACACAAGCAAAAAGAGGTGGGAACCATGGAAGCAGATCCTACTTTCCTACACAGTGCCTAAGTGCCTGTTCCTCCAAATGTAGGAAAGACAAAGTAAGGGTCAGTAGGTAGGAGTTTAGTGGTCTAGCGCATAGAATTAAAATACGGCAGACGCACACAGTGCTTAACATTGCAACTTCAATTGCTGGATAGTCATAATAGGAAATAAATTCTCTTCACAAGTGGTAGACGAGCTGCAACAGTAAAAATCAAAGTACTGATCTTAAGATTTTCACCATTCAATCAGATGAAATCGGATATATGCAGAGTGAACTCAATGCAATTGAGAGATCGCAGTTGCAGTTTTTAGGAAGAAGGACCCTTCCCAGTGGACCCTGAAGGAACCCCTAAGAAATCAGAAGGCTGGAGAGTCACCACGCATTTAGATACCCCAGGAACCAGGATACCTACACCAGGGAAGCTGGGTGCATAAGTACGAAGAGACGTCTAAAACCACCGTAGGCCAATATGGAGGAATTCGGAAAAGAGGTCACTGGTGAAGAAGGTGAAAGAGTCTGGCAAGCAGGCTGATGCTGGGAGTCAGGAAACCAGGTGGTCGATTTCAGGCGGGAGAACCAAAGTACTTACTATTGTCAAATGTCAGGAGGAAGCACAGTGATTGGGGTCCTGATTAGCAGGATGCCAGTCAGACTAGTCAGAAAACAGAATAACACAAGCAAAAAGAGGTGGGAACCATGGAAGCAGATCCTACTTTCCTACACAGTGCCTAAGTGCCTGTTCCTCCAAATGTAGGAAAGACAAAGTAAGGGTCAGTAGATAGCGGTTTAGTGGTCTAGCGCATAGAATTAAAATAAGGCAGACCACACAATGCTTAACATTGCAACTTCAATTGCTGGATAGTCATAATAGGAAATAAATTCTCTTCACAAGTGGTAGTCGAGCTGCAACAGTAAAAATCAAAGCATTGATCTTAAGATTTTCACCATTCAATCAGATGAAATCGGATATGCCTTTGTTCATAACTCTCTTGCCCAACTTGTCCTTTCTCTCTTGCTTTATTGTGTACCAATCTTTTGCTAGACAGCGTCTTCCATCTCTGCAAAGTAAAAGAAGTAGAAAAAGGGTTGGACAGAAGAAGGATAAATGGTGAAAAGTATGGTTTGGTGAGAAACGTGGAGTAGAGGGAGACGGAATGCAGAGCAAGAGATGAAGTAGACAGATAAATGGGGGTACGGAGAGACAATACACAGAAAGGTGAGATAGGATAAAGATACGGAGAGGTAGAAAGACAATAAGGTAGGTAGGTATAGAAAGGGGTAGAGAGGTTTTTTTAAAGAAGGTAGAGAGCTACAGTTAAGGAGGATAAAATGTATAAAGCGAGAGAATGTGGGAAGCACTCAGGAATGAAGCAGAGAGATAAGATTAAAAAAAAGAAATTAATTGGAGAAAGGTTGAGGCAGAAAGGTTAGTGTGAAAAGTATAGTGGGAAGCAAGGTAGAAAGTGTGGAAAGGCAGAGATTAGAGGCAAACTGAGAAGCGGTACAGAAATGTAGGCAAAGAGAGTAATGAGTAAAAAAAAGGTAGGGAATGAGAGAAATGTGAAGGGCAATATTGTGACATGAATGTCTCCTGCATGGTATATGGGTGTGTACTTCTGCCCTGAATGCCTGACTCTACGTAAGGATATCAAGGGTATAAGTTTGACTCTAGTATCACACTATTCTAGTGTGCGCTCAGAGGCTGAAGCCTGTCCCTGGTACTGAAAGGTCCAGAACCAGATGTGTGTCCTAAATGGCTGCACCAAACATGCCCTCATAAAGGGGACAGGATTCCTGTACATGCCCTGGGTAATCAAATAGAGCAGTAGCGACAGCATACTGAATTTTGCAAATTCTTAATGTTACCTCCCCAGTTTCTCTCAGTCAAATGTGGGAGGTCAATTGATTCCTCTCGCATACAATTCTTCTGTCACTTGAACCCCCATACTTGTACTGACATGCTATGCGTATGTATGTGCAGCGAGTATGTAACAAATGTAGGATCACATTAATCTGTCTGTGGCAAGGGTCTGAATACTGGAATCAGTGGATCCACTTTGTATGGACCATGGTTCAGCATGGCACAAGATAGAGGGTGACTACAGTGTCCGCAGACAGTGGGAGTGAATAGACTTCATTCCTGTGGCTGGAGGGTGGATATTCAGACAATTAATTGGCAGAGAATAGACAGAGCTCATATACAAAAATTAACAAAGTCCTTGTTAGCAAATGGCTGCTTATTGGTCTTCGTGAGCACTGCTGTTTGGTAGATGATAGGGAAGAATTGTAGGACTACAGTCTGTTCTACAGGGTGATGAAGTTTCTAGGCAGGGTCGGTCCTTTATTTTGTCCCAGATTACTGATTCAAGATAACTCATAACACTCAGATGCAGAGATCTCACACTTTATTATACACTTGCTTTGGATGTTCCTGCTTAGTGTTTTTTCATTCATCTCCTTACACAAAAGCTGTGTCAGAGGAAAAGGCAGAAAATAAAATATGAAAGAGAACTAACCCAAACTGGCTCTGAAACCTTAAGTCAGTGGATGCACGTGCCCTGTTTGGAAGATGTGTATAAAAGCGAGACCCAAACCACCCCCACTTTGTTCCAATTCCAAATTCTTTGTGGACAAGGAAATAAGTGCCCCACAGAGTTCAGGCTTCACCTGAAGTTTGCACTTTCTGCTGGAAGAGCGGACGATCTGCCTGCTGCGAAAGGGAAAGTATGTGCCTGTCCCTGCTGGGGAAGAAACTGTCCAAGATTAAAAGCCCACTGTGTTACCAGTATGAGGAATGACCAATGAAAAACAAATGACTACAGGAGAGGAAGGCAGGAGCAACCAGTGTGGAAGAGGGCCTGAATCTCCCTGAACAGTTTTAGGTGTGAACCACATCAAGATACTGCTAGCATCAGACATTGTGTGTGATCAGCAGTCTGCAGTTTCCGGGATACTTGTGCTGACGCTGCATTCACTGGAGTTGGAACTCTTTGTCTCGGAGGTGGAGCCATGATTGACCCAGAGGCTGCACTTTCCGTAGATATCCGTAAGGCCAAGAATGGCTCTGAGACAGCCCCCATCACTCCAATCTCCCATCTGTACTCAACCTGGAGAGGTTGCTACTGTCAAAGATGAGAACTGATGTGCGTACTGCCATGCTGAAACCCCCCAGTAATCACGTAACGAGCAAGGTCTCGAACAATACAATTCCTGCAAGGGCCCACTGTGCACCAGCTCGGACAGCTACAATGGAATGCATATAACTACAACCGCACGGCTCAAAAAGTGGGAGAAGAATGACAGACTAAGTTGCAAGCAGAGCCTGTGAAAAAAACGTAAGCCTTTTACAAAGTAACCGCAAACAAGTGAATATGAACTGATCTGTTGGGCACATCATCACCTTGGGAGTTAATCGAGTTATCTACACTGCTGCCAAGTCAGTGTCTTGCACTTAGTTATATGCCAGGTATTATTATTATTTTTTTTTGTTTTATATAGCGCAAACTAGACCCGAAAATATCAGGGGCCTTATTTATGAAGGCCTTACGCCACCGGTGCGTCACTTTTTCCCATGTTAAAAGTGACGCACCGGCGGCGCAAGGCCTTCATAAATAAGGCCCCAGGTATCAGAGGTCTTTACTTGAGCACCAGGTGCTTTACAGAGGGATACATTCATTTTTGTTGGGCACGGGGAGATAAAGTGATTTGCCCAGAATCACAGGATGTTGAGCATCATTGCCGAGACTCAAACCCAGTTCCCCAGCTTCGAGGTCGGCCGCTCTAGCCTTAAGGCTACATTCTCTCCCTAGATTATAGTTGCTGGTGAACTGCATTAGTGGGCACAGGGCACTAAAGACATAGCAGTTCCAGGAAGATTACAAAACAAAATCAAAAAGCTGTGTCTGATACCCCTAATTGAGCTGTGTAGCATTGCAGTATGCTGTGTTACCAAAGTACTTTGAATTCAAAAGATAAGTACTGAATTGCACATTATGCTAATGTGTCTGTTGGTTGATTGTTGAGCTTTGATTGATTGTCCCCCTCCACTCCCCAATAGATCCCTCAGACTACTGTGACTGCTCGTCCTCGTTATAGTGGGATTCAGGGGCAGAAAAGGTGCAGAGAGATGAGTCATAGTCTCCAAACATACTATTTGCACACAAACAATTATATAACACAGTAATGGTTATGATAGTAATATCAGTCTGGAAAGAACAAGTTACTTACCTTTGGTAACGATGTATTTGTAAGAGACATAGGTTAGTTATAGATTCCTTACCTTAGAATTACCCCCAGAAGTCAGACTGGATCCGGAGAATTTTTTCTATTAGCACTACCCTTGCGAGCTGGTAGGTGGCGTTGGTCGACCCCACATCAGTTGTCAGCGACGTGGCCGCCGGGATGACGTTGCTGTGTCTACTTAGACGCTGCCCCTGCGCGCTGACATCAGTTTTCACACGACTTTCCATGCCAGAAGCACTGAGCCATGCAAGGCACTGACCACTGGTGCATCAAAACTAGGTCCCTGTAAGGGAGTCCCTATCCATATCCATAGAAGTCAGTTCGCAGCGCGGGGAGGATGGGTGGGGTTTTAAGGAATCTATAACTAACCTATATCTCTTACTCATCTTATCTCATTGTTACCGAATGTAAGTAACTTGTTCATCTGAAAGACACAGTTAGTTATAGATTTCTTACCTTAGAATAAATACCCCAACGATACCATCCCTGGAGGAGGGTCTGCAAACCAAGTTCACACCAGAAAGTCTAGAGGACAGATCAGGCAAAGCAGCCATCCCTCCGGACTTGGCTATTCAGGCATTAATGTCTGCTGAACGTGTGCATAGATGCCCTTGTGGCCACCTGGCAGATGTCAATAGGTAGGACTCCACGTGACAAAGCAGTAGTTGCTGCCGTAGCTCTAATGGAATAAGCCCGTAGCCTCACCGGGGGTTCCTGTTTAGCTAAAGCGTGGCAAATCTTTATACAAAGGACAACCCATCTTGAGATGGTACGCTTTTGGACAGCCCGCCCTTTCTTGGCACCTACATAGCCAATGAAAAGTTGAATGTTCACCTGGAAATCTTTAGTGTGGTCAAGGTAGAAGGACAGCGCACGTTTAGGAACGGAAGACAGGCCTGAGCCCCCATGAGATCCTAATGGGAAGAGTAATGCGACAAGCATGAGTACCAGGACACAAACTGCTAAGCATTTCTGATGATTTGGTGCTAGAGTACTGCAAGCAACTGGGTGACCAAGTGCGTTCTATCTCTCACCAGATTGGGGAAGACGCCGTCGCCAGGCCAGCAACTCCAGCTCATAATCTGAACCCGGGTGATTGGGTTGTACTAAAGAAACACACCCGGTCGAGTTGCCTTGCACCGAAGTGGGGAAAACTGAGACAAGTGATTCTGGTTACCACCACAGCGGTGAAGTGTGCAGGTGTGCCGAATTGGATCCATGCCAGCCATACGAAAAGGGTGATTGAAGACGAAGAAACTGAGGCTAAATGTTGTGCAGCTGAGGGGTCTCCTGAAGTTGGTCCTGAAGTAGCTGATGATGAAGAACCGAGCACCAGTCAAGATGAGTGGGTCCCAGTAATCGACCTGACATTCGATCTCATAAGAACCAGAAGACAAACCTACTTAGATAGAGAGTGGGATAGTGAGGACGAGACAGGAATAGAAAAAGATAATCAGATAATTGAAATCCATGTCAAATCTGATAACAAGGAAGGTCAGATAGGGACAGAACAGGTTATCGACACACCTCAAAGAACTCCTGAGATTGAAAAGGGGCAAATAGAAAATAGGGCAAAAGTTCAAGCAGAAGAAAATCAAAGGTTCGAAGAGCTTGAACAGGATCAGATAGAAATAGATAAATGTGTTCAGGAAGAAGAAATTGAAATAAAACAAAGCCAAATCCAGCATACACCTGAACCAGGCCAGCTTAGTGACCAGGCAGAAGAAACAGACCCAAGACCTGGAACTAGTCAGACAGATAGGGAAAAAGAAACCATCGGAGCAGATGTACCAAAACTGAACAAAAATAAAAGAGCATTAGAAGAGAGCCAAGTAACAGTGCCAGTCAAAAGATTCAAGAAGAAGAACAGGGAACCAAGATTCATAAAAAGACTGAGATTAAGACTAAAGACTGTAGAAGAGAAACTTGAGCAAAGGAAACAGGCCTCTAGTAAAACCGAACAGTCTGGAGCAAAACCTAAGAGAAGAAGTGCCCGTATAAAGAGACAAAACAGTAAATATCAAAATCCTGAATGGACGTATCTGGTATTGGAAGAATTTGAGAATCTAGATATAAGTGACGAAAGTGATGAAGAAGTGATTGCTAATCAGAGTACCGAAGAAGAAGAACCAACCTGAAGTTTCTCTGCGTAAGGAACCTGTATAAAGTTACAAAGAGGGGTTGAAAAACTTCTTTTGAGCCAATATGTCTGATTCCAATGTGAATGGAAGACCTAGGCGTAATTGTTGTAAAACATGCTGTCAAATATGCGTATGTAGTATAGCACTAGTACTAATACTATGGATAGGACTGACTATAACCATTCCCTCTATGATGAGCAAAAACCCAAGTCTTTACCCCAATAATAACCTACCAGATGACACTGTAGAATCACACACTAGAAGTACACCACAAAGTATAGACGTGCTAGACAGACCTCTTAGCCTGAAACAAACACGACTAGATTTAGAAGCATCAGATGAGGAAGACTTACAGTTTAACAAGATTAAGAACAAAACTCATTTAAATGTTTTTGCAAACCTACTAGTACATTATGTAGAGACAATGGAAATAGATGATTGTTATGTCTGCATGAAGCTACCCACTTCAGTAGCTGAAGGTGTAACTTACCACCACTTACCCGTAACCTATGGAATTTACTGTAGTATACTGACTAGCTTATTTTACAGAAGAGGACCGCTACAGTATTACTACTCAAACCTTGACGTGACATTTTCTGAAATTCCTGTTCGAAGAAACCTGAACCCTGTACATACGACTAGAGATGTAGCTAAATACATGGGTGATTATTTTCTAACTGTAGGAAAAATTAACATAGATGATGCACACAAAAATAACTTGACTTGTTCTTTACATGAAAAGGAGAAAGAATTTCTAGATATGGTAGAAAAGAGAAGAGAAAGTTTCCAAAAGAAGGCCAAAGACAAAACTCAGAAAGTTCCTAAATGGGCAGAAAATATAGAGAGTACCTCAAATGGTAGAGCAAATGCTGCCTTGTTGCTGGATTTCGAAAAGAAGGGGAAGCTTTGTCTTCACAGAGAAATGACTAGTTACTATAATAACATATTCATTTGTTCCAGTGAGTGCGAACATAATTACAAGGTAATTGGGGGTTGGGGATTCAAAGATGGGTCAGAGCCAGTGTTTCCTGGAATTTATTTTATATGCGGAAACAAGGCTTATTTCAAATTGCCGGACCATTGGTACGGAAGCTGTTTCTTTGGTATTGTCTTTCCAAAGATATACCATGTGGGGAAAAGCACTGGAAGCACTGAAAAGACTAATAAATTAGCACGCACAAAAAGAGAGAGTGCCGAAGAAATAGTGGGAGATATTTCTAGTGCATTGATACTGCAGTGGGAGTGATTCTGAATACACACAGAATTTGCAAATTATCAACAGTAGTGGATCGGTTATCTACTGACACTGCTGGAGGTTTCCTGATGGTCAATACCGAGATGGTTTGGATCAGATCTATGGTTTTACAAAACAGGCTTGCTCTTGACACCTTATTAGCAAAAGAGGGTGGGGTCTGTAGAATATTGAAAGCGCAACATTGTTGCACTTACATACCTGACAAAAGTGTGGAGATCAAAAAGTATGTGAGGAATATTACAAATTTGGAAAAAGAGCTCAAACCACTGGAAGTTGACAGTGCCTGGAAGAGACTAACTGATTGTCTCTCCTCTGTAGGTCATTGGTTTTCTAACTTAGGGAAAAGTATTTTGAGTAAAATACTATTGCCAATCATGGGAATAAGTATAGTAGTGTTTATCATATTCATTTGTTGTAAATGTCGCAAACATCAGAAAAAGTATACTGTGAACAAGAGAGGAGTGAATAGAAATGTGGATGAATTGGAACTGGAGGAACTGAATAATCAAATTTATAAAAGGATGAAAAATTCTCACCCTAATAAAGAAACGAAAGAAAAGATGAATCGAATGCTTGAAGAGATTGAACTGGGGAATATGTGACAAGTTGGCATCTGGTTCCATTAATAGTGATGATAGTAAATATCATCAAAGAGGGGATTGATGGAGCAAGTATTCGCACGTTACGCGACTTGCTTGAATTCATGAACCTCGAGTAACCTTAACTTTGTAATCAATTCGTTTTGTCTTACTAATATTGCACATTTTACACTACACGGGGTGTCCTAGAGAAGCTTGCCTATGTGTTTACTAAACAGTTATGACGCTTGCTTCTAATATGGTCGCTGCTTTGCGGGAATTTAGTCTGCGCATGCGTCGGTCATACCCATGTGATGTGACGCACTCGCAGATCTGGAGGGAACTTGTTGCTCATGCGCAGTATTGCTAAAATGGCCGCTTTGTTTCTCACTTGCTCCATGCTTGCATTGCCGCTTTTGCAAAGCTGTCTGTTCTGCCTAACTCCTAACGCCATAGTATTATAAAGTAAGGGGTGTAGTGGAGCCACTCACGGAATACAGTGTATTAATTTTTTCTGTTTCTAAATAGTTTTAGCTTACTTTTCATGTATCGTTCTCCGTGGACCTGAGAGGCATTTGCTACTCCATATTTGAAGCTTCTATGGTCCCAGTCACATGATGGGGGGGAAATGAACCTGGCCGCAGTGGAAGTCAGCCAGCTGGCAGCCAAGGCTAAGATGTTCATGTGAACGCGACCTGCAACCCAGCAAGACAAAGCTGAACTGTACCTGCACTTGCTACATTTGTATAAACCTTACAGTGTACCCCATTGTCTTCTAAAATCCTCATGCCATGGGAACTGGAATGTAAAGGGTGGGTTCGGAAATGAATATTAAGCCTGAGAAAGTCTAAATTTTAGGAGGTACCATGACCTAACCTCCTCCCTTGCCCAATCAGAATTTAGGGAACCTTTCACTTGCAACATTTGTGGGTGGTACATTGACCCGAAAACAGTATAATTAGCCTAGGTTTAGATAGAGAAATTGTCTGACTTGTCCGAATAGCTGACCTGTCACTGACCCAACAAACTCTATAGGTGATTGATACAGAGAGCTGCCGAGCACTCTGTCCGTAATTTCCACAGACTCAGTCGGGGTTTGGGAAACCTTAAGTGCTGGCGAAGCACTTTGCTGGGAGATTTGAGAACCCAATCGGGGTTATTGGCAGATTCCTTGCAGAGAGGGGGTAGCGCAGGCGTTGCATCCGAAGCTGCAGGTGTTGGTCGTACCCTTTGGTGAGCCCGGTCCTGATCCAAATCCTGGGCTCATCCTGTCCTAACTGTCCATGAGCTGTACCTGCTCGCCTACTTGCAGCCTAAGTCCTTGAGGGTCCTTTCCCGCCTTTCCAACTGACCAGTGGCCAGGGTTAGTCTTCAACCTATCCTAGGTAAATATAATAGAGTGTGGGTGTTCGTCCATCTAAGCTTCTCTCTCTTGCCCTGAATAAAGCATAATTGCCTACATCTTTTACCCTGTTTTCTATAAATAAGGTTTTCGTGCAAACCTCTCCCTACCCTTAGTCGAATTCAGAATCACATGCATATATAGTGTGTTCCATTTTTACCCTCCCTTTAGAGATTAAGCCCCATTTGGACAAAATCAAGTTGCATAAGTTTTGTTTTCTTATAAACTGTTAGTGATAACTGAAAGTCTTCTTTGATTAGTATGCTCCCTTTCTTTACCCGCCTTTAGTGAAGTTGCAAAAGTCTGCTGGTTTAAAATAGCGTGTTCCTTATTTTTCCCTTCCCTTTATTTTCGATTCTAAATGTTTCTTACTCTCATAGATAGCTATACTATCTTTTTAATCCTAGTTATAGACAGTTTGATCTGTGTAAATTTGTGGCTCATGGCAATTGAGGAAGAAGAAAATTAGATAAAGGTTTTGAAAACTTCTTGCGTCTGTGGTTATTATAAATTTCAACTGGTTTTTCAAATGCTGCATGGTATTTTTATGCTATTTTTCTACTCACAAAACTAGCTCCTGATCCATTGTGATCTTAGGTACCTGTTACAAGGATTGGTAAGTCAGGTACACGGCTGATTAGAAGAAATCTGAATTGCTGATATCAGCGTGTAGGTTACCTGATTAAAGTATACATGAAAAATATTATTTTATGGGCCAGAGTGTGCATTAAGTTTTGTCGGGTGACCTGCGCGCTCTATCAAAAGAACTAGCGGAGTCCCTTGATTCCTTCCTCCAACACTCGGTTCACAAAGCCCTGGCACTTGCCCTCCAACCCTTTACCCGGCAGTTACGCCTCGTTGCTAAACGACTCCCCACCCTGCTCCTTCCTATCCTTGCGGATCTTCTTGCCCCTACTCCGAGGTTCTGGAAGGAACCGCTCCTCAAAGAGACAAATTGCCTCATTCAGATGCCTTTGCCCACCTTACTCATTCCTTTATGATGGATTATATGTACAGCACTGTAATAATCCAGAGAAATTGATCTTCAAAAAGGTTTATTGATCAGCACAGCATTAAGTCCTTGAAGTGCAACAACAGGGATACAACTGGCAGGCAATGCAGAATGTTACATTAGCAAAGCTCTGTTCAGAACATAGAATGCGTGAGGAAACATAACATGTCGCATGCACTTAAAGGAACAGAAAGAAAGGTTAATTAATAATAAATTCATGCCAAGAATATAACACATCTCCCTTATTAAAGAAAGATGACAAAGGAAAGATTACACAAAGTTTTGTAGAGAAGTTGGTCTTCTCCTGATTCGCATATCATTTTTGATCCTTGATGCCACTGAATCAGGAAAAGAGTTACATTTAGTTTCACCATTGAAATTATTACATTGACTTAAATTATCTTGAGACAGAGACTGTAAGTTATTCTGTGTGGTACACTTAGCTACTTTACTAACATTCCAAACCTTGCCATCTTGAGTGATGACAGTATTATCAAAAGCTTTTTTAACCTGAATGGGTCTACCATACTTACTCATACCCTTGCTAACCATGAAAGGTTTCAAAACCCTGACCCAATCACCATCCTTCAAGTTATGTTCTCTTGTCCTCCACCTTTTATTGTACCACAAAGCTGACTTTCTTTGTTTGCAACTAACCTTGTTTGCAATACTTTGAATGTCCACCTCATTCTCTGCCAAGTTTTTACATTTCTCCTTAAACCACCAGGGACATATAACTGAAGCAGGATCTCTTCCCTTGAGTAATTTAAAAGGGCTAACTTCCGTGTTGGTATGAGGAGTTATGCAATAAATCCAAAGCTTCTCTCTAAGCACATTCAACCAGTTACTTTTCTCTTTAATAGCATCAGAAACAAAACCCTTTAGTACCCGGTTAAAGCGCTCAACCTGTCCATTCTCATGTGGTTCATAAAGGGATGTCCGAATGTGTCTAATGTTGCAATTTTGTAAAAATTATTTCATTTCAGATGAAACCAACTGCACACCATTGTCAGAAACTAACACAGAAGGGCACCCTTCTCTAGCAAAAACTTCTTTGAAAAAAGAAATAACAACATCTGAAGTTACTTTGGCAACAAACTTCACTTCTGGCCATTTCGAATGGTAGTCTATAATCACCAATGCAAACCGTGAGGATTCTGGTAAGATATGAAAAGGGCCCGAAATATCAAAAGCTATTTTACTCCAAGGAAACTCTGGCCACTTAACGGTTTTTAGGGGTGGAACATGTAATTTAAGCATCTTATCACTTGTACAGCACTCACTACACTCTCTAACGGTGCGGTCAACAAACCTATCCATCCCTGGCCACCAAAAATGTAACCTTATCAGGCGCTTCATGGCCGAGATTACAGGATGGGTTTTGTGCGCCAACTTCAATATCAGCTCTTGAACACCACTAGGTGGGATACATTTCCCAGATTTGAAAACCAATTCACCCTCACACCATAACTCTTCTGCAACATTGTAAAACAGAAGTAAGTCTTCTCTGACACTAGTTTTGTTGGGCCAACCTTCTAGAAGACATTTATTAAGCATTACAAATTTCTCAGCAACCTCCTGACATTCCATCCAGAATCGTTCAGTGATATCCTGATACTGAGGAGAAACAAAATCAGATAATCCTAGAACAAAATCAACCTCCTTGAGTCCATTGACATGATCATCACTACTCTCACAAGGAAGGAGTGACAGACAGTCAGCAGTAACATTTTTTTTTCCAGGTATATATTCTACTATGAAATTGTATTCTTTTAACTTTGAGGCCAGACGTGCAATTCTTGCCGTGGAATTCCACCCTCCTCCTGCTGATAAGATGTGTACAAGAGGTTTATGATCCGTTCTCAGGATAAATTTGCTTTCTCCATATGTAAATTCTATAGTGTTCAATAGCCCAAACACAAGAAAGCAACTCTCGTTCAATAACTGCATACCTGCGTTCTGTCTCATTTAATGTCCTAGACGAAAAAGCTACATTCCATTCCATAACCCCATCTGTCTGAGATAATACACACCCAAGACCATACCGACTAGCATCAGTAGGGTTGATACATTTCTTACCCATCCTAAAAGGTTTCAAAGTAGGTGAATTAACAATATCATTCTTAATATCTGTGAATGCTTTCTCTTGTTCAGGTTCCCACACAAACATATTGCTTTGCCTTAGTAACCTCCTCAATGGCTCCATTTTAGTAGCAAAGTTTTCAACAAATTTACTGTAGTACTCGCACATACCCTAGAATGACAGTAGTTGTTCTTTATTACTTGGGGCTGGAGCATTGAGTATAGCTTCCACATTAGATTTTTTTGGAATTAAACCTTCCCCCGATAACGTGTGCCCCAAGTACTCAACAGATTTCCTAAATAATTTGCATTTAGGTGCTTTGAGGGTAAGACCATAACTTTCAAGTCTTCTACATACCTCATCAAGATGTGAAGCATGTTCAAGCTCATTTTTAGAAAAGATTAAGATGTCATCTTGAAAGCATTTCACAAATACATCAAGGTCTCTAAAAATTTGGAACATTATCCGTTGAAAAACAGAGGCGGCGGACGCCAACCCAAAAGGCATTCTTTTGTATTGAAAAAGTCCCATGGGAGTGATGAAGGCTGTATATTTTTTAGATTCCTCAGTGAGCTCAATTTGATGGTACGCTGACCTAAGATCTAAAGTGGAAAACATCTGCGCACCATCAAATAAGGAAACAAGTTCATTAATATTTGGAAGGGGATGACAATCAATGATAATGTTGGAGTTGAGTGCCCTCAATTCAATACATACCCTCAATTTTTGATCAGGCTTCAGTACTAAGACTATGGGAGAAACCCATTCCGATGACTAAATAGGCTCTATGATGTTATCCTTCAGCAAATCATTTAGCATTTCTTTTAATTCATCTCTAACATTAAGAGGGACACCTCTTAATTTTTGTTTAACAGGAAGTGCTCCATCTTTGAGAACTATTTTATGCGCAACGTTTTTTAGTTTCCCTAACTGGTCACAGAAAACCTTGTCAAATTTGTTGCTCCAAAAAGAGATATCATTTTTTTCCTCTTCACTAGGATTAATCACATTTATCATGTCTTGTTCACTACAAAGAGAGACAGGATCTTTGGCACGTGGATTTAATTTGATGCCAAGTTCCCATTGGTCATGCCAACCAAGCACATTGACTCCCTTTACAGCAATGTAGAGTATAATAATGTCTGGTTCTACTGTCTTCCTTTTTCTTTACCCACCTGGTTTTCCATTTTTCTAGGTCTGCCCATTTTTGTAACAGGTTCAGCAATTCTCTTATCTGCACCTTTTTCCCTGACACGTTCATGTTTTCTAAATCTTTGTCGGAAAATTCTGCTCTGTAGGGTTTTTGCAATACTTTGGATTTGCTGACATCTATTCCCATATTAGCTGCTGTGTCCATTAGTTTCTCATGGAACACTCTGGTGTTTCTAGTAATACTCTTACAGATGAACAGTAGCTCTTCCTCACTAAGAGTGTTCAGCCTGTCCAATCCCACATTCCCAGCCATCAGTTCTTCCAATTCTATTCTTAACTTGTAAATATCTAATAGTTTTGGCTGAGGATTTATTTTTTCTAATTCTCGGGTCCATCGATCTATTTCTTCAGGAGTCACTACCGTGGCACTTCGAGTACCTGCAGATGATTCTTTCAGGACTTCTCTTGCACTAGTCTGAGTGTTCTTTCTCTGTGCACTGCTTTCTGGTTCCCTTATGGGCAAATTCATCAGGGAAATTACAGACTCGCATTCACTTGCCTGGTCATCAACTATTAAGGGCTCTTTTCTTGACTGCACTACAGCTGGAGTAATAACTGGAGTCTTTGGACTAGCCTGTCTATCCCCGTAAAGAGGAGCAACTGGGCCAATACTTACTGGAATTGTCAGAGCTTCAGGACTTGAATTTAACTGGGATATTTTCTGAATTAGTTCATTTCTCTGTTTAGCTAAGGCTTCCCTTTCTCGGTACTGTAAAACCTTTTCCATGGAGGTTTCATGTATTACTTGTGGAATTAAAGGTGGCTAAAGATTCGGGGCAGTGGGAATGGTCGTACTTGGTCCCTCCCCACAGGACGGTCTATAACATGGAACAGTTGTATCGGGCAGGCTCAATCCCTCATTACCACTAGGCCTATAACCTGGTCCTGCCATATCAGATGCACTGGCCCTTCTATTACTGGAAGGCCTAAAGAATGGATTTTTCGAACTCAAAGACCTAGACTCCTCATCATATGGCGGTGGATTTTTCATTAATAAATCCTCCAGGTATTCATCTTCTGAATCGCCTGCAGTCATTAAGTGTCGGGTTTTCTCTGTCCTTTTTCCTCCTACGGGTTTGTCTACAGCACGTACTGGAAATAGTCTTTCTACCATCATATTCTGTCTCCATTTTTTCACTCGGGTCTCCCTCTGATTCTTTGGATAAAATTTTGCTAACCCCTTATCCATTCTGGGTCTGTCTCGCTCAAAGGCCTCAATCTCCCATTCTTCTAGGGCCTCATATTGCGTCAGTCTTGGTCTGGGGTGTAAATCATTCATTCGGGTCCTCAAATTAAACAAAATTCTACCATTAAAGGTACCGTGTAAGGGAAATGCCAAAACTCTGTCATCTTTAAAATATTCCACCCAATTTTCCAACCATACACAGGTATGATACCCTTTGTCAAACATCATTAACGATGCGGGAGTATTAGGTGGTGGAATTATTACACATTCTCTGGTTTTGATGGGTATCTTTCTTAAAGTAATTTTTAACCTTGTCTACGAGAGTCAATTTTCTCTTGCTTCCGTACATTCCGTCTAGTCTACAACCTTTCCACTGATCTTTCGCAAACCCTAAGTACCTAGGATCAGGTCGAGTCTCGGGATTAAGCGAATACCACATATATTTGTGAATGTTTAAATTTGGTAAAATACGTACTTATGTTTACTATTTTCTTCCAATGCTAGGGCGTCTTGTAAATTTCAACAACCAATCAACACTGTGATTGCAAATAATTTCGTCCAATGAGTGCGCTGCTTTTCCGTGAGATGTGGTCTCACGCTCCGGCACTCATCCCTCCTTTACAATTCTTGCTACGTTACACACCCGCTGTTTCGACCAATACCAGCGCGGCACAGAGTGACGTCAGCGCTGCTCCGCGACTGACTCCCTCCTTCACAAAGTAACGGACACTTGATTTCTTTCTTAAAGTGCAAGTGCTCTATTTAGTTTACAACGTATAACATTCGCCACTGTACTCGAGTGTCTAGAAAGGAAAGGTTTGTTTCACTGCAAGTAAACCTCTTCTGTCTACTTTTCATACACTACGGATAGATCCTTCTGCCTACCCTTCACACAAGCATTAGAGAACCTGCTACTTCTTTGACTCATCCACTCTTTTCGGATATATACTGAGTCTAAAGTTTCACTAGCGAACTCTTTTGCTATCACTCAAGCTCCGACGAACCTACTACTCCTTTTTGTGTGACCCTTACTAGGTTATATCACAACTGAAGTTTCATTAGCAAACTCGTTGCTATCATTTATTCAACTACTCATACAGAAAACCCTAATTAGCACTTCCAGTTCTTCTAACCATGCACTAATTTTCCTCACTGTAAGTAACCTTTCTGCAAAGTGGATTCTCCTCACCACCCGCTATTCTGCCCCCGGGGATTCCAGACAACATATAACAATCACTAACAAGTTGTTAATAGATTTTAAAAATCATATAGCAGCATTTTCATCAAAACTTATAAAAAAACATTTCATAGCATTTCAAAGCAATATTTTTACATTTGATCGATCGATTTTGCAAAGAAAAAATATTTTTAGTAGCACATTTAATTTTTCACGGTTTATCAACAAGTAACCTATCTACCTGTCTTAATTAGTCCTAACCATAGCTCTGCTACCAGAAAATTACTGAAAGAGCGGGCAGGTCACCCGACCAAAAATAATGCACACTCGGGCCCATAAAATAATAAATTTCATGTATACTTTAATCAGGTAACCTACACGCTGATATCAGCAATTCAGATTTCTTCTAATCATCCGTGTACCTGACTTACCAATCCTTGTAACAGGTACCTAAGATCACAATGGATCAGGAGCTAGTTTTGTGAGTAGGTAAAGAGCATAAAAATACCATGCAACATTTGAAAAACCAGTTGAAATTTATAATAACCACAGACGCAAGAAGTTTTCAAAAACTTTATCTAATTTTCTTCTTCCTCTATTGCCATGAGCCACAAATTTACACAGATCAAACTGTCTATAACTAGGATTAAAAAGATAGTATAGCTATGTATGAGAGTAAGAAACATTTAGAATCGAAAATAAAGGGAAGGGAAAAATAAGGAACACGCTATTTTAAACCAGCAGACTTTCGCAACTTCACTAAAGGCGAGTAAAGAAAGGGAACATACTAATCTTTTTTGTTTTTTTTGTTTCAAAACGTTTTTATTAGCATTTATATGAAAACATAACGCAGTATTTAGTACAACAATGTGCGGATGTCTCTTTTTTAAAAAAAATTTTTTATAGTTTTTATTATTGCAGGATGCGACAAAAATCCAAGTAATACAAAAATACAGATTCCAAAAAACTAGTTAAACATAGAATTAACATTGGTATAGTTTTGAAAGTAAAAAAATAAAAGAGTTGGAAAAAGGGAATAGAGGAGAGATATAAAAGCACTTGAGTGCTTATACAGAAATAAAGAAAAAAGGAGCAGTTGAACAAGAAGAGTATTTAGCTCATAGAAAGACTTTAACAAACAATCCCCACTTCTTGTACTTCAAAAAATTGTTTCCAAATCTTTTCCTTTCTAGCAAGGGCTTTTGGTCCTCTATATTTAGCAAGTGTGAGTTCCATAATTCTGATTTCGGTAACCAAAACTAGCCACTCAGCTACGTTTGGAGGATCCTTAGAGATCCATGCCCTTGCTATAATTAATCTTGCACATGCGAACAGGATCGTTATAAGGTCCCGGTTGAGACAGTTAGTCTCTTGGATGTCTAATAAGACCAAATGTGGCGAAAGTTCCGGTATCGTTATCTGTTTACTTTTTAGATGGTCTGTTATTCCATTCCAATAGATAGAAAGTGCAGGACAGGAAAATAGCATGTGTTCAATTCCAGCAGCATAAGTATTACATTTTGCACATTTAGATTTATCTGATAGCGAGTTCCCTTGCGTCCATGAGGATATTCTCTGTGGTGTGTAATATAACTCAGTGATTGTCCTATATAATTGCATTCTGAGGTTAGAGGTGTGTACTACATCGCTTAAGTGTGTTAAGGCATTTCCAATCTGCGTTGAGTTTATGTCAAGGTTTAATCTACGAGACCATTTAGCTGCAATTTTGGTAGTATTTTCACATTTGTCTTTGATTAGAGATTGGTATCCCAATTTTATTAGTGATTTAGTTTTATCACAATAGATACACTCCAGAATATCAGACTGTGTAACTTCCGTTATTTTCATTTTGTTATAAAAGAAATCTCTTAGTTGTCGATATTTAAAGTGCATATCATTCGTTAGACCGTTTGTTATTTTCAAAATTTCAAAGTCTAACAAGCCATTAGTTCCATATAAATCTCCTAGTGTGTTTATTTCGTGATTGATCCAGCGATTCCCTGTCCCATCCGAAAAAATACCCGGGAGACATGGGTTGTTCCATAATCTAAGTTCAGCATTATAAAATGAACTTTTGCTGATGTGCAATATTTTATCCCAAATTTTTATAGCGTGCTTTGCGGTCTTAAATTTGACCCGCTTGAAATAGTTTGGATCATGAGCACGAAGTAGGAATTGGTTAGAATCAGCACCTAGCATATATTGGTGAAAAAATAGAGATGGCTCATTTTTTAATAAGCTCCTTATTCGAAAAAAAAAGGTAGCTAAGAAATACAGATAAAAATCCGGAAAAGCAAGTCCCCCTTTAGATATTGGCAATGCCAAGAATTTTAAAGCCCTTCGTGCTTTTTTGTACCCCCATATAAAGCTACTACATATACCGTCTAGCCTTTTAGAAAAAAGTTTATTCGGTTGTAACGGTATAGCTCTAAACAAATAAAGTAATTTAGGTAATATTTTCATCTTTATCAGATTGAGTCGACCTAATAAACTAAGAGGGATTTTGTGCCATTTTTTGAGAGTTATGGTAGTTTCTTTTAAAAATGCCTCATAGTTTATTTCCAGAATTTTTCCCACTTTGGCAGCTAATTTAATACCTAAATAAACAGCCTCTCTACAAATATCATAAATGTGTGTAACCGGGGTATAGTTGACTATGATTTGAGTTTTATTCACATTCAATTTATATCCGGAAATTCTACCATAGTTTTGCGCTTCATTAATGATTTCTGGCATAGCTTTATTGATGTCTGTTGTATATATTGCTATGCCATCAGCAAAAGCAGTTAGTTTAAGAGCTATGCCCCCATGATTAACTGGGATAATATTGGTTTGCTCATTTAGTGCATTTAAAAAGGGTTCTAAAGAAAGAGCAAAAAGTAATGGGGAAAGGGGACAACCTTGTCTTGTGCCTCGTGCTATCTTGAAATTGGCTGAGTCTTTACCTCCGTAACTTATCATAGCCAGTGGTTCATCATAGAGAGACATTACCCAATCTAAATAAGACCCAGATATTCCCAATTTCTTTAATACTGCCCACAGATATTCCCACCCCACTCGGTCAAATTCTTTTTCTGCATCTAACATAATCATACCGAGCGGGTTGTGGGTAGCTTCGGCTACGTCAAAAGCTGTTATTGATGTGTTTACATGCGTAGTGGTATCCCTGCCCGTTACAAAGCCATGTTGTTGAAGATTAACAATATCTGGCATGATAGGAGCTAGGCGATTGGCAAGAATTTTAGCAAAGATTTTTACATCAGAATTGAGGAAAGAAATCGGCCGGTATGATCCACATTCTTTTTCAGGTTTTCCCTTTTTCAAAAAAAAGATAATATACGCAATTTTCCAAGATGGAGGTGCTTGCTTGGAAACAATAATTGAATTTATCACCTTTTCTAGTAAGGGCAGCAATTCTTGGGCGCAGAGTTTGTATAGTTCTACAGGTAAACAATCTTCTCCAACTGCCTTCCCTAAGGGTAAATTATCAATTGCTCGTTTTATTTCATCTAATGTTATTTTTTAATTAAGTTGTTGGAGTACATCTGTATTTAACGCGCGAGGTGTAGTTAAATATTTGTCTATTGTATGATAGCTGCTTTAGCTGGTGAAGCCTCTGGTGTATAGAGTTGTTGATAAAATTTAACAAATTGGTTCAGTATTTGATCCGCTCGTTCGTAAGAATTTGAATCGGATCCTATTATTTCTTTGATTTTAGTTTTGGCTTTCCTATCCGCAGTTTTAAAAGCTAATATTTTCCCAATGCGATCACCGCCTTCGTATTGATCGAGTTTGTACTTTTGTAATTTTGAAGTATATCTTTCTCTCAAAGTTTTTTTTAGTCCTGCTTGTAGTTCCGCCAGCTTTAGTCTAATCCCTTCTATATTGTTTTTTGAGTGCCGTGATGCCTCAGCAAGTTGTACTTCCATGTCCAGTATATTAGAAGTCCTTTTTTTATTGTTTTTGCGACTCTCAGCGTTTAGCCTAAATATGTATTGTTGGGCAAACCCCCTAATACTGCATTTACATGTATCCCATACAGTATTTACATTGGCCGAATTAATATTTATTGAAATGAACTCCTGTATATGTTTTTTAAGTAATGTAATGAACCTTGTATCTACAAGTAAGTATCTTGGGAAGGTACATTTTCGTGATTCTTTTTTCTGATCTTTAATTGTTACTTCAATTAGCAGGGGATTGTGATCAGAGGTGACTTTAGGGCAGATTTCAATCTCGCAATTGTCTATAGTTTGATCAGAGGCCCATATCATATCGATTCTTGAGCAGGATCTATGTGGTGCAGAATAATGAGTGAGGCCTGCCAACATAGGGTGTTTTGATCGCCATACGTCTCTGACATTGTTCAATCTGGCTAATTCTAAGATTGCTGCTCTAACTTTGTGCATTCTTTTATGGTTGCTTTGCCCAGTAGAGTCTACTTTATAGTCAATAACACAATTGAAATCCCCGGCAATGATGGTTTCTCCCTCCCATTCAAGTAATTCTAAGCTTAACTCTTCGAAGACTTTGGGATCGTCAATATTTGGTCCATATACTACACATAGTACCAGTTTCACATTTTCACCTTGCATCTGTGCAATGGCCCACCTTCCCCGGGCATCTGAGGCAGTTTCAATTGTTTCTAATCGAACTCCTCTTTGTTTTAGAATTGCTACCCCCCTGATGGTCTCATTTAAGGTCGAGCATACAACCAATTCGTATCTCATCTGTGATAGTAGCTTTCGATCCTGATATTTGATATGGGTCTCTGAAATCAAAACTATATTAGGGTTATACATTTTAATCTCTTCTTGTACTAAATTCCTTTTGATTTCACTATTTAGGCCATCTACATTCCAACTTAGTATTCTTAGTTTCAACATTTTAGTATTGTGGTGTTTCTCTGGTACATATGGCTCCCCTCTATCTTTACCCTTTTCGTAATAATTAAGTTTTTCCTACTGATCTTTAAGAGATAGTCGAATCCTGGAATCAATTTTTTCCACATTTTTTCCACCCCCCACCCCTGACACTTATGGTCGAACCCTCCCCTGCGAGAACCCCAACCCCATCCTCGCAACCTCCCGTCCCTTAGGGGGGAGCACCCCTCTATCTTTAGCTGCCGCTGTAGGGGCAGCGAAGTGAAGGTGCTTACATGATAGACTGAAATATTTACAACAAGGGGTGGTGAGGGACAGAGTCTCTGAATTAAGCAGAAAGCTCTCACCCAGTCAAGAGATCAGGGCTAGATCCAACACCGTTTTTTAGCTCACTGCACCATCCCAGTTTCAGAACCTGGCTGTATGCAAATTAGTCTGTTCCTGTCCCAGTGCATGATGGGAACAGGGCAAACCAAACTACAAAAGGCAATTCTTACACTGGGAAGGAAACAAGCTCCCGGGGACCGGTTTCTGGCATTACAGCCGTCTTCGGCCCGGTTTGCTTGAATCCTGATGGTGCAATGAGCAAGGGTCTCACATCTGAGAATACCCTTCCACGCTTAGGGTGGACAAAAATATTTACAACAAGGGGTGGTGAGGGACAGAGTCTCTGAATTAAGCAGAAAGCTCTCACCCAGTCAAGAGATCAGGGCTAGATCCAACACCGTTTTTTAGCTCACTGCACCATCCCAGTTTCAGAACCTGGCTGTATGCAAATTAGTCTGTTCCTGTCCCAGTGCATGATGGGAACAGGGCAAACCAAACTACAAAAGGCAATTCTTACACTGGGAAGGAAACAAGCTCCCGGGGACCGGTTTCTGGCATTACAGCCGCCTTCGGCCCGGTTTGCTTGAATCCTGATGGTGCAATGAGCAAGGGTCTCACATCTGAGAATACCCTTCCACGCTTAGGGTGGACAAAAATATTTACAACAAGGGGTGGTAAGGGACAGAGTCTCTGAATTAAGCAGAAAGCTCTCACCCAGTCAAGAGATCAGGGCTAGATCCAACACCGTTTTTTAGCTCACTGCACCATCCCAGTTTCAGAACCTGGCTGTATGCAAATTAGTCTGTTCCTGTCCCAGTGCATGATGGGAACAGGGCAAACCAAACTACAAAAGGCAATTCTTACACTGGGAAGGAAACAAGCTCCCGGGGACCGGTTTCTGGCATTACAGCCGTCTTCGGCCCAGTTTGCTTGAATCCTGATGGTGCAATGAGCAAGTGTCTCACATCTGAGAATACCCTTCCACGCTTAGGGTGGACAAAAATATTTACAACAAGGGGTGGTGAGGGACAGAGTCTCTGAATTAAGCAGAAAGCTCTCACCCAGTCAAGAGATCAGGGCTAGATCCAACACCGTTTTTTAGCTCACTGCACCATCCCAGTTTCAAAACCTGGCTGTATGCAAATTAGTCTGTTCCTGTCCCAGTGCATGATGGGAACAGGGCAAACCAAACTACAAAAGGCAATTCTTACACTGGGAAGGAAACAAGCTCCCGGGGACCGGTTTCTGGCATTACAGCCGTCTTCGGCCCGGTTTGCTTGAATCCTGATGGTGCAATGAGCAAGGGTCTCACATCTGAGAATACCCTTCCACGCTTAGGGTGGACAAAAATATTTACAACAAGGGGTGGTGAGGGACAGAGTCTCTGAATTAAGCAGAAAGCTCTCACCCAGTCAAGAGATCAGGGCTAGATCCAACACCGTTTTTTAGCTCACTGCACCATCCCAGTTTCAGAACCTGGCTGTATGCAAATTAGTCTGTTCCTGTCCCAGTGCATGATGGGAACAGGGCAAACCAAACTACAAAAGGCAATTCTTACACTGGGAAGGAAACAAGCTCCCGGGGACCGGTTTCTGGCATTACAGCCGTCTTCGGCCCGGTTTGCTTGAATCCTGATGGTGCAATGAGCAAGGGTCTCACATCTGAGAATACCCTTCCACGCTTAGGGTGGACAAAAATATTTACAACAAGGGGTGGTGAGGGACAGAGTCTCTGAATTAAGCAGAAAGCTCTCACCCAGTCAAGAGATCAGGGCTAGATCCAACACCGTTTTTAGCTCACTGCACCATCCCAGTTTCAGAACCTGGCTGTATGCAAATTAGTCTGTTCCTGTCCCAGTGCATGATGGGAACAGGGCAAACCAAACTACAAAAAGCAATTCTTACACTGGGAAGGAAACAAGCTCCCGGGGACCGGTTTCTGGCATTACAGCCGTCTTCGGCCCGGTTTGCTTGAATCCTGATGGTGCAATGAGCAAGGGTCTCACATCTGAGAATACCCTTCCACGCTTAGGGTGGACAAAAATATTTACAACAAGGGGTGGTGAGGGACAGAGTCTCTGAATTAAGCAGAAAGCTCTCACCCAGTCAAGAGATCAGGGCTAGATCCAACACCGTTTTTTAGCTCACTGCACCATCCCAGTTTCAGAACCTGGCTGTATGCAAATTAGTCTGTTCCTGTCCCAGTGCATGATGGGAACAGGGCAAACCAAACTACAAAAGGCAATTCTTACACTGGGAAGGAAACAAGCTCCCGGGGACCGGTTTCTGGCATTACAGCCGTCTTCGGGCCGGTTTGCTTGAATCCTGATGGTGCAATGAGCAAGGGTCTCACATCTGAGAATACCCTTCCACGCTTAGGGTGGACAAAAATATTTACAACAAGGGGTGGTGAGGGACAGAGTCTCTGAATTAAGCAGAAAGCTCTCACCCAGTCAAGAGATCAGGGCTAGATCCAACACCGTTTTTTAGCTCACTGCACTATCCCAGTTTCAGAACCTGGCTGTATGCAAATTAGTCTGTTCCTGTCCCAGTGCATGATGGGAACAGGGCAAACCAAACTACAAAAGGCAATTCTTACACTGGGAAGGAAACAAGCTCCCGGGGACCGGTTTCTGGCATTACAGCCGTCTTCGGCCCGGTTTGCTTGAATCCTGATGGTGCAATGAGCAAGGGTCTCACATCTGATTTGTAAATCGTACATGATAGACTGCTCATACCACATCTTAAGTTTCTCAATATTAACTCACACCTAAAGAGTGACCATACAGTGAATATAAAAGCGTATTGAGCCCACCTACAGAAAAAGTTAATGATAGAAAACTAGAGTATAATCATGCTTAAAAGATAAAAACCAAAAGAGATTAGCCATCTGCTAATAAAAAAATAAAAAAAGTTTCAGTATAGTGGACTCAAAAAAAGCAAGAAGCTAGGTAGTGTCATTGGTGTATGAGCTCCAATTTTTTCATCACATTTGTTTTCTTTTTCTTGTTGTTTTTCTTTTTCGTTTTCCCAAGAGAATTTTTCCAGAGTTTGTTCAGCGGCAGAAAGGTCAGTAAAGAAAGCCACTTGACCATTACGTATGACCTTAAGGCGAGCGGGCTCTTGAAGATAGGCCATACACCCTAAGTTTTTGAAAGCATCTATCATCTTCCTAAGCTCCCAACGTTTGTCCATTGTGCCCTTACTTAGGTCAGATTTCACGAAAAAAGTAAGATTGTCAACAGTGACAGGATTGTTGGGCCTGGCCTTAAATGATACAGCTTGCCGCAAAAGAAAATTGCCAAAAAATATCAAGAACGGTCAAGGAAATTTACTGCTTGTGTTTCTTTGGATCAGAGGCAGTCTGTGTACTCGCTGTAGCTGAGAATCCCAGTCCCAATCAGCAAGATCCGTGAAGGCTCTTTGAAAAAGTTTCACCATGAAGGCCCTCGGGTCGGACCCCTCCATTCCTTCCTTTCCAAATCTTCCACTTTAGCTTCTAGCTTAGAAACTCTTGATGTATTCTGTTTAACTGTTAACGTAGTCTTGTTAACATCTTCTTCCACTTCAACAATTCGTTGTTTTATGTCCTCTATATCCTTTGTCACACCTCCCAAGCCTTGGCAGATATCTCTCATAGTTTCTTGCAGCTTATTATTGTCTTCTCTTAGCTGCAGATATTGTTGTTGGATCTCCACTCTTTGCTCTAAGAGGGTCTGCATAATTGATTCCATTGATATCTTTGTTGAATCTGAGGAGTTAGGGGAATCGTTTGAGACCATTCGGAGAGGTCTTTGTACAGATAAGGAAGTGGGACCGGCTAGTGTTTGTTGAAATTTAATATTTGAGTCATCTGTCACCATCTCTACAAGTTCTTGTTCAAGATTTTCACCTGTATTTTCAGCAGAGTTCTCAGCTGACAGTGTTTGGGTTTTTCTCAGACTTGAAATTATAGATGCCGTGTCTTCACTTAGCTGATCAGAATTGCGGGCGATTATTTCAAGATCCTGGTCTGCAGATTCATTGGCCTCTACATTATATGTGGGAGGAGTAGGAGAATTATTGAGAATGGGAGTATGAGAGGTTATTGTGGTTATTGGAGAAACCCCCGTTCTAAGCCCGCTAGCCGCATCCGTGTTAGTTATGGTCGCGTGCTCTGATGTCTCTTGGGTTATAGATGCTACACCTAGACTAGAGTCAATAGTGAAGTCTGTAAGGTTAGTTATATTGACCCCCTGAGAGCTGTGCCCGTCGTCGGGGCTAGCGCCAGAGAGCCTTAAAGCCATATTCTTGACACCTCCCTTTGCCTCCATCCATCTTCTCAGAGGGCTATCGTCGATTAGACGGCTTTTCTTGTTTCCTGGAAGCTCCTTACTAGTTGTCTTTAGTAATAGATTTTTCTGCTTGGTTTTAACCTTCATCTTAATTTTCCTTGATACAGTTTTTTTATTAGTTAAAGCTTTAGAAGTTTTGTCTAATCCCTCTTCTTCTGTTAGTTCCTCGTATTCTAGATTAGAATCTTCACCTGATATGACCATTGATTCTTGAGACAGGCCATCCCCGCTTTTCTTCTCCTTTATTTTATTTTGGTCTGTCTGTGATTGGGCATTAGTGTTAGTGTTAGTGTTCGTATTAGATTCATCTACATCCGCCCTTTGATTTTGAGCCATAGTTTGCAATTCCTCTGTTTCTTCTATGTTCTGAGTGGCCCTGTTGTCATGACTCAGTATATCCTCTCTAGTCTCCAACAGAGTTTCCAAGACTAGTTTATTTGTATCTGAGCCTAAATTTCCGCTGGCGCTTGGCAACTTATCCGAGCCTTTTCTTCCATCCCTTCCATGCTTTAACGCAGCTTTATCCACTACTAAACACCCAGCAGACTTTTCTGCCAAGGTTAATTTCTTTGCAGGTAGTGTAGAAATTATGTTCACAGTGATGTCTTCATTTTTGTCATTCAATTTCCTTTTAGTTTTGGGCTCTGCTGTTTGCTCTGATCCAAGTTTAGGCTCAATACAGCCGCCACCCCTAATAGAAGGAGCATATTTCGCATCACAGCGTGAGTTTACTTCGCTTGTATCGTCAGTCTTAGTAATAATATCTTTAGTTATCCCACTGTTAATATTTAAATTAGTAGTTTGTGCCTGTTGAGCCTCATTATTATTGCCTGACGCCATTGCTGCCGCAATCCCTGCTACCGCTGCCGCCATCGTACCTGCGTTTGTTTGTCTCGCTGTCAAGCAGGTCTTCCGGCTCCGAGTAGACCTCGTCTGCCGCGCGGACATCAGCTTTTTCGTTGCCGTCTCCTCCGGTCTCCTCAGCGTTCTCACCGTGATTGAGCGTAGAGTCGGGTGAGCGCCCAGCTGCAGTGAAGACGCCCAGCTGACTATCCCCTTAGGCGTGCAAGCAGGGCGTACCGCAGCGAAGCTCCAAGAGCGAAGCAGACTCCCGCTGCAATGTCGAAGCAGCACCCGTATCATTGGATGCGTTTGGTTCCGGCAGTCGAGCACTCCACCAAAGAGAGATCAGGGTAGCGGCGCGGAGCCAGAACAACGGGGTCGGCAATCCAATTCTGCAAACTGCTAGTTTTAACGTGAGTGCGTTTTTCTCGCTGTGCTTTCTGCTGTCTTTGCTGGCTTTTTCCAAATCAGCCGATTAGGTGTAAGGTAATTGTTTCGTTAGGTTTGAAACGGTCCTTTGGCAGAGCAGCTCCATGTAGCAGCCTTCACTCGGCGGTGTCAGCCCGCCATCTTGACTCCTCCCCAGGAATGTGGGAACATACTAATCAAAGAAGGCTTTCAGTTATTACTAACGGTTTATAGGAAAACGAAACTTATGCAACTTGATTTTGTTCAGATGGGGCTTAATCTCTAAAGGGAGGGTAACACACTATATATGCATGTGATTCTGAATTCGACTAAGGGTAGGGAGAGAATGGAACATGCTAATAGACAAGTTTGCACGAAAACCTTATTTATAGAAAACAGGGTAAAAGACGTAGGCAATTATGCTTTATTCAGGGCAAGAGAGAGAAGCTTAGATGGACGAACACCCACACTCTATTATATTTACCTAGGATAGGTTGAAGACTAACCCTGGCCACGGGTCAGTTGGAAAGGCGGGAAAGGACCCTCGAGGACTTAGGCTCCCAGTAGGCGAGCAGGTACAGCTCATGGACAGTCAGGACAAGATGACCCCAGGATTTGGATCAGGACCGGGCTCACCAAAGGGTACGACCAACACCTGCAGCTTCGGATGCAATGCCTGCTCTACCCCCTCTCTGCAAGGAATCTGCCAATAACCCCGATTGGGTTCTCGAATCTCCCAGCAAAGTGCTTCGCCAGCACTTAAGGTTTCCCAAACCCCGACTGAGTCTGTGGAAATTACGGACAGAGTGCTCCGTAGCTCTCTGTATCAATCACCTATAGAGTTTGTTGGGTCAGTGACAGGTCAGCTATTCGGACAAGTAGGAGAATTTCTCTAGCTAAACCTAGGATAATTATACTGTTTTCGGGTCAATGTACCACCCACAAATGTTGCAAGTGAAAGGTTCCCTAAATTATGATTGGGCAAGGGAGGAGGTTAGGTCATGGTACCTCCTAAAATTTAGACTTTCTCAGGCTTAATATTCATTTTCGAACCCACCCCTTACATTCCAGTTCCCATGGCATGAGGATTTTAGAAGACAATAGGGTACACTGTAAGGTTTATACAAATATAGCAAGTGCAGGTACAGTTCAGCTTCGTCTTGCTGGGTTGCAGGTCGCGTTCACATGAACATCTTAGCCTTGGCTGCCAGCTGGCTGACTTCCACTGCGGCCAGGTTCATTTCCCCCCATCATGTGACTGGGACCATAGAAGCTTCAAATATGGAGTAGCAAACGCCTCTCAGGCCCACGGAGAACGATACATGAAAATTAAGTGAAAACAATTTAATTTAGAAACACAGAAAAAATTAATACACTGTATACCGTGAGTGGCTATAATACACCCCTTACTTTATAATACTATAGCATTAGGAGTTAGGAAGAACAGACAGCTTTGCAAAAGCGGCAATGCAAGCACGGAACATGTGAGAAACAAAGCGGCCATTTTAGCAATACTGTGCATGAGCAACAAGTTCCCTCCAGATCTGCGAGTGCGTCACATCACATGGGTATGACCGACGCATGCACAGACTAAATTCGTGCAAAGTAAACACATAGGCAAGCTTCCCTAGGACACCCCGTGTAGTGTAAAATGTGCAATATTAGAAAGACAAAACAAATTGATTACAAAGTTAAGGTTACTCGAGGTTCATGAATTCAAGCAAGTCGCGTAACGTGCGAATACTTGCTCCATCACTTTCACCAGATGGAACTCCTCTGCAGCGTAGAGCTTATAGTGGTCTTGGGCTAAACCAGATTGATCCATAGCTGAACAATAGTCAAAGAAATAAAACAAAGGAATATAAAAGGTAGAGGAAGAGGGAACAGGTACAATCAGAGGACTACCAAGTCCCCAGTACAGTGGATTGGCTAGAGGGCAGCACCTAGTCTCTACAAGGGTCATGTGGTTTCAAACATATTGTACCCACAGGGCTGAATCTTGCAGCTGAATGTTCTGGGAGTCAAATCGGTGATGAAAGGCCTTCCAAATTGCTGTTGTGGTACCGCGTTGGTCAGGGAAACAGCTGGGCAAACTCCGTAGGGACTAGTTGGTCGGCAAAAGTGGCTTAGCTGCAAGTGAGGGCTTGGCCTGTGACAATGGGGGCAATGGGGGGAATCCCCCTGCTCATGTATTACCTTGTAATGTGGGGAAATGCAGGCGGCCAAAGAAGTCCATTAAACGGTCAAAACCAGGAGTAGTCTTACAATGTACGGACTCAAGTCTCTCTGAACAATTGGCAATACTAGTGGAGGAATTGTTTAATTCGCGGCTGGAGCCTGCTCTTGTAGGTATACCCAAGGACATTGTGGACACTCTTAACACTTGTGTTGCTGGCTTATTAAAGAAATGTGAATATATTGATGAATTTATAAAAGAGTACAAGGTCGGCAACGTCTGGCCAAACAACCACAGGAAGATCAAACCCATACTAGGGCTGAGAAGAGTCACCAGGCTAGCACTAAAATTACTTTACCCCAAGAGTGCCTTATTAGTGCTCCTAACATGGGGAGTTCGGGGGCTACTAGTAATACTCCTCAGCAATCCAAGGGAAGCCTGCCCCTAAAAAATAACCATGGGGCAAGAATTTCTGATGTAGGTGGTGTGAAATCCTTTTGGACACCCCTTAGTAGTAACAGGCCTGTTAACCCTAGTGGCTTTACCCTGGATCTTCCACCAGACGCTGCTCCTCTGGTGGCTGTTCTAACTGGGGTTTCCCCCCTAAATAACGATATGGTAGAGTCTACCCAAGATCTTCTTGGGAAGTCTAGAATCTGGTGTACCTAGCTTAGTAGTGGTGGTTTAGACATATCATCAAATATCATCATGGCTAGACGGGTTGGATGGGTTGGGAGGCGTATCAAGAGTATTAAAGGGGACTGTGTGGTAGTTAACTTCAATAGGTGCAATGTGGCAAACAGATTGTTTTGGAATGCCTCAGATATTGGTTATTCTAGTATCAGGCCACTGCCATTGGGATATTTACATCCACCGGTAGCTACACATATAAAGACTCATGCCACACAACCCTCATTGCCTTTCTGGACGAGCATATCTTCTGACTTGAATCATCTTTATGATGCTCCTCAGTGTAAACCAGTAAGAGGGCCCCCTCAGAGAGAGGAGAGATTTGAACCAGTTCTTCCTCACCCAACCTGTAATCCATCAATCCATCGAGATACGGATATAGCTCTTTTAAATAATTTTTCCCCACAATTAAATTTGGAGGATAATGAATGACTACATGAACCAACCCAATATTTAATGGAACAACCCAGGGTGTCAAGCCACGTATCTACATGTAAAATACTTAGGATGGAATGTGGCAGGAATCAGACAAAAAAGAAGTGATGATATCTGGGTTGATTTTGTAAAGCAACATGATGTTATTGCCCTTCAGGAAAAATGGGATACATCTAAAAGCTTTCGCCTGGGTGGGTATACAAGCTTTGTTGTTCAGCAATCCCTGGGCTAGGGGGCAGACCGAAAGGAGGTTTAATACTCCTCATCTCGTTAAAATTGAGAGGTCCCCTGAAAAAGCTGGAGTCTGGCTCTAATAATATTTTAAATCTTGAGTGGGCTATTCCAGATCTGCCTAGTATTTTATTAATTAATTTTTATAATGCCAGTGAGAAGGATTCGATTAACCAACACTTAGGCTCCCTGGCTGGTTTTTGTCAGATTATAAATTAGCACATGACACTTTATTTAATATTATTATTTTGGGCGATTTTAATATTCATCTATGTAGCTGGGATTGTTCTTTAGATAACCATCAAGGGCCACCAGGCTCTGTGGTCCCGCACTTTGAACACAGCAGGCAGGGAGAGGCCCTAGAGGACTTCTTAGCTAACATGAACCTTTTTGAGGTAGCTTCTGGTCTGGGGGAGGAGAGGGTCCCCACATTTAAGGGTAAATATTCTGGTACTGTCATTGATTACATTTTTTATCCTCTGATGTGTTAGCTAGGGCCATATCTTATAAAGTAGTGCCATCTGTTTTTAGGGATCATAATCCAGTAACTCTGGAGTTGGATCTGGGGGAGGTTACTGACCAAAGGAACAGGGTGACTGCTGAGATTAGCCAATTAACTCCAAAAGATCAAGGCAGGAGGCTCAATTGGGCTAGGGTGGTCCCCGAAGCCTTTATGGAGGATGTTTTCACTAAGTCTGACGCAAATCTGGCCATATGTCTAGACAGTCCTGCCCCTAGTAGGGAGATCATTGGAGCTTACGTCTCCATATGTACCCAGATTTCAATGGAGCTAAAAGTAAAAAATAAAGAAAGACCAAATCAGTCACACAGATGGTTTGATGGTAGTTGCACCAAAGCTCACAGTGCTCTTCTCCAAGCATTAAAGAAAAAACCCAGAGACAGGGATTCCGTCTCCAGATTGAGGAAGACATACAAGTTGGCTATTGCTAACCGTAAGCAAGATATTAAAGCTGAGGCTTGGAACAATCTTTTGTCAACAGACGTTCTAAGGGACAGCAGTACATTTTGGGCAGCCATCAACCATCCTTTTTTCTCAGGGCAAGAGAGCTCAATTCTGGACGAAATCATCCCAGATGAACAATGGCTCTCACATTTTAGTGAGATCTATGGCAGTGAGGGCCTTGCCTGCCTAGAAAATGATAATGTGTTCAAGCAGTCATCACCACCCCTAATATTCAAAGAGGATGAGGTACAAAGAACAATCCTCGAAATGTCTAAAAATAAAGCCTGGTCAACCGGGCAAAGCTTTGGTCAATTTTGCTGAATATAGGGATTGGCCCACCTCTGGTAAACTTTTTAGCTGCTCTCCATCAGGGTCTTTTAGCGTCAGTCAGGGTTACAAGGGAAGGTAGATGCACTAGTCACTTTAGTTCTAAGCGGGGTGTCAGGCAGGGCTGCACCCTGGTGCCCCTTCTTTTTACTTTATATATTAATGCACTTGACAAGTCCTTAGAGGGGGCCTCTTTGGATGTTCCGCGAATAGGAGATTCTGTAATTCCGATCCTCCTATACGTGGACGACGCAGTATTATTTGCCCGTACTGGCGTTGGTCTCCAGAGGTTGTTGGATTCCTTTGGGGACTTTATGGGATCTTTGGACCTGCAGATTAACAACAAAAAGTCACATGTTATGGTTGTTGGTAAACGCCCCAGGGGTCTAAAGCTAAAACCCTTTTTTTGTAAAGGTGCAGAGGTAACTAGGATACCTGTCTTCACATGCCTTGGGGTCGCTTTGATGAAAGAGGCACATGGGGACCTCAACAGAAGACCAAAAGTAACACTGTAGCCAGGTCAACGGCGGCACTAATGAGCTTCGCAAAGCAGCAGGGTGCAAGACCCATTGAGGCACTCCTGAATGTTTATAAATCTAAATGCCTGGCTATAGCTACGTATGGTGCGTCTTTATGGGGTTTTACACCACAAGAGAAGATCCAGGTTGCAGTAAACACATTTTTAAGATCCCTTCTGGCGGTACCTCAATCTACCACCACATTTTCATTGCACATGGAATTACGGCTGGGATACGTTACCGACCAGTTGAAAGTTGCACCATTGATTTGTTGGATAAAGACCTGGCTGAATCGAGAAATTACATTGAACCATGTCATTTTAAGTGGTTGTATTTCTATGGAGAAGGCTGATAGGGTGCCCTGGTTAGCTTACATCAAAGAAATGTTTACAAAGCTCGTGCGCCCTGAGATTTACCCATCACCTGATTTTATTAAAAAAAGAGGACTTAAGTTGGACAAAAAAAACTTTTTGGGTATGCTATCACTGGAACGTGAGGTAACAGGAGTTGAAGAAATCATGTGTAAGAGCTAATTATGTTTTACTAACTACACCCTCACTCGAGCCGTACCTAAAAATTGGTACAATCACTTTTCATCGTCACCTTTTAATTAGATTCCGATTCAACATAATTCATTTGTCTCTTGGTTCTTTTCCAGTCTGGGGCAAACCTGAAACTTCTAACCTTTGTAGTTGTGATAATTTTTCCATCCAAGACACGATGCACTTTATTATGTTTTGTGAGTATTACGCAGATATTAGGAAAAAGTTTTTAGTACCGATATTGAGTGAGGCAGGTTTTTTACAAGTCAGGCCCGCTCTTACTTATCTTCAGATGCTAAGTACTACCCAAGACATTTTTGATGTTGCTAGTTTTTTGGTGGCTGCTGTACGGAATAACACCAAAAGATTAGCTGCTCATAATTTCCCTGTCTGACTTTTATTTGTTCTTAAGATATCACACAATTTTTTATCATGGAATTTTAATATACTCTGTATATTGTATGACAATTGTAATTATGATTGATTGTATATATATAATATGAATTGTTTTTATTGTCTTTTAAGATTTTCATCATCATCATTGATAACTTTATTTCGACCACAGTGGGCCATAAAAGTACATAACATAGTACAGAATAAACAATAAAATGCTTTTAGAAAATAAGTTAAGAACACATTTCATATATATATACACATAATTTACAATAAAAATGGTCGTTGTTAAAAGGTAAGAATTAAACCGACAAAATGGTTATCAAGTGATTCAACTGTAACTGTTAAAAAAAACTAGGATCTAGAATGAAGTCGTTATAAAAGTTCTGCGCTTGATCCACATACTATTTAAAAAGCGGGACACAGCAAAAACAATCGGCGGGTGAGTATCATATTTAAGTACTCTAAGCGCGTGTTCACATTCACGAAAACCCAGATTCCTACAAATGGTTTTAATCCACCTCGTTCGAGACAGCACATAAGCTGTACAAAAGAAAATTTTGTGGTTTTCATTTTCTAGTGGATATTCACACGCCGGGCACTCTGTACATTTGTTTGCATCCCATTTACATGTCAATGACCTTAATGGCAAGCAACCCATTCTTAGTTGTAAATACAGCTTTCTGGCTTGAACCGGACAGATCTTGTCAAGGGATTCCTCCTTCTTATATTCAAGTTTTACATTGAGGAATTCACTGGTCAGTCTCCCTACTGCTGTGTTAGCATGCAGGGCCAGCAAATTGTTAGACCTAAACCTTCTTACCAGGTCAAGTCTGGCAATGGTCGGAGAGACTACCTCGGGGGATTCCCATAGTCCAGAAAGACCAAGCCGTTTGCAGAGATCCTTAATATGTGATAGCCAGGTAACTTTCTTTGACCTCAAAGTCACCCAAACCTCCTTGAACTCTGCACGATACAGGGCTAATTCTTGGACAGACCAAAGTCTTCTCCAATAAGTTAAAGGTCTCAGGGCAGCCTCCTTTTCCACTGTGAGCAAACCGAGGTCAAATCTGAGTGGGACCAATGGGGTGCTAACGGGTAGGGCAAACAACTCTCTCATAAATGTGTGTTCAGCCCTTACCAGACTTTTTGGTCGACTGTGACCCCATAATTCTGCCCCATATAGTGCTGCTGCTCTAGCTTGAACGCTGTATATCTCGATAATAGGAGCAGACGGCTTAAATGTAGATGTTCTGAACCTATTAGTTAACCCACCAACAGTCTGTGTGAATTTCAATGAGGATTTAGTTAATTGTGCATCCCAACCCAGGTCTTCCTTGAGAGTGATACCTAGGTAATCAAACGTTTTTAACTCTCTCAAGAGATATGCCATTCAGAGTAGGATTTGGTCGCGTTAGCCTTGGTGGATTGATAATCATAAATTTGGTTATAGCCAAATTGATTTCTAGTCCACTTGAGGCACAGAAATCAGCGAATCCGTCAAGGGCACATTGGATGCCGGTAGCTGTTCGTGACAACCGTAGAGTGTCATCCGCAAACATTAATGCGGGCACTCTTCCTGTAGTTAATTTTGGGGCATCCATATCCTTTATGGCTAAGAGATGTTTAACAAGCCCGTTTATATACAGGCAAAAGAGGGTAGGAGCCAGCACGCACCCCTGGCGTACCCCCCTTTGCACTGGGAAACGTGCTGACAATTCTACCATTTTTCCATATCTAACCTGGGCAAAATTACGTGAATGGAGCCTGATCAATACTTCTAGCAGATAGTGGGGCATTCAAAGATCATGGAGGACTTTCCAGAGCGTATCCCTGGGGACCAGATCGAATGCAGCCCGTAGGTCTACAAAAATGAGGTAGAGGCTCCCACCCTCCACACTCACTGTTTTCCAAAAGAGTAATTTTAACCGGAACATCTGATCAATAGTGGAAATGCCAGATCTAAAGCCAGCTTGTAAATTGCTTAAGATCTGGTTTTCCTCTTCCCGTTGCTGGATCCTGTCCATGAGTATCCTCCCAAATACCTTCTGTGGAATATCTATTAGGCTAATGGGCCTGTAATTTGAGGGTTGCAAGGGACAGCCTTTTTTAAAGATGGGAACTATCTCAGCCCCCCTCCAGGTCTCGGGAGGACTTATACCCATTAGTATTGTGTTGAATAGAACGCAGAGATAGGGGGCCCATATTTTGGGTTCGGTCCGAAACAAGTCACCAGGGATTTTATCAAGCCCCTGTGCTTTGTTGGGTAGTAAACTAGCAATGGCAGTCTCGACCTCCAGGATCGATATCTCCTGGGCCCCCTCCAATCAATACTCATGGAGGAGGCTCAGGGACTCCAGCTCGGGATCGCCTGTGCCTGGTTGAGCATAAAGGCCACTACAATGTTCTTCCAATGATGTTGGGGCTATGTTAGGACTTACGGCCTTTCTCACACCCCTGCCCTCCGAACCAACAATTGCCCAGAACGATTTGAGATCTCTGCGTTGTAGTGCCTCCCTCAGATCTTCCCATTGACCCTCCTCCCACGTCTTTCTTTCCCTTTCTAGGACATGCTTATACAGCACCCTTAGCGACTTGATTCCGGGTCTATCTTTTGCTTTGACTGCTTTGACCAGCTCTCCTTTAATTTTGCGGCATTCAGTAGTGTACCAGGGATGGGTCTTAGGCGAATTTTCTTTGCATACCTGAAATGGAAAAAAGACCTCTAACAATATTGAGGCTAACTGTTGATGAATTTCTACTGGCCTATTATCCATTCCAACTACGGCCCCCTCAGATCCCACCTCAGCCGTATCGCTGAGGTAGGGCAAGACTTGGCGATATATTTCGGACTGCCGATTTGGAGAGCCCACAATATGAGGCCATTTAACTCTCCTCCTATTATTGTGCAAGAGCAGGGGATACAGAGGAGAGTTGGTCTCAGGTACAGTATTTCTCATACCCCAACTCCTGGGCTTCAAGGACAATACCAGTGCGTTATGGGTCACTGTCCATCCGATAATGAATCTTGAAGTCCTGGACTTTGTCCCATGACCTACATTCGATCATGATATAATCGATGATCAAAGATTGGCCCACTCTATTAAAGGTCACATTTCCGGGCCTATTATGCCCAGGGGTACTCAGTGGTGCATGGGCCTAGTCTTTCTGTGGGGTGTCTTGAATTTAAACATCATTGAGGGCATGGATGGCATGAGATTGTGGTGATTTTTGAGTGTTTTTTTTACTTTTTGGGGTGTTGTTGGGGCCTGGCCATGTGGGCGGGGGCCATTTTGAGGCCTGGTAGAGGCAGGGCCTGGCCATGTGGTGGGGGTCAAGGGGCCATTTTGAAGCCAGGCAGTGTGCTCAGGCCTGCACCCAGTTTGCCTTGCTTTCAACCATTATGCCCAGGGGTACTCAGTGGTGCATGGGCCTAGTCTTTCTGTGGGGTCTCTTGAATTTAAACATCATTGAGGGCATGGATGGCATGGGATTGTGGTGATTTCTGAGTGTTTTTCGACTTTTTGGGTTGATGTTGGGGCCTGGCCATGTGGGTGGGGGCCATTTTGAGGCCTGGTACAGGCAGGGCCTGGCCATGTGGTGGGGGTCAAGGGGCCATTTTGAAGCCAGGCAGTGTGCTCAGGCCTGCACCCAATTTGCCTTGCTTTCAGCCATCATGCCCAGGGGTACTCAGTGGTGCATGGGCCAAGTCTTTCTGTGGGGTGTCTTGAATTTAAACATCATTGAGGCCATGGATGGCATTGGATTGTAGGGATTTTTGAGTGTTTTCGACTTTTTGGGTTGGTGTTGGGGCCTGGCCATGTGGGTGGGGGCCATTTTGAGGCCTGGTACAGGCAGGGCCTGGCCATGTGGTGGGGGTCAAGGGGTCATTTCGAAGCCAGGCAGTGTGCTCAGGCCTGCACCAGTTTGCCTGGCCATCAACCATTATGCCCAGGGATACTCAGTGGTGCATGGGCCTAGTCTTTCTGTGGGGTGTCTTGAATTTAACCATCATTGAGGGCATGGATGGCATGGGATTGTGGTGATTTTTTAGAGTTTTTTGACTTTTTGGGGTGTTGTTGGGGCCTGGCCATGTGGGTGGGGGGCATTTTGAGGCCTGGTACAGGCAGGGCCTGGCCATGTGGTGGTGGTCAAGGGGTTATTTTGAAGCCATGCAGTGTGCTCAGGCCTGCACCCAGTTTGCCTTGCTTTCAACCATCATGCCCAGGGGTACTCAGTGGTGCATGGGCCTAGTCTTTCTGTGGGGTGTCTTGAATTTAAACATCATTGAGGTCATGGATGGCATGGGATTGTGGTGATTTTTGAGTGTTTTTCAACTTTTTGGGGTGTTATTGGGGCCTGGCCATGTGGGTGGGGGCCATTTTGAGGCCTGGTACTGGCAGGGCCTGACCTTGTGGTGGGGGTCAAGGGGCCATTTTGAAGCCGGGCAGTGTGCTCAGGCCTGCACCCAATTCGCCTTGCTTTCAACCATTATGCCCAGGGGTACTCAGTGGTGCATGGGCCTAGTCTTTCTGTGGGGTGTCTTGAATTTAAACATCATTGAGGGCATGGATGGCATGGGATTGTGGTGATTTGTGAGTGTTTTTCGACTTTTTGGGTTGGTGTTGGGGTCTGGCCATGTGGGTGGGGGCCATTTTGATGCCTGGTACAGGTAGGGCCTGGCCATGTGGTGGGGGTCAAGGGGCCATTTTGAAGCCAGGCAGTGTGCTCAGGCCTGCACCCAGTTCACCTTGCTTTCAACCGTTATGCCCAGGCGGTACTTAGTGGTGCATGGGCCTAGTCTTTCTGTGGGTGTCTTGAATTTAAACATCATTGAGGGCATGAGTGGCATGGGATTGTGGTGATTTTCGACTTTTTGGGGTGTATAGCTGATGTTCTTCTGGCTTCCATTGCTTTTAGGTGCACAAGAGAACCACCAGTGCCAGGAAGAAGTCCTGCAGCGGTGTGTGCAGCACAACGTCACGTGACGTCACATGTGGCCACAGACAACACAACTCTGCAACTCGTGCAACTGCGGCCTGCTGGCATCGCAAGAAGATGGCCCCAAAGAAAGTTGGCCGTAGCGCCTCAGCGAAAAAAGTTGCCAGTGCCACTGCCAGTAAGAAGGAGCAGAAGAAGCAAGTGTCACCACCTACCAAGGAGACTGATGTGACCACCGACACCTTTTTTGGGGAAAAAAAACTACGCCTGCAGCAGCAGCGGTGTCAGCCGGGGACCAAGCTGGAAGCAGCACCTCCGCTTCATTGGGCTCAGTGCCACCACGCCAAGTTAGGTCCAAGACCATGAGTGCTGCTGCGGCAGCCACTTTGGTTATTCAATCACCATCGGCCAGTGATCTTGACTCATCGCAAGAAAGTACCATCCAATCAACGCCGGGTGTAACTCAGCTGACGAGTGTTCAACAACCACAGCAACAAACACAGGTGCAACTAGTACAAGCGAAAATACATGGGCAAGGAGAGGCGCAAGTACAGCCGCAAGGAGAGGCACAAGTAGAGCCGCAAGGAGAGGCGCAAGTAGAGCCGCAAGGAGAGGCGCAAGTAGAGCCGCAAGGAGAGGCGCAAGTAGAGCCGCAAGGAGAGGCGCAAGTAGAGCCGCAAGTAGAGCCACAAGGAGAGGCGCATGGACAGGTGCATGGAGACGTGCAACTAGAGGTTCATGGAGCTGCACAACTGCCTACAACGCTTGTTCCTCCAGAAGTAGGGGCCCATCAGGAAATTGATATTCAAGAGGAGGTATCATCCGAGGAAGCCACTCCTCCTGATGATGATTATCCATTGTCTTCCAGATCCCCAGCAAGAAAAAGGTCAAGGAGGGATACTACTACTACTACAAGTTCTTCTTCAAGCCCCTTCATTCTGATGACCCTGATCGTGATTGGAACCCAGCCATGCAGTCTGAGAGTGAGTCACGCCATGAGCCGACAAAGGTAGCTAAGCCTAAAAGGAAGGCTCCCGCAAAGCTTCGACTTATGGGTGATGACGACGAACAAGAAGTTGTGTCTTCTGCTGCTGATGAACAGTCTGACGATGACCCAGTCATCACAGTCGTCACTCGAGCCCCAGCGGGCATGCAGCAGACACACATTTTGACCCTATCCCGAATGGCTGCTGAGCGGGATATGGGCGGCGTGGTACTGGTACCACCACCGTTAACTACAACACCAACATGACCTACAGCTTCCATCCTTTTTAGTCAGAAGGGCCGGCATGGACCTCCATCCAGCTCGACCTCAAGTAGTGGTGCTGTAAGTGAACAACAGAAACTAATTCAGCCACGCCCATCCTCCACTTCATCTGGCATTGAAAGTCAAAGTAGCACCTCCACCTTCAGCAGACATCACCAGTCCCCAGTTTGGGACTTCTTTACTGGTAGCGCAAAGGCGGAAAACATGGTCGTTTGTTCGATTTGTAAAGTATCCGTTAGTCGGGGTAAGCTTGATACCAACTATGGTACCGGAGGCCAGAGAGGTCATCTCAAGCTACACCACACTATCATTTGGGAAGCACACATGAGGAAGATTGAGGAAGGCAAAAGAAAAACAAATCCAAATGTATCCCTTGATATTGCATCTGATGATGATGAGAAGCTGATCATGCAGGGGGGAAGTGAAGAAGCGACAGACATTTTTTCTGGTACACCCAGTTCTGCTGGCAGCAGCACTGCAGTGGTTTCACCCACACCATCTACCCCAGCAATATCTATGAGGCACACTAAGAGTGTGGGAGAGACACCAATACGAAAAACTACATCACTGGGCCTAACTGGTTTGAAGACGTCATCATCATCATCATCACGTAAAATGATCCAGCCCACCATTCGCGGAATGTTGTGGTCGGAGGCGCCATCTGAACGCAACCACCCAAAGGTACGTCTGTATAACGCAAAGCTGGCTAAAATGGTAGCGCTGGACCTTCTCCCTTTTTCTTTCGTGGAAGGGGTGGGGTTTCTAGAATTAGTGGCAACAGTCTGCCCTAAATGGAAGGTTCCTAGCCGGTCCTATTTTGCCAGAGTTGCGGTTCCAGCACTACATCAATATGTGCTGGAGGTGATTGGGGCAGCTTTGCAGAAGTGTGCTGTTCACACTATCCACTTGACAACAGACATGTGGACCAGTTGCCAAGCCCTTGATTACATGTGCATCAATGCACACTGGGTCTCTTTTGCAGGGTCTTTTGCAGGGGTTAGAGACAAGTCAAGTGCAGTTGTTGACCTGGACACAGTTTTTCAAGCTACTCGGAAACATGCAACATTAGCCATGTTTGCCATGGAGAAAACTCATACTGCAAAAAACATTTTGGAGGAGTTTAACAGTAAGGTCTCTGAATGGCTGCAACCAAGAAATCGCATGGTTGGTTATGTTTCCATGGATAATGGCAGTAATATAGTTAAGGCCATGCAGGAAGGTGAATATTTCAGAGTGCCGTGTTTGGCGCACTGTAAAAACCTGGTTGTTCAAGATTTCTTGAAAAATGAAAACACAGTCAAGAAGTTACTGACCACCTGCCGAAGAATCTGCACACATTTCAGCCATTCTTTTAAGGCCCGGAAGGAGCTGAGGAGCATTCAACATGAACGTAAAGTGCCAGTCAAAGGACTCATCCAGGAGGTGGCAACACGTTGGAACTCAAGCTTTTACATGCTTGAGCGTCTGTTTGAGCAGTGCATGGTAATCAATGACTATGTCTTTCAACTAGGTTCTACTATGAAAGACATGAGGCTAGAGTTGGAGGAATGGCACCTAGTTAAAAGCCTGACTGACATGCTTCGTCCTTTCGAGGACTTCACGCGTGAAGTCAGCAGGGAGGACTGTTCTTTGAGCAAAGCTATCCCATTGTTGGTCATGCTAGAGCACCAACTGAAGGCGGTGTCTTCAACGTTTAGAGATGATGTTGGAAAGCAAGATGCATATCTTTTGGCGGAGAGGTTATTAAGCCGCCTAGTTGCCAATGAAAGGCTTAAAAACATACATACAGAACAATATTACTATTGTGCCACTATTCTGGATCCACGGTACAAAAGGCAGTGGCCAGCAAAGCATTCATTCCTTTTGATGAAGCAGATGTTTCAAAGTACAAACATTGGCTAGCTGTGTCAGCCAGTTGGTTCGAAAAAGATCTGCAGAAAGTTCAAGGAGATGTCAGAAGTCCAACTGAATCAGCAGGCCATCCAGCGTCAAGTTCCACTTCTGAATCTATGGGCGAAGGGAGTCACTTTCCCTCACAGCCGTTAACGACACCAGCAGCAACTGTATCATCATCCTCACCTGCACCAGGTCCAGCCATAATATTGTCGGAAGCGGATTGGCTAACTCATCAAGGGTTTGCTTGTTCCAGTGCTGAGAAGGCCACAGCTGGTACGCAAAGTGGAGCAACCGTGGAGAACCTTGAGTTGATGGTGCAGGCCTATCTGGATGACCCAACAAAGGTCTCTGGTAATACGAACCCATTGCTGTATTGGTACAGGAAAATGGCTCTATGGCCACTGATCACCAACCTGGCTATAAATTATTTGTCTTGCCCACTCGCAAGTGTGTCTTCTGAACGTGTTTTCAGTGCTGCTGGTGCCATTGTAACTTCAAAAAGGACCCGCCTCTCGGCCAAAAATGTGGAGAGGTTAACACTGATCAAGATGAATCAGCACTTGATACCACCAGATTACAAAGTATGTGAATGCACGCAGGAAGAAGAGGACACCGACTTAGGTGATGGCAGTTCTTCTCTGTTACCTGACCTAATCCCATCTCAATTCATGGAGTTTGAGGACGAGCTCTACTTCCCTGACACCGAGCCCTGAAAATGACTTCCTTTTTTTCATCCTTATTCACTTTTATTCCTGTGTGTCTTTCTTTCTTTTGCAACTTTTACCACAACAAAACTCTAATCACCTAATCACAACAAGTCCATCAGCAGCACTGTCTTCATCTTATATTCCTTATTGATTTGAAGGTGCCTGAGGTTCACAAGTTCATAACTCAATCATGCTCCTTTATACTCCTCCTCCAGACTCCCCCTATCCATTTCCCTCAAGGCAGATGGATGGATTATGACGAGTCCCTTCAAGTGGGACTGAAATTACTGACTGACTACATGCTTGCTGATTGCTGACAGAGTTACTTCTGATATTGACAGGAGAGGCTCTCACTTTCCGAAGAAAATGCGGACAGAAAGCAGAACAGGTAATGAATAATTGAGAAGATGGCATGCAGTGGACAGCAATGGCTGTCTGGCTCTGATGAAACCAATTGCTGTTTGTTTTTTGTGCATGAAATGATGATTCATATGTCTTGTCTTAGTTATTATTTAATCTTTCACACAGTAATTGTAACTCATGTCAACAACTCTGTTTTTTTACCTTGTTTAATTAAAATTGTACTTCAAATTCAGGGACCACTATATTGCATTTCACAAAATATGCAAAATGTCCTTGGAGTGGACTCACTTGCCAATATACCATGATGATTGATTAAATGATATATCTTTTTTCTTTACAGTCACTCACTGGGATGGATGGATAATCAGCGTCGGTTTACGGGAGAACTATGGCCAATTCGTGAGTGGCAAACAGGTAAACCAGTCTACAACAACTACTACAGCCGGGCTACATGTCTGTCTATTCGTGGTATGTATTGGTCGAGGGCGGGGCAGTGTACTGTTGTTGTTATGCCAGGCGGAGTCCATTCCAGACAGCAGTTAATGTAAAATTGGGGCTATGTGGCTTGCTGCATGCAATTAGATATGCTTTGTCTGTCTGACAAAGAGCCTAGGTAGGTCACATCAGGTTGCTTCACTCAGTGGTGTCTGCCTTGACCCTCTGCATGGCACTGCCTCAAGCTAGGGCCAAACATCCGTTATGTTTGCAAAATTTGCTGTTTTTCGGTATTTAGCAAATCTTGCAAAAGTACAGAAAAATCGCAAATTCTTGAGCGGAACGGATTTTTGGCCCATGCTTGCGGCAGGGCCATGCAGACGGTCAAGTCAGGCACCACTGAGTGAAGCATCCTCCTGATGTAGCATACCTAGGCTCTTTGACACAGACAGACAAAGCATATCTACGGTTTAGGGTTCAGTGCGATTTACTAGGGTTTTTGGGTTTAAGTTGGCATGGTTCACGCTGATTCTAGGGCTCGGGCCCAATGTAGGCTCATTCATAATGATGTTGGCAATGTTTCAGGGGGGTTTGGTGTTCTTTGGTCCAGAATTGGCAGAATTTTGGCCCTTTTGTGTGTTTTGCGGGCGCGTGTGTTTGGGTGAAAACTAAGTGAAAACTAGTCGTAGACCTTCTTCTTCTTCTTCTTCAAAGAGCGCAGTGGTTCGATTTTGTTCTGCCTTGCTGAGATTCTTGTGAATCGCTGGAACAAGTGACTGTCCAGGTAAGTTTCAAGAGGATCGAAGTAGTGGAAGTGCTGAAAACAGCAATGTTTTGTGAACAGCGCAATTTGCATGTTTTGAATATACCAGTATTGCATGTTTTTGGGGGGCTGTTTGGGGGTGTTCTAGATGTGTGGGGAGGGTGTGGGGGTCTGGGAGCACTGCTGGGATAGCATAATTTTGATTGGAAGTGATTTGAAGAAAATCCATGGTGGGAAAGAGGAGTTAGGGCCTAGCTGCAGAGTGCGTTTGGAGCGATGTTGACTGGTTGGCTGAAAATTTTCTAAGTATGAGTTTTTGCATTTTTGCTTTTTGCCTGTTTAGGGGTGTTTTGCTTTTTTGCGGGTGGATGCAGGGGTCTGGGGGCATAGCTCGGAAGGTCTAATATCGGAATCAAGTGTTTTGGACCAAATCCATGGTGAAAAAGCGTTTCCGTTTTTGCTCACTTGCCTGTTTTTGGGGTGCTGTTTGGGGGGCTTCTAGGTTATTGGGGGTGGCTTTTGGGGTCTGGGAGCACAGCTGGCACAGTCTACTTTTGATTGCATTTTTTTTCAGAAAATCCATGGTGGAAAAGGGGAGTTAGGGCCTAGCTGCAGAGCGTATTTGGACTGAATTGAAGGTAGGCCCATTTTTGCTTTTTGCCTGTTTGGGGGTGTTCTGCTTTTTGGTGGTTGGCTGAAGGGGTCTGGGGGCATAGCTCGGAAGGTCTAATATCAGAATCAAGTGTTTTGGACCAAATCCATGGTGAAAATGTTTTTCAGTTTTTGCTCACTTGCCTGTCTTTGGGGTGCTGTTTGGGGTCTTCTAGGTTTTTGTGGGTGGGTTTTGGGGTTTGGGAGCACTGCTGGCACAGTCTAATGTTGATTGCATTTGTTTTTCAGGAAATCCATGGTGGAAAAGGGGAGTTAGGGCCTAGCTGCACAGCGCATTTGGACTGAATTCCAGGTAGGATCGAAATTTGCTAAGTTTCACTTTTTGCGGTTTTGCTTTTTGGCTGTTTGGGGGTGTTAAACTTGTTTCCGCCTGGGTTGATGGGTCTGGGGGCATTGCTGAGAAGGTCTAATACCGGATAAAAGTGGTTTGGAGAAAATCAGAAGTGAAAAGGTTTTTCATTTTCACACATTTCGCTCACTTTAGCGTTTTCGGGGGGCTGTTTGGGGGGGTTCCTGGTGTTTGTGGGGGGGGGGGGGTTTGGGGGTCTTGGAGCAACGCTGGATATGGATACTTTTGATTGCAAGAGGTTTGAAGAAAATCCATGGTGGCAAAGGGGATTTTGGGCCTGGCTGCAGAGCGCGCACCGAGTGATCTGGGAACTAGGCATAAATTTGCCAAAGCCCCCATTTTTGCATTTTTGCTTTTTGGCTGTTTGGGGGGTTAAACTTGTTTTCGCCTGGGTTGACGGGTCTGGGGGCATTGCTAGGAAGGTCTAATACCGGATAATAGTCTTTTGGATAAAAGCCATGGTGAAAAAGTTTTTAACTTTTCAGAGTTTTCGCTCACTTTTGTGTTTTCGGTGGCCTGCTTGGGGGGGTTCCTGGTGTTTGTGGGGGGGGGGGGTTTGGGGTCTTGGAGCAACGCTGGGTATGGATACTTTTGATTGCAAGAGGTTCGAAGAAAATCAATGGTGGGAAAGGGGAGTTAGGGCCTAGCTGCAGAGCGCGCACGGAGTGATTTGGGATTGAGGGCTAAATAATTCTAAGTGTCACTTTTTGCAGTTTTGCTTTTCGGCTGTTTGGGGGTGTTAAACTTGTTTTCGCCTGGGTTGACGGGTCTGGGGGCATTGTTGGGAAGGTCTAATACCGGATAAAAGTGGTTTGGAGAAAATCCATGGTGGGAACGTTTTTAACTTTTTAGAGTTTTCGCTCACTTTCGTGTTTTCGGGGGCCTGCTTGAGGGGGTTCCTGGTGTTTGGGGGGGGGTTTGAGGGTCTTGGAGCAACGCTGGGTATGGATACTTTTGATTGCAACTGGTTTGGAGAAAATCCATGGTGGCAAAGGGGAGTTAGGGCCTAGTTGAAGAAAGCGTTTGACACTATTTTTAACTAAGGGGCTGGTTAGTGTTAGCAGTATTGCATGTGTTTGGGGGTGTTCGAGATTTTGGCAACTGGGTTCTGGGGTCTACTCTTGGAGCACTTGTAGAGAAATGTCTAATTTTGGTTGCAAGTGGTTTGAAGAAAATCCATGGTGGGAAAGGGGGGATTTGGGCCTACTTTACTTTCAAAGTACGTTTTGTCACCATTTTCCACTAGGCCTCAGACAGGTAGCAGTATCGCACGTTTTTTGAGGTCTGATTGGGGGTATTCTACATTTTAGCGTCTGGGTTTAAGGGTCTGGGAGCACTGCTGGGAAGGTCTAATTTTGTTCTAAAATCGTAGTTTACAGTACACCTGTCAACTTGTTTCTTCGTAGTTACTAGTAAGTTGCAGTAAGTAGTAGTGCTACTTTGCAGTAACCTAACCATCCATTTAGTAAACAACTTCTGGCATGCAGAAGTGCACTTCCTTTATGTCCCTTTAAAGATTTATCAATATCTTCAAATCCAAAGGTTTGTTTCCCTTCATTTGTTGTTTGACTGTCCCTGCTGTGTTTTTTTTCCTCTCTACCAAACTTTCCCAAAAAAAACCCATTCCCATCCAATTTTCAAACCCTAACCCTCTTCCCCCGGGCTGTGTGGTATTTCATTGTGGTGTGACTGACAACAACAATAAATTCCACACACTTGCTGGGGAGGATAAGGTCAAAGCAACCAAATCAGAAGTTCATGTGCGCCATCGTGGATTGATAAGAACATCCTCCTCCTACACGACGTGAACAATCAAATGCTTAATGCTTATGTTACGTTGATGACGTGTCCTTTGCCTTAATTTCTTATAGCAGTCCAACTCCACACAACTACTACTTATATTTACATCAATTTAGCACTGCTTAGGCTACAATTTAGGGCACTGTTCTCTACCGTACTATCTAATGTACTGTTTCTAATGCTACGCTCAGGCCACTCAATGTTTCATTTTCTTTCTTTTCATATGGTGATACTGCCAGTGTGTACCACTACTGCTACCAGCACAACAATGATATTGCATCCATCGAGGATTCAAGTCAACAACCAACCTTAATCACCATTTGCAATGCAGGCAGCCCTGGGGCTACCCCTATTCTCAAACACAAATCACAGGCAAGATAAGCATATTGGAGAGGTAGTAGAATAATGGGCTAGGACTAAGTTGGGAGGAGAGCAGAGACTGACAGTACTACTAGTAAAGTACAGTGGTAGGGCTACTGAATTAACTAACTTGGTTACTTGCATTTTGGTACATTTCAGGACTAGATGTTTCATTCATGCTGGTAAGTTTGAAGAAACTGAAGAACCGGGTTTTAGAACCCAGCAGCGCCAGGGATAATGCCCGATGTCTTCGGATTCCCCTGCCTTGGCAAACAGAGACACAGGGCACTTCTTGATGAAGTCAAAGAACAAATTTATTGGCTGCAACCAGGAACAGAGGTCTACGAAGCACAACACGGGTGGTTCGCTAGAGACTGCACAAATTCATAGAGCGGAGCATCGTCTTTTATGCTAAAAAACACATTCCTGGCTAGTATCAATTACATACAAACTGACCAATCGTAGAGTGACATTTCAAACATATCGCATGACGACAATCCCACTTTCCGTTGTCCAGCCCACCAGAAATGACCAAGCAAAATCCAACATTCTTGTTCAAACAGGCCGGACGAACCCATCGTAAAGACCTCAACCCAATCAATAATTAAGCCATAAAGGAAGGAACAGAAACAGATGAGAAGCAAGATAGAAGGGTGTGTGCATGTACCATAAACTCAGCAATGTCCTGCTCTTTGATCTCTATCTGACCAGCTGCTTAACAAAGAACTGGCTCGGGCAAGGGAGTCAGTTCGTTCAGGTCACACAGAAGTCAGCTAAGGTGTACGTGTCCCAAAGACTCGTTCGGCCATAGTCATCAGCCTATGTGAGGGCAACCACACAAAATGGCTGCCGTACACAAAATGGAACCCGAGTGTTTAAACAAAATCTATGAGTACATAGTGTTCTCATTGGTCGATTATTACGAAAATACTAGCCATGAGCGCAAAATCCGTTCCGCTCGCGGATTTTGCGAATTTTCGGTAAATTCGCGATCCACGAACTCCCGCGAATTTACCGCGAATTCGCAAATCCGCGAGCGGCGGATTCCGGGTGCAAAAGTTAAAGCCTGGCTGGCCTGTCAACTTGTAACTATTTTACGATGGCGCCGGCAAGCTGCCAGCACCATCCTAAAATAGTTACTAAGTTAGCTTCAACAGGAAGCTCTAATAGATAAAATAAAGCAGGTGCTCGCACCTGCTTTATTTTATCTATTAGAGCTTCCTGTTGAAGCTAATTTAGTAACTATTTTAGGATGGCGCTGGCAGCTTGCCGGCGCCATCATAAAATATTTACAACATGCCCTTCCTGTGAGCCCAAAAACAATCGTGAGCGTCGTCGAGGCAGGTGTGCCTTCTTCCCAAATCTACCGTGGAAAATCAGCTGTGATGCTGGATAGAGGCTTTTGCATCCTTGACTTTCACGAGCGCAATACCCGTGCTGTTCCTGTGACCAGGAGCTTCTTTCTCTTCATCTGCTGAACTGATCTTTCTCTGACCTTTTATACACACAAGAAGCATGTGTGAACTCGCATGGAAGCCCTGCCCGTTTGGCCCCGCCCACACACTCGCGGTTTGCACCGTCTTCCCGCCATTCACCCACTATGATGGACAGCTCACTCAAGGTACCCCTTCGGGGCGATTGCATAGTAACACACACATGGTCGCTCGAACTAGTTGATGCTCAAATTCAGTGACTCATTCATTACCCCAAAAACAATCGTGAGCGTCGTCGAGGCTGGACAGGTGTGCCTTCTTCCCAACTCTACCGTGGAAAATCAGCTGTGATGCTGGATAGAGGCCTTTGCATCCTTGACTTTCACGAGCACAATACCCGTGACACAAGAAGCATGTGTGAACTCGCATGGAAGCCCTGCCCGTTTGGCCCCGCCCACACACTCGCGGTTTGCACCGTCTTCCCGCCATTCACCCACTATGATGGACAGCTCACTCAAGGGACCTCTGCGCCCTTCGGGGCGATTGCATAGTAACACACACATGGTCGCTCGAACTAGTTGATGCTCAAATTCAGTGACTCATTCATTAGCCCAAAAACAATCGTGAGCGTCGTCGAGGCTGGACAGGTGTGCCTTCTTCCCAACTCTACCGTGGAAAATCAGCTGTGATGCTGGATAGAGGCCTTTGCATCCTTGACTTTCACGAGCACAATACCCGTGCTGTTCTTGTGACCAGGGGCTTCTTTCTCTTCATCTGCTGAACTGATCTTTCTCAGACCTTTCAAACACACAAAAGGCATGTGCACTCGCATGGAAGCCCCGCCCCAAATCCGCGGATCCGCAAATCCGCAAAATCCGCGGATTGTGGATCCGCAAAATCCGCCCATGCTTAGAAAATACTCATACATACCGCACTCGTCATTTGCGGTCCGCTGACACCAAAATCGTCTATATCCGACGACCTTCATTGAACAGGTTCAGAATGACGGAACCACAGAACCGCAGAACCACAGACCCTCAGAACCACAGACCCTCCTTTTGCCCTTACATAGGCAACAAACCCAAACCCATGTCAGTCTGAATCCAGGTCTATATTCATCAGATCATCAAGATGTTGCTGTAGCATCATCCTAGTACTTAGCAACTCTCTCTGGACAGGTCTCCTCGTACACAAAGTAGCTCAAAGGCCACATATAGCAGGAGCACACTGTATGCAAAGACAGAACAGGAAAAGGATAGCTAAGATCATCCCAATGACCATCAGAATCTTCCATCCCCATGTGGATAACAATCCCCAAAACCATCCCATCAACGACCAATCTCCCTCGTCACTATGTACAGACTAGGAGATCTCTTATGTAGTCTGGAAATGGCCTGGAAAACTGTCGGAGCGTTGTCTGGAATGAAAACGCAGCAGCTCGATTGAATCAATTTACATACCCCACCTCTATCTGCAAGTATGACATGTAGCGCAACTCTGTTCTGAAGAGTCATAAGTCGATCCGACTGGAGCTCAGCAGTCAAGTTACTAAGGGCACTGGCAGTTTCGACTATGGTGGACTCAACCACTCTCGTCAACTGTTGAATGTTCCTGCTGTTAGCCATAGGTCCCCAGAACGGCAGAAAACTCTTAAAGAAATCTCCCAATTCTTGTCCTGCGGTATCTTCCTTACTGAAGACACCTCTAGCAACTCTCGTCTTATGGTAATCTGCTGCAGCTGAAAAAGTGGGAGGCAACAGGAACGAAACAAAACATGTGCCCGACAAGTCAGGGGGCAACCACGTGTACGCTTTGTCGTAACAGATGAAATAGGTACCCTTAGCTGCTAGGAACGCTGGGGAAGTCTGAGACACAAACACATAAGTCTCAGTGCAAACACTCTTCCCTAACTGAGCTCTTGGATTCTTGCCATTACCTTGCAGACAATAATGACCCTGATGGGGCACTATCCAAATCGGTGGAGAACTTTTTGCTCGCTGGTTAACACTCAGACTAACTCCATATCCAGTAACGTTCCAACCAATGTATGCTTGTGTCTCATCTCTCGGGATAGTCTCATAGGAACTAATTCCTCTAATCATGTCGACTATACCCTTGACCAGAGCACTAGTCTTCGGACTATCTTTCACTGAACGTTGGGGATAGACTCCATGAGCATGAATGAACATCGTTCTGTATGCCCAAATTGAACCATTGTAGCTGAAAGGCAAAACCAGGTACGGAATACCTTTATCGGTAGTATGGGGCATAAGGCCACAAACCCAACAATTTGTCGTGTTCATTACTAGCTGGTGTTGGTGCAGGAGTTGAACAAAGGAATTATTAGCAAATTCCAATCTTCTAACAATTTCATGTTTGGGCAGAGGGTGAAAAGAATGTGAAGAAACAGTAGGAGGAGGCATAGGTTGTGTAGTGGGCATGAACGTCACTTTAAAAGAGAATGTCACATATCCAATTAAAAACCTCATTAGGCTAAGCAATATAAGCAAACACAATATTAAAAAACTTTTTCTGCTCATTAATTTACACATTTTGCTCTTAAAGCTTATTCTTTCAACAGGTTTCTCCATCTCGAAAAACTCCATCCTCTCTAATTGCTGCTCGCGGCGGTAGGGTGTTCTGTGCTAAGGAACGCGTCTGTCAGTCCAGAGCAACTCCCTTAGACCAACCAGAACCATCGACATAACGTCTTTGGCTTGCACTCCAAAGACTTGACACCGCGACTCTACAGCTGAACCCAGATGGCGGTTCAAAAAACAAAAATCAAAGTAGTTCCTCGGAGGAGAGTTAACCTTCAAAATCAGAAAAAAAGAAAAACGTCACTTTTTTATTTGTCCCGCGACTCTCGGTCGCAAATTATAACGCTCTTTGCCAGGCAATGTCTGTTCACGGAACAGTAAGTCAGGCTCAACAGTGTTGAAACGATTCAACAGAGGCACAGTTTCTTGAAGAAGATCATCACTTTCTTGCTCAGTGTTCGTTCCAATCAAACGGGCATCGCTGAAAGGCAGAAAACGAGGCACGGTCTCAGTCTCAGAATCAGGAAGTCCTTTCTGGACCCACCGGTCGTACGGCAGAGGCAAAGGGGCCCTCTTACAATGTATGCCGTGGATCCAGTTCTTTTTACCGTGCACTCGTACTGCAGAACGGGTGGATAATAACACCAAATATGGTCCGGTCCAGCGGGGCTGCTCGTTCTTGGTCTGCTGAAAGTTTTTCACGAGCACCCACGTGCCAGGTTCAATGGCATGTCCTGGATCTTCAGAAGCCTGTGGCAGTGTATCGTGAACCTGTTGATGCAAAACACGCAATTTAGCCGTCAATTCATACAGGTAGTCAAGCAACACAGGATGTTCTATTTCGCTAAACTTTGTCGGCCGCGGCACACCCCAAATGTTTGCCGGGCGACCGAACACTACCTCGTATGGACTCGAACCCATTTGTGAATGCACAGTCATTCTAGTGGACAGAAGGACTAGAGGCAAGGCATCTGGCCATTGTAAACCAGAGCTCGCTTGAATTTTGGCTAATTTCAGTTTAAGAGTGCCATTATAGCACTCGACTAGACCAGCTGATTGGGGGTGATTTGCAGCGTGGAACTTTTGCCTAATTCCTAATCCATCACACACTCTCTTCATCACTTGACCCACAAATTCACTCCCATTGTCACTCCAGATCATTCTCGGCAAACTATACCTAGGGAAGAATTCCTTAATAAGGGCTTTCGCTGTGGACAAAGCAGTGTTATCTTTCAAAGGGTAGGCTTCCACCCATCTAGAAAAAGAGCAAACAACCACTAACACGTACTTCAGGTTGTTGCACCTCTCCATGTGGATGAAATCTAGCTGCAAAGCCTCAACCGGATACGTTGGAGGAGCAAAATGACCAGCTGGAGTTGGAATTCCCTTACCAGGATTGTACATCAAACACACCATACAATTCTTTACCAGATTCTCTGCACACTTAGGAATTCCAGCATTCTGCCATACTGGAGCTAACAACTTACAAATCCCTTTCACACTGATATGAGCCAATCCATGAGCCATTGTAACCACTGGAAGTACATACGCATCGGGTAACAACCATCTCTGATGCTCTGACAAATCAATCCAACAACCATTCAAATCCAATTTACCCTTGCTCTCTCTCCATTCATTCAACTCTTTCTCTGTAGCTTCGGCTTGGATGGATTTCACACTCTCAATCATATCTTCACACATACTTCCATCCAGAACCCATCTCGCCGGACCCGCAACATACATTCGACTCATCACATTTCTCGCAGTTTCTTTCGCGACCTCCTCTGCAAACGCATTACCACGACCAACTTCATCCGTAACTTTCTTATGCGCACTGCATTTCACAATCGCAACTTGCAACGGCAAAGTAAGTGATTCAAAAAGTTTATTCACCAACTGACCATGCTGGATCTTTGCTCCATGCGAAGTCAGGAAACCACGCTCTCTCCACAAACGTCCAAAACTATGAGCCACGCCGAACGCATACTGGCTATCGGTATACACAGTCACTCGTTTTCCTTTCGACAACACACACGCTCTTGTTAATGCAATCAACTCTGCTGCTTGCTCTGATTTATGTGGGATACGTGCAGCTTCAACAATTGTATGCAAAGTAGTAACAGCATATGCCGCAGTCGTATCACAATTCGGAAGCTTAAAGCCGGAACCATCAACCCATAAAGTACCATCACATTTTGGAAGAGGAGTATCCCTAAGATCTATCCTCCCTTTCGTTTCTTCCTCTGTTCCTTAGAAGCAATCATGCTGTTCAGTAACATCTGTCTCAGTTGAAATCGGCAACAACGTAGCTGGATTCAACGTGTTGCATCTCTTTATGTGCACATGACTCGCTAACAAGGTCAATTCGTAACCCGACAACTGAGCACTAGTTAAGTGTTGTGTCTTGGTACGATTCAACTAGGTATCCACTGCATGTGGAACCATCACAATCAGTGTATTATCCATCACCAAACCAGCAGACTGTCGAATCGAAACAGCCGCTGCCGCTGTAGCTCTCAAGCAACTCGCAACACTCTAGCTACCGGATCCAAAGTCAACAAAAAATAAGCACATGGGCGCTGCTTATCGCCAAACTGTTGAGTCAAAACCGACAATGCACATCCCTCTCTCTCGTGGACATACAATGTGAAAGGCTTGCTGTAGTCGGGGGTACCCAACACAGGAGCCGAACACAACGCATCACGTAATTCTGAAAAGCTCTTCTGACATTCGTCAGTCCAAGGAATAGGATTTGGAGTATCCTTAACAGTAAGAGCTATCAAAGGTTTCGCGAGCAAAGAAAAATTAGGGATCCACCGTCTACAATACGACGTAATACCTAGGAAAGCACGTACTTCTCTCTGTGTCGTAGGCACACTCATTTTCGCAATCGCTTGGATTCTTTCTGGGGTCAGTTTCCTTCCCTCCTTCGATATGAGGTGACCTAAATAGGTAACTTCTTGTCGACAATATTGCAACTTCGAAAGAGAAACCTTATGATGGAAATCAGACAAGTGACGTAACAACAACAAAGTAGCCTCTCTACAGATCTCTTCATTGTCAGCATAAACTAACAAATCGTCAACATACTGAATAAGAGCAGCACCATCAGGTAAAATCAACAAATCAGGTTGCGTCTTCAAAGCTTGACTATAGATCGATGGACTCTCACAATAGCCTTGAGGAGCGCGTTTAAACCGGAAACTTCGTCCTCCTAAAGAGAAGCCAAAAATATCTCTACTCTCCACGGCAATCGGGATGCTGAAGAAAGCATTCTTCAAGTCAATCACCGAAAACCACGTGGCTGTAGCCGGGATCAAAGTCAGTAAAGCAGTGACATCAGGCACAACAGGAAATTGCGGAACTACAATCTTATTCACCTCGCGGAGATCGATCACATCCCTATATACAGGAGGCTGTGAAGAATCAGTTCTTTTCAGGACAGGAAAAACAGGACTATTGCACACATTACCTCTTGTTTCCTCAATCACACCTTTCTCAATCAGATCATAGATGATCGCCAAAAGTGCTCTTTCACCATCACTGGAAAATCGATATTGCGGAATGCGTGGCAATCTAGCATTCGCTTTCAACGTCACAACATATGGCGGAATCTCTAGGAGACCCACATTGTTCAGACCAGTAGCCCAAAGAGAATCAGGGAGAGAAGACAATTCAGGTGGAAGTCGATCTTTCCATAAATTCATCGGAGAGATCACTCTCTTACCCAATGTAAGATGTACTGCCGAAGGAGAACAATACAACGTCGCATACAATCTCTTCAACAAGTCCAATCCTAACAAGTTCTCACCACAACCTGTCGTCTGAATGAGGGGTGCTTCAAATTTACAAGGTCCAACAGAAATAGACAACGGATTAGAAATCGGATTCGTAACCGGGGCGCCAGAAAAACCTACTGAAACATTCGTTAAGCCAGACAAAGGTGCGCCAGGGAGTTTAGAGTGCATAATAGAACTCTTCGCAGCACCAGTATCCAACAGAAAAGGCTCTGACACACCTGATGCAATCACTTCAACATAAGGTCCACTCTGATCTACTAGAACTGAAACAACTCCCTCTCTTTGTCTATGGCTGTCCCAGAAATCATTACCATCCACATTCTCACCTTCGACATAGTAATCGTCCGCATAGTACTGTGCCGTCCTACCAGACGCACCATTCTGCTGATCAAAGCTATTCATAGAATTCTGTGGAGGCAAGGGATGCGCATTTTGACCACGACTTCTACCTCTAGGAGCTTGTTGAACACATCGACCTCTCACACCAGAATCACCATTTGTGCGCTGTAACAGAACCGGACAACTACTCTTGATATGACCCTCTTCTTTGCAATACGCACATTGATTAGGACCCACGGGAAAACACTGTTGAGAAGACTCGAACCTTTGCGAGTTTCTCTGATATTGCTGAGGTTGCTGATAATCGCGCTGATTATTACGAGGCGGATAAGTTTGCTGTAGAAGAACTTTAGTCTTCAATTCCTTAGTCTTCCTATCCGCTTTCTCTATCTCATCCTTATTTCTATTCTCATAGTACTGGGCAGTAGCCAAAATCTGCGCTGACGTGGAAACAGCCCAAGCACTCTCGGAATCCTTCAACCTAGTGTATAATTCGGGAACAAATTATGAACAAATTTGTCAACGAACAACCGTTGACCACCTTCTGTACTCATGTCCTGACCACTGTGGTCTACAAAGGTCTCTTCGAACCGCGTGAAAAAGTCAGACACAGTCTCGTCTTTCTTCTGCTTGCACGCAGACAACTTATCCCAATTAACACGCAAAGCAGGCATCAAAGTCTTCATATAATCAATATTTCTAACAGGCAGATCAGCAATCACATCCTCAGGTTTAGCACCACCTACTTGTCTAGTATCTGCAGCTCTAAGATTATCCCATGTATCACCTAATTCATGCGCATGATCCGTATGGCAAATTTTTCCCCATATAGGCTGTGGAACAACATTCCCAAACAACATATCTATGTCGGCTAGATTCATAATACATGAATCCGCAGTTTGAGATAGCTCCTTATAGTACCCTGCTGGATTTTTACGTGGACCAGGCAAAGTCTGCTTTAAGGCTAAGACTTCAGCCCGCTTCCATAGAACATGTACCCAAACTCGCTGAAAGTTTGGCGGAAGGCTGGATTAGCAGCTGCATCAACAGGTCTCCAAACTGGGGGAACCTCACGCATCGGATATTGACGCGCCTTTCTCCTAACTGACGGATCAGGCTCAAACAATCGCTGAGAAAGAGATTCACTCCTAAACGACAACAACGTTGCAACTGCTTTCTCAACCCCAAGACCCACAATAGTCCCTTTCGCAAACTCAGAGCATATACGGTACAACTCAGGCGGAGTCTGTCCTACTTCACCATCTTCCCATTGTTTGCGAAGGAAGGAACACATCATATCGAAAACATACCTTTGTTTCGGTGCTTCCCATTGATGGAAAACATCCATAACACACTCGAGATCATAAAGCGAAGGATACGTAACCCATTTACGCGCTAAGTGATCTAACACTGTCCGTTCATCAGGACCAGGCAACTGACTACGCAATTGCTTACACTCTACAACAGGAGACATACCCAATGAACCAAACAAAGGAGAAAAGAGACCAGCAACAGCATCAGTCATTCTCTGTGAAGCAGAAGGAGAAGTTGACAAAAGAACAGGAGAGGGAGCAGAATGAGAAGAAACCAACGTTGGAACAGTAACAGGAGGAGTAAACAGGACAGGCGTAGGAGTAGCAGACGAAGGAGGTAGCAAAGTTGGCGGCCCTTAAGAAGGCTGCGCCAAAGGAATAGGAGCCAACGGAAGAGGAGTCGGCTGTTGAGGAATCACAGGTGGCAAAGCAACCGGAAGTTGTGCAACTACAGGTGGCGGAGCTGCCGTAGCACTTATTATCTCTGCACATAAGGGGGTGGCGAACTCAATAGATCCGACATTAAAGGATCTTTCACAAGATCTTTCTTTTCCGCTTGCTGTTGAGGCGGCAAAGCTGGATAGCACTTGTCTACCGCTAGTTTACGCTGCCTAAGCATCTGTTCGCTTTCTTGTTCTTCTTCGTTATCCCTAAACTGTATACCAGCTTGCACCATTGACATACCTCGTTCTCGTTTCTTTTTCTTCGCTAACTTAATTTCTTTCTGTTTGGCTTCCTTTCGCATTAAGCGGAAAGAGTCAAACATCGCCGGCCGGGCTTTCTTCTCGAACAGTTTAACTTCGAGATTGTCTAAAATCTCAGTTTCAAAGCTACCATAACGGGGCCACTGTAGGACACCGTCTTTACCTGTTTATATTTGACCATACTTCATTATACGCGATAGGGCCCACACCATGTTTTACGTAGAGCTCATAGGTCGGAGTTCCAATCGGAGGAACCGGACACGAATCCTCCAATCGGGAATCCCTAGTACAACCACAACCAAATACCTTTCCAAGTCTGCTAAAACCAGGCATCTTCGCTCACTAGTCTAGCTTCAAACTTCAAGGGAAATCTCAAAAACGATAGTCTCGTGAATACACGAGTCCCTCAGCTTTGGGGCCTGCAGGTACTAAGTCAAAGCGATCCCGAAGGATACCAAAACAAAACTAAGAACTGGGAGATGCTCCACTCATACTTAACTGAAATGTCGATGGCGTCACCAGAAGACCCGTCTATCGTCTCACTCTACAAATCATCTAATGGCTCCAAGACAGGGCGACAGTCAGGGCAGCAGTCCTTCGCAGCCGTCGGAAAGCGGGGAACCTCGCAGCAAAGACTTTCGGACCACGACAACATACAGGGGTCGATGAAGTGGCAGGCCTTCCTCCAGAATTTTCACACAAAGCTCCTCACGATCTTCAGGCTTGGACCGGTACCGCTGAAGTCGCCCCACTTTGGGCGCCAACTGAAGAACCGGGTTTTAGAACCCAGCTGCGCCAGGGATAATGCCCGATGTCTTCGGATTCCCCTGCCTTGGCTTACAGAGACACGGGACACTTCTTGATGACGTCAAAGACCAAATGTATTGGCTGCAACCAGGAACAGAGGTCTACGAAGCACAACACGGGTGGTTCGCTAGAGACTGCACAAATTCATAGAGCGGAGCATCGTCTTTTATGCTAAAAATCACATTCCTGGCTAGTATCAATTACATACAAACTGACCATTCGTAGAGTGACAATTCGAACATATCGCATGACGACAATCCCACTTTCCGTTGTCCAGCCCACCAGAAATGACCAAGCAAAATCCAACATTCCTGTTCGAACCCATCGTAAAGACCTCAACCCAATCAATAATTAAGCCATATAGGAAGGAACAGAAACAGATGAGAAGCAAGATAGAAGGGTGTGTGCATGTACCATAAACTCAGCAATGTCCTTCTCTTTGATCTCTATCTGACCAGCTGCTTAACAAGGAACTGGCTCAACGAGGTCAGCCTCGGGCAAGGGAGTCAGTTCGTTCAGGTCACACAGAAGTCAGCTAAGGTGTACGTGTCCCAAAGACTCATTCGGCCATAGTCATCGGCCTATGTGAGGGCAACCACACAAAATGGCTGCCGTACACAAAATGGAACCAGAGGGTTAAAACGAAATCTATGAATACGTAGTGTTCTCATTGGTCGATTATTACGAAAACACTCGTACATACCGCACTCGTCATTTGCGGTCCGCTGACACCAAAATCGTCTATATCCGACGACCTTCATTGAACAGGTTCAGAATGACGGAACCACAGAACCGCAGAACCACAGACACTCAGAACCACAAAACCAAACGTCCAGTAACCACCGCCAACCCCACACAAAATAATATGAGCACGTATACTGTGTTTTGATATGAAAAATATAATTATTAAGAAATATAAATTATTGATGTAGTTGTCACAAAAATAAAATAAATTACCCCAACTCATCCCCCCTCACTAACCAAACCAATGTCCAAAAATCCAAAAGTCCCCTTTCCCAAAAACCCAATTCCCACCCCCCCAACAGCCTTTAAAAAAGGGGCAAGGTACAGTCACTTCCTCTGGTGGCGTAGTGTGGACAGCTGGTGGTGCACGTCCCGCAGCTCTTTGCGGAGGTCCCGGAGTTGGCGCTGATGTTTTTTGCCCAACCGCACCAGGTAGTCCACTCGCTTTCGGAGGCGGCGCAGACGTGCAATCCAGGCTCTGGGGGGCAGCTGTTGTTTTTGCTGCTGTGCGGCGGCGGTAGGAGGCTGTCGGGCCACAGCTCCGTTTGGCTAGAGGCTTCTGGCTGGTGGACCCGGGGGCAGTGGAGGAGGATGTACTGGTTGAAATGTCCTCATGCTCCTGAGCCCACAACCGCCAATACTCGGCACAAATAGCCTCCAGCTTACGGGCCCTGGCCCGGACAGCCTTCTCCTTGCGGGTGAGCTTTTTTGGAGTAGCATCTATGAAGAAAGAAAGAAAAATACTGAAGCCAATAGTCTTTAACATAAAGTCAAAATAATTCAACGGAAAGTTGACACTTAGTAACACCAGCAAGTAGCAAATACAGTATAACGTTTTGGCATGTATCTTTCCGCCGTCTTTGTAAGCCTGTGACATTACTGGGAGTTTCAGGAATTCCACTAGCAGCACTATGGGTGGACTCACTACTACATACAAAGTCAGAGAGTACTAAAAAAGGCCTTTTTTACTTTTTTTCTCTTGTGTTGCAAAATAAATTACTGGTACGTGAACTTGTGATAGCCGCCATAATGGCAGCTCACTCAGCTTTCACCCAAGAAATACAGACACAGGCCATGATGATGCAGACTCGCAGTACTTTAAGCAGTACATGCAGGTGGGGATTGGAATGTTTTACTTTTCTATAGGGGTGGCACTGCCACTGACCATACTTCATCCAGTCAGCGTCTGCTCTACTACATCATACACCTCTGCTATCGATGAGGATAAAAAAGATAACATCCAGGTTTCCAAAGTACGTCTATGATTCTTCTTAATGTCTCAAATGTACCAAAATTTATCTTTGTCAACAACCAACTAACACCCATTTCATTATATTTTGGAAACCGCCGTCTTCTTATCTTGAATTGCATTCAACAAAACCATTCTTTACAGTCATAAATATTAAGACTCGCTCATCCTTCATTTCACCCTTCTTTAACTTTTCGTTCTTCACATTCCTAAACTACATCTGATATGACTTGGCTTCACAATAAAAATTTGCCAGCTGAGTTGAAGTGAAATAGAGGGGGCCATTGGTTACCCGAGAAGTACCGCAGCTAATGCTATTACAAGTCAAGGTTGACTGTCTTCTCCGTGATGGCCCAAAAAGTAGTTCTAAATTAGTAACTGTTCTTAACAGTACAGTCTACTTATACTAGTGTACTGTGTACTACTGTACAGTACATCATACACTCATTTGAGAGCCTACTCAAAAACATTTCAATGAGTAAGGAGTATAATAACTTACCACCCTCCGCCACCCCTGAGTCTTCCCCCCAGCTCCTCCTGTTGGCGCTGCCGCATCCAGAGTGGACCCCTCCGCACTGCTGGCCCCGGCACTGGTGGTCATCTCTGCCGCATCGATGTTGTGATGTCTAGGAAAAACGTCATATTTTCAGATGCCATACACAACCCCCTATTTTGTCTCGTAATGGAAGAAAATGTTACATAACACATTTTTTATTACTGGGATTGAAAAAAAGTAACGGTTTTGGGGAGGAAGTGTTAACCTTTTATATGCTTATTCCATTAAATGCTACACTTCTTCTTATGACAACTGATGAATGCTTGCTTAACGTGCACCATTTTTCTCATTACAGAAAGAAGATTCCGTTGCCCTTCTGCCAGATGATTCACCAACTACTAGTAAGTCATCACCAGCAGTACTTTAAGTACTTTAAAGAAGTTGGGGGCTCCCGCACAGTTATTCTAATAATTTCATGTGTCTGTAAACTATTATTAAGTTTGAGTCATAGTAATTTCATTCATGGGAATGTTGTTTAAACTTTAACTTCATCTTCATCCATCACCATTGCTCGCTCCGAATACTACGCTATTAAAAATAAAGAAATAATGTTTTCATTTCTTAATTGAAAATAAAACTTTAAAACTAACAAACACTGTTTGGTTTTTGTTCACAAGTGAGTGAGCGGAAGGGTTTGAACTACTGCACTTGGCAGTCATGTTTCAGTGACTCAGATAGGCAGGGACTTGGCGGTAGTCTTCTTCTGTTCTTCTGGGTTATAAAATCATTGGTCAGACACACTAGATAGTCAGTCAGGGTATTGGGGTTCAACCTCTGTTCGGACTGAGCTATGTCGAAAGTCGAACTGCACCTATCATCAACAATGTTCTATTTCTCTTGTCCATACTTCTTTGTGTGCAGAATAGTCCCTGAAACACTAGCGGTATGGGATGTGCTCCTCTCAAATCAAAAAGGCAACTGCTACCTTTTACTTGGTGTAAACAATGACATTTTATGTTGGAAATTGTCAAAGCACTTACATTAAGAAGACTGGAATAGACAGCAAGGGCAACCCAGAGGACTGCACTCAGTGCCTAGAGCTATTGCTGGATCAGAGTTTTGTTTCACACTGTTTGCCGACTGGGCAAGCTTAGCTACCTACACAGACCGACTCATAATCATAAATAGTAGTAGCACAGAGAGTGTAGAGGCAGGATAAGAATGTAGAAAGTAGTCTACATTAGAAGAAGATCAAAGACTATTTTGTAAAACAGAATTATTAGGAAACAGTTTGTAATTAATAGGAGCTTTAAAAGTTAGGGAAGTATACGTATTAATATAACTATAGAACAACTTACTGGGACCAGCAGAAGAGCCTGCAAGGGACTGATCCTGTCCACCTTCTTCCACCGGAGTCTCAGTCGCCGCCGGCGCCTTGCCCCTGGGAGGTTCTGGTGAACATGAAATAAAAAAACACAACATGGATGATTGTTTTTTGGGAAATATTTGATTACTTTGAACACAATCTAAAATTATGTCGGGGAAATAAATTAACAACAATTGCATCTGATCTGGTCAACTAGGAGGGTAGTAGTACAGTATTGCAGGATTCGCAGACCGTCTAATAGGAAAGTTATGTAATTCACTAACTACACCAACAACAAAAAGGTTCTACTACGACTGCCATCACTCAGCAGCACGAGACGTCGCGTGACAGACACAGTCCGTCATCATGATTGCAGACCACTAACAAATGTCCTATAACAAGTAATAAATAACATACTCAACGTATTAATCCACCACTATCTCTTCAAAATGGCAGCAGCAGGAGTACAAGGAAGGACTAGACTTGAGTCTACTGTCTCTACCATGACGCAGTAATGCTCTCAAATGAGTAAAAAGTTGCAAACAAGTAAGCATAGTAGCAACGCCAATACCCAGGTGAGCACCTGCAATGACAGAAGCTATTTAAAGATTAATTTACCTGCAATGTAATCGAATCAGCAGCATTCGTACTCTTCAGGAAAAAAATAGATTAGCAATAAAACAGAGCAAAAGAAAAAAAAGTAGTTATTAAATAGCTACTTACCAAGGCCAGGGATCTCCAATCCTAGCAGGTCGAGCATGTCATGCTCCCGGTCCAGGATGTCAGTCCACCGGTGCGTCGCTTGCTGGTAGGTGCGCCGGACCCCAGACTCCTTCCACATGCCCCGGCACACCTTCTCCCACAGGTGGCGACGCTCCCGGAGGCCGTAACCAGAAGCAATCCGCCCACCTGCTGCCACGGTCTTAGGGAGGTGGACTTGGACAAAAACCATCAAGGCGGCCACCTCCACCGCAGAGAAGATCTCCCTGGCCTGGACTTGCTCCCCCTCAAACGCCCAGAAGGGAGCCGGGTACGGGGTGCTGGGCCCTTCCCCTTGCCCTTGTCGGCTCCCTTTGGCATGGTCCTGGGCACAAGAAAAAGGAAAGAAGAATAGGTGTGGAAAAAATAAGGGAGAGAGCGAAAGAAATAAAGTAGGTAATAAACTAACAAAAAGTTTTAAAAAACACAAAATATAGATGTAGGAAATTGTAGAGATAAATAATAAGCAAAAAAAAGCAAAAAAAGTTCAGAAAAACATAAGATTACAAAGATGTAAGATGGATAGAAAGGTAGTATGCCCAAAAACCATAGCAATTAAATGAAAAACAAGATGGCCGCGCCCATAGAGGACTGCGTGGGTAAGTTTGCGCGATATTTTCCCCGTGAGCACGCAAAAACACAGGCGAACTCGTAATAGCGCGCCGCACACAACCCGAGATTGACAATAGCGCCCGGAACCGGAAATACGCAAAGCGCACAAGATGGCCACGCCCATGTACGACCGCATGGGTAACTTCGCGGTCGGTGTGCTGCAAGCAGCTTGCGAAGACGCAAAAAACCTTGCGAACACGCAATAAAAACCAATCTGCTAATTTGCACAAATTCACGGATTGCGAGTTCGATTTAGCGTGAATTCGCGCCCCACGAATCTCGCGAAATTGCAGAAAAACGAGTTTTGCAAAACTGAAAGCACTTAGCAGGTGCAAAAGTTCAAGCTAATTTGTAACCATTCCCTTTAGTGCTTCCTGAGGGGCCCCTCCAAAGTTCAGTTGCCTACTTGCAACTATTCTCTGACCCTGCTCTGACCCTCAAAGCAGGGTCAGAGAATAGTTACAAGTATGGCAGAATGCTCCTGTAAAAAAATTAAACTGCAACAGGAAGCACTTACAGCTAAGGAAGCAGGTGCCAGACTTGAAGCTCAAATTCAGTGACACATTAACCAGCCCCAAATTAATTCATCTCAGTTGAGGCTGGGCAGGTGTGCTTTCCCCATAATCTACAGTGATGAACCAGAGGGTGCTGTGATGAACCAGAGGGTGGCAGTGCAGAACTAGAGGGTGGCAGTGATGAACCAAAGGGTGGCAGGGATGAACCAGAGAGTGGCAGGGATGAACCAGAGGGTGGCAGTGGTGAACCAGAGGGTGCTGTGATGAACCGGAGGGTGGCACTGGTGAACCAGAGGGTGCTGTGATGAACCAGAGGGTGGTAGTGATGAACCAGAAGGGGACAGTGAAGATCCAGAGGGTGGCATAACCAGAGGGTGGTAGTGATGAACCAGAGGTGGACAGTGATGATCCAGGGGGTGGCAGTGGCAAACCAGAGGGTGGCAGTGATGAACCAGAGGGTGGCAGTGATGATGCTGAGGTTGGCAGTGGCTAACCAGAGGGTGGCAGTAATGAACCAGAGGGTGGCAGTGATGAACCAGAGGGTGGCAGTGGTGAACCAGAGGGTGGCAGTGATGAACCAGAGGGTGGCACTGGTGACCCAGAGGGTGCTGTGATGAACCAGAGGGTGGCAGTGATGAACCAGAGGGTGGCAGTGATGAACCAGAGAGTGGCAGTGGTGAACCAGAGGGTGGCAGTGATGAACCAGAGGGTGGCACTGGTAAACCAGAGGGTGCTGTGATGAACCAGAGGGGGACAGTGATGAACCAGAGGGTGGCAGTGGCAAAGCAGAGGTTGGTAGTGATGAACCAGAGGGTGGCAGTGATGATCCAGAGGGTGGCAGTGGCGAACCAGAGGGTGGCAGTAATGAACCAGAGGATGGCAGTGATGAACCAGAGGGTGGCAGTCTTGAACCAGAGAGTGGCAGTGGTGAACCAGAGGGTGCTGTGATGAACCAGAGGGTGGCAGTGGTGAACCAGAGGGTGATAGTGATGAACCAGAGGGTGGCCGCGATGAACCACAGGGTCGCAAACAGGTTGGACACGTAGAAACAACATGGTCGCGACCGTTGCGACCACACAAGTAAGTTTGCGTTCCCGAACTTGTAAAAAACCCTCGCGAGCTGGCAAAAACCCTTGCAAACACGCAAAAAAAACAAATTCGCGGATTTTGCGAATTGCGAGTTCGCTTTTGTGCGAATTCGCGGAACGCGAATTTGCAAATTTCGCCCATACTTAGTCCTCAAGTCTTGCTAATTTCACACGCGTGTGGACGATATGTAGAGAATATTCAGACACACATTAATAAACACATCATGGATGTCACCCCCCCACACTGCCCCGTTCCTTACATGCTGACGGGCGGCATCTTCATCTCCATTCTGGGCTCTGCTGGTGGCAGGGCAGTGGTGAGCGCTGGGTGCCTCCAGCACCATGCCAGCAGCGGCCACCCCCTCTTCCTGCGGCTGCCTCTCCAGCTCCTCACTCCATCCCCTCCTCGGTGGCACCCCCGAGCCCGTCCGTCTCAATCCAGTCCCCACAGAAACCCCCTCCGCCGCGACCGGGCTCGGAACCCCGCGCTCTTGCACTGGGCTTGCTTCCTGCGTTCTCAAAGCCTGACTCCCCGCACTCTAACTCCGCCTCCTCCCGAGCCGGTTCCTCTCTCGCTGTCTCCTCCTCGAAGCAGTGCAGAGGTGGGGAAGGAAGTGCAGAGGGGGGACAACGGGACTTCCCTCAGGAAGGGGGAGGGGCGCTGAGGCGGAGAGCGGCTTCGCAGGAAGCTACCTGCGTCCTTTAAGAATTATGGGAACAAAAACAATTTAACCCACGTATCTTTCAAAGAGAAACACGTGGTCACACAGAAGGTTGAAGGGAGCGTATCTTTGCGTCGCCGTCTTTCTCTCTAAGCCCCGTCCCTTTCAGACTGGGTGGTCCGGACTTCCTGCTGTGGTAAAAGGCTCCTTATTTTCTTTACGGGGCCATCTGGACCCATAAAGAGGATAAGAAGCCTTTAACTTCAGCAGTAAGTCAAGGAGCCCAGTCTGAAAAGGACGGGGCTTAGCAAGAAAGAAGAACGTCACTAGGACCTCTTCTCCAATGGCTGGCCACCGTTAAGGAGGCCAGCCACTGGAGAAGAGGGGCGGGGCTTAACCCTCGCTAGTGAAGTACACTCTAAAACATAAAATCTCGCGAGCTCGACTGCGCATGTGCGCAGTACGCCACGCGAGACCTAAAAACAGCTAAGGTATTCTGTGAAACTTTAATTGGATGAGTAAATTAAATTATAGCGAGAATGACTTAGAGGGTGAAAGTCCGAAAACAAAAAAGCCATAGAGGATTTTGGTAAATTTTCCCATGTAGCTGCTCTGAAAAGTAATTCATTTCAGACTTTTTTTTCTTCTTTAACTGCTCACATATTTGTAGATTACATTACTCCAAGATCGACTGAGAGAATTGGGCAAGAAAATGGACGAATTGAAGAAGATAGGATCCAAAGCAATGTTTTGCATCATGTGGTAAAAGAAGGTGCATAATTTAAGATTTGTTGACTTAGGGGGCACGTTGATCATATCATTTTGAGTGAGACTGATCAGAATGTTGATAAATTGAGAGTGCTGGATTGGGCAGGCTTTATTTTCACTGGGTCAGACAGAGGGTCACAAGAGGTGGGAAGGCATATGTTTGAAAACATGGAACAAAATGCAAGTCCTTATTGTTAGTGATTTTAGAACTCTGGTGGAGACGTAAGTGTGCTAGATTTGGATTTAAAATAGGTGACACCGGCAGGCCGTGGCCTTGCAGGGCAAGATGGCGGACAAGCTCTGCTGAGGCACAGAGTTAATGCCACTTAATCCATAAAAATATTAACCAAGCAGTTCATATCGGCACCTAGTAAGATAGGCTCCACACCTGGAGACAGGACGAATGAGAAACTAGCAAGAACAAGCATTTACAATGCAATAGGTCTCGCATTTAAGGGAGTGTAAGCTATTGGCATTGTAAATGACAATGCCTTTTATTTATATTTAATAAATGAAAACAAAAATAAAAGGCATTGTTATTTACAATGTCAATAGCTGAAACTCGCATAAATGCGAAACCTATTGCATTGCAAATGCTTGTTAGATTAGTGAGTAGAAACGTTCCCTTTCAGCCCGGCCCGCACGGCAAATTAATTAAATAAACAAGCGCGGCCGCTAAATTGAAAGCGGACCGTGCTGCAAATAAACAAAAAAAAAGAGTGCTTACTGACTTATGAAGCAGACCATGTAACGCCACAAGTAAAAGATCCAGTCCTCATGGGAGGTAACAAATGGCAACAGGGTGGTAACAAGGAGGGACTAACAAGCCTCATTATCAATCGGAAACCAGCATTTACCAAGGACAATGACACCAGTCAATCAAAAATATGGGCGGAGAGAAGGCGAGACTACCACAGCATACTCGACTACTGCATGACTCGCAGAGCGAGCAGTGCATGCTCTCTGCCGCTAGGCCCAACCTAAAAAGGAGACACCACAGACACGATCAGCTGTAAACTCAATCTCTTGAATTCTTGATGTATACGAGTTCTGTGCCTGTGGAAATGCGTTACTTGTCAGCAGTATGTCATTCCTTGTAAATACCCTTTGCGTAAATTGCGCACCAATATTTACTTTTATCTCAAACCAATTGTGCTGGGCTGTTTTTAGGAGCACCTAGAATGACATGTATATATACATGCAGTTCCAAAATGTAATGTAAATGCGCTATACGTTTCACAGCTCCTAGCCGCTTGTTCACGGGCCAAATTACTGCCCCCTGGTGGGCTCGCTCTGGTGCATTCGTCACAAGGCCTCTTTCAACTTGTAGTGTTCTATCGTACATTATTTCCCTCCAGTTAGTTCTGCCATACCACATTGTTCAGAGTATAATCATACTACCCTCATGTGGGTCTTCTAGAAAGGCATACGGTTCCCATAATACTTCCAACTTGTTATTCCTGTCAAACGCGTAGGTTCCAATACCTCGCAACAGTCCTTTTGCTTTCCAAGGTGGTGCGATCGCCACGACCCGGACCAGCCGTTTTACGTCATCAAACAGTTTTTATCCTTTGCGCGAAACGCGTAGAGCATTTACATTACATTTTGGAACTGCATGCCAGTTGTTGCTCGAATAAAGGACTCTATTGGAGAAAATGGGGTCCTGCTTGCTCACTGAGTGCGTCTCCAAGCAAAGGGTGAGGATTTACAGACTCTGACTGATTATTATAAAGGAATCCTCCCAGCCGATGTTAGCTCATCACCAAGCGAAAAATATACCAATTTGGTTATTTTTTCACTGAGGGGCCATGGTACCCATGTTAACAGACTAGCCTATTTTTGCAGTCTGTTTTGTGAGGAATAGGCATATTACATATTAAAAGAATTGTTTCGAGTACAGTAGGGATCATATTATGTCCTGAGTAAAGCAGTGGGGACTACTTACGAAACATGTCGACCAAGTAGGGCGTAATTTTTACCGCCGTGCATATACTTTCCCATTTTAACGTTTCCAGCTAGGGAAGTGAATAAAATGTATTTTTTCCACTAGCCAGGGAATTCTTAATAACCCTCAAATTTATATTTAGCACACTCCCTACCACTCTCACTACCCACACCACACATAGCCTATTCACATAAAATCAAGTGCTCCAGCGCATTCGTATGTCGAAGCACACCCCGCCCCGTAGAGGGACGGGAAGACCCCTATGATGAAGCATGACACTAAGGCATTCTTAGTGTGTGAGGGTTTTTTTAAAAACACTTAGTGCTTCTCCCTGACATTTCAAGGGATCTTCAACACTCACTTACTTACATATCACAAAAGAAAATTCAAAAATTTGAAAATGTAGAAATTCCAAATAGGGTGGAATCTTGTTTATACTTACTTATATTGGAAGAAGATTATATCTATCAACCTCTATACTCCCCCACCTTTGTTATTTTTGACTCAATCAGTTGTCAACAAAGTTAGTCACTCAAGTACTGACAAAGGATGAAAGTTGGCCCAACATGTTTAGAGCTGTGGCTGCAGAGTGCCCACAAGCTCTCAATAGCACCGCTTGTCACCAGTCAATCTATTGTACTGGCTTTAGTTTCGAAGTACAGAAAGTTCCACATCCCCATTCCTAAACTACATAGAGAAACCATGCGTAACGAGAAATACCCTGACCTGATTCAGTTCACAGAGCCCGACTATATGAAGCATTTTATTCAGTGCTTAATTTGAGCGGGTGGTTGCAGGTAGGCCTCACTGGCACTAATTTTTGGGCACCAGTACTTATTTTCCTCAGCAGACTTTGACCCAGAAGGAAACTCAAAAGGGGGAGCGAAGAGGAAGAGAACAACAGAAAAAGAGTGACAAAGTGAGAAAGAAGGGCCAAAGAAGGACGTGCGAGAGTGCATTTGAAAGGCAGGGACTGTGTGGTAATGGATTAAATATGCAGGAGGCGGATCAAGACTACCCATCCTTGACATTCAGCACAGAAAGCATCTGAGCAAATGTCGGGCCCCAATACCCACTATTTTACATATTAAAGCACTGACTTTATTTATGCATTTGTGAATTGTGCTTGGTGCCTAAAGTTGCAGACTTCAGGACTGAGACACCTAGGATTGGACCCCAGCTTTCCCACTTGACTCATCTGTGTGTTCCTGGGTAGATCACTTTAGCCCCCACCCTCTGTCTTCAGTTCCCTTATTTGCTAAAAAGTGGGAGCGCCTAAAGACAATTTACTTCACAGTGTGAGCTATACAGAAACAGTTGTTCATTCTCATTTACCTTGGTTCCGATTCCAGCGTCGCTTTGCCCTGTCTAGGAAGCTCCGTTTATGTGAGCAGTGTCCCGATTTCTCTAAAATCTACCCCTGAGGTGGAAGCCGGGGGCTCATAGTATTTGTTTTGCGCTGATGAAACTGTTCACGTTGTACTTGATATTTTAAAAATTGTAAATATCTTAATAGTACTTTTTTAACCTGCACTGCTTATGACTTCAGCGCGAGATTAGCATCGCACTGAAGCCGAAACGAACACTCTTCAGGCACGGTGCAGCCGATTTTCGGGCTGACACCGGGTTTTCACTCACATCACGCGCCATCTTGCTGTGAGGAACGGGTCGCGTTCCAGTTGTTGGACACCTCCCGCCCTCCCAGCCTACTTAAGGGCGGGCTGTCAGCATCGCGTTGATTTCTCTAAAATCTACCCCTGAGGCGGAAGCCGGGGGCTCATAGTATTTGTTTTGCGCTGATGAAACTGTTCACGTTGTACTTGATATTTTAAAAATTGTAAATATCTTAACAGTACTTTTTTAACCTTCACTGCTTATGACTTCAGCGCGAGATTAGCATCGCACTGAAGCCGAAACGAACACTCTTCAGGCACGGTGCAGCCGATTTTCGGGCTGACACCGGGTTTTCACTCACATCACACGCCATCTTGCTGTGAGGAACGGGTCGCGTTCCAGTTGTTGGATGCCTCCCACCCTCCTCTAAATTCACGAGGCTCACATATAAATAAAGTATGTCTCCTCGTCCGCGCAGCGGGCGGGCGCAGCGGGCACGCCGAAGGCGCGCCAAAGGCAAGCCCGTCTGCGCCCGTCCGCGCTGAGTCCGGGCCTAGGGCCACGACCCCTGGCCAGGTACTATCAGATCGCAGGATATCCTACCCCCGATCCTCCCTATTAGAGCTGCGTGCTCCATATAACTCCCGATGCACGGTTCACGACCCGACAAGTCTAACATACAATACCTCTATTAAATGTACTGATTGCAATACCATACTTTTCATAAATAATCACAAAATCCAACCTAAGTCATTATTTACCATTACAGAAACCGAGTTTTTTATGGCTCTTATCAACGCGCGATCAGTATGCAAACATAGACAGGAAATAGCAGATCTCATTACTGATAACAACTTAGATGTTTTGTTTGTCACAGAGACTTGGCTGGATGATGTATCTGATCCAGACCTAGTAATTGCTGTGCCACAAGGTTATAAAATGTATCGACAGGATAGGACACGGAAACGAGGTGGGGGATTGGCAATCATCGCCAGAGAAAGGTTTCCTATAAAAATAATATCTATTCCAGCCACAACATGCGAAGCGCTACAGTTCAGCATTATGTTCACTGCCCTTTAAAGTTTTAAGGGACTACTTTTATATCAACCTCCTGGAACCAGGACGGCCTTCATAAATAACCTCAGTACAATAATGGAATCGTTAGTTATGGAGGAATCTTTCTCAGTTCTGGGTGATATGAACTTTCATCTGGATCTGGAGGATGATAAGGACACACAGGCCCTGATCATGGACCTGGACACGCTGGGGCTTAGACAAATGATTACCTCCCCGACCCATCAAGCCGGACACATTTTAGATGGCATCTTTTCAAACGTGGAGGGCCTACAGATACTTAATATCCTACCTATGCCCTGGACAGACCACTATGTTATATTTAGCAAACTGATAATAACGGAAACCTCCAAGAAAAAGGCTACCACTCCGAATCCAGCCTCTTTCAAAATCTGTAAAAATATAAACCAGACCAAATTAACTACCTTACTGGACAGTACTTGTCCATCGCTGTCCTCTGATCCTAACATTGCTACTCAACAATTTCACGACTGGCTCGGCCACGCCATCAACACGTTAGTACCAATAAAAAAAGTGTCTAACAATAGAATCACCCCTTCAGCTCCATGGTACACCGAGGAACTAAGGAGGCAAAAACAGTTGAATAGAAGCAGGGAAAGGCAGTGGCGGAGAAATTACGCTCCAGAGGATAAGGCGAAATACAAAGAGTCACTCTCTGTATACAAAGTGATGATTACAGAAGCAAAAAAAACATTTTTCTCTGATAAAAATAGACAAAGCCAAAAATTCAAGTAGGCAATTGTATGACATCACGAGAACATTGTCAGGTAATGCTCCTGATCTTACCCCGCCTGCTTCTCAATCTTTCTGTGATGCACTGGCTAAATTCTTCTTCTCCAAAGTTAATGATATCTATCAGGCTTTTTCTTCAAACCCTATAATCTCAGCCTCCCCCAATTTGGCATCTGACAAGGCTTTGACTAGTTTTAAACCGTTGACTATAGATCAAACTAAAACTATAGTATCTTCTATTAAAACTGCATCAATACTGGATCCGTGCCCTTTTTCAGTTCTTTCACCTGTGATGGATACACTTATCCCGGTTATTACCTTAGTCTGCAATTCCATACTAGGCTCTGGAATCTTTCCCGATTCCTTAAAGAACACAATAGTGAAGCCCCTGCTGAAGAAATCAAGTTTGGATAAGACAGATCTAAAGAACTATAGACCTATTGCAAGCCTACCATTCCTAGCCAAAGTGAACGAAAAGGCCATGAACCAACAGTTGGTTGAGTTCCTGGAGAAACACCACTTACTGGACGAATCACAATTTGGCTTTCGAAGATATCATGGCACTGAAACCGCCTTAATCAAAGCTGCAGATGACATCAGGACAATTCGAGATCAAGGTGGGACAGCAGTCCTTGTACTGTTAGACCTATCGGCGGCCTTCGACACGGTCGACCATAAGATCCTTGTCGACCGTGTCGAAAAGATGGGCATTCACCATTCAGCGAGGAACCTGATTGTATCCTTCCTAGCTGATAGATCACAGGCAGTCACTCTGGGCCCATATCAATCTGCCAAATTGTCATTACCGTGCGGGGTTCCTCAAGGCTCATCCCTAAGTCCGACACTATTTAATATCTATGTGTCGGACCTTGCTAATGTCATCAAAGCATATGGGATGAGCGTAACCTCCTACGCTGATGATACCCAATTGGTGATGGCCATCAAAGACAACGGACTTGAGGTGGCAGACCGATTTCAACATGGAATGCTTGCAATCAGTGAGTGGATGGCATCTAATTGCCTTAAGCTAAACTCCGATAAGACGGAGGTGCTTATCTTTGGACCCCTTCGACCAGAGTGGTCGTCAACCTGGTGGCCATCAGCCATGGGAGAGCCTCCTAGGCCAGCACTTAAGGTTAGGAACCTGGGAGTAACATTCGATGTGGACCTAAATTTTATGGCACACGCGAACAAGGTAGCGGCAACAGCCCATCATAAATTAAAACTGATCAGGAAAATCATTCCGTTTCTGCCTGATACCGCCGCCAAAACCCTGATCAGCTCCTTGGTGTTAACATCTCTTGATTACTGCAATGGGCTATTTTTAAACGCCCAAGCCAGGATAATGAACAAGCTTCAGTCACTGCAGAATGCAGCAGAACGGCTTCTTTCGGGAACACCCAAGTTCTCCCCGATTCCTGATACCATCAAGAAATACCATTGGCTAACGATCCGCAACCGAATAAAATTTAAATCGTTATGCATAGTTTACAAAGCACTGCATGACCAGGCTCCTCACTTTTTTAAGGAACAGTTGACACCTTACAAACCAACCAGACAGCTTCGATCGGCCACCTTGAACCAACTAGTGGTCCCTCGATCCAAGACAGTTTCTTGGGGAGACCGCCGCTTTCTGGTTGCGGCATCCAAATTATGGAATACCTTGCCACATTACATTAAGACGTCCTCCTCACTTCTGCAGTTTCGTAAATTACTAAAGACTTGGCTGTTTGATCAGTAATTTAAGACAATTTTTATTATGAGCCGCTAGGGAAATGAGGGAATCACTCAGCGCCGAGACGCCTACAGGTATTCGCCGCGCTCAACAAATTATAAAAATAAATAAAAATAAAATAAATAAATCAGCAGGTTTCAGCCTCAGATCACACACTCTGCTCGCCACCCTGGGACCGCGAAGACACGATGCCGAAAGAATCCTCCTTCCGTGGGATCAGTTCCCTCCTTGCATCCTCCTCTCCACAGGCTGTGCCGGAGCATATGATCCCCGCCGGGTGACTCACTCCTGCTGGCCACACAGGGGTGGAGTTTACACAGGCGGGGAGACTCTTGGTATCACGGGGACAGAGGTCCAGGTAGCCACAAGCCCCAGGAATTACATATCACAGAGCTTTTCTGATCTCTGAGACAGCAGCCATCCACCGCCCTGCACAAGCACCATGTGCCCTGAATCATTAGCAGGACAACGTATACACAAAAGAAACCACAGCCCTACCACTCTGGATAGGGGAAGCAAACAGGTGGATTGCCAAATACATTGGATGAACAAAGGCACTCAACCCTGTAAAATTGTAGCCTTTTTTCTACAATGCTAAGAGAAAGTCAGACTATGGCTATAAAAAAAATAAAGCATTTGCAATGCAATAGAACTCGCATTTACGCGAGACCTATTGAATTTCAAACGGGAGTGCGGGTGGGCGGGGGGCGAGAAGGCACAAACAACAGGGTTACAGGGTGGTGAGACGGCATGGACTGCGGTAGGGGGGAAAGCACAGGAATAAAATAGTGCTCACACTCTAAATAGAATATACCATGCAGCACTTGGAGTAAAGGGGCCAGTAGCCATGGAAGGATGCAAATGACAACATGGCCATAATAAGGAGGGATTAACAAGCCTCATAATCAATCAGACGGCATCATTTACAAAAAGACAATGGCACAAGCCAATTAAAAACATGGGCGGAGAGTGGGCGGAGCTTCCACTCCATACTCCATTACTGCATGCCTCGCAAAGCGAGCAGCACATGCGCGCTGCTGCTATAGGCTTGACATAAAAAAGATCTGTTGGGACCTTCGAAGACAGCAGGGATCAGAAGCTAGGGAGGCCGTAACAGAGTTCCACCCATGACAGTGTGAGATCAGCCAAGACCTGAAGCAACCAGACAAGCATAGAAAAAACGGGGACCTGGTGCAGCAGGAAATGGTAGTTCTGTTTAGGAGACAATCAGAGCCCAACCTGATACCAGGAATAGATAGGGAGGATTAGGAGAGAGGCCTTGGCTGATGGACAAACTATAAAGATGGCAACCCCAGAAACCTGGCTGGTGGGTCAAATGACACATCAGAGGCCACACAGTGAGGAGATGGAAAGACCCATCCGGCCTGACCTAGTCGGAGAGTGGAATAGAGTTGTGCAGAGCAGACAACAGCAGCCTGCTTAGAAGGGAAGGGTGACAAGGAAGAGCTCCTGAGGCCTGATGCCATGCGATTAAGAGGGGTGGGCATAAAGGAGGAGGGGCAACCACAGCAACGAGAGGAGAGGGCCTTCACAAGCTGGAGAAGTAGTGGGGGACACCAGTGGACCCGACTACTGAAAGAAACCAGATGTACGAAGGGAGCCCACGGACAAGCAGGAAAAGGCAGATGGGAAAAACAGGCTGGGTAAGAAAATTCACCCTCCCAAAACAGAAGCGGGCCAGAGGATCCCTGAGGGAAAGAAGAGCTTCCCAAGATAACTGTGAGCCCAACTTGCAACACCCACCAAAAAGAACAGCACAAGTAATGGATGCCCCTGGAGTGGTGCTGGAAAGTTGTGCCATTTGGTCTTGAGCCAAACTGGGGGGCATAGAATGCCACAATTACAGAGGCAGATTGTAAAGCTAACCATCAACAAGGTTGAAAAAGCTACCAAGCCACAACAACATTAATAGAAAGAGCACCCTGGCAAACACAGGATGGGAAAGACTGAAACTGATTAGTAGGGCAGAGATCTGATTCCTAGAGATTAAGAGTGAGCATACCGCCTTCCTGTGGCACACGGCCTTGAGATGGAGACCCGATTGCACAGCACCCCACACGCAAAGCAAGCCTAGAGGGGAAAATCACTATTTGCGGGAACTCATGGGGGGGGTAAGTAAGGGATAGACAGGCCTCAGACACAGAGGGTGCAAACTGAGAAGAGGAGGGATGGCAACAAACAGTGGAGAGGAACACCCGGAGAGAAGCAAATACAAAGGCAAGAAACAGACATAGAACTCAGTGCCAAGGAAATGACAGCACTGCAGCACCGAATGAAACAGCTCTGCAGTGGGCAGTGGTGAAATCCCCATGGTAGGGTGAGAAGTAAAGCGAGGGCATGGTGTGGGGCACCTCCTGTAAAAAATAATAATAAACCAGCAATCACTAATGGGCAAACACTGGTTTCAAGAGTGTGCCGGTGTTTGCCCTGGTGGTGAAAAGTCTGTAAATCATGGCCGGTAGGCCCTGCCTGAGTGTTGGCCCCTCTGAACAAGGTCTGACACGATATAATCAGCATATTGTATCTTAAATCATAAGAATCACAATACCTTTTTATTGCTTTTTTGTTAGACTTCATTAAGGTTGTGAACATTTCTTCAGCTGTCCCATATTCTGTCAAACTTATGTGGATGCTCCCTCTACTCATATGGTTTGTCCCATATCCTGACTTATATGTTTAGGGCTCCCAGTAAAGACCGAACATCAAGGAACAGTGCTGGGGATCCATTATCTTCCTGCTATTTGTATGTAAGGCATTAAAGCAAGCTATGCTTTTTGGTGCTTTTTCCATTATTGTTATTTTGTTTGAAGGAGTAGGTGTACATGTTTTTGAAAAACGGTATGTCTTTAAGCACACTTGGTCACTTTGCCACACATCCACTTTAAATATTATCAAGCCAATGAAATTTAAAGTATTGGTGTTTAAAATTGAAAATTCGGCTGACTCACGGCTTTTTAGGTCTCGCCTATCCCATTTTGCAAGGAATGGATAGTCGAGAATTATAGGAGGCAAAAAAGTCCTCAAACCATCGGGCGGATTTCAAACAGTTCACGTGAACACAAGCACGCGCATTTCCCCACATCAAAGCCATCAGCCTCCCTCCCACAGGCTTCCCCAGTGTGCGCAGTGCTTGCTGGCCTCAATTCTCCACCCCCTATTTGCTTTTACTTTCACGGACACTACAAAGGGATCCTTTCTCGGACGCTTTTTTTTTCTTTCGGCGATGTTCTTGTTACATGTATCAGCCCGCAAATTGTTCCTTTTAGTGGTCCGTGCCTCTATTGCGGGTGTCTTGTTGCCTCATGTATTTTAACGTTTGCTTTTGTAATTTGTTCACTTGTAATGTTCTCCTAGGTATCAGTTCTGTTCCTATTGTGAAGCGCTCTGACACCTTTGGGTAAAGTCCACGCTATATAAAAATGCATAAAATAAAATAAATAAAAATCTCCTAGTTTCAGTTGATAGGACCACCATTGCAAAAGCTTAATTTAACTTTGTTATGGACCCAACAGCTGTGTACTAAATAAACATAAAACAAAAACACTTCCCGAGACAAGCCAATATTGTAAACTCCTTTCATTCACAAAAAAATTTGTATATCAAGCAGCGTGAGTGCAACAGAACTTTCACAAACAAAACAGCAAGCAGAACTGAACTTAGGTTTGAATTTAAAGAGGCGCCAGGACGTACTTCCGTTTCCCTTCTCTGCTTCCGGGTTACTGGCTTGAACCACGAATAGAAATGCTCAAAACGGTTTGTACTATGCTTCGGCCATATCAGAAAAGCGGAGAACCCGGTTAATGCGCTGTGAGATCTGCACTGCTCACAGGGTAATTTACAGTATTTAACCAAGAGTTAGACTGAAGTGCATAGCGCTATTCATAACCACATTTTATTTTTATGTGCATTATGTTACATCACTTACACTGAGAAGAAATATAAAATAAAACATACAGTATTCATTTTACCAACACATGGTCATTTTTTTCTTTTGCATAGTCTTGGCTTCGTTCAGAAGCCGTAGTTGATAAGTCCCTATAGCTTTCGACGTGACTCATTTAGCTTACGATAGCTATTGTGCGTCATTTCCTATTTGGTGTCAGAACCAATCTGACAGCTTGGTAGATGAAAGATTGAAAAGGCCTCGAATTGGAGGGCAAGTCTTTCACTTTAAAAAAAAGAAAAAAATCTATTCAAATGATTGGCTCGACTTGGTCAAACCTCTTTTCACTTTCATGTGGGTACAACCTGTACCGTGTAGATCGTGACGAAGTAATACTATATTTTCACTAATGTAAGTCAGGGAGTGCTGGTTTCCTTTAGTGTTCCTGTCATACTGGTAGCTCTTGTTATTCGATTTGAGTTTGCTATAGCCTAGTTTTCGACTGGTATCTAAAACTTTAGAAAGGTCTTAAGCTGCATTTTAGAGTGGCGTTTAGCCGTTTATTTGTAATATTTGCAAAGGTTAAACGGAACACCACGTTCGTCTTGATATACATGTTTGGCAAATCTTGATGTATGTTCGTGGTTGGCAAGTAAGACGTGGGGGCTGTGTGACACCCTTGTTTGTAAAGATGACCGCGGCTTTGGTCAACATTTCTCAGAAGTTGGAAGCTGAAAGTGCAAGTTTGATGATGGCAAAGTGAACAGTGGTATTACTAAAGGTGTGCCAAACCGTAATCAAGGGGTGTCAAGTTTAGATTTGCTAGGCCAATTTGCAAGGGGTGCAGAAATGTTTGTTTCGGGTAAAAATATGAGCGGATTTTTGAGGTTTTATTTTAAACTCTCCTTTAAATCAAGACTTCTTCTGACAGATGTCAGAGGTTTATAGTATCGCATGCGATTGCTATTCATATTAGGTTTGGGTTCTAATCCGGGCCACTGAAATTACACGGCAGGAAGGGCCGAATTATGCGGCATGATTATGTAAATTATGGCCGGAAGAAAAGGCAAATCATGCTGATTAATGCAGCTGACTTTGCAATGCCAGTACCAGATTATTTTGTTTTTTTTACACTTAAGACTGCACATTTGTTACACCTTGGTACATCTGGCATCGACTTGAAAGCCAGCGCGCGCCCGGCCTCACTTCCTGCTCCCCCTCTTACAGCAATTAACTTTCGTTTGCGCTGCCATCTGCTTTGCTTTTTTTTTCCTGCCTTTCGTCATGGCGCCTCTCTCAACTGCCCCTCCCCCCTCCCCCACCACAACTACAGAGCGCCCAGACTTCGACCGAATTAAGAGACATTTCACTTTGTGTTACGATTGTGCTTCTTCACTTGTTGTGTTGTTTGTCGTCAGCTGACATGTCTTGCCTTCTGCTCCCCTGATTGCCCTCGTTTTCTTGCCTTCTGCTTCCCTGATTGTACTCTGTTTTTTTCTTGTCTTGCCTTCTGCTCCCCTGATTGACCTCGTTTTCTTGCCTTCTGCTTCCCTGATTGTACTTTTTTCTTGCCTTCGGCTCCCCCACTCCATCCATCCATCTATCCCCCCCACTCCATCCATCCATCCCCCCCTCCATCCATCCATCCATCCCCCTACTCCATCCATCAATCCATCCCCCCACTCCATCCATCCATCCCCCCACTCCATCCATCCCCCACTCCATTCACCATCCATCCCCCCACTCCATCCATCCATCCATCCCCCCACTCCATCCATCCATCCATCCCACTCCATCCATACATCCCCCCACTCCATCCATCCATCCATCCCCCCACTCATCCATCCATCCCACTCCATCCATCCATCCCACTTCATCCATCCATCCATCCCCCCACTCTATCCATCCATCCATCCATCCATCCATCCATCCATCCATCCCCTCCATCCATCCATCCCCCCACTCCATCCATCCATACCCCCACTCCATCCATCCATCCATCCCCCACTCCATCCATATATCCCACTCCATCCATCCATCCATCCCACTATATCCATCCATCCCCCCACTCCATCCATCCCCCACTCCATCCATCCATCCATCCACTCCATCCATCCCACTCCATCCATCCATCCCCCACTCCATCCATCCATCCCCCCCACTCCATCCATCCTCCCACTCCATCCATCCATCCCCCACTCCATCCATCCATCCATCCATCCCCCCACTCCATCCATCCATCCATCCCCCCACTCCATCCATCCATCCCTGCACTCCATCCATCCATCCCCGCACTCCATCCATCCATCCATCCATTCCCCCGCCCCACACTGCATCCCTCCCCCGCCCCACACTCCATCCCTCCCCCGCCCCACACTCCATCCCTCCCACACTCCATCCCTCGCCCACACTCCATCCCTCTCCCTCTTGCCCTGCCTCTATCTCTCACCCTGCCTCTATCTCTCGCCCTCCCTCTATCTATCTTTCGCCCTCCCTCTATCTATCTATCGCCCTCACTATCCATTGCATCACCACAGCATCACTCAGCACCACCACAGCACCACCACAGCATCACTCAGCACCACCACAGCATCACTCAGAACCATTACAGCACCACTCAGCACCACCACAGCACCACTCAGCACCACCACAGCACCACTCAGCACCACCACAGCATCACTCAGCGCAACCACAGCATCACTCAGCGCAACAACAGCATCACTCAGCGCAACCACAGCATCACTCTTCGCAACCACAGCATCACTCAGCACCACCACAGCATTACTGGTTCAAAAATGCTCTCTCAATGTTTCAAGCTTTATTACAAATGTCACAAAAAGATGTTAATATTTCACTTCTGTTCTTGGATTTTCGTCACAATAAAATATCCTGAACATAATCTTCACAAAAGTTATTTACAAAAGTTTAAGCTATTGCCATTATAAATTACAATCACTTTTATTCAAGTATTCATTATTTAAAAAAATTAAAAGCCATTGTTATTTGTAATATCAATACATCTAAGTCACGTAAATAGAAAACATGTTGCATTACAAATGCTATAGGTGTCACATTTGCGAAAGGTATAACTATTGGCATTGTAAATGACAAAGCTATTAATTTAGCTATTTTCAAAAACAACACATAAACAAAAAAAATTGTCATTTACAAGACCAATAGCTCAAACTTTCCTAATGTGAGACCTATTGCATTGCAAATGCTTGTTTGTACTTTGCAAACTTTGCAAACATTTATCAAATGCAAAGCTTGAGAAGTGAGTCTGGTAAAAGAGCAGCTGACCTTAGTTGGGCGCCCTCAATATTGTATTGACCTGGTATGGGGGTGAGGGGTATGGGCTTAGGAGTTACCCCCAGTGGAAGTAATGGATGCCACACACAGTCCTTACGTAGTTGACAGGAAGACACCGTGCGTTCTCTACGCCATTTATTTATCTTCTTGGGATGAGCCCGCTCGAGCAGTGCGTGCGTGGATACATTGTATTAGAGGGCCCGGTTGGCTCTCTACATCCCTCCTTTTCTTTAGCTCATAACAATACTGCAAACTTTCAGTTACAGCGAGACACACACAAAGTCTTAAAGCCACTGACTAGGAGCAGGGTTCAGGCGGAGACTATACCTCTGGCTCTGGGAGTTGGAACTGGTCCCTGCCCCTTCTTGGCTTGGGATCCTCATCTTGCTTGGTGATGGTCACTTTGGATCCTCTTGGGTTGCTGCAGTTGCGCTAGCCTAAACTTCTTCAGAGTTTCGGGCAGGAGTGGGAGGCATTGGTGACATTTCATGCATGTGGTCTCCTCCTTCCTCCTGCACAGCAACGTCTCTCCCAGTCGGGCAGGGCCCCAACACTTTCTTGAACCACATTACATTTCTTGTGACTGTTTGTTGTCCTCTCCTTGTGGATATCCTGGTTCCTCTGGCATGGGAGACTCTCCACACCTTCGGCTCATATGGTATCCGGAATTTCCAGCCAGGATGTCTGTCTTTGACCACCACATAGTCTCCCACCTTTATGGATGGTGACTTTGCACCTCGGTTGAAACTTGCCTTCTTGTTTGTTGTTTCTCTCCGTGCCTTCACGGCCACGTCGTCTCTCTCCGGGGGCCTTCAAGCCGGGTCAGTCGGGATGCTGTCACGTGGGGTTCGCTTGAAAAGTAGGTGGGACGGTGCACAGTGGGTGGTGCTGTGGGGTGTCTGCCGATAGGCATCTAGAAATCTTTGCAAAGCTCTTCCGCGTCTTCTCCCTGTTCCACAGCAATGCATAGTAACCGATTGAGTGTCCACATGAAACACTCGACCTTCCCATTTGCTTGGAGCCACTGGGGTGTGATTTTCCTGTGCCTCATGGCTCTCCTCTCTGAATACTCCTGACACTCCCTCCCTAGAAAAGGAGGTCCGTTGTCTGATCTTAGTTCTTCCGGGAGGCCCAACAGTGCAAATGTCCTTTCAAGGGTGGTTTGGACTAGAGGGAAATGCTGTGGACGCGACCAGTTCCACTACTGTGAATTTAGAGTAAGAGTCCATTAGCACCATCGTGTTGCATCCATCCGGAAAACTGCCAAAGTCAATGCTGACCTTGTACCAGGGTGCTTCGCGTGACTCCTCTGTGATTACGGGGGCTGGGGCAGGGTCACTGCCGTTGATGGCACACTAGTGACAGCCTCTGATCCTCTCTTCCACTGTGGTATCAATGCCAGGAAACCATACCTCGCATCTCAAGCTTGCATTAGTTTTCGCCATGCCCTGGTGTCCCATGTGTGCTAGACTGATGACTTGGTCTTGTAGCTCTTTTGGGACTCCAATCACGTGGCCTCTGAGAACCGCACCATGCTCTCCCACGCTGAGTTTGCTGTGGATTCTCCATAGCTGCTGATGAACTAGCTGGTCTTCGGTGTTGAGCGCCTGTTCATTGTCCAAGAATGAGTCCAGCCTTGAGAAAGTAGGGCCTCCTTGACCCTCACTAGCGTTTCGTCTCAGGCAGTGGCTTGCCCAAGCTCTTCGTGGTTCACTGCTTTGAGGCACCCTTCTCGGGTGACCATCCGGACTAGAGCTTCGGTGTGTTCTTCAGCTTGATGTGCGCCATGCATGATTGTTGCCTCCGGGTGTCTTGAGAGGTAATCCGCTGGGTTGGGCGCTCCGGGGCGGAATATGACCTTGAATCCATATGCCTGCAGCTGCATGGCCCAACTCTCTATCCTGGGGGGAGCCAGTCTCGATGTCCCCGTGAATAGGGGGAGCTACTGCTTGTGGTCGGTCACCACTTGAAATTCCTGTCAGTAAAGATAGAGATGAAAGAGCTGGCAGGCCCACTTTATAGGTAGGGTTTCCCTCCCAATCTGGGCGTACCTCGTCTCAGTGTCGGATAATGCACGGCTGGCATATGCAATGGGCACCCTGTTTCTCGATCGCACTCTTGGAGAAGGACTGCCTTGAGCCCCACCGGGCTTGAGTCCATCACCAACTCGGTGTGTCATCCTGGATGAAAGTAGGCCATGACAGTTTTGTCCATTAGGGCCGCTTTGATGGCATGAAATGTCATGTTTGCTTCAGTAGTCCATTCCCACGGACATCCGCTGCGAGTCAGTGCTCGTAATGGTTTGGACAGTGCGGCGAGATTCGGTATGAACCAGCCGCAGTAAGTGGCCATTCCTAGGAAGCTGTGAACTTTCATTGCCGATGTGGGGGTTTTGGGTCGACCGGATGGCAGTTGCTTTCTTGGGGTCCACCTTCAATCCATCATGGGAGAACGTGTGGCCAAAACAGTCTATGGACTCCTGGTAGAATGAACACTTGGCCTTGTGGAGTGTCAGACCATAGTCCGCCAGTCATTGCAGGGTGGCACGGAGGCGTGCATGGTGGTCCTCCAGTGTCTGCGAGGAACACCAGAATGTTGTCACTCAGATTTATGATGCCGTGAAGGCCGGATAAGGTCTCCTAGATGGCGTTTTAGAAGACCTCCGCTGCTGAGGACACCACAAAACTCAGCCTTTTTTACCGCCGGAGTCTCAATTGGGTGGGGAAAGTAGGGATGAATCAGCTCTCTGGTTCGAGTTCTAGCTGATGGTATTCGGCATTCAGGTTGAGCTTTGAGACCACATGGCCCATTGAGGTCTGCCACAATGCCATCTATGGTGGGCGTGAGATGACGCTCTTGCTTGATGGCTTGGTTAGGTAGGTGCATGTTCACACAAAGTCTGATGGTGCTGGGCTGTTTGGGCTTCGGGGCGATGACTAGTGGCAACACCCACGGAGTTGGGCCTCATACCTTCTCGATGACATTGAGATCTTCCAGCCTCTTCAGTTCGGCTTCCAGTTGCGGACGCAGGTGGAAAGGCACTCTCCGATGTCTCAGGGAGATCAGTTGGATGGATGGGTCGATGTGCAGTTTAAACTGTTTGCCTTTGAGCTTTCTGAGACCCTTGAACAAATCTGGGAAGTAGTGTAGAATGGCGTTGGCGTGAGAGTCTTGCACCTGGTTTGCGAAAAAGACTAGGCCAAGGTCTTCTGTGGTGTGGCAGCTGAGTAGTGTTCATTTTCTTCCTTCGGTGATGTGGAAGTGGGCTCTTGTCGTATGTTTGTCACAGGTACCGTCGGCTTCGATCAACCCTCTTACGGGGAGAGGGTGTGTTCCTCCATAGGTATATAGTCTTGCTTTCGTGGGAGCCAGCAGGGGTCATGGAGATAGACGGTCGTTCTGCTCAGAGTCCATGATGCCCCGGTGTCGATTAGCGCCTGGACCCTGCTACTTGGACGGCGCACATGGGGGGGCGGTCTCTTGTGTTTGTCCGAGCCACTCACGAACAATATGACGAAGATATCGTCGTCCAGGATCAATTGCAGTCCTTGCGTGGCACTCTCCTCTTGGATATGAGGATCGTCGATTGACAATTGGCAAATTTGTGACGTGGCCCTAGGTTGCTTTGTGAACTGTGGCTGAGACCTGCCGCTTTGGCACACCTTCACGAAATTGTTTGGCTTCCCGCATCACAAACAGGTCTTTCCAATTGGCGAAGCAAACCCAGTTGGTTGATGTTCTGCCGTGCAGTTGCCGCAACTTCTACCCCCTTGCACTTTTGTAGCAGCGCACCCAGGGTGTGGGTGTCATTGAATCACCTCAACTCTCTCCTCTTTGATGGGGGCATGTCTTGGGGCGTGGAGCGTTGTGAAGCCTCTGTTCAGGAAAGCTTCCATTTCTTCCACTCGGGCGTCTGACAGTTCATGGGATCAGGCAAGAACCAGTATTTTGTCTAGTGAGATCCCTGGTTGTCGGAGAATCGGCTTCCAGAGCATCACCGATCGACACCCATGAATCACCTGGGCCCGAATTTCTTTCCTTTGATCGGCAAATGTACAGGTGGTCGGCTGCCACCTCAGCCGGGCGTAGAACATATCCACTGAGTCAGGTTGTTTTACCTGCTGCAGCTTGAATCGCTCAAAGTCGGGGTTGAGCTGGGGGTCGAAGTGCCAATCGAGAGCCGCGACTGCGGCCTCATGGTCGTCATCGTCTCCCGTGTCTGAGAGCGTCTCAAACAGGTCATATATTTCGCCGCCTCCATAGTATATTAGTAGGGATCTCTTAACTGTTCCATCGGTCTCTCATGTACCTTTAAAGTATTGGTTCAGGCAGTCAATCCATGCTTTCCAGCTCGGGGCTACCGTCACAGGATCGGTGGTCTCATTGAATGGGGGCAGCGGGGATACTGCGGCGTGGTTGTGTACCAGGTATGGCGGGGGCATCTGCTCCTGCCTGGTGGCTTACAGGGCCTCCCTGTGAGGGCGTACCCCTGCTGGCAAATGTTGTTGGGACTGGGCTTCCCTGTGGAGTATGCTTGCCAGTTCACTGTATGCAGGGGGTGAGACTTGGGCTAAATGTCTCCTGTGTCCTTAGGCTGTGTAGTCTGATGTTCCTGGTGTGGGCTTCTTGCTTTGCCACAGACTAATGCATCAGGGTCTGCCGCTCTAACCATTGAGCCACACTTCTCCACAAGAAGTATAGAGAAAGAAAGTCCCAGTCCTTGTGGAGAAATGCTAAGACATGCACCCTGGGACGTACTGGGAACCTTGTGGCTCTGAGGAGTGCTGCAGTGTTCTAGCAGGGGAGCCAGGTGGGCCAGGCCCACCCAAGCATGACCTTTGTCCCACCCAATCATGGCAGAAGAGGCCACGAGAGGCCACTGAGAAAGCACCAGCTAAGTGCTTCATCAATCTCAATGTCAGAAGTCGAAATGTTGTTTTCACTGTCTTTAGAATTTTAATTGAGTTTTGGGGATAGAGGTGGGCGAGCAAACAAATTAACAGGGAGAGAGAGCCGAGCTCAGGCTCTGGCTTGGCTTTAAGAACCATTGAACTGTCCGAGCCCTGAAAATGTTTGCTATGTAAAACATACAACAAGCATCACGTAAATTATGATACACTTTTTAAAATGTTGTTGAGACTGTATTTCTTTAACACAAGTAAGCCTAGACATAAATATGTCACAATATAGCGGTGCACTAAGAAGCACTCGTTAAAAGTGTTAGTTTTTAGCATGAGCTTATAGTCAGTTATTCCTGCCCCGTCCTCACACTGGTGACTGTGCTATTAGTGAACCAACAGGCAAGACAGTTGCCAAGTGGACCCTGTATGTGCCCACATTATTATAGAGCAACATTAGTCTATTAAATGAGCACAATAGGTTTTGTATAGTTGTTTTTCTGATTTATGTATTTGAAAAGAACTTTCATGCGCATATATGAAGAAAATCGAGTTTTGGTGAGATAAAAAAATTGCCCAAGCGCCCACAACTTAAGTGGAGATGCTGCAATTTATCCAGGTTTTATGTGTTCATTTTGGACAAATCATCTGCTAAATGCCTATTTGTCTCTCCAATGTTGATGATTTGTTTTTACTTCCCAGGTTTTCTGCGATTTTTATATAGTGTGAACTCTACCTGGAGATATTGAAGCACTTCACATGAACACCAGTTACATTGTACAAGGTCATATTAATTTCTTTTAGGCACTTGAGATTTGCCCAGAATCACAGGATGTTGAGTCAACCAATGACTCAAACCTAGCTTGTCCAGTTCCAAAGTTGCAAGCTCTCGCTGGAATGCCACATCCTGGGTAGATTGAGGGTGGCAGGCAGAACGTACATAATACCTCGGCACACTATGGGCTCGACATTCCAACAGGACCTCAAGCTGAACCAGAGCCAGGCTTCAGGCTCAAGCCTTGGTAAAGCTTTAGGTGCCTGTCTTCCTAGTGCGAAATGTCCAGGCTTAGGTGTGGTAACGGGGACCTCCTTAACCTTAAACTGCTATTACAATCTGCTTGGAATCCTGGTGCTGGTGCTGAAGCCTAGCCTGCTGGAAATGATAAGAGTTGTGCTGTTGAGTATAGGCATCAGCTGCTACTCTAAATTAACTCTCTAGATGCTCTGTATGCCTGTTTGAAGAAGATATGATGTAAATCTTGGGATTACAGATTTGACAAAAAATGGACCCACATTGGCCCACCCAAACAAACCCTTGGCCCATCCAGACCAAAATTCCTAGAACCGGGCCTGTGCGTGGCAACTAGGGGCGTCACGCTCCCTTGATGAAACACACTGTGCTGCCCGCCCCAGCAGCCTATGGAGAAGCTCACATGCAGTATTGGGAGGCGAGCATGGTGGACACGCTGCCTCGACCGGCTTGGGGATCGTGCGAGGAGGCAGGGCTCCACTGACGGCGCTGCCGGTGACCTCTGGCATGGAGTGCGCTGATGCGCAGACAGGCAGGCAACGTGGCCCAGGATGGGCCGCAGAGCCTCGGAGATCCAGGTGCCAGAGCCAGCGGCACGCCGATGCGTGTGCGAGTACGAGCATACTGAGCATCTGCACCGAAGCCAGGTAGGAAGCGAGGCGCGGATCCACTACCGCCCTCGTCGCCAATGTCGTGACCTGGTGTGGGGGTGAGGGGTATGGGCCTAGGTGTGCCCCACAGTGGTAGTAATGGATGCTACACACAGTCCTTACGTATTTGGCAGGAATACCCCATGTGGTCTCTGCCGTTTATTTATCTTCTCGGGACGGTGCATGCAGGCATACGTTGTATTAGAGGGCACGGGTGGCTCCCTACATGCGGAGGGCGTCCAGCTTCACAATGCTTCCATTTCTTGCTGAATAATCTCCTATCCAGGACATTCTGCACTAGGAAATCACCACCCCTCGAGTATCTCGGGGGAGGAACCTTACCTTGAACAAGGTAAGGAAATTTCAACTGGCTGTGTAAAGGGTGACATTTCTCAATTCCACCCACGTTTGGGGGCAGAATTTTAACTTCACAAACCACTAATTTGAAACAACTGTCCTGGTAGTTATGCACATATCCATCAAGGTCTTTTGGGGGAATGAGTGGCAAGCAGTGCATTGTAAACTCCTTAGAGCTGCAACAGTGGTGCCATCTAAATAGAATTCAAATGCAGGGATGGTGGGATGGGAAGGCCCTACAATGAATTGCAATGTAAAGGTGGGGTAGCTGGTGAATAGTTCGATTGCATTTGAAACAAATCACCAGGCAGAACAGGCAGATTGTGCTGAAGGTGCTGTACAAACGGAGACCTTCCTTAGACAGTCACCAGCAAGACACTTGGGCACCGTAGTGGGTAGGTGATTGCCGGAGTCTGTAATACGTCTGTTTAAGGGATGTAGCCTGGCTGATGACACACGTTCCTTACTCACGGACAGGAGAGGTAGCAGTAGGTGAGCAGGAAAGCAGCCCTGCTACTAAGGCTGTGTCAGTGAGTAGAGGTTTCATGGTTTGCATTTCGGGTCCTGTTCTCTAATGACCTCTCTCTTTGTTGCTGCTTTCATGGTGTCCCCCATTTGGCTGCTGGAGAGGGCTCCACTGTCTAGAATTAGAGACATCCTTCTGTCATTCATATTCAACTGATTGTTTGCATTAAAGTCTCATGATGGAACCCTCATTGTGGCCAACATTGCTGGAGAAGCAAACGTTTCGAAGTGGTGAATATAGAAAGCCTGGGAGCTTACCATATGTATTATAATAATGAAAAATATTTACTTCTAGGGGGATTGTTAAGCTTTACTAGAGGTGCAGCTAAAACTCAAGCTTCCTTTTATGAAGCAGGTGAAAGACTGCCAAGTTTAAAAATCACCTCGTTAACAGAACAATAACTACTCAGTCTGTATACTGTACATTTCAGCTAGGCCATAAATTCTAGGCATGACTGAAACACATTGAAAGAGAAGGTATCCACACCTCTTACCATAACAGTACAGTAAAAAATTAACAAGGGGATGGCATGCCATGGTTACATGATTTGTCAAAATGCAATGTGGGACTTTGAAGGCCACGTGGCAGTGTGATTATTGGGTGTAAGAGAATTTTTGAAATAATCACGAAATTGTGCATTTGAAACACTTTGGGTGGACAAGGAACACTGACCAAAACATGATAAGCTCAGTGGCGTAGCTAGCCCTTTGGCCGCCAGTGGCAGTCCCTGAGTTTGCCACCCCGCAGCAGCTGGGGTGCAAGGTGGGGGGGGGGGGGGGATTCTGCTGGCAAGATCACCGTTTCGTTTGCTGCCCATGCTGGCTGATTAAAAATCAAGGGATGGGGATTACCCGCCGAGAGACTGCAGGTAAGAGCACCCCGCACCCCTTGCCACGCCACTGGATAAGCTATAAATCCCACTTAAAATCTCCTCCCACCTTATCTCCATGTTTCTCTAGTTCTCATATGGCTTCTTTAAGCTCTTTCTTTCTCTCGCATCTCCCAACATCCCAGAAGTTCTTTCACTTCTGCCTCTCTCACACAGGATGTATGTCGGTGGTTTCCATCAGGTGAGCAATAACAAATCAGATTGTTTTCGATGTGGCACCCTTTTTGAAAGCCCGTTTGGGTGAAGGAGACTAAGTTGTTAGTTTCCTCCCACTTAGTGAGTGCAGTTAAGAGAATGCTAGCGTATGCCTTCCCGTCCACATCTAGGAGGGCTATCATCCGATAGTTATCTGGATTAGAGCGCAAGCCTTTCTTATGGAAGGGGATGAGAAGTGATCCTTGCCAAGACACCGGGATGGGGCCACCCAGTATTGCGGCTTCAAAAAGAGGTGTCAGTATCTGGGCCCATTTTCCAGCAGAGGCTTTAAATACTTGAGTCGGAATTCCGTTGGGATCAGGGGCGCCGCCCGAGCGCATATTCTTTATTATTCTGGTTATGTCGTCTGTTGATATATTGGCGGTGGGGATGATTCTGTCCTGGTTAACTAGTTGATCAAGGATGGCCGTACTATTGGTGATCTGGCCATGCGGTGCTGTATAGAGCATTTCAACATAGGTCTCCCAGTCCGCGGGGGTAATGTTAGTTGCGGTAGGGGGTTTAGTGGCTTTGCTGGCCTTGTTAACCCAGTTCCAAAATTTCCTTTGGTCTTTAGATTTTATAATCTCGAAAGCTGTTGCCCAGTGCTGCTCTTCTTCCAGTTTCCTTGGGGTAAAACGGGCCTTCCTATAGGCTTTTCGCGCAGCCATGATGACCTCCTTCAAAAGTTTATGTTCACTTTCATTATTGACGTTTGTTCGTTGTAGCTTGTTTAATTTACTCTTTGCAGTAATTGTGTGTTGTTCTTGCACTGACAGAGTTGTCGGAGTTGGAATGTCCTTCGAAAGGTTGTTTATAGGTTTTGAGGTGAAGTGAGCACTAAAATTGGTCAGTATAGTTTCCCAAGTGGGAGATGTCACGTGACTAATACCAGCTGGGGGCCATCTGGTCATAAGCTTGTCCACCTCCTTTTCAATTGCATCCTGGTTAATTTCTGACCATCGGAGTTTCCTTACATTCTGTAGGCTTGATGCCATCCCTATCGGATTTGTGTTCGGGCGATGTAGTGGCCCAAGGCAATACTGCATGTTAAAATGGCATGATCGCTTTCAGGGGTCGGCGTTACCAAGAATTGGCATACCAGATGGAAGGCCGTAAGCGATATCCATATATAGTCTAGGGTGGCCATTCAGGAGGAGGATACATGAGAATATGCGGCCGGTTGATCTGTAAAATCCTTTCATTGAGGATGCGCAGACGATTCAGTTTTGTTGCCAGTTTTATTCCATTCACATCCTTTCGGTGATACTGGGATTTTATCTCCGGGATTGCCCACATTACATTAAGTGATGTTATTTAAGAGGATTGGGTGAGATCAATTTCCATTAAGTTTGCATTAAAGTCACCCATTGTCAACCACAGATCATTTGGCTATAAAACATCGAGATTATTCATTAGTGGTAGTATATTACTCAAAGTAGACTCTCGTCTAGTTTTTGTTGGATGTAAATAGACGCATCCAAGGATAATTTTTTGCTTTGAGTTCCCCTTTACATGGCTCTCGATCTCAATGCTGATGAAAATATAGTCGCCGACTCCGCTTTGGAGAGTTTCTAGCTTCGCAATCAGTGAGTTCTTCAGGGCGATCAGCACACCGCCGGATGCATGACCACCTACTTAAGATGGAGTAGCAGTAGATTCTATTACGGTAAAGTCTTCCCAAATGGTGTTTTCCAAGGCCCAAGTCTCTTGGATAGCGAAGATGTCATGAGTCTTCTGCAGGTCTGAAGGTAATCGTTCTGTTTTCTCCTTTGTTAGACCCCGGATGTTCCAAGAGCATATGTTTAAATGATGAACCGTCTCGTGAATAGGTTTGTTATCATACGTGGGTATCGACACACTACCCTAACGCCTGGGAGAGCCAAAACCAGTCTTGGGATTTGTGCGGTTTTAGTATGCATTTGCGTGGTCCTCCTGCTGCAGAGGCAATTACTTGAAGTGGATTCTCAATCCATGAGGCTGTTTTGGGCTTTTGTCGGAGGCCCCGCAGCATCGGGGATGGCTGTGTTAAATGCTTTTCTTGTTTTAAGTCTGGTCTGATTTTGGCTGTCATTATAGCGTCTGGGGAGTTTTTTTAAAAAGGACGGTAGTTGGTGATGGTATAGGGGCTAGGCTGAATGCCCCATTCATTCAGTGGTTTTATGTTCTTCATCAATGTTGCCCCCCGTTCTGGATTGAAGAAGGTTACCAATGTGGACTCGTTTCTTTGTCCCAAAACGGGGTCTATAAAGGCCACTGTCTCAATGTCCGTTGAATTCACGCTTTCTAAGCCTGGCAGGTGCAGACATAACTTTAAGATATTACCTCTATTTAAGATGTCCCATTGTCCCTGGGATTCGTACTCCGGGTATAGCAGTATTTTTCTATGCTGTTGTTGTTCGGGGCGAGTCTCTTGATGCAATAGAGCCTGGTTGGTACTGGGTACAACAGGGTCATTGCCCTGGAACTCCGAGTTGTCTTGTGAACTTGGTTTTATAATTAGTGGGCAGGACCTTCTTGATGGATCACTTCCCATTAGAGGTTCTTGGGGGCGGGCATCTTATTGCCAGTGCTAGCCTCATCTATAGTGGCTTTGTAGTAATTTTCTTCCTTTTCTGATCGTAGCAATGAAGTTTCTTCAGTGGCTGTTCTTGCTGTTAGACCTAGCTCCTGAGTAGCAGGATTATGTATTTCAACAACTATAAGAAGGGAGCTTTTATCAGAAAGTTTGATGGAGTTGTCATATTGCTTCAGGCGATTGCCGGGAGACTTGTGATCTGCTAATGGCTGCACATAAGTTAAATGGGGTTTTCGGATTTTCAGTTTTATCTTGTTGAGGGGCTGCTGGTTTTTCGGCCTGGTTAGTCAGGTCAGTGGATGACTCGCCCATGTTTGTTCCAAGCCATTGTGTTAGCGCGTTGCCCTTTTTTTTTTGCTTTATTTAATTTCTTCAGTTTCTTCTTGTTCTTTCTGGACAGGAAGATTCCTGCCTTTGGATCTTGATTGGTCTTAGTTATAGGAATATGGTGGCTTGGTGACGTAGGTGGAAATACTTCAGTGTTGGGTTGCGTAGTTGTTTTTGCACAGTTCAGTGTTTGTAAGGAGGGATTGATGACAAAGTCCGGAAGTACTAGGGAAGGCTGTTCAAAATGGTTATTTAGTGCGGCTTTGGGCGGAAACTGTTCCAATTTTAAACTGATGTTATTGTTATTAAAGCGGTTTGGGTTGTTAGAGATTGGTTCTGATGGTCTGTGGGTTTCCAAGATTCGGAGTTGGATGGGGGGAGTACTAAGACTCTGTGAGCTGGATTGGGTCTTTAGCCTCAGGTCTTCTATTAGTGTAGACATTATTTCGGGTAGTGTTTCAAGTTTTTTTAGTAGAGGCTCACAAATGCAGCTACTTTGGTCATGATTTAGGTGTGCGGTTGCATTTGCAGTTGGTTCCAAGCTCGAATTCACGTCAAGAGCATGATTTTGGGCCACATTTTTTTGAGCTCTTCGTATTAGCGAATTTAATTGATCTAATTTTGAATCTATTCCCATTATAGAGTCGGCAACTAATTGTAAAATGGATATCTGGGTGTCGAGTTTATCGGCATGCATATGAGCAACACTGTTCATGGAGCTCAGGGCCCTATTGGTAACTGCCAGAAATGCTTCGATTTTGAGCATTCCTGGGTTGGATTGGGAGACCTCTTGCCCAGGATCCATTGCGAGGGGATTTCTTCCGGTGGGATAATTATGAGTCGAAGATGAATTGATAAATGTGTTAATTTGTTCCTTTGGATCGTTTTTGTTTGGGCTTAAGGTAATACTACAGTCTTTAGTGCCAGCATTGTGGCTGCTGCTAGTTACTGATGACACTTTTAATGGGCTTGCTTTGATCTCCGCCTCGAGCAATTGTTTCTGGAAAAGGCGAAGTCTGGTACCCCGCTGAGAAACGGAGTAGATGTTTGTGACAGGAGATCGAAGCTGTGCGTTTGAGGAGAGACGTTCAGAGAGCCCTTCAATGGATTTGTCGCGTCTTCACGCGCTAGTCCAGATTTCAATGGCGAAGGCCTTAATGCTTTGGTTGAAGGGCGGTTCGATGAGACCCAGATTATAGAGTCGTTATTTCCTAAAGCAAGATGGCAATGGGATGACACACAAGGTTAGTGGAAGCACGACACACATCTTGGCTGAAAGAAAGACAAAAGAATGGCTTCCTTTCCTAGCCCGTTGTATCATCAGCATCTTCAAAAGAAGCGCATTGAAAGACCTCAGGGATCTCATCAGGCAATAGTGAGTAATTCTTTCAATCTCCTATCAGGCAATAGTGGGTAATTCTTTCAATCTCTCATCAGGCAATAGTGGGTAATTCTTTCAATCAGATATTTTGACCCTTTCTTAAAGAACGCTCTGTGTGTCATCGCCAGACTTTTAAAGTAAATTCTCCTCTGTACCGGAAGCCAGTGAAATAATCTGAGATGTGGTGATATTGACTGCTGGCAGGGGTGCCACTCACTTGTCCCTGCAGAAAATCAAGGTCCGTGTGAAGCTGGGAGCTGCTCGTTGCTCGTTTTCCCTGACTGCCGCCTCCCCAAGGACTCGCTGGTGTGAGCGAGCTCTGCAATCGGCAGAGCCAGCCCAGCGCTCCCAGCTGGAGTCCTAGGGTCAGAGGCTTGGGCTTGGGCAAAAACTACGAACTGCAAGCCGGGGGACTGCGAGGACCAGCAATCTCTAGGTTGCTCAGCTGGTTCCTCTTCCCCCGGCGGACACGCCCACGGACACGCCCACCGCCGGCAAGCACACAAGCACATAAACACCACCATTTCACCCGCGACGCGGGACGCGCGCGGGCGAAGACCGGGCTAAGAGCGGGCCGTTTTGTGGCCGTTCGGGGGCCGAAGGAGGCCGGGCTGGGCAACCCCTTTTCGCCCTAGGTATTAGATCTACTCATCGGTCCTCGCCTACTTCATCGGAGCCAGTAAGCCCTGTTTTGTATCTTTTTGTTTGGGGATTACCAGTCTTTGCCCTAATTGGGGTCACTTATCATGCCTCCCGCTAAATCTGTAAAACCTTTGAAAAACTCTGTACAAACTCTCACAGCCATTGATCGCATGCTGCAGAGGACCATAGGAGCTGTGACAACAGTCATAAAACAGACTGAAAAACGTTTATCCCTACCTGCTGGAACATTACCCCCTCTGTCCAGTACTATTTTACCTGATATTACTAACATCTCCCAGGATTCGTACCTTTTGCCTTCCTTTGTTTCTCTTCCCTGTGCTCCTCATATCTTACTGGATCCACTCACCCAAGACCAACAAAGGGAGGCTAGTCCTCTGGATTTTCCCTCTCTTCACTCTACGGCCCTATCCTTTCCTTTGATCGATGATATTCTGGAATCTGTAGATGCTGTTAATAAAATTATTTCCCCGAAAAATCCCTCAGCTACCAAAGCAATATTGGGGGATATCAGTATCCCCCTTCAGTTACGTGATCAAACCACTTCACCTCCCCCCATTATAGACTTAGTAGGGAGTGAGACTCAATCTCAGGAGCGCGGCCCCCAAAATATATCATTGCAAAAGCAGAAAAACAATTCCCCTACTACAGCTTTAAATACCAAGAACCCTCCCAACTCCAGAAAGAGGAAAAGGGACATAGAAACACATCAAGGTAGAAGGGCCAAAGCTAGTAAGAAAATGGTCCCTACAAGTAAACCCAATAAGAATGTAGTAGAAAAGCCCAACACCAATAAAATAAACATCATTAATGATCCACCAATACAAACCGCCCCAATTAAAGAGCTGGTAGAGAAGTTCGAACATTTGGTCACTTCCTTAATTTTACCCCTAGTTCATCGCTTAAAAATTATTACAGAAAAATTGGGTGAATTAGAAGTCACTACACAAACTAATGTGGAACTGACCAGACAACTTGTGAATCAGAGAGACAAGACCACAGGAGTTAGGAAACCCAATACGACTTCAGCCCCCACCGAGAAATCTGCTAGACCTGTAGACAAATCAGGGACTAATCAACAAAACTCCAACTCCTTAATTCAAAAACCCAGGTCGACCCAATTGCAATCAGGTCAGCCTCAAACCAACAACAGCAATTTAATTAAATCATCCGAAGGTTCGAATAATATAGGGGAAAAAACCAAAAGAGCAGACCCCGTAACAAAAAATCTTAATAAAAATCCTACAGACGCTCCAGTCCCTAGAAATAACCCCAATGCGGCAGAATTTACAAACACTGGGTCACCTCAAACATACAAAGGAACTAGACCAAAACGAGAGATACAAATTACTCTTCCACCGGAATCGGCCCCATTCGTGGCCATCCTGACCGGGGTCCCTGAGCTTCTACCGAATCAGTTCGAGGACTATGGGAGCCTCAAAAACAAAATAATATATTGGCTTAAAAAAAATCGTCCTTTGCCACCAAATATAAACGGGGATATTCTCCTTGTCAGAAGGGCCAAATGGCTGGGTCTTAGACCAAAAGACATCAGTGGGGATGTCATAATCATCAATTTTAGAGACTATAGAGTGATGAAATATCTAAGAGAGTGGTATCAGGAGAGAGATAACCTGGGCATCCAACTTCAGGAATTAACATACTTTTACCCTAGGTCTCTGGTAGCCATTAGGCCTCAGCAGGAACCTACTCAGTGGAATTATCAGAGGCACCAGAGACCTCAACATGAGGATTACTATTATCCACTATCCCTATCAAATAGATATCAGGCACTGATGGGAGCAGATCTCTTAGACTGATGCACCCAGGGATCTTCCTCCCCCATACCCAGTCCGCAATTACAATCACTCATTGTAGATCCCCAAACATCAAGTCAATCATCATTACTATTGGTGGCAAACTTAATCCCTGAACCGGGCACCCAGGATAGGGGTATAGACCCACCCCATACCTCTCAAAATATCCCGTCCCATTTGGAATGCACAGAAACCCATATGTCTGTAGTCTCATGGAATGTGGCAGGTTTAGCAGGAAAGATTGATGACATACAATGGCAGGCGATCACAACAGTTCATCCTGTGATCGCGACCCAAGAAACATGGGCTACCGAGGCATTCCATATTCTGGGCTATAAAACTTTCTTTACCCCAGCTATACCCAGCAGGAGAGGTAGGCCAAAGGGAGGTCTAACTATATATACATCTATAACCTCGGGCCCAGTGATTCAAAAAACACTTCTGGACGATAACTATTTTCAAATACTTCTTTCCACATGGGGTTCTCAGAAAAATCTATTAATCATAAATTTTTATAATAATATCCCACCTCTGGAAGCGGAAAACGTGCTTAAGAAACTGGATTCCACTCTTAATGGTATTGAAGAGTCATCAAAAGAGGATATGACAATTATATGGGTGGGGGACTTTAACTGCTCCTTATGTCCCTTGAGCACAAAGGGGGTGTGCGGTTGGGAGGGCGACGAAGAGGCGATGATTTATCATCACTTCTGTCATACAAAATTTGGAGATCAGATGAATAGGATCATGGGGCACTACTCCTTGGCTTTCACAAATGAGCTCTGTACTCCACCTAAACCGTTCACACCTACCTTTAATGGAAGAGGAGCCAACTCAATAATCGATTTTGCCCTATTTTCAGCACGGTATTCAGCTCAGGTAATTGATTGGCGTACTCTCGATTCACCTATGAGCGACCATTTTCCTATCCTTTCTATTTATAATTTCAAACTTAGCAACCAACTTCACCCTCTTGGCAGCTGTTATGACGTTACCCCGATTTTAGGTCAAAAAAATGGGTTTACAATCAAATGGGAAAAGGTAATCCCAGAAACCTTTAATAAAAACCTGATAAGCTCCTCCCTGGAAGATTTTAATATCTGTCTATCTCTAGATGAGGACCCACTAACTGTCCTTAGATCCTTTGGTAACATCTCAGGTAAAATTAAGGATAACCTTGTAAGAACCCAATCCAACAAACAAAAAGGTCCTTTCGGGTGGTTTGATAAGAAATGCAGAAGTGCCCTTACTGCATTAAAAAATACCCTGCACTGTAGCTCATCTACGAGAGTAGAGATCAGAACTGCGAGACGGAACTATCGCCTTGCCTTAAGCTTTAGGAAAAAAGAACTGAAATTAAAAGCGTGGGCTAACCTGCATGAAGCATGTAACAAAAGGGACAACGTTGCCTTTTGGAAGGCCGTGAGCGCTCCATTTTACCAGGAGCGAGCGGGCCCCTCAATAGACAACGCAATCTCTGCACAGGAATGGGTCCAACACTTCCAGAAACTTTATAGCTGTTCAGTCCCTATTGATGAGGACCACACGACTACAAGATCTACAAATGTAATAGAGGGTTTTAGCTTTCCAATAGATATTTCCTTTACCCTAGAAGAAGTTCAAAGAGCTTTAAAAGAAAGTCCAGCGGCAAAAGCGCCAGGACCAGACAAGGTCCCATTAGATGTTTTTAAAAATCTCCCTGACCTTTGGGCCCCAATTTTAACAAACTTCCTTAATTCCTCTAATAAAGTCGGATTCATCAAAACCTGGCAGGAGGCTATCCTGGTCCCTATACACAAAAAAGGGGATAGAAATGATCCTGCCTGCTATAGGCCCATCTCGCTCTTAGATGGCCTAATGAAAACAGCAGGCAGAATCATCCTTACCAGGATGCAGGAGTGGCTCGAAGAAAAAGATATCCTATCTACAATGCAGTACGGCTTTACTAGAGGAAAGGGAACAATTGAACAAGGTTTAAATCTTGCCCTTATTATGTCAAAATATGTTCATGCCAAAAAGGTTAATTTGTACATAACATATGTAGATCTCAGTTCTGCTTTCGATTGTGTGAGGCATGACACCCTGTGGCAGATCTTAGAAGATATCGGTCTAGATAGCAGGATCATAATCTTTATCAAAGAACTCTACTCGGGGGCTGGTGCACGGGTGAGGTTCGGCAAGGGAGGCGAATGTTCGGATTTCTTCCCTATCCGTAGAGGAGTAAGGCAGGGGTGCATTCTTGCACCCCTGCTCTTTAATCTGTACATAAATGATGTGGGAACCTTGCTATCAGAGAAGTATAATCACTATCCAGTGATTAAAGGAAAACCCATACCCATACTCCTTTACGCCGACGATGCGGCTATCTTGTCACAGACTAAGAGAGGCCTGCAAAACGCAGTAAATACATTCTCTGAGTACATGAATAAGAGGGGTTTATCTATAAATGTGTCCAAGACTTTCACCATGTCCTGTGGCCCACGGAAACTCAGAGCTCCATGTAATATAAATTTGGATAATAAGTGTGTTGAATTAGCAGACATTTTCTGTTATCTTGGGGTTCATATGGACAGACAAGGTAATTGGAAACCAGCAGTGAAAGCAAGAGCGTTGGCATTCACTAAAGCAACGGGAGCTCTCCTCAACTTTGCGAAGAAGATTGGATCAAGGCCACCAAGGGAACTTTTACAAATTTATAAATCTAAATGTCTTTCCATTGGCACGTATGGGGCTGGGTTATGGGGGATACAGTCTGTGGAAATCATCCAACGAATAGAGAACAAATTCTTAAGGTATGTCTTGGCAGTGCCGCCCAGCACATCAATATATGTCCTGCATGCAGAATTGGCCATACAACATATCTCTGATACCATTAAGATGGCACCAATCTTATTGTGGCATAACATCTGGACCAACCCTGCCACAAATCTCAACAGAGCGGTAGCAGAGGACTGCCTGCAGTGCTGCGGGGTAAAAAACATCATGTGGCTTAATTATGTTAAGAGTCTGTGCTTTGAGATCGGCTGTCCAGAATATTTCTCTAACCCAGCCACCATGGACTCTATCTCCAGATCCGCGCTAAAGAAAATACTGACTGAACATTGTGAATCAATCAGATGGAAAACCCAAAGGGTCAAGATGTCAGTCAGAAATCACGATGAAGTGACACTACATAGAAACATCCAGTTGTACCTTACTGTTGACCAACCCTTTTTTTATCGTAGAATATTAACATCTTTCCGATTTGAAACATTTTTCAGACTTATTACTCTTCCAAGGTGTAACAACTGGTCCAAAGCTAAACTAATTTGCCCCTGTGATAAGCTGTCAGTCCAATCCAATATTCACTGCACTTTATATTGCACTTTATACGCACTTCCAAGGCGACAAATATTACGGCCCCTTTTGTTAAAGTGGGGCATAAGAAAATCGAGAGAAGCCTATAATAAATTGCGATCCCTGGAAGATTACTATACAATTAATACTGTAATGATGTATTTAAGAGCAATATTGAAATCCAGACGGGACATTACGCTAGAATAAGTAACGTTATATTGATGATACAACGGTTCTGCTCGAGGTTATGCTCTATTTATTATTGAATACATAATTCCCACATGTCGTTCCAATTTTAGCATATACATGGATTTTTTATACTGTTTTTGTAACAAGAATTAGTTTTTCTGCTTTCCTGATTGTATGTATGCTTTTATGAATTGTTTTTAACATTTCGAATAAAGCTTTTGAACTGAACTGAAACTGACTGCTGGCATGGAATACTGAGGGTGAGGCTGAGCCTAGCTGCTTTGCTTTGTACCGCCTGGAGCCGACCGACTAAATATTCAGTCCAATATACAAGGATTTAGAGTGATCTAATCTGGCAGTTATAAGAGCATAGGCAGTGGACTTACATGTATCATCTGGTAGGATGTTGAGACTTTTTCTAAGGAGTGTAAAAGTAACAAACATGTTGCAGCAACTGATACAATCTGAGGGTGGAAAGAAATATCAGAGTCACATTCAACTCCCATATTTCTTGCTAAAATGGAGGGAGCAGGCCACCAAACACTGTACCTCACTGATTACGATCCTCCAAAAATCCTTATTTCGTTTTGCCCGAATCGAGTTAAATGTGTCTGGTTTTCAGGCAGTCAGTGACACTAACACACCACGTTAAAAAAAGCTGCATGATCACATGATCTGGACTTGTCCTGTTACTATGAGTTACCGGTCTGCAGTGGCTAAAAACCGGCGGGAGATGGAACCATCCCAATGTGTTTATTGTGGACTTGTTGCCTTTTCTGTAACAGTGACGCTATACTTTCCTCCGTGGATGACCATTGACAGCTGGAAGTGGTGTTGATAATTTTGCTCTTACACCAAATAATAACAGGTTTTATTTTAAAGCAGCTTGCATTACTTTGGAGGATTTTTTAAAATAAAAATATAAGTTGGGTATTGTCAATGTAAGAAACCACGCTAATGCTGGGCGACTAGATGATTTCTGCAAGGGGAGCCATGTAGACACGGAACCGTGTCACAATCATAAAGAGCACTGAAGGACCCCATATTTAAGCAATTTAGTCAATGAAGACAGTAGGGGAACCTAAACCTTTTTACTTCTATCTGAGAGAAAAGATTTCAGCCATCTCGAGGTTAGTCCATATATATACACCTATGTATTTTAAATGCTCCAAGAGAATAAAATGTGCTGCGGTGTCGAATGACGCTAAGAGCCCGAGTAACACCAATGCGGCAGAATGACCCTGTTCCAAACTGATTTTATGAACTCAGAGACCTCCCTCCAGAAGTGCTGAATGAGTGCTATGCATAGTTTACTTTGTCCGAAGTAAAATTATTCCTTCTCCAAATTCTTCCTAATCTTCTAATCTTTTGCATTTATGTTTTACGGCCATAATCTTGATGGAAAACAAAGGACCCAATTGCCTTTGATATGGGGAGGGTTTAGGTTTCCATGGAGAAGTTTGATGAATAACAGTCGTAAGCCAATGCTGTTGCCTAACTGTTAGAGAGGTCTACCTCAAAACGGGGGAACCCGAATCGAGTCCCGGCAGGGGCGTTCAACATCCTGTGATTCTGGGCAAATTACTTAAACTCCCCATGCCTAACAAAAATGAATTTGTCAATCTGTAATGCAACTGGTGCTCATGTAAAGTCCTCTGATACCTTCAGGTCGAGTTTGCTCTATATAAAACTCCCAAAAAATAAAAAAATTATAAACTAAACTGACGTATTCAGCCGTCATTCCCCTCTATTCATGGCAGGGATAAAGCCAACATCTGTGTTACATTTTGTTTATCGATTTTACTTCAAGCTCTGGTAAGTTTAGACTGAATACAGTCTGGGGGACAATCTTGGGAGTGCTGAAAGAAAAAGGTATAAGGGAATGATTTGACCATGTAAGAGGGAGTGGCAACCCTACCAATAGAGAAGGAAATTTAGAAAAGCTAAGATGCAGGGTGTCCAGCTGTAGAAGTGGGTGTGGTGAGTAGCTGCAACAGATTAAGAGCAGAAAGAGCATCAATCAGTGAGCAAGCAAGTGCATTATTGTTGTTTTTACAGTGAAAATTGAAGTCTCTTAGTATCATAAAATTAGAATTCTGAACACAGACATGGGCAATAGGATCAGTAAGAGAATTAATACAATCAAAAGAATAACCTGGAGGCTCACAGATAAGAGCTCCTGAGAAGGTGCACATTTCTGAAATGTTAATAGTAAATTCAAGCCCTTCTGCATCTGTTAACTTATTTATTTTGGAGGTTGTGCAATCAAAGTAGGATCAATCCATATTGACTTGAACGCCCCCTCTACAGTGCTGTCGATCAAAGTGAGTGATTGAGAAGCCTGCAGTAATAGCTAAAGCTGTGTCTGGAGATGATGCATCATTATTCTAGGTTTCTGTTAGGCCCAAGTGTGTGTCATCTTTACCTAATACAATGTTTACTGTCTTTCTAAGATGAATAGCAATCTTACGGGGAAGGATCAACATTATCCTTGTAAAAAAAAAGACATCACCTCCTGGCCAGCTCACAACGCCCATTGGGCTGAAATGGCTTCAGCCCATCCCCCCCTCCCCCTCCCCCTCCCCGTCGTGTGTCTCAGCCCCGGCTGCTGCAGCTGTGGGCTCAGCTGGGCAGTGTCTGGAGTCTTATCTCCGGCACACCCGAGTTTTTCACAGGTCTTTAAAGACCATTTGCATATTTACATGCCTTTGTAAACTGGTTACAGAGGATTAGTTTTTTTTCTGGTTCCAGTACCACCTGGGCCCCCACTCTGCCTATTCCTTACATTGCTTTTACATTTACTGCCATAGTGTGAGAATGCATTTAAGGAAAAGGAATATAAAGTAGGGTTGCCCAAAAAAAATACCAGCCATGTGTTGTTTAAAGAGCCTGCAAAAACCTTGTCTTGACACTAAGGGTTATAAATAAAAAGTATGTATTTATTTGTAATGTGATTTTTCTGTCTTTTTTTTAATTTATTTTTTTATAATTTTGTATTGGGATTAAAAAGAAAGAACAAAAGTTACAGGCAACATAAGAAAGAAATATAACAGTAACAGCACATATCATGAAGATAATACAATAAGAAAATCTGATATTTCTATGGTGTAAAGCTAAAAAGTACAATCTTATGTTATAAAAAAGTAAAGAAAAAAATAAAGTGCCAATCTAACAATTGTCGTTTTTATATTTTAAAACAGAGAAAATGAAAGAAAGAGGGGGAAAGAAAGGAATAGGTAAAGGGGAGGGAAAGGAAATAGAAGGAAAACAGTGAATAGAAATAAGGGAAAAGATGAGTGTGAAGATAAAAAAGTAGTGAAAGAAACAAAAATAAATCAGAATTGATTTTCTGAGATAGTGTTGAAGATGAAACAGTAGATGTTCTACGCTCATCACAAATAAAATTCATATTTAACAGTTATCTTTCCAGTAAGTAAGAATAACCTTAGATGCAAGAGCAATAAGAAGATCAAATAGCCTCGACTTTGAGGAAGTATGTTGGAAATCAACAGACATGGAACCAAGAAAAACATTTTGAATGGATAATTGTATACAACAATGAAATATCATAGAACATTTGGACCAAACTGATTTCCAAAAGTTAAAAGCATTAGGACAATGATATATTGACTGTATTAGTGTGCCGTTGAGGGAAAGACATGTCCAACAAAGAGGAGAATTGGAGGGATTGATTTTATAAATGAAAACAGGTGTACAAACCAGTCTATTGTATAAGAAAAATAGGGTAGGCGTGATATTGGCAGCTTTGGAGGTAGTAAAAAATGTTTTCCATAATTTATCCCATTGCTGGGTCGAGAGGGATATAGAGAGGTCTTGTTCCCATGCTGTTTTAATTAAGGATTTTGGTCTATCGGAGGTAGGAGTAGATAAGAGTTTATATATGATAAAGGCTTTAGGATTAGAATGAGAAGAGATGTTGAATAAGGGTTTTAAGGGGAGAGTACGGAGTGGAGTCAATAGGAAAGTTTTTGGTTAATAAAAACTATTGAAGTACCTGTGATAGTTGGGAATATTGGGGAAAGCAAGAAGAGGGTAAGTCAAAACGTTCCTTCAATGTAGTGAAGGGTATAACAAAGTTTTGAGATACTAGTTGATGAACATATAGGATACCTTTTTCTTTCCAATACTTAAAGTAAAATGATTTATGGCGGAATTTAATTAATGTATTGTACCAGATAGAAGAGGCAAGGAAAGCTTGGCAAAACTTAGAGCCAGAGGTAAACAGTGAATGTAATAGATACAAGGGACCCCTTGTAAACGGATTGCCAGTGCCAGGACGCCAGAGGAGCACGGCGGACTGACTGTGTAGCTGTCCCTTTGTAGCTGACCCCTTGTATATTCAAACCGCCTGCACGACTCGCCGGACCCGCTTCGCGGGTCCCGCAGCGCGTCGCCTGCCAGGAGGCAGCATCTGAGACCTCAGGAGGAGCGCGGGGACAGGCAAGTAACCAGCGGGGCTGCGAGCATAGGCAGGGGACTCCAGTGTCCAGGAGCCCCTGCGCGCCCAATCACCATCACCTGGGCTGCTCTCCCCGCTGGCCACGCCCCCCCGCCTACGGGAGTAAAAGCCGATCTCACCTTGTGCCTGTGGGACCCCTTGTAAACGGATTGCCAGTGCCAGGACGCCAGAGGAGCACGGCGGACTGACTGTGTAGCTGTCCCTTTGTAGCTGACCCCTTGTGGATTCAAACCGCCTGCACGACTCGCCGGACCCGCTTCGCGGGTCCCGCAGCGCGTCGCCTGCCAGGAGGCAGCATCTGAGACCTCAGGAGGAGCGCGGGGACAGGCGAGTAACCAGCGGGGCTGCGAGCATAGGCAGGGGACTCCAGTGTCCAGGAGCCCCTGCGCGCCCAATCACCATCACCTGGGCTGCTCTCCCCGCTGGCCACGCCCCCCGCCTACGGGAGTAAAAGCCGATCTCACCTTGTGCCTGTGGGACCCCTTGTAAACGGATTGCCAGTGCCAGGACGCCAGAGGAGCACGGCGGACTGACTGTGTAGCTGTCCCTTTGTAGCTGACCCCTTGTGGATTCAAACCGCCTGCACGACTCGCCGGACCCGCTTCGCGGGTCCCGCAGCGCGTCGCCTGCCAGGAGGCAGCATCTGAGACCTCAGGAGGAGCGCGGGGACAGGCGAGTAACCAGCGGGGCTGCGAGCATAGGCAGGGGACTCCAGTGTCCAGGAGCCCCTGCGCGCCCAATCACCATCACCTGGGCTGCTCTCCCCGCTGGCCACGCCCCCCCCGCCTATCACGGAGTAGCAGAGTCTTAAGGAGCCTAGTATCCCCGCCTCGCGGGAGCGCGCGGGAGAAGCCCGGGACAAGGGCGGGACCGTCTGTGGCCGTCCGGGGCCGGAGGAGGCCGGGCTGGGCCTTATTATTAACATTTTTTCCTATTTACCTACTCATGAATCTTATCAATTGGTAAAAGTTTTATTGTGATTGTTTGTGTCTAAAGTGACGTTAAAATCCCCATATTTGGAAGGATAAATACTGTGGCCTGAGTGGCATCGTTGACTAAGTATTGAGGTTGGATATAGCCCCGCCAGTAGTATTTTAAAAGGTATAACAAAAATGCCCTTAAGGTCTGGTAAGGAGAGGCAAGTTCAGGTCTCAACCTCTAATGGTACTTTTACTGGTACAATTGATCAGTTTTTTAAACGTTCCACTGCTATATTAGAGAAGGAGATCGCCCTGGTTGAAAAACGCCTTTCTCTTGATATTATTACTGGTAAGCGGTCTTCACTAGGTAAAATCAATGAGGCTGTCTCCCCTGTCCCACTCTCTACATTGAACTCGGACAGTAATGCTGAAGTATTGTTGGCAACTGCTCCTGAGATCCATACAGTGGAGATATTGGACTCTTACCAGGAAAGTGCTCTTAATACTGCGCAAGATAATTTACAAAATAGTGGGACCATTTGTTTAGATCAGTCCAGGGATAATACTGGTCTTTCAGACTCACCAAATCTTAACATTAGTACTGAACTGATGGATTCCCCTCCCCATTCACAACAAACACCCACACATAACCCTGGGAAACGCAAGAGGGTAGACTCACCGGATTTAGAGGAACAAACTGAGGGGTTGGGAAATGCCTCACCATCCCCCCCACAGCTACCCAATATTAACGCTATTGTCCAGCAAGGGGGAGGAGAGACTATGATTAGCATTACAGAAGAGATATTCTTGGCTAAAATTGAGCTGCTATTCAAATCTTTACTTCTTCCTCTCTTTGAAAGGACAAGGTTACTAAATACAAAAATGGATTCCATAGACTTGCTAGTGAAGGATAATATAGCGACCTCTGACAGAATCCTTGCCAGTTTAGCAACTGCTGGTTTGACCCCTCCTGTCCCGACCATCCCGAAGCCCACCATTAAGACGAATAATAAAGCGGGGGTTAATAGTTTACAAGTGGGACCCCCCATATCTAAGGCCCCGCAAAAAACTGTACCCGATCCCAAGAAAGCAGCTTCCACAGAGAACCCTGCAAGGCCTAAGCCTGTAAAAAACCAGCAGGTTCAGAAAAATGCAACCTCTGTTAGGGGCAAAAATATTAGTCATCAGCCCATTGCCAAACCCATCCCAAAGAAACAGTGTGTGAACCTCCCACCGGAGTCAGTACCTTATACAATTGTATTAACTGGCGTGGCTCCGCTTGTAGATGGCAAGAGGGAAACACACAAGGATCTTTACAATAAGGTTACATTCTGGCTCAATAAAAACCGGCCACTACCTCCAAATCTAAATCCTGAAATACTTAATGTAAGGAGGGTGGATTGGATAGGTTTTGGTAAGAAAGATCTTGAGGGGGATTGTGTGGTGGTTAGCTTTAGAGAGCCTTGGGTTGCCGAATATATTTGCAGGGAACCAAGATTCGGTAGAGTTGGGGATGTACAAACTTTACTACTGCATTATTTTTATCCAGCATTATATGCAAATAGATCCCACACCCCGTTTCATCATTCAATAAGGGATAGGTCTAGAGGGATATTCCATTTTGACACTCCACTCTATCCAATGTTCTATCCCCACCTTGCGAACCGGTTTGCTCCCCTTTCCGGTCTGGAAGGTGTGGATTGACATGATGTAGAACATTCGATTACTGGGCGTTCTAGTACTGTAGTAACGTGTTCTTTAAATAATGTGAGTGTCCTTGGGGTAAAGACTGTCCCTGAGTCTAGCGCAAATCCACAGAGGGTGGAAATAGGGGAAACATTCTTGTCAGGTACCCCTAGACAGACGATCACTAAGGCTGTCGTCATCCCAACCACCAAGATGGCAGAGAAAACAACTCACACCCTCGCAGTTTTGTCTTGGAATATAGCGGGCTTAAAGGGGAAAGTGTCAGAGGCTGCTTGGGGCTCCTTTGTGGATCTACATGATGTTATTATTTTGCAGGAAAGCTGGTCAACCGACGCTATCCATCGGGTCGGCTACCTTAATTACCACAAACCAGCTAGTAAGGGACCGAAGGGTCGCCCTTCAGGAGGCCTAGTTATTTGGATCAGACAATCATTAGCCATTACCATCACGGAACTCCCTACTCTGAGTAATGACATCCTAGCGTTGAAACTAACTGGCAAAAATAATCAGGACCTTTGTTTGTTTAACATATATGCTAGAGGGCTACCAGGTGGGAAGCCTGCGGGAGTGGTAGCTGAACTTGACTCCCTACTGAATAACATTAGTAGTGACAAATGTGTTATGGTGGCAGGTGATTTCAACTGTTGTTTCGAACCATTTCCTAACCTTGATAGCGGGGGATATGGGGAAATTGATCAGATTTGGAATGTCCCTCCTTTGACTATCCCTCCAATTAAAAAAGTAACGGAGGCAGTTATGCAGTGGTTGGGTCTTTGCCTTGAATGGAACTTGCGTGCAGCGAATGGTAGGACCAAATCAGACCAGATGGGAAAAGTTACTTTTGATAACTCCCTAAACTCGAGTCGCATTGATTATTTTTTGTTAAAGATAGAGTTTTGGAAAATATTGGTGGACATGGAAATAGTCACTAGATCTGAGAGTGATCATAACCCCTTGGTAATAAAATTATCAGTGGATGAGGGTCTCCGCTTGAACCCTGCAACTAATTTTGTTACAGCGGACGCTGGTCTCACAAACGATTATAGAAGGGTAAGATGGGCCGGGCTCCAAGACGATACAGCTATTATTAGCAGGATTGCCATGGAGGTCCTAGCGGCTACAAGCCAGATGGTACCCATACTCGAGGCTGGAACTCCTCTCGACCAAATTGGGACAATTCATGAGTCTCTTTTTAGTAAAATTAAGTCTTTTTTTATCAAACCTGTAAAAGGAGGAAACAATGTCCCAGCACAATCTAGGTTGAAATGGTATGATAAGACCTGTAGTATTGCCCACAGCTCTCTGTTAAAGGCTATTAAATCCAAATCATGCCCGGATATAAGGATAGCCAGGGTGAATTATAAGAAAGCATTGAAAGAGGCAAAAATCAAATGGGATGATCAGCGTTGGTTAGATTTATACCAGGCAAGTACCTCATCTAACCAACAAAAATTTTGGGAGGTTGTGAAATGGGGAGGCGCGGGGGAATTACATATTCCAGTAAATTATGTCCCGGCAGAGCAATGGGTCAAGCACTACGAGGCACAGTTCAGCCACACGGAACGGATCTCCCTTACTACTATTAGGGAAGATGCCAGTGTGCAGTCTGAGGTGGCCTCACTTGATCACATTGTTTTTACGGAAACTGAAGCTATTTCTGCTCTTAAACAAGTGCAGAATGGCAAAGCCCCCGGCATGGACTGTATCCCTGCGGACCTCTTCAAATACGATCAAACACACTGGGTCCCGTATATATTAACTTTAGCTAATGCTATAGCTAGAGGGACTAGGATCCCAAACTCCTGGAAAGGGGCCGAGATTTTGCCAGTGCATAAAAAAGGGGATAGATCTGATGCGGGAAACTACCGCCCCATCAGCCTCATCGATGCCCTACAAAAAGTAATAGCCAGAATGCTGTTAGGGAAAATCCATTCGTGGATGTCAGAAGTAGACATTCTGTCTCCAATGCAGGCGGGTTTTAGAGCACACATTAGCACAGTTGATCAGATATTAAGATTTGTCATGATCTATTGGAAAACTGTGTTATTGAGAGACGGGAAGATCTTCGCTGCATTTGTGGACCTCAAATCAGCGTTTGATCTGGTCCCCAGAGGGAAGATGTGGGCAGCATTGAGAAGGATGGGGGTCCCTAGTGCACTATTAGAACTTACCATTAGGATGCATGAGGGTAACTTTGCAAGAGTCAGATGGGGTCGCCAGGGCCAGGTTACCGAATCCTTCCCCGTAACTCGCGGTGTGAGGCAGGGTTGCGTCCTGGCCCCCACCCTATTTGTACTCTTCATCAATCAGGTGGTTAAGTTCCTCTCAGACACCCCCACTGATGCTCCTACACTGGGTGGGACCAAATTCCCTCTTTTAATTTTTGCAGATGACACTCTCATATTGGCCAAAACACAGAAGGGTTTACAGGTAGCAATAAATAAATTCATGGACTTTTGCTCTATGAATGATCTTGAGATCAATATTAATAAAACCAAGTTCATGGTCCTAACTAAGAAAAAGCCACTGAGGGGCCATGTTTTAATGAATGGGTCTAGACTGGAGCAGGTTGATGTAATGACTTATCTTGGTGTTACCTTGGATTATAGGCTACAATGGAAAGATCAAGTAGCGGCACTCTGCCTGAAATTTGCCCGCTTGACTGGTTGTCTAGTTAAAGAGCAGCGGTGTTCTCTGACTAAAAGAGTACTGCCCGCACTTAAAATTTATAGTGCTAAAATCAGCTCAGCCATATTATATGGGGCCGACATTTGGGGATGTGTGGACCTGGCTGTCCTGGATAGGATACAGAATAAATTCCTTCGAAACTTAGTTAGTCTCCCCCCCTCAACACCAGTTCTTCCACTCTTGATGGACATGGGCATGCATACTATTAAACACCAGGCCCTCTATAGGATGGTGGCGCTATGGAGACGTATATGGTCCACCCCGGAGCTGGCCATGTTTGCCAGTGAATTACAGGATGTGAGATCGCAACAAGGGGCAGGTGACATACCGTGGCTAAAGCTAATTAAGAACACTCTTACAGAAATGGGTTTTCCCTTGCTTTGGTCGGAGCCGGGTTCTCAAACCTTCCCTACCAAGAATGAATTTAAACTTCTCTTTTGGTCCATGGTAAAAACGGAACATGTGGCACTCTCTGAGAAAATGAATCTGACAGGCCAGTTTTTGCTCCATAAAGCAGTACCCAACAAAGAAGTATATTGGGATGTTATCCTTAAAACATTAGATAGGAAACTATACCATCAGTTCTGTGTAGGTACACTGCCTCTGAGAGCTTTTACCAGCGGCTGGCAGAGGTCAGAGTCAAGTTTCTGTCCCTGTTGCACCGTTTGCAAAGAAACAGTGGGTCATTTTTTATTTGCCTGTACTGCTTATTGTGAACCGCGTAATAAGTGGCTGAAACCTATATGTACTAGACTTAACACCCGAGTGAGTAGTGATGCACTGTACATCTTGAGAACTAACACATCTGAATGGCTAACCATAGGATTGGCCAAATTCCTTGGGTGGGCTTGGCTGATAAGGATTAAAACAGTCAGCTCTTAGTATCATGCCCTAAATAACCTGTACACTGTGTTCCCCACTGTTTTTTTGGCCTATGACCTTATAAGTATCGATGATCTGCTATTTTTTATACATGCTCAAATATTTTTATAATTCGCCTTGACGTCTTTACAAACATGTTTAATTGTGATTTTTAACTAGATTTGTCTTGTCTTAATTTTTCTTGTCTTGTTTCTTTTTGATTTGTTTAGTATGTGTATTTAAATATTTATGATCTTATGACTTCGTCGCACTAATTGTATTTAAAGTAAAATTTGTGCATATGTGTGTCTTTTATGATGAAAAATCGAAATAAAGACGTTAAAAACTGAAACTGAACTGTAATAGATGCTGGGAATCTTTTAAAATAGGATGCTTGGAAATAAAAGTGCAATTGGACATGTAACTAATATCATCAAAAGAAAATTAATTTAGTAGTGAGCGCTCAAAATTAATCCAGCTGGGTATAGGGGATTCTTGATATTGTTTGTCTAAAGCATACATTTGTCTAATTAGAAAAGCCATATGATATAACTTAAAATTAGGAAATCGTTACCCCCCTCATTTTTCGGTTTGATTAATTTGGATAAGGCAATACAAGCAGGTTTGTTATCCCAGAGAAATTTGGTACAGAGAGAGTTAATTTGGTTAAAATAGTAATTAGGAATTTTAAAAGGTAGCATGGAGAGCAAAAAAAGAATAAGAGGTACAATCATCCTTTTGACCGTATCCAATCTACCCCACCAGGAAAAGTGGAGAAGTCAAGTCAAGTCAAGTCAGAGAATTTATATAGCGCACTACATACCCAGAGGGTCTCAAGGCGCTTAGAAAGGGGTGGGGAATTACTTGTCAAAAATCCACGTTTTAAGTTGCTTTCTGAATGCTAGGTGGTTCTGGGTAAGGCGAAGGTAAGCGGGGAGTGAGTTCCATGTTTTAGCAGCCAGGTATGAGAAGGATCTGCCTCCCATGGTGGTCTTGTTGATGCGAGGTACAGTGGCGAGGGCTTGGTTGGAAGAACGTAGTTGGCGGAAGGGGGTGTAGAAGGACAGTCGAGAGTTGAGGCATTCTGGTCCCATGTCGTAGAGTGATTTGTGTGCGTGGGTTAGCAGTCGGAAAGTGATCCTCTTCTTGACGGGTAGCCAGTGGAGGTCTTTAAGGTGACCAGAGATGTGTTCGTTGCGTGGAATGTCTAGTATGATCCTGGCTGAGGCGTTTTGGATTCGTTGGAGTTTCTTCTGGAGTTTAGCGGTAGTGCCTGCGTAGAGGGTGTTTCCGTAGTCCAGTCGGCTCGTGACCAGAGCATGGGTGACTGTTTTCCTTGTTTCGGTGGGGATCCAGCGAAATGTTTTTCTGAGCATGCGAAGAATGTTGAAGAAGGAAGAGGATACGGCGCTGACTTGTCTGTTCATTGAGAGTGAAGAATCCAGGATGACGCCTAGGTTCCGTGCGTGGTCTGTCGGGATGGGTGCTTTTCCAAGGGCTTCTGGCCACCAGGAGTCGTCCCATGCAGAGGCGGATGTACCTAAGATGAGGACTTCTGTTTTGTCTGAGTTCAGTTTCAGACGGCTTTGTTTCATCCATTCGGCAACTTCTTTCATTCCTTCGTGTAGGTTAGTTTTGGCGGTGCTGGGGTCATTGGTGAGGGAAAGGATTAGTTGAGTGTCATCCGCGTAAGAGATGATGTTGAGGTTGTGTTGGCGGGCGATGGTCGCGAGGGGGCTCATGTATACGTTGAAGAGGGTGGGGCTGAGTGAGGATCCTTGTGGTACGCCACAGATGACTTCAGTGGCCTCGGACTTGAATGGTGGGAGGCGGACTCTCTGGGTTCTTCCGGTGAGGAACGAGGTGATCCATTCAAGTGCTTTTCCTTGGATTCCGATGTTATTGAGGCGTTGTAGAAGGGTGCTGTGGCAGACTGTGTCGAATGCTGCAGAGAGGTCGAGGAGGATGAGGGCGACTGTGTCTCCATTGTCCAGTAGAGTTCGAATGTCGTCTGTTGCTGCGATGAGGGCGGTCTCAGTGCTGTGTTTTGCTCGGAACCCAGATTGTGAGGAGTCGAGGGATTTGTTGGCTTCGAGGAAGGCGGCGAGCTGGTTGTTGACAGCTTTCTCGATGACTTTGGCCGGGAATGGAAGGAGCGAGATGGGGCGGTAATTTTTGAGTTCGGTGGGGTCCGCTGTGGGTTTTTTCAGAAGGGCGGTGAGTTCAGCGTGTTTCCAGTCTTCCGGGAAGGTGGCGGAGTTGAAGGAGCAGTTGATGACGTCTCGGAGGTGCGGTGCTATGACGGAGTCAGCTTTGTTGAAGATGTGGTGAGGACATGGGTCTGTGGGGGAACCTGAGTGGATGGAATTCATCAGGCGGATTGTGTCCTCAGTGGAGATTGGGTTCCAGTCGTTAAGGGTGTTCACAGGGGGAGAATGTTCAGCAGATGGTAGGGTGGGTTGGTTTCCGGGTTGGTTGTCGAAGCTGTTGTGGATGTCTGCAATCTTGTTGTGGAAGAATGAGGCTAGGGAGTCGCAGAGGGCTTGAGAGGGGGTGATGTCGTTGGAGTTGGCCGAGGGATTGGAAAATTCCTTGACGATGTTGAAAAGTTCCTTGCTGTTGTGGGCGTTGTTGTCAAGTCGATCCTTGAATGCTGTTTTCTTGGCCTTACGGATTAGTTGGTGGTGAGTGCGGGACCAGGAAGAAACCTAGGGGCAGATTTATAAGCCCCTTGCGCCAATATTGCGTCACTTTTAACATGGGAAAAGTGACGCAAAAGTGGCGGATGGGGCTTGTAAATCTGCCCCTAGTTCTGAATCTTAAGTTTTAGTGCAGTAAAATGGTGAGCAAGAGTTTGAGGGATGTTAGGTGAAAACCAAACACCTAGATATTCGACCTTGGACTGACACCACATAAAATCAGATTCAGAGCACATAAATTGGTAGCATAAGGAGTTTAAAGGTAGAATCTCAGCTTTAGAGAAATTCAATTTATAGCCATGTATTTTAGAATATAATCAATCTCCTCTAGAAAGGAAGATAGGGAAGTTAAGGGATTTGAGAGGTAAACCAGAATATCATCTGCATAGGCAGATAGTTTGGTTACATAAGAATTATGTCGAATACCTGTTATTAAGGGATTACAAAGAATGCGCTCAAGAAAAGGTTTGAGACAGAGAAGAAATAAAAGAGGAGAAATGGGGGAAACCTTGTCTTGTTCCTCTGCGTAAGGGGATAAAAAACCATTGACAGAGACACAGGCACGTGGTTCTGAATATAATAGTTGGAAAACCGAGATTGATTTAGAGCCAAAACCGAACCAATAAAGTGTTTTGACGTAAAATGCCAATTTATATGGTCAAATGCTTTTTCAGCATCGAGAGATAATGCGGCAAGAGGATCAGGGTACCTCCTCCCTAATGTTAGAATATTACAAAACATTCTGGAATTATCTGAGGCAAGCCTCCCCTTAATGAAGCTGGATTTGTCAGGTTTAATGAGAAAAGGTATAATATCATCCAATCTAGAAGTAAGGATTTTTGAAAAAAGTTTACAATCATAGTCGATAAAAGAGATTGGACAATAATTTTGACACAAAGTGTGATCTTTACTCAGTTTGGGAACAACTACAATAAGCACATATAAAAAAAAACCCTCAGGTTTGAAGTTCAATAGGAAAGAGGTGAAAAGAACAAGTAAATGTGGAGCAAAAATAGATAAAAAAGAAGAAATTAGTTAAATGGAGAAGCCATCAGGACCAGGGGCCTTAGCTCTCTTCAGAGATTTGATAGTATCAAAAATCTCTTGAAGGGTTATATCTTTTTCAAGGAGAGCCATTGCCTCCGCATGGAAGAAGGAGAAGGGAGATCATTGAAGAATGATTGGATATGATGTTCAGAGGGACGTGTATCCTCCATATATAATGAATTATAATGGGATTGAAAAGCCTTCAAATGTCTGAATCAGAGTTTAATAGGTTATTAGTAAGGCTATTACAAATAGGTCCATTAGTTTTCTTTTCAGGTTTAACTTTTAAATATTTAGCCAACATTTTACCAGCTGTATTCTGACCCCCATGAAATTTGGATTTTATTTTAAGTAGGATATTACAAGAATGAATGGTAGCTAGTTTGTTCAGAGTGGATTTATCTTTATTAAGGTCTCGAAGGTGGGAGGAAGGTTGGAAGTAAAATAAGCATGTTCGAGAGTGTTAATGTGTTTGAGGATGGAAAGATATTGGTAGCTCAACTGCTTCTTCTTTTTGTCAGTATAAGCAATGGTAAAGGCTCTAAAAGATGCTTTGAAAGCATCCCAGTTATTGTGGATGGAATTATCATCAGGATTGTTAAATTGAAGTTTGAAGTTTGACTTTTTGGTCAGATAATAAAGAGTTGTTGATCATGCTTGAGAGTGGCAAGGGATGATAGGACAGGGGCATGATCAGAAATAAAAATGGAGCCAGTCTCGGAGGAATGAATGGAGGGGAGTAAAGATTTTTAGATCAAAATCTGTGATGGTGTGAGGTACATTTGAATAAAATGTAAACTCATATGTTTAAGGATTACTAGTTTTCCATACAACATAGAGTAGACGAGAGGTCATGGCGGATTGAAATGCTTTATGCGATTTATCTGGTTTGAAATTACATTTAGATTTCCTATCAGTAAAAGGTATAGTCAATCGTTAAAATCGCCAGCAACGATAACATTGGGATTGGTAATGAAAGATAATTTTTATTTGATATTATGCCAAAATTCTGGGTCGGATTTACCCGGCCCATAAATATTTAAAAAAGTGACCTGTTTATTATGGATAGTAGCATTAAGTAATACCCATTGTCCACTCATATCACATTCAGTTGATTGAATGTGAAGTTTTAAGGATTTGTGAACTAAAATGACAACACCACCCTTTCGGGTTAATAGCAGTTGAAAAAAACAACCTGACCCACCCACTGACGTTTAAGCTTAAGTGATTCAGCATCATTACAATGAGCGTCCAGTAAAAGTGCAATTTAACAATTACATTACGATAAATAGGAAAGTACCTTTTGACATTTAACAGGATGACCCAGACCACAGACGTTCCAAGAGACAATATTAAACATGTTGATGAACACAGACAAGGATACAGGAACAATGTTGAAAAACTGCAAAAACAGCAATGGAAACAAAAAGACACAATTTGTCAAAAATGTTAAAACATGAAAGCACTACCAGAAATGTAAATAAGAAAAACAAATAGATACTCATGCAATTATAGAAACAGGAAAAAGAAGAGCGAATAGGATGAGATAAAAGGAAAGGAAAAGAGATAGATAGAGGGAGTAAGAGAAGAGTAAAGGAATTAAGGAAAAAAGGGTCAGATCAACGCCATAAAGCCAGATCTGAATTAAAGAGGAAAGGAAATGAGAACCAGGCATGTCAGCACCCAGAAGCAAGAACAACAAGGGAGAGGAAAAAAAAGAAAGCAACAAAATAGAGAAGATTAAGGCCATATGAACCATGTTCATTAAAATAGTTAAAGAGTGCAACAAGAAACGAGAAACCATGCAATATTATCAATTTGACAATATTGCGTATTTGTGTCCATAGGTGACCTATTGATGGTTTGGAGAAACATCTTCAGCTTGGTCGGATCTTCAAACGAGCAAGAGACATGTTCATAAGTAATTTTGCAGAGACAAGGATGTAGTATGCCATATCGGATGTTTAGAGATCTCAGTTGAGGACGAAGAGCTAGGAACTCTTTACATCTAGCATTAGTTGCATTGGAAATATCTTGAGAAATAAAAATGTTATGACGAGACCATACAAGGCGGCGTTTTTCTCTGGCAGATTTTAAGACACGCATCAGATCTGTGACATCCAAAAAGAGCATTATAATACCACGAGGTCTGGTACACTGAGGTTGAGGACAACCTAAGCGAGGTACCTGTTGAATATTAAGGGGAGCAGAAGACTATAAGTCGAGGAGATCAGGTAAAAATTTCTTCAAGAAGGAAAGAAGATCAGGGCCTTCAATATTCTCTGGTAGACCATAAAGGCAAAGATTGTTCCTTCTATTGCTGGCTTTAAGATCTTTGGTGTGAAGCTTTAGCTTTAGCTTTTGAACTTCTTGTTCCAGCATGGGTATTTTAGAAGCATGTCCTGGAGGTGGCCCATGTGTTGTTCCATTTCGAGCAGTTTGCTTTCCATAGTGATCCAACGGTCTTCAATTTGTTGTAGTTTTTCATTGGTAGTATTCATGAACAGTTTAAGTGCAAGTAGTTCATCTAGAATTGTATCTAAGATCCGATTAGGAGACAACAGGATCAGAGATGGAGGATCGTTTTTAACTCTTTTAGTTTTAGTGCCAGAGGAGCCTTTTGAAGATGTGCACTGATCGATGAGGGTTTTTTTAGAAGTAGACAGTCTGCCCATATAATAGATAATTGGTGAAAAAAGACTTAATATGTTTGTGCGAGGTTGCACCCACTGTGCTGAGGAGAAGGACGGATAATTATATGACACAGGTAAACAGCTACATAGTAAGATTTGGAGCAGAGAATTAATAGTAGTTCCTACTGGCTTGCCAAACAAGCGAGGAAACAGGGAACAAAAGATCTCTTAAATAACTGCCCCACAGTTTATAGACCCTCAATCACATCCTTCCACATTCAAACTCCTGGCAGAGTAGTTGCATAAAATCCTCAATGCCATCAAGATAAACAGGTCTAGGTCAAAATTTATGATGGGGCAGTTGACTAAAAACATGTTGTAAATGAAGCATTGCAGGTCACTTATAGAAGAACCCAAAGCATTGTGGAGATGAAGAGCAGTGGTGTGAGCAGTGCACCAGTAAATTGGTGCGACGCCGGGGTTGAAATAGGAAAAGGATAAGACTTTAAAAGCTCCAGCCAGTCCACAGGCGCGTAATAACAATGCAGAGCATGAGACCAACTTAGAAGCCGCAGTGGATAGTCTCAAGATGACCAAAAGTCAGTTCATTTATGTGAAGATGGAGCTTATCAGTCAGACCATGCCCCTGTATTTATGTTTTTCTACCTCTCTGAAAACAAGGTCACTAACCCAGCTCTTCTTTCCATACATGTTTATTATTTCCTTGTTTCAGTATCTAGTTGTTGTCTCCAGGGCCTCTCTCTCATTCATTTATATGCCCCACAATAGTCTTTTTACCTAATTCAGAGTCACAATGACTCTAAGACTTTCACTCCTAGCTGCATGCGATACGAGCGGAGGGCCGGTAAAATGGCGTCTGCTTGTGTGTGAGGAGAAACGTCGTTGGAGCTGTAGAAGAATAGTGAATCTTTAAAAGCTCCCGCCAGCCCACAAGTGCATAGAAAGAGTGCGGAACATGAACCCAACTAATAAAGTGTTACACATGATCTTGAAGTGGTCAACAATCTATTCAGTAGCTCCGTGAGGAGACAGAGCTTATCAGTCCGCTGCCATCCTACCTCTGCGCGTAAGCCATGCCCCCAAATTCTCTGTCTTTTTTCCCTTTCATGTTTAGTCCTAGATCATTCAGGCAGCCCTAGAACACAATTAAAATTGCTTTCCATTTATATTTGCTGTTCGAAGTATGCACAGATAAGTGCTGTAAATACGGCTTTAGGTGACTAATTATTTTTGTCCTGTCTGGGACATCAAACTAATAAGCTGGCAACCATAATCATAAGACTGGAAGTATCTTGCAGGATCAGCACATTATTTATTTCCTCACCCTCGAACCCTGATTAATGCCATAATAGCAGGGCTTTAGGTGGGCCGGGTCCTGCTGGTGAAAGCAGATGTTGAGACGGGTCCCTATCGGGTTCTCCATTTTCACCCTCACCATCAGACTGGAAAAAAAATTCTTAACTCTGCAGCAGTTCATTGTTTTGATGTAACTTTTATATTTTTGCAGTTCTGTTTTGCTAAACTCTAAGTGCTTTACATGAGCACCAACAAGGTTATCTTCCTTTATTTTTTGGTAGGCACGAATGATTAAGAGATTTGCCCAGAAACACAGAATGTTGAGCCAACGCTGAGACTCAAACTTGCTTCCTAAGCTGCAAAGTTGGCAGCTCTAGCCATTACGCCACAACCTCTTGCACAAGAACTAAAGCATTTACAATATTATATACAACAAAGCCATAGTTGTATGCATGCATGTAGTATAATTATCTTATGCAACTTACAACCGTTGACAAACCTAATAGTCCTGGCTTCTTGTAGGTGTAATGTTATTTATGTGGAGGCAATAAAAGAATCAACGAAATACCAGTCGGGCGGCACAATATGCTGAGCACAGATTGTTAGCCTAAATGTTTTAAGCCACGCCCTTCATTATATCGCCTCTTTGAGAGACCCCCTGTAGGAAGCTGGCTCTGCATATACTATACCAAAATGAGGTATAGTGTGCACAGAGTCCAGTGGAACCCCAAAGGTAGGCAGAGGTAAAAGTAGATAGTACCTTACACACTATTTGTGGTAGTGTGGGTGAGCGGTAAGGCTTAATCAGAGGGTAGTGTCAAACATTTATTGTACAGACTCAGGCAAGAAAAGATGTCACACAGTCAAAGACTGAACTCACACCGATTTGTTTGTGTAAAAATATTATTTAGTTATTTTATTTTTAAAACAAGCCAGACCTAGTGCAAGGTAAGTGAAACAATACTTTACAAAATCTTATGCAGTGATTTACAGTTGAATGCAGGGTTAAATGCAGTTGGTTGATTTACAGGTAAGTCAATAGTTCGAAATGACTTTTCAGTTACTTTACAGATTACTGTGCATTTTACTTTTTAAGTTACTTTTGCTAATCAGTGTGATATGCCTAGATATCACACTGAGACATTTCCTAGACAAAAGGTACGTAATTCAGTTTTTACACATATGCAGTGTTTCAATGTTTCATGTAAACCAACTCCACACTTTGAAGAATTTTCAATCTTATGGAAGGGGCAATGAAGTTATCAGTTTGCAGGTAAGTATTGGTTTGTGAGAGTTGGTATTCTGGGTTAGGACCAGGGTTCCCCCAGGGTCAAGGATGTACTCTCAGAACACCCTCAGCGGCACTAGGGTGGCTGGGTGCAGATTGCTGAGGCCCAATGTTATTCAATGGGGAAGGGGGGTCTTTGGGTGGTGGCTGCTCACAAGCAGGCCACAGGTTGTAGGAGCAAAGCTTCTGGTGTTCGGCTCAGGGCAAAGGGCGGGGGGTTCAAGTTAGCACACAAGGTGCACCCACAGCAGGTCAGGGGCGGCTGGGTGCAGGGTAATGTTTTGCCGTCGAATGCCCTGTTGTTTTAAATGGGGATTGCAGTTTTTTGTTTTTGGCTGCAGGCTCAGTCCAGGAAGGCTTCCGGGAGGAACCAACAGCCAGGCAAGTAAGATGAAGGGTTCACCACGGGTTCTTTTCTCCAGGGCGCAGGGCAGCTGGATGCAGGGGTGTCTTTTGAGGTCAGACATCACCTTACCGGGCCACTCGCGGTGGGGGGAGGGGGGCGGAGGGGTGGTATTGCTCTTGATATGCTGCTGAGTATCAGCAAGATCTTTCCATGTGGAACATCCATTTACTGTGACTCTACAATGTAGAATGCTTGCTATCTGTTGCCTAGTGCTCACAGTCAGTTGTTGTTGAGTGTCCTGTGGATAGGTCATTTATGTACCTGAAGCTTAAAATAAACAAGTTAATCTCCAGCTTTAGCCTGCCTCATGTTGTTGCGTGTTTATCTAGGTTCCTGATCGATACTGTGACCTTATGCCCCTATTCGGCTATAAATCCATTTATTCCCTATATTGGCATAACCGTTCAAGTGCGATTTTCTGAAAAGTCATCTCTGGCCTCACACGAACAGAGCCACATTCCAGCATAGTTCCCTCTGCCACTTCCTTTGCGACCAATTAGTGCAGTGACAGAGCAGTAGTCACTATCTGATATTCCTAGATAACACTCTGAGTTCTTCAGCAAGATAAAAGCTCAGCAAACCTGGAAGTCCCCGCTTGCTGTGTTTTGATTAGTAATGGAACTCTAATGAGCAACTGATAACTATCACTTCCGAGTGACATCTTTAATTGACGTCTTATGTCCAGCAAACTTGCGTCAAACCCGGCACCTATCAGGTATAAATATTACCAACGTTGCCTTAAGCAATGCGAGCTACTGTTGCTGATGCCAGCTGCCTGCAAGACCCCGTGTTGGTAAATCTAGCACTCTGTCGCTGCAGCCTGCTCTCCCTGTGGTGGTGAAGCTGCTGATACCATTATCGCTGCTAAAGCGCGAACTATGGTGCAGTACGCTTAAGGAGCTGAACAGCCGTCCCTCTGCGAAGACATCCAGCAGATTCCAGCTGCCCGCGGACGCTGTCCCCCCTCCTTCCTCGACGCGCTGAAAGAAGAGCCGCTGCCTTTCTCCTGCAGAGAAATCCAGCTCCGGCGTTTCCGGTCTACCCTCGCAGGTGACTGGGATATCGAGAGAGACCCCTGAAGGAGATACCAATCCTCCATCATTCTATTCAGAGGTATGGTGTTGACTAAACCCTTAGACGAGAATTCTTGAAACAAACCTTGGCAAAACCAACTTAACTTAAAGCTACTTACTGACTCCCCTTTCACGTGTTAGACTTAGGTCAGGCACACTGGGGTAGGCTTAGTTAGAAGCACCAGTTGAGTATGTTAGCCTAATGTATATATGACTGTATATATGTTTTATTACTTTTAAACCATTGTATGGCTAAGAAACCATATCAATGCTTTTACAGTTCTATTTCGCAATACTTATCTTACTGTACGTACTTTTTATAATAACAATTATTGCAATTGTGGCAATACATTTCTCTTGTACGAGAAGAAAGACTGTTCAATAAATGTTAACCCTTTATTGACAAACGCCCGTCTCTCTATTCTCTACATCTCGTGAAAGTAAACTGCACTAGACTGACTGAGTGAAATACATGTCTATTGTTTCACACGACCCTAGAGATTGACTCTTGATCTGAGGAGCAAAGTTGTCATGTTGCACGGTTGTTGGAAAACTGAATCCCTTCTTGTCTGTGCCAAGGAAGCTGATCACTTCCTATGCAGAGAAGAAAGTTTCCAGTGACCTCTGAGCTAGTTGGTAACACAACCCAATTAAGTTTAGCATAGTCAGTGGAGGCCTGGGATATCCGCAGTTCCACGTCGATACTACTGTTTATGTTATTCCAATGCGCAGGGCCTAGTGGGAAACTAGGAACTACACTACATGGCGCCCAAACGTTTGGTAAGGCGATAAACTAACGCAAGACAGTTAGAGTAATTCAGTCGTGCATATTTCACACAGACCCCTTTCTCCCGTAAATACTCCAATAGACGTCTGGAGTGGGTGAAAGGTTAAAATCCGCCCGACCTTAGTAGGAAGAGATTCCTATGTAAAGCTCTGGTTTATTCAACGTTGAAGGATACAGTGTTCCAAAATATTTTGCACCTAATCTTTGTCTCCTTGGAGACCTACTCTGCAAACCTCGCATTTTTACAATGCCAGAAAACGGAACCACTGGGGCCGCAGCAGATGCGACTCAGCAAGGTCCCGAATACACAGACCCGGATGCTATTATCATCCCGGTCCACTTAAGAAGATCTATAACGTTAAAACTTATAGAAAACGGACTAACACCTCAAGGTGGTACAGTAATTTTCGTGATAGAGGCTCACGAGTATCGGCAGACAGAGGTATTCTATTCATGGATAAACTTTCCAGCGGTAAACGCTATAACAAAAGAGTTTCACTATTACAAAATAGAGAAACCTCCGGAAGAGTACGCTCCTTTCGAGGAGATTGAAATTCCACTTAAATTTCAAGAGCACCTGCTCTGGTTTAATGGCGCCCTAAAACACACTGATCACATAACTAGACTCGGTCCACTAGGTAGACCAGGAGCAACGTGGCCGGTTCTAGCCAGCTACACACCACATCCTGACATTGCAAAAATGTCTAGAGAAGAGCTGTTAGTACAGCTAAACACATTAATAAAAATACATAGGCAATTAGTCCAATATGTAATGCGGACTGCAACAGTCCAGCCAGCTGTTAATACACCACAGCTGACCCCTCATCAGGGGAACACAAATAAAATTACACCACAGAACATACAGTCATGTCTTGGTAAAACACCCGTAAAACGGGAACAAATTCCTTTCTGGTTAGCCCAGAAAATCACTCAAATAGAGGCAGTATTTCCTGATACTACCCCTATTGAAAAACACAGAATCTTGACCATCTGCCTTCCAATGGGAATCGCACCACACGTGGAGGACTGCGACACTTGGGGTACAGTCTTTGCTTCCATTTACACAAAAACACACGGTGTTCCGTCTATGGCGGTAATACCAGAAGTGCTAAAACAGATTCAGAATGAATTCGGTCCAGAGCCCGCTTTAAATCTAGGTATGAAATTACTGAAAGACTTCAAGCAGGTCTCGGCTATATTATTAGCCAATATAAGAGGAGAAGCAGCATCTGTGGCGATCCGCCAGAAGTTGAGGGAAACAGATATAAAAGATCCTGTTGAGCTTGCAAAAATCATAGAAAAATGCTATGAAGAATTAGGTAGAGACAGCTTGGGTGGGAAACCAGTAAAGCCCCAACTGCTCGAAAATCCTGAAAAATTATTTATTAAAAATAATTTAAACACTCCTAAAAAAAAGCTGGGATGGAAATAAACAATCCACTCCCAAGGAAAAAGTTTTCCAGTCCAGAGGAAGGTCTCCTCGACGGAGGGAAAGAACTCCGACTCGAGAACGCCAGTCTCCCCAGAGGGAGCCCTCTGAGAAAAGATATAACCTTAGAAATAGGGATAATCTGAAAAAACCTGATAGATATCAAAGTATTGATACACGTCCCTCTCGATCTTTTCCACAGAATTCGGAAAGAAGAGGATGGTCAGACCCAGGAGAGCACACCAAGTCCAAAGACAAGGAACCTGCTCAAAATAAGAAATCTCAATTTCAGAAAAAGAAGGTAGCCAGTATTAGAGTAATCGAACATGCCGAGAATACTGAGGACACAGTTGAAAAACGGGGAGTGGGCATTGACAATGTTGGACAGTGCAGCAGAAATCAGTATAGCGCGCAAGATCTTGATGAGTCATCTGGAGACAGTGGACACGAATGAATTCATTCAGATTGAAACTGCCGACGCCAGACTTAGCGAGCCCCATAAAATATACGAAATAACATTGCGTATAGAGGGTGATAAGACTAGGAAAATTAAGGGTCTATTTTGGGATAAGCTCTCAAAAGGCTATGATATTCTGTTAGCTGAAAAAGATTGGCCCCCGGAGTTTGTCAGGGAGTGCCCTCGTGGCGAAGAAGTGATTATGCCTGCCTTCTCGAATCACATTCCGATTCATAAAAAATATACATATGCAAAAATGGGCAGTAGCCCAGGCACCTGCATTATATAAAAATCATGTAGGATGGGATGAGGATTCACCTCCTCACAAAATCCAATTGAAAAGTGAACCAACTGCCCAACGGCAGTATCCCATAAAGCAAGAAGCTTAAAAACAAGTCAGGGAGATCTTAGATCAACTTGAGTACCAGGGGGTGATTGAAACATGCACCTCTCAAATGAACAATCCTTTGTTTCCTGTCTCCAAGCCAGACAATTCATATCGTCTAGTTTTGGACTACAGACACCTTAATACATGTTGCAAAACTTTTGCAGTACAAAACTCGCATAGTGCAGCCCTAATGAATAACATAGTTAGGAAAAAATATAAAACGACATTAGACATTTCTAATGGTTTCTTTTGTTAAAACATTGCACCAGAAAGCAGATATTTGACCGCTTTCTCTGCATTTGGGTCACAGAAAAAATTCTGTCGACTCCCACAGGGGTTCAAGAACAGCCCAGGACTATTCTCAGCTAGGGTAACAGAGTTACTACAAATCTATGATGATGAAGCATTGTCTTACGTAGATGATATTTATCTCACAGACGACGACTTGGATACTCACTTGAAAAGAGTGAACACCATTATACTTGGGTTCGCAGCAGAGGGTTACAAATTCAACTTTAAAAAGTCCCGAATTGCCCATCTGACAGTACTATTTTTAGGGTACGAATTATCAAGTGAAGGGAAAAGCCTAGCGGACAACTTCTTAGAGAAGTGCGCTGTACTCCAAGCTCCAAAAACGCTGAAGAATTTACAATCCATTCTAGGTTTTCTGAATTTCGGAAGAACTTACATTCTAAATTACGCAGAGAGGGTTAAACCTCTCTACGAACTAATAAAACCTGATTTTAAACAAATCAATTGGACTCAAAAACACACAGAAATTTTGAGATCACTGCAAACAGACATGTTAGCAAAAACAAAATTATATACACGTGACAACACGATCGATCTTGTAATCCGAGTCATCCCAGGAAGATGCGGATTCACATACCTAACCTCTAATGAGGGAGAAAAGGTACCTATTTCAATTAAATCTCACTTGTACACACAAGCAGAAAAAACATTCAGTCACACAGAAAGAACTGTGAAAGCAGTGCAAATCGCATTAGCAAATGAAAGAGAACTAGCACCCGGCAAACGGATTAATATCCTTACAGCGGAATCCGCCTTCGAGGCGCTATTCAGCCCAGTAAACCTGCCTACAGTGTCACTGGATCCGAAATGGATACAGTGCATAGATTCTCTAGGAGCGGAAGACGTGAAATACTATTTCGCCCCGCAATTTGTAGAACTGAATGATTTAGAATATGAAGAAGAATATCCTCTGCCAATGGAAATTCTGCCTCTCCCACAATACGCCTGTATAATCTATACAGATAGCTTTGTACAGCATTTCAATGTAGAGAGAAAATCCTACGATGCAGCATGTGCGATTACTAAATGTCGTTGGCTGTGCGGTAAAATTACACCGAAAGTAACAAAAACCGAATCAGTAAGAAACTGTTCGGTTCAAAGAACTGAAATCAGATCTTTAAAGATGGCGCTCGAAAATGCAGAACGTGAATTCCCGACACTTATAGTGTGCGATTCTCATTTTTGCGTCAACTCTTACAACAATAAACTGCAGAGTTGGATCGAAAACGACTACAAAGATGACACAGGTGCCACAATAAAGCATAAATTGCTCTGGAACGAGGTAGCTCTTTTACACAAAGAACTACAAAAGACTCACGTGATTCACGCACAGAGTCTTCGACGTGATGGCGTTCACGTTGCAGGGAATTCATTGGCTAATACAGCCATAGCGGAAGCAACTAAACCGGCTTCCGTAGCCACAAAAAAGCGTACAGATAAATACATAGACGGGGAAACCATGCTGGCAGTAAAAACGACCGTAAAAGGCGACTGTGCAGCACTACCCGTAAACTATCCACTCAATTATGCATACATAATCGATGCAAACTCCGTTCCTTTTGCTCGAATCCCTGGAGTGGGGGACAGAGTAATTCCAAACATGAACAGGAGAATATTTTTAATAGCAGACGCACACATGGGTTTGGGTCTAAGGCACAGAGAGATCAAGGAATCACTGACTGAATTACAATCAGTATTCTGGTGGCCGGGAATGAGTGTAGAACACCAAATATATGCAAACAACTGTGAAAACTGCAATAGGGATCGCAGTAGCGAACCTTGCTACCGGCTACCAGTCAGAAAGAGCGTAACGCTACCTACACCCCGTCCTGCGTCCTATTAACAGTTAAGACGAAAAGCACTTAGAAAAATGAGGCTCCCAGCGCTCGGCTGACGCTAGAACGGTTATAAAAGATTTGCGAGTCTATATCGGCACATACGCAATTACGACGTTCCATTCTGACAAGGGTCCTGCTTTCAGCTCTCGAGCCTATAAGGAGGCCATGGCCAGCATGGGAATTGGGTTGCGGTATTCTTGTCCGTCGCACCCCGAAGGGAAAAGTGTGGTAGAAAGAAAAAACCGGGACATAAAGCAATCTATAACAGCGAAGGTATTAGGTTCAGGCGCTGGGTGGGTCAAACATTTAATAAGTGTCCAGACTAGTCTTAACAACATGCCAAGAAATTCTCTAAAAGGTTTCAGCCCATACGAACTATTGTTCGGAATTAGAATGCGAGTTCAGGACCTCGATAGTCAGATGTCAGTGGTACAAGAAGAAACAACGCACTTTGATGTAAAGGATCGTTTGGCTGTTTTACAGGAACTGAATGAAACAAGAAAATCATTAAGCAACATAAAGTTAAAGCAACAGCCAAGTACCACTGACGAGGCACCACCCGCAACAGCCCCAGCAAGGCCTGTCTGTATTCCAAAGATTGGGGGATCTAGTCAGAGAAAAGATCGCGGTTAAGAAGGAATTTGGGCCTTCTTACAGAAAAGCAGTACCTGTCTTGGCAGTCACCGGAACAAGATCAGTTGTGCTACCGCCCCTTGCTGGTAAAAAGGAGAACAGAGTCGTGTCTATCGATCTGGTAAAACCACAAGCATGTGGCCTATAATCAACAGTAGGCCCAGTGGACTCCAAAGAAACAACAGAATACCCAAACTTGCAACAATCCAAGAGGTTCAAACTGAAAGACTAATCACATTCGATCAGCCTGCAGTGCACAATGAAGGACTATGCAGTACAGCCATGGAACTCGTGCCTCTTGAAAGACAGATTGAAACAGTTCGTCAAGAAACAACACCAGTCTACAATGATGTGGCATCAGAAAGTGCTACCGAGAGACAGATTGAAAGAACAATCCCATCAATTGACAGAACTGCCTCTGGTTATTTCATCAACTTCGACAACTTCTCTGAAGATTTAAACGACCCCGAAGTGATGCCAGAAACAAAAAAGATTTCTAAAGAAAATACAACAGGACTCCTTCAACAAATCAAAGAACTATATCTGGATTCACCGTTGATTGAGCATTGGATTATCTCAGGGGTATTCATACTCCTACTATGCCTAATTTTAGTTTTAATTTTAGGGAAGTTTATTACAATTGAATGGACACAGCAAGTCAGAACATCAACCTAGTCCTGAAACCACACAGATCATCCCACGTGAAGAAAAGAGAACTGTCAACAGTAAATGTCACAGCAATTCCAATACCTGGTGGGGTAGTATGGGAGAAAACAGACTATGAGATCTATGGTCCGGTCGAAATCCTGAAGTATCCTCATCAACTAAAGGTTTCCTTAAGTGACTTTGTGACACCTAGTACATTCTCTGATGATTGGGACTTTAACAGTATTAATGACATGATGTCTGATTTAGTAATGTCAGCTAGATTCACAGATCATGATTATTTACAAGGTTCATCTAGTTATGAGCAGTTATTCTGTTACACCCACTATGGGGATCATTACTTGCATAAATCTGCACAGCCTAGAAATGTTTTTATGTATAATCAATGGGAACATTGTTCTACTCCACCTAAAAGCAGTTCTAAAGCATTTTTTGAGAAATTCAAATACTTTACAGGGTTTAACACCAGTGATGCAGAAACGTTTTATTACAAACTGTTAGATAAAACAGGAATGAAAACAATGCTGACAAATTCTAAATTGATATATTCAGAGGCATTTTATGACAAAATGATGACATTTGGTTTTGAACGAAAACAATTTGGGGTACAAAAGATTGGCAGGTGCAAGGCATAGAAGCACTATTTAGAACCTGCATGATACCTGAACAAATGTTATTTTTAAATGACACAATACACCAAACATCTTGTCTTGGCCTAGCTAAGATCAAAGACCTTAAAACACCGTCTATTCCGAAGCCAATACCTGAAAATACAACCACAGATATTGAGCTAGACGTGTCACAAATTTTACATTTCAACAGAACAAATCCTGATTGGAAAAAGTGGTTAATCTGGCCTACGGACACAAATAGCTGTCAAGATAGATTCCTGAATAAAACACAGGGGTTAAAAATGACCAGATTAGACTCGAGATATTCCCAGAGACAACATCCAGGGATTATAACAACATACAGTGTAGGGAAACTCTGCCTTGAATGGCTAACTTCGTCCACACTGGCTGAAATTAAGCAACACTTGTCTTTATTAAAAGATGGTGCTGATTTGCGCGATTTCATTCTTGGACCACGCAAACAGCGTCAAAAGCGTTTCATAGCGACCAGTATCTATGCTGCTTACAACGAGGCTTGGAAAGTAAAGCAAATTGAAACTGCTGAAAAAATACGAGAAATTGATCGTATTAATTTGGAGAAATCACTTTCTGTGGTAGACAATGGGTTAACGACTCTGTCTTCCAGAATATATTCTTTGGACAATATTGTATCCTCTGCCTTTGATGTGATAGACAGAGATTTGCTAATGTTACAACATGGCCAGTCTCAATTACGCTCTATTATAGAATTAGGCTGGACGCTGCAAAATCTTCGTTCAGGCTATGTGCCTTGGCGTTTAATCAACACGACGTCATTAATTTCCAGTTTTAACCTTACTGATAAACAGATCAGTTTGGCACAGAAAGGAGCAGACTATACAATCCTGAGCATCGAAAAACTCGAGAGATTACCATTGACAATGTCAGAGAGTCCTGTCATTGAATGGATAATACACGGAATTATCACAATTCCGATAACAACTTTCCGATTTAAAAAGTGCCTTGAGTACATACCTGCTGGCCAATATGAACAATTGGGTAAAGGATATGTAAAATCCGAATGGAAATTACCATACACTCATTCTTGCTATAGTGACAGTGACAAAAATGTATTTCTTAGTGGTGAAAATTGTAAACACTCACTAAGCGGTATACTTTTGTGTCAGGGTATTAATTTACACGGAGCATGTGATGGAAATTCAAACAACCTTTCATGCCACCAGCTAGTCACACCTGCAACTCAGATAGAGCCCTTCTTTATGCAACTTTCGAACGGGAGTTACATTCTTAGAACGGATCACAGATGTTGTGGCCTCGTGCCAGGGAAAAGTTATCTAGTAGAAGTAACATCCATGGTCAAATGCTGTATGCAAGCATTGTTTCCGAGTGGGCCTCCAGACATAGTGACTCCCATCTGGCCTCGTCTGAATCTCTATTCTATACGAATTGATACATTAAGCAAAATGAAATCTGTACTTTTACAGACAACAGTGCCTATAACGTCATCTAAAGAGACGTATGATCTTCTAGTTGCAAGGACAGCTACTGAAGTTCATGACCTTTTATCAACAAATTGCCCCGTGCATTTCGTAGAAATGTTCAGCCAACTCCTTAACATGTCTAGTGCTACAAGCATTCCAGGCATATTTAAGACAGTCTTTACGGGACTGCTAACACCCTTCCAGGCAATTTTGGGAATCTTTCTAATTTTGTGCACTCCATTTTTGGCGGCATACCATTATTTTTGGGACTCGTCGCAGGGATTCTATTTTTGACCCTCCTGCTTCGTTATGGCAAGCCTCGGCTCAGACATAGCTCCCATGGGAATGGAAGAGACAATCCTAGCAATGCGCTACCGGGACAGGATAACTAACGTCCTTGGATTGGCCAGGCTGAGAGATCTAAACATGACCTGGTTCCTTTCATTCAGACCGATATGGCAAAATTGCATTTTACCTGTGCTACGGTGTATGCTTTGCGGCGATGAATGCGTGTTGGACATCTGTCTTTCACTTCCATCAGCAGTACCAATGGACGTCGATACTTTGCTCAGTCCAATAACGGCTCACGCATTGTGTTGTCCCCAGCGGCTACCAATCCTGATGACGGCATTCGTGGAGACTCCTGTGCTACAACCAAGTGGTAACAGTGGAGCGAGTGACAAAAGCAACATCATCCAGGTACAACGTTCTGTGAGCATTGCTGGTCCTGCCTTCGATGACAGCAATCATTCTCACACTTGCCAAGTTACAGCGCTATCTAATTTGGTTTAACTATCACCTGAATTTGTAGACCAATTCTTTGAGAGCCTGTCTGATACGATGTTCTCACCCGTACAGAAACAATAACTTTTAGAAGCTTTTCCGACACACAGCGTTCCCATGAACTCTGAATTCGGCCTTCAGTTTTGATCAACAAAAACTGCAAAAAGCTTTGGAAATCTATTTTTCCCCGTTCAAGCAATAATTTTTTTGATTTGGACAATTTTTTTAATATTGACCCTTTTTTGGCACGAACAATTCTTTGCTTAACGTAAAAACTATTCTTAGAGAACAGAAGCTTCATACTTCTATTTCTAAACACATCTAGAGACATAACAACATTACACCAGCCTCTAGCACACATGTTATTACAATGCATTTTTATGTGATGATTTATCTCGCCTTTTCTTCTGTCAGAGATACTTCATGTGTAATTCCTTTTGCATAATCGTTCATTGATTTCATATGCAATAATTTTTTGAATGATTACTATGCTTTAAAAAACGTACAGTACCTAAATTCATGTATTACAAGTACGCCTATTTCGAATGCATTTATGTATTTTGGGGTGGGCAATGTTACACATGCATCTAATTGCTTTAGTTTTAGTAATTTTGATGGACATTAACCCGTGGAGTGGGTGTTGCGTGTTTATCTAGGTTCCTGATCGATACTGTGACCTTATGCCCCTTTTCGGCTATAAATCCATTTATTCCCTATATTGGCATAACCGTTCAAGTGCGATTTTCTGAAAAGTAATCTCTGGCCTCACACGAACAGAGCCACATTCCAGCATAGTTCCCTCTGCCACTTCCTTTGCGACCAATTAGTGCAGTGACAGAGCAGTAGTCACTATCTGATATTCCTAGATAACACTCCGAGTTCTTCAGCAAGATAAAAGCTCAGCAAACCTGGAAGTCCCCGCTTGCTGTGTTTTGATTAGTAATGGAACTCTAATGAGCAACTGATAACTATCACTTCCGAGTGACATCTTTAATTGACGTCTTATGTCCAGCAAACTTGCGTCAAACCCGGCACCTATCAGGTATAAATATTACCAACGTTGCCTTAAGCAATGCGAGCTACTGTTGCTGATGCCAGCTGCCTGCAAGACCCCGTGTTGGTAAATCTAGCACTCTGTCGCTGCAGCCTGCTGTCCCTGTGGTGGTGAAGCTGCTGATACCATTATCGCTGCTAAAGCGCGAACTATGGTGCAGTACGCTTAAGGAGCTGAACAGCCGTCCCTCTGCGAAGACATCCAGCAGATTCCAGCTGCCCGCGGACGCTGTCCCCCCTCCTTCCTCGACGCGCTGAAAGAAGAGCCGCTGCCTTTCTCCTGCAGAGAAATCCAGCTCCGGCGTTTCCGGTCTACCCTCGCAGGTGACTGGGATATCGAGAGAGACCCCTGAAGGAGATACCAATCCTCCATCATTCTATTCAGAGGTTTGGTGTTGACTAAACCCTTAGACGAGAATTCTTGAAACAAACCTTGGCAAAACCAACTTAACTTAAAGCTACTTACTTACTCCCCTTTCACGTGTTAGGCTTAGGTCAGGCACACTGGGGTAGGCTTAGTTAGAAGCACCAGTTGAGTATGTTAGCCTAATGTATATATGACTGTATATATGTTTTATTACTTTTAAACCATTGTATGGCTAAGAAACCATATCAATGCTTTTACAGTTCTATTTCGCAATACTTATCTTACTGTACGTACTTTTTATAATAACAATTATTGCAATTGTGGCAATACATTTCTCTTGTACGAGAAGAAAGACTGTTCAATAAATGTTAACCCTTTATTGACAAACGCCCGTCTCTCTATTCTCTACATCTCGTGAAAGTAAACTGCACTAGACTGACTGAGTGAAATACATGTCTATTGTTTCACACGACCCTAGAGATTGACTCTTGATCTGAGGAGCAAAGTTGTCATGTTGCACGGTTGTTGGAAAACTGAATCCCTTCTTGTCTGTGCCAAGGAAGCTGATCACTTCCTATGCAGAGAAGAAAGTTTCCAGTGACCTCTGAGCTAGTTGGTAACACAACCCAATTAAGTTTAGCATAGTCAGTGGAGGCCTGGAATATCCGCAGTTCCACGTCGATACTACTGTTTATGTTATTCCAATGCGCAGGGCCTAGTGGGAAACTAGGAACTACACTACAATGTACTTCTGCACACTGACGACGAGCAGAGAACTTTGAACCCAAACAAAATCAAAGCTCCAATACAAGAAGAGGCCTCCTACGTGATCAACAGAAACGTGTTCAACAGCAAACATCCTAAAACAGCTACGTTTCCCTTGAAACTCCAAGGTATTGTGCACGCTGTGCTTTGTCTCTCTGCTGAACTGGGCAACTCCGCCTTTTGCGCTGTGCTCTCCCAAGACTTTGTCCTTCTGCGGAACTGAGCAGCTATCGCTCTTCCTTGCTTGCCCATTTCTACTAAGCAGGACTTCCCAGGGTTATTCCCGAGCCTCCATCAGCACCACACAAAACATGTGCACCCTTCTTACAGCGCGCCTTCAACTTTCAAAACACTATGGGACTACAACTCATTGTTAACTTTGTTTGAGCGCACCACTCGGAGCATCATTAAACGCGCTCCGTTACCTGCAAGGGTCAAACTTTTTCCTCGTTCCTGTGAGCGCCTTTATTCCTTTTGATGTCACTTATTCCAATATCTGCAAGTTTCTGCTTGTGACGTCCAAAGAGCACCCACGTAGAACTGTCTTGCAGTCACCTAGCAACCATTCCTGTTCACAATGCTTGTTTGTTTCCCTGACGACACGTTCACTCCATTGTTGATTTCTCTGTCCTTGGCAACATGCTCAGCCTGTCAATTCTTCAAGGTATTCATTGGCTACCTACTCCCTTGGTCTACGCTGACACGCACAACCCGACTACTTATTATTGCTGTCCACGTCTACGAACATTGATAGACACTTGTCACAGCTTCCCGCTGCACACAGCAATATTTTTCTTGCCCTTGATCTACGCTGACACGCACAGCATGAACTACACTTGTTCCTTTTTCTAACTTCATACACTGGGCTACGTGCTGATGCGCACAGCATATGTGAGGTCTCCTGAAAATACTCACTTCGCTTCTTCGGTGACACTTGCTTATCTGTCCACTTCCTCTGTGATAAGCACACCTACTACTTGGATTACCTACATTACTTCTTGGTGAGGGAGTTAAGTGACATTTACTATTTCTCCTGTGACCCTTACGTTAAGTCCTTCGTTTACAAGATTCAAAATGTTACTCCTCCACCGTTTTTTCTCTCTAACCCTGGTGATCCCTCTATAAAATATAAAGTATATGCTGGTCAAAATGGACACTCATCCTTAATTATGCACGAGTTTGTGGGGTATCACTTAGCACTGAGAGAAAATCGGTGTTACTGTGGCACTGCCTGGGCTCTGAAGGACAGGAAGTTTTTGAACATCTTCCTGATTTGAGTGATAGTGAATTAGATACCCTCAATGAATTTGAGATTTGCCTTAAAACACTCGACTAGCACTACCTTCCTAAAGTTAGCACCAGCCTAAAGCTATACCAATCTGTTAAGGCATATATTACCACTCTTCATAAGTTGGGTGCTACCTGTAGATTTGATGTGTCTCTTGAAGAGCGCATTTGCGATCAATTTATGCTAGGATGCAATGTTGAGAAGATTAAAGATGAACTTTGGCAGAAAGATGACCTAAAGCTAAATGAGGTTGTTTCTATAGTCAAGAGGATAGAACACTCCCTCGCTTGCATCGAGGTTATCAAAAAAGAAAATGGTGTCCTGGAGGAGAAGTTTCACTCTGTTACATACAACCCCATAAAGCCTACTTGGAAGCAGCGTGAACCTATCCACTCTCCTTCTGTTTCTAAACTCAAAGGAAACTCCAAGATGAAGTGTTACTGATGTGACATGTTGAGGTCATCTTGCAAATGACAAATCCTGCCCGCTCTTTCTTCTAAGTGCCACAATTGTGGGAAGATTGGTCACTTAGCCAAAGCGTGTAGAGCTCAAAAGAACAAAAAGGGCAGATGGGTCAAGGAGGTTTGCCTTGAAGATGAAAGTGATTCCGATTATGATGAGCTACACCGTGGGGAGGTTTTAGTGTGGAATGGTCAGAACAAGAGTAAGGGACCTGTGGATGAGGCACTGGTGTATGATTGCAACATTAAAATGCTTTTCGACTCAGGGGCAAAGATCTCCCTCATTTCCAAGGAGTTTTTTTTACATGAAGCTCCATGGGAAGGTGAGAGTCTACAAACCTGACATTAAGACTCTTGCTTATGGTGGCCAACCCATAAAATTGTTTGGCTACTTCTTAGCAACATCGAATACAAGGGGAGGCTAACTGCAGGGAAGATATACCTCTCCTGCAGAGGAGACAGCATAATTAGCTGGTTCCACCAGGCTGATCTGGGTGTGTCATTGGTTCCCGGTGTCGACCCCTGCATTGTCCTCATGACATATCTCCACATCAAGTCCCTCTGAATGTTGTTTCAAGTGAAATTGTTTCAAATGTGGTTCTGGGTGAGGTTGATCCTAGCTGTACTTTACATGCTGAGTTTAAAGAAGTGTTTAGTGAAAGTTTGGGTTGCCTCTGGATTACACGCACAAAATCACACTTAAGCCCAATGCAGTTCCCGTGACATGCAAGGTGCGCAGTGTACCATTGACCATGAGGGAGTCCATGTGCTTTGAACTCGAGAAACGAAAGCAAGAGGGGATCATAATCAAGACAGAGGCGAGTGAGTGGTTGGCTCCAGTCGTTCTCGCACGCAAGGCCTCTGGTGAGGTGCGTTTGTGTGTGGACCTCCGTGCCCTCAACTGAGCTGTTGTTGTCGACAGGTACCCTCTTCCTAACATCTCTGAGATGCTAGCCTAATTGAGAGATGCACATGTTTTCTCCACTCTAGATCCCAGGATGGCCTATCATCAAGTTAAGATTGATGATGAGGCCATGAACTTGACTGCCTTCATAACTCCCTTTGGAACCTACAAATTCACTTGTCTTCCCTTTGGCTTGAACTCTGCAGCCTCTTTATTCCAAAGAGCCATGGAAGACGTGTTGAAAGGAGTAGATGGAGGTAAGATATATCAGGACGACGTTCTGGTTCATGGCTCATCTCAACAGGAAAATGATGTCATGTTAAGGGTCGTTCTTGAACGATTTGGTGCAAGAAGCTTGACTTTGCGTAAGAACAAATGTAAGTTCAACCTCTCTGAAATCGATTACCTGGGCCACTGCTTGACGGAGGATGGAGTCAAACCTAGAGATCGCCTTAAGAGGACCATTGAAGAGCAAAGTAGAGATGAACTAGTCACCTTTTTAGGAATGGCAGAGTAATACAATACGTTTGTGCCCCAGTACGCATGCCAAACCTTTATGTTGAGATCTCTCTTAAAAAGGGTGTGAAGTTTTCTTGGTCTCCCCAGTGCCAGTTGGAGTTCGAAGGTATCAAGAAAGCTCTGAGTTTGGTTCCCTCCCTTCAGAGCTTTGACACTTCTTCGAGCTCAATTCTAATCTCTGATGCCAGTTCCAAGGGTTTGAGTGCTGTCCTTAAGCAGGGAGAGACAGCAAGGAAGTGACCATCATGTTCCTCCCCAGGGCCCTTGTTGGTCCAGAGCTTCAATATTTGGTAATAGAGAAAGAAGCACTGTACCTTCTGGGCCATCAATAAATAAATAAAAATTCTCTGGGGTAGCCCATTGTCATCCATTCAGATCACAAGCAGTTAAAGGATGTGTTCTGTAAGGAGGGTCTAGATGCCGTCTCCTCCACAATATGTTATTGGGTGATCGCCCTGCAAGATTTTGACTTCGTCGGGAAGTACATACCTGGGGTAGATAACAAGGTTGCCGACTGTCTCTCTCGCTTAGTGCCCAAACAGTGTGGGGAAGTCCCACTTTACCCCGAAGATTTGTGGGGAAATTGATGACTTCAAGGTGTGCGAGATTGTGGTAGGAGTAGTTTCCGAGGCAGAATGGAAAGACGCCATGAAGAATAATGTGGACATGAATGAGGTGTGCAGGAGGGTGTCTGAGGGTTGGACAGGTATCAAGATCTTGAACGAAAGTGTCCGGAAGTTCTAGAACGTTCGGGATGAACTCTCAGTGGGTGGCGGCTTGCTTTGGAGAGGCACCTGACTCGTCCCTCCATCACCAGTCAGAGCGCAAATTGTCCACTTGCCTCAACACGGGCACCAGGGCATTTCCAAAACTAAGGAAAGCATTTGTCTACACTTCTGGTGGCCGGGCATTGATATTCTTGTGGAACGAATGATAAGAGACTGCACAGAGGGCAATGCCTGTGACAAGGTTTACAAGACTAGAGTGCAACCCATGGTAATACGAGAACCACCCACACAATGTTGGCAACATGTAGCCTTGGATCTCTTGGGATCTGTCCCCAGTAAAGCGCGGCAATTCTATGTTCTCGTGTTAATTGATTTGTTCTCTAGATGGCCTGAGGTCAAGGTGACATAGAGCATAGAGACTAGAGACATTACTAAATTCTTGGAAGACATTTTCTGCAGGGAAGGCCTTCCAGAATCTCTCTTGACGGACAACAGTGTTTAGCTCCTGTCAAGAAAGATGGAGGAGTTTTTGGCCACAAAGGGAATTAGGCACAAGCATTGTTCTCTTTACCACCCTGTGTGCAACGGAATGGTGGAGAAGTTCAACTGTGTCCTTAAGGAATCAATTCAACTGGCTAAATAACAGGGCAGAGACTGGAGGTCTGGAATTCTTGAGAGAGTTATGGTCTACCGCTTAACTCCCCACTCTACCACTGGGAAGATTCCCTTTGAGTTGTACAGAGGCCGCACCCCGAACACTTACATGTTCTAGTCTTGGATGAGAGGGAAAGGTGCTGACATTGTGGGTCGCGAGGATTCCCAATGATGGGCTCTCCAGGATTTCAAGTCTGCCAAGAGAAAACAAACTTCTATGCCAGGCATGCTGTCTGTCGCACGATTGAACGTGTGTGTGACCGCGTGAAGGTACGCTCTCCCCAGAAGTCTGCTGGTGCTAAATTCTCTTCTCCCTTTAGGGTGACAAAACTGTTTCGCAGTCCTGTAAAGCTCAATGATGGGCGCATTTGGAATTTGGGTAGGATTGCCCCCATGTGTAAGATTGCTCCCACGTGTCCCAGTACCTTCTCTTAAGAAGATGAACCACCCCTCCCCTCCAAGGTTGTCTCTCCACCATGCAGGAGCCTTCGCACATGTAGAGCTCCTGAGACTCTACGTGCCTTTGTTTTGAACTAATTGTCTTGTTATGTTTGTACCCCCCTAGCCTTGAAGTTCCTTGGAAGCTTACTTTTCTCTTCTTGCTTTCTTGTGTTGACATTCCTACTTCAGGTTTGGGGGAAGGTGTGTGGTATTGCTTGATATGCTGCTGTTTATCAGCAAGCTCCTTCCAAGTGGAAAATCCATTAACTGTGACTCTAGAATGTAGAATGCTTGGTATCTGTTGCCTAGTGCTCACAGTCAGTTGCTGTTGGGTGCCCTGTGGATAGGACGTTTCTGTACCTGAAGCTTAAAACAAACAAGTTAATCTCCAAAATTATCCTGCCTCATGTATTTCTTCTCAGGGGGTCTCCGTGCAGAGGCTGCAGGCGTTGTCGGGTAGTCCTGGAGGGGTCAACCACCAGTGGTGACTCTAGAATGTAGAATGCTTGGGATCTGTTGCCTAGTGCTCACAGTCAGCTGCTGTCGGGTGCCCTGTGGATAGGACGTTTCTGTACCTGAAGCTTAAAATAAACAAGTTAATCTCCAAAGTTATCCTGCCTCATGTATTTCTTCACATGGGGTTTCCGTGCAGAGGCTGCAGGCGTTGTCGGGTAGTCCTGGAGGGGTCAACCACCAGTGGTCTCAAACTCTGGAGCGCTGGAGGACATTGCTGGGACCCGTGGGCCACCCAGATTTAGGCCTCAGGCAGTGGTGGTTCCATGCTTTGTTTTCTTTTGTCCTCAGCAGGCTCAGAGTCTATATTGAGAGTTTCTTTTGAACAGAGCTGCTGTTCACAGGAAATCTGGTATTTGTTGAAGGCAGTCAGTCCTCCCAATTGTTCTGGTGGTCACTGGCTGCAGGACAAGGTGACTTTTGATGCAGGATCTCTGGAAACTGCAGACTGGCCGGTAGGGCTGGAGCCAAGGCAGTTCTTCTCTGCAGTCTCCTCTGCTGGCCGTCTTCTTTCATCCTTCTTCTTCTTAGGTTGCGGGAATCTGTGTTCTGAGTTCGGGCTGCCCCCGAAATACTTTATTTAGGGGGCATTTTAGGGGTCTCCCGGTAGTAGCCAATGGGCTACTGATGTTAGGGTGACTACACCGTGGGCGTGCTCACCCCACGGAGGGGAGTGGACACAATCCCTAATGCTGATTGGAGAGTGCCTGCCATCTGCAAGATGACGAGCACTGAAGAGTGGGCTTTACCTCGCCTCCTCCACCTGAGGTTTGGGATTGGCAGAGGTGGGCACACCTTCTAGGCTGTGCTAATTTTTCCCACCTGTATTCCCACAGAAAAGAAGGGGAGACAGGAAGGGGGCTTGCTCCTGATAGCAGGAGGGGCTGGGGGTCGTGTTACAAAGTCAGCAAGGTCTTTGAAGCTACCCTGCCACAGATGGTTCGTCATGGCCTGAGGAAGGTGTGACCACCACCGCCCAGGAAAGGCTTTGTTTCTGGGCTCAGGGAGCGAAGGCTCCAACCCCAGGGGTCCAGAAACATGTCTCGTGGTGGCAGGCTGGTGTGTACCAGTCAGGGAACCCACCCGAGGCTGGTCGATTTTCAGGGGCATCTCTAAGATGCCTTCTGAGTGCATTGTATAATGAATTCCACACTGGCATCAGTATGGGTTGATTATGCTGAGAAGTTTGCTACCAAACTTCCTAGAATTCAGTAATGCCATTATGGTCCTCTGGAGTTCGTAATGACAAACTCCAAGACTATATACTCTTTATGGCTTTACTGCACTTACAATGTCTAAAAATGGATTTAGACACGGTAGGGGCATGGTGCTCATGCAACTGTATCCTCACCAGTGGTATTGTGCACCCACCTAGAGGGGTGTCTTACCTATACCATAGAAAGGTTGCATGCAAGGCACACAGGAATGTGTGCCAGGTCGACTCTTCACTTAACTCTGCACCAAAACACTCAGCCGCCAATGGCAGTGTGTGCGTTATGCTACAGGACCTCAAGGGTGACACAACATGTGCTGGAGACCTTATAGGGCTTACCTGGTTTCAGTGTCCTTGGTACCCATGGTACCTTTTATAAGGGACTTACATGTGGCCAGAGAGGTGCCAATTGGGGGTACAAAGATAAAGTTTTGGGAAAAAACACAGGCCCTGGGAACCTGATTGGCAGGGATCTAGGGCTTAACAAGCCAAAGTGCACCATAAATCTAGCAAAAAGTGGGAGAGGGGGTTACTGCATCAGAAACCCAGCTTCCTACACACCCCAGTTGTTTCATCCCACTTAAAGCCCTGCATAATAGCAATAGTTTAACTTATATCTGAAACTCTATGCCACCATCAATAGCATGCTGAGTTACTTCAAGTGTCTGGGAATGCACCCTGCATTCAGACAACTCACTTCTCATTCTTGACCTTCACTTTCACGCTCACCCTGTACTCATAGTGAGCACAATGCACTCACACTGATCACCCTGCACTCACAGCAATCACTCTGCACTCACAATGCACTTGCGCTGTTTACCCTGTAGTCACACTTTATTTATTTATTTATTTATTTTTGGAGTTTTCTATAGCGCTGGCCAGACCCGAGGGTATCGGAGCGCTTTACAATCGAGCTGCAGGGAACGGTTACATAATAATATATCAAGGAAAAGAGATTCATGTAAGATCAAGGATTAACATTGTTAATTGGCGCCTGAGGGGCGAGTTTGAGGTAGTGGGTTGGAGGTAGTCATAGTTGCAGGGTGAGCTGCTGAGGTAGAGTTCGGGAATGCCCGGTTGAGGTAGAGGATTTTGAGGCGTCTCTTGAAGTCTTGAAATGAAGTCGTAGTCCTGATGTCAACTGGGATGGAGTTCCAGATTTTTGGGGCGTTGCCGGCAAACGAGCGCGTTGCGGTTTTTTGTTTCCGGGTTTTCATGGGGATGAGTAGTAGGGTGTTCGAGCTTCTGAGGTTTCTGGACTGGCCCGCCTTCCTGAGCTTGGAGGCTAGGTATTCTGGTTTCCCTGTGTGCAAGGCTTTGTGTGTCAGACAAGCTGTTCTGAAGCTGGCGCGCATTTCCATTGGGAGCCATTTTAAGTCTTTGAGTGCTGGGGAAATGTGGTCGAATTTCTTTGCCCCTGAGACCATTCTGGCGGCTGCATTGAGGGTTGTCTTCATTGGCGCTAGGTGTGATAGGGCTGTGCCTGTTAAGGTTGCGATCCCATAGTCCAGTCTGGATAGCACCAAAGATTGGGTGGCTATTTGGAGATCCCTCTGCGGGATGTGAGGTTTGATTTTGTTGAGGAGTTTCAGATTGAGGAAGGCGCTCTTTGCGGAGTTCTTGATGTGGTTCGTCATTGAAAGTTTATGGTCAAGGGTGATTCCGAGAGACTTTACTGAGTTAGTCAGAGTGAGATTCCCACTGAGAGCGTCGATAGCTTTCATCCATTCCGTGATTTGGGGGTTGTCATCCTTGTTGGAGATGAGGAGAAGTTCTGTTTTTCCTTGATTGAGTTTGAGATGGTTTTTCCCTAGCCAGGCTTGGATTTCTTTGAGTGTGTTATTGAGCTTTAGGATGTCTTTGAAGGAGGTGGTTTCTATGTAGATCTGTGTGTCATCTGCATAAAGATGGAAGGGGATGTTTGCTTTCTTCAGTATGATGGTGAGGGGTACCATGTATATGTTGAATAGTTGCGGGGAGAGAACAGATCCTTGGGGAACCCCTCTGGTGACGGGGAGGGGGTCGGATGTGAAGGCTTTTATTTTGACTCTTTGGGAGCGGTTCTGGAGGAAGGAGTCAAACCATTGCAGGACCATATCGTTCGCACCTACTCTTTCCTTAAGGGACTTGATGAGGAGCTTGTGGTCAACCGTGTCGAATGCCGCTGACAGGTCGAGGAGAATGAGTAGGCAGCACTGGTCTGCGTCAAGGGAGTTGCGTATGTCGTCTACTATGTTCAGGATTGCGGTTTCAGTACTATATCCTTTTCTGAAGCCAGATTGATTATGGTCCAGGAGGTTGATGTTATTAAGCTGGTTGTTGAGTTGGCGTAGTACACATTTTTCTAGGATTTTTGCTAGAAAAGGCAGACTTGAGACTGGTCTGAAGTTGTTGAGGTCGTTGGGGTCTAAGCCTGGTTTCTTCAGGAGGGGAGTTACCTGGCCGACTTTGAGGCAGTCCGGGATGGTGCCAGTCTTTAGGGAGCTGTTGATGATTTCACACCAGAGTGGCGCGAGAGTGCGTTTGATGTCTTTGGCCATTTGGGAGGGGATGGGATCGAGGTTGTGGGAAGAGGGTTTGGAGGATGAGATTAGATTGAGGATCTCGGCTTCATGGACAAGGTCGAAGGAAGACCAGGTGTTAGCGGTGGGGTCAGTGGAGGTGGTTTCTGTAGTTGTTGGAATGATGCTGGTAGACAAGGGAGGGCTGGTGTCTAGTGATAGTTCGATCCTGGCTATTTTATCGTTGAAGAAGGTGACGAAGTTGTCACATAGAGTTTTGGAGGGCTGTACAAGGGCAATTGTTGGCTTGGATGTTTGTTTTTTGATGATGTCAAAGAGTTCTCTGGGTCGATTTTTAGCCTTGTCCAGCGCATTGCAGAAGAAGTTTGTTTTTTCGTTGTTGATACTGTTTTTGTACCTTCTTCGTACTTCCCTGAGTTCCCTGCGATGGATGGTGGAGGGGTTCTTTCTCCAGTGTCGCTCTGTGGCTCTGAGCAGTCTCCTCTCCTTATTGATGTCTTTGTTAAACCAAGTTCTTGATGGTATATTCCTTTGCTTTTTCCGTTTAAGGGGTGCCAGTTGGTTTAGGATGTTGGACGTGGTCGTGTTGTAGTGTGAGGTGAGTTCGGTAGCTGATAGTCCTTCTGTGGAGATTGGTAGGGCGGAGGCTATTCTTTCTTCTAGTTCTGAGATGTTAATTTGTGATAGGTTTCTGGACCATGTGGGGGGGGTTTCGGTGGGGGGGCAAGACTGGATCCCTTGGGAAAGTTGAAATAGGATTAGGTGGTGGTCCGACCAGTCTACCGGGAGGATGTGGTCGATGGAGATTGCATCATGGCGGGCGATGATGGCGTCTAGGATCGCCCCTTTGTAGTGGGTCTCTTCTGTGCAGTGTTGGGAGAGGTTGTTGGAGTGCAGAAGATCGTTTAGGGATTTAATAGTGGCATTGTTCTCATTGTTCCAATGTAGATTAAGATCCCCCAGAATGAGGGTGTTGGACTCTTTGAGAGAGCAGTTGGCGATCAGGTTTGAAAGTTGCTCCGTGAATGTGGCGTTGTTACCTGGGGGATGATATAGTAGGTGGCATTGTGTTAAATGGTTGTCGCTGGTTTTGATGTTAGTTGTCAGGCATTCAAAGGAGTTGTAGTCAAAAGCGTTAGCTTCAGCCACCGAGAGGGCGTTCTTGTGGATGATTGCCACGCCTCCACCTTTTTTCTGGTTCTTTCTATCTTTGTTGATGATGGAGTAGCCTGGTGGGACAAGCATATCTAGGGAAGGTGTTGAAGAATCATTGAGCCATGTCTCCGTGATGAATGCTATGTCTGTGTTGTGGTTGAGGATGGTCTCTGCTAGCTCTGTGGAGTGTTTGGTGGCCGATCTGCAGTTTATGAGTAGGCAGTTGGTCCCGGGGGGGTCTTTTTTTGTAGGTTCGGTGGGAATGGTGATGAGGGAGATCGGGGGTCTAGGGGGTCTGCGTGGGGGATTATCGTTTCTTAGACTGGTGATTACCTGAATAGAGGACTGGGAGGGTCGGGTGGTGCGGTTGGTGTAAGAGGCAGCCGATTCGGGTGTGGGCCGGGTAGGGATGTTGTTGTAAGAGGCTGCCGTTTCGAGCGCCTCTTCCCAGGTCATGGCTTTCTCCGCTCTGTTCGGTCTCCCGGCCACGGGCAGGGTGGGAGGTTGTGTGTTGGGGTGGAGATGTGAGTTAGTTTGGTTGGGAGGGGTGAAGGTGTGGGGGGGGAGTGTCGAGGGCTGGTTCTTGGGGTTAGGGATGTGTCCAATCGAGAGGTTGGTGAGGATGAGGTTTAGGCCTTGAATTATGGTGTCTATTTGGTTTTCGATGCGGGTGAGGCGGCAGTGTGGGCCTTCTTGTTGCGTTAGGGGGCTGTTTTGATTGTGTTGTGTTTTAGGGCTGATCTGGGTGTCTGCTAGGGCTTGAGGGATTGCTTGGGTCGTGGTATGGGGAGGTAGAGAGTGGAGTTTGGGGGGTGGAGGACGATTTCTCTTGAGGGGGTGAAGGGGTTGAGTGTGGGAGGGCTTGGTGGTAGCCGCCTTGTCATCTGGGTCTTGCGGGGGGGTGGGCCGTCTCTGGAGTGCTTCAGGATAGTGGACTGTGGAGGTGGATGATGATGTGGCCTTGCTTATTGGGGGGTTGTGGATGGAAGAGGGATGTATAGGGGAGCCTGTACTCCGTGTGGGTGGTGTAGGGGTGTTGATCATCGTATAGGGGTGGTGGTCTTGGGGGGCGTCCGGTGTGACAGAGTTTACTAGTAGGGAGGGGAATAAGCGGTCAAAGGCCTCCAGGTTCATTCATTCATCCCACTCCACTCTTCACTTACATCCACACCATCTGGTCACCTCACTCACCCTGCAGTCACTCCTCTTACCCTACTCTCACACGGCTGCATTACTCACTGTGCACTCACATGGGCACTCTTGCCACCCACACAGGGCAGAGGATTAATGTGCCTGCTACAAAGAACACGTGCCATGCAATTCACAGAAAGGAGTGTAAGTGTACTATGAGTAGTGCTATAAAAAGATGAAATGTTTGCCAGAAAGGTGCTATAGAGAGATGAGGTACATACATTGTTGGTGAGTGGTACTGAGGAAATTCATGGAAAAGGAGGAAATGGGGGAGGGGATGCCGCAACATTTTTTGCACATGTGCGACCAGTGCCAGGCCAGCCCTGGCTGGGAGTGTTATCCCCGCTGAAGTTTGTGTCTAGTTGCGCCCCTGCCTCCTGGTAAGACGTCATACAATTGTATCGTAACTTAGAGGTCCTTTTCCGTTAAAGGCAGAACAGCCCTGCAGAGAAGCGTCAGTGTCCAAAAAGTAATAAATCCTCACCTTGAAAGTGTATCTTCTCTGCTAAGAAATGTCTGCACTGTTCACATTAAATATCGTCTCTGAAAAATAGGGTTGTGACTGTGCCGCTAAGTCCGTTAAAAGCACAGGAACCTTTAAGACAAGCGATCCACTAGTCAATAAAAGGTGTGAATGCCATGCTGAGAAATACTGGTACTGTTGATTATAGTTATAGCAATTCTGCTGAACTGCATTTTTGCTGCTTCTTTGAAAATATATGCCCGGCACAAGATTTTGGTAATGGGTCTTCAAACCCATAGTTACCTTACAGAGAAATGTTGATACCAACCCCTTACATTATTAAAGCTCTGCTGAGAAGTCCCTGGCTTTCCCAAAAGAAGGTTGTAGGAGAGTAGGGTCTGCTATCCTATGGTCACCCCAAATTTTTGCTTTTTGCTTCACTGGTTTACGACTTACTGAGGCCTTGAGCCTGCTAATCAGACCCCCAGCCTGCTGTTCTCTCTCTAAATTTACAGACATGTACGATAGGTACATAACCAAATTGGAAATGGACTCCTTGTCAGCCCCTGTACCATGCACTATAGGTGCTCAGGGCATAGGTGCCACCAAGGCCTACCAGGGGCTGAAGCATAGCTTTTGCCACCCCTGGCTGGTTCTTAAATTGACACAACTGGCTGATCACTCAGCTGGGGCAAGTGGGTGTAATCACCCCTTGCTTAGATATAGTATACCTATATCTAAACCTATCTCTGGACACATATAAACCTGTGAGCCACTCCTATGGAAGGCCTTATCAATCCTGGAGGCAGAGTGCGTGGTTTAATGTGAGATGGAGCTCTGGCATGAGCTGAGCCTGTCTGCAGCTGTCGGGAACAACTCCCTAAGCTGATCCGGGATAATGCCATACCATATACTATTAAGTGCATTATAATCCTCGCGGTTCTATAGCAACTTTGGTTTGGCTTTATCAAAACATGTTGTGTAAGGTGTCATACGATTTGGAATACTATCACTGCTGCTGAGTGACCCAGACTCTGTCCCCTCTGCTTTCAGGTACATTTATACTCTGATCCACCCTTGGATCACACCGGACACTTCTCCTTCACATCGCCTGCAGCATCTTCAGCATCAAGCACCAAGAACCTGCGTGACGAAACCCGACGCCACTTCGACCCTATGCACCTACTTCCTGTGGGTGAGGTAACATTGCAACGCCGGTGTTCCCACACTGGTACACACCTCTAGGGCCTGTGTCTAAAGTTTTGTCCTTCTAGGTTCAGCGGAAGTGTCCTTAAACTCTATTTGTGTAACTTTTACGCACCATTGACTTAACATTGGTGCATGCGTGTGCTTTAAGCGCTGCACCCGAATCCCGCGGGCTTTTCCCGACTTCAGCATTGCTTGTCCCGACTGCTCCCAGCAATTCCCTAGGCCCTAGGCCTAACCACTGTTCGATTGGTATCTCTTATACCACTTTCTTAATATATGGTTTGAGTGGCCACCCGCCCTCATCCATAATTGTGCAACTTTGTATGTTATACTGTGCTTTTGATTTAACGCTTGTGCCCATTTGCTCATAAAGAGTACTGGGGATTAATTTAGAAATAAATACATATATTTTTATAATATATACTTGTGTGGTGTCCTTTCATTTGATATTACAGGACTGTGATTGGTAAAACAGCTCGCTTAACACGACCTCTTTTTAGCCTTTAAGGCTGCTTAGTCTATACCACCATCAAGATAGCTTGTCTATAAGGTTGACTTACAACCAGACACCATAAGGGATTGTTTGGACTGATACAAGGTGGTTCCAGAATTGGAAACATCATATATCAGGCCAACTTCTCACAAAGGTCATATTGGGAATCTCGTTTGCCATTGCTTACAACCACAGATAGGCTTTTGTTTCTGTTTCTGGCAGCCCGACGTCCTGCAACTTCACACATTTAAAAAAATTTGCTAGCTATTCTAAATACATAACTTGCACCGTTTTTATGGTATTTTGCATTAGGGGAATTAGTCGATGTTATGTTTGTTTAACCACTTCACTTTCTTCTGTCCCCATGTTCTGGACCACACCCAGCGTAATGACTTCAGGGATTGGTGAATTTCGCCAGGAACAGGCTTCAACGAAGTTAGAACAGCACACAGGGGCGTAGGAGACAATGCATTTCTGGGGGGAGGGGAATGCGGCCTTAAAACCAGGGCCGCTGGAATTATGTGATTGTGCGGTCGGTGCAATTCTCGCATTATTATTGTTTTGCCCCATAATCCACCATCTGCCGCATAATCTGCAGATTTCAACCCAAAAACCATTTTTCTCTAGCTCAAGCGGTTCAAAAGTTAGTAAAAATGCAATGACAGGTGTTGCCGTACAGTAGAAGGCCCTTTGCAAAGCTGGACTGGGCACCTTTTTGATGCTTAGTGCTATATTTGGGTATTAAACTGGTACTAAAGAGGTGCAACTAATGTCCAGGTATTGTTACCAAGTTTAAAAATGAGAAAAGAATGCAGTAGTGCTATTAGAAAATGTGCTGCATTAGGCTGCATGGTTTGCTTTTTCTTGCTGAATAATTTACTCAACCCAACGCATAATGTGGACCTTTCCTGCTGCATAATTCCAGTGGCCCTGCTTTTATAACCCTGTGCAAATCTGGGTGAACCTGCATACTGAGCTTCCATAACCCCATTTCCCTGGGGAAACAACCGTTACAACGCATGCATTACAATACAAGCATTACTCCGCATGACATTACCCCACATTTAATACACCGCAAAAACATTTACAACGCAGGGCTTCACACCGCGAACTGTTACAACGGCTTCCCCAAAGTAACGCCCTGTGGAGTTAGAATAGTAATTGCGCTGGAATGAGGAATGAGTTGCAGGGGCGGCCTTAGGCATGTGCAAGCTGTGCACCTGCACAGGGCCACCAAACCCCGGGGGCCACCACGCCAATATATATCCTTAATATAATAATCCTCTGAGGATGGATACATATTTGCCTCGTGGCTCCTGGCAGGGATTTGGCAGCTTCCGGCTTTGTTCCACTTCCAAACACCCTGACCAAACCCACTTTTTGCTGGCCTCCGCGCTCCGCCCCACCCGGACCCCCTCTTCCGGGGCCCCCTTCCTACGCTCCCTGCCCAGGGCCGCCATGAGCCTAGAGCCGCCCCTGTGAGTTGTAAAAGATTGCTTTGTAAAGCCCTGAGTTGTAAAAGTGTTCGCGGTGTAAAAATGCGGGGTAAAGGCATGTGGAGTAAAAGCATGCGTTTTAATATCATACAATAATTTCGCTAGCCTGTGCACGTCTGCCACTCCTATATCACACGGAGGAGCGCTGTGTGAAATGGAATATTCATTGACTTCCTGTTAATGATGAATCAGTTGTGAAACAAGGCGAAAGATTGGCTGAGAGATGTTGCCCTTTGCAACACAAAAAGTTGAATATATGTGGAGCTACAACCCTCTTCTTTGAGACCCAAAGATCTCTGGGGCCCACTATATACCTTTTTATTCCACGCTGCTTAAGTCGATGATGTTGAACCATTGACCTACCCTAACCAAACCCACACCAGAGTGTGCACTCCATTCCTGTGATATGTGCTGCCAGTACACAGATATAACACACTACAATACAATATGCAAACTAATCACTGTGATGGTCAAACTGTATCCTGCTGTTTAGGGCCTTTTGCACTCGCTCTAATGGGCTTGGACTGCACTCACTGTTTTCCCTGTAACATTGTGAAATGTGTGCAGATTTATGCAGATGACTTGATGTGAACCTTGCATTGTTGATGACTTGCTAGAGTATCACATTGCTCTGAGGTTGCAGTAATCTGCTCTCAAGAGTTTAAACTGTGGGAAAAACAGTATTGTTAGAGGCCTGGTTTAGACTCTTACCTGCAGCACTGCAGGGTGTGAATTGAGCCTGTCTGTCTGTCTCAAAGGAGAATCTAAATAGAGGAGTAGCTCCCAGCCCCCTGCTCAGCCGTCTGTGCTTGAGGTCACATGCCCCTTATATAAGATACTATTGAGTGTTCCATTTGTGTACTGATTGGTGGCTGTGGCTGTTGTTTCTATTGGACTTAGCTTTAGTGTTCTGATTGGCTGATAGGTCTAGGGTTCTGATTGGTGGGTGGGTTTAGGGTTACTAATTGGTTCCTGGAGCTAGGGTTTCTATTGCACGTAGGGCTTAGGATGAGTTCGTGCCTGACTGGCTGCTGGGACTAAGGCTGGGAGTAGGGCTGGGGTTAGGGTTTCTATTAGACATAGGGCTTAGGGTTGTGTGCCTGACTGGCTGCTGGGACTAGGGCTAGAGTTTCAATTGGACTCAGTGCTTAGGGTTTCATTCCTGATTTGCTGCTGGAACTAGGGCCATGATTGGCTGTAAGATGCTGGTGTCTTATAGGATCTATGGCATAGGGTTAGTGTTGTGACTGGTTTGGGTTAAGGTTCCCATTGGCCGAAGGGGTCATCTGATTACTAGGGCTATTTAAGCGTAGGGTTCCAGGCGTTGAGGCTAAGTGAGGAGAGGACAAGGGCAGTTGCCTGTTCGAGGCTGTTCGGGTCTAGGGCCAGAAATGCAGCCCAAATTTACACGCACCAGCAGCCACCCTACCCCATCCACAACCACATTAGCACACTCACAACAAAACTACTCCATCCACAAGCTAACCCTACACAAAGTTTAATATCTCAACACTCACCACATAACTCCATAAACCACACCTTTCCAGCCTGCTATCTCAACTATGATACATGTGCACCATACCTTAGAAACTATACACCACTCTATCCTATACCACTAACCAATCCACTCATCACAAACACAACACAACCCATATCCGCACCACACGTAACTATAGCCCATCCAAGCACACACTCCCTGCTCTAATTACTTCTAACAGACCCCTCTTTGTCTGTCAGGGACAGCGGGCCGAAGCACCTACCACATTGCGTCTGGCATCTGATGAGGAGAAACTGCATATTTATCACAGCTGATGCACTTAGCCAGCGTGCGTAATTCTCTTTCCGGTTGTTCTCAGATACCCGTATCGGCTGAACGGGTACTGTGCTTCACTAAGGTATACACATGGAGGAAAGGTCCTCTACCGTGTATTTTCGGAGACCTTCGGCGTGTGTTGGCAGGGCTCGGCACACACAGGTGGCAAGACAAGGTGTCTTCGCCGTGCCCACTGCCCGCAACTGCGACTGCGAGGACTAGAATTCAGAGGTATTTGTTATTGCAGTAAACTCCAGTGCGGGGGAGAACAGAGCTTCATCCCGCTGAATCTAAACGCTCAGTATTTATTTGCTCTTCCAAGCCGTTTTTTCTTTTCTGTTAAAAAGATGCTTATAGTCTGAAAAGTACTATCGTTTCTACTGTTTAACTAACAGTGTGAAACTAGGTTACGTAACCATTTTTCTGGTAACTTTATTTTTTGGGCAAATTAAGATGGCTATCTTCAGTTCTTTTCTTGGATGTGATGGATTAGCGTTCATTGTAAACGTGAAGAGGTGCATTGGATTCCAATGATAAGGAATATATATGGTCTCTTTTCAAATGACTTTCCAGTGATTACAGGAGCATGTATTCATAATTGACAAGACTTTGGAGAAGAAGAGATTACCTTTCCGTACTGTTATATTCCCAATAACTATCTTTCATCTAATGTATGTGGTATGTAGAACGTATGGTGTCTTACATTTCTTAAGCAGTATGGGTTGATTGTTTGATGCATGTAGGACGGTGTTAATTCCCTTTGTTCTTATTTTAGTAGATTCTTGCAGGACGAAATGTATCAATGGTTATATTTCCGGGGTACTGTCAAGTAGGAGACTGTTACTATTTGTTTTAAGGTATATATATCTATATTCTTAGTGAGACTTACAGAGAGTAGACTAGGATTGTGTTTCAGTGTAGTTCCTATATTCCGAATAGGCTCTGCGCATTGGAATAGTATATCCTATAGATTTGACGTAGGACTGAGGTCTACTAGGCCTCTATCGAATATACTAGACTTAATTGTGAGTGCCAGCTAGCTCAGAGATCACTAGAAACTTTCTCGAATACACAAGAAGGGATTCGTTTCTGATAACCGCATAAACATGACAACTTTGTTTCCCAAGAATAAGAAATCAATCTCTAGAGTCGCGGAAACAATAGATAGTTATTTCACTCAGTCAATCGTGCATGCTTTGTTTCACCAGAGGTGCAGAGAAATAGAGAGACGGCGTTTTCAATAAAAGAGTATTTATTTCACAGTCTTCTTTCTCATGCAAAAGAAATGAACTGATACAATCGCAATACTTAGCATGAAGTAAAGTGTGTACAGTAAAAAGAGTATTAAAAACTAATATTGTAATAGCATGGTATGGTTTCTAAGCCATATATAAATACATAAAATACATACATTAATAAATAATAACTAAAAGTACTCAACTGGTGCTACTAAAATACGCCTACCCTGGTGTACCTAACCTAGGTCTAGTACGAGGGAAGAAGTAAGTGAGGTGTAGCTTAAATTTAGTATTCTTTGCCAAGAATCTCTCCAAGAATTCTCTACGGGTCTAATCCGCTCCGTACCTTGGTTTAGAATGATGGAGGTCTTGTATCTCTCTCTCAGACTCGATTTCCAAGCAACCTGCAAGGGTAGCCTAAAAACACTGGAGCTGGATTTCTCCGCAGGAGAAAAGACAGCGTCTCTCTCAGTGCATCATCTGGTGGGTCGGCTTCCTTCGGCGCTTGCTGTAGCAGGGTGTAGCGATTGCATACCCATTTCCCATGAAGCGGAAGCATGCCCATTGGTTTAGTATGCGAAACAGCCGCCAGCACTACGTATACCAGCAGACCATGGGGCAAATGACATGGAGTCAAGAGAGGTTCCAATATAAGCACCTCCCCTGCAATGGGAAGGTGCTTGACAATCTTTCTTGTGTGAAGGAATGGCGGATGGTATATTCCCGCCGGATTTCAGCTAGAAGATTAAAGCCGCAATCTGTTCCTGCGAGCTTCTGCTCGAACTCCCCAGTTTCCAGACATCTGTCATCATCCCCTCTCAGGATACAGGTACCAGAACGGAGTGTGGGCTCGCCTCCTTCCAACGCGATACCGAAGAGTCAGTTTTGTTTTCCAAAGCTGCGAGCACAGTGGAAACACCAGACGCGTCTTTCATTGCTTCCAGACTCGTTTTTGGTGTTTTGCATGCTCGGTACTTTATGCCTCATGTACTTTGATTCTTTCAGCATTCTGTAGCATTTGGGCGCCCATGATTAAGTATTCTTCACTTTCGTATTCCCGGAGAGTAAATGGGATATGCCCAAAATAACTATTTCATTTTGACATTTGGATGCGCGCTGTGATTCAGTACTATTGCTGTGCTGTTCCTCAGACCAGACCTAGAAGCGACCCCAGAAGTATCTGCTAGTTTATTATTTTATCCACGTCCCCTTTTCCCCAGGGCTCAGTTTCACGCAGTAGGATCTTTTCCTCTGTTGGGGATTGCGTCAGAGGGAACTGGGGAGTTATTCATCTTCCATCATCTCTGCTGGTCACAAGAGAGAAAGGTTAGTGGCACTTATATTTCTTGAGCTACTGGCTATCGCGACAGATTGTCAAGCCCAAGTAATACGCCCAGCCTGGGTGATGGAGACCAACAAGGTGTTGGCATCACTGTTGGAAAGCATATTTATACCTTGAAGGTGCTGAGTTTGACGTAAGGTTGGACATAATAATGTCATCAAAGACTCAGTTCTTTGAAAACTCCATGAGTTCTTGGATAAATCAATATTCAAGCAAGGGGAAGTCCCTGACTGCTGAAGGCGGGTTCTTCCAAGAAATCGTTGTGGATTCTCGGAACTAGTGGAAGTAGCCATGCCGTATTTGGACTGTATAGGCTAAGTCTAAATATGGTTATGATTTCTATGCCTATATAAGGATAGGGTGATTTATACCTATATATGGGCATGAATCGGAAAAATTACACGAGGGTCCTAAATTCATATACAACAGTGTGCCTTACTCATTCTTTGTGTTGTTTCTTCCACAGCTTCCAATTCCCTGCAGTTCCTTTTCTTATTTTCTATCCCTCGATTGACCGCTTCACTACTCTGTATATATAAAATCATAGAGTTGGGGTTGTCAGGAGGTGGACCACTTTGAGCAGCATTCCGGTTCTGAAGAGTTTCATTTTGCGGGTCTAACAGAATTACGCACCCACGATTTATAACTTCTCCCGACTGGGGTGTAGTACTAGAAATGGCAACCTTGGATGACGTCATGCAGGCATTAGTATTGGTGCAAAAGGAATTAACAACATCAAAGGCGGAAACAGCCGCTCTTAAAGAGAAGTTAGAGAGGCAAATATGTGACCCGTTTGACGTGTCTTCCACTCCTTCGTAGATACAGGTACACATGCCACCTCCCATACCTCTAGCAACACCTGAGAGGTATTCAGGCGATCCAAATAATATACAGGTCTTTTTAACACAGATAATGCTGCATTTTTCATGTAAACCCTCCTCCTTTCCTACCAACCATTCCAGAGTGGCATTTGTTATCTCCTATTTAGCTGGGGAGGCAGCCAATTGGGCAGTTACTCTGGTGAAGAATGATGAACCGGTATTGTCTGATTGGAATGCCTTCCACAGGGAACTTGAATGAGTGTTTGACAAAAGAGCCACCACCTTTAGCTCCCACATCAAGTTGTTAGAGTTAAAGCAGTGGAAGAGGGATCTTGTAACTTATTTAACATCATTTAACCGCCTCGTAGCAGAGACAGGATGGCCTGAAGAAAAGAGGATGCCTTTGTATTATCAGGGTTTAAGAGATGACATGAAAGACATTCTCGCTCAGATTGATCCCCAATCCACTAACTCCACTGACTTAATAAACCTTATTCTCAGGTTGGATCAAAGATTATCTGAAAGAGAGGGTGAGAAGAGAATAGGTGAACAGTGGAATACCAGATATGATAGCGGGGTTAGGAAACCTTTTGTAGAATCTGAACCCAGTGCCGAGGCCATGGAAGTGGGAGCAATAAGATCTCCTCTCTCTAAAGAAGAAAGAGAGGCACGCAGAGTAAACGGGCAGTGAATGTACTGCGAGAAGAAGGGGCACTTCGCACATGAATGCCCTACTAGGCCTAAATCCTCTAGCAACCTCACGACAGGTAAGAGGGTAGCAGTCTCGGTTCTGCAAAAGAAAACAGAACCAAATGAGACGCCTCAGTTCTGCGAAAGAAAACAGAACCAATCGAGAATAACCTACTTGTTTTTCCAGAGCCAGACGAAGAAGGATTTAAATGGAAAGTGCCTACTATATCGGCATCTGAGGGTAGGGAGACAGAAGCTCACATTTTGGTCCCAATGAAGTTGAACGTCATGAAGTCTTCCAATTCGGTAACTGTTATGATGGACTCTTTGGCCACCGGAAATTTTATTGATCAAGGGTTGGTTCAGAAACTTGCATTGACCCGAGTTATTAGAGAAGCCCCTGAGAGAGTGTTAGTGGTCGATGGAAAACCTTTGACATCTGGGCTGGTGACAGAACAGACAGAGACAGTTAGACTGTCTGCCAGTATGGTACACAAATGAAAAAATGCACGAGTGCACACCTCCCCTTCTTATTCGTTTACAGCAATTTAACGGAAAGCACTCAATAATGTGCGTGCAGTAGGGGCTGTGAGCTGTCCCAACTCACAGAGATTTACAAAACGGGCGAAAATGGTGCGGTTCATGCCGCACCCGTCCTCCGCACTGCTGAGTTAAGGGAGTGTCCCTTTTAATGAATCAGAGTCTGTCAAGTTTTTAGGATAATCGTCTCTTAAACCATTCTTTACATTCATCTTTATCCAAATTTTAAACCATGTATTTGAAACCACTACAGAGACAGCATAGTTCCACTTGAATGTTTTATTTGCCATTTTCAAATGCCACCTGGAATCATCCTGACTTATACAAGCAGCACGTGTTCACAAAGCATCCGTGTAGAGCAGGTTCTTAACAATCCACCCAATGCATTTTGAACCTTAACTGGTTCTTCGTCAGGGGTTACTACAAGAATAATAATAGGAAAGGTAACTATACCATCTATACGATGAACCATGGTTATTACAAACTCACAAAATCGATCTGTACATCCTTTATTACCCACCCTTAATGTTATCATAATTATTACTCAAAAAAGCCCCTGGTTTTTAAATCTAGATGATAGGCAACAGTGGCCGCTCGCCATTGTGAATAACTAATCAGTGCAACTTTCAGAGAATACCTCTTAACAAAAACAGTTGGAAAAAATCGTGAACACACTATTACTCAATCCTGCAACCCCCTCTGATCTACCCAAGTGTTCTACTATGCAACGGCCCCTTCAATGATTATAAACATAACCCTCCTCACATTGTACCTTAAGAGCCATGTGTGGCGCTTCGTCCTTTTCCTTCGTGTTGTGCTCTAGCTGAACTCTATACCTTTTCACTGTTATATAGTCTAATCTTGTTAACATGTGCATAATCAGTGTCACGTATAGAGTTCAGCTAGAGGACAACACGAAGGAAAAGGACGAAGCGCCACACGTGGCTCTTAAGGTACAATGTGAGGAGGGTTATGTTTTTCATCGTTGTGCCCCTGCTCCCCCGCGGCCCCACTCCCGTTCCCTCCAGCATCTACGTTCCCCTCCCCACTCGCCACCCCGCTCCCGCCTCCCAGCTGCTCCTCCCTCGCTCCGCCCCCCTCCACTTTCCACTTATGGCAGAGTGGCAAACGTGCAGCGTTCACGCGCAGAGGGTGCGCCCTAAGCGCGCCGAAGGTGCGCCAAAGGCAAGCCCGTCCGTGCCTGCACCGCGCCCAGCGCCAGACCCCCTGGCCCCCGCCGAGGCCATCCCACCCGCCAGACGTGCGACGCCGCCACCCTCACCGCACTCAATACCGGCCGACTCCCCGTCTGCCACCAAGCCGCCCCAGGACGCACCCACGGACCCTTCACCTGCCAATCCCGCAAGTTCTGCTGCTTCACCCGCAGACGCCAAGCAGAGCACCAACTTCCACCACCTGAAGTGCATCCTGCTCAACACCCGCTCCGTCCACAGACACGCCGTGGAACTATGGAACCTACTCGACACCACAACTCCAGACGTCGCCTTCCTCACGGAAACCTGGATGAACGCCTCATCAGCGCCCATCATCGCCATAGCCATCCTGGATGGATACAAGATCATCCGAAGGGACCGCATCAACCAAATAGGAGGAAGCATCGCCATCGTCCACAAGAACACCATCCGCATCACGACCAGCTCCGACGACACCCTCACAGCCGCTGAACATCTTCACTTCCAGATACACACCGACCCCAAGACCACACTCAGAGGCACACTCATTTACAGACCCCGAGGACCCCGCACACAATTCAGCAAAGACATCGCTGACTTTGTCAGCCCACACGCCCTCCCCTCCGATGACTATATCCTCCTAGGGGACCTCAACTTCCACCTGGAGAACAACAATGACAACAACACCACCACCCTGCTGGACAACCTCTCCAATCTCGGACTCAAACAACTGGTAAACACCCCCACCCACTGTGCCGGACACACGCTCGACCCAATCTTCTCCTCCAGCAAGCACATCTCCTTCAACCACTCCATGGGACTCCACTGGACAGACCACAGCTGCGTCCACTTCAGCTTCAAAAAGGCCATGACCCACCACCAACCGCAACAGGTTCCCTGCAGAAGTTGGAACAAGATTACCACCGACCTAATCACCTCATCGCTGAACCAGAACCCTCCTGCCAGATCAACGGACCCCAATCAAGCAGCCAACAACCTCACACAGTGGATCTCCAACTGCGCTGACGACCTCGCACCCCTGAAAAACAATCCCAGCAAGCCAGGAAGCAAAAAAGCCTCTTGGTTCAACAATGACCTCAAGATCTCCAAGAAGAACTGCCGCACCCTCGAGAAAGCCTGGTGAAAAAACCCGACCACAGACAACATGACCGCCCTCAAGTACGCCACCCGCAAACACCATCAGCTGATTCGCACCACCAAGAAATCTGCATTCAAGGATCGACTAGACAACAATGCCCACAACAGCAAGGAACTCTTCAGCATCATCAAAGAGCTCACTAACCCCAGCGCCGGCAACAACTACATCACTCCCTCACAAGAACTCTGTGACTCTCTCGCCTCGTTCTTCCACAGCAAGATTGTAGACATACACAACAGCTTCGGCGACCCGACCACACTCCCAACCACAGATCCGAAGCCCCCCACCACCACCCTCCGTGCCTGGACCCCGGTCAGCACCGAAGACACCATACGCACGATGAACACCATCCACTCCGGATCGCCAACCGACCCATGCCCCCACCACATCTTCAACATGGCCGACTCAGTCATCGCACCCCAACTCCGGGACATCATCAACTGCTCCTTCAACACCGCTACCTTCCCAGAAAGCTGGAAGCATGCAGAGCTCAGCGCCCTCCTGAAGAAACCAAAAGAGCATCACAATTGCCAGTACTGGACAACACTAAAGCTGTTTAACGCCGACCTTAACGAAAAGGAAACATAAAGGTCCGTAAATTGATTTATGTCACTAGTTTATTCGTTACTTTAGTCACTAGTGGAATAATATTTTTATCAATGCTTCTGTTTTTTTTAAATTTGCATATGTACAAATATAATACATTTAAACAAGGTGAATACAAAATACAATATACGAATATACATATTTACATCACATCCAGCTCTCATACTCATACACCCACAATCATACAAGAAAAAAATGTGCACTTAGAACCCAATGTCAATGATAAATTCTCAAAACATGTAAATGATAACAATTTTTTTCAGTTGTTTTTGCAAATTTCCACAGCTCTTTTCTCAGAAGTTATCAGTAGTTACCGTCACTTAGAATGATTATTTACAATTGACAAAAAGGGAAAACAAAAACTGGTCGACGCGTTTCGAACCCCCTAATGTGGGGTTTTCCTCAGGACCAACACGTTCTAAAAACATAAAAGGAAACTTCTGTCAGAATAATATCTCGCTATCCACAGAGTTAACTTCAATGCCACCACCTGGCAGAACCAACATCCTACCTGAGTCACTTGTGAGGCTATCAAATTCCAATTGAATCGGAAAACAGAGTGCTCTAAATAAAAAGAGACAACAACAACGTCTGAACATGCAGCCTTACTCGCACATTATGAATTAAAGCGAAAGGGCTGGGTAAGAGCTTACCTTAGTTAATGAAGCAACACTGCAATCTGGGGGAAGAAAAAAGGGGGAGGGACATGAAACGATACGTTCGTTTAAATTAACAAAGGTCCAGGAGAGTACGCCACCGCGGGTCATATTCTTACCGCTTTTGCGGATGTGTCCATTCATCTATGTGCGTCAGCGGTCTGAATATTATTTTGAAGTGGGGGCGTGTGCCTTGAAGGTCACTTGCTGGGGAGAAAAGGGAGAAGCACCGGGGTTAACAGGGTCGGCGGTAGTGTCTTGCGCTTAGTCATTGCGGGCTAGGGGTCTAAGTTACCTTCTCACAGCTCGTTCCGCGTTTCAAACAGTCCCGGTGTCTAAGAGCCAGTTCCGGGTTGTGGTAAACCTGTGTATTATTGGTGAGTGCTGAAGTCACATGATGCGGCTTCCATCTAGGCTCCACGTAGTCTTAAAGTGACAGTGTCCCTCCGCTGTCAGTGCCGAGATTTGATACTGCATTAATCCGACAGGCGTATGATGCATAAAAGCCTGCATTAATTACGAGATACCCCTCGGATCTGAAGTAAAAAACCCCTACCAGTACAGAATGTGGTAGATCTGGAAAATGTACAGAGATGTTTTCTTACGGGCTAATCTTGAAGATTTCCGACATCTCGTTCAGTCCTGTGATTGCGGTGTTATATTTCATTATAAGCAACGCTTCGCGTTGGTTGAGTGTCCCTTCTATATCTCCTCCACGTAGATCCTTTTGGACTTTCGAAATGATTGTCCACCTTAGGTCCTCCTCCTTATGCTTATTTGTAACCCAGTGAAGCACCAACGGGGCATTGGGTGTTTCTTTACGTATTCTCGATTTGTGTTGCGTCACTCTGTGTCTGACCTCCTGAGTAGTCTTCCCTATATATAGTTTAGGGCACGGGCATATGATCCCATATACCACATTTTTTGTCAAGCAGTTCGTGAACGCCTCATGCTTCCAATGGATGCCATTGAAAGTAAACACAGACCCTTCATTAGTCTGTCCACAACACGAGCAATTGCCACATTTATGGTGGCCGACTACCGGAGGTAGTCCAAGCATTCCTCTTATTGTTGTTTTGGGAACTGTTGGTAATGCTGCCCTTACAATATGTTGTGCCCCACTTTTCTCTTTTTTAAAGGCGAATAGTGGTCGGTCTTTAAAGTCATCGTGCAAGTCTTTGACTAAATGCCAGTTTTGTTTAACCAGCTTTTGTAGCTGACTGGCCTGAGGGCCAAATGTCATGACACATACAGTCCGTTTCTGTTCCATGCGTGTTTTCTTTGGAGTAAGGTTTCCCGTGGGATCCACCAGACTTGTTTTAATGTGTTTTTCAGAAGTTTGCTTGGATACCCATGGTCCATAAGGCGCTGTGAAAGTTCCTTGGCATGAAAGAAGTATTCCTCCTTATTGGAACAGTTTCTCCGGATACGGAGGAACTGCCCAAACGGCAGATTTTGCTTTAGACTTCTCGGATGATGGCTTGTGTAATGTAATCCCCTGTTCCGATCTGTGGATTTACGGTACAATGTAGTACCCAGCATACCATCAGATGCGTAAACTCTCACATCTAAAAAAGTAATGGTCTCATTTGAGAAATCAAAACTGAATTTGATATCCTCCGTCCTTTGGTTTAACCAGGTCATAAACTCCTCCAATTTCTGTTGTGTTCCAGACCAAATCATAAAAACATCGTCAATATAACGCATGTAGTTTGTAATGTACTCGCTGTATGGGTTGTTGTTGTAGATAAATTTATTCTCATATAGACCCATGAATAACACTGCTAATTCCAGAGCAAAGGGGCAGCCCAGGGCTACCCCCTTTATCTGGAAATAGAGGTCCGTGTCAAACATAAAGTAGTTTTTTTGTAGGACAAATTTTGCCAATTGAACAATAAAAGTCGTGGGCACTCGTGTCGGGCGTTCTCTACTCTCCAGGAAGAATATGAGTGTCTCAAGAGCTTGTTCCCTGGGTATTTGCGTATAAAGTGAGACTACATCCATAGTCACCAAAAATTGTTTCGCCCCATCAAATGTAGTCGTTTTTATTTTGTTCAAGAAAGCCGTAGTGTCCTTTAAATGGGCAGGGATATCTTCCAGAAATGGCTTCAGAAAAAAATCTATATACTTAGAAATAGGTTCAGTCAGAGAGGCACATCCCGATACTATCGGGCGGCCGGGTGGGTTATTAACGTCCTTATGGATTTTAGGAAGGACGTAAAACAACGGTATTCTCGGATGTTTATTCCTTAGGAAAGAGAACTCTTTTGGGCCGAGGATCCCTTGGTCAAATCCATCTTGAATAATCGAAAACAATTCTTTTTGTAAGTCGTCTGTAGGGTTTTTCTTAATTATCCGATAACAGTTGGGTTCGCTCAATTGTCGTTTCACTTCTTGTTTGTATTTATTTATGTCCCACAGGACTATTCCTCCGCCTTTGTCTGCCTGTTTTATCACTAGACCAGGGTCATTTTTTAATGCAAAGATTGCCTCTTTTTCAGCTTTTGTGATGTTATAATTGACATAGTGCTTTTTACTTTCTAGGCTGGATATTCCTGACAAAAGTGTTTTTTCAAAAGTAATCACTTCTTTTGGAGTCTTAAAGCCTGGTGGGCAAAATGAGGATTTATTTCGGAGTCCAGTAACTTCCTCAGATATTATATCAACAGTTTCATTGAAAAAAGTTTTTAGTCTAATTTTCCGACAAAACTCTAAAATTTCAAGTTTCATCCGTGTGAAATCAGTTGGACGCACTAGAACATAAGATAGCCCTTTTGTTAGAATTGACGTTTCTGCTGTTGTTAATATATGATCAGATAGATTGAATAGGGGTGATTGCTTTAACTCCGGAAGTATTGATTTCTGGTTCGCATTTCCCATGGTTGCTGGTTTTGGCGGGTGCGTCCCCTTGTCCTTCGCTGGCCTCTGGCTAAAAAAAGGCTGATGAGGTGATGTTAATTTTGTTGGTTTCCTCTATAGTTATCTATGAAGAAACCGTCAGCAGACCCCACCGAACTCAAGAACTACCGCCCCATCTCGCTCCTCCCGTTCCCCGCCAAAGTCATCGAAAAGACCGTCAACAGTCAGCTTGCCGCCTTCCTCGAATCCAACGGTTCACTCGACCCCTCACCGTCCGGCTTCCGAGCCAACCACAGCACCGAGAACACCCTCATCGCAGCCACAGATGACATCCGGACCCCCCCCTGATCTACCCAAGTGTTCTACTATGCAACGGCCCCTTCAATGATTATAAACATAACCCTCCTCACATTGTACCTTAAGAGCCATGTGTGGCGCTTCGTCCTCTTCCTTCGTGTTGTGCTCTAGCTGAACTCTATACCTTTTCACTGTTATATAGTCTAATCTTGTTAACATGTGCATAATCAGTGTCACGTATAGAGTTCAGCTAGAGCACAACACGAAGGAAAAGGACGAAGCGCCACACGTGGCTCTTAAGGTACAATGTGAGGAGGGTTATGTTTTTCATCGTTGTGCCCCTGCTCGCCCTGCGCCCCCACCGCCGTCTCTATTGGTGACCCACCCCGCTCCCAGCCGCTGCTCCCCGCGGCCCCACCCCCGTTCCCTCCAGCATCTACGTTCCCCTCCCCACTCGCCACCCCGCTCCCGCCTCCCAGCTGCTCCTCCCTCGCTCCGCCCCCCTCCACTTTCCACTTATGGCAGAGTGGCAAACGTGCAGCGTTCACGCGCAGAGGGTGCGCCCTAAGCGCGCCGAAGGTGCGCCAAAGGCAAGCCCGTCTATGCCCGTCCGTGCCTGCACCGCGCCCAGCGCCAGACCCCCTGGCCCCCGCCGAGGCCATCCCACCCGCCGGACGTGCGACGCCGCCACCCTCACCGCACTCAATACCGGCCGACTCCCCGTCTGCCACCAAACCGCCCCAGGACGCACCCACGGACCCTTCACCTGCCAATCCTGCAAGTTCTGCTGCTTCACCCGCAGACGCCAAGCAGAGCACCAACTTCCACCACCTGAAGTGCATCCTGCTCAACACCCGCTCCGTCCACAGACACGCCGTGGAACTATGGAACCTACTCGACACCACAACTCCAGACGTCGCCTTCCTCACGGAAACCTGGATGAACGCCTCATCAGCGCCCATCATCGCCATAGCCATCCCGGATGGATACAAGATCATCTGAAGGGACCGCATCAACCAAATAGGAGGAAGCATCGCCATCGTCCACAAGAACACCATCCGCATCACGACCAGCTCCGACGACACCCTCACAGCCGCCGAACATCTTCACTTCCAGATACACACCGACCCCAAGACCACACTCAGAGGCACACTCATTTACAGACCCCGAGGACCCCGCACACAATTCAGCAAAGACATCGCTGACTTTGTCAGCCCACACGCCCTCCCCTCCGATGACTATATCCTCCTAGGGGACCTCAACTTCCACCTGGAGAACAACAATGACAACAACACCACCACCCTGCTGGACAACCTCTCCAATCTTGGACTCAAACAACTGGTAAACACCCCCACCCACTGTGCCGGACACACGCTCGACCCAATCTTCTCCTCCAGCAAGCACATCTCCTTCAACCACTCCATGGGACTCCACTGGACAGACCACAGCTGCGTCCACTTCAGCTTCAAAAAGGCCATGACCCACCACCAACCGCAACAGGTTCCCTGCAGAAGTTGGAACAAGATTACCACCGACCTAATCACCTCATCGCTGAACCAGAACCCTCCTGCCAGATCAACGGACCCCAATCAAGCAGCCAACAACCTCACACAGTGGATCTCCAACTGCGCTGACGACCTCGCACCCCTGAAAAACAATCCCAGCAAGCCAGGAAGCAAAAAAGCCTCTTGGTTCAACAATGACCTCAAGATCTCCAAGAAGAACTGCCGCACCCTCGAGAAAGCCTGGTGAAAAAACCCGACCACAGACAACATGACCGCCCTCAAGTACGCCACCCGCAAACACCATCAGCTGATTCGCACCACCAAGAAATCTGCATTCAAGGATCGACTAGACAACAATGCCCACAACAGCAAGGAACTCTTCAGCATCATCAAAGAGTTCACCAACCCCAGCGCCGGCAACAACTACATCACTCCCTCACAAGAACTCTGCGACTCTCTCGCCTCGTTCTTCCACAGCAAGATTGTAGACATACACAACAGCTTCGGCGACCCGACCACACCCCCAACCACAGATCCGAAGCCCCCCACCACCACCCTCCGCGCCTGGACCCCGGTCAGCACCGAAGACACCATACGCACGATGAACACCATCCACTCCGGATCGCCAACCGACCCATGCCCCCACCACATCTTCAACATGGCCGACTCAGTCATCGCACCCCAACTCCGGGACATCATCAACTGCTCCTTCAACACCGCTACCTTCCCAGAAAGCTGGAAGCATGCAGAGCTCAGCGCCCTCCTGAAGAAACCAAAAGAGCATCACAATTGCCAGTACTGGACAACACTAAAGCTGTTTAACGCCGACCTTAACATAAATGAAACATAAAGGTCCGTAAATTGATTTATGTCACTAGTTTATTCGTTACTTTAGTCACTAGTGGAATAATATTTTTATCAATGCTTCTGTTTTTTTAAATTTGCATATGTACAAATATAATACATTTAAACAAGTTGAATACAAAATACAATATATGAATATACATATTTACATCACATCCAGCTCTCATACTCATACACCCACAGTCATACAAGAAAAAAATGTGCACTTAGAACCCAATGTCAATGATAAATTCTCAAAACATGTAAATGATAACAATTTTTTTCAGTTGTTTTTGCAAATTTCAACAGCTCTTTTCTCAGAAGTTATCAGTAGTTACCGTCTCTTAGAATCATTATTTACAATTGACAAAAAGGGAAAACAAAAACTGGTCGACGCGTTTCGAACCCCCTAATGTGGGGTTTTCCTCAGGACCAACACGTTCTAAAAACATAAAAGGAAACTTCTGTCAGAATAATATCTCGCTATCCACAGAGTTAACTTCAATGCCACCACCTGGCAGAACCAACATCCTACCTGAGTCACTTGTGAGGCTATCAAATTCCAATTGAATCGGAAAACAGAGTGCTCTAAATAAAAAGAGACAACAACAACGTCTGAACATGCAGCCTTACTTGCACATTATGAATTAAAGCGAAAGGGCTGGGTAAGAGCTTACCTTAGTTAATGAAGCAACACTGCAATCTGGGGGAAGAAAAAAGGGGGAGGGACATGAAACGATACGTTCGTTTAAATTAACAAAGGTCCAGGAGAGTACGCCACCGCGGGTCATATTCTTACCGCTTTTGCGGATGTGTCCATTCATCTATGTGCGTCAGCGGTCTGAATATTATTTTGAAGTGGGGGCGTGTGCCTTGAAGGTCACTTGCTGGGGAGAAAAGGGAGAAGCACCGGGGTTAACAGGGTCGGCGGTAGTGTCTTGCGCTTAGTCATTGCGGGCTAGGGGTCTAAGTTACCTTCTCACAGCTCGTTCCGCGTTTCAAACAGTCCCGGTGTCTAAGAGCCAGTTCCGGGTTGTGGTAAACCCGTGTATTATTGGTGAGTGCTGAAGTCACATGATGCGGCTTCCATCTAGGCTCCACGTAGTCTTAAAGTGACAGTGTCCCTCTGCTGTCAGTGCCGAGATTTGATACTGCATTAATCCGACAGGCGTATGATGCATAAAAGCCTGCATTAATTACGAGATACCCCTCGGATCTGAAGTAAAAAACCCCTACCAGTACAGAATGTGGTAGATCTGGAAAATGTACAGAGATGTTTTCTTACGGGCTAATCTTGAAGATTTCCGACATCTCGTTCAGTCCTGTGATTGCGGTGTTATATTTCATTATAAGCAACGCTTCGCGTTGGTTGAGTGTCCCTTCTATATCTCCTCCACGTAGATCCTTTTGGACTTTCGAAATGATTGTCCACCTTAGGTCCTCCTCCTTATGCTTATTTGTAACCCAGTGAAGCACAACGGGGCATTGGGTGTTTCTTTACGTATTCTCGATTTGTGTTGCGTCACTCTGTGTCTGACCTCCTGAGTAGTCTTCCCTATATATAGTTTAGGGCACGGGCATATGATCCCATATACCACATTTTTTGTCAAGCAGTTCGTGAACGCCTCATGCTTCCAATGGATGCCATTGAAAGTAAACACAGACCCTTCATTAGTCTGTCCACAACACGAGCAATTGCCACATTTATGGTGGCCGACTACCGGAGGTAGTCCAAGCATTCCTCTTATTGTTGTTTTGGGAACTGTTGGTAATGCTGCCCTTACAATATGTTGTGCCCCACTTTTCTCTTTTTTAAAGGCGAATAGTGGTCGGTCTTTAAAGTCATCGTGCAAGTCTTTGACTAAATGCCAGTTTTGTTTAACCAGCTTTTGTAGCTGACTGGCCTGAGGGCCAAATGTCATGACGCATACAGTCCGTTTCTGTTCCATGCGTGTTTTCTTTGGAGTAAGGTTTCCCGTGGGATCCACCAGACTCGTTTTAATGTGTTTTTCAGAAATTTGCTTGGATACCCATGGTCCATAAGGCACTGTGAAAGTTCCTTGGCATGAAAGAAGTATTCCTCCTTATTGGAACAGTTTCTCCGGATACGGAGGAACTGCCCAAACGGCAGATTTTGCTTTAGACTTCTCGGATGATGGCTTGTGTAATGTAATCCCCTGTTCCGATCTGTGGATTTACGGTACAATGTAGTACCCAGCATACCATCAGATGCGTAAACTCTCACATCTAAAAAAGTAATGGTCTCATTTGAGAAATCAAAACTGAATTTGATATCCTCCGTCCTTTGGTTTAACCAGGTCATAAACTCCTCCAATTTCTGTTGTGTTCCAGACCAAATCATAAAAACATCGTCAATATAACGCATGTAGTTTGTAATGTACTCGCTGTATGGGTTGTTGTTGTAGATACATTTATTCTCATATAGACCCATGAATAACACTGCTAATTCCAGAGCAAAGGGGCAGCCCAGGGCTACCCCCTTTATCTGGAAATAGAAGTCCGTGTCAAACATAAAGTAGTTTTTTTGTAGGACAAATTTTGCCAATTGAACAATAAAAGTCGTGGGCACTCGTGTCGGGCGTTCTCTACTCTCCAGGAAGAATATGAGTGTCTCAAGAGCTTGTTCCCTGGGTATTTGCGTATAAAGTGAGACTACATCCATAGTCACCAAAAATTGTTTCGCCCCATCAAATGTAGTCGTTTTTATTTTGTTCAAGAAAGCCGTAGTGTCCTTTAAATGGGCAGGGATATCTTCCAGAAATGGCTTCAGAAAAAAATCTATATACTTAGAAATAGGTTCAGTCAGAGAGGCACATCCCGATACTATCGGGCGGCCTGGTGGGTTATTAACGTCCTTATGGATTTTAGGAAGGACGTAAAACAACGGTATTCTCGGATGTTTATTCCTTAGGAAAGAGAACTCTTTTGGGCCGAGGATCCCTTGGTCAAATCCATCTTGAATAATCGAAAACAATTCTTTTTGTAAGTCGTCTGTAGGGTTTTTCTTAATTATCCGATAACAGTTGGGTTCGCTCAATTGTCGTTTCACTTCTTGTTTGTATTTATTTATGTCCCACAGGACTATTCCTCCGCCTTTGTCTGCCTGTTTTATCACTAGACCAGGGTCATTTTTTAATGCAAAGATTGCCTCTTTTTCAGCTTTTGTGATGTTATAATTGACATAGTGCTTTTTACTTTCTAGGCTGGATATTCCTGACAAAAGTGTTTTTTCAAAAGTAATCACTTCTTTTGGAGTCTTAAAGCCTGGTGGGCAAAATGAGGATTTATTTCGGAGTCCAGTAACTTCCTCAGATATTATATCAACAGTTTCATTGAAAAAAGTTTTTAGTCTAATTTTCCGACAAAACTCTAAAATTTCAAGTTTCATCCGTGTGAAATCAGTTGGACGCACTAGAACATAAGATAGCCCTTTTGTTAGAATTGACGTTTCTGCTGTTGTTAATATATGATCAGATAGATTGAATAGGGGTGATTGCTTTAACTCCGGTAGTATTGATTTCTGGTTCGCATTTCCCATGGTTGCTGGTTTTGGCGGGTGCGTCCCCTTGTCCTTCGCTGGCCTCTGGCTAAAAAAGGCTGATGAGGTGATGTTAATTTTGTTGGTTTCCTCTATAGTTATCTATGAAGAAACCGTCAGCAGACCCCACCGAACTCAAGAACTACCACCCCATCTCGCTCCTCCCGTTCCCCGCCAAAGTCATCGAAAAGACCGTCAACAGTCAGCTTGCCGCCTTCCTCGAATCCAACGGTTTACTCGACCCCTCACCGTCCGGCTTCTGAGCCAACCACAGCACCGAGACCACCCTCATCGCAGCCACAGATGACATCCGGACCCTGCTCGACAACGGGGAAACAACAGCCCTCATCCTCCTGGGCCTCTCCGCAGCGTTCGACACTGTCTGCCACCGCACACTAGTACAACGCCTTAGCAACATCGGAATACAAGATAAGGCACTGGAGTGGATCAACTTGTTCCTCGGCGGAAGTTCCCAGAGAGTCCGCCTCCCCCCGTTCAGATCAGAGGCCACCGAAGTCATCTGCGGCGTACCACAACGTTCATCACTCAGCCCCACCCTCTTCAACGTCTACATGAGCCCCCTCGGAGCCATCGCGCGCCAACACAACCTCAACATCATCTCCTATGCCGACGACACCCAGTTGATCCTCTCCCTCACCAAATACCCAACCACCGCCAGAAACAACCTACACGAAGGGATGAAAGAAGTAGCAGAGTGGATGAAGAACAGCCGCCTAAAACTTAACTCAGACAAGACAGAAGTCCTCATCCTGGGATCATGCCCCTCTGCCTGAGACGACTCCTGGTGGCCTCCGGCCCTAGTCAGTGCACCCAAACCAACGGATCATGCACGCAACCTGGGCTTCATCCTTGACTCCTCCCTCTCGATGACCAGACAAGTCAACGCCGTCTCATCATCATGTTTTAACATCCTACGCATGCTCCGAAAGATTTTCCGATGGATCCCCACCGAAATCAGGAAAACGGTCACCCAGGCACTCGTCACCAGCCGGCTACACTACGGAAACACCCTCTACACCGGAACCGCAGCCAAACTGCAAAAAAGACTCTAACGCATTCAGAACGCCTCCGCACGACTCATCCTGGACATACCTCGACACAACCACATTTCCGGACACCTGAGAGACCTGCACTGGCTCCCCGTCAGCAAGAGAATCAAGTTCCGTCTCCTCACCCACTCACACAAGGCCCTCCACGACCAAGGACCCAGCTACCTTAACAACCGCCTGACCTTCTACACCCCCACCTGCCAACTGCGATCATCCAACCAAGCCCTCGCCACGATTTCCCGCATCCGAAAAGCCACCATGGGAGGAAGATCCTTCTCCTACCTGGTGGCCAAAACCTGAAATTCCCTCCCCACTCACCTCCGTCGTACCCAGGACCACCTCTCCTTCAGGAAGAAACTCAAGACCTGGTTGTTTTATCAATAACGGACCCCCCCTCCCCTAAGCGCCTTGAGACCTTCTGGGTGAGTAGCGCGCTATACAAATTTCTGATTGGATTGGATTGGAATACAATTAGGAATAGAAACCCACTGCCTCTAGTTTCAGTGCTCTTAGACCAGGTGAAAGAAGGTAGCGTTTATACTAAATTTGATTTGAGGGGTGCCTACCATTTGGTTAGGATTAGAGAGGGGATGAGTGGAAGGCCACATTCAAAACCCGCTATGGGCTGTTTGAATATAATGTCATGCTGTTTGGGTTATACAATGTCCCTGCGGCCTTTCAGTATTTTTTAAACGATGTACTAAAAGACTACATAGACACCTTTGTGGTGGTGTACATAGACAACATTGTAGTCTATTCTGAGAATGAAACAGTGCATGAGCATCATGTTCCTTTGGTGTTGCAAAAATTAAGAGACCACTCCTTGTTTTGTAAGTTGAGTAAATGCGACTTCCATGTGTATGAAGTTGGGTTTCTAGGAGTGATGTTGTGTCCATCAGGACGGTGTATTGTAGTGTAGTTCCTATTTTCCAAATAGGCCCTGCGCATTGGAATAACATAAACAGTAGTATGGACGTAGAAGTGCGGATCTTCCAGGTCTCCACTGACTATGCTAAACTTAATTGGGTTTGTTACCAACTAGCTCAGAGGTCACTGGAAACTTTCTTGACTGAATAGGAAGTGATCAGCTTCCCTGGTACAGACAAGAAGGGATTCAGTTTTCCAACAACCGCATGAACATGACAACTTTGCTCCTTAGAATAAGAGTCAATCTCTAGAGTCGTGTGAAACAATAGACAGTTATTTTACTCAGTCAGTTTTTGTGCAGATTACTTTCACCAATATGCAGAGAATAGAGAGACGGGCGTTTTCAATAAAAAGGTATTATTTATTGAACAGTCTTTCTTCTCATGCAAGAGAAATGAATTGCCAAAATTGCAAGACTTGTTATTATAAAAAGTGAGTACAGTAAAATGAGGATTGCGAAATAATACTGTAAAAGCATTGATATGGTTTCTTAGCCATACAATGGTTTAAAATGAATAAAACATATATACCTTCATATATACATTAGGCTAACGTACTCAACTGGTGCTTCTAACTACGCCTACCCCAGTGTACCTGACCTAAGCCTAATACTTGGGAGGGGGTAAGTAAGTAGCAGTTTAAGTTAAGTTGGTTTTGCCAAGGTTTGCTGCAAGAATTCTCTCTAAGCGCTTAATCAACACCATACCTCTGGGATAGAATGTTGGAGGTCTTGTATCTCCTTCCAGGACTCAATATCCCAGTCACTCGCAAGAGTAGGCTGGAAACGCCGGAGCTGGATTTTCTCGGCAGGAGAAAAGACAGCGTCTCTCTCAGCGCGTCGAGGAAGAGGAGGAGGGGCAGCGTCCGTGGGCAGCTTGTATCTGCTGGGATTTGCAGGGGGACAGCTGTTCTGCTCCTATGTTCACCACACCATCGTTCGCTGATGTCGTTGAGGCAGCGATAGCATCAGTATCAGCGTGGCAGCGTTTGCTTAAGGCAACGTTGGTAATATTTATACCTGAAAGGTGCCTTGTTTGACGTAAGTTTTTGGACATAAGACGTCAATAAAGATGTCACTAGGAAGTGATCGTCTCTTAGTGTTCATTAGAGTTCTATTACTAACCAAAACATAGCAAGCGGGGCTTTCCCAGGTTGCTGAGTTTTTATCTTGTTGAAGAACTCGGAGTGTAATCTAGGAATCTTAGATATTGGCTTCTGCTGTGTCATTTGCTCTAATGAGCTGCAGAGGAAGCAATTCTGAAATGTGGCTCTGATCGTGTGAGGCCAGAGACGAGTTTTCTGAATATTGCAATATAGGGGTACAAAGGGATTATAGCCGTATAGGGGCATAAGGTCACAGTATTGATCAGGGTCCTAGATTAGAACGCGACAGTATGGTGGAAAGAAAGGTGAAAGTGGCTCAGGAATGGCCCGTTCCGACCAATGTGCATGATGTACAAAGCTTTCTAGGATTCGCTAACTACTACCGTAGATTCATTATGCGCTTTTCATATGTAGTAGCTCCTATTGTGAGACTGCTAAGAAAACAAGAACCCTTTGTTTGGACCAGCGATGCAGGGGAGGCTTTTATACTCCTAAAAAACGCATTTATGACCGCTACGGTTCTCAAACACCAACAAACTGATCTCCCCTTCATAGTAGAAGTGGATGCCTAAGATTTGTCTATAGGGGCTGTGCTTTCTCAAAGAGATCAATAGACAGGACAACTACACCCTATGGCCTATATGTCTAAGAAACTAAGTGCTGCAGGACTTAACGACACAATTGCAGAAAAAGAGTTTCTAGCCATCAAAAAAGTTTTCCAGGAATGGAGACAGTATCCGTGGGTTCACAACACCAAATAATGGTATAAACCAATCACAGAAACCTTCAGTACATGAAGACAGCTAGACAGCTGTTGCAGAGGCAAATAAGGTGGATGCTTTTCTTTGCAGAATACGATTTTGTCATCACGCACAGACCTGGGGCAGAAAACAGAAAAGCGGACTCCTTATCGAGACAGGCCATTGACAGCCACCCTCGAAGAGCACATAATGATGCCATTATAGCCCCCACAAGAGTATTGTGTGCAGTGACCGCAAATAACTTCTTGGAAGAAGTAAAGAAAATCCACTCAGCAGATGCTTGGGATCAACGGGTGGGAGTACATGCTCAGCGAAGCGTAAAACAAGGCCTGCCCTTTTTTTACAACAAACTCTATCTGCCTTCCAAAACAATCAAACGTAAAGCATTCAACTGGTGCCCTGGGTCCGTCCTTGCAGGGCTGTCAAGGGGCTGCTCAACTGCAGCAAGAAACCACACACGAGCAGAGTGCCGCTAAGTCCCAGTGCCCCTCTCAGAACCCCTCTGCAGGTAAGTGATATACTCCTTGCAGGTAAATACTAAGGGGGAAAAGGGAATTGGGATAGAGAAGAGACCACTCCAAAACTCTGCCTGTTTTGCGTCTTCTTCTTCTTCTTCTTCTTCGGATTTTTAAGGCTAAAGAACAAATGTTTATATAATTTTTTCTGCTTGCATAAAATGTACTTTCTTTTAATACATGAATAACTTATCTTACCAGTAAGTAGTTTTGGGCTTGCCTCTCTTCTTACTTCTCTTATAGATGCGTATTTTCACTAAAAGAAGCCTTCACTAAGTCTCTTGTTCTTTTTCTTTACAGGCCCTTCGACGTCATTCTCTGTTCTATCTTCTATGAGAGAAAACAAGGTAAGTGTATGTTCTTCTTTAACTTCTTTCTGTAAATGTCTTGGGAATTCTCTCCTTAATGTACTCACTCAACAAGTAGACTTGTGGACTTTTATTGGGGGTCTGATATGATAAGGTGTGTCTTTAGTTTCTCTCCATAAAACCAACTCTCCTAGCCTAAGTTCTTATTAGGTAGGAAAAGAGTGCAGATTTAATACTCTCTTGAGGGGTTTTAATTGGAATATTTATTAAATGAATAAACTATTGGCTACACGCAGCCTAGGCTTTAGATTATTCATGCAGCTTAACAGGAAATAAACACGAACACTGGAAACCTGTACCAGTTTATTTCTTTCATTAATTCAAAGAAACACACAGTTTCAAGAGCGAATGAACTGCCAGTGACAAGGGAATTATTTATGGGTTTCTTTCACTAGCAAGCAGGAAATGCTCATGTTAACATTTAATCCTTTTAAAATGAAAGCCTAAACAGCACGGAGAAATAATGTGCTCAAATAAGACTTTCTTTTATATTAGTTTCTGCAACAAACACAGTTTATTCTTTCTGACACGGCTGTAGAAAGGTCACGCCCGTGTCAGCTCAACTCGGAAATATTTTACAAAGATTAATTCTTAGGAGCAAGGCATTCTTTAATTTTTAAGATGAGCATTACTCTAAAAGTTCGACTTTTATTTCCTCCTCATTTACGCTAAGGTTTTATCAACAAGGGAAATTATAAACCAGTCTTTGGACTAAAGAAATACTTTTAATTCAGCACTAACCTTATTTTTAGAACAAGGACTTTTACCAACGAAGCTAAAACCTGGATATTTCGAGCCTACCCTGGCTAACTTCCACAAAGCCTCATTTTCAGATGCTCTCCTAGTAGATTCTTTGGTGAAGTGCACAGTAGAATGTTGGAGCACACCTCACCAGGCTGTGATTGTTTAAAAGACTAGACTGCTAAACAGCAGTAAGCTGTTGCAGTGACAGAATGTTGGCAGCCATGTTGGAGTTTCTGCGGTGCCAACTAGCACTCCAACTTAAAGAAAAAGGTACTCTTTGCGTTTGGAATGGGAGGGTAGAAGCCACTGAGGAGGTATGAGGAGGAAACCTCCCATGATTCCTGACAAGGGCACAGGGTAGTAAAAAAACGATACAACTAATACAACGACATTTCTCGTGGGACACTCTAACCAAAGGCGTGAAGTCTTGGGTAGCGGAGTGTGAGGTATGTGCTAGGTCCAAAGGAGGACCCACCAAAGCAAAAGGAAACTAGTGCCTATGCCAACTCCCACTCAACCGTGGCAGAATATCAGCATGGATTTCATTACAGAGCTACCTAACTATCAAGGCAAAATAGCTATTCTGGTGTTGGTGGACAGCCTTACCAAGATGGGGCATTTAATTCCTTGTGCAAACTTACCAACAGCAGGCCAGCCCGCTCAACTACTGCTCGAAGATGTAGTGCCATTACATGGCCTACTAAATACCATAGTTGCAGACTGAGGGCCCCAGTTCATAGCTCGTTTTTGGCGGATGTGGTGCAAGGCTCTATAAGTTTCTCCTGCGTTGTCCACCAGCTTCCATCTGCAAACGGATGGCCAGACTGAAAGGCTTAACCAAACCCTAAAGAACTATTTGCGTTGCGATGCTAAGGAGGCTGAAGAGTCCTGGATCTCTTTGTTATGCTTAGGAGAACTGGCATATAACAATTCTTGGCACAGTTCCTTAAGGATATTTTCTTTTTTTCGCAAACAATGGGTTCCATGCAAAAGTCCTGCCGATATCCTTGCCCAGCGACCTCGATGACCAACCAGAGGTGACGAGTCGCATACGGAAAATTCACTCCATCCATCAGAGGGTCTGAGCCCACCTCATCGGGGCTAAACAACAATATAAAAGGTGGGCGGATCTGTATCGGAGAGATGGCCCGAGTACAAACCAGGGGACAAGGTGTGGTTGTCTCCTAGAAATATTCGCTTCAGAGTATGCAGAATTTTTCACCCTAAGTTTATAAGTCCTACACCGTGCTAAAACAGATCAATCCAGCCGCTTACAGGCTCCATTTGCCTAACACCTTGAGGTTCCATCCGGTGTTCCACTGCAGCCTTCTGAAACCGGCGAGAGGGGCAAGGAGGAGAGCTGTCCACCCTGTTGTTCGTGATGAGTATCTGGAATACATAGTGCGTCACATATTGGATTCTAAATACAAAAAGGGTCAGTTGTGGTATCTGGTCTCATGCAAGGGATATTCCTCGGAGGTTGATTCTTGGGAGCCTGTTCTGAATATCCATGCCCCTGTGGCGATTCGCGCCTTCCATGCTGCTCACAAAGAGACGCTTGGGAGGGGGCGTACTGTCAGGGACAGCGGGCCGAAGTGCCTACCACATCGCGACAGACATGTGATGAGGAGAAACTACATGATGCAGAGGAAGAGGCTCATGGGTATTTATGACTGCTGACGCACGTAGCCAGCGTGCGTAATTCTCGATCCGGTTGTTCTCAGAGACCCGTATCGGCTGATCGGGTACTGTGCTTCACTAAGGTATACATGTGGAGGCCTTCGGAGAACTTCGGCCTTTGTTGGCCGGGCTCTGCTCACACATGCAGCAAGACAAGGTGTCTTAACCACATCCATTGTCCGTGACCTTGAGGACTCGTCTCAGAGGTATTTGGTATGGTAAACTCCAGTGCGGGGGGAACAGAGCTGCATCCCACTGTATCTAAAGACTCAGGATTTATTTTCTCTTCCCAGCCGTTTTTTTCTTTTCTGTTAAAAAGAGGCTTCTAGGCTGAAGAGTACTGTTGTTTCTAACGTTTAACTAACAATGTGAAACTAGGTTACATAACCATTTTTCTGGTACCTTTATTTTTTGGCAAATTAAGATGGCTAAGATGGCTATCTTCAGTTCTTTTTTTGGATGTGATGGATTAGTGTTCATTGTTAACGTGAAGAGGTGCAGTTGATTCCCATGATAAGGAATATATATGGTCTCTTTTCAAATGATTTTACAGTGATTACAGGAGCATGTATTCATAATTGGCAAGACTTTGGAGAAGAAGAGATTACCTTTCCATACCCCCGCTAGCGAGGAAACTGTATTTACAGTTTAGATATGGTTGTCTTTCTCTGAGCCACTTTAGAAGAAATTGGAGTAGAGAAGGGGACATGCTGAAGAAGAGTGTTGTCTCTGTTGTTTAGGGACTGCTGAGACTTCTGATCATGTGTGGCTCACTGGTTAGAGGAGGCAGACCTGGAAGCAGAAGTCAGCCGGGACCAGCGTTCAATTCCTGGCTCGGCGGGGTCTTGAGTCCTAAAAAAAATGGCCATGGACTCGACAATTCTCGCTCCGGTTCCTACTCGATTCACGGGTTCACACTCTGCGACTCTGGGCGATAGCTTGCTTAATCTCCACAAAGGCCCCTCACGGCGGGATGCCTGGCTTTCACCTTGCGGATACCATGCCGGGGTGATCTCACAGGGGAATACCAGGACGGGTTCCCTAAGCAAGCGCTTAGAAACCGCTCGGTGATTTGCGCTATATAAAATTCCTGTACATTTACATTTACATTTTTATTTTTTTGTCCCCTCTACTCCCGATCTCGACTTAAATGAATAGCTCCCCTCTGTAGAAATTTGGAAGTAAGGAGATACAAGGAGGCACATAGAATAATGAAGACCAACACGACACGCATTATTGTTTTTTCTGCAGCAAAGTTTCTAATGACCCTATGCATAAGGCGTGCCAAGTATTCTTCTTCTGAAAGTGACAATGCAAGGTACCTATGACGCAACATGTAATTTATTTTTTTTAACATTTTTAATTGCTTTTTAAAAGAAGTTGCAACATATACAATTGGTTTTTCTATTTTAAGGAATATTTATGAAGTTTGTTTTTATAACTAATAATGTAAATTGTATAATTATGTTGCTACTATGTGGAACAACTTCCCTCTTGCACAAATATTAGCGCACTTTGATCAATTGATAAAACTAAGATTGTAGATAGATTGTGATTGTTTATTTAGGGTGACATTTTATTTGTATTGTGTGTTTGTCATTGTCTTTTTTATGGTCTACTTTTATGATCCGCATAGATCGAAATAAAGTCTTTGAATGTAATTGATATATAAAATCATAGAGTTGGGGATGTCATGAGGTTAACCACTTAGAGCAGCATTCCGGTTCTGATAAGTTCTATTTTGCGTATCTAACATTGACACCAGCACACCTATACTCAGCCTTTGATATTTTTGTCTACCAACACCCTCCTTTTCTTTCTACCACAATAACACAACCATGCAACACTTACTCTCCACTGCACCACACGTACTACCTTTCAGCAATAAAATCAAACACACTTAACTCTAGTTCACCACCTCTTACACTACATACTGTAGTCACAAACACATCACAACCCCCTTTACCTTACAGCTTCCACTCACCAACAATACTTTACATACAAAACCTTCACAAAAAACAGATACATCAGCACCTCCTTTCATAACTCTACAAAAACAAAACATGACACACACACCAGCACAACAAAATCTTTCACACACACCTCATAATATTTTCCATCACAAACTACAAACATACACCCACTCTCACCTTCCTGACTAAACAAATGATACACCAAAGCCCTGCTTTCTCTCTTCCCCCACACCTAACACATACACAGCAACTCAGTAACTCTTTTAACTGTCTCATCCATTGGACAATTTAGAGCCTTACAACATGACCCACATGCTGCACCACCACCCCCCTAACCCATACACCTTCCACCCTAAACAGACGCAAATAAAATAAGTAACATGCCACTCCTCGCAACTTCACTTCTCCATGTCTACTGCACAACAAGGCTATACTACAAAAACAACGCAGCTCACCAACTCACTCTCAATGACCATCTCCACCACCTACACATGCAGACCCATCAAAATGCCTTCAAAGCCTGCGCACGAGGAACACGATGCAGAACAGCTACACCATTGCTCTCCTCAAACAGCTAATACCAGCACTAAGAACACACTTGTTACAAACCCACAAAATACTACTCACTCTTCTACAAAACAAAGTCACACTATCACCAAAGCACATTTTCTAAACTGCCTGTCAATAAATGTTCGTTCGCTCTCTAAAAAAAGCATCACATCTACAGCCTTCTCACTGACACAAATCCTGACATACTCTTCATAACTGAATCATAGTTGGGAGATGATATGACTCCAGTCTTGCATGAAGCCGTTTCTCTAGGCTATCAAACTATCACCCAAAATCGTATAGGCAAAAGAGGAAGTGGCCTAGCTGTTGTGTTCAGGCAAACATTACATATCAGTAAAACTGATGACATCTCCATGCAAGGTTGTGAGGCCCTCTTCAACAAATGCTACCCTACACCATCTTCCTCCTGTAACTTTCTGCTCCTGTTGCGTGCTTATCTAGGTTCCTGATCGATACTGTGACCTTATGCCCCTATTCGGCTATAAATCCATTTATTCCCTATATTGGCATAACCGTTCAAGTGCGATTTTCTGAAAAGTCATCTCTGGCCTCACACGAACAGAGCCACATTCCAGCATGACTCTCTGCTACTTCCTTTGCGACCAATTAGTGCAATGACAGTGCAGCAGTCACTATCTGATATTCCTAGATAACACTCCGAGTTCTTCAACAAGATAAAAACTTAGCAAACCTGGAAATCCCCGCTTGCTATGTTTTGATTAGTAATGGAACTCTAATGAGCAACTGATAACTGTCACTTCCTAGTGACATCTTTAATTGACGTCTTATGTCCAGCAAACTTGCGTCAAACCCGGCACCTGTAGGTATAAATATTACCAACGTTGCCTTAAGCAATGAGTGAGATACGAGCTGCGAGTTCGTTCCCTGTTGCTGATGCCAGCTGCCTGCATGACCCTGTGTTGGTAAAAACTAGCACTCTGTCGCTGCAGCCTGCTATCCTGTGGTGGTGAAGCTGCTGATTACCATTATCGCCGCTACAGCGCGACCTATGGTGCAGTACGCTTGAGGAGCCGAGCAGCCGTCCTCTGCCAAGACATCCAGCCCAGCTGCCCGCGGACGCTGTCACCCCTCCTTCCTCGACGCGCTGAGAGAAGCCGCTGCCTTTCTCGTGCAGAGAAATCCAGTCCCGGCGCTTCCAGTTTACCCTCGCGGGTGACTGGGATATCGAGAGAGACCCCTGAAGGAGATACCAATCCTCCATCATTCTATTCAGAGGTATGGTGTTGACTAAACCCTTAGACGAGAATTCTTGAAACAAACCTTGGCAAAACCAACTTAACTTAAGCTACTTACTTACTCCCCCTTTCACGTGTTAGGCTTAGGTCAGGCACACTGGGGTAGGCTTAGTTAGAAGCACCAGTTGAGTATGTTAGCCTAATGTATATATGACTGTATATATGTTTTATTACTTTTAAACCATTGTATGGCTAAGAAACCATATCAATGCTTTTACAGGTCTATTTCGCAATACTTATCTTACTGTACGTACTTTTTATAATAACAATTATTGCAATTGTGGCAATACATTTCTCTTGTACGAGAAGAAAGACTGTTCAATAAATGTTAACCCTTTATTGATAAACGCCCGTCTCTCTATTCTCTACATACCGTTAAAGTAAACTGCACTAGACTGACTGAGTGAAATCTATGTCTATTGTTTCACACGACCCTAGAGATCGACTCTTGATCTGAGGAGCAAAGTTGTCATGTTGCACGGTTGTTGGAAAACTGAATCCCTTCTTGTCTGTGCCAAGGAAGCTGATCACTTCCTATGCAGAGAAGAAAGTTTCCAGTGACCTCTGAGCTAGTTGGTAACACAACCCAATTAAGTTTAGCATAGTCAGTAGAGGCCTGGAATATCTGCAGTTCCACGTCGATACTACTGTTTATGTTATTCCAATGTGCAGGGCCTAGTGGGAAACTAGGAACTACACTACATGGCGCCCAACGTTTGGTAAGGCGATAAACTAACGCAAGACTTGTAGAGTAACTCAGTTGTGCATATTTCACACCCCTTTCTCCCGTAAATACTCCAATAGACGTCTGGAGTGGGTGAAAGGTTAAAATCCGCCCGACCTTAGTAGGAAGAGATTCCTATGTAAAGCTCTGGTTTATTCAACGTTGAAGGATACAGTGTTCCAAAATATTGTGCACCTAATCTTTGTCTCCTTGGAGACCTACTCTGCAAACCTCGCATTTTTACAATGCCAGAAAATAACGGAACCAATGGGGCCGCAGTAGATGCGACTCAGCAAGGTCCCGAATACACAGACCCGGATGCAATAATCATCCCGGCACATTTAAGAAAATCTATAACCTCAAAACTTATAGTAAACGGACTGACACCTCAAGGTGGTACAGTAATTTTCGTGATAGAGGCTCACGAGTATCGGCAGACAGAGGTATTCTATTCATGGATAAACTTTCCAGCGGTAAACGCTATAACAAAAGAGTTTCACTATTACAAAATAGAGAAACCTCCGGGAGAGTACGCTCCTTTCGAGGAGATTGAAATCCCACTTAAATTTCAAGAGCACCTGCTCTGGTTTAATGGCGCCCTAAAACACAATGATCACATAACCAGGCTCGGTCCACTAGGTAGACCAGGAGCCACGTGGCCGGTTCTAGCCAGCTACACACCACATCCTGACATTGCAAGAATGTCTAGAGAAGAGCTGTTAGCACAGCTAAACACATTAATAAAAATACATAGGCAATTAGTCCAATATGTAATGCGGACTGCAACAGTCCAGCCAGCTGTTAATACACCACAGCTGACCCCTCATCAGGGGAACACAAATAAAATTACACCACAGAACATACAGTCATGTCTTGGTAAAACACCCGCAAAACGGGAACAAATTCCTTTCTGGTTAGCACAGAAAATCACTCAAATAGAGGCAGTATTTCCTGATACTACCCCTATTGAGAAACACAGAATCTTGACCATCTGCCTTCCTATGGGAATTGCACCACACGTGGAGGACTGTGACACTTGGGGTACAGTCTTTGCTTCCATTTACACAAAAACACACGGTGTTCCGTCTATGGCGGTAATACCAGAAGTGCTAAAACAGATTCAAAATGAATTCGGTCCAGAGCCCGCTTTAAATCTCAGTATGAAATTACTGAAAGACTTCAAGCAGGTCTCAGCTATATTATTAGCCAACATAAGAGGAGAAGCAGCATCTGTGGCGATTCGCCAGAAGTTGAAGGAAACAGATATAAAAGATCCTGTTGAACTTGCAAAAATCATAGAAAAATGCTATGAAGAATTAGGTAGAGACAGCTTGGGTGGGAAACCAGTAAAGCCCCAACTGCTCGAAAATCCTGAAAAATTATTTATTAAAAATAATTTAAACACTCCTAAAAAGAGCTGGGATGGAAATAAACAATCCACTCCCAAGGAAAAAGTTTTCCAGTCCAGAGGAAGGTCTCCTCGACGGAGGGAAAGAACTCCGACTCGAGAACGCCAGTCTCCCCAGAGGGAGCCCTCTGAGAAAAGATATAACCTTAGAAATAGGGATAATCTGAAAAAACCTGATAGATATCAAAGTATTGATACACGTCCCTCTCGATCTTTTCCACAGAATTCGGAAAGAAGAGGACGGTCAGACCCAGGAGAGCACACCAAGTCCAAAGACAAGGAACCTGCTCAGAGTAAAAAATCTCAATTTCAGAAAAAGAAGGTAGCCAGTATTAGAGTAATCAACCATGCCGAGAATACTGAGGACACAGTTGAAAAACGGGGAGTGGGCATTGACAATGTTGGACAGTGCAGCAGAAATCAGTACAGCGCGCAAGATCTTGATGAGTCATCTGGAGACAGTGGACACGAATGAATACATTCAGGTTGAAACTGCCGACGCCAGACTTAGCGAGCCCCATAAAATATACGAAATAACATTGCGTATGGAGGGTGATAAGACTAGGAAAATTAAGGGTCTATTTTGGGATAAGCTCTCAAAAGGCTATGATATTCTGTTAGCTGAAAAAGATTGGCCCCCAGAGTTTGTCAGGGAGTGCCCTCGTGGCGAAGAAGTGATTATGCCTGCCTTCTCGAATCACATACCGATTCACAAAAAATACACATATGCAAGGAAATGGGCAGTAGCCCAGGCACCTGCATTATATAAAAATCATGTAGGATGGGATGAGGATTCACCGCCTCACAAAATCCAACTAAAAAGTGAACCAACTGCCCAACGGCAGTATCCGATAAAGCAAGAAGCTAAAAAAACAGGTCAGGGAGATCTTAGATCAACTTGAGTACCAGGGGGTGATTGAAACATGCACCTCTCAAATGAACAATCCTTTGTTTCCTGTCTCCAAGCCAGACAATTCATATCGTCTAGTTTTGGACTACAGACATCTTAATACATGTTGCAAAACTTTTGCAGTACAAAACTCGCATAGTGCAGCCCTAATGAATAACATAGTTAGGAAAAAATACAAAACGACATTAGACATTTCTAATGGTTTCTTTTGTCAAAACATTGCACCAGAAAGCAGATATTTGACCGCTTTCTCTGCATTTGGGTCACAGAAAAAATTCTGTCGACTCCCACAGGGGTTCAAGAACAGCCCAGGACTATTCTCAGCTAGGGTAACAGAGTTACTACAAATATATGATGATGAAGCATTATCTTACGTAGATGATATTTATCTCACAGACGACGACTTGGATACTCACTTGAAAAGAGTGAACACCATTATACTTGGGTTCGCAGCAGAGGGTTACAAATTCAACTTTAAAAAGTCTCGAATTGCCCATCTGACAGTACTATTTTCAGGGTATGAATTATCAAGTGAAGGGAAAAGCCTAGCGGACAACTTCTTAGAGAAGTGCGCTGTACTCCAAGCTCCAAAAACGCTGAAGAATTTACAATCGATACTAGGTTTTCTGAATTTCGGAAGAAATTACATTCTAAATTACGCAGAGAGGGTTAAACCTCTTTATGAACTAATAAAACCTGATTTAAAACAAATCAATTGGACTCAAAAACACACAGAAATTTTGAGATCACTGCAAACAGACATGTTAGCAAAAACTAAATTAGATACACGTGACAACACGATCGATCTTGTAATCCGAGTCATCCCAGGAAGATGCGGATTCACGTACCTAACCTCTAATGAGGGAGAAAAGGTACCAATTTCAATTAAATCTCACTTGTACACACAAGCAGAAAAAGCATTCAGTCGCACAGAAAGAACTGTGAACGCAGTGCAAATCGCATTAGCAAATGAACGAGAACTAGCACACGGCAAACGGATTAATATCCTTACAGCGGAATCCGCCTTCGAGGCGCTATTCAGCCCAGTAAACCTGCCTACAGTGTCACTGGATCCGAAATGGATACAGTGCATAGATTCTCTAGGAGCGGAAGACGTGAAATACTATTTTGCCCCACAATTTGAAGAACTGAATGATTTAGAATATGAAGAAGAATATCCTCTGCCAATCGAAATTTTGCCTCTCCCACAATACGCCTGTATAATCTATACAGATAGCTTTGTACAGCATTTCAACGTAGAGAGCAAATCCTACAATGCAGCATGTGCGATCATTAAAGGTCGTTGGCTGTGCGGTAAATTCAGACCGAAAGTAACAAAAACTGAATCTGTAAGAAACTGTTCGGTTCAGAGAACTGAAATCAGATCTTTAAAGATGGCGCTCGAAAATGCAGAACGTGAATTCCCGACACTTATAGTGTGCGATTCTCATTTTTGCGTCAACTCTTACAACAATAAACTGCAGAGTTGGATCGAAAATGACTACAAAGATGACACAGGTGCCACAATAAAGCATAAATTGCTCTGGAACGAGGTAGCTCTTTTACACAAAGAACTACAAAAGACTCACGTGATTCACGCACAGAGTCTTCAACGTGATGGCGTTCACGTTGCAGGGAATTCATTGGCTAATACAGCCAAAGCGGAAGCAACTAACCCGGCTTCCGTAGCCACAAAAAAGCGTACAGATAAGTACATAGACGGGGAAACCATGCTGGCAGTAAAAACGACCGTAAAAGGCGACTGTGCAGCACTACCCGTAAACTATCCACTCAATTATGCATACATAATCGATGCAAACTCCGTTCCTTTTGCTCGAATCCCTGGAGTGGGGGATAGAGTAATTCCAAACATGAACAGGAGAATATTTTTAATAGCAGACGCACACATGGGTTTGGGTCTAAGGCACAGAGAAATCAAGGAATCACTGACTGAATTACAATCAGTATTCTGGTGGCCGGGAATGAGTGTAGAACACCAAATATATGCAAACAACTGTGAAAACTGTAATAGGGATCGCAGTAGCGAACCTTGCTACCGGCTACCAGTCAGAAAGAGCGTAACGCTGCCTACACCCCATCCTGCGTCCTATTAATAGTTAAGACGAAAAGCACTTAAAAAATGTGGCCCCAGCGCTCGGCTGACGCTAGAACGGTTATAAAAGATTTGCGAGTCTTTATCGGCACATACGCAATTACCACGTTACATTCTGACCAGGGTCCTGCTTTCAGCTCTCGAGCCTATAAGGAGGCCATGGCCAGCATGGGAATTGGGTTGCGGTATTCTTGTCCGTCGCACCCCGAAGGGAATAGTGTGGTAGAAAGAAAAAACCGTGACATAAAGCAATCTATAACAGCGAAGGTATTAGGTTCAGGCGCTGGGTGGGTCAAACATTTAATAAGTGTCCAGACTAGTCTTAACAACATGCCAAGAAATTCTCTAAAAGGTTTCAGCCCATACGAACTATTGTTCGGAATTAGAATGAACGTTCAGGACCTCGATAGTCAAATGTCAGTGGTACAAGAGAAACAACGCACTTTGATGTAAAAGACCGTTTGGCTGTTTTACAGGAACTGAATGAAACAAGAAAATCATTAAGCAACATAAAGTTAAAGCAACAGCCAAGTACCACTGACAAGGCACCACCCGCAACAGCCCCAGCAAGGCCTGTCTGGATTCCAAAGATTGGGGATCTAGTCAGAGAAAAGATCGCGGTTAAGAAGGAATTTGGGCCTTCTTACAGAAAAGCAGTACCTGTCTTAGCAGTCACCGGAACAAGATCAGTTGTGCTACCGCCCCTTGCTGGTAAAAAGGAGAACAGAGTCGTGTCCATCGACCTGGTAAAACCACAAGCATGTGGCCTATAATCAACAGTAGGCCGAGTGGACTCCCAAGAAACAACAGAATACCCAAACTTGCAACAATCCAAGAGGTTCAAACTGAAAGACTAATCACATTCGATCAGCCTGCAGTGCACAATGAAGGACTATGCAATAATGCCATGGAACTCGTGCCTCTTGAAACACAGATTGAAACAGTTCGTCAAGAAACAACACCAGTCTACAATGATGTGGCATCAGAAAGTGCTACCGAGAGACAGATTGAAAGAACAATCCCATCAATTGACAGAACTGCCTCTGGTTATTTCATCAACTTCGACAACTTCTCTGAAGATTTAAGTGACCCCGAAGTGATGCCAGAAACAAAAAAGTCTTTTAAAGAAAAAGCAACGGAACTCTTTCATCAACTGAAGGAAATCTACCTAATTTCCCCTTGGCTAGAGTTCTGGTTCGGTCTAGGTGTATTTTTCCTCCTGCTTTGGCTCATCATGGTACTGTGTTTGGGAAAATTCATTGAAGGAAAATATATTACAATGGACACAGTAAGTCAGAACATCAACCTAGTCCTGAAACCACACAGATCATCCCACGTGAAGAAAAGAGAACTGTCAACAGTAAATGTCACAGCAATTCCAATACCTGGTGGGGTAGTATGGGAGAAAACAGACTATGAGATCTATGGTCCGGTCGAAATTATGGGGATCATTACTTGCATAAATCTGCACAGCCTAGAAATGTTTTTATGTATAATCAATGGGAACATTGTTCTACACCACCTAAAAGCAGTTCTAAAGCATTTTTTGAGAAATTCAAATACTTCTCAGGGTTTAACACAAGTAATGCAGAAACGTTTTATTATAAACTGTTAGATAAAACAGGAATGAAAACAATGCTGACAAATTCTAAATTGATATATTCAGAAGCATTTTATGACAAAATGATGACATTTGGTTTTGATTATTGGAAAAATAATATTGAAACGAAAACAATTTGGGGTACAAAAGATTGGCAGGTGCAAGGCATAGAAGCACTATTTAGAACCTGCATGATACCTGAACAAATGTTATTTTTAAATGACACAATACACCAAACATCTTGTCTTGGCCTAGCTAAGAACAAAGACCTTAAAACACCGTCTATACCAAAGCCAATACCTGAAAATACAACAGCTGATATTGAGTTAGACGTGTCACAAATTTTACATTTCAACAGAACACATCCTGATTGGAAAAAGTGGTTAATCTGGCCTACGGACACAAATAGCTGTCAAGATAGGTTCCTGAATAAAACACAGGGGTTAAAAATGACCAGATTAGACCCTAGATATTCCCAGAGACAACATCCAGGGATTATAACAACATACAGTGTAGGGAAACTCTGCCTAGAATGGCTAACTACATCCACACTGGCTGAAATTAAGCAACACTTGTCTTTGCTAAAAGATGGTGCTGATTTGCGCGATTTCATTCTTGGACCACGCAAACAGCGTCAAAAGCGTTTCATAGCGACCAGCATCTATGCTGCTTACAACGAGGCTTGGAAAGTAAAGCAAATTGAAACTGCTGAAAAAATACGAGAAATGGATCGTATTAATTTAGAGAAATCACTTTCTGTGGTAGACAATGGGTTAATGACTCTGTCTTCCAGAATATATTCTTTGGACAATATTGTATCCTCTGCCTTTGATGTGATAGACAGAGATTTGCTAATGTTACAACATGGCCAGTCTCAATTACGCTCTATTATAGAATTAGGCTGGACGCTGCAAAATCTTCGTTCAGGCTATGTGCCTTGGCGTTTAATCAACACAACGTCATTATTTTCCAGTTTTAACCTTACTGATAAACAGATCAGTTTGGCACAGAAAGGAGCAGACTATACAATCCTGAGCATCGAAAAACTCGAGAGATTATCATTGACAATGTCAGAGAGTCCTGTCATTGAATGGATAATACACGGAATTATCACAATTCCGATAACAACTTTCCGATTTCATAAATGCCTTGAGTACATACCTGCTGGCCAATATGAACAATTGGGTAAGGGATATGTTAAATCCGAATGGAAATTACCATACACTCATTTTTGCTATAGTGACAGCGACAAAAATGTATTTCTTAGTGGTGACAACTGTAAACACTCACTAAGCGGTATACTTTTGTGTCAAGGTATTAATTTACACGGAGCATGTGATGGAAATTCAAACAACCTTTCATGCCACCAGCTAGTCACACCTGCAACTCAGATAGAGCCCTTCTTTATGCAACTCGCAAACGGGAGTTACATTCTTAGAACGGATCACAGGTGCTGTGGCCTCGCGTCCGGGAAAAGTTATCTAATACAAGTAACGTCCATGGTCAAATGTTGTATGCAAGCATTGTTCCCGAGCGGGCCTCCAGACATAGTGACTCCCCTCTGGCCTCGTCTGAATCTCTATTCTATACGAATAGATACATTAAGCAAAATGAAATCTGTGCTTTTACAGACAACAGTGCCTATAACGTCATCTAAAGAGACGTATGATCTTCTAGTCGCAAGGACGGCTACTGAAGTCCATGACCTTTTATCAACAAATTGCCCCGTGCATTTCGTAGAAATGTTCAGCCAACTCCTTAACATGTCTAGTGCAACAAGCATCCCAGGCATATTTAAGACAGTCTTTACGGGACTACTAACACCCTTCCAGGCAATTTTGGGAATCTTTCCTAATTTTGTGCACTCCATTTTTGGCGGCATTCCACTATTTTTGGGACTCGTTGCAGGGATTCTATTTTTGACCATCCTGCTACGTTATGGCAAGCCTCGGCTCAGACATAGCTCCCATGGGAATGGAAGAGACAATCCTAGCAATGCGCTACAGGGACAGGATAACTAACGTCCTCGGATTGGCCAGGCTGAGAGATCTAAACATGACCTGGTTCCTTTCATTCAGACCGATATGGCAAAATTGCATTTTACCTGTGCTACGGTGTATGCTTTGCGGCGATGAATGCGTGTTGGACATCTGTCTTTCACTTCCATCAGCAGTACCAATGGACGTCGATACTTTGCTCAGTCCAATAACGGCTCACGCATTGTGTTGTCCCCAGCGGCTACCAATCCTGATGACGGCATTCGTGGAGACTCCTGTACTACAGCCAAGTGGTAACAGTGGAGCGTGTGACAAAAGCAACATCATCCAGGTACAACGTTCTGTGAGCATTGCTGGTCCTGCCTTCGATGACAGCAATCATTCTCACACCTGCCAAGTTACAGCGCTATCTAATTTGGTTGAACTATCACCTGATTTTGTAGACCAATTCTTTGCGAGCCTGTCTGATACGATGTTCTCACCCATAGAGAAACAATAACTTTTGAAAAGCTTTCCGACACACAGCGTTCCCATGAACTCTGAATTCGGCCTTCAGTTTTGATCAACAAAAACTGCCAGGAGCTTTGGAAATCTATTTTCTTTGAATTGGACAATTTTTCTAATATTGACCTTTTTTGGCACGAACAATTCTTTGCTTAACGTAAAAACTATTCTTAGAGAACAGAAGCTTCACACTTCTATTTCTAAGCACATCTAGAGACATAACAACATAACACCAGCCTCTAGCACACATGTTATTACAATGCATTTTTATGTGATGATTTATCTCGCATTTCTTCTGTCAGAGATACTTCATGTGTAATTCTTTTGCATAATCGTTCATTGATTTCATATGCAATACTTTTTGAATGATTACTATGCTTTAAAAAACGTACAGTACCTAAATTCCATGTATTACAAGTACGCCTATTTCGAATGCATTTATGTATTTTGGGGTGGGCAATGTTACACATGCATCTTATTGCTTAGTTTTAGTAATTTTGATGGACATGAAAACGTGGAGTGGGTGTTGCGTGCTTATCTAGGTTCCTGATCGATACTGTGACCTTATGCCCCTATTCGGCTATAAATCCATTTATTCCCTATATTGGCATAACCGTTCAAGTGCGATTTTCTGAAAAGTCATCTCTGGCCTCACACGAACAGAGCCACATTCCAGCATGACTCTCTGCTACTTCCTTTGCGACCAATTAGTGCAATGACAGTGCAGCAGTCACTATCTGATATTCCTAGATAACACTCCGAGTTCTTCAACAAGATAAAAACTTAGCAAACCTGGAAATCCCCGCTTGCTATGTTTTGATTAGTAATGGAACTCTAATGAGCAACTGATAACTGTCACTTCCTAGTGACATCTTTAATTGACGTCTTATGTCCAGCAAACTTGCGTCAAACCCGGCACCTGTAGGTATAAATATTACCAACGTTGCCTTAAGCAATGAGTGAGATACGAGCTGTGAGTTCGTTCCCTGTTGCTGATGCCAGCTGCCTGCATGACCCTGTGTTGGTAAAAACTAGCACTCTGTCGCTGCAGCCTGCTATCCTGTGGTGGTGAAGCTGCTGATTACCATTATCGCCGCTACAGCGCGACCTATGGTGCAGTACGCTTGAGGAGCCGAGCAGCCGTCCTCTGCGAAGACATCCAGCCCAGCTGCCCGCGGACGCTGTCACCCCTCCTTCCTCGACGCGCTGAGAGAAGCCGCTGCCTTTCTCGTGCAGAGAAATCCAGTCCCGGCGCTTCCAGTTTACCCTCGCAGGTGACTGGGATATCGAGAGAGACCCCTGAAGGAGATACCAATCCTCCATCATTCTATTCAGAGGTATGGTGTTGACTAAACCCTTAGACGAGAATTCTTGAAACAAACCTTGGCAAAACCAACTTAACTTAAGCTACTTACTTACTCCCCCTTTCACGTGTTAGGCTTAGGTCAGGCACACTGGGGTAGGCTTAGTTAGAAGCACCAGTTGAGTATGTTAGCCTAATGTATATATGACTGTATATATGTTTTATTACTTTTAAACCATTGTATGGCTAAGAAACCATATCAATGCTTTTACAGTTCTATTTCGCAATACTTATCTTACTGTACGTACTTTTTATAATAACAATTATTGCAATTGTGGCAATACATTTCTCTTGTACGAGAAGAAAGACTGTTCAATAAATGTTAACCCTTTATTGATAAACGCCCGTCTCTCTATTCTCTACATACCGTGAAAGTAAACTGCACTAGACTGACTGAGTGAAATCTATGTCTATTGTTTCACACGACCCTAGAGATCGACTCTTGATCTGAGGAGCAAAGTTGTCATGTTGCACGGTTGTTGGAAAACTGAATCCCTTCTTGTCTGTGCCAAGGAAGCTGATCACTTCCTATGCAGAGAAGAAAGTTTCCAGTGACCTCTGAGCTAGTTGGTAACACAACCCAATTAAGTTTAGCATAGTCAGTGGAGGCCTGGAATATCTGCAGTTCCACGTCGATACTACTGTTTATGTTATTCCAATGCGCAGGGCCTAGTGGGAAACTAGGAACTACACTACACTCCTATTAGAACTCCACCTAACAATACACAAATCCCAGGCACACTTCTAGACATGGTTTCAAACCTTAGCACACAACACTCCAACCTATGCATTTAGGGTGACCTCAACATTTGGTTTGACAAACCCAATATGCCCCCATCCAAAAACAATCATCATTGGCCTAGATGCACTGAACCTACATTAGATCCTCTACAAACCCTAGATGCAATGTTTGCAATACAGAACTAGTTACCTTTGAAACAGTGACTCCACTCCCATAGTCAGACCACCATTTGATTGCTTTCCAACGTAAAACAACACTAAGCGACACACCTAAAACCACCTTACATACATCCACCTATCGACCATGGAACAAACTAAATATTGAACACTTAGAAACACAGTTAACATCCAGTGCAGATCTAGACACAATAAATTCCATGCAAAAGCTATATAGTCAAGTCAGAGAAGTCAGAGAATTTATATAGCGCACTACATACCCAGAGGGTCCCAAGGCGCTTAGAGAGGGGAGGAAGATTACTTGTCAAATATCCACGTTTTAAGCTGCTTTCTGAATGCTAGGTGGTTCTGGGTAAGGCGAAGGTAAGCGGGGAGTGAGTTCCATGTTTTAGCAGCCAGGTATGAGAAGGATCTGCCGCCCATGGTGGTCTTGTTGATGCGAGGTACAGTGGCGAGGGCTTGGCTGGAAGAACGTAGTTGGCGGGAGGGGGTGTAGAAGGACATTCGTGAGTTGAGGCATTCTGGTCCGATGTCGTAAAGTGATTTGTGTGCGTGGGTTAGCAGTCGGAAAGTGATCCTCTTATTGACGGGTAGCCAGTGGAGGTCTTTAAGGTGATCAGAGATGTGTTCGTTGCGTGGGATGTCTAATATGATCCTGGCTGAGGCGTTTTGGATTCGTTGGAGTTTCTTCTGGAGTTTAGCGGTAATGCCTGCGTAGAGGGTGTTTCCGTAGTCCAGTCGGCTCGTGACCAGAGCATGGGTGACTGTTTTCCTTGTTTCGGTGGGGATCCAGCGAAATGTTTTTCTCAGCATGCGAAGAATGTTGAAGCAGGAAGAGGATACGGCGCTGACTTGTCTATTCATTGAGAGTGAAGAGTCCAGTATGATGCCTAAGTTCCGTGCGTGGTCTGTCGGGATGGGTGCCTTTCCGAGGGCTTCCGGCCACCAGGAGTCGTCCCATGCAGAGGGGGATGTACCTAAGATGAGGACTTCTGTTTTGTCTGAGTTCAGTTTCAGACGGCTTTGTTTCATCCATTCGGCAACTTCTTTCATTCCTTCGTGTAGGTTAGTTTTGGCGGTGCTGGGGTCATTGGTGAGAGAAAGGATTAGTTGAGTGTCATCCGCATAGGAGATGATGTTGAGGTTGTGTTGGCGGGCGATGGTCGCGAGGGGGCTCATGTATACGTTGAAGAGGGTGGGGCTGAGTGAGGATCCTTGTGGTACGCCACAGATGACTTCAGTGGCCTCGGACTTGAATGGTGGGAGGCGGACTTTCTGAGTTCTTCCGGTGAGGAACGAGGTGATCCATTCAAGTGCTTTTCCTTGGATTCCGATGTTATTGAGGCGTTGTAAAAGGGTGCTGTGGCAGACTGTGTCAAATGCTGCAGAGAGGTCGAGGAGGATGAGGGCGACTGTGTCTCCATTGTCCAGTAGAGTTCGAATGTCGTCTGTTGCTGTAATGAGGGCGGTCTCAGTGCTGTGTTTTGCTCGGAAGCCAGATTGTGAGGAGTCGAGGGATTTGTTGGCTTCGAGGAAGGCGGCGAGTTGGTTGTTGACAGCTTTCTCGATGACTTTGGCCGGGAATGGAAGGAGCGAGATGGGGCGGTAATTTTTGAGTTCGGTGGGGTCCGCTGTGGGTTTCTTCAGAAGGGCGGTGAGTTCAGCGTGTTTCCAGTCTTCCGGGAAGGTGGCGGAGTTGAGGGAGCTGTTGATGACGTCTCGGAGGTGCGGTGCTATGACGGAGTCTGCTTTGTTGAAGATGTGGTGAGGACATGGGTCTGTGGGGGATCCTGAGTGGATGGAATTCATCAGGCGGATTGTGTCCTCAGTGGAGATTGGGTTCCAGTCGTTAAGGGAGTTCACGGGGGGAGAATGTTCAGCACAAGGTAGGGTGGGTTGGTTTCCGGGTTGGTTGTCGAAGCTGTTGTGGATGTCTGCAATCTTGTTGTGGAAGAAAGAGGCTAGGGAGTCGCAGAGGGCTTGAGAGGGGGTGATGTCGTTAGAGTTGGCCGAGGGATTGGAAAATTCCTTGACGATGTTGAAAAGTTCCTTGCTGTTGTGGGCGTTGTTGTCTAGTCGATCCTTGAATGCTGTTTTCTTGGCCTTTCGGATTAGTTGGTGGTGAGTGCGGGTGGCGTTTTTGAAGGCGTCCTTGGTGCTAGTAGTTGGGTCTTTTTTCCAGGCCTTTTCGAGGGAGCGGCAGAGTTTCTTGGACTTCTTAAGATCATCGTTAAACCATGAGGCCTTTTTGCTGGCAGGTTTGTTTTGACGTTTCTTCAGTGGTGCTAAGGTGTCGGCGGTGTTGGATAACCATAGGGTGAGGTTGGCGGCGGCTTCGTTTGCGTTAGAAGAGTGGGCTGGGGTGTTTAGAAGGAGCGATGCGGAGATCTGGTCTGTGGTGATTTTGTTCCAGTTTCTTTGCAGAGTTGGTTGGAGGTGGTTGGTGGGTTTTGGTTTGTTGTAGGTGAAGTGAACGCAGCTGTGGTCAGTCCAGAGGAGCTCCGTAGTGTGGCTGAAGGAGACATGATTGCTGGAGGTGAAGATGGGGTCGAGTGTGTGACCTGCGATGTGGGTGGGGGATGTGACCAGTTGTTTAAGTCCGAGGTTGGCGAGATTGTCCAAGAGGGTGGTGGTGTTGCGGTCGTTGATCTTTTCAAGGTGAAAGTTGAGGTCTCCCAGAAGGATGTAGTCTTTGGAGGGAAGCGCGTGTGGAGTGATGAAGTCCGTGATGTCTTCACTGAATTTTGCGCGGGGTCCTGGTGGTCTGTAGAGGAGGGTGCCTCTAAGTGTGGTCTTGGGGTCGATGAGGATCTGGAAGTGAAGGTGTTCAGAGTTGGTGAGATAGGCGTCAGAGCTGGTTGAGATGCGGATTGACTTCTTATGGACGATAGCGATTCCTCCTCCTGTGTGGCCGGTGCGGTCCTTACGAATGATCTTATAATCTTCAGGGATGGCAATGGTGATGTCTGGGGCGGAGGAAGCGTTCATCCAAGTTTCTGTTAGGAAGGCGACGTCTGGAGAGATGGTGTCTAGTAGATTCCATAGGTCAATGGCGTGCCTGTGGACTGATCGGGTGTTGAGAAGGATGCACTGTAGGTGGTTGGGGTCAGGGGTCTGTGTTGAGGTCGTAGTGGAGATGTTGTTGGTACCGATGAATTTGCAGGAGTGGCAGGAGAAAGGTCCATGGGTGTGTCCAGGAGCGGCTTGGACGCAGTTGGGGGAACGGCCGGGGTTAAGGGCTAGGAGGGTGGTTGCATCGTAGGTAATGCGGGAGGGCTGGGCAGCGCGAGAGGCAGGGGGTCTGGCGCTGGGCGAGGTCCAGGCGCGGACGGGCTTACCTTTGGCGCACCTTCGGCGTGTCCGAAGCGCGTGGACGCTGCGCGTGGGGGCATTGGCCATAAATGGATGGTGGAGGGGGCGGAGCGTGGGAGGGTCAGCTGGGAGGCGGGGAGCGGGGAGGAGCCACGGGCCAATGAAAATAAACAATAAGATGGCCGTTCGCTGTTACAATCGAAACTGGGGCAGAGCTGGGTTTCGAGTTCGAGCGAGGTATACTAATAAAGTATAAAGTCCCGCTCCTTAGCTTCACTACAATGCTCTGTATGCAAATGAGTTAAATGTTAGATAGAGCGATAGCGCGCGCGTGCAATGTAGCATAAACAGCGTTTTTAAAATGAATGATAACGATACCAGGCGCTTTAGATAGCGCTGTGCGCTGTGTCAGGACAGGCAGGCAGCAGGTCTCAGGATAGGCAGGCAGCTGGAAGAGAAGCCTCCGTAGTGCTAGCCGAGTGCAGGGTGAGCGACCGCAATGGAGGGGATCCAGGTGGTCACAGGGAAGGAGAGGACGGGGCGATAGTAAACTATCCTTGTGTGGGAGGGTCAGCTGGGAGGCGGGGAGCGGGGAGGAGCCACGGGCCAATGAAAATAAACAATAAGATGGCCGTTCGCTGTTACAATCGAAACTGGGGCAGAGCTGGGTTTCGAGTTCGAGCGAGGTATACTAATAAAGTATAAAGTCCCGCTCCTTAGCTTCACTACAATGCTCTGTATGCAAATGAGTTAAATGTTAGATAGAGCGATAGCGCGCGCGTGCAATGTAGCATAAACAGCGTTTTTAAAATGAATGATAACGATACCAGGCGCTTTAGATAGCGCTGTGCGCTGTGTCAGGACAGGCAGGCAGCAGGTCTCAGGATAGGCTAATACCACTAATATCTCACAAAGCCACTCACACTAGTAGTAGGCACATCACTGTCCACCACCAGTTCATTCTTAGCAGGTTCTGCCCCGTGAATTTACTGGGTAGGGATCTGCTTTGCAAATTACAATGCACCATACACTGTTCACCAACAGGGGTTTTCCTAGAAAGCAGGGCACATGGTTTGATGTTGCAAGCTTTCATGATATGAACAGACCCCATAATACCACCAGAATTGCGTGATTGCGTGCCACTCCAGGTCTGGGCCCGAAGTAACAATGACGTGGGACAGGTATTAAACTACCCACCAGTGCAGATCAAATTGAAGCCAGGAGCCTCCCTCCAAAGAGTGACACAATACAAGATTTCAAGAGAGGGAGAGGAGGGCATATCACCAGTTATAAAGGATCTCCTCTAACAGGGAATTATAAAAGAGATATGCTCTAGCCCATGCAACACACCAATACTTCCTGTAAAGAAAGCTTCCAAGGGCCCGAATGAGGCCCCTGTATATCGTTTTACACGAGACCTAAGAGAACTGAACAAAATAGTGGTACCTTCCTTTTCTGTGGTCACAAATTCAGCTACAATATCTTCCAAGATTCCCATGAAAGCCACACACTTTACAGTGTTGGATGTCAGCTCTGCCTTTCTTACCATTCCCCTGTACCCTGACAGCCAGTCTCTCTTTGCGTTCTCCTTTCGTTTTAAGAGATTTTGCTGGTGCGGTTTTCCTCAGGGATACACATAGCCCCCCTACATCTCCACAAATGCATTAAAATCAGACTGCCTGGTACGGAAAGAGGGTTCCACACTTATCTAGTACATAGACGACCTACTATTGGCTTCACCTTCCAGAAATGCTTGTGCAGAGGATACTGTTGCCCTCCAGCGCCACATAGCACTGAATGGTTACAAGGTCTCCCCAAAGAAATTGCAGGGTTGTCTCATCGCTGTGAAATATTTGGGCCTTGAATTGTCTGAAGGAACAAAAAAATTACTGCCTGACAGAATATCCACCATCACCCATTTACCCTGACCTCGCACACAAAAAGTGGTTCAGGCTTTCTTGGGGGTGGCGGGATACCGCGGGCAATGGATCCCAAATTTCTTTCTAATTGCTAAGCCCCTACAAGCCATCGTACACTCAGATGTACCAGACATTGTGCCCTGGTCACAGGCCTGTGAAAAAGGATTCCACAAACTGAAACAAGAACTCAGTGGGGCCCCAGCGTTAGGCCTCCCAGACTACAACAAAGACTTTCATCAGTTCTGCCATGAGATGGGGGGCTGCTCACTAGGGGTCCTCACGCAAAAGCATGGGTCTTTTTACCGCCCAGTGGCATACCATTCAGCAACATTAGACCCAGTAGCTTCAGCGCTTCCGCCTTGCCTCTGAGCAGTCGCGGCGGCAGCACTAGCAGTAGAACAGTCAGAAAATTTAGTACTGGCACACACCATGGTCTTGCACGTTCCCCAAGCAGTGGACATGCTTCTCACGTCCACGAAGACCCAGCATCTGAGGAATCACGCCTTACCAAATATGAGCTGACACTATTAGAACCACACATTGTCATAAAAAGTTGCAACATTCTAAATCCAGCATGCCTTTTGCCCACAAAGCATGACATAGATGATTTGACTGCAGATGATGCATTCCATGATTGTGCACTGGCTATAGACAGGCATACAAATGTGCGCCCAGACCTGAAAGACACACCACTGCCAGACGCCCAAGGGGTCTTGTTTGTAGAGGGTCATGTCTCAGGGATGACAATGGAACACTGCAGGCCTCCCATGCAGTGGGCACTGCTAACAAGTTGTCGGAAGGGGGAAGGTTGACAGAGGCCAAACAGGCACAAGCATCTGAATTAGTAGCCCTAACGAGGGCATGTGCCTTTGCTAAGGGAAAAAGAGTACACATTTATACAGACTGCCAATACGCCTTCGGGGTGGTCCACGATTTCGTGCAGCTATGGTCAATGAGGGATTCCTAACATCAGCAGGCCAGCAAATACAGCATGCAGAATTGATAAGTGGCCGTCTCCAAGTATTGTTACTAACATTCAAAGTAGCCATAACAAAATGTGCAGCACACACCTCATTAAAGGACTATGTGTCAAAAGACAATACCTTCATCGATAGGGAAGCAAAGAGAATAGCACTAGCAGGCTGCCAGTTAACAATGGTACAAATGATCAACAAGAACAAAGAGATTCATGTGAAGAATTATTCACTACATTTTGACCCTATACACATTCAGGAAATGGTTGAGGAACGTGAAAAGGTGGAGTGAGCCAATGGAGGGTGTGTGCCAAAAAGGAGGGTTTATCGACAGGGCCGAATGGGAAAATATGCTTACTTTCATCAATGCTTTCCTCTAAGCCATGCTTTTATCATGGTCCATCACATGTTGGCCGAGATGGCATGATCAGACTGTTTTCCCAATCATGGTACAACTGCAAGTTCTGTTAAATAGTAGAAAGCCTTTGTAAACAATGCACTGTTTGTGCACAATGCAATACTGGGAAGGTACACCAACTGCATCTGGCCACTTTTGACCGCCCCACGGATCTTTTGGAAGCCTCAAACTAGACTTCATTGACATGCCCCCACACAGAAGTACAAACGTGTTGGTAATTGTGTGCATATACAGCAAATGGACTGAGGCTGATCCAACAAAGAACTGTGATGCACACACTGTAGCTAAACACCTGTTGAAAGAACTCATCCCAAGATTTGGAATTCCATCACTTCTGAACTCTGACAATGGACCTGCGTTAATATCCCATGTGATAGGGGGAATACTCAAGAGGCTTGGGTCACATAAAACTGCACTGTGCCTATCACCCACCAGCAGCAGGTGCTGTGGAAAGTAAAAATGGGGTGTTGAAACTAAAAATTGGTGACATTTGTGCATCAACTGAACTATCATGGGTAGACGCGCTGCCACTAGCTTTGTTGGCAATGAGAAGCGCACCTGATAGGGTGACCAGGCTAAGCCCTCACAACATTTTGTTTGCCCACCCCATGAACATTGCAAGCCACATGTCTACTGCACCACTGTCAATAGCAGACTACTTGCTTTTGTGTTATTGTAAGACACTAACAGAGACATTGCGTTAGCTCCATCACCAAGTCTTGCAGGCTCTTCCAGAAGCAGCAACTCCACCATCACATGACCTGCAGCCAGGTGAATGGGTCTGGATAAAAGCTCACATGAGGTGACACTGCCTCCAGCCAAGGTGGAAAGACCTGTACCAGGTTCTCCTGACGACTGCAACAGCCATCAAGGGTGAGGGGGCTGACATCCTACATCCACCACTCACACACCAAGAGAGCAGCAGGCCTGGACAAAGGAGGGCAAGCTCCACCTACACCATCACCTTCATCTGAGGCATCCCACAGGTACAATCTTCACTCCAGTAGACCAGCAATAGCAAAGGAGGATTAAAGCAGAGATAGATCCCTGCTTTCTGTAGGCCAGGCCTCCAACAGTAAGTGTAGGAAGGTGGCTACCTGACTATGGTTACCCCAGATTTTTTGCCTTGTGTTTAGCTGGTTTTCGACTTAGTTGGCCTGGTTCCCTGCTAATCAGGGCCCCAGGCTATCTGCTCTCTCTGTAAAATGGATTCCATGTACCCTAGGTGCATAACTAAATTGGCTTGGGTCACCTTATCAGCCCCTGTACAGAGCACTATAGGTGCCCAGGGCATAGGTGCATCCAAGGCCTACCAGGGGCTGCAGCATATCTTTTGCCACCCCTGGCTGGCTATCCAAAATTGACACAACTGGCTGATCACTCAGCTGGGGCAAGGTGGTGTAATCACCCCTTGCTTAGATATAGTATGCCTATATCTAAACCTAACTGGACACATATATACCTATCAGTCACTCCTATGGCAGGCCTTAACAATCCTGGAGGCAGAGTGCTTGGTTTTATGTGAGATGGTGCTCTAGCATGAGCTGAGCCTGTCTGCAGCTGCCGGGACCAATTCCCTAAGCTGTTCCGGGATAATGCCATACCATATACTATTAAGTGCATTAAAATCCTCGCGGTTATATGTTAACTTTGGTTTGGCTTTATCAAAACATGGCGTGTAAGGTGTCATACGATTTGGAATACTACCCCCTCGCCAGTCCTGGCGACGGGGGTAGCATTCCACCCCTCTAGAGGGAGACGACATGTTACTTTGCTAAAACGCGGTTGATTTTAAAAGAGCCTCAGATCCACAAAATGGATGCTTCTGCCACAGACACAAGTCTGACCTCCTGCTGCCAACCGAAACTCAGCCCAGGAGGCCTGGACAAAGGCTTTCCTGTCACAGGGAGGTGTCACACCACCCCAGACAGGAGATAGTGGATTGTAGCAGCGAGGTTTGCAAGAAACCAGACACTGCCTGGGGAGCACAAGGCTGCCCCTTGCATAATCCGGCCAAACCGGTTCTGGGGCACACCAGCCCCTGTTCCAGCACGGCCTGGATCAAAGGGAAAGCGGTGTATCCACCCCCTTCCTGGGTCCCACCCATAGGAGGGGACCTAGCAGGTAATCCAGCCCCCTAGATTGGTATAAAAATGGGAGCAGTGCCAACGCACTCAGATTTGCCTGATGAAACATTTGAAATGAAACTCTGGACCCTTCGACATCCTACTCAACATAGAAGACTGAAGAATCTCCCTTGTGGTCAAGGAGGGACCACCCTGTGCAAACAGGCACCATCCAGCACCTCGACATCTGCTTTGTTGCAGTTCCCGCCGGAACTCAAGCAACAGAGATCAACGAGATTAAGCTTGCCTGCCTTCTTACAGCCCGATCCACAGTCCCTGCAGAGCTGAGACCCGTGGAGGTGACCGGAAGCGTGGGGCACGCCATCTTGAAAAGACCACGAGACGCTGACTGTGCAGCCCACGAGTGACCCTCGAAGCTGTACACCGGGGTTTGAGAAGCCCCAACCCTGAGCCACTTTTGCACCGAAGCTCACCCCTCTACACTCGACGAGTGCTGCGTGGGGCCCTTCTGCTTTCTTTGGCTCGACGCGTTGGCCCGGTCACTTGCCAGCTGGCTTGTGGCCCCTGTGCCGGCGAAAACCTAAAACCGACTTGTGATTCTGGTTGCTCCAAACTTGCACCCGCTCCTCTGAAAAGGAGCACCCGCTCTGACCCTCCTGGTCCGAGTGAGAAGCAATCTTGCAGTCCTGCGTGGATTGCTCTTGCCAAGTGTTGTTTGCTCCGATCTTGAAGCCGATAGCGCCGACGGTGAGAACCTGCATGGAACAACTCGTGACCCGCTCCTGGACGTCGCAGATGCCCCAGAGCCCACGTGGCAGCGGAGAGAAGCTCCTCGACAACCACCTGATTGCTTGGTTCCGCACTGGTTCCACCCTGGTCACTGCTGAGTGACCCAGACTCTGTCCCCTCTGCTTTCAGGTACTTTTCTACTCTGATCCACCCTTGGATCACACCGGACACTTCTCCTTCATACCGCCTGCAGCATCTTCTGCTTCAAGCACCAACAACCTGCGTGACGAAACCCGACGCCACTTCGACCTTATGCACCCGCTTCCTGTGGGTGAGGTAACTCAGCAATGCCGGTGTTCCCACACTGGTACACACCTCTAGGGTCTGTGTCTAAAGTTTTGTCCATCTAGGTCCAGCGGAAGTATCCTTAAACTCTATTTGTGTAACTTTTACGCACCATTGACTTTGCATTGGTGCATGCGTGTGCTTTAAGCGCTGCACCCGAATCCCGCGGGCTTTTCCCGACTTCAGCATTGCTTGTCCCGACTGCTCCCAGCGATTCCCTAGGCCCTAGGCCTAACCACTGTTCGATTGGTATCTCTTATACCACTTTCTTAATATATGGTTTGAGTGGCCACACGCCCTCATCCATAATTGTGCAACTTTCATATGTTATACTGTGCTTTTGATTTAACGCTTGTGCCCCTTTGCTCATAAAGAGTACTGGGGATCATTTTAGAAATAAACACATATATGTTTATAATATATACTTGTGTGGTGTCCTTTCATTTGATATTACAGGATTGTGATTGGTAAAACAGATCGCTTAACACGACCTCTTGAGTTTAGCCTTTAAGGCTGCTTAGTCTATGCTACCATTAAGATAGCTTGTATATAAGGTTGACTTACAACCAGACACCGTAAGGGATTGTTTGGACTGATACAAGGTGGTTCCAGAATTGGAAACATCATATATCAGGCCAACTTCTCACAGTAAGCCTAATTCAACTAGAGGCAGATCCCTGCTTGCTGCAGACCAGGCCTCCAACAGAAAGCACAACTTTACAGAGGCGGCTCCCTGCTGCGTACAGCAGGCCAGGCCTCCGGATATTTTCTTTCCAAGGACCCCTACATTTTCTTCAAGTGCTAAGTGACGTCATGTGCTGGCTAACCTCTGACGGTACACAATAAGAGCACCAACGGTTTATTTTAAAAGGCTTTACTGGGGCCTGCTTCAAGAGGGGTGCAGGACCTGCTAGTAAGACACAAAGACAAATTGTTTCACCTAAGGAAAAACACATACCTTTCCAACTCCAAGGGCACCATGCCAGGGGTACGCAAAACAGGAAGGGCCCTATCTGATTACAAATGCCAGGAACTGTAAGGTCCGGAAGGTTGAGAGCTATACGAGTGACTTGTAGAGCTTCTGAACTAGTAATAGAGATCACGGTCCCTGTGGCAGAAATAAATGGAGTATTAACACTGACTGTGCCAAACCCTCCGCTTTTGAGTGGCTTCCGAAGTCTAATTCTGCAAGATCTCTTTTTCCCAACTTTCGGATACCAGCCACCAGCTCAAAACATTGCAGAACTTCACCTTAAAATTCTACAGTGTGTGATTCATGCACTTGGCTCTAGTCTCATTAAAGGATGTCGCTTGAACTATGAGTTGCATATAGACATTTCAAAAGAAGACAACATAGGCCGGAATGGAAGAAGAATACAATTATGGATTTTTCCAGCAAAAAGAGGAAAAGATTAGGGAAATAATTTTGGACATAAAGCAAATTTTCATAACGTCTAGGAAAATGCCAAGAACAAAGAAAGAGGAAAGAAAGTGGCCAGTAGTGCTGACAGCAATATTATCCCCATTCAAGGAATAATAATGACTGCATTGATAATAATATATGCAAAAGATCTTGAAATACCGTTTCTAAATGGTCAGGTGGGGGATGGTAGCAACTCAAACATAACATACGGGGATACGGAGAAAGAAGAATAAACACAACAGAACAAGACATTTTGGGGAAGGTTGAGATTAAAGGAGGAAGGGAACGGGAGTTATGGGATGAATACCATAGAAATCAATAAGTTGAAATGTAAAAAAGTATGTATGCATTATGAACATCTCTGGATGTTGGGGCGTGACCAAGGTGTGGGCCAAGATGGCCGCATAGCCGTGGAGCTCCACCGAAACCCCCAACATACATCGGCCGCCTGGCGGTAGCGGCACCCCTAGGGTGATATGGAATGCACCAGAAGATGCCGGGTAGCTGGGTGCCACGATAAGCCTGTTCTGACCGGGATCGGAAGAACGGCATCGGAGCTACAGGCGGAGATTGAGCTGCAGTGGTTGTGGTAAAATGTAAATGTTTTTGTACTTGTATAGCGCACAGCTACCCGCAGTGGGTTTCCCGGCGCTTGTACGAATACCGCAAGGGAACCCTTCCTGGCTTTCACTGTGAAGTGTCCAGACCAGGCATCCCTCGCGTGGTGGGGCCGTTGTGGAGACTAAGCAAGCTATTGCCCAGAGTTGCAGCGTGGGACCCATGATCAGAATAGGCACTGAGGCGAGAATATCAGGTCAGGGGAATTAATGAGCCCGAGACCCGCTTGGGCAGGAATCGAACCCTGGTCCCTGGCCAGAGCTCTGCATCGAGGTCTGCCTGCTCTAACCATTGAGCCACACTTCTCTGGTAGCCCTCACCAGGACCAAGTAAGAAGACAAGGTCTACTTTATCCTCCCTGGAGTCCTCGAAAAACCTGTGGGCAGCATTGAGGAGGGGCAGGAGACTGGCTTGCGGTTGTGTGGTCATGGGCGCCTGCCGCTTTAAAGTTGGTACCCGGTTGCAGCATGTGGAGTGTCTGTGACTCAGCGGAGTATCACCCCCAGCATAGTGGATGGCCCGCATAATGGGACAGGCATATGAAAGGTCAGTAATGGTTAAAGTTGAGCAAAGAAAGTTTCCTGGAGTGCTGGACATTGCAGGAGAAGATCTGGGCTCGAGGTACAACAGTGGGTTGTGACTCTCATCACCGTAGCCCTGCTGGAAAGATGTAAATGGGACATGGCCACCTCGTGACCCCATATTGCACAAATTTGAGACTGGGGTCCCGTGCCACGTGAGGAGGGGGTGAGTTATCCGACTGAGGCAGGAGTGGACATTTACAAGGCTGATCCACTGCAGGGCTTTGGGCACACCAGCGAGCTGAAGGGACTGCTACAAGAGGCCAGTGAGTATGTGTCAACTGCACGGATACGCCAGACAAGGAGGTCTGGTCAAGGGAGACTACAAGCAAAGGAAACTTACCTTTGAGAAGTAGAGTTGGGGTACGGATGCCACAAGCACATCAATGGCAGAAGGAGGCGACGCTGCAGGTCCCCCACAGATTGCACTCCAGAGTAACAAGGTGCTAATTTCTGAGTTGGGTGCTGGATTCAAGGCGCTGGATACAAGTTTCAACTCATTGGACAAATGACTTGATAAAATGGGGGCCCAGCTGGATCAACACGAAGGTAGACTGGAGACAACAGAGGGCAGTATATGGCACCTTGATGACGGCGCTGCGCAGACCACTAAAAAGATAGCCCACAAGGCTCAGAGTGGATGTGGAGGGCCGGTTCAAATTTTTGAAACACCTGCTGCACTGCAGGACTTTCTTCGAGTGCGAGATGTGAATGGGCATCAGAAGAAATCCCCTACGCCGGTTCATTCACCTGGACTGACAAACTCTGGTGCTAGCGCCAATTTGTTCTCGGCCAGCTGACGGACTGACTGCTATGATGAGTATTGCCGGTGCTTTTATCACATTGTTGTACATTGGGGTGCTTGCTGTCCAGGGGGGGGTGGACCGATCTACAAACTGTTTTCCGTTTACTGATTGAGTGCAACAGGGGACTAGGTGTAGCGTTGTCACCCCCCAGTGCTTAGGCACATACAGTTGTTTGGGTGTTACGTTTTTTAAGTGTTATGACTACTTTAATGTTTGGGAGTTGGGGTATTGCCCTAGTCAAGATTGAGGGGATGGGAGAGGGGAGGGAGGGATGGGTAAAATTTATAGATTTGAGTTCTTTGCAACCTTGTAGACACGTGTTCTGCATATATGTACTGATAGTGAGACCGTATAGCGGCTTAGATACCAAATTAAAGACTAATGCATAGTAATAGTGTTGTTGATACCATGACGCTTATGTCTTGGAATGTGCGGGGGCTTAATGATGCTCGGAAGAGAAAACAAGGTTTACACTATTTACAGCGTCACAATGTTGACATAGCATTCTTGCAGGAAACCCACTTGTCACCACATAACCCTCCCACTGTTGCCTGTAGTTGGGGCACAAATCGCTATTTTGCCAGTTACAGCACTTATTCTAGAGGTGTTGCCATTGTAATCCACAAGAGGGTGCCTTTTAGAGAGGTAGATGTATACTCAGACCGGGCGGGTAGTTACCTACTAGTAAAAGGATGGCTATTAGGGAACACAATACTATTTGTTAATGTATATGCTTCAAATATAGATAATCCGGACTTCTTTGTTGATCTACATGCTAGTATTGACTGGATGGGGGCAGAAAGGGTCTGCATGGGTGGGGATTTGAATATTTTATTGAGCTCACAACTGGATAGCACAGCTAATACCTCAGACACGAAGCCAATTGCCAGGCAGACTCTGACAGGGTTGATAGAGGCATATCAGTTGACTGATGCTTGGTGACACTTTTAAGCAGATACATGGATGTATACGCAATATGCGGCTCCACACAATGCATGGACAAGACTGGATTATTGGTTTCTCCCCCCTGATGTGGTTACATGGCAAAGTGAGACTGGGCGCTTACCGCATACTTTCTCAGATCATGCCCCGGACACGGTGGGACTGAAGATCCCTGGCTCAAGTGTTCGCGCAGTGGACACAAAAGTGATGCTTTGGTAAGCATTTAAAGCTTATATAAGAGGGGTGTGCATATCGAAAGGGTTTGGGATTCTCAAAGACCTGCATAATACCCTCTTCAGGATTGAGAGGCAATTAGCGGCTCTCGACCGAGAGCAGGGAAATGCTCAGACGACTTCTGGGCTGAGGTGACGGTCGGCGCTACTGGTGGACTTTCAAGAGGCTGCGGTGAGGGAATCACACTATCTGGGGAAATACGCAGTCGCCAGGAGATATGGGGAGGGAGAGCGCCCAGGTCGCACATTGTCAGACTGATTCAGCCACACAGGGCCCCAACGTACATAACTAGCTTGAATGGGGAAGAAGGTGAGACTATAACTGACTGCGAGGGAATAGAGGCCAAAATATTATCATATTATAAAGATGTATATGCTACGAAAGTCTCCTCGGATGCGGATGCCAGTAACGCCTATTTGGATTAAATAGCGTTAGTATTGCTGGAGAATTTACACAGGGAGTTCCTAGCTGAGCCATTTACAGTGGATGAAGTAGTTTAGGCCATAGACGCAATGGATGGGTCCAAGGCTCCCTGCCTGGATGTTTTTTCTGGCAGTTTCTACAAAGCCTTCAAATGGACAATAGCTCCCCACTTGATAGATGTTTAACAGGAAGCGCTCCCTCCGACTCTCCGCGGTGCAGTTATCACACTAATACCTAAGTTAGGCAAAGATCCTAGGAGATGTGGCTCATACAGACCGCTGTCTCTATTGAATTTTGATTATAAGATTCTGGTGAAAATGCTGGCTACCAGGCTGGCCCTGATAGTTGACCAGCTGATCTTGCCCGCCCAGGCAGGGTTCATTCCGCATAGGTCCACTGCACTGAATCTTCGCACCCTGTTTGCCACGCTTCACAGGATATCACCTACATTGCGAGCAGCAGCAGTGCTGTTGGGTGCTGAAAAGATCTTTGGGGCCTCATTTATGAGGCCTTGCTTCAGTTTTGCACTTCCGATGCGTCACTTTTTGTGACGCATCGGCAGCGTAAAACATGCCTCCTATTGCGCACTATTTACAAAGCGACGCATCTAAGCAGATGCGTCACTTTGTAAACCCCTCCGCTATATTATACCTGCGTCAGGTATAATGTATGCAGGGGGGAGTTCCCCCGCATAAAGCCTCGTAGAAGTGACGCAGTGAAATCTATGAGATTTCACTGCGTCACTTCTAGGACGCTGTTGCGTCAAATTCTTGTGCCTGCCTCAGAGCAGGCGTAAGACTGACGCAGGCCCTTTCACATGGGGCTTGCCCCATGTGAAAGGACGCATTGCTGGAGTTGCGTCACTTTTGTGACACACTGCAGCAATGCGTCACTTTTGCGCCTACAGATACGTCAGAAATACTGACGTATCTGTAACTCCTTGCGACATGATGCGTCATATTATAAATATGACACATCAATCATGTCGCAAGGAGTGTGCACTGGGAAGTGATGCATCGCTGCTTTCAACCAGCGATGCGTCATTTCTCATAAATGAGGCCCCAGATTCTTTAGAATTGCCCTTTCTTCGGTCGACATTGATAAGGCTGGGGATGCCTCCCAGGTTCATCGCAGTTACATTATTATATACGCGCCCATTGGCTTGTATTAGGGTGAATGGCATGTTGATGGCGTCTTTCACGCTGTGAGGGGAATGTGCCAGGGGTGTCCTCTCACTCTGTTGCTATTTGTAATTGCGATGGACCCCCTGGTGGGTCACCTTCAGGATAATCATTTTCACAGGGGCATACAATTCAAAACGGGCCCATTGTTGATCACATTATATGCAGATGATATTATTTTGTATGTGTGACACCCGGATGAAAATCTGAAGCCTCTTTTGCGGGAGATTGACCCCTTCAGTGCTTTCTCAGGATTGCATATTAATTGGGGCAAGTCTGACATTTTCCTATTGACGGAGGAACCATGTAGCCGGGACACTGAAGTGGCTTTGAAGTGGTGTGACGACTCAGTTAAATATCTTGGAATAATTGTACATAGGGACCCGACCCAAATACTCCAACTTAACTATGGTCCAGCCATGGAGAAATTAGATGATAAAATAAAGAGGTGGCTTAATGTCCCTCTGACCATGGCTGGCAGGATAGCACTGGTCAAGATAGTGGTTTTGTCACAATTTTTATATTTGTTCCAGAACATTCCAATACCACTATATAAGTCACACTGCGCTCTAAACTAATCAGGTTGGTGTGGGGTGGCAAATAGCCGAGGATTAGCTGGGACACATTGACGCTCCTGTTTGAGCGGTTGGGGGGTTGGAATTCCTAATTTTCACATATACTACCTCATTGTGCAGTGTAGCTTTTCTAGACACTGGTTTCACTCTGATTCACGAATTCCATATTTACGCCAGAGGCAGACTTAGCATAACCCATACCCCCTTGTCTGCATTGCTTCTGACTGGTTTAAAAAGAGACCCAGTGGACATACAGACGCTGTTGATGACCAGTTGGGCCTGGATGCAATTGGCTCAAACTACAGGAGCGCAGTTACTGTATTCTCCAGCCCTCCCGCTTGCTGGCAACATTTGGATGCTCATTACTTAGGAGGGCATGATGCAACAAACTTTGACTAAATTTAACCTGAGCACAATTAGGGATGTGTTCCCTGATGGGCACATATTCACCAGGGAAGAAGATGGAAGATTTCAGGGAGCCACGTACCTTGACCAGTTCAATTTGTGCAGATTGCAGAGAGCGTTCAGGTCCCTGGTTCCGAGCTACCCTCTGGAGCCACAGGAGTCTCCCCCCGCTGACATCCTTATTAAGGACATAACAGGTGAGCACCTCATGGCTAGGATATATAGAGCCTCTGTGGTCATGCTCCCAGTTAGGGATGTGGGGGTACGTGCAGCCTGGGAACAGGACTTAGGTGCCCCCTTTACTGACGCACAATGGCAGGCATGCTGTGAACAAACACGTAAAGTTTAATTAAACCATAAGCACAAGATATTACAGTTACAAACTTTATGGCGAGCATACATTTCTCCTGTTAAAGTTCACCGTATGGATCCACAGTGTCCACACACTTGCCCCAGACGCAGCGCCTCGATGGCTGATTTTGCGCACATGGCTTGGACCTGTGTCAAAGTAGCGCGATTTTGGACTCAAGTATTCAGTGAGTTATCGAAAATGACTGGTTTGAGCCTTTCCCCTTTGCCTAAGCAGGCACTGGTGGGGTATGTACAAGAAATCGCTAAGCCATATAAGCTTTTTAGTGCAATTGCATTATTGTTATCAAAAAGAGAAGTGGCAATTCACGGGGGAGTAAGTACCTGCCTACACTGAAAGGCTGAATGTTCAGCATGTGCTATTGTAACACCACCATTGAGACATATGCACAGCTACAATACCCAGTCTCTAGGACGTTAGATATATGGCAGCCTTATAGGTCCTATTTGTTGGAACAGACATCTTTTAGCTCACAGACTGAACAGCATATCGACCCGCTGAATGCCACAAGCAATTGAGTATTTAGCTGGTGTTGGTGCAAGGGGCGAATGGGGATATATCATTGTGTTACCAGGCATTGAAATGTATTTGTGCTGTGCAGGATCACTGTGTATTAGAGAATCCTCTATGGCTGTAGGTATCGAGCATGTGTCTTGAAATGCTTGTTTGTATTTTATGAAACTTATGACTAAAGATTTTTAAAAAAACATATCTGGACGTTATGTTTGCACACACTTGCCAACAGGCACAGAAAACAGCATGAGTTACAACCCTTTTCTAAATATGTTGGATGTGTCTTACTGTGAGACATGCTCTTCAGAAAGCACATGTCTATAGCTGGTGCGCCCCCTAGAAAGAGCAAGATAGCTACAGAACAGGTAACAGCAATGCCCAAGACAAAGAGAGTGCCATGCCTGAACATTCAACCAACAAAAAGAGATCAGACAATGCTAGACACATTTGACAGAACTTCTAGGAATGAGGCGAGGAACGCTAGGGCAGGTTGGGACACCTTGGGGATGACGAAGGAAGGAGAGTTAAAAATACCCAGGTTCAGAACAGAACAACTTTTCACTGCCCCATCCTGCATCCAGAATGACAAACCAATGGCCCCTGTGCATGTGCGGCCGCCTAAAGAACAATGTAAAATATCACAGCTTGTTAGAGGAAAGGAAGAATGGCAAAAATGCAGCTTCGGGTGTACCATTGCAGAATTAGCAAGAGGTGAACAAGAATTAAAGGAATGTAAGAAAAGGAAAGATGAAGCTCTATGACTTTCGGATGAAGCAGAAAATACAGAACTTAAGTCAATTTTCGTTGGTGAAAGTAACTGCATACACACACAACAAAACTATCATGGGTTACGAGAAATGATCAGTGGCTTGGGTTCCTGTTCACTCCAGTCTATGTACATTTCGGTGGGAAATATATTTCAATGGCAGGCCTAAGACATGTTTTAAAGGGCTACGTATGTGGTTGGCAAAATCAGTGCTGCAGGCCCACTAGCAGCATTTAATTTACAGGCCCTGGGCACATAAAGTGCACTGTACAAGTACTACGCCAGGACACTCTAGGCACTCCACTCTATTGCCCCTCCACTCTACTCTACATGGCTCCACTCTATGCCACTCCACTCTACACCACCCTACCCTATTCTACTCCACTCTACCCCACTCTTCTTCATGGCACTCTATACTTTCTACTCTATGACACTACACTCTATGCCACAACACACCACTCTACTTCACTCAACTCAACTCTACAAATCTCTACTCCCTTCTGTTCCACTCCACGACACTCTATTCCACTATTAAAACACTCCACTCCACTGAACCCCCTCCACTCTACAACCATCCACTTTACGCCCACCACGCCACGGCAGTCTACTCCACTCTATGCAACTCTACTGTACTTCACTCTACACAAGTCCCTCTATGCCAATCCATGCCACTTTATGCCACTCCACTCTACTCCAAGACACTCTACTCCACTCTACGCAACTCTATGCCACCCCAGTCTATGTCACTCAATGCCACTCCACTCAACGGCACTCAACTCAACTCTACTCCCCTCTACACCACTTCACTCCCCTCCACACCACTCCACTTTACTCTTCACCACTCCACTCTCCTCTATACTATTCCATTGTACACCATTCCACTGTACTCCACACTACACCACTCTACTCCACAACACTCAACTCCGCTGCACAACACTCCACTCTACTCCACGACAATTAACCCCATGACACAACACTCTTAGGGGCCGATTATGATTGCGGTTTTTGCGCATCTTCCGGGCCAGCGGAAGTCACCGCCGGCCCGAAGGATGCGGAAAAACCGCTGCGGAGCCTCCAAAGACCCACCGCCATATTAGGATGGCTGTTGGGTCTTGAATTCTGTCTGCAGCTTTTCCGCCGTGGTCGCATTACGACCGCAGCGGAAAAGCCCTAATATGGTGGTGGTGTCTAACATGGGTACCTATGGTACCCCCCTGCATTTGTGTGCACAAAGCAGCAGGCACTGCGCGGTGCCTGCCGCTTTGTGCATGCAAATGCGATGCATTCATTTTTAGCCGCCGCAATGTTAAAGGTGGAGGATGTGACCGCCACCCTGGCGGTCACATCCTAATCTGCTCGGAGGGAACGCCGAAGCCCCTGCGGACGTTCCCTCCTCCTCAGGGGTCGCGGACGGACTCAAGTCTGTCCGCGATCATAATCAGGCCCTAAGACACAAGACTCCACAACATTCCTATCCACTCTAAGCCATTCCACCACTTTCCACTTCATGCCACTCCATGACACTGTACACCACTCTGCTCGCCACTCCACTCAACAACACTCTTCTCCACTCTACACCACTCCACTCTACGACCCCCGTCTCCAGTCTATGACACTCCACACCACTCTTCTCTATGCCACTAACTTTTAGCCATACTGAACAGAGGCCATGCTGGTGTACAATATGTCTAAAACATATTGACAAAGCCAATAGCTCTTGAATAGGCAAGACATTTCGGCTTTGCCAATGCTTGTTAAGCCCTTAGCTATCACCCACTATGCACCTGGGTAAGCCCAGCACTCCAAAATTAGTGATATACATGTGTGTATGGTGAAATGTGTGTGTGTGAATGCGAAACAGCACACAACAAAAAAAAAATACAAAAACAGCGCCATGAGGTATGAGTGCGCATGCATCATGGCACTACAGTGGCCACAGCATCACCATGCATTTGTAATGATGCAGCAGCCATTTTTTTAAAGAAAATTTTATTGTTTTTTCCTGAAATAAAATTTGAGTAGCATTAAAACTTTGAAGTTCAAGTGACTAACCTTCAGAACTTGTTCTTAGGGGTGGCTCCTATGCTATGGTGGAGCTGCGTCGACCCAAGCCGCTCCCCCCCACCAGCAGCTGCACAGATTGTGAAAAAAAGAGAACAAAACAGGTTTATTATCATTTTATTTTTCTCTCCCTGGCGAGTCTTGGGGGTGGAGTCAACGCCGGGGCAGTCACAGAGGGGGAGTGGTGGACACTGTTGTCAGTGCACATGTGGGTTTGGCCGGCCTTCTCAGGGTGGCCAAAATGACATGCGCACTGAAGTTGTTTCCAACCTGATCTGCGTTGCCGGGTTGTAGACAGCAGGCACAGGTTCCCAGTCTCTCTGGGGTGCAAATCGAGGGTGCCCAGGCCAATTCTGACGCTGCTCTCATGGAACATGATAGCAACGTCAGGATTGGCTGCAGGGGATTCTGGGAGCCTGTGCTTGTGAGGAGCAGAAGAGCGGTGATGCATCAAGTAAATTATTTTTTTATTTTTGTTTTGTTGTCTCCGTTTGTCCCTCCCTTCACCCCGCCTTGCCACTGAGCCCAGACACCAGCCGCTACTGTGTGTTCCAATCAAAAGTATTTGCTCAAAATCAGCATTATTGTTCGCCACCAGTTAAATATCAACATATATTGAATATCTATGAATTGTATTGCAAAGGTATTAGAACTCAGTGACAATGAGGTGGTTTTGTCTATGTACAACAGCAGAATTGAATACGATTTGCTGTAATAGGAACAGCACTAAATACACAATATCAGTATTATTCCACAACATAGTTTAGAATGCAATGTTTAGTTATCTTGAAAGACAGTCAATGATAGTATGGTTGCGATCTAACAGGTACGATAAATTACCTACTATTAGTGAGAAAACAACCATAAAATTGCATAGGGTGGATTGGCATAGAGTGTCGTAGAGTGGAGGGGCATAGAGTGGAGGGTCGTAAAGTGGAGTATCGCAGAGTGGAGGCTCGTAGAGTGGAGTGTCATAGAGTGGAGGGTCATAGAGCGGAGTCCCATTGAGTGGCGTAGAGTGGAGTAAGTAGAGTAGCATAGAGTGGAGGAGAGTGAAGTAGAGTGCCGTTGAATGGTGTAGAGTGGCAAACAGTGGTGTAGAGTGTCATTAAGTGACGTTGAGTGGAGTGGCAGAGTGCCATAGAGTGTTGTAGAGTGGCGTGTAGTGTTGTATAGTGGAGTAGAGTGAGGGCCGTAGAGTGGAGGGGTATAGAGTGAATGGGCATAGAGTGTTGTTGAATGGAATAGAGTGTCGTAGAGTGAAACGTCATAGAGTAGAGGGGCATATGGGGTCATTGAGTGGAGGATCGTAGAGTAGAGTGGCATAGAGTGGAGTAAAGTGTTGTAGTGGAGTGGAGTAACTTAGAGTGCAATAGAATGGAGTGTTGTGGAGTTGAGTGTCAGAGTGAAGTGTTAGAGTGAAGTGCTATGTCACAGTAGAGTGCCATATAGTGAAGTGAAGTTTCACAGTGGAGGAAAGTGGCCTAGAGTTAAGCTACATAGAGTGGCATATGGTGTTGTAGTGTGGCATAGAGTGGAGTAGACTGTCATAGAGTGGAGTTGTGTAGAGTTTCGTAGAGCTGAGTGACATATAGTGGAAGCACATAGAGTGGAGGAGCATAGAGTGGAGTAAAGTGTCTTAGAGTGGAGTAAAGTGTCATAGAGGGAATGAAGTGTCATAGAGTGGAGGGCCATGGAGTGGAGTTAGGTGGCATAGAGTGTAGTATGTATGTATGTATCATAGACTTATATAGCACAAAAACTGTCACCCTATGGGTATCCTGGGGCTGCAACTTACCAAGATGTCACTAGGTGAAACAGATAGCCTAATCACCGATTTAAAGAGTTCATTTTACTCATCCCTAGGGAAGAGCCAGGTATTTAAGCTTTTTCTGAATGGAAGCACAAATTGAATTTGTCTAATGTTCGGTGGCATATCATTCCAGAGTTGTGAGGCTGCTACAACAAATGCTCTGCCGCCCATCCTGGTCTTCTTAAATCTAGTGGTGGTTACCAGACTTGCACTGGAAGAACGAAGATTTCTCCCAGGATTGTACCAGGTGAGTTTCTCCTGCATGGGCAGTGGGCACAGACCATATACTGCTCTGAACACAATGCAGAGAGATTTGAATTGAATTCTCTCCTTGATGGATAACCAATGGAGGTCCTTTAGAGCTGCCGTCATTGAAGACCTGCGCTGCCTGTTTAACACCAGTTTGGCTGCTATGGACTGGATTCTCTGCAGCTTCTGTAGTACTGACTGTGGTGCTCCCAGGCACAGAGAGCTGCAGTAGTCCAGTCTACTTAAAATTATACTCCTCACTGCTAAAGGTCTAATAACACTAGGCCGTAGTGGGAGGATCTGGCATAGCGCTCTTAGCAAGGAGAAGCAAATACTATCTGTTTTATTGACTTGTGACTCCATTTGAGGGTTATCATCCATTAAAACCCCAAGGTTACGTACTGTTCTTAATGGAACCAGTGATTTGTCCATAGGGGTGAGTCTGAACTCCGACGGCACAGGCCACGTCATTTTGGCCGTGGAGCAGTACACAGCCTCCGTTTTTCCTCCATTAAATTGTAGAGAGTTTGTCCTAAGCCAATTGGATGTCTGATGCATGCACGCCTGAAATGTATCTTTGGATGCTGCTTGATTTCCTTCCAGGGAAAACACCAATTGAGTGTCATCCGCATAACTGACTTGATCAATTCCAAAAGATTTGATAATAGGGATCAAAGAGCGTAAATAGATGTTGAATAGAATGGAGCTTATTGCAGAGCCCTGTTGCACCCCGTGGCGCACCAGGGTCTTTGTAGATGTGAATGGTGAAATGGCCACTACGTGTTGTTGTCTGCCCGTCAAATATGATTGCAGCCACTTCAGTGCCCGTCCTTTCACTCCTATATTCTCTAGTCTTTTCAGCAATATTTTGTGATTCACAGTGTCAAATGCGGCCGACATGTCTAGTAACACTAGTACAGATGGATTGCCATTCTCGGCTCGCATTCTCAGGTTGTCCAGTACAGTCACTAGGGCCGTTTCAGTTCCATGCCCTGATCGGAACCCAATTTGGTCCTTATCTAGCAGATGGTTTTCTTCTAGATATAAGGACAAAGATGTGCTAACTTCCCTCTCCAGGATTTTTACTGGGTATTGGGAGGAGAGAGATAAGTCTAAAACTCATTGGACTTTTAGGATCAAAAGATGGTTTCTTGAACAGCGGGGTCACCACTGCCTGCTTCCACACTTCTGGAACAGTTCCTTCAACCAGTGACTGGCAGCAAATCTGCCACAGCCAGGGAAATAATTCTGACTAAAACTCTTTCCATATCCCATGTGGAAGAGGATCAAGAAGGGAGCCCGAGGATACACTTTGAGCAAGACTGCTAAATGTATCCTCAGTGAGAGGTTGAAAGCACTCCAAAGCAGGCGGCTGACGGCTATGAAAAGCCTCGATCTGTGGCTCTTCTGCTAGTGTCTGAGATGATTCCTTTTCCACATCCATACAGCTATTATTGTTGGGGTTTAGACCCCCAACAATTTTATTAATCTTCTCATCATAATGGGCAGCAATATCGTTGCAGAGTTTCTGCGTTGCATCCACCTTATTGCCCGTACAAGCTGTATTGGACAGGTCCTTTATAAAATTAAAAAGCATTTTAGTACTATTAGGCGCTTGCAGGGTGGTTTTGGCGTAGTACTCTGCCTTGGACCTAGAGATAGCTTCCTTGTATGAGGCCTGCAGCAGTTTCAATTCTTTTTTGTCTGATTCCACATACAACCTTCTCCATTTCCTCTCGGCCTGTTTGCATTTTTTCCGCATCAGTTTTAACTCCTCACTGTACCAGGGGGCTGAGGGTTTATTTCTGTTCTTCAGTCTTTTTGCAAGGATAGTCTGATCTAAAGTCCCGTTAATGTAGTCACAGTAGATTTGGTAATATTCTTCTACTGAACTCCTAGAGACAAAAAGATTCTATCCTGGGAATGTCGGGTATTGTCTATTTTTTTACTTGCTTGGCTCATTCTTTTCCCTTACGGTAAGTAGCTGACTGATTTGTATTATTAACGGATGTATGACGGTACAACGCGTACCGTCACAACGCATCCCTTTACCACACATCCCTTACAACGCAAGTCGTTACCACGACTTGCGTTGGGGGATGCGGATTTCGAATAGTATAATTTACTATTCTAACACCAGTCCCCGTGGACCCGAGGGAAGGTGTTGGGATAGTAAATTTACTATTTTTAATCCTTTAGCGCCCTCCAGCGCAAGTCGTGGTAACGACTTGCGTTGTAAGGGATGCGTGCTAAAGGTACCGCGTTGTAAAAACTTCGTGGTAAACGATGTTTACCATTATTAACTGATCTGGGCAATGTTATCCTAAAATGGATTAGAAAGTGATCGGTCCAGCATTGGGGAAGTACATCAATCACCTCTATCTCGCTCCGATTGGCAAACAGAGGATCTAGGGCGTGTCCTCCCTGATGAGTCGGCTGATGCACCAGTTGGTGCAGATTAAGGCTTTCGCAAGTTTGCCTCAAATCTCTCAGAGGGGGCCCTAAATTCCTATTATCCCAGAGATTAAAATCCCCCAGTATAATCATCCTTGAGTGTGTTAAGGTCAAGTTGGCAAGGGTGTCAAACAGGACTTGATATTGGGTATTTAGACCTGTGGGCCTGTAGCATACTATTCCTGTTAGTACTTTTACTCTTGCCTCTGGCAGTGAAAAGCCTAATAATTCAATACCCTCGACGAGGGGGGCGGAGCTAGCCAGCGTCGATGGCGGACGTGTGAGCTTTCGGCTCGTCGCCTAAGCCCCTAAAATATCCTGATAAACTATCCTGTCGAGTGCCAGTATAGATGTGTGCTGGACCCTGTGACCCCCGGCACCCCCGGACCTGACAGAGTGGGCCGGAGCAGTCGCTAGCTGCAGAGGAAACGCGGTGAAGATCCGCGGGGGAGAGCGGTTGCGGACCAGGCCTGAAGCCGCGGACTGTCCTGCGGAGCAGGCCGAACGACGTCACCCGACGTGCGGCCCCGGACACTGGAGGAGACGGGGCGATCAGCGCTGAGTTCGGTGCGCTGACACCTGGACACCCGGGAGCCCCGCCACAGCCACTACGCACCACCCCAGGGCTAACGAGACGGCACCCCCTCACAGCGACACCGCGACGGAGCAAGGTGGACACAGCGGCGAGACAGCACGGAGGGCGGAGGCTTGGGGATCACTCCGGCCGCGTGCATACGCTGAGCTACCTGGGAGCCCACGAGTTGCGGCACTACTGCTGAAAAGGTACTGTCAGCTGCGAACCCGGAGGGGCTAGCACAGATCTGCGGAGCGCGGTGGCCAGACCAGGACGCACAGCAGCGGCGGCACCCATAACGTGTCCGCCATTTTGACCCGCCTGCTCCACTAACGCCGGCACGGCTGCCGGGGGTGGTGAAGGGGCGATTGGGGCACTTCTCCCACGGCCCTGCCTAGACTGTGACGAGGTGGTTTCTCAGGGACAGAGCCCCACTGCACTGGGAGGACAACATGGGGAAAAACGATACAGCGCAGGCCAAACTATCGTTTGAACGCCGAAGGCCTAAGGGGTCTGAGCTACCGGCGCCGGAGGCCTCCCCTAAAGGGGAAACGGCAACAGCGGCTCCTGCAGAACTTCGGGACCTGCTGGCAGCGATGGAGAAGGGCATCCAGAACAGCATCGAGGCGGTGGGCTCCAAGATAGACGCTTTGTCATACCGCATGGACCGCATGGCGGAAAGAGTAGACAAGCATGCGGAGCGCCTGGATATGGTGGAGAGACGCCTCACGGAGGCCGAGGAGGCGCAGTCCGAATGGGACAAGGACCGACAGCAATTCGGCAGGCTGCTGCAAGTGATCCGTGACAAAGCTGAAGATTTAGAAGCGCGCTCACGCAGATCGAACATTCGTATAACGGGAGTGGCAGAATCAACTCGGACTGGCAAAATGGAGCTCTACGTCAAGAACTTGCTGAAGGTACTGCTGGGGGAGGAGGCCTTCTCCCCAATGTTCATCGTGGAGCGAGCGCATCGCACTTTAGGCCCTCAACCACAGCCTGGCGCGCCTCCTCGTCCCATCATAGCAAAGCTCCTGAATTACAGGGACAGAGACACGGCTTTGCGGTTGGCTAGGGAAAAAGGAAAACTGCAGATGGAAGGCATGGACATATCACTGTACCCCGATTTCACGGCCAAAGTGCAAGAGGAGCGCCGTCAATTTATACCACATAAGAAACAGCTGCGCGAGTTGGGACTCGACTATGCGATGCTTTACCCGGCCAAACTGAGAATTAACACTGGTGGGAAATCGTACTTCTTCACGGACCCCAAGGAGCTGCAGAAGTCTCTGAAGACGTGGGCTAGAGAGCGCAAGGAACAACGACAGCACCACAGAGAAGATTCGGGGGCAGCTTCGAACTTGGAGGAACAGGACTGAGGTGTCGCACCCAATATATATTGCTCCCCTTTGCGGGTGGTGAAGCTAGACTCGCTACCATGCGGACAATACGCATCCCTATAAGGTGAGCTGTAAGTTAGACACATCTGGGGACACTTGAGGTTGGATGGGAGAAGAAACTGAACTGTAGTGCGCACTAACCTGGAGACACAGGGGATGTCTACAAGTGATGAAAAGGCGTATCGAGAATTGACAACGGGGTCGGGCTTGGGGGGAACAGGGGAATGGGGGAACTTCGAGTAAGGCACTGGAACACTTTGGGGCTGGGCTGAGGTGCAGAGCTGGTGATAAACTTTGAAACTGTTGGTGGTTCTGTGCAACCTCGGCACGCTTTGCCCCTGTGCTTTTGGCTGTGACACTCCCCAGGGAGTTGGGACTCGTATGGCCTAACAGACTGAGGTTTTTGGGTTGATGGGGAATCGTGGGGGGCTCTGTCTGGCCGGGTTGGGGGTGGTCAGCTGTGGGTGGGGAGGGAACAGGGGGGAGGGGTCTGGGGTTTGGTTTGGGGGGATTGTTGTTGATGAGATGTTGGAGGGCCCGTGGTTTGCTATGAGGAACAGGATTGGAGTAAATGCATATGAATGGAGTGGCTGGCTGGCCACCATAGGTACTGATGCCCCGGGTTATTGTATTTTCCCTGCCTCTGGAGTCACTATGATATGTTGTATATTGCGATGTCTGCTGCTGTAATGTCTGGGCGCCCACAGGCCCGTCACACGCTAAACCTGATGACCTGGAATGTGCGAGGGCTAAATGACAACCGCAAGCTGAGAAAGGTTTTGAGCTTTCTCCACAGACATCATGTAGATGTGGCCCTATTGCAAGAAACACACCTACCCGTCCGAAGTAAGCTGTTGCAGACTAGAGGGTTGGAGGGCAATATAGTGGCAGCGGGCTTCACCACTCACGCCCGTGGCGTGATTATCTGGGCTAACCCCTCCTCGAGATTGAAACTGACCCCGGTACATGTGGACGCAGAGGGTAGATATGTAATTGCTAGATGTGCGGGGAGAGGACTGGATCTGTTATTAGTGAATGTTTATGGTCCCAATCATGATAATCCGGAATTTTATGCCGCCCTGTCGGCCACATGTAGGACACACACACACTCCAAAATGTTGTGGGGGGGGGACTTCAACTTTGTATTTGACCCTACCAAGGATCGCTCCACGGGCCCAGCTCGAAGGCCGGTAGCATCTGCTGTCTATATGAGCGCAGAGATGACAAAGCTGGACCTAGTGGATGTGTGGCGGGACAAACACCCTATGCAGGAAGGATTCACACACTACTCGGCCTATCACAACATACATACTAGAATAGACTACTGGCTGGCCTCCTCTTCGGTCCTTGGCGGTATCAGCTCGTGTGAGATACTCCCACGCACACTTTCAGATCACTCCCCAGTCCTGATCCATCTCTCCACTGCCAGGAAGGGGATCTTGCCCTACACTTGGCGTTTCCCACCCTATGCTCTGCTAGACGACGCCTTCCGTGGGGAGATGGCGGAAGACATAGAACGATACTTTGCCACCAATATTAATTCGGTTGATCATTTCTTTACGATATGGGAAGCCTTCAAAGTATATATTAGGGGAATGGCCATGTCCAAACACGCTAGTGTTTTACGCACTATTAGGCGGGAACTCTCCGACTTAGAAACAAAGCTTGCGGACTTAGAGAAACGACAGCTGGCAGCTTCCGGTAGTGATGTGGGGCAGGCGCTGCCGTCTTTGCTGACGGACTACAGCGCACTTGCGGACAGAGAGGTCCTTTTCATGGGCAAGTACGCCACTGCTCGAGCATACGGGGAGGGGGAGAGACCGGGGGCGTTGTTGGCCCGCATGGTCAAGGGCTCCCGGAGACCTTTGGTGATAGAAGAACTGCAGACCCCGGAGGGTGATAGGGTAGCTGAGGAAGACCAGATACTGGAGACGTTTAGGCGCTACTACACGGAACTCTATCGTTCCAAGGCGGGGGGTGCGGAAACAGAAATCGACGAATACCTGGAATACATCTCGATGCCGTTCCTCAAGAACTCAGACTGGGAATTTCTGATGGCCCCGTTCCACGAAGACGAGATATTAGATGCCCTAGGCAGCATGAGGTCGGGTAGCGCCCCGGGCTCCGACGGTCTCACGGTAGGCTTTTACAAAGCGTTCAAAGATCTCCTACTCCCACACCTGATAACCCTCTTCGACTCCATCTGCGAAGATGGCGAGATGCCACTCTCCATGCGGGAAGCTTTGCTGGTTACGATCCCAAAACCGGGGAAACCCCCTGATCTCTGTGGCTCGTACAGACCGCTCAGCTTACTGAACATAGACGCGAAATTGTACGCCAAGGTGCTGGCCAACCGGCTAGCTTTACTGGTCCCGACCTCGTGGCACCGGAGCAATCTGGTTTCGTCCCTAGCCGGAATCTAACTTATAACATTCGAACCGTACTAGGTACGATACAGCATGTTAAACAGGAGAATCGCGCACTGGCGATTTTCCTGGATATGGAAAAGGCGTTCGACTCCGTCGAATGGCCGTTCATGATCAGAGTGTTGCGAAAACTGGGACTGGGAGAACCGTTCTTGCAGAGGATAGGGGCACTTTACCACCACCCCTCGGCCCGTCTCCGGATAGGAGACAGAGTTTCAGAGCCTATACACATCAGTAGGGGAACCCGACAGGGATGCCCCTTGTCGCCACTGCTGTATGCGCTGGTAGCGGAGCCACTAGCATGTGCCATGCGGGAATACCATAGCCTGGAGGGTGTTAGTTTCCCTACCTACAAAATTGGTATCTCGACATACGCCGACGACACTTTACTGTATGTCCGTGACCCAGAAGCCAACTTGACCTCGATACTCAGAGAAGTGGTCCGGTTTAGAGCGCTTTCCGGACTTAGAGTGAACTGGGACAAGTCCATCGCCTTCCCCCTGACCCCAGTCACGAGGCCATTCGATATGGAATATCCCCTGCAATGGACAGACGACTCGGTCAGATACCTGAGCATCCGCCTACACACGGACCCCGAGATCCTGATACGGGACAACTACGGTGTCGCGTTTAACAAACTAGTGGACGATGTGGACGTCTGGATCAGACTCCCGCTTTCACTATTAGGCAGGATTGCCATCATAAAAATGATAGTGCTGCCCCGGTTCCTCTTCCTCTTCGTTAACATCCCGGTAGTGCTGTCGAAGGTCTTCTTTAAACGACTAACACAGGTCCTAGTCAGGCTGGCCTGGGGCGAGAAACAACCTCGAGTCAAATGGGCGACACTGACACTCCCCTGCGAGATGGGGGGACTGGGGGCGCCAGACCTGGAGCGCTACTATCGAGTGGCGCAGGCGATACACTTACACTCATGGATCCACGGAGATGCACGTACGCCGCATCTCATTCTAGAGCGGCTGTTTGCTGACCCGCTCCCCCTGCCAGCCACGATCTGTCTCCCAGCGGACCGAGCGGTCGGACAGATGGACTCGCTCAAGGCGACCAACCACGCGTGGCATGCACTGATGAGGGAGCGAGGTTGTGAATTGATGTACTCCCCACAAATGCCGGTGGCCTGGGCCCTATGGCTAGACCCGCTTAACGAGAAGGGAGTAATAGAGGCCCTAAGAGCCCTTGGCATACTGAATATGGAGGACTTGTTCTTTGAGGGTACTCTGAAAACCTGGGAACAACTCCCCCCTACCACCCCGGCTCCCTCGCTGCTACAAAGGTTCCAGTACCACAGGCTCCGATCGGCCTGCCGGGACATACTAGGCCCCTCGCTGAAGGAACCTGAGGAGATCCCTGAATTGACGTATGTTATTAAGACTAAAACGCCTACAAAACTGGTCTCAATAGTCAACAAGCTAGGAATCTCGCACCAAACATTGCCTACCTCTGCTCCTAGAGCGGCGTGGGAAGCAGATCTCCAGGCCCCCATAGATGATGCTGTGTGGCGCTATTGCTGCGCCAACACTCGTAAAGTTTCTCTTAATGGCAGGCACCGACTAGTGCATTTTAAATTTCTGCAGAGGGTGTATTACACCCCCGAGCGGCTACATCGCTATGGCCTACGTGCATCCTCGGAGTGTGAGCGCTGTCGAGCCCAGGTCGCTGATTTCTTTCATATGGCCTGGCTATGCCCAGGGGTAAGCTCCTTCTGGGAGGAGGTATTTGCGGAGCTAGACAGGATACTGGGGGAGACGCTGCAGAGATCCCCGTCGCTTGCACTGCTGGGCTTCTCCAAGCCACTGGCCCCCTCGTTGCGCAGGATAGTGGATGTGGCGATGCTATTGGCCAGAAGAGTTGTGGCAACGTGCTGGATGCGTGGACCACTCCCTACCAAAACGAGATGGCTCAGGGACCTCCAATACTGCTGCACCCAAACGGAATTGTACAGCGAACTGCTGCCGCCCAAAAGCAGACCGAAATCCTTCTGGGACCTCTACAAGGAATACCTACACAAGGGGGAGGGGGACAGCTCTGACACGTCAGACGTCGACGATCTCCAGGCTCGGGAGTTGGGCGATGGTTTGGAACTGGGACAACTACCACATGAGGAGAACTGAAGATTTGAGTTTAGGAGGTGGGAGAAGGGGGGGTGCGTATACTACACCGGGGAGACGGGCTGGGAGTGACGCGGACTAGAAGGTAACATGGGTGGTGGGTGGTTATGACACACACTGAGGGCGCAACCAACATTATTAGCTTAGGGAGGATGACAGAGACTCCATCAATGCACTCGATAGCAAACGGGGGGGCCTTGGGGTTGGAAAAAAAAAAAATTCAATACCCTCGACATCATCGACATGTAACAGAGTAAAATCCAATTTTTCTTTAACCCCATCCATGCTCATGACAAGGTCAGCTCGTCATGAGGCACAGTGGAGCTGTGCTTATGACGAGCTGACCTTGTCATGATCCATGGACTATTTCAATTTCCAGCACAGGAGGGGAAAACCCCTAGCACCCAAGGTGTGAAAGATCACCCGACCCCCCTGCCCTCCCTAATGGTCTGTTATAGCCATCTGGACAAACGAGTCCTAACTCTACAGTGGAGTCAGTACTAGTCCAGGTTTCGGTTAGAAACAGAGCATCTAGGTCGAGGCACTCTCACATGGTTGACACTTCTTGGTAGTGCTTTACTAAAGACCTACTGTTATTCAGGCCACACTTTAACCTACCCAGGGTCTGGTCAGCAACAGTAGTGTTATCGTTATTAGCCATGGCTTCTTGTGTCCCCCTGACATCCCTCTTACCTATATGGAGGGGTTGTTTCCTGGGATAACATATTCTACAGTGTCCTTGAGTGAAACTGGCAGCGTGGCTGGCGCTGAGCGCGATCGGAGCGCAGACGGGCGCAGGCAGGCTTGCCTCTGGCGCGCTTCCTGTGCGCCATCGGCGTGCCCACTGTGTGCGCGCGCTGCACGCTTGCATCACCCTTCCTATATAGGGAGACGTGTGCTGAGCGACCAACAAACTAGCGCGCTAACCAAGATGGCACTGACTAGGAAATGCGAGTGCCGGTAGGATAATTCCCGTTGGGCAGAGCAATGCGAGATTTTTTACAGTGCAAGTGAGTGGGCTTATTATTTTAAAAGGCTAAAAAAAGTTTCAACAATAAAAATAAAGCAGCACAATCCCCCTATTAGAGTGGTGTGGTAGAGTGTCTTAGAGAGGCATAGAGTCTCATAGAATGGAGTGACGTAGAGAGAAGTAGAATGACCTAGAATGAGCTGGTTTAGAATATTGTTGAGTGGAGTGGCTTAAAGTGGCGGGTAGGCTCTCAGAGTGGCGTAGAGAGGAGGGGAACAGAGTGGAGGGACATAGAGTGTCGTAGAGTGGAATAGAGTGTTGTAGACTATGTTCCCTCTAAAGTGCGTGCCTGGGTGGCCGCACAGCTCCTGTTCAAGTGCTACGCATTTCTATTCATTGAGCGCACATACACATTTAATTTAAATAAGCCTGTTGAAAATCAGTGTAACATCATCATTAACCTGTTTTCCCTTTTAAGTGTTGGGAAGAAAAACCCCTCCAATGGCCTAGCACGAGGGCAGTGGAAAAAAAAGGGCGCGATTAATAGTCTTTCAGATTGATGGCTCTGTCATCATCCACTGCAAACAAGACTTTATAACAGTGTATACTGAGAATCAACACGCTCTATAACAGTGTATACTGAGAATCAACACGCTCACTCAGGAGAGCTTGTTAAATGTATACTCTGCGTTTGGGAGGTGGAGAAGCCATACAGAAAAGTGTGTAAAAGAATGAAAGAAAAGTTTATTTTCCAAATGGTATTTTGCTTTATACATGTTGTGTGAAGTAGTGCTTTCTTCATGCAATTCTTTATCTCATTTTACTTCAATTTCACAAGAAAAGGGATGGAAGTTAGGTTTGCCCTCTTTCCCAGACAAAAATACCAGTCACCTATTCACGTTTTAAGATACTTCAAAGGCCAAGAGACAATTCCTAAACATATCCTTATATGAAATTGTCTATACATTTTTAACATGGACTTTCATTATTAGACAGAGATCACTAAAACAGCTGTAAAACACATTTTTAAAGTGTTTTCTTCGTATATTTATTATTTAAAGTATGTATTCATAAAGGAAAAAATTACCAACTTTAGGGCATTTTTTTAAATACATTTACCGGCAGAAACATTAGGATACTGGTCATGCTGGTATAAAACCGGCCAAATATTTATCCTAGTACAGGCCCACAGAAAATGATGGACAATTAATATTTTGGTTGTTATCTGGAGATAGTGGACTTTTTAATGCATCAAAAAAGTTCCCTCTCGTATCACTTGGAGTACACTATCACTGGTGTTCAGCTGAGAAACAAAGGCATAGGAAGCAATGTAGAGATATAAACACTCACCAAAGAGTATCTGTTTTGGCTTCATTTCCAGGAATAGAGTGTAGAACACTGTCTTTTTATAAGGGAGCAGCCCCATAAAAGCAATAGGAGAGCAATAAATTGGTTAATGACATGCGTTTTACAGCGCTTGGAAGCACAATCCATATTGTAGGTACCGGTATATAAAAGATAAGTCATTATTATAAAGACTGATTTAAGAGCAGAAGGAATAAGGAAGTGAGAAAATGATTAAAAGTAAGTAGGCCAGTCCTGCTTTTCTCTTATTTCCTTACAGCTGGAAATTTAATCAGTCCAAACCAGGCCAGGCCTGCTTTACTCTTCCCTTCCACAGGATTTACAGATTTTCGGTTTCAGTCCTTCTTTGCTTTTGTTTCCATCTATGTCCATATATGATGGCTTTTTAAACATTGTTTTTATTAAACAGATGCTCAGCTACACATCATAGGTACACAGAAACATCAGGTTATGTTAAGCAAGGTTGACAGGTTGACACTTATGGTTAAATCAGTCCTTCCAAGACAACAGAGTTTCAAGGATCCTGAGCCCAATGGCATATTATTACATGATTATTTATGTCCTCCCTTCCCACAACACCACACACTATCATGATGCTTCAAATCCCCCTATACTCTGCCCACTTACCCCACACTTTGCCACACTTCCTCAGACACCCCCTACTTTGGTAACCCACTTTTTCTGCTGCACGGCACCAGTCAAGGTCCGCCTCCCATTCTGTGACCCTTGGCTGTTGCACTGCACCCCATCTCCTTGCGATATTCCTTTTAGCTACTATATCCATAAGTGGTGTTGCTAATCCCTGCTGGCCCTGTCCAGGCCAGTTCTGCTTCTTTCGTCTCCTCTTTCAGAGTTTACCATTCCCGACAAGGCCAGTCTCTTGTTGCACCTCTCCCCTTTCTATAAGTGAGTGAGTTAGCAAATTAACAGGGAGATCGGAGCTAAGCCGAGGGTTTGGCTGGGCTGTAAGAGCCAGTGCATGAGCCAAGTCCTAAAATAGTTGTTAAATATCATGTGAAAATATGACTATTTTTAAAACCCCACGGAAGCTACAGTGCCTAGAGGTGATTTTTATTTGTTTATGACGAAGGGCATCATACTCTCTTCAGGAGTCTCCTGCCGCTATTAAATATTATATATACAGAATTCACAAAGTGTGATATATAATAGGCTGCTTAGCCATCATTTCCAGAATTACTAGTACCCCCGCTATTGGTAACTCTGGGGTTCTGGAAAACCTGGACCACTTACTGGGCAACTCATAATGACAGCCTGCTTGCTTTTCTAGGGTGGGGAGCTAAAAAAGGTTTGAGACTCAAAAAAGGAAGGCCATTTAAAAATGTGTATTCTTTTGCTATGTGTCAAGCTATTTGTCTAAAAGATATCTAGTTTTTATAAAACATTTGGATATAGGTATTTTAAATTTTCACCATTGTGCACAAAAAAGAAAATAATAGCCGAGGGACACCTCCCTTACACCAAACTGTGAGAAGTTGGCCTGGTATATGATGTTCACTATTCTAGTGAGCACCTTGCACCAGTGCAAACAACCCTTATGGTGATGGTTGTAAAGTCAACCTTATAGACCAGCTATCCTAGTGGTAGCATGGACAAAGCAGTCTTAGGCTAAACTCAAGAGGGCATGTGAAGCCAGCTGTTTTACCATATGCAATCCCTTTAATACCAAATGAAAGGACACCACACAGGATATATATTCAAAATATATATGTATTTATTTCTAAACAAACCCCTGAACTCTTTATGAGCACAGAAGCACAAGCGCAATACAAGTGACTTAATAGAATAGACAAAAGTTGCACAATTATGGAAAGGGCCGGGTGGCCCGCTAAACCATATATTAGAAAAGTGGTATAAGGGGAGGAGCTTTGTGCGCATCCGAGATGGCCGCGTGAGAACAGGGCTCCCGGGACCCTCGCCGCATATATCCTGAACGATATCCTGATCACGAAGACGGTGTATTGGAGATGAAACTCAGCTGATAGATTAGCTGCTTTCAAAAATCGAATCGGACTTCGGGAACCGCTATTACGGCGACCTGAACTTTTGAGGCCCACCCCATGGCGACGCCTGGGGCTCGAATTGTTGCGATGCCCAGGCAGTAGTTGAACAACAATGGCCTGTGGGGCTCTGCTCGTTGCCTTGGAGTTAACTTTCGGTTTCGCTTTTGGGTATTTGGTCTTATCCTATCTCAAGATCGATCTGGTTGCCCGAGGTCTAGCCGAACTCTGTGAATCCACCGTGTGCCAACGGTCGTGAGTGTCTGGGTGTTGAGCCACAGCTGCAGGCGCCTGCTTTCGAAGACTTCGGTGGGTTAACAGCGAAGGGCCATTTACACCAAGTCTCACAGGCCCCTCGGGGGCACATTGCCCAACATGGCGGGCAGGCCCAACAACGAGAAGCGAAAAACCAAGGCGCCTCTTCAGGGGGAACTATTCAAACGAATGTCATGGATCGTTATACCCAACCCAAGGGGTCCCCCAGTGGTACGAATAGGACTCTGGAAGAGGCAAGGGAATACCCGGCTGCGTCGACCGAGTTGACTCTACAGGATGTCATGGGCGCCATTGCTGGTATTAAGACTTCTATTGGCCAGCAATATGAGGCTCTTGTCCTTAAGCTCGACACCGTAGCCATTGACGTCAATTCGATTAGAGCTGACTTATCGAAGACTAATGAGAAGGTGAAATCCTTGGATCTGAAGACCTCCAGCCTCACGACCGACGTGTCCGACTTACAGACGGAGGTCGCAATCTGCGATCCGCCCACGATCTCATGGCTCGTCGGCTGGAGGACGCAATAATGTACGTATTATTGGGGTCCCTGAAAAATCGGAAAATCCCGCTGCAGATCTCCTTGTGGAGGACCTCATCCTAAATTAACTCGCCCTCAAAGGCCTAAGTAAATTCTTTGCTGTTGAGCGTGCACACCGAGTTTCGGGTGGGAAGCCGAAGCCGGGTGCCCCTCCGAGGCCGATTATCGCTAGACTTTTCAACTTTAGAGATAGAGACGCTATCCTGCAGGCATTGCGGGTGGGCGGCCCTGTGAAGTTTGAAAACACAACGGTGAGCTTCTACCCGGACCTACCCAGTCGTTCAGCGGCAGAGGATGGAGTATCAGGGGGTGAAGCGACGGTTGAGAGACATGGACTTGAAATATGCGATGCTATTTCCAACCAGGCTCCGTGTCGAATATGAGGACCGGACGTTTTTCTTTGATCGCCCCGAGAGAGTGAGTGACTGGCTGGATACACTACCAAGGCGGAGCGATCGAACGGAGCACTCGGGTGGAGCGGAGGGTGGCGTGCCGGAGCAAGAATGACATTGTGGTTCCTGATTTCCGAACAATTAACATACCATACAGCTTGGTTTGGTGTCATTCATATTAATGTGATTTAAGGTGGCGGGGGGAGTGGGACTCTTTCCTCCTCTGGGTTTCTTTTTGTAGACTAGTTTAATGTTAGGGCGACAGGCACACTGCAAGTTGGGGTGGCTTCTGAGTCTAACGCAGGGGTACAGGGTGGGGGGTGTTGTAACGGGTCAATGTTGGGGGGTGGGGGGGAGTTTGGGTATGCTTCATTTTTTCTCAAGGCAACGTATTGTTTTATTCTTGGATCTGGGTATTGTGTTCGCTATGGGGTGGATTCTGCATTCATTTCAGGGATGGGGGGTAGTGGGTTGAAACTATTGTGTTGGAATGTCAATGGGTTGGGGGATAGGATAAAGCGGGGAGTAGTGTTGCAACTTCTGAAACGCCTCTCCCCTGATGTTGTGTTGTTGCAGGAGACGCATTTGATTGGAAACACTTGTCATGCATGAATCGGCGAGGATATCGCCTTGCTGTACACTCTGTGTTCACTACTGGTTCTAGGGGCGGGGGCATCCTGGTCAAGAACTCTCTCCCCTTGGAAATAGACAACATGATCCTTGATTACAGGGGGTGCTACGCTGCTCTCACGGGGAGGTGGGAGGGGAGGACTGTCTCGCTGATTTCTGTATATGTCCCGCCAGGTCTACAGGCCTCGACTTTTGCTGAACTAGGGCGTGTGGTGCTGGGGCTTCCGGATGGAATCCTGGTGATGGGCGGAGATTTCAACTCGGTTGTATCCGGCAGTGTAGATCGCTACCCCCCCAGAGACCTCACCAGGTCACAGTCTTGGTTAAGTGGGTTTTTGGAGACATTGGGTCTGGTAGATTGTTGGAGGTTGATGCATCCGGGACAGGTACAATACACCTTCCACTCCGGAGCCCATGGCAGTCTCTCCAGACTTGATTATTTTTTGATGCCGGCGGTGCAGGCCTCCTCTGTCAGGGAGATTAGGCATCTGGCCCGGGGTATATCATATCACTCCCCACTGTGGCTCCAAATCGGCACTGATATGGGTGTCGAGGGGCGGGTTGCCCCGATCAATCCCTGGTATCTTCGTAACCCCAAAATTCGTGCTGAGTTGACTATGTCCCTGGATCAGTATTTTGTTGAGAACGAGGGGTCGGTGTCCTCTTCTGTGTCACTGAGGGAGGCACTTAAGACACTCATCCGAGGACAGGCATTAATGTTAATCGCTGGTGCCAAGAAAAGTAAATACGAGGAGGTGGTCCGTTTAGAGACTGAAATAACTGAGCTACAAAAGGATTTGGAACTAGGTGTGACTCGTAACAAGCTCCATGCCCTCAGCCTCAAACAACTGCATTATAGGGCCCTGGTGACAGATGCCGCCAAAGTGATGAGTAGAGAGCAACAGGGCAGACTGTATGATGTGGGAGATAAGGCAGGGAAACTGATTGCTTGGCTGGATAAAAAGGAGAGGGCGCATCGTGTGGTGCCTGTGATTGAGAAACCTGATGGATTGTGTGTGACTGACCCAACTGAGATTGTCGAGTATTTTGCAGAACATTTCTGAAACGTGTATTCCCCAGTCTCCGATAGACCGGAGGAAGACTCCCACCTGTTGCTGCGTGACATTGCATTGCCTCGCCTGTCGGATTCAGATGGGGACCTAATGGACGCTGCATTCTCAGCTGACGAGGTGGCCCTCGCTATTCGCTCTGTGCGCTCGGGCAAAGCTATGGACCCTAATGGTCTTCCCATAGAACTCTACAAGTTGCGTCCTGACAGAATGGCGTCGTATCTCCGTGATATGTTTCTAGAGTCACAAGACATCGTCTCCCTTCCTTGTGATCAGCGTCTTGCTACCATCGTGGTGATTCACAAGGAGGGGAAACCGCGGGATCGCTGTGCGTCCTACAGGCCCATTTCGCTCTTAAACGCCGAACCAAAGATCCTCGCTAAGTTGCTGGCAAACCGCTTGATAAAAGTAATTAGTGACTTGATTCACCCGGATCAGTCCGGTTTCATCCCGCACCGCAATACAGCACTTAACCTGAGGGGCTTACACGGTGTTCTCGCGAGGGCGTCGTCGCTGCGTGAGCCGTCCATTTTGGCTTCTTTGGATGCTACGATGGCCTTTGATACGGTGGAGTGGCCGTACCTCTGGGCCACTCTTACAAAATTTGGTTTCGGCCCTGGTTTCATTGGCTGGGTGAAACTGTTGTATGAGGAGCCATTGGCCCAGGTGGTAGTGAATGGTCGAGTGTCTAAGCCTTTTGTTCTTGGGAGGGGTACGCGGCAGGGCTATCCGTTGTCCCCACTTCTTTTCGCCCTTGCCCTGGAGCCTTTGGCTGCCTGGCAGCGATGGTAGCCTTCGATGAAGGGTATTCAGTGGACCCCGGGTTCGAGGATCGCATATCGCTCTATGCAGATGACATTTTGTTGTACCTCACGTCCCCTCACAAGTCGTTGAATGTACTGTTTGATGTGCTTACCTCGTTTGGAACGAACTCCGGCCTAGTGATCAATTGGTCCAAGTCCTGTGTGTATGTTCTTTCGGGTGATACTCCCCCTTTACCGCGCGAATGTCCCATCCAGGTGTCGCAGACGGGATTTAAGTACTTGGGGATTTTTATAACTTTAGATCCCGTGGCTCGTTATGATTGTAATCTGCTCCCTCCCCTTCAGAGGTTAAAGTCGGACGTTGCGGGCTGGCTCAGGCTACCACTTTCACCACTTGGGCGTGCAGCTCTTTTTAAAATGATGTCCTTACCGCGATTTCTATACGCGCTTCAAAATACGTTTAATGTCATTCCTGCGAGTTACTTTCGGGAGGTGGAGAGTCCACAAAGACGATTGATCTGGGATGGCAGCTCGTGTATTGCCCTCGCCAAGCTCACGCTTCCCTGGTACGACGGAGGTATAGCACTTCCGGATATCAGGCGGTATTATTGGGCCTCTCAGTAGAGAGCGATTACCATGGAATGTATGGACCAGCATCTAACCCTGCATTCGAGATGGATAAGTACTTGTTACCGGGTGGGGACTACAACAGGGCCCTATATGCCAAGGCAGCGGGAAGGGAACTCTTGGGACCCACCAAGATAGCGGTATGAGTGTGGCACGATGCGAATGCGGCAACGGGATGGAGGGATCGATTGAGCCGTGCGACTCCACTTTATGCGCCTGAAAGACTGGGTTGCCTATGGAAGATAAAAGGATTTGAAAAGTGGGATATGATTGGTATCAGCAGGGTGAGTGATCTGTGGGTCAAAGGTAAGATCAAGACCTTCGAGGTACTGAAGATAGAGTATGAGCTGAGTGATAGGGAATTCTTCAGTTATGCACAGATTACCCACGCATTGAGTTCGGTTTTTCCTGAGGGTACCGACATCCCTAAATCCTTCCCACTAGAATATCGGGTGCTTGACGGCTTCGTACCCGACAGCACTATTTCTTTGATATATGAGAAATTGATTAATAATCGAACGGATCTGTTGGTGCGGCTCAGGGAGGTTTGGACCAGCGATGGTTTAGAGCTGGATGACGAGGACTGGCAGTCGGCACTATCCTCGTCTAAGGAGGTCGCGATTCCGGCCCTTCTCCGACTAGTTCAACTTAAAATCCTACATCGGGGGGCGTGGCTTGGCGGGCGAAGATGGCGGTCGCAGCCTTGTAGAGCTCCCGCCGGCCCGGACTTAATTCGATCATTTATCCTGACCCCCGAGCCCGCTGTTGGTACCCAGTGCTTGCTTTCGATCTGGCGAAGTCTCCTGTCTACTTTGGTGTGTCGATCCTGCATTTCTTCCCTTCCTGTGATCGGAGGGAGGCGGCGGTGAAGTGCGGCCTGGTGACCGGCCGGAGGCCGGGGTCCTCGAGTTTCGCGACGCCTGGTGGCAGTTGCGATCTGGCGGGTGCGGGTGGCATCAGCTGCATCGCCCTTGGCTCATCTTTCTGGCCGCGATCATCTGGAGATCGGGACGGTGCCAATAGCTCCTACTCATCGGCTCTCCCCCTGTGTGACCAGCGAGCGGTGACGGCAAGGCGTGGCCCCGCGACAGTCTGGAGACGGGGTTCCTTGGGGCGGCCGGTGACGGGCTGGCGGACGGTGGTGGCATCCGATCTGCCTCTCCTGGCCCGGCCCACTGGATACGGCTGCCCACAGACCACGGAGCCACAGCTTCTTTTTGTACTTTGGACGGCCGCTCGTGGGGACGAGTGCGGGTGCGGCCTGTCCCGTCTGGGGGACGCCGGGACCTCGATTTTCGCGACACCCGATCTCGGCGGCCGGCCCGCATTCCTCTCTGGGGCCTCATCTGGGCCGTCCCGTTCAGGACTTGTGACAGTGCCCGAAGGTTCGGGGGTAGTGTCCGCCCTGCCCAGCGTGTGCCATGACCAGGGACAGAGGAGGTGGCCCGCCTAAACATGGCCCCATCGATAAATTCACTGGGCCGAGTGGTGGCAAGAGGCGGCCGGTGGCAGCGGTGGCCCTGGGCCGGACAATGCGGCTATACTGGCGGCCATCACCCAATCCCGAGACATGCTTGATGCCAAGATTGGGGCGGTTGGGGCGGATGTCACGCTCCTGCGCCAGGACCTCCGCAACGCGGTGGAGCGGATCGCTGGAGCTGAGACCCGTATCACGGAGACCGAGGCGGACATTGGTGGCCTAAAGAAGCGGTTGGCGGAGGTGGAGAGCATCCAAAAGACACTGGCGGCCCGCGTGGAAGATGCAGAAGGGCGCGCGCGGCGCAACAACCTCCGCTTCATTGGCTTTCCGGAGCGGTGCGAGAAGGACAACATGGAGCTGGAAAGCTGGCTCCCCGAAGGGGCACTGTCTACGTGCTTCGTGATTGAGAGGGCCCACAGGGCTCTGACTCAGCGGCCGCCGGAGGGCGAGCGCCCACGACCTGTCATCGCTCGCCTGCTGAATTATCATGACCGGGATGTTATCCTACGGGAGGCGAGGAACAAGGGCTCACTCGCCTTCGAGAATCATACTATCATGATTTTCCCGGACTACACGAAGATGGTACAGCAACAGAGGCAATCCTTCATGGACGCTAAGGCTAAGCTAAGGGGCCTCAAGCTCCAATACTCGCTCCTGTATCCGGCTCGCCTGCGGGTGATATATCAGTCTCGGACCCATTTCTTCGATTCACCGGAGGAGGTGTTCCGCTGGACCGATGAGGCGGTGTGACTCAGGCCCCATGCCCAGCCGGGGCTGGACCCTGGCAGGTCCCAGGGATCGTCGCCGGAGCGGACGGATCGCCCAAACAGGAAGGGCCGCCATCGGAGGTCTCGCTCCAAGAAGAGATCGGCTTCCGCCAGTGCATCGCAGTCGGGTGGTGCCAGGGAATCGGAGCACTCTGATGCGGGCAGCTGAACATTGCTGGGTCTGCATGCACTTTGTATGCTGAATACTGAACTGCTCTGCTTTGGCTGGTGAGACTGTTTCATTCTGTCCTTGATGTGCCAGTCGGTTCCCATGTGAAGACTCCAGTTATTGCCATGGGGACGCAGTGGGGCTCGGGGGGTACCATTTGTGGGCCTCAGACCCTCACGGATGTGAGTGTTGTTGGGGGGGTGGTGTGTGTGTCATTGTGGGGTTGTTGGGATCCATTGGTATGGCGGGCCCTGGGTCCTCTGTTTTGGACCCGGGTCTCTCCATGCCGCGACAGATACTTCAACGTTTTCTGAGGTATTGGGGTGGTGGGTGTGGGGCGTGGGGGGGAGTTCTGGTGTTGCGATTGTTGGGGGGGTTCTGGGTTGGGAAGGGGGTGCTGAGTTTGCGGGCTGGGGGGGTGGGTCCACACGTGTCTGAGGCTTTGCTTTTGCGGGTTGCACCAGGGTGGGAGGGGGGGGCCGGATTCAACAAGCCTTGGCAAAGGCAACCCACGCAGGAATCAATGTAGGCTTCTTACTCAAACCAGCAAGGTCTGAGGGGCTGCTTCTTTTGAGGGAAGCAATGGCCAGTCTAGAGCAACCAGACCAGTGGTGTAGTTTCTCAGCTTCGTTGCCAAGATGGCCACTAGCCAACTTGCAAGTGACCGGGCACACGCGTTAAGCAGGAAAATGCAAAAGGGCCCCACGCAGAACTCGTGGAGTGTGCAGGGCTGATTTTTGGTGCAGATGCTGCTCGGGGCTGAGGCTTCTCAATTCCCAAAGCACAGCCTCGAGGGTGTCTCAGGGGCTGCGCAGAAAGCACTTCACTGGCTTTCCAAGATGGCCGGTCCCACGTCTCACGTCGCCTCCACGGGTATCAGCTTTGCTGGGACTGTGGATAGGGCTGTTGGAAGTCTGGGAGTCCAGTTCTTGTTGGTCTCTGTCATTCGAGCTCTGGCGGGAGCAACAGCAAAGAAAACCTTTGAGCGCTGATGGTACCTGCTTGCACAGGGTGGCCCCTCCTTGACCACAAGGGAGATTCTTTAGTCTTCTACGTCGAGTAGGATGTTGAAGGGTCCAGAGTTTTATTTCAAAGTTTCAGTCAGGATGATCTGATGTGCCATGGCACAGCTCCTACCTTTATTCCAAATCAAGGGGCTGGATCACCTGCTAGGTCCCTCCTATGGGTGGGACCCAGGAAGGGGGTGGTTACACCCCTTTCCCTTTGTCCAGTTTCGCGCCAGAGCTGGGGCTGGAGTGCCCCAGCACCGGTTTGAACTGGACTTTGCATGGGACACCTTGTGTTTCATCAGGCAAATCTGAGTGCGTTGGCACTGCTCCCATTTTTATACCAATCTAGGGGGCTGGATTACCTGCTAGGTCCCCTCCTATGGGTGGGACCCAGGAAGGGGGTGGATACACCGCTTTCCCTTTGATCCAGGCCGTGCTGGAACAGGGGCTGGTGTGCCCCAGAACCGGTTTGGCCGGATTATGCAAGGGGCAGCCTTGTGCTCCCCAGGCAGTGTCTAGTTTCATTCAGCCCTCCCTGCCCCAATCCACTATCTCCTGTCTGGGGTGGTGTAACACCTCCCTGTGACAGGAAACCTTTTGTCCAAGCCTCCCCTGCCGGAGTTTCGGTCAGCAGCAGGAGGACAGACTCGTGTCTGTGGCAGCAGCATCCATTTTGTGATGCTGAGGCTCTGGTTAGATTTAACTGCGTGTAAGGAAAGTAACATGCCTTCTCCCTCTAGAAGGGTGGAATGCTACCCCCGTCACCAGGACTGGCAAGGGGGTAGAATTCCAAAGCGTATGACACCTTACACGACATGTTTCGATAAAGCCAAACCAAAGTTAGCAAGTAACCGCGAGGATTATAATGCACTTAAGAGTATATGGTATGGCAATATCCAGAACAGCTAAGGGACATGGTTCTGAAAGCTGCAGACAGGCTTAGCTCATGCTAGAGCACCATCTCACATGAAACCAAGCACTCTGCCTCCAGGATTGTTAAGGCCTGCCATAGGAGTGACTTATAGGTGTATATGTGTCCAGATATAGGTTTAGACATAGGTATACTTTATCTAAGCAAGGGGTGATTACACCACCTTGCCCCAGCTGAGTGATCAGCCAGTTGTGTCTTTTTGGATAGCCAGCCAGGGGTGGCAAAAGATATGCTGCAGCCCCTGGTAGGCCTTGGATGCACCTATGCCCTGGGTACCTATAGTACACTGTACAGGGGCTGATAAGGTGACCCAATACCCAATTGGTAATGTACCTTAAGTACATGGTTGTGAATTTAGAGAGAGAACAGCAGACTGTGGGTCTGATTAGCAGGCCCAAGCCACATTAAGTCGAAAACCACTGAAGCAAAAAGCGAAAAATGGGGTGACCATAGGAAAGCAGACCCTACTCTCCTACAGAGTGGCATAGAGTCTAGTCTAGTGGAGCAGAGTAACATGTTATAGAGTGGAGTGACGTAGCCTGGAGTGTGGTAGAGTGGGGGAAAGTAGCAAGTAGTGTAGTAGAGTGGGGGACATAGAGTGGCAGTGTTGTAGAGAGCCATGGAGTGTTGTAGAAAGGAGTAGGGTAGCCTAGAGTGAAGTGGCATAGAGTATTGTAGAGTGGATTGGCATGGGGTAGCGTGGCATAGAGTGGAGTGATGTAGAGTATCAGAGAGTCGTAGAGTGGAGTGGCATACACTAGAGTGTTGTAGAGTAGATTGTTGTATAGTCGAGTAGAAAGGCCTAGAGTGGCATAGAGTGGAGTAGAGTGGCGTAGAGTGAAGTAGCGTAGAGTATTGTAGAGTGTTGTCGAAAGGAGTAGGGTTGTATGGCTTGGAGTGGAGTAGACTGAAGTGAAATAGAGTGGATTTGAGTAGAGTGGCATAAAGTAGAGTAGAGTTTCTTAGAATGGAGTGGCTCACAGTGTAGTATGCATAGTGTGTTGGCGCACTGCCATTACAGGCGACACATTTTCAATATAAATTACCATTATTGTGCGCAGACATACAGTTTTATTGATAAAACTATACAGCGCCCAAATGATAATGTGTGGAAATGGTTTCACCTAGTACATTCATTTGTTTTGATCATATTCAGATATTTCTTTCCATCACATTTCAGAATTATAAAAACATGTGCTTTATCTGTGCTTTCCTAATTTTTACATATTCTGAAATATTTGCACAGTTCGTTTACAGACATTTTCATTTTTTGTTGTGTTAGAAAAAGGCCTCTAGTAAGTAAAATAAACTTGAAAAGTGCACAGTACCCAGGGGTGTCACAGCACTAGCAAAATTCAGAAGCTGCAACAGAGGCAGGGAGAGCAAATTAAAAAGATAAGAAAACCCTACACATAAGCAGAGGGAACAGGCCCCCACATGTTATACCCCAGATTGTCAGATAAAGCCTCTCAATTTGAAATCTGAAAAAGAAAAGTAAACACCAAGCCCCCATTGGAAAACAGACCCTGGCCTTTGACCGCTGTTTTTGAATACACCCTAAATGTGACAAGATAAGAACAACATTTAAAGGCATGTTTACAAAAAGTGAGCACGGTGTAAAAAGGCGGTAAAAATGGTATGCTCCAAGGGATGTGCTAGCTCAAGTTGAACATCCTAAAACAAATAAAGCCAGCAAATAGCAAACAGTAACCAATGGTGGAATGCATTCCCAGAGAAGCTTTCCGAATGTGCCTAAGATACCATTAGCGAACCAGGCAGCGCAGGCTTCGACCTAAAAGACAGGAGAGGGCAGTGAATAAGAGGAAACTGTATGTCAGATATAGATATGTACAGGGCTTTAAGTGGGCCGGAACCTGCTGGTGCTCAGCACCACCAGTTTTTGAGACGGGTCATTATCGGGCTCTCCATTTTTACCCTAAGGGCGGAAAAAAAACAACCCTTAACTCTGCAATAGTGCAACCTGTCACTGCCTCTGATGTAACTTGGCTTGTTTTTCAGTTTTATATAGCACCAACTTGGAGGCTTTAAATAAGCACCAGTTACATTACCCAAGGGAATATTAATTTTTTGAATCACCGGACGTCCGGCTTGATCCTGTTTTCATAGCTCGAAGGTCAGCTGCTCTAGCCTTTTGCCACAAATTTGCTCACACGAGGGAATCGCATGTTCAGTATTATATACAATGAAGTGATCGTTGTTGCTTATTTACCTTATGCTACCTACAACCACTGACAAAGCCAATAGTCCTGGCTTGTTGTAGCTGTAATGTCAGGGCTTTAAGTGGGATGGGTCCTGCCAGTGCTCAGCACCAGCACCAGGAGTTCTTAAAAGCAGGTGCTGAGACAGGTCCCTATCGGGCTCTCCATTTTTGCCCTCACTCTCAGAATGGAAAAAAAAACCTTAACTCTGTAGCAGTTCACTGTTTTTGATGTAACTTTTATTTTTTCTGTAGGTCTATATTGCAAAACTCGAAGTGCTTTACATGAGCACCAACAAGGAGATATTCATTTCTTTTTTGCTCGGCACAGGCGATTACCTGATTTGCCCAGAAACACAGGATGTTGAGCCAATGCTGAGACTCAAGCCTGCTTTCTCAGCTCCAAAGTTGGCAGCTCAACCATTACGCCACAACCTCTTGCACAAGAACCAAAGCATTTTCAATATTATATAAAACAAAGCCATAATTGTATGTATGCATGTAGTATATTTATCTTATGCAATTAACTACCTTTGACAAAGCCAATAGTCCTGGCTTGTTGTAGGTGTAATGTTACTTGTTGTATCATATATGTGGAGGCAATACCAGATGCAGCAAAATACCAGTCGGGGGGCACACTATGCTAAGCACAGATTTTTAGTGTATATTTTTTAAGCCACGTCCTCAATTATATCGGCCACACCCCTTCAAGAGACCCCCTCCCCCATTTTTTTCATCCCACTTAAAGCGCTGTGTAATGCTACTTGTTCTGTTACGTACCTGGATAAATGGACAGAAGCAGGGGCTGCACACTATGCTAAGCACAGATTTTAAGCTTAAGTGTTTTAAGCCGCGCCCCTATGAGAGGCCCCCTGTGTTTTCATCCCACTTAAAAGCCCTGGGTCGTGTAGAAAAGTAAGGGGAGAAAAAAAGGAAATGAGATCAATGCAAAACATGCTTTTAAATAGTGAGAATGGAAGAAACAAGAAACGAAAGAAAGGCATAAACTACAAGAACCAGAATGAACTGGGAAATGCGCGCTAAGCATCGACTGATTACTCGACCTTAAGAGCCTTTTTGTCAGTCCACCTTAAAGACGCACCTCTTTGGTCCTCCCCTGTCGGCAGCCAGTGCCATTGCTTGTCTTATTTGAGCACAGGACTTGAACCAGCCCGGCTCACTAGTGGGGCTGTGAAGGTGAACCACCGCCTGCGCGGTCTCCCAGCGCCAGAGTTACCAATGCGTGACCGGGTCACTGACGAGTCTAGGGTTTAGTCCTGACTGCAGACTCGCGGCTACAGCCATGTTCTTACGGCTGGCAACTAGACTGACGAAGAGGCGCTTGGACAGCACCCAGAGAAGGCGCCCCGTGAGCAGTCAAGTAAGGAATTCACGCCTCCCCTGTGTTATATCGCCATGGCAAGCTTTACATAGCATTTCAGACTTGTTTAAAAGAGCTCTCGACAAGCAGAATGGATTCTGGATTCTCAGATTTAAAAGGAACGTAATATTTATTATTTCCTCTGACTGGTCAAGGAAGACGCGCTGCCTGGATCGGTGCAGTACTAAATTTGTAAAAAAACATAAGTGCTGGGGCTCCCACCAGGAAGGCACTGCCGCGTGTACCACACATTGCCCCTGCGAGCTGCCAAGGACAGTACAAACACCGCTACTAATCCTCACACTCACAAGTGTGACAATTCATATTATTTCAGACCCCCAACGCTATAATAATGGCTTGGAAGGCAGACATTAGTCGTTTTAAATGCAATTTATAAACAGCGCCACCATGAGGCAGACTGTCATAAGCCCTGGTGCTGGCAATTAGATGCTGTGCCAAGTAACAGAAACCACCTGCTCAAATTAAGCACTGGATCTGTGACCTACATAAGCCTTTCTGATACATAATTTAGACATTCCCGAACCTAGTTGTATTTATGTTTATGAAAGCTCTGGGCTCCAATGGAGTACATTTGATTAACAATGATACATGTTTTCTGTTCTTCACATTTTCTGCTAGCGAAACATGGTTTCATCAACTTTTGAGGGGGCATTATTTTAACACGTAACACTTTTCAACGAATGACGGCCTAAAAATAGATTGTGCAATTCAAGTTAAGCAGACGATTCCTCTGAGTTTGTTTAAGCTCAAACTTGAACTGGGAGTTATTATGAGAAGTCATTCAGGTAGCAATCCTGAGCCCCATGTAGGACTAAAATTAGAACATACAATTGAGTGATCCCATGCCTTTGTCACTCCTCGGTAGGCTGCGCAAATGTAGGGCCTCATTCCGAAGCCTGAGGGACTACCACCAACAGGCTGTCGCTGGCGGTCCCTCTGCCATCGCGATGCGATTTCCCCCCACAATATTATGATGGCGGGGGAAAGCGTAGCATGGCACAAGGAAAGGTCGACTGCCATGGTCCAGATGGGCGTATCAAATCCGACCACCCGTTTGACCAAATGCACAGCTCTGACTGGCAGGCACAGCCGTAGGGATTATGATATCATTTTCCTCCGGATGTACTTGAGCGGTCAACCTGCTGCAAAACGGCTGGCAGAAACAGATTTGGAGGCCCGTATCGGGTCCCTCCTAATCCCAGGTGCAGAGACATGTACCCTGGGGGGTCCCTGCACCATGTGGCCTGCCACGAAGTTCAGGGATGTGTCTGCACCCTATATTTTTAATTGCGGCGGGGCTGCTGACCGCATACCTGCCACAATGCAAAATATAGTTGATGCGACCACTGTGGTGGCAGTCACATCGTAATTCGAATTGTGGGGAGGCCGCCTCAAAGGCAGCCAGTCCCAAATCCAAAAACGATGGCGGACAGACTGAAGTCCGTCCGCCATCGTACTGAGGCCCTTAGTGGGCAAACGCAGCATAGCAGTTACCTTTCCAATACCTGCATACGAAACTTGGGGGTATATTTATGAGCTCCTTGCTTCGCCATCACTTTGATGCTCTGGAGGCACAAATCACAAAATCATAAGTAGGAGGCCATGCAAAGCCACTATAAGTGGTTTTGAATGGCTTCATAGATATAGAGTAAGGCGAGGAAGCGCAAATCACAGTGTCACCTTACTCTGCGCTCAGTAGGCGTTCCATGTGGGTTGAGGTGGGTGCTTTCACGCAACACCCATAGACCATGTAAACCTGGTAGATCACCAAAATGTAATGCCTCCCGAGGTGAGGCCTAATGAGGATAAATACCTTTGTTTCTCCTCATTTATTCCTCTTTCCATGTGTGCTGTATTCTGCAGCACACATAGAAAGGGGAAAACACCTCTCAGGATTGTTTTTTAGTGGAGGAAGGTGCCCTTTCTTGCACACACAAAAACAATCCTGCCGACAACACATGCACCCTTACATTAGGGTGCAAGGGTGGCTGCTTTGGCGCTAGGCTGCCGAAACAGTATCAGTCCTGGGAAAAAGGACAGGAATGCACTGCATTGGAAAAATATGGTGCATTCCAGCCCTTTCACTTTCAAGATGACTTGCTGCAAAAGCCTACGGCAAAACACCACAAATGAGGCCATTGGTTGCCACTCTACAACATGTCCAGAGATAGCCATCTTGAATCACACTCTTTCTGCCAACCACATTTTAGCTACCACATCTCACTTCTCTAAATCCATTCTAGTTATGTCAGGAGTGATAATGAAGGACACCTACTCTTGCATTACAGGTACTATGCTTGCTGGGTACACATTGCAGAATAAAAGAGCATACAAAATAATTGAGCAGAGATTTAACAGTTTTTAGGGTTGAACCTAAAAGAGCATGCACTGTTGCATGCAGCTCGCCTGCAGGATGTTGTTGTTAACAAAGAAGGGCTTGGAGCTAGTCCATTGCTTACCATTTTTGCGTGGCGCTCTTCTTTACAGCCTCATAATTCGGCACTGCAAGCCTAGCATCATTTTCGTTCCTCTGTATGGAGCAGAGACCAAGAGCTAATTGATTCAACTTAATCAGTGCCCGCTCGCTGCTACCGACGTGCTTGAGATACTATTTCGTTTTTTCTAACTTCTAGTGCACTGCAAACAGAAGGCGTGTGACTGGCAAAAACGTTTCCCAGCAGGACCAACAGAATTGCAAAGATTTATTTAAAATCCACATCAATCCATCCCTCTCAATCCAATCAACCTAAAACCAATCCAATTCACCTCACTCCAATCCAAATCACCCACGTCAATCCAATTCCATTTCAATCCACCACGTTCCAATCTCCACAACCCACCCTACTCAAGTCTGCCCTACTCCAATCCAAAACAATTTGCCTCACTCCAATTCAAGTACAATCTGCCCCACTCAAATCTAACCTACTTCAATCCAAATCAATCTGCCCTCCTATAATCCAAAACAATCTACCCCACTCCAATCCAAATCAATCTGCCCTCTCCAGTCCCCAATCCTATCTGCCTAACTCCAAACCAAAACAATCTGCCCCAGTCCAATATATTTCCACTCCAATCCAAAACAATCTGCCCCACTCCAATCTTCTCCACTCCAATACAAAACAATCTACCCCAATCCAGTCTAAAATAATATGCCTGCCCCAATCTAAAACATTCTACCCCACTCCAATTCAAACAATCTTCCCCATTATAGTCCACCCACTCCTATCTGCCCCACTTCAATCCAAAACAATCTACCCACTCCAATCCAAAACAATCTGCCCCATCCCAATCTGCTCCACATCAATCCAAAACGATCTGCCCCACTCCAGGCTAAAACAATCTTTCCTACCTTCATTCTAAAACATTTGGCCCCACTCCAATCCAAAACTATCTGCCCCACTCCAATCCAAAACAATCTGCCCCACTTCAATCCACCCACTGCTATCTGCCCCACTCCAATCCAAAACAATCTGCTCCAGTCCATCCCACTCCAATCTGCCCCACTCCAATCCAAAACAATCTGCCCCACTCCAGTCTGCCCCACTCCACTCCAAAACAATCTGCCCCACTCCAATCTGCACCCCACTAATTCATCCCACTCCAGTCTTCTGCCCCACTCTAATTCAAAACAGTTTGCCCCACTCCAATCCACTCTAATCTGCTCCACACCAATGCGCCCCACTCCAATCCAAAACAATCTGCTCTACTCCGATCCGCTCTACTCCAATCCGCTCCGCTCCAATCCGCTCCACTCCAATCTGCTCCACTCCAATCTGTCCCACTCCAATCTGCTGAGCTCCAATCTGCCCCACTCTAATCCGACCTACTCCAATCCAAAACAATCTTCCCCTCTCCAGTTTTCTGCACTCCAATCTACCCCACTCCATTCCTAGACAATCTGCCCCACTTTAATCTAAAACAATCTGGCCCACTTCAATCTGTCCCACTCCAATCTGCTCCACTTTAATCCAACCCATTCCAATCTGCCCCACTCCAATTTAAAACAATCACCCAACTCCAATCCCAAAAAATCTGTCCCACTCCAATCCAAAACCATCTGACCCACTTCAATCCAAAACAATCTGACCCACTTCAATCCAAAACAATCTGCCCGACTCCCTTCCAGAACAATCTGCTCCACTCCATTGTGCCACACTCCAATCCAAAATAATTTGCCTCTCTCTAATTTTCCCCGCTCGAATCTGACAAAACTACTGGGGTGGCAAGAAGGGGGGCATCCTCTGCGGGGCGGGCAGGGTAATGATGCGATGCAGGCCCCAGCTGCCCAACTGCAAAAACGGGGCCACAAAGGACAGAGATAGCTGCTAGGGGGCTGGAGTGGCTTTCTAGAGGCAGCTGACAGTGCTGCGACTAGCAGCGTGAGAGGGTAGATAGCAGCGGTCCAACTGCACACTATGTGCGTATATGGGGCCGCTGCAAAAAAGCGGCAATGGAAGTGGACGGCCTCAGTTGAGTCATCAGTGTGGGTTTCATGCGGCAGACAGCACGCACAACGAGAGGAGAGGGCGGCACAAAAAGAAGCTCCTGTGTCAATGTGAGTGAAAAGATGAGCTGATCTGGTTAATACAGTTAACACAGTTTATTACAAGTATCATGAGGGAGCTGCTAGCCAGCATCTCAATGGTCTTCTTTTCCCACATTCTGTTTTCCAGATCCCCGCAACATGCTGTGCGGAGCAAAGCCTCAAACTGCATGTCTTGTGAAGTAGACTCCTACGAGTCTGATATAACACATCTCTCTCCCTATATTAATCGATGAAACTCAATAATAATAAAACATAAAAAAATGAAAATGCTAAACACATATGAGTATAATATAATGTAACATCCTTCTCAATTGTTGATTAGCATTTCACTCAAACTTAAAAGACAACATGCCTAACATAGTTCGCAAACCAACCAAACAGGGTTGCATCACCCCATCACATACTCCCCATGCCAAACCAGCCTTTGTCTGACCCTTCCACGAATGCCATCATATTCCTCTTTCATCCTCTGATAAATCAGATCACCATCCTGTAATTCATCTCTTTGTCCTATTCGCATCCTCTCATCCCGCACACTCCGGTTTTTTATCCTCATAGATCCCATCATCCATTTCATCTTTCAACAAACAGTCTGCATTTGTCACCACTTTTTTGGCAATTCCACACATTACCATCACTGAACAACGTGTACGGATACACCCTTATAATCTGCAAAGGGTCTGAAAATTTAGCCAAACCTTTGTCTTTTCTACTTCCTTTACACACACACACACACACACACCCACACACACGCACACACACACACACACACACACACACACACACACACACACTCACTCTTCAACTTTAAATCCATTTTTCAATCCGTCAACATATTCTGCCCATCTTTTTCTCTTAACTCATTTGGACATCGACCCTGTTGCTTTCTTTCCATGCACAAGTTCGAGCATCACTTTTCCTGTAACACTGTTGGTCATTGTGCGATAAGCTCACACCAATTTTCCTACCGCATTCCTCCACTGGTAACCTTGACTCAGTGCCAGTTGTAAACCCTCCTTTAAAGTCCTGTTCCACCTCTCCACAAGACCATTGCTCTGAGGTTAATAGCCTGAGGTCTTGATGTGCTGCACACTATAGGTTCCCAATAATTCCTTCATTTCTTGTGAAGCAAACTGCACCCCACTGTCAGTTACCATCTGCTCAGGTGCCATAATGCCTCCAAAAATGTGATCACATATTGAGTAATCACATGATCAGTAGATTTTACTTCTGGCCATCAGGAATAATAATCTATGGCTACCAGGGCAAATTTAGGACAAGGATCACACTCTGTATTAACCAGAGATGTCCATACACAGTTTCTTCTAGGAGGCATCCCTTTTGTCCATTTCAGGTGAGGGTTACTCCACCGTCTTATGCAACTTGTCACTCCACACGCATGGTACACATTGTACTCTTTCTGCATCTTTATCTAATCCTGGACACAAATACTCCAATCTCACCATACTCTTGGTTGCGCTCCTGTCAGCATGACCTTTGTGTGCCAATCTCACTATACAATTTCTCAGTACCTCCTGTATGACCAGCAACTCACCCCTGAGAAATATCTCAAAAGTTACTGAGAACTCTGCAGTAATATTTCTGAATGACTCTGCTTTATCAGAAGCTTTGCTATTGGCTGACTATCCCTTTGACATACACTTCTTAACTTCTTGCTATGTGGTTTCCTCTTTGACTGCCTATGCCCATTCCTAGGAGGTATCTGCCCCTAGTAAGGGTCTCCACATTCATTATCAGCCATTCCTCCTTCCCTTCAGTCACCATATCCTCACTCTTCACTGGTAAACTTAACAAACAATCAGCAATAACATTCTTTTTCCTTGCGCACATTCCTTTCTGAAAATGTATTCCAGCAATTCAAAAACTCACTTGGTCATCCTAGATGAAACTGACCTGTGCCTTTTCTGGTAAACACATCCACCAAAGGTCGATGATTCGTGTGAATCACAAAATCCATTCCCCATACAAACCTTCGAAAATGACACACACCCCAACAAAACACCAAACCTTCTCTTTTAATGGTGGAATTGGACAACTCTGCACCTCTCAAAGGTCTTGAAGTATAAGCAATAGTGTCTTCCTTTCCAGCTCTGTGTTGCATCAAAACAGCACCCAAGCCTACACTGATTGCATCAGTTCAAACTCAAAATGTGTCCCTTGTGTCAAATGGTTTCAAAGCTAGGGTTATCGCAATGCATTTTGTTTATCAACTCAAACTCTTTCTGACAATCCTCACTGCAAATTTAACATCTTTATCCATAAGTCGCCTACTGTTTTGTCAGCAAGCATAGAAACAAAGTAGGAGTAGTATCCTGCAAGACCCAAAAACAACTTCAACTGGACTTTGTTCTTTGGAGATGGTGCTTCCTCAATAGCCCTCACAAGCTTCAATGTGGGAGCCATTTCATGCTTATTCAACCAATGGCCTAAGTATTCCACACCTTCTGCACCAATTTTACATTTGTCATGTTTGGTAGTTAATCCACAACCCTGCAAAGTCCCTAACGCTCTCCTCAACACTCCATCATGTTCTTCCATTCTTTCCCAAACACCAATATGTCATCTTGAAAATAAGTCACTTGTCTTCTTTTTAAACACTTAGTGCATGGCTCTCTGAAATAGTGCTGCTGTGGATGTCAAACCAAATGGCATGCATTTAAACTGGTATGCCCCCTCAGTCGTGATAAAAGAAGTGAGTGGTCTCGACTCCAGATACAATGGGTTCTGGTCAAACAAGGATGGCAGATCCAGTATAGAAAACAACTTAGCATCTTTGATCGTTATCAATATATCACCAATATTAGGAAGGGGATGCCAGTCTACCCAGATACACTTGTTAAGATCATGCAGATCTACACACACTCGCAAGTCTCCATTCTTCTTCTTAGCTAAGACCACCAGGGCAAACAATTATGAAGCCTCAATTTCTTTTATCAAAACCCTCTTGACATAACCTCCGCAATTCCTTATGAAAAGGCTTTCTCAACACCAATAGTACTCCACAAGGCTTTGTGCTTTAGGACAGGCACAATCTGTTAAAATGATTTTGTGTGCAAACCCCTTCAAGAGGCATAGCTTCTATTGGAAGATCTCAAGAAATTAATTTTCCCACTCGCCTCACCAATCGCATTTACATTGTTTAGTGCTCCCAGCACTTGGTCCGAGTGATTAGGAACCAGGGGATCTGTAGCTCTCTTTGTTGTGGTCAATTAAACAAGTTTGACCTGCAACTGGCAACATATACCTTGGACAAAGTTTCCAAACCTTGAAATTCCAGTGTAACCATCCAATAATCTATAGGTTTGTTCCCATATGCTAATAATTTGATGTCTGGGGCACATATTTTCCCTTCAGGAAATTTTCCTACTCATTTTTTACCAACCAATGTGTAGAGCGCACCTGAGTCAGCCATCATTTGCACTTGCACTCCATCAATGGTGACATGACAAAAAGGAAGGTCTCTTGCTCCAGAATCTCCGACTCCACTCACTTCCAACAAAAACTCCTCTTGCAATTCTCCTTTGTCTTCCAACACATTACACTTTTCTTATCTAATAATGCATTGGTCTGGAACATTCCTTACCGTTTTTAAACTCTTGCAAAATGTCCCTTCATTTTACACTTCCTACAACTAGGATCAGTTGCTACACGCCGCTTCCATTCGAATTCGTAGAAAACCTCCGTTCTCCCCGCCCCCCATGTATTTTTCTTCATAGAGTCTCTTGCTTCTTTCTTCTCTCTGGACATTTTACATATCACTCCTTGCACACCATCCGTCTTCTTCACATCACCAGTCATCATTTCCTTCATCTGTTCTTTTTGCTCTTTTCACTACATGAATAGTGGTCTGTAAAGTTAAACCCTCTGTGCACAACAACATTTCTTTAACCTATTGTCCTTCAATTTTTGTACTAACTGGACTCTCAAAAAATTCCTTATAGTTGCAAGTAGATGCCACATCTTAAGTGCTGCTACAAACTTGTCTACTAACTCTCCAGGAAGTAGCGTCCTTTTAAAAAATGTATACTGATCTACAACTTAATTTTTTTCCAAAACAATTACAACAAAATTTCAATAATGCTATTTCATAATCATCCCATTCTGGAGTCATGATCATCTTCTTCACTTTCCTCAGTTAATGAGGGTAAATGTTTCAAAATGCTGCTCCCTTCAGCACCCAAATAATTTTTAAGCAATGGCAACTTCCAGATACGCTTAATAACCTTCTCTCCAATCAAACAACATATGGTTTCCCTGGTAAGTTAAAAAAGGATGCTGGTGCCAATAAACCTTCCATAGTGACACAAAGTTCTAACTCACATTTTCTGGCTTTCTATTTGCTGGCTTTATTTGCTTTAAGCTGTCCAGCTTGAGTCTGTCCCTCCCGTTGCCCAAACCTCGTTTTCTGTAAACAGGCCTTTAAATCTTGTTCTTATCTTTTTTAGGTCAAGCATTCGAGACCTCTTGTATATACTTTAGTATATACTTATATGTGTATGTACTTTGTGGGCTCTGGAGATTAGCCCTAGGACTTGTCTGGTTCCGCTTAGGGATTTTTTTCTGTTCAACTGCCTCTATTTACCTGTCTTGATGGAAAATGACCAGTAGAGGTCAGTAAAATACCAGAATTGCTTTCTGCTGAGTGACCTTCATTTTTATTTTTCTGGCAACTGCCTCTATTTAACTTTCTTGATAGAAAATGACCAGCAGAGGCCAGCAAAATACCAGAATCACTTAGCATTCGCTAGATTCCAGTCCATAGAAATTGTCTTCCACGAGCACCCATAGACAATAATATTTTTTTCAAATCTTGTATTTACACTGATATGATTACCGAAGGTCCTGATTTTATATTAAAAACAGAGCTTTGGACTATACAATTTCCCGCTGAAAGGCAATATTTCTCTCCATGTGTTCCAATGCCTGGCGTGTCACGCAGTTTGGTGCTTACTTTCCCTCCATGTTACGGAACAGTAGATGTTTCAGCACCCAGGCTAATGTGCTGCATAGCTAAATACATATAAGGTCCCAAAGACGAGACCCATTGCATTGCAAATGCTTGTCACAATTGCTGTGTATTAAAAGACAAAAGTCAATTGTCAATCTCACTCTTCCAAGTGAGTTTGGTATTTACTTTTCTTTCTTTCAAAGTGAGAGAACTTATGTGACAATCCTGCTGAGTATCCATGTAGGAGCAGAGGGTGTCGGCTGTTTTTTTTCCTAGCATGCAAAAAAAGTGAACTGTGCTGATGTTTCAGAATACATCAGAATAAGTACAAATGAAGCATTTTTTTTTGTAATTCTGATGTGTGGTGTAAACAAATATTTGAATAAGGTCAAGACACATCAAAACACAAGGTGATGACATTTGAACACTAACATTTGTGTGCAGTAAAACCGTATTTCAGTGCAAATGAAATGTTCATTTCAATTGAAAATATGTTGTCTGTTATAGCAGTGCACTACCACACCATGCATACTCCACATTATGCCACTCCATTCTACGCCCTTCCACTTTATGCCATGCCACTCCATTCTACGCCTTTTCAGTCTACAACATGCCATTCCACTCATCACCCCTCCACTCTCAGACACTCTACAACACGCCACACCACCCGACTCCATGCCACTCTAGTCTACGCCACTCACAACACGCCACTCCTCTGAACACCCATCCACACCACTTACCCCAGTCACTCAACCCTATTCCTATCTGCCCCATTTCACTCTATCCCACTCCAATGTACCCCAATCTACACCACTCACTTTGCTGCAATCTACTCCACCCGAAGTTACCCACCCCAATCTACCCCTTTTTCAAAGAACTCCAGTCTACCCTACTCCACTCCAATCTACCCGACTCCAATCTACTCCAATATACCCCAGTCTTGCCCACTCCACACTAATCTACCACATTCCACTCCACACCAGTATAACACACTCCACTCAAACCTGCCCCACTGTGCTCAAATCTACCCCCTCCCATTTATCCCAATCTACCCCACATCACTACAGTCTACCACATTCCAATCTACCCCACTCCACTCCAACCCACTCAATCCCAATTCACCACCGCCAATCTACCCCACCCCATTCTACCCCATCTACTCTACTCCAATCTACTTCATTCCAATATACCCACATACCCCCACTCCACTGTACCCCAATCCAAGCTACCCAACTCATATCATCCCTCTCCAATCCAATCTCCTCCACTCCATTCCAATCTACCCCAATCCACTGCACTACACTCTTCCCCAATCTACCCCACTCCACTCTGCCATGGTATATTCCACTCCTCTTGACTCTGATCTACCCAGTCCAAACTCCACTGCAGTCTATTCAACTCCTCTCCGCTCCATTCTATCCTACTCCACTCCAATCTACCCTACTCCATTCCAATTTACCCTACTCTAATCCACCCAATCTACCCACTCTTCTCTAACCACCCACTCCACAGCACCCCAACCTACTTCACTCTTCCCCAGTCTATATAAATGCACTTTAGCCTCAACTCCACTCCATTCTACCCCTCTCCACTCTACCCCACACACTCTACCCCAAGTTACCCCACTCCAATCTACCCACCCCAATCCACCCAATATACCCTACTCCAGCCCAATCTACCACACTCCATCCCCCTCTACCCAGTCTACCCCACTCCACTCTACTACATGCCACTCAAATTTACCCCGCTCCAATCTACCCTACCTCACTCTACCCCAAACTACTCTACTCCAATCTACCCCATCCAATGCACCCACTCAAATCTACCCCAGTGTACTCCACTCCACTCTAACCCACCCAATCTACCGCCCCAATCCCATATCTACCCCACACCACTCTATCCAACTCCTTTCCAATCCACTCCACTCCACCCCACTTCACTCGTCTGCCCTACCATAATCCACCCAAACTATCTAACTCCAATCTTCCCTACTCCACCGTAATCTACCCCACTCCTCTCCACTCTTGTCTACCCCACTCAAATCTACCCCACTCTACTCCAATCCACCCCAATCCACCATGCCCTCCACTCTTTCCCAATCTACCCCACTCCTCGCCAGTCTATCCTAATATATACCACTCTATCCCACTCCACTCTACTCCAATCTACTCCACTCTACCCCACTCCAATCTACCCAATCTAATCTATTCCACCCCACTCCAATCTACTTCACTCCATTTTAGCCCACTGTACCCCATTCCACTCTACCCCAATCTACCCCACTCCAAATTACCCCACCCAGCAAACAATTAGTCATGCTGATCAGCAGCCACACTGGTGTACATTATAGCTAAAACACATTGCCAAAGCCAACAGCTCTTGCATAGGCAAGACCTCTTGGCTTTGCCAATGCTTGTTTCTTTGAGTGGTAGCGTGCCCAGCAATCAAGACTACTCTTCGATGATGGTGTGAGATAGTGTATTTAATTCAGGCTGCATGTGTATCACCCACAATGAATACGCTATTTAAGCAATGTTCTTCAATTATTATTGAGAACATATGGCTTTCAACTTTTTATTTTTATTTTATTTTTTTTAATTTTGTTTATTGGCATTTGAATGAAGAGACATTGCATACATTCAAACGTAGCATATCCAATGCAATATGATCAAAGCAGATACATTTTTCATTTAAAACGACTTAAAACACAACACTATGAGCAAGTCAGGGTAAACATCAGAATAATTGTCATATCACATTACTGGCCACAGGTTATTGGATAGGGAATATACTTATAGGTATACATCAATCAGCATCTACAGGTGAGGCAGTAATTCAGAGAGAACATTAAACGGTAATCAGGTACAATGTACATCCTTATGTGAATAGGAACACGGGGGTGTCATATGGAAGGGACATTTACTGCACAATGTAATAGGTGGTCAGATAGGTAACCCAAAGTGTCTAAAACAAGAGAATTCGACCCTTTCAACGGAACATGTACAAATCAGGAATTTTCAAGCTTCTTCCTCTGTATTGTCAGGGTGGGGGGATTGCTCCCGCGACCTGGACCATTGTAGAAAGGGTTCCCAAAGATCTCTAGGTCTGCAGGCCGTGGGCATCAACTCCCAGAATGCTCCCAGTTGTGTATGACCATAGCTCACATCCTCTAGCCATGCCTTGAAAGTGGGTATTCTATGTCTGCACCCTTTCATAGCGACTTGCCTTCTGGCATATAGGTATGTAAACAAAGTGGTCCTAGACACAATTTATCCAACACATATAAATGAATTATTCACTTTTTGCTCTTTGTAGGACTTAATCCTGAAAAGGAAAGAGACAAACAACAAGCCAAATGCGTTTTACAGTATTATCCTAAATACCCAAAACAGATTATAAAACTCTGAGTTCGGTTGTAACAATATAAATTCGCAATTTATTTCACAATCATATATACATATTTATTTACCAGACCCCAAAAAAGTTGGGGGAATTCTGCCAGGCGCAGTAGAAAGTGCAAAGGTTTTTTGTGCTCAAGTGAAGATAGAGAAAAGTGAGTAAAAAGGGGGATACTCAAATGATTTAGAACCGGGACTAAGGTTGTGCTCCCTTAGTATTATGCCAGTCCCACGTATATTAATCATACAGTTTGAATATAGTCTTTCAAAAAAGGTAGGGGAAGGGGTGCAGGCCTCAAGTAAAGGGGGATCGTCGACGTTTCGACCCAAACGCTGTGGAGGGTGGTTCGACACCTCTGCTGCGGGTCTTCATCAGGACGGAAGGAGAAGGGAGGGGGGAACCTGGGGGAAACCATACGAAGAATTAACCAACTGACACTCAAAAATATTCAAAAAGCCCAGTCAAAGGGTTGGGTACATTACCTATACTGCAGACAGACAGCACCCCAAGAATGAGGGTAGCCACCTGCAAACCAAAAAAACGCATATGGCTTAGTGCCCATCAGCAAATTACCGGCACTTATTTATTACACAAGTAGCAAGATCTCTTCTTTTTAAGGGAAAAACAAAAGACTCACCAAATAATGGCGTGCTCTAGAATTTCAATAAATGAAAACTTGGTAGAAAGCTCTTCCTGTTACTGGAGAGGGCTGATTGGGAAGTAAATCCAACTCGCTAAAAACAATCACATATAGACAACATCAATGTATTGTCCAAACTGCCAAACAACTCAGTGTAACACATGTATGCACAAATAGAATTCTGGAAAACCACTCACCAAAGGGTGAATCTTCATTCGGGTAAGCCCGGAAATTATACTTATACACCAACCAGACGCCAGTCAGTTAGTTCCATAGGCCTGGTCCTATAGAGTCAAACCAAACAATAAAAACCAGAATGAGCCCATGATCAAAATCTATCGATAATGTGTCATTGTTGTCAATGTTCAAAAACTATTGTTAATGTGGCATTAGATCCAAATACTTATACGTGTCAGACTCGAATCCTCAACATACCTGGTAATATTCACGCTGACCTCCTCAACGGGTGCCGTCACCATAGACAACCCGAGGGAAGTGGCGTTCAATTAGATAAACGTCTCGTTCGTGGCGTGCACGCAGCCAGAGGCTTGCGCTCAGTTCAAAATAAAAGTCACCAGCTGAGTGCACAGTTTCAAAATAAAAGTGACTGTAGCCATCAGTGTCAAAGGGAATTCCGTAAATAAAGGCGTACTGCGGCAAAGCTTGCTGTCAAAATCATGTCCATGTTTTGAATTATTTTGAGTATAAACAATTTAGATAAGCCTATGGAGTGCAATATTAAAAGCCAACCCGAAGGTGCTCGAATATTAGCATGTGACGCAGAGTAAAAAACTGCATAATACAAACAGACATAATATGAATTCAGAACCAACGGTCTGCGTGGTCACATAAGCATAAATAGCTGTCATATGTAGGAAAACCACTGGTATGCTAAATAAATTTAACATCATTGACCACAGAGCCCTGTGAACAAACCCAGGGCAAAATGTTTAAGGCAGCCATATTTACAATACCATATCAGTGTTGAAAAATGGAAGACCCAAACCTAGATCAGAAAAGACTGGAGCCCTCCCGGATCATAAACTTAAAATCACACCTTCGCTGAGATCTTTCTTTAAAGTGCAGCAACCCCCGCGATTAGAAGAAAGAAGCCCCCTTACCGTACCGCCCCACACTGAAGAACAACGTGAAAGTCAGAGCAGCAAATCTCCGAAAATGAGCACAGAAACGACTAGTAGTGTATGCCCGCTCAATGAAAGTCAAGAGGTTCCAGAGAATCCTCCTCAACTAACCGCAAATGAAACGGGTACAAGCGCCTCTAACTGTCCCCCCCCACAAACCTTCCTCATTCAGACAGGAAAACTCATGGAAAGCCTCATAGTCTTGGGGGAGATGAGAGAGAAATTCTTGGTATCTGAGTCCAACCAGGCCAAGATTCAAGAAGTTTGTGAGACCTTAGACCAAAAGTTGAACGCTTTAGGGGACAGAGTATCTGCGGTGGAATCTGAGGTGGTGTCCCTCAACAAAAAAGTAGACTCTAACCAATCCGAAATCAGGAAATTGAGAGATGCAGATAGAGTCACTAAGGAAAAACTAGAGTCACTTGAAAATCAGGCTCGAAAAAACAACCTCAGGATTCTAAATGTGCCAGAAAACTTGGAAGGAGAAGACATAAAGAAATTTGTCATCTCCTTGCTTGAAGAATATTTCCCCTGGTCTAAAGATACAAACCTGAGCGATGACATACAAAGGGTACACAGAGACCCATTCAGAAAAAGCAGAGACAGAAAGACTCCAAGAAGAGTTTTAATAAAATTCAAATCATACACACTAAAAGAAAGACTCTTAAGTGAAGGCCTAAAGAGTAGCTCTCTAAAGAAAGATAGTTGGACCTTCAGGATTCGCTCAGATATGTCTAAAGCTACCCAGGACAAGCAGTGGGAACTAGGACAATACATGGCAGAACTAAAAACCCTAGGAGCCACGGTCCAGATGAGATTTCCTGCCGCGCTGAGAATCATGTGGCAGAACAAAATGCACAACATAAGAGAACCAAGCGAAGTAGAACACTTCATACAGCAGATAAAGGAACAGCTACGGTCTAAAACATAAATTTAAGATCGGAATGTAACAAGTTGATGAATAATGGAGCTCGAAAGGGCGAACAATACCGCCCAAAAGAGAGAAAGGAGGCTTCCTCGGGGTGGGGGGGTTGGGGAGGAATAAACACAGACAAAATATAAAAACAAACAAAAAATCAACGTGGGTAGGGAGCAAAATAGGAAAAAATTGAAAAAAATTATCCTCAATAGTGAAGTAAAAAGGAATACACGAGGTCGACAAGAGATAATGGAACCGGAACTAATTAAACATGTCTAAAATAACGAAAGAATTTAAAATTTTATCATGGAACGTAAATGGACTTAGAACTCCAAGCAGGCGTAGGAGAATCTTTGAATATCTAAAATCAGTAGATAAAGAAGTGATCATTCTCCAAGAGACTCACCTACTGAAAGTTGAATGGGAACAAATAATAAAATTCCTTGAACTGGGTGGATACTTATGTTTGTACCAACCAAAATTGCAATGTTAAAGGATTCCTTTTTTCCAAGCCTGCGGACTGCGGACCTTCAGCTACAGCGACCGAGGAGGAGCTGAGGGCGCTCCCTGTTGCCAGCGTTACCTGCCTGTGCCTGCTCCCGCCGCTGCCCCTCGCCGGACCCGCTTCGCGGGTCCCGCTTCGCGGCCAGGAGCTGTTGTGGGGCTTCCAGGTGTGCTGATTCCTTGACCGGCAGGGCTGCGAGCTAGACGCGGGGGACTCCAAGTTCCAGGAGCCCCCGCGCGCCCGTGGCCACCTGGGCTGCTCTCCCTGCCGGCCCCGCCCCCACCTGGACGACTAAAGAGCCGTCCTTCCCTCCATCTGGCGGATTCCTTTTTTCCAAGCCTGCGGACTGCGGACCTTCAGCTACAGCGACCGAGGAGGAGCTGAGGGCGCTCCCTGTTGCCAGCGTTACCTGCCTGTGCCTGCTCCCGCCGCTGCCCCTCGCCGGACCCGCTTCGCGGGTCCCGCTTCGCGGCCAGGAGCTGTTGTGGGGCTTCCAGGTGTGCTGATTCCTTGACCGGCAGGGCTGCGAGCTAGACGCGGGGGACTCCAAGTTCCAGGAGCCCCCGCGCGCCCGTGGCCACCTGGGCTGCTCTCCCTGCCGGCCCCGCCCCCACCTGGACGACTAAAGAGCCGTCCTTCCCTCCATCTGGCGGATTCCTTTTTTCCAAGCCTGCGGACTGCGGACCTTCAGCTACAGCGACCGAGGAGGAGCTGAGGGCGCTCCCTGTTGCCAGCGTTACCTGCCTGTGCCTGCTCCCGCCGCTGCCCCTCGCCGGACCCGCTTCGCGGGTCCCGCTTCGCGGCCAGGAGCTGTTGTGGGGCTTCCAGGTGTGCTGATTCCTTGACCGGCAGGGCTGCGAGCTAGACGCGGGGGACTCCAAGTTCCAGGAGCCCCCGCGCGCCCGTGGCCACCTGGGCTGCTCTCCCTGCCGGCCCCGCCCCCACCTGGACGACTAAAGAGCCGCCCTTCCCTCCATCTGGCGGATTCCTTTTTTCCAAGCCTGCGGACTGCGGACCTTCAGCTACAGCGACCGAGGAGGAGCTGAGGGCGCTCCCTGTTGCCAGCGTTACCTGCCTGTGCCTGCTCCCGCCGCTGCCCCTCGCCGGACCCGCTTCGCGGGTCCCGCTTCGCGGCCAGGAGCTGTTGTGGGGCTTCCAGGTGTGCTGATTCCTTGACCGGCAGGGCTGCGAGCTAGACGCGGGGGACTCCAAGTTCCAGGAGCCCCCGCGCGCCCGTGGCCACCTGGGCTGCTCTCCCTGCCGGCCCCGCCCCCACCTGGACGACTAAAGAGCCGTCCTTCCCTCCATCTGGCGGATTCCTTTTTTCCAAGCCTGCGGACTGCGGACCTTCAGCTACAGCGACCGAGGAGGAGCTGAGGGCGCTCCCTGTTGCCAGCGTTACCTGCCTGTGCCTGCTCCCGCCGCTGCCCCTCGCCGGACCCGCTTCGCGGGTCCCGCTTCGCGGCCAGGAGCTGTTGTGGGGCTTCCAGGTGTGCTGATTCCTTGACCGGCAGGGCTGCGAGCTAGACGCGGGGGACTCCAAGTTCCAGGAGCCCCCGCGCGCCCGTGGCCACCTGGGCTGCTCTCCCTGCCGGCCCCGCCCCCAGAGTGCAAGCAACCATCTACAAAGGAGTAGAGTCATCCCCGCTGCGCGAGAGCGCGCGGGAGGGCGCCGGGAGAAGCCCGGGACAAGGGCGGGACCGTCTGTGGCCGTCCGGGGCCGAAGGAGGCTGGGCTGGGCCCACTCCTTAACATCCTACACTCTACGCTAAGGCATACCCAAGGTACTGTTATTGACTAAAAGACACAATTGTAAGAATTTTGCTATTCTGTGCCACTGAACACTGTTGCATAATCCCCAATTTATAGCATTCCTCCATTCTCCTCCTTGTTGCCAGACGGGGGTCAGTGGGGCTTTCAAGAGCACCCTTTGAATCGCCCAGGCATAAGGTTGAGTAGGGGGGGTTAACGAGGTTGGGTTGGGTCCAGAATCCTTGAATCTTCGTTTAATATTCTTGCGAATACGTATCCAGAGGCTTAAATATCTGCCCCAAAAAAATGGCCCTTAGATCTGGAAAGCAGCGTCTAGTGCACATCCAAACTTCAAAGGGGGTTGTTTCAGGCCCCCTAGATGCCTTTATTACCAGAGCAACCGGTATACTGGAAAAAGAAATTGAACTGGTTGAGCATAGATTGTCCCTGGACCTAGTTACTGGGAAACGTTCCTCAATAGGTGATTTGGCTCGTGTCAAAAGCCCTTTAACTAACGCAGCATTTAATTGTATTTTAACATCAGACACCGCCATAATTGTCCATGAAGAAGGGATCGAAGCCACTACATCTAGGCTACATGAAAACATGGACGTGGTCTCCAATAGTAATGTGACTAGCATAGAAGAGAATAGCCAATCCATTGTGCTTGAAACCTCTCAAATAAATGCCACTACTTTACCTTGTACCCCTGTCCCACCAATAGAAACCACCAAACAGGCACCACGGAAAAGAAAACATGTATCCAGCCCCGAGGGAGGAAAGACACAGAAACAACCTAAAATAGATTCCGAGAATAGTCCCTCCCACTCTCAGTCCATCCAAATACCACAGATAGTGTATTGCCCATCATTGGCCCACTCAGGATCCTCTAACCCTTGCCCAACCTGTTTTAGTAGCGATGACATCCTGCTGGCAAAAATGGAAACAATAGTTAAAAACCTACTGCTTCCGGTGGTAGAAAATATAAGGATAATGTCCGCCAAAATAGATGTCCTAGAAGCGGCAATTAATATTAATATGGACCTCTTACAAAACATATCTGGCACTAAGCCAAGGGGCCCAGTTCCTAAAGGGGGTTCTACCCAAAGTACCGGGACAACCACAACAATTCCTGCAGTGACATCATCTACCAACACTAACATGAAACCATTAACAGGGGCAAAAACAACATCTATAACTAGAGCCACCATTAAAGACCCACCGAAGGCTAAACCTGCATCGGTAGTCAACACCGCTCATGGGGTAAAACATCAAGCTAATGCTGTATCAAAGCAATCAAAAAACACCCCAGCACGCGCCCCTGCATCAAATAGGGATAATAAAACTCCATACTCAGATAGGAACAAGAGGTTAGATAATAGAAACTCACGGAAAACTCAGAGGGTCAACCTACCACCAGAAGCGGCTCAATATACTATTGTGCTAACAGGAGTGGCTCCACTTAAAGAGGGCATTAGAGAATCCCAGGTGGACTTGCGGAACAAGGTTACATTCTGGTTGAATAAACATCGCCCACTCCCCCCGTCGTCCCCCACCGAAATCTTATACGTAAGGAGAGTAGATTGGGTTGGAAAGGGCGAAAAAGATCTAGAAGGGGACTGCATTCTAATTTCTTTTAGAGACCCGTGGGTAGTGGATAGAATCCAACGGAAAGCTAGATTTGCCCGTTTGGGAGATGTCCAGACTTTACATCTTGGCTACTTTTATCCCCATACTCATCAAACAAGCCATACGGGATATAATCCATGGAAAGTCAAAGGGGGAAGACCCCGAGAGCCTGTAATACATCACCCCCCATACTATCCCCCCCCTCTACAACCACTTTGAGGCACTGTCCGACCTAGAATGGGTTGACTGACTATGTGCACCAAACCAGTCACCCAATCTAGCACTAGTGGAAGATGAAGGAGCCCATACCTCATTCACCCCCACCCCAGAATCGGTAGAAGAGCGACAGCCCACGCCCCATAGTAGCAGGTCAGTAAAGGGATCTTTGGGGGTTAAAGGCACCTCCCCTAATGCAGAAGAAGCAGGACTAACAAACACCCATCCACCGAGTCCCCAATCCCCGTTCTCTGTTAGCAACAACTACGCAGAGATAGATTTGTTACATTCACACTTGGTGTCCTGGAACGTTGCTGGAGCCAAGTCACGCCTGGTATCCGACGATTGGTCGGGGTTTATAGGTAACTATGAGGTGGTGCTACTGCAGGAAACATGGGCTACAGCTCCGTTTTACATGGCTGGCTATATTAATTTTTTCAAACCAGCAGTAAAAGGTGTAAAGGGGCGGGCGTCTGGGGGCTTAACCACATGGGTCAAACAGGCCTGGGGTTTTTCAGCTTCTGAACTGTATGTGGATAACCCTGACATACTGGCTGTAAGGTTGAGCAAAACAGGGGGGCAGGAATTGCTCATTATTAACATATATTCCAGAGGTCTCCCTGGCGGCAGATGCCCCAAATTGATCGGCGAATTAGATACACTGTTAACGGGCTGGGATAAAGCCTCCCTCATCATGTTAGCAGGTGACATCAACTGCACGATTGAGCCTTTGTACCAGCCAGAGGATAATTGGGGGTTCGAAGAAGATGTCACGTGGAAAATTCCTGAACTTTCCAACAAAACCATAGTCAAAGCAACGGAGGCCGCCCTGAACTGGACATCCTTCTGCCTCACATGGGGTTTAAGGGCTGTGAACGGTCGCACAAAATCAGATTTTGGAGCAAACCCTACCTTTGATAATGGTGTGAGGAAGAGTCGTATCGATTATATCTTTATAAAAATGGAACATTGGAATGTAATCGATGACATGGAAATTATAATACGACCTGAGAGTGACCATAACCCCTTGTCCTTGAAATTCTTAACGTGTGATCAGACAAGATTAAGGGAACCTGATCCTAGGGGGCAAGGGGTGATAACTGTATCAAATGACCGGAGGAGAGTGAAGTGGTCACTAATTTCAAACGATGTAACGATTCAGTCCAACATTGAAAATGTAGTGACATGTGCTCTAAATAACATGAAGTCTGTTGCTGTTGAAAAGGGTCAGGATGATTTACATAAATTGATGGGTATTCATGATAATTGTTTTTCCGAACTTAAATTTATTCTATCGAAGCCATGTAATCATAATACTGGACATCTGAACCCCCCAAGAAGTAAATGGTACAATAGAGAATGTAGAGAGGCACATAGCCATCTCATAGAAAAAGTTAAATCTAGAGACATCTGTGCTGTTAAAGAGGCTAGGAAAAGGTACAAAAAAGTACAATGGGTGGCAAAAAAGGAATGGGAAGACGAATTTTGGGCAGATCTTCTGGAAGCCAGTAAATCAAACGACCATGTCAAATTCTGGGACATCGTCAAATGTGGTAAAGATGGTGAGCTTCGCATTCCGTCCAACCATGTTTGCCCGGAAGACTGGATCAAACATTACTCTACCCAATTCTGTCCAGTGGCCCATGATTCCCCGTCCAGAATGTCTATGCTGCCGGTAACAACACCAGGCAATTTGACCCTGTCCTTCTCCGAAGCTGAAACAGAATATGCATTGGGGCTAACAAAGAGGGGGAAGGCACCTGGGTTGGACCAAATCCCGGCTGACCTCTTTAAAGCGAATACAGGTCTGTGGGTACCTTACTTAACATACATAGCTAACATCATTGCGAGAGGTGCCCACATTCCCAAGACCTGGAAAGGGGCGGAGATTCTCCCCATACACAAAAAGGGCGATAGAACAAACCCAGGGAACTATCGCCCGATTAGCCTAATTGATTGTTTTCAAAAGGTTTTTGCCCGTATGATTTTGGTGAGGGTTCATGGGTGGATGGATATAGAAGGAATACTATCCCCTTTACAGGCAGGTTTTAGACCCGGTACAAGTACTATAGACCAGGTCCTGAGGTTTTGCATGATTTTTTGGAAATTTGTCATACTTGGCGGCGGTACCATCTTTGCTGCATTTATAGATCTAAAATCAGCATTTGATTTGGTGCCGAGAGGAAAATTGTGGCAGGTTTTAAGGGACCTAGGAATGCCGGGGGAACTAGTGGACATCATCATCAGACTACATGAAGACAATTTCGCTAGGGTCAGATGGGGGGCACAAGGCCAATTTACGGACTCTTTTCCAGTCTCTCGAGGAGTCCGCCAGGGGTGCGTTCTCGCACCCACCCTATTCCTACTATTTATAGACCAGGTAGTGAAATTTTTTGGGTCAATTAACACCGATGCTCCGTCTCTGGCGGGGACAAAATTCCCATTGCTGATCTTTGCGGACGACACCCTCCTCTTATCTAAAACGAGGGGGGGTCTGCAGAGGGCATTGAACCACTTTGAGGAATACTGTAATCGTAATGACCTTCAGATAAATGTGGGGAAAACAAAATTTATGGTTTTCTCCAGAAAAAAAACAATACGTAGTAGTGTACAACTTAATGGGGTTAACCTAGAACAAGTTGACACGATGACGTATCTGGGGGTCACTCTGGATTGCCGATTGTCCTGGAAACCACAAATTGAGACCCAGCATTTAAAACTGTCCCAACTCACTGGTTGCCTTTTGCGGGAGCAAAAGAAATCGATTACCAAAAGGGTTGCCCCGGCTTTACAAATTTACGATGTTAAAATCAACGCTGCGACATTGTACGGGGCAGAGTTATGGGGTTTTATGGATCTTTCAAGTTTGTACAAAATCCAGTGCAGGTTCCTTCGTAGTTTGGTGGGACTCCCCCAATCAACACCACTGATCCCTCTTTGTCACGACATGGGTTGCCGTCCAATAACGGATATGGCACGTTACAGAGTAGTGTCTACCTGGAGGCGTCTGTGGACCACGGAGGAGTTGTCACTCTTTGCAAAGGAGGTATCCGAGGTGAAGGCTATTGGGGGCTCAGAGAGAATCCCATGGCTGCAGATGGTGAAAAAGACCCTGTTTGACATGGGCCTTAGCCACCTGTGGTCCTCGCCATATATTAGCAACTTTCCCTCAAAAAAGGATTTCAAGAGTTTATTCTGGGCTTCTACCCGCCATTCTCTGGTCCAGGCATCCGGTTCTGAAGATCTGACAGGGCGTTTTTTAAGATTTAAATTGGATCCGGTTCGGGAGCTATATTGGGATCTTATCTCAAAGCCCCTAGACAAAAAATTGTATCACCAATTTCGGGTGGGCACTTTACCCCTCAATTCCTTCACAGCAACATGGAACAATAAAACTAGTAATCTATGTAGCCATTGCCCTGGGTGCAAGGAAACAGAGGGACACTTTTTGTTTGTTTGCCCGCGATATAGCGAACCCCGTTCAAAGTGGCTAAAACCCATTTTTAAACGTATGAACTGTAATAAATCTTCAGATGCAATAAGGGTTTTAAAAACAAATACAACTGGTTTTATTGTGATATGCTTGGCTAAATACCTAGGTTGGGCTTGGGTAATCAGAACAAGAAGGAATCCTACCGTTATTTGACAGAGTGTAAGCTGTATAGTGCCCATCACTAATACTTGTTAAACCTATTTTAGAGCTTTTTAACTATTATGATATTATATTTGGATTACTTAATGTCTTGATTTTGTCGTTGATGGTTTAATAACTTTTTAACTTTGGATTCAAGCATGATGTATAGTGTTGATTTTACATACATAGGCATAACTATCCCTTTTTCTTTATAATGATTTTGTTTTGTAACATGAATTGATGTTCATATTGTTGTAAATATTTTGCTAAGTTGTCTTTTATGATTTCATTTATCGAAATAAAGACATTAAAACCTGCTGTACTATTTAAAAAATCGCTCAATGTTAAAGTTATTCATAAAGTAGTAGACAACAAAGGCAGATGGGCCGTAGCAAGAGTGAAAATTAATGACAACAACTTTACTATAGCTGGATACTATGGACCAAACACTGATGATCCAAATCCCCTACAAAATCTATATACAGAACTTTTAACAGCATCTGATCCAATAATCTTGGGAGGCGATTTCAATATTATAATGGACCCTAAATTAGATAGATCCCCACCAGGAAAACATTTCAACTTACCAAAAATGAGAGAATGGCTAAGCATATATAAAAGAGCCCTGGAACTGATCGACATGTGGAAAGAGAGAGGAAATAAGGAACACCCTTTTACACTACACAACAAAAAACTAGGCCACAAGTCCAGAATAGACTACTTCCTGATCAGTAAAAATCTGCACAACAACATCTCAAAGAAATAGACCATTTGCCAGAACATCTATCCGACCATTCGGCAGCGCAACTGACCGTACAATCAGAAATAAATAAACCTCAATATAGATGGACTGTGGATCGCACTCTTTTTCTGGACCCAAAAATAAGGGAAGAACTGGGCATAACCTCAGTCAATTTCTTTGAAGATAATAAAGTAGGCACCTCAGATCAAATAACCTGGGACACATACAAAGCAGTTATCAGAGGTAAACTGATAAGCCTTGGGGCTCATAAATCAAAAGTCATCAAACAAGAGATCAGAGATAAGGAAGAAAGTATAAGTCAACTGGATGTGCAGATTAACGCAGAACAAAACTTGGAAATAAGAAATACCTTGGAGATGGAGAGAAAAGAACTAAAAGGAAATCTGGCAGATTATCTAGAAGATAGAGTGAAAGCGAAGTGGGAGGCCAGTAAACTAGCCAATCATGAGTATGAAGAGGGTTGCGGAAAACTGTTGGCTTGGAAAACTGAAACGGACCAAACCAGAAACAAAATAGCCAGTATACAACTGAGCAATGGAACAGATGTAACCTCTGATGAATCTGAAATCAAGCAGGAATTTGAAAACTTCTTCTCTAAATTGTACAGGGAAGATTCCTCCTCTTCCTCGGATCAAATAGGAAAGTATCTTGACTACCTAAGCCTACCAAAGTTGTCGGAGTTAGAAAACGAAAAACTAAATGCAGAAATAACAACTGAAGAAGTAAAAACGGCCTTGAAAAACTTGAAAAAAGGGAAAGCAGCCGGTCCTGACGCTCTACCAAATGAATTTTATTCAGCTTTAAGGGATATTGTGGCCCCCGTATTAACGAAATTACTAAACAAAATATACAGGGAACATGATAACATCCCGGACTCCTGGAATGATGCTATAATCAGCATAATTTTAAAATCAGGGAAAAACCCCTCAGTTTGTGAGTCCTATAGGCCCATATCCCTGCTAAACTGTGATTATAAAATCTTTACACAAATAATAGCAGGAAGATTGGCCCGTGTAATGCCAAAGTTGATACATCTGGATCAAAAAGGATTCATAAAACGGAGGCAAATATCCGAAATTACACACGGACTCTTTGCTGCAATTGATATAGCAATTAGTGAAAAAAAAACCCTGACAATAGTAACCTATGATGCTGCCAAAGCATTTGACCGGGTCAACTGGTCCGTCTTAAACAGAAATGTTGACAAATACAACCTTGGTCAAAATTTTAGTCATTTGATAATCGAGACTTATAGAAAACCAAGAGCGAAGATTCTGATCAATGGAAGTCTTACTAATAACTTTGCGATGCAAAGGGGAACGAGACAAGGGTGCCTGCTGTCTCCCCTGCTTTTTAATTTGTACATTGAACCTTTGGCAGACATAATTAGAAACAACGAGTTAATAACCCCCTTTAAACATCAGGATTGGGTTAAAAAGACGGCGCTTTACGCGGATGACCTAATGGTCTTCACAGAAGACTATCAAAGTTCCTCCTCAGCAATAAACAAGGCAATCACAGAGTTCGGGAAAGTATCGGGGTACTTGACAAATGAAGCGAAAACAGAGTCAATAAGTTGGAATCCACAACAGAATACTCCATACACAAAGAATAAAATAAAATATTTAGGTATCACCATTGTGAAAGATCTTGAAAAAATCCCCCAATTAAATCTCAACAGGATTTTAACTAAGACCAAAAAATTGCTCAAGGTATGGGACAAGTTACCTCTAAACATGATAGGAAGATCAAACTTGGTAAAAATGTCGATCCTTCCCAAATTTACCTACCTCTTTAATGTTATACCACTGGAGTTCAAAAGAGACTACTTGAAGAAAATCCAGGGAGAAATTGAAAACTTCATTTGGGCTTCGAAAGGAACAAGGATTGCCTGGAATAAAATAATAAGAAAAAAAGAACAAGGGGCAATAGCCAGTCCAGACATCGTGGAATATTGTAGAGCTTTCCAATTCAAGAATGCAAGATCGCTTGTGAAAAAGTATGAACTCTATCCCCAATTTCTCCAAATACTAACAAATAAAACTGACCACTTCCTATTTAAATTTGGACACCCAAAATTCTTTAAAAAGATAAAACTAAAGGTACTAAAAAATGCTGTGAAACTCTGGTATCAAATGAGAACCATTCTAAATATCCCCTATTACAGTTCTTTAGCGCCTATCTGGGATTCTCCAGGCACCCCTGAGTGCTTAAAAGATGCCCTAGCAACCCTACTAAGAACGGCAGGAATCAACAAATGGGGACAATTGATGATAGAGAACTCAGTAGAACCTTGGGAGTACCTTACAGAAACTACCAACTGAACTCTGTCAAAATTTACATATTATCAACTCACAAGCTGGGCAGGTTCTCTGAAGGAGGAAAAAACAGGAAACACCGAAATAGAGAAAGAAATTATCAAAATTTCCCCAATGAAAAAAGAAATTTCAAAATGGTATTGGGCGTTAATTTCTGCAGGGGATGATAATGCTCCAATATCAGAATCAGTCTGGAGGAAAGACATTATAGAGCCAGAACTTCAAAGCTTATGCCAGAAATCGTGTGGTAAATGTTGGTCCATTATTAAACCAGCACGCCTAAAGAGGAATCATTTATTCACATTGCATAGGGCATACTGGACACCCAAAAAACTGTCAAAATTCAAAGGAGCAAGTATAAAATCGTGTCCAAAGTGTGGGCTTGGTAAAGCGGATGACCTACACATGTTTCAAAGCTGCCCTCGTTTGTAACTCTTCTTGCAAGAAGTAGGTAACATGTTATGTCGGATATTGGGAACTCATATTGGGAACTCATCTAAAAGTAAGTACAACATTAATTATTTTTGGGATATGTACTGAGTTTAATGTAGGGGATGAGAGGCTAACCAAAAAACAAGAAAATCTGTTATTCGTACTGATACTTCTTGCGAGAAGAGAGATATGCCTGAATTGGGTTAAGCCAACACCACCTTTACATGAGGACTGGTTAAACTCCATAATAACAACTCATAAACAACCCTCCAAAAAATTTAACTTTTGGGAAATATGGGAAAACCACTGCTCTAGTAACATGTAAGGCTAAATTTGACAACACAACAATATGTCCGATGATTAGTGCCTGGGCTGAGCAATTCTGAACCAGGCACAAACGATGGCGATTGGGATGAACTAGCTGTTCTAAGAAGAACACAGATAAAGACAGCTTTGCATGGCCTACTGATGTCAGAGTACCTCAAGACAAAAACTGCCCCTCCAGGCCTAATAGTAAAAAATGAACCTTTCATTTTCACACATGACTTAGAATTCAAAAGAGACTGGTCATTGATAAGTTGGAGGTGTACCAGGGACTGGCTAGTCCTGATTATAAAAACTGCCACCAAACTTACACAAGAACTGAAAATAGAGATAACAAAACTTGAGGTGAAAATTAAGAGTTACCTATCTCCAGCCGCCCTCAAGAAGAGACTTGAGGAACTCAACCAGGAAATGACAGATTTTGAACTAACCCTAAAGAAAAGTAAATACAAGAAACACAAAAAAGATACAGAGGGGTTTACACAAGAACGCATATATCCCTATATTAAAAAAGACTATGTGACCAAGAATCACAACAGTGATCAAGACACGGAGTACTCAGACACAAGCTCCAACAGTTCAGGTTCAAGTAGGAACAGCAATCAGGGAGCTAGAGGTGGGGCGCCATCCCATAGAAGACCATATCCACAAGGCGGGAGGGGTTGGGCACCCTACCAAGGGCCACCTGGCTACATGCAATATCCACCAATGCCACCCTATATGGGTAATCAGTTCCAACCTTGGAACCAACAGGCACCCTCATACAACTACTATGGCCAACCGCCTTTTTTAGGCCAGCGCCAAGGCCCCCGAAGGGGAAGGAACCGAAAGGGCACACAGGTACACTGGAACCAACAACCAGCAGTACCCCCAGGAGTGTCAACCCGGAGCCAGACTGCATCAACCAGTCGGGGAACCTAGTGGTGAACCTATCTGATTTGCAATTAACAGAAGCCCAAGAGAATGTCCTGTCAAAGGGGTTGGGTTTTGTCCCAACCAATAAGATGGACAAATTCAAAATTTGTCAAGAAATGAAAGAGTTTATGCGGAAATTGAAGCTACGAGCATTCTTCCAGAACTCTGAGAATGAGACCAATGACCAATCTGACACGGTACTAAAGAAAAAATCTACCTTTACCCCACTAGACTCTACAATACCGGTAGAACTCCTGGCTTTTGAGAAAGTGGTCATGGAGGATCTAGAGAAACTGCCCACAGATGCAGGCACTACATTCCAGAACATCTCCAGATTAGAGAGAGTTGCTCTACATGAGCTTGCCAACAACCAAGATATTGTGATTAAGCCGGCCGACAAAGGCGGGGCTACAGTTATACAGACCTCTGCAAACTACGATAGGGAATGTAGGAAGTTGTTGGAAGATAGGCGCAACTATCAAATACTTAGGGATGACCCAACAGAAGAGGTCAGGATCTGTATACTGATAATGATCGAGGAAGCCACAGCACATGATTGGCTCTCTAAAAAAGAGAGTGAATTTCTGATTCAAGACAACCCCAAAACACCCTATTTTTACACGATACCAAAGATTCATAAGGATGCCCCTTATCCACCTGGACGCCCTATAGTCTCAGGTATCGAATCAATCCTGGAACCCTTTTCAAAATTTGCTGACGCATTTCTCAGACCCATTGTGCAAGCAACCAGTACCTATCTGAGAGACACTAAAGCTGTCCTACAGTTGGCCAAAGAGATACAGTTCGACCCAGAACAACACCTCTTTGTAGGTTTGGATGTGGAGAGTCTCTACACGAGCCTCCCCCACCAAGAAACTTTGGAGATAATAGAGGAAGTTCTTTTCTCTACCCCCTGGAAATATCACACACCGAGGCAGGTGGTACTTGAGTGCATCTCTCTAACACTGAAGAAAAACTACTTTCAGTACGAAGATACTTACTATCTGCAAAAGCAGGGCACGAGCATGGAGAGCACCTGTGCCCCTAGTCTGGCAGGTTTGTACGTACACCACGTAGAAACGTCCAAGATCCTCAGCGACCAAAATCCCTATAGAAACCACGTGGTAACGTGGAAGAGGTACATTGACGATGTGCTTGTGATCTGGAGGGGTGATCAGGACTCAGTTAACCTGTTCATGACATGGCTAAACCAACAAGATCGGTTCTTAAAATTTACCCACACTGTTTCCAAAGAGAACCTTGTGTTCCTTGATCTGAATATCTACCCTATTGATGGTAAACTAGAAACAAGCACACATTTCAGACCTACGGCTAAGAATAGCCTGTTACTTTACGACCGCTTTCACCCACGACACCTACGCGAGAATCTACCCTATGGGCAATTCCTTCGACTGCGACGCAACTGCAGCAACATCAAGGATTTTAAGACCCAGGCGGCAGATTTAGAATGTAAATTACTGAATAGAAACTATCCAAAAGCCATTGTTAAGAAAGGCCAAAAAAGAGCCCGTATCAAATACAGAGAGGCCCTACTAGAAGAAACATGTAAAAAGAGCCTGACCCTAGACCCATCTGTGTTACAACATACAACACCAACTCCAACCGCATCACTAAAATTGTGAACAAACATTGGAGAATGCTTAACTGTGGCAAACTTGATTTCCCTAAACCCATGTTCTCGCATAGGAGAGGCAAGAATCTTAAGGATATGCTGGTTCACACAAGGCCTAGGAACATTGAGTCAAACGCTCCCACCAGACTTACAGCGGTTGGAGGCCACCACCCATGTGGCTCATGCGCGTCCTGTCAATACACGCAAAAAAGCTGCACAATCACATTCTCCAATCAAACTACATGGGAACAACGCGCATTTACCAATTGTAACAGTCGCAACGTGGTTTACTTAATCACCTGTCCCTGTAAAAAAGAATATATAGGTATGACAAGCAGACCGGTGAAAATTCGCATGAATGAACACCGCAGCAATGTACGCTGCAGAAAAACCACTACTAAAATGGCGACACACTATGTGACAAAGGGACACAGCATTCATGATCTGAAATGGACGGTCATTGAGGTTTTCAACAGTGACAAGGACCTTCTAACGAAGGAACAACGGTGGGTGTATCGGTTAGGTACACATCAAACTGGCCTGAATAATGATATACCCTGGTCTCAACTAAACTCCTGACCAGCCCCATGATGTTTAAGACAGTACAACATTAGCCCAATCAGCTGACATTATCTATGCCTGTCAAAGAATTGCATAAAAGTATCTAGACCAAAAATATACAAGCATGCCACACTTGCAAATATAGCTGTATTGAATATATAGCTGTATTGTATCAGCAGGCGTTTTCCCCAGTAATAACCAGCAGGCTTTTCCCCAGTAATAACTGTCAGATATAGCACAATGGCCTGCCCGGTGTATCCCTCACGAGTTTGTAAACTTTGTTTAACAATTGAGGGAGTGAGCCGCCTAATATCCTTATTTGTGTTGCGCAGTGTGCCTCTACCTTCCGCGCATGCGCGGTGATTCCACACTCCACCACGCATGCGCGGACCGATAACACTCCTTTGCCCATGCGCATTACTCACCGCACAGCGGCTGCGCAAAGACGATGCTTTTTTACCTCCCGATCCGCTTGCACTAATCTTTAACAAATTATTTGCATGGCGATTAGTTACGGGGGACATCGGAACCAACAACCATTCCCTGTGCCATTATTAAAAAGATCGGTGACTAGCTAACAATGGCCACCACATTAACCGGACCTCGGAACCCTTTCTTTCTGGCACACCTGTCCGGAGTCATAGGCCCTTAAGTAATTAGGCCAGCCCTGTCTTACCAATTAACGCTACTATAAAAACACCCGCCCAAGCTTCCATCCTCACTATCACGGAAGCCACGGACGGAGGAGGAAGCACAACGAGGCTGGGGGTTGAGTAAGTACGGCATAGCCGAAAGGGAGAGACTAAAAGACAGTGGCACACTTGGTTTCACAACCATAGTTTTCTTTTAAGGTACTTACCATCAGAATACTGGGACTAGAAACCTCCTTTTTCCTTTTTTTCCCATCTTTGTCTCACCTGCAGTTGGACCCTCAAATACCCTTCTGTCTAGAGTTGGCTCATGGGGCATTGTTCCTCACCTTGCTAAGTATGTATTTTAAAATGAGTACAGACTCTCTCCAGTTTAACCTACTGTACTGTACACATAAACAGTGTGTGTGCTTAACCGTGTGTGTGCTTAACTATGTCTAGTCAATCACCTCAAATATTACAGAAACTAGGGACTCTCTTCTGGGATCCCTAGCACCAGATTACTGCTATATGTATGTTTTTCTCTTACAGGTAATTTAGAGAATAGCGCTGTGGGATCCGCGCATTAATAATACCGTGCTCTTGTCTTTCAGGCATACTACATCAGTATCTTAGTATTAGCAAGGGAAGTGTATTAAAATTAAAATGTATATCTATACACATTGATGAATAAAGATCACCACCAAACTTTTTTGTACATACACTTAATTGTGGAGAAACATTAGTGAGTGACAGGGGGATCTGACCCCGGTCCTGACGAAGGGGCATGGCGCCCCGAAACATGTTGACCCGCACAGGAAAGTAAGCCCATTAACCCGCTTAACCTTTCCGACACCACCAATTTTTCTAATAATACCAGCCAGTGTTCATTAAATAGTTTTTTCTATCACTCGGCCAGGTATTTTTTAACATCACTTTTCATCACCCCTGACCCCACTGACACTCACTCCAATTCACTCACATAGCACCCACATTTAAAAGGTGCTCCAGCATAGTCGCTTGTCGCAGCACTGCCCCGTCCGGCAGCCGGGCGGGAAGACCCCGATGATGAAGCATGACACCAAGGGCCCTTTTGGTGTGTGAGGGGTATTTTAACACATTGTGTGTATTCCATAAACAACAGGATACACACTGACCCTCTTCGAGGTGGACCTTTCATATATAGTCTAGTCACCAACTTTTTCGGCGAGGCTTTTGCAAGCAATGTCTGTAGAGCCTGGAGCGTGGGGGGAGCCTTCGGGAAGTCATCACCAAGAGATTGGCACGCCGATCGGAGCTTATGGTATGTAAATTTCTCTGAAAAAGGGACCTCATTCCCGTCTACACCCGATGGGGGATGGGGGGTGGGGCGAAATGAGCCGTCCGGGTACAAGTCAGCATAAATCAGTAGCTGAGTGCCATCAAGTTCAGGAACCCCTCCTCCCACTTCCAAGCATGCTAACATTGGGTTTTGGCGAAGGTGTATTGCGGGAGCGTATAGGAGCAGAAGGCGTGCCCGTTTCTGAAGAGCTCTCCAGGCCCATCTCAGCGTGTTTGCGGTGTCTACGTCTTCGCCAGGTCTAGGCGCTGCCTTGTATACCGCCACCATTAAGGGCAACAGTGCCACTGCATCCAACTCCACCGCCACATGTGGTTGATAGTGATTTTGGTATATCTGCTGCGCCTACGGGGCTTACCGCTGTGCTGCTAGGACTCCAGCCGGGACCACAGCCTCCCTTGCCTTCCCTGCTGCCCCCGCCGCCGCTGACCACTCACGGCCGCCGAGAGGGGCCGGGAGAGGACTACATTTCCCAGCGTCCCCGGAGCTGCGGGGACGCCGCCTGCCACCAGGGACTTCCGCCGGAGGCGTACTTGAGAGCGCCCTTCCCCCGGCTAAGCGGGGACCTCTGCTGCGCCTACGGGGCTTACCGCTGTGCTGCTAGGACTCCAGCCGGGACCACAGCCTCCCTTGCCTTCCCTGCTGCCCCCGCCGCCGCTGACCACTCGCGGCCGCCGAGAGGGGCCCGGGAGAGGACTACATTTCCCAGCGTCCCCGGAGCTGCGGGGACGCCGCCTGCCACCAGGGACTTCCGCCGGAGGCGTACTTGAGAGCGCCCTTCCCTCCGCCTCGCGGACGCGCGCGGGCGGTGCCGGGCGGAGCCCGGGCAGAGGGCGGGCCGTCTAAGGCCGTCCAAGGACGACCAGGGACGGGACGGGCCACGTTCGTAACATCTGTCATTATGGGTAAGCGCAAATTGGTTACTTCAGCGGCAGATGAAGCTAAAGCGAAGGTGCCAAAGTATACTACAAGTATACTCACATACTTAACTACAAAGGTGGGGGAATTATCATCGCAGATTGCTGAGTCCGAGCGTGAACTGGGCCTTGCTCCTAGCCCTGGGATTGTTGATACTTCTAACTCTTCTGCTATAAACTGTATACCATTGGAGCCTCGGGTTATCATTGAGGCTTGTAGACCTACTTTGCCACTACCCGCCACAGTTCTTCCATGCACGGCTTTACCTGAAACTGTGATACCTAACTTCCCTATGAACTCCGGGGATGTTGGAAGGTCTGCTTTAACTTTGGCTGGCTCTGCCCAGCCAACCCTTCTGACGGAGGAAGGCATTATGGCCTTATTGGAAAAACTGTTTACAGATAGACTTGAGACTGCTTTAATCCAGATTGCCTCGGACATTACTGAAACTTTGAAGGACTGTGTTAAGAACCTTATGGCAAAATGTGATCGTATTAATGATGTTCTTAATACTCGGGCCCCTTCCTTCTCTATGCCTTTGGCTCCATGTTCTTCAGTTGTGCAGGTCTCTACCCCTAAAGTTTGTGACCCATCCATAACTAGGCCAGTCAATATCCCTCTTTTACCTATTGTTAAACCTGTGCCACAAAAAGGGAAAGTAGATAATGGAATATATATCCCCACGACAGAGGCCGGCCACAGTGCAAGTTGCTCCACAAAACCTAGAGGCCAGTGGGGGGCTGTGGAAAAAAGGGTACCTCCAATAAATTTACCTCCGGATGCAACACCCTTTGTTGCAATTTTGGTTAACGTGCCTAAGCTTGAAGACGGGGTGGTGGAACAACATGAGACCCTGCTTAGGCACGTCAAAAAATGGTGTAATGCCAACTGCACGGGAGAAAGTAACATCGCAGACAATATTGTAACAAGTAGACGGGTAAACTGGGTGGGCAGAAGCAAGAAAGAGGTATCTGGAGACTGTGTCATTGTAAATTTCAAATCCAAGAATGTCGCTAGTCGACTTTTCTGGGATGACTCCCCTCTGGATCCTGTAAGTAAAGGGGTCCGGGCGATGCCTCTTGGCTTCTTTTATCCCCGACCTTATAGGCCAGTTGTTAATGAGAACAATAAGTTACAGTTTACTGACAATACTTGGACAGAGGATAATCTTATCTCACCTATGCCTACTAATGTCTGGTTGACTAAGCCAATCAAAGGTAATGGTGTAGCAAATGTTGTAAGGAATACACCCCCCAATGATCTACCATTGTCAAACATGTTTTCGGCATTAGCTGATAGAATAGACATTGAATGACTAGAACCTGTACCTGAACAGGAAAACCTGACTCGCCAACTCCCAGGCAATACTGATGTGACCCTACCTGATGCCAGAGTTGAAACTGTTATAAACGGCCCATTACAGTTAGGTGGAGGGCACATACGGTTATTATCATGGAACATTGCGGGCCTACGGGCAAAACAAGACGACCCAATTTGGTTACAATCAGTGAAGAACCATGATATAGTTGCCTTACAAGAAACTTGGATGAAAGATAAAGGCTTCTGGGTAGAAGGATACATTTCTTTTTTTGTTGATGCCCAGAGCTCCACATCGGGTAGGGACAGAGGGGGTTTGCTATTCCTTGTTTCAGTTAAAATTGCAGGTAATGTTAGAGAAATCCCTAGTTCTTCTCATTACTTTCAGCTGGTGGAAATTTGTTTGGCTGATAAGAATAAGATTGTATTAATAAACTGTTACAATTCTATGCAGGGGGGGGGGGGGGCAAATTTTGTTTTAGATGGTTTATCGGACTTTTTAACCAAATATATGTCAAAACAAACCACTTTTGTTCAGTGTATAATGATGGGTGATTTTAATGTTCATTTGTGTGAGTCCCATTGCCAGATCATTGATGATAACGGTCCTGATTATACTTCACCGCCACACTTTGAACATAGCCCTAAGGGTGTGGCAATGGAAAACCTGCTATCATCAAATGACCTATATGAACCAGGGTTCTCAGACACAATAAATCGAGTGGTCACGTACAACGCAAGGGGCAGTGAATCGATTATCGACTACTTCTTTATGTCTTCAGGGCTCCTTCGTTATGTATTGTTTTATAACGCAATAGTAAGTGGGTTTAGTGACCACAACCCTGTGTTATTGGTTTTGGATGCTCTTTCTGGTTTGCATAAAGGAGTATTAAGGGCTACCTCTATAAGGGACGTGAGGAGTAAAGATCAGGGTAGACGCCTTAAATGGTGTAAAGTCTGTCCAGAGGATTTTCATGGTCTTATTGTACAAGATATGGGAGTCAAAATTGGGAAATGCAGGAATAGAGAGATGAGGGGGGGGAAGTCGTGAGTGCCTTCGAAGCTATTTGTGCTAGAGTAGAAAAAGAGCTAAGAGTTAAACCAGGGAGGGGTTCTGCTCCAGTGTGTAGATGGTTTGACCACTCTTGCTCACAGGCACACTCAGCTTTGCTGAAGGGTCTTAAACAATCCCCTAGAGATAGGACTTTGGTGGCACATTTAAGAAGACAATATGCTCTGACAGACAAACTTCGGAAAAAAGCCATCAAAGATGAAGCATGGGACTCTTTGATGGACCCCATAACCCTTAAACATAGCTCCAAATTTTGGGCTATAATTAATAATCCTTTGTTTTCCCACACTAACAATATGGATCTTGAAATTAACATCTCTGAAGCCGACTGGATCAACCATTTCTCTAATATATATGGTTCTAATGAAATTGCCGAGGCGTTTAAAATACCTTACTCCCCATTGTCTCCCACTAAATTAGATTTTACCAAATCAGAAGTAGAGCTGGCAATTTTAGGCTCAGCTGCAAATAAAGCCCCGGGCCCGGATGGGGTACCCCTGGACCTATACAAACTTAACGTTGAGATGTGGGCTGAGATTTTAGCTAATGTTTTTAACTGTGTGTATGAGGGGGGTTTGCCAAAAACGTGGTCATGTGCTATTATAGTACCTATTTTTAAAAAGGGTCTAAGAAGCGACCCTAAGTGTTTTCGACCAATTTCGTTATTGGATTCTTCAATGAAGATTTTGGGCAAAGTCCTGCTTGCTAGAATTAACACCTGGTCCATAGACAATAATATTCTAGTAGATGCCCAATATGGGTTCCGTGCTGGGAGAGGGACTGAGGACCAATGCTTAAATCTTCATCTGTTAATTTCGAAATACACAACTGTTAAAAAAGGGTCAATTTTTGTTGCTTTTATGGACCTGTCCACAGCTTTTGATTTGGTGAATAGAGCTCGGCTGTGGACCATGTTGTTAAAGCTGGGTCTTGATCCTCCCCTTGTATATTTTTTGGCAGAATTACATAAAGATTTAAAAGCTTCAATCAGAATGGACCAAGAAGGTAATCGTACCGCTTGGTTCAAATCCAGCAGGGGCGTGCGGCAGGGCTGCATTCTTGCTCCCATGCTGTTCACTTTGTATATAAATTCACTTGAGGAAACTCTTTTAACTGCTACCTTGGATACTCCGCGTGCAGGGGAAACTCGTATTCCGGTTCTCCTGTACGCGGACGACGCAGCTTTAATAGCTCGGACCCCCATAGGTTTGCAAAAACTTTTAAATGCTTTTAATGATTTTATGTTATCATTAGACTTAGTGATAAACAACTCCAAATCTCACGTCATGGCTTTTGGGGCTGGTAAAAACAACTCCAAACAGTTCTACTGCAATGGTGACGGGATCACTAATGTTAAAATTTTCACGTACCTGGGTGTAATCTTTGATACCAAGGGGAGTTGGGCTCCGCAAATTGTAGCTAAAACTAAAGCGGTCAGAAGCTCGGCCACTGCTATTCTAAGTTTTGCCAGGAGACTGGGCGGGAAGCCAACTGGTGCCTTACTTAACTTGTACAGGGCAAAATCAGTGGCAATAGCCAGGTACGGCTCGGGTTTGTGGGGCTATGTAAATAGTGAACCAGTTAAAAGGGAAGAAAATAAGTTCCTGCGTTCCACTTTAGGGCTTCCCCAATCTACAGCCACGTTCTCAGTTCACCAGGAAGTTGGGCTTGGGTATATATCTGACACCCTTCTTATGGCCCCTATCTTGTTATGGATAAGGCTTTGGACCAATAAAAACTTGGGTCTAAATCATAAAATATTGGTGGACTGTTTAAAACTAGATAATTATAAAAACATTATTTGGCTTTCATATACACAAAAGTGCTCTCTGGACCTGGGACGTTCTGATATTTTTCAGGCCCCTTAGGGTCTAAAGAAATCTGATTTAGATTGGGTGAAGGCCAATTTTATAACATTGAAAAATGTGGAGAGGGAGGAACGCCAACTACTCAAGCCCACGGTCAGAGCCCATTTCCTGACCATTACCCGTCTTACGATACAACCGTACCTTACTATCGTCACTATCCCCTTTCATAGGTGGCTCCTGGTTAAACTCCGGTTTAACCAGATTTACACAGTTTTGTGTGATAGTCCAGGTTGGTTTAAGGAGGAGGACGCCCCTGTCTGTAATTGTGATAGTTTTTCTACACAAAATAATATGCACTTTGTGTTGTTTTGCAATTTTTTCACTGAGCCCAGACAGAAATACCTGGTACCATTATTGAAGGATAAAGCTTTTTACCAGGCAAAACCTGCTCTCCTGTATCTCCAATTATTGGACTCTACGTTGGCCATGTTTAGCGTGGCCAATTACCTTGTTGCTGCGGTTAGGATCAGGAGGAAAAGACTTAAAAATGCAAATATTAGTGTTTTGTGAAGAAGACTGAAATGGAAATGTTGTTTACATTTAAATGTCTATTTTATCGAGTACTTACTCTTTTTATGATGTATTTTTATAATGTATATTAATTAATTATTATCGACGTTTCCTCATATCATGTTACACTATGTATATGTAAATACTATTGATTGATGATTTTTGTATTTGCTTATGAATTTGTATTGCCCTTCTTGTGATGTGATTGTAGAATGCTTTTATGATTTTTAACTAAATCGAATAAAGTGGTTTTGACTTGACTTGATATCCAAAAGTGCAAGAATTGGGCTTGCGCACATAGAGCATAGAGCTGCATATCCGGTGCCCCCAGTCCACCCTGGCGCAGAGGCAATGTCAGGAGTTCGTATGAGACACGTGCCTGTCCACCCGCCCATATTAGAGAGAGCAGATGAGTGCGGATACATCTAAAAAAATGTAGTGTGAGTGGAATCTGTATGGTTACAAAAATATATATAAATTTTGGGAGTATAACCATCTTCGCCAATGCCACCTTACCGGCAATTGACAAGGGAAGTTTAGACCATATTGCCACCTTTCCTTCAAGCCACACGATGGCTCTTCCAAAGTTCATGGACCAAATGTCTTGCAGGTTGCGACACAGCCATACACCTAAATATTTGACTTCATCCTCTTCCCAGCATAGTGGGTATTCCGACGCTACCTCCGGTGTTCCATCTGTGAACGGGAAGATGACCGATTTCCTCCAGTTTATTGATATCCCAGATAGCCCCCGAACTTGATAAATTCCCACAGCACTGGGCCTAGATTCTCGGAAGGGTTCAAAATATACAATGGGACATCGTCAGCATACATCGAAATCAGCAAGCTACGGGAACTGAAGCCTATGCCCTGGCAGTGTGGTGCTGACGGACTAGAGCAGCAAGAGGCTCCATGACAATGGCAAATAGGAGTGGTGACAGTGGACAGCCCTGTCTGGTGCCACATAAGATCGGAAATGTGTAAGAGATCAGCCCATTAATCCGCACTCTGGCTAGTGGGGCAGTGTACAGCAGTTTTATACGCTTTATAAATAAAGGACTAAATCCCATTTGTGTCAGAATTCGGAACAGGTAGTGCCATTCTAGCGAATCAAATGCCTTTGTGGCATCTCAAAAAGACAGCAGCAGCTTTTACAGAGGGGTGTAAATAGGGTAAAACTGAGAATATTGTCCTAAGGTTGTGAGACGTCGAACGGCCAGGTATAAACCCAGACTAGTCTGGGAGGGCCACAATCGGAAGGAGCGGTTGTAGGCGGTTAGCCAGCAACTTTGCATAAATTTTTATATCCACGTTTATGAGCGACAATGGACGGTACGAGTCCAGTTCCGCTTCATCCTTGTCTGATTTAAGCAGCGCCTCTCGCATGGAGTGGAGTGGTGTGGCTCACTGGTTAGAGGCGGCAGACCCGAGAGCAGAGGACGGCCCGGGACCAGGGTTCAATTCCCGACGCGGCAGGGTCATGAACCAGGGTCAGCGGACTCGATAATTCTCACCTCGGTGCCTACTCTAACCAGGGATCACACTCGGCAACTCTGGGCATTAGCTTGCCTCATCTCCACTATGGCCCCCCACATACGCCAGGGATGCCTGGTTTCACCTTGGAGATACCCAGTAGGGACCATCTCACAGGGAAAGCCAGGACGGGTTCCCCAGCGGTCTACTGCACAGAGATACTCCTTCGGGAGTCGATTCTAGCGCATTACAAACCCACAATTAATTAATAATAATAATATGGAAGACCATACACTGCGTGAAGGTGTGGAGCCAATTCGTCAGTGTATGTCTTATAAAACGCAGTCGTTAGAACGTCAGGTCCTGGAGCTTTATTAAGGGGAAGACTCTTTATAACTAATTTGATGTCTTCAACAGTATATGAGAGGTCCATGTATTTACGATGTGCGTCACTGAACCACACAAGTGCAATCGAATCAAGGAAAGCCTGCATACCATCTGCACATTCCGTCTGTGTGGCCGTGTATAGGTGGGAATAAAAGTTGCGAAATTCACGTAGAACCTGCTCCTGGCCTATCGCAGTATTCCCCCCATGGGTATTAATTATGTGTATGTAAGGGTAGGAGGCCGACTTTCGGATGAGGGTGGCCAGTGTTCGCCCCGGTCTGTACCCTTCACCGTAGCGTCTCGCCTCAGCGTGTTTACCTAAAAATTCCAGTTCGCGTTGGGCTTCCTCTGCAAAATCTAGCAGCCTTGCTTTTAAGTCCGCCGCCACTTGGTGACTACCCTCAGTGCAGAATTTTGTCTCAAGATGTCTGATTTGCGTCTCTATGTCCCTCAGGGTGCCTCTGACTGCTTTTAATACCCCAGCCTGCCGTGATATGCATTTACCCCTGATCACCACCTTGAATGCATCCCACAAAGTGGCAACTGTAGATACCGAACCAGCATTTAAGTCAAAGTAGTCAGAGATATCAGATCTAATGCCCTCTTTAAACGCTTCGTCCAAGAGGGCATGTTGTGGGAGCCTCCAAATGAACGCCCTTGGCGGAAGATCAGGGATGACAATCGTCAATAAACAGGGGGCATGGTGCGATAGGGAGCGAGCCAGGTGTCGGATCTCAAATGTCCAGGCAGCTACATCCTGTGATACTAGCCAATAATCAAGCCTAGACCAAGCAGCATGATACGAGGAAATACAGGTCCCCTCCCGCAGATTTGGATGGCGGAGCCTCCAGATATCGACCAGGTTCCCCTCGTCCATGAGGTCATGAAGGGCTTGAGACGCAGCAGGGTGCAGCGGCCTAGACGCGCCCTTCCTATCTAATGTGTCCTGTAACACCACGTTGAAGTCTCCACCCCAAATAATGATAGTGCATTCTATCGAAGCCAGCCCAGCCCAGATCTCTCAAAGAAAATCGGGGGAATCAACTTTTGGTCCATATAGGGCCACCAACACAACAGATTTCCCTCCCAGGAGTCCCTGTAGTATAATAAATCTGCCTTCAGGGTCAATATCAACTGCACACTCTCTCCAAGCAAGGCCTCGGCGCAGGAGTATAGCTACTCCCCTTGCATAATTAGAATATATTGCAGAATGTACATCTGACCACCTATTGTGCTTCAGACGGAGTGATGGCTTGGTATTGAGGTGCGTTTCTTGTAAATAGCATATATCAATGTGATGTCTCATTAAATAGGTGTGTATGAGGCGCGCCTTCCGACCATCGTTCATCCCCCGTACATTCCAAGTAAGGATTTTACACAGATTAGCATTAGTCCCTATCGGTGCGTCCAGGTCCTCTCATGGTAGCACCCCACCTTTATGCAAATATCCCCTCCGTACACCTGCGGTATAGTAAACAACCCTGACAGCTCAAACACACAAACAAACCTCACATCCCCTACCTCCCCCCCTCCCGCCTCAACCCCCCAACTAGGTTGTGACATATCCCCGCCAAAGCCACTTAAAAAAGTGGGAACATTTGAACAGTGGGAACAATCCCTTGGAGGCATGGGAGCACAAGCATACACCCCCGTTTGCACAGGGTGGCTGAGACTATAAGAAAACTTGACAGCAAGGCCACCAAAAAGGTAAAAATTAGGAAATAATGCAACGTACATTAGTAGCATCAAAAAGGAAGTGATGGACCAGTCATCGGAGCACCAAATATAGCAATACCTCTATAGCACTCAGAGCATATCGTCAGTTCGCAAATGGAGGACACATAGGTGTTTTACATAGGTCAGGTAAGGGGATCACGCAGCAGAGCCAGTAGAATGAGTCATTGTCACTGAGATGGTCATGATGTCCGGGTTTCTCGGCTCCCGGCGCCGTCTTCTTCTTAGGGCCACAGATGAGCTTGGCAAACTTGAAAGCTGATTTGGCGTCTGTAAAAAAGTGTGCAGTTCCATCATGGGACACCTTCAACTTGGCAGGGTAGAGTAGCGCATATGGGATTTCAGCTTCCATCAACAGACGCTTAGCTGGTAGGAACTCTCGTCTTGCCGCCTGCACCGTCAGCGTGAAGTCCGGGTAAAAGGAGATGACATTACCTTTATGCGTGATACGACCGTTCTCTCTAGCCAGTCTCAGCACCATGTCTCTATCTTGGTAATTCAAGAGTTTAGCCAGTATAGGTCTCGGTATACCTCCCACCGGCGGCTTCGGGCCCAGGGCTCTGTGTGCGCGCTCCACCACAAAGACGGGCGACAGATGAGGATCAGGATCAGTTTTTAGTTTTTGGGTAAAGGGGTATTTTTAGGGTTCAGGGTCCGTTTTTAGTTTTTGGGGTACAGGGGTACAGGGTAAAAATAAATTAAAATTAAAATTAAATTAATTAATTGATATTAAATTACATTAAATAACATTAAATTATTTTTTTAAAAATTAATTTACGATTATTAAATTAATATATACTTACCAATACTTACGTTGTAATGGTATGCGTTGGAAAGGTACCTACGTTGTAAATACATGCGTTGTAAAAGTTTTTGCGTTGTAAAAGTTGCATTGTAATGGTAGGTAGTCGTAATAGTATGCGTTGTAACATGGTACATCCGCCTGTGATACGGACGTTACTGCGTCTGGAACGCGCTTCCAAGTCGTCCTACTTTGCACGTATGACCTCCAATACTTTTTCCATGCTCAGGAGTTGTTCTCTAGTTTCCTGTTGGAATTCGTGCTGTTCGGTATGACGGTTTTCAAGGCAGTCTAGCCGTGTTTCATGGGTGGGGACTTGAGTCTTTACTGAGTCAAGTTGAGATGTTAGGGTATCTAGCTTTGCATCTATGTTACGCAAACTGTTGCGCATTTCCAACATCAGTGACTTGAGATCTTCTCCCTGATTGTCGCCAACTTCTTCACCTCCCGTGGCCCCCAGGGTCTCCTGGTCTTGGTCTACTGGCTTTACATGGCGCTTATTTTCGAACGAGATTTTAGATTGGCGGGTGCCAGCTTTACCCATGGCTTCCTCTTGGGTCGATTCAGCATCCACGGTGCAATGCAGGGCCGGATAGGGTGACTATAGGGAGGTCAAATCTTCGCTTTTTCTAGTGATCAGGGTCCGCCCGCCCCTCTGTGTATCCGGATCCAACCAGACTCCGTCTCCCTCAATAGGGATCTATAGACAAGTCCTTGAGCCCAATTTTGGCCAGAAAGTGTCAGAAAGTGATACTACTCGTCACTCGTGGTGGAGCGGGGTCAGCAGTTGAAGTCCCCAGAAACTTCAGGGAGCTGGCACGCTACACTCGGCACAGGCCACCTTATCCAACAAGCAGCTTTGCCCTCTGGTCTTGAGAGGAAGGGGTCCCAGTGTGAACAGGGAGCATATAAAACACGTTTTAACATGAATTAATCAAAAACAATTGTTGGGATCCACAGAGTTTTATTCACCATGGGATCAGGTGTGATTAATACACATATTGTAGCAAATGATCAACTGTATTGAAGGTCATACAGTGCCCCAGGAAGGAGAAGGGAAGTGATGGTGTGAAGGTAGGGAAGTGATAGGATAATGTGACTGTAAAATCAGCAATTCGAAACATTTTTCATGCCATAACTAGTATAGCAACAACTGCCATGACAAAATGGCGACATTATTTAGATGAAGGCATACAACACAATGTACAAAATGTATACAAATATTAGCATGTGTGGTTGCCGGAGTTGGAAAGACCGTCGACGTTTCGACCCTCTAAGAATGCAGGAAGAATTAGCCTTGCTGCGGGGTCTTCATCAGGACCAGGGAAGGGGCAGAGGACCAAAGGGTCAGAAAATGTCCGCGTGGTCTTTGAGTGGTATAAAGCAGTTGCGGTTTCTAAAACTGCACCGAAAAACGGTCCTTCGTGCTTCGTCGTTTTTCGGAAGACCCCGCAGCAAGGCTAATTCTTCCTGCATTCTTAGAGGGTCGAAACGTCGACGGTCTTTCCAACTCCGGCAACCACACATGCTAATATTTGTATATCTGCAGATGGAAGAGGTGTGCAGCAGCCACAGGAACTGAGGTGAATGGGTCGCACACATTTAGCCAGTGCTTGGGGAAATTGATGTGTGGCAAGAAGTTTCGGACAAATGTGCCATGCACAGATGTCAGTTGCTTTAATAATAATTGCTTTGCATGTTGTCTGGCTGCAGCAGTCAGGCATAGTAATCAGTTAGCTGCATTTATCAGTTGCATACAGAAAATATGTCTTACACAAAGGTTGGAGTACATGGACCAGGTACTTTTGTTAGTCTCTAGAAGAAGTGAAGCCGCAGTGTGGTTCAGGCAAATGACCCTCTCCTGATCCTCGGGTGCAGAACAGGATGAAGCTCACTGGCTGAGCAGTGGTTCACAAGTCCTGGTTTTGACAGTCTATGCGTCTCCCATTTCCTCACTCAAGATGCTTATAGTGAACCTTAGTCTGGGGAAATATTTAGATTGTCTCCACACTGAGTACTCTAGCTCCAGGTTCCTTCAGCTGCTGCAGATTTCTTTTTAGCAACAGGCATATGTTCCTTAACTGCTGAAAGGAGACAACCACAGATTGTCGCTGAAATGCACCCTCCTCTATGCTGCTGTGTAGAGCTACTTTGTTGAAACAAGCATTGGAAATGCAATAGGTCTCGCATTAGGAAAGTTTGAGCGATTGGTATTGTAAATGACACTTTTATTATTTATGTGTTGGTTTTGAAAATAGCAAAATTAATAGCTTTGTCAGTTACAATGTCAATAGTTTTAACTTTCGCAAATGTGATACCTATAGCATTTGTAATGCAATGTGTGTTGTATTTACGTGACTTAGATGTATTGATATTACAAATATTAAATAAAAGTTATTGTAATTTATAATGGCAATAGCTTAAACGTTTGTAAATAACTTTTGTGAAGATTATGTTCAGTGTATTTTATTGTGACGAAAATCCAAGAACCTTGCATTTGCACCTACACACACATATAGATGTGGTGGTGGTGGATCTGGGGGATATGGTGGTGGTGGATGTGGTGGTGGTGGTGATGGTGGATGTGGTGGTGATGGGGTGGATGTGGTGGTGGTGGTGGTGGATGTGGTGGTTGTGGAGGTGGTGGATGTGGTGGTGGATGTGGTGCTGGTGGATGTGGTGGTGGTGGATGTGGTGAAAGTGGTGGTGGATGTGGTGGATGTGGTGGTGGATGCGGTGGTGGTAGTGGTGGTGGTAGTGGATGTGGTGGTGGTGGATGCGGTGGTGGTGGTGGATGTTGTGGTGGTGGATGTGGTGGTGGTGGAAGTGGTGGTGGAAGTGGTGGTGGATGTGTTGGATGTGGTGGTGGATGTGGTGGATGTGGATGTGGTGGTGGTGGATGTGGTGGTGGATGTGGTGGTGGATGTCGTGGTGGTGGATGCAGTGGTGGTGGATGCAGTGGTGTTGGATGTGGTGGATGTGGTGGTGGATGTGGCGGTGGATGTCATGGTGGATGTGGAGGTGATGGTGGATGTGGTGGTGGATGTGGTGGTGATGGTGGATGTGGTGGTGGATGTGGTGGTGGATGCGGTGGATGTAGTGGTGGTGGATGCGGTGGATGTGGTGATGGTGGATGCGGTGGTGGTGGTGGATGCAGTGGTGGTGGTGGATGGGGTGGTGTTGGTGGTGGATTGGGTGGTGGATGTAGTGGTGGTGGGTGTGGTGGATGTGGTGGTGGTGGGTGTGGTGGATGTGGTGGTGGATGTGGCTGTGGCGGTGGATGTGGCGGTGGATGTGGATGTGGTGGATGTGGTGGTGGAGGTGATGGTGGTGGGTGTGGTGGATGTGGTGGTGGTGGATGCGGTGGTGGATGAGGTGGTGGATGTGGTGGTGGTGGTGGATGTGGTGGTGGTGGATGCGGTGGTGGTGGTGGATGTGGTGGTGGTGGATGCAGTGGTGGTGGTGGATGTTGTGGTGGTGGATGCGGTGGTGGTGGAAGTGGTCGTGGATGTGTTGGATGTGGTGGTGGATGTGGTGGTGGATGTGGGGGATGTGGTGGTGGATGTGGTGGTGGTGGGTGTGGTGGATGTGGTGGTGGATGTAGTGGTGGATGTGGTGGTGGATGTGGTGGTGTTGGATGCAGTGGTGGTGGATGTGGTGGATGTGGTGGTGGATGTGGCAGTGGATGTCATGGTGGATGTGGAGGTGATGGTGGATGTGGTGGTGGATGTGGTGGTGATGGTGGATGTGGTGGTGGATGCGGTGGATGTGGTGGTGGTGGATGTGGTGGTTGTGGTGATGGTGGATGCAGTGGTGGTGGTGGATGCAGTGGTGGTGGTGGATGGGGTGGTGGTGGTGGTGGATGGGGTGCTGGATGTAGTGGTGGTGGATGTGGTGGATGTGATTGTGGTGGATGTGGTGGTGGATGTGGAGGTGGATTTGGAGGTGATGGTGGATGTGGTGGTGGTGGATGTGGTGGTGCTGGTGAATGTGGTGGTGGATGTGGTGGTGATGGTGGATGTGGTGGTGGATGCGGTGGATGTGGTGGTGGATTCGGTGGATGTGGTGATGGTGGATGCGATGGTGGTGGTGGATGCAGTGGTGGTGGTGGATGGGGTGGTGGTGGATGGGGTGGTGGATGTAGTAGTGGTGGGTGTGGTGGATGTGGTGGTGGTGGGTGTGGTGGATGTGGTGGTGGATGTGGCGGTGGATGTGGCGGTGGATGTGGTGGTGGATGTGGATGTGGTGGTGGATGTGGTGGTGGATGTGATGGTGGATGTGGTGGTGGATGTGGTGGTGGATGTGGTGGTGCATGTGGAGGTGGATTTGGAGGTGATGGTGGATGTGGTGGTGTTGGTGGATGTGGTGGTGGTGGATGCGGTGGATGTGGTGGTGATGGATGTGGTGGTGGAAGTGGTGGTGGATGTGGTGGTGGATGTGGATATAGCGCATACTTATGGCATGACTAAAAAAAAAGCAAGCTGGTTCTGAGACGCTGCGGGCTCTTAACGACTGAGATGAAATCAGCAGCATTCCTGGATTTCTTAAAGTTTGTCGGAGGGGAGTAGGGTTGTGGGCTTTGCAGCACGGAGCGCACAGCGAAGTGAGTTGTGCTGTTTCTACTCCTTGGTTCAGGGTGAACCCTTAAGGAACTTTAAACGAGTGAATATTGCTGACTTCGTCTTTCTATTGTTCATGAAGGTTTTATTAAATTTGTGAAGGCAAAGAATATGAATGACGAGGCTGTATCTCATTCTAAACTGAATCTATGCTCTTCTGAGAGCTTTAAGGCAAATGTGTTATATAAAACAAGCATTGAAAAGCCAATAGGACCAGTTTATTTTAGTCAAAGGCAATGGTATGCACACTCACACACATTCATACATATGGTGACATACGACAGTTGTATGAGGACATGCACATAGTATTAATGCGGTGGATGCATGGATAAGTTTATGGTTGGATGGGCGTGCCTGCATGCAGCGGTGGGTTGGTGGGTAGGGGTAGCTGCACACATGGATGGATACAAGTGTGAATGGGTGGGTGAATGGATGCATGGATACGTTTATAGTTGATAGGTGTATACGTGGATGAATATATGGTTGGATGGGTGTGCCTGCATGCGAGGGTGGATGGGTAGGAGTGGCAGCACACGGAGATGGATGAAAGTGTGAATGGGTGGATTTATAGAAACTGGATAATTTCAGATACAATTTACAATAAGAGGCGCTTTGCAGAGCTTGCGACGCTGCACCTCTCTAGATGTCACGTTAAGTTTGCTGAACTATGGGAATGTCACACCAAAGTGAAACCCTTCCGTTAACGAGCTGTGCAGGTTCCCGGGCCGACTCTCTGCACTTTATCCACAGTGGGAGAGTGACATGAGTCGGGAAAAACATTCAGTTAATAAAACCCCATCCGAACCAAGTCCTGCAGCTATGAAAAGAGCAAATACATGTAATAAAGGTATTGTTTTGAATGTTTGACGCTGAAGCAGATACCAAGCACAGGGGCTATGGGGGGGAATAGTTCCTCCATGGTCTATGTTCTGGCAACACACGTAGATGGATGAAAGTGTGAATGGGTGGGTGAATGCTTGGGTGAAACGATGCATGGGTGGATGTTGAATGATGGATGTCGGAAGCAGCTCATTGAGGGAGTTCTGTGGAATGAAATATTCACCAAATGGCCCCATGCGTGTTACCTGAGCCAACCTTGAGTTTGTATTTAGATCACACACCGAACATTAAGAACGCAAGGTACCGGGAACAATCCCGAAAAGTGTGGGCAGTGTGCGCAATGACAGAACGGAAGGCAAGAAACTGAATAAGCAGAAACAGACTGAGTAACTGGAACGTAACCTCATCTCGGTGTGTCTGCCGTGTCCAGGACTCAAATGAAGTGAGGGGCATGGAGGCAGCAGACGCATGGGAAGGGGTGACAGGATGACATAGGTGGGGGCTGGGAGGGGAGAAGAGGGGGAGAGAGCAGAGGCCGTATAATAGATACATTCACTCCGATGTCATTCTTTCATCAAAACTCCTGGGTTTTACCAAGTCTGCAGCAAACCTTCAGTCCGTGTAGGACCTTACGAATTTCTCATGAGGCGGTTTTATACATTTTGGTTATCCATTCGTTGTGGGCAGGAGATGGGGAGATTGCCAGTGACGGAGGGCGGACGGACGGCGCAATGTCAGAACGGAAGGCAAGAAACTGAATAAGCAGAAACAGACTGAGTAACTGGAACGTAACCTCATCTCTGTGTGTCTGCCTTGTCCAGGATTCAAATGAAGTGAGGGGCATGGCGGCAGCAGACGCATGGGAAGGGGTGACAGGATGACATAGGTGGGGGCTGGGAGGGGAAAAGAGGGGGAGAGAGCAGAGGCCGTATAATAGATACATTCACTCCGATGTCATTCTTTCATTAAAACTCCTGGGTTTTACCAAGTCTGCAGCAAACTTTCAGTCCGTCTAGGACCTTACGAATTTCTCATGAGGCGGTTTTATGCATTTTGGTTATCCATTCGTTGTGGGCAGGAGATGGGGAGATTACCAGTGATGTAGGTCGGACGGACGGCACAACAGGGGCAGAAAAAAACAATAAACAAGTTAAAAGAAAAGGAGGCCCGGCCGGCCGTGAAACTGAAAGCACGGCCGGCCGGCCGGCCGTGAAAGCCTTTGATGCCGCAGGGGGTGGAGCGGCACCAAGCTGGGCAACAGATGGCTGACGATTTGATGCTGTGCACGCGCATTTTAGGTCAATGTGCTTGCGCATTGACCTAAAAGCGCACGGGCACAGCATCAAATCGCCAGTTATTTAAAGTCTGTTTAAGTCCCTATAGTCTCGCTCCGCTCACTGCGCATGCGCATTGAGAGGCGAGACCTAAAAACGAACACTGGATAAGCTGAAGATACCAGCTTCTATTCAGTGCTGTGTCACACTGGACAAGCTCCATGGCAACCATTTAGAGGTTAACACTGTTCTCTTCATTATGTGGTTCTTCCCCTTAGCACAAAGCGCAAGATACAGGGGAGGGTCAGGAAGCCACTGTACTGCTATGTGTGTATGCGCCTTAAGTTATGTTTCCAGTCAACAGTCTTTGCTAGTGTTGCTATTTGGCCAGGTCACACATTAAACCGGAGTCTACAGGGATGACGATAGGACGATGTCTGGAAGAATAAAGGCCACTTTATCCATGAAACTCTGATGTAATTTGCAGAAATACTGTAATTGCCCTTTGATATATTGGTATGGATTGAAGAAATTACATATTACGAGTGCTGTAATTGACAACAGATCTTTCACAGCTCCGTAGTCAGCTGTTTACATGCATAGGAAACACAATGAGCAGTGTTTCATAGTTTTAAACTATGAAATATTATCATGATTTTTTTAAAGCACCCCTGTGTCATACGGATTCTACGACTGAAGTAGGACTGTGTATCCGGACAACGCAACCGTCAAAATATGGGGACTGAGTCCACACATCATCAGAGTATGTTGGCCCAATTCCTAGCAAGCTCACAGTGTACCATCTGAACCTCTAACTTTCCAGGGTACCAGATGGTATCTGCAACATCAGAACATGACCACTATAATTCCCCAAGGAAATCATGTAAACAGATCTATCCTTTTGCTGTTGCTCAGGCATGCCCGAGGGAGACACAAGAATGATACAAATTGACTTTTAAAACGTTTATTGAAACAGTGGCATTCTTGTGTAAAAAGCATGACCTGCAATTATTAGTAGAATGAAACAAAGCATTACAACAAGCATTGCAAGAATGGTGAAAACGATAAATAGTTCAACCATTATAATGTTACAGTGTGATTATAATTACATTTATACTCCTACCTATTACTACCTACAGTTTCCAGAGCATAGTGGGAGTACCCTCTACTAGATCTCTTGGGAAAGCCCTACGTCCCATACCTATGTATGATTTATTAGGAAGCTGATCCGGTTAGAGCAATCTACTGTCTCTTGCAGGATGTAGAGAAGTGTCAGCAGGTCTGCATCTCAATCACAGGCTCATCATTCCAGGATAATCTGCAGAGGTGCTCCTCTGTCGAATTTGACTCAGAGGTGCATTATATATTAAAAGCATTGTTTCAATTGCACTTTGTCAAAGAAGCAGCGCTGATTGTTTGCCTTGAGACTCAGAGCTTTTTCCAACTGGGCAACAAAATGCAAGGGCATCGCGTTCAATGTTCCTTAGCCTTGTACAGAGTGTACAAATTACATGATAAAACTCTTACTAAAAAATATGCTGCACGCAGAACAATTTCTAGGTATGCTATTGTGCAAGTTCAAGGCATGTAGAAAGTCACAGTTTAGAAAAAGATGAAAAGTTTAAATGTGTAACTTAAATGGACACTTGGGCACTGGCTCTGTTAAATCTTACAACACCCACTCCTTGGCTAGATGGAGAATCTTTCTTCAAACTAAAACTCAAAAGCTAGTCTTTGAAAATAAACTTAATATATAAGCCTAATTATTATCAAATGAATATAACATCCACTTTAATAATAAAAGCAACTGTAAGCCATACTGCATTAAAAATGCCAATTAAAAACACATAATTGTTAAAAATTAATAAAAATGAATTTGCAAGAAAAACAAGGTACCCAATTAAACATAAGGAGGCTCCCGAAATGCTTTGCATGCTCTGAGTCAATAGGATCCGGGAAGGAACCTGCAACCGCAGACAATGTTTCCCCAGTGGTCCGGACTACAAGTTCCAAGGAACAAAAATGGGGGGATCCTGCCCAATCAGTAGCCACTGATGTTGTGCCAGCCGGCAGTGTAACCACAGAGGAGGAGACAGGATCTAGTATCCGAAGCATCCAGGAATGGCTCATAATAAGCATCTTGTAGCAATGGTAGTCTCATAGGACAGCACCGGAGATGGGCCCTTAACAGACGCACCTGCAGATCCGAAACCATAGATTGAACCAGTTGCATTGCAAGACATAGATCCAGTGCATACTAGAAAGTGCACAATAGACAGTGGCATACGGGCTCTATGCAGTGTAACCATATAGGTCGAAAGGACAAAGACCAAGTGTCTTTCAGTTCCTGAAGTAAAGATACTCCAAAGTACTGTATCATGCGTTCATAACATAGCAGTGCATGTGGGAGTTCCATCATCATTTGGCCTCGGGGTGGAACATCCAAAGCGAAGCAACAAAAATAGGACTAAAATTCCAACAATCAGGAATAACAATAGCGGTATGCCTCCAAATACACTGGAAACTAAAGAGTGTATATAGGAAGTAATCACTCCAAATACAGTCTGAAACGTGCTGGCAAAGCCAGATACAATCTCTTTAAAAAAGTGTATCACTCCAGTGGTATTTGAAGCATCAAATATGTGGTGCACAAGTTCACCAAAATGTAGTGTCAGATTTGTGCGCAGTAGTGATGTATTTCAGAAGAAGACATTGCAACTTTCTCTCTAGCAGATGTTAATGCTACGTTCTTTTGAAACATTAAGGCTTTCTGTTGACTTAACTTATCAAGATAACGTTAAAAATAGCAATTGAAGGCCAAATAGTAACTTCCCTGACTGTGTATGCAGGTGGGAACAACACATTGTTACAGCAGTTCACTGCCTGGAAACCGTCACCACATATTGGTACTCCTGGTTTCATCCCACAGTAACCTTGGTCATTCAGAATCCAATAACTTCTATTTGAAAGCAATCTGAATACTCGCTGAATCAAGGCAGCAGGGACACCCTTCAGATAACATGAAAATTGGCCATGGTTGCATTGCACACGCCATGTAGCATTACCTCTTTACAGAGCAATGAATGGCCAAACAAAGTTTCACATTAGTTTCTGTTGAGAAAGACTTCAGTTTCTCCATTCTGACACCTGTAATCGAAAGTCAAAACCCAGGTTTCATGAACAGATTACTCCCCTAACACCTCATATCTGCCTATTTAAAAATGTTTCAAACAAGATGTAAAATGAAACATTGACATTGGTAGTGAGATAAATCCATGAATCAGCCATATGGCTGATGCTGTCTCAGCTACTGTGAAGGGCAATTTTTTAAAAAGCTTTATACTTAACATTGTGTAAGTTGCGTCATTTTTGCATTTTTTTTTCTGTGCGTGTTAAATTGTATGGCAAAAATAAATCATTAAAGTTCATGTTGGACTTGGCCCTTCTGGCAGGTTCACCCCTGAACTTTTTGCCTAGTGATTTCTGGTCTTTGCGCACTTTGACACTGTGGCGCAGTGTAAAGTGCGTGCGCTCCCTGAGTGCGTGTGTGAGATTGGCCTGCTCTCCCATAGGAATGCATGGGGAATGTCTGTGTCCCTGGTAGTTCCTGATGCGTGAGGCGTGCATGGTCAAGCTTGGTATGTGCGAACTCGTGAGAGTGAATGCTTCCCAACGATGTATGTGGCATGGTTGTGTCTTGTGCGGAAGCGCCACTTCTAGACATGGCTGAGTATGTGCTGTGAGGGTGCTGGCGTGTGATTGGCTGGAGCTGGCTGGGATGCCAGGCTCCAGGAGTCTGTGTGGGTCTGCCCCGGTGGTGAATGGAGAGATTAGCATGCTGATGTGAGGGAGGGGCTGCGCCTGTGTCCTGAATGGGGCTGGGTTTTCCCCACACAATGCTGGCTCCGCCCCCTGTGGTGCGACTGATGACCCTAGCCTGCCTGATGAATGAAAGGGGTGGTTGGGCCATCAAGGGTACTCCAAAACCAGCTGCGACTGGTTCTCCCCCCACCCTGCACCTAAAGACAAAGGGAAAAGGTGTATAAAAGAGGGGCTGTGACCCCAGGAAAATGTTCTTGTTTGCTGCTTGAATCTGCCAGGGGCGTGCTGCTGCTTGGGCCCAGGGGAAGGCTTGCCTCCCCCTGGGCTCTGCCCAGCCCCTGGACTCCTGAAGAACTTTTGCTGGAACTCTGCCCTGCTGAGGGCACCTGGGAGCGCTTGATTTCCCCTCTAAGCGCTTAAGAGCGCTGTAATTTGCATTTAGCGCAGGGAGCGCTGTAAATTGCCTTTTAGCACCTAGGAGCGCTTTGCCTGGCTAGCGGCTGCCCACGCCGCATTTTGGCCGCTGATTTAAACCCCAGCGCTAGAGGCGCTTTACTTTTGGGAGCCGGTGCCCACCCGGCGTTTGTCCCGCTCCTGGCCAATTTTCGAGTCCCCTTGGCAGGTGCCACCCTGCCAGGGACATTGCCGCTGTTGTCGATTGCGAGTGCCCACCTCGCTGCTAAATTTAATTGGAGGCCGGTGCCCACCCGGCATTGCCCCCGGATTGCCACTTCAAAAAGGAGCTTCCCTCGGGCCGCCGCTCTGCCTACGGCGACCCGGAAGTCCCGCCTCCAGTCTCCCAGGGCCGCGCTGCTATTGGCTGCAGCCGCGACCCGGAAGACAGGCACAAGACGCCCGGACGAGGGCAGGACCGGCGAGTCTCCCTCCTTCTTCCCCCGGTCTGGGGAAGCCTAGGAGCCCCTCGAAAGCGGCCCCAGCAGAGGAGCCGAGCCGCGAGACACCCGGTGAGTGGCAGACAAGGGAGAGGGGCGTCGGGACACATTGTCGGTGTCCGCCCCCCCCCCCCCCCGTAGCGCGACCTCGCGCTTGTGATTATTTGAAGCCCTGAGAAGGGCTCCGGGGCCATATTCCTGTATCGAGTCCCCCGAGAGGGACTCCACCGCCCTGGCCAGCTGTATTGGAGCCTAGATAGGCTCCTGGGGGAAATCACAAGTTCAGAGTCCCCAGTGGGGGACTCCACCATAACGGCGCAATTTCTGTCGAGCCCGGAGAGGCTCGTGGGGCATCTGATGATTCTGAGTCCCTAGAGGGGGGACTCCAACGACGGCCATAGTTTGTTTAGAGCCACAAGGCTCTGGGGGCATTTTCCTTGGATGCAGAGTCCCTCGTGAGGGACTCCCACGCCCCACATTTGTTCTGTGGAAGCCACGAGGCTCCCAGGGGCCAGTTCATTTGTTATAGAGCCTGGAGAGGCTCATTGGCTGCCAATTTGTGTTCAGAGCCCGGAGGAGGCTCCCGGGGGCATTTCCTTCTGCCCCAGCCATGTTCTTGAGCCTGTGAGGCTCCAACGTTGTCCCCACCAGCATTGCTCCCCAGTTGCCCAGCACTTTGTGGGCAACTGCCACGTTTAGGACCCTGACTCTGAGACACAGGGCGTCCTAGCCCCAACAAGGCCAGTTGGCCTAGGGAAAGTCACAGTTGGTGACTAATGTGGATTTTGCTATTGCTACGTTTAGGTTCTGGCGCAGCGTTTCTCTGGGGCGACCAATGTGTGCGGCTCAGAAGAGGAGGGGGAGGCAGGATGCGGGCGACCCAGCGAAGCGGCGCGGCTCAGGGGAGAGCGGTGCTGCTCGAGGCTTGGACGGGCTGCCGTGCACGAGCTGCCGAGGGGAATGAGCGAGGCACATTTCAGCGAGGCCCCAGGGGCCCAAGAGAGATCAGACAAGTCCCAGCAATTTGTCAGGGCAGGCACAATAGAGTCCACTGGTCCTGGGACTCTGGTCAGGGGGCGAGCTCAGTACCACGCCCTTGGAATAGCACTTAGAATATAACAGAAAATCACTGTAGCTCAATACAAGTAACTACTGGTAATCAGGTAAGTACTCCCTACGCAATCCTAACCACCCTAGGAACAGGTCACGCAGGGAACCAGGACCTTACTAGCACCACCTGCACTAGCAAGAACAACCAACTAAATATCAACATACATTTAGGGGTATAGACCTGGGGACAAAACACATGATGTATCAACAACACATTCAGCGGTGTAAGGAACACATGACGCATCAACACACGTTCAGCGGTGTAAGGAAAAAGGCACATGATGCATCAACAACACATTCAGAGGTGCAGAGCACAGGGTGCACAAAACATACTACACATTGTACATTTCCTAGCACCCAAAAGCAATAGGACATAGATCATAACAGCATCTAAACCTCAGTTAGCGCATAAATCACCTTTAGCGCAGAACTCACAAAGTCCAGGTTGCGCCACTTGCGCCAGAACCTAAACGTAGCAATAGCAAAATCCACATTAGTCACCAACTGTGACTTTCCCTAGGCCAACTGGCCTTGTTGGGGCTAGGACGCCCTGTGTCTCAGAGTCAGGGTCCTAAACGTGGCAGTTGCCCACAAAGTGCTGGGCAACTGGGGAGCAATGCTGGTGGGGACAACGTTGGAGCCTCACAGGCTCAAGAACATGGCTGGGGCAGAAGGAAATGCCCCCGGGAGCCTCCTCCGGGCTCTGAACACAAATTGGCAGCCAATGAGCCTCTCCAGGCTCTATAACAAATGAACTGGCCCCTGGGAGCCTCGTGGCTTCCACAGAACAAATGTGGGGCGTGGGAGTCCCTCACGAGGGACTCTGCATCCAAGGAAAATGCCCCCAGAGCCTTGTGGCTCTAAACAAACTATGGCCGTCGTTGGAGTCCCCCCTCTAGGGACTCAGAATCATCAGATGCCCCACGAGCCTCTCCGGGCTCGACAGAAATTGCGCCGTTATGGTGGAGTCCCCCACTGGGGACTCTGAACTTGTGATTTCCCCCAGGAGCCTATCTAGGCTCCAATACAGCTGGCCAGGACGGTGGAGTCCCTCTCGGGGGACTCGATACAGGAATATGGCCCCGGAGCCCTTCTCAGGGCTTCAAATAATCACAAGCGCGAGGTCGCGCTACGGGGGGGGGGGGGGCGGACACCGACAATGTGTCCCGACGCCCCTCTCCCTTGTCTGCCACTCACCGGGTGTCTCGCGGCTCGGCTCCTCTGCTGGGGCCGCTTTCGAGGGGCTCCTAGGCTTCCCCAGACCGGGGGAAGAAGGAGGGAGACTCGCCGGTCCTGCCCTCGTCCGGGCGTCTTGTGCCTGTCTTCCGGGTCGCGGCTGCAGCCAATAGCAGCGCGGCCCTGGGAGACTGGAGGCGGGACTTCCGGGTCGCCGTAGGCAGAGCGGCGGCCCGAGGGAAGCTCCTTTTTGAAGTGGCAATCCGGGGGCAATGCCGGGTGGGCACCGGCCTCCAATTAAATTTAGCAGCGAGGTGGGCACTCGCAATCGACAACAGCGGCAATGTCCCTGGCAGGGTGGCACCTGCCAAGGGGACTCGAAAATTGGCCAGGAGCGGGACAAACGCCGGGTGGGCACCGGCTCCCAAAAGTAAAGCGCCTCTAGCGCTGGGGTTTAAATCAGCGGCCAAAATGCGGCGTGGGCAGCCGCTAGCCAGGCAAAGCGCTCCTAGGTGCTAAAAGGCAATTTACAGCGCTCCCTGCGCTAAATGCAAATTACAGCGCTCTTAAGCGCTTAGAGGGGAAATCAAGCGCTCCCAGGTGCCCTCAGCAGGGCAGAGTTCCAGCAAAAGTTCTTCAGGAGTCCAGGGGCTGGGCAGAGCCCAGGGGAGGCAAGCCTTCCCCTGGGCCCAAGCAGCAGCACGCCCCTGGCAGATTCAAGCAGCAAACAAGAACATTTTCCTGGGGTCACAGCCCCTCTTTTATACACCTTTTCCCTTTGTCTTTAGGTGCAGGGTGGGGGGAGAACCAGTCGCAGCTGGTTTTGGAGTACCCTTGATGGCCCAACCACCCCTTTCATTCATCAGGCAGGCTAGGGTCATCAGTCGCACCACAGGGGGCGGAGCCAGCATTGTGTGGGGAAAACCCAGCCCCATTCAGGACACAGGCGCAGCCCCTCCCTCACATCAGCATGCTAATCTCTCCATTCACCACCGGGGCAGACCCACACAGACTCCTGGAGCCTGGCATCCCAGCCAGCTCCAGCCAATCACACGCCAGCACCCTCACAGCACATACTCAGCCATGTCTAGAAGTGGCGCTTCCGCACAAGACACAACCATGCCACATACATCGTTGCGAAGCATTCACTCTCACGAGTTCGCACATACCAAGCTTGACCATGCACGCCTCACGCATCAGGAACTACCAGGGACACAGACATTCCCCATGCATTCCTATGGGAGAGCAGGCCAATCTCACACACGCACTCAGGGAGCGCACGCACTTTACACTGCGCCACAGTGTCAAAGTGCGCAAAGACCAGAAATCACTAGGCAAAAAGTTCAGGGGTGAACCTGCCAGAAGGGCCAAGTCCAACAGTTCAGATATTTCCAAGGAACACAATTTGATTTTAAAATCTGAAATGTACAACTCAATTGTATAATTGATCTTAGCTGACTTTGTCCATGCTGGAGGAGAGACATATCATTCTGTATTATGTTGAATGCACATGATAACATATTATACAGAGAATAAATAAGAGTTGACAGTGTAGTCATGCCATTATCTACAACAGCTGAAGCCTTTTTCAAATCATCCCTGTCAATTTCTCTCAAAATTTCAGCAGTTTCCTAATGGGAAACTTCCATATTTTGGCATAGAGAAAGTGTTGATTAGGACCCTACCAGAAATCCTGTAAATCCATATTATCAGAAAGGAAAGATAAGTATTCCTTAACTGCAGATAAAGTCAAATGTTGTAACTATTTCTGGCATAACTTCCCTACACTGTAGGTAGTAACCAGTCCTGAATGTTGGGTTTGCACATATCGGGGTCCGGTCTGCTTACTTTGAAACCTGGTGTGGTGTTTAAAAAACATGCATGACTACCATTACTGTCCCAGGTATTCCGTACAGAGGTGCAGGAGGGCATAGAACATTATTTTATTGAGAATGAGGGGACAGCTTCGACCCTGGCCCTGGAGTGGGATGCTTTTAAGTTGGTGGTGCGGGCCTGTGTTGTGCTAAGACAGCAGGAGTGCGGAGGACGCTTTTGACAGACATAGAGAAGGAGGAACAGCAATTGTGTCGCGCAGAGAGATCCCATCCAGAGGACCCAGTAGCGCACGCCGAAGTGTTGGCTGCGAGAGAGGGGGTGGCGGCGCAGGTAGAGAGACTCGCTGCTACGACCACAAAGAATACCTGGTGCGGGCACAGGCGGAGAGAGATAGGGTGGGCTCCCTGTTGGCGTTGTTGGCCAATCCGTCCCCGAGGGGTACGCCGGTGATGGCACTGACCACTCTGGCGGGTGTACCGTAATATACCCAGCAAGGGATTAATGAGATGTTCCTGGCTTTCTATACGGACCTCTATGAGAGTAAACTGCGGGATACAGGTGAGGGATTGGAGGAGTTCTTAGCTGAGGTGCAGCTACCGCGCCTTGAGAACGACCAGAGAGACGAGTTGGGGCAGGAGATTACAGTGGGGAAATACATAGTGCAATAAAACATATGGCACGTAAGAAAACCCTAGGTGCAGACGGCCTACCAGTTGAGTTTTACTCTACTTATGTCGATATCCTGGATCCCAAATTGCTGGCGGTTTATGAGAAGCCCGAGAGGTGGGGAGGTTGCCGGATTCTGCTCGCAAGGCTATCATCCAGTTGCTGAAACCGGGTAAAGACCCTTTTTATAGGTCGCCTACCGTCCATTATCTATGCTGACAGCTGACTATGAAATATTGAGTGGGATTCTGGCGATCCGGCTCCTTCCTTATATGGTACAACTGGTCCATTCTGACCAGGCGGGCTTTATCCCAAAGCACAATACCGCGATTAATGTGCGACGGTTGTTGCGGATATTGGGAGAGGAACACAGTTAGGCCCCAGTCGCGGCGGTGCTCTCAGTGGATATTGAGAAGGCATTTGCTAGCATGGAGTGGCCATATTTGTACTGGATCCTATGCGAGATTGGGCTTGGGGACATCTTTGTGGGATGGACGGAACTGCTTTATAGATCAGCGACGGCTCTGGTGCGGACGGGCATGATGATCTCCTCGGCCTGCCGGGTGTGGCGGGGCACACAACAGGGGCGCCCGCTCTCTCCATTGTTGTTTGCATTGGCCAGTGAGTCACTGGCCTCTCATGCTCGGTTGGGGAGGTATTATCCCGGATTATATCTGTGAAGGGACATGCAGTTTATCTCCCTATATGCAGATGATTTGTTGATCTTTCTCGCCAACACGGATACGGCTTTGGAGAGAGCGCGAAAATTGCTTCGGGTGTTTGGACAGTACTCGGGGCTGAAAACTGGGAAAAGACCTGCTTGTTTCCGGTGGTACTGGCTGTGCTGAATACTTCGCATGTGGTGGGCATCCGTTGGGAACCCCGATGTTTACCTTATTTAGGCACCAACGTTTATCACACTCCAGATGATTTGTTGGAGGGTAATTTGGGCCGGTCAATACGTGGACTTAGGGGTAGTTTGGGGTTTTGGAGTACGTTGCCACTATCGGTAGCGGGTCGGGTGGCACTCCTGAAGATGGTGGTGCTCCCGAGGTATTTGTACTATTTCCGGACGTTGCCGATCTGGGTGCCGGGCTCCATCTTTTGAAAGCTCCGCTCTATGGTGCTGGGATTTATCTGGGGGTCGGGTAGACAGCAAGTTGCTATGGCCACAATGATACGTCCGAGAGCTGACGGTGGTATGGCCTTGCCAGATTTTGAATGGTACTATTTAGCAGCGCAGTTGCAGTGGCTCACCCAGGCTGTGGTTCAGGAGGTCCGTGGTCCGGATGGCCCTGATGGGCGATGGATCCCACGATATATTTTATCCTTTACAATTCTCCGGCAGAAGATGCGTCTTGAACTGCTTACTGCTGAGGAGAGGACTCTGCGGTTGTGCTGGAATCGGTGCCAGCGTTGGGCCGGATTCAGTCGTCCATATGCCCCGTGAGATACCGCTGGGAATGTGTACGGCCTTACTGCATGGCGGGGATTTGGCAACGCTAGTTACCTGGGAAGAGCTGGGAATACAAGTGTTGGGAGACCTCTACGAAAATGAAACTCTGTTACCGTTTCAGGCCCTTCAACAGAAATATAATCTTCCACGGTGGGATTATTTGCTGCATTTAGTGCTTATTTTAGCTATGCAGCATTATTGGGGAATGGGTCTGTCGGAACCACTTACCGCCATGGTGTGCCAATATGTGGTGATGGCGGTGGGAACGGTTAAGGCGATTACGTGCCTTTATAGGCGCATGTTAACGGAGGCTCAGGAGCCACTGCGCGCGTTGCAAGGGAAGTGGGAGCGGGACCTTGGCAGGGAAATCCCGGAGAATACGTGGATCCAACTGGTTAGGAGAGCCTGGAAGTGTACGAGGAATGCTAGGTTCCAATTGGAACAGTTCTATATCCTGCACAGGGCGTATTTGAGGCCGGCCAAGCTTAATCAATACTTCAATGCGGTAGCTGCTCAGTGCCCAAGAAGTAGCTTAGAGGGAGCTGACTTTCAGCACATGTTGTGGGGGTGTATGAGTCTAGGGACGTATTGAAAAGAGGTACTGGAACTTCTGTGTCATTTAACAGACCGGACATTGGAACCAGACATGGGCATTTGTTTATTGCACTGGTTCCCACATACCACCAAAACGAAAGTGACAAGTAAATTTATAGGACTGGGCCTTGTATTAGCAAAGAGGGAAATCACAATGCATTGGAAATCAGCGAGGGGGCCAGGGGTGGGAAGATGGAGGGCGGAATTGCTCAAATGGGCGCAGAGTGAAGGCACACTTAGGCTGCAGCAGGCCCTGAGAACGAATAATGAAAAGGCGCTGGAGGTGGCGAGGGCGTGGGAGGCCTTAGTTGTGATATTGAAGACACCAGAATCAGAGTCAGGGGAGGGTTCGGACTTGGAGGATGTGCAAGATCCATATGATGCTTTAGCACGGTGGGAAGGAACCGAGATATAATCACTGGACCTAATGGTGATCTCTGAGTAGCTATGTTATGACCTTTACTGTATCACTGATGTTCGCATTCAATATTGCATTGGGTTCTGGCAAACTGTAAATGTTGATAGACCATGCTAATTAGGCACACCGGTGGAGGGGGGATATGGGTGGGGGGTACAGCGTGAAACGATTGATGACATTTTATATTGTTGAAATCTGACTGAAGTTGCATAGCTGTACATCGGAATTGACTATTTAAAAATCAATAAAAAAAAATTAAAAAATGTTAAAATGACAACCATTACTGTCTATTGGCCACACGAACCACCCTTCTGAACCTGAAAGTGAAGAATTATATGTATCATTCTTTATCACTTTCTTGATCTGTTCCTCTTTGTAATTTTCATAATGTTGTCAATTATCAAAACGTGCAAAAGAGGAAAGGTTAGGTATGTTCATGTCTTTAATTTTAGCCACACCCATTTAGGTGGTTTGCTGTACTGTCATGTTCAGAAAGTTCATTTGTTTATGTATTAAACAAGCTCTAAACAAAGACTCACTGCCCTGGACTTGTCAAGTTTGTGTTCTCCAAATCGATTTTCTTTCCAAAATGTACAGCTGGGAAATGAATGAGTCTGAATAGATTTGTTTTGTTCGGTCTGCATATTTTTCTTCACTGGGGAAGGGGTACATTTATAAGAAGAAATTGGGTCTAAAGGGTTGATACCAGAAAAATGTGCAAACTTTTGCAGATATGATTTTAAACTGCCCACTGGCAGTGTCTGGCAATGTTCCTATTGTGTGTCATTGAAAACTGCATGTGGCGTACTATCAATCAATCAATCAGGATTGATAAAGTGTGGCTTATCACCAGATAGGGTATCTCAGTGCTTACAGGCCCCAGAGGCTTATTTGAACAGCCATGTCTTGAGGGCCATTTGGAATTCCAGAAGTGAGGTGATGGTCCGGAGATACAAGGGCAGGCTGTTCAATGTCTTTTCTGTGATGTGGGAGATGGCAAATTCTCAACTTCGGCTGCGGTAGATGCGGGGAGTATAGGCAAATAAAAGGGAGACAGTGTAGTCATCTTGAATGGTTGGTGGGAGTTCAGGCGGTGGTTAATGTAGGCGAGTCCTGAGTTGTGTAGAGGCTCAGGAGCGTGGATCGACAGCTTGAATTTCTTGAATTACTAGCTCAATGTAAATAATGGTGTGCATAATGATAACACATTTCATCATAATTAGCAGAATTTAGATGGAAATCATCACTTTTGAATGCTGGGAGACTACGGTCTGTAGTCTACATCATGGCAGGAGCCACAACGCCCACATCACCAGCAGCGTGCCTCTCGGTGAATAAATTGCCCCAGCTTCCCCCATAGCATGGGATACCTTGTGGGAGACATTGTTGTGTCTGGCCCAGGGAGAATACCAGCCCTAGTCTACATCACGGCTGGAGCTTCCACACCCGCATCACTAGCGCACCTCTCAGCACATAAAGTTCCCCAGCTTCCCCTGCAATGTGAGAGACCTAGCGGGAGACATTGTTTTGCTTGGCCCAGAGAGACTATGGACCGCAGTCTACATCACGGCAGTAGCAACCATGCCAGCAATATCCAGTATGTATCTGGGCACATAAATGTCCCACCTTCCCCTGCAGCGAGGGAGACTTTGCGGGAGACATTGTTTTGTTTTGCTTCGGGAGACTGAGGACCCCAGTCTACATCCCGGCAGGAGCCTTCATGTCTGCATCACCAGCGCACTTCCCGGTGCATAAATTGTCCTGGATTCCCCAGCAGCACGGGAGAGATTGTTTTACCTGGCCCTGGGAGACTATGGGCCCAAGTCGACTTCGCAGCAGGAACCACCACACCTGCATCACCAGCATGCCTCTCAGCAATAAATTCCCCGGCTTCCCCTGTAGAGAGGGAGAATTTGATTGAGACATTGTTTTGCCTGGTCCAGGGAGACTATGGGCCCTAGTCTTCATCGTGGAAGGAGCCGCCACGCCCGCTTCACCAGCATGCCTCTCGGTGCATACATTGCCATGACCAAGGGCAGGCTTCGTCCTGCCCCGTCAGCGACAGGAAGAGACGGGGTGGGGCCACCTCCTTGGCTCACTTAGCTGGAGGGGTTTGAGCTGAACTATTTCTGCAGTGCTCTGCCCTGGTGGCTTTGGAACTTGGATTACAACTTGTGTTGCCCCTGAAGATTTACTATATTTGGTTATTGCCGCCACGCTGTGTTTAGAGTAAGCTAATGACAATTTATGAACTCTGGGGGCTTTGTTGTGACTTTATCACCTGGGACGTTGCCAGCGCTCTATTGAGGTTTTCCTTTTATGATTAACTCACCATTAATTGCAGAAGTTGGTAAATTTGGTTGCTGAAGGGAGGAGGCTTGTTATATATCTGTTGTTTTTTGGCGTTATCAGCTGCTGGCATGCTGGGAGGACGGGGTTACAAGCAAATTTAAAATGGATGAGAGAAAGGGGGGGCGCAGCCTCTGAAGGTTGCACCCCTGTTTCTACGGTTGAGGGGTTTTATAACCATGCGGTGGTGGTTGCCTCTAAAGATACTTAACTGGCTGAAAAGAAGGCTTTCCTCGTCTAGGTACAGGCCTCCTCACTCCGCACTGAACTGTTCGGAGGCTCCAAGGAGGTCCAAGGGGCTATTGAGTCGTGTGATCTGACACCAATGAAGGGGGACTCTGTGGGGGCAGAGGAGGGTCCTGCCCAGGAATCAGCTTCTTTAAGTCCCACACTTAGCCTTAAATGTAAACTGAGAAAATGAAGGGCTGCGACGACCCTGAGTGGTTCTAACGCCAACATTACCTCGCCTTGTACGCATAACTCTACAGGCCCCAGGACTGGAAATCCCCCATGAGGGAACTATTACTTGAGTTTAAGGCAGCCCTTAATGCTAAACTTTGCAAGGCTTATCCTCATTGAGTCTTTTGATATCTTGACTCACATAAATCCTGGGAGAGTCCTGCAGCAGGCGCAACCTGTTGGTGGATCCTGCTAGTTCTATCTCTGCCCAAACTGCCTCTGCATCTGGGCCCATCAGGCCCCCTGTTGACATAAATACACCCTTGTACATTCTTGAGTCGTCTAGGGCTGTCTAAGGAATCCCCCAGACCAATCCCACAACTAGGAAGGTGAACAACTCACGATTCCCTGTCCCCTTCCCTTTAGCAAACCCAGGTGCACATCATGGTGCTGTGCTTAACCTGCCTTCTGAGGCAACTCCATACGGCGTAGTCATGGGAAATGTTCCCGCCCGGGCTGATTCTGCCCCAGAGTCTTTTCACAAATTGGGAAATAAGGTAACACATTGGTCTAATTGGCACTCCTGTGATTGATTGGGGATCTCCGAGTCAGTTGCAGTGGCCAGTAGAGTTAAGTGGGTAGGAATGGAGCCAAAGAGATGGGCAGGGGACGGTGGTGGCAAATTTTAACAATCTGTCTAATGTGGCTCACATCTTGTCTGTTTTATCGTCTCATAGGCTGTTTGATCCATCGAAAATTATTGCCCTCCTCGTAGTGTGAGGGGGTTCTTTTACAAGCCTGAGACAGTCAGTAGCCTGACTGGTGTCAGGTTTCTATGGCTGTTGCTGCCCAGCCCCATGGCAATTGCCCCTCTGAGGTTATCCAACAGATTGTCCCCCTTAAGGAATTTGGAGATATGCAACTGACTGGGTGCACTGAATTCCGCACCATCAATCCATGTGTTGACAACTTCATTAGGGGAAGCCCATGATAATACCAAGGACTTGAAGCTCTTGTCCTGGAATATCGTGTGTCTCTCAACCAAGTATACCCAGGGGCGACCTTAGACATGTGGAAGCTGTGTACCTGCACAGGGCTGCCAAACCCCACGGGCCGCCACACCAATATTTATCCTTAATATAATAATCCTCTGAGTATGGATAGATATTTGTGTGGCGGCCCCTGGTAGGGATTTGCCAGCCTCCGGCTCTGTTCCACTTCCAAACATCCTGACCACGCCCTCTTTCGGGGCCCTCCCGGTCCCCCTCCTCCGGGGCCCCCTACCTATGCTCCCTGCCCAGGGCCTCCAATGAGCATAGAGCCACCCCTGGTATACCGATCCCAATTGGGTTATATTTCTTAAAACCCATCAGATTGTATGCCTCAAGAAAGGTGGGAGCTGAAGAATACGTTTTATAGGAGGGCTATAAGGCTGTTTCTTTGCAGTGCCTGCATTGGCAGGGAGAGCATGTGGGAGAATAATTATTTTTATAGTAGTGGAACTATGTGGTTGTGTTTGGTATCTGCAGTGGGAGGCACTGATGATGCTGGGGTTGTTAATAACCATGCCAGATATTTTCCTATGGATTCTAGATAATTTTTATAATGTTAGATCAGGACTTGATGTTTTTTTTAGCATTCCTCAGGTCAGTGTGGCCCTGCATTCTGTGACGGAGTCTGTAACCGTGAAGGAACTGCTGGTATTTGTGTGGGATCTCAGCAAGGTTGTCAATAGACCTTGTTTTGCAGAAGGGTCCACCCCGGCAATATGCCATCACATATCTGAATAACAATGAGTAGAAAACTTTGAAGGGCCTATAACCAGGGCACTGGGAGGTTGTCATGGATAGGACAACAGCTGTGCTAAGGACTGACCATGTGGTTTTTGATCTAGCCGAAGTCACACATGGCATTTGGGTATTATCTTGCACTAATGCCCCAGGACCAGATGGAATTCCCCCAGATCTTTTCAAGGCTGATCCTGAGTTGAGGGGGGCCCCTCTTGACCTGGGTCCTGATTGTGGCTCCCTGGGCCACGGCGATGACCTTTTGGTCGTCTGCAGTGATTTGGCTATGTTTAAGAAGCGAGGCAATGACAATCTGCAATGTTATCGCCCCATTTCCCTGATAGAGGAGGAGATAAAGGTTCTAGGGAGGGTAGTCCTTAAAAGGTTACTGTAGTGAGCTGACGCCAATGACATCTTGAGTGACGTCCAACATGGTTTCAGACCAGGCAGGCCTACATCTGAAAAATGCCTGAACCTCTAGCTGATAATTAAGAAATACATAGTTGCCCAGCCGGAATCTCTCAATTTACTATTTATGGACCTTACTTCCGCATTTGACAGGGTTAATCAAACCAAACTTGTGGCCCTGTTGACCCAGCTGAGCATCATGGGCGTTTTAGGTTGATTTGCACTCTGATACTACTGTCTCAGTGTGCTTTTCGCAGGGGTTGGCCTGCACACAGTCTTTCCCGACGAGAAGTTGTGTCCCCCAAGGGTGCATTTCAGCACAATTCCTGTTCACATTGTATGTAAATGGGCTTAAGTGTGCTCTCCTTTCTGTTGAGGTGGACTGTCCATGGGTGATGGCTAGATCACTTCCTGTACTGTTTTATGTCGATGATGCGGTCCTTATGTCTCGCACAGTAAAGCGTCTGCAGCAACTTCTGGACAAACGTGTCTCCTTCAAGGGGAGCCTGAACCTGTCTGTAAACTTTTCAAAGTCTCACATCATGGTTGCCGGACCATGATCCACAAGCTCCAGAATTTTCAAGGTGGCTGACTACACCTTATAGAAAGTGTCCGCCTTTCCCTATTTAGTGGTTTTATTCGATGTGAAAAGCAACTGGAAATCCCTAATTGCGGGTAATAAATTGAAACTTATCAAAACCATTGGATGTCCCCACAAGTGTTACTTAAGGTATATCAGGCCAAGTGTGTGTGCCAGATGCGCTATGGAAGTGAGGTTTACGAATATAGAGGAAATCCAAGTTGTTGAAAAAAAAATTCCCTGTCGGTCAGTGCATGCTCCACAATGCACTTTGGCCTTTTCAGAAGAGGCGGAGCTTGGAATCACACATTTATCCGATGTATTTGCCCTCAGCCCCTTGTTGTGCTAGATCAAGATCTGGATTAGGGAGGACTTAAAACGTAATCATCCGATCCTTTCAGACTGTTTGTCCCTTGACTATCCGCATAGAATGCCCTGGAAGCATATGTAAAAACAGCTTTCGCCACCATGGGGAGAGTGGACATCTTTTTTGACCCATATTCTTTGCCCCCCTGAGAACTGAAAAATGCCCAAGAGTTTGTTCCTTGAGCGAGCCTTGAGTTCAAGGGAGCAGCTTGAGTTACAGATACCTTCAGTGAGGGTGTTGTGTAGTTCCTATATATCTATATAGGATCTGGGTGTTAGACTACATAAACTGTGTGACTGGTGTCTAGACTGATTCCAGACACCCCCACTGGATCTGTTCGCCTGTATACCAGCTAGCTCACAGGGCCACTATGCACTCCTCTTACCAAGGAGAAAATAGTTTTGGGCAACTATCAAACATGACAACCCTGACACCTCAGGGATCATGGAAACAGTACAGTACTTTTCGCTCAGTCACTCATGCTCACTTTGTCTCAGAGAGTTATACAGAATAAACGATGGGGATGTTTTCAATACGCATTTATTGATCCAGCTTCATTCTAGTGTAAAATATGTGTGCTGCAATAACCATAATGCAAAAACCACAGTTGATGGACAGAATGCAGAACAATGTCATACATTCACCCCAGTACAGAGATCTGGGCCTAAATCCATCGTTTTTTTGCACTCCACAACACCCCAGTTCAGACATGGCCATATGCAAATTAGTCTGACCCTGTGCCTCATGGGAACAGTACAGCCCGAACTGCCAAGCCATGCCTTCCCTGGACTGGAAACAAGCTTCCGAGGACCGGTTTCTGGCATTCCAGCCGTCTTCAGCATGGCTTGCTTGAATCCTGTGGTGTGGAGAGCATGGGACTCATGTCTGAGCATACCCATCCCACTCGGGGTGACAAATGCAACAAGCATTTACAATGCAATGGTTTTGCCTTTGTTAAAGTTAGAGCTATTGGCATTGCTCTTGACATTATTTTTATTTATGTTTTTTTAACATAAATAAATGGCATTGTCATTTACAATGCCACTAGCTTTATCTATCGCAAATGACACACACAAACACACACAGAGCCGCCCCACACACACCCCCACACAGAGCCCCGCACACACAGCCCCCCACACACACAGCCACACAGAGCCCCCCACACACACAGCCACACAGAGCCCTCCACACACACAGCCACACAAAGCTTCCTACACACACAGCCACACAGAGCCCTCCACACACACCAACACAGCACAAGCAGGCAACAGGGGCAGACGGAGGCACAAGCAGGCAACAGGGGCAGACGGAGGCACAAGCAGGCAACAGGGGCACACAGAGGCACAAGCAGGCAACAGGGGCACACAGAGGCACAAGCAGGCAACAGGGGCACACAGAGGCACAAGCAGGCAACAGGGGCACACAGAGGCACAAGCAGGCAACAGGGGCACACAGAGGCACAAGCAGGCAACAGGGGCACACAGAGGCACAAGCAGAGCACAAGCAGGCAATAGGGGCACACAGAGGCACAAGCAGGCAACAGGGGCACACAGAGGCACAAGCAGGCAACAGGGGCACAAGCAGGCAACAGGGGCACACAGAGGCACAAGCAGGCAACAGGGGCACACAGAGGCACAAGCAGGGGCACACAGAGGCACAAGCAGGCAACAGGGGCACACAGAGGCACAAGCAGGCAACAGGGGCACACAGAGGCACAAGCAGGCAACAGGGGCACACAGAGGCACAAGCAGGCAACAGGGGCACACAGAGGCACAAGCAGACAACAGGGGCACACAGAGGCACAAGCAGACAACAGGGGCACAAGGAGGCACAAGCGGGCAACAGGGACACAAGCAGGCAACAGGGGCACGAAAACGGAGGCACGAAAACGGAGGCACAAGCAGGCAACAGGGGCAGGTGGAGAAAACACAATTTTCAACAGCCCACTTGGCTCTGCAACAGTTGCCTTTGAAAAGCAATACGGCGTAATGGGCATGATCAAATCCCGTCCCCTGCATAAAAAACAACAGCCTGAGGCGACTGCTAACACAGATGTAGTACAAGGCATTACACGGCAAGGGTGCTGAGCACCCAGCCTCTCATACAGGCAGAACTACAACAGACCTCCCCCATCCGCTGTGCACCCATCTTGCCCTACACTAGACACCTGTCAAACAATACTGCTCTACACCAGTCACCCAACCACGAACCACCGTATCTTTGCACCCAACCTCTCTTCCAAACTGTTCTACGCCAGACATCCTCCCCAACTGTGCACCCAGCCTTTCTTACAACCCGCTCTACCCCAGACACCCACCCACCCTAGGTGTGCACCCAACCTCTCCTTCAAACTGTTCCACACCAGACATCCACCCCAACTGTGCACCCAGCCTTTCTTACAACCCGCTCTACACCAGACTCCCACCCACCCTAGGTATGCACCCAACCTCTCCTTCAAACTGTTCCACACCAGACATCCACCCCAACTGTGCACCCAGCCTTTCTTACAACCCGCTCTACACCAGACACCCACCCACCCTAGGTGTGCACCCAACCTCTCCTTCAAACTGTTCCACACGAGACATCCACCCCAACTGTGTACCCAGCCTTTCTTACAACCCGCTCTACACCAGACACCCACCCACCCTAGGAGTGCACCCAACCACTCCTTCAAACTGTTCTACACTAGAGACCCACCCTTCCCAGCTGTTCGTCCGGCTTCTCTTTCAAACTGCTCTAAGCTAGACACACACGACCCCAGCTGTGGACCCGGCTTCTCGCTGGCTCTACACCGGGGACACACCCACCCCAGGGTTAGCTGTGAGTCAAACAGCCTGATGTACACCGCACCAGACACCCACTCACTCACTCCAGCTGTTCACCCCGCGTGCCAGACTGTTCTATGTCAGACACCCACCCTTCCATCCAAGATGGTCGCTTGCTGTCGAAGCTCCGTCGTCGGCTAGTACAACATCTCCAGCATTCCCCCCCCCCCCCCCAATGCCTCAACACCATTGCCAAGAAAATTGTGGCGCTGTGCGCCTGAATCAATCCCGAGTCCAACAGACATTCTCAATCTGTGTTTCCGACACCGGCACTCTGGGACTGCAGAGAGATGGACACAGCGACTTGGGCCCTGCTGCTGGAGGATCGGCGGTGAACTGCCTGGATGGTAGGCTGTCGCAATCTGGCCAGTTGCGGACCAGCTGAGGTGACTCACACCTCCCCATGCGCCATGAACGGGCTCTGCAGTCGGCCTGGTCGGCCGCGCCCGTTCCGCACTAAACACACTCGGCATTTCTGGGAGGCGACGTTGGGGACAGGGCCAACTGCATGCCTCGCTGCATTGAATAACGAGTGCTGGGGCGTAGGAGACGGTTGGGGGAAACCCTTCTGGTGCCTACCCCAAACACGCAGCGACTGGCCGCGCGGCTCTGTGGCCCCTTCGACTCTCTTCTTGTCGGGTGCCCGCCTGAGCCTGCTCCCGGGCCTGTGAGCGAGCCGCTACCACACTGCGTCCTTGAACTGAGAGCCCCATATGATGGACATATCTCTATCCCTGATGTGATGTCTGGCTGCACCCCCTTTCATCTTTCAACACTTACCGCGGTCAGTGGCCTTGCGATCTACGCACTTTCACTGCAGAATTCTGGTGTGTCCAAGACTGCGCGCTCCTGATGCTCAACTGTCCCCTACAACTGGGTCCTCCTGGCGGCCAGGTGAAGAGCACAGCAAAGGCAGAGGATACGCACTAACAAGTAGTCCTGGACATGGGTATCTAGCTGCGCAGACTGTACTAGGCACTACCCATCGTCCTCTCTCCTGTCGGGGCGGCTGTAAACTGCGCCAAGGTCTCAACTATCCCCTTCTCCCACTGCTGTGCACAACGTGCTTGACTCCTTGTGGTGTCTGGACCCGCCGACTGCGACCAGGGCCTGTCCCTCACTCTGCATCCACATTGCACCACTACACCGCGGCATGGGCCCTTTGGGAAACTTACAGACAGAACGACCGAAGAGACCCCCACCATGGCGGACAATGCTCAGATTGCGGACAGAGTAGACGACCTCCCTTCATTGTCTGCATCGATGCTCCAGGAAATGAGGGCTGGTTTTAAGGCCCTCGATGGGCGATTTGACGCATTGGACAAAAGCCTGGCTGACATGGAGGCCAAAGTCCAACATGATAGACGCCTGGATGTTGCAGAGGGGGCAGGGTGGATGCCGTGTGTTTTATCCCACGAAGCAGAGCGTCTTCCGACGACTCGGGGCTTAAAGCAACTAGCCTCTAGCAGAGCACCGTGACGATCGGTCTGGGAGGCGAGCAGCGACAGGCTGGGCAGCCCAGACAGAGCGGCAGGTTGGAGAGGCACTTCTCCGGTCTCCCCGCGGGCGCCGCCATAGTGCTTGCCGTCTTCCTCTCCTTCTTCCCCGGGCTGCGGGGGGCGGGCACTTCCGGCCGGCCGCGCTAGGATTGGCCGGCCGGCCAGTCACGGGGCAGGAGAGACGCAGAAGTGCCGGCAATGCCGGACCAGACACGGGGGCGTTCCCGGCGTCGCGTGACGTCGGCAAAAGCCAAAGAATCTCGGGAACGCCCCCGTGTCTGGTCCGGCATTGACGGACAGGCCCCTCGTCCAATGGCAAGGCTCCGTTTACGGAGCCAGCCAATCAATGACGAGGGCCGAACCAAGCTACACTACAGTTCTCATCAGGTTTTCGCCTGCGCGAAAAAGCTGCGCAGAAAGCGCAGCTTTCGCCAGGCAAAACCTAAAAACCACATTTGATGGACAGAATGCAGAACAATGTCATACATTCACCCCAGTACAGAGATCTGGGCCTAAATACATTGTTTTTCTGCACTCCACACCACCCCAGTTCAGACATGGCCATATGCAAATCAGTCTGACCCTGTGCCTCATGGGAACAGTCTAGCCCGAACTGCCAAGCCATGCCTTACCTGGACCGGAAACAAGCTTCCGAGGACCTGTTTCTGCATTCCAGCCGTCTTCAGCCTGGCTTGCTTGAATCCTGTGGTGTGAATAGCATGGGACTCACGTCTGAGCGTACCCATCGCACACGGGGTGACAAATGCAAAAACCACATTTGATGGACAGAATGCAGAACAATGTCATACATTCACCCCAGTACAGAAATCTGGGCCTAAATACATTGTTTTTCTGCACTCCACACCACCCCAGTTCAGACATGGCCATATGCAAATCAGTCTGACCCTGTGCCTCATGGGAACAGTCTAGCCCGAACTGCCAAGCCATGCCTTACCTGGACCGGAAACAAGCTTCAGAGGACCGGTTTCTGGCATTCCAGCCGTCTTCAGCCTGGCTTGCTTGAAACCTGTGGTGTGGAGAGCATGGGACTCACGTCTGAGCATACCCATCCCACTTGGGGTGACAAATGCAAAAACCCCAGTTGATGGACAGAATGCAGAACAATGTCATACATTCACCCCAGTACAGAGATCTGGGCCTAAATCCATTGTTTTTTTGCACTCCACACCACCCCAGTTCAGACATGGCCATATGCAAATCAGTCTGACCCTGTGCCTCATGGGAACAGTCCAGCCCGAACTGCCAAGCCATGCCTTCCCTGGACCGGAAACAAAACAAGCTTCCGAGGACCGGTTTCTGGCATTCCAGCCGTCTTCAGCCCGGCTTGCTTGAATCCTGTGGTGTGGAGAGCATGGGACTCACGTCTGAGCATACCCATCCCATACACATCCCACGATGGATTTAGGCCCAGATCTCTGTACTGGGGTGAATGTATGACATTGTTCTGCATTCTGTCCATCAACTGTGGTTTTTGCATTTGTCACCCCGAGTGGGATGGGTTTGCTCAGACGTGAGTTCCATGCACTCCACACCACTGGATTCAAGCAAGCCGAGCTGAAGACGGCTGGAATGCCAGAAGCCGGTCCTCGGAAGCTTGTTTCCAGTCCAGGAAAGGCATGGCTTGGCAGTTCCGGCTAGACTGTTCCCATGAGGTACAGGGTCAGACTGATTTGCATATGGCCATGTCTGAACTGGGGTGGTGTGGAGTGTAAAAAAACAATGGATTTAGGCCCGATCTCTGTACTGGGGTGAATGTATGACATTGTTCTGCATTCTGTCCATCAACTGTGGTTTTTGCAATAACCATAAGACAGAAACAGGTATAAACGGTTATAAGCACCAAGAGAGTAAATGGATGGTAGATTTCTATCATAGTGCTAAAACAATAGATATATGCAGGTATATAGATACATGACAGTAATAATAGGCACTCCTATGATGCTAACCCTAACTAGATGTATTGAAATGTACCTAGCAGGTAGGTATAGAGCCAAGAATCCCCCTCGGATAAAACCAACCCCCTTTCCTGAAGTGAGAAACTGAAGGACCCCGTCTTGGTCTCGAGATGGACAACCCGCGAGGGATGTCAGACCACTGCATGCTGCAGTGTCTACATGCAGGAGCCTCAGCATCTCGTGTCAGCATGGAAGTGTTACTCCTCTGCCCGCCCCTGCAAAAAATATGGTGTTTATATACCTAAAAGGTACCCTCAGGGGTTCTACCTTGCTTTGTCATGTCGGCCAAGGATGACGAAAGGGAGGACCCTTATACATAGTTAATATGCAGAAGATGTAGAAGATGGTAGTCCTGCTGTGATTCTAAGAATCCTCATGCATAATAAATTAGGCTAGTTTTCGGAGAAAAGCACACAATATTTATGCAGCACCTAACTAGGTAAAAAGTCATCATAAACCCATTATATAGTACAATAGCATAGTAATTGTAGGTGAAAGGCTAGGTGACTACCCAAGCCTATATCGGGGTACATTATAAATCATAAAAAGGGGATATTTGCTTCTGAAGACTAGAGGGCATTGAGCCCTACCTAAGTTACCCAATCCACAAGCCAGGTTTTTACTTGCTAGGTTTAGATTTAATCACTAACATAATGTGCTAGCTGTCCTCATTGGTTGTGCTCATGCTGGGGCTAGGTTGCTCTATGGCTGCGACAATAGGTCTCCTCAGGACACCTTGCACGTTGTCATGCATTGTGATTATTTTAGTAGGCCCAGGAAGAGGTTTTTAGTCCCCATGCTGAAATTACTCAATGTTACCCAAGTATACCCTGCCTTTGTTTATTTGGAGATGCTCCCAAATGAATCAGTTTTATTTGTTGTATCTTGCTTTTTACGAGCTGCACTAATGTCTAGGTGGTCAAGATCTGATTGATTTTAGGATTGTGTTAAATGTACTGTCTTTTTCTAGATTCATATATTCTTGTATTCTGTGTGGTAATATGTTCTATAAAGATGATTTTCTGGTAGATTTATAGTAGTCTTTTATGGTTGTTTTTGTCAACCACATAAAGGTTTTATAGTGATGATGATGAATACTGTATAAGAATCTAGTTCAGAAAGCATGTTTTTCACAGTGGTAACATCCCAGTTGTCATAAATACTACCAGGAGTGATAACATCATCCATGGAGACTTTAAATATATAAGGAATTTGCAATGTTTCTATAGGATGAAACATATCAAATGGGACCTTATCCCAAACAATTCTGCCCAGGACAGGAAATGCAGAAGTGTTCACAAGGTACAGGTCTCTTCAGACTTTTTGTAAAGAAGAAGGAGGCTTGAGTACCTCAGCTACCAGTACAACAGCAGAACATTTTGGGAGATAATAGCCATTTAGGAGCTAAAAGAAAACTGTGACAAATTCAATCCAAATGAATAGGAAAAGTAGTGAAATGGAGCTCCATATGTACTACCATGATGGAATCAGGTAAGTCTGTTTCGGCCAGGAAACAAATGCATGTATCCTATGCAGTGAAGTTTGTGACAAATCTGAGGAAAAGTCATCAGTGTCCGCAAAGTAGCCAGAGGCAGTCTGTGCAAAAAGAGGAACCTCATGGGGTAAAGTAGAACTGGTTAGTACCTCCAAAGATGGTTGATAATGAACAACTTTGTTGTTAGGAATGTCTGTCAAGGCCCGCTCCGCAGGATCCGGATGATGAAAATATGGGTCCACCTCCTGATGTTACCAACACCCTGAATGTGCAACACAGGGTATTTGAACTATCAGGCGAGGGAAAAAAGGAAAGGGAAGGGTCAACAGGGACAAAGGACCTGAAACAACAGAAGGACAAACATATATAAACAATGTCAAGTTAACTACTTCTCTCATGAATTCTCACTAAACCTTGAATACCTTATAGAAGCTGTAATGATTATTTCAGCTTTCCCAAGTGTATAAGAGCTGTCATGCTCTCCTGCAAACAAGCAGACAATAAAGTTAACATTGAGTCAGACACGTCATACACAACAGAAGTGCTGTCTATCGTGTAACCACACACCATTCACCTGCAGAGAAGACAGTCTCTAGTCCCTTCTCAATGGCACCCTCTGATTTCCCAAAATTCCTCAAAAGAATAGTCTTTGGCAAAGTTAATGGACAACACATCCGGAGCACTCCACCAAGATTACAAGGTTCATAAAGGCAGTACACAGTCAAAGTAGTTGTTGTATGAAAGAAAAGAAAAGAAACATGAGGCCACACGGGGTGGCGTGTAGTTGCGACCACCTCTAACGCTCCGTTAAATTAATGTCTCTCTAGTTTCTGTAACGGCAACATGTGGTTGCGACCACCACTATGCTCCGCTTACCAATAGATACTTGAAAACGATAGATACCGGGAACGGGTGGTTGCGACCACCACTGCCGCTCCGGTAATGATGATATTCATATACATACACCCTGTAGCACACGGAAGCATGTAGAACCCACCACTATGCTCCTTTGCTCTTTGAGCCAATAAATCCCAAAAACAAATGGTCCTCTTAATACTGCACACGGAAGCGTGTAGTGGCCACCACAACGCTCCGCTGCAATACCGATCCACCAACTAAAGAATCAATATACGGCAACGCAAGATAACCTCCTCCGCGTTCCGACAACTTCAGGGCTCAGCAGTAAATCAGAAATGGCAGCGCTAGTTGAGCAACACTCGGCGCCCCGTAGTCCTCAGCAACGATAACAGTACCTTGTGGTTTCGTTTCCGCCACCACTGTACATTCCAAATCCCTTCACCGAAGTCTCGCACCAGGAAACTCCATCGGGACACACAACGAACCACATCCAAAGGCGGCGCATTCGACCACTCGATCATCAGCAACTAACAGGAAACAGGAAACAGAATTACGCGCTCCGTCCTATAGCGCAAGCCGGTAATATACTTCCCTGAGTGAAGGATCATGGGAACTGTAGTTTTTTATATATTAGGCAGGCACAAACAATGCACATCCTGACAATGGCAGTCGAAGACTGTGAATTCACATATGGTGTTAGCAGTAGTAACAGAAAGTAGTAGAACTTCAGTATCTGACCTCTTCAGCCAGGGAGTAGCAATTTCTGTATTATTTAATTCTTGTAGAGGTATTTCCTGTATGGTAGTGAGAGGAGACAGCAAACTACCCAGAAGTTGTCGTGGCCTACTGCGTAGGACTGGCCACATTGTGTGGTTTGATACGGTGGATAGACACAAATTGTTTGTTTCTCCAACCAGCAAGTGGTGGCAAAATCACAGTTCTGGTACATGAAATGCCAAAGACTGGCATTTGTGCTCTGTGTAATGGGCCAAACTCTTTTTCTGAAATCTTCTCTAGAACTAGATCCCAATGTTAGGAATCCAGACAGGAGTTGCTTGTTGCTCCTTCACTTTTTCAGTGGCAGAACGTTTAGTAGTTTCATTTCAGCACACATCTCAAAAGCCTTCTAGTTCCTGTAAGACAGTGAAACATTCATTGATGTCAAAAGACTTATCTGTCACCACTGTGCCAGGATTATTAAGGTCTGGAATGTACATCTGGATGCCGAACGGGATCTTGTAGGGGGTCCAGCTGCTCAAGAATCTTCTAGGCAGATTATTTAAAGCTCTCTGGACTCCATGCACTTGATAGACTCAACTACGATCTGAACCTAATACTCTAGATCTTGAAGACTGCTATAAGTCACAGTGTTTCCTCTTCACTATCGAATTCCCCTCAGGATGATAGGGGAGGAATAATGCACAGCCACACCCAGGGTTCCCATGGTATCCTGGTAAGCCCTAGAGGCAAACACTGGTCCTTGGTCCGAGTGGAATGCAACTACTACATATGTCCTGATAAAGACTTTCAAATATTTTATAACAATTCAATGTGGTCACACCCATAGAAATCTGGAACATGAATCCACTGCCAATAAAGTACTTTTAAATAAACCTTCCAAATTTAGAGGACCGCAATGGTTGAGATAGACACATACCAATGGTTTATTTGTTCAACCTGTGACCACGGGAGTGCCGCAGGGGTCCTCTTTGAGCCCCCTGCTCTTTAATATCTATGTCACCCCTCTGGTCCAGCTAGCGGAAGAGCAGGGTGCCAAGATCGTTACTTACGCCCAAATTCTGTTTACCTGGGTAAATCAGAGTTCTCTACTGTGAAGGAGAAAGAGTGTCTGATGGCTGTTTTTCAATGGCTCTGTGCTGCTCAGCTCAAATGTAATGAGGATAAGTCGGAAATCCTTCTCTACAGAAAATTCCCCCCGCCCCCAGTTCAGAGAATCTCTCTAGCTTTCCGATTATCCTATGCCATCCTCCTCTGGCCTACCAGCAAAAAATGTGGGTGTTTGGTTCGATGAGCAGCTGTCCTTCTCGACCCAGATTAAAAAATTGGCGGGGAGCTGCTTTGGGATATTAAATTCCCTTAAGAAATTCCATCCACTGCTTCTGAGGACAGCAAAGGAAACAGTGACACAGGCACTGATCCTCTCCTGCGTTGACTATGCCAATGGATTGTACTTGGGCCTTCCTGATTATACTCTCAGAAAATTGCAGGGGGTCCAGAATGCGGCAGCTAGGCTTGTGCTCAACATTCCAATTAGAAAGAGCGTCAAGCATCATCTGCGAATGCTGCACTGGCTACCTGTCATAAATCGTGTTAAGTTCAAGGCCCTGGTCATAGTGCATCGTGCTCTTCATGCTGGAGGGCCTGTATACCTCAGAAAGCTCTTTGCTTTCTATACGTCTGCAAGACACTTGAGGTTGGCATTTCAGCTGTTTGCACAGATACCCCGAGTGCGCCTACAAAGAATGGGGGGCAGGTCCCAAGCCGTTAGGGCAGCCACGGCCTGGAATTCTTTGCCCTTTTCTCTGCGCAGCATCCAGGATCTAGGGCAGTTTAAGAAACAGCTCAAAACGTTTCTGTTTTAAGCACTTTCTCCATCAGCCCCTCAAAAGGCTCGTGCCGGGAACTCTCAGGAATAGCTGTGCGTGTTATAAAAATTCAATAACATAACATATTTGAGCCCAAGAGAGGTGACTGCGGTGGGCGGGCTGCGGTGGATCTGTTAATTTGCTGTCAAATGTCACAGCTAAGGACATATTGCTTTGATTGTTTGTAGCGACCATACCACCAATAGCGTTTCTGTAGTAAGGAAACAGTAACCAACCCACCACAGGCATTGGCAGAAGCAAAATCATCATGAGCAGCTATGATTAATTCTAGCCTGCAGTCTTGATTTGGTATTGCTCAATCCCCCACTCTGGAAATACAAGCAAAAGTTATGTTTTGGGTACTCAGTAGATAGAAGTATTTTTCTGGAAATTTCTTGGCTAATGGTGTGCCAGTGCTGAACCCTTAACAGCTCCCATGATGTCACCATCCACTCTCATGTGTGAATGAGTAATTGCAGCTACTACAACAGCCTGAACATCCACTTTTTTGGCTTCGTCAGCCAGTGAACTTCCTGCAACATATATTTCAACACATTGGTGACTCAATGTATGAATTACATGAGCCCTTGCCAAACATTCTTGAAGATGTGCAACCTTTGCCCAAAGCAATTTATACTTGATAGCATTCCATTTTGAGTCTCTGAATCCATTCTGGTGCCATTAATGTAAATGCTCAATAAACGTCTGGACACAGTAATACGAGTACGCCAAGTCCTCCCTGAACCTGAACACAAGCAACCCAGGACCATTTTCGCCTTAGTTTGGGCTCGCCAGCCAGGTACAGCTTGATATACACAGACTTGGATCCCAAGCTCACTGTGTCACTGGAACCAAGTTGTACCTGGCTAGTGAGCCCATAACTAGGGCAACACTGGTCCTGGGTTGCTTGTGATCAAGTTCAGGGGGACCTGGCTCTGCATTTCAGGCTGGACTGTTCACATGAGAAGCAGGGTCAAAAATGATTTGCATATGGCTGGGTCCAAACTGAGGTGGCATTGTGATCCTTCAGAGTAGCTGCGGCCAAGCTTTGGAACAGTCTACCTGCCGATATTCGCCAAATCCCTCACCTCCTACCCTTCAGGAAGCGAATCAAAACATGGCTATTCCCCCAGCCCTCTAACCCCGCCCGCCCCTAGTCAACTCTCCCACCTAAAAACCCAGGAGTAAGCTACCAGCGCCAGGATACCTGCCAGGTGACAGCCGCGCTCTATAAATGTTTTAAATAATAAATAAATAAATAAATAAAAATAGAATGATGGGTTGGAGTGCTACCCCAAGCTAATGTCAGTGGTTAGACTTATTGCAAGCAGATTCCAATTACCTTTTGTGTGTTTAATGTGAGTTTTGCTCCCTATAATACTTCTTCCTGAAATCAGATCCCCAACCCTCAAGCTTTCATCCTTCTGTGCTCGGTTCTGAGCATGGTGCATCCAAAACCGGTGTTTTGTTATGGTGAATTAGGCCTTCATTGAATGAGTCTTCTCAAATTTTAACATTCTGGTGTATTTGTCACTGCACAATTTGATTATTTACAGATCGTGGCATTTGAACATGCCTCATAATTGTGTGTTCCATTTGCTTCTTTTTCTGTCAGTGTATTAAAAAACACTGCACATGTGAAACCTGTGACATTGAACCTTAGAGTTTCCAACCTTAGCCCCTCATCATCCTTTCACCTGCGACAGATAAACAAATGATATAGCATAAAACAGCCCACTCTCTAATTTGTTAGGATTTGTTTGGTGGTCTATCTGGCTCAAGAGTGTGGCTCCTCAGCCGGGGTTGATCTGGCGGGCTGTCTGGAGAGGGTCAAAAGCTGGATGACCAAGTCTTGTCTCAAACTCAATGGAGACAAGACAGAGCTCATGTTACTGGGTCGGCTTGCTCCTGCTTCCATCGACTCGATTTGGTCACACTGTCTGGGCCCACCACCGGCACCAAAGGACACCATTAAGAGCCTTGGTATCTGGTTGGATAGGTCTTTGTCATTTGACTATCAGGCAACCAGATTATCTGCCACCTGCTTTGGCCTCCTCAGAATCATTAGAAAGATCCTTCCTCTGCTACCTTTTCATGCAAAACAGACCGTGATACAGGGCCTGATCCAATCCCGTTTGGACTTCGGGAACGCCCGGTATTTGGGAGCACCTGATTTTACCCTGCGGAAACTACAAACAATCCAAACTGTGCTGTCCGGACACTATTGCAAATCCCCCGCAGGACATCTGTTAAGTCTGGGCTAAAAAGCCTACACTGGCTCCCCGTTAGGGAGAGAATCATTTTCAAGTCCCTTTGCCTCGCTCATCAGGCATTCTGGGCTACTGGTCCAGCAATCAAGCTATCCCTCGTTACCCCGTACCACCCTGTCAGACAGTTGCACTCAACCTATGCTACCCTGGCCACGGTACCCAAAATAAAGAGAATTAGAACGGGAGGCCGCTCTTTCTTCTATAACGTGGCCAAGATGTGAAATGCTCTCCCCCAATATTTAAGGTCCAATCCAGAACTCACCTCTTTTTGCAAGCAATTAAAAACGTTTTTGTTCAATAAGTAGAACCTTCACTGGTACATCACTCTCATCTAACTGCACCTCTGTTTTAGTCTCAGCGCTTGGACGCCTCAGGGCAGCTACGTGCGCTTTACAAAATTCATTTTCATTTCATTTCATTTCAAGAAACTGTCTCAAATTGATTGATTTTTGCTATATATTGGTAGGGATAACTTGCAGGTATTTTGGGTGTTCAGTTCTGTTTTATGGAACAATTCTGTTGATTGATAGGGGTCCACAGTGTGAACAATACAGCTTTTGCCTACAACCAGTGGTAAGCAGAGAATGTCATGAGAGCTAGCAATACACAGCTGTGTGCCCACAGCCCGTAAGCCAGCAGTGATGCAGGGACCATATCATCAAGACAAAAACAAAAATAAAATGAATCCAAATGAAAATAAATGACAAAACTTCAGCCTCCCACAACCCTCCCCCCGCCCCCTCTCCTCCACACCAGAAGCATGTACTTGTTGCATCTCGGGCAGGATTAGGTCCCCTAGAGACCCTGAAAGGAGTCTAGGACTGTTGGGAGGGACTCTGCCAGTTCAGCTTTTCACGGGCGGAGCAAGCGCAAAATCTGTAGGTATTTGGGGGACGTCACTTCCCTGCATTCTGCTGAGCAAATACAAAGAAAGGGGGCCATGGATCAGGTATGCAGCTGTTCTATTCTCCACTGTGAGAGACAGTTGTTCCATTGCCAATGAAAACCAAGAGTTTATGAAGCCTGAGGTATGGTCCAGGATGCTCTCAGCACCCCAGAGCTCGAGGATCACTTGGCAGGCAGCATTTAATGCTAGGGCCATCTGCCAACCCCATAGCGAGTGGAGCGGGAAAGTTAGGAGTTGGCAGTCTAAGGATAGAGTACACGGGAAAGTGCAGAAGAGTAGTGTTAAACCCTGAATTGATGTCATATAATACCTGCACCCAGAATCTTGTAAGCTTGGGGCAGTTACATGGAAGATGAAGAAGAGAACCTGTCTGCCCGCAACCCCTTCAGCATTTCTCTGAGCCGCCCCGTGTTCCACCTGTGTGTACGTGCTGGTGTAAAGTACCAGTAGGATGCTATTTTGTAGGCTGCCTCTGTACCGGCCATGTTGTGTGCTGTATGATGTGTTCTATAAAAAATGTCAGCCCATTCCTTGGAGGAGAGAGAACGCCCTAATTCCTCTTCCCTGCGCAGAAGTCCTTTGGCTTTACATGTCGTGCCCTCCTCTGAAAGCATAGTATAGAGATTGGAGATAAGGCGCTTACCGCCCTCTTTGCAGACCAGCCATTTCTCCAACACGGTAAGGGGGGATGAGGCCTCCTTCTTATAACCCAGAGAGTTCACAGGGTGCCTCAGTTGCAAATAATGGAATGCGTCCGATGTGGGTAGAGTTCAGTTCTGTTTTAGAATATAACTTGCCATCCATCCTGCAACAAAGCCAAAGATACCGGACATTATAATAATTAGTGCATTTTGCAAAACAGTGCTTGCCATTTAGCATGGGGACAGCGGCCTAAATTCCCTTGCTCGACTTACTGCACCTCTACCAACACATAGTGAACTAAGGCCCACGCCCAGTTGTCAGGATTCCAACTGTCCTTTGCAGGATTAATGGGTCGATGTCATGTTATTCTCATGCCACCCTTTGGCCTCAGAGTATCAATTTATCAGCCCTATCTTTGGGGCAATTTTGATCTTCGTGATTTAGGTTCGCCAAGCCAGGACCAAGCTCCTGTGCATCTTGGGGGATCCGCTGTGAGAGGGTAATTCAGATTTGAGCTTATTTGTAGCTCTGTCTATGGTGGAGGAACTTGATCCCCCCTGTGGCCCTGAATGATGGCATAAGAAGATGGTTCCAACTGAAGTTGCCTTCCCAACCAGCCAAGAAGAGAGTACCAGGCCCCGTGATTGTTTATCTCCATAGATGAGGGTTAAGACTCCTGACTCCAAAATGGCGGATAGTCTTGCGCGATCCAGCCTCTCAACGGGTGAATAACCACAATAATCAACTGCAATAAACTCACCCACCCAAACAACAGATTAAGCTCTCTATTACAGCCTCTTGGTAACATAAAACAAATTCTCAGCCCGCTGCCCTAACATCAGTAATCACAGGTCACTGCACCTGGTGCCTGACCAAGGTAGTGACCATTGTTCCTTGACTGACTTTGACGATTAACAATTCTTTGTGGCCTCATGACGACTGAGGAGATTTGAGTCTACAATGCCTGACTTTACAAAGGAGCCATACTGCGTAATATTTCGATTATCCTCTCTTGACTACTGGAATCTGTGCCCCCTTGTTCCTCTTACAACACTCTATCTTCAGTCCTATCTTGTTGAATCAGTCCTGTTCTGAAGTAACAACCTGTTCCTAATCGCCTCACTTCCCTAACTGCACATTATTTTGCGTATCTTCAACTGACTTTTGGAATATGTGCCCCCTTCTTGTCTTTATGCTTCTCCTCACCACTGCTACCCTAGTAACACTTTTCTCATACCCCCACCACCCTCCTCCTCCTCATTTTCCCAACATGGCCACCACTCGAGGTAATTCTGGAATTAACTGCTATAAAATCATTTATTCTCCTAACCTGACTAAAGCTTTAGCATAAGGATTCAAGCATAACACCATTGAATGCTTCCCTGATTCCCTTTTTGTTGCTCAATTCTACAATGGTCGTTATGGTAGGCTCAAATATGATTTCATTTTTTTCACTCGCGACATCCCCTCCTGGTCCACCAGCATATATAATTCCCTTAACGTCACCTCCTCCTCCTCTATCCCTCATGGGAAACAGCTAAAAATGTCCCCCCTCTGCATGTTTTAACGGCTCTCTCACTATCTCATTCTATAACAACGGTACTGTCATGATTCAAGCCGCGCTCCCTCTCGTAGACCTACCCCTCTCTCCCGGTCCCGGCAGAGAGGGGTAGGCCTACGAGAGGGAGCGCGGCAGAATACAACCTGAAAACTGAGAGGTTATACCCGCAGCTCTACCTGCCGGGTGCTGTTGTTGTGGCTCACCCAACCAAGATAGGCAATTGCAGCACAACACAGGTATTACTTTTGACCCTTGACACTGATTAGAAAAAGTCTTCTAGCTAGGTAAGGGCACCATGTAGACAGTTAACAAATCACAAAACTTTCTGTTTATTTTTCTTGATCCTGACGAATCGCTTGTCAGAGGACGAATAGCGAGAAACATGTCGACCGATTGATACACTCTGTAGTCTAGTCTCGCACTAGGGGACATTAATTCCCTACGAGCCTATTCTATTTGTCCAATTTTAATTTGGAATAAGGGATCGCTAGAATAAACCTGATCCTGGTACCCTTTACTCCAATTTTAACTTCTTCACCACGTCTACACACTACTGGCCCCTCACCCACACTTCACCCATATGGCAGTTGGAAAAAGATCTCCGCCAAAGAGCCCCTCTTTGAGGTGTTGCCCGTTGGGTATTGCACCGCCGACCCAACGAGGAGCATTGCCGATGATGAAGCATGACACCTGCAAGGGTGTGTGAGGCCATTATATCCAACAAAGTGGATACCCACGCGTTCATCCACAAAATAAAGTAGTCACCAACATCCAACCTTCACTCCATTTAGGAACAGCCCGGTACTTCTTGTTTCTCACTCTTTCTCTTTGACCACCTCTTCCCTTCCCTACTCCCCTCCCCTGCGACCAGGTTTTCCCCTTTCCCTTGACTCTTCATCCAGCTCCACCCATTACTCCCTATCTCCTCCCCTGACCCCCTACACTCCAATAGGCTGCACTCTCGGGAGGCACAGGTCGACCCACTTCTCCCCCCTCCCCTGTGCCCTCCGCTCCCATTCTTCCCCCCTCACAGTGTGCCCACCCCTCATCACTTCAGCCTTATCTCTACCTAATATGCTCCTCGTCAAATCTGCACCATCCCGGTAATCTAATCTTATCTCCTCCCCTCCATCCCTATCTGCCACCCCCCTATTTAGTCCACGTCTCCTCCAACCTTCACCCCTAGTTAACTTTCCTCCTACTCTTCTCCTCTTTTCTACCCCCTCCTCCCCTCGCTATGTACCCCGATATCTTCACAAACCCATTGCATCTCTCTTCTTCCCTCCACTTCTCCAGTAATGCTGTGCTATACCCTTTTCCCCCTGGTAACCCTTTCCCTACATCGGCCTAGCAGAACCACTTTCTTTCTTCAACTTTCCTATCTCACAACCCCATTCACTCTGCCAGATGCCCGTTTTCTTACATCCACCTCACCTAGCTGAGCGGTCCTCTCCAATCCCCTTCCCTCACTTTCTCCCAAACCAACTTTCCTTCCCATGACTTCACACATTCTCCCCCTCCCTTTCCGCCACACCGCCTCGCTCCTCACCTATCTCCCCCTAATTATGTCCTTAATTCCTTTCCTTCTTGCAACGTCAACAAAGACAACTCTCCTTTCACCTCTGATGCACCAACGCCCGCTCTCAACAACCACCTTTCCCCACCTCTGAACCCTGCACCCCAACTCCCCTCCCGTACCCCCCTCACCCTGCCTTCCAGCGCCAATTGCACCCCCTCCTGTTGCCATTGAGCCACCCAACATGCTGTGCTCTGCCCTACTCTCTCTGGAAAATAAGCTAGGTTCTGTCATCACCTCCATCTCCATCAACTTGAGGCTAGCATTTCACTTTTAAGCTCCAAGATTTCCACCTCTCCATACACCTCAATTCCTTTGGAAAACACTCATCTTCCCACGAGATGCACCTCGCCCCCACACCCCAAAATAACCAATCATAACCTGTTGTCTGCAAACATCGCGAACTCACACAAGCCCTCGAACGCCACCTTTCTTCCACTTTCCTCTCCAAGCAACCCTACTATCTACACTATTCCGACCATCACCTCTGTCAGAACCTCTCATCCACCTAAACCCTCCCAAGCACCCTTGTAAAAGTACATTATCCCTATCACCCCTCATAGCCCAAGTGCCCCGTCACCAAAACTGTCTCGACAGAGCTGCGCTGTCTGCTCCACAACTGCAGATCTGCAATAAAACACAAACTTGAAATCTCCGATACCATCATCCTTAATAACATTGACATGCTGTTCCCTACAGAGACCTGGTTCAATGATACCTACCTCTCACTCTATGTTTGATCTCCTATTACACACATGCTATTCTATATTTAGAAATGACAGATTAGACAAAGTTGGGGGAGGTGTTGGTCATCTTTAGAAATTACCTTCAACTTAAGGCTTTTACTAACAGCGCCTTCCACACTTTTGAATGCCTATCTCTTGAGCTTCAATTGCACCACTTTTCACCCCTCAGATTCCATGGTCAAATCCTTAGCCATTTGGCAGAACTTTGACCCCATCTCTGAAGATGCCCTCTTCAAATGCATCCTCGAAACAAAGCCCTCCAACCATTCTCTTGACCCCATCCCTAGTGCCATTGCCATCGACTTCTGCAACAATTCTCTTTCCTATTGGACCACTCTGGTTAACCTCTCCCTCTGTCAAGGGTCGCTTCCTATTTCCTTCAAAACTGGGCAGGTTGCCCCTCTGCTTTAAAACCCCACTGCTGATGCGAACAACCTCAACAACTTTTGCCCTATACTAACCTACCTTTTGTTGCGAAAATCGCAGAAAGATGTGTAGCGAAACAACTCTCCCGTCATATCAAGGACAATGATCTTCTTGACAATTTCCAGTCTGGCTTCATTCAAAACTGCAGCACTGAAACAATCCTACTGCAAGTGATTGATGACGCGCTGCAGATACTTGATTCGGGGGAGTCCTCTCTTCTATTTCTCCTTGACCTTCCTGCAGCCTTTGACACTGTCAATCACAACACTCTGAGGCAAGATCGATCTACAAGACTGCCTGTATCACCCACAAAGCCTTGCACTCCTCCTCTCCTCGCTACCTGGCGAATAAACCGAAACTCTCTGGAGGATCTAGACCATCACGAACAGGCCCGGACTGGCCGATGCGGGCACCGGGTAATCCCCCGGTGCGCCGCAAGGGTTGGGGCCGGTTTTGGGTCCAGGGGGCCGTTTTTGTTACAGGGCCATTTTTGCAGCATAGCTGCAAAAGCGGCCCTGTAACAAAATCGGCCGAAAACCGGCCCGACAAAGAGCTTGGTCGCACCCCCAGGGGGCCGGCCGAGCACTTTTCCAGGACCGGTTTTGGTTCTCAGTCCGGCCCTGATCACGAAATGTGGAAAATGTATTGCTTGAACCTCCCACTTTCAAAAAGGAAAGATCGATGGCCCAATCCTTTTCAGGCAATGCAGTGAGAATCTGGAACTCACTTCCCCCTCAGCTCCGGACCACCACCTTTTCCCAGTCCTTCAAAACTGACCTCAAAGTTCTCCTCCTTCAAAGACACTTCCAAATCTAATTCGCGCCCTCTCTATTCCCTGAAGGAAGTTCTTTCACTATAGGAAATTCTGTACTCCATGCCTATAGAAGTGCTTTCCCAGTGTGTTCTTGTGTTTTGAGTGTCTGCCATTTATTGCAGTTTTATACCTCTACTTGTATCTTGTATGCTTATGTATTTGCACACGTCACTTTTTCCTCTTGTAACCTATCGTTTGCTACCTCTTCTTGTATTTTGTTTGCTTTTCATACATGCACAATTGCCACCTTTGCCTCGTGTAATGTAACGTTTGCTTTTGTAACATGCCCACTTGTAATTTTCTCCTCATGTAACGCTACTGTGCCTATTGTGAAGCGCTCTGACACCTTCGGGTAAAGTCTGCGCTATATAAATACGCATAAAATAAATTTAAAACAAAGATGAGTACTCAAGCAATTATGGAAGGCCGCTGTAGAGGTAAGAAACAGCTGAAGTGTAAACCCATCTACTTCTTTGTGGAAACCCCTCAGGCTGCAGTAAGAAATAGGAGGGAATAGTTTCCATTGACTAGAGTTTCTAGCAACAAAAGTCCATGTGAAGTTTTTGCATCTGGCAAAGCAGTGACATTTGAAGGCAAATTATACTTATTGTGGAGCATGCCAGAGGCCTACCGGTTCCTTTACGTGCTGAAGGTGGGACAAAGATCAGCAGGTTCTGATTTTGCCAGCTGCGGGACAGTTGCACCCATTGACTTTCTTTGTGTCAATCTCTGCACCATTGTTGCAGGTTGGAGTCTGCTGGAGTGTATACCCATTTTGCCCTGGCTTAATAAAATGGACTCGAGGACATTCTGGTCTGTAGCCACCACAAAGACTTGACTGACAGTAATAACTTTGGCTCCTTCCACAGGTGCCCACGTTTGATGTTCTTTGAGATTTCTTCGTCCCTGTATCCTTCCACTGTGTCCTATTACATCCCTCCTTTCTAGGCTTCGTAGTTCCTTTTCCCCTTTTTATTTCCCCTTTAATACTTCCCCTCTTCTACTGCCTTGTTTTTCCCTTCCTCTTCTAAATCCAGTGCACATTAAATACAAATAACAGTTAGCATATGGAGAAAGCCACTAGCACCCACTTTGCATGTACAGAGAATAGACAAACATGTAAAATAGTACCTGCAGCAGTGTATTAGACAGCATAAACCATCCTTCACTCTAGAGGTAGCAATACATCGTATCAGTCCCTCAGTCTTAATGTAAAACACAATAAGTTCTCTTTTCCTTCTATAGGTTACATTATCGGAACAGTTGCTGGATTCTTTACGTCAGGTTGTGGGCACTGCAAATCTTTCTACAGCCTTGCCAGTCCGCGAGCAACATGGCAGAGATGAATCCATGCACAGGTGAGGTGCCTGCACTGTACAATGGGGTCTTGGGGGGCAGCTGACCACAGGGAGGTCTGCACATCGGGATAATTTCAGGAATTGAGCATTCCAACGAATTCTGCTGTTTTGGGATAGGATTGGGCTATATTGTAGCCCAGGTTTAAAACTGGGCAGTTTATGCTACCAGTCACCATTTTATAGTGGTGACACGGTGGCTGGTAGCTGGTCCCAGAGCATTTTTTGTAGCGCTTTTTTGGCTTGGTTGCTAGCGGTTTATTGAGATAGTGTGAATTACTCCTTACCTTATTTGAAGTAAAATGTTGTCTGCAGAAAAAGTCGTGCAGGCGCTACTGCTCATGGAAGTGATAGGGGCGTCTCAAGCTCCTGGCTCCGAACGTAGCCAGTGGAGGCCACCCGATGCGTAGGGCATCTGCAGGGGTTGCGGCGGCGGTAATTGCCTACTCGTCCTTCAGTGGACCACCGCTGGGCAGGTGTGGAGGTAAGGGAACGGGCCACTCCGGCTCGAGGTGGGGCAGAAACTGAGCCGGAGCGTCCTGCTTTCCGAGTGCATTTGAGTGCTCGTGAGGACCTAGTGGAAGATGTTGGCGGGGGGGGGGGGGGGGGGGGGGGGGGGGGGGTGATGCCAGAGAGGTAGGCAGAGCTGCAGCAGGAGGGACGGGAGCCAGGGAGGTTTACCGTGCACGTGGTAAGACTGTAGGCCCAAATAAGGACAGCACATCGAGAGCGGTGCGGAGACTAACTAGTGGCCAGGAAAGGCGCACACACAGCACGTGCAATGACCTACACACGGGATTGAAAAGCTGCACTGCTCAGGGTGCGGACTACTTAGACATCCAGGGTTGATGCTGTGTGGGACGCAAGGCGCGTTGACTCGACGTCACAGTGCGGCGTTGTGAATCACAACAACGTCATAATCCGGGGGGGCTCAGCAGGGCTATATAAGGCCGCGCAGGGCCCATAAATATGTCAGTCGGACATTGAGGTCAAGATGATCACGGGAGTCCGAGGGCCCGGCCCTCCTGATGAGGAACCAAGCTCTCCGGCCATGATGGGACTCTGCGCCTGCGGGTTCCGCAGGCAGACGAGGATTCTGCAGGTAGTCTTCTGCCTGCTGGCCTTCGTGACGTGCCTGGGGTCCGTGATCTACCTGTACAGGCCCTCACAGTTCCAGCAGCAGCAGCAGGAGACGCTCTCCGGCCTGGTGGAAGTGATGTATGAGCAGCGGTCCAGGCTGGAGCAGTCCCTTGAGAAGGAGCGTGCGGAGCACAAGACCAAGGAAGATTTTGTGGTGCATAAATTAAAAACTCAAGAAGCCCTGAGCAAGGAGAAGGAAGGCGCCATGAACCACAACGTCACCCTCCCCTCTCGGCACATGACCCTGAAGAACCAGCATGAAGGAGCCAAAAAGCAGCTCCTGGACTTACAGACGCAGCATAACTCCCTAAAGCTGGAAAACCGGCGCGCGTTGGAGAGCCACAACCAGAAATACGCCCAGCTCCAGCGGGAGAATGAGAACCACGTGGAGATGCTGCTGGATACAATATCGAAACTAATAGAAGACAGTACAGTTCTTCGCAATGCATTTGAAGAGGTCCGCTCTAAGCTGCGTAGTGCGCAGGAGCAGCTGAATAAGATGCATCAGCTGAATGAACTGTTCGGAGGATACCAAGCTACAAGCTGGTCCCAGCCCTGAGGCACCACCCATTGCAATTACAGGCCCCAGATGAGAAGCCTTCCCGAGCCTTTGATGCTGAATTGCAGCGCATTCGCGAACAGACTGGCCTACAAGCGAATACTCTGGAGACACGGACAGATTCTCGGAAGAAAACCCCAGTAAGTGCTGCCCAGACTTTTGAATCTATCAGAAAATTGTTGGTACCCTGGACAGGGTCTCTTGAAGTTCTGACTGGCCTCCAAGCAAACACTCTGGAGACGCCAACAGACTCTGGGAAGAAAACCCCAGAAAGTGATGCCCAGACTTTTGAATCTATCAGAAAATTGTTGGTTCCCCGGACGGGGTCTCTTGAAGTTCTGACTAGACTCCAAGCGAACACTCTGGAGACGCCGACAGGCTCTGGTAAGAAAACCCCAGAACGTGCTGCCCAGACTGCAGTATCTATCGGAAAATTGTTGGTACCCCGGACGGGGTCTCTTGAAGTTCTGCCACAGCCAGCCTTGCCTCTGTGGCTAGCGAAGGATAGAGACGGCCGTGCAGTGCGTTTCTAGAGGACGGTGAATAGCATACAGGCTGGAGTGGAGCTGCTGAAAAAATTAAAGACGATAAACTTCATCAGAAACAGCACCATCTACTATGATGAATTTAGGAACATGAATATTGGCTATGACATTGTGACCTGGATGGTGGACAAGAATGGGATGCCTTTTACGCCCTGTTGGCGAGTACACAGGAAATCTGATCCTTGATGCTGATCAGATTCAGTGCCACACGGTGAGACAGCTAACAACCTTTGATAGCTCTATACTCCAGTGTGTGTGAAAGAAAGGGACTGTTCAAGCTCTCCATCCATGAGGCCAAATTAGGAATTTAAGGACAATTGGATCCCACTCCATTCTTGCAAGCCAGGTACGGGAGGCAATATTACTCTCTTGCTGAAGACAGTAGTGGAAAGTTGCTTATTCCCGGCCAACCAGGAGAGACTAATGGAGCCAGGCTACTCTTCTTCATTCAAAGAGAATCCACTGACTCTCAGCCAGCAGAGATTAGTGGAAACCACTCTCCCTCTCTCCGCGGAGCATAATGGAAGCAATGCCATCCACTTCCACCCGAGAGTATTGGGTGCTCTATTATTCTCCCCTTCCCGGCAGAGAGTAATGGAAGACATAGCACTTTTTTCCACCCAGAAGAGCGCCGTGGAAGTCGCCCTACTCTTCCTGCTCAGAAGAGAGAAGTAGAATCTTCCTACTCACTCCAGCCAAGACAGACTACTGAACGCCAACCATCTCTCCACCCAGAAGAGAACAGCAGCAGCAAATGTTACCTTCTCCACCCAGCCATTATACACTCCCCCTTTCTCACCATGGCAGTGCCAAGGGGCTTCAAATATCCTTTGCAGACTTTTTGCCCACTTAGTTTTTTAAAATTAGTTTAGCACTTTTTTGAGAAAGGTCCCTCTGCTGCCCTTTGATTTACATTTTTTTGTCATGATGTCTCTTAGCACAGTGGTACCCCTACACCTCCGCTATACTTTTTAAATACTAAATCTTTGTTACTTACCTTCATGATGGCTATTCCGCTGGACTGATGATCATCTCTAAATCTGAGGTACTTGGTCCATCAGCATGATAGAGGTAATGCTCTCCGCCACTCTGTCAAATAGAGCACCGTCTTTCAAATGCTAAATCAGCCCTCAATAAAGAATGATTATACATGAACTCAGTTTGTGGAATCCCACACATCCAGTGATCCTTATACTCTTTAAGAAAACATAGAAATATTTTAAAAAATTAAAAAATTCAACCTAACAAGTGACTACTCTGGTGAAAATTCCAGGTGACCAGATAGAAATGATGTCTAGCTGTTTCAGTTGCTGGCATGTAGATTTTTGGACCCAGACTCAGCTGTAATGGGGAACATTTCATTGCATTCCATTGACATCTTGGAACTATTACTACGGTTGACTAATGGTTTTAGTGGACATTTTCCTTTAGCCTGATTTTCTTTCGTTTGTTTCAATTGCATATATGGACCGAGCGCCTCACACTATATCAGTGGAATAAATGCAATTATAATACAATGCAATATAAGGTTTCATCTGCTGAACGGACGCTTGTAGAAGCCACTTATAACAGGTTAACTGGGATTTCCTCCAAAGCATTCTAGTGCAGCATTTTAACACTTGAGAGGCCACAGCCGGTCACCATATCACCTTAAGCATGTCCTGCAACGTGCTCTTCTCCAGCCCTACCGTTTTTTCAAAGGAGCCGGCCTACAAAGGTAAATGTCCCCCTGCTTCTCCACAGATCAGACTATAGAGACAGAAGGACTGTCCGGGCCCGGTATCTGATTTATAAGCCCGCCCACAAGAATGCCACGGAAGACTGGTTTATTAAAATACATTATGATAGAATTTATTATGCTACTGTGGATCCTGGGTAGAAAAAAGACTGATTCTCTCTGTCAGCAGGGAGAGGAAGGGCCAAAGGCCACCGTTATGAAAATGAACTCTGTAGAGGTCATCCCGTGAGCCACCCCATATTTTAATTGGGTTTAGGTTTAAGAACACTCTGTCATTGGGAGTGGGCGTGTAACTGGGAGGGCTTGTTGAAGGGTGGTGAGAGAGAGTGGGAAGTAATGGTGGGTACCCGTTGCCAGGCGAGAAGAGAACAAAATGGCTCCTGCCATCGAGGGGGCTCTGACCTTGATGGGAGCAACTTGTCAGGGAGAGAAAGCCCCAGCGTTTCAATCACTGACACATATGCAGAAAGAAGGGGGACCTCTCTGCCCTGTGGGGGGAGGGAACTGAGGGAGTGTTTGTACGTGGGGGGTTAGAAAGGATCTGCCTCATTATTTTTTAGGTCTAGCCTAGAGCAGCGCATGCGCTACTTGCTCGACTTTAGGAAGGGGGTTTTGAAAGTGCTACCCACTAGCTTTTCCTGACCTCAAGCTTAACGTGCACACTCGGGTGCATATGCGCAGACGCCATCTGCCCACCATCTGCCTTTCTTATCTTTTCCTCCACATCGCTGGCAATTACTTTGACTTTTGCGGCCGCACGGCTGTGTCACTTTCACGGCCGTGCGGCCATTGCTTGTTTTATTTTAACTTGAGGCGCGCGCATCTTGTTCCCGTATGTTGTGTGTCGTGGTGTGTGTGGAGGAGTATTGAAGTTTATTTTTAAGCCTTTGTTTTCACGTTTGACTGTAGACCAGACCTTTACTTGTATCTTGTTTATTCTTCACAAACAGTAATGTTTTTAGTTTGAGACCCGTGTACTAGACCAGGTACTCTGGTTTCAGAGCTGCAGATTTATGGTACACTAGAGCGCTCTAATCATTACCAGCTCAATCACCACAGTGCACTCCACGCCGCTAGATGTAGCCTGCTAATGGTTGATAACTAGAGATGTGGGATGTTAGCATAAACGCTGTCTAAAATATAATAATATTTACAGCAGGCTTTTACATTTTGATTAATAATGCCTCAAAGTCAATTGCCGTGACATCCTTGTCATCACATACTTCAGCACAAAACAGGGCTGGGGGTAACGTTGTGTTGAAATAGCTTAGAAGCCTTCTTTGGGTACTAGCCTGCAAACACCTGAACCTCTATGGTTAATTGTCCATGAAATTCTTGAGCCACGTGATGACTTTACTGTCTTCAGGTCAGAAACAAATACTTTGATATGCGTTCTTCATCATTGAAATGCTGATTGTATTCCACAAGCAGCAAAATATTTATGGGTGAGTTTCCTACTTCGAGCTAGTCTAGTAAAAGCAATAGATCCTTCACATGTGATTATTTAATTTGAATATATTTTAGCCACAAAGTATTTCTCTTGCATTTTTGCTTCTTGGTTAGTGCTGATTTAGCATTTTTAAATCCTTGGAAAGGGACAGATTTACTCCTCATTTTATTGTTGCCAAAAAGTGTTTAGTAGTGTTTACATTTACTTCCAGTGAATGCTTTGCATGCAGGCTCACTTGCAACATGATAGACGTTAAAATAGATGCATATTCTTGTACTAGCCTCTGACTAAATGCAGTGAAATGGTGCATGGATCACCATTAACTTACTTGTGTCGTAGGAATCACTGTAGAAGGGCTTTGCGCATCAAGGTTTCTTCAGATGGAGTCTGGGTTTCGGGGTTAAGGGAAGGATTCGTGGGAATGTTTTCTATACAAAGGGTAAAGTCAAGCAATCCGTAATAAGCGTATATGTGATATAGATTTTCATACCCGAATCTCACAGTAGTAACAGTTTGGTTCCTAATTAATGCTGAAAGGTGAAACGAGAAAAGCGCCCCGAGGTGGAAAGGTTGCAATAGTCTAGTAACTGGCGGAAGTCTTTTAAAAAAATCTTTTTGTGGGTGAAGTGGTAACATACATATTTCAGGCGACAGACCTGTAGAACGAAATTCCATCCTACTACATTGCATGTCGGTATTCATTCCTGACTCTAGGTTCTTTCTTATGACAAACCAATGGTAGGATAATGTGCTAGCAGTTAAGAATGTATTTATGAGAGTCCCAAACATCAACAAAGGAGACTATGACAGAGCACCAAAATATACTTTAACAAGCCTCACTTTTTTTTTTTTTTTTTTTTTTTTAGATTTCTCTACAATACCCTATGTACGTACTACAGTGGGAAATAAATGCTTTAGTTGTAATAGTGTGACCAAGATGAAAACTTTCTTGCAGGTGTTGCTTTGGGAAAATGGGCTAAATGGATTATTGGTGCTTCTCTGCCATGAATATCTGGTTTAGGTGGTTGTTTATGAATTGTTTGTTCATGCTATTTTTAAGGTCCTTTTTCCTTCACTGTATGAAAAACCATATTCGTTTTCACATTCTCAGATTACTTTTTTTCTACTGGTTGATAAACATTTCTGCTGGTTGGTATGATTTAGAGAATGTTGATCCAAAAATTCCCCATGCTATTTTAGTGTAACAGAAAAACAAGTGTACTTGGTATTCTGACTATTAAGCACCTGCATATTTCTTATGCAATTGGCTGAGGGTTTCAATGTTAATGCATGCCTTAAATATCAAAAGTTGGTGTATTATAATCCTCTACTGCTGTGGTAGCACTACCTCTCAAATCAATTATACCATGTTTCATAGTTTTAAAATGCTATTTTTGTTTATTTTACCTGGCAATTCTTTTAGTCATGTACCGCAAATGAAAATGTTATTTTCCATGTCTCTTACTTGATTGGTTACTCTCTGTTTTTACAGTGAATGAACACATTTTTCAGTGATTTTGATTCCCCGTTTGCAGGGAGTGCCTATTTGTGCGACAGGGGCTGCATAATCACATTTCGTTTTTTTCTTATCCCCAAATATTTCTTTGTATTTAGGTCGAGCCTACTAGCGGCACATGCACTGTCTTGCAAGGCATATTGTGGCTACCAAAAAAATTGAGGGACTTGGATCCCACCCATTGCTTACCATTGGTTGGCTTTCCTTGTCATTCTCATTTGTCTGTTTCTTATCTTGCCAGTCTTGTCTTTGTCCTTCCCATGTAGCATGCATCTTTACAATCTGTATTGTTACAATTTACAATCAGTTCTTTTTTCATTTTTATAAAAGTACTGCTGTAAGTGCATGTGTTTTCATGACTCCTCCCCATGTACATATCTACCCCCCCCCCCAACTCGGTTAGCTCTGTTGCCTGACTGCTTCTCCACACCATCTTGATCTCGCCCATGTGCTTCAACTATTGCTTCCCACAACCAGCACCTTCCTTTGTTTTTCGACTCACCAATGTGTTGCTTTCTGTTCTTCCCTTCCCTGTTGCTTTTGCGTGCACTCCTGCCCTCCCCCTATTGCATACCCTCCTGTGTTGCTTGGCCATCACCAAGCCTTCTTTCTTCACCTTCCTCCCCTCACCCTACCCAAGTTGCTGTGCAGCATCACTCAGCGCCACCACAGCATCACTCAGCGTCACCACAGCAATACTCAGCGCCACTACAGCATCACTCAGCACCACCAGAGCATCACTCAGCACCACTACAGCATCACTCAGTGTCACCACAGCATCACTGCGTCACCACAGCATCACTCAGCGCCACCACAGCATCATTCGGCACCACCACAGCATCACTCGGCGCCACCACAGCATCACTCAGTGCCACCACAGCATCACTCAGCGCCACCACAGCATCCCTCAACCACAGCATCACTCAGGGCCACCACAGCATCACTCAGCGCCACTACAGCATCACTCAGTGCCACCACAGCATCACTCAGCACCATATCAGTATCACTCAGCATCGCCTTTGCACAAGTACACCACCACATCACCATCACTCAGCAAGACCTGAGTATTATTCAGCATCACCTCAGCATCGTCTGTGCACCAGTCACCACCTCAGCATCCACTCAGCCTGCTCTCGGAATCTGGCATCTGTTGATGGGCTGGGAACTTTGGATGCCTGCCGGTCCTCTGGAGATCGTGGGAAGGAGGCAAGGAAAGATGCTGCAGGGGAGGGAATGCTCTTGTCGGGAAAACATCCTTTAAGCAGTGCAAATAATTATTCTCCACATCTGCAACAAAAGGGAGTACAAAAAGGTTTATAGTACATGCCAGGCTAATTCAGCTGGGAGAGTGATGTGCTATGAACGAAGCACAAGTCAGTCTCAACTAACATACACTTCAAGTCTATTTCTTATAATACTAATTTTGGCCTAGATCCATATTTAATACAATGTTCACAATAGAAAAAGCTTCCTGTTTTTCTGTTCTGTCCAACCCAGATTACATACATTTATTTAAAGAACAGCTCTTTCCTGTTGTTTGTGGCTTCTCACGCCAAACTAACAGACTACAATGGAAAACATTCTTGCTGCTCTAAATTTCCTGTTACATATCCTAGGCAGGACGTTCTCAGCTTGAATACAATGAAGAGGAAAACCCCCTTAAACCAAACCTCATTTAAGTTTTTTTATAAAGCAGGCTGTAGGTAATTTCCAGATACAATTGTGCAACTTTAACATGCACATTTAAACAACATTATACTGTTTTTCTGTCTTTACATAATATTTCACTGTGTGTGGGCACGTGACAGATAAAACTGAATAATTAGGTCCTAAATCTTAAATTAGGGTTTGATGCCTTTCATTCCCCTCTCTAGTCGATTCTTCGACTACTTCCTCACTACCCCTGCGCATTTCTTCCAATTCTATATTTTGCATCTCTTTATTTCTCCTTATAGGGAACATACCTCACACTTTAGCTGTAACCCTCTTGCAACATGCTAAGATAACCTGAAATACTAGGCACATCAATAGCAACAGAACTATTATAGGCACAAAGGCCTTAGACTACCCCGACATCCAGGACGGCACCCAAGCAAATCAGACAGTGAACCACTCATCTGGAGCACACCCCTCTTTCTTCATCTGTGTATGCAAATTATGCAAAGTCAATATGGCCCGAGTTAGATTTCCTTCATCTTCATCATTCGCCGGTATGAAAGTGCAGCATACTGGATTGCGTTTTTTACATTCTCCTCCTTCGATTGCTGTAATTAAGTCCATAACATATCTGTTTTCCATCAACATAAGTCTGATTGAACGCAGCTCTTCTTTAATTGCATTAAAGCCATATTCAGTAGCATTTATGGATTTCATCAGCTCCCAGCGGGTGATCTGAACCCAGCGATCAGTTGCATTTGCTTGAAACCTAGATATCCGACTTCCAAAAAATGTTTTGGCGTCATTGAACAACCTATACTCTTTGGGCACATCCTGCCACACCGAAGTTCCAAAGTACTCAGCCATCCTTTTTCTTCTGTGATGATGCAGCAAAGTTGATGCTTTACTCATGGACTGCAAATGCAATTTTTTTTATTTCTTTTGCTGGGATTGCCATAGATAGAGTATGCAAAGTCACCAGAGAGCAGATTCCGCTCCAGTCGGGGGGGGGGGGATATTTGAGTGTATATTCAAGCTCCACACTGCCAGAAAAAATTCATAAGGCTGGAGGTACCACCCTGCATATCGGCATTGTAAATAGTCGAACTGCAATTGAGATTCCGTCCCACTTTAACAATCCCATTTCCCTGAAAGCAAAGAGAAAATCTCATTAGTTTCACAGCCAGTTTAGGATGACGTTTAGTTCCAGTCCATGTATATCTCTGTATGTTTTCATCGCAATACTTGCTGACATGATGCTTTTATATCATCAAATCTCATTTTTGTTTCTGTGCCATTCCATAAAGATATAGCCCTACGTGAAAACCTAGCTGCAGTTAACCAATTATTATTGGCAAATACTGATGCTTCAATACTTAATACTGGCCTGGCTGCGCAATCTGGGGGCAGTGGTTTGGCAGAATAATTATTACAGGTGGATGGTAGAGTAGATCTCCCTAGAATACCTTGTTCCAATACAGCTTCCTCCCAATTTACATAACTATATTTCTGCCCTGCTCCTTTCATTCTGGATATCTCTTTCATTATCTCTGTTTTATCTGTCAAAATGTGCAAAATTTCAAGGGTTGTATCAAATCTGGTTGTATTAACTCTGGCTGTCATAGGATTAACATGTGTTGGCTGTAACTGTGCTTTAATCCTACACAAGAAAAGATGCAATATACACGTTGTCATATTAACAGGCACTTCTTTAGGACACACTAAAGGTGGTGTTTCTATGGCATGGGGAATAAGACAACAAACATAACAACTATCATTTTGTGTATTGGTACCTATATCATGCTTGCTTTTGTACCACAAATTATCAAGTAGAGAATCATGCAGAGGATGTATATCTGTTTCATTGAAAACAGCTCTGTGAAAGCGTAATACTTCTTCCCTATGGTTGGGATGTTTTGCATCTACATAACACATAATACAATAGCAAATTATCAGAGTAATAATCATAACCACTGAACTCATTATTATACTATGAAAAATATCATGCAGCTGTCTCTTCATTGTATAATGTGTTCTTAGACCATTGCCTCCTCCAATCCTTGTGGGAGTGAGGCCAAAAATGGAATAATGTCCGTTATGTGCACCCAATTTCGCATCCCCTCTACTTTTACTGCTTTTGGCGTGCTTTGTGTTACTTGTTAGGGGCCTAGAAACTTGGGATCCTTCCATGTTCTCACAAAGTTGTGCATGAAGACCCAGGGACCGATGCTGATGGCTGTAGACAAGGGCAGGGGTGGTGCAGTACTGTTGGCCTGTTGCAGCTGAACGGTTTAGAATAAACCTGTACAGCTCTTGCTAAGGCAGACATGTATGCATTCATTTCTTGCCAAACACTTTCTGATGCAGACTTAGTATCAGAACGAATCATTTGATTTTGTTTAACCCCTTCGATGCTGATGACGAGCTCAGCTCGTCATCAGCCACGGTGGTCGTGTGCTGATGACGAGCTCAGCTCGTCATGAATATATGGCATCCAGGATTTTCCAGCGCAGGGGAAAAATAACCACAGCAGCCAAGGTGTTAAAAGAAAAATTAGAATGCCTACCTGTTACGACTTGGTGAGGGATCAAATGATGATATTTTGAAGGGGCATTTCTCAATGCATACAGAGCATGGGGAAGGCAGTAAAGCCAATTCTTTTTCAGTATGTCACAAATTTTTCACACTTTGCTTTACAATAAGCCATTCATCCTCTCAACAATTCAATTTCTCTCTGGGTGGTAAATGGAGGTAAACTGTTGTTCCACTCCTAATAGTGTAGTAATTTGATGAAATACTGTGTTAGCAAAGTGTTTTCCATTATCGTTGCGTATTGCCGCCGGAACCCCCCACCTAGGTATGACCGCTCTCACCAGGAATTTGGCTGCCTGGTCAGCATCACACCTGGAGCAGGGTACTGCTTCAATCCATCCCAAAAATGGACACACCACTACTAACAAATACATATTGAGGAAAATTAAATTTTGGCCATGTTGTGTTCCCTAGCGCGTACCCCACCGACTCCATGTACCAGCTTAAAGTGCATGTAACTTCCCTCCTGTGCCAGCTATGAAGACGCAAATACATTTGCGTCCACCGTTAACTTGTCCTCTTTCAGATCCACCATGAATGGATTATATAGTCCGTTCCTAAGTATGCTATGCCACCGTCTTTTTGTAGTGCACTTTTCGTATTTTTCCTGCTCTAGCAAGAGTAGGCCCTGAATTCCTGCCATCTGAACCTCTTTTGTGGCTCCTGACTCTGCCCAGGCTACCTCTGTACTCGTGAACTCTGTCCTACTTTCAGCGCGGCCCCTCGCGCTCAGCTCAAGCCTGCTTTCTGCCAAGACTGACTATAACCTTCGAGTTATCTGTTCCGCTCCTCGAGAATACATTCCTGCCTACTAGATCCTGTAAACATCCTCTCCAGCTGCAGAGCCAAAGGGCCGACCTGTCTTAATGCAAGTAATTCATAGCCTCTGTTGCCATGCTTCCATGGAAGGCCCCGTGCCCCCACGCTTCACATGTAGACACTCAGGCGCTTATACACGCATCCACAGTTAGCATAGAATAGCTTCTGCCCTAGAGACCTTTCCGCCCAGATAGTATAGTTCCTAAACACCAGATATCAGATATGATAGAAGTACAAGTTGATCTGACATGCCAGACTTCTGTCTCTTTCCGTCAGTGTAAATGTCAAGTCCCCTGCACCCCGTCAATCACACGTCATGCAGCTGCGCGCGCATCCAAGCTTCCGATTTCTGCTGACATTGCAACATTCTGTTAGCACCACCCCTTGGTGCCACCCACTTGCGTCACTTATCAGTGACGTTTCTAGCACACACCTCTGGTTCACGCCTAGTTTACGCCTCTTGATGATGTACTAGTACCACGTGTATACTGTTATCTTGTCTTCTCTCAGCTGTTACGCCTCTTACATTGATTCCTATGGTGTAATTCAAGTATATAAGCTATGTAATGTCAATAAAGTTCAGCGCTCTATCCCTTCTGACACCCCTGTGGTGGTCAGAACATGATATCCTGATTCCTTTATGAGGAATAAAACCCTTAGAAACTCTAACACCACGGACTCTGTTTTCTTTCATTCCGATTGAGTTATTATTGATTAAGTACTTACCTGCATAAAAATTAAGAGAGTAAATTAATTATTTACGTCATTTTGGCGCCCGAACAGGGACCCCTCCCCCACCTCACGCGCCGGTTGGTGCGTTGCAAACTCTGCCCCCTGCCATCAGTTAGACGGAACACACGTGTACTGGCAGGATTTCCTGCATCTCCCTCTGACCCACGGAGGTGACGAAGACTGCGATCAGTGCCCAGACGAGGCGGTGAGGAGTGCGGAGGATCCCGACCAGAGCCCAGCCGAAAGAAGCAAGGTCCGAGGTGTGAAGAGGCCCACCAGTTTTCCGAAGTTTTCCGAAGTTCCGAGTCGAGTCCAGTCGAGTTTTCCGAGGCCTTCTGTTTCCGTGCTTCCCGGTGAGTACCATTGCTGGGTCGTATCTAGACGGGTTTGGGTACGCAAGTCCGGTCTGCACTGTTTTTAGGCAGTGTATCTGTACTGTTTAGCAGTATATCAAGTATTCCGAATTTTTGCACTGTTACACCAGTGTATCCGTACTGTTGAGCAGTACATACAGTATAGGGGGGTAGTCATCTATGTTTTCAATGTTTCTATGTGATTAATGTCGTGGTATGAATGTGACTGTTAAAACGTGTATTATTGTGTTTCTCGTATAATCTAGCTGTCAGCTGTCAGGAGTATTAAGAAATAAAGATCTAGCGTTCAGTAATAAGTAAATAAGATGCCGTTCTTCAACAAATTAAAACAGATAGGAACTAGGAAAGGGTTACTGGAGGAAGAAATTCCTATCCCCCCTAGGGACACTCCTGGCAATTTTATGTACCAGAAACACGGCATAGATGCCATATTATATCTAGATTTATGGGCCGATTACACCAAACACCTAGACGAAAGACACAGATGGCCTGTTACCGGAACGTGGGATGCCGAGTGCATCATGAGGGTAGAAGAAGCATTATGGAAAAAGAAAGCTAGACAATCTCAGAAGGACGCCATAGAATTTTGGCGTAAGGAATCACGTAAGCGTGCTGACAAAGCACTCCGTAGAGAGGATAGACTTAAAGAATCAGATAAAGAACAGGAAAACGAATTAGTTACTGAAGGGATCCGAGTAAAAACAGAACAAATAGACCGTGCCCGAAATAATCTTGTAAACGGTATGTATCTTGCAGCAGATGGCACATCTGAAACTGAATCAGAGATACCGAAAAACTTACCGACACCATTAGTTCCAACTAAAGTAATGCATAAAACTACTAAAGACATATTCCTGAATTCGTACCTAGAGGATGTAGCACCAGCTTATACCAATCTGCCTGTTCGTGCCCTGCCTACTGACAGGGATGGGGGTGGCACTGCGCCCCCAGATAATGTTCCGCCGGTACCGCGACAGACCTCCTCTGTTCCGACAGCTCCGCCACTTCCCGTACTCAAAACAGACCTACCGAAACCAGTCCTACCTGATCTTACTAAACGACAAATTCAGACTCAGATCCAGACTCCGCGGAGAGATAATGCTCAAGCATCCGCCTCAGGAGGTGCGACAGCGGGTCTACAGACCCCGCCACCGACACACAGATTAAACTTAAGGGACACGCAGAATCCTTTCCAGTCTCCCCACTTATCCCGGCTTGAAGCATTTAAAGAGAAGATGTCAGTTTGCAGATATGATCCAGTACCTGGAAAAGACGATTTAATGATATTAGCATCACTACGATTAAGATCTGCCACCGATAGCTTGTTATGCTATGTAGGAATGCAGGAACTTCTCGACAGAATATATAAGTTTATACAGACCGGGAAAGACCCCGACAGTGTCAAAGCTGCCATGCATAAACAGAAAGTTGACATTCAAGCACAGATATTACGATTTTTTATAAATTGTTTAATAAGAGAACGAGACAGGCCCGGGACAGATCAAAGTGAATTAGACACATTAAACAAGTGGGGTCAAAATATAGCCGAAGGAAAGCATGATAAAGGGGCTTGCATAGCCAGTATGTCCCAGAAAATTAGAAAGGCAGTATTGACTGCACACCAGGAAGAGAATGATAAAGCTTCCTCCGAGGAGGAAGATGAACATGACGCACCAGGAAGGTCTACAGATACTATAGCATATGTAGGTAGGGGAGCCTACCTTAGGAAAGGTGTCCGTCCAGAAAGCAAGAGAGTTCTTTTCTCTGCTTTAACAAATCCGAATTCTTCTGAACATCAGTTCCAGGAAACTGATAAAAGGCTTCGAGACCGAGTGGGGTACCATGTACTCAATTCTATGGATGAACAGGAACTAGCCCGGTCAGCCGTGTTATGGGCCGAAAATCCAGACATGTATAATGATGACACGTTAGTACAGACATTCCTGAACCTTTCCCCGGAAGAGCAGAAAATAGCAGGTGTATACATGATTCAGCACCTCCTCATCAAGTTCAGAAACCATCATTCTGATCCAGGTCCCTTACATGAAACATTAGAAGCACTACTCATGGATAGATGGAGAGGTTTTAGTACCAAATTAATACAAATAATTCTAGAACAACGACGTAAGTATAACACCTTCATAAGTCCTGAATATGTTCCCGCCCCGCCTCCAGAAAGAAAAACGTACCACATGCAATGCGGTGGTAGCATTGAAAGTCAGAACCCCTTACGAGAAGTGCATCCAGTTATGGGTGAGGACCAACGCTTGAAGCGTGTGTATGTTCACACACCACTGACTAAGTTAGAACTGTTAGAAATGAAGAAATTAGTTCCGTGCCATGATAAAGACCCTGCAGGTTTTCATAGAGAGCTTAAAGACATGTTACTGATGGGAGATTACACGTATGATGATATTATGAAAATGTTAAAAGTACTGTTGCCCACGGGCATTTACGAAAAATCCAAGGAGAAGGATTGGGAGGTAGGAGAGTCAAAGATAGCATGGGCAGAAATAGAAGACGAAGAAAGCAAACGAGTCCCAGGGGTAGGCCTTGGGGATAAGACTAAAGCATTACCAGGTTTAATAGTACAGGTTTTGCCAAGATTATTGACAACAAGAAAGGAAGATTGGGACGCAATCTCGTCCTGTAAACAGAAACAAGATGAAGATACTAGTGACTTTTATTCAAGATTCGAGAAATGTTTCATTATAAATAGTGGTCTAAAAACTAGTAGTGAGTCATATCCGCACCTTTTTGTAACAAAATTAGTAGAGAATGCCCTACCATTAGTCAAAAATAGAGTGTACAAAGTTGAAAGTACTTGGCAGGCAAATACGCCATCTCAGATGTTACAAATGTTACAATATCACCAGAACAGAATTAGGGAAGAACAAGATCAGGAACAGAAACGTATGAAAGACACGAAAATGAAAATGTTAGTAGCTCAGACGATTCCAGCCGACGGTCATAGAAAAGGTGGGGCCCAGACCAATCATTCTGCCGCTCCCGTTAAAGGGACATGTAATTATTGCAAGCAGCCAGGTCACTACGTACATGAATGTCCAGTCCTGAAACATAACATTGAGACAGGTAAAACTAAAGAAAGACCGCGTCCGCCTAGACATGAACAGGGTCATCAACAGACTTCACAGAACGAACAGCCAATGCAGAATACACAGCCTATGCATGATCAGTCCCATACAGTACAGACAGTAGCAGTACCGCAGCCACAGCATGCTCAGACACAGCCCGCTGCCGCAACTCGGCAAGTATCACAACAGATGTACCAGTATGCCCAGTCGGCATATCCAGATTATCAGCGTTATACATGAAACAGCCTAGGGAGGGAAAGTGATTTGCCTCTTATTGAAATTCCTGTAGATCAAGAAGGTCCTTATGTACACAGTCATGTATTAGGAAAAGACAGAAAGTTTTTAATTGACACAGGGGCAAGTCGCACTACCATCAGTCACAATGAAGTCCCAGGGGCACCCCTCTCAGGCTCACAAAATGTTTCCCTTGGTTTTTCAGGACAGCCTATTGTAAATGAAGTATCGGAACCAGTACCACTAGCTGTGGGTCCATTATCTCGAGTTACAGATTTGTTGCTTACGAAATCATGTCCAGAAAATCTGTTAGGAATTAAAACACTGAAGGCTCTAGGAGCTATAATATGCTGTTCCCCGGAGGGAGTCAGACTCTTTCTACGGGATTTCAAGGGTCATTATGTTCTACGTGACTTTGATGTCAGATTGAAAAATGTACCAGATCACTTATGGGCAAAAGGCCCAGCTGATGTAGGTTGTATGCATATCACTCCATATCGTGTTACACTCAAGACAGGAGTTGTTTTACCCAGAATCAGACAATACAAGTTACCACCCGATGCTGTAGTGGCTTTACTGAAAATAATTGAAGAGCTTATTGCCCAGGGAGTGGTCGTAGAGACCGACTCCAATATCTGTAATTCACCCATCATTCCAATTCTTAAACGTACAGACCGCAATGCACCGCCAGTATATCGGCTGGTGATTGACCTTCGAGAACTGAACAAATGTATTGTACCACAGTATCCTGTGGTCCCCGATATCTCCTCCCTAGTGACTGCTATTGATTCAGAAGCAACGTTCTTTACTGTAATCGATCTCAAGAACGCTTTCTTCAGTGTACCTATTGACCCGGAGAGCCAATATCTCTTCGGATTCAGTTTAAATGGACGAAGTTTCAAATTTTCCCGCGCACCTCAAGGATTTACAGAAAGCCCCAGCATCTATAGTCAAGCACTGAAAAGACAACTAGATTGTATCCAAATGCCAGTTAATACCACTTTACTGCAATACGTCGATGATCTACTGATCACCGCGCGAAGTGAGCCCGAATGTGAACAAGCATCTCTGACAGTTTTGCATTTCCTGGCCGACAAGGGACACAAGGTGTCTCCTTCGAAGCTACAATTCTGTGTTCAGCAAGTTTTGTACTTGGGTCACTTGCTGTCCAAAGTGGGGAGACAGCTCACTCCCGATCGCATTCAGTTAATTGTAAACATGCCACGACCCCAGACACAAAAGGAAGTGCGGGCCTTCATAGGCCTCACCTCGTACTGCAGACAATGGATTCCTCAATATGCATTTCTAGCTAAACCACTCATCCAGTTAACGACACAGGAGGCAGCGACTTCGACTGTCCTCCCTTGGACTCAGGAACATACACAAGCCTTTGAGGAATTAAAGAAAGCTTTATGCCAAGCGCCAGTTTTAGCAACACCATGTTACAGCAAACCGTTTACACTTTTTGTTACAGAACGTGACGGTACAGCGTTGTCTGTCCTCACTCAAGATCAAGCAGGTTCACATAAGCCTTGCGCTTATTTTTCAAGTACATTGGATTCAGTAGCACAGGCACTCCCTGCATGTTTAAAGTCAGTAGCAGCAACAGCGTTAGCAATCAGACAAAGCGACTCAATTGTTTTAGGTCATCAGTTAACAGTACAAGTTCCACATTCCGTAGAGGTTCTGTTAAACAGAACCCAGACTCAACACTTGACTATAGCACGACTGACAGGTTACGAATTGACATTATTCCAGCCACACATAGAAATCAGGCGCTGCAGTATCCTGAACCCAGCAACACTGTTACCTACAGTTATGATAGATCCAGCTCCACATGATTGCATAGAGATCATTAATGCAGTAACAAAGCCCAGACGAGATTTAACAGATGTTCCATTGACAAATCCAGACCTGACACTTTATGTGGATGGTTCATGCATGAGAACAAGTACAGGAGAGTTAGTGGCCGCGTATGCCGTGACCACTGAAACTGAAGTTAAAGAAACACACCGTATTGATACACTGTCTGCTCAAGCGGCAGAGCTCATCGCTCTGACCCGAGCCTGTATTCTAGCCAAGAACAGAAATGTCAACATATACACTGATTCCCGTTATGCGTTCGGAGTCGTACACGACTTCGGCATGCTCTGGCAAGAAAGAGGTTTTCTGACCTCTCATGGTACAAAGATACAGCATGGTCCTCTCATTCAAGCACTGTTAGAAGCAATACATCTGCCTTCAGCCATATCAGTCATGAAGTGTAAAGCACACACTAAAGCCACAGATTCTGTTTCCCAGGGTAACGACCTGGCAGATCAGACAGCAAAACATACAGCACTGACTCACGCTCAGACAACCGACACAACAAAGACAACAGATCCGACAAACTGTATGACAGTCAGAGATCCCACACTAGATGTTATTGACATTCAGACACATGCCACTCCAGAAGAAATAAAGAAATGGATCGAACTAGGAGGGATCCAGACAGCTCAAGGTTGGATGACGAAGGGAAAATCTACATGGTTTCTCCCTGACTCTATGGTTCAAGTTATGATAAATACAGCACATAGTCCTGCACATCTAGGAGAGAAAGCAATGCTAGACAGTCTGCAAAATCTCTGGAACAATAAACACTTACGAGCAGCAGCAAAACAGAAAGTGCGTACTTGCATGATCTGTTGTCAGTTCAATCCAGGTAAAAGCGTCCCTGTAGAGCAAGGTGGATTTCATCCTCCCGATCACCCTTTTGAAGTCCTCCAGATGGATTATATCCAGATGGACCGTTGTCGAGGATTTAAATATGTTCTCGTAGTTGTCTGTGCTCTGTCCCGCTGGACCGAAGCATACCCAGTCCCAGATTACACTGCTCCGACCACTGCCAAACAGTTGGTTCGTGAATTCTTCCCACGATACGGCATGCCTCGTGTCGTGTACTCAGATAACGGTCAGCCATTCTCATCCGAATTAATGAAACAAGTTTCCTTGTTACTGGGATACCAGTGGAAGTTCCATTGTGTCCGACATCCAGAAGCAGCAGGCCTTGTAGAAAGGCATAATCAGACATTAAAGATCCGCCTTGCCAAAATATGTCAGGAAAAAGGGGTCGACTGGATAGTCGCCCTGCCAGTGGCACTATTCTATATGAGAATGGTCGCCCATTCGAGATCAGGGCTATCCCCGTACGAGGTGGTCTTTGGAAGACCACCGAATATGTGGGGGACGCCCATTCCTAAAAAGATTACTGATGTTGATTCTAATATGTTGACAGATTACCTTGCCTCCTTGATGTCTGCACTCCAATCATGTCGTTCACAGGTTGCCGCAGCCTTCCCTGACAACACTGATGTGAAGCCGCATGACGTCCGCCCCGGGGATACTGTCCTCGTCCGCAACTTCGACAGAAAAAGTCCGTTGGAGCCCCGCTGGAAGTCTCCGAAGACCGTTCTTCTTACTACAAGGACCGCAGTCAAATTGGAAGGCAGAAAGGGGTGGGTCCACCTAAGCCATATCAAAACATTCCCAGGACTGAAACCGGAACAAGACACACCCACCCCCACCAAAGACTGTGTTACCAAAGACTTTACCGAATCCAAACGAGAAAAAACTCCTCAAGAACAATACCGCATGAAATTACGATCTAGCAAGTCAGACAGTTTAATTGTTTAAGTCCTCCCCTAGGTGAATCGGTTAAATAGTTTCTGACATGTATCCCCTAGATCGAGATAGAGAGAGAGAAGCAAAGAAACGTACATATTGCAAATCACTCCGTAGTCACTGCATAGTGACACTAATAATAATGTTTATTCTCAGTGTTTTAATTATTATTGCTAGCATCTTATTACCTATCTACTATCCTATTTTCAAGCGTGAACAATCTGCTTACAATGTCTCTGCTGAACACACTTTTAGTGAGTTACCTCCTCATGAGCTTTCCTACAGGCTCGCGCTGCGCAACAATACATTCATTAGTATGTTACATCATTCTCATCAAACTAACAATGCTACAAATTGCTGGATATGTGGCCGACTCCCTCCCTACCAGAATTACAAGGGAGCTCTGCCTCTCTTTCCGTACCCGTTCTCTCACAATGGCTCCTGTGGAGCATGGTTTAAGATAATTAATTCTTTAGATCCCGACATTGCTGTTTTCGATGGGGGTTGGGTTTGGGGAAACCTGAACTTGGTCCTACTAGACGTCTGTTACCCGGATAAGGAGGGACTCCCCACTAGAATAGGAACTGATCTAGAAAATGAAGTGTATGGATTAGGTAATTATACAATTAGCCTTATGATTCTTACTGTCGAATCCGAAGCCACACCAGTTCTACCTATTATGTCAGTACTGCCAGTCACTGGTGAATTATGTATCAAGAAGAAAGGTTCTGTACACTTAGGTCATAGTAAATGCACTACTGTGGTCGAATTCAGTGATCATGGAAAATCATCTTTCAAAGCTATCAGTCATTCCTACTTTGTTTGTGGTCATACCGCATACATTCGTCTACCTCCAGATTGGGATGGTACCTGCTACATTGCATTCCTTCTGCCACCTGTTTTCCTAGCTCCTCCTGATTACCACAGAAATAGCAATCTAGTAAAAAATAGACCCAGAAGAGATGTCCCACTTGTCGACTACACAGAAACGGCATGGGAACAGTACACCGATTTTAATAAAGGATTCTTCTTCTTTTTAGGACCTGTTCAGAATAGTAAATTAATACGCAGCTTAACTAGAACACTTGAAGCCGTAGTAAATGAAACTACCTCCGCCTTAGGTAACTTAACAGAAGAGCAGTCCGCTATGCGGGTTGTTGTCCTTCAGAATCGTCTTGTAATTGACGTCATCTTGGCAGATAGAGGTGGAGCCTGTAAGGTCATCGGGTCAAGCTGCTGTGTTTTCATTCCACAAAATGCACCATCTGTATATCAAGCTATCACCCGTCTTCATAAAATTGCAAATCAGATACATCAGAATCCAGGCACCTGGACTTGGTCCGGTTGGTTCTGGACAACGTTAACAGCTTGGGGATGGAAGATCCTATCCTTCCTAGGCATTGGCCTAGTCCTAGTATTCAGTTGCTGCCTGTGCCTGCAGTGCGGGCCAGCGATTTGTGGACTGTGTGCCACCTCTTGCATTGAACATTCCAGTTTTCACTCAAAACGTAATCGAAAGAAAGAAGAACAAATGATGTTACAAGAACAGACTGATCGATTCATGAGGATCGATATTTCATGAAGGGTCCGTAGGGAACAAGGAGGGAATGAGGAAAATTAAATTTTGGCCATGTTGTGTTCCCTAGCGCGTACCCCACCGGCTCCATGTACCAGCTTAAAGTGCATGTAACTTCCCTCCTGTGCCAGCTATGAAGACGCAAATACATTTGCGTCCACCGTTAACTTGTCCTCTTTCAGATCCACCATGAATGGATTATATAGTCCGTTCCTAAGTATGCTATGCCACCGTCTTTTTGTAGTGCACTTTTCGTATTTTTCCTGCTCTAGCAAGAGTAGGCCCTGAATTCCTGCCATCTGAACCTCTTTTGTGGCTCCTGACTCTGCCCAGGCTACCTCTGTACTCGTGAACTCTGTCCTACTTTCAGCGCGGCCCCTCGCGCTCAGCTCAAGCCTGCTTTCTGCCAAGACTGACTATAACCTTCGAGTTATCTGTTCCGCTCCTCGAGAATACATTCCTGCCTACTAGATCCTGTAAACATCCTCTCCAGCTGCAGAGCCAAAGGGCCGACCTGTCTTAATGCAAGTAATTCATAGCCTCTGTTGCCATGCTTCCATGGAAGGCCCCGTGCCCCCACGCTTCACATGTAGACACTCAGGCGCTTATACACGCATCCACAGTTAGCATAGAATAGCTTCTGCCCTAGAGACCTTTCCGCCCAGATAGTATAGTTCCTAAACACCAGATATCAGATATGATAGAAGTACAAGTTGATCTGACATGCCAGACTTCTGTCTCTTTCCGTCAGTGTAAATGTCAAGTCCCCTGCACCCCGTCAATCACACGTCATGCAGCTGCGCGCGCATCCAAGCTTCCGATTTCTGCTGACATTGCAACATTCTGTTAGCACCACCCCTTGGTGCCACCCACTTGCGTCACTTATCAGTGACGTTTCTAGCACACACCTCTGGTTCACGCCTAGTTTACGCCTCTTGATGATGTACTAGTACCACGTGTATACTGTTATCTTGTCTTCTCTCAGCTGTTACGCCTCTTACATTGATTCCTATGGTGTAATTCAAGTATATAAGCTATGTAATGTCAATAAAGTTCAGCGCTCTATCCCTTCTGACACCCCTGTGGTGGTCAGAACATGATATCCTGATTCCTTTATGAGGAATAAAACCCTTAGAAACTCTAACACCACGGACTCTGTTTTCTTTCATTCCGATTGAGTTATTATTGATTAAGTACTTACCTGCATAGAAATTAAGAGAGTAAATTAATTATTTACGTCAATATAACCATTACATTTTTGTATCATATCTACAAAATCTATGTGTAACTCTATGAAAGGACATATTGGTCTTGGAATGGAGGATGAAGGCATTTTTGATAACCTCTTATTAGAGTACTGATAACACACATGACATGAAGCTAGAAATACATCAACTAATGGTCCTAGATTAGGGATAAACCAGCTTTCATTTAATTCATCCATCGTTACTCTGTCAGATTCGTGTATTGGTAAATGAAGTTGTCGAAGGGCTGTTATAAGTAATGACTGAGGCATTATAACTTTACCTGAAGTTGCTGATTTATAAAGAAGATCTGGAAATCCAGTCAGTCTCCCCCTTGATTTTCAGAGATGTTTCTCATGTTGTGGTGCTGCATTTTGAATGTCTAATAATGCCTCTGTAGAAATATTCTCATAGTTTTGGATCCCAACCTCATCATCTGCATTTAGAGTGTGCATACTGCATGTTTTCATTGCATATAAACTAGCTTCCTTTGCTGCTGTATCAGCAGCTTCTTTTCCCTTAGACACCAAATCTGTTCCTTTTGTGTGTGCCTAGCACTTAACCACTGCTACTTGACACAGTATTTGCAATGTGGCAATAAGGTCAGCTAAAAGATGTTGGTGCACTACTGGTGTCCCATCAGATTTAAGAAATCCTCGCCTTTCCCATCTTTTCAGCCGAGTGAACTGTGGAAGCTACATATGCTGAATCAGTGTATATTGTTACTGGCTGACCCTGAGAAGCCTGTAGGGCCGTTATCAATGCTTTTAATTCAGCCACTTGGGCTGAGTCTTGGGATGGCAAGGGTAAGAGGTGCAATGTGTGTAAGGTATAATCAGTAGGTGTACCAATAGCCTCAACAACAGCTGCACCTATATGTCTTTTACCTGTCTCCTGGTCTATCCATGAGGAACCATCAATAAACAATTGTCGGCCATCAGACAAGGGGTCCTCATGTGCCAGGTGATCGTCCTCCTCTACTTTGCACTACAGTCCTGATCTGTGGGCTCTACTGGGTGTACTAAAAAAGTTGCAGGGTTGACTGAGTGAACTCGCTCAATGCAGATAGAAGGGGTTGACTGTATTAATTCATAACCTGTTGCTCTTTGAGTGGTCAGTGTACTTTTACTTTTCTGCAGCACAGAAAATGGAGAGTGTCAACATTTGTTACAGGGCATCCTGCTGTCATAGTACTACTCTTTTCTACTGCAAAAGCTGCTGCTGAAAGCGCACGCTCACAAGGAAAGTGACCTTTCATTACTGGATCTAATAGTCGACTAAAATAGGCGACGGGTTTGTGACCCATCGGGTATTTTTGAGTAAGGACTGATATCATGGAATCCTCTGTGGCAGCAGAAAATAGTAAACATCTCTTTGTATAGTCTGGATTTGCTAGCACTGGGGCTGAAGCAATTGTTTCTTTCAATGTCTGAAATGCACTTACACTGTCATCCCTCCACTGTATGCCTGTGTTGTCAGTTTTAGCTTGCTTCACTGCATATAATAGTGGTTGTATGATGGTAGCATAATCAAATACCCACTGACGTACAAAATTACAAAGGCCGAGAAATTTCTGCATGTCTTTTACTGTCTTGGGCTGAGGCTGATCATGCATAGTTTGTATTCTAGAACCTGCTATCTTTTTGCCTTCTGCAGACAACACTTGGCCCAAATACAACACTTCTTGTTGCACAAACTGTAATTTCTTTCTGTCCACTTTGTATCCCTTAGTAGCAAGTAGTGTTAGGAGATTAACAGTGTCCAGAACACATTCAGATTCTGTTTTACAGCATATTGATAAATCATCTACATATTGCAAAACTGTGCTATCTGACTGGAAATTTAACAAATCATCTCTCAATACTCTATTAAACACAGATGGAGACTCACAATAGCCTTGTGGGAGTCTAGAGTACTGGATTTGTTCACCATCAAAACTGAAGGCTGTCAAATCATGACTGTCAGGATGTAAAGGTATGCTAAAAAAAGCATTCTTTAAATCCACCACAGAAAACCATTTGGTGTTACTTGGTATATTAATCAATATCACAGATGGGTCTGGCACTATGGGGTACTCTGCTAATACTATGGCATTAAGTGGGTGAAAATCCTGAACCATCCTCCAAGTATTACCTGTAGATTTTTTTACAGGATAAATTACTGCATTACAAGGTGATGGACAGGAATACAGGACTCCCTGATCCTTGAGTTTTTGTATTGTCCCTCTAATACCTTCTTTTGCTTCTTTAGACAGTGGATACTGTTTTACACGTGGTATTTGTGCACCTGGCTTCAACTTTATCGTAAATGGTTCTGCAGATAGTATCAGTCCTACCTCATCTGGAGCTGATGTCCAGAGACAAGGTGGGACTGCTGCAAGTACTTCAATATCATTGAAAGGAAAGGGCACAACTGGTAACGTGGTCTGTGCACGGTAAACACGTACTAACAAGGGTGCAGTATGTGTATAAACTATCTCAGTCCTGGTGGGATCTTCTGAAAAGAGTTCTGAATCAGAAATGTCTTGCGGTCTCAGACCAGGCATAAGAATAATCAGGACCTTCCAAATTCCTCCATCATTATCTGATGCCAACAGAACGCCCCACCTTCTGGATATTTCCATGCACTCAAGATAAAGGGTATTCACCTGTCCTATTTCATCACCACCAGCTTGTCTTCTGAAAACTAGTCCTGGTGGTAATTCCATCCATCTCCCTAAAAGTATTTCCTCTGTCTTCAGAACCGTAAGTACTGTATCTGCTAGCAGTTTATAATGCACTGGCTCTGCCCTTCCAACCACATTTCCCTCTGGTATCCCACATTTCACTTGCCCTGGTATTTCACATGTCATGGACCCATCAGAGGAAAATCTTATTGTCATGTTTAATTTAGACATGATATCCCTTCCTAATAAATTTGCTGGTGAATTTGGAGAATTAAGGAGACGCTCCTGCGTTCGCACTCCTGCCACTTCTATGGGCACATGTGTTGTGTATGGAATGCGCTGTACTTCACCAAAGAAGCCCTGCGTATCCATGGTGGCAGAGGACAATGGAACATTTGCTTCTGAGAGGCAAGAATTTGTTGCCCCTGTATGAACCAAAAAAGCATACCTCCTTCTCATTATAATCATTTCTACGATTGGTTCTTCCTCTGGGTCTATAGTCCTAGCTACCACAGTTCTATTGGGAATCCCTGGTGCGTCCCCTCAGGCTGTATGATAAAAGGGGTTTCCACCTTGAACAATCACTCCCCTTTGTCCTTGACTCCCTGTGCTCATGTGAGGAGGAGCCCGCTTTCACCCCCTTAGCCGATCCTCACCGAGGCTCTTGGGACGTGTTGCCGGCTGACACACCAAACACCCGATAGGCAAGGGTTAATTAACCCAACCTGCTCTTCCCCGCAGGAACGCCCCGAGATGTGCCACAACCAATGGGAGGATGCCCAGGACAGTAGAAAGACGAAGCGGGCGGATGAGGGGGAGTATCCGGTAGACGCCAGCAGCACGGAGGATGGAGCACGGAGACCGGACGGAAGAAGCCCTGAGACTCTGCAAAGGACGACGGATGGCCCTGAGGAGTACCAAAACGATAACAGCACCAAGCCCGAAGAGGATGAGGACGACGTCCCTGCGGAGGTGGAGGCTTGGTCCGAAGACTGGTGGACGCCCCCAGAGGACGCCTATATGCCGCCGTAACTCCGGAGAGTTATGATTTCCGCTGTACGTGGATCGGGCAGTGGGGTTGGGGGGAGGAAAAATAATTGCTGGGGACACGGGGCACGGGGATTTATCTTGTCTATTTTGTGTGTTTTGGGGAGGGAAGCGGGCACACCCTTGAGCACTACCGGCCTTGATTTACCGTTGCTCTTCCTCGCCATAGTGACCCTGGGGTAGAGAGCTCACCTCAATACTTAAAACTCTTGGCCTGAAGTAAGGGACGAGTTTTGATTCTTTCTCTCAGTTTTTCCCCTAATTTGAGCACATCCTACTCCCATCCTCCACTTCCTGTATTCCCTCTGTCAGAGTACACCCGGTTTTCTCTTCAACTTGGTGATGAGGCTCTTTTCCTACTCTAAGACCTCGTGACAGCCTTACTTACAGCCCTTTGTCTCTTTTCCTCCTACGGTACCCGGGGAACGTTATCACCACCCACCTGGAGAGGACGACACCGACAGCTCTCAAGCAACACCTGGAATCCACATCCACAAAGCCTCACTTATGTTTGTCTTTTGTGTTTTACACTGAGCCTTGAATAAATATGCCAAAATAGATCCACGCATAAGACCTCCTAGCTTCTTTTTCCACCCGTCCCTCTCACAGCTCACCAGTGCAGTAGTCTGCACCTGATACTGGCCTCCTGCCTGTACAAGAGGTGCTGGTGCCCCTTGAATAGGTACGTTAGCAAATTGCTGTTGTGGCATATAAACCTGTGGTAGTGTAGAGTTATTTTTTGTTGAGGATAGGGGGCATACTGATAAGGACCATATTGAGGCGCTGGCTCTGACGTGTTCACATTTTTCTTCCCCTTCCTCTCCCTATTCCTATCACTCCTTGTGCTTCATCACTCTTCTTAAAGCTGCATTCAGCAATAACATGTCCAATATTACTGCAGTAATGGCATTTAAAATGTCTTCTTCCTTGCATCTGTCTCCCCTCTCTTTGACCCCTTCCTTGCTCCCTGTTCGCAACAGGAACCCGCACAGTCATTTCTTTTCCTGTCTTTTCCTTCTCATTTTTCTGTATTTTTTGTGTCACCAGTTTAGCTTGGGCTCTGCCACTTTAGTCTTGATCCCTCCTGTGAGAAGGTGGCCTGATGTCTCCAATTCTGGGGGCACCTTGTATCAGTCCAAAAAATCCCTTATGGTGGTGGTTGTAAGTCAACCTTATAGACAAGCTATCCTAAAGGTAGCATGGACTAAGCAGCCTTCAGGCTAAACTCAAGAGGGCATGTGAAGCCAGCTGCTTTACCAATCACAATCCTGTAATATCAAATGAAAGGACACCACACAAGTTATATATTATAAAAATATATGTATTTATTCTCAGAATAATCCTCTAGACTCTTTATGAGTATAGAAGCACAAGCGTTTAAACAAAAGCACAGTAAAACATATGAAAGTTGCACAATTTGGATGAGGCCAGGGGCCATTCAAACCATATACTAAATAAGTGGTATGAGTATCACTAATCGAAGAGTGGTCAGGCCTAGGGCCTGGAGAATCGCTGGGACTAATCGGGACTAGCAATGCTGAAGTCGGGAAAAGCCAGCGGGAATCGGGTGCAGTGCTGAAAGCACACACATGCACCAATGCAAAGTCAATGGTGCGTAAAGGTTATCGAGTTACAGTTTTAGGAGTCCGACTGGACTAGAAATACCAAACTTTAGACTTAGACACTAGAGGTGTATACCACTACAGGAGCACCGGCGTTCAAGTGTTACCTCACCCACAGGAAGCGGGTACACAGGTGCAAAGTCGTGTCGGCTTTCGTCGAGTAGATCTATGGAGCCTGGAGATGAAGATGCTGCAGGCGGCCAGAAGAGAAGTGTCCGGTGCGATCCAAGGGAGGATCGAAGATGTAGAGAACCTAAAAGCAGAGGGGACAGAGTCTGGTTCACTCAGCAGTGACCAGGGTGGAACCAGGAAGGAACCAAGAAATGTCGGGCGCAATCAGGTGGTTGTCGTGAAGCTTGTCTCCGCTGCCACGTGGACTCTGGGGCACCGAGGATGCCCAGGAGTAAATCACGAGCTGTCCCACAAAGGCTCTCGCTGTCGGCAGTGTCGGCTTCCGGATTGGAGCAAACAAACCTTGGCAAGCGCAACCCACGTAGGATTCGAAGATCGCTTCTTACTCGGACCAGGAAGGTCAGAGCGGGTGCTCCTTTTCAGGGGAGCGAGGGACAGTCCAGAGCAACCGGACTGGCAGAGCAAATTCAAAGGTTCGTCGGTACTGGGGCCACTAGCCAACGGGCAAGCGACCGGACCAACGCGTCGAGCAGAAAGATGCAGAAGGGCCCCACGCAGCACTCGGAGAGTGTGGAGGGGTGAGCTTTGGTGCAAAAGCTGCTCGGGACTGGGGCTTCTCAAACCCAAATGCAGAGCGTCGAGGGAGCCTCGAGAGCTGCACGGTCAGCACTTCGTAGTTATTCCAAGATGGCCGGCCCCACACTTCAGGTCGCCCCACGGGTCTCAGACTTGCTGGGACTGTGGATCGGGCTGTTGGAAGGCAGGAACGCTGGGTCTTGTCAAACTCTGTCTCTGGAGTTCCGGCGGAAACTGCAACAAAGCAAACGGTGAGGCGCTGGATGGTGCCTGTTTGCACAGGGTGGTCACTCCTTGACCACAAGGGAGATTCTTCAGTCTTCCACGTCGAGTGGGATGTCGAAGGGTCCAGAGTTTCGTTTCATAAGTTTCAGTCAGGATAATCTGTGTGCACTAGCACTGCTCCCACCTTTATTCCAAATCTGTGGGCTGGATCACCTGCTAGGTCCCTCCTATGGGTGGGACTCAGGAAGGGGGAAGTTACACCCCTTTCCCTTTGTCCAGTTTCGCGTCAGAGCTGGGACTGGAGGGTCCCAGCACCGGTTTGAACAGGACTATGCATGGGACACCTTGTGTGCCCCCGGCAGTGTCTAGTTTCATTTAACCCTCCCTGCTACAATCCACTATCTCCTGTCTGGGGTGGTGTGACACCTCCCTGTGACAGGATATCTATTGTCCAGGCCTCCCCTGCCGGAGTTTCGGTCAGCAGTAGGAGGTCAGACTTGTGTCTGTGGCAGCAGCATCCATTTTGTGATGCTGGGGCTTTGGTTAGATTTAACCACTTTTAAGCAAAGTAACATGTCTTCTCCCTCTAGAAGGGTGGAATGCTACCCCCGTCGCCAGGACTGGCGAGGGGGTAGTATTCCAAAGCGTATGACACCTTACACGACATGTTTTGATAAAGCCAATCCAAAGTTAGCAATTAACCGCGAGGATTATAATGACTTAAGAGTATATGGTATGGCAATATCCAGGAACAGCTAAGGGAATTGGTCCCGACAGCTGCAGACAGGCTCAGCTCATACTAGAGCACCATCTCACATAAAACCAAGCACTCTGCCTCCAGGATTGTTAAGGCCTGCCATAGGAGTGACTTATAGGTATATATGTGTCCAGATATAGGTTTAGATATAGGTATACTATATCTAAGAAAGGGGTGATTACACCACCTTGCCCCAGCTGAGTGATCAGCCAGTTGTGTCAATTTGGATAGCCAGCCAGGGGTGGCAAAAGATATGCTGCAGCCCCTGGTAGGCCTTCGATGCACCTATGCCCTGGGCACCTATAGTGCACTGTACAGGGGCTGATAAGGTGACCCAAGCCAATTTAGTTATGCACCTAGGGTACATGGAATCCATTTCAAAGAGAGAGCAGATAGCCTGGGGCCCTGATTAGCAGGGAACCTGGCCAACTAAGTGGAAAACCAGCTAAACACAAGGCAAACATTTTTTCCTTTTCTTCCTTTTTTCTACAAAAATGTATAATATGTGCTTGTATTTCTGCCCAGGGTTTTACATCTAAAGCCACAACCTAAATGATCATGTATGTCTCCTGGTAGCCCCTGTTTTAAAACATTGTAGAATAATCTACAAATACCTCCCGTGTCTACAGGTCCTACATCTGCTTCCCACTTTTGTAGTGTAGTTCTTATATTCCCAATAGGCTCTGCGCATTGGAATAATATATCCTATAGATTTGATGTCGCACTTAGGTCAACTAGGTCTCTATTGAATATACTAAACTTAATTGTGTGTGTGCCAGCTAACTCAGAGGTCACTAGAAACTTTCTCGAATACACAAGAGGGGATTAGTTTCGACAACCGCATAAACATGACAACTTTGTTTCCCAAGAATAAGAATATATCTCTTAGAGTCGTGGAAACAATAGATAAGTATTTCACTCAGTCAATCGTGCATGCTTCATTTCAACAGAGTTGCAGTGAAAGAGAGATGGGCGTTTTCAATAAAAAATGGTTTATTGAACAGTCTTCTTTCTCATGCAAAGAAGTGAACTGCTACATTGTTATGCAGAATGCAAAGTATAATGCGTACAGCGTAAACAGTAATATGAAATAATACTGTAAGAGCATTGTATGGTTTCTAAGCCATATAAAAATACATACATAAATAACATAGACTAAAACACTCAACTGGTGCTTCTAAAATACGCCTACCCCAATATACCTAACCTAAGTCTAGTACGAGGGAAGAAGTAAGTGTTGTTTAGCATAGGTTTAGTTTTGCCAAGAATCTACCAAAGGTTTCTCTAAGTTCTTATCAGCTCCATACCTTGTTAGAATGAAGGAGGTCTGGTATCTCTGTCTCGGGGACTCGATTTCCCAACACCCCCCAAGGGGAGCTGGAAACACTGGAGCTGGATTCTCGGCAGGAGAAAGGCTGCTTCCTGATCAGTGCGTCAGCTGGAGAGTCGGCTTCCTTCGGCACTTGCTGTAGAGAGCTGCATGGGGCAAGTAGGTCTTCGAACTGCTCCGAACCTCCGTATCTTGCTATAGCAAGTGAAGGTATATTTATACCTTGAAGGTGTTTAGGAATGCCATAGTTTGACGTAAAGTCGGGCATATGAACGTCATAAAAGAACCCCTGGGGAATAGTTATTCATTGTAAAGTAACTGAGTTCTTGGAGAAATCAATATTCAAGCAAGGGGAAGTTCCCTAACTGCTTAAGCCGGTTTTCCAAGAAATCGTTGTGACGTTTGGTAAACAGATGGAAGTAGCCATGCCTGTATTTGGGTAACATGGGCTATGCCTAAATAAGGGCTTGGTTTCTATACGTATATAAGGGAACGAGAATTGTACCTATATAAGGGCAATGGCAATGGCAATCGGAGTCTAAAGCGCCACACAACACTTTTTCTTCATCATTGTTATGTAGTCTGCACAGGACTTTCCTGGAGACATAGTTTGTGTCATCAATGCCCCAATATCTGGTCGGTCTGGGTACCTATTCCTTAATTCAGTCCACACTCTAGAGCACACTTCTCCAAAAGCAGAACATCATGTTTTCCTTTAGTAATAGTTACTCCTTGTATCACTGCACTTATCATTATTCTATCCACCTCATCCCCTATATTGGAGCTCAAAAGGCTCTTTACATCCCCAAGAACTAAAGGTATCCCAGGGATTGCATTTTCAAATGCTTTTATCCATTTCCCTGCTCCTTCGTGTAATGGAGGCAGGCCTTTTTTTTAGATTTTCTTTATCCATGTGTTGCCATGGAACATAGACAGGCTGTGCTCCCTGTGTCTTATTCACCAGTGGTATCTGCATTACAGCGGTATTCCTGTCACCATGTCCCTCATAAGGTGTGTCAGACCTTAAAGCATATTTCTTACACACACACACAGACTTTGTTGCATGTAATCATAATCCCACTCTGGATCCCATAACCTTGAAAAATACATACATCAGCCATATTTATCAATTCAGGGTCAGAGGATCCTGCTCTTGGCCATACTTTCATCTGTGGCACCATGCCTGCTGTCCATCCTGCAAGGTTATTAGTAAATGGGACAACATTATACCAACTATTTTCTCCCTTTGCTACTATTTCATTGGGTGTCAAGTCACTGTTTCCTTTCCTTTCTTTTCTCTGTATGAAACTTGTCATTCCCTGCATATTTCGTTCATGAAGGGATCTTACTTCAGCTGGAGGGGAACGTTGTCCTAACTCTATCATACCCTCTGCGCAAAATGGACGCCCAGACCTTGTTGTACTACTGGGAAACACCTGCTCTCCTCTTAATTGTTCTCTAAAAGCCCTTATCCTTTTCCTGATATATTTTTGATTGTGCCCCTAAATCAAACTTCACCTGTGGGGTGCTAGTATAATATCCATTTCCCTCACTTGAGGTTTGAGGAATCTTGCTAGCCCATTCTAATATATCTTTTGACTTTTGTTTCAGTAATTTTCCATTGTTGTCTTGTCTTAATTTTACTGAATTGTCTCCTGTTAAGGACACTGTTCCCTCATATACTTTTTCAGGTTTAAGAGGGTCTTTATTCATTATTTGAGCAAGATCAACCTCCCCCATTTTTAATAAGTCATCAACCTTTGGTGTAACTTTGTTTATGTCAGTCAAAGAAATTAATATCAGATCTTTATAGCCTAAAGCTGGAACATCAGTGTCCACTGGGTCTATTGAGGTAGTGGATTCCTTATCTTCCACTGACAATGATGGATACATACCCTGACGACATAAGAGTTGAGCCTGCCCGAGGTGTGTATGCATGCATGTTTGTGATACTTAGTAGTGGAGAGCCCGAATGGCTCTCTACATCCCTCCTTTCTTTTAGTGACCGATTAGCAGGTTCTTCAGGTTCACGGAGATGAGCATACAAAGTCTTTCATTTTTTGACTTGGCGCAGGGTTCGGCCGGAGACCATGCTTCTGGCTCCGGGAGCTGGAACTAACTACTGCGTCCGATTGCGTGTTCAGGGGGGACCCAGTCACCCCATCCTGACCAAGCCGACCAGTTTCAGAGACAGTCTCTTCACTTTCCACTTGGGAGTTCCTCTTTGGAGGACTCTTTGGACATGTGTGAAGGCTGTTTACGCCACTACCTCCACGATGGGGAACTTTGAAAAGGAGTCGACCATCACCAACATGGTGCGCCCATCCGGGAAACTTCTGAAATCAAGGCTGATTTTGGCCCATGGGGTTTCACTAGGTTCTTCAGTGAGCGTGGGCGCCAGGTATCCCCCCCGTGATGGTGCAAGTGTGACATTGCGTCACCATTTCTTCCACCATGGAATCCATAGTTGGGAACCAGACTTTGCTCCTCAGTCTGGCTTTTGTCTTTGCCATCCCTTGGTGTCTGACATGTGCCAGCTGAAGTATCCGCCGCTGTAGCCTCTTCAGGACTATGATCACATGTCCTCTCAGAACGACTCCATGTTCTCCCACACTTAGTTCATGGCGTATCTGCCAGATCTGTTGCCGAGCATGGCTGTCTTCTGCTCGGAGCGCCTGCGTCCCATCCATGAGGTACGCCCAACCATTACTCAGCAGGGTGGCCTTTACCCTGCTCAGTGTCTCGTCTTCATCTGTTGCATGGCCAATCTCCTCAAGCGTCATGGCTGTGGGGCACGTTTCCTGCGAGACCATTTTCACAAATGCCTCAGAGTATGCCACATCCGCCGGTGTGCTTCGAGGTTGTATGGGTTCCGGGTGTTGCAAGAGGTAGTCTGCCGGTTTGTGTGCCCCAAGGCGGAAGATGACTTTGAAATTATATGCCTGTAACTGCACAGCCCATCTCTCTATTCTCAGGGGGGCCAGCCTAGATGACTCTGCAAAGAGCGGGAGCAGTGGCTTATGGTAGGTGGCTACCTGGACTTCTTGTCCATACAGGAACAAGTGAAAGTGGTGGCACACCCATTTTATCGCCAGGGCCTCTCTCTCGATTTGGACATAGCTTGTTTCTGTGTCCGTGAGTGTCCTGCTGGCGTACGCCACGGTTCCCCAGGTGTCTGGACCATGTTCCTGAAGGAGGACCGCCCCAAATCCTACTGGGCTGGCGTCGACAACCAATTTGGTGCGCCGCCCCGGGTGAAAGTAGGCCATCACCATCTTGTCCAGGAGCATTGCCTTAATGTTGTTGTATGCTGTGTTGGCAGCCACAGTCCATTCCCACTTGTGGTCATTGCGGGTGATAGTGCAGAACGGTTCTGACAGGGCAGCCAGATTTGGAATGAATCTGCCACAGTACGTGGCCATGCCAAGAAAACTGCGTACCTCCTTGGGTGTCTTTGGGGTGCTGGCCGCTCGTATGTCCACTGCCTTCTTGGGGTCTACCTGTAGTCCATATCTGGTGAAAGTGTACCCGAAGAAATCAACAGACTCCTGGTAAAACGAGCACTTGGCCTTGTGAAGGGTCAGTCCGCAGTCTTCGAGTCTCTGGAGGGTGGCCCGGAGGTGAGCTTGGTGTTCTTCTAGGGTGTTCGAGAACACCAGGATGTCATCGCTCAGGTTGATCACACCCTGCAGACCCGACAGTGCTTCCCTGATGGCGTTCTGGAAGACTTTGGCTGCCGACGACACTCCGAAACTCAGTCTCTTGTACCGCCTGAATGCAATGTGTGTTGAGAACGTGGTGATGCACCTGCTCTCAGGTTTGAGCTCCAGTTGGTGGTACCCCGCGTTCAGGTCCAGCTTCGAGAACCACTTGGCTCTGTTCAAATCTGCCACTATGTCGTCCATAGTGGGCGTGAGCATTCCCTCTTGACCGCCATGTTGGGTAGCCTCATGTCCACGCAGAGCTGGATGGCTCCAGGCTGCTTTGGTTTGGGAGCTACGACAGTGGGGACACCCACGGGGTTGGGCCAGACACCTTCTCTATAACATCGAGGTCCTCCAGCTTCTTCAGCTCTTCTTTCACTTGCGGGTGCAGATTAAACGGCACCCTCCGGTGCCTCAGGGTGATGGGCCTCACCTTGGTGTCAATGTGGAGCTTGAACCGTTTTCCTTTGAGCTTGCCAAGGCCAGTGAACAGCACCGGGAACTCCCTCAGAATGGCTTCGGGTCGGAAGTCATGGATCTGGTGGGTAAAGAAGACCAAACCCAAGCCTTCTGCCGTGTGGCAGCTGAGCAGCATGCCTTTTCTCCCTTCCGTGATGGAGAAACGAGCCACGGTGACATGATTTCCACTGGCGATCTTGGCCTCAATGACCTCCCGGAGGGGGAGTAGATCCATCCCTCCATATGTGTATATCTGGGCCTTGGTAGGTGTGAGAGGGGACTGTAGCGACAGAGTCACGACATTGACCGATGCACCTGTGTTGATGAGCACCCGGACAGCCGTTCCTTCTACTAGGACGGAGCTTATCAGAGCACATTTTGAAAAATATTCTGAGAGGTGTGTAGCGCTTTTTAAATATGTGGACACAATAAGAAAGGTGCAGATCAATTATGGGGGTTATGCTTTGTCCCATTGGATGATGAGATTAGGATGCGCATGGCTCTGTGTCCCGATGCACAGTGTGGAGAGGTAAACTCAGATCTTTGGCACCCTACCCTCAAAGTTTGGCAAAACAGTCTTTACGGGCAGCAGATTATCTATTGTGTAACGGTCCATTCCAGGGTGCCCCACCAGGGGAGGGGTGGGAGCAACTTGAAAAGGACTAGGTGGGCAGATGGGTGCCTGCTAGGATTTTAACAAAGAGGTATGCACTAGGGAATATTGCAAGTTCCACCAGGAATGTTCAAAATGTGCCAGCAAACATCCCCATGTTGATTGCTACAGGGTGGGAGGACAATCCAGTAATTCACTGGGGCAGTGGCAGAAACAGCAGGGACCCACTGGCAGTCAGCAGTATAGCCAAGCTTCTGGGTTTAGGGGCAGACGGGGAATACAAGGACCTGGGGCAAAAGCTTGTACGACTATTAAGCTAGAACATATGAATTTTTGGCTAGCACTCTATGATCAGAAAGAAGATGTCAGGTTGTTGAGGGAGGGGGTTCACATGGAGTTTCAGACTGGGGTACCAGGGCCTGAGGGTGTGCAGGTGGGCGAACAATCTTAAATAAGTTTGCTTTCAAACAAGTGGTGAAAGAAAAACTGTTAAACGAGATACAGGAAGGAAGGATGGCAGGCACATTTGACGATTGGCCCATAGTAAACTTAATTATGTAACCCATCGGAGTGGTTCCGAAAAAAGGCAACGGTCAGTTCAGGATGATTTAGCACCTGTCATAGCAAGTAGGCACTTCTGTTAATGATTTCATCACAGAGGACCAGGCTTTAATCAAATACTTTTCAGTGGATTTGGTGATCTCCATAGAAGAGGAAGTTGGTGGAGGGCCCCAAATGGCTAAGAGGGACATCAAGGCTGCTTTCCGCTTGCAAGTGCTTCTCCCAGACAACTTTTAGTACCTTTCTCCAATGGGCATTTTCTGATGCATGGGGCACATGCACATGACACACTATCTCATGACGCAAATGTACAGTATTAACCAAGACTTCCTGGTAGTACTCTTTTCTGCACTGTCATAAGAGGAGTATGTAATATTGTTTATGACACATTTTATTGACTTGAAAGGGTCCGTCTTTATCTATCTATCTGTCTGTCTGTCTAGGTACCTGACAGTGCCATTCTACCTGCCTATCTGTTTGTCTCTCTACCTGTATATCTATCTACCTGCCTGTCAGTCTTTATCTATCTATCTATCTATCTATCTATCTATCTATCTATCTATCTATCTATCTATCTATCTATCTATCTATCTATCTATCTATCTATCTATCTATCTATCTATCTTTGTAACTCTTTTTTATCTACCTTTACTCTATTTATCAATCTCTGCAACTCTTATCTATTTTTGCAAGCTTCCCTTTTTACCTATCTTTTCCATGCTTCTTATCTATTTGTAGTAAAGAATTTAAAAAAACATTAGAAAAAACCAGTATCAGCAAAGAGGCTGCCAACCAACAGCAGATCAATTGGCTGTTTTTTAGGTCTGCTGTTATCCAAGACCTTTTGAGTTTACTAAAATTATGTGTATAACATAATTACTTATAGGGTGCTTTAGCCAGGCTTCATCTTTTAGTGTGTTGTTGTCATTCATGTTTTTCTTCCACCCACTCCACCATGCGGCAATGAACCAGTCCCCTTCCAACATTGTCTGACTTCACTGAGAGTTGCTGCATTCTGACCTTTCACAAGGAGTACATCCACACACAAAGTAGCTCTTTTCGATGTTAGGGTCTACTATGCTAATGTGTGCTTTTTGAAGACCAAAAAATATGTTAGCCTTCATCCAAGTTTTATTTGATTGATGAGGGCCGAGCAGCTTTCCCAACAAAAACGTTTGCTAAAACCACAACAGAACAAAACCTAAATTGCCAAAGCCGAAAAGCTGGCAGCCAGCGCCAGACCTCTTGGCTTTGCCAATGCTTGTTTTAAGTTGTACAATATCTCACTTAACATTTCTGAATATTGATAACCAGTATTGCACTTTCTAGGGTCACATGTAGGAAAGTGCCACTTTTTGCATGGTTGCCCCTCACTGTTTGCCTGATGTTGATGCTCTTTGACTAAGTGTGCCCTGGGTTCCTGCCAACCAGGTACCAACGTCCTAAGTTCTTTCCCTAAATCTGTACTGTTGCACACCCAATCGGCAACTCTCTGGCCACATGTAAATCCCTTGTAAAAAGTACCATGGGCACCAAGGGTACTGTGACCAGGGAAGGCCTCTAAGGGCTGCAGCAAATATTGTGCCACCCTTAGAGGCCCTGTTCCCTGACACACACACACTGCCATTTCAGGCTGTATGTTTTGGTGCAAACAAAGTGAAGAGTCGACATGTTGAACATCACTGTGCACCACTTTCCCACAAATTGTTTACAAACACGTTAATAACAGCTGTGAGCTGTAGGTGGGCAGTAATATGAGACATCAGTAGATCGACTTGTAGACTATACTTCCTGACATGCCTGTGCATATATTTAGTAAGAGAAAATCGCTATAACGTTCGTAACTATTGGCTTTGTTAGTTATTGTTGTTAACTAACAAAGCCCATAGTTGAGAATTTAATATAGCGATTTTCAAAAAACATGTGGATTTATAAACAGCCTACAGAACCTTTTGTGCTGTCCTGTCACCTTCCCCTGCCGTGCTGACACACTGGGGCAGGGGAGACGGGGAGAGTACAGCAGCGTCCGTTGGGTCATCTTCAGCTAAGTTACACCTTTCCCCCCCACCTGAGCCAGGCAGGTGGTCTGGTGGTGCTCTGGCCCTTGGGCCATTCACAACTCTGCTCCCCATGTGCCGGACTGGCCCAGCAGCAGTGTTTTCCTCCAACCCCTCTGCGCCAGGCCACCACAGGCAGGCCAGTGTGGGTGGGGAAAAGTATGCGTGGGCCTTGCTGGGGGCCAGGCAAGGTGGAGACCTTTCAGGGCATAGGGCGGAAGGTAATTCCCTCACTGTCTGGCAGCCTGCGGGGAGCTCTGCAGATTTGCAGCCAGAGCGGACACACAGACTCAGGGTGGTAAAAAGTATAATAAAATGGGCTCCCTTGTAGAACTTACCTGCTGGGCCTTGGAGCACTGGTGGTGGTGGTCGTCTCGTCATCGTCGTCTAAAGTGTGATGAGGTGTGTGGGGCCAGACAAAGCCCGGACAGTAATTTCAATAGGACTTGGTCCCACCCACCAACCTTGCCAACCAATGTGTCTCCCCTAATTTAATGAGGGTGACTCATGTTCAGATCTGCTTCCTTCTCGGGCTTAAATTGCAGTATGTTTTGTAATGCTTTGGCTCCATCAAGTGGCCAATAGGTACAACAACTATGAAAATCGGTGACACTCTGTTTAAACAGATGATTTTCATCCGGTACGGTACTTTTGGGCACAATCACGTTTAACCGCTTTCCAGACAGCCTAACCTAGGTAATATTTTTCCCCAAATATTGGGCAGACCACTGGGTCAAGACTAGGGTAACAAAACTAGCCACTGGGGGTGACCAAAAGTAAGGGGTTACCAAACCTCCCCAGGGAAAAGGGGGCGTGCACCCCAAAGACAAAAACCAAGAGTCTTTAAAAGGGCCCCAATACCTGCTCAGGGAGGTGGGTCCCAAAACTTTCCAGTCCAACGGTAGATACAAAGGGAAGAACTTTGATCCCCAGAAGGCCTGGTGTTTCAAATGTAAGAAGTTGGGACACTTAACTGGAGATGCTACTTGTCCTAGCAATAAGACCCCCTAGTCCTCCTCCAATTAGTACTGGTCTCCAGATGGGATTAACAGTGTACCCAGAGCAAATCAGGGTCCACACTGAAGCAGTTCTAGTCGCTGAGGGTGAAGTTGAGTTTGCCACTTTAGCTGTGTGGCCTCCCAACTTAAAGACGTATTTGCAATACTCCTGAACAAATGGGACTAGGATAGAAGTCCTCAGGAATACAGGTGCCAATTTCACTATGGTGAGAGATACACAGGTTTCTCCAGAGCAATACCTGATTGGGAAAACGTACCCAGTCACCAACGCTGACATTGTTACTACCAATCATGTCATGGCTATGGTAACATTAGACTGGGGGTTACTGGCATGAAACAGGTAGTGGTCTCTCCAAAACTTCTAGCCGCCTGTCTGCTTGAAAACTACCTAGAAACCTCAGCATGGGCTGAGGTAGATTTGAAAACCCATGCAGCAATGCTGGACATCCCCAAGATTGTGTGTGTCAAGACTAGAGCACGGAGCTGAGCACTGGTGAAAAAGAAGTGTTGGAGCTTGGAAGACTGGCCCAACCTTCCAAGAGAAAAGGCAAGAAGGCTTTTAAACCAACCTATGGACAGCAAAAGATTCAGGACCTCGATCCTCAGGAAGAAGACTTGTCAGCCCCAGAGGGAACTGAGCCCTTGAAACTTAACCCTTACCAGGTTGACCTCATAGGCCCAGGGGGACCCACTAGAGAACAGCTGTGCATTGGATTCGACAACCAGTGGTCACCTCCAGAAGATCTTTGTCCCTGAGCCTGCAGTGTTTGTTGCAACCGGAGAATCCCCTTTGAAAACAACATGGCACCCGGCACCAAAACAGCACCCTGCATCCGGCCGCCACTGTGGGTGCACTTTGTGTGCTAACTTGAACCCCCTTTGCCCTTAGCCTAACCCTAGGAGCTTTGCTCCCTCAACCTTGTGGCCTGCTTGAGAGCAGCCACCAGCTGGAGGCCCCTTATCCCCATTTGATAACATTGGGCCTCAACATTCTGCACTTGGTCCCCCAATGCCGCTGAGGGTGCTTTTGGAGAGCATCCTTGACCCTACTGGAACCCTTGTTCTAACCCCAGAAACCCAACTCCCAAAATCAAGTTCTTACCTGTAAACTGATAACTTCATTTCCTCCTATAGGATTGCATTGACTGCTTTTCTGTGAAAAAAAGTTATAAGTGTGGAGTTGGAAATCCTATGAATAGTCATGCAAGTATGTTTTGATAACACATTGCATTACTTACCTTTATTCAGGTAATGTCCCAGTGTGGTATCTAAGTGTGAAAAGTTATCCAACCACTACTCACAGAGTAATTACAAAGTAACTGTATTATAATTTCAACTGTACATGAACATTTGAGTTACCTGTTATCAAACCAATTGCATTCAACTGTATTCAACTGCATTATACTTGCAAAGTACTATTACACTTACCTGTGCCAGGTCTTGCTCGGTTCTAGAAATAAAGTACAACTAAATAATATGTTTATACAAAACAAATTATTCAGAGTTGTCTTTGAGTGTGTGAAATAATTTCTTCCCTGAGTGTGTACACTAAATGCCTAACACTACCCTCTGATAAAGCCTTACTGCTTGCCCACACTACCACAACTAGAGATTAAGGTATTATCTACTTTTAACTCTGCCTACCTTTGGGGATCCGCTGGACTCTGTGCAAATTATACCTTTCTTTGGTATAGTATATACAGGGCCAGCTTCCTACACTCCTGACTTGATTTTTAACCCTTGATTGGTATACTGGTGTCTGCTTGCTATTTTATTGCTATTTTATCTTCTACAGTTGGATACGTCCTGTCTTGTCTTCTTGTAAATGGAGGGATATTCATTATAGAGTTCAAGGAATAAACCAGAATCTCCTGGGATACTTCCACCCAGTGATTTATTTATTTTCAAACGGAATGCAATTTATATTCCTGTTTAATAATGTTCTAAAGCAAATGATTTCAGGTAGATAGAAAAGATAAACATCATTAACAACGAAGTCGATACAATGCATGTCATTACAACGCGGTCATTACAATGACCGTGTTGTTACATCGCATACCATTAAAACGCAAGTTGTTACAAATTCTTGCTGAAGGGGGCAAAAGGAGTTGGATTTTAAATCTAACATCTTCCCTCCTGTTGCACAGACAGGACTTGGAATAGTAAATTATACTATTCCAAACTCCACCCCCCCCCACCCTTCAGCATGTCTAAATGACTTGTGTTGTAATGGTATGCATCGTAACAACGCAGTTGTTGTAATGTCTGCGTTTTAATGGCATGCATTGTAAAAGCAGCCATTGTAACATGTCCTATTCAATTTAGACGGGTAGTTTTCTTAACCCCTTCCATGCTCATGACGAGCTCAGCACGTCATGCAGTACAGTGCTCCTGTGCTCATGACGAGCTGAGCTCGTCATGAACAATGGGATTTAAGGGACACCCAGCACCGGGGGGGGAATTGCTATAGCATTGAAGGTGTTAAAATGTGACTGATGTTGGTCACAAGGTCATCCTGGTGAATAGGGAGTTGTGGTTGGCTAAACAAATAATTAAATAAAAGTGCAATGTAGATAAGAAAACAAACAATGCATTTAATTATTTTGATAACCTAACAACCAAGGGCTTTGACTCACCTCAGTAAGGCAGAGTCTATATATTTTTCCCTCCTCGCTAATCTCACGCACTGTGGGCGCTGCTGATCTCACTTGGGTATCGTTACTTGAGATTCTGAAATTGACTCGCTTGTTTACCAAGAGCCTCTATATTTGACTAGCGCTGTGCGAGCGCCTCTGCAATTGACTAGCGCTGTGATCGTTTAGCTTGTAAACCGACCAGGAATTGACTTTGGCGCCGCTCTCTCAGCTCTATATTGTAGCGCGACATTTGCTCTATGTGCCTGCTGGCGCTTTAACAGGACAGTAGGCGCGCTGGTCCATTTGCTGCCCCTGCCTCACTTTCCCTTTGACCCTCCATTTTGTCTGTAGCAGTTCCCTGGCCCGCCCCTCCTCCCCGCTACCGCCTCCCAGCTGCTGCCCCTCCCACCCACGAATAGAGGGCTCGCCACCTCCTCTGACCCTCTGTGACCGCCCGGACTTGTTCCTGAACGGTCGCTCCCTCCCTCCCTCGCTAATCTCACGCACTGTGGGCGCTGCTGATCTCACTTGGGTATCGTTACTTGAGATTCTGAAATTGACTCGCTTGTTTACCAAGAGCCTCTGTATTTGACTAGCGCTGTGCGAGAGCCTCTGCAATTGACTAGCGCTGTGATCGTTTAGCTTGTAAACCGACCAGGAATTGACTTTGGCGCCGCTCTCTCAGCTCTATATTGTAGCGCGACATTTGCTCTATGTGCCTGCTGGCGCTTTAACAGGACAGTAGGCGCGCTGGTCCATTTGCTGCCCCTGCCTCACTTTCCCTTTGACCCTACATTTTGTCTGTAGCAGTTCCCTGGCCCGCCCCTCCTCCCCGCTACCGCCTCCCAGCTGCTGCCCCTCCCACGCTCCGCCCCCTCCACTCACCATTAAATGCCAGATGTCCCAACGCGCAGCGTCCACGCGCTGCGGCCGCGCCGAAGGTGCGCCAAAGGTAAGCCCGTCTACGCCCGTCCGCGCCTGGACCGCACCCATCGCCAGACCCCCTGGTCCCCGTCCCACCCACCCCTCCCGCATTACTTACCCCGCATCCTCCCTCCTAACCCTTAACCCCGGCCGCCTCTCCGACTGCGCTCAAGCCGCCCCCGGACACACCCATGGACCCTTCACGTGCAACTCCTGCAAGTTTGACGGCACCAAAACCAACTCCACATCCACTAACACTAAACAGAGACCTGACGCCAACCACCTTAAATGCATCCTACTCAATACCCGCTCAGTCCACAGGCACGCCATCGACCTCTGGAATCTACTAGACACCTTCTCTCCAGATGTCGCCTTCCTAACAGAAACATGGATGAACTCTACTTCAGCCCCAGACATCGCCATTGCCATCCCGGAAGGTTACAAGATCATCCGTAAGGACCGGACCGACCAAACAGGAGGAGGCATCGCTATCGTCCACAAGAAATCCATCCGCATCTCAACCAGCTCAGACGTCAATCTCGCAAACACTGAACACCTCCACTTCCAGATCCTCATCGACCCCAAGACCACACTCAGAGGCACCCTCCTCTACAGGCCACCAGGACCCCGTGCACAATTCAGTGACGACATCACGGACTTCATCACCCCGCACGCCCTCCCCTCCGAGGATTACATTCTTTTGGGAGACCTCAACTTTCATCTTGAAAAGAACAACGACCGCTACACCACCACCCTTCTGGACAATCTCGCCAGCCTCGGACTTAAACAACTTGTCACTACCCCCACCCACATCGCAGGTCACACACTCGACCCTATCTTCACCTCCAGCAAACATGTCTCCTTTAGCCACACCACAGCTCTCCTCTGGACGGACCACAGCTGCGTTCACTTTACCTACAACAAGACCACAACCAACAACCATCCTCAACCCACTCTGCGAAGAAACTGGAACAAAATCACCATCGACCACATCTCCTCATCGCTTCTTCAAAACCCCCCTGCCCACTCCACAAACCCCGACCAAGCAGCCATTAACCTCACCCAATGGCTTTCCAACAGCGCCGACATCCTAGCACCGTTGAAAAAACGTCAAATCAATCTAGGCAGCAAGAAGACCTCCTGGTTCAACGATGATCTTAAGAAATCTAAGAAACTCTGTCGCTCCCTTGAGAAGGCCTGGAAAAAAGACCCAAACACCAGCACCAGGGACGCCTTCAAAAACGCCACCCGCACACACCACCAACTAATCCGGTCTGCCAAGAAAGCCGCTTTCAAGGACAGACTAGATAACAACGCCCACAACAGCAAGGAATTATTCAACATCATCAAGGAATTTACCAACCCCTCAGCCAACTCCGACATCCCCCCCTCTCAAGCCCTCTGCGACTCCCTAGCCTCATTCTTCCACAACAAGATTGCAGAAATCCACAACAGCTTCGACAACCGACCCGAGGACCAACCCACCCACCCCTCTGCAGGACCCCCACCCCCCTTGAACATCCTCAACGACTGGAACCCAATCTCCACTGAGGACACCATCCGCCTGATGAACTCCATCCACTCAGGATCCCCCACAGATCCATGCCCCCACCACATCTTTAACAAAGCAGACTCCATTATAGCACCACACCTCCGAGACGTCATCAACTGCTCCCTCAACTCGGCTATCTTCCCGGAAAGTTGGAAACATGCCGAACTCAGCGCCCTTCTGAAGAAACCTACTGCTGACCCCACCGAACTCAAAAACTACCGCCCCATCTCACTCCTTCCATTTCCGGCCAAAGTCATCGAGAAAGCTGTCAACAACCAAATCGCCGCCTTCCTCGAAACCAACAAGTCCCTCGACTCCTCACAGTCCGGCTTCCGAGCCAAACACAGCACTGAGACCACACTCATTGCAGCAACTGACGACATTCGAACTCTGCTAGACAACGGAGACACAGTTGCCCTCATCCTCCTCGACCTCTCCGCAGCCTTTGACACAGTCTGTCATAGCACCTTAATACAACGCCTCAGAAACATCGGAATACAAGGAAAAGCACTGGAATGGATCACCTCGTTCCTTACCGGAAGAACTCAGAAAGTCCGCCTTCCACCATTCAAATCAGAAGCTACAGAAGTCATCTGCGTCGTGCCACAAGGATCTTCACTCAGTCCCACCCTCTTCAATGTATATATGAGCCCCCTTGCGGCCATCGCACGCCAACACAACCTCAACATCATCTCCTACGCTGATGACACCCAACTGATACTATCACTCACCAAAGACCCCAACACCGCCAAAACCAACCTTCATGAAGGAATGAAAGAAGTAGCCGAGTGGATGAAGTACAGCCGTCTAAAACTGAACTCCGACAAAACTGAAGTCCTCATCCTTGGTACCTCCCCCTCCGCCTGGGATGACTCTTGGTGGTCAGAGGCCCTTGGAAAAGCAACCACGCATGGAACCTAGGGGTCATCCTGGACTCCTCACTTTCTATGAACAAACAAGTCAACGCCGTCTCATCTTCTTGCTTCAATATCCTTCGCATGCTCAAAAAAACATTCCGCTGGATCCCCACCGAAACTAGAAAAACGGTCACCCACGCACTGGTCACGAGTCGCCTGGACTACGGAAACACCCTATACGCCGGTACCACCGCAAAACTCCAGAAAAAACTCCAACGCATCCAAAACGCGTCAGCCAGACTCATACTAGACATCCCGCGTAAAGACCACATCTCTGGACACCTGAAAAACCTCCACTGGCTCCCCGTTAACAAGAGGATTACTTTCCGCCTCCTAACCCACGCACACAAAGCACTCTACGAACTTGGACCCGAATGCCTCAACTCACGACTCTCCTTCTACACCCCCTCCCGCCACCTACGATCCTCCAACCAAGCCCTTGCAACTGTACCTCGCATCAACAAAACCACCATGGGAGGCAGATCCTTCTCCTTCCTGGCAGCTAAAACCTGGAACTCACTCCCCACTCACCTTCGCCTCACTCAGAACCACCTTACATTCAGAAAGCAACTTAAAACCTGGATATTCGACAAGTAACTCCTCACCCTCCTCAAGCGCCTTGAGACCCTCCGGGTATGTAGCGCGCTATATAAATCTCTTGACTTGACTTGACTTGACTTCTATAGCGCTAGCCAGACGGAGTGCTTTACAACATTGATGTAAACAGATTACATTGTTATAAACAGATTGTTACATCAGGAGTGCTCAGGTAAATAGTGAGTCCAAGGTCTAAGGAGGTTCGGTAATCCGCTTTGACGTAGTTTCTGGTCTTTTGTTCTGTGGTCGGGAGTTAAAGAGGATCCGTTTTTACTTCGTGAGGATTTGATTGAGGAAGAGCGTTTTGAACTGGCTCTTGAAGGCTCTGTAGGAAGAGTTCGTCCTAATGTGTATGGGAATGGCATTCCAGATTTTGGGCGCATTTCCGGTGAAGGACCTAGATAGAGCCTTTTGTTTGCAGGTTTTCGGAGGGATGAGAAGCAGAGAGTTAGTGCTTCTGAGGGTTCGTGTCTGTCCCGCTTTCTTGAGTTTGGCAGCTAGATAGGTGGGTTTGCCGGTATGTAGAGCTTTGTGTGTGAGGCAGGCGGTTCTGAAATTAGCTCGCATTTCTACTGGGAGCCACTTGAGTTCGGTTAGCATGGGAGTGATGTGTTCATATTTCTTCACTCCCGACACCATTCTGGCTGCTGCATTTAGTGTTGTTCTAAGTGGAGCCAGGTGTAGTTTAGCCGTGCCTGTGAGGGTGGCGATTCCGTAGTCTAATCTGGATAGGACAAGGGACTGCGTGGCTTGTTTGAGGTCCGTTGGTGGGATGAAGGGTTTGATTTTACTTAGTAGCTTTAGGTTGAAGAAGGCACCTTTAGCGGTGCTCTTGATGTGTTTAATCATATCCAAGTTAGGGTCCAGAGTGATACCCAATGACTTCACTGAGTCTGCTGGGATGAGAGTGCAGTCTAGAGCATCAATAGCCTTTAACCATTCCGTGATCTGCGGGGGCTTTTCCTTGCTGGCTAGGAGAAGAATTTCCATTTTGTTTTGATTTAGTTTCAGATGGTTGCGGGATAGCCACTCTTGTACTTCTCTTAGGGTGATGTTTAGTCTTTGCATGTCTGCTAGGGAGGAGGTTTCTAGGTATATCTGGGTGTCGTCGGCATAGAGATGGAAGGGAATGTTGGCTTGTTTAAGGAGGATGGTGTGTGGCTCCATGTAGATGTTGAATAGTGCGAGTGATAGCACTGACCCTTGGGGGACACCTCTAGTTATAGGGTGTAGTTCGGACGTGAAGTTTCCTATTTTTATTCTTTGAGATCGGTTTAGTAGGAAGGAGGTGAACCACTGTGCAACCACTCCATAGGCACCTACCCTATCTGTGAGAGTGTTGATGAGTAGTTTGTGGTCAACCGTGTCAAAGGCCGCCGAAAGGTACAGGAGTATGAGTAGGCAGCAGCGGGTTTTGTCTAGTGATTTGTGCATGTCATCTATGACATTTAGGATGGCAGTCTCTGTGCTACATCCTTTCCTGAAGCCTGATTGGTGTGGGTCGAGGAGGTTGTTGATGTCCATGTGGTGGGTGAGTTGACGGAGAACACATTTTTCTAGTAATTTTGCTAGGAAAGGAAGATAGGATACAGGTCTGTAGTTGCTAAGATCGTTGGGGTCAGCAGCGGTCTTTTTTATTAGTGGAGTTACCTGGCCTATTTTGAGGCAGTCAGGTATGCTTCCTGTTTCTAGGGAGCTGTTAATGATCCTAGTCCAGGTGGGGGCTAAGGAGTGTTTGAGTTGTTTTGCCAGTTGCGCAGGGATGGAGTCTTCGAGGTGCGATGAGGGTTTGGATCCGGTGGTTAGTTCAGTAATTTCAGTTACAGTGGTGGGAGTGAAGGTTAGCCAATTGTAGGTAGGTTGACTGGGTGGGTTTGCATCATCTTTACTGAGTAGCGGGCCGGTCTTTGATTGAGGTGGATGGGTCATCAGTGAGAGCTCAATCTTTAGAATTTTATCGCTGAAGAAGTTAGCAAATTTGTTTTATAGCTCTTTGGAGGCCGGAATAGCAGCCGGAGTAGGTTTAGATGTTTGTTGTCTGATAATGTTGAAGAGTTCTTTGGGGCGTTTTTTTGCATTGTTCAGTGCCGCGCAGAAGAAGGAGGATTTCTCGTGCGCGATGTGCTTGTTATACATCCTACGTTTTGTTTTGAGTAGTTCGAGGTGAGTTGACGAGGGGTTATTGTGCCAGAGTCTTTCAGTTGCTCTTAGCTGTCTTCTTTCCACGTTTAGTTCAGAGTTGAACCACGATCTCGATGGGAAGGTCTTGCTCTTTTTTTGTTTCAAGGGTGCTAATTTGTCCAACATGTCGGTTAGGGCCTCGTTATATTGGGTGGTAAGTTCTACAGTGGACCTTTCATCTTCATTGGGGGGAAGAGTGGGTTCAGACTTTCTTCTAGTTCTTCCAAGGAGATCTGTCTCAGGTTTCTTGTCCAGTGGAAGTGGTCATTACTTTTAGGAGTTTGATGCGGTTTTTGATTGATGTGGAAGAGGATGAGATGATAATCTGACCAGTCCACTGGGAGGGTGCGAATGATGGTGATTGCATCCTCATGGGCAATGATGGCATCTAGGATTGATCCTTTGTCGTGGGTTTGTTCAGTGCAGTATTGAATCAAGTTGTTGTTGTGAAGGAGCTCGTTTAAAGTTTGCGTTAGAGGGTTTTTTGTCTCATTCCAGTGAAGGTTTAGGTCTCCTAGTATCAGGTTGTTCTCGTTTGAGAGTGAGCAGTGCGAGATCAGGTCCGCCAGCTGTTCACCAAAAATAGTATTGTTTCCTGGTGGTCTATAGATAAGGTGACAGTGAAGTCTCTTGTTGTCAGACATTTTGATGTTGACTGACAGGTAATCCAGATTATGATATTTGAGGGAGTCGATTTCTGTTATAGAGATGTTCTTTTTAAATATGATTGCCGTCCCTCCACCTCTTTGGTTGTTCCTGTCCTTGTTGAGGATAGAGAATCCTAGGGGTACAAGCATGTTGAAGATAGGTGGGGTGGTTTCATTCAGCCAGGTTTCAGTGATGAACAGGATATCTAAGTCATGTGTTAATATGGTTTCTGCCAATTCAGTTGTGTGTTTATTCGCAGATCTGCAGTTGATGAGCATGCATTTGGCCATTTTCTTGTTGTTTAGCTCTAAGCTTGGGGGGGCCCTAGGAATGTTAATGAGGTGCGCTGGATGTCTCATTAATTTTGAGGTTGTGGTTTCTCTCCCAAGACCGATAATTACTGGGATCATAGCACTTGTGAGGGAGGTTGGCTTTACTTTATAGGATTCTGCAAGGTCCCTCGCCTCTTGCATGGACATTACAGCGCTCGTTCTCTTGGGTCTGTGTGGATTATTACTGAGGGGGGTTGTCTTCCAACTCAGTCGTGAATTTATGTGGTGGAGTCTAAGTTTGTTGAGGGGGCCAGGGAGTGGAGGGGGTAGGTCTTGGATAGAGGGGATGTTAAGTTTAGATAAGATTCTGTTGAAATTTTGGGTCACTATTCCTAGCTGGAGTTCTAGTCGAGCCAATCTTTGGGTTATGCTCCAGGAAGGAGGGGTGGGGGGTTAGGGCTTTGTGTGTCCTGCGTCCGATCTTTAGTTGTTGGAGGGAGATTTGTTATGGTAGGTGGAGAAAGCAAATCAGTGAGGGAGTTCCTCTCTCTGTCAGTGATCTTATTGTGGTTTATGGGGGTAATCACTAGTATCGGTGGGCTTACTGGGTTTAGAGTGGGCAGGGCATTCAGGACAGTTGGCAGTGGGTTGGTTACTTTGGTTACTGGATCGGTTACTTTGGTTACTGGAAGGGGGTAAGGGGAGACCCTTGTGCTGGAGAGGGGTTGGGGTGTATTGTCTGGTGATAGTCTAGAGGTGGGTGAGCATAAGCGGGATGAATGTTGCAGGCTCAGGAAGGCGTTGAGGTGAATGGGGGGGCTAGGTGGTGGTAGGTTGGCGGTACCCGCGGGGGGGGTTGAGTGTGTGCAAGGGTTGGGAGGTTTTCGTCTTGTGTGTGGTTTGAGGCTCGGGAGTCTTTCGCGTTGGTCTGAGATGAATGGGTGAGGGCAAGGCGTAATGTGGGGAAGAGTGAGTCAAAGGCCTCTCGGTTGTCGTTGTTGGCTTGGATCAGGATCGTGCCATTGTTGTATATGGTTACAAAGGAGTTTTCACAGCGAGTGCGGTGGTTGGGGATTAGCAACGTTAGTTTGCAGCTTACAGGGGTGGTGGTCGTTTTATAAATGTGGAGGTGGGATCTGAGGATGGAGTTCTACCCCCTGGGATTCTGTGTGTGGAAGATGAGATCCATTTTCCGTAATCCTTTTGTGGCACAGTGGTATAGGTCTGCAATTAGGCATTCTTGATGCTGTCTTAGCAACCTTTGCTTAAAATTTCTTTTCGCTTTGTGCGATAGGTTGGGGGGGTACATGATGGAGAAGGAGTTTTTGTCATGGGGTTTTAAGCCATGAGCTGAGTTGGTTTGGGGGAGAGTCAGTCTGACCTGGGGACCCTTATTTCTGTCCTGTGGGAGCATTATGGACCACAGGGGGGCTTGTTTTTTATTTTTTTTGTTTGTTTGTTTTTTAAGCAAATTAATTACCAAACAAGCTACCGGGCTTAGAAATTGCCTTTTAAGTATGTTCTTGCAGGGGGCGCTAGAGGGCGCACTGCGGAATGGCTGGCTAGTGTGTCAGCTCCACCGGACGGGCGCGATCCTAGCGGCCTTTAACCCTTCAAAACCGCCGCTACTGCCCTGGAAAAGCAAGAATCGGAAGTCGGAATGAAAGACCGACACACTCATAGCACCCTTATGCCACTGTAGGGGCCACGGACGGACATAGCGGTGAAAGTTGCAGCGGAGCCGACGGCGATTCAAAATGGCCGCGCCCGACGACCGGCGCAATTGAGGATAAGTGCAGATCTGGGGAAGGTGCGGGCTTCTTCCTTGCCGGATACAAGCAGCCTGGAGGTACCGTGTGCTATGCGGGGCTGCGAGGAGGTCGGGGCCGCTGCTGAGAGGGTGAACATCGCAAATCGGGATGCGTTCCAGCGGCCACAAGATGGCGGCGGCGCTGGAACGCAAATGACTTGAAGCGGCGGCTGCCCGTGGAACGGACAAATGGAGCCGTAAGAGCGGAGATTTCCTTTCTGCCCGGCGGACAGTGAGAACTGGCAATCTAAAGTAAACTGCGGGACGCGCACACCCCAACGCCATAACAGAGAGTGTCGGCTCGCGACCCCCAGTGCCGTACACCTGATGCGCCAAGCGATCACGGTGGGAGGTGCGCGGCGGCCGTCACGGGGCGCGATGTGCACCTGAAACCAGCGACACACGGGTAGGCACCGTTAACCAGGTTGGTGCTCCTTCTGTCTGTACGCCACACAGTTGGCTCCAAGGTGGGCGTCCAACACCCTCTTAGAACTGCATTGGAGCGGTATGTGTCATGTGTGCAGCATGGAGGGCCCCAGGTGAAAGCGACCGTTAGAACAGCCAGACGCCTTGCAGACATCGCACAGGCCCAGCAGTACCAGCACGCAAATAAACCAGCTGATGAATAGAAGTACCTCACAGTGGGGAGCCAAAACACCGGCGCGCCACAACATATCTACTACAAGCACTCCAACGGCTATAAGCCCGAGGGCAACCGGGCACAGTCCGCCTTTGCAACCCAGAGACATGGGGAAGCCGGAAAAGCAGCAGACCAAGCTCCCGTTCGAAACCAGGAAACAGGTCAAAAATAACGCAACCGTCTCGGAAGTGGAGGGAGAGCGAGAGATGTCGGATGGGTCAGGAATGGAGTCGGTGCTACGAGCAATCCAGCAGAGTCTGCAGGAGATGAATGGCAAACTAGACAACGTAATGCTAAGAGTGGACAATATGGCGGCGAAGATAGAAAAACATGACGAGCGGATTGTCGAAGCGGAGCAACGGATTTCCAAGGTGGAGGATGACTGTAGAACCACGTCGAAGGTCTGCGGTGGCCTGGAAAAAACGGTGGAGAGCCTACGTGCTAAGGTGGAGGACCAGGAAGCCAGGTCTAGGCGCAATAATATCCGCGTTTCGGGCCTGCCGGAGTCCACCAACACAGGCGAAATGGAAACCTACATCGAAACCTTACTGAAGGAGATCTTTGGCACTGAAAAACTGTCATCGGTGTTCTTGATAGAACGTGCGCATCGCTCCCTGGCGCCCGTACCGAAACCTGGTGCTGCCCCGCGCATGATCATTGCCCGCGTGCTCAACTATAGGGATAGAGACACGATCCTCCGGCTTGCCAGAGAAATGGGTAAAATCGCATATCAGGGAAATACCCTGGAATTCTATCCCGACCACACCATGGCAGTGCAACTAGCGCGAAAAGAATTTGCCCCAGTAAAAAAGAAACTACGCGATCTCGGATTGGAGTATGCCATGCTCTACCCGGCGAAACTCAAAATTACTAATGCGGGAAAGCCTATTATCCTACCGACAGTGCAAGCCGCACAGGACTATCTCAAGAAACTGGGGAAGCGGCGAAAAGCTCAAGATCGAGATGAACCGACGAGTGATGTAGACTGAACAGACATGTCAATGACAATTCCTGCTTACTCTATGGGCCAAACAGGAACGAAACCGGCCTGCTGTCGCCATGAACTGGTGAAGGAACTGCTGAAGGGTACAAGGACTGCGATTGGAATGGACTAATGCATGGTGGTGAGATCATGAACGTACTGTGCACACTGACTTCAATACTGATCTGCCACTGGAGGGTCTCTTACGCAGTGAGTACCCGGAGGGCATGTTGTAGACAGGGGGTGCAGGACGGACCTCATGGCCAGGGGAATGTATTGCAAACCCCCTAGTGGACAACTCAGTTGCACTTGTTGGGCCGGGATGTAAGGGACGCCTGAACCTGGGTTTCCCGGACACGGTACTGACCCCAAAACTATTGTCCAACTGGGCATTGCAAATGGGTTGAACTAGTACGAGAAGGAGTAGTAAATTGCTGATCTGTGAGACTGCGCCGTTGTGGACTTGGATGGCTATGTTTGTGTTGCGTAGCTCTGCTACTTCATGTTGGCGGTTGGAGGAGGGGAGAAGGATTAGTATCGCAAAGTATTGACGACAGCGCATGCGTCTGTCCACGTCCACTATGTGGATGGAGATGTGTGAACCTGGCGACACCCCCAGGAGGGTGCGCCCCAAAACAAGTTTTCTACTGAAGTCAAATGTTGTTGGGGGATGGCTTTGGCAAAGTTTGGGTGCTAAAGTGGGTGGAGGGCGGGCAGGGAAACAGGGTTTTTTTGAGTTACAACCTCTGTGTCTGAGAAGCATGGCAAACTCCTTAATCATGCACTACCATGCAAAAACTGATCTATTTCAGTGCAAGCTATTGATCTTTTATTGTATATTAAACTGTCCTGCAGACCTATCATACCTGATGCAGCAAAAACACCTAGCAAGAAATGACGAGCTAAACACCAATAGTCATGTCGCAGTCTAGCACACTGAAACTCCTCACATGGAATGTACGAGGCCTAGGCAACCCGAAGAAAATTCGACAGATGTTTGCATACTTCGACCACTTACACATTGACATAGTTTTCTTGCAGGAATAACACATGGCAAGCAACAGCACATCCACATTAGGCGTTAAGTGGGCGGAATCTATTACCAGCTCGAACTACTCCTGTTATTCTAGGGGGGTTAGCATTTTAGTAAGGAAGGGGGTACACTTTGCGATCACACACATACACAGAGATACAGAGGGGAGAAGCGTTATTGTGGCGGGTACGGTAAGACAGCAGCGGGTAATGTTAGTGAACACCTATGGCCCTAACATTGACGACCCTGGGTTTTTTCTGAGTGTGTGGCAACATATAGCTGACGTTCAGGCTGAACACATAATATGGGGTGGCGACTTTAACGTAGCATTGCAGGACAATCTAGACAGGGCGGAAGGAAGATGGAACAATATGGGAATGCGAGAGCAATGCTCAGAGATGCCATGGACGACCTGCAGATGGTGGATATGTGGAGGGTTCGTCACCCGGGGGAGGCAGTAGCGACACACATTAATGCGGCACATAATAGTTGGTCCAGACTGGACTACTGGCTGGTCACGCAAGAAGTACTGGCATGGGTTACACATATCAAACACCTACCAAGAACGCTGTCTGACCACAATCCGGTGATGCTGGAGGTTAACATCCCACACTACGAGCCACCACCTTTCACTTGGCGTTTCAATGCAGCTGCGTTGCGAGACCCCTTATATGTGGACACCGTCCAAAAAGCAATAGTAGATTATTTTGACCTGAACTGCCCCACGACTGAGGACCCATGTCTACTTTGGGAGGCCTTTAAAGCCACGATACGGGGGGTGTGTATCAGTACAACCACGGGTATCCTAAGGGATATAAGACATCAACTACACACACGAGAGAGGCCCATACAAGCACTGGAACAGGTCTACACGCAGACGGGAGACACTAAGGTATTGGGAGAAATTCAGGCCCTGTTGGTGGAACATAGACAGTTTGCCTCTGACGAACTTAACTATGTGTCCAAGCGTACAACTGCTAGGCAATACGGAGAGGGAGGCAGGCCGGGCAGGGCACTGGCCGAAAAAATTTGCTCGGGGAGAGCGCCTCAACACGTAACATCCATATGTACTCAAGCAGGAGAGGTGGTTAGAGACATTAAAGGGATAACAAAAGAATTTATGGCAGCTTATAGTACACTTTATGAAGCACGTCCGTCTCCCTCGCAGGAAGATTTACTGTCCTATATGGCAGACGTGGAAATTGCATGGCTGGCGGATGGTCACAGGGAATACCTGGCGCGTCCTATCACCGTGGAAGAGGTCAAGGATACAATTAAATGATTACCTAACGGCAAGGCACCGGGGCCTGATGGCTTCGTGACAGAATTCTATGAAATGTTCGCAGATATGCTCGCTCCGCACTTAGTGAGACTATATGGGGCAGCACACGAGGCCCAGACCTTGCCAGTGTCTATGAGGGAGGCCTTGCTCATTGCGCTATTAAAGCCGGGCAAGGAAGAGGATAAATGTGACTCATATCGCCCCCTTTCACTATTAAACGTAGACACAAAGATAATAGCAAGCTTGCTCGCTGATAGGCTGAAACCGCTTATGCCCCTGTTAATACGACCTGATCAATCTGGCTTCATCCCCGATAGGTCCACCACACATAACACGCGCACATTGTTTGCTCTGGCGCACTATCTGGTTCCTGAAACAAAAGCTGTGGCAGTGTTACTGGATGCTGCTAAAGCATTCGATGCCATTGGCTGGTCCTTTATACAAGCGGTTTTGATACGTATGGGATTTCCCCCTATCTTTATGGGATGGATCTCAATGTTGTACACCAACTTAACAGCGCGCGTTAGAATAAACAAGTATATTTCAGAGCCCATTCAGATATGCCGAGGCACCAGACAGGCTTGTCCACTCTCGCCGATGCTCTGTGCCTTAATATTGGAACCGCTAGCTTGCAAAATCAGACAGCACCATCACTACTCAGCCATACAAATGCCCACACGTCCCATACACATCTCGCTCTACGCGGATGACATGGTACTATATGTTAAGAACCCAGAACAACACTTAAATCCGCTTTTAAGGGAATACATAAAATTTGGTCAACATTCCGGATTACAGATCAACTGGTCTAAATCCCTTATTTTGTCACTAACAGACAGCACACACCCGACACCATTAGACTACCCACTGGAATGGCAGGATGAACCGACGAAGTATTTAGGGGTATGGTTTCATAGGGATCCTGAATTGGTTATCCGCACCAATTATGGAAGAGCCATAGCGTCCCTCAAAGATAAAATTAAGAGATGGAATAAACTACCCCTCTCCCTGGCGGACAGAGCAGCTATAGTTAAAATGGTACTTTTGCCCAAGTTTCTATATTTGTTCAACAATATCCAGATAAAACCCCCAGCTGAAGTATTCCAAAATATCAAAGCACTGGTGCTCAATTTGCTCTGGGCGGGAAAACAGGCGAGGATGGACCTACACACCATGACACTGCCATATGTTAAAGGAGGTTTCAAGGTCCCTGATTTCTATCTTTACTATTTATGCGCTCAGGCGCAGTTTGCGCATTACTGGTACCACGAAATACCCTTCTTGACACATGTGGCTGTGGAAGCGGGAGATACAGACCCGATTCCACTGGCTAACATACTACCACATAAACGCCCTAGGCTACACGACCATGGCATCAATCTCGTTAACACTACCACGGAGGCGTGGAGATTGATGGGGAAAGCGGCGGACAGCCTACCACTTTACGCACCTGCACTTCCACTGGCTCACCACCCAGCAATTTCGGTCACCCAAGAACAGGTTGGCATGGATATGTTACGGTGGGCAGGAATAGACAGACTAGGCGACCTATACGTCAAAGGTGTCTTTCAGACACTAGACAAGCTGAAGTACATTAGCAACCCATCCCTACTTTTCAGTTTTAATTACTACAGGCTGCAAAGGGCAATTAAAGAACACTATCCTACATACCCAGAAGAGCCAAAGGCACTTGCACCATTACAATTGATCCTCACCACGCCCACGGCTTCTCACCTGGTATCGAAATTATACACAAGCATACAATGTGCAGAGGGTGGAAACACTGACAAGGCTAAGGACAAATGGAGTGCTGTATTGGAAGCAATTCTATCTGATGATGAATGGGCTACCACTTGTATGAACACTAGCATGTTGACGCCGAACGGAAACTTAAGAATCATTCATTATAAGTACCTGCATCAGGTGTATTATACGCCTCAGAGGCTGCACAAATACGGCCTAAGGGAGGATTCCAAGTGCAACAGGTGTAAACAAGAGAATGCAGACTTCATGCATTTAGCATGGCACTGTCGTAAGGTGGCGGGATACTGGGAGCAGGTAGTACAAGTGCTGAATGAAATGCTTGGGGCTTCCCTGATGTGTGAAGCAAAAGTCTGTCTGTTGGGTATTGTCCCTCAACTGAGAGCTCAGAAGCGCAAATTCTGTGTTGTTGCGCTGTTATTGGCCAAACGGAGGGTATCACTGCATTGGAACAGTAGGAAGGGCCCAGAGGTCAAAAACTGGCTAGAAGACCTGACGTATTGTCGGGACACATTGTCCACATACGAGGAAGAGTTGCCGGTCAGGTCCCGGCCCAGAGACTACTGGTTGTTCTTGCGTACCTATTTGCTGGAACATGGCACGACAGAGCCAGAGGATGGTTAATGGTAAGGTCTAAGGATGAATACACGGTATGGAGCACTGGACTGTAATGTGGTGATGAGGAGGGAGGATGCTGTGACGCAGAGTGCTTGTCGCTAGAGGTTACTTTTACTTTAAGTTATAAACTGTTATGTTTTGTTCTCTCATGGAAAAAATGAAAAAAGTAAGATCACTAACATGCATGTAAGCGAGTATAGCACTGCTCTATATTTCTTGGGTTACCATTCGCAACGCCGCCGGTCCAATGGATGTCGGCTGATGGGCCGTGTACAACTAAAACGTCCTTTATATGATGCACGATTATGTAGCCGGCCTGTTGAGGTTGTAGGCGAGGAACCATGTAATATTTTCTCTGGAAAGTGCAATACACTTCTTACACCAAAAAAAAAAAAAAAAAGGTATGTTCTTGCAGCATGTACTGTAATTCCCTGCTGAGGAGATTTTATTGCACTGTTATTTGTTTATCCACGTCTGTTCTTGTTACATTCAATATTGCTGTCGCACATATTTATTAAATGTATTTAATCTTTCTTGAAAATTTATAAATAAAAATTAAATTTGACGGATTCAATTCATCACAGGACTAAAAATTCATGTTTCTAGTCTTTGGGTTAAGTTATTTAGTTCAGTTGGTCCCAGTACTGGCACTTGTTTTGGTTTGTTAATTTAATTATTTTGTGGCGTAACATTCAAGACGCTAAATTCTGGTAAACAAATCAGTGCTATTGCTATTTTTTTACTTGATTCTGGTGATATGAGTAAATGCACACATATGTAAGTATACATTACTTATGAGACATAAGGTAGGCATCACTCAGACTAAATAGAAAACGTAATTCCTTAGGACAACAAGAGAAATTAATCATGAAACAGATTGGCCAGCATAGACCTTGGGGCATATGTATGACTGTTGTAGCGCAGGGCAGTGCAGCAAGACACCTTGCTGTGCTGCCCTGCTTCACAGGGAAAGGGCAGGAATGTGCCATATTTATCCAATACAGTGCATCCCTGTCAGTTTCCCTTGCGCTGGCTCCCTTTTTGCAGCCTAGCGCCAACCCAGATCCTTTCACAATGGGCCAAGGGTGCCCATGTTGTAGGCAGGATTGTTTTATGCAGGAAGGAGCACCGTCCTGCTCAAAAATAACCCTGAGAGGCTTTTTCGTCTTTCTATGTGTACAGCAGGACAAATAAACATATTTCTTCTTGTTATGCTTCTCCAGGGAGGCATACAATCTTGGCGTTTTCCTAGGCTTTCAAGTTCTTGTAAATCTGGGAATCCATCAAAATCCATAGATGTTGCTTGGGAACACCCATGGAAATGCCTTCCTGGGGCAGAGTAATGTAACTCAGCAATTTGCAGTGGGTTACATTACTCGAGATCCATGAAGACACGCAGGGCCATGCAAGTTGGCCTTTCGTGGCTTCTTAAATCTCTTTTTACATTTGCAGTGCCCTTGCACCATGTTATGTGGTGCAAGAGCGAAGCAGAGGGGCTCATAAATATGCTCCAATCCTTTGCTGACAGGTTATTCTGCTCAGATGAAAGCACCAATGTGCAAGAGTTGGACTTCACTTCTGTCTACATAAAGCAGTGCAGAAGCTTTCTAACTCCTTTGCAGTCTCCACATTCTGTTCTTCCTTTTCCGGAGTATTGAATTTAAGCCTTCGGTGTAGTCTAAAAGACGCCTTGTTTTTGTGTGTAGTTGGGGGCTCCTATCCACCATGAAACAACTGTTTACCCTTTTACAACTACTCTGCAATTGTTGGGTGATGGTCAACAGTAAATCCTAGCATGTGTGACAAATTACATTTTTACCAACTAATGGCTATAGAAATCACTTTGTGCATCAAATAAATTGTCCAGTCGCAACCAAGCTTGCCTACATATTCTAGGTGTCACAGCAGATGTGGGAGAGCAGAACTAGAGCTGAGTCAGGGCCTGGCTCGGCTCTAAGAGCCTGTGCAAAAGCAGAGCCATGAAAATATTTGACATGCAAAAAAGTTCCACAAACTGTAAAAATATGACAATGTTTCTTCAAAATTAACATGCAGATGTATTTCACATTGGTGAGGCAGATTATATCACTGCATTGAAGGGCACTTATTAAAAGTAAGAGCATTTAAACTGTGTGAAGTTAGCCTGGCATATGATGTCCACTAGTTCTAGTGGGCACCAGTCTAATCGACCCTTATTGATAGTGGTTGTAAAGTCAACCTAATAGAAAGCTATCCTAGTGGTAGCGTGAAACAGCAGTCATCAGGCTAAGACTTCAGTAGGCGAGTTAAGCAAGCTGTTTTATCAATTATGATCCCTTGAGTACCAAATGAAAGGACACCACATAAGGTTTATATCAAATATATATGTATTTAATCTAAACATGACCCCTCTGCACTCTTTATGAGGTCAGAGGTAAAAATACAATACAAGTCACACAATTAATATACGATAAGTTGCACAGTATACGTTATGCATAAAGGGCCTCACAAACCATATGCTGAGGAAGTGGTATAAGAACCACGAGAGAATTAGAAAGCAGGCCTGGGGCCTGTGGAATCGCTGGGGCTACTCTAATCGACCAAAGGTTAGGAAGTAGGAGGCCCACGGGAGGCGCGTGCAATGTCTAAACACAGGCGCGGGTTACCATTGACTTTCTAAGGAGATCGTAAAAGTTACAAATATACAATTTGAGGACACTTCCGGATGGACTAGGATGGAACCCTTTTAAACTAGGACACTTCGAGAGTCAAGACCCACGGGAGCACCAGAGTACTCGTGTTACCTCACCCAGGGAAGCTGGGTGCATAGGTGTCTTTTTGTGTCGGGTTTCGTCGTCGTTTTCTATGGAGAGCTGCAAAGAAGTGCTGCAGGCGACCAGAGGAAAAGTGTCCGGGTGGATCCAAGGGTGGATCGACGATCTGAAGAACCTGAAAGCAGAAGGGACAGAGTCTGGGTCACTAGCAAGTCACGGAGCACTTGCGGAGTGTGGGGACCTGTGCTTCGGTGCAAATGGTGCTCGGGGCTGGGGCTTCAAGCACCCCAAAGCACAACTTCAAGATACCTCGTTGAAGGAATGCATTTTGCAAAATGCAGGATGTCCAGGAGTTCTGGTCCCACTTCTCTCATGTCCGTCTCGAGTCTCAGCTTTGCTGTGGATGTGGGTAGGAGTCAGAGATGTCTGGAAGTCCGAGTCCTGTGTCGCAGATTCTTCAGGATCCGGCAGGGTCCTCGAAAATGCAGACCGGCAAAGTTGCTGTTGGTGCCTGTTTGAACAGGGTGGTCACTCCTTGACCACATGGGAGATACCTTCCGTCTTCCAGTCAGAATGGAACATCGAAGGTCCAGGATATGTCTTTCAAAGATTTGTCCAGGGTCATCTAAAATCCTATGGACACAGCTCCTATACTTATACTAAGGATGTGGGCTGGACTACCTGGCTAGGTCCCTCCTATGGGTGGACCTGAGAAGGGGGTGGTTACATCCTTTTCCCTTTGTCCAGTTTTGCGCCAGAGCTGGGGCTGTGTGCCCCAGCAACCGGTTTGAACTGGGCTATGCATGGAGCACCTTCTATGCCCCAGGCAATGTCTGGAAAGGATTCACTGAATGCAGCATTCGCTGCCCCAATACACTACAAGCCTGTCTGGGGAGGTGCTGGCACCTCCCCGGACAGGAAACCTATTGTCCAGGCCCCCACTGCCGGAGTTTCGTCCAGCAGCAGGGGGTCAGGCTCGTGTCTGTGGCAGCAGCACCCATTTTGTGATGCTGAGGCTCTGTTTAACTTTAACCGGGTAAAGCAGTGACTACATGTCTTCTCCCTCTAGAAGGGTGGAATGCTACCCCGCCGCCAGGACTGGTGAGGGGGTAGTATTCCAAAGTGTTTGACACCTTACACAACATGTTTTGATAAAGCCAAACCAAAGTTAGCATTAACCGCGAGGATTATAATGCACTTACGAGTATATGGTATGGCTATATCATAGAACAGCTATAAGGTGATGGTTCTGAAAGCTGCAGAGGGGCTCAGCTCATGCTAGGGCACCCTCTCACATAAAACCAAGCACTCTGCCTCCAGGATTGTCGAGGCCTACTATAGGAGTGACTTATAGGTGTATATGTGTCTATATGTATAGGTAGATACAGGGATACTATATCTAAGTAAGGGGTGATTACACCACCTTACCCAGGCTGTGGGAACAGACCTGTGGTGTCAGTTTGGAAGGCCAGCCAGGGGTGGCATAATACATGCTGCAGCCCCTCGTAGGCCTGGGATGAACCTATGACCTGGGTACCTATGGTACACTATACAGGGGCTCACAAAGGTGACCCTGTAGCCAATCTGGTATGTCAAAGTCAAAATATTCTTTATTCTGCATTTTTAAATAACACCATAAAAGCACAGATTAAAAAAGACAATATTGACAGTTATCATTAAGAACACTGTAGAACATTAGGAGACACTGTACTGTTAATTACTTATATTATTTATGAGACAAACATACTTCCCACCAAGTGCTTGTGCAAATTTAGTTAGTATTTAATCAGCAAATACCTCTAGTGTCTCTTAGTTTAACTGCTGCTCTTAAAAAGTTTATCACACAAAAGAGAGTCAGGGGATCTCGGGCTATTTTTAAAAATTCAAGGGTTTTCTTCACGTGTCTGAGATTGGCCTTTTTAAATGAGGGGTGTCCTGCGGAGATCGATGATCGCAGCCGCAGGGCCCCGTGGACTCAACTGAGTTGGTAAAACCCACTGGTTCAGCTAAAAGGTGGTGTAAAAAATGTAGTCTAAAACGTGTAAATAAAAACCTATCCTGGACATTGTGTATGAGGGCGATAAGGTTCCAGACCTCTACAGGACCTTACTATAGCGTGTGTCTGAACTTAGTGTTTATTTCTGTCTTTTACTTCTCGAACTCTGGCTTTATGTTTGAGAAGCATCTCTTTTACTCTGACCTGGTCCCGTTTTGTTATACGGGATGGCGTCAGGAAAAGATCCTCACATCCTATGCTTTCCAAACCTCCCTTCACATATTTAAGCCAGGGGATGGACAGTCCCTTTTCTCTGCCCATACAGTCACTTATTATCTGTTTGGACAAGCTGGCTTCTGGATTAACACAGATCTTTAACCAGGCAATGAGAGGCCTGCACCCCACCCTGTCCTCTAGGTACTCACATCCTAATTCTTCATGTATGATCTGGGAGGGGACACACTGGGGTACTTTAAGGAGCCTTCTCAAGTGTTTATTTTCCTCCACTTGCAATTTGGGTACCTCCAACATCCCCCATAGTTCTGCCCCATATGCCACCTTGGCATAGCAAATGGAGTTGTATAGAGTCAGCATCAGCTTAGGAGACCATCGCCCCAATCTGCGACCAAAATTCATAATAGCTCCTGTGCTTTATGCTAGCTTGTTACAACGTTCCTCGATCAGTGATTTAAAATTTAGGCCCCTATCAAATAAAATTACCAGGTAAGAGAAGGTCTGTGCCTTCGCTATACTCTCTGACCCTATTTTGTAATTAAAATGTTTCCCCAGGTTTTTTGGTCCCACCTCTATGACATATGATTTAGACAGGTTGGCCGCTAAGTCTAAGCTACTCATAAAATCTATGAACCCGTCTATCAGTCGTTGTAACCCAACTGGGGTGCGAGCCAGCAAGATTGCGTCGTCTGCATAAAGCAAGACGGCAATTTGCCTGTTTCCACTTTTAGTCTCAATAGAATCTTTTCAAGACCATTAATATATATGGAGAACAGGAAGGGGGCCAGGATTCACCCCTGCCTGACCCCGCTGGTACACCTGAAGGGCTCGGTGGTCTCTCCCTCCAGGTTGTACCTCACTTTGGCAGAGGTATTGTGATGGAGGTCTCTCAAAATCGTAATGAGGCCACCCTCTACCCCTAGGTTGGCTAAAATAGTCCGCAACTTCTCCCTATTTACTCAATCGAAGGCTGCAGCTAGATCCATAAAAGCTAAATAAACCTTTTCCTTACTGGCTTCTGTATATTTAGTCACCAACACTGATCAGTTGTAGATCTACTTGCCTGAAAACCATACTGAACATAAGTGATAATATGGTGTTCCTCTTCCCAACTCATCAGACGGTTCGAAATGGCCCTACTTAGTACTTTGGCTGTTACATCTATCAGTGATATCGGACGATAGCACTGGGCGGAATCCCTACTCCCTTTTTTAAAAATAGGCACTATTGTGGCCATTGACCATGAGCGGGGTAGCCCTGAAGATATAGCAGCATTTATTACTCTAGTTAGGACTGGGCCCCACAGTTCCACATTATTCAAAAAGAGGTCCGGCGGGATCCCGTCAAGGCCTGGGGCCTTGTTTCTTGTCAGGCCCTTGATACCCCCCACGATTTCCTCTTGGGTAAATTCGGGCACCTCTGTCCCCCACCCCAGTTCTCCTCGTGCTCGTCATTCTCGGTGGTCCCCCTATTGTATAGTCCACTGTAGTGTTCCACCCACTGTTCTGGAAGCACATTAGATGCTATTTGTGGGCTATTGGCATCCTGAAAGCAGGGCCTATTAACTATTGTCCAAAAATTGGAAAGATCTCCTCTTTCAGCCGCTTCTCTGAGATCTTCCCACATTTGGATTTGGATTTGGAGTGTGATCTTCCGGTGCATTACTGATTGTTTACAGATTAGCCTACAGTCCATGACCCTTTGCTTATCTCTTGGCATGTTTTTAAGAGCCATTTTTAGATTCCTTTGGGCTAGGGAACACCCTCTGTCAAACCATTTGGGTTTGTTCCTCTTCTTAACGCTCCCCTTCATGTGTAGTAGGCTATCTACTAACCGCCCTATCTCTTCAAACGCCTCAACAATCATGGATCCGTTAACCTCTAAGTTTAAACATGCCTCTATTTGCTGTTTCCCCTCTCCTAGCAGTGATTTATAAAAGCTTTCGCCATTAATCTTAGACCATTTTAAGCGCCACCCTTGATCCGCAGCCCTCACCCAGATATCATCCGCCACCCTCCTGGTTGCCTTTCTAACACATGACCCTGCCACTGTCACTGTTAGTGGGTTATGGTCACTAAAACCACTATAATCAATGGTGAAGCCCAAAATTCTCTGTTTTAACAACTGAGAAACAAGTATGAAATCAATAAATGAGCCATGTCCTCCTCCTTTAAAGGTGGGGTTAACCTGCTTGTTGGGTGTAATAGATAACAGGTCCATTGTGTGTTCCATATTATAACTATTCAGGACCTTGCTCAGTTCCCTTCCTTCTGCAGTATGGTCAAAATGGGCTGTCTCTTCTACATTACAGGATGCCCATGTATTCGTGAATGGTATCAGGTTCGAACACAAGTGACAGTTAAAATCCCCTGCTATTAAAATCAATGGGGCCATGCCGCCCTTTTCCCGCTCTCTCTGTGACCCTAATCTTTCCTCCGGCTCTCCGGCTCTACAGCCTCCCGCGTTCTAGAAATTAACTAGGATTAAATTAAGATCTTTACATTTATACTGTACAGCAATCATACAGTCCGAGTTCCATTTTAGGTCCTTCCAGCTACCGACCATGGTCAGTTGTACCCATATAAGAAGGCCACCCCTGGCCCTCCTTGTCCTGGATCTAACTGCTGGGGTGCCAAAGAATTTGAACACGACCAGATTAAAATTGGACGGTTCCACTTCCCACGTTTCCTGTACACAGATTACCTTAAATCTATTAATATATTCCAACCACTCTGTATTTTGGAATTTGGCGGAGAGACCCGCCACGTTCCAAGACACTAATTCAAAGGTGCTCCTGTGGCCGCTGTTAAGGAGTCCGGCGATTGGAGCTGGCTCATTCTGTGTAACCCTTGGGCTCGCTTGGTGTGAATTACCTTCCGCCTGATTACTCATATTCGGGTGTACCTCATTTAGGGCCTCCTCTACTTGTTTTCTTGGTTTGGTTCCCTTACCTTGCCTATTTTCCCTTTGGGTTGTCAATCTATATCGCTAAGAAGTCTGCCCCCCACCCCAATGGCGCGTAGTTGTTGAGCAGCGGGAGCAGGTACCTATCCCTCAAATGGGACGCCTGATTCTCGTGTGTATATGCCCCCTGGTCAGCAATTGCCCAGCCCTTCCACATCTCACTTTGACTCTTTATTCGCCCTCTGTGTGGCCACTCCCACCACCCTCTGTCTTCCTCCCGGTGCCCTCCCATGTGCCCATTATTTTCAGGTTTATAAAAGTGGCTTAAATCATATGCCTCTATATTTGATTGCCTGCATGTTTGGGGTTCCTGGGTGACATGCCGTGCTACTTTGGGGTCCTTAAAAGTCACTACAATACAGTCCCCCACTATGTTTTTCTGCCTGTTTCCAACCCAACTAACTCTTCTTACGAAGAGAATCTTACAATGGGCATCTCGGGGCAAGGGTCTGTTGTGGTTTAACCAGTGGATTGTCTTATTTTTAAGTTGGTCGTATGATTCCTCTACTTCTGCTTTCAGCCTAGGGACCCCCGTCAGGACCACAACATAGGGTGCACAGTCTGAGGGTAGATGTAAGTGAGGCTGCAAATTCTTTACAATGTTTCTTTCCTTCCCTTCATTGACTGGTACCCCCTGTACCCTATCAGAAACTGTTGTCGCCTTGCCTCTCAATTCTCCCCCTGGGTTATCTCTTATCGGGGATTGCACTGGGAGATCCAACCTTGGACTAGTGATAGTAGTTGGGGTAATAGCACCCTCCCTTTCACCCTCCCTTTCTGTGATCTTCCTATGCTTACTCTTTTCTATCTTCTTATCAATTCTGCCCAAAGTACACATTATTTCTCCCTCAGCCTTCCCAAGTCTCTGTTCAATCGCTTTCAGTCTATTCCCAAAGGGCTCCAGGTGAGTAATAATGAGGGCCTCCATCTTCCTCCAGAATGATTCCTCAAGTTGAAAGGGATCTGCTACAGCGACTGAGTCAGTACTATTTGGTGCTGTTCCTCCTGACTGTGCTCCCTGAAGCATATTTGCTATGACAGGGTCCGCCATTGGGCTCTCCTACTGACTGCCTTGCGGGCAGTTCTTATACTTCTTCCCTTTCTGTTGCATTCCAGGGCGGCCCACTCCATGCTTTCTTTTCGCCGTGGCCCCCTCAAGTGCTCGGCTAAGGATGATGCTCCTCCGGGACTATTACTCCGCCTGCTACTGACTTATTGGGCAGGTGCAGCCCTGGGTCTTGCAGAATTAGGGGCGCTGATAATGTTTGTGTCCCTGTTATTTCCTCCTGATGAACAGTTGTCTCATCAATATTCCCTTGTTTTTCTGGCGTTCTTACATTCTGAATAGGCCCCAATGATGATCTTTTTTGAAATACAGGATCCATCGAAATAACGACATTCCGTTAACGCTATTTCAAGTTCCAGGACTGAGATGGCCCTAATAATAAATTGATCAAGTGTCCCTGCGACCCGCCCTCCCATGCCAGTACGCAGTGACATATCGCAAACAGTACAAATAGCCAAGCTTCAGGTTGCAATAAGCATTAGCTTTACCTTTTCTGATGTCCGTTACTTTAGAGGGGGGGGCCAGCCCAGCCTCTACCGGTCTTGAACGGGCTCAAACAGGCCCGCCCATGGCCCAGGCTTTGCCCGGCGCCTGCCCGCGCGCGTCCCGCATCGCGGGGAAGTGTAGGTGACTAAATAACTGAAGTCTGGGCCCCAGGTGCTCCACAGCCAGAAACCGTCACCAAGAATCACAATGCGTCTCCCAATATGGTATGTACCTAAAGTACATGGAGCCCATTTTATAGAGAAAGCAGATAGACTGGGGCCCTGAATAGCAGGGTCCCAGGCCAACTAAGTCAAAAACCAGCAAAACAGCAGGAAAAAAGTGGAGGTAACCATATAGTCAGATTCCACCTTCCTACATAAACATTAACTTAGAAACACTCATGTGCCCCCCCTTGATGACAATGACACTTGTGAAGGAAGAGGCAAGTGAATTGTGTGCACCCTCTATGTGGCCTAGATTCTTATTATATTGAGCCACATTATAATCTAGTAAATATAACGTATATGTTGTGGGGAGTGGCTCCTTCCCACTGACGAGTGCGCAAAGTAATCAATGAAACATACTAGTTTCTTCACTGGTTTTAATTCATTCTTTCAAGTTTCTTACAACGTGTAGACAAATCAAAGTTTCACGTGTTTCAATGTTCGTAATTCATTTGGAAATTAAACAGATTTGACAATCACTTTGCAAGAACAAACGATGAAATATCGTGCCAGAGGCTATCCAAATGATGTCCTGGAAACGTACTTAAAGAAAGTGGCTACACAATCTCGAGACAGTTTGTTGAAAGAAAAGACTAAATCAAAAGAAACTAAAACAGTATGTGTCCTGAAATACTCTACTGACTCATCCAAGATCAAAAGGATCATCAATAAACATTGGAGATTAATTCAGTTAGAACTAGATCTTAAAGATCTATACAACGAAAAGATCACATTTGTCTTCCAACGATCGAGAAACATTAAAGAACTATTGAACATTCCTAAGAGAATCACTATGACATATCGAGGTATGCAAAAATGCCAAAACTGCATTCATTGCTGGAATGTTATTGTGGGAAACCAATTCACCCACCCCACCAAAGGGTATCAAATTGATCTCCAACACAACAGCACCTGTGACACTATGAATTGTGTTTATGCGATCAAATGCCCATGTGGCAAAACATATGTGGGACAGACTAAAAGGAAGGTGAAAACACGTATAACTGAACACAAAAGCAATATAAGATTGATGAACACTAAATGCACTCTAGCATGTCATTGGATGGAAGCGAGACATCAGATTTCTCAATTACGCTTCATGGTGTTAGAAAAAATCACACAACGCCGAGACCAGGATCCCATTAAGCAAAGACTGAGATCTGAATATTTTTGGATCAAAAAGTTGAACTCGGCCCATCCCATTGGGCTCAATGACCGTATTGAACATTCATGTTTTCTATAGAATACATTTTGCAGCATTGCCCTTAAACACATTCTGAGCCTAGTTAACCATTGAATATAATGTCATGTATTCGCTCTTCATGTTTCACTATGCATTATTTTTTCCTTTTTACATTTTATTTGGTTGCGCTCAGATTGTTTTTGCTTCCGCAATATGAAGTATTCACTGTGAGCAAAGAGTATGTTTACTTCCGTGAAGCCTTCGTACACCCTATCATGTGATTAGTGTCAACGCTTAAAGTCGCAGCTCATTGGCTTTGTTGCTGATCATGTGACCGGTATTTGGTTTGTATTAACTTGCAACATTTGGCGTGTAACTTCACCGTTGAGAAGCGGAGAAATTTGTACATCCGGTGTTTCAGACGCATTGGTCCTTTGTAAGTAGTTTCGTTAGCAATGATGTGTGTCAGATAAAAACGTTGCGCGTAAAAAATACACTGTGCAGAATGCTATGTTAGCGAGATAGTGATATCGTAACAATAGTGAATGTAAAGACTGGAAATTTTTGAGCGTTATCCTTTTTGAATAGAAATGTTTTCTCTGTAGTATTACTTTCAATTATTATGGTCTATTTTGTTTGTTGTCATTGCATATGATTGCATATGATTTATATTGCGATATTGAGTAATAGGACAGTGAATTACTTGGTCCTGTTTCATTTCTTATAGACCCCTGACGAAGGGTCAGCTTTACTTGACCCAAAATGCATTGGGTGGATGTTATCTGTTGACCTTTGGAGTTGTAACTGAGACAAAAAAATTTAAAATTGCCAAATGAATTCCGAACATTGAAACACGTGAAACTTTGATTTGTCTACACGTTGTAAGAAACTTGAAAGAATGAATTAAAACCAGTGAAGAAACTAGTATGTTTCATTGATTACTTTGCGCACTCGTCAGTGGAAAGGAGCCATTCCCCACAACATATACGTGTTTACTAAGACAAGGTTGGACGCCTTGGGACACGAGTTGCGCCAACAATAAAGTTCAAATTATTGGAAGAATCTTGAATAAACGAGTGCATGAGGATAACACTTTCTCTGTTATTGTACCTTCAGTCCCGCCTATCCCCGTCTGCACCAAAACAGAATCATGCAACTTGATGATATTGCACTATTAACAACCAACTAAGCTGAAACCTTAGGTTTTACTTCAGAAGCAGCACTAGAAATATATGATTTGATCAAGGAGACCAGACAATTCACTCCACAAAAAACTACAACAGCGCAATTAATAAGACAATTCGAATACATGAGCAAAAAAGAGATTAACCAGAGGATGCATGCCACCACGCTAATCCATTATCACAAGAATAAAAGAATACCTAGAGGCCTCAGGATAGCCCTTAAGCCAATGCTGTGTAAGAATAGTAAAAAATTCGTAGAACGTTGGTACCAAATCTTAAATGTTCCCTCGATTTGATTCTGTTAATTGTAGAGGAACTTTCCAAAGTGTTGACAGAATTGGAAGAAGAAATTAAGATTTTACAAACTGAAATCAATAAACTTCCAGATCCACAAAAAACACTAGAAGATGTAAACAAGATACTAGATAAATACGCTAAGGAAGTGAATTATCGAAAAGTCCGGAAGTATCGCAGAGACACCTTGGATTATAAACTTGAAGAAGTTTATACTTGGGCCGACATTTATAACCAAAGGAAATATCAACCACAAAAACAACAACAATCAAAAAAGACGACAACAACCTCATCCCAAGAGAGCATTGTGTTAGATTCAGACATAGCCCCATCTAGAGGACCCATATCAAATCCAATATACCAACTGACAAATCTAAGACACCAATAGAAAAACCATCAACTAGCAGCTTGATTCCCTCAAGAAGGTTTTTTAGATATCAGTCCAGCCGCAAATGCTCCACCGATAACACCAGAAGCACAAGAAGAGGACGTGGAAACAGAGAAAAGCATCGCAGAAAGGACAAGGAGCCAGAAGACGAAAGCCACCTGATCGTGAACATTTCATCTAAAAAACTCACCACAGCAGAAATCAAGCTCTTGAACAAAGGGATCACATTTGTACCCACATATCGCTCTAATCCAGCAGAAACCGATATGGCTTTATTTAAATTCTTCAGATCCTTAAAATTGAAATATTTCTTTAAAGACAGCAAAGATACTCACCAGACAATGCATGGGAAAAAGAGTTCAGACCTAAAAGTTCATTTTGCGCGCCTTTCACTCACAAGACCATCGAAGCTTTTGAACGGTCGGTCCTCACAGATTTCCAACAAATAACTTTTGCGAAACCGAAAAAGAGCAATTTATCCTCTAGTGAATGGAATACTTTCAAAAATCTCAGCAATGACAAACAACTAATATTTCAGAAGGCAGACAAAGGAGGTGCCTTAGTAGTTATGGACACTGATTTTTATATCAAAAATGTCAACGATCATGTCAACAATCCAGATATATATCTTCCTCTAGAATCAGATCCCACAGGCGAATACCAACTATTTCTACAAAAAATCATCGACCATGCATATGACATGAAATGGATCAATGAGAAAACCAAACAATTTTTTTAAATGAAATATCCCAGACGACCACAGTTATACATGTTACCAAAAATACATAAAGACTCAACTAACCCTCCATTCAGACCCATCGTCTCGGCGTGTGGGTCAATCTCTGAACCCATTGGGAAATTTATAGATGCGTTTTTACAACCTATCGTACAAAATAGTTCAACATACATAAAAGACACTACTCTACTCTACTGACTCATCCAAGATCAAAAGGATCATCAATAAACATTGGAGATTAATTCAGTTAGAACTAGATCTTAAAGATCTATACAACGAAAAGATCACATTTGTCTTCCAATGATCGAGAAACATTAAAGAACTATTGAACATTCCTAAGAGAATCACAATGACGTATCGAGGTATGCAAAAATGCCAAAACTGCATTCACTGCGGGAATGTTATTGTGGGAAACCAATTCACCCACCCCACCAAAGGGTATCAAATTGAACTCCAACACAACAGCACCTGTGACACTATGAATTGTGTTTATGCGATCAAATGCCCATGTGGCAAAACATATGTGGGACAGACTGAAAGGAAGGTGAAAACACGTATAACTGAACACAAAAGCAATATAAGATTGATGAACACTAAATGCACTCTAGCATGTCATTGGATGGAAGCGAGACATCAGATTTCTCAATTACGCTTCATGGTGTTAGAGAAAATCACACAACGCCGAGACCAGGATCCCATTAAGCAAAGACTGAGATGTGAATATTTTTGGATCAAAAAGTTGAACTCGGCCCATCCCATTGGGCTCAATGACCGTATTGAACATTCATGTTTTCTATAGAATAAATTTTGCAGCATTGTCCTTAAACACATTCTGAGCCTAGTTAACCATTGAATATAATGTCATGTATTCGCTCTTCATGTTTCACTATGCATTATTGTTTCCTTTTTACATTTTATTTGGTTGCGCTCAGATTGTTTTTGCTTCCGCAATATGAAGTATTCACTGTGAGCAAAGAGTATGTTTACTTCCGTGAAGCCTTCGTACACCCTATCATGTGATTAGTGTCAACGCTTAAAGTCGCAGCTGATTGGCTTTGTTGCTGATCATGTGACCGGTATTTGGTTTGTATTAACTTGCAACATTTGGCGCGTAACTTCACCGTTGAGAAGCCGAGAAGTTTGTACATCCCCTGTTTCAGACCCATTGGTCCTTTGTAAGTAGTTTCGTTAGCAATGATGTGTGTCAGATAAAAACGTTGCGCGTAAAAAATACACTGTGCAGAATGCTATGTTAGCGAGATAGTGATATCGTAACGATAGTGAATGTAAAGACTGGAAATTTTTGAGCGTTGTCCTTTTTGAATAGAAATGTTTTCTCTGTAGTATTACTTTCAATTATTATGATCTATTTTGTTTGTTGTCATTGCATATGATTGCATATGATTTATATTGCGATATTGAGTAATAGGACAGTGAATTAATTGGTCCTGTTTCATTTCTTATAGACCCCTGACGAAGGGTCAGCTTTACTTGACCCAAAATGCATTGGGTGGATGTTATCTGTTGACCTTTGGAGTTATAACTGAGACAAAATTTTTGAAAATTGCCAAATGAATTACGAACATTGAAACACGTGAAACTTTGATTTGTCTACACGTTGTAAGAAACTTGAAAGAATGAATTAAAACCAGTGAAGAAACTAGTATGTTTCATTGATTACTTTGCGCATTCGTCAGTGGGAAGGAGCCACTCCCCACAACATATACGTGTTTACTAAGACAAGGTTGGACGCCTTGGGACACGAGTTGCGCCAACAATAAAGTTCAAATTATTGGAAGAATCTTGAATAAACGAGTGCATGAGGATAACACTTTCTCTGTTATTGTACCTTCAGTCCCGCCTATCCCCGTCTGCACCAAAACAGAATCATGCAACTTGATGATATTGCACTATTAACAACCAACTAAGCTGAAACCTTAGGTTTTACTTCAGAAGCAGCACTAGAAATATATGATTTGATCAAGGAGACCAGACAATTCACTCCACAAAAAACGACAACAGCGCAATTAATAAGACAATTCGAATACATGAGCAAAAAAGAGATTAACCAGAGGATGCATGCCACCACGCTAATCCATTACCACAAGAATAAAAGAATACCTAGAGGCCTCAGGATAGCCCTTAAGCCAATGCTGTGTAAGAATAGTAAAAAATTCGTAGAACGTTGGTACCAAATCTTAAATGTTCCCTCGATTTGATTCTGTCAATTGTAGAGGAACTTTCCAAAGTGTTGACAGAATTGGAAGAAGAAATTAAGATTTTACAAACTGAAATCAATAAAATTCCAGATCTTAAATTGGGTTTATAAAGCGCATGGCTGCCCTGAAGCGTCCCAGCGCTGGTAAACTAATAACAGAAAACTCAAGAAGGGAAGGTTTTAAGAAGTATTAGGGAAGAGAAAGGTTTTAAGTGCTTTTCTAAATTTCAGGTGCGGATTCCATCCGGAGATCCCTGGGAAGTGCGTTCCACTTTTTTGCTGCATTCAACGAGAACCGGCGGCCTCCGGTGCGATCTACAAAAAACACTAGAAGATGTAAACAAGAAACTAGATAAATACGCTAAGGAAGTGAATTATCGAAAAGTCCGGAAGTATCGCAGAGACACCTTGGATTATAAATTTGAAGAAGTTTATATTTGGGCCGACATTTATAACCAAAGGAAATATCAACCACAACAACAACAGCAATCAAAAAAGACGACAACAACCTCATCCCAAGAGAGCATTGTGTTAGATTCAGACATAGCCCCATCTAGAGGACCCATAACCAAATCCAATATACCAACTGACAAATCTAAGACACCAATAGAAAAACCATCAACTAGCAGCTTGATTCCCTCAAGAAGGTTTTTTAGATATCAGTCCAGCCGCAAATGCTCCACCGATAACACCAGAAGCACAAGAAGAGGACACGGAAACAGAGAAAAGCATCGCAGAAAGGACAAGGAGCCAGAAGACGAAAGCCACCTGATCGTGAACATTTCATCTAAAAAACTCACCACAGCAGAAAGCAAGCTCTTGAACAAAGGGATCACATTTGTACCCACATATCGCTCTAATCCAGCAGAAACCGATATGGCTTTATTTAAATTCTTCAGATCCTTAAAATTGAAATATTTCTTTAAAGACAGCAAAGATACTCAACCAGACAATGCATGGGAAAAAGAGTTCAGACCTAAAAGTTCATTTTGCGCGCCTTTCACTCACAAGACCATCGAAGCTTTTGAACGGTCGGTCCTCACAGATGTCCAACAAATAACTTTTGCGAAACCAAAAAAGAGCAATTTATCCTCTAGTGAATGGAATACTTTCAAAAATCTCAGCAATGGCAAACAACTAACATTTCAGAAGGCAGACAAAGGAGGTGCCTTAGTAGTTATGGACACTGATTTTTATATCTAAAATGTCAACGATCATGTCAACAATCCAGATATATATCTTCCTCTAGAATCAGATCCCACAGGCGAATACCAACTATTTCTACAAAAAATCATCGACCATGCATATGACATGAAATGGATCAATGAGAAAACCAAACAATTGTTTGAAATTAAATATCCCAGACGACCACAGTTATACATGTTACCAAAAATACATAAAGGCTCAACTAACCCTCCATTCAGACCCATCGTCTCGGCGTGTGGGTCAATCTCTGAACCCATTGGGAAATTTATAGATACGTTTTTACAACCTATCGTACAAAATAGTTCAACATACATAAAAGACACTACCTAATTTTTGAATCTATTGAACACTATTGAACTTGAGAGAAATGAGTCATACTTACTTTGTACCATTGACGTCACAGCCCTTTATACTTCTATTCCCCACAATGAAGGGATTGAAGCATTAGAATGGAGCTTGGTAAACAGTGACTTAGAGGAGTCACAAAAACTTTTGATTATTGAACTGATGCAATTCGCACTGTATTGTAGCTATTTTGAGTGGGAAGGAAAATTTTACAACCAAAGCAGCGGAACTTCCATGGGGTTCGGGGGGGCTCCCTCGTACGCCAATATTTTCATGAGCAAATTTTAAACAGATTTCATTTTGGAGAACACAGAATGGACAGAACATCTGGTCACATACAAGAGGTACATAGATGACCTGTTCATAATATGGAGAGGAAGTCGTCAAAAACTTGAAAACAATATCATGATATTGAATTCACGCAATGATCGCATCAAATTTACCCATACCATCGATGACCAATCAATTGCATTTCTTGATGTGAAAGTGAGAATTGATCAAAACTCCATTATCACTAATGTTCATATAAAAAACAGATACAAATTCCTCACTACTTTTTCAAAGTTTTCATCCTACATCATTAAAGAAACACTTACCAACATCCCAATACATCAGAATGAAACGCATCACTTGCAATGAAACAGATTTGACAATCACTTTGCAAGAACAAACGATGAAATATCGTTCTAGAGGCTATCCAAATGATGTCCTGGAAACGTCCTTAAAGAAAGTGGCTACACAATCTCGAGACAGTTTGTTGAAAAAAAAGACTAAATCGAAAGAAACTAAAACAGTATGTGTCCTGAAATACTCTACTGACTCATCCAAGATCAAAAGGATCATTAATAAACATTGGAGATTAATTCAGTTAGAACCAGATCTTAAAGATCTATACAACGAAAAGATCACATTTGCCTTCCAACCATCGAGAAACATTAAAGAACTATTGAACATTCCTAAGAGAATCACGATGACGTATCGAGGTATGCAAAAATGCCAAAACTGCATTCATTGCGGGAATGTTATTGTGGGAAACCAATTCACCCACCCCACCAAAGGGTATCAAATTGATCTCCAACACAACAGCACCTGTGACACTATGAATTGTGTTTATGCGATCAAATGCCCATGTGGCAAAACATATGTGGGACAGACTGAAAGGAAGGTGAAAACACGTATAACTGAACACAAAAGCAATATAAGATTGATGAACACTAAATGCACTCTAGCATGTCATTGGATGGAAGCGAGACATCAGATTTCTCAATTACGCTTCATGGTGTTAGAGAAAATCACACAACGCCGAGACCAGGATCCCATTAAGCAAAGACTGAGATCTGAATATTTTTGGATCAAAAAGTTGAACTCGGCCCATCCCATTGGGCTCAATGACCGTATTGAACATTCATGTTTTCTATAGAATACATTTTGCAGCATTGTCCTTAAACACATTCTGAGCCTAGTTATCCATTGAATATAATGTCAGGTATTCGCTCTTCATGTTTCACTATGCATTATTGTTTCCTTTTTACATTTTATTTGGTTGCGCTCAGATTGTTTTTGCTTCCGCAATATGAAGTATTCACTGTGAGCAAAGAGTATGTTTACCTCCGTGAAGCCTTCGTACACCCTATCATGTGATTAGTGTCAACGCCTAAAGTCGCAGCTGATTGGCTTTGTTGCTGATCATGTGACCGGTATTTGGTTTGTATTAACTTGCAACATTTGGCGTGTAACTTCACTGTTGAGAAACCGAGAAGTTTGTACATCCGCTGTTTCAGACCCATTGGTCCTTTGTAAGTAGTTTCGTTAGCAATGATGTGTGTCAGATAAAAACGTTGCGCGTAAAATATACACTGTGCAGAATGCTATGTTAGCAAGATAGTGATATCGTAACGGTAGTGAATGTAAAGACTGGACATTTTTGAGCGTTATCCATTTTGAATAGAAATGTTTTCTCTGTAGCGTTACTTTCAATTATTATGGTCTATTTTGTTTGTTGTCATTGCATATGATTGCCTATGATTTATATTGCGATATTGATTAATAGGACAGTGAATTAATTGGTCCTGTTTCATTTCTTATAGACCCCTGACGAAGGGTCAGCTTTACTTGACCCAAAATGCATTGGGTGGATGTTATCTGTTGACCTTTGGAGTTATAACTGAGACAAAAAATTTTAAAATTGCCAAATGAATTACGAACATTGAAACACGTGAAACTTTGATTTGTTTACACGTTGTAAGAAACTTGAAAGAATGAATTAAAACCAGTGAAGAAACTAGTATGTTTCATTGATTACTTTGTGCACTTGTCAGTGGGAAGGAGCCACTCCCCACAACATATACGTGTTTACTAAGACAAGGTTGGACGCCTTGGGACACGAGTTGCGCCAACAATAAAGTTCAAATTATTGGAAGAATCTTGAATAAACGAGTGCACAAGGATAACACTTTCTCCACCAATCTAGTAAGTAAAACACAAGAGATTTTTGTCCAGCACACATCCTGAACTCACCTTATCAAGGTGCTCACATATACGATATTGAAAAAAACGGAGCATGCTGAAATAAACTTTTGCTTAGGATACACAGTTTGGTCAAGCGGGGAGGATGGGATTCGTCTCAAGTGTTCTGATTTCACCTTGTGTCGCTAGTTGGGTATCTCTTTCTCTCTCCTTTATTACTTCAAAGGTTAATGCTTTGCCTTTAATTATTGGTGCATGAGGTTAGAGCATGGGTGGCAGGCAGAAGCCACATAAAAGCTTTGTTCATTTTGGTCTCAAAGGTGCAAGAGGACTTTGAGCTGAGCCAGAACCGGGCATCTGACTCGCGTCTCACTCGAGTCTTCAATGTCTCACCAAGCTCCGGGTCACAAGTATATCTTTTAAATATCACAATGGTTTAAGGCCTAACGTTAGTAATAAGAATTAGTTTTAAAGTTCATATCTGTTCTGAATGCTGTTTTCCTTACACTTGCCACACACCGGCTGCACAAAATAGGTTTTTCCTGCCCTTTTACCTGTGGGGAGATTTGGATGGTAATACTTTAAATGCTAAATTGTAGTTACAAGAGTCACAGGAATGCTGTATTGGACTTTGCTTTTGAAATCCCACCACTGTTCCATGTACAGAAATTTCACAATAAAAAATGCCCACATTTGCTATGAAAAATAGGCTTGGTAAATGGGGGCAAGTAAACTTCATGAAATCAGTGTGGAAGCATTAATTCAAGGAGTAATTCCCAATTTGTGAGTCAAAAATCCATAATGACCTGCATTCCAGAATTATTAATCCCTATAGTATCAGCACCACCTGGTCCGTGATTGTGAATGCAGGATTTCCATGACTAAGATAAGGAGGACCTCATGCAGCACAGCACTTTAAAAACTAGAGGTGTTGACCCCCTTCTAAGTACATAAAACCTAGCAGGGACATTAATTTAAAACAGTCAGCTCCCAAACCAGAGTAAGCTCCAGGACTTCCTTGGATAGACAGTATAAAACGTTTGTAATTTTAAAGCTACTTATTAAGCAAAGAAATCAACTATACATTGTGAACAATTAAATTTAGTTAACATTTAAGATGGTAAACCAGTGATTAATAAATTAAAAAATAAATAGATAAATACTACCTGCTTGAATTATGCAAGGGTGGCCTGAGAGATAGGGGAGCAAACCAGCAGGATGCCGGTAAATGACAATCACACAAATCCAGTTCTAAATAGTGAAGGAGTAATCTTTGTAAACGTCAGGGATGCTGCCAAATCTGGATAGAATTTGCTCTTCAGAAAGCAGCATATGCAGCCTTTTGGGCAGAAAATGGGTCCACTTGGATATGAAAACAAAAAAAGATCCTCAAGACGGTGTCTGTTTTGAACTTTGATGTATTAAGTTGTATGAATGTGGTCTTGCAGGATCGCACCTTTCTGTACCGCTGTAGTCACAGTGTTTTACTGGTAGGTCAGAGTCCGGCACAGGAGAGCCAGTTTCTTGCTGGTATGGGAATTAGGAAAATCCACAACCTTTGAATCCATGTTCTTAAGGTTCTGTAAGTCTGTCCCAAGTGCAGATCTGGGATGTAGGCCATCAGCTGTTCCTTTAGATCCCAATGATGCTGTAGCCTTTCAAGAGGGTGACATATACTAACCTGTGATGATGTGATGGGGTAATCTTCTAGTCTTTGCTCAACTTCAAGATTACAATGTCAACAATCTTGTGCACAACTATCAATTTGGCTTCAGATGATATTACAGCATGGAGACCACCATCTTACAATCTGTAGATAAAGGGGACTCCTACCTACTAATTTAGCTGGACCTCTCTGCATCTTTCAACAGCTTTGCCCATCCCACCCTCATCCACATCTGAATGTCTTGAATGTGATTCACTGACAATGTCCTTTACTGGTTGTTCTCCCGCCTCTTCAACTGGTACTTTCGTTCAAATGGGCATCTACAGACCCCAGAAGATTCCTATCCCTTGTAGGCTCCCCCAGTTCCATTCCAAATAATGGTGGCATGGAACTAAAGAAAGTGAAGCTGTTCCTACCAGATAACTACTTCAAGGTGGCAATGGCCTGCTCCATGGCCTCTCATATGCTACACTGGACCCCGTAGGAGAATCCTGCATGCTGCAACATGTCTCATCCATGGCCTGATAAATATACACATATCACCTCACATGGATTGAACTCTACAAGCAACACCTCTGTCTATTTGGCTGACAAGTTCACCATCTCTGGTGGCTCTCTTTATACCTGCAGATAGGCTACCATCAGAACAGAAGCAAAGAACTGCAAAAAAGACAAGAAAAATCAAGGAAACAGTCCTCCATTACTGTGCACCTAGGATACAGAACAACATTCATTATCCAACTAAACTAGAGCACTCTTGCTCCAATTTAGGAGTGTGCAAAAAGAACAATTGTTGGACAGAATGCAGAGCAATGTCATACATTCACCCTAGTACAGAGATCAGGGCCTAAATCCATTGTTGTTTTGCTCACCATGCCATTCCAGTTTGGACCCAGCCATATGCAAATCAGTCTTGACCCTGCTCCCAATGGGAACAGTCCAGTCCAAACTGCCAGGCCAGGTTCTCCCTGGACTTGAAACAAGCATCCTAGGACAGGTTTTGGGCTTTCAGTTCTCATCAGCTAGGATAGCTTGACTCCAGTGGCATGGAGAGCATGGGACTCATGTCTGATCATACCCGTCCCACTCGGGGTGACAAATGCAAAAAGAACAATTGATGGACAGAATGCAGAACAATGTCATACATTCACCCCATTACAGAGATCTGGGCCTAATTCCATCGTTTTTTTGCTCACCATGCCATTCCAGTTTGGACCCATCCAGTTTGGGCTGGACTGTTCTCATGAGGCACAGTGTCAGACTGATTTGCATATAGCCATGTCTGAACTGGGGTGGCGGAGTGAGCTAAAGAATGATGATGCATTAAACCCAGTTCCATTGACTCGGGCTGAATGCTTGCAATGTTCAACACTCCGTCCATCATCCCCTTTGCTTTGCTTTGTTCACCCTAAGTTGGCAGGGTATGGCCAGACGTGGGTCCCTTGCTCACTTTGCCACTGGATTGAAGATAGCCTGGCTGATGAGGCCTGTGAGCCCGAAACCGGTCCCAGGATGCTTGTTGCCGGTCCAGGGAAGACATGGCTTGGCAGATCGGGCTGGACTGTTCCCATGAGGCACAGGGTCAGACAGATTTGCATATAGCTATGTCTGAACTGGGGTGGGGGAGTGAGTTAAAGAATAATGATGGATTAAACCCAGATCAGTTGACTGGGGGTGAGTGCTTGCAATGTTCAACACTCCGTCCATCATCCCTTTGGTTTTGCTTTGTTCGCCCTAAGTTGGCAGGACTATACGACAAACTCTTTGTCACAGTTATCTTATTCCACCCACTCCAAGCACTTGGCTCCCCCGTCCGCCTATCAGGTTTCACACATGTGGACATTGTAATATATGTCGATTTGCCACAGATAAGGTTCTAGAGTTTCAATGCAAAACATAAAATTACCAGATTTATCAATTGCAATACTAAATTTGTTGTATATTGCATTATCTGTGAGTGTGGTCTTATATATGTGGGAAGCACAATCAGACCCTTCAAGGAGCGTATTCAGGAACATGTGCGTGCCATCAAAAATAACAATCCAGATTACCCCTGTGCTGTACATTACAACAGTTTGCATGGCCAAAAGGAACATTCCAGAATAGCCTTATTTGGCCTAGATACATTAGGCCCTATGAATAGGGGGGTAACAAAACCATGTCTTTAAGACAGCTGGAGAGCCATTGGATTATTCAACTTTGAGTGGCGGACATGGGCCTCAATATGGACAAAGATCTCCATAATTTTCTGATGTGATGTGATGTGATCTTTGATCTGTGGTTTGCTTCAGGGAAAAACAAATGTCCATATGTAATGAGCCACTATCTTCATTGATATATAGTGTGTCCTGTATAAATGACAATGCTTATATGCTTTGACTATTCTGTACATCATTATGGCTCAATGTGCTTTTTATATGACGCTTCTAATATTTTGTATGTGTACACATCTTTATGGCACTTTCCAAATAAGGAATTGGGTTTCACACTCTTGCTTCACTCTTCAAATTTTACAGGGGTAAATAACACTTAATAATGTTCTATATGGTATTTGTATTTGCTTAGGCATTGTTTTTTGGTACCCCTAATAAGATTCTATATACCATCATTAAGATGTACATGCTGGCTTACGGGATGGCTGCTGAGTACCAGACCTCTGTGTAGCCTCAGGTGATCTCTGCCCCGCCCCCAGCAATGGTGGATCGTTCCTGGTGTGCTGGCAGCTGGCAGGCTGGCGTTTTCGTCCCTGTGAGCTTTGTTTAGTGATTGCGGAGCATTTTTAGACGGAAGCGTGGCTCGGCTGCCAAGGGCTCGCAGCTCCAGGATGACGAAAATCTAATTAAGGAGAGAAGGCGAAAGGCGGCGAGGGGTGAATGGCAGTGTTAATGGCAAAGTGGTGAAAAACAGCAGAAAAGGCTGCTGCCGCATAAGCTCCGGCAGCTTTCCCTGAAGTGCTGCAGACACCGCTATCTGCCTGAGGGGTCCGGCATCTGCTCGCGAAAGTGAGGAGAGTGACCGGCGTTCTCCAGCGAGGCTAGAAGAAGAGCTCTGAAACATTGAAGCTTTGGCAAAAAAAGAAAAGTGGCTAAAGTGGCAAACAGCCTTCTCAAGCACTGCAGACGAGCTTTCCCTGAAGTACTGCAGACACCGGCCAGCAGCATTCTTTAGCGCTTCTGTCTCACAAGGCCCTGTGTTTAATAACAGGCATTTCCACTGGCTTAATTATGTGGCGGCATGAAGAAGAGCTCTGAAGCTCTGGAGCTTCGGCAAGCAGCTTTCTTAAGCACTGTAGACACACTGAGGGCTGCAAGAACAACAGTAACAATAACAATAAAAGCAGATCTACACTGCAAAGTGGTAGGAAAGTACTCCTATATATTTTTGAGGATTGATTAGTGTTTTTCAGTATCCTTGCTTCTGTTCCTGCTCAATTACGCAGAGCCTTGAAAGTCAACAGACACCATCACCAGCTACTCATGGGATTTAGCTTCTGCTTAATCTAACAGGGAGAAGGTGTTAGAGGTGTTAGAGAGGCAAAGGCGGAAAAAACTGCAGAAAGCAACAAAAGCGGCAAGCGGTATATTGATCAGCTCACCTGATACACTTTGTTATAGTGCGGTCAGCAACTCACCGTACCGGCATAGTTTGTATAGCCTGTTGTCATCAGGAGGTTGTCATCAGGAGAGCTGGAAAGACTTTTTAATCTGTCCTCCATCTACACAAGGTGTCTCCTCCATGCTTCCTCTTTGTGTGTTATTAACTTCACACTTTACCGCTTCAGAGCTTTTTTGGCTCAGCTATATCTTCTAGGGAGAGATTTTATAAAAGAACTATAATTGAAGCACAATTTATAAGCGCAATCAGATCACACCGGGAAACTGTAAGGGGGTGCAGCTGTCAGAATGGGAAATCTGCTTAATGCCCACCTAAAGGTTAAATCTCGCCGAGCTCAGGCAAAGGAGGCTAAAGAGCTAGCCCGACTGGCTAGTAAAGAGATTGCCCCCAATTTTCTCGGATTGGATACTACACTTGAGAGCTCAGAAGAGGAGGAGCTGTCCTTCGTCGCACCTTCAGAACAGGCGGGTACGTTGGGCATGGCAGACAAGAATGCAGCTGCAGCTTTGCCAGCAACATCTTTACAGGGTAATGCGGGGGCTGAAGGGCCCAAAAAGGCGAAAGAGACAAAAGAAGAAAAACAATTTGCATAATTTCTGAAAAAAGCAACGCTGCAATCCCCCTCTCCAGGCTCCAGCTTCAGCCCAGCCATGAAATCTTCTAAGGAATCTTCAGGAGTCATAGTGCCGTGGGGCCCAGCCCCTGCAGCAAACGTGGACTTTCCCCCTATTAGTCAGGAAAGTTTGCAGGGTAATCTGAAAACTGATCTTAGTACAATTATGGGGACATCCTCGGGACAAAATCTAAACCAGGAAGAGTTGACCTCCTTAACTTTGCCGACTATTCAAATCACGAGACAAGCAGGGCAACTAGAAACATCATAAACATCTGGCCAGGTTGTTGTTGCCTCCTGTGCCCCGGTTCACCGATAACTCCCCAAGCTATGACATCGACACAGCCCTGTGTCTCTCTGCAAGAACTGGCACCTCTGACTGGACTGTTGTCTCCTGAGGGGATAAGGGTAGGGAGCTCTTCTTCTTTCACTGTTGATCCTGCTCATGTTATCTCTAGTCCTAGTACGGAGCCTGCGGGCGAATTTCAGATTAGTGTCAAAGACATGCTTAACTTAATCTTGGAAGAAGTCTGTGAGCTGAAGAGAACCCAGAAAGCTGAACTTGCTTCTCTTCATCAACGATTAATGAAAATTGAAGAGACAATGTCAAGTTTCCCAATTAAACTTCAGGAGGCAGAAGCCACAATTTCAGTTCTAGAGGACCAGATGACCATTGTAATGGGAGAAGCCAAGGCGGCTGCCAAAAGCAAGCATGTTCTGGAGAAGTTAGAAGATCATTCTCGGAGGTCCAAACTCGGGATAGTCGGAATTCCGGAAGGAATTGAGGGCTCCCAAAACCTGCAGTGGGTCAACTCTTTTATTAAACAAAGGGTAATCCCAGAGTTCAAAGGCGATCTCACCATCACCAGGGCTCATCGTGTTCTTGTCCGTCCATTTCCTAATTCTACGATTCCACGGACAATATTATTAAACTTTGCAGACTATTGTGTAAAAGAGAGAATATTGTCAAAAGCAATCCAACAGAGACAGTTTGTAATTAACAAAACTGTAAAATGCTGCATTTTCTCCGATATGTTTGCTGTGGCGGCACACAGGAGAAAGGAATTTGTGAAGATCCTCCATCTATTCAAAGCAAATGGAGCGCAAGCATCTATCGCCCAACAGTCCAAATTGAGAGTCTTGGTTAAGGGCAAATTTTTCATGTTTTCCGACCTGGATGAAGCCCAGGAATTATTAAAAGAGATCTCGCAGGGCTCCAGGGCTTAGAATGAAATGCTTGTTTTATCAAACTGCCATGGTCATCAGACTGGGGGGTCAGGTGGGGTAAGCCCTGCTTGCCTCTTGCTTCTCTCATTGGAAGGTCTACTCAAGATTAAGTTGTCTGTCAGGCTGTTACTTGATCATAGTGGAGCTCTACCTTTATAGTGCACGCTTGCATGTTTAACTAATAGATGGCTTTTTCCGCATTGCTGGGGGTGCTAGAGGTAAGATCACTCGGTGTAATTACATGATAACCAGGTTAGAGGGGGGGGGTGAACTGTGGTTAATGTTGTTGGTGGGGGGTTTTCCACATTTTGGGGGAGGAGTCACAGGGGGTGGGATGGGAGCATAAGGGGAAATAACAAGGTCCTTTTTTTGCAAATTCATTCAGGTTTTATACATCCATTTGTTAGTTTGACTCTGGGAAGGTGTTTAGGGGGTTTAAGCTATGGCTAGTAAGGAACTGCTGAAAGTGGTTTCTTTTAATGTTAATGGTCTCAACAATAAAAAGAAAATGTGGGCATTTGAATCAGGGATTAAAACAGAAAACCCGGCAGGGATTTTTTTTTACAAGAGACCCATATACCAGCTGCAAAGCTGTCTGATTTATCTATGTTTAGGTCTTGGGCAGCTTATAGGGGATTCTCTTTGTCTTCCGCTTCCCATAGAGGGACAGCAATATTTTTAAGTAAAAGACTTCAGGCGGAGGTTGTTAATTTTGATAAAGATCAGCATGGTCGTTGGTGCTGGGTTACCTGCATTCTCAGACAGAAACAGAGACCGATAACTTTTGTCAGCATATATGCCCCAGTTGAGGATAACTCTAAGGTCTATGAGGATCTGTTTCAGTCCCTAATTCAGGTACCCAGTGAGCTGATTCTAGGGGGCGATTTTAATGTTCTAATGAATCCTAAAATAGACTCCTCAGTGCGGGCTGAAAAGCAGTTGACACCTAAAGTCTTAAGAACCTTGCAACATTATGGAGTAACTTTGGACCTACAGGATCCATGGCGTGCGGCCTTTCCAACCAAAATAGCGTATACTTGTTGGTCAGGTAGATTCCGTACCTCGTCACTCATTGATTTTTTTCTTGGTTTCTCAGAGTTTGTGCTTTAGCAAGCAGAGATTCCTATACAATGGATTCTCTGATCATGCCATGTTGGTGCTTAAGGTACAATTAGGAGATTGCGTTAGGTCCCCTGAAAGATGGGCGCTAAACAGACAACATTTTAATGATGAGGACTGGGTGGGTTTTATTGGGACAGAGATTATGGAATTTTTATCACGAATTAGTGACTCTTCACCTCTGTGTGGTCTGGGATACACTTAAGGCCTTTGTACGGGGTTAATTATTAGAAAAAATGCAGACATTTTTTAAAAAGTTAGGGAAGATAAGAAAATCTTGGAGCAGAATGTCCAAGTAACCTACTCTGCATTTCTTAACAACACCTCTGTTTAACCAGCGTCAGCTGGATCAGGCTAAGCGTGAACTTAGTGCCAATTATTGCACTCAGAGTGAAGCCTCTTTTCAACAATATCGCCAAAAAACATATGAGAAAAGTAATTTTATGGGTAGGTTTTTAGCTTAGCAGGCTAGGGAACAGGCTGCCTTAAATCAGATCAACCCGTTAAAATGCCCCTTAACCGCCTCGCGTACAGACGATCCAGTCAAAATTGGGGAAATAATGCTTCAGCATTATGAGTCCATTTATGGCCAACAATAGACTGTGGATATGACCTTGCTAGAAAGATTTCTGCTGAATAATGGATTACCAACACTCTCGGAATTGGAAAACCTTTCTATGGCTAGCCCCTTCACTATGGAAGAGCTGGAGGGGGTCATTAAGAATTTGCCAAATGGCAAGGCCTGTGGCCCGGATGGGTTTCCGCCTGAATTTTTAGTATTAAATTTGTTTATTGAGAAAAAGTGTCGGGCAGGAGAAAAAAAAACCAGAACATTCAAGTCGCCTACAACCCCACGGGCCAGCGTTGAAAAGCAAATTCACGACAAAGCTAAAAGGACTCAAAGGGGGATTGGAAATTAAACACAGCAAGCTGCCTACAACCCTTAGCGGGCCGGCCGCGTCTTTAAACAAGAAGCAAGGAGGAGAGAGGCTGCATCATAACAGTCATATCCAGAAGGCCATCATAGCCCCCCTCTGGAGCCAGGTCCCTAAGGCAGCCCCCTCGACCATCCTGTGAAAGAACACCAGCAGTGAAGTCCTCTTATCGGCCCCGGGTACGCAGGCACACTCGTCAATCGCTATGAACAAGAAAGGGAACCCCAAAAGAAGCCCCCTACCCACCAAATAAGCCCAACCCCTTATCCGTGCCCATCCCCAACACTCCTGTGCCCCCCATGGTCCATGTCCTCCACCTAGTGTTATCCTACCAGCCCCATCCACCCCAACCCACCCTCTCCCAACCCAATCTCATCTACTCTGTATCTGTAAGGCGCAGTAGCCGTAGATATCTAGGGCAAGTAATCTCCATAAATTCAGAGGCCAACAAAGACAGGAATGGTTGCCAGAACTCCGCATATTTGGCACCTTCTCTAGCTCTCGACAATAACAGTTTTTCCATGCCATCCAGAGGCGGTGGAGCCACCCTTGATATGTGGGGACTTGATTCGAGCGCCAGATTGCCACTATGTTCTGCATCGCTGAGCCCAGGGCAATGGCTATCAATCGGCCCCTACGGGACCGTAGCGGGTAAGTCAGGGGGTTAGGGAGGCCCAAGAGCATGTACAAGGGGAAACGAGGAATTTCTGTGTCAAAGTGGGAATCCACATCGTCTAGAATCTGTTTCCAGTAGCCCTTGAGCAGCGTGCATTCCCAGAGCAAATGCACCAATGTGCCCACCCGCCCGCAGCCGCGCCAACACATGGCGTCCTTGGCAGGGTCCATCTCGTGCAGGCGCTCAGGGGTATAATACCAATAGGTCGCGACTTTGGTGAGTGTGTCCGTGAGCCCCATGTGGTACGCTGAATGCCGCGCTCTATAGTATATTGCCTCCCATTCTTTGTGAGTTAATGACCTCCCCAAGTCCCGCTCCCATCGCACCCTGCCAGCGCTGTAGATGTAGGTGTGTTTGCTCTGAAGCATCTTGTAAAGATCTGAGATCAAGTGCTTATCCGTCTGGCGCGTAATCAACCACCATTTGTAAGGCGTCAGGCGTCCATCCGCTAGTGGGTGCACCTGGTCACTGAGAGCCCAGTGCCACACCTGTAGGTAACGGAGCATCTCTGATTCCGGCAACCCAAACTCCTGTCGGAACTGCACAAAGGGCATCACTCCTTCTTGATCGTACATGTGGTAGAGGACCCGACATCCAGCAGGCTTCCATCTGGCAAAAGCCACACCATCCATGCCCGGCTGGAAGTCCGGGTTCCCCACAATGGGAGTAAGGGGGATGGAAGAGTTGTGAGCTCGTGACTCACATTCTTACGGTCCCCAGATTTCCAGCGGAACTTTCGTAACCCAAGAGGCATACAAATTAGGGGGTCTGTGTCGTTTATGCAGGAATGGAATCTCCTGTAGGGTTCTACCGACAATGGCTTGGTCCTGAAATAACCAATGCTTCCCCGACTCCCACCTGCTCCACTCTACCAGGAATCGTAGTTGCGCCGCCTGGAAACACGCTGCCAAATCTGGGACCCCGATCCCGCCCTGTTCAGGAGCCAGCATCGCCAGACGCAGCTGCAGACGGGGCTTCCTCCCATGCCAAATGAACTGTGACAGCTCGGATTGAACCTGCTTTATCCAGCCTACTGGGGGACGGAGGTGGATGGTGCGGAAGAGGTACAGGATATGGGGGAGGACCGTCATCTTGACTGCCGCCACCCTGCCAAGCCAAGATAGCGGGTAGTGCCTCCATTGCCCCAACTCCCGCCTAATTTTAAGTCGCAGTTGGGAGTAGTTGATGGACACGGATGCTACCGGAGAGGGGGCCAGCTGTATCCCGAGATAGGGAACCGCCTCCTCTGCCCACTGAATTGGGAACGACTCCTGCAAGAAGGCACGTGTGGGTTTCGCCAGGGACAGGTCTAGGGCCACCAACTTAGTCATATTAACCTTAAACCCCGAAACGCGACCAAAGTTCGATAGGACTTCAAAACACTCCGGCAAGCACGTCCTCGGGGTAGAAAGTGAGATCAGAACATCGTCGGCACACAGGCTGATGGTATGAACATTGCCCCCAAAGCGGATTCCCTGCACTCTCTGATCTAACCGAATAAGTTGTGCTAGGGGCTCCATATAGAGGGCAAATAGGAGGGGAGACAGAGGGCACCCCTGCCTAGTAGCTCTTTCGATAGCAAATCGGGGAGACGTGATCCCGTTGACCGAACCGCGGCTGTAGGGAACTTGTAGCAATTCATCACCCACGTGCAGAACTTCGGACCCATACCTGCTTTCGCCAAGACCTTCTCGAGATAAGGCCAGTGGACCCAGTCGAACGCCTTCTCGGCATCTATAGCCAACAACATGTACTCCTCCTCTTTGCGTGCCGCTTTCTCCAGGAGGTGGAATGCTCGCTTAGTATTGTCCGAGGTCTGGCGCTCTGGGATGAACCCGGACTGGTCTGTATCCACCAGGTATCCCATGTAGGGGCCTAGTCGGGCGGCCAGGATCCCGGGATAAAGCTTGAGGTCCACGCTTAGCAGGGAGATAGGCCGGTATGCCCCACAGTTCGTGCGGTCCTTCCCCGGCTTGGGTATCACAGCAACAGAGGCCTCTAAAAGATCCCCAGGGATTGCACCTTGGTCTGAAAAGGAGGTAAACAGGTGTGCAAGGATCGGGGCAAACTGGACACAGAATGTCTTATAGAAACTTGCCGGGAAGCCTTCTGGGCCAGGGTCCTTTGCTACTTTAAGACGGGCTATGGCCGAGATGACCTCCTCAAGTCGTATATCCCTTTCTAAGCACCCCGCCTGATCCTGCGTTAGAGCCGGGAGGGGGACAGATGCCAGGAAATCCGTTTCCTCCGCATCAGCCGAGGGGTCCGCGGAGTAAAGGTCCGCTAAAGGAGCTGGCGATATCATAATCCTCCGTAGCCCGCATACCGTCTCCTCTAACAATATCCCGCACCGTACGCTGCTGCGTCACCTCCCGCAGATTGTGCCCCAACAGACGTCCACATCTGTCCCTCCCAGTGTAGTACGCATGACTGAGCCGCAGGGCAGCGAACTCCGCTCGGTCCAGATCTAGCGCTGCCAATTGCTGCCTCGCCGCCTTAAGTTACCTCCATAATCTCGGGGCACCTATCCTCCTGTATATCTGTTCCAGCTCCCTGGTCTGCAGAGTGAGTTTGTCTCTCTTAGCCTGTCATTCTACGTTCTCGGCCGTCGCAGTGGCAATAAGCTCCCCCCTAAGCACCGCCTTGAGCGCAGCCCACTGTGTGCCAAGTGTGGTGTCTGCATTGTCATTGTGTGAGAGGTAATCCGCAATTACACGCCACAGTTTAACCACCACCTCCTCCCTGTGTAGCAATGTTTCCCGCAGTCTCCAAACCCTGCGTGTCCGCTGTGATGCCGGCAAGGAGAGGACTAAAGTCACTGGAGGGTGATCAGGCAATGAAGCAGATCCTATGTCTAGTTTGGATACAAGCGCCTGAACAGGTGTAGATGCAAGCAGTTAATCTAGACATGCGTAGGACTTGGGTGCATTAGAATAATACGTGTAGTCCCTTTCCCCAGGGTGTAGCTTGCGCCAAAGGTCATGGAGGCCCAATTCAGCCAAACGGTCCAACCCTTCCGCGGAAAGAACCCCCACCTGGGAAGTGCGCTGACAGGATCTGACTAGGGTGTTATCAAAGACTATGTTCAAGTCCCCCCCTAGCACTACATACCGGTCGGCTGTTGCTGTTATCTCTGTGAGCGCCCTGTTAAATAATTTTTCCTGTACCTCATTGGGGCATAGACAGTGCCGATTATGATTGTGGAGTCCCCCATCAAGAACCTGTAAGCTAAGAGTCTCCCCTTAATCTCTGCAGTTTTATTTAACACCCAACCCCCAAACTTCTGGGCCACCAAGATCGCAATCCCTGCTGTTTTGTTAGGATTCGAAGAGAAAAACTGAGTGGAAAATTTGCGGGAGCGAAGCCTATGACAATCTTTGGGGAGAAGGTGTGTCTCCTGAAGGAGGCAAATGTCGGCCCGGGATTGCTCCAAACCCAACAGTACAGCCTTACTCTTGACCAAGTTGTTCAGACCCCGAACATTAAGTGTAAGTATGGTAAGATCCCTGACAGGCATTTAACCAGCGGAACACCAAACCAGCCTGGTAGCATCTATGAAAACATACAGTGGTGCAGCAAATAAGCACAACCCCACCCAGCGGCCCTCAGAGCAGAGACGACACACAAACCCAACCCCCGGATGGACCATGGACCATTCCCTCCCAATCCCCCCCAACCCCCAAAACCCCCCAAACAACAAACGATCAATTAGTCCATCATCTACAGATGATAGGAAAGATATGAAACGGGGTAGTACACCAAATCTGCCACTGGACACACTCCCGCCAACGGCCAGACAGTCAAATCAGGAGAGAATGGTTTGGCAAGGAGCCTGACAAATCAGTCCTTGGAAGTCGAGCTACCATCCGTCGCCTTGGCCTCCACCGCTGACCGCTGTCCTTCCTCTATTTCGGTCGCAGGGGGCTTCTTCACTCTCCGCCTTCTCCTCTGCTGTCGCCACCTTGGTTTGGAGTCATCCACCTCTGTCCCGGCCTCCTGACTGTCCTCTTCCTCGGCCGGCCGCTCGATACCCAACAAGCTGCAGGCCTCTGTGACGGAGCGGAGCTGGTATTGTTTGTTGTCCAGTCTGAAGATCAAGCGAAATGGGTGACCCCAACTGTATGGTATCTTCCGCTGTTGCAGATGAGCCGTGACCGGTTTGAAGAGACGACGCTTGTGCAACGTGAGGGCCGCCAAGTCCTGGTACAGTACCGGCGAGTGACTGTGAAACGTGAGGGGCTGCTTCAGTCTTGCTTTCTGCAATATCTCCTCCTTTGTTCGGTAGGCCTCTACACATACCAGGATGTCCGGTGGTGGGGCCGACGACGCCCTCGGAGGGCCGGCACGGTGGGCCCTGTCCAGGCGCAGCTCAGACTCCAGTGGACGCCCCAAGACATGATTGAAGAGTTCCCGCGCAAACCGAAACAGGTCCTTGGTACTCTCTGAAATTGCGACATTCCGAATGCGGATGTTATGCCTCTTAGAACGATTCTCCAGGTCCTCCATGTGCAATTGAAGGTCGACTTGCTGGTCGTGGAGGTGCAGAATCTCCTGCTGTAGGGCAGCGAGTTCAGTGTCCCTGTTGTCACTTTTGCCCTCCAGGTCCGCCATCCGCTCACCGATCCCATCAACGTCGCTTCTCACCTCCCTGATCTCGCCCGCAAAATCCGTTTTCAGAGCATGAATGTCCTCCCTTAGAGTCATGAAGAGGGACTTAAGGAGCGCTTTCGTGATCGGCTCCGCTCTCGCCTCCACCTCCGGACCCATCTGAACCACGGCCGGCACCGGTGCACCTGTTGCTGGGCCCCCTGCGCTTTTGCAAAGAGGTCCTTGACCGTTTTTTCTCTTTGGCCTCTGGCAGTAGACATTTCCCGGCCAGGCGCTCGTCACCACGGGATATGCTTCACCTAATCCACCATGTCAACCAAAGTGGGATGCTTCCAGCACCGCTTATCCCAATCAGGACCGCACCTCAAGTGGCTCAACGAGCAGCAGCGCAACCCCTTCCTCAGCGCCAGGCCCCTTCCAAGCCGCCGTCAGCCGCAGGCCCCGTTTGCACCGTTACCCACCTTCTCGGGCACCTGGAGGCGGCCACGCCTAACCGTGGTCGTGCGCTACCCCGGCCTTGGCCGACAATCCAACAATGCCTCCACTCTCCGCCAGACAGCTTCCGGTCCCGGCTTCCACGCTCCTGCTACCACTGGCCAGAGTCACCACTCCTGCCGGTCGCCCAGATCACATCAGCTCTCTGCAGGATCGGGGGGGTTCAGCTCCACCTGACAGGCCCCCTATCCCACCCTCTGGCCTTTGTTGTGGTCTGGCGTCTCGCAGCTGTCCTCAAAATGGCGCCGGAGCCCTCTCCGGCGCGGCCTAGTCGCAGCCCCGAGGCCTCCTCTGCCACCTCGCAGTCTTCCTCATGACACGGGAGCTCCTGAGCACTCGAGAGACATTCCGCCCCTCATACTCCCAACAGCCAGGCGTGCAGTCCACTATCCCACCGGGTAACTTCAGATGGCCAATCCGCCTCGGCCGGGCCCCCACCTGGGTGCAACGGCTCTGCCGCTCCGCTCCGCGCCTCACAAGGCGGCACTGCACTAACCTACTCCGCCGCTTCTCCGCCGCACGTGTGAGACCAGCGCTCCTCCGCGTCAGCACTCTGTGGATGCTCCAGCTGCCCGCGGCAACCAGGGCCGCCCTCCGACCTCCGACCTCCTCCGGTCCGCCTGTGTCCACCGCCCGGCGTGCACTCCGCCAGGCCGCGCCTCAGTCTCGGCCCCGTGGGGGATGGACGCGTCGCCGGTCGCGAGCTCTGTCCAGCGCGATCCTCGCGCTGCAAGCCTCCCGGCCGGCCCCCTCCAGCCCGATCTGCTTTGTCCTCAGTCCGGACTGTCCCCCGATCCAAGACAGAGGGTCAGGAACCGCCAGAACGGGTGCTGAAAAATGGCCGTCGGCGGGAGCTGCGAGTCCACACATCTGCTCACGCCGCCATCTTGACCACGCCCCCCCCCCCCCCCGCCTGAATTTTTAAAAGGTTATTTTTGGTTCAGTTGCGGATTTTTTCCTTCATTTAGTAAATTCTATGCTGGAGGGGAGAAATAGCAGAGTGCTTTAGACAAGGCAATATAGGTAGTTTTCTGAAGAACAGCGAGGATCCGAACTCCCATCGTCCGATAACGCTGTTAAACTTAGACTATAAAATTGTCACCAAATTGTTATCACTTCGGTTTAATCAACACGCAGCACAATTGATCCATTCTGACCAGAATGGTTTTATTGCTGGTAGGCAGTTAGCCACCAATACACATTATTTAACTGAGGCATTGGACTATTTCAAGGATACCTGCATTAGCCCTTCTACTAGACGCCGAAAAGTCTTTTGACCTTGTTGTGTGGGAGACTTTGTTTATGATTTTAAGTCACTTTGGTATTTCCTCAAAGATCACGGCCCTCATCCATAATTTATATATCAACACTGAAGCCAATGTAATTATCAACACTTTGGTGGCTGGGCTGGTCAAAGTAAAATGGGGCACAAGGCAAGGGTGCCCCTTATTGCCAGTCTTATTTGCTTTCTTTATCAAACCTTTGGCAATAGCAATAAGGAACTGTGCTGATATTTGGCCCCCAATTCCATCTATGGCGAAATTGAAATGATACGCCGACGATATCATGCTTAGTATCAAATTTGACATAGAGGCCCAGGCTAAAGTTTTTCAGGTCTTTGAGGATTTTGAGGCTTTAGGTGAGTATCGCATCAATAAAAGGAAAACCGAAATTTTACAATGTGGAGGAGCAAGCTTGGATCTGCACCCCGATATTCTTTCTTGCGTTAACACCAAACCTAAGAGATATCTTGGGGTATATTTTTCCCAAAGTGTTAGCCACCTATATCACCTGAACTTTGCACCGCTTCTTCGAAAAACTCAGGCCTTGTTTTTACGTTGGAACTCTCTCCCTTTATCCATCCTGGGTCGGGTGGCTTTGATTAAAATGTCCAATCTTCCCCTGTTTAATTTTCTGTTTTCAACCATTCCATGTATTTTATCAGGCTCCTTTTTTAACCAAGTAGAGTCAATGTTTACAGCTTTTCTTTGGGCTAAAAAATCATCACGTATCGCACTTAGCACTTTATATGAAGAACTGGAACAAGGAGGCTTAGCTCTTCCTAATCTCAGGGATTATTACTATGCTTATTTTGCACAGGATCTATCTAGATTTAAACCTCAACTACAGTCAAACCTTTTTATTAATAGTTTTATGGATCTAATGTGTAAGGAAAGCCAGATCCATTCCCCTTTGTTAATTTTCAAACCCCCTAAACTGGTTCGTTATAAGTGTCTTCATTGGCTTTTTAAAAAACGACAGGCGCTCAATAAAAGATATTCCATCCCTGTAATAAATTCAGCCACTTTACTATCTGGCATTTTACCATTAGCAGGGATTAAACAATCCCCAGAATTTATTTTAAAGTGGGCCTCGGCAGGATTCCGCAAGGTCTCAGATTTTCTGAGGAATGAAAGATGGTTGACTATGGCCGAAATGTCGCAAGTGATTGTTAATGATTTTATTTTTTGGGGTCATATAACATCTTCCACAAATTTCTTGCTAAACTAGATGTTTCTCAAATTGGCGAACAACACCAGCTAGTTAATGAACTTTTAGAGGATGCACCCGGCTGAAAACCTGGGGTATGGAAAAAGCATGTAGTTCTAGATAGGGGCCTGGATCTTGGACAGAAGGCAATTACAAAATGGATGGATCATGTAGATTTAGAAATTTCTGATAATTTGTGGTCAGTTATTAATAAACTTAATTTCAGTACACTAAGAGGTGCGAATTGGCGAAGGATGATGTTTTTTAGTAAATGGTAACTTTACCGAACCCCTCTTTACCATTCGAAAATGTATGCCAATCATTCAGCACACTGCTTTCGCTGTATCAACCATCCTTCAGCGAATTGGTCTCATATTATGTTGCATTGCCATAGGATTCAGAAGTTCTGGGAGGACATTTTTTGTTATTTAGAAACTGAATGTTGTATTCAATTAGCAGTGAATGATTTGTTAATTATTATTGGTTTTGACCCAGATCTTCTCCTTCCCGTCCAATTGGTTACATTTTTATACATCGCAATGGCAATAGCAGATCACTTTTATTGCAAAGGTGGCATACAATTTGATTTCTTCTGTCCTGGAGTGGGCCCATAAGATGAAAGCGGTTAAAAGAGGTGAACGCACTTATGCACTACGTGTGGGCGGTCTTAGGAAGTTCAAATAAATCTGGGCTACTTATTTTTATTAAGATTAGTAGGGGTCACTGCCTTATGTATGTGGTTAAAAAACTATTTTTTTTTATTGTTTTGTATCTGTTCCCTGACTTCCTAGTGCTCTATGTATTATCTATTAACTTTTGGAAACTTAAAATTATGCCTAAAGGTAATCTTTTTTTTATGGATGTATTGGTTTTAATGTATTTAATGTATTGCAATTTTTGGACTTCAATAAAAAAACTTTAAAAAAAGATGTACATAGTATTCCACACTTGCATCGATATTTGGTTCTGGGACTAAATGGCCCCCTTTTCATCCAATCTAAACTGCAGGTGGTGCAGAATACCGCAGCCCGCCTGGCCCTTAATAAACCAGCACGCCTTTTTGTCTGCACTCTTGAGCACCACGCTGAGCCCTATTCCGCACTGAAAACTTTGCTGGGGATACTGCGGTGACACCGGGGGACCGGACCTAAGGGCTGGAATCTATTGACACTCGCCCGACGAAGGCCCCGGGAACTACAACTCCCAGTGCGCATTGGGCTGCACACTGCATTAACATCACCCCCAAGTGCCCGGAGGCGCTTAAAACACTGCGGCACCTTCCGCGGCGAGGGACGCCTTTTTGTCTGCACTCTTGAGCACCATCCTGAGCCCTATTCCGCGCTGAAAACTTTGCTGGGGATACCGCGGTGACACCGGGGGATCGGACCTAAGGGCTGGAATCTATTGACACTCTCTGCCCGACGAAGGGCCCGGGAACTACAACTCCCAGTGCGCATTGGGGCTGTGCACTGCATCAACGTCACCCCCAAGCGCCCTGAGGCACTTAAAACACCGCCGCACCTTCCGCGGCGCGGTACGCCTTTTTGTCTGCACTCTTGAGCACCACGCTGATTCCTATTCCACGCTGAAAACTTTGCTGGGGATACCGCAGTGACACCGTGGGACCGGACCTAAGGGCTGGAATATATTGACACTCTCTGCCCGACGAAGGCCCCGGGAACTACAACTCCCAGTGTGCATTGGGGCTGCGCACTGCATCGACGTCTCCCCCCAAGCGCCCGGAGGCGCTTAAAACACCGCAGCACCTTCTGCGGTGCGGGGCACCTTTTTGTCTGCACTCTTGAGCACCACGCTGAGCCCTATTCCACGCTGAAAACTTTGCTGGGGATACCGTGGTGACACCGGGGGATCGGACCTAAGGGCTGGAATCTATTGACACTCTCTGCCCGACGAAGGGCCCGGGAACTACAACTCCCAGTGCGCATTGGGGCTGTGCACTGCATCAACGTCACCCCCAAGCGCCCTGAGGCACTTAAAACACCGCCGCACCTTCCGCGGCGCGGTACGCCTTTTTGTCTGCACTCTTGAGCACCACGCTGATTCCTATTCCACGCTGAAAACTTTGCTGGGGATACCGCAGTGACACCGTGGGACCGGACCTAAGGGCTGGAATATAATGACACTCTCTGCCCGACGAAGGCCCCGGGAACTACAACTCCCAGTGTGCATTGGGGCTGCGCACTGCATCGACGTCTCCCCCCAAGCGCCCGGAGGCGCTTAAAACACCGCAGCACCTTCTGCGGTGCGGGGCACCTTTTTGTCTGCACTCTTGAGCACCACGCTGAGCCCTATTCCACGCTGAAAACTTTGCTGGGGATACTGTGGTGACACCGGGGGACCGGACATAAGGGCTGGAATCTATTGACACTCTCTGCCCGACGAAGGCCCCGGGAACTACAACTCCCAGTGGGCATTGGGGCTGCGCACTGCATCGACGTCACCCCCAAGCGCCCGGAGGCGCTTAAAACACTGCGGCCCCTTCCGCGGCGCGGGGCGCCTTTTTGTCTGCACTCTTGAGCACCACGCTGAGCCCTATTCCGCGCTGAAAACTTTGCTGGGGATACTGCGGTGACATCAGGGGACCGGACCTAAGGGCTGGAATCTATTGACACTCTCTGCCCGACGAAGGCCCTGGGAACTACAACTCCTAGTGCACATTGGGGCTGCGCGCTGCATCAACGTCACCCCCAAGCGCCCGGAGGCGCTTAACACACCGCGGCACCTTCCGTGGCGGGGGACGCGCGTGGGCCAAGGGCGGGCCCTTCGGAGACCGAAGGAGGCTGGGCCCCGTCATTAACATTCATACAAAAAACTGGTATCGGATTGTATTGTGCAATTGCTCTGTGTTCCCACCTGTATAGTCATCATTTCGTTGGGGAAAATAGGGGTTAGAGCAAGAAGCTTTTATTAGCGAACTAATCATGAGTAAAAGAAAGAAGCCCCAAGCCGATAATAAGGGCGAGCAAGATCTACCCTCATAGGGCCAGTCTTCTTTGCTATCTTACCTGGTGGGAGCGATGGGCGTGCTAGAGAAACAGATCACTAATGTGGAAGAGACCCTGGGGAAAGAGACAGCTAACTCAACTGTAGTATTAACAACACCTAGCTTAGTCCAGGATCCCCCCCCTGAGTGAAACACACGTGCGGAGTAGAATTCATAATGGTTGTGTACATCAAACCCCAGTAGATATTGAATCAAGCGCATCAGACGAGGAGAGGGAGGCCCAACCCCCAAACAAACGCCCCAAAAACCCTGCAAAATCAGTGGAGGCCAATAATACATCACTGGTACCCATCAATATCCCCGATATAAGTCCACCCAAAGATAAAGATTCCACCCTAAATAGAAAAAGGCCTAAGGGGAAACAAAATCCCGCACATATTGTAACACGCAGGCTAAATAAAAAACAGACTAAAATGAATCCTCCCACACAAAATGAACGCAACATAGCGGCGATTGAAAACCTCACAAAGGAAATAGATACTCTTCGCTGCACCCTAGTCGAGGCAATACAATCCCAGGCCAATAGAATGACTAACCTGGAAGCAATGGTCAAGGATAATTCCCATCCTACAGGACTAGCAAATCAAACCTGGCCCCGACTCTGCCATCAAGGGATAGACACACATAGCGCTCAGCCTGATGACAACCCGTGCGCGGCAAAATCAACACCTGAATTTAGAAACTCCTCGCAAATTAAGCCTAAATCAAATAACATCAACCATTCCCCTTCAAGGCACACTGCCCTGACAAACACCTCTGTGAAAGAACCCAACTCTAACCAGCTCAGCAGAACTCCTCCTACATCTAATGCCTTATTTTACACTAACCCAGCGGTCAAGAGGGACACTCTTGACCTACCCCCCACCGCCACCCCATACGTGATGGTATTGACCAACGTCCCTCCAATATCACCATCAAAGCACGAATCCTGGATGGAGCTTAGGAATAAATCCCTACACTGGTAGGGTAATCAAACAGGGTTAAATAACAAATTGTTCCACTGTTTTAAAATGGTCAGGAGGGTAATATGGGTGGGAAAGGAAATGAAGACCTCACCCGGGGATTGCATGGTACTGACCTTTAGTGACCCTAGACTCGTTCATGACATCCTTAAGAGCACCAGGTGTACCCCTACAGCTCAAACCTCAATAAACGTCAACCCACTGGGGACCTTCTATCCACCACAACCACATGTAGATAGGACCTCCACACACCAACGTAGCAGAACACAGCTAGTTACGCATATCCCATGGCGGTGTATACCCTTAGATAACCGTTATGAGGCCTTAACAGGCATGGATGACCTAGATTGACAGAGGAGGAACCACACGGGGTGGAGATCATCGACAACCATTATTCCGCCATTAACGGAATCAAACAGGGCACAGGGGAGGGAATACATTGGCCGGGCCGAGATGAACAACAAGGATGAGGCAATGAGGGTTGCAGTCGCTACAAACCCCCCGGCCGAGATTCAACTACGTAATAAACTCAATGAACCACGGCTTGAAGCCGAACAACAGACAAAGATAGGCCCCACACCTCCATGGGGTGCGACAGAGAGATATAGCACAGATAGTACTCCCCTTAAGGGTAAAGATGCCAACTATAACATCCTATCCTGGAACGTTGCAGGATTGTCAGACAAAGTGACTCATCCACCATGGCTAGATATAGCCACCAAACACAGTATACTCTGTCTCCAGGAAACATGGACTATAGACGAGTTACACATTCTTGGGTATCAAACCCTTCACACACCTGCAATAGCAAGTTCACATGGGAGAAACAAAGGGGGCCTGTGTACATACGTTTCAACCGCAGGGGGGATCAATGTACTTAAATTCACGACCACAGAGTATTATCAAATTTTAACAATCAGTTGGGGTCATGTAAAAAACATGACCTTAGTAAATTTTAATAACAATGTGCCAAAAGTCTCCATGGAAAACGTGATGAACAAACTTATGAGTAGTCTAATTACTCTCAAGGACCAGCTGGGAGGAGAAATGGTCTTGATCTGGGTGGGTGATTTTAACTGTATTGTTTGTCCTCATGGTTCGACCGGCATTTGCGGCCTAGGCAAAAGTAGGGAGGACAACCCCACTCACTTCACCCACTCTAAACTCGGGGACACGCTGAACAATTTGATCTTTTATTTTAATTTGTCCTATGCCAACGAATTATGCATCCCAAATATCCCGTTTCAGCCCACCTTCAACAGGAGGGGGTGTAATTCGACGATTGATTTTGCATTTTTATCTACTACTCATGCAGGGCTAGTATCGTCATGGGAAACACTCGAAGTCTTGCTCAGCGACCATTATCCTATCTCCTTTGGTATAAAAATTAAAGGTCTTGAGCAGACCCTAGGTGAAAACCCCCCATACATACCCACGATAAACCTGGCAACCAGAAATGGTTATTCAATTAAATGGGACAAGGTGGAGCCAGTGGCCTTCCTGCAAAACCTGGTATCAATTTCTTATGAAGACATGATAATCTGTCTCTCACAAAACACGGAACCCCTAACAGTTATGGACTCATTTACTAAAATCCAAGCAGAGGCGAAAAAGTTACTGACTAGGGAACACCGACAAGGCCCAAACAAGGCTTATAGCTGGTTTAATAAAAGTTGCACAAATGCACTTACTACCTTGAAATGGGTATTGCACGCATCACCAAGATCCCCTGTGATGATCCGGCAAGCAAGAAAGTTCTATCAAATCGCCATTAAAACCAGGAAAAAACAACTGAAGAGGGAGGCTTGGTTGGCTTTACATGAAGCCTCACAACGAAAAGATAACACCGCTTTCTGGAAAGCGGTAAACGCCCCGTTCTTACAGAGTAAGGAGACAGATGTTATAGATTTGGCAATCACTGGGGAAATTTGGGTGAAACATTTCAAAAGTCTCTATGATAAAGTTATGCTCCCTGAACCTGGAAATCCAACGACCGATGAAACAGGCACACACCATGATAATAATCTACTCAGCGTATTTCCGCTGGGCATCACATTTAACTGTGATGAGGTCACAAAGGCAATTAAGGAAAGCCCCACAGGCAAAGCACCGGGCCCCGACGGAGTCCCAATAGATGTCTACAAAACTGATACTGATCTTTGGTTTCCTATGTTAACTAATGTTTTAAACAACGCAAACCATCACAGGTTTATACCATCTTGGCCTGATGCAATTGTTGTCCCTATTTTTATAAAAGGCGACAGAAATGATCCCACTTGCTATCAGCCGATCTCGCTACTTGATGCTTTAATGAAGGTCGCGGGCCGGATAATTTTAAACAGGATTCAGGCATGGGCAGAGCATAATGATGTTATCTCTAATTTACAGTATGGTTTTAGAGCGGGCAAAGGTACAATTGAACAGGGGCTAAACTTGGCATTATTTATATCTAAATACACACAGGCTAAGAAGGGAAACATTTTAGTTACATTTGTGGACCTAAGTTCCGCTTTCGATTGATTGGACCATGAGAAATTATGGTTGATACTCAGTGATATGGACATAGATCGACAAATCCTCCTATTTATCAGAGAACTATATAGGGGTTCAGGTGCTAGGGTACGATACGGTAGGATGGGCGAGTGCTCAGACAAGTTTTATATCCGGAGGGGAGTGAGACAGGGGTGCATTTTAGCACCTCTTCTCTTCACCCTGTAGATCAACTCTATTGGCCAACACCTTAGTGAATCACAGCACGACCACCCAACCATAATGGGAACACCAGTGCCATTATTTTTGTACGCCGACGACGCTGCCATAATGTCTCGGACTAGGGTCGGTCTACAGAGGGCTGTCGTTAAATTCACCAATTACATGAGAGATAGAGGGCTCAAAGTTAACATCACAAAAACGTATACTATGTCGTGCGGCATCGGGACTAAGAGGGCACCTTGCCCAATTTTCCTGGATAGGTAAAGGATCGAGACCACAGAGAGATTTTCATACCTAGGAATGAATTTTGACAAGAAGGGCACCTGGCACGCAGCAGCGACCGCAAGAAATTTAGCCTTTTCCAGGACCATAGGTGCTCTGACAAATTTTGCGGTTAAACTAGGTGGAAGACCTGTGAGAGATCTGATCCAAATTTACAAAGCAAAATGTGTATCCACAGGTACATACGGTTCAGGCCTCTGGGGGATCGAACACGCACAACAGATACAACGCTTCAAAAACCACTATATTCGCTATCTATTAGGGGTCCCCAAATCAACAGCCACTTATACCACACACATCAAAGTGGGCTTACCATATATTTCCGACATCATAAACACTTCTCCTGTATTACAGTGGCATAAGGTATGGGTTACACCTGAGACATAGGAGATAGGGGCTGGGCACTCCTTTCATTTTTAGGCTTTATATGTTTGGTTATACCTTTTTATATGCGTGCTGCTCAGGTTTGCACAATGTCCAATTTGTGCACTTCAAATCAACAAAAAAACTCAAGTGAAACTACTTGACCTTATGCGCACTGTTGCAATTCCTGCTGGAGGGCTACTGTTTAATTTATCAACACAACTTGTTTCAAAATATTCAACAACATAAACTTAATCACATGAACTCAAGCATTGAATGATTTGTTCATTATTGCTTTACTTGTGGCTTTTTCAAAACTTCAAATCAAACATTATGACCAATTGCAATTTCATTGGATTATAATATTTCATTAGATGTTCAAAATAAACATTTTACACTTTTGCCAATGCCCTATGCATTTCGGGCCTCTTGGCCCTTCCTCGGGGGCTGTATCTGTAAATAAACAGAAAATAGAGCTGAGAAGTAGAAATGATGAAAATGATTAGTTGATCTCTCTTTGTAATAATGCCTTGGTAGGATCTTTACCAGGGGTGGGTTTAACTACCTCAAGTACCTGGAACTTTAACTGAGCTATGGTGTGTCTATTTTTAGACCAATGCACTGCTAGGCTGCTTTTGGGGTTGTTATTACGTATCGTGCTTTTATGCTCGGATATACGAGTCTTAATTTTGCGTTCGGTCTTTCCGACGTACCAGTTGCATTTCAATGGTATTTATTTGCGCTTCTTAGGATTATAAACAAGAAGGCACCTATTGTCCTGACTCTATGTAGCGCAGGAAAGGTTGGTACTGCTGATGAAATAGTATATGTAAGATATGCACATCCATGGTGGATTCTCACTCGATTACACACACAGGATAAAATCCTACGCATGTCCTATAGTTGTTTTCGTCCTGGGTTCAGTTTTCAGGCTGGTTTTACTATTATCTTTTTAGACTGCATGAACCCCTCTACAGATCAACTAATCATTTTCATCATTTCTACTTCTCAGCTCTATTTCAGTTATCACCAAACAGCATGCATTTACTCTGAACAACATAAGGTCACCATGTTAAAAATTTCTGTACTGCATTCTCTATTATATTGAAGGAACATGTCAAATGGTATGAACTTTTCTGTTTATTTACAGATACAGCCCCCGAGGAGGGGCCAGGAGGCCCGAAATGCATAGGGCATTGGCAAAAGTGTAAAATGTTTAATTTGAACATCTAATGAAATATTATAATCCAATGAAATTGCAATTGGTCATAATGTTTGATTTGAAGTTTTGAAAAAGCCACAAGTAAAGCAATAATGAACAAATCATTCAATGCTTGAGTTCGTGTGATTAAGTTTATGTTGTTGAATATTTTGAAACAAGTTGTGTTGATAAATTAAACAGTAGCCCTCCAGCAGGAATTGCAACAGTGCGCATAAGGTCAAGTGGTTTCACTTGAGTTTTTTTGTTATACCTGAGACAACCTTAAATAGAGATGTAATTACTGACTGCCTCAAACTTGATGGAGTAGCTAATATTAAATGGCTTACTTATGTAAAAAACATGTTGACTGAGATAGGGCACCCGGAATTCTTCTTGAGGCCTACAAGTATGGAAGCCGTGTCTAGAGGGTCATTAAAAAAGATGGTCTCCCACCACTTAGCAAATAAGAGGTGGGGCTTGGAAAAAGCTAAAAGCACAATTGTAGAATACCAGCAAATTACAACAGTACCTTTTATCTGAGCCAAGCTGCCATGCTCTCACGTTATTGACTTGCCTCCGCATGGGCACCTTTTTCGGCTTGATCACTTTTCCAGATTGTAACAACTGGTCAAGGTAACATTTAATATGCCCATGCGATGATATCTCCTTTCAATCAAACATCCACTGCGTACTGTTTTGTACATTTTATCAGTTCCCAAGAGGGGTATTCTTGAAACCTATTTTAAAGGCCTGGGGGATCCGTACCTGTAGAGCGGCATTTCTTAAGTTGCAACAGCTAGAAAACGACCTTGTCATTCAGGCAGTATCCTCCTTCTTAAAACGTGTTATTAGGTTTTGAAATTCAATGTAATGCATACGGTAATTAATTCTATTTCATACTTCACACTCCCGGAAAACTAGATTCTTTAAATCCTCATGAATGTACATACCTGATTAGATTCTCTTACGACATGACATGCACTGTGTGACATGTATTTCCATCATTAATTGCCCCGTGTAAATTGCATCTCAGTATTTATTTTGAAATTAGCAAATTTTATATATGTACAGTCTTTTTTTTAAATGTAAATGGCACTTTTACAATGTACGCTTTTATGATTTTGCTTTCTGAAATCGAATAAAGCTAATTTTGAATTTGAATTTGAATTTGAATTTGAAAACCAGCACGAGTCCCTTCCCTCCCTCTCCTGTGCCTTTTACACTGGCTTTCTGTTAGGAAGCGTGCCATCTTCAAATTACTTTGCATGGTCTATAAATCTCTACACAGGCTGGGCCCGGTCTATCTGACGAACAAAATCACACGCTACCAACCTGCGCGACAACTCCTATCCAGCAATCGCAGCCTGCTCTGTGGTAGGAGAATTAGGAAAGTTAAAATGGGAGGCCGGGCATTTTCTTATCTGGCCCCCAAACATTGGAATGAGCTACCCGAATCTCTCCGTGCCTGCCCTAACTTTGCACAATTTAAAAAGCTCCTCAAGGCCTGGCTATTCTAAAGAGGGAACAGTCGCCTCTTATCCATCTGCCTTCTTCTCTGGGCGCCGAGAGGTCCCCTTGAGGATGATTTGTGCACCTTACAAACAAGTAAAATAAAATAAATAAATAAACCTAAACTAACCTCTCTAAGATATTTTTGTACATGCTTGAATATGCCTCTTTTACTATTTGCATTTGTGTGATTACACAATGTGTATTTTTAACACCCAATGTACTAACGTATTCTTATTCCTCACACTTTGGAACGCATTGGCTTTATTTTCCTGTCCTGTGTCTGACATGATATAGTTTTACTTTTCAACAGCATCTGCCCAATTCAACTGCACACAACACGAATATAGCATCTGTAATAACGTAAGACACGGTCTAGTGTCTGAGTCTTTCTGTAACCTCACACCTAACACCCACCCACCACCAGGCGTCAACGGTCAGATGACCCTGGCTAATAAAAGGGGCTGAGTGCACGTGCTCTGGGCCCATTACCTATCCCCATTCACTGTGTCCGTGTCTCATTCACCTCTCCAGAGAATGAGGGCCTAGCGCCCTCACCAAACCCTACAATGGCGACGAGGCGGTAAAGCGATGCCACACGTGCCAGCTAAAAGAAAAAAACTTAATGAAAGGGGAGAGAGCTGCAGGGCGACGTCGCGCCCCCCTCCCCCAAAGGAGTGGCACCAGCCTGCCGAGAGGCCCGCGGGGCGTGTGCCTTGCCCCGGGCCCAGATGTCCATGACGAGGTGACCGGGAGCCCACCCCGCACCTGGCAAACCTGCAGGGAAGTGCCCGAAATGCAGCGGACCGGCCAGAGCCCACCTACACCGGCCGCAACTGTGCCCAGGAAGTAGCGACCGACCGGAGCCCACCGAGTCGACCACGACAAAGTGACTGCACCTGGGAGGAGTGCTGGCCAGGCGGACTAGGACAACCGTGAGCACCAGTGCCCCACCCCTGCAGGAAGAAGGCGTGCGTGGCCGGCGGGATCAAGGAGAGTAGTCTGCGCCTTACCTCTCAGTACAGCAATGTAACCGGGCGAGCCGGGCAGAGTAAATTCAAGCCACGCCGTCACCTTCACGAAGACCGCAGAATGTAGAAGGCTGCTGGTGCGCTGAAAGTGAAAGTACAGAAAGCCTGCAGTGTAGCAGAATTACCGAGGACAAGGAAAGCAGGCCCAGACAAGACAATGCTGCCACCTAGTGGCCGTCTCACAGCAATACACCCGCTGATCAGATACAGTGCAGCAGATCAGAGCAGAATGCCTGGAGAGCACTGAGGGTGCTCAGGGACAATTCTAGGCTGCTGCAATCTACAGACAGGAGTCAGAGCAGGAAGAGCTGCCCAAATAGCAAGGAGGCCGCAAGGTTTGCACCTAAGGCACCGCAGCAAAATCGTCAGGAGCACGTGAAGGCTGAACGGGGACAGCTACTTGCAACCCACTGCCAAGACTGCGTAGTGCACACAGACTGTGCCCAGACAGACGCCACACCATGGGAGAGACGCCAAGCCACCAACAAGTGATAGCGCAGGAACGCCACACTGCAGCAAATAAGCCCCACCAGGACAATGCGGCTCTGCGCTAGAGAAACGCAAGGAGTGACGGAACTCCAAGCACCAGGAGAAGGACGACGGAGCAGTAACAATGACCACTGGACGCACTAAGCCAAGCAGGAGACCTACCGACAAAGGCGGAGCGGCACCTGATGGCCACAGGTTGTCGTTGCATGACAGGAAAGAGAAAGGAGCACCACCACGAGACTCCCCACCAGGCAAGTGCGACACAGTGACGAAGCGCAATGACCGCCGGCACTACTCCAGGGTCCCCGAACGAAAGCAAGCACACCCCGTGAAGTAACGGGAAGCGATTGAACACGAAGAAGCTCGGAGTGGTGACGTAACCCTCTGCACCAAAGAAGCACAGGAAGAGCACGGACAAAAGCGTGCCAACGCTACAGCACCGGAACGGAGCGAACAGCGACCAAACCGAAGTCAGCAAAGCGTGAGGACTCACGCAGAAGACCACCCCGCTGGTCACCCAAGAAAGCCGACCCCTCAGACGGTCGCACGAAGTATCCATGACGGTCACACAACGTGACGCACCCAAGAAGCCAGCCAGCCAGATGGTCGCACCAAAAGCCGACCCACCGGGGGTCGCGAGAGGAGGTGATCGAAGATGGTCTGCCAGCATCGGCAGCAGAGTGGACCGTCAAGAGGTCCAAGAAGTTCAACTACCAAGACACAGTCCACAAACGTGGACCAGCGAACTTCAACAACCACAAGTCAACGTTCAAAGTCAAGATCAGGAGAGAAGATCGCAACGCCCGGTCCAGTCACAGACGAGAAGAGACAGTGTCTGTGAACCAGGACAAGACCAGATGGAAGCAGGCGGAGTGCACGCTGCCTGGAGAAGTCTGGCCAGGAAGAGGAAGACAGCAAGGTAACCAGACCGCGTTGGGAAAAGGACGAAGAAGAAGTCTGAATGGCACGACGCCACCAAAGAAGAAGAAAGGAGAAGAGGTCTGAGTGGCACGTCTGCCACCACCAAAGAGAAGGAAAGGAGAAGAGGTCAGAAACACGACAACAGGAAGACAAGAGACTGGAGGATAACCAAGAGGAGTGTGGACCAAGATGCTATGACACACAAAAGGGGAAAACACCGAGGAGAACGTGAGAGGTGCACGACAGTCCACACGCACGACCGGGATAAGTAACATCACTGGAAGCGAGCATCCATGTGCGAACCCGACAGTCATCCAGGAAGGACAGAAGCGAGCAGGCCGGTCTGTTGGCAACACCCACCTTTGGGATGGAACGGACACAAGGGCCGTGGAAATCCAGGGGCAGAGGCCTCAGGGACACCGGTGGCAGCGGATCCCCAACGAGAGACGGACTGTGGAAGCTTGCGCTGAAGATCCTGGAAGACCGAAGATCGCACAAGACAGAACCAGTGCCAACAACACCCTTTCAGGGGGAGCTTCGGACACGGAGAGAGGGCCCGTAGCGACGTCCTTCAACACTTTGGAGCGACAAGGCGGCATGTCCTCCGGTCCAGTGGGAGCCTGGCAGAAGGGCCTCCGGGTCGTCCAGTGAGAGGGGACACCCACGAGAGAGGGGTATCCGTGAGAGGGATAACCTGCAGCAGAAGATCCCGTCAGAAATAGACACCAGCTTGAACTAAGCACTTTGACCAGGACGGTCCAGCGGAAAGCAACACACTTGGGACCGGCTATGGATACTTCTACACGTTCACAGGATGTGAAGCAAAGCGAAATAGACTGTGTGGTCCATCTTCAATCTGCACGTCTGGCAAGGCAAGAAGAAACACCATTGCCAGCAATCAACGTAACCCGCAGTGAAGACTGCGTGGGAGTCGTCGTGATTAAGTTTGGGGTTTGTGTGAACTGTATTTCCTTCCCACAGGTTGGACTTTAGTTAGTGTAATTTTATTAACTAAGGTTGGGAGGGATGTAATAATGTAAGACACGGTCTAGTGTCTGAGTCTTTCTGTAACCTCACACCTAACACCCACCCACCACCAGGCGTCACAGGTCAGATGACCCTGGCTAATAAAAGGGGCTGAGCGCACGTGCTGTGGGCCCATTACCTATCCCCAGCCACTGTGTCCGTGTCTCATTTACCTATCCACAGAATGAGGGCCTAGCGCCCTCACCAAACCCTACAGCATCGTCATTGACTCTGTGATTGCAGCAATTGTTCTGCACAAGTCCGATCTTTACTTTTATAATCCTGTGGGCATTCCAGTGAGACCTGCGTATATGCAGCGTTGTCCTCCACTCGTTGCCAGGAGACAACGATACTACAGTCACTGATGACTCATGTCTGAATAGTTACAGGGTATCCTTCAGCGCTCTTTCTCCTTCTAGCACCTGGCATTGTATGCATATTTGCACGTCCCAAAGGTTTTGCTGATAGTGTGCAATCTATTGCTTATTTGTAGGCTTATCAAGGCCTTCTTGGCCCATTACCAATTTGGGGGTGGAATTGAGCCCTGCAGTGTGCTGGTAACTCGTCGTCTACTATATTTCTTGGTTCCTTTCATATGCGAGCATACAGAGTGGAGATTGACAGTCCTCGCACAACTCTCGACGTATGTGTCAGGTACTGTTGGGTACGTATGTGATTTACTCTGTCAGTATCCAAATATCGGTTACATATCAAGGCGTTTAATATAGTCTTGGTATTTCAATATTTTCCCTCTCCTTCGTGTTTAGTACTTGCTTTCGCTTAATGGTAGGAATACAATAAATCCTCTTGTGTTGTTTTGCTACCTGGCATATATGGTCTGTACACGTTATTATGGTAGCAATACAATAAATCCTCCTGGGTTGTTTGCTATCTGGTTTGTACTGGTTATTAGGCAAATTTTGTTGCTCTCTTTTTCAGTTATGTTTGATTTTGAGTATATGGGTTATTGTATTTTTTTCTTTTCCCTTTGTACACAGTTGTTACAGAATGCACCATTGTCAAGCACAAGCACAAGCAAACTCATGTTTGATCAGGCTTTGCTGTGTGAAAATATTCTGACCTATACCAGCTAAAATGTCAGTGCCATATTTGGTTTGCTGCCTAGAAAGAATTTTATAGGTATTTTTTTGTTCTATTCGTCTTATGCTTTTCACTGTTCTACTCGGGACACTGATGGTTGACTTTCCAATTTTTCTTTCACCCAGCAGTATTGGCATGAAATGATAGGCATCACACTTTTTCACTTTCTCATGTGGTGAACGATAATCGGGTGTTCCTCTGTTTATAGGCTTGCAAGGCCAATAACCCTGAAAGGGGAGTATTAACTTGATCACCAACTCTTTGGGTGCCTGGGTCTGTCTAAAACACACCTATATTGTTTCTTTGCTTTTTTTTTACAAACAAATAAGGTTGTCTAGCACACATAATATAATGTTTGTAGGATATTATTTTATGCATATATAAAATTCAATATGTTTTTGGCTTTTGTATTTATATAAATATATAAATATAATTTTCAGCCTTAAAAAGTCCGTAGGATGATGCATGTGTCGGCTGCCCTTTTGCTTGACTTGTGTATCAAGATTTGATCATAAACAGCACGCATTTTGGGAAGAAAAGAAATCTCGGATGTATCTGTATTTTTTGCTATAACTTGGCACTATATTGTATTATTTGCTACAATTTAGCATTACTGTTTGGACTATTTGCGTGTGATTCGGTTCTTCCTTATGTGGAGTAGGTTCAATCCTAGAGTTTTTCTCTAGGGTCTTACCCTCTAAGTGGCTGGGGGGCTTAGTAACTTGAGAGCAACAAAACCATTATTTGTTGATTTGAATATATATCCGGAAACTTTCCTAGTAGATGTACATTTGTATTTGGCAGAGCCACCTTTGTTTTGTCTGTTCTTTGGTTACTTTGAACACACCTGTCTTGGTCATTCAGCGAATAGATATATCCACGTTACATGACTACCTCATGAGCATTGTTGCACCATCACCGGAGGAGAAGAGCTTCAGAATAATATGGCACTGCTACCTGGAAAGATGTTCCCCAAGAGCACAGGTTGTTCAATGACACCCAGCCATTTTTTGGAAGTCTCCTACCATTCTTTCAGGCAAAAGCAGCTTCTCAATGGTTGCAAATAACTAGATGGGTACTAATGAAGGCGATCAATGCTACAAAAAATGTATTTAATGCCATAAAGGAAGATCTGCGTGCCATGATCATGCAGCACTGTTCCGTACTTGATCTTATGAGGCCCATGGAAGGAGAGTTTGTGCCAAGATAGGGACTACTTGCTGTACTTATGTCCCTGCAAACGATGTGGACAATGGAACAGTGTCGAAGGCCATACAAACGTTGCACAATTTACAAAAGAAAATGGTGGTGCCCCAGGTGAATGATTGGAGGGTTGGTTTGATTGGTTACCATCCTGGATGTTGAGACTATTGAAAGCTTTATTACTGCTTATTGTGTTATTGCTTTTCATATGTTGTGTTTCCAATTAATTATAGCTTGCTGTAAGAGGCTGAGACAAAGGCAGAAGAGATGTTCATGGTCCGACCACCTACACAGGTAGTAGATGCTCAGGGTAATACATATCATTTGATACCAAGTGCAGATCGAGGATTAGAGGAAGTAGTTGAAATATCAACTAGAGGGGAAAATGTTAAGGAGAAAATGTATAGCAAGGAACTCACACTACCGCAGACATTAGTAGAGCGCAATGCAGTTCAAAACGTGGTTAAAGAGTAATATATGTGTTAGAAAACACTGCGGACACGGAAATGTAGAAGAGCAGTTTATTTCCTTCTGGACTCAAGCACAACAGCCACACATCAACGTTCTCCGGTGAGCTTCTCTCGAGGTTCTCGAGTCGGTAAAACCACTCATGAGCAAGGGGAGGGGTGGAAGGTTAATACCATTATTTAATCTATGATAATTACATGTCTAATAACAGGTTACAACACATCTCCCTATGTAAGGAAAACAATGAGATTGTTACAGCAAACATTTCCTCCGGAGGAGGTAACTATATACAATACTGATTATTTTACGTAGACCTCCTGCCAACGTGGCTGGCGTCGTACTCTGGACTCCCTAGGTAACTGGTTATTGGACAACATATCCTCTTGATTCTCATCGCAACTGGGTACAGGAACACACACATTTGGGCAATAACTTACATTGTCCATGCTCCATGTGCTGCCGTCATCCAATACAACAGAGTTCTTGCCTACCCGTTGGATTCTCGATTGTTCAGAGAAAGAGGAGACTTTCGCACGCCCAATACCAGGCCTTTTGATCACCACCCACTGCCCAACATAAAAGTTTCTGTTGGAGGTTCCCCATTTCTGGTCATATTTAGTTTTGTAATCTGCTTGATGTTGGTCCACTTTTCCCATGACAGAATCTCTATCCACCAATACTGGACTACCCCCATTAAGCCAGTTAGGAGTGAGTTTAGATCCTGGATTTCTCCCTTTAAGGGATACAAAAGGAGAAACTCCAGTCACAGCATTAGGGAAGAGTGATATGACCATAATGTTTTCCTGATGGCTTCCTCTATAGGTTTGTGCATGGTGACAGCCATCTGGATGGTGTTTTTTAACATTCTATTTGCTCTCTCCACCATTCCATTAGCTTTAGGACAGTAGAAGGGTGTTTTCACATGTGAAATGGCAAATTCAGCTAAGAAATCCCTCATTACCTCGGATGTAAATTGGACACCGTTGCCCATTACCAGGGTACTAGGTATGCCTTCTTTTGAAAATACATCCTTCAGGAACTCAATTAAGACTGATGTAGTTATTGAGGACACCAACTTAGTTGTAACCCAATGAGAATGATAATCAATGAGTACAAACATAAACCTTTGGGAGATGTTAAGATGGTTCAGAGGATCTATAATATCCAGGCTGAGCTTATCCCAAGGTTTTGACGGCACAACCACAGGAATGAGGGGTGCTCCTGGACCACTTTGGGCTTGTCACACATTCCACCGGTAACACACTTGTTCACAGTATTATCCACCAACCAATCCATTATAGGGAACAAATAGTCTTGCCTAATTTTACTCTTGGTCATACTTCTCCCTGGATGACCTTCATGCGCGATTGCAATAACTCATTCTTTCATGTTACCAGGGTGAATCATTTTTGTTCCCCTGCACACCTGTCCCCGTGATAGATAACTCGTCTCTCACAACCCAGAATGGTTTGAGAGCATCTGAAAGCTTGTTGCAAGTCTAAGGCTATCCCTTCTCAATCAACACTCTCAACTCCCTTAACACCTGGTCTTCCTGTGATTTCTTCTCCCACTCCTCTCTTTTGATGGCAGGGTATTCAATAGACAAGATGACCTCATCAAGTGGACTGCACTGGGAATTATCACCAGGTATAGGTAGCCTCGACATGCAATCCGCTATAGTATTTTTTTCACCCGTCACATAACACATTGTGAAATTGTAACCTTGCAATGCCAAAATCCACTTTGAAATACGTGGGGTGGCCCTCTCAATGTTTTTTGTAGAAAATAATGGAATAAGGGGTTTGTGGTCGGTGCGTAACGTAAAAGGGATTCCCCACAGGAAAAATGTAAAGTTATTTATCGCCCAATAGCACGCTAGGGCCTCCCTTTCAATTGTTGAGTAATTAGATTCTGCTTCTTTCAGAGCTCTGGATGCAAATGCAATTATTCTCTCACTCCCATCCATCATTTGCGTAATAGATGCCCCCAAGCCTTTCATGCTAGCATCCGTGGTAAGAGTAGTTTTTGCATTGGGGTCAAACATACTAAGGGGGTTATTAGGATTGCGGATTTTCCGCATCCTCTGGGCCGGCGGTGGCTTCCGCCGGCCCGGAGGATGCGGAAAATCCGCAGCGGACCCACCAAAGACCCACCGCCACATTAGGATGGCTGGTGGGTCCTGGCTTCCGTCCGCAGCTTTTCCACCGTGGCTGGCTTACAACCGTGGTGGAAAAGCTCTAATATGGTGACGGTGTCTGTCAGACACCGTCTGCCATATTAGGATGGCCTGTTTCAGATGCTTTTCCGCGGCGGGTTTTCCGCCGTGGAAAAGCATGTGTAACTTCACTGCGGGGACCCGTTGCGGGCCCCCTAGGTGAAGGGGGGGTGGGGATGCACATGGGAGGTACCTATGGTACCCCCCTGCATTTGTATGCGGAAAGCGTCAGGCACCGCGCGGTGCCTGCCTCTTTCTGCATACAAATGCAACACCTGCATTTTTAACATTGCCGCGGGTGCAGCTTGAAGCCGCACCCGCCGCAATGTTAAAAATAGAGGATGTGACCGCCAGGGTGGCGGTCACATCCTAATTGCACAGGAGGGAACTCCGCATGCCATGCGGAGGTTCCCTCCTGCTCTGGGGTCCGCGATCCTAATGAGGCCCCTAGTGTGGGGGCTTTAGCAATAGCCGACTTAACATAGCTGACTTAAGTTTCATAGACATGCAATGTAGGTTAAAGTTCACCAGAAAACCAAAACACGAATTCAGAAGGCTTTCAGTTAAATAGAAAAACATGTTTACAGCCCTTGACGAGATTATAATCACAGCACACAAGCAGGGTCCATGCTCACATGGTTTAGAAAATATTGGTCAAAGGTGACTTTAGTCTAAAACATACAGATAAGAAGTCTTGGGAACAGAAAAATAAAAATGAACACCCTCATCGGAAGAAGGTGAATGTTTTATTAAAGCTTTGTTAGAACTAGGATAAAGAGAATGTAGAGAAAAGGTTACAAAGTTGAAGGACACAGAGGAGTTGTGATGTTTATGTAAAAGTATATTATTAACTCATGTATTCTTTGACTTGTTTTTGGCTTTTCTTTAGACAATTATGTTTAGGTATTCACTTTTTCAACTATATAAGCAGCTGCCTGCGAGCAGCAAATTGAAATTAGCTTTTCAGCTCTACGAAGGTGACTGGTCTACTGGCCATAGTAATTAAACCTACTTTTGCCTTGGCCAGAAAAACCTTGTCTCTCCTTATTCCAGTTTTCCCACAAAAACTGGAATTTCAGGAGGAGGTGTTAATGCTCAGAATACAGACATGCACAGCAATTAAAATCTGATCTGCTGGGAATTCTTTAAGCATTTTTCTCTGGATTGACTAGATGATATATCAGGAGACTTCAGGAGGCTGCTGATTTTAGATTCACTATTTGTCAGTACTTTTAGGATAGATATATTCAAATTGATCATTATCACGTTTGAGGTGAACTTTGAGGATTCAATGTAGGTAAACCCTATGGGATAGTGCTGATGCAGAGAAATTGCCATACTACCAAGAAATGTCTAGATATTATACTGAAGAGTCACAGCTCTGAAGGTGGTGGAGGACTGGGGAAATTAGGGCCGGTATTCTTTTTAAACAATTATTCTTTAGTATTTCAACAGACATATTTTCAGTTCAGGCAAGTGGAAACTCCCTCTACATACCAGAGGTCATATTTAGATATTTGTGCACCCCCTGCCTACCAGACCTCTGCTAATAAACATTTGTGGATAACTTCTAAAGTGCTGTTTCAGGGCCTTCCTACCTTTCGCCTCCTACATTCAACCCTACCCCATTACATTATGCTCAGAGCGATGGGCATGATATTTTCAACCATGTATATGGGTTGTGCAATCCACCAAAAAGAGGTGTTAGCCCAATCCTTCGTTGCCGGGGCATTACTTAAACCAAAGCTCGCTGGTGCAATCAGTTATTCTTTAAAGGGAATGCATTTAGGTTGCCAAACAAGAGAGAAGACAAGTCCTTTAGGTCCAGTAAGGAAGGAAGGAGAGTGAACTAGGGCAGAGCTTCTAACCATAGCGCTTGCTCTAGCATGCTGTAGTAGGGAAGACTCCACTGGAAGACACCATTAATGTTTTTCAATTTACCTGTAGGGGTATGAAGGACAGGTGGAGGAGGATGCTTCCGAAATGGCACCATGGGAGAAGGGACTATGGGATAGGTGGGAAGGAGGAGCAAGTGGAAGGCCTCGATTAGCACATCAAGGGCAGCAGGGATTGGATTTATGAACCCAGAAAGGAAGCATAGTAACCTCTGATGAAACTTAGTAATGTTTGACATTACAAGCTCCAAGAAAACCAACATAATTCTGGCCTTAAGATATCATTTAAAAACCTATGTCTAGCCAGAATGGGTCCCTTGAGGCTTGAGTCGACATATGTGGCCTCTCAACAGTGATGTCTTACTCTCTTTGTGCTTCTTGCAGGTGATGTTACTGATGAAGAGAGATCCAGAGGTAGATGATAAAGAAGAGTATGGGGATACTTTTGATGTTTGTGTGTAACCTTCAGTTAACAGGTTCGAATCTCACTAGGGCAAAGACTTCCTTTCAGTCATCTGAATTGAATAAAACTCCCTGCAGTTAACAAATAGTGTCCCTCTATCACTATTCGGCATACCTCATTACTTATTTTTATGTAGTACTTGCTACTGTATACCTCATTACTTATTTTTATGTAGTACTTGCTACTGTAATTTTACGATTTTATTATTCTGTTGCTACACCCTAAGTTACAGTCCTCAATTTGTGAAACCAAGGATAAAGAGTTAAGCTTGCCATTAAGTGATTAAACAAATTTGTATGTTACAAGTAAATGACAGCTTTGAGCACTTATCTCACCCAGCCATCGCCACATGCAAAAATGTAATGACTGGTAATCTTGCTTTTCCATCTCCACCGTAGAAAAACTCTAAACGTTTAATACCACATGGTTCTTGACAGCGTTCTGGTACTTATTCCTCATTCCATTAGTAAAGTCATCAAAGATTTTTCCCCAATGGTCATATGGTTGAATTGAAGCACTGTAAGGAAGAAGACATCAATAATAAATTTCTAACTTGTGAAGCCAATGTGACTCCCCAATAAGGACCAAGAATCACCAATTAAGGTCAAAGGGATTTTTTCGGATTACTAGTCAATCCAGTATAGAAGCAAAGTAAAAGTAAGTTCAAAAGATACAGCAATATAGCAGATAAGCTGAAAATTCTCAGTAGACTGAGTAGTAATAAAGTGAAATACAGTATAGTGACACACACAACAAAGAAGCACATTTAAGCAAATAGGTGTTCCATAAAGAAACTTCTCTTCTCTCTTCTAAACAAAATTCGGATGCAGTGATATCTACCATAGAGTGTATGTATTGTGCACAAGCATAAGTACACCAAGCTTGGGCTATAACTATAGGTCTGGCATATAACGAAAAATTGTTTTTCACCATGCATTCCTCCATTGTAGACTGAGTGGGATCTCCCAGGCCTACATGTCATTACTCTCACTGTTTTTTTTTTGCTTTGTTGGCTGTCACTACTACCTGTTTGTAGGGTGACCTTACAGGCCTACTTGCCAGAATTCTGAACCAGAGTTTTTTCTTTGTTTTTGGTTGAGAATGCTGCCTAAAAGTAGGGAGACCTGGCAGGTCAGATTGCAGTCATTCTGTCCAAGTGATCTACTCTTCTGTGAGCTGCTACTGTTGCCTGAAAGTAAGGTGACAAAAGCAAAAGGAAAAAATATTGGATGGAATGCTGAACATTGCAAACATTCACCTCCATTCACAAAGATCTGTGTTCAATCCATTGTTCTTTTGCTCACCACGTCACCCCAGTTTAGACCCAGCCATATGCAAATCAGTCTTGACCCTGTTCCTCATGGAACAGTCCAGCCCAAACTACCAAGCCAGGTCCTCCCTGGCCTGGAAACAAGCATCCTGGGACCGGTTCAGGGGCATGACTCCTCGTCAGCCAGGCTAGCTTGAATCCAGTTGCGCACTGAGCACGGGACCCACGTCGGGCATACCCTTCCCATTTAGGGCATCTAAAGGAACAAGCATTTGCAATGCAATAGGTCTCGCATTAGGAAAGTTTGAGCTATTGGTATTGTAAATGACAATTTTTTTATTTATGTGTTGGTTTTGAAAATAGCGAAATTAATAGCTTTGTGATTTACAATGCCAATAGTTTTAACTTTTGCAAATGGGACACCTATAGCATTTGTAATGCAATATGTGTTGTATTTATGTGACTTAGATGTATTGATATTACAAATAAAAATGCCTTTTATTTTTTTTAATAATTAATACTTAAATAAAAGTTATTGTAATTTATAATGGCAATAGCTTTTGTAAATAACTTTTGTGAAGATTAAGTTCATTGTATTTTATTGTGATGAAAATCCAAGAACAGAAGTGAAATATTAACATCTTTTTGTGACATTTGTAATAAAGCTTGAAACATTGAGAGAACATATTTCAACCAGTTGTTGTTGAATTGTTGCACAGATTGATGCTGTGGTGGCGCTGAGTGATGTTGTGGTGGCGACGAGTGATGCTGTGGCGTTCAGTGATGCTGTGGCGTTCAGTGATGCTGTGGTATCGCATAATGATGTTGTGGTGCCCCTGCGTGATGCTGCGGTGGTGCTGAGTGATGCTATGGTGATGCGATAGATAGATAGAGTGAGGGCGATAGATAGATAGATAGAGTAAAGGCGATAGATAGAGTGAGTGCGATAAATAGACAGATAGAGTGAGGGGGATAGATAGATAAAATGTATCTATGTTGCAATGAGTAGAGTGTAAGTATTAGGTGTGTAATTATATGGCACTGAGTGGTATTATGTGGAGTGTATTTACGTTGCATTGAGAAGAGTGTAATTATGTGGAGTGTAATTATGTGGCACTTAGTGGTAATATGAGGAGTGTATGTTGTATTCAGTAGAGTGTCATTTTATGGCGTGTAATTATGTGGCACTGAGTGGTATTTGGAGTGTATGTTGCATTGAGTGCAGTGTAATTATGTGGCGTGTAATTATGTGGCACTGAGTGGTATTTGGAGTGTATGTTGCATTGAGTGCAGTGTAATTATGAGGCGTGTAATTATGTGGCACTGAGTGGTATTTGGAGTGTATGTTGCATTGATTGCAGTGTAATTACGTGGAGTGTAATTATGTGCCACTGAGTGGTATTTGGAGTGTATGTTGCATTGAGTGCAGTGTAATTATGTGGCACTTAGTGGTATTTGGAGTGTATGTTCCATTGCAGAGTATGTGAGGGTGCAGAGTGTGAGGGTGCGCAGAGTGTGAGGGTGCGCAGAGTGTGAGGGTGCGCAGAGTGTGAGGGTGCGCAGAGTGTGAGGGTGCGCAGAGTGTGTGCGGGTGCAGTGTGTGTGAGGGTGCAGTGTGTGCAGTGTGTGTGAGGGTCCAGAGTGCGTGAGGGTGCGGTGTGTGTGGGTGCAGTGTGTGTGAGGGTGCAGTGTGTGTGAGGGTGCAGTGTGTGTGAGGGTGCAGTGTGTGAGGGCGCAGTGTGCAAGGGTGCAGTGTGAGGGTGCAGTGTGCAAGGGTGCAGTGTGTGTGAGGGTGCAGTGTGTGCAGTGTTTGAGGGTGCAGTGTGGGCAGTGTGTGTGAGGGTGCAGTGTGTGTGAGGGTGCAGTGTAGGTGGGTGCAGTGTGTGTGTGTGTGTGTGAGTGTGCAGTGTGTGTGAGTGTGCAGTGTGTGTGAGGGTGCAGTGTGTGTGAAGATGCAGTGTGTGTGAGGGTGCAGTGTGTGTGTGAAGTGCCCACTATGAACTGAATGTATGCAAGCACAGGTGTACAGGGTCTAGTAGTCCACAAGGCATGGCTCTTTGTCACAGAGAGGTCACTAGCTTAGGTAGGGATCAGGCCAGTTTGCTAACAATTAATCATGCCTGGGCCCTAGAGAGACACACGCCTGAACTGGAGAGTCGCGATTCAGCACATGAAGGATGATTTTCAAGGGGGATTCTTGTGTGGGCTACACCTCCTGAAGTGCAAAGTGCTTTTAGAAACTCGGAAGCCTCCTACCCTCTGAATACCTGCGAGTTCTAGGAAACAAAAACTGTTTGCCTCGTCTCCTACTAATGGCACATTTCATACAGATCTTAGACCTGCCAACCTGTATATAAAATGTCACTGTGTGAAGGGGGAGTGGGGGCAGAGCTTCATGGCGAGATCTCCCTAAGAGACAATCTGCCCTGCACCAAGCGCACCACCTCTAACCACACACACAAAAAAAGAAAAAAAAAAGCAGCCAGGACTTCCATAAGTATTAAAGTAAAGCAAGGTCAAATGCTGCCAGCCACAGGAGTCTGACTACTAAACGGTTGATCATAACCCATGCCCTCTCCTCAGTCCTGGGTATACTGACAGAGCCGCAGAAGAACAGACACTGTTAGTGTCTTTACAAAGCGCATTACCAGCACACTAATTCAAGCACGTACTGGCGCTGTGAATTGCATGACAAAATATTTTGAGGGGATGGGATAAAAATACCAAATGTGCAATTAGTTTAACCCCTGAGTGACCCTTGGCAGGGCTGCAGTCTTACCGCGTGCACTTGCCTTCGTATCCTGCTCCACTCACGGACCCCTGACATGCTGAACTAGCTTATTGCATGAAGCAGCCACGTGTCTCCCCTGCAGCGCCCGTGAGGAAAGAAGACAATGATCTAAAGCCCAGCGTCCATGAAGCGGGCGCAATGTTAAAATAAAAGCCCTGCAGTGTCCATAAGTAGATAAACACATTTTGTACAATTTACACAGCAACACGAGCGGAAACTCAGGAAGCTGTAAAAATGTATTAGGTGAAGAGGGTGTGGCCGCAGAAGTCGGAACAGAAGGGTGAAGACTCCCTACTGGTGCTGGGTGGAGAAGGAGAGGAGGAGGACTCCCTGTTGGCCAGCACTGAGACCAAAGGACACGAGGGGCGGGGCCTGTTTAGCCGCCAATGCGAATTTCGATGAGCCTGGCCTAGCTTCTGCCGAGAGGTGTAGCAGACGTGGGAGACTTACTGAATGCCGAGTTGAAGTAGCAGACTCAGAGAGACTGAAGTGGTGGCACGGACAGAGGAGATCAGGCAGAAGATGACAGGAGTGGAGTCGGCCCTTGACCCCGCTGCCACGCCTTGAGCTAATGGTGAGTGCGGAACTAATGGTGAGTGCGGGGCTAACGGCGGCCGTCTAGCACAGAGGGATTGAAGGCCTACAGACCACAGCCGCCCACTCGACTCCATAATGGCAGCTGTCCATGACATTGGATGTGCTGGGGCCTACAAGAAAGTCTGAGAGAGGACTACCGTGTGTAATGTAAGCAAGCATGAGGGGGTTGTGTGCACGTGCGAGTAAAATGCATTTGGTGCTGTAATAGCGGAAAGGAGCTGAGGGGGGAGGGAAAGTGAAACTAACGGCTTGAGGCTTGCAAGGGAGACAGGCGATGGGCACAGCGCGTGACTGTACGTGGTGAACGCGCACGTTCACCGATCCGATCCGGCCTGCGCTTGCCCATCTCCTGTCACCCTTGCAAGCCCTTGTAAGCAGAGTCGACAACAATAGGTCTCGCAGGCGACATCGCTTTCGCGCTGTATCGCCAGGTGCGAGACCTAAACAGCTGATTACTGATGAAGCCATCACAACTTCTAGCAAACTACCTGGCTGACAAGCTCAACCCCTTAGGTGACTATCAGTTAGGGTGACTTCTTCACTCCAGATCACTGGAAACACTATCTCCAGTCCTGACCTTTTAACTTACAAATCATTGATTTTGGTATTTGTTCATCTACCTAGCTCAATGCAGTGCTTGATTTGTAAAAAAGGAAGTGCCAGGGCCCACATTATTACTTACATGTGCACTGCAGCTGGCACAGCCCATGTCATTTTAACCTGCAGGTTTAAATTAAGGTTTTATATTTTTTAGGGTATGTTAAATAGTTTAATGCTGAACTAATGAACATGCACACGTTAAGCTCTGATTCAATGGAAGTAAACCAAGACCACAGCACCCTGAACAATAGGATATCACACAAAAATTCAGCAGTAGACACAGTTTCCATACTGACATGAAGGGAAGTGGTCACCGTACCGTAGACAAGACACCACCAGTCTGAAGACAAAGAAGTCTTAAAAGAAAACGAAAGAAAACAGACCTCCGATTTAAAACATCACTGTGTAGACCAGGGTGGCCTCAACCCTGCTTCAATTTAGGATATACCTGAAAACACTAATCTTTGAAGGACACTAGCTCACGATGGATTAACATGGCGCTTTAACAGCCTAACCCCATTAGCCCCTCCATTAGCATACATGCCAAGATTTACAAGACAGGAAGAGGGAGACAAAGAAGAATTTTAATCGGGGAACGTTATATTCCCTTTTGGACTAACATTGAAATAGTAGCAATTTTAGGTGGGAGACTACTAAAATAAGGCCATTTATGGCTTTACAAATCGAATCTGCCACCTGTGTCTGTCGACATGTATGTAATAGTCGTTGGCTGTATGCCTTTCACCCTGTCCACCACCAATTTGTCTGGGTTCATGTCAAGACCACATACATATATAAAAAAAGTACACTCAGTAAATACACCCCCTCTTCCTCGCCCCCAATCAGTACATGTGCACAGGAAGGCATCATAAAGCCACCATACCAGCCACTATACCAGCCCTATACCAGCCACCATACCAGCCCTAGACTCGGATCCTGTCCTAGCTGACCAGCAACTTACCACCTGGATCGAAAAATCCCTAGACCTAGTCCTGCCAAAAAAACCTCTCCCCAATAAAAGTGGAACATTCAAATCCCCCTGGTTCACGCCAGAGCTGCGTGACCTAAGAAAACAATGTAAAAAACTGGAACGTTTATGGAGGAAGGACTGGTCTACCAAGAGCAAAAGAGATTATAAATCAACCTTGATGTTCTATAAAGCCAGCCTAAAAAGTACCCAAGCCGCCTTCTTTGAAGGAAAAATTCAAGCTGCTGCCAATTCCTCAAGGGAAACGTACCGTATCATCAGATCACTGATGAAAGTTCCAGATCCACCACCGATTACCGACCCCTCTGGCCAAGATGCAATCAGTTGGCCGAGTTCTTCTCCACGAAGATCCTTACCATCCTAAAAACACTCCCTACCGGTAATCACTCCCCTGATCTCCCTTCCCCCGCCCCAGCACCAGACACTCCTTGCCTTGATTTCTTTTCCCAGCTAACCAAGGAGACTTTTCTCACAATTTTAAATTCTATCAAGAGTGGATCACCGACTGACCCGGCACCCATTAATAAACTTAAACTGGTAACCCCCACTGTGATTCCCCTCTTCATCAACCTAATAAACTCATCCCTTGGTCAAAGCATAGCCCCCCCCAATTGGAAAAAGGCCACTGTTAGAGCATTACTAAAAAAACCTCACCTTGACCCCTCAGACCTGGCCAATTACCGACCAATCTCCCTTTTACCCGGAATCAGCAAGATGGCACAGAAATCTGTTAATCAACAGCTCTCGACCTTCCTCGAATCCAACGGCCTTCTGCGTCTTTCCCAGACAGGATTCAGATCAGGGCAGGGAACGGACACCGCCCTCATTGCAGTGGTCGAAGAAGCGAGATCCATCTTGGACGCAGGGGGAACAGTGGCAGTGATCCTCCTGGACCTTAGCGCCGCTTTCGACACTGTGGACCATGCCATTCTTATCCACTGGCTGAGTAGGGCTGGAGTCACTGGCCTTGCTCTGGCCTGGCGCAAATCTTTTTTGGAGCATAGAACCTTTGAGGTCACTGATGGACACGTCCGCTCTAGAGCATTGCCCCTGCAGTGTGGGGTTCCTCAGGGCTCCTCCCTGAGCCCCACACTCTTTAATGTGTACATGTCACCTCTGGAGGAAATCGTGACACCTTTTGGCATGAAGGTAGTTATGTATGCCGACGACACTGAACTTGTCGTCTCTTTAAACCAGTCGGCTCAATGTCAGGAAAACCTAGCCACGTGCCTCACGAACATCTCAAAATGGATGAGTGAGTCTCTCTTCAAACTTAATGGGGAGAAATCAGAGATTCTACTACTTGGTAATGCATCCAAACTCCCCACTAAGCTTCTGTGGCCACCCTGCATGGGAACACCCCCATTCCAAAAAAAGAAATAAAGAGCCTAGGTTTCTGGCTCGACCAGGACCTCAATTTCAAGACGCAAGCTAGAAAAACTGCTGTAACATGCTTTGGCCTTTTACACATCGCCCGCAAAATACTCCCCCTTATACCCCCTCAGTCTAGGAAACTTTTCATTCAGGGCCTCATCATATCAAGGTTGGACTATGGAAACGCCCTATACCTGGGTGCCTCAAAACTGGTCACTAATAAACTTCAATATGTCCAAAACGCAGCAGCAAGGCTGCTGACGGGCACTAAACTCAGATGCTCTACAAAACCCGCCCTCATCTCGATACACTGGCTACCAATCCATGAAAGAATCACCTTTAAAACCCTATGCATCACTCACAAAATCCTTCACGGCAAGGGCCCCCCTATTCTGAGACCCCTTATCAAACCACATAAAGTCAACAGGCAGCTGAGATCTAACATCCTCTCCCTGGCTAGCGTCCCCAGAATTAAAGCTTTGTTAGAACTAGGATAAAGAGAATGTAGAGAAAAGGTTACAAAGTTGAAGGACACAGAGGAGTTGTGATGTTTATGTAAAAGTATATTATTAACTCATGTATTCTTTGACTTGTTTTTGGCTTTTCTTTAGACAATTATGTTTAGGTATTCACTTTTTCAACTATATAAGCAGCTGCCTGCGAGCAGCAATTTGAAATTAGCTTTTCAGCTCTACGAAGGTGACTGGTCTACTGGCCATAGTAATTAAACCTACTTTTGCCTTGGCCAGAAAAACCTTGTCTCTCCTTATTCCAGTTTTCCCACAAAAACTGGAATTTCAGGAGGAGGTGTTAATACCCAGAATACAGACATGCACAGCAATTAAAATCTGATCTGCTGGTAATTCTTTAAGCATTTTTCTCTGGATTGACTAGATGATATATCAGGAGACTTCAGGAGGCTGCTGATTTTAGATTCACTATTTGTCAGTACTTTTAGGATAGAGATATTCAAATTGATCATTATCACGTTTGAGGTGAACTTTGAGGATTCAATGTAGGTAAACCCTATGGGATAGTGCTGATGCAGAGAAATTGCCATACTACCAAGAAATGTCTAGATATTATACTGAAGAGTCACAGCTCTGAAGGTGGTGGAGGACTGGGGAAATTAGGGCCGGTATTCTTTTTAAACAATTATTATTTAGTATTTCAACAGACATATTTTCAGTTCAGGCAAGTGGAAACTCCCTCTACATACCAGAGGTCATATTTAGATATTTGTGCACCCCCTGCCTACCAGACCTCTGCTAATAAACATTTGTGGATAACTTCTAAAGTGCTGTTTCAGGGTCTTCCTACCTTTCGCCTCCTACATTCAACCCTACCCCATTACATTATGCTCAGAGCGATGGGCATGATATTTTCAACCATGTATATGGGTTGTGCAATCCACCAAAAAGAGATGTTAGCCCAATCCTTCGTTGCCGGGGCATTACTTAAACCAAAGCTCGCTGGTGCAATCAGTTATTCTTTAAAGGGAATGCATTTAGGTTGCCAAACAAGAGAGAAGACAAGTCCTTTAGGTTCAGTAAGGAAGGAAGGAGAGTGAACTAGGGCAGAGCTTCTAACCATAGCGATTGCTCTAGCATGCTGTAGTAGGGAAGACTCCACTGGAAGACACCATTAATGTTTTTCAATTTACCTGTAGGGGTTATGAAGGACAGGTGGAGGAGGATGCTTCCGAAATGGCACCATGGGAGAAGGGACTATGGGATAGGTGGGAAGGAGGAGCAAGTGGAAGGCCTCGATTAGCACATCAAGGGCAGCAGGGATTGGATTTATGAACCCAGAAAGGAAGCATAGTAACCTCTGATGAAACTTAGTAATGTTTGACATTACAAGCTCCAAGAAAACCAACATAATTCTGGCCTTAAGATATCATTTAAAAACCTATGTCTAGCCAGAATGGGTCCCTTGAGGCTTGAGTCGACATATGTGGCCTCTCAACAGTGATGTCTTCCTCTCTTTGTGCTTCTTGCAGGTGATGTTACTGATGAAGAGAGATCCAGAGGTAGATGATAAAGAAGAGTATGGGGATACTTTTGATGTTTGTGTGTAACCTTCAGTTCACATGTTCGAATCTCACTAGGGCAAAGACTTCCTTTCAGTCATCTGAATTGAATAAAACTCCCTGCAGTTAACAAATAGTGTCCCTCTATCACTATTCGGCATACCTCATTACTTATTTTTATGTAGTACTTGCTACTGTAATTTTACGATTTTATTATTCTGTTGCTACACCCTAAGTTACAGTCCTCAATCCGTGAAACCAAGGATAAAGAGTTAAGCTTGCCATTAAGTGATTAAACAAATTTGTATGTTACAAGTAAATGACAGCTTTGAGCACTTATCTCACCCAGCCATCGCCACATGCAAAAATGTAATGACTGGTAATCTTGCTTTTCCATCTCTACCGTAGAAAAATTCTTAGACGTTTAATACCACATGGTTCTTGACAGCGTTCTGGTACTTATTCCTCATTCCATTAGTAAAGTCATCAAAGATTTTTCCCCAATGGTCATATGGTTGAATTGAAGCACTGTAAGGAAGAAGACATCAATAATAAATTTCTAATTTGTGAAGCCAATGTGACTCCCCAATAAGGACCAAGAATCACCAATTAAGGTCAAAGGGATTTTTTCGGATTACTAGTCAATCCAGTATAGAAGCAAAGTAAAAGTAAATTCAAAAGATACAGCAATATAGCAGATAAGCTGAAAATTCTCAGTAGACTGAGTAGTAATAAAGTGAAATACAGTATAGTGACACACACAACAAAGAAGCACATTTAAGCAAATAGGTGTTCCATAAAGAAACTTCTCTTCTCTCTTCTAAACAAAAATCGGATGCAGTGATATCTACCATAGAGTGTATGTATTGTGCACAAGCATAAGTACACCAAGCTTGGGCTATAACTATAGGTCTGGCATATAACGAAAAATTGTTTTTCACCATGCATTCCTCCATTGTAGACTGAGTGGGATCTCCCAGGCCTACATGTCATTACTCTCACTGTTTTTTTTTGCTTTGTTGGCTGTCACTACTACCTGTTTGTAGGGTGACCTTACAGGCCTACTTGCCAGAATTCTGAACCAGAGTTTTTTCTTTGTTTTTGGTTGAGAATGCTGCCTAAAAGTAGGGAGACCTGGCAGGTCAGATTGCAGTCATTCTGTCCAAGTGATCTACTCTTCTGTGAGCTGCTACTGTTGCCTGAAAGTAAGGTGACAAAAGCAAAAGGAAAAAATAATGGATGGAATGCTGAACATTGCAAACATTCACCTCCATTCACAAAGATCTGTGTTCAATCCATTGTTCTTTTGCTCCCCACGTCACCCCAGTTTAGACCCAGCCATATGCAAATCAGTCTTGACCCTGTTCCTCATGGAACAGTCCAGCCCAAACTACCAAGCCAGGTCCTCCCTGGCCTGGAAACAAGCATCCTGGGACCGGTTCAGGGGCATCACCCCTCGTCAGCCAGGCTAGCTTGAATCCAGTTGCGCACTGAGCACGGGACCCACGTCGGGCATACCCTTCCCATTTAGGGCATCTAAAGGAACAAGCATTTGCAATGCAATAGGTCTCGCATTAGGAAAGTTTGAGCTATTGGTATTGTAAATGACAATTTTTTTATTTATGTGTTGGTTTTGAAAATAGCGAAATTAATAGCTTTGTGATTTACAATGCCAATAGTTTTAACTTTCGCAAATGGGACACCTATAGCATTTGTAATGCAATATGTGTTGTATTTATGTGACTTAGATGTATTGATATTACAAATAAAAATGCCTTTTATTTTTTTTAATAATTAATACTTAAATAAAAGTTATTGTAATTTATAATGGCAATAGCTTTTGTAAATAACTTTTGTGAAGATTAAGTTCATTGTATTTTATTGTGATGAAAATCCAAGAACAGAAGTGAAATATTAACATCTTTTTGTGACATTTGTAATAAAGCTTGAAACATTGAGAGAACATATTTCAACCAGTTGTTGTTGAATTGTTGCACAGATTGATGCTGTGGTGGCGCTGAGTGATGTTGTGGTGGCGACGAGTGATGCTGTGGCGTTCAGTGATGCTGTGGTATCGCATAGTGATGTTGTGGTGCCCCTGAGTGATGCTGCGGTGGTGCTGAGTGATGCTATGGTGATGCGATAGATAGATAGAGTGAGGGTGATAGATAGATAGATAGAGTGAAGGCGATAGATAGAGTGAGTGCGATAAATAGACAGATAGAGTGAGGGGGATAGATAGATAAAGTGTATCTATGTTGCAATGAGTAGAGTGTAAGTATTAGGTGTGTAATTATATGGCACTGAGTGGTATTATGTGGAGTGTATTTACGTTGCATTGAGAAGAGTGTAATTATGTGGAGTGTAATTATGTGGCACTTAGTGGTAATATGAGGAGTGTATGTTGTATTCAGTAGAGTCCAAATAAAGTGAAATCAATGAGTCATTGATGCCATCCCTAAGGCACTCTATGAATTAATTGTTCAAAACGATTGATGAGAAAAATCCTTATACGTTCATCAGTATGTCTATTTTATTTATTTTCCATAGTTGATATTCATTTCATATCGATATAATGAAAAGTTTCAAACACATTCAATGTTCACAAGTACAAAATGTGAAATCCGCTCCAATGCATTTCGGGCCTCCGCCCTTCATCGGGGAGCATCTACAATGGAAACAATATGTGGTTGTAATCTCTATTCCAAATGACATATATTTCTTTAACAATGTGGCTGATGAAATGTTAAAGTCCAAAAATACCATTAGTCGTTTTAATCACCAGTAAGTGCTCTATCTGTTTCATGTGCTCGCTGTGAAAATACTCGAACTGTTTTGCCGTTTAAATGATACTGTGATGCATGAAATTAATAACAGGTGAAAACGTGCAGTATCATGAGAAAAACTACTTAGTTGCGATCAAATGAATCTGGGTGCGCAAAGTTTCCGATGTCTAAAACATGCAGAGTTTAAATCGGCTAGCTGCGCGCCTAATGCGATGCCTGAAATTTTATCATTACTTACTTTGTTTGAAAACTTCAAAAGTTCCGGACGCCGAGAACGGCTTGTTTACCCGGTCTGGTTTCAATGGCGTTTAAAAATAGACGCCGAGGTGTAGGTCATGTGACCTGCGTGTATGAATATAGAAAAAGGACTGTGTGTGGAAAAATCAAGCTAGATGACGGGCTATTCAGTACGCTAGAAACAGTGAAAACGTATTAAGCGCTAGGCTAATGGTATTCTATGATTAAATCGATGTGTAGCAGAAACAGAGTAAATAAAGTAAATTACAATTCACAAAAATAAGTTACAATTCACACAGATATAAAGTTTCATTTGTGATCCACGTGTAGGGGTCAGAACGGAACAATGGGGCATGCTGTTGCCATCTGCTTTTCTTATAAATAACATGCAAATTCCACACGTTCATTTAAGCCAGCCGGCTTGATCGAATTCAATTTATAGATCCAATAATTTTCCCTTTGTAACAGCATCCTGTTATTGTCTCTACCTTCTTTTTTTAGAATAATTTCCAGAACCATGAACCTCAGTTGAGATATATTATGATTCATTTCTAAGAAGTGTGTTGCTACTGATGATTTTAAGTTCTTGGTACGTATGTTGGATTTATGTTCATTTAACCTGGTCTTGAGCTTACGTTCGGTCTTTACAACATATACTTTTCCACACGGACATTTAAGAAGGTAAATGAGATTGGTCGAATCACACGTTGCTGTCACTTTTAATCTAATGTTATATCCTTTCATGGGATGTGTTATCATATTTCCAGGAATAACATTATGGCAATTGTTGCAGTTGTTGCATGGTTTAGTTCCTTTGGAGGTGAATGATGGTTCTGTGGGTTGTTTCAAAATCTCACCCAAGTTTTTACTCCTAGTATGGGCAAAAATCGGTTTGGCTTTAAACATGTCTTTAAAGTCAGACTCTAACTCTAACATTGGCCAATGTTTCAGTATTGTTTTCTTGTATTCAGTGCTTACGTTAGAATATTTTGACACTATGACCATCCGGTCACTGCTCTGTTTGTTGGTTGTCTGGTGTAATAAAGTTTGTCGATCAATTTTATTGACTTCCTTTGTGGCTTGTGTTAGCAATTCCTCTGGGTATTTTCTCTCTCTGAACCGATCTTGCATTTCCTCCATTCTTGATTTTGTCATGTTTGGATCTGAAGTGATACGTTTCACTCTCATGAGTTGCGACTTTGGTAAGTGTTTTTTTCAGTGAAGGCTGATGGAAGCTGTTGTAATGTAACAAATTGTTACGATCTGTCGGTTTACGAAAGATATCCGTTGTTATTTGATTGTTTTGCAAGGTAATTTGGACATCCAGAAAATTGATAGTTTTAGGATCTATGGTCCTAGTGAATTGTATTCGGGGATTGGCTGCGTTCAGCATGATTAATGCTTGTTCCAAGTTGTGTCGTGTGTCATTCCAAAGGATAAATAGGTCATCTATGAATCGACCATACATTTTGAGATTGTTCTTCCACTTTGGGTTAGACCAAATATGAGACTTTTCAAATTCTCCCATAAAAATGTTCGCGTAGACTGGAGCAGCGCTGTTTCCCATGCTCGTGCCCACTAGTTGCAGAAACCAATTGTCTTTATAAGCAAAATAACTGTGGTACAAAGTAAACATAACTAGTTCCATTAAGAATATTTTCATGGGTTCGTCTACTTCTAATTGTAGAATGGCCTGTTCCATGGCTTCTATACCCTCTTGATGTGGAATGGTGGTGTATAACGAGTTTACCTCAGCGGTACATAACCACAATTCTTCGCTTGGATCTAGTTTGATAGTTTCGAGTTTTTTCAAAAAATCTGTAGTATCCGGGATGTAACTTGGTAAGGATTGAACAATAGGTTGGAGGTGACGGTCCAAAAACTGTCCTATGGGTTGATGTATGCTGTTGCGGGTCGATACGATTGGTCGAATTGGGGGATCCATTAGATTTTTGTGGATCTTTGGAACCGCATATATGTTGGGGCTTCTTGGATTGGTTTTGAGCAAAAAGTTCTTTGTTTTTTGGTTGATCACTCCTAGTGTTGTGGCTTTATTCACTATTTCAGTCAAGCTCCTAGTGTATTCAACGCTAGGGTTCCCTGGAAGTTGTAAGTAGGTAGAGTCATCTGATAGGTGCTGATTGATTTTCTGATGGTACATGGTCGAATTCATGATCACCAGGGCACCACCCTTGTCTGCCTTGGTACAAGTTATATTGGGATTGTTTGCTATTTTTTTGAGTGTATCACGGTCTTTTTGTGTGATATTCTTATGTTTCTTTTTCTCGAAGTTGATCGATAAGAGATCTTGTCTGACCATTTGTTCAAATAGATCAATGGTTTTGTGGCTTTGGGGAGCCTGGAATGAACTGAATGTTTTAAGGCCCATTAAGGGATCCGGTTCTTTTTCTCCTGTTGTCGGCATTATGTTGGTAAAGAAGTGGCGTAATCTTAATTTTCTAGTTAGTTTAAATGTACTGACTTCAAGCTCAAGTAAGTCTGTTCTTGATGTTGGTACGAAGGAAGTGCCTCTTTGAAGTAATTTTATTTCTTGATCAGAAAAAGAGTAGTCTGATATGTTGATCACTAGCTGATGGTCGGCTTCTTCTTGTCTGTTTTAGAGTCTGACTTTAAAGACATGTTTAAAGCCAAACCGATTTTTGCCCATACTAGGAGTAAAAACTTGGGTGAGATTTTGAAACAACCCACAGAACCATCATTCACCTCCAAAGGAACTAAACCATGCAACAACTGCAACAATTGCCATAATGTTATTCCTGGAAATATGATAACACATCCCATGAAAGGATATAACATTAGATTAAAAGTGACAGCAACGTGTGATTCGACCAATCTCATTTACCTTCTTAAATGTCCGTGTGGAAAAGTATATGTTGTAAAGACCGAACGTAAGCTCAAGACCAGGTTAAATGAACATAAATCCAACATACGTACCAAGAACTTAAAATCATCAGTAGCAACACACTTCTTAGAAATGAATCATAATATATCTCAACTGAGGTTCATGGTTCTGGAAATTATTCTAAAAAAAGAAGGTAGAGACAATAACAGGATGCTGTTACAAAGGGAAAATTATTGGATCTATAAATTGAATTCGATCAAGCCGGCTGGCTTAAATGAACGTGTGGAATTTGCATGTTATTTATAAGAAAAGCAGATGGCAACAGCATGCCCCATTGTTCCGTTCTGACCCCTACACGTGGATCACAAATGAAACTTTATATCTGTGTGAATTGTAACTTATTTTTGTGAATTGTAATTTACTTTATTTACTCTGTTTCTGCTACACATCGATTTAATCATAGAATACCATTAGCCTAGCGCTTAATACGTTTTCACTGTTTCTAGCGTACTGAATAGCCCGTCATCTAGCTTGATTTTTCCACACACAGTCCTTTTTCTATATTCATACACGCAGGTCACATGACCTACACCTCGGCGTCTATTTTTAAACGCCATTGAAACCAGACCGGGTAAACAAGCCGTTCTCGGCGTCCGGAACTTTTGAAGTTTTCAAACAAAGTAAGTAATGATAAAATTTCAGGCATCGCATTAGGCGCGCAGCTAGCCGATTTAAACTCTGCATGTTTTAGACATCGGAAACTTTGCGCACCCAGATTCATTTGATCGCAACTAAGTAGTTTTTCTCATGATACTGCACGTTTTCACCTGTTATTAATTTCATGCATCACAGTATCATTTAAACGGCAAAACAGTTCGAGTATTTTCACAGCGAGCACATGAAACAGATAGAGCACTTACTGGTGATTAAAACGACTAATGGTATTTTTGGACTTTAACATTTCATCAGCCACATTGTTAAAGAAATATATGTCATTTGGAATAGAGATTACAACCACATATTGTTTCCATTGTAGATGCTCCCCGATGAAGGGCGGAGGCCCGAAATGCATTGGAGCGGATTTCACATTTTGTACTTGTGAACATTGAATGTGTTTGAAACTTTTCATTATATCGATATGAAATGAATATCAACTATGGAAAATAAATAAAATAGACATACTGATGAACGTATAAGGATTTTTCTCATCAATCGTTTTGAACAATTAATTCATAGAGTGCCTTAGGGATGGCATCAATGACTCATTGATTTCACTTTATTTGGATTGTTAATACTCGCCTGGAGTGATGGGCGATACCTAAGAGCACCTAAATACTTGTACTTTTTCAAACAAAGATATCAAAAGCAGTGCCCAGCTCTTTCTATCTTTTGTATTCAGTAGAGTGTCATTTTATGGCGTGTAATTATGTGGCACTGAGTGGTATTTGGAGTGTATGTTGCATTGAGTGCAGTGTAATTATGTGGCGTGTAATTATGTGGCACTGAGTGGTATTTGGAGTGTATGTTGCATTGAGTGCAGTGTAATTATGTGGCGTGTAATTATGTGGCACTGAGTGGTATTTGGAGTGTATGTTGCATTGATTGCAGTGTAATTACGTGGAGTGTAATTATGTGCCACTGAGTGGTATTTGGAGTGTATGTTGCATTGAGTGCAGTGTAATTATGTGGCACTTAGTGGTATTTGGAGTGTATGTTCCATTGCAGAGTATGTGAGGGTGCAGAGTGTGAGGGTGCGCAGAGTGTGAGGGTGCGCAGAGTGTGAGGGTGCGCAGAGTGTGAGGGTGCGCAGAGTGTGAGAGTGCGCAGAGTGTGAGGGTGCGCAGAGTGTGAGGGTGCGCAGAGTGTGTGCGGGTGCAGTGTGTGTGAGGGTGCAGTGTGTGCAGTGTGTGTGAGGGTCCAGAGTGCGTGAGGGTGCGGTGTGTGTGGGTGCAGTGTGTGTGAGGGTGCAGTGTGTGTGAGGGTGCAGTGTGTGTGAGGGTGCAGTGTGTGAGGGCGCAGTGTGCAGTGTGCAAGGGTGCAGTGTGAGGGTGCAGTGTGCAAGGGTGCAGTGTGTGTGAGGGTGCAGTGTGTGCAGTGTTTGAGGGTGCAGTGTGGGCAGTGTGTGTGAGGGCGCAGTGTGTGTGAGGGTGCAGTGTAGGTGGGTGCAGTGTGTGTGTGTGTGTGAATGTGCAGTGTGTGTGAGTGTGCAGTGTGTGTGAGGGTGCAGTGTGTGTGAAGGTGCAGTGTGTGTGAGGGTGCAGTGTGTGTGTGAAGTACCCACTATGAACTGAATGTATGCAAGCACAGGTGTACAGGGTCTAGTAGTCCACAAGGCATGGCTCTTTGTCACAGAGAGGTCACTAGCTTAGGTAGGGGTCAGGCCAGTTTGCTAACAATTAATCATGCCTGGGCCCTAGAGAGACACACGCCTGAACTGGAGAGTCGCGATTCAGCACATGAAGGATGATTTTCAAGGGGGATTCTTGTGTGGGCTACACCTCCTGAAGTGCAAAGTGCTTTTAGAAACTCGGAAGCCTCCTACCCTCTGAATACCTGCGAGTTCTAGGAAACAAAAACTGTTTGCCTCGTCTCCTACTAATGGCACATTTCATACAGATCTTAGACCTGCCAACCTGTATATAAAATGTCACTGTGTGAAGGGGGAGTGGGGGCAGAGCTTCATGGCGAGATCTCCCTAAGAGACAATCTGCCCTGCACCAAGCGCACCACCTCTAACCACACACACAAAAAAAGAAAAAAAAAAGCAGCCAGGACTTCCATAAGTATTAAAGTAAAGCAAGGTCAAATGCTGCCAGCCACAGGAGTCTGACTACTAAACGGTTGATCATAACCCATGCTCTCTCCTCAGTCCTGGGTATACTGACAGAGCCGCAGAAGAACAGACACTGTTAGTGTCTTTGCAAAGCGCATTACCAGCACACTAATTCAAGCACGTACTGGCGCTGTGAATTGCATGACAAAATATTTTGAGGGGATGGGATAACAATACCAAATGTGCAATTAGTTTAACCCCTGAGTGACCCTTGGCAGGGCTGCAGTCTTACCGCGTGCACTTGCCTTTGTATCCTGCTCCACTCACGGACCCCTGACATGCTGAACTAGCTTATTGCATGAAGCAGCCACGTGTCTCCCCTGCAGCGCCCGTGAGGAAAGAAGACAATGATCTAAAGCCCAGCGTCCATGAAGCGGGCGCAATGTTAAAATAAAAGCCCTGCAGTGTCCATAAGTAGATAAACACATTTTGTACAATTTACACAGCAACACGAGCGGAAACTCAGGAAGCTGTAAAAATGTATTAGGTGAAGAGGGTGTGGCCGCAGAAGTCGGAACAGAAGGGTGAAGACTCCCTACTGGTGCTGGGTGGAGAAGGAGAGGAGGATGACTCCCTGTTGGCCAGCGTTGAGACCAAAGGACACGAGGGGCGGGGCCTGTTTAGCCGCCAATGCGAATTTCGATGAGCCTGGCCTAGCTTCTGCCGAGAGGTGTAGCAGACGTGGGAGACTTACTGAATGCCGAGTTGAAGTAGCAGACTCAGAGAGACTGAAGCGGTGGCACGGACAGAGGAGATCAGGCAGAAGATGACAGGAGTGGAGTCGGCCCTTGACCCCGCTGCCACGCCTTGAGCTAATGGTGAGTGCGGAACTAATGGTGAGTGCGGGGCTAACGGCGGCCGTCTAGCACAGAAGGATTGAAGGCCTACAGACCACAGCCGCCCGCTCGACTCCATAATGGCAGCTGTCCAGGACATTGGATGTGCTGGGGCCTACAAGAAAGTCTGAGAGAGGACTACCGTGCGTAATGTAAGCAAGCATGAGGGGGTTGTGTGCACGTGCGAGTAAAATGCATTTGGTGCTGTAATAGCGGAAAGGAGCTGAGGGGGGAGGGAAAGTGAAACTAACGGCTTGAGGCTTGCAAGGGAGACAGGCGATGGGCACAGCGCGTGACTGTACGTGGTGAACGCGCACGTTCACCGATCCGATCCGGCCTGCGCTTGCCCATCTCCTGTCACCCTTGCAAGCCCTTGTAAGCAGAGTCGACAACAATAGGTCTCGCAGGCGACATCGCTTTCGCGCTGTATCGCCAGGTGCGAGACCTAAACAGCTGATTACTGATGAAGCCATCACAACTTCTAGCAAACTACCTGGCTGACAAGCTCAACCCCTTAGGTGACTATCAGTTAGGGTGACTTCTTCACTCCAGATCACTGGAAACACTATCTCCAGTCCTGACCTTTTAACTTACAAATCATTGATTTTGGTATTTGTTCATCTACCTAGCTCAATGCAGTGCTTGATTTGTAAAAAAGGAAGTGCCAGGGCCCACATTATTACTTACATGTCCACTGCAGCTGGCACAGCCCATGTCATTTTAACCTGCAGGTTTAAATTAAGGTTTTATATTTTTTAGGGTATGTTAAATAGTTTAATGCTTAACTAATGAACATGCACACGTTAAGCTCTGATTCAATGGAAGTAAACCAAGACCACAGCACCCTGAACAATAGGATATCACACAAAAATTCAGCAGTAGACACAGTTTCCATACTGACATGAAGGGAAGTGGTCACCGTACCGTAGACAAGACACCACCAGTCTGAAGACAAAGAAGTCTTAAAAGAAAACGAAAGAAAACAGACCTCCGATTTAAAACATCACTGTGTAGACCAGGGTGGCCTCAACCCTGCTTCAATTTAGGAAATACCTGAAAACACTAATCTTTGAAGGACACTAGCTCACGATGGATTAACATGGCGCTTTAACAGCCTAACCCCATTAGCCCCTCCAATAGCATACATGCCAAGATTTACAAGACCGGAAGAGGGAGACAAAGAAGAATTTTAATCGGGGAATGTTATATTCCCTTTTGGACTAACATTGAAATAGTAGCAATTTTAGGTGGGAGACTACTAAAATAAGGCCATTTATGGCTTTACAAATCGAATCTGCCACCTGTGTCTGTCGACATGTATGTAATAGTCGTTGGCTGTATGCCTTTCACCCTGTCCACCACCGATTTGTCTGGGTTCATGTCAAGACCACATACATATATAAAAAAAGTACACTCAGTAAATACACCCCCTCTTCCTCGCCCCCAATCAGTACATGTGCACAGGAAGGCATCATAAAGCCACCATACCAGCCACTATACCAGCCACCATACCAGCCCTAGACTCGGATCCTGTCCTAGCTGACTAGCAACTTACCACCTGGATCGAAAAATCCCTAGACCTAGTCCTGCCAAAAAAACCTCTCCCCGATAAAAGTGGAACATTCAAATCCCCCTGGTTCACGCCAGAGCTGCGTGACCTAAGAAAACAATGTAAAAAACTGGAACGTTTATGGAGGAAGGACTGGTCTACCAAGAGCAAAAGAGATTATAAATCAACCTTGATGTTCTATAAAGCCAGCCTAAAAAGTACCCAAGCCGCCTTCTTTGAAGGAAAAATTCAAGCTGCTGCCAATTCCTCAAGGGAAACGTACCATATCATCAGATCACTGATGAAAGTTCCAGATCCACCACCGATTACCGACCCCTCTGGCCTAAGATGCAATCAGTTGGCCGAGTTCTTCTCCACGAAGATCCTTACCATCCTAAAAACACTCCCTACCGGTAATCACTCCCCTGATCTCCCTTCCCCCGCCCCAGCACCAGACACTCCTTGCCTTGATTTCTTTTCCCAGCTAACCAAAGAGACTTTTCTCACAATTTTAAATTCTATCAAGAGTGGATCACCGACTGACCCGGCACCCATTAATAAACTTAAACTGGTAACCCCCACTGTGATTCCCCTCTTCATCAACCTAATAAACTCATCCCTTGGTCAAGGCATAGCCCCCCCCCCAATTGGAAAAAGGCCACTGTTAGAGCATTACTAAAAAAAACCTCACCTTGACCCCTCAGACATGGCCAATTACCGACCAATCTCCCTTTTACCCGGAATCAGCAAGATGGCACAGAAATCTGTTAATCAACAGCTCTCGACCTTCCTCGAATCCAACGGCCTTCTGCGTCTTTCCCAGACAGGATTCAGATCAGGGCAGGGAACGGACACCGCCCTCATTGCAGTGGTCGAAGAAGCGAGATCCATCTTGGACGCAGGGGGAACAGTGGCAGTGATCCTCCTGGACCTTAGCGCCGCTTTCGACACTGTGGACCATGCCATTCTTATCCACTGGCTGAGTAGGGCTGGAGTCACTGGCCTTGCTCTGGCCTGGCTCAAATCTTTTTTGGAGCATAGAACCTTTGAGGTCACTGATGGACACGTCCGCTCTAGAGCATTGCCCCTGCAGTGTGGGGTTCCTCAGGGCTCCTCCCTGAGCCCCACACTCTTTAATGTGTACATGTCACCTCTGGAGGAAATCGTGACACCTTTTGGCATCAAGGTAGTTATGTATGCCGACGACACTGAACTTGTCGTCTCTTTAAACCAGTCGGCTCAATGTCAGGAAAACCTAGCCACGTGCCTCACGAACATCTCAAAATGGATGAGTGAGTCTCTCTTCAAACTTAATGGGGAGAAATCAGAGATTCTACTACTTGGTGATGCATCCAAACTCCCCACTAAGCTTCTGTGGCCACCCTGCATGGGAACACCCCCATTCCAAAAAAAGAAATAAAGAGCCTAGGTTTCTGGCTCGACCAGGACCTCAATTTCAAGACACAAGCTAGAAAAACTGCTGTAACATGCTTTGGCCTTTTACACATCGCCCGCAAAATACTCCCCCTTATACCCCCTCAGTCTAGGAAACTTTTCATTCAGGGCCTCATCATATCAAGGTTGGACTATGGAAACGCCCTATACCTGGGTGCCTCAAAACTGGTCACTAATAAACTTCAATATGTCCAAAACGCAGCAGCAAGGCTGCTGACGGGCACTAAACTCAGATGCTCTGCAAAACCCGCCCTCATCTCGATACACTGGCTACCAATCCATGAAAGAATCACCTTTAAAACCCTATGCATCACTCACAAAATCCTTCACGGCAAGGGCCCCCCTATTCTGAGACCCCTTATCAAACCACATAAAGTCAACAGGCAGCTGAGATCTAACATCCTCTCCCTGGCTAGCGTCCCCAGAATTAAAAGAGCACGGTCAGAGGGGCGTCTCTTCTCATACAACGCCCCTAAACTGTGGAATGCCCTACCACTCGACATCCAGAGGGAAACCAATCTGTTGTTCTTCTGTAAGCTATTGAAAACCTGGCTGTTCCCCTGAACCACCTCGCCCTAGATCTAACCTGACGAGTCACAGCGCTGAGACGCCCTCGGGTATCTCGCGCTTTAGAAATCCAATTCAAATTCAAATTCAAAATTCAAATAAACCGTAGGAATGTCAGAACCTCGGCCTAAATTTTACACGTTGCCTCATCCTAAAAAATAATATTCTAAATTAGGCAGGTGGCCCTCAGCTGGCACACGCCATCGCTTGTGTGGCTGAGGGACTGGTAGCTGATCCCTGGTGTTCACTTTTGGCCAGTTCCATGAATGCTATCTAGTGCTTAATTTGAGCTGGTGGTTTCTGGTGCTTGGCACCGGCACTGAATTGTCAACAACGGTACTTATGACAGGCTACCGTATGGCGGCGCTGTCTGTCTAACTTGGAGCCTAACACAAAAGATGTTTATTATTCAATATACTTAAAAATGACTAATACCTGCTGCCAAAGCCATTCTTCTAGCTTTGGCGGTCTGTAATAGTTCGAATTGTCACACTTGTAGTGGCCTCTATCTTGGTCTACCCAAATATGCGGTGCAACGCTTACAGATCGTGCAGAATGCGGCTGCGAGATTGATAAAACGTGTCCCTTTCAGGCAGCACATCTCTCCGCATCTGCACGAGCTGCATTGGCTGCCAGTGGCAAGCAGAATTAAGTTCAAAGTGCTTACTCTGGCTTTCAGAGCGCTAAAAGGCACGTGTCCCAATTATTTAAAACTCCGACTCCCCCGCTACCACCAAAAACGAGAGCTGCGCTCAAACTCCCTGCTCAAGCTAATGGTACCGCGCGTGAGGAAAGCTAGACTTGGAGGCAGGTCCTTCTCGGCCGGCACGGCGAAACTTTGGAATACACTGCCCCCTGCCATCCAATCCGCCACGTCAGAAGCCAGCTTTAGGAAACTCCTAAAAACTTGGCTTTTTATGCAATAATCCTGTTCTTTTTCCTGACTTCTCACTCTTGCTGTAGGACTCGCTAGCGCCGGGACACCTCCCCAGAGGTAGCTGTTCGCGCTCAACAAGTTTCTGTATTATTATTATTATTGTAGGAGAGTGAAGGTTAGCCGTGTTGAAACTATAATTGGCAGTGCTGAGAGCGGCAATGAGCTCTGCAAACAGAAGTGTACTCCTGACAGAGCACTGGCACTTATTTATTTATTACAAATTAAGAACTAATGCTTTCACTGCTATATTATAATTTCACCTGAAACCGGCGTAAACAATTGATGTAAATCATTGTGCAGGTTTCTTGATATTGCCATGCAAAAGAGACAACAAGTTGTCACTTTCTATTGTAATTAGATCCATGGAATATACCAACTTTGTACACATGCAACAGCTGCGGTCATTGTCATTAGAGCGGGAAGTGAAACCATTTGTCTCTTAAAAGGGACGTGATCACTGTTTATAAGAGAAGTTCCAAGCGCGGATGGGGATTAGCAATGCCAATCGCTGTAGTGATACAAAGATGGCATAGCTACAAGGGGTAACTCGGAAGAGTACACTCATGCAGGGTTCAAAGTGGAGAAGTGATGGGAGCAAGAGCTAGAATTCTCACATACAGAGGGAGAGTGGCCAGAACATGGTTAAATAAAAAGTATCCTGTCACTCAGTCACTTCATACCACTAGACGTAACAAAGCTTCATATTCGTCCATACCAGCTGTGAGTTTATAGAGCGCTTCATATTCGTCAACATCAGCTTTTATAGTTTATAGAGCGCTTCATATTCTGTGGCACTGTATGGGATCCTGAGAAAGGTTCTGTACCCTTTGAGCCTGGTAGAGACTTTATATTCTCTAACAACATTTCTGTTGCTGGGAGTTTTGGTCCTGTGCGGCCCTGTGACTAGCTTGATATCGTTTAGCCCTCGGTGTGACTTCAAGCAGGGAGTATCTGTGCCTTCCAATAACCTATGTGATCTTGTGCAAGCTCTGAACATGTGTACGATCTGGAGCAGGGAGTGACTGCATAATGAAATGTGCTGTACGATTATGGCCAGGTGTTCTCCGATACAGAGGGCCTGATTCACAATCTGCGATTCTGAGTACGTTTATTACTTTTCGGTATTCATAAACTGAACGTTTGTAGTAACTTACACTTTTTTAGTAACTTAAATTTTTGTTGTAAATTCAGCACTACTCATGGCCAATCACTCGTAGTGCAACAACCTCCCATAGAATATAAAGGCAGAAGGGACTTAAAATAAAACGTCATAGGAAATAATGAGAAATTAAATTAATTATTAAAGTTAAAAATATTAATGTATGTGTGTATATATATGTATATATATATATATATATATATATATATATATATATATATATTCATATATATATTCATATATATATATAAATATATATTATTTATTTCGTATTTAACTATACAATCTTTAATAACCTATTTCAAATAGTACATTTGAAATTATAAATATTTATCAGTTTTAATTGCACAAAATTTGGCGACTCTGCAACTTAGTCAGCTAATGTCCCACATGCCAATTTTCTTGCACGGACAAAAAAGATGGGGGGGGGTGTTAAAAAGAAGTGAATTTCCATTTTATTTCTGATAGGAAATTTTGCTCATGCCTACAGCGTGAAAAGCTGAAAAGATTTACACCGAACTTGGCACGAAAGTATTACATTACACAGAAAGCGTGCTTTAGTTGGTTTGGTGTAAATATATCCAGTAGTTCTTGAGATATCAGTATGTAAAACAATTGAAACATAGGCTTTTCTATTTCAATTTGACAGTCATTCACATCTTTAATTGTTTGTAAAAATTTAACTGGCTGGATAAAGGCTCAGATTTTTTTGGTGGGGCGAGGGCTCTTGAAGGTCATGAGTAGGCTATGACTTGAGAGTTTCATGCTGTAGAAAGACAATTGCACAACTGAGGTGGGGTGGGGGTGGTTAAGAAGTGTCTGGCCCCAGAGGACTGGTAAAGAAACTCAAGCCCCACACCACGAAAAGCCCCACAAAAAATGGTGCTTGACTCCCAGTCACAAAAGCTTCGAGAGTCGCAAGAACTGCCATTTTAGGTGCGAGAAGCAACTGCGAATTTGTGGTTGAATCACAAAGTACTTCCAATTCAAGACTTTCATGCTGATGAAAAACAAACAAAGGCAAAGACAGATACTTTATCAGGTGTCTGACCACAAATAAAGACTGAGCCCTGGCACCCAACCCTTCCCGAGCATGCCAGAAGGCTACAGGTAGGGGGAAAGGCACAGGGCGTGGCCCTTGATAAGTCCCTGCACACCACACCCACAGCGCATGGCTGAAGACAGGGCACAGATGGAATTATCTGATAGCCTGTATAGTCCAATATGCCTGCACACTGGCCAGGTCCTTTGCCAAACCCATACTGCTGCACACAGAGTGGGATCAACTGACAGCAGTAAATACGGAACTAGGCCTGGCCAAAGGGGTTGGCTGATAGCAGAGGGTTGACGGGAGGACAGGCTGCAGGTCAGGTCCTGTGCCCACCATCCCCTATGCATGGACACAGGCCATGAGCTGCAGCTGTTGGCCGCTCACAGCAGCCAACCTCATCTGCACATGGCAAATGTGCAGAACGAGGTTTGAAAATTAAGTACTTCATTTAAAAATTCATTCACTTAAAACAACACAGTTAAAATCTAAATTATTGTTCTGGCACAAATGTGACAAAACACTGAAGTTCGAAAGTTTTGGTTACCAATCCACACAATGGATGTTATAACCTGCGCTGACTGCCGTGCTCAAAACACCAATTTGCAAATGGTCTTAAAACAAAGGAAAACAAGTTAGGTATTGAAAAACTCACCGCCGCAGCCGGCTTGGACAGGAAGTCAAGCAACCTGTGGTGGGACGGGGGCGGGGTGGGGCCGCAAAAAGACAGGAAGCAGACGGGAGCCTACCCCGCGCTCCTGTGCACGTGAAGCCAGCCGGAAGATTTGCGTGTGAGCTAGCGGGGCTCCCGTGCTCGTGGAGAGCCCCCCCTGTTGCCGAGACTGACCCGCTGGCTGCCGAGGGAGAGAGGGACTCGCGGAAAGAGCCCAGTGAGTGTGTTCGGGGGGATGTGTGCGCGTGTGTGTGTGCGTGCTTGTGTCTGTGTGTGTGCCAGTGTGTCTGTGTATTCGTGTGTCTGTCTGTGTGTGTGTCTGTGTGTGTGTGTGTGTGTGCGTGTGTGTCTGTTTGTGTGTGTATGTGCGTGCGCGTGTGTGTATCTGTGTATGTGTTATCCACTTCCTGGCAATGTGGGACAGGAGATGTGCACGGCGTGTGGGTGAACGTACGCGCTCACATGGGAGAATCCCATGCGCGTGCCTATCCCCTGTCTCACATTTCCAGGAAGTGGATGGCAAAAGATGCTTCGCTGGACGCAGTGCTTCACACTGCTTACACCAGCTCGACCTAATAAATGATGGGCATAATGCTGAACAATGCAAACATTCACACCAGGTCACCAAGATCTGGGTTTAATCCATTGTTCTTTTGCTCGAAACTGGGCCCAGGATGCTTGTTTCCGGTCCAGGGAGGACCTGGCTTGGCAGTTCGGGCTGGACTGTTCCCATGAGAACAGGGTCAGCACTGATTTGCATATGGCTGGGTCCAAACGGGGTGGTGTTCTGAGCAAAATCACAAGAATTTTTATCTAGATCTTTGTGACTGGGGGTGAATGTTTGCATTCTTCAGCATTCCATCCGTCACTTGTTCCTTTCAATTTTGAAAGTAAGGACGCTTGCTTGCTGCCCTTCTCATCAAGTGTTTTTTTTCCCGTTGTGGATTGTGCCTACTCTTTGAGTGTAGGGAGACCTACTAGGCCCATTTGCCGGCATTCTCAACAAGTGTTATTCTCTGTTGTTGGCTGGGTCTAGTGTCAAGAGGGTAGGACAATGTCAGGTTTGCTTGCCATCTTTCTCAACAAGAACTTTCCACTTTGTAGACTACAGCGGTATTAGACCTCCACACTTGCTTACAGTCATTCTCACCAGGTGTTTTCTATGTTCTGAGCTGCAATCACTGCGTGGGGATGGGGAGACATGCCCTACATTCTAGCAGTGATTCTATGCAAGCGGCTTTATCTGTTGTGGGCTGTCACTCGTGTTTGGGGGTCAAAAGCTGGAATGCTTGCATGCCGTTATTCACTTCAAGCATATTTTTGCTGTTGTGGGCTGTGACTGTGGCATGATCATAGCCATACTTACCGGACCAGCTTTTCGACATTCAACCAAGTGGTGTTCTTTGTTGTGAGCTCCATCTGGTACCCAAAAGTAGGGAATCCTCCCAGGCATGGCTGCGGCTCTTACCACCAAGTCGTTTTTGCCATTATTTTGGCTGCAACTGTTTCCTTTACAGCCCAGACATGCTAGGTCTGCTTGCAGTTATTGCCAATGTTTTTCTTTGTTCCAGGCTGTGTCTACTTCCTGGGAGTAGAGAGACCTACAGTTTCATCTTCTTCTTCAGGGTCTATTTCACATATTTTTCTGATCCCTTTGTATTTCTGTTGCAGCTGTCTGCCTCCAGATGCCGTGGTGTGGCCACAGGATGTGGAGCAGGTTTCCATGCTGGCGAAGATCTGCCACTCCCACAACACTCCCATCATCCCCTTCGGCACAGGCACAGGATTGGAGGGCGGCGTCTGTGCGGTGAGGGTAAGAAACTAATGTTGGATCAAGTGGGCTTTCTGGCAAAGGCTCTTTCACCTCTGGATACAGCTGTAAGGACCTAAGCAGCTCAAATAACATTTGGTATGAAAAGGTCATCTTTATAAGGGTACCAACATATTTACTTTAATTCATCTCTAAATATCAGACAAACTGCTGGAAACAGAGTAAATCTACTCATTTCCACCTCCAGAAGAAGGCTTCATAATGGATACTTGGTATTTAAGAAATTGAGCTATACCGCCTGTGAGAAGTTGGCCTGATATATAATGTTCACTATTCTAGTGAGCACTTTGTATCAGTCCAAACAACCCTTATGGTGATTGGTTGTAAGTCAACCTTATAGACCAGCTATCCTAGTAGCATGGATACGAGCAGTCTTCGGGCTAAACTCTAGAGGGCGTGTTAAGCCAGCTGTTATACCATCACATATACCCCTTGAACACCAAGTGAAAGGACACCACACAAGTGTTATGAAAATAAACAGTGTATTTATTTAGATCACAACAGCCCTGTACTCTTTATGAGGACAGGGTACTGAGCACACAACAAAACTCGTACGAAAATACTTTAAGTTGCACAATTTACACAAATGCCCGAGGGGCACGAAAAACCATATACTATGAAAGTGGAATGCGAAATTACTAGCAGGTAAGTACTGGACTAATAGGCTTTGGAATCGCTAGGACTACGTTACCGAACCTTCAGATTACTAGTAGGAGGCCTAGGGGACTCGGGTGCAGAGTGTGCACTCTCACGCGGGATGCGGGACAAAGTCTATGGAGGCTAGTAAAAGCCAAGTTAGTGTTCTCGGGCGAATCTGACTAGGTAGGTCAAAAACGAAAGTGGATCTGGACCCTTGGATAGTGAGGCTATGCTGGGGCACCGAAATGCCGAAGTTACCTAGCCCAGGGGCTGCGGCTGCATAGGTCTGAAAAGACGTCGGGAATCCTCGTTGACGAACCAGGAGCCTGAAGAAAGAGTTGCTGGCAGGCGACCAGTGAAGATTGTTCGAAGTGATCCAAGCCTGGATCGAAGATGGATGACACCTGAAAGCAGAGGGGACCAAGTTCTTAATCACTAGCCAGTGATCAGATGGGCACCAGGATGGCACCGGATGGTAGTCACCTCGACCAGGTGAGTGGGCGACGCTGGACTCTGCAGTCTCACGGACCAGGAGGCGTTGTCGGCGACCAGGATGGAGGTGCGAGCTGTCCCACGATGGTTGATGCTGTCGACGTCGCTGGACCCAGGATTGGGGCAACAAGTCTTGGCAAATTCAAGCCCACGCGGTGGACCTAAAATGGCGTCTGGAGTGGACCAGGAGGGTCCGGGGTGCTCCTCTTTTGGAAGGGAGCAAGGGCCAGTCTGGAGCAACCAGACCAGCAGTGTTGTCGTCGTCGGGAAGGCCACAAGCCAGCGGGCTAGTAGCCAGACAACGCGGTGAGCAGCAAAAAGCAGAAGGGCCCCACGCAGATCTCGTGGATGCTGGGGGCTGGTCTTCGGTGCTGGAGCTGCTCAGGGTCGGGGCTTCTCGGACCCCAAAGCACTCACCAGAGGATCCCTCGGCGGTCGTGCTGGATAGAAGTCGTGCAGTTCTGATGATGGCCGGTCCCTCGAGGTCTCGTCGCACCTACGATTCTCAGCTTAGCTGTAGAGGTAGGTAGAGGTCAGAGGTGCCAGGGAATCCGGGTCTCGTCGAGCTGGTCAGTCGGATTCCGGAGGAAGGACGTGCAGCAAACCGCAGAGTTCTTAGATGGTGCCTGCGGATGCAGGGTGACTACTCCTTAGCCACAAGGGAGAAATCTTGAGAAGAGTCGAGAGTTCCTTTCGTAGAAAGTAGTTTCTTGAATCAAAGATGATCTAATTTGGAAGGGTCCCAGCTCCTGCCTTTATCCTAAAGAAAGGGGTGGGTACGCGACTAGGTCCTGCCCTAGGGGTGGGACCAGGAAGGGGGGTGGTTACACCCCTCTCCCATGCCGGACTTTCCCCAGGCCAGGGGCTGGTGTGCCCCTGGAACTGGTTCTAGCCGGCAGAAGCGTAGTGAGCACCGGGGTGCCACTTGTAGTCACCTTCCTGTAAAGCCCTGCCTACCCAGGATACACAAAACCCTGTCTGGGATGGTGCTAGCACCGCCCCTGACAGGAAACCCTTTGTCCAAGCTCCCCTCGCTGGAAGGACTCCCAGCTGCAGGGGGTCAGACTCGTGTCTGTGGTGGCAGCATCCATTTTGTGATACTGAGGCTTGAGTTAACTTTAACCGGGGTTCACAGTTACATACATGTCGTGTCCCTCTAGAAGGGTGGAATGCTAACCCCGTCACCAGAATTGGCGAGGGGTTAGTATTCCAATTCGTATGACACCTTACTCGACATGTTTTGATAAAGCAATACCAAAGATAGCATTTAACCGCGAGGATTTATTATGCACTTAAGAGTATATGGTATGCGTTATCATGGAACAGCTATTAGGACTTGGTTCCGCAAGCTGCAAACGGGCTCAGCTCATGCCAGAGCACCATCTCACACGATTCCAAGCACTCTGCCTTCAGGATTGTCAAGGCCTGCCATAGGAGTGACTGATCGGAATCTGTGTGTCCATTTTAGGGTTAGATATAGGTATACTATATCTAAAGCAAAGGGTGATTACACCACCTTGCCCCAGCTGTCGTGCAGCCAGTTGTGTCAGATTTAGATGGCCATCCAGGGGTGGCATAATACATGCTGCAGCCCCTGGTAGGCCCTGGGTACACCTATGCCCTGAGTTACAGGGTCTGATAAGGTGGCCCAGTACCAATTGGAAATGTACCTAAGGTACATGGAATCCATTTTAGAGAGAGAGCAGTAGGCCTGGGGTCCTGATTGGCAGGGCCCCAGGTCAACTAAGTCGGAAAACCAGCAAAACACCAGGAAAAAAGTTGGGGGCAACCATAGTCAGGTATCCACCTTCCTACACAACCCCCCCCCCCCCCCCCAAACGAAAAGAGATAAGGCTATCCTTGACCAGGTAAGCCTATATTGCCTGAGTGGCCATATGAGGTGGTACATGCACTGGCATGGTTACCCCCTGTATCATGGTCCACTAAGCAACCCCTCACCCTAAGGGTATCTGAGGGTCTCCACCATAGGGAATCACTACCTGTGGTGTGCTTTGGCAAAGTAAAAGGCTGGTGTGGGAATGGAGTACTGAAGTGAGACTCCACTACTGTTGGGCTCAACTTCCTCCAATCACTATCCACCATATGTGCCTTTCTTTCCAGTACTGAGTTGCTATGAGCTCTCAGGGTCAACCTCTGGCTACCTAAAGCTGGAGGCTGAGTCCCTCTGTTTGGCTTACTGGAGGGACAGGTCAGGTTTGGGGTTTTTAGGCCCAAGGTTTGGCTGTGCCCAGCAGTGTCCAGCTGTGGGAGTTCCCTAACTAAGTTTAAGGGGGATCCCTCGGGAGTTTTTTTATTTTCACTTGGCTAGGACTACTAGCTTCAGTGATCCTAATCTGCTGATTGGGGATTTTTGGACAGGGGGCCCTTTGGGGTCCACCACTGGCCTTCCTGACCTCTACAGCCCTGGGCTGACTGAGGCAGGGTAGAGAGGTGCAGGCTACCTGCTCCAGACTGGGTCCCACCTGGGAAGGGTCCACTGCCATCAGGGGCTCTGCCAGGCTAGGCCTGACTACCTCTGGGGCAGTTCCTTCACCAGGGGTAGAGTCAGTTCCCTGAGGAGGCTGGCTCTCACCTAGTGTCTGGGAGGGGGAAGACTTTTCTTCCTCCTCAATGCTCTCTGTTTGGGTGGAGTGATCCATTGTTTCAGGCTTCACAACCCCACTATCTGTCTGAGTAGAGGCTGAGACCATTTCAACCTTGCCAACCTTTTCAGGAGGGCACTCAGTCTGTGTTTGGGCTGTGACTGTCACAGCCCTCCTATCCTGTTCAGGAAAGTCTGTCTGAGCCTGGGCAGTGGCTACCACTGTTCTTCCAACCTTTTCAGGGAGGACTGGGGCTTGGACTGGGGCTGTAGCTATTACTGCCCCTCTAACCTTTCTGGGTAGGCCTATCATCCTGGAGTGAGTTTCTTGCTCCACCTCAGCCCATGCTGAGAGTTCCAGGTCATTCCCCAGTAAGCACTCTACAGGTAGGGTGTCTGTCACTGCCACTCTCATGGGCCCTGTGACATTACCCCAGCTGAGCTCGACTACTGCCATGGGATGCCTTCTTTTCACTCCATGAACGTCTGTCACCTGATAAATGAAACCAGGGGTCAGTTGAGCAGAGGGGACCAGATGGTCAATCACCATGGTGATGCTGGCCCCTGTGTCTCTGTATGCCTCAACTTTCTGACCATTGATAAGGGGCTCTTGTCTATACTTTCCCAAAATGTGGGTACCAGTAGTGAAGTTGGCAAACCCCATGCCAGTCTCACAGACAAGAGTTGTGCCAGGGGATCTGGCTAGGCCATAATCCACCTGGTTTCCCAAAGTAATGCCCACCACATTCTTGGGGGCACTCCCACCACCTGGGGGATTACCACTAGTGGTAACAGGAGGTCTGGGAGTATTACTGGGGGGTATGTTCTCCTTATTGTTGTTGGCCTTGGGACAACTGCTGTCACTTTTGTAATGGCCTACCTGTTTGCATGTATGACAATAAGGTTTCTTTTGGGTTTTGGGAGAAGTTTGGGACCCACCCTTTTCAGAGGAATTTTGGGGCCCTGTGGTTTGATCAGAAGATTTATTCCCACCCTTCTCTTGAGGCTTGGTTGATTCCTTCTTTTGGTCACCACCCTGGTTCTTAGGCCTGACCCTGGTTCTGACCCATTTGTCTGCCCTCTTACCCAATTCTTGTGGAGAGGTCAGATCAGAGTCTACCAGGTGTTGGTGTAATAACTGGTTCTGACAATTACTTAAGATTTGCTCTCTCATAATTAGATTGTACAATCCTTTGAAATCAGTAACCTTACTTCCCAGTAGCCAGCCTTCAAAAGCCTTAGTGGCACAATCAACAAAGTCAGCCCAATCCTGAGACTGAGTTTTCTGGGTCTCTCTGAACATCAACCTGTACTGTTCAGTGGTTAAACCAAACCCATCAACCAGTGTATTCTTCAGGACTTGGTAATTGTTAGCATCCTCAGCTCTAGTAGTGAGGAGCTTATCTCTACCTTTGCCTTCAAAGGAGAGCCACAAGATAGCTGCCCACTGACTCTGGGGGACACACTGTACAGTGCAGGCCCTCTCCAAAGCAGTCATCCATTTGTGGATATCATCCCCTTGTTTAAAGGGGGCACTATCTTACTCAGGTGTCTAGTGTCTAAACTCCTGTCTTTTTCTCTTGGGAGAATGCTGCCACCAGTGGGCTCTAGCCCACACAATTTTTGCTCTCTAGCAAAGGCAAGCCTCTCTTTGGCCAGGGCAAGTTCTTCCCTTTTAATCCTCAGATTGGCTTCCCTCATCTTAGCTTCATGCTCCCTTCTCTTAGGGGATGACATCCCTCTATGAGAAGAGGTCTGAGAGCCATTGGTTTGAATGGATCTGTTAGAGCCTCTGGATAGAGACCTAACTCGTCCACTCCCAATGTTAAGTCTGCCTGAGAGTGGCCCTGGGGGTCCCCCAAATCCAGTCTCATGCCTACTTAAGTTGGACCTGGTGAGTCTCCTGACTTCTACCTGTCCCTTGTCTGCCTCCTCCCCTGATAACTCATCTTCATCCTCATCCTCAGCATCATCTGCCTCCTGGAGGGGGTGGTCATGGTTATCAAAGGGACCCTGTATGGGGGGCATATTCCCATCTGGATGAGAAGGATCTGTGTTGGCAGACCTCCTGGCATCATAAGTCTCTAAGAGACCAATCAGAAAAGGAATGGTAGGGTTAGAACCCTGTCTTAGCGTCCTGGATGTACAGATTTGTCTCATCTCTTGGAAGCTAAGTGCAGCATATCTGGAAGGGACCTGTGGAGGGTCCACAACCACAAGAGGGGTCTCTGAAGACTCTCCGTGGTTAGACATGCTTCTAGTGTGGTGTAAGTGATGCACCTACCTACACTATTTGTTTGCCTACTGATCCCTTGCTAAGAGTTGTAGTCAAGGTGTGCTAAGCCTTGTTAAACTACAACAGCTGGTTCAGTAGAACTCAGAGTATTCTAAGCTAAGTTATATGTACCTTAACTTATGTGGTCTTTCACAATGATATTCTTAGGATACGTGTGGTAAAACAACAGCAAGCTCAAATCCCACCGCTGCCACCAATGTGAGAAGTTGACCTGATATATAATGTTCACTATTCTAGTGAGCACTTTGTATCAGTCCAAACAACCCTTATGGTGATTGGTTGTAAGTCAACCTTATAGACCAGCTATCCTAGTAGCATGGATACGAGCAGTCTTCGGGCTAAACTCTAGAGGGCGTGTTAAGCCAGCTGTTATACCATCACATATACCCCTTGAACACCAAGTGAAAGGACACCACACAAGTGTTATGAAAATAAACAGTGTATTTATTTAGATCACAACAGCCCTGTACTCTTTATGAGGACAGGGTACTAAGCACACAACAAAACTCTTACGAAAATACTTTAAGTTGCACAATTTACACAAATGCCCGAGGGGCACGAAAAACCACATACTATGAAAGTGGAATGCGAAATTACTAGCAGGTAAGTACTGGACTAATAGGCTTTGGAATCGCTAGGACTACGTTACTGAACCTTCAGATTACTAGTAGGAGGCCTAGGGGACTCGGGTGCAGAGTGTGCACTCTCACGCGGGATGCGGGACAAAGTCTATGGAGGCTAGTAAAAGCCAAGTTAGTGTTCTCGGGCGAACCCGACTAGGTAGGTCAAAAACGAAAGTGGATCTGGACCCTTGGATAGTGAGGCTATGCTGAGGCACCGAAATGCCGAAGTTACCTAGCCCAGGGGCTGCGGCTGCATAGGTCTGAAAAGGCGTCGGGAATCCTCATTGACGAACCAGGAGCCTGAAAAAAGAGTTGCTGGCAGGCGACCAGTGAAGATTGTTCGAAGTGATCCAAGCCTGGATCGAAGATGGATGACACCTGAAAGCAGAGGGGACCAAGTTCTTAATCACTAGCCAGTGATCAGATGGGCACCAGGATGGCACCGGATGGTAGTCACCTCGACCAGGTGAGTGGGCGACGCTGGACTCTGCAGTCTCACGGACCAGGAGGCGTTGTCGGCAACCAGGATGGAGGTGCGAGCTGTCCCACGATGGTTGATGCTGTCGACGTCGCTGGACCCAGGATTGGGGCAACAAGTCTTGGCAAATTCAAGCCCACGCGGTGGACCTAAAATGGCGTCTGGAGTGGACCAGGAGGGTCTGGGGTGCTCCTCTTTTGGAAGGGAGCAAGGGCCAGTCTGGAGCAACCAGACCAGCAGTGTTGTCATCGTCGGTCGTCGTCGGGAAGGCCACAAGCTAGCGGGCTAGTAGCCAGACAACGCGGTGAGCAGCAAAAAGCAGAAGGGCCCCACGCAGATCTCGTGGATGCTGGGGGGCTGGTCTTCGGTGCTGGAGCTGCTCAGGGTCGGGGCTTCTCGGACCCCAAAGCACTCACCAGAGGATCCCTCGGCGGTCGTGCTGGATAGAAGTCGTGCAGTTCTGATGATGGCCGGTCCCTCGAGGTCTCGTCGCACCTACGGTTCTCAGCTTAGCTGTAGAGGTAGGTAGAGGTCAGAGGTGCCAGGGAAGCCGGGTCTCGTCGAGCTGGTCAGTCGGATTCCGGAGGAAGGACGTGCAGCAAACCGCAGAGTTCTTAGATGGTGCCTGCGGATGCAGGGTGACTACTCCTTAGCCACAAGGTAGAAATCTTGAGAAGAGTCGAGAGTTCCTTTCGTAGAAAGCAGTTTCTTGAATCAAAGATTATCTAATTTGGAAGGGTCCCAGCTCCTGCCTTTATCCTAAAGAAAGGGGTGGGTACGCGACTAGGTCCTGCCCTAGGGGTGGGACCAGGAAGGGGGGTGGTTACACCCCTCTCCCATGCCGGACTTTCCCCAGGCCAGGGGCTGGTGTGCCCCTGGAACTGGTTCTAGCCGGCAGATGCGTAGTGAGCACCGGGGTGCCACTTGCAGTCACCTTCCTGTAAAGCCCTGCCTACCCAGGATACACAAAACCCTGTCTGGGATGGTGCTAGCACCGCCCCTGACAGGAAACCCTTTGTCCAAGCTCCCCTCGCTGGAAGGACTCCCAGCTGCAGTGGGTCAGACTCGTGTCTGTGGTGGCAGCATCCATTTTGTGATGCTGAGGCTTGAGTTAACTTTAACCGGGGTTCACAGTTACATACATGTCATGTCCCTCTAGAAGGGTGGAATGCTAACCCCGTCGCCAGAATTGGCGAGGGGTTAGTATTCCAATTCGTATGACACCTTACTCGACATGTTTTGATAAAGCAATGCCAAAGATAGCATTTAACCGCGAGGATTATAATGCACTTAAGAGTATATGGTATGCGTTATCATGGAACAGCTATTAGGACTTGGTTCCGCAAGCTGCAAACGGGCTCAGCTCATGCCAGAGCACCATCTCACACGATTCCAAGCACTCTGCCTTCAGGATTGTCAAGGCCTGCCATAGGAGTGACTGATAGGAATCTGTGTGTCCATTTTAGGGTTAGATATAGGTATACTATATCTAAAGCAAAGGGTGATTACACCACCTTGCCCCAGCTGTCGTGCAGCCAGTTGTGTCAGATTTAGATGGCCATCCAGGGGTGGCATAATACATGCTGCAGCCCCTGGTAGGCCCTGGGTACACCTATGCCCTGAGTTACAGGGTCTGATAAGGTGGCCCAGTACCAATTGGAAATGTACCTAAGGTACATGGAATCCATTTTAGAGAGAGAGCAGTAGGCCTGGGGTCCTGATTGGCAGGGCCCCAGGTCAACTAAGTCGGAAAACCAGCAAAACACCAGGAAAAAAGTTGGGGGCAACCATAGTCAGGTATCCACCTTCCTACACAACCCCCCCCCCCCCCCCCAAACGAAAAGAGATAAGGCTATCCTTGACCAGGTAAGCCTATATTGCCTGAGTGGCCATATGAGGTGGTACATGCACTGGCATGGTTACCCCCTGTATCATGGTCCACTAAGCAACCCCTCACCCTAAGGGTATCTGAGGGTCTCCACCATAGGGAATCACTACCTGTGGTGTGCTTTGGCAAAGTAAAAGGCTGGTGTGGGAATGGAGTACTGAAGTGAGACTCCACTACTGTTGGGCTCAACTTCCTCCAATCACTATCCACCATATGTGCCTTTCTTTCCAGTACTGAGTTGCTATGAGCTCTCAGGGTCAACCTCTGGCTACCTAAAGCTGGAGGCTGAGTCCCTCTGTTTGGCTTACTGGAGGGACAGGTCAGGTTTGGGGTTTTTAGGCCCAAGGTTTGGCTGTGCCCAGCAGTATCCAGCTGTGGGAGTTCCCTAACTAAGTTTAAGGGGGATCCCTCGGGAGTTTGTTTTATTTTCACTTGGCTAGGACTACTAGCTTCAGTGATCCTAATCTGCTGATTGGGAATTTTTGGACAGGGGGCCCTTTGGGGTCCACCACTGGCCTTCCTGACCTCTACAGCCCTGGGCTGACTGAGGCAGGGTAGAGAGGTGCAGGCTACCTGCTCCAGACTGGGTCCCACCTGGGAAGGGTCCACTGCCATCAGGGGCTCTGCCAGGCTAGGCCTGACTACCTCTGGGGCAGTTCCTTCACCAGGGGTAGAGTCAGTTCCCTGAGGAGGCTGGCTCTCACCTAGTGTCTGGGAGGGGGAAGACTTTTCTTCCTCCTCAATGCTCTCTGTTTGGGTGGAGTGATCCATTGTTTCAGGCTTCACAACCCCACTATCTGTCTGAGTAGAGGCTGAGACCATTTCAACCTTGCCAACCTTTTCAGGAGGGCACTCAGTCTGTGTTTGGGCTGTGACTGTCACAGCCCTCCTATCCTGTTCAGGAAAGTCTGTCTGAGCCTGGGCAGTGGCTACCACTGTTCTTCCAACCTTTTCAGGGAGGACTGGGGCTTGGACTGGGGCTGTAGCTATTACTGCCCCTCTAACCTTTCTGGGTAGGCCTATCATCCTGGAGTGAGTTTCTTGCTCCACCTCAGCCCATGCTGAGAGTTCCAGGTCATTCCCCAGTAAGCACTCTACAGGTAGGGTGTCTGTCACTGCCACTCTCATGGGCCCTGTGACATTACCCCAGCTGAGCTCGACTACTGCCATGGGATGCCTTCTTTTCACTCCATGAACGTCTGTCACCTGATAAATGAAACCAGGGGTCAGTTGAGCAGAGGGGACCAGATGGTCAATCACCATGGTGATGCTGGCCCCTGTGTCTCTGTATGCCTCAACTTTCTGACCATTGATAAGGGGCTCTTGTCTATACTTTCCCAAAATGTGGGTACCAGTAGTGAAGTTGGCAAACCCCATGCCAGTCTCACAGACAAGAGTTGTGCCAGGGGATCTGGCTAGGCCATAATCCACCTGGTTTCCCAAAGTAATGCCCACCACATTCTTGGGGGCACTCCCACCACCTGGGGGATTACCACTAGTGGTAACAGGAGGTCTGGGAGTATTACTGGGGGGTATGTTCTCCTTATTGTTGTTGGCCTTGGGACAACTGCTGTCACTTTTGTAATGGCCTACCTGTTTGCATGTATGACAATAAGGTTTCTTTTGGGTTTTGGGAGAAGTTTGGGACCCACCCTTTTCAGAGGAATTTTGGGGCCCTGTGGTTTGATCAGAAGATTTATTCCCACCCTTCTCTTGAGGCTTGGTTGATTCCTTCTTTTGGTCACCACCCTGGTTCTTAGGCCTGACCCTGGTTCTGACCCATTTGTCTGCCCTCTTACCCAATTCTTGTGGAGAGGTCAGATCAGAGTCTACCAGGTGTTGGTGTAATAACTGGTTCTGACAATTACTTAAGATTTGCTCTCTCATAATTAGATTGTACAATCCTTTGAAATCAGTAACCTTACTTCCCAGTAGCCAGCCTTCAAAAGCCTTAGGGGCACAATCAACAAAGTCAGCCCAATCCTGAGACTGAGTTTTCTGGGTCTCTCTGAACATCAACCTGTACTGTTCAGTGGTTAAACCAAACCCATCAACCAGTGTATTCTTCAGGACTTGGTAATTGTTAGCATCCTCAGCTCTAGTAGTGAGGAGCTTATCTCTACCTTTGCCTTCAAAGGAGAGCCACAAGATAGCTGCCCACTGACTCTGGGGGACACACTGTACAGTGCAGGCCCTCTCCAAAGCAGTCATCCATTTGTGGATATCATCCCCTTGTTTAAAGGGGGCACTATCTTACTCAGGTGTCTAGTGTCTAAACTCCTGTCTTTTTCTCTTGGGAGAATGCTGCCACCAGTGGGCTCTAGCCCACACAATTTTTGCTCTCTAGCAAAGGCAAGCCTCTCTTTGGCCAGGGCAAGTTCTTCCCTTTTAATCCTCAGATTGGCTTCCCTCATCTTAGCTTCATGCTCCCTTCTCTTAGGGGATGACATCCCTCTATGAGAAGAGGTCTGAGAGCCATTGGTTTGAATGGATCTGTTAGAGCCTCTGGATAGAGACCTAACTCGTCCACTCCCAATGTTAAGTCTGCCTGAGAGTGGCCCTGGGGGTCCCCCAAATCCAGTCTCATGCCTACTTAAGTTGGACCTGGTGAGTCTCCTGACTTCTACCTGTCCCTTGTCTGCCTCCTCCCCTGATAACTCATCTTCATCCTCATCCTCAGCATCATCTGCCTCCTGGAGGGGGTGGTCATGGTTATCAAAGGGACCCTGTATGGGGGGCATATTCCCATCTGGATGAGAAGGATCTGTGTTGGCAGACCTCCTGGCATCATAAGTCTCTAAGAGACCAATCAGAAAAGGAATGGTAGGGTTAGAACCCTGTCTTAGCGTCCTGGATGTACAGATTTGTCTCATCTCTTGGAAGCTAAGTGCAGCATATCTGGAAGGGACCTGTGGAGGGTCCACAACCACAAGAGGGGTCTCTGAAGACTCTCCGTGGTTAGACATGCTTCTAGTGTGGTGTAAGTGATGCACCTACCTACACTATTTGTTTGCCTACTGATCCCTTGCTAAGAGTTGTAGTCAAGGTGTGCTAAGCCTTGTTAAACTACAACAGCTGGTTCAGTAGAACTCAGAGTATTCTAAGCTAAGTTATATGTACCTTAACTTATGTGATCTTTCACAATGATATTCTTAGGATACGTGTGGTAAAACAACAGCAAGCTCAAATCCCACCGCTGCCACCAATGTGAGAAGTTGACCTGATATATAATGTTCACTATTCTAGTGAGCACTTTGTATCAGTCCAAACAACCCTTATGGTGATTGGTTGTAAGTCAACCTTATAGACCAGCTATCCTAGTAGCATGGATACGAGCAGTCTTCGGGCTAAACTCTAGAGGGCGTGTTAAGCCAGCTGTTATACCATCACATATACCCCTTGAACACCAAGTGAAAGGACACCACACAAGTGTTATGAAAATAAACAGTGTATTTATTTAGATCACAACAGCCCTGTACTCTTTATGAGGACAGGGTACTAAGCACACAACAAAACTCTTACGAAAATACTTTAAGTTGCACAATTTACACAAATGCCCGAGGGGCACGAAAAACCACATACTATGAAAGTGGAATGCGAAATTACTAGCAGGTAAGTACTGGACTAATAGGCTTTGGAATCGCTAGGACTACGTTACTGAACCTTCAGATTACTAGTAGGAGGCCTAGGGGACTCGGGTGCAGAGTGTGCACTCTCACGCGGGATGCGGGACAAAGTCTATGGAGGCTAGTAAAAGCCAAGTTAGTGTTCTCGGGCGAACCCGACTAGGTAGGTCAAAAACGAAAGTGGATCTGGACCCTTGGATAGTGAGGCTATGCTGAGGCACCGAAATGCCGAAGTTACCTAGCCCAGGGGCTGCGGCTGCATAGGTCTGAAAAGGCGTCGGGAATCCTCATTGACGAACCAGGAGCCTGAAAAAAGAGTTGCTGGCAGGCGACCAGTGAAGATTGTTCGAAGTGATCCAAGCCTGGATCGAAGATGGATGACACCTGAAAGCAGAGGGGACCAAGTTCTTAATCACTAGCCAGTGATCAGATGGGCACCAGGATGGCACCGGATGGTAGTCACCTCGACCAGGTGAGTGGGCGACGCTGGACTCTGCAGTCTCACGGACCAGGAGGCGTTGTCGGCAACCAGGATGGAGGTGCGAGCTGTCCCACGATGGTTGATGCTGTCGACGTCGCTGGACCCAGGATTGGGGCAACAAGTCTTGGCAAATTCAAGCCCACGCGGTGGACCTAAAATGGCGTCTGGAGTGGACCAGGAGGGTCTGGGGTGCTCCTCTTTTGGAAGGGAGCAAGGGCCAGTCTGGAGCAACCAGACCAGCAGTGTTGTCATCGTCGGTCGTCGTCGGGAAGGCCACAAGCTAGCGGGCTAGTAGCCAGACAACGCGGTGAGCAGCAAAAAGCAGAAGGGCCCCACGCAGATCTCGTGGATGCTGGGGGGCTGGTCTTCGGTGCTGGAGCTGCTCAGGGTCGGGGCTTCTCGGACCCCAAAGCACTCACCAGAGGATCCCTCGGCGGTCGTGCTGGATAGAAGTCGTGCAGTTCTGATGATGGCCGGTCCCTCGAGGTCTCGTCGCACCTACGGTTCTCAGCTTAGCTGTAGAGGTAGGTAGAGGTCAGAGGTGCCAGGGAAGCCGGGTCTCGTCAAGCTGGTCAGTCGGATTCCGGAGGAAGGACGTGCAGCAAACCGCAGAGTTCTTAGATGGTGCCTGCGGATGCAGGGTGACTACTCCTTAGCCACAAGGTAGAAATCTTGAGAAGAGTCGAGAGTTCCTTTCGTAGAAAGCAGTTTCTTGAATCAAAGATTATCTAATTTGGAAGGGTCCCAGCTCCTGCCTTTATCCTAAAGAAAGGGGTGGGTACGCGACTAGGTCCTGCCCTAGGGGTGGGACCAGGAAGGGGGGTGGTTACACCCCTCTCCCATGCCGGACTTTCCCCAGGCCAGGGGCTGGTGTGCCCCTGGAACTGGTTCTAGCCGGCAGATGCGTAGTGAGCACCGGGGTGCCACTTGCAGTCACCTTCCTGTAAAGCCCTGCCTACCCAGGATACACAAAACCCTGTCTGGGATGGTGCTAGCACCGCCCCTGACAGGAAACCCTTTGTCCAAGCTCCCCTCGCTGGAAGGACTCCCAGCTGCAGTGGGTCAGACTCGTGTCTGTGGTGGCAGCATCCATTTTGTGATGCTGAGGCTTGAGTTAACTTTAACCGGGGTTCACAGTTACATACATGTCATGTCCCTCTAGAAGGGTGGAATGCTAACCCCGTCGCCAGAATTGGCGAGGGGTTAGTATTCCAATTCGTATGACACCTTACTCGACATGTTTTGATAAAGCAATGCCAAAGATAGCATTTAACCGCGAGGATTATAATGCACTTAAGAGTATATGGTATGCGTTATCATGGAACAGCTATTAGGACTTGGTTCCGCAAGCTGCAAACGGGCTCAGCTCATGCCAGAGCACCATCTCACACGATTCCAAGCACTCTGCCTTCAGGATTGTCAAGGCCTGCCATAGGAGTGACTGATAGGAATCTGTGTGTCCATTTTAGGGTTAGATATAGGTATACTATATCTAAAGCAAAGGGTGATTACACCACCTTGCCCCAGCTGTCGTGCAGCCAGTTGTTTCAGATTTAGATGGCCATCCAGGGGGGGGGGGCATAATACATGCTGCAGCCCCTGGTAGGCCCTGGGTACACCTATGCCCTGAGTTACAGGGTCTGATAAGGTGGCCCAGTACCAATTGGAAATGTACCTAAGGTACATGGAATCCATTTTAGAGAGAGAGCAGTAGGCCTGGGGTCCTGATTGGCAGGGCCCCAGATCAACTAAGTCGGAAAACCAGCAAAACACCAGGAAAAAAGTTGGGGGCAACCATAGTCAGGTATCCACCTTCCTACACGGCCTATATAAGACTACTGGCGCAACAATATTGAATTAGCGATAGCAATATAATTTCTCATTACCTGAAACGATTAATTCTAAATGTTAATGAAATCAATTTTTATATACTGTCTCATTAGTTTAAAAAGATATTGCTTCTACCAGTAATAGGAGCATAACAAGAAATGCATACCCTTGATTTTTTTCAAATGTCTCAAAAGGCGTGTCTAGGATGACCAGTTGGTGCTCTGTCTTCAACTGATGTTTATTTATGTATTTACTTATTTATTCTTAGTATACGTTTACAAATGTAAACATTACATTCCAATATAGATAGCAATTTCACCAAATTTATCAAATTCATAATGTTGTTTTTTTAATACAGTTAAAGTTACAGTAAATATTTGATACAATAAAATAGGTCTTAAAAGTCATCTTTTCGCATCCTGCATTGGACACTTATATAAGCAGCAGGAAACATGTTTATTCAGGTTAGGCGTTTTATACCATAAATTCTCCTGCAAAAGACATGCCCTGGTTTTGAGATTCAAGAAAAGTCATCTGATGCCAGACGATATAATTGCTTGGTGATAAAACTGCCTTTTTCCCAAAAAGTTGGTATACCATAGGGTGAATCTTCTAATTGTAATGTAATGATTAATATCACGGTCAAAACTCTTTCGGCTCATTTCCCTTGTCAGACATTGCCTAATTTGCAGGTTATTAGTGTAGATCAAAATGCCTAGTTCAGTTAATCCCAACTGGTTCATAACAAAGTTAACTAGAGTGTTAACACTGAATTTAGCCTGTGTATCCAACGTTAATTTGTTATAGATTTCTGAGGAAGCCCAGCTGTTGGATTTTGTACCAAAACCATAGTTATTGGGTGTAACCTCTGAATCACTGCCTTATGCTATTTGCCAAGTGAAATACTTTTACAGAGATGCCCCAACTCACAAACTTGATTTTCATAGAATTCCCTCTCGTTTCTCCATAGCACACAAGATTTTGAGATCCAGTGACTCCATCCCCTATTACAGGATTGTGGCGATTTAGCACTGTAAGATGTGCACAGAGGTGGGAGGCTGCCTTTTTTTGAAAGAGTTAACAACTTAAGCAGGTCAAACCAAATAGATGTGATTGAAGCGAACTAAGAAGAGTATAGTAGTACCATATCCATGTTGAGTTTAAATCTGTTTATTGGTATACACAATAATACCACCTACATCCAAAGGCCGGTGGGTATATCACGACAAAATGTGAGTGGAACAAAGACCGAGAGGAACAAAACCCACACCCCAACTAAGTTTCAATGTCCTCCCGGGGGAATCTCTCACACCCGATCCATCAATAGTCTTGCACATCTAAACCTTCCACAGCCCACTCCAGAGGAGCTCACTAAAGGGCCTGTCAAGCATCCAACAGGCGTGGTGGTGTGTGTAATGGTATCCATATATCTCTAGTTGTGGTTGTAAGTTGGAGAACTCAGTATTTGGAACATGTAAGTTTCTTCTACTCTCTCACCTAAGGAAGGTAAGCCATGGTCCCCAGGTTTTCTCAAAGTTGCTTCCCTTGCTTGAAGCGTTGTTGACATTATTTCCATCCTCACTAGGGCCCAGAGGCGATTCAACCACGTTTCATAATCCAGGTTTGCCTCTTTGCCCCTCAAAACTAGAATGGCCTGTGTTCAAATAAACAGGATTCAAGGCACAGTGAAGAGCGAGTTTATTCGTATGACAACTCCAAGTCACCTCAACGCAATAACAGAGTTCAGTCTGAACATGGGGTGTTTGGGGGGCAGCCGAGCACAGCGGGGTCTGCCCCCTGGCAGATTGGGAGGGGGTGGGGGCCAGACGGAAGCAGCCATTTTGTGGATTTGGGCTGCTTTGGGAATACCCGAAAAGCAGCCCAATTTCAAAAGATACCCCAAGGCTATTTAGGGGAGTTTGGCGCCTGCCCAGCCACCATTTTAGGTTCCGGTGACCTGGTGGCTGGGAGTGCTGTAGGTTAGGTTTTTGTCCCCACCCTCCCTCCCTCCCTGGGCTTTGGTGTTTTTGTGGGAGGATGTTAAGGTAGGTTTTTTCCAGCAGGGGCCATGTTTGGAACTGGTGCATAGGGGTGTTTATATTTTTGTAATACTGTCGCTTGGAACAGATGCTGCGGAGTTGTTTTTGAAGTTGACCAAGTTTGGCTGGAGTTTGGTAGTTTATCGTTAAGCTTGGGGAGTTGGTGAACAGGAGCGGGAATGGTTAAGCAGGTTGGAAGTTTACATTAGAGGTTTGTTAGTTACAGTTGCAGGAAGGCAGGTAGGATTGTAGGTCATGGGAGGGTAGGAGTTTTAAATGCTATGTGATAAGATTGTGTAATATTTAATGTTATTGAAAGTTATGCATTGTATGTTGCAGGGTGGGAGTTTTTATCATGTGGGGATCGTAGGGGTGGGGGAGGAAAGTCAAGGGGTCAGGTAAATCTATGTTTAGAGAGGTTTTCGTTTTGTAAGGCAAAGTGCCAGTTTAAATAAAATTGTGATATGCACCTGTTTCAATAAAGCGGCCTTTTACACACACAAATGGTTGTCGGTGTGGCTTGCCCCCTCATCCATCCCAATCTACGATGCACTCCCGAGCATTACAAAGGAACAAAAGAGCGGGGGGAAGAGGAGCAAGTTAGGAGAGGAATATACCAAGTAGGAACAAGGTGATGAATAATAGTAAGGTGAAAATAACTTAATACTCAGGAAATTATATTCATTATAACACATGTCCCTTTTATAAAACAACAAGAACGTTTATGACCTTCCCTTGTCTTGGCTGAGTAGAAACCATAAGCAACTATATTGGAGCTAATAAACCATGGAGTGGGAAGAATTCCCAGATACAATCAGACAATGAGTGAAGTGGCAATTGAGTTTTAAACGTTAAGTGGTGACCAATTCTTTGAGCCACTCAGGTTTCCTCCTATTTCTTCTGGAGTTGAGAGTGATAGTCTTCATCACTTTAAGTTCGAGCCTAGAGCAGCGCCCTCTTGGAATCACTGAGTACTTTTTACACGCTTGTGTGTGTGTTTTGTTTTTGTTGCATTTTTCCTATTGGGCTTTGCGTGCGAAAACAGCACGCAATTGGGTAAAGGCGGGTGTATGTCCCACCTTTGCCAGGGATTGTACCGCCCACGGCCTACGGCTTGAGGTTACGAGCCGCAGCGCGCAGTATGCCATGCAGGGCCGGACTGAGAACCAAAACCGGCCATGGCAAAGTGCTTGGCCGGCCCCCTGGGGGTGTGACCGAGCTCTTTCTCGGGCCGGTTTTCGGCCGATTTTGTTACAGGGCCGCTTTTGCAGCTATGCTGCAAAAACGGCCCAGCAACAGAAATGGCCGAAAACCGGCCCCACCCTTGCGGTGCACCGGGGGATTGCCCGGTGCCTGCAACGGCCAGTCCGGGCCTGATGCCATGTGTTAAGTGTCAGATGTCACACGAGCTTGCGCACACCACGCAGCTCGCATGTTGGTAACTTGTTAATGTACTTCGATCGCTGATTAAGCCTTGAAACCAAAAGGAGGCCTCCTCCAAATGAGCTACGGAATGCCATCTTATATCACATGTCCGTCCTGTTGATGTTCGATGATATTGCAACGATGTTCATGTGAAGTCAATATAATAAAAGACTGCAGCCCTTTTCCACCAAACAGAGACTGCATGTGTTAAGTGGGAAACAAAGAGGGTCGCAGGGGTATTTTCACAGCTCACCCCGCAGAAAAAAGGGGCAGTGGCGGTGGCGGGAAAGACAGGGAAACCACATCGCCTGGGAATTCCCTGTCAGGTGTCCCCAAAGCCACAATGTACATCAGATAGACGCGTGGCTATTGTGCTCGCACAAAAGGACTGTTAGCAACCTGTTCGCGAGGCTAGCATTTCAGTAAGATAGCTGGGTGGGTCAATGTGCCTGATTGAGAGATCTGATAAGCATTCAGAATTTACATCTTTCGATTTGAGCTGAATAACTACATATTTTCTGTACTGAATGTCAAGCATCACCCGGAAAAATACAGATCGTGCTGGTGCACAGAACAGGTCCAATCATGATACTGGAAGTTACACGCTGTTTGCGCTATTGGCGCTAGAAGTGACCTGCCTTCAATGCATTTCCTAGAATCAAAGAAGGTTTGGGTCTATTATAAAATATGATTCATTAGATGCGTTGGCACGAACTCAGGGTTACTACGCCGAGAGTGGCACAACGCACAATGCCCCCCCCCCCCCCCCCCCTACACACACACACAAAATGTAGAGAAAGAGAGAGGGACCTGGGTTTCCGATATCTCTCAGACATTATTTGACTTTGGGCTGAATGGTGCCCCATGAAAGGGTTGCGGCCTCCTGGGAGGTTGCAGCCCCCAGCACCACGGGGATTTCGCTGGCCTAAGTAAGGCTCCTGACGCTATATCCTCTCAATCCAGCGCAGGAACAGAAACGCCAGTGATATCGGGGGTTGTATCCAGGAAGGGGGCACCAAAGAACACATTAAATAGGCAGAGATCGGTGTCAAGTGTTCTTATCCAGATTACACACTTTTACCCTTGTTTTTCTTTTCTTCGTACTTCGGGATCACAGCAAAACGTCTTTCACTCCTAAATACATGAGGACATTTACATACCTTTCAACTCACGGTGCGTGTATGTGTCTCGCGAGATTGGCTCCCTGCGCAGGATCACCCGGCGAGGCGCCGCTGTTATAGCGCGTGCACACAACACAACTAAACGGAGACCCCTGCGGAAAGGGGGTATCGCTCCAGCTAATTGTTTGGACATTCCGCATACCTCTAGTCTATTACGGGGGTGACACCTCCCCGGGTCAAGGAAGCCACCCTGGTGAGTAAAAGTAGCAGAGGCTGAGTTGGTCCGAATGTCCCGCCCCTCTTCACACAATGAAATATTTTCATTGTGTGACAGGTCTGTGACAACAATAACATTTTACTTACCATCATTTGATGCTTGAGCCATATGTAAAACAGCACAGCCCTCTTTGATACATTCAAATGATTCATGTTTTGATTGTCTATGGAGCTTGTAATAAGAAAGAATGGGTTTGGTATATTAGTGAACAAGGTGAGGCTAGCATAAAAGAATGTTGCCACATTGGTATTTTTTTCGCCGTGTCATATCACTGAAGGGACATGAGATAATGTCGGACAGCAAAGGCACACCAATAGCTAAAAGTGTGCCTGTTTTTTTCCAGCCATAGTCTAAGGTCTTATGTCCTGCGAATAATTAATACAGCCAAGCTCCTTCGGTTTCTTACATGTCAAAGAATGCATGCAACTACAGTGGGATCATCCAAGAATGGAGGACAACATTATGTGGCATGTTGGCAAAATTATGCAGCAATATAGAACATTAAGTGGAACACTGTGCAATTATGTTACAATTTTACCAAGTAAAAAAACAGTGTCTACAAGAGACACTCAATATTTGTACCAGTTTATCACCCAAATACACTGGGGCCTATGTTTACAGTATAAAGTAATAGAAATATATCTAAGTGTGGTGCTAAAAAAGGAAATGTCGCCACCATGACCCCCTTTAAGGTTCAACGCAGGCAATATGCGAGGCAAGGAGGCACTGTGCATAGCTCTTATTCCCCAGCCTCTTATGGCGTTTTCACATAATACCACTCTGTGTCACCCAATTATACGCCACATTTACATTCTACTCAGTGCAACATAAACACACTCCATATACCATTCAGTGCCACATAATTACTCTACTGAATGCAACATAAAACACTCCACATAATACCACTCAGTGCCACATAATTACACGGCAAATATATATACTCTACTCAGTGCAACATAAATAGACTCCACATAATACCACTCAGTGCCACATAATAATATGCCACATAATCACACTGCACTCAATGCAACATGCACTCCACATAATACCAATCAGTGCCACATAATTACACGCCACCTAATTACACTCTACTAAATGTAACATAATACCAATCAGTGCCACATAATTACCTGCCACATTATTACACTCTACTCAATGCAACATACACTCCACATAATACCACTCAGTGCCACATAGTTACACTCTACTCAATGCAAAATAAATACACTCCACATCATACCACTCAGTGCCACATAATTATATTCCACATAATTACACTGCACTCAGTGCAACATGCACTCCACATAATACCAATCAGTGCCACATAATTACACGCCACCTAATTACACTCTACTAAATGTAACATAATACCAATCAGTGCCACATAATTACCTGCCACATTATTACACTCTACTCAATGCAACATACACTCCATATTTTACCACTCACTGCCACATAATTACACGCCACATAATTACACTCTACTGATTGCAACATACACTCCACATAATACCACTCAGTGCCACATAATTACACTCTACTCAATGCAACATAAATACACTCCACATAATACCACTCAGTGCCACGTAATAACAGGCCACATAATTACACTCTACTCAATGCAATATAAATACACTCCACATAATACCACTCAGTACCACATAATTACACACCATGTAAATACTCTACTCAATGCAACATAAATGAACTCCACATAATACCACTTAGTGTGACATAGTTACACGCCACATAATTACACTCTAGTCAATGGAACATAAATACACTCCACATAATACCACTCAGTGTCACATAATTAGACGCCACATATTTACATTCTACTCAATGCAATATAAATGCACTCCACATAATACCACTCAGTACCACATAATTACACACCACATAATTACACTCTACTCAGTGCAACATAAATACACTCCACATAATACCACTCAGTACCACATAATCACACGTCACAATTACACTCTATTCAATGCAACATGAATACTCTCCACATAATACCACTCAGTGCCACATAATTACACACCACATAATTACACTATACTCAATGAAAAATAAATACACTCCACATAATACCACTCGGTACCACATAATTACACACCACATAATTACACTCTACTCAATGCAAACTCCACTCCCCCGTTATTTATGTCCCGCTCCCTCATAACAAAAAATATATAACAAACAAGCATGAGAACAGGCAGGAAGAAGTTGCCCGCAGTGCAAGTACAAAAAAACCAGAAGACATTTTTTATGTTAAAATCTTTTTTTAATTAGGTTGTTCAGTTGTATATAATGTTGTCTTGGTTTGTATAAAGGTAACAAAAATGCGTAACATTTTTTATTATAACTTTTCAAGATGATGCACAGCAGCCACAATGCTTACAACAGAACCGAAAGTTCTGGCTAAACACATATGGTCCCACAGGCGAGATCTATTGGCTATGCCAATGCTTGTTTTTCTTTTGGCTCAGGTTTATTCAGGTTTTTGTCCCCAACATCTGGAATGCTTGTGATTCTATTGATGCTCCAAACCTTTCCATCATCCAAAACCAACACATTCTTGCGCACATTTGTTATCAGCTTCAGTTCAGAAAACATGCTATTTGCATTCCTTCGTGCCACAGGAAGATGAATGACTACCTTATCACTCCCTTTCCAGGTTCTTTTAAGGGTTTTGCGATTTAAATTGTATTGTGTATATAGGCTCGCTGATGATGGTGTACTCTTCCCTCAATTTCCTTTCTCTGTACCCATACTGGTTGCCCTCCTCCCAAATAACTGGGTTTTAGTTTAGTTCCAGGTATTCTTCCCTTCAGTGACACAAATGTGAAACACCCGTAACAGCATTAGGTGTAGTGTGGTAGGATTATTGCAGACCTTTTAAAGGATCTTCTAGAGGTAACCCTGTAATGGTGACCTATTTCAAGTTCTCTTTGATAATTCTGTTTACTCCAAGCCAGTGGCTCTTGGGCAATACAACGCTGTGGTGTGTGGGTTATAGACAAGTTCTGCAGGAAATACCTCATCTCTTGTGAGGTGAATTGTACGCCATTGTCTGAAACAAGGACATTAGGAACTCCTTCTGTGTAAAACGCATTAGTGAGGAAATCCTTCATGACCTTAGTGGTAATGGTCGGTACAACTCATATAACTATCCAATGTGAAAGATAATTAATCAAAACAATCATATACCTCCTGTACAGATTAGAAAACTTTAGGGGACCTATTATATCTATAGCTAATTTGTCCCATGGTTTAATTGGGACTTCCACTGGGGACATGGGAGAATTCCTTGTTATCTTGGATCTGACACTCTGAGCACAACGGTTTACTTTATCTTCCAAGAGGGTATCTGTCCCAGGTCCGGTAATGAGATCTGGCCTTATTCTTAGTTAGGCTCCTACCTTGATGTCCCTTGTGGGCTAGCTCAGCTATTCTATCCACAACTTCCTGGGGGGAAGCGATCTTATCACTCCTTTTTATTAAGTTTTCCTCAATCTACAATTCTTCCTGGACGTCCAAAAGTTTTGCAATTCTTCTTTCAAATCATGTATTTTGCTAGGCCATCCCTAAACTATTCTGTCTTTAACTTTATTTAGGACCTCGTCTTCTTGGGTGCCCTCCTTGGGTGCCCTTCTCCCATTCTTCTTTACTTATGCCCACTAGATTCACTTCCAATACTGAACTTAGCTTGTACTCTTCCTGAGGGGAGTATTTGGAAATAGGCAATCTTAAGAGGCAATCAGAAGCACAATTCTTCCCTTCTGATATATATTCGATCCTGAAATGTTATCCCTCCAGACCTAACACCCATCTAGATATTCTAGGAGTAGAATTTTCCATGCCTTTGGTGGTAAAAATGTGTGTTACTGTTTGTGGGCAGTACATAGAACAAATGGGAGGCCCCACACATAGTATGTGAAGTGTAGACTGGCCCAATAACATGCAAGAGGTTCCCTCAATGGTGGAATAGTTCAATTCCGCCCCTATGAGGGATCGGGACGCAAAGGCCACTATCTGTTTTTTGTTGTCAAGAACTTGTATCAGAATGGCTCCCAATCCTTTGGTGATAGCATAAGCTGTCACAATGGTTTTATGACTAACATCAACACATCCCAAAGTAGGTGCAGAAACAATGGCTTCTTTTATATTTTTAAAGGTGTTCTCTAACTCACTATCCTATACATAATGAACACCCTTTTCCAAAAGTTCCCATAGAGGAGCTATTGTGTCTGGTACATTTTTATGTACTTTGACATACACTCCACGAGACCCAAAAATGATCTAAGTTCATCTTTACTGGAAGGCGATGTTGCTTCCTTCACCGTCTCAATTAAATACATTTTTGGTCTAATCCCTTCTTTAGAGATGGTGTGTCCCAACTAGTCCACCGAACTCACACCAAATCGACATTTGTCAAAGCTTAAAGTGAGACTTGCTTTTTTCAATTTTCCAAGGACCAACCTTAAAATGTGATCATGTTCTTTTTCTGTTTCTGCATGAACTAAAACATCATCCTGGAACACCATAACGTTTTGCATACCACTCAAAATCTGCTGCATAATAATATTAGCCTGTTTAGCCTCACCTAAGGCTAAGGCTTCTTCTTCCCTTCTGTGTGTGCACAGGGGGAATGTGAGTGCATTCTGTAGGCACAGAATAGTACAGGCTGGGAATGTACAAAAAATGTATTTAGGTTACTAAGCACCGTTTTCCAATAGAGTTGCTATTTGGGGCCGTGCCATACTAGACGCACGAGGGCGCCTGTTGAGCCACAGTCTCTTCAGCAACTGGCAGATCTGCCAGGGGCCTTAAATGTACTCGGGTGGGGGTATATTACTAGTAGTGAGTCATTCTATTCATTGATTCCCTGGCTGCTGCGCCAGTTGCTGTTGAGCGTCTACGGCGAAATATGCCTCCTCATTCCCTATCCAACCGAGTGTGATCTAGTTCTTTCTCCCATCGGTGTAGTGTTGCTGTGCGTGGTACGGGCCTGCCTTAAAGAGGAACTTGTATATGTTAGAGACTGAGTGCTTATTGTCAGCTCTGTTAATGAGCCATTTATCAAAAGCAGTCAGCAGACAGGCTGTGTTTCTGGACCGCAGTGTGAGTCACCCGATAACAGAGTTGTATATATCTAGGGGCAGATTTACAAGAAACTGACGCATCTGCATAGATTCCTTGCGCCAGTGAAAAATGTCCTTGCACCACGGTGGATGCCCTGTATTTCCAATACAGTTCCCCATGGCGCAAGGATTAACAGATGCGTCAGAAATACTAGTGACGCATCGCTGGAGTTGCTCATGAAAGTGACGCAACTCCAGCAATGTGCCACAACAGATAGGTGAGTCCCACACAAAAAGCCCTGCACCATTCCTTACACCTGGTCTGAGCAGGTGTAGGGATTTTGATGCAGTGAAGGCGTAGAGCGATGCAGTGAAAAGTTGTACATTTCACTGCGTCAGTACTACATGGCTTTTCGCATGGGAACGTCTAGCCTGCATACATTATATCTGGTGCAGGTATAATGTGACGCAGGGCTTTACAACGTGATCCATCTCCCTTGAAATGTCACATTGTAAATTTGCTTCATTGTTTGCACCGCCGATGCGTCAAAAAAGTGACGTAATTGTGGCGCAAGGAGGCACAAGGGGCTTGTAAATCTGCCCCCTAATGCTCTGCTTGTCAGGGATACCATAGTCTCATTTCAACTGCTAAAACGATTGCAGCCCGCTCAGATAAAAAGGTCCCTTGCACGCCTGTAGTTCGCAAATTGCCAAGCGAGAAAGTAATTGCCTTCTCTAGCTGGTGAGAAGTTATGGTTGCCTATTATAGGGGTCATTGGAGATGGTATGGTGTTAAGCTAAGACATTGAGACACACTAGCCCAGGCAGCCATGGTGGTCTGTAGAATTGGGGAGGAATACACGCCCCTATGTCTGAGTTGCTTAGGTAGCCAAGGGGTCTTCCAAACATGGATGCCGGCAACTGATTGGTCCCATAAAGCACTCGTTTTTCTCAGAAACCTTGCAATGCCAGTCTACTAAGTAGTGCAGCTTTGAGCCACATAATAGTGTTTGAGGTAGTGGATTCCCAGTCCTCCCTATCTCTTTAACGCATATTGATGTTGTTTCAGTGTTTAAGCTTTTTTTCTTTTTAGAAATGAATCCCTCCATCAGGTCTACGTAGCAGAGAGTCTACATAAAAGTGGTTGAAGAAGGCGCTCTTGCATAGTGTATAGTATTTTCAGTAGGAGAGTCATCTTGGTGGCTGATATACATCCTAAATTGGACAGATCTATGTGCTCTGTTAATTAAGTCTCTATATTTCTAGTCGGTCATACAGTCCACTGCAGGGTTGATTTTAACACCAAGGTATGTGATATGTTTCTGTGCCTAAGAGAAATGGTATCTCTCTTGAAGAGTTATTTTTCATTCCCTCGATATGTTAAGTCCTAGGATTTTAGACTTTTGCGCATTTACCTTAAATCCTGATGCTAAGCTAAAGGTGTTGAGTTTGTGGAACAGGGTTGGAAACGTGGTCTGCGGCTTCGTGAGCATCAATAGAATGTAATTTGCGTTTAGCTCTAAGTTGTGTTCTGTTTTACCAACTGTGACTTCCAAAATCTGTGGGCTCTTGTGAAGAGCCCCGGCCAGAGGCTCCATCTAAAGGGTGATTAGGAGGGGAGATAGGGGGAAGCCCTGATGCATCCCCCTCTGAATCCTGATGGGGCTCAAATTTGTGCCATTCTTTGAACCCTCCTTCCGGGCGTGTGTAGCCACTTAATGCCGATTTCCAGAATTTGGGTCTCGTCCTGCTCCTTTTAAGGACCTCCTGGAGGAAAGCCCATTGTCCTCTCTTAAATACTTTTTAAGGGTCTAAGAGAAATGTCTTAGTACGTGAGGCTTGGTCTATCATGTGTAATGTGTTTTGTGTTGTCATGACATCCCCCCTCATGGATTAACCCCATCTGATCCGGACCCACCAGGTGTTGCATATAGGAGCTAAACCATGGGCAAGAATGCACGTGAAAAAGTCAACTTGGTGTAAGAGGCGCATTTGGTGGGGTCTTTGCCTGGTTTGGGTATGACCGATATGATAGCCATTTGCATCGTGGGAGTAAGTGTTGCAGTGTCAGCAAAGGAGTGGTATCGTTTTCTCGATATGGGGATAATTGTGGGCAGTGCATTTTTTAGAATGTGTCCGTAAACCCGTCCAGGCCTGGGGCTTTCCCTTTGTGCAGTTTGGAGATACTACTTAGGACCTCATCGACTGTAATGTCCTTAAATAGCTTTTCTGACTGTTGTGTATTGAGGGGCGGGAGTGAAGTTGTGTCCAAGCCAGGATCGCATTCCCTAAGAGGATTGGTCAGAGGTATATAGTGCAGACTATTGGTGTTGAAAATCCCCTACTATGCCCTTAGAGGAGTAAGCTTTCTTGCCTTCATGAGTAGTAATTTAAGTGATGGTCTTCTTCTGCAGTGTCCTTCTGAGCTTACATGCAAGTAGTTTGCCATCTTTGTCACCCCCTGTGTAGTATCTGTGTTTGGTGCGCAGCAAGGCATATTCCATGGTGTCCCAGTCAAGTGCTTTAATTTGTTGTCTTGCAGCTGTGAGCTGGTGCCAGACCTTCCGAAACCCTGAGTGTTTATGTTGGCTCTCAGAGTCACTCACCTTTCCCTCCAGTTTCCTGAATTTGACCCTCCTATCTGTGTTAAGGATTGCAATTATAGCGATAAGCTCCTCTCTACTGAATGCTATAAGGGAATACCAGAGCAACACTAATTTAGAGATCGATCCCTCGTTCTCTGTCAAGTAGTTGTAATGTAGGTACGAATGGACTCAAACATCTGATCGCTTCAGGAAGTTGTTGTTTAATTACTAATGTCCCTGTCTTGGGAGAACATCTGTGTTTTGCAGGTTAAGCAACGCATGGGCATGGCCTGACAGTGCCTTGATGCCTATATCCACCTTTAGGACAAGTGGTAAGAGCTGTGTTGTGCCTAGGTATTAATCTACTCTGGGATAGGTTTGGGGTGATGCAGAGTAGGATATGTAGTCTATACTAGAGAGATGGTGAGCTCGCCAAATATCGCCCCAGATCTCTTAGCCATGCATGCCCTTTGGTTGAATGAGCTCTGAGTACTTAGTCGAGGTTCACGGGGCATTAAGGCCCCAGGTGTTTAGACTAAGGACCTACAGTCATTAGCGCAGAGAATCTTGCTATATAACTCCTCCACATATATTGTAAAGGTTTGGATATCTCTGTTGTGTAAGAGTGAAGTAGCATGAGGTGTGTATGACGCATTGTATTGCGGTGGTGTGGTTCTCGGATGTACCTGTAAAGTGATCCAGTAAACTTGAAAAACACTTCCACTCCCCCCCAACTGTATTAAACCACTCAAATTGTAGGGCTTGAAAGTGCCCATTGGGTCCATGGTTCATTGTACCAGTTATATGCCACCTGGGTCCCCCTCCTTTCCCCCCACACACAACGTCCTTAGTCAGGTGGCTGACCATAGTTACAGTCTCAGGGCTCCAATTCGTCGGCTTGGAGTTGAAAGAGGATCAACCTATTGTTCTTGCTGTATTTCGTCTTCTGAGGGATTCCATTTGATTTTTTCCTCCCTTCAACTTTGTCCACCTTCCAACTTGCTTCTCTGATTGTTTTTCTTTGAGGGAGAGTTTCTCATCAGGAGAGTATCCCCTCCACCTCAGGCAGCTCCAAAATTATGTCTGCTTTCATGAGGGAGTGGACTGCATGGGCTTCATTGTTCCAGGTCAAGAGTAACACCAGTGCATTATTGCTTTATTGTAGGTGGGACATAAATTAGACATATCATTGAACCTTCAAATTGTATGGTGATCATTTGGCGAGCTGCTTCCAATTTCACTTTTTTTCTGGCAGTAGTGTAGACAGGTCAAGATGTCTGATGGGATGTTTCTTGCGCCAGGGTCTTTTGACCCTTTGGGTCCTGTCCAGTTGTATGTTGGCCAGTGCTAGATCAGGGAGAATTTGATGGAACAGTTGTTTTACATAAGATTCAATGTCTCCCTTTTCCTCTTCACCCGGGGCTCTCCGGATGCGGAATTGTGTTATTTACATGATCTGTTTTCAAAATCCTCCAGGTGGGATTGTCATGTGAGGTTTGGATTTTTCAAGTCCACCAGCTCCCTCCAATAGGTGTCCAATTCCTCCTCTCTTACATCAATACTATCTTCCAATGAGGAGACTGTTTGGCCCAATTCCCCCGTTCATGTTTCATGTCCTTTGAGACCTCTTCCCATAGCAGTGTGATGTCCTGGTGGAGTTTACCAAAAACGTCTTCCATGAAGGCCTTGATCTTCGGAGTCTTCACTCGTGAGGGCAAGGATTTTTGTAGAGAAGGGACCCGGCTAGCTCCTTTTTGGGGGCTTTGCTCACAAGGTGGTTCAGTTTTCTAAGAGGAGACATTGGGAAGCATATCCTTGAGTGTTGAGTTATTTTAAGATTTTTGTGTCGCCACCCTGACAGGGGTCAGGCCAGAGGACTTGTTTGGGGCATTGATTGGCTCAGGCTGTCACTGTGCCACTGTAATATAGCCCTTTTTGGTTTGTACCTGCTATCAACAGGTCCCAAAATTTAGTGATCGGACCCAGCTGCTGAGTTGGCTCCAATCAAGTGTCCCACAGACCCTCTGCTAGCTCTCCGTTTGTTGTGCGGGCCCCAGACCCCCCACCCCCGGGTGATCTAGGTGGGGGGACATAATGGCTGTGTTGGTCATTCCAGTTCTTGTTTGGTGTGGGGGCTGCCAGTGTCCAACGAGCACCTCAAAGGCAACCTGTGCTTTAGCGAGACAGTTCCACCTGGAATCAATTTGAATTTAAAAACATTTGTACAGCGCACGCATACCCAGCGGTTTCATGGCGCTAGTGGTGATCAGTGGATGGTAGCAGCAGAGAGATTAAGGGTAGGCTTGTGAGAACAAAAAAGTTTTAAGGTTTTTCCGGAACAGGGGGTAGGAAGATGAGGTGCGCAGAGTAACCGGGAGGGAGTTCCAAAAGGTTGGAGCCAGGACAGCGAATCTCGCTCCGCCCGCCCTCTGCTTTTAAAAGCGAGGGATGGTAAGGAGGGCCAAATGGGCCGAGCGAAGTTCTCTGCCTGGGCAGTATGGTTTGATAAGAGAGCAGATGAACTCGGGAGCAGTGCCCGCTCTGGCTTGATATGTAAGTCAGCCGAGTTTAAACAGGGGCCCTCTCTTATGGGGAGCCAGTGCAGTGTTTTGAGTAATGGGGTGACCCGATGATATCTGGGGAGGCCATGGATCAGGCGGGCCGCCTGATTCTGCACCAGTTGTAATCGATGGATCGTGTATGCAGGGGCTCCATTATAGACTATGTTACCGTAGTCTATACGGGACAGTACCATGGCCAGCATGATAATTTTTAAGGCTGAGGGGGAAAAAAACGAGAAACTTTCCTAATTACTCTGAGGGAAAAGAAACATGAAGAAACCACAGAGTTGACTTGTGGGTGAACAGTGAGCTGGGGATTAAGAAAGATTCCCAGAGTTTTCACTTTGGACACCGGGAGTGGAGGGGCACCGAGGGAGGGGGGCCAGAAGGAAGGGGACCAGGGGCTGCAGCCACCTCCGGTCAGGACCAGCTCGGTCTTGTCCGGATTGAGTTTGAGGTGGCTGCAGTTCATCCAATCTTGAATGAGGGTCATGGTAGTTTGGACATTCAGGGCAGATGAAGGTGAATGAGACAGATTGAAGATTAACTGGAGGTCGTCCGCGTAATTGAACACGGTGACCTCCAGTTGCTGTAACATAAAAATGAGGGGAAAAATATAAAGATTAAACAAAAGAGGGGAAAGTGATGAACCCTGGGGGACCCCGCATTCTACCTTACGAGAGGCCGCCGCAAAACCAGCCAAGTGGACTCCTTGTGTTCTCCCGGCAAGAAAGGACTCCAGCCAAGAGAAGGCTAGGCCCTCTACACCCGCCGCCTTGACACGGTTAAGGAGGATGGTGTGGTCCACCGTGTCAAAAGCGGCGGATAGGTCAAGGAGAATCAGGGCTTGCGGAAGGTTGATGTCGATGCCTTCACGCAGCTTGTCCATGACTGAGATGACCACTTTTTCGGTAGAATGCAGGGGACGGAAACCGGCTTGGCAGGGGAGAGGCAGTGGTTTGCCTCAATATGAGTTCTCCAAGTAGAGGTGATGTGGGTTTCGAGAACCTTTGCCAGGTAGGGGAGGAGAGGGATCGGCGTCCAATTTTTTTAAGATTGGGATGACAATCGCCGATTTGTGTGAAATGGGAACATGACCATGGATAAGTGAGTCGTTAAGGAGGGTCAGAGGGGGGGTGGGGCAGGCTGAGTAGACTTCCCTGAGTATGCAGGCAGGGGCAAAGTCCTGGGGTGAGCCAGATTTGACCCGTTGGAGCAGAGGACGGAGGGTGTCAATAGTTAGAAGTGGAAAGTTGGTCAGTTTAACGGTAGAAGGGGGGGGGGGGTCAACAAAGGTGGAGGAAGGCGGAGGGATGTTGTGTTTGATTTTTACGACTTTGTCTATAAAGAACTCGTTGAGTGAGTCACAGAGGGATTGGGACGGGGGGATGGTTGCTGCGGCTCTGGTGGATGAGGCAAGCTCATGGACGGTGGAGAAGATCTCTTTCGATTGTGACTCAGCGACCATTATCCTGTGGGTGTAATATTCAGCTTTTGCTTCCAGGATGCTCTTTTTATAGATTTGCAGAGCGGCCAGGTAGATTGTTTTTTGGGCAGGGTCGTAAGTTCTTCTCCAAACTCGTTCAGCCCTTCTTGCAGCAAGTTTTTTCTCTTTAAGGTCGGGGGTAAACCAACGATTGGCTGCATGGGCGCGTTTAACTGAGAAACGCTTGAGGGGGGCGAATTCGTCGCCTGCCACCGTGAGCCAGTTGTTAATTGCGGCCAGCTGAGGGGCAGCTGTCAGACCGGTAAGATCCGGACAGGTCTTGGCCAGGGCCGAACAAAAGGAGGGCATGTTTACCTTACCCCATTTCCGAACCCAGGTGTTTTTGGGAAGGGGGGGTTTGACCGGGGGTGCTAGGGCAAGGGAAAACGTGATGGTGGAATGATCTGACCATGGACAAGGAGAAATAGTGGGAGAAGTGGATGGAACATTCAGTGTCCAAATTTGGTCTAGCATATGGCCATGAAGGTGGGTTGGGCTGTGGATGAGCGGTACAAAATTCAAATTTTTCATAAGGCTGGTAAATTCCTTGGATTGGGGGGTTTCGGCAGGGTCATTGGGCCAGAAATTGAGATCCCCTAGAACTAATACAGAAGAATTATTAACTACCAAAGTGGCCAGAAGAGTCTGGATATCGGGGAGAAACGAAGGAGTGGACTGGGGAGGACGGTAAATAAGGACAAAAGTGAGGGGGGCGTGGTGGGAGGTAGAACGAGCTACGAGAAGATCAACATCGGTGATAGGTGGGGAAGGAAGAATTTGAAAGTTGAAATCAGTACGAGCTATTAAAGCCACTCCACCACCCCGCTTACCTTCAGGGCGATCCGCACGAATGATGGAATATGTTGATGGTAAGGCGGCAAGCACGTTAGGCAGGGAGTCGGTCTTGAACCAGGTCTCGGTTAAGAACAGGAGATCTGGTTCATTGGAGTCGAGATAGTCAAATAGCTCGTATTGGTGATTTACGGCGGACCTGGTATTTAGAAGGGTAGCCGAGGTAGAAAACGCCTGAGCAGGGGGGGCTGGGGGTGGGGGGGGAACTGGGGAGGATGTGAGGGCAGATGAGGCAAGAAGGGATACTAACCCAGGGGAGGAGGATGGAGGGGAACTGTATAGGCCAAGGTGTTGTAGTTCGGTAGTGGTAGAGGGGTTGATACTGCCGGGGATCAACCTACTCACTCTACTGCAGGTGCACCTCATGGGGTTCTGCATTTAACGGATCTCCCTGCACGTTGTTGGTCGTAGCTGATGTTGCGCGTCCCACAGGGCCACTGTTCTAGTCTCACTCTAGGTCTGTGGGTTCCCCCAGGCACACTTGCAATCTACCCATATCAACCTTTGGCCTCCTCACTGCTTTCCTGGAGCGCTGCCTTTTGTGCTGTTCAGTCCGACCCTCTCGATCGTTTTCGTGCGGCTGAGGTTAGTGCAAGTTGCACTGGTTCACACATGGGCTTGGTCCACTCACAGACAATTTATTTAATGGGAAGCCTAGTCAAGCTTTACCAAGGAGCCAGCCACGGTGGGCTCCTGCTATCATTGCCCTTCTGGGCGAGCTGGTGCAGCCGGCGGGGGTTAGGGTTTGGGTGGAGAGATAGGCAGCTGCTGAAATAGAGAGGTTATGTGCAGAGCCGAGGTGCTCCGATTTCGTCACCATCTTGGTCACCCCTCCCTACCCATTTTACATTTAAGAAAGCTGAAGAAACAAGTTACTTACCTGTAACTTTAGTTCTCCAGTATTGGTAACTTTCATAGATTCCCATTGCTTGTATCATTCCCCGTCGTCGGAATGGGAGCCTCGGTAATAATATATATATATATATACCTAGGTAAATACACCCTAATAGGTGTAAAAAAGGTAAAAAATTTAGGCCTAGGCCTCATTATCTTTTGCAGCCTATTGCTGTCATTATGTAAAAAGACCCAAAGTCCCCTTAGCAACCAATCAGATCAGCCTCACCCTGTAGAACCTTCCTGAGAAAGCTCAGAGCCTCAGATTTTCGTAGCCGTTGCTTTGCCACATAATCACCTAGCCCTAAAGTGAGCTTTCCCAGGGGAGGCGGGTGGGCGCATGGGAATCTATGAAAGTTACCAATACTGGAGAACTAAAGTTACAGGTAAGTAACTTGTTTCTTACTCCAGTATTGGAACTTTCATAGATTCCCATTGCTTGTATCAGAGTAGATAGCAGTTAGCATACCTCAAACATTTCGTGCACAGTATAGAATCATTATCAGCCAATGACCTCACAGATTATAACAACTATAAAGCAGTAACAAAGCATAATAAACGAAATGTTTGAAAAAACAGGAGGAGGGAAGAGAGGAAAGCTCACCTCTTATTGGAAGAGATTTCTCAGGACTGCCTGTCCTACAGCCGAATCCTCCTTTGCAGCCGCCTCCAGGCAGTAATGTCTCGTGAAGGAGTGCGTACTGCTCCAGGTGGCTGCTCTGCAAATGTCCTTTATGGATACTCCAGCAAACAGTGCCGCTGATGCTGAGACCGACCTTGTGGAATGTGCCTTCACCTGTCCTTGTAAAGGTTTGCCTGCCGCCTGGTGGCAGAACCGGATCGCACTAGTTATCCATCTAGATATCCCTTGTTTTGACAAAGGAAATCCTTTCCTTGGGGCTCCGAAAGCCACAAACAGTTGGGGTGTTTTTCGAAATCCAGCTGTGCGTTGTAGATAAAATTTCAAACATCTCTGAACGTCCAGAGAATGAAGTGTCCTCTCAGCCTGGGTTGAAGGCCGAGGAAAAAAAGATTTCAAAACCACTGGCTCGTTAAGATGAAAGTCTGTCGGTACCTTCGGAATGAACTTGGGGTTCATCCGCAGGATAACTGTATCATTCTTGAACTGTAAGAAGGGTTCTTTGATGGTTAAAGCCTGAAGCTCTCCTACTCTCCTTGCAGAGGTGAGTGCCAAAAGAAGCGCCACTTTCCATGATAGGAACTTCAGGTCCGCTTTATGCACTGGCTCAAATGGCGGTCTCATTAGCTGAGCCAGGACCACATTCAAGTGCCACACCGGAGGTGGGGGCCTAACTGGCGGGAAAACTCTAAACAGTCCTTTCAGGAATTGTTTGATTACTCTCGCTGATAATAGAGAGGGACCCGATCTCGTTCTCCTATACCTGGAAATAGCTGCCAAGTGGACCTTGATAGAAGCATGAGCCAGACCTGCTTGTGCCAATGAAAGAATATATGGTAAGAGTTGATGCGGAGCTGACGAGAAAGGATGTACTTTTTCCCTCTGACACCACAAATGGAACCTCTTCCATTTCGCTCTATATGTCTTATTAGTGCTAGGGGCTCGTGCCTGTGCCAAGATGGTCCTGCATTCTTCCGGGATGTTTAAATCCTTAAACTCTCTGTATTCAGGAGCCAAGCCGCCAACTGAAGCGAGCTCGGGTTCGGGTGAAGAACTTGGCCGTTGTACATAGACAGAAGTGTCAGTTTGGGTTGCAGATGAATGGGTGGTGTCTCTGATAGGAGAAGCAACTCCGTGTACCAAAACTGGCGAGCCCAGGCAGGCGCTATTAGTATCATCCTGCACCTGTCCATCTTGAGTTTCTTGAGGACTCGAGGAATTAGGGGAAATGGCGGAAAGGCGTAAACAAACGCGCCTGACCAGGACATCGAAAGGGCATTCCCCAGTGACCCTCGATGGTGTTCCCTGCTTGCGTAACACCGGCATTTCTTGTTCCCCGGTGTTGCAAACAGGTCGATCGCTGGGGTCCCCCAACGGGAGAAGATGTCCTTGATCACTGCGTCCTCCAATTCCCACTCGTGCGAGACTGCTCTCAGGCGGCTTAGCGTATCCGCCTTCGTGTTGCATACTCCTGGAAGGTGTTCTGCTACGAGTGTGATGTTCTGCGCTATCGCCCATTCCCACAGTATTTGGGCTTCCTGTGAAAGCAGTGGCGATCTTGTGCCTCCCTGCTTGTTGACGTAATGCATTGCGGTGGTGTTGTCCGTCCGCACCAGGATTGCTGAATCTGTAATCCTTGGGAGGAAAGCCAACATTGCCAGTCGAATAGCTCTTAACTCCAGAACGTTGATATGTAGATGACGTTCTTCCTGAGTCCAGTGACCACTGACCTGGAGGTCTTGCATGACCGCTCCCCAACCTTGAAGAGAAGCGTCCGTGGTAATGACCTGAGGAGCCCTTGCAGCCTTGAAACTGAGTCCCACAGTGAGGTGAGATCTTTTCATCCACCATGAAACCGACCGTTTCATCCGCTGGGTTATCGCCACCCTGTCGTCGAACGAACCTTCCACTTGTCTCCACTGAAGGTCCAGCTCCTCCTGCAGGGGGCGCATTCGCAGTCTGCAATGCGGAATCAATTGAATACAGGATGAAATCGACCCTAGAAGAGATTTGTACATCCTGACTGTCATCCAACTTCTCTTTTGGCAACGGGTGGCTGACGATATGAGTTTCATCTGTCTCTCTTCCGATGGGAAGGCTTTGCACTCCTGAGTATTGAGTATCGCTCCCAAGAACTTCACCGTACTTGCAGGCTGAAGAACTGACTTTTCCTTGTTGAGTTGTAAACCCAGATGAATAAAGAGGTTCAAGCACGTGTCCACTGCCTTCGATGCCTCTTGCAAGCTTGGGGCCTTCAGCAGCCAGTCGTCTAAGTACGGGAATACTTCCAGCGACTGTCTTCTCAGAAATGCTGCTACCGGTGCCAGCACCTTTGTGAATATCCGAGGAGCGGACTTTAATCCAAATGGGAGCACCATGAACTGGAAGTGACTCTTGCCTACTGTAAAGCGAAGGAAACGTCTGTGAGCTGGATGGATCGGGATATGAAAATAGGCATCTTCCAGGTCTAATGTTGCCATGTAGTCGCCTGGGTTCAAGAGGCGCAATATGTCCTGGAGTGAAATCATCCGAAACGATAGTTTCGTGAGATAGGTGTTGAGCTCCCTCAAGTCCAGGATAGGACGCCACTTTTGTTTTGTCTTTCGGATCAGAAAAAATCTGGAATAGAAACCTTCTCCCCTTTGTGATAGGGGAACACGCTGGATCGCCCCTTTTTGAAGCATTTGTTGAGCTTCCTCTTGAAGAAGGTTCAGATGGCTGGAAGTAGCGGCGTGGGGAGCTCTTGTAGGTGGAAAGTCCTGGAATTCTAGAGTATGCCCATTTCGGATGATATTTAATACCCACTGATCCGATGTAATCTCTTCCCAGCTGCTCAGATGTTGTGATATCCTGCCGCCCACTGGAGATCCCAGAAGCGGAGGAACAGTTGGCAGAGTCGGGAGGCCGCTATTGACGCTTGCCAGCGTCCTTGCCCTGACGCCCCTGTCGTCCACGAGCGTTCTGGCGAGAGAAAGACTGGGATTGCGACTGCCTCTGATAGTATTGATTGCCGTACTGGGGCCTGTAAGACTGCGACTGCTGTGAATATCGCTGTTGCTGATAACCTCCTCTAGGTGAAGAGAAACCTCTTCCTCGTGCTCCACGGAACGGTGTCTTTCTATATTGCAGGTTCCCCAGAGCCCTTGCTGTCTCTGTGTCCTTCTTTATACCCTGTAGGGTATCGTCGACATGTTTCCCAAACAACATGTCCCCGTCGAAGGGCAAATCCAAAATCCTATTCTGGACCTCTGGCCGGAAGTATGTAGCTCTCAGCCATCCTTGTCGCCGAAGAACCGCTGCACTGCCTAGGGCACGGAAAGAGATGGTGGCGATGTCCATCGCGCAGTCAATCATTTCCGAAGAGGAACGTTGTCCCTCTTCCAGAAGTTTCTGTGCTTCCGCTTTCTGGTCATCCGCTAGCAGATTCACATAGTGTGCCACATCACTCCACATCTGGCGGTCGTACCTTGCTAGGATCGCCAAGGCATTCGCCGCTCTGACCAGCAAGCTAGCCATCGACGAAAAACGCTTCCCAGCGTTGTCCAACCTTCTACCCTCCTTATCCGGCGGAGTCGTGAGGGTGGCCGAAGGATTCCGCGATTTCTTCTGTGCCGCCTGCGATATGACCGAGTCAGGTCTAGGTTGTCCAATCAAACAGGCGGGACTGTCATCTGGAGCTTTATATTTTTTCTCCAAGCGCGGAAGAGTTGGAATGACCGTCGCTGGGGTCTGCATCACTTTCTTCCCTTCCTCCCATATGTGCTCCACAATGGGAATCGAGCGCACGGCCTTACGGTATGCCTCTTTGAAATCGTATAAAAAACAATCTGTAGATGTTGTCGGCATCGCTAACTTAAAGCGCGCTGTGGCTCTTTCCATCAGGCTGAAGAAACCTCCTACATCAGCCGGAGGCGAATCGACCGGGTCTGGCACTGGTGAAGCCGGATCCGGAGCAATATATTGGTTCCATTCACTCTCTTGATCTTGGTTTTGCCCCGTTTCCTCTTCATCCGAGGTATCCACTTGGACTTGCGGAGGATATGCCCTCTCATGTTCTTCCTGTGCAGGCCGCACTGACTGTGCTGCCACCACCTGCGGTTGAACCTGTGCTTGACCTTCCACAGGTTGCGACCCCTTCTTGCTCCTATACTCCTCCAGCATAGCCCTCAAGTCTGTCAAAAGACTTATAGGCATCGATACCATGCCCTGCTGTGGTTGGGTATCTTGGTATGCAACCTGTCTCTCTGGCCGCTGTTCCTTTTGATAATAATATTCCTCATCCAAATCCGAATCATGGTATTTCAGATTCAATTGTGATGGACTGTAAGCGTCCCCATACATCTCATTTTCCTCTTCTGAGTAGTCATCTTCATCCAACAAAAGGGGTGGAGGTAATGATGGTACCTTCCTTGGAGAAGTCATATCTGGGGTTATCCTCCTCCTTCTGATGTTCTCTGGCGCTCCTGTCGTCAACGGCGTTGAAAACAAATCCACCGTTTCTATATTCTGAATCGTCGTCGACGGCATCGTCGACGAGAGTCCCTTCACCGTCGACGGCATCGTCGACGGAACCATCATCGTCGTCGGGTTCACCGTCGACGGGATCGTCGACGGAACTGTCATCGTCGACGGGTCCATCGTCGACGGGCTCGTCGACGGAGCTGTCGTCGTCGACGGGCTCACCGTCCTCGTCGACGGGATCGTCGTCATCGAGATTGCCACCGTCGACGGAATAGTCATCGTCGACGGGATGGTCTTCGTCGACGTGGTGGTCACCGTCGACGTGGTCATCGTCGACGACGCCGTCATCGATCCAGTCTTCGTCGACGGAATCGACATCGAGGTCCTCGTCGACGCTCTCGTCGTCGTCCTCGTCGTCGCTGGATGGCTCGTCGACGACTGAGGAGACAAAATCACCTCAGATGATTTAGAGTCCTTCTTGACCCCTGTAGAAGCCTCTACAGTCGGTTTTTTGACGGACTTGGCTACTTTAACCTGGTGGGAAGGCCCAGCCGAGCTCTCATCCAGTTTAGCCTTTTGCACCTGCAGTGCCTGCCTTTCCCTCTCCTTTACACTCACGTGAGGAGATTCGATAGGCCCTGGCTTGCCAGACCTATCAGAGGTCACACGCACAGCCTTTAAGGGGGGTTCAGTTGAAGTGTCCACAGACGATCCGCCCCTCTTCAATGAAGTCTTTGAAGATGTTGATCTGGCATCTTCCTCATCACCAGACACTACTTCCTCCCTCCTTTCCAACTTCCTGAGCCACAGAAGCAGCCGTCCTTCACGATCACGGAGGGTTTTAACAGACATTCTCCTGCATATACTACACTTATCGACCTTATGGTCTGGGTATAGACAGTAAATACAGTCTTGATGTTGATCCTCTGTATAAAGTCGTTTTTTGCCACAAGTGGCACAAGACCTGAAAAGGCTCTTCTTTTCCTTATCAGCCATGACAAAGCTGAAAGAAATCCTTAAAGAAAACTGTTTAAACAGTACCTCAAGTTGAAGTTAGAGCAGAGCTCTAAGGAGACTCCCTGTCACCAACGAAGCGGTAGAAAATCTGAGGCTCTGAGCTTTCTCAGGAAGGTTCTACAGGGTGAGGCTGATCTGATTGGTTGCTAAGGGGACTTTGGGTCTTTTTACATAATGACAGCAATAGGCTGCAAAAGATAATGAGGCCTAGGCCTAAATTTTTTACCTTTTTTACACCTATTAGGGTGTATTTACCTAGGTATATATATATATATATTATTACCGAGGCTCCCATTCCGACGACGGGGAATGATACAAGCAATGGGAATCTATGAAAGTTCCAATACTGGAGTAACAGGGAATAACTCCAGGAGTAGAAACTATGATATGAGATGGCCTTTCATTTTATGCTATAGTGTGATATGGCCCGGCATTGCACATCACTGTATGACTTGTTATTGTATAGTATGTATGAAATGGCCTGTCATTGTATTTTAGCAAGCTGCGATATGGCCTGTCATTGTATCCTATGGTACGAACTGCTCTCCTTAGCAACAGTGTTACTTTGGAGAAGAAGCATAGCAGACAAAACGTTGTAGTTGTATGAACTGCTTTCTGTGGCTACAATGTTAACACGGAGAAGAGGTGCTGCAGAGAAAATAACATATTTGGAAAACAAAGTGCTTTTAAACATTAAACAAGTCCGGAGATACAGTGTCAAAGTGCCTCAATCAGAGCGCAAACTGCAGAAAGACACTAATAAAGACATTATTCTTTAATTATTCAGTACTTGGTCCATGCACCATCGAAAAAACAAACTTACAAAGAGAGAAAGTAAAACTGGCACACACTGACCAATGAGAACCAAGGAATGAGTGATGATGAAGTCAACCAATGGTATGTAATGAGCCGGCACTATGCCCCCTTTAAATTTAATTTGACAAACTAAAGATCTTGCAATGAGCCCCTCATGTTCTGTCTCAGGCAAGACTTAAAAATGGGGCATCTCAATAACGTGATTTTGAGTGTATATGATGTAGTGGGCTTGAGGAGTGCCTCACAGCTGAACTAAGCAGCTGTCATCTTGTTTGGGTGAACCTTTTAAGAACCAAGGAGACAGGCAATTATGTAATCAACGTTAGAGATATAGATGGATCATCCATAACAGGGTAGCTAAGGAGACTACGTGCTTTCAGAGTATGAATAGAGAAAAAATGTATGTGAGAACACACCACATCTGCCTCTGACAAGACTACCTGGGTACAAGCTCCCACATTTGGAGGAGCCAATTACAAAAGAGGAGGTCGCCCGAGCTCTCCAGAGTTTAAAGATTTGAACAGTACTAGAAACAGCTGACTTTTTCGATCCAATTACTCCTGTTCGTTCTTAGAGTCTTTCAGAAGACAAAGCTGACAAAGTCACTCAACTATATTGGAGGCCATGGGCAAACCAGCTATGGAATATGCGTCTTCCAGGCCAATCTCTCCCCTCAACAAAAATCCTTACATTTAAATGCAGGCTGCAGTCTTGTCATTGGTTCAGTCAGATCAGGCAGGCTTCATTTCAAACAGACAGGGAGGGGATAACACAAACGTTTGCATTACACCTGGTTGAGTTAGAGCAGAAAGCGCCCTGAAATTCGACAGTGGAAAAAGCTTTTGACAGTATCTACTTGAGTCTGAAGGGAAGTGTTTTGCTTGGAGCGAATTCCCTTATTTTGGGCCCTGGTAGGGTATCAGAAGTACAGAATGAGGCATGAGGAAGTTTGCACTCTTCCCCTCTTCTATCATTGGCTATTGCTGGAGTGCATCTGGTGAAACACATGTGTAGTATTCTCAGTTAGAATACTTCTTCAGAATTGTTATGGTTTCTCTTTCCCTTGACATTCTGTACGCGGGAGTTGGGCAGAGGGAGTTATGCTTTGTTGCAACGTGGATGTATAAGCTGTCTTCTGAAATAAACTTCTTGTTATACATGAATCCAGACTACCAGATTACTTCACAATTTGGCGACGATTGGGATTTTCAGAAGAAGAACCTAACAGAAGAATTTTTTTTTTTTAGAAGACAGTGTTCACTTCTTTCTAAGAAGAAATAACATTTGAACGGCTAAAAATAAGTTTTTAAGCATCTTGTCTGCAACGCATTTTTTGAAGCTGTCACCTGTTCTCTGGAGCGTGCTAGGAATGCATTCTATCTTGGTGTCTCGCTGCTCATGACGCTTTGCGGTATCGAAGGAGCACGTCACGTTACGACGTTGCGTTACGAGTGACATGAAACGCACAGCGGCCATTTTCTTTTTCTTTTCTTCACATTCGTGAGTTATCTTCATGACAACAGTACATCAAGCTTAAGCACGTTGGAAGTATTCAGTTTTGCTCGTTTTCGTTTATTTTCCTCAACGTTGGCATCAGGTGAGAGGATCATAAATCTACCATTTTGAAGCATATTTTGGAGTCTTTTCAAGTTTTATCATCTGACTCGAACATTGTATCAACATTTTGGATATTAATTTTTACTTCAACATCGCACATTGGACATCAGTGACTACATTTATTATTTTAGATTGCTATTCTTAACATTTGACCTTGTTATTGTACTTTACACATGTGTTAAGGTCATTTTGTTGTGTCTCACTAATGTTTAGCAATTTATTTCTTTAAGGTTACTATTTGTTTTATCATTCAAAATGTCCAATATTATTATTCCCCCATATTTTCTACCTGTGGCAGGTGAACCCAAAATGGAATTGGATCTATGGTACCCAATGTTCTTAGCATACGTGGATGTGTTAGAAGAAGATGGTTGTTCTCCTAAGAGAAAACTTGCAGTTTTGAGGAATTGTCTGGGAGGAGCAGGATTAAAGGAATTAGCAAATTTACCTCCTATAGAGGGTTCTGGTGACACTAATGTTTTTGAAGTTACTGTTAAACAAATGAGCATTAGATTTGGCACGAAGATCAATACTGTTATGGAGAGGTTTAAGTTCTACTCTCGTGCTCAGAAAGAGGATGAGTCTATCGAAGATTATGTAGCTGTATTACGCACTTTGGCTGGATCGTGTGCTTTTGAAATGATTAATTTTGAACAAGTGTTGAGAGATCAGATTATGATGAAGACTAAAAGTAAGAAGATTCAAGAGCGTTTATGGATGGGAACGGAATCTTCTCTAAGTGCTGTACTAAACATTGCTAAAGGGATTGAACAATCGGAGAAATTTGTTGGTGAAATCAGGGGTCAAGTAGTTAAAAGTAAGGAAATAATTCCTGAGGTAGCAATAGTAAGAGACCATTCAAATGCTAGAAAATCTTCCTTTGTTCCCACTAAGAAAGAGAATTTTGGAAAAGACAACAAGTTTTTCGGGGAAAAATCTCAAGTGGTTTGTTACAGATGTGGTGGCATTGACCATGTAGGAAGCTACAAAGGCTGTCCTGCATGGAATAAAATTTGTATTAAGTGAAAGAAACCTGGTCCTTTTAGCAAAATGTGCAGATCCTCACAAAAAGTAAATTTAGTGTCATGTGAAGAAAGTGAGGATTTCAAACAAATCTCAGAAACCAACAGTCTATTATGTGTTGTGGATACTAAGTACAAAGGTTTTCCCAGCGATAAAATGTTGATAAATGGTGAGGAAATTTCTATGCTAATTGATTCTTGCACTTGGTACAGTTTTATAGGCAGAAATGTTTTTAACAAATTCAGGAGTTCTACGAAATTACTACTACCTGATGTCCAACCGGGTGGTTATTCTGGTCATAAAATTGACCTTGATGGTTTTATGTGGGCTGATCTTGAGTTTAAAAACAGGAAAACCAGAGGGAAGGTTTACGTTGCAACCAAAGGTGTGTCCATTCTTGGTTGGCCTCACCAGCAAGAAATGGGCATTAAGCTTGATCCTAATGCATCCCCACCTGTGTATGTTGTGCTTCCAGAGGATGATGATTTCACAATTAAAATAAGAAATAAGTTTCCTTCAATATTGTATGAAAACTTAGGAGAGTTTGTTAACTTTCAACACAAAATTATCTTCAAGGGGGGCGCAATTCCTGTCCGACATAGAGTTAGAAATGTACCATTGGCGTATCGTGATACATTGAAATTGATTTTGTCTGATTTAGTGTCTAAGAATATTATTGAACCTACAGAATCCTCTCCCTGGGTTTCGCCAGTGGTTTTATCGCTCAAAAGTAATGGTGAGCTCCGTATATGTGTGGATCTTCACAGTTTGAACAAGGACATTTGGATTGATAGGCACCCCTTACCCCATATACATGAGTCAATTTCCACACTATCGGGTGCTTGTGTTTTCTCCACCATAGATCTGGCCAGTGCTTATCACCAAGTGGACCTACATGAGGAATCAAAATTCCTAACAACCTTTATCACACCTGAAGGTATGTTTCAGTTTTGCCTCATACCATTTGATTTAGCCAGTGCGGCGTCTATATTCCAAAGACGTATGAAGGAAGTTTGGGAGGGCTGTGCTGGTGCTATTGCCTTCCAGGATGACATTCTAATTTTTGGAAAGGACTATGAAGACCATGATAAGAGTTTGGAAAGAGTGTTACAATGTGTACAGGGAAAAGGTTTGACCTTGAAATTCTCTAAATGTAAGATCAGACAAAGTAAAGCGGAATGCCTTGGTCATGAAATTTCTTCTCAAGGTATTAAGCCCAAATTCAATCATATTCAGAGTATCTCTAACGCTCCTGCTCCATCGACAAAGGAACAACTTGTATCATTTTTAGGGCTAACAGAATTTTACAGTAAGTTTGTACAGGATTATTCCTCTAAAGTTCATCCATTGAGATCTTTGTTAAAGAAAAATGCAAAATTTGTATGGAACAAAGAACAACAGTGTGCTTTTGAATTGCTCAAGAAAGAAATTGTGAATGCTCCTTTTCTAAGACCTTTTGAAATTGGTAAAGACTGTATTGTGTCTGTTGATTTTAGTAATGTTGGCCTAGGCTCTTTATTAATGCAAAGGAACAAGGGCGAAGAATATTTGGTTTCATATGCATCAAGAACTCTTCGGGGTGCAGAATACAATTATTCTACCATTGAAAAGGAATTATTAGCGTGTTCTTGGGCTGTGCAACATTTTCAACAATTCTTGTGGGGTACCAAATTTTGCTTGCGAACTGATCACAAGCCGTTGATTAATATGTTAGCAGCTGGGGGTGGTAGAACCTTAACTGCTCGTTTGGCACGTTTAGCTGCAAAATTACAGGAATTTCAATGTGTGGTTGAGTATGTTCCTGGTCGTCTTAATGTGCATGCAGACTGTATGTCTCGATTACCATTATCCGACACACTTGACATTGCCAACATTGGAGTTGACTTTGATGTTGCGTTTTCTATTGAAGATGTTAATGGTGGGAATTCTAAGATTTTGTCTGATATTATTTCTGAATCTGAGTGGAAAGCAGCTATGTGTGAAGACAGCAACTTGTCTGATATTGTAAAATTCATGCAACTTGGTTGGCCTGAAGAACGAAAGTTAGCTGGTGACCTTTTATCTTTTTGTAAAATAAAAGATGAACTTATGTTTGATCATTGATTTGTAACCAGAGGTGATAAAGTAGTTCCTCCATTTAAGTTAAGAGAGAAAATTATTTCCATGGCTCATGAAGGTCATATGGGGATGTCCAGCACCAAAAGGCTTATTAGAGAGTTTTATTGGTGGCTGGGAGTTAACGGAATGGTTGACAAGTGGGTTAGTTTATGTTCTCCTTGTGCTAAGAGTGATAAATCTGTTAAACCTGTGGCTGTTGATGTTTCTCCTATTGAGTTTGTTACCAGTCCTTGGAAGAAACTTGGCATTGACATTATTGGTCCGCTTAATTTGTCTGCCAACAAGGAGGTGTTTGCTTTAGTGTTAATTGATTATTTTTCTAAATGGCCCGAGTTGAAGGTGGTTAATAAGATTGGTTCGACACAAGTAATCGAATTTCTGGATGAGGTCTTTTGTAGGGAGGGAATTCCTGCAGAAATTGTTTTGGACAATGGTCCTCAGTTTATCAGCAGAGAGTTTGGTTTGTTTCTTGAAAGATGTGGCATAGTACATAAAAGAGTGTCCAATTACAACCCTCAAGCCAATGGTCAAATAGAACGCTTTAATAGAGTTATTAAAGAGTCTATTCAACTAGCAATTAGAAGTGGTTTAGAGTGGAAAAAAGCATTACGTGCGACTCTGTTGTCTTACCGTACTTCTCCTAATTCTGTTACTGGTTTATCTCCTTTTGAGATGTTGCGGGGTATAAAACCTGGATCTAAACTTGTACCTTAGTGGATGAAAATTAAAATTCCTTGTAATTCCTCATTTGATTCTTCTCAAGATAGAGATAAAGTTTTGAAGTATCAGGAAAAGATGAGAGGTAATTCGCTGCGTGTGTCTAGTCATAGCTCGAAGATTAAGGTGGGAGATTTTGTACGTGTCAAGTTTGGTGGCTTTTACGGCAATAAGTGGGCTAAATGGTCTGATCCATGTAAAGTGTTGGAAGTTTTTAGCCAGGCGGTAAGAGTAGAGGGTGGTAAAATTTGGAATTTTAGACGTATTTCTTTGTGTAGAGCTGTAAATTCTAAGGTGATTTCTCAATCTTGTCCATCTAAATCTGGTGATAATTATGAAAACTATTCCGCCATGTTAGACACCTTTGGATGCGATTTACCTATTTCTGATACTGTGGTGTCTGGTTCTACAAGTGCAAGTAATGATCAAGATTCCATTCCTTGCATACCTTGTGACAATGATAAAAATGTTGGTGATATTGTAGTTGAACCTAGTAATCTGGCTAATTTGAGGAAAAGTTCTCGTATCAAACATACTTCTATCAAATTGCGGGATTTTATTCATTAATTTTTTTATTTTTTTTATTTTTGGGTTTTTTTTTAGGGGGGAAGGTGTGTACTATTCTCAGTTAGAATACTTCTTCAGAATTGTTATGGTTTCTCTGTCCCTTGACATTCTGTACGGGGGGGTTGGGCAGAGGGAGTTATGCTTTGTTGCAATGTGGATGTATAAGCTGTCTTCTGAAATAAACTTCTTGGTATACATGAATCCAGACTACCAGATTACTTCAACGTGCATAACAGGAATCAGGCTAGGTGAGGATGAACTTAAACCCACTATGTTTGTAGAGGATGTTTTACTGTCTGTGATGAATCCGCGACTTCACTTCAATGATTATGGAGGAGCTTAGCCTATAGAGCCAGATTTGGTTTTTTTTGATTCCTCTAACTGGGCGAGGGGATTCAATCTGTGGTTGACTCTAGGGACACTACAAACCTTGGAGCAGCCGGCTCGATTACAGAGCTCATAAAGCAGTATCTGATACCTGGGGCTGGACTTGACTGGCACCCTCTCAAAAACAAGGGAGATTACCGTGACAGCCTTGGGAAGAGCAGATTGGGTTTGGCATAAACCAGCTTCTTTGATAGGGTGCATTTCTGCCCTTCAAATGACCTTATAATAAGTTATTGCCCAAAATACTATGTCTTCCAGGCACTTCCAGCCTATATTTAAATGGATTGAATCTAGATGGACTGCAACAACTGTGCTCTGATTTTGTAAAGGCGAGGGAAAAGGGCCAGACTAGAAAGAGCATCATGGTCTTTGCGACCATGAGATTGGGTCAGGGAGTCCCGAATTTAAGTAAGCCAACATTTTGTCGCATTTCACAATAATAAATAAAGGTGTGTTCATCACAATAGACAGTTGCCAGGAGTTACTGTGTGTAGTCTCAATCAAGTTCTCTCCATGTATTGCAACCATCCTTTCCGAACCCTTCCATGCTTCCAGGGACAACCTTCTGCCTTGTACACTGGCTTCTCCACTGTGCAGCAGGAGTCCATGCTCACCCTTCTTTTTTGCATCTGTCGAGGGGCAGGATTGTCTCCATCCCTGAACAATGTTCCTCTTGGCAACTACGAGGGCCAGTCGTATTAGAGTCCTCACCGCATACTTGAATCCCTGATCTTCTCCAATGTTCAGTCAGGTCGTTTTCAAAGTGAGGTCAAATGGTCTACCCGACATTGTCCCAGTGTTTCTTGAATAGCCTCCCAGAATGGCTTACAGTTGGCATAGATCCATGTGGTATGGAGGGGGTCTCCCTCTGCCATGCCACATGTGAAACACATCATAATTCATGTTGTTGAATCAAAAACATTGATCTCAGAGTCGTCACATGCAATCTTAGCTCTTTAGCAATGTCTACACTTATCCGTTTGCAACCTCTTGCTCCCAGAATCAATTTCTGTTGTTCTGCTACTCTAGCTAAGATCCACCTGTTACTACTATTGCATGCCCACTAATACCTTTCATCTCAACCAGCAGTCTTCAGCAGAGGTAAGTGAACTCTTTCCCCATTGATTGTGGGGATGTCCTTCACCCCCACCTAATTTACTCATGTCCCTCACTGTGTCCTCGTTTTCTGATCTGACCTCTCTCTTGCGAGCCTGCCATCCAGGAGCACTGTTTTGCATCTCTTTCTACAGGTCTTCCGCTACTGTTTCATCTGTTCTAGTTGCCCTAATGTGAACGTCGTCTGCTAATGTCCAGTCTGCAAAGCATTTTTCCCACGCCTTCCTGGTCAGATATTGAGGGCCTTATTTACAAGATGTTGTCGCACAGCAGTGCAGCAGGCCTTCCTGCTGCACTGCTGTGGGTCAACAGAAAAGGGCAGGAACGCTGCGTATCTACAAGATATGGTGCATTCTGGTCCTTTTTCCCTGCCCTGGCACTCAAAGGGCTGCCTTGCACCAATGGGGGCACGCTTGTGCCTTGGTGCTATGGGGTCTGTGCTGCAGGAGTGATTGTTTTTGAGCAGGAAGGGACACCATCCTGCACAAAAACAATCACTAGAGGTGTTTTCCTCTTTCTATGTGTGCTGCGAATTCAGCACACATAGAAAAAGAAAAACAAGGTATTACTCCTCGTTGTGCCTCCCTTATGCCTCCCCTACTTTTAAATCTGGGAATGCATCAGAATCCATGGATGTTGCGTGGGAACACAGTAATGCGTGGAAGGGGGCCATATTTACAAGGCCATGAAAAGCCATGCAGGGTGGCTTTACATGGCCTTGCAAATATGAGCAGGCACACTGCGCCTCTTGTGCGTCAATACAAGTAATGCACTGGTGACACAATGGGCTTGCAAATAAGCCCCTGAGAATTGAGCCACTGTAGAGCTATGCAGTACTTTGCCAGAGTCGCAAACCTGCTTCTCATTTTCCTGCCCTTGGGTTTAGAGACTATCCATTGTATACGCTGTGTAACCGTTATTTGCGGGGTGTTCTCTTTGGTAGGGGTCAACTATGTCCCATGTAGACTATTACATTGTACAAGTTTGAAACCTTGCATTGCTCAAGCCGGGGTATAAGTAACCATGCCTTCTCCCATTGTCTGTCGGAGGCAGCGTACTGTCTACATCCTATTGCGTCTGATTCTTAATGTCTCGCCCGTTTTGTTGGCCCTTTTTGTTGACATCAGCATGCGACGCACTCATCAGAAGTGAAACGACAACGGCTGGTGTATAATGTGTTTTCCTGTTGACAAGAGCACAAGTAAGGTTTGGGGTAGTTTAAGCAACCAAATGAAACTGACTACATTCCCCTCCCGTTTTCTGCGCTGTGGGGCTGCAAACATTACTCACTGTGCATTGTGAGACAGGCCTTTGAGGCTCGAAGTGGGGGAGTGCCGAATAATAAGAGACCTGTTTATGAGAGAGAAGCCAAACCACTCGATCAAGTTGTAGGCAACCTTGGGCTGCCCGAGGGAGAAATGTCCAGATACTCGGTGGATCATAGGCCCTTGGTGTCACGCTCATTGGTGAAGGACGTGGCCGTGCCATATCGTGCATCTATTGCATCCTTAACACCATCGCTGCTGATGGTATTCTCCTCCTGTGCAGATAATGATCGAATTCCATTGTTCATGACGAGCTCAGCTCGTCATGAGCACACGAGAGGTGTACCTCATGACGAGCTGAGCTCGTCATGAGCATCGAAGGGGTTAACAGTCCTGTAACGAAAGTGAAACTCTCCTTGCAGAGAGAGTGGGAAAGAGAGGGGTGGATAATGATATATCCCGAGCAATACGAGAACCTATTTGTCAGAACAAATAATTGTGTGAGACAAACAGTGGAAATAAGACCCTTTTCAGAGTCCTATGCATGTGGTACTCTATGCCCGCAATACTTGGGGCCATGGAAAATTGAGGGGGGCTGCTTCTGCTGGAGATTGTGGGATTCAATGTATACTCTTGCACTCCACATCCAACGCCTTTCTGTAATAAGATGTTAAAAGGGAGTTAAGGAGGCCACGGGGTCACAATTTGTGGGATGTCGAACTCTTGCTGCTTGATAGTCAATCCTTGACAATTAAACTTTTCCATAATAGAAATAGGAAAATTATCTCCTTGCCTAGAAACAATCTCTCCTTACTTGATGGGCTCCACACTGCCTTCCACAGAAGACATGTGGCTGCAGAAACTGTGTTGGATATTAGGAATGAGAAAGATGATCAAAACAGCCCATAAGAGGGTAAATAATTCAGGCAATATCTTATCATCCTTTTAGAATATTTGCGTAGAGAGCTTAAGAAACTGCGGTGCCATAGAAGATTGCGAGCATTGTACATTCTTGATAACTCTAATAGTGATCTTTATTAAACAATCAAGGTAGAGATGGCTTCATTTTAAGAAGCCATTTTAGGCCACTTTCAGCCTTTTGAAGTTTATTTATTTATTTAATTATTTATTTGGCATACTTATATAGCGCTAATCTGTCACCCAAAGGGCATCCTGGCGCTTTGACTAGATAAGCCACAACTATTGATGCGGAATTAGGCTGCTCTAAGAAACAGATGCAAAGTTAGGCTATTCTAGGAAACAGATGGGTTTTCAGCCCTTTTTTAAAGGCTAGGAATTCACCCTGACTTCTTAACGAGAGCGGAAGGGAGTTCCAGAGTCAGGCGGCCGCAAAACTAAACGACCGTCCACCCGTCCTTACTCTCTGCACTCTAGGAACCGACACCAAGTACGCCGACGAGGAGCGCAGTCTCCGAGATGTGGTATACCAGGAGAAAAGGTTCTGTAACAGCACTGGGCCCTGTCTATGTAAAGCTCTAAAAACAAGACAGGATGCTTTGAAAAGGATCCGCTGGTGAACCGACAGCCAATGTAGATCTTGCAGTGCCAGAGTGGAGGAGGCAGCGCGCGGTCGAGATAGTGCCAGCTTGGCTGCCATGTTCTGGACCCGCTGCAGCCTGCCCACCAGCGTTTTAGGCGCCTCCAGAAGTAGTGCGTTGCAATAGTCCAATCTGCTTAGGATCAGACCCCGCACTACCTCTGGCCAAGCCTTAGCTGGAAGAAGTGGTAGGGCCTTCCGTAGCATCCGAAGCAGCATCATGCAAGTGGCCACGGACTTATTTACAAAAAGATCCAGTTGAAGGTTGTGGCCAAACATGACCCCCAGATTACGAGCAGAGTCTGCGGCCGTCACCGTCCCAGAGAAAGAAGGAGGCCAGAACTCATCCATGGTCATTTTAGGAAGAGATGGGCACATGCGGATAGAGAGTGCTGTTAGTAGTCACTGGGCTGCCCTGAGTGGACGTTTGAGACAGAGGTGGTTTGGGGACATAGTGGGGCCTGGAAGGGAGAGATGAGTTCCGGGGGAAGGTAGAGAGTGGCAGGGATCTGGGATTGGGAAATGGACAATGTTGTGGATGTGCATCTGTCAATATGCTACTGAAATTACACTAAAATGTTTTGAAACACAAAGCACTGTTGTCTTAATAAGAACCCTGGATAAGAGTTTTTGTGTACCTATTTGGCCCAAAAACAACATCATGTTCTAACCTTACAGCACGCATCCGATCTTATGGACCCTCTATGCTGGGAGGCTGAGCAGTCAACAGGCTGTGAATCTGTAGATCCCAAAATATAGAAGCCCTGTAAGAACAGGAAGCCAAACATTCTCATCTTTACTAGGCATCCAGAAAACTGGCTGTATACATACACACCTTATTTAATCAGCTATCCGGCATTTACAACCTAGAAACAGGGAATCAGGAAGTTCAAAACAAATATCCTTCATGTGTACCCACAGACCCTAATTGTGGATACTAACTTCAAACACGTCATACCAAAATTACACTTCTCTTTTATTCTACATGACTAACATCAATAGTTGGACGAAGTTCTTGCTACTTGCATACCCTTCCTCAACAATTTCAGCAATTCCTACAGGTATGAGGCTTGTTACGTCACCACAGCACGCTTCATACGAGAAACTCTTAGCATTTGAAACAGAAAGATAATGATTCAAGGTAATTAGTCCAATCATAATATCACAACCTCAAAGGGACTGCATTGTGCCAAACATTCAAAACCGGCAAACACCCCCTAGAAATCCCACCAGTAGCACTCTCACCACTCTTCCCACATCCTACTACCACCATAGTTACCCTCCAGTCCTACATACGTCAAGCTCCCCCTCCTGCATCTACCTCTATCAAATGCTGAATAACCTCTCCCTCCACCTCCCCTCCTAAAGACCCATACAGCCCATTAATGGCCGCCTGTACCTTACGCGGTGTCCTCCTGTCAAATTCCTTTGACGTTCAGGACCTCGTCATACATCACACTCTCCAATTGTTGGCCGACACAGAGACATGGTTCAATGCTTCATCCACATCGGATATAGTCAATATCTTTGCTTCAGATTACAATATAATCATGAAGAACAAGGAGCAGAATAGTGGTGGTGGGATTGCCTTTATTCCCCACACCTTACTTTCTGTTACAGAACTAACTGGCTCTTCCTTTGCATCCCTTGGATACCTGCTTTCTAAGGTGCTTAACAGCTCACTAACATCCTTTATTTATATAGTGATCTTACCCCCTTTGAAGAAATGCAACACTGCCTTCCTTTCCAATCTCCTAGTTCTCGCCCAACATATACTATACATCTCTAAACACAGTTGCTTAGCTCGTGAGATTAATACATGGGCTGCTACTGCATCCAATGCTTATTATAGCCATACTAAGATTGAAGAACTAGATACATTTTGCTTCTCCCAGCCAGTCAATATACCAGAGCAATAAAAATGATTGTCTCCCCTGCTTTCCTGCTCTTGCCATAGCCTATTAACTTGATTCTTGATAATGAGCTTGGGGAAAAATGTAATCATCCATATGTGCCATAGTGTTGTGAACCATTTTAGATCACTATTGTAAATTTCCCAATTCATGCCCTTATATAGGTATAAATTACTATCAGCTAGATGCATCAAGTGAAATACCGTTCGCAAAGGGGCAGATTCTCAGAATCTGCCCCTCTGTGACCGGTATTTATGCATTTGGGATGCATCATCCCAAATGCATAAATCTCTATTTGCAATTGCATTTAAGGGATCTCAAATTGAGATTCCTTAAATGCAATGTATGAAGGTAAAATAGCTAGCGATTTCGCTGATAGGGGTCGCTATTTACCGTGAAATCAAACTTCATGGTAAATAGCGAAAACTGTGAAAAATGCACTAAAGTGCATCTTTCAAAGTTGTATGTTACACACACACATGTCCTTGAGACATGTGTGTGTGCAATACCAGTGTCCAGGTCAATTTAAGGGGTGCAACAGGGTGTCCTTTGGACACCCGTCACCCGTGAGATTGCATTCTCAAATTGCGATTAGCTAATTGCTAATCGCAAATTGAGAATTCCTCCCCATTCATTCCTATGGGCCTCTTGGCCCATAGGAATCAATGAGATGTCATTCCTTATTTGCGAATCGCACTCTGCGAGTCGCAGATAAGGAATATTTAGGAATTGCTAATATTTTAGCAAATCCTACATGCATCTGATTTTGCGAGTCCCTAAATGCGAATCCTTAAACTTCGAAATTAAGGACTCGCAAAATCAAACGTTGATTCATCTAGTAGCTTAATCGCTAAATATCTGCGAATCGCAACTGGCCGCAATCGCCATATGCGAATTTGCTAAAATCGCTATAAAATCGCAGAATCGGCTGTTTCCCAAACCCAAATTGCGATTTTGCAAATACCGAAATCGCAAATAGCGATCTCGCAGATTGCGAGATCGCAAAAACGGGAAGTCGCATTTTGAGCACAATGTTGACATCACTACCAGGAAGTAGCCTGCTCCATGCATCATTTGGATGACAGAGCTGGTTAGAAGAGGAGGCAGATCACTGAGCTTCAAGAGACACAACCTGCAGTCCCAATACAGGATACATATTGATATCACAATGTCCCAGGAAGCTGCAGGACCAAGTGAAAACAGCCAGGAAGCGCAAAATCAAGTTTTCTGAAAAAGAACTGGAGTACTTGATAGAGGCAGTCAGCAGGGACCATGAGCAGCTGTTTGGGAAGCTGTCCCGGAAGGCGCCCGAGGCTACCAAGAGGCGCATCTGGCTGCGCATCAAGGCCAAGGTCAACGCGGTGGGAGTCACGCACCGGTCCATCGAGGACCTAAAAGAGAGGTGGTACAACCTCAGAGGCCATGCCAAGGAGCGCATTGCGGAGAGACTGGGGGAGAGACTGGCCACGGGAGGAGGAGACTCCACAGTCCCCGAGAACACACCAAAGGAGGACCTAGTTGAGGACACCATCAACCCTGCAGCCTGCGTGGGGGTCACTCAACTGGACACCTCCTGCACCACACACCAATCACAAGGTAAGAGCCATACAACTGTGACCCCGTCCCCTAGCAATGCCCATGCCCCCAGAGGAACCCATATTTGTAACCGCAGTAATCCAGTTCCTGCCCCTCCCAAATGCCCAAATGCATTGTGGGACCTGAAGTGTGCCCTGATAGCCACACACAGTCCGTATAGTCAAGTGAAACATACCCCTAAGGCCAGTCAGGGAATGCAAGCCTGCATGCATGTTTCTACATCCCAGGTGCCTGAATCATATCATTAATCATGCACTCATTCACATCACAGGTGCTGCAGATGCTGAGACATCTGACAGTGAGACACTCCACCTTGTGGAGACACCTGATAAGACGGAGGGAGAGAGCCAGCCAGCCCCAACACCTGGACCAGCACCTGGACTAGCACCTGGACCAGCATCTTCCCAAAGACACAGGGCCACCCCTGCAGCCATAGGTGGAGCACAACCTCACCAGTCTGCACGCATGGCAGTGGAGCAGATCCCACCCCCACCCAGGAGGCAGACATGACGCTCAGCAACTGTGCGGTCCCAAGCAAGCAGCAGGTTGAGGCAGCAGCGCTCTGTGGCCACCCCAGCAGACATGGAGCAACAGGCACATAACTTAGGCCTTGGTATTGAGGCTCGGATGCTTGCTGTGCACCGCAAACAGGCACAGCACATGGCAGCAATGTAGCTGCAGCTCTACAAAACTGCACGCAACATTAGTCAACTCACTGAGAGTATGCAGGAGCTGACCGCAGCCATCAAGGAGAGCAACCAACTGATGGTGGCGCAGCAGGACATCACACTCACACGCCACAGGCAGCTGCTGACACAACTATCAGCCTACACACGCTCAAACCACCTGATTAGGAACGCCACTTCCCAGCTGTCGCGCATGTCACTAGCCATGCAGATACAGATGGTACAATGCTGTGCAGATGTTGCTAGGGCCCTGGAGCAGGTCACCACCGCTGTAGAGAACCAACAGGTGGCTGGCCATGGCCATGCAAGGGGGGGTATGATGCCAGTGAGGGGACATCTAGCCTCAGCAGCCTGTCTGTGGCGATGCAACCAGAAAGTCGCCGCAGTTCCCGGCCCAAGGCTGCATCACGGCAGAACACTCCCAACGTGGAGGGTGAGAGGCGACAGGGTGCGTCGGGCAGGAGGCGCCAGTGACTGTACATTACCGGCAGTGCCATGGTGAGGTAACCACGCACGCCTGCTCAGGATACAAGAGCCTGTATGTCTCAATACAGTAGCACAAATGTTTGCTGATTTAAAGCACATCGAGAGCTTGTTTAATAAACAAAATATTTATTTTGAACACAAATCTTCCTCATGTCAATCATTCATGTGGCATGCATGAGTTCTGGGTTGTGTGAGGGGTATGGGTGCACTAGAAATAGTTCAGTGTGATGTTGGTGCGGCGCCTGTGTCCTTCAGCAGAATTCTCCCCGTGTGCATGATGCACATGTGCAGGTGGTAGGTTGTCCCCCTCCTACTCACTACCAGACACCTCCACAGGTATCTTCCACTTGGTGGCCATATTGTGGAGTATGGGGCACACGGCCACGATGCGGCAGCAGACCTCAGGCCGGTATTTGAGGGCCCCGCCAGTCTTGTGGAGGATGCGGAATCTACTCTTTAACATGCCAAATGTCCGCTCTATCACATTTCTGGTGTGTATATGCGCAGCATTGTACCGCCGTCCCTGTGGTGTTGCAGGGTTGTGGTATGGGGTGAGGAGGTATTCACAGAGGCCGTAGGCGCTGTCACCTGAAGGGAGAAGCAGAGGGTCAGTGCCTGTTATGCGCAGCAACATGGTCTTAACATACTGTATGTGGGCATGTGTACTTACCTAGGAGATGTCCCTCGCCAAATTCACCCCTGGCCAAGCGGGTGTGTATGCCGTTGTGCCAGAAGATGAACGAATCATGCGTGCTCCCCGGGTATTGTGCCACAATGTCTGTGATGATGGTCTTCGCATTGCAGACCATCTGCATGTTGAGGGAGTGGCATGACTTGCGGTTCTGGTACATGTATTTGGTCTCTGCGGGTGGACAGATGTGAATGTGGGTGCAGTTGATGCAGCCAATTACATGGGGGAAATGGGCGGTATGATAGAAATCCAATTTAGTTTGCATTAAGTCCTGTTGGGTTGTTGGGAAGGTGATGTAGTGGTGTATCCGGCTCAGCATGATGTCCAGGAAAGTCTGTAGGCAGCGTGACAGTGTACTCTGTGATATACCCCCTGCATATGCGACTATCCCCTGGAAGCTGCCTGAGGTCAGGAGGTGCAGGCAGCACAGGACCTGGACATGGGTGGGCACGGCATTGGTCCTCCGTGTTGGGTGCTTCATCAGGGGGTCAAGGTCTCTGATGAGCTTATTTATCATTGCCCCATTGAGCCTGTATTTGGAGTAGATCTCCTCTTCAGTCTGGCCCAGGAGTGTAATCCGCAGCTGGAAGATGCGCTCCTGGATCCTGCATTGGTTCTGGGCTGCAGCCTGGAGCCTCAGCCGCCTTGCCACGATGTAGAGACCTGGCATTGTGACTTTCCTTGTGCTCCTACTGAGTCTCCTTAAGTGTGTTTGATTTACCCAACACCTGTTTCTTGTTTGCCATTTTTTTTACACCAATTGGACTTCATGGTTACCACCTGGTTTTGCTTCTCCTTAAATTGCGACTCGTATTTAGCGATTTATGGTATTTTCGCAATTTGTGATTTATGATGAATGGGAATAGCGATTTATTAGCGATTTCGCAATTTGATTGTGAATTCCCTATTGATTTTGCTAAATGTGTGGGGAATCGCTGTTAAGGAATCGCGATGGGCGTTTCCAAATGGTTTCGCGATTTTTTGTTTTGCGATTTCGCTATTTGCTGCTTTTATACTTGATGCACTGCGTAAGTGGAAATTGCAATCGCAATCGCTGTTTCGCAGCGATTGCGATCGCAATATCGCTTGATGCATCTATACCATCATTCCTTATTTGCGAATCGCACTCTGCGAGTCGCAGTTAAGGAATATTTAGGAATTGCTAATATTTTAGCAAATCCTACATGCATCTGATTTTGCAAGTCCCTAAATGCGAATCCTTAAACTTTGCAATTAAGGACTCGCAAAATTGAACGTTGATGCATATGTCCTTATATATACATAAGAATCATAACCATATTTAGACATAGCTCATGCAGTCCAAATACAGCAGGTCTACTTCCTCTAGTTCTGAAAATCTACAACAATTTCTTGGTAAACTCAGCTTCAACGACTAGGGACTTCCCCTTGCTCGAACACTGACTTGTTCAAGAACTCATGGTGTTTTCAAAGAACTGAGAGTCTTTACTGTATGTATACTGTATGTATTATATTATACAACCAGTTTTACGATTGTAGCAGTTAATTTCTTATGCTTGAGAAAGAAGACTGTTCAATAAATCCTTTTATTGAAAATGCCCGCCTTTCTATTTTCTCAGCACCTCTGGTGAAACGAAGCATGCACGATTGAGTGAGTGAAATATCTATCTATTGTTTCCTTGACTCTGAAGATACGTTTTATCTTGAGGAAACAAAGTTGTCATGTTTATGCGATTGTCAGAGACTAATCCCTTCTTGTGAATTCGAGAAAGTTTCTAGTGACCTCTGAGCTAGCTGGAACTCACAATTAAGTCTAATATATTCGATAGGGACCTAGTAGACATAAGTCCTACGTCACATCTACAGGATATATTATTCCAATACGCAGAGCCTATTGGGAATATGGGAACTACGCTACAATAGTACTGTTAAACACACAGAAATGTGAATAGCCTGAACCACAATGATTTCTCTCAGGTTCTCCTTAACACTACACACCTCCACTTGGAGACTCTGAACTCATCCTACGAATAAAGTACTCACTATATTGCTTACCCTTGCTCCCCTTTCCACACATAGGAAGAGCCTGTCTAAGAACAAGTGGTTCAAAGATAAACCTCATCTCTTGAAATACCAAGCTAGAGCACTGGAAATTTGCTGGGATAATCCGATTGCACTGCATGCAAATCACATTCCAGAGCCACAAAGGAATGCTGCCAAGCATGTATTGCTCAGTCTGACAATTACACAAACAAATACTTTTTTGTCTTCTTGGAGGTGGCTCCCCAAACATTCTTCAATCCTCCTGGTGCTTTCAAATAGTCTTTGCAACAACTTCCTAACATTCTTAGTCAAGAAAATCAATTCCCTGTGGTATGGCATCTCTTCCTCTGGCACTCAGTCAAAGGAGGCTCTCCCCATGATCTTTACTTTTTATGCACATCAGGTTTGCACCAATAGCAGAGGATGACATAAGACCATGATGGCCCTCAAAAACATAAAACTGGCAACGTCCTGTTAAAGTGGTCCCCTTTGGCACCTCTGTACTTGTGCCATTGGTCACCAGTTTGATCACTTGTCTCTCTCTTGCAGAACCATACAACTTCTCAAGCATGCTACTGTCATTCTATTCTAAAGAAACCAGCAGCAAGACCTAGGCAATCTAACAAATGACAGTTCTACCTCAAACTGCCTTGTGTTGCAATGGCAGTGGAAATATTAGTATACAATCAACCCTCTCATCATCTAGAATCACATTTTCTCTTCACCTTGCAGTGACCTTCAGTCAGACTTCAGTCCCTCTAAGTGTGTTGATTCAACACTACTAAATATTAGGCAATAAATACCTAATATCAGAGACCAAGGCATACCCTTTACCCTAATGTTGCTTGTTGTCTAGGTGGCATTTAACACAGTTGACCAATGTAATGGTCTTGATAATCTGAATCACCCAGAAGGCATCATCAGCAGAATGATATGCTGGTTTCCTCTATTGTCTTTCCACAAAACTGTACCATCAGTTCAAAATAGGTGAATGCTGTTTCAGATCCTCTATTATCACTTGTGGATCCTTGAGGAGTTCCACCTTATCGTAACCTTATTCAACATCTACAAATCCTCTCGTGCCAAGATCCTGGATTTCTTTTCAACTGGGTATCACAAGTATGCCCACGAGAAGCAACTACATATTCGGCTTGAGGTCCATTATTGAAACCTATCAACATATCACAGTCTCTTCCCATGTCCACTACTGGAGGCAGTTATCCTGCTGTGGGACAATGGCAGTCCTGTTCAGTTGCCTTTTGTTTGGCTCTAGATTCTGGTCTCACAACCCCCACCCCCACCCGTCCAGCCAGGTATAAATGCCCACAAGCGTGGAGAGTTGTCCGAAAACAAACTCTCCTTCCCTCTTCATTTGAATACTCTCTGCAAATTGTCTTGTCATCACTTACTTCTGCTTAAAGTTGAGCTTCCGCTCATTACCCTTTCTCAGAAAAGCTTTGCAGTGCTGATCTATCTCCTGCTTTGAATATGGCAAGTTCCTCATTGGATCCCACCCAAGGGAAAGAGCAATCTTCAAGTCCCTCTACATCTTCCATCAAGCTGTAAATGGTTGCTTCCTGGTCTACTAGGCCAAGTTCTTTAACCCTTTTCACTCATCCATGAGACTAAGATCTACAAATCTCAAACTAATAGTCATTCAGATACAAGAATTTGGTGCAAGAATCATCACTCACTCACTCACTCCCAGGCTCAAAACGGACTTTCTCAGATTTAGAAAGCTCCGGAAAGCCCGCTTTTCCAAGAAGAAATAGCCCGTTCCGTAAACAAACTGTTGTTTGTCCAGTCTAGTTTGCTAGGTAGACACTAAATCTAGACTTGGTTGCCATCTAGTTATTGCTTATATCTAGTCTGGTCTACTTTTTCTAAATATTTACCATCTTGTTACCAACCCACATGGTCATTTGGTTTGAGTTCTAACTGTTGTGTGTACTCTAACTGTTGTTAGTATGTTGTATTTGGCCCATAGAGGTTTGAGACTATCACCTGCTTGCTTGCAGCACATTTGCATATACCTGTCCATAGGTTACTGGTATGTTCAGGGTGCAAAGCATTTTGCACACATCCAAGAGAAAACATCAGTTTAACAGTAGTATATCTCGCTTATGATCTTGTATATTTCGTAATCCATTCTGTGCTTGTGAAGACATGTCAGCACTACTGACCCTAGGCACATGCTCCTGCATGCGATACATCAGTGACTTGTAATTGTACCATTCGGTGTAGTGCGATGCAAAATGTTGAGACGAGCATAGTGCCCTGCCTGTGCATTATCTTCAGGATGGTGAAATGCACAGATCTTTTGATGAATGAGGGTCTTCTACAGACTCTTCGCTGAACATGCATGATTTACTTTACTGTTTTCCTTGCATTCCTAGGATCGTTATGGGGTTCTGGTTCATTAACTTGATGTAAAGGTCTAAATGGAGATTTGGAACTAATTAGTGCTATTATTTTAGGTCTTTAGGTGTATACATTGATGTTGGGGACTAACTGGTTTGTGCCAGTGTGATGTGCTTTAGTAAATGGAACAATGAACAGGATAAGGTCTGATCAGAAGAGAATTGTAGGTCTTTTCGCAGCCATGCTCTTGGTGGTTCTTGGAAAAGTCCTCTATCTTACATTTAAGTCACAGAAATATTTAATCCTTCCTGTAACTCAGACAGATTGGGAGTCAATTACCTTACATAAAAGCAGCCCAGATCCAGAATCTTTTCTAATGAAGGACACGAGATCAGATGGTGGCAATTCGATCTTACAGCCTGCTATAGACCCTAGAGGTGATTGATTTTGCAGGGTTGTGCTGTGCACATCTTCTCACTCCCTCAGAAGCAGCCATCAAACTCATATGGTGTCATCATTGCAGATGTGCCCTTCATGTATGGTCCTCAGTAGTATCTTTCGTTACATGAACTATTGCTTGTTTGTGGTTATCAAACTGATTTCTTTTCAGTGCTACAAAATACTTTCGTCCCTATATGAAACAATTCTAGATCGACATGACATTTTCTGGGATTGATATAAGCACACTTTGAGAGAACCGCCTACGTTCTGGGTCACGGTACTGACAAAGGCAGTACTTTGCTCCCTAGGAGGACTTTACTCAGACTCAAGGAGCTCACTGATGCTATTTGATAAAGGCACACCTGTTTACTGTTATCCTAGGAGTGGCCTTGCAAATAGTGGGTAGTTTCTGATAGTGCTATGCAGTGTTGTGTAGTCTGCCATTGAGGAAATACAACTGGATTTGGTCAATCAGGTGTTTCTTCTTTTTCCTGACAGGGTGGTGTTTGCTTCAATCTGACAAGAATGGACCAGGTGTTAGATTTAAACACCGAAGACTTCCACGTCACAGTAGAGCCCGGTGTCACCAGGAAATCACTGAACAGCTATCTACGTGACAGTGGCCTTTGGTTCCCCGTGGGTAGGTCCACAACTATAGTTACTAAATTTATGTCATTACTGTTTGGATGATAATAGATATTTTTTTTTTAGTTTTATATAGCGCAAACTTGACCCGAATCAAATCGGGTATCAGAGCGCTTTACATAGCACCAGTTACGTTACATGAGGACACACATTCATTTTTGTTAGGAACGGGGAGATTAAGTGATTTGCCCAGAATCACAGGATGGTTGGCGTTGTTACCGAGACTCAAACCCAGATCCCCAGGTCCGAGGTCGACATAGCCGTTTCTGTTTGTGGTTTCTGTTTCTTGTTAGGGGATCTGTTCTTTGTAACTCTGCAATTAATAATAGTTGAGAAACAGTAGGAAACATTCCCTGGGCAATGGTGGTGAAGTAACTGAAATAATGATAAGAGATTTAAGGGCCTTATCATGAGTTTGGCGCAACAGTGCCGGCGCAACGCCGGATCCGCTGTGCCAAATCCATGTATGGACCGCCGGCCGCATTATGAGTTGAATTCATGTTACACAAGTTCAACTTGTAATCCGGTGGCCGGTCCTTTGCCCTTCCCATGGTGGTGCCTGGAAAATAGACACCGGAATCGGAACAGCAAAACACACAAGATGATGGACGGAATGTTGCACAATGGCAAAACATTCACCCCCAGTCACAGATCTGGGTTTAATCCATCGTTATTTTGCTCACCAAGCCACCCCAGTTCAGACATGGCCATATGCAAATCAGTCTTGACCCTGTGCCTCATGGGAACAATCCAGACCGAACTACCAAGCCATGTCTTTCCTAGACCGGAATCAAGCATCCTAGGACCGGTTTCTGGCTATCAGACTTCATCAGCCAGGATAGCTTGACTACAGTGGCGTAGTGAGCACGGGACCCACGTCTGGGCATACCCTTCCCGCATAGGGTGAACAGCAAAACACACAAGATGATGGACGGAATGTTACACAATGGCAAAACAATCACCCCCAGTCACAGATCTGGGTTTAATCCATCGTTATTTTTCTCACCAATCCACCAAAGTTCAGACATGGCCATATGCAAATCAGTCTTGACCCTGTGCCTCATGGGAACAGTCCTGACCAAACTGCCAAGCCATGTCTTCCCTGTTTTTGCACCAGAATCGGAAAGGCATAAAAGTTCCAGGCCGACTTGGACAGTGACGTTCGTGCCATGCTGGAACTTGGTGGGGATACAGACGGGAATATATCCACATGACGAGGGCACATTGGGGCCCTGACAAGCCTCTTTGTTTCTGAACCACCAGTTTTTTTTATGTCTGGGATATTCTGTCTATGATACTGATGTTTCAGCCTCTATCCAAGATTTAGGTGAGAATGACCCTAAGGCTGCTGGGCCTCATGGCCTCCTGCAGCCGAATGGTGGACCATGCCAGATGGCATCTGCAGGCTCTGCAGTGGGACCTGAAGTTCCAGTGAGCGCAGCATCGGGGCACTCTTTCTGACTACGTCTAGATCTTGGAGGGGACTGTGCAGCAACTGCTGTTGTGGCTCATGGTGGCTCACTAACCAAACTTGGGCCAGAGGTAAATCCCTCTCCCTTCCCCAACCAGACCTCACAGTGGTGACAGGTGCGTCACTCCTGGGATGGGGCGGCCATCTGGGAGGGACGATCAGAGGCATCTGGTCTCCGGCGGAGTACAAGCTCCATATCAACCTGCTGGAGCTCCGGGCGAATGGTCTGGCCCTGAAGGCATTCCTTCCCTCTCTCAAAGGGAAAGTGGTGCAGGTGTTCACAGACAACACCACCGCCATGTGGTACTGCAACAAACAGGGTGGACTGGTGTCGTGGACATTTTGTCAAGGGGCTCTTCGTCTCTGGACATGGTTGGAGCATCAGGGCATGACCCTGGTGGTTCAAGACCTGGCAGGTTCTCTGAATGCCAGGGCGGACAAACTCAGCCGCCTGTACCTGTTGCGTGTTTATCTAGGTTCCTGATCGATACTGTGACCTTATGCCCCTATTCGGCTATAAATCCATTTATTCCCTATATTGGCATAACCGTTCAAGTGCGATTTTCTGAAAAGTCATCTCTGGCCTCACACGAACAGAGCCACATTCCAGCATAGTTCCCTCTGCCACTTCCTTTGCGACCAATTAGTGCAATGACAGAGCAGTAGTCACTATCTTATATTCCTAGATAACACTCCGAGTTCTTCAACAAGATAAAAACTCAGCAAACCTGGAAATCCCCGCTTGCTATGTTTTGATTAGTAATGGAACTCTAATGAGCAACTGATAACTATCACTTCCTAGTGACATCTTTAATTGATGTCTTATGTCCAGCAAACTTGCGTCAAACCCGGCACCTGTCAGGTATAAATATTACCAACGTTGCCTTAAGCAATGCCTGTTGTACGAGCTACTGAAGCCAGCTGCCTGCACGACCCCGTGTTGGTAAATCTAGCACTCTGTCGCTGCAGCCTGCTATCCTGTGGTGGTGAAGCTGCTGATACCATTATCGCCGCTAAAGCGCGAACTATGGTGCAGTACGCTTAAGGAGCTGAACAGCCGTCCCTCTGCGAAGACATCCAGCAGATTCCAGCTGCCCGCGGACGCTGTCCCCCCTCCTTCCTCGACGCGCTGAAGAGACCCGCTGCCTTTCTCGTGCAGAGAAATCCAGTCACTGCGTTTCCGGTTTACCCTCGCGGGTGACTGGGATATCGAGAGAGACCCATGAAGGAGATATCAATCCTCCATCATTCTATTCAGAGGTATGGTGTTGACTAAACCCTTAGACGAGAATTCTTGAAACAAACCTTGGCAAAACCAACTTAACTTAAAGCTACTTACTTACTCCCCCTTTCACGTGTTAGGCTTAGGTCAGGCACACTGGGGTAGGCTTAGTTAGAAGCACCAGTTGAGTATGTTAGCCTAATGTATATATGACTGTATATATGTTTTATTACTTTTAAACCATTGTATGGCTAAGAAACCATATCAATGCTTTTACAGTTCTATTTCGCAATACTTATCTTACTGTACGTACTTTTTATAATAACAATTATTGCAATTGTGGCAATACATTTCTCTTGTATGAGAAGAAAGACTGTTCAATAAATGTTAACCCTTTATTGACAAACGCCCGTCTCTCTATTCTCTACATCTCGTGAAAGTAAACTGCACTAGACTGACTGAGTGAAATACATGTCTATTGTTTCACACGACCCTAGAGATTGACTCTTGATCTGAGGAGCAAAGTTGTCATGTTGCACGGTTGTTGGAAAGCTGAATCCCTTCTTGTCTGTGCCAAGGAAGCTGATCACTTCCTATGCAGAGAAGAAAGTTTCCAGTGACCTCTGAGCTAGTTGGTAACACAACCCAATTAAGTTTAGCATAGTCAGTGGAGGCCTGGAATATCCGCAGTTCCACGTCGATACTACTGTTTATGTTATTCCAATGCGCAGGGCCTAGTGGGAAACTAGGAACTACACTACATGGCGCCCAACGTTTGGTAAGGCGATAAACTAACGCAAGACAGTTAGAGTAACTCAGTCGTGCATATTTCACACCCCTTTCTCCCGTAAATACTCCAATAGACGTCTGGAGTGGGTGAAAGGTTAAAATCTGCCCGACCTTAGTAGGAAGAGATTCCTATGTAAAGCTCTGGTTTATTCAACGTTGAAGGATACAGTGTTCCAAAATATTGTGCATCTAATCTTTGTCTCCTTGGAGACCTACTCTGCAAACCTCGCATTTTTACAATGCCAGAAAACGGAACCTCTGGGGCCGCAGCAGATGCGACTCAGCAAGGTCCTGAATACACAGACCCGGATGCTATTATCATTCCGGTCCACTTAAGAAGATCTATAACGTTAAAACTTATAGAAAACGGACTGACACCTCAAGGTGGTACAGTAATTTTCGTGATAGAGGCTCACGAGTATCGGCAGACAGAGGTATTCTATTCATGGATAAACTTTCCAGCGGTAAACGCTAGAACAAAAGAGTTTCACTATTACAAAATAGAGAAACCTCCGGAAGAGTACGCTCCTTTCGAGGAGATTGAAATTCCACTTAAATTTCAAGAGCACCTGCTCTGGTTTAATGGCGCCCTAAAACACAATGATCACATTACCAGGCTCGGTCCACTAGGTAGACCAGGAGCAACGTGGCCGGTTCTAGCCAGCTACACACCACATCCTGACATTGTAAAAATGTCTAGAGAAGAGCTGTTAGTACAGCTAAACACATTAATAAAAATACATAGGCAATTAGTCCAATATGTAATGCGGACTGCAACTGTCCAGCCAGCTATTAATACACCACAGCTGACCCCTCATCAGGGGAATACAAATAAAATCACACCACAGAACATACAGTCATGTCTTGGTAAAACACCTGTAAAACGGGAACAAATTCCTTTCTGGTTAGCACAGAAAATCACTCAAATAGAGGCAGTATTTCCTGATACTACCCCTATTGAGAAACACAGAATCTTGACCATCTGCCTTCCTATGGGAATCGCACCACATGTGGAGGACTGCGACACTTGGGGTACAGTCTTTGCTTCCATTTACACAAAAACACACGGTGTTCCGTCTATGGCGGTAATACCAGAAGTGCTAAAACAGATTCAAAATGAATTCGGTCCAGAGCCCGCTTTAAATCTAGGTATGAAATTACTGAAAGACTTCAAGCAGGTCTCGGCTATATTATTAGCCAACATTAAAGGAGAAGCAGCATCTGTGGCGATCCGCCAGAAGTTGAAGGAAACAGATATAAAAGATCCTGTTGAGCTTGCAAAAATCATAGAAAAATGCTATGAAGAATTAGGTAGAGACAGCTTGGGTGGAAAACCAGTTAAGCCCCAACTGCTCGAAAATCCTGAAAAATTATTTAAAAATAATTTAAACACTCCTAAAAAGAGCTGGGATGGAAATAAACAATCCACTCCCAAGGAAAAAGTTTTCCAGTCCAGAGGAAGGTCTCCTCGACGGAGGGAAAGAACTCCGACTCGAGAACGCCAGTCTCCCCAGAGGGAGCCCTCTGAGAAAAGATACAACCTTAGAAATAGGGATAATCTAAAAAAACCTGATAGATATCAAAGTATTGATACACGTCCCTCTCGATCCTTTCCACAGAATTCGGAAAGAAGAGGACGGTCAGACCCAGGAGAGCACACCAAGTCTAAAGACAAGGAACCTGCTCAAAATAAGAAATCTCAATTTCAGAAAAAGAAGGTAGCCAGTATTAGAGTAATCAACCATGCCGAGAATACTGAGGACACAGTTGAAAAACGGGGAGTGGGCATTGACAATGTTGGACAGTGCAGCAGAAATCAGTATAGCGTGCAAGATCTTGATGAGTCATCTGGAGACAGTGGACACGAATGAATACATTCAGGTTGAAACTGCCGACGCCAGACTTAGCGAGCCCCATAAAATATACGAAATAACATTGCGTATAGAGGGTGATAAGACTAGGAAAATTAAGGGTCTATTTTGGGATAAGCTCTCAAAAGGCTATGATATTCTGTTAGCTGAAAAAGATTGGCCCCCAGAGTTTGTCAGGGAGTGCCCTCGTGGCGAAGAAGTGATTATGCCTGCCTTCTCGAATCACATTCCGATTCACAAAAAATATACATATGCAAGGAAATGGGCAGTAGCCCAGGCACCTGCATTATATAAAAATCATGTAGGATGGGATGAGGATTCACCTCCTCACAAAATCCAATTAAAAAGTGAACCAACTGCCCAACGGCAGTATCCCATAAAGCAAGAAGCTAAAAAACAAGTCAGGGAGATCTTAGATCAACTTGAGTACCAGGGGGTGATTGAAACATGCACCTCTCAAATGAACAATCCTTTGTTTCCTGTCTCCAAGCCAGACAATTCATATCGTCTAGTTTTGGACTACAGACACCTTAATACATGTTGCAAAACCTTTGCAGTACAAAACTCGCATAGTGCAGCCCTAATGAATAACATAGTTAGGAAAAAATATAAAACGACATTAGACATTTCTAATGGTTTCTTTTGTCAAAACATTGCACCAGAAAGCAGATATTTGACCGCTTTCTCAGCATTTGGGTCACAGAAAAAATTCTGTCGACTCCCACAGGGGTTCAAGAACAGCCCAGGACTATTCTCAGCTAGGGTAACAGAGTTACTACAAATCTATGATGATGAAGCATTGTCTTACGTAGATGATATTTATCTCACAGACGACGACTTGGATACTCACTTGAAAAGAGTGAACACCATTATACTTGGGTTCGCAGCAGAGGGTTACAAATTCAACTTTAAAAAGTCCCGAATTGCCCATCTGACAGTACTATTCTTAGGGTACGAATTATCAAGTGAAGGGAAAAGCCTAGCGGACAACTTCTTAGAGAAGTGCGCTGTACTCCAAGCTCCAAAAACGCTGAAGAATTTACAATCCATTCTAGGTTTTCTGAATTTCGGAAGAACTTACATTCTAAATTACGCAGAGAGGGTTAAACCTCTCTACGAACTAATTAAACCTGATTTTAAACAAATCAATTGGACTCAAAAACACACAGAAATTTTGAGATCACTGACATGACAATGACATGTTAGCAAAAACAAAATTAGATACACGTGACAACACGATCGATCTTGTAATCCGAGTCATCCCAGGAAGATGCGGATTCACGTACCTAACCTCTAATGAGGGAGAAAAGGTACCAATTTCAATTAAATCTCACTTGTACACACAAGCAGAAAAAACATTCAGTCACACAGAAAGAACTGTGAAAGCAGTGCAAATCGCATTAGCAAATGAACGAGAACTAGCACACGGCAAACGGATTAATATCCTTACAGCGGAATCCGCCTTCGAGGCGCTATTCAGCCCAGTAAACCTGCCTACAGTGTCACTGGATCCGAAATGGATACAGTGCATAGATTCTCTAGGAGCGGAAGACGTGAAATACTATTTCGCCCCGCAATTCGAAGAACTGAATGATTTAGTATATGAAGAAGAATATCCTCTGCCAATCGAGATTCTGCCTCTCCCACAATACGCCTGTATAATCTATACAGATAGCTTTGTACAGCATTTCAACGTAGAGAGAAAATCCTACGATGCAGCATGTGCGATCATTAAAGGTCGTTGGCTGTGCGGTAAATTCAGACCGAAAGTAACAAAAACTGAATCTGTAAGAAAAGGTTCGGTTCAGAGAACTGAAATCAGATCTTTAAAGATGGCGCTCGAAAATGCAGAACGTGAATTCCCGACACTTATCGTGTGCGATTCTCATTTTTGCGTCAACTCTTACAACAATAAACTGCAGAGTTGGATCGAAAACGACTACAAAGATGACACAGGTGCCACAATAAAGCATAAATTGCTCTGGAACAAGGTAGCTCTTTTACACAAAGAACTACAAAAGACTCACGTGATTCACGCACAGAGTCTTCAATGTGGTGGCGTTCACGTTGCAGGGAATTCATTGGCTAATACAGCCAAAGCGGAAGCAACTAAACCGGCTTCCATAGCCACAAAAAAGCGTACAGATAAATACATAGACGGGGAAACCATGCTGGCAGTAAAAACGACCGTAAAAGGCGACTGTGCAGCACTACCCGTAAACTATCCACTCAATTATGCATACATAATCGATGCAAACTCCGTTCCTTTTGCTCGAATCCCTGGAGTGGGGGACAGAGTAATTCCAAACAGGAGCAGGAGGGGCTTCCTCTTACTGGAAGCACACATGGGGTTGGGTCTGAGACACCAAACAATCAAAGCCTCTCTGAAAGAATTACAATCAGAGTACTGGTGGCCAGGAATGAGTATAGATATTCAATGTTTTGCTCAAAACTGTGAAAACTGCAACCGAGATCGCAGAAATGAACAGGCCAGTGTAGTTTCAGGATCCCTTCTAGACTGCATAACGCGGTCTATCTGCGCAATCAAAGAAGAGAAGCGCGTCCCAGTGTACACCATTAAGACGAAAAGCACTTAAAAAATGAGGCCCCCAGCGCTCGGCTGACGCTAGAATGGTTATAAAAGATTTGCGAGTCTTTATCGGCACATACGCAATTACCACGTTCCATTCTGATCAGGGTCCTGCTTTCAGCTCTCGAGCTTATAAGGAGGCCATGGCTAGCATGGGAATTGGGTTGCGGTATTCTTGTCCGTCGCACCCCGAAGGGAATAGTGTGGTCGAAAGAAAAAACCGTGACATAAAGCAATCTATAACAGCGAAGGTATTAGGTTCAGGCGCTGGGTGGGTCAAACATTTAATAAGTGTCCAGACTAGTCTTAACAACATGCCAAGAAATTCTCTAAAAGGTTTCAGCCCATACGAACTATTGTTCGGAATTAGAATGCGAGTTCAGGACCTCGATAGTCAGATGTCAGTGGTACAAGAAGAAACAACGCACTTTGATGTAAAAGATCGTTTGGCTGTTTTACAGGAACTGAATGAAACAAGAAAATCCTTAAGCCACGTAAAGTTAAAGCAACAGCCAAGTACCACTGACGAGGCACCACCCGCAACAGCCCCAGCAAGGCCTGTCTGGATTCGAAAGATTGGGGATCTAGTCAGAGAAAAGATCGCGGTTAAGAAGGAATTTGGGCCTTCTTACAGAAAAGCAGTACCTGTCTTGGCAGTCACCGGAACAAGATCAGTTGTGCTACCGCCCCTTGCTGGTAAAAAGGAGAACAGAGTCGTGTCTATCGATCTGGTAAAACCACAAGCATGTGGCCTATAATCAACAGTAGGCCCAGTGGACTCCCAAGAAACAACAGAATACCCAAACTTGCAACAATCCAAGAGGTTCAAACTGAAAGACTAATCACATTCGATCAGCCTGCAGTGCACAATGAAGGACTATGCAATAATGCCATGGAACTCGTGCCTCTTGAAACACAGATTGAAACAGTTTGTCAAGAAACAACACCAGTCTACAATGATGTAGCATCAGAAAGTGCTACCGAGAGACAGATTGAAAGAACAATCCCATCAATTGACAGAACTGCCTCTGGTTATTTCATTAACTTCGACAACTTCTCTGAAGATCAAAATGAGCCCGAAGTGATGCCAGAAACAAAAAAGACTTTTAAAGAAAAAGCAACAGAACTCTTTCATCAACTAAAGGAAATCTACCTTATTTCCCCTTGGCTAGAGTTCTGGTTCGGTCTAGGTGTATTTTTCCTCCTGCTTTGGCTCATCATGGTACTGTGTTTGGGAAAATTCATTGAAGGAAAATATATTACAATGGACACAGCAAGTCAGAACATCAACCTAGTCCTGAAACCACACAGATCATCCCACGTGAAGAAAAGAGAACTGTCAACAGTAAATGTCACAGCAATTCCAATACCTGGTGGGGTAGTATGGGAGAAAACAGACTATGAGATCTATGGTCCGGTCGAAATCCTGAAGTATCCTCATCAACTAAAGGTTTCCTTAAGTGACTTTGTGACACCTAGTACATTCTCTGATGATTGGGACTTTAACAGTATTAATGACATGATGTCTGATTTAGTAATGTCAGCTAGATTCACAGATCATGATTATTTACAAGGTTCATCTAGTTATGAGCAGTTATTCTGTTATACCCATTATGGGGATCATTACTTACATAAATCTGCACAGCCTAGAAATGTTTTTATGTATAATCAATGGGAACATTGTGCTACACCACCTAAAAGCAGTTCTAAAGCATTTTTTGAGAAATTCAAATACTTCTCAGGGTTTAACACCAGTGATGCAGAATCGTTTTATTATAAACTGTTAGATAAAACAGGAATGAAAACAATGCTGACAAATTCTAAATTGATATATTCAGAAGCATTTTATGACAAAATGATGACATTTGGTTTTGATTATTGGAAAAATAATATTGAAACGAAAAAATTTGGGGTACAAAAGATTGGCAGGTGCAAGGCATAGAAGCACTATTTAGAACCTGCATGATACCTGAACAAATGTTATTTTTAAATGACACAATACACCAAACATCTTGTCTTGGCCTAGCTAAGATCAAAGACCTTAAAACACCATCTATACCAAAGCCAATACCTGAGAATACAACCACAGATATTGAATTAGACGTGTCACAAATTTTACATTTCAACAGAACACATCCTGATTGGAAAAAGTGGTTAATCTGGCCTACAGACACAAATAGCTGTCAAGATAGATTCCTGAATAAAATACAGGGGTTAAAAATGACCAGATTAGACCCTAGATACTCCCAGAGACAACATCCAGGGATTATAACAACATACAGTGTAGGGAAACTCTGCCTTGAATGGCTAACTTCGTCCACACCGGCTGAAATTAAGCGACACTTGTCTTTACTAAAAGATGGTGCTGATTTGCGCGATTTCATTCTTGGACCACGTAAACAGCGTCAAAAGCGTTTCATAGCGACCAGTATGTATGCTGCTTACAACGAGGCTTGGAAAGTAAAGCAAATTGAAACTGCTGAAAAAATACGAGAAATTGATCGTATTAATTTGGAAAAATCACTTTCTGTGGTAGACAATGGGTTAATGACTCTGTCTTCCAGAATATATTCGTTGGACAATATTGTATCCTCTGCCTTTGATGTGATAGACAGAGATTTGCTAATGTTACAACATGGCCAATCTCAATTACGCTCTATTATAGAATTAGGCTGGACGCTGCAAAATCTTCGTTCAGGCTATGTGCCTTGGCGTTTAATCAACACAACGTCATTATTTTCCAGTTTTAACCTTACTGATAAACAGATCAGTTTGGCACAGAAAGGAGCAGACTATACAATCCTGAGCATCGAAAAACTCGAGAGATTACCATTGACAATGTCAGAGAGTCCTGTCATTGAATGGATAATACACGGAATTATCACAATTCCGATAACAACTTTCCGATTTAAAAAGTGCCTTGAGTACATACCTGCTGGCCAATATGAACAATTGGGTAAAGGATATGTAAAATCCGAATGGAAATTACCATACACTCATTCTTGCTATAGTGACCGTGACAAAAATGTATTTCTTAGTGGTGAAAATTGTAAACATTCACTAAGCGGTATACTTTTGTGTCAGGGTATTAATTTACACGGAGCATGTGATGGAAATTCAAACAACCTTTCATGCCACCAGCTAGTCACACCTGCAACTCAGATAGAGCCCTTCTTTATGCAACTTTCGAACGGGAGTTACATTCTTAGAACGGATCACAGATGTTGTGGCCTCGTGCCAGGGAAAAGTTATCTAGTAGAAGTAACATCCATGGTCAAATGCTGTATGCAAGCATTGTTTCCGAGTGGGCCTCCAGACATAGTGACTCCCATCTGGCCTCGTCTGAATCTCTATTCTATACGAATTGATACATTAAGCAAAATGAAATCTGTACTTTTACAGACAACAGTGCCTATAACGTCATCTAAAGAGACGTATGATCTTCTAGTTGCAAGGACAGCTACTGAAGTTCATGACCTTTTATCAACAAATTGCCCCTTGCATTTCGTAGAAATGTTCAGCCAACTCCTTAACATGTCTAGTGCAACAAGCATCCCAGGCATATTTAAGACAGTCTTTACGGGACTGCTAACACCCTTCCAGGCAATTTTGGGAATCTTTCCTAATTTTGTGCACTCCATTTTTGGCGGCATACCATTATTTTTGGGACTCGTCGCAGGGATTCTATTTTTGACCCTCCTGCTTCGTTATGGCAAGCCTCGGCTCAGACATAGCTCCCATGGGAATGGAAGAGACAATCCTAGCAATGCGCTACCGGGACAGGATAACTAACGTCCTTGGATTGGCCAGGCTGAGAGATCTAAACATGACCTGGTTCCTTTCATTCAGACCGATATGGCAAAATTGCATTTTACCTGTGCTACGGTGTATGCTTTGCGGCGATGAATGCGTGTTGGACATCTGTCTTTCACTTCCATCAGCAGTACCAATGGACGTCGATACTTTGCTCAGTCCAATAACGGCTCACGCATTGTGTTGTCCCCAGCGGCTACCAATCCTGATGACGGCATTCGTGGAGACTCCTGTACTACAGCCAAGTGGTAACAGTGGAGCGAGTGACAAAAGCAACATCATCCAGGTACAACGTTCTGTGAGCATTGCTGATCCTGCCTTCGATGACAGCAATCATTCTCACACCTGCCAAGTTACAGCGCTATCTAATTTGGTTGAACTATCACCTGAATTTGTAGACCAATTCTTTGAGAGCCTGTCTGATACGATGTTCTCACCCATAGAGAAACAATAACTTTTAGGAAGCTTTTCCGACACACAGCGTTCCCATGAACTCTGAATTCGGCCTTCAGTTTTAATCAACAAAAACTGCCAGGAGCTTTGGAAATCTATTTTCTTTGAATTGGACATTTTTTAATATTGACCCTTTTTGGCACGAACAATTCTTTGCTTAACGTAAAAACTATTCTTAGAGAACAGAAGCTTCACACTTCTATTTCTAAACACATCTAGAGACATAACAACATTACACCAGCCTCTAGCACACATGTTATTACAATGCATTTTTATGTGATGATTTATCTCGCCTTTTCTTCTGTCAGAGATACTTCATGTGTAATTCCTTTTGCATAATCGTTCATTGATTTCATATGCAATAATTTTTTGAATGATTACTATGCTTTAAAAAACGTACAGTACCTAAATTCATGTATTACAAGTACGCCTATTTCGAATGCATTTATGTATTTTGGGGTGGGCAATGTTACACATGCATCTAATTGCTTTAGTTTTAGTAATTTTGATGGACATTAACCCGTGGAGTGGGTGTTGCGTGTTTATCTAGGTTCCTGATCGATACTGTGACCTTATGCCCCTATTCGGCTATAAATCCATTTATTCCCTATATTGGCATAACCGTTCAAGTGCGATTTTCTGAAAAGTCATCTCTGGCCTCACACGAACAGAGCCACATTCCAGCATAGTTCCCTCTGCCACTTCCTTTGCGACCAATTAGTGCAATGACAGAGCAGTAGTCACTATCTTATATTCCTAGATAACACTCCGAGTTCTTCAACAAGATAAAAACTCAGCAAACCTGGAAATCCCTGCTTGCTATGTTTTGATTAGTAATGGAACTCTAATGAGCAACTGATAACTATCACTTCCTAGTGACATCTTTAATTGACGTCTTATGTCCAGCAAACTTGCGTCAAACCCGGCACCTGTCAGGTATAAATATTACCAACGTTGCCTTAAGCAATGCCTGTTGTACGAGCTACTGAAGCCAGCTGCCTGCACGACCCCGTGTTGGTAAATCTAGCACTCTGTCGCTGCAGCCTGCTATCCTGTGGTGGTGAAGCTGCTGATACCATTATCGCCGCTAAAGCGCGAACTATGGTGCAGTACGCTTAAGGAGCTGAACAGCCGTCCCTCTGCGAAGACATCCAGCAGATTCCAGCTGCCCGCGGACGCTGTCCCCCCTCCTTCCTCGACGCGCTGAAGAGACCCGCTGCCTTTCTCGTGCAGAGAAATCCAGTCACGGCGTTTCCGGTTTACCCTCGCGGGTGACTGGGATATTGAGAGAGACCCCTGAAGGAGATACCAATCCTCCATCATTCTATTCAGAGGTATGGTGTTGACTAAACCCTTAGACGAGAATTCTTGAAACAAACCTTGGCAAAACCAACTTAACTTAAAGCTACTTACTTACTCCCCCTTTCACGTGTTAGGCTTAGGTCAGGCACACTGGGGTAGGCTTAGTTAGAAGCACAAGTTGAGTATGTTAGCCTAATGTATATATGACTGTATATATGTTTTATTACTTTTAAACCATTGTATGGCTAAGAAACCATATCAATGCTTTTACAGTTCTATTTCGCAATACTTATCTTACTGTACGTACTTTTTATAATAACAATTATTGCAATTGTGGCAATACATTTCTCTTGTACGAGAAGAAAGACTGTTCAATAAATGTTAACCCTTTATTGACAAACGCCCGTCTCTCTATTCTCTACATCTCGTGAAAGTAAACTGCACTAGACTGACTGAGTGAAATACATGTCTATTGTTTCACACGACCCTAGAGATTGACTCTTGATCTGAGGAGCAAAGTTGTCATGTTGCACGGTTGTTGGAAAGCTGAATCCCTTCTTGTCTGTGCCAAGGAAGCTGATCACTTCCTATGCAGAGAAGAAAGTTTCCAGTGACCTCTGAGCTAGTTGGTAACACAACCCAATTAAGTTTAGCATAGTCAGTGGAGGCCTGGAATATCCGCAGTTCCACGTCGATACTACTATTTATGTTATTCCAATGCGCAGGGCCTAGTGGGAAACTAGGAACTACACTACATACCTGGTGGAACACGAATGGGGTCTTCACTCAGAGGTGATGCAAGGTCTCTGTCAGCAGTGGGGAGAGCCTTGGTTAGATCTGTTCGCCACCGATGAGAATGCATAATGTCAGCAATTCTGCACATTGGAATTTATAAGGTGGCGATCGCTCAGCTAAGCTTTTCGTTGCGAGTGGCGTTGGGGCCTTCTGTACGCTTTGCCGCTTGCACCACTTCTGCCCAGAGTACTGAAGAAGATCAAGCGCGACCCAGCCCACGTCATTCTTGTGGCTCCGGACTGGGCATGAATAGTCTGGTACCCGCCGCACTGAGCATGGCCATCGATCCTCCACTCAGACTGCCTCTTCGGGAAGATCTTCTGTCGCAGCAGCAGGGGAGGGTTCTTCACCCGAACCTGTCCAGCCTCCACCTCCTTGTGTGGAGATTGAGCAGCGACAGTTGACAGGTTTTGCTCTGAAACGTCATCTTGACAGCCTAGCATCCCTCCACTAAGACGATATACACCTGTCGACGGAACAAGTTTGTTGCATGGTGCACAGGAAAGGCAGTGGATCACCTTTCTGCCCCTCTTTCAGAGGTCCTATTGTATATACTCTCTTTGGCCCAGCAGGGCTCTGTCCTGGGCACTCTTAAAGGCTATTTTGCTGCCATCTCTGCTTTCTTTCGGCTACCAGATCAGCCATTTTTGTTCAAGTCCCCTAGTGTAAATAGATTCTTTAAGGGGATTATTCATCTCGTTCCTTCTTCTCCCTTCGTAATGCCCCAGTGGGACTTGAACCTGGTCTTAACCTATCTTATGTCCACTCCCTTCGAGCCTCTTCACAATTGTACTCTCAAGCTTCTCACTCTGAAGACAGCTTTTCTTGTTGCCATCACCTCTGCTAGCAGAGTGAGTGAGCTCCAAGCTCTTTCTTTTAAGCCCCCTTTCTTCTCTGTGCATCTGAACAAAGTGGTGCATAGGACGAGACCTTTGTTTCTTCCCAAAGTGGTTACACCTTTTCATATTGGACAAACCATTACTTTGCCCACCTTTTTCCCATCTCCGCACTCTTACAAGGAGGAGGAGAGACTCCACCGTCTGGACCCCAAACGTGCACTGTCTTTCTACCATGACCGCGCAAAAGATATCCGGGTGAACGATCAACTCTTTGTTGGCTATGTGAGTGCCAAGAAAGGTCGGGCTGTTCAAAAATGGACCATCTCTAGATGGGTTGTCCTTTTTAGTTAAATATGCTACGCTTTGGCGAAGGAGGAACCACATTGGGGCTCCTTGGTCATTCTACCAGAGCTACTGCTTTCCACTCCTTGACATTTGTCAGACAGCAAACGTGGGCATCTTTGCACAAGTTCACCAGACATTACTGCCTGGACAGCCAAGTCCGGAGGGACTGCTATCTTGTCCATTCTGTCCTCCAGGACTTTCTCATTTGTGATCTTAGTTTGCAGACTCTCCTCCGGAGTTTGGTATTGCTGGGGTATCTATTCTTAGGTAAGGAATCTATAACTAACAGTCCCTTTCAGATGAACAAATTACTTTCCTTTGGTAACGATATATCAGTAAGAGACATATGTTGTTTATAGATTTGTTTACGCCCCACCCATCGTCCCCACTCTGCGAACTGATTTCTAGGGACAGGGACTCCCTTGCAGGGCCCTAGTTTAGCGCACCAGTGGTCAGTATCTTGCATGGCTCTGCGCTTCTGGCAAGGAAAGTCTTGTCAGAACTGACATCAGTGCGCAGGGGCGGTGTCTAAATAGACACTGCGATGCCATCGCAGCAAACATGACACCGATGACAGACGCTGAGTCGACCAACACGACCTACCAACGCAGAGGGGTACGGGGTACTGCTAAGAAAAAATTCTCCGGATCCAGTCTGACACCGGGGGAAAATTCTACGGTAAGGTATCTATAACTTACATATGTCTCTTACAGATACATCGTTGCCGAAGGTAAGTTACTTGTTCTTATAGTAAGTTCGCCTGACAAATGATTGTCTCTATACCCGCCTTTCCGGCCTCTCAGGTGCCATCCCACAAGAAAATATTTACAACAAGGGGTGGTGAGGGACAGAGTCTCTGAATTTAGCAGAAAGCTCTCACCCAGTCAAGAGATCAGGGCTAGATCCAACACCGTTTTTTAGCTCACTGCACCATCCCAGTTTCAGAACCGGGCTGTATGCAAATTAGTCTGTTCCTGTCCCAGTGCATGATGGGAACAGGGCAAACCAAACTACAAAAGCCAATTCTTACACTGGGAAGGAAACAAGCTCCCGGGGACCGGTTTCTGGCATTACATCCCACAAGAAAAGCGTCTGGTTTTCTGGGTTTTTGTATTTGTCGAAAAGAGTGACAGGTCCCTCAATCCACTCCACCTCTCCTCCACATAGAAACATTTTTCAGGATTTTAAGGCTATTTAAGAAATCTGCATTAAAAATATCCTTGGGGGGAGGAGCCTAGCACGGGACCAAGATGGCCACGTGATCGTGTAGCTCCGTAAGACCTGTTCCCCCGTTTGTCCATCCTGCCAGATATCCTGTGACCTGAGGACCGCATTCGATGGCGGAATAGTATTGCTGCCCTCTGGTGAAATTGCGGCTCGAAAGGTGCAATTCTACCCTCCCGTATCGGCGTCTGAAGATTTGGGCCTTTCCGTCGCCAGAGCCGCGGACCGTGGTGGCAGTTGTGGTCGGGCGCTAATGGCACAACAGCGGCAGTGTCGACCGGAAGTGGTGCCTCCTCTGGAAATCGCTACCAGGAATTATCCCTGACGACTGGGCGTTTTGAGGGGGCCCTCTCTGCACTAATTGACTGTTACTGGTTCGGCTCGCGGAGGGCTGAGGAGGTGTGAAGTGTTGTCGGAGGTGTGAACTTGTGCGACATTGGTCGGTCGATTGAAGCCCCTCGATCACCCACCATGGCGGCGAGGCCGGAGATCGAGAAACCGCCCCCCAAATGTGGGAGAGGACAGAGAGCGGTCCAGTCCAATAAACTGGACAGATATACGCTTCCTAAGGGATCTCCGAGCGACCAGAGGCAACACCCCGCAACCAGACCAGCCTCCCCAAGTGGTGGCTCCGAGCCTTCTTTGAAAGACATAATGGATGTCGTCACTAGGACTGAGGCGTCTATGGGGACCAGGTTGGATGCGCTTGATACCAAACTGGACTCGGTTAAAATTGATGTTAACCTTCTGCGCACGGATCACGCTAAGACTAGCGAAAAAGTGAAGTCCCTGGACATCAAAACGACCAGCCTGGTAGACAACGTCGCTGAAGTGCAGAGAGAGATGCGGGCATTGCAAGAGGCAAGGGAGGAGACCCGACGGCTGCTGGATGACTATGAGGGCCGTAATCGGCGCAACAATGCTCGTATCCTAGGTGTACCGGAAAAGGCAGAAGATCGTACCCCTGATCTCTTTGTGGAAGACCTGATCCTTAAACATTTGAAGCCTAAGGGAGTCAGCAAGCTTTTCACAGTGGAGAGGGCACATAGAGTTCCGGGCGGGCCGCCGAAAGTAGGGGCGCCACCTATACCCATGATCGCGAGGGTCCTGAATTTTCGGGACCGTGATGTCATACTTCAGGTCTCACGGGCGGACGGCCCGCTACGGTATGAAAATACTATTGTGTCCTTCTTTCTGGACTTTACACAAGCTGTACAGAGGATGCGTCAGAGTTTCCTCCAAGTCAAGCGGAGGATGAGAGACAAAGAGATGAAATACTCAGTGCTATATCCTGCCAAGCTACGAGTCGAAGCGAATGGGAAGACATGGTTTTTTGACAATGCAGAGGTGGCATCGGATTGGTTGGACACTGTGATGGCTGATGGTGCTGAAGACCGGCGACAAGAGGCTGAAGATGAGCGGCAGGGCCTGGATGAGAGACTTCTGTATTGTACGATTCAATGGATCTTTGGACACGGGGTGGATATAACCTTTTCTTAACGTGTAACAGTAATGCTTTGGGCTAATACGTTTGTTCCTCCAGCATGTTTCTTGGGGGAAGGGGTTTGGAGCTGTGCGGCAGGCGCCTCCTCTTCCTACTTTTAGTTACCATTGTTGGGAGGGGCGACAGGCACACTGCGAGTTGGGGTTGGGGCGTTGTCCTAATGCAGGGGTGCAGAGAGGGGGGTGGAGTTTTGAGGGGAGTTCTTTGTTTCTTTTTGGTTTCAGTTTTGTTTTGAATTGCATTGGGTGTTGGCAGATGTGAATGTGCGCGTGTGGAGTGGGGTGAATGTCTTGCTCTAGTCACGGATTGGGGATCCGGGTGTTGATTTGGAACGTGAATGGTTTGGGTGACAAAATTAAGAGAGGTATGGTTGGCCAGCTAATCAGACGTCATTCACCCGATGTGGTACTTTTGCAGGCGACACATCTTGTTGGTAACCGTTGTATGGCCCTTCACAGAGGGGGACATAATCTGATTGCGAATGCGGGGTTCTCGACAGGCTCCAGGGGTGTTGGAATCTTGGTGAAGAAGTCCTTTCCATTGGAGGTTCAAGCTACGTGGTCTGATCAGCGGGGCAGATATGTGGGTGTCTCTGGGAGGGTCGGGGGTAAAGTTGTCTTTTTCTTTCCACTTATGTTCCCCCGGGCCTCCAATCTGACACCTTTAAGAATCTTGCTTAGGTTTTTCTTTCACTCCCACTTGGTCTTCTAGTTCTTGGTGGCGACTTTAATACAGTCGTTGATGGCAGTTTAGACCGTACCCTGCCGAGATCGCGCCCCCCATCGCGTCAATGGCTCCCCGAATTTTTGGATTCTTTGGGTCTGATTGATATGTGGCGTCTCTTGAATCCTGCACTACGGAGCTATACACATCTCTCGGCGGCACATGGCTCTATGTCGCGACTTGACTATATCCTATTGCCGGTGGCCATGGCAGACACTATCAGGGAGGCGCGTCATTTGGGTAGGGGTGTTTCCGACCACTCCCCAGTTTGGGTTTGAGTTGAGATGGGACAGCCTACGGTGGGTAGAGTGGCGCCTATCAACACCTGGCATCTTCGAGACCCCGTCATTAGGACAGAAATATGTAGTGCTTCGGAACAGTACTTTCAACATAATCAGGGTACGGTGGATTCTGCGCGGACGCTATGGGAGGCCTATAAAGTTGTTCTACGCGGAGAGGCCTTGTCTCTCATCGCGGATAAGAAAAAGAGCCGCTTGGCGGAGGTTAATACTGTTGAGGCGGAGGTTGTTGATTTGGAGAAGCAAGTTGCTGGTGGTGCTTCGGTTGAGAATCGGAACAAAAGGGGGTGGTGATGGACGGAGCATCTGAATCAATCAAACACTCAAACCTAGTCAAAAGATCTGGGTTTAATCCATCACCGTTCTTTAGCCCACTCTGCCACCCCAGTTCAGACATGGCTATATGCAAATCAGTCTGACCCTGTGCCTCATGGGAACAGTCCAGCCCGAACTGCCAAGTCATGTCTTTCCTGGACCGGAAACAAGCTTCCGAGGACCGGTTTCTGGCATTCCAGCCGTCTTCAGCCCGGCTTGCTTGAATCCAGTGGCAAAGTGAGCAAGGGACTCACGTCTGAGCATATCCTGCCACACTTATGGCGGCCAAAAGCGGTACAAAAGGGGGTGGTGATGGACAGAGCATCTGAATCAATCAAACACTCACACCCAGTCAAAAGATCTGGGTTTAATCCATCATCGTTCTTTAGCCCACTCTGCCACCCCAGTTCAGACATGGCTATATGCAAATCATCATCATCAAATGTCTTTATTTCGACAATTTGTTTGTCATAAAAGATAACATATACAGCTGCATATATTTAACAAAATAAAGAAAAAGGTTAAAATTCTGACTTAAAATTCCATTAAAAAATAATAGGTTAAAACATACAAAATTCATAGAATGCAATTAATTAGCACCTAACATGCAAATTCAAATCAGGCCCACGATTGTCCTGGCACAGACACAAATCTAGTCTTTAGGAGGTTCCTGCAAAGACCTCCTCTTGTTCCACATGGCCACGAGAAACTTCGTTACAGCAAAGACCACCACCGATGAGGGATCAGTTTTAAAAATCCTATAAGCTTGAGCACGATGTGTTAATCCTAGATTTTTACATAACGGGACAACCCAGGTCCTCCTAGGACCAGCATAGGCAGGACAGAAAAAAAATACATGAACCTCACTTTCAAGACTAGCAGTACATCCTGGGCAAGTCACAAGGGATGGAGTGATCCACTTCGAGGTTAGGGCTCTAATGGGGAGAGAACCATGACGCCATTGTAGAAAGAGCTTCCTTGACGAAGTGGGGTGAATTTCATCCAAGACTTGCTCAAAGAAATAGTTGTCCTTGGTTATTAGGAAAGTGGCTGTAAGTGACCCCGAATCCAAAATAGATAACAAGCGTGCTCTCCTATTTTCTCGGAACAAATGAACCAGCTGCTGTCTCGAAATGGCTGCACATGCCTGCTCTGGTTCTTTCCACAGTGCCTCAAGACCTAGTTTCAAAAGTTCCCCTCTGACATATTTAAACCAAGGTAATTTAGCAGCATTGGGCTGTTGCAAGATCTCGGATAACTCTCCCCTATAAACACTTAACTCTGGGTTAACCCAGAGTCGCCTCCAGTAGGTTATTGGTCTTAAGGCGAGATCTTCTACTATAGGCCGAACTCCCAGGACTAGTCTGAGGGGGACCAGGGGGGTGCTAGGCGGTAAGGCTGTGAGCTGCCTGAGAAATCTGTTCTCTGCTACTGCAATCCCAGGCAGAGGATTAAAACGCCAAAGCTCGGCCCCATAGGTCACCGCTCCTCTTGCTCTTAGTTTATAAATTTCCAGAGGGGGGGCGAGTGGCTTACAAGCTGATCTATTCAGTAATTTCACAATGCCCCCTGCTATCTGGGTTAATTTAAGTTGTGACCTAACTTGATGATGCACCCAGTTAAAAGATTCGTTGAGGGTCAAGCCAAGATAATCAAAAGTAAATACCCTATCAAGGCAGACTCCTCCAATAACAGGGTTTGGGCGAGTTTTGGCAGGCGGATTGAAAATCATAAATTTAGTCTTGGAAGTGTTGATTTTTAAACCTCGCTCCTCACAAAAAATAAAAAAAATAAAAACGTCAAGGACTCGCTGGATACCCATCGGTGTTTTCGATAAAAGCAGGGTATCGTCCGCGAACATAATCGCTGGAATCCTTGACCCGGCCAGGTGTGCGATTACCCCATTGACATAGAGGCAGAACAGGGTTGGTGCCAAGACACAACCCTGTCTTACCCCCCTGCCAACGGGGAATCGAGCTGTTAACGACCCTGTACCACCACATCTGACCTTAGCGTAGTTCCCAGTGTGTAGGTGCGTCAAGATTTTCAGCGAGGGAGATGGAATCCCTAGGTCACCTAGCACAGTCCACAGCTTCTGGCGTGGGACTAAATCGAAAGCTGCGCGGAGCTCTACGAAGACTGTGTACAGAGCACCCCCGCCCGCCTTCACCACCTTCCAATAAATCATATTAAGACGGAAAATTTGGTCTATTGTGGAAACATTCCTACCAAAGCCAGCTTGGTAGTGGCTCAAGATAGAGTGTTCCTCTGTCCAGTCTAAAATACGATTTAGAATCAGTCTAGCAAAAAGTTTTTGAGGCACGTCAATGAGGCTAATTGGCCTATAGTTGGCCGGGAGCAGAGGCGATACCTTCTTAAAGATAGGGACAATCTCTGCCCCCAGCCAAGTATCGGGCACTGACATGCCTCCCCAGATTGCGTTAAATATGAGTGCTAGATAAGGTTCCCAAACCCTTGGCTCATGCTTCAGGAGGTCCCAGGAACTCTGTCCAAACCTGGAGCTTTCCTGGAAGGTAGGCTCATGAGTGCCATTTCCACCTTCCTCACTGAAAATTCACTCCATTCCAAATCACTTTGGGGAGGTGGCACAGGTACGTGCCACTCCACAGTGTCACAATCCTGGTCTCCCTGATATAACTTAGCAAAGTGATCCTCCCAAACCACGGCAGCGATGTTAGGATCCATGGCCGCCACGGGGTCGACTGATCCTGTATTTACAACTTGCCAGAAATTACGGGCGTCTTTCACTGCCAATGATTCAACCAATTTCTCCCAGTGAGCGACCTCCCACTCTTTCTTTGCATGATGGATCAGATGCCGGTAGGATGACCTTTTTTGCTTAATTTGGTCCCTGCTAGTATTTTGCTTCAGGGCTTGAATAAGATCGGTTTTAGCCCTCCTACATGCATGGTTAAACCAGGAGGGTTTTCTACCTGGCCTAATCCTTACCCCCTCAGGATAAAAGGTCCCTGCAAGGTTAGTTGTCAGGGCTTGGTATAACACCCCCAGTTCCTCCAACAAGGAAGGTGAACTGCCCCCTGTAATCAGGACACTGGCTGCTTCCAATGCCTCGGTTACATGGCCGTAAATTACGGACAACAAATTAGGGCGAATGACTACCTTTTCCCACCTGATCCTCCTCCTTTTGCTCGATAGTGTTGCTCTACTAGCCGGGCCATTCTCACCCTGAGTTAGAGGGTTGGGAGTGACGGGGGAATAGAGGCATAGGATCAGAGCGTTATGATCGCTATCACCTCGTTCCTCCACCCTAAACTCATTAACCCTTGCCCATGCCTTTGTCTCAACAAAGATATAATCCAGGCGCGTCTCTTGTCCCTTCTTATTGAATGTGCACCTTGCTGGGATATCTGGAGATACCCGACCATTGCACGCCCTTATTGAATGGGCTAATGTCAGGGAAAGTAATTGAACATTCAGGGGGGACCAAGATTTTGGTGATGGGCCCACCACCTGGGGGATTTTCCAATAGTGGTCTTCTTCCAGAATCAGACCATCTATCGGATCCACCAAGGGCTCAAAGTGTGAGTTAAGATCGCCACCTATGACGATCGTTACACCCTGCGGGACCTTATCTAAGAACCTGGAGAGCTCCTCAATTGTTTTAGATTCAGCTGCTATATTCACCAGCCTCGAGTATACATTAATAATAGCCATTTTGTGCATATTGGGCCATTCTAAAAGAGTGCTTTGTATGTCCTCTAAACCAGTAACCATAATCTTGGCAGTACAACCAAGGTCAATCTTCACCCAAGTTGTTAGCCCCCCAGAGGGCCTGCTTCTCCCTCCCCACTTTGCAGGAACAAAAAAGGAGGCAAAGCCAGAACCGAACACCTGCTCTCTTGCCCATGTTTCCTGAAAGAGGCAGATAGTGTTGTCATCAATAAATGAGCCCCAGTTTGGACATGCTACTTTATTCGATAGCCCGGCAATGTTCCATAACAGAATTTGGAGAGTCGGTCTGTCCATACAGTCCCCTGTAGTCAACCGTGGTGGAACTTCAGTAGAGGTTGTGTTTGTCCTCAGGAATGAATCACTAATTGTGAACGCACCCGAAACTTCCTGGGCTTCTGGAGGACCTACGACAATGGGGGTGGGCGCGAATTGGTCACTCTGCTGGATAGTCGCAAGACCATTACCGTGTAATCCCCCCACAGTACTCTGCAATTGAAGTCAATCTTCCTGATCCAGGGAGGCAAACCTATTCTCATGTAAGTAGGTATTAAGTGGCACCAAGGCGGCATAGTGAGATGGCCCAGAACCACCATACCGTCTTGGGCGATTCACCCTGGTCCATCCATCCTCCCTCTCACTGCCTGAACTGTTACTCTTTGGAGGGTAAAAGTAAGCAAGGGGTCGGGTCTGAATAGAAGTATTCCCTGAGTACCCCGCCCAATTGTAAATATAGGATACAATACCCTCCTTCTTAAAGTTAACCAGAACACAATCCCCATTTATGTTTTTTGTAGTGGGACCCACCCATGGAACCCTTCTAACCATCACTATTTCAGCTAGTAAATGTGATAGAAGTGGCCTGTTAATGTTTAACCAATTGATCACTTTATTCTTTAAGGAAAAAAAGGTCTCCGATGAGGCCCCTGTAAGCTCCGGAACACCCGTAAGTACCACAACCAAGGGTGCGGCAGCCGGCGGTAGGCTGACAATCTTGCTCCATTTCAAATTTGGGCCCTCAGCTATAGGCCTAGGCTCTCTGTTGTTGAACGAATCCTTGCTCCTATTGGCGATGGGCCTATCACCACTACCCACCTCTAGGGGGGCATTTAATTTATCCGTGCTGCCTCCCGAAGTGGGCCTAACTTCTCCTGCGGACACTGCTACCGCAGTCAGGGTGGGTGATTGATCACTAATTTTTGCCGTATTGATGACCCTGGGTGGCATTGCCCCTTGAGTAATATTCCCTTTGGGTGGCTGTGTGTGAACTGGAGTTTTTTAACAGCTCCCCGGATGTTTTTTCCAAGTTTTTTAAAGTTGATTCAATTAGGCTAAGTCTATCCGCTAAGGGTTTTAGGAGGGTTTTAAGCGTGTTACCCAGAGCAAGTAAACCCCCCCCCCCCCCCCTCCCGCACTGAGTCCCCAAAACTAAATGTTACTGGTTGGGTTAGTGAAAAAACCTCTGGTACTTGGATTGGGATTGGAGGATTCTGAGTTACCATATCAGTTTCCCTGTTATCATGCGAGTCCAAGGGTGGGTTTATTTCAGGTCTAATGTCTAATTTTTTTTTTTCCCCCCTTCGTCTGTGTAGCCCACTTCCTTTTTTGGATTGCACCTTCCCTTATGCCCCGTGCGTTTGTAGTGCCTGTCCTAACACTTGGGTTCTCAATAGTTACAATAGGCACAATAGGAGGTGGAATTATCTCTAGGATTGGAGACAGTGAAACTCTAGACCCCCCCGAACTTCTCTCAATATCCTGTATTGCTGCGGTGATAGCCTGATCAATACTATCCAAAATTGGGTCAGCAAAACCCCCCTCCTTATCAGGAGTCCTCACGTTAGCTATCAGTCCAAGTGAGGATCTTCTGGCACTATCAATCCCTGAGGATAAGCGTTCCTCCACCACATTCAATTCATTTTCCAATATTGAACTGGCCCGAATTAAAAAATTATCCAAAGTACCTGCAACCACTGTGCTAGAAGTAGTGGCTTTGCTTCGCAACTCACGGGTCGCCATATCCTCACTAGTAACAGGGTCGCTTGACCAAGAAAGGAAGTTTGATGAGTAGTCCTGCAATACAACAAGGGCAAGAAAGATGGCCCGGTCCGGTCTGGCCCGGGCTGTAACGGGCTAGAACGGGCCCACCCTTGGCCCGGGCTTAGCCCCGTGCTTCGTCCCGTGCGCGTCCTGCGCAGCTGGAAATTTATTTCAGTTTTAAGGTCCTCCCAGGGGGGGCGTGTCCGATGAGGGAATAGGCAGCAGGTGTGTGTCGATATGCCTGCTGGGCCTCGCAGTCCCTCAATATCAGAGTGCTCTGCCCCACGAGTCCGTGAATGGCACCCGCGAAGCGGGGGCCGTGAAAAGTAGCAAGAATGCTGGAATGCCCTTCCGATCCTCTTTGTCAGGAGCAGGGTTATAAATGCAGCAAGGTAACAGCAGTTTCAGCGCCCGTGGAACAGGGGCCGTCCAGCGATGTTAAAGCCCACTCTGCCACCCCAGTTCAGACATGGCTATATGCAAATCAGTCTGACCCTGTGCCTCATGGGAACAGTCCAGCCCGAACTGCCAAGCCATGTCTTCCCTGGACCAGAAACAAGCTTCCGAGGACCGGTTTCTGGCATTCCAGCCGTCTTCAGCCCGGCTTGCTTGAATCCAGTGGCAAAGTGAGCAAGAGACTCACGTCTGAGCATACCCTGCCACACTTATGGCGGCCAAAAGCGGTACAAAAGGGGGTGGTGATGGACGGAGCATCTGAATCAATCAAACACTCACACCCAGTCAAAAGATCTGGGTTTAATCCATCACCATTCTTTAGCCCACTCTGCCACCCCAGTTCAGACATGGCTATATGCAAATCAGTCTGACCCTGTGCCTCATGGGAACAGTCCAGCCCGAACTGCCAAGCCATGTCTTCCCTGGACCGGAAACAAGCTTCCGAGGACCGGTTTCTGGCATTCCAGCCGTCTTCAGCCCGGCTTGCTTGAATCCAGTGGCAAAGTGAGCAAGCGACTCACATCTGAGCATACCCTGCCACACTTATGGCGGCCAAAAGTGGTACAAAAGGGGGTGGTGATGGACGGAGCATCTGAAATAATCAAACACTCACACCCAGTCAAAAGATCTGGGTTTAATCCATCACCGTTCTTTAGCCCCCTCTGCCACCCCAGTTCAGACATGGCTATATGCAAATCAGTCTGACCCTGTGCCTCATGGGAACAGTCCAGCCCGAACTGCCAAGCCATGTCTTCCCTGGACCGGAAACAAGCTTCCGAGGACCGGTTTCTGGCATTCCAGCCGTCTTCAGCCCGGCTTGCTTGAATCCAGTGGCAAAGTGAGCAAGAGACTCACGTCTGAGCATACCCTGCCACACTTATGGCGGCCAAAAGCGGTACAAAAGGGGGTGGTGATGGACGGAGCATCTGAATCAATCAAACACTCACACCCAGTCAAAAGATCTGGGTTTAATCCATCACCGTTCTTTAGCCCACTCTGCCACCCCAGTTCAGACATGGCTATGTGCAAATCAGTCTGACCCTGTGCCTCATGGGAACAGTCCAGTCCGAACTGCCAAGCCATGTCTTCCCTGGACCGGAAACAAGCTTCCGAGGACCGGTTTCTGGCATTCCAGCCGTATTCAGCCCGGCTTGCTTGAATCCAGTGGCAAAGTAAGCAAGGGACTCACGTCTGAGCATACCCTGTCACACTTATGGCGGCCAAAAGCGGTACAAAGGGGATTGAGAATCAGCATCAGCTGCACCTCAAGCAGAACGAGTACCACAGACTGTCCAGGGGATTGGCGGTGACGCAACATTATGATGTCCAGAGTAGGATTTATGAGCACGGCGATAGAGCTGGCAAGCTTATAGCGTGTCTTGAGCGTGGAGAACGCGTCTCTCGGTTGGTACCGGAGCTTGAGGGTGACGGTCCTGAGGCTCTTACGGATGCTCAGAGGATCGCGTTGGCTGCTACTATCAGAGTGTTTATGCTTCCTCAGACGCATATACTGGCGCTGAGCAAGCCGAGATGATTAGAGACATTATCATGCCTAGTTTGTCTGAGGAAGATCGGAAATATACGGATTCTGCGATCACGGATGACGAAATAGCGGGTGCCATCAAGAGTATTAACTCGGGGAAGGCGACAGGTCCCAATGGTATTCCGATTGAACTCTTTAAATTGAATGCTTACAAAATTGTGCCGCATATTAAAGCCATGTTTCTTGAGAGTAAAGAGTCTGGTAGCCTCCCCTATAATCAGCGGATCGCGAATATTGTCGTTATCCACAAGCCAGGTAAACCCCAAATCTCCCCCTCTTCCTATAGGCCCATCTCTCTGCTTAACGCAGAACCCAAGATCTTGGCCAAAGTACTGGCGATCAGGTTGGTAAAGGTGATCTCCACCTTGGTACACCCGGACCAGTCTGGCTTTATGCCACGCCGCAACACTGCGTTGAACCTTCGGCGTTTTTACGGAGTACTGGGTAGGGCCCGAGATTTGTCGCAACCAGCCGTGTTCGTGTCCCTGGACGCCACCATGGCTTTTGACCGGGTCGAATGGTCGTACCTATTCGCTGTGTTGGAGAAGCTGGGTTTCGGGCCTGAGTTTATTGGATGGGTGCGCCTGCTATACACTGCCCCTTTGGCTCGCATTGTTGTGAACAACTGTCAATCCGGTGATTTCGCTTTGGAGAGAGGGACACGGCGGGGATGTCCCTGTTGCCCCTTCTCTTTGCGTTGGTGCTGAAGCCATTGGCGGCTTGGGTCAGATGGGATAGATCTGTGCGTGGGCTGCGGTGGTCCCCGGATTGGGAAGACAAGATTTCGCTTTATGCTGATGATGTGCTTCTTTATCTTACTTCGCCTAGATCCTCTTTGCTTGTCTTTCTCGACATTCTCAGTGTTTGGTGAGTTCTCGGGCTTTGCTATTAATTGGGCGAAGTCTGTAATGTTAGTACTGTCGGGGGACCCGCCGGTGATTCCACAGACCTGCCCCCTTCAAATTACTACCACGGGCTTTGTGTATTTGGGAATTTATATTGCCTTGGATTCCAGGCCGAGATATGTGGAGAACTTGTTGCCTCCGCTGGCAAGATTACGTACTGATATTCAGCGCTGGAGGGCGTTGCCTCTGTCTCTCCGGGGCAGAGCAGTATTGTTTAAAATGTTGGCGCTTCCTCGGTTCTTATATGCTCTCCAAATCGCTATGGACCCTGTTCCCGCTAAATATTTTAAGGAGATAGAGGCGCTTCAGAGACAACTTATATGGGATGGTAGACCCCGTATCGCTTATCCTAAACTCACCCTGGCCTGGTATGATGGAGGTATTGGGCTTCCTGATCTGAAGAAATATTATTGGGCCTCCCAGTTGGCGGCTATTAACCATATAGTTTAAGGCTTTCCTGGAGACCCTGGATATTCTATGGATCATAGTCAATCGCCTGGGGGAGATTTCCTTCGGGCTTTGTATAATCGTCCGGGACGGTTTTCGCTCGCGGGCCCCACCTCGCATGCGAGGAAGGTCTGGCATGCGGCTAACAGGAGTCTGGGATGGGAAGGGACATTGTCTCTCGTGACCCCTCTCTTAAGCTCCGCCAAATTGGGCAATCTGTGGACCAGCAAAGGATTTGACAAGTGGGAGTTGATTGGTATTGGCCAGAATAAAGATGTCTGGGGGAAAGGGGAAATACTGTCCTTCGAAGCGCTCCAGCAGAGACATCACCTTCATAACAATGAGCGGTTTCGTTATCTGCAGGTCAGGCATGCCCTCCTCTCCCATGTGCTACCGGAGAAACCCTCCCCGAGGCCTCCCCTCTTGAGGACCGTCTATTGGATGGGCATATACCAGAGAAAACCATTTCATTGATCTATCGAAAGTTGATTAATCACATGGAAGACCCGTTGGGGTCTCTCAGGGTTGCATGGGTTGCTGATGGTTTGGAGATAGACGATAAGGATTGGGTTGAAGCTGTGTCCTCCCCTAGAGTAGTGGCGATACAGATGAGGTTGCGTCTGGTGCAATTAAAGATCTTACATAGATCGTATGTCACGGGTCCGGGTCTGGTGAGGATGGGATGGAGTACGAATGGTGAATGCAAGAGAGGCTATGGAGAGGTTTTTACTGTGGCACTGCGATAGTTTTCAGAATTATTGGCGCGCCACTCACGACACATTGAACGAGGTCCTGGGCTATGAGGTGCGATTGGAAGCACGCAGATGTCTCTTGAATATCTGGGAACCCAAAGATCTCAATCAATACCTAAAGCAATGAGTTACACTGGCCTGCATGATTGCGAAGCGTAATATAGCACAGCTTTGGGGAGCAACTCAACCACCACCGCAGCACACTAAATGGGCCCAGGATCTGGACTGGTGTATGTTCCGGGAGCGTGCTGTGTATGTTGCGAGGGGCTGCCCTGAAAAGTGGATAAAGGTTTGGGGGCCGTGGAATGCTTACCGTGGTGACATTTGTGCTCCCCCAGCCGGGCGGTCTGATTCGGACACTCAGGGTTCCCCTTGATTCTATGTTCTATACCATTCTGTGTATCATATTCTGTTTGCAAGACTTCCTCTGCTCCGAGCAGTGCAGAAATAACGTCGATCTACCCCAATGCATTTGTTAATTTTGTTTCATTGTTTGTTATATATTAATAAAAAGAATTAAAAAAAAATATCCTTGGGGTCAGGTCACAAACAAAGTTTGAGACAATTATCCATAAGAAACGAATACATATATATTGTAATTTACAATATCAAGAAAGTGACCTAGCACGAGAGTCCCGTCTAAAAAGTACATATTGGTTTAGAGATCGACAGCAGTGGAATGTTCAAAATTACCATATTTTAAGAAAAATAGAGGTTTTAATATTTGTTCCTGGATAGCCTTAAGTAAACAATCAATTAAACATGTGTTAAAATGCATTTAAGAGTTTATTGAACATGAGTAATACCACTTAATCTTATGAGCCTTTTGACAAAGGCCAGGCATGGAAAAAGTGGGGTCACAACTTAATCTACATTTTTATATGTATATATATATATATATATATATTCACTGAAAAAACCATAGGTTATAGACCATATATAGTTAGGAATTAGCATTTACAAAACCTTATTTTACTCACACAAAACCATTGAAATTCGCATATATAGTTAGTTGCACTAACTATATATCGCGCACCCGCAATCCACTGCTGATCATGTCACATATTACATCATTCATGACATGGTCAGTGACATCACTGATAACATCTCAAATGACATCACTGATGACATCACTGATGACATCACTGATGACATCTCATTTAACATTACTGATCACATCACTGATGACATCATTCATGTGATAATACGATGAACCTCTTCAGACTCTAATATAACCTTAGATACACTCAGTGTAAACAGACACTCACAGACTGTCACTCATCCATGGAGTTACTCACACACCTAGTCAGTCATGCAAAGAATCAATCACATCTCCATTTCCTCAACTATACAGTTATACACACCTTACTTATTCAAACATATACTAACACATATTTACTCTCTTATACAATCCCTGATACAAGTTCACAATGATCCATACAGCCACTCACACATTCACTGGCTCTTATGCACAGTTATTTATATACGTCAACTCTCACATGTACTGTGTTTTACATATGTACTTACTTTGACATGTAGCACTGAGATATCCATTCACTCACCAATACACTCGTGCACACAGTCAACCGCCCATACAGCTGTTTCCACATGCACTTTTGAACTCATACATCTAGTGAATCAACTGCTCACACATCTATGCACAGAGTCATACACCTCCCAGCCACCCACACACACACTCAGTCTCCCATACAAATACTTGGGCAACCAATCAATAACCCATATAGTTACTCATATAGCTACTGATCAACACATGCAGCAGTTTACAGAACAACAGACATAATGATGCACAAATTAAGACAGTTTAGTCACTAACCCATGCACTCAGTGAGACACATTTAATCACTCACTCATACAGTCAGTCATGCACCTACTAAATCCTTCATCCAGACACTTATACATCCACTCATTCTTCAATATGTACGACATATTTTAACTTTACAGAAACATACAGTCACTGTATGTTGTCAACAGTGATGTCATCAGTGATGTCATTTGAGATGTCACTGACCATGTCATGAATGATGTAATATGTGACATGATCAGCAGTGGATTGCGGGTGCGCGATATATAGTTAGTGCAACTAACTATATATGCGAATTTCAATGGTTTTGTGTGAGTAAAATAAGGTTTTGTAAATGCTAATTCCTAACTATATATGGTCTATAACCTATGTTTTTTTCAGTGAATATATATATATATGTATATATGTACATATATATATATATATATATATATATATATATATATATATATATATATATATATATATATATATATATATATATATATATATATATATGTACATATTACCTACTGGCGGTCGCCAGTAGGTATATATAGTTAGGATTTTTTCTCTATGGGACTTTTGAAAATTCTATGTCTAATAACTTTGGCGTTTGTGGACGGAATCGGCTGCAATTTTCAGGAAAATGGCACATTTTGTTTCTAAGCAGCCCCTAAAAATTTGGGGGGGTTTCGTCAAGGGGGGGCCGAGAAAAAAGGGGGGTCCCAAAACGCGTTTTTAACATTGAGTTTTCCATAGGGCGTTTGGCCTCACTTTTAGCTCAAACGGCTGAATGGATTTGCACGAAACTTGGCAAAATTGTAGGGACTGTTAGCCCGATGTGCCTTTGCTGGGTCTCAATATATGTGCTCTAGTGGATTTTGAGAAATTAACGTTTTAAAAAACAGATATATCTGTGACAGCGTCCCGGATAGCGCTCCGGTTCGCGAACTTTTCGCGTAACGGAGCTTTGCGTAGCGAAGCTGATTGGCTCTCCGGTGTCTGTCAACATTCTAAACAGTCCGGAGCGGCCGCCATCTTGTCTCTCGGTAGGATCGAGAGACAAGAGGAGGCCAAAACGAAGGGGCAAATGACCATAAGGAGGCATAGTAGATCCTCCCTGACCCCTTATGTTTGATGTAAAGCTTTAAAAGGGCCCCGCGGGGGCAAAAAATAAAAAATAAAAAAATTGTTTTTTTTCGTGGGGTGCGCCCAGTACGCACACCGGAAAGCGGTCCGGGGAGCGTACTATAAGGAAACAAGAATGATTGACTTTTAACTTATTGTATGTTTATTGATTGTTCGTTTTGTTGGTTTTTTTTGTTTATTTTTATTTACGTAGCAACATGTAGGTACCAATGCAGAGTTTAAAAATCAATAAACGCCGTCTCCTTTGTAGATATCTTGCAAGTTGTTTCTGAAGTTTTTGTGGTATATGGAATTCATACCATAGTCTGTCTGGAAAGCCGAAACAATATGGAGGTAGGAGATGATAAAGAGATGTTAAATACACATTGGAGATAATATAGTGGAAGAAAGGAAGTAACTATGAGCAAACTTAGTATGTAACACAAAAAAGTTGCACAGTATATTTAAAGTCTGACTTCACATTATAATCAATTTGCTACTAGTTTACAAAATACATATAAAAATGAATAATGTGTCAAACAATTTTTGAATTATGAAATAAAAATTTATTTTTCTGATTCTTTTTCAAAATTTAAAAGAAATTCTAAAAATTCATTATCATTTTTTTTCCATTTTCCAGTAGGAAATCTACTGCTTCCACACATTGCAGAAGTTCATTGTTCAGTGAATCATCATTGAATTCATGGTCAATTTCTGAATCTGTTTTGGTTCCTGCTTCAATTTCCAAGTTATTTTTCTGTTGTCCTTCCATTTTGTATGCTGAAAAATGAATTTTTAAAAAATATATCAGTACAGATAGGGCACTGTTGGGTTTAAGTACAGACAGGTAGTTTGGTTTTTTAAACAGTGATTTTTTCGTTGGGCAGTGTATGGTATCAAACTGGAAGTAGAAATATGAAAAAAAATATCAAATAAACTCTTAGTCAATTCTGAATTATACAAGACAAGTCTAACTCCATCCATAACTAAAACAGAGAAGTCTATTTTATTCTATAAGTATTACAGAGTGATAGAATATAACTACCAGAAAATGTTTTCCTAATTAGCTTACAGTACAGAACATACTTCAGTTTTTAAAATAATATCTTACCTTTTAAATACAACTTGAAGTTATCAGTTGAAATGTAGTGGATATGCACTTCAAGAAGTAGTAGTCAAAATGGCTGTGTTTCTCTCTCTTTGTTTATATATATTCAGGTACATAACCAATCAAATGTCATGATATAATAGTAGAAATTGAAAGTAATATTTTAATTGGTTGTCAATTCCAACACTTCTGATATGTTTTGTGAAGTAATTTAGCTCAGGGATTTTAGAGAGTTCTACATGCTAAATGGCTAAATGGAATTCCAACCAAATTTGTGAAAATGGTAGGGATTGGTATGTAGTATGAGCTAATGTTTAATTGTGTAAATGTGTATAGCTTTATTTCGAAATGTTTCATTTCATAAAAGCATTACAGTAAAAATCAATGTGAGCATAAAAACAGTTGTACATCAAAACTGACAAAATCTCAAGAAGGGCGCTAAAAATATATAACATAGTAGATAACATCCATTCTAAAAACATTTGTGCAAGTATATAATTATCAACTTCTGATAGGAATAATGGGGAAGGGACACATACAAAAAGCAACCAGGCCACTGGAATGTAGATTGGCATCCTTACTGGAGGATCTTTCTCCTCGCGGTTCTTATCCTCCAAGCCCACCCCAGGAATTTTGCCAGGCCACAAGCAAACAGTGGGTGAGGGTCTGATCTTAACAGCTGTAAGGCCTCCAAGTGTGACCGAGTGCCCAGCCTCGCGCAGAGCGGTTTCAACCATCTGCGACGGGGAGCAGCGTAGGCTGGGCATTCGAACAACAGATGGGGAATGGATTCATCCCTAGTTGTACAGAAAGGGCAAGTTTCTACGGTTTGCCATGGTGGTTTCCATTTAGCTGTCCTTGTGCCTAAGGGCAAAACCCCAGCCCTAAATTTAAAATACAACGCCCTATCTGCTGGATTCAAAATCACATCAAGGTAGGGTTCTCTGAAGGGACGGGATTTGGTAGCCAAAAACTCCTCAGCTGATCTGCACAGATTCGGTTGGGTCACTCTCTCGTTATCCACCCACAACCAGAATATTTTCTTTAGCAGCTGTTTGGGTGGTGAAGATCTACTGGCCCAAGCATCATCCAGGCCTAAGTCACAAAGGAGGCGCTTTACTCCAAGGAGCCAACCGATCTTATGCCAACCCGGGGTTGAAAGAAGTTCGCTTAGTGCATCCGCATAACTTGAAAGTTCAGGGACATTCCATATACGGGCCCACAGAAGGAGGGGACGTAGCTTGGCCTGATCGGCTATGGATCGTGTTCCTGTATCAAGTAGAAGGTGTAGAGTGGGAGAGCTATGGGGGAGCCGCATTAGGTCTTTGTGGAACTTATTCTCCAGATGGAATAGGGTATCAAATTTCTGGGTACCCCACAATTCAGCCCCGTATAATGCCGCACTCACAGCCTTTGCCTTGTAGATGTCGAGTATCACCCCAATGGGTTTAAGGGGTGAGGCGCGATGTTCTTTTAGGAGAGCGCCCGTGACCCTCCTATGTGTCAAGATGGATTTTTGATGATGCGCCTTCCAAGACATGGAATCACAAAGTCTGATTCCTAAGTAATCGAATTCCCTGACCATTTCTAAAGGTACTGCGTCTATAGATGGCGGGTAGACTGTCTTCCTGGGGGGATTCAGCACAAGGAACTTGGTTTTGTTGATGTTAATAGCCAAGCCCCTTGCGTCGCAGAAGCCCTGGAACCTCGTTAACAGAGTTTGGAGGCCCTTCGGGGATTTCGAAATCAACAGGGTGTCGTCTGCGAACAGGAGCGTTGGTATCTTTCTGCCCGCCAGGGAGGGAGCATCTGCTGGTAGTTGGAGAAGGTGCTCTACCACTCCGTTTAGATATAGAGAAAACAGAGTGGGAGCTAGCACACACCCCTGGCGGACGCCCCTGTCAACAGGAATCCGGGATGTTTTTTGGCCCTGCTGACCCCATCTAATTTGGGCAAAGTTGCTTTCGTGGAATTTGATAGTTAAGGCCAACAAATACGCGGGCATACCCATACCCTCAAGTACAGCCCACAGTTGGTTGCGTGGAACAAGGTCAAAGGCAGTCCGTAAATCGATGAAGGCGAGATACAGACTGCCCTTGCCCAGTTTGACCACTTTCCAGTAAAGCATTAGGAAACGGAATGTCTGCTCAATCGTACCGGTTCCAGATCTGAAACCGGCCTGAAAGTCAGACAAAACCTTCATTTCCTCGGCCCACTGCAAGATCCTACCCAAAACTACCTTCCCTGCTGCCTTCTGGGTGGAATCAAGCAGACTTATGGGTCGGTAGTTGGCAGGGTCGTCCCTGCAGCCCTTTTTAAAAATGGGGACAACTTCCGCACCCCTCCAAGAATCCGGGAAACCGCCACCCACCATTGCCTCATTCAGGAGTTTAGCAATGTATAGGCTCCAAACCTCTACGTTGCTACGAAGCAAGTCACCGGGGACTCCATCTGGGCCTGCCGCCTTGTTGGGGACGATACACCTGATTGCTATTTCCACCTCCCTAGATGAAAAAGTGGGGCCAGGATGAGAGCTATTAGCTGACACTATATGACTAGTACCCCTGCTTGGCCCCAAAACCCCCAAGGAGTTAGAGTAGAGTTTAGAAAAGTGGGCCAACCAAACTTCCCCTGTGATATTACATGTTAGCAGGGAGTCAACAGGCCTGTCCCTGCCTCTAATCAGAGCCCAGAAAGCCCTTGAGTCCTTTCTAGAGCCAGCCTCCATTAAATCACTCCAGAAGTTAGTTTCGTGCGTGACCTTTGCCACAGCTTGGGTCTTCTTGTAGTTTTTCCTAGCTAGTGAAATCAAAGCCGGGTCTTTAGCACTGACCGCCAGGATTAGCTCACTTTTTGCTTGACGGCAAGCGTGGGTGTACCATTGATCTCTACCCCTAGTCTCGTTTCTCCGCTTGGACCCCCCCCTCCCCTCAGGAACCAGAAAAAGATTACTAAGTGATACAATAGTCTCCACAAATGGCACAAGGATAGGAGTGTCAGAGTCCAGCGTGCCTGCGATACACTTAGCTTCCATCATTATGGACTGTACTTGGGCCATTCTTATAACATCAGAAGCAACCTTAGCCCACTTCAGTCGCCTCCCGCAGTTAGATGGAACAACTTCATGGGATGATTTCCAAGTTGGCCGGGATAATGCTGTGGCCCCTAGGTCCCACGGGAGAGCAAGCGAGAGGATCAAAGGATTGTGGTCACTATCCGTGGATTGTTGGACAGCCATATCAAGGACATATTCCCACAGGTTGTAGTTTAACAGCACGTAGTCGATTCTGGAGGTGTGTCCAATCCTGTTGAATGTGTGCGCACCCCCAGTATCTGACTTGCAACGGCCATTAGTGGCTCTGAGGGCGTATTCCAAGCAAAGTGCGTTAATATCAATGGCATTCTGTGTCCATTTCTTGATGGGGTCGAGAGCAAGCAAGGGAATGCCTCTCTTGGCATCGTCCTCCCATGTGTCCAAAATGTCATCACTGGCCAGAGGCTCGAAACAACAATTAAAATCCCCGGCCAGAATAGTGAAGGAGTCAATGTTGCAGCCAGTTAGCTCCTCTTCAACTCCAGTTGAAGACAAGGGGCTCGAGTTCCCCGCCCTGGCCCCCCTAAAGTACAGGTTGAAAAGCTCTAGAGTCTTGCCCCCCGGGCATTGGATAGTGAGTCTCAAAAGATCTGGGGATGGTGAATTTATATGTTTTACTGTGAGCCCCAGCGATACACTAACCCAGATAAGAAGGCCACCAGAAGGACGGCCTTTACTGCCTTTGGACCTGGAGGCCGGCACAGAGTAGGTGGTAAAGCCGACCCTGTGCACGGGCTCCAGGCACCAAGTTTCTTGTAGAAGGCAGATCCCAAAAGGCTCCATGAAAGAAATCCAATCAGGTTTGTCAAAGTTCCGAGCAAGCCCTGCCACATTCCAGCTTAAGATTTTAAGCTGGGGAACACCTGTCAAGGTCTTACCAGACTGTGGCTCAGAAACTGGAGAGATGACATGGATATCATCGACCCTGGAAGATTGGAGAGAAGCTGCAGGTGACGAGACATCGGGGGCAGTCAGGTTTGAGGCTAGGGGAGTAATAGGAGAACAAACAGCTGAGGAAAGGTGCACCAGATCCTGTGTAAAGGGGACCTGAATTGAGGACTGAGTTGGAGGGGAAGTACTAATCACACCCGCGGTAGCCGCCAGGGACGATCTCCCCGCCACCAATACAAGACCATTGGGATTACTTGGTAGTGCTGTTGCTGGGGGCGTTAGGAGTCAGTCGACATCCTCCAGGCTGCCAAACCTATCTGAAGTTACATTTCCAAGCCAACCACTGTTTGGGTTAAACACAGTGGGAAGGTATCCCCAACTAGGCTGTTGGGGGACTGTAGGCCAAAAAACCCCCTGCGGACATACAGCACGGGGGGGATAGAAGAATGACAAAGGCCTCGGAGCAATAGAGGAACCCCAGTCTTGGTTCCCAGGAGACCAGATGTGTTTGGCCGTATACACATCATCAAAGGTTACGACTATACAGTCACCGGGGGTCGATTTCCTCGTGGTACCCACCCACGGAACTCTTCGTGTTGTTAAGACTCTACTCCTCCTACCATTGGGGATAGGTCTATAAGTATTAAGCCAATGCATAACTTTATTGCGTAGGGAATGCTGGTCTTCGTATTGGCCATTCTCTAATTCCGGGACACCCGTCAAAACCACCATATAATCATTTGCTTCAGGAGGAAGGTCGATGTAACCTCCTCGAAAATTGCTCCTGGTATGAGGACCCCTAGCAGAATGAGTAGGGGGTTTGTTCCGGGGGGCCTGGACAGGACGGGAACTAGAGCTAGCTGAGTTCTGAACTCTCAGTGCGGCTGGTGTAGTGTTGTTCCGAGGGGCCTGGGCAGGGCGGGAACTAGAGCTAGCTGAGTTCTGAACTCTCAGTGCGGCTGGTGTAGTGTTGTTCCGAGGGGCCTGGGCAGGGCGGGAACTAGAGCTAATTGAGTTCTGGGCTCTCGGTGCAGCTAATGTAGTGCCAATATGAGATTGTGTTGCTGGAGCATTTAAGGTGTTAGCCCTGGCCTGGGGGGGCGGATTTACAGTAATGAGACTCCTGGTACGGGGTTTGGGAATAGGGTGGGTAGGGCAGGGCAGAGTGGGATTAGGGGGCAAACCAGGGATAGCTGTAGGAGGTGGGGTAGGAACCTGTGTAACCATATTACTATCAATCAGACCCTGGCGTTCAAGGCCTCTCAGGCCAAGAGTGGCCAAGGCGATAATGCTTTTCTCCATCTCAAGGAGATTGTTCTCTATACGAGAAAGCCTTAAATCCAGGGGAGATAGAAGATTTTTTAGAGACTCCCAAACCACTCCTATAAATTCCCTCTCCCTCCCTTCTTGATTAGTCCAACCCGGGTCTGATCTCTCAGGTAGTGGGGTGCTTCCAGGATCTAAAGGGACTTGCCCCACGATATTTTCGCCAGAAGGAACCAATGGGGAGGGGAAAGACGTAACCGGACTGGCATCAGCTATTGTGTTATCAATGGTGGACAGATTGGCACCCTGCATTGGCAGTTTTTTCCGAGGGGAGGTTGGGCTGGGGGAACGTTTTCTCTTATTGGAATTCACCGGAATGTTATTGAGACCGCCATATGAGGTGGAGGCCAGAGATATATCAAGGGATTGTGGGGAAGAAATGGGGGGAACAAGAGGGCTACCCTCAACAATGGGCGGGCCGTCAGGCAGAGCAGGTAGACCTAGAAGTGGAGAGGGAATGGGCAGAACAGGCATATCGTGGACATCGACCACCGCTATAGCACCCTCCCGAATGCAAATGCGATTAGGGGAAATAGCAGTAGCTAATGTTTAATTGGTGAAAGTGTCTCCAGTGTTTTTTATGTAAATTAGTTTCCCACCCTTTTTGAGCGAGTGCTTGTCAGTGCGTGTCCCGGTACGCGAACCTGCAGCGTTACGGGAGTCCTCCATTTTGTGTTTCGGTAGAATTGAGATACAAGATGGAGGGTAAATAATGTTCAGAATGGGTAGAAGGGGGTACTTTAGACGTATCCTGACCCCCTAGGTTTTCTGAGGGTGGCTGAGGAGGCTCATATATGTCGAGAAAAAAAATTGAATTTTTCGCGCGGTTAGCTGCCGGTACGCGAACTGGGTAGCGAACCGGGAAGCGAACATAAGTGAAAATTAGTGAAAAAAGGTACATTTGAAATTTCAAAAGAGTAAATAAAGTTAAGGTAGCTCTGAAAAGAGCTTTTGGGTTCTGTGTAAGTTCTAGGTACTTATAAGTAGGAACGAATACACATTCTTAAATTTAGTATGAAAACTCTGTTCCCCTCATCTGAGAAATGCACGCCATCTCCTCTGTAGATATCTTGCATATAGTAACACAAGTTATTGTTGTAGATAGCACCCATTCCATGGTCTCTCATGTAAGCTGAAACAGACTTATTTACATGCTTCCTCGATTTCTCAATTTGTGGACAAAATTGATTGGACCACCTCCATTTTTGTCTTTGGCATATATTGGAATATACCAAGGCAGTTTGAGGAAAAAGTGTCATCAATTGCTCAAAGGTGTCTTTTAGGAGCATTTCCAGACCTACCCCAGTCAAAGTGCCCAAATCATTTCCTCCACAGTGCACTATTATGAGGTCAGGGTTTGGCAAATGTAAAAAGGTTTTCACCAATGGTATCAATTGGTGACATTTCAATCCTCTTCGGCCAATCCATTTGATTTCCACATTTTGTAAATTGAGGTTCTGTAAATTTCTGTTATCAGCATACCTGTGAGCCCAGTGGATGTAGCTATGTCCAAGAATCCAGACAGAAAACATGGTGAGAGGAGTTTTTGCTGCAGTCAGATGAAGTGTGGGAATGAAATGGCAGTTGAAATAGTGAAGTTTGTAAAGAAAAAAAACTGTGGAGTTTGAGTGCTGATGATTCATTAGTAGTGATTGGTGTATTTCCATTGCTGAAAACAGAAAGTTAGGGTGCATGGATGTGTTCTTTGAAAGATGTAATTTGAATGGTTATTTAAAAATGTTGTTATGAAACATTGCAGTGGATTAGCAGGTGTACTGAGAGTTCAGAGTTCATTTGAAACATTGTTGTGTGAACTTGTAAACATGAGAGGTCTGGCAGGCGGTAGTTGCTATGGAAAAAGGGCAGAAAGGGCAGAGGGGGGAAGGGTGTTGATTTGAAAATAGTGAGGGAAGAGTTTTGATTGGCTGACATGAGAGATATGTGTGATGAATATCAGCGTTTCAGTGCCTTTGTTGGTTCCAGCCTCTGGAGTGCATACCTTTAATTCTGCTAAAGAAAAATTGGTGTGTTTCTGAGACTGTTTTGAAATTCAAAAAGAATTTGTAAAGGTGAGTTATCATTTCTATATTTTAGATAAAGACTAGTATGCTTTTTTGCGTAAATAAGAAAGCCAGCTGTGTATTTAAAATGATGTTTTGCGTCAAGTGTTTGCATTATGCTTTCAAAGACGATTTTGCATTCTTTTACCAATTGTAATTGCAGATAATGTAAAGTATTAGTACTGACAAGGTGTGTATGTACATAGGAGCTGTGCTGTGTTTTCAAATTATGATCAGAAAATCGTTTTTAAGGAAAAGGCATGCTTTAAAATTGTCAGCCTTCCTCGAATCCAATAATCTTCTTCGACCCTCACAAACAGGCTTCCGGCCAGGCCAGGGGACCGAGACAGCCCTCCTGAAAGTGGTAGAGGAGGCTAGATGCATCTTGGATTCAGGGGGATCGGTTTTACTGATCCTCCTGGATCTAAGCGCTGCATTTGATACGGTGGACCACAAGATCCTAATACAGCGACTATCTGAACTAGGAGTGAGAAGCACGGCACTAAGTTGGCTCTCCTCCTTCTTAGAAAACCGTACCTTCCAGGTTTGTGAAGGGAACGTCCGTTCAGATATCCTTTCCCTCCAGTGTGGGGTCCCCCAGGGCTCTTCACTGAGCCCTACACTGTTTAATACATATATGGCCCCCCTGGAAGATGTGGTCACCCCATTTGGGATAAAAGCCGTCACCTACGCTGACGACACCCAAATGATCGTATCATTTTCACTCGAGGAAGAAAAAATCAAAAACCTCCATGACTGCCTAGAAGGTATACATGCCTGGATGTCCAACTCAAGGCTTTAGCTCAATGGCTCAAAGACCGAGCTTATGCTCCTGGGACACCAACCACCATCCCTCCCCATTGCTATGTGGCCTTCATGCCTAGGACCCATCCCCCAGCCTAAAACTGAAATTAAAAGTCTAGGCTTCTGGCTGGAACAGAATCTTTCCATGACAACACAAGCCAAAAAAACAGCCGGCACCTGTGTTGGTCTACTCCGATCAACTAGGAAGGTTCTTCCACTACTCCCCGCAACCTCCCAAAAGATGCTCATGCAAGGTCTAATACTATCAAGATTAGACTATTGCAATGCCCTTTTTTTGGGTGCCCCTGAAGCCACGCTCAATGTCCTGCAGCGAACACAAAATGCCGCTGCACGGATACTCACTGGCACCCCCCGTAGAGTTTCAGCCAAACCTCCCCTTAAGACACTGCACTGGTTGCCGATCCGCGAAAGGGTCAAATTCAAGTCCCTATGTACCACCCATAGAGCCATGCAAAACTAAGGACCCCCAACGCTGAAATCTATGCTCTACCCATACACACCGAACAGACCCTTACGATCAGCGCAAGGCAACCTGGCCAAGGTCCACCGAACTAAAAGAGCTCGTACTGGTGGACGCCGTTTCTCGGTGGTCGCCGCAACCCTCTGGAACTCCCTCCCAATCCAACTCCGGTCTGAACCTAATCATATGAAATTCCGAAAGCTTCTCAAAACTCACCTCTTCCCACAATAACTTTTTCCCTTCCCCCTCAGCTCCTATCCTCAGTTGTATGTCTGCAATCACAGCGCTGGGACGCTTCCGGGCAGCCATGCGCTATACAAATCCCAAATTCATACAAATCCCAAATTCATTAAAAAATTATGAGAATTTATTTACTTGTGATGTGACTCCTGCAATGCGTCGCTTTTGCGGAACAGATGCATGATGCATCTGTGTTGTTATTGCCCCATGCTGCTCTACAGTGTACATGTAAAAAATGATGCATAAGTGTTGCACAGGCATTGTAAATACTCTCCTATGTGTGCTTAGCCATTTCAAGTCACTTCCCCCTGGTTCAAGGGCCTTGTAAATACGTCCCCATGTGTGTCTGATCATTTGTAGTCACTTTCCCCGTGGTGCAAGGCCCTTGTAAATACGCCCCCATGTGTGCTTGAAAAATTTTGATTTTGATTGTTTGAGTTACATAGCCATGTTAAAAGGTATTGAAAAAAAGGTGCAAGTACCTTAAAAAAACGTTTTCATGTGTATTAGGGCATTTTAAGTCAGTTCCCCATGAATGTAGGTATATAATTGTTTTACATAAAAGGTTTAAAAACGGTTTTTGAAATCAATTGCATGCACACCAGAATCGGTATTTTACCATCAAATTAGTTTTGATGGTAAAATACCGATTCGTTAAGGCTCCTGGGACTCTGAAGAGTCCCACCTACATATGGGTGGCTTCAAATCGGTATATTTACCGATGTTTTATTTTACCGAATCGGTAAAATTACCGATTCGGTAAAATATTGCCCCCTACATGCCAAATTTTGATTTTGATTGTTTGAGTTACATAGCCATGTTAAAAGGTATTGAAAAAAAGGTGCAAGTACCTTAAAAAAACGTTTTCATGTGTATTAGGGCATTTTAAGTCAGTTCCCCATGAATGTAGGTATATAATTGTTTTACATAAAAGGTTTAAAAACGGTTTTTGAAATCAATTGCATGCACACCAGAATCGGTATTTTACCATCAAATTGGTTTTGATGGTAAAATACCGATTCGTTAAGGCTCCTGGGACTCTGAAGAGTCCCACCTACATATGGGTGGTTTCAAATCGGTATATTTACCAATGTTTTATTTAACCGAATCGGTAAAATTACCGATTCGGTAAAATATTGCCTCCTACATGCCAAATTTTGTAAACCGGTCGGTAACGGCCGAAAATACCGTTTTTCGGCCGTTACCGACCGACCTACATCTGGCCCTTAAAGTCTTAGGGGCAGATTTATGATGGTTGTGCGCCTCTTTTGTGCTGCTGTTGCGTCACTTTTATAATGCAGGAGAGATTTACAAGATGCACCATGTTGCAAGATAGCAGCTGCGGGTCGTGGAGGGAGTTACGGTGGGGCAGGCAGGTGGGGGAGGGGGAGGGGCAGGGTGGAGGGACCTAAACACTGGCATATGGATTATTGCAGGTAAGTACACAATTTAATGTGCGTAAAGTTTCATGTGGGCTTTTTGTTGCAGGGTGGGCAGTCATTTGCATGAAAGCCCTGTAATACTATCACTATCACAGTAGAATTAAAAACATTTTACTGAATCATCTTTATAGCATTGCTGAATCAAATTCTTTCTGTTATTGATTTACTGTTTGGTAATAGTGGTTAATAACATTTTTTCTTATATTTTACCACAGATTCAGCTGCAGATTATTTAGAAATTAGGCAATGCCGTCTAAGGATAGAATCCGAAAGGCTACGAAACGTCAAAGACAGCAGATTACTAAATGCTTGCAGCAGTCCTCTACATTAAAATCACCTCAACGCACGAAGAAAGCTCCGGGTAAGAGAACGAAATCATTCCTTAGAAACATTTGTAGTGAGGAAATAATAATTTACGTGGCCAGTGTGTCCCCTACATGCACCCTATGTATGTACCTATGCCCCATGTATGTCCATATTATCATGTAGTTCCCTTCTCATGCCTGTAATAATAATGCCTCTGCATTTCCGTCTAACATTAGCATGTCAGTTATTAGGCCCTCCATGAATGAAACGTTAATTCTGCACTGAGGCCTACGTTGCCAATGCATTTACATGGTACACGTTTAACAGTCGAGATGCACACGTTTTTGTGGCCCAGCCGAGCCAGGCCCTGAATTCAGGCTCCGAGCCTCTTCTGACTCTGAAAGCTGCAGTTTAGTTATGCATCCCTGACCTCTCCCTTACTCCCTGCTTAGCCGAGAGGTGCCCGGCCTGGCCTGCCAAGACGGTATTTTGCCTACAGTTATCTGCTCAGCTCCGTAAAAACACATTCCAGTCTAGTGAAAGGGGTAAACATATTCTGCCTGCAGAGCATAGGGCCTAGCCTTCCTGTCTCCATTCAAGTGATTTACTGAACCCGTTGCCATAGAAGGCCCATGGCCCCCACGCAGTGCACGAAGAAATATATGCACACACTAGCATTTAGTGATGAACAGCTTTTTCTCGAGAGACCTTTACTTCAGACAATACATCCTCCAAACACAAGATATCAGATATGCCAAAGGTGCAGGTCGTTCTGACATCCCAGACTCCTCTTCTAGTGCTAAAGTCAGCTCCCCCCAGCTCTCCCCAGTTACACGTCAGTTACACGTCATGACCAGTTTTGCGCGCACAAGTAGGGTAAAGGTTCCTGCTGACCCTGCAGACCTCCTCTATGCATCCACCCACCTATGACACACCTATGACTCATCAAGTGAACACCCACGTGTACGCCTCCTTACACGCCTTTTTTCACGCCCATGTGTTCTTATCTCTCTCTTTCACTTGCTCCGCCTCGAGCGCTCCGCCTTCTCTATTCAATGCAATTGTATGGTTTTACTATATATAATGTGTTATGTGAATAAAGCCCCAGAAGACGATCCTTCCTGAACCTTAGTGGTGATGGAACCCGATTCTCCACTGACTCGAGTCATTGTATTAAAGCCCTTTTGAATCGGACACCACGGACTCTGCCTCTCATTTTATGAGCTATCCTTATTCCTTATTAATGTATAGAAATTATGACAGGGTAATAACTTTATTTACCACAGTAGAAACAAAAGTATAACTACAGAACAAGTTTTAGTCCAGAAAAAGAGAGCCAATTTAAATGGAAAGGAAAGGCCCGTCAAAAAGTTTCTGCTAGAGCAGGAGATAACTCTGTGCATGGCAGTAGAAGGGAAAATACATTCAGGGACATTCGTAGGCGAATGTTCCGCAACAGGGTAATTGTCAATTTGCTAAAACAATTTAAGAAAGGTCAACAGAAAGTGGCATTTTATAAGAAAAAGAAAAATGTAGAGAAAATTATTGATCAGGCTTTCGAAATTAAGCGAAAGTTATTTATTTTGGTAATTAATAGAATTAGGAAACTAAACAAGGTAATCTATGTTTTCAAATCAAATAGTAGATGGAAGAGAGAAGTTAATCGAAATAATTTTTGTGAAGTTTTCTTAGGAGAATGGATGCATAGTTCAAATAGTGAGGCATTTTTTAATGAGGAGAGTTATTTTCAGGACAATGATTTGGTGCATGCAGTTGACAGCAGTGGTCGAGCATATGAGGTAAAAGATGGTCGTCCGGTTGAAAAAGAAATACTTGTGTCTGCAGATGCAGAAGAGGTGTTAAGTGATGAGGTTTTAGGGAGACGTCCTAAGGGACCAGTGTACACCTGAAAGTGTAGTTCTATTTGCAGTGTGCGACAGGATTCCATCAATTTGCTTTGTGATTTTATACGGACATTTAATAAGAAAAGTTTAAAACAAAAAATAAAGTTGTTGCAAGAATTAGATCCTTGCAGAGTGAGAGAAGTGACAGGTTTGCATGGTCATTCACTGGCTTGTCTTTCTAGGAGAGTATGCCAGAGTGTTTTTCATCATTTCAGGATGCTAGCAGTGCATCATAATAAAGTGAGGAAATTAGTTAGAATGTTGTATTATGCTAAGAGTCCAGCAATTATGCTTAAAAAAATTAAGCAGAGCTCTTTTGCATGGTTCTGAAGTAGATGTGAAGAATATTTGTCAAGAAATTGAGTTTTGTTACTTTGCTGGTAAAGAGAACAATGTTGATATTGAACCACTAGAAGAAGGTAATGTGGAAGACAGTGTACAGATTTTCAGTACACATAAGTTTCACAAGGAAATTTCCACGTTTATGGTGAAAACATGTGAGAGGCCTAATTTCACTTGTGTGTGTTGTCGACGGACTTATTATAAGAATCAGACTAAGTTAGTGGATTTATATGCAAAAAGTGATATGGAAAACAATAGTGAATGGAAGGATTTTGTCACATACTTGATGGTAGAAAATGGTTTTGATTTGGGAGCAGAGCAACGTATGTGTACTTATTGCTATAACAAATTAAACTAAAACCAGATGCCTGCTAGAGCGGTTTATAATAATCTGGAATTAGTAGACATTCCTTCTGAATTGAAGGATTTAAATACTTATGAATCTATTTTGATTCAAAGTGTCCATCCCTTTCAGGCTATTGTACGAATGGAGCCAAAGACAGGGAAGTTGCCTCCATCAGATTTACAGAGAGGATTAAAGGGAAGGGTTGTTTATTTGCCTTTGGATTTGAAGAAAAACATTAATACAATTGGAGTAGAGAAAGTGGAAGAGGAACCTCTGGTTATCATAGTTAATGGTGTTCCGACAAAGAGTAAGAAAATCTGGCAAGATTTAGTGGATGTTAGGAAAGTCAAAAAGGCAACATTGTATTTGATAAAAAATAATGAGTACTACAAGAATGTATGTGTTGCAGAAGAGGAAGTAAGTGAAGAAGAGGACAGCGATTTGTGTCCTGGACAAATTAAGAAAGTAGAAGCCTCTAAAAAGGAAGAAATATATGAACATTATAGTGTTCATCCTTTGCATTACAAGGAAGTCATGGGGAATGCTATTGAGTTGTTTCAAATGAAACAAGCCAAAGGGAGTCCCATTAGTGTTTGGGAGGAAAGTTTGGAAGCTCGATGTTTCCCACAGTTATTTCCCACAGGTCGAGGAGGACGATGTGATGAGCCACCTGTTCAAATTCCTGCTTCAGAATACCGGACTTTACGATTGTATGCAGAAGATCCTAGGTTTCGTCAATGCATTCCCTATTTATTTCATCTACTGTTTGAAAGTGATCTCTCTGGATTGCCTTATGCAGTGAACCACATCTTGAAAAGTGGTGTACAACTGCGAAATATCTCGGCAAGGGACTTTATGGATAAAGTCAATGTGCAAGACAGTATTTTGGATTCTCACCTGATTAATCTGATGGCATGTCAGCGTGGTACTAATGAGTATTGGTACCGTCGTCATGGTGACTTAAAATGTATGCTGAGGAACTTAGGAACTCCCACATGGTTCCTCACTCTCAGCTGTGCTGAGTATGGCTGGGAAGACTTACTTGAATTTCTACGAGAGGCAAATGGAAACATTGAAAATATTGAATTCAAGACACCCGGAGAACTGTGCTCTTTGGATCCTGTGAATGTATGCAGGTACTTCAATCATAGATTTGAAGCTATGATGTCTTTCATCATGAACAAGAAAAATCCACCTCTTGGAGAGGTGTTGGATTTCTTCTGGAGAAAGGAGTATCAAGCAAGAGGAGCTCCTCATATACATATGCTGCTATGGATCAAAGATGCACCCAAATTTGGAACAGATCCGGATGACTTAGTGATGAGTTTCATAGAACAGTATGCTACATGTGCTGTTCCAAAGACAAACGAAGACAAAAGTCTAAGAGAACAAGTTTTACGGTTTCAAAGCCATCGTTGTGGAAAGTACTGTCGTCGTAAATTCAGAAACAAGGACAAGTACTACACCAAATGTCGTTTTGCATTTCCACGGTCGGTGATATCAAAAGGAAGAGTTAACAATTTGATTTCTTCGCTGCGACATAATGTGACGAGGAAATCACCCAAAAACACATACAATTTGAAAAGAAACGAAGAGTCCAAGTACATTAACGACTACAACCCAGTGATTTTGTCCATGTGGAATGCTAACATGGATATACAGTTTGTGGCTGACAACTGTATGGCTGTGGCTCGATATGTGACGTCTTACATCACCAAAAAAGAAAAGACAGAACTGAAGGATATGTGGGAGGATATTTCCCATGAAAAGAGCCTCAGTAAGAAGTTGTACAGTTTCAGTCTGAAGATGTTGTCGCATCGAGAAATCGGAGCTTACGAATGTTCTGACCGGTTATCTTCAGCAAGTCTCTATGTCAAATCTAGGAGGATCATTTGGGCGAGTCTTGGTCTTGCTGCAACGCGTAATCGAGTTCTGAAACCTGTACGGGAAATTGAGTATTTGGCGGAGAAGGAGCCAAACAGTACAGATATTTTGAAGACCAACATGTTGGATACATATTATCCAAATAGAAGCAGTCACCTGGAGAATGTTTGTCTGTATGATGTTCTTCAAAATTACGTTTTCAAGAGGAACATCAAAGAAGATATTGATAAAGGAGTGTATGCTGTAATTGGAAGTGAGGGATGTCTGGTCAAGCAAAAAAAATGTCAATTGATAAATCATCGAAAATTGGATTGCGAATCTCCAGAGAGAAAAGAGTTTTTCTATTTAGCTCTTTTGCAACTTTTCAAGCCTTGGCGTGCAGAAGAGGAACTGCTTGGGGATTTCCTCTGTTACGAAGACTCTTTCAATGCAGCCAAGGAGTCCATAGAATGTCCTGTTTTTCCAAAATATCTAGAAATGTTGAATGCAGAAATCGAGCAGGAAGCAACAATTGCAGCCGAGATTGCTAGAGACAGTTCTCAGGACAGTCAGAGTTCTGTTTCATTGAGTCAGGATCCACTAGGAGGACCAGTTATCGAAAATGAAGCTGCCATGATTGAAGTGGAAAGAGCCATGGCACATGCTCAGGAGGATGCGGTTAACTTAGAAGATTTGGAAAGACAACTCAACGTTGAGCAGAGGAAAATATATGACGAAGTTACCAACCAAATTGAGCATGGATTAAGTCATGAGAAGAAAGAGTGCTCATGTACGTCGTTGAAGCCTGTCCGACTATACGTGAGTGGAGAAGCAGGAACTGGAAAAAGTTTCCTTATTAAAGCAATTTCATGTTATCTGCAGAAAAGGACTGAGTCATCGCTGTCTTGTGTTGTGACCGCTCCAACTGGACTGACAGCTCATAACATTAAAGGGATTACTTTACTGATGCTGCCAGTGGAGCATGATAACAAATTACAATACCACGAGTTATCTGGGGATGCTTGTTGTGAAGTATCTAGAGTGTTGAAGAAGATGAAACTTCTTATCATTGACGAAGTAAGCATGGTTTCCAATGTCATGCTTGCCTTTGTGCATTTGAGAATGCAGGAAGTTCTTAAAACAGAGTATGATGTGGTATTCGGTGGCAAACACATCATTGTTTTTGGTGATCTTCTGCAGCTGACACCAGTGAAAGGACAACCAGTGTTTAAACTGCTTACACATGAAGATACCAAGAAATGCCTAGGGAGCATTGGCAACGTTAACATATGGTTAAACTTCAGTTATGCTGAGCTGCGTGAAAATATGCGTCAGGCGAAGGACGAAGATTACAAGAATATTCTACAAGATGTTAGATTCGGGAAAGTGACTGAGCGTGGTAAAGAAGCTTTACATGCACGATTACTGTCAAATTTATATCCAGAAGAAGACGTTTTGCCAGAGGATATTTTTCAGAAAATTACTGTGAAGAAATCTGGAATATGTTTGATGCCAACTCTTGCAGAATGTTCCATCTTCAACAACAAAATGTTGAATTTAGAAAAACAAGAGATTGTGAAAATGGAAGCTATTGACAAAATAGAGCATATGGGAGCAATAATTATTTTGTCTGAGAATTTGAAATCTAAATTGGATTCATTAGAGAAGACTATATCTAAAACTGCGGGTTTTGAAAAGACTCTGAATGTGTGCTTAAATTGCCGTATCATTTTGAGAAGGAATTTACATGTTAAAAGAGGTCTGGTAAATGGATCAATGGGTAATGTTGTTGATTTTGAGAAATACAGAAGTAGAGATGGAATTGAATTTTTAAAAATTAAATTTGATGGTATTGAGGAAGTACAGCTAATTGGTCGTTGCACAGCAAGGTTTTTGCTTGTAAAAGACTTATATGTTCGCCGTAAGCAGTTTCCTGTTTGCTTGGCATATGCGGTGACAATTCATAAATCGCATGGTTTAAGTGTAGACACTGCTTTAGTGAATATTGGCAGTTCTGTGTTCAAAGAGGGTATGGCTTATGTAGCATTGTCACGAGTCAGAACTTTATCGGGATTGTACTTGATTGACTGTGATGTCACAAACATTTGTGCGGATCTAGATTCTGTTAAGGAATACAATAGGTTAAGAAGAGAGTATGCGCCACATTTGCCTCAATATCCTTTGTTTGAGAAACGTGTGGTAGGCCGGAAACGAAGAAATATCAGTAATAGTAGGGAGGTTGAAGCAAAAAGACCAAAAGTCGATGATCCAAAAGTTGTAAGCAGGAATAAAATGAATTCTGTTGAAAATGTTGTTGGTTTTCAATTTGAAAATAGTTCTGGTGTCAACTGCTATGCTAATGTAGTTGTTAATGTTCTCTTTTCACTAGAGACTTTAAAAGAACAGATTGTGATCAATTCGGAACAAAGTTTATGCTGTTTGTTGAATTCTGTGTTAGAGAAATGTAGTGCTGATAGAACGAGAGTAGAAAGTGTGTCTGAAATTCGTTTTCTGTTAGACGAATGTTCAGGTCAAACAGAATTCTCAGAAAATATTCAGCAGGATTGTCAGGAGTTTTTAATGTATATGCTTGATGTATTGCAAGATGAGGGTGTAGATGTAGATTATCTGTTTGGCCTTTCTTATCTATGGCAGCATGACTGCGAGAACTGTAGGCTATCAAGTACTACTAGTGTAGACTCAGAAAGATTTATATATTTAACTTTGCCTGACAGTAAATCAGTATCCTTCAATAAGCTAGTAAAGGCAGCCGATCAAAACATGGAGTGTAGCCAATGTAAGTCTGCAATGCTGTCCACGTTAATTTTACGAAGTTATGGCCAGTATGTCATTTTAATGTTCCAACGATGTAGGCCTGATGGAACTAAATTGACAACTTTAATGAATAATTTTGTGGCTTCGCAGTTGTCAATATCAGGAAGGACTTTTGTAACTACAGCAATTATATATCATGAGGGTCCTTCAACTTCTTCAGGACATCACACAGCTTATTTAAAATCTGGAAACGGCTGGTCATTCTGCAATGATTCTGTTTTAACTTTCAAAAAAAATTGCCTTTCCACCTTCAAAATTCTTACCTGGTGTTCTTACAACCAAAATTTTAGGAAAGGAATCTTGGGATTTGTTTAGAGGAATTTCCAGAGGTTCTAATGGCTCCTACTCTATATGGCCTTGTGGATAATTGTAGTACAGAGCGAAAACTGTTTGTGTTTATAAGCTAAGTCAAGCAGCAGATCAAAATAAGGAGTACAGGAAATGTAAGTCTGCAATGCTGTCCATATTTTTTATGGAAACTTATGGGTGAAATGTCATTTTACAATTTGAACTACATAAACTGGATGAAAAAAAGCTGTTAAGTCTAATTAAAAATGTTTTGGCTACACAGTCATCGATTTCAGGAAGAACATTTGCAACTGCAGCTATTATATATTATGATGGTCCTTTGACAACATCTGGATATTACACAGCTTATTTGAAATATAAAAAAGGCTAGTCTTTCAGCAAACATTGCCAATTGAGTACGAAGCAATGTTGCCTTTTGACTTGATTACTGAAGTGAGAATTTAGGGTAGGTATTCGGACTATAATGATTCTAGGTGTTGCTGTAATTTAGTGTGCTGTTTTAAATTGCTTTGTATGTCTCAGTTTTCTTAAAACGATGGAGTTTATCTTTCAGAAAGTGGCGGGCAGAAAATAGTAACAGCACAACAGAGTATAAGCTGTTCATAGGACATCCTTTGACGTCATAGAAAGTAAGTTACTTTTGAGGAGTTCTGATTTCTGCTTAGTTATATTATTTGGGTTTTTTAAACACAATCATTTTGATTGTGTTTTTTTTCCCCGCTGGTATATGATGAATACCTTCAACTCACTGCTTTCAGTGAAATTTGATATTTTCTGATAACAGCAAAAATAAATCATTAAACATTAAATATGTATATTTAATTTTGTACTTTGAATTGTGATTTATAATATGTATTCATTTTGTCTCATGCTCACTCTTTTTTTACTACCTTGTATTAATTTAAATTTTTTTGTTCTTTCTTACACAGATTAAAAGTATAAAAATGATAATTGACTACGTTAATGACAATTATAAGGTAAGTGTTTAGTACTCTTTACGTTACATGTCTATCAGATTTAACTTTTATTAGTTCCACTGCTTCATTTCTTTAACCCTTAGTTTCCTGCCTTTGCTACTTCCTTCATTTCTTTTTCTATTACTTATTTATACTACTCTTTTCACTCCTTTTATCAGTCCCTCTTTCAACAGTAACTGTGTGTTACTCCCTCTATTTGTCTTTCTTTTCACATTACTCTCTGTTTATTTACTCGTCTTTTTAAAAAAAAAATTTTTTATTTAGTTCGCTCCCGGTTCGCGTACCAGAGCGCGAACCGGGAAGCGAATCAAAAGAAATAGAGGATGCTAGAGTGCTAAACATTCTAGCAATTTTTTTTAAAAGGGAAGGTAGTTCTGAAAAGAACTTTTTTTTAATTATTTTTGTTGTTTTATTTTTTTTTGTGTTTTTTTGGAGGAAGGGGAAACAAAAATGATTCATTACAAAGGGCTCAACAGGAGCAACAAAAAAAAAAGAAAATTTACTTTCTGGGACGTTTTGGACATTGATGATGTTCATATGCTCTATTTATTAGAGTAACACTCCTCTCTCCACATGAAATTAATTTGCCACAAGCTATACATGTCATTTTCATCTGTCCAAAGTTCTTCTGAAGATTTGGGACCGTTTCCCTTGCCTCTGATTCTGTTATTGCTAGTTCATTGGTGGATGTACTGGCAGGTCGGGGGTTATCCACCAAATCTCGAATTTGTGCAGCACTATAATTAATCGGGTGCCACCTCTCCATGTGTCGATGCATGGTATAATTACCATAACTATATTTTTTTTCGGTCCCTCTGGAGAGTACATCGTGGCAGATGAGGCAGGTAACGTACCTGCCATTTACTTTTTTTTCATGTGGAGGAAAAGAAAAAAATTGCCAAATAAAATTTTCTTTAACATGGGACGTCCTTGGCATTTCTCTCAAAACCCCCCTTGTCCCTTGCTCCTGTTCCTCGTCTTCCTCTTCTTCTTCCTCTTGTTGGAAGATGACCTGTGGAGTTGGTCCTCTCTTCCTTGGTGGTGATGGTGGTGGTGGGGATCCACCAGCTGCAGCTACTACATATGCCATGACTAAACAAGCAAAAACAGGTCTTTCTCTCATAAAAATGAAAGTTGGAGTGAGGAAAAAAGGAGGGACTTTCATCATTTGGGAAAAAAAATGTTCTAAACCAATGAAAAGTGTTTATTTTACGTCATATGATCAAGCTTTCCATCATTAGGAAACTAAAAGTAAAATGAACCAATGAAAAGTTTCATGAACTAGTCACATGACCTGTTATGCTTACGTTACGCGCTCCGCGCCGCGCCTCGGATCGTTTCCGGGGCTCTGCGTTTTGCGCCTTGGTTCGCGTTCCAGAACGCTTCCGGGTGCGCTAACGCGGCGCGTCATAAGGCGCATTACGCAGTAACGCGATACGTTGCGATTACGCGACGCGTCCCGATGTGGCTTTCTAACGCGGTACTTGCACTAACGGAACGTTTACCGGTTCGCGGACCGGCAGCGAAACAAGAAAAAATTATTTAAATTATAATATAATTTAAAATGAAAAAATATAATACAAAAATATATAAAATATATTTTTGAATTAGATTAAGAATACATTTTACAGCTTTTGATATTTGCTATTAAAAAACCATTGAAATTCACAAAAAAAACCATAGGTTATAGACCATATATAGTTAGGGATTAGCATTTACAAAACCTTGAAAATTCACTGAAAAAACCATAGGTTATAGACCATATATAGTTAGGGATTAGCATTTACAAACCCTTAATTTACTCGCACAAAACCATTGAAATTCGCATATATAGTTAGTTGCACTAACTATATATCGCGCACCCGCAATCCACTGCTGATGATGTCACATATTACATCATTCATGACATGGTCAGTGACATCACTGATGACATGACTGTTGACATCTCAAATGACATCACTGATGACATCTCAAATGACATCACTGATGACATCACTGATGACATCTCAAATGACATCACTGATGACATCTCATTTGACATTACTGATCACATCACTGATGATATCATTCATGTGATAATACGATGAACCTTTTCCGACTATAATATAACCTTAGCTACAATCAGTGTAAACAGACACTCACAGACTGTCACTTATCCATGGAGTTACTCACACACCTAGTCAGTCATGCAAAGAATCAATCACACCTCCATTTTCTCAACTATACAGTTATACACACCTTACTTATTCAAACATATACTAACACATATTTACTCTCTTATACAATCCCTGATACATGTTCACAATGATCCATACAGCCACTCACACATTCACTGGCTCTTATGCACAGTTATTTATATATGTCAACTCTCACATGTACTGTGTTTTATATATGTACTTACTTTGACATGTAGCACTGAGAAATCCATTCACTCACCAATACACTCATGCAGACAGTCATCCGCCCATACAGCTGTTTCCACATGCACTTTTGAACCCAAACATATAGTGAATCAACTACTCACACATCTATGCACAGAGTCACACACCTCCCAGCCACCCACACACACACTCAGTCTCCCATACAAATACTTTGGCAACCAATCAATAACCCATATAGTTACTCATATAGCTACTGATCAACACATGCAGCAGTTTACAGAACAACAGACATAATGATGCACAAATTAAGACAGTTTAGTCACTAACCTATGCACTCAGTGAGACACATTTAATCACTCACTCATTCAGTCAGTCATGCACCTACTAAATCCTTCATCCAGACACTTATACATCCACTCATTCTTCAATATGTAAGACATATTTTAACTTTACAGAAACATACAGTCACTGGATGATGTCATCAGTGATGTCACTGACCATGTCATGAATGATGTAATATGTGACATCATCAGCAGTGGATTGCGGGTGCGCGATGTATAGTTAGTGCAACTAACTATATATGCGAATTTCAATGGTTTTGTGCGAGTAAATTAAGGTTTTGTAAATGCTAATCCCTAACTATATATGGTCTATAACCTATGGTTTTTTCAGTGAATATATATATACATACATATATATATATATATATATATTTATATATATTACTTCCCAACCTTCTTAAGCTGAGTGCAATTAATGCTTTATGTGCCAGATACTCATCAGATTTCTAAAGTCAGTAAATACACATTGTTTTCTTTATAGTATTTTACAGGGGAAAGGCTCTCACTAGAGTGTGTCACCCCATTCCTTATGCATTTTGTGGTGCAGTTTAATCAGTTTAATTTAAGACGATGACAGTTTCTTTTACTACTTAGTGCCTCTTTCCAACATATACATTATTACTATTATTATTATTTATAACCATCTTTATTGAGTTTTTCAGCAGATATAATGGCATAATGAGAAAGGCTTATCATGCCTACAAACGGTTACTTGGGAATACAGCTTGTGGGTGGCCTTCTGGTTAGTGTTTTTCAATCCAAATTTTGGAACAATAAAATAGCTGAGAGCCGGGTCCATAGAAATGTGTGGTACGAACACATATATATAATTATATATTATTATCTTTTTTCATATTTATAAAATGCCTTTAGCTTCATCTGAAGACTGATTTCTGTATAATCACTCATAATTAAATCATTCACATACAAGTGACAAGGAATATACATATCACCCATTTTATGGTAAAAAGAATGTGCCTTTTAAGGGTTAGATGCAAGTAAGATATGTAAAGTCCAAAAAGAGATGGCGCAAGCACGCATCCTTGACGCAGCCGAGTTAATTATCAGTTCTGTTCAACAAGTGTCCTAATAAATCTAGCGCGGCCTGAGATTATTCAGAAGTCTGTAAAAGATGTAGAAGTGATACTAGGCCGGACGCATACCCCAATGCTATTACTTTTTCCAAAGAACACCTCTATCCACTGCATCTAAAGCTGTGCAAACGTCAACAAAATGAAAGCATAATTGAACAATGGCCCTGAGGGCAAAGCAATGGATCTACAGTAGAATGTCCTTCGTGAAACATGCCCATTCAAGCGTTATAAGATTATTTTCAGCCATCCACAGTGCTAGAAGTAACAAGAGTATTTTTGCAAATATCTTTGATACAGGACGGGTAAACTTAATAATATGTAATCATTTGGGGAAATTCCATTACCTTTTTTGAAGATGGGTTTTACTACAACACCTTTTTTTAAATTATTTTGGTCGTCAGATAGGCACAAAAAGAAAAAATGTGAATTCATCAATACATTTCAAATAAATCGGAGTACAAAAAACGTACATGCTCATATCTATCATCAATTAATGCTCAGGTTTTCCTTTTCTAGTTCATGTCATACCTCGTCCACCCCCAATTGCCCCAATAGTTTCCGACTGCCCCAACTCTTTGGGCATACAGCTTCTCCCACATTTTAACCCATTGCATCCTATTTACCCATGATTCAAAATTTGGTGCTTCAGGAGATTTCCACATCTGCAAAATCAGTGAGTGAGTGAACAGCGAGGAGATGTGCAAAATGTGCCTCTGTCTCACAGAGACCTGCCTTGATGGAGTCAATATACCAAATAGTGTCTCTAAGGGTCCCGGCGTTATCTTTATCTGCCCTTGCTTACTAATAGTTGTGAATATTGGTTGACAGAATTTTTTTAAGATGGGGCAGGTGAAGCATATGTGTAGCTAGTCACCCTGCTCATGGCCATTCCTAAAACATTCTGCTGATCTGCCGGCTGTAAGTATTATAAAGCTGCCATTTACAGTAGAAGGCCATTCTTTTAAAATTAGAGCTTCAAATAGCTTAATGAGCCAGTTAATTATATCAACCTCAGAGGCAGGTATTAATCTCACAGTCAGTCAAGATCTTGATTTTGGACAATGCTGCAGGCCCCATTTCATCCTACAGTTGTCGATGAAGCAGACGATACCAATTTCCTACCCCTCTAATACCACCCACAAAGTATGCTTTACTAATTTGTTCTGAAAATGAATTCTTCTCGAGCCGATTAGGATGCATATAATGTCTAATTTGCAGATAGGAAAAGGATAGCTCAGGGTGGATAGCGGGATTGCTGGTAGTTAGGCGCTGCCAAGTTTTCATATCTCCTGCCAACATGAAGTCCATAAATCTAGACAACAACACCTTTTCCCACTTTTCCATAAACCCAGTTCCTATGATTGATCCTAGTTCTGACATTCTCTAATATACAGGTGGGGATAGACCAGAGGGAACTGTGTTTGCGCTCTTATCTGCTTAAATCTATATGCGAGCATATGTGCACTTTATAGGGAGTGCGTTTGGGACATTGTTGGGATTTGGAGAAATGTGGGCAACTGAATTGCGACTTCTTAAAGCATGCATTGAACTTAGAAGCAATGAGTGTTACTGATCTTTACTGCTATCCGAGTAAGCCAATCAAGAAAAGTAGTTAGTAAATTTTGATAGGTGGTAAAGTCAGCCCACATTGCTCAATATTCAGTCAAATTGTCTGGAGAATAGTACAAGCCTGTTTTCCCTGCCATAAAAAATACCGAATTGTCTGATTGACTTTGCCAAAAAACTGGCCTACCACTTTAATTATCACATTCGACAATATGAAGGAAAACAGCAGCAGAATTGCTTTTTTAATTAAGGCCACACACGTGGCAATAGAAAGAGGTACATTTTGCCATTTCTGTAATAGCACACGTGTCATATTCAGAGTAGCAGTATAGTTTAAAGAAAAAAGCTCTGTAAATTCAAGCAGGACATAAATACCCAGGTATTTTACAGTGCGAGTCATTCAGTAGAGCTGTCACATTTCGCCTGGTAATATTTGGGAGAAACTGTTAAAAAGTAAAACTTCAGACTTACTGTAGTTAACCTTGTACCCGCCAATGCGTTGCAAAATAATTGTAAACATTTTGTTCTGTAGCTGCCAAGTAGAGAATCATGTTGTTTATGCTAAATTTAGTATGGAATGTTAATTGTCAGAGTGCTCTCTCCGTGAATCACTGTGCCGGTCCCCAACCTCCCTGATCTCTCCTGTCTCTGCATCTGCAGCCAGATATGTCCACTCAGGAGATGCTTACTTTTGAGACGGTTCTCTCTCATTTGGATCGTCTTAGACCATCCTGTCTTTCTTCGGTTTCATTTTGACCAGATTCAGATGTTTCAGGAATCGGAGCGAGATTTTTCTCAGATGCAAGCCTTATGTTATTATTATTATTATATTATTATTATATGAAATTTGTAATGCGCTCAGCTTACCCGGGGGCATCCCGGCGCAACAGACCAGAAGGAGAGACTCAACTAATCACTACTGTGGAAACAAGTAGGTCTTAAGAAGTTTCCTAAATGGTAGGATCTTGGGCTCTGAGCGAATCTTGAGGGGCAAAGAGTTCCAAAGAGTCGCCACCTGCACAGAGAAATGCCTGCCCCCAGAACGAGCTCTCCTTACTCTCGCTGACTGCAGAAGATGTTTTTGGTCCGAGCGCAACAGGCGTGGGGGCTTATAAGGACGGGCCATGTTAGCAAGGATGGGGGGACCTTTGCCATGCAGAATTTTATGGGCTGTACATAGCGCTTTAAATTTCACCCGCTCCTTCACGGGGAGCCAGTGAAGCGCTTTGAGGGCCGGAGCGGCAGACTGCCTTCTAGGAACATCCATAAGGACTCTCGCAGCTGCGTTTTGCACCTGTTGGAGGGTTTTAAAGGTTGCTTCGGGAGCACCGAGAAACAGCGCATTCCCGAAATCGAGCCTCGATAGAATAAGGCCACGTATCAACAGCTTCTTTGCTGGATCGGGAAGCAGTGGTAACACCTTTCGGGCTGACCTCAGCAGACCAAAGCAAACCCCTGCGGTTTTCCTGGCGTGGGTCCTAAAGGACAGATCTTCCTCCAACCATACTCCCAAGGACTTGATCTCCTTCTTGGGGGCTGGTGGATCACCAAGAGACCGGGGCCAGCAGCTCGCAATAATGGAGGGACTGGAATTGCCCAGGAGCATCAGCTCGGTTTTACCTCCATTAAGCTTTAGGGCGGAGATAGACATCCAACGATAAACATTGGCAAGGCAGTCGTGTAACACCTCAGGTTGTTCTGCCAACTGAGTGAGGCCCACCACCAGCTGAGTATCATCAGCATAGCTGATGATCTTCACCCCCGAGGGGGCGACCACTCTTTCAAGTGGAGTCATATATATATTAAATAAGGTAGGGCTCAGCGATGAGCCCTGCGGGACTCCACATTGAAGAGGGAATAGGGCAGATTGCTCTGATCCTTCCCAGACTTGGTAGAAACGGTTGGAGAGAAAAGATCCCAACCATTTCAGGGCCGTCCCTGAGACACCTACCTCTGACAGACATTGGAGGAGCACCTGATGACTCACGGTGTCAAAGGCAGCACTCAAGTCCAGGAGGATCACTGCCACTGACCCTCCTATATCTAGAGTGCTCCTTGCTTCCGCCACTACTGCCAGCAAGGCTGTGTCTGTTCCCTGGCCGGGGCGGAAACCAGTCTGGGAGTCTCCCAGCAGGTGGTTAGACTCTAGATGGTGAGAGAGCTGACGGTTGACCAGCTTCTCTGCAATTTTTGAAAATCCAGGCTGAAGTGAAATTGGCCTGAAGTTGGTCAAGTTGGATGGATCCAATCCTGTTTTTTTCAATAAGGCTTTTACCACAGCCTTTTTCCATCTCTGGGGCACTGTGCCATGAGCAAGTGAAAGATTCATGAGGTCAGTCAGAGGGGTTGACAAGGTGTTAGCCACAAGCTTAAGATATTTTATGGGGACTGGGTCACTTGGAGATCCACTCTTCATCTCTAACAGGACTTTTATAACCTCCTCTTCCGAGAAGGGGCCAAAGGAGGCTAGCTCAATCGGACGACTTGTTGGACTAGTAGCCGGTTCAGGGATTTGAGGGATTTGAGGGGTAGCGGGCAAGGAGGATAATATTTTCTCTATTTTAGAATGGAAGAAGCTGGCCAGTTCCTCAAATTTTTCTTTGGGATTATCATGCACAACTGGCGGGACCGGGGCTTTCAGAAGTTCCTTGAAGATTTTAAACGATTCTCCTGAAGAATTACTTGCTCTCTCAATCCTATCGCTAAAGAAGTTCTTTTTAGCATCCTTCAGTGCGTTTTTATATTTCCTCATCTCTCTTTTATAATTGGCCCGGCTTTCTTCTGTCTGCTCTCTCCTCCAAGCACGTTCAAGCCTTTTACAAGAGGTTCTGAAACTCCTAAGTTCGGGGGTATACCAGGGAGCAGAGCCAATTCTTCTCTCCCTGACAAGCCTCCTTTTATTCGGGATCAGTAAGCCCAGAGAGTTGGTAAGCCATTCGCCCAAGAGCTGATCAGCGATATTGGGGTCATCTACAGGGTAAGGACAGGTTCTAGCTAGCTCTTCCGCCCAACTGTCCATCGGGAGCTTCGACCAGAGTCGTTCTACAGTATGTTGTCTTCAGTATGTTCAGCCTTTCCTTCTCTGTTGGCCACCTTGTTGCTGCAGCATCTGCTCTCATCTCTTCCTCTTGATCTGATCCTTCTGCACCAGGCTGTTCACTCTGCTCTTGTTCAAAGTTCACCTCCACAATGTCCTCTATCTCTGAGTCTGCATTCCCTTCGGAAGCTGTTTGGTATATTCTTTCTTGCTCGGTTGATTGTTCCGCCTCACCAAGAGTTCTCAAGATCTGACCTGTTCGTTCTGTTTCTGTTGCACTCTCGATTGCATTTCTGGGAACAAGAGGAGTCGTGTCCTCAACAGGTTCTGGAGCTCTGCAAGTAAGTGAAGCGTGGTTCCAGTTTGGCAATCATCCACTCTTCACTGCTGTGCTGGTGACCAGAAGCACCTGATATGGTCCTTGCCAGCGAGCATCAAGGCAGCTCTTCCTCACGTGCTTTCGGACAGGCACCCAATCACCAGGGTTAAGATTATGCAGCAGGTCTCTCGAGGTAGATGCAGTCGCAACTTCGACCCGGTGGGACACAGAATTAACCACATCAGCCAGTCCCTTACAATAATCCATAACCAAATCATATGGGATGTTTATCAATGCTGTAGCTGGCACCATAGGCAGTCGCATAGCTCTTCCCATCAATATTTTGTGAGGAGAGAGTTCTGTCCTCCTATCAGGAGTACTACGCAGACTCATTAACACTAATGGCAACACGTCTGGTCATTTCAATGAAGTTGACAAACACATCTTCGACACCCTCATTTTTATTGTGCCGTTTATCCATTCCACAAGACTAGAAGCCTCAGGCCTGTAGCTACTATGCAAGCTACTATGCAGTCTCTGATCAATTGTCAAAGCTATGCACAATAATTTCATGATTTCATTATGGAAGTGTGTTCCTCTATCTGTCTCCACTGAGGTCGGAAATCCAAACCGCAGTATCAGTTCCATTAAGAGCAGTTTTGCCACTGTGAGAGTGTCACATTGTCTAGTTGGATACGCCTCAACCCAACGTGAAAAGATACACACCACCACCAAAACATATCTTTGCCTATTACATCTTAATAAAGTCCAATTGTATCCTATTGAAAGGACCTCCTGATCTTCCAATGTGACTCATCGCAAACAGAGTTCTTTTTCCCATTCATTTGTTGAGATGTAACACACCTGTGACAGACTGCTTCAGCATGCACTGGAAATCGGGGGTTAAACCATGTTTGCCTAAAGACTCGCACCATGGCATCTCTTCCAAGATGAACTGCCACGTTAATCTGCCTTGCCATTGGGCTCAATAAACAGTTAGGTAACACTGCCCTTTTATCTGTCGATACTCAAATACCATCTTCTCTCTTTTCACATCCTGCTCTAACCCATGATGTAGCTTCCTCCTCTGAGACCTCACCCTGCAGCCGCTTCACCTCAACCCATGTGTAGGCCACAGCTAACAACATGCTGAGCTCGGTCTTTTCTGTGCTTTCTCCTACATACTCTCAATTAGAAACCTAAACATGTAGTGCACAAAAATGAGCTACTTCATCAGCATAATTATTACCCTTAGTGACAAAATCTTCTCCCCTCCCATTGGCTGCACATTTCACTACCGCTATTGCTTTGGGTCTCTATAAGGCTTCCAGTAATTGACTTACATATTCTCCATTACGGAAAAGGGATCCTGATGACGTTGAAAATCCCCTTTGTGACCATAACTGTCCAAAATCGTGAACCACTCCAAACCCATATTGGCTGTCCGTATAGTTAGTCACTCGAACTCGAACTCCATCTGCGATGGTATAGGCACGTATCAGAGCGATAATTTCGGCCACCTGAGCAGAATATACTCTGTTCAAAAAGGCAGCTTCTACCACCCCCAAAATGGTACACACATCAAAAGCTGCTCTCAAACACCCTTCATTGTCTCTTAGGCATGAACCGTCAATAAAAAGGATCAAATCAGATTCGAGCAACGGTTCATCGACAATGTCAGGTCTGGGTTTGGACAGTCATGCTCTTCACAATCTTCTACTTCCTCTTGTGGTAGAGGCAACAATGTAGTAGGGTTCAAGGTAGTACAGCATTTTAGAGTAACATTTTCAGAAGCCAATATGACTTGCTAATACTTTGTACGTCTGTTATTCATTAAATGCTGTGTCTTTGTTCTTGTCATTAACAGTTCTACTGAATGTGGCACATAAACAATAAGCGGGTGACCCATTACTATGCTTTCACATATCTCAATGCTGACACCCTTTGCAGCAACAGATTTGAGACATCCGGGAAACGCAGAAGCTACAGTATCTAATGTAGCAGAAAAATAAGCCACTGGTCTACAGGAACCTCCATGTGTCAGTACAAGGACGGCTAATGCGCATCCTTCTTCCTCACAGCAGAAGAGCAAAAACGTTGTTGTAATCTGGCATTCCCAGAGCTGGAGCGCGTCTTAGGCTCTCTCTCAGCTCATGGAAGGCTCTCAAGCAGTCATCATCCCATGGTACAGGATCACTAATGTCCTTTCGAGTCAACCTTAAAAGTGGCTTTGCTGGCAAGGAAAAATTTGGGATCCACTATCGACAATAGCCGACCATTCCCAAAAACATGCAGACTTCTTTCTGTGTTTTTCGGAGTTCCCATTTGCAGAATCGTCTCTATGCGAACTGGCGACTTCCTTCGTTTTCCATTTTCAATTCGGTGACCTATATACTGCACTTCTGTATGACAATACTGAAGCTTGTTTGGGGACGCCTTGTGTCCATTCTCTGCCAAATGATTGAGCAAAGCCACTGTATCGATCCTTCAAGCATCCTCATTCTCTGACGCGACCAAAAGTCGTCAATGTACTGTACCAGGACTGAGTTTTGGGGCATCACCAGCGCTTCAAGATTCCTTTTCAAACATTGGCTAAAGATAGAGGGACTTTCTGTATACCCTTGAGGGATCCTACACCATGTTATCACACGGTCGTCCATCCTAAACGCAAAAATATATTGGCTATCCACATGCAATGGTATGGAGAATACCGCCTGGCACAAATTGATGACTGTAAACCATTCGGCTTCACATGGTATCTGAAATAATATAACAGCTAGTTTCGGTACCGCAGGACAACATGGGATCACGATTTCATTGACCCTGCGCAAATCCTGCACTATTCTGTATTTACCACTAGGCTTCTGTAGTCCCATTATAGGTGAATTACTGGGACTTCCTCTTATCTCCTTCAGAATGCCTTGTGCAATCATGGACTCAATTACAGGTCGTATTCCAGCCACAGTTTCTGGAATCAATATATACTGAGGGATTCGTGGGAATTCAGCATTTGGTTTGACCTGTATCTTAACTGGTTCAACCCCTCGGATCAATTCTATCTCCTCACCCGTGAAATCCCATACCTTCGGAGCAACTGAATCTCTCAAGTCACATGGTAGGTCTTCTATTGCGAGAACCACGAACAGCTCTGCACACAAACTCATATTGGCCATTTTAAAATCGGCATTGTCATCATAGATTTGCAACCCCACACCCCTCGAAGTACATGATATGGCACAATTTAGCTTGCACAAAATATCTCGTCCCAATAGAATGACTGGGCTCGAATCGCCCACCACAAATTGGTGTCTGTCCTGAAAGGGTCCTCTTCTCTTAGGTAATTCATTTGTTAACAGATTAGTCATTTTCAAATTGGTTACTTCCATCACTTGGATCGTTATACCTGACCGGGATAAATCTGGGACCACTTCTGTCTGTACTGCAGAGCGCGCTGCTCCAGTGTCCAACAAAAAGGTAACAGGATGTCCATTCACCTCTGCATCTACAAACAATCCACTTCCAGAGCAGCACCCAAAGTTCACTCTCCCTGCACCCCCCTCTGACACTCATGAGGGCCTTTTATTTGATCTAATCTGTCCTGTATCCCGAAGTAAGTCATCTGACGATATGTCTGATTACTCATAGGTATTCTTGTGGGTTATGGTATCTGCATTTGGGACTCACAACCTCCCCCATACATGGATCTGGGTCTCGTCATAGTATTCCCACCTTCTGACATTTGTCCCTCCCCTCATATTGCAATTGCAATTGCAATTGATTTGCTGGATTCAATCTACACTTGTGCTTCCAATGCCTGATTTTGTGACAATAGTGGCAGGCTGTGACACGTTTTTGATTTGCCATCCACTCAGCTCCCATACTGGCATCTGCAGCCCTTCCTCCACCCTATCCAGGTTGAGACACCGTCTGTTGGTTTATTCCTCTACCACTTCCTCTTCCTCAACCCATCGCACCTCCAACCCCTTGCACCCAGTCAGGCCTTTCTCAACTGTACCAACATAAATGTTTTCTTTGTTTTCTTTTGTGCTGCCTCTACCTGTTCACTGCAGTAATTTGCATATCGCAAACTTTTGTCGACAGATTTATTCTGCCAACATATCAAGTGGTGCTGTATCATCAAACTAAGATCAGATCTCAATCCTAATACAAATTTATAAACAAACTGTCCAAAATCATTTGGCTCAACAGTAGCCAATCCACTATGTTGTTTGCATGCCACTAAAAGTCTCTCATAATGATCATGTACTGATTCTTTAGGATCTTGAGTAGTACGATCAATTTTAAGCCAATCGACAGTCTGCTGGGCCACTTTAGACTGCAACCATGTAATCACTTGTTCATATTTCTTCATCACCTCAGCTGAAGGACCATTATTCACCGCATCTCTAGCCGGTTCTGCAGCAGGTCATTCATTCATTTGAAAACTTTATTTCGATTCATAAAAACAGAATCATAAAAGTATAACATAGCATTGTACAGTTTAAAAGTTCCTACAATTAACTTCAGACCATTATAAATGTTGTCAATACATCATTTACAGGTCAATTTGGGAGAGAACATATATATTAAAAAAAACAATTTTCCAATACAAATACAATGAATAAATATTAGTGCCAACTATGAGCTAATTGCATTTATGAGGGTCAACAGTCCATAACAGTAGTTAATTAATATCGGTTTCTAATACTGAGTGCTACTCTGATAAAGCTAAGAACAGCATTGCATATTACTGGAGTTGATAATGAGAGTAAATGTTCGTATCCCTCTTTAAAATTACGGGATCCAAGAGATAACAGAATTGGTCTAATAAATCTATTCCTTGGATCTTTGTACAGGGAACAAAAAAGTATCAGATGAAGAGTGTTTTGAGAAACTTGATTGTTACAAGCACACAAGGGTAAACTCTCACACCAACCCACCTGTTGTGGGAATGCAAATAAAAAGTGTAATGTGTTCAGACGAAACCTAGTTAAATAAAAACGCCATTGTGTCTGCCCTATATATGAAAGGTAAGGTTGGTGATACAGCCTCCCCCTATGGTAGACCGCACTCTCACTGCTTCGCAACATCCCCAAATCCAAGCGGTACGCCTCTTTGGTAAGTTGCTTTGTTTCAGCGCCAATGGTCTCAACTTTCGAAAAGATATGGCCCAAGCCTATTCTAAGGAAAGTATCCCTAACATATGATAACCATGGGATCTTATCATAGTGTTCAAGGTTAAGACAATCTAGTAATATTTCCTTAGTAAGTTTCAAGTCGTCAGAGCGCCAAACCTTAATCCAGAGCAGCAAAGGAGAAACATGGATAATGTCACTCACAAATTCCAAGCCTACTTCAGTATGGCAAAAGAGATCAGAAGCGCTTGGTGAGACACATAAGAGGTGTTTTATAAACTTATTTTCCATAACTTGGATGTTGTTGCAGGATTGAGTACCCCATACACCCGCACCGTATGTTACAACCGGGATGCATTTAGCTTTGTATAGGGATTTCAATTCTGCAACCGGCCTCTGCCCCAATTTGCTGGAAAAACGAAAGATAGCTTCAACAGTTTGGGTAGCTTTTTGTACACGCGCGGACATTAACGGATCCCAACTTAGGGTTTTGTTGAATAAGTTCCCCAGATAGTTGAAATAATCAACTTTCTCGATGGTCGAGTCCTTTACCACAAGCCTGCGAGATTTAACCCCTTTCGGGCCGCAGACCATAGCAAAAGACTTGGCAAAGTTGACCCTTAGATCTAACCCCTGCATAAAAGTCTCAAAAGCATTTAAGCAAGTTTGCATGCTATTTGCAGTTAGGGTCATTAAGACCGTGTCATCCGCATAGGATAACATCGGTATACGTTTGCCATTTACCTGGGGGAAATCAGCACAACTTTCTAACAAAAAGGCTTCCAAGCAATTGGTATAGACCAGAAACAAAAAAGGGGCCAGTATGCACCCCTGGCGGACACCCTCAGTTGATGGTATGGGCTTTGTCATCTCCCCTGTGGGGCCGAATCTGATCTTTACTGTAGTGGCAGCGTGGAGTCTGCGAAGTAATGTGACCAATGGCTCCTCGAACCCCATAGACTCCATTATTTGCCATAATTTTCCCCTGCAAACAGTATCCAAGGCACTGGATAAGTCCATGAAAGCCAGGTGGATACAACCACGCTTGGCTCTCATGTACTTACCCATGAACAGCTCCAAATTTAGGCACTGCTCATTTGTGCCTTTACCCCGCCTAAACCCATATTGGGATTCGACGATGATTCCATTGGATTCGGCCCAAGTTTCTAAGCGAGCCAGAATCACTCTGCCCATTAATTTGCAGGACGCGTCTATTAGCAATATTGGTCTGTAACAACTAGGATCACATTTGTTGCCTTTTTTAAATATCGGGACCAATACCGCTTCTTGCCATGAGGTCAGGATATGACCAACCACAACTGCTTTAAACAGAAGTAATAAGAGGGGTGCCCAGACATCTGTGTTATATTTAAAAAGGTCCAGAGGCACTGCATCCGGTCCTGGGGCTTTCAAAGCTACACCCTTTCTAAGAGCAGCCTCTACCTCTGGAAGAGTCAATGAGAGACTAAGCGTGTCTGCTAATTCCCTCCATGTATCAGGGAGCCCTTCAAGACTGGTAACAAAAGAAACCCCCTTAGGATTAAAAATACCCCCATAATGTGCCTCCCATATACTCCCTGGAATGTGCATCTGCAAGGTTTCCTTTTCCTCACTTTTTAAAAAGGGACGATTTACGACATCCCAAAAGAGTCGGCTATCTTTTAATTCTGAGGCTCTGCCCAAGTCGTCCCATGCCTGTCTTTTTAGTTCAGTTTTGCGTTTAATGATGGCATCTCTATCAGTTTTCCTTGCCACTCTTACCAAAACCCTATCACGAGGCACTTGACGTAGGGCCTTTTAGGCTAGATTGTGCTCTGGAACATTCGGAATCAATCTTTTAGATTTATGAAGTTTTTAACCATAAGTCCTGAGGAAGGTGTTCGATCTGAATAAGCACCGAAACGCGTCGACAACTCTGTTTTTAAAATATTTTTTACTGTAATATTAGGAAGAATAAGTATATGTATGTATTTTGCTGTTTACATGTAATTGTTTGAAATTCTGAATACCAATGCTTGTTTTTTCTTTTTAAATAAATGTGATAATTTTTGATACATCTTTTTGTCTAAAGGTATATGTTTTTGAGGATACTGTATACTTGTCCTGCAACAGGGGTCTTACTCTATTGGTCGGATTTATTGTACAAACATTATCTAAGAACCACAGAAAGGAAACCCCCCTCTTTTGGTGTTACATTCGGAATCAAACCATTTATGAGTGTTACCCTTTTCCCCCCCCCATTGGTTTCAAAAGATGGGAGGCCACATTTGTTAAAAGAGCTTCAAAATGATCAATTATTAGATTCGGCTCACTTGACGGCATTAAGCAGACTTCGAGCCTTTGTTTATTTAATTTAAAAATCTCTTTCTCCAGGAGTTTGGCGTCAACCTTAAGGTAACCCCCTTATTCTGGCTAAACTTAATTGGATGTTCTGCAGTCTGCGTTCACGCGGGACACAGGGTCAAAACAAGTGGATTATGATCACTTGCGGGATTAACCTGAATCTGGAAATCTTTAACAAGATGAACATATTTTCTTGAAACTAAAACAAAATCTATAACACTCGTCTGGCCTCCCGCACCATGGAAGGTAGGAATACTCAACATTTTTGAGAAGCTAGACATATCTATGACACAAAGATCATTTATGATTATGATGTTATTTAAGGCCTCACCTTGCTTTGTATGCTTAAAATGTGCAAGCGGCTGCTCATCTAGTTCTACCAAGCCACAAACCCTTGAGCCACTGAACTTACACAAACAACAATTAAAATCACCTGCCCACATAATAAAAGAGGAGATATGCTTGTTGCTTTAACAATCTCATCCTGTAGTCTTTGTATAACCACTGTAGATTGGGGGTAAAAAATGTTGTAATACCAGTTGATTAGGAGCAGGGGGACCAAGAACAAACCCTTTAACACAAGTAATAGAAACCAAGGACAAGACACAGGGTTCTGCTGCAACATTAAAAGATTGGAAGCCATCCAAACCAGGGGATCCCCTACTCCATGTCTCCTGGAGGCAAACAATACCAAAGGGTTCCACAAATTTTAGCCATGCCGGGTCCTCTATTCTCCGTGAAAGACCAGCTATATTCAACGAGATCAGACGAAATAAGTGGCCATCAGTCATACTATCTGGATCCTCCATATGTGTTATTGCTTGTAACTGAGTTACCACATCAGCTTTCGGGGTCACAACCAATGGGCTACTACCTAAATCCAATGGAATAGATTCTACCTGACGGGGGCAAGTTTTTTCACTGTGTGGCAAGGTACCAGCAGTCTGACACCCACCGTCCATCTCATACCCCTTTGGAGTTGGTGGCCAATCCACTATCTCCAAACAGCTATATCTGTTTGTGGTAGGAAATCCTCTCCAGTGGTCCCTAAAGGAAGGTTCTTGTGTGGGATATCTGATGGAATTTCCTCCCCAATCCACCCTGGGAGTATATCTAATGGGGTTGCCACCCCAATCTTCCCAGTCTCTATCCAGTGCTCGGTTACCTACTCTTTGCCAATTTTGTCCATAACCTGAGTCATTGTATGTCCCAGGAGGGTAAAAGAAGGAAAGACGTTTTGTGTCTATTCCTTCAGTGGTGTTTCGGGGGCCCCAAGAGCAAATGTGATTCACTGTGCAGGGATCCTTGAAGTTAACCAGTATGCAGTCTCCCTGAGTCGATTTCCTTCTATAGCCCATCCAGGGGACTCTACGAACCGTTAAGATCTGGCTCGGCGCGTAAGGTGGTAAAGGACGATTCTTATTTAACCAGTGTCGAACCTTATTCATTAGTGCCCAGGGAGGTTCATCTGTGGTGTCAGACAACTCCGGAACCCCAGTCAGCACTACCACAAAGGGACTAGCCTCTGGGGGAAGATTGACTGGAGGTCTTGTGTGATTCCTTGTGGGTTTCTAAGGGGATATTACTGATCACCTTATCCTGCACAGCAGGGTCTTTGGGTTTTTCAGTAGTTTTATCCACTGCTACTATTGCTACAGCAGGAGATTTAGGTAATATAGGATGCCCTGTAGCCACTACTTTAGTTACCTTTGAAACCATAGGTTTGTTTGTGGTCAATTTGTTTCCCCCCTGCTTTAAAATCCCCGATGTTAATGGATCGTTCTTTTTGGAAACACCGACTAATTCGGCTAGTTGTCTTTCAATACGTAACAAACTAGTTTCTAAAGGAGAGAGGTAGGATTTAATTAGCTCTCCCACTTTTATAAGAAATAGGTTATCTACCCCTCGATCGGTCTCATTTTCTTTTTCATTTTCACCCCCTACTGAAAGAGTCAAAACATCTGTGGTCGTATTTCCAAGTTGCTCATTGCTAGCAGGGTTAGATGAGTTTGTGTTTCTATTTTCCCCCTTCTTCTGTATCAGGTTAGTTAAATTTTTTCCCTGGTGCATAGCTAGCTCGTGTGTCTTTTTTGCCCTTTTATTTTTCTGTTGATTCCTTCTTTTCTTAACAGCCCCCTCCCTATTCCCTCTTAACTGTCTTGTGACCTCTGGTGTGGTTTGCAATGATAGGTCAGGAGTTTTTTCCAGCTCTAGGCTAATTTGAGAGTCTGATAGGCATACCGAAGCTGATAGATCCACCACATTTGGTACTCTATACACATCAGCTCTGACCTCTATTAAGGTAGATTTTCTAGTTTGATCAGGTGTTTTAGCAGTAGCTAAATGGCCCAAGGAAGATCGTTTTGGAGGTCAACTGCTAGATCTTGAGAGACTCTACGTTCAAGGTCAGCAATGCCTTGGTCAATAAAAGAGTTTGCCTGAATGAGAAAACTATCTAAAGAGCCTACTATCTGGCCCCCTTCAGTGGCAGTTTTGCTCCTGCTTCCGTGTGTGGTCATTGTTACAGGAGAGAGTATACTAATCCAACCAACATCTTAAATAACACCATACACCAATATTTAATACTAGGGGCAGGAGAACATGCACACAAAATCTTATAGCATAAAGTAAATGGAGTTAGAGAGTGGGCCCGGTCCGGTCTTACACGGGCTCTAACGGGCTACAACGGGCCCGCCCTTGGCCCGGGCTTCACCCGGCGAGCGTTCCGCGTGCGCGGACGGGTACGTGACTTTATAGAAAGAGGCGGGAAGACACCGCAGGTGCGGCAGGTTAGTCAGCTGCAAGGCACAGTGGTAGTCGCAGTCCCGTGCTGCAGAAGTGCTCCCAAAAAGGCGTTTTCAGCCCGGAGTGAGTGTGGTCAGGTCCTCGGTGGGCAGAGAGCAGAGGCACAAGTTCCCATCTTCGAGCGGCACCCGCCGGTTCTGCCGCAGGTCAATCAACGGCACCCTTACATGCCGTCCATAGATCACCCGGAACAACTGTATAAAACAAGGTATTCAAATTAATCCATAACACCTTCAAAATCTTAACAAACCTATCAATTTGTTTATACTAGTCAGCAGGTTTCTCCCTCAGCCAAGAAAAATCATTAGTGAATGCTGCTAAATCACTCCTGCTCCATGGCACATGTACATACCCCCCATTCTATACTTCTGTCAGAGGGAAATTCCCTGCTGCTCCCATCCCTCCACCTGGCAGCAGAGTATCTCTTATCACTTTCGTGGCACTTTTCTTTTTAGACCATCTTTCTTCCCATTTATCTAATTCTCTCCATGGTCGCATTGCTATAATCAAATCTCTAATCTGTGCCTTTAATCCTGTTGTTCGCTTTTCCTCTAAATCTTGATCAGTATAATTCAATCTGCAGCTTTCCTGCATCAATTTCGTTTTGGTCAAATCCACCTTCTACCGTCTTGCCAACTGTACCAATGCTTCATGAGCTCGCTTTGCCTTTTTAGTAACATCCTTAGCTACAAATAACAACCTGCTTGGATCATATGTTTCAATCCTGTCCAATGGCAGATTCCCTTCTATCACTTCATCTATTTCAACTTTCAGTCTTACCACATCTAACAATGGTGCCTTCATTGCCACTTGTATGATTCTCTGACCCTTCTCACTTCCTGTTTCTTCCCTGCCACAACTTTGTGCTCTCCTTAGACCTGCACTCTCCTCCATTCTCAACACCGGACGACTTTCTCTCTCACAACTTCGACTTCTGCAATGGTTACCCTCACACAAACCCTGTGGTTGAAACGTTACTCTAATAATAATAATAATATTAATAATAATAATAATCTACATTTGTAAAGCGCGAACAATCACCCGTAAGGGTCTCTAGGCGCGGGGCGTCAGGAAGATTAAGCAAGCTATTGCCCAGAGTCACATGGGCCTGGGCTAATCTGCCGCCGGCACAGTGGATCGAACCGTGATGCCCAGATTCCAGTGTCAGTCACCCTGACCGCGGCACCACACCTCTCCCCAGGCTTCCTGTCTCATATCCGGCTCTTCTCTCTGTAGCATTGACTCCCTCCCTGGTGGAACCCACATTCTGATGTCTGACCTAGAATTTGCCAAACCTCCTGTTCATCTTCGTTCTGACCCACTGTCCAACCTTGATGGATCAGCAGTGGCTGGCAATGGAGTACTAGCTTCCATTGGCATCTGAGCCATCCCTGTTCCACTCATTGTAAGACTCACTCCTGACATAGTCTCTTTCCCTCTTCTGGTCTACTGTTGATTTTCATTTGCTCTCTCATTTGGGGATTAGTTCAAAACCACAGGTCTAATTGTAACTTGTACAGTAAGAGAGTCTAGTAATTGCATGGCACCTGGACTTCCTTTGTGCTCAGGGTCTGCACATCCTGACCCTCCAGACACCCCTGGAATTCTTATTCCAACTGCCAATCTCCCTCTTACTCCTGTTGTCTGCTCTTCTGAACCTGTTCGACCTACCCCTAAAGCTTCCTTAGGTTGCTGTGTTCTCTCCAGCTCCAACCTGGAATCACAAGGTGGAGGATGTTCTGCTAACAATCTTTCTAGAAAGCTATCATCTGTATCACTGTCCTCTTCTGTCTTACTCTGTCCTTCAGACGCTCCTTTCAGCAACCTGAATGGATATAAGCGTTCTCCCTCTATGGTATCTACTCTCCACCTCTTCAATTGTGCATCCCACTTAGCATCCTGATATGCCTTCATTGCTTTCTTCATTCTTCGCTGTGAAGCTTCTCTTCTCTGTATCATTGCTGCTCTCATCCACGCATCTAATGCCTCAAATTGCGTTGTCTGGGTGGAGGCTTCAGAGAAGACATCACTTCTCTCAGCTGGTATAGCACATCCAAATGAAATGACCCATAACGAGGGAAAGCCAATTCTCCCTCTTTCTCTGTTATTTTATGCCAATTTTGCAGACACACTGTAGTATGGAGTCCTACATTGGTTGCCATATAATGTGGCGGGGTATCCTCTGGTGGAGCTTCTTCTCCCACCCGAGTTACCACCCGTGTCGCCTCTACACAAATCATGCAACACCTTAAAACATCTCATTGTGAAAATAAATTATTTGCAATCCAGAAATCAGTATTGAACTTCGGATGAACTTCCACCAATCCCAGCGCGGCGTTACACCAACCGACCACAACTGGCTAACCACACTTTGAGTGACTGCATTTGCTCTTTGTCAAGGAGCACACCCACTCACAAGGTAGTTCTCTCTCGGGCCAGTGTTTTTGTTTTAACGTTATTACTCTGGGGTTGCCTTTGTGTTTAGAGTCTGATGTGATAGGGCACATTGCAGCTTTATCAGGTCCTGTCTCTTGCCAATGCTGTTTTGAATTTCTTTGGCGTGGCCTCTGTTTACCTGGCAACATGCTGTTATTTCACAGCATGCCAGATTGTATCAATTAGAAAGTGTCACTTTTTTCGTATGGTGCATTGAAGTGCTTTTATAACTGCACTCATTTATATCATGTTTGTATGTATTTTAATTGAGAACTACAGTTAGATTTATGAACCAGTCTGTATATCATGATTCAATGGCTTACCCAAGTGCTTTCAGTGCTCTTGCATGTCATGTTTTTACAGACCTTTAACTAGTATACCACTAGTTGAAGCTTTGCTATTTATCCCAATTTCCGGATCCATCATCCATCCATCCATCCATCCATCCATCCATCCGTCCGTCCGTCCGTCCGTCCGTCCGTCCGTCCATCCATCCATCCATCCATCCATCCATCCATCCATCCACCCACCACCCATTTAGGTCAGGGGCCAGACAAGACCTTTTGATGTTAACAAAATTATATGTATAAGTTGCTTGTACGGGGTTTCAAACAGACTTCATCCATTAAGCTGTTTATCTAGCGACTACAGCATGCTTCATGTGGCAGTGGGTCAGCACACTTCAGCCACTAGCTGGATTCAACTTGAGTTACAGCGTGCTGCCCTATCATAAAGAGATCTACAGACAAAGTAGTGCCAGGGTCTACTATAGTAATGCATGGGTTTTTGACTCCCCCCCCCCCACACACACACACAAAAAAATGTTGTCTGTAGCCAACACAGTTTTGTACAAACCAGGAGAGAGCAAAACAAGAATGTTCAAGCTTAAAGGCTGGCAAACAATTCCAGACCTGTCAGTTTTGCCAATGTGTAGTGTTTCCCAAAATGAAGTGAGAAGGAAACAAAGTGTAGAACAAGAGTCCAGTTTATTCGCCTCATCCACCAACAGCTTCAGGTCGTAACTGACCTGGAATCACAAGTACATTCCTATTCTAAGAACATGGAATCAATTACTATTCTAAGCAAGAGGGACTAGAATGTAGAGAGGAGGAAGACAGGTAAGAAGGCACAACATAACACATCTCCCTTCTTTACCAAAACATATTGAACAGAAGACTAAGTAAAAGAAAGAGATAAAAGAAACTGATAAATAAGCAGAAACCAATGAACATAACTTACACATAATCTTTCATGTACATTGGAGCACTGCGTAACCTTTGACTCCTCATACGAGAACTGGGTGAAGAGTTGAGACAAGAGCGAGAAGAGTTGCTTATGCCAAACAGATTAGATGTGATATCAGAGTCAGACTGAGAGAGGTTCTTTGACTTAACAACTACAACTCGACTTTTGTTCCAAATCCTCCCATCTTGTGTCTTGACGGCATTACCAAAAACTTTAATGACAGGCCTAACATTGGTATACTTGGACCAAGGCTGTCTCCCTACAGGTGCCTTTATTCTTATAAGGTCACCTACCTTTACTTCATGAAATTTAACACGTTTAACTTTGTCGAAATATGCCTTCCTACAAGTTTGTTTCTCAATTTCTCTCTCCCTCCAAGCACCCACATGATTATCCACAAATCCCTTCTTCATATTCATCCAACCTGGACACCACATCGTGTTCGGAACTCTACCTCTAAATAGCTCAAAGGGAGATTTTCCAGTGGTCGAGTGAGGGGAGTAACGATAAGCGTCTATTCTTTCTCTTAATACATCCTTCCAATCCAAGCCACTAGCTCTTGCGAGCTGAATGCACTCTTTCAATGTACGGTTGACCCTCTCAACTGCACCATTTGTTTCAGGGTGATATAACGATGTTCTCTTGTGTACTATTCCACATTTTTTAAGATAGTCCTCAAAGAAACTAGAACAGAACTGAGGACCGTTATCAGACAGTAAACTATTAGGGAAACTCTCTCTCAAGAATATGTCCGATAAAAACTTGATGACAGAATTAGAAGTAATTTCACTGACTGCACGAACCTCAATCCACCCTGAATACAAGTCAATTAAGACTATCAGGTAGGGAGTGTCAGAAACTCCTGTAAGAGGCCCTAAAATGTCAATTGCCAATTCATCCCAGGGATGATTGGGTAACTCCCTACATACCATGGGCATTTGCCTGACTTTTAGAATCTTATCACTTGCACAGCATTCCACGCATTCCCTCACCAAACGTTCTATTTCTAAGTCCATTCCTGGCCACCAAAACTGAGTACGAACCATCTCCTTGGTTTTTACTATCCCCAAATGACCAGAGTGTGCATGAGAGAGCAATTTTTTTCTTAAAGCGAAAGGAGGTATAAGTCTCAACCCACGAGTTAGCATGTCATCTGAAATTGAAAGTTCATGAGAAACAAGAGACCAAGGTTTGTCCAGACGCTTGTTATCTTTTAATAGAGACATTACCTTAACCAACTCCTCATCCTTTGACAATTCCTCTTTCCACTCTTCTTTACTTACAACACCCTCTGTGACCTCACAAACATTTAAATATTCATCTTCATCAACATAGTCATCTTCGCACCCCATATCATCACTTTTAACCAATCTAGAAAAACAATCAGCAGCCTTGTTAGACACACCAGGTAAATACTGAACTTCAAAGTCAAATTCCTGTAAAGATATGATCCATCTTCTAATCCGAGAAGAAATAGAATCTAGTCCTTTTTTACAAAATACTTCTTTTAAAGGCTTATGGTCAGATTTGACAATAAATTTAGTCCCCCAAACTAAATTCTTGAACTTTTTTAGTGCCCAATATATCGCTAATGACTCCTTTTCGATTACAGAGTAGTTTAACTCCGGACCACGAAGACACCTGGATGCACATGCAATTAAAGACTCATGGTCATGTTTATTTTGTACCAACACCGCTCCTAATCCCTTTTCACTTGCATCAGTAAAAATGAACGTAGGTAAACCAGGAACAAATGCTTGCAAGGACGGAGCTTTCTTCAATTCCTCTTTTATACCCTCAAATTCCTTCTTACACTCATCTGACCAGACAAAAGTGACACTTTTCCCAGTGAGTCTCCTCATGTTCTTTGTCTTGTCCGCAAAATGTACAATAAACTTCCCATAAAATTCTACCATCCCTAGAAAGGATAATAACTCTTCTCTATTGATAGGTTCTGCAACATTACTGATGGAAGCAACCAAATCCGATTTTGGAAAAACCCCTTGACTCTTAATACAATGCCCTAGGTAATTTACTTCTTCTAAGCCAAATTTACACTTCTCTTTCTTAAGAGTCAAACCAGAATCAGCCAGTCTTCTCAACACTTCACACACACGCTCATTGTGTTCCTGCAAGTCCGACCCATATACAAGAAGATCATCCTGGTAACATTTTACCCCATGAAGACCCTTAAGTATGTGTGTCATGATTCGCTGGAATACCGAGGCAGCTGATATCAATCCAAATGGCATCCTTTTGAACTTAAAAGTACCCATCGGTGTTACAAATGCAGTCAAGTCCTGACAAGAAGTGTCTAGTTCTACCTGGTGGTAGGCAGATGCCAGATCCAGGGTAGTGAAGTATTTCGCACCCTCTAATGTGCCTACAATTTCATCTATGTTAGGTAACGGAAATCTGTCCACCACCACCTCCTTGTTTAACGCTCTTAGGTCAATGCACAAACGAATCTCACCAGTTGGCTTCTTCGCAACCACAATGGGAGCCAACCATTCCGTGGCTTCTACAGGCTCTATAATGTTATTTGAAACTAACTTTTCGATCTCTTCTTGTACCTTTACCTGTTCCACTAGTGGAATCCTTCTAACCTTCGCTACTATAGGGATAGCATTTTTCTTAAGCTTGATACAATGCTTATAGCCAATTAAACATCCTAACTTGTCTTTAAACACAGATGGAAATTTTCCAGCAAACATGTCAGCAAGATTTTCTACCTCCTGAATTCTCACCTGAGGTGTGGCATTAGGATCAAGTGTGACTCCAAGATCACGTTGGTCTCTCCAACTAATTAGTGCATCCCCAAAATTGGTAACATAAATTTTTCCAGGAATGATTCTACATCCTAATTCCATAGTGGCAGTGAAATAACCTAAAATCTTAATGGGTTTACTGCCATACCCTAGCGGTAAGATGTCACTCTTGAACAGCTTTACATTTTTTCCAAAGGTTTTGTGCAGAAGCTCTTCATCAATCATAGTGATCTGGGAACAAGAATCAAATTTAAATTCAATCATGGCACCATCTACCTTAACTAAATGTGTGGGATGTTCTAATACTCCATCACTAACCTGAAACGTAACCGTTTTCACTTGTGGTTGTGCCCATTTCTTGTACGTATTATCCCTTTTATTACCTTTTGTCCTACAACATTTTGAAAAATGACCTCTTCTCCCACACTCATTGCAAATAACTTTCAAAGCAGGACAATTTGGTGAGTTAGCTAAATGTCCGGGATTGGCACACCTGAAACAAGAAAATTTGTTAGACATATTAAAATTCGGATTAAATCTATTCGTCACATTGTCATTCCTCCCACTGTCTTCTTTTCCCTCTTTCTGAACATGACAAACTACTTCCTCTACTTTGGATTCGGCTTTCTTCTCAGGTTCCACCATCTTCTCTTTTTCTCCTTTCAGTTCATCTACACATTTGGTCATGTGTTCGACTTGTTTTGCTATCACAAGTACTTCCTCTAAGGGTGGTTCATCCTTTAGCCATAACTCTTTACGAATGCTGTCATGAGCACATTTTAAGACAAATTGATCTCTTATCCTTTCTTCTAATGTTTGTCCAAATTTACATGAAGACGCCAATTTTCTTAGAGCGGACACGTAGTCTTCTACAGACTCATCTCTCTTCTGTCCTCTCAAGCCAAAATGGTATCTCTCCATTATTGTGCTCAATCTTGGAAGATAGTGACGGTCTAATTGCTCTATGGCTATTTCGTACTCATTTAAGTTTCGCTGTTCTGCTGCTGTGAGCTCTGGCAAGTGTTCTAGTACGTCCTGTCCTTCACCTCCTAGACAGTGTAAAAGTAAAGAAAGTTTCCTTTCTGCACTCAGGTTTGTGCCACAAACTCTCGCATAATTCGCAAAAATCTTCTTCCATTTCTGCCATTTCACACTAGGTTCACCTGGACTTATCAAAAAGAATGCTGGTTGGGTGACATTCTGCATTTTTTTTTTTTAACCCTTTTCTTTTCCTTTTTATTTTATGTATAATATAGTCTTTCTTCTCCTTATCCTTTATTGTGTCCTTAATAAACTTTTCTTTATTTTCTTGTAAAGAAATGTCATTGATAAAGATTTAATTGTGTTAAAATTAGCTTCTCTTTGTCTACCTTTTTTTTTTAGTCACAGTAAAGCAGGCTTTGTGAGATCATCTTTTTTTATAAAGACACGTTCTATTTTTCTACAGAAACGTTCTTTTACTCTGTTAACAAAGACAATCAGGGTTCTTTTCTCAATATTTGCGTTTCCTTCTATGCAAAACGAACGTTCTTTCACTCTACGTTCTTTTAACTATGAGCAAAGCAAGGACAACAATCAGTATTCTTTTCTCAAAATGCGCGTTGGTCACTGAGCGCAACGAGGCTTGAAACGCAGCGTGACTTCCTTCACACGTTGCGTGTTACGTCACTGAACCGCATGAAACCTTCCTGCTTCACGCGCTGAAATCTATCGCGCATAGAGAAACGAGCAGCGCGAGCGCATTTAACGGCTCAATTAATAAACAATGCGCGTTGCTATTTTTCTTCTTTTACGTCCCCTTATTTTTTATATTAACCTCCCTCCGTACTCCTCACCACATGAAGGAGTTTTCTTTCTTCTTTTTTAACCGTCGATTCAGCCGCTGGGAAGACTTCGCTTCCTTCCGATGGAATACAGCCGCTGGGGAGGTATTTCGAGAAGAGGACAGCTGCGTGTTGAGGCGATGTGAGGTAGGATCGTCGCCAATAATAATGTAGTGTTTCCCAAAATGAAGTGAGAAGGAAACAAAGTGTAGAACAAGAGTCCAGTTTATTCGCCTCATCCACCAACAGCTTCAGGTCGTAACTGACCTGGAATCACAAGTACATTCCTATTCTAAGAACATGGAATCAATTACTATTCTAAGCAAGAGGGACTAGAATGTAGAGAGGAGGAAGACAGGTAAGAAGGCACAACATAACAAGTTTTGCCAATGTTTGTTGGTTGTGGTTTCCCGTCATGGCATTGATTTGAAGCAATTGTGCCTTTTAAAGCACACTTTCCCTAGTATGTTAGATAAAAATCCACGGGTTTTAAAGGCCGTTCTAAGAGAAGCTCATAAAATAATCCCATACATTAACCTCTTCCTTGGTACCAGGAGGCACTATTGACTGGGAGTAGAAAATACGCGCCTTTACCCAAAATTGAGTCTTGTTTCTACTACATAAAAGGTGAAATATTTTGTGCCCCAGCAACAAATGTACTTTTCTAATTAATACTTGATGAAAGTGTATTTTCTGGGGCTCTTGCCGTATTGTCAGGAAGCAGGAAGACTAAAAATATGGGCACAATAGTCCAGACTTTCCAACTCCTGTGGTGCAGCCATTTATCACTGCATATTGTCTCCATTCCCATGGTCTCGAAATTGAGGAGTTGATATCAAATGCACACAATGGCCGGGAAGGCCCTGCACAGAGCACGTCTTCAGCTGATTGGCGGCTCTGTGCAGACTCGTTCCATTACGGGCTGTGAGGTCTACCCAGGACACTGGCGGCCTCAAACTTTGCGGGGGAGGGTTTGTGTCGAAGGGGGGGCTGTGAGTTAGCCCCCTCTGAGGCCGCCCCTGCTCACACAGTGAAAGGTTTTCACGAGTTGGCAGGCGTGGTTAACGCTTCGAGGTAAGACATGGAGGGGCCATTGGGCAGAAATGGGACTGGACTGTCTGCGCCTCTCATAGACTTGGTCCAAAACCTGCAAACAAAATAACAACACTCTAAAGTGAATAACATTGTGGGTTTATACTAACATGAGGCCTCTGTCCAAGTAAAGCCCAAAAGATCACTGCTCTGCAGTTAAACATATAACGAATAAAACGTTGTCTGTACCCAAAAAGCATGTGTTTTGTGATGTTTCATGAACAGAAGACACAGAATTTCAAAGCATGACATAATATAGAAGGGTTGGATTCCAAATGTTTGTCATTACAACCAATGAATCGATTAGTTGGTGCAACAATACTAGAAACTATCACTTCCTTGAACATCTCATTGATTAAAGCTGTGCGTATTTAATTAAGATGATGAAATCATACATTAGTAAACACATGAAAATCCTAGGTTCTTCAACTACCAGCAGTGCTCGGATAAGAGGCCTTGAACTTCTAACAGAAACATAACCTTCCCTCGGACAGCAGAATGATTCCGTCTACATTTGTTTAAGTCCGAGGCCATGGCTGCGGCTGTATTTTCGTTGATTTTCTCAAAGAGAGAAAGGCACATGCATGTGGAAAGCTTGTACCAAGTGTCAACTAAGTACAACTGTAACCAAAACGCTTTTACTTAATTGTTTACAGCTTAGGTTCCGGGACTGAATCCAGCATCCAGTCCTGTGGTTAGCAAAGTAAGCCTGAAAGTAATCTATTGCATTTTTATAGAGAAACCCATTGAGCTCAATGTTACATTGTGTTTAGAATTGTATTTCCTATTGCAACCCCAGTAACTATTGTACTTACTAAGTATATTGCCTGTCTGCAAAGTCATTACCCAAAGTCACTCATATTGAGAAAAGTATATTTTGATACCTGTTGGTTCTAAAATAAAACAACTATATCTTTTGATATAAAAACAAAGGAAACCAGAACGAATCCATCACCTGCCGCCTTCAAAAAAGAAGTCAAAGCGATCCTCTTGGCTCAATTCATGTGATCCTGTCTGTTCTGCTACCTTTCGTTTTATTGTTCCTATCTATGTATTTATCCTCAACTAGCTGACATTTGCTCTGTCAAGATAACTGACTTACATGTTTACGTTGTGTACCATGTTTGCACCTATCCCTTGTTTTTATTACATTTTTTGGTTTCTTCCTTACACTTGTCTGTAAAGCGTTCTGATACTCGTAAGAGTCTTGTTCGCGCTATATAAAACCTTCAAAATAAATAAATAAATAAATAAACATGCCTTTTTCTGCGCATTTCACAAATGATTGTCAGTGTAGTCTGGTGCAGTCTACTTATGAGAGCTGAAGCATGCCTAAATAAATAACTATTTTGTAGCAAATGAAAACTCTCTTACACGCATGAGTTTAAGTAGTCACCAGGCTCATTAAAGATGGTAGGGCAATGAAAGACACACAGGTTCGACGTACAGTAGAGCTGCCCGTCAGCTGCTGTGCATACAGCTGTGCATACAGCTCCTCCTGTCAATCAGATGAGTTCCCATGAGATGCAGTGGTGCACAAAGGACCAGGAATATCTGCTGCATCCAATTTCTACTTTTCCCAAATCACAACTAAATAGAAAAGACTCCATTAAGAGATTCCTTTCGGAGGCAGTTTGGTATGTAGTGAAATTGGGAGCTTTGAACCAAACAAGCCCTCTGAAATGCTGAGACAGGTATAACTTGACTTGGGTGAGGAACTTGCACCCAAGCTCTCCCAGCTAATCGGAGTTATGAGCTTCTGGTCAGCATTCTGCCTGTAGGACAGGTCAGGCACAGGGTGGCCTAGAAGTACTACAAATGTTGTGACCCGCTGTCAGTGGAGATTGTCCTGAGGGGCTTCTGTTGGAGATGTTCAGCTAAAGAATGTGTGTTTCTGTTATAGACCCTGGTGCTGACGCCTCCCTCTGTGGCATGGCAGCCACCAGCGCTTCCGGGACCAACGCAGTGCGCTACGGCACAATGAGGGAGAATGTTGTCAATCTGGAGGTGGTGCTTCCTGATGGGAATATCCTGCACACCGCCGGCCGGGATCGACGCTTCAGGTATGGGGGCGCGGGAGGATATTGGAAGCTCAAGTTCATTCTCTATGATAATAGGCACGCCCTTAAACCGTATTACTCCCAAGGTGTACGTCTCCTCATGCCAAAGGACTGCAGACAGGTATCAAGTGTCTGTGATTGTTGAACGTCATTGAGCGAGGTCTGTTTTTGGCTTACAAATCAATATTTAAAGTGTCGGTGCCCTTAGGTCTTGATACTCGAGAGTTCGCTTGGTACAGTTGGAATTGAGTAAGTGGGTGCTTTATGTCGCTAATAAGGGTGTCAGGTGAACCGCAACACACTTTGCCCTATTTTCTGCACTCATGTCACTTGAAGAAATGTGGTCTGAATTTATAGGAAAATAACTTCAAAAGTGCCCTAAGATTACTGGTACACACCTGCTACTAAACAAAGCATTTCACCCTACCACTTTACACACATCACTGGCACACAAACTCTAAACTTAGAGGACTTACAAATGACAGTTGCTAGCTAGACCACACAAGCTCCGATTCACTGAACACAGTGTTGCACTACTGATGATCTAAGTTTAAATCAACCTTCTGCATCGAAAAAGAGTACGCACTACCTTTGATTCTAGACCACTGGGACCCAAATCCCCAAAGTCATAGTTTTATATTTTTTATAATTTTTATGTTCTGAAAATGTTTATTCAGCAGTGATGTTGCAATCCACAAATTATATGCTAATAGTGCTTATGAGTATCTCAGAAAAGTTATTTTTAAGAGTGATTATTACCAAAGTGATGCTTATTATTGATGTTTACAAAATGTCTGGCTAATAGACAGACATGTGAATGTACAATTTCAGATAGACGAAAGATCTGGTAGTTATCTTTGACCTGTAAATCTTATTTATTAACAGAACTGCTGAGATCTTCACTGGTTGGGCATTCTTTTGAACATGGTTTAAACCTATCTTTAAGAAGGGGATGGTAAATGATCTTGTGGCATATAGAATCCTCTCTTTAATTGATGTCTCATCCAAAATATTTGCTCAATTGTTGTTGATGATTGAGCCAAGAATAACAAACTAGTATGTATTGAACAGGCTGGATTTAAATCTAGCCAGTCAACGGTGCAGCAGATTTTTACATTAAATTATATATCACGAAAAATCCACCAGAAGGGGAAATGTACCTGTATGTGTTGTTGATTTTAAATCAGTCCTTGGTTTGATTAACTTAAGGCTATTATAGCTAAAGCTTATGGATACTTGACTCCCACAAGAGCCACTTTGCTTCCTTTTAGCTTTCAATTCGGAAAATTAGAGCAGGATTTTACTGGCCCGCAAGGAGTAAAGAAGATAGCGTGGATTTCAATCAGTAATAGGTTGGAACAATCTTGCATCACTACACCACTGCCGATCTCTTTTTCTAAACTATCACCCAGAGAGCCGAAAGAGGCAAGGGCAACATACCAAGAGTCGATGATCGCCATGTGAACTCACTATCTGCTGTCAATTTAGCCACTTTAGATGTTACATCCATAGTTCTACAGAGACAGCTGGTTGCCTTACAAACATAATAGGTTGAAAATAACACTTAAAAAGCATGCATAATATCTGGGCAGGAAAAACACTAGCTTTAGTTAGCATCTTGAGGACACCAGATTGGAGTGGCGGGTCTCATCAGTAACTGAGAGCTATCTTTGATGAAAAAGTTTCCTTTAAACAACATAGCTTAGTCAAGGATTTAGCCACTTCCTATGGGTTGTTTGTTTTTTAGGTCGAGCATGGGCAGCGCATGCGCTGCTCTACGAGCCATGCTGTATTCAGGTATGTACTTGAAGCCCTGCCCACTCTATGCTCATATTTGCCATTTGCTTGTGTTATTGTCCTTCGTAAATGCTGGCTTCTGATTCGTTATTAGGCTTGTTAGTCCTTCCTTAGTACCGCCTTGTCTTCATTTGTAACCGCCCCTGAGGACTGGCCCTTTTACTTCCGTTGTTACATGGTACATCTTCTCTAGTCTGTAAGCACTGTTTTCTTCAATGCGTTTCTCTTACTGCAGGATGGCAGGAGGGTCTCTCCTGTGCAGTTGTGACCACCGGCATGTTTATTTAACTTGTAGCAAACAGGGAGCTCTTCAGGGGCCATGAGAGACACAAGGAAGCAACTCAGCGATGCCTTCAAGCATTTGGAATGCAATAGGTGGGTCTCGCATTTATGCAAGTTTGAGCTATTGACATTGTAAATGACAATGCTTTTATTTATGTTTTAACTAAAACATAAATACAAGGCATTGACATTTACAATGCCAATAGCTCAAACTCGCGTAAATGCGAGACCTATTGCATTGCCGATGCTTGTATTATTGTATTATTGTGCAATTCCATGCTCTGTAAAAGTGGCGTGTTATTCCATTTAGCGCATCTTCCTCCTCCTCAAAGGGAAATTAAACACTAACTCGCTTTGGAATTTGGGAGCGGTCTAGTAGGTGGTAGCGCAGGGTTGAGCGAGTGCACAGGTGTAACCCAAAGTTAATGTTTGTAGGGAAATTATCTATTTATAGCAAAAAGGTCCACAGAGAATGGTGAAGTCCGAGATTGCGATACAAATTGGGAACCACGCTCACAAGTGTCTTTGCATTCTGGGATTTGTAGTCTTGTGTTTAGCGTTAAAAAATAAAGATTTCAGATCCCAGATTGTAAAGGAAAAAACCCGGAGTGGATTAGTTGCTCTGAATGAGTGTAAAACCCACTTGTGGGAGTTTGTCAGTCCTCATATTTTGAAACACGCCGCAAGGCATCTCCATAGAGTGAGATTCGTACAAGTGAGACTGTGCTTCTTTGTTTGAGATTCAACTTATAATGAGTGAAGCTGTTTTTCAGTGAGTGATCCTATTTGCCACCACATCGCATTCATTCACAGTAAGTGAAACATCCGTAAGGCGTAGGGCAGCCAACTAGTGATTCTCCCCCAGTGAGTGACATTGCTCCAAGGTGTGAGATTCCCCCGAAAGAGTGAGAATGTAGATCATTGTGTGACACTCACAGTTTATAAGACTGATACTGTTCAAATGTGTGATATTCACTGCTGATGAGTGTGAGTGAGTTTCAAAGTGGGGCATTCAAGCCATGGGAGTGAGATGGCAGCCAGTGTATGACACCCAAACTCAGTGACCGAACCTCTGCTATCACGTGGGATTCGCTTACAATTAGAGCGACTGCCCTTTGGTCTAAGACAAGCAACAGCAAGTCTCACTCAGTGAGTGAAACTCTGCGCTTTAAATGTGTGAGATCCACACACAATACGCAAGACTGCTCCTTGGTGAAGAAATTAAGCATCCCGCAAGTCTCACCCTGTGAATGAAGCTGCGGCTCAAGGTATGAGCGAGTGAGTGAGACAGTGCTTCAAGAAGTTAAACTTGAGCTCAAAGAGTGAGACTGGGCTTCAAGATAGGAGCTCCACACTCAGTTAGTGAGACAGTGCTTCAAGAAGTGAAATACACTCAAGGAATGAGACTGGACTAAAGGTCTGAGACTCACGCCCCGTGAGTGAGACTGAGCTCCAAGGCGTGGGACTCACACCCAAAGAGTGAGAGTTGTGGATCTGCCTAACATCTGTAGGTTTTGATTCAGTAGTGCCGGACTCTGATAAATCAACTCTTGCATCTTTCACAATATCCTAAAAAGCCCTAAAACTTTGAGAACTTGCCCAGCATAGGAGGTGGAAGAGCCAAAGTACGAGCCGAGCCACCAAAACCGAGGCAACAATTCTGCTTTCATTTTAGAATATTACATTACATACTGTATTGAATGCCACTTATTACAATTAATAACTTCTAAGAACGAAAGTTATAAGAACTTCTACCCAGAATGGCATCAGACAATTCAGGGTGTGATGAGCACCGTATAAAATGGTCAAAAGCAACAATATATACATGGCGCAGCATTACAATTTATCAAACATATAAGAGTGAGTATATAGATTGTAGTGTGCTCTCTGAAGAACTTCTAGGTCACTCCAGATGTTACAGAGAAGTAATTTGCCTAAGGTCACCTCCTTCAGTCGAGAGTGGTGGCCGGGATTTGAGTCTCCATTTTAGGCATTGCATATTATCTCCTCTTGTACCTAGTTTTATACCAAATAAAAATTATGCAGGCAAAGTGGGCTTTCAAAAACAATTTCACAACCTGCGTTCAGTAAACTAGTTAGACAAATCGAAGAGGATTGAATCTCAAATACTGAAATAGCACAACAGTGACAGTGCATTGATTGGTAGCACAAGAACAGATTGTTGCAAAGTACAACATTGGTCGTGATAATTACATAGGTAGAGGATATCAGAATGCCCAAAATGTTTACACAAGTAATGAGAAATTCTTAAATAAGTAATGGGAAATAGAAATTGCCAAGAACCCTGAGTAACTGTTAACATAACTGAAAATAAATAACATAAGCAAACAGGTGTGCACTCCTGGCCTGAGTGCCCATCTATACTGTTATCTTGATCCCTAATGCTGGGTTTTTGTCATAGGCAAACATGGACCATGGATGTGCACCATGAAATAGGCCTATCTCACAGATTGCAGTCTTGTTAGACCGGGAGGGGCGTCCAAAGTGCTACCCCCAAAATGGTGGCAAGCTAGAGCATTTACCAGAAGTTAAACAGCATGAGTGCTGTGGTGGGAACATACCGTGTGGTGATCAGTAGACTTAACAAGTCCTTTTTAGGTCGAGCCTGGGCAGCGCATAAGCTGATTTGCGGGGCATGTTGTATTCGAGTATGGACTTGAAGCTCCGTCCACTCCCCACCCTTATTTTTCATTAGCTTGTGTCATTGTCCTTTGTAAATGCTGGCTTCTGATTCGTTAATAGGCATGTTAGTCCCTCCTTAGTATCGCCTTGTCTTCATTTGTAACCTCCCATGAGGACTGGCCCTTTTACTTGTGTTGTTACACGGTATGTCTTATTTAGTCTGTAAGCACTATTTTCTTTAATGAGTTTCTCCTTCTGCAGTCAGGACGTGCTTTCCTGCAACTTTCAGTGCATCATGCGTGCTTTCACTTTCAAAGCAGCCCGGGATAATGGCGGCCGCTTTTTTGTAATGAAATACGTCTCGCATTTACAAGAGTTTAAGCTGTTGGTAAATGACAATGCCTTTTATTTATGCAGTGGCGTAGCTAGCACTTAGACTGCCCCGGGTGGTCCCTGCGTCTGCCGTCCTGCGGCGGCCGCATAGAAGAGCGCAGGGGTGCTGGCCGATTCCACTGACTTTTGCCACCCGTGCAATAAAAAGATCTGGTGGCATTGCCCCCCTAAGACGCCACATAAGAGCCGAGGGGAGGCCGCCACCCCCAAAACTCATGCTGCCTGAGGCAGACCGCCCCCCCTTGCTACACCACTGTATGTATGTGTTAATTATCAAAACAGATAAATAAAAGGCATTGTCATTTACAGTGCCAATAGCTTAAACTCTCGCAAATGTGAGACCTACTGCATTGCAAATGCTTGCTCCTTATCTTGCGTCTTCTCTCTAAGAAAGCCTTGTAATTCGGCTTTAAGTTTAACAGTTTAAGCTGAAGTGTTGGTGATTGGGGGCAGGGTGTCTCGTCTAGTGAAAATGTAGACCTGTCACATAATTGTGGACAAATTCTGTCACCCTTTCTTCATACGGTAAAGCTGCAAGTCTCTATTTATTTGCATCACTTTTAAGAAACTGTTGGATAGTTAGAGCATTCCAAGATAAACAGCCGGATTTGTTTTAAGGCATCTGGTATCACGGCTAAAGACTCTGTGACCAGTTAAGCAGTGTAGATGTTGGCTAATATGTGCCCCCAGCCTATGCATTGCGTCTGAGGCATCCCGCTAGGTAGTCATTATTAGGTTTTTTTCGGGAAAGCTTGTGTGTCAGTGATTCCTAGATTGCTGAAGAGTGGCTTGAGGTGAAGGCTTTCAAGACCCCATGCTCATAATCTGTGTGTAGACCACTGATAACTCATCGGTTAGCTGCAGGTTCTGTTGGACTAAATCTGGTTCAGGGGTGAATCCCACCTGCACTGGACAGGTTTCCTCTGATGAAGGTGATATGGGAGAGAGAGCTGGGTATGCGCGATGACGCAGCCTAGGGAAAGGCCAATCGGGGTCCTAGAGCGCTAGTCATAGAGCAGGCTTCGATTAGCACAGCCCTTGCACCAAAACCTTTACACTGGAACCCAGTTTAAGCTGTTCAATCTCATACATGCCGGAGGGGCTGTGGAACGGCAGGGAAGGAGTTCCACAGGTGACCGTGGTGTCTGTTAATAAATAGCCGGGTTCCGGCTCAAGCTGTCAGACTGCCTATCAGGATTATTAGTAGTACAAATAGGGTAATGGCGATACTATGCCGCCGGGCACCAGGAGTAAACATCTGACAACGAAATCGAAAGAGTTCCTTTGTGTTACCGGTTTGGTGGTGGCCAAGTGTGAAATGGTCACATTACGCAGATTGACTCACACATTCCCTCCACTCCGCCCACCCCCACCCCTGCGGCCCCCACCTCCCACATTTGTAGAATGTGGACAGGGGCATGGTGCTCAAATGGGAATTTTATGAGTAGGAGGGCCCATGCACATTTCTGAAAATATGTGATAGTTGGTGCAGATTCCATGGTCCTATGTGAAATAAAGTCAATGCATTGTGTTTCATGAGCTAAACATGATTGTTAATTACTGAGGAGAGGTGTGATTATAGTGGATCGCTCGGAATGCGCCAATTATATGGACATGATTTGTGTCGTAGTTGTAGTATCTAACAATACATTGCGCTGGCTGTAGAGTTTGAATATTGTGGCTAAGAGTAGCAGCCGACACACAGCATCTGACTGTGCTTCTGAGGACGCCTAATGTTTCTTCATACTGGTTGAGCCTAAACTAAAAAGAATACAACTTATTAAAAACACTGGAGAGGTCTGTCCCAGTAGTATGCATAAACTTTGTCTAATAGTGCCTTCAAACAACTGGCCAGCCACTGAGATCACTGCAGGTATTCTTGTTATGTGAAATAGAATGTCTTATAGGGACGTCAAGCATGGTGCAAGAGCTTAGCTTGAAGTGTAAGGAGTAAGTAGATCGAAGTCACCATCAACAGCAAGGCCTGTAACCCAAGAAAAGAAACCTAAGGGGTATAGTGCAATTTGCTGTCAATGTAAACATGACATCCCCATCCATATATGATACGCTTAATACTGTAGCGAGTGGCCGGTTTATAGTATCGAATATAATTATGGCAGCCCTGGCTAAGAAACAGGTACTAACCAGTTAATCCGGGCATCCTTTATAACTGTTAAGCTTAACAAAACTGTGGAAGAAGAGGGACAACTCTTTTTTTATCCGAAGGAGAGAATTTATTGTATTAAGCAGCCCTATCTGCGGGTAGTACTATTTGTTCTGATTTCTCTATATTATGATGACCCTCAAGGCCGAACCAAGTATTGCCCCACAGTTCTGTGCTACTGATGCGAGCAAACTGGGTTGTCCTTCTCTTGTAGGGGCTAGTAACAGTAACATCTCGTATTCTACTTTGCTGATTTCATGTGGTGTATGTCAATCTTACCCCTTTCCTCAACTAGCCAGTGAGAGTGCAGCCCATCTCTTGCCAATAGTTTGTGTTCTAGGGCGGTGAGCGCCTTGCCCGATCATAGTGCCCTACAACATTTGGGATTCCTCTTTTGAGCTGCTACAATCTGTTTTTTTTTCCTATGCTGTCATAGGGGGAAAAACCTGTACCTCGTGGATATGTAAACGCTTTATCAGACTTCTCACATTTCCAAGGATATGTAAAATGAGTGACCAGATTTTCTCACATTTACCTAGTTTACATGGGAAAAGGCATTTATGATGTAATGAAAAAATAGCAAAGTGTGTCCATGGGAATTAAACTTGTAAAGTATATACTTATGAGACAAAAAGTAAGCAGACTACCCATGTAAGAAGCAAAATAGGAATCCTTTGCCATTACTTCAATGTTGAAAGCATCAATATTATTTGTTCACAGATTGAGTTCTAGGTAGGAGGATTGTAAACATCTGTCAACCAATCAGTCAAGAAAATCTTTATTCATCAAAGTTCTATAAAAGATAAAATACATAGATACAAAGTGCATTATGTTCATATCATAAACATACAGAATCACTTCAAAAAACAGAATCACTTGGAGATGCCCCCCAAAACACCCCAATATGTGGCAGAGATGGGCTGACTACAGGGGAATAGTTCTGACCCTGGTTCGCTCTATGGACTCCAAGCTCGATGCAGAAATACAGAACTGTGGTGCCAGGGCACAAGGGACTGAAGCATGTGTCTAATGTTAAACCTGATTTAGGGCATTCATAGTGGCATGTGGTACTTGGATGGGAGAATTGGGACAGACTGTGCAAGTTTCTGTGTGTTATTGTTCAAGGGGGTTCTTACCACAATCTCCTGTGTGGGCGTCATACGCCTTGGTTTATTGCCAAAACCTCATAAAATGTGTTGTGAAAAAAAACAGAATCACATTAAAAAAACACTAAAAGTTTTAAAAACTGCAAACCGGATAATGATCTAAGACATAACATTCCTGATTGTCATACCCTGCATCATAAAAAAACAACTGAGACACATACATATACATAATTTAGATACTGTAAAAAAAATATATGCCATCTTATACAACATTATATTTAACTAACGGAAATAGGGACTGTAGGAAGGTGGATATCTGACTATATGGTTACCCCAACTTTTTGCCTAGTGTTTAGATGGTTTTTGACTTAGTTGGCCTGAGATCCTGCTATTCAGGGCCCCAGGCTATCTGCTCTCGCTGTAAAATGGACACCATGTACTTTAGCTACATACCTAATTGGGTATTGGGTCACCTTTGTGAGCCCCTGTATAGTGTACCATAGGTACCCAGGGCATAGGTGCATCCAAGGCCTACCAGGGGCTGCAGCATGAATTATGCCACTCCTGGCTGACCATCCAAACTGACACCACAGTCTGAACACTCAGCTTGGGCAAGGTGGTGTAATCACCCCTTGCTTAGATATAGTATTCCTATATCTACCCTTATATATAGACACATATACACCTATAAGTCACTTCAATGGCAGGCCTTGACAATCCTGAAGGCAGAGTGCTTGGTTTTATGTGAGATGGTGCTCTAGCATGAGCTGAGCCTGTCTGCAGCTTTCGGAACCATGTCCTTATAGCTGTTCTATGAAATAGCCATACCATATACTTTTCAGTGCATTATAATCCTCGCGGTTAATGCTAACTTTGGTTTGGCTTTATCAAAACATGATGTGTAAGGTGTCAAACACTTTGGAATACTATTCCCCCCACCCCCCGCCAGTCCTGGCGGCGGGGGTAGCATTCCACCCTTCTAGAGGGAGAAGACATGTAGTTACTGCTTTACCCGGTTAAGTTTAAACAGAGCCTCAGAATCACAAAATTGATGCTGCTGCCACAGACACAAGTCTGACCTCCTGCTGCTGGACGAAACTCCGGCAGGGGAGGCCTGGACAATAGGTTTCCTGTCAAAGGAAGGTGCTGGCACCTCCCCAGTGGATTGGGGTAGGGTGGGTTCAATGGAAATATGCTTTTCCAGACACTGCCCGGGGCACACAAGGTGCTCCATGAATAGCCCGGTTCAAACCAGTTGCTTGGGCACTCCAGCCCCAGCTCTGGCACGAAACTGGACAAAGAGAAAGGGGTGTAACCACCCCCTTCTCAGGTTCCACCCATAGGAAGGACCTAGCAGGTAATCCAGCCCCTTAGTTTAGTATAAAGATAGGAGCTGTGTCTAGAGACATTAGATTATCCTGGAAAGAAACTCTGAAATGAACTCTTGGACCTTCGACGTTCCATATCGACTGGAAGACTGACGACATCTCCCTTGTGGTCAAGGAGTGACCACCCTGTGCAAACAGGCACCACCAGTAACTTGCAGGTTTGCTTTGTTGACGCTCCCGCCGGAACCCGAAGACTCAGCGACTCAGGAACTGGACTTCCAGACTTCTCCGACTCCGATCCACATCCACAGCAAAGCTGAGACCCGTGGCGGACACGAGAGACATGGGACCAGACATCCTGGACTATTTGCTTTTTGCTAACCGTGCAGCTTCAGAGGTAGCCTCGAAGTTGTGCATTGGGATTTGAGAAGCCCCAGACCCGAGCAACATTTTCACCGAAGCTCAGCCCTCCACACTCCGCGAGTGCCGCATGGGGCCCGCTCCTGCATTTCAGCTTGACGCGTCTTCCCGGTTGCTAGCCCGTTGGCTAGTGAGTCCTACGAAGATGAATCTTTAAATCAACACGCTTGCCTGGTTGCTCCAGTCTTGCTCCAGCTTCCCTGCAAAGGAGAAGCTCCCCAGACCTTGCTGGTCTGAATAGAAGCCAATCTTCCAATCCTGCATGGATTGCATCGCCAAGGTTTGTTGGGTCCAATCCGGATACCGACACTGCCAACAGCTAGATCCGTCGTGGGACAGTGCGACTCCAGCTCCTGGTTGTCGTTGATTCCTCCTAGACCTCGTGGCTGCGGAGACAAGCTTCACCTCTTCACCTGATTGCATCTCAACATCGCCTGGTTCCTTCCTGGTCACTGGCTAGTGATCCAGACTCTGTCCCCTCTGCTTTCAGGTTCTTCTCGACTCCGATCCACCCTTGGATCCACCCGGACATTTTCCTCCTGGTCGCTTGCTGCACTTTCTTGCAGCTCTCCATAGGATGCAGCGACGAAACCCAACACGAAAGAACACCTATGCACCCGGCTTCCCTGGGTGAGGTAACTCTAGTACTCCGGTGCTCCCGTGGGTATTAACTATCCAAGTGTCCTAGTTTAACAGGGCTTTCCCGTAGTCAATCCGGAAGTGTCCGAAATCTACTACTTTGTAACTTTTACGTTCCCATTATAACTCTATGGTAACTCGCGTGTGTGTTTATACACTGCACACGCATCCTGTGGGACTCCTACTTCTTAACCTTTGGTTGTCCAGTGCAGCCCCAGCGATTCTCTAGGCCCTAGGGCCTATTCACCTTTCCTGAAGTGGTTCTTATACCACTTACTTAGTATATGGTTCGTGAGGCCCCTAGGGCAGATTTGTATTTGTGCAACTTATAGTATGCTTATTGAGTAACTTGTGCTGTATCTCGAACTCTGACCTCATAAAGAGTGCAGAGGGGTTGTGTTAGTAATAAATACATATATATTTGATATATACCTTGTGTGGTGTCCTTTCATTTGATATTCAAGGGATTATTATTGGTAAAACAGCTGGCTTCACATGTTCTCTGAAGTTGCAGCCTAAGACTGCTTTGTCCCTGCTACCACTAGGATAGCTGGTCTATAAGGTTGACTTTACAACCATCACCATAAGGGTTGTTTGGACTGATACAGGGTGCCCACTAGAATAGTGGACATCATATACCAGGCCAACTTCTCACAGGGACCATGAAGCAATTCCTAGGACCCACAAAAAGGGATAACAAAATAAAACGAACAAAGATTGAGTAGAACGATTATCAAAAGAACATGGCAGAAGCTTGGGACATAAAAACTTCTCTGGGATGGTAAAAAACGAATGAACTAAACCTAATCCTCGTAAAGAGAAACCTATGATATGTGTGGTAAAAGAAGATGCATAGTCCAACTGTGTAAGTAGATAATCCTTTATTGTAGATTCCTTCTAAGATAGGTAAGTAGGAGAAGATAGGAAGAATAGGTAAAACCCCACCAGGAGCAGGCTCCAAGCAGCTCAGCCTGAGTTGCCCAACTGACACTGTGAGCCATAGAGACACCTAGGCATTCTATGATGTCATGGTGCATTCTATACAGTGGAGAACAGTAGAGAAGTAGTTTACTACAATATGGAGTATGAGTAAACAAAAGAAAGGGTTATGATCCGCTACAGAAATTTTACATTGATATTCCTAGAACCTACACACCTAGCTAGTGTCTTCAAACAATTGTTTAATTTGCTCTTGTGGCCACTGAGTTGTGGAATAGGAGAGGAGAAAATCTCAAGTTTGCCTATCATGGCAAATCCATTTGTCACATACTTTAAAAAAAAAAAAATTTAATTTAATTTTCAATCCGACCAGCAGATACACAGCATCCATTGACATATTACCATGATCATGTCATCCAGTTGACACACTAGGAAACATTGTTGTAGTCATATAAACCAACATTGCAAACATTGTACAGGGATATACAGGCATTTATCGCAGATCCTCTGCCCCTACCTCCCACCATCTCATGTATCCAAATATTCTTAACTGCCACAGGAATGTAAAATCAGTTATTTACATTGGAGATTCCACTTCAGCAGGATGACCAGACAACAGTCAGCCACTACGCGCTTGCGTGTGTGTTTTGTAAGTATATCGTCAATGGCTCCCAGAAGTCTCTGGGTCTGGAAGCCAGTGGTATCTCCTCTGCATAGGCCTCCAGTGTTGTTTTGCAGTATGTCATATCTATGATCCAGTCCTTGAATCTGGGTGGCCTCTTATTGCCCCATCTAATCGCTATTCTGTGTTTCCCCAGCAGCAGCGCCACTGCCAGGAACTTTCTACGTCTAGCGTGTTTAAGCTTGTGAATTCCCAGTAAGCACGTCTGAGGCGTGTTCGAGATATGTTCCGCCAGCATGGTCTGTAATCCATCAGTGACAGCGTGCCAGTAGGCATGTAGGTCCCGGCAGGACCACGCCACATGCAAAAAATCCGCACCAGCTGTGCCACAGCGGCGGCAACAGTCAGTGTCCCTGAGTCCTAATCGGTGTAGCCTTGCAGGCATGTAGTAGGCCTGGTGAAGGAACTTAAAGTGCATTAAGCTTAGATTACAATTAGATGTTAGAAGTGTTAGCTGCGTGCAGCTATATTGCCAGTCTTGTTCATCTATTGGTGCGCCTAGCAGTCTTTCCCATCTCTCTTTCGGTGCTGTATAGCGCTATCATGGCCGCCCGAAAGCGCAGGTACACAAAATGTTTCATCGGAGTCCGATGTGCACAGAGGGCGGGGTCTGACAAATTAAGAAATGTGTTATGTGGGAACGCATGACCCATGGTTCGAAAGCCCATTTCCTCTAATAGTGTCTGCATTTTGGGTTCTTGCGTCACTGTGTGCTTAGGGTGTTGTGCTGTTGGGAGGGCCCGTGCATATATCAGCAATTTATCTGCTCTTCGCGCCAGTGCATGACACTGTCTCGAGGTGTTCATCGCCGTGTGTATCGTGTCCTTTGGGGCATAACGTATGGGCTCGGCCAGTAGCGCCAACAGCGATCCTGGGGATACGCTGTCCTGTTCTACTGCGACGTGTGGTATGTAAGCATGGGGCCATGTCCAATAATGCGCATGTTGGGCTCGCGCGTAAATGTAATATAATTGTAGGTCAGGTTCCTCAAATCCGCCCAGATGATATGGCTGTGTAAGGACTTTCCACGTCAGCTTTTGGAGCACTGAGCGCAATTTATCGAAGAATGCGTTTGACAGCCAAATGGGGACGTTCCAGAACAGATACAGAAATCTAGGTGGGATAATGATCTCTTGAAGGGCTATTCTATCTGCCATGGAGAGGGGCAGTTTAATCCACTGTGAGAAGTTGGCCTGATATATGATGTCTCCAATTCTGGGGGCACCTTGTATCAGTCCAAACAATCCCTTATGGTGATGGTTGTAAGTCAACCTTATAGACAAGCTATCCTAAGGGTAGCATGGACTAAGCAGCCTTAAAGGCTTAACTCAAGAGGGCATGTGAAGCCAGCTGTTTTACCAATCACAATCCTGTAATATCAAATGAAAGGACACCACACAAGTTATATATTATAAAAATATATGCATTTATTACTAGGATAATCCTCTATACTCTCTATGAGTCTAGAAGCACAAGCGTTTAAACAAAAGCACAGTAAAACATATGAAAGTTGCACAATTATGGATGAGGCCCAGGGGCCACTCAAACCATATACTAAAATAGTGGTATAAGTATCACTACTCGAACAGTGGTAAGGCCTGAGGCCTTGGGAATCGCTGGGGCTATTCGGGACTAGCAGTGGTGAAGTCGGGAAAAGCCCGCGGGACTCGGTGCAGCGCTTAAAGCACACGCATGCACCAATGTAAAGTCAATGGTGCGTAAAAGTTACAAAGTTACTGTTAAAGGAGTCTTCCGACTGGACTAGAATGACCAAACTTTAGACTTAGACACGAGAGGTGTATACCAATGCAGGAGCACCGGCGTTCATGAGTTACCTCACCCACAGGAAGCGGGTGCACAGGTGCCAAAGTGTGTCGGGTTTCGTCACGCAGTCTGATGGTGCCTGAAGATGAAATGGCTGCAGGCGTCCAGAAGAGAAGTGTCCGGTTAAATCCAAGGGTGGATCGAAGCTGTAGAGAACCTGAAAGCAGAGGGGACAGAGTCTGGGTCACTCAGCAGTGACCAGGGTGGAACCAGGAAGGAACCAGGCAATGTCGGGCGCAATCAGGTGGTTGTCATGAAGCTTGTCTCCGCTGCCACGTGGACTCTGGGGCACCGAGGATGTCCAGGAGTGGATCACGAGCTGTCCCACGAAGGCTCTCGCTGTCGGCGGTGTCGGCTTCCGGATTGGAGCAAACGAACCATGGCAAGCGCAACCCACGCAGGATTCGAAGATCGCTTCTTACTCGGACCAGCAAGGTCAGAGCGGGTGCTCCTTTTCAGGGGAGCGAGGGCCAGTCCAGAGCAACCGGACTGGCAGAGCAAATTCAAATGTTCGTCGGTACTGGGGCCACTAGCCAACGGGCAAGCGACCGGACCAACGCGTTGAGCAGCAAAATGCAGAAGGGCCCCACGCAGCACTCGGAGAGTGTGGAGGGGGTAGCTTTGGTGCAAAAGCTGCTCAGGGCTGGGGCTTCTCAAACCCCAATGCACAGCATCGAGGGAGCCTCGGGAGCTGCACGGTCAGCACTTCGTGGTTTTTCCAAGATGGCCGGCCCCACGCTTCAGGTCGCCTCCACGGGTCTCAGATTCGCTGGGACTGTGGATCGGGCTGTTGGAAGGCAGGATAGCTGGGTCTTGTCGATCTCTGTTGCTCGAGTTCCGGCGGGAACTGCAACAAAGCAAATGGTGAGGCGCTGGATGGTGCCTGTTTGCACAGGGTGGTCACACCTTGACCACAAGGGTGATTCTTCAGTCTTCTACGTCGAGTAGGATGTCGAAGGGTCCAGAGTTTCATTTCATAAGTTTCAGTCAGGATAAGCTGCGTGCACTAGCACTGCTCCCACTCTTATACCAAATCTGTGGGCTGGATCACCTGCTAGGTCCCTCCTATGGGTGGGACCCAGGAAGGGGGTGGTTACACCCCTTTCCCTTTGACCAGGGTCACGCTGGGACTGGGGCTGGAGAGCCCCAGAACCGGTTTGACTGGATTATGCAAGGGACACCTTGTGTGCCCCAGGCAGTGTCTAGTTTCATTCAACCCACCCTGCCCCAATACACTATCTCCTGTCTGGGGAGGTGTAGCACCTCCCTATGACAGGAAACCCTTTGTCCAAGCCTCCTCTGCTAAGTTTCGGTCAGCAGCAGGAGGTCAGACTCGTGTCGGTGGCAGCAGCATCTATTTTGTGATGCTGAGGCTCTGGTTAGAATTAACCGCATTTTAGCAAAGAAACATGTCTACTCCCTCTAGAAGGGTGGAATGCTACTCCCGTCGCCAGGACTGGCGAGGGGGTAGTATTCCAAATCGTATGACACCTTACACGACATGTTTTGATGAAGCCAAGCCAAAGTTAGCACATAACGGCAATTGATTATAAAGCACTTAAGAGTATATGGTATGGCAATATCCCGGAACAGCTAAGGGAGTTGGTCCCGACAGCTGAAGACAGGCTCAGCTCATGCTAGAACACCATCTCACATAAAACCAAGCACTCTGCCTCCAGGATTGCTAAGGCCTGCCATAGGAGTGACTTATAGGTATATATGTGTCCAGATATAGGTTTAGATATAGGTATACTATATCTAAGCAAGGGGTAATTACACCACCTTGCCCCAGCTGAGTGATCAGCCAGTTGTGTCAATTTAAGGACCAGCCAGGGGTGGCAAAAGATATGCTGCAGCCCCTGGTAGGCCTTGGATGCACCTATGCCCTGGGCACCTATAGTGCACTGTATAGGGGCTGGCAAGGTGTGCAGTACCAAATTGGTTATGTACCTAGGGTACATGGAACCCATTTTAAAGAGAGAGCAGATAGCCTGGGGCCCTGATTAGCCGGGAACCAGGCCAACTAAGTCGAAAACCAGCTAAACACAAGGCAAAAATCTGGGGTAACCATAGTCAGGGATCCACCTTCCTACATCCACCTATCCACTTGCTCTTCTAATCTAGGCAGTGCTGTTCCATAGTTTTCCCTAATGACTATATCTGGGTCCCTGTGGATCCATATCCCTAGGTACTTGACCGGGTCAGTGCACCATTTTAAGGGATAGTCTAACTCTGGGTCCGTAGTAGTGGTGGTGAGTGGAATCACCACCGACTTGTCCCAGTTGATACTGAGGCCGGTGTATAGTTCATGCTGGACATACTCTCTAATGAGCGGGTTTAGATTCCTGTTCGGGTGTATGATGTAAAGGACCATATCATCTGCTTACAATGAGATGCTAATCGGTCGCAGGGTAAATTGCAAAGCAGTGTCAGAGTGCCTCTGGCGAATCTTAATGTTAATGTACAGGAATTTATATAGCGCAAATCACCAAGCGGTTTCTAAGCGCTTGCTTAGGGAACCCGTCCTGGTATTCCCCTGTGAGATAACTCCGGCAGGGTATCCGCAAGGTGAAAGCCAGGCATCCCGCCGCGAGGGGCCATTGTGGAGATTAAGCAAGCTATTGCCCAGAGTCGCAGAGTGTCAACCTGTGAATCGAGTAGGCACCGGAGCGAGAATTGTCGAGTCCATGGACATTTTAGGACTCAAGACCCCGCCGAGCCGGAAATTGAACCCTGGTCCCGGGCTGACCTCTGCTTCCAGGTCTGCCTCCTCTAACCAGTGAGCCACACTTCTTACAGGCCAGCGGCTCAAGTATCAGGGCAAAGAGCATGCAGGACAGCGGGCATCCCTGCCTTGTGCCTCTAGTGATGGAGATGGGAGCTGAAGTTAGACCATTAATACGTATTCGTGCCTTTGGTGTCGTGTACAGCAGGGAAATCCATTTCAGAAAAGGTTCAGGAAACCCCATTTTGTGCAGGGTCACAAACATAAAACCCATTCCACGGAGTCAAATGCCTTAGCGGCGTCCAAAAGGGCCGCCGCCGCTGGCACTTCCGGATCCAACTGGTGGTAGAGGGAAAAAATCGTGCGGAGGTTTTGAGCCGTAGACCGCGTTGGCATGAAGCCTGCTTGATCCGGCAAGATCAGGTTACAAAGGAGTGGGTGTATTCTATTCACTATTATTTTTGCCAGGATCTTCGCGTCAATGTTAATTAAGGAAAGGGATCTATAGGATTCACATTTCAGGTAGTCTTTGCCCGTTTTGGAAGCGATACTAGTAGCGCTTCCATAAGTGTGTCCGGTAACGTGCCTTCATCGTACGCATCTTCGAGCATTTCTGCAAAGTGTGGGACCAATATGTCCCGGTATTCTTTATAAAACTCACCCGGGAGTCCGTCCAGGCCGGGGGCCTTGTTATTGGGTAGTGAGTTGAAAGCTTCAATTATTTCTTCTTTGGATATCGGGAGACAGAAATATTTTCTGTGTGTATCAGACAGCCAGGCTAGTCCTATGTCGTCTAGGTATTGCCAAACGTCCGAGGTTGGGGGTGTTACACGCGCCGTGTATAACTGTGTATAAAATTCAGTAAAACTAGTCAATATAGACGGTGTGTCGTATACATGTGTATTCTGTGATGTGTGTCATGGTGTGTGAAGGCTTAATTTTGAAGGATAAGGCCCTTCCAGGCCTACCTCCCTCACCATATTTTCATGCCACATATCTGCGTGAGAGGTATTTTATTTCGTCGGCAGCAAATTCATTGTATCTATCAATGTGTTGTCTTATCTCGGCTGGGATAGAGTCTGCTGGACTCTCCTCAAACCTTTGCTCCAATACTTGTATGTCGCTTTCGATTTTTCCCAGTTGGTTCTGGATGCCCCTCAATATCCCCACATGGGTGCTAATGCAGTAGCCTCGTATGGTCACCTTAAATGCTTCCCACAGAGTTTTTGCGCTCTGAACAGAGCCCGTGTTGTGTTCAAAGAAGCTTACTATGGCCTGTCTCAGCCCCTCTCTGAACACCTGATCCTATAGTGCAGTGTGTTTCAGTCTCCAGGTGAACTGTCTTGGTGTGTGCGTTGTTACGACCATTTTGAGCATGACCGGTGCGTGATCTGACAGTGTCTTAGGCGTGTGTGCTACCTTTGTAGTCCAAGTGCAGCCGTCTTGAGTCACTAAACAGTAGTAGAGTCTAGACCATGTGAGGTGCGTGGACGAAAACACGTTCCTTCTAGTTTATCTGTGGTCCTCTGCCTCCACACATCCAGCATTTTCCATTCAGACATCCCCTCCCGTAGCACTCTTGCAGAGCATTTGCCATATCTTTCAAGGCCAGTCGATCGTTCTAGTGTTGGATCTAGACAAGTGTTGAAGTCCCCCCCCCCCAGATTATGGTGCCTGGTTGCATCTCCCTCAAGGTTGACCAGAGTTTAGTTTAAAAGTCAGGGTTGTCTATGTTCGGGCCATATACATTCACTATGGTCAATACAGAGCCCCCGAAGTTGCCCTGTAATATGACAAAGCGTTCCTGGTCGTCCCGAAGTGATTTGAGGTGAGTGAAGGGAACAGTGCATTTTACCCATATGAGAACCCTCCTGGCATTGGACGAATAAGAGGATGCCAGCCTAAACGAGGATCTAGTTTTGTAATGAGCAAAAATATGCTATTGTTGTTTTGAATTGTATAATAAGTATATCAATTGTTATGTAGATATATGCAAAAAAAATGATTTACTGTAAATAAGTGTTACAAAAAGTGTGGAAAAAGCTAAAAAATAATAATCAATAAATAGATGTTTTTCAGAAACACATATCACGGCACTTCAATTTATATCCTTGTGTAATATGTGACAGAGTATAAGGAACATACACATAACCCGGTGTACAGGTTGATTTTTTTCTTAAAAAAAATTGCATCTCCCTCAAGGTTGACCAGAGTTTAGTTTAAAAGTCAGGGTTGTCTATGTTCGGGCCATATACATTCACTATGGTCAATACAGAGCCCCCGAAGTTGCCCTGTAATATGACAAAGCGTTCCTGGTCGTCCCGAAGTGATTTGAGGTGAGTGAAGGGAACAGTGCATTTTACCCATATGAGAACCCTCCTGGCATTGGACGAATAAGAGGATGCCAGCCTAAACGAGGCCCACCGTTTACCTATATGTTGTTCCCGAGTGTCAGTGAGGTGCGTTTCCTGCAGGCAGGCGACATCTATTTTGTGTCTGTCTAAATATGCTATCAACCTGCGTATTTTTTGTGGGTTGTGCAAGCCCCGTACGTTACACGTGAGGAGGTTCAGGGACATGCGATCTTTAGAGGGGCCACTCATCTTGTGCAGTCCAGTATAGTGTCATTACCCCTAAAATAAAATAAAACTGTGCGATTCATGCGCAGGGGTCAGAGCTGCCTACCCATTTCCTGTAACCAAAGTTACATGAGTCCGAGCCCCCTGCGTCGCAGTGTCCACTCCTCCTCCCCCATTGTTTCCAAACATTTTATCTAGAGCCACAGGGCGACAGCATAGAATGGCAGAGCAATGCCTACTTCCGATCCAGCATTCGTATATGCAATAGTCCAAGCACATTACAGATATAATAAATAGTCACTTATCTGGATATGTTTGCCTCTGCAGTCCCCTAGTGCCGGCGCTAGTGTCCAGATTCTACGGGCTCTTGAGGTACACCATCAGCCCACCGCCTCCCCACAGACCCTATGCAACACAAATACAAACTATTCCACGTCGGACAGAGTGAGGGTTCCCCATGTGTGCTTCTTGGTGATCTTCTCCTCACGCTTTGCTTCTCCTTTTGCAGGGCACAAGTCCTAAAAAAAGAAGCGGGGGGACTCTCCAAGGTAGGCGTGGTCACAGGAAGTGACACCACGACAGGAAGTGACATCACGACAGGAAGTGACATCACAGCAGGAAGTGACATCACGACATGAAGTGACATCACGACATCCTGAGTGTCCTATAATAGCACGTGTTAAGTCTGGTTATTCCACGTCCCGAAGAAAGGGTGGTACGGGTAACTGGAAGGAAGAGCCTCTGGGTTCTGCAAGTGTGACCATTGTCCACTGGGGTACAGTTATAGGCAGAGGTCATTCCACTGAAATGACGCTCCAGTCAGTACCTCTGAAGGTCTGCCTACTTGGGGCGGATTTGCTGAGGCAGACCACTCTCAGTGTCTGCCATGCCTGGCAGGAAAAATGAACACTGCCCACCACTTGTAGGGGAAAATCTCCCTGTGGGTAGGAGACATTTTTATTTTTCAGAAACAAACCCTTGAATTGTGGGCTTGTTTCTGAAAAACAAAGAAGTTTGCGAAGTGGGCTGTAACAATATGACAGCCCACTCAGCATTCAGTCTTGCCAAAAGCACATCTACTTCACCAATGGATACACTTGTGTTAAAGAGTTCCCCATCGACACAGTCAAGAGTTATACGTTGGGTGGGTTGTCCTCCATAGGGAGCGGTAGTAAAGGTTACAGAATATTCTACGTTCTATTATATGACCTGCATTTTTGGGCAGCATGTTTATCCCCTCAGTTACAGATATTGCCAAGATGCCATTTTGCTAATTATCCAAATACAGCCCACATTGCCATATTATCAGACTGAATAAACTATGCACTTAAAGTAGCTTAAACATGGATGTATTTAGGTGGTAAATGGTACTAATGAGATTAAACATTTGCCCAGTTGCTGTGATTCCCAGGATCAAGAAGGCCAGAAGTGGCGGTAGCCTCTTCTCACTCAATGCCTCCAGACTATGGAATGCCCTCCCACTGCATCTACGGAGCGAACCAAACCATTTGAACTTCCGAAAACAGTTGAAGACCTGGCTGTTCATATAAAAGCTCAGACCCCCTCCCCTTAGCCCCGCGCAGCGCTGGGATGCCTCCGGGTAGCCATGCGCTATACAAGTAACAATACAATACAATACAGTTAGTGTTAGCATGTGCAAAATTTCAAAATAATAAAGTAACTCTATCATAAAATATGCAGCATCATACTACATAACTTGCCTTTGCTTGCCTCATAATTCCACCCTGCTGCATAATTTGGTCTTCTCCTGACGCATAATTCCAGTGGCCCAGACTATGGCAAAAGGCAAAGGTGGGCGAGACACCAAATTACCAGGGACAGCGGAGCCAAGGGTCTGCTCTGGCTCTTAAGAACCCATACACAAGCCAAGCCTTGAAAAAATGTGGTGTGTCAATCATGCAGCACAGATTGTTAGACTATAGTAAACTATCGAAAGCACCTCATGTTAGTACTTCAGATTATATGCAAAGTATTTATCAAACAAGACCTGAGAATCGTTCCAGCTCCCCCACCACCTCCCCCCAAAAGACAGTGCTATTAGTGAACTAAAAGGCAAGTCAGGGGTTTTGTACAGTGCAAAGCCTGAAGTAATGTATTTGAAGGTGTATTCTTTGAGATGATAAATAAAAAGGAGGATTGGTTTAAAACTTTTTGCCTATACTTTAAGATGAATGTTTAATGTAGTTTTTACAGTTTTTTGATCAACATCGACTGGAAAATATTGGAGCTCTTCATTTGAGTATCAATACTGGAACCTGTTTCCAGGGCCGTCTTTAGCACTGGTGGTGCCCAGTTAGCGCCCCCCAATGACCACTACCGGCACAGATTCCCTTACAACCACCCTTTAACAGGATTCAAAATGTAACACCATACTTGAGAGTTCTCTGTAATAATAACAATTGTTTTCTACCCAAACAAATCTTTTTTGCAACAATAAAAAAATGGAAGACTGGGGAAAAAAGTATAACACTCTAATGTATAACTTGCAGTTTGCATGCAGCGCTTTGATTACAGTTGATAGCTCGCTGTTCCATTTTAGGATTTTAACTTAGAAACTACAAGTAACTAAAGAATACCTCTAACAAAAGCAGTAACCCACTGAGCTACCTTCATAAATACAGGTCTGTGATGTATGGTACACGTCCTTTGCATCAGGCATATTAACCCATATTAACAATGAGTCAAAACTTTCACTAGACAAAACTCCGATCTCACTCCAAGTAGAACATTAATCACTGAAGCTATGTAACATTTTTATTGTGGCTAGGAACAAGGCAGAAGGTGTTTTTTAAACTTTAATATCATAGCTGCCAAGGTTTCAGATTGCTATGTGTGACATTTTCATAATTTCAGTGTAATTAAGAGTGACATTCGACGACTATGAGTGACACTCTACTGCCACAAGCAAAATCAAGCAATGAAGACTAGGGAAACATAAATGTCAGAAATTGCACCCATTTGAGCACCAAGAAACCATAAGATCATCTTAAAACACCTGTAAATCGCCAAAAATGGGAGGGCGCTAACCAACTTGACACACAGAGTGTGTCCGGGCTCTCTTCTTGGGATCTGACTGTCCCGAGACCGAGTCAGTCATGTTCAGGGCCTCTCTCACGTGGTGGAGTCGACCACCAGCCCAAACAACAGAATGTGAGAGAGGCCGGGCTGCAGGCTGAGAACCGAAAACGAACCTGGGCTGGTGGTCATCTGACACATCAGGGCCTCTCTCTCTAGTCAAGTGGTGGGAGTCGACCCACCCTCACCACCTGAGCCGGCCCAAGCAAGATGTGTCTGTCTTGTGAGAGTAGAGGCAGGCTGGACCGAAAGCGAACCTGCTTGGTCATCTGTGATGTGCTGGTGGGACCTCCGAGTTCATCCTCCCTTGTAAATGATCATGCTGCCCGGGCCGGGCAAGTAATTGCTTAATTCTCTCATGTTTTCTTTCAGAGACCCTGTTGCCGGCAGACAAACAACTGTGCGAGTCGTTAAACTCCCCCTCCCCCCACCACCACTCCCCACTCCCCACACAGGATGAGAGCAGACAGAGACAAACTGTGCGCCCTGCCTGGCAAAACACCCATCACCCGTCGTGGTAATGGTTTTGTCCGAAGACGGAAACCCTTTCAGTTTCGTTTGTACTGGTGCCCAAGGCCTCTGAAGGATGACTCACAGAGCAGCCCTGCTGCTCGACCTGCAGATTAAATTGATTAAATACATGCAGATTATATCATCTTGCAGATAAACCACACACTCCGTCAGACAGGATTAAGAGGCAGAGCAGCCCTGCCTGCAGATTTTGTCTGAAACTGAGATTTTGCAGCCTGCGTGACGGTGCACTCGGCTCGTACACTGTAGAGACAAACTACTAGTTACTTACGTGACTTCACTAGCAGGAGCGCCTCTGCCCAGGCAATGGCTGAAACTAAAGCAAAACTCAAACAGTAAAAACTTACTTGAACAACGATACTTACCCTAGTGCCGGCCTCGCAATCCTCCCCCAGTTCCAATTTCAGCAACACTGGGCGTAATGACACGTCCACACCCTCTCATTGCAGTGTGAAACACATTCACATAGGATTAGTTTCACACTGCCTGCTAAGGGCCTCTTGGAAAACTGTAAGCAGCCCCTTTGTAATTTAATTGCTGTACTGGGCTTCCTGGTGCGCCTCCCGCTTTGAAAAGGGACGTTTTGACGATACCCTTTTGTTATGTATTCTGCTTCTCGAGGGGAGAGCCGAGCGCACTCCCACAGAGCGTCTGGGCGCTGTAGGAAGCAAGTCTGCATTCGGGCACACACGCGCAGCCTAGAGGCAAACATAATTTATCATTAATGGTGCACGCGGTTTTAATTGAGCAGGGTGGACGGCGTCCGCCCTGAAAAACCCTCTAAAATAAGTGGGGCGATGCCGTCCACCCGCGTGGTACCCCGACTCGTGCCCTGTCCTTTTGCTTTAAGAATGTCTGCACCTCCTCTGCGTAGTTGAATATTCTCGTTTTACCCTCGGTTGTGATTTTGAGCCGTGCAGGGTATAACATCGCGTAGGGTATTTGGAGCTCACAAAGTTTCTGCCTTGCATCCATGAACTTCTTCCGTGCCTCCTGCACCGCAGAGGTGAAGTCCGGATATAAGGAGATGTTCATTCCTTCATGGGTGAGCGTACCTAATTCTCTGGCTTTCCATAGCGCCGCATCACGATCTCTGTAATTGAGTATTTTAGCTAAATGGGTCGCGGCCTAGATCCAGTCAGTGGTTTTGGCGCCAATGTCCTATGCACCCTTTCTATGATAAACACTTCTGAGAAGGTGTCCCGGCCAAGCATAGCGGGTAAGTAGGTTCTCTACATAGCATTCCATTGGGCCAGTGATGGTTGTCTCGGAAACACCCATCAGGCGAATGTTGCTCCTCCTGGACCTGGCCTCCAAATCCTGTGTCTTAGATGCCATCATCACCAGTTGTTTCTCCATCCTCGTTTGCCTCATTTCCACTAGCTTCTGAGAGTCTTCGGCCTCGGAGATCCGTCGCTCCGCCATGCCTAGGCGCTCCGCGTGTTTGTCTAAGCGCTCGGACATTCTATCCACCCTGTATGTTAATGAGTCTCTCTTTCCATCAATGTTCGTGAGCGAGGTCTGTATGGTATGAAACATGGTCTGTTTGGCTTCGTTCGTAACCACTCCTGCGTCAGATGTCTGTAGCGTGGGTGGGACCTGCGCTTCCGTGCCGGCATCCTGTTGTTTTTTGACCTGGTCAAAGGTTATCTTTGGCTGGTTGCGGTCCGGTGTCCCCACGGCCTACGATGAGTCAGCGCGGGTGATCTCAATGGTGGGATGATCCCAAAGAGGAAAAGCGTGCCCGCCGGGTCAAAATCAGGGGTCGAACCAGGGCGTCAACTTCAGCACGCAGGTAATGCGAAGATGTAGATTAGTGCAGCGCCGCTCAATTCCTGCCTCCGCGCCGGTGCATATGTGTGCGCTCCGCTACCTCCTAGTGTGTGTCAACGACCCTCTGCATTCCACTCCAGGGTCCACGCCACTCACTCCGCAGCCACGTGTGTTGTCAGCTCAGCTGCATCGCGGTACCAGGCGATGACAAGTGTTGCACTGCTAGTATGGCTCCCTCTCAATAGACCTGTATCTCCGCGGGAGGGCAATACCGCAGTCGTTGTAGAGTCCCTGTCTGCTTCAGCAGTTGCAGCCTGTTAGGCGGTGTCAGCGATGGCGGCTAACGGCGTCTGTTGTGCCTCCTCCCCTCAATTGTAGGGCTTCACTGACCTGCTCCCTCCCTTTAGTATGTGCAGCGTTTGTAAGGGGCCGCAATAGTCGCGTTGGTCCTGGGGGGGTGCGTCCAGCTCCCGATGCGGCACCTCCCGGGTCCACCATAGAGGCGGAGGAGAAAGGAGGACAGAAAGGGAGCGCCGCGTCCGGCTGCCCCAGCCCCCAGAGCAGTCCCACAGGCCACGGGCCTATCTTGCGGGCATCGGATCGGGTCTCTCGTAGCCCCAGCTCAGTCCTGGTCCCGGGGCTATCCTCCGGACAGGCCGCCAGCCCTCCAAGGCTCGCAATCTTCTCTGCGGCCTTAGCTCACGCAGCACAGGTTCCGGTGCATGGCAGGCGGGGCGCGCCACTCAGCGCGGCCGCCGTGCACGGCTCGCGCCACGGGCCTCCACTCACTCAAGGTCGGGGCTCCAATTACGCAGCAGCGCAAACAGGCCTCCGATACCAGGGGGCAGGATCCAGGGCTCTGCGGTCACGATCCGTGGGATTTAACGAGTCGGCAGTGTTTTTGGGTGTCCCACGGCTCGCTGCTCGTGTTGCTTCGGGGTCAGTTAGGAGAAAAGGATAGTTATGCCAGGATAATCGGGGCTCGGGCGAGGAGCTCCCTCAGGCGGCGGCCATCTCGCTTCGTGGCTAGCTCCGCCCCCCCATTTGTCACATACTTAAGAAAGGAAATATGAAGACAATTCTCCAGACAATCTGAGATAACTAAACAATTGAAAGATTTCTCAGGTTTCCCTCATATTGAAAGCCAGAGAGCCAGGGGACAGAATTTAATACAATCCATGAAATATGGGATGCCCAGCTCAGAGTGACTGACCAGACTTGAGATGCTGGGAGGACTGATCATTTTTGAAAAAAAGGGCACTCCAGCCTTTGAAGCTTCTTAAGGTTAACAGGTTCTCAGAGTTCGGCCCCATACGTCAAGGACGAAATACATTTACTTTCATAAATCTCTCAGATTTCTTCTATTGGCTTCGAACCCAATTTAGCTGTGAATCTAAAAATAGCCTCAACACATTTCTCAAATTGCTGCAATCTCACCATAATGAGAGGATGCCAGGCGTGGGTGGAGTCCAGTGGGACTCCCAAATATTGGCAAGTTTTGACTTTGTGAGTGGGAACTGAATCAACAAAAAAGAGCACCAACTTTAATCTTAGACTGCACAGCATCACGTGCGATTGAGCTATGTTTGTTTCCAGGTCCTTCATGAATTTAAAGAAATGAATCTAGGAGTATTTGGAGTCCATTAGCTGTGCGTGCCATGAGAACATAAAGGAGCATGGGGACCGGACGAGTGCTGATCTGGCGTGTATCTAAACTCAGTAAACTAAGATGGGAGTCAAGATCATTAATACCTAAAGTAAATAAAACAGGCATTTGCAATGCAATAGGTCTCACATTTACGCGAGTTTAAGCTATTGGCATTGTAAATGACAATGCCTTTTTTGTATGTTTTAAAAACCAAAATTTAAGCTAAAGGCATTGTCATTTACAATGCCAATAGCTCAAACTCACGTAAGTGCGAGACCTATTGCATTGCAAATGCTTGTTATACAGTGCTTGCAGACAAATATTTTTACTGCTTTGTAGCGCTGTAAATGCCAGATGTTACAATTACTGAACTCAATGGCACTTGTTTTATCTAATGTAGAAAGAAAAAAACTCAGAAGCTTCCGTGTTCAAACTAGTGTGAACCTCTGGAGCGAGCACGCTAACCCCCGGAGCTGGCAGAGTGAGCACGTCAAAGAATCAGGGGAAGACAGGCCTAGGCTTGGGTACCACTGCGGTCTGTGGATATATGTGCACGGGCACCCAGCGGGTTGTTCCTGGACCCGACAACCACAGGGCTGGTGTCCCGAAGATATGCCCTTGTACCACAAGGTGACATGGCGATCTCTGAGGTAGAACTCAGCGGCGGCCATCTTATGTCTCAGGCTTGCCTACCGCATTTGAGAAAAATCTATGCCATGCAGCTGTTGGCAGAGCTGTGCCGGAACGCCGTGTTACAAACGTAATGCAGAGTAGGCAAAACTTTGCTAATTCTGCCAGCAGAGCAGAATTTATCGTCCACCCCTAGATAGAGGGGATTTGAAGACATGAACATTTAATTTCCATATCCGAAAAAGCAGTTGATCTACAAGTCCCAGAATGCAGTGCTGCAAATGGCATTTATCACCACCTTGAGGCCTCCCGTGAATGCCTTCTATGATGATGCACCAATTCTTGGGGGACTAGAAATTTGGTTTGGGTGACGGGAATCCGACCCCGCGGCCCCTCCAGACATCCGGGAGAGGAAGATCCTTTTGCCGCAGCACCTGGCAACGGCATCAGCAGGCTATGCTTGGACTGGCTACTTCCTGGCGGTTATATTGGCTCTCGGCTTATTAAATTGCAAGACATCCATCAAGGCTGCCGACATGATCTTGTCAGCAGAACCTGTGTGGCAAGGAGTGTGCAAGAGTGACGCGCAAACAGCAAAACTAAACAGGAGGTTGGCTCTCTCTGCAATTTCTGCTCCTCCCACGTAAAAGAGCAGCAGTGTCGTTCATGAACAACTCGTGCACCACAGCACACTGAGCACAGCTTAAGTAGTGAACTGTTCATGGTGTGTCTGTCTAGTGCTGAAAACACAGGTTACACTTCTAAGCTCTTAAAGGAAGGAAAAGGGTTAAGTGGTTAATGTTAACAAATTACCACATTTACCAAGGACGCAGGATTCTAGTCCTGGATTTTCAATTAAGTGCCTAAGGCATTCTGGGAGTTGAAGTCCTGGGTCACTGACCCGGTTGAAACGGCACACCTGAAAACAAGTGTGTGTATAAGGAAAGCGAAGTCTGGATCATTATGTGCATAGGGGTCAGGTGGGAACTTGCTTAACTTTAAAAGGGAAGCAAGGGTCTTCCATGCTCTGGCAGATCCCAGGCACTCTCATTAGGGCCAAGAAGTGTGCGTCCGAGGTGCACTTGTGACATTTTTGGATTTTGACCCGCACTTCAACGCAGGGACTTAAAGGCTGAAACGTACGTAGTAAACGGAACAGGGCAGGACGCTGCATGCATGAGATGCTGGCAGATAACCAAGACAGGGTGATGCGGTCACGAGATGGGTCGGATCAGCAGCTATGTCTGTGTACGAATAAAACAACATTTGACCTCTGCACCGTCACAGACAAAAATATCCCTGGTGGAGAGAAAGAGAAAGCTCCCGGCTGCAAACAGGAGGTTCTGGAATGGGACTGCTCACCATCTACAGAGGTAGGTAAGAGACAGTCTGCTCACCTACTGAAGAACAAAGGGACAGACAGCTTCCCAGCCAAAAAGGAAAGAATGAGACTGCTCACCAGCTACAGAGGCAAGCCAGAGACATGCTGCTTACCAACTGGAACAAACGCGGCCGCGAAAGGATTGTGAGGTATGCCGCTGGCACCCGGCCATGCTGCGGCTCGCTCCTGAGCTCCCTAGGCCAGGAGAGAGAGAAGGCGGGACATGCACCTTTGGCCAATTGCATGCTGTCTTTCTTAGAAAGACGCACGCAAAGACCAATAGCGTGTGAGCAAAAAAAAATCACATGCACGAGCGTGTGGTCTGAGTTGAAAGTCCTTATCAGAAGCTTTGCAGAGCAGCGCATGCACCATGGCTCAGGCGAGACCTAAAAAGGGTCCAGAACACAACCATCTCTGACCTTCCCCCAAATCCAGAAAGAATTTGGCTGTCCTCCAGAGCGACCATATTGGATACAAGAAGTGTAGGAATGTAATTTTAACAAAAAATTAACAAATGTGTAGTTCATCCCCAAGGCCTTATCAAATGCAGAGGACAAATCCATTAAAGCAAGATACAGTTCACAGAATCGACAGTGAGTACACATGGACAGCTGTTCAGACGACAAAAGAAAAACATCAATTACGGAACTCACTGAAAAACTGTAAAAGGAAAAATAAGATGGTACATACCATGCACAAAATGACAGAGATCACATTGCTAGCACTAAATACCCCAGCTAATGGGATAGAGCCTGGGAATGACAGCAGCATAAAGGGAAGCTATCCTATTTTTCAAACAAGACAAAGAACTTCCAAACTGCCAACTAAAGCAAAAAATCTAATATGCTTGAAGGGAAACAACACTATTGGCTCAAGCCAGCAGCTTGATGCAAGCACAAAAAAGGAAAACTCCACGCAAACATTGCTTCACGTAGCACATAACTCTTTCGAAATAACTTACTCGCAGTTCGTGAACTCTGATGCCAAATGCACCTCTTTTGGGTGAGCAAGATCGTATATAGTTGAGCAGAACACTGTCCCATAAGAAATAGTTACGGGAACCGCTGCACAGGCAGACATCACTAGGCCCGCGAAAATTCCTATGGACATACAGATGGGTAATTAGAACAGGCTGGGAGAGCTTCACCAGGGGGATAGAATCAACCAAATTGTACCCGTTGAGGAACATCGCGAGAGATGTATATCCAACACCCAACAGACACCTAGGGGCATATTTACAAGCCCCTATCGCCACAGGAATGTCAATATTAGTGACGTTCCTGTGGCAATATGGGCTTCACCTTATTTACAAGGCAGCGTTAAGTCACTTAACATGGCTTAATGCTGCCTTTTAAATAAGGGCCTCTTTCACGTTATACTTAGTGTGAAAGGGCCTGGGCAATTTGTGTTGTGGTGGGTGTTCCACCGCAACACCTATTGATTTTGACTCTGCCCCATATTTACAAGCGGTGTTGGATCAAGCCCTGATCTCTTGACTGGGTGAGAGTATTCTGCTTAATTCAGAAACTCTGTCCATCACCACCCCCTGTTGTTTAATTATTTTGTCCACCATAAGCGTGGAAGGGTATACTCAGACGTGAGTCCCTTGCTCATTGCACCATCAGGATTCAAGCAAGCCGGGCCGAAGACGGCTGAAATGCCAGAAACCGGTCCCCGGTAGCTTGTTTCCTTACCAGTGAAAGAATTGGCTTGGTAGTTTGGTTTGCCCTGTTCCCATGATACACTGGGCCAGGGACAGACTAATTTGCATATAGCCAGGTTCTGAGCTGGGATGGTGCAATGAGCTAAAAAACGGTGTTGGATCAAGCCCTGATCGCTTGACTGGGTGAGCGTATTCTGCTTAATTCAGAAACTCTGTCCATCACCACCCCCTGTTGTTTAATTATCCATATTTACAAGGGCAGCGTAAATATGGGGCAGGGCCACTATTAAGACCAGGAAAAACTTGGTCCTAAACAGGTGCAACGAGGAGAAATGTTTCATTTCTCCTCCTTTATGCTGTTTCTATGTGCGCTGCGTTTTGCAGCACATATACAAACAACAAAATGCCATTGATTGTTTATGTACAGGAAGGTGCCCCTTCCTGTACATAAACAATAATTTATAACAAGCATTTGCAATGCAATACGTCTCGCATTTACGCGAGTTTGAGCTATTGGCATTGTAAATGACAACGCCTTTAATTTATCTTTTGGTTTTTAAAACATAAATTAAAGGCATTATTATTGTCAATGCCAATAGCATAAACTCGTTTAAATGCGAGACCTGTTGCATTGTAAATGCTTGTTTCCCAGAGAGAGAGCATGGTCTATGCCTCCACTCATCTAACCGCACTGTGCAGTGCCAGCCTTCGCTTATTCCTGTAAGCGTTGTGGGGCACTTTCAAGTAAGTACTGATTGTGGAGAGCGACGGGGGGAGTGTGGTTGATGTGTCCTGCACTGTTGAAAACACAGATTTGTGCAGTGGGACATGTAATCAGCCCCCTTTGCTGGTTTTGCTCAGTAGGGTTTGAGCCAGCTCTGGTGTCACCTGCTGTCTGATCCAAATGTGCAGACAGCAAGATGGTCCCCAGGCTGCACAATCCACAGCCGGAAAGAATGCATCTGTCCCTGTCACGTGTTTACATTGTTTGAGATATGGCTCCCAGATACTACGGCAGACCTTCTGTTTCCCTACAGAAAAACTCAGGGGGGAGCGGCGCTAAGGCAGAAGGTTTCCAAAGCCAGACGGATACGGGCATGTCCGCTCCGTCTCTTGCAGCATCTCTTGCAGCATCTCTTGCAGAACACCCGGTTCCTCCCCTGCCTCTCCTGCTGCACTTGAGGTCACAGGTGACGCGGGTGCAGACAAAATAAAGAGCCCTGCTTGGGACATGTCTGGATTGATGGCTCACGCTGGGTGCCCTCGGCAAATGTCAGGAGAAAAGAAGAGGGGCGGGGTCCTCTGTCTGAGAGCGCAGCCAGCAGTGTGGTGCGCAGGGGACAAGACCCCGAAACAGAAAGGTCTGCTCACAGTGGCGTTAACTCGACAAGGGCTCCCCTAGGCCAAGGAGGGCACCTCACACGAAGATACAGTCCCTGAATTAACACGAAACAAGAAAGTCAAACATAAAGTGTGGTGCTCGTGGAAAGGGCGCCGAGCTGATACTTAAAGTATGTTTGTTTATGATATTAAAAATAGAGGTTGGCGAGCTGCGCCATGTTGAACAAAGGCGCGCTACCATACTTAAAGATTAAGTGCGGCGTGCCACACCGCAACAATTACAACAAGGGAAATTATGTTGTTTATTGACGTGACTAACAAGCCCGAGCAGCAGGCTAAAGTGGATGCCTGCTTGTGCCCCAGGGGGACTGCTGAGTGCGAGTGGTGCACGCGCACTTGCGTGCAGCAGGCAATGTGTTTTCAATTACCGCACCTGCTTCTGCGTCTTTAAATATGCACTAGTGATATTTAGTTAGGTAGAGAAATAGGATGTGCCATTTTTAAAATCAGAAAACACATTTAATCTGAAATATGCTGCTGAGAAGAGTCAGGCGTGCTAAAAGTAAAAAAAAAAAAGCATTGGCCGTGCAGCCGTGAAAGTGAAGCTGCAGCGAAAGTAAAAAGTGATCGCGGGCTGCAGTAAGCCCACTTACTAAAAGTCTCACCAGAACAGCGCATGCGCTAGCTCAGGTGAGACAGAAAAATGACTTTTTGCAACTTTTATGTGTGCTGCATTGAGCAGCACACATAGAAGTTGGAAAACGCCATTTAAAGATTGTTTATGTGCTGGAAGAGACACTTTCCTGCACATGAACAATCTTTCCCTGCAACGCAGACACCCTTGCACTGTGGTGCAAGGGTTCCTGCATTGGCGCAAGGCAGCTAAATTTAGCGCCAGCGCAGGTGGAAACACAAAGGTGCACCATATTCTTGCACCTGTTTGTTTAGCATGGAGCACCTTCAGCGAATAGCTGACAGGACTCATGGGATATTTTTAATCATAGGGAACGTCACACTTTATTGATATGTATGTCTTCAATTATCTAGTATATGGCACCTTAAGCAAATATCTATATGACTACTAGGAGAAAGTAGGTCTGGTTATTGACACAGTAACCTCGAATGCTCAAGAAATGAACTCCTCATCAGTTCAACATAGCTTGCCCAAACGCTGGCTTGAGAGAAAAAGTGTCTCCATCAGCCCACCCATCTGGCGGAGCATCGTCATTTGGAAGACTCTGAGAAAGAGGGTCAGATTTGACTAGTGTAGCTCAAAGGCCAACAGGTGTGGAAACTTGACCTATTATTCCCAGAAGTTCTCAGCCACGGTTTGTTCAAAGTATGAATATCACTGATGGGGTGCAGTGCATGTGCTAGGTGTATGTGAAACTAAAAATGACTACAAGGACAAAAAATATGTTTATTAGGTATTGTCCTGGTATCATGGATAAAAACCGCCTGATAGTTTTTTAAGAGATTTGACTATCATTTGGCAAAGTGTGAGGTCGACATGTTTCAGCCATACGGCAAATTTGCCCGGCTTTCTTCAGGACCTTATGGTGTTAAGTCGCTACTGCAAAAAAACAGAAATAAGTGGACTCTACTGTACATCCGTTCTATATAAGGAAGAAAACAGATCAGTGGTGTATCACCACCCTACCAGGTACCATTCCGATGTACACGTAGATAGGATCTATCTCTTCATTCCTAGGAGTAAGAGGTAAAGTTCAGTGCAACAACTAAATAAAACTGACAAAAAGCAACATTCAGAGCATCGAAGTAAAAAGAGTCAAAAAGATCAATCATACAATGTGACCGTCTAAGCCTATTCATTCTGTGATAATTATAAGGCAATGGTGATTTAACATTATGTATCATGGTAAGTACTCACCCAGCTTTTTGTGAGAGTATGCCTCCCCTCACCCGGCTTCTGCTCGGTGGTTGAGGCCCCGCTCTATTTGTAAGTAAAATAAGGAACAAGTGGTAATGCTATTATCCACCTCATATCTCCTTATTAGTATTAAATCTTTTTTATTGAAAGCCAATACACCGACCAGTGCTTTTGGAGGCAAGGGCCGAACAATGACAAAACAGGCGCTGCGCCAACACCAATGCAGGTGTTTTACGATGCAATTTAAACACGGCATGCCGCCTACAACCCAGCCGGGCCGGCCGCGTATGAAGCCTGAGAATCAGTCGGTCGCAGCAACAATGCAGACATTAACGAAAAAAGGGGGGAAAAAAACCCCAACCTTCCCTTCCCCACATTTCCCCCCCCCTACCCCCTTGTCCGCTGAGGTAAAGGAAATGATACACTAAAGAAATCAGTGGTAGTGGCTAGAACATCACGGAAGGGAGCTCTAATTCTGGGATGCCTTTTTGCTGGGTTTTGTCTTAGGCTCTGAGAGAGGTGTGTCGGCCAGGCGTAGCAATCTCAGGTATCGGGGACAGCTCAGCTCCCTGAATTCCCCTGTAAGAAGCGACAGGAAAGGCCGCCAGAGGTCCGCAAATTCGTCACCTCTACCCGCCGTGGTCAGTGACAGCTTCTCCATTCCCAGAATAGTCCAGAGCCTGTGCAGCCAGCCCAATTGCATCGGTGGTTGAGGATCCCTCCAGTGGGCCACAATGTTTTGCATCGCTGCCCCTAGTGCAAGCGCTATTAGTCTCCCTCTCATAGACTTAAGGGGGTACATCAAGATGTTGGGAAGTCCCAGCAACACATAGGCAGGGAATCGGGGGAGCTGGGTGTCTAAGTGTATTTCTATCAGGTCTAATATAGAAGTCCAATATTTCTGCAGATGCTCACAACTCCACAGCAGGTGTTCCAGTGTGCCCAACCCTCCGCAACCCCTCCAACAGCCGTCACTGACTTGGGGATCCCAGCGGTGTATGCGTTCTGGGGTGTGATACCAGTAGGTGGCCACTTTTGTGAACGTCTCAATGAGGCCCGTGTGGTAGGCCGAGTGCCGGGCCCTGTGGTAGATCCCCTCCCACTCCCTGCGCGTGAGCTGCCTTCCTAGGTCTTTTTCCCATCTAGCCTGTCCCGCGTTATAGGTGTATTTGTTAGTAAGAAGCAGGTGTTGGTATATGTCCGATAGCAGTTTCTTCTCCGACGTACGCGTTAGCAGCCATTTTTCATAGGGTGTAAGAAAGCGCTGCGCTCCCGGCTTGATCGGCGGCTGTAGGACCCAATGTCGGACCTGCAAATAGGGCATGCGGTCCTCTTCCGGTATGCCATAAGTTTCCTTCACCTTCTGGAATGGAAGGATGCCTTGAAGGTCAAACATGTGGCCTATCTCCCGACAAGGCGTAGTTCTCCAAGTCGCGAATGCTTGTGCATCTAGGCCCGGAGTGAACCCGGGGTTGTCGAATATCGCGTTAGCGGGGAAGGGAAGGAAGTGAGATCTCTCCGGACTGCCACTTTATCCCACACTTCCATGACCGTACCGGTTATGTATGACGCATACAGGTTAGGTGGCCTGTGGCGTCTCGGCAGGAAGGGTACCCCCTGTAGTGTCCGCCCGCCACTGCCTGGTCTTGAAAAAGCCAGTGTCTGCTGGATTCCAGTTGGTACCACTCTACAAGCGTGCGTAGCTGTGCCGCTTGAAAGTACAGGGCGAGGTCGGGCATCCCAATTCCCCCATGTGCCGGGGGAAGCGTGGCGATTAGATGCTTAAATCGGGGGCAGCGACCATTCCAAACAAAACGCGACAGATCTGCCTGCGTTTTCTGGAGCCAGCCTGCTGGAGGGCGTAGTGGGAGAGTCTGGAAGACGTATAGGGCCTGGGGGAGCAGCGTCATCTTAATGGCAGCAATACGGCCCAGCCAGGACAGTGAGAGGTATTTCCACTTCCTTAGAGTCTCGGTAAGGCGCGCGCTAAGTCTAGCATAATTGACCTCTGCTGTGGCCGGTATCGTGGGTGCTAGTAAGACTCCTAGATAGGGAACAGAAGATGTAGACCATCGCACGTCAAACTCCGCCTTAGCCTCCGCTAACACCTCTGCGGGTAGGGACACATTCAGTGCTTCTGATTTATCTACATTAATTTTAAAGCCCGAGGCCTGGGCAAATGTATGTAGCTCAATAAAGAGCGCTCTCAGGGATTGCATTGGGCCCATAAGCGAGAGCAGAATATCATCTGCGTATAGACTGATTTTGTGTGTATCTCCTCCAAAGGGGATGCCACTGATGAGTCGATGTTGTCTAATCAGTTGCGCTAATGGCTCCATGTAGAGCGCGAATAGCAGGGGGGAGAGGGGGCAGCCCTGCCTGGTCCCCCTGCTGATCGGGAACCGTGGTGAGGTGTGGCCATTCACCCTGACCGTAGCGGTAGGTTGCCTATAGCAGTTGAAGATGCGGCTTCGGAGAGTTGCCCCGAGACCGAATCGCTGTAGCGCCAGGTCTAGGTAGGGCCAGTGCACCCGATCGAACGCTTTCTCGGCGTCGACCGTGAGGAGCATGCAGCCCGGCTTTGCCCGCGATCCAGCTTCAATCAAGTGGAGAACGCGTTTGGTGTTATCACTCGTCTGTCTTTGGGGGATGAAGCCAGCTTGGTCCGGTTCCACCAGCTGTTGCATATAAGGACCCAATCGGCCAGCTATGATGCTTGTATAGAGTTTGAGGGTAATATTTAGTAGGGATATAGGCCTGTAGGAACCGCACCTGGTCGGATCTTTACCGGGTTTGGGTATCACCGAGATTGCGGCTTCCAATAGGTCTGGAGGGATGGCTCCGGTCTGATCAAAGGTATTGAACAGGTCTCGCAATAAGGGGGCCACCTGCGGACAGAATTTCTTATAGAATGCCGCGGGGTAGCCATCCGGACCTGGAGATTTCCCAAGCTTGAGGCGAGATATCGCCGAGATGACTTCCTCTATACCAATGGGCCTATCCAGAAACTTCGCTTGCGCCTCGTTCAATGACAGGAGGACCGCCCCATCTAGATACTCGCTGCCTGCCTGCGCGTCTAGGGTGTCTGCGTCGTACAGGTCGGCATAAAATCTAACGAACTCTGCCGCTATGGCCGAGTCCGCCGTAATCGGGTCCCCATTGCTAGGATGAATAGTCCGAATGTGCTGCCTCTGGCGCTGCTCTCTGAGCTTGCTCGCCAGCAGTTTCCCACATCGGTCTCCCCCGGTGTAGTAGGCATGTTTCAGGCGTAAGGCGGCAAATTCCGCCACATCCTGATCCAGGGCCGCCAACATCTTCCTTTCTGTGCACAGTTGGCGCCAAGCCCTGGCTGCCCCCGTGCGCTGGTGCATCTGCTCCAACTCCGCCACCCTCTGCGTAAGTTCAGCTCTCTTCTGTGCGCGCTCCCTATTGTTGGCCGCGGCCACTGAGATAAATTCGCCTCGCAGGACAGCTTTAAGCGCGGCCCATTGAGTGGCTTTGGAGGTGTCATCATTAGAGTTATTAACAAGGTATTGGTTGATGGCGGTTGTTATCTTCTCTACCGTGGCAGGGTTTTGCAATAGGCCAATACGCAGACGCCAGTGCCGCTACGGACCGGGAGTGCCCGGTACCAGGAAGGACGCCACCACTGGGGAGTGGTCCGACAGTGAGGCCGGGAGGATCTCGACATCCCGCGCGCGCGTCGCTAATTGGGTAGAGCATAGGAAATAATCTAGCCTCGCATATGATTTACGGGCTGCTGAGTAGTGTGTGTAGGCTGTGGCTCGGGGATGGGAGAGCCTCCATAGGTCAACTAAGCCCAAATCAGCAAGACGTGCGTGCCCCTCTGCGGAAAGTGCCCGACCTGTCCGGAGCGCTGGTTAGAGCGGTCTGCCGTGTTGTGGAACACTATATTCAGATATCCCCCTATTAGTAAGTGTGGGTGGGTGTTGGCTGTGGCCGCTTCTAGTGCTGAGTGTAGGTATCGTTCCTGACCATCATTAGGTGCGTATGCTGAGCCTATCAGTAACGTCTGCACGCTACCTAGAAGTGATGGACTAATAGTCTGCCCTTAATCTCCGCTTCTTTTTGCAACACCCTTCCCCTAAAGGATCTCGCTACAAGGATCGCCACTCCCGCCACTTTCTTGGATGCTGATGAGAAAAACTGCTCTGGGAAGAAGCGGGTTTTAAGCCTATGGTGATCTCTGGGCAGCAGGTGTGTCTCCTGCAGTAGGCAGATGTCAGCTTGTGAGTTTTTCAGAAAAGAGAGGACTGCCCTGCGTTTGTTCAGACTATTAAGTCCTCTCACATTAAGCGAGAGAATCGTCAAGGATTGAGTCATCCCGGGCACGCAGCGAGGGCAAGCGCGCTAAGTGTGTGAACTGTCAGTGTGATGGTAAAAAGGGAAAAAAAAGGACAAACGTTTTCTCTCAGCACTAGTGGACAAGGAGGTCCCTCCCCCCACCCCAAACCCCAACCCCAAAAAAGAGCCCTTCCCGGCAAACCCAATTGCGCCATCCACCCTTCTCCCAAGACCCACCCCCTTCCCCCTCTCCCCCGATCCCAACCAAGAAACCCAAAGAAAAAGTCATAGTCCCAGGTCAGTCAAAAGTAGCGTAGACCTGCAGAGCGATCAAAGTCAGATTAGACCCAAACCTGTTGGTCCAAAAATAGACTGGGGATGTGGCATCAGCGACCCTCGTGGCCCCCCGCCCCGTTCCCTTCTCTGTTGCGACTGACCATGAATGCCTCCTCAGCGGCTGTCCTAAGCAGGCCCCGAGGTGTCCTTTGCCACCTCTTGCACCGCTTCAGCATGTTCCTTCGCCATAGTCGTCCGGTCCAGGCGTGCACTCGACTTTGGTCGTCGTCGTCCTCGGACTTTCTGCCAGCCATCGCGTCGTGGCTGTGACTGATTTTCTTATGACGATTCCGTGTTGGCGTCGTCGCTGTGTTCTTGATCCGGCAGCTCGAGCCCCAGGAGCTCGCAGGTGTCCTGGAGGGAGCGCATCTGGTGAAGGGCACCGTCCCACCGAAAGATGAGTCGAAACGGGTGGCCCCAAGAATAGGGCACCTCTTTGTCTCTCAGGAAAGTGGTGACAATCTTAAATTCCCTTTTCTTCTGGAGCATTATCACAGAGAGGTCTTGAAAGAGTTCCACTGACGCGTCTCTGAACCGGAGAGATTGGGACTGGCGTGCTTCTCTGAGAATCCTCTCTTTGAGTGGAAAGTCCGGGAGGAAAGCAAGTATGTCAGGAGGAGGGGCCGGAGCCCGACGTGCCAACTCGGGCTCCGGCCCCTACTCGGTGCGCTCGGTCTATGCGGATGGGGAAGTCTGCGGGCTCCTTGAGAACTTTACGGAACAGATCTTGGAGGTACATGGTGACGCTGTTCCCTTCCGCTTTTGATGGTACTCCCCGGACCCTTATGTTCTTCCGCCGGGAGCGGTTCTCTAAGTCCTCATTATGCGCTTGAAGGTCCATTTTCTGATCGCGGAGCCGCAGGACCTCTTGCTGGAGATGCACCAGCTCTTCACAACGGACGTGATTGGAGTCCTCCATTGTTGCCACCCTCTCCACAAGTCCATCCAGGTCCCTGCGCAGCTCCCTCTGTTCGCTCACCAGCTCTTGCTTTAGGGTTTGGAAGTCTTCCCGCAGTGTGCCGAACAAGGATTCTAGGAAGGATCTTGTGACAGGGGCTTCTGCTTGGGTCGCATCTTTGTTGGTGGCGGGCGTGGATGCCGGCGACGCTGCTTGAGATTTGTCTCCTTTCGGCGGCTGCTTCACCAGGAGATCAGTGATGGAGCGGCCTCCCCTGTGGTTAGCATGCGCCATCGCGGTGTTTCCTGCTGTGCCCTATCTCCGTGGCCACGGCAGTGGTTCGGTGCTCCAACCGGCCACTAAGCTGCGAGGAAGGGCCAGTCCGGGTCAGGCCGCTTGTGTGGCTGTTGCGGGGATGGACGATCAGCCCGGTTGTATGTCCGGTTCAGTGTCCCCAGGGCTCGGCACTCAGGTCCCGCTTAGGCCAGGAGTCCCGCAGCTCCGCCATGTGTCGTCCCCATGCGCCCCGGGTGTGTTTCCGGTCCCGGGGGGCCACCAGCACCAGGCTCTTGACAGCCGCTTTAGGGTAGTCAGGCGGGAGCTACCTTCGGGGGGGCGAACTGCGCCCCACGTCCTCTTGCCCCGGTCCAGGTGTTGCTCCACAGCCCCAGAGGGCCTCTCTCTGCGGGGGTCTTTCTGAGGGTGCTTGACTGCCCTCGGCGCGGGGCCTACCCCCACTGCGTTGTTGCACTGCCTCTTGCTTGCTGTGGCTACCCCGCCGAGGCGTCCAGGACACCCACGACCAGCCGCCTCACCCTGGGTCTGATCTCTGCCCTCCTGGGTGCGCTGGGGCCCGCGCGGCGTCGCGGGATGGGCCTTGCGTTCCTCCCTATGCAAGTCCACCGGGTGCCCGGCTCTGCCAGGCCTCAACCAGGTCGCTGGGCAAAACGTCTTCTGGTCTGTTCAGGCGCCCCTCTTCGGAAAGGCCGCAACCCCTGGTAAGGCCTCAATCTCGGGGCTGCTGCTAGTGTCTCTGGGGGATCGGACCTCAACCCAGCTCAGTCTATGTCCGCTTTCCAGGCCCCGACCGGACCCCAGCCCACGCGCTCCTGGCCTGTTTCACCACTCACCGCTTACGGTGCCCGGGGCCATTCGAGAGTTCTCTCTCCTCGCCAGTTGCCGCCTGGCCCCGACTGCTGCTGTCCGCAGGCCCACTTCTCTTGTGCTCCGCTGGCCCTCCGTCTTGCAGGCCCAGACCGGGCCCTCGATTTTCACGCTCCCAGCGCTTCCACCAGCCAGCCGCCGGGAGCTCAGCTCGCCAAGTCAGCCCCCTGCTTACTTGCTTCTGCCAGAGGTCGAGGGGGGATGCGCGATGTCTGCTGATCCGGTCCCCAACTGCCCAGCACCTCTTCAGCCGGTCCGTCGAGGCCCAGGCCGGAGCCTCGATTTTGGCGCTGTCCCGTCCAGGCCCAAGCCGGGCCCTCGATTTTCGCGCTCTCGATAGCCGGCCGCCGGGAGCTCAGCACGCCCAGGACAGCCCCCCTCTCACTTGCTGCTTCCGGAGGCTGAGGGAGGGTGCGCAGCGTCTCCTGATCTGGCCCCCAACCGCCTATCACCTCTCCAGCCGGTCCGCCTAGGCCCAGACCGGGGCCTCGATTTGGGCACTGCCTGCTCCCTTCGCGTCTCCGGGTCGGGATGTCACCCAAGTCCTGCCAACCGTCAGCTTCCCGGGCAGTAGGCGACACCGCCGGGTCCACAGCCGCGCCGGGGGCACCTGCAAGGCTAGCGGACAACAGGGTCCCTCGAAGGCCGGTGTTTTGGGGGCAGTTCGCAATGCTTATGTGTGCTGCAGGGGAATTAGGGCAGGGAGCCACGCAGACCTGCGACTATTCAGGTCGCCATCTTGGCCACGCCCCCCATATCTCCTTATTAAAAATCAAATAAAAACCGAATTTCAAAAAACTGCAGAATCATAACAATTATCGCCACAAGACCAAGCATGCTCAAGCTCTGACGACGGTTCTCCTATATGGTGTAATTTTTCAATAGCAGTGTTCTGTGTCAGATGTTGGAATGAATCCCAGCATCAAATTAACACAATATCTGTCGGAAGGGCATTCTTTATATTCATGTCTCTCTTTCCAGGTGTGATTATATGGGCAATTTGTTTACATCAGTAAATATTGTTGGTGAAGGGACCTATTTGTTATGTGTAAATGCTAGGTCTGGCCTACAACTTACACAGTAGTGTCTATGAAAAAATCATCACTCAGAATGTACCAAAGATGCATGCAATCCTGCAGGCAGATCTCTAAGTTGCAGGTTATCAGCTAATGGTGGTAGAGGTTAACATGCAGCTCAATTGCTTGTTTTATCTAGACTGTTCTTAGATTAGTTCTTCCAGGGCTAAATTCGGACCCACATGAGAAAACGAAATGCAGTAACCCAGATAAAAGAAGAGAGAGAGATGAAATAGGCCAGACTAGAGAGTGAAGGATTAAAAACAGCAGCGCTAGCAAGGAGCGTCTTGCCTGTCCATCGGTAACTCGTCGCAACCTGGAAGCAGTGTGGGAGGTACCGAGGAAGGTTCGACGTCATCCTTTATAGTCGGGCTGATTGGTTAATTGACGTTTAACCGCACGGGGGCCAATCCTCTGTAAACCTTAAGCAAATAGCCTGCTTCCCAGATACTTAAGCTTGCAGAAAGCATCCATTTGGCAAATTGCACTATATCACATTGCATGCTTATCAAACTTCTAGGACCAGCGTGTGGCACTTTAAGCTGTAAGCGTCCAACCTTGAGAACAGAAACGATAACTTGCGCACTAGGGCACTTAACATTTAATTGTATGCATGTGTACAACATGCTCTAGCATGCTTATCAAATCCCATGTGATAAGGATAATTTGTCTTGTTTTTTAAAGTTGTGTGTCGCTTATGTTTTAAATGTAATTTAGCAAAATGTTAATCTTTACTGCTGAATGTATTGGCATTGTAGTTTTATGGTATATTTATTATCTCTAATGATTTTAAGTAATTACGCAATAAAGATGATGATGATGAGAAATTGTGCTGTCTTTTGCAACGGTATACTTTGAGATCAAAAGAAAGAGATTTAGATATTGATCTATGGTTCCCAAAATTTACCGTAAATCAAATTGAATCTCTGAGAAAATATCATGCTCCTGAACCGATGAGTGGAGTGTAGCCAGAATAACCCTCCCCACCGCCTTCACCCGTGAATCCAAAAGCGAGGTAGGTCCATAGCAAGCTGGGTTAGCTTTATCACCTTTTTGGTGGATGGGCAGTATTACTGATTCCTTGCATGATCGGGGGGGGGGGGGGGGGGGGAGTCTGTGTTACTTACCGCCCTGGAGACATTGGTAACAATTGGTGCACTATCACCATCTCTAACAATTCTACTGGGACTCCATCAGGCCTGGTGCTTAGTGCCACCCTCAACCTTTTGGTGATTGTGAGAAGTTGGCCTGATATGTGATGTTTCCAATTCTGGAACCACCTTGTGTCAGTCCAAACAATCCCTTATGGTGTCTGGTTGTAAGTCAACCTTATTAGACAAGCTATCCTAGTGGTAGCATGGACTAAGCAGCCTTAAAGGCTAAACTCAAGAGGTCGTGTTAAGCGAGCTGTTTTACCAATCACAATCCTGTAATACCAAATGAAAGAACACCACACAAGTATATATTATAAAAATATATGTGTTTATTACTAAAATAATCCCCAGTACTCTTTATGAGCAAAGGGGCACAAGCGTTAAATCAAAAGCACAGTATAACATATGAAAGTTGCACAATTATGGATGAGGGCGGGTGGCCACTCAAACCATATACTAAGAAAGTGGTATAAGAGATACCAATCGAACAGTGGTTAGGCCTAGGGCCTAGGGAATCGCTGGGAGCAGTCGGGACAAGCAATGCTGAAGTCGGGAAAAGCCCGCGGGATTCGGGTGCAGCGCTTAAAGCACACGCATGCACCAATGCAAAGTCAATGGTGCGTAAAAGTTATACAAATAGAGTTTAAGGATACTTCCGCTGAACCTAGAAGGACAAAACTTTAGACACAGACCCTAGAGGTGTGTACCAGTGTGGGAACACCGGCGTTGCTGAGTTACCTGACCCACAGGAAGCGGATGCATAGGGTCGAAGTGGCGTCGGGTTTCGTCACGCAGGTTGTTGGTGCTTGAAGGCGATGCTGCAGGCGATGTGAAGGAGAAGTGTCCGGTGTGATCCAAGGGTGGATCAGAGTTGTAGAGTACCTGAAAGCAGAGTGGACAGAGTCTGGGTCACTCAGCAGTGACCAGTGTGGAACCAGGACGGAACCAGGCATGTCGGGCGCAATCAGGTGGTTGTTGAGGAGCTTCTCTCCGCTGCCACGTGGGCTCTGGGGCATCTGCGATGTCCAGGAGCGGGTCACGAGCTGTCCCACGCAGGTTCTCACCGTCGGCGCTGTCGGCTTCAAGATCGGAGCAAACAACACTTGGCAAGAGCAATCCACGCGGGATTGGAAGATTGCTTCTCACTCGGACCAGGAGGGTCAGAGCGGGTGCTCCTTTTCAGAGGAGCGGGTGCAAGTCTGGAGCAACCAGAATCACAAGTCGTATTTAGGTTTTCATTGGCACAGGGGCCACAAGCCAGCTGGCAAGGGACCGGGCCAACGCTTTGAGCCAAAGAGAGCAGAAGGGCCCCACGCAGCACTCGTCGAGTGTAGAGGGGTGAGCTTCAGTGCAAAAGTGGCTCAGGGCTGGGGCTTCTCAAACCCCGGTGTACAGCTTCGAGGGTCACTCGTGGGCTGCACGGTCAGCGTCTCGTGGTCTTTTCAAGATGGCGTGCCCCACGCTTCCGGTCGCCTCCACGGGTCTCAGCTCTGCAGGGACTGTGGATCGGGCTGTAAGAAGGCAGACAAGCTTAATCTCGTCGATCTCTGTTGCTCGAGTTCCGGTGGGAACTGCAACAAAGCAGACATCAAGGTGCTGGATGGTGCCTGTTTGCACAGGGTGGTCACTCCTTGACCACAAGGGAAATTCGTCAGTCTTCTACGTCGAGTAGGATGTCGAAGGGTCCAGAGTTTCGTTTCAAATGTTTCATCAGGATAATCTGAGTGCGTTGGCACTGCTCCCATTCTTATACCAATCTAGGGGGCTGGATTACCTGCTAGGTCCCCTCCTATGGGTGGGACCCAGGAAGGGGGTGGATCCACCCCTTTCCCTTTGATCCAGGCCGCGCTGGGACTGGGGCTGGTGTGCCCCAGAACCGGTTTGGCCGGATTATGCAAGGGGCAGCCTTGTGGTCCCCAGGCAGTGTCTGGTTTCTTTCAAACCTCCCTGCTACAATCCACTATCTCCTGTCTGGAGTGGTGTAACACCTCCCTGCGACAGGAAAGCCTTTGTCCAGGCCTCCTCTGCTGAGGTTCGGTCGGCAGCAGGAGGTCAGACTTGTGTCTGTGGCAGAAGCATCAATTTTGTGGATCTGAGGCTCTTTTAAAAATCAACCGCGTTTCAGTAAAGTAACATGTCTTCTCCCTCTAGAGGGGTGGAATGCTATCCCCGTCAACAGAACTGTCGAGGGGATAGTATTCCAAATCATATGACACCTTACACAACATGTTTTGATAAAGCCAAACCAAAGTTGCTATATAACCGCAAGGATTATAATGCACTTAATAGTATATGGTATGGCATTATCCCGGAACAGCTTAGGGAGTTTTTCCCGACAGCTGCAGACAGGCTCAGCTCATGCCAGAGCACCATCTCACATTAAACCACGCACTCTGCCTCCAGGATTGATAAGGCCTTCCATAGGAGTGGCTCACAGGTTTATATGTGTCCAGATATAGGTTTAGATATAGGTATACTATATCTAAGCAAGGGGTGATTACACCCACTTGCCCCAGCTGAGTGATCAGCCAGTTGTGTCAATTTAAGAACCAGCCAGGGGTGGCAAAAGCTATGCTTCAGCCCCTGGTAGGCCTTGGTGGCACCTATGCCCTGAGCACCTATAGTGCATGGTACAGGGGCTGACAAGGAGTCCATTTCCAATTGGGTTATGTACCTATAGTACATGTTTATGAATCTAGAGAGAGAACAGCAGGCTGGGGGTCTGATTAGCAGGCCCACAGCCTCAGTAAGTCGAAAACCAGTGAAGCAAAAAGCAAAAATTGGGGTGACCATAGGAATGCAGACCCTACTCTCCTACACAACCCCCCCCCCCAAACGCAGGGACATTAAACTTAACCTTGACCAGATAAGTCTTCATGTTCTAAGTGGAAGTACCTGGAGAGACCATCTGTATTACCATGGTCAGTCCCTGGGCGGTGCTCCACTGTAAAGTCCATCCCCTGTAGGGAAATGGACCACCTGAGCAGTTTGGGATTTTCACCCTTCATCTGATTTAGCCACAAGAGGGGCTTATAGTCTGTCTGAATTAGGAAGTGAGTTCCAAACAAGTATGGCCTCAACTTCTTCAGGGCCCAAACCACAGCAAAGGCCTCCCTCTCAATAGCTGACGAACGTTTCTCCCTGGGGGTCAGCCTTCTGCTAATAAAAGCAATGGGCTGGTCTTGACCATCTGTATTCAGTTGTGAAAGCACAGCTCCCACCCCCAAATCAGAAGCATCTGTCTGTACAATGAACTGTTTGGAGTAGTCAGGACTCTTCAGGATAGGTGCAGAGCACACGGCCTTCTTCAGGTCATCAAATGCCTTTTGACAGCTAACTGTCCACTGAACCTTTTTGGGCATCTTCTTGGATGTCAAGTCATTCAATGGTGTCACAATGTACCCATAGTTCTTTACAAATTTTCTGTAATACCCAGTCAGGCCCAAGAAGGCTCTGACTTGTGTCTGGGTAGTTGGAGGAGCCCAGTCCTGTATGGTCTGGATTTTGCTCTCCAATGGTTGAACCTGACCCCCACCTACTAGGTGGCCCAGGTACACAACCTTGCTCTGCCCTATCTGGCACTTAGTAGCCTTGCTAGTCAGGCCTGCCTTTTGCAGGGCCTCCAGAACCTTCTTCAGGTGGATCAAGTGATCCTCCCAGGTGGAGCTAAAGACAGCAATATCATCTAGATATGCTGCACAAAAGTCATCCAACCCAGCAAGGACTTGATTCACCAACCTTTGGAAGGTGACAGGTGCATTCTTCAAACCAAAGGGCATTACCACAAACTGATAATGTCCACTAGGGGTAGAGAATGCTGTTTTGGCTTTTGACTCTTCAGCTAACCTGATCTGCCAGTAGCCAGCTGTCAAATCAAATGTGCTCAGAAACTTGGCAGAAGCCAATTTATCAATGAGCTCATCTGCTCTTGGAATGGGATGAGCATCTGTCCTAGTGACAGCATTGAGACCTCTGTAGTCCACACAAAACCTCATTTCTCTCTTTCCATCTTTGGTATGAGGTTTTGGCACAAGGACCACTGGGCTAGCCCATGGGCTCTCTGATGGCTCAATCACTCCAAGCTCCAACATCTTTTGCACCTCAGCCTTTATACAATCCCTGACATGGTCAGGTTGCCTGTAGATTTTATTCTTCACAGGCAGACTGTCACCAGTGTCCACCTTATGGGTGCACCAGTTAGTTTGACTGGGTGTGAGTGAAAACATATGTCTGTGGGCCTGCAACACCTGTCTGCAGTCCACCTGTTGCTGCTCAGTGAGGCTGCCTGCCAAGGCTACTCCATCAACTGAACCATCATCAGGGTTCTGGGAAAGCAGGTCTGGGAGAGGGTCACTCTCTTCCTCCTGATCCCCATCTGTGGCCATGAGGAGACTCATGTCCTCCCTGTCAACAAATGCTTTCAAACGATGTACATGGAGTACCCTGTGGGGGCTCCTAGGGGTTCCAAAGTTAACAACATAGGTGACTTCTCCCTTCTTTTCAACAATTGGGTAGGGTCCAGTCCATTTGTCCTGGAGTGCTGCTGGGGCCACTGGCTCCAACACCCACACCATCTGTCCTGGTTTGTACTCCACCAGAACAGCCTTTTGGTCATGCCAAGCTTTCTGTAATTCTTGACTGGCCTCCAGGTTTTTGGATGCTCTTTCCATATACTCAGCCATCCTGGAGCGGAGACCAAGTACATAGTCCACAACATCTAGCTTTGGCTTTTTGAGAGGTAACTCCCATCCTTCCTTCACCAAACATAGTGGACCCCTAACAGGGTGGCCAAACAAAAGTTCAAAAGGGCTGTAGCCAACCCCCTTCTGTGGGACCTCTCTGTAAGCAAAGAGCAAGCAGGGTAAAAGGGTGTCCCATTTCCGCCTAAGCTTCTCTGGTAATCCTTTTATCATTCCCTTGAGGGTCTTGTTGAATCTCTCCACAAGCCCATTGCACTGTGGGTGATAGGGTGTGGTAAACTTGTAGTTTACTCCACACTCCTTCCACATTGCCTTTAAGTATCCAGACATGAAGTTGGTACCTCTGTCTGAAAGAACCTCCTTTGGAAAGCCCAATCTCGAGAAAACTGCAAGAAGCGCCTTTGCCACAACAGGGGCTGTTGTGGTCCTCAGGGGAATTGCCTCTGGATACCTGGTGGCATGATCCACTACCACCAGTATAAATCTGTGCCCAGATGCTGTTTGAGGATCCATGGGACCCACAATGTCTATTCCAACTCTTTCAAAGGGTACCCCCACCACAGGTAGTTGAATCAGGTGGGCCTTTGTTGTGCCACCTGACTTACCACTGGCTTGGCAAGTGACACAGGAGCGACAAAACTCCTTGACATTTTCTGACATGTGAGGCCAATGAAAGTGAGGGACAAGCCTGTCCCAAGTCTTGTTCTGGCCTGTGTCCTGCAAGGGGAATATCATGGGCCAAGGTAAGAAGGAAGCCCCTAAACTTCAAAGGTATAACCAACCTCCTGGTAGCACCAGGCTTGGGGTCTCTAGCCTCTGAGTAAAGGAGCCCATCATCCCAATAAACTTTATGGGTACCTTGAGCATTCCCTGCATCCTCAGCAGCAGCTTGCTGTCTGAGGGGTTCAAGTGAAGGGCAATCTAATTGGGCCTGCCCCAGGTCTGCCCTTGAGGGTCCCCCTGTCCCCAGAAACTCAACCTGATCAGGCTCAAGTTCCTCAGAGACAGTCTCCTCTTGGACTGCAGAATCAGCTTCCTGTGAAGTCTGATCCTCAACCTGGAGCAAGTGGGAAGGCACAGCCTTAACCCTCTTGCTCCTTCTCTTGGGTTGTGGTTGGTCTATTGCTTCAAGATCCACCACTGGTTCAGGAAGGCACTTCTTAGCCTGAGACCTTGTCACTGCAAGGACATGAGCTGAAATCCCTAGCATTTCTGCATGAGTCCTGTACTCCACTTCTGACCAAACTGAGCTTTCAAGATCATTGCCTAATAGACAGTCTACTGGGAGGTCTGTACTTACCACAACTTTCTTTAGGCCATTTACCCCTCCCCAGGAGAAGTTCACAACAGCCACACTATGTGTAGTAGTGGTGTTGCTTGCATTGGTCACTAGGTAATTCTCACCTAGTACAATCTGACCAGGGTCCACAAAGTCAGGTGTCACCATAGTGACACTGGCACAAGTGTCCCTGTAGGCCTGAGCCAGTTTCTCATTTATCAAAGACGTCTGCCTATACTTGCCCAGGTTACTGGGACTCACAGTAGTGGACAAAGATAAGTCCACATCATATAGGAGAACTGCCTGAGTAGGGACTCTGACTAGGCCAGATTCCATCTCAGTACCCTAGGTTAACCCTACTATCCCCTTAGGTTGTGCACTACCACTGCTGACTGTACTAGGGGGTGCAGGTGCTTTAGGAGCTGCAGTGGTAGGAACTGGATTTGTCTTGGTGCATTCACTGCCCCAGTGTGAAACTGATTTGCAGGCATTACACCAAGGTCTCTTTGGGCCATCATTCTTTTTCTTTTTGTTACCATTTTGGGAACCACCCTCCTTATTAGAATTTTGTGGGCCTGAAGAAGACTTTTGGTCTTTTTCTTTATCTTTCTTATCCCCACCCTTCTGGGCTGTTTTCTTCTGGTCACCACCATGGTTCTGGGGTTTCTGCTTAATCCTTGTTCTGACCCATTTGTCCGCCTCCTTTCCCAATTCTTGGGGAGAGGTCAGATCAGAGTCAATAAGGTATTGATGCAACAGCTGGTTCTGACAGTTATTAAGGATCTGCTCTCTCATTATAAGATTGTACAAACCTGTATAGTCTGAGACTTTACTTCCCTGCAGCCAACCCTCCAGAGCCTTAGTGGCACAATCAACAAAATCAGTCCAGTCCTGAGTCTGTGCTTTTTGGGTGTCTCTGAACAACAACCTGTATTGCTCAGTGGTTAGGCCAAACCCTTTAATAAGAGCACTCTTCAGGACAGAGTAGTTTTTGGCATCCTCAGGTCTAACTGTGAGGAGCCTATCCCTCCCTTTCTCAGAAAAGGAGTACCATAAAATTGCAGCCCACTGATCCTGAGGAACCTGCTGTACCATGCAGGCTCTCTCAAGAGCAGTCATCCATTTGTGGATGTCATCCCCTTCCTTGTAGGGGGGCACAATTTTTGTCAGGTTTCTATTGTCATAGCCCCTGTCTTTCTGTCTAGGAATATTGCTGCCACCAGTGGCATCTAAGCCACACAACTTTTGTTCTCTTGCTAAAGCAAGTTTAGCTTGAGCCAAGGCTATCTCTTCCCTCTCTATCTGGAGTTGGACAGCCCTCATCCTGGCCCTATGCTCTTTCCTCTAGGGGGAAGTCATTCCCCTTTGAGATTCCCTTGAGACACTAGAAATGTGAGAGTCCCCTGATGGAGATCTCACCCTTCTGTTGCCTGGGGGAATTATGTTATATCAGGCCAACTTCTCACATTGGTGTGCAGCGGTGCGGATTTGAGCTTGCTGTTGTTTTACCATTGCAATCTTTTTATCAAATTGAAAGATCACATCAAGTACCTTAGGTACATATAAATCAAAAGCTTAGCATATTTAAGTTCTACTGAACTTAGTAGTTGTAGATTAAAGGGATTAGCACACCCTGACTACAACTCACTAGCAAGGTACAGTAGGAAAACACTTAGTGTAGGTAAGTGCACCACTTGCACCTCACTAGCAGTCATGTCTGGCACGGGAGGAGCTTCAGGCTGTGCCTCTGTGACAGTTGACCCTACCAAGGCAACTTCCAGTTATGACAAACTTAGCCATAAAGACTTGGGTGCCTTATGCACGGCAAGAGGGCTAAAAAGGGGTCGCAACCCCACCATTCCTTCCCTGATAGCCATCCTGGAAAAGGATGACTTAGATAAGGCGAGTGCAGCTCCCTTAGATGCAGGAGATGGAATGAACAGTACACCCCTGAGAATGAGCACACTCCAGAAGAGGAAGAAGAAGAAGAGGAGGAAGAGGAGGAGGAGGATGGCTCAGAAGTAGATGAGCCTGATCAGGATCAGAGGGTTGACCAGGTTGTAGTTGCCAGGCTTAACCAGGCCAACTTAGACCTACATGGGAATGGAGAGGGCCAGCGCCTCCCCAGATCCTATGTGATGTTTCCAATTCTGGAACCACCTTGTATCAGTCCAAACAATCCCTTATGGTGTCTGGTTGTAAGTCAACCTTATTAGACAAGCTATCCTAGTGGTAGCATGGACTAAGCAGCCTTAAAGGCTAAACTCAAGAGGTCGTGTTAAGCGAGCTGTTTTACCAATCACAATCCTGTAATACCAAATGAAAGGACACCACACAAGTATATATTATAAAAATATATGTGTTTATTACTAAAATAATCCCCAGTACTCTTTATGAGCAAAGGGGCACAAGCGTTAAATCAAAAGCACAGTATAACATATGAAAGTTGCACAATTATGGATGAGGGCGGGTGGCCACTCAAACCATATACTAAGAAAGTGGTATAAGAGATACCAATTGAACAGTGGTTAGGCCTAGGGCGTAGGGAATCGCTGGGAGTAGTCGGGACAAGCAATGCTGAAGTCGGGAAAAGCCCGCGGGATTCGGGTGCAGCGCTTAAAGCACATGCATGCACCAATGCAAAGTCAATGGTGCGTACAAGTTATACAAATAGAGTTTAAGGATACTTCCGCTGAACCTAGAAGGACAAAACTTTAGACACAGACCCTAGAGGTGTGTACCAGTGTGGGAACACCGGCCTTGCTGAGTTACCTGACCCACAGGAAGCGGGTGCATAGGGTCGAAGTGGCGTTGGGTTTCGTCACGCAGGTTGTTGGTGCTTGAAGCTGAAGATGCTGCAGGCGATGTGAAGGAGAAGTGTCAGGTGTGATCCAAGGGTGGATCAGAGTTGTAGAGTACCTGAAAGCAGAGGGGACAGAGTCTGGGTCACTCAGCAGTGACCAATGTGGAACCAGGACGGAACCAGGCATGTCGGGCGCAATCAGGTGGTTGTTGAGGAGCTTCTCTCCGCTGCCACGTGGGCTCTGGGGCATCTGCGACGTCCAGGAGTGGGTCACGAGCTGTCCCACGCAGGTTCTCACCGTCGGCGCTGTCGGCTTCAAGATCGGAGCAAACAACATTTGGCAAGAGCAATCCACGCGGGATTGGAAGATTGCTTCTCACTCAGACCAGGAGGGTCAGAGCGGGTGCTCCTTTTCAGAGGAGCGGGTGCAAGTCTGGAGCAACCAGAATCACAAGTCGTATTTAGGTTTTCGTTGGCACAGGGGCCACAAGCCAGCTGGCAAGGGACCGAGCCAACGCGTGGAGCCAAAGAAAGCAGAAGGGCCCCACACAGCACTCGTCGAGTGTATAGGGGTGAGCTTTGGTGCAAAAGTGGCTCAGGGCTGTGGCTTCTCAAACCCCAGTGTACAGCTTCGAGGGTCACTCGTGGGCTGCACGGTCAGCGTCTCGTGGTCTTTTCAAGATGGCATGCCCCACGCTTCCGATCGCCTCCACGGGTCTCAGCTCTGCAGGGACTGTGGATCGGGCTGTAAGAAGGCAGGCAAGCTTGATCTCGTCGATCTCTGTCGCTCGAGTTCCAGAGGGAACTGCAACAAAGCAGACATTGAGGTGCTGGATGGTGCCTGTTTGCACAGGGTGGTCACTCCTTGACCACAAGGGAGATTCTTCAGTCTTCTACGTCGAGTAGGATGTCAAAGGGTCCAGAGTTTCGTTTCAAATGTTTCATCAGGATAATCTGAGTGTGTTGGCACTGCTCCCATTCTTATACCAATCTAGGGGGCTGGATTACCTGCCAGGTCCCCTCCTATGGGTGGGACCCAGGAAGGGGGTGGATACACCCCTTTCCCTTTGATCCAGGCCGCGCTGGGACTGGGGCTGGTGTGCCCCAGAACCGGTTTGGCCGGATTATGCAAGGGGCAGCCTTGTGCTCCCCAGGCAGTGTCTGGTTTCTTTCAAACCTCCCTGCTACAATCCACTATCTCCTGTCTGGGGTGGTGTAACACCTCCAAGCGACAGGAAAGCCTTTGTCCAGGCCTCCTCTGCTGAGTTTCGGTCGGCAGCAGGAGGTTAGACTTGTGTCTGTGGCAGAAGCATCCATTTTGTGGATCTGAGGCTCTCTTAAAAATCAACCGCGTTTCAGTGAAGTAACATGTCTTCTCCCTCTAGAGGGGTGGAATGCTATCCCCGTCGACAGAACTGTCGAGGGGATAGTATTCCAAACCGTATGACACCTTACACGACATGTTTTGATAAAGCCAAACCAAAGTTGCTATATAACCGCGAGTATTATAATGCACTTAATAGTATATGGTATGGCATTATCCCGGAACAGCTTAGGGAGTTGTTCCCGACAGCTGCAGACAGGCTCAGCTCATGCCAGAGCACCATCTCACATTAAACCACGCACTCTGCCTCCAGGATTGATAAGGCCTTCCATAGGAGTGGCTCACAGGTTTCTATGTGTCCAGATATAGGTTTAGATATAGGTATACTATATCTAAGCAAGGGGTGATTACACCCACTTGCCCCAGCTGAGTGATCAGCCAGTTGTGTCAATTTAAGAACCAGCCAGGGGTGGCAAAAGCTATGCTTCAGCCCCTGGTAGGCCTTGGTGGCACACCTATGCCCTGAGCACCTATAGTGCATGGTACAGGGGCTGACAAGGAGTCCATTTCCAATTGGGTTATGTACCTATAGTACATGTATGTGAATTTAGAGAGAGAACAGCAGGCTGGGGGTCTGATTAGCAGGCCCACAGCCTCAGTAAGTCGAAAACCAGTGAAGCAAAAAGCAAAAATTGGGGTGACCATAGGATAGCAGACCCTACTCTCCTACAGTGATTGACAGCCTAACCTCCTCAAGTTTAAAAACAGGGCCCACTGCTGGTTCGCCAACATAAAATGGTGTGTGATCTAAACCAGAAAGCCCAAAGCTTTAAACCTTTGCAAAATTATTCTCCCATCCAGAGTTGTAACCGTTATTGCTGAGTGCAATGCTGGGGTTCGTATTCCAGCGCATCGGGACAGTTCTGCCTGCAGCCCTTTTGACTCCCTGCCTCACCTGCTCACCGCTGGTCTTGCCGGTCTCGCTCTCTGCTCCTGGCTCTTGTCTCCCCCCACCGCCGCAGCCTTCGCCATACCGGCGCGGCCGCTGAGAAGGGGGGAGACTACAACTCCCAGGGTCACTTGCGGCAGGAAGCCGCTCCCGCCTATTTCCGCGCCTGGAGGGGCTTAAAAATCAAGGTCAGCCCCGGGGGAGCGGGTTCGTATTCCAGCACATTGGGACAGTTCTGCCTGCAGCCCTTTTGACTCCCTGCCTCACCTGCTCATCGCTGGTCTTGCCGGTCTCGCTCTCTGCTCCTGGCTCTTGTCTCCCCCTGCCGCCGCAGCCCTTGCCATCCCGGCGCGGCGGCTGAGAGGGGGAGACTAAAACTCCCAGGGTCACTTGCGGTAGGAAGCCGCTCCCATCTATTTCAGCGCCTGGAGACATTTAAAAATCAAAGTCAGCCCCCGCGTCGCGGGACTCACCGGGCTAAGCCCGGGCCAAGGGTGGGCCTGTTTGAGCCCGTTTGAGAACAGCTCGAGGACGGGACGGGGCCACCCTCTAACATCTATTTGCCAAGGTTAGTTTTCAACTGTTACTCGGGGCTCTCCATGGATTTGTAACTTGTAGCTTGGTAAATTGCCTCACGAAGGTTTTTGTCACCGGAATATCATACCGAAGGCAGTTTACATACATTGACAAAATGCCCCTAAAGGCAGTGAAGGGAGGGAAAACGACAACTACTGGCACAATTATGGGTACGCTGGATCAATTCATTGTACAGGCTTCGTCAATCCTAGCTCATGAAATAGACCGCACAGAAAAAATACTGTCACTGGACCCTGCTTTTAATAAAAGGTCTTCAATAGGAAGGCTGGCTTGGGTGGTGTCGCCTACCACCACTCTAGGCCCTGATGCTCCTTTGAGTGAAGGTGCTGGGGTGGATCGTGGGGTTCATTCTGTTCAAGTCCATTCTCCCCAGGGTGATACCGATTGTCCAAGCTCAATTCAAGGTAATACGTCAGTTGTGCGGATTGGCTCTCCTGAATGCAGCCTTTTGTCCGACCTCCCGGAGAGTACTGAAAGGGCTCGATCCACTCGTGGTGCAAAATTTGGGCAACCAATACCGGTCACCAAAAGGAAACGTGGGGGTGCAGCTCATAAGGGCAGAAAAGCTAAAGTCAAGAAGCAAAATGCTTTTGTAGAAACTCCTGGGGTAACATTGACACCTTTAAATAACAGTGCAGAGGATATGACTCCGACGATTGTCGTGGTGGATCCAGTGATGCCACCTAGGATGGAGTCTCCATTGGAATGGAGCCAGGACATATGGGATAAACTTGAACAGCTTTTTTTATGGGTCCTGTGCCCCCATCTATAATAGACTGGACACCATTGAAAAGAGACTCACAACTCTAGAATCTGCAAGGGCCAAGGTCAAAGATAATAGCAGGCCTGGGTCGGCCTACGGGACCACGAGTGGGGATGGTGTTGTGGGTGATCTTTAGTATAGACCAAGTCCTAACCCTCCTATCCAGATAGTGAAGGCAGCGGCACCCAAACGTAATCCCACCACGATTGCTAGTGACTCTATTTCTCAGACTAGAATGTGTGGTGCTAATGGATTGCAGCCACCGTGTGTTGAGGAAGATGGGGTGGGAGGTCTGAGTTTAGGGACCCAACATCTAGGCTGCAGCAAAAGGGTGTCCAATGACTTACCTCTAGATTGTTTATCATGCATAGATCTCCCCCCGGCTTCCGCGCCATATGTGTCTATTCTAACCGGGGTTCCTCCATTGAGGCCAGGTCAACGAGAGAACTATGCAGAACTGAATAACAAGAGCATCCACTGGCTCATTGTGAATCGGTCTTTACCCCCTAGGGTGTCGGACAAAATTTTATTTGCAAGAAGGGTGGACTGGGTTGGACCAAGACCTAAAACTACCAAGGGTGATAGTGTTATCATCATTTTCAGGGATTCTAGAGCTGTAGAACACATATGTGGCTGGGAACATCAAGGTACGGATTCCCTAATTAAATCACTCCCTTTGACATACTTTTATCCAGCTAATTACCTGGGTTTCTTTGAATGCCCAGGTAGGAAGGAGTGGGTCAGCCAAGGGCCTTGGGGAGGTTTCGGTGTTTGTTCGGGGATTAGGTACGATGTACTATCGGGTCTAGAAGAGTGCGATTGACATCAAATCACGCCTAATCATAGCGTTCCCGTTAGTGCCCCGCAAGCTTATATCCCCTATAACTCTGGCCGTAGACTGGATGATCTAGCACACGGGGAACCTAGTTCAACTAATTCCCCACAGTTACATTCTGTATAGAGAATGCAGGTAAAGTCCCTGTAGATGGTAATCTAATACCTACTAGTGGAAATGGTGTCAAAGATTTGTTAACGATCATGGGGTTGAATAGGAGTTTTGGACCACCCTCTACTCAGGATGGCTGTCCTTTAAGATAGGATCTCTGTACCCAAAGGTCCAATACTGTGTCCCTTTTATCCTGGAACATTGCAGGACTGGGTTCTAAACTAGCACTTCCTGACTGGTCAGATTTCATGGAAACTCACGATATATGTCTCTGTCAAGAGAGATGGGCGGTAGAGCCCGTATATAGTCCGGGGTATCTTACCTTCCAGGTTCCAGCAGTAAAACAAGCGAAAGGCCGTCCAGCGGTGAGGCTGGTGATTTGGGTTCGACAGGCTCTGTCGTGTAAAGTATCCCAAATATCCACAAATAATTTGACATTCTTGCAATAAGAATTACTTCAGATCAGGGTCCTAGTTTGAATATCTATAACGTCTACGCAAAAGGCCTCATTAGTGGGCGAAGTTCGGAAGTTGTAGCAGCTGTGGAGAGGTTGTTGGATGAAACGCCGAGTAACTCCAGCCCGATAGTCGTGGGGGATTTTAACACAAAGTTTGAACTACTAGGGCTTGAGGACCAGTGTCTCATGGAAGAAGAAGATGCAAAGTGGGGTATACCTATCCTTGAGATTGAGCCAATCAAAAAATTGTCAGAGCGGCCATTCAAATGAAGGGGATGTGTATAGGTCACCAGTTGAGGGCTGCAAATGGGCGTACACTGTCTGACAGGAAGGTGGTTGATACGTTTAACAACGGCCACAGGACTAGCCGTATTGATTATGTGCTAGTGAGCCTACCCCTGTGGCAGTTCCTTAAAGATTTGGGGCATATTACCAACAACTAGCGATAATTTTTGTCTCTAACTTGTTTAGAGACAAAAATAATCGCCGCGCATCGGCGATTTTTATCGCAGATAAACCTTGCTATTAACAAGGTTTATCGCAAATGCGATAAAAAACGGCCGAAATGCATGAATATCGCTGAAAAGTCAGCGATATTCATGCATTATCGAGCAAATGCTCTTAGCCATGTTATCCACCTCCCATTGGATAACATGGCTAAGAACTGCTCAGGGCAGGTGTTAGCTTTTGGAGATATTCCCGCTTAGCGCGAATATCTCCAAAAGTTGGTAATAGGAGATAGCGATGTTAGCGACTGTTTTCAGTCTCTAACATCTTGGCACGCCCACTTTGCATCTCATTAGTGATAAATATCACTGACATGCAAAGTGGGGCCCAAGATGGTCGCTATCTCCTACTAGCTGTCGCTAACTGGTGTTAGCGACAGCTTGGTAATAGGGAGATAATTTTATCTCCGCTTTCTTGGCTTTTAAAGTCAAAAAAGCGGAGATAAACCCCCTTGATAATATGCCCCATGGTTGTTACTATTCGAGTTGAAAGTGATCATAACCCCCTCATCGTCACAATGGATGGGTTGTTAGGTGAAGCTTTATCCAGCATGGAAAAGGCAGTGGCCAGTGACCTGCTACTGACTAACGATACCCGCCATTTGAAATGGAGTAACATTATAGAAGACCCGGAAACACTGATAGCCATGAATAACGAGGAAGATAGCGTATTGGAAGTCTGGGGAACTAGTGAGGGAAGCCAGACCCTGATGCCCCAAATAACCGAGATGCACACAACGCTCTTTGACCGTTTAAAGCTATTTTTCTGTCAACCTAGTAATACTAAGAAAGGCATGAACAAGAAACCAGAAGGGTGGTTTAATGAGAAATGTCGGCACTCACGGAGGGCTCTGGGGGTAGCCTTAGGTTCTGGGGACTCAGCTAGAGTAAGGCTGGTGCGGGACCGATACAGAAAAGCAGTCAAGGAAGCCAAAAAGCTCTGGGACCAGGCAAGATGGCAGGAGCTCAAGGAAGCATGTGAGTCTCGAAATCCTAAACTATTCTGGAGTAAGTACAAATGGGACAGGGGGGTTGCCTAGAACCCCCGCAGAATAATGTTGCCCACCACCTTTGGGTTGAACACTTCAAACCTCAGTATGCTTCCCCTGATGACGAGCGGAATAATGATCCCCTTGATCACACTTTTTTTACTAATGGGACATTTACATTAGAGGAGGTGGATAGGGCGTTAGATTCTATCACACCAGGACGTGCCCCTGGAATTGATAGCATCCCCGCGGATGTTTTCTTAAATTATAAGCCATCCTGGCGTCTGTATATTATACATGTAGCAAATGCAATTGCTTATGGCGCTCCAATCCTGCCTTCCTGGAAAGGGTCGGAGATTATTCCAGTATTTAAGAAGGGTGACAAATCAGTGGCAGCTAATTATAGGCCAATTAGCCTTATAGACTCTATCCAAAAGATTATGGGTAGGCTGATTTTACAAAAGCTCCAGTCATGGATAGAAGATGAGCAAATCCTAACCCCCCTCCAGGCGGGTTTTCGACCCCTCACAAGCACCATAGACCAGGTTTTCTGTTTTATTACTATCTATTGGAAGACAGTTGTTCTGGGGAAAGGGGCTTTGTATGTGGTATTCGTGGATTTGAAGGCAGCCTTCGACCTAGTACCGCGTTGCAGGCTGTGGCGTGTCCTGAGTGAGATGGGGATGGCTCCCGAACTGCTATCCCTGATCGTCCGCTAGCATGAGGACAACCATGCACGGGTTTGGTGGGGGCCAGGAGTGAGGTTACCGAGTCATTTGCCGTGAACAGGGGAGAGCGCCAGGGATGCGTGCTAGCACCTACCCTGTTCTCACTCTATGTAAACGGGGTGGCCGATTTCCTCTCGGTGGTCCCCTCCGATGCCCCCATGCTGGCAGATGAACATATACCCATCCTCATGTTCCCGGACGACACCCTGATTATCTCCAAGACACTAGTGGCCTGCAAAAAGTCCTACATAGGTTTGAGGACTTCTGTTCTATCCGGGACCTAGTAATCAATATGGCTAAGACAAAGTTCATGTCTTTCAATGAACATAGATCATTTCGGGGAAAGGTATACATGAACAATGCACCCCTTGAAAAAGTCGATGCCTTTACCTATCTGGAAGTCCCGCTACAGGCAGATATAAGTTGGTCAAACCAAATTGATGTGGCCACATTAAAGCATAAACAACAGTCAGGGATCCTTGCAGTCAAATTCAAATCTTCCCTCTCCAAACCGATCAGCCCACTACTGGAGATTTATGGCATGAAGGTCTTAAGTTCCGCTCTATATGGAGCCGAGCTATGGGGTTTTACGAACTTAAAGCCTCTAACTGCAGCTGAAAATTCTTTTTTGCGAAAGGTCACCAGCGCTCCAAAAAGTACACCTATGCGACCACTACTGCTAGATCTGGGCAGGAAAGCAGTAATGGATTTGGCGAAACTTCGTCCCCTTCTATACTGGCGAAGATTGTGGTGCACAGTTGAATTATCGCATTATGCCAAGGGTCTCAAAGATCTAATGGATGCAGATCGCTTTCACAAGGTTAATTGTTTGAAGGAGATTAGGGCGCTGTTGGTGAACCTGGGCCTGAGCGAATTGTGGGACGATCCCCTTAACGCTGCTTTTCCCTCTAAGAAGATCTTGAAGGAAATGTATTGGGAAATTATTATGATTACAGCATGCTCTAGTGAATCAGCAAAGCATTTAACAGGCCGGTTACTAGAATTCAAGTCAAGGCCCTGTTTTTGAACAATATTGGGATGCCATCGAAAAACCCTTTGATAGGAAATAGTATTTCCAGCTGAGGGTCGGTACCCTACCTGACAGGTCATTTACTAGTAAATGGGTAGGGGTTACCAAGAATGCATGCCCAAAGTGTTCAGATAGACAGGAAACGATCAGTCATCTGTTGTTTTTTTGCCCATTATATAATAAACCCCGCTCTACGTGGGTTATACCAATCTACAAGCTATTAGGCTTTAGAAGGCATGAAGAGGCGTTGAGAGTCCTTACTACGGATCCAACCCTATCAATAGCAATCACAATGGCTAAGTTTTTGGGATGGGCCTGGTTTATTCAATCTAGGGTGCTTCCCCAGGCTTACACCAAATGATAACCTTTAATGTTAGCCTGTAATACAAGTAATGAACTGGAGTTATGAAATGCTGCTGGGGGCTTAATGTTGATTTTTATGGAATTGAATATTTAAATTTTTTTAGACACATCTTATTCATCAGTTACTAAACGTTTAATAATTTCTTAAATATGTTTTTAGGTCTGGAATATTTATGTAATAATTTTTTTACGTGCATGTTGTAATGTCTATGTTGTGCTTTTATGACACATCTGTCGAATAAAGCTATTTTGAATTTGAATTTGCAATGCTGAATCATTAAAATGAGGAACATTAATCACTTCAGAACATTCTGTGTTGTCACGTAAAGCACTTGTTCTGGAGAGAGGCACCCAAGTGTCCTCCATAATCATCATTTTCCTGAGAGTTATCATCCTTTTATATTCTGCTCTACAAAGCTGAACTTCTACAATAATTGTTAAAAGTTATTCTGAGAGACTTGCAGGCATTGGTACATGAATGGTCAAACCATCTGTATGGTTTTTCGACAGGGTGACATCAATTTGACTAGCCCCAAACTAAGCTCCTTAAATGAATTCAGAATCACCACTAGATCCTCGTCAAAATCTAAACATTTAAAGAAATGATTACCATTAAAGGATAGAAATTCAGCCAAAGCCTAACCACTTTTAAAGCACCCTCTTGTGTTGGTCCTTGTCCAAGTCTTGGTGGGAGGACAATTTTAGAATGGAAGGACCTAAACAACCGAGGGACAAAATTAAAAGATTATGGTCTCAAGCTTAATGAGACGCAACCATAAACTCAAGATCCTCAACTCTCCTCTGAAATAATCATAAAATCAATAGTGTAAACAAAAAACCCTGCTGGTAAATGTAGTAATCGGGTCAGAAGATGGATTACAAATATCCACAGCAAAATAAAGAGTATATCTAGTGAGAAGATCATTGAGGGCGTTACCCAGACTAGAATGTGAAAAATCTGTTAAGCCAGAGCTCTAAGGCTCATCATGATCACAAACCTCTTTAGCATTTAGATTACACAAATAAGGTGTTAAAACCACTTGCCCATAGGAGAACCACCCTTTACTCTGTTTAGCCCAGTTATTTGGGAATAAAGTTGCATGTTATTGCAAAGATGTTATCATAAAAATTAACAAGAATAATTTTATCAAATCTCCGAGCATCAAAACAGAGTGCCAAATAAATGGGAGATTTGAACGGAGTGTTCTGAATTGCAGGTGCCCATTTTGAAGCGATCAACAGGGCTAGACCCTCTTTAGGTCTACCGCTAGATGACTCAATAGCAGGACTCATAAACTAGACAAAACTATAAAAAAAACCTTATCCAAAAGCCAAGTCTCCTGCAGAAGAACACAATCAAACTGCTTAAAACCCAATCGGGGTTATGCAATTCAGACTTAAGACCCGCAACGTTAAATGAAATGCATCGCAAGGATACCAAAAATGGGTTGGATGAATTCAAAGTGTGTACAACAGAGGCTTGGTTGAGTGGTGAATGTAGGATCTCTTAAACAGGAATAAAGACCTCATCAACAAAGCGCGATTCTCTGGTAGCTCTACCGTCAGTGCACAGGTACCCAGGACAGTCTCTGTTTTTGGTCAGTCTGTATCCTCCAAAGTGGACAAGGGGTCAAAAAAATTGGAAGTCTGAATGTTAAAGCTCGTTGGACAGTGTGGACAGATTAGATGAGTGGGAGGAGTCCCATTCAGGGTTTGCCCAAACTGGACCATCTGGCCTATAAAAAATACCCAAAGGTAAAATATGCGTCTCATGAAGGAGGGGGGAGAAGTTTGTGCCCTAGAGAGGATGTAGTCAGTGATAAAAGAGGTCTTTAGACTTAAAGCACACTACCCCCTCCCCTGTTTTCTGCCCACACCTTACCCATGCAGTCCTTCTCACCATGATAATGTTTTTATAATTGCATACATCTTGACCAATATTTTGAGACACCTAGTAAAGAATTGTTTTCTTGAAGTTATTGCAGTTTTTAGCTTGACGAGCTTTGAGAGTAGGAACATTACTTAGTATGACAACATATAGAGTAGCCTCTGGTGGCAACAGTAATCTGGAAAGCTGGAGCATCAGAGATGCCATAGAAGGTTGTGAAGAAAGTTTAATATGATCAACTGATTTACACCGTTCCAAATTGTCATCACCCATAACATTAGAAAATGGCCACATGCTTTGCGGGGTTAAGTGAATGGGGTGATCCATGATCCTGTTGTGCAACAACTCTGCAGTTACTTGACCTGGCCTGTCCATCCGAGACATCCTTATGGAAGAAACCAGCTGGTGGGCCCCCATCCACCTGCGACAAGCTGACTAGACAAGGTTTCAGTCTCAAAAGCTCCTTGTTTACCTCTGCTGAAGAGATTTCAATTTTAGAGTCTCTGCAAATTGGGTCAAGTTAGGACTTGATAAGACACTTCAGTGAAGCATGCAAACTGGAGTCAAGCTCTGAAATGGAAACTAGCCCAACCTTTAAAGAATTCAAACAACGGTTAGACCTGCCTTTTGCACATGATTATAACCTTGTGGGTCACAATTCGAGGTTTGCTTCCTCTAGGTTCTTTCTTTCCTTTTGTTTTTTTTAAGCGGGGAGAAGTAAGTGGACAGTCAAATAAAAAAGTTGTTTTAGCTCCTTTTGAATTGGCGTTGTGGCGGCGTGGAATGAACTGGGCGAAAGCTAGGTCTAGGTAGGTCCGGTTTTATTTTTTTTAGGACACGCTTATTACGACTGGTAAGTCTTTCTGATGCAAACTTGGCGGGATCCGTGGTGGCGGTAGGGTCCCAAGTTCCACAGCCAGGCAGGACTTGTCAGGTGTCCCCGTCAATTCAGGGGAGGAATGTCAGCCAAAAGAAATAATATAGAGAAAAAACCCATCATTGGGCTGTTATCTGAGCACCACCAAATGTCATGGCTGGGAGTGAGGGAGACACCTGTAACACTTGTGTACTTAGTGCGCTACGGTCGAGGGGCAGGGTGTGAGTGCAGTGCCGGTGAAACAAGGAAAGGAGTGAGGGATACGGGAGGGGGTACGCAGGAACAGCTTGAGCAAAAAGCTCCGACTGACGCTTAAGGGCGTCCCCGCTTCCCCACCCAGCCCGAGAGCCGGTCCCGTACCTGAAGAAGCCATGCGCCTCCAGGAGCGTGGCTTGGGGATGAGTGGGAACGTTGGCCTCCTGGCACTGGCTCCGTCGAAAGCGAGTCTCCGACCGTCTTCTGCTCCTCACTGCCTTCGGGTTGATTCTTCCTGGAACTCGTAACCGCCGTTGTTCCTCTGTTCTCCTCCTTCACGTCGGTGATGTCGCAAGCCTCTTTGTATTCTTCCTGCACTTTATCCAGTGGTCTTCCTGTGACGTTCAAAGCAGGCGTGGCTTCATTGCAGTAGAAAGCCCAATTAAAGGAACACGGTTCTTTTTCTTCGGCTGTATTACGATCTACTTCCCAGGACCAGTCATCCTGTTGGGGATCAAAGAGAGAGGGTGATGGGTTGAAACAGTTCATCAGTCTGTATCGCCATCTTGTGACCCGGGGTGCAGGTCTGCCCGGTGACAGGCTCCCACTATACTTCCGTTCTTGACAGAAGAACAAAAGAGGGTATAGTAGTAGGGGCATTTAAATTAGTTGTTCCCAGGCTCTCCTCAACAGATGTAATCTCTTTATTGATAACCCTCAATGGCTTTCGACAAAAATGAAGTAATTTTAGACGATGAAGCTAATTTATTAGGGATTGAGGAAGACTTCTTTGCTTTTTGCGCAACAAATTATTCTCTGATTGTAGAAGTTAAGGGCCTAGTGAGATGAGTCAACCCAGCCTCTCCCGGCTTTTGACGGGTTCAGACAATCCCATCTTGGTCCGGTCTTTGCCCGCGCATGCCCAACACTGCGGGATAAATGTGTGCCTACTATGGCGCTTTCTTAGAGCAGGCTGGTAGACAGAGCCCTGTGGCACCTCTCAGTAGTGGCGTCCAATGGTACGGGAGAAATTTGCGCCTACTATTGTGCTTTCTTAGAGCCCCACCTCCTCTTTGGGGCAAAGTGCGCAGGGCAGGCTGGTAGACAGAGTCCTGTGGCACCTCGCAGTAGTGGCCTAAGCATAGGACATCACCAATACTTTGGTGGTAGTCACTCACATAATTCTTTGGTGAGTAAATCGGTGGACCATTAGCTTATTATTTGAGAATTGCAACATCATTAGTCGACAATAACGTTGATGACCGAAACATTAGTTCAATCAGATTCTAGCGTGTGTACCTACCCTAGCACCGAGATATAAAGAATGTGACACAGGGAGCACTGCCATTGCAGCTCACACTTTTCTCTCCAGATTCTGGGTGAAGAAAAAACTTACTTTTGGAATCTGATCGCTGGAGCACAACATTTCCAGTGTGTATAACTTGAGCACGACCTCCTGGATGTAGAACTTCACTTTGTCACAGCCTGTAACTATTACATTCTGAATGTGAATTAACCCACAGGTCCATGTCACAGGAAAAACCTCCCTCCTATTCCTAACCTGTTTTTTCAGAGACTGAATCGCTGGAACCTAGACGCCTCAAACCACAGGATGGAACACTGACTTCTTAACAGAGAATAAAGCTACTCCACTTTCCTCTCACAAGTAAATTGTTCAGCCTACCCTTCAACTGTGGATTAGTTAAACATTTCCTAAATCTAGAGGGACACACCAATACTACATTTATATCAGTTCAAATGTACTCAGGTAGTGGTGGCCAGAATTATCGCACCTCGTATTTTACTGTAACATAAAACGCATTTTCGTGGGAAAGTTGGTCGGTCATGAAACTGGTATAGTGAAAGGTGGAGGTGCTATCATGGTTCGAGCACCCTACTATCATAGGTTGCATATATACATTAAGAACAGTTAAAGTATCAAATGTATTTACTATGAAGAACCAAAGGACTCTCCAAAAAATGTAGTGTTCAGACAGTATAGACTTTCATTAGATAGACATAGCGCTGTTTAATTCTCAACATGATCATGATAATACAATAATACAGTCAAATGTAAAAAGGGTTGTAATCCACAGAATACACAATCTTAGTTCATGTTGAGATATCCAGAAGGAACACAGCCAACACGTGTTTAGTCAAGCTTTGACTTTTTCAAGGCTGTAAAATAATTACAAACTTGATGTTCTGTTTGTTGCATACAACATTTTTCTGCAATTCTGAGCATAACCAAAAAGCATATTATAAAAAGAGAAAGTGAAGATGGATTGAGTAAGCACAAAAGAGAGGTATAAAAGAGACAATGTCATGAGAAAGAGATAACTTCTGGCTCAAAGATCTTTTTTGTCTGGACACTACATTTTTGGAGAGTGCTTTGGTTCTTCATAGTAACGACATTTATATCAGCAGGGCATTACCCTTTCTGTCCATGTGACTGAAGCCAGTTGTTTTCCTCCCAGAATATTTAAGTACCATCCAGTGAGGTTTTGAACTCAAATACCCTACCAGTTCTCTGACAGCTTGTATGATACTCCTGAACATGGAATGCAGGTACTCTGTTTTTACGCTAGACCAGTTGTGTGCCAGCACACTGAAATGCATCTTCCTCTTCAGATCACAGCAGTATGTACTTCTGAAACGAGACGACGAGAAATACCTACATCTGACCTTTTATTTCAGCCTGCATGTTACTGAAGGGTTTGCTTTTGAACCTGTAGCCCAGAAAAAAAACCTTTCTATATGCACTTAGAGCTATTTCTACATCCATGCCACTTGGGCACAACGTACCCAATTCAGAATTAACTGGGCAGAGGCAGAATCGTGCTAAATATGTGCACACAAACATTTGCATCCTGTACACAAAAGCCATATCTATTGACCTTTGAAACCCAACATTTCCGCTATGAATAGAGGAATTATAAGCAATTACACCATTTCCATTGACGTCCTATAATATGCAAAAACAGACTTAAGTGTGCTTCAGCAGCTCAACATATAAAACTAAAGATCATTGCATGAGATCTGGAAAAAGGTCATCTGATCTCAAGTGTCAGACTAGAGAGTTAGAGCATTGCACATAATGCACAGAGTCTCAAGCCTGGACACTCACAGGGGTATCAGAAGTGAGGAGCCTCAAACAGGTAGAGCTGCGAGTCCATTCTCATGACAGGTGTTTTTTTATTCTATATTGATATATAGAGCAGCCATCCATAGAACTCTGATCTGGTGCAGTGTGCCTGATCTGGTGTGCGAGTGCAAGAAGGAATCCAATGCACAAGATAACCTTTGGAGTCCCAACATGGCTTTACGTGGATGTCGGACATAGAGAAAAGTCAATGGTTTGACATACCACACCTCATAAATACACACTGCCATTTCTGAGGTTGTTGAAGTCTCAAATGATGTGCCCAATAGAGTTCATAATCTCCCCACCTACAGCGTCAAGTCTGTCTGCACCCTATATACATCATCGTAAACCTTTCTTACTCTTTTTCCCACAGGAAGTCAGCTGCTGGCTATAACTTGACCGGTCTGTTTGTGGGCTCTGAGGGGACACTGGGCATCATCACCAAGACAACGTTACGTCTTTACGGGATTCCAGAGGCCATCGTGTCTGCTGTTTGCGCATTCCCAAGTGTCCAGGCGGCGGTTGACAGCACCGTGCAGATCCTGCAGTGCGGCGTCCCCATCGCTCGTATTGGTAAGCAGCCTCCTGGGTGAGGAACTGTCACAAGAAGGTATTATACAAATAGTCTCTGCGCAGAGTGGGTTCACTCAAGAATGAACATACGTTGGCCAAAACTGCCTCAGTGCCAAATATTTGGTAACCATCAATCTAGCCTATGAGGATTCATGAAGGCAAAGGACATTAAAGGAATTTTTAGAAGTCAGATGAAGTATTTACTATTTATAATCCAAACTGTTAAACATTTTCTTTTCTTTATTCATCTTTTAGGCTTTACTTATTTTAGCACTTAGACTCTCGCATTCATCACTGATGTTGCTCCTTTCTTCTACCTACACCGCATGGTCCAATGATCAGTTCCTGACCGCCAGGCGGATTTAGAGTTTAGGTGTCAAAATTTCCTTCCATCCGTAAGTTGGATCTTGGCCTTCAGTCACATTGCCAGTAGAACATTTGCTGAATTTAGAGATCTTTGTAAAGGCTGCCGGTGTCCCTCCACTACAGTAGCGGTCTCTTCCTTTGAGGATTGATTTTTTGGAACTTGTAAGAACGTCTGGCAGAAATCCTGCCAATGCCTGTGTCAGGAGGTAGAATGTGTACCACCCATTGTAGACACTGGAAGAAGGGGTACATTGTGAGTGCCGTCATAACCTGGCCTCTATAGATGCTCTGATTATGATAGAGGTACCATGCTTGCCTGTCACTCAAGGTCTGATATCCTTCTAGTCATTGTAGCCTGTTATTGTGCTCATTTTGCCTGCAGGGTGCCTTATCTTTGGCAGAGTTGGCATCAAACCTTGGCAGACCTTTGGCTTTTCCCTGGATAGATTACTGGCCAGCAATACCTTAGAGGTTCCACGCATACCACTAAGCAGGCATCCATTGCCCTGCATGGAGAGGAAATGGCAAGGCAGTCAGTCAGTCAGTCAGTCAGATATACTTTATTTGGTTAATTAAAACCATGAAAGTTACAGACACATTTATTAAAAAGCTTGATTTCATAAGACATAAGACATGATGACAATGAAAGCTGATCATCTCTTTAAAATGTGTTAAAATAACAACAACAAGTATTAATATGCCTCCACACCCTAGGACAATTCAATTGTCTCCTTCTACTTCTTACTGTCATTAACGAACTAGCTACATTAAAACAAACTTGGATATTAGGCAACATCTGCAAATATAAAAAAGCTGTCCTTACTTATGAAAATGGTTTCTCTGTTAGCAACGACAACATGAATCATTGACTTAACATGCTATAGTGGTCGAAAAACATGATAAAGTGAATAATATCTCGCTCTGAAAAGCAGTCACAACTGCAAGGACCCATATAACTAATTTTATTCCACCCCTGGGTGTGAGCTAGAAATCGATGTTAGGGATTCATGAACACAGTTAAATAAGGCTCTGTTGCGTGATGTGTCTTAATAAGATATGGATGCCTACTGAGGGTTTGCTAAGCTCACACACTTCTCTCTCTGCTTGAGCAACGGAAAGCAAGTGTTGGTTGATCCAAGCCAAATCCTCCTTTCTAATTCCTACTGTTGATCTAAATCGCTCTGACTGTCCCAACTTTCCACTATGGATTGAATATAATTTATCCACGGGATAGAGTTAGCCTTTTCCAGGGACACGCGATCCCTAATGATTATCCTATTTAATTCTAATTCAGGGTTTACCCAGATCCCAATCCACCTCAACAGGGGACGTAGAGCTAAGATGTCCGAGATATACCACACATCCAGCTCGTCATGGATCATATATGATGCAGTAGATTGTGGGGCAGAGGGGAGATGTCTAAGAAAGGTATTCTCTGCCGTATTCAAGTCCCTGGAATCTTTATATTCCCAAATATCTCTCTCTAGAGAGATACATTAAAATTGATAAACCTTGATCGATCAGGGCTTTAGCAGGTTTAACACCCAGTCGGCTAGCAAAATCAAGGACTGAGATGCTGATGTGCAAATCGATTTAAATGTTATCAGTTCAAGCCGTAACTTACAAGTGTGACTCCAACTCCATGCCTTTGGTTCTTCTCTAGGCGAATAGATCTTTGCCACCATTTTAGAATGGAGCATAAATCAAACACATCTCAATATTTATCATCATTACAGTTAATTTAGTTCAGTCAATGATGAGAGATTAAATTAAGTTTTGAAAACCTTTATTCTCATTAGAGTTTAGTAGTTTTGGTTTTGTCTTTTTTTTTCATTAGTAATTCAGATAAATCTGTTTACAGAAATATCAAGAACATCATAGTTAGAGTCAGAATAAATGCAGAAAATAACAAGTGTTGTCCATAAAGGAATCTGTTCCATATTCTATACTAAATTAGGATCCGATTTAGAAAGAACTCATAAAGAGCTCCATGAAAGTGCGAGATCAGTGGAGCATTCAAAAAGTCGAACTCCCCTTAAAGAGCAGTTCAGGATGACTCAGCTGAGTCAACCTATGCGAACTCAACAGGTGCAGCAATAGCTGCACCCGTATAACTATGAGAAAGACCTATTAAGGAAAGACACTGCCAAATTGGAAAGTAACAAGTGCTGACAGCAATACCTTAAAGTAAGTAAATCAGGAGAGTAGTCTGGAGTCTCAAGAGTGGCAATTTAAGAAGCGTTCTGCTCTAACTAGGAATCACGCACTAATATAGAACTCTAAAACATGTATCAATCCATTCCGGTGTTAGATCATCTTGAGCCAATGAGAGGCAATCGTCCAACAGTCTGCAACTTCTTCCTTCATTCCCACGGCAAACTCACAATGTCGACAAAGCACAACCTTAAAGTATCAGTCAGTTGCTAAACATTTATATTAGTGTTATAGTCAATTTGAGTTCTCATGACAACTTTAGCAAGCCTAACCTACCAGCTATTCAGTATTCCACTGCATAGCAATGAACTTCTCTACAGCATCCTGATTAAGTCATAAGATTCACGTTTTCACAAAAGCATTAATTGTTTTAATATACTAGTCACTAGTCAGCATTTTATTGTGCAGAGGATAAAACTAAATATCATGTGAGCATGTAGCTTAGAAAAAGAAGAAATACATGTTAATAAAGTCGGCACATTCTACATTGATGACAAGTTCTAGCTAGTCAGGTGGGAGCCATCAAACATGTACATTTGTACATCCTTTAGAATTTATTTTTGAATAGCATTTATTAATTTAAGAAAGAAATTAGGACAAATAGCAAAAGGATGAGGCCTAGTCTTGTCTTGCAATGACATTATGATAGAAATGAATCCCTAGTGCAAATAAACAAGCTACAATTTCATTTTTACACGTCTTTTAAGAGGCACTTTTTCTTCTGTCAGTTCTGCAAAGTGATTTCTCGTTAATAACTGGCAGTTGCATAGCTAGACCTTAGGCCGCACATGGTAAATCTAAGAGCGGGGGGATGCTTGTAGTTCCTGCGGCCGCCACCCTGCGACAGCTGCGAGTAAGAGTGGCCGGTGCCAGACTCCGCCCCCAACATTTGTGTCACCTGGGGAGGACCGCGCCCCGACCCCCTCTCCCTTGCCACACCACTGATAACTAGTCAATGTTCAGCTCTATTACTATGTTTATTTAAGCACATTTTTTCGGCTCTATCAGATGCTACAGATCTTGCCATAACATTCCTTTTTGCTTTTCTAAGCGGGACCCAAGCAGTTGCTGACTGGATGGTAGTTACCTTTACTTTTTACTTTAGGATTCTGACCAACCGCTCTCTGACCTACCTCTCACACATGGTGAATCTTTTTAAAGCTCACACCATCTGCCAACATCAGGTGGCTTGAGTGAGTGGCCACGGAGTGTGATGTGAAAAGATCAATGGATTAGCACTATGTTTGCTGGATGATGAGCGCACTCTCCTGCCATCTAGTACTGGATTTGGAATATTACAAGATGGTTTTATTCCGAAAAGGCTTTGTGTTTCTTTCCTAATGGGGGTGCTTGGCTAGTCCTAAAGATTTTTTTAAACTGGAAAGTTGTCCTTTGTGTGTCCAAAAGAAAGGTACTAAGAAGGTGCCGTAGGGAGTAGTGCACAGGAGAAGCTAACCTTATTGATGTGAAGGTCTGTTACATTTGTGCAGTTACATTTGCCAGCTGCTACCGTCATATGCGGTGCATGCACGGGGTACCCTTATGGGTGGACAATGCATAGTACTTGCATTCCCTTAGTCTTTGCAGTGGTTTATTCAGCTTTGACCTTATTGGATTGTTCAAGTTTAATGTAATCCTCATTACAAATCCTGACCTGTATCAAGATGGAACACCACTCTTCGCGAGGTACTGTTTCATCCCCCACCAATTCCTACACTCTTGTGGCCCTTTATACATCTATTGCATTTTTTGATTTCCCTAGCTACTGCAGAACAAAAACTTCCTGTCTGTAGGTAGAAAATACATTTCTGATAGCTACATCAACATGCAGGTTCTGTAGAAAATAGAAACCTTCTCAGGAGTCCTACTGATACTTGGTCCTTTTAAAACAACAAAGAAGAAATTGGCACAGAAGCTGAAATAGAAAAGTAACATCTTTATTTATTAACCTCAAATGAGGGAGACTACGTCACACAGAAGCCTTAGCAACTGAATGAGGCAGTCTAAGGAGTACAGAAAACAGGCATGAGGCACAGGGTCAGGGCTGATTTGCATATGGCCATGTCTGAACTGGGGTAGTGTGGAGTGCAAAAAAACAATGGATTTAGGTCCAGATCTCTGTACTGGGGTGAATGTAAGACCTTGTTCTGCATTCTGTCCATCAACTTTTGTTTTTGCCCCAATCTTGGCAGCACCTCTTATTCCGCCGCAGGTCTTGCAGATTGTTCCATGTTTTGGCCTAGATGCAAGCCATCTCAATGGGGTTTTAATATTTGCTTGATTCATGTCTTTCCAGAGGTAATGAAAGATGCTTTTTACTTGAGCATTAATTTCTTTCAAGTAGGTCTCAGATATAATTGATGTTTCTTGTGGCCATGTTCAGGGATGCAGATGATTTGCTAGTATGCCTAAATTGCAATTTTTTTCTTCATTTGCCAGAATTTTTGGATGATGTCATGATGCATGCCTGCAACAAGTTCAGCAACTTGAGTTATGCAGTAATGCCAACGCTGTTCCTGGAGTTCCACGGCACAGATAAGAGTCTGGAAGAGCATCTAAATCAGACAGGTATGGTGGCAAGAAATTGAATCTTTTTGATCTATGGGATGTGAAGTGAGCTCTTCCAACTTAATTCTGCTGATAGCTGGGAACAACAGATGCGTCCCAAGTCCTTGGGTCATAATATGGAATAGGAAGGCCAGTCTTAATTCCATGGGTGACTCGTGCCTAATTTTAAGATCGATCAATAACACTTATTTTGTGGAGGGAAGGCCATGCTGTAAATTGAAAGTCTTAAGAAAACAGAAGTCCACAGTTTCAGAAGTCTTACAGGAGGCAGAATTCCTCACTAATACAAAATGAAACAATGAAGAGAAAAGAGAAAAAGTAATGAACATTACCATGTGTAATCTGGGAACTATGGAAATGCATACACAACTATAGCTAATTTTGGGACACAACTCTAGTGGTGCCCCGTTGACCAACACGCACCAAACTTTGGAAGAAACACAGGTCAAAAGTCTGGCTTTGATCAAGTTACATTTGGGGAAAATTGCTCAGATAGGGTGAAATGACATGAGGACCTCAAAACAGGTGCTCTGGTCGGGGTCAAACTGCTTTAGCTGTTTCCCATAGCTCATGTAATAAACACCAAAAACATACACAGAGACGGGCTTTTGGTAAGCGTCCTTCAGCCATTAGTTTATATTATAGTATACAAAAAGGTGAGTGATGGGTGCAATGCTTGAATCAGTCCAGACACTGATAATTACTTTGGGGCGCATTGCAGTTCATCATTATTTTTACACTCCATGCCACCTCATTTTGGACCCAGCCATAGGAAAATCAGTATTGACTCTGCTTGACTAGGAGCAGATGAGCCTGAACTGTCAGGACCCGCCTGAACGGGAACAGAAGCATCCCAAGCCTGGTTTTGCCCTGGCTGGGGCTCTTCAGGAGGGTGTAGCTCGGTTCCACTGGCACAGGAAGCACAGGACCCGTATCCGAGCATACTCATCCTAATTATAGCAAGGTGCGGTTTGTGAAAGGCAAAGACACCCACACATCCCAACTCAAATCTTTCCAATCGGAGAACAACCTACTAGAATATGGTGGCTTGCTTGACTCAACCTTGATTATAAAAAAGAAGAAACTCTCCCAGATTGGATTGCTCTGACCACTTCATGCTAACCTATAGACAGAAATAGAAAAATGTAGATAAACATATTGACAGTGAGTTAAGCAACACCAAGAGGTATGGTTTAATGTGCTGCCACATGCTGATACTAGTGGGTCTTGTGAGACATGTTTATTTCTGTGCCTTCCATTCTCTGTCCTTTTTTTTTTTATTCCACCAAGCTTTTGTTGCTCCCTAAACTTGTGATACTGGTGGCATGAGCCACTGCAAGCTTGGGGAATAAAAACGTAGGGTGCAGACTTAGGAGATCACAGATCACTGCAGTGTCCTTCTTCCACGCATGCTGGCTGGTGAGTCATTGGCTCTACTGGCAGGTCTCAGGGTTGAAGACAGTCTACTTGGGCCCCGTCAAATGGCTTTTTATAGGTTCAGCAGCAGTGTTGCAGTCCGATTAGATGCACTTCGGGTCTACACCTCGGATTGCCATGAGCTACCAATACCAAAGTCCTTATGGGCGCACTTCGGGCAAGTGCCACAGGATTAGCATCAGAAAGGTTTGGTGGTGAAATCTGCCTGGTAACACTGGGGGGCAAGTACCACAGGCTAACCTCTTCAGAGTCTGTTCAGGAACACTTCAGGCAAGTGCCATGGGGTTGGAAAGACTTTGTTCTTTTTTTCAAAGCCATTTAGTCCTCTTGGGTCCTTTGAGTCATCACAGTTGGTGAATTGGTTAGTTCAGCGGATAATTACCTTTGCTGCGTACTGAGGATGGACCTGTGAGGAGACCAGCCCCTGGCATCCTAAGGATTCAACAGCCTTATCTGGCCTTCTCTCAAAGAAATCAGTACTTTTTTTATTTTTTGTCATTTTGATAGGTCCTCTTAGATTTTTGCTATCTCCTGTGCTTAACGTCCAATTCATCATACCACAGTACTCTATGATCATACAATCCACATCATCCATATGCAAACCCCTTTATAAAACACTACACCCACACTCACACCTAGTAGTCATCTCACAAAACACTGCAGAGAATCAATCAAAGGCACCTCTTTTAGCAATGCACTGTGACCTGACTATTACAACATTCCCCCATACATTAACTCATTTGAACATACAACCCACTTCATAGCAAAATACACTACCATGTCACCCAAAACTGGTATTAAAAGTGGGCAACTATCCTAAACCCTCCTCACTGCAACCCTACTTCTCAAACAGTCCCAACTTTAACTGATAACATAGCAACTGACCTCTTCACCTCTAACCCACTTTCCTCATTCGCTCATTTCACACAAGCAAATCATTCAACTTACGGACACATCCTTAAATGCTTAAAATGCTGATGACAACAAGTAGAGCACAGAGCTACATGTTAATACAGGACCTTCAGACTTCCTGACTGAGCAATCACAAGACCCAAAATGTAAAACACCCTAATTGGGTTACAGGGTTTAACCTAAACCCTTGGAAGTCACACTATTGGAAACAAAGACTATAGACAGGGAAATATGGGAATTGGGGACAAAGAACGTGACTTATCTTAGCAATTTCCATGATTATTCGAAATCTGAATGCCTGGTGATACCATAATTCCACCTAAAGATAAGGGCATTTCAACTCTAGGTTCTAACTAATCATCAAAACCTTTAGTTTCAGATTAAAACATGTAGAGCAGAGGTCTTCAAACTTTTGTAGGTTGAGCCCCCCCAGCTGATTTTTTTTCGATGTCGGGCCCCCCCGCCCAACCCCCCCCCCCGCCCCCCTCCCACCCACCACCACCTGACAGAGATGTCTGGAATCTGGTACGCTACATAATCAACCGCCACCCGTACATCCCAGGCCATATCCTGCAAATGATATTCAACACAATAAGAGTGTTTAGTAAACTGCAGGTTTGTGAGTGGGTGTAGTTAAATGACAGGCTTATTTGAGTGAGATTGCAGATTGAGCAGTGAGGGGGGACAGGTGAGAGAGTGAAGTGTCACATGAGCGAAGGCTGAGTAGTGTTCCCGTGAGACTCCAGGCTGAGGTACAGGGTGAACAATGCAAGTGCATTGTAAGTGCAGAGTGATCACTGTGACTACAGAGTGAGCGGGTGAATGGTTTGAGTGCATGGAGATCAGTGTGAGGGCATTGTGATGGCAGTAAATGCAGGATGAGCGTGAAAGTGAAGGGCGAGAATGAGGAGCGAGTTGTCTGAATGCAGGGTGCATTCCCAGACACTTGAAGTAACTCACCATGTTATTCACAGTGGCACAGAGTTTCAGATACAAGTTAAACTATTGCTATTATGGCATTAACCGGGGATCGAGGGTGGAGGAAATAAAAAATGTGCTGATCTTGCAATAAACCTCTAGTTTTATGATTAGGGTTGTCAGCTCATTATTTTGATGTTCCAGGTGGTACAAAAATAAGCAGTCACTAAAGCTGTATTTTCAGCACTTATCTGTACATACTTCCAACAGCAAAAATCAATGGAAAGCTCTTTAATTGTGTTCTAGGGCTGCCTGAATGATCCATGACTGATAATTAAATTGAACAAAGACAGAAAAGTCACATTACAAATAAATACATACTTCTTTATTTATAACCCGCATTTAGTGTCAAGACCAGGTCTTTGCAGGCTGTTTAAACAACACATGGCTGGCATTTTTGGGGGCAATTTGAAGCCCTTTTAGCCCTTCTGCCTGCCTGTGTAATTTTAACAGAAACTTTCTGCTTTCTGGGAAGAGCTAACCCTCCCAGGACGGGGTTAAAATCCTAGAGCTGAAATGCTTCAGCTGAGGTGGGAGGCAAACTCTTCTGCTGAAACTGAAAGCAATGAACAAAGTAATTTCGGCTGCAGTGGGAGGCAAGGGAGTCTCCCCTGCTCTGAAACCGAATGTCATGGAACAGCAGTCTCTTCGCTTTCAGTTTTAGCACTTTGTCATTTAGGAGTACCATAGTTCCCATCAAAGAAATCGTAGAGAAAGAATTATTAAATATTGCGCAATCTGAGAAAGCAATGATTCTACTATTTGCACCCCACACATAGAGCATACTGACTTGCCTCAGTCAAAGAGTTCCCATCTCTATATTTTGAAAACTAGGAGACATATATTTCATCCAGTTAATATGTTAGCACTGCAAAAATAAAGCAGAATCAATCTGTGCCATGCCTGACCTTGTGCAAATCTTATTTAACCTATCCCACACAACACAAGCTGAAAAACTGAAGCAGGTGTGTTTGCCCTGCTCTTCGAGCAGCGCCGGTACTGGAGATGCCTTTGTCGGCCCCTGGTGAGGTAATTGATTGCTGTACACACCGCTCCAAGGCTGCATGACCTGGACAGGTCGGGTGAATAATTCATGCTCTCCGGGAACCTCATATACCTCGCCGTGTTAGGGTGCGCAGGCCTGCTTCTGTGAGCTGTTTCTTGTTTGCTGTTACCATGGCGGCCGGGAGTGTGTGGCATGCAGTAGCCCCGGTGTCAGGTGTGTGAGGAGTGAGTTCCCACCCGTAACGTAAATATGATTAATGGTGAAACATCCCACCCAGACTTCCATTGGCAAACACCTCCGTAGCACTTCGTCACCTCATCATCAGTTCCGATGCACAAGTGGTTTTATGTGAAGCTGTGGGGTGTATGTATCGGTAGTCTGTGCCACGCGAGGGAAAAGTAACAGCATTTCAGCTGTAACAATTCACCAATTAACCCCGTTAGCTCTTGCAATGTCAAAAAAGCATGGGCACGTCGTGCCACATCGATTCCCCTCCCTTCCCCCTCCAATCCTCTGATACCGCCGAACCAACGCCTCCCCACTCCCTCCTCTCCCCCCCCCCCCCGCACCGACCCGGACACGGACTTCGAAAACTGGGCAGCACTAAATGGCCCTCCTAACTGTTGATGTAGATTTCCACACACTCCTTCACAATGAGGCGTCTGTAAACAAGGAAGGAAAGGCAGCACGGACTAGACTGCAGTGCAGGATCTCTATGCACGCAAATTTCGCAGCACTTCCGGACATCTCTGCTTCTATCCCCCTCATTGGTAGAACGTCAGTGATGACGCTCCTACGTGTCCCAAAATTCTCCAATCATAGATCCCCATTTAAAATGGGTGAAGACATACGACAGTGAAAGACAAAGGAATGTAAGATTTTATGGTGGAGTCCGCGCCCCCCCTGAGACGGTGTCGCGCCCCCCTGGGGGGGCGCGCCCCACAGTTTGAAGAACTCTGATGTAGAGGAAGCACCACAATATAGCTACACCAGATATTACATTAAAATAATCCAACACTTGCCAACTGCAAGAGGTTGCTCAGAAATGCACTAGCATTAGGTCAACAAGAGCTGAAGTAGATTCAATAGAGGGCCACAAAACTTGATTCCCCACTGTCAAACACCAGGCAGAGACAAACCACTGCACGCTTGACATTTACATTGGTGTATGCTGAAAAACCGCAAGACCAATCCTACATATCCATACATATACCATCTAATTAAAGGTAACACTCACCCTCCAAACCACCTACCGAAACTGTCTATGATCTGAGTAGGACTCCAGTAGTGGAAAAGCCCTGCTAGATGAATGACAAATGCGCCATACAAATACCCAGTGGCATAATGTGATAGTAACATTGGCCCAGTGAGTTAACCAAGTTTTCTGACCCAAAGCAACAACTTCCATAAAAATGCACCTTTGTCTAATATAGTTTGTTAAGGACAATTGTACAGCACACACTTTGCCATTAGTATGGCCTGATAATGCTAGTAGTGCTACCTGTTCAATCCCTGCTGGCGCGTTCACATGCCAGCGTTTGCTAACCTAGGAGAGATGTTTTGTTTTGTATTAACGTAAAACTTTATTTGTCCAATAAGGAGATAGAATACTGGATCTTATAGGATGGAGATATACACAAAAGTGAACCATGTCAACAAGCCTGGAGTCAATAGAAGAAGTCTCCTTCCTACACAATTAGATTGGCCATGCATATGACCATGTCATGTTATGGCTCCATCTATGTTTCGCTTTTCGTCCAACAGCAATTCTCCTGTTTCCATTTGTAGGCCTTTACTTATAACATAATCGCTAAAACAACATTTTTTAGAAAGTGCTGTTGGTTAAAAGCCAGATATTTGATGGTGCTACATGGGGTCTCTCAGCAGATATACTATTAGAATCCCCTGGACTGTCATCTTTTTCCGACTCTACAGATTGTGACAGTTGTGATTCTTTTACCTGACTATGCAATGGTAATCGTACCTGTACGAAAAGCTCTACTACATAGCTTTGTACCTAGAACTGCACCAAGTACTTCAACATCAATGCACTGGCATTGCAGCGAGCTAGCAACCGGTCTTGCAATGCATACATCAGGCATATAGCCCTGCACACTACTGAAGCGTAGGGCTATACACTACAATTACCACTTCAATACCCCACAAAAGAGCTAGGCAGATTACCGCATGGTTTGACTTGAGAGTCCGTGATTGCCAATCAATTTGTGAATTTGTGGACATTCCCAAACTGCTCCCTGAACTTTCCCACCTTGGAAATGGTCAGAAATGTTCTTTAGTAGAGAGCTAGAGTATAATCTACTTCCATGGTGGGATGGAACTGGAACAACCCAAAACCTCATGAACGTATAGGGGTTGAAAACATTTTATGAGTCGAAAACAAATAATAATATTAATTGCGCAATTAGTAAGAGGGGCCGCCTCTCCCAAGGCTTAATTTCGAACAATCATGCACTGTGAAAACAGCAACTCGTAAAAATGTTACATCACATTATCAGTAGTATCCCGGAAACAGGCAACTGCCATAGCTTTTTGGTGTACATTTGCCAATGTTTGTCAGTTATAAAAAGTAGTAAACCTGCACCCTTTTCTAGTATTAGCTTTACCAGTGTAGATTTACTAATTTTTTCTATTAGGCCCATTGTTTTATCAGATCTAGAACAATTGTAAACCAAACAATGAAGTAGCATTGCAAATAAGCATATACTAGTGGGATACCAAACAGCAAGAATGATCTATATGCTAACATGTAGCTTCATTTAAACTCCCCTTAACTGAAATGATTATTTGCAGTAGTCTTTTGAACTGTCCTACACAAAAAACATTCAGAGCTTATTTTATTACAGCTTGTCTATCGGACCAAAGCGCCTTTTTGGTACAGGAAGGGGCTAATTTGTACATGTACCAAACCTGAGGACTAGCTAATTGTTGCTGTTTAGGTAGGTTTCCTCTTTCCAAGTCTCTGGTTTCCAACTTGGCCTTTGACAAAAAGACACAGATACTAATGTGACCAGTCTTCTTCTACAGGGAGGCAAAGACTTTAGAATGTACAAATCTTTTACTCATTTTTGGGTTTGCTGACACGTAAGTAACCACTTCAAATGTATGCAGTATTGGGATAACCTTTGGGAGAATAAACGAAAGTACACAATTGGAACGCCCTACCCTAAAAATTATTTGATTTCTTTGACCTGTTAATAAATCTAACAAGTTGCAGTTCCTTTGTTTAATGCTTTAAAACACCAGAGGTGGGTAAAGCCTTATCAGTTAATACAATATGTATTAACTGGTTAGGTACTACTGATTAATTACATATAAACTGTCCCTTAGATCCATCACTGTAGATCTGTTCTATGGATATGTAGATGTGGGGAAAGTTCTTCTGTGAGCTTGTGGAGCCTCTGCCGTCTCCACCAGCACACCATCATTGGCCTTAGTCTACCAAACACTAGGGCTGTGTCTTTAGTGCAGTAGGAGATCCATCCTGTTTAGGGCAGTCCATGTGATGCAGATTTTTCCAGCTTGGGTCCATCACGCCTCGCATGCAGGGAAAATAAAAAGTGTCCAGAACGTGCTGAGAGAAAACTCCTGTGATTCAGGGCCATTGCCTTGCTTTTTTTTCGGTAACCAACCCGCTTTGTCTGTTTGTTTCCGAAAAACAAAAAACAAAAATGCCAAGCAGGCCACCATGACTTATCCATGTCAGTGTGTGCACTTTCATCATAAAGAAACAGCCTGTGGACGGTTAACTCTGAATTGGGCAGACAGTCATACAAAGCTGTGTGTGTAGTGAGGCCTACTAGATCCACAGCAGGCTCGTGACCTGCCCACCATAGTAAAGGTATAGGGATTTGATATGATCTGAAAGGACGCAGATGAGACAAAATGGATCAACGTAGTATCAGTAATAATTGTGAAATATTCAATAATATTTCATTGAAGCCTGAAATTAACTACAATGCTCCAAACTGATTTGGAATCTTTATTTTTAGAAGCCTTATAAAGGACATCCCATAATATCAGTCTTGGTGGCTTTTTCTGCTCCGTCAGATCATTATGTGACTGGAGTAAGGAGGCCAGTGTTGTGTCAGCGCCCCCTGGACCAAGTACACAGAGGATTGTTGGGAGCAATCTCACATTGGCCAACTGGGCCAGTTGTTTTTTGCCTCCTGACTTACTCTGTAACTTACGCAGTGCTAGTTTTTAACAAAACGTGGGGTGGACCTTTCTCCCCTCAGTTTGCACAGGTATGGTGGGTATTTGATAGCCTCTACCTTTCCCAGTGGCATTGAGAGAGTGTTTGACCCCTAATGTGCCCAAGGGTGACAAGGTTATTTTGTGCACTTCTACTTGCCTAAAGGCTTAGGAAGGAGGTTATTTACTTACTCTGCATGGACGACAAGATATTGTACCTTAAAAAAATGAAAAAAGTGCCATGCAGCTGACATCTGTCCCAGTGCACTGTTTCAGTTGTGAACGTTGCTGAGTAAGCTGTCAGTTCCCTCTTAAAGGATGGAAAAAAAGAAGAGATTTTTAAAAAGCTAACATACTACAACAATTTTTATGAGTTTCCTGCCATTTTCTGATTTTAACAGAATATCCACGAGTTTATGCAAGGCTGGTAAGGCAGTGTGTCATATATAATCCTTCCAGTTTTGGGCAATACTGGAAGTCAAAACACATTCCCACCGCAACAGACATCAGCTGCCGTGGCATATTTGTTGGTAATTCATATATTCAAACCATCCCTGCTCATGATTGAGGTAGGAAGAGTAATGGGTAAGAGAAGATACTTCTTACCCTTTCGCAAGGTGGGGAGAGGCACAAAACACCCACCCCACTCAAACTTGGACAAGGTGTGGGAAGTGAACCAAGACCCCTCTATCTCTAAGGCAGTGTGTGAGGGAAATAAATCATTGCAGCTCTTAGAAAACTCACAGAGGGAAGACAAATGCCTCACATTTGGGTCAACACAACATGCTCGGCTGCTCAGCAAGACCAGAATGGTTGTTTATAGCAACCCCACCTATCGCATGTCCAAGCTATATTTGTGACTCATCCTGCAAGGCAGGAGGTTTGGGATTAAGGCCCCCTTCTATTCTGAAACAGTCTCCAGCCAAACATGAAGGTTGGTGCGAAATAAGCCTAAGGTGGTGGACCAACCCCACAATATGAATGGCTTAAATCCCCCAGACAGTTGGTTCTTCGCGAACATTGCAACTTGGTAGCCCTTGTGTGCTGTGGATTGGTATTTCTGAAAAGAAACAGTGCAAAATTCATGAATATTAACTGAAATAGTTAAAACAAGCACATGGGCTATGGCTTCTCCATTTTATGCTCACATCTAAAATTGGCTGCAGGAAAATACACCAGACAAAGAAGAGTTGCCAAATGGAGGCAAGCACTGTGGGCATGCCTAATTTGGTGTAACTTCATTCAGCCGTTAGTTTGGATAAATAGATAAATAAAGCTGCCTTTAACAGTTGCCATCTTAAATGAAAAAAAAAGAAATTGGCAAAACCAAAAGGTATGGCTGTAATGTGCTAATACAAGAAAATACAGGTGTGCATAAAAGCGCACAAGCTATTCAGCCTGCTTCTTGTGGTATGAGAGGCGTGTTGGAATAGTCAGATGTATTGCTGAAGGAGGTGCCATTCATTGATTTTATGCAGTGTTGTCCGATGTGATTGCTAGGTTTGAGTTTGGGTGGGGTTTGGAGAAACACATACGATATGATATGGATTGTATAATCATTGAGTATTGCGGTGTGCTGAATTGGAAGTTAAGCGCAGGAAATGCCAATAAGCTAAGGGGACCGGTCAAATTGACAACAAATAAAATCACAACGAATTTCCATGAGAGAAGACCAGATACGCCTATTGATTCCTTGGGCTGCCAGGGTGATAATCTTCTCCCAGATCCGCACTCAGTACACAGCAAAGGGTATTATCTACCAAACTAATTCATTCACTAACTGAGAAGTCTCAAACGACCAGGGTTGACTTAATGGTTTTGAGAAAAAAGAACAAAAATCTTACCAAGCCAGTGGCACTTGCTCGAAGTGTCCTTGAACAGACTTTGTAGCGGTTAGCTCATGGCACTTGCCCCCCCAGTGTGCCAGGTAGACTTCAACGCTGAACATGTTTGCTGCTAATCCTGTGGCTCTTGCTGAAAGAGTCCCTGAATGGAATTTGAAGCGGGAATCTCATGGCCCTCCTAGGTGGAGACCCAAAGGGCGTCTAATCAGACTGTGAATGAGAGACTGTGTGCACACTTTGCCTAGGAGGAGGCCATTGCACCCGTGCTTAATACCTACACCAGACTTGCCCTAACCTGTAGAAGAGGAGGAGGGGAAGGTGAGCATTGGGGGTACCCTTGCCCGAGGTCCAGTGGTTTTGTTCCAGAAACTGAAAGTTTCTACCTATTGTTGTGCATACTATTGCTTTTTAAAGTGATTTCTCAGCAGCGCTACCACAGAGTGAAGAGCTGTAAGGGGTGGACTTGGCCTGTGTGCAATGTCATTGTAGTAATAGTAAATGACAGGGACCCCTTTTACCACACTAATGGAATAGGGTACTAGTAGCAAGTAAAAACAAGTTTTCCCTTGGTTCCTATACGCTTAATTAGAGGCAGAAATCAACTTACATTTCACCACTCGAAAACAGACTAGAATAGAAATGAGTGCAAGAGGCCCACTCAATGAACAACGAAATCAGAAGCATAGATAATTACAAGATTATTACAGTAGATTTTATTTTAAAAAAATTGTTTGTAGTTACAGTTAAAAAGAAGTAAAATCCTATAGCAAAAATATTGGTGTTTCCAATTCAAAAGTAGATCAAAATAGCCTTTTATACACTCTAAATTCCCTTACCTAGTAAGGAAAACGCATATATAAATGTAAACAGAGAACAATGCAATAGACACTATACTTTGTCATTCAATTGTACACATTCGTACGGACAAGTTTGTCACTAAGACCTGGTACACTTAAACATATTCTTGTATCAACAGATCCGGTCACTTTTACAAATCATGTAAAGGATGCGTCGACGCGTTTCAAGACAAACAATAAAAGCTTTCTATGTTGCACTGTGTAGTTGCACCAAAAATGGATCCTGTATATAAAACAGATATATCTGTATAAAACAGACACATACACCAATAAGATATACAAGAAATGTATGTAACACAGTATTCAAAGCAATCTATATTAAAGGCAATGTAACTAGAACCTCAAGCTATTACATTGAATAGAAAAGTTTCATTTACATAATTTGATCTTCAAAAATATGCTCTGTGGGCTGGATATAGATAGAGAAAAACAGAGGAGAGAGAGAGAAAACCCAGACAACCATACGCTCGTTCATTCGCTGCTTTAAATGCCTCATTCTCTACCCGGCTAATTCTATATTCATAAAGACAAATTGTTTTATCAGGATATATTCGTTGCGTTATTTCACAATATCATTGCTTATTGTTTTATATTGTTTCATGTCGCACTTGATCTGGTTAACACCATTAAAACAAGACTCTCCGTCTTGTGGGTAGCAATAACTGGAACTAAAAAGGAGACATATATTATAGCCTACACGCATACAGCAACAGGTTCTTAGAACCATTCGAGTAAAGCCAATACAACTCACATATCTTCTCTACACTTAGAATGCCGGCATGCGACCTCTGCCTAAATAGGCTTGAGTGTCGCACAAAGGTTAATTAATTTAGGGGGCCAGGCCTCTCAATGGCCTCTTCTCTTTCGTTTGAGTTGAGTCTGAAAGAAAAGTATAAGTATGATATAGACCCGAAGTCGTGCATTGACTCACGATCATGTAAGATTGAAGGGAAGACTATTCACATTAACTACACATTGGAAGCTTCCCTTACCTCCTATTATTCATACTTTGGCTCACGGTTAAAAGACGTGGACACCGTCAACATAAGAACAGAGGCCGTCCAATGTAGCGAGTCCTCTCTAGATTAAAATCTACACGGAGAAAGAAAGAATCGAGGAGATTAACCCATTTACCTCCACAGGACATGCATAGTCCAAAGTGTCTCGGTATCCTTTCTCACATTTGGTGTGCCATTCCTACCTCGTTAGAACTTTATAGTTGGACCCCAATGGTTCTCCTCATTCCAAAAAGCATTCAAAGGCGACGCAATATTTCCGCCTTTAAATACCCGTTGGCCAATCTAAATTGATCCTTAGTACCTACCTGACTTCCTCTGGACCATCCTAATTAGTTTATTCACCTGAAGTCCTTATCTATTCCCTGCAGGGGACTCCCACTCTTCTGACATTAACCCGGACGTAATGTCTCCGGCATCCGCCAGCGTGTGTGATCTGCCTGTGATGACCCGGCAGCAAAACAAAGTTTCATGCCTCATTGCTGACCGCTGTACATCTTAACTATACAAAACTCTGTAATAGAGACACCTATCCTCCCATTGGAAGGGACTCTACCTCCTCTACCATTAACCCAGCCACGTTGAGGTAAGCAGCTGGTGTGAGATCCTACAGAGTAATAAGTTACAACTTTAAACTTTACAGCCTAGACAGCAAAATGGCACATACAAGGTTAGTGGAAGTAGGCTTTGCCACCGTGTCCCTCGATCAGTTGAGGGATCGGTATTCAAATAGAGAGTGCAGGGATCCAAGGAGCAAAGATAAGTCCTTGTCAGTAACATTAGAAACCAGTAGGAGAACCTGGAGGAGACGGAAGAAACTGTGATGGACACAGGGGAGGGAGTGCTGTAGAGCCAGGTTCCCATAGTCCTTTTGTACAGGTTTTCTCCGGACACACCCTCTGTGTATCCTCCAAATTTGCTTTCCAGTATGTCCCCAAGCCAGTCACTGCCACAGAGTTCTAGGATTCCATTGTCACCAACTCCAAGAGTTATTCCCTCTAGCTGTGACACTGAACTTGCAATTGGCTCTCCAGAAGGCTAAAGCTGAGAAAGAGGAGAAGTCCAGTTAGTTTGAGAGGAGAAGCTCAAGTTGTTAGCATGCCAGGAATAAGATGAAAGAGAGAAGAAGAGACCGAACGAATGGACCTAAGAAGAGAGAGAGAGCAAGTGAGAGGAGTGAGAAAGGGAGAAGGAATGGCAAGAAAAGGAGAAATAATTGGCGAGAGAGAAGATAGCTATAGAGAAAGAGAAGGGCAGGATGGCTGCTGAGACAGCTGCATCTAGAGGAACCATTCCATATCCAACATTTCAGGAGTTCCTGTTAAGGTTCCAAAGGGGCTTAAGCATTTGTCACATGTATGTGGAAGGAGAAGACATTTTCGAATGGTTTATGAGTTTTGGAATTGATTGTAATGTTTATGTTTTGAATTATATGTCTAAGCCAGCCACTCTTCTGAGTTTCTGGCCTACTGGTTGTAAGGCAGTCATCAGAAGAATGCCTGTGGCTGACCAAATGAGTTATGACTGGAGGAAAGAGGCTCTGATCCCAAGATTGGGTTAAAGCTATCTCAGTACCTGCAAACGTTAAAAGATGGCAAGCAAGCAGATACTATTTGAAACTTGGAATTGTGGAATATTGCATGATCAGAATGAAATGGTAAGTGGGATGGAGGGCAATTTTTTTATTCCCGTAATCAGTTAATGGTAACAGAGAGACTTAAGAACTTAAGGAGCAGCACACTACCCCATGTAGGCATACCTATCAGATCTGACAGAGAGGGATCTAAAGAAACTTGCAATTGTGGCTGAAAATTGGTTATCCAACAGGATTAGAACAGGGCGGCAGGAGGCAGGCTCTAAGCCAATGGGAGAGAAGAACTCTCAACAGACTAGTTACAAACTAGAGAGTAACTCCCAGGTCCCTCCCCAAGATGCCTCTGAATTTCTCCGCCCTTTGGAGTTTGGCTTGGCGAACACAGGGCTGATTGCAACAATGGAGGTGGGGCTTTCCCTATCAAAGTCAAAAACACAGAATCCATATTCAATTTACAGTTTCTGTACTTCAGTTCCAACCCGGACTCTTCCGCTTGTAGTTACTCCCTTACTTGTTCTAGCACCCACTTGGCTATGGACCCTTGTATGGCTCTCTGTGATGTGGACTAAAGCTTAGCCACCCTGCTTTGTGGAGGTCCCAGCTAGGATTTGCCCTTCCCTCAGCTCTATCTTAGTTATTAATTGCTTTGTTACAGGATTCTCCTGCTTGTTGGCAGTCTTGGTATTCTAAAACTATGTGTGTCTTCAGCACAAGAAGCACTGTCTCTGAGGAATCTCAAGCACTGTCCCGTTAGGGGTGAGCCTGAGGTGAAGCCCCCGAGCCCTGGTGTACTGCCTCTCATAGATTCATGTGCAGGGCATTGGTGTCAACTTAGTGCCGGACGAAACTCTGAGTGCAGCACCCGGCTTCTCTATCCCAGATCTAGTTGTCCTATTGCACTTTGGTCTTGTTTTCCTCCAAAAGGGCATGCATACTTCCATCTCTTTTCTATACATGGGGCAGCACCATCTTGGTCACATTGCGCCTGCATGTCCTTGGTTACTGCCAGCAGGTTTTCCGCTCTCGTGAACAAGCTCCACTGAATCTGTTGTGTCAGCTGCTCTCTACCTTCCTTGTGTTGTCGGTATGGGTGATTTCAGCCCCAAGCGGTATGTGTCAAAAAAGGCCCAGTCAGGTGTGGCTTGGTGTTTCAAGAACACATGGCTAACCTCTTTGACAACAAGCCACAAACCCTATTTAGTTTTAATGCACCTTAGGGGAAATATGATTATTATTGGTGCAAATAATAGCTACTATTGACTTTGAATAACTAACCTGAAGATATAGTTTAAATATCGAAAAATGACACAAAAAATTGATAAAGGATTGAAAGAATGAACATAAGACTTTGGTAGAATAAAGCTTTCACCAAACTGACATTTCACTGAGATGCACTTCTTTTTAGGTGGATGTGCACACATGATCAGGAAAAAAAACAGCAAAAGAGTCAATGGCTGAAGTTGGCTCTCCCAGTATGCTGTGGAGGGTGGAAGCAAAATGTGAATGACAGGTGAACAGGCCATTATACGAAGAGGTTTAACCAAAGACCATCTTTGTACATATATGTGTGTGTATGGATTTGTTTTATTTATGATTTTGTTTATTACAGCTACAAAACAACATGACCGAACATAAATATTTAAAAATGTAAAGTTAAGAATAAAAGACTGATACTGAAAGCTTTTGCATACATAACATTAATTTTAAAATGCCCCACTGTTTTACAAACAGAAGTAGTTGTTCATTTTTTAATACATTTGTATTGAAAGTTAGATATCACAGAATAAAAACAAAAAACTAAACATCCTTCTAAGAATCCTCTGATTTAAAACAGTTTTTATATTGAAGCACTACAGGTTATTTCAGTACCATAACATAAAAAATGACAAGCATTTATTGAAATGAAAAACAGACACAACATGGAAAGACACAACAGTGCAAATCAAAATAAAAGTTGATATCCTAGAAGCATTCACATATGTCAGTCAATAAATGTGGGCCACATATCCTAATGCAAAAACAAACGGTCCTTACAAATCTATAGTCGTTCTCTTTAGATAAGATTAAACGGTCACATATCCCATTTTGAATGGGGATCTTGTTACTTCCAAGCTGTTAAGTACTTTTTTTGTTTTAAGTATCTACACTATCAGAGGAAGAACATATTTTCATAGATGAGTAATTGGACATTTAGGTTGTGGAGGAGAACCTACTACAGACTACTATAACCCATTGTAAACCTTTGTAACATTTTGCAGTCCTTGAAAGCCCTATGTCTGCAGCAATGGTAATATGGCAAGGAGTCAGGGGATGAGGGCCCAGCCCTCTATATCTACCCTAAGAATGCAGATTTAGATATCTCTCCTCTCTTCCATGTTAGAGGAACTCATACATTCTTTTGCAGAGCCAGTGTTCTTTCGCACTGACCAATGTAACTCTGGTTTTGAATGTCGTGATCACAGAGCAAACTCAAATTATAGGAAGCAACTCAAGAACAAACTATTGTAAGGGTTCAATAGGAATGAAGTAGATTGTTAACAGGAAGTTTAGGGCAAAAGGTGGCTAAGCAGGGAACAGAAATATTGTGGATACAATCCTGAGGAAGGCACTTGTCAAGACTCAGTAAATACTGGCTTGTTTGAGAGAAATACAAGCTCCAGGAATGGACAAAAAGGTTAGATTATATATCGTACACTGAAACTCTGCCATTGTTCAAGCGTCCAGGTGAACAAGAGTTTTTAACAAATAACCTTTACCTATGAGAAATACCTGCAACACATATGGATGCACATTGTAGCAAGGCTCGACTGATTAAATAATATAAGAAGAGAAGACACCTGGGAAACTAGATATGCATATAAAGAAGGATCCATCCGATCTCTGCGAAGCCCTGACACAGAAAAGAGGTTATTGGAAACATGCGTCCCTGAAATGCCAACCATATGAACCCAACATTGTCTCCTCTGAGACCTTACCCAAAACATCCTGAAAAACACTTGCAAGGAACACACAGAGAAGCACCAGTTAGGTCAGAATAGCAGTAGATCATTTCTGGTGAAAATTAGTCTCCAGGAGCTCCCTGTATCACAGTCTCCTATGCTCCAACACCAGATTGATATAGTGCACAATCATCCTTCTAGCACAAACAAGTTGCTATTATTTAACAAACTTGTAGAAACACCTTTGAGAGACTGCCTCTTGAAGCTCTAGCCATCCAGTCTCATAAAGCATATGCTGGGATTGAGTCATAGGCGTGGAAAGATAGGAAGTAGTATTCTTGTAACGCTGGTTGTCACCTACGAGGGTATCCAAGTGCTTGCTGCCGAGCTCATTTGAAAAGCCAGATCTTGAGCCCCTTCCTGCAATCAGTGAGCGAGGGTGCATTGCGGCGGTGGAGGGGGAAGGTTCTTGGGTGGTCAGTGGAAGTGCAGGTGGTGGTTCTTGTAGGCGTGTCCTTGGTCATTAAGGGATTTGTAGGCGTGGGTCAGGAACTTGAAGTGGCATCTCTTTTGATTTGGAAGCCAGGGGAGGCACTTCAGGTGCTGGTTGATGTGGGTCCTCTTGGGGAGGTCGAGGATCAGCCTAGCCTCTGTGTTCTGGATCAATATCTGCGATTGGTGCCATTTAGACTTTGAAGAGTGTTGGGCTAAAGAATGAGCCTTGGGGAACACCACATATGTTGTGCTTGGCTTGCGATGTGAAGGGAGGTAGTCAGACTTTCTGGGTGCATCCAGCGAGGAAGGATGCCATTCATCTGAGCACATCGTCTGTCATGCCGACCTGGTGTAATCGTTCGATGAGTGTGTGGTGGGAGACGGCGTTGAAATCTGCGGAGAGGCCAAGTAGGATCAGGACAGCTGATTCTCCTCTGTCAAGTAGGGTGCAGATGAGAACTGTCTCAGTGCTGCGGTTGGTTCCGAAGCCTAATTGTGAAGGGTCCAGTAGGTTGTTCTTCTCCAGGTGTTTAGTGAGTTGAAAGTTGATGGCCTTCTCCAGGACTTTGGCAGGAAATGGGAGTAATGAGATGGGGCAGGAGTTCTGGAGCTCACTGCGGTCTGCCTAGGGTTTCTTGAGGAGTGGTCTGACCTCAGCGTGTTTCCACTTGTCAGGGAAGGTGCGAGTGGTTATTGAGGCATTGAGGATGGTATTGAGTTGGCTGGCTGATTTTGTCTTTTCCTAGGTTGAAAAGTCAATGGGTGCTTCTGAGTGGATTGTGTTCATCAGAGTGGTAGTGTTCAGTGTGGTGAGTTGTTCCCATGCAGTGAGTGGGTGGTCGGTGGTGGTGGTCGATCGATAGCTAAGGAGGTTGGAGGGTAGGGTCAAAGATTTTATAGATGGTTGCTATCTTGTTGTGGAAGTGGTAGGCGAGGGCGTTGCAGAGTTCCTGTGATGTGGGCATAGTGTTTTCAGTGGCTGACGGGCAAGTGAACCTACTCATGATGGTGAAGAGTTCCTTGGCTTGGGTGGCACTTGTATCAATCCAGCGAGTTAGGGCCTCTTTTTTCGCAGCTTTGATCTGTCTGTGGTAGTCATTGGAGGCTGATTTGAAGGTGACCCTGTTGGTGAGATTTCTGCTGGTGCGCCATCTTCTTTCAAGTTATTTGCACCTGGTTTTTGACCCGTGAATTTCTGGGGTGTACCATCTGGCTTATTTGGAGGGTCTATGTGGTTTGGCTTGTCTGGTAGCGGTGACTCTGATCGGCCGCACTGGTAATACATTTGTTGGAGTTCTGTACTGCCTGATTAATGTTGGTGGTGTCTTTGTGCTGTGTGGTGCTGATGGAGTTAATCCATTGTTTAAGGGTGACCTTTGACCAGTTGTAAAAGGGAGCACTGTGTCCATTTGGGGGGTGTGGGCAAGTCCAGTGATGGCGAAGTGTATGATGGAGTGGTCTGACCAGGTGAGATCGGAGATGTGGTGGTATTTGATTCTGTTGCTTAAATTGAAGATGGGGTCCAGTGTGTGTCCTACTTTGTGCGTGGGGTCCCTTGACTAGCTGCTTTAGTCCGATGTTGTTCAGCCTTTCTAGGAGGCTGTTGAAGCTGAAGCTGGTGTCGGTTGTGTCTTCCAGGTGGAAGTTGAGGTCTTCCAGGAAGACGTAGTGTTTGGATTCGATGTTCAGCGGGGTGATGAAGTCAGTGATGGTGTCTCTGAGACTGGTTTTTGGTCCTGCGGTCTGTATGAGAGGGTACCTTTGAAAGTGTTGTTATCGTCTGTGCAAAGCTGGAAGTTCATGTGTTCCATGATCGACATGATTTCATCATTGGAGATGGTGCAGATGATCTATTCCTTGTGTATGATGGCGATGCAGCCTTTGGGTCTGTTGGGGTGTTTCCTTCTGTATCCGCTGGGAGTAGTTGTGGCGATGTAGTTGTGGCGATGTCCGGGTTGGATGCATGTTTCTATGATGAATTTCATGTCGGGTGAGGGTGGAGATGGAAATGTAAATGTGTGTGTCTTGTAAAGCGCACTGCTACCCGGAGGCGTCCTGGCGCTATAGACCGCTGGGGAACCCGTCCTGGCTTTCCCTGTGAGATGTTCCCTCCTGGGTATCTCCAAGGTGAAACCAGGCATCCCCGGCGTTTGTGGGGGGCCGTTGTGGAGATGAGGCAAGCTAATGCCCAGAGTTGCCGAGTGTAATCCCTGGTTAGAGTAGGCACCGAGGCGAGAATTATCGAGTCCGCTGACCCTGGTTCACGACCCTGCCGCGTCGGGGATTGAACCCTGGTCCCGGGCCGTCCTCTGCTTCCGGGTCTGCCGCCTCTAACCAGTGAGCCACACCACTCCACCAGAGATGGCTCCCCAGACATTGGTGGCGTGTTTGCAAAGCGATCTGGTGTTGAGCAGGAGGCACCATAAATAACATTGAATGAGTGTTCAGGTTGGGACCTACTGCAATTCCATGTAAGGGTGAACACATGGAACAAATCTAGCTTTGGGACTCCAAAGTAATTTGTATCTGACCTGTTGGTGATTGCAAAGGGTCCCCTTTCAAAATTATGTTAGCATATCAATGGTTATCTTATAATATATATTTACAATCAATGTTGAAGGGTGTAAGGAGGATGTTTAACATTTTAGATAATTTGGCTTGTCATTTCTTGGTAAAGTTGTAATGAAGTCTTTTTCATTTCTTTGTTTAGACAGTCAAACACATGTTTCATCCCCTGTGGTGGACACTCTGGGCTATGTCACAAATTGTTAATAGGTTATAGACAGTATGTTTTTTATTATGAAACTACAGTACGGTTTCAATTTTTAGTGAGGTCTGCTGGAGTCTGATAAGTTTTGGCTCTGACTTTCGGGAAGAAGTCTTTCTCAACATTTGAAGAGCTTCAGACCTTCGGGCTTGTCCAAAAGCTGAATACTTCTTGGAATTAGATTGTACGGGATGTTAAAGCGATTTAGAGCTACCCAAGAAAAGATTCACAAGAAGAGATGGTCCTGAGCATAAGACATTACTGTACTTAGTACATTACAAAGGTCAACAGAAATGTATTATGAGCTAGCCTTGGTGTGTCCACAAATCTCACAGCTCTTAAGGAAAGGATTCCCACACAGTATCACAAGCCCCCAATAGAAAAAACAGAGATTCTTTTCAACCCTGCTTATTGTATTACCATATTACTGACTGTAAAAAACACCCACAATGCCCTTTAGCAAAAACTGTACACAGTGGCTTTGGACTCGGACTTCCTCAGGGCTGATGAAGAAAAGCTGAGAGTTCCAATCTTGGGATCTTATAACTGTTTGGAATTATGCAGCAAAATGGCAGAATTGAAAGAAAGTGTCAGATAATTGCAATATAGAGCGGAAGGTTCTGATTGATGATTCAGCAGGAAACAACTGAATGAGCTACTGAGGAGCTGCATTTGGAGGACATGTTCAACCATCAGGTCGCTCCCAACGGTCTGCCCAGTTTCTTCCCAGGTGCCCAGCAACGTCCCCAACTCTGGTGGTGAGCTATGAAGACTGTGATGACTTAAATACACATAACATGACGGTACAGCTGCTCCCATGCTGGAAACAGCAATGTCCTTTTGTTTCCTAGTTGTATGACCGCAGTACAACCTCCAAGCAGCTCTCCCCAGGCAATCAAACGCAGACTCAGACAGCTGGACGGGAAGCATATGCGTAATGTTCCTGAAAACCAAAAGCTCCTAGCTGGGAAGAAACCGTATTCTTCATAGAGGCACAAAAAAAAAATATGAATAGGATGATAGATGGGCGACCAAGAAGAGAGTGGCCACTTCAACGGAACCATGAAAGCCCCGCCAAAAGCGGGAGAACAGGAAACACACAAGAGGCATCTATAAACCGTTCAAGGCACAGACTGAAGCTGAAAAAGAAAAGGCAAATGTGCAGATTTATGCATGGCAAGCTGACTTTACCCAGACAAACCCCAAAGGACTTAGATGCTGCAGAATGTGGCGCAGGTTCAGAAAAATAACTGATGTCCAACGATCCCTAATATAGCGCCAATGACTGCTGATGATATTGTCTGACAAGGATAGAACAATCCCTAACCACCATTGTCTGCAAAACCTACAATATTTTTTAAGTAACTGCGGAGGTGGGTCTGCATTGCTAAGCTGCCTAGAGGATAAGGCACTAACTTAGTGGAATAGCACCAGAGGGGCACACTTGGTCAAGCAGCCTCTCCTGGATTTATTTTTATTTTATTTTTTGAGTTTTAGATAGCACTAGCAGCACTCGGGGGTATCAGAGTGCCTTACATGCTAAAGGAATACGTTAATACATTGACAAGAGGTACAAGAAGGTTGACATAACGTTAAAGTCATAAGACGGAACAGCAATATGTGGTTATGAAGTCACAAAGAATAAACATAGGGCACATGGGGAGAAATATAATCAGGGATTAAAAGGCGATACAGCAAGTTATTTGAGCATCTAGAACGCATTAGGAAGGTCGTGATAATGTCAAAGTCATAATATGGTACAGCCCTGTGTGGGTATAAAGTCACAAAGTATAAACATGGGGCACCAGAGGGAGACAGCTGGCATCCGGATCTAGAGCGAGAACTTTGACTATGAGAACGAGAAATCCAAGGAGGGAAAGTGGTGCTAGTTTAGCTTCACTACATGCACCAATCACACATAGGAGAAGTGTGGCTCAGGGGTTAGAGGCGGCAGACCCGGAAGCTGAGATCGGCCCTGGACCAGGGTTCAATTCCCCGCCTCGGCGGGTCTTGGGCTCAAAAATTCCACAGACTCGATAATTCTCGCTCCGGTGCCTTCTCAACTCACGGGTTCACACTCTGCGACTCTGGGCAATAGCTTGCTTAATCTCCACAACGGCCCCTCGCGGCGGGATGCCTGGCTTTCACCTTGTGGATACCCTGCCGGGGTTATCTCACAGGGGAATACCAGGACGGGTTCCCTAAGCAAGCGCCGGGAAACCCTTTGTGGGTAGCTGTGCGCTATATAAGCTCAAATACATTTACATTTACATTTACATAGAAAGGCCTGCGAGGATGTACAGTTTAGATGTTAATGTTGAATGTTTGGTTTTTAGGTCTCGTCCTATTCCATTCCGCAAGGAATGAATAGGACGAGACTATTGGGGCTAAACTAAGAGCTCAAAAATGCGGATTTCCAGAAGTGCATGTGTCCCGTGCACACGCTTCTATCCGCCTGCCTGCCTCGCATCACCACATCAAAGCCAGCCATCTGTTGCTTCCCCAGCGTGGTGCCGCCAGCAGCTTCACTTCAAAGGGATCCGCTCCGCCCCCTGCTGCATCAAAGGCTTTCATTTCAGTTGCGAGGATACGAGTTTTTTGGGGATACGCTGCTTGAAACTCGTAGTTTGAGGGTGGTATAACCAATGCGGGAGAGTTCAAGCTTAGCTCGGTTGAGAGGATACAGGTTTTATGGCATACGCTGCTTGAAACTCGTAGTTTGATGGTGGTATGGCCGGTTGCGCGAACAAGGGCGCTCGTTTTTTACCTGGAGGCTTTGTAGATCGTGTAAGGTAACACATCCTTTCTTGCGGTCTCGAAATAGAGCGGTAAGAGCACTCCGGCAGAATCCAGCCGCCCTCGCCGCCAGTAACTGACATCGTTCAGCAACGCGCGGATCTTATCTATTTCCACCCTATTTCCACTACGAGTTTCAAGCAGCGTATCCCCCAAAAACTTGTATCCTCGCAACCGAGGCGTGCTAATCTAACCAGGCAAAATAATTTCATGTTTTAGTCCTGATGATCATCCTTTTTATTTGAGCAATGGATCGAAACGTCGTCGACTTGTTTAAATAGACATACATGTAACTACTATGTATCACTGTGTATAGTCTATGCTGGAGAACACTACGTACACTGATATAAAAAGTGTCCAGATTGCTCTGTCTCTTTGCCTGTTAACTCTAACTCTTGAACTATTTCTACTACTCTGTTTTCCTCACAAGTACGGTACAGGAGTGTGCCTCACTTTCATTTTTTTGTATTCAACTTTTCCTTTATCAAAATAAATCCCTGTTCCGGCTGGACAGGAGAACTATATAGTTACCATTGTGTCCTATATTATATTTGCTTACACTTGTCAATGTGCTCAGGACCTTTGTTTCTTGAAATAGCATATACCCTTGGTCCTTAGCTATCTATTGGGTCCCCTTGTTTTCTTATAATCATCACCACTAGACAGCACCACCTCATTCTGGAAGATAACATACATAAAAGAAAGTCGTGGGCGCATTACCCTCGCAGCCGGCTCTGCAGCTAAGCATGCTTTCGGTCACGACGCTGTCGTGGCTTGTTTTCTCTATACTGGCTTGGGGTGGCTTGGCGGTGTAAACACGGCGGTTCCGCGCTGCAGGCGGCGCTTTGCTCCCGCCCTCCGGTGCCAGCCGCGGTTTATTGCTGTGAAGGCATCCTTACAGCCTGGCCCTACAGCCCGCTGCGGCCGGGTAGGCTGCTGGCACCGCCGCTCCCTCTCTGGTCTAATAATAGCTGCTCGCAGGGAAGCCTCGCTCCAATACGTTACTAAATCCCCTCTGAATGTCAATGACGCTCCTCGTTCAGTGATCAGGGTGGCAGCGTGTCCGTGTGCGTGTGGTCTGCCTTACCCGCCCAGCTGGCACGATCATCTGATCTGTGGGCATCGTGCCACCTCCAACCGCATGCTTCTTCCACAGATCTGTTGTCACTGTGCCCACGCTATGAAGATAGGAATGCCTGTTCATTGATTTATTGTTAATTACCACTGGAAGAGCACGCAACAGTTTGAACCAGAGGACATTTACTTCAGCGGGTCTGGTGACAGAAAGCTATCATACGTAGTTTAGTGTCATTGTGTCATGAAGGAGATGGGGGCATTGCTCATACCTTAACTCCGGCATATAGGTCGGTAAATTAATGGTATAGTTCCCAGCATGTGTGTAGCGCTTACATTTCACTAGTGTGGCATCGCAGCGCTCAGACGTCCCGGAGGGATTACAAGCGAAGGGACATGTTTAGCGGGTGATGGTGTTATTTTGTTGGTCTGTAATTTAATTATATCCCTTCTAGCATGTCTGTAGTGTTAAACTTCCACTATTGTGGCTTCGCAGTGCTCGGACGTTCTGGAGCGTTTACAAGCCGTGAAGGCGCGTGGGGTGTGATATGCTCTATTGAACGTGAATCCAGCTAACACTTTATGTGACTGCAGGAGACATCTGTAGCATCTGTTGAGCAGCACCAGAGCGGAGCCAGGCGGAACCCTCCACCAACCCTGCCAACCTCTTTCACACGTGACCTCCCTCTTGCACAGTCCCACGCGAGTGGGTTGGTTATGCAACATATACTTATGTGATTTGAATTTTAATAAATCATCAAAAAGACAAAAGGCACCCAGGTCTCTAATGGAGAAGTAATTGGAGTAATTACAATGTGTCGTGTGTGTCAGCAGCACTGGCTCGTGCCTTCCGAGACAGCTCAATCCGTCAATACATTTCCTGCAAGAATCTGAGTGCCACCAACAGGCAAGCAACGCCTGGAGCTCAGGCGGGACAGGCTTGGCCTCTCATCCTTTCAAGGTCGACAAATCGCATGTTATCGAGTTGGACAATAACAACATGGATTCTTTACAGCACTTTAAAGTTCAAACCTTTCTAGTCTCTGTGAACCCACCTCTCCTAACCAGGAAGTGCTTTGATATGGTTTCGTTTAAAGAGGCTTGTTTTTTTTTTGCTGCTGAAGGAAGCAAGCAACTGCTCCCTCACCGCAGAGCTTTAGGAGTGGGACATGGGGAAGATACTGCGCTCCTCAGCCAGTCCCATATGGGTTAGCTCATCTCCACTATACTCGGCTGCTCGAGGCTTCCCCTGGCGTCATCATAGCTCCCCATCCCGGCCACCGGCTGTCTCTTGATATTTCCGCATTCGATGTCTGCAGGCTGGCTGCTATCCCCGTGCAACACACAGCCTGGTAGAGATGCCCTGCCTTCTAGATGTTGTGTGACGTGTTGTGGTGTTTTGGTGATTAGGGTAACTTAAAGGTTTTGTACAGCGCTATGAGGGAGTTTAAAAAAAAATCTATATACATAAAGCACATTCTTCAAAGCACTCTGAGTGCGTGCGTTTGCTCCACATGTGTATCAGTAGCTGCCACTGCAGACGCACTGTGACATATCTGCCCGTCAGACCCAGTCCATGTGCTTTGTGTATATGTCAGTTTTTGTTGACTCTATTAGCGTGTTTTGGGTGTGCATCAAGTGCACTTATGTATTTTTGAGGGGCCAGAATCTGTGTATGTGCTCCTTATGCTTGCGCATCTCAGTGCATTTTATTTGTGAGAGCGCATTGGAGTTCCCATTTTTCATTTGGACATAGGTTCACCTAAGTGGATACACCAGATTCACACAAACGTGTTGTATCAGTGCACACTTCACCCCACAGTTTATTGCTTCCTGCACCAGATTTTTTTTATCTTACTCTGTGGCCATGATACATCACCCCACATCAAACCCAGAGATGAAACTGGGGGTGGGAAGCTGTTTGGGCTGGTGTTGCACAAAGCTCTTTGTCTTGCTGAGCTAGGGATCATCTAAAATAAGTGTGTGTGTAAAGGTGCGCAGCTCAGATATGAGAGGAGATGCAGTGTGGAAGTAGTGCGCATTTTTTCCTGCATCACATGGCTTGAATCCCATTTGGCAGCGAACTGTATGCACACGCATTCTTTGTAACTAGCCCTGCCTTCACTGCTTCCAGCAAAGGTGTGTTTGTCCACATGTAGATAATTTGTTGTTTTTCTGAATACTTGTTGTTTTTAGGTCTCGCTGACTCACCCTCATACCCCCTCACCCTCACACTCCCTCACACTCACACACCTCCTCACCCTCACACCCCCTCATCCACTCACACCCCCACATCCCCACATCCCCTCACCCTCATACACCCCCCACCCTCGCATCCCCTCACCCTCACACCCTTACCCTCACAACCCCACACCCTCACCCTCACAACCCCACACCCTCACAACCCCTCACCCTCACAACCCCACACCCTCACAACCCCACACCCTCACACAACCCCTCACCCTCACACACCCCTCACCCCCACACCCCCTCACCCTCACACACCCTCACCCTCACACACCCTCACCCTCACCCCCTCACCCTCACACCCCCTCACCCTCACACCCCTCACCCTCACACCCCCTCACCACCTCACACCCCCTCACAACCTCACACCCCATCACAACCTCACACCCCCTCACAACCTCACACCCCTCACCCTCCCTCAATAACCCTCACCCTCACACACCCTCACCCTCACTCACCCTCACACACCCTCACCAACATAGCATAGCATAACATAACATAACATAGCATAACAAAAAGAGCATAGGATAGCAAAACAGCATAGCATAACAAAACAAAGAATAGGATAGCAAAACAAAACATAGGATAGCAAAACAAAACATAGCATAACAAAGCATAGCATAGTATAACAAAACTTAGCATAACCAAACAAAGCATAGCATAACAAAACATAGCATAACAAAACAAAGCATAACATAACAAAGCATAGCAAAACAAAACATAGCATAGTATAATAAAACATAACATAACATAGCATAACAAAACACAACAAAACATTGCATAGCAAAACATATCATAGCCTAACAAAACACAACAAAACATAGCAAAGCATAACAAAACACAACATAGCAAAGCATAAAAAAACAACATAGCATAACAAAGCATAGCAAAACAAAACATAGCATAACAAAACATAGCATAGCAAAACAAAGCATAGCATAATAAAACACAACAAAAATAGCTTAGCATAACAAAACATAGATAACAAAACTAAACATAGCATAACAAAACAAAGCATAGGATAGCAAAACAAAACATAGCATAGCAAAACAAAACATAGCATAGCAAAACAAAACATATAATAGCATAGCAAAACATAGCATACCAAACACAACAAAACATAGCATAGCATAACAAAACATAGCATAGCGAAACAAAGCATAGCATAATAAAACACAACAAAGCATAGCATAACAACACACAGCATAACAAATCAAAGCATAGGATAGCAAAACATAGCATAGCATAACAAATCAAAACATAGGATAGCAAAACATAGCATAGCATACAGCTTCATTCAGCACCACAGCATCACTCAGGGGCAACACAACATCACTATGCGCTACCACAGCATCACTGAAAGCCACAGCATCACTCGTTCGCCATCACATTACTCAGCGCCACCACAGCATCAATCTGTGCAACCATTCAACAACACCTGGTTCAAATATGTTTTCTCAATGTTTCAAGCTTTATTACAAATGTAACAGAAAGATGTTAATATTTCACTTCTGTTCTTGGATTTTCGTCACAGTATAATACACTGAACATAATCTTCACAAAAGTTATTTACAAAAGTTTAAGCTATTGCCAATATAAATTACAATAACCTTTATTTAAGTAGTAATGTTTTACAAAAAATTAAAGCCATTGTTATTTGTAATATCAATACATGTAAGTCACGTAAATACAAAACATATTGCATTACAAATGCTATAGGTGTCACATTTGCGAAAGTTATAACTATTGGCATTGTAAATGACAAAGCTATTAATTTCGCTATTTTCAAAAACAAAACATAAGTAAAAAAATATTCATTTACAGTACCAATAGCTCAAACTTTCCTAATGCGAGACCTATTGCATTGCAAATGCTTGTTTGTGTTAGAAGGTTATACTTTACCCTGGCTAGGTGGTGCTCGTAAGGATGAATTTGAGTACAATATGGGCATGCTGCAACATAAAGAGAGTGATGAACGTGGGAAGTTATCGTCATCAGACAATGGAGTTACCCCCATGTACACATATGGTGGGTGAGACTAGAGGGTCCTCGGAAGCATGAGGCAGATAGCTCCCTTCACATAGCACACTTTCCTCACATGAAATGTATGAGGTAAACAAAACCCCAATAAGAGATCCAAAATGCACCCCTCCTTACATTGACAAGGAGGAGACATTGCTTTACTGCAAGAGGCGCATCTGACCGTAGGTGTCCTCTGTAAACTGGGCCAAGTAGAACCCTTTGCATAACTGATTCTCAGGGTAGCAAGGGTGAGCAGTCACAGGCTTCTCTGGGAGGTAATGTGGAGGGCACACGCCCAGAACTCAACAATCAAGCAACATACACAATACCTTCAATGTCCAGCCCAATGCTGGTCTTTTAGAAAAAGAAAAATCTTTTTTAATTTTCACATTATTACTCAATATGACACATTGCAATCAAGTATACAGTGAGGTAACTCTGATCACGATTCTCAGGTGGGCGCTACACCCTTTCCCTCGTCTGTGCTCTCTCCCACCCAGGTTGCATGCAACCCCGAGCAACCACAAAAGAGGTGTGAAAAAGGCTTAGGGGCATATAATGTATATCCACAAGTCAAATGCACAATTAGTTCACTTCTTTACTCAGGTTATTAGCCCTGGTGATGAAGTGGTTTGGAATTCAGTCTTTTAGTCCTTCTCGCTCTTCTAGCATGAACAATGAACAATGTAGATCAGTCCTACTGCAGACCAAGGTTCATGTTAATCATGTGCAACTCTCAATAGCCACTGAGGAGGTAAAGCATGGCTAATGACTGTCCTGCACTTGACTGCCCTAACTGATCTGGATTGGTAGGTGGACACGAATATGCTACGTTACATTGCATGCTTTTTTAACGCATGCCATTACAATACGGTCATTACAACGACTGCATGGTAACAACGCATGCTATTGCAACGCAAGTCGGAACAACGACTTGCTAAAGGGGGGCGCTGGATGTTGGATTGATATAATTTACTATTCCAGCTCCAGTCTGTGCAAAAGTAGGGAAGGTGTTGTATTTTAAATCCAACTCCTTCTGACCCCTAGAGCAAGTCGTTGTTCCGACTTGCGTTGTAATGGCATGCGTTATTATAACAAGGTTGTTGTAATGACCGCGTTGTAATGGTATGCGTTCTGTCGGATGCAGTGTAAACGATGTTTCCCGTGGGCGTGGCCTGGGCCAATTGGCATGTTGAGTGAATTGCAGCCCGACCTGGGCCCACAGCTAGCCGAATGCACCCCGACCCTGGCCAACAACTAGGCCAGCATCTCCAACATTTTGTGTAGTGAGAGCTCCTTCAGATCAGTGGATAAAACAAGAGAGAGACACACACAAAAACATAGATAAACATGTTGTTCACATGTTAATTATGGCAATCGCTAGGACTGGGATGAAGTCACAGTCGGCATGCACATCTTCGGACATACTCATGGACATGCTCAGTGTAGTATGCCCCACTCAACAGACTGCCATGTGCTCTTATGTGCCAAGCTTTTGCGAACAGTTATGACCTGTATTATATTAGAAACACAGGTGTGGTATCGCCCTCAACTGGCTGATCATGGCCAGAGGCGATGAGTGTATTGCATGCATATGTCTTGTTAATGAACCGAATGGTTTAGAGGTTGAAGACACAGCTGTATCAAGTGTGAATTGAGACTATTATGGGTGTTTCTGTAGTGTGCCACTAATACTGACGATAGTAAAGTACGCAGTGTCACACATACAACACACGTAAGCAAACTCTATAGCATACCCCTCTATTTGGAATGATTGGCCTCGCCGGCTATCACTGCGATAATGAGGATGAGTCTCTGTGAATGCATAAAGATGTTGAGACCGTAAGCTATTGCTACCCCCAGGCCCCGTTGTGCACAAAGTAGTCTTTACCTTAGGACTTGTTTGAAGTCAGCAGGAAGATACTTACAGTCACTCTCCCCTGTGGTGGCCCATTACCTGCCCCCGCTCGTCGATCGCCGATGGTTAGGAAGAAGGCGGTTTTCTTTATTTATGGACCCTAAACGGGGATGCCTGGAAATGACGTCGCTGGAGGCGTAGTAGGTCGCGGGTCACGGGGTTTAGACTGTGCGCGTGTGACCACAGTGTGTATAGACATTGGCGGCCATATTTGAGTGGTCAAGGGCTAATGAAAATAGCATCGTGACTGGTGATATAATTCTAAAAAAGGGTTTGTGGCTCAAGGATTTGGAGTATCATACCAAGAGCCACACAAACGTCCATCTAGTTATGGACTTTAGGTCTCATGGAGTACAATGATGGTAGACTCAAGTATCCAGCATGCAGAGTTCCGCAATTACCTATCGTAGCAGGTGGAATGATGGGAGTGTTATCGACCCTTATAGGATAGCATGGTCGCTGCTCATATGGGTTCTGTGGTAATTATATTTTTGCGGGGGCGATCGTATGTTATGTTGAGTGCTCTGTGTTGCAGGGCCTTTGGTGTCATAGGGGTAACCATGTGTCAAGGTGGGTCCTGTATACTACCACAAGTCATGCGTTGCACTCAAGGTCAGTTGATCCGTGAACTACATGATTGTACAGGGAACCTCGATGTCAGATATGGCACATGGTTGTTGATGTCCCATCTGATTGAAAGTACAGGTATTGGTAGGAGAGCTGCTATGCTGACTAAGGATGTAATGTCTTGATGAGTGTGATAAGCCCCATGTCAGGTGCGGTGTTCTAAGAATGGTGTGCGGGGTATAGGAAAGAAGTCTGGGTGTACTCCAGATGTTGAGTAGTACCCCTATTGGTGGAAAACGGGGTACCAGGCAATGTTCATACATTGTGGTTCTAAGTAATCAGTTCAGCCCAGGGTATCTCATCGTTCAGGCCCTCTGAGTTTCTCTTCAATCTGTGGACCCAGCTTTGTTCTTGCCTGAATAATGTATTATTGGTCCAGTTAGGGGTTTATTCAATAATTGTCCAATTGAAATTGCCTGGGGTATGGTTCATTTCAGAGAAGTGGTTCAGTAATCTGGTATTAGTTTTTTTACACCTTATGGTGCTTCTATGCTCCCCTATTCGGATTTTGATTGGTCTTGTTGTCATCCCCACATATCTCTTTTCACACGGACAGGTGATTAGATATATGCAATGTTTGTATTGCAATTAGTATGTTTCTTTTGGTGCCAAGGTCTGGCCAGACCTAGGTCAATCGTTTTTGATACTGTTGTGAGGGGGCATACAGAGCAGGTCCCACATGGATAATGACCCTCTACCGGGGGTAAGTCCCATAATGGAGATTGTGTGGTGGGAGTTACTTTGGGACGTGTGTGGACCAAGAGCTCTTTCAAATTTTGGGTGCTTTTAAATGCAAAAAGAGGGGGTGGCCCTGGGGTAAAAGTAACTGTCTCCAGAATGCCCTAGTGTTTCCTAATCACTTTCTGGATCTTGTTTGAATTGGGAGTGAACGTTGTCATACGTTATTGCCTCTGTATCTGGTCTGGTCCTGACTTTCAGGAGAGCTTCTCTGTGATTGTTCCTTGCCTGTTTTTTGTGCCTGTCGTATTATTTTTTGGGGATAGTAGCGCTCTGATAGGTAATCTGACAGAATTTTGGATTGGTCCTCAAACTCGCTTAAGGTGTTTCAATTCCTACGGAGGCGTAGAAACTGGCCTACTGGAAGATTATTCTGCAGTGCTTTCGGATGATGGCTCTCATACATAAGGAGACTATAACTATCCATCGGTTTTCTGTAGTTGGTTGTGTGTAGGGAGCCTTCATGAAGGGAGATATGGAGGTCCAGGAAGGGGATGCTTTCTTGCGATCTGGTACCAGAAAACCTGAGAAAGGGGTCCAGAGTGTTGATCCACCCACAGAATGCCATGTACTGTTCCTCATTGCCCTTCCAAAAGAGGAGGATATCGTCAATGTAGTGCTGCCACATCAAAATTTCATTCTTGTAGGCATTGTTCTCCCCTAGGATGAACTTGGCCTCCAAGTTAGCCATATAAAGGCAGACCAGACTCGGGGCATAGGTGTTCCCCATGCCGGGGCCCTGGATCTGGTGATAGAGCTGTGTCTGAAAGGCAGATACATTTTCTTTTAGGGCTATGGAGGCACATTCACAGATAAACGAGATAGGTGTCTCATAGGGCCATGGCTCGATACTCCATAGTGTGGACTCCACAACTTCCAGGGTGGCATCTTTGGAGATATTCCTGTAGAGCACCTCTATATCCAAGGTAACCAGAAGGTTGATGGTTTCAGATTCGGGATGTTTTTAATCAAATTAAGGATTTTGGTTGTGTCCCGAAGGTAGGAAGGTGTCTTGGTGACTAATGAACGAAGATAATAGTTGCAAAATTGCTCAGTGGTTCCAGCACTGAGTCAATCCCAGACACGATGGGGCATCCTGGGGGGGGGGGAATTGATCCCCTTGTGGATCTTTGGTAGAGTGTAATAGTAAGGCATCCGGGGATCGTCATTGCTGATAAATTCTGCTTCCTGTGAGGAAATCCAACTTTTGGTTTCTGCTTCCATAACAAAGACCTTAATCCTGGCAGTCAGTCGGGCTGTGGGGTCTTCCGAAATGAGCAGATAATATTTAGTGTCAGTGAGTTGTCGACGACACTCTACATTATATGTCCCAATGTCCTGGATCACTATGTTACCGTCTTTATTGGCTGGTTTTATGATGACGCTGTTGTCTTTGGTGATGGTCTTTAGTAGCGTCCTTCAGAACAGCTTGTTTGAAGGGGAGTACTTTCTTAGGTGTCATGGCAGCTGTAGGAGTAAACTTAGATTTCTTCTTCAAACCTGTTTCGGGGGTGGGGGTCTATGGTTTATCCTGGAAAAAGGCCTTCAATCTCACTTTCCGGAAGAATTGATGTAGTTCCTGATGAAGTCTGAATGAGTCCTCGGCTGGTGTCGGGACGAAACCTAAGCGCTTCTCCAAGAGCCTATATTCGCCCTCGGCCAGCAGTCTGGAGGACAGATTCACCACTAGTGTTTCTGTCCTGATGTTTTGCTCCATAGTGTCCTCTGTTCTGGATCCTGCCAGTGGACATTCTTGGGTCCTCCTCTTCTTCTGCCTCTTCCTTTGCCCCTCCCTCTGTTGTAAAAAGGGGGGTTCGGGAATTGGTGGTATTGAGGAGCCTGGTTTGAGTGTCCAGTTTGCATGTTCCACATTGGTTGGGGTCCCATCCACTCTCCAGGGTACAGTTGCGGTTGGAAGGGGTGCGGTAGGAAATTCTGGAACAGAGGTGGCGGGTGTTGTCTCTGGGCTCCTCTGGAGTGTGGCACATAATTTCTGCCCTCGTAGCTGGAGTCGCTGCTTGGGGATCCTGATCTCCTTGAGTGGTTAATACTCCTCTCATCAGATGTTGTCTCACAGTTCTGAAACACACAGTCGTCTTTGGTATATGGATATACCTTTTCTTGATCAAAGCGCTTCACATACTTCTAGAAGTTGGTAATCTTTTGTTTCGTGAGGAACTCCTTGTGTTTGTTCATTTCCTCATTTATCTCTGCCAATCATGATTTGAATACTGTGATTGAGATTCTAGCTTTGAGGCTGTTCTCAGCTAGGGTGATCTGGATCAGAAGTTCGTCTGACAAGCGTTTAGCTGTGTTAATTAGTAGAAGGAGCCAATCTTGTGCACACTTCCATGCATTTTTCGATCATTCTCTGCGGAAGGTCAGATCTTCTAGGAAGATTCTTGGAGTCAGTGTAACTAGAAGATATTGGGGGCTATATTAGCCCATAGTATTCAGTCATGATTATCCAGTGTAGGACTGTCTTTATCTGTTGTTTCCTTAGGGATTGTAAGGCTTTCCAGTCATCGTTTTTACTCCCGGTCACTGAACTACCATCCCCTGATAAGAGTGAGGGTGCCCTAAGAATTTCTGCCACTGTCCTATCATAGAAACTTAAATCTGGATTGTCCATTGTAAGAGATATATGTGTGCTTCTGGTGGACCCCGCTAATAAAAAGATAAAGTGGTCTGTGTAACGGAAAGTGACAAGGGAGATAGCAAGAGGAAATATAGAGCGTAAAATTGTCCCACGGCTGGCTACCGTACAAAATTACAACACAATGTCAAGCGAGGGGGACGGGGAGCTAATAGGAAGAGGAAAGGTCCAGTACCGATGCTCCCAAGGACTGACGTGGTAATCTGTTCCTAAAAAAAGAGGGAAAGACAACCTATTCTGGTTGAGAAAAAATGAATGTCGGAGTGGTCTCTCAGAACGGTTGGGTCAGATGAAGGTGGGGGAATTTTTTCTTTTGAAAATAGTGCTCTCACACACCCTTGCGAGTGTCATGCTTCATCATCGGCCCTTGCTCCTCGTGGGGGTGGCGCTGCTGTCCTCCACAGGCCCTGCGAGAGGACTCTTTATCGGAGATCTTTCAAGGAGATGCTGCAGTTGTGCATGTGGTTATGTGGGCCTAAACAGAGTGAGTGAGTTAAAAATACCTTTGCGGTACCCAGAACCAATTTTTTCAGGTGTCCGAAAGATAGGGTATAAAAACAAGGCCAATGTGTCGGGAGATGAGTGTCTTCCTGCTGCTCTCAATATCTGTGTAAGTGTGTGATAGGTGAAGTTAGGTCAACATGTTTCCCGCTTTGAAGTGGTCTCTAATGGATCCAAGAGCGCTTCGTCAGGTCCGTGAGGCAGACAAGGGAAGCTGGAGGACTTTGTGGGCCAGCTCTGGGGTAGGGCAGAAGGCAACGGGCTCCCGTCCTTAAGGGGAATAGAGTCTATCCCACAGCACATTCACCTCCAAGGTTACCTCAATGGCTCTCCTTAGTGTTTCGATATTGAGCCTCAATGCATGAAGCATTAACTCATCTGTAAAACAGTGCACACTCTAAGCTCAACTTAGGGACTCCAGCTTTGACATATGTTTCTTACAAGAACTCACCTAGAACGCACTGATTGGAAACGCCTCTGGTCAAGATGGTTCGACTGTCAATTATTCTCCTCTATGTCAGGGAAGAGAGCAGGGGTGGCTAACCTATTCGCAACACACTTCCCCGGTAAGATACTAAACACTCAAGCAGAGATACTATGGGAGGATGCAGGCGTTAAGAGTGGCAGTGGGGGGGAAACACCGATACACTTGCATCCTTATATGACCCAAACGATCGCCAAGAGACTTTCCTCAGGGAGGCCCTGAGCACCATCCTGGAAACTCCAGATGAGAACCTTATTGTTGGGGGGGGGGGGGGTGACTACAACATTGTACACAACTCTACACTAGATAGACTCGGGGGCACTCTCGGAATCTATGAAACAGTGGCTGACTGAGGTTGGGTTGGTGGACGTCTGGCGACGGCGCAACCCTACTACCTGGGACTACACTTTCTTCTCAACAGCACACCAGACCTATGCCTGTTTGGATCTCTTTTTGACGTCCTTGCGTGTCACATTGGAGATACTAGACACTGCGATTGGGATGGCATCACTTTCGGATCATTTCCCTATCACTCTCACCGGGCAGTTGGGGGGAGACTGCAATAGGCAGAAGATGTGGAAGCTTAACCCTAAATTGCTTACATACAACACAAATATCAAAGAGGTACAAAAGGCCTTACAAGCCTTCTTGAACTCTAACAATGACGTTCTTACCCCTGCCACCCTGCTGTGGGACACTCTGAAGGCAGTCATCCGATGTCGGTTTCTTGCAATAGTGGCCAAGCTGAACCAGGATAGGAGGGACAACCAAGACTAATTGGAATGCCAGGTCAAAGAGTTGGAAGCGATACATCGCCGCACAGGCGCAGTCCAAACCCGCCGCCAACTTACCAATGCCTGAAAACAATTGTAAGCGTTGGACCTCGACCGGGCCGAATACTGGCTTTTACGCACCAAACAGCACTATTATGAGGGGGGACAAGGTTGGGAAACTTTTGGCACATCAAATCCAAACCCAAATAAATAAACGCTGTATTGCAGAAATCGAAAACCCTCGCGGGGAGAAAATACAAACAGACAACCTTCTTGCTCTCGAATTTGAAAAGTTCTACACTGCTCTCTACACTGCCTACCCTCTGGATGGGGAAGCAGCAGTAACTTATGTGGCCCAAGTACCAGTAGCCTCACTACTGGCTGTAGAGGTAGATAAAATGGATGCAGAAATCCACCCGGATGAAGTGATGCAGGCAATTCAGGGACTCACGTCGGGTAAGGGCCCAGGGGATGAAGGGTTTTCCGCTTAATTTTATTAAACCTTCATGCCTAGTCTGGTCCCGTTGCTTACACGACTCTTCAACTCGTTCAGTGACACTGAATCCATTGCCCCGTCCATGCACATGGCCACAGTTGTGATCCTACTTAAACTTGGCAAGGATCTGACAAAATGTGCCTCTTATAGCCACATCTCCGTGCTAAAAGCCAATTTGAAAATATTCATTAGCATCTTGGCAGCTCTTTTGGCACCTTATATGCAGGGGCTGGTGGCTCCAGACCAGTACGGCTTTATACCGGAACTTAATTGTAGTAACAGGACCAGGTGACTGTGCCACTTTCTCGATAAGACTTATGGCTCCCAGAGGCCAGCTTTAATTTTATCGGTGGATGCCTAGAAGGCCTTTGATCGGGTCCACAGGCCCTATCTGCGATTGGCATTGGCTAAGTTCAGCCTGGGTGGGTGGTTTTTTAATTGAGTAAGTAGTACCTACAATGCACCGGAGGCAAGAATCAACGTGAACGACATCCATTACCGACCCTTTAAGATTCTGAGAGGTACCCAACACAGGTGCCCCCGTTACCCTTGTTATTTGCTCTATACATGGAGCCCTTTGCGGAGCGTATCCACCAACACGGCTCCATCACTAGGATTCATATGGGTGCTAGGGATCATAAAATCACTCTCTATGCCGACGATGTTGTGCTCTTTCTCACTCAGCCACTCACTTCCCTGCCTCCCCGCCTGCAAGAGATTGAAGAATTTGGCCTAGTATCTGGCTTTAAGATTAATATACAAAAAACACAAGCTCTTAGCCTAGTAATTCCCCAAACTGTTTTGGGGCAATTATGGGCGGTGTTCCCCTTTGGTTGGGCTCCAACGGGTGTTACCTATCTGGGTCTACAGATATAGTCTACGGTTGAACGGATGGTACGCAAAAACTATGGTGCCCTATTGACCAATATTCGGTCAGATCTTCAGAATTGGACAAGGCTCACACGATCCTGGCTAGGCAGGCTGGCCGCTATCAAGATGACATTATTCCTCCACAACCTGTATGTAATGCAGACTCAGCCGCTGCACCCCCGCCCCATAAACACTGGCTAAAATTAAACACTTGTTGGTGGACTTTGTCTGGAGAGGAAAGAGGTCCAGAATGGCGCACCTCCAAATGTACTTGAAACAGGAAGACGGGGGGCTAGGGGTTCCACACTTAGAACGATATTACCATGCGGTCAAGCTGCCCTAGATGATCGAATGGTATAAGCTTACGTTGGAAAAACACTGGTGCTCCCTGCCGGGGTCTACATTTCACGGGTCCTGCGAGCTACGATGAATGTATGGGTCAGGTTTCAGGTGCCCCACGGTCTATCTACCCCCATATACCCCGGGACCACCTTTAGAGGTCACCTGGAATTATCTCCCACCCAGACAGAACAGGATTACCTCAAATGGAAGGAAGCCAACTGTAAAATGTGGGTGATCTCTTCGAATTAGAGGGGTTAATGGATATTTCCCAAGTATCTGCCAACTATGGCTTACCTAAAGCAACTTACTGGCAATACCTGGCCTTATGGCACTGGGTCACTCAGCCACACATTCGCTCACATGCAATCCGCCCCTTAACAAAATTTGAAAAATGGTTCATAACCCGACAATTGGACAAACACCTGCTTTCTGATATATACTTGTTTCTTCTTTCACCCACACAGCGAGTAAAGACCCCCACCCAGTGAAGATGGGAGTCGGAGTGCAAACAGGAGTTCTCCTATAAAGAATGGCATGGCATAATACACAGAGCTAGGGCCTCCCCTTGCAGCACTGCAGGAAAGAAGATGCTTCTCAAAATAGCATATTACTAGTATTACACCCCCGGCAGGGTGGCACGCTGGAAACCCGGGGGAGATGCCCATTGCTGGCGCCACTGTGACCAGGTGGGCAGTTTGACACATGAGCTATGGCAAAATCCGAAAATACAACCCTTCTGGGACTCAATACTACCCGACAAATGCTACCTATGATATGGACATACCAACATTCCCTAGCTACATACTCCTTGGTCTCCCCAACGCCTTAACGTACCCTCTAGGATCATGCCGGGGAAGCATTGGCACTGGGTGCTGCCAAGCAGGTGATACTCTCTAAATAGGGAAACGGATGGAGTCCCAACCATGTTAGAATGGCTACATAAGCTATGGGAGGTGATTGGCATGGCAAAGATAACAGCAAGCGTTGCACATAAGCTTCACCGCTTTGATAAAACACGGAGATCCACTTTAGAGTTCCTGTCCACTGAGTTCACTGAACTCACATGCCCGAGATATCTACCGGTACTCCGACTCACCTGGGACCCCCACATGACCAATAAACGCCCCTCACAGCGGCAGATTTGAACACAGGAAGGACTCGCTTTGCTCCCGAACTCTAAGCCATCATTAGCTCCCTGAGATTTCCTCTTCTATTTCCTTCTTTCGACCTACAACTATACCTTTCTTACTCCTCTTTAAACATTCTTATAATGTCTTTCCCCACCGGCTACTGGATATAGGTGGCGGCTACTGTTCTGATAGCACAACTCAATAAAAAGATTTAAACCATAAAGAAATAGAGAGATTGAGATAGTGGCATTACAGTGCACTTGAAGCATTTGTTTCATTGAGTTGGGAATATATTAATTTATGGCTCTCAAAGAAATGGAATTTTGAATGACTGGATGAGCTGGATCAAGGCCCTACTTGCAAACCCAATGGGTTGAGTTTAAAATGGTTAAGTAATTTAATGGCCCCTGCTGTTACAGAGGAGAACATAACAGAGATGTCTATTGTCGCTGCTCTTGTTTGCTTTGCACATGGAGCCAGTGGCTAAATTGTTAAGGAAGAGGCTAACGGGCATTGATCTACAAAAGTATGTACATGCTATTTCAATGGATTTGGTCTTTTTGTATCTTCATAGTGTCACTGATGACCTTCCACATGGTCTATCGATGCTGGACTCTTGTATCTATGTGTGAGATCTGAAAGTTATCATAGATAAATCCTTCCTGTTCCCTCTAGGGTTGATTGCAGAATTGAGTGAATCAGACCTACCCAAAACTCCACTCAAATTGCAAATGGAACCTTTTAGGTATAATTTAGGGGTGCAAAGATATCATGATATGATGAAGACTATTGTTGGGAATGTCGATAAGACCATATCTCCTTCATATATTATAGTGGTCGGTCTTCTGGAAGAAGCTCCCACTCTTGGTGATGGCTCACACTTAACTCTCCAAGATGGTTCTACTCATTTGCTTTCCATGGGAATTGGTAAATGTGCTTGCAAAATGAACCCTAAAGATTTTTAGAGCACTAAACTCAAGTGTAATAAATTTAATTTGGTAGGGTGGAAGAAGTAGAATTGCGAAAACTGCAGCTGCCGATCACTGATGGTGGATTGTGCATGGTAGACTATAAGCAAATATAACCTGGTGATGCACCTCCAAGTAAACATGTGATGGTTGTAGGCAGGTGCAGGTAGATGTCACATTATTTATTATCTGAACTCACAGGAATATTCCCCAGGAAACATTTTTTTCAGCAAAGTGATGAATAAATCAGACACCTAGGTTGGTGGGCACTTCCATATGCTGTTGACGACATTGCCTAACCCGCTCTGGCCCTAGAATGGCTTCCATCAGACATATCCCACATTTAGAGAGATGATGATGGTTGTAAACACTACTAAATGGTCAAAAGTGTGGATCCTGAAAATTGGTGACCTGTTTGAAACTGAGGGCTAAAACGGCAATTTCTGACATATGTGGAGCAGCTGTGAGAGCATTGTTAAATACTTTGGAGGGAATACTTTGGAAAGCCGCCACAACACCCAGTGCTTGAGAAGCTGCTCACATAGTCAGAAAGCCATTACATTGTGTGAGGAAAATGCTGGACAAATAAATTGTTAGAACCTCTGAGAAAGTTGTGAGTTAGAGATTCTGGTGGAGAACTGAGTGATGCAGAATGGAGTACAGTATAAGAATACCCTACTGTTATCTTTAAAATAATATTTCATGTGTTAGGCCACACTTATTCCACAATCCACAGAGAATCAATAGGTTATAACCTAAAGCATTAGATCAATGTTATAACTGTAGGTCAGCAGTGAAAGGCATTCAACATATGGTATGGACCTGTCCTGCTGCATACATGTACCGGCAAACACCATCTTGCACGGGCTGTTTCCATTACCTCAAGTAACTTAGTACTAAAACCTACAATCTTTTGATTGGATCTAATACCCATGCCTATGCATAAGAAGATATAATGCAGGTATATTCGCATTGTGCTCCTACTGGCCAAAAGATGAATAGCAGTTCATTGAAAATCCTCTGACCCTCCCACAGGTATCTAAATGGATGGCAGAACAAGTGAAATTGACAGAGAGTGTACCCCAGCAGCTGAGGGGACACAGAAACATAAATATGAATGACTGGGACACCATACTCCATACACTTACTGGGAATAACAATAAATGAGAACTCCTTATATGTTAGGTCACAGAATCTTAGAATGGACCTGCAAGAGCTTCTACACATCTGTTCTGGGATCTTATTATGGCTTGAAGGATCTCTTAAACATCTGTGTCAGAATGAGCAATGCAACAACAGAGCATCATAAGGAGATATGATTAGGAAATAATGGTATGAACTCCAATATGGCATAGTAAAATAACTTTTCGTACATGGTGGAACTGAGAACCCCAATATGGTATAAGAGTAGCACCTGAATATGTCTAATAGTTGGCATCTTGAGCATGTATCTACCGCTCATATTCACTTTTTCTCCAGCAAGTGTCTTATAAAATTAGACTCTTCCTTTCAATTTCTAACACAGATCTTTCCTTTTTTATGAAATGTATGGAATTCTGCGGCATATCTCGCTCCTGCAGAAGAGATTATTCAGCTAAATGGAGGCTCTGAATTTACTTACGCCAAGAATCAAGAATCCAGAAATAAGCTATGGACTGCGCGACACAATGCATGGTATGCAGCCCTTGGCCTCCGTCCGGGATGTAAGGTGAGACCGTTAGTCTGCCGAAGATGAAGGTGCAATGGTTGCTTATAACATCCTTAAGTTCCTTAAATGGATAGTAGGACACTGTAAGGGTTTAAGTAAATCATGTGAATATTTCAAAGTGTATATATATATGATGTACTAAGTTATTACAATAGGACGTACTGGGGATACTTTAGCTGGAAAATAATCAAAGCCACTGAGGACCGCGCTGTTGGTGTTGAGGCAAACATTTTTGCATGGAGAGGTATTTTAGGGAGGGGTTAAATGACTCCACTGCATACATGTCTCCTGTGAGAAGAGCATGTTTACCGTGTACCATCAGTGGAATCTGGTGAACTTTTAAAGTGATGTAGCATAAACGCCTGCCTTGGATTGCTGTCAGCAAAGTGAGTCGTCTGAAATCTTTCATGGATGCATGAGAGCCGGGGTCGATATATTGTGGGCATGTTTTGCATAGTAGCAGGCACTCCGGGACTAGTACTAGCCTCAGTATAGTGGCGGCAGTTGTTAAACTTTTGTGAGCATCTTTGGTTCAGTGGTTCCTGTCCCTATCCCTAGTACAATGCTTGCAACATACAATGTGGCAGTTAATGTATTATTGTAGACCTCATTGTACTGCCCTCCATTTTAGTGCACATCCAATCATAATGGTGATAATTCCTGGCTTATTGTGAGTATCCTTGACATGATGGTTCCAAGCCCTAGAATGATGCTGCTACTGCACTATGGTTACATCCTGACATATTGTATGCCTTCTTGACATAATTGCGGCCATGCATGGTGTTTTTATGAAGGTCTATATATGATGGTTATATAGAGTATGGTTGTTACAATCTGTCCTTATATCAACAAAAAGCAAATAATTGGTATTTCATAACAAGAACACTAGAGTTATTTTCAAGAAATTGGTTAGCCTTTCTTTGGAGGGTGTTTATTACATTACATTTCTAAAATGTTTAAAGCTGACATAATTATATTTGTTTTTGAGGTGGGGGCTAACAATGATATGTTGTGTAGGTCCCTTCACAACATATTCAGTTGCAGGGGGTTTCAGAGTGCCCTACCTAATGGATATTACTTAGGCAAGCCACTATAGCCACTTGCGATTGACTGAAATAACAGGGATGATGGCCTGCAAGGTATAGCATACCACCATCCCTGTGTTTGCATTCCCAAACTGGAAAGTTTTTTAAAATTGTACTTTTTATGTAGCCTGTATTCTGTAAAAGAACATATGCTCCCTTTATACAACAAAAAGAAGAAAAAGGTTATTGTTTGTGAGAACATTGGGTGGAGCAGGCCGCGCCCCTGTGTACGACTGACTACTCCCTTCCTCGGCTGCAGACCCAATTTACAAGGGGGGAAGGGGACACTTTCCCCTTTGCAAATCAGTAACCCCTCCAATGCAGAGGTTATTAACTCCTCAATGGATTGTGACCCCAACTGCAGTCACAAACCACTCATACATTCCTCTCCGATTCAAAAACAGCAGGGTAATAATCCCTTCATTCGACCTCTTATACGTGATTTTGAAAAGTTTACAAACCCCATTTTATAAGTTGAAAAGAACTTTCTAACTTGTAAAAGGACTTTACAACTGCAAAAGTCCTTGGTACATCTTGATATTTTAGATTCTCATTTCCACAAGTATTATCATTAGGAATTCTCATTATTATGACCTGATAACTTCCATTTACTCCCTGGGTCCTTATTTGTAATCTAAGGTCTCATGACATGCATCTACAGCATAGGACCTGAAATCTGGATTCTCATAGTTGGAATCCTCAAACTTACATTCAATATTATTTCTAATGGATTCCCTTCCTGCTGCTTCCTTAAGTTAACATCCCCAGACGCTGACGCTTTCTACTAATGAAAGGGACTATTGAATGGATCAAGCCATGTGAGTGCCAAAGGGCAAGGGCCCTAGGCAAATAAAGGAAATTCCAGACAGGAAACCCCATGTAGGACAAGACTCACATTCCAAACCCAGAAGGCTATTTAAAAATTAAGAATCCTTACAGAAGGCAAAAAGGGCAAATAGTTGGTCAAGTCAAATCAACATTAATATCATAAATCAAGAGGAACGTCTAAATATGGAAACAGTAAGAGCACTGACTTGACGTTGGCCTCCTAAGAATAGGCAAAAAGCTCAGGCAAAGGCTCAATAGGAGTCTCTGAAAAGTCTGGTACGTATCCCAAACACAGCACATTTTATAGTTTCTAGGCAGTAGAGGATTGTGGCCCTGTGCATGGTGTTAGATGGCATCCCAGCTGTACCAATTAAGATATATTGACAGAAGCCAATTAACATTTTTGAAATTATTTTATGTTTAATAGGCTGTTCTAGAACTCCTCCAAAAATGAATTAACAAAGAGTCCCCATGCCTTAAATTCAAAAGGAAACCATATGAAACGATTCAACAGTAAACTTAATAAAGTGAATAGGCCAACTGCTGTGGCTGTGAGCAGGAAGAGCCTTGAACATTTGTAACAATACATGAACTTCATAGGCAGGCTATCTTTGAGGTACTTTATTTGATAAAACGTGAATAAACAGCACCACAGTACAGATCACATTTTTGTCTGAGAGGCACTGTAGAGAGAAATACATGTTTCAATAAATTTCCTCTCTGTGGGACAGAGGGGAGGGTGGGTACTCGGAGCTAGTTTAGAAGGTCCAGAGCCCATTCTCCTATGGGTAGATTAACAACTCAAAAAATGGGGCTTCTGTTCCTGTGAAGAGAGAAAAGAAATGTTCCTAACAGGTGTCTCTGACCTATATCATGAGAACAGTCAATGAGACTGTCTCATGTTGCCCTCACACATCCCCAAGGGGATGTCATGCTTCATCAAAGGGCAGTGTTCCTCGTTGGGCCGACACTGCATTGCCCTACTGGTCCCCCGAAGGGTCACTTTGGCAGAGATCTTTTTTAGAGATGCCGTACAAATGAGGTGATTGATGTGGTGGAGTAGTTAAAGGTGGTTGTGGGTTAAAAGTGATAGGGGAGGTCACAAGCTATCCTTTAATAAGTCGACCGCCCTGTCGGAGATAAAAACCTATAACAGGCAAATGCTACCCTAGAGGTTTGAAAGGAACCCTGGTAGTCAGTGGGCAATTAATATATGGCCTCACTTTGATCTCTCACTTAGTGATTTGTCGCCATGTTTCTGACAGGGCGGTCGACTTATTAAATAAAGGATAGATTGTGACCTCCCCTATCAGTTTTAACCCACAGCTATGTTTTACTACTCCACCACACCAATCACCTCACTTGCACGCATCATACAGCATCTTTTAAAAAAATCTCCGCCAAAAGTGAAACTTCTGGGGGCCTGTGGGGCAATCCAGCGCCGCCCTGGCGAGGAGCACAGCCCTATGATGAAGCATGACATCCCCTTGGGGATGTGTGAGGGCAACATGAGACAGTCTCATTGACTGTCCTCATGATATAGGTCAGACACACCTGTTAGGAAAAAAAATGTCTCTCTCTTCTCAGGAACAGAAGCCCCACTTTTTGATTCTAGAGAAATACATGCACATAGACAACTTTCCATTGTACTTTTAAAAAGCTATGCTTCTTTAGCTGTCAGTGCAACAAGACCAGCAGGCCCAGTAAATTAGTTTTGCAGCCTACTTATGCTAAAAAAATATTTTTTCAATATTTTTATTTTGTTTTTTATTGTATACAAAAACACCTAATGAGTATTGCAAACATTAACAACAAGTACATGGAGGGCATTTACTTTGAACCCAGCAATGCAAACAGTAATAATTTTGTTACTGAAATACAGCACAGTTGTAACAAGGTATTGCATAATACACCAAATCAGCAGCCTGTTGGTCTCCAGAGTGTTCAGTACCTGGCAATTAAGGCCCTCCACCTTCTTGAATTCGGCCCGGTACGTATGCTAACTTAAACACACAAAGATGAACATTATTCTGTATTAATCTGCGCTCGCAACTCCTTCTGTATCCAGAGTCTTTTTTGTTAGCAGTGCCGCCCCATTGGCTTCAAGTGGGTAAAGATATCTTCATTGCAGACATATGTGGCTCTATGGTTTATGCTGCCCTGGTCAATTAATACATGATCAGCAACAGTGAAATAGTTTGATGTTTTTACATACTCAACACAAGCGGATCTAAAGCAATCAAGTTCTCACCACCTTTCTTGTAGAAAGGAAATCTTGCGGATTTAAGGTTGGTTCCTCGATCCAACGTCACTGTGAGTCACTACCTCAGTAGCTTGGGCCTCACTTGACAACATTGATACATGTAACACATGTGGTCTGATGCAATCGAAAGCACTGAGCAAATGAGAGGCAATGTTTCTGTTGGCAGCTCCCAAACTAAACTCCAGATTTCCTGCAAAGGCGAAGTTCAAAGAGAGAACACACCTAAATCATCGAAAGCACAGGGGGTCTTGCTCTTCCTTTCAAATGGAGCATAAGAATAGAAGAGTGACTGCCACGAATCACTTGGAGTCGTCTTAGTCTGAATAGTTTCCTAAATGATGAGATCGGCCATGAGTTTCTTCACACCTGGGGCATCACCTCTTCAGGTTTTTAAGACACTGTGTTGCTTACGTTTGCGAAGTAAGAGCCCTGTGTAGTCCTCTTCGGAGCTATTATGGTAGAGGGATGGCATTTGATTTGCTCGAAATCGAAATGAAGTGGTCAGCTTTGAACAAAATATTTAGATGAAGTCTCTTGAGTCAGCTTCAGTGATTTCAAAGTCTTCACTAGAAGGGGAGCCAGGAATGGCTCTGTGTGCAACCTCAAGCCAACCATTGGATAAGCCTGCTCTGTGTGTCAGACTCCAGTGACTGATGATGTATTGAGAAGGTCTAGGGTTTAGTGTGAGTATTTTTGTAAAGGAATTTCTTCAGATGCCTAATGTCACTTCTAGACAGATTTTCCTGCCTTTTGGTGATCTTTTAGGTTTGGAGTTAGATGCTTCAGGAATTGAGCATCCATTCCCTGATTGATGGTGATGATGAGGCTATGAGTGGGGCTGTCAATTTGTTATCTCCTGCTTATTCTGATAGAGGACATTTTAGAGAGTAGTAAGGGCTGGACTGGGTACTTAAAACAGCCCTGGCAAAAATGTTCATCCAAACTGTATATTGCTTCGGGTGAGGATAATTAGCAAAGAAAAGGCTATCTAGGGGTTGTAAGGGTTCTCCCTTGAAGCACATTTTGACTTAATTGAGCCCTAAAGAGTGTATTTTACTAGCTTTTAGATATTCAAGATAAAAATGACATAAAATATACCTAGAACTCTAGAGTGGAATTAATGAAATAATCACTTACGTCTGAGTCTGCTATGATCTCAGGACCATTATACTGCAAAGCAGTTTTTATTGATGAGAAATGGGTTTTTTATAATTTGTCCTAACTGGGTGAAAACTTGTCCTAAGGCATGTGACTGTCCTAAGAAAGAATTGAGCATTAGTAGTCCTCACATTAAGGCCTCACACTGTAATGAATATGAATTATTAGAAACATGAATGAGCATTGGCCCAGGCATTGTTTCGCCTTAATTCCCTGACAGCACATACATGAATGAGCCAAACATTAATCTCCCAGAAGTTTAAAATACATAAATGATCTGGCAGTGAATACACAGAAACATCAGTTGTGTCAATCTATTCCCAGGTGGGATCATGTGAGGATGTCAGTGCTCGTTGGGACTACCCCTAAGCTCTGTCTGTGCCACCTCCCTCATATTTAGGCCTCGCCTAGGCAGCGTATCTTCGAGACATGCTGTATCTACTCTGTGGGCTTACAGCCCACCCATCGCTTTTGGTTGTTAGCTTTGAGTCTCCATTGGAAATCCTTGCTTGTAAGTGGTTATTTGTTCTTATATGTCTCTCCTTTTCGTGTGTTTCTACCGGCCATGGGCTATCGCTGTATTACATGCAGCCTTTCTCCTTTCTGCATTTGTGTTTGTTTGTGCACACTATGTTTTGGGGGGTTTCTGTTCGTGTTTAATGAAGGTTCCCTTTTCATTCTCTGCCGTGTCGGCGAAGCTTTAATTATTTTGTTTTGTGTTGTTTGTTTTTCGGCAATACAGTAATTCTTTTTTTCACATCCAGACCATAACACGTTCATCCTACTGGTGGTTTTGTTTTTATTTGTAGTTGTATTTATCTTTGTTTTGGGTTGAATGAATCAGCGTTGTTCTCTGCCATGTCAGTCAATCTTTAAATCTGTTTTTTTTTTGCTGTTGCCTTCGAGTGTCCTTTAAGGGCTGCCCGCCCCTCACACTGCATTTTTCCCTCTTGCGGCCCCTCTCTGACTCAGCTTGTGCTAGCCCCAACGCTCTAAGCCGTCTGCCGAAAAGGCGTCTGAAGCATCAAAGGACCAAGCTCAGCCGCCTCCTCCTCTTCCAAAACAAAACAAGCTGGTGAGTTCAGAACTTCTCCAGTTTCTAATAAGAATGCTTTCCCAGACAAGAATTTTGGGATTGCCTCACTTGTAGTGCGTTCTCATGATGAAGCCAGAGAAAAACAATATGCATATAAATAGATAAACAAATTAACAACATAGGACAGGGGTGGCGGAGGAGCGTCACCCCACTGCAGGAACCAGCAGATCAAAACATGTAAAATAAAATGATAATAAAGCAACTAATAAAACTGCTTTATTATCATTTTATTGTACTAGTAGGAACCCAAGCCAAGTCTTGAGGGCGGGCAATCAGCAGCAGGAAGAGTGGTGGGCACTGCAAGTGTGCATGTTGATTTGGCCAGCCATCTTAGGACTTGGCATGGCATTTAGGGTTATTGTTAAGAATCATTTCTCAAATGGGAACCTCTACTTCAGTTACATAAAAAAACCTTAGCCACAAAATGGTCGGAGATGGAAGTGGCAGCGCTCCTCACTGACAGTGTTTCAATGAATCATGGGCAGGCAGCTGCAAACTGGCAAGGGTCTGATACTGGTTTGCGGGGTGATGGAGCAGGGAATGGCATCTGTGACTTCAGCCTTCCAGCTTGCCCACTTGTCAAAATGAAGAATCAACCCTGCAAGTGGTTTAAATGAGTGGTTCTTAACCTGTGGTCCGGGACCACTGGGGGTCCTCAAAACCTACACAGGGGGTCCTCTACTGCTTAAAACAAATGTGCAAGTGAAATTTTTTAATGTTCGGAATTTGCAATTGGAAGTACCCTCAGATTGATTTGCGAGAGCAGTGCAAGTGCATCAAACAGAATATAGTATGGGTGATGAGTGGTCTGAATTGAATTTAGAAAAGCTCCAACCTTCCTATTACATTTTTTTTAAAAAAAATATCTGTTTGCAAATTCAATAAAATGCTTCATCGGGTGTGTATATTTTAGCTAAATGCTTGTTTCTGTAATTTTTTGTGTTATTATTTGTGGTTCAAATCACCATAAATACTTAGGGTGGGGTACCTGACTTCTAGTAATAACTCAGTGAGGGGGGTGTTGCCTGATTCAAATGATTGTGGGGTCCCTAGGTTCAAATAATAATTTACTGGGGGTCTGCAGAAGTCAAAAGATTAAGAATCATTGGTTTAGATGCCTTTCTAGAGCGAGTTCTTTCTGTCTGTCAGATTGTATTGTAAAGTAAGTAGTGTAATCTCCTTTGTCATTTAGTCAATGGTGGAATCCTCAGTCAGTTTTCAGCAGTAGCTTGGTATGCGCTCGGAAACACCCGATCGATCAATCTGATTCTTGGTATTTGGTTGTTCAAGCTTCTGATGTGAAGCAAAGACAGAATTTCCATGGTTCCGGTGAATGGGGAGTCCAAAAGACTGGACTCTTTAGGTAAAATGATCTTTGTTTCTGGTAGTTTTGTTTTGATGTCATGCAGTGGAGTGTGTATCATGGCAAGATATGCACATGCCTTGTGGGAGCTTGGTTCCATGGCAGGTCCTTCTTTTCATGACCCATTTAAGGAGCAGTTGAATGCAGGGTTCAGGTTGCTGGAACAAAATATGTAACCTTGCTTTACAGCATGGATGTGTTCCACATTCATGTGGTTGGCCGCAAAGTTGAAATATTCATGAATGTGCTTAGTGCAAACCTGGATTTTCAGGTGATGTCCAGTTACTGGATAAGCCTTTTGATGATCGGTGATTGTGTGGTGAGAAAGCAGCCCATTTACGCAAATTATTTGGTCTAACCGGCAATGGCTCGTGCTTTAGTATTAGCTTCACAGAGTCCCTATTACCCTCAACAGTCTAAACATTAAAATGTTAAAACAATAGTTTAAATAACCGAGGCAACACTCTGAAAAACCAAACAGCAGCTAAAGGGAGTTCATGTAGCAAAATGACGCCTGTCAACCCCTCCTGCTGTACACTATCTGCTACAAATCTGCTTTAGGCTTTAGTGATTGCAGCATTTGACAATCCGCCACCTTTTGCTGATGGCGGAGAATGCAATCTCTCCAGTGAGCTCTTCGGGCCAGGTGGAATCGGATTTCCTGTTATCTGGAGGACTAGGTTACGACTCTTTTACCAGGTTTTCCCCAATCTGGGTTGGTGGAATTTCTGTCAAAATTTGTAGGTAGATGGGCTTCAAGGCTTCTGTGGTACTAGGTTTTAGGGGTGTGATTGCATCTCTCTTCGGCTTGGGAACTCATCTAGGACTAGGAGAAGTGCACACAAGCACAAAGTGTTTTTTTTTTTTAAGAAAAGTTACACACAAGATATAACAGCACTCGTGATGCAGGACGATGAGCAATCTAATAGTCCTTTAAGTGAGGAGTTTGATTCATTGTATAGAAATTGGGATCTTCAACAACACAAGATAAGTGACATCATGATGCTCAGCCAACATATGTTTCATCACACAAGTGACTTCTTCAAGGCTGCAAGAATTTATAATACAAGAACAAACAATCAAAAATCACATATTCATGATCATAGTTCAAATATCAGTGTCAGAGGAAATGCCCTGAAATGGTTTCACAGCTACCTGTCAGATCATGTCACCACGGTGCAGAGCGGCAAATGCAATGTTTGTGAAAGACCGGTCGAGATGGGGGTACCGCAGGGCTCTATTTTGAGCCCTACGTTGTTTAATCTGTACATGACTCCATTGGCCAAGGTGATCAGATCCTATAGTTTTGGTGTCATATCTTATGCTGATGACACCCAGATTCTGATCACCTTGGGCCCAGACCCTAATGAAACCAAGCAGCGTTTTAAACACTGTATAACACATGTTGATAGGTGGATGAGGACCAACCATCTCCAATTGAATGCTAGCAAATCAGAGATCGTGCTTTTTGGTAAGGCCACTGAGCAGTGGACTCATGATTGGTGGCCATCCGATCTTGGCCCCTGTCCAACACCCAAGGAAATGGTCCGCAATCACGGAGTATACATGGACAATCAACTGTCCATGAAGAATCAAATAAATCATGTAACCTGTACCTGTTTTGGCATAATGCGCAGTCTTTTGAAGGTTTTTAAATGGATCCCTATTGAAGCCTGCAAACCATTAATACAAGGACTTATCATAAACAGAATGGACTATGGCAACGCCCTATTGCTCTCAATTAATGAAAACTTTTTAAAGAGGCTTCAGGTCCTGCAGAACACCGCAGCCAGGCTGGTCCTTGACCTTCCGCAAAGATCCTCCTCTGCCCCCAGTCTAAGAGCCCTCCACTGGCTTCCAGTGAAAACACAAATTCTTTTCAAAATATTGTGCCTGACCCATAAGCAAATGTATGGAAATGGTCCCAAATACTGGTCGCAGAAGCTACGCTGGTATCAACCATGCAGATTGCTCAGATCCAGGAATGAGGCATTGCTTACTCCCCTTAGAATTCATGATGCCAGAAAAGGGGGTCGATCTTTCTCTTTTCTTGCTCTGACATTTTGGAATAAGATGTCTTTACACCTGCGCACCACCCCCGAACACAGTTGCTTCCGTAAAAAGCTGAAGAGTTGGCTTTTTGAAAATTAAGTCGTTATCTTACATCTTTGTCAGAGCCGTCTCCAAGCACCATGAGACTCCTGGAGTGATATATGCGCGATACAAATATCCCTGACTTGAGGAACTGTATAGACTTAAGAGTACAGTAGCGACTAAGAAAGAGATGAAGTCCCAATTCCCATAAAATGCAGAGCATAAAAGATGGTCACCTGAATAGGTATTGGTGACAGACCAAAAAGTGAGAAAAGAGGAGGATGAGAGACAACAATAAATAGGTTAAAGTGATGTTGGGTACAGTGAACAGAACAATGAGAACCTGTCAAGGAGAGGTAAGTCGTGACTTTGATAAATATACAAGTGCAGCGGACACCCATCACCAAATTACGTTAATAACTTGAAATATAAGCACACAAACTTCTTACTATGGTCCTGTTCACAAAAGTAAAAGATGTAAGCAAGTTTAATGATTCTATGTTACAATTGGTATCTGAGAAGATAAAGGTTTCTAAGGTAAAAAAATATTGGACTCAATCAATGATCTTTATTCGATCATATTAAAAGGATCATAAAAGCACATGTTAATAATTTACATACAAATTATTTCCAAATTCTAACTTTAAGATTACAAATATTTCATCACAGAATAAAGATGCAAGTACATAAAAATGTTTAAAAAAGAGAGCCATTTCTAGATACGTGTATTATTGTTATACAGACTCTATAATCCTCAAACTATCCCTTTCCTCTTCCTCATGAAAGCCCATAGGAATGATGCAACTGAATAACAAACCAAAGGGTCAGGGAGTGTTTTTAAAATGTATAGTGCTACCCGACACTGTTTAAAATTCATTTTCTTTAAAAACGGTTTAATATGGCATTCCTTTCCTCCTCATATAGGCTACAGAATAAAAGTATGTGCAGTTCTGTTTTTTCCGATAGGTTATCACATGGGCATGCACTTAGATCGGTCTGATTATATATTTTTTCAGGGTACCCTAACATGAGGGTAATCAGGTTAGTGCGAAACCTCAATAATATAAATCTGTGTTGCATCTTATTTACATTTGCTAGATAAGCAAAACCTCCTTCAGTTATTGGCGGGTTGAGGCCATATGCCCTGACTGCTTGTTTCTCTTTAGAGTGTTCCTTGCGCTTGTACTCAGCCATCAGCATAAACATGTAGCAAACCTTCTGTTTTGACACCTTTCTACAGGCTAGGGGGTCTTTGAAGAGTTCTTGGAGACCAGTCTCCCTTAAGTCTGACTCCACATAGCATAATAATAAATAAATAAGCCACCTAGACCTCCTCCACTTGTCCATTTCTAAGCAGCTCCTCAATATTAGTTGATTCAGGGAAACTGTATCTCTCCTCCAGATGGAGTGCCAGAGGAGAAGTGGGGCTAGCTGTGTGTAGTCTGAAATGTAAGGCAGATTCAGTTCAGAGTGTAAAATACCATTTGTAAAAGAGGGAGGCAATCCCACTACAGATTTGAAATATATATTCTCAACTGTTTGTAGTGGTGTCGATGCAACCATAGCCCACGCACTAGCTCCATAAGTTGCTGCTGCCTTAACTCTGGCCTGGTAAATATATATATATATTTTTTAAAGTTTTTTTTTTTTATTTCTGTAATTTTTTATTTAAAAAAAAAGATATATTTCGGTAATAAGGGACTCATAGTAGACAACATTTTGCATCTCCTAATATAAGTAGAGACATGATCATCAAACACGAAAATGTGTGAAGCTTACACTGGTGAAGAGCAGCACCCTGTACAGTGAAGTCAATTACCATGTGTTTCCAATAATAATTAATATATTATGCAGTATGAGCAGGTATCAGTCAGGTCTGTATAAGGCAAGTAAGCAAATAGAATTGTACCAATAAGCATTGTGTAAAATCCATGTACATGAGCTGTTCACTGTGTAAAAGGTAAACCCACCTGACAGTGCATGCAATAGTCAAGAGACACCTGCAAATTAGTGTTCATAGTACTGCCAAATTTCCACAATCGAAGATTTCAAATACTGCACATAGGAGCTTTAGAAATTGAAAAGTAAAAAGCAAGTCATTTGCGTGAAAAATACAAAAAGTAATGTTAATACTCGCTTTATGTCCTGCAGTAAAAGTGCAGACTTGCATATGAACAAGCGATCACCTGACAACAGTCAGCGAAATATAGAAATGCAGTCTAGCCGAACCAAAGTAGGTGGGACAACTGATACGCCCTTAAAAGACATAAAATAGTGAGACTATCTAAACAGATTTCAATTCACTCGAAATGAAGTGTGCACAACCCTGTTCCAATGGTTAGTTAGATATTGCAAGTGTGTAGGGGAAATTACATTGTAACACAAACAGCGTGCGCCATTAGTATTTTGGCAAACATTACGCTGTGTACACAAAAACACTGTAAACCTGGTCAGGGTATAATGCCAGTCAGACGTTTGAAGGAGATCTGATAAATGCCTAAAACAACAAACAAGGCCACAGGGTATATTTCCCCTTAGTAAAATAGCATCTGTGTAGCCAAATATGTAAAGTGTACCTCTCAAGTAGGAGATTTGGTAAGCTCCTGAATCAACAAAGTAAATCAAATTATATCTGCAGGGAGTGAGAATGGTCTCCGTGTCCTCTGGAACGATACCTTTATGATCAAAACGCACACTTGGGAGGAGCCTACTACTAACTGGCACAAAGCCATCTGCAACGCCATGTCCTGAATGTAAGACCGGAATGAGATGGCGATTCACGTTTAAAGCGCTCCTCCTGATAGACATCGAAACTGGACACGTCTACCCCCAAAACTACGAAGAAAACGTTGCAGCCATCTTATGACATGTTATTGTGGTGCAGTACGAGCGACCAATATGTGTAGGGAAAATAAGTATGCTACAGGTGATAATATCAGGCTTACTATCCGAGCGGCCTCAACGTTTAAAAAAAAAATACAATCGAATACAAAAGGCGACTAGAGGTTCAGCCCCTATGCATGATATGACTAAGTTGGTAAAACAACACAAACATGTCAGACAGATGTATGTCTACCAGCAGAGAAAACCCAATCCCATAGTACTATGACCTCTGAGAAATGGAGGAAAACGAATCAAACAAGCATTGGCATAGCCAATAGGTCTCGCCTTTGGGTGGGACCTTATAAGTGTTTAGTTATCCAGCAGCACAATATCCTTGGTGCAACAACATCAAGTGTTGCATGGCTAAACACTTATAAGGTCCCAAAGGCGAGACCTATTGGCTATGCCAATGCTTGTTACCATAGCAATGGAGCCAATGACGGGCCAGTTCCGACATCATGCAGTCGTGGTCTTGGCTTTACTTCCAGGGGACTGGTGGTATCCACGTATGCCAACATCACCCTTTATATCTATAATCCACAAGAACACCTGGCCCCCCTGACCCGGGAGATCATTCGTTTTGGTGGCTTCTGTGTTATTCTGATAAATTGGTCAAAATCTAGTTTATTCCCCCTCACCAACAGCACACAGCATTTCCCCATGAAATACCCGTTAGAGTGGGCATCGGAGAAGGTGCAATACCTGGAGATCTGGCTAGGTCGCAATTTGGATGAACTCTGGAGGGCTAGTTACGACTGTGCCATGTCCCGGCTCGAAGACAGAATTCCAATTTGGACTTGCCTGCCGCTGTCATTGGCTGGGTGGATAATGATTGCAAAAATGGTCTTTGTCCTCAACTTCTCATACCTTTTTCTTGTCTTGCCCGTCGCTCTCACAACCCGATTCCTGCACCGCTTGTGCGTTAATTTAATTGCACTTACCTTAATTGGGAGATCCCAACTCTTACTCTCATGGTGGCTTGTCGTACTCTATTTGACACGTTATGGGCTGGGTGCCCAGGCGCAATATCTATATTATTATCCCTTGTAGCCACACATAACGGTTGAGGTGGTCAGAAAGGCACTTTGGCCACTCAGCACTGCTCTTTATTTACCCTACAGGAGCCCCAGGGCAGAGGTGGACACCGGCGGATACGCAAGACAGGCATGGGATGGCTTGCAAAAGCACGCTCAGTTGCTTTTCCCATAAGCCCCTTCTAGTACGCTCCTGTGCCATCCTTCAGCAGAGCGGAACAAACAGACGGAAGGTGTATTTGGGAAATGCTCTCTCTGGCACACCCGTGATGAACATTTTTATTTACACAGAACTGCTTGCCGCCCACTTGCATTTTATTGTATGGACTTCCAGTCCCAGCATGCAATTGAAGCTGTACTCACCTGACTTTGATTGATGGTTATTTATAAAGGGAGATCGCTGGTAACCATTTTGTTGGCAGTTTGTGTGTGGCAGTGGAAACCTATGATTAAGGGTGAAATACTCGAAACGCGTCAGGTTACTGCAGACGCTGAATGTGCCTGACATTTCCTTATCCAGATGACACGCCGATTAGTGAGTGCGCCCTGCATTGTGGGTAACTTGTGGAACAGTATTCATTTCGGCCGACCCGGCCGAGAGGCGCACCGCCGCGAAGCAGGCGGCTGTGCTGCTGGAGTTGTTTTTAGCAGAGCGGAACAAACAGGCGGAAGGTGTATTTGGGAAATGCTCTCTCTGGCACACCCGTGATGAACATTTTTATTTACACAGAACTGCCTGCAGCCCACTTGCGTTTTATTGTATGGACTTCCAGTCCCAGCATGCAATTGAAACTGTGCTCACCTGACTTTGATTGATGGTTATTTATAAAGGGAGATCGTTGGTAACCATTTTTTTGGCAGTTTGTGTGTGGCAGTGGAAACCTATGATTAAGGGTGAAATACTCGAAACGCGTCAGGTTACTGCAGACGCTGGATGTGCCTGACATTTCCTTATCCAGATGACACGCCGATTAGTGAGTGCGCCCTGCCTTATGGGTAACTTGTGGAACAGTATATCTATACTACTATTATAAAGTAAGAACTTTGAACCTTTGAGGCGGGTAAACTCGGGAACCACAGCGCCAATCCACACACCCGATACATCATTGTAATCGTCAGGGTGTGCAGATGCACATAGGCTATATAAACTATACAAATATGCGTTATTTAAAAAATTTACATAAAAAAAATAGTAGTCCCTTCGAAGTAGCGCCGGCCGCAGGCTGCGTGCTGACGTCTGGAGCGCGGGGAGGAGCGGCGTCCAGGAGCGCGAGGAGGAGCGGCGGACATGGCGCAGGGGAGGAGCGGTGAGAAGCGGCGGACAGGCGGTGAGGAGTGGCGGACAGGCGGGAGGAGCGGTGACGAGCGACAAGGAGCGGCGGAGCGGTGAACTGAGGAGCGCGGGGGAGGAGCGGCGGCTGAGGTAAGGCTCCGGGGGACCCACGGACAATGTCGGGGCAGGTGGGGGTCGGGGCAGGCAGGGGTCGGGCGGGCAGGGGCCCGGGCTGCTCGGCAATGTCATGACGGGCGGGGGTCACGTCATGGATAGAGCCAAACAGCAGCAATGTCACATCGCTCCAAAAGAAAAGTACACTGTGCTCAATACCAAGAGCCACAAATAACAAAGGGCACAAATGATTGCGGCGGGGGCCCTGGCTGCTGGACAATGTCAGGGCGGGCGGGGGTTGGGGAAGCCTGATTGCTCCCGGACAAGGTCTGGATGGGCTGCTAGTATATATATATATATATATTCACTGAAAAAACCATAGGTTTCACACCAGTTATAGTTAGGAATTAGCATTTAAAAAACCTATTAAATTCACTGAAAAAACCATAGGTTTCACACCAGTTATAGTTAGCTGGAAATGTTACTGATATAAAACCATTGAAATTCCCACGTTATAGTTAGTCGGACTCACTATAACTTGCGCGTGCAATGCACTGCTGATGACATCACATATTACATCACTCATGACATGGTCAGTGACATCACTCATGACATCACTGATGACACCATCCAGTGAATGTGTGTCTTTCTGAAAAATAAATATATTTTATATATCTATATGTTAAGGTCGATGGAAGAATACATTTTTAAATAAGTGTCTAAATGGATGTTTTTTTAAAAAAAATTGTTTGGTTATCTGGCTTATTAAGTGTATCTTAGTGAATACATATATTAGCGAGTAATGTTTAAATATTTAAATATATTTATTAGTGTTTTACTTTGTGTATAAGTGGCTGCATGGGTTGGTGAGTAGCTACATGTGTGTGTATATGGGTTATTAGATGTTTTTTAGTATCAGTATGAGTGTCTGTATCGTTTGGTGGGGCTGTTACTTAGCACATAGATGCATCAATGACTGACTCACTGTTTGTATGTGTTTTGAAGACAGCATATGTGCAGGACTGTATGGGTGGATGATTGTGTATATGTGTGTGTTAGAGAGTGAATGCCTCTCTCACTAGTGTCTTTATGAGTAACTACATATGTTTTAATCTTGTATATATGAGCATTGATGTATATAAGTAAGTATATGTGAGAGTGAGAGATTGAAAGAGTTCCTGTTTAAATAAGTATGTGTTTTTATAAGTGATTGTTTAAGAGAGTAAGTATGTGTAAGTTTCCTTAGAAGTAATGTGCTAATGTGTGTATAGTTGTATATGCAAATAAATGGATGTTTATTAGTTAATTTGCATGTGTGATTATATGTATGAGTAAGTTTTTGATGACTATCGGTGTGTAACAGAATGAATAGGGGTATCACTATATATGATGAGTGAGTATATGTATGAGTGAATACATAAAACTGTTAGTGAATGTGTGAATTTGTATATAGATGGTGAAATTACTGAATTGGTTGTTGTAACTGGTATGGGTATATGCACTTTTTTGAAAATGTTAGTTTCTATTTTTCAATATGTGTTTCAAAGGTTACTTTACAGTGAGAGGAGGTCTGTCACTGTGTCACAAGGATGGTGTCATCAGTGATGTCATGAGTGATGTCACTGACCATGTCATGAGTGATGTAATATGTGATGTCATCAGCAGTGCATTGCACGCGCAAGTTATAGTGAGTCCGACTAACTATAACGTGGGAATTTCAATGGTTTTATATCAGTAACATTTCCAGCTAACTATAACTGGTGTGAAACCTATGGTTTTTTCAGTGAATTTAATAGGTTTTTTAAATGCTAATTCCTAACTATAACTGGTGTGAAACCTATGGTTTTTTCAGTGAATTTCATAGGTTTTTTAAATGCTAATTCCTTTCTATATCGAGTTTCTAACCATTTTTTTTTTTTTTACAATTTGCTGTTTTTTTGAAAGTATTCATTTTTTTTTATATAATTTTTTTTTTTGCGCTCTGGGTGCGCGCTCAGGGAAGCTTTCAGCTAAGCTCTCCGGTAAGCTTTCCGGTGAGCTCTCGTGAAAACGCACCCAGAGCGCTACTGTCGTTCGTGAAAAAAAATATGAATGAAAAGTTAATAATAATGCAAAACATTTCGTACCATACAAATAAAATCAGTTTTTTTTTATAAGGAAAATGATTATGCATTTCTGTAAAAGTTTGATGACGTCACTTCGGCGCGCAACGTAAGTGCCCTCGGAAGCGCCTACGTTCGCGCCGCGTAAAAGCACCCAGAAGCGCCTTCGATCGCGCCACGTTTGCGCCCCGGAAGCGCCTACGATCGCGCTGCGTAAACACACCCGGAAGTGCTCCGGAGCGCGCAGCGTAAACGCGTCGGGTCATGTGACCCTAAAATAACACTTTTCATTGGTTGCTAACAGTTTTTTTTACAATGAATGAAATCCCCACCCATTTCCTTCACTTCTTCTTTCACTTTTGTGACTGAAAGACCTGTTTTTTGTACCTGGATCTTTTGTGATTTACCATGGCTGCCAGAGAATCCAGCAGTGAGGATGAACCTGAGTTCATCATTGAAGAGCCTCCTACCCCAAAGGTGAAGGAACATTTCATATGGAAATTTTTTAAGATTCCAGCTGACCAGAAGAAAGTGAATGCACCAAAAGTGGAGTGCAGGATCTGCAAACAGGTCCTGTCACGGGGTGACCCCAAAAAAAAGTACTCTTTTGGGAACTTTACGATGATCCGACATGTGGAGAGGAGGCACCCCCAGAATTTTGCCCGGGAAAGTGTCAGGGCTCTGACACAAGAGGTTCCCAGAGATGGGGCCTCTACATCAACCGGAGGAGCAACTTCTTCTGGGAGAGAGCAATCGCAGGAGCAGGTGCCAAACATACAACCTGCTTTTAACCATGGTGTCCTCAGATGCAGATACTGCAATCAACTCCTCACCTATGGGGAGCAAAGTGTCCAGCTCATGGTTCGAGCATTGGAGAACCATAGCTGCCCTTCCCACCCCTAATTTTTTTGTTTTCTTTTTGCTCCTGTTGAACAGTTTCCATTCCCTGTTTTTGTTCCTGTTCAGTTAAAAGAAGAAAACCAAAAGTTCTTTTCAGAACTACCTCCAATTCTCATCAAAGAGCTATATTCTTAAAAAAATGAAGAGTAAGTGAAATATAGTGCATTGATAATTCAAAGGAGAATGAGTAAGAAAGAACAGAAAGGTATGAGAGGAAAAAAGAAGTGAAGTAGGAGGAATGAAAGAAGGTGAGTGTTAGAAAAGAAAGTTATGAGAAGAAGAGTGAATATGGGGAATGTTGATATTCAATGAAAATGTTGAAAAAGAACAGGAGTGTTGAAGGATAAGAAAAGATGCATTGCTGGAGTTGAAGGAAGAAGGCTTCATTTATGAAGCCATGCGTCACTTTAACGCCACCAAAGCATCACTTTTTGTGACACAACATTCCAATAAAAAATGCACCTTATTTATTCATATTTACAAAGTGGCGTTTCTTGGTAAATACATCACTTTGTAAACCCCTGTGCCACATTATTCCTACGTCAGGTGTAATGTATGCAAAAGGGACGTATTGACGCAAGAAAGGGTCGTAGAGGTGACACAGTGAATAAACTGGAGGCCTCATTTCTGAAAAGTGACGCATCGCTACGTGAAAACAGCGATGCGTCACTTTTCTGGACGCACTCCTTATGACATTCCAGATATGTCATATTTAATATATGACTAATCAATTCGCAAGGAGTTACAGATATGTCAGTATTTCTGACGTATCTGTAAACACAAAAGTAACGCATTGCTGGAGTGCGTCACAAAAGTGACGCAACTCCAGTAATGTGTCCTTTCACATGGAAAAAGCACCATGTGAAAGGTCTGCTGTGAAGCAGGCGCAAGATTTTGACGCAACAGCATCCTAAAAGTGACGCAGTGAAATCTCAAAGACTTCACTGCGTCGCTATTACAAAGCTTTTTGCGGGGAACACCCCCTCTGCATGCATTATACCTGATGCAGATATAATGTGGTGCTTGATTTTAAAAAGTGACCCATCTACCTAGATGCGTCACTTTTTAAATATAGCGCAACGAGGCGCATTTTTTTACACCACTGGTGCGATGCGTCACTTTTCTGTGCGCACTCCTTATGACATTCCAAGTAACGCATTTCTGGAGTGCGTCACAAAAGTGACGCAACTCCAGTAATGTGTCCTTTCACATGGAAAAAGCACCATGTGAAAGGTCTGCTGTGAAGCAGGCGCAAGATTTTGACGCAACAGCATCCTAAAAGTGACGCAGTGAAATCTCAAAGATTTCACTGCGTCGTTATTACCAAACTTTTTGCGGGGGAACACCCCCTCTGCATGCATTATACCTGACGCTATTTTTAAAAAGTGACGCATCTAGGTACATGGGTCACTTTTTAAAACTCTGCGCCACATTATATCTGCGTCAGGTATAATGTATGCAGAGGGGGCATTCCCCCGCAAAAAGCTTGGTAATAACGACGTACTGAAATCTATGAGATTTCTCTGCGTCACTTTTAGGATGCTGTTGCGTCAAAATCTTGCGCCTGCCTCGCGTCACTTTTATGTTTACAGATATGTCAGAAATACTGACGTATCTGTAACTCCTTGCAACATGATTCGTCATACATTAAATATGACACATCTGGAATGTCATAAGGAGTGCGCACAGAAAAGTGACGCATCGCACCAGCAGTGTAAAAAAATGTGCCTCGTTGCACTATATTTAAAAAGTGACGCATCTAGATAGATGCGTCACTTTTTAAATATAGCGTAACAATGCACATTTTTTTACACCGCTGGTGCGTCACAAAAATTGACGCACAGGCGGCGCAAAACTGGCAGCGCAAGGCCTTCATAAATATGGTCCTGGATTTTCCCCGTGCTTCGCTTTCCGGAGCGCGTACCATGCGCTTCCCCCGCGGAAAACGAAAAAAAAAGTAAAAAATGTAATGCCCCGCAGGACCCTATTTTAGCCCCCACATCAAACCTAGGGGGTCAGAGAGGGTCTACTCTTCCCCCTTATGGTCATTTGCCCCTTTTTTTTCAAACCCCTTCTGTCTCGATTTTACCGAGACACAAGATGGCGGCCGCTCCAGACTGTTTAGAATGTTTACAGACACCCAAGAGCCAATCAGCTTTCTGCGCACAAGTCGCGTGTCGCGCCAGGAGCGCACTCGGGTGCGCGCACCGGAGAGCGCCTACAGATATATATATTTTTTTTAACCTAAATTACTCAAAATCCACTGGAGCACATATCTTGAGACATAGCAAAGGCACATCGGGCTACCAGTCCCTACAATTTTGCCAAGTTTGATTGGAATCCATTCAGCCGTTCGAGCTAAAAGTGAAATCGACCGCCCTATGGAAAGTAACATGGGGAAAACGTGTTTTGGGACCACCCTTTTATCTCAGCCCCCGCTTGACGTATCCCCCCCAAACTTTCAAGGAAGAACCGGAGCTCGACGAGGCCATTTTCAGGAAATTTTCAGGCAGATTCGTCAACCGGTGCCAAAGTTATTCCAAATAGAATTTTGAGATTTAACATTGAAAAAAATCCTAACTATAACTACCTACTGGCGACCGCCAGTAGGTAATATATATATATATATATATATATATATATATATATATATATTACCTACTGGCGATAGCCAGTAGGTATATATAGTTAGGATTTTTTCTCTATGGAACTTTTGAAAATTCTATGTCTAATAACTTTGGCGTTTGTGGACGGAATTGGCTGACATTTTCAGGAAAATGGCACATTTTGTTTCTGAGCAGCCCCTGAAATTTGGGGGGGGGGGCCGAGAAAAAAGGGGGGTCCCAAAACGCGTTTTTCCCATTCATTTTTCCATAGGGCGGTTGGCCTCACTTTTAGCTCGAACGGCTGAATGGATTTGCACGAAACTTGGCAAAATTGTAGGGACTGTTAGCCCGATGTGCCTTTGCTAGGTCTCAATATATGTGCTTCAGTGGATTTTGAGAAATTAACGTTTAAAATAAGATATATATCTGTAACAGCGCTCCGGGCAGCGCTCCGGTTCGCGTACTTTTCGCGTAACGGAACTTTGCGATGCGAAGCTGATTGGCTCTCCGGTGTCTGTCAACATTCTAAACAGTCCGGAGCGGCCGCCATCTTGTCTCTCGGTAGGATCGAGAGACAAGAGGAGGCCAAAACAAACGGGGAAATGAAGGAAAGGGGGCAAGGTAGACCCCTTCTGACCCCCTAGGATTGATGAGGGGGATATTATAGAGCCACGCGGGGCCTAAAAAAAAAAAAAAATTCCGATTTTTTTCGCCGTAGAGACGCGTCTTGGTACGCGAACCGGGCAGCTAACCGGGCAGCTAACCGGGAAGCTAACCGGCAGTGTAACGGGAGTCTGAGGAGTAGCTGATTGGCTGTCAACATTGTAAACAGTCCGGAGCAGCCGCCATCTTGTCTCTCGGTAGGATCGAGAGACAAGAGGAGGCCAAAACAAAGGGGGAAATGAAGGAAAGAGGGCAAGGTAGACCCCTTCTGACCCCCTAGGATTGATGAGGGGGATATTATAAAGCCACGCAGGGCCAAAAAAAAAAAAATCCGATTTTTTCGCCGTAGAGGCGCGTCTTGGTACCCGAACCGGGCAGCTAACCGGGAAGCTAACCGACAGTGTAACGGGAGTCTGAGGAGAAGCTGATTGGCTGTTATCATTGTAAACAGTCTGGAGCGGCCGCCATCTTGTCTCTCTGTGGGATCGAGAGACAAGAGGTGGAAAAAAAAAAGGTGTAAATGAATGAAAGGGGTAAGGCAGACCCCTCCTGAACCCCTAGGATTGATGAGGGGGCTATTAAAGTTCCCTGCGGGGCAAAAGAAAAAAAAAATTGCGATTTTTATATAGTTCGGATTTTTTCTCTATGGAACTTTTGAAAATTCTATGTCTAATAACTTTGGCGTTTGTGGACGGAATTGGCTGAAATTTTCAGGAAAATGGCACATTTTGTTTCTGAGCAGCCCCTGAAAATTTTGGGGGGGGGGTCGTCAAGGGGGGGCTGAGAAAAAAGGGGGGTCCCAAAACGCGTTTTTCCCATTCATTTTTCCATAGGGCGGTTGGCCTCACTTTTAGCTCGAACGGCTGAATGGATTTGCACGAAACTTGGCAAAATTGTAGGGACTGTTAGCCCGATGTGCCTTTGCTAGGTCTCAATATATGTGCTTCAGTGGATTTTGAGAAATTAACGTTTAAAATAAGATATATATCTGTAACAGCGCTCCGGGCAGCGCTCCGGTTCGCGTACTTTTCGCGTAACGGAACTTTGCGATGCGAAGCTGATTGGCTCTCCGGTGTCTGTCAACATTCTAAACAGTCCGGAGCGGCCGCCATCTTGTCTCTCGGTAGGATCGAGAGACAAGAGGAGGCCAAAACAAACGGGGAAATGAAGGAAAGGGGGCAAGGTAGACCCCTTCTGACCCCCTAGGATTGATGAGGGGGATATTATAGAGCCACGCGGGGCCCAAAAAAAAAAAAAAATTCCGATTTTTTCGCCATAGAGACGCGTCTTGGTACGCGAACCGGGCAGCTAACCGGGCAGCTAACCGGGAAGCTAACCGGCAGTGTAACAGGAGTCTGAGGAGTAGCTGATTGGCTGTCAACATTGTAAACAGTCCGGAGCAGCCGCCATCTTGTCTCTCGGTAGGATCGAGAGACAAGAGGAGGCCAAAACAAAGGGGGAAATGAAGGAAAGAGGGCAAGGTAGACCCCTTCTGACCCCCTAGGATTGATGAGGGGGATATTATAAAGCCACGCGGGGCCAAAAAAAAAAAAAAAAAATCCGATTTTTTCGCCGTAGAGACGCGTCTTGGTACGCGAACCGGGCAGCTAACCGGGAAGCTAACCGGCAGTGTAACGGGAGTCTGAGGAGAAGCTGATTGGCTGTTATCATTGTAAACAGTCTGGAGCGGCCGCCATCTTGTCTCTCTGTGGGATCGAGAGACAAGAGGTGGAAAAAAAAAGGTGTAAATGAATGAAAGGGGTAAGGCAGACCCCTCCTGAACCCCTAGGATTGATGAGGGGGCTATTAAAGTTCCCTGCGGGGCAAAAGAAAAAAAAATTGCGATTTTTCGCGGTAAAGGTGCTTCCTGGTACGTTAACCGGGCAGTTAACCGGCAGCGTAACGGGAGTCCGACATATTGTGTTTTTTGAACGTTTGTGATATGTGCACGTGTGGATTTTGTCTAATTAAGGTTAAAAAAATATATATATATCTTTAAGCGTGTTCTGGCGCGCTTACGTTTTGGGTTTGGTTTGCGCTGCAGAGACGATACGTCACGGTTATGCGATGCATCATGAGGCGTCTCACGGGCTACGTGATACGTCACTTAATAAAGAATATATTTTACAGCTATAGATATTAGCTTTTAAAAAACCAATGAAATTCACAGAAAAAACCATAGGTTATAGACCATATATAGTTAGGAATTTGCATTTACAAAACCTTGAAAATTCAATGAAAAAACCATAGGTTATAGACCATATATAGTTAGGGATTAGCATTTAAAAAACCTTATTTTATTTGCACAAAACTATTGAAATTCCATATATAGTTAGTTGCACTAACTATATATCGCGGACCCGCAATCCACTGCTAATGATGTCACATATTACATCATTCATGACATGGTCAGTGACATCACTGATGACATCACTGATGACATCTCAAATGACATCACTGATGACATCACTGATGACATCTCAAATGACATCACTGATGACATCACTGACATCTCATTTGACATTACTGATTACATCACTGATGATATCATTTATGTGATAATACATCTTCAGACTCTAATATAACCATAGATACACTCAGTGTAAACAGGCACTCACAGACTGTCACACATCCATGGAGTTACTCACACACCTAGTCAGTCATGCAAAGAATCAATCACATCTCCATTTCCTCAACTATACAGTTATACACACCTTACTTATTCAAACATACACTAACACATATTTACTCTCTTATACAATCCTTGATACAAGTTCACAATGATTCATACAGCCACTCTCACATTCACTGGCTCTTATGTTCAGTTATTTATATATGTCAACTCTCACATGGAGTGTGTTTTACATATGTACTTACTTTGACATGTAGCACTGAGATATCCATTCACTCACCAATATACTCATGCACACAGTCAACTGTCCATACAGCTCTTTCTACATGCACTTTTGAACCCATACACCTAGGGAATCAACTGCTCACACATCTATGCACAGAGTTATACACCTCCCAGCCACCTACACACATACTCAGTCTCCCATACAAATACTTGGGCAACCATTCAATAACCCATATACTTTCTGATATAGCTACTGATTTAAACATGCAGCAGTTTACAGAACAACATAAATAATGATTGCCAAATTAAGACACTTTAATCACTAACCCATGCACTCAGTGAGACACATTTAATCATTCTCTCATACAGTCAGTCATGCACCTACTAAATCCTTCATCCAGACACTTATACATCCACTCATTCTTCAATATGTAAGACATATTTTAACTTTACAGAAACATACAGTCACTGGGTGTTGTCATCAGTGATGTCATCAGTGATGTCATTTGAGATGTCATCAGTGATGTCATCAGTGATGTCATTTGAGATGTCATCAGTGATGTCATCAGTGATGTCACTAACCATGTCATGAATGATGTAATATGTGACATCATTAGCAGTGGATTGCGGGTCCGCGATATATAGTTAGTGCAACTAACTATATATGGAATTTCAATAGTTTTGTGCAAATAAAATAAGGTTTTTTAAATGCTAATCCCTAACTATATATGGTCTATAACCTATGGTTTTTTCATTGAATATATATATATATATATATATATATATATATATATATATATATATATATATATATATATATATATTCAGATTTGAGATGCCAGACGAAACTGCCTGCATAACAACATTCGGCTCCCTCAGTGATGACCTGGAAGCAGATGCTGGTAATGGAAGTGAGCCACCTATCTGGATGACTTAATGTCCACTGTCCCAGAGAGCGCCGCAGCCAGGCTGCTGACCCGGTGTGAGCCATCTCACTCATTACCCTGCGCGCGCCCCCTACACCCAGTACCTACTTTTATGCAGGCAAGACTACACAAATAATCGCAAACTGCATCATATGCGGGCAGATTCAGTGCGCGTCTTACAGCAAAGGCACTTTAAATACTTGTATTATGACCCCCCCACCCCACGTCCCCTAAAAATAAACTCATACATAGCAGCACGCTGCAAGTAGGGCCGCTTCCAGTTAGACGTCACATCTTGCCACCGGAGGAATGCACCTCAGCAACTGGAGCACAAGGCTGACAATGGCGTAGCTTGTTCCTCCTGGTGATATGGTTATAGTTTGAGGGGACCGGGGACGGGGTCAAAAAGTGTTTAATATACAGACGCTGACCCCTTGTCTGGAAATCCACGGAGCCCCCTTTTACGGTAGACTTCATGGTCAATTCTGTGTCACCTACAAATGCAGTTTATACATCCAGGTGTAGGCTTAAGTACAGAATTTTAAAGACGTGCATATAGATATGGAATTAAAAAATACTCAGAAGTCACTGATGTAAAGAGGAATCCGCACTACCAAAGTGCTTGGTTGCCACAAGAGATTAGTTGTGCTATAGAAATGAACAATATATCTAAGGAATGGGTACAGTTGTAAACGCAATGCATGATTGTGTACGTGCAGGAAGGTGTTTCTTTCTGCACATAAACAATCATTTTAAAAATAACAACTTGCAACTTCTATGTGTGCTGCACAAAGCAGCACATGATTTAAGATTGTATATGTGCAGGAAGGGACACCTACCTGCACATAAACAATCATTCGCCCCAACAAAGGCAACCCTGCACTATGGTGAAAGGGTGCCTGCGTTGGCACTAGGCAGCTAAATTTAGCAGCAGGGCAGGGGGAAATGCAGGGCTGCACCATATTGTTGTAAATACAGTGCAGCCCTGCATTTTAGAAGTGGTGTAGCATGGTGTTAAGCCAAGAAGGCTAACGCTTCGCTCCGTCACTTCTTGGTAAATATGCCCCTTAGTTTTTTGAGATAACTATAACTGCAGACTTTCTGTGGTTATGTGTGTAAAATCTGAACCTAACTTTAACGTCCCTGTAACCTTTGTTTTTTTGTGCATTTATGCATACACTTATCTGATATATACTTGTCATTTCATTGTAAAGACGTGAAGTATAGGCATTGCGTGCTAATTGCCGCGTTGTAAAGCCTGTTTTCAAAATGATTCTAGAATTGTTTTCCCAGATAGAATCAATATTATTACAATTTGAACACTTGCTCTCAGAGCTCATGTGTTAATCTCAGCTAAAATGCTGTTTTGTGCATCCTTAATCTTAATTTTGCAGCTAAATTGCTAATTTCCACTCAGCACACCCTCGTCCTCACACAGTGAATTACCTTTCTTACAGTTTAGACCCTCCATCACACTTTAGCATTTTGATTTTTGCTAGAACGGGTCACAATTGTTTCAATTCACTTACTGACAACTCTATTCCATCTACCCAGAATCGTCATTCACGCCTCTGGAATCAGAATCCTCATCTGCACAAGTGTAATTATTATTCACTATCCTGGAGAGATCACTCACACCCTAGTAATCTTTCGTACATGGGAACACCTAATTTGCAGGACTAAAATGATTTTCACACACAATAACAAATACCCTCCCAGAATAATTTCCACATCAAAAGTAATGACGGCATACCGGAAATCATGTTTCGCACTCTCACAACCCCCATTAAAACATATGGAATCAACAATAGGACTCTTAAAATCATCCTTAGAAAACAGAGTCCCCAATAACATATACAGAGTCGTCATGTAGAAAGCTTTTGTAATTGTAAATTAAATAACGCCTACTGCCCCTAATTAGACATTGAAGTGCTTTGCGACGAGTAATACGCTACCCCAGAACTCAAGATTAGAGTCCAATGGTTAGTAGATTACTCATGTTTTTTCCTTGTGGATTAGTTGTGTTAAGTTGTTGTGTATTTAGCAGTGTTTTGAGTGGGGATAGTAGGATAGGAATGGATAGGAAAAGGGGAAGCAGTAAGATGTTATTAGAATTAGTGGACGTGCACATGTCAGTTGAGTAAATTGGCTAAAAAGGAGGGGTACATTTGAAAAGGATGTTCAGGAGTAGTGGAAATGTATGCCTGTTAGTTGGGTGAATTGGTTAAAAAGGAGGGTAGATGTTTGAGAAGGATGTTTGGGAGTTCTTATTAGTCAGAGAGGTTTAAAATCAGTCCCATACCTCGGGACATAGGAGTTATGGGACAAAGGTTGAAGGAAGTAGAATTTTGTTATTTCAACCAAAACAGGAATTAACTCATACATACATATTTAAAAATGAGACTTGGTAAAGGTTTCGTGACTGAAGTAAAGCTCTATAATTGTGTGCGTGTGCAATATTTATAACGTGGATTTATGGAGTGAATAAATCAACTTTATTGGACTTATACGTGGAGTGTGGTCTGTACGTTTGGCGCCTGAGTGCTCGTGAGGAACGCCGTTTTTCGAGGATATTAATTCCGGCTGCTCCGCCGGTTCGAGCCACCCCAGCCAAAGTCGAGGGGTTGCCAGCGGGAGCGTTTTGTGTTGATATTATATATATATATATATATATTCAATGAAAAAACCATTGGTTTTAGGCCATATATAGTTAGGAATTAGCATTTACAAAACCTTATTTTACTCGCATAAAACCATTGAAATTCCATATATAGTTAGAAGCGCTAACTATATATCGCGCACCCGCAATCCACTGCTGATGATGTCACATATTACATCATTCATGACATGGTCAGTGACATCACTGATGACATCACTGATGACAACATCCAGTGACTGTATGTTTCTGTAAAGTTAAAATATGTCTTACATATTGAAGAATGAGTGGATGTATAAGTGTCTGGATGAAGGATTTAGTAGGTGCATGACTGACTGTATGAGTGAGTGATTAAATGTGTCTCACTGAGTGCATGGGTTAGTGACTAAACTGTCTTAATTTGCGCATCATTATGTCTGTTGTTCTGTAAACTGTTGCATGTGTTGATAAGTAGCTATATGAGTAACTATATGGGTTATTGATTGGTTGCCCAAGTATTTGTATGGGAGACTGAGTGTGTGTGTGGGTGGCTGGGAGGTGTATGACTCTGTGCATAGATGTGTGAGCAGTTGATTCACTAGATGTATGGTTTCAAAAGTGCATGTGGAAACAGCTGTATGGGCGGTTGACTGTGTGCATGAGTGTATTGGTGAGTGAATGGATATCTCAGTGCTACATGTCAAAGTAAGTACATATGTAAAACACAGTACATGTGAGAGTTGACATATATAAATAACTGTGCATAAGAGCCAGTGAATGTGTGAGTGGCTGTATGGATCATTGTGAACTTGTATCAGGGATTGTATAAGAGAGTAAATATGTGTTAGTATATGTTTGAATAAGTAAAGTTTGTATAACTGTATAGTTGAGGAAATGGAGGTGTGATTGATTCTTTGCATAACTGACTAGGTGTGTGAGTAACTCCATGGATGAGTGACAGTCTGTGAGTGTCTGTTTACACTGATTGTATCTAAGGTTATATTAGAGTCTGAAGAGGTTCATCGTATTATCACATGAATGATATCATCAGTGATGTCATCAGTCATGTCAAATGAGATGTCATCAGTGATGTCATCAGTGATGTCATTTGAGATGTCATCAGTGATGTCATCAGTGATGTCACTGACCATGTCATGAATGATGTAATATGTGACATCATCAGCAGTGGATTGCGGGTGCGCGATATATAGTTAGCGCTTCTAACTATATATGGAATTTCAATGGTTTTATGCGAGTAAAATAAGGTTTTGTAAATGCTAATTCCTAACTATAAATGGCTAAAACCAATGGTTTTTTCATTGAATTTTCAAGGTTTTGTAAATGCAAATTCCTAACTATATATCCACTATAACCTATGGTTTTTTTCTATGAATTTCATTGGTTTTTTAATAGCAAATATGAAAAGCTTTAAAATGTCAAGTACGTGATAGATAAAAACATTTTCGTATTTATGCACGCTGATGTGCTTTGAACGCTGCACCCCCCCCCCCCTCCCCTCTTTTGTCTTAGTAGTACTCTCTCTTTGCAGATACTGAAGGGTAGTTAACGCAGGCCTTTACCCCCGTTGTAATCCGTCGTGCCTCCTTGTCTCTCCATTTGATTGATTGTTGTCCAAGCATTTACTGTTTTAGAATTGGTTCTCTTTGAATCATTCTCTATTTACAAACAAGCACAAAGTCGCAATACTCTGTTTAGTCTTTGCAGATAGTGAAAAATCGTGTAAAAAAATAAAAGTAATCGAGCAAAATCAGTAGGCCACTAATTGGATCTCTTTTTGACCTCGCTAAAATAGAAATATTAGGAACAACCCTTCATGAGAAATACGAAAATAGTGAGATGAACTGAGCTCCACACCATGAGGGCTGCAAGACAGCTCGGCTCCATCACCCATCCCGCACAAAATAACGACAAACCCTATGCAAATATTAAAAATATAGACAACACACCAGCAAAGAAACAGGGTAAAACATTTTATTAAAAAACTATTTACATAACGTTGGTTTATAAGATGATGTCAGTAGTGGACCGATGTGTGAATAGATCGAAAGCAGCACAAGGCTCCAAGATCCGGATGGCAAGCTCCTGGATGTTGGGTGCCATAGTTTAGAGTTCTGAATTTCAGCCTTTTTCAATGCCTGTGCTTTGTTGAATCAAAATGGCGGCTTGACACAAAGCTGACTCAAGCGTTGCTACTGATGCTATGCAGACCAAAACTGGTTTTCAGTTTGTACATTTTTCTAGATTTTTCAATCCAAGTTTGGTTGACTTTGTAGAACGATGGCTTCAGATTTTCAACATACGGTGTGGTGGCGCTGACTGGGAGAGGGCGCTTCGCTCCTGCCCCCTCCCCAAGTAAGATTTTCATACGTGAAAGTACGTTAATGGTTTTGGTCCCTGAGATGCTTCGATGTCACTGCCATTCTCAAATAGCATAAGTTCTGGATGTTGGGTGCCATAGTTAAGAGTTCTGAGCAGTGCTTGTAACACTGTCTAAAGCTTATTTCCACCTACTGCAGCTTCACTATTCTCAAAGTAAGTGAGTGTCGTTTGTAGACCTGACTGCATTAGAAAACAATGTGATATGTTACCTTCCTAAACAGCTTGACGGAGGCCCCTGAGGGGCGGTGTGATGGCCATGGACTCGGAGAAGACGCATGGCTCCGACACCCTCCCCAAGTCTTATAGCACTGGTGTAGCCTGAGATCGCCCCCGACATAGGCGGCCGGCTCCCGGGGTCCGGCGGAACTTTTTGCCTTTTGATGACTCTTCAATTCTGGACCTTGTCCCACAATCCGTTTGACCTGAAGACAAGCTGTAGTGGGGCGCCCCTTTATCGTTTTAGTTGCCATTCCGCCCGCTTTTGCTACACTGTGCCTCTTCCGCCATTCAGCTGTTTACCGCCCGCTCTTGCGACTACAGCGTCTCGCTCACCATGTAGTTGAGTTGCGCCCGCTCTTGCGGTGCAGCGATAGGCGGCTGCCACAGGACTCTCAAAATGGCGGCCGGCTCTTCGGTTTTGGGCCTGGTCCACTAAAATGGCCCTGGGACACCTTGGAACTCGGACGCTTCCCTGATAGGGCTTGGGTCCCATTCTCGAAAAGCGTCCCCTCAGCCGTGAAGATTCTACAAAAGTCTTGGGGGCCTCCGACTCCCACAGGCTTCTGGTGGGGAGCGGCTGCCATGATTGCTCGTGGAATGGCCACGACGGAGCTACGAGATGGTAGTGGTCTCATGCTGACGCCTGCTTAAGTCTGAAACATCCAGAAACACTATAGACTACCAATTCGATCAGTTCCGGTAGCGCCCCAACATGACCCGGAAGAGAAGAACTTGCCCTCCCCTCTTTGACTGATGGTTCTTGTTGCCTGTCCCCTCTGTTCTCATTTAACAGAACTTTTTGGACTGCTGAAAGGGGTTGTGTTCTGAACGCTGGTTGGTGGAGACATTTAGACTATATTCTTGACCTACGTTGTCGCGTAATGCGTTTTATGACACGCCGCGTTAGCGCACCCGGAAGCGATCCGAGGCGCGGCGCGCAGCGCGTAACGTAAGCATAACAGGTCATGTGACTTGTTAATAAAACTTTTCATTGGTTCATTTTACTTTTGTTAATTTAATGATGAAAAGCTTGGTCATATGACCTAAAAATTACGCTTTTTATTATTTTCGAACAATATTTTTTTTTCAAACATATGTTATAATATTCCAGGCTAATGTACTTTCCCGGAAAATTTACAACTGTCTTGCAAGTAAAATATATTCCTTTTTCGAGAAAAAGGGCGTTTCTTCCTTCCATGACGGAGCCGTTGAGTAAAAGAGATTCGGCCTGCTGTCTTAGTCGCCGATACGCCTGATTATCAGATTCTTATCGATCACTTTATGTTGCAGACATGAAAAACACAACTGCCCTTGACCATTTATCTTTACTGCGTTCCTACATATAAAACCTTTTATCCGTCATGTAATTGGACTGCTTTATTTCACTTGCCTTTTACTGATTCGAAAACAGTGACTAAAAGTAAAAACTTTACCAATGTAAATACTACTACCGTGTTTTGTTTTAAAAACCTTTATTGTGAAAATGTCAGTATACAAATACGGGCCTATAACCACGTAGGCCGGCCACGGAGCAAACTGAAATCGTATATGATGAGGAGACATTTACACTGTAGAGGAACGTAACGAGCGGGCCATTAGGTTGCAAGAACTAAGGTGTCTAACAGTTGCGGAATCGGTGGACATACATTTTGTAATTAAAATAGAACAGGGCCACTTACAATAACATTTTCTAGATATACATTTGCGGGCAAGGAGTTACGAGTCCCATTTATACCGGCGCCATTTTGGGCGAGGCCGGGCAGGTCCAAGATATAGTCAAAATGTCTCCACCAACCATCGGCCAGACCAGAACCCCTTTCGGCCCTTTATGCTACAAGATGGTGTCTTCCATTCAGAAAATATTGTTGGCAGCATTTTGAAAGGAAACAGAAACAGCCGTTCTCCTAGTGAGTTTCACATTGTTACATTTAGGAAGAATGTTGAAGAGTAGTATGTGGAAAATCTGAAGCCATTTTTCTACAAACTCTCAATCAGACTTGGATGGAAAAAAAAAACTTGAAGAATGTACAAACTGAAAACCAATTTTTGTCTGTATAGCACCAACAGTAACGCTTGAGTCAGCTTTGTGTCAAGCCGCCATTTTCATTCAATCAATAGCGTCCCCCTGCACACATTCAGGGACCTGATCGTGTCTTCAGATGAAACGGATTGTAGGAAAAGAAGCAGAAAGGAAAAGGCAAAAAGTTCCGCCGGACCTAGTGAAGCTGCAGCAGGTGCAAATAAGCTTCAGACAGTCTTACAAGCACTGCTCAGAACTCTCAACTGAGGCACTCAACATCCAGGACTTGCCATTCGGATCTTGGCGCCTTGTGCTGGTTCCGACCTATTCACACATCGGTCCACTACTGACATCACCTCATAAGCCAACGGGGCACCCCACGCCGACTTTCGGCGCAGCATTGTAGGATGGCCACACCAGTGCGGCAACTTGCTGGACACAACATCGGGGCCATCCAGATCTCGGCGCGTTCGACTCACTGTACCGCAACAGTGACCGCAACTCAGCTGGACATGCCGTCTTTCGGCGCAGCATTGTAGGATGGCCACACCAGTGCGGCAATTTGCTGGACACCACCTCGGTGCCATCCGGATCTCGGCGCGTTCGAGTCACTGTACCGCAACAGTGACCGCAATTCAGCTGGACACGCCGTCTTTCGGCGCAGCATTGTAGGATGGCCACACCAGTGCGGCAATTTGCTGGACACCACCTCGGTGCCATCCGGATCTCGGCGCGTTCGAGTCACTGTACCGCAACAGTGACCGCAACTCAGCTGGACACGCCGTCTTTCGGCGCAGCATTGTAGGATGGCCACACCAGTGCGGCAATTTGCTGGACACCACCTCGGTGCCATCCGGATCTCGGCGCGTTCGAGTCACTGTACCGCAACAGTGACCGCAACTCAGCTGGACACGCCGTCTTTCGGCGCAGCATTGTAGGATGGCCACACCAGTGCGGCAATTTGCTGGACACCACCTCGGTACCATCCGGATCTCGGCCCGTTGTGCTGCCTTCGGCCTATTCGCACATCGGTCCGCTACTGACGCCGCCTCACGTGCCAACGGATTTTCTACGCTTTTTGTAGCCCTATGCCGCATAACAGGTCATGTGACTTGTTTATAAAACTTTTCATTGGTTCATTTTACTTTTGGTTTCCTAAAGATGGAAGGCTTGGTCATATGACCTAAAAATAACACTTTTCATTGGTTTAGAACATTTTTTTTTCCCAAACGATGAAAGCCCCACCTTGTTTCTGGATCATTCAGACTGAAGCTGGCGTCAGCATGAGAGCACCACCATCTCGTGGCTCCGTCGTGGTCATTCCGCGAGCAATCATGGCAGCCGCTCCCCACCGGAAGCCTGCGGGAGTCGGGGGCCCCCAAGACTTTTGTACAATCTTCACGGCTGAGGGGACGCTTTTCGAGAATGGAGCCCAAGCCCTAGCAGGCAAGCGTCCGAGTTCCAAAGTGTCCCAGGGCCATTTCAGTGGACCAGGCCCAAAACCGAGGAGCCGTCCGCCATTTTAAGAGCCATGTGGCAGCCGCCTATCGCTGCACTGCAAGAGTGGGAGCAACTCAACAACATGGTGAGCGAGACGCTGTAACCGCAAGAGCGGGCGCAACTCAGCTAGATGGCCGCCACCTGGGGAGGCCCGTTCACGCCGCCTCCCCCACGCACCCCCCCCCGAGCCGCCGCACGCCAATTTTCGGAGCAGCATTGTAGGATACCAAAACCAGTGCGGCAGTTTACTGGACATCACCTGGGTGCCTGTCGTACATGTTGTGTCAGCCATGTGACACTGGACACAGACCGCTACTGACGAGGCCTCCCCCCGCACCACCCGGGACGCCCCACGCTGTTTTTCTGTGCTGCATTGTAGGATCCCTAAACCAGTGCGGCACCCAGGCGACATCACCTGGGTGCCGTCCAGAACTCTGCACGTTGTGCTGCCTTGGGACTATTCGCACAACAGACCGCTACTGACGAGGCCTCCCCCCGCCCCACCCGGGACGCCCCACGCCAATTTTCGGAGCAGCATTGTAGGATCCCTAAACCAGTGCGGCACCCAGGCGACATCACCTGGGTGCCGTCCAGAACTCTGCACGTTGTGCTGCCTTGGGACTATTCGCACAAAAGACAGCTTCTAACCATTGTTGCTTTTTGTGTTGAGAAATGTTTAAATGTTTTTAGTTTTTGTTCCGTTCGTTAAAGTTAATAGTTAATAAAGTTTTATAACCTTACTTTGTTGGAGTGTTATCTATTTTTTTTAAAACGGGTGAATGGGGCCTTGAATCGGGTTATTGTCATGTGTGGGCTTTGGAAGTGTGCTGCTGCAGGATCGGACATTTCAAACTCAAATGCACGTTCTTTTTCTTACCTTTCCGAAGCATGGAGCGCAATAGCAAGCAGAGAAAGGGTGATGCACGTGTTGAACACTACCTGACCTGGCAAGTTGCTGGCAGTGCCCCCCCGCCCGCTCCTGAAAGAGGAAACACACACACCGCCGCTCCGAGTACTTCACAAATCTTTAAAAGACCATGCGCTTGTTCATGAGGCTTAAATGGTTTATCACCTCTTCTAGAACCCCTGCATCGACCCTCTGACGTTTCCTGGAAAAATTACCATGTAACACAATACCAAGCCCTGTCAGCTGAAACCCCCAAGGAATCGTGGGGCATATTATCAAGGGGGTTTATCTCCGCTTTTTTGGCTTTAAAAGCCATGAAAGCGGAGATAAAATTATCTCCCTATTACCAAGCTGTCGCTAACACCAGTTAGTGACAGCTAAAAGGAGATAGCGACCATCTTGGGCCCCGCTTTGCATGTCAGTGATACTTATCACTAATGACATGCAAAGTGGCGTGCCAAGATGTTAGCGACTGGAAACAGTCCCTAACATCGCTACCTTCTATTACCAACTTTTGGAGATATCTCCAAAATCTAACACCTGCCCTGAGCAGTTCTTAGCCATGTTATCCAATGGGAGGTGGATAACATGGCTAAGAGCATTTGCTCGATAATACATGAATATCGCTGACTTTTCTGCGATAATAGCAAGGTTTATCTGCGATAAAAATCGCCGATGTGCGGCGATAATTTTTGTCTCTAAACAAGTTAGAGACAAAAATTATCGCTAGTTGTTCGTAATATGCCCCCGGGTTTTTGCTTGCAGAAATCGGGAGGCGGGAGACTAGCACTGAAATCAGTAGTCACACGCCTGAATCGGGAGGGTTGGCATGTCTGAATTCTCTACAGCTGGGGCCATAAACTACATCCGCAGGGGTAGGTGATAGCCTGGGACCAGCCTGGCATCTAAAATGGATGCCGTGCACGACAAAATTGTGGCATTGGAAAAAAGGCAAGATGGCGCAGCCGCTGGAAGAGATGTATCAACATATATGAGCCTCCTCAGCCACCCTCAGGAAACATAGGGGATTAGGATACGTCTCCCGCACCCCCTTATACCTAGTAATTTAATTAACGAAGCACAAAATGGCGAATTCCCGTTTCGCTACCAGTTTGCGGCCCAGTTCGCGGCCCGTGAAGCGCTTCTACCGTGAAAAATCATTTTTTTTTCCTTTTCCCCACGGGACCCTTTAATAACCCCAACAACATTCCTAGGGGGTCAAAAGGGGGATACCTTGCCTCCTTTCATTAAATTCCCCTTTCGTTTTTCACCTCTTCTTCTCTCTCGATCCTACCGAGAGACAAGATGGCGGCCGCTCCGGACTGTCACGCAGCAAAATAAAAAAAAGCTCACGCACAGCCGCTGGAAGAGATGTATCAACATATATCAGCCTCCTCAGCCACCCTCAGGAAACATAGGGGATTAGGATACGTCTCCCGCACCCCCTTATACCTAGTAATTTAATTAACGAAGCACAAAATGGCGAATTCCCGTTTCGCTACCAGTTTGCGGCCCAGTTCGCGGCCCGTGAAGCGCTTCTACCGTGAAAAATCATTTTTTTTTCTTTTCCCCACGGGACCCTTTAATAACCCCAACAACATTCCTAGGGGGTCAAGAGGGGGATACCTTGCCCCCTTTCATTAAATTCCCCTTTCGTTTTTCACCTCTTCTTCTCTCTTGATCCTACCGAGAGACAAGATGGCGGCCGCTCCGGACTGTTTAGAATGTTGACAGACACCGGAGAGCCAATCAGCTTTCTGCGTGCAAAGTTCCGATAAGCGAAAAGTAAGCGGACCGGATCGCTGCCCGGAGCGCTGTTACAGATATATATCTTGATTTAAACGTTAATTTCTCAAAATCCACTGAAGCACATATATTGAGACCTAGCAAAGGCACATCGGGCTACCAGTCCCTACAATTTTGCCAAGTTTCGTGCAAATCCATTCAGCCGTTCGAGCTAAAAGTGAGGCCAAAGGCCCTATGGAAAAATGAATGGGAAAAACGCGTTTTGGGACCCCCCTTTTTTCTCGGCCCCCCCTTGACGAAACCCCACCAAAGTTTCAGGGGCTGCTCAGAAACAAAATGTGCCATTTTCCTGAAAATTTCAGCCGGTTCCGTCCACAAACGCCAAAGTTATTAGACATAGAATTTTCAGAAATCCCATAGGGAAAAAATCCTAACTATATATACCTACTGGCGACCGCCAGTAGGTAATATATATATATATATATATATATATATATATATATATATATATATATATATATATATATATATATATATATATATATATATATATATATATATATATATATATATATATATATATATATATATATATATGATATTATATATATATATATATATATATATATATATATATATATATATATATATATATATATATATATATATATATATATGATATATATATATATATATATATATATATATATATATATATATATATATATATATATATATATATATATATATATATATATATATATATATATATATATATATTCACTGAAAAAACCATAGGTTATAGACCATATATAGTTAGGGATTAGCATTTTCAAAACCTTATTTTATTCGCACAAAACCATTGAAATTCCATATATAGTTAGTTGCACTAACTATATATCGCGCACCCGCAATCCACTGCTGATGATGTCACATTTTACATCATTCATGACATGGTCAGTGACATCACTGATGACATCACTGATGACATCTCAAATGACATCACTGATGACATCACTGATGACAACATCCAGTGACTGTATGTTTCTGTAAAGTTAAAATATGTCTTACATATTGAAGAATGAGTGGATGTATAAGTGTCTGGATGAAGGATTTAGTAGGTGCATGACTGACTGTATGAGTGAGTGATTAAATGTGTCTCACTGAGTGCATGGGTTAGTGACTAAACTGTCTTAATTTGTGCATCATTATGTCTGTTGTTCTGTAAAGTGTTGCATGTGTTGATAAGTAGCTATATGAGTAACTATATGGGTTATTGATTGGTTGCCCAAGTATTTGTATGGGAGACTGAGTGTGTGTGTGGGTGGCTGGGAGGTGTATGACTCTGTGCATAGATGTGTGAGCAGTTGATTCACTAGATGTATGGTTTCAAAAGTGCATGTGGAAACAGCTGTATGTGCGGTTGACTGTGTGCATGAGTGTATTGGTGAGTGAATGGATATCTCAGTGCTACATGTCAAAGTAAGTACATATGTAAAACACAGTACATGTGAGAGTTGACATATATAAATAACTGTGCATAAGAGCCAGTGAATGTGTGAGTGGCTGTATGGATCATTGTGAACTTGTATCAGGGATTGTATAAGAGAGTAAATATGTGTTAGTATATGTTTGAATAAGTAAAGTTTGTATAACTGTATAGTTGAGGAAATGGAGGTGTGATTGATTCTTTGCATGACTGACTAGGTGTGTGAGTAACTCCATGGATGAGTGACAGTCTGTGAGTGTCTGTTTACACTGATTGTATCTAAGGTTATATTAGAGTCTGAAGAGGTTCATCGTATTATCACATGAATGATATCATCAGTGATGTGATCAGTAATGTCAAATGAGATGTCATCAGTGATGTCATCAGTGATGTCATCAGTGATGTCATTTGAGATGTCATCAGTGATGTCATTTGAGATGTCATCAGTGATGTCATCAGTGATGTCACTGACCATGTCATGAATGATGTAATATGTGACATCATCAGCAGTGGATTGCGGGTGCGCGATATATAGTTAGTGCAACTAACTATATATGGAATTTCAATGGTTTTGTGCAAATAAAATAAGATTTTGAAAATGCTAATCCCTAACTATATATGGTCTATAACCTATGGTTTTTTCAGTGAATTTTCAAGGTTTTGTAAATGCAAATTCCTAACTATATATGGCCTAAAACCTATGTTTTTTTCATTGAATTTCAATGGTTTTTTAAAAGCTAATATCTGTAGCTGTAAAATATATTCTTCTTTAAATCTTAAAAAAATTTTTACATGTTTTTTAGACAATTTAAAAAAAAAAAAATGTTATGTTTCGCTCCCAGTCCGCGAACCGGTCTGCTTCCCGTTAGCTCAAATTAAAGCCGCGGCTCGGTCAGCGAACCAGTAAACGTTCCTTTAGCGTAACTGTTACGTTAGCATGACGTTTTGCGTTGTCGCGTAATACGTCATTGGACGCGCCAAGTTAGCGGACCCGGAAACGGACCAGAAAGCGGCGCAAAGCGCGAAACGTAAACACAGCAGGTCATGTGACTCGGTAATAACACTTTTCATTGGTTCATTTCACTTTTGGTTTCCTAATGATGTAATACTACGTCATGTGATCTAAAATTAACACTTTTCATTGGTTTAGAACTTTTGCTTTTCCCAAATGATGAAAACCCCTCCTTCTTTCCTCACTCTGACTTTCATCTTGGTGAGAGAAAGACCCTTTTTCATTGTTGAGAAATGGCTTCAATAGTTGCTTCAGCTAGTGTTCCCCCACCACCACCTCCACCTCCTCAAGGGAAGAAAGGACCACCTGCTCAAGCAATCTTTGAAGAAGAGGAAGATCAAGAAGAGGAGGAAGAGGAGGAAGAGCCTGAGTTTTTGCCAGAGGAGCCCAGGAGATACAACAGAAAAGAAAACTATATCTGGCAATTTTTTTAATTTCCAGCAGGGCAAAAAAAGTCAATGCCAGATATGTCTTTTGCCGTATTTGCGACGATCGACTTTCAAGGGGGACTGACAAAAAATATAGCTTCGGAAATTACACGATGCACAGGCATATGAGTAGGTGGCACCCAAACAATTATAGTGCTGCCCAGCTTCGCGATGAACAGCAAAATCCCCCGGTAATGGCGAGAAGATCTGTCGTCCAAGAAGTATCGGGACCAGAGGCGAGGGAGGTGGTCCCGAACATTCAAATGGACATGGGGGAAGTAAAGCAAGTGTGCATGCGGTGCAACCAATTAATATGCTACCGAGAAAGTAGCATTACTCTTATAGTGAAAGCTATCAAAAATCATGTTTGGCCGAAACGCCCCAAAAAATAAATTCTTCTTTTTTTCGTTGCTCCTGTTGAGCCCTTTTCAATGAATCATTTTTGTTTCCCCCCTCCCCGCCCAAAAAACAAAAAAATTACGAAATGTTCAGAAAAAACAAAAAAAATAAAAAATGTTCAGAAAAATAATAAAAAAAATTTAAAACAACAAAAACCAAAAAAAAAGTTATTTTCAGAACTACCTCCCCATTATAAAAAAAAATGGTAGAATTTTTGAAATTCTGCCAACCTCTATTTCTTTTAGTTCGCTCCCATTTCGCACTCCGGTACGCGAACTAGGAGCGAACCAAAAAAAAATTTTTAAAAAAAGAACAGTAAGTATAAGGGAAGGAAACAGACAGTTATGTTACAAGAAAGACAGCTATAGGGAGTAAAGAAAAGATACTGTTACCCGCAATCCACTTCTGATCATGTCACATATTACATCATTCTTGACATGGTCAGTGACATCATCAGCAGTGGATTGCGAGTAACAGTATCTTTTGTTTACTTCCTATAGCTGTCTTTCTTGTAACATAAATGTCTGTTTCCTATCCTTATACTTACTGTTCTTGTTTTAAAAAATTTTTTTAGATCATTCAGAAACAGTAACATTAATAGAGACAGAATGAGTGAATAAGAATGAAGAAGTATGAGAAGAGAGGGACTGAGAAAAATACTGGAAGGAGTAGAATAATTAAGTAATAGAGAAAGGAATGAGGGAAGTAGCAAACGCAGGAAAGTAAGGATTAAAGAAATGAAGCAGTAGAACTAATAGATGTTAAATGTGATAGATTAAATGATTGATTCAGGATGACGATAAGGTGTGTCCTCTCCAAAAGTTTGGTTAAGGTGAGGCCTACTCAGGGTTGCATATCAAATTTATGCTTGTTGAAGAATACAGAGGAGATAATACATGTGAAGGCCTACCATTGAAGTAAAACATGTCCACTTCACTCTTGAACAACGGCCAGACCTCTTCTGTGTCCATAGACAGACCTAAAGTTCATCTGCACAATGTCATTCGTAAACTTAGAAAACACAAGTAATGTAATTGAAAAACGTGGAGTTTCTTTTGCTCATTTCACAATCACATCACCTGTGTTGCCTTTGCTTAGGTATCTCATAGTGCAGATGTAGTCCAGCATATGAAACAGTACGCAGAAGTGCAGCAGTGTATGCATTAATACATGTGAAGGCCTACCAATGAAGTAAGTCATGTCCACTTATTACATCATTCATGACATAGTCAGTGACATCATCAGCAGTGGATTGCGGGTTAAAAGAGTAGAAAACATTTACCTTATAATTCTTGTTAACTTTTTCAAATATTTTTTCATACTTTCAATCTGTAAAAGAGAGAAGAAACATTTCAAAAATATTAAAACATGTATTTAAAAATTTGAAAAGACAAGGGAAAAGGTTCAAGAAGAAACAGTTTTTCAACAACTTTGACATTTACAGAAGCCTCTGCTGCTCTACGTCCCCTACACAATCCTAAAGGTACATATTTTAAACAAACAGTATCTTGATGCTGATGAAGTGAGGCCTATTTTGGAACATGGTGCATCTTTTGCACTGCTGATGTCTCACAATAGTGATGTAATAGCAGCGCAAAAAAGATGTAAAGCCATCATAAAATTGTGTCTAACATTTTAAATGATTGTTTCAGGATGCAAATAAGATGTGTCCTTTCAAGAGGTTTCTTTAAGGTGAGACCTATTCAGTTTTCAAAAAAAACAGTACCCAGAAGTGCAGCACTGTAAGCATTACCTTTGACACTTACAGAAGCCTCAGTTTCTCCATATCTACCTCACATTTCTAAATGTATATCATAAGTACTAAAAGTAGAACATTAATTATAGATGTTAAATGGTTTATTTTTGCTGTTCTCAGAATGTATCAAATTTCACTTAAATCAGTGACTTGAAGGTATTCATCATGTAACAGCGGGGAAAAAAAACACAATCAAAATGATTGTGTTTAAAAAACCCATACAACCTAAGAAATCTGAATTCAAAACTCCTTAAAATTAACTTACTTTCCATAACGTCGAAGGATGTCCTATGAACAGCGTCCACTCTGTTGTGCTATAAATATTATCAGCCCGCCACTTTCTGAAAGAAAACCTCCATCGTTTTAAAAAATATGTTACATACAATAAAAGACTTCTCAGATTCTACCACATGTTTCCACTTGGCCAAATCATGTTGCAGCGATTCACAACTCTTGTAATTCTTCCAATCAAATCCCGTCATTTTCTATTTTCGCAACTTTCAAAAAGAAAACATTTAAGATTATTTTCACAATCCTGGACTACTAATATCTTACCCTTCTTTCTCACTCATGTTCTCCTTTTCCTATGACACTGATACTGCTTACTATGAAGCAGACTTACTTGTATCAGGTTTATATAGTTGGATTTTTAAATTGACATTATAATTAAAAGTTTTGGACCAATAATCTAGATAGCATTGCAGACTTACATTCCCTCTACTTCATGAACCTTTTGCAATTCCTCAGAGGAAATCCCGAGATTCTTTCCTTAAAATTTTGGTTTTAAAAACACCAGGTAAGAATTTTTAAGGTCAAACAGCAATTTTTTTTTTGAAAGTTACAACAGAATCGTTGCAGAATGACCAGCCGTTTCGAGACTTTAAATAAGCTGTGTAATGTCCTGATGTTGTTGAAGGACCATCGTGATAGATAATTGCTACAGTTACAAAAGTCCTTCCTGATATTGACAGCTGAGAAGCAACAACATTTTTTATTAAAGTTGACAATTTTGATCCATCAGGCCTACATCGTTGGATCATTAAAATGACATACTGGCCATATCTTCGTATAAATAATGTTGACATCATTTCAGATTTACATTGGCTCTCATCTTACTCGACCTAAGTGCCGCATTTGACACTGTAGCACACTCCACCTTGCTGCAGTGTCTGAACAATGGCGGGGTAAACGGGATGGCACTCAGCTGGATGCAGTCCTTCCTGTCTGAGAGGGGCTTTCAGGTCAGGCAGGGGGAACACTACTCTCGGGTGTTCAATCTCGAACAAGGGGTTCCCCAGGGCTCGGCCCTCAGCCCCACCCTGTTTAACCTCTACGCCTCCCCTGTTGCCACCATTGTGGAAAGGCATGGCATCCAGCTGGTGTCGTACGCTGACGACACACAGCTGGTCATCTCGTTGTCACGGGCACCCGATACTGCGGCACTCAACTTCAGGGCCTGCATGCAGGAACTTGCTTCCTGGATGTCCAACAACTGCCTGAAGTTGAATGGGTCCAAAACGGAAGTGCTCGTGGTAGGGGGAGGCCCGTCTGTGTGGTCCTCAGCGTGGTGGCCTGACTCTCTGGGCTCTACCCCCACGCCGAGCCACCAGGCGAAAAATCTTGGGGTTCTATTCGACTCTGATCTATCCTTTGCTCCCCAGGTTAACCGGGTGGTTGGAATGTGCTTCGGGATACTGAAGAGCCTTCGCAAGGTCCTTGACCTATTACCGATTGGTGCCAGACAAACTCTTGTGCATGCTTTGGTCACATCGAGACTTGACTATGCCAACCTATTATATCTGGGTATTACGGCCAAAAGTCTCAACCGTCTCCAAGTTCTACAAAACGCCACAGCCCGGCTGGTACTGAGACTCCCCAGGAGAGCACCCTCTAAAGCTGCCTTGAGGTCCCTTCACTGGCTTCCTATCCGGGAAAGGATTACCTTCAAGGCTCTCTGCATGTGCCATCGCATCTTTGGAGGCAAAGCACCCGGCCCGCTGAACAGCCTTATTACTCCCTACAGACCTGAGCGGCTGCTCAGATCCTCTGGGATGGGTCTGGCTGTTGTCCCCAAAATCCGTAAATCTCGGATGGGAGGTAGATCTTTCAGGCTCCTTGCAGCCAAGAATTGGAATTTGCTCCCCACTGAAATGCGTCTCGAACCTTCTGAGACTAAATTTCGCAAAACCCTCAAAACCTATCTCTTCCGCCTTGCATTGTTATAATCCTCTGACTCTCTTCCAGGTTCTCTTCAGCGCGGGGACACGCCGGTGTGCGTTACCAAGCGCTTTACAAAATTCCAAAATGAAATGAAATGAAATGGCTACACTCCATGTTGTGATCGCTGCATTTACTAGCTTATTAAAGGAGACTGATTTACTGTCTGGCAAAGTTAAATATATAAATCTTTCTGAGTCTACACTAGTAGTACCTGATACCATACAGTTCTCGCAGTCATGCTGCCATTGATAAGAAAGCCCAAACAGGTGATCTACATCTACACCCTCATCTTGCAATACATCAAGCATATACATTAAAAACTCCTGACAATCCTGCTGATTATTTTCAGAGAAGTCTGTTTGACCTGAACATTCATCTAACAGATAACGAACTTCAGACACACTTTCTACTTTTGTTCGATCAGTGCTACATTTCTCTAACACAGAATTCAACAAGCAGCATAAACTTTGTTCCGAATTGAGCACAATCTGTTCTTTTAAAGTCTCTAGTGAAAAGAGAACATTAACCACTACATTTGCATAGCAGTTGACACCAGAACTGTTTTCAAATTGAAAACCGACAACATCTTCAACAGAATCCACTTTCTTTCTGCTTACAATTTTCGGTTCATCGACTTTTGGGCTTTTTGCTACAACCTCCCTACTATTACTGATATTTCTTCGTTTCCGGCCTACCACACGTTTCTCAAACAAAGGATATTGAGGCAAATGTGGCGCATACTCTTTTCTTAACCTATTGTATTCCTTAACACAATCTAGATCCGCACAAATGTTTGTGACATCACAGTCAATCAGGTACAATCCCGATAAAGTTCTAACTCGTGACAATGCCACATATGCCATACCCTCCTTGAACACAGAACTGCCAATATTCACCAATGCAGTATCTACACTTAAACCTTGCGATTTATGGATTGTCACCGCATATGCCAAGCAAACAGGAAACTGTTTACGGCGAACATATAAATCTTTAACAAGCAAAAACCTAGCAGAACAACGACCAATTAGCTGTACTTCCTCAATGCCATCAAATTTAATTTTTATAAATTCAATACCATCTCTACTTCTGTATTTCTCAAAATCAACAACATTACCCATTGATCCATTTACCAGACCTCTTTCAACATGTAAATTCCTTCTCAAAATGATTCGGCAATTTAAACACACATTCAAAGTCTTTTCAAAACCCGCTGTTTTAGATATAGTCTTCTCTAATGAATCCAATTTTGATTTCAAATTCTCAGACAAAATAATTGTTGATCCCATATGCTCTATTTTGTCAATAGCTTCAAGTTTCACAATCTCTTGCTTTTCTAAATTCAACATTTTGTTGTTGAAGATGGCACATTCTGCAAGAGTTGGCATCAAACATATTCCGGATTTCTTCTCAGTAATTTTCTGAAAAATATTCTCAGGCACAATTCTTGTTCGGGATATAAATTTGACAGTAATCGTGCATTTAAAGCTTCTTTCCCATGCTCGGTCACTTTTCCAATTCTAATATCTTGTAGAATATTCTTGTAATCTTCATCCTTCGCCTGACGCATATTTTCATGCAGTTCAGCATAATTGAAATTTAACCATATATTGACGTTGCCAATGCTCCCTAGGCACTTCCTGGTATCTTCATGCGTGAGTATTTTGAACACAGGTTGTCCTTTTACTGGTGTCAGCTGCAGAAGATCTCCAAAAACAATGATGTGTTTGCCACCAAATAACACATCATATTCAGTCTTAAGAACTTCTTGCATTCTCAAATGCACAAAGGCAAGCATGACATTGGAAACCATGCTTACTTCGTCAATGATAAGAAGTTTCATTTTCCTCAAGACTCTTGAAACTTCACAACAAGCATCCCCAGATAACTTGTGGTATTGTAATTTGTTGTCATGCTCCACCGGCAGCATCAGTAGACGATGCAAAGTAATCCCTTTAATGTTATGTGCTGCCAATCCAGTAGGAGCGGTAACAACACAAGACAACGATGTCTCAGTCCTTTTCTGCAAATAACATGAAATTGCTTTAATGAGGAAACTTTTTCCAGTTCCCGCTTCTCCACTCACGTACAGTCGGACAGGCTTCAACGATGTACATGAGCACTCTTTCTTCTCATGACTTAATCCATGCTCAATTTGCTTGGTAACTTCATCATATATTTTCCTCTGCTCAACGTTGAGTTGTTTTTCCAAGTCTTCTAAGTTAACTGCATCCTCCTGAGCATGTGCCATGGCTCTTTCCACTTCATTCATAGCAGTGGCAGCTTCATTTTCGATAATAGGTCCTCCTAGTGGATCCTGACTCAATGAAACAGAACTCTGACTGTCCTGAGAACTGTCTCTGGCAATCTCGGCTGCAATCGTTGCTTCCTGCTCAATTTCCAAAGTCAACATTTCTTGATATTTGGGAAAAGCAGGACATTCTATGGTCTCCTTAGCAGCAGTGAAAGAGTCTTCGTAACAGAGGAAATCTCCAAGCAGTTCCTCTTCTGCACGCCAAGGCTTGAAAAGTTGCAAAAGTGCTAAATAGAAAAACTCCTTTTTTTCTGGAGATTCGCCACTCAATTTTCGATGGTTTACTAATTGGCATTTTCTTTGCTTGACCAGACATCCCTCACTTCCAATTACAGCATACACTCCTTTCTCAATATCTTCTTTGATGTTCCTCTTGAATATATAATTTTGTAGAACCTCATATAGACAAACATTCTCAAGGTGACTGCTTCGATTTGGATAATATGTATCCAACATGTTGGTCTTCAAAATGTCGGTACTGTTTGGTTCCTTTTCTGCCAAATACTCAATTTCCCGGACAGGTTTTAGAACTCGATTTCGCGTTGCAGCAAGACCAAGACTCGCCCAAACGATACTCCTGGATTTGGCATAGAGACTTGCTGAAGACAATCGGTCACAACATTCATAAGCTCCGATTTGACAACATCTTCAGACTGAAACTGTACAACTTCTTGCTGAGGCTCTTTTCATGGGAAATGTCCTCCCACATATCCTTCAATTCTGTCTTTTCTTTTTGGGTGATGTAAGATGTCACATACCGAGCCACAGCCATACAGTTGTCAGCCACAAACTGTATATCCATGTTAGCATTCCACATGGACAAAATCACTGGGTTGTAGTCGTTGATGTACTTGGACTCTTCGTTTCTTTTCAAATTGTATGTATTTTTGGGTGATTTCCTCGTCACATTATGTCGCAGCGAAAACATCAAACTGTTCACTCTTCCTTTAGAAATCACCGGTCGTGGAAAGTTGAAACAACATTTGGTGTAGAACTTGTCCTTGTTTCTGAATTTACGACGACAGTACTTTCCACAACGATGGCTTTGGAAACGTAGAACTTGTTCTCTTAGACTTTTCTTCTCCGTTGCGTTTGGAACAGCACACGTAGAATACTGTTCTATGAAATTCATCACTAAGTCATCCGGATCTGTTCCAAATTTAGGTGCATCCTTGATCCACAACAACATATGTATATGAGGAGCACCTCTTGTTTGGTACTCCTTTCTCCAGAAGAAATCCAACACCTCTCCAAGAGGTGGATTCTTCTTATTTGTGATGAAAGACATCATAGCTTCAAATCTATGATTGAAGTACCTGCATACATTCACTGGATCCAAAGAACACAGTTCTCCAGGTGTCTTGAAATCAATGTTTTCAATATTTCCATTTGCCTCTCGTAGAAATTCAAGTAAGTCTTCCCAGCCATACTCGGCACAGCTCAGAGTAAGGAACCATGTTGGAGTTCCTAAGTTCCTCAGCATACATTTTAAATCACCATGACGACGGTACCAGTACTCATTAGTACCACGCTGACACGCCATGAGATTAATTAGGTGAAAATCCAAAATACTGTCTTGGACATTGACTTTATGCATAAAGTCACTTGCCGAGATGTTTCGCATCTGTATACCACTTTTTAAGATATGGTTCACTGCATATGACAGTCCAGACAGATCGCTTTCAAACAGGAGATGAAACAAATAGGGAATACATTGACGAAACCTAGGATCTTCTGCATACAATCGTAAAGTCCGGTATTCAGACGCAGGAATTTGATGAGGTCGCTCATCATATCTTCCTCCTCGACCTGTGGGAAATAGCTGTGGGAAACACCGAGCTTCCAAACTTTCCTCCCAAACACTAATGGGACTCCCTTTGGCTTGTTTCATTTGAAACAACTCAATTGCATTCCCCATGACTTCCTTGGAATGCAAAGGATGAACACTATAATGTTCATATATTTCTTCACTTTTAGAGGCCTCTACTTTCTCAATTTGGCCAGCACACAAATCGCTATCCTCTTCATCACTTTCTTCCTCTTCTGCAACATATACATTTATATAGTACTTATTATTTTTCTTCAAATACAATGTTGCCTTTTTGACTTTTCTAACATCCACTAAATCTTGCCATATTTCTTATTCTTTGTCGGAACCCCATTAACCAAGATAACCAGAGGTTCCTCTTCAACTTTTTCTACTCCAATTGTGTTAATGTTTTTGTTCAAATCTAGAGGCAAATAAACAACTCTTCCCTTTAATCCTCTCTGTAAATCTGCTGGAGGCAACTTCCCTGTCTTTGGCTCCATTCTTACAATAGCCTGAAAGGGATGGATACTTTGAATCAAAATAGATTCATAAGTATTTAAATCCTTCAATTCAGAAGGAACCTCAACCAATTCAAGATTATTATGAACCGCCCTAGCAGGCATCTGGTTTTGGTTTAATTTGTTATAACAATAAGTACACACACGTTGATCCGATCCCAAATCAAAACAATTTTCTACCATCAAGTATGTGGCGAAATCCTTCCATTCACTATTATTTTCCCTTTCACTTTTTGCATATAAATCCACTAACTTAGTCTGATTCTTATAATAAGTGCGTCGACAACACACACAAGTGAAATTAGGCCTCTCACTTGATTTCATCTGAAAGTTGGCAATTTCCTTCTGAAATTTATCTGTACTAGAAACCTGTACATTATCTTCAACATTACCTTCTACTTCTGGGTCAATTTGAACATTCTCATCTTTACTACCAAAGTAACAAAACTCAATTTCTTCACAAATATTCTTGACATCTATTTCAGAACCATGCAAAAGAGCAGCACATAATTGTTTAAGCATAATTGCTGGACTCTTAGCATAATACAACATTCTCACTAATTTTCTCACTTTATTATGATGCACTGCTAGCATCCTGAAATGATGAAAAACACTCTGGCATACTCTCCTGGAAAGACAAGCCAGTGAATGACCACGCAAACCTGTCATTTGTCTCACTCTGCAAGGATCTAAATCTTGCAACAACTTCATTTTCTGCTTCAAACTTTTCTTATTAAATGTCCGTATAAAATCACAAAGCAAATTGATGGAAACCTGTCGCACACTGCAAATAGAACTACACTTCCAAATGTACACAGGACCCTTAGGACGTCTTCTTAAAACATCATTACCTAACACCTCGTCTGTCTCTGTTGTCACAAGTTTTTCTTTTTCAACTGGACAACCATCCTTCACTTCATAAGCTCGACCACTGGTGTCAACTGCAAACACCAAATCATTATCCTGAAAATAACTCTCCTCATTAAAAAATGCCTCACAACTTGAACTATGCATCCATTCTCCGGAAAAAACTTCACAAAAGTTACTACGATTTACTACTCTCTTCCATCTACTATTTGATTTGAAATCAGAAATTACCTTGCTTAGTTTCCTAATTCTATTGATTACCAAAATAAACAACTTTCGCTTAATTTCAAAAGCATGATCAATAATTTTCTCTACATTTTTCTTCTTCTTATAAAATGCCACTTTCTGTTGGCCTTTCTTAATATTTTTTAATAAATTAACTATTATCCTGTTGCGGAACATTCGTTTTCGAATGTCCCTAAACTGTTGTTTCCTTCTACTATCATGCACAGAGTTATCTCTTGCTCTACCAGTAACATTTTTGATTGGGCTTTCCATTTAAATTGCTTTTCTTTTTCTGGACTGAAACATTTTTTGGAGAAATACTTTTTTTACTACAAATATTTCTTAAGAATGATTTCGTGCTCTTACCCGGAGCTTTCTTGGTGATTTCACAAGTATTTTGGGGAGAGGACTGCTGCAATAATACATGATCTTGCTGTCTGTGACGTTTTCTAGCCTTTCTAATTCGATTCTTAGTTGGCATTTTTCAAATTTTGAAATGATCTGCAGTTGAATCTGTGGAAAAATATAATAAAAAATGTTATTAACCACTATTACCAAACAGTAAATGAATAACAGTCATCAAAAACTTAACACCCTACTTATTATTTAACATAGCAAATCTTTTGCACCAGCACTGCGTCACAAAAATGACACACAGTGGTACAAAACAGGCATACAACAATCATAAATCTCTCCCTAACATTTTAAATGATTAATTCAGGTTGACGATAAGGTGTGGCCTATCTAAAGGTTTGTTTGGGCCCAGATCTTTGGACTGGGGTGAATGTGTGTCATTGATCCACATTCGGTCCATCACCTGTTTTGTTTCTTTGAGGTGAGGCCAACACATGGTTGCAGATGAGATTTTCACTTGTTGAAGAAAACAAAGGAGATAATACATGTGAAGGCCTACCAATGAAGTAAGTCATGTCCACTTCACTCTTGAACAAAGGGCAGACCTCTTTTGAATCTGTGGTCACACCTAAACTTCATCTGCACAATGTCATTCATAAACTTAGGAAACACTAGTGATGTAAATGAAAAATGTGGAGTTTCTTTTCCTCATTTCAGAATTACATCACCTGTGTTTCCTCATTGACTTAAAATGTCCTTAAGACACATGAAAGCGTTTTTTTAGATTGCCCTGGCACCATTTTTGGGACATTTTTAACACGACTATGTAACTCCCATAATCAAAATCTAAATTTGCCAAGCACAGGTGGGAGCGTATTTACAATAAACTTGCCCCATGAAGAACGCTTTCCATTTAAAAAGGGAAAAATAACATCATAGACACTCAAATGCTTTATAAATATGACCCAAACAACCTATGAAGCTCTAGCAGTACATATCCAGAAATGTAATTGATTTCAAAAAATCGTTTTTAAACACAGCAAATAAATCAATTGTATAACTACATTCAAGAGGAAATGACTAAAAATGTCCTTGAAACACATGAAAGCGTTTTTAGGAATGCCCTTGCACCATTTTTGGGACATTATTAACATGGATATTTAACTCCCATAATCAAAATCTAAATTTGCCAACCACAGGTGGAAGCGTATTTACAAGAAACTTGCCCCATGAGGAACGCTTTCCATTTAAAAAGGGAAAAAAAACATTATAGACACTCAAATGCCTTATAAATATGACCCAAAACAACCTATGAAGCTCTAGCAGTACATATCCAGAAATGTAATTGATTTCAAAAAATCGTTTTTAAACACAGCATATAAATCAATTGTATACCTGCATTCAAGAGGAAATGACTGAAAATGTCCTTGAGACACATGAAAGCGTTTTATTGAATGCCCTTGCACCATTTTTGGGACATTATTAACATGGCTATGTAACTCCCATAATCAAAATCTAAATTTGCCAAGCACAGGTGGGAGCGTATTTACAACAAACTTGCCCCATGAAGAACGCTTTCCATTTAAAAAGGGAAAAATAACATCATAGACACTCAAATGCCTTATAAATATGACCCAAACAACCTATGAAGCTCTAGCAGTACATATCCAGAAATGTAATTGTTTTCAAAAATCGTTTTTAAAAACAACATATCTGTTTCAGCTTACATGAGAGACCATGGAATGGGCTACATGTACAACAATAACTTGTGTTACTGCATGCCAGAATGCTACACCGAATATGCAATTACAATTTCTCCCAAAAAACAAAATGTATTTGTATATCACTTGAGACAAAGCCACATTTTAAAAACACAGCTTTCTTCATAATTTTCTCCTTAAATCATACTATTCTCTATCTAAATTAAATAAATCTTTTCTCACCTTAGCAAATACTTTTTGAGTTTCAAAACAGTCTCAGAAATACTCCAAATTGTCTTCAGCAGAACAAAGAGGATGCACTCCAGAGGCTGCAGCTATTGAAAGCACACAAATACAGATATTCATTACACATATCTCTCATATTAGCCAATCATAACTCTTCCCTCACTTTTTTCAAATCAAAACCCTTCCCCCCTCTGCCCTCTCTGCCTTTTTTGCTTAGCAACCACCTCCTGAAAGACCTCTCATGTTTGCAAATTCACACAACAATGTTTCAATTGAACTCTGAACTCTCAGTGCACCTGCGTATCCAGTGCAATCTTTCATTAAATGTTTCTTCCTTGACCATTCAAATTACATCTTTCAAAGAACACATCCATGCACCCTAACTTTCTGTTTTCAGAAATGGAAATGCACCAATCACTGCTAATGAATCATTAGCACTGGAAATCCACAGTTTTTTTTCTTTACAAACTCCTACTGTTTCAACTGCCCTTTCATTACCACACTTCATCTGACTGCAGCACAACCTTCTCCCACCATGTTTAATGTCTGGATTGTTGGACATAGTTACATCTACTGGGCTCAAAGGTATGCTGAGAACAGAAATTTACCTAACCTCAATTTACAAGATGTGGAAATTAAGTGGTTGGGCCAAAGAGGATTGAAATGTCACCAATTGATACCATTGGTGAAAACCTTTATGCATTTGCCAAAACCTGACCTGTTAATTGTGCACTGTGGAGGTAATGATTTGGGCACTTTGACTGGGGTAGGTCTGGAAATGCTTTTAAAGGACACCTTTGAGCAATTAATGGCACTTTTTCCTCAAACTGCCTTGGTATATTCCAATATATGCCAAAGACAGAAATGGAGGTGGTCCAACCAATTTTGTCCACCAATTGAGAAAGCGAGGAAGCATGTAAACAAATCTGTTTCAGCTTACATGAGAGAACATTGGAATGGGCTCCTTGTACAACAATAACTTGCGTTACTACATGCAAGATATCTACAGAGGAGATGGAGTTCACTTCTCAGATGAGGGCAACAGAATTTTCATTTTGAATTTAAGACTGTGCATTGGTACCTACTTATAAGTACCAAAATGTACCATAAACCCAAAAGCTCTTCTCAGAGCTACCCTACATCTGATCACTCACAATTATTATTTTTCTCTAACTTTTTTCTGTAATTTTCAACAAACTACGCTCAAAGAGCGCTACCCGGTACGCGAACTGGAAGCTAACTGCGCAAAATTAAAAAAAAAAATGTTTTTTCCCCGCACATATGGTCCTCCTCAGCCACCCTCAGAAAACCTAGGGGGTCAAAATACTTGTACCGTGCCCCCTTCTACCCACTCTGAACATTATTTGTCCTCCATTTTATATCTTAATTCGACCGAAACACAAACTGGTGGACTTTCGTTACGCTCCTAGTTCGCGGACCGGACCGCTACCCGGAAAGCGGTCCAAAAAAAAGGTGGGAAAGTAATTCACAGAAAAACGACTGGAGACACTCTCACCAAATATAGATTAGCTCATACTACATAACAATTCCTTTCATTTTCACAAATTTGATTGAAATTCCATTTAGCCATTAAGCCTGTAGACCTCTCTAAATACCGTGAGGTAAATTACTTCACAAAACACATCTGAAGTGTTGGAATTGACAACCAATGAAAATATTACTTTCATTTTCTACTTATATTACCTGACATTTGATTGGTTATATACCTGAATATATATAAAGGAAGAGAAGAAAACACAGCCATTTTGACTGCTACTTCTTGTTGTACATCACATTTGAATAGCTACCAAACACTTCAACTTGTTTGTGAAGGTAAGTTGTTATTTTTAAAACTGAAGTATATTGTGCACTATAACTTAATATGGTAGACTTTTTCTGATAGATATATACTATCCTTCTGTAGTAGTTATGAATTTAGATGGACTTCTCTGTTATAGTTATGAATGGAGTTAGGCTTGTCTTGGTTAAATCACATACACTTTTTTATAGTCCTATTTCCACTCTGATACTATACACTGCCAAAAGATAAATTCACTGATAAAAACTGCCTATCTAAAATTAATCCCAACAGTGCCCTATCTCTACTAATATATATTTTTTTAATCAGAATTTCAGGCAAAATGGAAGGCGAGCAACAAGTTCAATTTACAATTGTACTGGAAGAGAGCAGCCAAGGAAAAATTGATGATTTTATGGATCAAAGTAGAGACCAGGAACTACTACAATGTGTTGAAGCAGTGGATAACCTGCTTCAAAATGAGAACATGTTACACCCTATATTCAATTTTGAAATTTCTGACAATGAAATGTTAGAAAGTTTAATGAATTATGAAACACAATCAAAATAAAAAAAATACTTTAAAAATAAAGAAAACAAAAAAAACCAACAAAAACAACAAACAATTAACATACAGTATTAGAAAAGTCTATCATTCTTTTATCCTTATAGTACGCTGCCCAGAACGCTTTCCGGTTCGCGTACTAGGCGCTCACCACGCAAAAATTTTTTTTTTTTTTTTTTTTGGCCCTGCTGGGACCTTTTAAAACCTCCACATAAAACCTAGGGGGTCAACGAGGATCTACTATGCCCCCTTATGGTAATTTCCCCCTTTATTTTGGCCTCCTCTTGTCTCTCGATCCTACCGAGAGACAAGATGGCGGCCGTTCCGGACTGTTTAGAATGTTGACAGACACCGGAAAGCCAATCAGCTTCGCATCGCAAAGTTCCGTTACGCGAAAAGTACGCGAACCGGATCGCTACCCGGAGCGCTGTTACAGATATATATCTTACTTTGAACGTTAATTTCTCAAAATCCACTGGAGCACATATATTGAGACATAGCAAAGGCACATCGGGCTAACAGTCCCTACAATTTTGCCAAGTTTCGTGCAAATCCATTCAGCCGTTCGAGCTAAAAGTGAGGCCAACCGCCCTATGGAAATTAACATGGGAAAAACGCGTTTTGGGACCCCCCTTTTTTCTCGGCCCCCCCTTGCCGAACACCCCCCAAATTTTCAGGGGCTGCTCAGAAACAAAATGTGCCATTTTCCTGAAAATTTCAGCCAATTCCGTCCACAAACGCCAAAGTTATTAGACATAGAATTTTCAGAAATCCCATAGAGAAAAAACCCTAACTATATATACCTACTGGCGACCGCCAGTAGGTAATATATATATATATATACATATATATATATATATATATATATATATATATATATATATATATATATATATATATATATATATATATATATATATATATATATATATATATAATATCAACACAAAACGCTCCTGCTGGCAACCCCTCGACTTTGGCTGGGGTGGCTCGAACCGGCGGAGCAGCTGGAATTAATATCCTCAAAAAACGGCGTTCCTCACGAGCCTCGCTGCACCGAACAGGACCACGGACACAATGGTGGTTGGTAACCAGATTTTATTAATCCAGAGAGGGCGAGTACACACTTTTTTGATTGTCCCACTTTTATTTTTACTATAAATGTTCCTAAGTTTCAGAGCGCGTTATGTGAACAAGCTCCTAAGTGGAGTGAAACGTGTCGTCCTTTTACTGAATAAATCGTCTTTCTGCAACTCACTTGAGGAGTGTTGGACAGGCCCCATGAAGGGCTCGCTCCCTCCCCGCATGACAGGGCCCGGACACCGGCTCTCCAGGTGCTACCCACAGAAGCAACCCGCAACCCGTCCCCTAAGGGACGCCTGCTCGCGGATATCTCTGTATCACTGGCCCGGGCTACCGTCAGCACCATTGCCCGGCCCAGCCGCCATCTTGGACACTGCACCACGAGGCCGCGTGGCCTCAGCTCGACCCCAACCCTGGGCCTGGCCAGTCCCCGACATCCCGGCACCACCATCCACCCAGGAGGTGAACGGACCACTTGGCAGGTCAATGGGAGAAAGAAGTGTCGATGGCTCTCCCCCGCCAGGTGCCGATCGCCCCCAGCCTCCCCGGGCGCTGGCTCCACCCCCCTGCTTGGTGTCTGGACTCCCTCATCCCGGACCTCCCGACCTCCAAGTGCGAGGGTCCGGACATCAAAGGGCGCCAGACCTATAACTGAGGCAGCTCCAGAGCAGGAAGGCAGTTGTATCCTGGAGTCGAGAGACACCGTGAAGAACTCATCCTTGACGGACGGCTGGCGCTGCCGCAGCCCTGCCTTGTGAACTGTCGTCCTGCCTGCTGGCGCTGCCGCGGCCTTCTGCAACCTTCATCCTCGTGGGACCTGCTGGCGCTGCCGCGGCCCTTTGCAACCTTCATCCTCGTGGGGACCTGCTGGCGCTGCCGCGGCCTCTTGCAACCACCATCTTCGTCGGGACCTGCTGGCGCTGCCGCGGCCCGTTACTACCTACGACCTCCTCGGGACCTGCTGGCGCTGCCGCGGCCCGACCTTCCCGAACGCCGAGCTCGAGGATTGTGAGCTACCCATCATTTCATCTCAATACCAGATTGGTAACAAGACTGTCCCGCTACCCCCTTTCCCTTCCAGAGACTAGAATTGAGAGGATCCTCGTGTCCTGATCTCATTGTACCGTACTACCTTACTTCAAGAACTGCATATAAAAAAGCGTTAACCTTATCTTTGTGTGGTGTCCATCTGTGGGGGGGAAGTTACTTGTCTGTACGATCGCTGGAGACGGCCCTCACCGGAGGCCTCTCCCCTTGTCCTCGGCCGACCCTCCAGGTCCCCGTCTAACATTGGTGGCCAGCGGCGCGATCCGAACCAACGCATAATCGTACAGAGAGTAACTCACCCCATGACTAAACTACAATGACAACCAAAGAGAGCGGATCTACAGAGAAATTCCAGATGGAAAAACTAGAAGAGTACAGCCATCGAGAGCTAAAACAATTTTGTATAGAACTAGGCATTGCTACCACCGGTCTGAGCACGAAAGAGGACTTCAAACACGCCCTAGAATCTTGGGCAGAAACAAATGCCACCAGACCCCGGGACCAAAACATCGAAGCACCAGAGACAAACACCACTCTGACGGAAGAAAGGAGAGCGGGTCTCTCCCGGGAAGAGATCCAAGAACGAGAAAAAAGCAGACTCCGCGAATTAGAGTTGGCACGGCTAAAGTTGGACGGAGAGCTGAAACTGGCGGAACAAAAGATAAACTTAGAACACTTACGGCTCCGAGAAGAGCGGGAAGAAAAGCAAAGACAGAGAGAACTCGAAGAAAAAAGACTGGCATACGAACACGAGCGCAAGCTAGCAGAGATAGAAATGCGGAAACAGAACAAAGACCTAGGGGTGCCCGAGCAACCGCGCACCCCAGGCGCTACCGAACAAAAGGTCCACATCCCCAAAGATGTGGTCCGTGAATATTATCGGAACGACGACATACAGCAGTGGTTCAAGGCCTACGAGATCGCCATGACCTCCCACCGGATCGATCGAAGTGACTGGGGAGCCGGTCTATGGGGGAGGTTCGTCAATGAAGGCCGCGATGCCCTGCTACAGCTCCCGGACCATCAAATGACGTCCTATGACCACATGAAGGCCGCCCTCCTCACTCGATATGGGCTTACGCCCGAACTGTACCGCCAGAGGTTCCGCGACTGCACCCGGATCCCGGGTACAACTTGGGTAGAATATGTGAACTATTTCAGCCGAGCCTTCGAGGGATGGATCAAGGGTAGCCACGTAACCACCTACGAGCAGCTCTTCAACCTCATTGTGTGGGAGCACCTCTCCAACAATTGCTTCGTCGAGCTCAGGCAGCACCTCCTCGACAGTAAATTGACTGAACCACGGCAGCTCGCCGCTGAGGCTGACCGATGGGAAAGCACCCGAGTGGCCCGGAGTGGGCCAAACGAGCAGAACAGAACCAACCAAGGTCACCATCGTCCCCGAGGAGGAGGAGGAGGCCAGGGCCGGGGCAGAGACGCCGTCCCGGCCGCTCCCGCCAACAACACCCCGCCCCCGGCCGGTCGGGGCAACCCCCCGATGCGCCCAGGGTTCCGAGCCAATATTACTTGTCACCGGTGCCAGCGAATCGGCCACTATGCCAGTGACCCAAACTGCCCAAAGAACCAGACTCCCGGGCCCCGCCAGGTAGCTGCCGCCGCCCTAGGAGAAGAGCAAATCTCCGAAGAGCATGAAGAGTACGAGCAGGAGCAGCCCGAGTGGGAACCTGCCGCCATGGTCCTGGCTTGCCTAGGGGGAAGAGACATGATCCCGCAGGCTCCCCTACCCGCCAACACCAGGAAATACAGCCAATGGGTGAACATAAATGGGCGCAAGGCCGAAGCCCTGCGTGACACGGGGGCCAGTGTGACGGCCGTCCGCTGTCACCTGGTGACCCCAGAACAAATCCTGCCAAACGTTCTTTGCCCCGTCCGATCGGCCGACAATTCTGAGAGCTTTGTCGGATGGCCTGCGTCCCCTTCGAATGGGGAGGAGTGTCCGGTATGCTAAAAGTGACTGTCCGCGATGATGCCCCCGTGGACTGCCTCCTGGGAAACGATCTCGAGAGTTCCCCGTGGGCGGCCGTTGAAAGAAGAGAGCACCTGGGGATGTTGGGCCTCCCGGACTGGGCGTGCGTAACAACCCGGTCCATGGCCGCCCGCACCATCCCCAGACCCGAAGAACCCGAATGGCCAGCACCTCCTCCCCCGATCGCTCCGGAGGAAGACACCGTCCATACCGACCCCCCAGAACAAACCCAAGAAGGGCCCGCTCAGCCCCAAGACCTTCCAGACCTGGCTCAGTGGCGTCAAGAGGGGGGACCCACCCAGGTGCCATTCCGGCAAGAGCAAAAGACCTGTCCCTCCCTCGAGGGACTCCGACAGCAAGCACTCGCCCAGAGCGCGGGAGACACCGCAGGGGCCCACTGGATCTATTGGGACAATGACCTACTGCACAGCGAACAAAGAATCGCGGAGTTGGGGGCCAGTCGAGTGCTGGTGGTGCCCCTCCGCTTCAGAGACTTCCTTTTGAACTTGGCACATGATGTCCCCCTGGCTGGACACTTGGGGCAAGACAAAACATACAACCGCCTGGTAACCCACTTTTACTGGCCAAAAATGCGAAATGACGTCTCCAACCACTGCCGGTCCTGCCCCACCTGCCAGGCCAGCGGGAAGAGCGGCCGAAAACTCAAGGCACCCCTGCAACCATTCCCCGTCGTTACCACCCCGTTCGAAAGGGTGGGAATAGACATTGTGGGGCCCCTGGACCCCCGAACAGTACAAGGGCATCGATCCATCCTGGTCCTGGTGGACCACGCCACCCGCTATCCCGAGGCCGTTCCCCTTCGAACTGTAACAGCACCAGTGGTAGGCCGAGCCTTAATGGGGATCTTCTAACCCTGGGCGTAGTTCGCGGAGTCGGACTCCGCGGAGCTCCGCGAAGACGTAGTTGCACTCCGCGAACTACGCGTAGCTCCGCAGCCATGCGGAGTTGCTTGCTGGGCCCGTTCGCGCTTCGTTTTTCGTCTTCGGGAGCGCGGTGCGCGTGTTCGGGGCGTTGCCTGCATGCTTGGGATGGCTAGCGCGCTAAATTACCCCAGAAGTTTGTCCCGCCTGCTTGCGTTCCCTTATTTCCTGTTCCGGGTCACAATTAACGTGGTCGCGTTGTGCAAGACATGTTCGGGAACTCATCTTCTCGTTCGCACTACAAAAGTGCGTGATCGCGCTAAATATCGCGCGAACCTACCCATGCGGTCGCGATGGGCGCAGCCATCTTGGATCACACACTCTGGCTATGGTTTTGGGCCTACTTTTGCATCTTGTTGAAATCTCTTTAATCCTTGTCTTTTTAGCCACTTTTTCAAACTTTCTTTAGTTATTACCTATTTCTCTCTGTGCCTAGGTTTATATTTTTTATTTTATTTCTACTTTTACAACTTTTCTATTGCTTTATTTTACTTCCTTCTTTTACCTTGCTTCTTCTTTCCCCTACCTTTTTGTCTTGAACTTTTCTTCTCCCCTCCACCCAGAACCATGGTCAAGGGCGCCAGCAGCAGCGGCGGCTCAAAGGGCAAGGCGCCAGTGCCCCAAAAAACCCGGCTGCCTTGCGGCAGAATGCGCCCCCTAGGGGTGAGGCCCCGCCAACTTTTTGGGGAGGAGGAGGTGGCTGCCCTGGTGTTTTTTATCCAGCGCTACCTCCCCTTGATGTTGGCAGCAGGTGGCAGGCCCGGCTCCGGCTACCACCATATTGAGGAGCGTCTCCGGCGGTGGGTGAAGGTGCGCCGGGCAGTCTTCCGCTGCTCCGGTATCCGGCGTACCCACCATCAGCTGACCCACCGTTGGGCAGACATTTTGGACCGGGAGCAGGACCTGTTGGACCTGCTTGGCGTCGAGGTCGTGGGTCTTGGTGAGTGGCTACCCAAAAAAAAAAAGTGTGTGTATAATATATATCTCTATAGTAGTATAAGTATTGTTATTGTATCTTTGTAAATCTTGGCTGAATAAGTAACGCGATGACTGTTGCTCCTAGTTACATTTCCGATGTATTCCGTTATTATATCTACTGTAATTGTATGACACTGGTCTGTGCTGCGCTTTTTCATCTTCACTGACTCTTGCGTGTTCAATTTGGCGCTAGCTGTTGCTGTTTATTGGTGTGAGATTTTCTTTATTGTAGAGAACTGAAGTTAGTTAATGCTTAATATAGTCTTGTCCCCTTCCTTTGTCCGTCAGTGAAATAGCCGTTGATGGATAATTGTACGTGTTTGCAATGCATATTGTATCATTTTTTTTTCACGGCCTTCTCTTCTGCATGAATCCTCCTCTGGCAATGAATGCAAAAGTTACTTTGTTCTTCTTACCTCAGCCAGGGCCGGATTTAGGCATGTTCAAGCTGTGCAACTGCACAGGGCCACCAAACGCCAGGGGCCACCCCACCAATATATATCCTTAATGTAATAATCCTCAGAGGATGGATACATATTTGCGTGGCGGCCCCTGGCAGGGATTTGGTGCCTCCGGCTCTGTTCCACTTCCAAACACCCTGACTCCCCCTCTTCACTGGCCTCCGTGCTCAGCCCCGACCTCCTCTTCCGGGCCCCCCACCTACGCTCCCTGGCCAGGAGTCCAGGACCACCATGAGCCTAGAGCCGCCCCTGCCTCAGCCCTCCATAGAACTGATGTAGTTTGTTTATTGAGTGGGTAGGGCAGCAGTAGCATTCAGTCAGTATCAAAACAAAATATGATGCCATGAACGTGCAATTTCGTGTTAGTAAGTATGCACAAAGTTAAGCATGTCTCCTCCTTGTGATCTATGCATTTTGCTGGCAAAAAATGAAAAAGAAATGGCTACTTACAGATAATTGATTGATTACCCCATTCTTGAATCGGTGGTGTTGTTCAGGTCTTACTGCCTCTGTGTTACTTAGTAATCTGCAATCAGAATGTTTATGGAACATTTGATTTGTTTTCTCCAAGTATATACACTAGTCAGTGAATCATGCAAGGCAGTAGTCATTTGGTAGACCAATGTTTGTTTCTTTTAATGTTGTAGCAGTGGTTTTTGAAATGCTGTCTATGTTTCACAGCACTCAATGTTTTCCTCTTTCTTTATTATTATTTCTTGCATGAACCACAGAACCCAGGGGCAAGCAGAAGACTGGGACCGAGTCGGCGGGTGAACGCGAAGAACCACAGGCACAGAGCTCCTCTACTGAGGATCCTGCTGCTGTCCCCAGTAAGTCCAACAGTGTTTTCTTTTGGAACAATGATATTTCCCTAACTTTCTAACGGAGCTTTTTTTCCAACCGATTAATGACATTTCACCTAACTAAATTTTGACAAATGCTTGTTTGGTTTTATGTTTTCAAAATTTTGGGTATTACTATATGTCCCTGCCTTTCTGTTCCTTGAAAGAGCCTCTCCTATGACTCTCTGTGCTACTACTAGACTGTCTGTAGGTAAGCTTGCCCTGTTGCCCACTCTTTAGTTAAGGTATTAATCTTTTCAAAAAATCTGTGATAGAATAGCGGAAGGCACAGGGTCCACTCCTGTCTTATGCTTTTTCCTCTGTAATGTCTCTTCTTTGCCAATTGACACCAACCAAGTATGCATCCAGATGTTGGTCTACTATTTTGTAAGCGTTAGTAATGAATACCACTACTACTCTTGCGGGTATTCTTCTATGCAGTCACATACATAACTATGTATGCACCACAAAATTGGATGTTGTTGGTGATAGGCAGGTTGGACCTTACTTACTTACAGTCTTACACCTCAGTCACAGAACTCAGAGGAACCCACAATTCAATGAACGACAACCTATATGGGCTCAGTCATTGGTCAATTATTCAATTACCCCTTTCCAGAACCCCAATATGAAGATGCCAAATGCTTTTATTACACAATCCATAACCTAAGTAACCCCCTTTTGCTCACTCTCTCGTGTAAGTCTACAAGACAACAGACACTGAAAATATACTTCCGAGTCAATGTGGTACTTCAAAACCTTTATTTTGTTAGAAGTAACTAAGTAAGTAACATCAATGTTTTTAAGTTGTTCCGTGAAATACGTCAAGGCCAGGGCCACAAGAAAAAATCCAGAGTTAAAAAAGGCTGAATAAAAAGTAATCTACATTTGTACAGCTACCAGTGCACGATAGGGAAATGTGGGAAATGTCGGAGACCCCTCACCATTGAACGTATGCTGGTTGCATATGCCTCTTTTTGGTAAGCTCTGGAAATCTTTGCTTCGTAGAAGGAAATCTTCTCATCTGCCGAAAGATAATGACAAAAGTGGTGCACGTTAGACAGTATGAAAACATTACATACATTTATTCAACGTTTTTAGCTGTCATGCTAAAAAAAAGGTGTAACCTGAGGCTGTAAGCAAACTCGATTCCACAATCCACATTCAAAAAATAAATACGGGCCTTTCTATTTTCCAAACTCTTCAGGTGTATGCTTTGAACTATCATGTGGCCTCAAAGGCGTCTTCTCGTACTGCGCAACAAGCTGTGAGGTAGCATGCGCAAAACTGTAGACATGTCATTGATGTACAAACTGGTTAGGTTACATGGTTCAGTCTAACTTTCCAAGGACTAGAGTAGCAGTATAGATGAGATGAGCTTGGGTACCATACCATACCAAATAAATGCTAATATGTGTAGTGTGTTACTTACTCTGCTGTACTAGGCAATGTGGACTACTACTGATTACGTTGTACTTAACTGTTTTGCAGAACTCCATTCTTGGTGAACAAGTACAATGGGGGCTGTGCATCCATCTAAAAAGGTGTACTTAATTACTCATTTTTATTTGTGCAGAACCAGTACCATCCACCAGTGCCGACGGGGGCAGCGGCGCTGCGACTGCGTCAGCAGAGGCGATCCCGGAGGGGAATGGAGGACCAGAGGCACCTACAGCAGCACCGGCAGCACCGGGGGAGGAGCCAACAACGGTGGGCGATGGTAAGTTACATTCAATAGTGATCCGCATTACTTGGTGGGTGGGGAAAACTTCCTCACTGTACTCTGATATTTATAATGAACTTGAAGTTCTACTGGACAATATATGACGCCACCTTTGTCATTACCAAGCTTAGCAAAAGCATTACCACCGGCGAGAATTGATAAAATAAGTTATACATCTATGTGACTACAACTCAGCTGTGAAAGGTTGGTGGCAGACTAAAAAAGTCTTATCCACAACATTACATGACCGCGATGGATTAACAGGAGATTGATTTTAAGTATGATGAAAGGAGCAAGGAAAAAGCACCAATCATATCATATAGAAGTATACTTTGGAATCAGCAATGCAGGTGTTTGAGAGCAGTTGGATGCGTGGGTTGTTGTGGAAGCATAGAAAGGGGAAAACACAGCTGCCTGCGTGGGTGGGAGACACATCCAATATCGGTGGTTAGTGGATAGTGGATACTAGTGTCGGCAGCGGTGTTTTGGTTAAACCCAAAGGCAAGGGAAGGAGGGGACGACTGGATGCATTCCGGGTCGTTGCTGGCGAAACACAAACCACCTAACGTTTGTTGCGCGATATAAAGAATGATAGTCTCTAGAGTAGACATTTACTAGTACTAGCTGGCCACTGTTAATTAATGTTAGTTTGAGACTGTCACTTTTCCCGGAAGCACAGAGTATATGATATAAAAAAACGAGATATGAAAAAGACAGGTGTTCGTATGTGACCGTTGAAGTACACCCATGCTATGTTACTAGGGCAGGCATAATGCCGTGCCAAAAAGTCAGACAAATGAAGTATATAAGGCGTAGAATGTTCAAGATAGATAAAACAACATTTAGGTACTCAGCTTGCTTGCTATTGCTACTGTACTGTGCCGCCCACTATGTGTTGGATACATTTTGTGTTCTTGATTTGCTGGGATTTTTGATTACAACAATTCTGTCTCTTTCTTTATAGTTACTCCTTCTAAACCAACGAGGAAGGAGCTGGCAGTCCGGGCCCGTCAGCGGAAACTGCAGGCCATCGTTGAGGCCTACCGCCGGCTGGTGGCTCAGGCTGAGGAGGAGGAGGAGGAGGCGGCGGCAGCAGCTGCTGCCTCTTCAAATGCCCCGGCCCCCAAGCCTGCAGGAGTACGTCGGCGTGGTCAGGCAGCCGCCCGCCGCCAGATTTTCCCCGCATCGTCCACCCCCCCACAACAACATGGCTGCCAATGTAGGTGCCACCAGTTCCAGAGAAAAATTCTCCTCCGGGTAGCCAGGCTGGAGGCTCAAAGCAGTCAGACAAAAAGACAAATAGAGGAGCGTGTAAAGATCCTGGTGGATCAACACTTAAAAGCCCGCCGGCTATGAGATGGACCCTGTTTGCCCCTTTTTCAATCCTTTTGTTGGTGGGTGGGAATTGGGTGTTGGGTTTTTACATTACATTGAGCGTGGGAATTTGGTTGGGGTTAGGGGAGGCGGGTAGGGACAGCTGTGGTGTAGGATTTATATATATTTTATTTTTGTATCATCTTTAGTTATATATTAGATTATGTTCCAAATAAACGAGAAACAAAGTTATGTTCAAAAGAAAACATTTGAAGTTCATTTGCGTTTCTTGGGGGGTTGGAGGGGGGAGTGTTTCACCAAATAATGTACGTTGTGCAACCTCGCAAGGTTTAATTTGGCCATGCAGGTCGGCGGACAGTGCTTTTTAATAATAAAATATATTGCCCACATCTTTAACATGCAAACAGATAGATGCGGTAAACCCTCACCGAGTTATATTTGTAGTATTAGAAGAACGACCAGTCTGTCTTGCGTTATACCTCACTGCAAACTTATCTTACCTGTGATTGCTGATGAGATGATGATGATTTATGATGAAGTGTGGCACTGCAAGGGCTGCATTTGATTTCCAAGACAATGGTGAAGAATCTGTGGTTCAGAATCAGAACTTCTGTGATAGTAGTAGTAGACAGACCCTGCCAGTAGCATTTAGAGACAAAAAGAAAGAGGCAGTCATTTGCGTGACAGACAATGTGGGGGTAGTATAAGTAAGTACAGTACATTGCATGGGTGACCCAATATTGCAACTGCTAAACTGAAACAAAACAATGGTTTTGGGGACTGGAAACTAAGTGCAAGAGAAGATAAGAAGTTCAACTGTACTTGTAGTACTCACGGCAACGTCAAACTTTTCTAAATCATAATGCTTTAAACTTTAAACCCAAAAAATTACGCCAATTCATTAGATGCATTCATTGTTTGATGTTAATGGTAAATTATTTGGCTTTATACACAGAGCTTGAGTTGGGAAGCCGCAGAAGATCCTGGCCATGCCTTGTTGACATTTCACTATTGTTGCTTTCACCACATCTGCCCCAGCAAGCGCGTGATCAAATTGTTGGTGTATATTTAATGTAAGAAACATCACACCTCAATGTAACCACGCAGCCCGGGGGAGAGGGTTAGGGTTTGTTTAATGGATGGGTACGGGGGTTTTGGGAAAGGTTTGAGAAAGAAAAACAGTACGCATGGAGATTGGAGACAACAAAAGCAAAACAATGAAGACGATGATTTATGATGTTGATCCGCTAGCCAATGATTGTAAGCAATGAACGTAAGAAAAGGACACGCTGAATATCATTCTTGGTTTCCCGCAATCCAATTGCTTGATGATGAGGATTTGTGGTAAGGGTGAGAGTTGATGCTCATACTATAAAGCAGTGGGTGAAAGACGTCCAGCCTGAAAAAGAAAAGGCAAATACAAAAGAATGTGAATGACCTAAACAAATTGTAATACAGTGAAGATAAAAAAAATAATACCAGAGGAGTAGTCGTATGAGAGGACTTTCAGACTGAGGCGGCTTGGATACAATTTGTATAAGTCTACTAGTTGCATATCATTTTTAATCTAGAAGTACAAAAAAAGACAGGAGCCAGCACACAACAACAGGCCCACGACGACACAGGTTTGCCCGTTATACAAACTGCATTTCCCTAAAAATTTCACAGAGCCACAGAAAGGTGAATGAAATTGAAAAAGCAACCTAGCATTTACAAAATTAATCAACAAAATCAATGCGTCATTCTCAGTCATCAATCATACCACTATTGTACTCTACCACAGCACAGTGCACAAACATGTAGTAGCCTGGGTCTACTGTGCTGTGCCTCTTATTTGTATTTATTTATTACCTTGTATTCCACTCCAAGAAACATCGTGCATCAATCAGCTCAGATCCAACTGCCTGACAGCAAAGATATGGTGGTCACCATCATTATCATCAGCAACTCAGTCTGTAGTGAGTGACTACGATAAATTAAGTCCTGACTGCATCTGTAGTAGTAGGAACACAAGTGCGTAAATAATTTCTATTATTAGTAAATAACATGGAAAAATTGGCTATCACGTGAGTCTGAACTGAAGTTACTAGTATACTTCAACTCCATGCACATTTGCTCAGAGTCAGCAAAAAAATACATCCAATGCAATGCATGGCATCATTCATTTTTTAATATACCTGTTTTGCTCTTCTCTTTCACTGTCAGATGATTGATCACAGATGCTGCCGAGCCTTTGTAATGCGAGTCACAACAAGTTGACTTCAGTTGTGGATGCCTGCTCAAGTTTCTTTTGACACAGAAGAGTCGTCTCTGAATGGCTGCAGACAGAGGTGGTAGCCTTAAGAGTAAGACTCAGCAAGGCAGTTATTATGAGTTGCAGATTTCAAATGAAATAGAGGATGGCTGTAGTCATGTACGGTTCACTTGTTATGGAGGGACTGTTAGAGGCTACATTATTGTTATTGTACTATACTCCATCTACAACATCAAATGTATGGCTGCCAAGATGGAATTGTATTGACTTGAGTGGGAGTCAAGAAGATGGAGCAAGACTCAGAGGAGTGCAGTCAACATGGAACATAAATGCACAGGTGTGCAACTCCAGGAGGTAAATAAAAAAGATACAGCGAAAATAAATGCACAGGTGTGCAACTCCAGTAGGTACATTAAAAGAATGAGTGGTGGGGATGGATTTGGTTGAGCTTTTTATTTTAAGATTAGCAGTTTTGCACCAGAAAGTCATTTTTAATAAGAAAATAAATAACACAAATAAAAGAAGGGAAAAAGTAACAATTTAAAAGCCTATTGGTCAGGGAAGAGGTGCTCGTCCTCAAACTCTGTGGGTCCGGACAGCAGTAGGTCATGTAACCCAGCAGTGATGAATTCTTCGGGCTCGCTTTCTTCATCCTGCTCTGATTCACGTACAGTATAGTCTGGTGGTATGAAGTGTTGATTCATTGTTATCATTGTCAGCCTCTCGACGCTTTTGGGGGAGAGACTGGTCCTTTTCGATGTCACAATGGCACCAGCAGCACTGAAAACCCGCTCAGAGGCGACACTGGCTACAGGACAAGCCAAATACTTTATCGCCAGCCTGCTCAGCACTGGCCACTGTCTCCTTCTTTCATACCAATAGACCAATGGGCTTTGCTCCATGAACACCTCTGTTGTGTCATCCAGATAGGCCTGAACCATCCGCTCAGTGTTCATTGGTGCTCGGCTTTGCTGCTCCTCTTTCCCCTTTGCAACAGCAACGGACTTACCCATCCCCTTCTGTAGAAAAAAAGCAGTTATGCTTTTGGTTGTGTCTGCTGAATCAGATCGTGTAGGTGCTGCTTTTGGTACTGTTGGTGCCTGCTGGGAAGCGGACGCACTGCTCTCATGCTCTGATGAACTTGCCTCAGGAGGATGGCCTGGAGTACGTTGACTGTCCTGGGCTGGCACTGGCAGGCCTTTAAGTAACAGCCGTTCAGTTTCTAAATCATTAGCTTCCACAGCTATGGAACTTTTGTAATTGGCAACATCCCCATCTGAAAAAGGAATGACTGCGCTACTGCTGACAAACAATTTGTACCGTGGATCCAAGATTGTTGCAGTTATGTAATTTGGATCTGACACAATCATTTTAATCCTTGCATTTCCAGATAAGCGGTTGGCTAAGGCCTTGGCCAAGGTACATGCATCAACTTTTTCTTCGTCACCTTCGTATGTTTCACAGACCTCCTTCAGCTGTTGCTCGAGCATGTACAACAATGGGATGGCTTGGCCCATAGTACAGTCCTCCCTGCTAACTGCACGTGTGAACACCTCAAAAGGTTGTAGCATCTCTGTCAAGCATTTAATGATGTCCCACTGCCACATCTCAACGGTCAGGGTTTTAAGATTAACAGTAGGATCCACTAATCTTCTTGACATTACATAAGCATTCAGTGGTATGTACTGCTCAAAGAGACGCTCAAACATGAAATAAGTAGAGTTCCAACGTGTTGGGACCTCCTGGATCAGTGCTTTGACTGGCAAATTATGCTCCCGCTGAATGACGCGTAGCAGCTTCCGCGCTTTGAAAGAATGGTTAAAATGCGTGCATATTCTTCTGCAGATGGTCAGTATGTTGCTGACTTGTTGTTCATGTTTCAGAAAGTCTTGCACGACTAAGTTAATGCAGTGTGCCAAACAGGGTACCCTGAAATACTGTCCATCTTTCATTGCCCTCACTACATTACTGCCATTGTCGGTGGCAACAAAACCAATCCTAAGGCCTCTTGGTTTCAGCCATTCAAAGACCTTGCTGTTAAAGTCAGACAAAATGTTGTCAGCAGTATGATTTTTCTCCATACCAAACATGGCTACAGTTGCATGTTTGCGAGTGTCATTGAAAATCCCAGCAACGTCAAGAAGGCCTGAAGTTAACTTGTCTTTCACACCTGCAAAAGAGATCCAGTGTGCGGTGATGCACATGTAATCTGCTGTGGCTTCGCGACTGCTCCACATGTCGGTTGTCAGGTGGATACAATGGACAACACTCTGTTGTAAGGCTTTCCCAATCAATCCCAGCACGTCGTGGTGTAGTGCTGGAATAGCAACTCTTGCAAAATAGTAGCGACTGGGAACGTCCCATTTTGGGGCGAGTGTTGCCACTAATTGCCGAAATCCCACTGCCTCAACAAATTAAAATGGGAGAAGGTCGAGTGCCAACATTTTTGCAAGTTTCGCATTGTACAAACGTGCTGTTGGGTGGTTCCGCTCGTACTTTCCCTCCTGCCTAAACATGCCAGTAATGGTAAGCTGCTTGGTAATTCTTTCTGTTCTGCTAGACGGACCACCTTTCAACGCAGACTTTTCACTCCTTGTCCTTGGTGTCTCCGGCTGACTCTGGTGCCACTGAGAAGTTGCTGATGCTGAGGATTTGGACTGCACCACTCCAGTGCTGGCGACAGGGCTCATTTGTGTACCACTCCCAGATAGAAGGTCATTGTCTCCCTCTTCTTCCATGAGTGGACCTTGTAGTACTGTATCCTCCCCACCAACACCAGTGCTTACATCTTTTAAGCTTGCAAGGTGGTTCTCCCATTGAATTGCGTGTGTTTTTTTCATATGGGTCGTTGGGCCTCCAGTACCATAGTTTGTACCAATCTTACCACGACTAACATTGGTATGACAAATGGTGCATATAGCAATGTTCTCCTGATGTGGGTGAACCGTAAAAAAATCCCAGACTGGGGAGCTAAACTTTTGTCTCCTGCCATAGGAAGAGGAGGACCCACTTCCAATGCCGGATGAACTGGAGCCTTTTTGTTGAATTTCCCTATGTGACAGTTCAGTACTAGTACTGTCACTACCTCCTTCTGTTGAGGTGGTGCTTGCGCTGGATGTCGCACGCTGCCGGGCCTTCGCTGATGCAAAAATGGGAGCTGGTGTGACTTTGGGTGCTGAGTGTGTAGGAGTTACACGTGCTACCTGCTCATCACTAATCGCAGCCCTTCTGGATAGGGTGAAAAATGCTGGTCTCTACATCCTCTGCACCAGGAATAACGCTTGTGATGATGACATTGTCAGTGTCAGACCCGTCTTTATCACCATCAGTATCCTGCTCACCTACATCGAACTCCGGAAGTTCAAGCCTTGACGGATCCTTCCTTTTTCCCAGCCTGGTCGTAGGATGTCTCTCCTTTGAATGCTCAGTTCTTCGTCGTGGATGCCATTCCTTATCAAGGTCATCTGAAGGGATGCTCTGCGAAGAACTCGATGCACTGCCACTAACCCTCCTTTCCTTTCGTAAATTTAAAGACAGTAGATCACCTCCAGAAGTGGCTTCCTCTTCTTCTTGCTCGGAATGAGGCTCTACTTCCTGAACTGCCCCGACATCGGGAGGAACAACTTCCACTATTGCGTGCGGAGACGGTGGTTGTTGTTCTTGAGGAAGTACTATAGCGTGCTGTGGTTCTTCAACAACTACTATTGTGGGATTTGGTTGTTGTTGTTGAACAACTATTGCGGGCGGTGGTTGTGGTTTTTCAACAACTATTGCGGGAAGTGGTTGTGGTTGTTGAACATCTACTGCCGGCGGCGGTCGATGAGCACTTTCATCTTGCGTGGATTGTGTGCTACTTTGAGACAGCGATAAGTTAAGTTCAGGCTCAGTATCACTGCTTTGTAACACTAGGCTGGCTACCTCTTCGACCCTCATGTGCTTGGCCCTGGGTTGGTGGCTTGCCCCCGCTAATGCGGATGTGCTGGCCCCAGCTTGCACCACGGACACCGCTGCTGCAGGCGTACGTTTTGGGGGTCCAAAAAAGGTTTGGGGGTCCATACCAGCCTTAAGTGACACTTCCTTCTTCTGTACCTTCTTCTCAGCAACTTTCTTGGTGGGGGAGGACCTGGTACCTGCTCTCTTAGGGCCCATCTTCTTCTGATGTCAGCACACAGCAGCACTCAGTAGCACAAATTGCAGAGATGTGTGGTCAGATGAGTCACACACCACACGTGGCGTACAATTGAAGGACGTCCGTCTGGCAGTTGAACGGGCGATGGATGAAAACAACCAGCACCTCCTCAGTCTTTTTCTGTGCACCTACAAGCAAAGAAGACAGAACACGTCAGTCAAACAAGCAACACATGAACAATTGAAAGACACACAGGCCAATGTATAAAACACAAAAAAGAAGACTAATACTACCAGCACCACAGCTCCCAGCCACATGAAGTCCAGAAAGAACCAATAATAAAGTCAAGCAGGCCTATCATATACCAATATGGACAGAAAAAGGAGGATGCCTGCTACACATGAGTCATGACAGGTTAATGCAAGGAAAATCAAAATACCCCATGGCTAAGAGTTTGGAAAACTTCACTGCAAAAACACATACAAGCCATAAAATTATTACACACACAAAAAAGTTACCTACCCCCCTGCCCAGACAACAAACTTGGAAATGCAATGGCATACACACATGCCGTAATGATGGTAATTAAATAGACCAAATAGAAACAGCTACATAAAGCAGCCCCGCTAACTAGTAACTACCACCTCTGGGACTCTGGCCTACTATCAGATCAGACCAAAAGCAGGGAGGCCAATGATAAATGCACAAAGGAAGTACCTACAAAATGGCCGCCACCACAAGGCCTGTCCAGGAAGACAAAACTCCAACCAAATAACACATAAATGAGGACTTTTTGTAGCACAGGGGACACATTAAACATTTTCGAGGAACTTTTATGCAACTCGGGACATATTGTTCGCGAGATTGCAAAATCGGCGTGTTCGGCAACGCGAATCGAGTGAAAAGTCGTTATCGCGTTCCCGAGCCAGTACATTGAGCGCGCGAACAAGACAAAAAAGGTAAGGTCGCGTTCTCACACGGTGCGACGTTACCAAAAGTACGCGAGCAGTATTCCTAGGGTTACCTACTGGCAGGGAGTGCCATATTAGTTACACACAAGCAACCAAAAGCTGAAAGTACCACCATTACAAAAAATGTGAGGCAATCCAAAGCCATACACGGTGTAATTAAAGGTACACCACAAAAATAGTTGATTAACTTGAATGCACCTATGGCTGTGAGTAGTAGTACCTACAAAAGCCTTGGATGGCTATGGCAAAAGAAGAGAACCAGGGAAGGACACAGAAAATGGCCGCCTCCATAGGGCCAGGAGGACAGGGACACCCAAAAACAACATGGAAAAAGGATGCACCCAAAATGGCCTCCACCACATGGCATGGCCACCAACAACATGGCAAAATCAGTCACAAAGGAAGCATACACAAAATGGCCGCCACCACATGGCCTGCCCACCAACAACAACATAGCAGAATCATCACAAAGGAAGTAAGTACACACAAAATGGCCCTCACCACTACATGAAAAGAAAGAGAAGACAGACAATAAATGCCTATGCCAAAGGGACAATGCTTAGCTTCACAAAATGGACACACCACCGCCCAAATTGGTCACCCCAACCATAAACAAGAAATCATTACATAGAGGACAGAAAGGAACTGGGAGTGGCCCATGCTCCAGGAAGACAAAACTCCAACCAAATAACACATCAATGAGGACTTTTTGTAGCACAGGGGACACATTAAACATTTTCGAGGAACTTTTATGCAACTCGGGACATATTGTTCGCGAGATTGCAAAATCGGCGTGTTCGGCAACGCGAATCGAGTGAAAAGTCGTTATCGCGTTCCCGAGCCAGTACATTGAGCGCGCGAACAAGACAAAAAAGGTAAGGTCGCGTTCTCACACGGTGCGACGTTACCAAAAGTACGCGAGCAGTATTCCTAGGGTTACCTACTGGCAGGGAGTGCCATATTAGTTACACACAAGCAACCAAAAGCTGAAAGTACCACCATTACAAAAAATGTGAGGCAATCCAAAGCCATACACGGTGTAATTAAAGGTACACCACAAAAATAGTTGATTAACTTGAATGCACCTATGGCTGTGAGTAGTAGTACCTACAAAAGCCTTGGATGGCTATGGCAAAAGAAGAGAACCAGGGAAGGACACAGAAAATGGCCGCCTCCATAGGGCCAGGAGGACAGGGACACCCAAAAACAACATGGAAAAAGGATGCACCCAAAATGGCCTCCACCACATGGCATGGCCACCAACAACATGGCAAAATCAGTCACAAAGGAAGCATACACAAAATGGCCGCCACCACATGGCCTGCCCACCAACAACAACATAGCAGAATCATCACAAAGGAAGTAAGTACACACAAAATGGCCCTCACCACTACATAAAAAGAAAGAGAAGACAGACAATAAATGCCTATGCCAAAGGGACAATGCTTAGCTTCACAAAATGGACACACCACCGCCCAAATTGGTCACCCCAACCATAAACAAGAAATCATTACATAGAGGACAGAAAGGAACTGGGAGTGGCCCATGCTCCAGGAAGACAAAACTCCAACCAAATAACACATCAATGAGGACTTTTTGTAGCACAGGGGACACATTAAACATTTTCGAGGAACTTTTATGCAACTCGGGACATATTGTTCGCGAGATTGCAAAATCGGCGTGTTCGGCAACGCGAATCGAGTGAAAAGTCGTTATCGCGTTCCCGAGCCAGTACATTGAGCGCGCGAACAAGACAAAAAAGGTAAGGTCGCGTTCTCACACGGTGCGACGTTACCAAAAGTACGCGAGCAGTATTCCTAGGGTTACCTACTGGCAGGGAGTGCCATATTAGTTACACACAAGCAACCAAAAGCTGAAAGTACCACCATTACAAAAAATGTGAGGCAATCCAAAGCCATACACGGTGTAATTAAAGGTACACCACAAAAATAGTTGATTAACTTGAATGCACCTATGGCTGTGAGTAGTAGTACCTACAAAAGCCTTGGATGGCTATGGCAAAAGAAGAGAACCAGGGAAGGACACAGAAAATGGCCGCCTCCATAGGGCCAGGAGGACAGGGACACCCAAAAACAACATGGAAAAAGGATGCACCCAAAATGGCCTCCACCACATGGCATGGCCACCAACAACATGGCAAAATCAGTCACAAAGGAAGCATACACAAAATGGCCGCCACCACATGGCCTGCCCACCAACAACAACATAGCAGAATCATCACAAAGGAAGTAAGTACACACAAAATGGCCCTCACCACTACATGAAAAGAAAGAGAAGACAGACAATAAATGCCTATGCCAAAGGGACAATGCTTAGCTTCACAAAATGGACACACCACCGCCCAAATTGGTCACCCCAACCATAAACAAGAAATCATTACATAGAGGACAGAAAGGAACTGGGAGTGGCCCATGCTCCAGGAAGACAAAACTCCAACCAAATAACACATCAATGAGGACTTTTTGTAGCACAGGGGACACATTAAACATTTTCGAGGAACTTTTATGCAACTCGGGACATATTGTTCGCGAGATTGCAAAATCGGCGTGTTCGGCAACGCGAATCGAGTGAAAAGTCGTTATCGCGTTCCCGAGCCAGTACATTGAGAGCGCGAACAAGACAAAAAAGGTAAGGTCGCGTTCTCACACGGTGCGACGTTACCAAAAGTACGCGAGCAGTATTCCTAGGGTTACCTACTGGCAGGGAGTGCCATATTAGTTACACACAAGCAACCAAAAGCTGAAAGTACCACCATTACAAAAAATGTGAGGCAATCCAAAGCCATACACGGTGTAATTAAAGGTACACCACAAAAATAGTTGATTAACTTGAATGCACCTATGGCTGTGAGTAGTAGTACCTACAAAAGCCTTGGATGGCTATGGCAAAAGAAGAGAACCAGGGAAGGACACAGAAAATGGCCGCCTCCATAGGGCCAGGAGGACAGGGACACCCAAAAACAACATGGAAAAAGGATGCACCCAAAATGGCCTCCACCACATGGCATGGCCACCAACAACATGGCAAAATCAGTCACAAAGGAAGCTTACACAAAATGGCCGCCACCACATGGCCTGCCCACCAACAACAACATAGCAGAATCATCACAAAGGAAGTAAGTACACACAAAATGGCCCTCACCACTACATGAAAAGAAAGAGAAGACAGACAATAAATGCCTATGCCAAAGGGACAATGCTTAGCTTCACAAAATGGACACACCACCGCCCAAATTGGTCACCCCAACCATAAACAAGAAATCATTACATAGAGGACAGAAAGGAACTGGGAGTGGCCCATGCTCCAGGAAGACAAAACTCCAACCAAATAACACATAAATGAGGACTTTTTGTAGCACAGGGGACACATTAAACATTTTCGAGGAACTTTTATGCAACTCGGGACATATTGTTCGCGAGATTGCAAAATCGGCGTGTTCGGCAACGCGAATCGAGTGAAAAGTCGTTATCGCGTTCCCGAGCCAGTACATTGAGCGCGCGAACAAGACAAAAAAGGTAAGGTCGCGTTCTCACACGGTGCGACGTTACCAAAACTACCCGAGCTGTATTCCTAGGGTTACCTAATGGCAGAAATTGACAGACACCCAAAACCTGACATACCCCACACATAAACATAAGATTTTCTAAATCAAACCAGTCCATCCATGATTTTCTAATTAGAGGTACACCAGAAAAACAGTTGATTAACTTTCATGACCCTATGACTAGTACCTCTGGCCTACTGGCAGAGTAGGCCACAAGTTTGGAGGCCTATGGCAAGAGCAAAGTGGCTGGGAAACATAAAATGGCCGCCAACAACACATGGCCAGGCCAACCACAGAAAGTTATTACAATGAACTCAAACATGCCTACACACTAACACTAACACTACATGGAGTACTAGGGTCAGCTATTGGCTTAAAAAAATAAAAAACTTTTAAATTACACAAACAGAAATTCCACAGCAGACATTGCTATTGCATAATGATGACCATAATCCAATGCCAGCCATGATGTTTGTTTACAAACTTGAATAAAAATTTAAACACAGAATTATGATTTTACCCATGGGTACCTCTCTATGTAGCCTGGATGAAATTTAAAAAGAAATACAAGTTGGGACCTCATAAAAGTATAGGCACCCATCAATAATTTAAATCAAGGAATGAATACTGTAGTTAAAATTTTTTAAATCAAACAAACACAAGTCTACAACATCATACTCACTCATACATTACTGAACTTACTTGAAAAAGAGAATTCAAAATCCAAAAGTCCTCAGTAAAATCCAAAAAAAAGCAGTAATGCAGCCAACACACACAGAAAGTGATCCTGCCAGCTCAAAATCCAAATGAAAGTGACCACCTCATGGACAAAGCACTGGGAGGAGCCTGGTGGGCAGGAACAGGAAGTTGTAAACTCCAGAGCCCTTCCTCCTTAATATTCGAAAATAGAGTAGAAACAGAAAGAGGACTCCTTCCCCCCAAAAAATACATCCAAAGGTACAACTTTGAGGGGTTTTTCACTTGTTTGCTAACCAAAATGGTAATTTATTATTATGGTTTAACTTTTAACATGCTCGCGAGTTATTCTGTGCAAGATTGCAGGTTCTGCGTGTTCGGCAACTCGATCTTACCAACAAACATACTCGCACGACCTTATGGCTTTATCGCGATTCCAATGACGTTATCGCGTTCGCACAGTCGCACGGGAGGGTTTACAAACATGGTGGCAGACGCGACCGGGAAAAAGCGAACGCAGAACCAAGGTAAGACATTGCCGCGCACGCGATAATGTTATTCAGCGCGCGACAACTACGCTCCGCACCGGATAGCGGAGTAATCGACAGCTACGCGTACTCCGCGGAACGCGGAGTTGCCGAAACTCCGCAAACTCCGCGAACGGAGCGTAGTTCTTCGCCCATGGTTAAATCTTCTCTCGAGTGGGCTACCCCCGGGAGGTCGTCAACGACAGGGGCACAAACTTTATTTCCAAGTATATGAAATCCCTCTGGCAGCAGTGCGGAGTCACCTACCGATTCACAACCCCCTATCACCCGCATGGAAACGGACTGGTCGAGCGGTTCAACCGCACTCTCAAGGGGATGATCATGGGGCTGGAAGAACCCCTACGCCGCCAGTGGGACGTGCTACTCCCGTGCCTCCTCTTCGCCTACCGAGAAGTCCCCCAGAAGTCCCTCGGCTTCAGCCCCTTCGAACTCCTGTACGGACACCCCGTTCGAGGGCCCCTCAGCCTAGTTAAAGAAGAATGGGAAATGGCCCCCCTGAAGACCCCTCCAGACGTCTACAAGTACTTCCTGACCCTCCGCAATCAGACCAGGCGATTCAGGGAGATCGCCAAAGCCAATCTTGAGGCCAGTCAGGAGGACATGAAGAAATGGTACGATCAACATGCCTCCTCCATCGAGTTCGAGCCTGGTCAGCAGGTATGGGTGATGTCCCCCATCGAACCTTGTGCCTTGCAGGACAAATGGACGGGGCCCTTCAAGGTGGTCGAGCGCAAGAGCCCCGTCACCTATCTCATCGACATGGAATCCCCCCGGAACCCCCTCCGGGTCCTCCATGCCAACAGACTCAAACCACACTTCGTGCGCTCGGAGCTCAGCCTGCTGATGGCTACAGACAGTGGAGTGGAAGAGGACTCCGAGCCCCTCCCTGACCTACTGAGGACCCGTGAAAAAGATGGTTCGGTGGACGGGGTCCGACTCTCCGATGCCCTGACCCCGGAGCAGCGCCAAGACTGTCGGGCCCTCCTGCTGCAATTTGCAAACCTATTCTCCCTCACCCCCCGGGTCACCCCCTGGTGCCTGCACGACGTGGACACTGGGGACAGTCCCCCTATTCGACACCGGGCGTACCGAGTACCAGATCGGGTGCGCGCCTGCATCCAAGAAGAAGTCTCCAAAATGCTCGCACTCGGAGTCATCGAACCCTCTGACAGCCCCTGGGCCAGCCCTGTCGTACTGGTCCCCAAGGCTGCTGCCCCGGGCACCACCCCCGAGCTCCGATTCTGCGTCGACTATCGGGGTTTGAACGCTGTCACCCGAACCGACGCTCACCCCATCCCCCGAGCAGATGAACATGGGGGCTGCCCGCTACCTAAGCATCTTCGACCAGACAGCGGGCTACTGGCAGATCGGCCTCACCCCCAGGGCCCAAGAACGATCCGCTTTCTCCACCCCGGATGGACACTACCATTTCAAAGTGATGCCATTCGGCATGAAAAACGCTCCAGCCACTTTTCAACGACTTGTGAACCAGGTATTGGCGGGCCTCGAAGAGTTCAGCGCCGCCTACCTGGATGATATCGCGGTATACAGCCTCCACTGGTCAGACCACCTCCACCACCTCCGAGAGGTCCTGCAGGCCCTCCAACAGGCCGGCCTCACAATCAAGGCCAGCAAAGTGCCAAATTGGCCAGGGGTCCGTGACCTACCTCGGACACCAAGTGGGGAGCGGTCTGGTGGCCCCCCTCCAGCTCAAGATCGCTGCCATCCAGTCCTGGCAGCCCCCCGTAACCCAAACCGAGGTCCGAGCCTTCTTGGGTCTCACCGGATACTACCGGCGGTTTGTGAAGGACTATGGCAGCATTGTGTGGCCCCTCACAGAACTCACATCCAAGAAACACCCAAAAACAGTCAACTGGACTCCAGACTGTCAAGCGGCCTTCGAGAAGCTGAAGGCCGCCATGTGCACCGCCCCTGTGCTCCAGGCCCCTGACTACAGCCGTGAGTTCATCGTCCAGACTGATGCCTCAGACCATGGCATTGGGGCCGTCCTCTCCCAACTGAACCCCGAGGGAGTCGACCAACCAGTGGCCTGCATCAGCAGACGCCTGCTGGCCCGAGAACAGCGCTGGAGTACCATCGAGCGGGAGGCCTTTGCAGTAGTGTGGGCCCTCAGGAAGCTTCGGCCCTACCTCTCCGGTACCCACTTTCGGGTACAAACAGATCATCGCCCCCTGCAATGGTTAATGCAGATGTGGGGGGAGAATCCCAAACTATTGCGATGGTCCATCTCCCTGCAGGGGATGGACTTCATTGTGGAGCATCGCCCTGGCCAGGACCACGCCAACGCGGATGGCCTGTCACGCTTTTTCCGCCTCGACGAGGAGAGTCCCCAAGAGGAAGGGTGACTCTCCCCGCCTTCAGCTGGGGGGGACGCATGTTGGACAGGCCCCATGAAGGGCTCGCTCCCTCCCCGCATGACAGGGCCCGGACACCGGCTCTCCAGGTGCTACCCACAGAAGCAACCCGCAACCCGTCCCCTACGGGACACCTGCTCCCGGATATCTCTGTATCACTGGCCCGGGCTACCGTCAGCACCATTGCCCGGCCCAGCCGCCATCTTGGACACTGCACCACGAGGCCGCGTGGCCTCAGCTCGACCCCAACCCTGGGCCTGGCCAGGCCCCGACATCCCGGCACCACCATCCACCCAGGAGGTGAACGGACCACTTGGCAGGTCAATGGGAGAAAGAAGTGTCGATGGCTCTCCCCCGCCAGGTGCCGATCGCCCCCAGCCTCCCCGGGCGCTGGCTCCACCCCCCTGCTGGGTGTCTGGACTCCCTCATCCCGGACCTCCCGACCTCCAAGTGCGAGGGTCCGGACATCCAAGGGCGCCAGACCTATAACTGAGGCAGCTCCAGAGCAGGAAGGCAGTTGTATCCTGGAGTCGAGAGACACCGTGAAGAACTCATCCTTGACGGACTGCTGGCGCTGCCGCAGCCCTGCCTTGTGAACTGTCGTCCTGCCTGCTGGCGCTGCCGCGGCCTTCTGCAACCTTCATCCTCGTGGGACCTGCTGGCGCTGCCGCGGCCCTTTGCAACCTTCATCCTCGTGGGGACCTGCTGGCGCTGCCGCGGCCTCTTGCAATCACCATCTTCGTCGGGACCTGCTGGCGCTGCCGCTGCCCGTTGCTACCTACGACCTCCTCGGGACCTGCTGGCGCTGCCGTGGCCCGACCTTCCCGAACGCCGAGCTCGAGGATTGTGAGCTACCCATCATTTAATCTCAATACCAGATTGGTAACAAGACTGTCCCGCTACCCCCTTTCCCTTCCAGAGACTAGAATTGAGAGGATCCTTGTGTCCTGATCTCATTGTACCGTACTACCTTACTTCAAGAACTGCATATAAAAAAGCGTTAACCTTATCTTTGTGTGGTGTCCATCTGTGGGGGGGAAGTTACTTGTCTGTACGATCGCTGGAGACGGCCCTCACCGGAGGCCTCTCCCCTTGTCCTCGGCCGACCCTCCAGGTCCCCGTCTAACAAGGAGTGATTCTTTCTTGCTTTATTTACGCTGCATTGAAAGAGGCTTTTGGAGGTCCATACCTGTTTGGTTCCGCCGATTACTGACGGAACAGGAGTGTTTCTTTATATATATATATATATATATATATATATATATATATATATATATATATATATATATATTACCTACTGGCGGTCGCCAGTAGGTATATATAGTTAGGATTTTTTCTCTATGGGATTTTTGAAAATTCTATGTCTAATAACTTTGGCGTTTGTGGACGGAATTGGCTGAAATTTTCAGGAAAATGGAACATTTTGTTTCTGAGCAGCCCCTGACAATTTGGGGGGGTTTCATCAAGGGGGGGTCGAGAAAAAAGGGGGGTCCCAAAACGCATTTTTCCCATGTTAATTTCCATAGGGCGGTTGGCCTCACTTTTAGCTCGAACGGCTGAATGGATTTGCACGAAACTTGGCAAAATTGTAGGGACTGTTAGCCTGATGTGCCTTTGCTAGGTCTCAATATATGTGCTCCAGTGGATTTTGAGTAATTTAGGTTCAAAAAAATATATATATCTGGGCGGAGCCTAACCACACATCTGATCTGATTGGCTGTCAGCACTTCATCCAAGAAGTGTTGGCAGCCATCTTGGGACCAATATACATGATAGCACCTCATTAAAAAGCATTGTAGTTAATAGAGGGTTTTAGGACTTTAGTTACATTATAAATCATTTGTTGATGGTACCATACTCGTTTTAGGAATTGTGGTGGGTTCTAAGGTGATTTTACCATGTGAAAAAACCTTCTGCTGTGATATCATGAATATTGTTTGAAAGAAAACTAATATCTCATGATTTTCCCACAGTGGTTCGGAAGGGGATCTATAAGCTAAACTGAAAGCATATTTTCTGTAAATTCACATTATCTTTCTCAGTCATGTGAAAATGAAGTCTGACATTCTCAGTAAAACATGTACATCCAACAAGGACAGAGAGTGTCAGTTGATTCCTTTGTGTTCTACTGCAGCCTCCTAGAGTGTTCTAAAGAACAACTAGAGCGCTAACAGTCCTACTTATTACAAAGGTATGGCACACCTGAAGCCATCTTGATTGGAATAAAGTGGTAACTCTTAAAACATTTAATTTAAAAAGAAACAACATGAGGGGGTATATTTTGCCATAGAAAGTATGATTAGTGCTGCAGAATGAAAAATTAGGGCACATTTTGAGTGACTTCTCAAATCCTTTTCTATTTCATTAAAACATTCTGACATGCAGTCTCCCAAAATGGCCACCAGAGACAAAAGAGCCCAAATGTAGCCCAAATATCACCCAGATGTAGCCCAAGTATAGCCCAATGACAGAATGTCCCAGAGTGTTCTAAAGAACAACTAGAGCGCTAACAGTCCTACTTATTACAAAGGTATGGCACACCTGAAGCCATCTTGATTGGAATAAAGTGGTAACTCTTAAAACATTTAATTTAAAAAGAAACAACATGAGGGGGTATATTTTGCCATAGAAAGTATGATTAGTGCTGCAGAATGAAAAATTAGGGCACATTTTGAGTGACTTCTCAAATCCTTTTCTATTTCATTAAAACATTCTGACATGCAGTCTCCCAAAATGGCCACCAGAGACAAAAGAGCCCAAATGTAGCCCAAATATCACCCAGATGTAGCCCAAGTATAGCCCAATGACAGAATGTCCCAGAGTGTTCTAAAGAACAACTAGAGCGCTAACAGTCCTAATTATTACAAAGGTATAGCACACCTGGAGCCATCGTGATGGGAATAAAGTGGTAACTCTTAAGACATTTAATTTAAAAAGGAACAAAATGAGGGGGTATATTATGCAATAGAAGGTATTATTAGTGCTGCAGAAAGAAAAATTAGGGCACATTTTGAGTGACTTTTCAAATCCTCTTCTATTTCATTAAAAAATTCTGACATGCAGTCTCCCAAAATGGCCACCAGAGACAAAAGAGCCCAAATGTAGCCCAAATATCACCCAGATGTAGCCCAAGTATAGCCCAATGACAGAATGTCCCAGAGTGTTCTAAAGAACAACTAGAGCGCTAACAGTCCTACTTATTACAAAGGTATGGCACACCTGAAGCCATCTTGATTGGAATAAAGTGGTAACTCTTAAAACATTTAATTTAAAAAGGAACAAAATGAGGGGGTATATTTTGCTATATGAATTATGATTAGTGCTGCAGAAAGAAAAATTAGGGCACATTTTGAGTGACTTCTCAAACCCTCTTCAATTTCATTAAAAAATTCTGACATAGTCTCGCAAGATGGCCACCAGAGACAAAAGAGCCTAAATGTAGCCCAAATATCACCCAGATGTACCCCAAGTATAGCCCAATGACAGAATGTCCCAGAGTGTTCTAAAGAACTAGAGCGCTAACAGTCTTACTTATGACAAAAGTATGGCACACCAGAAGCCATCTTGATTGGAATGAAGTGGTAAGTCTGAAAACACTCAATTTAAAAAGGAACAACATGAGGGGGTTAATTTTGCCATAGAAAGTATGATTAGTGCTTCAGAAAGAAAAATTAGGGATCATTTTGAGTGACTTCTCAAATCCTCTTCTATTTCATTAAAAAAATTCTGACATGCAGACTGAAACATGCACTTTGAATACCAGCAGCAGACGTCCCTGGTGAGCAGTAGCTTTACTACAGTGATCTAATGTGCAACTAGAGTGCTAACATTCAGAATTTATGGCAAATGTGTGACACATCTGAATGCCTTCTTGATGGAACCAAAGTAAACAAGCATTGAAAATGCAATAGATCTCGCCCTCATTTAAGTTAAAGCCATTCTGTTTGTAATGAGGTGGCTTTTTAGCTTTGCTTTTATTAGTGTTTTTTCAACTTTCATGTAAATAACGCACCGTTTTCACCAAATCGACTTTGCCCAAGCACACCCTTCCCTTCGGCCAACAAATCCCAAAAATCCGGCACACCTGCCGATCCACTCTCCCTACAGCTCACCCAAGCCCCGTCCCTCTAGCGCAACTGGAACACCCCAAATTCACCTTCTCCATGCGCACCAAAAACTCCCATTGAATAACATGACAATTCGCTACTCCGCACAAAAATTGCTCTTTAAAGCACTTCCACTGCTCCGATCCGCTTCAAACTTGGCTGGACACTAGTTCCAGCGATTCCCTAACATCTCACCAAAAATCAGCCCAATCCATCCACTGGAACGGGGACGAATTTCAACCCGAATACGCGCCCCCCGCAAACACAAAAAAAAGCCATAAAACGGCCAAATCTCGACCAAAAACCGCCAAAATCCCTCAAAACCTTGCCAACACCAATACGCACAAAACTGAACCGGCCCCTCAGCCCTAGGCTCCGGGAACCCTACTTAATTGACCCAAAAGCCCTAAAAAAGCAACATAATACACACAAAAACGCCCTAACAACCCTAAAATGCATATAAGTATATGTATGCATGCATTTATGTTTGTATTTATATGTAGATATACAGATGATATATGTTTATATATGTATGTATATATATATATTCACTGAAAAAACCATAGGCTATAGACCATATATAGTTTGGAATTAGCATTTACAAAACCTTGAAAATTCACTGAAAAAACCGTAGGTTATAGACCATATATAGTTAGGAATTAGCATTTACAAAACCTTGAAAATTCACTGAAAAAACCATAGGTTATAGACCATATATAGTTAGGAATTCGCATTTACAAAACCTTATTTTACTCACACAAAACCATTGAAATTCCATATATAGTTAGTTGCACTAACTATATATCGCGCACCCGCAATCCACTGCTGATGATGTCACATATTACATCATTCATGACATGGTCAGTGACATCACTGATGACATCACTGATGACATCTCAAATGACATCACTGATGACATCACTGATGACAACATCCAGTGACTGTATGTTTCTGTAAAGTTAAAATATGTCTTACATATTGAAGAATGAGTGGATGTATAAGTGTCTGGATGAAGGATTTAGTAGGTGCATGACTGACTGTATGAGTGAGTGATTAAATGTGTCTCACTGAGTGCATGGGTTAGTGACTAAACTGTCTTAATTTGTGCATCATTATGTCTGTTGTTCTGTAAACTGTTGCATGTGTTGATAAGTAGCTATATGAGTAACTATATGGGTTATTGATTGGTTGCCCAAGTATTTGTATGGGATACTGAGTGTGTGTGTGGGTGGCTGGGAGGTGTATGACTCTGTGCATAGATGTGTGAGCAGTTGATTCACTAGATGTATGGTTTCAAAAGTGCATGTGGAAACAGCTGTATGGGCGGTTGACTGTGTGCATGAGTGTATTGGTGAGTGAATGGATATCTCAGTGCTACATGTCAAAGTAAGTACATATGTAAAACACAGTACATGTGAGAGTTGACATATATAAATAACTGTGCATAAGAGCCAGTGAATGTGTGAGTGGCTGTATGGATCATTGTGAACTTGTATCAGGGATTGTATAAGAGAGTTAATATGTGTTAGTATATGTTTGAATAAGTAAAGTTTGTATAACTGTATAGTTGAGGAAATGGAGGTGTGATTGATTCTTTGATTGACTGACTAGGTGTGTGAGTAACTCCATGGATGAGTGACAGTCTGTGAGTGTCTGTTTACACTGATTGTATCTAAGGTTATATTAGAGTCTGAAGAGGTTCATCGTATTATCACATGAATGATATCATCAGTGATGTGATCAGTAAAGTCAAATGAGATGTCATCAGTGATGTCATCAGTGATGTCATTTGAGATGTCATCAGTGATGTCATTTGAGATGTCATCAGCGATGTCATCAGTGATGTCACTGACCATGTCATGAATGATGTAATATGTGACATCATCAGCAGTGGATTGCGGGTGCGCGATATATAGTTAGTGCAACTAACTATATATGGAATTTCAATGGTTTTGTGTGAGTAAAATAAGGTTTTGTAAATGCGAATTCCTAACTATATATGGTCTATAACCTATGGTTTTTTCAGTGAATATATATATATATATATTACTACTATATATATATATATATATATATATATATATATATATATATATATATATATATATATATATATATATATATATATATATTACCTACTGGCGTGTCGCCAGTAGGTATATATAGTTAGGATTTTTTCCCTATGGGATTTTTGAAAATTCTATGTCTAATAACTTTGGCGTTTGTGGACGGAATCGGCTGTAATTCTCAGGAAAATGGCACATTTCGTTTCTGAGCAGCCCCTGAAAATTTGGGGGGGTTTCCTCAAGGGGGGGCCGAGAAAAAAGGGGGGTCCCAAAACGCGTTTTCCCCATGTTAATTTCCATAGGGCGGTTGGCCTCACTTTTAGCTCGAACGGCTGAATGGATTTGCACGAAACTTGGCAAAATTGTAGGGACTGTTAGCCCAATGTGCCTTTGCTAGGTCTCAATATATGTGCTCCAGTGGATTTTGAGAAATTAACGTTCAAAACAAGATATATATCTGTAACAGCGCTCCGGGCTGCGCTCCGGTCCGCTTACTTTTCGCGAAACGGAACTTTGCGATGCGAAGCTGATTGGCTCCCCGGTGTCTGTCAACATTCTAAACAGTCCGGAGCGGCCGCCATCTTATCTCTCGGTAGGATCGAGAGAGAAGAAGAGGTGAAAAACGAAGGGGGAATTTAATGAAAGGGGGCAAGGTATACCCCTCTTGACCCCCTAGGAATGTTGTTGGGGTTATTTTTCACGGTAGAAGCGCTTCCCGGGCCGCGAACTGGGCCGCAAACTGGTAGCGAAACGGGAATTCGCCATTTTGTGCTTCGTTTTAATTAAATTACTAGGTATAAGGGGGTGCGGGAGACGTATCCTAATCCCTTATGTTTTCTGAGGGTGGCTGAGGAGGCTCATATATGTTGATATATGTCTTCCAGCGGCTGTGCGTGCGCCATCTTGTCTCTCGGTAGGATCGAGAGAGAAGAAGAGGTGAAAAACGAAGGGGGAATTTAATGAAAGGGGGCAAGGTATTCCCCTCTTGACCCCCTAGGAATGATGTTGGGGTTATTAAAGGGTCCCGTGGGGAAAAAAAAATTGATTTTTCATGGTAGAAGCGCTTCCCGGGCCACAAACTGGTAGCGAAACGGGAATTCGCCATTTTGTGTTTTGTTTTAATTAAATTACTAGGTATAAGGGGGTGCGGGAGACGTATCCTGATCCCTTATGTTTTCTGAGGGTGGCTGAGGAGGCTCATATATGTTGATACATGTCTTCCAGCGGCTGTGCGTGAGCTTTTTTTTTTTTTTTGCTGCGTGACGTCTGTTAACGTTCGATTCGATGGAAATCAGGAAGTGTTGACTGCCAATTTGTCAGTGCGATAAAATATTTTGTTATAAATGAATCCTTATTGATAAACATTGTCTGCGCCATCTTGCCTTTTTTCCAATGCCACAATTTTGTCGTGCACGGCAGCCATTTTAGATGCCAGGCCGGTCCCAGGCTATCACCTAGCCCTGCGGATGTAGTTTATGGCCCCAGCTGTAGAGAATCCAGACATGCCAACCCTCCCGATTCAGGCGTGAGACTACTGATTTCAGTGCTAGTCTCCCGCCTCCCGATTTCTGCAAGCAAAAACCCGGGGGCATATTACCAACAACTAGCGATAATTTTTGTCTCTAACTTGTTTATCGCAGATAAACCTTGCTATTAGCAAGGTTTATCGCAAATGCGATAAAAAACGGCCGCAATGCATGAATATCGCTGAAAAGTCAGCGATATTCATGCATTATCGAGCAAATGCTCTTAGCCATGTTATCCACCTCCCATTGGATAACATGGCTAAGAACTGCTCAGGGCAGGTGTTAGCTTTTGGAGATATTCGCGCTTAGCGCGAATATCTCCAAAAGTTGGTAATAGGAGATAGCGATGTTAGGGACTGTTTCCAGTCGCTAACATCTTGGCACGCCCACTTTGCATGTCATTAGTGATAAATATCACTGACATGCAAAGCGGGGCCCAAGATGGTCGCTATCTCCTTTTAGCTGTCACTAACTGGTGTTAGCGACAGCTTGGTAATAGGGAGATAATTTTATCTCCGCTTTCTTGGCTTTTAAAGCTAAAAAAGCGGAGATAAAACCCCCTTGATAATATGCCCCACGATTCCTCGGGGGTTTCAGGTGACAGGGCTTGGTATTGTGTTACGTGGTAATTCTTCCAGGAAACGTCAGAGGGTCGATGCAGGGGTTCTAGAAGGGGTGATAAACCATTTAAGCCTCATGAACAAGCGCATGGTCTTTTAAAGATCTGTGAAGTACTCGGGGCGGCGGTGTGTGTGTGTCCTCTTTCAGGAGCGGGCGGGGGGGGGGCACTGCCAGCAACTTGCCAGGCCAGGCAGTGTTCAACACTTGCATCACCCTTTCTCTGCCTGCTATTGCGCTCCATGCTTCGGAAAGGTAAGAAAAAGAACGTGCATTTGAGTTTGAAATGTAGCAGTACACTTGCAAAGCCCACACATGACAATAACCCGATTCAAGGCCCCATTCACCCGATTTTTTAAAAATATATAGCACTCCAACAAAGTAGGATTATAAAACTTTATTAACTTTTAAATATAACGAACGCAACAAAAACTGTAAATACATGTAAAAAATTTTTGACAAAAAAAAGCAACAATGGTCAGAAGCTGTCTTTTGTGCGAATAGTCCCAAGGCAGCACAACGTGCTGAGTTCTGGACGGCACCCAGGTGATGTCACCTGGGTGCCGCACTGGTTTTTGGTTTCCTACAATGCAGCTCAGAAAAACAGCGTGGGGCGTCCCGGGTGGTGCGGGGGGAGGCCTCGTCAGTAGCGGTCTGTTGTGCGAATAGTCCCAAGGCAGCAGAACGCGCTGAGATGTGGATGGCACCCAGGTGATGTCCAGTAAACTGCCGCACTGGTTTTGGTATCCTACAATGCTGCTCCGAAAATTGGCGTGGGGCGGCCCGGGGGGGGCGTGAGGGAGGCGGCGTGAACGGGCCTCCTCAGGTGGCGGCCATCCAGCTGAGTTGCGCCCGCTCTTGCGGCTACAGCATCTCGCTCACCATGTAATTGACTTCCGCCCACTCTTGCAGTGCAGCAATAGGCGGCTGCCACAGGACTCTTAAAATGGCGGACGGCTCTTCGGATTTGGGCCTGGTCCACTAAAATGGCCCTGGGACACCTTGGAACTCGGACGCTTGCCTGCTAGGGCTCGGGCTCCATTCTCGAAAGCGTCCCCTCAGCCGTGAAGATTCTACAAAAGTCTTGGGGGCCCTCGACTCCTGCAGGCTTCCGGTGGGGAGCGGCTGCCATGATTGCTCGCGGAATGACCACGACGGAGCCACGAGATGGTGGTGCTCTCATGCTGACGCCAGCTTCAGTCTGAAACATCCAGAAACAAGGTGGGGCTTTCATCGTTTGGGAAAAAAAATGTTCTAAACCAATGAAAAGTGTTATTTTTAGGTCATATGACCAAGCCTTCCATCTTTAGGAAACCAAAAGTAAAATGAACCAATGAAAAGTTTTATAAACAAGTCACATGACCTGTTATGCGGCATAGGGCTACAAAAAGCGTAGAAAATCCGTTGGCACGTGAGGCGGCGTCAGTAGCGGACCGATGTGCGAATAGGCCGAAGGCAGCACAACGCGCCGAGATCCGGATGGCACCGAGTTAGTGTCCAGCAAGTTGCTGCACTGGTGTGGCTATCCTACAATGCTGCGCCGAAAGTAGGCGTGGGGCGCCCCGTTGGCCTGTGAGGTTGCGTCAGTCAGTGGGGGCTGTGCGTCTCCCCCAAGATGGAGGCTCCTCGGCTGCAGTGGGGCGCCCCTTATCTTTTCACTCGCCGTCCAACTGAGTTGCGTCCGCACTTGCGGCTACAGTAGGCCGAAGGCATCACAACGCGCCGAGATCCGGATGGCACCGAGGTGGTGTCCAGCAAATTGCCGCACTGGTGTGGCCATCCTACAATGCTGCGCCGAAAGACGGCGTGTCCAGCTGAGTTTCTCCCGCTCTTGCGGTACAGTGACTCGAACGCGCCGAGATCCGGATGGCACCGAGGTGGTGTCCAGCAAGTTGCCGCACTGGTGTGGCCATCCTACAATGCTGCGCCGAAAGTCGGCGTGGGGTGCCCCGTTGGCTTATGAGGTGATGTCAGTAGTGGACCGATGTGTGAATAGGTCGGAACCAGCACAAGGCGCCAAGATCCGAATGGCAAGTCCTGGATGTTGAGTGCCATAGTTGAGAGTTCTGAGCAGTGCTTGTAAGACTGTCTGAAGCTTATTTGCACCTGCTGCAGCTTCACTATTGCCCTGGTGTGGCCAAAGATCGCACATGACATAGGCGGCCGGCTCCCGAGGTCCGGCGGAACTTTTTTCCTTTTCCTTTTTGCTTCTTGTCCCACAATCCGTTTCAACTGAAGACACGACCAGGTCCCTGAATGTGTGCAGGGGGACGTTATTGATTGAATCAAAATGGCGGCTTCACACAAAGCTGACTCAAGCGTTGCTGTTGATGCTATACAGACAAAAATTGGTTTTCAGTTTGTACATTCTTCAGGATTTTTTTTCCATCCAAGGCTGATTGAGAGTTTGTAGAAAAATGGCTTCAGATTTTCCACATACTACTCTTCAACATTTTTCCTAAATGTAACAATGTGAGACTCACTAGGAGAACGGCTGTTTATCTTTCCTTTCAAAATGCTGCCAACAATATTTTCTGAATGGAAGACACCATCTTGTAGCATAAAGGGCTGAAATGGGTTCTGGTCTGGCCGATGGTTGGTGGAGACATTTTGACTATATCTTGGACCTGCCCGGCCTCGCCCAAAATGGCGCCGGTATAAATGGGACTCGTAACTCCTTGTTGTGTACTGGTTGAACAACTTTGATATCACGAGATATGAATGCAGTTTTGATGCTCATGGCGGGCGGGGACGAGAATTGATTGAATATTTTGACATCCCTATTGATATTAAGTTCTGATGTGTTATTGATTACTGTAGTATTGAAAGTTCGAATTAACGTCACCCATGGTACTTGCCCGCAAATGTATATCTAGATGATTTTTTTGTAAGTGGCCCTGTCGTAATTTAATTACAAAATGTACGTCCACCGATTCCGCAACTGTTAGACACCTTAGTTCTTGCAACCTAATGGCCCGCTCGTTACGTTCCTCTATAATGTAAATGTCTCCTCATCATATACGATTTCAGTTTGCTCCGTGGCCGGCCCACGTGGTTATAGGCCCGTATTTGTATACTGACATTTTCACAATAAAGGTTTTTAAAACAAAACATGGTAGTAGTATTTACATTGGTAAAGTTTTTACTTTTAGTCACTGTTTTCGAATCAGTAAAAGGCAAGTGAAATAAAGCAGTCCAATTACATGACGGATAAAAGGTATAATACGTAGGAACGCAGTAAAGATAAATGGTCAAGGGCAGTTGTGTTTTCCACTCCTGCAACATAAAGTGATCGATAAGAATCTGATAATCAGGCGTATCGGCGACTAAGACAGCAGGCCGAGTCTCTTTTACTCAACGGCTCCGTCATGGAACGAAGAAACGCCCTTTTTCTCGAAAAAGGAATATATTTTACTTGCAGGACAGTTGTAAATTTTCCGGGAAAGTACATTAGCCTGGAATATTATAATATATATGTTTAAAAAAAAAAAGTTCGAAATCAATAAAAAGCGTATTTTTTTTAGGTCATATGACCAAGCTTTTCATTATTAAAATAACAAAAGTAAAATGAACCAATAAAAAGTTTTATTAACAAGTCACATGACCTGTTATGCTTACGTTACGCGCTGCGCGCCGCGCCCCGGATCACTTCCGGGTGCGCTAACGCGGCGTGTCATATAACGCATTACGCGACAACGTAGGTCAAGAATATAGTCAAAATGTCTCCACCAACCAGCGTTCGGAACACAACCCCTTTCAGCAGTCCAAAAAGTTCTGTTAAATGACAACTGAGGGGACAGGCAACAAGAACCATCAGTCAAAGAGGGGAGGGCAAGTTCTTCTCTACCGGGTCATGTTGGGGCTATACCGGAACTGATCGAATTGGTAGTCTACAGTGTTTCTGGATGTTTCAGACTAAAGCTGGCGTCAGCATGAGAGCACTACCATCTCGTAGGTCCGTCGTGGCCATTCCACGAGCAAACATGGCAGCCGCTCCCCACCAGAAGCCTGCGGGAGTCGGGGGCCCCCAAGACTTTTGTAGAATCTTCACGGCTGAGGGGACGCTTTCGAGAATGGGACCCAAGCCCTATCAGGGAAGCGTCCGAGTTCCAAGGTGTCCCAGGGCCATTTTAGTGGACCACTCCCAAATCTGAAGAGCCGGCCGCCATTTTGAGAGTCCTGTGGCAGTCGCTTATCGTTACATCGCAAGAGCGGGAGCAACTCAACTACATGGTGAGCGAGACGCTGTAGTCGCAAGAGCGGGCGGTAAACAGCTGAATGGCGGAAGAGGCACAGTGTAGCAAAAGCGGGCGGAATGGCAACTAAAACGGTAAAGGGGCGCCCCACTACAGCGTGTCTTCAGGTCAAACGGATTGTGGGACAAGGTCCAGAATAGAAGAGTCATCAAAAGGCAAAAAGTTCCGCCGGACCCCGGGAGCCGGCCGCCTATGTCGGGGGCGATCTCAGGCTAAACCGGTGCTATAAGACTTGGGGAGGGGGTCGGAGCCAAGCGTCTTCTCCGAGTCCGTGCCATCACACCGCCCCTCGGGGGCCTCCGTCAAGCGGTTTAGGGAGGTACCATATCACATTGTTTTCAAATGCAGTCAGGTCCACAAACGACCCTCACTTACTTTGAGAATAGTGAAGCTGCAGTAGGTGGAAATAAGCTTCAGACAGTGTTACAAGCGCTGCTCAGAACTCTGAACTATGGCACCCAACATCCAGAACTTATGCCATTTGAGAATGGCAGTGACATCGAAGCAACTCAGGGACCAAAACCATTAACGTACTTTCACGTATGAAAATCTTACTTGGGGAGGGGGCAGGAGCGAACCGCCCCCTCCCAGTCCGCGCCACCACACCGTATGTTGAAAATCTGAAGCCATCGTTCTACAAACTCAACCAACCTTGGATGGAAAAATCTAGAAAAATGTACAAACTGAAAACCAGTTTTGGTCTGCATAGCATCAGTAGCAACGCTTGCTATCAGAGTGCATGAGTTTCATGCTCGATCGATTGAGCTAGCCGGATCGGGCAATAAAAAGTATAAAATAGTTATGTAAATAGTTATTTAATAAAATGTTTTACCCTGTTTCTTTGCTGGTGTGTTGTATATATTTTTAATATTTGCATAGGGTTTGTCGTTATTTTGGGCGGGGTGGGTGACGGAGCCGAGCTGTCTTGCAGCCCTCATGGTGTGGAGCTCAGTTCATCTCACTATTTTCGTATTTCTCATGAAGGGTTGTTCCTAATATTTCTATTTTAGCGAGGTCAAAAAGAGATCCAATTAGTGGCCTACTGATTTTGCTCGATTAATTTTATTTTTTTACACGATTTTTCACTATCTGCAAAGACTAAACAGAGTATTGCGACTTTGTGCTTGTTTGTAAATAGAGAATGAACCAAAGAGATTCAATTGTAAAACAGTAAATGCTTGGATAACAATCAATCAAATGGAGAGACAAGCAGGCACGACGGATTACAATGGGGGTAAAGGCCTGCGTTAACTACTCTTCACTATCTGCAAAGAGAGAGTACTACTAAGAGAAAAGAGGGGGGGGGGCAGCGTTCAAAGCACATCAGCGTGCATAAACACGAAAAAGTTTTTACCTATCACGTACTTGACATTTGACAGCTTTTGATATTTGCTATTAAAAAACCATTGAAATTCACAGAAAAAAACCATAGGTTTTAGGCCATATATAGTTAGGAATTTGCATTTACAAAACCTTGAAAATTCACTGAAAAAACCATTGGTTATAGACCATATATAGTTAGGGATTAGCCTTTTCAAAACCTTATTTTACTCACACAAAACCATTGAAATTTCATATATAGTTAGTTGCACTAACTATATATTGCGCACCCGCAATCCACTGCTGATGATGTCACATATTACATCATTCATGACATGGTTAGTGACATCACTGATGACATCACTGATGACATCTCAAATGACATCACTTATGACATCTCAAATGACATCACTGATGACATCTCAAATGACATCACTGATAAAATCACTGATAACATCTCATTTGACATGACTGATCACATCACTGATGATATCATTCATGTGATAATACCATGAACCTCTTCAGACTCTAATATAACCTTAGATACAATCAGTGTAAACAGACAGTCACAGACTGTCACTCATCCATGGAGTTACTCACACACCTAGTCAGTTATGCAAAAAATCAATCACACCTCCATTTTCTCAATTATACAGTTATACACACCTTACTTATTCAAACATATACTAACACATATTTACTCTCTTATACAATCCCTGATACATGTTCACAATGATCCATACAGCCACTCACACATTCACTGGCTCTTATGCACAGTTATTTATATATGTCAACTCTCACATGTACTGTGTTTTACATATGTACTTACTTTGACATGTAGCACTGAGATATCCATTCACTCACTAATACACTCATGCACAGTCAACCGCACATACAGCTGTTTCCACATGCACTTTTGAACCCATACATATAGTGAATCAACTACTCACACATCTATGTACAGAGTCACACACCTCCCAGTCACCCATACACCCACACTCAGTTTCCCATACAAATACTTGGACAACCAATGAATAACCCATACAGTTACTCATATAGCTACTGATCAACATATGCAGCAGTTTGTAGAACAACAGATATAATGATGCACAAATTAAAATAGTTTAGTCACTAACCCATGCACTCAGTGAGACACATTTAATCACTCACTCATACAGTCAGTCATGCACCTACTAAATCCTTCATCCAGACACTTATACATCCACTCATTCTTCAATATGTAAGACATATTTTAACTTTACAGAAACATACAGTCACTGGATGTTGTCATCAGTGATGTCATCAGTGATGTCATTTGAGATGTCATCAGTGATGTCATCAGTGATGTCACTAACCATGTCATGAATGATGTAATATGTGACATCATCAGCAGTGGATTGCGGGTGCGCGATATATAGTTAGTGCAACTAACTATATATGAAATTTCAATGGTTTTGTGTGAGTAAAATAAGGTTTTGAAAAGGCTAATCCCTAACTATATATGGTCTATAACCAATGGTTTTTTCAGTGAATATATATATATATATATGTATATACACTCCACTTCCCAGATGCCTCGCTGCACCGAACAGGACCACGGACACAATGGTGGTTGGTAACCAGATTTTTAGAACGTGCATGCCTCGCCGCGTTTCGGACAACAAGGCTGTGTCCTTGCTCACTATATATATATATCCGCGTCTTGGTTTAGCTTTCACCCAAGCCACTTCCATAGTGGGCTCACGGCAGTGGTAGCCACCCCCATGAAATCCAACAAACAATCAATGCGCGACTCCTCCTTAGAAGGCGAAAAATCAACACTGGAGCCGTGGCCTCTATTGCAAAGTGTATCTTGCTCTCGCAGAGAGACTAGTGTTATCGTGAAGATTGGATGCAAGCTGATCGTGCTGAGATCCTAAGTGAGCGTAACCCGTCAAAGAACAACATTCAAAATATCGTATACGAAGGCTCCTGCAGTGCGTATTGTGTACAGCCCAAGTGGGCACAATAGATCAACCTCGCACTCAATAAAATATTTGCTAAATGTGTCCGGAAACCCAAACCATGTGTTTAGCAATTCGGCCCTAGTGGGCAGGTGTACAATCGAGTACATTACAATACATACTCAATCTCAAAATTGTTGATATTCAGAAAAGGACCATATTCAACATGTATTTCATCAATACAGTCCTGTTCAAGTTAGTGTGCAGTTATTTTTCATGGATCATCATATAAACAGCCACCCCTGTACTTCTTACTGATCCCAGTTAGATATCTGTAAAAAAGTCAGATAGAGATGATGCAATTAACGACTTTCAAAATTGCACTTAATCAAATATAAATGAACACAAAATCTTAAAAAACAGAATAGGAGATACAAGGTAAAGATAACATCAGTGGATAAACAGTCATTTCATAGATGTACCTCTCTGGAGGTTGAGAAACGTATTTGGTAGTTAAATGAGGTGGTTGTGGTACTGCCTCTTTCTTGCACCACCGGCAATTAGGATGCACGCCAGTAAAGCCACAAATACATATTTATTTTCCCTATAACTTTGGCGAGGGTTGATGAATCTCCGTGAAATTTTAAAAACTAGTGGCCTGCTCCGGTTAGCTTCTGTCTTGAAGGTTTCGGGGTGATTAGCCATACGGGGGCCGAGAAAAAAGGGGGGTCCCAAAACGTGTTTTCTCCATGTTATTTTCCATCGGAAACTTTAGACATGTCTACAGCTCGAACTGCTGAACGGAATTACATAAAATTTGGCAAACAGGTAGCCCTTGGTTCAGAAAGACCCCTTTTTCTTGAATGGTGTAAATCCGTTCAGTAGTTCCTGACAAATTCCAAAAAAAGAGGTCGGAAAATCAATTTCCCATAGGAAACTTTAGACACCCTTACAGCTCGAACTGCTGAACGGAATTACACCAAATTTGGCAAAAAGGTAGCCCTCTTTCAGAAAGAGGCCTTTTTTTAAATGGTGTAAATCTGTTCAGTAGTTGCTGAGAAAATCAAAAAATAAAAGTTTAGATATCTAGAGGCGCGGTGGATCCGCGGATCCACCCGACCACGAGCTTTATTCTAATTGACTGTCCAAACCAGGAAGTATTGACAGCCATCTTGTGACTCGGTAGTACCAGGTCACAAGAAAACAGAAAAACAAACCCTAAAAACAAGAAAAGGGGCAGGGTAGAAACACCCTGACCCCCTAGGCCTTCTTAGGGAGTTCCACAAGGACCCCCAGGGTCAAAAAAAGCATTTTTTTTTTTAAATAGCAAAAGTAGCGGAGGATCCTGCAGTGAAAATTTAAAAAACCAAGCGCGGGCTCCCGATCTTCATTATTATTTAGCCCCCGGGTGGGCCAAGTCTCGGCGGCATGGCATATTGTAATTGCGGGGGCCCAGGTAGCCCTCCCGCAGCGCCGGGGACCGCCACCCCTGGGGTTTTCCTTAAATATTTGTGGGGGCACATGGTGCCCCGCACTTCAGGGGACCGCCACCCCCGGGGCTTGTTTTTTTTAATGTGTGGCGGGCTTGCAAGGCCCCTCCAAGCCCCAGGCACCCTCACCCCCTGGGGCTTTTCTTAAATATTTGCGGGGGCACATGGCCCCCCCGCAGCCCCGGGGACCGCTACCCCTCGGGTTTGTTTTAAAAAAAAAAAAAAAAGAACCTATGTGGGGGTGCTCAAGCCCCCCACACGCCCGAGGGACCGCCACCTCCCCGGGGCACTAAGTATGTGAATGCGAGGGGTCCGTAACGGACTCCCGAGTTCTGGGGACCACCACCTTCCCGGGGCTGTGCACAAGTAGGGAGGGGGGCCACATGGCCCCCCCTCCTAAGCCTTTGATGTCCCTGGGGACCGCCACCCACCAGGGCTGGCTCCTGCAGTGTCCTGGGGTGCCCACCCCCGAGACACAGCTGTTTTCAATGACGGGCGGGAGCCGTGCGGCTCCCACCCTGTCATTACAAACTGCTTTGCTTCATTGAAGCAACAGCAGGAAATCTTGCTCTCGCTTCAATGAAGCAAAGCAGAATTGCTTTTCCACAAGGGGAGCTGCATGTCAGCAGCTCCCTATGTGGAATAGCAATACTGGCTTCTGCAGGATGCGTGGAGCCGGCGGCCCGTTGGTGCATTGGTGCTCCCCCCACATCCCCAATGGATAGGGTCTGCCCCGGGGGATGGGGTCCCCCGGGTGAGAAGTGGGCTCCCTCTCCAATAAATACATAAATAAATAAATAAATAAAATAAAGGCCGGTCCCGGGAGATGGGGTCCCTGGGGCCAATAGAGGCCTCAGGAGAGGTGCCACGCAGCCACCCTCCATAAAAAACTAAAATATATGTGGCCATGCCCCGGGGATGGGGTTCCCGGGGCCAGAATTGGCCATGAGCGGGGGGTCCACGTGGCCCCCTTCCTCTTCATATATATTTTTTTTTTATAGGGGTCTGGCCCTGGGGGATGGGGTCCCAGGGCCCAAAAGAAGGGGGGCCACACAGGCCCCCTTCTAAAATATTAAATTTTACAAAAAGACCTCAATCTTGCTGTAGGCCCGCTCCTCCCAGCAACACTCTGCAAACACTACCTGTGGCACGTTTTAAATTGGGAAATTAATTCCCCTTAAATACTGGGGGTCCCTGGGGGCCAACTAGCCCACCAGGTACCTCCAGTAAGCGCCACAAGGCTGCATTGCAGAGAGGTGCTCCAGGCCACGCCCATTTTTACACCTCTCTACAACTCAGCTCTGTTGTGCTCATTAGTGGGCTAGTTGGACCACAGGGACCCTCAGGGTTCAAGGGGACTTAATCCTCCAATTTACAACGCACCAGGGGGCACTGCTGATGACGTCAAATATTACATCACTCATGACATGGTCAGTGACAACACTGATGACATCTCAAATGACATCACTGATGACATCAACCATGGGATAATTTAATGCATTTTCTCACTCCCTAATATAACTTTTGATACACTCACTCTAAATTACAGTCTGCCATTCTCAAAGCCATACACACTCCAACACCAATAACTACATACCCACTCACTGATTTTTAGGTCTACACACATATCCACTTACTCACCCGTACAGTCACTCATACTTACGATCACTCAGTACAGGACTATCATATGCACTCATACACCTATATAGACACTCGCACACCACCACTCATCTATATAGGTACTCACACACCTAGTCAGTCATGCTAATAATTAATCACACTCCCATTTACTCACCTATACAGTTATACACACACCAGCTCACTTACTCATATAAATACTAGCACCGTTTTACGCTCTTATACAATCACTGATACAAGCACACACTCATCCATACAGCCACTCTCACAATCACACACTCTCACTTATAGCCATTTATATACTCTAACACACATATATACTGCCTACTCACACATGTACCACTGAGATATACATTCACTCACTAACACACCCATACACACACTCACCCACCCATACAGTCCATCACAGATGCACTCTTGAAACCATGCACCCAGTGAATCACCCACTCACACATCTATGCACAGAGTCACACACACCGCACCCACGCAAACACACAAACACTCAGGCACCCATACAGATACTCAGACAACCAATCAATAACTCATATAGACACTCATGTAGCTATTCACAAACGCTTGCAGCCGCTTACACACCAACAGACAGATGGATACAGACATTCACACAGTTTAGTCAATAACCCATGCATTCAGTAAGATATGTTTAAACACTCACTTATAGAGTCAGTCACGCACCTACTAAATCATCCATTCAGGCACTTATACACCCACTCATTCTTAAAATGCTTTTCCCTATATATATTAAACATATTTCAACTTTACAGAAACAGACAGTCACTGGATGATGTCATCAGTGATGTCATTTGAGATGTCATCAGTGATGTCACTGACCATGTTATGAGTGATGTACTTTGTGACGTCATCAGCAGTACATTGCGGGGGCGCGAGTTATAGTTAGCTGAACTAACTATAACGAGGGAATTTCACTGGTTTTATACAAGTGAAATGTCCAACTAACTATAACGCCCCTGAAACCTATGTTTTTTTCAGTGTATTTCTAAAGTTTGTTAAATGCTAATTTCTAACTATAATGTGCCTGAAACCTATGGTTTATTCAGTGAATAAATATATATATATATATTTTTTATTTTTATTTATTTTATATATATATATATATATATATATATATATATATATATATATATATATGTATATATATATATATATATATATATATATATGTATCCAAAAACACCCCTTCACTTCCAAGAAGTAAGAGGCCAGGCCACACAGAGGAATCCTTTTGGGAGCCTTTAATGTGGGCACTGGGCATTATGTTTTTCGGCGACCCATCGCCTTGTTAGATGCCTCCACACACGAGCCACGATTCCATCTCCACCTAAATTGTCTCCTCCTGCTCCCTCATTGGTCGGAGAGCTCCGCCCCCTGTTGTTTTTATGCACACCTTCTGAAGTCTTGGAATCCTGACTACATCACCCACAGTTCATCAGGGTTGGAAGGCAGTGCACGGGGTTAACTGGTTGATGTTAAGTTACTCGGGGAGAAAAGATGATTGCTGTAACGGTGGCTGGTCCCGTGTGGGAATGGTGTCCTGTGACTCCCTCAGGCCCCCACTGTCGTTCCAGCCTCTCTTGCATAGGCTTGGCGGACCGCGAGTTGGGATACAATGATTCCCGGCTCCTCGCACCGTGTGTCGAGCTGCTCTTGGCAATCAGCCCTATTCCAAGCTCCCGCAGTCCGAGGCGGGCCGGAGCTACCAAAACCTTGGTTAAGTCCACAACTGTTGCCAGCAATGCTCCGGTCTCTTAGGCGGAACGGGGCCCCTACAACACGCTACTGGCCGGTGTGTAAAACATCCAAAACAACCCTTCACTTCCAAGAAGTAAGAGGCCACACGGAGGAATCCTTTTGGGAGCCTTTAATGTGGACACAGGCATTATGCATTTCGGCGACCCTTCGCCTCGTCAGATGCCTCCACACACGAGCCACCATTCCATCTCCACCTAAAGTGTCTCCTCCTGCTCCCTCATTGGTCGGAGAGCTCCGCCCCCTGTTGTTTTTATGCACACCTTCCGTAGTCTTGGAATCCTGACTACATCACCCACAGTTCACCAGGGTTGGAAGGCAGTGCACGGGGGTAACTGGTTGATGTTAAGTTACTCGGGGAGAAAAGATGATTGCTGTAACGGTGGCTGGTCCCGTGTGGGAATGGTGTCCTGTGACTCCCTCAGGCCCCCACTGTCGTTCCAGCCTCTCTTGCATAGGCTTGGCGAACCGCGAGTCGGGATACAATGATTCCCGGCTCCTCGCACCGTGTCGAGCTGCTCTTGGCAATCAGCCCTATTCCAATCTCCCGCAGTCCGAGGCGGGCCGGAGCTACCAAAACCTTTGTTTAAGTCCACAACTGTTGCCAGCAATGCTCCGGTCTCTTAGGCGGAACGGGGCCCCTTCAACACGCTACTGGCCAGCGTGTAAAACATCCAAAAACACCCCTTCACTTCCAAGAAGTAAGAGGCCACACGGAGGAATCCTTTTGGGAGCCTTTAATGTGGGCACTGGGCATTATGCATTTCGGCGACCCTTCGCCTCGTCAGACGCCTCCACACACGAGCCACCATTCCATCTCCACCTAAAGTGTCTCCTCCTGCTCCCTCATTGGTCGGAGAGCTCCGCCCCCTGTTGTTTTTATGCACATCTTCTGTAGTCTTGGAATCCTGACTACATCACCCACAGTTCACCAGGGTTGAAAGGCAGTGCACGGGGGTAACTGGTTGATGTACACACACAGAAATATTTACATGGTTTAATATGCACATGTATCTTATGGTGAAGTATCCAAAGATTTTTTAAACTATAACTGAAATTAACTTATACGGATATACACATGACACTACGTAAAGTTTAAGAACAAGGCACACACCCTCTGTAATTACACCAGTTTATAAGTAGGACCATACAAGCAGCTATATTTAAATGGCCTGATACATACTTGTATCTTGTGAAATATGCTATTGTTACCCTTATGTAAATATATCTGCTATAATTGTGTTTCAACACAATATTATTCACACAACTAGAATTGGTTGCACACCCACAATTATGACACATACTTGGAAGATGATTTGAACACCTAGAACCCTCAGTTGCTCACTAAAACAAATCATCATTCACACATTGGGAATACTCCTTTCCTCCCCTGAAATCATCAGTGCTGCAGACATTTCCACACCTGAAATTATATACATAGTCTGAATTATAATTTGTTCTCATGGTCACGTTTCTTATCATCATTCGAGCAGCTTTAATCCATATCTTCTTGCCTCCTTGATAATGGTGAATAAATAGTATTTGTTTTCTTTAGGGTTATGCTACAGATGTGTGTGTCCCCATCTCTAGGCTTCCTGAAATTGTAGTGGAGACGAAGAAAGACCTGATGGAATCACAGCTTACAGGTACAAATCTGTTGTTTTATGAACTTATTTCAGTGATTCTGTTTATCCTGTTCTTCTCATTCTCCATGGCTCAACTTCATTCAATAGTGCTCTTTTTTGGCGTGGCTAGGGCTTCAGAAGAGGACCAGGCCTCACCTCATGTACAAAAACATATTCATAGAGAGACTTTTGGGCAGCCCTCTCTAGTCACTAAGTGCTCTGGGTCAGACCCCTGAGCTAATGTTAGCAGAAAGTGTTATTCATATTATGCTGATTCATTTAGGAGTATGTCCTCTTTGCCGGAGTGCTTCCATTGCCATGCAAGGACTGTGAAGGTGCTTGTACTATAATGAAAGGTCACTCATAATAATCTTTATTGATGTATATCTGTCATGATTACCTGTGTGCGTTTGAGGGAGGAGAGCTGATGAGATCTTGCCTAAACAACTTGCCAGGTTGTAGCTTAAGATGGAATACTACATTGCTTGTAACTTGTTGGCCACCTGCTAAGGGCCGGCCTCATTTGTGGATGCAAACCACTAGGTGACAGCCTTCGCTCATTTATGTTTGTGTCAAGACTCTAATGCGAGCCTGACCCTGGGATGGCTGGTTGGAGTGGCTATTTTCTTTGCAGTTCAGGATGACCCAATCATCAGAAGGCCGCCTGAAGTCTTGAAAGACTCTGCTCTTGTTGTTGGTTTTTCAGCCCATGCATATGGCTCTGTGATGGACACATTGGACATTTCACCAGACTTTCCGGCATGTCCTCATTCCTCAGTACTTGTAGCCACAGAACACTGCTGGATCCTGCTGCTGATACCAGCACTCAGTTGGAGACTTTTGTGCTTCACTCTGTGCGAGCACAAACTCCAAAGCGTCTTCAGTAGGGTCTTGTGAACTAGTAACATTAAATAGTAGTTTTCTGAAAAAGAAGTGGAAAGGTGGGAATTTTCTCTAGAATCAGAATAATATTACTAGAGTCCCGCCACAGGTCGACTAGACCTTTTTACCTGTCATAGAGTGTAGAAGGCAATCTATCTCGACACCATACCTTCAGATCAAAACATCTTCATTGCTTTCCCCAAAGAACCACTGACAAAAAGTCAAGTTTAAAGATTTATTATAAAGCCAAAAGCAGTTGTGTATATAAACACCTCAGTAAAAGATTCAGTAAATATACAGGTACTAATACAAACATAATCCTACGGAAAAGTCTCAATCGACTAAGAAACAACACCAGTATGATTTCCAAGACCACCAGGCTTGCAAGAATTGCTATGATTTGGGTCTTGGTAGGCATGGAAGAAAAGAAGAAATACATCCAGATAAATCTGTCCCTACACTATACTAAATGACATCCCTACAACCAGGTTCTCTCCTAACAAAGGTGTCAGCCGTGGTGACTTCCAAAGAAGTTCACTGGATTCCAGGACGTAACGGAGGAGATAAGGGGTTAAATAATTCAAGGGTGCGCATCAGCCAAACTTCGAGAGCGCATCCTGGAAGAATCTGGCAAACCTCTTGCTAACATCCTAACCCTGGTAAGCACCAAGGAGCTCTCCAAAGCCCGTGCTGCCCATATGGAGGCCGCTCTCCAAGTCCCGGTGAAGACGGAACCAGTCAATGTGGTGACCACTAGACCCATGACAAGGTGGACCAAGGAAGGACCCAAAGCCGCGATGGCCGGACCAGCCAAAACATATGGATACTGTGGCGGGTCGCCACAATAGCCAGCAGAGTGTCCAGCAAGAGGTAAGAAATGCTCTGGCTGTGGACGGTTTAATCACTTCGAAAAAGTGTGCCGCTCTAAAAAGTACCGAAGGTCACGACAGAGGGCCAATGGAGTGTTGGAGAGGGACAGAACACCAAGCGACATGGAGGATGATGAGGAAGAAGAGAAAGTGGTACACAAAGTGCACTTCCACCCGGAAGGCCCGTCGCTTGCCACAATGCAACATTCACGTGGGATCTCAGGAAGTGATGGCCGTAGTGGACACCGGAGCCACCATAAATATCCTTACTGAAAACAAAAATGAGCTGGCTCTAATCAGTTAGGCTGAGCACCAGACAATATATAACAAAAGAAATGCCAAAACTGATAATTGAATTCCAAGGCAACAATTAACAACCAGAACAGAAAAATTATTCCAAACTAGGATAGGCTACTAACTAGCTGTTTATTCAAAGCACTATTAGGAAATATAAATGGATCTAGTTCAAACACAATACTATACAGTTATAAAAAGACACTTGGACACAGCACAATAGGAATATACACAGTATGGTAGAAATATCAGGGCGTCAACACTCAGTCAATCGTATCACATTCATTCAACTTGCATACGTGTATTCACACCAACCACTCCACCTAACTGGATTAGCAAATGTACCAGTTTCGGAAGAGGGGGGAAAGGGAAAACAACACAGGGGAAGAAGAAGAAGACTGCTCTTTCAGTTTCTGAGGCATGTTTTCCAAAACAAATCATGAAAAACTGTACACTACAAATATCACTACAAATTGTCAAAGGAACAAAATGTCAGTAAAACATATCATAAGACTTGTGTACTAGGAATTCACTCGTACAATGCACTATAAGTCGACATGTGAGTGATAGGAGCAGACAAGGGCCTACGCATTTCAAATCCCTAATTCAGAGGGGATTCTCTTCAGGGCCAAGACAATTCTGCGAAACAGAAAAAATATAAAATAACCTTGTGAGGCTGCATGAAAGAGTGACCAAACTTATGAGCACTACACCACCAACACAACACACAACTTACCCTCAGTAATTTCAAAATGGGAACTAATAGTAGGCTGGAAAGCTTCCTGCAGAATTAGACAGAGATGAGAGAGAAGACAAAAACCATGTTATAATATATACCAAAAACCGTGTATGTGTGTGCGGAGGACAAACGGAGGGGCATTAGTCAAAGGGGCATAAATTACCTATCGAAGGTGGCGATATATCGGTCATCCATGGTCAAATAGTTTTATACGCGGCGGTCAGAAACCACAAGGAACCTAGAAGGCAGTAGGGTACTGTTATTGTTGTGTACCAAGTCTAACGACAGTCTAGCAGCCAGACGCGGCTTTTTTACTCCAAGACACACGGCATAATCGGATCTCTTACCGGGGAACAGCACGATGGCTCAAAGAAGCCCGGTTAGCGTCGTATGTAGCACTAATCCCTTAGGCATGCGCTGTGGACATGCAGAAACGAGGATTGAAGCCTCCGTAGTGAACGAGCTTTAGTGGATTGCAGTCTGGACTAGCAGCATTCCTAGTCTCACGAAGCTGTAACAAAGAAACAAAGGAAATTATTGCAGGGCCAACGGGTCTTCGCAAGTATTCCGACACCCATAAAGGAACGTGTAGCACGGTGCAAAAGTAAAGTTTACCCGGCAAGGTCTGGCTTTTCCACGTATTTGCTGGATGGACGAGTGGCACTAGTCTCCCGTACATGCGCAGTGAAGGAACGCTGACGCTCTGAAGAATCTATTGTTTTTTAACCCTATCCCGGCGTTTCAACGACCCGCCCCAAGGCGGAGATTTCTGGAAGTGGGGATGTAGTGTGAAACGATTAAAAGCCACTGATAAAAGATAGCAAAGCCCCATTTGTCCGCCCACGAGGGAAAGGGTATATTCATAAAAACACTCAACGGACTCATCATTCAAAATGGTAAAACTGGATTGTAAGTGGTAGTTTAATTACAACTTATACATTTCAGACAGTTCATTAAGACCAGTGACGGCCGTATCAAACTTCACAATGAGGAGTGCCTCCCTTTTGCATAACTTGGAGTCCCAATCACCTCCCCGTGGGTCACGTTCAACTTTAGAAATAATGGTCCATTTCAAATCATTGATGTGGTGGTTCAATCTCAACCAATGGTTTACCAGTGGAGCTGTTTCAACTTAATTTTTGAGCCTTGACTTGTGTTGGGAGATTCTCTGCCGGATCTCTTGATTGGTTTTCCCAATATATAGGAGTCCACATGGGCAGAGAATGCCATAAACAACATATTTGGATTTGCAATTGCTAAATGTGTTGTGTTTCCACAAAATGCCTTTGTGCTGGAACAGCGAACCCTCTATCGTAGTGTCACAGTACAAACAGGTCCCAAATTTATGATGTCCAGTCACGGGCGTTAGCCCCAGCATCTGGCGTAATGACGAGGGAGCTTCTTTCACAGTCGTGGCCCTCACCACATAGTTAGCGATGCTGTTCTCCTTTTTAAATGCAAAAAGGGGTGTCTGATTCAGGCTCGGATCCAAGTTTTTTACCAGATGCCAATTCTGTCCATTGATTTTTTTTAATTGATTGGCATTAGGGCAATAGGTGGTCACGCACACCTGGCGATTTAGCTGCGGCTTGTTCCGTCGTTCAAGGAGGGTTTCCCTCGGGGTCCATCTCGCCCGTTTCATAGAGTTACGCACCAGCTTTCTAGGGTACCCACGGTCACATAGTTTTGATACCAAACTGGTTGCATGAAACTTGTAGTCTTCATTGGATGTACAATTTCTCCGTACACGGAGAAATTGGCCATAAGGAAAATTTTCTTTAAGGCTTCTCGGGTGATTGCTTGAGAAAAGAAGGGCCTTGTTTCGGTCAGTTGGTTTTATGAATAATGATGAATTTGCCTTCAAATGGAAAAAATTTCAACATCCAAAAATGGCATCTTCTGTTCGGAGCGGGACATGCTGAGCTTAATGTCTGGTGTACTAGCATTGAGCCAGTCATAGAATAATATGAGGTTTGCTTCTCCTCCTGTCCATACCATGAAAACGTCATCTATGAACCGAAGCCACGTGCCAATGTAGTGTTTAAACGGGTTGTTATTGTGGACATACGTGTCTTCATATAATGACATAAACAGCACCGCCAGTTCTGGGGCGAATGGGCAGCCCATCGCGACTCCCTTAACTTGGAAGTAGAAATCTTTCCCAAAACAAAAGTAGTTCTTCCTCAAGGCAAAGGATGCTAGATCCACCAAAAAGTCTGTGGGTACTCGTACTGGCCTGGATCTTGAATCCAGGAAGTGGGTTAGGACTACCACCGCTTCGTCCTGGGGTATTTGGCTATATAGGGAGGTGACATCTAAGGTGACCAATATGTCCCTCCATATATTGATCTCTACCTGCTCAAGTTTAATAATGAAATCAGTTGTATCTTGTAAATACGAATATACTTGGACCATAAACTGTTTCAAAAAGCAGTCGACATATTTGGCGATTGGTTCAAGTAGGGAGTCACATCCTGCCACGATGGGTCTCCCTGGTGGCGTATTTTGATCTTTATGCACCTTCGGCAAGATGTAAAACAGAGGAACCTTAGGGTGTTTATTCTGAAGGTATTCCAATTCCTTCGGGCCTATGAAGCCTTGATCGAATCCATCCTTAATAAGGGGAAATAGTTGTTGCTGTAGTTCCAGCGTTGGGTCCTTTCCTATTTTGCGGTAACAAAGAGGATCATTGAGTTGTCGCAATACTTCGATGGTATAATCCCCGGTATCCTTTGTCGGCTTGTTTAATAGTCACCGTGGTGACATTTCTTAAGTTTGTTAAAGCATAAGTTTGTTCTTTTGTGATGTTATACTTTACATACGTCCGATGTTTTTCCATTTCAGAAATGGCTGAAAGTACAGTTTTTTCAAATGTTATAATTTCTTTAGGAATTTTTTGACCAGCTGGACAAAAGGTTGATTTCTTTCGCAATCCAGTAACCTCAATCGGATTAGAGGTGGAATTATCAGAGAAGAACATAGTTAGTCTAAGCTTTCGACAGAACTCTATAAATTCGGTCTTCATTCTTACGAAGTCAGTTCGTTTAGAGGGAACAAATGACAACCCTTTTGAAAGAATACTTTCTTCTGCATTGGTAAGAATTCTTTTAGATAAATTGAAGATGGGCGAGACTGCTAATTTTTGTACTGTTGTCGACGAGTTGTCATTTCCCATCTTACTTTGGCCCTTGGTCTGGTTTGGCCTCTCCCTAAAAAAGAATTTGAAGATTGTCCTTGGGCTTGCTGATTTTGGTTCCAATTCCGGTTCCTAATTGGTCTATTATTGCTGTTATTACTGTCACTGTCGCCTCCGGATGAAGAGGATGTATCCGAGAACGTGATAAACTGATTTTGTGACCTACCTCGGTTGTCTGATAGATACCGTCTAGAGTCTGTTTTAGCATAAAAATCAGTCTGTAGGAATGGATATACGTTTTCCAGAGAGAAGTTTTTCTTATCCTTTTCAAACTGATTAGTTTTTTGTGTAACCGTATAATCTTTAAACTCCTGAATTTCCTTGGCCACTTTTTCTAATAGTGCCTTTGCATCAGCTATAGTTGGATTGCTGTTTATTTCAGATTCAAGTTGTGCTATTTCCTCTAGTTCTTTTTTAGAGATTCTGACTGCTGTTTCAACAGTAAGGACCATAAAGTCCCTACTACATTTCGTTTTGATGAAACTAAAACCCTTTTTAAAGATGGGGTCCTCGGTAAAGATAACCGGGATATTTTTTATTTGAAGGCCCCCTGGAATGGTGCCTTCACGAAGATGTTGAAGTAAGAAATGGCCGTGTAGGTCTGTTCTTATTTGCTTCTTTTTTAACCGAAGCAATTTGTCTGATTCATTTTGTGATGTTGCTGACACACTAAGGGAAACTGAGGTGAATATTGGTGGGTCACTCAAGAGATTCTGAATATGGTCCTCAGTGTAGGCAAAGGTGTCCTTCTCTGCCATGTGATAAATTGGACACAAGTGAGAAACAAATTAGAATGTGTAAAAAATAATAATAAAAAGACAAAGAACAGGAAAAAGGAAGTGATAGGTGAATTAAATGTTCGCCAATCACACAAAGGACAAAAGGATTAATACTTTTCTCACCCACAAGATCTTGTGGTATATTTACGCAATGCTTCGCGAGAAGATTCCCGCTATCATTACTGAAAACAAAAATGAGCTGGCTCTAATCAGTTAGGCTGAGCACCAGACAATATATAACAAAAGAAATGCCAAAACTGATAATTGAATTCCAAGGCAACAATTAACAACCAGAACAGAAAAATTATTCCAAACTGGGATGCAGCTTCACTAGGTTATCAGTTTTGGCATTTCTTTTGTTATATATTGTCTGATGCTCAGCCTAACGGATTAGAGCCAGCTCATTTTTGTTTTCAGTAATGGTAGCGGGAATCTTCTTGTGAAGCATTGTGTAAATATACCACAAGATCTTGTGGGTGACAAAAGTATTAATCCTTTTGTCCTTTGTGTGATTGGTGAACATTTAATTCACCTATCACTTCCTTTTTCCTGTTCTTTGTCTTTTATTATTATTTTTTACACATTCTAATTTGTTTCTCACTTGTGTCCAATTTATCACATGGCAGAGAAGGACACCTTTGCCTACACTGAGGACCATATTCATAATCTCTTGAGTGACCCACCAATATTCACCTCAGTTTCCCTTAGTGTCTCAGCAACATCACAAAATGAATCAGACAAATTGCTTCGGTTAAAAAAGAAGCAAATAAGAACAGACCTACACGGCCATTTCTTACTTCAACATCTTCGTGAAGGCACCATTCCAGGGGGCCTTCAAATAAAAAATATCCCGGTTATCTTTACCGAGGACCCCATCTTTAAAAAGGGTTTTAGTTTCATCGAAACGAAATGTAGTAGGGACCTTATGGTCCTTACTGTTGAAACAGAAGTCAGAATCTCTAAAAAAGAACTAGAGGAAATAGCACAACTTGAATCTGAAATAAACAGCAATCCAACTATAGCTGATCCAAAGGCACTATTAGAAAAAGTGGCCAAGGAAATTCAGGAGGTTAAAGATTATACGGTTACACAAAAAACTAATCAGTTTGAAAAGGATAAGAAAAACTTCTCTCTGGAAAACGTATATCCATTCCTATAGACTGATTTTTATGCTAAAACAGACTCTAGACGGTATCTATTAGACAACCGAGGTAGGTCACAAAATCAGTTTATCACGTTCTCGGATACATCTTCTTCATCCGGAGGCGACAGTGACAGTAATAACAGCAATAATAGACCAATTAGGAACCGGAATTGGAACCAAAATCAGCAAGCCCAAGGACAATCTTCAAATTCTTTTTTAGGGAGAGGCCAAACCAGACCAAGGGCCAAAGTAAGATGGGAAATGACAACTCGTCAACAACAGTACAAAAATTAGCAGTCTCGCCCATCTTCAATTTATCTAAAAGAATTCTTACCAATGCAGAAGAAAGTATCCTTTCAAAAGGGTTGTCATTTGTTCCTTCTAAACGTACTGGCTTCGTAAGAATGAAGACCGAATTTATAGAGTTCTGTCCAAAGCTTAGACTAACTATGTTCTTCTCTGATAATTCCACCTCTCCTCCGATTGAGGTTACTGGATTGCGAAAGAAATCAACCTTTTGTCCAGCTGGTCAAAAAATTCCTAAAGAAATTATAACATTTGAAAAAACTGTACTTTCAGCCATTTCTGAAATGGAAAAACATCGGAAGTATGTAAAGTATAACATCACAAAAGAACAAACTTATGCTTTAACAAACTTAAGAAATGACCCCACGGTGACTATTAAACAAGCCGACAAAGGCGGTGCCATCGTGGTTTGGGATACCGGGGAGTATACCATCGAAGTATTGAGACAACTCAATGATCCTCTTTGTTACCGCAAAATAGGAAAGGACCCAACGCTGGAACTACAGCAACAACTATTTCCCCTTATTAAGGATGGATTCGATCAAGACTTCATAGGCCCGAAGGAATTGGAATACCTTCAGAATAAACACCCTAAGGTTCCTCTGTTTTACATCTTGCCGAAAGTGCATAAAGATCAAAATAAGCCACCAGGGAGACCCATCGTTGCAGGATGTGACTCCCTACTTGAACCAATTGCCAAATACGTCGACTGCTTTTTGAAACAGTTTATGGTCCAAGTATCTTCGTATTTACAAGATACAACTGATTTCATTAATAAACTTGAGCAGGTAGAGTTCAATATAGGGAGGGACATATTGGTCACCTTAGATGTCACCTGCCTATATACCCAAATACCCCAGGACGAAGCAGCGGTAGTCCTAACCCACTTCCTGGAATCAAGATCCAGGCCAGTACGAGTGCCCACAGACTTTTTGGTGGATCTAGCATCCTTTGCCTTGAGGAAGATTTACTTTTGTTTTGGGAAAGATTTCTACTTCCAAGTCAAGGGAGTCGCGATGGGCTGCCCATTCGCCCCAGAACTGGCGGTGCTGTTTATGTCATTATATGAATACACGTATGTCCACAATAACAACCCGTTTAAACACTACATTGGCACGTGGCTTCGGTTCATAGATGGCGTTTTCATGGTATGGACAGGAGGAGAAGCAAACCTCATATTATTCTATGACTGGCTCAATGCTAGAACACCAGACATTAAGTTCAGCATGTCCCGCTCCGAAAAGAAGATATCATTTTTGGATGTTGAAGTTTTTCCATTTGAAGGCAAATTAGCTACATCATTATTCATAAAACCAACTGATCGAAACAAGGCCCTTCTTTTCTCAAGCAATCACCCGAGAAGCCTTAAAGAAAATTTTCCTTATGGCCAATTTCTCCGTGTACGGAGAAATTGTACATCCATTGAAGACTACAAGTTTCATGCAACCAGTTTGGTATCAAAACTATGTGACCGTGGGTACCCTAGAAAGCTAGTGCGTAACTCTATGAAACGGGCGAGATGGACCCCGAGGAAAACCCTCCTTGAACGACGGAACAAGCCGCAGCTAAATCGCCAGGTGTGCGTGACCACCTATTGCCCTAATTCCAATCAATTTAAAAAAATCATTGGACAGAATTGGCATCTGGTAAAAAACTTGGATCCGAGCCTGAATCAGACACCCCTTTTTGCATTTAAAAAGGAGAACAGTATCGCTAACTATGTGGTGAGGGCCACGACTGTGAAAGAAGCTCCCTCGTCATTACACCAGATGCTGGGGCTAACGCCCGTGACTGGACGTCATAAATGTGGGACCTGCTTGTACTGTGACACTATGATAGAGGGTTTGCTGTTCCAGCACAAAGGCATTTCGTGGAAACACAACACATTTAGCAATTGCAAATCCAAATATGTTGTTTATGGCATTCTCTGCCCATGTGGACCCCTATATATTGGGAAAACCAATCAAGAGATCCGGCAGAGAATCTCCCAATACAAGTCAAGGCTCAAAAATAAAGTTGAAACAGCTCCACTGGTAAACCATTGGTTGAGATTGAACCACCACATCAATGATTTGAAATGGACCATTCTTCCTAAAGTTGAACGTGACCCACGGGGAGGTGATTGGGACTCCAAGTTATGCAAAAGGGAGGCACTCCTCATTGTGAAGTTTGATACGGCCGTCACTGGTCTTAATGAACTGTCTGAAATGTATAAGTTGTAATTAAACTACCACTTACAATCCAGTTTTATCATTTTGAATGATGAGTCCGTTGAGTGTTTTTATGAATATACCCTTTCCCTCGTGGGCGGACAAATGGGGCTTTGCTATCTTTTATCAATGGCTTTTAATCGTTTCACACTACGTCATCACTTCCAGAAATCTCCGCCTTGGGGCGGGTCGTTGAAACGCCGGGATAGGGTTAAAAAACAATAGATCCTTCAGAGCGTCAGCGTTCCTTCACTGCGCATGTACGGGAGACTAGTGCCACTCGTCCATCCAGCAAATATGTGGAAAAGCCAGACCTTGCTGGGTAAACTTTACTTTTGCACCGTGCTACATGTTCCTTTATGGGTGTCTGAATACTTGCGAAGACCCGTTGGCCCTGCAATAATTTCCTTCGTTTCTTTGTTACAGCTTCGTGAGACTAGGAATGCTGCTAATCCAGACTGCAATCCACTAAAGCTCGTTCACTACGGAGGCTTCAATCCTCGTTTCTGCATGTCCACAGCGCATGCCTAAGGGATTAGTGCTACATACGACGCTAACCGGGCTTCTTTGAGCCATGGTGCTGTTCCCCGGTAAGAGATCCGATTATGCCGTGTGTCTTGGAGTAAAAAAGCCGTGTCTGGCTGCTAGACTGTCGTTAGACTTGGTACACAACAATAACAGTACCCTACTGCCTTCTAGGTTCCTTGTGGTTTCTGACCGCCGCGTAAAAAACTATTTGACCGTGGATGACCGATATATCGCCACCTTCGATAGGTAATTTATGCCCCTTTGACTAAAGCCCCTCCCTTTGTCCTCCGCACACACACACACGGTTTTTGGTATATATTATAACATGGTTTTTGTCTTCGCTCTCATCTCTGTCTAATTCTGCAGGAAGCTTTCCAGCCTACTATTAGTTCCCATTTTGAAATTACTGAGGGTAAGTTGTGTGTTGCGTTGGTGGTGTAGTGCTCATAAGTTTGGTCACTCTTTCATGCAGCCTCACAAGGTTATTTTATATTTTTTCTGTTTTGCAGAATTGTCTTGGCCCTGAGGAGAATCCCCTCTGAATCAGGGATTCGAAACGCGTAGGCCCTTGTCTGCTCTTATCACTCACATGTCGACTTATAGTGCATTGTACAAGTGAATTCCTAGTACACAAGTCTTATGATATGTTTTACTGACATTTTGTTCCTTTGACAATTTGTAGTGATAATTGTAGTGTACAGTTTTTCATAATTTGTTTTGGAAAACGTGCCTCAGAAACTGAAAGAGCAGTCTTCTTCTTCTTCCCCTGTGTTGTTCTCCCTTTCCCCCCCTCTTCCGAAACTGGTACATTTGCTAATCCAGTTAGGTGGAGTGGTTGGTATGAATACACGTATGCAGAATGAATGTGATACGATTGACTGAGTGTTGACGCCCTGATATTTCTACCATACTGTGTATATTCCTATTGTGCTGTGTCCAAGTGTCTTTTTATAACTGTATAGTATTGTGTTTGAACTAGATACATTTATATTTCCTAAAAGTGCTTTGAATAAACAGCTAGTTAGTAGCCTATCCCAGTTTGGAATAATTTTTCTGTTCTGGTTGTTAATTGTTGCCTTGGAATTCAATTATCAGTTTTGGCATTTCTTTTGTTATATACCATAAATATCATGGCAGCTGCTCTACACCGGACACTGCGTCCTGCACCTATACTACATCCCTCCGCGATCACAGTGTTTGCGTATGGACAGGAAACCCCATTGAAGATCTTAGGGTGGTTCAAGACCTCCATAGCTCATGGGGAATGGACTGTTACCGCTAATGTATAAGTCACGGAAGATGGACAAGGAATGCTGTTGGGGTGTCTAGCGGCAGAAGACCTTGGGATTGTGGCATTTGCCTTCAGTGTACATCATGAATCCATACAGCACCTGCTCAACGAGTTTGCAGAAGTCTTCAAAGGGATTGGCAAATTCCGAGGAAAAGAAATTCACCTTCACGTCGATCCCACAGTGCGACCTGTCACTCTGCGACATCGAAGAATAGCTTTCCATTTATACCCGCAAGTAGAGGATGAACTTAAGAAATTAGAGGCTGTTGGTATCGTTGAGAAAGTCTCCGGTCCCACTCCGTGGGTCTCTCCCATTGTGGTCACGAGAAAACCAAAACAGCCTGAGTGAGGATTTGCGTTGATATGCGTTTGCCAAATGCGGTGATCAAGCGGGAGCGCCATATCACCCCGACTATCGATGATCTCATTGGAGAGATGGCTGGAGCCTGCTGGTTCTCGAAGTTTGATCTACGGTCAGGGTACCATCAACTGGTACTTGATGAAGCGTCACGAAACATCACCACGTTCTCGACCCATGTGGGGTTACGACGTTACACCAGGTTGAGCTTTGGAGTATCCAGTGCGGTTGAAGTCTTTCAAAATATTATACATGAACTGATCATGGACATCCAAGGGGTGATCAATGTAAGTGACGATATCATGGTGCACGCAAAGTCACTTCCAGAACACAATGCCCGACTCACCCAAGTGCTCTGCCGCTTACGGGATGCTGGACTCACTCTCCACAGAAAGAAGTGTTAATTCCTGTAAAAAAAACTCCAGTTTTTCGGATATACTTTCTCCACTGAAGGGGTCAAACCAGATCTGGAAAAGGTTCAGGATATCAAAGAGGCTGTAGCCCCTACCAGAGTGACGTAAGTACGCAGCTTCCTTGGCATGATAAATTATTGCGGGAGGTTCATCCGGGATCTCACTACTCTAACACGGCCGCTACGAGAGCTCACCAAAGACTCTGTTCCTTGGAAGTGGGTCCGGATCATGGCAAGGCATTCAAGGAGATAAAAACACCCTCCCTGAAGCAACGACACTGGCTTTCTTTGACCCTGCTAAAGTGACACATATAGCAGTGGATGCCGGTCCCATGGGTCTGGGGGCTGTGTTGCTGCAGAAGTGACCGCAAGAAGAAGACTGGGCTCCTGTGGCTTTTGCGAGTAGATCCCTCACCGAAACGGAACAGAGGTATTCACAAGTTGAAAAAGAGGCCATTGCCATCCACTGGGGATGTCGCCACTTTCACCTATACGTCTATGGAAAGCCTTTCACAGTTACAACGGACCACAAGCCTCAGGTGGCTCTCTTCTCAGGAACATCCACGAAACCGCCGCCGAGGATTGAGAAGTGGATGCTGCAGCTTCAAGACTATAATTGTAAGGTGGAGTACCAACCGGGGTTCCACAATCCGGCGGACTACTTGTCCCGACATACCACTAGCAAGGAAATGAAGGGCGCTGCTGACACCGAAGAATATGTGAAGTGTGTCACGGCCCGGTCATGCCCAATTCTCTTGTCCATGCAGGATTTGGCAGAGGTAACTTCCACTGATGAATGCTTACAGAGAGCTAAGGTGGCCCTGTAATGCAACAACTGGCATAAGATCAAGGATGAGTGAGCTGGAAGTGTCTCCTGCTCCGTTGGACGGCAATATGGGTGAAAATATCGCTGAGGACAGAGTGGGCTTCCCATTGGGGCGAAGCCAATCCCAGTATCTGCTGCGGAGAAACCCTGAACCATCCTGTCGGCTGAAGGACTGCTTCACATAAGACTGTTCCACTTACAGTTATGGCTCATTAAGAGTTCAGGGGTGTTTTTAATGTAGACATTGCTGTTTCTCGCCCCATCCTATAGTGATAACTTTGGTGTTTTGTTGTTTTGTTTGTTGTTGGGGAGGAATGTAATGTTGTGACACGGCTTGATGTCACGACCACTAGATATGCGTGCTGTGCACGTAAACGTACGCCAGTCAGGCGACGAAGATGGAGCACACCAGTTCCCAAGCATACCTGGCTCCTGTCGTCATTAATATAATTAAGCGTACCTGCTGTATCCCGACGTGCCCCCACACAGTGTCGGTGCTGCCCGTGCGTCCGACACAACAGTCCCCTTTTGCAGTCTTTCTTTTGCGCCCCAGTTTAATACGGCTATAACTTCTTCCATATTATCAGTTTCGGCTGAGCCTCTTGTCTGGTCAGATTGTGTCCAAACTGCACTCTGCACTTCAGATGCTGAGTCTGCAGAAACAAAGTTTCTCTAATGCGCCTTTTGTCCCCATATGGGTTTGGTCGGGAGACTCTTCATTCCAATTAATGACTCTCCAACACAAAACCGAGATTAGCTTGGCGCAGACTATATATAAACAGACAAGACACATTCGGCGGCCACCTCATGAGGTCTTGACTCATCCCGACTCATCCAAATAAATGGTCATACGTAAAGTTTCAGTTGTATGTAATACAACATTATACCATTCTGTGACTTAACAGCTAAGAAGCTAGGTTTAAGGAAATATAAACCAATTCTATTGAGTTTAGTAGTATTTTCCTGCAAGGATTGTCCGCATTAAAAAACTTTTCTTTGTGGCGAGTGGCTTGCCACGTTCTTTTCCGGTATTATGATCAACTCCTGGTGGGTCGGGTACCATGTGCTCACCTACTGGGTGCCGAGGGGGCCGTCATTTGCATGAGGAGATTTAGGCGGCAATTTCCAGGCCTCCCTGCTGTAACAGCGCAAGGCCACAGGAGTGGGGGGGTTGGAAATCCAGGGGTGTGTATTTAGCATCGGTGGCCGGCTCCAGCTGACCACTCCGCATGAGTTTTGGGGACAACGGTGACCCCCCGCTGAGACACCACCCCCCCCGGCAACTTTTGATATCACATGAGCAGGGAGTCCAGTCCCAATTTAAATGCAATCTTAAGCAATTAGCTAGGCAGCAGTAATATGGGGTGCCGCTGGTGCTGGCGGTGTGTGACTACCGGGGCAGTACTTACGCTTGTTTTGGAGACAAGATGAGGGCACTAACGCCCAGGTAGGCAACTTGGAACTGCATAACCAATTTTGAGTCCCGGAGTCAGCTCTAAAATGAGTGACCCGGGGCAAATCAATCAATTCCCCTTGCTAATTAAAATCCGATCTGGAGCAATGCAACCGGGACTTATTAAAGTGCTCCATGCGGCATGTCTGCGCTGGTGCTTTAGCAACATGCCAATAGCAAGCACACTGGGTGATCAGATCGTTTCAGTTGTTTCAGGGGGAAAAAGGTTGCGTGGGGCTACTTTGCTGTGGCACACGGGTCGGGCACCTGCACAGTATTGCGCTTGAATTATCCTGCATGGTTGTGCAAAGCTCACTGGTGTAACCATCCAGGACCCTAGCATAATTCCATCGACGCCCAGACACGAACGTTAGGTAAAGTGGGAAGGGACCCAAAGTGCCTATTGTTGCCGGTGGTTCCTGAGATGGAGACCGTTACGTGGCATCAGTGGATCAGTGGCAGTTGTGTAGGAGTAGTAGGAATGTGGACCACTGCCCGGTGCCTGCAGAGGTGGTTGGGAAGGACCCTGCTGTTACATGGCATTCTCAAGCACAGCCTACATTATTCACAGGGTGCACACAAGCTTCATGTAGGGGGCCTCGTTCAAGGTTGGGTCCTTACAGTGGTGCCTTTGTGAGTGACCTGCACTGTGGGGGTTGTTTGTGGTGCTTTTCCTTTGGTGTGGGATGCTCGGTTCAAACCCGGCCTGTCCTGTTTGGTGCCAGGGTGGTGCTGTTGGTGGCATGTGCTGTGAGCAGTCTGTCTTGGGGGTGCAAGTGGATGGCTTTGTTGGGGGCAAGCGGTTCAATTTACGGATGTATGTCAGTACAACGCGATCTTTTAGATCGCGGTACTTGACATCGCGGGCATTACAACGCAAGTCGTTACAACGACTTGCGTTGGAGGGCACGGATTTTGGAATATTATAATTTTATATTCCAACACCAGTCCACGTAACAGTAGGGAAGGTGTTGGAATATAAAATTATACCATTCCTTGTCCAACAGCGCCATCCAGTGCAAGTTGTAGTAACGACTTGCGTTGTATTGGCATCGTTGTAAAAAGGCACTGCGGTGTAAACACCGCGTTGTAAACGATGCTCCCCTCAATTTACAGTACTGGTGATGCAAAGCACTCTGTCACAAGGATGCCAGCCGTTTGCGGCATTCTCATTTATCTACGAGTTATGCGTAAATATTTAATCCATGCCGCCACGTGGAATCGGACCTCCAGGTGGAGGCATTCAAAAAGATAAGTGAGCTGGCCGAGTTCGCAGGTGCATGTCTGGTGGTTGCGCTATTGTCATGGTATAGGTTTGAGCAGTTGGAGTTGGCAAGTGATTTTGACCAAGCACCTGATGCTACACGAGGGCTTTGCAGTCATGGACAGTGCAAGGGCATTGTATTTGCCCCAGGGGGCAGCAAGCAAAGGCTAGGATGTTTCCACATCTGGTGCCAGAATGCAGGGCTAATAATGGCCAGATTATTAACCGAAGAAACCCTCCTGGCGGAAGGCTACGTGTTCTAACGCCCCCGGAAGTGGGCCCTCACAGTGAGGTAGCTCCCACCTCATAGCCACAGCTAGGTCCTACTGGGCTTTCAGTCAAATGACCACTTGCGCAAGAAGGTCAAATGGTGTTTTAAAAAGGGGTATGAGATGGGTGATGGAAAAGGGAACCTGTGCAGTTTTAAGTTGTGCAACTTACATGGCCTGGGAAGAGTGTGCGCAGAGCAGCAAAGGAATTGAAAGAACGTGGGAAACGCTTTTCCAAATCTGGCACCAGAACACAAGGTTAGTCAGGGCCAACTTGTTTGTTGGGTGACTTATGTAGGTGAAGACTTATTGCAGTTCTTGCATAGTCCCATCATTTCATAATTGAAACATTGCCTTAGGTATTCCTGGGCATTAAGGAAGGACAGACAAGCAGCCAGGGGATTACAGAGCAAGTGAACTCTTATCTTAGCGTATTATATGAGGGCTGCATCACCTACAATAAGAAAGAAAGCATTTCTTTAATTGTTGGGTTGGACCCATACAGGACATCAAGGAATAATTGAGCTACACTAACTTCCCCCACTCAAAACATCATGGCCATGCCCCTTGTTGTTCACAGCAACTACACATATGAGCATTTCAATTACCTGAATTGATTGCCCACTTAACAGTATGTCTATTGCACATGAGGAGTGAGGGTGAGTCACGGGACACAGGTGGTGTGACGGCAACGCAAGACTGTTAGCTTATAGGAGGTAGGAGGTTCCGCATCACCAACCAGAAGGGTGCCAAGTGGCAAAAACCAGTAAATAGGTTTAATATATGTGTGTCTCTGGCCTTGCGGCTGTGTAGAGCCATTCTCAATCAGATTTGGGATAGCGCCTGGGCTACTGAATCCAATGTACTTGAAAAATAAGCACAAGGCTTATGTGAACCTGCTTGATCTTGAGTGAGGACAGACAACGCTGTACCATCACGTTCTGTAACAAAAAGTGTAAAAGGTTTGCTGTAACATGGTGTCGCTAAAACTGGTGCTTGACATAAAGCTTTCTTTAATTCCTCAAAGGCCTGTGTATGTTCCTGAGTCCAAGGGAGGGCAGTCGAAGTCGCTGCCTCCTGTGTTGTCAACTGAATGAGTGGTTTAGCTAGAAATGCATATTGAGGAATCCATTGTCTGCAGTACGAGGTGAGGCCTATAAAGGCCCGCACTTCCTTTTGTGTCTGGGGTTGTGGCATATTTATAATTAACTGGATACGGTCAGGTGTGAGCTGTCTCCCCACTTTGGACAGCAAGTGACCCAAGTACACAACTTGCTGAACACAGAATTGTAGCTTCGAAGGAGACACCTTGTGTCCCTTGTCGGCCAGAAAATGTAAAACTGTCAGTGATGCTTGTTCACATTCGGGTTCACTTTGTGCGGTGATCAGCAGATCATCGACGTACTGTAGCAAGGCAGTATTAACTGGCATTTGGATACAATCAAGTTGTCTTTTCAGTGCTTGGCTATAGATGCTGGGGCTTTCTGTGAATCCTTGAGGTGCGCGTGAAAATTTGAAACTTCGTCCATTTAAACTGAATCCGAAGAGGTATTGGCTCTCTGGATCAATGGGTACACTGAAGAAGGCGTTCTTGAGATCAATTACAGTAAAGAATGTTGCTTCTGAATCAATAGCAGTCAATAGGGATGAGATGTCGGGAACCACAGGATACTGTGGAACAATGCATTTATTCAATTCTCGTAAATCAATCACCAGCCGATATACTGGCGGTGCATTGGGATCAGTACGTTTAAGAATCGGAATGATAGGGGAATTACAGATATCGGAGTCGGTTTCTACGACCACTCCTTGGGCAATGAGCTCTTCAATGATTTCCAGTAAAGCCACTACAGCATCGGGTGGTAACTTGTATTGTCTGATTCGTGGTAAAACAACTCCTGGTTTGAGTGTAACACGGTATGGTGTAATGTGCATGCAACCTACATCGGTTGGGCCTTGTGCCCACAGGTGTTTCGGTACATTTTTCAATCTGACATCAAACTCTCGTAATACATAGTGACCCTTAAAGTCACGCAGGAAAAGTCTAACTCCTTCCGGAGAACAACATATCACAGCTCCTAGAGCCTTCAATGTTTTGATACCTAACAAGTTTTCTGGACATGACTTCGTCAGTAACAAGTCTGTAACACGTGATAATGGACCCACAGCTAGGGGGACTGGTTTCGATACCTCATTTACAATAGGCTGTCCTGAAAAACCAAGGGAAACATTCTGTGAGCCTGAGAGGGGTGCCCCTGGGACTTCATTATGGCTTATTGTTGTGCGGCTTGCCCCTGTGTCAATTAGAAACTTTCTGTCTTTTCCCAATACTTGACTGTGTACATAAGGACCCTCTTGATCTACAGGAATCTCAATAAGAGGCAAGCCAACCTCCCTCTCTAGGCTGTTTTATGTGTATCGCTGATAATCGGGATAATCAGATTGGGCATACAGGTTCATCTGTCGTGAAACTTGCTGTGTCGCGGCAATGGGCTGTGGCTGTGGCTGTGATACCGCTGCGGTCTGTGCTGTATGTGGTGGAGCGTGCATAGGTTGTGAATTCTGTGAAGTCTGTGGCTGACCCTGGTCTTGTCTAGGCGGATGCGGTCTTTCTTTAGTTTTTCCTGTTGCTATATTGTGTTTCAGGACTGAACATTCATGTACGTAGTGACCTGGCTGCTTGCAATAGTTGCATGTCCCTTTAACGGGAGCTGCTGAATTACCTGTCTGGGTCGTACCCTTTCTCTGGCCGTCGGCTGGAACCGACTGGGCCACTAACAATTTCATTTTCGTGTCTTTCATTCGTCTCTGTTCGTGATCTTGTTCTTCTCTAATTCTGTTCTGGTGGTATTGTAACATTTGTAACATCTGGGATGGCGTATTTGCTTGCCATGTACTTTCAACTTTATATACACGGTTCTTAACTGATGTCAGGGAATTCTCGACTAACTTTGTTACAAAAAGGTGTGGGTACGACTCGCTACCTGGTTTTAGGCCACTATTAATAATGAAACATTTCTCGAATCTTGAATAGAAGTCACTGGTGTCCTCATCGTGTTTCTGTTTACAGGCTGAGATTGCATCCCAGTCTTCCTTTTTAGTTGTCAGTAATCTTGGCAAGACCTGTACTATTAAACCTGGTAAGGCTTTAGCTTTGTCCCCAAGGCCTACCCCTGGGGTACGACCTTTTTCCTCGTCTTCTATTGCAGTCCATATAATCTTTTTATCTCCCACCTCCCATTCCTTTTCTTTGAGTTTCTCGTAGATGCCGGTGGGCAGCAGTACTTTTAACAATTTCATAATATCTGTATACGTGTAATCTCCCATGAGTAACATGTCTTTAAGTTCTCTGTGAAAACCTGCAGGGTCTTTATCATGACAGGGTACTAGTTTCTTCATTTCTAACAATTCTAACTTTGTTAAAGGTGTGTACACATACACACGTTCCAAGGTATTATTAGCACCCATAACTGGGTGTACTTCTCGTAAGGGATTCTGTCTGTCGAAATGCTCAAAGTGACACATTTTTCTTTCTGGTGGCTGAGCTGGAACATATTGTGGGCCTAAGAAAGCGTTATATTTACGTCGTTGTTCTAGAATTATTTGAATTAATCTGGTACTTAGGCCTCTCCATCTATTCATAAGTAGGGCTTCTAATGTATCAGGTAAGGGACCTGGATCAGAATGTTGTTGTCTGTATAACGTGATGAGATGCTGAATCATGTATATACCAGCTAATTTCTGCTCGTCTGGGGAAAGGTTCAGAAATGTCTGTGCTACTGTATCATCATTGTACGTGTTAGAATTGTCAGCCCATAGCACTGCTGACTGGGCTAGTTCTTGTTCATCCATAGAATTGAGTACATGGTACTTGAAGCATTCTATTGGTAACCTGAAACAGATATTCAGGAGAACTCGGTTTTGATATGCCAGAGAGAAAGACTCTCTTGCTTTCCGGACGAATGCCTTTCCTAAGGTAACTTCCCTTACCTACATACGCTATCCTGTCTGTAGTCGTTTCTGGTTCTTCAGGTCCTTCCTCCTCAGAGGAGTCATTCTTGTCACTTTCTTTTTCTTTTTCTTTCTCGTGTATTTCTATTACTTCCTTTCTTATTTTCTTGTACATGCTTGATATACAATTCAGTTTATCATGCTTTCCGTCGGCTATATTTTGACCCCACTTGTTTAGTGCTTCCATTTCTTCCTGGTCTACCCCAGGCCTGTCTCGGTCTCTTATTAAGCAATTTATGAAAAAACGTAATACATATGCTTGAGTGTCAACTTTCTGGTGTGCCAGGGCCTCCTTAATACTTTCGGGATTTTCCCCAGTCTGAACAAAATGATATATTCTGTCTAGGTGATCAGTCATCCCCGGGAATAACACTAGGTAATCTGTAGCTTGTCGCAAGCGTAGTGATGCTATCAACATTCTATCATCTTTACCGGGTACTGGATCGTATCTGCAAATTGGAAGGGGTTCTTTGAGTATGTCGAGACGGGGTGATTGGGGTGTATGTTGCTTCAGCAGGTCCCTAAGGTGTAATCTGTGTGTTACTGGCGGGGTCTGGAGACCCCCTGTCGCACCTCCTGAGCCAGAGGCTTGAGCGCTATTTCTCTGTGGAGTCTGTATGTGTACCTAAACTTGTCTCTTACTGGGATCCGGTGCAGTCGGATTCGGTATATTAATCTTAGGTGCGGGAAGTGGTGGAGGTGGAGGAACAGGTGGAGCAGGTTGTCGAACGGGGGAACCTTGTTGCGGTAATGGCGGGATATTGTCTTGAGGCGGGTTGCCACCTCCGTCACCGTCCGTAGGCGGGACGCGGGCACGTGGATTGGTGTAAGCGGGTGCTACATCGTCTAGATAGGAAGCAAGGAATATGTCTTTAGTGGTCCTGTGATTTACCTTAGTCGGAACCAATGGTGGAGGCAGATTTTTGGGTATTTTTGAAGTGGTTTCAGGCGAACCCTCGGCCACTAAGTACATGCCATTTACAAGATTATTTCGCATACGGTCTACTTGTTCTGCTTTTACTCGGATCCCTTCATTAACTAATTCGTTTTCTCGGACTCTATCCGACTCTTCTCTATGTCTGTCTTCTTTACGGAGTGCTTTTTCGGCACGTTTATGTGATTCTTTACGCCAAAATTCTATGGCGTCTTTCTGAGATTGTCTGGCTTTCTTTTTCCATAGCGCTTCTTCTACCTTCATGATGCACTCGGCATCCCATGTTCCTGTAACGGGCCATCTGTGTCTCTCGTCTAGGTGCTTGGTGTAATCGGCCCATAAATCTAGATACAATATGGCATCTAAGCCATGCTTATGGTACATAAAATTTCCAGGAGTGTCCCTAGGGGGGATAGGAATTTCTTCCTCTAACATCCCTTTCCTAGTTCCTATCTGTCTTAGTTTATTGAAGAACGGCATCTTGTTACTTAGTACTGGATACTCGATACTGGTTACTTACTCTGAACACAGCTAGTTACACAAAAACACAGTAATGTACATCAAACAGTCACTCATACCACGACATTAATCACATGAAAAACATTTTAAACATGTATGACTACCTTGATACTAGATGTACTGCTAAACAGCACAGATACACTGTCGAGGACAGTGCAAGAACTTGTATGCTTGATATACTGCTAAACAGTACAGATACACTATCTAAAACAGTGCAGACCGCGTTTGTGTACCCAAACACGTCTTTACCGGATACATAATAATGCACCCGTCTAGATACGTCCCAGCAATGGTACTCACCGGGAAGCACGGAACGGAAGGCCTCGGAAAACTCGACTGGACTGGACCGGACTGAACTCGACTCGACTCGACACGTGGATACTTCGGAAACTGGTGGGCCTCTTGACACCTCGGACCTTGCTTCTTTCGGCTAGGCTCTGGTTGGGATCCTCCGCACTCCTCACCGCCTCGTCTGGGTGCTGATCGCAGTCTCCGTCACCTCCGTGGGCCAGAGGGAGATACAGGAAATCCTGCGGGTACGCGTAATTGTCCGTCTTGACTTATGGCAGGGGGCAAAGGATGCAACGCACCAACCGGCGCGTAAGGTGGGGGAGGGGTCCCTATTCGGGCGCCAAAATAATGTGGTAAATATTTGATTTACCGTCCTAATTTCTATGCAGGTAAGTACTTAAACAAAAATAACTCAATCGGAAAGAAAGACGCAGAGTCCGTGGTGTTAGAGTTCTTAGGGGTTTTATTCCTTAAAAAGGAATGGTTCTAGAACCGGATATCGGATTCCTGACACCACTGGGGTGCAGGAAGGGATAGAGCATACTTTATTGACAAGACATAACTTTTATACTTAAACCATATAATGAATTCCAATATAGTAGGCGTAACAGCTGAGAGAAACAAGATAAAAGCATACACGTGTTAGCAATACGTAATCAGAAGGCGTGAACTGGGCGTGAACATAGAGGTGTGTGCAAGAAACGTCACATGTAAGCGTCACAAGTAGGTGGGTACATAGCAGAATCTTGCAATGTCAGCAGAAATCTGAGGTCTGAATGCGCGCGCAGCTGCATGACGTGTGATTGACGTGAAGCTGGAGGGTGCAGGGGACTTGACATTTACACTAGCGGAAAGAGACAGAAGTCTGGCATGTCAGATCAACTTGTACCTATATCATATCTGATATCTGATGTTTGGGAACCATATTATCTAGAGGGAAAGGTCTCTTGGGCAGAGGCTATTCTATACTGACTAAGAAGTGCATGTATAAGCGTCTACGTGTCTGCATGAGATGCGAGGGGGCATGGGCCTACCATGGTAACAGAAGCTATGAATTACTTGCACGGAGACAGTGAGGCCGGGCCCTTTGCTCTGCAGCTGGAAGGATGTTTACTTGAACTAGTAGGCAGGAATGTATGTTTGAGGAGCGGAGCAGATAATTCGAAGGTTGAATACAGTCTTGGCAGGCAGCAGGCTGAGCTAAGCGCCGTTAGCTGCACAGGGAGTAAGGCAGAGGTCACAGGTACAGAGGCAGCCCAGGCTGAGGCGTTCAGAGTCAGAAGGCAGGAAAAGGCTAGATGGCGGAATTCAGGGCCTACTTCGCCAGAGGCTGGAAAACGTGTAAAGTACACTACATAAAGACGTTGGCACGGCATACTTAGGAACGGAATATTCAACCCGTTCAGGGTGGATCTGAAAGAGGACATGTTAACGTTGGACGCAAATGTATTTGCGTCTTCATAGCTGGCACAGGAGGGAAGTTACATGCACTTTAGGCTTGTACATGGAGACGGTGGGGTACACGTTAGGGAACATTTCTTGATCATAAAATTTATATTTCCTCAGTACTCTAACTACCCCTAATATATCATAAGCTTGAACCATTATCATTACCAGATAAATGCAATGTAAAGAAAGCAACTGAAGTCAAACCGTTCATTTAACCACTTGGGGTTCACAGTGTCCAAAAAGTTGTTCCAATGAAAATTGTGTCTTATTGTTCTAGGATCAAAAAAAGGAGTTGGCTGATGTTAGACAAGGAATTACTGGGACGGAAAGAAAGGTGGCAGACAATTTAGGGAAATAGGCTATAACGGAGTGTATGGTAGGCGAAAGTAAGATAGTGATCTGTACGGTATATGGATCAAACCTTGACGAGGCTAAAACACTGGAACATCTCAATGTGGAATTGGCTTTATGGGATACCCCGCTGATATTATGTGGAGATTTTAACATCCATGGGGAAAGTACGATGCGGGATGTGGAGAACCAGAAATATACAGGGCGCACACCAAAAGTCTTTGGAGCATTACATCTACTCTTGCAGGGTCATGGGTTGGTGAATGTGTGGGCAGCTGTAAATCATGGATACCCAGGCTATACATGTTATTCATATCCCCATAATAAATTAGTTAGGTTGGATTATATTTTTATGTCTCAGCTACTTATTACGGGGGCTAAGATGCAGGTGTGGCCGAGGATAACTTCGGATCATGGCCCTGTAGTATTGGATATATGTAATATAGCTCAAGGAAATAAGCTTAGGTCATTTACTTTTAATAGGAAATTACTTGGAGATAAGCAAGACCATATTAAAAACTGGACAACACCGTTTTTGGAGAATAATAGAGGCTCTACTACCCAAGCGATTGTATGGGATGCGTTGAAAGCAGGGCTGAGAGGTGCAATGCTCAGCTATGGGCTGGCTAAACAAAGGCAGCAGAAAATTCTTATGCTGGGGCTTTTGGACGAGTAAAGGATAGGTGAGCGGGATCTGGTCCAAGCGATAAGAAACAGTGTGGATGTCAAGGAGATACAAACTCAGATTGCTTGTAGTAAAGCTAAGATTGATATAATCTGGAGTCAGGAAATCACAGGTCAATATAAAATCTATAGAGAAGAAAGGTATGAATATGGGAAAGCTACAGGTCGCTGTCTGGCTCAAAGGCTTAGAGGTAGGCAATATTCACAGAAGATAGTATCATTGGATGATGGAAAGGGGAATGTAGTAGCAAATATGGAAGGAATTCTGGAGGTATTCCATGATTTCTATGAGGAGTTATATACACAAGATACAGTCGAAATGGGTGACGTAGGCGCTTTTTTGCAACAGATGGATCTAGTGGGTCTTGAAAAGCGGGACGCCATAGAAGCTCTGATTACTATGGGAGAACTCGAGGTAGCATTCTGTTTACTGGCTAGTGGTAAAGCGGCAGGGTCAGATAAATTGCCATTGGAGATATATCGAACGCTTTTTCAAGTAATAAAGGACGACATGCTGGCCACATTTTCAGAAGGTCAAGCTGGAAATCCGCCACCATCATGGGACAAAGCCAATATTGTGGTCTTCAAAAAGAAAGATAAGCCGGCTGAACTGCCAGGGTTGTATAGACCAATATCTCTGATAAATGTGGATGGAAAAATATATTCAAAAATGTTGGCAGCAAGGTTGTCTCAAGTAATTACCCCATTGGTTTCTAAGCACCAACATGGCTTTTTACCAGGCAGGAGCACGGTTAATCACCTTAATAAGGTAACTGCAATGATTGACTATGCTAGTGTACAACAGAAGAGTCTTGGTGTAATATTTTTAGATGCTGAAAATGTGTTCGACCACGCCCTGGCCATTTCTCTGGGCTGTTATGCTTAAGATAGGGTTTGGGCCCCGATATGTTATGGCTGTACAAACTTTGTAGAAATCTCCACGGGCTAAAATATATGTAATGGGTAGGGAATCAGCCCCTGCACACATTACTAGAGGGACAAGACAGGGATGTCCCTGCTCGCCCTTGTTTTTTGCCTTATATATTAACCCACTCATTGTATTGTTGGAAGCAACAAATAGGATTAAGTCTATGGCTTGTGGGCAACATCAGGGGCTTGTATTAGCTTATGCTGATGATATAGCAGTGGCAACATCTGATCGAGAGCGAGCAGTGGTGGAGATAGAGAATCTGGCTCGGTATTCGGGGAAGTGGCGGGATACAAGTTAAATGCTGCTAAAACCCAGATTGTTCGTCCTGAAGGAGCATGCCCTGGAGAAGGACGGGTTACGGGTGAAGCCATGTATTTGAGTATCAAAATTAGGATATCACCACAGGATTTAGTTGAGGTGAATTGGGGAGATGTAGTCTCTTCGGCTAAAAGACAACTGGACAGGGTTGAATGTTTACATTTATCGATGGTAGGAAGGTGCAATGTGCTTAAAATGGGTATTTTGCCTAAAGCTATGTATTATTTTAGGACAGTTCCATTGGAGCTGACTTGTTTAAAATGATTGAAACTACAATCCCTATGTGATAGGTTTATACGGGGACAAAAGAAAGCTCGTCGAGCTTTGAAATATATGGTGTAACCATGAGACCGAGGAGGATGGGCTGTACCAAATTTTACATTTTATTATTTAGTAGGTCTATTACAAAACATGCCGTTTCTTTTGACTGGAGAGGAAGAACAGTTGGTAGAAGCACCAAATATATATCAAATGTTGATGGGAGCGGAGGTTAGAAATACTTTATTTAAATTTTTGGAACCCCGCTACTTTAATAGAACACAATTCAAAGTCATGATTTCAGCATATAAGGCTTAGAAAACAGTACGTCGGATGCTAGTTTTTAACTCGGATATGCTATTAAACACCTTTAAACTCTATAGCTATATTTCCGGCTATCTTTTGGGATATGAAGATGGAAAGGTGGCGTTCTAAAGGGATCAGGCAATTTGGAGATATATACTGTGGCGGGATGCTTATTCTTTTTTCTGATTTGATGGATCGGTACGATTTGCCAAAAAATGATTTTTTTAATTATTTACAAATACGGGATTTTCTCTGTAAACATTATAAGCATTTAGAGGTAATCCCCAATTCTCTAGTTGAGGCAGTTATGAAAAGAGCTAAGTTTGGGATACTATATAGACTATTGATTGACACTCAGTCTGACGAAATAGAGAATCAGGATAGGAAATGGAGAGCACGATTTGGGCTTGAAGACTCATACGTGCAACAATCAATTGACACTGCTGGTAGGATTCTCTTGACAGCAAGTTTGTAAACTCAACATTATAAGACTTATTTAATTTATATCATACCCCTGCAAAAATGATGAAAAGGGGTGGGCCATACGATAGGAAATGTTTTAGATGCGATATGGAAAATGCTGATTTAGTGCATATATTTTATGAATGTATAAGTTTATCTCAATTTAGAAATCATATTGAACTGTTTTTGTCAGAAATTACTGGGGTGGCTGTAAATATTTTTAAAGAGTACGGGGTCCATTAGGATGTCGGGCGGATTGCCTCCGCCAGGGTAGCGGTGGCCACCGCCACCCTGGCGGAGGCAATCCGCCCGACATCCTTCCCTGCATTCCCCCCGCCATATTACGATGGTGGAGGGGACCGCAGCGGTGGGAAACACCGCCCGCCTGTTTTCCGCCCCGGTCGCCTTGCGGCCGGGGCGGAAAAGGGATAATATGGTGGCGATGTCTATCAGACACTGCCAGCCATATTAGCATAGGCATTTTACAATGCCTTTCCGTGGCGGCAATGCCGCCACGGAAAGGCATGTGGTCTTCACTCTGGGGGCCCCCTGCGGGCCCCCAGAGTGAAGTACAGTTGGGGGGGTGCACATGGGGGGTACCTGTGGTACCCCCCTTCATTGTCATTTGCAAATGAAAATGTAAAAGTGCATTTTCAGCATTGTGGCGGGCGGTGCAGAGAGCACCGCCCGCCACAATGCTCAATATACAGGATGTGCCCGCCACTGTGGCGGGCACATCCTAATGGTGCGTGCGGGACCCCCGCCCTTAGGGCGGGCGGTCCCGATTTCCGATAGGATGGCGGGCAAAGCCCGCCCGCCATCCTAATGGGGCCCTAAATGTTAACAGGTGTGAGGGAGGCTACAAAAACAGGTCAAGTTTGTTATCCATTTATGTACTTTGTATTCATAGCAGTTGCACAACTTTGTTTTGCTTCAGTTTGACTTCAACCCGACACCCTATCGTTTGAGATGTGGCGAGCAAAGTTCTACAATATTTTTAATCTGGAATATAGTCTCTATTGTTTGATATCAGTGAACAAGAAAAAACTGGGGAATCAGATTTGGGGGCCGATGCTCAACCACATGAAGATATCTGTTGGAATGTAATAGATTTCTATAGCGTGGAATTTGATTTCTTTGTGTTGGATGTTTAATGGATTGAATTTGACATATATGCTATGAATTGAACAATAACTTTTTTTTTTAATGAAATTTTGTTCTTTCTGAACTGTGGGTTTATTCAATATTTTCTTCAAATTTCTTGATCTTGAAAAGGCAAAACTGGGTGGTGCATTGAATATCCCTTTGAAGTCAACTTCTGTGCTGAGTATAGGCCAATATTTGAGTATAATTATTTTGATCTGGTAACTCTGAGTGGAAAACTTTGATACAAATACACATCGATTTTCTTCCTTGGTCCGACCTGTGCTTTTCAGTAGTTCTTCCCATGTCCAGGTGTCTGCTTTGAGAGTTGCTGTTTCTTGAATGTCACCTGGGTAACCTCGGTCTTTGAATTTCTTGATACATGTTTTCATGCTCTCTTTATACAACTCTTCATTTGATGATAGCATAGGTGAAAATTGTGTGCTTCTTAAGGTTCTCATGACCAATGCGGTTCGTGGTATCTTTTCAAGGGGAAGAAATATAAGTTAGGCACCTAATCATGTACAAAATTGCACATTAAGGCGGCAGTGTTTTATTGCAAGTTGCAACCGGGAGATTCTCTCATTAATGTTAGCAGCTGCTCACATAGCCAGCAGTATGCAGCCTGGGGCGAATACCACCGATTAAACTGTAAAGGCAAAATTCCTGTACGAAAGGAGGTATAAATAGCAAGCACACGAGGACTCCCTGGCTTACTGTCACATAGTGCATGGCAGGATAGTCACCAAGGTTGGACAGTGTATTGGGTATGCCTTGCCAGGACAGTGACACACACTTCACACGACTGGAGCCCCTATAAAGGATAAATGCTGGAAACACAGACTGGAGTACGTTGGGCTCAAAAATCCTCTTCACCAAACTGCTGGGCATTTTGTTGCTAGATGTCGTTGAATGACAGGCAAGGGCATTAAGGGGCGGTATTAAGTAACAGGGTCATTTGCAGGGATGCAGAGGGGTCCCAGTGCATCCACTGAAGGTGGGCCACAGCTAAACATGAAACTGGGACTCTTGGATACCAAGACTCTTGCTGGTTTAAGCATCTCGGGTCACAGCTGAATAGCAGGTACTGTGCATCTGTGATGAGACGGCAGTTAAGCAAGCCTGGTGAGCTGCATAAGTTGTCACTCCACGAAAGGGTGAGGTGTCTCCAATAGTGGGCACAATACATATATTCTTTCAAACCAGATTTGACACCATTATTGTGTTCACCAGGGTTTAGCAATCAAAGAGGTCTGTGCAATTGTCTGGTCAATGGGGCAAAGTACTCCAGTATGAATGTATGAATGTTTGTGGTATGACTGTGATATGGTTGACTTATGACTGGTTGATTGACATTTTATCTTGTGCTGTGTCCTTTATTTCATTCCCTTGTCACAAAATTTCTTTGGTGTTGACTATATCCAATAAGGTTTATAATATTGTACCATCTTATGATATTTTGCAGAATAAAACAGCTATTCAATAGCACCTCCCACACTTGAAGTATATATTTTTCTGGTTGATAAAGGGGTTTGTGAACTATATTATCAGTACTGGCATCTCTCTCTCTCGTTGTTTCGTTTATTAGGCTCAGCCTTACTGATTAGAGCCAGCCCTAGTTGTTTCTTGTTGATTTAAGCGAGGGCAATCATTCCAGGGATAACAAAGTGAACTAGGTCTATAGCTGGATTGAGCTCCAAGGGACAAGTGATTGAACGTTAGTTAAGCAAGCCTGGTAGACAGAGGAAGTTGTCACTTCACCCAGGGTGCTATGGCTGCACTAAATTGCGCAATACGAGCGTTCTTGGTTGAGCAATTGAAAATGCCTGTACAAATGTCCGGTCAACTTCAACGAACTATGTGCACGCTGTTCCATGGGCAGGTTACGGGTTGCTTCAGTTATGCATAAAATTCACTGCCCTCATAGCCATTGTAGACAGGCTGGTTGTGGAAGCGGTCATCTGACCAAGGGTGCTGCTGTTCCATAAATCTGATAGAGACTACTAGCCACAGATTCCTTAATTTAGACTTATCCCAAGGCGTGAGACTGGATCCGGAAATCTTTTGCCCAGCATGCTTGCCCGCCGGGGGACTGCATCATGCGACTCCGCCCAGGCATCGTCCGCGTACGTGATGTCAGCGAGGTCACATAAGTCCCACCCGGCGCGCCTACGTCCGTTTTTTCCTTTTCCACGTGCAACGCGGATCCGGTTCGTGCTCCAGGCCTGTTTAGGCCTTTCGCTATTGTGCGTGTTTTTGGGAACAGAGTGCGGATGCCTTCGGGCTTTAAGACGTGCCCTTCTTGTGGACTCCTGATGTCGGCGACGGACCCTCACCTCATTTGCATGTGGTGTTTGGGGGAAGATCACGGCTCCACTGATTGCGAGGCATGCCAACATTTGAAGCCAAACTTCTCTCTGCTCGCATGTCCAGATCAGCTTCGTCACCTCGACCAGCTTCTGCGGAAGGCTTTCGACACAGCCGTCGTTATCCTCATTGGCCCCAGCGCCGACTGACTCAGCTTCAGGCTTGGAGGATGTGGTGCCGTTGGGGTGCAGCTCTTCGGGGGGTCCCTCCTTCGGACCACGGTGCCTCAGCTTCGCTGCAAACTGCCACGGGAGTCCTTGTGGTGACGCAGGAGGTTGCCAGGGGTTGGGTCGCGTTCCGAGCCCCTCTCGCCATATGGACAGGCGGTGACCTTGTCTGAGGCCGAGGTGATGCCGCTACGGCGCCGGCGACTGCTGGCCCTGGCGGCGCCACAGGGGTCAGTGAACCCCACTCGTCCCATCACGGGTCAAGGCTGGAGGGGGCCCTGCATCCCTCCCCGAGCCCCTCTTGTCCCCCCACACATACAGCTGCCTCGTGGGAGGTCGAGTTTGCCTTGGCGCCTCTGGGGCACACAATGTGCTACATGCATTTCCCAATTCAAACCGGTTCCTGGGGCACTCAGCTTCAGCTTTGGCACGAAACTGGACAAAGGGGAAGGGGTGTAACTACCCCCACCCCAGATCCACCCATAGGAGGGACCTTAGAGTTAGCCGACCCCTAAACTTGTTATAAGTATAGAACCCCAGTCCCTAGGACTTTAGATTACCCTGGATGAAATTCTGCAACATATATCCTGGACCTTCGACATTCCATATCCACTGGAAGATGGAAGAAATCTCCCTTGTGGTCAAGGAGTGACCACCCTGTTCAAACAGGCACCAACAGCATCTTTGCCGGTCTGTATTTTCAAGGCTCCCGCCGGATCCCGAAGAATTTGCGACACAGGACATGGACTTCCAGACATCTCTGACCCGACCGCCGCTCACAGCAAAGCAGAGACCCGTGGCGGACATGAGAGACGTGGGACCAGAACTCCTGGACATCCTGCATTTTGCTACCTGCACCGACTTCTCGAGGTATCCCTAAGTTGTGCATTGGGGTGCTTGAAGCCCCAGCCCCGAGCACCTTTTGCACTGAAGCTCAGAGGCCCACACTCCACGAGTATCCCATGGGCCCGCTTTGTGCATTTCAGCTCGACACGTCTTTGCGGTTCCTAGTCCGTTGTGTGGTGTGCTTTCATTTGTACTCAAGAGATTATAAATAGTAAAACAACTTGCTTAACTCATCTCCAATTCTTAGCCTGAAGGCTGCTCTTCACAGCTACCACTAAGGATAGCTTTCTATAAGGTTGACTTTATAACCTACCATCAATAAGGGTCAATTAGACTGGTGCAAGGTGCCCACTAGAACTAGTGGACATCATATACCAGGCTAACTTCTCACACCCACCCCCTCAAATTTTCCCCAACTCATTTACTTGTTTCTACTCAAAATGTTCCCCCACCCACTCTGCTTTTTATGCCCCACCCCCTCTACTTTTTCCCCCACCCCCTCTACTTTTCCCCCCCAACTCTACCTTTTTCCAACCTCTACTTTTTCCCTTGATCCCCCCCCCATAGGTTTCCTCCACTTTTTTTAGCACTACCTGTCAGTTACTTCCACCACCCCCTCCACTTATTTCCCCCAAAATGGATCTTCACAAAACTTGGCATGCCAAAGCTTAGTTGATGAAGCCAGTACATTTCAAAGTTTTGTTCAAATTCATTCAAAGAATCAAAAGAGAACTTTGAATTATTTTCTGTGATTCACAATACTGAGTTTACGTACAGGGTATTTAGCTTCCCTAAACGAACAAAGTTTAAAATAAAACAGCATTTCCTCTTTCTTTCAATGCTAGTAAAATTCATTTGCTTTCACTATGACAGTGTTGCTTTTAGACCATTAATAAGCACACCTGACATGTTTACCCTTGTAGGCCCATCCTGGATGTAAAAATCTACCAATTAATCCTCCCCACCATGTGAAAATAAGCACTGTACATGTAACTTTCTGTTAGTGAAAGGGTTACACTGTTCCACGTTATACTTTATTTTCCTTTAACAATGTAGAGTAGGTTTAGCAGCACATGCAATGTACTACAAAAGAAAGCACATTTGAGAAAGCAGGTTTTTGATTTCCTTACAAAGTGGTTTGCATTTAAAATGTTATCTCTAATAATGTACATTGTTGCATAAAACACATTTTAAATATTAGCACATTATCCTCATCAAAAACAATCATTTCTCAAAACATTACTGTATATGTAATCTCAGGCAAATATTGAATACTAAATGGTATTTAAATCTTAAATCTTACTAAAACGTACTAAAATCAATTAATAAATCATGAAATATAAAAAATAGACACTATTTAAAATATCTTTTTTTAAATGTAAAAATGTATACTCATACAACACAAAGAACATTCCAAATTTTGGAACCCTCTTTTTACACATTTTTACATTGAGCAAAAGGTATACATTTGTACATTCAACTTCCATGTAATTAATGCCATTTGATATACCTTCAGACTCATAATATTATATGAATTTCAATTGAAGTGTTTGATCATGATTTACACTTCATTTTTATAATAAAATGTTTCATATTGTGGTAATATTAAAGGTGTCAGTGTTTCAGAATATGGTAGTAAATGCTATTACCTTAGGTGTAAAAAGGTAGGTTTTCTATAATACAGTAGGTGTGTTGTCATTAATGTAAATAATCAGTGTAGTACACAATTGTGCCACAGTAGACTACCTAAAAATCCACATTTCTTGATAAAAGTATGTAGCTGGCGACTATTGTCGCTACTTGTATCTTGTGATGTGCAGTGTTGTATATTTAGAACTATCATGTTCCATTGACTTATCTGTTGATATATAGCTTAATGTATATTGCAGTGCTCCACTCGTGTTGTAATGTTCTTGTCTTGGGTTAATTTGTATGCGTAATGGTATGACTGTCCTTGTTTAGGCATGCAATTAGTGTTGTATTTGTAATTATATGCTACAAAGATATATGTTAACTATTAACAAATGATGTATGTATCTGCATGACAACTCATTCTTATGTTTAAATCAATACTTCCTCAGTGAAAGTGGCCAACAAAGTGTGGCCTTAAAGGGCAACTGGGATAGGAATTTCAAGTTTAAGGCAAAACATCACCTTAGCCACTCTGAACAATTATCTGTGTCCCAAATGATAAAAACTCTTCAAATTCATTGTAAGACAACTCTGTTCATCAGTTTTCCAGATGCTCATTCAATTTCTCACCAATCTTCAAGCCTAAAGGGTGTTTATCTTCAGTAAAATCATATATTTTTACTCTAAATGACACAGTTTCCCTGTTCTGCTGCCTCCTCTGATTAATTCAACAGTATCTTTTGCATAGTATAAGGTCTCCATTACTTTCATGTTTATGAAAGAAATGTCTTACCACAGGAAATGTGAAAGTCTTGTGGCTAATGGCTTCCTTGTGTTGCAAGTTCTCATCTTTTGGAGTTATCGTGCTTCCAACATATTTCAGTTTACAATGACTTACATTTTTTGCCCTGCCTATGCACACCCAGCATGTTTTGGCTAGCTCCCATCTCCAGGCGACTATGCTAGCATAGCCACTTAGTGGTACTTCACATACTGAGATCCGATTGTTGTCTATTGTCTATCACTTGCCATACCTCTTGCTAAGTTCTTCGAGGCTATGTGGATGCTGTGCAGGAAGCTCTTACCTCCTGCTTAATCTCGTGTGATTTTTACCTCACAATGGTTGTAACTGATGCATTGTACCCTTTTAACGTCTATTTTTATATGTCTTATATTACAAGTTGTATTATTCATTGGAGAAGTTCTATGACAAACTGTACTATATTGGAATGTTTTAACTTTTACACATAATGATCATGTATCTATGCTTGCATCTGTACTTTTATTACCCTGGTGGCCGAAATAAAGTTATTGTGAATTGAATTGAAAGAAATGCTTTGCCACAGTAAATGCGAGATCTTTTACTGGAGTTATCATGCTTCCAACATATTTCTGTTCACAAGAACATTCATGTATGTGTACCATGTGTTCTGTTCAGCAGGTAATATGTATCTCGATCAGCATTTTGCGATTTTAGTGTGGCACTTTGTATTCTTTTTTTGTCTGCAGTGTTGGTGCAAACCTATACAGCTCTTACAGAAAAAACCTTTAACATTGGTCTTCCATTCTGTGTCTTTGTTGCTCTTTGAATTGATGTGCCCTGTATCATTATTCAAATAACACAATCTTTTATGAGTTATTTGAGGTCTGTTTCCCAAAATGCTTTAAAACACATTGCCTGTCATCAAACTGTTTCACTGTCTATTCACCCTATCACAAATTTGGTTTGCATTTGAACTGTAATCTATAACCAGAGATATTGTTTTGCATATATCCTCAGTGACAACAGTTAGGGTAAATCATACTCCCCTTTATTTCATATATTGCTTTCTTGCATTTTCAGCACCTTCTCAGGGTTTTTTTTTAAAAAGTACTAATTTGCACTTTATTTCCTCTTAATGCAAATTATGTTCGCATGAGGATACTTAATTTCAGATTTTTATGTGGATTGGTGGCATGTAATACCTGAAGTGGGTTTTATATAGAGACGTGTAAAACTGCTCCTTGACCACAGTTCATATGTCCACGGGACTTATTGAAGGTTGACTGATATCTATAGTCAATATGATGTTTCTGATTTTTGCTAGAGATCTTTTCGACATTCAAAGTTTCTTGTTTGGTGTTGGGCCCAGTAGTGAACAGGTCATCAATAAATCCATGTGCTGTATGTTTATCCATCCTTTCATTCCATACAACCTTCTCCTCCCACCAGTCCATGTGGAGGTTTTCAAAGCTGTGGACATGTTTTGTGCCCATAGCTATTCCTTGTTTATGTTCGTACAAATTAAATTGGAACAAGAAAATGTTATTGGCCAGGCACCATTGTAATATTTATAACATTGTTCAATTTTGGGTCAGAAATATGTATTGGTCTTCTTTCTTTCAAAACGTACTTGCTTGCTGCAATGTCATTTTAATGTCTAATGGAGGTATATAAAGATGCTACATCTTGAGTGATCAAAAAAAAAATCTAGCCAAACAATGCCTTACACTGTCAAAATAGTTAGTACTGCCTATAATATATGAATGGCGTGGCTATGGAAAGTGATTCTCAAACTATGATTTTGCTTCTAAAAACAGGAGCAGCCGGTGCAGATAAGTGAGGTGGGGAGGAGGGGTAGGGTGGTGAGGGAGTTGACAGACGACGACAAGGGAAAAATGTATTTAAAAAAGGAAAACCACTTACTTTGTGCTTGCCACATCACCGACTCGGCTAAACGAAGTACCATTAAATATTATGTGCTCTTGCAAAGTGGTCTATGTCCCAGCTGTCTCCTACTGCATTAGTTCCATTGGATTCACACTCCCAAATATTACGGTCAGGATCTCTCTTATCATGCATAACATCAGCAAATTTACAAAAAAGACCTTAAACTTGTTTAGCAACACCCCAAGTAAAGATTTTCCACCGGCCTTTGACTTATCACTGTCTCCTAACAGTGGTCTTGAAAATTCTTGTAATCTTACAGGTGAAGCTGTACAGGCATTTCTGCAGCACTCTTATCTAATCTGCTACTAGTGGACAAATACAAACTTTATTCAGACCATATTCTAGAAGCAATTATTCAAAATTTACATTGTACGAAAAATTCCTTCGAAAAATCGAGAAAATGTTTAGTCTGTCAAGCTCTCTACTCCCCCAATCAAGCCTTCTTTGGCTGTAGATCAGTAACAATGTGAACATGCTCATGTGGAAAATGTCTACTTACCGTTGTAACACAGTTTTGTTCCTTATTAGTTGTTCAGTCATTGCGGGCGTCGACGTAGCCGACAAAGAAGGCCAAGCCGAGGCCGGTGAAGCTAATGTTAGAGGACATAGAGGGAGGTGACGGGCCGCCAGTCAATAACGTAGCCGTGGCTGGTACTGGGGAAACGGGAGTGAAAGTTGGCCCCATAGGGGTTGAGGCCGTAGTAACGGCCGGGGCCGTAGCTTGTGGGGCGTACAAGGCGGGGGCCATTACAAGTGGTATCGCAGGGTATACTCGTTGCGGGGCATAAGGAGGCGGAGGACGTACATCCAATAGGTCCTCAATTTCATCTTCCAACTCGGTTCAAGCTGTGTAACTTATCCGCCTGTAACCTAAACTGCCTGTCTATACATTCAACATTTTTCTCAGTTTGTTCTCTATCATATGCTACAGCCTTCTGAGTTATGGTCTGGCCATTTTTAACTTTGAGCAGTTTTTCTTCCCTTATACGACAGCGTTTTTGCCTCTTTCTGCCACAGCTTTAAAGAATCGAACATTGCCTGCCGGCTTCTTTTGACGAACAATCGATCCTGTAAATACTGTATCTTTTTCTCATCGAACTATCCAGTTAAGGGCCATTGCAACTCTACATTATACTTTGTATATTTGTGCCATAAATTATTAAACAAAATAGGCGTAAGGCCATGTTTTACATACATATTAAAATTTGGGCTGCCCTCTGGCGGAGCAGGCTGGCTTTCATCCAATCGTCTGCTCTTACGGTGGAAACAACATCCAAAACATATTTTACTTAAACACAACATTTTGTTTATCAACAATACACCTACTCACAAGCTCTCAAACATGGCCATGTTCACTCATGCTCAATCTCTACTCAAACAGGGTCTGTCACATAAAAAGGACGAACAAAACATACAATATTTTACATTGACATGTCTTTTCCAGAACCAAACAAACAAAGAACGGAGCCCGTCGACTCTCGTTCGTGGAGAACTCGTAGATTTCCAACCACCAGACCAACAAATACCAGAAACAGGCAGTCCGGAGACTACCAAGAGGCCATTAGACAGGAATTAACCACAGGCCGGCCTACAGACCATCCCGTAGTCTTTCTGGTTCAACTTCAGGACTATTCTGACTGAGCCCGCTGCCTTAGCGCCGCTTCAGATGTGTCCTAAAGGCTACCCAGGTGCAACCACGGGCCTTTCCGAGAACAGACTGGCTGGGTGAGCACCACACGTGCTTCACCAAGGCGTCCGATCGAAAACCTCTATTATTCACCAAACACGTCCGTGGAACATCTGCCCGTGCAGCTCAATGCCACCCCATCAGACCTCCAAAGTTCTCCGTGGTACGCTGACCACCAGCCAAATACAGTTAACTGTTTCCTAAATGCCGCTCAACAGCGTAATCCAAAGACACCAAACCAATACACTTACCTAGTGCACTCAGGTATGATTGCGTGTTCTCCACTGCCCACTTCTGGAGACCAACACGGTCAGCTCCTAGGTTACGCCCGTAGGACTCCGGTGAGGGGTTACTAGCATCTGGGGCTCTCTGATCGCAAGAGCGGAGTTCAGCCAGAATTGTTAGTCAGTCCACCCCCTTGACCAGAGCTCCCCTTTCCTGGTCTTTCTTGCCCCATTTACGGGAGGATGACCCCAAACGTGGAGTCCCACCAGAGTCACCAACTGACGTATTACATAAAATAATCTACGGAGCTATACCTACCAATAGCCCCCAATTATCATCTTACCAAATATCCAGTCAGTTGGCAGTGAAGAAAAGTCAATTGTTTATTAGATAACCAATACTCTATAGAGGAGCCTCTCCGACGTCACCCAGCCAGTGCGTGGAGAAGACTGCCTTTTCACACTCAAGTCATGACATATATACTTTCATTGCGTTACATGAGATCACCGTACATGGAAAAATACTGGTAGGCACAGTAGCTTAAAGGAAAGACCATATATGGCACACAAAGCTCATTTAGAAGTCTGCTTCTGCTATTATTGGGGAGGGTCAGGAGGGATGACTCCCTTTCGTCTCGGTGCCTGGGAGCACGGGTACGGCGCCTCCAGGAATGTGCTTATCACCTCCAAAACCAGATGCGACCTTGGGTCTCAGAACAAGAAAGAATAGTATGAATTCAGCTGTCTATGTAACTCAACTAACAGGGCTTACTCGGCTGCTGGAGGGTGGCACATGGCCACCGTTCGAGTTTAATACATGTACAGGCAAAATGGAGTCTGTTTGGTTCTCAGTCTGCGTACAAAGAAATATAATGCAAAAGCCGGAAAGGAGTTCCTACATTGACATAATTAATTAGTCTGATTTATGATATACATGAGAATATAGATACATCATGCTAACACAAAAGATTAAGATAAATGTAGAAAATTGCTTTTATCCCTCAATATCTGTTCCCGAATTTACTCTGAAATCTGCGTATCCAGTACAGTGTTCCAGCGCGCCAAACTTTTATCCCCTTGGCAAACCATCTCCTCCTGCACTGCCCTGTACAACCTAGTCAGCAGTTTTTTAGGTCTCGCCTCCGCAGCACGCATGCGCTGCAGAGGAAAGAGACTTCTAGCCATCGGTAGAGCTTTCCAGTCAAAAACATGCACGGGTTGCATTGCTTCGAATGGCAACGCGTGCACGTCTGGCTATTCTCTCGCGGGAGCGAGCAGCTGGGGCCAAATGTTATCAATTATTGGGTCGCCAGCCCCTCGCTCCCGCGAGGGAATCGTGCAGCCCCCTCCTCTCTCCCCTCCCCCATCTGCCATCGAAGGCGGAGCGCGAAAACATCAATTGGAGGATGAGATCCAAGCATAGCGAAACACACAGCTCTAGTAACAAAACAATGTATCTATCACGACCACCACCGACTTGTCCGCCTGAAAAATGCATAGGTTACTTCAAATCACCAGAAGCATAAGAGCCCCTCTGTTCTCCCTGCCATTCAGGACTTGCTGTGCAGCGGCGCTTCTTCCGCACCTCAGAAGCGGCGCTGTTTCTTTTCTAACCCCACTCCCAGCTGACATTTAGGGGTGGATATGCATTTATTTCAACACACGTTTTTCGGTGCAGTGGTTTGATGAATGATGATTTAGAACGAAGGCGGAAGTACCATGGGGGTATACTAAGTGCACTGCACATGATACACAGATGCTCAGCCAATCCCTGAACACGGAAGGAGGGGCTATTTCAGTTTAGTTCCTCCGGCACACAGAAGGGAAAGGTGTTTTTCAGTGTACTCAGCTCTCCTTTCTATGTGCTCAGAACACTGTCTTCCCTTTGGGTAGCTAAGACCTACCGGCTTAGTGGTCCCCTACAGTGTGTGACACGCTCATCCGGCAGTAGCACCTTACCTCGAGGAAGTGTAATTCTAGAACCTGCAGTTTCATTTGTAACTTTGCAATTGGACTTAAAACCTCAGCATGCAAATTGCTGTTGGCGTGGGGCCACTTGTGGCTATGTTTCTTTTAAACTGTTTTTTATATTTACAGCAATTACAGTTGGGTTGTGTCATGTTGCTGACTGCATAAGGTTTTGTTTTTCTGTGAACTCATTCCTATTGCAGGTCATGTTGTTTTACAATATCATCGAAGGAATGGGTCTACAAGTCCCATCATGCGCCTGGCGGAAAGACTAGGATGAACTGATAACCAAAATCGTGTCGGTGGATCAGAGGAGAAATAGAGCTTGGGTTTGTGGCATCACTGCAGCGTGGTTAACAACATTTGTGTGAAGGATGTTTTATAGTCCCCTGTGGCATATCTGGGTACTGGCTCCCTGTCACCAAGGCTATTTTTAATCCCAAAACATTAAGCATACTAGCACTTTCACTTTCCCACTTTAAATATGGCTTAGTGGTGTTGGATTAAAACAAAGCTGGGTGAAAGTAACCCCCATCGGGGTACTGCACCTCCCACTTGATACCTACCCTTAGTGCAACATGAATTGCTATATTTGACTCCCTACCTTGGGGGGGATGTAATGGTGTACATCGCAGACAACGCAGCTTTCCTTAGATGTGCTCATGATAATTTATGAGGACATCCCAAAAGCACAGAGGCACAGCAAATAATTTTCCGAGACTCTTTCAGAGCTTGTAAGTGAAAGCAACAAAAAAAGCATTGGTTGAAACCAAACGTAGCTTTCATCTTTCATTTCAGTAAATCCAATCCTGGTCTTCAGCCAGCTACAGCAAGCATGCTGGGACTTGCAGTTTCACCTTTTCTGCTACAAGTACCTGCATACTAGTCCCGGTATGCTTAGTGCTAGAGACTGAAAATGCAGGATCGCTAATAGTTGACAGCAATTCATACGTGAACCAGGGCATAAGATGACACAAACTGTCTAGGGGCGAGGTTTGGAGTAAGGATAGTTAAATATTTGCTCCAAAGAATATTATTTTTTTTAAATAAAAAACGTTTTTGTGTAATAAAATAGCATATTCAACAGGTTGCTGTCCTTGTGCTTTTTTTCTGTGTATCACCTATTATGTAATCTATCTCTTATATGTAGGTTGTCTACACAAGCATGGATGCCTCGTGCATTCTCGTTTTTTAAGACTCATTCTACATGATACATGCTTGACTGTTGATATAGAGCATATACCACGTTTGAAAGGATTTGCATGCTCCACTGTGAGGTTTGTTCGGTAGAGGGCTATAGAGCGCACCACGGATACCCGTTGGCGTCTCATCTGACACTGTCACGTTCGTGGGGGGTGGGGGGTAGTAGTATTATGCCACTCTGTCAGAAGGGGGCAGTGCTTTATGGTGATCTGGTGGTATCTGCACATTTTTTATTCTCCCTCAAATACTTCTTATTCACGCCTGCCCTTTCGTGAGTTTTAAAAAATCACTGTTTTAGCAAAGTTTTCAGCTTATTAGTACCACTTTCAAATTCAAATACAAAAACTTTGACCTTTTAGACTGATCAATGTTCCGTAACATAATCTCCACCGACCAGGGGGGTAATAAGACCAATCGAAACCCTGACGCACGGTTTGACTTTACAATTGAATACGATGGGAGATGCTTGTGACACGCCAGGTCACCTTTTATAAAACAGTTTAAATTCTTATTTCTTTTTATGCTATTTATGTCTGTATGGGTTTCTCTTTTAAATCTTTTTTCTCACAAAACTGTACATAATGTGATTTGGGAAAAACTTTTAAAGATATTGTTTTATATCTAAATAAAGATACTTCATTTGATTTGAAATACAAAAATAAGTTCTGAAAAGTTACCAGTAAACCTTAGTTCAGGACCTTTCACTGCGCAACAAATGTTGTGCATTTTTACTAACTTTTGATCCATTTGAGGTAGAAATAATTTTATTTAGTTAAAATCTGCAAAGTATGCAGATATGAGTATTATGTGACAAATGCAGCAGATCCATAGCTAGGCGAAAAATGCAGCAGCTGCAGAATCTCATAATTTCAGTGGCTCTGTTCATAATCAAGCTCGTTTTGGGGTCGCAGAGCTGCAGATAAAGGTATGGCCCAGCTTGTGATGTTACAGTCCTGCCTGAACCCCTGATCACAGAGCGCACTGCAGTGACATCTCAAGCCCCACCGACTGACCGCACATCATTCTATTATGACATCACAAATCCTACCTACAAACAGCACACTGCATTGACATCACATGCCCCACCTCCTGACACCTCTTGGCGTTTTTATCACAAGCTCCATTCTCTGACAACTCTTCACACTGTAATGTCATCTCACATCAAACATTGTAAAACAGCCCTTGGTTCATAGAGAATTTTATCCAAAGGCTTCGATATATTCTTTGGTTTTGGGTAAGATTGGGCAAAAGCAATGGAAACTCCCCCTTCAGAGGATATGTTCAGCTAGGGTAGCAGTAGTGCAAGGTTTCTTCATCTCAGGTCACATACAAATCAGGCAGCAGCAAAGCAAGCTTTGCTCTCTTACAGTAGCAAAGCAAGCTTCACTTTCTCACGAGTGACGGCTACCAATAAACAAGCATTGGCATAGCCAATAGGTCTCGCTTTTTGGGACCTTATAAGTGTTTAGCCATGCAACAGTTGATGTTGTTGCATCAAGTATATTGTGCTGCATTACTAAATACTTATAAGGTCCCAAAAGCGAGACCTATTGGCTATGCCAATGCTTGTTCTTTGATGCGGTTACTATAACCAGATGTAACGCCTTCAACCCTAAAGGTTCCTCTGGAAAGTAAGCATAGTGATCTCTTACAGCCCTACACAGTCTGTAGCAGGTATATTGAAACAACGGCGTGGGATTCTGTATATAGCCCAGATCTGCACCCGTGATATATATCCCTTCTAGATATAGGTCGCTCATATGAGTTAGGCCTGCATCCCTGAGGGCCGTAATCGGTCCAAGCTCCCCTGCCACTGAGAAAGCAGCATGACCTTTAATGGCCAATGCCGGAGCATACAGAGGCAGCCTATGTGTCCGCCTCCCAATCTCCTGCCATGCTTTAATGGTAGTGTCAATCGGGTTAATCTCTGATTTGGGCGTCTGTCTATTGGTGTGCGTGATTATATTTTTCAAATGCACAGGGCATGCGTCCCCCTCTTCTACAGCCACATGCGGAATAAAATTACGCGGCCTGAACCAAAAGTATGCATACTGAGCCTGCCCACATAAATAATACACATAAAGATCCGGGGTATTAAACCCTCCCTTCTCAAATGGCAATGTCAGTGTAGCCCAGCTTATTCTCTGTGTCTTCGCCCTCCACACCAGTCGTAGCAGTTGAGTCTGCACTGTTTTGAAAAAAATGCTTAGTCAGGGGGATAGGGATATTACAGAATAAGTACAAAAACTTGGGGAGAATAGTCATTTTTATCACTGCTATGCGGTTCGCCAGTGAAAGTGGGAGGCCAACCCAATGATCGATCCGCTGTACCAGCTCCATATAGGCACGCCCGTAGTTTTCCCTAAATACGGTTTCAGGGTCACAGTGTATCCACACACCCAGATATTTGACTGGGTCCTCTGTCCATACAAAAGGATACTCCATCTGAGGCGGCACCATAGCAGGCATAAGGGGAACAAAAACAGATTTCTCCCAGTTTATTTGCAAACCAGAAAAGAGGCCAAATTGAATGTATTCCCGAACAACCTGGGACAGATATGTCTGCGGTTCTTGAACGTAGAGGACCATGTCGTCCGCGTATAAAGAAATTCCAAGAGGTCCATTTTTGAAATTCAGTGCAGCTGCTCTATGAGACTGACAAATTTTGCATGCCAAAGGTTCCAAAACAATAGCAAAAAGAAAAGGGGACAGTGGGCAGCCCTGCCTAGTACCTCGCTCAATCGCAAACGGTTCCAAAGTGAGCCCACCCACCCTTACCCTCGCCGACGCATCAGTATAAAGGACCTGGATCCAGCTGACGAAAACAGGAGGGAAGCCCATCATATAGAGGATAGATATCATATATTTCCATTATATAAAATCGAATGCCTTGGCCGTGTCTAAAAGAACGGCCACGGCTGGCAGCTCCGGATTAAGGACGTGGAACATGGCAACTATCGTACGCAGATTCAAGGCGGTAGAGCGGTCTGGGATAAATCCTGATTGATCAGGCAGGACAAGGAGCGGCATCAAAGGTTGTAATTTAGTGGCCAGCACTTTTGCCAGGATCTTTGCGTCAAGATTGATCAGGGAGAGCGGGCGATAAGACTCACAACGTGTGGAAGGCTTATCCTTTTTCAACAATGTGACAATTAAGGCTTGCCTCAGGGATGGTGGAAGATAACCCAGATTGTGTGCCTCTGCGTACATCGCCAAGAGATGTGGCATACGGAGATCAGCGTATTCTTTATAGAACTCCGCCGTCAGACCATCCGTTCCCGGGGCCTTTTTATTAGGCAGCGATAGAATGGCCTCTTTGACATCTGCCTCATCAATGGGAAGGCTGAGAAACTTCCTGTGTACATCGGACAGCCAGGCACAGGCCGTGTCCGCCAGATAGTCATTCAGTGCAGCATGGCACCCCGGGACGTATATATAGTGTATGAAATTGGTCTATAATGCTGCAGTGAGAATAATGATCACCTCCAGCGTCATCAACGATATGGTCATCCGGGGGGGTGTCAGTTCTGTCTCGGAGTCTACTGGCCAGAGCCCTACCAGGCCTACCACACTCACCATATGCTCTCGACACATATCGTTTAGAGAGGTATTTTATTTCTGTAGATGCTAATAAATTATACTCCTCAACGTATTCGTTAATGTGTGCCAATGTATCAGAGGAGGGTGAAGCAACATATTGGGACTCCAACGCTCGTAATTGTTCCTCCAACCGTCGCAATTATCCCCTCAGGTCACGTAGAATTCCCGCTGAAGTGCTTATGCACACCCCCTGATCGTCGCCTTGAAGGCTTCCCGCAGGGTTGCATGGCTGTCAACCATGCCCACATTAAATTCAAAGTATTGTACAATAGAATTTTTGATTGTCTCAGCATAAACTGGGTCGAGCAGTGAATCCGCACGAAAACGCCAAGTGAAGGGTCGGTGTGGATTAAGTGGAGCAGCTACTGTGAGAACGACGGGATTGTGATCTGATAGGGTTCTTGGCAATGTGTAAACCTTCTGCACCCACCCATTAGCCTACCTATTTAGTATCCAATAATCTAGTCAAGACCAGCTGTTAAAGGCGAGAGTGATATGTGTGCCTTCTAGAACCCCCTCATTGCTCAATCGCCAGGCATCCACAAAGCCCATCTCTTCCATAAAATCTTGTATACATTGCGCCACTTTAACCATGCGTACCCCAGTTGGCTTAGATTTATCCACTTGTGGATTGAGGTGTGTATTGAGGTCTACCCCCCATAATAACGCTGCTTCTGGCCAGGTGCATAATACATTAAATAGTTTCAAGAAAGATGTTGTATCATCTACCACCGGTCCATAAATATTCACAATAGTTACCAACACCCTCCCCAACTTCCCATGTACCATCGCCCAACAGCCCTCATTGTCCACTCAGGTTTCAATAGGATGAAACAGGACCCCCTTTTTAATAAGAATAAGGACCCCTCTAACATAAGTGGAATAGGATGAGGCAAGACGATAAGACGCCCATCTACGCACCACCGAACCCTCCGTGTGCCTGTTTAAATGGGTCTCCTGTAGGAGAGCAATGTGAATATTATACCTATCCAATTGTGCCAACAAATGTCTTGTCTTCTTGGGTGTGTTTCGGCCATGAACATTCTAAGTAATGCAATTATATTTTTCACCTGTCATCTACAATCCAGTGAAAAGAATCTATGGAAGCAGCAAGTCACTCTGAAATACATATGCACATGTGAAATCCAGACCTGTCAATTTTAGTTTCGCCTGATAACAAATCTAGTATACAGGAAGGATAAACAGCCCCCCCAACCCTCCACCCACTTCGGCAACCCCAAACACCAAAGACACAATCCACCCTCCCCCCCCAACAGTAACAGTAGAGTACATTGTACTTGGTGGGTATTACCCATTGGGGAACGTAGCGGCTAAGTCCTCTCCCATCTCTAGGAGGGAGGGGGCCACTGAGCATACAATTAGTCAGCCCACCACTGAGACCAACCTCTAGAAAAACAGTAACACTCCTGTAAGGAGATCATCATTCAAGCAGTCACATCCCCCCATGTCAAACTATAAAGCAAGGGCCATACATCCCAACCCACAGTGCTCCAAGCGCATAGTGCGGGGCTTCCTAACAATGTGAGCCAAGCCACCTCAACATATCTGGATGTAGGGATGACCCGTTAGGCAATAGTCACAACTTTAGGGGAATCGTAACCCAACCAAACCAGGAGAGACAACAAACTGTAGCACACAGGATTGCAGAGACCATACCCTTCTCACTAATCAGTCATTGACATCAGACATGTGGTCAGGTGTTTTGCATCTTCGCCACAGAGATCTGGCATGTTCCATCGCTTGTTTCGGATTTGTGAAGATTTTACCCCTGTCCGTTTCCCCGATGCGCAGCCTCGCTGGGTAGAGCATGGCATACAGGATCTGTTCCTTTAACAACACCTTCTTGACATTTTGGAACTCCTGCCGAGCCGCCTGCACCTGTGCTATAAAGTCCGGGTAGAATGATAGTGTATTATTCTGATAGGTGATCGTGCCCTTTTGTCTGGCGATACACAAAGCAGAGTCCCGATCTCTAAAATTCAATAGTCGAGCGATTATATGACGCGGTAGAGCACCCGGAGGAGGGTGCGCCGCCAATGATCGAAGTGCTCGCTCGACAGCAAACATAGGTGCGCTCCGCACACTTCACGCAGCATTGTCTCCATATAGTCTTCAAGGCGCCCCACGTTCATAGATTCTGGAAGGCCTAGGACGCGAATATTGTTGCACCTTGATCTCGCCTCAATATCCTCATTCTTCGCCTGTATAGCTGCGAGGATCTTCGTGATGTCTGCAGTTTTCGCCGCTACTTGTTGCAGGCCGTCCTCCATGTCTGTTATACGCTGCTCGGCCTCGCATATGCGTGTTGCGTGCTTGTCAAGTTTCGCCGAGAAATGGTCCATCTGCCATTGAGGGCCTCTATATTACCATCTATTGCTTGAAGACTGGCCTGTATGGCAGCTAGCAATTTCTCCAGCGCTGTAGGGCCCTGTGAAACAAGTTCTGAGTCAGAGGCCGCGTTTTGAGTGGCTTTGCCACCCTTACGTAACTCAAAATTAAGGCGCAGTTGAGATTTGTCCGGCTTACCCATCGTGTCCTCTCTTTTTGATGGATGTCAATGGTAGGAATCCAGATAGTGTCACACTGTGCACTCGGCGGAGTTACTCTTATACACCCTCCAGGCTGAATGAAGATACAGCCAAGCAGGTCTCTACTGCACTTCCCATGCACAATGGCCGCTCCGCCAGTAGACACACTGAGTTCACCCCATATAATCGCAGGTGAATCCCACAGGCACTGCGTCTATCAGTGAAATGTTGTTGGACCTCACACACCCAGCAGAAGCCCAGCAGGCGGCTATATTCTGAGGATTCTCCAGCTGTGCTCTCACATGGCGCCCCAGTGCCCCCGACCGAAGGGAGCCGGTCAGTCATCAGCAGAGCAATTCCAGGGGGGTGAGGGGCACAGCAAGCAGGACGCGCGATGCAGGAATAACGCAATCCCACTCCAAATTGTAGAGCATGCCTCTGTGGACAGGCCCAGCATCCGCCGGTATACAAGTCACTGCAGCCGAGTCAAGTCAGGAAGGCTCCTCCCCACGTAGTGCCTCAGGGACAGCAAACATACCTCCCGGCAGATCCGCCACCGTCCAGCGGAGCGCACCCTCCACCACCCAGGCTGGGATGCAGATGCCGGGATGCCGATGCCGGAGTGAAGGCAGTCCGTGCCACGCCGAAGCAGTGAGCAAGACTCCGTCGCAGACACAGGTATCGCTGCCTTTGTGCGGCCCAGTCCGGGAGCAGGTACCGGCCGCTCGCGTAGCTCAGCGGCCAGCGCACTCAGTCCCTCTCCCGCACAGTCCTCGCAGATATCAGCGCCCCCTCGCAAGCACACTTAGCAGATGTCTTTGTGCCACCGAAAGCCGCAATTCTCCGACGTGGTGCAAAGCAGCTTCCGCACCTCCCAGCAGCGGCCACGGGTAGATAGAGATCTCGGCGAGCAGGCCTCTCACCGCTCCTCCGCCACACTCAACTCTCGTTACGGCCGAAAAACAAACAGCTCAGCTGGTGGGTCGCCATGCCAGCTACACGATCCCAGTAAGAGACAACAATGGAAGGCTCAGGTTAGGCAGGATTATGAAGGATTATATACGGTGGCCGGCAGAGCAGCACTAAAGTGCAGCCATCTTGCCGATCGCCAGGCCACGCCCCCCTTTCTTCATGGAAGTTTATCTCATTATTCAGATACAGGCTTGTGAAGTTTCTCCCTTTTCTCCTGTTTTGTATCCGATCTTTCTAAAAAGTACAAAGAAAAATTCAGATATTAAGAGCAGAGTTCAATCACGAAAGAGGAAATTGAAAAAAGAAGGCACATGATCTCAAAGAAAGTTAACGTAAATTAAAGCTTGAAAGCATGCAGCCCAACACTTCTGTATTCGCTATTTCTCCAGTATATTCATAATACCTTTGAGTCTGATCAAGTTCCCCATTTTGAGATGTCATGAAAACATCTTCAGTAGCTACACTTTTTCAAATTTGCTACATTAGAATGTCAACCATTGTTCTCTACTATACACCTCTATAATTAAGCTGAGAGAGTTACACAAGTAAATTATAATCCAATGACCTCTCCAGTGCTTGATTTGATAACCAGTGACTAAACAACTTCACTGAACAGATGTCTCTTAATATTATTACAGGATCTTGACAAATTGAAAACTATTGTCTCCAAGCACATTGTCCCAGTAACAATCGTAATTAAAAATTGTTTCAGGTTGGTATATTCATTAAAATGAAGTTTCGGCTCTGATTTGGCAAAATTGTGAATATTGGTAAATTAGAGGTATAGACGTCCTTCCTGTGACATCATCAGTTCAAATTTGTAAAGCAAATAAATATGATTTTAGTTTCAGAAAAGATCCCACCCCTCTCTGGTAGAAACTAGTCTTGTCCTTCAAGATTTCTTAATGGAGTCCCAGGCCACAGTCATTTCCTTAGGCCCGCCTAGCAGTTGTGTATACATTTTTCGACAGCCTTTTCACTCTCTCTATCATAGTTTATCCACAAATGAACAGTCCTCTCCTGGAACATTGATCTGTTAATTTTTGATTTTCAGAATAAATAGTCCTGGAACAGATTTAAGGCAGGAATAATTTATCTACAAGAAGCTTAGGGTACTAAGGACTTTCAGCTGAATACTTTTTTAATGTGTTTAGTCACCCAGCGGAAAGTTCCAGGAGGACCTAGTGGCAGATTCCTATCTACGAACTACAAATAGTCTACAAATGGTCTTCTAAAATGTGTTAACCACCCAGGCAGTTTAGCGCATGCTTAAAACTGGACCTTAAATTGTCTCATCATTCAGAAGCATCTCTATGCAGGGGCGGCTCCTCTGTTAAGGCGGAGGTACTTCGACCCACTAATCAAATCTCTCCCAGAGATGAAAATTAAAATAGTAATAAAGTTCATTTATTACCATTTTATTTGTCAAAACCCAGAGCTGGGCGTGAGGAAGGGGCTTTCTGGTTTCTGCTGCTGCCAGTCAGGCCGCCGTAATTTCGCCCAAATGTCACGTGACTACAGCCCGGCATTCTACTTCCTGCTGCAGTATTTACCGGGACTGTAGGGAGAGCGCCTTATCGGTACGAGCACTTACTCAACCGAGTTAACGGACCCCCATTGCGGCGGACTCTGTCTCCTCTTAACGGTAAGATCACTAATGAGCCTTTACCCTTGGCAATGCCTTAACTTGACCCGTGATAGTCTTTTAATATAGTAACATGCCTGTAAGTTACAACCCTCTCGGAATTGTTTTCCAATTGCAGGGTGACCCGAGTTGTGAAGTAGAAATCCATTTCGGCCGATTGTGGCTTCCTTTTCTGGTAAGATTGATGTACCGGCTATATTCTATGGATTACTCCCTGTGTACTATGGCTACTTGGGGTGACTTTCAGCATATGTTCCCCTTTCTAGGTAATAATTATCACTTCCAGCACTCGAGCGTCATTTCGGTAAGAGAGTGCCTCTTGGTTTTCCTAAATTCAAGCTAATTTTCGACGCCCTCGCCTGTTACTAATCTCCTTCTTTATATGTCACTTGAATTTTCAGAAATGGGCTGTTAATTTACTGTATATAACGGTAAGCTTGACCCCGGATATTAAATTTGTACTTTCAAATTTTATATAAATCAGATAATTATGCCCATTTCTTACCATTAGGTCTTGTAATACCCTGATTGGCTGTTGGTATTTCTCCTCTATTTGTTAAAGTTACAACTTTATCGGTAAGCCATATCTCTTAACGACCTATATTTATTACTAGCCGTACCTAGATAGGAACTAATTCCTCTTTCCATCAATAGGTCCATATATAATTATTTTAATCAAACAGACGCCCTTGTTCCAACTTCTGGGCTTGAAGGTATGTTTTGTGTAGAGTAGTCCTAATCTGCGCACGGGTGGTTTATTCTTGTTTTCTCTCATTCTTGGGAATAGTGGATGTTAAGCTGTTATTTCTACTTTCTGATTCACATTGATCCTTCCAAGTTCCGGCATGTTCATTCTTGGTACTGAATTTTCTTTGGAATTTCGTAGGTTGTTTGAATATGCTCTAAATTCTGTTTTTGAGCTAATAGGAAAATCGTTAAGATATAACTACTATGTCTAATATATGTTATTTTGTTCCCCCCCCCCTTCATTTTCTTGATGTTTAATTTTACTGTAAATATGTGTGGTGATTGTGATTGTATGTTGACTTAAAATGTTGGGCTTTTAATAATTACCTAAGGCATAAAATTACATGTCCTGATGATGATCCCATATTACCAGGGATCGAAACGTCGTCGACACTTCACACTTGATGATCGTTGTATATTACACTGAATAGATTGCGTAAAGTGTATACTCTTTATTGTCTGTTCATACTACAAATGCACTTACAGACCGCCCTGTTTCTTTTGTTTGCCTTAATTGTTGTTAGATGTAATAGTAGGACACAGGCTGTGTCTCGCTTGGTCATTGCTTTTTCATCTGTTGTTGGAAACAAATATTTAAACTATTAAAATATGTCCGGCTGGACAGTTTGAAATATAGATTTCAATTTTGCTCTATATTTATTGTAATTGCTATTTCTGTTGCTAATGTTTGGGACCACTGTCTTTTGAAACGCCAGTCAGGCAGCAGCTGAAAGCCGTGATGGGCAGGACAGGCCAGAGCAAAGCATAGGGCTCCAGTGTCCTCCGGTGCGCCAAAGGTGGCTGCTCCCTCCACTCCTGGTGCTGCTTTCATACTGCATTAGAGCAGCGTCACGATTGGTTAGTGCAGTTTTCTGAGTCCTGCTGGAGCCTGCCTGCCTGGAGAAGACCTGAGCAAAGATTTGTAGTTCTCCTTACGCATTTGAGGTTTGTTACAAGCCATCAAACCAGCACAAGTACAACTTTCACTCCAGCCTGAGAGCTCTTCACTGGGTCGAAGCATGGTTACCCCCGCTTTTTGCCTGGTGTTTTGCTGGTTGTGACTAGTCTGACTGGGATCCTGATAATCAGGACCCCAGCCTATCTGCTTTCTCCCTACAATGTTATGTCATGTACTTGGGTACACTCCAGATTGGATACTGGGGTACCCTTGTCAGTCCCTAGTATATGGTGCCCATGTACCCAAGGCATAGGTACCCCAGAGGCCTCCCATGGACTGAAGCATGTATTATGCCACCCATGATAGGCCATGCAAAATGGATCCACAGGCCTGCCATTGCAGCCAGTGTAAGTTGGTGCATGCACCACTTACTTAACATATAGGTTTACTATATCTAATGGTCACTACACTTAAAAACTATAAGTCACCCCTATAGCAGGCCTTGACAATCTTGAAGGCAGGGTGCTTGATTCTAAGTGAGAGGGTGCCACCGCATGAGCAGGTCACCCCTGTAGTCTACGGAGTCCATTCTCCCGAGTTGTTAGTGCTGCAGCCATTTACAATATATAGAGTGCTATTATGCGACCACGTGATGACCAACTCTAAAACAGCTGAAAGTTACCCTATCGTGTTTGGTGTCAAACATTGTGGAATCATACCCCCATATCGGTAATCGGTGTGGGAGGTATGATTCCACCCCTCAGAAGTGAACTTTGTGAGGTCCCTGGTGTTTCCTGTACCAGCCTTCCAGTCCTGGGCAGCCCAAAAGGTGTGCCGACCAGAGACATAATTCTGTCTTCCTGCTGCTGAGCCAAGCTCGAGCAGGGGAAGGCAGAACAATAGGCATCCTGTCACAGAGAGGTGTGACCACCTCCCAGACAGGATTTAGTGTATTAGGCCTGGGTGGGTGCACTTGCCAGCGACCGAAATTCTGCATGATGGGCACATTTGGTGTCCCTGTGTATAGTCCAGTTCAAACCAGTCCTGGGAGTCGTTGGTCCCTGCTCTAGGGCGAAACTAGACAAAGGACATGGGCGTAACCTCCCAACTGTCCTGACCCTCCCTTGGGAGGGTCACCTGAATCTGTCCAACCCTGTCCCGTGGGTACAAAAGGGCTTACCTGGCTGTAGGACCCTAGATTCGACATGAGCAAGATTCTGATAACAAACCACTGAACTTCAACCATCTGAACACTCTGGACTTCGCTGGACTTTGTTTGGGTCCAACTTTGTCTTCCCCTCAGTCTGAAGCATCGTCTGTGCCCGTGCACCATACAGGTTCTGTGCAGGACCTGTGGAGCATCAAGGACAACCAAAGACATCTCCCTTGGAGTGAAGGAGTCACTCCCCTGCAGTCACAGACACCCTAATGCAACTGACTGGTCTGCTAATCCTGAGCTCCTGCGGACTCCGAAGGCTCCAGCATCACACGAGGTGGGTTCCATTTCCCTGGGGGTCCAAGCTGCCCTCTCACCAAGTTTGAGGTCAGAATCCCTCGTGGGGGCTGCAATACCCGTACCCCTGTGAACTGCATACTTTTGCAAGTGCATATACTTGTTAGTGTTCTCGAAACAAGTGCACTGGGCTCCGAGTAGCCCCAACCGCTGGCACCATTTTCACCAAAGAACTTTGTCCTCCTTGCACTGAGTGTTGTGTGGGCTGTTGCTTTGTAATTCTGCTCAAGGTTCCTTCGCGACTCCTGTGCCTCCTCTTGAGGGTCAGCAATGCTTTTCTTGGGCTCCCCTTGTTGATCCAAGCCGGCCCTGACCTCCCTGTGTTTGAATAGTCTCCTGGACCTTGCTGTTACGAACCGTAACTTTGCTTGACCATCTTCATGGGTTGCCACTGCCAAGGCTTATTGATGCTCCAGCCGGAAACCGACGCCTCACCACCTGACATACTTTGTGGCACAGCTCGTATCTGGCACCTGGTTGTCCTCAACGTCTCCTGATCCCGGTGGCTGCAGAGTCAAGAGCCCCCTCTTTGCACCTGAAGCACCTTACATCGGTGGGCATTCATCTACTGAGCTCCTGGTCACTCCTGAGTGACCCAGGCTCTGTCCCCTCTGCTTTCAGGTACTCTTCATCAAGAATCCACCTTTGGATTCCTTCGGACACTTTTCTTCGTTGCCACAGTGGCATTTCCTTGAAGTTTCAGATTGAGATCGACTGCGGTTTCTGACACCACTTCAGCCCTATGCACACGGCTTCCCTGGGATAGGTAACTCGGGTAGTATGGTATCTACGGGTGGGGTGGCTCTCCAACCTTCCATGATTTAAAGGGTTTCTTCGTAATCCACTGGGAAGGGTCCTTAAACTTTAAAACTGCAACGCTACTCTACCATAGAATTGTATGGCTCCTGCAGTCGTTTTTCCACACTGCAGTCATCCTCCGTGGGGTCCCTATTTACTCACTTTGGGTGGTTCCTTGGGGTCCCAGCGATTCTATATCCTCTAGATACTGTCTTGACTGAAGTTGTGGTTCTTTTACCACTATTTTAGTATATGGTTTGGTCTCCCCCTGGAGCCCACTGTGTATTAGTGCTACTTATGATTGTTTCTGTGCTACAGTATTGTGTGTTTTGTGTTTATCTGCATGTAGCAGATACTATGAAGTATTTAGAGTGTGTTATAATAATAAATACATATTTTTATAACTACTGTGTGGTTCTCCTTTCATTTAACCAATACAGTAAGATTGCATTCTGGTAAAACAAGCTGCTTAACATTCCTTCAAGACCTTAGCCTGAAGGCTGCTCTCCACAGCTGCCACTTGGATAGCTTTCTGAGGTTATCTTTGACCTCTTAAATCACCATAAGGGTTGTTTGGACTGGTGCAAGGTGCCCACTTCAATTAGTGGACATCATATACCAGGCCAACTTCTCACACCCTGTATCTGCATATTACAAATGGAGTAACTAGAAGTGGGTAACAAGGTCAAAAAACATTTTGCCCTGTAAAGCCTGTAAAGCTGGGCAGAGTCAGCGACATTCCTGGCATCCCCAGTTCTTTACCAGCACTGTTTGCATTACAGAAGTCCCATACCTGCTGTGTAATTGCCCAATGAGAACCATGGGCAGTCTAGATGGCATCAAGAGATACACATTTCTAGTTACATGCATGAACGTCAATTCACCAGAAGGCAAGTCTAACAACCTGAGATGTCTGATTGAACTCCAGCATCAAAAAATTTACACAGAGAGAACCAGCCAGCCCCCTTCTTCCTTACTGAACAGTTTGGCAGGGTTTCAAGGAACACAGTCAAGTTCAAGAACCTCTCATCTGCAGACAAATCTGTAAGGGTAATTAAAGTTGATAAATCTTCAGGTACTGTTTGAAGACCAAACTCCTGCCCATCCAAGTGAGCTCCTACGGTTCACGGTTGTTGTTGCTCTTTAGGAAGGAGATTCAGCTAGCACAAGGCAGAGATGTGGCTTCTTTAGAGCTGGGCGAACCTGCAAAATCATAGAGGTAGCGAAGTTAGTCATTAGAGCCGAGACATGTGTCGAACCATGGAAAGATTTGGCATGTAAATCATGCACAATAGATGCAGACTCCTTAAAAACCCATAAAATAATTTTTCCACGTCTGTACGCTTCACTTTATTACACATAATACATCACTATTGTGACATTGATTAAAAGTAATTGTTTCACAACATGAACTTAGAAACATTCGAAAATGACTTTGTGCCCAACACCTTTATTGTAAGTAAACTAACAAAGGTAAAAGTTTGTCATATGCCCGGTATATATGCCCTATGTTGGTATATGTGAAGCAACACCATCACCAATGAAACCAAATTGGAGTGACACTTTCTTTAACTCTTATCCTGAACTGAATTTCTTCACAGTGCTCTCAAATTGGTCATTTCATCAAAATGATTCACAATAAAGTGATTTTTCTAAGATCACTCAATTTGGTTAGGTGAGCATATTACAGCTGTTGATATGGGTCATTAGCGATGTTTCCTGCAAAATAAAACATTTAGGGCCTCATTTATGAGGTCTTGCCACAGAGTATCGCCACAGGCCTTGCTGCTGCGCTGCCCTATGACAAAAGAAAGGGGCAGGAATGCGCCATATCTATCAGCTTGGATGTGGCCCTTGCCAACCGAGACCTCCTTACACCATATCTGGCCTTAGTTTTACTTGACTTTGAAAAGGCCTTTGATACGGTTGACTGGGGTTACATGCTAAACGTGCTAATCAGAGCAGGCTTTCGACCCTATTTTCGTTAGATGGTAGGAGTTCTTTACTCTAACCCTTCAGGGAGGGCCATTATAAACGACACTTTACCGATTGGGAGGGAAACCCTACAGGGATGTCCTCTCTCCCCTCTCCACCCTTGGGATCGAGCCACTGACCCTTCACATCCGGACAGATGACCGAATACAAGGCTGGCGTTGGCAGAAATCTCAGGAGGACCAAATCGCATTATATGCCAATGATGTCCTGTTGTACCCTGCTGTTCCAGGTCGAGATGCTTGCAGATCCTTCACTCATTCGACCAGGCATCTGGATTGTGCCTCAACCCGCTCAAATCCATGGTGGTGCCCCTTCATGCCACCAGGGAATGCTTAGATTGGCAGACAACCATGCTCATTCAACGTCTATCCTTTAAATACCTTGGCATCTGGGTAGTGCTTCTTCCGGAGTTGACCTGCTCCCTTAACGTCGGTCCACTTCTACGACGCACTGAAGATAACCTACGTAGATGGCAACAACTCCCTCCTAACCCTCTCGGGAGAATTGCCCTCTTCACAATGATGGTCCTTCCTGCCTCTTGTATGTCCTCCAGAATCTCCCGATCCATCTTCCTTGCAGCTGGTTTCGCGATCTGGATGGAGTGATTACCAACTTCCTTTGGGGGGGCTCAGGAGAGCGTTCAGCTCTGACAACTTGCCAATGAACCACATTTGAGGGTGGAATGGGCATGACAAATCTCTTTTTATATTATCTCGCCACTCGCCTCCTGATATTTCATGATTGGTTTAACGGGGATGGTTGGATCCAGCATACCGGCTTGAATTGGGACGTCTTGGATTCTCTCAGACCCAAACAATGTTATACAGAACCCCAATCCTTCCGATGCTACCAGTAGTCACTCGTACAGCTTTCCTGGCATGGCGGTCGACACTGAGGCACATTCACTGGGACAAAAAAAATCACATTACAAGCTCCATTATGGCACAGCACCTGGCCGTCGGAGGTGGGAACTCTGACGGGTTTTCAAACGTGGGATCTGATAGGCATCACCTATGTTGGAAATGTCTGGAAGGCAGAACATTTGTGCTCCTTCCAGGAATTACAACGCACATACTCTTTACGCTCTACGCAATTCTCTAAATATCTCTAATTACGTCACCCCCTTGCCACTCACATCCCTAGCCAAGAATCATTTCCCTGCTTCAGCCCCTGTAGGCCAAAATTCTCATGGAAGACTTAGGGAAGGGGGGGATATCCCAAATATACCGATCCCAGATAAACAACGCTCCATCCACGCTGGACCCGCTTAGAACCAGGTGGGTGGGCCCTCTGGAGGACGAGGATTGGAGGGACGCTCTTATTGCCCCCAGAACTCTCACTATATCTTCCAGACTTCACCTTATCCAGCTATACTATCTTCACTGCGCATACCTTACAATGGCATGACTGCACAAAGCTGGACTTCTGCCAGCCCCACAATGTCCACACTGTAAAGAGGAACCAGCCGACTTCTTCCATATGGTCTGCTCCTGCACGGTCATATCTAAATACTGGGCGTCAATCACAAAGGAATTGAGTGCGAACTGGGATGGAAGGTACCCCTTACTCCGCTGGCTCTTCTTCTGGGGTTGAATGAGGGAATGAACAGCTCTCGAGCCGACAAGTTGTTTCTAGGTACAACCATCCTGATTGTTAAAAGAGACTTTGCAGTGGCCTGGAAGGACTTAGGGGCATATTATCAAGAACAACGTTAAAATTATCGCCGGTTTAGCAGTAGAAAACTGCAGCTAAAGCGGCGATAATGGGCTTGATAATGTGTCCTGGAGAATTCCAATAGAAGCCCATGTTCACACCAGAACATGGACTTCTATTGGAATTCTCAAGGGTATATTATCAAGCCGATTAACGCCGTTTTAGCTGCAGTTTTCAGCCGCTAAACCGGCTATAATTTTTAACGCCGTTCTTGATAATATGCCCCTCAAAGTCTCCTTCTATTTCGAAATGGTGGAGGGGAGTTGATGGTGTGCTATCCAAGAAAAAGCGGTTTATGAAGCAAGAAGGTGCCCGAACAAATATGAGCAAAAATGGGGTAAATGGATGGGACTATTGCACTGATTACTGTTAGTGCTAAGGTTGGACTCCTTCCTATTAATATATTTCTTTTTTTAAGCCTATTGCTGAGGAGATAATAATTGGCTATGCAATGAAATGTCTTATATGTGACAGTGCGCCAAGTGTTTTTATGGTTATCTTGTTTTTTTACAAAATGCGAATAAAATTGGTTATCAAAAAATAAAAGGAACAAACAAGTCATGTTCTATGTGGATGATCTAACAGCCGAGGTATCTAATTGGGCGTTAAACATTTTTGGTGATATGGAGAGGGAGGAATGCAGAAAATTCCCTCTGCCCAATTCCCAAATGGCCCCAGAGCAGATAAGCAAGAGTTAATTATCCTAGAGTTTTTTAAGAAATGGGGGTGTTTGATTGCCAATGGCTGCTTAGATAATGATATCACAGCAAATCTCACACACTTCTTTCTGTCTGGGAGGCCCTTCAATAATAGATTATGTGGCCACTTTGTATGAAGTGTTTCTTAAGTCTTTATAATCCTCATTCTATGGCAAATTCATTTAGAGCCGTATTTAAAGTTTGGCTGATTAAACACTCCATCATAAACGTGGCACATGTCCCATCCGCCGTATTACAAGTGTATTATAGCTTATGGCACAATATGGCAGAAGGGATATACTTCAGGTTTTGAAGAATATCCAGTCCACCAAACTCTAAAAAGGCCCTTAGAGGTAAAAGAATTATGTCTTGTAAAGTGATACTCCCCCTTGATGGATGAACGACAGTACACCGCCATAATTTTGTTGTAAAGTTCTAGAAAATAGATGTTGTATATATTGATGTGCTGTATGTATGAGTGTTTGGAGCGAAAGTTGTTATGTTAGATGATTACGTCTTTTTATATGTGATGTGGATTTGAAAAATTGTGTTGCATAAAAAAACAAAAAAACTTGTGACCATTTAATTGGTGATTGCGATGCAAAATTAATAAAAATCATTAGATTTATTCTGGAAAAAGAAATTCCTAAGAGTTACTGTTTTGTTTCAGTAATTCGAGTGATAATTAAGGATCATTGTAGAAATAGGTTGGCAATATTGGTGCTCGTGTTGGTTTGTAGTTATATATTTGAGGCTTGTCCTTATTGCCATTGAGCCCAGACCCTGTCTTGGTATTGATAATTTTGATTGCGGTAGTTTACATTGCGGTTTTCACAACGCAAGTCGTTACAACAACTTGCGTTGGAGGGCGCTGGATTGAGGATTAATATGATTTTCTATTCCAACTCCAGCCCACGTAACAGGGAGGAAGGTGTTGGAATGGTAAAGGTCATGTGGTGTAAACACCGCGTTGTAAACAATGTTTCCCCCCTTGATAGTGTAAATTCATGGAACATGAAGGATGATGATGCTTTATTCCAGACGTCAAGTGGCTTGGTACAAAGGAGTTCTAATAAAATATTTTATCTACAAACCCCGCTATTAAAGGTGGTAACTCATGTGTACAAATAATCCTGTCTTGTAAAGTGATACTCCCCCTTGATAGTGTAGATTCATGGAACATGAAGGATGAGGATGCTTTATTCCAGACGTCAAGTTGCTCGGTACAAAGGAGTTCTAATAAAATATTTTATCTACAAACCCTGCTATTGAAGGCGGTGACTCATGTGTACAATATTACAAAAATGAGTATTAAAAATATGAGTTATACATGAAATAATTTTTGAACAAGGCTTCAGAATTATTTTTTTTTGGGTTGTCCTCATTCCACCAAAATCTGTGCAAATAAGCTTCCTCAACCCATTCCGTCGTGGGCGCCCTGGGGCTGATGATCTTGCAAAAGCCTGGGCCACCCTGCCCTTCCTCTTTATTCCGAGGCATGGTGTAATCATTGGACAGGAGGCCTTAGACCAGCCTCATTTCCCTTCCCCATTCCACCAACGGATCCCACACCATACTATTTACGTTTCGCCCTAGTCCAGATTCTAAGCGCTCAATGCTTAGTGCCGCCCGTAACCAACATTCATACAGGGGTGGACTAGGGTCCTTCCATAATTTACATATCTCTCTGCGCGCAATTAAAACTAGACTTCGAAATAGCGCTACCTGTGCTCCCCTTAATAAACTAATTAGATCAATATCCAGCCCAAAAAAACTGTAGCTAAATTCAGGCTTAATTGTACCTTAAAGATTCCCTCCAGGGCCTTCTCTACCATGGACCAGAAGGGTCCCAATATAGGGCAGTCATAAAAAACATGCAAATCGTCAGCTTCCACTAACCGGCACCTGGAACATGATGGGGGGGGATTCACAAATGTAGCTATTTTTTTGGTGTGTAATATAGCCTATTGATGGTGAAATAGTGATTTTTCTTCAGGGAAGCCTATCTAACATATTTATATAGGAAATGGAGAGATTTGTCGTAGAGAGCAGCCGCTGAATCTTCCAACCTAGAGGTATTCCAGATACTCCAGCATTTTCCTGTACCATAGTCCTACTTTCTTCTTCATCGGACTCGGGGATTGAAGTGAAGACTCAACATCCCAGTTTCCACCTATATTATCCCTTTCGGCGGCAAACCAGGAACATATCTGAATGTACTTAAATCTCGAAAAGGAGTCCCCAATCTTTGATCTCAAGACCTCCCATGGTAACACCCCCTCTGAAGATACCATATCTGACCATATTATTATCCCCGCTCTCCTAATAGGAAGAGAGAGACTATCATCAAAACAGGGCAGCAGCCCCGGAGAGTCCCAGATTGGGGCAAGATCTGAATAATATTTTATGCCCCATTTCTCCTTAACTATAAACCATACCAAAAGTGCATGTTTCAATACCTTTAAGCGCACCTTTATGTAATATTTTGGCGCACCAAACCTATAGAGGAACCCAGAGCCCCCGTTCTCTTGTTCCACCATAGTGCTCAATACCTGCCCCCAGTTGGAGTCATCGGGGCTAGACAAAAGGCATCAAATGTTTTTCAGTTGAAAGGCAAAAGAGTACGAAAGGATATCCAGAAGCGCAAGCCCTCCCTTCCTCAATCTTCTTTTAAGCTTTTTCCAGGAGACCCTAGAATTCTTATTGGTCCATATAAAACTGCCTAATTTCCCCTGGATTTTAGCCAACAATTTGTGCGGGAAGGTCAATGGAATCATATTAAATAAGTAGGTCAGCTTTGGCAGTATTACCATTTTAACCAGATTAACCCGGCCATATATTGTGAGTTGGAGGTTCTGCCATCTCAGCAAAAGGTGATCAATATCCTTTGTCACCTTCCTGATGTTAATCTGTGGTATAGTATTTAGATCCGGTGTTATTAATATTCCCAGGTATCGAAACTGCTTGCTTTGAGCTCCCCCCCCCCCCAGTTGTCCACCCCCAGCACATTATTTCAGTTTTTGAGTTATTAATCATGTACCCTGAGTATTGGCCAAAGTCCTTCATTGTCTCTTCCACTCTGGGGAGTACCTCCAACGGGTTATCAGTATAAATTAACAGGCCGTCAGCATATAATGCCAATTTACAGTTAAAATTTCCTGCCCTAAAGGGTGTGACCCGGTCGTCCGCTCGAAGTGCTTGCGCCAATGGCTCGATGTAAAGATCGAATAGGAGGGGTGAGATAGGGCACCCCTGCCTCGTTCCTCTCCTTACACTGAAACGTGAAGTTAATATACCATTTAATAGAATTACCGCAGATGCACCCTCATAGCAGTCCCTCAGTGTCTTAATAAAGGTTGCCCCAAAACCCATTGAAGTTAGTACATCCCACAAAAAGCCACTGTTGACTCGGTCGAAAGCCTTGGCCGCGTCATAGGCCGCAATAGCCAAGGGTTCCGACCGTGCCTCTGCTAAGTCTATACTTCCGATCAGCTGGAGGGTTAAATTGTGTATATATCTCCCAGGAACAAATACTTTTTGTTCGGGATTTATAAGTTGTGGGATTAACTTTGCCAATCTCCCTGCCAAAACACTAGTAAAGATCTTAAAGTCCGCGTTTAGCAGGGAGATAGGTCTATAAGAGTTCGCCCTGAGGGGATCCTTCCCAGGTTTTAATATTAACACGATTTTAGACTCCTTCCATGAGGGGGTGCCCTTCCCTCCGGGCTATAAACGTAGTTAAATAAATCACACAGCCGTGACGTTAAGATGTCCTGTAGCACTTTACACAACTCACCGGGAAGGGCATCAGGGCCAGACGCTTTTTTGTTTTTTATTTTCTTGATATATACTCCAATTTCCTCCAGCGTTAAGGGACTATTAAGAAGTTCTCGACCTTGGTTCGTTAATGTTGGCAGGACCTTACTCTCCAGCCACCGTAGGGTGCTGTCTGAATCAGGTGCCATTTCATCTTCTTCATATAATTTAGAGAACATGGAGAGTAAATGTTCTTCCATATCCGCCTGCTGGGATGATATGGTTCCCTGGTTGTCAATAATTAGGTTATTTATGTTATTTAGGACCCTGTCTGCTCTTAATTTACTAGCCAGAAAAGTCCCCGCCTTCTCTCCGTATTCATAGTTCTCCATGGCATGGGCTGTCCATTGTGCTTTGACTTTTAAGTCCAACAGCCCACGATATTCCAGCCGGTGATGTTCTAGGTAGGCTATAAACTGTGACAAATTGTCTGGGTGGACACCGTGGCTTTTAGTTTCTAACAATGCAATTTTATTTTCCAGATTTTTGAGTTTAAGAGCCTCCTTCTTATTACTAGCACTAGTAAGGCTATGAATTTGACCTCTAATATAGGCCTTATATGCGTCCCAGACGAACTCGATTGGGGCGGACCCAACATTATCTGAGAAATAGTTATTTGTTGCTGTAATAATGGTGGTGACTATGTCCTGATTGCAAAGTACAGACCTCTTTAGAGTCCATCTGATGGAAGTTCGCCTAATGCTGCCCATCCTAGATGTAAATATAATGGAGGCATGGTCTGAGAGGATCTTCGGAAGTATTTTAATTTCATGTATAGACTCCAGATTTAGCCTGTCTACCAAGACATAGTCTAATCTTGAGGCATGCCCATGCTTTTTGCTAAAATACGTAAAACCCGGTGCGGCCTCCCCCTTAATCTTCCAGAGATCGCTAAGCCCCACCTCGTGCATCATATTAAATATGGCTCGTCTAGAGCGCGGGGTGGTAACATGGTGACTATAATTAGATCGGTCTTGTCGAGGATCTAAAAGTACATTAAAGTCCCCCCCTATAACCACAGGGGAGGTAGCCCCCTTTACAATGGACTGAACTCTAAGTAGCCAGGTCGGATCATGACGGCCGGAAGCTAACGGCCGTGACGGAGCTCCTCTCTCACCCGTGTATGGCACCGAGTATGGAACACAGAACGCCGAGCTGAGCTGATAGAGGTGTGCCGCAGCAGTATGTTCTGCTCCGTTTCCTCCTGTTTTCTCTCATCTGGCCGCCCTTCTAACACTCGTGTCTCATGTGACTCCAGCCATTTTGGAACAGGAAAACCGAGATAAGCAGCTTTTTTCTCTCACAGAAGGTATTTAAAGGTACTCGGTTCAGCTGTGGAACGCTCAGCGCTCAGGCTGCGGTAAAAAAGTGCCCCGCTTTTCAGGTTGGTGGGTTTCATCTTGATAGCTTCTGGTTTCCAGCATGACTTATTAGTGGCTTTTCGGGGGTCCAATTAGCTCCGTCACACGTTTTGTTTTGTCCCAGTTTAGTACCCTCTGAAATCAGGAATCGTAGCTGGTAGCTGGGAGCCTGGAAGCGGGCTCTCGACAGGCAAAACCCCTGATGGTTGGTGAAGCTCCCAGACCGGCGTGGTTCCGGGGGGCCGGAGCTGCTAAACAGTGGCGGCGAGACCCCAGGTGAGTGTCTCTGGGTTTTACCGGTGTGGCAGCATTAATATCAGCCAGGTGCTCGTGAAGGCCATCGCCGGTTGCACAGAGAGTTACCACGACGCCTAGAAAAGTTTGTGCTACAGTAAACAGCAGAGGCAGCAGGTGTTGGGCGGGCCTTGGAGGGCTCCCAAAATACGGCGGTGAGCTCATACCAGTTCTACTGTCTACTACAAAGGATCTTTACGGCAGCAAGCAGGTGGGGGTCTGGGAGCCTTGCATGGAGGAGAGGGACACTAACACTAACGCTGGAAGCCAGCAAGTAGGAAACCCCGGCTCCCATTTGAAAGTATCTGTTGGTAAAGCTGAAGTAAGTCGCTATACCCTGCGTAATCGAGCCGGGGGTGTATTGTCTGCACTTCAAAAGCTGCAGGTGACTCCGCCTGTGATTCAAATTCAGGCTACGTCCCGGACAGGGAGGGGGAATCATATTAGTCACCACACTCCCACGGGGGGGAGGCAAAAAGAAAACAAAGGGTACAGCATTGATAGCCTCTAAGGTCACCCCCTCCTTAAAATCATTCTATAAGGTCAATCATTCTACTATGGACAGAGCAGACAAAATGGCTTCTAGTAGTACCCCAACTACGATAGGAGGACCAGGAGAAGAGGCAGTAACAGTAGACACAGCAACGAATATACCTATAGCTGAGTCCACCCAGAAGGTCCAACTAACCCAATTACCTCCAACTCCGTCTTCATCTCAACCTTCAGGGGGAGTCATGGTCCACCCCTCAGTTGAACTGTCAAATAGTTTTTCAGCATTGGAGATACAGGATTATGTACAGGAGGAGGTGAATGATGCAGGGGGCAAAGCAATGGTCGAGGGTTCATATACGGCCCCTATTCCATTACCAGTGTCCACTCCCGTGAATACCCCTGCCACACCTACACTTACAGAGATCCTGCTGGGATTAAAGGAGGAAATGGGAAAGAGAGTTGGGGAGATGGGGGAAAAATGTACGATTTCAGAGACCAACCAGGTCGCGATTCAAGCATCCTGTGATGTGCTGGCCAAAAAAGTGGAGTAGGTCTCACAACGGACAGAGGCCCTAGAAGCAGAGTTACCCAGGATCAAAGAAGCATTATGTACTACTTCTGCCACTATGGAAAAACTAGAGCAGCAAAATCGCGAAATGAAGGATGATATCGAGAGACTTGAATATCACACCAGAAAGAACAACCTAAAATTTTGAATGTCCCAGAAGATATGGAAGGCGGGGACATTAAGGCATTTGTGGTGGCACTACTCAAAACTACAATTTTGAAGGATTCCACAGATGGCGATGCAGAATTATTGGCAGATATTCAGAGGGTTCACCGGGATCCATATAGGCGAAATCCAGGGAGGGAGCGCCCAAGGAAGATCCTGGTGAATTTCCTGACATATGCAATTAAAGAAAGGATTCTGTCCATGGCACTAAAAGAAGGGGCTATAAAATCAACTTCCTTCTCCACTCCTTTCTCCTTCACAATTCGTTCGGACATTTCACATGCAACGGCCACCAAGCAATGGGAGATGGGCAAGAGACTTCCTATACTTAATGCATTAGGTGCCCGTGCTCAGTTGAAATTTCCTGCTACACTCCGCATAATGTGGAGTAACCACATGTATAATATACGGCAGATAGAAGAAGTGGATACTCTCATTGAAAAGATAAGGGCAGATAGTAAAGGGGGTGGAGGAGAACAGAGTAGCGCAGTAGCCCGTAAGTAAACAGGATGTAGTTTATAGGCAATAGGGCCTGCTTTTATATTATTTTCTGAAATACGCAGAGTCATGTAATTAAATTAAATATAAGACACGCACGGGAAGGAGTATAGAGATCACTGCCATTCGGCAAATGTAGAATTTAAGTAAGAAGGCAACAAATCTAACATACACAGGGGGGGGGACACGTCTAAGGGTTCATGCTCGAGAAGACAGGGAGGGTTCCCCAAGGGGAGTGGGAGAAGGGGGGGTTGGGGGAGGGGTGGAGGGGGGGAGAAGCACGGGTGGGGGAGTAAGGGGAAACAAAAGAGAAAATTTGATCCTCATTTTCATCATAAGTTTCAGGAATTCCCAGAGCACAGGCCTGTGGGTGATTGGTCGGTCTGAAGAGGGGAGAACGGATAATATGAATGTCCCATAATAGAGTATCTTATATCTCATGGAGCGTGAACGGTCTTAGGGGCCCAAGGAGAAGGAGGTTGATTATGAGTTTCTTGGAACAATCCCCGGCTAATGTTATCCTGCTTCAGGAACCTCATCTAAGCTCTACCGAAAGTAAAGAGATCTTTGGGAAAATGAGATGGATAGGTGCATTTTGTTGTTCGGGCCAAACTGGGGAAAATAAGGGTGTCGTAATTTTGATTAAGGCTGGGATTAGGGGGTCCATTAAATCAACATCTACAGACCAGTCAGGTAGATGGGTTCTGGCACAGGTCGATTTTAGTGGCAGTGAATGGACCATAGTTTCTTACTATGGCCCTAACATAGATGATCCGACCTGGCTACTTAGAGTTCAGTCCATTAAAGAACATTTTGAAGAAATATTTAAGAAATACTAATTCTTAGGCAATACATTTAATTTTCAATAAGTAAAGCAATATTGATTGGCGTGGACAGAAAAAGAGAGACAAGTACTGGGTGTAGGAGAGTAGGACCTGCTTCTTATAGTTACCCCCACTTTTTGCTGATGTTTCAATGTTTTTGGACTTGAGTCTGGCTGGGATCCTGCTATCCATGACCCCGGCCTAGCCAGACAGGCTTTAGTGTATTAGGGATGGTTGGGTGCACTCCAAGAGTGCTTTGATGTCTGCACTGGGGGCCCATGTGGTGTTCTTGTGCATAGTCCAGCTCAAACCGGTTGCAGGGGCACTCAGCCTATGCTATGGCGCGAAACTGGACAAAGGACATTAGTGTAGACACCCCTCTGTCTTGGAGTGCACCCAACCATCCCTAACCCCTCTGTCCTGACCCTCCCATAGGTGCGTCCCCAGAGTTTTTCTCACCCCATCCTTGGGTATAAAGTAGGAACCCCTGACTCCAGGACTTTAGATTTACCTGGACGAAACTCTGCTACAGAATCCCAGAACTTCAACTATCTACACTTCGTTGGATGACAGAAGAATCTCCCTAGGAGTAAAGGAGTTACTCCCCTGCAAGGCAGGCACTCAAGACACATCTTTCCAGTTTGCAACTACGCAGCTTCTGAAGGACTTCACAACACAGGAGATGGGTTTCCAAGCTTCCCCGAGGCCGATCCGTGCTCTCAGCAAACCTGAGATCCAAAGCCCTTGTGGAGACAGTGCAACCTGAACCCCTGGGCACGTGCTCATTTGCAGCAGCATATGCTTTTTGGCGATCCCTGAGGCTGTGTTTTGGGCTACTTGTAGTACAGACCCCGAGCAGTGATTCCACCGAAGATTACTGGCCTACAATCCACGAGTGACCCATGGGCTGGTATAACCCCTCTGTCCTGACCCTCCCATAGGTGCGTCCCCAGAGTTTTTCTCACCCCATCCTTGGGTATAAAGTAGGAACCCCTGACTCCAGGACTTTAGATTTACCTGGACGAAACTCTGCTACAGAATCCCAGAACTTCAACTATCTACACTTTGTTGGATGACAGAAGAATCTCCCTAGGAGTAAAGGAGTTACTCCCCTGCAAGGCAGGCACTCAAGACACATCTTTCCAGTTTGCAACTACGCAGCTTCTGAAGGACTTCACAACACAGGAGATGGGTTTCCAAGCTTCCCCGAGGCCGATCCGTGCTCTCAGCAAACCTGAGATCCAAAGCCCTTGTGGAGACAGTGCAACCTGAACCCCTGGGCACGTGCTCATTTGCAGCAGCATATGCTTTTTGGCGATCCCTGAGGCTGTGTTTTGGGCTACTTGTAGTACAGACCCCGAGCAGTGATTCCACCGAAGATTACTGGCCTACAATCCACGAGTGACCCATGGGCTGGTATTTAGTGATTCCTCTTGAGGTCCCTTTGCGATCCCTGGTCTGTCGACTTGTGGGTCCCTGAGAAAGGTACTTTAACTTTCAATGGGCCTACTGGTTGCTCGAGATGTACCCTGACTCTCCATCGCTTGGGGAGTCACCAGGACCTTGCTGGTCCACACCAAAGCCTTTTTATTCTCACCATGTGGGTTGCTGTTGCCAAGGCTTGTTGGTCTCTGATCCAGACACCGACCCCCTAGCACTCGGCATCCTTCGTGGGACAGCTCGTCTGCAGACTCTGGCCATCGTTGACGTCTTCTGGTCCCCATGGCAGCGGAGTCAAGCTTCACCTCATCGCACCTGAAACACCCGACATTGGAGGGCATTGGTCTACCGTGCTCCTGGTCACCCTGAAATGACCCACACTCTGTCCCCTCTGCTTTCAGGTTCTTCACATCTCCGATCCAGGCTTGGATCACATCGGGCACTTTTCCTTTCCACAGCAGCAGCACTTTGCAGCAACTCGCCATTGAAAACACCGACGATTCCCGACACCATTTGACACCTATGCACCCGGCTGCCCTTGGTGCAGTAACACGAGTACTCCAGTGCTCACATGGGTGCTAGCCTTAGAACCTTCTAAGTCTAAAAGGGTTTGCTCCAAGTCCTCTCTGAAGTGTCCCTAGTTTTTAAAATTCCAACCGCGACTTTCCCATAGGATTGTACGGAGCTCACGGCTGTGTTCTCACACTGCACGCATCCCCGTGGGTCTCCTGTGTCACTAGCTTGGGTGGTTCCTTAGGGTCCCAGTGATTCTACATGTTGTAGGCACTGTGTCTAGTCAAGTCGTGGTTCTTATACCACTTTCTTAATATATGGTTTGGTCTCCTCCTGGGGCCCATTGTAGATTGTGCTATTTACTTACGTTCTAGAGTGTTATTATTGTGTATCTTGCTCTCTAATCGCATAAAGAGGTGTTTAGTAATAAATACATATATTTTATATATACCTTGTGTGGTTCTCCTTTCATTTGGCCATTCAAGAGGTTATAATCTTGTAAACTAAGCTGCTTTAGACTCCTTCAAGATTTAGCCTGAAGGCTGATCTCCATAGCTACCACTAGGATAGCTTTCAATAAAGGTTGTCTTAAACCTAATCATCAATAAGGGTTGTTTGGACTGGTGCAAGGTGTCCACTATAACTAGTGGACAGCATATACCAGGCCAACTTCTCACACACTGGGTGTCTTTTTAAAAAAGTAACATGCTTTTAAGCTGTGGTTAGATTTGCAGGATGCTGCTGTAGCTAGAAATACAAGTATGTTGTGGTGTATAATTGCGCAGAATTGTGATAGTAAAGTTTATAGTCAAACACTATCCATAACTGATATCTCTAGTGCTTATGATTCAGAATGAATATTGCCTACTTCTACCGGTCCTACTCCTTTCAATGACGATTTAGACTATGGGCTTCTTACGCCATAAGCATTCATGCACTATATACCTGGAGCTACGGGCTCTGACCAAATACCGATAACAGCTAAATTGAACCATCCCTCTGGTCACAATTTATACCACAATTGTTTTCCAGCTACTATGACTCTGAAAACTCTCTAAATTTGAGACTAATAGTGTGATAGTTTGGCTATGTATGAAAAGGAAACTTGTAAACTTCTGAGTAACTATAGACAAATAGCTCTGTTAAATGCTATTGGCAAAGTCTTCGCAAAAAGTATTCTGGAACAGTTACAATCTTGGCGCATATTTACAAGCCCCTATCGCCACCACAACGTCATTTTTAGTGATGTTGTGTTGGCGATAGGGGCTTCACCAAAAATCTATGGGGCATATTACCAACAACTAGAGATAATTATCGCTAGGTTGGCTTAGCGGCAATAATTTTATCGCCGTGTAGCGACGATTTTTATCGCTTAGGAGCCTTGATATTATCAAGGTTTATCTCCTAAGCGATAAAAATCGGCCGAAATGCATGAATATCGCTGAAAAGTCAGCGATATTCATGCATTACCGAGCTAATGCTCTTAGCCATGTTATCCACCTCCCATTGGATAACATGGCTAAGAACTTCTCAGGGCAGGTGTTAGCTTTTGGAGATATTCGCGCTTAGCCCGAATATCTCCAAAAGTTGGTAATAGGAGATAGCGATGTTAGCAATTTTCTTGTGAACCCATTCTCGATCCTCTGTATTAGAAGGTAATCCTCCTTTGTGCCCCAGAGATCAGCACCTTAAGTAACAATTGAATGACGTTTAGCATTGTACATTATAATCATTTCTTTAAGAGGTTTGATGCCAAGCTTGGAGGCAAAACTGAATATGACTTCAATACTGTTTGCAAAGTCACCTGATTTAGCCTTTCCCAAAGGACCCCATCTAAGCCTATCGTTCAATAAAATACTCAGATATGGAAATGACAATACAGTGCAATCCATGTAGGGTCTGCTTCCTATGGCCACCCCCACTATTTGCTCTGATATACTGGTTTCTCGACTTTAGTGTGGCTGTGGGCCTGCTAATCAGACCCACAGCCCAGCTGTTCTCTCTTTAAATTCATACCATATACTTTAGGTACATATCCAATTGGGTATTGGGTCACCTTTATAAGCTCCTGTATAGTGTACCATAGGTACCCAGGGCATAGGTGCCTCCAAGGCCTACCAGGGGCTGCAGCATGTATTATGCCACCCCTGGCTGGCCATCCAAATTCACACAACTGGCTGATCACTCAGCTGGGGCAAGGTCGTGTAATCACCCCTTGCTTAGATATAGTATTCCTATATCTAACCTTACATATAGACACATATGCACCTATAAGTCACTCCTATGGCAGGCCTTAACAATCCTGAAGGCAGAGTGCTTGGTTTTATGTGAGATGGTGCTCTAGCATGAGCTGAGCCTGTCTGCAGCTTTCGGAACCATGTCCTTATAGCTGTTCTATGATATAACTATACCATGTACTCTTAAGTGCATTATAATCCTCGCGGTTAATGCTAACTTTAGTTTGGCTTTATCAAAACATGTTGTGTAAGGTGTCATACGCTTTGGAATACTACCCCCATGCCAGTTCTTTTGACGGGGGTAGCATTCCACCCTTCTAGAGGGAGAAGACATGTAGTTGTAGCTTTACCCGGTTAAAGTTAAACAGAGCCTCAGCATCACAAAATGGATGCTGCTGCCACAGACACAAGTCTGACCTCCTGCAGCTGGGAGCCCTTCCAGCGAGGCAGGCCTGGACAATAGATTTCCAGCCTTGGGAGGTGCTAGCACCGCCCCAGACAGGCCATAGTGTATTGGGGCAGGGTGGGTTGAATGAAATGAGACACTGCCTGGGGCACACAAGGTGCTCCATGCATAGCCTGGTTCAAACCAGTTGCTGGGGCACTCCAGCCCCAGCTCTGGCACGAAAGTGGACAAAGGGAAAGGGGTGTAACCACCCCCTTCCCTGGTCCCACCCATAGGAGGGACCTAGCAGGTAATCCAGCCCCTTTAATAAGTATAAAGCTAGGAGCTGAGTCTAGAGACATTAGATTATCCTGAACTGAAACTCTGAAACGAAACTCTGGACCTTAGACATTCTACTGCAACTAGAAGACTGAAGAATCTCCCTTGTGGTCAAGGAGTGACCACCCTGTGCAAACAGGCACCACCTAGCGAATTGCCGGTTTGCTTTGTCGACGCTCCCGAAGGATCCCGACGGCTCTGCTTCACAGGACTGGACTTCCAGACTTTTCCGACCCAACCCACACCTCCAGCAAAGCTGAGACTCGTGGCGGACACGAGAGACGTAGCACCAGACACCTGGCCATTTTGCTCTTTGCTAAACTGTGCAGCTTCTGAGGCGTCCTCGAAGTTGTGCATTGGGACTTGAGAAGCCCCAACACCTAGTCGTAAGTGCACCGAAGCTCAGCCCTCCACACTCCGCGAGTGCCGCGTAGGGCCTGCTCTTGCATTTCCTCTTGACGCGTCTTTGCGGTTGCTAGCCCGCTGGCTAGTGGCCATCTTGAAGACTCCATTTTGAAACAACACTGCTTGCCTGGTTGATCTGGGCTTGCTCTTGCATTCCTGTAAAGGGGAAGCTCCACAGACCTTGCTGGTCTGTACAAGAAGCCGATCTTCACTTCCTACGTGGGTTGCCTTGGCCAAGGCTTGTTGACTCCAATCCGGAAGCCTACACCGCCAACAGTGAGGGTCTTTGTGGGACAGTCCGTATCCAGCTCCTGGTCATCGTCAACACCTCCTGGTCCACGTGGCTGCAGAGACACGCTTCACTTCACCTATTTGCAGCTCGACATCGCCTGGTTCCTTCCTGGTTCCTTCCTGGTCACTGGCTAGTGACCCAGACTCTGTCCCCTCTGCTTTCAGGTTCTTCACTTCTCCGATCCACCCTTGGATCCATCCGGACATCTTCCTCCTGCTCGCCTGCAGCATCTTCTTGCAGCTCTCCATAAGAATAAACGACGAAACCCGACACGACTTCACACCTATGCACCCGGCTTCGCTGGGTGAGGTAACTCGAGTACTCCGGTGCTCCAGTGGGTAATAACTATCCAAGTGTCCGGTTCTAACTGGGTTTCCCCACAAGTCCACCCGGACTGTCCGAAATCAACTAGTTTCTAACTTTTATGTTCCCACTGAAAGCCTATGAGAACTCGTGTGTGTGTTTAGACACTGCACACGCATCCCGTGAGACTCCTACTTCCTAACCTGTGGTTGTTCAGTGTAGTTCCAGCAATTCCCTAGGCCCTAGGCCTACTCACCTGTTCTGAAGTGGTTCTTATACCACTTACTTAGTATATGGTTTGTGAGGCCCCTAGGGCAGAATTGTATTTGTGCAACTTATAGTATGCTTATTGAGTCACTTGTGCTGTATCTCGAACTCTGACCTCATAAAGAGTGCAGAGGGGTTATGTTAGTAATAAATACATATATATTTGATATATACCTTGTGTGGTGTCCTATCATTTGGAATTCAAGGGGTTATCATTGGTAAAACAATTGGCTTTACATGCTCTCTGAAGTATTAGCCTAAGACTGCTTTGTCCATGCTACCACTAGGATAGCTGGTCTATAAGGTTGACTTTACAACCATCACCATAAGGGTTGTTTGGACTGGTACAGGGTGCCCACTAGAATAGTGGACATCACATATCAGGCCAACTTCTCACAATCCATATATCATAATATATGTTTTGGTCTGGTTTGATGTCAGATTTAAATATGCCATAAAAATGCAGAAGTGGTCCAGCAAGCATTGGAGGCCTAAATGAGTCGTGAACAATGTTCCCTTTAATTTTTTACCTCTGTGTGCGGCAGTGGAGGGTCTCTGTGCGCTGCAACCATGGCTATGTGCGACAGGAACCAGACCGCGCGTGTGGGTTCAGCGTCTAATGTCACTCTATACGATTACTTAAAAAAAGTGAAAAGATGGTGCATTTCCACACATACAGCGCCACATTAAGGGTCTTAAAGCAGGTTTGCCAATTGGATAAACACGCCATGACATGAATTGTTTACACAAACATGTACACTTCAGGTTTAGAAAAGCACAAGACCCCAACAGTGGAACCATCATAAGATTTTACTAAGTCAGAAACACCACCTTTCTCTGCTACGTTCTGCCATAACCCTGATTTTTCACTGTTTTAAATTTTTTTTTTTTATTATTCCTCATTAGCCTTTTCGCCACCCATTTCTGACCATACGATACCGCCCATGGGCTTTTATCTCATTACCAGCTTTACAAACATCGGCACATGCAATGCTACTCCGAACATAGCTTCTTTTATGCAAACCGACCCAAGTTCAGAAGTAGACACTACTACCTTGTCAATTCCTTTTCCTGGCACCAAGGGAAAGGAAACCGCCAGTGAGATAGGCCAAGACCTTAATCATTGGATTGTTGTTGATATGTCAGCTTCAACTTGCCCTAAATTCCCTCCCTCGCACAAAGTGTGTCAAAAATAGTGTCCAAAATGTACGCTTCTTCTTAGTCTGATCCAATGTATCTATTTTAGCAGTATATCTCATGGCTCGTATCCAATCCAAAATCGTTGGAGATAAAGGAGACACCCATAATTTGCAAAGCTCCCTTCAAGCTAAAATAATCCCATAAAAGACCAGTTTAGCTCTATCATTCATATCTTTACTCTGCAAATTAAATCTTCCAGTTATGATTAGCTCAGGGCTTACCTCAATCCTTTGATCAGCAGCTTGTGATAGACAATTACTTACGGCTTCCCAGAGCTCCCTGATATTCGGACAATCCACGAATATGTGCAAATCATCCTCGTTAGGGCTACTGCATTTAGGGCATTCCACCAGACCGCCAGCCTTGAATTTCGAGAGTCTACGGGTTGACCATTAGGCCCTGTGAGTTGTAAACAGATGGTTTCACCTTAAATTTTCAGATTTGACTATTTTATATAACATAGCCATTGTTACGTCCAGCAAGCAGTCAGCCCACAGACCCTCAGGAAGTGCAAACACGCCGTCCTCCATCTCAAGTATCGACCAGTACCAGAGGGCCACTTCCTTTTTATACATTTGAGTAGATTTTTTCTTCTAGGTCGTTCTGAAGTCCAACAATATTTTCCGCTTTGGAACTATGAATTTGCAAGTATTTAAATTTTGAGAAGCCCCGACCCCAGATGGCTTCACCTTGACCCCACCCAATCAGCTTTCCGTCTGGAAAAAGGTCACCCCATCGCTCCAGACCCGATGCTCTCAATGGAGTAACCAGTGCGTCCTTAGACCAGAGAGGTGCCCCTGGACTATCCCATATTGTGGCTATATGCCCATAGAAGGGAATTTTTAATGCTCTCCTTATCCTATACCAAAGCTCCGCCCCATCATGCAATATCTTGAGCCTTACTTTTTTTAAAAACCTTGGATCAGAGAATTTACACATGAAGCCAAGTTCACTATATTTACAGATCTTCAGCATTGCAGCAAACAATGTACCAATAGTTGTAGCCATCGGAATGTTCAACAGTGTTCTAAAGTTTTTTAACTGAAAAGCCCAAAAATACAACTGAAAGTCAGGGGCCGCCAAACCCCCTTTAACCAATTTTCGTCTTATCTTGTTCCAAGATAAATGAGATCCTTTTGCGGTCCAAATAAACGAACAAATCTCACTATGCAGCCTCTTAAACCATTCCTTTTTAAATGCTAGGGGAATGGTTTCAAACAAGAATGTCAATTTTGGCAGAACCATCATCTTTACTAGATTTGTGCGTCCATATAGGTTAAGTTATAGGTGTCCCCAGCCTCGCAACATAACTCCTATTTCTTTTTTAATCCTCAGAAAATGTATTTTCGTTAAATCATCAAGATTCTGTGTTATCCTTGCCGCTAAATATCTCATCTCAGCTTTAGAATTAATTAATCCTGTATCCAGATTCCAAGCCATTATCACAGTCTTATCTTTGTTTATCTCGTATTCTGAGACAAGTCCATATTCTTTAGTTATTTCTAACAAACCTTGCATTGCTTGTTGCAAATTAGGGGAATAAATAATAATATCATCAGCATACAGTCCTATTTTCTTAGACCACCCTTCTACAATAAAAGGAGGGGTATTTTCAGCATTCCTAATCCTGCAGGCCAGGGGCTCTATGTATAAGTCAAACAGTAAAGGGGATAGTGGGCATCCCTGACGTGTGCCCCGCATCACCTTAATGGACTGGGTTAGATTCCTGTTGACCAATACCTTAGATGTAGGGGAATTGTATAATGCTAACAATGAATTGGTAAAATTCAACCCTAACTCAAGGTGTCCCAGAAGGGCATTTAAAAAAGACCAGTTTACCCGTTCAAAAGCCTGGCGGCATCCAATGCTGTGACCGCCAAGGGAAGTTTATGGGCCGTGGCCAGATCTATAGTGGCTATTAGAGAAAATGTAAGTTCTTTTAAAAACCTATCCTTGATGAATACCTTTTGAGCTTCATGTACTAATTTAGAAATGACCAGGCTTAACCTGTTAGCTATGATTTTAGCAAAAAGTTTATAATCGCAGTTTAATAGTGAGATGGGTCTATAGTAGTCTAAATATTTTGGTGATTTCCCTGGTTTTGGAATTAATACAATAGTTGCTTCATTCCATGAATTTGGTAGGGCCGCCTCTCCCCGAAAAATACTATTAAATAGTTGAAGAATTGTGGGCGCTATACTACCGCACAGCACTTTATATACCTCTTCCGGCAGACCATCTGGCCCCGGGGCCTTACCTCTCTTTCCCGATTTAATAGCATTTTTGACTTCAGTTAAAGATATATCCCCATTTAGAACCTGCTTAAACTCAGTTGGGAGTGGATTTACCAACTGTAACCATCCCCTTATTGCTGAAAATTCCTTATAAACTTTTGAAAAATACTCAAAAAAAGCATCCGCTATTCCTATGCTCTCTATAATGGTGGTATTTGTCCCTGGCAGCTTCACTTCCTTGATGAAATTGCGGGCCTGATCTTTCTTCGCCTTCCATGCTAGAAGTTTGCCGCAGCCCTCACCATAACTGAAATGAGCCAGCTGACTGGCTTCCCATTTTCCTTAATTCTATATGTGAGGACTGCCTTTAAATCTGATTTCAGCTCTTCCAAATTATGTAAGACCTGCATCTCTATTGTTGTTTCACCAGAATTGTTAATCTTAGCTTCACACAAACACATCTTTTCTTCCAATTCAGTGACTTTATTATAGTAAGGTCTTTGCTTTTTTGCTCCCTGTGCTCCCAATCTACCCCTCAGAAAAGCTTTAGAGGTCTCCCAAACTAGCTCAATCGTTGTCGTGCCAACACCTCTAGCTTTTCCCCAACCGCTTCTAGGCAATTTTCATCTAAGAGAACTGTGCGATCTAACCTCCAGGTTGAATCAGCTCCGCTCATTTTTAACTTCATATTTAGTGAAATGGCTGAGTGATCTGAAATATACACACCTACATGTCCTACCGCCGGTACCTGGTCCTTCAATCTAGAGTCCACCAAAAAATAATCAATTCGAGATCTATGCTTGTATTTTTTATTATAATACGTATATCCTAGCTGTTGACCCTGTTTTATCCTCCAAATGTCACATAACCCAAACTGAGTCATCAGTAGCCTGACTCTATTGGACATTTTAGAGTTCATCATCCCTCGCGAATTTGCAGATCGATCTAAATTATAATCTAATACTGCATTGAAATCTCCGGCCATAATTATTTTCCCCGTAAGTCCTAGTAGCTCCTTAGCCAGCATATCCAGGGGTCCTTCATCATCCAAATTTGGACCATAATAACCAATTATAATTAGTATTTCACTTTTGCTCTCAAAATCAGCCATCTACCTTTTGGGTCTGCCACCATTGATTCTACACAGAGATGTACCCCCTGTCTAATCAAAACTGCCATCCCTTTTGTAACTATAGTTTGCGGGGTGTAAAATGAATGAGCAACCCACCATTGGGCCGACAAAATTTCCTTACATTAAATGGCAGTTAGATGAGTCTCTTGTAAAATAGTAATATGGGCTTGTGAGTCCTCTAAATATTTTAATATTACCCGCCTTCTGGATCTAACACGTAAACCATTGACATTCCATGACAGAAATTTCAATTCCTTTATATTAGCACCGCTCATTATTTTTAATGCCAACTATTCCTTAAGTCTTGGTGACAACTAGGCTTCTTAGGAAATCTTTTATTGTTTTTCCCCCCACCCATCTCCTCCCCCACCCCCACCACCCCCCACCTAACCCCCTACTCCCACTACACCCCCCCCCCTCCTGTGGAAAACCCAGCCAACCTTCCCATGGCCTCAGCCCTGAGGGTGCCTACCGTGGTGGTGAAAATAACTCAACTAAATAGTTAACACATTATATGCATGCCTCCTACTTAAGAAATAAAATACAAGATTCCGCCCATTTTAAGTCTTAAGACTATGCCATATCTGCCTATCTGCCTGCTGGGCCATCTCCTGACATTGAACAATAAATGTATCTACTTCTTCAACACCCCGAAAATTATACATCTTGTTGCGCCACATTACTTTTAAAAAAAGCTGGGAATTTAAGTTGGACCGTGGCTCCAAGGGCTCTAAGAGGCTCGATGCGTTTACATGGAGACAGGTCATATCTAACTTCAATTTTCACCCCATCAACTAAGATGTTTTTCTTCTTTAGAGCAACTGAAAGAATTTTCTCTTTTAAATTATATGTCAGAAAATTTACTAAAATCTTTCTAGGTTTAGTACGATTCGGATTCAACCTGAAAGGGTCCCGATGAGCCCTCTGAATGTCTGCTGGGATCACCCCCTCGTCGTCCTCTAGTTCTAGTTCACATTTAAAAAATGTACCACATATTTCTTAATGTCTGGCCCCTCTTTCCCTTCTGGTAATTTCAAAATGTAAATGTTATTGCGTCTTTGCATATTCTCAAGCCTCTCCACTCTCTCTTCCAGCGCCCTCTCTCTAAACTTAATTTCTTCAATCTCTCTACGGTTATCCATAACAGACTCATGGAGCTTCTTTGCCTCGGCCTCTAACACTTCTGTGCGAGAACTTAATTCATTAAATTTGGCCTCTAGTATGCTGCATGAGGCTTGAATACTTTCTTGATTTAATTTAGAAATCTCAAACCCCTTATGCATATCCAAGTCTAACTTTTTTAGTAGCGCAATTACTGGCATATCTGGATTATCTGACTCTTCCTCATTGATCTCTAAGGGGTTTTCCTTGATGGCACAAATCTCGGCTTTCTCTGACCCACATATGACCCCTGCTAACACCTCAGGCTGAGCCATGTTGGATGTCGTCAGGGCCAACTCCTCCACAACCTCAATTGGACATTCCCCCTCCATAAGGGCTTGGTATCAATTGGGGCTCAAGTGGCAGGACCAATCTAATATATTTTCAGTTGTCAAAATCGCCCCACTCCCCTCGTCTTCGGATTTTGTACTCTCACCGGGTTTCACAGGATTAGGTTTTATTATCAAGGTCTTAGGAATAGCTTTACAGAACGAGTTAAGGGAAGGAGTAGTCTTAAGTTTACGCTCCAAAATGCTGAAGTTTCCTGTTTTACTGGTCTGCTTAGAGCGGTTCCTCTTTTTTTGTGCTTTTGTCAAATTTATCTCCTGCTAATTTTTATCCTTTAGTTTGGAGGGGACGCTGAGTTTTTTCAATGCCTTATCTGTCACCCCTGCTACTTTCCCTGTACTTCTCAGTGTATAGCCGGAGGCCCCCAAGCTCACACCCTCAACCAAAGTATTCTGCTCAGCTGAGCCCCTTAGCTCACAAACAACGACAGTACCTTCGCAGGTTTTGCCTTCCAACGAGTTCCTCCACCCTGGGGCAGCGGCCGCTCCTCTTCCAGGCCCCCCAGTGCCCTTGTCCCCCGCTCCTGCTGCCGCTCGACGCCCTCTCCCCAGCTCGTATGCCTCTCTCCCCCAGCAGCCTGGATTGGCTTTGCCTACCGCTACTACCGTTGCGACCTCAAGCCCCGCCTCCAGCTTCGTCTCCTCTGCTTCCTCACACCGAGGTCTTTCCAGCTCTTTAGCCACCATGCAGTACCGGGACACACAAGCGGAAAACCGTGCTTCCAAGCTGCCGAAACCACAGACGCTGCTCTTCGGAGAACTCCTTCCAACAACGCTATTCAGGTCTGAAAATACAAATCGAGCAAAAGGGCGGAAAAAAAACACGTTCGCTCAGCATACAGCGCTACATACACCACCACTGCTCACGGCACCCGCGACCCGCTACTAGCCGGCCGCCATGTTTTCCCCCGTGCTGATTGTTCACTGCTGTAGTCATGTTAATCACAGCCCCTTCATGAGCTGTGATTAACATGAATACTTCGACAAAAGCACATAATGTAACCCGCACTGCACTTTACTAACAAAACAAACGAGTACAGCAAGTTTAAAAACACAGCGTGTACTTTCAGAATAAATTGAAAGTACACACTGTGTTTTTAAACTTGCTGTACTCTTTTGAATAATGCACGGTGCGGGGCAGATTGTATGCTTTTATTTAAGTATTAATGTTAATCATAGCTTGTGAAGGGGCTGTGATTAATATGAATACTTAAACTAAAGCACCCAATATGCCCCGCACTACGCTTCACTCAAAAGAGTACAGCAAGTTTAAAAACACAGAGCGCTGGAGGTTACACGAAGATCTCAGTAACAGGATCATCACATTAAATATAGTTCAATGGGCACTTCGCAGCGTTAAGGAGCTACCAACGGGCTCAGCAGTCAATCACAGTGCGATAGATACCGACATTAACAGCATCATTTATGTGTATGCCTGCCAAGTACCACGCATCAGGCGTGGGAATAATGCATTTCAGTGTGCTGATCCACATCACCGCACTGAAATGGAAAGTCACGAATTTAAGGTATAGCACTTGGCTCGGTAGTTAAACTGTAGCGCTTTTATGCTGAATGAAACTAGCTGGAATTTCGTCCCTGCAGGCAATAAAGTATTGCTTCCCCATCTAATTTCTTGCTAATGGTAGCAAACTTATTGTGCATGGCTACATTTCTATTGCGCCCCCACCACCCTGCAGGCTGGCACATGTGAATCTCCCTGCCCCATGGACTAATGCAGCAGCCTGTGACGTTTAGCCTACTTCTGACTGATAGCTGTACATGCGCTAAACTTCTGACATGGCTGCAGTGCAGTGTGCACACCCGAAGGATGCGACCCGAGACTACCGGAGGGCCGCACTATTCCCTCAATGCCCTAGGCCCCGCTTAAACTGAAGCTGCTAGCTGGTGCCGCCTGGGGACCACTCTCACCACAATGTCCTGCAACGCATTCTAGGGCTTGGGCGCAACCGGGGTGCATCCCCTAACACTAACAGCACCAGAGCCTATCCCCACCTCCTTGCTGTGCCCGTGGGTCTGCAATCACAAAGACACGAGCATGGTGCGGGGAAGCATACAGGCCTGTAAGGCTGGGGAGGAATCATGACATGCTACGTGAAAATGCTCCAAAAAATAGGCATAACCGCCTGATGAGCAGGCTGGAGATACGTGGGACCTGGGAGCACTGAAGCTGACGGGGTGCTCACTGACTGAGGCCAGCAGCACTGATAACCACTAGAGGAGTAGGTGGGCCGGTAGGAGCGCATATTCTGTACAATAACGGCATCATGCAGAGCCAGCTACAGATGGAATTTCCCAGCATCACTGGTGCTTTGCAGCGGTTTGAGATCTTAGAGTTTCTGGCTGCTCTAATAGGTGTAAATCACAGCCCTTCACGAGCTGTGATTAACATGAATACTTAGATACTTAGACAAAGGCACACAATGTGCCCCATACCGCGCTTTATTTACAAGAGTAAAGAAAGTTTAAAAACACAGCGTGTACTTTCAGAATAATTTGTAAGTAAAGTGCTGTGCGGAGCGCATTGTGTACCTTTGTCTAAGTATTTGTGTTAATCACAGCTCGTTGAGGGTCTGTGATTAACATGAATACTTAAACTAAAGCGCACAATATGCCCAGCACCTTGCTTTCCTAACAGCCCCAAGCCCCCAAGCCAGACAGCCAGCCTTACCTGCACTCCAAAGTCCAAACGCTTCCTCTGTCCACAGTCCACGCCGCATCCAGGAAGTTCCTTTTTTTCACGCCGCTCTCTTTTTTGAAGCGGTGGCACAAACTCTCCTTCGGAATGTCCGGTGTGTGCACGCGCTCCACACTGCAGTGCGCGCTTGCACCTTAAAGGGAACAGTGGTCGTGAAATATATATATATCTTGATCCAGAAAATTAGCTTTTTGTGTTTTGGTGTAAATTCATTCCGTAGTTTTTGAAAAATTAAGGCTTAAAATGTATGTATATGTAGGGAGGCAAATCCTCCACTGATCCAGCAGACCAAAAGATAATGTCCGATTGGCTGCTACAGCATCAACAAAGATGCTGCAGCAGCCATTTTAGGACGAAGGCACACAGTCCCCAGTCCAGGAAAAAGAATGTAAAAATGATATAGTAGGCAGGGCAGAGATACAGTGCCATCCTAGGCTTGGTGAGGGGGATCCTAGGGGGGTCAAAAACATATATATTTTTTGGCAGTAGGATCCGCAGTCCTGTTTTCAAAAAAACAGCGGGCATCTGCTATTTTCAAATAGCAGCCACCCTCCACCAAGGGTGGGGCAGGGCCTGGGTGGGTTGTGGAACTATTATTTCTGAGGAGGCGGCGTGTAGCCCCCTCTCCCAGAGCTATTGTAAGGCCCTGGGAGACCCTATGCCCTTGAGCTGATTTGTTTTTATGGGAAGAGGGAAATTGTGCACCCTCTATGATATTCTGTAATGCCCCAGGGACCTCATATCCTGTAATCGAAGTAATGTTTTTGTTGGGCCCCCACCCCAAGTCTCCTCATCTTGTCAAAAATTCTTGAACAGCTTGTCTGTACCCAACTTTCTGCTTTGATAGAGGCTCAAAATTACTTACATGACTCCCAATCCTGGTTTACAATGGTACATAGAACTGAGTTCTCCCTCCTAAGAGTTATAGAACATCTTAGACAGCTCCTAGATGAAGGTGAAACAGAGGCTCTGATTTTACTTGATCTCAGAGCTGCCTTGGATACTGTGTCCCACGACATGCTCACGGAGAGACTAGCTCATCAAGGAATCCAGGGAATGGCACTATCTTGGTTTTCTTCTTTTCTACAGGGTTGCACGTTCCAGGTTTCTTCTGGCAGTTTCTTATCCATAGGCCATGGTTAACTTTTGGGGTTCCTCAGGGGTTGGCCTTGAGTCTGGCACTTTTCAATATCTATGTGTGCCCTCTGGCTGACCTGGTGGAAAGCTGTGGTCTTATTCTATTATCTTATACGTATGATACCCAAATTATCTCTTTATCATCCGCTCAGGACCACAGCTCCACGTCTTTGAATTATTCCTGCCTGGCTCGCGTAGCCTGATGGATGAGTAACAATTCACTGAAACTTAATGATGAAACAAGCATTTACAATGCAATAGGTCTCGCATTAATTAAGTTTGAGCTATTGGCATTGCTAAATATTGCAACACCAATTGCAACAAAAGTCTATAAATTGTAGGCCAAAAAAATGTGTATATATTTTTGTAGCAATGGTGGCATGTTGCGCTTTAAATGAATATGTTTAAAAGTAAAGTGCGCCATACTGCGATTGCTACAATAGTTAATTGTGGATGCGTTAATTGATGTGTGCACTGCTGGCTGGTTGTGTGTATGCCTGTAGAAATTGTGCACTGATGCTGTGTGGTTGTGTGTGTGTCTGTGTGTGGTTGTGGGTGTGTGGTTGTGGGTGTGTGGGTGTGTGTGTGTGCTTGTGTTTGTGTGTGTGGTTGTGTGTGTGTGTGTGGTTGTGTGTGTAGTTGTGTGTGTGTGTGGTTGTGTGGGTGTGTTTGTGGTTGTGTGTGTGTGGTTGTGTGTGTGGTTGTGGGTGTGTGGGTGTGTGTGTGTGTGCTTGTGGGTGTGTGTGCTTATTGTTGTGTGTGTGCGGGTGTGTGTGCTTGTGGTTGTGTGTGTGCTTGTGTGTGTGTGTAGTTGGGCGTGTGATTATGTGTGTGGTTGTGCGTGTGGTTGTGTGTGTAGTTGTGCGTGTGGTTGTGTGTGTCTGGTTGTGTGGTTGTGTGTGGTTGGGTGTGTGTGTGGTTGTGTGTGTGTGTGTGGTAGTGTGTGTGGTGACATAAATATGGCGCAGTCCACGCAGACTCTATAAAAATAGTTTGTCACCATAATGTAATGCTTGTCAGCTAACAAGAGCACCTCTGTGGTCGTACATGAAATTACACTTTGGCGCGGATCCATTTTAAAGCACTATTCCCTCGTCTATCTGCAGATCAGCTCACAATTACATGAATGGAGCCTTCCCCTGTGCTGTGCACCGCAGGTGCCTTCTCTGATGCAAAGTGAGGTGGTGTTAGGTTACACTTGACCACAACTGTCAAACCTGCAATAAGCCGTACTCGGATGGAAGTCTAGAGGAACTCAAACATGCCCATCTGCCAGTGCCTCATCACCCTAGCCAGCCAAGCATGGATTGTCAACAGAGAAAACAAGTTTCGCAAACGTATAGCCAAGAGAGTGTCGTATTCACATGTCACTTTATCAAACATGTCTGTCAGCTCAACTGCTTTTATTCTCGTGCGAGAGTCCATTTCACAATTTCCGAGTTTCATCACACTGAGATACTTAAAGATACATTTTTATGTGCACACACACACGGACATATATAAATATAGAGGTATGTTATAATTACACCATGATCTACGACAAGTGACAAACGCAGCAGTAGTACGCCCAATGTGGGTGAAATCAGTGAGTCTATGCACCGTGTATACAATAAAAACGTGCATGAAAGAAGCAGATGTTTTTCAGGTTCGCCTACCAACAATCACTGAATAAGTATACTAGCATGCCTTGTGCTTCTTGCTGCCCACAAGCACGGTCATCGTTCACAGCTCTGGCACGGAACCCTTACCGTAGCTTCACCCATGTTGCCAGCGGGCTCTAACTTTTAATAATGCCCCTTACCTAGCCGTGCTCGCTGCTCCGGCCCCTCGGAGTGTCCTCGGGCAGGAAGTACAGCTTGGAGCTGGACAGGAGCTGCCCCCTGGTCCTCTCCTCCCACAGCAGCTGCAGATCCGCTATGCAGACCGGGTGCCCCCCGGGCTGCAACAAACAGGGAAGAAGTCACCAAGGCACAGGATCCTGTCTCTGCCCTCCAAGCAGCACTGGAAAGCCTTGTAGAAGGTGTACGATCCGTGCAACCCACAAGGGGAGCCGACCCACTGCATAGAGGCGAGAAATAAAGCAGGAACAGGCGCTAAGAGGTGTTAACGGCCCCCACGTGTGTTAATGGCACTCTTCTCGGGCAGTGGAGAACTCCTGGGGTCAACCGCGCCCCTGAAGCCTCAGGTATGCAACTGGCTGCCCGTCCTGCCAGGGTTAGGGGTGAGTGGCAGGGCACGGGACGTGTGTCAAGGAACTCTTCCTGGAACAAATCACGTCCCCGTGCCGCCCCCTGGCCTGGAAGTTACTGCCGGTCCTGCCTGCGAGCTCCCGTCCGGACCCTCCATCCCAGCCCTTGGTGCAAGCGGACATGACCCTCCCTCTTACCTGCAGCGCGAAGCTCTGCTCCTCCATTTTGCGGCTTTGCTGAGTGCATTGAACTCATTACATTCTCTTGCAAAACTTGTTGGCTTGAATGGACGGCACGGGAGGTCCTGGCAGGGAAGGGTGCCACCAGCTGCCATGATATCAATATCATCTCCGAGTCCCGACGGGAAGCAAGACGACCACGGGTGGAAACCCACTGAGCCCCGTGCTCAGACCCGAGCGAGAATGGGGCGGCTCAACACGCGTTGTACTGGGCGGAGGGCTGAAGGGGGCAGCGGGCGATACAACATTTAAAAATAGGCGAGTCCCTGCCACTAGGTCCTCCAGGCCCTAACAGCGGCCGGTACGGGCTCACGAGGCCCCGTTTTTTATTTTTGCCAGCTTGTTTTCCTCACTCGCCATGTATCTCCCTGCAAGGACCTGCTTGTATATATCTGATATAAAGAGCATTTCCTGCAGTAGCGGCAGAGGCTTTGGCAAGGCTCCCGCTTTACTTGCGCTCCACCCAGCACAGCTCTGATTTTTTACACATTGCAGCCTTGTGTGGGCTGCAGCCGTTCGTGTGAAGAATGTTTGCACAGGACAAGGGATAATTATACTAATGCTTAATGCGGGTGCCTAATATTGTGATTGTATAAATATGAGTGGATTCGTGATCAGTGTTAAAGGGCTAACTGCATCTATTTAGGAAAAGGGGATGGGGCATCCCTACGTGAAGGAGGAGGCGTTGCAGAAGGTCACAGGGTGCGACTGAATGACATAAGGAGGAGGTGATATTAAGGTCACAGGCTGCAGAGGGTCACGCAGTGCGAATGTATGCTGTGAGGAGCAGCCAGGCACTGGGTTACAGGTTAAAGTGTCATAGGGTCACAGGCTGAGCTGTGTACGGCATCGCTATTGTGAGAAAAAAAACACCTGCGAGTGGTGCGTGCGCGTGCGCCACTACGAGCATATGTTTTCAATTATCGCGCCCATGTCTGACCGCGATAATTGAAAACATATGGGCTTTGGTGCACGTAACAGACACCAATAGGCCATAGGCGGAGCTGTGCGACCGCCTTTTGCCTATTGCGTGTTAATGGACCTAGGAAATGAACACGCACAAGCTGTGTGGAATTTCCAGGTCAATTTTGAAAACCCCTACAAAACGACTCGCCTGTGCGAGCACTGCTGCGCAGTGCATCGAGGGGCGAGCCCTAAAAAGAGGTGTTCATCTTAGGGAAGAACCCATGTCTCTCGGGCCACAGCATTGCTGTCTGCTCAGGGGGACACTTCTATTCCTAGTCTTAAAGTTAAGAACATAGGCTTCTTAGTAGACTCTAAGCTGTCCATAATGCCGTAAGTGGCAAAGGTTTCTGGGACGTATTTTGCAACGTGAAAATGGTTACAGAAATGTTTATGGTTACAGAAATGTTTTTGGATTCGTCCCATATCTGGCCAAAGAACCATCATCCAGGCTTTTATTTTGTCCTGGCTAGAATGGTAACATCCTTTAAGTGGGGGTTTATAAAGCCTCTGTGAGACTCCTGCAGGTGGTGCAAAATGTAGCCGCTAGGCTTATTTACAGACTACCAAAACATACCTCGGCCACTTTTTCTTTGTTGCGAACTCCACTGGCATGATGCAAAACAAATGTGTCCAATTTAAGGCCTTGTGCTACATCTTTAAAACCAGGGCTGGGACCGCCCCCACCACATCAATGGCTTGATAAAATCATATCAGCCTACTCGATATTTGCGCTCTAGCAATCTCCCTCTGTGCACTGTCCCTAAGGTCAAACTTACCCGCATGAGAGGTTGCTTCCTCCTGTGCCTGGTCCCTAAACTCTGGAATGCTCTGCCAGAACATTTGAGATTCTGCACTTCATTGCTCTCCTTCCACAGACAACAAAAAACTTGGCTGTTCTGAATCGATCTGCGCTAGGAGAAACTTTTCTGTAGCTAAAAGCACGGGGAAATCTTGAGTGGGTAGCTGTTTGCTCTTTTAAAGTATTTAACTAAGCCTCTTTAAAGCACCTGGGACCCCATCGCCCGGGGATGGTATTTTTATTAGGAGGGGTGATCGGGCCCGCTCCTCGAGCCATGGAATGATTGCAGGTAACCCATCCCCGGGGTCTGAAGAGGGACAGTGTCCCAGAGGTCCCCATCCCCTGGTACACTGTATTGTTTCCTTCCGGGGAGAGTGCAAGGGCAGGGAATCTAAATGTAATTCCTTGCCTCCACTCTTCAAGGCAGGAAACATAGTTTTGCTCCCACCTGCTTGAACAGAGAAAAAAAGCTGCTCCCGCCAGATGGGAGCAAAGCAACAGAGATGACTCCTGTCGCACCCAGAATGGGTGCTGGCTACAGCGCAGGCTGGAACCGTGGAGGGCATGAGCTTTTCCCCTAGTCCCCAACATTGGAATTGTTGTGGATGCCCCGGGTGGCACACATTGTAAAAATAGCAGTACTCAGCTCCTGCCGGCACCCAGAATGGATGCTGGCTGCTTGCCTTTGGCTATGCGAGGCGGGCAGTTGAGCGCCCCTGGAGGGTTTGGCGCAGGTCAGGCCCTGTGTCCAACCCCACGTCGCAGAGGCCATGACCGTGGGGGTTGCACAGTGAGGGATGTTTTACCAGTTATAGTTATCTAAAAGCAACTCCCCTCCTCTGTACTTTTCAAGAAAGAGGTAAAAGCCATCCTTATGGCTAAGTTCACCTGAACCCTATTGCTACTGGATCAATGACAGTACAGGGCTCCTAGTCTACCGGCTACCTGATTGCTTATCTATATTAGACTCTTATACGACTGCTACTGGACTAAAATCATAGCACGGATGCCTTAATATTTGTTTCCAGATTGTTTACTAGGGATGTACACTGTGACCTGAGTGCCCTACTAACTTGCAATCCATTCACTACTGCCTATTATTCCGTTATCAACAGTGTGTTTACTCACCCTCTGAGGTGCTATAATCTTACTCGAATCGTCATTGCACGGCTTCAATATTATTGCTTCTAGATTGTTATTAGTGTGCATACTCTTGTGCAAGTACTACCCTACTTTGCAACTCACTCCCTACCGTATATTACACTGTTTTCAAAAGTTTGTTTTCCTACCTACTGTTTCTGTAAAGCGCTCTGATATCTGCAAAGATCTTGTTCGCGCTATATAAAACTCTAAATAAAATAAACTATATGCCATGCACTGCTAATTACCTCACATATTACATCCCTCATGTCATTTTCTATGTGTCATCGATAACATCACTGCCACATCTGAAATGAGATCATTGACAACAAAGAGCATGCCATGGGCCCACGTTATAGTTACTTGAGATAACCATAATCTTGAATTTCGTTTTTTTGTTTATTTTTGTTTGAAATGTTATGTTTTAGGTGACATTTTCACCTAACTATAATGTCACTTTAATCTTAGTTTTTTCCAGTGAATTTCATTTTTTTATGTGAAGTAAGATATTATATTGAGGACAAGCTGCTGGACTTTGAGCAGGAGCTTCTTTTACCCATCGCCTGCCCCTTCAAAGCCCAGAATCTAGAGGGCTATTGGAAGGGGATGTGCTATAAATTGGCACGCGCTTCTCTATTGCATGTGATGGGCGTTCTCCTGGGCCAGGACAACCGATCTGAGCCTGTCCAAGGCCGATTGAGGCCATGCTTGGCCACCCATCCCAGAAACCGTCTTTGACTGGATCCACCTTATACCAATTTATCAGAATGGGTAAAAGAAAAATCCCACAAAGCTAATCTGGCAAGGACGTTAATAAATAGTTATACTAGAGAAAAATGTAAGTCATTCTACATTGCCATTAGAGAACAAGAGACAGCTCATGATGAATTGTGTATAGATCATTTTCCTATGGTTTATCTGGAGGGTGTCCAACCCTATCTTTTAAACATTTCATATACATTTCATAGATATATACTTACAGGATTTCGCTTAGGTATAGTTCACCATCTGGTGGTATTCCCCAGGATTAGACATTGGAGTACGGTTATGCCTTCCTGTCCTTGGGACATCATTACAATCCACTTTGCACTTTATATAATTTTTAAAAACTGTTGTACTTGTCCCTGCTGCCCAGAATAGAATGTATGATGCAAGAGCCTGTTAGAATGTTCTGTGTGGATGTCTGGCAGTTGAATGAGGGCTGAGTGGCAGGAGGCCGCTTCTGGTGGGGTTTCTCCTTCTACTACTTGACTTACCATCTTACCTGAATAAAGGAGCATCACGAAAGTATATGGACTACGTAGCATTCATTTACAACAAAAACCTTATGGTAAAAGATGAGCTAAATGAATGAGACAGGAATATAATTCCACCTTGAAGCCCAAACTGTCTGAAGTACCCAAGGATCTGATGTTATTCACTCCTACTTCTGGAGAAAAAAGGCTAGCCTGCCACCGAGTTTTCTCAGGAGGAAATATTTAGTTTTTGATGACTCTCCAGTTAAGTGACAAGAAACCTTCCTCTCCTGGATGCTCCCACACAGGAGATAGAAAGGCTCCTGTCCACCTCTATCATTCTTTGAAGAAATATATGCCCTCTGGGACCACAGAACAATAGCTTGAAGGAGCTCTGGTTGGTATGCGTACGACCATCGCTCCTTCTGCTGAGCCTTATCAAGTCTCTGCCCTTTCCATTAACGTTTGGTCAGTCACATAAGAAGAGATCTCCATCCTAATGCAGGCTAAAGTGCTGAATTAAAATTTCCCAGTGAGCAAATGGCACCTTGGCTCCAACCTTTTTGGATAGGTAGATTAATAAACTGACTAAGCTTCTTCTGTCAACTCCAAGATCTGAGTCAAAAGGCCTTGCGTGTCAAGTAGCATACAACACTTTTATTATCATTTTCTCTGAGTCCTTACCATTCTTAGATAAGAAAACTGACTGCCTGAATGGGAGGGTCAATATCAATCATATCCACCAACCTAGATGGAAGAATGCACCTTAGACAGTTTGTTCTTGTTAGAGTCCTCACCCTTTTACCCATAAACTAAGAAATGAAGAGTGGAGGATTCCACTCCTCCAATCTTAGATTTTTAATTACATTAAAATCAAAATTAAATGTCCCCAAAGAGTCCAAAATAGGATTATCCAGGACAGTTAATGTCACAGCATCCTTAAAACCATTATTTGCCACCAGAGATGTCACCATCATTGTGTTGTCCAAAAGAATTTAGAATCATCAGTCTATGGAGACTCTTAGAAAAGAATCCTCAACAAATGGTACCATTCTCCTTTTAGAAATGGACAAACCCATTACCTTTAGAGGCATAAGTACAATTTCCGTCATGAGCGACAGTGGCATCTCAGCAATATACCTCTGTTACCGCGGGCTAGGAATTGGTAGGAGGCGAGTTTTTGTTGTAGTTTGTTTTATTTTTGCCAACAGAGTATCTGTACAGGTTCTTCTCGACGAGCCTCTACGGGGTGATCTGCTTCTCTCCTGCCGGGTCTTCCGGAGCACTCCCTCCTCCCTTCTCCGGACGGGGCTCATCCTCCTGCTGGGTGCCGGAGGCTCCGTTATGTCCGCCCTCGCCGAACACCGAGGAAGCAAACAGAAGAGAGGACAAGTAAGTACTCGGGCGTATAAGCCTCGTAGTGCAGAGTGGGATGGGGAGTGTGAGGGATGTGAGTGAAACACCCGGTGCACCTATTAATGGAAACATGACAGGGAAATAATGGTGTTTGCTGGTGCGGGGACCCAGGCTATTCACGGAAACTATTTACTCAAGTTAGGCGTCTGCCTTTCTTCCTCCACCACCCCAGAAATCGCTCACGTACCTCGGCTAGCCGTACCCCTCCTGGCGTACGGCTGGCGGCTCGTGGGGTTGACCTCCAGGCTTTACTGGTCCGGCCGATCGGCTCTCCAAACTTCCAGAAGTCGCCTCAGGTCCCGCTGATTCTTGAGACGATGGTGCCGTGCTCAGTCTTCTCCTCTCCGGTCTCTCCTCCTCCACTACGCTGTCCTCGCTTATCCAACTCGCTCCTCTGCTCCACTCCTCCTCGCTGCTCCCCGCCTCTCCGCTCTCCTTCCCGCTGTCTGCTCCTCCGGTGTAGTAACACACCTGTGGACTGTCGGCGCCGCCTTTAATCAGAGCGCGTGGCTCCTCCTCCTCCATCAAACTTCCAGTCCACTTAAAGGGCCCCCAGTCCTCTTCTTCCTCGTCATCGCAACTATACCGCTCCTGTCCCGACCAACCGGGGGGCTGTGTAGGCTGTGGAGACAAGAGGGGGGGGTCGCACATGATTAATGGGGGCCCCTCTTCGGGGCGTGACGTCTTGCCCAGGTTACACACCATCCCCCTGAACACTTCCGTTCGGGAAGTGGATTTCTAGACAGATAGTCGGCCCCCTTATTGTCCACCCCTTTCTCGTGGCGGACGCTAAAGGCATACGGTTGTAGCGCCAGGAACCACTGCATGACCCTCGCGTTGTTGGAATTGTTGCGGGCCATCCAGAGAAGGGGGGCATGGTCTGTATAAAGCGTGAACGGACGACCCTCCAGGTAATAGGATAATTTCTCCACCGCCCACCTGATGGCCAGACATTCCTTTTCAACAGTCGGATACTTGAGTTCCCTCGGAAACAACTTCCGGCTAATGAACAGAATTGGATGATCAATACCATCCCCACCCACTTGAGACAGCACAGCCCCGATACCGTAGTCCGAGGCATCGGTATGGAGGGAAAAGGGACGCGAGAAGTCGGGCTAGGTGAGTATTGGGGTCGAGGTGATTGTCCGTTTAAGGGAGGTGAATGCCTCTGACATGGCCGGGGTGGGTGTCCGTAAGTCCGACTGTTTCACTTTTGTCTGTAGGGCATCAGTGAGGGGGGCTGCCATCTGCGCAAAGCGGGGAATAAACCGTCTATAATAGCCTATGAGGCCCAGAAACGCACGCAGTTCTTTTTGTTGTTGTCGGGAACGAGGTCTCTGCTATGGCCTTCACTTTCTCCACTTGTGGCTCTATAAGGCCATGACCGAGTACATAACCCAGATACTTCACTTTCTGGAACGCGATCCTTGACTTCTTTGCATTTATTCTCAATCCTGCCTGGGCGAGGGTTTCCAACACCTGTTGCAGGTGTTGCAGATGTGTATCCCAGTCCGGACTGAAGACGACTATGTCGTCAAGATAGGCTGATGTAAAGGCAGAGATGTCTTTTAGCACATTGTTCATCAACCTTTGAAATGTGGCGGGTGAGCCATGAAGTCCGAACGGGAGAACCGTAAATTCGTATCTTCCATCTTTCTGTGGTGAACGCGGTTTTGTGTCTGTCTTCTTCCTTCAGAGGGACCTGCCAGTAACCTTTGGTCAGGTTGATCGTACTGATATACTTGGCTTCTCCCAGTTTTTCAATGAGTTCATCTATTCTCGGAATGGGATAAGCATCGAATGTGGAATTGTCATTCAGCGCTCTAAAGTCCATACAAAACCGACGTGTCCCGTCCGGTTTAGGGATCAGTACGATCGGACTCGACCAGTCGCTATGTGATGGTCGGATAACCCCTAGTCTCAGCATCTCTTCTACTTCTTGTCGAATCCCTTTCCTTCGGGCTTCCGGTATCCGATATGGCTTGATCTTGACGCTTTTCCCTGGTATGGTATTGATGCGATGTTCTGCCAGGCAGGTTTTTCCTGGTATATCAGAGAATACCGTGGCATGTTTTTTTAGTGTCTTCATTAGCTCCTGTCTCTCTGTTTCCCTCAAATCTTCGTTGATCACGAGTTTGTCGAGGGTAGTCGATGGGTCGGGGTTTTTTTGTTCTGCCAGATGGATCTGGGAGGGGTACCCAGCCATTTTTTTAACATGTTTATGTGGTATACCTGAATTGTCCGGGGACGGATCTGTAGTCGGTAACTGGTGTTTCCAACCGTTTCAACGACTTTGTAGGGTCCGCCCCACTCCGCTTTGAACTTCTGTGTCGAGGAGGGCAGAAGGACCAGAGCCCAGTCGCCTATGGAGAGTCTTCGCCATTTTTTTCCTTTATCGTACATCGTCTTCTGTTTCCCCTGGCTCTTTTCCAGGTTAGCAAACGCCAAGTCTCTTAATTTGCCCAATTTGGACCGAAGGTTTCTGGCATACTCCAGGGTATTGGCTATCTCTTCCGGGGTCTCCCTCTCCCATGCCTCTTTGGTCATGTCCAATAGGGACCGAGGCTGGCGACCGTAGAGCAGCTCAAATGAGGAGAATCCCATGCTACTTTGTTTTTGTCCTCTGATGACGTATAATGCGAGGGGGAGAACCTGGTCCCACTCCGCACTGTTTACCTCCAACATCTTTCGCAGGGTGGTCTTCAGGGTGCGATTGTACCGCTCCACTAGACCATCGGTTTGGGGGTGGTATACGGCTGTGCGGATTTGGTGTATGTGTAAGAGGGTACATACTTCTTTCATGAGGCGTGACACAAAGGGGGTCCCTTGGTCTGTTAATATTTCCTTTGGGAAACCCACTCGGGAGAATAGCTCCAGCATTTTGTCTGCTATGTTCTTTGTTGTCGCCGACGTTAGTGGGAAGGCTTGGGGAAATCTGTTGGAGTAGTCGACTACGACTAGCACATATTGGTATCCTTTTCTGGTCTTGGGTAGAGGCCCTATGAGGTCCATCCCTACTCGATCAAATGGGACTCCTATAATCGGAAGAGGTTGCAATGGAACTGCAGGTGGTCTGGTCATGTTCCGTTTTTGACAAATGTCACATACCTGACAATATACCATTGCATCCTTATAGATCCCAGGCCAGTAGAAGCATTTCAGCAGGTTTTGCGTCGTTTTTTCGGCTCCTATATGGCCTGCTACTAAGTGCGAGTGGGAATAGAACAGCACTTGCTCACGAAAGGACACTGGTACCAGTAACTGCTCGGGGTCGTTTTCTTTCCCCTGTCTGTATAGCAAGTCATTTTTAATGAACAGACGAGGATACTTGATGGGAACAAGATCTTGGTTTTGGTGCGCACTCTCCCAGGCGTTAAACAAGGTCGCATCATTGGCCTGTGCGAACTGATAACTCCGGTCCAATACCAATGGTTCTGGAGAGACCAGGGCTGGCAAGGACTTCTGTATCCCTGAGGAGAGTCTTGCCTTTTTCTCGGGCTTTATGCTCTGCTTAAACATCTCCAAAAAAGCCGGGTTATCTGTTCCTATTATTAGGTCCTCCGGTAGTGAGGACAACACACCCACTTTGACTCGGTAGGGGATGCCCGTCTGGGGAACCAACGGGAGTATGGCCAGGGGATAGGGTTTCACGTCCCCGTGGACACACCTGATATACACTTTTTCTCTGGGCAGAACCTGGTGGGGACGCACGTGGTGGGCTTGGACTACTGACTGGCGACATCCGGAATCAAGAAGGGCTTTTACTGGGTTACCATTTATATCCATACTCACTCGATATGCGTGCCCCATCTCGGCCGAGTATAACACGGTCCGGGGTAAGTATCTGACCTCCATGGGCTCTTCTTCATGTTTCCGACGGGGGCAATGACGGGCAATGTGTCCCCAGGTTCCGCACTCGAAACATTGCGGCCCACTGTGTGGCAGGGGCTCCGGGCTCCAACTTCGGGGTTTCACTGGCTCCTGGGCCTTCACGGGTCTCTTCTCGTTCTTGAAGGGGTTTTTCTGTCTAGTGTCTAGGGTAGTGCCTCTAGAAATTGCTCAAGATAAATACGGTCCATTATCTCTTCTTTCGTGCTCTCGTTGGGTTTGAGCCATTTATCCGCTGCCATCTTTAGGCGGACAAACAAGGTTTTAGGCGTCTCCCCTGGTACGCCTCTCTCTCTCCTGAACCGAAGCCTGTACGCCTCTTTGTCCAGTCCTAGATGGTCCAATATAATCTTTTTAATGTCGGTATAGGAGGTGTCCCCGCGGGGGTTCGCCACCTGGTATGCCGCCTGAGCCTCTCCCACCAACAATGGGGCCAGGAAGAACGGCCACTTCGCTCCTGGCCAGCCACATGCTCGAGCTGCCCTCTCAAAATTAGGAAGAAAGGCGTCCGGATCTTCACCGGGCTGGTATTTCTGCAGGGATACCCCTCCTATGTTATGGGGTGTTCCGCCTACCACCACGGAGCTGGTTGATATAGGGGGATCCAAGGCACGGGCTACCACAGCCGCTTTGATGATCTCCCTGTCGGCCTCTGCAGCACGCAGCTGCTGCTCGGCTATCCTTTCAAGTCTTTCCTGTCCTTGTACTAGGGCCTGTACAACTTCATCCATCTTTGTTGGACAGACGGAGGTTATGCCTGCATTCTCCACCACTGTTACCGCGGGGCTAGGGATTGGTAGGAGGCGAGTTTTTGTTGTAGTTTGTTTTATTTTTGCCAACAGAGTATCTGTACAGGTTCTTCTCGACGAGCCTCTACGGGGTGATCTGCTTCTCTCCTGCCGGGTCTTCCGGAGTACTCCCTCCTCCCTTCTCCCTTCTCCGGACGGGGCTCCCCCTCCTGCTGGGCGCCGGAGGCTCCGTTATGTCCGCCCTCGTCGAACACCGAGGAAGCAAACAGAAGAGAGGACAAGTAAGTACTCGGGCGTATAAGCCTCGTAGTGCAGAGGGGGATGGGGAGTGTGAGGGATGTGAGTGAAACACCCGGTGCACCTATTAATGGAAACATGACAGGGAAATAATGGTGTTTGCTGGTGCGGGGACCCAGGCTATTCACGGAAACTATTTACTCAAGTTAGGCGTCTGCCTTTCTTCCTCCACCACTCCAGGAATCGCTCACGTACCTCGGCTAGCCGTACCCCTCCTGGCGTACGGCTGGGCGGCTCGTGGGGTTGGCCTCCGGGCTTTACTGGTCTGGCCGATCGGCTCTCCTCACTTCCAGAAGTCGCCTCAGGTCCCGCTGATTCTTGAGACGATGGTGCCGTGCTCAGTCTTCTCCTCTCCGGTCTCTCCTCCTCCACTACGCTGTCCTCGCTTATCCAACTCGCTCCTCTGCTCCACTCATCCTCGCTGCTCCCCGCCTCTCCGTTCTCCTTCCCGCTGTCCGCTCCTCCGGTGTAGTAACACACCTGTGGACTGTCGGCGCCGCCTTCAATCAGAGCGCGTGGCTCCTCCTCCTCCATCAAACTTCCAGTCCACTTAAAGGGCCCCGAGTCCTCTTCTTCCTCGTCATCGCAACTATACCGCTCCTGTCCCGACCAACCGGGGGGCTGTGTAGGCTGTGGAGATAAGAGGGGGGGGTCGCACATGATTAATGGGGGCCCCTCTTCGGGGCGTGACGTCTTGCCCAGGTTACAACCTCCTTTTGGATGCACACTTCTTCCCAATTCGGATCTCTGCCAGACTTTGACTAAAGTAACTAGAACTCGTGCCCTCCCCATACACTGCTCATTACCCCACATATTGCATCACTCGTGTTATGTCCTCTCTCTAGGATATTGAATCAAAAGAGCTATTTCCCTATCCGAGAAGCTCATTGAATTGCCAATAATAGTATTCATGGATCTAATAACTACTTTAATAGTCGACTGCACCACCTCCTGCGCATTAATGCAAGGGTCCGACCCGTGAACAGGATTAACCACTGTATGAATCACTTCACTCTTCTTTACAGAGATATAAGGGACCATCTCCTAAATAATCATCCTAGATTCAGCCAAACTGAATTCGTTAAGGCCACTTTTGTCTGTGACTTCTTTTTCACACCATCTCTTAAGGAAGAAAAAACAAAAGGCGAACAGTCTGAATGTGACCTGAGTTCAAGGAATAGCATATCATTAAATTCTAAAATACCTACATAAAAGGAAGCAGATTTCACAGTCCCCACAACCATTGAATAGGAAAAATGTTTCCTCACCAAGCTCGTACTCGAGTGAGCCCAACCAAGCGGACAAAGGAAGCAAGGAATAAACACAACCTCCTGTCCTCCTGAAAGGAAAACAGACGTGAACGAAGAGCATCTGGGCAAAATTGCATCAACACACACAGTCTTCTTCACAGTCACAGCGGACACCAAAAAACTAAATGGTAGACACCGCACTGAGCTCCCTCTCGAGCACCTCACTAACATCAGCTCTAACTCACTGAATAGAATAATTGAATAACTAAACTATAAGGGTCAGCATATTAATAAACAAAACTTCATTCAGAAATATCAAAATACGTTTAAAGCTCCAACACCTTTCTTCTGAAACCACAGAGATTCTATAAGAAAACTTACAACCGATATTTCTCTGGGATAGCCCCAAGAATTTGGAACACCTTGCCCCCTGAAGTCAGAATGAATCCCTCAACTATTTCCTTCTAGAAAGAAGTCAAAGTACTCCTCATCAACACATTTCTTCCCTAGATACTAGGATACCCTTCTTCCCCCAATCACACTTATGACTACTCTCACCGGTGACATCAGTGATTTAGATTTAGCAGTTCTGACTCTACCCTCCCGTTTCTTGACGCTGCCTGATCCTACAGTTTTATTCACTATGATATTTTGGTTTTTATTGAGTTATCCCCTCTGCTCTTGAACATTGCAAGCGTACCCTCCCTTCTCTGGGTACTAACTTTATCCTGTATTTTTCTTCTTCATATGTGATTTTATTGTTATCAATGTGTTGCTCTCTGTAAATTTGTAAAGCACTCTGATACTTACAAGGGTCAAGTTCATGCCTTAAAAACAAACGATCAAAATAAATAAATAAATAAATGCAGTCTTCCAAGAAAGAAGTGTTTAACATCTCTACTTTTAAACATGACTTGTACTACATATGGACCAGTACTGACATTTGGTTAATCTAGGCTATGTAATTGTCTGTAATGCAGTTGTAACTTTTGTCCTACAGGATGTGCTTATAAGAAAGTCCCTAACTCATTTGGAATGTATACATTTTGAATTATAGTACATACATTTTGACAATTTTTGGCTGCAGCTATGTAGATTTTATGGATTTCATATATTTTTTAATAATGTAAGTAATTATATTTTATTGTATGTTCTTTTATGGTTTAAGTGTTTTATAAACCGAATAAAGATGATTGACGACTTGAAGATATTATTTCAATAGCTAACTATAACGTCAATGTAACTTTTTTCAGTGAATATATGTTAAAAATTAAATATGCTTATGCTTACATTTAAATATATATATGTAAATATATAAGATATATATATACACACACACATATATAATATTAAGTATATTTGTTATGAAATTTACCTGAAGTAATGATGGAAAACCCTTCTTTATAAATGATGGATCCGGCAAAAATTATTTGAAAGTAACAATATTTTACAAGCTAGTGTTATAGTTTAATTATTGCATAAGTGGCTTCGGTCCTTAGAGGTGGCACAGTACTTTTAGATAGAACAGTGCTCATATATAAAGAAAGCTCAGTAATTTGAGAATCATTGGTACTTAGAAATAGCTTGGTTCAGTTTAGAGACAAGTATAGCTTACCTTGCTCAGAACTAAGGATAAGGGGTGGTTCGACCGCTGACAACCCTTTGGTCCGACTGCCGCATTTCAATGCTGGCGGTCGAACCTCAGCGGTCGAAGTCCAGACCGCCGCCGTCAGGATCTTAGATACCGACAGGATAGCTGTCAGAGTCGCAGCCATGAATTATGGCTGTGCCGAGCCAGGCACCACCACCAGGATTTGGATATTTCTTTCCCACAGCCTGTTCATGGCAGGAACAACATCGTGTAAAGGCTGTCAGAAAGGAATATTGGAGCCCCCGTGCATTGTGGGCCACCTCAAAGTAGCCCTGGGGGCACATGTAGTTTCCCCACTCACCTCCATGCACCATGTGCCATGCACGACATGGTGCATTACACATGGTCCATGGACGTGCAGGAGTTACTCCATATCACAGCGGCTTATGCTGTGGCCCTTTTCCTTGGTCGCAGCAGAAGCCACTGTTATACAGAGACCTTTCCGACTTTCAGCATGGTGGTCACATCAAAATGCGGCTGTCGGAGCACTGCCTGCTTGTCGGCCGGTCTCCTGACTGCTGCAATAGTGGGCGGTGGTCTGACCGACTGGTATTGAACCAGGACCTTAGTTTGTTAGCGTGTTTCATCAGTGACTGGAACTTTTCTAGTTCTTAGAGTGGTCATAATGCGTGGTTCCTAGAGAAGCCTTGGTTCTTTAAGATGACTTTGTATTATGAGACAACCAATACTAGATCCTCAGTTGCAAATTCTTTGTAATTCCTTAATTAGTTACCACATCTAATAACTAATGATACCCTGGGCTTTGAAATGTATCAGCTGAAATACTCGTTTAGTCTCTTAAATCAGGCATAGCATGTGCCTACTGCACCAAAATCGTCATGTTCCGTTATTTACTGTGCCTTTTTCATTCAGCAAATGTAACCATGTTTGACCTGCCACAACTTATTGGATGAAAAATCCGACTGATGCCTGTTTTTCTAATATACAATTACAACAACCTAGCAAATAGTGTTTACACGAGAGTTGGAATTTTACAAGGCACATAACTATTACATCCATCATTGATAAAGCTTGTGTTGTTGTTTATTTTGTTGTGGTTTCAGTAATTATGGTTGATTACATTTTTATTGAGCCTTCAGGATGTTTTATGTACATATTACTAAGTAAAGGAGTGCTTGTCTATATTTTCTTGTTGATTTTTATTTTTAACTTTCTCCCCATAGGTCCTATAGCTGGCCATGTTGGAGATGGAAATTTCCACTGTATCATGGTGCTGAACCCTGATGACCCAGATGAAGTTCAAAGGGTGAAATTATTCACAGACCGTCTAGCCAGGCAAGAACAGCTCAACAATGCGAAATGAGTTTTGCCTGTAAAAGCAGGCCACTGGTTAATGAGCTTCAGTAAGAATGCCAGGGTTGGTCTCAGTTCTAAACTGCTCCTGCAGCAGCAGAGTGGAGAATTAGAGCCAGGTTTAGAGTTTGGCGGCCGGGCTATTTCAAAACATCTTATTACAAATGCAATAGCCTAAAATAATATTGTAATACAGTGGGCGGACTTCTGCCAAGTTTGTTACGGAGTACCCCATCCGCCAAACTCTCAATAAGGCACATAGGGCCAGATGTACTAAGAAGTCAGTTTGCGATTTCTTAATTGCAAATTTTTGCTATTCTCAAATAGGGAATCGCAAACAGCTATGTACAACAGTGTGTCAGACACTGTTTGCAATTCCCAATGGGTCACAAATGGATCTGCATCATCAAAATGTATGAGGCAGGTCGCAATTTGCGACCCATTGGGAATGGCTATAATCACAGGGATGTTGGAATGCTGAGGGTGGCCAAAGACCATGTCTGTGACTGCTTTTTAAATAAAGCAGTATTTTTTTGTAATGCAGCCCATTTTCCCAAAGGTAAACGGGTGCATTACAAAAATAAAAATGAACATTTTTCTTTCCATTTTTTAAGAGTAGGCAGTGGTCCTTGGGGACCCCATCCCGTTTGTGAATGGGTTACTGCCTCATCTACGGAGTCGGTAAATCATAAATGTTTTGCAACTGTATTCCAGTTGCAAAACATTCCAACACAACAGTGCTATTTGGTATTAGGGAGGGACGTCCAAAACACACCACTCCCTAATACCGAACCGCAAAAGCAAAATGGGATTCAGTAACAAGTTACTGAGTTGCATTCTGCCTTTGTACTTGAAAAAATGCATTTCACTGGTTGCAAACACCTCAATAGGCTGTTTGCGACCAGTAAAATGATTCGCACACCTGGCCCATAGTGTGTAAGCTTCCTATTCCAAGTATTATTTGAACAGAATTAAATGTTCTATTCCACTCCAATTGTCCATACTGCATGTCTCTCTTTTTAGGTCTTGCCTGCACAGCGCTTGCGCACTGCTTGTCAAATCTCTTGTATTTAATATATCTTAAACGGGGGCTCTTATCAGTTCCCATAGCCTAATTACTGTGTTCATTCGCTTTTGTATGGAACTTGATTTTTTCTTAACTTCCCCTGGCTGCACATATTTACTATACTTCTACTAAAGCTGTTCACAATGTTTAAGCCCCACCCCACTCACAGTCAAGATAAGATCTCTTCCCCTGCACGCATTTACGATATTTCTACTAAAGCTGTTCACACTATTAAGCCCCATTCGCTATCATGATAAGATCTCTTCCCACGGAGAAGGCAGACAGCTTCTAACAGAATGCTGAAATGCTTGCTTTTTATTACTTAGTAGTGTAAAGCAGATGCTTTAGCCTTAGAATATTTTGTGGCATTTCCTATTCTTGCCTCAGTACCTTTCTTTGCACTTCGTAGGTATTATCGGTTTGATTTGTTCAGCTTAATTTATTTGGTCATTATGATCAAATTCTAAATGTTGTAATAAACATTGCATGTTGAAAATAAAATTAATATACAAGAGATATTCTATATTTTACTACTAAACAGGCAGCCACTAGTGTAGTTACCTTGCAGACATAGTGTCTGACCAAAAAGTTGGCTGAACTCTGCTAAACACATAACATTGGTATCATTGACTACTAAACAGGAAGTCACAATTGCAGTTATCTTGCAGTTGAAAGAGACTTGATTTGAATGGTGCTGCAGGTGCAGTGGCACCAGGGCCAAAAGCTCTCTGAACCCTACTAAACCCAGATTATTGCAAAACTTTACTACTAAACAGGCAGTCACAAGTGCAGTTACCTTGCAGATAACATGTTCATGATTTGAATAGATTCATTTATTAATTTATTGAGTCGGTTTTGTATTATACTAAAACGTGTTGCCTTGCAGCCCCTTCAGAGAGCTTTCTTTGAAGGTCATGGGTGTGAAATCCTTTCAGCAAATCCTCCCTGCAGTCCCTGAAGAAAAGAATGTGTCCTGAAATGAGTGTGAAATAAAGATAGTAAATAGCAACTCTACCAGCATTGTGCTGTGGCGTCCATCGCCAACGCTGAAGATACCATTGAACAGATAGGGAATGCCAGGAGGACCACCAATATACACTGCTGGGTTGCCCTGAGCCTGACAGCTGCAGCAACTTGTGAGACACTATTCAGATTTGTATCCAAAGGGGAATGAACTCTCTGGCTACTTGCAAGTCATCAAAGAATTGAGGCGTAGGACCTGGCTGAACTTTGGAGTTTTTATTCCTCAACAGTTCTGACCTCTAAAGGTCCTTTTGCAAAAGAAGGGTTTGCCTGTGCAATTGTGTTTTCTTATCATTCTAACAAAACCAATGACCCTACCACGTTACGCCCAAGAAGTTCTGAATTGTAGTATTGCCATCAATGTACTTTGTTTAGGTTTGCGCCATCATTTGTTTCTTGTACTGTGCTTTATTTTTTGACTTGTGCATGTGATTTGCTCCATATGGCATTATGTCATTGAAAACGTAAAAAACACACCCGTTTTTATTTATTTTTTATTTTTATAGGAGACTCTTAGATTTAGTATAAGTTGAAGAGCCCCTAATCAGATATGATGGTTTGTAAAGAACATCTTTTTCTATAGTAAGGTTTAGGGGGATTCTATAATGGAAGAGACCTGAGTCTTCCTGTGCAAAAAATATGAAGGGTACAAGGGGTTGTAACAATCTTCTTTGTCATTCGGCCAGTAGCATAAGGAGTGCTCTAGCGCAGGCAATAATTTACCAAATGAATTCTTGAACATAGGACCTTTCAAGCCTTCCCTAAACCTGGAGTCGTTGAATTAACCTCATGAAGTTTGGTCTGGTTCATTTGTTAGATGGGACCTAAAGCTTTAAGGAATCTTCCTCAATGTTTCGGTCAAGCCTAGACAGTGCTTGCGGTGTCACTTAGCGACCTGTTGTATATGGTTTGTGCAGTTAAACTCCACCTTTTGCTTGACATTGCTTTTTATTTGCCTATGCCACTGTCCTTTACAAACCCTTGCTTGCTACTAGGCAATCATGCCTCTTTTTCCTCCTTTGTGTGTCCACTTTCCTGCCACAGAGCACCGGTCAAGTACTATCTCCTTGCGTTTTCAGTATTATGTGTTCTTTTGAGGACTACTTAGTCTTTTTCTTGCCTGCTTGTGTTTTGCATAATCTTAAAGAGTGAGTGCAGTGGAACCACTTACACCCAGGGCTTAGACAGTTTCACTGTTCACACTCAAGGTATTTTGTATAGTGTGCAACTCACACTCTACCAATGTTTTTATTATTTTGTATTTTCTACTTTGGCTTGCCTCGGTCACCAGTGCAAGGCTTTTGCAACTCCTGTTGCATTTTCCCTGATGCTAGTACTTATTTAACGAATCAGCTGAGCTGTGGCACACTTGGCCACTCGTCAGTGCTGTGTCAGAGAAGAACAAAGTTGTTTTCGGTGGAAAACATTCTACCTTTGGCAGCGCCTATTTAAAGACTGAGGGGCATATTAGCAAGAACCTCATTAGAATTATCGCCATTTTAGCGGCAGGAAACTGCCGCTAAAATGGCGATAATGGGCTTGCTAATATGCGTTATAGAATTCCAATAGAAGCCCAGGTTAGATGTGCAGGACATCTAAACTGGGCTTCTATTGGAATTCTATAACGCATATTAGCAAGCCCATTATTGCCGTTTTAGGGACAGTTTCCTGCCGCTAAAACAGCGATAATTTTAACGAGGTTCTTGCTAATATGTCCCTAAGTGCTGTGGAACCACTTAGACCCACAACTATTGGAAGGGACTAAGATTGCTTCACTGTTCGTCCGCGAACACACTCAAGGGTATGTGTATCGTGTGTGGCTGACACTACAACTCTACTGCATCAGTTACTTGACAGTGGAACGGGGACCTTCATCGTATTTAGCGCGGCATATAATGCGGCTTTACTGGGCACGTGCGTTCGCAGTGGATTCCATTTCAGGGAGCTGGCGTTTAAAGCGGTGAGGCTAAATGTGAAAAGTGAAATAGGAGATGTCTGTGTGGAATACCAGGTGAGCTTTTTTGGAGTGAGGTTTAATATTGCTTTTGAAGATCCATGTTCGTTGTGTGCTGATTGAGGCAAGTCTGTCTATGCAGAGGAATTTTATCTGGGGCTGTGCGAATGTGGAAGGGTCGGTGCACTGCGTGTTGCCTGGTCCCAGAATTTTTAAAGGGTTTGCTTGGAGGAACTGCTGAGGCAACATAGCGGCAGTTCCTGGACACCAGTCTCCTCTCCGTGTTATATTTTGTTTTACCAAAGGCTAATGCTTAGATTTCCTTCCTATTCCTAATTGAGGCTTCTTTCTTGTAATCGGCCATATTAACTATCTTTTGCAAGGGCGTTGCCATGTGATTAAGGTTCCCAGTTTTCTGTTTTTTATTTTTTTATTTTTTACAGATAAAATGTGTTTCCTGTCTGTATATATCGGACCTTGCCCGTTGACTCGTGTATAGATGTTGGGTCTGGGAATAAATGCTATTGCTTGTTTATGCCACACTTCCTTTGAGTTCTTCCCTTGCCGTTTAATACGATGATTCAGTAAAATGTCTATCTCCTTGGACTATCTAGTGCATAACCACATTTTAAATGTGATTTTGTGGTATCTCAATAGTATTGGGCTTCATTTGGCAATGAATAGTTTAAGATGCGAAGGATTTTTTACGTTGGGAAAGGAGCGCTTAGGCACATTGATTTACATCAGATGATTACAGTCGCTCCTTATTATTCGTTTACGGAATTACACCTTCTTTTGGTACAACCGTTAGCGCAGGGGTCTCCAACCTTTTGTGTAGTCCGAGCTACTTCTGGCCAGTTAAAATCGCCGTGAGCTACTGAACCCGAATCAACTCGTGCTTTACTAGGTTTCATGCCAAAACGACAGGTTCCAAGCTTGGAGGCATCAGCTGTCTGAACCCAATACTAATAAATGAATATATCGCAGTTTTAAAATAAGTGATTTTTTTGAGGTATTGCAAGTAAACACATGTCAAAAGTTTACAGTAGCGCAGCCTGTCCTCACATCGTTCAGCACACATGCTGGAAAATCTATAACCTTGCTTGCTGACCTTTAACCTCCAAGAACATAATCATGTATGCAACACCTTCCCCACTGAACCAGGTTTTCATATTGGCTTGTAAAGGGGATTAACAACCGGGAGACAGGCCATCTCTGAACAAGTACAGGCTCTGAAAACTGTACCCTCCTGGACTGGAGAGACCCAGGAGATGATCAATGGTACATCGAGCCTTCCACCTCTAGGAGTGCAGAGCTCTGTGAATTGATATGGGGATGCACTATTCCATCACTGGAGACTTGTAGAGTCGGGGGATGCAGTCTCAGAGTGCTGAGCTTGAATCTCAGACGTTTCAGAAGACTAGCAATGTGATTCTGGGTCAGGCACTGGTAGGGCTGTACTGGGGTTTGTCACTTTTAGGACACGCTGGGCTCGGGGGACTGGCACAGTGACACTGACTCTCACTTCCACTGATTTGGGAGCTCAGGTGGTTGGCACAGTGATGCAGAGAATGGCAGCTCTAGTGCAAAGTGGGTTCAGTAACTAAACATGCTTGGAGCAGAGAGGAGGTCTACCACCAATATGTCAGCATCACCATGAATATGGCAGGATTGCCCGAAAGGTGGAAAAGTTTCATTTTCTCACCATGCACAAACATGTATTTTGGTCCGTTCTACAAAATTCTCCATCTCCTGTCCGTCCCATGATTACACCACACTTTCTTTTCCCTCTAACTCTCTCCCTCTCTCTAAGTCAATCTTTCTCTCTTCCTATCTGTAGCTGTCTTTCTTGCGGTTTGTCTCATTCCCCCTCTCTGTATGTCGGTCTCTTTTTCGCACAATCTCTGCTGCTCTAGTCTTTGCTCTTGCCACATCTCTATCCTTTGTATTCTCCATTTTGCTTTCTCATTCACTCTTTTCTCTTCTAACTCCTCTCTTGTAACCTTTCTTTCTACCTTTCTCTATGCTGCCCCTTCTTTCTGTTTTTCTCTTTCTTCCTGTGCGTCTCTGGTTTGTTGCCTCTCAGAGTTTGTCTTTTCTCACTCTCCCTGAATATTGCCAGTCTCTCTTTCAGGCTCAATTTCTCTCTCAGCTCCTCTCTTTTTCTCCCATTTAGTCACTCTTGCCTCGCATAGCCTCTCTCACTTTCCCTTTCTATATCGCCATCTCTATGCTTTACCCTCTCCCTCACACCTTCTCACCCCCCACCTTTCTCTCTGCCCGTCTCCTTGAACCCTTATTTCTGCATTTTTTATTCCCATACCAGGGAGTGAGAGCCTTCCAGTGCCCCATCCTTACGAGTCACCCATTCAAGCACTCCTCGCACTCAGCACAAGTGCTATGATTCCCTGTTAGTTGTACTGCTCCTGGTCTCCTAGAACTTGCGCTGCTCCTTGTGATGCCCCACATCCTACACTGCTCCCCCTTGTGCTTGTGTTTCCCACCAGAGTGGGTATTATGTCAGCCAGACCTTGCACCGTTCCTCTCTGACTCTTGGCTGCGGTCCCTGAATTCCCTTCCTCTCCCCATGCACTGGGCGCCGACACCACCACCACCTCGTGTCTGCATGTCACGCAGTCAGGACACCTGGCTGCGCTGTCGAAAACAGACACTGGCTGCAAAGAGCTGCACAACGTAACAGAGCAGCGGCTTACTTTCACTGCCCATTTTTGATTCCGTTTTCTAGAAAAGCTCCCCCCGCCAACTGCACGAGGTTCTAATACAAAAGGAACGAAAAACGGCACAATCAGGGGGGGAAGCTTACCTGCAGTCAAAGGCACGTCTCCTCTCCTGGCTGCTTCTGGCGGTCTCCTACTGCTCCTCGCTGGCACCCGTCGCACAATGGCAGACAGTGCGATGCCAGCGCGTTTTCAGTAGAGCCGGAAGCTCCAGGAGAGGAGCGTCATCGCGTCATAACGTCATCCTGTTATCCCGCCCCATCCACACATTATGCCCAATCCGGGCGAAGGGCTAGAGCTAGACGAGCTACTCCCGGGGTCTCCGCGAGCTACCGGTAGCTCGCGATCGACCGGTTGGAGACCCCGGCGTTAGCGTTTTAAACTATCTTGTATTACAATGTTCATCTTCTGCCTTTGCTTGTTTGTTTATTGTTTCCCCATGTCGAGAAACGCTTAGACTGAAAAGTTTTTATTTCTATTTTTATAATAATAAGATGCTGGTTGTCTTTACTCTGTGTGTCTGCCGTCCTCGGCCACTATAGAGAAACTCCTGAAACATGAACGCTTTTCATTCCAATTCTCCACACAGTCTAGTACAGAGATGTAATTTTGTGGCATTGGAAAAGTAGCGCTGCTTTCTTTCGCAAGTATTTATTTGTGTTGTAAAGTGATTTTGGGACGGGAGCACTGAAGCATATTGTGCACGAGTTGAGTGCACACATACATCTCCTTGGCTGTCAGCAGGTCACCAAAGTCAGCAGAACAAAGGCATGCTGGACTCGTGGGAGGTTGGCCACGGCTTCTTAAGCTCTGTATAAACAAAGAAGGGCAAGCACATTTAACCTTCCCAATAGAGCATACTGAGAGAACGCCTACCTCATTCAAGCCACCCCCAAAGGAGTGACCTCAAGCTACCTTGAATCACCATGCCCGCCCCCCCAGCAAAGCCCAGATTGAAACTTCAAAGCGGTCTGAAATCCAACCGCCTGAAGCAAGAGTCATCTCAAGACTCCAACTGCTGCATGCCAATTACCACTGTTTTAACCAGTTTCATGGCTGTAAGAGGACAGAAAAAAGAAACATTGTTTTACCTCCCATGAAGGCTGCTTCATCAGCACTGCTGTGGATAGACAACAAGCATTCAACTCCACATAATTCAACACAACACCACACAATGCCACAACACACAATTCAGTGCCACACGATTCCACACCATGCAACATATTTACACTCCACATAATACCACTCAACACCACATAATTCTATGTCAGGACCGGAGGCTTCAGATTATGCTTTTATCCTTTCTCCGCTTTATTTAACATTTCAAATACCGCAGCCAGAAATATAAAACACATTTCTTCCATAAACACAGAAAACTACAACTCCCTACACCCAGGGAGGCCGGTCAGTCCATAGTCCTTCCACCATGTCCAGCACTCGAGGTACTAAGTCCCCTGCTTGTCCTTCCACGTCCTCTTTCTTCGCTGCTTGGTCGGCCAGTTAAGTGCTCTACTACTTTCTTGTTTCATTTTACTGCCTTTTGTAGACTTTCATATCTTTTGGGGCATAAATATAGCCTGAGCGTGTAATACTTCATACTCTAGGCTAGCGCTTTGCGTTTCAGGTTCCCGTGAGCGGGAGCGTTCATTCCGCTCCTCACGCGGCCACCCTCCTGCTGTTGCGGTGCTCAAATCAGACTGCTAGAGGGACTCGGGACTCTCGTTGCTCTTGCGGTGTCGCTCCTCATTCAGGAGTTGCGCTGCGCGAGCAACGAGCCAGAGCCTGTCCCTGGCTGCCTCACCATGACGCCCGATCAGGCATTATTCCCTGCTGTTTTCTAACTTGAAGGCCCCGGCGGGGGTTCGTAAATAAGCGTTTCCGCACGCTTTCAGAACGCGCTTGGTGGAGCGTTGTATAAGCACTAATCCTGCTGTTTTCTGTTCGCGCGCTGCCGAACCTGCCAAACCTCACGCATCTCTCGGAACGTGCACCAGGAGGCAGAAGGCCCTGTCAGTTTCTGCTGAGGGTTGTGCGCGTTCGGGGTGAGTACTGCCCCCATTGTAATCCTCTGGTTTACCCACAAATTACGCAGCAAACCAGCCTGTCTCATATTGGAAGGGTTTTAGACCCCCTACTGACCTTTTTGTGCTACACTCCTAGTGTGTTTTTTTGCTGTGAGTGGTTAGTTACAGGTTCCAGTTTGGTGTATAGCCGTTTGGGCATTGTGGTTGACTATGGCAGGCCACTCTGAATATTATGATGAGGAGTCACAGGGTTATTTGCCATGCGACGATGAGTTCTTCGAGGCGGTAGACACCTCCATTTAAAGGGTGGTCAATGAGGTGGTTGGTCCAATGGAGCAGCGCCTGTCATAGAAAATAGTCCAGGAATGCGCTAAGCTTGCGGCGGCGCAGGCGGACCCTCTGGGGGAGTCTGGCCAGCAGTCTGGGGAGAGCCCTCCGCCATCTAAAAAACAGCACCCTGAGGGGGTGGATTTGGAGGCTTTTGGGCGCCTTAAGTCGGCTTTTATTGCTTCAGGGGCATCCTCTGTTCCCTCTCCCCCACCGGCGGACGCCCTGCATGAACCCCTGGACCCCCCTTCCCCTGCAACTGATGATGATGGCACACAGGGTGATACTGATGACGAGGCGGGGTCTTCACAGCCTTGGCTCCCGGCGGTGACTCAGTCAACCTCCGACGCTACTGCACAGGAGGATGCTGACATGCTCAACCCTGACGAGATCATGCACCCTTGTTCGGCGGCTTGGGTTCCGGGTGAGAAGGTAGCCAGATTTGTGGCTAATAGGTTACGGAAACCCTTGGAGAAAGAAGCTCGAGGTTGTCTGTGGGCTGAGTGCCCCAGGCCTTCGTTGGAGAATAAGATTGCCTGTACCCCAGAGCTAGATCCGAAGATGGTAACATTTATGGCAAAGTTCACGAAGGATCCCAGGAAAGGCATTGATAGATCATGGCGATCCTGTCTGGATAAGTTGCTGGATGCCATTGGGCCCATGACTTAAATTCTCGACATGGCCGAGGAGGCGAAAGTTTCAGGGACTCCCATTTCCCCAGAGGTGCTCTCTAATTGGGCCCACGGGCTAATATTTTTATGGGCAACGTGAATTGCGCTTTGTCCACAGTGCGTAGTAGATCTCTTTTAATTAAGCTGGACTCAAAATTGGGAGATCTGGCTTCCTCGGAGGCAGGGGCCGTGGCACAGGGAGGCCTTTTCGGTAACCCATTTATAAAGGAATTGGGAAAGTTTATTGCAACTTTTTCTTCCCTGGACAAGGCCCAGTCCAGTATAAAAAAGGTCTTTAACCAGCGGGTTTTCCATGGGGCCGGGCGAGGCAGGGGCCGCTCTCCCGGCCGCGGATCGCAACAACCCTCAGGCAGGGGACAAGGCTCTGGCCGCGGACAATACAATGCTTCCGCAACCTACAACAACTTCGACCCCACACGTGGACAACGATTCCGAGGACATGGAGGTTTCAGAGCCAACTCTGGCGGCAGTTCCAACGGTAAATCTCTTAAAAGCGACTCCTGTGTGCATTGTGGGGCGTTTAGCTGTATTTCGAGATGCTTGGGAGGACATCACTTCAGATGAATGGGTTCTCCAAACCGTTCAAGGTTTTCATATAGAGTTCCATGGGGACCCTAGACAGGAGATTCTCCCTTGTCCGATTTCTTTTAGCACCTGACATTCTCAGTTGATCGATGAAGAGGTTTCTGAATTGCTTCGCAAAGGGGCCATTCGTCGATCAACACTTCATCCCCATGGCTTCCTAAGCAATATCTTCTTGGTGGACAAGGCCGACGGTGGCCCACGTCCTGTTATCAATCTCAAGGACTTCAACGGCTGGTTGGTGTATCATCATTTCAAAATCGAGGGGATACACCTCCTCCACGACATTCTCCTACCAGCCGATTGGATGGTGCGCCTCGACTTGAAGGACCCCTATCTGGTTGTGCCTATCCATCCACTGCATCGTCGATTTTTGCAGTTCTGCTGGAAGGACTTGCTGTTCGAATTCACAGCTCTTCCGTTCGGTCTGTCCTCAGCACCGTGGTGTTTCACCAAGGTGCTGCATCCAGCGGTGGAGTTCCTCCGAGCTCAGGGCATCTGGATGATCGTGTATTTGGACGATCTGTTGCATGGCACAATGTCCTCGAGTGCTTGTGTCCGTGTGGTGGGCCTGCTCTCCTCTTCACTTCAAGCGTTCTTTCCAGGCCCTCTTCATTACCGGGCACTCCAATGCCTCAAGGCCTTTCATCTACGAAGAGGGAGATCTTACGATCACATGATTCCCCTTTCGAAAGAGGCCAGAGAGGAAATTACATGGTGGTTGTCTCACATGGAGGCCTGGAACGGGCGGGCGATTTTCGGCTTGATTCCAGACCTGGTCATAGAGTCCGACGCCAGTCGTTCGGGCTGGGGAGCACAATGCGGAGATTTTTCCACCGGTGGAGTGTGGTCTGCAGACGATCAGAGTCTCCACATCAACTGTCTAGAACTCTTACCGGGTTCCTTCGCGGTCCGTTGCTGGACCAAGGACAGGGTGCAATCCTGTGTCCTTCTGAAAATGGACAACGTTTCGACTTTCCGGTACGTCAATCGTTTTGGAGGCTCCCGCTCGCGGGTTCTGGCGAACCTGGCGAAAGAATTCTGGACTTTTTGTCTAGATCACCACATTTCAGTCACAGCGAATATCTTCCAGGATAGACCAATCAGGTCACGGACTGGCATTCACGCAACTCCAGTTTATGGAAATTGGATCCCCAGATTTTTCGGTGGATCCAGTCCCTGTGGGGACCGTTTTCAGTGGACCTCTTTGCCTCCCGCTTGGACAATCAGGTGCCCAGGTTCTTCAGTTGGAGGCCGGATCCAATGGCAGTGGCCACGGATGCCTTCCTGCAGGATTGGACCACGGAAGTCGGGTATGTGTTCCCCCCTTTTTCGATGATCTCAATGGCGGCTGCCCACATCCGTCGGCAAGGGGCGGAAGTGGTCATGGTGACGCCTTGTTGGAGATCTCAAGTTTGGTTTCCGATTCTTCTGGAACTTTCTTGTGATTTTCCAATCCTACTCCCCCAGTTTCCTCATCCCCTTCTGAACCCGGAGGGGATGTGTCACCATCTGACTGGGCAGGGACAGCTCCACCTCATGGTGTGGTGGCTTTCCGGCGGCGTTGGTCGCTGCCAGGCCTTTCGGAAACAGCTGCGTCTCTCTTGTCCAAGGCTTGGGCTGACAGCACCACGAAGCGTTATAGGTCCGCTTGGACACGCTGGCTTCGTTGATTGTTCGAAGGGATTTGGATCCCGTGGTCGCGGATGTTGTTCACATCCTGGATTTTCTGGCGGAATTGGCTTCTGATGGCTTGGCGTACCGCTCTATTAATGCGGTTCGGTCAGCAATTTCTGCAGGTCATTCCCCGCTCAATGAGAAGCCAGTTGGGGAGCATCCTTTGATCTGTTGAGCCTGTCCCTGGCTGCCTCACCATGACGCCCGATCAGGCATTATTCCCTGCTGTTTTCTAACTTGAAGGCCCCGGCGGGGGTTCGTAAATAAGCGTTTCCGCACGCTTTCAGAACGCGCTTGGTGGAGCGTTGTATAAGCACTAATCCTGCTGTTTTCTGTTCGCGCGCTGCCGAACCTGCCAAACCTCACGCATCTCTCGGAACGTGCACCAGGAGGCAGAAGGCCCTGTCAGTTTCTGCTGAGGGTTGTGCGCGTTCGGGGTGAGTACTGCCCCCATTGTAATCCTCTGGTTTACCCACAAATTACGCAGCAAACCAGCCTGTCTCATATTGGAAGGGTTTTAGACCCCCTACTGACCTTTTTGTGCTACACTCCTAGTGTGTTTTTTTGCTGTGAGTGGTTAGTTACAGGTTCCAGTTTGGTGTATAGCCGTTTGGGCATTGTGGTTGACTATGGCAGGCCACTCTGAATATTATGATGAGGAGTCACAGGGTTATTTGCCATGCGACGATGAGTTCTTCGAGGCGGTAGACACCTCCATTTAAAGGGTGGTCAATGAGGTGGTTGGTCCAATGGAGCAGCGCCTGTCATAGAAAATAGTCCAGGAATGCGCTAAGCTTGCGGCGGCGCAGGCGGACCCTCTGGGGGAGTCTGGCCAGCAGTCTGGGGAGAGCCCTCCGCCATCTAAAAAACAGCACCCTGAGGGGGTGGATTTGGAGGCTTTTGCGCGCCTTAAGTCGGCTTTTATTGCTTCAGGGGCATCCTCTGTTCCCTCTCCCCCACCGGCGGACGCCCTGCATGAACCCCTGGACCCCCCTTCCCCTGCAACTGATGATGATGGCACACAGGGTGATACTGATGACGAGGCGGGGTCTTCACAGCCTTGGCTCCCGGCGGTGACTCAGTCAACCTCCGACGCTACTGCACAGGAGGATGCTGACATGCTCAACCCTGACGAGATCATGCACCCTTGTTCGGCGGCTTGGGTTCCGGGTGAGAAGGTAGCCAGATTTGTGGCTAATAGGTTACGGAAACCCTTGGAGAAAGAAGCTCGAGGTTGTCTGTGGGCTGAGTGCCCCAGGCCTTCGTTGGAGAATAAGATTGCCTGTACCCCAGAGCTAGATCCGAAGATGGTAACATTTATGGCAAAGTTCACGAAGGATCCCAGGAAAGGCATTGATAGATCATGGCGATCCTGTCTGGATAAGTTGCTGGATGCCATTGGGCCCATGACTTAAATTCTCGACATGGCCGAGGAGGCGAAAGTTTCAGGGACTCCCATTTCCCCAGAGGTGCTCTCTAATTGGGCCCACGGGCTAATATTTTTATGGGCAACGTGAATTGCGCTTTGTCCACAGTGCGTAGTAGATCTCTTTTAATTAAGCTGGACTCAAAATTGGGAGATCTGGCTTCCTCGGAGGCAGGGGCCGTGGCACAGGGAGGCCTTTTCGGTAACCCATTTATAAAGGAATTGGGAAAGTTTATTGCAACTTTTTCTTCCCTGGACAAGGCCCAGTCCAGTATAAAAAAGGTCTTTAACCAGCGGGTTTTCCATGGGGCCGGGCGAGGCAGGGGCCGCTCTCCCGGCCGCGGATCGCAACAACCCTCAGGCAGGGGACAAGGCTCTGGCCGCGGACAATACAATGCTTCCGCAACCTACAACAACTTCGACCCCACACGTGGACAACGATTCCGAGGACATGGAGGTTTCAGAGCCAACTCTGGCGGCAGTTCCAACGGTAAATCTCTTAAAAGCGACTCCTGTGTGCATTGTGGGGCGTTTAGCTGTATTTCGAGATGCTTGGGAGGACATCACTTCAGATGAATGGGTTCTCCAAACCGTTCAAGGTTTTCATATAGAGTTCCATGGGGACCCTAGACAGGAGATTCTCCCTTGTCCGATTTCTTTTAGCACCTGACATTCTCAGTTGATCGATGAAGAGGTTTCTGAATTGCTTCGCAAAGGGGCCATTCGTCGATCAACACTTCATCCCCATGGCTTCCTAAGCAATATCTTCTTGGTGGACAAGGCCGACGGTGGCCCACGTCCTGTTATCAATCTCAAGGACTTCAACGGCTGGTTGGTGTATCATCATTTCAAAATCGAGGGGATACACCTCCTCCACGACATTCTCCTACCAGCCGATTGGATGGTGCGTCTCGACTTGAAGGACCCCTATCTGGTTGTGCCTATCCATCCACTGCATCGTCGATTTTTGCAGTTCTGCTGGAAGGACTTGCTGTTCGAATTCACAGCTCTTCCGTTCGGTCTGTCCTCAGCACCGTGGTGTTTCACCAAGGTGCTGCATCCAGCGGTGGAGTTCCTCCGAGCTCAGGGCATCTGGATGATCGTGTATTTGGACGATCTGTTGCATGGCACAATGTCCTCGAGTGCTTGTGTCCGTGTGGTGGGCCTGCTCTCCTCTTCACTTCAAGCGTTCTTTCCAGGCCCTCTTCATTACCGGGCACTCCAATGCCTCAAGGCCTTTCATCTACGAAGAGGGAGATCTTACGATCACATGATTCCCCTTTCGAAAGAGGCCAGAGAGGAAATTACATGGTGGTTGTCTCACATGGAGGCCTGGAACGGGCGGGCGATTTTCGGCTTGATTCCAGACCTGGTCATAGAGTCCGACGCCAGTCGTTCGGGCTGGGGAGCACAATGCGGAGATTTTTCCACCGGTGGAGTGTGGTCTGCAGACGATCAGAGTCTCCACATCAACTGTCTAGAACTCTTACCGGGTTCCTTCGCGGTCCGTTGCTGGACCAAGGACAGGGTGCAATCCTGTGTCCTTCTGAAAATGGACAACGTTTCGACTTTCCGGTACGTCAATCGTTTTGGAGGCTCCCGCTCGCGGGTTCTGGCGAACCTGGCGAAAGAATTCTGGACTTTTTGTCTAGATCACCACATTTCAGTCACAGCGAATATCTTCCAGGATAGACCAATCAGGTCACGGACTGGCATTCACGCAACTCCAGTTTATGGAAATTGGATCCCCAGATTTTTCGGTGGATCCAGTCCCTGTGGGGACCGTTTTCAGTGGACCTCTTTGCCTCCCGCTTGGACAATCAGGTGCCCAGGTTCTTCAGTTGGAGGCCGGATCCAATGGCAGTGGCCACGGATGCCTTCCTGCAGGATTGGACCACGGAAGTCGGGTATGTGTTCCCCCCTTTTTCGATGATCTCAATGGCGGCTGCCCACATCCGTCGGCAAGGGGCGGAAGTGGTCATGGTGACGCCTTGTTGGAGATCTCAAGTTTGGTTTCCGATTCTTCTGGAACTTTCTTGTGATTTTCCAATCCTACTCCCCCAGTTTCCTCATCCCCTTCTGAACCCGGAGGGGATGTGTCACCATCTGACTGGGCAGGGACAGCTCCACCTCATGGTGTGGTGGCTTTCCGGCGGCGTTGGTCGCTGCCAGGCCTTTCGGAAACAGCTGCGTCTCTCTTGTCCAAGGCTTGGGCTGACAGCACCACGAAGCGTTATAGGTCCGCTTGGACACGCTGGCTTCGTTGATTGTTCGAAGGGATTTGGATCCCGTGGTCGCGGATGTTGTTCACATCCTGGATTTTCTGGCGGAATTGGCTTCTGATGGCTTGGCGTACCGCTCTATTAATGCGGTTCGGTCAGCAATTTCTGCGGGTCATTCCCCGCTCAATGAGAAGCCAGTTGGGGAGCATCCTTTGATCTGTAGACTCTTATGTGGTATCCGGTTGTCGTTACCTCCGGAACTTTTGTATTCGGCCCTTTGGGATGTCAACTTGGTTTTAAACCTCTTTTTATCTTGGCAGCCGAATAGATACCTTTCTTTGAAAGAATTATCTGCGAAACTGGCTATGCTGCTATGTTTGATCTCCTGCAGGAGAGTTTCAGATGTCCGATTATTGGTATAATAGTAAAGTACCAAAGTTAGCAGAAAAACATAAGATGGAACAGTAGAGTGATAAAACGTATATCATCAGAAGAAATTATAGCAGGAAACAATCTGATACAGAGATAATGAGAAAAAGGGGTAAAGAAACCATCTTATGAATGAGAAAATGAGTAAGAATAGTTATGGGTACAAGGAGGAGCAGACTTCTGATGCCCACATCTTGGAAGCCTTCCACTCCTTTTATAGTGGGCTATACTACGAACAGGACTGCCCCGCGTCTGATCCGAGTGCCTAGTTGAGCACTTGCGACATCACCTCTCTAACTGAGGCTTCTGCTGGGGGGCTCGATAGGGCTATTGGTATTGAGGAGGTGATCTCTGCGATTTCTAAGCTGATGGTGGCAAAATCCCCGGGACCCGATGGCTTCTCGGCCTCTTTTTATAAGGCCTTCTGTGCGGAGCTGGCTCTTTTTTTAACAAATCTGTTTAACTCCTTTTTGGAATATGGTAGGTTGACCCCTTCCATGTCTGAGTGGGCGATCTCGGTCATCCTGAAGCCTGGCAAAGATGCGCTAGAGTGTGGTTCCTACAGGTCCATCTCGCTCCTTAATGTTGACGCAGAAAATTTTGCTGGTATACTGGCTGTTCACCTTAGTCCTCTCAGGCCCGACCTTGTAGAGCCAGATCAATCTGGCTTCATTCCAACCAGGCAGGGGGGTGACACTACTAAGAGGCTTTTACCCCTCCTTGATAGCACCCAACGGTCGCAGAGGCAAACCTTTTTGTTATCCATTGATGTCGAGAAGGCGTTTGATCGGGTGGAGTGGGCCTTCCTCTTTGAAACCTTTCGCCGTTTTGTGTTTTGAGAGAAGGTCATCACTTGGATTTGTTGCATATACTATGCTCCCACGGCCTTTGTACGAGTTAATAGCACTAGGTCCCACTCATTCCCAAGTGCTAGAGGGCCCCTACAGGGTTGCCCCTTATCGCCTCTTTTATTTGCGCTCTATATGGAGCCTTTGGCGCAGCGGAGTAGAGCAAATGATCGGATACTGGAGATAAAATTTGACGCAGATATACATAAAATTAGCTTTTATGCGGATGACGTTATTTTCACCCTCATGAAGCCCCAAACTACCATGCCAGCACTGCTGGAAGAGCTCACTTCTTCTGGCACTGTCTCAGGCTTTAAGGTTAATCTGGCTAATCTGGCTAAATCAGTTATCTTGAATCTGGGAATTCCTCCAGACGAGATGAAGGGGATGCAATGGCAATTTCTGTTTACATGGACGCGCCAAGACATACTTTACCTTGGCATCCGACTGGCTCCTACCATTGCCCTTTTTTTTTTTTTTGGATTTTTTTTTTTTTTTGATCACGGAAATACGTTCGGGATAGATGTCCGCCTCCACGCGCCTACATCCAAAATACTAACTGCACCACCCAAGTGTTCACATCCTCGGCACTCGGCAATATTTGAAAAACACCCCGCTGTAAACCCAGAACAGCTAAGCTTTAAGTACCATGCTGTAACAATAATTATTCACCAAGCCCAGCATAGTCTCCGAATCCTTAACATTTCATCGACAAGCATTATAAGCATTTATCATCCTTTTAAAAGCTTGCGTAGGCGATGCCGAAAAATTAGGGGTTCGAATCAAGCCCATTGCACCTCGTGGAGGCGACGTAACCTTTTGTTCAATATCAGGCTATTCAACCTATTTTTCGTTGTGTTAAAGAGTGAAACATATATAAATATTAGTTTAATATAAGAAATAAAGACCCGCTACATTAGAAATTCTTCGCTTATGGCACGGGATTCTTTTTCCTCAAGAACTGAATAGAATCCTTAATTCCAGATAACGACCGTTATGACCAGTTGGTTTTAGCTATAGAAAGTTGTATTTTGTCTTGAGAAAGGCGCTGGCCGCCGAAACGCGTCGACACACAACTTATTCCTCATTGTGAAGGAATTATTAATGTTATTTTACAGTCATATTTACTTCTGAAGAATGTAATTTTAATTTTGCTTTGTGATATATGTATTTTTATTTGTTCTATGAAATAATAAATTGTTTAATAAAATTAAGTAATTAATTGGAAACTGTTCATTTTCAGTCTTTGTCCTGTTACCATTGTGTAGGCAATCCACAACTTCCACCTAGGTTGTTTCTTTCACTGTCCTACCATTGCCCTCACAGTCTCACTTAACTATGAGCGGCTCCTAGACCAGACGACTAAAGCTCTGGACGCTTGGTCTCGTTTGCGCCTGGCGTGGTTTGGGCGGATAGCTGCAAAGAAGATGACCATTCTTCCGCGCATCCTCTATATTTTTCAGATGCTGCCCTTATCTCCCCCGCCCGCGTACTCCACCAATTGCAGGTTCTCATCAATAAATTCATATGGCATGGGAAGAAGCTGCACCTTTCACTTGCCCATATGGCAAGTTAAAAAATCCAGGGTGGAGTGGGCTTACCTCTGATCAGGGGCTATTATCAGGCCTCCATTACGCTACATTGTGGAGTGGAACAGGTCTATGTCCAGCAAGCACTGGAATTTTATGGACCAGTCCGTTGCAGGGAGTAATATTTGGAGGGAACTATGGTTACCCCGCAAACACAGGGCTTGGGGCCTTTACTCGTCTCTGTTCACGGCGCCGACACTTCGGATCTGGGACAGAGTAGTGCTGCAGAAATGCTGGACCTCCTTTCCCTCGCCGATGACGCCCATCGTTGACAACCCCGATTTCCCTCTGGGTCAGGGCTCGGCGGTCTTCCACCGTTGGCAGGAGGCCTGCTGTAAAAGAGTTGGTTCCGTCTTTGACACAGAGCGGCTGATCCCATTTGCACAGCTCCAACTTGACTATTGCCTTTTATCTACTGACAAATTCCCCTATAGGCACCTTGCTCACTGGGTCACCATGCCCGCTAACTACTCCCACATGTCCAGGCCCTTCACCAGCTTTGAAAGATGGTTGGTCTGTAAAAGCGACGACCGTCACCTAGTTTCTGAATTGTATGCTATGTTACTGGCGGACCCAACTCCAAAATGCACGAAGGCGCAGGTTTGCTGGGAGACAGAATTGGGAAGGCCGCTGACGTTCAAGTAGTGGGAACACATCCTATACCCACACTCATCACACAGCGCTCAATACAGCGGGGTGCAAGCCGCTTTCAAGCTGTTCTCCTATTGGTATTACACACCTGCCTGGATCCAGAGTTGGGACAAGAGTAAGACAGATCACTGCTGGAGGGGGTGTGGGATGACAGGGACCTTAGCGCATTTACTGTGGCATTGTCGAAAACCTCAACACTATTGGACTGAGGTTATTGATAACATAGATAAGGTTTTTGCCATAGCGCTGCTCAGAGCTCCAGAGTATACACATCCTAAGGTTTTCCACTAAAATCCTTGCGGGGTAGGCAGATAGCTCTTGCGCCGTTGGCTGCTCGGCAGGTCATCCTAGCACTGTGGGGTACAATCTCAGAACCTGACCTGCTATACATCGCTTATGGCACCTGCTAGCAATGGAGCGTATGTCCATGAGAGTGGCGGGAGTTGGTAAAGACTTTACTAAATTGTGGGCGCCCTTTTTGGACTTGCTGATGAGGGATATGAGAGAAGTTACTTGCCCCAAATACTTGAAGATTCTTCAACTAATACTGTTGGATCAGGAGTCAACGGCCTATATCGCTTCTGTAATTTTGTTTGCAAATGGCCCTTTTGTAAGAAGACAACGGCTGGTGCGGAGAGGGTGGGGGTGGGAGGGATTCTTCTTTGTTTTTTGTTTCTTCATCTGTACTGTTGTCAGGTGATGTTCTATTTAGTGTTTGAAAATCCCGAAGTTGTGCTACTATTAAGAAACAGTCCTGCTCACTAAGCAGCCTGCCTCCGGGTTGTTGGCTATATATGCTGTGTCATGTACTATTTAATCACTCTGCCGGCGTGATGATGTAGGCAGGAAGCTGTGTCTAACACCTATGTCTTCCGTTAACAAAAACAATTGATTCCTAAAGTCATGAGAGCGGACAAGGGAACGGGCTCGTAGGCTTAGACAGCACGCTTCATCTTTCGACACCAACTGGAAGCACTCACATAGGGTATTTGAGACCCGCAGGAATAGCACCACCATCAGAAAAGTGAGAAAAGCGAGGAGTGGAGGCACTAGAGTGCACCCAACAGATTCAGGAACAGCAGATTCAAGTGCAAGGCCTCAGAGAAGAGAGGAAAGCAAGTCAGGGTGGCTCACGATGGGCCCCAAAAGCTCATACCAAGTCCACAGCAGCAGAGGGAGAGGACTGCCAAGGCACCTCCAGAGACTGAAGGCAGAAACAACGGAAACCTGCACGGTGAGGGATGAGAGACCTGCGGAAGACCCCAGACCAGGCATTGCAACGGCTGGCCCAGCAGCCACGATGCAGAGAGAGGCCCTCAGCCGCATCCCAAAGAACACAGCCCACCATACCCTTGAAGAATCACTAATTGCAGAGATGGTGAGACTCGCAGACACGGCAGGCATGCTTGTGGACAGCTTCAGAACCCAAACCATCACCAACAATCAACTCAATCATAGCATGCCCGACCAAGCCGTAGTGCTACCAGTGATAACCGAGATCATCGAGATATCATCAATAATAAACGACGGGGATGACTCAGTTAAAATGCAGGGCCAAGACCGAAGGGCTCCACTCAAAAACGGAGCGTGTTCGAAATAAAGGCCCTCGTCCATCACATCTACAATCAGCAACACAACACATTGGACGACCTCATCAAACCCAGCATCCATGGAATTAGCCAGATTTGCTCTACTCCAGCAATCAAATTAGGAAGAACTTAATCACAACAATAAATTAAGCGATCTCAGCGTACCTAGTACCTCATACACAGCATTGTATGCCCCAGGAGCAACTCCACGACCTAGGGTCTGACTCACTGAAAATTCATCTGCGGACACAGACAGTGAACCATTAACAAGGACAGATGCACCCAAAGGAGCACCGATGGATCAACCATCTGGTACCTGCTCCCAAAACCTAGACCTCAACCTCAAGAACGGTCTGACACATATTTTGAACACAATAAACTCTTCCTTGCTGGCAGCAGTGAAGGCATTAATGGGGCAATCTCATAAACTGGAAGCGTGGACAAATAACAAACAAAACAGGGGAATCACTGTAAGCGCGTAATCACCCATCTGTGTAACAACCGCCCCAACGGATTTAGGTGATTCTACTGATACCGTAGATTCCATCAACATCACGCTCCTGGATGCAGGCTGCAGCACCAAAACAAGCTTGGATGATGACCATCCTAGCGAAACAACAGGTCAAAAGGAAACCGCAGGACAGCTTTCCAGATGCTAAAAGAAAAACCGGCGGAAATTACAGAAAACAAGCGAAAGGAAAAAGGGCTTGTTATTCGTACAAAAGATGCTCGAAAGACCACCAAACCCAGCCTATAATCAGCCAATTGGAACAGATAGCTCCCCCAGGGGTCCAGCAAACTATTCAATCTTCTGAACAAAACCCAGAACCCTGGATGGCACAGGCGAAAAACTACCAGGAAGTAACCAAACCTAATAGTCCTAATTCACTAAACATAGAATGACCAAAACAAGGTAAATTCGACCTCTCTTACCCCAAACTCTGCCCTCAGCCCTTAGGTAAAGTCTTATTCTGAGGCAGTAAGCTTCAATAGTAACAGTGCGCCAAAAGGAGCAAAAAGCCTGGATTCCCTCGGGGAACCAAAGGGACCACCTAAGGCTAGTAGAAGCCCGGCAGCTCAAACAACAGCGCACAGGCTCGTGGATATGCGTCAACGCGAGCAGTCTGGGCTGCCGCCCCTGTACCAAAATGGGATATTAGCACAGGAATGCCACAATTATCATCTACAGAAACAAAACTCGAAGGCCTGAACACAGCCAACATCACAAACAACACCATCATGGATGATGACATCCCCTCATAAGGCTCAGATGGCCAAGCTTCTCCCTAGCTTTAAATTGGACGAAACAGCATGAGTCGGGCAAAGATCATACAACTGCCAGATGGGGACTACAGAAACAGGATCAAAAATGTGTGATCTGTATCAAAATTCTCTCATTAGTCAAACAAGTGTATTCACAAACTGGACAAATATTAATCACAATAAGGGGAATGTATCCCTTAAGGACTAGAACCCTCACTCACCCGTGGGTGACATGCTTCATCATTTGGGTTCCTCCTTACCAGTAGGAAAACCTGGTCCTACTGGGAGCTACGACTTCTTCACTTTAATGAAGGAGCTCAGAGATGTTTTCTTTGGTACGTTCTTAAAGGGGGAGGATACTAAATCCCATATGTGAGCCTTATAAAGTAGCTAGGTTGCAGCGCAAAGAAAAAGAGAAAAGTGTGATAAACAGATATATAAAGATAGGTGTATTAAAACTGTCTGGATTGATGCACAACCACAATTTTATTCACATGCTCATCCTAACAGGATTAAAAAGCAATGTAAATAAGTAGTATAGATTTAAAACTAATTTTAGTACAAGTTCGACATGTTTCAGCCATATGATCAGTATCTAGTATCGGTGGCTTTCTTCAGGACCAACATAAATGGACAAATGTATTTTGCTGCTGGTATATATAGTGTAAAAATAAAATAGTGATACGAAACCAGTATTCCTGCGGCGTAGTATCAGGTAATACAGGGAATATCTGAGAAAAATGAGGAAAGAAAAACACACAGATTCTTTATAAGTGCTCTGCTATTGACATAATCTTCTGTCATCATATTGTCAAAAGTCATATGGATTTACCATGGATAGTGCTAGACTTACCCTCAAAAGTAGGATATATAACCTCACCTCAACCTGGCAGGCAGCTCAGGGAAGGCTCTGTAAAAGAGATTTTCAGAGAAACCCTCAGTTAGACCATACAGGTTTTAGTGGGGTAACTTGAATACTCCTGTATACTCAAAAAGTGCCAAATTATCACGCATTGTAGAACATATGTGTATATCATATCATATCATATCATAGGGTTAGACTAAAAAATCTTGCTGTGATGCAATCTGTCTATCTAGTGCCTCACTCTATCTTGAATATACCATTGAAATATGGTACCTAGAGATAGAAAGATATTGAGGTACTGTGGGAGACTGAATTACAAAATAAATAACGTTTGTGTGGATTATAGCTCTGTGCTTTGGGATTTTAACACAATAGCACTAATGGCAGAATCCACACACATGTAGGTATGAAATTTGATCTCTACCTCGGAAATAAGAATCAGATTAGCCTCTTTCTCAACAGATAGACAGATTGCATCACAGCAAGATTTTTTAGTCTATCCCTATAATATGATATGATATAACACATTTCCACGCTTGATTACATCTTTTTGAGTAAAGTCTTGCTCAGAATACAGAGTGTATCACTCTACTGTGAGTGATCATCATCCACTATCCATCCTTGTGAACATAAGCGCCACAACGCACGAAGTGCATCTTCCAGCCGGCCAAATACTCGCTGTAACCAGTGACTCGGCATCAATAAAAATAATCAAATGGGGACTCTCCTGCTGGGCCAGCTATAGTAAAGGGAAGCAGGTCATATCACAACTGCCATCGATACAAGCTTTACAGAAACAATGGTCTCATTATTCAATGCCCTGATTGCACGCAGTGCATCAGTATATAAAGGAAGACACATTGGAAAGGGACCCATCCCCCTCTATGATAACAAAGAATTCAATGAGAGCAAAAAGAGGTGCCGTCAGGCAAAGTCACAGCATAGGATGATAAAGTGCTCATGGACGAAAGAAAATCTGCAAACTGTTACAAAATTGCAGAAAAAAACTATCTGGCAGCTGAAACAGAATTGCATTGAAAAGAAATGGAAATACATCTACGCCCTATTAGGCGCCCAATAAAAACAGGGAATTCTGGAGATACGTCAGCAGCCTCCATGGCGCAGTCCACACAGAAAATGCTGTACCTGCCAACGAATGGGCAGCCCATGCAACAAAGCTCTATGTCGATCCAGAAAAAACATTGGACAATTCCATGGAGGTGGGGGGCAAACACCTAGGTGAACTTGAGGCAGCCACATGGTGACAAAAGAAAAAGAAACTCTCTTTATCCTAAAGAGCATCCGGAAGGATGGGGCTCCAGGACCGGGAAGCATTTTCAACGAAGACTGAGAATTCTGGGCCCCACATATATACAGCTTGTTTAATCAATGTCTCCTCACATCGACAGTGCCGGAATCATGGAAAGGCTCCATCTTGCACCCGATCTACAAAAAGGGGGATGCATCAGAACCAGAGAACTATATACTGATTGGCTTTGTTGGATATTAATGGAAAAACATTTGCAAAGGTGCTGCTGAACGATCTTGAGGCCTGGATAAACAAAAATCAGATTATACCCTAATACCAGACAGGATTCTGGTCTAATTTATCCATGCTTAACAATGCCGTCGCCCTGTCATACCTGGCAACTCGAACCACAGAGGTCGCCTCCCCATCGCTCTACGCCTGCTTTGTCAGTTACAGTTCAGCCTTTGATGGCATTCATCGCAACATTCTTTGGGCCAAGTTTGCAAAGTGGGGCATCCTGAGGAAGCTTTTGGCCAGCCATCATGATGCTCCACACGGGCACATGAGTTCGCACAAAGCCCTTGCAGACTCATCTGATGGCTAAGGTCTATACCAACAAATGGCTAAAACAGGGTTGTGTGATCACTCCCACCTTGTTTAACCTACACACTGTGGACTTGGGCGAGGCGCTATTAAAAGTCAACATCTTTCCACCCATATGAAACCATCTTAGAATCCCCATCATGCAATACGCGGATGACCTGGTACTCCTGGATCACACCAGAATTGGCATGAAAAAGGCACTAGAGTCATTACACTGTACAATATGGACAATAAACTCTGCACCAATACCACAAAAATGAAGGTCCTGGTCTTCGGCCACAAACCTAAAAGTGCCTGTTGGAATGGCACCTTGGACCGATAAGGATCACCACTACCAGCAAATACAATTACTTAGAAATACAATTCACAGATAACGGGAGCCCGAACTCGCAGGCCAAGGCACTTGAAGCAAAGGCGGCCAAGGTCACATACGGGCTATACAAATTAAACCAAAAGCTCCAAAGACATTCTGCAGGGGGTATCTGATGGGTCATGCAAGCTAAACTGATTCCTACACTGAGCTACGGCCACCTCGTCTTCCTGGGCCAACTCACTGAAAAACTGGAGCGACTGCACATAATGGTCTACCGAAGGTTATTTAATCTTCCAAACTCAACTAACCGCACACTTATTGGGTTGGAGTTTAACATTCCAATGATGGACATCGTATATAAAAAGGATCTCATTGAACTGCACTACAGGGTGTCCAAGGCGGGTCCTGACACATTCAGGGATGCATTAAAAGCATTGTTCCAGGACAACAGCCTTTGCGCTAGGTACCTCTCAAAGACAAATGAGACACTGGGCTGGCATTCCGAGACTATAATCGATACACCTCCTACAATGGCTATCCTGAAAAGCCTGCTATAAAAACAGGGCAAACGCATCTCAACGTTACAGGACCTCCAACGAATCAGGCACATCCTTGGCGCTGAAGGCCTTGCCCATTCACATGAAACCACAGTAAGTCACCCGGAAAGCAGGACTAGGGAGGACAGCCCTATAGAACCTACTGAGAACTATGCTCCCCACATTACCAATCTTAGCCTACAGGACCTACTGGAAATACAGATTGCCTGGAAATAGGGGATGCCACCTTGTTACATCCTGTCTTTCCTTTCATTATTAATTATTTATTTATGCTTGTATGACATCACTCTGTTCTACTGATGTCTTCCCTGCATGTTATGTTATGATTCCAACCTCACCTGTATTCTAGAAGGTTTAAGTGCAATGAAGCAGTTGTACTGTGGACTTTGATCTGTGTACTTGCTGATGCTGTGCTGGACATTAAAACTACTCATTTCTACAAATGCTTCCTGATTGATTTCAACATATTTTGGCGACGAGGGAAAAAACCTTTCTACACTCCTGTCATCTCACCAGCACAGGTACGGAGTGTCTATTTTAAAAAAAAAAAAAACTTTCTTCTAAATGTGCTCTGATTGCACCAGCGGCAGCTTCTAATTACAAATTTGTTTATATGTGCTTTATAGCACCTGCGGCTGTATTCTTTTATTATAAATTTGGATTACCCTGGATTGCACCTATTTCTACTGTTCCTGTGTTTATCGTTTCTTCTTGAAGATAAAAAGGAAACAGCGTTTTTACTGCATCGTGCCTGTGTTAAACTGTACTCTTCGCTCTCCTTCAAACCGTATGTTCCTGTGACTTTTCCACTTCAAAATAGTTAATTTCGTACCTTTTGTCCATTTTTCAAACGGACACCATCATCTGCATCTTTTAATCGGCACACGAGATCGGCACACGAGCAACTCCTGCCATCGCTCGCTAGCAGCTCCTCTCCTCGAGCGTTGTTATTATTTGTTGCCAAATAATAATAATAATACGGCACGTCATTGCCTTGTATCCAGTTACCAAGACGCCTGCCTACGCGAGTGCTCTCATCGTCTGGCATCTGCACACCAACGCGTCATCACGCTTTAACGCAGCGCGTCATAACGTCGGCGGCCATTTTGTGTTTCCAAGACTACGGAAATCAACATTTCACGGAGCTCCGACAACGAGACACATTTTACTGCCTTTTCGTTTATTTTGAACACAGATTTTCACACGGCAAGCTGACTAACTACTATTTTATTCATATTTAACTCATTTTAGTTTATTATATAGGAACAAAATTTCTTTTCTTTATATATCGTTTTCTTACAGTTTTCTCCTATTGCTCATTTTTACTGGTATTTCAACTGTTATTATTTATTGAAGTACTTAGATTAGCTCTTATACAGTATTGTAGTATCTATTGTTATCATTAAATATGCAGTTCGACCCTCCAGCAAAATTTCTACAAACTAAAGGTGACCCTCCTATGCCATGGGTAAGATGGAAGGAGGAGTTCATTACATATATGAAGGCAATTGATGGGGAACGCATGGGAGCGGAAAGGAAGAAAAGTATTTTCCTTCATTGCTTGGGATCAGAGGGTCAGGTTATCTTTAGGTCCCTACCTCAAGTTACAGTACAGAATGATGGTAGTGGTGACAATCTAAATGTATATAACGAGGCCTTATTACGTATAGAGAAAAGATTTAAACCTGTCACCAGTATCGCTCTTAATCGTTTTAAATTTTATACAAGAGAACAAAAGTCTGATGAAAACTTTGATGATTTCCTTACAGGTTTGAGATCATTATCTATACATTGCAATTTTGGGATGTTAACAGATGAAATGATCAGAGATCAAATCATAGTGCATGTTAAGAATAAAAAAATACAGGAGAGATTGTGGGTGTTGGGTAATCCCACGTTAACTGAGGCCATTTCAGAAGCCAAAGCTTTAGAACAATCTGAAAAATGGATGGAAGTTGTTAAAGATAATGCTAATAAGAAGGCCACTGAAGAGGAAATATGTAATGTTAAACTCAAGAATGATAGTCATATGCAACAAACCTATCAACGTCCTCAATTTTCACGTTTTCAACAAAATTACAGAGGAGGTTCTAATAGAAATTTTCAGGGAACTTTTGGTAGTATGTCTGTGTGCTATAGATGTGGAAATAGATCACATTTGGCTTCCTTCCCTGGTTGCCCTGCTCTCAATAAGGTATGTAGAAATTGTGGTAGAATGGGACATTTTACCAGTGTTTGCAAAGATGTCAAACGAAATGCCACATCCTCTAAGGGATCAGTTTCTGTTCTCACTAGTAATGAAACCACTCATGAGAGCAATTCACAAGATGCATTACAGGTGACAGACATAATAGACAAGGGTTTTGTTGTCTCAATAATTGATATGGTTCCGGCGCACATAAAAAAATCACCTAATGCTGATTTCATTATATGTCAGGTTAAGTTATCCTTAATGGTAGACTCAGGTTCACCATGGACTATTATGACAGAACAGTATTTGTTTGAAAAGTTAAGTGACCATCTTAGTATTAGTAAGTTGGAACAACCGGATATCATGGCTGTTAGTTTTGAAGGACACCATATCGAAGTTGAAGGTTATTTTGAAGTGTCCATACATTTTAAGCACAGATCTGCTGACATAAAACTGTACATTGCAAAAAAAGGTGTTAATGTCCTTGGTTGGCGTGATCAATATAAGCTAGGTATTATACTTAATCCGAGAGCTAAGGAACCAGTTATGTTATGTGATGATGCACTTTATAACGAAGTAGCCACGGTGGAAGATAATTTGAAGGTTGATGGTGAAGAACAAAAACTTGTCAATTCTTTTAAAAATGTTTTTTGTGACAAATTGGGGAGGTTAAAGAGTTTCTCACACAAAATAGTCTTAAAAGACAATGCTATACCGGTGAAACAAAAAATAAGGGGTGTACCTATCAGTGTGAGACAAGAACTAAAGGACATGTTAAAAGAATTGTCAGATGAGGGAATAATTGAAACTATTGAGTCAGCGGAGTGGGTTTCCCCCATAGTTTTGGTCCGCAAGCCTGATCAAAAATTAAGAGTGTGTGTAGACCTCAGAGCTCTAAATGCTAATATTGTCATAGACTGTCACCCTTTACCCAATATCAACGAAGTGGTATCAATGTTTGAAGGTGCAAAAATATTTTCAACGTTGGATTTACGTTCAGCGTACCATCAGATTGAACTTAAAGAGGAATCTAAGAAACTGACAGCATTTATTACACCATTTGGGTTATATCAATATACTAGAATGCCTTTTGGGTTGGCGTCAGCTGCGTCAGTTTTCCAAAGAGTCATGTTTATGATTTTCAGAGACTTAGATGAATATGTTAAGTGCTTTCAGGACGATATTCTGATTTTTTCAAGGAATGAAAATGACCATGTAGGACATCTCTATGAAGTTTGCAAAAGGTTAGAAGATCATGGCCTCTGCCCTTTGGCCTGTGTTATAATCGTACAGTAGGTTGTGAGTAGTTGCGCTTGATTGGTTGAGGAGTCCCCTCCTTGCTGCTCCCCTAACAGAGGGCCGGCTGCCTCCATGAAGCTCCCAAGACACATGTTCAGCTGTTCTTTGTTTTAGCTACTGTTTGTCAGTGCACCGTTTAAGCTGCAGTCACTCTCACTCTGCAGTCACTCATGCTGTCACTCTCACTCTGCAGTCACTCATGCTGTCACTCTCACTCTGCAGTCACTCTCACTCTGCAGTCACTCATGCTGTTGCTCTCACTGCAGTCACTCATGCTGTCACTCTCACTCTGTAGTCACTCTCACTCTGCAGTCACTCTCACTCTGTAGTCAATCATGCTGTCACTCTCACTCTGCAGTCACTCATGCTGTCACTCTCACTCTGCAGTCACTCATGCTGTCACTCTCACTCTGCTGTCACTCATGCTGTCACTCTCACTCTGCAGTCACTCTCACTCTGCAGTCACTCATGCTGTCACTCTCACTCTGCTGTCACTCATGCTGTCACTCTCACTCTGCAGTCACCACTCTCACTCTGCAGTCACTCTCACTCTGCAGTCACTCATGCTGTCACTCTCACTCTGCAGTCACACATGCTGCCACTCTCACTCTGCAGTCACTCTTGCTGTCACTCTCCAGTCACTCTCACTCTGCAGTCACTCATGCTGTCACTCTCACTCTGCAGCCACTCTCACTCTGCACCCAATTGCAATAAGGCAGTATCCTTATTGGCTTTGTGGGTAGGTCAAGCGGACTGCGCTGTCAAAGTACATTTTTGGGAAACAGTTGCAACTTAAAGATTCTCCAACGATCTCTTACACCGAGTACTCATGGCAACCTCTCAGGGGGGTTTCTTTTTCCCAGAACACTACCTGGAATTTCACGCTGGGTGGTATTTAACGGATCTCGTGATTTCCAGTTGAGTTAAATACCTCACGTTTTGTTAAATGTTGGCATGTCAAACCTGACGGAGTTCAACAGGGCAAAAGTGTACAATGTTTACGATGTCTTGTGGATTTTGGTGCTTTAAGTACTAAAATTGAGTTCTAACAGAAAAGACTATGATCTAGAGCAATTAGTCATTGTCTGTTCCTGTTTCCAACTGAAGCTAGTGGCAAAATTTCAAGAGAACGGAAGAAAATGCTTATCAATAGTGACCTAGAAACAGGGGGGGAAAAACGGCGAATGGCGCACGCGTGCGCGCCACTGCCAGCATATGTCTTCAATTATGGCGGCCGTGACGGGCGCCATAATTGAAGATATATGGCCTATGGTGCACGTAACAGACACCAATAGGCCATGGGCGGAGCTACGCATTCTGTGTGTTCTGTTTTAAAAATACACGCATGCAAAGGCCTATGAAAAAGGACCTAGGATATAACACGCACGAGCTGCGTGGAATTTCCAGGTCCATTTTCAAAACCCAGGAAAAGGACTCTGGCTACGTCACACTGCTTGTGCAGTGTACGCTAGGCCCGAGACCTAAAAACTGTTGAATAGCCAAAACCAGATACCAAGTTGCAATATGGAATAAACTTCTGGAAAGTAAACAACGGAACGGAAAACACTACTGGTATCAGATAAATTCACTGACACTTGGGAAAATAGACATCAAAATGCAGGGATAAACGAAGATACATGGGTAGCACACATAATGAGTATGTACAAAGAACCAAAGCCCAAATCAACATCAGTCAGTCAAACAGCAAAAAAGGATTGCAGGAGGAGCGAGGAACGAAAAATGGAAATTCCTCCGGGGTGTCATCAACTTGAAAAACAAACATATCGCCCTACAACACAAAAACTCGGATGAATTAACGGAAGTAAGCGAATTAATAAAAATGATAAAGAAATTTAAATTAGAGGGCCCGCCAGGCCCCAATGAGATCCCCAATGCCCTTTTTAGGGGAGACGCCTCATATTGGGCCCATTACTTTACTCCACTCTTCAATGAGTTGTTTATTACTAATGGAATCCCAGAATCATGGAGGGGAAGCAACATCTAGCCAATTTTCAAAGGGGGAAACTCAACAAAGCTGACAAATTACAGATTGATTGCTTTAATTGACGTTGAAGCAAAGTTATATGCAAGTTGCTTGTTAACCCAATTGAAAAAATGGTCAGACAATCACAACCTCATCCCAAGATCTCAAACAGGGTTTCGGGCCGGAGCAGGCAAGCTAACAAACTGAACAGCTCTAACATTGCTAGCCGAAAAAGGCAAATTTAAGAACACCCGCTTATTTGCCTGTTTTGTGGACATTAAGCAAGCTTTCGACAGTGTGCCCCGTAAACGTTTAAGGGAAAAACTGGACAGATGGGGCATCCCAACAAAGTTTTTAAACGCCATCAGAGAACTATATTAGTGTACATGGAGTCAGGTAAAGTTAGGGGATGGCCAGTGGATAACAAAGAAAATATACACCCAGAATGTTCTGAAACAGGGGTGCGTGTTAGCTCCAACTCTTTTCAATCTGTACATATCTGATCTTGAAGACGCTCTCCTGGAAACCAATAGTCATCCCCCATCGATAGCCAATGAGGAAATCAGGTGCCTTCAGTAAGCCAATGACCTAATACTATTAAGTCAAACTCCAATCGGCTTACAACGAGGAATGAGCGCCTTAGCCAAATATTTGTCAGCTCAAGGGCCAGAACTGAATTTACTAAAAACAAAGGTTGTACGCTTGGTGGATGCCAAATACAAGAAATTCATATGGCATATAGAGGATAAAAAAGTTGAAGCGGTCACCTCCTATAAATATCTTGGGTTCATGGTAGAACAAAAATTGTGCTATAAATCACAGCTCACCTCAATGAGGTCAAAATCCCAAAACCTGATATATGGTTTTAACGTTCTAAAAAAGAATTACGTTGTCCATCATACGGTAACCTATTAACAGTCTCCCATACCATGCAGGCACAGTTAATGCCAACAGTAACCTATGGCACTAAAATAATGAAAGGTTGTGACATCCCTGCCTTGAACAAAATACAAACAAAAGTCTACAAACAAGTTTTTCATATCCAACAATGTGCATCGCCAGCCCAGGTGCGACTAGAGTTTGGCTTACCAAATCAGGAATTTCGGAGCAAAGGCGCCTTCATTAAATTATGTTGGAGGTTACGTGCTTCTGAAAGCAGGTCCATAGACCAACTATGCTGTAAAGAAATAGGCAGACAAAAAAGAAAAGAGGATGCACGGAACCTGGGGTAGTTATTTAAACCAGGTGATAGAGGATCTGTCTGTGCAAAACATTTGGAATTACAGCAAAGGGAAAACGGCTTTTAACAAATTAATTAACACTACAATAAAACTCTTGTGTCACTCAACGGATGAGAACACCTTACTGCTAAGACGGCATGCCTGGATGTTTATCAGCTCATATGGAAAAAGGAAGCCACAGGATTATTTATCAGCCTACTTCTCACCTACCCTAAAACATCAATTTATGAGGCTGCATCTTGGCATGTTGGAAACAAAAGATTTAATCCAAGCTTGGAAGGATAAAAGTGATAACCAAGACTGCAGACTTTGTGGATACAAATACTAATCGATTCAAAATATTTATTGTGTATGCCCGAAGTTACTAAAAGAACGGAAGTCACTAAAAAAAGCACTACTGGATAGTATGAACATGCAGGGAAGCCGTAATCACCTGGCTTGACGGGCCTCAATCCTTCTGGTATGCAGGGGGTTGAAACTTTTAAATGCGTATTTAAAGGAAATTTGCTGAAACTCTGTGGAGATCGCAATAGACTGTCATAAAGACAACAACTCCCAAATATACATTTTAAACGAAATTTTAAATAATTGATGTATAGTAGTATGTTTTAGACCAACCGTGTAAAAATTCTACTAATTATTTTACGTATTTATATAAGTATGCAGTAGTACTACTATAAATGTCATTGGTGTAATGGTTTTTGTTTTTAACCTCCCCAGTGCTGCCATCGGTCAACCGCCCGCGCACGAAACACCCACACCGCGGCGGAATTACCGCCTGCCGCGGTTAACGGGTTAAAAGACCGATCACTTAAATAAATAAATCTTGAAATACAAGTAATTCCTATAAAACTACCCATGTTACTGAGTCGCCCTCTTCCACACTAGAGATTTTAGAGGGCAAAACTCACACAAGACGTCCTCAGTCACCTTTGCACTGCAGAATGTGATGAGGCCCCCGAGCCTCCCATACCTCACAGATATTCATTGGTTTGGGGCTGAATGGGGCCCCCTTGAAAGGTTGGGTGTCCCCCTGCGTCACACGGTCTTTCATAACTTCTCTGCGTGTTGCAGTGCTTAACCCTGTTTACTCTGACTGGCGATTGCTTATTAAGGTTGGAGTTGACTGGTTCATTTACTTCTAGATGACAAGGCGCGTTGCTTCTTTTTGAGGGAGAAAAGGAGACTCATCAGCTGTTGTTTCTCATGTAACTGCTGCAATCTGAAAGTGCTCCCAGTGTAAGAAGATTCAAGTGGCCTCACTGATGAGGCTCAACAAGCCGACAACCATGCTGGCATCTCTTGTGTTCCCTTAGCGATGCGACCAGTGGCGGCTCCTCCGCTATGGCAGAAGAGCGTTGGCCCACTGCTTTTGAGAAAATTTAAAATGATAATAACTTTGAGTTATTATCATTTCATGTTTCCTTTGCGGGCAGGTAGGTGGGCGGGCTGCTCTGCTCTTGGAGCAGGGCAGGGCAGGGGCTGTTTGCCCACTCATTTTTTAGCGTTTGAATTGATATAAATCCTGCTCCTCGATTCGCCACGTCGCGGGCCCAACAGCCTCTCAATAGGGTATTGCCGCCAGGTCTGAAAATACACCCAGCAATTCTGCACGATAGGCACAACAGCCATTATACTCCACTTGGGATTACAAACTTAAAGTGACGTTGCAGAGAGTGTTCTTAGTTCAGCTATCCCGATGATTGCGTTTTCAGCCTAGAAGAACTAATATCAATATAATCGCCCTGACGAAGTTCTTTCTAAAAGAACGAAACACGTTGGCTGCCTGGTGCTTTGTTTCAAATTAAAAAAGAAGAATAAAGAAATCAGAACACTACTAATATTGGATGAACATTCATAAATTAGTTTTCCTTCAGATATTCGGACTGGGGGGTGCAACCTATAGTTGGTAAAAATGAATCCCCAGTAAATCAATGCAAAGTGAGCGTAACGGGGCAGGAACATTACAAGCACCCCTAGAATTCCAGGCAAGGCTAGATCAAATAGAGGCAGATCATATGCCGCAAGCTGGCTTTGCATGGAGTTCCAGATATAAATGAATACAGGTGCAAACAATGGGGGAAAAGGTAAATTGTGTGATACTTTCACTGCAATACAAGTAAATCCTATAAAACTACCCATGTTACCTGACTCACCCTTTTCAACACTAGAGATTTTAGAGGGCAAAACTCACACAAGACACCCTCAGTCGCTTTTGCACTGCAGAATGTGATGAGGCCCAGAGTCTCCCATACCTCACAGATATTCATTGGTTTGGGGCTGAATGGGGCCCCCTTGAAAGGTTGGGGAATGGGGTCCCGCCTGCGTCACACAGTCTTTCATAACTTCTCTGCGTGTTGCAGGGCTAAACCCTGTTTACTCTGACTGGCGATTGCTTGTTAAAGTTGGTGTTGACTGGTTCATTTATTTCTAGATGAGAAGGCGCGTTGCTTCTTTTTGAGGGAGAAAAGGAGACTCATCAGCTGTTGTTTCTCATGTGACTGCTGCAATCTGAAAGTGATCCCAGTGTAAGAAGATTCAAGCGGCCTCACTGATGAGGCTCAACAAGCCGACAACCATGCTGGCATCTCTTGTGTTCCCTTTGCGATGCGACCAGTGGCGGCTCCTCTGCTATGGTAGAGGAGCGTTGCCCCACTGCTTTTGAGCAAATTTAAAATGATAATAACTTTTAGTTATTATCATTTCATGTTTCATTTGCGGGCAGGTAGGTGGGTGGGGCTGCTCTGCTCTTGGAGCAGGGCAGGGCAGGGGCTGTTTGCCCACTCATTTTTTAGCGTTTGAATTGATACATATCCTGCTGCTCGATTCACCACGTCGCCGGCACAACAGCCTCTCAATAGGGTATTGCCGCCAGGTCTGAAAATACACCCAGCAATTCTGCACTATAGGCACAACAGCCATTATTCTCCACTTGGGATTACGAACTTAAAGTGACGTTGCAGAGAGTGTTCTTAGTTCAGCTATCCCGATGATTGCGTCTTCAGCCTAGAAGAACTAATATCAATATAATCGCCCTGACGAAGTTCTTTCTAAAAGAACAAAACACGTTGGCTGCCTGGTGCTTTGTTTCAAATTAAAAAAGAAGAATAAAGAAATCAGAACACTACTAATATTGGATGGACATTCATAAATTAGTTTTCCTTTGGATATTCGGACTGGGGGGTGCAACCTATAGTTGATAAAAATGAATCCCCAGTAAATCAATGCAAAGTGAGCGTAACGGGGCAGGAACATTACAAGCACCCCTAGAATTCCAGGCAAGGCTAGATCAAATAGAGGCAGATCATATGCCGCAAGCTGGCTTTGCATGGAGTTCCAGATATAAATGAATACAGGGGCAAACAATGGGGGAAAAGGTAAATTGTGTGATACTTTCACTGCAATACAAGTAATTCCTATAAAACTACCCATGTTACCTGACTCACCCTTTTCAACACTAGAGATTTTAGAGGGCAAAACTCACACAAGACACCCTCAGTCGCATTTGCACTGCAGAATGTGATGAGGCCCAGAGTCTCACATACCTCACAGATATTCATTGGTTTGGGGCTGAATGGGGCCCCCTTGAAAGGTTGGGGAATGGGGTCCCGCCTGCCACGGTCTTTCATAACTTTTCTGCGTGTTGCAGGGCTAAACCCTGTTTACTCTGACTGGCGATTGCTTGTTGAAGTTGGTGTTGACTGGTCCATTTATTTCTAGATGAGAAGGCGTGTTGCTTCTTTTTGAGGGAGAAAAGGAGACTCATCAGCTGTTGTTTCTCATGTGACTGCTGCAATCTGAAAGTGCTCCCAGTGTAAGAAGAGTCAAGCGGCCTCACTGATGAGGCTCAACAAGCCGACAACCATGCTGGCATCTCTTGTGTTTCCTTTGCGATGAGACCAGTGGCGGCTCAACCGCTATGGCAGAGGAGCGTTGCTTCACTGCTTTTGAGCAAATTTAAAATGATAATAACTTTGAGTTATTATCGTTTCATGTTTCCTTTGCGGGCGGGTAGGTGGGTGGGTGAGGCTGCTCTGCTTTTGGAGCATGGCAGGGGAGGAGCTGTTTGCCCACTCCTAAGTGCACAATGACTGTTGGGTCGGCCCTCTCGTGCTGCCCAAACCAGTCATGCGCACGTTCCCCGTTCTCCATGCAGGCTGCATTACAGCGTGCGTGGAGAACATGTCCAGGGCCACATTCCCTGGTTGAGCATCAACCAGGATGCTCAAAACCAATCACAATGCTGCATTGCAGCGTTGTGAATGGTCAGGGAAGCCTGGGTGCTTACCAATCACAACGCTGTATTGCAGGGTTGTGATTGGTATGGGGAGCCTGGCTGTTCTTCCTGGCTTCCTGTTCCTCGAGTCCCACGAGGAAAGCAGGAGCAGAGACAGGGACCCAAGGTAAGTGTATATATTTTTTTTTCATTGCTCAACCCGCGCCCGCCTCTGTCTCACCACCCATGAGTCATGCCGGCTGCCACTGGATGGGAAGTGACTTGGCAGCATTGGCTGGACTGCCCGTACTGGAGCAGGAGTAAGGCTGATTTGCACATCTTTGCTCCCCATAAGGAGAGGCACAGTGGGCAAAAAAAATCCGCTGGAATGTAGCCCTGAGTAACTACCATCGGCAGAGATTAAATCAAGAATTCCACCCAAGACGCTCTTGTTTTTTTCCTATCAGAAGGTGCTCCAGGCAGAGGGCCGTCAATGTGGAGTAGCTAGGAGTAATAATTGCCAGCCCCCACCCACACTTTGTTGTGTGCACCCAATGGCCGCAGAACAATCCCTCTGATCTCTGAATTTTGAAAATATATTGATGCCTTAATTCATTAGTGAAGTCTCCAATCAAATAATGTTTTACATTGTCAGTTCTCGACCAAATGTCAAATCCAAGGAATTCATAACATTCCTCATCACAGTCCACATTTTGCATTATTCTTTACATCCGACATACTTCAAACCCGCCACTACCAATATAGATCTTTTAAGACCAAGGGTCTGATTTAGAGTTTGCTGCATGGGTTACTGGCCACAACGTGACGGACTTCCCGTCCGCCTTTTTACAGGGACCAAAAGATACATTACACCTGTAATGATGCCGATGGGACATCCACCTCATTGTGACTGAGAACAGCCGGTTAGCCATCTTGAAATGAGGCCACAAGTGTGGCTTTAGCTTTTTTTAGTTCACAGTCTTGATTGCAATAAAGTTTTTAAAAACATGTAAAAGCCCATTACCAGGGTCAATGGCCATGTGCTATTTTTTGTTATGGAGATGAGGGGATGTGGTCAGACCATGTTTGATTTTGCTTCTACCAAAGTTACGATTTGGCCGTAAAGCGCATCTGTACAGGACCCAGTAAGAGTTAAAATGGCAACCATGAGACTTGGAAGATAGATATAGGTGCTCTGGGAAATGAGGATTGGATGTTTGATGCTTCACGTGGAGCCATAAGTGCAATTTCGACTGAGTTTCACCTCATAGAGTTTAAATACCTCCATAGAATTTTCGTGACCCCGTGAAAGACTCGTGGTTTTGGAGATGACCAGGGCTTGAGTGTCTGAGGTGTCAGGCTGGAATAGGGGATTTCATACACCCCCTCCCCCCTCCCCTCCCCAAGTGTTAACGTGTGGAAAGCGGTACAAATAGGAGCATATTCTTGAAATCCCAATCTGAGGCTGGGGGTTATACCCAAAAACACAAAAATATGGAGTAGCTGGGAAGAATAATACTAAGCATGGGCAGAAAATCCGTTCCGCTCGCGGATTTTGCGGATTTTCGGTAAATTCGCGATCCGCGAACGCTTGCGAATTTACCAAAAATCCGCAAATTCGCACGCAGCGGATTTTTTTTTCTTGGTGATACAATTTTGCAGCGTGCGGCGTAAGTTCGCAATTGCGAACATGTAGGTGCGGCGGGCAGCAACAATCTCGCACTCGCGAAATTACAAAATTTGCAATTCTGCACAAGAAATCCACTAGCAAGCAGCATAGACCTTCTGAAAATTATGATTTTTATCAGAATAACTCCTCAGGTTGACATTTGCCTGCACTTTTTTGGATTTGAGGCCTTTTGACTTTCTTTGGATCACTTTTGGATTAGAAATCAACTTTCACAAGTAAGCTTGTTTGGGGCATTACAGTTGCTGTAATGCTGTTCTGCAGAAAAACGAGTTTTGCAAAAGTGAAAGCATTCAGCAGGTGCAAAAGTTCAAACTCATCATTAGTAACCATTCCCTGTAGTGCTTCCTGACTGGGGCCCCTCCAGAGTTCAGTTGCTAGTTGCAACAATTGTATGACCCTGCTCTGACCCTCACAGCAGGCTCATAGAATAGCTACAAGTAGGCCACAAAGGTCCTGGAAAAAAAAATTGCACTGCAACAGAAAGCAAATTACAGATAAGGAAGCAGGTGCCAGACTGGAATTTTAAAACAGTGACACATTAATAAATCAACCCCAAATTAATTCATGTCAGTTGAAGCAGGGCAGGTGTGCTTGCTTTTTCCCCCCATAATCTACAGTGATGATGAACCAGAGGGTGGCATTGATGTACCAGAGGGTGGCATGGGTGAAACAGAGGGTGCTGGGAACCTGTGATGATGAACCAGACGTAGAAACAACATAATCGCGACCGTTGCGAGCCGACATGTAAGTTCGCAATTGCGAACTGGTACAAAACCCTCGCGAACTGGCAGAAATCCTTGCGAACACAAAAATAAAAAAAAATCGCGAGAATTCGCGGATTTTGCGGATTGCGAGTTCGCAAATCCGCAAATTCGCGAACGCCAGATTCGCAAAATTCGCCCATGCTTAAATAATACTCTTCCCTGCTTGATGAGATAACCAATTGATTCCCCACCTACTGTATGTGTATACTCACCTAGAATGACATCAGTTTGGATCGCCAATGTGTATAGATGGCTGACATCTTCTTACCTTTGTCATACTTGCCCGCTACATGGAGATGAGAACTGTACCACTTATAGGAAACTGCCTGAATGTATCTGAGATGTAGCTTAAGTTTTCTCAATAAAGACATTTGTAAAAGAAAATTTAAAAAATGGCAGCTGATTATCCTCCAACAAACCATACCAAAAGAAACACACACACTGATGTTGTACTGGATACCGCTCCTGAGTTTGCATTGGAGACTATGGACCAAGAAGGGATATTAAAGGATCCATAGATGTAAGAACAAACCTAGGGGGTGATTCGCAAGCACTTTATTGAGATATAGTGCTTGAAAGCCATTCTTATCACTAACACAATGCTTAAGTGTAGGGTTAGGTGAACACTGCTCACTGTCTTCCTAATAGTTATGATGTATAGAGAGAAGACATCCTTGAGAGCCAATCTGCGGTACCTACTGAACCACTAATGAGATTCAGCCATAGCTGATGGTTATAAGGTACTAGTCATTTATGGTAGGGTGACCAAATCGTCCGTAAATTTCACGGACTGCCCGTAATTTGGGCCTCTTGTCCGTTGTCCGTAAGGGTTTCTTCAACGGACGCCTTTTGTCCGTAATTTCAGACATTGGCGTGAGCTGCCCCCTGCAAGCAGCCTGTAACTCTCACTGCAGGGACCTGCTCACGCTCCTGCTGTGACCCCTGGCCTGCAGCAGTCCCTGGCAGAGACTACTATCAGGCCCATTATCATTCTGTATGTTGCCCTAATTATCACATACAGAGCGATAATGGGCCTGTGTGCCCAGTGACAGCATTTCGGATCCTGTGTTTTTTTTCCAGTGGGGGTGAGGGGGAATCGAAATGTCCTGATAAAATAAATAAATAAAACACTTTCAGCATCTCTGAGGTTTTAACTATTACATGCCTGCTAAAAACAACGTACGTGCTTTAATAGGGGCTTCTGAAGAGGTTTGCCATGAGTCCTTTAAAATGGTAGACGTCTATAGTGTGACGGACATCTCTGTATGGAGTGGGCTACAGTATAATACGCAATGTGTCTTTGGCATGACAAGAATGTCAAGTGTTGGTAAAGCCATAACGTGGAAGGGGCCAAGGTCTCTCCAAAAAAAGAACAAATGGTGTGTCAAAGGCTCCGTGCAAAGGCACTGTCACAGGGGACTCTGCAAAGTGGGAGAGGTAAGGTAGCTGTCCTTGGAGGTCTTGTCACAAATGACTTGTGCTGTTTTTATGACATCATAGGCTTTTAGGGCTACAATGTTAGAAGCATGAAGTAGGTGAGTGAGCGGTGTACCTATTTCAAGGCCCTCTCTGGCAAATATGTTGACCCAAAGAGAAATTAACTGCTTTATTCAGTACATTATAAAGTGTCCCTTAAAGAGTCACGCAGAATGTATTGAAATGATACACATAAGCAAGCTGCAGAAATGGAAATGTTACGAAACTGAAAACTTGGCAGATATGCGAGTGAAAGACTTCAAAAGAAGCTAAAAAATGAGTGATAGCTTTTTAGTTTAGTGTTTTTTTTATTGGTTGGCGAGTTTCTAGATGTAAGTGTCTTTGGGGGGACATGTGAATGGTTGCAAGAATGTATTAATGGGTGAGGATAGGTAGATGAACACGTTTATTGGTGGGTGAATGAATGAATGCAAGAGGAGATGAGGTACATGGGTGAGCGCACAGATGAATGGCATGGTGGCTGAGTCAATGGATGAGTGAGTGCATGTATGAATGAGTGCTACTTGGATAGATTAGATAATGAATAGTAGAATACATGGATCAAGGAATAACTGTGTGCTTGCAGTGATTACTAACAGCATGAACAGATCGATGGATGAATAGATTAAGAGATTGTATTGATGGACAAATGAGTGTGCAAGCAGATGAGAGAATCGATGAGTTAAGTAAGTGCCCGAGCTGAGCTCTGCACTTCAGTCACAGTCTGCACAAAGTTGAGTTCAGCGTCAGTGTGGCTGGTTCAGGCTCCACGCGGGGGCCTCTCACACATCCTACTGCTCTTCCATTTCTGGTGCTGGCTGTCATTTCTGATATTTATATATTTTCCTTGTCTTCATTGATTGATTTTGCTCCTCGTGAGAAAGTGTCACTCATAGTCGTTGAATGTCACTCATAATTACACTGAAATTATGAATATGTCACACGTAAGCAATCTGAAACATTGGCAGCTATGGGAATGTAAGATCTGAGAAGTCTTCAGCTGTGATCTTTTTCTTCACTTTTTTTTGTTGAATATGCAAACGCAGGTGTGTTTCACTCTCATACATAACAGATGCAGTGACAGTGCAAGTTTCTCTCATCCTAAAATAAACTCATTTTGACTTGTGCTTGTTGTGTTGGTAGTCTATTTACTTGTGCACTATTGCAGGACTTCCTCTGTGTATGCAAAACGTACCCTTTGTCCGAAATTTTTGTCCTGAATTTTGACCCTTTGTCCTGAATTTTTGCACTCACTGTCCCGAATTTGCACCAATGCCGGTTGGTCACCCTAATTATGGTATGTGTAAACCTGGAGTCATTTGTCGAGGACCCTTTTCAGCGTAACATATTTCCAACGAAATGCCTCCCTCAGCATTACAGAAGGAATCAGGTGCTGTATCTGCATGAGTATTACTGGCTCCGCGGCCCTGCACAGTGCGATAGGCGACACTCCTTCTTTTGAATATGAACAGTCATTATTTGAGTATAGTATTAATGTCACTATTCCCACAGTGTTTCTTTTAGTGGAATCCTTTCTTCTCAAGCATTTTGGTGGCAGTGTTGGCCATGGTGTTCGGAGTACCCCTCCATCCGCAGTAGACCTGCGCGGAGGGCTAGCCTGTTATTAGTCTGCTTTTATAATCCGTACCCAATATTCAAATATGACACAATGCTCCTGATTGGTAGTTGAACAAATATTGATATAGAATGTACTTTTTCTCTTTTCAGGCGGGCCCTGGCAATGAATGGCACATGTACAGGGGAGCATGGCATTGGATTGGGGAAGCGGAAGTTGCTGGAGGAAGAAGTTGGGAAGATTGGCGTGGAGATAATGAGAAGGCTCAAGTCGACTCTGGATCCCAAAAATCTAATGAACCCAGGAAAAGTCCTTTAATGATCAAGAGTGATGACAGAGACTGCTCTTACATGATTGAATCCATAACCAATGACTTTTTATTAAGGGCTGTCAGAAATTGGGCATCTCACAATTCTGATACATGGATACTGGAACTTTCCCCCTGAAAACCTCTGTCTCTCTGATGTAATTCTGGAACTTGGAGGCCAAGCCAGACAAATGGGCAATGTGAATGGAATGTAGAATCCCAGAGATAGGCTGTTCAAATAAAGAAAACTAAAGCAATGAAGCAAAGGATCCTGATTGTCACAAACCACCCAATATTGTACTGGCACAGCAACATCAATAAGGCTGTTTAGGAAAAAACATGTGAGAACCTATTCACACATCCAAATAGCTACTTAAAGGCATTTACTCTGTCTCTCACACGTTTCTTCGTTTGGCATAGGTGTGAAAACCGCCAAATGTACTCAAATGATTCCATATATAAGCTCCTGCAAAAAGATTTGGAAATATACTGACGTCATAATAAGTATAAGTAATGAAGGCAACCCAGATGATGCAGCATGCACACATCTTTTTTGGTCCAGACCAGTAGGACACTAATTTGGACAAGAAGATTTACTGCAGAATTTCTTGGTTCTACTAATAAAAGATTATGCAACTTCAGTGTTCATGGGAACTTGTACTGTGAAAACTCCTAGACCATAAAGATGTGGGACTAACGGCCTCATTTGGAGTTTGCTGGGGTGCGAACTGAAATAAATCAGTGGTGCTCCTGCCTCACCAAAATCGCAGTTGCCCAGTCTCATTTCTTTTTTTTTTTTTATTTCAAGTCGTTTTTATTGAAATAGGAAAACAAAAGGAAAAGACAGTACAATAATTCTTCCAGTATACAAAATGTTCGGTTCATCTATCGATAATCACATACAGAGAATAAACTTAATATAAAAATAAATCAACTCTTGCTTGCATTATTATAAAACACATACAGACATAACTCTCAGTGCGTAGGAGTGGCATTATAGGCTCTTCAAATGTAAATTAAGAGATTCGCCTACCTGCTGGAACTGCCAGTCGGGCTCAGGCGACCTTGCGCACATGCTTTTCAGTTGTCCTTCTCTACGTATATATTGGGGGAAAATATTTGATTGCATTCAACATGTATTCAAGATACGGCCTATACAGGAATTTGTATATGTAATCCTAGGGGCGCTTGACCCACAGTTATCAAATGACCAAGACCGCCTGCTTTTGGACTTAATGATGACACTGGCGTGCAAAGTAGTTCTATGCAAATGGAAGAACGCGAAAGAGGTAAACTTTAAAATTTGGCAGGAGTGGTTAACATTTCTTAGAGGTGCTAATAATCCAGCGTTACAAGCAGCCTCATGGAAACCATCCAATAGAAAGCTGTGGAAATCGCTAGATGCATCCTCATTTCACTACGATCCGCCTTGATGCCCAGTCTCATTTCTAGAAGAGGAATCCCCAGCGTTTCCAAGGGCAGAGCTTACGCTGGCTCTCCCACTGGAACCAAAACACAAAATTTTTTACGGAGGGTCAAAGGGGTAATAGTTTAACGACCTGTCTCCTCATGCCCCTGTACATGAGATCAACCACACAAAAAGAGAAGACCAGGTCCGGAGTGGTGTGCTGTCCTGACTGGTGCAGAAAGGATCACACGGATATGTGTGTAGGAAAGTGTGTTGCATTACACAGGGCTAGAAAAGTCCCATCAGACCACCCTCATGGCGGCATATCATCATGTGGGAGACGGGCAATTGCTCCATCTACTGCCCATGCCATCAAGAGGCAGTGCCTGTAGTCACAATTGTGTGCGATCTACAGTTAGAAAAAAGAGTGTGCAGTGCTTAAAGAAAAGTGTGCATGATTAAAAATGACTACCTAAACTGGAAAATGTTCCTTAAAGCATTAGTGTAGGTGTCAAGATTAAAAACGCGCGCCTGGTATTCAAAAAATGTAAGAGTACATTGTGGCGCTGTGCAGTATGGTCGGTCGACTAGTTTCAGCTAGAAAGAGAATTGCTCCAGCTTTCATCAGGACCTTGTCAATTGGTAAGCTACTGCAATACAGTGTGAAAAATTATTCAAAAGTGCAAACACATTAGATTCACACAACAGCATACAATATACTTAAAGAGGCAGAGACATTAGAACCTCATTATCCGATGTGGGCAGGAAGGAAATCTTCTTCCTGTGTAAAAAAACAAAAGGGTATATACTATGTATCCAGTAACACACATAAATCAGCATAACCCAAATGAACACCATCAACACCAAACACACCTGCGAGAACAATTGGCGTACCGCAATTTAAATAAGCATATTAGCTTAATCACAAAGAGGAATTTCCTCTCTGTGATACTCACCCAGCTTTTTGTGGGTGAAGACCTCACCTCACCTCACCCGGCAACCGCTCGGGAAATGGAGGCCCCGCTCTGATGTGTAGAAAAAGAGGGACACAGTTAGTCCAAAGGTCAACCGTGTCCAGCCAAATCGCTCTACACCAAACGCCAATGTACGTGTGATAGACACCTCGCTGACTGACTTATCCTACGCCATTCCCGCCAGATCAGTACTGATTATGAGTTGGTAGTACTCTATTTACATTCATTGTTATAAAAAGTAAGAGTAAGAAACCTTAGAACTGGGATGGTAAAGTAGACAGTAATGGCCGTCTAATATCTCATCTCTGTTGCTGTAAATAATATTGAGGGTACTAAGATGAATATCAGCACAATAGTGCTGTTGTTCATAGAAATAGGGAAAAAGAGCCCCGTTTTTTCTTCAATGGCGCTACAATCCATAGGGTATGAGGCATGCTCAGCCAGGTAACATGCCAAAATCTGCTAAATTCAACAGCAGTGTGCGTCAAAACGTCATAGGACCCGCTACCTAGCAGCATTGCCTGTACTAATGCCAATGCTAAATGCTCGAAAATAGCCCTCGCGCGCTCCAAAGACTCACCTATCCGTCGGTGCCCAACGCTCAAAGTCGAGCGGAAGGGGAGGCACCGACGGCTTTGGAGGATCGGTTTAAAAAGCGCGAGGAGGCGAAAACGTTCAGCCAATTACGACACCCTTAGTGTCAATTCACCTATGGGTCGAGACTCTCGCAGCCTGACCCACATGACAAGGAGAAATGGGCTCACCTGTATGTATAAACAAAAAAGGAGGGAGAAGGAGGTTAAACCTGGCCAGGTCGGCCTCCAGTCTGTGTACGAAATACAGGAACCCTATGTCAAGGGTCCAGAGACCTGGTAGGTGTTTGTATGGTCACTGCTTATTTAGTCAGTGTGTACCAAAAAATGTGTAAGAAAGAAAAATTTCTTTCTAGAGTCCCCTCACTCACCGGGGTTGCCCCACGGTGACATGCTTCATCATTGGGGCCATCCCAGTTCTCTACGAAAAGGGGCGTGCTGCGACAAGGCGACTACGCTGGAGCACTGGTTTTGTGAGATGACTATGTGTGGTGCATGTGTAGTGATGATGGAGTGGGTGTGGAATTAAAAATACCGTGCTAGTGGGCCTCAACAATTTATTTTGCTCCTAGTGTGGTATAAAAAATTAAAAAGGGGTAACACTGTGTTCCAACTTTTACTGAGTTAGATCAGTGTCAAGGTCAACATGTTTCAAGCTCCCCCAAGCTTTTCTTCAGGACCATACAGGGTCCAGCCCTGTATTGCCACTCCTGTTTTCAAATGAAAAAAGTGTTGCTAAAAATATAATTATTTACAATGAACGCTGTTATTAGTAAACATGCGTGTTGTCATACATACGTTTTGTATTTCACTTTGATTCATAAAAGAGTGTATGATTACACCCCATGGTCTTAGGCAAGGGCAGGAACGCCTCGTGGAAACATTGTTCCTATCGGCAGACCCGCTCGGTACTACCTGGTGCTTCCTCACCCGACCGCATAATTTTTTATACCACACTAGGAGCAAAATAAAGCGATTTGGCTGGACACGGTTGACCTTTGGACTAACTGTGTCCCTCTTTTTCTACACATCAGAGCGGGGCCTCCATTTCCCGAGCGGTTGCCGGGTGAGGTGAGGTCTTCACCCACAAAAAGCTGGGTGAGTATCACAGAGAGGAAATTCCTCTTCGTGATTAAGCTAATATGCTTATTTAAATTGCGGTACGCCAATTGTTCTCGCAGGTGTGTGTGGTGTTGATGGTGTTCATTTGGGTTATGCTGATTTATGTGTGTTACTGGATACATAGTATATACCCTTTTGTTTTTTTACACAGGAAGAAGATGTGGTGGGTGCCTCGGTGAAGCTGTGTGGTGGCTGCATCGGTGGAGCTGTGTGGTGGGTGCATCGGTGGAGCTGTGTGGTGGGTGCATCGGTTGAGCTGTGTGGTGGGTGCATCTGTGGAGCTGTGTGGTGGGCGCATCTTTGGAGCTGTGTGGTGGGTGCATCGGTGGAGCTGTGTGGTGGGTGCATCGGTGGAGCTGTGTGGTGGGTGCCTCGGTGGAGCTGTGTGGTGGAGCTGTGTGGTGGCTGCATCGTTGGAGCTGTGTGGTGGTTGCTTCAACAGGTGCCAGATGTTCATACTTCACATCTGATAATAAAGATTTGCTTAATGTGGTTGGCTTTACGTATGCAAACTCGAGCTACCAAAATGATACGGTAAATCATAATTTTCATAATTGCTCATGTTAATGAAAGTGGCCAAATGGTGCAGTCCTGAAAAGGACATTGGAGAGGATTTGGAAGTAGTGCGTTCCTCAGCTCCTGTGACGCACAAAGGTAAAGGTAAAGGTAAAGGTATACAACAAATCAGATTACTTACTGTTAAAAAGTTTGTAGCCTTTGCACTGCTGGCCAGGAAACAACATACTGCATAAAACAAACGAAATCCTGAACTCTATTGCAGATGTGCTCAGTCGCAAAAGCCCTTTACTAAAAGCTCAGTGCTGTCCGACATGAATGTGGTTTTACTTCTAAATAATAGAACGGAAACCCTAGGGTAATAACGCTCAAAGCAAGGTCATGAGAAACTGAACGATAATGGTCCTGAGCCAAGGAAACAAAGGCCTGACCGACCGCATGAAAGGAGAGAACGAGGTTTATAGTCTGTGCAACACACTGAAAAAGGACAAATATACTTTGAATAGGTGTAGTGTACCCAGACGAGATTTTACAGATGCAACGTTGAAATCGTACAGAACAGTAACTTGTAAAAAAGCTTGCTTCTTTGATGATAAAGCAACAAAAAAAAGACACGTATTTCCATATATTTTGTTGTGAGCCAAACACTTCCACTTGGTGAGATTATCTTTAATCAGACGGAAAAGCAATGGTTCTGACAGAAAAATTCTTTAGTAGAACTGAGAGCAATGCTTGAGTATAAAAAAATAGCTGTAAGGTACATAACCAACAAGCATCAGAGAGCAAATAAAAGGAGACAAGGAACTGAAAGTACGGCCGGCTGGCAATGAATAATTAGCGCACGCTGAGAAGCTGTGGGAGGGAGGCTGGGCTGCCTTTGATGTGGTAATGCGAGGCAGACAGTCAGGCGGCTGGTGGCATTGTGCACGCGCTTTTTAGGGCTTGTGCTTGCGCAATGACCTAAAAAGCGCACATGCACGGCATGGAATCGCCAGTTGTTTGAACTCTGTATAAGCCACTTTAGAGCTTCGCCAGCTATGCGCATGCGCATCAGCAGGCGAGCCCTAAAAACAGTCAGCTTCCAAAGAAAACTCGGAGCCGCCCACACCACCACAGATCTTAAGGTCGCTCGGTGTGTTTACTTTGTCGCCACCAGGTAGATCTGCTGCTTTATTAACTTCCACTTTCCACAATGAGCTGCTTCTTTCTGTTCTGTTACTCTGCCTAGTCCATATCACCCTGACTAGCGGCCACTGAAGCGAGATTTTCAGATCTGATTTTTGTATATGAGTCCTGCTGTTTTGTCTTATTTCGTGTTTTTTTTTGTTATATATTTTTTTAATGTGTCTTCTTATTTATTCAGCGTGCAGTCTGCGGCTGTCCACATCATTCTGGTGCTCGGTGCTGAGGGTCACCGCCTGGGTGTTGAACCCTTCACCCCGCCATGCCCACGTGCCACCACGGACTGCCTGGAGTAGCCCCTTTCCCGGGCCTTCGGCCGGCTGGGCGCACTGATCGCCAGGCATCCCTGGTGGTCCCTGCTGGTGCCCCGTGGTGTTAGCTGCAGGGCTGGGAGTCGGGTTCTACTTATTGCCCCAGAGGCTGTCCAACGATTCCGGACACCGAGGGCGCTTACGCCTCCCTCATTGCGGTGACCAGAGACAACAATAATATCCTGACCCCTACCGCCTTGGAGGAGCTGCTGAGACTGGACCGGAAGGTGAGAGCTCTGCGTGCGCCCAGCATGAACCTGATCTTCGAGCAGCTCTATGCCCGCAGCGGGGGATCCTGCATGCACCACAACCTGCTGCTGCATGAGGTGCAGGGCAACCCTGCTACCATCCAGATCCTCAACACATCACCTTCCCCATGTTCCAAGGAGCATCAGCTCCTGGGCAGCAGTTCCGAGAAAAGCGGGGCCAGCATCGGCCCGCCGCAAGTATGGTGGGGCACCGCCCACCCCACCCGCTCTCTGCAGTGGGGCGTGCCACGCCGCGTCACAATGACATGGAGGGCGCGCCCGATCGTGGATTGGACCCTGGGCTTCACAGTGAGCCGGAAGTGATTGAATCACTTCTGAGTCGCTGGGGAGCAAAGGTCAGCCCGGTTAGAACCAGCCTGGACAGTGAGGGGTTTAAAAGGCAGTGGAGTGCGTGAGTCTGCCTCTTTGACCCCGCGCTCCACGGTCTGCCCCCCAGCTAAAACTAACCAAGAAGCCCGTGGCGAGAGGATAGTACTTCACAGAGAACAGGATAATCCATCCTGCCCAGTGATGCAGCTAGAAGCATTCCTCCGACAGAGGAATAGTGCGATGGGGGGAGCATTACTAATGCATGCTGACGGTACCCCTCTTACCAGGTTCCAATTTAAAAGGGTATTGGACATGGCGATAGAAAGGACAGGTTTGGATCCAAAGGGCTTTGGAACACATTCATTCAGAATAGGGGCTGCCACGGAAGCAACAGCTAGAGGTTTGCACAGCAACAGTGTGAAGAAAATTGGGAGGTGGTGATCCAATTGTAATAAGTGCTATGTGCGGCTCCACATGTTGTGAGTGTGGCACTGAATTTGTGCTGATGCCTGTCCTATCTTCTGTTTTCATTCCAGTTTCTCAAACCTGTCACGCAGGGGGGAAATAGGCATTGGTGCACCAGCAGCAAGATACTTCGCAACGGCGGGCACTTCCACAAGACACAGGAGCACATGTTGTTTGGGTCATTGGTCATTCGTATGTAAGGCGTCTGAATTCAGTTTTTCTTTTCTTTCAGGTAATTACAGACACAGAGCTGAGCAGGATGGTTTTACGGTATCTTTCCATGGTAAAGGGGGTCTTAGCCTCAGTCAGTTCAGGGGTTTTGTTACAGATCTGTTGAGTAGACACAGGGCTCCGCCCAGGATAGTTATCTTACACTTGGATGGGAACGGCCTGGGGAATCTGGGTAGAAGAGGCTTGATGGAGGACATAATCTCGGAAGTGGGGTGGTTAGCCAAGACATGCCAGGGATGCACCATAGTTTGATCACAAATGGTACCCAGATTTAAATGGAAGGGGGAGATTCTGTGAAAGCGTTGAATCACTTAGTAAGGAGGATCAACAATAAAATATGGAAATTGTTCTGGTCTCCTCAGCTACAGACGATCGCACATGGGTGTATCAGGGGGGGAATCATGCTTCTTAAAAGACGGGGTCCACCTGACTAGGATAGGTAATGAAATCCTGTTAGAAAATATAATGGCTTGGCTAGTGAGTTTTAAGGGCAGGGCATGACCTTTCAGTGTAGGAGGGTAGGGGGGGCCAGATAGTCGGTCAACTACGCTGGCCTGTAGCGGTAAGGTCATGATTGGTGAGCAGTAAATTTAAGGTCCTTAGAGGGTGGCACCATTCTTGAATGGGGTCGCCCAAGGAGAGGGACAAGTGGTCTCTCCTAGAACTCCAGGGGGCTGGATGGGTGCGGGGGAGGGGGGAGTCACGCTTTCTCTAGGTTGGTTGGCCACCCCGCACGTGAACAATGACGTCAGTAAATGTGCAGAGATGCAAGGGCCCCCTTTAATGGTGTTAATAGAGGGTACGGGGTAACCAGAGGGGGGAAGTACCCTCACGGTAAACGTCTCTTTTCTTGGGGGCAAACGCTTGGTCTGTTTTGTGACTGAGTGCGGCATCGATGCCAGGGCAACCCCAGGTAACATTTGCAGGTGGGAAGTGATGGGTTATGTGAACTTGAAAATAAAATACACACCTTTCCAAAAAGATTAGTGGAAAATGCTGTATTTGAAAAGCAGATTTATATGGAAACCCAACTCAAAGAGAGAGCTTTTCCAACGCATTCTGAGAAGTGAATAAACTTGGTTGACCTTTCAGAAATATGTATACTTTAAAAACACATTCTATTCACATTTGGATAATATATTTTTATTGTCAAAAACAACAGCAATCTTAATAGGTATTGCATGGCCATGCTCTTACCTCTTATTCAAATTCAAAGCAAGGGCCCAATGCAACAGAGGTTTAACAGGTTCCTAAGTGACATTCAGAATTATATAAACACAGAACTGTTTTCAAGAGCAAGTTGGAAGTTGTGCAAGGATTGCAAGTCTGGCATTAAATATCTTTGGTTGGGAATGGACAAAGGCACCACAGGAAGTGCATTTTCCAAATAAGATATATTATGAACCTATTTTGCATTTCTTATCTCCTAGTAATGTCCTGCAATCTGGAACTATGTTGGAGACTGCAAGCCTTATGAGGTGATCCAGATATAAGTCAGTAGATTTATTTCCGAGTTATTTTTCAACACACCTGTTGCGACGGAAAAGTCCTCAGCATGGTAAAGATGTGAACTACTGTCCTGAGTGCTCAACTGGAATGTTGTCAGGATCCACCGCACCTCCGAGACGTCATCAATTGCTCCTTCAACTCCGCCACCTTCCCGGAAGACTGGAAACACGCTGAACTCACCACCCTTCTGAAAAAACCCACAGCGGACCCCACCGAACTCAAAAATTACCGCCCCATCTCGCTTCTTCCATTCCCGGCCAAAGTCATCGAGAAAGCTGTCAACAACCAGCTCGCCACCTTCCTCGAAGCCAACAAATCCCTCGACCCCTCACAATCTGGCTTCCGAGCCAAACACAGCACTGAGACCGCCCTCATCGCAGCAACAGACGACATTCGAACTCTACTGGACAATGGAGACACAGTCGCCCTCATCCTCCTCGACCTCTCAGCAGCCTTCGACACAGTCTGCCACAGCACCCTTCTACAGCGCCTCAAGGACATCGGAATCCAAGGAAAGGCTCTGGAATGGATCACCTCGTTCCTCACCGGAAGAACCCAGAGAGTCCGCCTCCCACCATTCAAGTCCGAGCCCTCTGAAATCATCTGCGGCGTACCACAAGGATCCTCACTCAGTCCCACCCTCTTCAACGTATACATGAGCCCCCTCGCGGCCATCGCCCGCCAACACAACCTCAACATCATCTCTTACGCGGATGACACTCAACTAATCCTATCTCTCACCAAGGACCCCAGCACCGCTAAAACTAACCTACACGAAGGAATGAAAGAAGTCGCCGAATGGATGAAACAAAGCCGTCTGAAACTTAACTCAGACAAAACAGAAGTCCTCATCTTAGGTAATTCCCCCTCTGCATGGGACGACTCCTGGTGGCCGGAAGCCCTCGGAAATGCTCCCATCCCGACAGACCACGCACGGAACCTTGGCGTCATCCTGGATTCTTCACTCTCAATGAACAGACAAGTCAGCGCCGTATCCTCTTCCTGCTTTAACATTCTTCGCATGCTCAGAAAAACATTTCGCTGGATCCCCACCGAAACAAGGAAAACAGTCACCCACGCTCTAGTCACGAGCCGACTGGACTACGGAAACACCCTCTACGCAGGTACCACCGCTAAACTCCAGAAGAAACTACAACGAATCCAAAACGCCTCAGCCAGGCTCATACTAGACATCCCACGCAACGAACACATCTCTGGTCACCTTAAAGACCTCCACTGGCTACCCGTCAACAAGAGAATTACTTTCCGACTGCTCACCCACGCACACAAATCACTCTACGACATCGGACCAGACTGCCTCAACTCTCGACTGTCCTTCTACACCCCCTCCCGCCAACTTCGCTCTTCCAGCCAAGCCCTCGCCACTGTACCTCGCATCAACAAGACTACCATGGGAGGCAGATCCTTCTCATTCCTGGCTGCCAAAACATGGAACTCACTGCCCGCTTACCTTCGCCTCACCCAGAATCACCTAGCGTTTAGAAAGCAGCTTAAAACGTGGATATTCGACAAATAATCCTCCTCCCCTTCCTAAGCGCCTTGAAACCCTCTGGGTATGTAGTGCGCTATACAAATTCTATGACTTGACTTGACTTGACTAGGCAAATAAGGATCATGGCTGTGCGCCATGACATAGGTCTGTCTCACGGACTGCACTCTTGTTGGACCAGGAGTGGTGCCAAAGCGCTACGCTCATAGCGGTGGAAGGAGACCGTCTTCACCAGGAGTTAAGCAGCACCAGTGCGGTGGCAGCAGCATACCGTTTAGGAGTGAACAGGAACCTTTAACCCTGTGTCACTGGAGTAAGGCCTGCAGGCTCACTCACCATTTTAAAAGTTCATTTGCTGTGTTCTTAACTCACCTTTGGTCGACATCAGGTAAGTTGTGGAGGGTTGCGTAGCGCAGGAGTAGTGACTCTGCGTTAGTTGTATATGTTCCTGGGAAGGGTAAAATACAAGGATTGAGCAGTACTGTGCAGTGCATGTCTGGTTAGTACATGTACTGTGTGTATGTATGCCAAGAAGAATACATCACATTAGAAATGTAGTACTGTGCAGTGCATGTGTGGATAAAACATGTGTTGAATGTGTGTGTGCTTGAATGGAGTACAGTATGAAATATGAACTGTTGTTCAGCATGCACATAGTGAGTGTGTGTCCTGGCAGTGTGTGTGATTAATAGCACACCCTGGTTAAATATAGAAAAGCTTCAGCTCTGAACAGTGCACACGGACATGATGAAAAGAGCAATTCCCCCAGACAGATTTGTGTGCTGCTGCATTACTGTGAGCTAGGTGGGGATACACTGGAGAGGAAAGGAAAAGATTCCCTTTACATTTCAAAAGAATGTTCTTTGATTCACTAATAGACCACAAGGAAGGGACCTGGACACATCTCAGGAAGGGAGATGGGGCTGGTAAGAGAATCATAAAGAGTAGGCTGCAGGGTTGGGATTAACCTTTTGATGCAGATCTCTTTGTGGCTGACATCCAAGTATTAACTCTGGTCACTCACATGAATTGTGTTGTGGACAATCAACTTCAAAGTTGTGCCTTCTGTGAAAGAAGATGACATGGAGAGGTGCCCACTTCAAAAGAAGCAGAACCCTAACACAAAAATACAAAGACCCCAATTTACCTTAGAAGTGTGAGAAGGGAAAGCTCTACAAGACTCCTGCCTGTGACCAAGACTGGAGACCAAAGCCTCCTAGTCTCCCTGCTAGGTGAGGGGACATCGCCCAGGGAAACAAAGACCATCTGCCCTGGAGCACCAGCTCCTGCCTTCTTACTAAGACCAGTGTGCTCTGTGAGGGAGAGGAGAGCGTTGGAGGGGCGAGATCTATTGCCGAGCACTACGGTCTGGACTCCCTGGTCAAGGTTTAAGGATTCAGCTGTGCATCGATTGGGTGCATGTGTGCAAGAATGTTTTCTGCAACCCCCATATGCCAGGAAAGGGCCACCGTAGATTGTGCCAAGTATCAAGCACTGTGTGGAGGGTGCCGAGCCCACAGGGCCTCATTGCGGTGGCCCTGTATGCCAAAGAGAGCCACCGGTGAAGAAGCTGTGTGACCAGTGTGCCAGGACCCGTGAACGCCTGAATGGTGACTCCGTATGCCAGATGGGGCTGCTATGGTGGTGGCGATTGCAACTGAGGAGTCTACGTTGCATCTGGAACGTATTGCAGCAACTATGCATGCTGGGGGGTTGCTGCGACCAAATCATCAAAGATTTCGGGCCCTCTCACATGATTGAAGTCAATCTGTGAACGGTGGTCCTAGCCGCACCAAAGGATATGCCCTGACTGGTTCACGTGGACCAGGAGGATGCCGAGGAGGCCAACACACCCTCACAGAACTGCATTTGGGAGTCAAAGTGCTCAATTCTCCCACCAGGGGGAACTTGATTTACAGCATCGTTGTGAGCTGGGGAAAGCAGCCGTGCCACTCCAGAGAGTGAGTCTGCGCTCACCCAATGCTAGTGCGTATATCATGGGCAGCCTGACTTCTCCAAGTCCCCCGAATGCTTCTGTGCTGCAGGATGGGGTAAGACTTGAACTAGGGCCTTTGGGGCCCTGGGGGATTCACTGCTAAATGTGCTGCAGCACCATAGACACTTGACTGAAATCCTGAAGAGTGCAAAAGGGAACTCTTGAGTACAGCCTAGTACGTTGCATTCCCTGATGCAGCCACCAGTGAATGGGGAATAATCCTGAACATGTTACACGTAGGAGGGCAAGACACAGATTCACCTGATGACCATTAGACCCCTGACCTCAAGGGGGATTGTGTTGCATCCCTTTGCCTGTGTTGAGTTACAAATAAAATACTACTTTTTCTTATAAAAGCAAATATTTGTCTCAACATTGATTTATTGTTCATATTGTATGCACTTGTGCTCATTGACCTGTATCTACATTCCCCCTAAGCGGGAGCCTTGACTGCTCGACCACAGCAACCACTGAGAATCAAGTGCAGAAGAGATACTTGGCCTAGTTGAGCAGGATCCACAGTAGGCTTGGCCTGGGACATCAGGAGTAAAATGCCTCAAACACCACAGTTGGGCCCAGTAGCCCTGCCTGCCCCTCTCTGAAAAGGGGGCTGACAGCACCTCTGAAAAGGGGGCTGATAGCACCTAATGTGGTAAAAGAACTTTCAAATACATATGTTCAACACAAAAATCACATTCTTGGACAAGGTATAAGGGAGAGGGAATTTATCTAAGGATACAATTTTCCAGAATTCTGCTGGTTCCTTTCACAAAAAAGGTGATTTAATTTAATTGTGCTGTATCTCAATCTGTAAAATTTCTGCTTGTGCTTTTTCAGGCCAATAGGTTAAAACAACTTCAAGATTCCTTGCATTCATCCATGAAAGTTCAATTAGACTTAACAGGGGGGGTGAGGTCCCTGAATTGAGATTTCGACAGACAATTGGAAGGGTAAATTAATTATGTATTTTTCCCTTGCCATCACCTCTGTCAAAATACCCCCCCGCCCCAACCTGGCCCAACTGCGCTTACATGCACGGGCCACGGCTGAATGGAATGATTTTCTTTGAAATGTTGGCTTTAATAACATAGTTTTCAAATAAAAATTTCCACTGCAGAAAAGACACATTTCTTCACTAGGGCTGTCGCTGGAAATGTTTTTTTATGTTTTGCCAGCAAGTAGCATATTGAATGAGGCCAGAAATAAAGTTATTAAAAAGGAAATGCACATCATTGGAGCATAAATGGAGACTTTTAAAAACCCAAGATGCTAGAGTGTCATATAAGAAAGAACTCTTATTATATAATAAAGTCATTAGGAACGCTAAGAAGGAATACTTTTCTCGCAGAATAACCGAAAATAAAAATTCATCCAAAGAACTTTTTAAAATAGTCAGAGAACTATGTAGTCCTGCAAGTCTCTTATTGAATTTGACACCCTCCCAAGTAGGCTGTGATGAAATGAATATTTTTTTCTGTGAGAAAATAGATACAATTTATTCGTCCTTCTCCCATACCAATTTGGAATGTCCAGATGCCCAGGACTTGCCCATTCCTCAGATCAGTTGCACCAGCTTTGGCCCGTTTTCGGAAGAAGAAGTGGGTAAAGTCATGTTAGAAATAAAATCAGGCTCCCCGTTGGACCCATGTCCACATCACATTTTTTCACAACTCACCCCAATAATATGCCCTGCAGTAACGCAAGTATTGAACCACTCGCTGGAATCTGCTGAATTCCCATCTAACTGGAAGAACGCTATAGTGACCCCACTACTAAAAAAAAGCAGGCTCAGACATCAATAATCCTGCCAATTATAGACCCATATCCCAACTACCCTACTTATCTAAAGTTTTAGAAAAATTGGTTAACAGGCAATTGTCCAGATTTCTTGAAACTAACAATTTATTAGATATTTCGCAAACGGGTTTTAGGGTCAACAATAGCACGGAGACTACACTCTTGTCCGTGCTGGATACCATCAGAATGCATGAAGATCGAGGGAAAACAGTCGCCTTGATATTATTAGACCTCTCGGCGGCGTTTGATACCGTACCACACAACCTGCTATTACAAACACTTGTATTAAAAGGAATCCGGGATAGAGCATGGGGGTGGCTGCAATCATTTTTGATGGACAGAACGCAATCAGTGCGCATGGGTAATTTTTCATCCCCGCTCAGGAATATCAAATATGGGGTGCCACAAGGGGCCTCATTGAGCCCAACGTTGTTTAACGTGTTTGTGTCCTCCCTAGCAGCAATAGGAAGAAAGTGGGGTGTCGAAATCTGTTCATAAGCAGATGACACCCAACTAATTGTAATCCTGGATGAGAATGATGATCCTAAAAACAGGTTACTAAATTGTCTTACTGAACTGTCTGACTGGATGTATGGACATTGCCTTAAACTGAACGCAGACAAATCAGAAATACTGCTGTTCGGTGGACATACGCAACTATGGAACGACAGTTGGTGGCCGGCATCTCTGGGAACCCCCCCAATACCAACATCGACAGCAAGGAATTTGGGAGTAACAATTGACACCTCTCTGTCTATGAAATCGCACGTGACAACAATCTGCGGCAAAGGCTTTGCCTTGCTAAAGATGCTCAGAAGAGTCTTTCCCTGGATTCCCATAGAGTGCAGAAAGATCCTGGTTCAGTCACTACTGGTGAGTAGGCTGGACTACGGAAATTCACTGTTTGTAGGTATAGCAGACTATCTTTTAGCCAAACTACAAATAGTGCAGAATGCGGCAGCCAAGGCTATATGCAAGAAAAGAAAATTTGATTCCGCCAAGAGCTGCTTGAGAGAACTCCATTGGCTGCCAATGAGGCAGAGAGCAACCTTTAAAATGCTGTGTATAACACACAGAGCACTGTACAACACAGGCCCACTCATCCTAAGAAATAGGATTCAGTTTTATGTACCATCTATAAATCTCCGCTCTCAAGTCACAGCAAGAGCAATAACAACTCGAGTGAAGAGAGCCAAGATGGGAGAGCGAGCTTTCTCCCACATAGCCGCAACCAAATGGAATGAACTGCCCGTGGCCCTCAGACTTATGGACTGCCATATATCATTTAGGAAACAATTGAAAACTCCCCTTTTCCCCAAATTAGATTAAAATGGTAGGACTCAAGTTATACCACCACTCACAATAGTCGCTGTAGCGCCGTGATATCCTATCCAAGATGATTGTTAGCGCTTTATAAGAAAAATAACAATAACAATAACAATGACGCTTCTGTAAAAGCCTAAGATTTTTTCATCTTACAAATGAAGAGCCTCTGCTCGGAAAGAAGAGATTGCTCTAACAATGCCACTTTTGTAGAGCGCAGTTTTGACTTTAATGGAAAGTTCTCAGCATATTCTGAGTCTCAGGTTTTATAGTGTTGCTTCTGATTGTCATTTTTAAGTACATTTACTTTCTCTTTGTAAAGGAAACATGTATCTTTCTCTTTTGAGTACTTGATACAAAAGTACTCTTCTTGCCACACAGCCTGGAACACTCTATTTTCTTTTTTTTAAAACTTTCTTTTTGTTATATAACACAATATGACCAATCCCTCACCACACACGGCATCATACGAACTGTTGCACACAGAACGATAACCTCATTAAGGTGACGCCGTAATCCTTTGCTGATAATCCCAGGACCTGCCAACTCACAACAGCCTGACACTTTTCCCGCGGAGCCTGGTGCCTGCCTCTGTCCCCCTCCCGCCGCTGCAACCAACATCGATAGCGGCCGCCGAGTGGAGGGGGGCTCTGGACTACGTTTCCCGCCCTGCACAGCGGCGGGAGACGCAATGAAGATCGCACCAGGTGGCGCATAAAGCTTGCGTCACCCCGGTAGAGCGGGTGACGCCGTAATCCTTTGCTGATAATCCCAGGACCTGCCAACTCACAACAGCCTGACACTTTTCCCGCGGAGCCTGGTGCCTGCCTCTGTCCCCCTCCCGCCGCCGCAACCGACATCGATAGCGGCCACCGAGCAGAGGGGGGCTCTGGACTACTTGTCCCGCCCTGCACAGCGGCGGGAGACGCAACGAAGATCGCACCAGGCGGCGCATAAAGCTCGCGTCACCCCCGCATCGCTGGAGCGCGCGGGAGCGCCCGGGGCTAAGCCCGGGCAAAGGGCGGGCCCTCTGTGGCCCTCAGAGGCCCAAGGAGGACGGGACGGGCCACCCCCATTTCAGCCAGCTACGTGAACTACGGCATAAGGTGACTGTACAAACAAATACCTCTCTTTTTGGTTGAATGCACAGTGGTATTTTAATTTTGATTAATTTTTATGAATCTAAGTAGAGACAACTGTATTAAAGCAGACAGAATCTAATAATTAACGTCAATCACCAATAACATGATGAAAGCCAAAAAAACACCCATCGCCACAAGATCCTCCACTAGGAATAAAGTGTCCCCTACTACACCTCTTCCTACCCTCACTGCTATTGACATAATGCTGCAGAAAACTATAGGCGTCGTGGCAGACGCTATCCAAAATACAGAGAGGCGTCTTTCGCTAACTCCTAATTTGTGTTTCCCTAATCTTTCACTACATAACACCACCACCATTAATACCTCTGACATCACTATAAATTCCCAGGAATCACTTTTAATGCAATCCTTTACAGGGTTGCCTAACACCCAAGTCAGAGAAACCTCATTACCAGGCACAAGTACACCATTAATTTGTAACAGCGGGGAAAGCAGTCCGCTGCCGACTTGTAGCCCAAAGGACAATTCGGGCCCTCCTGCTCCATCAAGAGCTATGTCTTTAGTTTTACCACGTGAGGAATACCCGGGGAGACCACCATCTATAAATAATTCCGCCTGCGATAAAGGCAGCCCGACAACTAAGCCCAAAAGGCGGAATAGGAAAAAATGTAAATCAAATGTGAGGATAATCTCCCGACCCCTTTAGACACAAGCTCTTAGCGAAGGACGTTTGGTCCAATTTCAGATCGGCCAAACTGATAAGTAATATACCTAACCACCAGACCCCACTACCACCTAGTCTGATGGCATTCCAACAGCCAAAAGAGCCACAGGCCGAAAACATAATAGTTAGTATAGACCAGTCATGCCAGACTGATTTATTAACTTTAAGTGATAACACACTTTTGACCCAACTGGAACACTTAATAAGGTCCCTCCTGTTGCCTATACGAGAAAGAATTATTAAGCTGGAGGAAACCGTTGAGAAATTTGAAGTTACACAAAACAAAAACACTGCAACAATGTTAAAAATACTCAGATCACCGCCATCAAAAGAGAACCCTGCGTCGGTTAAATGTCCATCAAAACCGACTAATAATAAGACCGTACGATCGAAGAACCCACCTCACAACGGTAACATCAAACAGACACTACCCCCTCTATCTGCAGCATTAGCCCAAACGTCTCAAACAAAAACTCCAGCGCTCGCGAAAATACTGCACCAGTAGTAGTTCTAGACCCCAATATAGCTTCTGAGTCCCCTCCAACTGAAAATGATGAGAGCAAATGGGCGGCAGAGGGTCTATGTACTAATAAACAAAACGACCAGCCCGGACCTCTAAGGCCCACAGTATCCCAAAATATGCCCACAAATGACCACCCTGAGAAACCCTCAAACTGGATACCAGCTAAAAAGCCAATCCACATCAACCTTCCCCCTGAGTCTCACCCCTACACAATAGTAATGATAGGTGTCCCGAAACTGGGTGAGGGAAAAACAGAAACATATGGGGAACTAAAAAATAAAGTGAGCCATTGGCTAACTACACATAGGCCGCTTCCCTCACATTTCAATGGGCAAATATCCCATGTCAGGAGGGTAGATTGGGTGGGTCATAGATTTAAGTCTACCGAGGGCAAGTGCATTATTGTAACTTTTAGAGACATTCGCGTGGCAAGTCATATTAGCAGATGGAGGGATGGCCCCACTAATAGTCTGATTCGTACTATGGACCGCAGCTACTTCTATCCCTCAAACGATTCTGGGTCTAATAACATGCACATACATCTTCTACCGGAACAGGGGAGACCTGATACCCTCACTATCCAACACCAAAACTGGGATACTATAGGTAATTATGGCCACTACACCCCAGACGACCTATTATATTCAGGTCGGGCCATACCCAGGGATTACAGAACCATAAATCACCTTGCAATGTACCCAGAGAGGAGGGAAGGATCATACCAAGTACCCCAACACGAATATCCCTATTCAACCTATCTGAATAACCAGTACAATGTTCCTATTTCAAACAGGTTTAATGCCTTCTATGAACAGTGTGGCCTGGAGGGGGTCGACTGACTACCTGTAACGCAAATCCCCCCTGTACGTAATGATTACGTAAACCATGATATAACACCTGACAAAGACGCTGATACAAAGGGCCTGAATGAACTTACCATTACTGAGAAATTAATATTAATTGACCAGACAGGCCCAGAAACAAGAACCTCATCAGAGAGTTCGCTTCTACAAAATCGGTCAAGTTCGTCCACAGACTATTTAGAGGCCTTTAGCCGCGACCTAACCAATATAGAACACAACCACAATACTATGGAAGAATAGGTAGTTACACGAACAGAGTTTATTGACCCAAATATATCTAACAATGTAAACATAGATATAGCGACAGATGCAGACACAACACCATCATGCAGCACAAGCCTGGTCTCCTGGAACACGGCAGGCTTGGCCGATAAAGGTTGCGATCCTACTTGGCTGTCTTTTGTCAAACAATACGCAGTGATATGCCTCCAAGAAACATGGCTGTCAGAAAAAAAATATGTTCACATCGAGGGATATCAAAGCTTCCTCACCCCAGCCGAACCTTCGAGCAGTGGAAGAGCAAAGGGGGGTCTGGCAATTTACATAAATTTGGCTCTTATCTGTCATAAAAACATCCGTCACTCAGGCAATAGGAATATCCAAGTCCTAGAGCTAAAGAGGGGTAAACATACCTTGACCCTGATCAATTTTTATAATGCAGTAAACCAATATGGAGAATGTAATTTACTGCAGCTGTGTGACTTTCTGAGAGATAATGTGGGGAACTTGTCAAGCAAATTGCTGATTGCTGGTGATTTTAATACCCATCCCTGTGGGAATCCAGGAGTGACGCCCATGGGATATCTAGGGTGTAATAGCATGAAAGGCTTTCACTTTGACCATTCTCGGCATGGAACTCAACTTAACATTTTGATGAATGAAAACAACTTAGTTGCAGCTATGTCTGAGACGGCGGAGCACACACTTTTTCATGTTCCCACATATAAAGGTAATTCAAACAGATCATACATAGACCATATCCTATTATCTACGGACCTTGCCAACTTTGCCTCAGATTTTCGCATCCAAATGAACGTCCATAGTGATCATAACCCCATCTCCATCAAACTGGGTGGAGGCATCTTTGAACTGCGAAAGCGCTGTGAAGGCCGGGGAACCATAAAGTGCACAAATGGAAAGCGCCGCCTGAAATGGACAATGGTGAATTGTGATAATTTGTATACCTCAATCAATAATCTATGTAGCTCCAAATTTTCAATCTGTGTGTCATCTACATCATCTCCTGGACAAGCTTTGTCTGCATTTGAGGGGGCCGTAGCAACAGTAGGGTCCTTGTTGATGGTGCCAGCAAATGGGCATGCTGGCAATAACCCAAAATGGTTTGACCACTCCTGCTCCAAAGCCAGCCGAGACCTTAAGACGGCCCTAAAAGCTAGACCCAGAGACTCGGCACGTATCAAGGCTATGCGCGCCAACTATAATAAATCCCTTGCGACACGGAAAAAAGAGGTAAAGGCAAGCACCTGGGAGTCCCTTTTAGATCCTAAAATTTTGGGTAACAGTGCCAAGTTCTGGGAAATCATCAATAAACCTCTGTTTGATCATCCAAGTTACACTGTTCTTGGCACAAATATCCCAGAGGAAGAGTGGGTCACCCATTTCAGTACTATTTTTAAAAGTAACGAGCCACAAGCTGAGTATAACTCTATCACTCCTATGGAGAATCTTCTGCATTTTTCAATTAATGAGGTTGAAAAAGGAATTCAAGGCCTAACCTGTAATAAGGCCCCAGGGCCTGACGGCCTTCCCCCAGATCGTTTTAAATCTTGTCCATCACTATGGGCCCCTGTTCTTACCGCTGTAGTTAATGCAGCAGCAGCTTCTGGTTGCCCAAAGTCGTGGGGGATCTCCACCATAGTACCCGTATTTAAAAAAGGAGACCGCAGTAGCCCACTCTGCTACAGACCAATATCTCTAATTAACTCTGTAGTAAAAGTAATGGGGGGTGTAATTTTAAACAGGTTAGTAGCATGGGCAGATAAAAATAATGTAATCTCTCCAATTCAATACGGCTTCAGGCCTGGACACTCAACGGTTACCCAGTGTTTGAACCTGTACATGATCATAGGAAAATACACCATGGCCCGACAAGGTACAATTCACATGGCATTCATGGACCTATCGTCGGCTTTCGACTGTGTAGACCAAGGTAGGCTATGGGATGCCATGGCAAAAATGGGTGTAGAGCAGAACCTGATTAACTTACTAGCCGACATGCACTCTGACACAAGAGCAAATGTCAGATATACACAAGACTTAAAAGTAAAGAGGGATTTTGGAATACGTCGGGGCGTCCGCCAAGGGTGTATTCTAGCCCCATTCCTCTTCAACCTATACATCAATGATCTAGAAGAGCATCTTTTAAGTACAGGAGTGGATTACCCCTATGTCGGCCGGAAAGGTCTGCCGGTTCTGCTCTATGCGGACGACGCAGTCCTGATATCCAGGACTGCAACAGGCCTACAAGCCCTGCTAAATTCTTTCCATGTTTTTATGAAGTCCCGGTACCTGAGTATCAACAACTCAAAATCTTATGTCATGAAGGTAGGCCTAGGGAAAAAAAGCCAAACTCATTTAATGTTAAAATTCCTGTAGCCAAAACATTCTCCTACCTCGGTGTCCTCTTTGACCTCCAGCTAAATTGGAGACCCGCAGTATAGAGGAAAATGGGAGAGGTAACCAGAGCAAACGCAGCAATACTTGACTTCGCAAGAAAAATGGGTAATAGTCCGGTGGCCGCATTGCTCCAACTTTATCAAGCTAAGAGCACTGCTATTGCACGCTATGGAAGTGAGCTATGGGGGTACACCTCCTCTAGAGGCCTGTAGGTTGCAGAAAATAGTTTTTTTAAATGGGTTTTGAGGGTTCCGAGGGGAACAGCAAACTTTTCTGCCCATGAAGAGTTGGGCATGCCCTATTTATGCGATAGGATAGCCGTAAATCCCTTACTTTGTTGGCTAAACTGTTGGATAAATACTGACATACTCCTTACCCAACAAATCCTGAAAGAAGCACTAACATGGGAAAACGGGTTCAAAGTTCCCTGGATTGAATATATCAGTAAATGTTTTTCTGAACTAGGGCGTCCCGATCTTTTTGCAACCCCAGAGTTTATCACTAAATCTGATGTTATTTTTGTGAAGAAGACCTTCATTGCATCCAGGTACTTAGCTCGGGAGGAGGTTGAACTAAAGAAATACAGCGTCCGGAAACATGTGCTATTAAAAACCTCTCTGCGCATGGAACCGTACCTGTCATGGCCCCTGTCAGGTTATGATCGCTTTCTGCTCACGAGGTTTCGCCTAGATTTATTCCATCTATTATTGGCCGTACCGAGGGGGGACCATCGAGGCCAAGTGTTGCCAGCTTGCGGCTGCGACGAAAAGTCTCCGCAAGATCTGGCACACTTTTTATTCATCTGTCCCTTCTATCTTGTACCACGGAAGCTATATTTAAAACCATGCCTCAAACAAATGAATTTTGCACAAATCAGACCAGCACTTTATTACCTCCAACTTTTAAGCTGTGATTGCACTTTATTTGTATGTAGCTTTTTAAAACTTGCAATTAAATTTAGGAAAAGCATGGAGGGGTATCTGTGTTGCTGAGAGAAATATTTTAACTAACTTAATTATTTATATCTAAAAAATTTTATTGTATATTCTGCTTGTGATCCTCTATTCTATGTCGTTTTTAACAATATCTGGATTTTATGTGTTAATGTATGTTTACTGAAATGTGCTTTTATGGATGTTACTATGAACATTCGAATAAAGTTTTTTTGACTTGACTTGACACTTTCGGGTTACAGATAACACAGAGAGAGAATTGGCAATAGGGAACACAAGAATAACCATACATTACAATTAGGAGATAACAAAAATGGACATGAGAAGGTAGCCGAATGCCCCCAACAATTCAGTTCTAGCAGTCTCCATCGCCCTCCCACTCCCCATCAGCAACCGATCCCTCGGGCGTGAACAATTCCTCACTAGTCCCCTCGGAACCACTCAAATTCAGACCGGCAGCACACATGACTCTCCAGGCCAGTAAGTTTTCTTCCAGTTTCTCTTCCCTTCGCGTGTGTTTCATATGAGTCTCCTCCGCCAGCACCCACTCCCGAACATCCCTTAACCATGCAGTAAGCTCTGGAGCCCTCCGCCCCATCCAAGTAATGGCCACCCTGCGTCAAGCCAGGACCAACATAAGCTGCAGTAGTTTGTAGGAGAGGTTATTTTTCTTAGGCCTAGGAACCAGAGCTAGCAGACAATGGAGCGGTGTCAAGTCTATCTTAAGGCCTGTAGTGGCGGCTATACGTCCCACCACATCCGCCCTGAAGCTCCTCACTAAGGGGCATCCCCAGGCCAAGTGCAAGAACCCCGCCTTTACCGCCCGCATCTGGGACAGATGTCCTCTCTGTCAGGTGAAATGTGCTGCAACGAAACCGGGGTCAAATAGGTACGATGCATAAAATTAAAGTGTATGAGCTTGAACCTTGCTTTGCATGATACTTTACGTGTGAGACTCCCTATACGCCTGCGCTGTCCCGCCTCCAGGGCCACCCCTAGATCTGTCTCCCAAGCACTCCAAGTGGGCTGGACCGGTGGAACCGAGTCCTGACACATGGCAGAATACAATAATGAAATCAACCTACGACCTCTGCCACAGGAAAGAATGATGTTCAGTGTATGGTAAGTCTGAGGCGTCTCAGGGAACTGGGGCCATGTCTCCCTCACCACCTCCTGGATGCCACAGTAGTGTAGATATTGTCCCCCTCCCAGCCCAAAAGCCTCCGCAGCCGTTTCATGCGAGACAAACGAGTCGCCTGGGTAGAGGTCCGCCAATGTCGCACAGCCTCCGGACCGCCAATCCCTAAATGACATGTGCTCCTCCATTGCTACTATGGGTGCCAGGATCCAAACCGGTAACTCCCTATGAAAGGGGGCCCGTTTCATCACTCGTTCCACAAACCTCTGCCAGATTCCAGCCGTGTGGCGCACCACATATGGTAGGGTCGCGTCCGCTCCTCTGCCCTTCATCAATGCCACCTGTAGGGTACGTTCGGTGGCCCTCCCAGCCAAGAGTTGGATCTCCCACCCGTCCGCAGCTGCAAACCACCTCGCTGCCGGCAGCAGTTGCGCTGCGTTGTAATATAAATCGAACCTTGGAGCTTCCAGTCCACCTTCCTCCCAGCTCCGAACCAAAGTGTGAAGCGTAACCCGGCTGCGACGTCCCAGCCAGAGCAGTGACGTTAACAGCGTATTGAGCGTGCAGAATATTCATGGGGGAATAGGACAGAGCGAATTCTGCAGGACGCAGAGAGTCCTGGGAAGCATCACCATCTTTGCGACAGCGAGCCGTCCCATAAGGGAAAGCGGCAAGGTATTCCAAAAGGTTACTGAACTCCGTAGAGAGAGAAGAATCCGATCAACATTCGGAGCCAGCACCTGCGAATCCGACGGGGCCACCTGTATTCCAAGATACCGGAAAGCCTCCTGTTACCAGCGCAGTCCAAGGTCCGGGAGGTCCGATACCGGTCCAACTCCGTAGCCCGCCAGGGGAAAAATCAAGGATTTACTGCAATTGATCCTGAGACCCGAGGCTTCCAAAAAAGCGGTCGAGGTGGCGCAACAATATGGGTAGCGACTGACCTGGCACCCTCATATAGAATAGGGCATCATCTGCGTACAGGGAGACCACATTACACGTGTCCCCCACCGAGATACCCCATTGCGCCATCTCCGCACGGACCCTGACCGCCAAAGGCTCAATCGCCAGGGCAAAGAGGAGCGGCGAGAGGGGACACCCCTGCCACGTCCCCCGACTCAAACGCCACTCCTTGAGCATCCCGCGCCCAGCCTCACTCTGGCACAGGGGGCCGCATACAGTAGGCGGACCCAACGACAAAAAGTAGGACCCACACCCACCATGCGGAGGACCTCCATGAGATATCCCCAATCCACAGTGTCGAACGCTTTGGCTATATCAATAGACACTATGACTAGGTGCTCCCTCCGATCGCGTGCTTCATGAAGAATGTGGTTCAACCGCCTCAAATTCATGGCGGTATTGCGTCCCGGGATGAAGCCACACTGGTCTGAGTGTACCAAGTCCACCATATGGGGCGCCAACCGAGCCGCCAAGAGTTTCGTCAAAATCTTGACATCCGTATTAATCATGGGTATGGGTCTGTACGCGGCCGGGTCACATTTGTCTCCACCTGGCTTAAAAATCATGCAGATCTCGCCCTGGTTCATACTAGGCGACAAGGCTCCACTCTCGAAAGCCTCGTGATACACCTGCTAGAGGCTGGGGGCAACGGTGTCAGCGAATGCCTGGTAAAATTCCGATGGAAAACCATCGCTCCCCGGTGATTTAGCCCTCGGGAGGCCGGCCACGGTAGCTCGCACTTCCCCTATTGTCAACGCAGCATCCAAATCCTCCACAGTGTCCCTCGACAGGGTCTGCAAGGGGAGATCCTGCAAGTACGGCCGGTATGAATTTTCGGTGATTGCAAATGTGACTGAAGGACCCAGAGGATGGCCTCTTCAGAGTGCACCACCCGCCCGCAGCGTCTCGCAATGCCAATATCCTCTCCGGGGCAAACTCCCTCTGCAGAATCCAGGTTAGCATCCAACCCGCCTTATCCCCCTCTCTATGAAGCCACTGCCTGAATTGCCCCAATGTGTATTTATTGAGCCGATCTAGAATGTCATGAACACAGGCTCGGGCCGCTCGTTCCAACTCCTGCTGCGCCTGATCCGGGTCCGGCAACCTTTGTCGGTGAAATAAATCACCCTCAGCATCCCGCAGGTCCTGGAGAAGCTGTCTCCTGACCCCATAGGTGAGGCCCATACACTCACCCCTTATAACCGCCTTCAGGGCATCCCACTTGGTGGAATATGTAAGGGACTCCTCCTGCCAGTTCAACTCTAGGTAGCTGGCGAGTGCATTGTGCACATGGTCTCTTGCTACCGGGTCCTGCAAAAGGTCCCCCGGCATCCTCCAAGTTCGTGGGCGGGTGGGTCGCCCCTCCCACGTTACCGTGCACCCACCGGGGAGTGGTTAGATAAAAAGAGAGCCTGGTGAGTGATCACCAGTGAGATGGAAGCATCTATGTTGGCGACCAATGCCCTGTCCAGTCTGCTATGAGTATTAGGAGTGGGGGAGAAACATGTGTATAGTTTCAGGGTTGGGTGTCGCTGGCGCCAAATATCTATCACCCCCATGTTCCTCATCACCTCGCTAAGCTGCATCGTCATACGCGGCTTCGTGCCCGCGCGGGGTGGGTGCCTATCCATTACGGGGTCCAAGACACAATTAAAGTCCCCCAGCCAAAACAAAGGGGCCTCCAGGTCCTGGATCAGCACCTCCTGGAGGGTCAAGAAGAACCCAGGGTCATCCACGTTAGGGGCGTATGAGTTCAACAGCGCGAGATCCCCTTCCATCCAGTTTCGCCCTCAGGAGCAAATATCTACCCTGTATGTCTGCCTCCATGTACTGAACAACAAAGGGGACCCCGGGCTCCACCCAAATGACAGCCGCGGTGCGTCCATTGGGGCGTAGGGGCGTAGCCCCTCCAGCCACATGGCACCGCATTGCGGCCGCAATCCTTTTTACAGCTGAATAAAATTACTATGTAGTCCTCTCTGTAGTCTTACAAGTGTGTACACATTATTGTCAGCCGCCGGGACACACCCGGCGATTTCGGAATGGCAGGGGAGTGGCCTGCTGCAGCTTGATTGACAGTACAGTACACTCTGGCTGCAGCAGACAGACTTCTGCGTAGTGCACAAATGCAATTTGGGATCCAACTTTCCCAAGCCTGCGCACTACAGTTCCCCAGTGGGACCCAGGGGGAATTCTCAGCCTGCCGTAGCCCGGGTTTACAAGGGCCGACAGGGCGAGCAGCAAATGTGCCCCCTAGCCAATCCTGGCGCTGCATGCAGCGCCAGGATTGTCTGGTCCACCGCGCAGCATCCATCATTGGATGCCGTGCGTGGGGGTGGCACATAGTCCCTCCCACTTGCTTCTCCCCACTTTCAGCCCCATCCCTCCGCCTCCCGGCTGTCTACTCCCCTCTGTCTGTCCCCTGAGACTCCGCACACCCTCTCCAAGCTTGGCTTCGGGGATCCGGCGGCCGCGGGAGGACGATCCGGAGGAGGAGCTGCCTTCTACCTGGCCCGGCCGGGCACCACTGCCCAGGTGCCCAGGGTGGAAGTACGGTACTGGGCATGTTCAGCAGCGTGGAAGGGGCCTTCGAGTCCAAGACCCTGGACTTCGGCGCCTTGGGAGTGGGGCAAAAGGCGGGTGCCAGGAGGCAGGAGCCCCCGCAGCAGCCCCACCAAGCCAGAGGTGCCCCAGGAGAAGACGCAAGGGGACCCGGGAACCCCTCAGTCGCCCACGGGCAACGGCGTCACTGGCATCGAGATCAGGACCTCGGGAGGGAAGGAAGTGCTGCAGAACCTCAGCGACAACAAGGTAGGGTGATCTTGCAGCTTCATCACCCAATCTCCCTAAGGTGACAGCCAGGTCCGTGGCTATTATGGAGGAGGGAGGCGGCCTCCCTCCTCCATAATAGCAAATATGCTCCACTCACTGTAACATTACCTTAAAGGTCGAATATATAGCACTAAGCGTCTATGCCCCTCCGAGTGTATGATTATCAAAACCTTAATCTGTAAAAGACTTTCCGTGATAAAGACCAATACTCAGCCACTATACACTTTAATATCGCCTTAAAAAACCACTTTCTTTTAATAAAACATTAATCCTAATTTCCTAATAGACAGTTTTCCATATGTTATCCCAATTGGGTCATTAGTTGTGCTTACAGTAATGCCCTTTTTCACATCCCCTCATTTACAACGTTCACAAGTAAATTGGTGTGGAAATTCGACACCTGGAATTGTCCATACTGAGGAGAAAATTATCATGTTCTACACAAAATTACATGCTAGATGTGATCCTCACTGAACTCTACTGAACAATATTCATATGTGTCTAAAACATGGATGCATGTGAAAGGACAGGGTGTGAAAATACCACACACAGTGATCCTGCCCCTGAGCAAAAACAAGGAAAATGTGTTTTTGAGCATATGCATCATAAGAATTTAACCAAGGTGGAAAAGGCAACACCTCCTCTTTTGCATCACGTGATGCCAGCACCTTTTCACGACAAGCAACTAATCCCCTCTCCCTTTGCACTTTTCAGCCTCATTATCTCGCCTTTCTTGGCCGCATTAGAAATCTCTTTTTAAGGAAATGTTTTAACAATGTCACTTTGCGGCCAAATCAGTCGACGCTACCGGAGGAAGTGTTTGGCATTGCACGTTATTTCCTCCAGAGTATGCATTGCATTGTCTGAAAAGGGCGGAGTGGGAAGTTTTGATTTCACTTAAAAGGATGAAGTTGTTGCTGCATTTTTAATGAGATCATATGGTTTGTGTGAGGGGGGCCCGGCTGCACCCATTCTCTTTGTGTGCTCTCTCATTGCGGAGAAGTGCCAGGGGGTTATGTCCAACAGGATGTCTGGTTGTCTCTAAATTATTTATTGGAAAGCCTCAGTCTGGGCCTCCTGGCACTGACTGCTGTACAGCTACACAGCTGTAAGCTTCTCGGACAACCCCAGACAGCCACACTTACTCCTGTTCACGGGGCAAGTCATCAAGAAGGCTCGCCTACTTTCTAAACAACTGGCCGAGTTTAAAGAGCCCCGAAGAAAGCAAGAAGAAAATATGTTGTTGTTGTGGGGGTTGTTGCTGCTGCTGGGAGTGAATTTGTGCTGTGTGTTTGAAACGGGTCTGTGTATGTTGGCCAACACAAACATCCTTGTGCATGCCTGTAGTGTGAGTACATGACAAACGCCTGTAGGTAAACTATGTTCAAGAGGGCATACAAACTCAACAGCACCTTGTACATTCGGCTTTTAGTCTAGTCTTCATTATGACACCGATGAGGCTAATTAATATTTTGCTAAAAGTGCATTAAGGTCTAATTAGCAGGTGCAGGTCGCTTGTGGGCATGGGCAGGGCAGGCCAGCATATGAGGGCGGACGGAGCAGAGTCCGAGTGAAGGAGGGGGGCGGCCGCAGAGGGGCCCTGCCTTAATCTTTGAGTTTGATTTTGAACATGATGTCTGGACTAGTACAGATCATATAAAGGCAGGCTCCCCACACTGCTGTTCCTGCGGTCCCTCTCAATTTTCCTCCCTGCCTTGTTTGTTTGTGGAAGGATGTGGGCCTGAGAGGAGTGGTCATGCCCTTAATGTCCTCTGAAGCTGCACCCATATCCCCTTGTATGAAGCTCTGTGGTTATACTGAATAAGCAGCTACCTATGTTATGCCATCTATTAATGTAATAACTGCACTTTCACAATTGCTTTATTAACCTTCCTGCTTTCTCAAATTTGCTTGAAAATGTGAAGATTTTTCTTCTTTTTTTCGAAATTTTCTTGGGGGGGTAACCCTCCCAAACCCCCCTTTTGGGGTTCGGCCTCGCTCGCTGCGCTCGCAACGGTGCTGTATGCTAATCAGTTTGCGCCCCACCACTTTCAAATGTCACCCACCACCCCTGCCAAATGAGTACCCCCCTGGCATATGTAGAGAAGGAAGAATGAAACAGTCGGCCCCACCACTTTCTCCCCAATTTACGGACACCTTCATCATCTAGATGGGTCTCCTGGAGGCATGCAATAGAGACCCCGTGTTTATGGAGGAATGTGCGGACTCTATGTCGTTTAGCACACGTGCCCAACCCCCTCACATTCCATGTTAAAAACTTATAACTCATGACCAGTCATCCAGCCCCTCAAGGACCCTGGCTCCAGGTTCCGCAAACCTCCCTGTCTGTCCCTGAACTGTCGTACAACTGATGCCTGAAACAGATCCCTCGAACAATCCCCTCCAACGGCCCCGGCTCCCCCTACCCACGAGCAATATTCCTGCAACAACTAAACATGCCGAAATGCCCTTCCCCCGCCGGTGCCAGGATGTGCACAGCAACCCATACCATCAAACATAACAATCACCCCAAGAGTACTAAAGGCAAACCCACTCCCCCCCAAGCAACCCCCAGCACAGCCAGCCCATTGAATATACCTTGCGCCACTCAAACTGCCAAATATTAAGGTCTAGCACCTAGCTAAACCGCAGTCCTCCCCGAAGGCCACCCCCCCACCCCACACAATCATGCAAACCAACCACAGCACCCAATACTCGCAAGGAAATACAGAGAAAGGACCAAGCAATAAACAAGGATATCTCCGTCAGGTCTGGCTCGCCGTCGCAGCTGCAGCTTCGCCAAGGGTCTCCGGTATCGTATCGACCGTAGGCGGGAGAGCGTCCAAAGGTGGCATCAAGGTGTCCGGCACCAGTACATCGTCCTGTGGGTTGTCTGAACTAGCCGCCAAAGGATCCTCGGCCTCCGCAGAGTCCAGGCGGAGGACTCCATCTTCTCCCACCGTAATCCATCTTTGCTCTGCACCACCTGAGGTGCCAGTGGACCGCCTTCGTCTGGATCGCCGCTTCCTCGCAGGGCGTGTCCCCCACACAGTCCTGGATCGGGCCCTTTCTTCCGGCGGGACGGCTAAGCCTCTGATTTCAAGCCACTCCATACCTCTTCTGGCCTCTCGAAAAAGTGAGCTTTGCCTTGGGAGAGGACCTTAAGTTTCGCAGGATACAATAACATATATTGGAGGCCCATGGTCCATAGCTTCTGTTTAACCACCAAGAAGGATTTACGCTGCTCCTGGACCTGTTGGGTATAGCCCGGATAGACAGACACCTTCGAATTTTCATAGGTCAGGTCTGCCGTTTCTCTCGCCGCCCTCAGAATACAGTCTCTGTCGCGATAATACAAGATCTTTGCGATGAGGGCTCGTGGTGGGGCCCCAGGCCGCGGCGGCGGCATCAGTGCCCTATGGGCACGCTCGATCACGAAGACATCTGAAAGCCCAGTTGGGCAGAGCGTAGAGCGGATCCAGTGTTCCAAAAAGTGCTCCGCATTCCCCATCTCCGCCCGTTCCGGAATACCCAAGACTCTGATATTGCTGCGACGCGCCCTTCCTTCGGCATCCTCCGCCATGTGCTCCAGCTCCCCCGTGGTAGCCTAGAGCCTCGTCACCGTCTTCTTAAGAGAGGCCACCTCCTCCTGCAACTGAACTATGTTCCCCTCCGCCTCAGTAACTTTGTCGGTGACCTTGCGGAGATCCGCCCTCAGCAAATTTACATCTATTGACACAGTCTCAATCTGTCGTTCCAGGGTGGTGTGGGATCCTTGTATGGCTTTCAGCAGTTCCGCCCTGGTGGGCTCGCCGGGGACACCGGACCCTCGTCCCGCGTCCCTCGTCCTCCTGGCCAGTCTGACGGGTGATGCGTTGTGAAGGGAGGCGCGGCGTGTGTATTGCGTGATGGTGTTGGTGGACGGTTGCGAAGCGCGGGCCATCCTATCTTTCTGCATCTTGTACCCCCCTGCGAAGCTTCCTCAGGCGCCCCTCCAACAACACGCCCTCCGGGCAGTCTCAATTCAGGTATGGAGGGGGTCCACAGGATCCCGTAGAACACCAGGTCGCCCCAATGAGGAAATATAAATTTTATGGTCAAATTGTGTTCCCTAGCGTGTACCCCACCGTCTCCATGTACCAGCTTAAAGTGCATGTAACTTCCCTCCTGAGCCAGCTATGAAGACGTAAATACATTTGCGTCCAACGTTAACATGTCCTCTTTCAGACCCACCCTGAATGGGTTGAATAGTCCGTTCCTAAGTATGCTATGCCAATGTCTTTCTGTAGTGTACTTTACACGTTTTTCAGCTCTGGCAAAGTAGGCCCTGAATTCTGCCATCGAGCCTTTTCCTTCTGCCTCCTGACTCCGAAAACTTCAGCCCAGGCTGTCTCTGTACCCGTGACCTCTGACTTACTTTCTGTGCGGCCCCCGGCGCTTAGCTCAGCCTGCTGCCTGCCAAGACTGACTTCAACCTTCGAATTATCTGTTCCACTCCTCGAAAATACATTCCTGCCTACTAGTTTAAGTAAACATCCTCCCAGCTGCAGAGCAAAGGGCCCGGCCTCACTGTCTATGTGCAAGTAATTCATAGCCCTGTTACCATGGAAAGCCCATGCCCCTCGCATTCTCATGCAGACACTTAGGCGCTTATACACGCACTCACAGTTAGTATAGAATAGCTTCTGCCCCAGAGACCTTTCCGTTTAGATAATATGATTCCCAAACATCAGATATCAGATATGATAGAAGTACGAGTTGATCTGACATGCCAGACTTCTGTCTCTTTCCGCCAGTGTAAATGTCAAGATCCCTGCACCCTCCAGTTTCACGTCAATCATACGTCATGCAGCTGCGCGCGCATCCAAGCCTCCGATTTCTGCTGACATTGCAACATTTCTGCTTTGTGCCACCCACTTGTGACACCTACCTGTGACGTTTCTAGCACACACCTCTAGTTCACGCCTAGTTCACGCCTTCTAATTACGTATCACTACCACGTGGATGTTGTTTTCTTGTCTTCTCTCAGCTGTTACGCCTACTATATTGGTTTCTATGATGTGATTTAAGTATATAAGCTATGTATTGTCAATAAAATATTGCTCTATCGCTTCCTGAACCCCCGTGGTTGCAGGAACATGATATCCAGGTCATGACCATTCCTTTTTAAGGAATAAAATCCCTAAGAACTCTAACACCACGGACTCTGCCTCTTTCTTTCCGATTGAGTTATTATTGATTAAGTACTTACCTGCATAGAAATTAAGACGGTAAATCAAATATTTACCACATTATTTTGGCGCCCGAACAGGCCCCCTCCCCCACCCCACGCGCCGGTTGGTGCGTTGCAAACTCTGTCCCCTGCCATCAGTTAGACGGAAACTACGCGTACCGGCAGGATTTCCTGTATCTCCCTCTGGCCCACGGAGGTGACGAAGACTGCAATCAGCACCCAGACGAGGCGGTGAGGAGTGCGGAGGATCCCGACCAGAGCCTAGCCGAAAGAAGCAAGGTCCGAGGTGTCAAGAGGCCCACCAGTTTCCGAAGTATTCACGTGTCGAGTCGAGTCGAGTCCGGTCCAGTCCAGTCGAGTTTTCCGAGGCCTTCTGTTTCCGTGCTTCCCGGTGAGTACCATTGCTGGGACGTATCAAGACGGGTTTGGGTACACAAATTCGGTCTGCACTGTTTTAGACAGTGTATCTGTACTGTTTAGCAGTACATCAGTTATTCAAGTTTTTGCATTGTCTCTGACAGTGTATCTGTGCTGTTTAGCAGTACATCCGGTATAGGGGGGTAGTCATATATGTCTCAAATGTCTTTATTGTGATTAATGTCGTAGTATGAGTGTGACTGTTTTAATGTGCATTATTGTATTCTTGTGTAACTAGCTGTATTCAGAATTAAGTAGCAAGAATTGAGCATTCAGTATTAAGTAAACAAGATGCCGTTTTTCAATAAATTAAAGCAGATAGGAACTAGGAAAGGGATACTAGAGGAAGAAATTCCTATCCCCCCTAGGGACACTCCAGGAAATTTTATGTACCACAAGCATGGCTTAGATGCCATATTGTATCTAGATTTATGGGCCGATTATACTAAGCATCTAGACGAGAGACACAGATGGCCTGTTACCGGAACATGGGATGCAGAGTGCATCATGAAGGTAGAAGAAGCGCTATGGAAAAAGAAAGCCAGACAATCTCAGAAGGACGCCATAGAATTTTGGCGTAAGGAATCACATAAGCGTGCTGAAAAAGCACTCCGTAGAGAGGACAGACTTAAAGAATCAGGTAAAGCCCAGGAAAACGAATTAGTTACTGAAGGGATCCGAGTAAAATCAGAACAAGTAGACCGCGCACGAAACAATCTTGTAAATGGTATGTATCTTGTGGCCGAGGGTTCGCCTGAAGCCACGTCAGAAATACCGAAAAATCTGCCGCCACCATTGGTTCCAACTAAAGTAAATCACAGGACTACTAAAGACATATTTCTGAATTCCTATCTAGAGGATGTAGCACCCGCTTACACTAACCTGCCTGTCCGCGCCCCGCCTACTGACGGTGACGGGGGTGGCAACCCGCCTCCAGACCCTATCCCGCCATTACCGCAATCAGGTTTCCCCGTTCGACAGCCCATCGCTCCTCCACCTCCACCACTTCCCGCACCTAAAATTGATATACCAAAACCGCTTCTACCTGATCCTACTAAAAGACAAGTTCAGGTACAGATACAGACTCCACAGAGAGATAATGTCCAAGCTTCCGCCTCAGGAGGTGCGATAGGGGGTCTTCGGACCCCGCCATTAACACACAGATTACACCTTAGGGACCTACAGAACCCTTTTACGCTTCAATCACCCCGTCTCGACAGACTCAAAGAACAGCTTCCAGTTTGTAGATACGATCCAGTGCCCGGTAAAGACGATAGGATGTTGATAGCATCACTACGATTGCGACAAGCTACAGATTACCTAACATTATTCTCAGGAATGAAGGAGCACCTAGATAGAATATATCATTTTGTCCAGACTGGGGAAGACCCTGACAGTATTAAGGAGGCCATGGCCTATCAGAAAGTTGACACTCAAGCATATATATTACGTTTTTTCATAAATTGTCTAATAAGAGAACGAGACAGGCCTGAGACAGAACAGGAGGAATTAGATGGACTCAATAAGTGGGGTCAAAATATATCCGAAGGAAAGCATGATAAAGGGGGTTGCATAGCCAGTATGTACAAGAGAATAAGAAAAGCAGTGATAGAAATACATGAAAGAGAAAAAGAGAAAGCCTCCTCCGAGGAGGAGGAAGAACCTGAAGAACAAGAAAGGACTACAGATACGATAGCGTATGTAGGTAAGGGGTCTTACCTTAGGAAAGGCATTCGTCCGGAAAGCAAGAGAGTTTTTCTCTCTGGCATAACAAAACCGAATTCTCCTGAACACCAGTTCCAAGAGACTGATAAAAGGCTGCGAGACCGAATAGGGTACCACTTACTCAATTCTATGGATGAACAAGAACTAGCCCGATCAGCAGTACTATGGGCTGACAATCCGAACATATACAATGATGACACAGTAGCGCAGACATTTCTGAACCTTTCCCCAGACGAACAGAAATTAGCAGGTGTATACATGATTCAGCACCTCCTCACGTTATACAGAAACCAACATTCTGATCCAGGTCCCTTACACGATACATTAGAAGCACTACTCATGGATAGATGGAAAGGTCTAAGTACCAAGTTAATACAAATAATTCTAGAACAACGACATAGATATAACACTTTCTTAAGTACCGAATATGTTCCTGCTCCGCCCCCAGAAAGGAAAATGTATCATATGGAGCGTCTGCATGGTCTTGAAAGTCAGAACCCCTTACGAGAAGTACATCCAGTCATGGGTGCCGACCAGAACTTGAAACGTGTGTATGTACACACGCCTCTGACTAAGTTAGAATTGTTAGAAATGAAGAAACTAGTACCCTGTCATGATAAAGACCCTGCAGGTTTTCACAGAGAACTTAAAGACATGTTACTGATGGGGGATTACACATATGAAGATATCATGAAAATGTTAAAGGTATTGCTGCCTACGGGCATCTACGAGAAACTCAAGGAAAAAGAATGGGAGGTGGGAGAGAAAAAGATTGTATGGGCAGAAATAGAAGACGAGGAGAACAAACGTACCCCAGGGGTAGGCCTTGGGGAGAAAACTAAAGCATTACCAGGTTTGATCGTACAGGTTCTGCCAAGATTACTGACAACTAGAAAGGAAGATTGGGATGCAATTTCGGCCTGTAAACAGAAACCAGATGAAGATACTAGTGACTTCTATTCAAGATTCGAGAAATGTTTTATTATTAATAGTGGTCTTAGACCAAGTAGCGAGTCGTACCCGCATCTTTTTGTATCAAAATTAGTGGAAAATTCCCTGTTAGCAGTTAAAAAGCGTGTATACAAGGTCGAGAGTACATGGCAAGCAAACACGCCATCACAGATGTTGCAGATGTTACAATACCATCAGAACAGAATTAGAGAAGAACAGGATCATGAACAGAAACGCATGAAAGACACGAAAATGAAAATGTTAGTGGCCCAATCGGTTCCAGCCGACGGCCAAAGAAAGGGTACGACCCAGACAGGTCACGCCACAGCTCCCGTCAAAGGGACATGCAACTATTGCAAGCAGCCAGGTCATTACGTACATGAATGCCCAGTTCTGAAACACAATATAGCAACCGGTAAAACTAAAGAAAGACCGCATCCGCCGAGACAAGACCAGGCCCAGCAACAGATTTCACAGAATGTACAGCCCATGCAGAATGCACAGCATACACATGCTTCATCTCATACAGCACAGACGGTAGCGGTACCACAGCCACAGCCCATTGCCGCGACTCAGCAAGTTTCCCAACAGATGTACCAGTATGCCCAATCTGCTTACCCCGATTATCCACGATACACATGAAACAGCCTAGAGAGGGAATTTGGCTTGCCTCTTATTGAGATTCCTGTAGATCAAGAGGGTCCTTACGTACACAGTCAAGTATTGGGAAAAGACAGAAAGTTTTTAATTGACACAGGGGCAAGCCGCACAACAATCAGCCATGACGAAGTCCCAGGGGCACCCCTCTCAGGCTCACAGAATGTTTCCCTTGGTTTTTCAGGACAGCCTATTGTAAATGAGGTATCAGAACCAGTTCCCCTGGCTGTGGGTCCGTTATCACGTGTTACAGACTTGTTACTTACGAAATCATGTCCAGAAAATCTGTTAGGTATCAAAACATTGAAGGCTCTAGGAGCTGTGATATGTTGTTCTCCGGAGGGAGTTAGATTGTTTCTGAGAGATTTCAAGGGTCATTATGTATTACGAGAGTTTGATGTCAGATTGAAAAATGTACCAGATCACCTGTGGGCACAAGGCCCAACCGATGTAGGTTGTATGCATATCACACCATACTGTGTTACACTCAAACCAGGTGTTGTTTTACCGAGAATCAGACAGTACAAGTTACCACCGGATGCTGTAGTGGCTTTACTGGAAATCATTGAAGAGCTCATTGCCCAAGGAGTGGTCGTAGAGACCGACTCAAATATCTGTAATTCCCCTATCATTCCGATTCTTAAACGTACTGATACCAATGCACCGCCAGTATATCGGCTGGTGATTGATTTACGAGAACTGAATAAATGTATCGTTCCACAGTACCCTGTGGTTCCCTATATCTCTTCCCTATTGACTGCTATTGATTCTGAAGCAACGTTCTTTACTGTAATTGACCTCAAGAACGCCTTCTTCAGTGTACCTATTGATCCGGAGAGCCAATATCTCTTCGGATTCAGTTTAAATGGACGAAGTTTCAAATTTTCACGCGCACCTCAAGGATTCACAGAAAGCCCCAGCATCTATAGTCAAGCACTGAAAAGACAACTAGATTGTATTCAAATGCCAGTTAACACCGCTTTACTGCAATACGTCGATGATCTGCTGATCACCGCACGAAGTGAGCCCGAATGTGAGCAAGCATCACTGACAGTTTTACATTTTCTGGCCGACAAGGGACACAAGGTGTCTCCTTCGAAGCTACAATTCTGTGTTCAGCAAGTTGTGTACTTGGGTCACTTGCTGTCCAAAGTGGGGAGACAGCTCACTCCTGATCGCATCCAGTTAATTGTAAATATGCCGCAACCCCAGACACAAAAGGAAGTGCGGGCCTTTATAGGCCTCACCTCGTACTGCAGACAATGGATTCCTCAGTATGCATTTCTAGCTAAACCACTCATTCAGTTGACAACACAGGAGGCAGCGACTTCGACTGCCCTACCTTGGACTCAGGAACACACACAAGCCTTTGAAGAATTAAAGAAAGCTTTATGCCAAGCACCAGTTTTAGCGACACCATGTTACAGCAAACCTTTTACACTTTTTGTTACAGAACGTGATGGTACAGCGTTGTCTGTCCTCACTCAAGACCAAGCAGGTTCACATAAGCCTTGCGCTTATTTTTCAAGTACATTGGATTCAGTAGCCCAGGCACTCCCTGCGTGCTTGAAGTCAGTAGCAGCGACAGCACTAGCAATCAGACAGAGCGACTCAATTGTTTTAGGACATCAATTAACAGTACAAGTTCCACATTCTGTAGAGGTTCTTTTAAACAGAACCCAGACTCAACACTTGACTATAGCACGACTGACAGGTTATGAATTAACACTATTCCAGCCACACATAGAAATCAGACGCTGCAGTATTCTGAACCCCGCAACATTGTTACCTTCAATTATGACAGATCCAGCCCCGCATGATTGCCTAGAGATCATTAATACAGTAACAAAGCCTCGACGAGACTTAACCGATGTTCCATTGACAAATCCAGACCTGACACTTTATGTGGATGGTTCATGCATGAGAACAAGTACAGGAGAATTAGTGGCCGCGTATGCCGTGACCACTGAAACTGAAGTTAAAGAAACATATCGTATTGACACACTGTCCGCTCAAGCGGCAGAGCTTATTGCTCTGACCCGAGCCTGTATACTAGCCAAGAACAGAAATGTTAACATATACACTGATTCCCGTTATGCCTTCGGAGTTGTACACGACTTCGGAATGTTATGGCAAGAACGAGGTTTCTTGACCTCTCATGGTGCCAAGATTCAACACGGTCCCCTCATTCAAGCACTGTTAGAAGCAATACATCTGCCTTCAGGCATATCCGTCATGAAGTGCAAAGCACATACTAAAGTTACAGATTCTGTTTCCCAGGGTAACGACCTGGCAGACCAGACAGCAAAACATACAGCACTGACTCACACTCAGACAACTGATGTGACAAAGACAATAGTACCGACACATTGTATGACAGTCAGGGATCCCGCCCTAGATGTAATCGATATTCAAACACATGCTACTACAGATGAAATAAAGAAATGGACCGAACTAGGAGGGATCCAGACAGATCAAGGTTGGATGACGAAGGGAAAATCTACATGGTTTCTCCCCGACTCTATGGTTCAAGTCATAATCAATACAGCACATAGTCCTGCACATCTAGGAGAGAAAGCGATGTTAGACAGTTTACAGAATCTCTGGTATAACAAACACTTACGAGCAGCAGCAAAACAGAAAGTGCGTACTTGCATGATCTGTTGTCAGTTCAATCCAGGTAAAAGCATCCCTGTAGAGCAAGGTGGATTTCATCCTCCCGATCACCCTTTTGAAGTCCTCCAGATGGATTATATCCAGATGGACCGTTGTCGAGGATTCAAATATGTCCTCGTAATTGTTTGTGCACTTTCCCGTTGGACCGAAGCATATCCAGTCCCAGATTACACTGCTCCGACCACTGCCAGGCAGCTGGTTCGAGAATTTTTCCCACGGTACGGCTTGCCTCGTGTCGTGTATTCAGATAACGGACAGCCATTCTCATCCGAATTAATGAAACAAGTTTCCTTGCTGCTAGGATATCAGTGGAAATTCCATTGTGTCCGACATCCCGAAGCCGCAGGCCTTGTAGAGAGGCATAACCAGACACTAAAGACACGCCTTAGCAAAATATGTAAAGAAAAAGGGGTCGACTGGATAGTTGCCCTGCCAGTTGCATTGTTCTATATGAGGATGGTCGCCCACTCGAGATCAGGACTATCCCCGTATGAAGTGGTCTTTGGCAGACCACCGAATATGTGGGGGACGCCCATTCCTAAGAAAATTACCGATGTCGATTGTAATATGCTGACAGATTACCTTGCCTCCTTGATGTCTGCACTCCAATCATGTCGTTCACAGGTTGCCGCAGCTTTCCCTGACAACACTGATGTAAAGCCGCATGATGTCCGTCCAGGAGACCTGGTCCTAATTAGGAACTTCGACAGGAAAAGTCCGCTGGAGCCCCGCTGGAAAGAGCCGAAGACCGTCCTTCTTACTACGAGGACAGCAGTAAAGGTGGAAGGCAGAAAGGGGTGGATCCACACAAGCCATATTAAACAATGCAATGAACTGAAACCAGACCCAGACTCGTCCACCCCCTCCAAAGACTGTATTGAACCTAGTGACTTTAAAGTTCCCGAACGAGAGAAAACTCCCCAAGAGGAGTATAAACTGAAACTTCGATCTAGCAAGTCAGACAGTTTAATTGTTTAAGTCCTCCCCTAGGTGAATCGGTTAAATAGTTTCTGACATGTATCCCCTAGATCGAGATAGAGAGAGAGAGAGACAACTCAAGAAACGTACATATTGCAAATCACTCCGCAGTCACTGTATAGTGACATTATTGATTATGTTTTTCCTAAGTCTTCTGATTATTGTTGCGAGTATATTGCTTCCTATCTACTACCCTATTTTCAAGCATGAACAATCTGCTTACAATGTCACTGCTGAGCATTCTTTTAGTGAATTACCTCCACACGAACTTTCTTACAGACTCGCGCTGCGCAACAACACATTCATTAGTATGTTACATCACTCCCATCAGACTAACAATGCTACAAACTGCTGGATATGTGGCCGACTCCCTCCTTACCAGAAATACAAGGGAGCTCTGCCCCTCTTTCCGTACCCGTTCACTCACAATGGCTCCTGTGGTGCATGGTTTAGAATAATTAATTCCTTAGATCCTGATATTGCTGTTTTCAAAGGGAGCTGGGTTTGGGGAAACTTGAACTTAGTTCTGCTTAATGTCTGTTACCCTGATAAGAAGGGACTCCCCACTAGAATAGGAACTGATCTAGAAAATGAAGTATATGGATTAGGTAATTACACAATTAACCTTATGATTCTTACTGTTGAATCCGAAGCTGCACCAGTTCTCCCTGCTATGTCAGTACTACCAGTCACTGGTGAATTATGTGTCAGTAAGAAAGGTTCAGTACACTTAGGCCATAGTAAATGTACTACTGTGGTCGAATTCAGTGATCAAGGCAAATCTTCCTTTAGAGCTACCCGTCATTCCTACTTTGTTTGTGGTCATACCGCATACATACGCTTACCTCCAGATTGGGATGGTACCTGTTACATCGCATTCCTTCTGCCACCTGTCTTTCTAGCCCCTCCTGATTATCACAGAAATTCAAATCTAGTAAAGAATAGATTCCGAAGAGATCTCCCGATTGTCGACTACACAGAAACGGCATGGGAACAATATACAGATTTTAATAAAGGATTCTTTTTCTTCTTAGGCCCCGTCCAGAATAGTAAACTAATACGCAGATTAACTAGAACACTTGAAGCAGTAGTAAATGAAACTGCCTCCGCCCTAGGTAACTTAACAGAAGAGCAGTCCGCCATGCGGGTTGTTGTTCTTCAGAATCGTCTTGTTATTGACGTCATCTTGGCAGATAGAGGCGGAGCTTGTAAGGTCATCGGGTCAAGTTGCTGTGTTTTCATTCCAGAAAACGCGCCATCTGTATACAAAGCTATTACACGTCTTCATAAGATTGCAAATCTGATACATCAGAATCCAGGCACCTGGACTTGGTCCGGTTGGTTCTGGACAACGTTAACTGCTTGGGGATGGAAGATCCTATCCTTCCTAGGCATTGGCCTAGTCCTAGTATTCAGTTGCTGCCTGTGCCTACAGTGTGGGCCAGCGATTTGTGGACTGTGTGCCACATCATGCATTGAACATTCCAGTTTTCTCTTAAAACGTGAAAGAAAGAAAGAAGAACAAATGATGTTACAAGAACAGACTGATCGATTTATGAGGATCGATATATCATGAAGGGTCCGTAGGGAACAAGGAGGGAATGAGGAAATATACATTTTATGGTCAAATTGTGTTCCCTAGCGTGTACCCCACCGTCTCCATGTACCAGCTTAAAGTGCATGTAACTTCCCTCCTGAGCCAGCTATGAAGACGTAAATACATTTGCGTCCAATGTTAACATGTCCTCTTTCAGACCCACCCTGAATGGGTTGAATAGTCCGTTCCTAAGTATGCTATGCCAATGTCTTTCTGTAGTGTACTTTACACGTTTTTCAGGTCTGGCAAAGTAGGCCCTGAATTCTGCCATCGAGCCTTTTCCTTCTGCCTTCTGACTCCGAAAACTTCAGCCCAGGCTCTCTCTGTACCCGTGACCTCTGACTTACTTTCTGTGCGGCCCCCGGCGCTTAGCTCAGCCTGCTGCCTGCCAAGACTGACTTCAATCTTCGAATTATCTGTTCCACTCCTCGAAAATACATTCCTGCCTACTAGTTTAAGTAAACATCCTCCCAGCTGCAGAGCAAAGGGCCCGGCCTCACTGTCTATGTGCAAGTAATTCATAGCCCTGTTACCATGGAAAGCCCATGCCCCTCGCATTCTCATGCAGACACTTAGGCGCTTATACACGCACTCACAGTTAGTATAGAATAGCTTCTGCCCCAGAGACCTTTCCGTTTAGATAATATGATTCCCAAACATCAGATATCAGATATGATAGAAGTACGAGTTGATCTGACATGCCAGACTTCTGTCTCTTTCCGCCAGTGTAAATGTCAAGATCCCTGCACCCTCCAGTTTCACGTCAATCATACGTCATGCAGCTGCGCGCGCATCCAAGCCTCCGATTTCTGCTGACATTGCAACATTTCTGCTTTGTGCCACCCACTTGTGACACCTACCTGTGACGTTTCTAGCACACACCTCTAGTTCACGCCTAGTTCACGCCTTCTAATTACGTATCACTACCACATGGATGTTGTTATCTTGTCTTCTCTCAGCTGTTACGCCTACTATATTGGTTTCTATGATGTGATTTAAGTATATAAGCTATGTATTGTCAATAAAATATTGCTCTATCCCATCCTGAACCCCCGTGGTTGCAGGAACATGATATCCAGGTCATGACCATTCCTTTTTAAGGAATAAAACCCCTAAGAACTCTAACACCACGGACTCTGCCTCTTTCTTTCCGATTGAGTTATTATTGATTAAGTACTTACCTGCATAGAAATTAAGACGGTAAATCAAATATTTACCACACCCACCTCCACTCCAATGGCCCAGTGTCTGCGTCACGGTGCAGCCCCCACCTCCGCGTCAAGTCCTCCAGGGCCAGATAGATTTGCTGCAGCGCTGCGGCCAGAATAAACCCCCTGGGCAGCTTCCTCACGGGGGACTACGGTGGCTCACCTCCAGCCGCTCCAGGCGGGCAGACCCCCGCAGGTCACAAGGGCCAGAACAGTACTTCAAGGGCCGACAACGCCCGGTCCCGGCTTCAACCCTCAGGGGCAGGGGCCACGGGCATCCAGTCCTCACCCCGCCCAGGCACTTCACCAGGGCAGGAGCTCCTCAATCATCCCCGCAAGGAAGGGGGCCCCAGGTCAGACCCAGCGCCTCCAAGTGCCTCCAAGCGCCCCGCACCCGTCCACAAAGAGCCGTGCCCTGCCAAGCAATCCACCTCACAGGCGGCTCCAGCGGTCCACAGCACACCGCAGAGGGATGACAATTCCCGGGGCCTCACCACAGTCCGGTTCACGGGCATAGGGCCCAAAGTCTAATCCGGCTCACTCAGGGCCCGCAGGTATTCCGCTTCAAGTCTCGGGCCGCTATGTCCCCTCAAGGGGCTCCGACGGCCGTGATGCGTGCAGCCCCTCCCCCCACCTCCAAGAATCAGTCGAGGGGTAGGCGGTCACTTCGCCAGGCAGGCAGCGCACGGCAGGCCCAGAGGGAGGCCCCCGATGGCAGTAGGGGCCCCCGCACTCCCCCGTTCTCCCTCTCCAGGCCGATGCGGCACCCCAGATAGCCGCGCCAGGCCTGGCTGTCTCCGCCTCTCCTCTGCGTGTCAGGGCCCACCTGGACCCAGGTCCCGGGGGAGGTATCGCCCCTAGCTTCGCAATCTCCCGGCCCCGGAGACACGCAGTCCTCAAGCCACTGCGGCCCAGGAAAATGTCGCGACCGACGGGATCCCTCGGCAGTGGCTCGTGAAGGAGGCCTCAGCACCGGCCTCACGTAGTTAGGGCGCCGGGCGCCCGCAGCTCGGATGCCACACACCTCTTGCCGCAGTCAGGCGCCCCCAAGCTCGGCACCACAGCGTTCCCCAGGGTGGCGGAGCATCAGATCCTCACTTTGCGTTAACTTGCGGCCACAGGAGCTGCCCGAAATCAGGATATTTGGGTTAGGCCAGCCGGGAGCTGCAGGAGCTCACGTCCTGTCGGCCATGTTGCTTGGCCACGCCCCCCCCGTAACACTCTATTTTCACTCTGTATTGAACTGGTCACTTGCCAAACTTGGTTGCTGAACTGCAGGCCATGGAAGGGATCTTAAGCTGGTGTATTACTTTGTAACAATAAACAAGGACCAGGGGAATCCAGATTTTCTGTCTCGTGACTGATGGCCCGACACAGGGGCATATTCTCAAGGAGCTATCGCCAAGTTAACAGCACTTTATCGCAGCCAATTTGGCTATAAATATATTGCCCAATTCACAAGCTGGTGCAAACAGCCCATATCACCAGTTCACCTGCGATAGCAGCCGCAAAAAACATCACCACAGATGACTCCTGCAACTATCGCTAATGAGATGCAGAGTAGGCGTTCCCGTGCAAAATGCCACGACAACACCACTCCGCAACATTCTCAACAACCAGCCAGATCGGCGATAAGGACCCAAAACAGGCGAAAAGGCGCATTAGCAGCAGGAAATTAACACCTGCCCTGACCTGGTGTAAAGTCAGGCGACAGTCTGCACCAGACAAGGGAGCCCAGCCCAGAGCCACACCTGAAGAACAACAGATGCCATGGACCTACTGATCATCCAGCTCAGAGCCCCAACAGGTCCACAATACCCACCACCCCCAGGCCAGCCCCCCGCGGACCACCACAGAGGCAGTGCAGACACAGACCGCGGACCTTCAGAAAACACTCCAGCCACACAGACTTAACACCAGAGTATGTAATTAACCACTACAGGCTCAAAAGGACAACCATCCTCCGCATCCTGGACATCATAGCCTACAGGCTGACGGTACCAACACTGCGGACAACCAACATCCCTCCACAGACAAAGCTGTTGGCTGTGCTGCATCTGTTGGCCTCTGGTACCTTCCAACCAACAACAGCCAGAGTCGGAAGAGTCTCACAGCCAGCCCTACCAAAGTTCCTCAAACCTGTCCTGGATGCCATCATCAGCTTGGTACCCCAGTACCTATACTTCCCCCACACTGCACAGGAACAGCTGGAGACCAAGCAAGGATTCTACGCCATAGCTGGCTTCCCGCACATGTTGGGGGCAATTGACTGCACACGTGTCCTACTTGTGCCCCCTGCTGACACTGCACACAATTACCGCAACAGAAAGCACACACATTCCATCAATGTGTAGGCAATAGTGGACCACTGGGGACTCTTCACCAATGTCGTCACCAACTACCCTGGCAGTGTGTATGATTCATACATCTTCCAACAGTCCATCATCAACCAGTGCTTCCAGGATGGCACCTATGGAAATGCACTGCTCATTGGTAAGTACCAAATAAACACACCACACACCTCCAATACACAATCATGCAATTCACAACTCTGGAAATGCACATGTCACATATTCTCAAGGAGCTATCGCCAAGTTAACAGCACTTTATCGCAGCCAATTTGGCTATAAATATATTGCCCAATTCACAAGCTGGTGCAAACAGCCCATATCACCAGTTCACCTGCGATAGCAGCCGCAAAAAACATCACCACAGATGACTCCTGCAACTATCGCTAATGAGATGCAGAGTAGGCGTTCCCGTGCAAAATGCCACGACAACACCACTCCGCAACATTCTCAACAACCAGCCAGATCGGCGATAAGGACCCAAAACAGGCGAAAAGGCGCATTAGCAGCAGGAAATTAACACCTGCCCTGACCTGGTGTAAAGTCAGGCGACAGTCTGCACCAGACAAGGGAGCCCAGCCCAGAGCCACACCTGAAGAACAACAGATGCCATGGACCTACTGATCATCCAGCTCAGAGCCCCAACAGGTCCACAATACCCACCACCCCCAGGCCAGCCCCCCGCGGACCACCACAGAGGCAGTGCAGACACAGACCGCGGACCTTCAGAAAACACTCCAGCCACACAGACTTAACACCAGAGTATGTAATTAACCACTACAGGCTCAAAAGGACAACCATCCTCCGCATCCTGGACATCATAGCCTACAGGCTGACGGTACCAACACTGCGGACAACCAACATCCCTCCACAGACAAAGCTGTTGGCTGTGCTGCATCTGTTGGCCTCTGGTACCTTCCAACCAACAACAGCCAGAGTCGGAAGAGTCTCACAGCCAGCCCTACCAAAGTTCCTCAAACCTGTCCTGGATGCCATCATCAGCTTGGTACCCCAGTACCTATACTTCCCCCACACTGCACAGGAACAGCTGGAGACCAAGCAAGGATTCTACGCCATAGCTGGCTTCCCGCACATGTTGGGGGCAATTGACTGCACACGTGTCCTACTTGTGCCCCCTGCTGACACTGCACACAATTACCGCAACAGAAAGCACACACATTCCATCAATGTGTAGGCAATAGTGGACCACTGGGGACTCTTCACCAATGTCGTCACCAACTACCCTGGCAGTGTGTATGATTCATACATCTTCCAACAGTCCATCATCAACCAGTGCTTCCAGGATGGCACCTATGGAAATGCACTGCTCATTGGTAAGTACCAAATAAACACACCACACACCTCCAATACACAATCATGCAATTCACAACTCTGGAAATGCACATGTCACAAAGTCACATACAACATGCCAAACAACATGCCCAACCACCAGACACGACAGCACAACTCACTGTGGGAACCTGGGCTAGCCATGTACATGAGCCATCAACGGCATGGCACCCCAGCTACACATTAGCAGCATGTGGGGAGAGGAGGGAACAGCATGACACCTGCACGGAGGGCCACCACATCCAGGGAACTGATAGAGAAGGGCATTTCCTGGGGGCAGGTTATGGCTGATCCCAAGGTACATTGAAATGGAAAGGGGATACCCCTAAAAGGGCTGTCATGGAATGGTAATGGTTTAGGGAGCAAGTTAAAAATAGGGTTTAGTGATCAAATTCCTGTCCAGACATGAACCATTTTTGATTTTGTTGCAGGAGACTCATTTGGTGGGAAATAACTGCACATTTCTCAATTAGAGATGCTATCAACTCCTGGCTGACGCTGGTTGAAGGGATTGGGTGCGTTGATGCCGAAGTCGCTGCGCTTGCAGGTGACTAACACATGGGTGGACCCCCAGGGATGCTACATAGAGGTGGCTGGCAGTTAGAATGGCGTGGGATTGGTGGTGGCCTCCTATTACCTACCACCTGGATTGTAATGGAAAAGGTTGGTGAAGCTCAGAGAATGGACAACAAATGCTCCAGATGCCCTGCTACTGGTGGCGGGAAAGAGACTTCAATTTGACCCTTGGAGTGGACATTGACAGAATGCTTGGTTCTGAAATCCCCCGAATGGGAGGATACCCATCTGGGAGACTTTTTTTTTTATATTTCTTTTTATTAAAACAAGGCATCAATAAATACACAGCTGCTTAGTACAGAAGAGGGTCGCTCACAAATTCAAAATATGATACAATAAATATTGGCGAGAGGGGGGGAGGGAGCACAGATATAAAACATATTAACATGTAGGGGTCATGGGGAAAGCGGGGCATCAAAGACAACAGTGCAGGTGGTACACAGATATTTCCTCTGTACTGATTCCATGGACCACAGACATTATTCCACTTCCGGGGGCGACCTCTTGCCAGATAAACAGTTTTTTCACGGAACATACACCAATCCATACTTTCCTTCCACCCCTCTATCGTAGGTGGCCTTTCAGATCCCCAATGCTGTGCTATATTTCGCTTAGCTATCATGGCCCCTAGAGTAACCCACTGAGTTTGTGCAGTGTTCAGGTCCGTTGGTTCCCAAATATTCAATATAGATCTCCTTGCTTCCGACAAGAGAGCCACACCTGTTACTTCCTGCATAACATCATGGACAGGACCCCAGTAGTCTACCATATATCGAGATTCCCACAGGATATGAAGAAATGTCCCCAATTGACCACATCCACGCTTACGCAGACCTTCCTCCGTTAAACCCATTCTAATCAGACGTGGACCAGTGACATAAGTGGTGGGTAGTATTTTCAACTGGACGAGCCTCAGTCTCGCCGGAATCGCAACTTCTTTAGGGGAAGATACTGCAGATTGCCAATCTTCGTCATCAGTTTCAATACCATCTCGCGTCCACTTGTCCCTCAAATCTACTAAAAGATCCGCTCTGTGATTTATCAGTTTTTTATAGATGAGAGAAATGGTGCTATCAGGCAGATGCCCATCTAGTATTCAATCTTCCAATGGGGATGGCTCTGGTATCTCTTCCCCTTCACGGAATACCGACATCAATGCATGTTTCACTTGCACATAACAAAAATACTCAGTCCCACTTAGCGCATATATTCAGTTTGTAATTCAGCAAATGACTTAACCCTCCCCTTTGCCCAAATATCGCCCACAGTAGTAATCCCTATCAAGTCCCATTTGTCAAAACCCTTCGTGTTCCTTAGCCTGCCCAACCTATCACATCCAAATAATGGGAAAGCCAAAGTCAGGTGGTTTTTCCATCCCAGTGAGCTAGTAACATCATGCCATATACGTACCGCCATTCTGGTAGGTCCCATCAGACTTTTCTCTATGGACCTGGTATACAAAGCTCGATTATGATTACCACCAGGGAGCAGCCATTTATCCATTGGGTATCCCGGATCCATATTGGACCCGTAGGTACCATGATTTATAGCTCCCAACTGCGATGCCCAATAGTATCTCTTGATATCAGGGAGGGCAATTCCTCCGTCATACCATGGGAGCGTCAACTTAGCTAATGCTATAAGTGGTCTGCCTTCCCAAAGTAGGCTACGCTGCATTTCTTCCACTTCTCGAAAATAGCTAGCTTGTACCACATCTAAAGTGTTCTGGAGGGCATAAAGAAAACGGGGTAGGGACATTATTTTAAAAAGAGCTGCCCGTCCCAACAGCGAGAGCGGAAGTTTCTTCCAGCCAGCCACATCCTTTTCAGCCGAGCTAGCGGAGGGAGAAGGTTTTTGTCATATCGAATTGTGAGATCCATTGAAATATAAATCCCGAGATATTTGAACCCTTCCTTAGCGATCTGAATAGGACAATTCTGAGGCAGGATGGGGGCGTCACCACATAATACGTAAAGATAATATTTCACCCAGTTTATTATCAATCCCGAATTCCTACCGTTGGGAGCCAAAACATCATAGAGAACGTCAAGGGATTTCCTGGGTGAGGTCAAATAAAGTAATATGTTGTCAGCATATAAAGAGATTCGGTCTTCGAACTGTGGAGACCAACGAATACCCTTAATCGAGGGCTCCCAACGGATCCAAGCCGCCAGAGGCTCGAGAGCCAGCTAGAACAAAAGGGGGGAGTGCGGACAACCCTGCCTAGTGCCCCGCCCAAGACAAAATGGCGCTGAGACACGGTTGTTCACAACAACCTGCGCAAGAGGCTCGGTATAGAATAGACGCACCCAGCTAATGAACTCAGAGCCAAAACCGAAGTTAGCCAAAACAGCCCATAGATATGGCCACTCCACCGTGTCAAAGGCCATCGTTGCGTCCAGCGACGCTATTATGGCCGGCTCTCGCAAGGCACGCGATTTAGCCAACACCCCGTGTAACCGCCTTAGGTTCAAAGCCCTATTTCTGTGTGGAATAAATCCAGATTGGTCGGGATGTACCAGCTCACTAATGACCTTGATTAATCTATTAGACAACACTTTAGCCAATATTTTGGGTTCCGAATTCAACAATGAGATCAGCCTGTACGAAGCGCAATTGGATCTCGGCTTCCCCTCCTTATGTATCACCACTATCAAGGCCAGTCTATGGTCTTGGGGCAGCACCCCGCATTCTCGGGCTTCCAAAAACATGTCTCTCAAATAGGGGGCAATCTTGTATGGTCTAATCTTGTACAACTCAATTGGGAGCCCATTGGGACCCATCGCTTTCCCCGAATTCAAAGAGCGTATCGCTAGGGCTACGTCATCAGCGGTAAGCTTGCTATCCATGAAGTTGCGATCCTCTTCAGTCAGACATGGAATTTGAATATCCCTCAGCAATAGACACGAATCTTCCTCCGGCCTATCTGAGACGGAAGTGTAAACTTTACGAAAATATTCCGCAAAACTACCCACTATCCCTTGCGGGTCAGTTATATGAGTCCCCTCCTCCGTCTCAATCTCAGGAACCACTCGATCCGCTCTATCCTTCTTATCCAGCCAGGCAATCAGTTTACCGGCCTTGTCCTCCACGTCATATAGACGCCCTTGTTGTTCCCGGCTCAGGGCTCTAGCACTATCAGTGACTAGCGTCCTGTACTCAAGCTGCATAAGTTGCAAAACATGCAATCTAGCGCGGGACACCTTCTGTTCTATTTCCATTTCGATGTTTGCTATTTCCGATTCAACTCTCACCACTTCTTCCTCTTTCTGCTTTTTTACTCCTGTGATCAGGGACAAGGCTTGACCTCTAATCACTGTATTAAACGCCTCCCACAACGAGATCGACGAGGAAACCGAACCCTCATTTTCTTGAAAATATTGCTCCAACGTTTTTAAAAAATCCTTGCGAATCTTAGGATTACGCAAGTACTAAGAATTGATGGGGGCGACTCTACCACTTGAACCCGAGGTCATTTCAAATCTGAGCCAAAGCGGCGAGTGATCAGAAATGCCTCTAGCCAGATGCTTTACTTCAGTAATATATAACGCCTGGGCAGCCGGCACTAGACCATAATCAATTCGAGAAAGACTACCATGAGCACCCGAGTGGAAGGTATACTGTCGCTGACTAGGGTGAAACAATGTCCAGCCATCCACTAGACCCAAACTGCAACCAGGACCAGCGCTCCCCAAAAGGCAAACAGAAACAAAGGGACACTACTGTCACTGTCTATCTGCTAAACTTATAGCTCTACAGTGTGCTCCCCGTCACCAACATTCCTGGGTCACCGAGGTTAGTGCAGTTTAATCAGAGGTTGGTTGAAGGGTAAGGAAAGTGAGGGTTTGAGTAGGATTTTTCACTCATTCAGGGCTGAGTACTCTATTTGTGCCACAGTCCCCACAAGCCCTTTCCTATCAACCTCTTCCTCCACCCTTCCCTCCACGTCACTTGCCTGGAGCTACGGTCCCCCTGGACCGTAGCAGTGGGTATCTTGGTGTCCTGTTGCCTCGGCGGACTACCGGATACTAGTGTGGTGGTTGTTGGGGAATCCTCCCTCTGCTGCGTTGCGCTGTTCTCAGTCTTCTCGCCCGTTTCCTCCGGTCCTCGGGCTTCTCCCACAGTTTCCACCTCCGGTTTCTCCGTGGTGCCATCTTGGAAAATCTCGACTGCCTCGGTCGGGGACCAGCTGATATCACAGCACAACCACAGTTTTTGCAGACGCCAGGTGACCTGCCCATCCATTGGAGTACTTGGTTTAAAGCTTTCACAAAATATCTTGAAGACATTTGAAGGAAAAGGAAATGTCCTGGGCAGAAGAGTTTTTTACTTGAGCATCACTTAGGGTACCGGGTTCAGTCCATTTATCAACCCTTGCCATTCTATAAATGTCCAGAGGATGATGAGAACGAAATCGATGAATATCAATTGGCTATCAAGAAGCTTGAAAAACTATTTGATGTCCAACCTAGTGTTATTGTGAATAGATATACTTTTTTTTACCCATGAGCAACAACAGGATGAGTCTATTGACAGATATATTGCAGCTTTGTGCACTCTTGCAGCAGTGTGAATTTGAAAACTTCTGCTCTCAACTTATACGAGACCAGATAATAGTACGTTGTTGGGACAAATAGAGTGCAACAGAAGCTTTTGTCATTGAAGAACACAACTTTGATGGAAACAACTGACATTCTCAAAAGCATAGAAATGTCTTGTAAATCCTGTAAAGAGTTAACAAAGAAGGAACAGAGTAGAGTGGGACCTGTAAGCACTAGTAACAACATGAAAGAACAAGCTAAAAATATTTTAAAGAAAAGAGTTTTGAGGGGCAAAAGAACATGTTTTCGGTGCGGACTCTCAAAGCCCACACCCAATGACCTTGTCCAGCTAGAAACGTTCAGTGTAGGGTCTGCAGAAAAATGGGCCATTATACAAAGGTCTGCCAGTCTCAAAAGAAGAGGGGGAAAAGCCAATGCTGTCCACCAGGGAGAGTATAGTGAAGGTTCAGAAGATGAACAATGTTCACATGGAAATCAGATATTGGTTGTGGGTGGCGGAGAAGCCAATTGTGAGGATCATTATGAAAACATTACTATTGATGGGAAGGCTCTGAATTTGTTGAAGGATTCTGGAGCAAGAATGACTATGATTACTGACAAATTGTTTCATTAAATATGGGGAGAGAAAAAACTCTAGCCTCCTGACAGAACCCCATTGTCCTATATGATGAAAGAATGATTGATTTTCCCGTTTATTTTAATGCAACATCCAATACAAAGATAAGGTTATATTTTGGAAGGTGTATATGGCACGGATAGGTATAAATATCCTTGGGTGGTATCATCATGGACTATACAGTATGACACTAAGACCTGGAAGGGATGTACAGGTTTCCATAGTAAGGGATAGTATGCCTAACAGTCAAAAAAATAATGCTCAGCATCAGGATACTAATTGGACAAAAGTGTATAAGGATGTGTTCAGTGACCGACTTGGCAAAATTATAGGGTTCAAGCAGAAACTCAAACTATGAAATGGTGTTGTGCCTGTAAAGCATAAATTAAGAAATGTGCCTTTTAGCATTCGCGACAAGTTGGGAGAAATTTTAAGGAAAATGTGTGAAGATGGGGCTATTGAACCTGTTGAATCTTCATTATGGCTCTCTCCATTGGTCATAGCAAGGAAGAGAAATGGCCAGCTGAGAGTTTGCATCGATTTGCGTAGTCCAAACAAGGTAATGTAGGTACATTCTCATCCTCCAAAGAGTATGGATGATATCATAACCACATTTGAGGGTGCCAGGTTGTTCAGGAAAATTGATCTGACATCCGTATGCCATCAGGTTGAATTGGATGAAACCTCTAGACATGTCATAGCCTTTGTTTCACCGGTAGGCACGTTCCAATTTAAGAGGATGCCTTTCAGTCTAGCTTCGGCCACATTGGTTTTTCACAGGGTACTGGAAAATGTTCTACAGGGTGTTAAATGAGTGGTGACATCCCAGGTTGATATTCTGGTGGCCTGGGAAGATACTGACAGTCATGAAAAATTGATGCATAGTGTGCTAAAAATGTTGCAAAAGAATGGTATAGTTGACAACATGAACATGTATGAATTTGCAAAACATAGTCTAGAATACTTGGGCCAACATTTTTTAGAAAAGGGCGTTGAGCCAAGACCACGGTTGGTACAAGCAATTTAATTAGCACCCGAGACTTAAAGCAAAGAACAAGGAGCATAATTTCTTGGGCTTTGTGAATTCTATGCAAAGTTTCTAAGAACTTTTTCTGCAAAAACTGCAAATTTGCGAGAATTGCTCAAGAAAAAACACGTGTTTGTATGGTGTTAAGTTTGCCAACAAGAGTTTGATTAACTTAACAAAGAAATTGGATCTGCAGGAGTGTTGGCACTTTTTGATCCGTCAAAAGAATGTATCATAACAGTTGACGTGAGTAACGAGGGGTTAGGAGCAACATTAGACCAGGGAGCATATTACCAACGAGCAGCGATATTTATCGCTAACTAGGGTTAGCAACTTTTTTTTATCGCTAAGCATCGCCGGAAATTATCGCTGAGATAACGTGCTATTAGCAACGTTTATTTCCTAAGTGCTAAATTTTCCGGAGATAGCGTGAATATCGCTGAGAATACAGCGATATTCACACATTAGCGACGAAATGCTCATAGCCATGTTATCCACCTCCCATTCATGGAGATATTCACGCTTAGTGCGAATATTTCCATCGCTATGCCTGCCTTGCTAATAGGCGATAGCGATGTTAGCGACTGCTTTCAGTCGCTAACAGGTTGGGTACGCCCACTTTGCATGTCATTAGTGATAAATATCGCTAGCATGCAAAGCGGGCCCCAAACCGCTCGCTATCGCCTAAAAGCTGTTGCTAACTGCTGTTAGCGACAGCTTGCTAATAGAGCGATAGAATTATCGCCGCTTAGCTATTAATCACGCCTATTGCATTTGCCAATGCTTGTTTTTCTAGTTTTTGAACTCACTAGCACATTCAAATATGGGCCAGGTCAGTAAAAAGAACTATCAATTGTGACTCAACTTTGAATGTAGACAATTTCTCCGTATCCATTAAATGTAGCCAATTACTCCCTTTCCAATGGAAGGCCACAGGCTGATTGTGAAGTCAAGCTGGCTGACTCCAGGCATTGAGAAGAGCAGGCTGGTAGGCATCAAAGACAGCAGGCTAATGGTCAGCAAGGAGAGCAGTTGCAGGGCAACAAAGAGGGCAGACTAGCAAGGAGCGTGGAGAGTTGGCTGGCAGGTGGAGAGAAGAACTGGCTGCAGGTGGCAATGCCAACAAAGCTGGGCTGGTGGGAAGGCTCAGAAGTTGTTTCACTATTATGTAATTGAGCAACAGCTGACCTTTAAATGCATTTACTTCCTGCCAGAAGCATGGCGTCACTTTTAGAGGGCCAGTGGAGTACGTGCCACAATCACATAACTGCTCATGCTTCACAGGCGCTCCTTTGGATACAGGGAAAGCCTCAACCAGACCGATAAGCATCACCTGTGCACTTCTGTTTACCACATGGGCCCAAGAAAAAGGTATGCTGGCTGATAAGCAAGGTCTACAGTGCGGTTGGTGTACTCTGGTACGCTATGTACCAATGCTATAGTAGATAAACTGGGTAGATGAGTTATAGCCAAGGTCAAGAAATGCAAAATGACTTTCATATGTGCAGGACATTATGGTCCAAATATTGATGGCCCAGAGACATTTAGGTGTCTGTTCTCTGAATGAATACAATGCACATCACCAGTTGTATTTGGGGAACGGGGGGGGGGGGGATAAAACACTTTAATACATTGCTCAATAATGAAATGGAAAGGTCCACTTGACGCCCCCATATGAACTCAACCAAAGTATCAAGCCCCTTTTTTTCGCTGCCTCATTGGAACGTCCATGTGCAGAATAGGCCGCAAGGAGAAGAGGGGAGACAGTCTTAAGTATTGCAGTAACAGATAAGCAATGGATCTATTGTTGTACACAAACGGGGGCTATCACTGAAAGTAGTCGGTTGCGAATAGATACAAATTAAGGGAAGAGGACCGATGCGATAGATGTCGCCAAGAGGGCGCTGGCTTTCCACATTTATAATGGCAGTGTGCATCAAAACAGACATTTCTAGGCACTTCTTTGTCCAGGATAGAATAATTACATGGCAAGAAGTTCTGGGTAGAGCAAGTACTCCCGGGTCTTCGCTGCTTCTCGAATATCTACAAATTGCACATTTTCTACGGAATAATATAGGTGACCATTTAGATGTAATAAATGGGATGATGAAATTGTTGTATGAAGCCAAAAGTTGTGGAATAGGAAACTGGTACAAGAAGCTTTCATGTGAAGGACAACTCCCAATTATAGATAGCCATCTAGTGAAAATTAATGACCTAACACAATGCAACCTAACACGTAAAGATTGGGAAACGATTAGTCGGTTGGGTAATAGGTCATTGCGTGCCGCTAATTTTAAGAGAATGTCCTTTCTGTCTCGTTGGCTAACATATTGGACTCCGGAGGCGTTAGGAAAGAGGTTTCCAGAGTTAGGGAATAAGTGTTTTAGATGTCTAGCTGAAGGCCAGGGTGGTTGGCTCCATATTTTTTTACACCTGTCCCCACTTGAATCGTTTCTGGGAGATGGTCTTTTTAGACATTGAGGCAGCGTTGGGGAATGCACTTTTGCCCTCAGCCGAAATGGCCCTTTTTGGGAATTGTCATAATAGAGGGTGGCTTAAGGAGGATGAGGAAACCTTCATTTTTATTTCTTGCACAGTTGCACGATCATTAATCCTACAAAATTGGAAATCTAAAGAAGTCCCATCACACCTGAAATGGCTCATTAAAATGAGAAGGGTACGAAATTTTGAGGAAGCATATTCAAGCAGAGTAGGGGCTATTAGGAGATTTGAAAGGAACTTGCACTATTTGGAGAATTTGGAGGAAGCAAGGGGGTGTCAATGGAGAACTTAAACCAGGAGTATTAAATAGTCTTGAGGCTGGGGCAAGCTGAATATAATGGGTGGGTATGCACTAGCACTTTGGCGTATTAAGCACTTTAGGGGTCTTTAGCATTTGCACTTTAGGACTGCTAAATTAGTATATGTATTATATTACATTTGCAGTTTTAAATAGTAGAGGTTTAGTTTAATTCAACGGTCTGTACTGATTTGTATTGCATTAGCACTCTAGAAATTGAAAATGAATAAAAGGTCTTTGCACATGCACTTTAGAATCGAAAAGTAAAATTCTGCATATTTGTTTGGTAGGTAAATTAACAGTTATATTGATTGCTCTTGGTTTAAAAAGGAGGCTGTTTTTTACTCATCCTGCAACTTGCTTCTATTGGATCGACTGTATTGTACTGTAGTATACTTGCACTTTAGAAAGGGAAAAATGAATTAACGGTCTGTATACTTGCACTTTAGATTGGTAAAGCAAAATATGGACTTTGCACTTTATTTCTATGAAGTAATAGTTACATTGATTGATTGATTGCTTGACTGTTTGTGGTTTTTAGAAGAAGCTGTATTTTTCTTGTAATTTCTTCTCCATTTTTGTAAAGATTGGTTTTTATCCGTCCTGTACCTGGTTTCTGTTCCGCTCAATAAAAAATTCTATTAAAAAAAAAACAGAAATTTCTGAGAGATTTAATAGAGGCAATAGCAGAGATGGTAGACAGCCGACTCCCCCTGTCGCCCATAGTTGCGGTACTGGGGTATACAGAGGAGCGGAACTATTGCCACCCTCCTCTCGCCCCAGGGACATATGAGATCCATTGATCGCTTACTTGCGTACACAGGAATAAAGGGAAATAAATTAGCTGCCTACTGAAAACTGCAAGGACCTCACCTCTGATTGTATTGGATATGTTGTGTAATGCTTGAGAATGTGGGAGGGAGTACCTTGTGAAGCCGTCACTATGCAAAAGACATATCTAAACACAGTTGAAAAGAGGTATGTTAAAAGGGTAAAAGAGACAGACTGTATGCAGGCTTTTTACATTCTGTTATGGAGCATATTATATACCACTGTGAATCAGGATAAAATTGAGAACGAAACACTGTTGAATTAATAAGATGATGGAGATACATAGGTTTAAAATATGTTATGTTGGATAGTGACTCATTACTATGTAAAAGAACTGAACTTGAAGAATGTACCGCTGTGTTTTACTGTTGTGAGGTAAATACAAAAAATAAAGCTTAAAAAAAAGTATCAAGCTCCTTTAGGAGTATATTGCAAGAATTGGATTTGTACGATGTCTTGCATGGAAAGGCAGGGAAAAAGAGGAGCTTTACATTCCATTGTAAAACGTACGGGCATTTCTTGAGCCATTCTGCAGTTGAATGTATACTTGATGAACGATTATTATAAAATGAGGGAATGTCACAGATGATAAAAGACAGCGAGATAGACTTTTTGCAACACAATTTAGGCAGCTGTAATCTGAATAACATCTGGAACACATATAAAGCTTTTCTAAGAGGAGTCATTATTAACTACTTGAGTAGTGATCAGTCCTTTCAGGATATCAGCTGACTGAAGAGAAGACCGAGTTAATGGAATGGAATCTACCAATGGAGTATAGTATTAGCACCAGAATGAAGAAAATAAGGTATTTCGGTAACCTATAACACAGGATATAATCAATATTCTGTCCGGATATGTAAATAGGCTCTCAAAAGTAGTAAATGCTCAATTGAAAACACGTTTGAACTTGCCAATAACTATTCATGGGCAGATCCTTTTAATTAAGATGGTTTTCTTCTGAAATGTACGTTTTTTAATTGTAAACCATTAGACTTCTTATAATCAAAGGGGCTTGCCCTCCAGGTAGATATGCTATAATCAAGAGCCCTTCAGTCACACAAAGGGTTTTCTTCCCACTCTGATATTTGTTAGGAAAATGGTTGGTTTTCCTTAAATAACCTTCACCCACCAGGGTTTCACCTTGGTGGCATGCTTCTTCATTGGGTTCTTCCTGTTCTGCTGTGAAACAGGGCATGCTGAGACCTACGTGTTATGTGAAAGCACTTATTGTTGGTAAAAAAAAATGTATCGGATAAAGTTAAAGGTGGGAGTGGGGGGAGAAAGAAAGGAAAAAATGAAAAATACCTAGCTAGTAGGAAAAGATTTGTACCTCTACCCGGTATGATTAAAATGTGGGGAAGGATTGGGGAACTTAGAGGGGACAATGTACCTCAGTTCCGCTGGTCGACATGTTTCTAGCCCTACTCCAAGAATGAATAGCCCCTGATAACACTCATGTCTTTTTTTAGTCAGGAAAATAATTTGGGAATTAAATTAGTGAGTTAAATTATTTCAGGAATCAACAATCTATACCACTTGTCTCAGCGTGCATCAGTGATATACGTGTCGAGACACGCCCTAATACTGAACCACCCGATTTCAGGTCTGTGTGACCTGACCACGGTGCACTCTAGCTCAATGCAACTGCACTGTAATTTTCAACACAAAATATGGCAACTTTGTTCATATTTTTTCAAAAAATATATATACACATTGTTCATCAAAACATATACACACCACAAAAACCTGTTGTACCATCTTTCGTATTTGATTTAATGATATACATTCATTTTCAATAATCACATGATAATTTACATATCACGATATTCACAAATTTCGTTCTTGGACAAGAATGTCTACACCAGAGAAACTTGCCAGCACAGCTTGCCTACAGGGCCGTAATTGTATCTTATTAAAGATTGGTATAAGTAGTGACCGGCGCTCCTGCATTAAATCCCGGCATATGGTTATGATGTGCACTATGTCCTCCTCTCCTTCCCCACAGAGACGGCAAATTGTCGGCTTCGGAGGGCATAACCATGGAGGCAGGTGATGTGCAGATGGCAATAAGCCTAACCGAAATCTCAAGAACTTCTCTTTTGTGGTTTTGGAGAAGTTAAATTCGAGGTATGCTTGGGGGGTCGCTTTGCTGTAGGACTGTACAGTGAGCCAGCCGTGTGCGCGTTCTGTCAAGACGGCTTTGTCTTTTATGATATTCATTTTTGACAGTGTTATTTACTATTTTTTTTAAGCTTGCCAAGGACCCTGACGATTCCCAGAGTTGCTGTAACCCCAGCTGGTCCAGTGCAGTGTCCAAGAAGTGTCTAGCTGGGCAGGTCTCTGAGGCTTCTAGTTCCCTCCACAAGTAGGAGTTTAGCATTTCTGGCTGCCCTTTTTTGATTTTGTACCAGGTTTTAACGAAAGCACCTTTACGGGCCAGCGCTTGTCTTTGCATCCCGAATTCAAGCCTAAATTGTGCCGGAGATGTGGATCTTAGCAACCGGTAGATTATTTTCAAGGCTCTTGCAATGGTGCTGTTTAATGTTTCCGCATCTCTCCCTTTCATGGCTTCACTTCCATAGGTGATTGATAGAATTAGTTCAGCCTGTATCACCCTGGTTAGAGGGAGAAAGCTTGGTCCAGCTGTCTTATTTTTCATCACGGAAAAGGGAACCTTGAGAATCACCACCCACATAAAACCTAAAGCGAAGAACTGCCTCCTAATGTTTGATAGTTTTCATCCAACACATCTGAAAGAGAGTTTACCATTCGACCACTTCTTAAGACTAAGACGAAATTGCTCCACACATACTGACTACAAGAAACAAGCAGAGACTATATCGATTAAGTAGGAAGCAAGAAGCTACCCAAAAGGAATCATCTCCCGAGCCATCAAACGGACAAACAAAAATTCTAAGGAGGCTCTACTGGAGACACTCCCCCTAAAGAGCAAGAAGACCGACCGATATGCATTACCACCCTCGGCATGGCAGCCAATCGAATAAGGAAGATCATCAACAAGCATTGGCACACAATGAACAGTGACACACTCCAATTTCCAAAACCCATGTTCTCACATAAGAGAGGGTATAGCTTTTGGGATATGTTAGTCCACACACGACCACAGAAAACCAACAACACCAGAGAAACCCAAAGGCGGCTTTTCCCAGTCCACGGAAATCACCCCCTGTGTTACTTGCAGTGTATGCCACCTTACTCCAACCAACAAAGACAATCACATTTGACAACACTATATGGGATTTCAGACTGTTCATCAACTGCAACTCCGAATGTGTTGTATATATGATTACCTGCCTATGTAATCTACACCACATTGGTATGACCGACAGAAAAGCTAAAGTAAGTATAGGGGAACCCCGTAGCAATTGAAGATGTAGATGCGCCTCCACAAAAATTTCAGCTCACTACATAGAACAGAAACATACCATGAGTGATTTCTCCAGGATTATTCTAGAATGAGTGATTTCTTCAGGATTATTCTAGAATGAGAGAACCAAACATTGTTCCCTTGCAAAAAGTTGCAATTCTCGGTTTAAATACACATCAACGGTCTGAATGAACATATTTCCTAGGGCGTGTTTATTACATAAAAAGTGACTCCATTTGTACTTCTTTTCATTTTACAAACTCCTATAATGACAAAAGGAGACGTGAGTCACATCCTTTTTTTCCCATAACCTACACAAAACCAATACCTTTAATCAGGTTGCAAACCATTACATATATATATATATATATAAAACATCCAAGTTGCCCAGGTGAGGAACCACACACGTCAGGAATCACACCACATCGTAGGCGTTAGCAGCATGCACCCGCATTCCTGAAGCCATGGGCAACTTGGATGTTATAGTTATATATATATATATATATATATATATATATATATATATATATATATATATTACCTACTGGCGGTCGCCAGTAGGTATATATAGTTAGGATTTTTTCCCTATGGGATTTTTGAAAATTCTATGTCTAATAACTTTGGCGTTTGTGGACGGAATTGGCTGAAATTTTCAGGAAAATGGAACAGTTTGTTTCTGAGCAGCCCCTGAAAATTTGGGGGGGGTTCGTCAAGGGGGGGCCGAGAAAAAAGGGGGGTCCCAAAACGCGTTTTTCCCATTCATTTTTCCATAGGGCGGTTGGCCTCACTTTTAGCCCGAACGGCTGAATGGATTTGCACGAAACTTGGCAAAATTGTAGGGACTGTTAGCCCGATGTGCCTTTGCTAGGTCTCAATATATGTGCTCCAGTGGATTTTGAGAAATTAACGTTCAAAAAAAGATATATATCTGTGACAGCGTCCCGGATAGCGCTCCAGTTCGCGTACTTTTCGCGTAACGGAACTTTGCGATGCGAAGCTGATTGGCTCTCTGGTGTCTGTCAACATGCTAAACAGTCCGGAGCGGCCGCCATCTTGTCTCTCGGTAGGATCGAGAGACAAGAGGAGGCCAAAACAAAGGGGGAAATTACCATAAGGGGGCATAGTAGATCCTCCTTGACCCCCTAGGTTTAATGTGGAGGTTTTAAAAGGGCCCAGCAGGGCAAAAAAAAAAATTTTTTTTTTTTTTTTGCGTGGGAAGCCCCTAGTCCGCGAACCGGAAAGCGTTCTGGGCAGCGTACTATAAGGAAAAAAGAATGATAGACTTTTCAAATACTGTATGTTAATTGTTTGTTGTTTTTTTTTATTATTTTTTATTTTCTTTTTTTTGAAGCATTTTTTTTTATTGTGATTGTGTTTCATAATTTATTAAACTTTCTAACATTTCACTGTCAGAAATTTCATAATTCTCATTGAATATACTTTGTAGTCTTTGAGGGTGTAAAATGTCCTCATTTTTAAGGAGGTTATCCACTGCTTCCACACATTGCAGTAGTTCCTGGTCCCTACTTTCATCCATAAATTCATTTTCTTGGCTGCTCTCTTGCAGTTCAATTTTAAATACAACTTTCTGTTCGCCTTCCATTTTGCCTGAAATTTGGATAAAAAAATATATATTAGTAGAGATAGGGCACTGTTGGGATTAATTTTAGATAGGCAGTTTTTATCAGTGAATTTATCTTTTGGCAGTGTATAGTATCAGAGTGGAAGTAGGACTATAAAAAAGTCTATGTGATTTAACTAAGAGAAGCGTAACTCCATCCATAACTATAACAGAGAAGTCTATCTAAATCTATAACTACTACAGAGGGATAGTATATAACTATCAGAAAACGTTTACCATATTAACTTATAGTGCACAATATACTTCAGTTTTAAAAATAACAACTTACCTTCACAAACAAGTTGAAGTGTTTAGTGATAATTCAAATGTAATGTACAACAAGAAGTAGCAGTCAAAATGGCTGTGTTTCCTTCTCTTCCTTTATATATATTCAGGTATATAACCAATCAAATGTCAGGTAATAAAAGTTGAAAATGAAAGTAACATTTTCATTGGTTGTCAATTCCAACACTTTAGATGTGTTTTGTGAAGTAATTTACCTCACGGTATTTAGAGAGGTCTACAGGCTTAATGGCTAAATGGAATTTCAATCAAATTTGTGAAAATGAAAGGGATTGTTATGTAGTATGAGCTAATGTATACTTGGTGAGAGTGTCTCCAGTTGTTTTTCTGTGAATTACTTTCCCACCTTTTTTATTGGACCGCTTCCCGGTATGCGTTCCGGTCCGCGAACCAGCAGCGTTACGGGAGTCCACCATTTTGTGTTTCGGTCGAATCAAGATACAAGATGGAGGGCAAATAATGTTCAGAATGGGTAGAAGGGGGCACGGTAGATGTATCTTGACCCCCTAGGTTTTCTGAGGGTGGCTGAGGAGGACCATATGTGCGGGAAAAAAACATTTGTTTTTTAAATTTTGCGCGGTTAGCTTCCAGTTCGCGTACCGGGTAGCGCTCTTTGAGCGTAGTTTGATGAAAATTAGAGAAAAAAGTTAGAGAAAAAATAATAAATGTGAGTGATTAGATGTAGGGTAGCTCTGAGAAGAGCTTTTGGGTTTATGGTACATTTAGGTACTTATAAGTAGGTACCAATGCACAGTCTTAAATTCAAAATGAAAATTCTGTTGCCCTCATCTGAGAAGTGAACTCCATCTCCTCTGTAGATATCTTGCATGTAGTAACGCAAGTTATTGTTGTACATGGAGCCCATTCCATGGTCTCTCATGTAAGCGGAAACAGATTTGTTTACATGCTTCCTCGACTTCTCAATTTGTGGACAAAATTGGTTGGACCACCTCCATTTCTGTCTTTGGCATATATTGGAATATACCAAGGCAGTTTGAGGAAAAAGTGCCATTAATTGCTCAAAGGTGTCCTTTAAAAGCATTTCCAGACCTACCCCAGTCAAAGTGCCCAAATCATTACCTCCACAGTGCACAATTAACAGGTCAGGTTTTGGCAAATGCATAAAGGTTTTCACCAATGGTATCAATTGGTGACATTTTAATCCTCTTTGGCCCAACCACTTAATTTCCACATCTTGTAAATTGAGGTTAGGTAAATTTCTGTTCTCAGCATACCTTTGAGCCCAGTAGATGTAACTATGTCCAACAATCCAGACATTAAACATGGTGGGAGAAGGTTGTGCTGCAGTCAGATGAAGTGTGGTAATGAAAGGGCAGTTGAAACAGTAGGAGTTTGTAAAGAAAAAAAACTGTGGATTTCCAGTGCTAATGATTCATTAGCAGTGATTGGTGCATTTCCATTTCTGAAAACAGAAAGTTAGGGTGCATGGATGTGTTCTTTGAAAGATGTAATTTGAATGGTCAAGGAAAAAACATTTAATGAAAGATTGCACTGGATACGCAGGTGCACTGGGAGTTCAGAGTTCAATTGAAACATTGTTGTGTGAACTTGCAAACATGAGAGGTCTTTCAGGAGGTGGTTGCTAAGCAAAAAAGGCAGAGAGGGCAGAGGGGGGAAGGGTTTTGATTTGAAAAAAGTGAGGGAAGAGTTATGATTGGCTAATATGAGAGATATGTGTAATGAATATCAGCATTTCTGTGCTTTCTATAGCTGCAGCCTCTGGAGTGCATCCTCTTTGTTCTGCTGAAGACAATTTGGTGCATTTTTGAGACTGTTTTGAAACTCAAAAAGTATTTGCTAAGGTGAGAAAAGATTTATTTAATTTAGATAGAGAATAGTATGATTTAAGGAGAAAATGATGAAGAAAGCTGTGTTTTTAAAATGTGGCTTTGTCTCAAGTGATATACAAATAGATTTTGTTTCTTTGAGAAATTGTAATTGCATATTCTGTGTAGAAATCTGGCATGCAGTAACACAAGTTATTGTTGTACATGGAGCCCATTCCATGGTCTCTCATGTAAGCTGAAACAGATATGTTGTGTTTAAAAACGATTTTTGAAAACAATTATATTTCTGGATATGTTCTGCTAGAGCTTCATAGGTTGTTTGGGCCATATTTATAAGGCATTTGAGTGTCTCTGATGTTATTGTTCCCATTTTAATCGAAGAGCTTTCTTCATGGGGCTAGTTTCTTGTAAATACGCTCTCACCTGTGCTTGGTAAATTTAGATTTTGATTATGGGAGTAACATAGCCATGTTAAAAATGTCCCAAAAATGGTGCAAGGGCATTCAAAAAAACGCTTTCATGTGTCTTAAGGACATTTTCAGTCATTTCCAACTGAATGTAGGTATTCAATTGATTTATATGTTGTGTTTAAAAACGATTTTTTGAAATCAATTACATTTCTGGGTATGTACTGCTAGAGCTTCATAGGTTGTTTGGGCATGAGTGTCTATGATGTTATTTTTCCCTTTTTAAAAGGAAAGCGTTCTTCATGGGGCAAGTTTCTTGTAAATACGCTCCCACCTGTGCTTGGCAAATTTAGATTTTGATTATGGGAGTTACTTAGCCATGTTAAAAATGTCCCAAAAATGGTGCAAGGGCATTCAAAAAAACGCTTTCATGTGTCTTTCATGTGTCTTTCATGTATTTACAAGGAACAAGCCCCATGGAGAAAGCTCTTCAATTTAAATGGGAAAAATAACATCATTAGAGGGTAATGTTGAAGATAATGTACAGGTTTCCAGTACAGATAATTTTCAGAAGGAAATTGCCACGTTTCAGATGAAATCAAGTGAGAGGCCTAATTTCACTTGTGTGTGTTGTCGACGCACTTATTACAAGAATCAGATTAAGTTAGTGGATTTATATGCAAAAAGTGAAAGGGAAAATAATAGTGAATGGAAGGATTTTGCCACATACTTGATGGTAGAAAATTATTTTGATTTGGGATCGGATCAACGTGTGTGTACTTATTGTTGTAACAAATTAAACCAAAACCAGATGCCTGCTAGGGCGGTTCATAATAATCTGGAATTGGTTGAGATTCCTTCTGAATTGAAGGATTTAAATACTTATGAATCTATTTTGATTCAAAGTATCCATCCCTTTCAGGCTATTGTAAGAATGGAGCCAAAGACAGGGAAGTTGCCTCCATCAGATTTACAGAGAGGATTAAAGGGAAGAGTTGTTTATTTGCCTCTAGATTTGAACAAAAACATAAACACAATTGGAGTAGAAAAAGTGGAAGAGGAACCTCTGGTTATCTTGGTTAATGGGGTTCCGACAAAGAATATGAAAATATGGCAAGATTTAGTGGATGTTAGGAAAGTCAAAAAGGCAACATTGTATTTGAAGAAAAATAATAAGTACTATAAGAATGTATATGTTGCAGAAGAGGAAGTAAGTGATGAAGAGGATAGCGATTTGTGTGCTGGCCAAATTGAGAAAGTAGAGGCCTCTAAAAGTGAAGAAATATATGAACATTATAGTGTTCATCCTTTGCATTCCAAGGAAGTCATGGGGAATGCTATTGAGTTGTTTCAAATGAAACAAGCCAAAGGGAGTCCCATTAGTGTTTGGGAGGAAAGTTTGGAAGCTCGGTGTTTCCCACAGCTATTTCCAACAGGTCAAGGAGGAAGATATGATGAGCGACCTCATCAAATTCCTGCGTCTGAATACCGGACTTTACGATTGTATGCAGAAGATCCTAGGTTTCGTCAATGCATTCCCTATTTGTTTCATCTCCTGTTTGAAAGCGATCTGTCTGGACTGTCATATGCAGTGAACCACATCTTAAAAAGTGGTATACAGATGCGAAACATCTCTGCAAGTGACTTTATGCATAAAGTCAATGTCCAAGACAGTATTTTGGATTCTCACCTAATTAATCTCATGGCGTGTCAGCGTGGTACTAATGAGTACTGGTACCGTCGTCATGGTGATTTAAAATGTATGCTGAAGAACTTAGGAACTCCAACATGGTTCCTCACTCTGAGCTGTGCCGAGTATGGCTGGGAAGACTTACTTGAATTTCTACGAGAGGCAAATGGAAATATTGAAAACATTGAATTCAAGACACCTGGAGAACTGTGTTCTTTGGATCCAGTGAATGTATGCAGGTACTTCAATCATAGATTTGAAGCTATGATGTCTTTTATCACAAATAAAAAGAATCCACCTCTTGGAGAGGTGTTGGATTTCTTCTGGAGAAAGGAGTACCAAGCAAGAGGTGCTCCTCATATACATATGCTGCTGTGGATCAAGGATGCACCTAAATTTGGAACAGATCCGGATGACTTAGTGATGAATTTCATAGAACAGTATTCTACATGTGCTGTTCCAAACGCAACGGAGAAGAAAAGCCTAAGAGAACAAGTTCTACGTTTCCAAAGCCATCGTTGTGGAAAGTACTGTCGTCGTAAATTCAGAAACAAGGACAAATTCTACACCAAATGTCGTTTCAACTTTCCACGACCGGTGATTTCTAAAGGAAGAGTGAACAGTTTGATGTCTTCTCTGCGACATAATGTGATGAGGAAATCACCCAAAAATACATACAATTTGAAAAGGAACGAAGAGTCCAAGTACATCAGCGACTAAAACCCAGTGATTTTGTCCATGTGGAATGCTAACATGGATATACAGTTTGTGGCTGACAACTGTATGGCTGTGGCTCGGTATGTGACATCTTACATCACCAAAAAAGAAAAGACAGAATTGAAGGATATGTGGGAGGATATTTCCCATGAAAGAAGCCTCAGCAAGAAGTTGTACAGTTTCAGTTTGAAGATGTTGTCGCATCGAGAAATCGGAGCTTACGAATGTTCTGACCGGTTGTCTTCAGCAAGTCTCTATGCCAAATCCAGGAGTATCGTTTGGGCGAGTCTTGGTCTTGCTGCAACGCGAAATCGAGTTCTAAAACCTGTCCGGGAAATTAAGTATTTGGCGGAAAAGGAGCCAAACAGTACCGACATTTTGAAGACCAACATGTTGGATACATATTATCCAAATCGAAGCAGTCACCTTGAGAATGTTTGTCTATATGATGTTCTACAAAATTACATATTCAAGAGGAACATCAAAGAAGATATTGAGAAAGGAGTGTATGCTGTAATTGGAAGTGAGGGATGTCTGGTCAAGCAAAGAAAATGCCAATTAGTAAACCATCGAAAATTGAGTGGCGAATCTCCAGAAAAAAAGGAGTTTTTCTATTTAGCACTTTTGCAACTGTTCAAGCCTTGGCGTGCAGAAGAGGAACTGCTTGGAGATTTCCTCTGTTACGAAGACTCTTTCACTGCCGCAAAGGAGACCATAGAATGTCCTGCTTTTCCCAAATATCAAGAAATGTTGACTTTGGAAATTGAGCAAGAAGCAACGATTGCAGCCGAGATTGCCAGAGACAGTTCTCAGGACAGTCAGAGTTCTGTTTCATTGAGTCAGGATCCACTAGGAGGACCTATTATCAAAAATGAAGCTGCCACTGCTATGAATGAAGTGGAAAGAGCCATGGCACATGCTCAGGAGGATGTGGTTAATTTAGAAGACTTGGAAAAACAACTCAACGTTGAGCAGAGGAAAATATATGACGAAGTTACCAAGCAAATTGATCATGGATTAAGTCATGAGAAGAAAGAGTGCTCATGTACGTCGTTGAAGCCTGTCCGACTGTACGTGAGTGGAGAAGCGGGAACTGGAAAAAGTTTCCTTATTAAAGCAATTTCTTGTTATTTGCAGGAAAGGACTGAGTCATCGCTGTCTTGTGTTGTTAGCGCTCCTACTGGACTGGCAGCACATAACATTAAAGGTATTACTTTGCATCGTCTACTGATGCTGCCAGTGGAGCATGACAACAAATTACAATACCACAAGTTATCTGGGGATGCTTGTTGTGAAGTTTCAAGAGTCTTGAGGAAAATGAAACTTCTTATCATTGACGAAGTAAGCATGGTTTCCAATGTCATGCTTGCCTTTGTGCATTTGAGAATGCAAGAAGTTCTTAAAACTGAGTATGATGTGTTATTTGGTGGCAAACACATCATTGTTTTCGGAGATCTTCTGCAGCTGACACCAGTAAAAGGACAACCTGTGTTCAAAATACTCACGCATGAAGATACTAGGAAGTGCCTAGGGAGCATTGGCAACGTCAATATATGGTTAAACTTCAATTATGCTGAACTGCATGAAAATATGCGTCAGGCGAAGGATGAAGATTACAAGAATATTCTACAAGATATTAGAATTGGAAAAGTGACCGAGCATGGCAAAGAAGCTTTAAATGCATGATTACTGTCAAATTTATATCCAGAACAAGACGTTGTGCCTGAGAATATTTTTCAGAAAATTACTGAGAAGAAATCCGGAATATGTTTGATGCCAACTGTTGCAGAATGTGCCATCTTCAACAACAAAATGTTGAATTTAGAAAAGCAAGATATTGTGAAACTTGAAGCTATTGACAGAATAGAGCATATGGGATCAACAATTATTTTGTCTGAGAATTTGAAATCAAAATTGAATTCATTAGAGAAGACTATATCTAAAACAGCGGGTTTTAAAAAGACTTTGAATGTGTGTTTAAATTGCCGAATCATTTTGAGAAGGAATTTACATGTTGAAAGAGGTCTGGTAAATGGATCAATGGGTAATGTTGTTGATTTTGAGAAATACAGAAGTAGAGATGGAATTGAATTTTTAAAAATTAAATTTGATGGCATTGAGGAAGTACAGGTAATTGGTCGTTGTTCTGCTAGGTTTTTGCTTGTTAAAGACTTATATGTTCGCCGTAAACAGTTTCCTGTTTGCTTGGCATATGCGGTGACAATCCATAAATCACAAGGTTTAAGTGTAGATAGTGCATTGGTGAATATTGGAAGTTCTGTGTTCAAGGAAGGTATGGCATATGTGGCTTTGTCACGAGTGAGATCTTTATCGGGATTGTACTTGATTGACTGTGATGTCACAAACATTTGTGCGGATCTAGATTGTGTTAAGGAATACAATAGGTTAAGAAAAGAGTATGCGCCACATTTGCCTCAATATCCTTTGTTTGAGAAACGTGTGGTAGGCCGGAAACGAAGAAATATCAGTAATAGTAGAGAGGTTGAAGCAAAAAGCCCAAAAGTCGATGAACCGAAAATTGTAAGCAGAAAGAAAATGGATTCTGTTGAAGATGTTGTCGGTTTTCAATTTGAAAACAGTTCAGGTGTCAACTGCTATGCTAATGTAGTGGTTAATGTTCTCTTTTCACTAGAGACTTTAAAAGAACAGATTGTGAATAATTCGGAACAAGGTTTATGCTGTGTGTTGAATTCTGTGTTAGAGAAATGTAGTGCTGATAGAACGAGAGTAGAAAGTGTGTCTGAAGTTCGTTATCTATTAGACGAATGTTCAGGTCAAACAGACTTCTCTGAAAATAATCAGCAGGATTGTCAGGAGTTTTTAATGTATATGCTTGATGTATTGCAAGATGAGGGTGTAGATGTAGATCACCTGTTTGGGCTTTCTTATCAATGGCAGCATGACTGCGAGAACTGTATGGTATCAAGTACTACTAGTGTAGACTCAGAAAGATTTATATATTTAACTTTGCCAGACAGTAAATCAGTCTCCTTTAATAAGCTAGTAAAAGCAGCTGATCACAACATGGAGTGTAGCCAATGTAAATCTGAAATGATGTCAACATTAATTATACGAAGATATGGCCAGTATGTCATTTTAATGATCCAACGATGTAGGCCTGATGGATCAAAATTGACAACTTTAATAAAAAAATTTGTTGCTTCGCAGTTGTCAATATCAGGAAGGACTTTTGTAACTGCAGCAATTATCTATCACGATGGTCCTTCAACAACATCAGGACATTACACAGCTTATTTAAAGTCTAGAAACGGCTGGTCATTCTGCAACGATTCTGTTGTAACTTTAAAAAAAAAATTGCCGTTTGACCTTAAAAATTCTTACCTGGTGTTTTTAAAACCAAAATTTTAAGGAAAGAATCTCGGGATTTGCTCAGAGGAATTGCAAAAGGTTCATAAAGTAGAGGGAATGTAAGTCTGCAATGCTGTCTAGATTATTGGTCCAAAACTTTTAATTATAATGTCATTTTAAAAATCCAACTATATAAACCTGATGCAAGTAAGTCTGCTTCATAGTAAGCAGTATCAGTGTCATAGGAAAAGTAGAACATGAGTGAGCAAGAAGGGTAAGATATTAGTAGTCCAGGATTGTGAAAGTAATCTTAAATGTTTTCTTTCTGAAAGTTGCGAAAATAGAAAATGACGGGATTTGATTACAAGAATTACAAGAGTTGTAAATCGCTCCAACATGATTTGGCCATGTGGAAACATGTGGTAGAATGTGAGAAGTCTTTTATTGTATGTAACATATTTTTCAAAACGATGGAGGTTTTCTTTCAGAAAGTGGCGGGATGAAAATATTAATAGCACAACAGAGTGTACGCTGTTCATAGGACATCCTTCGACGTTATGGAAAGTAAGTTAATTTTAAGGAGTTTTGAATTCAGATTTCTTATGTTGTATGGGTTTTTTAAACACAATCATTTTGATTGTGTTTTTTTTTCCCCGCTGTTACATGATGAATACCTTCAAGTCACTGATTTAAGTGAAATTTGATACACTCTGAGAACAGCAAAAATAAACCATTTAACATGTATAATTAATGTTCTACTTTTTGTACTTATGATATACATTTAGAAATGTGAGGTAGATATGGAGAAACTGAGGCTTCTGTAAGTGTCAAAGTTAATGCTTACAGTGCTACACTTCTGGGTACTGTTTTTTTTTTAAAACTGAATAGGCCTCACCTCAAACAAACCTCTTGAAAGGACACATCTTATTTGCATCCTGAAACAATCATTTAAAATGTTAGACACAATTTCATGATGGCTTTACATCTCTTTTGCGCTGCTATTGCATCACTATTGTGAGACATAAGCAGTGCAAAAGATGCACCATGTTCCAAAATAGGCCTCACTTCATCAGCATCAAGATACTGTTTGTTTAATATATATATCTTTAGGATTGTGTAGGGGACGTAGAGAAGCAGAGGCTTCTGTAAATGTTAAAGTTGTTGAAAAACTGTTTGTTCTTGAACCTTTTCCCTTGTCTTTTCTAATTTTTAAATACATGTTTTAATATTTTTGAAATGTTTGTTCTCTCTTTCACAGATTGAAAGTATGAAAAAAGAATTGAAAAAGTTAACAAGAATTATAAGGTAAATGTTTTCTACTCTTTTCGTTACATTTCAATCACATTCACCTACTTTAGGGCTTCAGACTATAGAGCTTTAAACAAAGATTATTTAAATGTGCAAATTTGGAGCTGTGCCCGTGGGTTTTGGTTCAATACACAAGTGCATTGACCTAAAATGCGTGTGCACATTACCAAATCGCCGTCTGTTTCCTCAGGCGTACTCCTCCCACACCTTTGAAGTGAAGTTTAGCTTCACTATAAACGCCCCGGCTGCTTTACCTTCTCATTCTACTGTCCTCGCTTCGTCCCCTCTCCTGTCTGCCGTGTGCATTTCTCCTCTCCCCCCCCCCCCTCACAGTAACGTCACTCACACACGCAACGCCATTCACACACGCAACACCATTCACACACGCAACGCCACTCACACACACAACGCCACTCACACACACAACGTCACTCACACACACTACGCCATTCACACACGCAATTCATCCACGCAATGCCCCTAATCCACGCAATACCAGTCATCCACGCAATACCAATAATCCACACAACGCCAATTATCCATGCAATGCCTCTCATCCACACAACGCCACTCATTCATTTGCAAAACCAAACGAACAAACTCTTCTATTGTGAAACCTATTGCATTTTCAATGCTTGATTCTTTCACTTCCTTATGTATTTTGTTTTCCACAATTATATCCTCTTCCTTCTTTTCTTAGGTAAATAAATCTATTAAACACCATTTCTTTTTTAGTCCCTATAGCTGTCTTTCTTTTTACATCACTCTCTGTTTTCTTCTCTTGTACTTACTCCTTTATTTATTTTTTTTTTTAAATTGGGGTTAGCTCCCGGTTCGCGTACCGGCGAGCGAACCGGAAAGCGAACTAAAAAAAAACAGCTTGCCAGAGTGTTACACTTTCTAGCAATTTTTGTAAAAAGGGGAGGTAGTTCTGAAAAGAACTTTTTTTTTTTTGTTTTATATTTTTTTTTCTTTTTTGAACATTATTTTTTTTTGTGTATTTTTTTAACACTTTTTTGTTTTTTTTGTTTTTTTTCAAAGGGAAAGAACAGAAAGAGGCATTGAAAATGGCTCAACAGGAGCAAAAAAAAAAATTAAAACTTCTTGCGTTTGGAACATTGGTGTTTCTCGAAAGCCAGATTAATTAATTTCACACTCATGTTAGCGCATTAAATTAGTGTTCCACAATATAAGCATGTCAGCTTAAGATGCACAACATTTTTTTGTATGTTTGGCACAGTTTCGTTTGCCTCTGCCACTGAGAGAGAGAGATCAGAAGATGTTCTAGCCACCGAAGTTGGGGGGTTCTGTTGTAGTTCTCTCATCTCTGCACGACTATAGTTTATTGGATGCCACCTCTGCATGTGTCGGTGCATCGTGTGATTTCCAAAGCTGTATTTTTTATTAGTTCCTCTGGATAACTTATCTTGACAGATAAGGCACGTAGCATAGCGTGCATTGACTTTTTTTTCTCCAGGAGGAATGCTAAAAAATTGCCAGATAAAGCTTTCTTTCCGATGAGATACCCGGGGTAATTCTTGGACAAATCGTGGTCCCTCTTCTTCCTCTCCGTCTTCTTGTTCCTCTTCCTCCTCTGTGTTTCCAATAAATTGTGCAGGTGGTCCTCTCTTCCTATTAGGAGATGGTGGTGGTGGGGGTGCAGAAGCTGAAGCTACTATTGAAGCCATCAGAGAAAATGATCAGGTCTTCTTTTCTCAAAGTTGAAAGTCAGAGTGGGAAAAAAGGTGGGGGCTTTCATCATTTGGGAAAAGAAATAGTTCTAAACCAATGAAAAGTGTTATTTTTAGGTCACATGACCTAGTCTTACATCATTAGGAAACCAAAAGTGAAATGAACCAATGAAAACTTTAATAAACAAGTCACATGACCTGTTCCGCTCACGTTACGCGGAGCGCGCCGCGCATCGAATCGCTTCCGGTTCGCGTTCCGGAGCACTTCCGGGAGCGCTAACGCGGCGCGTCATAAGACGCATTACGCGACAACGTGATATGTCGCGTTTCCGCGACGCGTCACGATGTTGATTTCTGATGCGGTAGTTGCGTGAACGGAACGTTTACCGGTTAGCGGACCGGGTCGTGGCATCAAATTGAGCTAACGGAAAGCTTTCCGGTACGCGAACAAGGAGCGAACCCCAAAAATATTTTTAAAAAAAATAATCATAAACATATACCATATAATTTGGGATATAAAGAAAAAGACATTTTACAGCTACAGATATTAGCTTTTAAAAAACCATTGAAATTCAATGAAAAAACCATAGGTTATAGACCATATATAGTTAGGAATTAGCATTTACAAAACCATATTTTACTCACACAGAACCATTGAAATTTCATATATAGTTAGTTGCCCTAACTATATGTCGCGCACCCGCAATCCACTGCTGATGATGTCACATATTACATCATTCATGACATGGTCAGTGACATCACTGATGACATCACTGATGACAACATCCAGTGACTGTATGTTTCTGTAAAGTTAAAATATGTCTTACATATTGAAGAATGAGTGGATGTATAAGTGTCTGGATGAAGGATTTAGTAGGTGCATGACTGACTGTATGAGTGAGTGATTAAATGTGTCTCACTGAGTGCATGGGTTAGTGACTAAACTGTCTTAATTTGTGCATCATTATGTCTGTTGTTCTGTAAACTGCTGCATGTGTTGATCAGTAGCTATATGAGTAACTATATGGGTTATTGATTGGTTGCCCAAGAATTTGTATGGGAGACTAAGTGTGTGTGGGGGTGGCTGGGAGGTGTATGACTCTGTGCATAGATGTGTGAGCAGTTGATTCACTAGATGTATGGGTTCAAAAGTGCATGTGGAAACAGCTGTATGGGCGGTTGACTGAGTACATTGGTGAGTGAATGGATATCTCAGTGCTACATGTCAAAGTAAGTACATATGTAAAACACAGTACATGTGAGAGTAGACATATATAACTAACTGTGCAGAAGAGCCAGTGAATGTGTGAGTGGCTGCATGGAACATTGAAAACTTGTATCAGTGATTGTATAAGAGAGTAAAAATATGTTGAAATATGTTTGAATTAGTAAGGTGTGTATAACTGTATAGTTGAGGAAATGGAGGTGTGATTGATTCTTTGCATGACTGAGTAGGTGCATGAGTAACTCCGTAGATGAGTGACAATCTGTGAGTGTCTGTTTACACTGAGTGTATCTAAGGTTATATTAGAGTCTGAAGAGGTTCATCGTATTACCACATGAATGATGTCATCAGTGATGTCATCAGTGATGTCATTTGAGATGTCATCAGTGATGTCACTGACCATGTCATGAATTATGTAATATGTGACATCATCAGCAGTGGATTGCGGGTGCGCGATATATAGTTAGGGCAACTAACTATATATGAAATTTCAATGGTTTTGTGTGAGTAAAATATGGTTTTGTAAATGCTAATTCCTAACTATATATGGTCTATAACCTATGGTTTTTTCATTGAATATATATATATATATATATATATATATATATATATATATATATATATATATATATTACCTACTGGCAGTCGACAGTAGGCAGTTATAGTTAGGACCTATTTTCCATAGGAAATCCGCAACATTCTATTCCCAATAACTTTAGCGCCGGTTGACTAATCTTCAAGAAATTTTCAAAACTTTTGGCCAGCTCAGGTCCGCTCCTATCCTGAAAGTCTCGGGGTGATTTGTCAAGCAGGGGCAGAGAAAAAAGGGGGGTCCCAAAAACGTGTTTTCCCCATGCAATTTTCCATAGGAACATTTAGTCGCAGCTACAGCCCGAACTGCTGAACGGAATTACACCACATTTGGCAAAAAGGTAGCCCTTGGTTCCGAGTAGTGCCTTTTTGTTAAATGGTGTAAATCCGTTCAGTAGTTCCTGAAAAAATCAAAAGTTAAATTATATATATATCTATGGCCGCAGAGGATCCGCTCACCCTCCCGAGCACGAGCTTCATGCTAAATGGCTGTCAACACTCCAAATCAGGAAGTGTTGGCATCCATCTTGTGCCTCTGTAGAATCGAGGCACAAGAAAGGAGAGAAAAAAATGCGCATACCACAAAAAGGGGGCAGGATAGAAACACCCTGACCCTCTAGGCCTGCTTAGGGTGTCCCACAAGGATCCCCAGGGCTCCAAAAATGATGTACAGGGGGCTAACAGCCCCCCAAGCCCCAGGGACCGCAACCCCCCTGGGCTTCAATACAAGTGGGTGGGGGGCTCAAAGGCCCCCCCAAGCCCCGGGGACCACCACCCCCGTTGCTTCATTAGAATATATGCAGGTTGCTCACGGCCCACTATGCATACATCTAGAGAACAACAAGCTGCTGGATCCATCTCAATCAGGTTTCAGAATGTTTCATAGCACTGAAACTGCCCTACTCGAGACCGTGGACAATATAAGGCTGACCCTCGATGCAAAACAATCTGCCATTCTGATCTTGCTCGACCTATCGGTTGCCTTCAACACCATCTCACATAGCATTCTTTTAGAATGCCTGGCTGAAATTGGTGTCGAAGGCTCAGCCTTACTCTGGATCAAAAGCTACATGACTGAACGGCGTTCAAAGGTCCAAATAGGATCATTTTCCTCAACAAACCAGGAAAACGACAAGGGTGTCCCCCAGGGATCAATACAGTGACACCAAACTAAGATTCTAACAATGCATGATCTCAATGTCAATAAAGGACTGGATGACCAACAACTATTTGATGCTCAATGCCGGCAAAACAGAGATACTGCTCTTTGGAAATGCCCACAAACATTGGACAGACGAATGGCGGCCCCCGGCAATGGGTCCCTGCCCCTCTCCCAAGACCACAGCCCGGAACTTGGGGGTTACAATTGATCACCAGCTGTTCATGACTGACCATGTTAACAAGATATTGCACACGAGTTTTGAGCTGATGCGCAGCCTTAAGAATATTTTTAAATGGATCTCCCTACCATCCCGCGTGCCCCTAGTTCAAGGTTTAATCATAAGCCGTATGCCTCCATTAACTAAACCCTCTTGGCAAAACTCCAGGTCCTGCAAAACACTGCAGCCAGGATGGTGCTTAATCTCCCCCCCACCCGCGCACCCCCTCTGTGCCTAGCCTCAGGACATTACACTGGCTCCGCATAAAAAAACAAAAAACGCATCAACTTCAAATTATGCTGCCTAGTTCATAAAACCATCAACAGTCAAGTGCCTAAATACCTTGAAAAAAAACTTACAGACTATCGCCCGACCAGAACCCTCCAATCCACTAGCAAGCTTCTCCTAACTGTTCCCAAAGTCTGCACAGTTAGAAACGGCGACAGATCCTTTTCTAAAATAGCCCCAGAAACCTGGAACGCTCTGCCTCTACACATCCAACCACCAGAAATTCCTAAGAAACTTAAAAACCTGGCTTTTCTAGCTCTGTCTGGCTATCTGTTTCTTCACCTGAGCATCCGCTAGCGCTATGAGACCTACGGGTGATTTATGCGCTCTACAAATACAAATCTCATAACTTAAAACGGACACGGCGCATTTACACAGGGGCGAAGGGAGGGGACGGGGCCTGAGGTGAGGTGTGCAAACACACCCTGTGGCGTGTTTTACGTTGAGGAAATAATTCCCCTTCAATCCTGAGAGCCCCTGAGGGCCAACTAGCCCACCAGATGCTTCCAATAAGCGCCATTGTGCGGAGTTGCAGAGAGGAGGTCCAGGCCGTACCACTTTTTACACCTCTCTGCAACGCAGCTCTGTGGAGCGTACTGGAGGTTGCTAGCGGGCTAGTTGGACCGTAGGAACCCTCAGGATTCAAGGGGACTTAATCTCCAAAATTAAAATGGCCACAGGTCGCATTTACATAGTGGATGAAGGGAGTGGAGGGGGCCTGAGGTGACGTGTGTAAACACGCCCTGTGGCGTGTTTTAAGTTGGAGAATTAATTCCCCTTCAATCCAGAGGGCCCATGGGGGCCAACTAGCCCACCAGGTGCTTCCAGTAAGCACCACTGCGCTGCATTGTAGAGAGGTGGTCCAGGCCGTGCCCCTTTTTACACCTCTCTGCAACGCAGCTCTGTGGCGCTAATTGGAGATACCTGTGGGCTGCTTGTACCTAAAGGACACTCAGGATTCTAGGGGACTTTATCCACCAAATGAAAACGGCCACAGGGCGTGTTTTTCACATGTCAGCTCAGCCCCCCCTTCACCAGTGTGCAAACGCGACCTGTGGCGCGTTTTAAGAAGTATTTTTAATCCTCCTGCCCTATTATATACTAGGGGCTTACAGAGGAGGTCATGCTAATAACAGGGGTAACACAATGCATAGTGTTCCCTAGTGTATGTAGGTGTTTTAACTCTATTCTGTGGGGCAGATTTACAACAAAGTAACACAGCACGGTGCAGCAAGTAATTTTGCTGCATCGTGCTGCGTTAGTTTGGAAAGCACAGAGATGCAACATATTTACAAGAATATGTCGCAACTCTGTGCTTCCCCTGCGCTGGCGCACAAACTGCAGCCATGCGCCGGCACAGGCACCCTTGCACCATGGTGCAAGGATGCCTGCGACGTGGGGAGATTGTTTTTGTGCAGGAAGGAACACCTTCCTGCACAAAAACTATCACAAGAGGCTTTTTCCTCTTTCAATGCGTGCTGTAGAATGCAGCAAGCATTGATAGAGGAAAAAACGAGGAGGAATGAAAACATTTCTCCTCGTTGCACCACCTCTAGGGTGGCGTAGCATTCACACGCATCTCCAGATTTACGATTTTTCGTAAATCTGGAGATGTGTCTTGTTCCATGGTGTTGCGTGGGAACACCCACAGCAACACCCATGGAACGCCCCTTCCACACATAGTGCTGCGTGTGAAGGGGCCATATTTACGAGGGGCGGAAAAGTCACACAGGGTGGCTTTTCCTCTCCTTGTAAATATGGAGGAGCCCAATGCGCCACCAGTACCTCACGAAAAGTGATGTAGTGGTGGCACAGGGGGCTTGTAAATCTGCCCCTTAGTGTCTTTTAGCATAGCACTGCCTCTAGGACTGGTTAGTCAAAGTCAGTTACCACCAGTACCTATCTGAAAAAGTTGAGGGTACAGGATGATTTTGCAACAAGGCCTCTTTCTGCTCCTCTGTTTGCTCTTTCTGCATGTCTTCCTTCTTCATGCACTTTTCTTCGCCTTTGAGGACTTCTGTTGCTTCTTTCTGCATTTCTTCTTCTTTCTGCGTTTTTTTTCCCTTTCTTTACATGTCCTACCTCTGTAGGCATAGTTCGAAACTAGCAATTAAATAACCTTTGAAATAAACTGGAAAAAACATAGGTTTCAGCCACGTTATAGTTACAAATTAGCATTTAAAAAACCTTTGAAATTCACTGAAAAAAACATAGGTTTCAGGCACGTTACAGTTAGGAATTAGCATTTAACAAACCTTAGAAATTCACTGGAAAAACTTAGGTTCCAGGGGCGTTACAGTTAGTTGGGCATTCCACACGTTCAAAACCATAGACATTCCCCCGTTATAGTTAGTTCAACTAACTATAACTCGCAATGCACTGCTAATGATGTCACATATTACATCACTCATGACATGGTCAGTGACCTCACTGATGACATCAACCTTGTGATAGAGTTGCAGACCTCCTCTCACACAAAAATAGAAACTAACATTAAAAAAAATGAGATACCAATACCAGTTACAACACACCTATTCAGTAATTCCAAGATCTACACACACATCCACTCATTCACCAATAGTTCGATACAGTCACTCATACATGTACTCACTCATCACATGTACTCATACACCTATACATCCTGTTACACACTGAAACTCATCCATAGAGTTACTCACACACATGCAAACAAAGTATCAAACATCCATTTATTTATATATAGTTATACACACACCACCATACTTACTTCTACAGAAACTTACACATACTTACTCTCTTAAACAATGACTTATAGAAACGCATATTTATACAGGAACTCTCCCAATCTCTCACTCTCACATACACTCACTTATATACACATATATGCATTGGGACTGTTAACGTTGGATGATACATTGTTGGATTATGTGTATAAAACCCATTTTTCAAGCATTGATGAACTACTCATGAAGCTAATGAGTGTGGATTAAAACATGAGGAATCTTTCAAACTTGTGAATTTCACTTCATGATGAACTGTGCATAAACATTTAGACTTTGCAGTCATTTGAGTGCTGTGCACTGGGGAGTCTTCCTCCAAGCTGAGGAAGCTTTGTAGTAGACCATCCTAAACTAAACAAGATAATTCTTCATTTAGAAACCTTTCTATTATCTTTGCCAGGAAAGGCAACCTAAAGATGGGTCTATAATTAGAGGGGTCCTTAGGATCCAGATTGGATTTCTTCAAAAGTGGCACAATGGAAGCTTTCTTCCATTCAGTGGGGAAGCGCCCTGAGGAGACCATAAGATTGAAGATAGGCCGGAGTGAAGAGGCTACGATCTCGGGGGCTGAATGAAGAATTTTCGGTGGGCATGGGTCGAGGGGAGATCCGGAGAATTAGTTTGGTAATCTGGTGAAGAGTGATGGGCGGAAAAGATGAGAAAGTAGGTATGGAGGAGCTATCCAGGTGTGAGTGAGATCCAGAACTATCACCTGAGTTTTATTGGAGGGCAATGAGGATTGGTTCGCTTGGGGCAAAAATGCATCAAAGACATGTTTAACCTTTCGTTGGAAAGAGTCTGCTAGCTTATTGCAAAATTGTTGCCTTCTTACGTGATCTTGGGTTTCTGGGAGATTAGAGAGTTTTTTAATAGTAGAAAATAGTATTTTAGAGCAGCCATTGGCTTCTTCTATTTTTTCCTTGAAGTACGCTGACTTTACCTTCAGAATAAGGTTTTTAAATGTTTGGATGGCTAGTATGTAGTCCGTTTTGGTCTGAGCATCGCTTTCTAGCCTCCACTTTCTTTCTAGTTTTCCTCATATTTGTTTTTGTGTTCTCAATGACTCATTGAGCCATGGTTCTGACGGAGATTGCCTGACTGATCTCAGAGTAGTTAGAGGAGCCAGCTGCTGGCCTGCGGAGTCCACCCAGGAGGGAGAGCTCATCCCTGCCACGTCCAGGTCTGGGGCAGGATGTAGGGACTAGGTAAGCATTTTGTTTAGCTCTTCTATCATTACCTTGTTCCAGGGGTGAAAGCTGATAGCTTTATTAGAGGGTTTAGAGGGCCTTTTAGGCGGCAGGGCAATTTCAAACATAATTGCCTGGTGATCCGACCAGATAAGTGGCAATGCTCTGGTCCATACTAGGTTGGGATGATCCGAAAAGATCCAGTCCAAGCAATGCCCGGCCGAGTATGTGACCCCTTTGACCAACTGACTAAGTCCTGCACTGGCAATGTGATCAATAAGGGCTTCAGTATCCCTCTCTGCACTGTTTTCCAGGTGGAAGTTGAAGTCACCCAAAATAGAGAAATTAGACTGGTCTGGTTTGTTCTCCAGAAGTTGACCTATTGAATTTAGAAAGCTAGCTTTAGTTTTAGGTGGACGATAAAGTAATGTGCCATTAAAAGTGTTCTGACTATTAAGCCCGATTTTAAAAATAGCTGCTTCACACTCTGTGTTATCTAAGATTGGTTTAAACCACGTTTTGAAATTATTTCTGGCCATTAGCGCTATGCCCCTCTCCTCTTTTCCCTACTTTGTCTTTCCTGAGGATTTTAAAAACCTCAGGGGAAGCCCTTAGAAGAACACATGGCCACAGTTCATTAAGTAACATGCAAGTCCATTTGTCTTTCTTTTTCCTTGTACAGACTCCTATAATGACAAAAGGAAACGTAAGTCACATCCTTTTTTTTCCATAACCTACACAAAACCAATACCTTTAATATATATAAAGTATTTTGTATACATGATTTAATATTAAATTCTTTATACCCTTTGATTTCTTTGGCTTCTGTGCCAACATGACCACAGTTATTACCTTATTTAGAAGCTACACACACAATGTATTCTTTCCAATGAGTAACCAGGAAGTGGTTCCACTCAAGGCAACCATTTTGTTATGTCAGCATTCTAGCTTTTTTCTGGACACAAGGATGTTGACGTCTCACCACCGCGGCCCCACTAAATAGTTTGCAGAAGTGACTGACCGGCACCTACAGAGCCATTAAGCAAGGGAGTAGCCTTGATGCAGCAGTAAGTACGGCATAGCCACTCCTAACACGAAAGGTCAGACAACCGCTGACCGTACAAGTATCGCTACCCTTGTAGCAATTCTCACTTCTGCTAAAACTCATATCTGGGATAATTTTTCTATCTTATCCTTTTAGGCACAGTGTGACTACAGGCGTCCCTTCCCCCGTACGGTCTCATGTTGCAAATTGGAAGCAACTAATATGTATGTGCTTTTAAATCACTTTTTTCATAATTATGTTGAATATGTGTTTGTCCTGTATAAGCCTTGTGTGTGATTAATCATTTCCTAAGCAAAGAAATTGCTTATGGTAGCACTAGAAGTGGTCACTTTTACTGCAAGAAATATATCACATGTTTTCTGTTGTGTGTTGGGGCTATGAGTGCGCAAGGCCGCAGTTAGGCCTGAAGTGTAGTGCGGAGGCTGGCAGCGCGCAGCGCAGGAACTCAGCCCGACACAGTGGTCACAGTCGGAAGTGACGTGCACGAGCGCCCGCCCTTCTTTTATTTCACCCCGCAGGCCACGCCTGGCCTGCGGATGTAGGGATGCGTGTGTGCGTGCGGCAACTAGACCGTTGCCTGCATTACATCTCTATCCAACTATATATTTTTTTTTAAGGATGAAAACAGTCCTGACTTGTACTACAGTTCAAACAAAAATGCCTGGGTACTTGCGTGTCCCTTGATGACAGCTTCAGCGTCTCAGCAGGCAGGCATAGTCTTTCAACTTCTGACTCGGTGGTGGGTTGGGCCGCAGGTTATATCTCCGGGCTTTGGCCCTGACAACTTCAGCACCTTGAGGAGTGCCTCTGATCGTGGTCGGCGGTTTTTGGGGCACCGACGCAGATTCAGGCTCTTCCGCTTGGCTCTCTGGAGAGATGTTATCTTCTTCTCCAGGAGTCGTTGTCTCGTGTGGTTCGTTGTCCATTTCCGCTGCCTCCGGGCATTGTCTGGATTCTGGAGGTAGGGCCTTGAACCAAGATGCATTTCTTGATACTTCCTCTTCCCCCTTTTGGGCGGTGACCATAGTGCCTTTTGTAGATTTTACTGTCCAGGTACCCGGCTCATATCGAGTTTGGAACTTTCCCCCGGGGCGTCTGTTCCGTATGATCACTCGGGTCCCCGGGCTTAAACTTCTAGGGGTGGCTCTTCTGCACCGGCTGGCTCGCTGATTTCCTTGCCGCCTTCGTTCTTGTGCTTCGTCGGTGGCTGCCGGGGACGGGGTCCAGCCCGGGGCATTGGGGAGAAGATCTCTCCTGGGCCCTTGGAACATGAGGGTCCATGGGCTGCTTTTTGTGGTGCAATGAGGGGTGCCCCTGTACTCCCGCAGGAACTCATGCAGTCTCTGTTCGGGGTCGGCCTGTTCCACCATTGCTATCCGGAATACCTTGTTGAGGGCCCGCATGAATCCCTCAACGTCCCCATTTGCCTGGGGCCATTGAGGCGTGATGCGATGATGCTGGATGCCCCTGTTCTTGAGATATTTTGCAAATTCAGCCCCTTGGAAGGGCGGTCCGTTGTCACTCCGTATCTCAGACGGATACCCGAACATGGAGAATATTTTCTCCAATGCTGGCCCTACGTATGTAAATGCAGTGGAGACAACCCTCTCCACTAGCGGGTATTTCGAGTAAGCGTCGATAGCCACTAGTGTGTGTCCTTCCCCCGGGAAGCTCCCAAAATCTATGCTGACCTTGGTCCAGGGAGATGTGCAGGCTTCTTCAGTGTTCAACGGTGCGGGTCTCTCAGGGTCACTTGTCAACTGGCAGGCCATGCAGTTCCTCACGTATTCCTCCACCATGTTCTCCAGCTCCGGGAACCATACCTTTTCCCTCATACGTGCCTTCATCTTTGTCGTGCCTTGGTGGCCCCCATGAGCGAGTTGTACTGCCCGGTGCCTCAGGCTCTGGGGAATAACTAGCTGTGCCCCTCTCAATAATACTCCTACTTCAGTAGCACTTAGTTCATGCCGAACTCGCCACACCTTCGTGAGTGCCTCTTTGTCTTCCACGGACCAGAAATTGGGTGGGTGTAAGTAGTCAGCCCACGACCCTTCTCGAACTGCTTGTAGCGACCTCAGATAGATGTTGTCAGCGACAGCTGCTTCCTTAATATCTTCAATTGTCATGCTTTGGGGGCATGACGTGAGTGCCACCCATTGGGCATATTCTTCACAGTCGTCGTCCACTGATTCTGGCTCCGATTGGGAGGGATGGCGTGATAAGTAATCTGCTGGATTCTTGGCCCCAGGGCGGTATATTACTTCCATCTCGTATGATTGTAGTTGAATTACCCATCGTTCAATGCGAGGTGGTGGGTGTGGAGCAGTTCCCTTGAAAAGGGACACCAAGGGTTGGTGGTCAGTGACCATTACAAAAGGGTGTCCCTGTAGATATAGATGGAAATGGCCACAAGCCCATTTAATGGCAAGAGCCTCCCTCTCGATCTGGGCATACCTGGTTTCCGTAGGAGTTAGGGCTTTGCTGGCGAAGGCTAACGCCGTCCACTGACCAGGTTCATGCTCCTGGGTCAAAACCGCACCGAGGCCCACTGGGCTGGCATCGACGATTACCTCCGTACGTTTCATAGGGTCAAAGTATGAGAGAGTGGCTTTCTCCAGGAGTGCATCCTTGACTCCCTGGAATGCTTCATTTTCTTTCGGGCTCCACTGCCAGGTGGCATCCGTCTTGGTCAGCGCTCGTAGCGGCTCACTCAGAGTAGCTAGGCCCGGTATGAACCGGCCACAGTATGTTGCCATGCCAAGGAAGCTTCTTACTTCCGTCGGGGACTTCGGTGCAAGGGCGTCTTTGATGGCCTTGGACTTCCTCGGGTCTACCTGGATACCCTCCTGGTTAAAGACGTATCCGACAAATTCTATAGATGGCTGAAAGAATTGCCATTTTTCTTTGTGGAGTGTCGCTCCATAGGTACTCAGTCTCTTTAGTACATCCCGGAGGTGTTTGTGGTGTTCCGACGCGGTGGCCCTGACGTTTGAGAGCCCGTGAGATCTGGCCAGGATTAGAATATCTTCCAGTGATATCCCTGGTTTACGTAGAATTGACCCTCTCAGCACCTTGTCTCGACATCCTTGAATGATTTGTCTCCTTATGGCCTTCGGTTGATCCTCGTCGGTACAGGAACTGGCTAGTTCCCTGACGCGGGCGTAGAATTGGACCGTCGTTTCTCCTTCCCTCTGGCGTGCCTGACCCAACTTGAAGACCTCGAAGTCCAAGTTCAGCTGTGGGTCAAAATGGGCGTTGAGGGCAGCAACTGCCGCATCATAATTATCCGCTGCCCCCGTGTTGGGCAAATGTTTGAACAGTCTGAATATCTCATCCCCTGCATAGTGTAGCAAGAGCGACCTTCTCACTGCTTTGTCTGTCTCTCTCATGACCACGAAACAATTATCCAGTATTTCGAGCCATATCTTCCATCTTGGCGCGGCTGTGGATGGGTCCTCCGTTTCGCTGAATGGGGGTAGTACCCCAGAAGCAGCGTGCTGAAACGGGATATTAATCGTAGCTGCTGGCGCGTCTTCGTCTGCCATGGTGGTAGTGCGTCGGGGTGGCTTTCTCTACTTGTCTTTACTCACAATGTGAGGGGTGTGCGCACCCACGGACTGTCCTCTGTAGTTGCGCTGGTACCACGACGCCTCGTGGTAGCTGTGCGGCTCACCTCAGCTCCGTTGATCGTCTCCCCGGCCTCCGTATGCGTGAAGGCGCTGGAATCCTGTTTGGGGTCCTTCTTAGAACTGCGTAGCTGCATACACTCCCTCCAGGGCACAGTAGGATGCACCCTCAGCCGTTTTCCACACCTCACGCGCAATGCGTGAGCATTGGTAGGGCGTTTTCCCGCCTCTCACGCGCAATGCGTGAGCATTGGTAGGGTGTCCCGGGATCCGCGGCTCACGCGAGATGCGTGAGATACAGCACCTTGTCGCGTCTCCGGTCCGGTAAACCGCACCACGGCACCGCGTCCTGCAGGCAGTCACTGGATCTTCTGGGGCCCAGGCGTGAGGAGGCAGGGGTGGGCCGTCAGGCACAGGAGGGCACCACGCCACTGCAAGCAATGCAGGCACCACGCCACAGCAGGCAATGCACCACGGTAGGCACCGCGTAAGGGAGCAGGCAGCTCCGCCACAGCCACCGATGCGCGGGCGAGGGTTGGGCCCCCTCCGCTCGTCGCCAATGTTGTGTGTTGGGGCTATGAGTGCGCAAGGCCGCAGTTAGGCCTGAAGTGTAGAGCGGAGGCTGGCAGCGCGCAGCGCAGGAACTCAGCCCGACACAGTGATCACAGTCGGAAGAGACGTGCACGAGCGCCCGCCCTTCTTTTATTTCACCCCGCAGGCCACGCCTGGCCTGCGGATGTAGGGATGCGTGTGTGCGTGCGGCAACTAGACCGTTGCCTGCATTACATTTTCCACGCAGTTGATTTGTTTTACCATAATTTAGCATGAAAATTTGTGTTTAGGCCTGACACCATGACAACCGTTTTGTATCTCATAGTTTTTCAACAGATTTATCCTGATACAAACACAGATTGGTGCTGTATGTATATTTCGTACTATTTATATTTCATCACAAAATTATTTTCCTGACTAAAAAAAGACATGAGTGGTATCAGGGTGCATTCATTCTTGGTCCAGAAGAATAGCCTTGGGGTAGGACTAAAAACATGTCAAACATTTTTCTCTCAAAGTTCCCTTATCTTTCCCCACATTTTAATCATACCGGGTAGAGGTATGAGTAAAAAATATTTTCCTTCTAGTCCGGTATTTTTCATTTTATCCTTTCTTTCTCCCCCCCCTCCCACTCCCACATTTAACTTTATCCGATACATTTTTTTACCAACAATAAGTGCTCCCATGCAACATGTAGGTCGCAACACGGCCGTTCCGCAGTGGAACGGGAAGAACCCAATGAATATCTGCCAACAAGAGGAAACCCTGGTGGGTGAGGGTTATTAATGGAAAACCCACCGTTTTCCTAACAAACAACAGAGTGGGAAGAAAACCCTTTGTATGACAGAAGGGCTCTCTTTGAATATAACATATCTACCTGGAGGACGAGCCACTGTGTTCTTTTTCCTCTACCTCTCCCCTTTTTTTGAAATACCATTAGCAGGGGTGGCTCCTCCATTAGGGTAGAGGCGCTTCGCCCTACTGCTTTCTCGCAGTGAGAGAAGCAGAAACATAAAATGGTATTTTAAATACCATTTTATGTTTCTGCTTCTCGAACTGCGAGAAAGCAGAAGGGTATGCCTGGTTGGGGGCGGGTGTAGGAAGCAGTGGCTTGCCCAATGCTGCAGGCCCTGACTGTTTGGTCCGCCCTCTGGGGCTGGCCAAACCAGTCATGTGCACTCTGACTTTTCTCTATGTAGGCTGCATGCCGCCTACATAAAGGGAAATGGCCGGTCACGGGACCATGCGAACCCCAGCGACACCCCCCTCACCCCACCTGCCCTCCCACCCACGAGTCATGCCGGCCGCGACTGACCATTAGACTTCAACAGAAAGCAAATATAAGGTAGTGTCTCAGGCTTTACCTGGGGTCCCACAGGGATTATGTTACCTTAAAAAAAAAAACTGAGAAGAAAATTAGAAAAGGGCACGTTACAACTGCCACACCTTTTATTATATAGTTGGTCTTTTCATTTTAAAACTGTATAATTGCAGGAGCTCTCCCAGACCATTCTAACTGAGGGTTGACGTTCCAATACATGTTTAAAGATGTCAGGAACCAGCCTATCTATATACATTTGAAGCACCCAAATGGTTTAAGAAAGTGTGTCTAAAGAGACTCCAAGCAAGTGCCAACATATGGTGGATATACCACAGCCAAATGGAACTAATTTGGAAAAACCCTGCCACACCAGTGTTTATGAAAGGTCACGGGAAGACTTATTGGAAAATAGAGGATGAACATCATAGAATGACTTGTGTGACAGGGCAACCCTAGAGGAGGACTACGGGTGCCCCAAGGGTACCGCAAAGGTGTGCTCAACGTCCGTAGAAGGGCAGGACCCGCTGCCACAGGCGGCGCAGGACATACGTAAGTCGCCTGGTGCAGAGACGGAGCCATCCAGAGCCCGAGAAGAAGAAGCGCAACGGAGGCTCGAACATTGGGAGCAGAGAGCAGAAGCGAGTACAGAGAACTAAAACCGGACTGGAGACTAGGAGAAGCGGAGTGAGGCTGCGCTGACGGTTATCTCAGGGAAAGGCGCACTGGACGAGGCAGCCGAGGCTCTGTCACTGAGCCACGGCTTCAGGCAAGTGGCCCAAACGACCGGACAGGTTATAGGTGGGTGGTTTTTAGGTCTCGGCCTGCGTAGGCTGCGCTTGCGCAGTCTCGCTGGCTAGATTTTATGTCTTAGAGTAGGGGGCTTAAACCCGCCCCTCTTCTCCATTGGCTGGCTTCCTAAACGGAGGCCAGCCATTGGAGAAGACAGGCGTCTTTCCGTTTAAGCCCCGTCTTTTTCGGATTGAGGGGTGTGTTTTTTAGTTTCTTTCTCTCCTCTTCCCATTGGCTGAAATTTTACATTCCAACCAATGAGAAGAGGAGAGAAAGAAAAACAGGCCCCCCAAGCCGAAAATGATGCTGCGTTTCTCCGAGGCATTCCTGCTTCGCCTCGGAGAAACATGGTGGGAAATGAAGGGGGCTCTCGTGGCCCCACGATCCGCATTGTGCACAAAGGCCTGGCCCAGCGTGGCACTGTGCACGAGATTCCTGCATGCACAAGGCTTCTGAAGGTAAGGGGGTGGTGGGCCCTCTAGCGCGGCTGGCGGGCTTCTTACGAGTCCCCGATGCTCTCTGCAGGCTCACTAGCGCGGTTGGCGGGCTCTTTACGAATCCCCGATGCTCTCTGCAGGCTCACTGCACACAGCCAACTGGAAGAAGAAAGCGCTTGAAGAGGGACCCACCAAAGCTGTAGAGCACGAGTACTTACTCAAAAGCGGCGGATGACTGACGTACTTGGCTCGGAGCATTAAATCGGCAGTGCGTCCCTGTCCTCACAAAATGGCGGCTACGGGTAGGAGAGAGAACCCCTGAAGCTGACGAAGGCGAGCGGCCCCAGAGAACTGTGGAAAAGGTGCGCTACTGTGGCGCAATATAAGGGGAGCGGCACAGATTAAGTCTGTAGCTCAGCGATTTAACACAGCACCTGGGAGAGCTGGCACAGAGCCTCCCACGACGAGATTACCTAGCGAAGACGAGGGCACCCGCAAGCAGATGCCCCGCAGGCAGGGGCCTGCAACTGGTGAGTGGCGCTCGAATGGATATACACCCTGCTGACTGTTAAGCGCGGCACCCCCGTGGGACTCAGCCTGCATCAGCTCTAAAAGTCCTGAGTCTGCTGCATCAAATGCCAAGCGCACCCCTGCAGAGCGCCGAAATAAGTTGCAGCGATACAAAAGGGGATGATGGACGGAGCGCTTGAGCCAATCAAACACTCACCCCCAGTCAACTGATCTGAGTTTAATCCATCACCATTCTTTAGCTCACTCAGCCACCCCAGTTCAGACATGGCCATATGCAAATCAGTCTGACCCTGTGCCTCATGGGAACAGTCCAGCCCGAACTGCCAAGCCATGTCTTCCCTGGACCGGAAACAAGCATCCTGGGACCGGTTTTGGATTCATAATCCTCATCAGCCAGGCAGAAATAAGTTGCAGCCCCGTCTCCCACACTGCTGAGGAGACTGCCGCTGGTAACTCTTTTCCTAGCACGCGCACTTTAGCCCTTACCGCTGGGAGCGGCCGCTCTCTTTCGCCGGTGTCCCCGGGCTGCCCTCTCCACTGCCACGCTGCTCTCAGCTCTACTGAGGCTCTTGAACTCACTTTTCGGGTCGGCTCCAGTCTCACTCCGGCACTCGATATTGTGAGGCCGCGTACCCCTGCAGCAGATCCTGGCTCCGCTCAGCTTGTCGTTCGGGCCACTGATTCGTGCTGCGAGGTCACCGGGTAGTTCCTCTCGATTTCCACAGCTGCCCCAGCACCCCGTCGCTTCTGAAGAGGGAGCCGACCAGCGAGGAAGGGAGACTGGCCGCGCAACAGACAGAGACTCCCCCCCCCTGAGCCGGTAAGTTTTCTTGCCTCTGTTCCCTGGCTGTGCTCGTTTTTTCTTGTCTGCCCTCTGTTCCCTCGTTGTGCTTGCTTTTCTGCCCTCTGTTCCCTCGTTGTGATTGTTTTTCTGGCCCCTGTTCCCTCATTGTGCTTGCTTTTCTGACCCCTGTTCCCTCGTTGTGCTTGCTTTTCTGCCCCCTGTTCCCTCATTGTGCTTGTTTTTCTGCCCCCTGTTCCCTCGTTGTGATTGCTTTTCTGCCCCCTGTTCTCTAGTTGTGCTTGCTTTTCTGCCCCCTGCTCCCTCGTGCTTGCTTTTCTGCCCCCTGTTCCCTCGTTATGATTGTTTTTTCTGGCCTCTGTTCCCTGTGTGTGTGTCTGTGTGTCTCTGTGTGTGTGTGTGGCTCTGTGTGTGTGTTGGGGGGGCTCTGTGTGTGTGGGGGGCTCTGTGTGTGTGTGTGTGGGGCTCTGTGTGTGTGTGGCTGTGTGTGTGTGTGGCTGTGTGTGTGTGTGTGTGGCTGTGTGTGTGTGTGTGGCTGTGTGTGTGTGTGTGGCTGTGTGTGTGTGTGGCTCTGTGTGTGTGTGGGGGGGCTCTGTGTGTGGGGGGGGGCAATGTGTGTGTGGGAGGCTCTGTGTGTGTGGGGGGCTCTGTGTGTGTGGGGGTCTCTGTGTGTGTGGGGCTCTGTGTGTGTGGGGGGGGCTCTGTGTGTGTGGGGCTCTGGGTGTGTGTCTGTGTGTGTGTGGCTGTGTGTGTGTGTGGCTGTGTGTGTGGGGGGGCTGTGTGTGTGTGCGTGGCTCTCTGTGTGTGTGTGTGGATGTGTGTGTGTGTGCGGGGGGGCTCTGTGTGTGTGTGTGTGGCTTTCTGTGTCTGTGGCTCTGTGCCCGCTAATACTCTCTACTACTCTCTAATGCTCACCTATTGCCATTGTAAATGACAATACCATTTATTTATGTTTTTTTTAAAAACAAAAAATTAAAAAAATGCCATTTACAATGCCAATAGCTCTAACTTTAACAAAGCTGAGGCCATTGCATTGTAAATGTTTGTTTACCTATGCATACCTTACCGGCTTGCAAAAGGGCACCTCCTGGGTACTGAAGACGGAACCGGTTTGTTTTATTTCCTTTTTGTTGTTTTGGTAGGGGTGTTCTCGCCTCTCCTTTCTTTAAATACCTGACTTAAGTGAGTGAACCTGTGTGGTGAACAGATCCTGGGGTGGAATTGGGACCCAAGGTGGGGAGCACTACCAGTCTGCGCTTTACACTTTTCCTCAAGATGTCACCAAGTAAACTGAGGGAACTTCTACCCATCCAACGACCCTACTTCCTGGGGATATTGTTGATGGAACCAATACGTACTAGGAGTGATCCGTGCACTAATTGCCTGTCCTTTCTCCCCCCCGCGACCCCAACCGAGGACTGACGATACCGACCACTGAGATGAGGAGAGACTCGAAAGGAGGAAAAGAAACGGACCATTTACCAGGAACTTACCGACGACACTTCACGGACGATTAAAAAAACCTACTTTGATCAAACAACTATTACGTACTCTTGTGGTTTGTCCTGTCACACCTTGTTAGAAGATACTGCAGGGAATAAATCAAGATAGAAGGAATTGCAACTACAATCTCGGTTTGCTATTCAAAACTGGAGTCAACATGATCAGGAATATATGGACAAAGAAGTGCAAGACATTAAAGTATGGAAGGAGTAAGTAGCAACATTGTCTGAGGTGCTGTGCTTAGCAGATGAAATATAAATGAAACCGCTGTATGTGACTTTGGAAGGATGCCTGTCGGGCCAAGAGCTAGAAAACATATGGCAAGTGTCTTTGAGCACACTTCAGACAATTGCGAATTCAGCTGCACTAAAGAGATACATTTTTTTTACACCTCACAGAAACCACAACACAACAAAAGCTGACTAAACTGCAAAAGCATCAAGAAGCTGCCTGTAAAATGTGGGACTCCTGCTGCAAAACATGTAAAAATGTTTGGTTGGTAAACAGCCCTGGTTTGAAGCTCTACTGCTATTAAGTAAATGCGGTACTCTCAACTATCTTTAGAAAAACAATGAAAGTAAGCTCAACTCTAATACGAAACATACAAGGAATGGATTTTAACAAATAGACCTTTGCCCTGTTTAACATCTTTAGTAATGAACTTGGCCCTTTTCTCAGGAATGTTCAGGCTGATTCACCAAAGCAGGAACAATGTCAAGGTACTCCTCCAATTCTTTGTGGATTGATGATTATCGTAGAAAATGGAAATTATGTCTTCAAATTGTTACTCGCATTTAGGGAATACTGTGTAGAAACAGCTTAATTATTCATGTAAGTACAATGAAGAACTTTGCAAGGCAAAAGCATAGTAAGATTGAGAATCTTACCTGATTCACCTACCTGGGTACTTGCTTTTCCACACAATTTTCAAAAAAGGCTCTCTTGAGAAGAAAAGAATTGTCTGCCATAATAAATGTTGTACAGCTGAACAGTGGAAGTCACTCCGACATAACTTGAATTCAAATAAAAATCACAGTCTCTTCTTGATATAATAATATCTGTAGTGATGAAGTGAATGTTTTCGAACTGGAAACAAGCTTTATTAATTTCCATCACTCTCATGGAATCATGACTGCATCAGGTAATGGCTGCCAATGGACACTTAAGTATTTGTAAAATATATATATATATATATATATATTACCTACTGGCGGTCGCCAGTAGGTATATATAGTTAGGATTTTTTCTCTATGGGATTTTTGAAAATTCTATGTCTAATAACTTTGGCGTTTGTGGACGGAATTGGCTGACATTTTCAGGAAAATGGAACATTTTGTTTCTGAGCAGCCCCTGACAATTTGGGGGGGTTTCATCAAGGGGGGGCCGAGAAAAAAGGGGGGTCCCAAAACGCGTTTTTCCCATGTTAATTTCCATAGGGCGGTTGGCCTCACTTTTAGCTCGAACGGCTGAATGGATTTGCACGAAACTTGGCAAAATTGTAGGGACTGTTAGCCCGATGTGCCTTTGCTAGGTCTCAATATATGTGCTCCAGTGGATTTTGAGTAATTTAGGTTCAAAAAAAGATATATATCTGGGCGGAGCCTAACCACACATCTGATCTGATTGGCTGTCAGCACTTCATCCAAGAAGTGTTGGCAGCCATCTTGGGACCAATATACATGATAGCACCTCATTAAAAAGCATTGTAGTTAATAGAGGGTTTTAGGACTTTAGTTACATTATAAATCATTTGTTGATGGTACCATACTCGTTTTAGGAATTGTGGTGGGTTCTAAGGTGATTTTACCATGTGAAAAAACCTTCTGCTGTGATATCATGAATATTGTTTGAAAGAAAACTAATATCTCATGATTTTCCCACAGTGGTTTGGAAGGGGATCTATAAGCTAAACTGAAAGCATATTTTCTGTAAATTCACATTATCTTTCTCAGTCATGTGAAAATGAAGTCTGACATTCTCAGTAAAACATGTACATCCAACAAGGACAGAGACTGTCAGTTGATTCCTTTGTGCTCTACTGCAGCCTCCTAAAGTGTTCTAAAGAACAACTATAGCGCTAACAGTCCATCGTGATGGGAATAAAGTGGTAACTCTTAAAACATTTAATTTAAAAAGGAACAAAATGAGGGGGTATATTATGCAATAGAAGGTATTATTAGTGCTGCAGAAAGAAAAATTAGGGCACATTTGAGTGACTTTTCAAATCCTCTTCTATTTCATTAAAAAATTCTGACATGCAGTCTCCCAAGATGGCCACCAGAGACAAAAGAGCCCAAATGTAGCCCAAATATCACCCAGATGTAGCCCAAGTATAGCCCAATGACAGAATGTCCCAGAGTGTTCTAAAGAACAACTAGAGCGCTAACAGTCTTACTTATGACAAAAGTATGGCACACCAGAAGCCATCTTGATTGGAATGAAGTGGTAAGTCTGAAAACACTCAATTTAAAAAGGAACAACATGAGGGGGTTAATTTTGCCATAGAAAGTATGATTAGTGCTTCAGAAAGAAAAATTAGGGATCATTTTGAGTGACTTCTCAAATCCTCTTCTATTTCATTAAAAAAATTCTGACATGCAGACTGAAACATGCACTTTGAATATCAGCAGCAGACGTCCCTGGTGAGCAGTAGCTTTACTACAGTGATCTAATGTGCAACTAGAGCGCTAACATTCAGAATTTATGGCAAATGTGTGACACATCTGAATGCCTTCTTGATGGAACCAAAGTAAACAAGCATTGAAAATGCAATAGATTTCGCCCTCGTTTAAGTTAAAGCCATTCTGTTTGTAATGAGGTGGCTTTTTAGCTTTGCTTTTATTAGTGTTTTTTCAACTTTCATGTAAATAACATGCATCTGTATGCATATAAGTATATGTATGCATGCATTTATGTTTGTATTTATATAGATATACAGATGATATATGTTTATATATGTATGTATATATATATATTCACTGAAAAAACATAGGTTATAGACCATATATAGTTAGGAATTAGCATTTACAAAACCTTGAAAATTCACTGAAAAAACCATAGGTTATAGACCATATATAGTTAGGAATTAGCATTTACAAAACCTTGAAAATTCACTGAAAAAACCATAGGTTATAGACCATATATAGTTAGGAATTCGCATTTACAAAACCTTATTTTACTCACACAAAACCATTGAAATTCCATATATAGTTAGTTGCACTAACTATATATCGCGCACCCGCAATCCACTGCTGATGATGTCACATATTACATCATTCATGACATGGTCAGTGACATCACTGATGACATCACTGATGACAACATCCAGTGACTGTATGTTTCTGTAAAGTTAAAATATGTCTTACATATTGAAGAATGAGTGGATGTAGAAGTGTCTGGATGAAGGATTTAGTAGGTGCATGACTGACTGTATGAGTGAGTGATTAAATGTGTCTCACTGAGTGCATGGGTTAGTGACTAAACTGTCTTAATTTGTGCATCATTATGTCTGTTGTTCTGTAAACTGTTGCATGTGTTGATAAGTAGCTATATGAGTAACTATATGGGTTATTGATTGGTTGCCCAAGTATTTGTATGGGAGACTGAGTGTGTGTGTGGGTGGCTGGGAGGTGTATGACTCTGTGCATAGATGTGTGAGCAGTTGATTCACTAGATGTATGGTTTCAAAAGTGCATGTGGAAACAGCTGTATGGGCGGTTGACTGTGTGCATGAGTGTATTGGTGAGTGAATGGATATCTCAGTGCTACATGTCAAAGTAAGTACATATGTAAAACACAGTACATGTGAGAGTTGACATATATAAATAACTGTGCATAAGAGCCAGTGAATGTGTGAGTGGCTGTATGGATCATTGTGAACTTGTATCAGGGATTGTATAAGAGAGTAAATATGTGTTAGTATATGTTTGAATAAGTAAAGTTTGTATAACTGTATAGTTGAGGAAATGGAGGTGTGATTGATTCTTTGCATGACTGACTAGGTGTGTGAGTAACTCCATGGATGAGTGACAGTCTGAGTGTCTGTTTACACTGATTGTATCTAAGGTTATATTAGAGTCTGAAGAGGTTCATCGTATTATCACATGAATGATATAATCAGTGATGTGATCAGTAATGTCAAATGAGATGTCATCAGTGATGTCATTTGAGATGTCATCAGTGATGTCATTTGAGATGTCATCAGTGATGTCATCAGTGATGTCACTGACCATGTCATGAATGATGTAATATGTGACATCATCAGCAGTGGATTGCGGGTGCGCGATATATAGTTAGTGCAACTAACTATATATGGAATTTCAATGGTTTTGTGTGAGTAAAATAAGGTTTTGTAAATGCGAATTCCTAACTATATATGGTCTATAACCTATGGTTTTTTCAGTGAATATATATATATATATATATATATATATATTCACTAAAAAAACCATAGGTTTCACACCAGTTATAGTTAGGAATTAGCATTTAAAAAACCTATTAAATTCACTGAAAAAACCATAGGTTTCACAGCAGTTATAGTTAGCTGGAAATTTTACTGACATAAAACCATTGAAATTCCAACGTTATAGTTAGTTGGACTGCTGATGACGTCACATATTACATCACTCATGACATATAAATTTTTCAGTGAATTTCAAAGTTTTTTTTATTGCCAATTGCCAACTATAAATCTCAGTTTATAAGTAAGACTGTTAGCCCACTAGTTGTTCTTTAGAACACTCTTGGACATTCTGTCATTGGTCTATATTTGGGCTACATCTGGCTAATATTTTGGCTACATTTGTTTTTTTTGTCTCTGGTGGCCATCTTTGGGCTACATTGGGCTATATTGGGCTACATTGGACTACATTTGGGCTACATTTGGGCTCTAGCATATATATAGCCCAATGTAGCCCAATATATATTTTTTCAAAGTTAATTTTCTTCAAAACCACTGGAGCATATATCTTGAAACATAGCAAAGGCACATCGGGCTACCAGTCCCTACAATTTTGACAATTTTTTTTTTAATATATATATATATATATTTTTTTTTTTGCCTTGGTGCGCTCTCGGTGCGCGCCCCGGGGAGCGCACCAGAAAGCGTAATTAAATGAAGCGCCCCGGGGCGCGCACCGGTTAGCGTCCCGTAAGCGCCATTATCGCGAACTAAAACATGATCGTGACGTATCGCGTAGCCGCGTCTGCGTGAAACACACGGCGTAAGCGCACCCGGAAGTACTCGTAAATTTCCGACGCGCTTGCGCTACGCGACCCGGAGCGCGCCCCTGGGCGCACCCCGGGGCGCGTAGCGTAAGCGCGTCGGGTCATGTGACCTGAAAATAACACACTTCATTGGTTCATAACAGTTTTGGTTTCATAATGATGAAGCCCCTGGTCTTGTGACCTGAAAATAACACTTTTCATTGGTTCAGGACAGCTTTCTTTTCCAAATGATGAAAGACCCCACCTTTTTTCCTTATTCTGACTTTGTCCTTTGACTTAGGAAGACCTGCTTGTACCCCTCTGTACCAATTTAATCATTATAATGGCTTCAGTAGTAGCAGCAGCTGGTGCATCTGCACCACCACCACCACCACAACAACCAAGAGGACCACCACAAGATTTCATTGGTGGTCAACAAGAGGAGGAAGAGAAGGAGGAGGAGGAGGAAGAAGTGAGGAGACAATTTCTCCAAGAACATAATACCCCATACCAGCCCAGACCACATATTATTTGGGAGTTTTTTTCGGTTCCACAGGGGAAGAAAAAGGTAAATGCAGCCAAGGTGACTTGCCTGATCTGTGACATGGAACTTTCTAGGGGGAACCCTAATAAAAAATATTCCTTTGGAAATCAGACAATGCTTCGTCACATGCAGCACAAGCATCCTATAAACTATTCTGCTGCAGAGATGAGGGAACTGTCCAGTAACCCTCCCCAATCAACACGAACCAGCTCAAAAAAGAAGCAACCCACTGCGTCTGCACCAGAAGACAGTGAGACGATGCCGTGCATTCAGCCACGATTTGCTGACTTCAGAATCACATGCAAATATTGTGGGAAGACCATCTCCTACGGAGAACAGAGCGTGAAGCTCATCGTCCTTGCTGGGGACAACCATAAATGCCCCAATCAACCCTAATTATTTCTTTTCTTTTTTTTTGTTGCTCCAGTTGAGCCATTTTCAATTCCCTGTTTTTTCGTTTCTCCCCATGAAAAATACAAAAAAAATATAAAACTGTTCAGAAAACCCCAAAAAAGTACAAAATGTTCATAAAAACAATACAAAAAATATAAAACAACAAAAAGAAGAAAAAAACTGTTCTTTTTAGAACTACCTCCAATTTCTAAAAAAGGCTACATTTTTTGAAAACTCTATCATTCATTTTTCCCCATGGGACGCTCCCCGGTCCGCTCCCCGGTGCGCGTACCGGGCGCTCCCCCCGCGCAAAGCAAAAAAAATAAAAATAAAATTTGCCCCGCGGGGCCCTTTTATAGCCCCCACATCAAACCTAGGGGGTCGGGGGGGTCTATCCCTGCCCCCTTAAGGTCATTTGCCCCTTTGTTTTTACCACCTCTTGTGTCTCGATTTTACCGAGACGCAAGATGGCGGCCGCTCCGGACTGTTTCGAATATTTACAGACACCCGAGAGCCAATCAGCTTTCCGTGCGCAAGTCGCGTGGCGCGCCCGGAGCGCTCCCCGGTGCGCTGCCATAGATATATATATATTTTTTTTAACCTAAATTACTCAAAATCCACTGGAGCACATATCTTGAGACATAGCAAAGGCACATCGGGCTACCAGTCCCTAAAATTTTGCCAAATTTGGTTGAAATCCATTCAGCCGTTCGGGCTAAAAGTGAAATCGACCGCCTTATGGAAATTAACATGGGGAAAACACGTTTGGGACCCCCCTTTAATCTCGGCCCCTGCTTGACGAATCCCCCCCAAACTGTCAAGGAAGGACCGGAGCGCCGCGAGGCCATTTTGAGGAAATTTTCAGGCAGATTCGTCAACCGGCGCCAAAGTTATTCCAAATAGAATTTTGAGATTTAACATTGAAAAAAATCCTAACTATAACTACCTACTGGCGACCGCCAGTAGGTAATATATATATATATATATATATATATATATATCTTTGAAGGGTGACTAAATGCATCGTACACCAGTGTTTAATTCATCTGCAAACTTTTATCTTCTAAATACTGTGATTTTTCTTTCTGCCTCATAACTTGCAAGAGGAACAACAAGAAGTATACCTACAATCCATGCCCTCTCCATGTGTTTGAGCATTTGCATTCACTATACCCTTATGCCTATTTGTTTATTTCTGCACAGAAGTTTCACCTAGTTAACTGTCGTCAAAAATTGACAAACTATTTGACTTACAGCATTTTTTTGTGGATCGATTTTTACAGTCAGCACTCATGTATTAATTGTTGTCTACAAATTATTAATGAAATGTCTTTAAGTAAGAAACGCATCCAAGGTGATTTGCCACTCCATTCTTCTGAAAACAGCAAGTCTGCAAATTTTTGTTAGGTGGGGGGAATAATACAGTCATTACCACTATAGTGTACAAACACGAAGCCCTAACTTCAAGTTTATAGCGTAAGTGCCTGCAAGAACGAAACCTTCCACAATAATAATAATAGCACTATAAAACTGAACTTCACATCACAAATGTTGCTCTCCTCTTCATGTTAAAGGCATGAACATTCAAATTGCATCCTAAAATGCTGATTATGGATGCACTTTGACTTACATTTTGCATGAAACTATCAGGCACATGCATCAAGCGATTTTGGAATCGCAAACGGTGCGAATCGCAAAAATCGGCTGTTTGCGATTCCAAAATCACTTATTGGGATGCATCATTTATTTTTCATGTATCGCAATTTAAGAATTCGCAATTTTTTGCGATTTCTCAAATTGCAATAGCATTTAAGAAATCGCAAAATTTGCGATTTCTTAAATGCTATGCATGATTCATTTTATTTTGCGAATTCGCATTTTGTAGGGAAAAATTACCATGAAGTACACCTTCATGGTAATTTTGCGATAAGTGTAAAAAATGCAAATAAATGCATATTTGACACTTACATGTTCATGTTACACACACACACATGCCCTTGGGACATGTGTATGAGTAAAATGTACTTACGTGACATTCCAGGGGTGCAGGGGGGGGTCCTTTGGACCCCCCCTGCACCCTTGAAATTGCATTCTCATTTTGCGATTCCTTAATTGCGAATTCGCAAAATGAAAATGCCTTCCCATTGATTCCTATGGGCCTCTAGGCCCATAGGAATCAATGTAAAGCGATTCCTTATTTGGGATTTGCAATTAAGGAATCGCAAATAAGGAATATTAAGAAATCGCTAAAACTTTTGCAATTTCTTGATGCATTGCCGTTTGCGATTCCTTAATTGAGATTCCTTAATTTTTGCAAATAAGGAATCGCAAACGGTACCAATGATGCATGTACCTGCTGGGCTCTAAAATTATTTTAAATCAAAGGATGTGTTCTATTATATTTTCTTTGTACCTGGTTTGTAGCAAAACTGTTATTGAAACACTGTTGCAGTTGAAATAAACCCTAAATTAATAACGCGGACACCCTCTTTCTCACAGTCCTCACTATAAACCAGCGTACACAAAGCCAGTAGCGACTAGCCTTTCGCTGCACAGCTATTGGCTTTGTTGTTCATTTCCTATAGTAGCTTATGATCAGTTTATCGTTCCACAAAAGCAACACATCGGGCCTCTTAGAACACAAACTAATCAAAGTATAACAAAATGTATTCGGAGGGGCGTGGCCAAGTTGGCGACCGGAGCAGACGCTGCTTAGAGAGCTCCGCAGCCCGCCTGTGAATCATCCTAAATTTTCCTGCCCATCCGAGCCCTCCTGTCACAGCAACGACACCTCCGGATGACATGGGGGAGGGAACTGTGTATTGAGAGGCTTTGGTGGCATTAGGGCAGTATTGTCGTGTGGGGGAGCGCTCTACTGGGGCCTGTGTCATGACGATGCAGGAGCGAGCAAAATAGGACCTGAAAGCATCATGGCGGTCCGCCTGGGTGCTGGTGTGGCCGCAGATCCACCCAATCTATTGGCGAACTAAGCAGGCCTCCCACTTCTGCGGACTCTCCCCCGGCCCAGGGGCACGCCTGCCGAAGTGCGGAATAGGGCTTTGGGGGGGGTGGCCGACCAGCGGGAAGACTGCCCCCGGGTGGTTTTGGGCCAGACGGGGGGGGGGGGTTGCTGCACCTGGGGAACTAGTTGGGCTGGTTGGGCTGGGCTGTGCTGTGCTGGTTTTGGGCGACATGGGGTGTACAACCAGCCATTTCGTGTCACGAGGCACCATTTTGGTGGTCATGACAGTGACACGACAGCCTGTTGTGGAAGGTTCTCTGGGGCTTCTTTTTGTGGTTTAACTGGGCTTCTTCCCCGTGGCTTGGCTTTCGTGAGTGGCGGTTTTTGGCGGTCTAGCGGAGGTGTATTTGGTAGCAGCAGCGTGTTTGGGCAGTGGAAGAAGTGTGGGCAGCAGCGAGAGTGGGCCTACGTGGTACGGCAGGCGGCAATGGCGCATCTAGATGACCCCCGCGTCCTGGAGGCCATCAGTTTACTGGAGGATGTGGGCCCCATTGACATCTTGTGGCCCGAAGTAAAGGTGAGGCTGCCGCGACGTGATGCGAGTGGAGTGGGGGGGGAGGGGGAAGAGGGGGCTGAGCAAGACACCGGTTGTGGAGCACTCAGGCCAGGGGCTGGGCAGCGGAGACGCGCCCCCCCGGGGAATGAGGAGGGCTTCACTCCAGTTCTCATTGACAGTGAAGGAGAGGGGAGGGGCCAGAGGGTGGGCAGGGGACAGTGGGGGGGCTAGGGGAGGATGGCAGGGAGGGGGAAGGGCTGCGGGGCAGGGAGCCGGTGGGGTTGGCCAGAGTCGCAGGGGGAGGGAGTGCGGGCGAGGCCTCGGGGAGAGGTGAGCCGGAAGCTCACGCGCTGGGGGTCCATGCCAAGTTTGGATGCAGGGGAGGGCGGCCGTGGGCTGGGGGAGCAGTGGTTGGTCGGAGGGCATGGGGGGAGCGGGCGGGCACCTGGGAGGGGTTTTGGGGCGTCGGAGGGGCCGCAAGGGGTGGTGCGGTCCGCAGGGAATTGGAGGATTTGGTTTGGAGCGACGGGGAGGAGAGCACGGTGGGGTGGGGGACTCCAGGGGAGGGGGGGCCAGGGACCGGGAGGTCAACACTGTTGCGGCGGAGGGGACACTCGTCGGGGGCAGGCGGCGTTTGGGGGTGATCACGGGAAGATGCTGAGGGGTGTGGCGGAGCGGGGGATGGGTTTAACCCCGGCATGTTGGACTCCACTTTTTTTCTTTCGACAGGACTGCTTGGCGAGGGGCTCGAGAGCAGCATGCGGCTCCACTCCACCAAGGGGATGGGTCGGCTCTGCCTTTTGCGGGCTGTCACGCTTCCACGAGGGACCTGATGGGGCATGCTACAAGAGGCGGGCGGTAGGTCCCCGCCAGCCCCACCCCGAAGGGTCGATATGGCCACCGGGGGACGGGGCAGAGGTTCATCAGTACGAATAGGGACCCAGAGGAGTGCTATTCAGGACACAGGAGGGAGAGTGTTGGTCTGGGGGAGCTGCTGTGCAGTGCAGGGAACGGGCGGGGCTGAGCAGGCTGGAGCCCGGTGAGGGCGGCCTTGAGCATGCACGCAGGGGGACAGCAGGGCTGGAGTCCGAGGAGGGCGGCCCGTCCCATCTAGACTATGGAGAGGAGAGCGGAGAGATATTTGAGCTAAGACTGGGTGGAACGGGATGGGGGGGACGGAGTAATGTATGTCGTAGTCTCTTGCAGAGTGAGCACAGGAAACCCAAAGCGGACAGAGTGACGGTCCCTCCTGCTCAACTGGTTAGGCAGCGGGATCCGGTGCGGATGCCGACCTTGACGCCAGGTAAGACGTGGCATGGAGCATGGTGCTGGGCCCCACTGGTCAGAGTGTCGGTTGGCACGGATGCGAGGGGTGGGGGGCGTTTGAGTATAGGAACATACGTGAAAGACACAGGGGTGGGGCCGGCGGCAGCAGGTGCAGGAGTGAGCGGGTACTCAGGTGCCACGACGGAAGGGCGCTTGAATAACGGCCGGTACGTAAAGGACGCAGAGGTGGGGCCGGGAGACGCGGGTCCGGAAGGGAGTGAGGAACCGGGTACCAAGGCGACCCCCAAGGAGGGAAAGGAGGGGAAGGAGAGTCATGCTGTTCCGATATGCAAGCTGCCATACATGGGCATTGCGAAGCCATTAGGGGCTCACCTGTCATTGGCGACCAAAGAAAAGATATGGGAGGGGGAGTACGTGGACATATTAAAGCAGTTGCACCGGGAGCTCACGGCTAAATAGGGGTCGAAGGAGGAGGAACAGGAGTTGGCCAGGCGACCTCGGATCCCTTTAAATATCGAAAATTGGTCAGCAGGTTTCTTGATCTTTGCCAGTGTGTACTTCGACAAGTACCCGGAAAGATCGGTCGCGCTCTTTAAATACATGGACGTGATACAGCGGGCACAGATCAGATCGCCTACGGGGTTACGCATGGTTGCATTACGACGTTGAGTTCAGAGCGCATATGGCCGGGGACCCGGAGGCTAAGTGGGGGGAGCTTGACTCAGATTTATATCAGCAGGCAATGGGGGGGCGAAGTTCGGGAAAACACTTAACACGGCCAGCGGTTTGCCGCTTGCATCCCGCCCCTTTCCGATTCGCCCCACCCGTGGCGGGGTGGGACAGGGTGAGAACGCTGTTGGTGGGGGCTTGCTGGGACTACAAGGGCACTTGTACGAGGCAATACTGCAAGTTCCGGCACAAATGCTCCGAGTGCGGGGGGAAACGCCACCCAATGGGGCAATCTTAGGGGACGTGGGCGGGGGTCAAGGTCAGCAGTCTGCAACGGCAGGGCAGCAAGCAGGGAGCAGTGGCGGCAGGGGAGGACAGGGGCCTTTGGGAAAAGGCTCATACGCCAGTTAAGCAGGAGAGGATGGAAACCTTCTTAGCGTCTTACCCACGGACCGAAGATGCTGACCTCCTATGGCGGGGGTTTAGGGAGGGTTTCCAGTTGGGGAGCGAAGGTCTGAGAATTGCCAGATGGGAAGAAAATCTAAGATCTGCGACTACGCATAAGGCAGTGGTGCGGGACAAACTGTCCAAGGAGGTACGGGAGGGGCGGATGGGGGGCCCCTTCAAGGAGGCGCCGATGCAGAACCTGATTATCTCTCCCATTGGAGTCGTGCAGAAAAAGGACCCCGTCAATATCGATTGATACAACATCTGTCGTGGCCGGAGGGGTCATCTGTCAATGATTTCATAGCAGCTGAGTTGGCAACGGTGTCTTACTCCTCAGTGGATGTGGCGCGACGTTTGGTAGCGGCGTTGGGGAACGGGGCGCTCATGGCAAAATGTGACATCAAGTTAGCCTTCGGCTGTTATCGGTGCACCCAGAGGATCAGAAACGGCTAGGGATGCAGTTCGACGGGTCCATTTTTGTCGACAAGGCTTTGCCCATGGGGTGTTCCACCTTGTGCGCGTTGTTCGAACGGTTCAGTACCTTCCTACAGTGGGCTTTTTCGTGGCACACGGGCAAAGAGACGGTGAGGTACTACCTGGATGACTTTTTCCTGGTGGGACTGCCCGGTTTGGTGGACTGCCAGCAACAGCTGGACAGTTTTATGGAGCTCATGGGCTACCTGGGGGTGCCCCTGGCGCCAGAGAAGACAAAAGGTCCCAGCACAGTACTGTCATTTCTGGGAATAGAGCTGGACTCGGTGGCCATGGAAGCGTGCTTGCCGGGGGACAAGAAGGGGCATATGCTGTTGTTGGTGGACGCCATGTTGGGGAAACCGAAGGTGAAGGTGCGTGAAGTACAGGTGTTGTTGGGGCATTTGAACTTTGCGTGCCGCGTGGTGCGGGCGGGAGGCACTTTCTGTAGGTGTTTGGGGTTGTCCTTGTCCGGAATGACACTACCACACCATCATCTGCGCTTGTCAGCGGATACGAAGGAGGACATGTGCATGTGGCGAGCCTTCTTGAAGCGTTTCAAAGGTATACCTATGGCTTCCCCGGAAGAGTGGGAATGGAACGTCACTATCTCCTCGGATTGACACTACCACACCATCATCTGCGCTTGTCTGCGGGTACGAAGGAGGAATTGCGCATGTGGCGAGCCTTCTTGGAGCGTTTCAATGGTATACCTATGGTTCCCCCGGAAGAGTGGTAATGAGACGTCACTATCTCCTCTGACACGGAGGGGGTAGGCGGTTTCGGTCTGTACTGGCAGGGGAGGTGGTGCGCGGAGGTCTGGCCCCCACACTGGAAGAACGGGGGAAGGAGCATCACATTCTTGGAATTGTTCCCACTGGTGGTGGCAGTGACGGTGTAGGCGCGGGAGCTATCGCACAAAAAGGTGGTATTCAAGGTGGACAACATGTCAGTGGTACACGTCGTCAATAGACAGTCCGCCAGGGACGCACAGGTGCTTAAGTTATTGCGGGTCTTTGTGCTGCAAGGTTTGGAACACAACGTTTTGTTTCAGGCCCTTCATGTGCCGGGTGTGAACAATTACATTGCGGATGCTTTGTCTCGCTCACAGTGGCAGGGGTTCCATGGGTTAGCCACAGAGGCGGACGAATACAAGACGCCAGTGCAGGCAGGGCTGTGGTCAGTAGGAGATAAAGGGTCCGACAGCTGGTAAGAGGATCGGTGGCTGTTTCTACATGGAATGCGTATGGACAGGCTTGGCAGGAGTTTCTGGACAGTGGCGCGGGGTGGCATGACAGCCCCTGGGTGTGGGTTGAACAGGTGGTGCAGTATATTCTGGCACTGATAGACAAGGGAATGTTGAAAGTGACGATTGCGGGCAAACTGTCGGCCATAGCATTCATGGGGAAGATGTGGTGGGGCTACGCACCGTCGGCGGGGGAATTGGGCGCACGTCTCTTGGAAGGGTGGACGAGGGAGAGGGGCACTAGGGTGCAACAGCGCCGCCCCATTACGGAGGTATGCTGGGTGGGGAGATCCGGTTTTTGCCGCAGATTTGCCGTAATCGGGAAAAGGTAACAATGTTTTCCACAGCCATGTCGTGGATGTATTTCGGGGAATTTTGGGTGTCTGAACTTGTGGGGCAGAGGGGTCAGCAGGCCTTGCAATGTGGGGGCGGTGGAAATGCGGTCCAGGGAGGTGGCGGTCCTGCTACGGTGTTTAAAGACAGATCAAAGGGGGGTGGGGAAGTTGGTTGTCATGGGTCCAGTGTTGGAGCGAGAGGTGTGCCCAGCGGTTGGGGGGGGGGGGGGGGGGGGAGTTGGCGTCTGGGGCGAGTACAGTGACGGGGGAGGTTTTTTGGTGGGGCGACGGTAGACAGGTGATGGCAGCACAGTTGCTGTGGGTCCTTCGGCACGCGCTGCAAGCAATGGGTGAGGGCACCAGACAGTTTGGGACGCACTCTTTCCGCATAGGAGCAGCGACGGATGTGGCACGTAAAGGGAAGAGGAGGGAGGAGCTGATGCGGTTGAGATGGTGGAAATTGGACTGTTACAAGACCTACATCAGGTTGCGGGGTTGTGGGATGGAGGAAGAGGCCTGATTTGCTTTCCTGGTCTTACATTTGTGTCTTTTCAGGTGCAGTGGTGGGGCCGGAGGCTGCAGGACTGTCCATCCTCATCTTAGGGCATTCTTTTGTGAAGCGAGCGGAGCAGTCAGAGTGAGATAAGCACAAGAACCTGAATTTAGAATTGGACCCTAGGCTTTACAGTTGTCATTGGCAGGGGAAAGGGGGCATGAGGTGGCACAAGCAATTTCTGGCATTGAATAAAGTGGTCGGGGGTGTCCTAATGTCCTAGTCCTCCACGTAGGGAAGAACGATTTGGTGCAATGTAAGGGCCTGGCTTGATGAAGCAAATGAAGCAGGATTTGTTGGAGATTCGGAGACATTGGGCAGGCTGTCATATAATATGGTCTGAATGTGTACCCCAGAGGATTTGGAGAGGGGCCAAGCGGCCAGCAGCTATAGACATGGCGCGCAGGAAACTCAATAGGGACATGAGAATATTCTGCAATACGGAAGGGTTTGGGAGGATGGAGCACCCGGAGCTGCGTTATGCTGCGGTATATTTCTTTAGGGAGGATGGGGTGCATCTTTACCGATATGGCAAGGAGCTCTACATAGTGCAGCTGAAGGAGGCTTTGGACAGGGCGATAGGTGTGCGCAGGTACCCGAAGAGTCATGATGCCTAATGGGGGGGTCAAAAGCCAGCAGGGCCTACTTTCGAGTGGCGTTTTTGCTAAGTTTTTTCGGAGATATAATAAGGTGGTGTGAATTTATAAAGGAACATAAGAAGTGTACAAAGTTGGGTAGGTGTAGAGAAGTTAGGAATGGCAAGTTTGTTTCAAAATTGTTGCAGGGGGGAACATGTTTAGGGGAGGGGGTGGGGGGGAACATGTTTAGGGGAGGGGGTGGGGGGTAAGGCAAGAAGACAATATTTAGTGAGGATTAGTTTTGTACAGCACAGGCCAAGGGATTGTGTTTTTGTAAGGTGCACCTGATTCCAATAAAGCGGCCTTTTTCACACCAACAAGCTAGTCTGTGCTGCCCCCCTTCCTTGCGGCCCAAGAAGAGCAGCAAGCGGAATCGGCTGGCAGGGGTGACGGATCCTGAGGGACGCTCGGGAGGGTAGGCAACATTAGTCCGAGGCGCTGCACCCACCCCTCACTGCGAGCTGGATGCCGGTCCCCTCACCTTTGGTGAGGGGGGGACGATGGATCTAGCAGGCCCGGCGGCGGTGCTCTACTGAGGCAGCTCTGTTGTGCTGCGGGAGCACAACTGTACGGAGGGGCCAGCCTGGGGCTTTCATTGCCTGAACTTAGGGGAGAGACAGTGCGGTGTCTCGCGGGCCAGAGTCTTGGGAGCAACTGACCCTTGCCCATGCTTGCCTGCAAACAACAACAACTGACGTAACATAGCAATTACTGTGATACTTAATAAGCCTGGGTTGTCTTGTAGTTGCGCCCCGAGGTGTAATTCTGCTTATTCACACAGACTGTGGAGTGAGGTCGACGGGTGAGCTACTAGCGGCCAAGTGTACTCCTATGCAATGAGCAAGGATCGCCTTCCGAGAGCAGCTCAGCAGACAAAGATAGATTAATTCACTGCTCAGGGGGCACCTCCGAAATCGGATTCCGTACATACGGTGACAGCAGGGGGTGGTGCAGGACAGCCTGAGCCCACAGGGGCCTAAATACTGGCGGGCATCGAAGCCTCCAGTGCAACTGTGCCGGCGAAAATAGACGGGGTCTCCTTGGACATCGGGCTGCTGCGTGCGGATCTTCGCACGGTTGCGGACCGCTTGCTGGCCACAGAACAAACGGTTAGCGAATTGCAAGACGTTTGCACGCTGAAGACCACACTAAGTGACCTTTCACAAAAAACAGTGACTCTAGAATGTCGGGCTGAGGATGCAGAGGAGCGCTCCTGCAGATGCAACCTGTGTTTTGTGGGATTTCCTGAGGGGAAGGAGCCAGAACTTTTCTTGGAAAAATGGATTAAAGAGGTCCTCCCCATAGCCGAACTCTCCTCGATTTTCATTGTAGAAGGGGCACATTGGGCACTCACTGCGCTGCCGCCACCGGGGGTATAGAGCCCAGGACGCTCATTGCCAAAATCTTACATTTCAGAGATAGGGACTGCATTCTTAAGGCGGCCAGACGCGAAGGAGATCCTGCCTTTGGGAATCAGAAAATTTGTATATTCTCAGATTACACCCATCTGGTTCAGCAGCAGAGAGCTTTTTACTTGGGGTGAAACAAAAGCTGCAAGACATAAACCTCCAATATATGCTCCGTTATCCCGCAAAGCTAAAAGTTATCTATGCACACCGGACACACTTCTTCACAACCCCGGAGGTGGTCTGGGACTGGTTGGAGGTCTATGGGGATGAAAGGACATTACGTAGGGCAGACCCGCCACTAACCCCTGAGGCGGAAAGAGTAATAGTTGTAGTGGAAAGTCCCCCCCAAAAACTATATCAACACAGAGGGTGGTAGTACAGCGAGATGGATCCTTAGATTTGGAGAAAGCGGACGTGAGCACTGAAGGCAGGAGATCTCCCAGAATAGACCAATAGACCACCAGCGCCCTGGCAGCTTCCGAGCAGGAGGCCGCCAGAGCGCTGGTGGAGGTGGTAACAGCTACACGTTCAGATATGAGCACAGGTGACATTGTAGAGGACACACCACAGCTAACACACCCCCAGTGAGCTCACATAAGGATGTAATAATGGCAAGAGATCGGACCCAGTGAGGGTGTTCCAGGATCTATGTCACAGATTGTATCCTCTTTACTGAACAATACTGCATGTCACGGTGGTGCACCCCTCCTACCCATTGCAGACGGGGGAGGAATTCGGATGGACACAGCTACTGAGAGGGGGGGGGGGGACAGTGCCTCTTCCCCCTACATATTCTCGATCTTTCTATACCCTGTTTCCCACTCAATTCTCTCTTCCGTTTCCTTTTTCAGATCATTCTATTCCCTGCCTGGATGGTCGTGCCTTCTGACTTGTGGAAGGCTTGATGATATGAGTGCGTATGGATGGTAGGGATATGTGTGCAAGTGTGTGACGAATGGGGTTAGGGTGGGCGCAGTTTGACAGACACATTGCGAGTCCGGGCGGAGCACCACCCCTGGGCCGACAGAAGAGACACATTGGATGACTGCGGGCAGAATGAGTGGTATGGAGTGCATGAGAAGTGTGTGTGTATTGTTGCTTTTGTTATGTAATTTTCACGATAATACAATGCTTATTTGTTGATGCTGTTTAAGGGGGGGTGGGGGAACTGGGTTTGGGGATTACATAGGGATGCACGATTGTTTAACGCATGTGTCTATCCGAGGGGTGGGGTGTTCGGAATGTTCAGGGTATGGGACTCCCTGGCATAGATGGCGGCAAAAAGCGGGCTGTAGAAACAATAGTTAGGGTTGGCAATTACTGGTGGACATGGGACAATACAAAATCATACCATGGAATGTGAGAGGGTTAAATTAATTTGAGAAGCGTTATAGAATACAAACATTTCTGCGACGACAGGGAGCTCATGTGGCCATGCTGCAGGAGACACACCTCCTAGATGCCGAGACACAGAAACTCCACAAAAAGTGGAGAAGGCAGCTGTTCGCATCCACCTTTCCCACTTACACCAGAGAGGTGGTGATATGGTTAGCTCCAGAGGTCCCGTTCAAATTACGTAAATATGAGGCGGATGTGGAAGGTAGATTTTTGATAGTGCATGATGACCTGGATGGGGTAGAGGTGTGCTTGGTGAATATTACGCCCCATACACAGACGATGGTGGAGTTTTAACGGTATGGAGAGTTAGCTTATCCCATACATTGGGATACCATCAGTATGGGCTGGCAACTTTAATTGTGTGATAGATGGATCTCTAGACAGGCACCCACTGAAACACCACACTAAACCGAACAAGTTGGCCGCACTGAGGGAAATGATGAACAGACTTCACTGTATAGACATCTGGCGAGAAACACACCTGGATGAATGACACTACATTTGCTACACACCAGCCAGTGAGGTACATAGCAGATTCGATTGTTTCTTGCTTTCCCAAGAGGTGTGTGTTGCAGTGGGTAAGACTGTGGTGCTAGGCCGTTTTCTGTCGGATCATGTTCCTGTACTGCTAGAATGGGGACCTAAGAGGATCAGGTTGAGATCCCCATTGTGGCGATTGCAATTGGCCACACTGCGTGACTCGGTGTTCAGAAAGGAACTAAGGAAATCTATAGTAGACTAATTTGCAATGGACTGCTCAACCACCGAGACTAGGAGTACAGAATGGGAAGCATTGAAGGTGGTCACCAGAGGGGACTGTCATCTAGAGTGGGGGGCACCAGAAAGCGACTGGAGCTAGAACTGACAGGCAGAAGATAAACTGACTAAGCTTCAGCGCGAGAAGCGAGCGATGGGGCGGCCACCGACCTACTCCTGCAGGCGCAGCCGAAAGTTGGGGAGATCTGGGATAGACTGGACTGTTTAGTCCGCAGGGAATATCAGCAATTAATTCATCAGGAGAACGATAGATCGGGAAGGCTGCTGGCATGTTTGTTAAAGCGTGAACGCCCACCATTGATGATATCAACACTGCATATTCCTGAGGGATCTATGGGCAACAGGCAGGTTGGTGTCAACACAGTGCTATTTACCCACTTAGCCGGTACTTACTACAAGCCCTCGGGGAGTGAAGAGATAGGTGGGGGAGGACAAGCGCCTTGAGACCCTCCGGGTAAGTAGTGCGCTCTATAAATGTCTCTGATTGATTGATTGATATCTTCCGGATATCCCATTCCTGCGGGTCACAGATAAACAGAGTAAAAACCTGGAGGGAACACTCCAATTAGAGGAGCTACAGGAAGCACTGAGTGCCATGGCTCGATGTAAAACTCTTGGCTCAGATTGAATTCCTGTTGAATTCTATCAGACATATGCAGATGTTCTACTCCCATGCCTGTTGGACACCGTACAGGAAGCCAAAAAGGCTGGATGTCTGCCGCCGTCCATGAGAGAGGCGCAGAATATTATGCTCCCCAAACCTGGTAGGGATCCTGAAGACCGGGCTGCATATAGACCCCTGTCCATGCTGGGTATAGACGCTAAATTGTTGGCCAAAGTCTTGGCCATAGGATAAAGAAGAGTTTTTACTTCACTGGTACACGAGCATCAGTGTGGGTTTATACCGGGGAGGGTGACGCACCTGAACCTACGGCGATTCTCGTAGGTCCTGCATTCGGTGGCTGACAGCAAGCTCAGGGCAGTTGTCGCTCTGGACATTGAAAAAGCCTTTAATACATTGCGGTGGGAGTATCTATGGGAAGTGCTGAGAACAATTGGTTTTGCAGGGAATATGTTGCTTGGATTAAACTGCTTTATTACCAACCGACAGCCAGAGTGTGGAATGGGGGACAGGTGTCAGAGACTACACAGATATAGAGGGGTACACAACTGGGATGGCCATTATCCCCGCTACTCTTCGCACTAGCAATGGAGCCCCTGGCGGTGGTTCTGCGGAGAGATATGGAGCCATGGGATATAGTGGCAGACGGCCGTACGCAGATGGTCTCCATGTATGCAGATGATTCGCTTCTTTATATTATAAAACCAGAAGAGGCAATACCTGCGGCCCGAAGAATATTAACTTCATTTGGATTGGCCTTTGGCCTCCGAATTAATAGCCAGAAAACAATATTATTCAAGCTTGCGGCTCTAGCGCAGACGGACCCCCCAAGGTCTTCCCGAGGTGGGTTGAGACTGGAAATGCAATCTTTTTTGATACCTCAGCATCTAGGTGGCCCACCGACCAGAGAGCCAGTTTGAACTCAATATGGGAAAAGTCCTCACAGGATTGCGGGCATCGATAACATTTTGGAATAGGTTGCCACTGTCGGTTATGTGGAGGGTGGCAGTATTGAAGATGGTGCTCCTGCCCCGCTGTCTCTATGTTTTACAGAATTATTTCTGTAAAATTCCAAAGTCCACGTTTTATATATTAAATGGTCTCCTAATCTCACTAGTGTGGGCGGGGGACAGAGCAGAGCTAAGTTAGAGACGCTCAAGCTGGCTATGGACATGGGGGACCTAGGATTGCCTGAGCTCAGATTATATTATATAGCAGGATTATTGCAGTATGCAGCACAGTGGTGTATGGGGGGAAAGCATGGTGTAGACAGACTTATTGGGGAGCTGGAATGATGGTATGCAATTACAGCAGTTCCTTATGATGGGCTCAAGGGTTTCAAAAGATTCTCCTTTTATAATATGTTGGACTTGGCCCTTTTTGCAGGGTCATCCCTAAATTTTTTGCCTTTCTCCTAGCCTATTTTTCTGACATGGTGTTGGTGGTTTTAGGACTCTGGGCACTTTAGCACTGCTGTCCAGTGTAAAGTGTGTGTGCTCTCTGTGTTACTTATGGTAAGATTAGTCTACATCTTTTTGGCCTATTTAATTTACCTGTCGGACCCTTGTAAAGTGGTATCTCATATACCCAGGGCTGGTAAATTGAATGCTACTAATGGGCTTGCAGCGCGGATTGCCCCACCCACCAAAGTAGCCTTTCAAACCTATCTCAGGCCTCTGCCATTGCAGGGCCTGTGTGCACAGTGTTACTGCTGCTGTGACGTGGCACCTAAAGTGTGTTCCATGTCTGTGACCCCCCTTTTACTGCATGTCAGTCACCCCTAAAGTAGGCCCTACCTAGCCCTATGGGCAGGGTGCGTTGTAGGTAAAAGGTAGGACATGTACCCTAAGTGTGTGACATGTCCTGGTAGTGACAAACAGCCATTTTGGTTTCTCACTACTATGAGGTTGCCCTCCCATAGTAATGCATTGGGGATTCCCTGATAAGTGTTTCAGTGGGAATTCCTGATATGAGAGGAGCAGGGTGGTCAAGTTTGGTATATTTGGAATGGTAATAATAAATGCTGCGTAATGGTGTGCGCAGATTTATTATAACTATTTTAGAAATGCCACTTTTAGAAGTTGCAAAAAGAACAATTGATGGACTGAATGCATAACAATGTCACACATTCACCCCAGTACAGGGATCTGGGCCTAAATACATTGTTTGCTCACCATGCCATTCCAGTTTGGACCCAGCCATATGCAAATCAGTCTTGACCCTGTGCACAATGGGAACAGTCCAGCCCGAACTGCCAGGCCAGGTCTTCCCTGGACTGGAAACAAGTCTCCTAGGACGGTTTCAGGCTTTCAGCCCTCATCAGCCAGGATAGCTGGACTCCAGTAGCATGGAGAGAACGGGACCCACGTCTGGGCATACCACTCCCACTTGGGGTGACATATGCAAAAAGAACAATTGATGGACTAAATGCAGAACAATGTCATACATTCACCCCAGTACAGAGACCTGGGCATAAATCCATTGTTTTTTTGCTCACCATGCCATTCCAGTTTTGACCCAGCCATATGCAAATCAGTCTAGACCCTGCGCCCAATGGGAACAGTCCAGTCCAAAAGAATGATTGATTTAAGCCAGATCTCTTGACAGGGGGTGAATGTTTTGATTTGTTCTGCATTCCATTCATCAACTGTGTGTCTTTTACTTTTATAAGTTGGCATTTCTGTGTGCTATGTGTCTGGCTGCCTGATGTGAATTGCATGTCTGGCTTTTGAGTGACAGGGGCTGGTGAGGTGTGTGTGGCTCCAGGAGGGGCAGGGTGAGTCAGCACTAGGCTGAATGGGACTTCTGCATTTGGAGTAGTGGGAGGAGAAGTCCCTGGTCCCTGAATAGGTCTGTGTCTAGCCTGTACAATGCTGGCTCCGCCCCCCTCTGGTGTGTCCGATGACAAGCCCCACCTGACAAAGGGGAAGAGGAGCCTGATAAACAAAGTGCTCCAATTCCCCCTGAACCAGTTTTGGCTGGTTCCCCCAAGCCCTGTGCCAGGGCAGACAAAGCCAAGATATCATATAAATATAGAGGCTGTGACCCCATGGATGTTGTGCTGTTCTTGTGACTGGGGGCTTGCTGCTGCTCTGGGCTCCAGGAGGAACCGCTAGGAGGGCTGGAGGGCCCTGAGTGCTAGCCTGCCTGGGCCCAGCCTTTGCCCCCTTTTAACTTTAAGGACTTCCAAGGAATTTGCGTTTTTGGGGAAGGAGCAGGAGTCCACCCTGCACTCGACATTATTGTAGAGCGGGTGCCCATCCTGCTTGCGTGCCTATCTAGCGGGTGCCCAACCCGCTTTAGGCATCTTTGATCAGCAGGTGCCCACCCCGCACTGGTGCTTATTTTGAGAGAGGGTGCCCACCCCGCCTCTGCATGCTCTTTTTCAGCGGGAGCCCACTCCTCATTCTTGGTTTCCAAAGCGGGAGCCTACCCCGCACTTTGGTGAGAAGAGAGCCGCCGCCGAGAAACTATGAGACCGGCAGGAGCGAAAGTCAGGTGCCGCGCCTGACTATGGTCAGGCCTGCAGAAGGAGCTGATCTGCGCCTCGTGGGCTCCATTTTCGCCTTCCCCCATAGCAGAAGAAAGGGGAAGGCTACCCGGAAGCCAGCCAGAAGAGGGCGGGTCCCCTTGTGCCGGTGGGGGCCCCGCGGGTCTAACTGCCGGACCTGAGGAGTCAACCGGTGAGTGGAGTTCATTCCGGGCATTGTGGTGCCCATGCTTGGAGCCGGTCTGAAGGAGTCCCGAGTTAGAAGAGTCCCTGTCCAGCAGACTCTCTTGAGTGGGGGCTACATTGCCAGTATTTCTGGTGCCTGTAGCACCAGAGGGAGACCCCGGTGAGTGGGGCCTCATATTGGGCACAGTTTATGCCAGAGCAAAGTCAGTTTCCTCAGTTGCGCTGCAGTCGCGGGCAGCTGCATTCTGGTGGTTGTGAGCCCCAGTGGGGGGCTCTAACTTGCCCAGTGCTGGTTTCCTCTTCGAGGCAATCTATTTTTGTGTCCCAGTTGGGGCTCAGGAGGCACGGTAGTGCCAGAGCTCATTTCCACAGCTGCCCCGCCGGACAGTGGGCAGCTGCAATGTTTGGGGACATTTTGTTTTCCTGATAAAACAGGGGTGAGTTGCCCCCCACGCCCCAGCACACCTGCACACTTTGCTCGCTGCATTGGCAGCCAGAGGGCTAATTGGATAGCCCTGGAGTAAGATGTGACTTTCTGAACAGAGGGCATTGGGGCCCTCCCTTTAGAGGCCAGTTGGCCTGGGGGACAGGTGTAATGTTGGTAGGGCGCCAAGCCCTAATGTGATGCCCCTTGCATCATGTGCTTATGCTTATGATAATTCATGCTTATGAGGTTTGATACCTACAGATATTGCCATGAGATCTATGCGTACTGTGATTTATGTGTATTGGTATGCCTAATGTGAAGTCTACTGAGTGATGTGATTTATGCCCACTTTTATTTCCTCAAGGAGGGTCCCATTGTCTAATGTGATTTATACTTATGAGGTTGGTGCATAATGTATTTTACGCCTAATGTGATGCTGATTGCATAATATGATTTATGTTGCAGGATATAATGCTGAGTACTGTATTTTGCCAGTAATTGCTGGTTGTGTTCTAAATGTACTCGTTGTGCCTTGTGATGGTTCTGACAGTGGCCCAATTGGTCCTGTCAAGTGTATATAATCCCCTGTAAATATTACCTAGTGCCAGTTGGCATAGTGTATATTGTCTGATTACTATTTTAATGTGTTTTGGATAATACAAAGGCTATTTTTATATATAACCTTCTGTGGAGTTTCTTTTGTGGTCTGCCTAGTGTGTTGCTGCTGTGCGTGTGTTGCGCAAACGCTTTCCACATTGCCTCTGGGATAAGCCGGACTGCTCGTGCCAAGCTACCAAGGGGGTGAGCAGGGGTTATCTTGCCCTGACTAGAGTGGTGGTATATGCCTGGCTTTGGTGCATGCCCTAGCCAACCAGAAATCCAATTTCTAACATAATACGACAGGTGACTGAGGCCTGGGAAGAGGCAGTTGTGTTGGTTTTCTGCAGGGCCCCGCATGCTAGTGCGCTACCCCCCCAGTGGTTATGGGGATTTCAGAATATTCAGGCAACTATGGACATTTCGAAATGGTACGAGGGAGTATGTAGATCGGCGGGAGATCTCTACCACAACTGAGCCTTTCTGACCTTCTTTGAGGAACAGAATCTGTTCCAGCTACCGGCTGGGCATTTTTTGCAATGAGCAAAATTATCACGTACGGTTCGCAAAATGTGGACTACGTTTCCAGAGGAACCACAGGAGTCATGGGCGCTGATGACGCTGTTACATACGGGCTCCAGTAGGGGGTCTCATCTCGAGTATATTTAGAGCACTGATGAAGACCGTGGGTCCAATCTATCGGCAATTAGGGGGAAGTGAAATTAGGACCTTCCTATCCCGTTGATTGATGTCGAGTGGAAGAGAGCGCAAGCGCAGGTGGCCAAAGCAACAAGTAAATCGAGGTTCAAGCTAACTCAGTTCCATTATCCACATGGTACGTATCTGACCCCACAGCACTGTGCACGGTTTACTCCGGGACTGACCCCCTCCTGCCCACGATGCGGCACAGACCCCGCTACATTCCTAGACATGACTCGGAGTTGCATGCGTCTACAAATGTATTGGAATCGGGAGGTACAAACTCTTCGCACAGCAACAGCAGTGCGAATCGAAGCCTCCATAAAACAATGTATACTTGCCGTACTCCCAACACCAAAGAAGGGGACACAGATAAGACACAAGTTTGTAATGTTGGGTCTGGTTGTTGGGTCCCACGTGGGACAAATGGAAGGATGACATACGTGAGTGGGGGTGACGGAGGAGTGTCGCCTTAAGGCAGTAAAAGTGGATGAGAAGGCAGAGTGTGATTTGTTAGACTGGGGACAAATGTGAACAGAAGTGACTGCTGCAACAGCACAAAGCGATAGCGAAACCACACACACCACGCCATCCACCCAGAACTCACGGTCACCTAACGCAGAAATAGTCTAATAGCCCTATCACACAAGCTTCAAACCAGTTTTTCTATCAATTGTCTTCTTTTCAACTATTTTATTCATTCCTTTGCTTATGTTTGTGGTTACTATTCTAACTCAAAGCTCACTGCAGTATATAGTAATCCACCGCATGTGCAGGGACGGTGATGTAAAGTCATGTAATCAATTAACCACTACAAAAGGGTTGTTATGATGCTAAAGTATAGATATGACAAATGTTAATGATCTCCTTTGAGGTAGTGCCTTCAATAAAAACAAGTTTAAAAAAAATTCTTCTGAGCTGCTCGTCATGTGTGCAGTGGATTTTGTAATACTTTATCAAAACACAATCAAAAAAATCGCCTGTGTTTGCAGAAGGGTACTCATCTTGGACTGGTTTGCGTTATAAAATGCAGGCATGCATGGGCAGCTTTCTTGAAAGAAAACCCATTTGAAGATGGCCGTCCATACACTGGCATGCACGTGCAGAAGCGGCCATCTTGGAATCATTTTAAAGACCATTTAAAATCGGGAGCGGCTAGTAGTTCCTGCACAGGTGGCAGCGCACTGTAAGAGGCAATGAGGGTTCAGCAGCAATGTCTCCGTAGCTGGTAGGCCCACGCAAAGGAAAAAATAAAGCAATACAAGAGTGTTTTTGTTTAAAAAAAGATTTTTTTGTTCATACTCAGTACTACATCTTCGTTCAATCCAAAACAGTTAAAATGCCTTTTCTATGAGTGCTTCAGGTGCCTGCAATAAATGCCTCTCTGGCAAAATCTCAGATGCTTAATGACTGCACGGAAAGCAGGCGTGTTTCCTACCTAGGATGTATTACTTTGCACTTATAGGTCTTCACTGGGATATCAATTCGGTTGACACAGAAGTTGGCCACTGCATTATATTGACTGAAAAGAATAAATGCATTTTTCATCGAGTATTGTGAACTTAACAATTTTAGTGGAAGGTTGTTTTGGTTTTTAATCAAATCAATACAGAGCAACATAAAAAGAATCAAGATTGCTACATGTGCAGTAAATATTATATTTGACATTTCCTTTTTACCATATCAAAATCCTTGAAACTCGTGGAGCAAACCCGCGTTATCTCATGTATTTCGGTAAAAGAAACATCGAAATTTCCCCGTTTTAACTTCTAAAATATAAATGAAGCACGTTTGCCCCACTGCGGTTCCTCAAGGATAAAAGCCCTGTCCCCTGGAATCACATTTCGAAACTCTGCCCTGGGGGTGATGGATTTAAAGGACTAGTAAGAATGGATTCCGGAAATAAGTGGAGATTATCTGCCCCGTCCTGCGCCAGCCTCCTTGATCAGAGCTCAGAGGTAACTACGGAGGGGGAGGGAGCCGTGTTGTGTGGTGCAGAGGGGTGTGGCATATATAAGCAGGAGTTAGGGGTATCACACAAGGAGAGAAAGTTGGTTGCGTGGGTGGAGTTTTAACAACTTTGGCAACTAGTGGTTATGACATGGTGCAAATTCGTCACATAAAATAGTAAAACCATTCGACTTAGAGGTGGGGGGAACGTGGGTTTGTGAGATACAAAAAAAGAGAGAATTATGGGAAATCACGGAGCAATAAGTTAATGGATATTACTGAAGGGCAAAAAAGAAAACAGATCGAATGTCTAAAGAAACAAGAAGTAAGGGAAGGAGAAAGAGAAAGGAAAGATATTAGCTTGATATAAGTTACGAGAAGGAAAGAAAGTGAGAGGAGATCGAGTATGAAAGAAAAACAAAAATCAAATCAGACTTTATGTACTTTTGATTTGGCCGCTAATGAACAGGCCTTGGATCCGGCCCCTGTAGAATTCTCTTTTGTAAACATCAGTGCAGTACAACACACCACCAACACAAAACTGTAAAAACACTTCCGACAGCTTGGCAAGGCCTTTCAAAGTTGCAGTCTTTTACCTTCGACAGTTTCATCATTTATTCCAGCGATCTTCTCTATTCACATTTCACAAAGTTACCCCAAGGATCCTTTGTACAACTCACACATTTACCCCAGGGATCGTGTCCACAATTTACACATTTAGCCCAGAGACCATTTTTGACACTTAACAAATTTATCGCAGTGATCCATTTCACAATTCATACATTTCTCCTAGAAATGTTTTGTTTCCACAGTCCATCAATCCCACTGATATTTATTTATACATGTAATGAATGTGCCTATTCTGGGAATTTTATTTTCCCTAAATGGCTCATTGGTCTGTGTTTTCTTTTCCTCAGCATTTCATGCATTTATCCCAAATATCTTTTTTTTCCAGAGTTCACTTAGGCCAAGGATCCTTTCTTTCTGCTGTCCCATCAACCATTCCAGGAGTCTCTTTTTCTGATGCTCATTCACATATCCTAGGGATCTTTCACCTCTACTGCTAATGTGTCCACCCTTTTATTCCAGGGGTCATTTCTTTTTTTTCTCTTTTACATATTTTTTTGTTAAACAGTTTGGAGTCCTTGCAGGGAAAAATGAGTGGGCTGTGCCCCCCTAACAAATCATTAAAATATGTTTTTAACAGTGCAAAATTCAAGACGCTTCTGGGGTTGTAGAACAAGTTTTGTCCCCTTATAGGGATCTAACATATCTTCTTGTATTGCAGGTATCCCAGATCCTGTTTTAAATGTATGGAAAGCATAACTCGCTTCATATGTTCGACCGATGTCAGATGGAGGACAAACTTCCTTTTCTGTTCACTGTATGTCTTATAAAGAAAACCATCAATGCAATTGTAGAAGTGGTAAATAATCCAGCTTGGTTATGTAGCCCCTGGTCAACCATTTATTACTTTCATGTATTGCCCAAAAAAATCGCAGAGGTCATGACCTGACAGGTAGCAGGCATCATTTTTGGTTCCGACATCCAGAATCACCTTCGTAGGCTTTCAAAGAAGAAAGCATATACTCTCTCAATGCCATTTGAGGTCAGAGCGGATTCACGTTTTGGCAGACGTTAAAGAAACATCACTCCACATCTCTTGACAGAGGGCAAGGGTTTGTTGGCAGGCAGATATAGCAAAATGCTCTGTATGGGAAGAAAGAAAACATGCAGTACGTCAAAACATTACAGAAAAAAGAACATGCTAAAATAATGATGATAAAAGTCACTTCATCTCTGTTACAAAGGTGAGGACATGCAAGTGTCAACTCTGAAATTGGTTTGATTTAGTCTATACTTGTTTTGCAACAAATTGTTATATTCCCGAGTTAGGCCCATGTTGCGAAACAGCTTATTTCTTACATTGTCCTCACAAATAACATTTTCAGCGGTGAACGTTTGCACATATATGCGTGCACGACAATGTTGGATTTTTTTCTATGAAACTAAACTTGTTTTTACATCTAGCTTCGCACAACATTATCGCAACGCCCTGAACATCATGTACAAGGTCTTGTTTCACTATGTACAAATGTCATCACTATCTTCATTCACGGGGCGACAGGGATATCTATATATCCATAACATCACTAATCTGTGTGCACATCGCAAGGGTGCTTTCTCTTATAAAAGATGAGCATCCCGCTGGATTAGTAGAGGAGGTAGTTTGACTGACAAAGTGTGTCCTTGCATGCTGAGAAATTACCATGCAGCAGTCTGACATCTCATGAAGGATGTCCAGGACGGGGTCCTTCACTCTATCTCAGAGGTCTTCAAACTTTTTTAGCTTGACCCCCCCCAGCTGAATTTTTTTAGATGTTGGGCCCTCCCACCAACTGTCCAAAATTTCTGGAATCTGGTACACTACATAATCGACCGCCATCCGCATATCCCAGGCCATATTTGGCAAATAAATGATTGAACCTACTACATCCACAGCCACTTAGAAACATTAGCTCAAAACTTTACTGCTTGAAGCTTAACAATGAGCATTGTACATCTCAGTAGAAAAAAACAAATTACGTCGTTCAGCACATTAAACCTTGCACATAATGTTCATATTGTTAGATTTCTGAAACCATTTCTATATATTTTATTAAAAAGGAGAAAGAAAGGGAGATCATTGGTTCCTTGCCCTATAGATCACCATGGAGTACACTGGTTTTATGGTTCAGGAAGTTCCAAACTTTCCCTTCCTGGAGGTTTAGGTGCCTTATTATTGCATGCTGTCGGTATTCTTCAGCTTTTTCTACAAATTGATGCTTTTATCTAGCCTGCTTACCCCGATTCCTCAATCTTTCCACACGTGTTCTGCTGCTGTGCCTGGGCTACTAAAAACTCTGATGCCGCTGCTCACCCTGAGCATGGTCTGTTGATGTTAAGTTTGGGTTATGCTATCTTGCTCTCCGTGGCCTTTCTGCGCTACATTGCTGTAAAGAGGAACTGGACTACAGTGGACAACATAGTCAAAACTATTTCACTGAGCTCCAATGCTGACTGGGCGTATTTTTCTACATAACTGAAAATGCATGCTCCTATTCCTGCCTGTTACCCCTGTCCAGGATCTCCAGCTTACCCTATTTTTTTAGTTGGGTACACCTTGATGCTTGTTAGGAAATCTCAGACTCACACGCCCCTAACATTATTGAAAACCTATGCCTCCAAATGCACATTCCTCAGGAAGAACAAATAATACAGCAGTGCTACCAGGTATTTTTGGACTCTCTTTAGCTTTATCTAAAAACAGAAGTGCTGTTGAACAAACAAGGCTTATCACCATTCCCATTGCAAGAAGACTAACTTTGTAAGTGAACCTCAACCTAGATTATCACAAAAAAAGGAGATGTCTTATCTCATGGTAGAAAGCAAGATGCCACTACTTGAATGTCTTAAATGTATCGCTAGTGGAGCTCCTTACTGACCAGTCTTTCTTAATTACTGCCACGGAAAATGCATGTTGAAGTAAAGGTTGCACTGCACTCCTGGCTGAATCTACATACATCCAAGTGCTCAACGCCTGTGACCAACTAGTAGTGGACCCGCTGTAACCCAGAAGGCCTGGTTATTCACCTCAGGCTACTCTATTTCCAGGCCTTACTCTGCTACCTTCATATAGTGTCTTCTGCTGCTTCCAATGGGACCATGGAGGGCAGTTACTACGAGAGCTACAATCAGTTTTTGCCCTGTGAGACAGCCAGCTGTACTACCTGCATCTGGAGTACAAACATCCAGCAGACATAGGTGATTTGGTGATTGAAAGGTTGTACACAATTTTAAGTACCTCATTGAAAAGATGGGTTGGCAGTCACCATTGCCTTCTGCTAAAATTACTTGGGTGTGCATGTTGCGCAGCTGTTGGGCATACCTCTTAGATCTGCTTGGAGGGCAAAAGCCAGAACACCAGAACTTTGGCTAAGAAAAAATTTAGACGGGGGCTGATTATTCCATCAACAGGCAGAGCGGAGATGCAGGGGCTCTAAGAAGACAGCTGGACAATGTTTTTCTTTAAATTACATGAGTATGGCACGTCGCAAATGTACTTGTGACAGGGGACGGTGAAATTTTACGGTGGAGCGTGCGCCCCCTCCAGATGATGGCACCCCCCCCAGGGGAGCATGTCCCACAGATTGAAGAACTCTACCCTAAATGAACATGATAGTCAAATAATCAAATGCCATCAAATAGCATTAAAGAAATACACCTTCTTGAGGTAGCAGCAAGCTTCAAACAATGAAGGTGTATTAGTTAATCATAAATTTACAGTTGGCAGCAGTATATTTAGGTCAGTTCAGGCAAATCATAATATTGTCTGAGGGAATTAGCATTATGTCCAATCAAATGCAGCTGTGAGGACTGACAGAGTTATACAGAATCAGCTCTTGAAGGAATCAAAACTATTTTAAGTCCAAAGCATGGCATAGTATGGCAAGGTTCTGCCCCTAAGAGTTGGGCTAGCAACTCATGACTTCCTTCTACATGAGCCCCTGTTTATAGAATATTTACAACGAAAATTACACAGTCGGCATAAGGTGAGTAAAATGTTACATATGCTCAACAAATCGTAATACATAATAAACGCAAAAGTATATAGCACTATCCCAACATCATCCCCTAAATATTTCTGATTGCACTTTTAATTTAATGTTGCCAGAAGTGACAGTACAAATCTAGAGACAAAATAATGACAGTTTTATTTCATCAATAGACTCAGATTGTCTGACAGTTTAAACGGGGGAACCTTGAATTGTTACATTCAAGAGCAAACCTGAGTTCACCAAGAACATTATTCTGCTGCGAAGCATTTCACTTGTACAAGCTTTAAATGTGTACAAAGAGAGAGAGAACTGAAAACACAGTCACGTGTGGAAATTCAAGATGGAATTGAGGCCCAGCATAGACTTGTAAGGCTAACTTAGCGAAACTTGTATTTAAAGTGTTGACGCTATCTTATCTTATAAACTAAGATAAAGCACCTATATCTCAGCCATTTGATCGGGAGAGGTGAGACACAGAACAACTCGTTTTACTTTTTACATAAATAGAAAACAGAAAGTCTCTCTGTGTGTATGCAGTTGTACAGTTTTTAAGCAGAATTGCTGTCATGTCTTAACACAAGGGCAGCCAAGGTGCCCTGCAGGCAGAGGCACAACTTGGGCCAAATTTCGGGGGGTGGGGGGTCTGATTATTCCATCAACAGGCAGAGTGGCGATGCAGGGGGTCTAAGAAGTGGTGAAGTTTTAGAACAAAGGCGTCATTAAGAAGCAAATGGTCTTTAAGAGACCTGTGAAGTGCTCGGCGTGGCTGTCTGTGTTCCCGGGAAGCGGCCTCATCCCGGGCTGCCACACAAGAGGGGTGGGTGGGCGGGCTGAAGCCCTTTGACCTTAATGGGCTTTGCGCGACTGCCTGCACTTCAGTGTCTGAGAGGCAGGTTTGGATCAGACACAATGTCAGAGTCCCCGAGAGAGCTGAAGACAGCAGGACAATGTTTTTCTTAAAATTACAGGAGGATGGCATGTCTCAAATGTGCTTGCGACATGGAACGGTGAGATTTTAAAGTGGAGCGCGCGCCCCCCTCCAGATGACGGCGCGCCCCCCCAGGGGGGCGCGCCCCATAGATTGAAGAACTCTGCTCTATCTTATCATGTAATAGGGTTGGATCGACCCTTGGGGGGATTCTTGGCTCGATACCTACATACACTCTATGTACACTTAAAGTAGGGTCCGCATAGTAGGAGTGCATTAGATTACTGTCTTGTTTTTATGCCTGCATATATATATTGTTTTAGCAAAGTGGAAGAACTATATCTACTATTTACACTTTTGCTGCTTGTAATCACATTTATCTGCTTCTGTCTACTAATCACTGCAGCACGCATATTTTATGCAAAAATAACATTGGTTCAATAAATATTATTGGAAAAGTCCCACTGTGTATTCTCTGTATACTTCTCTGAGAACAAGAGAGCACGAGTGAGTGAGCAAAAGGTTCTATACTGTTTCCACAATCCCTGAGGGGTCAGGGTTGTCCTGTTCAGTAGTTGCCAGAAACTATTCGCTTACTAGTAGGTTGGGGGGCTTACGGTGGCACTTTGAGTTAGCTGGTCTATAGGCCAACATATCCTGCGGGGGTGTCAGGAATCAGTCTTGACACAAGGCCCTTAGTTTATGTTGTTCAAGCAATGTGCAGGCCCTACGGATTGGTATGAACTACACAACAAAACTTTATGGCAACTTGCATGTGAGTGTTACGTCACTGCTTGGAATTGATAATCTGTGGCTCCCAGTAGGGGCTGTACTGTGCCTGCCAGCACAAGCATCTTGAGACAGCCATAATTATTATGTAGAAGTGTGTGCTTTAGGTCTAGGCTAGACACAAATGTAGCTGTCCTGGTTTGATGTAATAAAAAAAATTGCAAATGCTACTTACCAGTATGCATCTGTTCTTGGCATGTAGGGCTGCTGACATTCATATCTGTGCATAGATCGCCGCCTAGTGTTGGGTCCGGATGATTGCACATTGTTGTCCTGGAAGAGTCTTCGAAGTATCACGAGATAGGTGGCTCCTCCCCTGGACTACAGTGCGCATGGGCATCGACTCCATCCCCAGATTGTTTTTAGCCATTGTGGCCGAGATGGCGTGAACCTTGTGAGTGATGACCATGCTATGAAATGTATGTAAATACTGCAGCTGCTACAGGCGCCGGGGAGGAGGGCGGGCGATATGAATGTCAGCAGCCCTACATGCCAAGAACAGATGCATACTGGCAAGTAGCATTTGCAGTTCGAGGCATGTGGGCTGCTGAATTCATATCTGTGCATAGAATACATAGCAGTCCCTCCATTAGCGGCGGCCGCCCGTGCCAGCTGCAGCAGTTTGGAAAAGTGTCTTGAGAACAGCCTGCCCCCACAGCTGCCTGCTGCTTGGAGTGCACGTCTACACAGTAATGTTTAGTAAAGGTATGTGTGGTAGACCATGTGGCTGCTCTACATATGTCCTCTAAGGGAATGTTTCCAAGGAAGGCCATAGAGGCCCCCAACTTTCTGGTGGAGTGGGCTCTTGGTGAAATAGTAAGAGTGCGTTTAGCTTTTGCATAACAGATCTGAATACATTTCACGATCCACCTAGCAATACCAGCCTTGGAAATAGCGTTACCTTTGTGGTGTGACGCAAAGGGAACGAAAAGCTGCTTAGTTTTTCTAAAATCCTTGGTCCTGTCCACGTAATACATCAGGGCCCTTTTGACGTCAAGGGTGTGGAGCATCCGCTCCGCCAGTGACTCAGGATTTTGAAAAAACACCGGCAACTCAATTGTTTGGTTTATGTGGAACTGAGACACAACCTTGGGTAGAAATTTAGGGTCAGTGCGGAGTACTACCCTGTTAGCATGAACCTGGAAGAACGGCTCCTGGATTGTGAGGGCTTGCAGCTCACTAACCCTACGTAGCGATGTAATTGCTACTAAGAAGGCCACTTTCCAAGTCAAGAACTGAAGTTCGCAGGAGTGTAGTGGCTCAAAGGGAGGACCCATCAGTCTTGTAAGAACCACATTGAGGTTCCATTCTGGAGCTGGTGGGGTCCGTGGTGGAATGACCCGTTTGAGTCTTTCCAGAAAAGCTTTGATAGCAGGCACTTTGAAAAGTGAAAGGTGCTGTCTATTTTGGAGGTATGCGGCCATCGCAGATAGGTGAATGCGGATGGAAGTATATGCCAAATTACACTGGTACAGATGGAACAGGTAACAGATGATGTTCTGAATGGAAGCATCTAGTGGATTAATGTTGTGGTTTGCGCAATAAATGACAAACCGCTTCCATTTGGCCGCATAACAGGTTCTAGTAGTGGGCTTCCTTGCCTCCCGAATGATGTCCATACAATTGGGAGGAAGGTTGAGGTAGCCAAACTCTAGAACTTCAGGAGCCAGATCGCCAGGTTGAGCTGTCGCGGATCTGGCTGCTGAATGTCGCCATGGCTCTGCGTCAGAAGGCTGGGTGTGAGATGAAGCCTTTGATGCGGTACCACGGACAGTTCCAGAAACGTGGTGTACCATGGTTGGCGAGCCCACGTTGGAGCAAATAGGATGAGAGTCATCGAGTGTTGCCTGAGCTTGCGTGCCACCAGCGGTATCAGGGGTGCTGGGGGAAAAGCGTACGCAAATTTGCCTGACCAGTTCATCCATATCGCATTGCCCTGCGATTGCGGGTGTGGGAACCTGGCGGCGAAGCTTTGGCATTTTGCGTTCTCCCTTGTGGCGAACAGGTCTATCTCTGGATGACCCCATCTTAGAAAGTACGGCTGGAGTACTGATGGATGTAACTCCCACTCGTGCATCTGGTGGCTGTGCCTGCTGAGCAGGTCCGCCATCTGATTGTCTTTGCCTGGGAGGTGTTCTGCCATGAGGAAGATGTTCCTCTGAATGGCCCACTTCCACATGCTCTGAGCCAGATGAGACAGCTGCGGAGAGTGTGTTCCTCCCTGTTTCTGAATGTAGTACATGGCGGTCATGTTGTCCGTCCGGATCAACACGACCTTGTTGCACAGATGTACTTTGAACGCCTTTAAGGCCATGAAGATCGCCATCAGTTCCAACACATTGATGTGCATCTTCTTCTGCTGTAGAGTCCATAGTCCCTGCACTGTGTAATGGAGTACATGCGCTCCCCAACCCTGGAGAGAAGCGTCCGTCGTCAGGATAATCTGTGGCACAGGCTCCTGGAACGGTCGGCCCTTGCAAAGGTTTTGTGGATTCCACCAATACAGAGAGTTGTATGCCCGACCGCTCACCAACACTAGGTCTTTCAATTGCCCGTGAGCCTGAGTCCACTGACGTGCTAAGCACTCCTGAAGCGGGCGTATATGTAGTCTTGCGTGCGGGACAATGGAGATGCAGGAGGCCATCATGCCTATCAACTGCATGAACACTCTTGCTGGAAGCGAGTGCTGAGGTCTGAATCTTTGGATCAGCGACTGAATGCTGGCGATTCTCACTGAATTCGGCTGCGCAGTGGCCGCCAGAGTGTTTATGGTCGCCCCCAGATACTGCCGTATGTGGGCGGGCTGGAGATGGGATTTTGGGTAATTCAGTGAGAATCCCAGATCGTGCAGAAGGTGAATAGTGTGGGACACGTGGTCGGCGCACTGCTGGTTCGACTTTGCCTGAATGAGCCAGTCGTCCAGATAGGGGTAGACGTGGATGTTTTGACGTCTTAGATGCGCCGCCACCGTTGCTAGGCACTTCGTGAAGACCCTGGGTGCCGTGGTGACCCCAAAAGGCAGAACCTTGAACTGGTAGTGCTGGTCTTGAATGGTGAACCGCAGATATTTTCTGTGTGCAGGATGCAGGGGAATGTGAAAGTATGCATCCTTGAGATCCAGAGTTTCCAGGAAGTCCCCCTGCTGAAGCAGTGGGAGAACCTGCTGCAGAGTGAGCATATGGAAATGTTCTGACAGAATGTACAAGTTGAGAGGTCTGAGGTCTAGGATGGGCCTGAGGGATCCGTCTTTCTTTGGAATGAGAAAGTACAGGGAGTAAACCCCTGTACCCCTTTCCTGCAGTGGAACGAGCTCTATTGCCCCTTTTTGCAGCATGACGTTGACTTCTTGCTGCAACAAGTGCAAGTGCTCGCCGGACATAGGACGGCTTTTTGGAGGTATGTTGGGTGGAGTGGATGTGAGCTCCAGACAATAACCGTGTTGGATAAGAGATATGACCCACCTGTCCGTGGTGATGGACTTCCACACGGGCAGGAACTGCTGGAGTCTCCCCCCGACCGGTGTTGCGTGGTCGGGGGCAGTGACAAGGCGTCACTGTTTGCTGGCGGTGGAGGACCTGGAGCTGTTATTTCCACGTCCTCTGCCTTTGACGTTGTTGCCACGGTATCCACCCCGACCCTTGTTGGTATATGAGGATTGGGTGTTACTTTTATAAAATTGCGTGGATTGTGACGCCTGACCCCTTGAGGTGCCTCTGTTATTGGAGCGGCGAAAGGAACCACCCCGAAACTGCTGGGACTGCAGGGCACCCATAGATTTAGCCGTGTCAGTGTCTTTTTTCATTTTCTCTAGGGTGGCATCCACTTCTGGCCCAAACAGGTGGTCAGGATTGACAGTTTGGTTTAGGATGGTAGTCTGAATGTCCGGTTTAAAGCCTGAGATTCTGAGCCATGCATGTCGGCGCAGCAGAACGCTAGTGTTGATAGCTCGCGAGGCGGTATCAGCCACATCTAGAGCACACTTAATTGAGGCATTAGTGATAAGTTTTCCCTCCTGAACCAACATTTCCGCACCCTCCTTACACTGATCTGGTAAGTGCTGTAGAAGGGTCTCTAGAGTGTCATAGTGTGCCCTGTCGTAGCGTGCAAGTAGCGCCTGCGTGTTGGATATGCGCCACATATTGGCTGCCTGCGCAGCAATACGTTTCCCTGAAGCCTCAAACACTTTTGATTCCGTGTCTGGGGGAGGAGCATCACCCGTGGTCTGTGAGTTGGCTCGTTTACGTGCGTTGGAGACAACCAGAGAGTCTAGCGGCAACTGTCCTTTGATGTACGTTGGATCAGTGGGCGCTGCCTTGTACTTCTTGTCAATACGAGGATTATTGACTCTTGCCCGGGTGGGCTCCTTGAAAACTTCTGGCGCATGTTTTAACACTCCTTTGAGCATTGGCAGTGTCTTGACAGTTTTTTCTGCCACTGAGAAAGTGTCAAAAAGAAAATCGACATCAACTGGGTCTGCATGGAGGTCGACGTCATGATTGGCGGCAACCCTTTCAATTAAAGCATTGAAGGCCGCAGAGTCTTCCGTTGGGGAAGTTTTGGCAGCAAAAAGCTGCGGCTCGTGTCCCGAATGAGGGTCCCCAGGGTCGCCCCCAGCAGACCATGGCTCCGTGACATCCTCGGGGTCTGAGTAAACTGGATAAGCATACTCATCCTCGTCTTCTCCATCACCCTCCCCAGCATTGGAATGAGTGGGTGAGAGTTCCTGACCTTGCGGAGATGCAGGCTCCATAGGGGCAGATGTACCCGCAGAGTCCAACTTCTTCTTAAGTGGGATCTGGAAATGCTCCAACGCTGGCTCCGGGGTGATTTTCCGTTTAAGGAGAGATAGCTTGCCTGTGTTGGCGTCGATGACCACCTCTCGACGCTCCTCCTCCGCCAGTGGTTGGTGTCGTGGGTTTGGAACCACCGACGATGCCTTTGGAGTCGAAGCCAACTTCAAGGGCACTCCGGCCCCAGGTTTCGCTGCGAAAGCCTTCGGCGCCGTCCTTGGTGGCAGCGTGAAAAGAATTGGCGTCTGCGCCTTCGCCGGTTTCTGCAGAGGCTTGGGCGACACAGTGTCCTTCGGGCCGACCGCCGCGGCCCCCTCCCGAATATGCTGAAGGGAGTCTGTGACCTTCTTGGTAAACGAGGCAGAGGGACGGATCGGCTCGAGAGAGTCCTCCGAAGCCGGATTCGGGTCGGCGACCAAGGCCGCAGTCTTCGGAGCCGACGCAGCTCCCCCCTTCGCCTTGTCAGATGGGAGCGGTGCAGCCAGAGCCTTGGGGTCAAGCGGTGCAGCCAGAGCCTTGGGGTCGTCCTGGCGCTTCTTCGGGGCTTTCTTATGGTCATCGACCTTCTTGGCGTCGACTCGACTCTTCAGAGCGTCGACCAACTTCGGCGCCGACGCGGCCGCGTCGGGCGTCTTCGCCTTCGGCTTCGACACCGTAGTCTTCGGGTCGGCCATTTTGGCGTGGCTCTTGAGCTCGACGGCCATCTTGGATTTCTTCGGCGCCGAGGCCTCCGAAGTCTTAGATCCAACCAGTGCGACTTGCACTTTCGGTTTCGATACTGGTGGTGTCGACACTGGTGGTTTCACTTTCAGTTTTGCACCGGGAGTGGTGCCGCACCAATGTCCGTGACTGGGCCGGAAGGCGGAGCCGTGGGACGGGTATCGAGGTCTTGGGTAAGGCCCGAAGGCGATCCCTCGACCTGGGCCTCATAATGGTGGCTGGCCCCGGAGTCAGTGTGAGGAAGCTCCTCCTCCGAGCTATCCTCTACGGTGGCAATGGCCCCGTCGTCGTCCCCTACCTCCTCGACGACTTCCTCGAACTCCTCATCTTCCGCGTCGTAGCTTTCTTCGATCCCTGACGCCGGGTTATAGTCCGAGACATTCTGGATGGTGTCGTCTTCAAAATCCTCCTCGAAGATGTTCGCCGGAGGGGGTGCCGAGCTCTGGGCCTGCAGTCTAGCGGCCCGGCGTAGCTTGAGAGTCTTCTTCGACTGGAACTTGGAGCAGGCCATACACTTGGCCTCGTCTTGGTCCGGCGACAAGCACTTGTTGCACACTGGGTGTACGTCGATGTGCGGGTACTTTGAGGCACACACTGGGCACCTCTTAAATGGACTTCGTTCCATGATGAAGTAGTCTGGAGCGTCGTGTAGGCCCGTCCGCGCCGACAGCACGCGGAAGGGCAGCAGTTGTTCGGAGCCGAGGAATAACCAACCCGAACGATAGACAATACCGACGCGAGTCCTAAAGACCTTTTGGTCTCAAGTAAAAAAAGTTAAACAACTATCGATTCCGACAGAGGGAACCGAAACACATCCAAACCCAATGGCGGAAAAAAACAATCTGGGGATGGAGTCGATGCCCATGCGCACTGTAGTCCAGGGGAGGAGCCACCTATCTCGTGATACTTCGAAGACTCTTCCAGGACAACAATGTGCAATCATCCGGACCCAACACTAGGCGGCGATCTATGCACAGATATGAATTCAGCAGCCCACATGCCTCGAACATATAATACACCTTGTACACATTATGTATGTACTGCGGTCTCTTGGTCAACCTCTTTCAATTACTGTTGGATTGGCTTGTTCTTCACATTTCGTATCAACCCAGGGGACAGCGCACACCGATTGGACAACAGGCGATCCCCTTTCAGCTATTGGTTTGTCACAAGTATCATTCACATTTTGGGTCATACCACCAGACAGCCATTGTGTGGTTGCAGTGTAAGAAAATGTGAGCACTAAGGGTCATTTAATGTATGTATAGTTTTGTATTAATGTTGTAATCATGCAATATTTGTGTGTTTGCAAACATGCAGGTAATTAGTGCACAAACACCATTTTTTTTCGAACTGAGCCATTTGAGTATTTTGTCAGGGAAAGTTTATGTTGGTTTTAGGCCTTGCCTACAGACAACTTTAGCTCTATCTAGTTAAATTATACAAAGAGTGTGTTTTGGGTCAGCTCTGTGCCTTAATGGGTGGTTTTGTCGTCTATCTCTGGTGTCTGCTCTTAATTCTGTGCTTTCCTCCCTATTCTTGTGATGGTTCCACCCAAGAACATTTGTTCTCTCATTGTTGTGATTGGCTGAATTGTATCCTCACACTGCAGATGTTAGACATCTCTTTTTTCTTTTGCACTTTAGTTGATCATGTTACTTAGCAGTCAAGGGGCGTGCATGTGGACATGTTTGGACATGTTGATGTAGCCTTGTTTGGGATTAACTTTTATTCAGCTGGCTTTTATTAATTTCGAATCAGTAGGATGATTTGTTACTTATTTTATAAGCATAAAGGGATCTGTGATATTGTAGAACCTGCGTTTAGTTAGTCGTTTGCAGCTTGAGATATGCAGAACACTGAAGGGGCCATCCAGTGCAGAGGGAAAAAACATTTTAGAATGTTTTTTTGTTAGATGTTGTCAGCTTGGAGTTGAATTGTATGGTGACATTCACCAGATGGCGCCTTTGATTTCCATAGCCGTGTTTGTGAGGTGTCACCCGAACAAGAGCACACAGGGAAACATTAGAAATATAATAGAGCCTTATAGCCCGCTGCAAATGGCTATACCGGTTGTTCATAGCCCTGAACCAGAGTTGCATCTGGGCCTATCACGAGGGAGAGGGCCTTTAACAACCAGTTTAGCCCAAGGCAGAAGAGCTATAGAGCTATTAGAAGATTCAACCCACTGAGGGTAGGATGTTCTAAATTAAAAAGGGAGAAACAGAAAGACAAACATTGGAATGTTGGAGCACAATGTTTATATCAGCCATTATTAGATCTGAGATCAAAAGTAATTCTACCTGCACAACCATGACACTTTTGAAAGACCAATTACCAAGTAACACCTTACAGTCCTGCTGAGATGCATGTAAGGGAGGCACTTCCTTGAGAAGCAGGAACCCTAATTAAAATGTAAAGGTTGCTAATTACTTCATAATAAAGGCATGTGTCTGGAGGCCTGGCTACCTAGCATGAATAGATGAGTGAAAATCGAGGATGGTATAGAGGCGAACCCAGAGTACACACTGTCAGAATACACATCATCTTATTGCTATTATGGGGAATACTTGCTCCACCTGAGCTGTTGTATGTAAAACGGGGAGTTTCTTCTCAGAACGACGAGGAAGAGCTTTCTTAGTATTAACTGTCTATGCTGATCTGGTCTGAAACAAAAAGGCATGTTTAATTTTCTCTTAACAGCTGCATTATATTCATGAAGGCTTTCCGTATGGATGGTTGAGGTTCACGAGGGCATCTAAGTCTAGTGAGGATGGTGCCAGCAACAATGAGATATCCAGGAAGGTTCATTCCCTCAGGTACCTTCTGAAAGCTGTTATGCCTAAATATGTGCTTGCAAATGGCATAGATAAGGAGTTTGCCACTTAGGAGACCTCCTTGAGGATGCATAAGATAGATAAAGAGTCTTGGAGTGGAAGTGGAGCTTTTGAAAGCATATACGTATCCAGTGAAGAAATGCCATATTAAATCAAGATGTTACAGAGACTGATGAAGGCAGCCCTCCTTTACAGGCTTGATCCCACTCCTGGAAACCATTGCAAAACGTTTAGGGATTAACACCACCCCCGCCCCACCCAAGGAATCCACGCTGTCTTGCAAAGATTTTGTAGATGGGCTATTGAAGTCAATGGAAGGATGGGTGAAGGGCAGCAAGGATAAATTATGATGATCTGCATATTTTCTTTAACTTCATCGCTGCTAAGGAGATTTTCCTGGTGTGCTGGATCCTTTGAAATGGGTGTGGTCATGACGGAACGGTTCCGTCATGAGCACAGCTCAACCGATGCTCATGACGGAACCGTTCCGTCATGAGCATCGAAGGGGTTAAGCAAGAGCTCCTTTTAGGTCATTTTTTTACAAAGTGGAGCCAACATCTGATTCTAAACTCAATGATACCACGTAGCTTGGGAAGAAGGCTGCGGTCTTGCTCAGCACCAGACTGTCCGTAAATGTACGGGAGGGGACACAAGAAGGGTGGTTCAGACCAACAGCAGAAGGCTGAATACTAAAACTCCTTAGTTTTAGTATTCAGAACGGATTACGATTCCACTTCAAGGAAGCAAGAAGGTGGGGACCACGAAGGCTTTAAAGCCATCTGAGAACGTCATGTACTTTGACTATCATCAGTCAGGCCACAAAAGGGACGAATAATCATCTTGCTGGGATAGCTAATGTAGCCCCAGAGGAGGCAGTTTTCAGGGGAAAGGGTGGAACTGCCCTACCGTCGCTTATTTGGGAGGTAGTGCCAAAAGGTAAGCTGGTGACCCCTAAGAGTTCTAGAAAGTACGTCCACAGGGTCACAGTAACCAAGGACCCAGTCACTGTTGTGTGGTATACTTGTGCTAGCTGGACCCTGGTGCTAGAATGTCTGGTCTTCCCAGAACAGTACCTGCATGGTGAGATCTGTGGGGTGAGCAATTTCCATGCAGGTGAGAATAAGTGCACAATGTCCATGGTCTCCTAAGAGTGTGGGGGGAGTTTCTAAAAGTAAGGTAGCTGTATGTCCACGCTTGACAGTAGATTGCATCCTAGGTAGTGATTACCACAGGAAGGATGGGAACCTATGAATGAGAGCATCCTGGTTACCCCACAGAAGGTCCCTTATGTTATTGACCCAACGATTAAAGTACAGAGACTCAAAGAGAAGTTAAAGAGTAGTAGTCGGATAACACCTACAGTGGGAGGCTGAGTGGGTCACCAGCTAGGCGACCTTTGTCCTAGTGGTGCCGGATGCCCTGTCAGAGAGTCGGGTGAAAGGAGACCTGGACAAAGCAGGCCCCTAGAGCATGTGCACTACCCTTCATGTGGACCTTGTGTCCCTGTTGGAAGTCCTGTACTGACAGGCAAGTGTTCAGTCTAGGGGTACATACCCTGATCTGAAGGGTTAGCCACAAGATGTCACCCTTGTAACATTATGAAAATGTGTTTCCAATGGGTCATTGGTTACATCCCCTTCAGGCACTCTTATAGTGGTTCCTATTCAATAAGGACTCCAATTCCATTCATTCACTGGTTTTATCCGTTTTAATTTTTTTATTTTTTACTTCTTTGCAATCACTTCATTGCTGTTTTCCTTCCTGTATTCATTTTTGTATCAATTAGACAATCTTTTTGCACGTGTTTTCTTTGTGAGCTCCAATGCATTTCGGGCAATCAGTGCCCTTCCTCAGGGAGCCAAGACTGTTGAGAATACAAATATAGCCATAATCACAAACCACAATATTCATATACATTGTATAATATGCAATTTCATCAATTTTGGGGGATCAGACCATGCTGGAATTTTTTGGTGATGTGCCCGTGCTCATAAGTGTGGGGAATAAACACAATCGCTAATGTGAAGTGTTATGCCTGTGATCGCTATCGGTGTGTGTTGCGGTATAAGTAATAAACGTGAAACCAAACTCATGTGTAAGCCGTAATATTCACGAACTTTGAATGCTGCACGAAAAAAATGTGTGAACAAATCGTTCTGACATGAGGTTTACCATAAACCGAAATGTCTGGCTTTAATACTAACCATATCTGCCACAAAGTATCTGTCAAAAAGTGTAGTCTCGACTCTCCTTGGGACGGTCCTTCCAGTCTCCTTGCATTTAAAACGCGAGTGTTGCCGGCAACCATAACACTACTTCCGTGTCACGTGGACACGGGAATGGAAACTGAAGGGATACTACCTGCGCGGCTGAGGCCGAAAAGACAGACTTGCGCATCAAAGCTCGAAGAGCAGTTGATGACAATAAATGTGAATGAAAACGTGAATATAAACCATCGACATGTGTTTAAGGGATGATTCTGAAAATTATAAAGTCAAAAAATAAAGAATAAGTAAGAATTAAAAATGATGACAATAGGTAATGATGAAGCTGATGGGCTAAGTTGAGTCAAACATACATGCGGGGTGTATCCTAAAATATGAGTGTGCTCATGTATTGAATGCGTGGCCTGTGTGTTGTACCCAATGGTAATGTAAAATGTAAACGATTCAGTTGTTTAACACAACCATGCACCATTATGAACCAAAGTTATGGGTGCTTCCACCCTCTTCGAAGCGTAAAGATACTTAATTAGCTGTTGTATATTTGATTTACAAGTAACAAGAGAGTTCAATACGCTCATTGAGTCCATTTGGTTTGATGGACCCCAATCTTTATATCCAGTGGTTTTCTCGCTGTAGTAAAAACTGGTTGTTGTCTCTTACTTCTTTCTTTTCAATAGTTTCAAGTACAATAAACTTCAACTGTGAAATATTATGATGGGCTTCCATAAAGTGACATGCAACCTCTGATTTGCTGTTTTTCGTGCGAATATTGGACTTGTGCTCCACAAATCGTGTCTTTATTTTTCTTTCCGTTTTGCAGATATATGCCTTCCCACAAGGGCATTTTAACAGATAGATGACATTAGGGGTGGCACAGGTTGCTGTGACCCTCAATTTGATGTTGTGTCCCCTCATGGGGTGTGTTATCACATTACCACTGATGATATTATTGCAATTACTGCAATTGAAACAAGGTTGTGTTCCTTTGTGCTGTATTGGGCCCAATGCTCTTTGTTTGAATATTTCACCCAGGTTATTTCCCCTTGTATGAGCAAATAGTGGTGTTGATGCAAAAATGTTGTTGAAATCGGGTTCCAGGTTCAACATTGGCCAATGATTGTTGATGACTCTCTTGAATGGTGTGCTAGAGGTGGAGAATTTAGATACTGATACAAATCTCAAATTGTCTGCTTTGACATTTGGAGTAAGCAAATCCCTTCTTGTTTTTGTTTGTACACGTTCTTCAGCCTCCTTTATTATGGACTCTGGATATCCTCTATTCTTGAAACGTTCACCCATTTCTTTTATCCTTAATATTGCTTTCTGAGGATCTGAGGTGATTCTTTTCACTCTTGCCATTTGGGAAAACGGAAGGTGCTCTTTTAATGATGCTTGGTGGAAACTCGAGTGGTGTAACATGTTGTTTTGATCCGTCGGTTTTCGGTATATGTCTGTTTCAAAGCCGCCTGGTGCTAGTCTAACTTCTACATCTAAAAACGTCACTCTTTGTTTAGAGGTTTCCCATTTCAGCTGGATGCGTTCATCCTGTGTGCTTAATGTGGATCGTGCCCTTTCCAGTTGTTGTTCTGTGCCTTTCCAAACAATGAAAATGTCATCTATGAAGCGCACTAATATTTTGATGTTGTCCGGCTATATTTCATTCGAGAAGATACATCGATCTTCATATTGTCCCATGAAAATGTTAGCGTATGCAGGCGCGGCGCAATTGCCCATTGATGTGCCCACCAGCTGTTGGTACCACTTGTCACCATATCTGAAATAACTCCTGTACAAGGTGAACAGAGTAAGCTCATGAGGAAAGTTTGTAAAGGCAGTTCCAATTCTGAATTAACCAACGCTTGTTCTATCGCCTCTATCCCTGAGGCATGGGGGATAGATGTGTATAATGCCTTTACATCTGCTGTGCATAAAATTAATTCCTCCTTTTCTTCCATGTCCATAGTTTGAAGTTTGATTAGAAAGTCTGATGTATCTTTAATATATGTGCGCATTTCTTTGACCATGGGTTGCAGATATTTATCAAGGAATTGGCCCATTGGCTCATGTAAGCTTCCGCAGGTCGACACGATTGGTCTCATTGGTGGGTCCATTAGATTTTTGTGTATTTTAGGGATCATGTTTAGAGACGGGCTCTTCGGGTTCTGCTTAATCAAGAAGTTCTTGGTTCTGTCATTTATTGTGCCATTCTCCACTGCCCTTTCAATGATGAGTCTCAAGTCCTTCATTTTTTTTAATATATTTTTATTGCAGGAATTAGCCAAAGTTACATGCCGGCCCAAGGATACATCACCAGTAGCAATTAAAGGAAAGAAACTCCGGTAATGACATACCCCTACCACACAGCCATTCAGCCCACATCCCGGAGGCTGGGCAGCGTTTACGTTGAACCAATGTATGAGGGTCTTGCGGTCTTCTGGTGTCGACCCAAATAATTGAAAAGTCCTCTTCTGCTTTTCTAAACAATTTGAAACACCCCACTCCTCCCATCCAACCCAACCCCCCAGAGGCCCAAGGGCCAAACACACTGTGTGAAAATCGTCAATGTCAGTGGGAGCTTACTCCGCGTCCCTCAGCCTCTGTCCACCCACCCCGCCATCAGTGCGCTATTGTGTGTATCGAGAGCTTGTGGTAGGAAACCGTTCCCTTCTATATGGAAGATCGTTTCAAAGTATTTCTACAGGGACGGAGGCTGTTCACCGTCATCACTATCGGATTCACTGGAGTGCTGTAATCGCACAGGGCCTGCACCAAAGTCTCCCACTCCTGTGCTGTCTCGAACGCTTTCTCGTTCTGCTGCCGTCTCGCCAGTTGATATCTCAGGGTGCTCTCTCCCATAGCCCATTTTAGAAGTTCATTGCGCCATTTAGTGCCTGTTGGACCAACCCGAGCTTTCCAATGCCTAGTTATCTCCTGCTTTGCCAGTATAAGCCCCAGGTCAATACATTTACTGGAGAGTTTGTTTTTAGGAGTGTGAGGGAACCAATGCAGGATCCCAACCGCGGCGTCGAATTCTAGTGTCCTCCCAGTAACCCCATTAAGAGTGTCTCCTATCAGCTACCAATATGAGGACAGCGCAGGGCAGGATCTCAAAGCGGTCCAGAATCTCCTGAAAGGGCAACAACACTCCATCCTCATAGAGGTCGCCCACCAGTTGTAACCCCGCGTCTTCCCAATGCCTCAATCGTGACCAATCGCCACCGTGTGGCAAGGCAGTGAGCATCTCCAATGGGATCTCCGGAGCATATGGGCGTTTCAGCTCCGCCCGGCCATGAACTCGGTTCCAGCACGACCGGATGGTGCGTTCTTCGTGCGTGAGGTCCCTCAAGGCTAACCTTTGTTGTAGTGCGATGTAGGATATAACATGTCTGGGCATACCACACCCCCCTCTCCTCCTCCGGGCCTCGAAACTCCCGCGCCACCGCCTGGGTGTAAGTCTGCAGCTGGGCAGCCAAATAGTATTTTTCAAAGTCGGGCACCGCCAGCCCCCCCTCCGATTTCGGCCTCATCAGGGTCTTGAGCGCCACCCTGCGGCCGCCCGATCCCCAGAGGAACGCCACTAGCATAGAATTCAAGGTCCGGAAGGTGGCCGGCGGGACCCAAACCGGGAGCGTTCTAAAGTAATATAGCAGCCGAGGGAGCGCCACCATTTTCAGCAGTGCAATACGTCCTGCCACTGATAGCGGCAGGGTGGCCCAAAAGCCCATACTGCCCTTCAGTGCTCGAACACAACGGGCGATATTGCCGTCGAGGATATCAGCGGGGTCATGATACACGTACACCCCTAGGTATTTGAGGCAGCTGGGCTCCCATCTAATCCCCCTGGCTGTGTCAGGTCGGAGCTCCCCCCTTCGTACCGGGAACAGGCAGGTTTTGGCCCAGTTCACTCTAAGGCCCGAGAGTTCCCCGAATGTCGTAAGTGCTGTATCAGCCCCAGCCAAGGCTTCGCCTGCATCCTCAAGAAAGAGCAATAGGTCGTCGGCATAGAGGGAGATGTGCTGGTGCCCCGTCGAAGTTCGCAACCCCTTGAAGTAGGCCCCAGTTCGAATCGATAGCGCCAGGGGTTCTACTGCGAGCGCAAAGAGCAGGGGGGACAACGAGCATCCCTGCCTCGTACCACGTTCCACTGGGTATTGTTGGGAAATCAGTGGGCCCGATCTCACTCTGGCCATCGCCGAAGGATATAGTACCGTGGTCCACCGCAGAAACCCCTCCCCCAGACCAAAGTGTACTAGCACTCTACGGAGGTATTCCCACTCCAAACTGTCGAAAGCGTTTTCTAGGTCAATCGAGAGGATTAAGGGACAGGGGGCCTCGGCATGGGTTTCCTCCAGTAGGCGGAATAGGCGTCGGATATTCATTGCCGTGTTACGTTTGGGGATGAATCCCGCCTGATCGTCATGCACCAAGGAGCTCATGTGGCCCAACAATCTCGATGCTAGTATGCTGCTCAAAATCTTGTAGTCCAGCGTGAGCATCGAAAGCGGTCGGTAAGATGCCGGGTCATTGCCCTCCCGGTCAGGTTTGAGTAGGGGGACCACCAAGGCCTCGCACATCGAACCGGGGAGGCATCCCAGGCGCTTCGCTTCCTTATACACCACCAATAGTCGGGGGCCAGGAGGTCCGCATAGGTGGAGTAAAACTCCACCAGAAGGCCGTCTAGGCCTGGAGTTTTGTTTCTCGCCATCCCTTTTATGGCGCTGCGGATTTCCCCTAGCTCCACGTCTCTCCCCAAGTCTTTCGCCTGTTCAGGCTCTAGAGCGGGGATCGATAGGCCCTGCAAATATTCATCGATCGGGACAGCGTCCTGCGTTAGTCTACTGCGGTATAACCTTTCATAGTAACGCAGATAGCAATCAAGGATCTCGGGTTGGGTGCATACCTCGTTGCCCTCCGCGGTACGCATGGCCATCGTAGGAGTAGTACGCCTCATGGGGTTGGCCAGCCAAGCCAGGAGCGCTCCTGATTTATCCCCCTCCGCTAGTGACCAGGTCAAGTAGGCCTTATAGTCGAAGCTACGTAGTCGTTCGACCTCCACAGCTACCGCTTCCCTCGCTGCCAAGGCCTGCCCCTGAAGTCCTGGGTGGCCAGGGCAAAGAAGCTCCATCTTGCGGAGTCTCCGGTCAGCGTTAGCCAGGTCGTCCAGAATGACTCGCCGCATCCCCACTTTCTTTGTTATGCAATATCCCCTAACCACTACTTTAAATGCATCCCATTCCGTGGCCCTCGTCCCAGCCGTGCCCTCGTTCTCCACGAAGTACTCAGCGATTTTATCTTCCAGGTCCGTCTTAAACACCAGATCTTCCAATATCTCGGGGCGCAGCTTCCAAGTGGGCACACTAGGGGCACCTGGAAACCTTCTAAAATCTGCTAGTAGGGGATTGTGATCAGAGATGGTCCTCGTCAGGTACTCAGACCTCACGGTCGCGGATATTAGTTCCGCCGATCCCAGCAGCCCATCCAGCCGCACATGCAGCTCATGCATGCCCGAGAAGTGAGAGTAGTCCCGGGTGCGCGGGTGTTGTGCTCGCCAAATGTCTGTCAGTCCCCACCGAGCCTGCCACTCCCTCCTACCTTTGGCCACTCGGTGGACTGGAGAGTCCGGAAGGGGGGGGATGTGATCTGTCGAGATCAACATCCACCACCGAATTAAAGTCTCCCCCTAACAAGAGGGGTCCCGATAAGTAGTGGGCCAGGGAGCCCGACAGTGCGGTCAGGAAAGCGAGTAGGTCCACGTTAGGCGCATAAATGCAGCAAATGTTCAGAGCTCTGCCCCCCAGTTTACCGGTAATTGCCACGAATCGCCCCTCCGGATCCACCACGGATTTAGTAACCGGTAAGGGTACCCCGGCCCGCACCCAGATCAACATGCCTCTCGCATAAGCTGAATATGTGGTGCAGTATACCTGCCATCTCCACCTACGCTGCAGCGCTAATCCTTCTGACTTAGTGAGGCGTGTCTCCTGTAGCAGCGCAATCTGTACCCCTCTGCGCACTAGGTAAGCGTGGATCTTATGGCGCCTGGACATGGTGTGAAGGCCTCGCACATTCAAAGTGATACATTTCAAATTGGTTAAATCAGCCAATGTCCCATAGTGTCTCATCTAGTTTCCCCCAGCAATGCTCAAGTACGATCAGTCTCACTGTTAGTCCCACACCAATGGCAGTCTTCCCTCCCAACAACAGCAGAACTCCCCCCAACCCCTTACTCCCCTCCACCCTCCCCAGAACAGGTCCCAAATAATACCATCCAGTTCCCATCCAAACCGTACCCTCAGAAAAACCACCCCTCCCAACTAACCTGACGGTAGCCACCGCAGGTGTGCCTTAAGGGCTGAGTGGGGGTCGAGCGTCGATAGGGGGTCTCCGCGCCTCGATGCTACCGAGACTTGACCGAGCCCCAGGTCATAGAGGTCGGGAAGAAGGTGCGACCCCAACCCACCCGATGATTAATTACCCAACAGCTCCCGCCAGGGTCCCCCCCCATCCCGCCATCCTCCCCCCTATGAGTCTCAACTCCTTCATATACTCACTGGTGGGGTTGCCCTCAAATTCCATGTAGGTATTCTTGTCTGAAAGATGTTCCATTATTTTACTTTCGTACATGGTAGTGTTCATAATAATTAAAGCACAACCTTTGTCTGCTTTGACACATGTGATTTTCTCATTGTTAGCCAATCTCTTTAAAAAGCCCATGTCCTTTTGTGTTACATTTCTTCTATTTTTTCTGTTGTGTTTTATTTTAATCAGATCCTGTTTCACCATTTTTTCAAATAACTCCAAGGTCTTGTGACTGATTGGTGCCTGAAATGTACAATGCGGTCTTAATCCCTTCAATTGATCTTGTTGTTCATCGGTCTTATCAGGTAGAATGTTATCAAAGAAGTGTCTGAGCCTCATCTTCCTCATCAATTTAAAGAAGCTTACTTCTAGTTCCAATGTGTCAGTATCGGTAGTCAGTATCGGTAGTAGGAACGAACGAAGTCCCTTTCTGTAGTAAATTTCTTTCCTCCAAGTTTAAGTTGTGGTCTGATATGTTGATCACTAGTTGTCCCTGATCTGTGTCTTCTTCTCCTTGTCCTTTTTGGGTGTCGTCGTGCTCCTGGTACTGGGGTGTTCTTTTTCTTTTGGTTTTTCCCCTCCTGGGTCTTCGACTGGAGGAAGGTCTTCCTCTAAAAACGCACTCGTCGTTGCTGTGGTTACTTGTCTTTCCTCGGTCCTGGGCGCTGTTCGAGATGCGCCCGTTTGTTGGGTTCTCCCTCCTTGGGGTCTGTTAGAGCTATCACTTCCTGATGACGACGTGTCCGAGTACAGCGTATACAGGCGATTCCTCCTCCTCTGGGCGTATACCTCTGCCCATGTGTACACCTCCCCGAGTTTATAATCTAGGGTGTCCCTTTTGAACTTCCTAATTTTTCTATTGTTTATTTCCCTGAAGTGTTTAGCAATTTGATCATTAATTTCTTCCAAAGTCTTGGACCAATCTTCTGTTGTCATCATGCTAGTTAGCCCAGTCGATACCTCAGCAATTTCTTTAGTTAGTTCTTCCAAGATGCAGGAGAGCTCCTTGATAATTAATAAAATCAAGTTCAGGGAGCACTTGTTCAAAATGGCGTACCATTTTTCTTGAAAGTTTTTGGAATTCTTGCATAGTGACGGTTTTAGAGCTATGCGAAGACCGCGAGGGATTCTTTGTGATCGGTGGTACCGTATTAACGTGCTGGCGTGTAACTTTTGGTTGACTTCCCGCTTTGATAAGTAAATCAGTTGTTTTATGTGTTTTTCCTTGGTTTTTTGGGTGGGTGATTGTGTAAATTCTTCCCGGATTAGGGCATAAATTTGAGATGCCTCATCCTCCTTAAAGGCGAAGGTGTCTGCTCTCGACCTGCCAATGTTGAATCTGGAACCCGATTTCAACAACATTTTTGCATCAACATCACTATTTGCTCATACAAGGGGAAAGAACCTGGGTGAAATACTCAAACAAAGAGCATTGGGCCCAATACAGCACAAAGGAACACAACCTTGTTTCAATTGCAGTAATTGCAACAATATCATCAGTGGAAATGTGATAACACACCCCATGAGGGGACATAGCATCAAATTGAGGGTCACAGCAACCTGTGACACCCCTAATGTCATCTATCTGTTAAAATGCCCTTGTGAGAAGGTATATATCGGCAAAACGGAAAAAAAAATAAAGACACGCATTGTGGAGCACAAGTCCAATATTCGCACGAAAAACAGCAAATCAGCGGTTGCATGTCGCTTCATGGAAGCCCATCATAATATTTCACAGTTGAAGTTTCTTGTACTTGAAACTGTAGAAAAGAAAGGAAGAGACAACAACCAGTTTTTAGTACAGCGAGAAAACCACTGGATACAAAGATTGGGGTCCATCAAACCAAATGGACTCAATGAGCGTATTGAACTCTCTTGCTACTTGTAAATCAAATATACAACAGCTAATTTAGTATCTTTACGCTTCGAAGAGGGTGGAAGCACCCATAACCTTGGTTCATAATGGTGCATGGTTGTGTTAAACAACTGAATCGTTTACATTTTACATTACCGTTGGGGACAACACACAGGCCACGCATTCAATACATGAGCACACTCATATTTTAGGATACACCCCGCGTGTATGTTTGACTCAACTTAGCCCATCAGCTTCATCATTACCTATTGTCATCATTTTTAATTCTTACTTATTCTTTATTTTTTGACTTTATAATTTTCAGAATCATCCCTTAAACACATGTTGATGGTTTATGTTCACGTTTTCATTCACATTTATTGTCATCAACCGCTCTTCGAGCTTTGATGCGCAAGTCTGTCTTTTCGGCCTCAGCCTCGCAGGTAGTATGCCTTCAGTTTCCATTCCCGTGTCCACGTGACATGGAAGTAGTGTTATGGTTGCCGGCAACACTCGCGTTTTAAATGCAAGGAGACGGGAAGGACCGTCCCAAGGAGAGTCGAGACTACACTTTTTGGCAGATACTTTGTGGCAGATACGGTTAGTATTAAAGCCAGACATTTCGGTTTATGGTAAACCTCATGTCAGAATGATTTGTTCAAACATATTTTTATCGTGCAGCATTCGAAGTTCGTGAATATTACGACTTACACGTGAGTTTGGTTTCACGTTTATTACTTATACCGCGACACACACCGATAGCGATCACGGGCATAACACTTCACATTAGCGATTGTGTTTATTACCCACACTTATGAGAAAGGGCACATCACCAAAAAATTCCCGCAAGGTTTGAACCCCCAAAATTGATGAAATTGCATATTATACAATGTATATGAATATTGTGGTTTGTGATTATGGCTATATTTTTATTCTCAACAGTCTTTGCTCCCTGAGGAAGGGCACTGATTGCCCGAAATGCATTGGAGCTCACAAAGAAAACATGTGCAAAAAGATTATGTCTAATTGATACAAAAATGAATACAGGAAGGAAAACAGCAATGAAGTAATTGCAAAGAAGTAAAAAATAAAAAAATAAAAACGGATAAAACCAGTGAATGAATGGAATTGGAGTCCTTATTGAATAGGAACCATTATAAGAGTGCCTGAAGGGGATGTAACCAATGACCCATTGGAAACACAATTTCATTCTGATATATGACGCCATGGACGGAAAGCGTCACCCATCAGCAGCACCTTGAATTGAATCAACTGTGAATAGAAAATTTTAAGCTGTGCCTCAACCCCACATCTAAAGTACCCTTGTAACATTAGCAGGACCTGAGGGTGGTGCCTTGGTGAGTGGTTTAAAGACAGGAGAGTATGCTCAGGGTTCACATTTTGGGAATTGCCTGCATAGCCTCCCAAGAAACTCACAGAAACACTAGTGCGCACTTGCGGCGCATGGGATTGAGGGCATGGACATTCAGGAATGCTCACCATTGAAGAATAGAGTTCTATTGGGAGGTTTGACTAAAAAAGCCACTTCATTTATACATAAAACGCTGATAAATAATACTACTGATACCGTTGGCACAGGGGAATTGGGGACTGGGAGTGAGAGGAAGTACTACAGTCCCTCAGGATAATAGCAAGATGGGCAGAATTTAGACTGTTTTAGGTAAAAATCCTTCACATGGTCTACTACACCAGGGTCCAAGTAGAACGCTATAGTAGGATCGATAAGGAATATTGCTGGAGTGAGTGTGAATCAGGAGTTTTCAAACTTTTCAATTGTGCGAACTACATCTGCTAAATAACAAGCATTTGCAATGCAATAGGTCTCGCATTTGTTAAAGCTTGAGAGGATGGCGTCGAAAATGGTAATTATTTTTGTATTTATTGTTTTCAGTGGAGTCATTACATTTGCATAGCATTATTGCCATTAGTATAAAAAAGCTAACTTAAAAAACATTGCCATTTTAAATGTGAACAGCTCTAACTTTGTCAAATGTGAGACCTATTCTTAAGCTGCCTCCATAATTTTTCATTTATTTAATTTGAGTAAAAGCAACCTTCTTTTAAATAAGCAGATAAAACATTTCCCTGCTTGCTGGCACGCAGGCCACAGACTTTGTAAAGGCTAAGAGTTATAGGGGAGCAGTGTGTAAAAAATAAGGGGGAATATTTTTTTCTTATAAGGCCTTATTTTGATTCATTTGTGCATAGGTTACTGGTGGTCTTCCTTTTGTTTTTAAAAGGAGTGAGGGGTGACAGGATGGAGGGAGGGGATGGATTGCAGAAAGTGCAAAGAAGGCAGAGCAGGAAAAAAAATACAAGAGGAGACAGCACTTCAGCTGGGGTTGCCACAAAGTGCAAAATGTATTACCACTCCCAAAGCTAATCACAAAAATAAGCAGAATCGCGCTCAGATGAGGTGGGAAACAATTGTCTAAACAGATTGCAAAGGCATTAACGTTATGACACAGACACACAAAACTGCCTTGTTTTTACATAAGTAGAGGTAGAAGTTGGGTAATGGAGAGAGTGACAAATGTTTGTGCCTTTACATATTAAAAATTGTATTGCCGTACCACGTATGCCCGAGAGTTTGAAGCTTGCAATTCTACGTATGCCTGAGAGTTCGAAGCAGAATATTGTGTTAGATTTGTGAGATAAAAGGATAAAATGGAGAATGATAGATTCATTTACCAGCTTTGGAGCTCAAATTCAACTTGCTCATTTAAAATGTGCTTCTTGGCTGAACCACAAAGCGGCACCCTTCTGATTTTTCTTTGAGAAATCCAATTTATAGCCGCAATGAAAGGAAGAGTGGCAGAGAGTAGGAGCAAAAAAGATGGGCAGACATAGTAGGCAATAGGGGCAGAGAGCAGTGGAGAGCTAAGACAGCAAGAGAAAAAAGACACATCGCCTCCCATGAGTGATGTGTGCGGAGACCACTGCCACCATAATAGAAAAAAGTGATGAAAGTGAAAGCGCATATAGAGTACAGAAAATGAAAACGAGAAATCCAATTTGCAGCCGCAACTAAAGGACAGTGAGCAAGAGAGGCAGAGGGCAAAAAAAAATCTCCTCGCAAAAACCAAGCCGAGAACGGAGATTTAAAAAGCGCGTCTGCCATTGTTGAAGGCAAATGTGTAATACGAAGAAAGAAGGAAAAAAAAGTGCTCAGCGGCTAATTGAGAGACACTGTCTCCCGCCGCACGTAAAAGATCAAATCCCGGTGGGCTGGGCCAAAAGAGGACAGGGTGGAAACCCTCAGTGTAATGATTACCTCTGGTGCAATCATTACGCTGTGTTTTGCATCATCCATGACGCAAAACGACGCGCACCAATGAAACTTGGAGGCGGAGCACCGACACAACTTCTGGAATCGTATCGGTTCCAAGAAGCCCTTGTATGACGAGAGCAGCTTATGCGCTGCTTTCGCCAGGCCGAGACCTAAAAATGAAATCTTTGTCAGAAAGGTGCTATAGAGAGATGAGGTGCATTGCTGGTGAGTGATAGTGAGGGAATTCATGGAGAAGGTAGAAATGGGGAGGGGAAAAGGCTGTTGCACAGTGCGCGACCAGTGTGAGGGCCAGCCCTGGCTGGGAGTGTTAGCACACCCACCCGCCAAAGTGATTGGCGGCATATCCTTTGAAGTATAAGAAGATATATTATGGAACTCACAGCAAGGATATGAGTGATTGGTAATCACCTAGAAATCAGGAGGATGGTGACAATCTGTCTTTTCCTCACCCAAGTTGAAACAATAGACCAGTAATTGCTCTGCTGCATCATGACCAAGGCAGAAACCCCAGAATCCTATTCAGTACAAGGAAAATCCATACCACCCATAGCTGAGGCCAAAGGGCAGCTCCCCAGTATCAAACAGACAAGATGGAAAAGACAACACTGTCCATAGGATAAACATGTTAACCAACTCTGTTTAGGCAACAGTAGGCACTAGCAGGAAACAAAGGGGTATCCATTTTCAATCCAGAGCACACTTCTACCTGATTTCACTGAAAATGTCTTACAGCAGAAATTGGGAAATATTTTTGCATATTTTACAGCCTGCATGACCCCAGCTGGTCAGCTGAAAAATGAAGTTTTCTTTGATTATGCTAGTACTATAAACTATGTGGGTGGGGGGAGGGGCTACTGGGTTCTTCCTAAATATTGTGTTTTTAGGGTCCAACAAGTAAAATGTTATATTACAGCTTTAAATCCCCTATACTAAATGGCATCTTTGAATAATCTGTATGAAACTAATATTACCAAATTCCATGGCACCAGATTAAAGAAAAAAATGTGACCAACAACTTCCTTTTCACTCGACTTATTTCTTCCAGTGTGCGCAGAGTGAGTGGCATACTACCCGTCCGCTAACCACTTCAGCGCTGCATAAGGTGTAGTAGGCACTATATACATACACATACCACGCCATACCATGGAACCTTTATCATTAGAACATCAGTGACTTGAATGTTTGAAAGTGAAACCAATTACGCGACTGCACGGTGCTCCCTAACTGGGGCGCTTCTTTGGAATTTTTCTATCCATCTGGGTTGAAGGTGAAGAACTGGATTTTGGGCGGGCGAATTGGTGACAGACAGTCGGAGGGGCCATGGGTCAGGCAGTGCACGCGGCTGGTTTTACTAGGAAGTGCTGCTCTTTGCAGTTTCCAGTAAATGGGTTCTCCTTAAATTGTTTCTGCCTCCGCTTGTTATGTTTATATGCCTTAAAATGCAAAAATAACAGCCCCACATAAAAAAAATGTATATTCTTAAGGGGAAAATCGGTAAAAAAAAATGAATAAATATCCTATATCAAAAGCCCACACCACACACAGGAAGAACGTACTCTAACGAAAAAAAAGTCATGCAAAACAGGCAAGCAGCAAGACTTAAAGGCCTAATAATTCGCTCCATTTTGAAACAGCTTGTGCAAAACGCAGTAAATGGTGGACATCTGCACCCCATTTCATCTTGCGCCTATCTGAAGCAGATGCACGGGTCAGCACACAGTGCACTGTACATACTCCTTTCTTTTGTTTACTGTAAGGAGCCGAGACTTTCTTGGGGGGAGAGAGAGGGAGATGTAGGGGTGGGGGAGGTTGGGGGGCAGGAAGGTAGAGAAGATAAGCGGCTAAAAACTAACTTTCGTTTTCCAGGAGACTTTCAAGGGGGCCCCTGCCTCCTGCTGCCTTTACATTCTCATCTGGGACTATCAGCCTATTCAAATGCAAATGCCCGGGGCCAGAGGGAGGGAGTCTGGGGGCACAGGTAGTGTAGGTCAGCTGAAATGTCAAACCCTCACTCAGCTTTCGGAGCATCACTGCCGGGAATATCAAGGCCTCACCCAAGCCGGTAAAAAACAGTGGATTGCTTTTCTACAACAAAGGGAAATTAGGCGGCACAGTGTAAAAAAAGCCTCTATAAAAGTATGGTGTCACACGGCTCCAGCAGAACCTCCCCGGACCCTTCCATACTGAAATGAAAGCAGTGGTGCGCGCGCACCACAGAGGAGCGGGGGCTGGAATCGAAACCAGTGGTGCGCGCGCACCACAGAGGAGCGGGCCAAGATAGCCTGTTGTCTGTGCCGCTGATGCGCGTAACAGACACCAATGGGAATGGGCGCAGCAAAGGCAGGACGTGCGCCCACCTTTGCCCAATTGCGGACTGGCTTTTTTTTTTTAAAAAAGCATGCAAAAGCCAATTGCAGCCGACAACAACAAAAACACACGCACAAGCGTGTAGTCAGCTTTCTGAAGCCCCTACAGAAGGTCTTGCGCTGCACGAGCAATGCTTCGCACTGCAACGCTAGGAGCAAGACCTAAAAAGCATCCTGGGCTAGATAGATGTACATAAAGGGAGTAGGATAAAGGAGCGAAAAGAAGGGCAGAAGGAATGAAAGTTAGAGGGAAAGGAAGTAAATAGTGTGAAAAAGAAATGAAAAAAGGAAGGAAGGAACATCAGAAGTAAATCGAGAAAGAGTGAAAGGATGGAGGGAGAAGAGAGAGGGAAAGGATGGACGAGGAGCAGAAGAAAGGAATGGAGAAGACAATGAAAGACAAGAATGAACAATGGATAGGAATAGACAAGAAGGAAGGGAAAGGAGCACGAAAGGAGAGACCGAGGTAGATGAGGTAAGCAATACATGAGAGATAAAGAGGAAAGAAGTAAAAAAGGCATGAAGTAGAGGAGAAAAGGAAAGACAAAGGAGAAGGGAAGGACAGAATATGAGACAAAGACAAGGGAAAGAATGAAAGAAGGCAACAATAACAGGAAAGAAGGGTTTAAATAAAGGAATGAAGGCATGCAAAAGAATGGAAAAGAAGAAAGCAAGAAAGGAACAAACGAGACAAAGAAAAGAAGGAGAGAAAGAAACAGAATGGAGGAAAGCAAGAAATGCACGAGAAAAGCGGAAAAAGAAGGAAAAACAGAAAGAAAGAAGGGGAAGGAAAGATTAGGAGATAGAAAAAGAAAGAAAGAGAAGGAAAGAGAAAGAAAGACTGGCAAACAAAAAGATAGAGAGAACGAAAGCAAGAAAGAGAATGGGAAAAGGAAAAGAAATAGTGACCAAAAGAGCAGAGTTATCATATAGGAAGGCAGTGGAATACTTTGGAACTGCAGGCAGTGAGCTACTCCAACACAGCCTGCTAACTACTGGTAGCCCGGGACCTGTGTCTTGGAGAAGCCGGGTGTGGACCATTGGGTCCATTCTGTTGCAGCATCTCGACAAGTCCCAGCCTGGAGGCATTTGAGGCAGGGGCCAGACGAGTCTGACGAGTCTGACTCAGGTAGCGGAGTGAGCGGAGATACGAAGCATTCATAACTAGACATGTAGTCCGTGGCTGCATCACCCACATACATAAACAAGCATTGGCATAGCCAATAAGTCTCGCCTTTGGGACTTTATAAGTATTTAGCCATGCAGCACATTATCATTGGTGCTGTGCCGCCATGAATTGCAGAGCTATATAATTACTGTACACTGGGTGATGTAGTCCTTAACTACTGTGAACATTTAGGTACAATTTCTTTGAAGCATTATTTCACTTTGTCTATTATGAAAGTTATTAACTTTAGCCAAATTTAGACTGTTAGAAAGTGTTACATGTATATAGCGCTTACTACCCCTGACGAGGCGTTGATATGGAGCTCCTTATGACTCCATGACACTAGGGATTCAATGCTCCAGTAACGGGTTGTCTTTTTCCAGTTCCTAAGTTCAGTAGTAGTAAGGGCAGTGCAGCTGGACTACGAGTTCCAGAATAGATTAGGGTGTTAAACAGAAGCCCTGAAGTGGAGCACTGTCTCCTTGATGACACGAAGTTCCTTGATTTAACTAAGAGAACTAGAATGAAATACAAACTATGGAGTGGACGAACTGTGCTCACCTACCAGGGGACAGTTAAGATTTGTAGTAGCCTCCTCACCTCAACAAAGGTTGTGTGTCCACAGGAAGATATAAGGAGCATAAAGACATGCACATGGTTGCAGTTGTGTTTGTTTTTTGTTTTCTTTACTTTTGAGGCTCTTAATGTCCACTCCAGTCTTTGTGTTTTCTCATGAGGATTGTAACTGACTGCGAAACATCTGTTCTGGATTTTATATCCATTGTAGCATACCTCATTCAGTGTTTGGAACTGAGACAGTAAACATTCCACATTTGAAGAATTTACTGTGTGCAATTTAAATTTTGATTCAATGTTTCAATGCATAACCTCAAGCACCTGTTGTGCCACAAATATAAATTCATATGCAGATGTTAATCACTGTAACCAAACGAAAGAAGGTGTATATGTGGCCTCTGGCTTGAAAGGCACAATACCCGAGTTCAGATCTTAGTTCCTGCACACAGGCAAAGTGTCTTATCTGACAGTTTTGTGCCGCCAGAGCGGGCGGGCACAGTGAGTGCTTAGAAGCTGGACTACCACTGTGCTCGATGTTTTTGCTGCCTCCTTACTGTTTGTTTTCTATCCAGCCATGAATTGAAAGCACCTCAGCAAGTTAACTACACCACAGATTTCTGCATGCAACAAGAAGTATCAGGGGTCTGATTCTAGTTGGGACGAGTCAGACGTTTATCCTTTTTTGACCAACAAAGTCAGTTTCAGGTTTCAGGTTTTAAAGTCTTTATTTCGATTATTAACAATCATAAAAGACATATAACTAGTTCATTTAAAATATATCAAAAGAAAAAAAAAATCAGTACACATAAATATTATTTAGACACTCACAAAATACATGAGTGCACAAACAAAAGAACATTTCTTAACAAGTGAGTAAAACAGGATTAAATTTCAATTAATGAATAAAGAGACCTGAATATTTTATATAAGATTAAAAAGGAAAAGATAAAGAAAAGCAAAAACAAAAATATTGCATTAAAAGGTTAGGATTGCAGATCTAGAAGGCGAACAATGAATGCAGTTAATGAACCATAGTCGTAGGGTGGTTTAACAATTGCATACATAAACTAAACAGATTATGGTAGGTAGCAGAACATCTTTTGTACTTGGCGCTAAGGCGAGCGCTTTTTTGACCTAAGGAGCCAAGCCCAGCCCAAGTACTTTGCCAAGGCTACCACAAAGACCTCTGAGGTGTTAGTCCTGAGCACCTGTATTGCATCTATCGCTGTTTTGTATGGTAAATTTTGGAACAGAGGTTTTAGCCATTTTTTCCGAGGTGCTCCGTACCTAGGGCAGGCAAAAAGGAAGTGGCCTTCTGACTCAATATGACCTGAGCAGCACATACAGTAAGGTGATATCCCTGTGGACCATTTGTTCAGAAAGATGTTTAATGGCAAAGCGCCCACTCTAAACTGATGGTACAGTTTCTTATCTAACGGTCGGGAAATAACATCCCAGTATGGCTCTCTCAGTAGGTCAATTTTAAATGTTAAAAACCTGCCTGTGAGGTCATTTTTGTTGGACAGCATCACTCTTTTTAGGCGGGTGGTGGCCCAAAATAAAGATTTAAATTCATCTTTAGGTGGGAAGGAATTAGATTGTGGGGATGTCCAGAGATGCTCCAAGCCCATGTCTATCAGAATAGTTTTTACAGCAATGAGCCATGGTATTTTCCCTGAACCCCTGATAGACCTAACTTCCGACAACTCCTTTGCAAAAAGGAATAAGTCTGGGGATGTCCATATTCTTCTCCACAATGCCACTAACCTAAATCTAGCCATTTCATTAATTGGGGGGGAACCAAGATCCAGGCAGAGAGGGAGCGAGGGAGTAGACTGTGGAAGGCCCACAAGGTTTCTGAGGAATCTACATTGAGTTTTATACAGATTAGACAAGTCCGTATGACCCCATAGATCAGCGCCATATAAGATGGCTGTAGAGATTTTAACGTCATAGATCCTAAGGGCCGGCAGGACCCGTTTAGTGATTGATTCCTTCTGCTCTTTAACGAGACAACCAGTCAGCCTGGCAAGTTTAAGTTGTTGCATATTGATCTGATCCTTCCATCTCAGACGGCTATCAAGGGTAACCCCTAGATAGGTCATGGTATCAACCTGTTCAAGGTTTACTCCATTCATCTTCACTGAACTTCGAACTAGATGGTTTTTTGTGAAGACCATAAATTTTGTTTTCCCCACGTTGACTACCAGGTTGTTGATGGCACAAAACTCCTCAAAGCGGTCCAAAGCCCGCTGTAGTCCGCTGCGTGTTTATGAGAGGATTAGAGTGTCATCTGCGAAGATGAGTAACGGAAACCTCATCCCTGCCAGCGTTGGGGCGTCAGTGGGAGTATCCAAGAAAAATTTAACAACTTGGTTGATAAAAAGGAGGAACAGGGTAGGGGCCAGGACACACCCCTGGCGGACACCTCGGGTTACGGGGAATGTTTCTGTGACTTGTCCCTGACCCCCCCACCTCACCCTCGCAAAGTTGTCCTCGTGGAGTCTTATAATAAGGTCCAATAATTCAGGTGGGCATCCCAAGGTTATCAGGACACCCCACAACCTGTCCCTAGGCACCAGATCAAAGGCGGACTTCAGATCGATGAATGCAGCATAGATGTTACCACCACCTAACCAAACCTCCTTCCAATAGATCAGGCAGAATCTAAAAACCTGATCTATGGTGCTCATTCCCGATCTGAAGCCCACCTGCATGGGGGACAGAATATTCTCCATTTCTATCCAACCCTGGACCCTTCCCAAGACCATACGCGCCACTATCTTTTGAATCGAATCGATTAAACTGATAGGGCGGTAGTTTGCTGGAATGGATTTATCACCCTTTTTATACACTGGAACTATTTCTGCCCCTTTCCAGGATTTCGGGACTGTAGCTCCAAGTGCCAAAGTATTAGCTATTCTAGTAATATACGGGAGCCACAAAGTGGGATTAGATTTAAAAAGATCCGCCGGGATTAGGTCCATACCAGGGGCTTTGCCTCGAAGAGTAAGTGCCAATGCCAGCTCAACCTCAGAAACCGTAAAGGTGAGTTTTCCGCTTTCTGGGGTCTGCATGAGTGGATTGCTAAAGGGATTTGAAGTCTCATCGTCCCCAGCTCTGAATTGGGCCGAGTAAAAAGATACCCAATCCTCAAGTGGCACATTATTTCCGGGTGTAGGAGAGTCAATGTTTTTACCCCATTTAACCAGATCCCAAAACCTTTTCTGGTTATTAGAGGATGATGCCTCTAAGAGATCTGACCAGAACTCATCCTCCCACTCCCGTTTGGCTTTACTAAGGGTTTTTTTGTAATGGAGTCTAGCAGCTCTCACTTTAACCATATCCCGAGATTTAATGGCAGAGATGAGAGCTGTATGAGCCTCTCTACAGTCCTTGTTATACCATTTTTGGGGCAAAGAATTAGTTTTGGTAACAGCCTTCCCACAAGGTTTGGATAACATTGATTTTAAATTATCAAAGCACTTAATATGAGCATCCATCACACTATTTACAGCTCCATTCTCCATCCCCGACATATCTATTTGCAACATTTCATTAAGTGCATTTCCCACTACAACATTGATATTATTTAGTAAGCACTCATCTTCTATAACCCGTGACCACTTCAATCTCCTCCTATCATTGGTAAGTAGGACATCCCCTGTGTAGGTTGCAGATGGTTCCTCCCTTATATTTAGATCCGGTGTCTTCAACGATAGGAACAGTGGGTTGTGATCACTTTCCGGGCGCTCTAAAACTGCCATATCAATTAAAAGAGCCCAATGCTCCATGTCCAGTAAAATATAATCAATGCGGCTTTGCCTCTGGCCATTGTCAAAGGTGCATTTTCCCTTCACATCGGAGGCAGAGCGGCCATTACATGCCCGGAACCCATTTTGTAAGCAAAAGGCCGTCCAGGACACTGCAGCCTCTGTAGCTTTAGCCATCTTCTCCAATTGCAAGTCTGGAATACCCCATGTAGAATCATTTGCCATAGTCCATGTATCGCCCATATCTAACACGGGTTCTATAGTACAATTTAGGTCCCCAGAAATGATGGTGGTGATACCTCCGTCCATTTTCATTATCATGTGGTCAACAAGGTTCAACAGGGGAGGACATCGACCACCAGGAAGGCCTCTAGCATAGATGTTAATAATATTCATAACTTGCTTGTTCCCTTTGTTTAATATAATGGATAACAGATCCTGGTTCTCCACCGGGAACTCCGTTGGGTAGAAGCCCAGGGATTGTTTCACCCAGATTAACAAGCCACCTGCAGCCCGCCCTTTACCTCCTTTGGTTGCGGGTTTGAAAAAGTTAATATAGCCCAGCTTATGGACAGATTCCGTTGCCCATGTTTCCTGCAACAGGATAATATCGTAGTTGTCCATAAAATTTGACCAATCCGCAGACCCAAGGCGTGCCTTGATACCCGCTATGTTCCAGGACAAAATTTTCAGGTGGTCGTTCAAATTGCCTGGCAACAAAGAGTGTAAGGGCTGTACAGATCCATGAGCAGCCCCTATGTCATCATTATCCACTAGATGATTAACACAGACTACCGGGGTAATGATTTTCTCCTCATTCAGGGACCCCAGGGTGGCTACATGTGGTCTAGGGCTGTTTGGCAGATATGTTCGGCCTCCTTCCCCATCAACTAGATTGGTCAATTGAGTTGGGCATACCACGTTATAATCACTTGGGACTTGGGCTATCACACTACCAGTCGGAGACTCACTAAAGGGATCGTTAAGTCAATCTATAGCTTCCAAACCAGTAAGTGGGCCAAAATGATTAAAGAGAAAGGGGCGCTGGCCGTCAATCGGGGTCAGTACCATAGGATGTCTCGCAGCAGGACCTTTGCGAAACAAAGGGTAAGATTGGAAGGGTATATGCCGGCGCGGGTAAAAGTAGGATAAATCTAATGTTTGAACATCCCCCTGCCTTGCAAATCTGGGCACTCGTTTAATAGCATCTACTACCCATGAGTCTTTAAACGATATAAGGATACAGTCTCCTTCTAAATCTTTTGCCTCAGGCCCCACCCAATCTACTCTCCTCACATACAATATCTCCGTAGGAGTGGAGGGGGGTAGCGGGCGATTTTTGTTCAGCCAAAAGGTGACTTTATTACGAAGGTCACCATATGATTCCCTAGATCCTGGTTTTAATGGTGCTACGCCTGTCAGAACGATGGTATGTAAGGCCGCTTCGGGTGGCAGATCAACACTGGGGATGTTTGGCCTTTTGCGCCCCCCCTCTCTGCGACTAGTAGAAGCAGTATTTTGAGTTCTTGAAGTACTTGGTGAGGGACGATTTAAGTTAGATTGTATTAAAGGACCCATATGTTGCCGCCCAACCATATTTTGTTTAGCCTCTATTTTTGTTTGGGGCTTTAGTACCTGAGTCTGAGAACTAGCTCCTAGTTTAGAGGAGGCGGTAAAGGAAGTATTAGTTTTTTGACCCCCTTTAGCTATGGTTTTATTTATTCCTGTCGTTTTATTGAGGGAATTATTGCCGTTTTCCATATTCTTACTAGTAACCTTACTGGGTGCCTTACTTGGTGCTGGTGCATTAGCAGTGCCCTTATTATTTAAGCCACACAATGCTTGTAACATTGCGTGGTTTGATTGAATCAGACCTTCCATGCTATCGATCTTTGAGGTCATGAGCCTAGACCGCTCCAGAACTGGTAAAAGTAGTGTTTTAAACATGGCCTCCATTTTAGCCAACAGAGCCTCATCACTATTGAGGCACATGGGACATGTAGTGGAGGAACCCGAAGCCAAAAGTGAGGGACATAGCATATTGTTGGGCACCAAGGGTTTTAACAGATTTGGTTGGGGCTCGGACCCCTGGCGCCATTCCCCTTGAACTGTATTTGCTTTATTGGGTTTCATATTTCTTTCCCCTGACATTCTAGAATCCCGTTTTCTCTTCTTGATGTTGGGGGCAGAACTGGATATAGGTGGATTAGTCTTTTCAACAGGGTTAGAGATATTGAAGTGATTAAGGAGAGGAGTTCCAGATAACTGGCTAAGATCCTGCTCCTCAGTAATCACGGAGTCATTATTCTCCATCCCAATGTCCTGCATATCTTTGGAGTCGTTAATACTAATCCTTTCTTCCGTTATTTTGTCCCTTGTAGTCGGGCTACCCCCAATATTTTCTATATGGACTATTGCGTCTGTAGAGGTGGTATGGACGCAATTGAAGGCAGCATGGGGTACAGATGGTGCAGGGGAGATCGATGTAGCTAAAGCCCCCAGTGAGGATCGTTTTCCACTGATCAAATCTATTGAGAGCCTTTTCTCAACCATGGCAATTTCCTTTTCTAAGATGCCAGTGGCCCGTGTGATAAAGGCATCCAAGGGGCCAGAGACAACACCATTAGATGTATTGATTTGAACAGTGCGTTCCTTCCCTGATCTTAGTGGCATTTTAGGTGGTCTTCTGAACGTCCAGGGGGAGTGGGCCAAGGCCGGACTCTGCCGTACTCGAACGGCCTCAAACGGCCCGCTCTTTGCCCGCTCTTCGCCCCGAGCTGCGTCCCGCGCTGCGGGAGATTACGTCTATTATATAGAGGACGTAAGGGGCGTGGGGCGGGCCAGCAGGGAGAGCGGACCGTCAGCTGTTTCCCGGTCTCGCAGGGACTCCTGGTCACTGGAGTCCCTGCACGCTCGCAGCCCCGCCGAGCCTCTCACCCGGACCGCCTTAGGAGCCGCCTTGAAACCCGCAGTGCACACCAACTCGAAGCGGCACCCGCGGAGCGGGTGCGGCGAGAAGTCGAGCCGGTTTTGCAGGGTATGTTACTCTGACACACGCCGTCAGTTTCCAGATGCCTCCGTCAATAGGTGCAAACAAATGTCCCAATGGTGGAAGGAAGGACGCTCCTTTTACCAGCTACAAGGGGCGGGGGCGGGCCAGCAGGGAGAGCGGACCGTCAGCTGTTTCCCGGTCTCGCAGGGACTCCTGGTCACTGGAGTCCCTGCACGCTCGCAGCCCCGCCAAGCCTCTCACCCGGACCGCCTTAGGAGCCGCCTTGAAACCCGCAGTGCACACCAACTCGAAGCGGCACCCGCGGAGCGGGTGCGGCGAGAAGTCGAGCCGGTTTTGCAGGGTATGTTACTCTGACACACGCCGTCAGTTTCCAGATGCCTCCGTCAATAGGTGCAAACAAATGTCCCAATGGTGGAAGGAAGGACGCTCCTTTTACCAGCTACAAGGGGCGGGGGGCGGGCCAGCAGGGAGAGCGGACCGTCAGCTGTTTCCCGGTCTCGCAGGGACTCCTGGTCACTGGAGTCCCTGCACGCTCACAGCCCCGCCGAGCCTCTCACCTGGACCGCCTTAGGAGCCGCCTTGAAGCCCGCAGTGCACACCAACTCGAAGCGGCACCCGCGGAGCGGGTGCGGCGAGAAGTCGAGCCGGTTTTGCAGGGTATGTTACTCTGACACACGCCGTCAGTTTCCAGATGCCTCCGTCAATAGGTGCAAACAAATGTCCCAATGGTGGAAGGAAGGACGCTCCTTTTACCAGCTACAAGGGGCGGGGGGCGGGCCAGCAGGGAGAGCGGACCGTCAGCTGTTTCCCGGTCTCGCAGGGACTCCTGGTCACTGGAGTCCCTGCACGCTCGCAGCCCCGCCGAGCCTCTCACCCGGACCGCCTTAGGAGCCGCCTTGAAGCCCGCAGTGCACACCAACTCGAAGCGGCACCCGCGGAGCGGGTGCGGCGAGAAGTCGAGCCGGTTTTGCAGGGTATGTTACTCTGACACACGCCGTCAGTTTCCAGATGCCTCCGTCAATAGGTGCAAACAAATGTCCCAATGGTGGAAGGAAGGACGCTCCTTTTACCAGCTACAAGGGGCGGGGGGCGGGCCAGCAGGGAGAGCGGACCGTCAGCTGTTTCCCGGTCTCGCAGGGACTCCTGGTCACTGGAGTCCCTGCACGCTCGCAGCCCCGCCGAGCCTCTCACCCGGACCGCCTTAGGAGCCGCCTTGAAGCCCGCAGTGCACACCAACTCGAAGTGGCACCCGCGGAGCGGGTGCGGCGAGAAGTCGAGCCGGTTTTGCAGGGTATGTTACTCTGACACACGCCGTCAGTTTCCAGATGCCTCCGTCAATAGGTGCAAACAAATGTCAGTTTGAAATGGACAGTAAAATAAATAAAACACACTGCACACATTTTGCTGTGGGCTCAGAGACGAGAATGGACAGGGAAGGAAGGCCTGGCAGGAGAGCTGTTAAAAGCTATGGCTATTTTTTTTTTTAAGCACGGCAGGCGCAGTGTTTATTAAAGAAAACATGCTGCGCGCGCCTCCTGCTGTGAGCTGAGAGACGAGATGGAATAGGAAAGGGAAGCCTGGCAGGAGAGCTGTGCTTATTAAAAAACAAGGGAGGCGAGGGTGAAACAGGCAGGGGAGCGAGAGTAGTGAAATGTCAACAAGCGCGCTGCCACGCTAATTGGAAACAGATGGCCCCTGCACGCCGATGCTCGCTCCCACAAGGTGGATGCCAGCACAAGCAAAAGTGTTTCAAAAGTGCAGACCGATTCCAAATCCAAAAGGTCATCTCCTAGAGCAGTGCATGCGCACTGCGCTAGGCTTGACCTAAAAATGAAGTGATATGGGTGTTATGATAACCCATAAGGACATTGGCACACTATGGGGTAGCAGGGAACTCCAAACTCAGGTAAAGTCGAAGGCTAACATGGATTGGTGCATTTCCAGAGAGAAGAGTGTCTATGAAATTAGGGATTCCTCAAACTATAAAAAAAAAAAGACATGGGGTACAAGGGAAACCCACAAGAGATACCACTATGGATACGCTATATAGAATAAGACACAACAATGCATACATTTTGACAGTGCAGGTTGAGAGTGGAGGGGACCAGACAGGACAAAAATATGTGTGTGGTGAGTTGATATTTCCTGTGGCATTGGTCTGGTCTGTAGTAGAGAATATTTTACCTTATAATCTAAATCTGAAAGGAACACTCTTGTGATAACTATACTACACCCTTAGTCTGCTGTATTAATGTCCAATTGCAACATAAGCTCTATCATTCATGTTTGAAATAAGAGAATCATTAAAATGTTTTTTACAAAAAAAAAGAAACAATTGAGTGGACCTGCTGGTGGCAGGTGAGAAGGGCGTCAGTGGCCTTATGCTGTGTCTGCAATGGAAGGCTTGGCACTAGGGTGTGCCATTCCCTGAGAGGTGAATGTACTAAAATGGCCTGGAAGGGGCCTTGAAAGGTCCCAGGAACTTATAAGAAAAACGCCTCGCCAGCCCTGAGCCTGGTAGTGAGGCCCACAAATAGCAATGGATTTGAGCATTTACCTGTCAGAACCCACTTGTTTGGTGGGGGTGCCACAAAGCAGACAGAGTCTACTGGCCCCAACCGTGCTGGTTAAGGTCATTTGCCAATGGTGTCTCTCGTACTATGGCTCTGAAAACTGGAACAAGCACAACAACCCTTTGCACGCTTAACTATAAGGGTAGAAATGGCAAGCAGTCAAGGGCTTCTCAGGGAGGTAGTGTGGAGGACAAGAGCTCAGAACTCAACAGTCAACTAGTAAACACAATGAAATATTGTCCAGTCTAGTGTTTACTGTTTAGGTAAAAGAAAGTAATTTCATCTCACAGTAAAAGGAAATACTACACAGTATAGGGCCAGGCACTCCTTCCCTCTCTTAGCAGGGTGGCAGTCTTCTATCACTTTAGGCAGGGCCCCTTTGCTGACAGTGCAGATATCACCTGACATCCCCTCACCTCTCGGAGACTTGCTGGCAGGCAGTCACTAAACCTGGTTAATTAGCAGTTCTTAAAGTACTTAAGGCAGCATTCCCTTTCTTGGTCAAGATGATCTAAGGACTGGCATAAACTGGGTGGTCTACATACTTGCATACAAATATTTTCCAGATGAGGGCTTTGGACTCAGTTTGGTTTGGTTCTCTTTCACATGTCATTTTCTAGCTGTTTCTCAAATACAGTCTCTGTGTAAAGTGGTGGCTCTAACAGCAGATAGCTACATGGCTGGCTACTAGAGGATTACCCACAACATGGGTGCAATGAAGTGTGAGATCGTTACATCTGTCGGTCTCTAACATTTCTGAAATTGCAATCAGAGACCAGCAAAAGGCCAGGCCCGGCCTGGAAACTTCCTGACCTTGAAGTATAGAAACTGCTGATCTACCCCCTCACCCCTACCATTTATCCAATGGCAGTGCTAAGGAGGATCTAATCAGCAGCCTTTTATTAACAAAGTCCTCATTGAATTTCTAAAGTAAGCCTTATTTCCATCTTCCTCACTTGGGAGTCTGCAGTCAATACAAGTTCATTGTTTGGGGAAGCTTCATTCACCCTCCATCTTCTGGCATGCTAAACCGGGGTCTTACTACATACTTGTTCTACACATCCACTACACATACGCACACGCACACCCACACCCACCCACACTCCCCCCACACCCACACACGCAACAAGCCTACAGAATGCCAGTGCAAGGGTCTGGGATTCACATTTAAGAGAAACTTTACATCAGAGGGGTCAGTAGACATCTGTTATCAGACAGAAAAAAAGGTCTGATCATACCAATGATTCAAAACAATGAAGCATGCTGCCACAAACGTTTTAATGTGGCTACTCCAGTACATAAACAGTAATCACATGTCATTCACGAGTGAAGGCTTGGCGAGCCCCTTCAGATAACACGTCAGGTTCTGGATCTTACGTTACCATGAACAACCCTAGGCCTATGCACACACAGTAGATTAGCGTGTTTACGGGACCAACCAATGCCAGGATACTAGTTTCACATATTATCAAGCACTCATGACAAGGGTACACACCCGTTTACAATGCAAGGGGCATTCCAGGCCCAAATGTCCCCATGATTCTACCTTTTTTATGGTCATCTGTCTCTCCACTCACAGCCTCCACAATTTGCCAGTGCCTACAGTACATTTTATTCTGTTTCCTGCACTGGTGATTTTGGAGGTGGCTTTGAGCTCAGAAATAGGTTCTTCCTTAAGAACAGTGCTTTCTAAAGTTCTAGCTCTGCTCACTTCTCATAGTTGCAGGTGCTGTTTACCCAACTTTTCACACTGTGTCCAACTTCATAAACTCAAAGTAGGTACACTTGTGATCGCATTGCTATTCAGTTGCTATTTAGGGCAAATCAAACCGGACACAGCCTACCCTGAGTGCCCAAGATGAGTTAGGACATCACCAGTAGCGGCAGCGGGAAGTTCTCAAAAGAAAGCGTATTTGCAATGGACAAAGAAAGCATGAAGATAAGAGTCGACTTTCACAAGAAATGTACAAGAAATTAGAGATGAGGGCGCGACAAGGCTCAAGAAACTGCCTCTGCTTTATCCAATATATTATCCTCCCCCGCCCCTACCATCATCTGTCCCCCTCACCCTTCACCCACAAAGTTCCCAGGTGTTCTAACCTTTGAGAGAAGTCGGCGAGCATGCCTTACAGGTCAATCCGAAGGGTGTTCAGGGCAGGATCGGTTCACCTCAAACCAGGAGTCTATACAGCTGTGGAAGTGGGAGGGAATGGTGAGAAGAGAGATCATGATAGACGGCAAGTGGGGGGGGGGATAACAGCCAGGGGAGGAGCAAAGCAAAGGGTATAAAGAGGGAGGGAAGGTATGTAAGGGGGAAGAAACGAGGGAAAATAACAAGAACACACCAAAGGACATTGAGGAAGGAAGAGAGGAAGGGCAGCATAGAGGAAGGAGTAGAGTAACAAAGAGGAGTTACAGCATCAGAATTAGAAAATAAATATAGAAAGGGGGAAGAGTATCAAAGACGAAGGGGAGAGAAGTGAAGAGGTGAGGAGAGAAGTGAAGAGGTAGGGAGAGAAGTGAAGAGGTGGGGAGAGAAGTGAAGAGGTGGGGAGAGAAGTGAAGAGGTGGGAAGATGAGCGAAGAGTTGGGAAGATGAGTGCAGAAGGAGGTGAGAAATGTGGATGAATGGCAGAGTGGATCAGAGAGTAGAGGACAAAGAGTTTGAGGCAGAATTAGATAAGTGTGAGGAAAGGGAAAAGGAATGCATAGGAAAGTGCAGAGAAGTGTACACGGAGGAGAACAGTGCAGAGGAAGGAGGAAAGCAGCACAGGCAAGAGGAAAGAAGAGTGAAGGAAGGAGACGACATGCGCAGTGCACAAGAAGCATCGATGGTGGACGATGAAGAGCGGTACAAAACAAATGCAAAAAGATTCGATGATTAGTGCAAAGGGAGAGAAAGACAAGAATAAAAGTAATAAAAGAGAAGTGCAGGTCGAGCAGCAGTGTATTACAGAAGGAGGTGAAAGATGAGTGGAGAAAAGGAAGTGTTGAGAAAAGAGAATAGTGGAGAAAGTGGAAGGGAAGCGTGGAAGAAGGGAAAGAAGTAAAGCAGAAAGGTCAAAAAATACAGGTCAAGTAGACAGGATAAGGAATAGGAGCAATGGGGTGGGGTAGAGAAGCTCACAACATAACAGAACACACACAGAAAGAAAGCAAAAGGAGGAGCGAATGAGGGGAAGTGCAGATAACACAGGACAAAAGGGGAAATAGGAAACAAGAGAGGAGAAAATAAAGATGAGGAGAATGGATATGAGAAAGAGAGTGACAGGAGACATGAGAGAGGCAAAAGTGAGAGAGCGAAAGGATGGTGAAGAAACGAGGGTGAGACCAAAAGAGAGAAGCATTAGTGAACAAATTAGAATGAGTCCTGTAGAGTAGTTTATTGCATGGAATACACATTTATATGCATGCAATCATGTATGGTGCTCCAGTATTTCTAGGACTTTTATCCAAGGAAGATATATCAGAATTCCATTTGAAGAAAGCCATGGTCACTTTGCGGGCTATGAATTCCTTGACCACTAAGGTGCCAGTCCCTGGTCCTGATTACTGTGTGCCTCAAAGTCCCGGGGTCCAGTCAACATGAGATTCTGGATATCCCTGGGTCTGATCACCATCCTGGCTGCTTTGATGTCCGTTAGCCTGGTCACCATGTGCCCCTGGAACTCTCCTGGGTCTGGTTTCAATTTTATGTTATGACTATTTGTGGAGCACGCATCTCACCTGGAAGGGTATATAGGCGCTAGATAAGGAGGTGACCGTGCCAGCTGATTTTTAAACACAATCTCCTGGACGTTTGATGTTATCAGACACTGCCGCTCTGCTTGTGGTGAGGCACCTCAGGGATTTTGTTACACTTGGCACTTTGGCCTGAAATTATCCTTTCAGGGGTAGGGACAGACTAGGGCACAGATGGCTGATGCTATCATAAATGTACAGTGAAGCGAAACTGAACCCAAAGGGTTTATAAAGGTAACGTCGGTCATATCATTAGTAATTTCTTAGCCACATCCAGGAAAACTCGTGGCAGGCATGGAGCACCGTATTCAAGCTTTACTTCACTGTCACCAATGTAGAGTGCCACCCGGCCTCTCCCATACAATGTCGCTGCAGGGCACCCCTCGTGGTCGGGCTCGGCCCGAGGGCATGAATAAATGGACTAGGGTCGCACCGGACCACTAGCCGAGCAGAAGCCAACTGTTGCGCGTGTCTGTGCTGCATGTTACTCTGCGTAGGCCTAAGCCACCACCAGCCTCGCCCATCACAACCCAGACAAAGTTCGGATTAAAGGAAGAAAACGTTGTTGGTTAACAAGGGCGCAGCCAAGGCAGTTATTGTTTAAACACCACAGACACAGAAGATGGCAGCGCAGCCTCCAGTGACCGTCCATTAGGAAGTGACCTACCTTTTGTGATAAATGCACAAACAGGGCAGCCGAGCTATTGTGTCCCCCTGTATTAGCTCCTCAAGGCAAATGACGCACTCGCCTGCATCCTTCGTCAGCACATCATCTGTGGGAGGGAGAGCACAGCAATGAGTGCCATGGTAATTAATGCATTGTCAAGCATGCCGCCACGACTGTATTCTTCCTTCTCTTCCTCTGTCTAACCTTGCTCCTGCCCCCTCTTTAATGCGGCATTCTTTGCTCGGTCCGTAACTTCCGCCATCACTGTATCTCAAGGTTTTACCTCATACTATTTCGCCATCCACTGATATACTATTCTTTAGCTTGTTCTTTCACTCAACTACCCTAGATATGTCTTGTAATGCTCTGCAACTCTCACTATTTAGCTTTGTTAAATGGTCTATTGCGCTATAATTTTTATTTGATTTATTTAGGAGTTTTTACAAAGCATGGCTCTAAACAAAACAGTGTCAGTTCGCTTTGCAGAGAACAGCTCAAAATCAATGTAAAAAGACCCTTGCAGAGACGAACGTAAATTAGAACTAAAAAGAGTAGTTAACAAACAACATAGTTTTTTGTGCTGGGTTAGTAGAATTAAGGCGCACATGTATCAGGGGAACTCTTTTCAAAAATGAAATCTGGATGCTTTGACTTGGATGGAAGGAAGAAGGAGAAAGGTGCATTAGTAGTTAGCAGGTTCCAGAATATGTGCTTGTGAATGCGCTCCCTCATGTCCATTAGGGGAGGGTGGAATTTGCATATTCGCCCTACGCAAAGCCCCGCGAAGCGGTGAAAAATCTTTGCGAGCACGCAGAGTTCTGTGAGCATGTGGAATTGCTCGTTCCGCCTGTTCGCGTTGCTTTTTTCCTGTTTGCAAACACTGTTTTCATGCTCGGGGGGAATATCTTGCGAACACGCATTTTGAAAGCGCAAATAAGCAAAAAATTCTGCGAAGCCGCAGAATTTTCCGCAATTCCGCGTTCTCCGCAGAACGTGAAATTACCCAAATTCCGCGAGCGGATCAGAATTTACCGCCCAGGCCTAGTGTCCAGCTTCCCTTGTCTCACAACTTTGTCAGTCACGCTGCCTGACTAGCCAGTCGATGCTGAGCAGGTTGGGGGTGAGCAGTTAGCAAGTTACGTGCTGCAAACCTGTGGAAGGTGGTGTCTGGCAGCATGGCTCGAGGTATGACTTGCAGCTTAAGACGTGATGACCATGGGTGAGTGATGGTCCAAACCCACTTTCGCTCAGTCCATTTCAGGGAAAGAAAGGCTAGTGACACTTGTAGAGCGTCGGCACTGCCTGGAGATACACTTGCATGCCTGGAGAACACCCTGTTTCAACACCACCCCCAGCAGGCCATGAACTTCCACGTAGTTTGAAGACGCATTAGCAATCTTGGATTTCTGGATAGAACTTTCCTCCAAACTGCGATATATTGCTGCTGGCAGGACCTTGCTACACAGATCTAGATTCCCTTTGCCAAGAACTGTTGCTACCCTTGGTGCTGTTTGAAAGACATCGAAAATACAGAGAAGTATTCTAAAAGCTGATTGTTGATGTGAAAACAAATTTTGAACTATTTGAACATTCCACTTGACCTTTTAGGTATACCGTAGTTTTGTCACTTAAGGTTATCCTGTGGTGGAACAGGAAGGATTCTTATGTCAGTACGCTGCTGTGTATGCTATTTATTTTTGGTTATGGAGAAGGTATTCAGATTTACAATAAAGTTCATATGAATTGCCAAGTTAGAAAGGACAGGACACTAATTTAATGTTTGCTAAAGACTTAAAGTGGGACATAAGTCGAGTAGATGCAATAACGCATCTGTCACAGAGAGTGCATGATGACGAAGCTTGAGGTAGCATCCTATTCACGGAGAGAAGCATTGATATTCAAGATACTCTTTCCTTGCATCCTTAGGTTCCGGAATAACAATTTCAACATCAAAGTATTTAGAGCTGGGTACACAGAGATATCACCAAGGTATTTCCATTCACTTTTACAATTTATTGAAAATCGGTTCTTTCCGGTTAATAAGATATTTCTTATTAGCTTTAGACAACCCACTAGATCGTGCAGACCTCTGTGCCCAGTAGATTTGTTGACTAAGAGTGGTGGAGTCAAGTTTTGCTTTTACCTTTTATACCATTTCACCTAGTTGAGTGCTGGCCTACATTTTCTTGCACATGTGGTCACTGACAGAGGTGGTCGGCGAGTGAAGAGTGCACCGCTCCTGTTGTATGTACAGTACAAGGCTAGTGAGGGCCGACAAATTGTCTATCCCACAGTATTATCCAACCTGAATGATGGATTCTGGCACTATTCTAACTCCGATTGTGAAGGTTATAACAAAAAGTCAGAGAATAAGGCCCTATATTCAGGAGTATCTGCAGTGAAAGAAGCGACAGATGGTATATTAACCCCTTGGCTGCTGGGGCTATTCCCCTGCTGTGCTGGGGAGCGGGGGGCGCGCACAGCGCCCCCATGCTCATGACGAGCTCAGCTCATCATGAGCCACGGTGCTCCGGTGCTCATGGCGAGCTGAACTCGTCACGACCACGCCCGTTTAATGGAACGCTCAGCACAGCAGGGAAATTATCCCAGCGTACGAGCGTTCCACGGGCCATGACGTCATGAGCACCAGAGCACCGTGGCTTATGACGAGCTGAGCTCGTCATGGGCATGGGAGGGGTTAAAGCCAGAGTAGGAAGCAGCTAGTCAATTGCCTTTGCCCACTGACTCCAAGAACGTTGATTCACGGGTGTTACATCCTCCTTTAAAGGATAGAGAGTTTTCTTCACATCTCTGTTTGGTGGCGATTCCAATCATACCGTTACCACCTCCAGAAAGGTTCTCTGGTGATCCAAATAAGTTTGCATTAGTCCCAAACCACAGTCTGTTACAATTTTTGCATGAATGTATAACTTTTCCTGATGATCAAGCTAAGGTGGCATTTGTTTTGTGTAGTAAAGTTAGAATGCAGCCAACTGGAGCAACAAAAAAGTGTTCTTTGCTTTAGAATTCCCATGCCTGCTGTGATCAGGTGTGGAAGTTGTTTGACAGCAAAACACGCACTCTTTTTTAAATAATTAAAGAGGATCATCAAGATCTATTAGTTATATCACCACTTAAATTACTTGGTAATTGTGGTTGGTCAGAATAGAAGAAGGCCTCCTTCTTTTACAAAGTCTTCTGAGGTGAACTGAAGGATGTTTTGGCACAAGTGGTGAATCCTCCTACTAGGGCCCTTGATTAGGAGTTGGGCGATAAATTGGTGTGGTAAAATCATTCCGTTTTTAAAGTCACTGGCTGTGAAAATTATCCACCGAACCAGAGAAATCACTAAATTACAAGTATTTCCAGGTCTCAGTGAGAATTTATCACACCCAATTTTACAGGGGTGAATTGTTCCACATCAGATTGTTTCAGCTCGTAAAAAGGGTCAGAAAAAGAGCATGGAAACACTACGTAGGTAGGAAATTACATCACCAACCAGGAAATATGTAATTTTAAGAGTGCCAAAACGACTGGAAGAGCATTGGCGATCATTCTCATTGCTTGCCGTGCACTTTGGAAGAGCAGCTTGCTACATTTGCTCCGTTTTCGGGCTACATCTGCAAAACAGAGCTTTTGGCAGCCATTTTGTGGATTGTCAATCCACTTTAATCTGGGCTCGTAATTAGCCAACCATCCCTATCTAGTTTCTAAATCAATAGCAAGGCTCCTGAGCGTTTTAGAAAATACAAATTCAGGGAGTCTGGACTGCAGGTTATGGCAGCAGCGGTGGTGGTAGACGAAGAAGCCTGGCTGGTCAGATATTTGTTGCACAAAACCAGTGCAAATACCAGACTGGATATCTGGAAGCAAATTACTGGAAAAAGTAGATGTACTCTCTACACACCCAAGAATTGTGGATGGCTGCAAGAAACGCTTCTAAGATTTTAAGCATAGTGTTCGAGATTTTCTCTTGAAACAGATTACAGACCCTGGCCACCAGAGGAGGACCACTCAAAGAGATGAATCTTACACTGGGCGAGGAACAAGTCTGGTAAATAATCAACCTTGACAGTAATGAATGTTTTGAGGGTGAAGCGAAGCCGGAGGGGCTAAGGAGCCAAGTAACAGTTACAGATCATCACTCCTATGTATTTTGAAGAATAAGCAATATGTTACAATTACCCAATTAACACGCAGCATTTGAATTGTACCACAATTTATTCTTGAATTTTTTTACAAACTCTCCCCGTACGGTCACATAAACTATAAGAAAAGTAAATATTCAAATAGAAATTGAATTCAAAATAAGTACATACAAATATTCACATTATCCCCACACTATCTTTGCAGACAAGACAGTCCTGGAGGAAGAGGCTCAGTCTTCAACCAGATTTGCACCACCACCACCACCACTCGCAAGGCGCCCAAAAGGGCCTTCAACAAAACAAGCGTCATCGACTTGGGGGCTCAAGGCAGTCCGGAGAGCTGAACGCGCACTGTGCCCGGTTAATGGGGCATTATCCGGCGCCATACTGTGCAGGCTGGCTGGAGACCTCCAATACAGCCTCCATTCTGCGCCGTGGGTAGGGTTTGAGGAATAATCAAACTAATATGTTTAACCTTGAGGAGTTTCTGACTGCGGAACGAAAGCAGGTGGCTGGATTGTTGTATATGAAGGGTGAGCACTGTACATGGAGTTCTAATGAAAGAAGCTTCGCCAATGAAGTCGCTGTTTTAGAACATGCTTTCCAATAAATAAGTGTACGCGTGAGATCACATCAGACTGGGGGGCTTCCGAACAAGATCGATGGGTTTGTGTGCGCCTCTCTCATCACTGTCTTATGAATGTTTGTTGTCCACTAGTTCTTGATTCCAATGTACCCTGAACCCTCCACCCCCACACCTGACCTGACGCCATCTCTGGAGGCCGTGCTAGCGGGTCAGGTGGGCTGCCCGTCCCACTCTGAGTAGAAATGAGAAGGTGAGCCTGCTTACCGTTGTAGGAGAGGCGAGGTTTGCTCAGGCACATGATAAAGTGCATTTCCATTTCATCGGAAGCCACAGATTTGGAACAAATAGGGCACCGGAAGCCTGCAAGAAAAGAGGAGATTCAGACTTAGTCCACATGTTGACATGTACAGGTCTACACAAACAGAGGCCTCGAGCAGAGGTGGGCATGCTGCCTTTCAGAGGCATCCAATTGTTGCAAGTTGGAATTTACCTTTAGACCTGCCCAAGACAGTAAGTCTGCATGATTCAATAGCATAGAGCTGACTGCACCCAACCAAATGACCCCCTTTGAAACACTGTGAAGATCATGCCATGTTGCTGCAGATCATATGTGACAAGACCGTACTCACACATCGCAATATTACATATCCTTAGACATACCAAGATCCCGAGAAGTAAGACAAGGTTATACAACTCACTAGACGCAATCAAAGCAAGCAATAACTTATGTTATTTAACGCTAAAATACAAATACAACTAACTGCGGAGGTTGTTACCCAGGATTCATTTTAAGAAAAATGCCACTGCCCACTGATAACATTCCTCCATGCACCTCATGAATTGGGCACACTGTTCGTTTCACAGACTGCCAACCAGTGCCTGCCACAACTGCCAAATAGTCTGTGAGCGAGCATCCTAACTATCCCTAAGCAGGCAGATAGCCTAACGGCAGGTTAAAGTCTATGACATGATTGCTAGCCGCCCAGGCTGCCAGAAGGTCTCCGCCCAGGCTGCCAGAAGGTCTCCGCGCAGGCTGCCAGAACGTTCCCCCCCTAGGCTGCCAGAAGGTCCCCGTGCAGGCTGCCAGAAGGTCCCCGTCCGGGCTGCCAGAAGGTCCCCGCCCTGGCTGCCAGAAGGTCCCCGCTCGGGCTGCCAAAAGGTCCCCGCTCGGGCTGCCAAAAGGTCCCCGCTCTGGCTGCCAAAAGGTCCCCGCACGGGCTGCCAAAAGGTCCCACCCCCGGGCTGCCAAAAGGTCCCACCCCCGGGCTGCCAAAAGGTCCCACCCCCGGGCTGCCAAAAGGTCCCACCCCCGGGCTGCCAAAAGGTCCCACCCCCGGGCTGCCAAAAGGTCCCTCCCAGGCTGCCAGAAGGTCCCCGCCCAGTTTACCAGTAGGTCCCGCCCAGGTTGACAGAAGGTCCCTCTGCAGGCTACCAGAAGGTCCCCTGGCAGGCTGCCAGAAGGTCCCCTGGCAGGCTGCTGCCAGAAGGTCCCCACCCAGACTGCCAGAAGGTTCCCGCCCAGGCTGCCAGAAGGTTCCCGCCCAGGCTGCCAGAAGGTCCCTGCCCAGGCTACCAGAACATCTGCCAGTTTGCCATTGGACTAACTGTGCTTCCTAAAGTCCAAGCTCCGCTGACTGCCCAACTGTAACTGAGCTGATCACCATGTCAGAGTCCTTGAGCAGAGCAGGCTGCCAGATTTCCTTAGGGACTGATGTAGTCCTTGAACAATGTATCAGAGTACTTAACAGACTACCAGACAATTCTTGAGCTAACAGCAGGACCACTCCCAAAGGAAGAGGCCAATGCGTCCCTAACTTGCTTAAGTGTCCTCAGTCTCGGCTACAGAAGAGGCGTGAAGAATGTTTCCTCACTAGATTAGCCAGAACTTACACATTTGGAGGGACAATTAGTCCTGACAAAAACTTATCTGCTTTTAGGCAACAAAATAAACCTTAAAATTAAAATGTTCATTCAACAAAAAATATTTTTCATCAAAACACCTCTGCTTCCGTTGTCATCCCATGCTCACCGGTGTGCATCCATTTACTTTAGTGCAAACCTATCCCAAAGAAGAGTTTAGCGTTTTAAATAAAAATATTTATTGCAGTGGAGCATTAAATACACAACATTTTATAAGGTAGATCAGCCTTCCACCTATCGTAGGTTAGCAAACGGAGTACCACTATATTAGATAACAGTACCTTTTGTTATTTAAAGGACTTACATCTCGTTAAAGAGCATTACACATGTTTTATAAAACAAAATATTATCGTTTTTATCATTATTGTTATTCTTTTTATTAATGAACGAATAAATGAGAATTTATAAAGTGCACAGCGGCTACATGGAGTGTCCCCAAAGGCCCAATCCCCATTGTTAATCAGCTCAACGACAAGAGATAGGTGTTTAACTCTTTCCTGAACTAGGCCTCATCAAGGATAGGGCAGTGAGATAGTGGCGGTCTGCTCCAAGATTTACTCAGCGGTACAGAAGAAGACCGCCCTCCAGATCTGACCAGAAGGAACTTGAGTCTTAACACAAGGTTCTATGGCAGAGCCAAAAGTTCCAGTAAGATTGAAGTGGAGGGATCTCATGATCAAGAACCAGGGTCGTGGATAATGGTCGGAGTTTTGTACAAAATTCTCTTCCTAATGGAGAGCCAAAGCAGCTCCCTCAGGTGGACAGAGAATCACTTCTCGATAAACGTAGATTAAGACGTGCCACTGCATTTTGTACTATCTGGAGTTTCCTAATCTTGTATTCTGGAATCCCAATATAGAGGCAGTAAGAGTAATCCAGCCAAGCGGTTATCAATGCATTGACTACTGTTCTACAGACATCTACTGTTGAGAATCCAGAAATGTCCTAATTGATCAAAGCAGACCAAAACAAGTCCATGCTACTGACCCAATCTGGGTATTCATAGCATATCGTCTGGTTTTACTCCCCAATTCTTAACTACCGCTGCAGGAATGGGAGAAGAGGCATATCCCTCGGCTAACTAGAGTTAGTCCAATGGGCCCCAGCCTTGCCAAACAGAGGATTCTTACTATTTTCTGTATTGCAATGAAGATAGCTCTTACGCATGCAGTGCAGGGCATCCTTCAGGCAGGCGACAAAAGACAAGATTTTATCCAAGGCAGAGTGATCAAAAGTAAGAAGCAGTTGAGCATCATCGGCTCAGGGTACAGTTGCCAACCATGAGGATCAATCAGAGTGGCTAGAGAAGCCATATAAAATTTAAACAGAATTCGTCTCAAAGAAGAGCCCTGCGGCACTCCAGAAGCAAGTCTCTTCCGGGAAGACAAATGGGGGCCAGACAAATCTCGTACACTCTGCCTTCAAGGCTGGATTTGAACCACCAGTACGCCAAGCCACCCTACACGTATTACCGCCAACCTTTGCAACAGCACTGAAGGGGACACAGAGTAAAAATCCACAGATAGATCAAACAATATTAAAGCAACACTTCCCCCCTCATCGAGCGCAGATTTCAGTCACTTGAAGGAGAGTGGAAGCCATACTAGCTTACTGCTCCCCAAGTATTTAGACAGCTGGACGTTAGCAACTTTCTCTAATAATTTAGAAGCCGCAGATATCAAGGCAATAGGCCGATAGTTGGACAAAACAGCTGGATCAGCAAGGGCCTTTTAAAAAGGGAAATCGCTTTAGCGCTTTTCCAGCATGCTGGGAAAGATGCGTAGTTCAGATAGCGGTTCAAAAGCTGGGCTAAAACTGGAACAATAGAAGTGGCGAAAAGTCAGAGTAAGACTGGAAGGAGTGAATCCAGGAGGGAGGCAGATAAGCAATGGGATCGGGCTGACTGTGTTTCGGTCAAGGAGATGGGCCCCACTTGATTCAGAGAGCAAGTCACAGTAGGCTTTACACCAGGATCTGCGACTTCCAAAAACTCGATAGTGTGGTCGAGCCCATCATAGATCCTTAAGATCTTATCCTCAAAAAAAAGAGGATAATTGCTCGCACAGATTGTCTGAGGCATGGATGGGAGAGCTACATGATGCTGGGTTCAAATAAAATGTTACAAATTTAAAAATGTCCTTAGAGGCGTTCTTAGCTGCTTTGATGTGGTCAGTATAAAAGGAGTGTTTAGCATTTTTTAGGGCTATGTGATAGTAATTTAAAGCCTGTTTATAGTGATCTTTCCAGGCAGGGCTATAGTCACAACACCCCTGCCATTCTAGATGTTTGCACTGTTTATTGATAGAAGATTGCGGCGAGAACCAGTGAGCACAGACCTCTTTCTTTAGATGGGACCTTATTGGTGAGGACAATCAGAGAGCCTGCCTCCTGCAACCAATTATTAAATACCGCACCATCATCATTCAAAACCCTTGAGAAGGTCGGGTGAGAGGTCTTTAAACAAGAAAACATCTTGGCCTCATTAACCTTGCTCCAAAGCTTCGCCTCGTTTGGCCTAACAAATTTGCCTGGGCCCTGCGCCCGAGGGAAAAAAATTGACAATAAAAGGGGCAAGCAAGGGTCAAGAATCCGGGGAAGGTTAGAGGAAATTAGGTCAAGCGTATAGCAGCTTTGATGAGTAGCATGCTTGTCATATTTAAATAAATTAAGAGGGAAACAGGATCCCACCAAAGCCTGCTCTGAACTGTCGGTGGCCACATCCACATATAGATTGAAATCGGCAAGCACGGTGAGATTGAAGTACTTAAGGTCCACTGTACACCTCGCCTCATCCCAAGACTCTAAAAATTATGAAGTCGGCTCCCGAGGGTGGAACACCAAAACACCTGAAAAAGTGCATTGAGGGGCCAGTGAGGTGCAGACACCCACACCTTCAGCCCCTCGAAGATCAGTGAGCTGAAAGGTCCTTTCAGACAATAACCGCTATCTGCCCCCCATTTATTACCTAACCGATCTCTTCTGTATATGACAATTCCCAAAGGGGTAGCTTAGCAAATAGCTTGGCCCGACTCTGAATGCAGTCAAGTTTCTGTTGAAAATAGGGTGCCCAAATGTAATAGTTTATGATTTCGTTGGTCTGGGCCAGGGGGTACAGCAGGGTAGCTATATGTTTTAAAACGAGGCACGAAGGATGGAGGTCTAGCTCTCCCGGATATGCAATTTTATTACTATGCAGTGCATCTGCAGCATGCTGTGCAGTGGCTGACAGACCCCAACAACTGGGAGAAGCAGTTATTCAAGGACATGAAGGGGGCCAACACTTTGGCGCGCCTGCTGCTGCGTGGGGGTGGGTCGGATTACCAGGTTCCATACCTGGTGAGGCATAAGGCTGCACTTTGGGAGGCAGTAGTTGGGAAGGTACTTCGTAGGGCTTCTTTTGATAGGGGGCTAAGACGCTGGGATCTTGCACTATTCCGGTCGATTGAGGAGGATATGTCCATGGAACAATGGAGGGTGGCAGGTTGGCAGGTGGCAAGGGATCTATATCGAAGTGAGGTTCTCCTATCTTTTCAGGATGGGCAAGAGACTTTTGGTGTGGGACCAGGTCACTTCCTACACTATGTCAAGCTGGAGCGCACCGCGAGTGATGTGTGGACGAGTTTTCCAGGTGCGCCACAACCTTCTTGGATGCTTGGTGGATTCATCAAACGGGGAGGCAGGGAGATACGTGATATTCTATAAGGCGCTCCGGAGGGATGTGCTGAGTAACCCTTATGTGTGGCATTTGGCGTGGGAACGAAAGCTGGAGGAGCCCATAGTGGATGCAGACTGGGCGCACGCATGTGAACTGGTGCGTACAGTGTCTTGTAATTATAGATTTAAGTTGCTACATTTGAACTTTCTACACAGCACCTATGTGACCCCTATTCAGTTGAATAGGATGGATCCCTTTTGGACGGCAACATTTGTGCAATGTGGTGAGCTGGATGCCACCTTTATGCATCTGACCTGGGACTGTTATGGGGTACAGGGGTATTGGAAAAAAGTGGTCCCTAGAACTGAGGGGGCCACAGGTATAGCAGTCCCTCTGACCCCACTGGTATGCCTCTTGGGAGCGGTGGCAAGACCACGGCGTATAATTCCCTACAGACTCACCCAACTTGTGCTTCAGCTGGCTAAAAGGCGAGTAGCCATTGGGTGGCTGGGACCCAGAATACCACTGATGTATTTATGGTTGAGGAACCTGCTCGAATGGGGAGTAGAGTTGAAGAGTCACATGTGCCCAGGGCCGGACTGGCCACAGCGGGCACCGGGAAATCCCCCGGTGTGCCACACAGGTAGGGGCCGTTTTTGTTACAGGGCCGTTTTTGCAGCATAGCATGCATTGCAAAATCGCCTGCAAACTGGCCCCGGGCAAAGCGCTCGGCGGCACCCACAACCCCCCCCCCCCCCCCCCCCCCAGGGAGGGAGGGGCCCGGGCACTTTGCCAGGGCTGGTTGTGGTTCCCAGTCCGGCCCTGCATGCATGTGCCTTTCCCGTACTGATGACTGGGTTGCAGATGAGATTGTTAAGTGGGGGCTCCTAATGGACAAATTCAATGATGAGGGGGCCTCCAGTTCGGATGATAGTTCGGACAGTGGGTTATGACTTCTCCGTAATGTGTATGTTGTTGTACAGATGATATGACAGCCAAGTTTGACACCATTTTTTTTAATGATATGAACCTAGCTCGATGACTTGGAATTAGTAATATAATGTTCCCCATGCTGCAATATTTTTTGGTGTGTCTTTGCTGTGTACGATACTATTCACTATGACATCTTGTGAGGTAGTTGTGGGAGCTCTCTTATTTTCTGTACATTTTACTGCTTTTTTGGTTGTGTTCCTTGTGAAAATTACTAAAACAAAGTTTATAAAAAACAAATAGGGTGTCCATATTGGAGTCCAAGAGCACCTGCGCAATAGATAGGGTGCACTTGAGTAGGGAGCGCATATTTACTAGGCCGGCTTATAAACATTCAGCGCATTAATGAACAACATGCTGAATGAATGAATGAACGAAGTGTTGCTGGGTGGGAACCGATTGAGATTAACATGAATCACGGTAGGAGGAAATAAAGGGTAGCACAGGTTTACATGATCCACAAAAAGATAATCCACTAACATCCTCTGCCAGAGGCTTTTGACATCCATTGTAGGACGGATTGAGCGCCAGTAGCTCATCCCTCATCTACCTGAGACAGGATATCAGAGCTAGAACAAACCCGGCATAGAGGCGAATGCTGGTCGGTCGCAGAAGGGCACAAATGGTCTTGCCCCTGGCACACCAGTGGCGTGTCCACGCAAGGGCTCTCATTAAACAGGCCATCAACTGGGCTGCACAAAAACATGTATAATTTTTGCATTGAGTCCCTTTTGTAAAGCTGTGCGTTATAATGTCAAAACATCATAATTAGCTGTCATTTGCTTAATATGCTGTATAATTTGCCTTTCTTTGCAACATAATGTGCATCTTCTTGCCAAATAATTAAGTCAACTTTGCTACATCATTTGCTACTTCATTACCACATATGTATGTTGAATTTACCAAAGTCAGTCACCACAGAGAATGTAATTGGACTAAAATGTCACCCTGGATGCAAAAAAGAGAGTGCCAGACGGGTTATAGAGAACTGCACTACCTAGGCTTAGTCACGTAAAGTGTAGATATTGTCCACCTCAAATGGTCAGCTGCCACTTGACCACATATAGAAACTTGCAAATAGAGTGGATGAGAGGCAATGCAAGCATGCAAAACGAAATAAGGTATATAGGTAGACAAACAAAAAGTCATTAATTGCAGTCCTGAATTTTTTATTTTGAGTGTGCTCAAATTGCATCAGTGTAGACAGCCAACACGTTTCGTCCAAACATGGGCTTCTTCAGGGCCAAAAGATTCACTATGAACATCGTGCCATGATAAAGGGCATTGGTGGTGCGTCCAGTGTAGGACGATTGGTAATGAAGAGGCCTACTCAGTACTCAAATGACCGTCGGTGTGTCTTGGGCTGGAATATCTCTACTGGCAAGTCAAAGAGACTTGGCCGCCAGCCAGACACGGGATCACCATGCCACACTGCATTATTAGACAATTTACCGTTCCATGTTCAAACAACTGACCGTGTTTCGTTTTGCATGCTTATATTCCCTCTCATCCACCCTATTTAAAATGTCACCCTCTAGATTTCAAACCTCACATGAAATAAATTTCAAACCATTTTATGCAGAACCTGGGTTGTCCCCTTAGCCCCACCCATATGAATAGCCTTCCTAATACAGCTGGCAGCAGGCAGGAGACTTTTTTTCAAATTAAAAGCGTAGGTCATGCGGACATTTCCTTTACCTCTGAAAACACTAATCATGCAAGATAAAGTCAAGCTCTGCACTGCATTGTGAAACAAACTTCAGCCATTTCTTTCCTTTTCATATTGTCAGTGTAACTGCTCCTACAAAAATCAGGGTAATGTGGAATATAATGATAATCCTACAAGTCACTGTAAAGTACAAATTAAGGAAATACGTCTTATTTTTAAACTCTCCCTTTTTACGTCAAGCATACTCAATAGCGCACGCCCTATCTGTTGCGAGACATTGTCGACTTTACCCAAACATAGACGAGCTGGGAACCCGCCCATTGCTTACCATTGGGTGGCTTTCCTTGTCACTCTTATTTGCTTGCTTCTTATTCGCATCCTTGCTTGTCAACCTTCGTGTGTACTGCATGCAGACATAGTTGAGAAGAGTGTGCTTCCGAAAGGAGCATCCAGGAAAAAAGAATACAAACTGGAGAACACCAACAGCTGTAGCATTTTGGGTATTAACAAAAATGCTGTAGTCCTGTTGACAATCCACTTCCGGCCTTTGGGAGAAGTATGGCTGATGACTATTGGACAAAAACCCTTATGTTGGACACTGGGGACCGGAATGCACTTTTATGGAGTAAATCGCTTGTACCTCTGAAGGGATGGTAGCAGGCAAGTGACCACTGGCACTGGAGGTTCTAATCATAAGAATGGAGTGAGACATTTTATGTAGATACTTAATGCAATGCAACACTTCCTTAGCTTAATTCTGTGATTTTTCAGTTGCATTGCCAGTACAAAATACTTATAGCACCATCATATGATTTAGAATTAAGAAAATATGTCACAATCAGATCCGCATTATCTGGGCTCTGGCCAACGCTGCCCTGAGGCCATTATATGCAACGGCCACATTGTGGCGCCTCAAACTGCTGTAAGAAAGGCAGGCTGCATTATTGCAAAGTTAAGAAGAGTGCGCAAATGGCAAACTGCGAATTACCCTGGAGCTTTGAAAGCCCTTGCACCCTAGGCGCTCATGTTCTGTGCATAGCCCGGCTGGCAAGCATTTAGCACATACAGTCACGTGCTCTTTGTTCTTTAAACCGGGCAATGTCATGTCCTGCCATGGCTAGACTACATTCTGAGCCTTGCACTTTGGTTCCAATCGTTTGCACAGATCACACATTCCATGAGAATCTATGAAGGTTTGCACTGTGTTGCACCGCACGCGGCTTTAGCAGCGGATCATCGGGGACGGTGGTGGGGAGGCATGGAATCCGAATCGTCTGCACGTGCGATGACTCGGTGCAGGTACTGACTGCATAAGGTGTCATCCCGCTGAGTTGCCTCCTTCAGCCTTTGACTTCCATCGCTTCAGAACCTTCAGCGACCTGTCTGTGACACTAGCACTAACACCTCGGCTCAGCCACGACGAGCCTTTCAGTCTCACTCTATTCCGACTTCTTTCGGTGCATCATTTTCGGATGCTTTCAGCAGTGCCTTCGCCTCAGTATAGAAACTAGCATGGACCACGCTAATAGCATGCAGCACCAGTGTGAAACATATTCTTTATGTACTTCGTGGGAGCGTATGTCTTCTTGCTCTGTCCCCTATGTACTGATTCTATCCAGCACCCCACCCCCAACATTTCCATTGCTTTCTGCATCCCTCCTCCACGGCCTGGGTTTTTTAAGCACCCATACCTCTTCGGCAGCGCTATCACAAATTTATTTTTCCAGTTTTTTTTAAGGGTCCGGCAGCCATAATGCATGTGTAGGCTTCACTGTTCTCATTAGGGTGGTCCAAGATTAGCAATAAATCAAACAGAAAAACATGGCTGCAGCATCGTGACCCGCATGGGTGATGACACACGCGCCTGTATACACGATGGTGCTGATGGGGGTGGGAGGGGAGGGGGCGGGCGTTGTTAGCAGATGCTGCTCAACAACAGCAAAATAATGTAATTTTTTATTTTGCTTATGCTAAACTGCATTGAAAACAAAACACTGGCGAAAGCAAAAGGCAAGACCTATTGACTTTGCTAACGCTTGTTTTTGTCTAGCTACATACAAAGAGCTTTAGGTGTCTGTAGACTGTAGCCATGCTTAATGGCTTTCCACACAGCGCATGTCCCTGGGCCCATGTTTTTACACATAAGCTGCTATTCAAGCGCATTATCTCGTCAGTGATCGGTCTCAGTGATTTTCAGCTTCATAACATCACATTAATAACATTCTGGAGCCACCCTCTGTCCACTTTAGATACTGCAGGCATGCAATCCTGACACAATGGCATGTTTAACGCTGGTTGGGGGGGGGGGGGGGGGGGTGTCTAACAAAAACGTTATTTTACAACTTTTGGGGGGGGGGAGGCAGCTCTGGATTCAGTCAAAGAGCCAGGTCTTGAGGTTCTTCCTGAAGGTGTGGAGGGTGGGGAGCACCTGATGTTGACAGGGAGCTTGTTCCAGGTTTTGGCTGTTACGTAGGAGAAAGCTCTTCCGCCTGCTCTGGTTCTGCAGATGCGGGGTGGGGGTTTCTGCGAGGGTGAGGTCTGCGGAACGAAGGTTCCTCTTGGGTACGTGGAAGGAGACTCTTGTTGAGGTATTTGGGTCCGATGTTGTGGAGTGATTTGTAGGCGTGGGTGAACAGTTTGAAGGTTACTCTCTTCTCGACGGGTAGCCAGTGGAGGTCACGTAGTTGTTGGGTCATGTGTTTGTGCCGTGGGGTTCCGAGGACGAGTCTGGCTGCGGCGTTCTGGATGGTTTGGAGCCGGTGGGGAAGGCTTTTGTTGATCCCGGTGTAGAGGGCGTTGCCGTAGTCCAGTCTGCTGGTAATGAGAGCATGGGTGATGGTTTTTCTGCATTCTGGGGGTATCCATTTAAAGGTCTTGCGGAGGATCCGAAGGCAGTTGAAGCTGGTGGCGGCGATGGAATTGGCCTGGCGGATCATGGTGAGAGAGATGTCGAGGATGATGCAGAGGTTCCGTGCGCGGTCTGTCAGGGTGGGCGGACTCCAGAGGGCCACCAGGTGTTGTCCCAGGCGGAGGTGAAGGTTCTGAGGATGAGGACCTCGGTCTTCTCCGAGATGAGCTTCAGACATCTGCTTTTCATCCCGGAGGCTACGTACCTCATTCCTTCCTGGAAGAAGTCTCTGGTGTCTTTGCGGTTCTTTGTGAGGGAGAGGATGAACTGGGTGTTGTCAGCGTATGATACTATGAACCATTTCCAGGAGCCGTTTCCTTCACTACCCTCTGCCCCATGTCAGTATACTCTTAACAGTCACACTTAGTGGTCCCTTTTCTTACTACGCGTTGGGAGAGAAGAGGTGTTCTGAATAAATAAGAACTAACCAAGATTTATCAAGTGTGGCGAATCCTTGAATTAAAAAAAGATATATATATATATATATATATACATACACATACACACACACATACATATACACTTACATACACACATATATATAATATATATATATATATAAATACACAGATGTGATCAAGGTCGTTGACCGGCGGAAATGCGTCATGGCGACATGGTGATTGCTGAATACATCACAAGCACTACTCTTGGCTTGGAAATATTCATTTATCTTTCTTCAAAGACATTGTTCAAGTCACTAGATGTGATGTGACGCCTCTGCTCAGTGTACATTGCACATTGGGGCCAACTCCATGTTAGACTATTTTCCGCATAGCAAGTGAGAAGACATATGTGTGGTCCACAAGTATAATGTAGCAGCCCAATGTAGTAGTGATTATGAGACAATCTGCAAAAGGCACACACGTTTGGGGAGGAGGATCGGTGCATGTGAACCTACAGCCCTACATCCTACAAACAGATGTTTCCAGGGTTTGTAGCATTTTTCCATTCATGCATGGCTGTAGATACTAAACACAAATTAAGAAGCAGCCAATGGGTTTATAGTCACACCGCCGGGTGAAGTCACAGTTGTGTTAAATATTATAGACTACGTTGCCCGCCTCAAAGGTCTGCTGCCTATAGGCCGTACAAAGCAATGATACACACATGAATAGAGAGGCAACAATATTTGAACAGAGTATACAAAGAATGGTTCTTGGGTCTTCAATCTTTAAGTTAAGTCTTGTTTTATTGTTTCAATTTATGCAAGAGTAGCCAACCCGTTTTCACCTTCAAAAAAGCTTCATCAGGGCTATGAGATACCAGACGGGTTTCACCGGAGAGATCCTATTAAGTTGTACCTCTAAATGATTTTTTTTATACTCAATTTTATTGGTTCATGAAAGACCAACAAGAAAAACAATACCAGCTGTACACACAGGGAAACGTGCAAGGCAAATAAGATTGGACATTACACCAGCATAAGTGAAGTGTTAGACAAAGCAAAGGCAAGGAACCAGAATCGCACCCATTCCAGTCCTCAGGCATGCTCTGAGTATCAGCCTTCCACCACCCCAACCCATTTACTCCACATTCTGTGAAATTTCTTCGGGAAACCTCTTGCCTCGTACAGCGACCTCTAAATGTTACAGGTTCATCTATACAGGGTTCTTTGAATTCGAATAGCCACACCTCGCGTCCCATGCTAAGCTAAGTAAGTGTGTTGCCAGTTTTCTTGACTCAGTCTAAAGGCTTTGGCAAGTTTGCTTCATCAAGTTATCTCCGTAAACCCTCTATGATAGGAGGGTTGAGCGCAAGAAACACAATGTATATTGGCCCAGAGACCCCTAACGTCTCCACCTCATTTGTCCTACCACTCGGACTTGTTCCTGTTTTACTAGCCAATGGCTAGTAAAACACAGTTGGCAATTTTTAGTGTGGCGGGGGGGGGGGTGAGTCGGGTTTGTTTTGTGGGCTGAGGGTGGGTCAGGGGTAGTTTTCAGAGCCTGGGGGGCTGTTTTAGGGCTCAAGGCAGGGGCAGGGATCGTAATACTTCTTAGGACTTGAGGGTGGCAGGGTCGTTTTTTAGGGCTTAGGGGTAGCTTTTAGGGATATGGGGAGGGCGGGGCGAAAAAGTTACTAGGGCTGGGATAGTTTAGTAACTCAGGCCGGGGGGTTAAGACTTACTTGTGAATTCTTAATCACGGATATGGGTTTACCATATGTGCCTTAACAACGCATGCTTTGTTGTAAAGGCATATTAGTGGTGAAGAATTTCATAGTTCAGCCTGCGTGGAACTGGCATGCGCGGTAAACGCATGCGAGGCTCATTCATACAACCTCATCATTGTATCTATGGGAACTAGGCATTCTATTGATTACCAGAAAGTTATAATTATCCCCAAAAAGGTAGCAAGAGCAATTTTTAATAATGACAATTTGTCGGTAGATTGCCGAACTGGTAGATTGGAGAGGAATTTAAACACAGAACGGGTATTCAATCAAAAATACACTTTTTGATTGAATACCCGTTCTGTGTTTATGCTCAGATTTTTAGACAGGACTAACATGGAGTTCAACCTTTCTTTGCTCAGCCTTAGAGAAGTCAAAGTGTTAAGCTCTTTTGATAGCAAAAAGCTCATATTTAGCAGTGAAGCGCAAAGATGTGTTGGGTGTGCAGTTTGTTTTGTGGTGTGTGTTTCATGTGATGTATGTGTTTTGTGTGTGTGTGTCATGGTGAGTGTTGTATGTTGTGTGTGTGTCGTGTGTGTGCAGAGATCCTCTTTTTCTGGTACATGTGACACAGGATGAGTACACACTGCTTTATCAAATTGTTGAAAACCTCGTCCAGTGATGTGTGAGAAACGTTGTGACCTGCCTCCAGCTGCGCGCCACTGGTCAGAGTGCCGGTTGATAACTCATACAACATACACGGTACTACTGAGAACTGAAAAGCTGGAAACTACACATTTACAAAACGCAAATACCTTCCGGGAGCTTCATAAATGATGTATATCATTTAGAGAAACTATACAATGGACTTCATCACCAAATAGCTAAGATTTTAATCGTGAACTTCAAGGACCTCTCCGCATACCGCCATTAAACCATGAGACCGAGTGGTTTGTCCATGTCACTAGGGTTCTGTGACATATTAATGTGATATATTTTCTTCTATTATATTTTTTTGAAATAAGAAATGTGTATTGATGGCAGTACCTTACAAATGCATTTGTATATTAGAGAACAGCATACTAATAGCGAGGCTTACAAATGGAAGTGATCTGCAATTCAAGGACATTATGAAATGTCCACGAATTTGGGAAAATAAATAATTCATAGGTATGATTCCAGTGAAAAACAGATTTTGGAACCATTGTAGTTTGTGCAACAATATCAGCTACACAATGCCTGCACATGGTATGTACATTCTCTGGAAAAGATTCGGCTGAAATAAGTTTAAAATTATGATTCAGAACTTAAAAACTCTGGGGCAGATTTATGATGCCCTTACGCCGCAATTGTGTCACTTTATTTGACGCAACTGCGGCGCAAACAATGCGAGATTTCACTCAGTCACTTTCAGGCCAATGCTGCGTCAAAACCCTGCGCCTGCTTGAAGCAGGCGTAGGTCTTGATGCAGCATTGTGTAGATGGGGCACCCCCGAGCCTTGCTGGAGCTGCGTCGCGCTTGCGACGCAACTCCAGCAATGCGCCACATTTCCGGCACCGATGCGTCACGCATCTGTGCCGTTTTTGCACCATGGTGCGCCGCATTATAAATGCGGCGCACCATGGGTGGTGGAGCTGTGGCGCACGTTAACTGGCGCATCCCTGGGGATGCGCCAGTTAACATAAATCTGCCCCACTGAATTTTGACAGATATGGTTGGCTATGTAAACATGACACCCTCGACTCCTGAAATTGAAATATGCTTTATATCCAAGACCTCTTCCTGCAGTGCCTGCTTGGGCACAGCTGTTCTCCACGGTCACTAAATATGGCTCATGGTCTGCGGCCAGGCCCCTTACCCTGCGGCCATGTCAATGAAACCGGAGTTCATGTCATGTGCTCAAAACCCCGCCCATGTAGCACCTACCGCGAATCATGGCGGTGCCTAGAGGGCATTTGACTCAGCGTGTAGCTTGGGTCCCTGCCCTGCCTCAAGTGTGCCCATCCCTGGCACTGCTAATTCTGGAAAAATGTTCACAGGCGTCATCAGCGATGCAACAGGAATGTTTCACAGTACAGACGCAGGAACATTATTACACACTTTCTGAGGTATAAGATATACAGCCTTAAATTAAAAACAACATACCATATTTAGCACCATTACAACAGTCCTATAACAATTTTTACAGTCAACGTAGACAATATAAAAGGAAATATAAAACCCTTAAAGTCTGTACCAAGCCCATATGACCTAGAAACGGTAATTACAGCAGGGGCGACTCCTCCGTAATGGCAGAGGAGTGTCGTTCCACTGGTTAGGGTCAGTCACAGAAAAATAAAATGACACTAAAAGATTAATATTGTATTTTTCTGTGACGGGCTCTGGCTGACGGCACGTGCATGAGGGACGGGTTTGGGCCATGAAAGGCAGGAGTGGTGGGCACTTAGAAGTGCTCATGTAAGTGTGGCCAGCTGTGCTAGGCCTACAAGACATGCGCACTTCTATTTCTCCATCCCTGCTCGCAGCCGGGTTGAAGAAACGCCACAGGATCCCAGGCAGTGTATGAGCTGCAGACCAGACCGCTCAGACCAATCCTGGCGCTGCTGTTGTAGCATGAGAACAGCGTCTGGATTGGGTGAGGAGCCTGTGCATTGCCAGGAGTGAGGCACCAAGGCGGCCATCGGCATAGCGAAAGGTAAGCTTTTTTTTTTTGTATTCTTATTATTTTTACCCTTAATTCCCTCCTCTCCCCCCTCCCCCCCCCCAAACACAATTTTCGAATTACATAACATGGAATAGTTCACTTGAATTCTTCCAGCCTTCTTCATAACGTCCACCCCCTCCCTCCCAACGTAGCCTGGCCAGAAGCTGCTAACTGGTAGCACAAGGGCACGTTGTTGACGCAGGACGCGTCTTTAAAAGGCACCATGCTGCTGGGCTGGTGCTGCAGGCATGTGCCCTGCCTCGGTCTTCAGTCAAAGCCAGGCTGTCAGCGCAGCCTCTGGGGCACTTGTGTGAAGGTCCCTCTGGCCTCGATGTGCATCCATCTCCGCATCCGTGTGACGCAACGTCGGACTGCACACTGATCGCAGGCCCACAACAGCACAAAGTAGGCAATACTGTTTTTAAGACCATTTCTGGGATTTTTATACAAGACAGTTTTCAAGTTCTTTTTACACTTTAACAAACCAGGCACTGACTTCTAACCTAAAGGTAGAAGTGTAGGCCATTCAGGGCCCTTCACAAAACCTACTCACAGATGCAAGCTTACAAACACAAGTGGTCTTTTTCATGAGCCTACAGCCATGTTTGAGCTTCACAAAATATGATTTTACACTTGTGAAAGGAATTACTCAAAAATACTTTTTTGTGTAAGTAAATGTCCCCCCATGAGCAGAGAGTGAGTGCTTCAGGAAGGGAATGCCCCGGAAAGCTTGGAAACAGCCACAACCATACTTATTTTTTGACAATTTACACACCTTTCCGCGGTTCTTTCCAATGTTTATTTCAACTCTGTAACAGGTTGGAGACCTACTCCCGCATGGGAGGAGTAAATCCATTTCCAAGGTGTGAAAGACAAGGGCCCCCGTAAAAAGTGTTAGAGATTTAGTGAAAGAGGTTTCTCCATAAGGAAAAATAGTTTTCCATGAAAAAAAAGTTAAAAAGTGCAACTCCACTCAAGTAAGGCACTTTCCTATGTGGAAATTGTAAGAAAATGGCTCTATACATACTGGACCAAAGTAAGGTACAGTGTGTATAGAGTCCCCAATCCCCAGAGGTATAACAGAGGTTAAAGTCAGATCTGACCTTACTCTCTAATGTGGTAGCTTGGTCAAGCAGTAAGGCAGTACCAGAGGAGAGTGTAAAGCATTTGTTGTACACACTCAGTCAGCAAAATGTTTCACACACTCAAGAACTGAAATCTAGGCCAATTTATTTATTTATTTTGAAGGTTTTATATAGCACGAACAAGACTCTTACGAGTATCAAAGAGCTTTACAGACAAGTGTAAGGAAGAAACCAAAAAATGTAATAAAAACAAGGGATAGGTGCAAACATGGTACAAAACTTAAACATGTAAGTCAGTTATCTTGACAGAGCAAATGTCAGCTCGTTGAGGATAAATACATAGATAGGAACAATAAAACGAAAGGTAGCAGAACAGACAGGATCACATGAATTGAGCCAAGAGGATCGCTTTCACTTTTTTTTTTTAAGGCGGCAGGTGATGGATTCGTTCTTGTTTCCTTCGTTTTTATATCAATAGATATAGTTGTATTATTTTAGAACCAACAGGTATCAAAATATACTTTTCTCAATATGAGTGCCTTTGGGTAATTACTTTGCAGACAGACAATAGACTTAGTAAGTACAATAGTTACTGGGGTTGTGTGAGAAGTTGGCCTGATATATAGTGCTCACTATTCTAGTGATCACTGTGTATCATACCACACAACCCTTATTGATGATTGGTTGTAAGCCAACCTTATAGACCAGCTATCCTAGTAGCATGGACAAGAGCAGTCTTTAGGCTAAACTCTAGAGGGCGTGTTAAGCCAGCTGTTATACCATCACATATACCCCTTGAACACCAAGTGAAAGGACACCACACAAGTTGTTATGAAAATAAAAGGATATTTATTTATAACAAGTCTACCCGAATCTCTTTACGAGTCGGGGAGCTAAGCACAATACAAAACTCTTAAGAAAATACTTCAAGTTGCACAATTTGCACAAATGCCCGAGGGGCACGAAAAACCATATACTCTAGAAGTGGAATGCGAGATACTAGCAGGTAAGTAACAAGATCCAGAGGCTTCAGGATCGCTAGGACTACACTACTGAACCCTAAGGTTAGGAGCGGGAGGCCTAGGGAGATCGGGTGCAGAGTGTGCACTCTCACGCGGGATGCGGGACAAAGTCTATGGATGCTAGTGTTTCTAAAGTCACTGTTTCCGGACGAATCCGACTAGGTAGACTAAAAACGAAAAAGGATCTGGACACTTAGATAGTGAACCTCCGTTGGAGCACCGAAATGCTCGGGTTACCTAGCCCAGGGGCTGCGGCTGCATAGGGTTCAAAAGACGTCGGGAATCCTCGTTGTAGTCTATGGAGCCTGAAAGAAGAAGTTGCTTTCAGGCGACCAGTGATGATGTTCGGAGTGATCCAAGCCTGGATCGATGATGGAGATGACCTGAAAGCAGAGGGGACTCAGTTCTTAATCACTAGCCAGTGATTGTGTGGGCATCAGGATGGCACCGGATGAAGTCACCTCGACCAGGTGAGTGGGCGACGCTGAACTCTGCTGTCCCTCGGACCAGGAGGCGTTGTCGGCGACCAGGCTGGAGGTGCGAGCTGTCCCACGAAGGTGTCTGCTGTCGGCGATGCTGGAACCAGGATTGGAGCAACAAGCCTTGGCAAAGGCAAGCCCACGCGGTGGAGTCAAGATGGCGTCTGGAGTGGGCCAGGAGGGTCCGGGGTGCTCCTCTGTTGGAGGGGAGCAAGGGCCAGTCTGGAGCAACCAGACCAGCGATGCAATCGTCGTGGTGCGTCGTCAGGAGGGCCACTAGCCAGCAGGCAAGTGACCGGACAACGCGGTGAGCAGCAAAGAGCAGAAGGGCCCCACGCAGATCTCGTGGATGCTGGGGGGCTGGACTTCGGTGCTGGGGCTGCTCAGGGTTAGGGCTTCTCAAACCCCAAAGCACTCACTCGAGGATCCCTCGGCGGTCGTGCTGGTTAAGCGTTGTGCAGTTTTGAAGATGGCCGGTCCCTCAGGTCTCGTCACACCCACGAATCTCAGCTGGGCTGATGATGCAGGTAGAGGTCAGATATGTCAGGGAATCCGGGTCTCGTCGAGCTGGACAGTCTTGATCCGGAGGATGGACTTACAGCAAACCGCGATGCTTAGATGGTGCCTGTGGGTTCAGGGTGGCTACTCCTTAGCCACAAGGGAGAGTCTTCAGAAGGTATCAAGAGTTCCTTTCGTGGAAAGTAGTCAAGATTCAGAATAATCTACTTTGGGAAGGGGGCCCGCTCCTACCTTTATTCTAAAGAAAGGGGCTGGCTCGCGACTAGGTCCTGCCCATGGGTGGGACCAGGAAGGGGGGTGGTTACACCCCTCTCCCTTGTCCGGACTTTCCCCAGCTCAGGGGCTGGTATGCCCCTGGAACTGGTTTAAGCCGGCATATGCACGGTGAGCACCGGGGTGCCACTTGCAGCCACCTTCCTCTCAGCACTGCCTACCTGGGATACACAAAACCCTGTCTGGGATGGTGCTAGCACCGCCCCTGACAGGAAACCCTTTGTCCAAGCTCTCCTCGATGGAAGGACTCCCAGCAGCAGGAGGTCAGACTTGTGTCTGTGGTGGCAGCATCCATTTTGTGATGCTGAGGCTCGAGTTAGCTTTAACCGGGGTTCACAGTTACATACATGTCGTGTCCCTCTAGAAGGGTGGAATGCTAACCCCGTCGCCAGAATTGGTGAGGGGTTAGTATTCCAATTCGTATGACACCTTACTCGACATGTTTTAAAAAAGCGATACCAAAGTTGGCAAATAACCGCGAGGATTGTAATGCACTTAAGAGTATATGGTACGCGTTATCATGGAACAGCTATTAGGACTTGGTTCCGCAAGCTGCAAACGGGCTCAGCTCATGCCAGAGCACCATCTCACATAATTCCAAGCACTCTGCCTTCAGGATTGATAAGGCCTGCCATAGGAGTGACTGATAGGAATACATGTGTCCATTTTAGGGTTAGATATAGGAATACTATATCTAAAGCAAAGAGTGATTACACCACCTTCCCCAGCTGTCGTGCAGCCAGTTGTGTCAGATTTAGATGGCCAGCCAGGGGTGGCATAATACATGCTGCAGCCCCTGGTAGGCCCTGGGTACACCTATGCCCTGGATACCTAAGGTATACTGTACAGGGACTGATAAGGTGGCCCAGTACCAATTGGTAAATGCACCTAAGGTACATGTGTGTCAATTTAGAGAGAGAACAGCTAGGCTGTGGGTCTGATTAGCAGGCCCACAGCCAGGGAAAGTCGTAAACCAGTGAAGCAAAAAGCAAAAATCTGGGGTGATCATAGGATTGCAGACCCTACTCTCCTACAGGTTGCAATAGGAAATACAATTCTAAACACAATTTAACATTGAGCTCAATGGGTTTCTCTATAAAAATGCAATAGATTACTTTCAGGATTACTTTGCTAACCACAGGACTGGATGCTGGATTCAGTCCCGGGACCGAAGCTGTAAACAGTTAAGTAAAAGCGTTTTGGTTACAGTTGTACTTTTATAAGAATATAAATGTATTTTCAAAGTTGACACTTTGAAACTTTTCAGAGAAAAAACTAGCAATGTTATACTTATGGAAGGAAATTCAAGTCACAGGTAAAGTAGGTTTTTGTTACTTTTGTAATCCAGTACTGGACTCCTAGATTAAGCACTGGGACCTCTACCTAAGACAGGTAAGTAGTTATGTTTCAGCAGTTGGTACGATTTTTAAGGGATATTTGTAGTTTGCAAAAATCGACACTTAGAAGAAATTTCAGAGAAAAACAGTCAATGGTTTCCAATGGAAGAAAATACAGGTAACTGGTAAGTACAGTTAAGATTACTTTTGCGGTTCAACACTGAACTAGAAAGTACAGCACTGGCTACTCTCCTGATCCCAGGTGAGTATTTCGGAAATCGTTATTCAGCGAATTTTAGAGGAATATTTTAAGGTTGCAAAAATCGACACTTAGAAGAAATTTCAGAGATAACCAGTCCATGATAGCCTAAGGAAGTAAAGTGAGTTATCGGCTTTCAGGTGAGTACTCGACTGGTGAGGTTAAGGTTCTGGGCATAGACTCAGGGGTCTCCCAGGGTCGGAAAGGTACAGTTGTTACACCCTCAGCGGCACAGGGGCAGCCGGGTGCAGAGAGAGTAGGCCCAATGTAATCCAACGGAGGGTCAGGGGCCTTTGGTTGGTGGCTGCAAGCAGGCAGGCCACGCGTCTGTGGGAGCTGAGATCCTGGTCACTTACTCAGGGTAAGCGGGGGAAGTAGAGTAGGGTAGTAGTTGCACTTCCAGCAGCACTCGGGCGGCTGGGTGCAGGGTGCTTTTGAGACGTCAGGTGCATCAATGTTATCCAATGGGGAAGTTACAAAGTGAACAAAGGCTGTAGGCTCGGGGACAGAGATTCTTCAGGTGCGACCACCACTTCGAGAGGTAAGCTGGGTTCTTGGAGAAGAGATAAGTACCCCAAAGGAGGGCACAAGGGGCCGTGGAGCGCCGGGTGCAGGAGTGTCTTTGGGTGTTGGGAAATCTTACCCTCGGCTGGTCGCGGTTGGAGGGGTCCTTGGTTCTGAGGTTGCAGGAGTCGTCTGGGTCGTCGAGGAAGGTCTTTGGGCACTGGACTTCAGGTCCCAGTCGCTAGGGGGGCGTCCTCGTGGTCTTGGATCACTCAGGCACAGGCTGGGCTCGGCAGGTGCAGCGTGGGCTGAATTCGCGGTTCCCGGCTGGCACCAGGGGTATGGTTGTTGGAGCAGAGCCTTTGCTCAGGGGAGTCCCAATCTTTGAGAGGGTCAAGGAAGGCAGGTCCTCCAGGTCTCCGTGGTTCCTGTCCGCAGGAGTCGCCGGGAGTTAGCAGGGGCAGGTTCCAGGGTCGACAGGCCGGTAGGGCTGGGGCCAAGTCAGTTGGTGTTGTCTTGGTGTTAGCAGCCTCACGGTGGGTCTTCTTCTTGATCTTCTTTCTTGTTTTCTTATCGGGATCTGAGGAAGGAAGGTTCAGGGTGGCCCTAAATACTAAATTTATGGAGGTTACAGGTAGGGCAAGGGCAGGGACCAATAGGTCCCTGTCCTGGGGTGGGTACATCCCCTAGTCTGCTCCTCTCCTGTGGGAGGGGAGACAGGAGCCTGGCTGTGATTGGTGAGGGCTCCCCATCTTCAAGATGGCCGGAGCAAGGGGTCGTGCTTCACCTCGCCTCCCCCACCTGAGGGGTGGGGTTGGCACAGGCTGGCACCCCCCCTTCCTGACGTAGGGTTTCCTGCCAGTCTTCCCGCCAGAGTGGGGTCTGAACTGGTGGGGGACAATTGCTGAGTACAGCAAGTGGTCTGGAGAAGCTCACAGAGGCAGCAGGCCTTTGAAGCTTCCCCCTGCCCATCCTGGGGGAGGAGACCTAGCACCTCGCCCAGGACGTGCATTGTTGCAGGCCCAGGAGAGCGGGGGCTCTCCACCCAGGGGTCCAGCAACATCTCTGCTGTGTGGCAGCCTAGGCAGACTCTCAGTCCAGACGTGGATTGTAGGTTAGATTTTCAGGGGCCATCTCTAAGATGCCCTCTGGTGCATTTTACATTAAATCCCACACTGGTATCAGTGCGGGTTTAATGTGCTGAGAAGTTTGTGATCAAACTTGTCAGTCTTCAGTGTAGTCATTATGGTGCTGTGGAGTTCGTAATGACGACCTCCCAGTACAATATACTCTTAATGGCATCACTGCACTTACACTGCCCAAGAATGTCCCTGGGTACTGTAGGGGCACAGGTCTCATGCACCTGTGCCCACACTGCTGGCATAGGGCACCCAGCTAGAGGGGTGACTGAGCTATGCCAGGGCAATGGGTTTTGTGGGCATGGCACACAGGGGTGTGTGCCATGTCGACTCTGTTTAGTTCTGCACTAGGACACTCAGCCTGCAAAGGCAGTGTGTGGGTGTCAGGGTACAGGGGCCGTAGGGGTGGCACAATAAGAGCTGCAGCCCTTAGGGGTTTTTTCTGGTCCCCATGCCCTGGGTACCTAGGGTACCACTTACTAGGGGCTGACAGGTGGCCAGAGGTGCCCATTGGGTTTTGGTTTCAACACAGTTTTAGGGAAGGAACACAGGCCCTGGGCACCTAGTTGACAGGAGCCCAGGGCACACTCAGTCAAAGCACATCAGCAGTTCAGCAAAAAGTGGGGGCATACCAATGCAAGAAAGATGGCGCTTTCTCACAGAAATGTTCACAGTATAGGTTTACATATACGGAATGGCCTCTGTGTTGTCTTACATGGAAATCCGACCAAAAAAATCTGGAGTATGTGGAAAACTGCAACTGTCAGTTTCAAGCCATACTCTTGGAATTTGTTATCAATTCCAAAAAATTGCACCATGAAACCGTTTGGTGTACATGCGCTTGATAAATATTTTTAACTTAACAAAAATCAAAATAACATTTAAACACTAAAGGAACATACATTTCAGGTTTTTTTAAACATTGTATTAATGGATATTTTTCACCTCTAATGGGCTCGGAGTTGCCCTTTTCCGTTGCTTGTAAATATAAAAAAATAAAAATGGAATTACATTTTTGTTGTTGTGGAGTACACTGGTATAATGTGTAGATAAGCACAACCATCTTACAATGCACCTCTATCCTAAAAGCCCTCACTCCCTGTTACACATCAGTACTGGTGGATCTACAGAGCTCTCACAAAGCATTCATTTTGATTTCCAGAGTGTGCTGGAATATGAGTACAGTAACACTGACTCAGTACTCAGGAAATGTATTTGGTACAACAGTGCTAAAGCCCTATTTCTGTAAGACAGTTCATGCAGTTAGCAAAGATCTGCTCTGCCTGCGTGTTTAAAGTTTCAAACCCCGTAGGGGCCACTCAGCTGTTCATTCTTCAAGGTGGATAGCATGAATACAGTTGAGTAAAGTAATACCACCTCCATCAAACAGCGTAGAATGGGATATACAAGTGACGTCCGTATAATCTTCATACCTCAAGAGCGCTCATTACACACTGATCAGGTTGTGGTTAAATTCCCTTGAATACAATCCAAACAGTTCATGTCTTGGGTTGTAAAAAGAGTTTATGATAAACTGGTGGTGTATGAGTTAGATGAGCACATGCTGCAGGTTACAGCAACAATTAGATAGGCCAAGGCACTAGCTTTTCTTCATCTGCGCCTTACCTGCCTGCTAAAGACTACAATTTTTGTAAAAATGCTGAGTGAGTTAATCAACCTCAACCTTCTACAGAGATAAGTAACCTGAAGGGCAAATGTTACAATTTCAGTAGGTCCGGTTAACAGATTTCATATAAATGTCTGTATAAAGCCCCTAGAGGGGCCCCTCCTATGCATTTTCATTCTGCAGTTAATATACTCTGTGTTGCACCATTCCATTGTTTACTTACATCTGCTCCCCACGGTGGCAAATCTATAGTAAAGCATTCTAATCCTCTGGTGCTATTTCAACATCCGGGTCTCACTGGCTCCTGCTCCCTTCAGAGGCTTATATTAAATGATGTATACCCCCTCCTCTTCTTGTGTTTAAGTATGCTTTTGTTTAATCTGTGTTGTAGCTTAAAATGTTCTGTAATGTTACCTTCTATTTTTAACTGGAAAGTGCACGGATGCCCTCAGGCTATGAGTGCGTTGTATATAATTGCATAAATAAATAACGAAAAAAAAAATATATATATATATACATAATGGGTGCCTGATATAGACTCTTTTGTAACCTGCCAGCGGCATTTTACAACCCCAGTGAAATATGTCAGAAGTTCACTTGTCAAATTCGGAAAGCTTGCATTATTTGCAACTTACATGTCTCTCTGACAGTAAACTGTATATTCTATTCGACTGGATCGACTGGATCTTGAACGCGCACGATTATCAACTAAGGACTTCAAAGCGCTGCGCAAAGTCAGGGGGAATAAAATCATTTATTCGACTAGGAATGTCTTTAACAGTTTCCTAAAAGAGAGTTCGGATTCTGCTTCCCAAATTTGAAGAGGAAGGGCATACATAGCCTGGGAACTAAGCCAGTGAAAGATGTCTCAGATGGTTAATGCACCATCTGCAAGAGCCAGTTTACCATTCAAATCACGTTTGGAATACTCGAAAGGGGTTAGTTAATGTGACTGCGTCACAGGTCGGGTTGTAAAACTCTAATAACTACACCTGCTCCCCGAGCCGCCAACTCCAATAATAGACATATGCCACTTAATACTTGTCAGAATGGCTTTCAAGAAGAAATGCATAAAATACATAGACAATACGGGGTTTAAATTAAATTCTCTTTTCTTTAAGAGATGCAGTTGGAGAATGAACACACCTGGGTAGGATTCTGGGCACACTTGCTGCTTCAACCCCTGTAATGACACACATACAAAGAGGGCTGCCCTATGTTTTTGAGTTTTTGCCTTAAAAACGGGTCCTCCAAAGCAGAAGGGTACTCGCCGGTATGTTTAAATGAACATATATTGTCAATTGAAGCACTATAAACGGTTCGCTGAACAAAAGGAATTCAAAACTTCTGTCCCTGGGAGGCGCTAGGGGGCGCACAGCGCAATGGTTGCCTGAGCTGCAGCTCCGCCGGGCGATCGTCCACGATGTGAGCCCTCGCCGCTATCACCCCCGCTACCAACTCTCCGAGCACATACACGGGTGGGGGAAAGTGTGCTGCATCGACTGCGGTGGAGCGCACGGACTAATATACGGAGATTGCAAGCATTTTCTCCGTCTCAAACTTTGGCGCGCTAGGTTGCCTGACAAAATGGCCGCCGCTGTAAGACGGACGAACTACGGGCGAGGAGCTGACGACATGTAATCGCTCTCCTGCACTAGCGATACCAATTCAGGGGTAAGGACCCGACCCCTGAGCCTTCCGGTGTATGTGTCTCGCCTCTTGCAGCTACAGATAGCCGGGAACCTCTGCCGTGCCGCCGAACTGCATGCCTGACAATATGGCGGCGGCTGCCACCGGAATGCCAGAACTATAGCCTCCTCTCCGATCGACACGCACCCACTCCAATTTGGCTGGCTGACTGGCGGGGACACTGCGATCTCCGATGCCTGGGACACTGCTGGACTGGCGCAAATGATATGCACGTTGCGCAGGGTGTGTGGTGGCTGCCGGTTCTCGTGAAGAGGTGAGGGACCCGCCGCAACTGCACATATCCCCAGGGGCAGGGTGGCCCCGGCAGGAGACGGCAACCAGCTTATCGCCGACTGTCGCGGAACCAGAATTGGCGCTTGGCCGGTCCCTGAGCACACTGCATCGTGCGGCTGCGTAGGAGGACTAACGGAGATCTCCACCATAACCACGCGACCGGGTGGCTGACGGCCGTGCCCCCTTACCAAGGCTGGGGTTCAATCTCACATACGACGGCTACTCACCCTGTGTGGAACACCACGGCGACAGCAGCTAGAGTCACGAGGGCATTGGGCCTGCCAGCAGGAAGGCCACATCCCCAACCGCCGCCATGGGTAAGCCAGATAAACAGCAGCCGAAAATAACATTTGAGAGCAGAAAGCCGGCGAAAACCACGGAGGAGGGGGTGGGAGATAGCGACAATGCCGGGCCTGCGACCAACAACAACATAGAGTAGATCCTGTTAGCGATCCAGTCCAATCTGCAGGATATAAATGGCAAGTTGGATAATCTGACTTGCAGAATGGACAGCATGGCCGCTCGGCAGGAGAAGCATGGCGAACGCTTGGATGAGGCCGAAACCAGAATTTCCGCGGTCGAAGATGAAGCGCGGGCATCCAACTCAAAGTGCGCTGGTATGGAACGTCTCCTGGAGGTGATCAAGGCGAAGGAGGAGGATTTGGAAGCGCGCTCGAGGCGCAACAACGTCCGAATCACAGGCCTGCCGGAGACGACCAACACAGGGCGGATGGAGAACTACATTGAAAATTTGTGCAAAGACCTGTTTGGAGCGGAGGCCTTATCGCCACTTTTCATCGTAGAGCGTGCACATAGATCGCTGGCCCCGAGACCACCACCTGGTGCCACACCAAGGCCGATAGTGGCGCGGATCCTAAACTACCGTGACAGGGACACGATCCTTCGACTTGCGAGGGAAAAGGGGAAAATTCAACATCAAGGCAACTCCCTGGAGTTCTATCCAGACCACACGGTTGCGGTCCAACAGGCCCGGAAGGAATACACCACCGTGAAGGCCAAACTACGTGACCTGAACATTGTGTACTCAATGTTGTATCCAGCTTGACTCCGAGTGGTATGGAAGGAGAAAGCGATTGTACTAGCAACACCGAAGGCGGCCCAAGACTTTGTTAAAAAAGTACAGCGCGAGACAGGAGAAGGCTCGCAAAATGATCAACATCGAGACTCGGACTGAAGCCATTAACTCGATTCCACGTCGTCCAGCGGTGAGTGTACTTGTGCTGTTCGCTGATATGCGTTAGATTTTGTCCATTGGTGGCTGCACTGGTCGGGCCTGCATGGCGCCGAACTCCTAAGTAGTATGTTGTTGTGGAGGTACTGCACTAACTGAATAGCTGGGTAACTGGCAGCTAATGGGGCAGCCGAGATTACTGTTCATCTATCTAATGGTAACCTTGACTATGCTTATGGCTGCCCCGCGCTGCCATACCCCCATCACGCTCTACTGGCCGATAGTGTCGGGTCGTTCTGGTGTCGTCTTACTGACGAGGAGCGAGCGGCCAGATCCCACCCACCACGTTACTGATGTGTCTTCTCATCTTGAACATTGGAGTGAGATTGCCATGTGGTCCTAGGGCACTATCGTTTGATCGACCTGGTGGAATGTAGTCTGGCGACTGTGCTTCCGCTTCTACACGCCTCAATCACTGTAACAGTTGATGATTCGCACATTTACTATATGGGGCGATCTGAACGCTGGGCGAGATATGGAATGTGCTGGCTGCTGCCGGACACTAGAGTTGGTGCATAACCATACTGCCCCTAGCATGTTATTATTATTGTACAGCTGTTGATGTGATCTCGGAGGGTGGTGGGGACAGCGGTAGATGGACACTTAAATTGCGCAACTGTACTGTTTATATAGCATCGCCTGCACCCATCTATCGGGTGAAGGGTTGTGCTCCTGGCGGACCTCCGTGAGGGTAAAACCCACTAAGAGTTCTAATTTGGGCACTGTAATTATGGTTATAAGTTTGGGGGAATGGTGCACTGAAAGGGTGAGGCTTCGGCAGGTTGGGGTTGCTGGAGTGGGTGGGATAAGGGGTGGAGGACTGTTTAAATGTGTGAAAAGACTGACAGAGTTCCGTATGTCTATCCTTTTTGTTTCCCCGTTGGTACTGACTGCCATTGTACTGCTTGGGCTTAATGCCGAGGATCAGCTAGCACTCTTCGAAATGTTGGAATGGGTAAAAATGTCATGTATTGCGTTAACCGATGTGAATGGGGTCTAGAGATACGGGTAGGAGAAGCCTGAATATTCTTACTTGGAACATTAGGGGGTTCTCGCAACCTCGGAAAATCAGACAGATTTTCGCCAGCCTGGCAAGGTGGAATGTAGACATAGCGTTCCTACAAGAATCACACCTCGCACCACACACACACGCACAATTAGGGTCAAGGTGGGCAGAGGCGGTCTATAGGGCTTCATACTCCTCCTACTCTAGAGGAGTGATCATATTGATTAAGCGGGGGGTCGGCTTCGAAGCTCAACACGTTACACAAGATCCCTCTGGTAGGTTTGTGCTGGTGTCGGGTACACTGAGGGGCCAACGAGTGACGTTATTTAATGTATATGGTCCGAACACTGACGCTCCGGACTTCTTTCGGGAAGTCTGGGATCACTTGCAAAAACATAATAGCACACACATCTTATGCGGAGGTGACTGGAATGTGACTCTACAGAACGGCTTAGACCGCTCATCTAACTCCTTGGAACAACACAAGCAGTCACGGCTAATGGTGGGTCACATGATGAAAGACCTGGCTTTGGCTGATCTCTGGAGGCTGAAACACTGACACGTCAGGCGCCATACACATAACAGCATCTCACAACAGCTGGTCCAGGTTGAATTACTGGCTAGGCTCTAAGGATCTGGCACTATGGACCCGTCAGCTACAGGTATTACCCCGCACGCTATCGGACCACAACCCAGTCCTGCTACACTTAGAAATTCCACGATACACACCCCCTCCTTTTCAATGGCGCTTTAATTCCCGTGCCCTCACTGACACCATTAAAAAAGCGATAAGGGACTACTTTGACATTAATGCACCGACAACTGAAGACCCGGGTCTCCTTTGGGAGGCGTTTAAAGCCACGATCAGAGGGGTCTGCATCAGCACCACAATAGGGGTCCTAAAAGATATAAGAGGCCAAATCCACCGTTGCGAGCAACAGATGAGGGACTTGGAGTCGATGTATGAGGCCACTCAGGATGTTTCCCTTCTATCTAAGCTGCGCGAGGTGCACACTGAACATGCGGACTTCCTAGAGTCCGAAATAAAATACCTGGATCGAAAACATGTAGCTAGAACCTTTGGGGAGGGTGGCAGACCAGGGGCAGTCCTGGCTCGAAAAATCTGTGAAGGCCGGGGTCCAACAGCGATACTCAGAGTGAAATCTAGGGAGGGTATATTAATATTAACATGCTTTGTAGACTCCTTTGGGTCATTATATCAGTCAAAACCCACAGCTCCAACAGAAGAAACGTATGACTACTTGCATAATGTGGCGATTGGCTGGCTGTCGGATGCGCACAGGGAGTACTTGGCTAGGCCCATCACGGTGGAAGAGGTGACTGACGTGATAAGTTCCCTACCGAATGGTAAGGCGCCAGGCCCTGACGGATACACCTCGGAATTTTATAAGCAGTATGCGGACATTCTCGCTCCGCAGTTAGTAGACATGTATGGCACCTCTTTTGAAAAATCATTACTCCCCCCCACGCTGCGCGAAGCCATGATCATCGCTCTCCTGAAGCCATCCAAAGACTCAGAGGAGTGTGACTCATACAGACCGCTATCTCTGATCAATGTGGACTCGAAAATCCTTGTGAAACTTATAGCGGGGCAACTATCCCCCCTGATGACCAGTCTGGTCCTTCCGGATCAGTCTGGCTTTGTGCCAACCAGATCGACCACACATAACACTAGATCCCTGTTTGCACTCTCACACTACCTTCAACCCTCGGTCAAAGCTGTGGCTGTCATGCTTGACGCCGCGAAGGCGTTCGATTCCATTGAATGGCGCTACATGCTTACCGTCCTGAATAGAATGGGGTTTCCTAAACGGTTTGTGCAATGGGTTTCCTTACTTTATACACGACCGTGTGCCAGGATTAAAATCAATGGCTATGTTTCGGATCAATTTGCAATTGAACGGGGTACGAGGCAGGGCTGCCCGCTCTCGCCACTCTTGTTTGCACTAGCACTGGAGCCGCTGGCCTGTCTGGTGCGGCAGAACTACAAGGAATCTGCTTTGCAATTTATAGCCAGACCACTTCACATATCGCTGTATGCGGACGATATGTTACTCTATGTCCGTGACCCTGAGACCCATCTAAACCCATTACTCAGGGAATACATCAGATTCTGCGGGCATTCGGGGCTGGCGATTAACTGGGCTAAATCCTCCATTATACCCCTCACTGACACCACAACACCCTTTGTTGTGGATTTCCCGTTGGAGTGGCAACAAGACCCGATTAGATACCTGGGGGTCATGTATCACAGAGATCCAGAGGAGGTACTTCGAGCAAACTATGGAGTGGTACTCTCGAAGCTGGAAGACAGCATCCAACACTGGATACACTTGCCACTATCACTGGCCGATAGAATAGCTATTGTTAAAATGAACGTGCTGCCCAAATTGTTATACATGTTTAATAACATACCGATCACGCCACCACAAGCAATATTCCGTCGTATAAACTCCCTGGTGAGGACCCTGATATGGGCGGGCAAACAGGCCCGTATAGATCTGCAGACTCTTACACTCCCATTTGCACAAGGGGGTTTCAGTGTGCCTGATTTCCTTCTATATTATCTCTGCGCACAGGCGCAATATGCGGCATATTGGTACCATGCGGTCCCTTACCTCACACATGCGGCCATAGAGGAGAGTGATGCACATCCTGTTCCCCTCTCAGCAATAGTCTCGCATACACGACCTCCACTACATGCCAGAGACATAAACACGGTGGACACCACAGTCAACGCATGGCACAGGCTTGGGCGGCTTGCTCATAAAACTCCGCTGTACGCGCCGGCCATGCCATTACACCATCATCAGGCGCTGTCCGTCACCGGGGAGAGAGTTGGAATGACATTGCTGAATAGAGCTGGTATTGACAAGATGGGTGATGTATTTCAAGGGGGTACATTTGTAGGCCTAGACAAGCTGAGTTATATCCAGAACCCAACTCCCATGTTTCGCTTTACATATTACAGACTGACCAGAGCTTTGAGGGAACATTTCCCGACGTTTCCGTCAGAGCCGGAATGCCTTGCACCACTACAATTGTTGATCACCACTAATGACTTATCCCATTTGGTATCTAGACTTTATTCGGCTGCACAAGCGGAACTGGCAGGACACGCTCTGAAGGCCAAGGGGCGGTGGGATTCACTGTTAGACACACCGTTGACGGATGAAGAGTGGACCAGCACTTGCGCCCTGACACACATACTGACGCCTAACGGCAATTTGAGAATTATTCACTTTAAATTTATTCACCAAATTTACTACACACCGACAAAATTGCTTAGATTCGGGTTACAAGAGGAAGACGGGTGTAAAAGGTGTAACAGGGAGGGTGCTGACTTGGCACATCTGGCCTGGGACTGCGCCAAGATAGCGAGGTACTGGGAGGAGGTCACTGCCACATTAACTGTTGTATTGGAGGAAGAGGTGCAGTGCACACCCAAGGTCTGCTTACTGGGAATAGTGCCACAATTCAGGGCATTGAAGCGCAGGTTCTGTGCAATAGCCTTATTACTAGCGAAAAGACAGGTGGCTCAATGCTGGCACAGTCGGAAGGTGCAGACGAAGAAAACGTGGCTGCATGACATGTCCACCTGTCGTGACAAACTACAAACTTATGAGGAGCAATTGCCAGCAAAGTCCAGGCCAAAGGATATATGGTGTTATTTAGAAGAATACCTCACCTCAATACAGGACAGTGAGGAAGACTAGCACTTCGTTTGCATCGGTTAGGAATGTGGGATGTTTGGCACACGAGAACAGGCTCAGTGGCGGCAGGCAATCGGTGGGGACTGGCACTATCGTCACAGTTGGAGTTTAGAACGTAAGGGGTAGTACTGTACGGTCTTAGTTGGGGTATGTTGTTTTCTGTTCTTAATTATAAAATGAGAAAATGTGAGACTCACATCTTGTTGTCAGCAAGAAGCCATACGAGAGGTACACGGGGTGGCTCCACCTCACAGTGAAGTGATGTACATATGCAACGCACTTATGTTCCAATGGATGTTCATACAAACGTAGCGAGCCGGCCCCCGGGTTGTAGGCTCATGCTGTGTGAAATGCTTTGTGTCAATAAAGGTCTTACACACACAAAAAAAAAAAAAAAAAAACTTCTGTCCCTTACTTGCTTTTTCAATTAGAGCATGGCGTAAGGAGGTGTATTTTACTTTTACGTTTAGGCATACTCCCTTTAGCCACTTTCTCAGCTAGCTGGGATGGTACTAATAACCCTAAAGGTATATGTGAACTTTGTAAAGGTGGGCAACAAGATTTGCTCCATGTTCTATGAATCTGTCCAAATGAGAGCATAGTTAAGGCCCGCCGACGTTACATAATCCCAATTCAATTAAAGTATACTGCTTTCTCTGCTCAAGATTTAATTACATTGTGTAACTCTCCGGTTAATGAATATGTTTGTCATAACCTGTTTAAGTTTTTAAAAAGCTTCTTGAAGCTGTTTTAAACAAGAAGTACAATCCAAAGATTTTATTCTATTCTATCAAATTCATTCTAATGTTGTCTGAGTAGGTGGCGGAACATCACCACTGTACCATTTTGTAGTGAGCTTAAAAAAGCAAAAGTGTTTTAGCTAAGCATTTTTATTTGAAATTATTTTAATTTTGTATTTGTTGATCTCAGTTGAGGTCTGGATAAAATAAAAGTTTTACTTACTTACTTACAGCTGAAATTAACATGTAGGTACAATTTCTTTTCCGTTAAAAAAAACCTCCTGATATGACTGTCTTTGGCAGCCTGTGTGAGAGCGTGCTATTTAAACACGAGGTGTGTTTGTATTGATTTGTTCGAGTACAGTTGATCCAGGCTGGGCCCCTGCTGCTTCCGCTGCGCTCCCTTTCGCACATGGAGGGAGGCAGGTGTCCCGGAAGCGCTGGCCTCATTCTGCCAGGCGGCAGCAGTCCCCGGGGGGCGCCGCTGTGGGGGAGGAAGCGAGAGATAGGCGGCTGCCCAGGATTTCAGATGCCCAGCAGAATTCCACCCGTGTGTGCCGACCCTCTCCCTCCTGCACAGGAAACTCTTTACGGCTCCCTCCCAGAATGAAAGAATTGCCGTTTTAGTTCTCCATTCTTCAGATACAGATTCAGATTCAGATTGAATTTTTTTTTACACTCAAGACACAAAATAAAAGACAAATAGGGGTACCATTCCATGCTACAATTGCAACAAGTAATAAAGGGATCAGAGATAAACCATCCATCCAAAGGTAGCAAAATCAAGTTAAGGGCCAATGCAACATGTGAGAACAAAAATGTTGTATACATGTTAAAATGCCCCTGCGGTGGTAGAAACTGAATGAAAAATCAAAACAGGACGGGAGAACACAAAAGTAACATGATGAAGGCTGAAAAATCAGCTGGAGCCAGACATTTCAATTTTCTGGGACTCAACATCAGTCAGACCCCCCAGGATATAGCGGCATGGATTAGCAAATTTAGCGGCAAAAATATGGAAATTTAGCGGCACAAATATGGAAATTTAGCAGCATTTTTGTGGCACTTTATTTTACTCATAATCATTCATTTTCAACCTTAAATCAATGGAAACTGTTTTAGCAGAGTAATCTGTTTTGAAATAGGCAGCCTGGAACATGGAACAGAGGAAGCAGCCCACAGGTGAAGGCTGTTATCCCTAGGAAAGGCAATCCTCCATTTGCTTTAGTGTAGGTTCTGAGAAGCCCTGTAGGCGACATGGCCAGCTGCATAGCATTGCTATTCCTAGCTCTCAGTGGCTCGAGAACCAATGTGAATTTATAATACCTCTGGTCTGGCAACTTCACCTCCTTCCTAGCCTATCTTCCCAAGGCCGCATGTATTGGGAAAACACAAACTCCTGCACTCTTCTAACCGTTGAATGGCCCTCTTCCTAGCCCACGGATTGCATCACCGAGTTGAACTTATAGCATGCCTGGTATCTGGCTCTGGTCCCAGGGGTCAGTGATAATTCTCCTACCATTTGCCCCACTCCACCAAGTGCCACCCTTCTGCCCTTAAGGGTGTCAACTCCTTCTTCGCCCGAGGGTAAAGCATATGGAATTTCACCCACTGAAAACGATAAAACATGCCCCTGCCAACTTTGTTGTGTGGGAATGACAACAAGACTAGTAAAATCACCCATCAGCGAGCAACGCAGCATGATCCGCTGCAAAAAAACAAATACCGAAAGGTGCTAACACTTCCTTGAGGCACACCACACACCAGACAGTTTGCGCTGCACCATTATTGACTCCAACCCTAGCTGGCCTGCGAGAACCCTGTTCACACAGGAACAACTCTGGGTATTTCGTTTGAGATCCATCACTCAGGGATTGAATGACAACATACCCTGGGCTGAATTTATTAATTAATTCCTCTGCGCAACATAACTCTGCTCAGAAATTGCCTGAACAGGAAGAGCAAATGGGGACCAGAGGTGACATAGAAAACTCCTTACCAATGTCCAGTATTTTAGAATATTCAGTCTTAGAGTATAAATCCTTCATTGCTCAACCTTCCCAACCTTCTCTGCCTTGTTCATTCAAATCTATCGACCACCTGCACAAAGCCCCAGCCTTTCCTGATGGTCTCCTGTGTTCAATCGTTGACCGAGACTGATGTGTCTTTGGACATCTCAACACCTATTCAGACGAGCCTGAGCTGCAGCAGACCTCACCCCTCCCTACTAACCTTAAACAAAGCATTCCTGACCTGACCTGACCTGTGGATCTGCCGCTTAATCTTCCTCCCTGCTCACCGGACCAGCTCGCCTCCCCACTCGCTCGTACTCGCTGGTGGGAGCGCTCTCTGCAGTCGGCAGAAGCACACACTGCTCCCAGCGGAGGACGCTGTGGGTTGAGGCTTGAGGGGGAAGAAATTGGAACTACTCCGTCTGGGGGACTGCGAGGACCAGCAATCCCTGAACTAGCGCAGCTGGTGCCTCTTCCCCCGGCGGCCACGCCCCTCACTTCTAGCCTACTTACTTTTCGCGACACCCGCTCCGCGGGTGCCGCTCACAAAGCATTCCTGACCTGACCTGTGGATCTGCCGCTTAATCTTCCTCCCTGCTCACCGGACCAGCTCGCCTCCCCACTCGCTCGTACTCGCTGGTGGGAGCGCTCTCTGCAGTCGGCAGAAGCACACACTGCTCCCAGCGGAGGACGCTGTGGGTTGAGGCTTGAGGGGGAAGAAATTGGAACTACTCCGTCCGGGGGACTGCGAGGACCAGCAATCCCTGAACTAGCGCAGCTGGTGCCTCTTCCCCCGGCGGCCACGCCCACCACCTTCACGGGTATTAGTGTCAGGCTCGTCTCCGCGACGCGGGACGCGCGCGGGACGGAGCACGGGGTGAAGCCCGGGCCAAGGGCGGGCCCGTTTAAGCCCGTTAAAGACTGTGCAGGACTGGACTGGCCCACGGTATTTTCATTCTTTCTTATATCCTGTTACTTCTACCTGTGATCCCCCGTTCGATACCTGATATTGTATTGACCTGCATTTAACATTTATCTTGGTGTACCTGGCGCAATAATGAATAAGAGCACCAGAAGTAAAAAGACTCCGAAATTAACAGATATTACTGGCCCTATAGACTTATTCATTACTAAGACCCATAAGGTCATAGATAAAAGCATACACATCCTAGAACGTAGGGTATCTCATGAACTGGAGGTTGCAAGAAGATCGTCTATGGGACCCCTGGCCTCTGCACAAACCCCTATTCAACAGGGTCCAATTATCCCACTGCTTAAGCAAGCTGATAATACTAACGTATTAATACATACGGTCCCAAATATCGTGGATCTATCCGCCACCCAACTTTCATTGGGGTCTAACTGTAGTGAGGACTTGGAAAAAACACCATATCTACAACTTTCCCATAATCATGTGGATATTTCAGACCCCAATTCAACGGGCGAGCGGGAGGGCGCCATAGCTAAGAGGCAAAATACAGAGATGACCCCACATGAGACCATATTAGCTCCGCATAACATCACGACCTCCCTCAATCCAACTACGGATACAATTTTGTTAGACCAACCGACCCCTACTAACAGCAGTGCTGACTGTATTATGACCTCTCAGGATGCTGGTCTCCGAGAGCTGACGGAGAACCAAGCCCTCGGGGTGGCATACAGAAACCATGCACCACATGTGTTACACTACATGATTTCATCATAAAAAGCATGGGGGTGTTGCTAAAACGACATCTACAACCTTTGGAAAAGAGTATTATGATCATCGAGAAACAACTAGCTAAACTAAACACCCCAGCTTTTATGCAGAAATCATTAGGCACATCTGCCAAAGGCCTGGGGACTTCTAAAGACATAAATAAACCGGCCCAACCTCTGTCTTTACCAGTCACCCGACCGAAGCCTCTGCCACTCGAAAGAGTTACAAACTCCGAAACCCCAAAAAACGATAGGCAAAATAAACAAAACATCCCAAAACCCGCCCCAACAGAGGGGAATGGAAAATCAAAAGGCTCCAATGACAATCCCCAAAAAACTCCGGCTCCTGTGGAGCCAATCAGCCAAGCAGTAAAGCAGAAAGACACCCCTCAGATAACACAAAAAGCCCAACCTTCCCAGCCACAGCCCAATGAGAGGAAAGGCGCGAGGTTTAGGCGTCCGATACACCTGCCGCCAGAGGCGACCCCATACACTGTCATACTTACCTGGGGTCACCGAGCTGGCTGATGGTACAGACGAACCCCCATGGTCACTCCGCAACAAAGTATTGCAGTGGTTGAGCCAAAACAGACCTCTCCATCCATCAAATCACAGTAGAATTATCTCAATGAGAAGAGTGTTCTGGATAGGCGAAACCAAAAAAAGTTTGCAGGGCGACTGCATTGTACTCAATTGTGAGGACCCCGCCACAGCTGATTATATTTCCTCATGGCCAGCTCTCGAGAAAAGGGGGGGGGGGTCGATATACAGCGACTCTCCTTCTTTTATCCACCCCGAAATACTTTCAATTATGGCGACTCAACTAGTTGGGAGGAAGGCCAGGACTGGCCTTGGGCACAGGTGGGGCACTATAACAGGAATAGAAATAGGAATAGCAATAACCACTGGAACAGAGGGTGGGATGATCGTCCCTGGTTTCCCAGAAGAGAAAATCCAAATCCTGACTACTGGAGGGGGGCCCCCACAAGGAACAGGTATGATTGTCTAGACATGGTCGATTGACCAAGAATGACAACAAATGGGAAAGGCAACATCTTAGGCATCCCAGTTGGGAACCATAAAAATGAACTCCAGACTCTCAACGCAAATAACCTGCCATTAGGGAACACACCCGATCCCACAATAGGGGAAGCACTGCTAGTAGCTCAACAACCAGCAGACCAACCATTTAGGGTCTTAAAAGGGGTAGGTCCCGTAGTTCAAGAGAAATTTAACAATGGGTTCATACCCACAAGCCTGCGGGACAGTACACAATCCCAAAGGGAGGTAGAACATAGCTTAGAGGGTGTGGAGAGGCCAATTCCTCAGACACTGCTAGCAGAAGCCAGCCCACACAAATCCAATTTAAAAATAACTTCCTGGAATATCGCAGGGTTAAGCAATAAAACAAGGGACCACACATTTTTAACTTTTATGGAAAAACAAGACATAATCTGCTTACAGGAGTGCTGGGATCAGGAGGAGACCCACATTGAGGGCTTTAGTACTTTTTATATCCCGTCGATACAGGGTAATCGAGGCAGAGGGTCGGGGGGTTTGTGTATTTTTGTCTCCAATCTCTGTAACACAAAATTGACCACACTAGTGGCGAGTGGGCCCAAAGTAGCTGTAGCTAGATCAATACAAGGTCTTATGGTTAAAGCAAATGGGCGTTTCTTCTTTTTGATTAACTTGTACATCAATCAGACCCTCCAGCTTTTCGCGATTTCGCGATTTGCGATAAAATCGCGAAATCGGCCGACTACCGCGATGGCCGCGATATTTGCAATTATTGCCGCGATATTCACAAAGAAAAGCGTCTGCAAAGCAAACAATGCTCTTTCATTGGCTGTGGGCGGGCACACGTCACTACGTGCCCCCATCCAGCCGTCCAATACCTGGTTCCTCCTGGTATGGGGGGTATGTGCTCCGGGTCATGATGACTTCATAGTCAAGTGTGTTTCCTGACTGGATATATATAGACTCATCTGGAAAGACCGAGATTACACTGCCCGACCTGTTTGTTCTAAATGTAGTCTGGAAAATTCGATGGCAAGACACCCTTTTGATAGAAGATCTTTGTGCCTGGAGTTATAATGATTACGTATCGAGTTGGAAAAACAAGTGATCTCATAACGAGTTGCGTTATTCTAATTACTTCAAATCACACGCCTACATTATGTGACCAAAACACGGGAATAGATATAGCAGATGGGGGAAAAGGAATTTCTGTTAATAACCACCGGAGGGCAGCAAACCTAAGTAATTATAATTTAAAGGCCCCAAACGCAGGTCCGATGCAAGGTTAGTCAAATTAGGGAAGGAAATCGTTTTCTCATGAGTAGGCACTTTCCAGAAGAGCAATGTGTATGAAAACATTCATGAGGAATGTGAATATCTCCTGTCCAACTGGAATATTCGACTTGTGAAATTAGGTTTAATAGCAAGTAATGGTTTCATTACCCCTCATTGGTTCTGCTCGTCTGCGAAATAAAAGATTCTGCACCATCTTTGATGTTATCATGGTTTATTTTGAACAGCAATTAATTGTCTTTTTATTTTTAATTTTTTACAACACTCGAACCAATCTGAAACCTTGGCTGCTATGTACCCAGCAGCAGCGCTTCAGAACTGCTGGGGATATTTTAAAGCCCTTTTTAGACCATTGGGTTTCAGAAAAGAGGATCGTTTTTTAATGAATTCCCTTGCCTTTGTCCTCTCACAAAGTTTCACTTAAATTGTCATACTTAGTTCACTGCATTTCTTTCTAATACAGAGCTCTAGCAGCAAAGCAGGACTTCCTGTATGGGTCACATTGGTATGATCAATATATTTTCAATGTAAAAAAGGGTGATAGAAATTACTGTTTTTTAAAATGGACGGGTCCTGTAGGTAGCGGTGCCTCAGCAGGGGTACATACATCGGTGCTAGACCACCCCAGGTAGAAATAGGGCCCCCTCTCACGAGGTGCAGATTGGAGCTGTGCTCCTGTAAAGCCGCAGACACTTTAAACATGCTAGTTTCACAGTGGAATACCTTGCTAAATCAGTTTACATTGATTTAAGGCTGAAAAGGAATGATTATGAGTACAATAAAGTGCCGCAATAATGCCGCTAAATTTCCATTTTTGTGCCGCTAAATTTCCATTTTTGTGCCGCTAAATTTGTAAATCTATGCCGCAATATCCTGGGGGGTCTGATCAATGTGCCAAAAGTAGACCCAAAAGCTTTAATAGCTGAGCTCACTACAATGCTTAAGAGAGGGGGGCAGGACGCAGATTGTACCCTCATAGTAGGAGATTATAACTGTCATCTTTGTCCCTATAGTGCAACAAAAAACTGTGGCATTTATAACCTAAGAGGGGAACCAACCACACATTTTGAACATTCAATTGTGGGTAACATGTTAAACCAACTCATGCATGATTGGGACCTGGGGTTTGCCAACGAACTATGTGAGCCATCTGCTCCTTTTCAGACAACCTTTTTTGGCCGAGGGTCAGGCATTGTAATCGATTACATCTTAGTGTCAAATAGGAATAAGGGCTGCTTGGAGGAGTTTAACACAGTAGATTTGGCATTAAGCGACCATTTTCCGATTAGCGCCAGTATCTCGGTCGGGAAGTCCGGGACTTTTACAACAAGCACACCTAGTATTCTTTATGGTCACTTAGTGGCACTGGCAAGGAAAAATGGATACGCCATAAAATGGGCAAAAATTGACTCCACAAACTTCTTGAAGGATTTAGTCCAGAAAGAATTAAAACATTTCTCGACCTGCCTAGAATTTAACATTAATCCCCAGCTAATTATAGAGGCTTATGGCAGGATAACTGCCACTATAAATGATAAGTTAACCAAAAAACAAAAGACAGGGGTAGAAAAGAGACTATACGGCTGGTTTAACTCCGCCTGTACCAAAGCCCATAAAGACCTCCTACAGGCATTAAAGACAGTCCCAAAAGACAGTAGTTCGGTTAAGGTTGCTAGGCGAGTCTACAAACAGACCCTTCGAAATAGACAGGATGAACTGAAAAAACAGGCCTGGGAAGCCCTGTTAAAGGCAAGTGCTTTAAGGGACAATATTTCTTTTTGGAAAGAAATTAATGCCCCATTCTTCGCGGAAAGCAAGGCCGACTCTATGGAGATAGCCATATCGGAAGACGTGTGGGTCGATTATTTTACCTCTCTATATAAAAAAGATTCAATAGCAATGACCCCACAATATGATCGCAATAACAGGCAGGTGGAACATGCACTGGTGCAAGGTAGCTTCCCTTTAAACGTAGTTATCACCCCATTAGAGGTCGAGCTAGCAATTACCCAGAGTGCTAATTTAAAGGCCCCCGGCCCAGATGGAGTTCCCATCGATTTATTTAAAGAAAATGTAGACCTTTGGGCTCCTCTATTAGCAAATGTAATAAATGCGTATAGTAAAATGGGTTTTCCTAATACATGGCACGGAGCCATAGTAATCCCAATATTTAAAAAAGGGGACAGGCAGGACCCAAAATGCTATCGCCCTATTTCCTTGCTAGACACCCTGATGAAAGTTGCAGGAAGAGTGTTGCTAACCAAACTACAAACCTGGTCCAAAAGCAAAGGGATTCTTTCAAAATTACAATATGGCTTTAAAACTGGTGTAGGCACTGTAGAGCAGGGTTTAAACCTGGCCCTAATAACAAACAAATACATTGGAGGAAAAAAAGGGAACTTGTTCCTAACATTCGTCGACTTAACCTCGGCTTTTGATTGTTTAGACCATAGTGTGCTATGGAAAACCTTGGTTAAATTGGGGATAGATAAAAACATTCTATATTTCATACAGGAACTCTATAGAGACGCAGGTGCTACCGTCAGATACGGTAAAAATGGAGAGCGAACTAGAAAATTCCCAATAAAAAAAGGGTGTCAGACAGGGTTGCATCCTCGCCCCATTCCTTTTTAATCTATACATAAATGAAGTAGCAGACTTTTTAAAGGATCTGGAAGTGGACTACCCTAAAATAAATGGCATCTCAGTACCACTACTTCTATATGCTGATGATGCGGTGATCATGGCTCGCACACAGTTGGGCCTTCAGAAGGCACTAACGGGATTCTCAACTTTTATGAGCTCGAGAGGGTTAAAAATAAATGAGGGAAAAACATTCACAATGTCATGCACAATGAGGAAAAACATACCAGATTGCAAAACCTTTGTAAACAACACAAAGATAGCTATGACCAAAACATTTTCATATCTAGGTATTATATTCAACAACAGGGGCACATGGTCATCAGCAATATCCTCCCGGAACCTGGCCTTTTCCCGCACGATAGGTGCCCTCAAACAATTTGCTAAAAGACTGGGCAGGAAACCTGTAGATATATTACTTAAGATCTACGCAGTTAAATGTGTGTCTACTGCTGTATATGGGGCTGGCATTTGGGGACTGGCGGATTGTTCACAAATACAAACAGTGGAAAATGCCTTCCTGAGGCACCTTTTATCTGTCCCTCGTTCTACATCTACTACCACTTGCCACAACGAACTGGATAGAGTCCATATCACCGACCTGATAAAGATAGCGCCAGTGATGCTATGGTTTAAGATTTGGACATGTGATGATACAGGTTTCAACAGGGAAGTAATCCTAGACTGTCTAAATCAATCCGCTTCTAGTAAGCAGCCATGGTTAGCCTATGTGAAAAAGTTTTTGTACTCGATTGGTAAACCAGATCTCTATCTAAACCCCACATCATGCTCACAAATAGCAAAAAAAGACTTAAAATTGGCATGCCTTGACGTATTGGAGGAAAGGAGATGGTATTTAGACGGGCACAAGTCTTCTATAGTAGCCCACCGCAACATCCTCCATGGTCCGGGCCTACATGCATATCTGGCACCAACCTATTCGTGCTATCATAGAATGCTCTTGGCACGAATGAGGACTGAGTCGTTTTACAGGCTAATATCTTTTCCCGCTCCGAACGATTGGTCTGCTAATTTGATAAAATGTCCGTGTGACGATGTATCTAAGCAGTCAAATCTTCACTGCATTCTCTTCTGCAAGTATTATCAGTGGGGGAGAAAAAGATATTTGTTACCACTGTTAAAAACATGGGGTCTGAGAACCTGTAAATCTGCACTGGTTAGATTGTACATGTTGCAAGACGAATTTACCATAGTGACTGCGATAAAATTCTTGACCTGCACTGTAAAATGCAGAGGGACCATGTGCAATGACTAGGACCGTAATGAAAACTGTAAAATTGTATTACATTGTGCCTTATCACATTATATAATACGTAACATAGGAGACTGAAAGAATTTTATGAATTTTTCTAATGAATTTTAGAACTTTTTTATGCATTTCAATGAACTTAATGTGTTCTGTCTATATGCTGTGTATTTCTATAAGAAGTTTTAATGAGAAAAGCTAATTAGTCCGCCCGTGTTTGTATTTTGTATCTGTCTGCTTTTATGGTTTTTTTTGTCAAAATACAGAATAAAGCTATTTTTGAATTTGAATTTGAATTTGACTTCTGTCATGTACTCACTGGGTCCACGCAATCTGCTGGCTAAATTCATGACGAAATATTTGCCTAAAAAAGAAATGTCAGGAAATAATCCCATTACCTGAAACGGATTACATGTTGGAACAAAACTTGTACCTACAAGGGTTGGAAGAGTGTGTGCTCCTGTTCTATGTTGCACTGCTAGGGAAGCCGTTTTATATTTCTACAGGTTTTTTACATTTTGCCTCAGTTAACTGTGGGCCTCTGCTTTAAAAGGACTGAGACCCTAGAGTCTGGCTCTGCAGTTGGGTGGCATCAAAAAAGCACGCCTCCTTTTGAAAATGACTTCATCTCCTCTCCTGGGCTGAGAGGGACTGGCAGTAGTAGAAACATTCACTTATAATAATGGTAATAACACACCCTTTTTGCCTGTGTTTCCAAACATAGAGGTGTATCTAGAATAAATCAGTCTAGAAACAATCATTCAAAAGGTTTTTGTGTGTTTTTAATGTTTTTTCCCCAAACGTTCTTGATCCCACACAAATTAGTACAATTATACCCCCAGCCAACGTGTTTTGTTTGAACATGGAACTTCATCAGGGTTGTAACATAATACATAAAAATGTAAAAAAAATATTTAGAACTACAAGCTTAAAGACAAACTATTTAAAAGCAGCATTATGCATATATGCCATATCCGAGCAACATAAACCTAACACATGTGTGTTTGGTTTATTTCTTAAAAAACTATGACGCAAGTTAAAAACATACTATTACAAAAATAGGTTCTTGAAAACTTGACCCAAGAATAAAAGGCCCACACGTGAAGTCCTGTAAAGATCGCATAATATCGATCAATTGCAAATTACAAAGATTATTTCTCAAGCAAAGATGGGAGAAAAGACGCACCCTTATAACTTTACACCAGCTATCCACGTGTAGTGTGCGAGTAACATCATCAGAATCACAAGTATATAACCTTTTATGTTCAGACAATCTATTCTTGTGCACCATTTAATACAGCAGATGGCACAGAGATTCCAATAAGGTCGAATTTCATAATCGTATTCAGTCCAGCTATAACTTCTCATATCCTGATTCCATAGTCCTCAATATATAATCGAAGTCTTGGATTTTATAAGCGTCACGGAGTGACACCTAGGGAATGGAGTGGCTCCTGATAGATGGAATATAATACAATGTATAAGTATATTGATTTTTGTATCTGATAACCCTATCTCCCAACTAAAGCGTTTCAGATAATACCCTATCTCCCAACTAAAGCGTTTCAGATAATACCATATCTTACATACACACACAAATAAGACTAAACACCCTTTTTGCTTGGCGCCGTCAGTGGAGGGATACTCACAGTCTCCTATTGAAAAGTCTGATAGTGCCCCCAGGTTCTTCACTCCATTCATGTGGGATATGAATAAAAAGAGCGTGTTCATAGTGGACAGGGTGATCACAACATGTGTCTGTTATGCCTTCCTGCCTGGGCACAGTCATCTATTTTGGGGTCCTGTATGTGTCCATGGGTTTATAAAATCCAGAGATTAGGTTCTTTTAAGTTGCAGGCCTCCTGGAAGTTCCCCACACCTTGCCAGGAGATGTTGATTGTAGATAGGATGTGGTGGCTCTTGGACAGGAGTAGTAATATCCTTCCTCGCACTCACCACAATCACCTCCCATACAGATAGAACCTTTTCCCTGCACGCCTTCCATTTCGCAGGCACTTTTGTAAAAATCGCAGCATTTTTACAAAAGTGCCGATTTTGCGGCAAACCGCGAATTCGCGAAATCCTGGAGGGTCTGATCAGTCAACTACGATTCACACTAGTAGTGCCTGTTAGAGATAACACTTTCAAAAGAGCATTTTCCCTACTACAGAGGGAATTACACTGGATAAGAAGATTGAATTCATTGGCACCTATAAGATTAAATGACAGGTTTGAATACTCATGTTTCCTGTAGAGATCAACTAAGGAACCAACGCACACTCATATTATCGGTCGAACATTTATGATTGAACTACTGAACAATACTGTGAAAACCGATAACATGTTTGAACAGTTATAATGTATTACCATTGTTAATAATTAGAAGGACAGACAATTTATCACAATACAATGATCTTTTAATATAGACGCAGAAACGGACTACAACTGAATGTTACCAGGTAAACAATGTATCTATTAACACATTAATAGATATAGAGCATATTATGAATTATAGACAGGATAATGATTAATTTTCAGGTAAAGCAATCTGAATAAGGATTATCCTCCATGCAGGACCAGACTGGCCGTAGCATGCATCGGGCATTTCCCTGGGAGGCTGGAAGGGTGGGGGCCGGTTCTGCAGCTGTGGGGGCCAGTTTTGTTACTGGGGGCCAGTTTTGCAGCTGTGCTGCTATATCAGGCCCAGTAATAAAAGCAGCAAGATCTGAGAAAATTGCCAGGGCTGCTTTGAGTTTCAAGCCCAGCACTGCCTCCATACTTGATCGCTGACAATCATTTTTAGGTCTCGCCTGAGGCAGCGCATGCGCTGCTCTGGGGAGACTTTTAAAAATGCTAACATGGCCTGGCCTAGAGCTTGCGGTTATGCGCGCGGGCGCGTGCTCACGAGCAGAGGGTCATCTGGCTTTCCTCTCTCGTCAGCAGCGCGTGCTCTCTGCGCTCACTACCCCCGCCCTTCTCCTCCCCCACTCCTCGTTAGTCACCGGGCTACAGCTTGTTCTCCAGCGCGCGAATCACTTTCATTTGCATGCTCCTCCACCCCCTGCTTTCTGCTCTCACTACCCCTCTCCTCCCTTCTCCTACTCCCTGCGAGCGGACACACACAGGCATGCGCGCAGCCAATGCTTGTTATCCCCTTGGAGCAGTGTTCCTCTACTTTTGGAAGCAATGTGAGTTCTTTAGTGAAGGGTTTCTATTTTTATCACTCTTGCCTTATCCATCCCGCATTTACTTTCAACTCTGTATGGCAAACTCTGTTTTTGAATTACGTTCTAACATTATCCAAACGTCGCCTTTTCAAGCTCCTCCAATTGCATAACCATTTTGAGAACCTTCGTACTCTTTCCTCACCAGCATTTTAGTTTTCTATAACGCAAGCTTGACCCGAAGGTATTGGAGAGCTTTACATGACCCCCAATGACATTACACGAGCACAGATTCATGTTTTTTGTAGGCACGGGGAGATTACTTGATGATTAAGCGATTTACCCAGAATCACAACATAACAAGTAGACACAGAGATGCAAACCGTGTTCCCCAGCTCCAAAACCAGCAACTCAAGCTGTCACACCACATCCGTGTAGGAATGAAAGTTAGCTGAGCGCTGATAAACAAAGAATTTCCCTCATGCTTAGAATGGGAATGTGGGTGAAACGACATTTCCTGGGTGTTCGTGCATGAAGTGCAGTATTGAAGTGTTTCGTACAAAAAATTAAAAAAACATATAATATAAAGAATATTGTACCTTACAGACATCTTTAAGCCATCCGCCTCGAGACCACTCTCAAACAAATGCTTCCCCTGCAGCCGTGTTTGAATGGATATCAAAGTTTCAGTTTCGTTTCATCATTAACTCCTTACCAGATCACATGGTTAAGGCACTCCATAAGCAAGATAGAAATAGATGCCTGCTTGTTGGCAAGAATAATAACCACTAGTACCCTGGTCAACATTAATCTCACGGGTCCTGATAAAAACAACTAATCTTCCTGAAAGTGATCTATTGGGTCAGCTCGGAAAACACATGAAAAGTTAAGTACTCTAAACAGCAAACTAATTTAAGGAGACATGTACACACCATCTAGGGTGACCACCTGTTCGTATTTTTCACGGACTATCCTGAATTTGTGTACCTTGTCCGTGAGCACATGAGTGGTCCGTTATGTATGCCCAGGGCCACTGGCATTATGCAGCAGGAGAGGGCCAAACTATGCGGCAGGATTGAGTAAATCACGCTGCAATAAAAGGCAAATTATGCGGCATAATGCGGCACATTTTGTAACAGTATTTATAATTTCCAATTTTTTTTAACTGGGCATTGATTGCAACTCATTAGTGCCAGTTTAACCCCCAAATATATCAATAAGCAATAGAAAAATAACTGTTCAGCTTTGCAAAGAGCCTTCTACTGAGCAGCAACATTTGTCTTTGTTTTTTCAAGGTAAATTCATATTTGAGGAACAGATTTTTGTATAATTATCGATTTGCCGCTTTTGCCACATAATCCATCATCTGTCACATAATCTACAGATTTTAACAAAAAAAACATTTTATTTTTGGCTCAAACGGTCCAAAAGTTACAAAAAACGTAGGAACAAGCATTGGCATAGCCAATCGGTCTAGTCTTTGGGACTTTTTAAGTGTTTAGCCATGCAACAGTTGATGTTGTTGCATCAAGGATATTGTGCTACATCACTAAATACTTATAAGGTTCCAAAAGCGAGACCTATTGGCTATGCCAATGCTTGTTACAAGGGGAGGGTGACAGCACAGGACTATAATACAGCATTTTGACTACGCCGGTTTATGATACGCTGTCGCGTGAACAATCTCGGAATTTCATTTTACATACTTTGAAGTATATTATCTCGATTACACTCAAGGGATCCACACTGACTGTTCTAGATCGGAGTTCGATCTGATAGAAATTGTCTTATAACCGCAAGCTTTTACTCTTCATTACAAAGGGTGTCTATATTTCCCTGCAATCATTCAGTCTTAATTCCTTTTTTACTAAGTTGCACAGCTGTTAAACTGTGTAGAACTGACTTGGCGCACGAAGAGCACGCTAGTCTGGCATTCAACTTCGGACGTTAGGTAAGCAAGGCTTGATACTGTTATTCTCAGAACTTCGTTCTGTAACGATTTGGTTTGGTAATCATGGTGGAGTATGACCCTCACGGGGTGATTTTGAGCAATATACAGCACCTATGATCTCGGGTGGTAACTTCTTTCCATTTGCTTGGTCATGCATCAGTGATTTACACCTTGGATATTGGGGACTAATAGAGGTATCTGTAAAAACTCAGCACTTTTAGACATGCGTATTTTCAATTTAAACTTCTGATGTTGGAGACTAGCATGGGTTTTTTAACTTCATGTAGCATCTTTGAGCAAGCTTGGATCTAAGCTCTGCACACGTTTTTTTACTATGCAGTCTCTTGATTCGAGACTGGTTTGTGTGCATCGTTCACGGTAGTCCAGATCATTGCATGGTGACGTTTATATATCCGGAACGTTTGGTTATCACTAGGCATTAAGTCTAATTAACATGTCTTTCACTCGGCTTTAACACGTTCTGCATTTTTACCGTAACTGTATATTGGCTAACCAATAAGAGGCCTGAACACTTCGATTTCACCATACAGGAGGCTATACGCTTCACGATACACAGGTGAGTAAATGTATTTGCATGAAATCTTGGTTGTACCTTTTCAAACGGATCACATATGCTGCATTTATTCGTTCCTTTGAATCTCCTATTTCAGATTATCATCAATTTATCCATAACTGAGCTTTATGTTTCACTTTTAATATATTTGGAGGCATGGATTGTGATAGTCTAAGTGCATGGGTAAGGTATCCACTTAGCTCATGATCATTTATTGATATTAACACTCTTAAGTATGACAATATAAAAAGTTTGCAGTATTTTTTTCTTGTATCCTATAATAAAAATCGCCACCTGATGAAGGACCAGGGGTCCGAAATGCATTGAGCTTTATTTGTTTAAACCAATCATTGTTGGAAGCAAATTGATACACATGAAAAAGTGAGAAATTGAAAGTTGATTGAATACTAAGAAATACATTAAATAAACAGTGAACTATAGCTACATAAACTGTTTAATGGGCGATTTGTTCAGAGAAGTAAGATTCACAGAAAGTTTGTAACCCATATTGGGGCAAATGTGGAGTGCGGAGGAAGACACAGCACCAGGTTGGCACTATGCATTTATTGATGCTTAATTTCACACCCTTGATCAGTGGGTGATACTCCCCAGCACCCTGAAACTTAAAGGTTGATGATATATCGCAGAACTGTGGAGTGCACTGATCAACAAATATTAGTTTCTTCTCTAACACAGAACTTGTTTGTAAATGGATAGTAGAAATATTTCAGAATATATCAGGAATTATGAAAGCATATATATTTTTAAATTCAGAATTGTGATGTGTGAATGGCAAATGTATGCACACACTCAATTTCTAAACATTCTACATTATATAGTTGTGAGAAGTTGGCCTGGTATATGATGTCCACTATTCTAGTGGGCACCTTGCATAAGTCCAAACAACCCTTATTGATGGTAGGTTATAAAGTCAACCTTATAGAAAGCTATCCTAGTGGTAGCTGTGGAGAGCAGCCTTCAGGCTAAGACTTGGAGATGAGTTAAGCAAGTTGTTTTACCAATTATAATCTCTCGAATGACCAAATGAAAGTACACCATACAAGGTATATATCAAATACATATGTATTTATTCTAAACACAACCGCTCTGGACTCTTTATAAGGTCAGAGGTAAAAGTACAATACAAGGAACTTAATTAGCATACGATAAGTTGCACAGTATACGTTATGCCCTAGGGTCCTCACAAACCATATACTAAAATAGTTGTATAAGAACCACGTGAGAGTTAGAAAGCAGGCCTAGGGCCTGGGGATTCGCTCGGGCTGCCTAGATCCACCAAAGGTTAGGATGTAGGAGGCCCACGGGAGACGCGTGCAGTGTCTAAACACAGCCGCAGGTTGCTATGGACTTTCCATGGAGAACAAACAAGTTACAAATTTACAATTTAAGGGCACTGCGATTTAAGGTGAACTACGATGGAACCCTTTTAGACTATGACACTTTGAGAGTCAAGACCCACTGAAGCACCGGAGTACTTGTGTTACCTCACCCAGGGAAGCCGGGAGCTGGATTCGAGCTGTCCCACAAAGGATCTAGTTGACTGCGGTGTCGGTATCCGGATTGGACCCAACAAGCCTTGGCAAACACAATCCACGCAAGATGTCGAGATGGGCTTCGGTGCAGACCAGCAAGGTCTGAGGAACTCCTCCTTTGGAAAGGAGTGGGAGCAAGCCTGGAGTAACAAGGAAAGCCATTGGTCTTCGTGGGGCTCACTAGCCAACGGACTAGGAACCGCGAAGACGCGTCGAGCTGAAATGCACAAAGCCGGTACACTCGTTAAGTGTGGGCCTCTGAGCTTCGATGCAAAAGGTGCTAAGGCAGGGGCTTCACATACCCCAATGCACAACTTCGGGATTCCTTGGGCAGTAGGTGCAGTAGCAAAAATGCAGAATGTCCAGGGGTTCTGGTCCCACGTCTCTCGTGTCCGCCACAGGTCTCAGCTTTGCTGGGAGCACAGGTCAGCATCTGAGATGTCTGGAAGTCGTTGTCCTGTGTCGCAGATTCTTCGGGATCCGGCGTCAGCCACGAAAATGCAGACCGACAAAGATGCTGTTGGTGCCCGTTTGGACAGGGTGGTCACTCCTTGACCACAAGGGAGATTCCTTCCGTCTTCCAGTCGATATGGAATGTCGAAGGTCCAGGAATTATGTATCAGAGTTTCGTCCAGGGTAATCTGAAGTCCTATGGACTGGGTTCCTATACTTATACTAAGTTTAGGGGATGGACTAACTCTAGGGTCCCACCTATGGGAGGACCAGGGGAGGGGATGGTTACACCCCTTCCCCTTTGTCCAGTTTCGCACCAGAGCTGGGGCTAAGTGCCCCAGCAACCGGTCTGAACTGGGAAATGCATGGAGCGCCTTGTGTACCCCAGGCAGTGTCTGAAAAGCATCCACTGAATGCAACCCACCCTGCCCCAATACACTAAAGCCTGTCTGACAATATGTTCCCTGTCCAGGGAGGTGCTAGCACCTCCCTGGACAGGGAACATATTGTCCAGGCCTCCCCTGCCGGAGTTTCGTCGAGCAGCAGGAGGGCAGACTCGTGACTGTGGCAGCAGCATCCATTTTGTGATGCCGGGGCTCTGTTTAACTTTAACCGGGTTTAACAGTAACTACTTGTCTTCTCCCTCTAGAAGGGTAGACAGCTGCCCCCGCCGCCAGAGCTGGCGGGGGGGGGGGGGGGGGGTAGTATTCCAAAGTGTTTGACACCTTACACGACATGCTTGGATAAAGCCAAACCAAAGTTAGCATTAACCGCGAGGATTATAATGCATTTAAGAGTATAGGGTATGGCTATATCATAGAACAGCTATAAGGAGATGGTTCCGAAAGCTGCAGAGGGGCTTAGCTCATGCTAGGGCACCCACCCACACAAAACACAGAACTATGCCTCCAGGACTGTCAAGGCCTGCCATAGGAGTGACTTATAGGTTACTATGTGTCTATATAAAAGGTAAAAGGTAGATATAGATATACTATAACTAAGTAAGGGGTGATTACACCACCTTACCCAGGCTTTAAGTACAGACCTGTGGTGTCAGTTTGGAAGGCTAACCAGGGGTGGCACAATACATGCTGCAGCCCCTGGTAGGCCTAGGGTGCACTTATGCCCTGGGTACCTAAGGTACCATATACAGGGGCTCACAAGGGTGACCCAGTAACCAATCTGGTATGTACCTAAAGTACATGGAATCAATTTAGAGAGAGTACAGCTAGGCTGTGGGCCTGATTAGCAGGGCCACAGCCATACTAAAGTCGAAAAGCCAGTGAAACACAGCAAAAAGTGGGGATAACCATAGGAAGCAGACCCTACTCTCCTACAATAGTTTTATCAGTAAAACCGCATGTCAGTGGGAAATGTTGTGGCCATTTCAATAGAAAATCTGCTGATTGCAAATGAGTACTACCACTTTATGCTTTAGGTATGTACTTATTAAAAGTGAGAGTTTTTAAACATGATTTAAGAAACATTCCTGACCCTGTTTTGATGACAATGCAATTAATGAATTAAGAGGCAAGTCAGCGGTCATGTGTATCCTATATGCGACTAGATTAGTATAAAATATGGAGAACAAGTTTAGTCAAATAAATAAACAACCGTGTTTTTTGTACAGCAGACATTCTGAACTAGCATGTTTGAAGCTGCTCTAATACGTGATAAAGAAAAAAATGGCTGCTCAGTGAATTAGAATATTTGCCAAGAATCACAAAATGTGATACCAGTTTATGGGTCAAAAGCATTATAATTTTGTTGAGTAGATTATTTAAGTCACTAGACCTGCAGGACTAGTAACATTTTTATGATTTTTCGAGGCTTGTTGGGGACAATATGGTAACAGGAATGTTTAATTAGATGCCTGGCAGCTCCATTCTCAACCAGCAGGGGCCACCCCAGCTCATACAAGAGCAAGCCTCCATATGTCAATAGATAATCCAGCCTGAGCACATTTACATCACTAGCACTCCTGACATTACCTTTTCATTTATACCTGGTCTCCAAGACCTACCCACCATATTTTTTTAAACAAATTCAGCTTGTCACTAATGCCTAATACTATCACATTGTCCTTTATAAATATTCAATTATTGTGATATTAACCTGAGTATTGTTAAAATAAAGTACCCATACTATAAACTTAGTGTGAGCTCTAAAACAGCTCATAATCTATAGTAAATATATTCACATTTAATGATTTTATCATTTTTAAATTACATTCAAGATAATGTTTTTGTCCTAATACATCCGCTCATTTACCAATAAAGGGAATTATTTTATTATTAAGTCACTTATTCTACGGTCAGCTAAATTATTCAGAAACTCTTTAATCAGATCTCTAAACATAAACCTAACCAATGATAAACATATCATGAATTACATGAAAGTTTTTTATATGCTATGTTATCTTTACCCCTATCGGAATACTTAATCTAAAACTAAGACTATACAAAGTATATTTATTTCATTTGTTTATTTAACTTAAATTAATTATATAGTGGATGTATTTCTCAGATGAGTAATACTTATCCTAACTCTTTTAAAAACAAAACCATAACTTTTACCCAAAACAAAGGTAAACCAACTTTAAATGGTAAATGTGTTGCCATATTCTTTGTAATGTCATTTTTTTAAACACTTTTTAACATGGAAGTAAGTGCATTTCACTTTGAAACTTTTCTATATTCACATGACGTGCCTTATTCCCCCATTATTTCATAAATCTATAGGAGGTTAACGCTGCAACAGGGTACGTCCCCAACTGGAATGAACCAAGGATACAACCACTTGAAATCTGTGGTGGTGGCCTACACTTGTAAACCTTTTTAAAGCATTTCAGATGTTAAGACCCCAATTTAACAAGGGTTGATATTACTCCATACAGAGAAAGCCCACAGCATTTCAGATGTTAAGAGCCTGATTTAACAAGGGTGGATATTACTCCATACAGAGAAAGCCCATAGCATTTCAGATGTTAAGAGCCCGATTTAACAAGGGTTGATATTACTCCATACAGAGAAAGCCCATAGCATTTCAGATGTTAAGAGCCCGATTTAACAAGGGTAGATATTACACCATACAGAGAAAGCCCACAGCATTTCAGATGTTAAGAGCCCGATTTAACAAGGGTGGATATTACTCCATACAGAGAAAGCCCATAGCATTTCAGATGTTAAGAGCCCGATTTAACAAGGGTTGATATTACTCCATACAGAGAAAGCCCATAGCATTTCAGATGTTAAGAGCCCAATTTAACAAGGGTGGATATTACTCCATACAGAGAAAGCCCATAGCATTTCAGATGTTAAGAGCCCGATTTAACAAGGGTGGATATTACTCCATACAGAGAAAGCCCATAGCATTTCAGATGTTAAGAGCCCGATTTAACAAGGGTGGATATTACTCCATACAGAGAAAGCCCATAGCATTTCAGATGTTAAGAGCCCGATTTAACAAGGGTTGATATTACTACATACAGAGAAAGCCCACAGCATTTCAGATGTTAAGAGCCCGATTTAACAAGGGTTGATATTACTACATACAGAGAAAGCCCACAGCATTTCAGATGTTAAGAGCCCGATTTAACAAGGGTTGATTTTACTACATACAGAGAAAGCTCACAGCATTTCAGATGTTAAGAGCCCGATTTAACAAGGGTGGATATTACTCCATACAGAGAAAGCCCACAGCATTTCAGATGTTAAGAGCACGATTTAACAAGGGTGGATATTACTCCATACAGAGAAAGCCCATAGCATTTCAGATGTTAAGAGCCCGATTTAACAAGGGTTGATATTACTACATACAGAGAAAGCTCATAGCATTTCAGATGTTAAGAGCCCGATTTAACAAGGGGTGATATTACTACATACAGAGAAAGCCCACAGCATTTCAGATGTTAAGAGCCCGATTTAACAAGGGTTGATATTACTACATACAGAGAAAGCTCACAGCATTTCAGATGTTAAGAGCCCGATTTAACAAGGGTTGATATTACTCCATACAGAGAAAGCTCATAGCATTTCAGATGTTAAGAGCCCGATTTAACGAGGGTTGATATTACTCCATACAGAGAAAGCCCATAGCATTTCAGATGTTAAGAGTCCGATTTAACGAGGGTGGATATTACTCCATACAGAGAAAGCCCATAGCATTTCAGATGTTAACAGCCCGATTTAACAAGGGTTGATATTACTCCATACAGAGAAAGCTCATAGCATTTCAGATGTTAAGAGCCCGATTTAACAAGGGTTGATATTACTCCATACAGAGAAAGCCCATAGCATTTCAGATGTTAAGAGCCCGATTTAACAACAGCATTTCAGATGTTAAGAGCCCGATTTAACAAGGGTGGATATTACTCCATACAGAGAAAGCCCACAGCATTTCAGATGTTAAGAGCCCAATTTAACAAGGGTTGATATTACTACATACAGAGAAAGCCCATAGCATTTCAGATGTTAAGAGCCCGATTTAACAAGGGTTGATATTACTCCATACAGAGAAAGCCCATAGCATTTCAGATGTTAAGAGCCCGATTTAACAAGGGTTGATATTACTACATACAGAGAAAGCCCATAGCATTTCAGATGTTAAGAGCCCGATTTAACAAGGGTTGATATTACTCCATACAGAGAAAGATCATAGCATTTCAGATGTTAAGAGCCCGATTTAACAAGGGTAGATATTACTCAATAAAGAGAAAGCTCATAATCAGAGTACGCAACCATGCATGTGGCAACTTTAAAGAATCTGGGACAGGGACCCACGGTTAAATCCCACAAGGAGTGAATGTTGTGAGACTGATGATTATGAAGAGTAGAATCTCTGCTGTAGTAGGACTTCATTTTAAAAAATGTGTCCATTCTGCCCTGAATCAATAAAGGTGAACTAGAACATTTACAAACGTTTTTTCCTGTGAAGTGGTGTAGCGGGGTACTTTATTGTTTATGAACCTCTTTGTTAACAAAAAAAGTCAGACCAGGGATCTGATCAGAGTTGTCAGAGATCAGCGACATACAGCAAAGAGCTTTCAATGTTGAACTGAGAGGTTTAGAGATGAAGTGACAGGATTAGAGTTGTCGATTCTAGGTCACTATGTACGATGCTGGTCCTCAGGAAAAGACTTGATCAATATCTAGGCTGTACCCTGGATTCAGATCTAAGATTGATGATGCACACTGATGTAACTGTCGATAGTGTTAAAGCCATCTGCCAACTCTCATTGGATCAAAGCCCTAACACGATCAGCATCTGCAGTACACCTTAGGTCACTCAGCATGCTGGTAATGTCAGATTCAGTGCCACAGCTAGATCTGAAAATGGCCTATGTGAAAGAAGCGGGCTATATTGAATTCCTCATTTATGAAGGCGAGTAAAAACATCTCTCTACAGCAACGTCCCTGGAGGTGGCAAATCAAACATGAGATGGCAGTAGGTAAACTGCTCTACACATTTTCTCAAAGGCAGTATCTTCAGTGATATTTAGGTTGCAGCCTACCAAACAGCGCAGCTGTCTGGTTAGCTAAAACATCTTGGGGGCATTAGAAAGTTGATCTAGGAATGCATTCTGCCAGTTGCTTACAATTGGCTTTGTGGTCTGTGGTTCACATTTTCTGTTTTTCTATTTGCTGACTTCATTTGTTTAGGCTGTCCAGCTCGAGTTCGTCCTTCCACTTGCCTAAACCTTGTTTACTGTTTTCTTTCACAAACTCTCTTTCTGTAAACAGGCCTTTAAATCTTGTTCTTATCTGGTCACATTTGCTGTGCATTCAAAAACAGAGGTCAAATGTCAGGCTGTGCCTTCCAGAGGACTTAATGTTTATTTTTCTTTCTCTGACTTCAAAGTAAGAGGATTTATGTGATAATGCTGGCTCTGGAGAAGTGCCTGACGAAAGCTGTAGCATGTTTTTTTTTTTCAAGCACACAAACAAATTTGAATGTCTCTAAATGAACTGCGATGATGTTAAAAATCAATACACTAGGTGATGACATTTCCACACATGTTTGTGCACTGTATATTTTTCATCAGTAAAACTGTATTTGAGTGCAAATGTAATGTTCATTTCAATGCTACCAAACTATGCATACTGTACTCTACACCACTCCACTCCACAGCACTCGACTCTTCACCGCTCCACTCTACGCCTCTCTACTCTACACCACTCCACTTTACTCTATGCCAGCACACTTTACCCTATACTACTCTACACCACTGCACTCTTCACCACGGCACTCTACGGCACTCTGTGCCACTCCACTCTGCAACACTGCACACTACACCAATGCACTCTACTCCGTATCACTCCACTGTATGCCAGTGCACTCCATGCCAATCCCCTCTATGTCGTTCCAATTTACTGTGCACCACTGCACTCTTTGAAACAATCTACTCTACGCCACTGCACTCAGTGCCACTCCACTCTACTATGCACCACTTTACCCCTCTGCACTCTATGCCAATGCCCTGTACACCACTTAACTCAAAGTCAATCCACTCTGCACCACTGCACTCTACGCCACTCTATTATACTCTGTGTCACTGCACACTAGGCCAGTGTACTCTGCGCCAATGAACTCCATGCCAGTCTATTATACACCACTGCACTCGACAGTATACTCTGCAACACTGCACTCTCTACCATTCTATTTTATGGCACTCTACGCAATTGAACTCTATGTAAGTCTACTCTGCATCGCTTTACTCTATGCCACAGCAATCTACGCCAAGCCACTCTAATCTACTCTGCACCACTGCCCTCAACGCCACTTCACTCTGCTCTGAAACAATCTACTGTAAGCCACTGCTCTGCACCACCGCACTGTACGCCACTATACTCTACTCTATGCCACTCTACTGTACACCATTTCACTCTACGTCACTTTACAATGAACCACTGTTTGCCACTACACTCTACACCACTGCACTCTATGTATGACTCTCTACTCTGCAGAACTGTACTCTATGCCACTGAACTCCACGCCACTCGACTGTCCCAGCGCACTCTACTCTGCACCACTGCACTCTGTCAGAGCACTCTACGCCTCTCTACTCTACTTTGCACCACTCTACTCTATGCCATTGAGCTCTACCCCACTCTACTAAGCACCACTCAACTCTACACCACTCCAGTCTAGGCCACTTAACACTGCAGTCTACGCCACTACTCGATACCACTCGACTCTACCCTGCACCACACCACTCTACGCCACTGTTCTCTAAGCCAATCAACTCTAATCTGCACCACTGCACTCTACAACACTCTACTCTATACCACTGCACTCCTTGCCACTTACTTCTACTCTGAAACAATCTACACTATGCCAAGGCAGTATACACCACCCTATTCCACTGTGTCCCACTCCACTCACTACTATGCTGCACTGTATGGCACAGCACTCAACACCAATGCTCTCTACACCACTTTACTCAAAACCAATAAACTATGCCTCTGCACTAAATGCCAATCCATACTGCACTGTATGCCACTATACTCTACTGCACTCTACACCATTTTGCTCTATGCCACTCTACTCTACACCACTGCACTCTATGTAACTGAACTCTATGCCACTCTACTCGGTGACACTTTACTCTATGGCACTGCTCTACTGAACGCTACACCAATGCACTCTACATCACTATAATCTACATCACTCTAATCTACTGTGCATCACTGCACTCAGACTGCACTCTATGCCACTTCACTCTGTGTTTCTATACTCTTCTCTGCACCACTCTACTCCATGCCAGTGCACTCTACCCCATTCTACTATGCGCCACTGCACTTTACACCACTCCTCTCTGTAACACTGCACTCTACGCTATTATTCTATACCGCTCCACTCGGCAGCACTCCATTCTACCCTGCACCGCTCCACTCTACTCTGAAACAATCTCCTCTATGCAACGGCACTCTACACCGCTGCATTCTATGCCACTCCACTGTACGCCGCTATAATCACCACGGAGCCACCCTACTCCACTCTATGCCACTGCGCTCTACCCTGCACCCCTATACTCTACCCTGCACCACTTCACTCTACTCTACTCTGAAACAATCTACTCTTCAACACTACACTCTATGCCACTGTACTGTACACGGCGCCCGTCAGCAAGAGAATCACGTTCCGTCTCCTCACCCACGCACACAAGGCCCTCCACGACCTGGGCCCCAGGTACCTCAACAACCGCCTGACCTTCTACACCCCCACCCGCTAACTACGATCGACCAGCCCCGCCATCTACGCCATCCCACGCATTCGAAGAGCCACCATGGGGGGGAAGATCCTTCTCCTACCTGGCAGCCAAGACTTGAACTCCCTCCCCATCGACCTCAGTCTTACCCAAGACCACCTCTCCTTCAGGAAGCAACTCAAGACCTGGCTGTTCGAGCAGTAACGGACCCCCCTCCCCCAAGCGCCTTGAGACCCTCCGGGTGAGTAGCGCACTATACACATTTCTTGATTGATTGATTGAGACCTCTGTAGACTACGCTATGCCACTGTACTCTAGATCACTGCAGTCTACGCCAATGCACCCTACACCACTTTACTCAAAACCAATGCACTCTATGCCAATTTAATCTGCAATACTGAAGTTTACGCCACTTCACTCTAGGCCATTTTATGACACTCCACACCATGAAACTCCACTCCATGATGCTCTACTCCAACAAACTCTGTTCCACTGACACTCTACTCCACTCTATGCCCCTCCACTCCACCATTCTACAGCACTCTAGGACTCTCTATGCAACTCCCTCTATGCCACTCCATGCCACTTTAGTCCACTCTATTCCAGTGGTGGCCAGCACCAAACAAAACAGGTAGAGCAACAGGCAAATATGTAACCCGCTGACAGGCACTAATTATAACCAGCAGTGCCCTTAGGCTCCAAGCCAAAGCTTTCAATCATGGTCCATTTTAAAATGTGTTTATAACAGGCCATGAATGAGCAATATGGAATTCAGATTGAAAGCACTGTGAGTGTCTCGCAGTGCCTGTCACTGAATTGAATGACACTTTAAAAAAAAAATTACTTAGCCACTGCTCCTCTTCCTCTCGGCTCGGCAGTCGGTGGTTCCTCCAGCACAGGCAGCAAACTCCCATAGCTCCGTCCAACTCCCCTCTACCAATCCTGGTGCTGCTCTAATGCTGCTCAGGCAGCATGAGAGAAGCACCGGAAATGGCTGGAGTGCGCTGGTTTGACGATTCTTGAAGCACTGGGATCCTGTGCATTCTCCCGCCACTCAGTTGTCCAAGACAGCTCGACTTTAGTGTTTTAAGTGTGCATGTCAGGCTGGCCGTCGCAAGACGGCCAGCCAAAATGACATGCGCACTTCAAACTGAAGTGCACACTATTCCTTTGTGCTGTTGCCCTACCCTCAGACGTTGCTGCTTCCAGCACAAAAAATAAAATGGTAAGAAATCTGGTTTATTACCATTTTATTTTTTGGGTTTCCTGCTCTACAGCGGAGGGGCAATGCTCCTCCACTCTCATGGAGGCACCGCCACTGCTCTATATTATGATACACTACTCCACTCCACTCCACTCGCTCTACACCACTCTACTCTACAACGGTCTACGCCACTCTACACAACACTCTCTATGCCACTCCACTCTACACCACTCCACAACACTTTATTCCACTCTATGACGCTACTCAACTCTGGCACTGTACTCCACTCTATGCCACTAAACTCTACGCCCTTCCACTCTACTCCCTCCATAACACTGTATGCTACTCCATGACACTCCACATGACTCCTCTCAACTCCACTGTACGTTACTCCACATGATTCTACTTTATGACACTCCACGCCACACCAATCTTGTACCCCACTAACTTTTAGCCATGTAGTCACGCTGAACAGCATACACTCTGGTGTACAACATTGCTAAAATAATGGCAAAGCCGATAGCTTTTGTATAGGAGAGACCTATTGGCTTTACCAATGCTTAATAAATTAGTGTCCTTTCTGGCGGTCCATGGAGCATTTATAGAAATTTGATGTCCCCTGCCGTGCGTTTCCCTGGTGCAAGTCTCTATGGTAAGCTGGCATTTTTCTGGTCTGCGCACACATCCATCATGTATGTGCTGTGAGACCCAGGTTTACAAAATTATACTAAAGACCCACAGCTGCGCTTGTGAACGCCAAGATTACCTTCCTTGGACATCGAACTGCTGTTCTTGTGTCGGCTGACATGGCTTGACAGTAGTGGAAATATGTGTGTATCACAGGTGCGGGACAGGATTTCTCCCTGTTCTCTTTGCTGATGAGTGGCCTACTGGCCTCTGTACTAAAGTCCTGCCCATGTTATGTAGCAGGCCCTATTGGTACATAAAGTCTGTTTGACAGGTACACATGTAAGACAATAGGTGGATGGTACTGTGGGTGGAGCAAGCATATTAACTGTACGAGCATTTGTCAGAGGAATCCATTTTGTATTGCCACTGACTGATTGCTGCAAATGAAGGAGGTAGAAAGTAGCCTGCCAGACTAGCTAGCACTGTGTATTGTTAGCATTCATGAGTCTTTTTTGAAGCAAGTTTCTTAAGTGTGGGAGAACAGACAATTTGTTCCTAATACAATAGCAGTGCAGAAGTGACCATTTGGTGGAGTCCTTCCTTCTCTTCCTTAGGCTATTTGGTTAGTTCAGATGAAGGGTTTTGGGAGGTGAATACGACAGTCTCTTCTGTAGGACAGGAAGCACCTTTCTACTCAGGCCCCACTGTTTGATACTTAACAGCTATTTCTCTCAAAAGGCTGATAGCTGTGCTATTGGTATGGATGCTCTTAGAGACTATACTTGTCATCCCACTGCTGCTGAACTATAAATGGAAGGTAAAGACTGTCTATTGAGAAGAGAATGGGTACACAAAGTAAGGGAACTGCCTTCAATCGGTCCCAGAACAAAGCACAAGGAATCAGCAATACCTATTTGGGAAAGTAGTAGAAATGGGAAACTGAAACATACAAATAGTTCCAGTATTTCTAATTGACCATTGTAAGTGACATTCTGCACAATGTCACTGGAGCATCTGAGATGTTGTCGCAGACAGCCAGACTCCTAAAGGTGAAGGGACATCATCTGAATAAATCTGCAACTACCGTTGGAGACTAGCTGTGGGCTACATTGTGAAGGAGTCTGCCTGGCCTGCTGAGGGAGGGGTGCAGAAGGTATCCCTGTGGAAGGGAGTTTGTCTAGAGAATCCTAGCTACAGGGGCATGGGGATGGCTCTGGCCTTATGAAGTGGATTGAAGTTTAAACAAGCCATCCAACCAGAACCGACGTCATCAGTACTGCCTGGATCTACGGAAGGGCCCTGCCATCATGGTGCTGGTCTCCTGTTACCCTCATGGACCTTGCTCACCTCCTTTGCATGGGAGCTATTGGACTGGCGACCGATGAGAGGTCACTGGTGGGATATCTTAAGACCTGACCCTGAAGACAAAGAGGATCAGCCAGTATCCCAGTGGTGCATTGCACAGTGAAGAACACAATTCACTCCCAAATGCCTCTCAAGAAGTATTGTGCAAATGTTGCACTGAGAAGAATTACAACTTCCATCTGCAGTGAACTCTGCAACCTCTTGGGACTGGAGGGTGCCCTATGACCTTAATACCCCCAGTGTTTTGTGAATGGGACCTCAGAGTGTCCTCCTATGGATTCCTGTGAACTTGCCAACCGAACTGCGGGAGGGCTCTTCGACTTTATTTTGATAGTGGGTTTTTGTTTGAGCCTCAACCACACTGCTTTATCACCTTGGCTGCAGCATTGCACTATAGTCAGGCGAACAGTCAGTCTACTGTTAGGGTAACTCTAGACTACTGCTTCAGCAAGGACAGCTGACCAGCTTAGGGGTTGAAAACGTAAAATAATGGCTGGACCCACATATAGTGAAATATCTAGAGTATTAGGATGTGCTCAAAGGAAGCAGTAACAGCAATATAGACAAATATATGGGATAACCAAATGCAAACTTTGAAAAAGGAGATTTTGCAAATGCTGGAGCGGATGTCTTCTGATTTTCACTGAAAGTTTGGCTCACTGGATCAACTCTCACTAAACTGATTCTGGCAACTTGGATAAAATGGAGCATTGAAAGTACTTTTTAGGCGAACTTTCTGGTAAAAAAGGACCTGTTGTCAGCTTTCCAAGAACTTACAGTGAGCTTAAAGTTCACCAACTGCTTACGATTGATTGACTTTGTCGACACACCCATTTGCTAGCTTCTTAGAGGATTTGCCTTGTCCATTGTGTGTTTGTACCTGCACTGGAGCATAGCATGTGCACTGACGCCAGCAGCCATGTCATCATGCCAGATGCTGTGCAGCATGAACAAAAAGCATTGACAGTGCCAATAGCTCCAAGGCGAGACCTATTGGCTTTGCAGATGGCATAGATATCGGGTCACTTTACTTAAATCGCACTGGTACACAATTCGTGCAGCATAGCTATGCCCAGAGTTGCACTGTTCATGCACTGAAATATTGGACAGTAGAGCTCTGCCTGACCCTGTCCTGCTCTTCTAAAACTTGGCTTAGAATCAGAGGTGAAAGCTCAGCTGCTGTTGTTATTGGAGCCGCCCAGGCTCATGGAAACATGTGGTCAGCTGGGATCTTTCTGGCTGCCTGGCTCTTGTTCATATAATGGTGTCCAAATGAGGATAGAACACGTGAGATGGGTAAGCACAGCAGGAGGAATCTAAACTGGTCAAGGAAGCGGAAGGTGAGGAGGTACCCATGCTCATTTGTGAGAGTTTTTTTTTTAGGACATCGTGAGATAACCTTTCTAGGTTTCGACCACTTTCTTCCCCAGTGGCAGAAGCCTTCTCTTGATAATTTAGCAATCATTTTCCCAGTGGGGTAGACTGAAGTACATAGTGCTTCCTTTTTTTATTCAAAAAAATGTCTTCCAAACAATTATCCCAATTTACAAGGATATAAGAAACTTTTGAAATGCATCACATGGTGTGACGGTAAGTAGTGGGGAGAGGGGACAGGGAAAGAACCACGTTATGTCTTAATTTGGATGTGGTGGTTTCACCCAGCTGCTTCCTCGCCAAAACCTCAAAACGAACAGTACTGTAGGTAATACCATGGTTTTTATCATCACTGTATGGCCGAACCATGACAAGGAATGATTAATCTACCTCTGGAGTTCACCGTGCAAGTCCTTCAACAATGGAGGGTAATTTGCTTTCTAAAGGGTGGAAGTGGCAGCCGTTAGGGGTACCATTAAATATCAGCCTGGGGCGGCTCACATTTAAATAGGGAGTTGACCTTAACTAGGCCACTTCTTTCTTTTAAACAGTAATTCTTAATGCCCCAGATTAGTGCACAGAAAGTTTGAAGTTCAATCCTTCGTAAAGCTTTCGCAGCTCTGCGAGTAGTGGCCAAGGAGGGTGCACTGGGTACACCCAAGATATGAGGCTGTTTTTCACGTACAAGGATAATTTGAATGTGCTCATGCCTAGTGTGACTCCTCTCATGCCTGTCGTGTCCCTAATGGTGTGCGCCTAAGGGTCTTCATAAAGTGCGAAGAGCAGGACTGATCTGTCTTATGCTCCGCACTATCATGACGCTCAAAGAATTGCCTCCATCCATCTGAATCCTGACATAGGGGATCTCATATCACACCATGGCCACGGCAAGTGGTCTAGGATGCCTCTTGCCCTCAGAGCTTCCTAAGGAAAATCCGTTTGACCCTGTTGAATGCTTTCACCACATCCAAGGACAGAAGCATTACGCTCTTACATTTTTTAGAAGCTATATCCACCATTTTTTTCTATTGTCTCCCACGCCTTTTTTGGAAATAAATCACGATCCAACAAGGTGGATTAACTGTAGCAGCAATTTGTCCAGTTGGGGCACCAGAACCCTTAGATGTTGGCATTGGTGTTTAGGAAAGTGCCAGGAGCCACAGCCTTCCGAGTCTTTACCCAGCTTCAGTAAGATCGCGATTCTAACCTCTAGCATCAGGGGAGTAACTTTACTGGTGGAGAAAGAGTTATTTACTATTTTTGTCGTAAGACCGTATCAGGCCCAGCCATACAGTCTAATAATAGGATTCAGGGTCTTAGAGACTTTCAAGCTTTTGATAACATTTACGATTTTCTAGGGGTGAGTGGGCGTCTAGCTCCTTTCTTTGGTGACTAGTAAGTTCATCAAGTCCAACACTTTTTACATTTTAGTTACTTTTTCTAGTGATAGAGGTTCGCTAAGTATTTTTGTCGGTAGTACTGCCAAAACGGTCTCCCTTCTCCTCATCCGTTTTCTAACCATTCTCTTTTGACTCTGGCAATAAACAACTGTGCCTGCAGTTTTCATAATTTGCGGGGCCACAACCAACAACATGCCGATGCAACTACTTGGAAGGGAGGCAACACCACAGATCAAATCCAATCAGGGCAGAGGGTGGAAACTGAACGGGCACCAGGAGAATCCACCTTATTTAAAGAATGCAAACAAGTCAGTGTATGAGATGCCGATGACCCAATAGGACACCTTCTCACTGGGCCCTTTGGTGTTGCTGAGTGGACGGGATTTCACACGTGGAACTAATGGGCGTGAGATCCGTTACCCGCTATCTCAACGGAAAATCAGAGACTAGAACGTAAGAATCAGGAGTAAGACAGTTGTCTACAAAGACTGCATATACCTCTGTCAGCGACTAAAAGTCACCCATATGAACTGTAACATGAGGAAAGAATCAATAAAAAAGCAATAGCTATCATTACCTTGGTGATACCTGTGCACTGAATACCGTCATTTTTATACGGACCCTTCACTAGAGCATCAACATCAATCAACACCAAGAAGTTGTTGGAAATACGGAGTGGCCCTATAGAAAAAAACCTAAAACATCATGATATGACCAGAGGGACTTGCAGTTGTGAAATAATGCACAATGTCTCGGAGGCCACAATTAATGGTCATTGCGCCCCTTATCTACATAATCACAGTCAATCCACTTGCCACCCAGGCTACCGAGCCGACTCTTACTCGCACCATGAGCACTCCTACTCCACCTCGCCTACTCAGGGGCGCAGGGATTCTTATCGAACAGGGGGTTTGATCAACATGAGTACACGCGGAGATCCCACTCAATATGCACAGATCATGCCAAAGAAGGGGCACAAACCGAATTTTCAAAAAAGCATCTTCCAGAAAAGGAACTATGATGGTTGTAAAAGACACTTCAATCTATATAGGGATTAAAAACAGCACAAGAAGCTGCAACGTTTTAGAGCAAAAGTGCCTCCTGCAAACAGAGGCTGGATGAGGGACTCGAAGTGGTGGGTGCTCAGGAATGATAGGAGGATGCAAAGGGCAAGGATAAGATGGAGAAGTCTCTCTGTGTAAACATGCTAAATAATGCAAAAAGGCCTGAAACTCGCAGTGGGGGTTAGGAAATAGAGCAGGCACTCCTATGAACACTGGACTAATAAGAGGGACACATAAAAAGAACGTATTGATTTTAATTAGGGCTAAGAGACCCAGCCTTTCGGGTAGAAGTGATATAAATAACAAGGTGATATTGTAACAAAACTCCCGGGCCCACATTTTATCATTTTCAAAAGGTTGAAAGAAAGAGTTGGGTCTACCGGCATGCAGGTTGCATGCAAATTTACATCAAATGCATTTCACCACTATCACCTGTATGCTGTAGTAAACTTGAAAAATGAATAATGTGAAATATTACGTCTGCATCCCTATCTCGTCACAATCCTAACATCATGAGGTGTGTCAAAATGCTGTACCCTGACGCCCTACTGCCTACCTAAAAAAATATACTCTCGAATGTAGTTAGGCTTTCAAGGGGGTGGGAGATTAAGTAACAGCATCTGAATTTATATCTAATTGGGAAATATGCAATGATCAAAAGGCAACTGGTACATTTGGCACTTATGGACCGTAGGCCACTTTTGGCAGGGTACTTTGGCCGGCGTAAAGAAAGGTGTGGGCGAATCTGAGTTAATGTATATTGAGAACTGGCTGGACGGTGTCCCCTTAGCCTTATGGGTTGCAAATGTGGCCAATCCTCCTACAGAATAGGCTAAAAGGATCTTGAAGAACATACTGAGAATTGTAAATCTCAAATGAATCCCATTTTTTAAATCCTGGGCTTAATAGGATGTAGAAAGACATACATCTGCCTTTCTTTGATTCTTATTGCTCAAAAGAAAAAAATATGTCAGCCTTACATACATTTGCACCAATGAGAAGCAGGACATATGTGAGCTCTCATAACCGTCAGTGAAGCACCATGAGATTATAAAGATGGTTGTCGAGAAAGAACGTTATTTACGGTGGGTGAACAGTTCACTGGGTAGAAACCTATTGTTATGTTTCAGGTTTGGAATCTCGCCCAAAGGATATATTCTCTCAGGAAAATTGCCCTCCAAGCCAGTGCGATGGATTTTCTCATCTGGTTTAAGATATTATTTCTGCTGCTGGGTATTACACAAACTCCTAGGAACAAATTCATAAATTGAGCTCCCAATTAATTTGATTTGGTGTAACTAAATTTATAAGAGCAGCACACAAAGTCAAAGTGGTTGGGCTAATTACCGATTTGTTTCTGTTCATATGGGAGTACCCAATGTTAGACAAGGTGTTCTTGTTGAAAGATTCTATTTTAAGGAAATATTTTACTGTTGGTGTTGGTTGGATCCTAGAGCATGGGACGTCCAGGGGATGCTTCTTCTAGTTACTGCTCCGATTCCTGCGGGCTGGTTGGGACGACTACCACCACTACCCAAAGCCATGTACTCCTTGTGGTGGGAGCATAGCCTATCCTTGCTTTGGCGACTGTTGTGTAATTTCTTGTTGGGACTTTGGCTCACCCTACCTTTATTTGGCATGAGATTTGGTCAGGCACTCTGGTCTAAGCTTCCGATTGGGCACAGGGCAGGGCAGGGTATAACATAAGTGTGGCTGGGAATGTATGGTTTCTTGGTTCAGATTCTATGGTGTTTCTCTGCCCCATGTGGCTTGTTTTGTGAAGATTCCTTGGGGCCTTCTTGTGGTTTTTTTACCTTGCCATGCGTGTTCCACTTCAAGCATCCAAACTGGTACCTACTGAAAGCTTGTTGTTTGCTCTTGACATCTTTTTTGGGCGTGGTGCCGGTTTGTGGCCTTCTTGTTGCACTCCTTGTGGTTGGGTGTGTTTTGTGGCCTCAATCTCCTATCACAGATCTGGGCCTTCTCCTTTGGCATGCCTGTTTCCCTCGCAACTCCTGCTTCAACAAGCAGTCTATGCTTTGGACTTTCATTTGTGAACGGGCTGGGTGCCCCATCTCTGTCGGAGGGTATGTGTTGTATCTTACATCTTCCTGCTGCTCAGCTTGTATGTATGACTTGTGGAATGTTAGATGATTGGAATGTTGGTGTGTTGTGAATGTCAGTTGGGTGAGGGCTGAGCAGCAGGACAGCTGCTCCTGAGGGGGTTGTCGTTATAACTTATGACTTAACATTATAATCTAATAAAGTAACTTAAGAATCTACAGTTCCAGCTTCCTTCTGATTACTTCATTTGGCGACATTTGGTGATCACTGTGAAGAAGAATCTACGCGTGCAAATAAAAAAAGTAACTATAAGGAAAAGGAGTATTGGACTGGAACAAAGAAAAGAGGAAAAGAAGTAAAAGCTTGATTTGTTGAAGAATCTGTGCGTGAAAATTCAAGGAATATTAAAGACAAAACAGAGACTTGACTGTTACAAAAAAGGAAGTCAAACCTGGTTGGGAAAAGAATGGGTCTGTATGGAAAGGGATAGGATGTGTCTTCTTGCGTCAGTTTGTTTTTTGTGTTGATGGTTGCGAAGTGAGGTATGTGGGTACCTATTGTTTTTTTTATTACATTGCACATTTCATCTTACTGGTGCTTTGTTTGAATTTATTGAATCTATTGTTCAATTGTTTTTGACATGTTGTCAATGTTTTATTTGTTTTCTTTAATTTCCCAACGAAGGGAGATAATGTTGTATCTTACATCTTCCTGCTGCTCAGCTTGTATGTATGACTTGTGGAATGTTAGATGATTGGAATGTTGGTGTGTTGTGAATGTCAGTTGGGTGAGGGCTGAGCAGCAGGACAGCTGCTCCTGATGGGGTTGTCGTTATAACTTATGACTTAACATTATAATCTAATAAAGTAACTTAAGAATCTACAGTTCCAGCTTCCTTCTGATTACTTCAGTATGCATGCTGTTTTGGTTGCTTATGGCACTCTCTCTGCGTCGCTATCTGTGGGTTCTTAAACTGACAGCTGCCAATGATTTCCTTGTACTCACTGTTGCTCCATCTCCTCTTTTGAGCATCTGCTCCTCTGGGAACACAGATAGTGCCGTCTGTCTTTGGAGCTTGTATTGCTTGTTGCTTGCTTTGGCACTGTCGATTGGAGCTTCATTGGCACTGGGTTCAGTCCTGCTTCCTTTGTGTCTGTGCTTTTCACTTTCTGGCTGGTTACCTTGGTGGGCGATTGATGTCGGTCATGCCTGCCTTGAAAGATTTAAGGACTGGCGTGAGCAAATGTGGGGTTAATTCCTCCATTATTTACCAGTAACCCCACTACTTCGAATCTACTTTCTCATACCAGTCCTTAGTGACCCTCTCGCCTCCACACTGTGTGCCCAGCTTCAGCCTGCATTCATAGTGGTGCTGTGCTGGGCAACTCAGAAGGTTTTGGGGTAGGTGTGTATTCTAGTCCATTCAAGGCATACCAGGAGGTGACAAAGTTTTACCTTTTTCTTTTCTTTTAGGTAGCCAGCAGTGTGCCTTTCTCTATGATGTGAACACAGCTCATGGGCTGGTACTGGGATGTGAAAGTAGGGTTGGAGAAATGCGATTAGCTGGGAGTAATCTAAACATTATCCTAATATTCCACAGCTCACAAATAAGGAGCACGACAGTCATCACAAACATTTAAAAAACAAACCGTGGGCACTAAAGGTTAGAAAACATAGCATATTTTTATAGTTTTCACAGCCCTCAAAAGCAAATCAGTTTAGTTTATATCTCTCTAATTTAAGCAGCTACTCTAAAGATCCACTGTCTGGACACGTGTAGCTCACATGCCATCTGGTCCGCCGAGATGTTTCTGTGGGAACCAAACTTTAAGGCGTCTGTGATCAGTTTTCACTGCTGGGGTAGCTTCTTGTTCAGGATAAACTCTCCTCCCTAAAAGATGACATTTCATTTTATAAAACCTTTTTTTATACCTTTATTAATGCATAATGGGGCGTTTTCTGAAACCAGAACCACTTTGGTGGCTATTGATGCATGTTCACTTTCCCACTCGAACTACAACTGGCTCAGTTAACCCTTGAAAACGGGCTCATGTCAGTCTGGCGTCTGATGCCTCTACTCAGAAGAGAAGAGCGAACCTCAGACCATCAGGAGACACGGGCAGGCCTTTCGTCTGAACTCACAGCAGGTGAAGAGGATAGGACAAGCCCTGTACTAACAGAATGATTGACTGGCACTGACGTGTACTCCCATGGGGCTCACTGTAGACCAGCGCATGCCTCTGGCATTTACTCAACCATGGCAGAGGTGAGGCTTGGGCCAGTCCTCACACAAGGCAAGAACAGGCACCAGGGTGCACTGACAGGAGCCACAGGCAGTCAGTCCATGGCCTGTAATCATTGGACAAGGGTCCTGATTTTCAACAGGCAATGCAAGAACAGAGCCACAGCATAGCTACGCCACACCACATCGGCACAACACCAAGTTTCTAGCTCTGGTCTTTCATTTCATAACCAAGTATACATGTGTTCAGGGAGTAGCAGTCTTGGTTTGGTTCCACTGAGCCTTCTGGACAAAGATCCAATAATGATGACTTGCATTAGATTCCCAGCAGTAGAGAACTACCAGTTCCTGCTAACACTGCATGCAAGAAGCAAGCTACAGAATGACCTCATACAGTACACGTCTAGGATGAGCAATGACTGAGGAATCAATGCGCTGATTACTTCATCGCCATTCCTCGGATTTCCTTTCTCAGTCCCAGGGCTTTCGTCACTGAAGGGGTTCCACCTCGTGACCTGGCTATAAACAAGCTACAACTAGCACAAGAAGATGATTTCATTTGCCTCCCTCGTTCAATATTACAAGGTACTGCTTGCGCAATAAAGGAAAATATAAATTTTTTAAGTTTACAGTATTTGATGAAGAGACAATAATAAGAATATCTCAGCGAATACAGTTAGGGCCTCATTACAAGAACCCCAGATTTCGCGATGGTTACTCCACATCCCCTGGTGTTACCATAACTGGGGTAGCAGTAGCACCAAGGGCGGGTTCTGCATGGGCTTACAGGTAGTATCTTGAGGTTCACCTAGAACATGAGGCATTCCCAGGGACATTGGTACTTTGAGTCAGATTCCAGGTAATTCTTCAGCTTTACCCAAAGTTACACCGAACGGTGTCAGTTACTTGCAGCAGATGAAATCTGTGGGTGAAACGAATGGATCAGCGGTGCTCCTGCGGATCGCGCCATTCTGATCTGGCTTGTTACTCATCAATGGCCCAATCGGAATTACCAGGCCACTCGTAATGATGGTCGGCCCAACAAAAGCGTAGTGTTGAAAGTCATTAAAATTCTACTGTATACGAGAATAAGTTTTGAAAATATACAATACTTGTATTTCATCTCAAATACAAAACATTACACCTGTTTTGCATACACAACATCAGATTTTCTAAAGAAAAAAAAAAGACTTCAACAAATCCCTTTGACTAGACAACCCTAAACGTATTTATACTTAAGCAACACCCATTCCCAGACATACTCATAATAAACTCATTAGATATATGAAACTGTAGTAACAAGACCACATCATGGCTGATGCTCTGAAAAAACAGATATGTGCTGTTAGCTTGGAGCAAGACAGGATGGACTAAGCAAGACTAGCGAGAAAAGAAGCAAGGATGCAGAGTTCCATTAACACTGAGGCATGCATGACTGTGCTGAGAGAACAAAAGTTTGAATTTAAAGGCCAGGGTAGCTTGCAGAAGATGTAACTTCGTACTCTTGTAAAAGTACTTGATAAGCCCCACGTGAATTTAACTAAATCCTTCCCTTCCTAGGCCACCATAACAGGATCTGTCCAACATGCTTCCTCCTTAGGAACGGACGCTGCTTTGTTAATCCCCAGCTTCTGCCACACCCTCTTCACAGGCCAACAAGTTCTCATATTACAACTTCTGGTTGATAACATGCTCCCTCATTCTTCCTTGGACAACGCTTACTCTAGCATTCAGTTGCGCATTTTCCTGTCCGCCATTCAACCCATCGGGCTTGTAATCAAAGACCAAGGATCAAGTTTTGTCATTGGTTTCGCGGACTCATCAGTGACAGCATTAAAGGTATTGCTATATGACAACGATCCAACTTGTAAAACTTTTCTCCATCTCATTCACAACTTTACGGCCCTCTGGATTTTCTCCTTCATTACACTGTCAATCATTGGCCTTGTGAAGGTACTAAGCAGTGCAAGAATGCGTGGTACCAGTAGTCCTCAAAAACTCCATCATACACGAAGTGAACTGTACCCATTTGTCAAACACAATCTCCTCAACGATACATTCACAACAAAAATGACCTTACTGCAAATGTATGACTACGTCTTATTAATGATTCCAACATTATGCCCTTCATATTACCCAGTAAATTAAACAACCAATACTTGTGCGAAAGATTCACAGTGAGGCAACACCGAAAAAGGTACCACAATATCTAGCGATAATTCCTCCATGGACTTTCAGGCAACTCCATATGGTTGCAGTAACACTACCTTGCTTTGGCTCTTTTGTAACATGCTTAACAATACCTCTCCAACAATTAACTGTGGCACCCATACTTGGGCAATAGAAATACTTTCTGGCTTTCCATTTAGTGCTGGACATTCTACAATGACCTTCTTGTCGCAATTCTAAAATATCTATCCAAAATATCCCTCAGGAGGTTTCTTCTCTTCTTTCACTACAACACCATTGTGTAAAATCAGTTCACACTTAATTTTATCATAGAGTCAACAAATTCCATATGAATATCTCTCCTATGGCTACCCCTTCACTAAATACAACTTAAAGTCACACAAAGCGCTAGCCTTTTCCAAATTGGGAACCCATTTACCATCGGTCAATGTTTTCAATCCCATTTTTCTCAGACCCATCAGTACACTCTATGCGACATCCTCATCACGTTCCACTTCTGCAAAGTATTCATTGAACTTTTCACACTTAAATGTAATCTGAATATCCCATCCACTGGACCATTAAAATTTCCAGGAACATATTCAATTTTGTGGCACAAGGCTTGCAATTTTAAGGCTAACCATGGCAACCAAGCTAATAAAGATGGTCTCCCCCATGTGCAGTCATGTTTACAAGTGGTTTATAGACCCATCTAATGACAATCCCTGTTCTTCAAAGCGAAGTGTGGAACTGCTCAGCCACCCAAGTACAACCAAAAAGCTCCGGTTCCACCACAGAGGATTCTTTTCGTCAGAACACCAAGTGCGACAGCCGTAAAATACAACCAATTAATCTCCAACATACTTCAGCATCAAGACATCTCCTACTACACACCAATTCACATCTAAAGTAACCGCCACACAGAGTTTTAAACATGGTCTGGGAACAACCTTTGATGGATCCTACTAGAACATTTTTCTCTATCTTATTCTTAAACAATCTTTCCATTCTTTTTCATTAACCGACAGAGGTTCCATGTTAGAGGCATAGTTTTCAGTTAATCGGTTATAAAATTCTCAGAGGTATAAAAATGCTAAAGACTGTTTCTTATACTCCGGTTCTAAGTGACACAACTACTGCATTAATGTGGTCAATTTTAGGCCCTACTTCATTCTCTGAAATGTTATCCGATGCATACTACTTCAGCCTTCCCAATTTCCATTTATGATGCTTAAAATGTAACTACATCTTCTGAAAACCTCATAACACCATCTGTAAATTACTATCATGTTCTGCTTTGTCCTTGCCAAAACACAGGATGTCATACTGGAAAGCTTTTGCTCCACATAAAGCTTGCAGAACTATGCACATACCCTTTGGAACACAGCAACTCTAGTGTTCTTAAATGACATTCTTTTATATAGATAAACTTCTTCTGTCTTTATGCAGTAAGATGTTTAGAGTCATCTGCCAAATCAACTTGGTGATATGCACTAGTTAAATCAATAGTAGAAAGGACTGTGGCTCCTGGCACTGTAGCAATATTCTTTTGTCAATTTGGTACTGGAAAGCAATTAATAAAGCCTTATGTCCACTGCTAAAGGTCTTTAACAACCAGTATCGCCAGTTAACGCTGTTACCTCCTCCTGCTTCAACACACTCCGCATACTCTGGAAGATCTTCCGCTGGATCCCCACTGGAACCAGGAAAACGGTCACCCAGGCCCTCGTCACCAGCTGTCTGGACTACGCTGGGACCACCGCCAAACTACAGAAAAGACTCCAGCGCATCCAGAACGCCTCAGCATGACTCGTCTTGGACATCCCCCGACACAGCCACATCTCCGCCCACCTGAGGGACCTGCACTGGCTCCCTGTCAGCAAAAGGATCACGTTCAGACTCCTCATCCACGCACACAAGGCTCACCACGACTTGGGCCCCGAATACCTCAACAACCGCCTCACGTTCTACATGCCAACCCGCCAGCTTCGCTCCGCCAGCCTCGCCCTCGCCACCATCCCACGGATCCGCAGAACCACCACCGGAGGAAGATCCTTCACCTACCTGGCAGCCAAGACCTGGAACACCCTCCCCACCCACCTACGACTCACCCAGGACCATCTCTCCTTCAGGAAGCAACTCAAGACCTGGCTTTTCGAGCAGTAGCAGACCCCCCCCCCAAAGACCCCACCCTCCCAGCGCCTTGAGACCCTAGCGGGTGAGTAGCGCGCTTTACAAATACTCTTGATTGATATAGCCCAAGGCAGAAGGTCTATAAGGTTATTAGAACATTCCACCCACTAAGGGTATAATGTTTTAAATGAAAAAGGGAGAAACAGATGGACAAACATTGGAATATTGGAGCAGAAGGCTTGTACCAGCCATTATAAGCCCAGAACGACTCCATTGTCTTCAATGGAGTTCTCAACATTATAATGTTCTAATATAGCCTCATAGCCAGTTACAGAGGGCTATAATGGCCATTAAAGGCCTGCTCCTACGTTAAAGGCCCAAGCCGCAGGCGAGAGCCTTTAGCAAGGGAGCAAGTCTTTAACACCTTGGCTGCTCACGATATTCTTCCCCTGTGCTGGAGGTCAATGAAGATGGGTGTGGTCACGACGAGCTCAGTTAGTCATGAGCACACGAGCACTGTGCCTCATGACGAGCTCAGCTCGTCATGAGCACAGAAGGGGTTAATGGCTGATATAGCCTGCTAGAGGAGGGCTATAAGACTATTAGAACAGTCCACCCCTAGAAGGCAGAATGTTCTCAATAGAAAAACAAAGGCCTCCTGGAACCCGAGGGAGTTGAAATCTCCTCCTCTGTGAGGCCTTTGTTCAACGTAACAGCTGTGAACAAAGGCAAACTTTGGATTGTTGATGCTCTGGGCTTCTACCGATCATTAGAGTCCCAGAGCACTTCATTGTCTTCAATGGACCTCTCAACATTCCAGTGTTCTAACATAATTTGCATGCATATTATCTAAAACCCTTCTTTTTTTAATATTCAAAATCAGACTAAACAAAAACCTTCATTTTGATGTTATGACCCGAGTCACTCCCGGGGCATGTTTGCCTTTAATGCTTTTCTACTAGACTGCAATTTATCAAACAACTTTCTACTAACAATGGTTTACCAAGAGCATTAATCTATCATTATATCAACCACCACACCCTAAATGTTTAGCTCAGAACGAGGCACACCTGATTATTTTCTCCACAGGACCTTTATAACTTCAAAATAGCACCAGACCATCTCCTGCTTCCTCTTTATCCTTGTCAGGTACACAATCGATGCCCCTCCCACTATCCTGACAACCCTTCTAAAATGTCCCTTTCTTTTGAAACTATTGCAGATTCTAGCAACGGCATACTTGCATATGTGTATACTGCTGAAGCTTATGAGTAGTAATGTACTACAGAAAGCACATTTTTATTTTATTCCATGACATTTGATGTACTTATATACCTTGATCTTGTAAATTAAAGAGGTTTGATACATCTAAGATGGCAACCATACTGCACTATTTTTGTAGTACTGTTCACAAAGTGCTCTTTCCATGACCACGTACTCACTGACTTAAGATTGTGGTTGCATGAATGACAAAGGCCATGGGGACAAAACGTGTTGCATGAGCTGGTGTTTTTGTTCAGATTAAATGGATATATCTATTGCAATGCCCTGAGTGTGCATGTATACATTTTTACTTATAGCGTTTGGATTTATTTATATATCTACACTGGAAAAAAAGGTTAAAGTAACATTATAGTTAGGTGAAATGTTCAGTAACAACATAAAACTCTAAAAACCACTGAAATTCACCAGTTATAGTTATCTCAAGTAACTATAACTGTTGCCCTAAGGGGACTATAGTTCGTGCCCCCGCCATGCACAGTTTTCTCATCAATAATTTCAATGCAAATGTTGCAGTGGTGTTATCAATGATGATGCCTCCTCTGCAACAACAAAAAAGAGCGTTGTCCCCTCACGCCCTGGCCCTGGCCCAATTAAGTGCGGGAGACCACGCTTTTTTTGTTGCAAAGATTTGTAGGTCTTCAGCGAATTAGCGTCAACATTAAAAAAAAAATGGGCACAGGCGGGCTCCCTCTGTGACCCCACCACCAGGCCAAGGGGTCACAGTATCTGTACCTTGCCCCCTTAGGTCTTTTTTTGCATTATTCTTAGGTCTCTGGAAGGCTTCAATCTAGAAAGGAGGAGGAGAGTGTTCTCAGTGCATAGGGCAGAACTATGGAATGCTCTTCCAGATAAGATGCAAAAACAGTATTGTTCTCTAAATAAGTTAGGCACCTCTCTGTGTCATATCTTAGTTAGGGCTACCTCCATGCCAATAAGCTGCATTCAAGAAAAAAGTAGGACTCATGACAGACTGACTGCTACAGATTAAGACCTCATTGCTGACCACTTCAAGATTTGCATTCTTTGCTCAAGACAGAAGAACGCTACATTACCCTTTCACCAGACGAAAATCACAGTATGCCAACATAACCCAGCCATGCGGAAAAACTAAGCCATTTAAATATTTGGAACTGCACACATCACTTAGCGATTTTACTTCACCATTTCCCGCCAAAGAACTCCTCTATGTCACCATCTCAAATGTGAGTGATTGCTCTTACCTCCACAACCAGCTCATCCATTTTCTCAGAATACACAATGTGCATTTGTTTGAAGACAGTCACTGGAGAGCAGTTGGTATGACGCTCCAGATGTGACCTTTTCTATGACTTCGTGTTTTGGCTTCCCTGGTATCAGGACTGATGGAGATATTTCAAAATCAGTCTCAATAACCAACATGTTAACCCAAAAGACAACCAAAACAGTCGGTGTTGTGCTTCTAAAGGCATCCTGTATCCAGGACACTTCTAAACCTCAAAGCTTCTAGGCTTCCATGTCAGAGACCATCTGATATTCAAATGGGTTCTTACAAATGCCACTACTATTTAAAAACTGAGCGGATATTTCATCGGAAAATGGGATATGAGCAGAGACGTGTAATAGGAGCTGGCGATGAGATGGGAAGAATGGGTGGAAGATGCCGTGTATTAACGGACTGCTTGAAACAAAGATAGAAAGATGCGCGTAGACTGAATGAAGCTCTTAAACCCCCCACAGAACAAGAAGTAATGTCAACTTATCTGATTCAATGTTGTGCACTGACCTGATACTGAATCTGAGTTTTACTGAAAGGTATGCATCACACAGTAATTGGATGATAAAATACTAAAACATTTTTTTAAAAGCCTATTTCAAAACTGTCCCAGACTGTGCAAATACTGGCAGTCCCAGTTTCTCTCTGAGCCTTTGGTGGTAACCGGGCCCGAGCGCTATGTTCCAAGAAGTCCTGTGACTGCATTTGCTTGAAAGGAAGAAGGCTGCGTGAATTCCTGGTACAACAGATGGCAGGTATGGACAAAGCAGCATGTCGCTCCCCACGTCCAGCATAAGTTGTTGGTGGGTGTATTGGGATACACCGCCAAGAGAGATTGTTGAGGACATTACTCCTTCGCTGGTTATTGAGTCCTGGTCATCAGTGCTTGTACACTGACTGCTTCCAGCCTGTTCATACTTACAAGGTGACGCAACACGCATGGCCATGCGCCAAGTCTGCTGCACGCGTTGGCTCCGTGGTTAAGGCAGTTGTAAAGCAGGCAGGCGATGGACTCCCTGCCGTTACAACAATGCATCTGGGTCGTTGGGAGACCTTCCTGTATATTTTAGAGTCAGCTTTGTGCTTGGCCTTGTCAGCCTCGGACTTCCATCTCAGTGGGACTTATTGCTTCAGGAAGCTTCCCCACCAGGAAACTCTTTATTCCTGCTGGTTGGATCGCATGTTATTCAAACCCTTGGCTCCCCTTTAGATTTACGAGGTGGAGCTGAGTTTTTTTTCATTCCCTTGTTTCCCACTTCCTTCCTTCCTGACGGATCCAGTCACAGCTTTGGACGCCTCTTGAAGTTGGTATAGAGGTATGGCTTTACCTTACTGCTCTCACTTTCATTACGAACCTGTGATTATTAAATCTGAGGCGGTGTAATCGTTCCATTTTTCTTAAAGTCAGAAATATAGCATGACACACAGACAGGGTCAGAATGGCCTACACTACAGGGCAATCGGACCATGACAAAAGAGCTGGTCTCAGTTTGTGGGTCGATTTTTGGGTTATTTGTGGGCCTGTTTAATGGTCTGGTGGACCGTTTTTAGGTCTCGGCGTCAACGCGCGGAAGCGCGTCTCCGCCGAGATCTTTTGTCAGCGACTATCATTCCCAGGAGACAGTCCTGGCCACGCGCATCCTTCCAGGCGATTTGTAACTGGAACGCGCGCTGTGGCCAGGCGCTGTCTCCTGGGAAGCGCAAGCACCACACACGCATGCGCATACACACACACACAAGCACCCATGCACGCACGCACATACATACATACATACAGAGACACCACCCCTGACTCATACACACACGCGCGCACACACACAAGTGCACCGAGGCCCCCCTCCCCCCCCCGCCGTCCCCGTCGCACACATACATACACACACACACGAGCATACACACACACACACGAGCATACACACACGTGCACCAATCCCGCTCCAGCCTTTAGGAACTTACCTTACCTCAGCACGCGGCGCCCAACCTCCTGCTGGCGCGGCCCCGGGGCTCTACACCGCTCACAGGAGCGCCGGGCCGCGAGACACAACGACTCCGCCTGCCTCCTCTTCAGTTCCGGTCTGAACGTGGCCCCGCCCCCGTCACTGGCGACCGTGCCTGACTTCCGGGGCGGCCGGATACGTGCCTAAACAATAGCGATGCGGGCCACTTCATCTTTGGATTTTCATCCTAATCCTCTGGGGGCAAACATACATACAACTGCCCAACTATTTCCAAAAACGTACCCTAACAAAATGACAGATCTATTGGCTTTACCAGTGCATATTTTGTAATCCTTGCGTATTATTCAGAAAATACATATTTTTACTGTTTCTTACAAACGTGTTTTGACCTTCAAGTTATGCTAACTTTAATGATGCTTTAAATGTTTGTTGCATAATATATCCCTCACAAATCTCTGAAGAGTTCTGTGCTCCGCTATGTTAGCAAGTAGGCTCAAATACCTTCCAAGTGGCCTGGTTTCGCTGATAGGGAGCTCTGTTGCAGCTCACATAAAGACAGTGACCTCTCACTGCCTTGGCCTTCGTGTCGGAGTACCTACTTTTATTAAGCATTTTACGTTGCTTTTATATTGCACATGCTCAAAAATGGAAAGTTAAGTGGATTCCTGTTTGTCGAACAGCTGGTTTCTCTGTGTGCATATTTTAGCTACCTACATCCACTGGGCATGATCCTCGCCCTCGAAATCTCAGAGTGCAGAGGGGTGAGTGCAGAGTGGTGAGTGCAGAGTGGTGAGTGCAGAGTGGTGAGTGCAGAGTGGTGAGTGCAGAGTGGTGAGTGCAGAGTGGCGAGTGCAGAGTGCAGAGTGGTGAGTGCAGAGTGCAGAGTGGTGAGTGCAGAGTGCAGAGTGGTGAGTGCAGAGTGGTGAGTGCAGAGTGCAGAGTGCAGAGTGGTGAGTGCAGAGTGCAGAGTGGTGAGTGCAGAGTGGTGAGTGCAGAGTGCAGAGTGCAGAGTGGTGAGTGCAGAGTGCAGAGTGGTGAGTGCAGAGTGCAGAGTGGTGAGTGCAGAGTGCAGAGTGGTGAGTGCAGAGTGGTGAGTGCAGAGTGCAGAGTGGTGAGTGCAGAGTGCAGAGTGCAGAGTGGTGAGTGCAGAGTGCAGAGTGGTGAGTGCAGAGTGGTGAGTGCAGAGTGGTGAGTGCAGAGTGGTGAGTGCAGAGTGGTGAGTGCAGAGTGGTGAGTGCAGAGTGCAGAGTGGTGAGTGGTGAGTGCAGAGTGGTGAGTGCAGAGTGGTGAGTGCAGAGTGGTGAGTGCAGAGTGGTGAGTGCAGAGTGCAGAGTGGTGAGTGCAGAGTGGTGAGTGCAGAGTGGTGAGTGCAGAGTGGTGAGTGCAGAGTGGTGAGTGCAGAGAGGTGAGTGGTGAGTGCAGAGTGGTGAGTGCAGAGTGCAGAGTGGTGAGTGCAGAGTGGTGAGTGCAGAGTGCAGAGTGGTGAGTGCAGAGTGGTGAGTGCAGAGTGCAGAGTGCAGAGTGGTGAGTGCAGAGTGGTGAGTGCAGAGTGCAGAGTGGTGAGTGCAGAGTGGTGAGTGCAGAGTGGTGAGTGCAGAGTGGTGAGTGCAGAGTGGTGAGTGCAGAGTGGTGAGTGCAGAGTGGTGAGTGCAGAGTGCAGAGTGGTGAGTGCAGAGTGGTGAGTGCAGAGTGGTGAGTGCAGAGTGGTGAGTGCAGAGTGCAGAGTGGTGAGTGCAGAGTGGTGAGTGCAGAGTGGTGAGTGCAGAGTGGTGAGTGCAGAGAGGTGAGTGGTGAGTGCAGAGTGGTGAGTGCAGAGAGGTGAGTGGTGAGTGCAGAGTGGTGAGTGCAGAGTGCAGAGTGGTGAGTGCAGAGTGGTGAGTGCAGAGTGCAGAGTGGTGAGTGCAGAGTGCAGAGTGCAGAGTGCAGAGTGGTGAGTGCAGAGTGGTGAGTGCAGAGTGGTGAGTGCAGAGTGCAGAGTGGTGAGTGCAGAGTGCAGAGTGCAGAGTGCAGAGTGGTGAGTGCAGAGTGGTGAGTGCAGAGTGGTGAGTGCAGAGTGGTGAGTGCAGAGTGGTGAGTGCAGAGTGGTGAGTGCAGAGTGCAGAGTGGTGAGTGCAGAGTGCAGAGTGCAGAGTGCAGAGTGCAGAGTGCAGAGTGCAGAGTGGTGAGTGCAGAGTGGTGAGTGCAGAGTGGTGAGTGCAGAGTGGTGAGTGCAGAGTGCAGAGTGGTGAGTGCAGAGTGCAGAGTGCAGAGTGGTGAGTGCAGAGTGGTGAGTGCAGAGTGGTGAGTGCAGAGTGGTGAGTGCAGAGTGCAGAGTGGTGAGTGCAGAGTGCAGAGTGGTGAGTGCAGAGTGCAGAGTGGTGAGTGCAGAGTGCAGAGTGGTGAGTGCAGAGTGCAGAGTGGTGAGTGCAGAGTGCAGAGTGGTGAGTGCAGAGTGGTGAGTGCAGAGTGCAGAGTGGTGAGTGCAGAGTGCAGAGTGGTGAGTGCAGAGTGCAGAGTGGTGAGTGCAGAGTGCAGAGTGGTGAGTGCAGAGTGGTGAGTGCAGAGTGCAGAGTGGTGAGTGCAGAGTGCAGAGTGCAGAGTGGTGAGTGCAGAGTGCAGAGTGGTGAGTGCAGAGTGGTGAGTGCAGAGTGGTGAGTGCAGAGTGCAGAGTGGTGAGTGCAGAGTGGTGAGTGCAGAGTGGTGAGTGCAGAGTGGTGAGTGCAGAGTGGTGAGTGCAGAGTGGTGAGTGCAGAGTGGTGAGTGCAGAGTGGTGAGTGCAGAGTGGTGAGTGCAGAGTGGCGAGTGCAGAGTGGCGAGTGCAGAGTGGCGAGTGGCGAGTGCAGAGTGGCGAGTGCAGAGTGGCGAGTGCAGAGTGCAGAGTGGTGAGTGCAGAGTGGTGAGTGCAGAGTGGTGAATGCAGAGTGGTGAGTGCAGAGTGGTGAGTGCAGAGTGGTGAGTGCAGAGTGGTGAGTGCAGAGTGGTGAGTGCAGAGTGGTGAGTGGTGAGTGCAGAGTGGTGAGTGCAGAGTGGTGAGTGCAGAGTGGTGAGTGGCGAGTGCAGAGTGGCGAGTGCAGAGTGGCGAGTGCAGAGTGCAGAGTGGCGAGTGCAGAGTGCAGAGTGGCGAGTGCAGAGTGGCGAGTGTGCAGAGTGGTGAGTGTGCAGAGTGGCGAGTGTGCAGAGTGGTGAGTGTGCATAGTGGTGAGTGTGCAGAGTGGTGAGTGTGCAGAGTGGTGAGTGTGCAGAGTGGTGAGTGTGCAGAGCAGTGAGTGCAGAGCAGTGAGTGCAGAGCAGTGAGTGCAGAGCAAGTGTGCAGAGCATTGTGTGCTGTTGAGTGCAGAGTGCTGTGTATTGGCAATGTTAATGACAATGGCCATTTATTTTTGATTTAAAGAAAAAAAATGTCATGAGCAATGCCAATAGCTCTACCTTTAATGATGCCGAGACCATTGCATTGCAAATGCTTGTTTTTTTTAATGTTGAGGTCTCTGATATTGCCACAAACATTGCCTGCAGCAAGCACAAATGCATGTCTCCCAAATTTCAAAACTGCCATTGTTTGCAAATGTAAAGTCCAGTTTTTACATAATTTATTCGCTAACGGAGGCACTTTTACTTTCGGTGCCCTGGCCTACTTTCTGTCCGAGTCCGACCCTGCCTGGACACGGTCGGAAGTGCAAACTCAAAGGCCCTGAAGATTATACTTTAACCACCGAATGTTTATAGTTTATTTGAGGATGTGCCCCCCAACACCTTGAAAAACATGGCGAAGGTGACCACATTTCCTTTCTGTAGTGTTTCTGCCAGGTTCTCCCTTCTTAGCCCCGCCTCGCTGGCGCGCGCACAGCTGCGGCAGGTATCGGCAGCCCTGACGGGGCCTGCTCTGCATAATAATAGCTCGGGCTCTTTCAGCGCATTAAAAGTCAATCCCTCCTCCCAGGCAGGACTAAAAATAAAACCGAACGTCCCTGTGCCAAGGGAGCCATTCCCTGAAGAGCACAGAGTTTCCAGTCACACAGGGAACCACATGGGCACAAATGACGGCGACGTATTGAAGACAGGAAGTCGAGTCACTTGGTAACCACGTCCTTAAGAACGGAGCGTGATGTCGCGCGCATAGTCACATCAGGGCCACATGAACACCCGCCCCACATGCCCAAACCCGCAAATAACACAAAGACACAAGTATTAGGTTTGGGAAAAATTGCTGCAGGTTTATTACATACAACATATGTAATGACGGTGGGTTAACTTACGGGCGATCCTAGGGCAGGCCGCATTCTCGCCACCTGCCCGCCTGTTGAGCCAAACAACACAGTGGCGAACCACCCAACTGTTGTACAAATACCATAATTATACTGACACGCCCATTTGCTGGGCGTGACTAGGCAAACCCCCGGTTGCACAGGCCAACAACCGCCCGAAGGACTACTGGGGTGCCGACACGGATTCCTGCACCTCCCATGAGGTTACAGGTTAGGCTCTGAGGTTATGCTCTGGCACCCCTATGTGCCCGCTGACGTCCAGCGTTTGCACCTCTCTTCTTCCGGATCGCCCAGTAACTCCGCCTGCAACGAAAAAAGGAACACATTAAATGCTCCCCCCTGCGCCCCCTCAAGCAGACACTCTGGGTTAGAGGAAGGGCGGGAAAAGAGTGTCCCAACAAGGAACTACAACGTCCGGAGCGGCAAAGAGGCCTCCCCAGCGGGGTAGAGGTCAGAAATACTCTCGCCGGCTCCTCCCAGCCGCCCCGGACGTGCATCACCTACACAGTCTCCACCAACCAGGGGAGACTGCCATGGGTGAGGAACTGCTATGTCATGTGGGGGCGGGACAGCCCTCCATGACTAGGAGCCCGCCCTCCTAATGGCCACTGCGTGGCCTCGGGCAGGCGCATAGTCACATCAGGGCCACATGAACACCCGCCCCACATGCCCAAACCCGCAAATAACACAAAGACACAAGTATTAGGTTTGGGAAAAATTGCTGCAGGTTTATTACATACAACATATGTAATGACGGTGGGTTAACTTACGGGCGATCCTAGGGCAGGCCGCATTCTCGCCACCTGCCCGCCTGTTGAGCCAAACAACACAGTGGCGAACCACCCAACTGTTGTACAAATACCATAATTATACTGACACGCCCATTTGCTGGGCGTGACTAGGCAAACCCCCGGTTGCACAGGCCAACAACCGCCCGAAGGACTACTGGGGTGCCGACACGGATTCCTGCACCTCCCATGAGGTTACAGGTTAGGCTCTGAGGTTATGCTCTGGCACCCCTATGTGCCCGCTGACGTCCAGCGTTTGCACCTCTCTTCTTCCGGATCGCCCAGTAACTCCGCCACAGCCCAGTGCGGTGGTTCCCGCTGCCGCACGGGCCCCCCACCATTATTACTGCTCTTTACCTGCAACCTACACCTAGAATTGCTACCTCCAGGCAGAGGAGGAACAGGGCAACGCCCATAGGCATGGGGTGCTACCATCAGGCACCAATAAACCTGTCCTACAACCCCTCAGGGAAACTAAAGGGGGTAGGAAGGGGCCCCTACTACAGAGGCCCTCAGTAACATGAAATAGGCTGTCCAGCGCGAGCCGCTGGGCCACCCCCATATCCCTTCCCACAGAGCGTCAGGAAACTGCGCCATGGAGTCACTGATACATCTGAATTACTGTCTACAAATCCAGCAGGGAGAATAATTGTGCTCACTGACACTAGGGAATAGGAGGGCACCAGACATACTATAGAACTAGAACGAGTCCCAGTTAAGCGATAATCCGAATCCACAGGCCGCACAGCCGGCATCCCCTGTCCTCTTAGGTTTTTTGGCTGGAAGCGGCTACAGACATAGTACAGTAAGGTAGCTAGACTGAAGGCCGACTACGACCACTTCCCGGGGACCGCAGCGCCTGCAACCGAGAGGCCCCTCGGCTGACCTGCGCAAGGGCATGCATGGATAAATGCCAGCCACTCCGACACCAATAGCCATCCACCCGGGAACAATCCCACTACCCCAGTAGGGAAGACTACCCCAGGCAAGAGACCAGGTGATGGGAAGGGCCCCCCCAGCAGAGAATCCCTCCCGAATGAACAAGCGCTGTCACAAAACCAATCAACTGCCCGATTCCGCGTCAGCAACTAATCCCCCAGGATACAGAAATCTATTGCAGCACTCACATGCATATATTGGAGTGACTAGCGAAGTGGTCTTGCAAGAGATAAACTGAAAACCACGGGGGCAGCTGAAAAAACACTTGCCCCCCCAGGTAATGCATTAATTCCTAAATAGGGCAGGAGAACCAAGGAAGGGGGGGGAATGACTATGACGTAAGACCCTACCAACATGGGAGAGCAACACATGTGCCGTTATCAAGGGTGCACAGGTAGAATTTCTCAGTTTAAAGTGGTTGCCATTATTGCAGTGCTCTATGTACCTGTGTTGATACTCTTTGTTGCACACCACACCACTCCTCTTGCCGCACTGTTTGCTATTTTTCACGTGCTTATCTTAACACTTGTACCGGTGCAAACATAGCCTACGTAACGTTTGATCTTGTACTTGGGTGTCTGGTGTGCACTGCGTGCTAAACCCATTGCACCCCACACCGGGTGGCAAGTTTGCCGACGGCCTGGCCCAATCACTTGTGCTGCACCCCCTTCGCCTGCCCTAAATAATAGGGGGTACTAACAACTCCTAGAGTTCTAAGCATATATATGATTACCCTAGTTAGTAATCCAGCACATGTAGATCCATACAGACTTCCCAGGTGTAACTAAATACTTAGCCTGGGCTGTCAAGCAATTACACCCCCAGTATTTCAAATAATAGCAAGCCACCTGTTTAACCTACTGGAGTAATTACGAGGACCCATACATAGCTGACAACGTCTGGGAATATGTAGGTGGCCCATCCAGTCATTTTGTTTATGACGTGACATAAGAATGTCTATGTCCAGCACTTCACCGCATGTTAGAAAAGGACTAAAAGAGATCGGCCGTTGTGCCTAACTAATAGGATGAAGACCTCTTTGTGGTAACTGGGGGCAAGGTAACGTCAGCGCTTTGAAAATAACAATACATAAAAGATACTGGATTTTCTTTGGAGAATACCTGCGCGTCAGATACATGGCAGAACTATCAAATTAAAGTAGTCGTGCGTTGCCCGGACAACAGGTTACTTACTTAACAGGGCCGAAGTGCAGCGCTATCTATAGCTGTGTTTTGCCTTGTTTACTTTAAGCATGAATCGCAAGGTTTGGGTGCGCGGTGCCTGTCTAATAGGGCAATGAGTGTGACATTGGCACTGTTAAGAGGAAGAAACTGGGCCCCAGGAAGGAGAAAGGGTGACGAAATTGCAGCCATGATCACTAGAGTAATGTCACTTTACCCTGAAATACAAGCCCCTACCGTGGAACAGAATGAGCCACATTGTAGGGTAAATTTCCCCCGGCTCCGGGGTTCCTTCCAAGGAGTACAGATGGGGTAAAAGACCGCCCCCACCCCATATACACAGCCAGTTGCCTGCTCACTGGCTTGGGCCACCACTAAAAGTGCGCACTAGACCCTTTAAACACCCCACCATCTGCATATAATATACTCTTGCAGCATGCCTACCGGACCCTTTTCCACTTGTAACGCCCCACAAGCTAACACGTAACGTAACTCAGGGAAACTGGTCTTGCCAAACAGGTCTGGTCATATAAGAACAGGTGTAGGGTCTTATACATCACTTCTTGTCCTGCATACAGCTAAAATATTATCATGCCAGTTCTATCACATGCTAAGCTGCTGACATCCTCCCACCCACACCATTGCAGAACTTGTAAAGCCGGCCTATAGATAGATGAGGGAGTACCAGGGCTACATAAGGGTAAAGTTATAAGCTATAGTATTAAGCTATAGAGTAAACCGAACATATCAGACCTGATGACCAGTGTCCCTACCACTTCCAGACTTTACAAGGGGCAAATCAGTCATAGAGCCTCTATTTCTTAGCCCGAATGAGCCGGTCATACTAGGATCTCAATGGCAACTCATGCTAAAACCCTGGACGAAAGAACAGATAAAGCGGATGGGTAGCAAACGGGCGGGGCATCATGTCCTAATCGTGCCTGCCACTCGAAACCTAACCAGGCCGCGCCTGGGCTAAAACAACATGCATCAAGTCCTAAACCCAACAGGTATAAAGCATGCGACCGACATCTGATCATCTGAAGATTGAATGTACTCAATTTCGCAACGGAATGTATAGGAAGAAAAGTAGCTGGTCTCAAGAGGGGGGTACCTCTGTTGAAGGGGGGGGGGGGTGGCTATTGTCAGGCCAGCCAAGCCAGCGCATAAAATACGTGTCGCTCAATAAGCCTGACCAGGGGGTCTGGATGGTGAGGGCGAAAGCCCCAACACCGGGAACCAGGATGCTTGTATCCAAACCAGGGAGGGCCAGGATTGGCAGGGAGGGCTGGGCTATTCCCCAGAGAAGACGAGACTAGAATACTGCACATATAGGAGCGTCTATACTGGAGTGGCGAAGAGAGCTACCGGACGAAGATGGATGCAATCACAAGGAAGAAATGTTGGATGAGGCAGGACACCAGCTAACCACATAAAGTACCGTGCTCCTCATTGCAGCGGACGGCACGGAGCCTTCGTGTAAGGGGGAAGTTACCCTGCTCCATGCCTGCGCGACACTTACTTAATCGCACGAAAGCAGGTTTATGCCTAACCATTACCTTGGTAATGCACCTTTACCTAGGATAAAGACCTACAAGGAAGACACAACGTGAACACAGATATAGCTACCGGGCAGACGACAAAGCCAGGCAATCTGCATTAAATGTATTACCCAACACGTGGACCCCGCAGTTACTGCTACAAACCAATGACTAATTTAGGGCTTCTGAAAACCGACGATGCATCCTCAAAATCTTGACCCACCAGCGATAGAGTCTTGATACAATGCCCTACTTTGGAAAGGAGTTACTCAAGAACCGGGTTCCCCCCAATCTTGCTAATACAAGAACCAACCACTGTATGATACTTCAGAGTATCCCCTCGCACATAAGGGGAATACACAGCATAGACTTCCCAATCTGGGGGGGGGGGGGGGGCACCCGTTTCTAGATGCATCTTGACTCGTCAGCGCACAACAGTAAGAAGTTATTATCCTATCAGTTAACCCCTTTACGAAATCCTATTCATTTAGTCCCTAGAATTCCCGTGGTTAGATTGCCAGGCTGCAGTGAAGGAGACCCCTGCGTTATTCTGCAGGAGTCCAATCAAGGACCATCGAAGTGCATCAACCTCAGAAACTTCTCAGCAAAGACCGGTCCTATGTAAGCAGTGTCATACTTATTGCATTGGCAGGATAGCTCAGTCGTAGCACAGAAGACAAACAGGAAGGAGGTGTGGTAATAATGCCATGCATCCAATAACAGTAAACAGTATATTATACGAGTGTTTATGGAAAGCACAAACTCCAGACTCTGTACCATGGTTGGGATTGGCGTTACTAATAGTAGTGCATTCCTAACCAAACAAACCTTTTTTGGCACATTAGGGTCATGAGACTGGTGGAAACATAAGGCTCCAATCCTGTACTTGCAGTTCGCAGGCAACTCTTTGATGACAGTTAAAGGCTCGCAGTACTGTATTAGGATTGTAACTTATCAAAGAAGAACAAAAGTGTCCGTTGCAAAAGCGGAAACCACTGAGCTTATCCAAGTAGCCAGAATCGAAATTATTATCCGGTATTTTATGGCCCGGGCGAGACGCGGGTAAGACAACGCGGCGCAATACCCAGTTCCACTTTGAATAACATACCGCGTACAATTTGGCACAGAAGAAATGCATAGCTACATTGATTCGCTGCGGACTAGCAGGCCGAAGCGTCCCCATCGTCATAACACCCGTTTGAGCTGCCACTGGTATTCAGAGGGCCAAAATACTGCCAGGAATAGGAGTACCGTCGCATGCAACCCAGACCCCCAGCCCGGCCTACGAAAGGCCTCGTGCATTACGCCAAATCCCTCGCACACACTCGACTCCATCTTGAGCCAACCCCCGATGCATAGTTGATACATACCTCGCAACAAAGGCTGAAACAGTGGACCACCGCGCAGCCCGAGGAGTGCGAGGAAGAGGGGGGGGGGGGTGCTCGGCGTGCCGGCCGGACCTGCAGCGGGAGGGAATAACACAATTTAAGAGATGCCGCGCGCAAATTAAATCCGTTCCGCGATTGGGCCTCGAGGTGCGATGGCCCCAATGCTCCCTTGTAATACCGACCACCATCAACTAAACTGTGCATGGGATAGGCCTACCCTCGCCCAGAAATTACCATGCAACGCGTAAATAAATATGTCACACGAATGGGCCTCGAAGTAACATGGCCCCACGATACTAAACTCGCATTTGAAACAACACAACACAAAGAAATGCAGAGAACGGAAGTGAGAAGCCAGTGAATGCCGACGGGCGCTCACTGATTACTGCCCGGAAAAACCCCTTTTGCAAAGCCTGTCCCCAGCCCGACAATGATGCACAGCAGACATGCATAAACATTACTCGATACTCGACCCCGCCTACTCTAGCCCCCCCCGACGGGGGGCGCGGGCACGAGAGGGGATAAACTACCCAGATCCCCGGGCACCAGGAATTAGAGCCGTCCGTTAAACATCGCGTCAGCGGAGGACACCCTGCGACCCCCAAATAACAAATTGAAACATGTAGCGGGCAGCTACTACACCGATGCGTGAAGAGAACTCATAGTCAATTAAAATAGCTGTGAGTGTTCGTGCCAAACCGAAGCTCACCAAATGCCACTACCTGGACCCGATAAAGAAATGTGACTTTCGGTTTCCAGAGTGAGATAAGGCGAAAATAAACACGCTGAGTTATCTACAGAAATGCCTACAAAATGCAGATAAGGCTCGGGGGAAGTCGAACTCTGGCGTCTCCCCCTCGAAGTGTGGACCCACCCGAAATAAACTACGGCCCATACACATGAGATCATACATACAAGATGTTAATGTAACGGTGACACCGGTCATATAGCTAAAATTGAAAACATGTCCTATAAGTCAAGCTTGCAAGAGGGGAAAACCGAAGCATCGCCCAGGCCATGTGATGAAGGCAGCTGTACCAGTGATGCAAAATACTAAACGCGTGAACAGTACATGATACCTATCAAAGAATGAAAAGAAATCCCTCAAAGACGAAAATTATTGCAGTCTTCCAGGATGGCTAGAACCCTGTTTCCCTGCACTAAAGACGCCAGCTTACAAGTGCAGCCACCTCCTCGCGCCAACAATAGAAGAAACACCAGGGGATAGCTTTCCAAGCCCGACCAGATGCAGGCTGGACACCACAAAGTTCCGCACCCGGCAGGCCTCCCAGGTTCTCCAAGATCCCCCTATAAAATCATGCACGTAAGGATTAGACACGTGGGGATACACCCGGAGGTCACTTTTCTGTGAGCTGTGTGCAAGGCGGGCAATACTGAAAGAAAACAACGCTCACTGATCCGCAGTAAACATCCATGCAATGCATATAACTGCCTAGTGCCTCTAAAACATTCACCCATACTTTTACTGTCTGGCCCACATGCCCCGACACTTCACTGAACACGATGCCCCCCCCTCCCCCCAGCTGCCACCTCATGCTGTAAAATATACGAGAATTCACCACTTCCTTTCAGGGCTCCGTAAACTCTACAATGTTTGATATCAGTAGGCTGCTGCTGTCCTTTCGAACCCTGAATTAGCTTAATATGTCGTAAGCAAAATACTGGACTCCTTCACGCTTCACCCAATTTTTCTCCGCCCAGTGCTGTCATTTTGCAATGCCTCACTCACCCTTTCTACCTGAGGGAGGGTAGAACTGTGCTGGAGCTGGACGAGATGTACTCAGGGGACCCATAAACTGGGGGGCAATTAGTGCCAGAAGAAAAGAGGTCGAGTCACGGGGGTAGGCATGAAAAGCAGAGTCTGCCAATCAACATATTTTTTAAAAAAATCTGCCGCAAAGAAATTGCGAATAAAGACAAATGTGACAGTAAATATGTTCTAGCTGACTCAATGGATCACAAAGAGACTGTATTTAAAATATCTAATGAAGGAGATGCTGCTGCAGGGATTTTTGTGGGCCCTCTTTTAATGGGTTAGATCAATGATAAAATAACTCTTGTGGATAATGCTGTTCCAGGAACATTCTGGGGTTTCTTCAATCACAATTTTGACCCATAAAGTAGCATAGAGGATTAACGTGCATGCAGCAAAGAACATCTTGTAACCTGCAGATCACAGATTTGTATCTTAAGTAGACAGGTGAGTGGGCTACTGTTTGTCAGAGAGATTATTTTGTTACTTCCAATCCATCAGTTGTGATCCTAATATATAGCACATTGAGCTATCAGCAGCATCAAGCAGCAGCATGAAAACTGCAAGACATGGGTTTAGACCTTTTTTTTTCAATCTGTTGTTATTCTAAGTTTGCAAAGTAGGATTCCTATGGGTAATAAAGTAGTCTTGTTAGTACTGACAACCCCTACCACTGTGTTGTGTTTTAAATCCGGATTTTGTGTTTCTCTTGACCATGCACTTTTAACATATAATGTCTACAAGTATGGATGATATGTGACTCCTGCATCATTTTACTGTTGTTGTCTTTTGCACCATTTTCTGTATATTGATTTCCTCATTTGTATGATGTATTGTCTCTTTGAGTTTGAAGTAAAGCGCTGCAACACCCTACACTGGGATGAGTAGCGATCTAAAAGAATTAAATAAAACAATTTGGTAAGTGCCATTTAATGTGTTATTTGTCTAATTACTAATACACACCAGTACATCTGGCATAGCTGCTGGAACCCGGAACCTGCGGGATCCCCCTCATTCAATGCACTGGGATAGAAGCAAGGCTTTCTCCGCACTTTCCGATGCTTATGCCTCCATGAGACAGCCTGTCTAGAAAACCTCTTTAAGAAAAGAGGGCATGGCATGTTCACTGGATGCCTGTGACCTATGAAAGAGTCAGGGTTGAAGATGATGGTCTTAGTGACAGCTGGGGCTCACGTTAAATTTCAATTAACAATGTAAAGCCCCTTCCCATGGTGTCTGATAGAGTTCACAATGTAAAAGCAATTCCGGTTGTATTTCCAACAGAGTCAACAAAAGTAAAATTATTTTCTAATGAAGCTGTCAGTAAGTTCAAACTGTATGTCTTCCTATTTTATTTGCCAGAGTTTACAACTCCATCCTTATTGCATTTTTTTAGAGTACATTATGAAAAACCTATTTCTATTGTATTTGTAACAGTCAGCAAAATAAAACTTCTTTCTATGCTGTTTGGTAAGGAGTTCACAAAGTAACACCTCGTTCTACAGTATTAGAGAGTTCAAAATCCAACGCCCTTTCTTATTGTATTTGATTAATCTGGTTTGGGATGTCCCGGGGCAGTCATTAGTTACTTGTCCTCGACTGAGTCAAGGATGGTATGCTTCCTTTGGTGTCCTGAAGACTCTGTACATATAGTAAATATGACATGTCCCTCTAAAACACCAATCATGGACTATGGACAGCCCTAAAAATGGGCCACTGTATTAAACTCTGTCCTATTGCATTTGCCAGTGTTCACAATGTTACCTCCCTTTCTTCCTTGTGGTGACCACAAAGTAAAGCACCTTGCTATTGTTTTTGAGAGGGTTTACAATGTGAAATCGCTTGCAATTGCTTTGTCAGATAATTCAAAATGTAAAACCCCTTGCTATTGCAACTATCAGAGGGTTCCCAATGTAAAGTCCCTTTCTATGGTGTTTTTCAAGGTATTTACAATGTGTTATTCCTTGTCATTATATTTGGCAGAGAGTTCTCAATGTAAAACCCTATCTCAATGTTTTTTGAGAAATCTGGTTCAGGAGGTCCCAGAAGCCACTAGCAACAACGGCTTCATCGGAATGTCTTTCAACTCTGGTCTTTGGTCCTCCTGACCAAAGACACACAGACTGGGGACAAAGAACCCCTTTTAACCCCGTCTCTAAGCATAACATGGCAGAGCAGCCGCAGGGTGACTCGGGAAAAAACGTAAAACACAGCAACGCAGAACATTAACAGTTAATAAATCTATGCCCAGCCACTACCTTTTAGGTGTAAGCAAACCAGCACAGCTGTCTGGTTTCTGATGACATCTTGGGGACATTCTGAAAGCTTCCCTGGGAATGCATTCAGCCCATCGCTTAGCATTGGCTTTGTGGTTTGTATCTCGCATTTGCTTGCTTTCTATTCGCTGTCTCTATTTGTGTTAGGCTGTCCATCTTGAGTTCGTCCCTTCCTTGCCCAAACCCTATTTACTTTATTATTTCACCAGTACTGGATTTCTGTAAAAAGGTCTTTAAATCTTGTTGCGTTTGCTGTGCATTCAAAGACAAAGGTCAAATGTCAGACTGTTTTCCAGGGAGCTTAATGTTTAGTTTTCTGTCTCTAACTTCAGGGTGAGAGAATTTATGTGGCAAACATGCTGGCTGCTGGGGGGTGTGCTTAAGGAAGACTGTATTATGTTAATTAGCACACAACACAATTTAAATGTCTGTAAGTGAGCTGTGCAAAAATATCAGAATATTGCAAAATTAGAAAAGCACAAATGAAGCAACTTTTTTGGTAATTTTGAAGTGTGGTGGAAACATATCAATCAAACCAAATCAATAAGCTAAGTGATGACATTCTAACACATCGTGTGTGCCCTGTATACGTTTCTCAGTAAAACTGTCTGTCACTATAAATGTAATAGTCGTTTCAATTGAAGAGATGTTGTCTGTAATGGCAGTATGCTACTACAATATGCATACTAGACTTTACCCCACTCCACTCTACTGTTCACCACACCACACCACTGCAGTCTACTCTGCACCACTCGACACTATGCACTCCACTCACCTCTGCGTCACTGCACTCTCCTCTACTCTGCACTCTACAGCACTGTATTCTACCATGCACCACTTCATTCTGACAATCCACTCCTCTCTACACCACTGCACTCACCCCACTTCACTCTACACCACTCTCCTCTGCAACAGTACTCTCCGCCACTCTTCTCTGCACCACTCTATTGTACACCACTGCAGTCCCTGCCACTCTACTCTGCGTTGATCCACTCTAATCTACTCTGCACCACTACACTGTACACCTACACTCCACTTTACTCTACCCAGCAATACTGCACTCTACGACACAGCACTCTACCCTGAAACAATCTACACTTCTTCCTCTCAAAGCGCAAACATACTCTGGTGTTCGAAGGTGAAACACTTCTGCTTGCTAAATACAGTTTTTGAATTTTGAGGAGATTTCATATTTTTTACATTTCGTTTCTTGCTCGATCTAAGTGCAAAAGAGTTTGAAGACTCGGCTCGTGCGTGGGCTCTTGAGGGCAGAGCTGGCTCTTGGCTCGGCTCTGGATTAGCTCTCCCCGTACATTTGTTGGCTCGGCTCACCTCTAGTCACGACGCACTGCATACCCAATGAGAACAGCTGGGCAGCATCGCTGCACCTAGTGCCCAGGGGCGCTGGAATGATTCACGGCGATCAGCTCTGTGTCTGACTGGCACAGCTGTGCAGGGGCATAGATAGCAACAGTGCTGCAGGTGCAGTGGCACCTTGGCCCTCCTTGAATACAAGAATAGCTGCTCTTTCACTCAAAAACAATGGACGGGGCGGGCTTACTTGCATTAGATCTGTTGCAACTTAGCTACGTCACTGCAGACGTGACGGCAGCTTGATTCCGAGCACTGAAGGATTTATCACATATTAATGGTCTGGCAAAAAATACAGCGATGTAATTAAAACAGAATACTGAAACTACACAGGGGCGCGCTGTACTGCTAATGGGACAGCCGAGCTCTACTGCTGACCCGGCTGTAGTGACAGAGCAGCCACGGAGCGTGCGTGGTGCGCGCCACGGGAAATGCGGCCGGAAACGGCTCAGCGAGTAACTGCGCGCGGTAGACTCTCAAACTAACCAAGTGGGCATCCCAGAAGGCATGTGGCCAGCAGGTCTCACTCTGCTATCGTTTTGGCTTCAGTGTGTGGAAAAGAAGTTTATCTCGTCCCTCTTTTACATAGAGAAGGACTTAAATATATTTAAGTTAGACTTTTTACACCTTCGCTTACATTCACTCTGAACTTTTGATCAATCAGCCATTTCAAATTCCCCTGCTGGAGAGTTTGGCATTCAACACCTTGACGGCTTCAAATAAATAATGGGAAAAAAAACCCTGAACCCCCTACTTACCCCAAAAGTACTGCGCTTGCCCGAGGGTTGGGAACTGTGCGAATGGGTCCCGGGGGGACTTGGCACGAGCCAGTGTCCCCCTGGGATATTTCGAGCAATGGGACTTCCCACGCGGCGCGATTGGCTGGTTGGGGAAATGGGGAGGGGCTGGTTCGTGCTCTGGGTGGGAGCGGGAAGGTGACATCACTCGACAGGAGTGAAGGAGCGGTGGCGTCGTGTTTTGGACCCACCCACCCGCCCTCAGTTTTGGTACGTCATTGTTTTTTTTTTTTGTATTTATGTCAGTTTTTGTTTTTTATTTAAAAAAAAAAAAAGCAGAAAAAAGTAATGTCACTCTAGGGCAGTCTTGACAGTTCTCCTTTTGTGTTATATTTTTGTTTAGGCGTGTTTTTAGGGGATAGGATAGACTAGAGCGGACGTATCCTTTCTCTCTGAGGGTGGGGAGGGTAGGTGGAAAAGGTAAAGGAAAAGTTGGAAGGAAAAACAGTGGTTTGGTATTAAAACAGTTTTGGAGTTTTGGCAAATAATGAAATCATTGGAGAATGGTGATGTAAAACTAGTTGGGGAAAAGGTTTTGGAAATTATACAAAGGTGTTTGTTTATTAAATGTAAGGTTCGGAGTTTGTCTTTGGCTGTCCTAATAATAAAGTGACCTTTTATGCTATATGGCAGAGTTGTGCGGAGTGTCCTTATTTGCGCGATGGCAGGATGGTACCAGTGGCAGTCATTCTATCAGTGCGCTAACACTATAAGCAGTGCTTAATTTGAGCCGCTGGTTGTCGGTGGTACTCTTCGGCACTCATTTTGGGGCAAATTACATATTTTTAGGTTTCGGCTGCAAAAAGCTGCGCAAGCAGCTTTTGCAGGAGAAATCTATTGAGTTACAGTATGTGGCTCTGGAACCCGCCCTCTGTTTCATTGGCTAGCTCCATAAATGGAGGCTAGCCATTGGAACAGAGAGGCGTCCGTCATGGCCGGACCAGATTCGGGGGCGTTCCCGAGAATTTTTGGCTTTTGGCTACGTCATGCTACGTCAGCCAAAAGCCGGGAACGCCCCCGAATCTGGTCCGGCCGGGCCGTGCTTGCTGCTGTCCTGCCTTCCTCCGTGTCCCTCCTCCCGCCGTCCCCCCTCCCCTCGCTGTCCTGTGCACGTTTCCCGCCGTCCGTGTCCTCTCCCGCCCCCCTCGTCCTCTCCCGCCCCCCTCCCGCCGTCCGTGTCCTCTTCCGCCGTTCGTGTCCTCTCCCGCCCCCCTCCCGCCGTCCGTGTCCTCTCCCCCCCCCCCCGTGCTGAATCAGAAAAGCCCATTGGTCACTGCCCGATTGTCCTATTGGCTAATCCGACTCTGCCCCATAGAATTCTACAGCGTGCTATGACCTTTGATCTGTCCGGTTCGTGTCATGCCGTATGCGTTAAACATCCAAAAGATTTGATATTTTTAAAATACCACTTACCCAAATCAATCGATTATACAAACGCAACATTCAGAAGTAAATACATGCTTGCGACGCTGTTGCTACACAATGGAGTGTGCAGACAGATGTGGTAAATAAGTATCGAAAATAATATAAAATGGAATCCTATATTCTCTGCCGGGCGGGCTGGGTAGCCGCGCCCCTCTCCATTCATAGCCATCCCTCCGGGGCGGGGCCGCCGCCGCCTCCTCGGGAGTGAGTGACTTCACACTCATTTGAAGAGTACTACCGGCCGTGAGCGGGCACCATGGCGAAGAGCGGCCGGGCGCTGAGGAGGGTGATCACCGGCTTGGCGGAGTGCCCGGCTCATGGCAGGATGAAGGCTGTGCGGCGCGCCTCCGTTACCGGGTATTCTAATTATTCTCGCCATTCATAGACGAGACTTTTTTAGTGCAAAGTGTGTGGTGTATGCATACTGACACCTCCTTGTCTCGTGACTGGGAGAGAGCCCCTCGCTGTGCGTGAGCTTGCACTGTCCAAGCAGGTTTTTAATGCGGGCCCCGGAGGCGTTTCATGTTGGTCGGAGACGCTTTACTGTCTTGAGTTTAAATGTGGCACAGGCGCTCTCTTGGTTGGGGGAGGGCGCACACCGCATATGAATTGATAGTTGCGCTCTTCACAGACCGGTTTACTTTAGTGGGGGTGTGGCGGGTGAAGTGTCTTATTTTAATTAGAGGAATGACACTTTTAAACGAAAGCCTGGCTGGTAAGGAAAAGTGGCCATGAATATTCTAAGCCATAGCTTTTGACAGGTCAGTTTATCATGTTACCAGAGATTATAGTGTGTTCCTGCCCTCACACAGTCCCCTTCAATCTACCTAGCTGCGCAGTGTTGCTGTAGTATGCTGTGTGTTGTCTGTGGAAAGGGATATTTTCTTTTAAAGAAATAAGTACTGTTGTGATTTTAGTGAATTCCTTTACAGGTTGTGATTGATTACTTGTGGTTCAGTGATACCTAGCTATACGTTATATTGCATCTGAGTTTGATATGTATTCAGTGTTATGTTTAATGTGTTCTGTTGGTGGTGTTTGTTGCTTAAAATAACAGTTGTGTGAGCCTCAACTTAAAAATAACAGTAACAACACAAACATCTTCATGACTTATACGCACAAGTGCAGCTGCAGTATTTGTGTAGTTGTGTACCATTTATGCAGGTGTGTCCCAAACTGTGAGTGCAGCCCACTGGTGGGTCCTTTGTTGGTTAACAAAAGTCCAAGCAACAAATAACGATGAATTCAAATGTATTTCCGTAGTCACATTTGCTGTACTTCAAAGACAGAGGCCAAATGTTAGTCTGTCTTCTAACAAATTGCTGCTTTTTTAGGTTTCGGCTGCAAAAAAGCTGCGCAAGCAGCTTTTGCGCAGGAGAAATCTATTGAGTTACAGTATGTGGCTTGGGAATCCGCCCTCTGTTTCATTGGCTAGCTCCATAAATGGAGGCTAGCCATTGGAACAGAGAGGCGTCCGTCATGGCCGGACCAGATTCGGGGGCGTTCCCGAGAATTTTTGGCTTTTGGCTACGTCATGCTACGTCAGCCAAAAGCCGGGAACGCCCCCGAATCTGGTCCGGCCGGGCCGTGCTTGCTGCTGTCCTGCCTTTCTCCGTGTCCCTCCTCCAGCCGTCCCCCCTCCCCTCACTGTCCTGTGCACGTTTCCCGCCGTCCGTGTCCTCTCCCGCCCCCCTCGTCCTCTCCCGCCCCCCTCCCGCCGTCCGTGTCCTCTTCCGCCGTTCGTGTCCTCTCCCGCCCCCCTCCCGCCGTCCGTGTCCTCTCCCGCCCCCCCCGTGCTGAATCAGAAAAGCCCATTGGTCACTGCCCGATTGTCCTATTGGCTAATCCGACTCTGCCCCATAGAATTCTACAGCGTGGTATGACCTTTGATGACACTGAAATCTTAGACAAACCCTAAGGGGTCAAGCATTGCCGGCCTTTGGTCTTGGGAAAGGCAGGCACGTTGATCGATGTGTTCAGAGACCAATAGAAGTGACCAGCGTAATGCCAGGCAACTGTTTGTATACAAGTAGGAATAGTGAGGAACTAACGACTGGAAGGCGGGTAAAAGCTCATATTCGTCCAATGCGAGCTCTATGGGCGGGGTTTGCTCGCAGGTGAGAGCGGAAGAAAATGGCGTCTGTTGGCGGCTCCCGGTGGCAGAACAACTTAACGGTTTTAATTTATATTTTAATACTTCTCGCAGAGGTCTTACTAGCAGACCAGACTGACGAATATCTGAAGCGGGAGCATTCCCTGAGCAAGCCGTACGGGGGTAAGAAATGGCGCTTGTGGACTCGAGTTAAAGACTAAGATGCAGGCGAACTCTGGGGGTAAAGTGGAGTCACGTGAGAAGGGCAGGCTTGCTGTCAGCTGCCGTACCTTTAAGTCCTGTGTACGCTCCAGTATAAGTTATCATTTAACATCGTCCCTGACGAGGCACGGTGGCTTTTTCGGACAGCCGGAGTCCGGTTTTGTAATTTAGATGTGTTTTGACTATGTGGGTAGATCCGGACTGACCATTCTGCCGTCCTGGTATTTAAACGTCAGACAGCAGGCTAGGTGGTTGCTTTCAGAGAAGGATGGGCTCCCGAGTACCATGGCCTTATTTTAGCAACAATCTCCTGCGGGGTAGGGCTAGAGTGATCGTTTTCTTTAGTGTTGATTTTGGTTCCTAGCCAGACACTGGAAATGGGGTCCGTCTTTTTAACCTTATGGATTTGTACAGAACATGATCTATCTTTGCAAATTATGTACCTTCCCTCCGTCACAGATTACAACATTATCTAGGAACATTTTGCGACCACCCCCTGCAAATTGCCACAAGTCCTGCGAGCTCGGTAAGGTGCTGCGCCGCCTGCACACTCACCTCCTGCACACTGGGTACAAACTCCAGCCGCCCCTGCACACACTACACCCCTGCCACAAATCGTGGGAACTAGGCATGGGGCTGCTCCGTCTTTTTTCACGTGTCTGCCATTCTAACTGTTGGTACTCACTTCTGCCCTCACTGTGGACAGTTGCTAACAGTGTAGACCAACCATGTCCTTTGATTGCGTCACTTTCCATTCGTGCTCTGCACTCTTCAGTTATTTACAGAGTCTGGCACAGAGTCTGGCACAGGGACTTATCTTTGAGGTTCTAGTTTTAAAGGTCCCCAACAAAGTTGCTCTGAAAAGCTCATGCCTTACATTAAACCTTTTCAAGCCCTTTGGTTGTAAACGGTACAGCAGCTACGCGTTGATTTCTGATGGTTACTCTGTTAAAGAAGCTATTCGTTACTTTACATGTCGGGTTTTACACAGGGATATGTATTGAAAGTAACCATTGTTAATATTTTTCTTCATTAAATAATTTGACGGGTTGGATTTTTCTACTTTATAGTTTGCACCACTAAGAGAAATGTCATAAATAGTCTGTATTTAGAGTGTGTTTCTGTTCTCTTGTTGGCAGTCATTAGAATGAGTAATGAGACTCTTTAGCTCAGCTGTCTTTTGAAGGCAAATGATCCTTCGTGGTTTACCCCGAACAGCATGAATCCTCTGTCATGTGGTTAGCCTCACTTCTACACTCGTTAGTCTAAGGTCTCTACTTCTGCTGATGGTCTTAAGAACGTAATACAGATGCTTTAAGGCACAACCATGAGAATGAATTGTGTCTTTTGTATGTAGGAAAAACCTTTACTATTGGATAAGTAATAAATACAATTTTTATCCTTTACACATTTCACTTTAATCACACAAGCTTATCTGCTTCGAGTAAAGTGTACAGGGTGTGTGTTCACTTGCTGTAAGGAAATGCGGTTCTTTCGGAAATATCACATTTAACTTCCTTTCCAGGCCAGTTTACAAATAGAGCTAAAGCAAACCTGTACTATCAAGGCCAAGCTCTGTGCGTGTGTGTGTGTGCGGCTGGCTGTGTGCGCGGCTGGCTGTGTGTGCGGCTGGCTGTGTGTGCGGCTGGCTGTGTGTGTGTGTGTGCGGCTGTGTGTGTGTGTGCGTGCGGCTGGCTGTGTGTGTGTGTGTGTGTGCGGCTGGCTGTGTGTGTGTGCGGCTGGCTGTGTGTGTGTGCGCGGCTGGCTGTGTGTGTGCGCGGCTGGCTGTGTGTGTGTGCGGCTGGCTCTGTGTGTGTGCGCGGCTGGCTCTGTGTGTGTGCGCGGCTGGCTCTGTGTGTGTGGCTGGCTCTGTGTGTGTGTGTGGCTGGCTCTGTGAGTGTGTGTGTGTGTGTGCGCGGCTGGCTGTGTGTGTGTGTGTGTGACTCTGTGTGTATGTGTGTGTGCAAATGCAATAGGTCTCACATTTGCGAGAGATTAAGCTATTGCCATTGTATATGACAATGCCATTTATGTGTTTCCAAAACCAACACATAAATACAAATGTTGTCATTTACAATGCCAATAGCTCTAACTTTTCCAAAGGCGATACCATTGCATTGTAAATGCTTGTTCTTCACTAGACGTTGACCAAGAGCAAGAGAGGGAAAAACAAACACAGGGAAAAGAAGTAGGAAGAGAAAGATGGAAACAACCCATCATTAAGGGAGAAAGCAGGAGTGAAATAAAGGGGCAGGGAGTGTATAATAATGGAATAAAGAGGCATGAGGTGGATTCAAGATAATGCAGCCTCGGTATCCAACGCACCCATGTTTAATAGGACCGGCTGCAAGCTTCCGGGAAGAGCCTTGGACAAGTGTTAAAAAGCATCCGACCACACCGGTTGTAGTTTACGCAGGTTTATTGTTATTAAAGGAACAAGCAAGTACAGACAGGTACAACCTCACACAGGATCCGTCGCTCAGTCCCAACCTTCCCCTACAATCAATTTCCACGTCATCTAACATTCCATTCTACTATAGAGTATTGTATATGACATAACATATCCCTCTTTTTCTTCAGAACAAACGACCCCCCACCCAGAAAACATCAAACATACACATAACTATAATGCTACTAAAGAACACTGAATTACTATGCACAAGAACATTTTCAATAAAACACACCCTGCAAAGGAAAATTATCAGAGATATAATCTTCCAACTACACCGGTGGTTGCTTTTCACGTTTAGATATTTTTCCTTCAAACGAGGTGCATGCTTAAGATGAATGTTCCTTGTCACTACCCGCTTGAGCAGAAAACTCACTGACAGTAACATCTCTAGCTGCAGTAATGGGTATATCAAATCGATCAGCACCACCCTGTACAGGCAAAGTATCTTCATGAACATTTTTGTCAGCACTATTCTCAGCAAATACACCATCCATTACAAACTCCTTTTCTGCAAAATTATACATAGTGGACGATGGAATGAAACTTTTAGCAATCCTCTTCAACTTCCATACTTTTCCATCAGAGAGTCACTCTGCATTGTTCAATACTTTTACAATCTTCAACTGCTTATAAAACCTAATTTCCGATTTTGGGACCTTTCCAGGTTTTTTTTTTACTCTAACCCATTGTCCTACAACAATCTCACATTGCTAAATTGAATTCTTATTACCATACCACTCCTTCCTTTTAGATTGCATTGATTCCGATCTCTCTTTTTAACTGAGTTACAGTGGCAGCTCCTCCGCTATGGCAGAGGTGAGCCGCCCCACAGCTTTTAAGCAGTGCGAAGTAGAAACATAAAATGATAATAACTTTGAGTTATTATCATTTTATGCTTTTATGCCTGTGCTGCTTTGCGGGCTCTGCTCTCGGAGCAGGACAGGGGAGGAGTAGTGTGCCCACTCCTAAGTGCACATGAAAGTTTGGCCGGCCCTTTCGGATCACCCAAAACAGTCATGCACACTTTCCCTGTTCTCCATGCAGGCTGCACTATAGCATGCATGGAGAACATACCCAGGCCCTCATTCCCTGGCTGGTCAGGGGAGCCTGGGCGCTTACTAATCACAACGCTCGATTTCAGCGTTGTGATTGGTCAGCGGGGCCTGGCTGTACTTCCAGTTCCTAGAGTTCGACAAGGACAGCAGGAACAGAGACGCGAACCCGGCGGCAAGGTACATTTATTTGTTTATATTATTTATTTTGCGCACCATTCCCCGCGTGACCCTCCCCCAACATGACAAGCCCCCGCCACCCACGAGCCATGCTAGCCACCACTGCTGAGTCCTCAAACCATTGTACAATACTCGATTCGAACAACCATCTCGGTCTATACTTTGTTCTTGGGGTTTCTCACTCTCATTAAAACAAAAGGAGAATACCCTGTAGCTTCACACACTAATAAACTGTAAGCCCAAACCATTTTCTTGAGCTTCACCTCCCAATCTCTGTTGTTTTTTACAGCCCACTGAATTGTGTTCTTTAGAACACAACTAAAGCTCTCAACCGTGCTACTACTGCTGGTATTGTACAATGCAGATGTCCTTTCTGTAATACATAACCTTTCAAAGTATTCCCTATTCTTAACCGATGTAAACTGCACCCTATTATCACTAAGTTAATTTGCTGGAATGCCTTCTAGCAAAAACACATGATCAAAACATTTCAACCCTTCATTGGTATCCACTCCTCTACAATCTTAAAGATAGACCATCTAGAATACATGTCAATGAGTGCTATGATGTACATATGTCCTGTGCCGACCAATCACATAATATCAATTGTTACGCCCTCCCATGGAACATTAGTATAACTTACTCCAATTGGGGGCCTCAGAGTGACTAAGGATTTATCAGCGTTTCTACATACTTCACCATCCCGAACATCTCTCTCAATTTCCACATTCATATTGGGCCACCAAAATGATGCTTTAACAGCATGTTTAGCTCTAACAATGCCAAAATGTGCTTCAGGACATAAGTTCACTATTGATTTCCTCAAATATGTTGGAGGAATTACTCTCTCCCTTCCCCATACATACTCTCCCTGCATACCTAGTTTATATCTCACTTCCCAAAATGGTTTCATCAGATTTTCCAGTCTTACTTTACTTGCCCATCCTTTGTCTACATGTTCTTTAACCTTGGTTAACAGTTCATTCTTAATGTATGGAATGTGCCCTCTGTGGTAAGGAATTTCACTAATGGTTTTTGGTCGCTTCTCAATGTGAAACTATTTCACAACAGAAACACCCTAAAATGATCAGTCACCCAAACACATGCCAATTTTTCCTCCATAGGTGAAACTGATGCAGAGGCATAAGCCATCACATTTTCCTTTCCATCACTCCCCACCTCGGACAGGACAGCCCCCAACCCCTTAATGCTGGTGTCTGTAGTATTTACACTGTGGGCCTCTGACTTTTAAAGAAGCTGCGTTCTTAATGCAGTATTTTACCACCATAAAAATCTGACTCACCCTCAGGAGATCACTCAAACTTCTACTAATTACTCAAAAATTGTCTTATATTGCATATTCTCACTGCAAAGTCAGGAATATTCTTTGAGTAGAATTCCGCCAGTACTATGAACGACCTGACTTAGTCTTTGGAGCTAGGGGAAAGTAAATTGCATCGATCATAGTCGACTTAGATGTAATTCTATCACAGTTACATGTCCCAGATAAGTACCACTGTTCTCAGCAAACGTACGTTTTGCATATTCAATAGTCAAACCATGTGAACCCAGAAATCTCAACGCTTCCTCCAGGATTCTATCATGCTCTAAACTGGTGCATTAACCATTGATACACGGCCACTGCCGATGCCAAACCAAAAGGCATCCTCATATACTCATAACAGCCTTGCAGAGTGATGAATGCAGTGTTTTGTTTCCTATAACTCACCAAAGGTATCTGGTGATACACTCCAGATAAATCAATTATCGAGAACCATTTGGCCCTTTTTAGTAACAACAACATTTTGTTGATCTTTGGTAAAGGAAACTGATCAACTATAATGTTGTTATTCACATGACACAAGTCAATGCATAATCTCAACTTCCCATTACTCTTTCGTGCCACTACCTAAGTGGATGCCTCAACAGGTTCTATTATTCCTGCATCCATCAACATATCCAATTCTTTTGCCACATCCTCTCTTCAGTGACATAGGAACATTACTGACTTTGTGTATTTTCGATACAGCCTCTTCTTTGAGTCTGATTTTATGTTCGAAACCTCCTAATTTACCAATATTTTTTTCAAACACAGAGGGAAATTTCCTTAACATTTTCTCACCAACTTTTACACCTTTGTCCATGATCAAAACTTAAACTTTACCATTTGGATCCAGAATAATGTGCAATTCCTTCTGAACCTTCGGTCCAATTACCAATGGTCCCTTTTTAGATACATACAGTTTACTATAAGCACTACATTTTTTAAACTCAAATCTGAACCAGTGGTACCCTGTCCTTTCAATTGGTTCTCCTCCATAATCCTGAATTTTGAATTTGAATTGGAATACGGATTTATAAAGTGCGTAGCTGCCCTAGGGCGTCCCAGCGCTGACAGACGACCTATTATTCCGGAGGGGGGGGAAGAGGAGGTGAAGAATTATGGGAAGAGCCATGTTTTTAGTTGCCTACGGAAGGCAAGTAGATTTGTGTTCTCTTCGGATGGACAGTGGAAGGGAGTTCCACAGTTTTGGAGCATTGTAGGAGAACAGTCGCCCCCCAGAGCGGGCCTTTTTTATTCTGGGGATGCTGGCCAGGGAGAGAGAGTCGGATCTGAGTTGTCTGTTAGACGGATGGGGTTTGACGAGGGATCTCAGGATCGGCGGGCCTCTGCCTTGCATTATTTTGTGTGAAATGCAGAGGGTCTTAAAGGTGATCCTTTACTTAATCTGGACCCAGTGTAGGCTTTTGAGGGCCGGTTTGGCGGAGCATCTAGAAGTGGTCCCAGTTAGGAGTCTGGCAGTCGCGTTTTGGGGGTATTGCAGTCTGTTAATGACCGATGCAGGGGCCCCTAGATAAAGGGCGTTTCCATAATCTAGTCTGGAGTTCACCAGCCCCTGCATGAGCAATTTCCTGGATTGGAAGGGGATCAAGTGGAGGATCTTCCGCGCTGTTTGAATGAGACCGAAGCAGATGCTTGTGGTTTTTCTGGCCTGGGCTTTAAAGTTGAGCTCTTGGTCCAACCAGATACCAAGGCTCTTGACTTCTGATTTGGGGGTGGGAGGTGATCCCAGGCAGAGTGGCCATGAGAGGGAAGGAGGGAGTTTGCTTGGGTTTCCCAAGAGGAGGATCTCGGATTTCTCTCCGTTTAATTTCAGCCGTGATTCACACATCCAGTGGAAGATGTTCTCAAGACAAGCTGCCAGGTTGTCAAGGCTTTTACTCGACTGGTTTAAGGACACCACCAGTTGGGTGTCATCGGCATGCATGACTGTTTTTATGCCGAATGGGGCTATAATGTCCTCTAGAGGGGACATGTAGACATTAAAAAGTGTGGGGCTCAGGGAGGAGCCTTGGGGGACCCCACACTGGAGAGGAAGAGCTCTGGACATAACTGTGCCATTGGACACCTGAAAGGTTCTGCCTTCAAGGAAGGATCTGATCCAGGACAGGGGGGTGCCAGAAACTCCTACCAAGCTGAGCCGGTGGATAAGGATGGCATGATCCACCGTGTCGAAGGCGGAACTCAGATCGAGGAGGATCACTGCCACTGATCCTCCTGCGTCTATGATGGTTCTTGCCTCCTCGACCACGGCTAGTAGTGAGGTGTCTGTTCCCTGTCCAGGTCTAAACCCTGTCTGGGATTGGCGCAGGAGATTGTTGGTTTCCAAGAAGAGGGATAGTTGGTGGTTGACAATTCGCTCGGCCACTTTGCTGATGGCCGGGAGGAGAGAGATGGGTCTAAAATTGGATAGGTCAGTTGGATCGAGGTGGTTTTTTTTTTTTAAGGAGTGCCCTGACTGTAGCTTTTTTCCAGTTGGCTGGAACAATGCCTAGTGCAAGGGAAGCGTTAATCAGTTGGGTGAATTGACGTAAATAATTAATTTACTCTCTTAATTTCTATGCAGGTAAGTACTTAATCAATAATAACTCAATCGGAATGAAAGAAAACAGAGTCCGTGGTGTTAGAGTTTCTAAGGGTTTTATTCCTCATAAAGGAATCAGGATATCATGTTCTGACCACCACAGGGGTGTCAGAAGGGATAGAGCGCTGAACTTTATTGATAATACATAGCTTATATACTTGATTTACACCATAGGAATCAATGTAAGAGGCGTAACAGCTGAGAGAAGACAAGATAACAGTATACACGTGGTACTAGTACATCATCAAGAGGCGTAAACTAGGCGTGAACCAGAGGTGTGTGCTAGAAACGTCACTGATAGGTGACGCAAGTGGGTGGCACCAAGGGGTGGTGCTAACAGAATGTTGCAATGTCAGCAGAAATCGGAAGCTTGGATGTGCGCGCAGCTGCATGACGTGTGATTGACGGGGTGCAGGGGACTTGACATTTACACTGACGGAAAGAGACAGAAGTCTGGCATGTCAGATCAACTTGTACTTCTGTCATATCTGATATCTGGTGTTTAGGAACTATACTATCTGGGCGGAAAGGTCTCTAGGGCAGAAGCTATTCTATGCTAACTGTGGATGCGTGTATAAGCGCCTGAGTGTCTACATGTGAAGCGTGGGGCACGGGGCCTTCCATGGAAGCATGGCAACAGAGGCTGTGATTTACTTGCGTTAAGACAGGTCGGCCCTTTGGCTCTGCAGCTGGAGAGGATGTTTACAGGATCTAGTAGGCAGGAATGCACTCTCGAGGAGCGGAACAGATAACTCGAAGGTTATAGTCAGTCTTGGCAGAAAGCAGGCTGAGCTGAGCGCGAGGGGCCGCGCTGAAAGTAGGACAGAGTTCACGGGTACAGAGGTAGCCTGGGCAGAGTCAGGAGCCACAAAAGAGGTTCAGATGGCAGGAATTCAGGGCCTACTCTTGCTAGAGCAGGAAAAATACGAAAAGGGCACTACAAAAGACGGTGGCATAGCATACTTAGGAACGGACTATATAATCCATTCATGGTGGATCTGAAAGAGGACATGTTAACGTTGGACGCAAATGTATTTGCGTCTTCATAGCTGGCACAGGAGGGAAGTTACATGCACTTGAAGCTGGTACATGGAGTCGGTGGGGTACGCGCTAGGGAACACAACATGGCCAAAATTTAATTTTCCTCAGAATGGAGGGGCGACAGTGGCGGCGACCAGTTTTAATTTGCTCATAGGAGCTGGATCTGATGGAGCCCCGCTTTTCACGGATTGTAAAGTGGTCAGGAAAAGTTCTGTGGTGACCTGGGAGAATGTTTGTAGGTGTGGAACCTCTGCACAAGAGGGGGGCAGCGGGGAGTTGGGAGGTAATGGGAGATGGGAGGGATTTGAGGATATTATTAATTTTTGTTGCAAAGGACTCAGCTAGCTGGTTGCATCTGGTGCCCGATTGGTCTGGTGTGGGCAAAGGGTCTGGGGTTTTAGTGAGAAGGTGTACGATGCGATAGGTTTCTTTGGCAGAGTTAGCTGCAGCTAGTATTTTTTTCTCGAAGAAGGTTGCCTGGGTGTTTTTTATACAGGTTTTGTAGTGCTTTATGGCGGACCTGTATTCGTTTTTGCTTTCAGTCGCCCAGTCCTTTCTCCAAAGGCGCTCGAGCTTTTTGCACTTTTTCCTGAGTAGGCGTAGTTCTTGGGTTCGCGTTCACGTTCACTATCGGGAGAAAAAAGCTTTGTACCAACCTTATACACAAACTACTCATTCCATACAGGCTCATTTATTATTGTATAAAGCAAGCCGGAATCTGTTTACTTTTTGATTCCAACCCCTCAATCTTTATCGAAAAATTAAGGTTTCTAATGCACCACCAAACATTCATCTGAGATATTCAAAACTAGTTTTGTTCTGAATTCCGAACTACATTCCAAACAACCCTCATCATTACTACCAGTATCACCATCTGAGTCCTCATATTCCTTTACACAATTTACTGATTTAGTTCTCCTCCTACAAACCTTTGCACAGTGCCACAACACATCACGTGCTACACTTCACCTTTTTAGCAGGGCATGATTTCACAAATGCCAAATGTTCAGGACTTCCGCACTTATAACACTTGAGTGGTTCCTTATGTATCTTTACACCTCTAGAAGTATTCCCTGCATTTTTCTGTTTCATGTTCACCTTTATTTTTGCACAGCTACTAGACGTTCCTGCTTTGCATACAATTGCAAGTATATCGTCCAAACAAGCATTCCCATTCATCCATAGCCTTTCTCGAATTGCAGAATTCGATTTGATTAAATCCTCTAACAAACAAACAAACACACAAACTGTCGCTAATTTCCTTAATTCACTCACATAGTCATCAATGGACTCTGACTTCAGTTGTTCCCTTTTGAGAATTTTGAACCTTGTTATCCCTATACAAACCTTTGGGGGGGGGGGGGGAATTATTCAAATTACATAATACAACAATGAAAGCATTCTCATCACCCACTCCTGCAACAGTTTTGTTCATGTGGTTATACGTTTTTAGTCCTTGTGGACCTAAAGAATGTATCAAAATCAGCTTTTTGTGTTCTGGAGACACTTTATCATAAGAATCTACTGTCTTAATATATTTCAGAAAGTACACTTTCCATTCGCTCCATCTCAACCCAGGTTCCGATCTTGCTGCCCAAAAAGCCTGCGCTGGACTTAATGAAAATGTCTAATGGCCAATTGTCATAAAATCCAGAATACACAGTAGAATAAGTGTAAAGATGGTGGAATTGCTCAATGCTCAGCAATATACAAAAAACAATTGTCGCCTTTGGGACCTTTTAAATGTTTAGCCATGCCGCACATTATCCTGTGTGCTGTGCCACCAGGGGCTGAAGGGCCACATAACTGCTGCAGACTGTGTGACCGGGCTGTGATCATAGGTCTGCCGGGTTACGGGAAAGGCACCGTGTCCGACAGGATCGTTAAACACTTCGGTCTCAAGCATCTCTCTAGCGGGGACCTGCTCCGGACTAACATGCAGAGGCGCACAAGTGAGGCTTGAGGCTGAGCCTTGGACAAGCCAGGCCTCTCAGACTTTACTCGGGACCAGCTGCGCTCTACCTTCCCATGCACCCTACACCTCCCCCTGCATCCTTATGAAAAGCAAGGGGCCTGATGACACTGTTTAACAGAATGACATTGGCGAAGGAAAGCACAATTTTAAGTTCACGAAGGGAAAGGCTGTCTTTTGAAAGGAGAGTTGCCTGGGCATAGGATTGTGCTGCTGCAGACTCTGAGGTTCACAAAGAGTTCAGATTGAAGTGGCACAGGGTGGAAGGTGGCAGGAGGTGCACAGGGTCGGAGGTGGCACATGGTGGAAGATGGCTCAGGGTGGGTGATGGCACAGGACAGTGATCAGGAGAGTGCTTAGGGCTATTGAGACGAAAGTACAAGTTGGATATGAGAGCGACTCTGAAAAGAGAGGAGTGTGACAGGCCAGAGTGAACTGTGTGAGATGACGGGAATGTGGCAGGTGAAGGTGTGAGAAGAAGCATTGGGGAAAGGGTTAAGCGGCGCTGATGCCCGAGACTAGGCCCTTCCATTCTTCCCCAGATGCGAGTAACTCCCGTTCTATTTGGACTGCCCCTACTGAGGGCGGTGTATCTGGACAGGCGGAACGGAGTCTCGCGACATGAGAGAGCATCCATGCATCTTTGACTGGAAAAGTTGAGCCGAGTGTCACCAAGAGGTCCTGAAGAGAGGTCACAGTATTGAAAATGAGGAACCGTGCTGCAATGACTTGTGGACGTCCTGCTTCTCCCAGTGCACAGCTCTGCCAGGATGGATGGAGCTGCCAGGGCCAGACTGACCACACTGCAGTTTCCGGTGGACATCAAGCTAGTGACTGCTTTCAGAGCAGCAGTGAAAACTCAGAACTCCCAGTCTGGTCGCGGCCTCCTGCAGCGTGGGGCCGGTTTAAATGTTTTTGCCAAAGCTTGTTTTTGGTTTCTAGGTTCTTCCCTGGGTTCTGCGTGTGGTATGTGGTTGCACGCTGCTATCTCCTGGGAGGGGAATGAGTTTTGTAGGGGTAAAAAAAACATTTACCTAAACCATAGGTTGAAAAATAGCCCCAGGAGCAGTAAGGGGCCTGGAATCAACAGGTGTCAGAAAGCTACTGAAGTCTATGTAAACGTGTATTGTGTCCTGTACGCGGAGTGTGTTGCCTTTCTTCCTGTTATCACGCTGACGTAAACGATTAGTGACTGACCCCAGTCCAGTCGGCAGAAGCCAGGTGAAAAGACAAGCTATATACTTATAACTAAAGAACAGCAGGGGATTTTTATTACAAAAATACGATTTTACAGATTACAATATGCAGGGTTGAAGGACTCCCTTAAGAATGAACACTCATGTTATAGGACTCCGCATTGATTTTTTTTTGCAGTTTTATATAGCCCAAACTCGACCCAAAGGTATTGGAGCGCTTTAAATGAGTACCAGTTACAGTACTCGAGGGCACATTCATTTTTTGCAGGCACGGGGAGATTATTTAATTTGCCCAGAATCACAGGATATTGAGCCGATGCGGAGGCTCGAACCTGGTTCCCCAGTTCCAAAGTCCGCAGCTCTGACCCTTACGCCATAACCTCGTTCCTTATTTCCGGCTTTGCGTTTATAGTGGCCGCAGAAATACCACCATAATTTGGGGGTAATGATTGCGTTAATAGCATTCTGTATCTTGGCGGAGGAGACACGTGTTCCACAGGCACCGATGCCACGTATAATACTGTACTGGAAAGAAAGACTGTAGGACATCCCTTCCAGCCTGTGTAAGGAAATCTTTCGGAGCCACGCTGACCTCTTCCTCTCATGTGTGCAAACACATATAACTGTTTTCATGCACTTTCCTCCTGGGAAACGGTTGCGTCGTTCCAGACAAATGAGTTAAACAGCTAAGTGATGTTTTCAGATGGCGGTAAACACGAGGCTTGCTTTCGTTGCTTCTTTACAAATGCGTTAATTTTTAACCTAGGAAGTAATCAAAATCAATTGGTATCAGCTTGGGGGGAGCGGAAATTGTGATAATACTAAAAAAGGGGAAGCCTGCTACTGAGCCTGGGTCTTACAGGCCGATTACTTTAATGAACGCGGATACGAAGATCTATTCCAAGGCTTTGGCAATAAGATTCGCCAGAATAATAGGAAATCTTGTGAGTGGTAACCAACATGGCTTTATTCCAGGAAGGGGCACCACCCATCATACACGTAAGGTCATAACTCTGTTTGATGCAGCAGAAGTCGCAGGGGACCCGATGGCGGTTATGCTACAAGACGCCGAGAAGGCCTTTGATCGGGTCTCCTGGGACTATCTGTGGCAGGTTTTAACTAGAGCAGGATTTAAAGAAGGATTTATTAAAGCAATCCAGGCGCTGTACACCGCCCCAGTGGCTTCCATACGGGTCAATGCAGGGTCTACACGACCATTTCAAGTAAAGCGAGGAACGAGGCAGGGGTGCCCGTGCTCCCCACTTTTATTTACAATGTATATGGACCCACTGATTCGCAGAATAGAGATCAGCGAAAGAATCACTCCATTTGATACACGCATCGGTCAATGCAAGATACTTGCATATGCCGATGATGTGGCAGTGATTACACCGAACCCCACGGAGGCTATAAGAGAGGTAGAGATCGAGGCCCAGAGATTTGGTAATATTTCAGGGTATGCGTTAAACACCACCAAGACGCAGATAATTAAAAATCAACAGACAGATTGCTCTGATAACCGAGTGGTCCAGACAGGAATATATTTGGGAGTGACTATTACCGCTGATCTTAATACCCTAGTGGAAAAAATATCACACCCATAATAGCTAATGCAAGGAAGGAGCTAGATAGGCTTCATAATCTCCATCTATCAATTGTGGGTCGTACTAATATTGTGAAGATGATGATATTACCTAAGTTTTTATATATCTTTAGAGCCATCCCACTTCTATTAGAAGCTAAGTGGTTTAAAAACTGTGAGCAGATGATTAACAGGTTTATTTGGGCGAAGGGGAAAACAAGGAGAGCTCTCCGATTTATGTCACTGCCTCAGGAAAGGGGAGGGTGGACGCTCCCAGATCTCAAACTTTATTATTGGGCAGCGGCCCTTCAGTTTATGGCGCGTCTCTTGGGGGGAGCGGAGGTAGAAGGGCAGGATGAGCTGGGTACATTAGCCATTTATGGATTGGTCATGGGGGCAGAAGCAGAAAATGTATTCCTGAAGTTTACTGATACGAAAGGACCAGATTCAAGACAATTCAGGCTGCACATACTGTCTGGAAAGCATTCGCTAAGAGGTTTGGTCTGGGAAAATACAATGCCTATACAAGGATGAATGGCAACCCTACTTTTCTGAGTGAGGTATTTTCTGGCCCAGCCTTTGATGAATGGGGGAGAAAGGGAATAATGATGGTTGGCAATGTTTTTGGCCCACAAGGACTGATGCAATTTTCAGAATTACAGGCTACATATGACTTAGACATGAGACATTTTTTCAAATATCTACAAGTTAGAAGTTTCCTTATCACAAAGAGGGGGGGTTCGGCTGGGTTTGGGACAAACCCAATTATTGATATTATCCAAAGTGGTATGGACTGCACGATTAAGAGATTTTATTCTGAGCTGATAAAACTAAAACAGGACGATTTGGAAAAATGGGCAGACAAGTGGGCAAATAGCCTGGATATAGGGGGGGAAACCTTCTACCAGTCACTAGAGTTGGGGCAGAAAATACTGTGCTCAGCTTCACTCCAGGCACAACATTATAAAACTTTGTATCACTTATACTACACACCTGTAAAAATAGCCCAATGGGGAGAGGGATCGGGCACTACATGTTTCAGATGCGGAAGTCTAGAGGCAGATCTGGTTCACGTCTTCGCTACATGTCCCCACTTGCAAACAACAAAAACGGATATCGAAACTTTTTTAAATATACTACTAGGGAATGAGATTGTATTAACTCCATTGATAATACTTTTAGGAGTTAATAATGAGGACATACAGATGCATAGCAAAAGACTCATATTTATAGCCATGGCAGTCCTGAGATTGTCCATAGCCTCGGCATGGTTAGATCCTTTGCCACCGTCATATTCCCTAGTGGTTAGGTAAACTGTTGTCAATCTACATTCTAGAAACTGCAATATATGCAAGAAAAGGGAAAAAGGGGAAAAAGCTGGGAATGCAAATCTGGGAACCTATCACTCGATGGAAGGAGGGAAATACTAGTTAAGTGGACGTTTCTAACCTATCTCACCCAAAGGCTTTTTTTTTTTTTCTTTTTATGTTATACTTTTTCTACTTGTTTGATTCTCTAGTTCCGCCTGATATTTGAACATATGATTATTTAAGAATGTAATGAAGGCAATTACACTATATCAGATTGTACTAATTGCTGTTTAACATTATTTACAAAGTAAAGTGCTCTGTACATGTATATATGGGGAAAAATACTTTAAAAAATAAATATAAAATAAATAAAAGGTATCAGGTTTCACAGGGGCATATATAAAGTGTGAGGCAACCTGCTACCAATTGCAGGCCCCAAAAAAAGAAAGTGAACCAGGCTAACAAGTGGGAGGGGTGGGGGGGGGGGGGGTGAGAGAGAACACACAGTGATTCCCTTGCGGAAGCGAGCAAACATTTGTTGCCAAAGCTCGTTCCCGCAAGGGAATCGCCAAACGTGCACTCATTGCCATTGAAAGCAATGCAATGCATGCATGTTTTTGGGTGAAAAGCCTAAGCGATTTCTATAGGTCTTTTTTTCCCTAGCAGCGCATGCGGGCTGCATAGGCGAGACCTGAAAAACTGTGCTGTGACAAATACTCGTGTTGTTTCCAATAATGAGTGTAACTAGCGTCAAATTGTTTCAAAGTGCTCATTACCCAAAACCGATTTGACAACTAGCACCATAAATGAGACAATGCTGTACCTCTACCTCATTGTTAACCATCTTAACAATTGAATCGAAACACTAAACCGCTAACTCCTTGAAACGTGTAGCATTGTCCTCTCAAATGGCTGCCAGATACGTCATGGAGCTATGTAGCTAACGTTGTTAGCTGACCACTCCAAAATGACTTTTGAACGCCGGGCGTGATGACGTGCCCGGACGCGCCTCTTGCTCCGGTCTTGCTCGCGTGATCAATCCACAGTGCGGGATGCAGCAACGGCCGATTCATGCTCATGCCACAGGCATCAAGGAATAGGCTACTATTCATGACAGGCCAATAACCAGGCCCAAAGTACATATGAAAAATGCTACTTACCAGTATGCATCTGTTCTTGGCATGTAGTGCTGCAGAGTTGTACACTTTAGCATTAGATCGCCATCTGGTGTTGGGCTTGGATGATTGCATGTTGTTGTCGTCTTGGAAGAAGTCTTTTGTAGTCACGAGATAGGGGACTCCTCCCTTGGACGATAATGCGCATGGGCATCAGCTCCATCCTTAGATTTTTTTCGCCATGATGGGAAATGGTGGAGTTAGTAGAAATAAAGAAAGGATGTCCATGTGTATATCTAATTAATACAGTTCCCGGGGAGGCGGAAGGGCGTGTACAACTCTGCAGCTCTAAATGCCAAGAACAGATGCATACTGGTAAGTAGCATTTTCCGTTCAAGGCATATGAGCTACAGATTGTACACTTTAGCATAGATTGTGCAGCAGTGTCTCCACTAGCGGTGGTCGCCTGTATCTGTTGCAGTAGTTTGAAAGAGAGTTTTTAGAACAGCTTGGCCAACTGCAGCTTGCTGCTTGGCTTGCACATCAACACAGTAGTGTTTAGTGAAGGTGTGTGTTGTAGACCATGTTGCTGCCTTGCAGATGTCTTCTAGGGGAATGTTCCCTAGGAAAGCCATAGAGGCTCCTAGTTTGCGTGTTGAGTGCGCTCTAGGAGGAACTGTTAATGTACGTTTTGCTTTTTGATAGCATATTTGTATACATTTTACAATCCACCTTGCAATTCCAGCTTTAGAGATGGGGTTGCCCTTATGTGGTGGAGAGAAAGCTACAAACAATTGCTTTGTTTTGCGAAAGGATTTGGTCCTATCTATAGAGAAGAGCTCTGTTAACGTCTAGTATGTGTAGATCTCTTTCTGCTACAGCAGGGGTCTCCAAACCGGTCCTGGAGGGCCAGATCCTTGCCAGATGTTTTGGATATCCCCATTGAGATACATGTAGTTATTTAAAAAATCTGGCATGGATCCGGCCCTCCAGGACCGGTTTGGAGACCCCTTTGCTACAGTGTCTGGGTTTTGGAAAAAACCCCGGTAACTCTACAGATTGGTTTAAATGAAACGGAGTAAAGAGACTTTTGGAAGGAATTTAGGATTTGTTCTGAGAACCACTTTATTACAGTGTAATTGTAAAAATGGTTCTTGTATAGTGAAAGCTTGAATCTCACTAACTCTCCTAAGAGAAGTCATAGCTACTAGAAAAGCTGTTTTCCATGTGAGGAATTGCCGCTCACATTTGTGTAGAGGTTTAAAAGGTAGTCCCATGAGCCTTGTAAGAACAATGTTTAGGTTCCACACTGGACAGGGTGTAACCTGGGAGGAATGATTCCTTTTCATCCTTCCATAAATGCTTTATTAGCAGGCACTCTAAATAAAGACAGATGTTGTCTATTTTGTAAATATGCTGCAATTGCTGCGAGATGTAGGCGTATAGATGAATATGCCAAGTTACATCTTTGTATATGTAGAAGGTAGCAAATTATATTTTGGATGGAAGCATCTAGGGATCAATTTGGTTATTGTTGCAGTAAATGGCAAATATTTTCCATTTAGCAGCATAGCAAGCTCTAGTAGTAGGTCTTCTGGCTTCTTTAATGATATTCATTTAGTCTGGTGGTAGGTTAAGATAACCAAACTCTAAGACCTCAGGAGCCAGATCGCCAGATTCAGTTGGCTTGGGTCTGGATGTCTGATGTCTCCATGGTTCTGCGTTAGCAGGGATGGTGTCAGACGTAGTTTTTGGTGTGGAACTTGGGATAGTTCTAGCAGTGTTGTATACCACGGTTGGCGTGCCCATGTGGGAGCTACTAAAATCAGTTTGAGCGACTGTTGTTGTAGCTTGCGCACTATTAGTGGTATTAGTGGTAGTGGCGGAAAAGCGTACGCAAATCTGCCTGACCAGTTCATCCATATCGAATTGCCCTTGGACAGCGGGTGTGGAAACCTGGCGACGAAGGTTGGGCATTTTGCGTTTTTGTGTGTGGTGAACAAATCTATGTCTGGATGACCCCACTAGCGAAAGAATGGTAGATGAACTTGCGGATGTAGTTCCCATTCGTGAATTTGTTGTGTCTGTCGACTTAACAGATCTGCTATCTGATTGTGAACTCCTGGAAGGTGTTCTGCTAACAGATATATGTTTTGTGGAATGGCCTATCTCCAAATGTTCCTTGCAAGCAGGGACAGCTGTAGAGAGTGTGTCCCCCCCTGTTTTTGTATATAGTACATATCTGTCATGTTGTCCGTCCGGATTAAGACAGCTTTGTTTTGTACTTGTAATGTTTTGAGCGCTAAGAATATTACTAACAGCTCTAGGTGGTTGCTATGGAACGATCTTTGTTGAATGGTCCATTGCCCTTGAGTTGTATGATGTAGGAGATGGGCTCCCCATCCTGTGAGAGATGCGTCTGCTGTAAGTATTATTTGTGGAACAGGTTCGAGGAACTGCCGCCCTTTTGTCAAGTTTTTGGTTTTCCACCACTCCAGAGAGCGATGTGTGCGGCTGTCTACCAACACCAGGTCTGTTAGTTGTCCTTGAGCCTGATTCCTCTGTTGTGCTAGACATTTCTGTAACAGACGCATTTGCAGTCTTGCATATAGTACAATAAAAATGCAAGATGCCATCATGACTATTAGGCTCATGAACACTCTGGCTGGGAGAGAGTGTTGATGTTGAAACTTTGTGACTAAGGCTTGAATGCCTAGTATCCTTGCTGGACTGGGATACGCTAGAGCTGCAGACGTGTTTATTGTAGCCCCTAAATATTGATGTACATGAGAGGGCTGTAGGTGCGACTTGGAGTAGTTGATTGTGAACCCTAAGTCGTGCAATGTTTGATGTCTTGTCGGCGGGCCCTCCGATCTCGAATGGTCTTCTTGGATCGGAAGGACGCACAGGCTGTACAGCTGGATTTGTCATGTTCTGGCGATAAGCACAGGTTACAGACCCCGTGATGGTCACTGTGTGGAAACTTTGCTCCACACCTGGGGCATCTTTTGAATGGCGTCCTTTCCATGAGTTGTAGGCCTCACGGCGTGGATAGGCCCAACGGCCCGCGTCGACAACCGGAATCGAGCTGATGGAGTCGAGACGACGTTTGTCGATATCGAAAGTAGTTTGGTGAAGTTTGAATACGTTTTTATGCATCAAAGTACTTGAAAAGTAAATTTCGAACCAGAGTGGAAAAGTTTCACCCAAACCCAGTGGCGGAAAAAAACAATCTAAGGATAGAGCCGATGCCCATGCGCACTATCGTCCAAGGGAGGAGTCACCTATCTCGTGACTACAAAAGACTTCTTCTAAGACGACAACAACATGCAATCTTCCGAGCCCAACACCAGGTGGCGATCTAATGCTTAAGTGTACAATCTGCAGCTCATATGCCTCGAACATAGAAATTACGCCAGCGTCACACCAGATAATGTAGATTTCGTTTTTTTTTTCTCCACTTAATACCTCCAAGCTCAAAAGGGTTGGCATTGACAGACTTCTCTGCTTGCTCCATTCCTTCTGTGATGTTCCAACCACACAGGTTGCGGTTTATGCAGGTTTATTTTCATTAAAGCACAAGTTACTACTTGTGTAACGATATATCTGTAAGAGACATTAGTTAGTGATAGATTCCTTACCTTAGAATATCCCCTAGATCCGTCAAGTTTTTTCTCTAGCAGTACCTCTGCGCGTCAGTAGGTGGTGTTGTGCGGCTCCGCGTTCGTCGCTGGCGTCGTATGCGCCGAGATGACGTCACGGAGGCTACTTAGGCGCCACCCATGCAAGCTGAAGTCAGTTCTGTACTCTACTTTCCGCACCAGGAACTCCGAGCCATGCAAGAAACTGACCACTGGTGCCATGAAACTAGGGCCCTGAAAGGGATGACAACCCTATAAATGAGTTCGCAGAATGGGGAGGATGGGTGGGGCGGTAAGGAATCTATTACTAACTAATGTCTCTTACAGATATATCTTCACACAGTAGTAGTAACTGGTGCATCTGAAAGAGACACGTTAGTGATAGACTCCTTACCTTAGAATAGATACCCCAGCAATACCAATCCCGGTGGTGGGTCTGCGTACAAGATTACACCAGAAAGTCACGGAGAACATAACGGCCAAAGAAACCGTCTATTCTGATTTGACTGTCAAGGCAGTGATGCTTGGTAAACGTGTGCAGCGAGCCCCACGTAGCTGCCTGACAAATGTCAAGCAAAGGAACGCCGCCTCCCAAGGCAGTAGTGGCTGCTGTTGCCCTGTTGGAATGGGCATGCAGCCCCACAGGAGGCTCCTTCTTAGCCAACGACTAACAGGCCTTGATGCGGAGAACGACCCACCGAGAGATGGTCAGTTTGTCAAGGCCCGACCTTTTTTGGCGCCCACGTAGCCAACAAAGAGCGGGTCATCCACCCAGAACAGTTGTGTGCACTTCAAATAGAACGAGAGTGCAGGTTTTGGGACCAGACGGTGGAGCCTCTCTTCCTCTTTTGAAGGATGCGGAGGCGGAAAGAAGGTGGGCAAAGTGATGGTCTGCCCGATTTAGAAGGGCGTGACAACCTTTGGCAAGAAAGAAGGACGGGTCCTTAAAACCACCCTGTCTGGATAAACAGAAAGGAAAGGAGGTTTGGAAGAAAGAACCTGGAGCTCACTCACTTTTCTGGGAGAGGTAATAGCTACCAGGATAGCCATCTTGAGAGTAAGAAGACGCAAAGGACAGTTATGAAGGGGCTCGAAGGGAGCGCACATCAGATATGTCAAGACAAGGTTCAAGTCCCATTGAGGCATGATGAACGGCACGGGAGGAAACGGGTGCATAATGCCTTTCAGAAAACGGTTAACAACGGGGACTTAAAAAGAGAAGGATGATCTGAAAGCAGAAGAAAGGCGGAGATGGCTGAAAGATAACCTTTGATAGTGCCCAGAGCAGAGCCCTGCTGGGCCAAAGAAAGAAGGAACAGAAGGACCTCCGAAAGAGGGGCAGAAAGGGGATCCACAGCTTTAGCTGTGCACCATGCCACAAACTTGTTCCACTTGCAGGCGTACACCGTTTTAGTGGAAGGACGCTTGGCTGTCAGAATGACATCAGAGTCTTCGGGAGGAAGATCGAAAGCCGTCAACTGTCGCCGCTCAATCTTCACGCATGGAGGTGGAGACTGGACAGGTTCGGGTGGAGTACCGCCCCCTGCTGCTGCAACAGAAGATCCTCCCGAAGAGGCAGTCGGATCGGGGGATCGATCGCCATGCTGAGTAGCTCAGGATACCAGTATCTTCGTGCTCAATCCGGACCCACAAAAATGATTTGGGCCCGGTTGTGCCGAATGTTCTTCAGAACTCTGGGCTGAAGTGGTATAGGCGGAAAGGCGTACAACAGACCGCAGCTCCACTTGCGATGAAAAGCATTGCCGAGCGAGTGCCACCTTGGAAATTCCAACGAGCAGAATTGATGACATTGCGCGTTCTCTTCGGTGGCGAATAGATCTAATCAAGCCTCTCCCCACTACTGAAAGAGACTTTATGCCACGTCCAAGTTCAGATGCCATTTGTGATCCATCAAGCACCGGCAGCTGAGTTTGTCCGCCCTGGCATTCAGAGAACCTGCCAGGTGTTAAACCACCAAGGTAATGCCTTGAAGTTCCAGCCATGTCCAGAGGCACAGAGCCTCCTGACATAGGGTCCAGGACCCCACCCCGCCCTGTTTGTTACAATACCACATGGCGGTGGTGTTGTCCGTGAACACCTGCACCACACTTCCCCGGACAGAGGGAAGGAATGCTTTCAGTGCAAGCCGGATCGCTTGAAGCTCTAAAAGGTTGATATGGAGCCGGGACTACGCCGGAGACCAGAGGCCTCTGATCTCCGCCCCTACTTAGTGGCCTTCCAATCCCAGGAGGAACGCATTGGTCACCACTGTGTACTACGGTTGGGGAAGGGAGAGGGATCTGCCATTGACCCAATCCCGATTCGTGAGCCACCACTGCAGCTGTCGTGCAGTGCCCTCCGAGATCTGGACATGATCGGACAGGTTGCCTTGATGCTGTGCCCACTGGAACTTCAGGTCCCACTGCAGAGCCCGCATATGCCATCTGGCATGTTGCACTAGCAGGATGCAGGAGGCCATCAGGCCCACGAGCCGGAGGGTCATCCTGAATGAAACCCGGGATAGAGGCTGAAAGATCTGAATCATAGCCTGAATATCCCGGACTCGCTGCTCGGGAGGATAAACCCGAAACTGCGTCAAATCCAGAACCGCTCCAATGAAGGGGAGCTTTTGAGAGGGACACGGTTGCGATTACGGCACGTTGATGGAGAACCCCAGCAGATGCAGGAGATCAGCCGTAGTCTGGAGGTGGCTGACGACTGTTTGGGGTGAGCCCGCATTCAACAACCAGTCGTCGAGGTAGGGGAAGACGGACACCCCTGACCTGCGTAGATGAGCTGCGACCACCACCATTATCTTCGTGAACACCCGAGGGGAGCTGGTAAGGCCGTAGGTGAGCCCGGAAAACTGAAAATTCTCCTGGCCTACCGTGAACAGCAGTTAGCGTTGGTGGGCCGGCAGGACGGGGATGTGAAAATATGCGTCCTGCAAGTCCAACGCTACCATCCAGGGTCGATGGCAGCCAAGACCTGAGCCAGAGTCAGCCTCTTGAACTTCTCCTTTCGGAGGAAGCGATTGACGTTCCTGAGGTCAAAAATGGGACGCAGGCCCACTTGTTCCTTCTTGGGGACCAGAAAGTAGTGGGAATAACAACCACACCCTACTTCTGACCCAGGAACGCGCTTGATGGCCCCCTTGGCCAGGAGGGCCACAACTTCCTGCTGGAGAAGGGCAAAGTGATCCCCCGACATGTGGTGGAACTGAGGTGGCATGGCTGGGGGGATAGACTTGAAGGGGAGGGGTTAACCCCTTCGGACAATTTGCAGCACCCACCTGTCCGACGTGACCGAATTCCAGAGGGGGAGGTGACATTAAATCCTGCCTCCCACAGGCATGGGGTGCACCCCAAAGCTCGGACTAGGAAGGCTTTGAGGCGGATGCTGCAGGAGCGAAGGTAGACTGACCCACCCGCTGTCCCCCTGTGTCGCCACGGCCGCGCTGATTTTGGTTTTGCACAGGCTTCTGGCTGAATGAGCATGCAGGGGCGCCCCTCCCGTGGCCATGAAAGGAACGAAAGGTAGACGTGGCTGGTCGTGTGGTGGAGAGACCTAAGGACTTGGCTGTAGCCCGAGAGTCCTTGAAACGCTCCAGCGTACTGTCTGCCTTATCGCCAAAGAGGTGAGTACCATCAAAGGACATGTCCATGAGGGAACTCTTGACATCTCCCGAAAACCCAGTGGACCTCAGCCAGGCATGGCGACGCACGGCCACTGTAGTGGAGATTGCCCTCCCTAAAGAGTCTGCTGTATCCAGCCCACACCGAATGCCAAATTTAGCGTCATCCTTACCCTCGGCAACAGCCTGGTACAGAACAGCTTGAACCTCCTCAGAACACTGAGGCAACACCTGTGTAACCGTATCCCAGACCGCGTGGGAATAGCGGCCCAAGAGGCATGCAGTGTTCACCGACCACAGCCCTAAGCTGGCCGAGGAGAACAGCTGATTGCCGAACTGTTCCAGCTTCTTAGAGTTCTTAACCGGCGGAGCCGTGGGAAAGGAACTCTGGGATGTGGATGCTTGGATGACCAGACTCTCGGGCATAGGATGAGTGGTCAGAAAAGCAGGGTCACCCGGAGATGATGCCTGGCGACGTTTTTATCCACAGGGGCCCCTGTGGCCAGCCGTAACCAAGTGCCCAACAAGATGTCAGTGAGGGAGTCATTAAATGGCAGTAGGGACTTCGACAAAGTGGACGCTGTCTGGAGCACCTCAGTGAGGAGATTAGTTTTGAGGGCCACCGTAGGGAGATCAATGTGGAGGATCTCAGCTGCCCGACAGAGCACCATCGTATAAGAGGCGCCCTCCTCCATGGTAGGCGGGGGAGAGGCAAACCCCGGGTCAGAAGAGACATCAAGGTCGCCAGCGTCCTCTAAGTCATCCACTCAGTCCGGCTCAGAGTCACACTGACGAGCAAGAGGGTCCTCAGACCCCTCCCAGTAGTCCTCCGCCGCCTGTAGTAGAGACCGAGGCGGCAGGGCAGGGACCTGGGGAAGGAACAAACGGCGTCAGGAATGGCGCCAGACGGGGCAGAACCGGCGCCGTGTCCCAATGCGGATCCCAGGCAGGAACAAAATTGTCCTCAAACCTGGGCAGGGGCGGGACAAAAGGCACCCACTGCGGTGCCGGAGCCGAGGGTGGCGATGGGGCCAGAGCCGGCAGAGTTGAACCTTGTGGCGCCGTGGCCCGAGACATCTGCGCAGGATCCTGTGGCGCAGGAGCCCGATCCGCCGGCGGCCCAACAGGCTCCTGACACGGGTCCGAGGGTGCACCGGCGGGAGCCGGAGGCCTAAACAGGCGGTCCATAGTAGCAAGAAACTCTTGCACCTGTGCGGGAGTCGCCAACGAACCTTGATGAGGTGGGTAGGCCGGGGGACTCCCAGGCTCCAAAGGAGCCCCCTGTACCCCTCGTCCGCATCCGGGGATCGACGGGGGGACGTCGGAGTGCGACAGCGCTTCGACTTCTTTTTGTGTCGTCTCTTACCCGAATCCGAGGATGAAGACTTAGAGCCAGAGGAGCGAGGACGAGGGCCCCGCAAGCATTCTCTGGAACGGCCCCTGGACCGAGAACGGCACTGGGATGAGTGCCGGACCTCCAGCAACTTCCGGCGCCGCTCCCTCAAGCCCTTCGGAGCCATGACCCGACAATCCGAACAAGACGGGGAGTCGTGGTCGGTGTCCAGGCAGTAGAGGCAGACATCATGGGGGTCCGTCACCGACATATTGGGACGGCAGGCCCCACAAGACTTAAAACCAGGCATTCCTTCGTGCACCCGAGAATAGTCCAACTTATAGGAGACAAAAAGTCTCAAAAGGATAGTCAAAAAGTGACTGAGGTACGTGCTCTAACCGGATCTGCGCTTACTGGTGCGGAAAAAGAAAGAACTGACGTCAGCGCGCATGGGTGGCACCTAAGTAGTCTTCGTTACGTCGACTCTGCGCATACGACGCCTGCCACGGACGCAGAGCCGCACAACGCCACCTACGGATGCGCAGAGGTACTGCTAGCGAAAAAACTTACCGGATCCAGTCTGACGCCTGGGGATATTCTAAGGTAAGGAATCTATCACTAACGTGTCTCTTTCAGATGGAACAAGTGGGTACAGACAGGTACAAGCTCATACAGGTCCCGTCCCTCTCTGTCCAACTGAAATCCATTTTCACATCAGCCCACATACCATAACAACAAAACACTCATTCTTTCACAAATTAAGCAGCCTGCCTTCATGGCGTTTTCGTAAAACCTCATGGACGTGTTCTGGAATCTAGATTTCAATTGGCCTGAGAGCTTATCAAATAATAACCCATTGCATCTTTTTTGTTTCGGAGCCGAGGCTCAGTTCTATTTTACTGGTCGTTACTAGCCCGAAGCAGGATTGCACTGGTAGAGTGAATGGCTTTGGGAGGTGGCACAACAGTCAGTTTCACAGCGTAGATTAAGATTGATCAAAGCTGCGGCATGCGTGGGATAATCACTTAATTATTGATAACTACACCTGGCCACACCTTGGGGAAGGAGTCAATCCAGTCACCACATAGGTGAAGTACACTAACATATTAACAACTTCGCTCTACTATGGTCCTCACTGAGGATCTGGTTTATATCTTGGCAGTATGGATACTCCACCCCAATGGTGATAGAGTATCCACACCACCAATACTGTGGTCCATCTGCCCGATTTAAATGCAGGCAAACCTTTGGTTTAACCATGGCAGACTCTACTCCATCTCCGCCATGATTAAACCCCTCAGACAGCCCGGCAGACTAAGGGCGGTCGAAGGTTGACAGCTAAGTCCATCCACCTAATTCTGATGAGCATTGATTACAGGTCAGTTTTCACTGCCCATCACCATCTGGAAAACCCTGGGGGTAAGGGGCAGTGAAAACTACAAAATGCTTCCTATGCCATGGGAGAGGACTCCTATGGTGAGGGAAGCACTGTCTTTTTTATTTTTAAAAGAAAATACTAATTCTGGATTTTCTTTTTGAAAAAGAAAAACAAAACTGATTGCTGTACAGTTCCACGAAGCTCAACGGAGTTGTGTGTCAAATTAAATGCATTAACCGCCGTGATAGTGGTTTTTGTCAATGCTTTAAGAAATTATGGAGGTTTGCCGTAACTTTCAAGGGTGTATTAAAATTGTATGTACAGTAATAATTATTACTATTAATATATTTTAATAAATATTCTCTCTTATTAAATACATGTAAAAATAGACAATGGCTGCAGCTTAGTTTATTCGATGTCAGGCATGCTTACAGGCATGTACAATGAGAAGTAGCCCCCGGTGGGTTTGTGAGGTTAAGAGCTGCAGCAAAAAAAGATTGTCTCGAAGTAAGAGCCTGATGAGAGGACAGATGCTATTTCTCAGTAATTCCAGGTACCACACCCTCCTGGACCAATCTAGAGCTTCTAGAATGACTTGGGCCTAGTTGTTTCTGATCTTTTTCAAAACTCGGATAAGGGAAAGTGAGGCAGGGACGGGAAGGTGTACGGGAGTCCCATGTTTCATTCCAGCTGGAATGCATCTTCTAGTGGGTGTTCGTGTGGAAATTCCAACATGCAAAACCTTTGTCACTGTGCATTCTCAGGGTTGACGACAGATCTATCCACTGCTGGAAGATGCCCTGCACCCCCTCGGGATGTAGATGCCATTCATGATCTGACAGACACCACCAAATCCACAGAAGCCCACAACAACTTCAGAGCCGCCACCAACACTCACCATCAACTCATCAGAGAAACGAGGAAAAAAGCGATTGAAGACAGAATCTCCACCCACGCACACAACAGCAAGGAACTCTTCAGCATCATCAAGGAGTTCGCCCAACCCACCAGCGAGTCTACCGACATCCCTCCCTCACAAGACCTCTGCGACAAACTCAGCACCTTTTTCCACCACAAAATCAAGAGCATCTACGACAACTTTGACGAAGACAACCAACACACTGAACCCTCACCAACCACCCCCGACACCTGGAAACCAGCGATTGATGACTGGACCGCCCTCACCACCAAAGACACACTGAAGAAATTGAAATCAATCCACTCAGGGGCCCCCACGGACCCCTGCCCCCACCACATCTTCAACAGAGCCGCTGACACCATCGCACCCATGCTCTGCCACACCATCAACCGCTCCCTGGCGACCGCCTCGTTCCCCGACGACTGGAAACACGCCGAGGTCAACCCCCTCCTGAAGAAACCCTCAGCGGACCCCACCGACCTCAAAAACTACAGACCCATCTCCCTGCTCCCTTTCCCAGCGAAAGTCATCGAGAAAGCCATCAACAGCCAACTCGCCACATTCATTGAAGAACACAACATCCTCGACTCCTCCCAATCCGGCTTCAGAAAAAAACACAGTACGGAAACCGCCCTCCTCGCCGCAACAGACGACATCCGCACCCTACTGGACAAAGGAGAAACAGTAGCTCTCATCCTCCTAGACCTATCAGCGGCGTTCAACACAGTCTCCCACCGCACCCTAAAACGCAGACTCTACGACGCAGGAATCCAGGACAAGGCCCTCGACTGGATCTGCTCCTTTCTCTCCGGCAGGACGCAACGGGTCCGACTCCCCCCTTTCCTCTCAGACCCCACACCTACCACCTGCGGAGTCCCCCAGGGCTCCTCCCTCAGCCCGACGCTCTTCAACGTCTACATGGCTCCACTTGCCCCCGTCGTCAGAACCTACAGACTCAACATTGTGTCATACGCAGACGACACCCAGCTCATCCTCTCCCTATCCAACGAGCCCAACACCGCCAGATGCAACATTCGAGAAGGCATGGAAGCCGTCGCCAAATGGATGAAAAACAGCTGCCTACAACTAAACACCAACAAAACAGAAGTGCTCATCATGGGCCCAAACCCCGACGCCTGGAGCGACACCTGGTGGCCCACCGCCCTCGGAAACCCGCCTTTCCCCAAAGACCACGCACGCAACCTGGGAATCATCCTGGACTCAGAGCTCAAAATGGACCGCCAGATCAACTCTGTCTCCTCTTCCTGCTTCCACACCCTCCGCCTCCTTCGTAAGACCTTCAAATGGATACCCCTCGAACACCGAAAGACAGTCACTCACGCCCTGGTCACCAGCAGACTCGACTACGGCAATACATTCTACGCCGGAATAAACAAAAACCTCATCCGCAAGCTACAGAACATACAGAACGCCGCCGCAAGACTGGTCCTCAACCTGCCAAAACACTGCCACGTCTCCCAGCACCTGTGCACACTCCACTGGCTCCCCGTCAAGGCGAGAATCACCTTTAAGATGCTCATCCACGCACACAAGGCCCTCCACGGCACCGGACCAGCATACCTGAACAGCCGGCTCAAATTCCACGCACCTCAAAGGACCCTACGATCAGCCCAGCTCTCCTACGCCGAGGTCCCCCGCACCAGAAAAACCAGATCGGGAGGCCGCTCCTCCTCCTTCCTCGCGGCCAAAGCATGGAACGCCCTTCCGCTCCACCTCAGACAGACAACATCGCTCCCCATCTTCGCAAGAAACCTCAAAACCTGGCTCTTTGACAGACCCCCTCCTTGATGGAATGGAACCTGCATCCCCCCCACCCCTAGCGCCTTGAGACCCATACGGGTGAGTAGTTGCGCTTTAACAAACTCCTGATTGATTGACCACCTGCTTAGCTCTGCTGCTTTGGCATTCAAGGATTCCGCCATGTGGTTCACGATCAGGGAAGTGCTCAGGCACTCCAACCAACCCTAGCACAGGATCCAGGATCCCACTGTGCCCCACTTGTTACAATACCACAAGGCAGTGTTGTTGTCTGTGATAACCTGTACTACCTTCCCCTTTATGGATGGCAGAAGGACTCAGTGCCACACAAATGGCCTGCAGCTGCAACAGATTTACACAGACAGGCTTTCATCAGAGACTAGCGTCCTCTAATCTCCACCTCCCTTGGATGACCTCCCCTATCGACCAGTTATGAGACCATCACCACCATCAGCTCTGGGTGAGGCTGCCACAGAAACAGTTGAGTTTGAGTAGCCACACTTCAGATCCTGAGCGATCTCTTTCGAAATCTGGGTGTCATCCGATAGATTTGACTAGTGCTAGGACCAATAGAATCTTAAATTACATTGCAGGGCCCACATATGCCACCTAGCATTTCTGACTAGGAAGATGTATGAGGCGGAGAGGCCAAGAAGCCTCAGAGCTGCTCTCACCAAGATTCAGGACCAAGGCTGAAATATCAGGACCACAGCCCGAATGTCCTGGATATGGAGCAGCCACGGGAATGCCCTTAACTGCACTGTATCTTGGATATTGCCAATGAATGGCAGTCTCTGCAAAGGAGCCAGGTGTGACTTTGGCTCATTCATTGTGAATCCCAAAGATGTGAAGACTAACTGTAATGAGTAGGCCTTAAACAGCCAGTCATTGAGGTAGGGAAAAATCCTGGTATCCGCAACCTCCGAAGATGTGCCACGACTACCATCATCACTTTCATGAACACAGGAGGGGCGATGGTGAGGCCAAAGTGGAGCCCTGAAGAGGTGAATAGGCTTTTGGAAAACATTACAGCTCTCTGTAATTGGCTGCATAGCACTAGCCAAAACGGCCACACTTCCCGATTACTCATGAAGTACAACTACTGCATACTGTGGGTTGTGGGAAGAGGTTAGTGACCTGGTTTTAGTGCTCTCTTACAAATTACGACAAAACCCTGTTTAGAATACTTACGAATGAAATGTGAAGCTCACCCAAAGTTTGACGATACAGAATGTGGACATGCAAAGTCTCAAGAAATGTTTGCTTCAAATATAGACAATGTAATTTCCTCCACAGATATTACTTCACTCCCTGAAAGCTCAACAGAATATCCTAAGCAATATGTTCATTATGCCCCAGATTTGTACAGATTGATACTGAGTTTTATTACATGGTGTGGAGTTGCCATACGCCTGAAAAGGGAAGAAGCTACTGGCCAATTATAGTCTTCAACAGGGAGAACATTTGTATATGTATGTATGTCAGGTATCTACAAGGAAGTTGTGTCATTACCCTGTCATAGTTCACATTCTGTTTATTCAACATATTCAGTTTGTGTAACTGTTATTTGAAACTGAAAAGAATATAATGAATGGCAATAAAAAGTTTAAAAAAGAGACAGACCGGATTCAATAGAAGTGAAATCACAGTTTTATGTGGCTACACATTACTTAAATTCTAACTCAATGTACAAAATGATACACTAAATTCAAGTGGGCCACCTGGTTGGCTCAGGCACCACTGCGGGATGGGCATTTTTGGTCCAGTCATCAAGTTGGAATCTTGTCAGATCTGCTGCTTTACCAGCAGAAAGCATCATTATTTTCAGTAAGAGACATGGAAGTTAATGACATTACTTTCCAACAGCTAATATCTAAAACTGGTGTCATATGGCAAGTACAAGATACAAGAACTGAATTTCATAGGACTGTTGATACTGTGACACCACAAGCAGCAATAAATTCATAATGTACAGCTACCAAATTCCTTATATCAAATCTTGAAGGCTATGAATGCAGAAAATGCAATTACCAAACGTTTTCATTCTGTGACGATGGAAACTGTGCAAGTAAAACTACAAGCCCCAAAATTCCAGATGCTAAATAGAGGCAGCGCCTAATCAGGCTCAGGCACGGGTTGAGTGCCAACTAGAACCGATTGAGTGTCTTCACATCCTCTCTTTCCAGCACTCCTTTGTCAGCAAGCGCTCTGTGAGCAATGACTCGACAGGGAAAACTGAATTCTGTTTCAAGACACGTTTTGAATTTCAAGTTGGAACAAGTACAATAGGGAAAGGCTACAGGAAGTGAACTCACAGATCAGCTATTTCTGTGTGGCACGCATATGTGGACAGTGCACCAATGGGTGAACTTGATTTACCGTGTAGATTGTTAAAAGGCATACAGGTATATCTTTTGGATATGAACCGAGGTTTCCAATCAATTTTTATCTTGGAACCATAATGTCCACTATTCATTTAAGCATTAGAAAGTAAACTGGCAATTATGAGCTACCAAATATCTTGTTGGGAGTGTCTGATGCTAGGACATTGGATGTAATAGGACATTTCCCCAGATGGGGTAACATTAATATTTTCTGTAAGAACGAAAAGCAAATTTCCAGGTTAATTTCTTTTCAAGGTTTCATAGCAAAAGAGAAACATTGTGTGTTGAGATGTCTAAAAGAACAAAGACCTTTGAGACCTAAGGGAGGTGGGCAATTGATGATTGCTTTGAAAGCGCCCCACCATGCATGCAGTGCCTTCACCCAAGTTGGCCAGATGGGTCAAATGCATGATGGAGCAGCCTGTCGTGGGCTATGCTCAGTTTAGAGCATATTGTGACAGCGGCTCAATTGCTTCAGGGACATTCCAGGGAAGTACATGTTTAGAAGGTATATTATATGTGTCGCGGACTGGTCAAGTAATTCCGTATTTAAAGAGTTTTATTTCTAACTTATTGAGCGTGTGTCTGCACATGTTTTAAGCAAGTTTTAAAATAGCCTCCCTCTCTTGACTTACAACGGAGATTTTCTAGACAACGTAAAACAAAGCCTGGATTGTATTAAAGACATGGATGCAAATATTATACCACTCTTCAGAAAAAGTGGGGAGAAATAAGAGAATGTTAATGCTGGGAAAGAGTAGTTTTGTAACACATAAGCATCACTGAAGGATTCCAAGTCATTTTTGGGAATGTGTGCAATTGCCTTTTTCTGATCCTTCCTGGAGACGATTAATTTGATCAATTCTGATTAATACTATCAAGATGATGTCCAGAAGACAGAGTAAGGGACTGGGAGAATAAACAATAATAGTGACAATGGAATTTGGTTCGCAACAACGAAAACAAGAAGAGGAAATCTTTTTCAAGGACATCACGGACTAAAGGACTTTTCCTGTTGGGTATAGTATATTGTTAGGGATTATTACAGAGTTCGTGAAAGCTATAGTGTTAGGTTATGGTAATGGCACTGAAGTGTTCCTTTCGCTGCTAATGAGGAGGAAACCCCTCCCAGGCCAGGGAGTTCGCTCTCCCACTCCATTCCACAGCCCCATTCTTTACCTGCTTAACCGCGGCGGCAATTCCGCCACAGTGCGGCGGATTAGCACAGTGGGCGGGGCTGCGATGGCCAAAGAACGTGCGCAGCACTACGGAGGTAGTGCGCATGACACCCGTTGGCCGTCAGAAGCAGCGAAGGGGTTACACTCCCTTCTCTTCACATATTTTGAAGGACACAAGCTTATGGTGTAAAACGGCAGCAGTGTTATTTCATAAAACACACAAAAAACATGGATCATACATTTCACAATGTTATGATTGGTCGTTTGCGACCCATGTCTTTTGCCATAATTCACATCTCTAGTAGTATTGCCCCACTTGTTTTGTTTCCGGATAGCACTAATCTTGAGCGGTGGTCCATCCCGTTGGTAACCCAGTATTTACGGTTTTAGGCTTCTCTTGCTATCAGTCTCGTGGGCGGCCGTCAGACCAGGCCCGGGCTGCAAGTACCGTTCCGCTTGGCCTGTACCTTTGCTGACCACTCGCCTACTCCTCCACGCCCCTGCCGTGTGGAATCCCAAAGACACTGTCTGATCAGCCCTTCTATTCTGGCTGTCTGTGTGTGCGGTCTCCTGCTCACCTGTTCCACTGCCGTGAGTAATCTCAAGGACACTGTTTGAGCAGCTCTTCAATCAAAGTTACGCTTTTCCGTGGGTATCTTTCTCTGCTGCCTCGGCTCTGCCCTTCCCCACTGCCCTTACGTCTGCGACTGCTGTGTTCTGGTGTGGGTGGGTATCACTGGTGAGGTCAGTTGTTTTTCGTCCGTGTGTTTCAGGGGGGGCCCTCTGCCCCCTTTTAACCTTTTACCTTTGTCCGCCCCTGGTCACCTATTGGGCGGACCTCATTTGAATAATGCGCTCCAATCAGAGCGAGCATTTTCATGAGCTCTTCGCCTCACGGCCTTGGTCCCGCTCCAGCTGCTGTGAAGGGTTCCCCGTGGGCCCTTATTCGTCCAGCTTTGCTTCCCTGGCCCACAGTACAAATTGAGAGAAGCATAATCCTCACCCTGAGTCTTTGATCTATATTATGCAAGGACTTCTGTGGACCGGCAAGAAGCATTGCTCAGCCTTTTGTTTTGTAGTCTGCATGATCATACTGAAAGTGTGGCAGAGGAGCTCTAAGGGCTGGTTAGCTTACATTGCCGTGTTTGGAACACAGAAACAGGAGTTATAATTCCTGAAGGAAAGGTCTTGTGGCCTGAAATATTGCTAGATTCATAACTGACCTGCCTTCCACCTCCCCAGTGAACGATAAGTTAGTGCTTCTTCAGGTAACAAGATGGAAACTAAAAATCTAAAATGGAGGTCAAGGTTTGGGGCACTTCAGGCTCAAGGTCAATATCATGGTGAGTTTGACTCCGACTAGGTTGACGCCCAAAAGTACAAACTTCCTCCACATAGAAACATTTCCTGACCCGACCGCTAGATGAGATGTCAGAATAATTCAGACCGTATGAATCTAGAGAGGTTCATGCTGTAAACAAGACTTCACCCAGCATCAACAATGCAAACAGCAGATTCTGCATTAGAATGGCAGACGTTCTAACACACAGACAGAGGGACATACACTCAAACTACGTTTGTGAACCATGAGGCTTGCAAACCTCACTTGCTAAGCCCATTAGTAAACCCAAAATTCGACCCGCCGCACAACAGTGCTTATTCTTAGGTGCACAAAAAGAATGTGCCATGAAATGTCAAACCTGGTACTGGCTCATTAGAACTTTAAATTTCATGTACATTTTGTATCTGTACCAGGATATGCAGTTTCCTGAAATAGTGAAATCCCGTTCAGCTTGTTAAGACATTCCATGAAAATAAAGAGCCTGAGGCGGACCATGACCTGTGTGCATTAGGCACATTTTATTGCCGTGGACTAAGACCGGTGTGTACCACACACATGGTATGGTCTACACCAGGATGTCCACTATAGGTCCAAAAGCGACTGCCCCGAGCCGAGTTTTCTGAATAGCCACATAAAATACATGCAACACTCACGTACATAGTCAGTAATTATCCAGAAAACCGGTCATGAATCCAGCCCTTTAGAACCTATGTCGTAAACGTCTGGCTGACACCATAGTCACTGCAGTGTGAATACTGAGATGGTGGCAGGCCAAGCTATGGGCATACTATGCTCAAGGAACAGCTACAGGCAGCTCCATGTGGGAAGTGCACGGCCCGAGCCATCAACTCTGATAGTGGTAAGTGTTGTCATGTTGTTCATGTCATCTCAGTAGAGATCATGAGCCGTAGACTGGAGAGGGTTATGGCTGCGTACCTGAGAGCAGCAAGGATTTAGGGGAGCAATAAGTAATCAGAATTTCCCTTTCCTGAAATATAGGCAAATAGACCTTTATATACAAACAGACACACGTGATACCCATTAATTTCTTGAATTCGAGTAATACATTTTATGGATTAACCAGTATCTTGAGCAAGTCACCTCGTCTTGAGAGAAGAATGCAGTAAACATCCATTACAACGCAGTCGTTACAACGACCTACCTTTATAATGCAACTGCCTTTACATCGCATGCCATTACAATGCTTGTCATTACAACCCACGTCACTACAGCGCATGCCATTACAACACATGCCATTACAACGCATTATAAGGTTAGTAATGGAGATTTTTTTTAGGATTAGGGTGGGTATGGGTTTTGGGGTACATGGGAATGGTAATTTTTACCCAGACCCTATCCAAAACTTTCCCCACTGTTGCACTCACCGGAGTGGGAATAGTAATTTTACCCCTATACTATCTAACACTTAGTAATTTTTACCTCTACACTATCCAACACTTACCCTACTGTTGCACTCACTGGAGTGGGAATAGTAATTTTTACCCCTACGCTATCCAACACTTACCCTACTGTTGCCCTAAAAGTATTATGCGTTGTAATGGTAGTTTTAAAAATGCGTTTGTAATAGCATGCGTTGTAAAATCATGCAATGTAATGGTAGTTGCATTGTAAAGACTGCGTTGTAAAAGCATGCGTTGTGATTACATGCATTGTAACAACATATATTCGAAGAACGCATCTCTGATTTCTTTTACTATGGAAGAGCCTGCATGCCTCCATCCTCGTTTTACATTACACGAATGCCGCTCTTTATTTTCAGCTGCTGGTTTGACCCTTGTACTGCGCACACTATGGCCGAGCTTCATAAGCACTGGTCCACGGATTACTTCAGCCAAGTGATAAAAAGCATACAAAGCCCAGAGGTTCAGGGAAAGGTTGTTCGTTCCCTGTGCTATCTCTTGCTTTTAGAACAGGCAGCCGGCACAGCTGTAACTTCACTGAGGTCAATGCTCAGGGTTATAACTTTGGAACGGAGTGTGGCTGTCAGAGGGCCATGGAATTCCCAGAGACACAATATCTGCAGGAAGCTAGAGCTCGAACGGATCTAGTATTTCAACCTTGTCTGCAAGAGCAAACTCAATGATTGAAGACCTGCAAATACTCCCACAAGTACCCCATTGCCAGCCAGGAAAGAGTCCAAACCAACCGAAGGGAACATCCTTATTTTTATTTACTAATATCATTTCTAATTAATATAATAAACACAACATTATGCATGAGTGAAACAATGCCCAACCACAAGAGGCCCTATGCATGATGTTAACGGTGCTGTAAAAGTCATAAGCGAACCCTATGAAATGAGGACTCACCTAACAGGAGAATCCAAACACCGTCTAAGAAAACCCAAACACAGCCAACCGAATTTATTTGTACACTCAAGCATCCAATGCGCTTGCTCACCGCCTCCACTGTTAGGCTATCACTGGATCGCCTCACTCAAAGGTGATCCAGTGGGAGCCTAACAGTGGAGGCGGTGAGCGAGCGCATTAAGTGCGTGACGATTAACGAGGGAGACAACGGACCCCCGGGGTCTTTTGATAAAGACAACAAGAGAGGAGCTGAACTCTAATTTAAACACAGGTCGTGCTTACAACGAACTGTTATTGAGATACAGAGAATTGAATCATCCATTCAACCCAGGACACTGACATAAGGATCCCTGATACAGTGATCACGACCTCTTCCTTCCCTCCAAGTGGCGCCGGATGGTGCATATGGAGAAATAAAACTTGAAGTACAGTACAACGTCCCCATTGACATTAATGGAAACACCGCCCGCCTGATTGAAAGATACAGACAAATAACAAAGCCCTGATGAGGGTTTGAGAACTGGGTACTCGAACCTGAAACGCGTCGGCACACCTACAAGAGTTAATTATATCATTGAAGATTTATTCAAATAGATACATACTGTGTTACTCTTGTGATTTAACGTTGCTTTGTTGTCTCTAACAAGAAATTTGACTTATAAACATTGATGAAATGAATGAAATTTTAATGTTTAATGTTCTGTGTTAATCGGATGTATTCTTGATTTATGTGCTTTTTGTCAAATTTGCTCAGTCTGTAATGTTATGTTATAAATGTATATCTTCTTTTGCCTAAAAAGAATAAGTCCTTCAAAAAAAGTATAAAAAATATAAGTGATGGGTATAAATAAAACTACCTGACCAGGTTTAATGAATTTGCATTTGGTCTTTTTGAAATAATTGTATCATTAAGATACGAGGGTGTGGGCATCTTTTTTGTCTTTTCTCTATGATTTAAATAAAGGTATTTGTCTTACTTTTTCAGAGGGACCGGAGGATGCCATTTGCAGCTAGGCCACTCCACAGTCCAAAAAGTGTTTTTGCTGCCTCCATTGCTCACTAGCCACTACTTTCGAATTTCTGATTTGAAATTTCACATTCTTTGGTTACTGAAATTTTGGATGGGGTAAATGCGCTTACAACAGCAGGGAATCCACCGGTAAGATTTTGTTTTAGGCCTGGTGAGTGAATCATCCAAAGGGTGCGTGGCATAGTCATTCAAAATGCAGTGTTCACAGAATCCTTTAGAAGTATAGGAATTTCAATTTGCAGGTATTTCACCACCATGTTAAGCACATATTTATTGTTATTTATTTATTTTAGTGTTTTATAGAGCGCGAACTTGACCAGTTAGGGTATCAGAGCGCTTTACAGAGTCAAAGAGTCATACAAGAGGCATGATAAAACAAGAGTATACTGTACATTAAGCAGGGGGGGTGCTGATTACAAGAGGCATGGCAGTATACAAGGATAGTCAATATTACAGTTGCTAAGGACAGGACCCCAGTTTCTTGGTGGGACGAGGTCGAAGGAGGATGGCGATAGTCTCGCCTCCCTGTCGACACCAACCCTCACCTGGGGGTTTTCTGCCTGCGTCTACAGAACATACTTCTGGCCATTGACTCTGTGACTCTTGAGACTACAGAAGAGACAAATTGTGCCCTGCAGAGCAATCTGTAGACATGACCAAAGCCCAGCAGGCTGGACAGAAGAGATGTGCTAACCCCGCCTTCAATAATGAAACACCCCAATTATGTTAATAAAACAGGGACACAGCACACTCAGTTTAAAAGCATGAACATGCACTTAATACGCTTAAAAAAAGAATTTGCAATTTTGCATATTTAATGGAGGTGCCTGTGAAGGGACTGTATCCACAAGTAAAAATATTTACCACGTGGAGCAGAAAACCTTACATGTTCAAAGGTACATGTGCCTCATTTACGGTTTTAAATTTTCAACTTAGTGGAAACTATGCATGGGCAAGTTAGACCCAGGATGAGTAATATTGGCAATGTGTGGCTGCTGTTTATTTCCTGAAATACTCTAGAGTTTTTTTGTGAATCAAAAAAATGAAAAAATTGTGTCCAAATGTTTGAGGAAACCTGGGGAGTGGGTACATTTCTGACTTTTTACACCCCTACTTTGTGAAGGAGGCCCTCTAAATGTAAATAACATAACCGAGTGCCTACCCAAAGTGATAGGCACTTGAACGTACTGGGATCATCCGTGCCTAAAAGAAAGAACATTTACAAATATGAGAGACAACTGTTCATTTTAGTTACTTTAAAATAAAGATGTACAACGAAGTGATGCCACATATGCAAGTCGACCATGGTAGACTAAGTCTCACCGTGGAAACCTGTATAGACTTTTATAATCAAGCCCTGAGCTGGTTTTCTGTCGTAAACAACCAACATCAAGTGATGAACCTAGGGAAGCTTGTTTAAGGAACAGTTGGAATGTCTTGTGGGGATCTCCAGGGCTTGATTCGAACTCGTGCAATATTCTATATGCACTTGAAGCCACTGAACCCCATCTTTAAAGACACAACAGTTTCTGTAAATCAATTCACACATATCTATCTCAAAGCCCCTGCTATCAAGGACAGGGCCTGCTTTAGCGGTGGTGCCGCCTAGTGCGATGACCTTCATTGGCGCCGCCCAATGACTTCCTCCTTCACAGATTGCCTCACTACCACACTCCAAGGATGCCCAGATCTTTCCATAGTCCCGCTCTCACATGTATTACATTTCTTTTATACAGCTACTCATACCAATGTACGGTGCCAGAGCATTTTACATCACAAACATTAAAAAGAGACAATGAATCGTACAAGTGTCTAAATCAATTAATAAGTAATATTACATAAGGCAATGAGGACTTAAAGGTGTAGGAGTCACATAGCATCCATACTGGTAGGCAGCATACTTAAAGAGTGCTTGGTCTGAAGAAGCACAAACTCAGGATTTAAAATATAACAGAGATCGGTGTTGACTTTATTTTTAAGAATTCATTTTTACCCAAACAAACCCTTTTTTACAATCGTAGGATAATGAAAGACTGGAGAAAAAACATAAGGTTCTAAACCTATACTGTGCAGTTTGCATGCAGTGCTTAGATGCCAGTTCATAACTCACTGTGCTATATTAGGATTGTAATTTATGCTTTATAAGTATCAAAAGGTTATCTGTGCCCACAGAGTTATCTGCATAAAACAGAATGATGTGATCTCCACGTTACACGTGCTTTGCAACAGGAACATTAACCCTCTGCATTACTTTATAACAAGTCAACTGCTACTGGATAAAACTCGGTTCTCTCTAGCAGGTACAGTAATTGCTTGGCACTCAAACAATTCAGAAGGAGCTGCTTTTCATCCCATAAGATACTTAATAATAATAATCCACATTTGTAAAGCGCACAATCACCCGTAAGGGTCTCTAGGCGCTGGGGGCCATCGGGAAGATTAAGCAAGCTATTGCCCAGTCACATGGTGCTGGGCTACTCTGCCGTCGGTGCCGGGAATCGAACCATGATGCCCAGATTCCAGAGTCAGTCGCCCTAGCCGCAGCGCCACATACTTCAGAATGCAGCACCCAATGAGCTCGACGCCCTGAGCGAGAGCACCGGTCGCACCGACCTACAGCTGGCATTTATTGAGGACATGTTAACCAACTGCATGTAGTGAGGCGATTGGGGTTACACATGAGGCGGACACTTTGGGTTGTTTAAAGTATTTATTATATACTTTCAGAGAGCGCCGGGGAAAATCCCCGGCGCAAGCTGCGGCTCAACAATACTCTCGCGATAGCCGCCGCGCTCCCAGCGTTCTAGGTCTTCACGCAACATAAAACACTAGAGCACAACACTACATATCTCCCCCGTTAGCAACACTGCAAAGAATTATAACAATAACTCGGTGTTGAAAATGATGTAGTCCATGATGTAGAAGGTTAAGTTTTCATGTCGAACTCACAATACGTTTTTGGCAGTACCACGGTCCTGTCTGTGCGGGTGTGTCTCAATGGTGTACGTATCCTAGCGTCTCTGCTTCCACTGGGTGGGGCATCCTTAGGCGTCTGCTGTGGGTGATCCCTTGTGTCCCGACCACACGCACCTTGTTCTTCTTGCTGTGCCTGCCGCTCAGTGTCTCCTGCATACTTCTGTGTTCTGGTGATGATCATCTCTTCTGCATTGATGCCCGTTGTGTCACCACTTGGTGTTTCTATGTCCCCATTATTGTCTTCCTACTCCAAGTTCCCACGATTGCTCTCTTCCGTTTGTGTAGCTCCTTTCTCGGCCCACTTCATCACTTTGTTACACCTGGACATTCTGTCTTGGGACCATACCTTCCTGTCGCTTAACAGGGCAGACCTGGTGTAAATTTCTCATACCTGCAAGGGTGTACTGTACTTGCTGTCGCCCTTCCTCCTCAGCTGAGCGAGCTTCACTCTGACCCATTCTCCCTTTTCCAGCGACGTTTCTTTGACCTTGTGCCTTATGTTGTAGTGGTCCGTGTAGAGCTTCTGTGCTTTGTCTAGGTTGCTGCGTACCACTGCCAGTGACCATTTGCTATGTAATGTGCGTTGTTTTCATGCCACATTGTCCTTGGTAAATGGGTCTCAGCCTCTCAAAATCTTGAATGGGCTATAACCGGTCTTGGTGGGAGTGATTCGTTAAGCCCATATCGTGCACTTGAGTTCTTTCTCCCAGTTCTTTCCTGCGTTGATGGCAGCCTGAATCGACCCCATGATAACCCTGTTGAATCTTTCTGCTAGGCCGTTCCCGGCAGGATGATATACTGGGGTGTATTTAATCCTTATTCTATTCCATTACATGAATGCATTCCATTTGTCAGACATAAATTGAGGTCCATTGTCGCATGTAATGATTCGTGGAATCCCTTCTCACAGAAACGTGGAAGTGAGGAAGTCCAATACAGTGTCTGTGTCCACTGTCTCACATATCTCCATTTCCAGCCACTTGGAATACCGGTCGACGATGGCATATTTGGATACACTGTGCGCATCTAAAATGGGTCCCAATATGTCCACAGATAACTCATCCCACAGATTTACAAGGTTGGTGAATTTCCCTAACGGGGTTGCATCGTGGTCTGTGTCTTGTCAGTATTACTGCACTGTGCACATTCTCTGACTTGTCTCTCCACCTGGCTGTCGAGTGCAGGCCACCAGTATGTTTGTTTGACTCTCTGTTTAGTTTTCACTATGCCTAGATGCCCTTCTTGCAGTATGGTGAGTAACCCTTTAGCCAATCGGCCTGGGGGCACTACTTTGTCCCCTCTCAGCAAGAATATCTCATTGTCCGCTACTGACCGCTCTTCCCGAACTTCGTAACATTTCCGCTGTTCTGTGTCCAAGTATTTCTTCTCTGGCCATCCTGCCAATATGAACCGTTTGACTGCTACGAGACTTGCGTCCTCTTCGTATGCTGTTCTCCACTTGTGTGCGCGCATGAGTGCCTCTTGGTCTTCCATGAACGCTATGGTGTAATTATCTTCTTCCGTTGGTCTAGGTGCCTTTTCCATTGCCGCTGCCCTGCTGAGAAAGTCGGCAACTTTGTTCTTGGTGCCTGGAATGTATTCGACATCATACATATAATCCAGTAGCCGCAGGGTCATTTTCGCTATGCGGGGCCTAGCAGTTGCATGTCCGCTGGATGTGAGTACTTTTACTAAGGGCTTGTGGGCCGTCCTGAGCGGGAATCTGTAGCCCCACTGGAATTGGCAGAATCTTTCCATCGCCCAAATTGCTGCCAGCATCTCCTTCTCCACCACACTGAACTTTTCTTCATTCAGAGCCAGGGATCGAGACGCAAAGCTGACGGTTGTCATTTCACCCTCATCAGACTTCTGCATCAGAACAGCTCCTAACCCTCTGTCACTCGCGTCAGTGGTGATAATGGATAGCGCCCGTTGGTCAAATCTGTGTTGAGGTACAGTCCCACAGATGTCTTCCTTGATTTGTTGAAATTCTTCCCGAGATGCCTCTGGCCAGGTGAAAGCGGATTTCTCTTTTAGGAGCCGACGCAAGTTGTGTCATTGTTCCTGGGAGTGGGTGCGTCCTTAATGGCCGTCGCATTTGCCTGTTTAGGTGCGATTCCTCTGTTGCTTATTTCGTGGCCCAGGTATGTGACCGATGATACTCCGAACTTGCAATTGTCCTTGTCCTACTCTGCCGTGAGGCCATTTTGCCGTAGTATGCGCAGCATAGTGGAGAGCTTGGCATCATGATCTGCTTTGGTTCTCCCCATGATTAGGATTTTGTCTTGGAAATACTGCACCTCTTCTGGGTCTCTGAAAAGCTTATAAATTAATTTCTGGAGGACCACTGCGGCCGATGAGAGACCGAACGGCATCCGCCGGAACTGATAGCACCCAAATGGCGTGATGAACGAGCTCAATTTCTTGCATGTCGGGTGTACTGCGATCTGGTGATAAGCAGAGGTTAGGTCTATGGTGGAGAACCATTATATGCCCCTAGTCAGGGCTAACATTTCATTGATCCTGGGCAACGGAAACTTGTCGACCAAGATGTTCTCGCAAGTCAATACAAAGGCGTACCTTTCCGTTGGGTTTCCTGGCTACAACCAGGGGCGCCAGCCACTCTGCGCTCTCGATCGGCTCGATCACTCCGTTGTCTTCTAAACGTTGCAACTCTTGTTGCACTGCTTCCCTACTCTGAAAGGGAATGTTCCGTACTTTGTGGCTCACTGGCTTGGCCCCCTCCTTGAGGCATATTTTGTGGGCAAATTACGTCAATTTGCCAATGGTGCCTCCATAGACTTCAGGAATTCAGTCTTCCACCGATCCGCTTCGTATGCCTGAGCGGGGCTCGTCATCAGGACTTGTGTTGTTCCTCCTGGGTTTAGTTGAATTCCAAGTTCTCCTTGATCCGCCCATCCTAGGACTGAGGGTCCTTTCTCCGCCACGAAGAGCTTCCCTTCAGCCATGCGGCCTTTGAATTCAAATTGTAGGGGGTGGTACCCCACCATGGGAATGGGCTCTCCTGTGAAGGTAACCGGATGGATGTCTGGGTCCAGAAGATGTGTGCCAATGGTCCGCGCGAAGTCTCTGTCCCAAATGCTACGTTGTATGATAATGTATGGTGAACCGGAGTCAGCAACCATTGCTACTTGGACTCCCCCTATGGTGAGTTTGCACAGCGGTTTACGTGTCCGGGAGCAGTCTAAGCCTAAGACTTGGTCGTCTATGCACAGCACACTTTCATCGTCGTCTTCGCAACCTCCCTCTTTGGTCTCTGATTCTTGCCTCACATATCTGACCAGCGTTTTCTTTGGTTTGCGCCTTCAAACTTTCTCGAAGTGTCCCATGAACCCACAGTATAGGCACTTGCCTCTGAAGTCTGGGCATAGTTTGTCGGTGGCTGCATGTGTCCTATTTCCACACCTGTAGCAACTGCTCCTGTTCTCTCCTTGGGGCTTCTGGTTTGCAGACGTCTTGGGTGTATATTTCTTGGGCTTCCTGCACCCGGCTGCTTCCGCTCCTGGGTTGTGGCTTCTGTGACTTTGCTCACTGTGGCTTTATTGGTAGCGTCCTTTATGGCGGCTTCCGCGCACCACTTTGAGAGTTCCGCCTTTTTGACCAGGGCCACTATCTCCTTGAGAGGGGCTTCTCTGCTGACCCATAACTTCTCTTGAATGGACGTGTTCACTGTATGCATGATGATTTGGTCCCTTATGAAGTCATCGTGGAGTCCTCTGAATTTGCAGGTGACCTCCAATCTCTTTAACAGTGCTACGTAGTCACCCACAGATTCGCCCTCAAACTGTTTCTGTTGAAAGAAGTTGAAGCGGTCTATTGCGATGCTCACCACGGTCTGATAATGGCCGTCCAGGTCCTCTATGGCGTGTTGGGACACGTCTTCATCGTCCTGAGGTCTGGTCTTTTTTACCAAGTTCGTGTACACTCTTATGCCTTCTGGACCTAAGTTGTACAGTAGAATCTTCTTTTTCGGCTTGCTCGGGAAGACTTTGCCTCCTTCATCTTCTAATGCCGACAGATAGTTCAGGAAGTACACCTTCCAATCTTCCCGTTTCATGGCCGGCTCCCCCGGTTTCGGTAGAAAGGGGACTGGGTTTGTGAGAGAGAAGGTTTGGGCACACATGGCTGCTTGCCTTCTTGGTGGTGCGTCGTCCGCACTGCGTGGGGGGCTCCCTGGCGCTCTTTGTTCTTGCAGGCCCTCTGCCTCTTCCTGAGCCGCGAGGTCCTCACCCGCTCGGCCTTGTCCTCTGAGTGCCAGGGTGGGTGTACTTTTGCCTCCTGGCTAGTGGGGTACCTGGTGTAGCCACGACTGGGGTGGTGAGTTGCTGGATCTCCTCCACCCCCCCTTATGTTTGCGCCGGTCACCGCTCCCTGCTGGCTAGCGTCGTGGTCACCAAAGCTGCGGGGCACAGCTCTCACTAATCGGCCTCTGCCAACCTTGCATGGGTTTGTTTGGCTGCTCGTGGCCAGCAAGGTAGCGTCTTATGGGTCCCCACTGCACCCCTTGGTCTGTGGGCGTTGCCGTGCCCACCACTTGCAGCATGGTGCACTGTTATAGCCTCCTCGGCAGGGGAGAGGCACTGCTGCGCTACTGTTGTGTGTTCCCACTGCTCCTCCGAGGGCGGGGGCCGGTGTACGCTGTTGCCTCCTGCTCTGAGGGGAAGGGGCTCCCCTGTGCCCAGTGCTCCTCCTAGGGTGTGGGCTGGTTGAAACAGTTTCCTCCTGCTCTGGGGGGGGGGGGGGGGGAGGCTCTGCAGTGCCATGTACAGTGTCTTCTCCCTGCCCCTGGGGCTTGGTAAACTTCTGCTCTGTATGCTGCAGCCTCGCTGCTATGTCTCTGCTGCGGGGGGGGGGGGGGGGGTACTCCCTGCATCGATGTGCCAGGCTGTAGTGGCACCCTGCCGGTCTCTCCAGTTCGTCTTCCTGCGTCGTGACCCGACAGTGTCCGCCTCCCCAGCCTCGTCGCCAATTTGTAGTGAGGCGATTGGGGTTACACATGAGGCGGACACGTAGGGTTGTTTAGAGTATTTATTATATACTTTTGGTGAGCGCCGGGGAAAAGCTCCGGCTCGGCAATACTCTTGCGATAGCCGCCACGCTCCCAGCGTTCTATGTCGTCATGCAACATAAAACACTAGAGCGCAACACTACACTGCACTTGCCTTCAAAAACTCACCAACAGGAAATAGGTACATCTTCTAATGCTTAACCCACAAAAACCTAAACTACTTCTTGTTAAAATCAACGATGTATAGAAATACATATAAATAAAGTATACTTATCATATCTGAACATACTGAAAACAAAAACCTCTACAGCAATTAAACAAGACTTGGGGTTTACCTTAGACTTTAGGCTAACTGTATTTCCTCACATTAAACAGGTGGCCAGCTAACTTCTTCGGTCAAGATTTCGACCCTGCCCAGCTGAAAGCAGCAGTTCAACTCCCTTCATATGCACTCTTGAATTTGGGAATGCGACTCTGGCAGATTCTCTACAGTTTTCATCCAAATCAAGACAATTCCACACCCCTCAGCTAGACTAGTCACCAACAATAAAACATGTGACCACGTCTTCACTAGCTACCAATAACAATAAAATGAAATTCAAATGATGTTGCCTCATCTATTAAGCTATCCAAAGTACTTATCATTTTGGGTGGTCATAAGGACTGAAAATTCGAAACTCTATGTAGCTTGAGGTATCAAGATTCAAAAGTTAATTAGCCACTACACGTTCTTCTCTTCTCTAGTACTGTCAATACCACTTGGAACCTTCTGCCTATTGATAAGAAGACGCACACATTTCCCTCTTTTAGGAAACAGCTAATACTAATATTTTCTGTCACTTTTGAACTAATTTACTTATTAAAGTTTTGATAAGCGATACTAACTACCAAATTGTTGATCTCAAAGAGCTAAAAGGGTGGGAGAAAAATGGATGAGCTGAAAGGCTCCAGAGATATTAAGGGTGCCCAATCAGGCGGTTGTCTATAATGCAGTACAACAGCCCCACAAAAAAGTTGACAATTATGTTAGATCTTTGGTTGTGCAGGAGTCCAGAACCTGGGTGCAAAGGGCTGACCAATCTCAAGTGTCTCTTGCTTTCTACTAAACCAGATAAATACCTTTTTCAAAAGATCTCATGTTTTTACTATTGTTACCTGAAAGGGTTTTTCAGAAATATAATCATTACCTTAGATGTTACAGCCAATAATTAAAAATGCTATAATTGTATTGATGAAATCTGTGTGAAATCTCACCAATGACCCAATGGGTGAAGGAGCACTACATATATCACTGTTATGTAATGACTTAATAAGTAAGCATATGTGATCTGTGTAAAACAATTACAAAGCACAAACATGATTAGGAAACTACATCAGAATCCAAAAGGTAACTTATGTAAACCCAAATAACTCCTTACATAAAACCAATAAAAAAAAGAACGTCAATTGATGTACGGGAGAACATTATCCAGCACTACTGAGGAATGCAGTGAGTATATACCCCATTGAAACCTCCAAGGTGGCAGTGCAGCACCACACTTGGTCTCATCAGTTTTTCTCTCCTATCACTGTGGCAGTTAGCCACCCCACTCTACTCGAGTCCGGAATTATGAAAATGTACTGAATAATTTACGGCAATATTCACCTCAATCTTATCCTGTGCATGCCAGTCGCAAAATATACTTAAGTTAGGAATGATATAAAAATCTGGGCCGACGCTGGGGGCAAGATGGCCGACGCTGGATTGCTGTGAGCAGTCGCATTTTTCCCCTCTCCAGCCTAAGGAAGAGTAGCAGAATGTACAGCTGGAATCCATGGTCTTCCTAGTCTCTTCTGAATGGCACTGATATGGCTGGTACATGATGAGCCAGAGCTTTTAAAATCAAGTTGCTCAGGGTTAATAGCTAAGCAAGTTTATTACTGCTATCGTGTCTTCAACTGTCTGAAGAAAGGTGCCAAAATCCTGATGAGTACAATTGCGCTAAGGATTAAAAGGAAAACCCTGTTACAGCAGGCTGAAGCTCAAGTGCAGGAGTCTTCGATGTCTACAATGCCCACAAAAATGACGAAAAGTGAAAGGCAAGAGAAACAAGAAATGCAGAGAGAAAAAGATAAGAAGGACAAGAAGACGCCGAGTGGACCGAGTGATTTAACAGGGAATACAACTGGGATGAGTAAAGCCTCGCGCAATCCAGGCGCCAATCTGGGTGCTATCCCTAAAACAGGGGTCGTGGTCGGAGGAAAAAAGAAACCCGATCAGAAATGCAGCAGCTCAGATGAGCACACTCTTCGCGCAAGCAATGTTATTAAAACCGGCAGACAACAAGACAAATGGAAAGGTAAAGATACATTGTTGCGGCAGCCTACCGTGACTGAAGCTTTCTCCCCGAGATCCCTCCAGCGCATGGACGGTGTGCAGGACCCAAGAGGAAAACGGGGAAGTGTTAGCAGCAGCGGACTCACGGGACCCGAGGAAAACAGTGGAAAACCGGACGCTCAGGAGAGCGTCCTCGAGGACGCTGTCGACGCTACTGCAGGGGTTGCTAGGCAACGCCTGAATCACGGTCTCGGCGGCAAGACAGAGCTCTGTGAGGAGACCAGCGCTACTGACACAGCGGTGATAGTGGCAGAGGGGCAAACACGACCAGAGAAGCTGCAGCAACTCGAAGGAAAGATGCAGCCAGAAGGTAATAACGTTGTTACTGTTACTGAGACTGAGACTGGAGAATCTATGGGAAACCAAGAAAGCCAAGGCATGCCCACGGCTGAATTTGGTAATGCAGATATGTTAGGTGCTCTGCTGGTGGTGGAAAATGAAATGAAATTAGCGAGCTTGGAGCCCTTGAAAACATGGGGAAGCTCCCTCAGCCTGGCAAGCAAAAATGGTGCTGGTGATGGAGATGGTAAGCTCGAAGGTGGCTCGGCAGAGGGAGATTGTTTTTTCTCAGTGAATGAGGAGACAGATCCTGAACAAACAAGCACTGGTAGCTCAGAGGAGGGTGAACAATCAGATTCAGACTCAGACTTAAGTATTGACAAAGATACCACCCTTAGAAGGAAGTCCTTGCAGCTATCTAGACAGCTGGCAGGGGGGTTTGAGGAGGCCCAGAAGAAGTTATTATGGGATTACTCAGCGACATCGCATTCGTACCAGGAGGTGGATGATAATAACCCAGGTCCTACCCCAGCAGGCTCAGACACAGCGCATCAGTTCCCAGTCGAACTTCTGTTTAATACCCTCAAGCAGATGCAAGCGGAGGCTAGGGCAGAAAGCCGTAGAGCAAGACAGGACGCTAAAAAAATTCAAAATACAATGAGAAAAATGAACAAGCTCTATGATGAACTAGCCGAAAGAGTAACAGAGGCTGAAGAGCGGACAGGCAAGCTGGAAGATGAGATGGGCGATTTCAAATCTTTTAAGTCAGATCAAGAAAAACTTTCGGAGGACTTCCAATGGAAGTTGGAAGATTTTGAAAATCGCCAAAGAAGAAATAACATTAGACTTTTGGGTGTGGCAGAAGGGATTGAGGGGCAGGATACAAGGCGGTTTGTTGTGAACATGTTAAAAGGGGCTTTTCCAGAGTCAGATTGGCAGTGGGATAAAGAGGTACAGCGTGCGCATAGATATCCCTTTACATTGAAACAGGGGGCCAGGAAAGATGGACAGGGCTCTTATCCCAGAGCGATCTTGGTAAATGTAGGTAACTTCCTGTTGAGGGAAGAGATTATTGCCAAAGCTAGACCAGATAGCAAGAGGGTATTTGAGGGTACCGCATTCTTTGCTAGGCCCGATTTTTGTCATGTCACGGTGGAGAGGAGGTGGAGGCTCAGACAGCTGATCGCACCATTTCAGGCATTAGGGTCAGAGGCATACCTCCTTTTTCCTGCTAAATTGAAAGTTGTAACAAAGGGGAAAATAAGAGTGTTCATTTCTGAAATTAAAGCACAGCAGTTCATTGAAGAGCTGAAGAATAGGAAGGGGGCTTAAGCTGATGACTAGGATATGATAGTTGGGGTTTCACTATAAGTACAGATTGGGTAAATGATAAGGGGAACCATGGACTCAGCTAGTGATGAGATTAGGCTGAGAGGGGAAGCGACTGACGCAATTCAAAAGCGGCCACACATAGGTCTGTTGACCTATTTGCCTGTGGAGGGGGGGGGGGGGGGAGACCGGGGTGGGAACTGTGGAGAGAGGGGGGCGGGAGGGGGAGGGGGGGAAAAAGAAGTACAGTTGCACGATACACAATGTTTGACTCAGCACGATTACACATCCTACATATTCCAGAGTATGTGGTACATAAAAAATTCAGTTTTTCATATAAGGAAATTGTGGAAGTATGATGACGTGTAGAATCGCCTCAATTAATGTTTGTGGTCTTAACTGTGTTAACAAGAGGTTGAGGGTGGCAGCGCTGCTAAAATCTTTGAGATTGGACTTGGTGTGTTTACAAGAGACACATATTGAAGGTACAAGAGGCTATCTAATGGAACAGCTTGGCTATAGGTTATTGGCCAACACTAAACAAGGGACAAAAACAAGAGGAGTAGCAGTTTTGGGAAAGACTAGGGAGATAACAGTTAAAAGAAAGAAAGAAGATCAGTGGGGAAGATGGGTTATACTTGAAATCTGTTTTAAAGGAAAGACTTTTACACTGACGTCAATCTATGGTTCTACTGAGGATGATCCTGATGTTTTACAATATTTGGATATTGAATTAGCTCAATGGCCAGAGCCAATAGTATGTTGCGGAGATTTAAACATACATGTTCCAGATGGCTCTTGCTTGCAGACGGGTGGACATTATGGGGGTAGGAAGAAGAAAGTATATAAGGCTCAAGTAGATCTGGTTACACATAATTCCCTGGTAGATCCTTGGATTAATTCACAACAACAGGTAGATGGTAGCACATTCTTTTCGGCCCCGCATAGGACTTTGGTTAGGTTGGATTACTTTTTAATTTCTAGGATAATACTCCAGGATGTCCAAATTGAGAAACAACCTCGGATAATATCAGATCACAGCCCGTTGATTTTAACTTTTAAACTAGGACAGGGTCAGAAAATCAGATCACAATGGACATTCGAAAGATCATTACTAACAGATGACGCATACAGAGGTCACATGGAAAAATGGATAAAATTCTATTGGGAAATTAATAGAGGATCTGCCAGTTCAGGTATCGTCTGGGACGCTTTCAAGGCGGGAGTAAGGGGGGAGACAGTTAGTTTTGTCCTAACAAGACAGAAGAAGGAGAGAGCGAGATTGGAGGAGGTAAGATTGAGATTGATAAAAGAGGAAGAAGATCTTGCTATGGCCTTAATACAGAATGTTCCAGTGGAATCACATTTGTATAGGATTATAGCTGTGAAAGCAGAAGCAGTAGAATGTATTGCAGAGAAAGAGGCAATTAATTATTTGTCCAAAAAGGAGAGCGCATATGAATTAAGCGAGAAGGTAGGACATATCTTGGCGGTCCGCACGAGACAGAGACTCGCTACTTCGGATATTAAAGAAATTAAGGATAGACAGGGTAACTTGGTAAGCGAGACAGAACAAGTGAGAGAGGTTTTTAGGGAGTACTACGCATCCCTCTATACCCCAGAGAAGGAAGAGAGCTTTACAGATATTGAGAGGTACTTAAGGGGAGTTGAGACCTGTAAATTGTCTGAAAATGGAAGAGAAGAACTTGAGACGGCAATACAATTAGATGAGTTTAATACAGCATTGAATAGCCTACCATCAGGCAAAGCTGCAGGGCCGGACTTGATTCCGGTGGAGTTTTATAAAGTATTTAAGGATGTATTGCTTAATGATATGTTTAATATTATGATTTCAGCACAAAAAGGTGATGGGTCTCCCCCATCCTGGGGAGGGGCAGATATTATTGTAATCCTTAAAAAAGGGAAAGACCCAAAAAATACTGGATCTTATAGACCGATCACATTGATGAATGCTGACGTCAAGGTCTACTCTAAAATATTAGCTGCAAGGCTGTCAGGGGTTATTGAGAGTTTGGTAAGCCCCGTCCAACACGGATTTATACCTGGCAAAGGGACAACGCAGCATACCAGGACGGTTCTAACTATGTTCGACGCGGCAGGTGGCCTGGGAGACCCTATGGCAGCACTCTTCTTAGACGCCGAGAAGGCATTCGATAGGGTCTCTTGGAAGTATTTATGGCAAACTATGAGATGGTCGGGGATAGGCGAGGGTTTTATTAGGGCTATACAGGGGTTATATATTGATCCTATAGTCAGAATCAGAGTTAATCGAGGATATTCAGCAGATGTCATTATAGGAAGGGGGACAAGACAGGGGTGCCCATCATCCCCATTGTTATTTGCCCTGTATTTAGAACCATTGCTCCACAGATTAGAAGGCAATCCTTTGATCACGCCAGTTAGATTGAATGGGTGCGTTGTCAAATCCCTAGCCTACGCAGACGATGTGGCAATTCTCACCTCTGACCCTCATATGTCAATTGGTCAAGTTGAACGGGAAGCGGAGTTATTTGGGCAAATCTCTGGGTATAGTCTTAATAAAGCAAAGACTCAGATTGTAGAAAATGGATATTCTAATTGTAATGATTTGCGTGTGGTTACTTCGGCAGTTTATTTAGGGGTGGCTATTTCGGCAGACATTGATAATGTTGTGGGAATTAATATCGCCCCCCTATTGGCAAAAGTCAAAAATGACCTGGAAAGGCTCAACAATTTACATTTGTCTCTTGTAGGAACTACAAATGTTATCAAAATGCTAATCCTTCCTAAGTTCCTTTATTTTTTCAGAGCCATCCCCCTTTTTTTTGAGAATAAGTGGTTTAACTCATTAGAGATTATTTTGAATAAATTCATATGGGCGCAAGGTAAGACGAGAAGGGCTTATAGATTTATGGCTTTGTCGAGAGAAAAAGGGGGGTGGGGAGTGCCTGACTTCAGGATGTATTATCTAGCTGCTGCCCTGCAGTATATGCAGGGGTTAATTGGGGGAGGTGGCAAGACACAAAAAGTTACAAGTATGTCGACAGAAATTTATAAGGCTGTTCTGGGTGAAGAAGCTGAAAATTGTTTTTTAAATTGTACGGAGTATGGGTACTACAAAAGGACCAGGTTTAAAACACTAAATGCTGCTCTTAGAATCTGGAATGTTTTTTTAAAGAAATCAGGCCTTGGTAGGTTTAACAGATATGTCAGATTGTACAAGAATAGGTCATTACCCGCAGCAATTTTTGCTGATAGTACAATGGCTGGCTGGGCTGAAAGGGGAATTGGTCAGATTGGGGACCTCAGAGGGAGTGAAGCGATGTTACAGTTCACAGATCTAGTGACGAAATTCGCCATTGATAGGAGATCTTTTTTTAAATATCTCCAGGTTAGGAGCTTTTTGGGTAATAAACAGGGAGGACCTGCAGGATTTCAGAGTAATGAAATTTTAGAGAAAATACAAATCTCTGCAGATTGTACAATTAGGAGCCTGTATGCATGCCTGGTGAAAGGAAAAGTAGATGATATGGAGAAATTTAGTAACAAATGGGCATCTAAACTGAGTATTCCAAAAGAATTATTTCAAGAGTCACTTGAGCTTGCGCGTACGGCTCTATGTTCGGCACCTTTACAATCACAGCATTATAAAACTTTGTACTTCTTATACTTTACCCCAGCTAGAATAGCTAAATGGGGAGGAACTACGGGCATTACTTGTTCAAGGTGCAATCATCCAGAGGCGGATATAATACATGTCTTTGCTACTTGTCCACAGCTGTACACACTGATTGAAAATGTTGAACGATTTTTAATTAGGTCATTGAAGTTACGTATAACCCTCACACCATCAATATTATTGTTGGGGATGGATCAGGATGGAGATATAATACATAAAGAATTTATCTTTGTGGCTGCTGCAGTTTATAGACTGACTATAGCTAGAGCATGGTTAGATAAAAATCCACCTATCATGCAAACCTGGTTGGCTAATTTGTTGGCAGCCTATAATTTGGAGAAGCCTATTTATTCCAGAAAAGGGATAAGAGGTAAAATGAGAGGATTAAAAATATGGGAACCCATAACTAGATGGAAAGAGAATATTGGGTCTCAGTAGGTCTAAGGGCTATTCCTTTGTGTTTTTTGGCTTTTCGCTGTCGTGTTCCTATGTTTTACCTTACAGGCAAATAATATGAAATGCAGTATACGAAATGTATAAATGTATGATGTGTAAACTGTGCAAATTATGGAAATAAAATTTTAAAAAATTTAAAAAAAAAAAAAAAGGAATGATATAAAAATCTGGGGAATAATATGGTGCAACCTATAACTCAATCAAGATAAATAATCTCAAAATTAAAGCAGAAGGAGAAAACTTCCAAAGAACTGCTCGGGCTTTACAACAAATTCGTAACACACATACATATTCTCCTTCTTCACTTCATGGATGGCCACAGGCGCCAGGCTGGATCTTTACTTCGCAATAGTTCTCCGGCCTGAAGAAGGACGGACCTTAGGGATGTCCTTATATGCTTGAGCCAAAAACAGCTTGGCTGCTGCTCCCAGATGATCTTTCAGTATAGGTTGAAGGACATGGTAAGGCCCTAGACACCACGTACAAATGTTGGTGAGATCCGGTAAAAGAAACTTTTATATGCATCGTCAACAAAGTTCAAAAACAGAAACCTAAGGGGTGAAACTTATTCCAACTGTTGTCGAACCATTTGTGAGAAATGTCATTATATCATCAAAGAAGCTCTGTGCCTACAACTGTAAGGTGTAGAAAAAGCAGGAACTGACAAAATAGGACAGAAAATGCCTTATACAAGACCAATGTAATTACATCTTTGGCAGACAGAGCTGTTTCCGGGAGTCATGAGCCACTGCCTAGTGGGGCTGAAGATTTACTGCTGAGAAAAATCTTTTTGCAATCCAATGTGGAGGATATTCATAAAATGAAACATCTGAGGGATTAAGAATCCATAGAAATTATATTTAATGAACTTGTTGAACCGTAAGAAGGAAACTACTTTTACGTCCGACTTTTTTCCCTTTGATAAAAATGTGTTCAGTTCTGAACTTTGACTGTGCTTGAACTTTCATGCGTGCAGCTTGGGCTGGTGCATTATATAGTACATTATCTGACACAGCGCCTGAAATATGTGTGGAACAGGTAGGTGTGCTGTTAGGGATCCTCACATCTAATCACAACTTCAGCAGGGAGTGGATCTGCTTTCCACTGGACTGTCAGATTGCACTTTCGCCACCTCCCTGAGTGAAAATCACAGAGCAATGGAAAAAGTGGAACAGGGGAGGGCAAACTGGCTCCCTACTGTCATGCAAGGAAATTCCATGGGACAAAAGCTCAAACCAATATCATTATCTGGGACGATCATTTATTTGCCTCAGTCGTAAAATCTAACAGCTTTATGAGGAGAGCCATCGGTGAGGATCAGCCTCCACAGCATTTGGTTGGATGTCTTCATTCATTGAGCAGTAGACCGAAGATGCACCATGTCACACAGTTCTAATTCTTTCAGACTTCTACTCTTGGCGTCTCGATATCTCACTCTTGCAGGTGCTTTTTCTTCCTTTGATAATATTTTCTATTTGTATCTTCTTCCTACTTTAACCCTTTTCTGCCTTTATTTTGCTAACTACTCTAAGCTAATATGCACATTATTTCTGTTAGACAAAAAAGGCAGCCTGCAGGTAAGACAAAATCTAATCTATCTTGCCTGATACTGACCCTAAGAATCCTAAAGACCCTAAGAATCCTAAAGAACGTCCTTTCAAACACTCTAAATCCACTGCTGAAAAAATACAACACCCCGGGAAGAAGAAAACGATCTGCTGAAAATCACGGCCTTTACTATGTAATAGAAATGCAGGGTCTGTATTCTAGGTCACCTTGCCTCATTGACAAGCATCCTCCTGTCTGAGTGACTTCAATGCTTCTGCCATTTAGGATCTGCATTGGATGTTGAGAAAACCCTGTAACCACGCACTTATCAAGGGACCCTATACCAATGGCTGGGTGTGGCCAATGGAAGAATTGGCGACCTTAAAAATGTGAAGCGTTCCTTCAGTCCCAGTGGTGAGTAACCACTGTGATCGAGGCATACAGGGATCATTTGGTCCTGACCTGAATCAAACTGGTCAAGCTAGGATGTGCAGCTGCTCATAACATGAAGCCAGATTCCTCAAAGATGCATAACCCAACCAGGGGGGCTAGCATCACACTGGCAGAAGCACCGTGGATACTGCCTGAAAGCCCAACCCCCTACCCTCACCACAGGGAGGACTGTAGTAGAGTGCATGGGGGAAAGGAAGGCCCAGACTCTGTCAGCATAAGCACATGGCCAGCCACTATTTTGAAAGGCGCAAACACAGAACCTGCTTTACTCTACCAAGCACTCAGTGAGACATGAACCTGTAGCCCTCATTTAACCTCAACTATACACACGTAGGTACGGTCACCCTCTATGATGCTCCACACGACAGAGGTAAAGTAGCCCAGTTAGTGGAGAGGGACTGAATCTTTTACACAGGGAAAGCCAAGTGGTATGCCTCCTGCAGGGTACAGATAACAAAGTTGTCGCAGTTATGCTGCCACGACTCTCAGGCTCATGGCTTGGGTTGTGAGAGCAGTAGCCACTCTCTAATCCTGGGGTAGACTTTGGGATCCCTGTTGACCTTGGAGACAAGCTCAGGGATCTGAGGTCAGTTAACAGGAGAGCTCTCAGGGAGTTTGCATGCCTGTCAAACACCATGAGAGAAAATCACAGAGTCAACGGGAAAGCAGGCAAAGGACAGGGCAAAACAGCTCTGCAAGGCCATGTAGGCGACTTTGCATCCCAACAAAAACGCGAATCAATATCATTATCTGGACATTTGTTTGCCTTGGTCGTGACACCAAACAGCATAATGGTGAAAAGCCATGGCTCCTCAGCGTTTGGTTGGAAGTCTTCCTCCGTTGAGCAGTAGAACAAAGATGCACCATGTGACCCGCTTCTCTATACTTTCAGACAGGCTCCTCCCGCAAGATACCTACGTCTATCACAACAGGGACTAAACGGTTAATGTATGGGGATAATTACCCTACTCATCCTCAGACATTATCACCCCTTCAAACATAACAGAAGGGAGAAAATGAGCCAAAGAGTAGAATGGGCGACCTCTGGGAAGTTTCAGAAGCAGTACCCCCACTTAGATCCATCGCGCGCAGGCAGCTGTTAATAGAGACTGTGTGGGCGACATCTCTGTGCATGCCGTACAGACATTCTTAAAGGCACACTAAAACAGAGCGCTTCTGGGGGACAGCTTTTGCATATGAATTACAGGCTTCGGGTCAAAGACTAGCCCTTTGGGACACGCAACACTCACCGTGCAGAGATCATACAGTTGTCTCTCCTAGCTTTTATTGCATACTACATGCCACCGGAAGCTGCTTCCGAGCAAAACCGGTGGGCAGAGCCAGTTCCCGGTGGAAAATGCATAGTTATTATTATTACTGTGGAGAGGTTGCAATTAAACTGCTCCGCTGCCAAATGCAAACGTACCTTCCATGCAACTCGCTTTCACCATCAAGCCCTTGAGTGTTAATGCAGGTTGGGAGCAGTCATTTTCATGACTGACGATTTATATTCAGATGTAGAAGTGCACTTTGAGTGATTACTTTCAGACAAGCCCCTGACGATCCCATACCTCTGCAGGTGCGAGGGCCCAGGACTAGGTCTCAGACCAGGGAGAGTGCCGCCATGAAGTGGAAGAAACAACCGCATGGTTATGTTGATCACCTTATTACTTTCTCTGCTTCTTGCCAAGACAGGGCACAGGCCTCGTTCTTTAATCTTTGGTGGCTTTCTCCCAGGCTAACACCCCAGGAGTGAAGTTCAATCAACTCATATAAGATGGCAGTTGTCATGGACTTGCTCTCTGTTCTCTTGCTCTCGATGCCCACCTAATCCACTTTCTCCCTCCCAACAGACCCCTACTTTTGAGATTCAAATGCAAATCTTAATATGCTCTAATGTTAAATCGTTATTTCGTGCAGCGGGTGAGACTGATCTAAAGACTGGCAGATCTCCAAGGTCTTGATTTGGACTCAAAATTAAACTATTGTTGGATATCCTTGATGATGTTGGCTTTGACCTGCTTTAAGGAAAAGTTGATCTACACACGTCCCTCATGAGCTGTGCTCCAGCAGCACTCACTTCTGTTGGGGCTTTGCTAAGAGTGATACGATAGTGTTAAATTATGGGTAAAGGGTCCAAGAACAGGGTTTATGGGATCAGTGTTTTGTGTCCGTGTGTTGTAAAATTGTAAATGACGATGTATGTATTAAAGGTGGCTGCGGCCTTTGCATTCCATCCAGGTGTAATCCACGTATTGACAGCAGTTAAACATATACGTACACTATTAAATGTTCGGTGTCCAGATCTCTCAGGCTCAATAATGTACGTTTGATGTTAAAGAACAGGTTTGACTTCTAAGCACTATTCCTGGAATGTTGGCAAATGGGAATTTACTGGGCGTTCTTGCTGGGCTCCGGATTTTGAGTCAATTTTCTATTTTCTACTTGTGATAGTTCCATGGTTAAACACTTGAAATTTTATTGCATATTGATTTCGAAGAGCATGCCTCCTTAAATTCAGAAATGTTTTTTTCAATGCCAAGAACTAGGCAAAGTTCAGTGTCAATATGTCTTCTCTCATGGACTGATGCAAAGGATGACTTTGCTCTTATTGAACAAAGTGGAGGGACTCACTTTTCTCACCCAGTAGCGACCGCTACGAAGCACGGGTGGTGGTGGAGGAGGGGTGAATAACAAAAATAGACTCACTTACCTGAATGCCGCTGGGTGCTGTCGCCTCTACTCTGTCTCCGCGTCAACAGGAAGCTCCCAGCCTCCCAGAAGCCCCCAGTTCAATCAGAATGCTGCATTAAGCAGCGTTGTGATTGATCTGAGCCCCCTGGTTCGGCGCTCTGACAGGGGTTTGGAGGATTTGCATGTTCCTCACAAGGCTGTGTAATGCAGCCTGGTGGGGAAGATGCAAATTGCGCATGACAATTTGATCGGCCCAAGAGGGCCAACCAAGCAGTCATGCGCACTTGTGCGTAACACTCGTCCCCTGTCCCCTTAACTGGATAGCCTGGCCCGCCTGCAACCAAGGAGGAAGGAAAACAAAAGTAATAATAATGTTAGTTATTATCGTTTTCCTTTTTACACTGCTCGCAGAGGAGTGGGGCGAAGCTACTCCGCCTTAGCGAAGGAGCCGCCACAGTTCTCACCTTCCCTAAAAAGAAGAAAACCAGACGATTAGTGTCCTACGAAAAGGCTGCATAAGTGACCAAAAAAAGAAAAACTGAACTTAGAAATAATGAAAAACAACAAAAACAACGATCACCTATAAAGATGAATACTGGGCTGACAAAAACAGGTATGTAATGTCCAACCCAAGGTGCGCCAACTGGTTAAAACAAAACTGGAAGTGGACAAGAGACATTTTGCCAAACAATGACCATGTTAAAACATTTATAACATGCTCACCCACATCCAGAAAATAGTCCATGAAGCCAAGTGCAGAATAGGGTTCAGAAGGCCATGCCGAGAGCAAATAGAGGATGTCACCGATAAAAACTTCTAATGCCGTACCGGATCTACAAAATCATAGCTTTTAAAGTCAAACCCAGTTAGTAGTGCTGGAAGGTGACCAAGTCACAAAACAAAACGATACATTGAAAATATTCCAACAGCCAAGTGCAAAGGAGGTTAAACCCCCATACCAATAGCAGGCAGAGGATGGCACACACTGAAGATAGAATACCGTGGATGTGAGAAAATACCAACAAGGATAGTCAGGAGGTTGCAGAAAAGACATACCGATGGCGTCCTCAATACAGATATGCAAATCCCTACACACACAAAATCCAGGACAAAAGTAAAAAAAAAACACACAAAACTGTACGAACATATAAAAATAAAATGTCCTACAAAGTAAAGTCATACCGGTGTGCATCAATCACATTTCCAGGCTCTGCGTGGTTAGTCTACGTTCAACTCGCAGGACTCACTTAAGATGCACTTATACTAAGGAGATAGAGGAAGGACTAATGAAGTGTACCCGACTCCATGGTAGGGGCCATGTTGGATTGTATCACTCCTCAGTATTACCATCCAAATTCAGACAAAAGAAACTTGGCCAGCATACAGGACAAGACCTGTACACCAAACATACTGGTGTACATGAAACACCACTCCAAATACAACATGAACAACGCATTCCAGATGTAATAGCAGCAGATACAGTACTAATAAGGTGTACCAGGTTTCATCTAAAGAAAAACTGTTGTCATTAGGGGTCCCCCAGGGTTCATCCCTAAGCCCAACTCGTTTTGATCTTTACAGGACACCGCTCCTTACTTTGATGGCCACATTTGACATCGAATCCATTGCCTATGCAGACTACACACAGCTGATTTTTACCCTTGATAAAAATTCTACAGCAGCTGAAGAGAAGTTTCACCACTGTCTAACGGCTACGATGGATTGGATGAAACTCAATCATCTCAAATGTAACAGCTCAAAAACAGAAATCATGCAGTTTGGAAAATCCAACTCTGTTGTGCCTAAACAGTGGTGGCCCTAAAATTCGGCCCCACCCCAAAACACAGTAGATACTGTGAGAAATTTAGGAAGCACATTTGATCCCACACTAGCTTTTAACAAGCAAGCCCTAGCGGTACCAGGCATATGTTTTCAAACAATAAAAACCCTCCGAAAAGTCTTTGATCTTCGGCCGGTACCTGCCAGGAAAAATGTTGCAGTAGCCTTAATGTTATCACATCTGGATTACTGTAATAGCCTGTATGCAGGAACTAAAAAGACGGTCCTGAAAAGATTACAGGTTGTCCAGAATGTGGCAGCGAGGTTGGTACTCAAATGGCCTAAAGACTCTTCCTCAGCAGCAGCACTTAGAACTCTTCACTGGCTGCCTATTCATAAAAGGATTCTTTTCAAAATCCTAACCATCATCAACAAGGGCAACAGGACCAGGATACCTAAGATCTAGAATTAGACCATATACCACCCAACGGATCCTGCGGTCATCTTCGGAGAACTTTGTAACAGCCCCCTGTTTCCATTTGAAATCTAGAGGGGGTAAGGCAATGGCTGTCCTGGGGACCAATGCCTGGAATTTCCTGCCCACCCAACTGAGACATACACAAACAGAACTCATGTTCAAAAAACTTCTCAAAAACACGGATTTTCGCCATCCCAGATCACAATGTGTTATCTCTCATCTAATACTTACTTCTGTTGTCTTAACTAAGCTCTTCCCCACTACAGAGCTTTAGATTTTTTTGGCCTCTAGCGCCAAGTGGCCAATGCGTTGCCCATGTTGTATTTGGAGTGGTGTTTCATGTACACCAGTATGTTTGGTGTACAGGTCTTGTTCTGTATGCGTGGTTAGTCTACAGTTCAACTCGCAGGACTCACTTAAGATGCACTTATACTAGGGAGATAGAGGAAGGACTAATGAAGTGTAACCGACTCCATGGTAGGGGCCATGTTGGATTGTATCACTCCTCATTATTACCATCCAAATTCAGACAAAATTCGGACACTCCTTGGAGTGAACGTTGCGCTTTAGAAAAACTCTAATTTGTTCATGCAGTCATTCATCTTAGAAAGATCTGGTAAAAAATGAATGTGGTCAGACAACTGAACTAAAAAAAGAGGGGAGGAAGGGGGGTATATTTTGGAACCAATATGATATTAAAGATAGCGTTTTGTCTTGTCCAGAGTACATTCAAAGTAGGTAGGCATAAAAACAAAAGGATGGCCGAGCACAAGTATGAGAGACCATATATTTAAAAGATAACAAATAAACAATGGCTAGGAGAAGAATGGATCATCTCCCATTAGCTCCTTCGCTGCGGTGGCTATTCCGCCGCAGCGCTAACGGTCGCGGGCGGGCGCGCGGCTCACCCGCGCTGGTGACAGAACCGTTCCGTCACGACTCGCGGGTGAGCTGTGCTTGTGACGGAACGGTTCCGTCACGGCCCCGCCCGCTTAATTAAACCCGCCGCGCAGGCGCGAAATCAGCGCCGCGCAGGCGTGGCGGCCGGGCCGTGACGGAACCGTTCCATCACCAGCACAGCCCACCCGAGGGGCGTGACGGAACGGTTCCGTCAGCAGCATCGAAGGTGTTAAGTACGTTCTATCACATGCCCAAGTTAGCAAATCTAGAACAGGAGGGGATCAAGGAAGAATAAAGATGGAGCAGAGAAAACATACCAGGAAAGACATTTTAGGTGCTAAAGTAAACACAAAAAGCAAGACAATTTGCATTTTTCTTCCAATGGTACTAAAAAATGCGAAATCCACAAAAGAAGGACATATAAGGGTATGCACAGGTTAGGAAAATATTTGCATTGCCTTTAGAATCAGTAAACATAAACCTGGGGGACATATTGGCACTAGACTTAGCTAGTTAGCTTAGTCCTTGGCATACAGGCATTGCGAACCACCAACAAACCATACAACATTCTCTGAGCGAATATGAATGTACTCGGGACCTGTGTGCTTTGACCCAGTATTCGTCTCTATAGGTGGGCATTGTTTTGTTGTTTTCATTATTAGTAACTTCAGTTTTTCTTTTTTAGGTCATTTATGCCTTTTCATAGGACACTAATTGTCTGGTTTTCTTTATACCTTAAATTGTCTTCTGTTCCTTTTGGGTCAGGTGAGCAGTAGAATGGGATCTATCACCTGATTCGTCCTTCTTTTACCCATGTATATTACATTCTGGCAATTCCTCTCTCCCTCTAGGTTGCTATAATTCTGTCTTGAGGAAGACACTGCCAAATAATCTTTAGAGGTTGAAATGTAAACTTTAATATCTTAACCAAATTTGCACTGATTGCCGGATTTTGAGAACTATATTAATCCTATTTATTTATCGGAAGGGTTTTACCCTGAAACTTATGTCCTGTTGGTTAAGATACTATTTTGTTACGCGCAAATGGATGTTTTTTCCCACATTCTTCACTTATTGTCACTTTCAATGCGCTGTCACATGTAGCACCATTCTATGTATTGGAACTGTCACCATATCATGCAAAGTATGGAACGATTAAATTGAAGAATTCTTCAAAATCAATTGTTGTTGTCAATGCAGATTTTGAAAGCGATAATCTCTGCCAATGTATTGAATGTTTCGAAATGATTACCTTTGGAACACTGTTGCATTTTGGACTCATTTTGCAGGCACGTGCAACACGCATGCTCCTACAAAATGACATAGGCGCTTTTTTTCTTTTTTTTTACAAATCAGAGTTGGATCGGCAAATATAAAATAAAAAGGTAGCACAAAAGCAACTAGGGGCAACTGGGAGAAAGCAACACGGAGGGCACGGTGGGGAATGAAGCAATATCGGTGTAGGGAATGCAATATGGGGGTAGAAGCAACACGGGCAAGAGAGAGGACAATGAGAAACACGAGGTCTGCAGAGAGGAAGGTGGTGCTGTTGGAGGGGAAGCACAAGGGTGAGAAAGCAATGTGGAAGGAGAAGCATATGTGGGAAAGCACAACACTGAGGGGTGTGGGGGGGGTCTAATGACAAGAGAGAGTAACACGAATTGTGACAAAGGGGGAAAGAGTATAAACACAGGGAGACAGCTGGCAAACACGCACACTCTCAAGGAGTGCTTAATTAAAAAGAAGAAAGTAGCACTTTGTAGGTGGGCAGTGAAAGGTCACACGTGATACATCAATAATAAAGAGGATGGACAAACAAATTAAGAGGAAGTAAAGCACACACGCTGACAATTCAAAAGCAAGCAAATGTCAGTGGCAGTAAAGCCAAACAACGGTAAGGAAAGGGCCGGCTCTAAGCCCACTGTAAGCTGACAATAGGTGTGTTTTTTCCACAGACAGCTTGCACTGTCTGTGGGTTAAAAAGTAGTCAATGTATTAAGAAGGTGGTGGGTAGATTTGAAGGACCATTTAATGCCATAGGGCAATACAGAATGGTCGTCCTTAGAAACACTCAAATTCCGTTATTGCTTGAAGCAAACACGTTGTTACATCAACTGAGGGATAGCAACAGCACAAACAATAACGTTTTACAACTGTTTCCGTCCCTCAGATCAATTTTCAGTCCAGTATTGCCTTCTGGTCTTTTATGCGCATGTACACATACAAGGTCACACAGACAATGTCACTCATGTGGCAAGCGTGGGATCTATTTTTATGTTGTGTTGTTCACATGACTGGTATCCAATTCTCACATGACTCTTTGCTGTCTGCCAAGATGCCGGTCCCATGACCTCTAGTGAAGTGCATTACAAACCCAATTTACTGCACTATTTTGACAAGTAACATTCCAGCCCTCCCAAAAATAAACAACTTAAAAGTCAAGACATCTAGATCAACACAAGATCACGCGGAAAAATATGCGACTGGTCACACTGGCAAAATGTAGAAATATCCCTGTTTCGTGGGTTATGGAATGAATCAACGCCTCACTTGCAGCATAAATGTGCACTCAAAATATTACATTTTATCATTTTCTTCAGCCTTAAGTCTTTCTCTATGAACTATTCCCCTTTGGAGACACTGCCAACCCCCACAGATATTGTTCTTATTACTAACATAAGATGTCATGTTATGTTACATTATGTTATGTAGAGTTGTAGAGCGCACTATCACCCAGGAGGGTATCCTGGCACTGAGCAGGTGTTAGTCTAGCCAAATGTAGGGTCTTTTGCGGGACTACTCGAAAAGCCAGGTTTTCAGCTTCTTGCAGAATTCAAGTAGTGAGAAGGAGGCTCTTGTGGTATCCTGGCTGTGAAGCATCTATCCAGCTCCATGGCAACTGGATGATGCTTCACAGTAGAATTCCAGAATGTCATACAGTTAGTCAGTTGATGGAGAGTTGTTGGAGTGGTGAGATGCTCTGCTTGCTCACTAATAAACTATACTATTTTACCTGCTATTGGATCTACTCATCTTTACATTTTGGCGACTGAAGACAGGATACGTCTATCCTAACCAGCAGCAGGCAGAGAGTATTCCTTTTCAAAAACCCAAGCAAATTTTTCAAACTTATTCATATTTTTTTTCTATTTTGAATCTGGATTATAGAATTCATATTCTCACTACCTCCACCTTTTAAAACATCTCCAATCCTGGGCTCATTTCTACCTGAATTGAAGCTTTTTGCTTGAGCGAACTTATTACAATTGGAAACTTACTGTTGGAAATGACCCTGTACTTCCTTACCGAGTATAGAGTTGATCAGCAATTATTTTGTCGAGTATTCTCTGCTTGTGTATGTGGGCACAAGTGCGGTGCAATCTAAAGACTTTGAAAAGTTGGTGTTATCCTATTCTACTGCACTTGTGGAGTTGATCTATGCTATTGTGTCGAGCATTACTGCAGACTTTATCTAGCGCTGCCCTGAAATTTGGAATGGTGTCTACTTCATTCAATCTCTGCATCTCTACCTCATCGTTTCTGACTGCCTCCTCGACGACCGCATTTTTCAGTCGGTAGCATTCCAGCTGCACCATTCCAGCAACACCGCGAGCAGGGGTCTCGGCTGCATCTTTCAATCGGCAACACCATTCCGGTGGAGCCGCGAGGCAGGAAGACCGCGAGGAACGTTGATCTGATCCTTCTTCGCAGATGACGACGTAAGCACGAAGGGTCGCACGCACCATCGTCATTGAGGGTCACGCACACTACGCGACGTGCGTGACCGCAATTATGTTTTTTATTTTGTTTCCTACATTTCAATTCGCTCTTCTCTTCATCGGAACGCTCAGACAGGATCGCTAGGTACATTTTTAGGTCTCGCCTGTCGATGCGCATGCGCATCGAGCTTGCGAGACTATGGGGGCTTAAACACTCTTTAACTAACTTGCAAGGAATCGTGGCGATTCCTTGCAGTGCCCGTGAAATTTAAGCTCAATGCGCATGCGCATTGAGCTTAAAAGCGCGTGCACATGCCCCCAGCCGCCTGCCTTGCCCACTCTCTCTCTCATAGCCTCCCCCAGCTCCGCCCCCTCACTTCTTGGTTGCACGGCCGCTAGGCCGTGCCTCCCCTACTCTCCTCCCCCCTCCTCCTCCTACTCTCCTCCCCTGCCTGCCGTGTCGCACCTCTCCCCGCTCCGCCCCCTCCCCTGCCCGCCGAGCCAAGCCATTATTACATTTCAGTTTAAGTGCTCTCTCCCTGTTACGCAAACTAACAAAAGAATTATAGAGTACGAAGCTGCTGCCTGATCACAACACTGGCACTTCCTTTGTTACAAATTGAGCACTAGTAGGGCGGCTGTCACTCCGTGTTTGCAGCTATACACTAATAGAATTAGCAGTGTAGCTCCACTTTAGGTCATATTTATTTTTGGTGTGCATAAGAATATGTCCACAATCACAGGCTATTAAGCACAATCAGACATTAAAACCTAGTTTCCAAACTCGTTCATTGGCAGTTTTCCCCTTTAAACAACATCGCCTCCCCCATTTGAACACCTTATGTGCTCTGTGTACGTCTCCTTCGCCCTCCCCCCACTCACCCTCTCTTCCCACCCTCGCCCTCTCTTCCCACCCTCTCCTCCCCCCTCCTCCTCTCCTCCCCTGCCTGCCGTGTCGCACCTCTCCCCGCTCCGTCCCCTCCCCTGCCCGCCGTGTCGCAGAACACAGAAGCTTGCCTATTAATTCACTTGTTGAACTTGCATCTATTCCAACAACAACGAAACTTGGATATTGGCATCAGTATACTAGAAGGCATTAAGGCAGCAGATAAGTCTTGAAAGCGGCTGTAGCCAAGCCATTATTACATTTCAGTTTAAGTGCTCTCTCCCTGTTACGCAAACTAACAAAAGAATTATAGAGTACGAAGCTGCTGCCTGATCACAACACTGGCACTTCCTTTGTTACAAATTAAGCACTAGTAGGGCGGCTGTCACTCCGTGTTTGCAGCTATACACTAATAGAATTAGCAGTGTAGCTCCACTTTAGGTCATATTTATTTTTGGTGTGTATAAGAATATGTCCACAATCACAGGCTATTAAGCACAATCAGACATTAAAACCTAGTTTCCAAACTCGTTCATTGGCAGTTTTCCCCTTTAAACAACATCGCCTCCCCCATTTGAACACCTTATGTGCTCTGTGTACGTCTCCTTCGCCCTCCCCCCACTCACCTTCTCTTCCCACCCTCGCCCTCTCTTCCCACCCTCACCCTATCTCTAATTTTACTTTTAACTTCTCTCTGACCCCTCGTCTCCTCTTCCCGTGCCCCTCGTGCATGTCTGCCTCGCCGCCCCGCTCCAGGCGCTCATGTCTCCCTCGACTCCTCCTTTCTACCCTCCTCCCTCTTTCCTTCTGTTTCCCGGCATCTTTTCTCGCACGCATCTCTCTAACCCCCCCCCCATCTTCCGTTTTTAATTTGCGTAACAGAGAGCACATAAACCGAATTTTAATAGTAATTTGGCTACAGCCACTTGAAAGCGGCTGTAGCCAAGTCATTATTAAATTTCAGTTTATGTGCGCTCTCCCTGTTACGCAAACTAACAACTAACACAAGAATTATAGAGTATGAAGCTGCTGCCTGATCACAACACCGGCACTTCCTTTGTTACAAATTAAGCACTAGTACGGCGGCTGTCAATGCGTGTTTGCAGCTATACACAATAAAATTAGTAGCGTAGCTCCACTTTAGGTCATATTCACTTTTGGTGTGTATAAGAATATGTCCACAATCACAGGCTATTAAGCACAATCAGACATTAAAACCTCGTTTCCAAACTCGTTCATTGGCAGTTTTCCCCTTTAAACAACATCGCCTCCCCCATTTGAACACCTTATGTGCTCTGTGTACGTCTCCTTCGCCCTCCCCCCACTCACCCTCTCTTCCCACCCTCACCCTATCTCTAATTTTACTTTTAACTTCTCTCTGACCCCTCGTCTCCTCTTCCCGTGCCCCTCGTGCATGTCTGCCTCGCCGCCCCACTCCAGGCGCTCATGTCTCCCTCGACTCCTCCTTTCTACCCTCCTCCCTCTTTCCTTCTGTTTCCCGGCATCTTTTCTTGCACGCATCTCTCTAACCGCCCCCCCCCCCCATCTTCCGTTTTTAATTTGCGTAACAGAGAGCACATAAACCGAATTTTACTAGTAATTTGGCTACAGCCACTTGAAAGCGGCTGTAGCCAAGTCATTATTAAATTTCAGTTTATGTGCGCTCTCCCTGTTACGCAAACTAACAAAAGAATTATAGAGTATGAAGCTGCTGCCTGATCACAACACCGGCACTTCCTTTGTTACAAATTAAGCACTAGTACGGCGGCTGTCACTGCGTGTTTGCAGCTATACACAAATAAAATTAGTAGCGTAGCTCCACTTTAGGTCATATTTATTTTTGGTGTGTATAAGAATACGTCCACAATCACAGGCTATTAAGCACAATCAGACATTAAAATCTAGTTTTCAAACTCGGCAGTTTTCCCCTTTAAACAACATCACCTCCCCCATTTGAACACCTTATGTGCTCTGTGTTAGGAAGGCTAAAAAAAAACACGCTGTGTAAAGCTGATGCCTGCTGAGAGCCCAGGCAAGAAGCCGGGGTGCTTTTCAAGAATCTATCTAATAATGTTACGTATGTCACCCTTTCTTTTCAACAGAATTTGTTTGAACCTGTTTCCCACAGCTCCCACCAGGGCGCATAGTCTCTTTCTTTCTTTCTCTCTGTCTCTCCTACACTCTTTCTCTCTCTCCACCTCTCTCCCCCTCTCTCTCTCACTCTTCCCCTTTCTATCTCTCTCTTTCTCTACCTCCCTCTCTCTCTCTTTATCTCTCCTCACACTTTCTGTCTCTCCCGCTCTCTTTCTCTTTGGCTCTCTCTCCCCCTCTCTGGCTCTCTCTACTCCCCTCTCTCGCTCTCCCACCCCACTCTCTTTCTCAGTCTTTCCCTTTCTCTCCCTCCCTCTCTCTCTTTATCTCTCCTCGCTCTCTTTCTGTCTCTCCTATCTCTTTCTCTCTCTCCCACTCTTTCTCCCCCCTCCTTCTATTTCCCTCCCTCCCTTTATACCTCTCCTCTCACTCCCCCCCTTTCTCTCTCTCTCGCTTTCTCGCTCTCTCCTTTCTCATCTGTTGATCGTCCACCCCCACACACAACCCCTTAAACACATCCCCACACACACACACAACCCCACACACAGAAACCCCCCTGCACACACCCCCACACACAGACCCCACACACAGAACCCCCACACCCCCCGCACACACACAACCCCACACACACAACCCCCCCACACACACAACCCCACACACACACAACCCCCTCCACATACATCCCCCCACACACACAACTCCCCCCACACAACCATCTATCGATCTATCTATCACCCTCACTCTATCTATCTATCGCCCTCACTCTATCGCCCTCCCTTCAACAACTGGTTCAAATATGTTCTCTCAATGTTTCAAGCTTTATTACAAATGTCACAAAAAGATGTTCTGTTCTTGTTTTTTTAACGGCCTACACCCAGTGACTGCAACACTTCTAATGTTGGGCCAGGCTACATATTTTCCCAAGTTTACTGACAACGTGGCCTCTGTTTACAGTAGATGCTTGGCCACAGTTACTTCCAACACTTTGCACTGGCACTTCTTGTCCTACAGCTAAATTCAAACTGTTCTGAACTAGAGTCTCATAATCTTCAAAATTTTGCAGTAAAACGATCAAAGAGGTACTAACTTAATTTCAACATCATTATCGAAGTGCAGTTTATCTTGTCTTCATCAGTACTTCGTACATCTCTCTAGAGATGTGGCCTAACGACCAGAGCTGCCATCTAAGTCACGTAAATACAAAACATGTTGCATTACAAAGGCTATAGGTGTCACATTCGCGAAAGTTATAACTATTGGCATTGTAAATGACAAAGCTATCAATTTAGCTATTTTAAAAACCAACACATAAATAAAATATTTGTCATTTACAAGACCAACAGCTCCAACTTTTCTAATGCGAGACCTATTGCATTTCCAATGCTTGTTTATATTTTGTTTAAAAAATAGAGCGATTCATTCTACATTGAAATGTAAACCGCATTTCATGTTTTGTTTCCTTTTTAACACGGTGATGTGCACACCATATCCTGTTGGCACATCTGTTTAAGCACTTTTATTAATGTTTCTTTACACAGTGATGTGCACACCGCATCTATAATCTGCACATCGCATTCTGGATTTTAAACATGGTGATGTGCACACCATATCTTGTTACGTGCATTTATTACATGGTGTACATCAAATATCACAGCATATGAATACTATATTTTATCTTACAATGAATAAGTATTAATTGCTGTGCATTTCATAGTGTGTTTAGGCAATTTATTTTGTACTTTCTTTGACACTGTGATACATTCCCTACATTCTTTACTACAATTGAGTCTTTTGTCTTGCCTTTTGTTGTAAGTACATTGAATAACTTCTGGTTTATTCTGCTTGTTAGGGTATTGTTATTAATCACTATGGCTTCACAAGGAGGATTGAACACTCCTGTTCCGTTTTTAGCACGTCCAGGCGAACCACTGATTAAATGGTCAGACTGAAAAGTGTATTTTCTGAACTATATTGAGGCTTTGCAAGACAAAACATTTTCTCAGTCTAGGAAAAAGAAGATGCTTCTACATGGACTGGGTCCTGAGGGGAATAGATTTTTAACCCGTTCTGCGCTGATGACGGAACCGCTCCGTGATCAGCCTCGGTAGCGCTGTGCTGATGACGGAGCGGTTACGTCATGGCCCGCTCGCCGCGCTGGGCGTTCTATTGAGCGGGCGGGGCCATGGCGGAACCGCTCCGTCATAAGCACAGCGCTACCTAGGCTGATGACTGAGCGGTTCCGTCACCAGCAGGAGAGCGCCGCGTGCCCCCCCCCCCCCCCTACCCCCTAGCGCTGCGGCGGACTTGCTGCAGCAGCGAAGGGGTTAACCAAATGGAGAAAAAAAAGTGAGACCATCGGATTCCGCAAATGTATTTCTTGATGCACTTGATGACTTCGATACTCATTACCATCCACCAGTTTGTGTAGGAATAAGCAGATATTAATTTTTCAAAAGGAAACAAGGGAAATCTGAATCTGTGGAGGACTAGGTTTCATCCTTAAAAAAATTTGCCATTAATTGTGAGTTTGGAACACTCCATGATAGTTTCATTAGGGATCAACTGGTGAGGCACTCAAATAATTCCTCTATCCAGGAAAAATTATGGACCTGTGGTGATGCTCCCTTGAACGAAATTTTTGCAATAATAATAAGGAAGGCAGAAATGTCAAAAGGGTCTGCTAAAGTTGCTTTGAAGGAGAAGGAAAAAGAAGAAGGTTTAACTGTTAACAAGGTCTCTCAAGGTCATTTTAAAAAAGGGTGATAAAGGTCCTTCATCATCTAACAAGAGAAATATGAGTGTTACGCCTAAGAATAAAGTTGTACCTCAATATGGCCATGGGACCTATTGCCCACATAGCTGCCCTCCGACCAGTTCTATATTCGAGGCGCCTATGGATAACACCTGAACTGAAAACCTATGCTGAGGGACTGAATGATTTAATCAGAAGTGACATCCATCACAAAATCGTATGGTTATCCAGGATTGGTAAAACCTTGCTTGAACTGGGACTAAGAGCGCTCTGGGAAGATCCAGCGAATGCCAGGTTACCCTCAAAAAAGGACCTCAAGGGCTTGTACTGGGAGACTGTGACCCTAGAAGTGTACAGGAAGGCTGGCCCCCTTTCACTCACAGGGACCTTTCTGGGTTTTAAAGACACACCCATGTTCGGAGCTTTCTGGGACAGTATCAGCAAACCTCTGGATCGTAAGCTGTTTTTCCAACTAAGGATAGGCAGCTTACCAGTTAGAGCATTTACCTCAAAATGGTACCAGGGAAATAAGGCTGCCTGCCCAGGTTGTCCTGCTGCTCTGGAATCGATTAACCACATATTATTTGAATGCCCAGCGTATACAGAACCACGTCGGAAGTGGCTACGTCCCATTGCTAAGTTACTGGGAACCAGAAGTGGCTTAGTAGCAGCTAGAATAATCCGTACCAGCAATAATCTTACCATTTGTAGAGCTCTGGCCAAATTCATAGGCTGGGCATGGGTCATCAGAAGCAAACTGGAACCGGGACTGAAACCTTGTTAAATGTCTAGCTAAAGCCAGTAGGAAAATTCATGCACTTTTGTAACCTGTACTTACGATGCATTTTATGAATTCAACCGAACCATTTTGGTTGGTTGGTTGATTGCTTTATTTCGATATGCATATATCATAAAAGCGGTACACAAGATTAAAACAGCATTGTCGAAAAAAGTATGACTGAACAATAAGTAGAAAACATTAAAACACATTAAAACATCATAAATTAGTTAAAAGAAGATTAAATTGATATGGACAGTCTTCTGAGTCTAATCAACCAAGCCCATTTTAAAAACTTGGCAACGGCACAAACAATCGGGGGGGCTGTATTAGTTAATAGAATCCGAAGGGCAACAGAGTGCTGACGAGTACCCAGTTCTCTGCAGATAGGACCAAGCCAACGTGATCTTGGTCGGCCGTAATCTGGGCATTCAAAAAGAAAGTGTGGCACAGTCTCTGGTTTATCGGGACAGAGAGCACAGTATCGTGAAGAGGGCTGGGATTTATTCCACCTGGAACAAAGGTCGGCCAAGGGTAGCAGCCCCAGCCGGAATTTGATGTACAGGGACCGGTCCATGGCAATTGTAATTAGATCCATGTATGGCTCGTAGGCAACGACATCTTTTATCAGCAGAAAAGCTGCGGTGGTTTTGCAGTGCCGCTGATTGCTGATGCGCTTCACGCGGACCCACTCCCAGAACAGTTTTTTTAGGGTCTCCTTCGGGGGGGCGGAGTGACTATGCCAACAAGAGTCCAGGCCTAGGTCCCCTAAAAGGTGTTTGATGTTCTTCAGCCATTTGATTCTGTGCCAACCGTCGGCGTGCATCACCTCAGCAAGGCCGTCAGCATAGGGTTTTAGCTCCGGTACCCTCCACAGACGGGCCCAAAGCAAGAGGGGTCGCAGGCGAGCCTGTTCCCCTATTGCTTTGCAGCCAGCATCCATGAGCACTGGGATAGTCGGGCTACTCGATGGTATGGCAAGGAGATCTTTGATGAATTTATTTTCCGCCTTGCACAGTAGATCCACTTTGTCCAAACCCCACAATTCTGCTCCATATAGTGACCCAGGGACCGCACGAGCTTTATATATATCAAGTAGGGGGGCAACACAGTGTTTAGTTGAGTTGTTAAACTCTTTGAGGATAGCCCCCCCCACCCTTTTATGGGTCAGAACCATTTTGTTGATGTGGGCGGTCCAGTTCATCGCGTCGTTAAGACGGATTCCCAGGTAATCGAATTCTGCCACTCTTTCTAGGGGTATAGAATTCAAAATAGGGGGGCGGCCAAGTTTGCGGGGCGGGTGCAGAACTAGGTACTTGGTCTTTTCCACATTGATAACAAGGCCCCTGGAAGTGCAGAAGTCCTGGAAGCGATTTAGTAATGTCTGGAGACCTTGGGGGGTTTTAGAGATGAGGAGGGTGTCGTCGGCGAACAGCAAGGTTGGAATTTTTACGCCTCCCAAGGTGGGAGCGTCTGCTGCTTCGCCGAGTAGATGGTCTACCACCCCATTGATATAGAGGGAAAATAAGGTAGGGGCCAGAACACAGCCCTGCCTTACTCCCCTCTCAACCCTGATCTTGTCGGTCTTTTCCCCGTTCAACCCCCATCTAACCTGTGCATAGGTGTTTTTGTGCAGTTTGATGAGGAGGTTTAATAAATACGGGGGCATCCCTAGATCATGTAACACCCTCCAGAGTTCCTCCCTGGGAACCAGGTCAAAGGCAGTCTTTAGGTCAATAAAGGCCAAGTAGAGACTGCCTTTGCCTAGCTCCACCACCTTCCAATGTATTAGCAGGAGCCTAAATACCTGTTCAATGGTACCGGTGCCTGAACGGAACCCGGCTTGCATGTCGGACAGGATGTGGTTTTCGTCCACCCATTGCGAGATCCTCCCCAATATCACTTTCCCCGCCAGTTTCTGGGACGAATCTATTAGGCTTATAGGCCTATAGTTCCCAGGTAGGTCCCTACTGCCCTTCTTGTAGATGGGGACCACCTCAGCACCTCTCCAGGAGTCTGGCACTGTGCCACCCGCGGCAATTGCATTGAGAAGTGCAGAAATTATTGCCCCCCACTCTTCCGGGTATGCTCGGAGGATATCGCCTGGGAGGCCATCCGGGCCGGCTGCTTTAAGAGGGACCAGGGTTTTGATCTGATTTGTAACTTCCAAAACAGAAAAGGATTCCAGGTCTGGGGCCAGACTAGAGGGCGGGAGGTCAAAGGGGTCATTAAGTGAACCTTCGATGGCAGAGTAGAGTTTTTGGAAGTGGGAGAACCAGGTTTGGGCGTTGATGGTACAGGGCCTCGTGGTATCGTCAGGACGGTTCCTGATACCCACCAAATCCCAAAAACGTTTTGCATCTTTCCCTCGACTAGCAGTCAGAAGGTCCTGCCAGTAGTTATCCTCCCACTCCATCTTGGCGTTTTTTTGGTAGAATGCGTAGTGCCTCCTGGCCACCCTAGTCCTAGATGGTACTTTGGACTTTACTGCTTCAATGAGAAGTGACTTCGCCTCCCTACACTTCTGATTGAACCAGCCCAGTCTGCCACATGGGCTGGGTCTCCTTCTATTCGAGTTGGCTGGGACTACGAAGAGATCGCTAATAGCCTGGGTTAAAATACAGAACCTCGAGGCCACCTCCGCCAGCCCTACCACCTGATGGACAGGGTTACTTAGGGCTGTAGCAAGAAGCTGCCTAATGGCAGAGGTTTTCTCCTCTGAGAGTGCTAGCTTTGCCCACTTAAGCCGCCGGCCACAGTTGGCGACTACTGACAGGTCCGGGGGGGGGTTACAGGAAGTTCTAGCCACAGGGCTGAATAACCACCTGTGGGACATGGACAGAGAGAGGAGATTGTGATCACTCTCGACAGATGGTATAATCGCCATGTCCTCCACCATGCTCCACAGGTGTATGTCAAGGAGGAAATAATCAATCCGTGACGTGTGCCCTGGCCGATTGTAAGTGTGGGCCCCAACTTTGTCCGACCTGGTTCTGCCGTTGGCAGCCCTCAGGCCAAACTCCATGGCTATCGAGTTAATCTGGAGGACCACTTCTGTCCACTTCTTAATGGGATTCAGTTCGAGGGACGGGATCCCCCACCTGGCATCGAGTACCTCTTGATCAGATAGAATTTCAAGGTCCAAGGGCTCGAAAGTGCAGTTAAGATCGCCCCCCACCAGGGTGCAGGACCTATGGGATGTTAAGCGGAGCTGGGCTTCTAAACAAGATATTACTGGGATTCTCTGCCCCCCTTTGTGCCTCGGGCGTAAATGTTAAAAATGTTTAAAATAACTCGGCCTTGGGAGTTTTTCAACACTATGTTCAGGAGATCCGGGCATTTAGTGTCCCGCTCCACCACCCTGCAGTTGAGTTCTGAGGCCACCCAAATTAGGAGGCCACCCGAAGGGCGGCCCCTGCCGGTTGCACTAGGGGCTGCTGGCAGAAAGTGGGTGGAGTAGCCTGCCTTATGCAAGGGCACCCCGCTCCAGGTTTCCTGGAACAGGCATATGGAGTATTGCTCCACCAGCGAGTTCCAGTCTGGGAGTGCTAGCTTCCTCTCGAGGCCCGCCACATTCCAGCTGAAAACCCTAAACGAGGGGTCCGTCACAGCTGCAATGCTACGGTTCTCGACGGGGGCAACGTCGCCACAGCCCCCACAACAGGAAGACCGACTGGTAACCCAGGAGGTTCCCTGATTTCCCCTTGGTCAGAAACATACTTGGCGGTAACCTGGCTTTGGGGTGCAGTCGAGAGGCAACAGGTTTTAAGGGAGGGGATAGGCTCAACAGCAGGACTTGGGGTCTCAAGAACATCCCCGGGAACTTCAAGGAGTCAGCAGCCCCAAAAGCCCCAGTTCTGCATCGCTGGCGCTGGGTAGAGCTGCTGTGCGAAGACTCCCGGGGAGGGGAGGGGAGGCCGTTGGCGATGTGTAAAGGAGGGGGCCCGACAGGGCATAGTGGAGTGGTCGGGATCGTTCTTGGATAAAAGAAGGATAGGTCGACAGCATCGACCCCCATTCCAGCCGTGCGACCTTGGGAGCATATCGCGTGGGCAGCTCTTATATCTTGAAAATTAACCACAACGCAATCGCCCTCAAAAAGTTTTTTCCCGTGGCCAATCCAACTCACCCTACGCACCCCAAGGATCAGGCCGTCTACACCCACTGGAAGAGGTCTATTAGTTTTCATCCAGTGGATGACTTTGTTTTTCAGCGCCTGGTGTGTTTCCTGTTGTGATTCTTTCAGGAGGGGGACTTTGGTGAGGACAACAACATAAGGGTGACATTCTGGTGGGAGATTTACCGGAGGGCATTTGCGTGGCGGGATATGCTCGGGGACCACCAGGGGAGGATTTTTCGGCAAGGAGGGGGTTTTAGACTGAGGCCGATGTTTGGGAGGAGAGGTTGGTTTAGTAGCCCTAGCGGTAGTTGCTGCTCCGTTGGTTTTAACGGGCGCAGCCGTTACCAAATGGGCACTTGGGTCAGTCCCTTTCTTCTGTGGGATCTTTTGGGCAGGGTTCGGCACAAGTGCCGTTACTGCTGGGGACGGAGTGCCATGTACCTGGGCTACGTGGGTGAGTTCACTGGTCGTCGGCCGCTTCGCACCAGCCACCGGGACAGGGGTAGGGGCTTTCCCTGAGACCGGTGTTTTGGCCGGCAGAGACGTCTGGACTCTAGTTGTTTGACCTGCTGGGACCTCCTTAACCACATTCCTATCTGGGAAAAATTCTGAAGGTCTAGATTGGACTTTTAACAGGGTTTTCAAAGAAAAAAAGTTGTCCCTAGTGGCCTGTTCGAAGTTGTCGAGTCTAACCCCCATGCTCCTGACTTGGTCGAGTAGCGGGTTAAACAAGGATTTCAGCAAATTCTCGAGAGACTCAAGGGAAATAACCTCCTTTACTAGAGCCGGTGTACCTGGTGGCAGAGGGGAAGGTGTTGGGGGCTCTGCTACATGCTGGGAGGGGCCTGCAGTCCTAAGGGGTTCCAGCTCCCCAGTGCCTTGGTGTGTAGTGCCCCTATTCAGCTTTGTCCTAGAACGCTTGTGGAGCATAGAATAGTTCCCCCTCCGAGTATTAATTCCCCTTTTCCTTTTCCTATGGACCCGCAAAGATGGAGTCTGGGGAAGAGGTGATGAGTGAGGTGAGGGAACAGTGGGATCCGCAGTAGGCCTGATATCGGGAGGGCTGGCTGTGTATAAGGATGGGCCAGAGGCAATAGCCTCGGTGCAGCGACTACCAGGAGAGGGAAGTGATATGAGGCTTTCTATCCTGTCTATTCCAGCCTCTAGTACTGCAATCTGGTGCTCGTCAGGATGGGGCAAGATGGCAGAGGGCATAGGCGGCGATAGAGCATGAGCCACAGTTCCCAAGGAGGAGCGCTTGGATGGAAGGAGGTCAAGTGAGAGGCGGCGTTCCGTCATTGCGATCTCCTTTTCAATGACGTTAGCCACCCGGGTGATGAATTTGTCCATTGTCCCAATCATCGTGGTACCCCCTAGAGCACTTGCTCCACCACCCCTCAAGGCTTTGCCAGATCTGGTGGACATAATAGATCCGAAGCCTGCAGATAGACTCGGGGGGGTAGAAGACGTGGAGGTCGATGGAGAAAGGGGGGGTGGCCCAGCCCAGCCTCTGACAGCCCCTGACTGCCACAGACTGCTCGCCCTTTGCTCGGGCTTCGCTCGGCGTCCCGCTGAGCGTCGAGCAGTTCTTAAAATAGGGGGCGTTGCAGGCGGGGGGCGTGTCTGATTGTGGGCGCGTCCGCCTGTGCAGCTGGGGAAGCAGGGACTCCTGGTCTTCCGAGTCCCTGCTTAGCGCCGACAAGATGGTCAGTCCAGGCGCCTCCCAGTGGCAGCGTTTGGTTTACGCCTCCCTCTCCTTCAAGCCGCGAAGCGGCACCCGCGGAGCGGGTGCGGCGAGAGGCAGCGGCAGCAAGGGGCAGCCCAGCAGAGCTGGACCCGAGAGCACAGGGTCGGATGACAGCCTCCACAACTTTCAGGTGAGTCCCGCTGGTAACAGAGCAGCCCGCGCCTTTTCCCTGGTCAGGCGGGGGCGTGTCTGATTGTGGGCGCGTCCGCCTGTGCAGCTGGGGAAGCAGGGACTCCTGGTCTTCCGAGTCCCTGCTTAGCGCCGACAAGATGGTCAGTCCAGGCGCCTCCCAGTGGCAGCGTTTGGTTTACGCCTCCCTCTCCTTCAAGCCGCGAAGCGGCACCCGCGGAGCGGGTGCGGCGAGAGGCAGCGGCAGCAAGGGGCAGCCCAGCAGAGTTGGACCCGAGAGCACAGGGTCGGATGACAGCCTCCACAACTTTCAGGTGAGTCCCGAACCATTTTAACCTTTTAAATCATGAAATGTAATTTATATTTTTATGCTTTTATGACATTGTCGAATAAAGCTTGTTTTTTTTATAAAATCCCTAATTGTTATAGATGTGGTTATAGTGGGCATTATGCTAACGATGCAAAGTGCCCCGCCTTAAAATCTAAATGCAATTATTGCAACCAGATTGGTCATTTCACCAAAGCTTGCAAGATTAAATTAAATAAAGAAAAGAAAACTGTAAAGTGTATCAATGAGATTGAAGAGACATCCATTGGCAATTCAGATTCATCTAGCGATTATGGTACTTTATGTATTATTGATTACTGTGACACTGATGACACTGTACCAAATGTCAATTCTAAATCTAAAAAAAAGCCCAGATGCGACAAATATTTTAGGTGTTATTATTAATATAGTACCTGATTCTGGTTCTCCTTACACTATCATCAAGTGTGAGGTTTGGAATGAATTGTTTGTGGGCTCATTAAAAAAAGATGTATTACCTCCTGATATTCAACCGGTCACCTTTACAGGTGAAAAAATTCCAATGGGTGGATTTGTGGAAGAAACTTTTGAATTTAAGGGCAGGAAATGTTTGGGAAAACTTTACGTGGCAGAGGTTGGTCCTTCAGTATTAGGCTGGATTGACCAAGGTGCCTTAGGTATAAATTTAAATGCCAAAAATGACAACCAGGTCATGTTGCTGGATGAAGTGGATAAAGAATTTTTAGACAATATTGTCAAACAATTTCCTAAAGTCTTTTCTGGTGAAGTCGGCAAATTGAATGGTTTTTCCCATAAAATAATTCTTAAAGAGGATGCTCATCCAATCTGCCACAAAGCTAGAAACATCCCATTAAGTGTAAAGGATGTTGTAATGAAAGAATTAGACATTTTGGAAAAGAAGGGTGTCATTGAGCCTATAGAAAGTGCTGCTGTACCTTTAGAAAGTGCTGTTGTATCAGCCTTACCGTTACATGCTTTTGATTGTAGTGCCCACAGTATCATCACCACCGATGATAGTGGGAAGGGAGTAGGAGTCGCTCTCTCACAGATTAATCATAGTGGACCTGCGGGAGGATCCATTCTGACCATCATGTTTGCAGACTGGTGTGGTAGTCCCAGCTGTCTGAGGCCGGAGAGCAAGGCTCAGCAGTCAGCCATGAGTGTACTTCAGTGAGGGAGGCTAGGATTGACAGGCATGCTTGAGCACTGCAGTAGACGGCGCAGCAGTCACAGTACTGCTTGAACCCTGCTGAGGAAAGCTCAGCTGTCAGTCATGCTTGCACCTTAGTGAAAGCGGAATGGTAGTGAGACTAATCCCTGAGCACTGGGAGGGAAAGCGTTGCTGTCACAGCCATGCTTGCATTTTAGAGGGGAGGGCTTGCATAACCTTTTCCACATAAACCCCAAAGCGTCCACCATTTATTCCAGTTTAATGATACCCCCTGCGATCCGTGACAAAACCAAAGTAAAGCTCTCATGGGAAGTCGATTTGGGAGTGATTTAGCCTATCTCTATTTGGAACAGAATTTGGAAGAATCTTAGGAAATCATCCAGAGCGGCCAGCACAACACAACACTCTTCTTTATTTATAATAGATTGTTTCTCAGTCCCACGCACTTAAATAAAATACACAACACAAATCTCAAGACTTGCTGGACATGTTCCCAGGTTGACGCTGATCTCCATCATATGCTGTTCACATGTCCACATGTTCTTACATTTTGGAAACAGGTCTGGCACCAAATCAACACTATATTTCATACCACAATTTCCCTCTCCTCCTTAAATATTTTTCTAGGCAGTTTAACAGTGGATTGGGAAACGAGTCAATCTCAGCTACCACTTATTGATCTGTTAATAGCTGTAGCTTTTCAGCAAATATAAAAAAAACTGGAAAGATTCCTCTAAATTGTCCTATTTAGCTTGGTGGTATGCTGTATGTCACAATCATCGCCTTGATACAGCACTCGTTCACCTTATCTCTCTGGCCACTAAACGTTCTCACCTTTGGGGCCCACTCACACAATTTCTAGATGATACAGTGAAGAAAACTTCTTTGCCCACTTCCTCACAAGAAGACGTTATCAAGCCTCCTTGACCTCCTACTGTTTATCTATAATTATGTTTGATTTTTCATCTTCTATAATGTTTTTTTATTGTGTATTTTTGACATATATTTTTACTTAAGATTTCTGTGAACTTTGAATGTATTCATCATCATCTTTTATATTATCCTTTTACCATTTTAGTGGATATTATGTATTAATATTAATCTTTATTGTATCTTTATGTATCTATGTATTAACAAATAACCGCATATACAAAGTATTGTTCTTATGATCATATTAATCTTTTCAATAAACCTTTTCTTGAACTTAAAAAGAGGGGAAAGCTTGGGCAGGGCCGGTCTTTGCGCACATAGAACCGCAGGTGAAAGCATATTTGCGTCCTTCCTGATCATCTGCACCCAACTGTAGGTGACGGGCTGTGGTGAGAAAGAAAAAAAGGCAGAGGGGAGAAAGGAAAACAGAGGGGAAATAAGGTACTAAAGGAAGATAACAAAAATATTTTTAGGGAGGTCAGAAGACAACGAGCAGGTGCTATCGGTCTGGAATTGTGATTAAACATAATTTAGTATGTAAGCTCCATGCGCCCAGCTGAAGCAAGGCACCTTAGGCCCAGCTCGCCCATGCCTAAGCCGGCCCTGGTTTTGGCTGTAACAGTCATGCTTGCACAACAGAATGTGATAGACCGCAATAGACCTTGCAGGCTGTACCCTCAGGAGGCAGGCCTCTTTGCACCAATGTTGACATAAACAAAGTAAGGCCCTTCACTAGGTCACCTTTAAAACACAGATTTTCCATAGGCGCGTCTTTAGATTAAATGTTTGCTCACCAATTTAGGGTGTCGCCTCTAAAAGTACGAGTGGGTCGTACAAGTGATTTTGTTCAGGGAGGTTTTGATCCTCTGATCGTTTTGTGTGTTGCCCTGAGCTGCTGCTCGTTTTTTGGTTTTTTTCATCCTTGCCGCCTATTTTATCGATAGTTTATATAATAGTAGGTTAAAGTAAAAGAAACAAAACACAAATGACAGGATGCAAGGCCTGCTGTTCTCTGGATCTCGCATCCTGGTTCGTTTTTCTGTGCACTGAAGCAGTTTGTAAGCAGAATCAACCTTACCTCATCCCCCTCTAGCCCCCTCTCCACTGTCATTCACACCCCAAAGCATGACAGCTTACAGACAAATCTAGGTCAGACCAATGCCCCAGAGGTCTGACACAACCCTGACTGGCACAGCCATATCGACAGAGTGGGTACTCAGAGCCGACTGCCTGCTCCAAACGCGCCGCCAGGGAGGAGCCATACATGAAGGAAGGCACGCGCAGCTCGAGGGCACGAGAGCCCCAAGGGGGCCGGAGACCCGGAAGGACTAGCGATCCGAGAGTGCAGGCAGCGAAGAGAAGAGGCCGGCAACCTAGGCTTCGGACAGCCAGCATAGACCACTTGCAACTTACAAGCCAAGGAGGTTATAAAAAAAATCAACAAAAAAAACACACGCCTTTCTTCGTTTGTTTTTTCAGGAAACATCAGACGTTTCTGAAAGCTCATAGGCAACTCTCGTGTGCTGCTTTAGAATGGGCTTGTTTTCTTCAGACCAGCCGTTCCTAACCTGAGGTCGTCATCCATGCGGCATGCCTCTTAACAACCATCCTGGGACCGTTTCCGGTCCAGGGAGGACCTGGCTTGGCAGTTCGGGCTGGACTATTCCCATGAGGAGCAGGGTCAAGACTGATTCGCATATGGCTGGGTCCAAAATGGGGTAGCGTGGCGAGCAAATGAACGATGGATTACACCATGCCTTTCCTTTTCAGAAATTGTGCACCATTTAATGTTTTGGATTGTGAACTATAGAACTTATGTAGTATTATTCCATTCACAAAAAGTGGTGGCAAATTGATCTCTGGTTTTAATGCGAATCGAAAAGTATTTTGCAAACCAACCTATGTACTAATAGGTATGTTCACAAACTACCAGGTCACATGTGGGGGTCAAAGAATGACGTGCCTACTTAATATTCATTAGGCAGGTCACCATTTGAGACCCGGTGTGATTGGCTGAAATCTCAGGCATCATGGCCTCCAAGGGACAACAGACAATCATAAAATATAAAAACATTCCAAAACGGATAAACGTTTTTTTAAATCAGCTTATGTCCCTTAAAGGAACCAGGGCTGCTTAAAAAAAACAACAATATTGAAAAACTTCAGGGAGTAGACAGTGGTCCTGCGGGCCACCAACATCTCCTTCTGAGGTTGCCAACACTCAAGGATCAGCAACTCCACGGTTGGCAACCGCAGTAGTAAACCAGTGATACATTCCTTTCCTTTTAGCCCTTCTATATGAAATTTGGAAAAGATCACAATAGTACTTTTAGAAAACTTTTCCAACTCATAAACTGGATTTTGTACATAAAGAAACCCTTTCACAACCACAAAACCTGTGATTTTGTAAATTGCAGCATTTTCAAAAAGGACTTTGTATATGAGGTGTTATACGTCTCCATTGTGTTTTAATGTATCTCCAGATTGGTTTATGACTTGGCCTATTAATCTGAGGCAACAATAATAACATTCACGCTTTAAGCTGCCTCGTTTAGAGAGTGAATTTCTCTGCTACAACCAATGTACACAACAGGACCACTTCGGGTAGATTAAGACACCTCCTAATAAATAGAACAAGGCAGTGTGGGTTGGGATCTTCAAACCCGTTATCTGCACCTCCCTGTAAATTACCTTGAAGAATGTGCCCACATGGGTCAAAGGGAGGGCAGGAAGAAGCATGGTTTCAGTCAACATAGAAGATTTCTTTGAAGTTTGGAAGGGTACAGACTAAACCTGGGGGTGGTGCAGGACCATGGCTCAGAGAGGGAGATGTACTAACATTTTGGACAGAGTAGTCACCCTAAAACCTTCCAAGGGGGCACTAGAGTGGGACAAGAAGTGAGCTTGTATCTGTAAGGGATGAGGAGATAAAGCGGCACCACCAGGTTGTCACTAATCATAGGACGCTCAACTTCCATTTTTAAGTCCTTGCACAATCTCTAGAGAGTTGTAAAAGAGGCTGCACGGCAGAGGAAGGACCAGCCTGATCTGATGTACTCCTGTTAGGAGTCTGGAGACGAGCTTGTACTCTGGACTTTGTGGGCATTCTCAAGTGCTGGGTGCAATAGCTTTCTGGCTCCCTCTTGGGTCTGTAGACAGTGGACTTACTTGAGACCTCTAAAGCGATGCCCTTCTGGACGTCTGTGGGATGGTCATGTGGTGGTGCCCCAGGAATGGATACAAAGAAACCCTGCATGTAGTAGAAGACCTGAGGGGAGGTGAAGTACCGTCAAGGAGAGTGGCCGGTTGTGTTCCTTGAAAGCTTCTTCAAAAAAGACTCCAGGTGCAGAGAACACCACAGCTGGACCCCAAAGTAAGCCCAGGTCCCTATGGCTGAGCTGCTGCTAAGGAGGGGGAAGCAGTAGTGTCACAAGCTGGCAGTCAAAGAAAACTACGTGTTGAAATTCTTGTGCTAAAATGGGGGTCAGGAGGACTTTAGAGCCTAGTTTTGGTGCCTGGAGACTGCAATCAGAAGTAAATCGCTTCGATCTACTAGAAAAAGTGCTGCTGGATCTAAGATATATTTATTTGTGTACTGCTTATGCTGGGCCTGAGGAGAGTCATCAAAGGAGCTGGGGGCACCCGCCAACGCCACGAGAGCCTGAGCACAATGCTTGAAACCCCGGTGGAGCCCAGTTTGTCTTGGTGCCCTCTTGGGGGGCCATCACACATTCCTCCACGTTCATAATTTCCACCTGTACATAAAATGGAAAAAGCCATGTCCTCCACAACCTGCTACTATCACAAGCTATACAACCCCCGTCCAAGGGATGCTGCCAGGCTTACATAAATGTACCCTGCCAGAGGGGGCTGCTCCAGACCTTCCCCGCCCTACTGCTGAAGGCATTCTTGTTCTCAAGCAGTTAAGGCTACACAACACAGAGAGACAGCAGATACCAGAGGGTTGTAGCCGAGCACCTGCAAAGAGTTGGAAACAATTTGAAGGGCTGACAGAGGCTGCAGCGAGGTCTTTAAATGTCCCCGGAGGGAGAATGCATATAGGCACAGGAAGAGGCAGGCACTTGCTTGAAGCATTTATTGGCCTAGCCTTTATGAAGGTGATGGGAGTAATCAGAATAATCTTGATTCGGTTTCAAATGATAAAACCATAAAAGCACACATACAATGAGATAAAACACACTTCACATAGGCATACCAAACTAAATAATACTCAAATCAACTGTTTCTGTTGATGTAGTAAGTAGTTGCTAAGCAGCTTGGTGTATAAAATGCTCAATCCAAAGCTTGTATAAGTGAAGTGAGGTGTCAAAACCATTACGTTTGGCTTGGCTAAGGTAAAAGATAAATGTTGTATTAGACACGATCATGCCCACGTGTTTCTCTTAATGATTCAACATGCATTGGGCAAGGTTAGAAGCATGATTTTGTAATTGTGAATGTTCTGACAAAGCCAGTCGACCCGACTTTTAATGGTTATTCTAAATGTATGTTTTCATGTAGGCATACATACATAAAAGTATTGCTGTTTTGAGGGACTGGCCCCGATAGTACAGAAATTGTTTACAATACCTCATAGGTAACAGGCACTGTCTAAATTTAGGGATTAGTTGCCTACTGTGATTTTTTTTTCGAGTGCACGATTTGCACCATGTTCGAGTTGTGAGGCCTATTTTGAAGGGGCCCCAGTTTTTTGTTGGTATTCGTTGTGTGCGTTATTATTCATCTTTATTAGTATAGTGTTAATTAGAGCCATTACAATTAATTAAAAACATACAAACTGTTAACAGTCACAAATCAAAACAGTGCTTTCTCCGAAATACACGTCACAGATAAAAAAAAATGGACAGTCGTATTGTTGTAACAAATTACAGATTCGACATTTAAGTTAATGACAAAGTGCCTGTGCGGAAAGGGTGTTGGCCTCTTTTAACCATAACTACAAGCTGCTATCACACATACTAGATGCACTTTGCATTCAAAGATTTACAACTGACAAAAACCCAATTGATTCAAGAGATATTCACTAGAAAATAAGGAGGGAATCCATTAAAGTATAACAAAGTATCTGTGCAAGAACCCAACTTTCCTGAACTAAAAAACTTGCATAATGTGCCATGGCTGCGTAAGGTGCACTTCTAGAGCTGTCCATCCATACTCGTCTCATACCGAGGATCTTGACACATTTTAAACAATGATCACAAGTTCTAAAAACTCGCTATGTGCTACAAAATTAAAGTCCAATGCACAATTTTAAAGTATGACTGAACTACATTTATTTTTGGATAAAATGCTTGTGCAAACCATTGTACTCGAACAGACAATGGACTGGTTTTTCGTTGTGGCAGTACTGGGACCCCATTCATCTGGTCTAAGGAAAGTGCTTGCACAATTATGAGATGCATTATCTGCCCCAGTACAAATAGTGGGGTCGCCTATACATATTAAAAGACGCTGAAAACCTTGCGTCTCACTATTTTTCACATTTTCGAGCGGATGCATAAAGCGTTCGCCCGGGGGACCTTACAGTGGACTGGACCATCATTTTAGCGTAACAAAAGTGTTAATACGTAAAATGCCGGTGCGTTTGCTAGTAATAGCGGGAAAATCATGTCACTGATACAGTCTTTTGTATATCTTGGGCAAGGATCGACAACTATGTATTTTATGTACTGTGACTTGCCGGTGGGATCTCTAAGCGACATAGTCGGTTAAAGGCTAAAGAGAAACTGTTTCAGCTGGATATTTAGACAAGTATTATCGGAGTTGAGCGAGCCGATTCTGGCTTGCTGAGGGTGCTAACTCCCAAAATATTTCATTCATGCTTTAGCTGGATTTTACGTTCTGCCAGCAATGCAGGACACAGGCACGCAACGTGTTCAAGGGATTCCTCGCACTGCCCGCAGCCCCTACAGATTATACCTTCCTTGGGTCCTCGCCTGCTGGCAAGGTGTTTCAAGAACGGCCACTCTCCCAGCCTCCAGGCCATAAATCTTGCTTTCAGGTGATTGGCATATGTACAGGCCAGATAAGAAGCGGGAGATGCTGGTCGATCAGTGTCAGTGACCATCCAGGAATGTTTGCACTTAGCAAGGGCAGCCCTCTCAGAATGGTATGACCAGGTACGGACACATTTTTTGATGCCCAGTTCGAAGGCTTGTTGGTTCGGATTACTGCCCCAGAGGTCCTTCACATCTAGAAGCGGCTGGCAGTCTCAAGGTACTGATGATGTTCTCGACCTGGGCCTCTGTCTTTTTTTATTTCAGCCCAGAGCAATGCTTCTAGGTGAGCCCCCCTGGCTACACATAGCTTGTGGCACAGATTGAGATAGGCACCTGCCCTTGCGGCCTGTTGATCGAGTAGGCCCAGTTTCAGTCTGATCTGGGTGGTGGATGCGGACCTTGGCAGGTGAAGAACTCTTTTGTACATTCTTGTGATGTGGTTGTTGAGCACACAACTGTGTTCCCCCAATAATATTTCACTGCCATAGGGCAACGTGTAAGATTTTAGCTCTCATGACTTCCAGTAATGTGGATAGGGTCGGACCCATCAAGGTCTTGGGAGAGCTTTGATAGGGGCATCTGTAGTGTCAGAGCCTTTGCTTCGACTCCCTTCTGATGCTGTTTAAATTAACCTCTTGCGTCTATTAATACCCCCAGGTACTCATATGATTGATCCACTGTGACCCTTTTGTCGTTGTAAAGCCATCCTCCTCTGCTGTATTTTTTCCTTCTGAGTATTACCACCTTGGTTTTTTTTAATTTTACCTCCAGGGTGTTAACAGTTGTACAGGCTTGTAGTTGATTTAATAAACGTTGTAACCCAATACGGGTAAAGCTGAACAAGGCAAGATCATCAGCGTATAGTAGGTTGCTGATCCTTTCACCACCTAACTTGGGGTGGCTGTTGACAGCGTTGAGGGATTAAAACAGGTCAGCAATGAATTTGCTGAAAGCCCGGGCAAAGGGCGGGCCCTCTACGGCCCTCATCGGCACGAGGAGGCAGGGGCAGGGCCCAACCCCCTGGACCACCAGAGACGCGCCTACAAGTAAGACCTTGCTGCTGTATTGTTTGCGAACTGTGTGACATCGATATGGCGACAAAAAAGAAACCTGTTGCCCTGCCCACTAACACCATGGATAATTATGTTGTGCAAACGGTTAAGAAAATAAACGAACAAAGAAGGGAATCACTTGGGTTAAGCCAGTCACCAGACTTGCGTATGTTAAGCCCTACTTTGCCTCAGTCAGCAGAGGATAGCCCCTTTGTGCTGGTGGAAAATAGGGTCTCGCCAAATATATCATCTAGGATTGAGACTGACAGCCAGCCACTGATTATGCTAGCATCTCCTGTTACTCTGGAGGTAGACTCTGACAACGTTACTGACTCAGATCCAGAAACTGTATCTGGTCCTGTGGAGGATGACCCACCATTAATTGAGCATACACCACGGCCGGTGCGCGCCTGTGTGAAGAACCAACGGAAACAGGGCGGACAAAGGCCAAGAGTAAAAAGAAAAAGAATATTATCCCCTGGCCCCTCTAGAGCTCCACAAAAGGCTGTAGGGGAAGGGATTACAAGGAATAGAGGAGATGATGACATGTTTACTAAACTGCTTGAGGTTGTTGAGGGTAAACTTTTCGAAATTGTAAAACCTCTGATCTCCAAAATAGATAAATTACAGGCAGAAGTAAAACGACTTGGGGGCGTGCAAACAAAGTTAACTGAGGAAATAGGTAGTCTTAACACTCTATTATCAACAATAGATACTACTGCAAGGGCTAATCAAGCTGGGGAAGGGCCATCTGGTGTGACGACTAATGTAGTGCATATGCCTGCCCCGATAGTTCATCATAATACTGCAACTACAGTAGAGTGCCCATTGATAGGAAATGCACCCCAAGCACAAGTCCATGGAACAGACCCCCTGCAGTTTATCGAGGAAGCCTCACCTGTCGTACTGGTGTTAGCGAATGTACCTCTGCCGGATGACGGTGTCACCGAGTCATCTAGCTCATTGTGTAGTAAGGCCCTTCACTGGCTCTCTGGTAACATGAGGTTAGCGCCTGGTGGGATACAGCAACTGGCGCATGATATCAAATCAGCCAAACGTGTTCCCTGGATAGGGAATCGCCCCAAAAGATTTAAAGGGGACTGTGTGGTGGTAACGTTTGCCCGCCCTGACGTACTTCCTAATGTCCTAACACATATTCTCCCACCCCAGCGTAGAAGAGGTACGGTGGTACCCCTAACATTAAAGTTCTTCTATGGGGAACAACAAAATGTAACTCTACCGAAAATACCAGCATTAGGGTGGGATAATCACTTGAATATGCGTAATCGTTGGGCACTCCCCCTAGTACCAAGCACGCTACTACATAATAGGTATGATGCCCTGTCTGGTCTTAATAATTGCGATTGACAAGAGGTCAGACATGAGCCTGCTGAAGGGGGTGTTGGATTTGATTTGCATCAGTCCCCAAATATAACTGCTACTACTGTTAGTATACAGCCTAAGCATGTGGGTCTACCCTGCAATATCTTAGCAGGGCCAACAACATCCCGCTTTATTGCCAGCTGGAATATTGCAGGACTAGCCTCTAAATTAGAAGTATTGGGGTGGTTAGAATTTATTAGAACATTTGATATCATATGCTTTCAAGAGACCTGGTGCCTAAATTTCGAGGGCCTTGATGGCTTTGTAGCTTACGAGTTACCAGCAACGGCTACTAGCTCAGGTAGGGCTAAAGGTGGTTTGTTAATCCTGACCTCAGTGAAAATGCGAACAAGGGTGAAGGAGCACATTACTGTGGGTAATAACTCTCAATTGTTGTGGCTAGTTGATGAGGCACACAAAAACATTTTGTTGATCAATATGTATAATAATGTTTTTGATGCCAGTAGATATAAGGTTATTTTAGATTTAGACATCGCAATCAAACAATTGATGAAAGTTTCCAATACAGTTTTTGAGTTCATATATGTGGGAGATTTTAACATTTCTGTATGTCCTCTCTCTAACCACAAGTTGTGTGGCATTCTGAATCGTGTTGGAGAGCCAGCTACGCATTTCCAACATAATACCTATGGAGATACTCTGAACTCCTTCCTACTAGATTATGATATGGAAATCCTAGAGATTGAACAGGATGGGAAGGGTGATAGTTTGCCAACTTTTGTGGGGAGAGGGGCAAACACTGTAATTGATTTTATCTGCATGTCTTCCGAATTAGCCCATTTTAGTTCTGATGTCAAGGTCGTTGATTACTTGGTCAGTGACCATAACTGTCTTGTTATCGAAACTAGGTTTTGGAAAGCTTGTACAATTCCAGATAGCAGCCCTATTACAAACATTGAGGTACATAGGCCGAATGGATTCAGGATTAGGTGGGTTGGAGATAGAGCAGAAGTAACTTCTAACTGCATTATCTCACACTGCTTACCCGATATTACATCAATTATCGATGAGAAACCAAACCTGGAGGCCTGCACTTTTCTTTTTACGAAAATAAATGTTTTTATTAGTGCTAAGTTCTCTAGGCTGACTGGAAATTTTAATAATAAAGCGAGGGGATGGTTCAACAATGCCTGCACTGTGGCACTGAAGTTACTGAAAAATGAACTATCCAACAAACCTAGAGACAAAACAGTCGTAGCCAAGCTTAGATCCGATTATAACCTGGCTCTTAAGCAAAGGAAAAATGAATTACGTGAGGAAGCCTGGGAGCGGTTGGATCTAGCGGCTGCATCGAACAACTGTACCCTTTTTTGGGCAGTAGTAAATAGCCCCTTTTTAAAAGACGATAAACTTCCCGTGTTAACCTCAAACGTGGGTAAGGAGTCGTGGGTACAGCACTTCTCCGATATTTTTAACTCTAACACGGTAACATTGCCGACAAGTTGCTCTTGGCCAGTACTTGATTTAGACATCACCTTACAGGAGGTCCTAAGTAGTATTAGGGCTAGTAAGGGTGGCAAGGCCCAGGGACCCGACGGCGTCCCAGTCGACATGTACAAATTTGCACCTGAGACTTGGGGACCAGTATTGGTCAAAGTTTTTAATGCTGCTGTTCGCTATACTTTCCCGTGCACCTGGTCTGAATCCATAATAGTCCCGATCCATAAGAAAGGGGACCGGGGAAATGTTAAAAACTACCGGCCAATTTCATTGCTGGATTCGTCTGTCAAAATTATGAGTCGTGTACTCCTCGTCCGATTAGAAGAGTGGGCTGAGTCTAATCAGATAATGACAGACTGTCAATACGGGTTCAGGAAAGGTAGAGGCTGCATTGAACAATGCTTAAACCTGGAGCTCCTGATAGGGAAATACACCCGAGCTAAAAATGGTTCGCTCTATCTATGTTTCGCTGACCTGAGCAGTGCTTTTGACCTGGTAGACCACGCCATATTGTGGACTACATTGCTAGAAATGGGAGCACCTAGGGAAATTATATACTTTTTGGCCCGTCTATACGAGAGGCTTAGCTCGTGCGTCCGTTATGGGCCCTCGGGCGAATGCACAGATAAATTTAGGGTCAGGAGAGGTATTAGACAAGGGTGTGTTTTGGCCCCTTTGCTTTTCACCTTGTTTATTAATGAAATTGATTCGATCCTAAAGGAGGTACCAGCGGACGCCCCTAGAGTAAACACAAGCTCCATCCCCGTGTTACTCTATGCGGACGACGCTGTGCTGCTCTCCAGGACCCCTCGGGGCCTACAGCTTCTGATAGATAAATTTGTGGCCTTTATCGAAAAGAGAAAGCTGATCATTAATAAGAGCAAGACTTATGTGATGGAGTGTGGAGCTAGTAAAGCCAAGACTAAAAAGCCCTATAGGTATCTCATTGACGGTCAAGCGGTGCAGTGCGTGGAAAACTTTTGCTACCTAGGGGTCAACTTTTCTAAAAATGGCCGCTGGGACACCGAGCATAAGGTGGTGCGTGATAAAATGGCCAGGAGTGCAAATGGAATATTTGCCTTTGCAAGTAAGTTAGGTAATAGAAGACCTAAAGCTATGCTTAAGATCTTCGAAGCCAGGTGTCTATCTGCTGCCCTGTACGGAGCAGGGGTATGGGGAGTATCCAGGGCAGAATCTTTGCAGGTAGAAGAGAATACATTTCTGAAAAAATTATTGTGTCTCCCGACTTCTACTGCTAATAGTCTGGTTCATAAAGAATTAGGACTATGCCATCTAAATGATTTACTATTATTGAGACCTTTGATGTTGTGGCGTTCTGTTTGGATTAAAGACGAAGTTGCATTTAATAGGACCATCATTGAGGACTGCCTTCGTCTTGACTATTTTCTCAGAATCCCTTGGATTAAATACATTATTGAATCTTTTTCTAATGTGTTTGGGTTTGACGTTGCTTCAGATCATTGTTCTGCTTCAGATCTCTCTAAAAAGAGTCTGAAATCAATCTTCTTAAATCATTGTGCAGAAAGACGGGCCACGGATGATCTGAAGCTTTCTACCTGTGTACGTTATAACCATTTGAATGAATTTGTGGGCCTACATCCATACCTCACCCAGGTAACTAAAGGGCAACATAGGTTTGTTCTTACCAGGCTGAGGATGGGTACGGCCCATCTATTGGTTGCATTCCCTGAGATTAAAACACGCCCCACAGGTCCATGTCGGTGTGACAATATTTCAGAACAAAGCACAGAGCACTTTCTACTTACTTGTAACTTGTATAGCGAATGTCGTAAATTCTTTTTAAAACCTTTATTTATTAAATTCGGAGCCAGAACTGTTAAAGCGGCAATGAAACTACTTTTTAACATGAATCATCCTGACATCTGTTTTTATACAGCCAGTTATTTACTCAGGGCCATTAGTTATAGGAAAAGCATGATTTTTTAACATTTTTTATACAACATTTTACTCATTCTAAATCTTTTTAAGTGTCGTATTCAATTTATTATATGTACTCTACTGTATTTTCTTTCTTAGTGATTGCGACTGTCTTGGAAATTTTTAATATGTTTTCTGTATGTATGTACTTTTATGGACATGATTTACATGTTTCCGAATAAAGTTTACTGAATTGAATTGAATTTGCTGAAAAGCAGGCGGGCCAACAAGCACACCTGCTTTACTCCTCGCATTGTGTAAAATGTCCTTGATACGCAAGCTCCATCCCCTAATTTAATATGGGTCCAGGTTTTAGAGAGCAACTGGATAATTGATATCAAGAGCTTTGGTGGGATCCCCCAGGTCCTTAGTTTGCACCAAAGTGGCCTCTTTTGGTACACAATCGAATGCTGCTTTTAAATCAAAACAGCAGTGCAACAGAGAATTTGAGGGCATTGTATTGCCTAGTAACATTGAAATTGCCAACAGATTAGAGGGCATAGCAGATTTTGCGGTGAACCCAGTTTGTTTTTTTGGGGAGAGGTGCTTCGACTCCACTCATTGCTGTAGGTCCTCCAGGAGCAGGCTGGCATGGCATTTAGCTTCTTTATCGAGATGCGCTATTAATCTGTCATTGCCTGGATAAGATTTAGAGGCCTCTTTGTAAATGGGATGAATTATGGCCCCACGCCATAAGTCTGGGATTGTCAAACTCCACAGATAGTAGTGTTGGCTACCGGGGCGTGGCTTGGCGCCCGGCGAGGACGGCAGCGCGGATGTGAGCGCTCCCGGTCGCTAGGGGATTCCGCCGCTACCAACTCACCAATTCCACCTGCAAATCAGTTTTCCTTGAAGCGGAGACCACAGCCCACGAAGCGGTTCCGGGCGCAGGCTTCGTTAAGCGCCGGAATGGTTGGTTTCGGCAATAACGTAGCGGACGCGGCTGAGTGATAGTCGCGCCCGCCATTTTGTTTTCAGTCAGCGCGGACTGCGGCGCACCTCTCACCCGACCATGCGAGCTTGTCTACGAGACCTGGGCATTCTCAACTCCTTCTGGTGAGATTTTCTTCTGCACTTTTATCTCGACGCTGCACCACTTTAATACGAGCTGCTCTTCAATGAAGCCAAGCGAGTTTTTTCAGCGTTCTGCATGTCTTGGGCAGCCATTTTAAGCAAATCGAATTTCCTCTCCTCAAATACCCTGTTGGTGTTATTGGACTAAGTCACCTTTGTGTTGGAGGCGCTGTTTTCTCTCACGCTCCTATATTTGACGCTACATGCATCTCAGGGCAGCTTTCAAATTGACTTTTACACGCTCTCCATATCTACTATCCATATCTTTTTGATGTTTTCCACCTGAAGGATCCTCTCTGTCTCACAAAGTGAATTGGCTGCAGCTCTACCCATCTCTTTGACTCTTTGGCACTATTACATTCTGTGCAGTCTTATACTGCCTTTGAACAAGCAGTGCTTATCATCGGACTTTCTCTTTCTTTTTTTCCTTACCAACGACTCCCTTCTACTTCACTTTTATGGAAAAGAAGACATTTTCTCGGACCCCCAAAACTCCGCGTCGTGTCTTCATCAAAAACTCAAGAGTTTTCTCTGCACTGGCACACCTTGAGGCCTCTCAGAATCTCGTCACTCCAATGTCGCAGTCATCTGCGGAACGACCTATTCAGTCTTCAGGGAAAATCACGACGAAACGTCTTAAAAAAGATCCTCCATCGCCAACGGGGTCCACATCGGCTGTCTCTATGGAGCTGTTATTGGAAGAGATTCGTGCTCTCAGGCCCTTCATGGAAGAAACCAATTCTAAGTTGCAGGTTCTTACCGACAACTGGGCCCAAATGGATGCCAGAGTGTCTACAGTGGAACACTCTATCACTTCTCTCCAGGAATCATCCTCCAAGGTATCACACATGCAATCTCAGATTTCCTCTCTCCAAAAGCAAGTTGAAGAATTGGAAAATCGAAATAGGCGCAATAATCTTCGTCTCTACGGCCTGGCGGAGAATTGTGAGGGGGCTGATCCTATTGCCTTCTTCAAATCATTTCTGCCCAAGCTCCTTCACCTACCTGAAGATACTACGCTTAACATCCAGCGTGCACACCGGTTGGGACGCCTCCCTTCTACTTCCTCTCCTTCTTCACGGCCAAGAGGTGTCATCATGTACTTCTTAGAATACACTGACCTCCTCAAAGTTATTTCAGCGGCCCGTGCCACACCTCGACTGCAATGGTCAGGCTCTAACCTTTTCTTTGCACAGGATTACGCAAGAGCTACAGCTACTCGACGCAAGGCCTTCTTGGACATGCGACCAGAACTTCGCGCCATTGGAGCCAGATACGGTCTTTTCCACCCATGCCTATTCCGAGTGACCTACAACAACAAAACTACGACATATGAGGATCCTGTCCGCCTCCGAAGCTTTTTGAATGCAACTCAAGCCTCCGATATGGACTTCTCCAGCTCATCGTCAGCTTTTCCGCCATGATTGCTGCGTGTTACAGCTTTGCAATTTCAGCTAATCTGCATGTTTGTCGTGCATGGTTAAACGTCTTTTTGCTTGTTCTTGTTATGTTGTCAGGCGGCTCCTGTTCTCATGTTCCCCTGTTCTCCCCCTCACTCCCCTTCGTATTTCTTCTCTCCCTGTTCATTACTTAGTATTGTTCACTGCCGCCTGTTTGTGTACCTTTTTGCTACTCATTATTGCCTTGTTCCCACCCTCTCTCATACGTCTCATTCATTATTGTCTTTCCTCCCTTTTCCTTGCAGGTTTTACCATATGTTTGGCGTCATTCCCCCGACCTGTTGGTTCGTTTGCATCGGGCGCTTGCTTCCTTTGCCTGGTGCTCCCCCCCTCACTCATCTCCTCGCGTACCCTTCCCCTGGTGATCAACCCTCCTCATCTCTTCCCTTCGTAAGTATGTTTTCCCTTTCCTCCCAGGTGTTCACTTTCCTCCTTGTATCTTTTTTGCTTTTACGTCTCCCAATTTTCTCTGTTTCACAGGTGTCTCTTCTTCTTGGTTCTCAAATACTCTTCTTTTGCTGTCTTATATCTATTATTCTACCTCCTTCTTGGACTACCTCATCCTCTCCTCTACACAACTCGCTTCTACTTTTCTTTTCCTCACCCTATTTCTTCTTCCCTCATCCTTTTACTCTCTATTATACTGCACCGCTTTTTATTGACTCTCTTATTATTCTTGGCTTTTTAATTCTTTTGGTCTCCTTTGCACCCCCTTCTCTCTCTTGGGTTTTCTTCTTTTTCTTCGACATGATGTGTCCCTGGACCACCTTCTCATTTTTTCCGCATCTTCTTTCTCAGTACTGTTTTATGTTCTTTTTCTGCTTTTCTTTTTTTTCTTCTTCTTTGATATGATATGTCTCTTAAAATAATCACTTGGAATGTTAAGGGCGTCAACTCCCCCATCAAACGACAAAGAATCTTGTCTCATCTTTCTCGTTTAAATGTGGACATTGCTTTTTTACAAGAAACCCATTTGTCTGCTGAAGAATCTGTTAAGCTGAAAAGAAGCTGGGTGGGTGATGTTTATTTTTCCCCCGGGGATGGTAAACGCAATGGAGTTGCTATTCTTTGTCACAAAGCTCTTTCTCCTTCTATGATTGCTCAAGAGTCGGATACTGAGGGCCGTTGGACTTATGTTAAACTCTCTATTAAGAATGTTCCAGTTTCTCTCCTAAATGTATATGCCCCTACCACTGGTGATCCCACTTTCTGGCATTCATTTTCCCAACATGTCACCAGATTCATTGATGATAATTTTATTTTAGCGGGAGACTGCAATCAGCCCTTGGATCCCTTTTTAGACAGGAACTCCAAAGCACATTTTATTCCTAATAAACCTCACAAATCCTTCTCCCACACCATCTCCCAACATAAACTCACCGATGCTTGGCGTCTTTGTAATCCGAATCTCCAAGAATTTACGTTCTACTCCCCATGTCATCATTCCCAATCTCGAATTGACTACATTTTTGTTACCCACAATATTGCCCAAACTATCTCTTATGCAGAAATAGGTCCAATTTTACTTTCTGACCATGCCCCTACATTAGTTCAATTGGATCTCTTACCCAAATCAACAGGCCCTAAACGTTGGCGTTTCAACAATTCTCTTCTCCTAGACCCCAAATTTACTACCGCCTTCACCTCTTTCTCCCATGAATTCTTTGCCCTAAACGATAACTCTCCTGTTCCCAAACATACTATTTGGGATGCTTTTAAAGCAGCAGCGAGGGACTTTATCATTAGCTTTGTTGCTAAAAAACGTAGAGCTGCTCGAGAAGCTACTAAAACCATCCTTCTTGACATTAAGAAACTGGAGCATTCTTATTTTACCTCCCGCTCACAGCCAACTCTAACCGCCCTCATCAGCGCTAAGATGAAATTTAACAAAAAATCTACTGATGATGCATCATTATATCTATTAAAATCTAGTGCCAAGTTTTATGGGGGCAAAAATAAGGCTGGCAAGATCTTAGCCAATTATTTAAAGGTGAAACATAACAAACTAAACATTGAATCCATCTACGATACGGACTTAAACCTTAAACATACAGACGCAGACATTCTCACTGCATTCTCTACTTTCTATAAGACCTTATATTCTTCTGAAACTCAACCATCTCCCCACTCATTAGACACATTTTTCTCCACCATACAAAAACCATCACATTTTCCACTTGACCTTTCTCAATTAGAACACGATATATCCCAACAAGAATTACTCAAAGCACTTCAAACCCTCCAAAAAGACAAAGCCCCTGGGCCCGATGGCTTCACGGTAGAATTCTTTCTCCACTTTTCAAAGCTTCTTATACCCAGACTCCATTCCCTTATTGGCACCTTCCTTTCCTTGGGTTCCTCCTCCGGCTCCTTTTCAGACGCTCATATCTGCCTCATACCCAAGGAGGGGAAGGATCCTCAACACTGCAAGAATTACAGGCCGATTTCTCTGGTCAATATTGATTACAAAATTTTTGCAAAATCCCTCGCAGCTCGACTCGACCTTCTTCTTCTAGACTTATTGGGTGAAGAACAGTCCGGCTTTGTCAAAGGCCGATTTATTACTGATAACACCAGACTCCTATTTAACATTCTTTCTAAATCCCGCTCTTTACCTCACCCTCTTGCGGCCATTGCTTTGGACGCTGAAAAAGCGTTTGATAGAGTTGAGTGGACTTATTTGTTTCATACCCTCCAATGGTTCGGTTTTGGCCCTGTTTTTACGTCTTTAATTTCACTACTTTATTCTAACCCACGCGCAGCGGTTTGTGCCAATGGTCAAATTTCTTCATTTTTTGATTTAAAAAGAGGTGTTCGTCAAGGATGTCCCCTATCCCCCTTTCTTTTTAACTTGGCTTTAGAACCCTTCCTCTCCAAGCTCCGTCAAAACTCCTCCATCCATGGTTACCAACTACCAGATTCCCACATCAAACTGGCTGCTTATGCGGATGACATTCTGCTATTTGTCTCCAACCCCTCTGTCTCCATTCCTGCTTTTCTTACCGAAGTCCATGCTTACTCCCAAATCTCTGGTTACAAACTTAATAATGACAAATGCGAGATCCTTCCTTTAACCAAATTTACTTTCAAGCCAGATTTTGCTGCCTCCAACTTCACATGGAAACCTTCCCATATCAAGTACCTTGGAATGCATGTTGCCCCCACCATCCCAGATACTGTTTCCTTGTGTATGTCCAAATGTGTTCAAAAATTGACAGATCTCACGTCCAAATGGCACCCCCTTTACCTCTCCTGGTGGGGCCGTTTAGACACTATAAAAATGATGCTATCTCCCATTGTTTTATACACACTCTCTAATATTCCGGTCCCTATCCCATCCAAATTTTTTAAACAGATCAACTCCATTCTAACCTCCTTTCTCTGGAACAAAAAGAAACCACGAATGTCCTTGGCACGCTTGATTCGTCCTAAATCAGAGGGTGGGGTTAACTTCCCTGATTTCCCAGCCTACCACAAGGCGTTCCAATTGAGGCAAGCCTCTTTTTGGCTCCAAGATCCTGACACCCCATGTCCATTATGGGCCAAACTTGAACGCCTTTTTCTATCTCCCTTCTCTTTTTCCGAATACCTCTCCTTCTCTCGCAAACCTGCATCTGTTTCTACCCCGATTCATAAGTTTACCACAAAAATACTCCTCTCCTCCTCTCATTCACCCCCTACCACTATTGCCGATTTCCTATCCTCCCCCATATGGCATAACACCTCCTTACTCATCCGAGACAGACCCTTTTTTTGGAAATCTTGGCACACTCGGGGTCTACAATGGATTTCCCAACTTTTTTCCGACTCCTCTTTTTTGCCTTTTCATGAACTTCGTATCCTCTATGACTTACCCACCTCCTTCGCACGCAAATATCACTCGCTTAAAAATGCAGTTTTATTGAAATATGATCTCCTCACTCAACCCAACCCTCCTTCTTCCTCACCTACACCCACTATCTCACTCCACTCCTTTTTGCGCACTGCACCAAAAGCTACTGCTATTTATAAATACCTTCACGCTACTGAGACCCCAAGACCTAAATCCAAAGTCGAGGAATCTTGGGAGCATGACTTGTCTGTCTCTTGGTCAGTTCCCTTCTGGGACAAAATCTGGATCAAACTCCGCAAATCTTCAAGAGCAGCAACACTCACTCAGACTTTATTCTTTATTTACAATAGACTCCTCTTCACACCCTCTGACCTACACAAACGTTTTCCTAACACTCCTCACACATGCTGGTCTTGCTCATCTCCACAAGCTGACTTATTCCACATGTTATTTTTATGTACTCATGTTCGTAGTTTTTGGTTACAGGTATGGGCTCAACTTAATGTGATTTTTCATACTTCTATCCCTTTCTCCCACACGCATATTTTTATGGGTAGCCTTTCCCCTTGCTGGGATGATGTTGACTTAAAACCCCAGATTGTTGACCTTTTACTTGCTGCTGCTTTCCAACAAATAACAGTTAACTGGAAGGATTTCTCCAAAATCTCTTTCAAAGCATGGTGGTTTAATGTCTGCCATAACCACAGACTCGATACCACTCATGTTTTCCCGGCATGTTTGGCTGTCAAACGCATGGACTTATGGACTCCATCTACACTTTATTTGGACTCTTGCAGTAAACGTCTGTTTCATCCACTGCCCCCGCAACAAGAAGTTCCCAAACCCCCCTAAACGCTCAATACATTCCATCTATCCTTCACTGTATCACTCTCTTAAATTTTCCCAATGTTTTTATGATTGCCACATTTTACGCTCATGCATTTTTCCTGTCTCTCTTCCTTATTTTTCATTTTGTACCCATATTTCTTTCTTATTGCAAATGCATTTATACATTTATGTCCTTTTAAGAGTCTTTAACTTTGTATTCCATTGTATTCTGTTTTGACACCTGTCTTTATCTTTTTATTATTATCAAATAAAATTCTTTTTGAACTTAAAAAGTAGTGTTGGCTACCGAATTGACCAAAGTGACTACAGAATGTATTGGGATCACCTAATGTGGGAAGAAGAAAAAAAAACAAAAAAAAAACAAAGACACACCACTGTAGTTATGTACTGACACTTTTGGACATTGGGCTGCTCAGGGGTCTTACTAACTGCTGAACGGGTCGCGTGGTTCCCAGTTTGAGGGTCCATGGTGAGAAGTCTCTAGGAAACCAGGGATGAAAGACCCAGTTGGGGGTCAGTAAGTACCATTTGCACTGGGATCTCCTAAAATTGATTTCTCACACGTCTGTCTCCCAATGCCACCCGGGAATTGGGTTTCACCCCGATCAGCACTGCCCCAATACACAGTTGTTTTGAATTAAAATACAGAGAACGCTAGAAGTGTACATAATCCGAACAACCTCGGTTGTAAGGAATGAGTGTACGTTCTCCCAGCCGGGGTGACCATGGCAGGGGGTTGTGGGGGATGCCACCCACACTGACACATACTTAAAACTAGGGCTCCTTCACTATTATAATGTAAGTGCCAGTGCTTTGAAGCAACCGCAGGGCGCAGAAGAGCTATACAAATAAACTTTGGCACAGCTTCCGCTTGACATAAGTGACAGCCCCGTCATGCCCCACGCAGAGGTCTCCACATTAGACACAGGTGCCGAGTCGGCTCCCTCCCGCGGTCTCTGAAGCCCCCGAGAGCCAGACTCATCTCAGCTCCACCTCCCCAACAGCCAGTTTCAGTTTTAGTCCGCAACAGGAAGCCCCTCGTCATCACCCCTCCGCCCCCAGTGTTATTCCCACTCCATCCTCTCTCCAGCAGTTGTCCTCTCCTTTCCCGCGCCTCAGCGCGCGTTTCTCCCATTCCCCTTGCTCACTCTCTTGTAACTCGCCTCCCTCCTTGCTTCTCTTCATCTCCCTTCACTCTTTTCCCAGTGCTATAGTCACCTGTCATTCCTGCGTCTCTTCATCGTGTGCGCGTAGCCTCCGTGTACCCCCTGATCATTGGAAGTGTGAATTATCACACAAAACAAGCGTTGGCAAAGCCAAGAGTTTCCGGAATTCCTGTTTCACACAGTACGATATAGCACGCCTAGTTCGAGAAACATCACGAGTTCTAGTAATGTGAGATTTCAAACTATGATAAAAGGTGTATTTCTGTGGAAGGCTCGCTAGTTTGGTTTGTCAAAGTGGACGTAGTTCTTTAGAAGTGTGTTGCACCACCTTCTTGGAGTGAGTTCGGATATACAAACTAACCCACAGCTATCCTTGCAAATGGCACGAGGCCCAGGAGCGAAGGGCACCTGAGAGCTGCAGGAGCTGGGATCGATAGAAGTACATAAAGTGTTAGACCCAGCGGCTGGAAGTGCCAAGAAGGTGCATAAGTGCTAGATGGTACACAAAATGTTAAACACACAGGATGCAAAGCGTTAGAAGGGCGCATACAATCTGAAGTCCGGCAGCAGGAAGAGCCACAGAGGTGCTTAAATATGTTTGAGGTCCTGGGGCTAGAAGCCACAGATGGGACAAAGTGTAAAGCCCGGTGGCTGGCTGCGCTCGATGGCTGCATGAAGTGCGGGGTCCAGAGACTGGCAGCGCTAGATGAGTGTTTGAAGGGTGGGTTCCAGAGACAGGAGGCGCTACAGAGGTACACAAAGTGCGCTGTGGCAGAGGATCTGGAAGCACTAGATGGGTGCACAAACTGTGAGGTCCAGAATCTGAAAGCGCTAGGCTACGCCGGTACTTGAAGTGTGCAGTCCAGTGCCTACTGAGGTGCATGGTGCGAGGGTCAGGAGCGGGAGTTACTCGAGATGTTGAGGGAAGCGTGAGGTCCGGGCTCTAGGCGTGCTGTACTGGCGAAGCATTATAAAGTCCAACCGCTATGACACCCAGAACCTATGGCCCGGGGCCTGTGGCTGTCTCCTCGCGGGTGGAAGGCGGGCTTAGTCGAGAGACGCAGACCGGCAGGTGCTGCCGCCTGTGCTTCGGAGGAAGCGACGCAGGTCTTGTGGCGGGGAGTAGTGACGTTTGAGGGCTTCGACGTGCACGTGCCAGAGCACGCGATGGGCAAGCAATGGCTGCCTTAAAAATACACATTTGTGTACACTTTATTCTTAGAATCAAATGAGGGTTCCTGGGGGTGGCATTCTCGAATGTCCACCCCAGGCAGCTTCGGGCAGTTGGCGCAGCCCAAGACAGGTAGGCAGTCCTGATTGGCTGGTGCTTAGCGCGAGCTGCCAGGAGCGCAAATTATCAACTGCGCAATTAGTTGAGGAGCGAGGCATGAGGTAGGGTCAAATTTTCAGTCCCGTCCACCCACCCTTAGAGAAAATGTTATTCACCAAGTGTATTAATTTGAAATTTAGCGAGTTGCAGTCGTTATTGTCGCATGGACAGGTGGCAGAATTGGTGGAGATCAAGACAGGTAGGAAGGGTTGGGGGCATTATGAATAGCTTCGGACAGAGGGAAACAGAGGAGAGAGGATTGAGGCAAGAGGTAGGCAGGAGACGTAGATAGGGGTTGGGGAGGAGGATTAGTCAGAACAATGTTGGGGAAGTTTGTTGTGGGGAATTGTTTACGGGCGGGGGTGATAGATTGGAATATGTATTAGTGAGGCCCGATTTGCATATATGTATTAAAATGGAAATGCTTATCTGTCTAATAAAGCAGCCTTTTACCCCATTTTGGCCCGAGGATGTGCTTATTGCCCGAGAGATGGTGGTGACTGAGCACGTCAACTTTCACAGAGGTCTCAGGCAGCTGAGCCACGAGGAGTGCACGTTAGTCCTCACTCGAACAGCTGAGTGATGCTAGATCTATCACTCTGGCTGCTAACTGTAGATTCAGCTCTCATATGACAGATAGAATGCCATAAATAAAAAGGACACAGCAATGTACTAATGAGGCCCGTGACCATATATAGACAGGAACAAGGCTGAAGGCCAAGTTCACCAATAATATGGTCATGGGACTCGGAGGTGACTTGCACTGTTGATGTATGAAAGAGGGTATTTTGATTCTTATAATATATGGTCACACTATCATCCTTCCGTCAAATCGCTTAAAACCTTGGTGGCGTGCTCTTTTATATGAAAGTCAGACATGAAGAATAACATCAGAATCTAGTGTGAAATTAAACACATCAAAAAGCAAATAGAAATTCGCAGAAAAAAGATATTAGAATCAGTTTGTGGATGGGGCTCACAAGCCATTGGTAAATACAGATATTCAACTTTTTCCTGCAATAACCTTTAGTGTGCAAAAAATAAACATGTTCCCATAAATTTCTCCTTTCTGCTCATCGTTGTCGTCATTTGAGAAAAAACATCAAAGAACTAAAAGCCAGTTTTCATTTTCACTGCTTTGTTTAAACTGCAGCTGTAATGATGCTGTGACATGCCTTTAATCTTGTCTGCCGGCACTAGCAGTAAACAGTATGACATCACTGTTCAACTAATAACTTATTACAGGTATGCAGCTACATTATTTTGTTATGACAAGTGATTGGGGACATCAGAAGTCGCCTGCATTAAGGAAACTAGAGACAGGCTTGTATAGAGCGAAGGCAGGCTCCCATGTATTGTAGAGATATTACAGCAGCAAAAGATGTAGCAGATGAGTTCGGCAAACATTAGACCCTGCTCCGCGAAACAGAGGCGGAGTTATCACCTGAGACGCACAAACGTTGCATGCATGCATGCATTTCAGGGGATACAGCTATCCCTTATGCTACACACATACACCACACACAGTAGACCTACCCCCTAGTTTAAACATATTATAGATGTGCTCTTCAAACAGCCAAGTGAAACACCTTTCCTCCTTGTTACACAGATGTTACAGGTCAGCACTGTAGACAGCAGAGCTATCCCTTGCATTAACTAGAGTTACAGGAGTGCACTGCAGACACCTAGGAAAGGCCTTCCCCCTTTGTTACACAGATGTTACAGGCCAGCACCGCAGACAGCAGAGCTATCCCTTGCATTACCTGGAGTTAAATGAATGCACCTCAGACGCCTGGGCTGGCCTCCTTGTTACACAGGTGTTACGGCCACCACAGCAGAGCTATCCCTTGTGGTTCCTGGAGTTAAAGGAATGCACCTCAGACGCCTGGGCTAGGCCTCCTTATTAAACAGATGTTACAGGAAGATACTTTTTCCAGTATCAATGTCCCTCAGGTTACAAACATAGAACTGAGCCAGAAGAGCTACCCCTCAGATGATCCAGGAAGGCACCTCAGACACCAGTTTATTCCTCACATCTCACAGATGGGACAAAGAGAACTTGTAACAGCAGGGCTATAGCTCAGATTGCACAAATGTTAGCAGCCACCATATTAGGAGGCAGAGACATTGCTCACATAGATTGTACCGGCACAGATATTAGCGCAGACAGCAATGCTATGCTTTCACTCTATAGTTTAAGAATCGCTTCAAGATAACGGGTAGCATCAGCAGGGCGGGGAGGGGGACACTGGCAGGGGTTCTGTCCCAGCTGACCCTAGGTGGAGGTACGAGGCAATCCTGTGGTATGAAAGTGTCTATTTTCTGTCTGGTATTATTGTGTGCCCAGTATTCTATGAAATGTATCATCTAAAGCAAAATATCAACTATGTATGCCTCATCTGTCACCGTATGCAACACTGCTTGCTGAAGGTCTTCTTTGTACTGTTTTAAGGAAGCGAAATTGAAAATTAAAAAAATTATTGCTTCAAGTGAGTAGCACTAGGCCTGTCAATCAACACCATGAAAGGAAGTTACAGTACTCCCCAAAGTAAGCTTACTTTACATACTTGTGCTTGTTCAAAAAATATTTGTATCTAAAAGAAAAGAATCCTAAGGTAGTCAAGAATGTGTGCCAATTCTTTACTGCTATTATTAAGAATAGTGGCTTAAGGGTTCCCACTACTATTATTTTGGTTTAATTAACATTAATAACAGCCAGTGGATGAACGGGGCATACTGAAAGCCCACTCTACCGTAATGTTTGTATGTGGTATGCACGTGTATTGTAAACATAAAGTCTCAGGCAGACTGTTACAGCTACCGGTGGTCTAGACCTAAACAAAAAGCACTGATAAAGTCAATTGGTCTCGCTTTGGCAAGTTGTGTGATTGTTATATTATTTAATTATTGCAAGTATATGCTTCAAAAATAAAAAGGAAAAATGGAAATAGGTTGTTACTTAAACATAGACACTTTATGCTTGAATTACAAGTGTTACATTTAAAAAACATTCACCAGTGCAACCGTTTTTTGTTTTACTAAGGGCGGTTTTACACAACAAAGCTTCTAGCGGTGCCATTCATTTTATTATTATTTGTGTAGAAGAATAAATTACCACCTAACCAAGTACTGAAGTCGAAGACAGCAGCAATGTTACAATGTCACTGATACACTATATAAAATAAATGTTAAAAAGGGGTGAAGGCAAAATAAATAACAGGTATCTAATGTTAATATTTTTAAAAGGGCACACTTTGAACAGGATTGCAACTGTAGAAAAAATGAACTATTTTCGGTGGAGGTGAAGTGTGCACAAGCTCTGTGCAGTCACTCAAGGGGATGCTGCCGCCTCACAGTCTACATACAATCCGGGGCAGTAGAAGTGTGGGAACTATAGATTTTCTTTTACTGCATCCGGACAATGCCCCCTCACTCAACAGGAGCAAGTTATTGTGCAGAACCTTCCCTTTTAGTGCCCAACTAATGCTGTCACGAACACTTTTGACCAGTCCTGCATAAAGGCAGGCAGGCTCGGCTGCCTCGGGATATCAGATATTTATCACCCAGTAATATATGTTTGTTTCTGGCCGCCATCTGATGTGTCTGACGCAGATCTTGTGGGTGCTCAGTAAGACAGCAGCGTGTTTTTTCAATTCCCTGACTGCCCATTTGGTAAAAAAAGCACGAGTTTCAATTGGTGTGACAAGAGTGCTATGCAACAGCACGCCAGCATGGAACCCTTGAGCCAATCGAGAGTATTTCTACATACAAGCATTGGCAAAGCAAATAGTACTGGGCATTGGCTGCAGCCTTCTGGCTTTACCAATGCAGGTTTTGGCATGGTTTTTGTAAAACGTCATTTTCGAGGGAGATGCCTACCCTCTCCAATATCAACTAAGATAAAAAAGGAAACACTGCTGAAAGCAAAAATATTTTTGGACTAAAAAAAGCACACATTGCCACAGCAGTCCTAGGCACTGAAGAGAGCAAATCTGTGTGAGGATGCGTTCATTGTGACAGAGCTGAACGCCCTTACTCGCAGTGAAGTAGCCAATGGCCGAAGTGGGCAAATCCACTGTCCCATGCTGTAGTGAGTGGAAGAAAAATGTGAATGACAGGACAACAGAACATACGATGAAGAGGCCTGACTGAAAGCCCCTAAGAATAAACATATTATTGTTATAAGCTGAGTAAAAGCAAAAGGTCTTGGCTAAGGCCAGCAACATGACTTCCTATGTAACAGGTCTGCAGTGTCTTGCTGCCTTCGACAGAGCCTCACATTTATTTTCTTTCTATAAAAGTGTGTAAAGTTTTCCCTATGACGATTTTAACCTGTTTTGTTCAGCGCACTCTACCCACTTAATTTCTCTAATAATTCATACTAAGAGTGTAAACACATGTATCCCATACAAGGGCCACACATCACATTTTCTAAGTAAGAGCTGGTGATCCTCGGCCAATTGGGACTTCGATGCTGTGAATGGTGTCCACCTACATTAGCCACCAGGCTAGGAAGGCACTGGTTACTTTGTCCACTTAATCTGGCTTGTGTGTGCCCTTCTAGGATACATAGAGGCTGTACATGCTTCGTTCAGACTTGCAGAGATACCCCGGTTTCCAGCACATCAGACTCATATATAAATCATGCATCTAAAGAGGCAGTCAGACCTTCAACCTTCCAAAGTAATTTGTAATATTATTTATGTCTTTCATAGAATTATTATGAATGACTGGGCCCTAAATTCAGTATTTCACTGCTTTGACGTAGCAAAAATGGGTAACAGACCTTGTAACTACCTGTTGCTACATCGTAAAGGAATTCCAGGCTGCTCTGGCTGGGTCTGGGGCAGCCTGTGAAGCACTGGGCATCTGGGAGCACAACTTCTGGAAGAGAGAGTAGCGAAGGCGAGGAGAGTGGGTGGCAGAAGGCCATGTATATATTTTTTTTATAATATGAGAAAGGGAGGAGAGGCCATCATATGTACGGCTCCCCTGTTACTCCTCTGGCCCTGCGTAGAAGTTTAAAGCAAGGCTGGATGATTTTGGGAGCCAAAGATAAAATAAAATTATGGATCGGTAAAGACTGAATTATGGGGAGTTTTTCAGCTCAGGTTTCAGAGTGACATAGACAACTCCAGCTTTGCTCTATTTATTTTCACTCAGGGCTCCTCGGTTAAAAGTAAAAAACGTAATTCAATGTTACCCTTCTGTAATTCTATATGTACTGTATTGTATTGCATCATTTATATAGCTCTTACTACTCCTACGTGGGGGGCTGCAGCCCTTGCCCTCATGGGTAACATATCCCACAGTGTAGGGCGGGTGGTTGGAAGGATGTTGTCTTTGTTTTGATCCTATTTGGGAAGTGTTGCTGCTGATGCTCTACGCCATGGCTGTCCTAGGGACATCATCAGCAAAGAGGCCTCAAACTGCTACACAATATATAAAAGGGTGGTCCCAGTATTTAGAACATCAAAAGTGTTAGTGGTCAAAACAAGTTTCCGAAACAAATACTCGAGGCAAATCAAAGTAAATTTCAAAACTCAGTGTTATTTGATCACACTGAGATTGGTCACAGGTTATTTCAAACCGAAAGGAACTTGATAACAGTTCAATACACAATTGGCGACATTGCCGTGCTCAGGGAATAAAGGTGGGGAAGGTTGTGATTAAGGTGAGGCGGTGGGATGGAAGAAAGTGCAAATCACATAAATTACAGGCACAAGTTAATAGTACGCCAGAGGACATGAGATTTGCACTTTCTTCCATCCCACCACCTCACCTTAATCACAAACATCCCCACCTTTATTCCCTGGGCACTGCAATGTCGCCAATTGTGTATTGAACAGTTATTAAGTTCCTTTCGGTTTGAAATAACCTGTGACCAAATAACACGGAGTTTTGAAATTTACTTTGATTTGCCTCGAGTATTTGTTTCACAAAATTTGCCTTGACCACTAACACTTTTGATGTTATAAATACTGGGACCACCCTTTTATATACTGTCCAGAACCCAGGTCCCAGTGATTCCGGGCTTACCCTTTTTCTGTAAACTCAAACTGCTATACAGGCATGCAAGGACTGACCAGACACGAGGCCAAGACCCATTAACAGCCTATGGGCGATGTGTACAGCGATACAAAACCAAAGACCAGACCTGTCAGTGTCCACTGCATTAACCATCTACCTCGCAGACAGGTGGAGTACAGCCACGTTGTCCACCTGATCCACCCCCAACTAGTGGGGTAGGTGAAGTTAGCCTGTTCTTAACCTTCAACCAGCCATCCTAACCAGTCAGTGAGCCTAGTGACTCTTCATATAGTCACCTGGGGAGAGGGAGTTGTGAAATATCCGTATCACACTGTGCCACGCTATGTTCCCTGCCAATCAAAAGGCATGGTGAGGGGAGGCCGAGAATCGGGGCACCGAGTGACGAACGGAAGGCGGCAGCCACCTAGGTCACCCCCAACTCACACCGTGACTCAGGTCACCAAGGTCGCAGTGTGCTTGGCACAATCACTTCCAGAGCATGACATAAGGGGAGCGAGATTTAAGGCCCCGCTTCGTTGGCCTCCTTTCTACAGGCTGAAGGAGAAAGAGGGCAAATTGACCCACACCATGACAAATTGTGAAAGAAAAGGAACAATTATCCAATTCTCCGATCATGACACTCCCACAGGTAACTGCCCACCCCACCCTTTCGGCCGCATTGCCTCTCAGCCATAGGTAGAAGAGCACTTACCGTTGTGGGCGCCAAACCATCTTGGCACGATGTGCAGGGGCAGCGCGTCCGCCAGCGAGGCTCGGGGCCCCAGGTACAGCAGCCCGTCCCGGCGGGGCCCCTCGGGGGCACCCTGGCCGCCACCCGCCCGCTCCCCGGGCACCCGGCCGCCGTACAGTCCGAAGGGCCCGGCGGGCTCCACGCCCAGACCCGCCACTGAGCTGGCCGAGCGGCTGCGCAGCCCCATGGCGGCCCCCGCCGGCCGGTACTGCCCCAGCGCCGGGCCGGGCGTCACGGCGCTATCATCCGAGGACACTCCCGGGAAGGGGCCCCGTGGCCGGGTCCCCGAGCTCTGCTTAGCCCCCATCCCCAGCAGGGAGATCCGGCCTCCTCGGGCAGCAGAGCCCGCAATGAGAGTAATCCAGCGAGGGGCGGGGGCCTAGGAGTCAGATCCGAGCAGGAGGACGGGCATCCCCGCCGTCAGCGGCGCCGCAGACACAAAGCGCCGCGAACAAAGCGGCCCCGCCCCGGCACGGGCCCCAGGGCGCGTGGGTGCCAGTCATCCACCCTCTGGGCATGAGTGTGCCCGCAGCCAGCGTCCCCGCACCTCGGACATGGGGCGCCGTGTGCCCGGGGCCCTCGGGCGTGCAGGGGGCTCCTCCCGCGCAGGGTCTCTCGGCAGCCGGGCTCGTCTGCCTCCTCTGCTCTCAGCGGCGGTGGCGGCTGCTTCTCGGGCCGCAGGCCGGCGGCTTCCCTCCCTCCCCTGCACGCTCGCGCTCCGTGGATCCCCTCTGTGTTTGCCCTGGTAACAGCCGGGCTCCCTGGCGTCCTGCCAGACCTTCCTCTGGCTGGCGTCTCTCAGCTGCTGTCTCTAATGCATTGGTGTCAGAGCCGCCTCTGTCTGCTCCGAGTGCTGTCTCTCAACAGTTGTGGCTCGGATGGCGGGGGGGCTGAGCTTGTAGCCCCCTCTCCGCGTCCCAGTTGCTCTTTCTCTTCTCACATGACAGGACAGAGGTACTGGCGGTCTGTGGTTAGCTAGGCTGCGATCTCTCAGAGAGATAGATGGTTGCTAAGCCGGTCTCTGGCCGCTCGCTCGCTCTCCACTCCCTGTCAGACGGCGGACTTGTCGGGCATGTTTCTGCCTGTCAGTATCATCTCGGATGGCTGGAGTCCAGATCTCTCTAACGCCGACTCCCTCACTCTCAGCAGCTCTCTCTGCCTTGGGGCTGGGAGCCTAGATGACAAACGGCAGAGTGCAGGGTCTTCCCCCCGGCCGCGCTCTCAACGCCTCTCTGGCAGACAGCAGGATGCGGCCCTCTAGCCAGCCTCTGTTATGGTGGGTGCCTGGCTGCCAGGCATGATCCCGGGTGCCCACTGTCTGCTATCTCTTTCTTCCCCTCTTTCCTTCTCTCTCTGAAGTCAAGTGGCTGGACGCCAAGCGTATCTCCATTTCCCTTCCCTCGGGTGTCTGGGTGCGAGGGTCGTATGTAGCTTTCTGCTCAGCTGCTCTCTGTCAGACGGTTGGGTGCCATCTGTTTCTCTTTCTCCACTTATTTGCTCTACGGTTATTCCGCGCTAAGACAGGTATGCCTAGAATGCCCCATCTCACACATTTCTCGTTTTCTGACCTGCATGTCTTTGCTATCGCGCTTCCAGACTAGTTCGCTCTGTCTCTCATCATCGTCTCATTGGCAGAATATCTGGTGTATGCCAAGCTGCCCCTGCCAGCTCACACCTCCCTACTGCCCAGGCAATGGTAAACTATTTGCTATTTTAGGGGCAATTTGGTGCCCACTTGTTGATGACCATTGGGCGACCTTCTAATATTGCTTGTTGTTGCCTCCTGCCTTAGCATCAACCCCCTTGCTCTTGGACAAAGGGAGGAGTCTGCAACATAATAAATGACACTGACAACTATTGTGTAGTAAATTATGCGACAAGTGTATTGATTTGACAGGTTGTGTTAGCTTACAGGCAATCCAGTCAGTGGTCAGTTAGTTCACATTACAGTTGACACCCATCCTGAGAAAGCTGGAGCTGTCTTGTTGGTGGTATCAACCTGAATGCACTGGAGTTCTTTACAGCTCATTATCATAAAGTTAGCTGCCACCCTTTTCTTTTTAGAATCATGGTCCTGGCAAGTTACAGTTAGACAAATGCCACTTCCCACATCATCACAGGCCCCAGCATAGCGACTCCCTTTTTTTTCTTATACATGTATATATAAATATATATTTAGGAAGGTAGGATCCTTCTGCATGGTTACCCCCACTTTATGCCTGGTGTTGCTATATTTTCTGACTAGACTGACTGGGATCCTGCTAATCAGGGCCCCAGTCTCTCTGCTTCTACCCTAAAATGGACACAGTGAGGGCTTACGACACACCCAGATTGGCTACTGGTGTTTCCTTGTAAGTCCCTAGTATGTGGTACTAAGGCACCCAGGGCATAGATACATCAAGGGTGCCCCACGGGCATGTATTGAGCCACCCATGGGAGACCACTCAAATTGTGACTACAGGCCTGCAATTGCAACCTGTGTAAGCTGGTGCTAGCACCACTTCCTTTTAACTCAGGTCACTGCACTTAAAACCTATAAGTTACCCCTAAGGCAGGCCTTTCAGTCCTAAAGGCAGGGTGCTCGTTATATGTGTGAGGGTGCCCCTGCTTGAGCAGGACAATCCTACAATCCATGGAGTCCATTCTCCCGGGTTGTAAGTGCATCAGCCATTACAATATATAGAGTGGCCATGCATCATTACGCAATGGCTAACTCTAAACTGGCTGTAACAAACCCTGTCGTGTTTGGTATCAAACATGTTGGAATATGATTCCATGCACTGGAGAGTTCCTCCCAGAGGCCCTCAGTGCTCCCTGTACCAGTTTCCTAGACCCGGACAGTAAACTAGGGCTGCTGCCGACCAGAGATACGATTCTGCCTTCCTGCTGCTGAGCCAAGCTCGAGCAGGGGAAGGCAGGACAATAGATTTCCTGTCACAGGAAGGTGTGAACACCTCCCAGACAGGACTTAGTGTATTGGGACAGGGTGGGGGGTGCTTACCAGCGCTACTAGACTGCTTTGAAGGGCACATTTGGTGCCCCCCTTGCATACTCCAGTGTGAATCCGATCAGCGAGCCGTTGGCTCCAGCTCTGGCACAAAACTAGACAAAGGACATGGGAGTATCCTCCCCACTCTCCAGCCCTCCTGTGGGAGAGTCACCTGAATCGTTCCAACCCTTTCCTTAGGGTACTTAAGGGCTTACCTGTGGGTGATTTGTTATGATGTTGTTTAGCTTAGGCTTGTTGTTTATGCTCGTGGAATCTGACATGTGTCAGATTCCACAGGTTCATTTGTGTGTGGGACCATTCCAAACTCGGCAGTTGACTGCTGGCTGGTTGGGGATCGAATCCTGCCGACGGTTGTACCTGGAAAGGAATAAAGGTTACTTGTCTACCCACTTAGCATGCACCGTATTTACTTCATTTGGCGATGATCTGGCCTGTCGTCACAGTCGGCACATTGACCCGATGTAGACCTACGCATTCCCTGCGATTTTCAAGTGAATCCTGTCATTCCTGCTTGGCCTGCATGCTGCTGCACACCCTGGCTAGTTGCATCCCTGTCTTCAAGCGCGACTGCTTCAGCGTCTGGGAGGTGTGTTTCCAGCGGTCTCTAGGGGCGGAGCACGTCTTTCTTCACCGTCCTGCCCAAGATCGACAGATCGGCGCCGGCAAAGCAAGGTTTAGCGGTCCAGCTTCCAGCGGCCCATAGAGGTGGGGCTCGCCCCTTCTGAGCGACTGTGCCTGCTCTGGATCGGCGGACCTACATCAGAGAAGCAAGGTTTAGCGTTCCAGCCTCCCAGGTCTGTATGCCAGTGACCGATCCTGCATCTACGATCAATACGGTGCTATTGCTGCCATTGCTGGAGTTTTGCCACTCAATTCAGGTGATATCTTTTGCGGGGACCCACACACCCTCTGCGTATTTCTTTATTCTCAGTGGCACGCACACCCTGTTCTTTCTCTTGTCAGTTCCACAGGTGACACACACACCTTGTCAGCAACAAGCTTGTATGTCCTCCTCAGTGATACACACGCTTTCTGACTAATGTAGTGTTTTTGTTTTTTTTCTTCACTGTGACACACACACCTGCTGCAATTTTGGTATCTTTACCATGCGAGAAGCTTCTGAGAGTCCACTCAGTGCAGCTTCTTCTGCTATTGTCATTGCCCATGTCTCGGTAGCTCCACCACCTTATTTTTTATCACAACCTGGCTTGACTCCTATTTCGTGGGAAGACTGGATTATAATGTTTGACAATTATATTGAAGCACTAGATGGCCAAGACTTCCGTCCGTCAAAGCATTACGCCTAAGTGTATTGGGCAATGAGGGTCAAAGAGTATTTTGTTTTCTCCCTGAAGTCACTGAGCATAAAGGTCAGCCAGTTTTTTGATGTGTTTGAGAAGGCTAAATACAGGTTGTGTATTAGATTTGCCAAAGAGGAAAACTTAGTGTTAACACTTTATATATTTTATACTCAACCTCAGAGAGTGGATGAATCTATTAATGAGTTTGTGGCAAGGTTGCATAAACTTTCTATGAAATGCAAGTTCGGCTATATGACTGATGAACTGATTCGTGATCAGTTGATAGTTCAATGAAGGTCAAACAAAATTCAAGAGCGTGTATGAGCGGCTTAAAATCCCACTTTGAGAGAGGCCATAGATATGGCTAAGGGGTTGGAGCAGTCTGCATCTTGTATGCATGAGTAAGAAAAAAAGACACAAGAGGGTGAGACAACTGATGCAGGGATAAGTGTTTGATTTGAAATGTAATTCCCATAACACGTGTGATTACTGTGCTCTATTTTTACGTTTGAACCCTTGTTCCTTTTAAGTTAGCATGCATGGCGCCCTCTTTATCGACTGCATGTTGCTTCATAGCCAAGATTGAGTGTCTGTTTCTGTAATGCTCGCCTCTGTGAAAAGGCCACCCCACCCCTCTGACTCGTATTCCTCAAGGTTGAAGCTTCGCTGTCCTAACAAATGTACTGTTCATTGTTATATGTTTTTTTCCCATTAGATGTGCTAGTTCTCACAGCTTTACGTGGTAGAGAGCTGCTGCATGGCCTTGAGACTAAGACAGCGTGTTCCTCGCACAGTGGCTCAGCCCATCTTATGTGCCTCTCATTGTTCACTGCGGCCTGAGCTGGAAAATTCCAGTTTGGGAGAGTCTCTGGAGGTGCAAAATTGTATAACTGATGTGACCATGAGGAGGAAGCCAGACCCCTCCTCGACAGTCCTCTCCGGAGACTGATCAGATTGGGCTCCACTGCAGTGTATATATATGTAATAAATTAATTGGTTTGTATTCTCTACTGTCTGACCGACTCTTCGTTATTTGGGAATTCATATAGGTGGTCATGAGTGATCAGAGTGACCCATTTTCGGGACACTTCCTTCATAAGTGCGGTTTCCAAACAAGGTGATACTTCTGTTGTGCCGAAGTATAATAACAAGAATACTTGGTATGGAGTGTTTAATAGGCAAAACACCAGGGTGTGCTATCATTGTGGTAATTAAATACAAGCAAAGGGTTGGGAGTGATGCGGCAAGTATTGGCGCCTCTGATTGCAACGTAAGTGTAAACCAAAACAAGTAGTCAACGCTGCTAGATGTAAGAGGATAACCCCAAACCTCCAAACTGGACCGAAGTCCTTGAAACAGTAATACAGATAACCTGTGCACACACAATTTGCATTGACAGTATAATACTGTATGTATCACAAAAGCATCACAATCATAATGGAAGAAATTATGTTTTCTCTTCTGTATGGTTTTATTGTTTTTTCGAGTGCTCAGCCAACACGTGTTTCGTCAGGGTGTAACACAAGACTTCTTCGGGGCTATTGGACAGATGGCTACAGTGTCGGCTGCGGCATCAAACATTCTATGAACAGTGTGGTAACCAGGAATAGACTGGCCAGTACCAATTGGGAGCACCTCTCCAAGCGGCAAACAGCAATTTGGCTGGCGGCGTGGTTCTGCTTCTGGAGCCGGACCGTCTCCAGAAGCAAAACTGGCGGAGAGAAACCTGACACTGTAGCCATCTGTCCAATAGCCCTGAAGAAGTCTGGGTGGCTCAGATTGTGCGTGGGTTTGAGGTCGCCTAATCTGAACATTGTTGCAGATACCTACCCTCTACCAAACATAAACAAGATGGTGGTGTTACTCAAGGGTGGTAAACATTTCTCCAAGTTGGATTTGAAGCGCGCCTACCACCAAACAAAGCTGTACCAAGACTCCAAAGTGCTTGGTGCCTTTATTACAATGGAAGGCACCTACCAGTTTATCAGCAGCTAGAGTTTTCCAAAGGATGATATCTGAGGTGTTCAAGTCAAGGGTTTAGAGAATGTCATCTACTTCCAAGATGATATACTAGTCTTTGGCAAATCGATTCTAGAACACAATGCTATTTTAAAACCAGCTCTGTAAAGGCTTGTAAAAAAGGGTCTCACGTTGAGGAAGGAGAAGTGCTGTTTCAAGCAGGAGCAGATTGAGTATTTGGGTTACACAGTGTCTGCTGATGGTATCAGTCCCAAGAAAGACCTGTTGGAGGCCATACATACAGCGCCTTCTCCTTCAGACAAACACCAACGTAGGTCCTTTATGGGCCTCATTGAGTATTAAGTGAAATTTGTTCGAAATTCTACTGACAAGACTGAGTCACTGAGGTGTTTTCTAAAGAAAGGCGTCTATTCGGAATGGTCCAGTGTCCAAGAAATGTGTTTTTCAAACATTAAAAAGGAAATCTGTGAAGCTGGTATTTTGGTACCCTTTGATATTAAAATCTAGTCAGTGGTAACTGTGGATGCAAGTGCTTAGGGTTTGGGATTTTTTCTTTCTCAGAAGCCCAGGGAAGGTGAAAGAACTGCAGCATTTGCCACCAGCACTCTTACCGATATTGACAGGAACTATTCGGTTATTGAGAAAGAGGCATTGGCAGCAGTTTGGGGCGTTGATTACTTATGTACATATTTGTGGGGTACTCAATGTATTTTGAGATCCGACCACAAGTCTCTGATCAAAATAATTTTTCCTGGTGGTGCAGGTAAGGGTTCAGCCAGGTTGGCGCATTTTTCTGTCAGACTTCAGGAATTTCATTACACCGTAGAACACATTCAAGCGAAAAACGTCTACAGCTGGGTAGCCAATCCTCCTATGGACACATTTCCAATCCTGGCATGCCCTGGCACACCGTTTGTTTGCATTTCATTGGTCCGAGGTTCGGAGTGGTCTTAAGTTTGCTATGTTCTGTATGGATTCTTACTTCAAGTGGTTGTGTGCGAAGTTCATGGAGGAGGTTACCACTAGTGCCACCATTTGTTCTTTGAGAGAATTGTTTTTTTGAGGAAGGTGTTCCCTCTGTTCTCTTGACAGACAATGGAACTCAACTGACTTCCAGGGACATGGAGACATTCTCACTCAGCAATGGGGTTAAACACCAACTAACCTCCCTTTATAATCCTCAAGGCAACGGAATAGTAGAGAGAGCAAATAAAGATAGTCAAGGAGGTAATTCAAATGGCTTGTATGTCTAATCTGGAAGTGAAGGAAATGGTTGATGAGATGGTGTGGGCGTATTACGCCACTGTACAAGAAGGGTTGGTAAGTTCCCCTTTGAAGTCCTGAGGCGTAGAGTTCCTAGAGACAAATTAGTTCTGGGCTGGTTAAAAGAGAAGTGTGTGGCTCAATACTCATCCTTTGAGGAGGACATGGTGAAAAGTAACATTGAGCCTGGGGATTGGTTGAAAGCCAAGTCTGGTAGGGTTGTGAGGGGTCTAACTAGGTTTAGCGGCCTCTTCAAAGTTAATCAGTGTTTCAACTATCATGTAGTATTGGGGAACATTGGAACAAGCGCAGGGTTGAGTTATATCAGAAGGGTTGTGCTTGTTCTAAGGTTACTGATGAGTCTATTCATGGTTCCTTCTTGATTAAGTACTGCGATTTCACTGGCAATGCTATTCCTAATCACGACCAGGAGAAAGGAGAGGTTTCCCACCAGAGGAATGTGGGGAATTATGCATCTCCTGAGGCTTCTAAGAACCAGGGTGCTGGTGATTGTTTTCGTGGCAAGTAGAACACCACTAGAGTTCACAAGCCTCCTGCATATCTAAATGATTATGTTTGGTAACTCTTTATGAGGGATTGTACTTTTTTCTCTTACCCCTATTACTCGGCTACATTGTTATATTTTACTTGTTTATTGCTTTGCTATGGTATTTCCTTCATTGCTATGGCTTTGTATTTTATTCACTTTCTCTTCCTGTTTTCACCCATTTCTCATCTTTTCTTCTATTCTGTACTCCGTATAACATTTTCAGTTTCTACTTCTCCTTGGTATCTCTGAAGGAGAGGAGATGTGTTATGATGTGGTTTAGCTTAGGCTTGTTGTTTATGCTCGAGGACTCTGACGGGCGTCAGATTCCACGGGTTCCTTTGTGTGAGGGGCCGTTCCAAACTCGGCAGTTGACTACTGGCAGGTTGGGGATTACTTCCTGCCGACGGTTGTACCTGGAAAGGAATAAACATTACTTATCTACCCACTTACCGTGCACTGTGTTTACTTCATGGTTCCTTAGATTAGTCCTGGGACAAGATTCAGATCCGACACCACTTCATCTTCAACCATCTGGGCACTTTGGACTTCGCTGCATTTCGCTTTGGGAACCGCAGCTGTAACTGGGAAGACGCCTGCTGCTCCTGGTCTTGTTGTCCTGCCAGTTTTCTATGTCATCTGTGTCTGTGCTCCATACAGATTCTTCTACAGGCCCGTGGACATCCAAGAAACCAGAAGAACTCTCCCTTGAAGTGAAGGACTCCCTTCCCTGCATCTGCATGCACCACAACAAAGCTGACCGGTTGGTGTTCCCAAGCTTCTATGGACTCAGCAAGGTTCAGTAACACAGGTGGTGGTTCTGCAACACCCTCGAGGCCTGCACAGTCTTCACATCAAGTTTGAAGCCAGTAACCCTCGTCAGACCTATTGGAGCAGTAGCCCTGTGGACCGCGTCGACTTGCCGTTGCCAAGGCTTGTTGACCAGAGATCTTAGGGCTCCAAGAAGCTTCAGGTTCAAGCATCTCCTGTAGCCAAGATCTTTGCATGCACGGCATCCTCTGCACATTGGGACTTCATCCTTCGGCGAGCTGCTCAAGGGCCTCTAGCGACTCCTGTGCCTACGGCCCGTGGGTCCTCTTGAGGGTCTTCTTTGGCTCCAGTGGGCTCCACTGCTTGCTAGTGGCCTGCTCTGACTTACCTGCTTGTGGTGAGTTACTGGGACCTTGCTGGTCCTGACACTGCACTTTTTTCGACTACTACATTGGTTGCCGTTGCCAAGGCTTGTTGGTGCCCATGCTGGACACTCACCCCCTGGCTCTTGACATCCAATGTGGGACAGCTCGAGAATGGCTTCTGGTCTTCCACAGCGCTGCCTGGTCCGCACAGCTGCAACTTAAAGGGCACAGTCAACTTACCTGCAGCTCCGACATCAGAGGTCATTCGTCTTCCGTGCCTCCTGGTCACTTGTGAGTGGCACAGACTCTGTTCCACCTGCTTTCAGGTACCTCTCATCTTGAATCCACCTTTGTGCTCCACTGGACTCTATTGTCTTTGCCAGCTGCATCTTTTCTGAAGTCCGGTTGTTGTCTACAGCTGTTTCAAACGTCACCTCACACCTATGCACCTGGCTTCCCTGGTGTAGATATCCTGGTTCCGGGGGTATCCACAGGTGGGGTGACTCTCCTACCTTCCATCTTCCACTGGGTTTCTTCAGGGTCCGCTGGGAAGGGTCCTTCTTCTTAAAAACTGCAACAGCGAAGTACCCATTGACTTGTATGGAGTCTGCGGTCGTGTTTCACTCTGCACATTGCCTTTGTGGGGTTCCTGGGTGCTTGCCTTGGGTGGTTCCTTGTGTCCCTGACTCTTTTACATCTTCAGGGTTCTGTCTCGACTTAGGTAGTGTTTTGCATTCCACTATTTTAGTCGCCTGGAGACCACTGTGTATTTGTGCTACTTACATGTTCTATTATCAAAGTATTGTGTGTATTGTGGTTATATCTCTAGGTAGGAAATCTTGTCATGTGCTAGTGAGTGTTTATAATAAATACCTTTTTTTATAACTACACTGTGTGGTTCGTTTTCACTTAACCTACACTATAAGATTAAGTACTGGTAAAACAAGCTGCTTTACACGCCTTCTGGACTAAGCCTGAAGGATGCTCTCCACAGCTGCCACTTAGAGAGCTTTCTACGGTTGTCTAAGACCTCCTGCATCATCAAAAGGGCTGTTTGGATTAGTGCAGGGTGCTACACTTACATAAGTGAGCAACATATACCAAACCAGCCTCCTACAATATACAATACATAGGTGTTAGAAATTGGATTTCTGATTGACAGAGGTATGCACTCTGTCCAAGCAATCACCTCAATCCTAGTCAGGGTAAGTCAGTAACACACTCTAAGTTAACCTGTGTTCACACCTCCGGTAGCTTTGCACAGAACAGTCAGGCTTAACTAAGGCAATGTGTACAGCATTTGTGCACACAACACACAGTAACAGAGTGAAAACACCACAAAGGAACTCACACCAGTTTTGAAAAATAACCAATATTTGTGTGAGTAAACCTAGACCAAAACAGCAAAAATCCAATAAGTAGAACTCAAGATATGAATTTATGACGAATAAACAGTTTTGTAGTGCTTAGAAACAAATCGTGCCAACTATCTGGTCGTGATTGACCAGGGCAAATGCAAAAGTTCAGGCTGACCGTGATGGAGTACGGGTCAGATACAGGGACCAGCCTTGGCCCACTGAACAGTACCTTGGCTGCGTCCAGGGCGCTTACGTGGAACAAAGGAGGTGATGCCTCACTGTCAATCTTGCATATGGGGCAATGTGTCAGTTCCAAACTGTGCAAAGTCGAAGATGTATTGAGAGTCAAGACGCAAAGCACATCGGGGCGATGCGTCATAATCGATCTGCTGGGCTGTGGGTGATCCATGCAGCAGAAAGCGAGGCATTGGCTCCTAGCCACGCAAAGTCGGGGATCTGTCAGAGACGGTATGATGCGCCATGCGGTAAGCGATGCGATGTCTGCGGTTCGCGCAGCAGAGGCGATTCCTTGGTGTCAACTGAAATGCACGGGTTCTGATCAGTATAAAGTCATTGATGCATGGATTATCTGGTTTGCAGCACTGAAAACTCACTTCCAACGGCCCTGGACTGGATTGGCACCACTTGTTAGAGCAGGACTCACAGCAGACAGAGTCTGTGTGCTGGTTGCAGAGTGAAGTCTTTGATATCCCTGAGACTTCAAAAATAGGAGGTACACCAACAAGCCCTGGGAAATACTTTAATTCTGGGATGTAGAGATGCATATCCCATCCTTTTCACTCTCAGGCAAGAGGCAGCAGGCTAACAAGTAAAGAAATTCATCAAAGTGGCAGTCCCTTGTGACAGCACAGCAGTCCTTCTTCCTGGTAGAATGTCCTCAGTTCAAAAAGATTCTCATTTGGTGGTGTCAGAGGTCCAGTACTTCTACCCTTGGTGCTTTTGAAGTGGGGGAGACTTCAAAGAGATGCAGACCACAGGGGGGTATGCAACCCGTTGTGTGAAAACAAGACACAGCCCTTTCAGGTGTGTCAGCTCCACCCTCTCAAACTGATCAAGATGACTTATCAGCATGCAGATTGCGACTCAGTCACACCTACCCTTCCTTTGTCTAGCTGTCTAGAGGGAATGCAGAAAAACAGCTGTTACCCACCCAGGCGTGTAGTCCAGAGACAGGCAGAAGGCACCAAATAGTTACAGTAAAAAAAGTGAGAAATATTAAGGGCAGTGGAAACCAGGTACAATGCAGAAGATTGAAAATAGTGGTGAACACATGCAAGAAAAAAAAGTACTTACCGTAAAGCTGTAAGGATCCACAAGTAGTTTCCGCAGGAGTGCCAGGAACCGAAGACAGACCCAACCCTTCCCCCCTGCACCGGTTGTGTCTATCAAACCCTAGAACACAACAGTGATATGGAGGGAACAAAATAAGGGAAGGCAGGGAAAAACAAGACTCCACGGACTGGTACCCTCCAAGTGGAAGCAGTAGCTAGAAAGAATAGGTGCAAGTTAGTAAATAACAATAGACAATAAAGCACTATAAATGGTATAATGTCTGTATAATCACCTCAATACTTGTATGGTGTGCAATGACCAACTCAAACTTAAGTGTATTTCTCTCCCCTCACCGATAGTGAAAAGAACTGTCCCTTGCCTGGTTAGAAGAAATGTAGTTAATTCTCTACGTTTCACTAAGTGTGGGGGAAAAAGATTCTAGATTCTAATAGCTCTTACTCTGTAATGCAAGGCAAAACTGTGAAGAGAAACTGGTCTTAATAACGGGTCTCAGGATTATGATATCTGAAAGACAATATCACCAGCATAAACAGATAGGTATCAAAACTAAAGTTATAATTGTATAAAGAAGCGCTAAAAGCGCTTTACCCCGGTCTTCGTTTCTGAAACACTGTGACGACTGCCAGTCTTGAAATGCCTGGGAGTTCAAAGTAATGTAAAAATAGGGGAAGAGATAAGGGAATCCTCCAAGCGGACCACCCCGAACACCATACCCCCTGAACGCCCCCGCCTGCTCCCAGCTAGTCCGGCCAACCGACGGAACATAAGTACGGCCGGTGGGCAGAACCGCGAGACACAGGCTGAGGCTCCAGTGGAACGGGGAGAGGAAAGCCGGCAAGGGGAAATCAGGAGAAATAGGTAAATTCCGGGTTCCGTAGTTAACTACTGACGGAGGCGGAGTGGGAGAGCCTCGCTCAATGGAATAGAGCGTATAGACCCCCAACAGCTGTGCAGGGCACAGGAAAAACTCCAGAAAAAGTAGATACGGACGCGCGGGTCCGAACGTCAGGATTCAAAGGTGTGCAGTGACGGGCGGCTATGCGGAAGTGACGCGACACCAATGTCCTGAAACACTAGAGCGCGAAGCATCATGCAATGGGGAAGTCAGGCTTTAGACCCTGCCTGAACTCCCTTATACATGCTCAGTACGGGGCGGCCATCTGTGTCGGATAGCGCGAACTGTCTGGCGAGCTGGCAGGCATGACAAAAGCAGGAAGAAGGTATGAAGGCTGGGCGTCTGGTGAGTAGGCAGAAAGCTGGAGAAAAAAATTAAAGTTTGTCGAAAGACTTGATACACTCATCCAACATTGTAAGTTCAATGATGAAGAACGCATACTTCTCAGAGTCATAGATGTTTGCTTTTCCGATTGATTCAGACGAATACTGAGAGAAACACTCAGTCTGTAGCAAGTACGCATTGCTGCAAGAGCTGAGGAACGTGATGAAAGACGAGCTGCAAACATGGAGGCTGGAGAAGCCAGAGTGAGTCAGCAGTGAACATGAAAAGTAAGCAGAGACAAGATCGAGGGCCACAAAGTGATGTCTCAAAAGAAAAAGAAAGTGTGCCTCAGATGCAGATTTACTTTTCCATCTAAATCTTTATCCAAAAGAAGATGGATGTGCGATGTCAATGTCAACGTCAAATAAAGAAAAATTGCATTTTGGATTAGCCGCATGCAAGGGAGAATGCAAGTCGAAGAAAGATTGAAAGTGAAGTCATGAAATTCATTTAGACACTATCCTAAAATGACACTAAAGGTGAATGGGTGTTCCATACCTTTAATCATAGACAGCGGCGCATCGATAAACTTCCTGTCTGAGGAGAAGTACAACAAACTGCCTCCAGTGCCCTGTCTCACACCGTCAAAGACTAGAGTATATACATGGGCTGCGTTAATGCCATTAAAAAGTCAAGCTTCATTTGTAGCAACCACGAAGCACAAAAAGAAAAAAGTACAGGCACTAATTCATGTGCTTTAAGGTACGTCAGCAAATGCTTGTTTACTCGGCTTCAGTATTACGGCTGAAATGGGACTGATATCTGTAAATTACAACATGAATGTTAATCACGAAATAGTGAGTCAGTTTCCATCATTATTTCATGAATTAGGAAAATTTAAAACAATGAAAGTGCAACAGCATATTATTAAGGACATTTGTCCTGTACCTCAGTGACAGTTTTTTATTTATTTTATTTATAAAGTTTTATATAGCGCGAACTTGATCCCGAAGGATATCAGAGCGCTTTACAATTTAAAGGAAAGGAAAGTAACAGTTCAGTACATGAGTCAAATGGAGAGTCTACATAGGCATTGAAACAAATAGGGCTTAAATAACAGACCGTTTACAAACCTGGGGTAAGCGAAGAATGGGCTAGTCGATGAAACATAATTACATAAGGGGAGCAAATACAATAATAATATACAAGATTAACAACAAGTATGTCCGATGCAATTAGAGCTGACAGCCGCACATCTTATTAAGGTAAGATCTTATTCATGAGGAATTTTTTACTACCAGTTTGAGGGCAACCTTGGAGGAGATTCTACGAATTTCCGGTGGAAGAGAGTTCCAGATTTTTGGTGCAGAGCCAGAGAAGGCTAGTTGGCATGTTCTCTTTTTGCGAAAGATCTGACGTTTCAGGAGGAGGGAATTATCACTCCTAGACGGTCTACCCCCTCCTGATAGTTCTCCATTTTGCGCTAGATAGTTGGGGGTTTTGAAGTGGAGGGCTTTGTGAGATACGCAGGCAATCTTTAGTTGAATTCTAGCTTCATAGGAATGACCGTAAACATGAAAAAGTTAAAGAATATTAAAACTGCCACATAAATGAACTGCAGCAAGAGGAAGACAGAGCGAAAGCAAACACAAATAGGAAGGAAAAACGAGGAAAGAAAAATACAATGGAAATGTAGGGATAAAGAAATTTAAAGTAACAACATTGGTAAGGAAACAAAATATGAAGAAAACAAAATATTTTAAAACTAGCAAACCTGAATGGGAAACAAAATGAAAGGTAGGTGTGGCATAAATAAAAAGAAACTATAGAGGCACATAGCAAAATACAGTTTTATGAGGAGAAAATGTAACCAAGGCAGATACCATTGGATAAAAAGAGAAATAGGGAGGGCCAAGTCTGTGTAGGCGAAGTTAAGATATGTGGTGAGACCACAGGCGAGAAGCAAGAATAATGGCTACAGGACGAAAAGAGAAAAAAATAATATAGGGAGAGGGGTGAAAAAAAAGCATGAAATGAATCCAAATGAGAACCACACCAAGAAAGGAAATGGAGAGTTATAGAAAGGACATTGGGAGAGACTGGTGTAAGGGAGAAACTGTGGAAATTAAAGAAATAGCAGTAAGGAATGATGGGCTGCAGAAACGTTTGGCCAACATTCCGCCTGGATTGTGGGATAGGCCCGGTAGGTCCATGACCCTAAGATGGCCGCTGCTCAGGACATCCCCGCAATTGACAAGGCCAGCAGAACAAAGATGTAACAATTAACAGAAGACTCTGGCTATGGGCGAGAAATATTAAGAAGGAGCTCCTAGCCCACAGCATTAAGCTACCTGCCCTGTGCGCTCAAAGAGGCGGGGATCGACGCCTAACACTTAGCGAACATCGAGGAGGAGTCCTGAGTCGTGGGGTTCCCAGGAAATGGAGCGACACCAACAGAGGGCCCCATACACCTTTGAAGAAAGGGCCTTCGATACACGAAGAACGAAGGGCAGCCGGTGGCTGACCGAACGGCGCTCACCTTACCCAAAAGAGCCACTAATAACAAGGTCTCGCATTTCTTTGCTGCTACCATCACTAGGTAGAGAATGTGCCTGGGACCGGGGCGTCTGTTGGGACCCTGGGATAGAGTAAACAGAGCAAAGAGGCAGCGATGGAGTAGAGGTGAGCGAGGGGTGGAAGCGACCACCACCTAATCAACGCACAATGTCAATCTCGGAGTATACCACTTACTGCCATCCTGACAGCAGAGTCCAAGCACTATGTCCAACGCCCGGTGGTGCTGCTCTGTTCAGCTATTGAGGAGTTCGGCTTTGGTTCACCCCCTGACTGTCACATACCCAGCCGGACTTTGGGCACAGTTTTTCTCCCCGTCTTACTGTCTCGCCCACCCCCCCTTAGTACTTCTGTAACTCTACTTTTTCCTTGTCTCCTATCTATCTGTTCCCATTTTGCACTCTTTTGTTCTTGGTCTACTTCCCTTGCCCCTATCCCCTCTCACCGGAATCTTTCCCCTTGCCCGCTATACCGCCTAACCCCCTATCCTTTTGTGCCCTTTGACTAAGCACTCCTCCTCCCCTTGTGGGGGAAAGATCCAATATATATACTCTGGAGTCTCAGCGAACCCGCTGAGAGAGTCCACAGCACCAAGGGAGCCACTCACAGTTGAGGTATGGTACGGCACCCCTTGCCAAAGCACTCCCTCTCCCCTTTTTGGGCAAGGATCCAGTATGTAGGCCTTGGAGTCTCAGAGACCCCTCTGAGAGAGTCCACTGCGTTTAGGGAGTGTGAGGGAGACCCCGGGCGCAATCCCGGCAATGAATATAGTGAACCCAACAAGGTGGCCTGGACTCCCTACCAGTATGAGGAGGAAGACGCTTATGATCCACTCCAGCTAACAGCCGACTCTTCCCTCTCGCAGACCTCCCCGCACCCTTATGTATATGGCCAGGGAGGAGTGGGAAGAGGAGACTGATACCTCTAAACCCTTATTGGATTACGTGGTTGGCCTAAAAACACATTTAAATCAGATAAGGGACATAGTATGAACTAACCTTGAGAACTCCCAAATAGCCCAGAAACAGCAATATAATAAATCCACTAGGGAATGGTCCTTAGATATTGGGGACATGGTTCTATTGTTACGTCCCTCCTCTGAGCATCAACTACTCAGTCAGTGGCAGGGTCCCTTCAAGGTGATAGAGAAAGTCACTCCAATTACTTATAAGATAGAAATGGCTACCCAAGGTAACACTACTCTGATCTTCCACATAAATCTCCTGAAAAAGTGGGAAGGACCCACCCCTGTGTTGATGTCTCATACCCAGAGTTTGTAAACCGAACAAAGTATACACTTCGAGCTACCAGAGAACGTAAAGCAGGAACTAAGGGAAACCCTGGTTCCCCTACAGGATAGGTTCTCCCTGATCCCTGGTAAAACTACCTTGGTAGAGCATGAAATTTACACCCCACCAGGGAAAACGATTCGGCTAAAACCCTATCGCATTCCAGAAGCAAGAAGAGAAGCCGTTGACCAAGAGATCCAACAGATGCTACAGATGGGTATTATAGAACCATCCAAGAGCGAATGGTGTTCACCGGTGGTACTAGTACCCAAACCAGACGGGTCAATCCATTATTGCATCGACTTTAGGGAGGTGAATAAGATATCACAGTTCGATGCTTATCCCCTTCCTAGAGTCGATGAGATGGTAGAAAGGCTAGGAAAAGCTCAATATGTCAGCACCCTAGATTTATGTAAGGGATACTGGCAAGTGCCGTTACGACCCAAAGACAGGGAATAGACCGCCTTCTGCACCCCTAAGGGATTGTATTATTTTTAGTCTTGCCCTTTGGGTTACATGGTGCCCCTGCAACGTTCCAACGTCTAATGAATAAGATCTTACTACTGCACCTAGGGTATTCCGCAACGTACTTAGACAACATCATCATCTGTAGTAATTCTTGGGAAAAACATCTCGAACACCTAACCCAGGTTATACAATCCCTCAAAAACGCAGGTCTGACCATTAACCCAGCTAAAAGTCATCTTGCCGTCAAATCGGTAAAATACCTAGGGTTCCTTCTGGGAGGGGGTTACATACGACCACAGGAAGAAAAAGTTGCATCAATTGCTCAATTTCCCTTTCCTAAAACCAAGAGAGACCTTAGTGCCTTTTTAGGCCTACTTGGCTATAACAGGAGATTTATACCTTGCTTCTCTGATGTAGCCTCTCCTTTGACAAATCTGTTAAGAAAGACCAGTCACACCGAGAAGTGTTTAAAAACTCCCTCCCCTCTAGAGGTAGCATCGTTCTAATGGTTAAAAGAGATCATCACGTCCCAACCCGTCTTGGCCAACCCTGACTATGAGAAACCTTTCCTTCTACAAACAGACGCTTCGGGCCATGGTATTGGTGCAGTGTTATCACAGAGAGAAAAAGCAGGACAGGAACATCCCATTCTTTTTATTAGTAGGAAATTGTTCCCACGAGAGACAAAATATGCAGTCATTGAAAAGGAGGCCTTGGCTATTAAGTGGGCTGTGGAAGCCCTTCGATGTTATTTGGATAGGAGAGAATTCCTTTTATACACAGACCATGCACCGCTTGAGTGGTTGTCTCGGAACAAGGGACAGAATCCCAGAATCCTGAGATGGTTCCTAGCTCTTCAACCCTTTTGTTTTACAGTACATCATCGAAAAGGGACAGATCATGTGAACGCTGATTTTCTATCCAGATACCCCTTCGAACCTTTTGTTGTAGACAAGAAAGTTAGGGAAGGGGAATGTGAGGGCGCAACTCCGGCAATGAATATAGTGAACACCAAAAGGTGGCCTGGACACCCTACCAGTATGAGGAGGAAGACGCTAATGATCCACTCCAGCTAACAGCCGACTCTTCCCTCTCGCAGACTACAGGAAATAACCCGGAAGAGCTCCCTCACGTGAGAAGCAGGAACAAACCCACAATCGGCCAATCATGAACCAGATGGGAAGGTCGCGGCCGGCAGAAAAAGGAAGAAGACACTTCAGAAGGCGCGTTCGAGAACCCAGGACCGGAAGGGGATTGTCGGAGTACTGAAGACTCGCCAAGGAGCAACAAGGACGCAACAGCAGCTGACAGCGAAGATCTCCCGACGATAATCCACGACAGCGGAACCCGAGACCCAGAAGACGACATGGCTGAGACGTGGTCTCAAGACTGGTGGATACCGGAGGACGCACGAGCTGCCACAACTCAGGAGAGTTGTTGCTCGCAGTGGTACGTGTCGGGAAAAGGGGCTTGGGGAGGGAGCGTGTTCGGGCCGGCAGGTGGTAAGCGGGTAGAATGTTTTTTTTTTAAAGCATTGGTGCACCTCATTTTGCCTCACTATCGGGGCCTGAAACCTTTCCTGTGCACCCCCACTACCTACCCCGCAAGCCTTAACCCAAAGACCCTCACACCAACCCCTGTTCCTCCGAAGAGCCGCATTATTTATGTTTACCCCTCACGTGGTTTTGGTGACGGTACCTATTTAGTACGAGCTTGATATTTGATCCATATTTTCTCTTTATTTAAGCAGCTCCGGGATCGGATAACGTAAAAAACCCGTAATAGGCTTCTGGACCACAAAGAAGACTCGCTGACCCACGCATCCTCCAGACCCAGAGCATGCTACTTCAACTCCTGGAACCACCCTGGCGTATTCTTTAGATTGGACTCCTGCTGTTTTTGTTTAATCGGACTTCCAAGTTTATTTAAATACTCCCAGTACCTTGTCACTGCCTTAAATAAACCTTTCAATATTGACTCCATGCGGCCTCCTCACTTCTGCTTCTGACCATCCCTCCGACAAGGAGCCTCTCGCAACAGAGATGGGTCTTCCCCTGGGATCACAGCTTACTGGACTTTGGACACAGCTTTGACTGGGAGTGGTAGAGCCTCAGCACTTATGGGGTTAACAACAGAAAATGTACAACCATGGGGCAATATTTCTGTAACAATATTTAACACAACATTTATGTCAGACAATATTTTAAGTTGAGCCTCGCGGCAGTGCGCATACGCTGCTCGCTCTGTGAGGCATGCAGAAGTCGGGTATGCTGTGTAATCCTCGCCTTCTCTATGCCCATATTTTTTATTGGCTGGTGTCATTGTCCTTGGTAAACGCTTGCTTCCGATTCATTAGGAGGCTTGTTAGTCCTTCCTTGCACCCGCCCCATCTCCATTTGTGACCGCCCATGACGATTGAATCTTTACCTTGCTTTCACTATGTCTGCCCAGAGTTCCGCAAGTGGTCTGTGTCGTTTAGTGATTCTGTCTTCCTTGCTCAAGGTTCGTTCCTCAGCTCTTGCCCAGCAGTTTAACTCATCTCCCCATTTAGCCACTAACGGTGCTTGTTGTGCCTCCCACCTCAAAGCTGTTTGCCTCCGAGCCAGCAGCAAGGCTAAGTCTACGAATTTAAACCGCAATTGTTTGTCTTTAAGCCGTGGAAATACTACCAGTAGGCAAGCCGCTGGTGTACACACTATTTCTAAAGACATTACCTTATTGATCAGCTCCACTACCTTCGTCCAGTAGCCATAGAGCTTTGGACAGAACCAAACCATGTGGTCAAAGTCCGCGTCACCAAGAGTACAACAGGGACATGTGTGGAGTGTACCCCCAAACACCACATTCAACCGATGCTGTTGAGATACGTTCTGTGGAGCCAATTAAACAGTAAATATTTAAAGGCTGCGTTTCGCGACACCTTCTTGGGACCTCCTAAGGCCCGTTACCATTCTTTATCAGTGAGCTGCTCGGCAGGCATCCCCTCCCATCTCTCCTTCAACCGATGTAATGGACAGCTCGAAATCTCAATGATCATCTGTAAGAGCCATTTCACTAGATGTCCAGCTGAGCCCAGTGTCACCATTGTGTGGAAGACTGGGTGCGTGTCTGGTTCCACCATCTCCCTTCCCCATAATTCCGCTAGGGCTCCCCGTATCTTATGATAATTCAAGAATTTCCCGGGTGGCAACTCATGATACTCCCGTAAGTCTGCAAGTGGCAGCAATTCCCCATCTCTATAACAGTCTCCCACTGTCTGTACCCCTGCGTCTTCCCATCCCTGTAATTGACGCCATGTGAACGGCGGGTCCCTACCCATCTGCAGCAAACCTACCAAGGGAACACAAGGGGAGTATAGACTCAGGTCTCTGGATCTCGCCACTTATCTGTCCCAACACGCCATAGCACGGAGAGTAGCACCCCAATAGGTTTAATCTTCCTGTGCCGATCAAGCATTCTAGGCAAGAGGTTCGCCGTTACAGAACCAGGAATAATAGAAAGAGTGTCCAGCCCCCTTCCATCGAGCCACCGGACCAACCACTGCAATTGGGCCGCCAAGTAATATGCCTCAAAATCTGGGGCCCGAGACCACGCCCACAAATAGGAGCCGCAGGGTCTGTAAAGACACTCTATTTTGGCCCCCGACCCACACCAGGTCTCTTAATAGTGCATCCAGCTTTTTAAACCAGCTGTGCGGTATTATTACTTGTAAGTTAACAAAGTAATAAAAGAGGCGGGGCAGCATCACCATCTAAGATAGCACCACCCTGGCCATCACTGGAAGTTTCAATGTGTGCCAGAAGGCCACGTTCTGCTGAAGTACCCGTAAGGTCCCCCCTAGATTGCCTTCTAGCAAGTCGGCCTGTGCGTGATAGATCTAGACACCCAGATATTTAAAGACATCCGGTGCCCAGTGTAAATCCAACAGGAGAGTCGGTGGTCTCGGTACGGAGGGACAAAGCGGAAACATATGAGTCTTCCTTCTGTTAAGTCGTAAGCCTAACATCTCTTCAAATTCCCCTAGTATTCGCAACATCTCCGTATTCCTGTCTCTTAGATATACCAACACATCGTCGGTGTATAGTGAAATTATATGAGTAGCCCCATCTAATGTAATCCCCAGTTGCCCTCCTTCGTGTCTAGTGCGTTCCACCAATGGCTCCCTGGCAAGAGCGAACAGTAGTGGCGAGAAGAGGCACCCCTGTTTTTTCCCCCTGTAGATATTATATGAGGTTTGTATCATAGCGCCAGTGCGGACCCTTGCACTAGGTTCCTTGTATAAGAGACGTACCCATTTTAACCAGCCCTCACCCATCTTCATCTTTTCCATCGTTGCCAGTAAAATGTCCCAACTCAAGGAGTCAAAAGCCTTCTCTGTCAGGGTTCGGGCTCCCCTCGCACCTACCTAGCGTAGGAACTACAAGTCCCATGAGCCTTCGTACCAGGAAGGTACTTATCGACATCGCGCGCATGTGCGGATGCGCGTAATTCTGTTTGGTTTCCAGTTCCTTGCTGGAGATCCGTAGGAACGGGTCTCGAAACTTTGCTTGGCTGCTTCCGCCTCGTTGTTCGGAGGCTTTCTTATATCCGCACTGCTGCGGCGGGTGAGTGTTCGACTAGCAGCTCCTCTTTTTACCTACAACGGAACGTCGTGAGTCGTCCAACCACACGTTACCGTTATTCTCTCAGCTCTCTCCTGTCCTCGGGGCTCCGAGGTGTTTCAGCGCGGCTGCGCTTATGCTGATTTCAGATCGCCGTGTGTCGGCTGGCCACGCGTCTCTGCAGTGCTCCTCCCAATCACCAATGGATCGCGGAACATAGTGGTGGCTGCCACATGTTACCGTGTTCTCCATTTCTTCCTTCCTATGAGCGGAGCGCAGTGTGTCTATGGCCACGCGCTACCGTAGATGATTAATCATTCCGGCGTTCGTAGCGGATCAAGGTGTGTTGGCCAACCACTTGCTGCTGTGATTCCTTGTGTGTACTTTGTTTCTCTAAAGAGCGGATTATAGTGGTAGCTGCCACATTCTACAGTTTGTTTTGTTTTCGGTTGAGATTCAACCTCATCCTTATTTCCTTTTTGCCATGAGCTGGATATGGCTTTACAATATTCCAGGTGTTAAGGAACATTGTTACAATCCTAAGGAACCATTGGTGTACTTTGCTTTTGCTGTATTTTCAGGAAATTGCTGAGAGTCAGTGGCTCTCTCATTTGGAGAGAGCTAAGACACCATCCTTGTTTCCTCTGTATACTCTGCTGGGTATTAATAGACTCTGTGGTTCAGGTGTGTTTATGGGCCAACAGGCGTTCCACTCTTAGCGAGAATTGAAGAGAGTAGTCATGATATAGCTATGCTGTGTTTAACCGTGTTTTATGTTCTTATATGGTTTCAGAGCCTTTGTCCCAGCAGTCCCCTCCCCGTTCCGGACTTCCCTCACTTAATGGTTTCAATTCCCTGTGATATAAGATCCGGGAGCTGGTAACGTTAGGAGGTGGACCCCCATTAGCAACAACCGGATCCTGTGGAACGTAATCTTGACAGAATTACGCGCCCACGAATTGTGTTCCACCCGATCCGGTGGTTCTGGGAGTCATGGCCACCATGGGTGATGTGCTTCAAGCACTGGTCTTAGTGCAGCAGGAGTTGATTGCCTCTAAGTCTGAAGCAGCTGCTTTGCGTGAAAAGGTGGACAAGTTAGCCAGAAATCCTTTTGACGCTACAGCTGCTGCTCCTCCTATTCAGGTTACGGTACTCCCTCCCATTCCACTGGCTAACCCAGAGAGGTTTTCTGGCGATCCAACTAAAACTCAGGTTTTCTTAACTCAAGTATTGATGCACTTTTCTTGTAAGCCTTCTACATTCCCTTCCAACCATTCGCGTGTAGCTTTCGCGATTTCTTATTTAAGCGGTGATGCGGCCAACTGGGCAGTGCATCTGGTGCGGACTGACGATGCCATCATATCTAACTGGACGGCATTCCGTGCGGAGTTTGAGAAGGTGTTTGATAGGAGGGCCACCACCTTTAGCGCTGACAGAGAGCTATTAGAGTTAAGACAAGGGAGACAAGATCTGGTAACATACCTCACCACCTTTAACAGGTTGCTAGCAGAGACAGCATGGCCTGAAGAGAAGAGAATGTCTCTATACTATCAAGGGCTACACGAGGGCTTAAAGGATGTCATAGCACAGATAGATCCTCACCCTCTCACATGCTCTGACATGATTAACCTTTCCCTACGTCTGGATGGGCGGCTCACAGAAAGAGGGGGTGAGAGACGCAAGGCTGAGAGAGGGAACTATCGCCCTGAGTTTTCGCCACGCAAGGTAAGCCAACCCACAGACACAGGCAGCGAACCCATGGAGATAGGAGCAGTAAGGGCCCCTTTGTCTAGAGCAGAGAAAGCTGTAGAGTCCTAGGTCTGTGCATGTATTGCTGGAAAAAGGGCCATTATGTCAGGGAATGTCCGACGAAACCTAGGGCTTCAGAGACCTGGTCAAGAAACAAGAAAGCAACCGTATCCTCAATATCTACCGAGGATGTAACCCCAGTAGCGAGGGAAGAGAAGAACTGGAAACTCCCTTCTCTCACAGCCCCAAAAATACAGGAACATGAATCGCACATTGTGCTCACCATGTCCCTGGAAAACCAGGCTCAGGTTCACCAAGTAATGGTAATGGTTGACTCAGGGGCTACGGGGAATTTTGTAGATAGCGGCTTAGTAACCTCTTTGGCATTAAGCAGGATTCGGAGAGACAGCCCCGAGGAAGTATGGGCAGTAGACGGCAAACCGCTGAAATCAGGCCTCATAACTGAAAGAACGGAAGACCTTGTGTTGTCCTTGCCTGTCCCGGGGGGGTACATAGCGAGGAGATACGTCTAAACATTATAGAGGCACCCCAATATGAAGTCATTCTGGGTATTCCGTGGCTGAGCCACCACAATCCTTTGGTGGATTGGAGAGAAAAGACCCTAAAGTTCATAGATCCTAGTTGTAAGGTCCATATTGTGTCTGAACAAGCTCCCCATGTAGTAGCGTTAACATACTCCCATTGTCTAGCCACTGCGGCAGAAAAGGTGGTGGTCCTGCTGTGGTAAATAAAATAATTACCCTGTCGGAATTTCTATACATTAACAAGGATCATGCATATAATGAGAGGCAGAGTCCGTGGTGTCCGATTCAGAAGGGCTTTAATTCAGTAACTCGAGTTAAGGGAGAATCGGGTTCCATCACCACTAGGGATCAGGAAGGATCGTCATCTGAACTTTATTCACAGAGTTCATTATTTATACTTAAAACATACATTAACTTGCATAGAGAGGCGGAGCACTCCAGGCGGAGCAAGTGAAAGAGAGAGATAAGAGCACATGGGCGTGAAAAGAGGCGTGTAAGAAGGCGTACACGTGGGTGTTCACTAGATGAGTCATAGGTGTGTCATAGGTGGGTGGATACATGGAGGGGGTCTGCATGGTCAGCAGGTACCTTTACCCTACATGTGCGCGCAAACTTGGTCATGACGTAGAATTGACGTGTAACTGGGGGAAGCTGGGGGGAGCTGACTTTCGTGCTAGTAGGGAAGTCTTGAATGCCAGGACGACCTGCACTTCTGGTATTATCTGATATCTTGAGTTTGGAGGATGTATTATCTGACTTAAAGGTCGCTCGGGCAAAGGCTGCTCATCACTAAATGCTAGTGTGTGCATATATTTCTTCGTGCATTGCGTGGGGCCATGGGCCTTCTATGGATTCGGGTTCTGTAAATCACTTGAATGGAGACAGAAAGGCTAGGCCCTATCTTCTGCAGGCGGAATATGTTTACCCTTTTCATTAAGCAGGAATGTGTTTCTGTGGAGCATAGCAGATAACTGTAGGCAAAATACTGTTTTGGCAGGCCGAATTGGGCACCTCTCTGCTGAGCAGGAAGTATGTGAGAGGTCAGGGATACATAGCTAAACTAAACTAAACTGCAGTTTTCAGAGTGTCAGGAGGCTTAGAGCCTGAATTCGGGTCCTGGCTCGGCTGAGCCACAAAAACGAGTTCATCTCAACTTTTAAACGTGTACCATGTAAATGCATTGGCAACATAGGCCTCAGTACAGAATTAACGTTTCTTCCAGGGAGGGCCTGGTAACTGACATGTTAACCTCTTGGCTGCTAAGGCAATATTTTACTTCTCATCTAATTTCCATTGAAATCAATCAAAAGTGCATGACGAGTTACCCTTGTCATTAGCAGCCAAGAGGTTAACATTGGACGGAAATGCAGAGGCATTATTATTACAGACATGAGAAGGGAATTGCATGGTGACATGGACATACATGGGGTATATGTATATACATAGGGTGCAGGCAGGGGACACACTGGCCACGTAAAATTTCTATTTCCTCATTCCCTCCTTGTCCCCTACTGTGCCCTTCAGGACACATCTATATTCATGATACCATATATCTGATCATACAGCATCATTTGTTCGTCTTTCTTCTTTTGAATTCGTGGACGGGGAATACAGGCAGTGGCACACAAGCCGCAAATCGCTGGGCCACATTGCATACAGAGACAGCAACTGAATATAACGAATAGTATCACCCCTAGAAACGACAATAATTTCCATCCCCATGCTGATATTACACTCCAGAGCCAACCGGACCAAGTCCATGTGCCTGGGTTCTGATGTATCTCGTGAGCTATCTTGTGGAGTCTTGTTATTGCTGCATACACGGATGGCGCGTTATTAGGAATAAACACGCAACAACTGGAGCCGATCACTCTACAAGCCCCGCCCCTATCCGCCAGGATGACGTCAAGAACAAGGCGATTCTGAAGAACAACAAGTCTCATCGCAGACTGCTTCTCTGTCAAGTTCGCCAGAGCAGATGCAGTCTCATTTACTACTGCTTCAAGAGTTCTTGTTAACCTGCGTATTAATTTACTGTTTTGGATGGGACCTATGAAGAAAAAGAATCCTCTATTGAAATCTGTATATTGCTCCAAAGCTGTCTCAGTCTGATCAACAACTGGGGAATCAGTCTCCCTCTTGTTTCTAACATGTACTAGTCGGGAATCTCGATGATAATGGAATGGGGCTAAAAAAACGGGTGGTAACAGGAACGCAATATAACACGTCCCACTCCAGTCTAAGGGCAGACGTATATAGGCTGTCTGACCGCAAATGAAATAGGAATGGTGGGAAGCTTTGAAAGTAGACTTTCCTTTGTCATTGAACTCGACCACAGTATTACAATCACTGTGTCCTAAATGCACGGACCCTTTCTTTCTAACGCATAATTCACCTTTTACTGGTAGGACTGATATGAACGGTGGACCTGTATTTTTCTCGGACTGGACATTCAAAATCATAAAGTTAAGGGAAGCATTTCCTTGTTCGTACACTTCATTTTCTAGATCGGTCCCTTTCTTCTGGGGAAGACCATCTTCGTCTGGAAAACATGCTTTATTCATTACTTTATTTAAATCTCCCCAAATCCATTCACTCTGGGAATCTGTGAACTTTCTGTCCTGTGATGACATTAAAGCAAACCATGCTCCGCACGAACCATTGTGCGAGAACGGGAAAGGAAAGAGGGGCAGAACTCCCTTCGTTTTCTGATAAGGTGGGAGTCGGCCACATACCCAGCAATTCGTTACATTGCTGGTCTGATGAAAATGGTGCAACATCCGAATAAAAGTATTGTTGCGCAGTGCTAGTCGATATGACAGTTCATGGGGTGGCAGATCACTGAATGTGTGCTCTACAGTGTCGTTAAAGGAAGAATGTATATGTGAAGCAATAGGAGGAAAGAAAACATGTAGCGTCAAGCTGATACATATAATCGATATACTTAGAAGAAACATAATGATCAGAGTTACTATACATCTGCTGCGTAAGGTCTTGCAGTATTTCTCTTTCTTATCTCTCTGTCTGCTATTCTGGTCTACGATCTTATACATGTCAGGAACCTGTCTAACCGATTCACCACAGGGTGGACTTAAACAATTAAACGCTGTCTGACTTACTAGACCGTAATTTTGACCTGTACTCCTGTTGCGGAGTCTTTTCTAGCAAAGGGGGCTTTGAGTCACTGGTTTCGGGGCAGTCCTTAGTTTCGATCACAGTTCCGGTATGTCCATGGAATTTCTTAACATGCTGGGCATGGATCCAGCCCTTCCGTCCCTCAACCTTGACGGCAGTCCTCGTTGTAAGCAGCACTAACTTCGGTGTTCACCAGCGGGGCTCGAGAGGGCTTGAACGATCAAAATTCCGGACTAGCACTACGTCTCCTGGAACGATGGTGTGCTCTTTAACTTGGGTGTTGTCGGGGAAGGCGGCTGCAACCTGTGAACGACAAGAGAGGAGTGCAGACATCAAGGAAGCCAGGTAATCTGTCAGCATATTACTGTCAACATCGGTAATTCTCTTTGGCATAGGCGTACCCCACATATTCGGTGGTCTACCAAAAACCACTTTGTAAGGGGACAGTCCTGTTCTGGAATGAGCTACCATACGCATGTAAAAGAGGGCAACCAGCAGGGCTACCATCCAATCCATGCCTTTTTCTGCACAGACTTTCGCTAATTTTGTCTTAAGTGTCTGATTGTGTCTCTCTACAAGTCCGGCTGCCTCGGGGTGTCGTACACAATGGAACTTCCACTGGTACCCTAACAGAAGAGATACTTGTTTCATTAATTCAGAGGAGAATTGCTGACCGTTATCTGAGTACACGACACGGGGCAATCCGTACCGCGGAAAGAACTCTCGGACTAACTGCTTGGCAGTGGTCACAGCAGTGTAATCTGGGACTGGGTACGCTTCTGTCCATCTAGATAGTGCACATACAACTACTAGGACATATTTGTATCCTCGACATCTGTCCATCTGGATATAATCCATCTGGAGGACTTCAAAAGGGTGGTCAGGAGGATGGAATCCACCTTGTTCCACCGGAATGCCTTTGCCTGGATTGAACTGGCAACAGATCATGCAGGTGCGTACTTTCTGTTTAGCTGCTGCACGCAGGTGCTTGTTGAACCAAATATTCTGTAAACTGTCTAGCATAGCCTTTTCTCCTAAGTGTGCTGGACTATGTGCTGTGTTTATGATGACTTGAACCATAGAGCCAGGGAGAAACCATGTAGCTTTGCCTTTTGTCATCCAACCCTGGTCAGTCTGGACCCCTCCTTGTTCAGTCCATTTCTTTATTTCGTCTGGAGTGGCATGTGTCTGTATGTCGAGTACATCTTGTGTGGGATCCCTGACTGTCATGCAGTTTGTCAGTGTTGGCACTTCTGTTTTTGTCATGTCTATTGGAGTGTCTGTAGGAGTCTGGGCTGTAAGTTTAGCTGTTCGATCTGCCAGGTCGTTACCCTGGGAAATGGTGTCTGTGGCTTTCGTATGTGCTTTGCACTTCATGATGGCTATGGCTGTAGGCAAATGTATTGCTTCTAACAGAGCCTGAATAAGGAGACCATGCTGAATTTTGGCCCCATGGGAGGTCAGGAAACCTCTCTCCTGCCATAACACTCCGAAGTCATGAACGACTCCGAAAGCGTACTGTGAATCTGTATATATGTTTACTTTCAAGTTCTTGGCTCGTATGCATGCTTGTGTCAGAGCGATGAGCTCTGCTGCTTGTGCTGACAGTGTATCTATTCGTTTTGTCTCTATGACTTCAGTATCAGTGGTCACGGCATATGCGGCCACTAACTCTCCTGTGCTTGTTCTCATACATGAACCATCCACATAAAGTGTCAGGTCAGGGTCTGTCAATGCAACGTCTGTCAAGTCTTGTCTTGGTTTCGTCACTGTATTAATTACTTCCACACAGTCATGTGGTGCAGTGTCTGCTGTGCTTGAGGGCAAGAGTATAGCAGGGTTGAGAATATTGTATCGTCTGATCTCTATGTGTGGCTGAAATAATGTCAGTTCATATCCTGTCAGTCTTGCTACAGTCAGATGTTGTGTCTGTGTCCTGTTCAAGAGAACTTCCACTGCATGTGGAACCTGTACTGTCAGGGGATGTCCTAATACTATGGAATCACTCTGTCTTATTGCTAGGGCTGTTGCTGCAACAGATTTCAGGCACGCGGCAGAGCCTGGGCCACTGGATCTAATGTACTAGAAATATAAGCACAAGGCTTGTGTTTTCCTGCTTGATCTTGTGTAAGGACAGATAATGCTGTTCCATCTCGTTCAGTGACAAAAAGCGTAAAAGGCTTGCTGTAACAGGGAGTCGCTAAAACTGGTGCTTGACATAAGGCTTTTTTTCAATTCATCAAATGCAAGGGTATGTTCTTGTGTCCAAGGGAGGACAGTCGAAGACGCTGCCTCCTGTGTTGTTAACTGTATGAGTGGTTTTGCTAGATATGCATACTGGGGAATCCATTGTCTGTAGTAAGAAGTGAGGCCAGTAAAAGCCCGTACTTCCTTTTGTGTCTTTGGCTGTGAAAGATTAGCAATTAACTGAATACGATATTGTGTCAGCTGTCTACCCCTCTTGGACAGCAAGTGTCCAATGTACACCACTTGCTGTGCACAGAATTGCAACTTCGAAGGGGACACTTTGTGCCCTTTTTCTGCCAGAAAGTATAAGACTGTCAGTGATGCACGTTCGCAGTCTGGTTCTGTTCGTGCTGTGATCAGGATATCGTCTACATATTGGAGCAGTGCGGTGTTGGCAGGCATGTGAATACTGTCTAGTTGTCTCTTTAATGCTTGACTGTAAATACTAGGACTTTCTGTGAAACCTTGAGGAGCTCTCGTAAATTTAAAGCTGCGTCCATTTAAACTGAATCCGAAAAGGTATTGGCTCTCTGGATGGATTGGGACACTGAAGAAGGCGTTCTTTAGGTCAATTACAGTGAAGAACGTCGCCTCGGAATCAATTGCAGTCAGTAATGAAGAAATGTCTGGAACCACTGGGTATTGTGGTATTATACATTTATTCAGTTCTCGAAGATCAATCACTAGTCTGTAGACTGGTGGTGCATTAGGGTCTGTTCGTTTAAGAATAGGGATGACAGGTGAATTACATACATTTGAGTCCGTTTCTACTACCACTCCTTGTGCAATGAGTTTGTCAACAATTTTCAGTAATGCTACTACGGCATCAGGTGGCAACTTGTATTGTCGGATTCGCGGCAGTACTACTCCTGTTTTGAGAGTGACACGGTGTGGTGTAATGTGCATGTAACCTACATCAGTCGGACCTTGTGCCCATAAATGTTGTGGTACATTCTGGAGTCTGGGATCAAAATCTTTCAACACATAATGTCCTTTAAAATCACATAAAAACAATTGCACTCCTTCCGGAGAACAACATATAACAGCTCCTAGTTCTTTCAATGTCTTTATACCAAGCAAATTTTCTGGACAAGACTTAGTAAGTAACAAGTCTGTGGTACGGGACAATGGACCGACTCCTAGGGAAACTGGCTTTGACACTTCGTTAACAATAGGCTTTCCTGAAAATTCCAGGGAAACATTCTGTGAGCCTGAGAGGGGTGCCCCTGGAACCTCGTCATGACTGATGGTAGTTCTGCTCGCCCCTGTGTCAATCAGAAATGTTCTGTCTTTTCCCAATACACGACTATGTACATAGGGACCCTCTTGATCTACAGGAACCTCAATAAGGGGCAACCCAACCTCCCTCTCTAGGCTGTTTCATGAGTACTGTTGATATTCTGGATAGTCTGACTGTGCGTACTGGTACATTTGTTGCGTGACCTGTTGTGTGGCAGCTATTGGTTGGGGTAAACCTACTGTCTGTTGCGTGTTCTGTGGTGTGTTCTGTGGGGTGCTATTCTGTCTAGGAGGATGCGGTCTTTCTTTTGTCTTGCCTGTAGCTATATTGTGTTTCAGGACAGCACATTCATTTACATAGTGACCTGGTTGCTTGCAATAATTACAGTTCCCTTTAACAGGTGGCGTGCCCTTTTTATGCCCATCAGCTGGTACCGATTGTGCAACTAGCACTTTCATTTTCGTATCTTTCATGCGTCTCTTTTCATGTTCCTGTTCCTCTCTAATTCTGTTCTGGTGGTATTGTAACATTTGCAACATTTGGGAAGGGCTATTTGCTTGCCAGGTACTCTCAACCTTCAGTACTCTATTCTTGATCGGGGATAAGGAATTCTCTACTAATTTGCTCACAAAAAGATGTGGATACGATTCACTACTTGGCTTAAGGCCACTATTGATAGAAAAGCATTTCTCAAATCTGGAATAAAAATCACTAGTGTCTTCATCTGGTTTCTGTTTACAGGCTGAAATAGCATCCCAATCTTCATTTTTAGTAACCAATAATCTTGGCAGGACCTGTATCAAGAGTTCAGGTAGTTCTTTAGCTTTTTCCCCAAGACTAACACCAGGGAGCCGTCCTTTATCCTCATCTTCCAATTCTGTCCAACTTATCTTTTTCTCTCCCACCTCCCAGTCTTTCTCTTTAAGCTTTTCATAAATGCCTGCAGGTAACAGTACTTTCAATAATTTAATAATGTCAGCGTACGTGTAATCCCCTATGCGGAGAATGTCTTTTAATTCACGGTGGAACCCCCCCCCCCCCCCCCGGGTCTTTATCATGACAGGGCAGCATCCTTTTCATTTCCAGTATTTCTATTTTTGTCAAGGGTGTGTAAACGTATACTCGCTGGAGCTCACCCGATGTATCTTTAACCGGATGAACCTCTCGTACGGGGTTCTGTCTATCTATGTGTAAACCCCTTCTGTCATGGTGTGGGGCAGGAATCATGCATGTGGTCAGAAAAGTCAAGTACTTATGTCGTTGGTCCAGAATGACATTAATTAGTTCGGTACCTAGGCCTATCCATCTCTCTAGGAGTATATCATCCAGTAATGTATACAAGGGACCTGGATCAGAATGTTGACTCTCGTACAACGTGATCAGATGTTGGACCATGTAAATACCAGCCAAACGCTGTTCGTTCGGAGGAAGGCTCAAAAAGGTCTGAGCCACTACGTCACTGCTATATATATTAGAATTAGTCACCCATTGAACGGCAGACCGTGCTAATTCCTGTTCATGTACGGTGTGGGGTCTATCGCACCCTACTCGTCTTTTCAGTGCAATCTCAGTAGCTTGGAATAGATTTTCGTGGGAATATCTTTCTTTTATAGGAGGTCCCTGTTTGCGGTAGTCAAGGCACTTAGGCCTGTCGAACTGTCGAGCTCTGCCTACATAATTTATTTTTCCCATTTCCTCTGTTTCATGCTCAGTATCTTCTGATGCTGAATCCTCTTTCTCGTCAGACTCTTTCCTGTGTAAGTTTAGAATCTCTTTTCGTATTTTCCTATACATGCATTCTGTCTTTCCCACTGTATCATGTTTACCAGCAGCTATGTTGTCACTCCAATCAGCCATACCTTTAGTTACTCCTTTATCTGGCTGGTCTTGTTCCCTGATCAGACAATTAATCAAAAAACGTAAAATTGCGCGTTGAACCTCCACCTTTCTTTGTTCCATGGCCTCTTCTATACTCTCGGGTCCCTGCCCTGTTCTAATGAAATGGTAGATTTTGTCTAGATTGTCCTTCATGCCTGGTAATGTGATCAGATACTCTACAGCACGTCTTAGTCGTAGTGAGAACACGAGCATTGCACCCACACCTGGTACTGGATCGTATATACAATGTGAAATCGTTACATTAGGCTTATAGGGTGATGCTGTCATTTGCGGCGTTCGTGGTAATCCTAACTCTTGCAGTGTTCGTGTTGCGGGCGGTGTTTGTGGCGTATTTGGTAGCCCCCCTCCCACTGCCCCTTCTCCTAAGTCGTCTTTCACGATCGGTGGCGGAAGCAGTTGTGCAAGCTGATCCTGTGATGTGGGCAGAGGGAGAAAAGGATTGTTGACAGGAGGAGGAGGGAAGTCTGCGTTAACATAATCCGGAGCAGGCTCCTCTAAATAGGAGGAAATAAAAGCCTCAGCTGCTGTCTGTTTATGCCTACGTACTTTAGTCGGTATCAGTGGTGGCGGTAAATTACCAGGTACTTCGGAGGGGGTCACTTTAGCTAGTCCTTCAGCGAAGAGGGGATACATGCCTGTAATGAGGGCATTTCTTTCTCGATCTGCTTGTTCTGCCTTGACCCGTTCCCCCTCTTCCTTTAGCTCTTTTTCTCTGGCCTTTTCTGCTGCTTCTTTACTTCTCTCTGCTTTGTGGAATTCTTTCTCTGCTCTCCTATGCGCTTCTTTACGCCATAACTCAATGGAATCTTTCTGGGACGGTCTAACTTTCTTTTTCCATAGTGCTTCCTCTACTCTCATAATGCATTCAGCATCCCATGTTCCTGAGGCAGGCCATCTATACTTTTCTTCTAGATCCTTCGTGTAATCTACCCATAAGTCTAAAAACAGTATGGCATCTAGCCCATGCTTCTGATACATAAAATGGCCAGGTGTGTCTCTAGGCGGGACGGGAACTGACTCTTCCAGTATCCCTTTCCTGGTCCCTATCTGACGTAATTTCGAAAACAGTGGCATGGTGGAACTAACTTTAACGAAAATACAATATACACAAGAATCGACTGAAAACAACCATTCACACTACAACACTAAAACATTAAAAACAGATACATTCTAACTAGTACATGGGAAAAAACAAGAACCTGAAAAAACGGTTTACTTTATGTACTGCAAAACAGCACAACCATACCGGTCTCATATAGAGACACGTCTTTACCGTGTCCACTGAAGGGGACACGTCTTTACCGTGTCTGTGTACCCAGACACGCCCTTACCGGGCTCAAATAAATGAACCCGTCTCTATGCGTTCCCAATAACGGTACTCACCGGGAAGCAGAACTTGAAGGCCTCGGAAACTCAATACTGCGTGACTGCTACTGCTGCTGCCTGCTGCGCGTGCGCCTCGGAACAGGTGGGCCTCGGGATACCTCGGACCTTGCTCTCTCGACTTGGGCTCTGGTTGGGATGGTCCGCAATCCTCACCGCCTCGTGTGGATGCCTGGTCGCAGTCTCCGTCTCCTCCGTGGGCCTGAGGGAGTAGGCAGGAAGTCCCGCTGTCGTGTACACTTGAAGTCCGTCACGGCTGTAGAAGGGGGCAGGGGCTGGACCTACATCACCGGCGCGTGGGGAAGGGGACTGGTCCCTGTTCGGGCGCCAGATTATGTGGTAAATAAAATAATTACCCTGTCGGAATTTCTATACATTAACAAGGATCATGCATATAATGAGAGGCAGAGTCCGTGGTGTCCGATTCAGAAGGGCTTTAATTCAGTAACTCGAGTTAAGGGAGAATCGGGTTCCATCACCACTAGGGATCAGGAAGGATCGTCATCTGAACTTTATTCACAGAGTTCATTATTTATACTTAAAACATACATTAACTTGCATAGAGAGGCGGAGCACTCCAGGCGGAGCAAGTGAAAGAGAGAGATAAGAGCACATGGGCGTGAAAAGAGGCGTGTAAGAAGGCGTACACGTGGGTGTTCACTAGATGAGTCATAGGTATGTCATAGGTGGGTGGATACATGGAGGGGGTCTGCATGGTCAGCAGGTACCTTTACCCTACTTGTGCGCGCAAACTTGGTCATGACGTAGAATTGACGTGTAAGTGGGGGAAGCTGGGGGGAGCTGACTTTCGTGCTAGTAGGGAAGTCTTGAATGTCAGGACGACCTGCACTTCTGGTATTATCTGATATCTTGAGTTTGGAGGATGTATTATCTGACTTAAAGGTCGCTCGGGCAAAGGCTGCTCATCACTAAATGCTAGTGTGTGCATATATTTCTTCGTGCATTGCGTGGGGCCATAGGCCTTCTATGGATTCGGGTTCTGTAAATCACTTGAATGGAGACAGAAAGGCTAGGCCCTATCTTCTGCAGGCGGAATATGTTTACCCTTTTCATTAAGCAGGAATGTGTTTCTGTGGAGCATAGCAGATAACTGTAGGCAAAATACTGTTTTGGCAGGCCGAGTTGGGCACCTCTCGGCTGAGCAGGAAGTATGTGAGAGGTCAGGGATACATAGCTAAACTAAACTAAACTGCAGTTTTCAGAGTGTCAGGAGGCTTGGAGCCTGAATTCGGGTCCTGGCTCGGCTGAGCCACAAAAACGAGTTCATCTCAACTTTTAAACGTGTACCATGTAAATGCATTGGCAACATAGGCCTCAGTACAGAATTAACGTTTCTTCCAGGGAGGGCCTGGTAACTGACATGTTAACATTGGACGGAAATGCAGAGGCATTATTATTACAGACATGAGAAGGGAATTGCATGGTGACATGGACATACATGGGGTATATGTATATACATAGGGTGCAGGCAGGGGACACACTGGCCACGTAAAATTTCTATTTCCTCACTGCCTCCCTACTATCAAGGGTTTCAGGATGTGTTCAGTGAAGCTATGGCGGAGCAATTACCCCCACATAGGGAATACGACTGCCGGATAGATTTGGTGGAAGGCGCCGTAATCCCCACGTGTAGGGTATATGCATTATCAGTCCCTGAAACAAAGCACCTGAAGGAATATCTAGACCACTATGTGAAGATAGGTTTTATCAGTCCTTCCCGCTCACCTTCTGCTTCTTCTTTGTTTTTTATTTCAAAGACGCACGGTGATCTACAGGCTTGCGTGGATTATCGCAAGCTCAATAAGGTTACTGTTCGCAATAGATATCCTTTACCCCTCATTACGGTATTACTGGATCAGGTTTGTAACGCCAAGATATATACCAAGCTTGACCTCCGAAGGGCTTACCACTTAGTCAGCGTCAGAGCAGGGGATGAGTGGAAGACCGCATTTAAGACCCATTATGGCTTATACGCATATCTGGTCATGTCATTTGGGCTTTGCAATGCCCCTACCGCTTTTCAGTTTTTTCTGAATGACGTGTTGAGAGAGTATATGGACATCTGCGTGGTTGTATATATAGATGACATTCTGATTTACTCTGCGGAGGTTGACACACCCACAGCACAGGTCATCATGGTACTCCAGAAACTGAGGGAACATAAACTGTATTGCAAGTTAAGCAAGTGCGAGTTTGGGGTGGACTCTGTTGAATTCCTGGGGGTTATGTTACACCCCGAGGGTCTGCGCATGTCACAGCGCAAAGTCTTAGCAGTCCAAGAATGGCCTACTCCTAAGTCAGTAAAAGAGGTACAGAGCTTCTTGGGCTTTGCTAATTACTACAGGCGTTTTATTGTGGGGTTCTCGCAGATGGCAGTTCCCCTGACACGTTTGCTAAGGAAGGGAGTGAAATTCTGTTGGTCGTAGGAGGCTGAACAGGCCTTTGTGTGCTTGAAATAGGCGTTCATTTCTGCCCCTGTGTTGGCCCATCCAAAAACCAAGTTGCCTTTCATCGTAGAAGCGGATGCCTCCGATGAGGCCCTCGGGGCTATCCTTTCGCAAAGAGACTCGGAGACCGGATAATTACATCCGGTGGCATACCTTTCCAGAAAATTGAATACGGCCGAAAAGAACTATACAATCTCTGAAAAAGAACTCTTGGCGGTAAAGTGGGCCTTCCAGGAATGGAGACAATACCTTTGGGGTGCTGAACACCCGGTGTCGGTGTATTCCGATCACCGGAATCTTCAATACATGCAAACGGCCAGGCATCTGTCTCAACGCCAGATGAGATGGATGCTGTTTTTTGCCGAATTTAACTTTGTCATTACATTCAGACCAGGCAGTGAGAACAGAAAGGCTGACGCACTGTCCAGACAAGACAAAGGTGATACCGTAACTGTTCCTGTAATGGAATCCATAATAGAACCCGCGAAGGTAGTTTGTGTACTCAGTGCGGAAACATTCCTGAGTAAGGTACGGAACGCTAAAACCCCTTCTCTTTGGGATTCCTGGGTGGCAAAAGACAGTAATCGATCTATGAAAAAGGGATTGCTTTTTGTTAACACCCAGCTGTTCTTGCCATCCATTGCCTTACAGCAAGAGGCTTTTCGGTGGTGTCATGTGTCTTCCCTGGCAGGTCATCAGGGAGTGCTCAAAACAATTCATTTGGTCCAGAGACAATTCTGGTGGTTGACTTTGAGAAAAGACGTTACCTTATGGGTAGCCCGTTGTGATGTTTGTGCACGTTCAAAGACCGACAGCGGAATGAAGAGAGGTAAACTGATACCCATGTCTATGCCCAGAAGATCCTGGCAAACGATAAGTTTGGACTTTGTGACTGGGTTGCCTTCTGATCAGGGCACATCGGCAATTCTGGTAGTAGTGGACAGCCTGACCAAACGGGGACATTTTATACCTTACATCAACCTACCTACGGCTGGTCAAACGGCACAACTGACCTCACAGAAGTGGTTCGTTTACACGGGGTACCTGAGGTCATTGTCTCAGACAGGGGCCCCCAATTCATAGCCAGATTCTGGAAATACTGGTGCACTGCGTTGCAGAGCAAGTTGTCTTTGTCCACAAGCTTTCATCCTCAGACGGATGGACAAACGGAGAGGCTAAACCAGACACTAAAGAAATACCTCAGTTGTTATGCCAATGTAGCACAGGACTCATGGGTGTCATTGTTGTGGATGGCTGAATTGGCATACAACAACGCCTGGCATTGCTCTGCAGGTGTGCCTCCTTTTTATGCCACATATGGGGTTGATGCTAACATCCTTCCTGTTAAGATTCCTGAGAGCGTGTCTGCTCAGCCCTCCGTGTATAACAGAGTGAGGAAGCTGCACTCAGTACAGAAGCAGCTCATCAAGCATTTAAACAGGACCAAGGTGGCTTACAAACGGTGGGCCGATTTTCATCGTAGGGATGGTCCTGACTATCAGGTGGGGGACAGGGTCTGGCTCTCTACCAGGAACATAAGATTCAAACTGCGAAGTGTGTTCCATCCTCGCTTCATCGGTCCGTATGTCATCGTTAAGAAAGTGAACCCTGTGGCTTTCAAGTTGAAGCTGCCTGCGAGTATGCGAATCCACCCTCTGTTCCACAGCAGTCTTCTGAAACCCGCCTTGTCAAGTGTCAGGAAGGCAGCTCCTCCAGTGTTGGTTGATGGTGGGGATGAATACGAGGTCAGATGCATTCGTGATTCGAAATGGAAACGTGGCGCCCTGTGGTACTTGGTTGCTTGGAAAGGGTATTCGGCTGAGGATGATACATGGGAGCCACATCATAACGTACACGCTCCTGCGGCTGTGCGTCGCTTTCATGCACGATTCCCGGCTAAGCCTGGCCCTAGGAGGCGCTGAGGAGGAGGACCTGCTGTCAGGGTTTGGGCTCCCCTCGCGCCTACCTAGCGTATGAACTACAAGTCCCATGAGCCTTCGTACCAGGAAGGTACTTATCGACATCGCGCGCATGTGCGGATGCGCGTAATTCTGTTTGGTTTCCAGTTTCTTGCTGGAGATCCGTAGGAACGTGTCTCGAAACTTTGCTTGGCTGCTTCCGCCTCGTTGTTCGGAGGCTTTCTTATATCCGCGCTGCTGCGGCGGGTGAGTGTTCGACTAGCAGCTCCTCTTTTTACCTACAACGGAACGTCGTGAGTCGTCCGACCACACGTTACCGTTATTCTCTCAGCTCTCTCCTGTCCTCGGGGCTCCGAGGTGTTTCAGCGCGGCTGCGCTTATGCTGATTACAGAACGCCGTGTGTCGGCTGGCCACACGTCTCTGCAGTGCTCCTCCCAATCACCAATGGATCGCGGAACATAGTGGTAGCTGCCACATGTTACCGTGTTCTCCATTTCTTCCTTCCTATGAGCGGAGCGCAGTGTGTCTATGGCCACGCGCTACCATAGATGATTAATCATTCCGACGTTTGTAGCGGAGCAAGGTGTGTTGGCCAACCACTTGCTGCCGTGATTCCTTGTGTGTACTTTGTTTCTCTAAAGAGCGGATTATAGTGGTAGCTGCCACATTCTACAGTTTGTTTTGTTTTCGGTTGAGATTCAACCTCATCCTTATTTCCTTTTTGCCACGAGCTGGATATGGCTTTACAATATTCCAGGTGTTAAGGAACATTGTTACAATCCTAAGGAACCATTGGTGTACTTTGCTTTTGCTGTATTTTCAGGAAGTTGCTGAGAGTCAGTGGCTCTCTCATTTGGAGAGAGCTAAGACACCATCCTTGTTTCCTCTGTATACTCTGCTGGGTATTAATAGACTCTGTGGTTCAGGTGTGTTTATGTGCCAACAGGCGTTCCACTCTTAGCGAGAATTGAAGAGAGTAGTCATGATATAGCTATGCTGTGTTTAACCGTGTTTTATGTTCTTATATCGTTTCAGAGCCTTCGTCCCAGCAGTCCCCTCCCCGTTCCTGACTTCCCTCACTTAATGGTTCCAATTCCCTGTGATATAAGATCAGGGAGCTGGTAACGTTAGGAGGTGGACCCCCATTAGCAACAACCGGATCCTGTGGAACGTAATCTTGACATTCTCGAGGTCAATTGACATTACCACTGCATCAGGATAGTCTCCTTATTGTGGAACATTATATTATACAATCTCCTCAGATTGTTAGACGTGGACCGTGTGGGTATAAAACCGTTCTGGTCAATATGAATCAACCACTGCATGTGTGGCAGTAGCCCGGTAGCCAATGCTCTGCTCAGAATTTTACAATTGGTATTTAACATGGATAAAGGTCGGAAATCAGTCACCGTTGGGCGGGCAGTCTTAGTTTTTGTTAGGGGGACCACTAGCGCTTCCCTAATTGAGGATGGAAGCCTGCCTACCTCAAGTGCAGTCGCATAAAGGTGTTCCAAATGTGGGGCCAGGATATCGATGAATGCCGAATAAGTCAGCAGGTAAGCAATCTGGCCCAGGCGTTTTCCCTCTTGCCATCCCCCTTAATTGCCTCCCTAATTTCTCTCACTTTGACTGATAATGCCAGGGAGTCACCAACATTTGTCTCCAAACCTGGCAACCGCAGGGCATCAATGTACGACCGTATTGCCTTGGTTGGAATGGTTCTTGGCTGTTGATACAGAGGTTCATAATAGCTATGAAACGCCTTGTTAATAGCACTCGGAGAACAGAGCACCCGTCCCCTGCTGTCAGTGATACTCGGGATAGGCGCTCTCCAACTCTCAGGCCGAACCAACCAGGCTAGCAATCTACTGGTTTTGCCCCCTTCCTCATGTTGCAGCGCCCTATAATTGTTCAGGTCAACTGTCCGTAATCTGTCCCATGTCGAATTATAGAGACTCCTGAGTTCTGCCGTCCTATCTTGTACTGATAAACCTTTCGCCAGCTCCCCGTCCAACTCTTGCAACTGCTGCTCAGACTCTCCCAGTTCCCTGGCTATCTCTCGCCGGAGGCCTAATGTTTGTCCCAAGCATTGCCCCCTGGCGACCACCTTTAATGCCTCCCATTCCACCAACCGGGAGCTGGCGGTATCTTGATTCTCCGATAAAAAGGTAACCAATGCCGCCGCTGATAATCCTCAGTCCTGATGATGACCCAATATTTTTACGGGATCGAAACGTTGTTGACATACACTCTGACCCGTTACACTATGCTTTGTAGAAATTTTGTTTTGGGGGCAGTAGTGTTTTGCTTTTAATAAAAAGTGACATTAATGTGTTATATTCATGTTTGTCACTGTTTGCTTGCCTGTATATGTCTATATGTTTTTTGTTGTCAGTTTTAACTGTTTTTTTAAGCATTATTGTTTTTTGCTCATTGTTTGTTTCAGTTCATTGTTTGTTTGCTCTCTTGACCTTTGGTTTTTGAAATTATTCCGGCTGGAGCAATTCAAATTTTTTGTCCGAATTGTAGTAATAAAATTGAAGCTTCTGATAATTGAATCTGTTTATGGAACTGAGTTTTGTATCTACAATGACTATTTCATTTTTTGTTAAGGGGCCAATATCTTTAGAATTACTCAGGTACCCCTGGTCCCTTACGATCTTTAGGTTTCCTTTGTGTACATATACTATCCCTAATGGTAGGGACATTGTGAGAATTCTATGTTTTTGCTTCAAGCGAATTCATTTTCCGTGCAATCCAGAGGCAACACTGCTTCAAGCGTATTCGTTTTTCGTGCAATCCAGAACGGAATCTCATCCCGCCTAATGGGAACTTAACCCATAATTGCATTAATAGTCACTGGACTAATTCCAGGAATCCACATTTGTGGGTTGGCAGCTTGAACTGCCCCGGCTGTAGCTACTGTAATGGTTCACATAACAAATGTTATTAGTCGTCTATATATTGTGACTATATCGGTTTATAGTACAAGTAGCCCTGCAACCGTAAGGTTTCTTATAACTAAATAAGATGTGTAACCGACGGGACTGGCTATGTTGCTCCCTCATTACTGAGGGGACAAAGTCCGTAATTTTCTATTGTTATGTGGTATGGTGCCTAGGAACGAACTCATGTGTTCCTGATATGCCAATGGGATTTTGAAATCCTCATATGGTCTATAGTTGTTTGGCATTTGTGCATCAGTGTATTTCTGAAAAATCCCTGTGTTGGTATTTGCTGCTGGGAATGTGATTGATGAATAGAATACCTCTGTTCTATAAGCTTTGTGGGCCTCTACCACAAAGGTTATGTCCCCACCCGGCAGGGTGAGCCCATGGTGTAATAACATCTGTGTTGGTGCATGCCTGGAATTCGGTGGCAAAGACATTTGTGCTGGATTAACCAAGTGGAAATCTGGAATTCAGAGAGGGTACTTCTGTGAGGTGTTCCTTCCTTTTAAAGGTTCAAGCTTGAACAACCTACAGCCAGAAATAGGGGTTCCCTACTTTGCTGAAGAGAATTTTTCCCCAACACCATGGACATCTCTGGTTAATTGGTGAGTAGGGTCTTTGGATACACAAAACAAAAAGTACTCTGGAGACCCATTAAATAAGTAATCAAGCTAGAACTTTGGGAGTGCCATGTCGTACGATTCATACTATATCACTAAGACTGAGCATTTGGACAACATAAAAGTCAAAGACTGAGTCCATGCACACTATCAGTATATATTGGCCTTAGTCCTGGCTAGCTCACAGTTGACCATCTGGACCTCTAAACCTTACAAGCTACTGGACGGTATGTGCAACCTCAGAACATGACAATTTTGACTCCCCAGGGAAATTGTGGAAACAGATTAGTCCATTTCGTTAGTCACTCATGCACACCCAAAGGAAGAGTCAAGGAATACTGAAATTGGCATTTCAATTATTTATTGAAGCAATATGATTCTTATGTAAAACAAGTGTAGTGCAATGAATAATAGAAGAAAACAGAACAGAGTAATCCACATTACTAGAATGGTAAAGAGGATAAACAATTCAACCATGGTTCTGTTACATTGATTATAAACATACATATATAACCATATCTATACTCCTACTTAGCGCTTCCTAATCTTGTGGGTTTTGGTTGTGCGAATCCGCCAGAATACCTTAGGGAGCTGTAATTATTATTATTTATTATTAAATTACACTTGTATAGCGCTATCTACCCGGAGGCCTCGTAGCGCTCATGACTGACACTTTATTAGCGCGGGCGCAGGGCAGATCAGTGTGCTTTTGCATACAAGTGTGTTTTAAGGGTTTTCCTGAAAGCAAGATGGTTAGTGATTTCCCGAAGAGATAGGGGGAGGGCGTTCCAGAGCCTGGCCGCGGTATGTGAAAAGGAGCGACCACCCCATCGAGCCTTCTTGACTCTGACGGAGGTGGCCAGCTGAAGGGAGCCAGAACGGAGAGAACGCACAGGAACGTAGGGGGTGGCCAAGGTCTGCAAGATTGCGGGACCAGTGTGATGGAAGGCCTTGTGTAAAATACACATGGATTTGAATTGCACTCTCGCCGCAATAGGGAGCCAATGGAGTTCTCTTAAGGCATCCCTGGCTGACTGTCGGCGAGGAAGATTGTAGAGGAGGCGGGGCGCACTGTTTTGGGTGACTTGGAGCTTTTGGATGACAAAGGAGGGGGCTCCCAAAAAAAGAGCATTCCCATAGTCCAGGCGCGACAATATCAGGGCCTGGACCAGTATCCTCCTGGCCTGAAAAGGAAGCAGAGGGAGCACCTTCCGCAGCATCCTCATCAACCCAAAACAGGTGGCTGCAATCTTAGTGGCTTGTACTGAGAAATTCAAGGCTGGGTCAAGCCAGATCCCTAGGCTCTTTATCTGGGGCTTGGGAGTCGGGGGCTCACCCAGACATGGTGGCCAGATGGATGTAAAAGCGGAGTTATGTTTCATCTGGGAGCCAATCTTGTACAGAACAGGCCATCGTCCTTCTCAGGAAGTTAAACAGGATTCAGTTGGGCTGGAATTCTGGCATGGGGCAATCTCAGCAGTGACAGGAACAAGATGCTCTCCCCAAATATAGGACTGGTGCCATTTTTATTATAAACTTCACCAATGTTGCCATGCCGGAGCAGCAGTCAGGCTGTCATGATTACTTCTACCCTTTCAGGGCAGTCAGTGAGCGGACAACAACAAACATTAACATTTTGCGCAGTGAACCTAAGCCTGGTACAGAATGTTCAAGGCCCTGATAATGTGTCAGTGAAGTCTAAATGGAAGCAAATCAATTTGAGAGAGTATTATCCTATATGTGCGTGCATGCAATTGTGTGTTGAGTGAACTTAAAAAAAATATTGCAACTTTTAACGTAAACATGTAAAATTATACACCTTTCCATGGGAGGCATAACAAGGAGAAGGAAAATGCTACTTACCCGTATGCATCTGTTCTTGGCATGTAGAGCTGTAGACTCGTACACCCATGCATAGATCGCCATCCGGCGCCGGGCCTGGACGTCCGCACCCTGCCTTTGTCTCGGAAGAAGTCTCCGCAGCCACGAGGTTGGTGACCCCCCCAGGACGACGGTGCGCATGGGCATCGACTCCATCTCCAGATTGTTTTGCCATGGAGGGTTATGATGGAGTTAGTAAGAAATAGAAAAGAATGTCCATGTGTAATGTCTCTAAGTAAGATAATACTGGAACAGATAGAGGTATCCGGGGAGGCGGGTGAACGTATATAAATCTACAGCTGTACATGCCAAGATCAGATGCATACTGGTAAGTAGCTTTTTCAGTCGAGGCTTATGAGCTGTAGATCATATACTTATGCATAGACTATACAGCAGTTACCGCTTAGTGGTGGCTACCTGTATCTGTTGCAGTGGTCTGAAAAAGTGTTCTTAATACAGCCTGGCGCACACTAGCTTGTTTTGCCTGCACATCTACACAAGTGTTTTGTGAAGGTGTGCGGTGTAGACCTAGTTGCTGCTTTGCAAATGTCATCTAGGGGAATGTCCCCTAAGAAGGCCATAGACGCCCCTAATTTACGTTTGGAGTAGGCTCTAGGGAGAATGGTTAACGAGCGTTTAGCTTTAGCATGGCATATTTGGATGCATTTAACAATCCACCTTGCAATCCCTGATTTTGAGATAGGATTGCCTTAATGAGGTGGGGAGAAAGCCACAAAAAGTGGTTTAGTCTTTCTAAAGGATTTTGTTCTTTCAATGTAGTAAAGTATTGCTCTTTTTACGTCTAGCATGTGAAGAGCTCGTTCTGCTACTGAGTCTGGTAGAGGGAAGAACACTGGGAGTTCTACAGACTGGTTAAGGTGGAAAGCAGAAACGGCTTTAGGTAGAAATTTTGGGTTATTCTAAGAACCACTTTGTTACGGTGAATTTGCAGAAATGGTTCTTGTATGGTCATTGCCTGGAGTTCACTGACTCTTCTGAGAGAGGTGATCGCAACCAGGAAAGCTACTTTCCAAGTGAGGAACTGTAATTTGCATTTAGGCATATGTTCAAAAGGAGGACCCATGAGTCTGGTAAGGGCCACATTTAAGTTATATACTGGAAAGGCTGGAAGTCTAGGTGGAAATATTCTTTTAAGTCTTTCCATAAATGCTTTGATAGCTTGTACCCTAAACGACGACAAGTGTTGTCTGTTCTGGAGATAAGCTGCTATTGCAGCGAGGTGCAGTCTAATGGATGTATACGCAAGGTTACATTGTTGTGGATGCAAAAGGTAGCAGATGGTGTTTTGAATAGAAGCATCTAGTGGGTAATGTGGTTATTTGTACAGTAAATTACAAATCTTTTCCACTTTGAAGCATAGCTAGCTCTAGTGGTAGGGTGTCTAGCCTCTTTAATGATGTTCATGCAGTCTGGCGGGAGATTGAGGTAGCCAAATTCCAAGATTTCAGTTGCCAGATCGCAAGGTTGAGTTGACTGGGATCTGGATGTGTTATCTCTCCATGATTCTGAATGAGAAGTTTGAGGGAGAGGCGTAGCTTTTGATGAGGAACTACTGATAGTTCCTAGAGGGTTGTGAACCATGGCTGTTGGGCCCATGTTGGAGCAACTAGGATGGATTATTGTGAAGGAATGCTGTTTGAGCTTCTGAACCACTAGTAGAATGAGCAGGAGAGGTCGAAAAGTGTAAGAAAATATGCCTGACCAGTTCATCCATAGCGCATTGCCTTTGGACAATGGGTGTGGATACCTTGATGCAAAACTTGGGCATTCTGCATTTTGGTGTGTGGCGAATAGTTCTTTTTCTGGGTGGCCCCACATTTGAAAGAATGGAAGTAGAACTTGAGGATGAAGTTCCCATTCGTGGATCTGCTGTCTCTGATGACTGAGTAGATCTGCAATCTGATTGTGTACTCCTGGGAGGTGTTCTGAAAGGAGATTTATATTCTGAGGAATGGCCCATCTCCATATGCTTTGAGCTAGGTATGAAAGCTGCAGAGTGTGTCCCCCCCTGTTTTTGTTCGTAATACATTGCTGTCATGTTGTCTGCATGGACCAGGACAGCTTTGCCTATGAGGTGGGGTTGAAAAGTTTTGAACGCTAGGAAGATCGCCAACAATTCCAGGTAATTTATGTGGAATTGTTTTTGTTGAGGGGTCGATTTGCCCTGAATGGTATGGATTTGAAGATGAGTTCCCCAGCCAGTGAGCGTTGCGTCTGCTGTTAGCACTATCTGTAGAACCAAGTCGAGGAACGGCCGCCCTTTGGAAAGGTTTTCTGTGTTCCACCACCGCAGACAGCGATGGGTGTGGTCATCTTCCAACACCAGATCTGTTAGTTGAACTTGAGCCTGGTTCCACTGACGTGCCAAACCCTCCTGTAAGGGACGCATTTGAAGTCTTGCATAAGGAACAATGAGAATGCACAAGGCCATCATTCCGATTACCTGCATGAACACTCGAGCTGAGAGGGAGTGTTGAGCCTGAAATTTTATTATTAGAGCTTGTATGGTATTTATCCTGACTAGATTGGGGTATGCTAAAGCCTTTGAAGTGTTTATCGTAGCCCCTAGATATTGTTGTATGCTGGATGGTTGGAGGTGGGATTTGGTGAGGTTTATCATGAATCCGAAGTCGTGAAGCGCTTGGATTGTTTTGTGTGATTGTTGCACACAGCTGCTGTGTGAGTTGGCTTTTATGAGCCAATCGTCCAGATAAGGGAAGACATGAATGTGCTGTCTTTGTAATTGGGCTGCAGCTACTGCGAGGCACTTGGTGAAGACTCTGGGTGCTGTTGTCACCCCGAATGGAAGGGCTTTTAATTGGTAGGGTTGACCGTCTACCACAAACCTGAGTTATTTCCTGTGAGTTGGGTGAATGGGAATGTGGAAGTAGGCGTTCTTTAAATCTAGAGTGTAGAGAAAGTCACCTTGTTAAAGTAGTGGGAGCACTTGTTGGAGAATGACCATTTGGAAGTGATCCAATTGAATGTAGAGGTTTAGCGGTCTTAGGTCCAATATGGGCCTGAGAGAGCCGTCCTTTTTTGGTATTAGGAAATAGAGGGAGTAAAACCCTGTGCCTTGATGAGGCAAGGGGACTGGTTCTATTGCAAGTTTTTGTAACAGGGAGAGAACCTCATGTTTGAGAAGTGTCATATGTTCTGAGGACATTTGACGTTGTCTGGGAGGCAAATTTGAGGGAGTAGAGGTGAGTTCCAGACAATAACTATACTAGATAACTGTGAGAGATGTCCCCCGACAGGAGTGGGATGATCGGGGGGGAAGTGCAGGGAAGTCACTGTTTGGTGGTTGGGGAGTTGCAGTTATTGTTGCCCAGACCTCTTCCCCTACCATTGTTGCATCTGTAGCCTCCGCAAAAGTATCCTTTAGAGGTCGTTTGAGTGGGGCTTTTATAGGAAGAAGAGAGATGTTCTAAGCCAATGGTTTTGGAGCCAGCCCTGTAGAAGAAGCGGCGAAAAGAACCTCTAGGGGAAGGCAATTGTAAGGCCCCCATGGACTTAGGAGTGTCAGTATCTTTCACACAGCTGAATGATGCCAAAGACTTCTCTCGCCTTGATCTGAACAAAGGATATCATCAAATGGAACTAGAAGAAAATTGCAAGTACATTACTATCTTTTCTACCCATATTGGTTTGTTCAGGTATAAAATATTACTTTTTGGCATGTGATCAGCTGCAGAACTTTTTCAATACGTCATTTGCCGCATAATACAGCTTGTTACACATGCTTTCAATTAAAATGATGATATATTGGTCTTTGGGACCACAAGAAAGGAACATAATAAAGCTCTTACACAAGTGTGCCATTTACTTGCTCATGTAGGTCTCACTTTGAATGCAGTGAAGTGCGAGTTCCACAAAACAAAACTTAAATTCTTTGGCAATATGTTCACTGATGGGAGAAGGACTACAGATCTGGCTAAAATACAGGCTTTGTCAGCCACCTGTCCCCCACAAGATATTACCATATTGTCTTAACATGACCAGCTACTATTCTTGGCACATCCCTGATTTTGCTACTTTAAGTGCCCCATTATGAGACTTAACAAAACAAAAGGCTTCATTTCAGTGGTCACTTGAATGTGAACAAAGCTTCAAGAAAATCAAACATGCAATTGAGAATGCCACTGAAATGGCCTACTTTGATTCAAAGCTACATACAGAAGTTGTTGTTGAGGCAAGCCTAGTAGGGTTGGGCATGATTCTTGCCCATCACAATGGCCATCCAAATGCTTGAATGCATATTGCGGCTTATGCTAGCAGAAGTTTGTCACAAACTGAACATGCCTATTCACAACCTGAAAAAGAGAGCTTAGTTGTGGTGTGGGCTTGTGAAAAATGTCATGTGTTTCTATATGGAAAACATGTCACTCTAATCACTGATCTCTAAGCACATTACTATCTTTTCTACCCATATTGGTTTGTTCAGGTATAAAATATTACTTTTTGGCATGTGATCAGCTGCAGAACTTTTTCAATACGTCATTTGCCGCATAGTACAGCTTGTTACACATGCTTTCAATTAAAATGATGATATATTGGTCTTTGGGACCACAAGAAAGGAACATGATAAAGCTCTTACACAAGTGTGCCATTTACTTGCTCATGTAGGTCTCACTTTGAATGCAGTGAAGTGCGAGTTCCACAAAACAAAACTTAAATTCTTTGGCAATATGTTCACTGATTGGAGAAGGACTACAGATCTGGCTAAAATACAGGCTTTGTCAGCCACCTGTCCCCCACAAGATATTACCATATTGTCTTAACATGACCAGCTACTATTCTTGGCACATCCCTGATTTTGCTACTTTAAGTGCCCCATTATGAGACTTAACAAAACAAAACGCTTCATTTCAGTGGTCACTTGAATGTGAACAAAGATTCAAGAAAATCAAACATGCAATTGAGAATGCCACTGAAATGGCCTACTTTGATTCAAAGCTACATACAGAAGTTGTTGTTGAGGCAAGCCTAGTAGGGTTGGGCATGATTCTTGCCCATCACAATGGCCATCCAAATGCTTGAATGCATATTGCGGCTTATGCTAGCAGAAGTTTGTCACAAACTGAACATGCCTATTCACAACCTGAAAAAGAGAGCTTAGTTGTGGTGTGGGCTTGTGAAAAATGTCATGTGTTTCTATATGGAAAACATGTCACTCTAATCACTGATCTCTAAGCAATGCTTATCATCTTTGACAATCCTAAAGCCAAGATGCCCCCTTGCAAAGAGAGGTGGGGGTTGCAACTGCAGCAATATGACTACACTATTACTCACCGACCAGGGAAAGATCAAAACCCTGCTGGCCACTTTTCACAAGCGCCAGTACAATGCCATAGTACCACTACCAAAACGACTGTAGCCTACATTAATTCATCATCAAGTGATATGCTAATACTCAAAGACATTATTGCCCATCAATCATAGAAACAGCAAACTCAACCTCTTACAAATGACAGTGAATATCAGAAATTCAAAATGTGAAAGATTAACTTTGTCTTCAAGATTCAAGAATTGTCATACCGGAGACTATGAGACATGGCTCTGTGACAACACGGAAGCGCCAGGAGGCGCCTAAAAGCAGCGCTCCGCTCGGCGGAGCTTGGGGGACATTTGCACTTACCTGTTTGTGAAGGGGGGGAGGCCAGGAGGCCCCCAACGCAGCCGCCACCGCCAGGAGTCATCTTGTGCAGCCCACAGCGCCGCCGCCCCGGGACTACATGTCCCGGCAGCCTTAGCGGCGGCGCTGCTCTGTGACAACACGGAAGCGCCAGGAGGCGCCTAAAAGCAGCGCTCCGCTCGGCGGAGCTTGGGGGATATTTGCACTTACCTGTTTGTGAAGGGGGTAGGCCAGGAGGCCCCCAACGCAGCCGCCACCGCCAGGAGTCATCTTGTGCAGCCCACAGCGCCGCCGCCCCGGGACTACATGTCCCGGCAGCCTTAGCGGCGGCGCTGCTCTGTGACAACACGGACACGCCAGGAGGCGCCTAAAAGCAGTGCTCCGCTCGGCAGAGCTTGGGGGACATTTGCACTTACCTGTTTGTGAAGGGGGGGAGGCCAGGAGGCCCCCAACGCAGCCGCCACCGCCAGGAGTCATCTTGTGCAGCCCACAGCGCCGCCGCCCCGGGACTACATGTCCCGGCAGCCTTAGCGGCGGAGCTGCTCTGTGACAACACGGAAGCGCCAGGAGGCGCCTAAAAGCAGCACACCGCTCCGCTCCGCGGGACGCCGGGCGAAGCCCGGGCAAAGGGCGGGCCCTCTGTGGCCCTCAGAGGCACGAGGAGGCCGGGTCGGGCCACCCCATTTGGCTGCTACGAACTTGGAGGTACTGTATTTATTCATATCGATTCTGACATTGCACTGTTTTTAAACCATGTCCATCTGGGAGGAGCTGAATGCCCTGTGTGGAACGAACTACGCCCTGAATGTATCTACCCCCCCTATAGTGGGTAGAGATGCCGATGAGGTAAATGACATTGACATTGAGAATACCGATAAAATGTGCACTAGTCCCTCACTACAACCTTCCAATCCACCAATAATATTGCCAACTGAGGCGTTGAACAAAACACCTGACCCAGTTTCACCACTTCAATTGACCCTGCTGGCACAGATCGAACAATTGCGAACAACCGCACTATCACCCCTGATTACTAAAATAAATGAGCTGGGAGAGAGGTTGACCAGTATTGAAAATAAATTATCAAGGAACCCTATCCCTACTGAAACAACTGCCGCATCCATTCACCCTATTCTCCCCTGCATCAAAGAAAACCTCAAACCCACGACACCTATGAAAGCTCTAACTCCTGAACCCCTCATCTCTCCACCCAATCCAAGAGGCCGGAACATTATTTCTAACTCCGTACCTGCACCCCATAGACTAACCAGGTTTGCACATGAAAGCAGGAATTGGATCAACCTACCTCCAGAAGCTGCCCCCTTCGTGACTGTTCTTTCTGGGGTCCCTGCACCTATTCAGGGCAAATTTGAATCTCATCAGGACCTGTTAAATAAAACCATCTCCTGGCTAAAACAACACAGACCATTGCCACCTGCTTTAGATGGCGGCATATTGAGTGTCAGGAGGGTGGGGTGACTTGGTACGTCGCCCAAAGACATTCCGGGCGACCTTATTTTATTATTTTAATTAAATTCAAAACTATGAACATCGTCCCCTATTTGCGATTCTCCCAACCCAAAGAGGGAGATGGTCCCATTCGCATTTGGGACTTGTACGATTTTTATCCCGGCCCCCGACCCTACCCGTCCCTAAGGCAAGTGACATGGAACCATAATTCTTGGTAAAAGGGGATGCCATGAACCGTGTGCTGCCAACAACTACCCTTTTTTCCCGATTTTTGTAAATACCTTTCTATTCATCTGAAGGGACAAATTGATTTTAGCTTGTTTATAATAGTTGGTTTTTCTTTTTTACTTTGCAAATGATATGTTGAGTCATGTATACATGTTTTGTATTTCTTTGTTGCTCTTATGGTTTTAAACAAAAACCGAATAAAGCTTATTTGATGATGATGACATGGAGAAATTGAAGTGACACATGAGGGGCATTGTGGAATTGTCACCATTAAGCGACTTCTCCATTCTCCAGTTTTGTTTTCCATCTTGATGAAAGAGTTGAAAGGGAATTAAAGGAGTGTCATTTGTGCAACTATTTATCTCCCAAAACAACCCAGCATCCATTGAACATGTCTGACCTTCCAAAGGATGAGTGGGAGAGAATCACTTTGACTTCTTTGTATTATTTATACTTTTCATTTAACAAAGGAGGAGATGTAGTGTCTTGTGAGTTAGATGTGACATGATAGGGGGTGAAGCTTGCCTTGCTCCAAGATGGCTGCAGGCTAGCGAAGCTCCGCCGTTCCGGCGACAATCCTGCATCATCCTGCTCCCAAAACGAATGCTTTTGGGTGAGCAATAGTGTTGCCGCTTTCCTGCACCCGTCGTGCACCAGAATCGTCGGACTGGGCTCCGGAGTCGAACCTGTGGTCCGGAGATCGCGCTGGTGGCACCCTCCGAGCCGGGCCTACAACATTGCTGACACCCTGTACGTGATTGGCCTGGAGGCGATTGCCTGTCTGCGGTCCATGCCGATCCTGCCTTTCCACCCAGTGGATGCTGACTGCGGAGCTCGCTTGGGATGGGACACCTGCCCGGGTGGCCCAAATGGGCTCTAATTGACGGGCGGGGAGTGTTGTCTTAGCCCCTGCTTGGGTGACCTGAGCCGTTGAACCTACTTCGGAACAGTGCGGTGAGTCTGAGGGCTGCTTTGGGGCTACCGGGCCGATCTGCAGCGTCTCCACCCCTCCCTTGCTCTCCCCCCTCGGCGGCTGGTTTCTGTGCCCGGGGTGTGAGGCGGGGTGTAGCGGTGGTGGGGTCGCAAACTTTGCTCTTGGCTCCCCCTACGTGGAGGTACCTGCCAGGGTCCGGCGCTGTCCGCCCTGGCTGGGGTGACGATATGGCGCTTACGGGAGAGGCTGCAATCGATTGATATGCGCTATCCGGGAATCGTGCTGCGCCGCCTGGGCCGTTGTTCTGATGAATGGAGCCACATTGGAGCCTCAGGGTGATAATCCTGCGACCTGAATGATCGCTTTCTGAGCCCTGAGCCCACACTACATGTGCGCATCTCTGCATCGCTAGGTCTCGTATGACTCCCTGTTGCAGCCAAACTCTTGTCTGAGCCCCTGAGAATTTTGAATGAGTAAGTATGCAGTCAGCTGGGTAGTGACAGGGCATTGGTTTAGCACATGTGGGATTATTACTGGCTCGTCATAGTCTGGACATTGCTGCACTGATTACATCATGGAGAGAACAGAAAAAGCTCAATCCAAATTATCCTTCAAGCCTAGAAAGGCACCAGGACACTGAAAAGAACCCGCCTGACTCTGACTCTAAGAGGCAGATGACACTACTGCGGAGACTGATTTAAAGCATATTTTAGCCACCATGCACCACAGCTTAAATAAAATTGATGGAAAAATCGATGCGTTGTCATATGGTATGGACAGGATGTCAAAACGAATTGACAAGCATACGTAACGCTTAGACGCTGTGGAGCAGAGGGTGGCGGTGGCCGAGGATGCCCTGGATAGTGGCACGCAAGCCCAGGCTAAAATGAACAAACTTCTACAGAGCATTTAGGCGAAGCAGAGGATTTGGAGGTGCGCTCCAGAGGGAACAACCTTAGCCTCGTGGGAGTTCCAGAGTCCACCAACATAACCAATATGGAGCATTATGTTGAACAGTTATTGACTATTCTTCCGAGCAGGGACAATAACTCCACTATGTTTGCTGTGGTGCGTGCACACAGATGACTAGTTCCTAGACCTGCACCATGTGCTCCTCCTCGCCCCATTATTGTGAACCCTTTAAATTACAGGGACCGTGACTCTGCCCTTCAAAAGGCGAGAGAACTACAAGATTTGTGACATGAAGGTATGACTATTTCTATCTACCCTGACTTTACCCAGCAGGTGCAGGAGGCACGGCGCCAATTCGCTCAGCGAAAAAACGGCTACGCGAACTACACTTGGAGTACAACATGTTTTATCCTGCAAAACCTAGAATCATGGTCGATGGTTCCCCACAGATATTTGTGGATCTTAAACAGGGCCTACAATTCCTCCAAAAACACGATGGTGCTATTTGAAAAGCAAGATCTTCAGAGAGTAAGGATTCAAGAAGGTCTGACCCGGATGAACAATAACAATGTATGGTACTCTGAGGTTTATGACTGCATTTGCGTAGTGGTTAACAAGCTATCCCTGTTTTAACGGGGCTTCTGATTTCAGCAAGGTTCTCATAGATTTTTGTGATCTGATGTGTTACAGCCAGTGCCTGGATTATGAGTAGACTCTGAGTCCACAGTCATTATGTTACTCTCTCACCTGTGAACAGTTCCACTATTGTTGGTCTGTGTGTAGCATTTTTCCGTAGGAAGTTATGTAATCTATGATGTTATACAGCTAGAGGCCTGATTTCCTGAATGAAGATAAGGGGTCGTATCCCTATATGGATGGGCTCGGGTGGGCGATGGGCGGTACAGCACTGGTCGGAGTTCGCAGTGTTGTATTTGGGTAGCATTAACTAAAACCACTCTTTAGTGGGTGCCTTGGGCGGTGGTTCCCTCTTTGTTAGTAAGCAACGTCCGCCCAAGAGTGCGCTCCACACGGGGTATGCTTTGTTCTTTTATTTGTGATTGCAATGGGTAATGTTCTTTTCTGGGAGAGTGGGTGGGTTCTTCGTCTGTGCATTGTTTTTGTCTGCATAGCATGGGTGGATGGTGGGGGGAGGTGGGTGGTAAGGGAGTAAATGTTGAAGCACAACACTCAGACACGGCTTTGCCCCTAATGGGCTCCATGAGAAAGACGTGCTACACTGCTAGGCTTGACATGAGGGCATGGAGCTGAAACACTCACAGATTAATAACATACAGTTTGTCATTTGGAATATCAGGGGTTTAAACTAGCAGAGGAAAGCCCACAAGGAGGTAACATACCTTAGACATCATAAAATAGATATTGGACTGCTACAGGAGACCCATCTCACCCCGGACAGAAAAATACTCTCACATAGAACTTTTCACAGCTCAGCCGTGGACGCAGGTTTCACCTTGCATGCTAGAGGAGTGATGATATGGCTGATGCCCAAATCAGGTGTGACCTTGCAATGCTTGCATAAAGACCCTAATGGCAGGTATATAGACGCTAGATGCCACAAAGCGGCTCAACAAATGCTAGTGATCAATGTCTATGACCCCAATTACGAGACCCTCCCTTTTATAATGCTTTGGCCCCTTTTTGATTTGATGCAGAAAGATGATGTGCCGATTGTTTGGGGGGATTTTAATTGCATCTTGAACCCTAATATAGATATGCCCAAATCCCCCCGCAAAGACAGTCGGCGGCAGCCAGCACCATAACAGTGATCATTGATCAACTTTGCTTTGTCGATGTATGGATACAGAAATTCCCGGACAGGGCTGGGTATACTCATTATTCGGCTAGCTACGACACCCTTCACATTCATAGATTACTGGTTGGTCTCTAGGGCATTAATACCACAGGTTGGCGATTGTGAAGTCCTCCATAGAACATATTCTGACCATTCCCCAGTCATTCTTAACCTAAAGATTGGGGTAAGTGGATTGTGGCCCTTCCTCTGGCGCTTTCCCCCATTCTCTCTTCTAGACTCAGAATTTAAGTCAGAATTTGCCCAGCTCATAGGAAACATATTTCAAAATTAATGTGGGGTCCATAGACAAATTTGCTACAATTTGGGAAACCGTCAAAATTTACATTAAGGGGATGACAATTGCTAAACATGCGGAGGTTCTCCGTGCTATTCGAGACAGGCTGTCTAGATTGGAGAGGGACAAAGCTAGCCTCCAATAGGTCTACCAACACTCTGGAGACGTTGCGGTCCTTGAGGACATTAAGACTGCTCTGGAGGACTTTCATGAGACAGCAGATGTTGAGGTGAAACACCTTGGTAAATATGACTTTGCCAGGGTATATGGTTCTGGTGTCAACTGCTATGCTAATGTAGTTGTTAATGTTGTCTTTTCACTAGAGACTTTAAAAGAACAGATTGTGATCAATTCGGAACAAAGTTTATGCTGTTTGTTGAATTCTGTGTTAGAGAAATGTAGCACTGATAGAACAAAAGTAGAAAGTGTGTCTGAAATTCGTTATCTGTTAGACGAATGTTCAGGTCAAACAGAATTCTCTGAAAATATTCAGCAGGATTGTCAGGAGTTTTCAATGTATATGCTTGATGTATTGCAAGATGAAGGTGTAGATGTAGATTATCTGTTTGGTCTTTCTTATCTATGGCAGCATGATTGCGAGAACTGTAGGCTATCAAGTACTACTAGTGTAGACTCAGAAAGATTTATATATTTAACTTTGCCTGACAGTAAATCAGTATCCTTCAATAAGCTAGTAAAGGCAGCCGATCAAAACATGGAGTGTAGCCAATGTAAGTCTGCAATGCTGTCCACGTTAATTTTACGAAGTTATGGCCAGTATGTCATTTTAATGTTCCAACGATGTAGGCCTGATGGAACTAAATTGACAAATTTAATTAATAATTTTGTGGCTTCGCAGTTGTCAATATCAGGAAGGACTTTTGTAACTACAGCAATTATATATCATGAGGGTCCTTCAACTTCTTCAGGACATTACACAGCTTATTTAAAATCTGGAAACGGCTGGTCGTTCTGCAATGATTCTGTTTTATCTTTAAAAAAAAATTGCCCTTCAACCTTAAAAATTCTTACCTGCTGTTCTTACAACCAAAATTTTAGGAAAGGAATCTTGGGATTTGTTCAGAGGAATTTCCAGAGGTTCTAATGGCTCCTACTCTATATGGCCTTGAGGATAATTGTAGTACAGAGCCAAAACTGTTTGTTTTTATAAGCTAAGTCAAGCAGCAGATCAAAATAAGGAGTAGAGGAAATGTAAGTCTGCAATGCTGTCCATATTTTTTATGGAAACTTATGGGTGAAATGTCATTTTACAATTTGAACTACATAAACTGGATGAAAAAAAAGTTGTTACGTCTAATTAAAAAATTTTGGGTACACAGTCATCGATTTCAGGAAGAACATTTGCAACTGCAGCTATTATATGACATGATGGTCGTTTGACAACATCTGGATATTACACAGCTTATTTGGAATATAAAAAAGGCTAGTCTTTCAGCAAACATTACTAATTGAGTACGAAGCAATGTTGCCTTTTAACTTGATTACTGAAGTGAGAATTTAGGGTAGGTAATTGGACTATAATGATTCTAGGTATTGCTGTAATTTAGTGTACTGTTTTAAATTGCTTTGTATGTCTCAGTTTTCTTAAAACAATGGAGTTTATCTTTCAGAAAGTGGCGGGCAGAAAATAGTAACAGCACAACAGAGTATAAGCTGTGCATAGGACATCCTTTGACGTCATAGAAAGTAAGTTACTTTGGAGGAGTTCTTATTTCTGCTTAGTTATATTATTTGGGTTTTTTTAAACACAATCATTTTGATTGTGTTTTTTTTTCCCCGCTGTTATATGATGAATACCTTCAACTCACTGTTTTCAGTGAAATTTGATATTTTCTGATAACAGCAAAAATAAACCATTAAATATGTTTAATTAATTTTCTACTTTGAATTGTGATTTATAATATGTATTCATTTTGTCTCATGCTCACTCTTTTTTAACTACCTTGTATTAATTCAATTTTTTTTGTTTTTTCTTACACAGATTGAAAGTATAAAAATGATAATTTACTACGTTAATGACAATTATAAGGTACGTGTTTAGTACTCTTTACGTTACATGTCTATCAGATTTAACTTTTATTAGTTCCACTGCTTCATTTCTTTGACCCTTAGTTTCCTGCCTTTGCTACTTCCTTCATTTCTTTTTCTATTACTTATTTATACTACTCTTTTCACTCCTTTTATCAGTCCCTCTTTCAACAGTAACTGTGTGTTACTCCCTCTATTTGTCTTTCTTTTCACATTACTCTCTGTTTATTTACTCGTCTTTTTAAAAAAAAAAATAATTTTTAGTTCGCTCCCGGTTCGCGTATCGGAACGCTAACCGGAAAGCGAACCAAAAGAAATAGAGGATGCTAGAGTGCTAAACATTCTAGCAATTTTTTTTAAAAGGGAAGGGAGTTCTGAAAAGAACTTGTTTTTTAATTATTTTTATTGTTTTATATTTTTTTTGTGTTTTTTTGGAGGAAGCGGAAACAAAAATGATTCACTACAAAGGGCTCAACAGGAGCAACAAAAAAAAAATTACTTTCTTGGACGTTTTGGACATTGATGATGATTGATGATGTTCATATGCTCTATTTATTAGAGTAATACTCCTCTCTCCACATGAAATTAATTTGCCACATTGTATACATGTCAATTTCATCTGCCCAAAGTTATTTTGGAGATTTGGTACCGTTTCCCTTGCCTCTGATTCATTTATTGCTAGTTCATTGGTGGATGTATTGGCCGGTCGGGGGTTATCCACCAAATCTCTAATTTGTGCAGCACAATAATTAAGAGGGTGCCACCTCTCCATGAGTCGATGCATGGTATGATTACCATAACTATATTTTTTTTCGGTCCCTCTGGAGAGTTTTTCGTGGCAGATGAGGCAGGTAACGTACCTGGCATTTACTTTCTTTTCATGTTGAGGAAAAGAAAAAAATTGCCAAATAAAATTGACTTTAACATGAGACGTCCTTGGCATTTCTTTCAAAAAACCCCTTGTCCCTTGCTCCTGTTCCTCGTCTTCCTCTTCTTCCTCCTCTTGTTGGAAGATGACCTGGCCAGTTGGTCCTCTCTTCTTTGGTGGTGGTGGAGGTGGTGGGGATCCACCAGCTGCAGCTACTACAAATGCCATGACTAAGCAAGCAAAAACAGGTCTTTCTCTCATAAAAATGAAAGTCGGAGTGAGGAAAAAAGGTGGGACTTTCATCATTTGGGAAAAAAAAATGTTCTAAACCAATGAAAAGTGTTTATTTTACGTCATATGATCAAGCGTTCCATCATTAGGAAACTAAAAGTAAAATGAACCAATGAAAAGTTTTATTAACTAGTCACATGACCTGTTATGCTTACGTTACGCGCTCCGCGCCTCGGATCGTTTCCGGGGCTCTGCGTTTCGCGCCTTGGTTCGCGTTCCAGAACGCTTCCGGGTGCGCTAACGCGGCGTGTCATAAGGCGCATTACGCAGTAACGCGATACGTTGCGATTACGCGACGCGTCACGATGTTGCTTTCTAACGCGGTACTTGCACTAACGGAACGTTTACCGGTTCGCGGACCGGCAGCCAAACAAGAAAAAAATAATTTAAACTATAATATAATTTGAATTTAAAAAATATAATACAAAAATATATAAAATATATTTGTGAATTAGAATAAGAATATATTTTACAGCTATAGATATTAGCTTTTAAAAAACCAATGAAATTCACTGAAAAAACCATAGGTTATAGACCATATATAGTTAGGGATTAGCATTTACAAAACCTTGAAAATTCACTGAAAAAACCATTGGTTATAGACCATATATAGTTAGGGATTAGCATTTACAAAACCTTAATTTACTCGCACAAAACCATAGAAATTCGCATATATAGTTAGTTGCATTAACTATATATCGCGCACCCGCAATCCACTGCTGATGATGTCACATATTACATCATTCATGACATGGTCAGTGACATCACTGATGACATCACTGATGACATCTCAAGTGACATCTCAAATGACATCACTGATGACATCTCAAATGACATCACTGATGACATCACTGATGACATCTCAAATGACATCACTGATGATATCATTCATGTGATAATACGATGAACCTCTTCCGACTCTAATATAACCTTAGATCCACTCAGTGTAAACAGACACTCACAAACTGTCACTCATCCATGGAGTTACTCACACACCTAGTCAGTCATGCAAAGAATCAATCACACCTCCATTTCCTCAACTATACAGTTATACACACCTTACTTATTCAAACATATACTAACACATATTTACTCTCTTATACAATCCCTGATACAAGTTCACAATGATCCACACAGCCACTCACACATTCACTGGCTCTTATGCACAGTTATTTATATATGTCAACTCTCACATGTACTGTGTTTTACATATGTACTTACTTTGACATGGTAGCACTGAGATATCCATTCACTCACCAATACACTCATGCACACAGTTAACCGCCCATACAGCTGTTTCCACATGCACTTTTGAACCCATACATCTAGTGAATCAACTGCTCACACATCTATGCACAGAGTCATACACCTCCCAGCCACCCACACACACACTCAGTCTCCCATACAAATACTTGGGCAACCAATCAATAACCCATATAGTTACTCATATAGCTACTGATCAACACATGCAGCAGTTTACAGAACAACAGACATAATGATGCACAAATTAAGACAGTTTAGTCACCAACTTATGCTCTCAGTGAGACACATTTAATCACTCACTCATACAGTCAGTCATGCACCTGCTAAATCCTTCATCCAGACACTTATACATCCACTCATTCTTCAATTTGTAAGACATATTTTAACTTTACAGAAACATACAGTCACTGGATGTTGTCATCAGTGATGTCATCAGTGATGTCACTGACCATGTCATGAATGATGTAATATGTGACATCATCAGCAGTGGATTGCGGGTGCGCGATATATAGTTGATGCAACTAACTATATATGCAAATTTCTATGGTTTTGTGCGAGTAAATTAAGGTTTTGTAAATGCTAATCCCTAACTATATATGGTCTATAACCAATGGTTTTTTTCAGTGAATATATATATATATATATATATATATACACACACACACACACAACAACATTAACAATAAAGGGAATGTGGGGTAAAGCACTCAGGAGCTCCACACAGGTAAGACTGAAGCTCAGTAAGTTCCTCACCCACAATTGCGGTTACAAATACTGACTGCAAATACCCACATATAGGATATGCATGCAAGGGCAGGGTCTGTGGAGCTGATACCTATGGTGATGCTATGTCAGCTGTGCCCATGGATCCTGGCGATCAAACAGGAACACGCAAGGCAGTAACAGCAAAGGTGTAGAACTAAACACAAGCACAATAGACAAGGAGGTGGCAAGGAGGAGTGCTTAACAGGAAAGGAAGGAAATCACAGGACATACTTGGCAGAAAGCAAGTAGGAAACATTCAAGGTAACAGAAGCAAGACAGCAGGAATAGAAAGACAGTCAATTAGGATCTGGAATCAAGGAATTGGGAAGGAAAGGAGGGACTGAAAAAGGATATACAGAAGAGGTGGCTACAAGGGTATACAAGAATAGTATTGAATCAGGAGTCAAGAAAACAAAGTAGCACTTCAGGCTGTGCTGGAGCAAGAACAAGAATTGAGCAAACGCTCAGGAGTCAAGGTAGCACTGCAGGCAGTGCTAATTCAAGAACAAGGGAAACTGCAGCAGCTCAGGAACAAGGAATGATAAGGTTCAGGGTTCACGGAAGCACTGCAGGCAGTGCTAATTCAGAAACAAGGAAAACAGCAGTAGCTCAGGAACAAAGAATAACTAAAGCTCAGGAAACACTGGAAACAAGGATATTAAAAGCTCAGGAAACACTGGAAACAAAGATATCAAAAGCTCAGGAAACACTGGAAACAAGGATATCAAAAGCTCAGGAAACACTGGAAACAAGGATACAAAAGCTCAGGAAACACTAGAAATGAGGGCGAGTCTCACTGGTACACCGCTACAATGACCAACACTGGACTGAAGGGAGCTAGGGCTTAAAAGAGCTCACAGTAATCACATGCATCATTTGTGAGCAGGCAAGCAGCAGCCAGCCACAGGTGAGCTCAATTTCTCCACCCATACTTGGCCTGCAGGGGTGGAGACAAAGCAGGGAGCAGGGAATTTTAGGTAATGGAGTGTCAAACATGAGCAGGCTGGCTTCAAGCATAAGCAGATTGGCTTTCACAAAACCCGGCATGGATTGGGAATGGAGGACAATTTGCAAGTAGAATCCAAATGACTGGAAGTCAATATATGCATGAAGGGGAGGGTCTAGGAGCTTATTAGAACACTGGAGAGCTCAACAATTCAGACCCCTGGTGGTGGGCACGAGAATGCAGGGAACAAGTCGTGACAACACCTGCCCAACCAACGTAAAATGGACAGGGGCACGACCTCCGATGGGCGCAGGAATGGAGCACCAGAAATTAAAATAATAAATTCTAATGTACAACAGCTATTGAACCAGCATCCATGGAGGTCATTATGAAGGCTATCAAACACATGAGAACAACCTTGGAGACTAAAATCGGGGAAGTCCGGTCGATGTGGCCCTACTAGTGCTGGACCTGTGCAACATGGTAGTCCAAGAGACATAAGTAGAGGACCAGTCATCGGAACTGGAACGCAATGGAAAACTACTCCACAACACAGTACAACACCCCCAAGCACTAGGAGATAAAGCAGAAGGTGGGGGAGGTGAGGAGTTAAAATAATCTTCAGACAGTGGGCTTGCCAGAGGTATTTGGATAACATGCCTGCAGAAATTTCTATACGACTGGCTCTATTCATTCCCACTGCTAGATGACGTATCACCCTGTTTCATTACATAACGGGCCCACAGATCATTGGCATAAAAACCTCTACCAGATGCACCCCCACTCACACCATCATAGCGAGGTTCGTTTACTACAGGGACAGAGATGCTGTCCTGCGCACACTAAGCAAGATGGAGCCTTTCACCTATGGTTCTTCGCACATCACGTTCTCTCTGGACTGCGTTCAAAAATACATGGGAAGTACCCAATTCATTATTATTATTTTTTTAAACAAACTTTATTAAGTTTTACAAAGGGTATCTGCACCATTCATGTATCACAATTATAACTAAACAGGGATTTTAGTTAAGAAGTCCACTTATGCGCTTAATTCAGAAGAAGAACATTTAGTTAGACTAATCTCCCATTTTTCCCTGTAGTCTATCAATAGCATGTAATTATGTATTCAATGATTGTGCATTTGTTAAGTCTTTTAATTCCAGGGGGGCGTGGCTTGGCCGGCTGCAAGATGGCCGCACTTTAAGTGGGCTCTGCCGGCCAAGCTTTATAATCCGATAACATCCTGCAGGATATCGCAACTTACCTGCACTTTATCGACGCCTCCTTCATTCCTGCTGCGAGAGTCACTGTCCGGGGCTGTCTCGTTGCTCCGGATCGACTGGGAGGCTGAAGTTACCGTGCTGGGGGCGGTGCAGGGTATGTGCTTTGGCTCCGGTGTGGGCCGCTACCAACGTTCCCCGAGGGCGCAAGGGCTTCTTGTGCGGCCGCTGCGGCTCGGGCCGGAGCTCCTCTCAGCTCATCCTCCGGTGAGTGGTGCAGCCTAGGGGGGGTGTTTGCCGGCGTGGTTGGTGGGCCGCTGGCCGCACCACCGGGTCAGGGGCGTTGCGGCTTCTGCGCCATTATTCCTCCCCGCCTTCCACTGGCCGTCTTCACCGGCGGCTGCTGTTACCAGGACCCCCATGACAGGGCGCCGGCCTCCCCGCGTCTCCTCGCCGGCATTGCCTCCCTGAATGCGAAGCCCCCCCCCCAATCGCCTCCCTCTGTGGCTCGACTGGGCCGGGACCCTCTGTGCTGCGGTCCGGCCCCGCAAACATTCTGGAGATCTGCCATCTGGCACCCTTGAGTTGGGGGCTCGTGCTGCCTCTCCTGACTGCACCACTGTCTGGATCCTGAGCCTGCTGTACCGACTGGGGCCCACGCCCTGCTGAACCTTGCCACTGCTGACTCCTGGCTGCTGCGGTGTGAGGAGGCCTACGCCTGCCTCCTGGTTGACTCCTGCTGTATGTCCCGGACCCCGCTGGGCCCTTCCTGCACCTGGCGCTTTCCTACTCCATTCGCTTGCGTGGTGTGTCTTGGGGGACCCCCCGGAGACTGTCTGGAGGAGGGGGACCCACCATGCGCCCTGCTCTCCTGTCTGTAGGTGCTCTCCCTTGAATACTGTGGACCTCGTGGGCTGAGGGTGCCTATATCCGGCCACTACCTTCTTGCTTTGGGGCCTAGGGTGACTGCATGCTGACGTTGGACCGCCGCCTCTGGTCCTGCTGTGCTGGTGCGGTGCCCTCTCTTCTGCTCTCCCAGACTGTGGGGCCCACGTGCTGTCCATATCCAAGCACCGGGGTCCCTGCTTGTGTCTGGTGCTACCTGTCACTGGCCGGTTACCGCCCTAGTGGTTGCCACTTCTCTTGCTGGTCTATCCTCTGGGTGTGGGCGCAGTCGGCTCACCACTGTTACCGTTGTGCGGCCGCTACCTTCCCGCCCTCCACCCTCTGGTTACCTGTGCCGCACGACTACGCTCCCTTACATTGCTGTGCTGGTGGTCCTCGACGCTGGTAGCGCTTTCTTGACCCTGCTCTCCCACGTAGGTGGGTCCCCGTCGCTGGCGTGCTGGTCAGCTGTCAGCCTTCTTTGACATGGGAAAGTCCGACCCGAAGCAGCCCAAGATCGCCTTCGATCTCTGCAGGTCAACCCACCAGGAGTGCTCCAGTGCTGAGGGGGGAGAGACCTCTGTCATCATGGAGGTGCCCCCCTCCCGAGATGACGACCTGAAGGCGATCATGCTGGACGTTAAGTCGATGGTCACTGTCATTGCAGCCCAGTTAGACCAGCTGTCGGCCCGCCTGGATTCTGTGAAGGCCCGCGTGGATACTCACGACAGCCGCCTGTTACACGTAGAGTCCCAGGTCTCAGATGCAGAGGATGCCGCCACACAGGACCATCAAAAACTGTTGCAAATGGACAAAATCCTGGCAGTCATCTGTGAGAAAAACGAGGACTTGGAGGCCAATTCCCGTCGGAGCAATCTCCGCATAACGGGCCTTCCGGAATCGACCAACATCTCCCGTATGGAGGACTTTGTGGAGACCCTGGTCAAAGAACTCTTCGGCGACGTCCTCTCCCCTGTTTTCATTGTGGAGCCCGCGCACCGCTCCCTTGGTCCTCGTCCCGGTCTGCCCCCACGCCCCATCATCGCTAAACTGCTCAATTTCCGGGACCGCTATGCCATCCTTAGAGCTGCGCGGGACAGGGGCACCATTATCCACCAGGGAAACACCCTCTCCTTTTTCCCGGACTACACCACGGCTGTGCAGGAGGCCCGGCGAGAGTTCCTTCCTGCAAAGCAAATCCTGCAGAAACATGAGGTCCCATACTCCTTGGCCTATCCGGCGAAGCTCATAGTCCGCCATGGCGCAAAGACTCTTGACTTCCCTGATCCTCGGGAGGCATCGGCGTTCGCCAAGGAGCTAGACAAATCATCCCGTCCACCACCATCTCAATCTACATCTGCGGCTGCGGACCGCCTCAGTGACAATGACTGAAGTGCCACTTTATGTCTACTATTGTTCTCCCTTGTTTCTGCGATGCCTGATTCTATCCAAGATTGGCCACCCTGCTTCACTGCGGGGGTGTATGCCTAGCCCTGCCATGCCCTCCTGGGATGATTCCCACTTGCTCTACTGTTTTTCCCCTTCCTAGTTGTGGGTTCCTGGGGTGGGGCGGGTTGGGGTCTCAGCCTGTTTGGGGGGTTGGAGTGGGAGTGGGGTTGGGGGTCTCTCTTTTTTCCGTGCTCAGTCTTACCGACTGGGTCTTTCTGCATGGGTTGTTGGGGTGGGCGTTTGGTGGGTGGGCTATTTCTTGTTTGGTTTTTTGACACGATACGAAGCTCTCTGCACCACTCCGTTGCCATTGTCCATTTGCATTCACAATTTGCTCTGTTGCTGTACTGTGCTATTTGCGTAACATCGTTGCATGTCGCTATCACCCTGTATTTGGTTTGGACCTGACTCTTTCATAGTGCTATGTCCTATGTCTTTTCTAGATGGCGCTTCCCAGCTACGCCTTGCAGCTCCACTCGATGCCTCATAGGTGCTCCTGTTGTCTCATGGGTCATGTCCCCCCGTTGTACAGCTCGTGGGTTGCTGAAGTCCCTTTTCTTTTACGTCACGTACTTCAAGACTGGCCCGTTAGTATCTCATGCTGCCCTTTTATGCCACTTTATCGCTGGCAACCGCCCGAGGGTGGTCTCTTCTCCCCTGTGCTGCTCCTTATCTGCGCTCCCCCAGCTGTCATTTGAATTCCCCGCTCTCAACATGTGCTATGTAAGAGTGCGCAGCCTGCTGTTCGCTCTGCATAAAGCTGCTCCCAGCCAGGCTCCTTATGGCTGAAATAACCTGTTGGACTTGGAATGTCCACGGCCTGAATGATTACCGTTAGGCTCGTCTGATTCATGCACATCTACGGTGCCACAGGGTGGACATATGCCTTTTACAGGAGACGCATCTACTACCCAGTTCTGTCTCCAGACTTTAATCTCGCCACTGGGGGGAATCCCACTCTTCCACCTACTCATCCTATGCTAGGGGTGTCTCAATCCTGTAGCATCGTGGTCTTCCTTGGCAGACCTTCCGAGGCCTCGTTGACACGGAGGGAAGGTATGTTGTTTTACATGATTTACTACTGGCTCAGCCTGTTACCATCGCTGCGGTTTACGGCCCGAACTCTGAAGATCCGGAGTTCTTTCATCTCATCTGGCCTCTAATCTCCTCCTCCGGTCCCGTGGCAATCGTCTGGGGTGGGGATTTTAATGTTACTCTCTCTGTGACCTTGGATTGATCTGGTTCTTATATGTCCCACCCGCGCGCCGCTACTGCTCTTTCGTCTATCTTAACTGATAATTTGCTCTATGATGCCTGGCGTAATTTGCGTCCCGATGCTCGGGAAGGCACTTGCGTTACTGGTGCGAGGGGTTGTTGGTCGAGAATTGATCTTTGGCTCACCTCGCCGGACGTCTTGTCCTGGATCGTTGAGGTCACACACATGGCTCGCACCCTCTCCGATCACGCGCCGGTCCAGCTTCTTCTCCGGCCTCCTTATTCTCAGCGTCGGGCCTTCACCTGGCGTTTCTCTCCCAATGCCCTTAGGGACTTCGTGCTCTGTGATGAAATCCAAACCGCAATCACTAACTATTTTGATCTTAATGTGGGTTCTGTCGATTCTGCTTCCACCCTATGGGAGGGTTTCAAGGCTTTCATCCGGGGAGAATGTATTTCCAAACAGGTGGGCGTTCTCCGCTCTATTTGCTCCACCCTGGCTAAACTGGAGGGGGAGATCCGGGACTTGGATGCTGCCCATGCGGCGTGCCCCAGCCCCGAGACGTTGGCGCTACTACGTCAAAAACACTCTGATTTTTCAGATGAGGCCGGCCGTGAGCTGTCCTTCCTTGGCAGGGAGGGTCGGACCCGTCGCTTTGGAGAAGGGGATCGCCTTGGGCGCACCCTTGCCAACCTTCTACGCCCTCCGCGCGCAGCTTCCTATATCACAGCCCTCAGTGATGGCAGTCCGGACCGGACCGGACCACCTCACCAGAAGAAATTAAGTCCCGTTTCCTCGCCTTTTACTCCCAGCTCTACTCTGCCGGCTCCCCTCTGTCCCCAGAGGAGTTTGAAAAGTATTTCGAGTCCATCGCCCTTGTCTGGCTCGAAGACTACCATCGTAAATTCCTTGATGAGCCTTTCTCCAGGGAGGAAATTTTGGCAGCCATCAGCAGCCTACCTAGTGACAAGGCACCGGGTCTCGATGGCCTGCCTGCCTCGTTTTATTAATCGTTAGCCACCATTTTGGAACCGCACCTGGCGGCTATGTACAATGAGTATTTTGACACAGGCATCTTCCCGCCGTCATTTCGTGAGGCTTTAATAACCCTGCTCCTTAAACCAGACAAGCCCGCCGACCGCCGCGATTCCTACCACCCCTCTCCCTTATAAATATCGATAATAAAATCTTTGCCAAATTGATTGGTCTCCTCTCCTTTTACTAATGCCCACCATTGCCCTCCCCGATTAATCTGGTTTTATTCCTGGTAGGGCTACCTCCCACAATCTCCGTGCTATCTTTTCCGTCTTACATCAAATTTCTCCTAATCTTTCTGCCGTGGCTGCCTTGCTCGACGCCACGAAGGCGTTTGATAAGCTGGAATGGCCCTTCCTTTTTTATGTCCTGCCGTGTATGGGATTCAGTGCCCACTGTTTGCGTAATATTAAACTCCTTTATACCAGCCCCACTGCCCGTCTTCGCATTAATGGTCAGGTGTCCGACCCCATCAACATTACTCGTGGAACCCATCAGGGGTGCCCGTTATCGCCCATGCTTTTTGCCATGGCGATGGATCCCCTGGCCACTAGGTTACGGCAGCACCATACTCACAGAGGCATTGGCTTCTCGTCCCGCTCCCTCCTAGATTCCGTGTATGCGGACAAAATTACTCTCTATGTCCATCATCCCCAGGAAAACCTCAGTCCCTTGGTGCGGGAGGTTATTCGATTTGGCAGGCTCTCGGGCATCCAGGTAAACTGGAGTAAGTCCGTTCTTTTCCCCTTGACGGATGCTACCCGCCCCTTCGCGCCTGATTTCCCGTTTGAGTGGGCATCCGGTCCCACGCGCTACTTGGGCATTTGGCTGAGTGGAGACTTAGATGAACTTTTGAGGTCGAACTTTGGGCGCGCTGTGGACTGGCTTGAATCTAAGATCCCTTTGTGGAGCCGCCTGCCGTTGTCCCTGGCCGGCTGCATCGCTATAGCCAAGATGGTGGTCCTCCCTAAATTCCTTTACCTCTTCTTAAACCTACCTATCCCCCTAACTTCTAATTTCTTTTGCAGGCTACTTTCTCTGGTCGTCTCGCTGTTGTGAGCGGGGCGGCAACCTAGGGTAGCCTATGATATACTGAACTTGCCCATGTCTGCTGGCGGTTTGGGTGCGTCTGACTTTCGGCTCTACGCTCTATGCGCTCAGGCCAGCTTCTTGCATTTTTGGCTTCACCCCACCCCCTATCAGCCCCACGTTGCAGTGGAGTCTGACGTCTCTTCCCCCTGGCCACTGACTACTGCGCTGTTCGCTCCTGCGGTGCGCCCCGGACGGAGGTCGATACGGTCGAGACGCTGCGCTGGGCATGGTCATTCTTGTGCTGGCTTTCTGGTCTTTCTCTTCTCTCTACCAAGGCTATGCCAATTATGGACCACCCGGATTTCCCGTCCCTTAAGTCTTCTAGCATGTCTCGTCATGCGGTGCGGCTGGGCCTGAGGACTTTAGCGGATTTCTATCCGGAGAATTCCTTCTACTCGCTTCCAGAGTCTCCATCGTTGCAGGACACGCTCTTATTCTATTAGTTGCGGGCTACTTGCCGGAAACTGCACCCCACCTTCCCACAACCCCCCCCCCTACTTTCCCGGCCCTGGATTTCGTATATACTTCCACGTCGCCACACAATTGGTCGCCAAACTATACGCTTTTGCCCTGTTGTCATCCCCCATCTCCTCGACTCGGGCGTGTGAGGCGTGGAGTGCGGACCTTGGTACTGATATCTCGGAGGCCGACTGGCTTTATTGCTGTAGACAAACTAAAAAGCTCTCACCGAATTATCGGCTCCGCTTGATTAATTTCAAGTTTTTGCACAGGTTTTAACGCACTCCTGTGCATCTCCACCGGCTCGGGCTTATCCCTGAGGACTCTTGTATGCGTTGTGCAGCCCCCGCGGTGGATTTTGCTCATTTGGCATGGCTTTGTCCTAAGGTTCAAGAGTTCTGGCAGGTGGTTTGCTCCACTATCTCTGACATCACTGGTGCGGCTGTGTGCCCTGATCCTCTCCTGTGTCTCCTTGGCTTTGTTAAATTTTGCCCTGATGCCTCGCGCCGCCTGATTGCGATGCTTTTGGTGCTGGCCAGGTGTAGAGTGGCCATGTGTTGGGGTCGGCGGCCCGCTCCTAAGGTTGCAAGTTGGCTGGAGGATGCCTCTCGATGTCAGATGCTTTAATCTGAGTTTTGGGATTTGGTGCCCGCCAGGTCCCGCCCTGTCGACATTTGGGCCCACTTGGTTACCTATCTCCTCTCCTGCTCTCACTCCAGCGGCGCTGCCTCTCCCGCGCTCCCCGCTGGCCCTGTGTCCGCGGCGGCCGCCTATGTTGGTCAGTGACTATCCCCTTACCTTATTTTCCCGGCACCTTTGCTGTTTCATGAGCCTCTCCGTTGTTGCCTTTTCATGTGTGTTCCTCGGGGGGAGGGGGTACTGACTCCGGGTTCATAGTGCTGAGATTGTGTTACTCCCGCCCTGTTGTCTGATTGGCCCCCTATCGCCTATCCCTTCTTTCCCGCTCCCTCCCCGGCAGCATTGCTTCTCCCGCGCTCCCCGCCGGCCCCTGGTCCGCGGCGGCCGCTGGCGCTGGCCCGCACCGGGCCCCAAACTGTATTTTTAATTGACGCCCCTGCAACCTTCTGTTCCTCTTGGTTATTGTTCTTATATGCTCGCCCTTTGGGGTGGACGTGACCTATGGTTTTCCGGTGCTGCTACTTTATCACTCCTGGATCCTCATGTCGCCATAACGCTCCTCATTGTAACACTTAGCCTGTCTTGGTCTGTACCTTAATGCTGTGTATTTTGACTCTGCACTGAATTTTTCTCTGTGTCTTATGTTTCTGTTTTGCAACAAATTTAATAAATAAAATTGAAGAAAAAAAAAAAGTCTTTTAATTCCAGAACTATAATCCTCCCCCACAACTACCCCCCCACCCTGCCCTCCCACCAGGCGTGTCACTTATAGTCACAGTGCTAATTTTCAGTTTGTTGTTGCCTCTAGTCGCTTTTTCTAGGTGCCCACATCAGTACTCCGGGATCCATCTTTCAGGAAGTACAGTGTTATAACATGTCTTCCATGTAACTCTTCAGCTCTAAGCTGTGGTCAAGGGTATATAGCCTAATCCACTGCTGCTGGGGCCTCTTCTATCGATTTCTCATCTCCACTATCCTCCGGGATCCAAAGTAGCACCACTAGTGTTTCCCATGCTCTTACTGCTTCCATCGCCTTCTCACTCCCTGTTCTATTTGCTATTTTCATTCCAACTATTCCTTCACATTCTGCCCATTTAACAAATCCCTTCTTCCATCTGGATACACTTGGGCCTCTTTTTGCTTTCCAGTGTGTGGTGATGTCCCTTTTGGCTAACAATAAGCTCAAATCCAAGAATTTACTTGCTACTTTATTCTTGGCTGAGTGGGGGAACCAGTGTAAGAGGCAGGATCCCTGAGTAGTCTCAACTTCTCTATCAGTGATGTTGGCCAGTAGTGTTGTTACTTCCTCCCAAAAATCACCCAATTGCAGACAGTCCAACATATGTCCCAAACCTGCGCCTTCCCTATTGCAGTGCAGACATGCTGCTGTTTGGATCTTGAAGTATTTATTAATATCTTCTCCGGGGTGACATACGCTCCATGTAAGATATAAAAGTGTACCAATTGAAATCTGGCGTTCCTAGTGCTCTTCTATGCCCTTTCAACTAGCCCTCCCCAAGTTTTTTATAGGATAGCCACAGCTCAGTCAAGGGCGCTAGCGTTTCCCGTGTTATGCGCCTATATAAACACGTAACCGCTTTGAAGGTACCTGCATCCAATACCGTATATGACAGGGCAATGATGGCTGTAGTTCAGTGAGTCCCCCCTTCAGCGTTTTCGTATGGCCGTAGTTAGGGCAGAGTGCAATAGGAAGTCCCCTCCAGGCAAACCGTATCATTCCTGCAGGTCGTTGAAGGGAATCATGGCACTCTCCTCGTACAATCCTCTATTGTATACAATCCCCGCTCTTTCCAGGCCTCCAACCACCACCAACTGCCCCCATGGGGTAAAGCCTCATATATAATTAGTGGGATTTCTGTGGCATGAGGGTGTTTAATCTTTGCCCATCTCATGCTCCTATTCCAGCACTTCCGTGCCATATTTTTTTTTTCACAACAACATTTTATTTTATTGATCAGGTAAGGCATATATGCAGTTCTCCACAGTCAGGAGAGTCCTGCCAAACGGCAAAGCTTGTATGAGCATCTCACAAACCCAATCAAAAGAAACAACCCCACCCGTCTCCCCCACCTCCCACATCCACCCAGTGACCCACCTACCCACCCCTTATCCCTCCCTAACCCTGTACATGTGATCCCAGTAAGCCTCTAGTAATAGTTTGTGCCGAACCAGGAAACATGCGCCCCCTCAGGCCTGAACTCCATCTTCCAAATCTAGACCATTGTCAGGTTCCACTGGAGGTACCAGAATTAAGCCCCTATAGTCCGTCCACCGCTTCCAAATTCTATAATGTTTCCGGGGGCATCCTCTGGCCTCAAACACAGGGCGCTCTAGCCCCATAAAATAATCCATCCCTGCCTTCCACGCGCTCAATGGGGGGGCACGATCACTCTTTCATGCTCGCGCCAAATCCCGTTTGGCCACGACAAGCCCCAGCAATAAGAGGTGGCGCTTGTAGGTATTCTCCCCCACGCCCTCCAGCACATGTAGAAGGCCCAGTCGATGAGTACGGGGAAGATCCCACCCCAGCACCTCCGACAAACAGCCCCATACACCCCTCCAGAATCTGGTCAAGCCAACACAATACAGTATGCAGCAGGGTACCCATCTCAGCTCCGCATCGCAAACACTCCGGGGATCCAATCAAGCCTGCCTTCCACAGTCGCTCCCTCGTGTAATAAGCCCTATGTAGATATTTAAATTGGACTAGTCTGAGACGCACCGCGATAGCAGTCCCTCGCGGGGACTCCAAGGCCTCCCTCCAGTTGTCCTCATCTAGGGGTCCAACGTCTCCTTCCCAGGCTTCCTTTAATGCGCTTAGGGTAGAGGAACAATGGATGACAAGGGTCTGATAAATCCATGACACCTTCTTTTCTCCAAGATCTCCCATGAAAACTTTCGCTTCCAGGGGGCTGAACTCCAGTATCGACTCCAGGACCACCAAACTGGGCTCAAGCGCGTGGCGGAACTGCAGGTATTTGAAAAATTGGGTATTAGGCATATGGAACTCGTCTCTAAGCTCCTGGAACGATTTGAGGGCTACGCCGGACACCACATCTCCCAGTGAAGAGATCCCTATAGAATCTCATCCGCCAAACCCCTCCAGCAAGGCCAACGCAGGGAGCCGCCCATTTCTCCACAGAGGAGTCTCCTCCGTCAATCTGCCCCACCAACCCATGCGACGCAGCGCCTGTCACCATATCACAAAAACCACTTGCGTGGCACGGGGCAACTGCATCCGCAGTCTTGCTGAGTACAAGAGCGTGTGCAGCGTGTTAGCACCCATCAACGAGCGCTCTAGAGCATAAACCGGGTCTCCTCTATCTCCGTACCACCATTCATTCAACACTAACAAATGGGAGGCCTGGTAATACGACAGTACATCAGATGTTGCAAGACCACCGCAATAGGTGGACAGGAAGCAGGTATGCAAGGCTACTCTGGCGGCACCTCCCGCCCACAAGAAGCGTCCCAGTACGGAATTAACTTGCCGGAACCACTGAGGTGCAACCAGGTGCGGATGGTTCTGCAGCTGATACAAGAGGCGCGGGAGGGCAACCATTTTAAAAATCGCAGACCTACCATAGATAGTAAGGGGCATGCGGGACCATGTTTTAATGTCCGATTGTACCTTTTCCCAAACCGGTGTCACGTTGCGCTCCCAAGAGATTGCTATGGACTCAGACAGGAACACGCCAAGATACAGCAGGCCTCCAGCCGCCACCTGCAAGGCCGACGCCCGGGAGCCCGCATACGCCCCGTCACCCAGCACCCACAGGGTGGATTTACGCGGGTTAAGATAAAGACCCGATACCTCGCCAAATATGCGCATAATTTCCAATACCCGAGGGCCCGATCTATCCAAGTCCGTGAGGAAGAAGAGGACATCATCCGCATAAAGTGCGATCCTGTCCGTGAGTCCCCCGCCCCACCGGAAGCCCCGTAGTTGCGCATCGATCCGCACCCAAGCGGCCAGGGGCTCCATGGCCAGCGCAAATAGGTGTGGAGACAGCGGCCAACCCTGGCGGGTCCCCCGACCAATGGGAAACCTCTCGGAAACTGCCCCGAAGACTCGCACGGACGCCGTGATGTCGGTGTACAACAGCTTGATATACGAAATAAAGACAGGGCCCAGGTTAAGGTGGGGCAGGAGCGCAAACAGGTAGGTCCAGCTCACGGAGTCAAATGCCCTATCAATGTCTGCCAACAATAGGGCTGCCCGCTCTCCCGTGGCCCTCATCGCGTCCACTGCCGTCTGTGCCCGTCGAATATTGTGCCGTGTTGCCCTGTGTTCACTGCACCATCAGGATTCAAGCAAGCCAGGCCGAAGACGGCTGTAATGCCAGAAACCGGTCCCCGGAAGCTTGTTTCCTTTCCAGTAAAAGAATTGGCTTGGTAGTTTGGTCTGCCCTGTTCCCATGATGCACTGGGCCAGGGACAGACTAATTTGCATGTAGCCAGGTTCTGAGCTGGGATGGTGCAGTGAGCTAAAAAACGGTGATGGATCAAGCCCTGATCTGTTGACTGGGTACAAGTGTTCTGCTTAATTCAGATACTCTGTCCATCACCACCCCCTTTTCTGAATCGTTTTGTCCACCATAAGCGTGGAAGGGTATGCTCAGACATGAGTCCCTTGCTCACTGCACCATTAGGATTCAAGCAAGCCGGTCCGAAGACGGCTGTAATGCCAGAAACCGGTCCCAGGAAGCTTGTTTCCTTTCCAGTAAAATAATTGGCTTGGTAGTTTGGTCTGCCCTGTTCGCATGATGCACTGGGCCAGGGACAGACTAATTTGCATGTAGCCAGGTTCTGAGCTGGGATGGTGCAGTGAGCTAAAAAACGGTGATGGATCAAGCCCTGATCTGTTGACTGGGTACGAGTGTTCTGCTTAATTCAGATACTCTGTCCATCACCACCCCCTTTTCTGAATAGTGTTGCCCTGTGCGGCATAAAGCCAGCTTGGTCCGGGTGGACCAGGGCAGCCACGCAGGGTAGAAGACGGTTCGCCAACGCCTTCGCCAGCAGCTTAGCCTTAATGTTAAGCAAAGATATAGGGCGGTAGGAGTCATGTCGATCAGGCGGCCTACCCGGTTTCTGGAACACCACCACTTCAGCGTGGCGCCATTCAGCAGTCAGCCGACCCAGCTCCCGCGCCGCTTCCAACACGGCCCTGTAGTGGGACCCCAATTGGAGTTGGAACTTCTTATAGAATTCGCACGGGAGTCCACTCGGCCCAAGCACCCTCCCGGTGTTGAGCTGTCCCAGCGCATCACCCAGTTCCTCCGCTGTAAGAAGGAGGTCCAAGGCCGCTCGCGTTTCATCAGAGACGGTCTTCGGGGGCAAGTCAGCAATAAATTTATCGACCGCATCAGCCGGAAGGCAGTCCTGTGGCGCATATTGCCCCGCGTAATATCGAGCAAAACTAGCCGCCAACTCCGCCGGATCCACCAACGTGACTCTGCCGTCATCTGTGAGTCCCGGCAGCGTAAGTGGCTGCAATGTACGCTGACACAGCCTATGGAGCATAGTACAGGACTTTTCCCCCCACTGGTAAACCCTACTTCGTGTGGCCAGCCACGCCTGTCGGGCCTCATCCAACAACACGGATGCATAGGACTGCTGCGCCTGCAGGAGGAGCCGCACTGCCACATCGTCTCCCCCTCCCCGACACCGCCGCTCAAGAACCTCCACGCGCGCCGCGGCAGCAACTATGGCCTCCTTACGTCGGCGACGGGCCGCCGCACACCACGCTATGTCCACCCCCCTCAATGTGGGTTTCATGGCCTCCCAGACCACCGTCACATCCACGTCTGCCCCCTGGTTCTCCTGCCAATAATGGGCAATCGCCCCCCGCATATGGTGTACATAATTAGCCTGATGAAGATGCCATGAAGACATCCTCCACCTAAACGGTTGTCTCCTCCTGTGCAACTCAATATCCACAGCTACTAGGGAGTGGTCAGACAGCCCCCTAGGCAAAATATCAGCCCCTCGCACTCTACTCAGAAACGCACCGGGCACAAAGACACAGTCCAGTCGCGAGAAGGAACGCTGCACAGCGGAAACATAGGTATACTCACGGACCTTAGCATGCAAGTGTCGCCAAACATCAACCCAGCCCAACCCTTCCACCATCGCACTCAACCAGGTGGGGGCAGCAGCAGTCAGTGTCTCCTGCGGTCTCCGACGGTCCATACTCGCATCCATCACATCATTCCAATCCCCTCCCAGTACTGCCAGGGACTCTGGGATTTCCGCCCACACCGCAAACAACCTCTCAGCCAGAGAGCACTGCAGCGGGGGAGGGGCATATATACTCCCAAACACAACAAATTCTGACCCCACCATACCCTTCACAAAGACATACCGACCCTGTGGGTCAAGCCACTGTTTCTCATGAACATAAGCCAGCCTGCGATGGACCAATATGGCGACCCCCCTGGAGCCCCTGGAAAACCCAGCATGAAAAAGTTGTTGGTAGCCAAAGCGTTGCAGACTAAGCACTTTTGTCCCCATCATATGCATTTCTTGTAGCAGTAGGACATCCGCTGCTTCCCTCTTCCCCATCCCAGAATCATTCCCCTCTTAATTTTATCTAGCATCCCCCTAACATTCCAACTCAGTATGCGCATGGACGCCCTAGGGAGTCCCGGAGTGGACGTATCAGCCATGATCCCAGGGGACACAGAAGCAGAGCACCCAGCAGCAGGCCTGAGGAGACAGCACAATCAGTAGTAGAGCAGTAGAAATCACGTGCACCCCCCACCAACTCCCCCTGCCCTTTCCACCCACCCTCCCCCAAAACACACCCTCAACACCCCCCCTTCCCCCGCCACCCACCCCTATACCTCATAGAACATTGAAGTATCTGTCGCGGCTTGGGTAACCTCGGGCCCAAAACAGAGCGCCCAAGGCCAACCATACCAATGGATCCCAACTACCCACTCAACCAAGAAGAACCCCCCCCCGCCAACTCCCACCCACGTAGGAGGCAAGAAGCCCCTGTATACTAGCTCCCCGAACCCCACCCCACAACCCCACACAAACACCAATATGCAAAACTAACAGTCACCATATACTCAGTCCTCAACTGTCTGAACAGCAGAGCATAGCCCTCCGACCACCCCCGGCAGGGGCCCACGATACCAGCAGACAAGCTCGCACTCCGATGTCCTTCAATGTTCCTTTCCGGAGCGGTCAGAGTCAGCAGATGCCCCATCCCGTGCACCACCGCGAGAGGAGGAGCGCTTCCGCGACCGAGATCTCCTGTGCCTCTTGCTCCGGACATTTTGGTCACCTCGCTCCTGTGACGAACCCCGTGACGGACCCGGATTCAAGCCCGGTTGGGCATGCGGCCGGACTGGTCATGTCTGGGATGTATAGGGAGGCAGCCCTCTGCAGTCTGCCTGCAAAACGCCTCAGTTCGGGTTCACCGCGCCACCGAGAGCAAGAAGGGCCACTCCACACTATGGTCTCCACCGCTCCCAGGTGCACGGCTCCACCACGCAGTTGTCCCCCGATGTCCAGGGACACCTCAGGTCTCCATGCGGCTCCGACTTCTTGTCAAAGAGTATAGCGTAGCTCCGTCCGGGCTATGTTTCCCCGCTCTATGACCTACTGGTCAGGATGCTGCCCTTTCTCAAGAACACCACTTCTCCGGCGGGGGGGCCCTCCCAGGGCAGTCCCGGGTCACCCGGAACAGGCAGTCCCCCACACCGCCGTCGCTATACCACTGCCCCTGTAGATCGCCGAGGTGTGTGTACCGTCTCGTCGGGCCCTACAGGGGGCCTCGTAGTCCTACTCCAGGCCCTTCAATGGTCGGCTGCAACCGTCGGGCAGCCGGGGCCCCCCCACGCCACTGCCCAATCTTCTGGGGTAGACCACTGACACTCGAGCAGCGGGTCGCAGCTCCTCAGCCACTCGTCCACACACACGGGGCCCCGGGGACACTCACTTCTCTTGCCTCGCCTACGCCACCACTGCTTACGGGTGCCCTCGGGTCCCGGGCACCACACCCGTGTAGGCCTCAAAAAGTACACTTGTCAGGGGTCCAAGCGAGCACGGCAGCGCTAATCCAGGCACACCGGGCAGGGCTTCGCCCCGGGGGCCACAGCGCCGCCTGTCTCCCAGCTTCACCGCCCAGGCCGTCTCCGAGCACCACTGCAAGCAGCCGGGGACCTCCAAAGTCGAGGCCCCGGTCTCCGGACCCCAGCGTGGGCCACAGTCCTCCACCAACGCCTCCACAGTGCGGGCAGCCACACCAGCAATTGAGGGCACTGCCGGGCTCCCACTCTCCACTCCGCTGCCGATCTGATGCCCAGGGCAGGGGCCCAACAGTCGTGACGGCAGGCCAGCGCCGGGATCCCCCGACGGGAGTCGTCAAAATCGAGGCCGCCGCCGTCGCTGTCGCCACCTCAGGGGGTCTGGAAGCTCAATACTCTGCACCGGAGGGCACCCCCGCCGATTGCCACTACGGCAACACTTGTGGGCTGTAGAGCAGGTCCGGGAGCCAGGATAAGTGATCGGATTAGTATCGGGCTGGTGGGAGCTCTAGCAAGCTGCGTCCACCATCTTCGCCCGCGAAGCCACTTCCGTGCCATATTTAACTCCAAAGGAATAGTATGGGTTCGAACGTAAAGGAATAGACTAATTTGAGATAGTAATCGTAAGGTCGGTAAATCATCTCTTGGCTCTCCAGTCCCCCTGAGTCGAACTGCCACCCGCTTCGTGAGCTATTGCAACTGCGCCGCCAAATAGTAGGCCTCAAAGTCAGGCACCGCTAGTCCCCCCCCTCCGCTTTCTGTCTCATGAGTACCCCAAGCGCTACTCTACGTCTGCCAGTGTCCCACAGAAAACCCCAAATCATCGTCCTAAGCTGGGCAAAGTATCTTGCTGGTATCCAGACTGGTAATGCCCCAAAGTACTACAACAATCTCGGGAGAGTCACCATTTTAAGTAAGGCTACCTGACCAGCTACTGACAATGGTAACGAACCCCAGAAATCAAAGTTGCTTTTGGCTTCTCTAATGGCTCTTCCTACATTACCCTCCAACAGTTCCCCTTGAGTGTGGTATATTTGCGTACCTAGATATGTCAGGCACCCGTCTTCCCTCCTCACACCCTCCATCTCTTTGTCGCGTCCCCGAACGAATGAGGAATGCATGCGGCAGGTTGGCGGTCTAGCGTTATACAACAGCGCAGTACCGCAGGTCACCTCTTGACCACTTCCGGGTGATACCATTAAAAACCCGATGGCTTGCTCACACAGGCGCTTCTGATACTGCTTCTGACGCCGAGGATTACATTCTCCTCCAGCTGGTGGCGCTCACGCTCATTCCTGAGACTTTCACGTTGAGCGCTGCAGCGCAACACCATACCTTTGCCTTGCTTTTTCACGGTGAGAGCTGGAGCGCACCACCGTACCTTTGTCCTGCCTTTCTCTTGTGAGCACTGGAGCGTGTTACCGCTTCTCCTCATCCTCGGATATCGCGGTGAGCACTGGAGCGCAACACGGTACCTTTGGCCTGCATTTTCACGGTGAGCGCAGTAGCGCAACACAGTACCTCTGTCCTGCATTTGCACGGTGAGCGCAGTAGCGCAACACCGTAACTTTGCCCTGCTTTGTGTTGTCAATGGAGAGCGCAGGAGCGCTTTACCATTCTCCTTGTTAGTAAACATCACGGTGAAAGCTGGGGCGCAACACCGTTCATTTCACTATGGTTTTCCAATGGTGAGCGCAGGAGCGCATCGCAATTCATAGCCCTGTTTTCCCCTGTAAGGGCAGGAGCGCGTTACCATTTCTTGCCCTGGGTATTGTTTCCTCACGGTGAGCGCAGGAGCGCTACACCGTGCATTTGCTTTTCTGTTTGCTTCTGGTGAGCGCAAGAGCGCTTCACCTACTCTTCCTTCCTTTTATACCGGATACCAAGCGCAGGAGCGCGTTGTTACTTTCTTCCTACCACAGTCAGGGAATACCTTGACTCTTCCCTTCCTTCAGGTGACTATGGTTTGGACTTATCTTCCTGTGTAGCAAAAGCATGAGAATAAGTGTGCATGCTGATTATTACAGCTAGTAATTGTTTGTGGGTTCTCCTTCCTTCAGGGTTCAAGCCAGGAAGAAATATTCACTCAGGAGGGTCCATTATTGTTTCACCATACCTTCAGGCACATCCCTACCAGGATTCCTTCCCCTGGCTGTCAGCACGCCCCGGTCTGGTACTATTGAGGTAGGACAAGGGAGTAGGTGGGAGACGGTGGAGGTTATTCATGTCATCCCTGCGAGACTACTCTACAGGCAGACGGTAAGGCTTGTGGGGTCCTTGACACTCTTGTGGACCAATTCTATTCTCCTTCATTCGGAAAAGGCAAGACCTCGTCCAATGTACCTTGCGCCCGCTACTCTGCCCAGGTCGTATAGTAGTTATTTCGTCCCGCTAAGTGCTTGCCCCAGGTCTGCCAGGAACATCAGTAAGTAGTCCGCATAGAGCGCAATGTGGTGAATCTGCCCGTGGACATTAAGGCCCCTATAGTGTTGCACCGTTCAGGCTCTAGCTGCAAGCAATTCGACGGCCAAGGCGAACAAGAGGGAGGAGAGCAGACACCCCTGTCTTGTCCCTCGACGTACACTGCAGGTGTCATATATTAACCCCCCCCCCGAAGGCGCGCATAAGGCAAGCTCGTCCGCGCCGAGGACGGGCCAGGGGCCACCCCCCCTGCTGCTCCACTACCACGACCTGCTAATACGGGGAGACGGACATACACCTCTGCCGAATTACTACAACTTAGGCCTACAGCGGCCCTACCTCATGTCCTACCACATCTCAGATACTCCAGCCCAATCCTGGGCCCAGTCCCATGTCCTACTTGCACAATAGCTGCTGCAAAACCCTCTACAACCGACCCCCCCTTTGGTTCAAGCTGCATTAATAAATGCAAGATCCCTCCCCAAGCACAAATTAGAAATCGCCGACCTGATTGACGCACATAACCTAAATCTCTTGTTCATCACAGAGACTTGGGGGGACGAAGCTTCCGGACCAGACTTTAGAGCAGCCACTCCTACTAACTACAATGTTTGTAGATTAGACAGGCCAATAAAAAAAGGGGGTGGAATTGCTATAATCTACAAAGACCACTTCAAACTTACGACGAAACCTTATATTTGCCCTGAATATGAGTCTCTCATTTTTACACTATGCCTTTCGGCCAAATCATCCTTCAAAGGCATGCTAATCTATCGCCCTCCGGGGTCAAGAGCCAAATTTCTCACCAATATAGGCAATTTAATTGAAGCAGCTGCAGACTCCCCTCACTTCACCATACTAGGTGACTTTAATTTTCACCTAGAAGTCACCAACAACCACGATACCACTCAGCTACTCACAGACCTATCAGCTGCTGGCCTGTTACAACTGATAAACTCTCCTACGCACCAGGCAGGCCACACATTAGTCGGTATATTTACCAATAGTCCCCTTGTAACTGTCACCCAAACTATCCCCCTTATTTGGACAGACCATGCAGCGATTTGTTTTACGGTTGAAACAAACCATACCAAACCTACTCCCACTGCCCCTAATCAATCTTCCTATAGAGACTGGAAAAACTTCGACACAGCTCAGTTAGCAGAGAGGATGCAGGAGAATCATATTCCCGGTGAGCAGGACCCCATTATAGCGTCCTTCAATTATTTGACGAATCTAGATACGGCCTGTAAAATACTTGCTCCGATAAAATCCTCCCATCGAAACAGGAAAATACCTTCAGCCCCGTGGTTCACTGAAGCCCTGCGGACGCAGAAACAATACTGCAGGAATCTTGAACGGCAGTGGCGTCGCAACTACAACTCCGCAGACAAAACGACCTACAAAAATGCTCTCTCCATCTACAAAAGACTAATAGTTGCTGAAAAAAGTCTCTACTATACTTCCCAAATCGATCAGGCGAAAAATTCAGCTGGAGAACTATTTTGGGTGGTTACCACTTTGTCTAACCCCCCTGCCCCGCGCCTAGAAGGTTCTCAGTCTTTAACAGATGCTCTGGCCAGCTTCTTTGAGGAAAAAGTCAGTTCCATTTTCCTTACCTTCTCTCATTCCTCCCCTTCACCTTCGCCTATGGCACTCCCCATGAATACGTCGCCCATTCTATCAGTTTTCGACACCATTGACCAGAAGCATATTCAACGCCTGATAACCAGCACTAAATCCGGATCCCCCCTAGACCCATGTCCCCCTGCTATCCTGAACCTCATTCCAGAAGCTATTTCCCCTGCGTTGACTACCATCTGCAATGCCATGTTTTCAACAGGAATATATCCCTCAGTTTGGAAGGAGGCTATCATCAAGCCACTTCTAAAAAAGCCAACCCTGGACCCTCTGCTCCCCTCCAGTTACAGACCCATCGCATGTCTCCCCTTCCCAGCCAAGCTCTTCAAAAAAACCATGAACATTCAACTTTCGAAATTCATCAATGACAACAACCTACTTGATGACACTCAGTTTGGCTTCAGACAGGGACACGGGACGGAGACAGCACTGCTAAAGGCCGCTGATGAAATTCAAACGACAATGGACATGGGAGGAGCGGCAGTCCTAATACTCCTAGATCTTTCTGCGGCTTTCGACACGGTCGATCATGTCACTCTGATCGACCGTGTCTCAGCTCTAGGAATTAGAGGCAAAGCTAAAGACCTGATTGCCTCTTTCCTAGCCAATCGCCCCCAGACTTCAAGATGGGTAATTTCACCTCCCAGACCTTCTCCCTCCCATGCGGCGTTCCACAGGGCTCCTCGCTAAGTCCAATGCTTTTTACTATCTATGTATCGGACTTAGCGAGGGTGATAAAATCTTATGGAATTGCCCTGACAACTTACGCCGACGATACCCAATTAGTATTATCAGTGCACAACAACAGAGCATCTATCGCCGCCAACTTTCAAGAGGGAATGAAGGCGATAAGCTCCTGGATGTCATCAAACTGCCTCAAACTTAACTCCGATAAAACGGAGGTGATGACATTCGGGAGCTTGCACCCAGCATGGTCCCCTCAATGGTGGCCACCTCAGATGGGGTCCCCCCCCCCCAACCGGTGGTCAAGGTCCGAAACCTCTGAGTCATTTTTGACAATAAACTTACTTTCATACACCACGCCAATGCTGTTGCATCATCTGCCTTCTACACTCTAAAAAAAATTAAAAAATTACTTCCTTACCTACCACAGTCCGCGGGCAAAACACTCATCAGCACCTTAGTGTTCTCGAGAACCGACTATTGTAACTCTCTTCTCCTGAATGCCCAAGAAAAGGTTCTCAACAAGCTCCAGACAGTACAAAACGCGGCGGCCAGAACCCTACTATCCATTCCTAAGTTCACTTCAACCTCAGCTCATATCAAGGAACTACATTGGCTTCTGGTTAGGAGCCGAATCAAATTTAAGGCTCTGTGCATAGCCTATAAAACTTTGAATAATGCAGGACCACAGTTTCTAAAAAGAGCTCTCCGCCCACTGGAACAACGCAGGACCCTTCGATCTTCCTCTGCCTACCTGCTGAACGTCCCTAGGACAAGAAAGGCCAGCTGGGGAGACAGATGTTTCACAACCGCCACGGCCAAACTGTGGAACACCCTACCACTTCATATCAAAATTGCCCCCACGCTCCTCAAATTCAGAAAGAGCCTTAAAACATGGCTGTTCTCATCGTCCTAACTCCCCCGTCACACCATCAGTGAGCTCTGTAAACACTAGCGCTGAGACACCCGTACAGGTATTTGCGCGCTTTAAAATTGAAAAAATAAAATAAATAAAATAAATAAATAACTCTAGCAGTGGAATTTTTATATAGGAGCGCTGTCCAACCTACAAATTTGTCTCCCAACCCAAATATCTACATCACATGGAACAAATAAGGCCACTCGAGGCTATCAAATGACTTTTCTATGTCCACCACAAAGACTGCTGCTACATCTTTCCTATAGGAAACTGCTTCTAATACCTGCAAAAGGCGCCGAATATTGGAGGCTGTGTTTCTGGTGGGAATGAACCTGGATTGGTTGTGTATTAGTGTTGTCATGTAAGGGAGAAGAAGGGTGGCTACGATGCGACTTAGGATCTTGCAGTTGAGGTTAAGCATGGATAACGGGTGGTATGTCATCCTATCCCAGGGCAGTTTCCCTGGTTTGAGAAATGGGATAATGATCGCTTCGCGTGTCGACACAGGCAGGTGACCCACTCGCTTTGCATTGTTGTATAGCTTTACGAGCCTGGGGGCTAATAATTCAATATAAGCTAAATAAAATTCAATTGGTAAACCATCCATTCCCGGTGTCTTGTCCCTTGCCATTTTTTTAATGGCCCCTCTTACTTCTCCAATTTCTATATCCCGTCGTAGGGTATCGGCTAATCCCTCCTCCAGCACTGGCAGCTTCACATCCCCTATGAACCTATCTAAGAGTTCTTCGTCTGCAGTCAGTCTACTCCTGTAGAGTTCAGTATAATATTCAAGGAACAAATCATCGATGCCTTGCTGATCATAATGAACTCTCCATATTGTCCTCGAAGCTCTAAAATTACCGTAGCTCTCCTGGCTGGGTTAGCCAACCAAGCCAGAAGGGCTTGGTTTTATCTCTCTTATCTCTCTTTATCTCTCTCGGAGTGTGCTCAGGTTTGTCTAAATTCAAAAAAGCATGCTAGTGATTACAGGGGTAGGCGGCTTCCACTGTTGGGCTCGAGTCCCCAACCCGCCGCCCCCAATACCAGAATTAGAAACATAGCCCCGGATACACCTTCCAGTACATTTTGTATAAAGGTATAATCAGCATTTTCTAATAACCACCCCTCCAAGTCTAGGTTTCATCCTACTTCAGTAGCTTGCGGGCCTATAGTCCGGGGTGAGGTTTTCAGAGAATATCGTCCGACGTCTGGGGTGTGACTTCCGGTAACTCAAGTTCCGAAGTATCATTCTCGCAGAATGCTGGTGAACCCTCCGACCTTTCCGCGCCCGTTCCACTTTTATTCGAGATAGGGCTGGTTGCCGTCTGGCTATGTTTCGCAACTGCCTGCAGGAGTTTTCAGCGATCTTGACTGAGCTCCCTAGGAGACGGAGCTCTGGACCCAGCCTTGCTGCTGTGAGAACTCTTTTGAGCTAGAGCGACAAGTGGCGATACTCTTGAGGTCGTCAAGCTTCCAACCATTCCCATGCCTCTTAAGGTGTTGAGAAAAATCGGGTCCCCCCTTTGATTGGCCACTTGAAGTCGCGCTGGAAATAGCATTGCATATGGTAGTTGGAGAAGCTTTTTTTTGACAGCTAAGAAGGATGCTCTGTTTTGTTGGACTTCCCTGGTAAAGCTGGAAAGATCAGTATTGTACTATTATCAATCTGCAGATCGTATTTTTGGCGGGCTTGTTGCAGTATATAGTCTCTGTCCCTAAAATACAGAAGGCGGCCCACTATCGGTCTGGGAGGGGCTCCAGGTCCATGCGGTCTTGCTGGGACCCTATGGGCTCTTTCCAGAGCGTAGAAGGGTGGCAGTCCCTCAGGGGCCACTTTTATTCTGAGCCAATCCTCCAAGAAGCTCACCAAATTCGTGCCCTCTGTCTTCTCCGGCACTCTGATAATTCGTATATTATTTCTGCGGAACCTTCCCTCACTATCTTCAGTTTGCACTTCAAGCACCCTAACTTTAGTCTCCAATTCCGTGAGTGTTTTCTGCAGCGTAGTCACCGCCTCTGGTAGCTCATCCAGTACTTTCTCATTGATTGCGACCCGTTCCTTAGGTTTACGGTGATCATGTTTTAAAAGGCTTAACTCTGTACCTATTGCATCAATTTTCACCTCCAGTACTTCACTGGAGGCGTGATCGCCTGCATGATATCAGCCACTGTAGGTCTCGGAGGAGCTCAGTTATTTCCCGCTTCCAGCACTTCTTCGTCATCGTCAGATTGGTTACCAGGGGTCTCGGTGTTGAGGATAGCAAATCCCCTTTTTTTCTGGACTTTACCCATCTTCGTGGCCAGTGTCGGATCTGCCACTACCGACACCAGGTAATCCTCTCAAGAAAGAAGGCAATTCCACTGCTCTGTGGTTGTTTGTCGTATTAAGTATGCCTTAGTAACTGCAGAGGTCAGTACTGTGTAAGGTATCAGGGTGCCTTGGGTCAAAGCGCAGGTCTCACCAATGCCGCTTCAGTAACCGCTCAGGGGAACTACCTTTGTGCTCTTGACCACGTTGAGCTTCACAGAGATGCTAATGGGAAGTTATGCTGCATGCGCCCAGATCTGCTACCACTTGAGTGGGTCCTGTGAGGTACTGGATTTTTGGGAGCTCCGTAATCCGTGTCCACAACATGTCTTCGTTAAGGTGTCATGACTTTTGGCATGTGCGAGGGCGCCCCTGCTTTGGGTCTTCTGTGCCTCATGCTCCGCTGCCTTTGCATGTCTCGAAGCGGTAATGGTCTCTCCTATGCCAGATCTATGCACCTCCCAGTTCAACCTCACTTAACTGCTTTTCCCACCGCTTCTGTCCGCAGTTCTGGGCACTCAGGGCTCTCAGTTTGTTTCTCTGTACGGTCACCGACCTCTGTATTGCAGGGCCAGTGAATGCCTGTCACTCGCTTCAGTGGTCACCAGGTTCTGACTCAGGCGGGCACCCCCTCATGGGCAAGAGACTGGTCCGCCTGCCTCTTGTTCAGTGGCATCCCCCCACTCCACACCCCTCCACAAACTAATCTTGGGACCTCACTTGGAGTTAGTTGCATCCCCATTCGGCACAGTGCCCTCCAGCTACAGGTTCTCTTCGCGCTGATGTTATCCAGGGCTCTCTTGGAAAACTAGCCTCCGATCCCCATCAAGTCTCTGTCTTCCCTTGGTGGCCTGTTGTATCTATGCACACCTCGCTACAGTGCGGGCGCCATTTTGCCGTCGTCTCGGCCATGCCGCGCAGTCCTAAATCTGGAGTGCCATGCTCCTGGGTAGATAAACAGAGCTCACCTCTTATTTCCCCGTGTGTCAGGGGTCTTTCGATATCCACAGCAAACTTCACAGGGACCGCTTATGGAGAGATCCACTGAGCACGCCCAAATCTGCCACTGCTTGGGTGGACCCTGTGAGTTGCCGGGCTTGAGGGAGCTCCGCAATTGATGTCCTCAACAGCTCTTCAGCGGGTCGCACGGCCTTAGTCATCTGCAAGGGCACCCCTTGCCATGGGCTTCTTCTGCGCCTCGTTCGCCGCTGTCTTAATATTCCTCGGAGCGCTAGTGGCTTCACCTGCGCCAGAGTCACCAGCCTCCTAGGTCAGCCTCACCTGTCACCTGCCCCCAGAGCTCCCATTCTCGCCCCAGGACACACAAGGCCCTCAGTTCATGTCTTTGAGCGTCCACCAGCCCCTGAGTCGCAGGGTCAACAGATGTCAGCCACTCACTTCAGTGGGCTTCAGGGCCAAAGTCAGGTGGTCATCCCCTCCTGGGTGATCAACTGGGCTGTCTACCTTACGCTCCGTGGCGCACTTTCTCTGCTCGCTCCTTCGCGATCCCGTCCTGGGACCTCACTGGAAGGCAGCTGAATCACCGAAAACCACTGCGGTCCTCAATTGCAGGCACTTCCCATGCCGCCATCATTCAGGGCTCCCCCCGTGAGCCAGACTCTTTGCCCCATTGAGTCTCTTTACTCCCATGGCGGTCTGCTGTGTCTGTGCACCTTTGGTTACAGTGCGGGAGCCATTTTGTAGACGTCTCGGCCACACCGCACAGCCCTAGTTCGGGAGCATGAGGCCCTTTGACAGGGAGACAGAGCCCACGCTCATCCCCCTGTACTCCAGGGGTCTTCCGACTCACACCTATGTGACTATATACGCTTCAGGCCAAGCCCCCCCATAGGAAGTACCCAATTCATGCTGTGTGAAACAGGTATTGTTGTGTGACGTTTTAGGCTTCGAGTGAATTTTCCCGATTCATGCCCTTATATAGGTACAATTAATATTGCCCTAATATAGGCATAGATATCAAGCCCTTATTTAGACATAACTCATGCAGACCAAATACAGACATGGCTACTTCCACTCGTACCAAACGTCACAACAATTTCTTGGAAAATCGGCTTAAGCAGTCAGGGACCTTCCCCTTGCTTGAATATTGATTTGTCCAAGAACTCATGTACTTTGCAAAGAACGACTATTCCCTAGGGGTTCTTTCCTGACGTTATTATGCCCGACTTTACGTCAAACTATGGCATTCCTAGACACCTTCGAGTTATAAATATACCTTCACTTGCTCTAGCAAGACACAGTGGTTCGGAGCAGTTCGACTATCTACTTGCCCGACGCAGCTCGCTACAGCACGTGCCGAAGGAAGCCAATCCTCCAGCTGATGCACTGATCGAGAGGCTGGCTTTCTCTTGCCGAGAATCCAGCTCCAGTGTTTCCAAGCTCCCCTTGCGGGGTGTTGGGAAATCGAGTCCCAAGACTGAGATACCAGACCTCCTTCTTTCTAAACATAGGCATGAAGCTGATTAGAACCTAGAGAAAATCTTGGATAGATCATTGGCAAAGAAAACTAAAACCTATGCTACACAATACTTACTTCTTCCCGCGTACTAGACTTAGGTTAGGTACATTGGGGTAGGCATATTTAGAAGCATCAGTTGAGTATTTAGCCTGTGTATTTATGTATGTATTTTTATATGGCTTAGAAACCATACAATGCTATTACAGTATTATTTCATAATACTATTCTCGCTGTACGCATTATACTTTGTAGTCTGGTTAACGATTGTAGCAGTACACTTCTCTTGTATGAGGAAGAAGACTGTTCAATAAATCCTTTTTATTGAAAACGCCCGTCTCACTCTTTCTTTGCAACTCTGTAGAAACGAAGTATGCACGATTGACTGACTGAAATACTTATCTATTGTTTCCGCGACTCTACAGATATTTCTTACTCTTGGGAAACAAAGTTGTCATGTTTATGCGGTTGTCAGAAAATAATCCCTTCTTGTGAATTCGAGAAAGTTTCTAGTGACCTCTGAGCTAGCTAGCACTCACTATTAAGCTTAATATGTTCGATAGAGACCTAGTCGACCTCAGTCCTTCGTCAAATCAATAGGATATATTATTCCAATGCGCAGAGCCTATTGGGAATATAGGAACTACACTACATGGCGCTCAAAGTGGGGCAAGGCACTAATTTAACGCTAGATACTAAAGTAACTCAGTTGTGTTTTTCTCAGAGACCCTTTTTTCCCGTAAAACACTCCAATAGACTTCTGGAGTGGGTAAAAGGATAAAATATCCGCCATAACTGAGTAGGACGAAAATCCTATGTATTAGTTTTTGGTTTGTTCAACGTTGAAGGATATAGTGGGAAGGGGAAGAACATGGTGGCTGCTGGCTAGTGCGGTGCGCGCGTCCGATCACTGACCTCTGATGCACCGCGGTTCTGCTGTCCTTCTGGAGCCGTAATGAGCGGTAATTGCAGAACTTAACCCACTCACGGAGTAAGAGTGGTTTAGACCCCCCGTTTTTTTCTGGTTTTTCCTCATTTTCGGCGAGACTGCTTAGCTTCCCTGTTGTTCCAATCCACGGACCCAGTAAGATTATCGGATGTGCCGGGCTGCAGACGGGGACTCCCGGCCTCTCCCTCTCTCTTCTCTGCCTCAGTGGAGCCGGTGGCGTAGAGCAGCCGTGGAGCTCCGACGAGGACGTACGGCTCGGGGGCTGCTAGGAGGCAAGCTGGGCTGCAGTGGGGCGGCTGCTGGTCATCAGCAGCCCCCTTTGGTCCCGTTAAGTGAACATACAGGTGCCACGAAGATTTCTGGAGAGGTTCAGGTGAAAGGCGGCACTGAGGGGGAGATTTGCCACGTCCCCACATCAATAGTGCATCCAACAAGTAAGGTTTGACGGAAGGTGGACGATACGGAGTTAGATAAGCCCAGCAGCAGAAAAGCTCCTAATAAAAAATCAACTTCAAAGTGTGTAAGTAGAAAACGGGGGAAAAGCGAGAAACTAGGAAAAAAACTGCAACTACAAGCCCCAGAATGCTTTGCTATAGAGGGTGTTACGTCTGGGGATACACCTTCTACTGCCGGCATAGAAAGCCACAAGGTTGATCAGAGGGCAAGCATCAATAGCATTAGCAATAGCAGTGGCAGTAACAAGGAGGTGGGTAAAGGCACCAAAACCAGGGGTAGTTCACAGAAGGGGGCTAATATTGGATATCCCAATAACACCACTGGAAGGTTAACTCCATCTTTGCGCTCCTTTTTTAAAGTTCTGCCCCAGGTTTTGGATTTGATACTCGCTACAGCAAAAGATACATCGGTTCACTTACCCACAGTACTCCTAGATACATCCACGCCTTCAAGTACTCTCATTGACAGCTCTATCACTACTACCTCAAAATTAGCCATAGAGATGGCTGAGTTAACCCCGCTCCCCGAAATTGGAGCTGAGAATGACGTTGGTTGTGAGCAAGCCCCCATGGATCAAGAGGAGGGGGCAGATGCAGGTGCGGGGTGCAAATGCGGAAAAGTAAATGAGGCGGGGAGCACATTGGAGCCCCTGGTGGCGTCAATAGCTTCTATGAGGGCAGAAATTAGAAACGACTTCCTGATATCTAAGACCAATCAGAATGAGATAAGAGCATCATGTAAGGTCCTGGAGAAAAAAGTAGATGGGCTGTGGGAAAGGACAGAGGTACTTGAGGGCTCTGTGGGGCTCTTGAAGTCTAGTCTAGAGGTTGCTGAAATCAAGATTCAAAATTTAAGGAGAAAGGGAGATGTTATGAGAGAGAGAGTCGAATCGTTGGAGAATTATTCACGACGGAACAACTTGAGACTCTTGAAGATCCCAGAAGGGAAGAAAGGGGGAGATGTTAAGACTCTTGGGATTAAAGTCCTGAAGGACTCACTTAATCTAGAGGAATCCATAGAGGAGCTGGGGAAAGATAGCCAACGAATACATCGGGACCCGTTCTGCTTAAATCCTGGTAGAACAAAGCCTAGGAAGATTCTGATCAATTTCCTTACTTATACTCTGAAGGAAATTTTTTTAAATCTCTCTCTAAAAACAAAAAACCTAAAGGGCCCTGACTTCTCTTTCGAAGTACGGTCTGATCTATCCAAATCCACTCTGGATAGACAGTGGGAACTGGGCCAGAGGATGGCTAAGTTCAGGTCTTTTGGCGCTACAGTACAGATGAGGTTTCCCGCATTTTTGCGGGTCATGTACAACAATAAGATGCACAATGTTAAATCCCCTTTGGAGGCCGATGAACTGTTGGAGTCCATTAGCAATCACTATCAGGGAGGAGTTTAGCGGTGCAACACTCAGATTGGTCTTCAATTGTGCTTTAATTTTTTTCCCACCTCCTCCCTACAGGGGTAGGGTGTGGTAGTTATAGCAGTTGACTTATAAGTATATTTTCCTCAGTCACTTGACGCCTCGACCCCCAAAAATCTATGAGTGGGTATAGAAGGGGGGTAGAGAATGTCGTATTGAGGAGATAGAAAGGGAGAATCTGGGGTGTGTTACAGGTAACACGAAAATAAAATAAAGGGGGAAAGAAGGGAAAAAGGAAAGGAAAAAAAAAATCTCTTCCTCTAGTTCACATAAAATGGGGTGACGCATTGGGTTTTAAAAGAAATGGAAAAAAAAAAAGGGGAGGTAGGTTGAGGTTTTTGTTGGGGTTCGTTGGGGTTCTCTGAAAAACAATCCTACCTAAGTTTGTTTGCTCCAGGAGGGTTCAAGGAGTACTACGATGCAAAAGGGGGAGGGTGTCAGAGGACGCAAATCCGGCTTTACATCTGGCCGGAGTAAGTATGGGAGGGTTCTTCAGGGGTGGGGAGGGGGAAGTGGGGGGGGGGGACAAAAAAAACCTCAGGAGTCATGCCTTCTTACTTTAGTTCCATGTTCTAGTTGTGTATATTTCCAGCCTTTTTTCAGTTGTATGTATAAGGGGAGGAGGATCGACATCAAAGGATGACCTCAATTCAATTTCTGTCCTGGAATGTTAATGGTCTGCGTGTGGGGAGTAGAAGATAGCGTATTCTACAATATCTAAGAGACTGCCCTGCGCAGATCATTCTCATTCAGGAGACACATCTTCTTAAAGCAGAGGCCATCATGATCTTAAAAAAGCAAATATGGGTAGATAAATGTATATGCACTGATCACAATGCGAATATAAGAGGAGTACTATTACTATGTAAAAAATCAGCAAAGGTCCAGATTCTGGACTATAAGGAGGATCAGAGCGGGAGATGGCTCCTGGAGAGAATCTCCATTTATGGTTGGGTGTGTATACTGGTTGGGTATTAAGGTCCCAACATTGATGACCCGTCTTATCTGGAATCAATCAGGTACCATCTGATAACCTCCCAAGACCCTATTATTTGGGCAGGGGATTTTAACATCGTGCTTAACCCAAAACTTGACAAATCTACCAATTCTAGAGCCTGCATGTCTTCCAAATCCAGACAGATGCTTCTAGGAATTATGTCACAGCTAGGTTTGGCAGATTTGTGGAGGGAAAGGGCAGGTAATAAATTAGAGGTGTCCTTTAGGAACCTCAAATATAAGCATAAATCAAGGATCGATTATGCGCTTTTTAGCTACTGCCTTAAGAATTTACTGTCTGGGATAAATTATCTTCCCTCCCACCTCTCAGAACATTCTGCTCTCTTATTCACTCTTAAACTTGAAGCCCAAATTAAACACCCATCTTGGTCATTCGACCGTACTATCTTATTGGAAGAAGAGGAAGTCAGTTTCTTGGCAACTGAGACCACATCATTCCTGGAGACTAGCTTAGAATCCGTGGCCCTTGTAACGGTCTGGGAGACACTAAAAGCCTTCCTGCGAGGTTGTATTACAAACAGAGCCTCATATCGGCATAGAATATATCGGGAGAAGATTAAGAACCTCAAGCATGAAATGGAGTTGATCGAACGAAGGCTTGGGGCCTTAATAGGTCGCCTGATGAGCAAAAAAGGTTAGGCGAGTTGAAAAATCAATCGGAGAACATCCTACAAGAAAGAGTGAATAAGAGATGGGAGGCGAGTAAGATCTCCCATTTCGAGTTTGGGGAAGCAGCGGGCAGTATATTGGCATGGAAGGTTAAGGCAGACCAAGCCCAAAATTACATCAAAGAAATCTTGGTTGAGGGGGAGAGTGTAGCCAGGATCTCTACTCAGGAGATAGGTACTGCTTTCAGGGATTTTTTTAAGGGGATCTACAGGGAGGACACCCCAAATGATCAGCGGGCAAGGGATACATGGTTGGACCAGATTTCCCTACCATCTCTCTCCATAGTACAGAGTGAATGCCTGGAGATGGAAATATCTGAGGCCGAAGTAAGTACAGCTGTCAGGCAACTCAAGCAGGGGAAGGCAGCAGGCCCTGATGGGTTGCCAGGGGAGTTATATCGAGCTTTGGGTGATGCTATTGCCCCCACAATGACAGCCCTTTTTAACGGGATCCTTAGGAAGGGGGAAACACACCCAAAATCTTTGGGTGAGGCGACTATAGTTCTGATCCCCAAACCAGGTAAGGACCCAACTGAGTGTGGGTCCTACCGACAGATATCACTTTTGAATAGTGACTATAAGATCTTTGCTTCCATTATGTCAGCAAGACTGGGGTCAGTTATAGGGGAAATTGTCCACAATGACCAGAGGGGTTTTATTAAAGGGCGTCAGCTATCTGAGTTGACGTATGATTTGGTGGGGGCAATAGACATTGCTTCGGCTTTCTCTCTTCCATTGGCTACTCTCACCCTAGAGGCGACTAAAGCGGTTGACAGGGTCAATTGGTCCTACTTGGCCGCAGTGCTGAGGAAGTTTAACTTCGCCGAAAAATGTTGTCGGGCCGTCACCCTTATGTATAATGTTCCATCGGCAAGGCTGCTTATTAATGGTGTCTTAACAGAATCCTTTAAAATCATGAGGGGCACGAGGCAGGGCTGCCCGCTCTCTCCCCTTCTCTTTACTTTATACATCGAACCGTTTGCTCAGCTCTTACGGGGAGATGAAAACATTCCATCATTCATATTTGGGGAGTGGGAGAGGCGGGTTGCACTTTATGCAGACGATATTCTCATCTTAACGTCTGATCCGGTGGCATCATTCCCTGCGGTTATTAAGAGGGCTGAAGAATTTGGTCGCATTTCGGGGTATGAGATCAATGCAAGCAAAACTGACATCATGGCGTGGAATATCCCCAATTCGCAGCTGGATGTGACCAATTCTATGCGTTACTTGGGAATGCGGGTGACCCAAGAAGTAGGGGACATTGCTCAAGTCAACTTAGAGAGAGTACATAATGAATGTAGGAAGTTATTAAAATCTTGGTCCAATCTCCCACTTACCATCCTGGGCAGGGTGAGTTTGATAAAGATGTCTATCCTCCCCAAATTTACATTAATTTTTAATACTATTCCCCTGGCCTTTGATGTTAAAACCTTAGATAAGTGCCAGAGAGAGATAAACTCTTTTATTTGGAATTATAAATCGTTGAGGCTGGCATGGAAGAAGTTGAGGAGGAGGAGGAAAGGGGGGGGCTTGCCTTGCCGGATTTGCAGTACTACACATGGGCTTTTCAATTATCCCATTCAAGAATGCTTTTAAAAACACCATTGAATGCATCCACTGGGACAATGTTTAAAGCCATGCTGGTAGGAGCTGCGTTACCAACTGATGGATACCTTTTTAAATTTGGGGACCAAAATCTTTTTAAGAAAGTCAAGTTAAAAATTCTTCTGTCCATGGCGAAAGCCTGAGTACAGATTAGGAAAAAATTAGGGTTGCCCTACTTCTCTAACTATGCACCTGTGTGGGACTCTCCGGGAATCCCACTATGTCTAAAAGACAGGTTCGCGATCCCGTTGAGGGATGGAGGGATAACAAGATGGGGAGAATTGTTGGCAGAAGGGTCGTTGAGGTCTTGGGAGGAGTTGCGGGAGCAGCTGGGCCCTGGGATCTCTAGATTTAAGTACCTACAAATAGATAGCTGGGCCAGGGTTTTGTGTAGGAAAGGGATTCCACTTGGGAAGATCAGTAGCCTGGAACAACAACTGGTGGAACGACAAGGGGGAGGGGGATAAAGAGGTGGCTCAGTGGTACTGGAGTTTGTTGGAGGAAGTTGATGGGGAGTTTACTCTTCCCGAGGAGTTGTGAGGGCAAGAGTTAGGCGCACAGAGCGTTGAAACTTGGACAAGATCATTCACCCTCCTATACAATATTGTTAAACCAGTATGCCTGAGACGCAACCAGCTGTTTACGATACACCGTACCTACTTCTCACCCCTGAGATTGTCTAAATTCCTCCCAGGCAAGAAATGCAATAAATGTAACTGCATCGAGGCTTCAGACATGCATATGTTCAAGGAATGCCCTTACATCGTTCGGTTTTGGGAGGAAGTGAACGCAACTTTAGACTCAATTTTAAATACCTCTCTGTCCATCACACTACCATTAATTATCTTTGGTTTGGATGCTGGTATGACTAGTCAGGCAAAGTCCTTTTTGTTTTATGCAGTTTTGCTGGCCAGGAGACAAATTTGTAAAGTCTGGGCGGAAAACACAGCACCATCACATGCAAGTTGGTTGTCATCTATGTATGAAACATCTAAAGTCGATCTGGCCAGAACCTGCAGCAAACGTGACTTGGATTTTTGGGACCTGCTGGTCCAGTGGAGATAGTGTCCAGGGTTTTTTTTTTCTCCCGGTCCTATGATTATGCCTATTTCACTCCAATGGACCAGGCCCCCCCCCCCCCTTTCAGCTTCATCGTTGGTCCTTCAGGTTTAAATACCTAGTTGGAGTAAGTGCAAGTCGACTTCCATCCACCACCTCCTTCTCTCAAGATTCATCTTCTGCCAATCTTGTTGAATCGTGTCACCGAGTGGGTGATAGGTAAAATCTCGAGTACCTCGGAATGCGACACGCTAGGCGGTTGGCGGCTATCTGAGAGGAGGGCAAGGCAAATGAGGACAAAAAATAAATAAATAAATAACTTTTTGTTTTTAAAATTAAAAAAACGTTGAAGGATACAGTGTTCTAAAATATTGTGCACCTTATCTTTGTTTCCTTGAAACTTGCTCTGCAACTTTCATTGAACAATGTCGGTTAACGGCGACAACAACGCAACCAGTGGAGCTGCAGCAGATGCAGCCCTACCAGGCTTTGACGTTACAGGTTTCCAAAAGACCGACCCGGATGCTATAATCATCCCAGAAAATTTAAGGAAAGCCATCACTATAAAACTTATAACAAATGGCCTATCATCAAGAGGTGGTAGGGTCATTTTTGTGATGGAGGCACATGAATATCGTCAGACAGAGGTATTCTATTCATGGATTATCTTCCCTGAGGCAAATCCAGTAACACACGTGTTTCACTTCTACAAAGAAGAGGAACCTCCAATGGAATACGTTCCTTTCGAGGATATTGAAATTCCATTAACTTACCAAGAGCATGCACTCTGGTTTAAAGGCGCACTACCACATCAAAATCACATTACCAGGCTCGGTCCACTAGGTGGACCAGGAGCAACATGGCCGGTATTAGCCAGCTATACACCACATCCTGCCATTGAAGAAATGTCAGGTGCTGAACTATTAGTTCAGCTAAAAAAACTAATAAAAATACATAGACAATTGGTTCAATATGTCATGAGGACTCTAACAGTCCAACCTCCTATAAGGATTCCACAACACACCCCTTACCAGGGGAACACAAATAAAATAATACCACAGACTATACAATCAGTCATTGGTAAATTGCCTGCAAAAAGGGAACAAATTCCATTCTGGATAGCTCAAAAAATTACTCATATCGAGGAAGAACTTCCTGATACTACCCCTCATGAGAAACACAGGATTTTAACAATCTGTTTACCAATGGGGATCGCACCACACCTGAAGGACTGCAACACTTGGGGTACAGTCTTTGCTGCAATCTACACAAAAACACATGGTGTTCCGTCTATGGCGGTAATACTAGTCGTCCTGAAACAGATTCAAAATGAATTCGGGGCAGAGCCTGCTTAAATCTAAGTATGAAATGACTGAAAGATTTCCAACAGGTCTCAACAATAATGTTAGCTAATATTAAAGGTGAAGCAGCATCCATGGCGATCCTCCAAAAACTTGAATTTGATGTAACTGAGCAACCACAAGAACTAGCCAGAATATTCGAGAAATCATATGAAGAACTAGGTAGAGACAGTTTGGGTGGTAAACCAGTGAAACCCCAACTGACCGAAAGTCCTGAAAAGGTCTTTATTAAAAACACTCTCACTCTTCCTAAAAAGAAGTGGGAGAACACTAAACAAACTTCTAAAGAGAAGCGTTCTCAATCCAGTGGTAGGTCTTCTCAAAAGGAGCACTCTAAAAGGAGGTATAACCTCAGGAATAGGGATAATTTGAAAAAACCTGACAGATATCAAGATACTGATACACGTTCCTCTCGTACATTTCAGACTTCATAACAGAAATCCGAAAGATGAGGACGGTCAGAACAAAAGGAAGAACGCGTGAAGTCCAAAGACGATCAACACGTTCCAAAAAATAGGGAAACCCAATTTACTAAAAAGAAGGTAGCAGGTCTAAAAATCAGACATGCCGAGGATCTTGAGGACACAACTCAAGAACGGAGAGTGGGCTCAGACAATGTTGGACAGCGCAGCAGAAGTAACCGTAGCTCGCAAGATTTTGAAGGATCATCTGGAGACGGTGGACTTGAATGTGTACATCCAAGTTGAAACTGCAGATACCAGGTTTAGTGTCCCACATAACTTATATGAAGTAACACTCCGGATGGATGGGGACATGACAAGACAAATAAGAGCACTCTTTTGGGGGAAGCTCTCTAAGGGTTATGACATTCTTCTAGCTGAACAAGACTGGCCACCTGAATTTGTCAGGGTGTGCACACATGGCGAAGACATCATTATGCCAGCCTTCTCCAATCATATTCCAATTCATAAAAAATATACATATGCAAGGAAATGGGCAGTAGCCCAGGCTCCTGCATTATATAAAAATCATGTAGGATGGGATGAGGACTCTCCTCAACATAAAATCCAGTTAAAAACTCAACCAACTGCACAAAGGCAGTACCCAGTGAAGCAAGAAGCTAAAAAACAGGTCAGGGAGATATTAGATCAACTTGAATACCAAGGGGTAATTGAAACATGCACCTCATCAATGAACAATCCTTTGTTTCCTGTTTCCAAACCAGACAATACATATCGTCTAGTTTTGGATTACAGACATTTAAACTCTTGTTGCAAAACTTTTGCAGCACAAAATGCACACAGTGCAGCACTAATAAATAACATTGTGTGTAAAAAATATAAAACAACATTATATAATTCTAACGGTTTCTCCTGTCAAAACATTGCACCTGACAGTAGGTATTTGACCGCTTTCTCAATTATGGGGACACAGCGTCAATTCTGTCATCTCCCCCAGGGATTCAAGGATAGTCCAGGGTTATTTTCAGCCAGAGTAACAGAGTTACTACAAACGTATGATGATGAAGCATTATCATATGTCGCTGACATCTATCTAACAGGTGATGACTTGGATAGGCACTTCAACAGGGTGAACACCATAATATTGGGTTTCGCCTCTGAAGGGTATAAATTCTATTTAAAAAAATCTCGAATTACCCACCTCAACGTCCTGTTTCTAGGATATGAATTATCCAGTGAAGGCAAAAGCCTGGCAGCCAACTTCTTAGAAAAGTGTGCGCTGCTCCAACCTCCAAAAACACTGAAAAACTTACAGTTGATTCTAGGTTTCCTAAATTTCGGAAGAACTTACATTCTAAATTACGCATAAATTAAACCTCTCTACAAATTAATAAAACCTGATTTCAAAACAGTTAATTGGACTCAAAAACCCACAGAAATTTTACGTTCCGTGCGAACAGACATGTTAGCAACAACACTTTTTTATTTTATTTATTTATTTATTTATGATTTTGGAACTCTTATGAGATCCACATAAAAGAATTAACAAATTTAATACACTAACATATAATCCTGAGCACGATACAACGAAAAATAGACGGTTTAGACATAAATAGACATTTGTAACCTTCTAATATATCGCTAAGAAACATTAAAAAAAATTATACAATTTAAAACAGAACATTTCATTTGGAGGGTTGTGAATAGCAGCAAGGTAGGTAGTAGCTGAAAGAATACTCAATTGAAGACAAATAGGTTTTAACCACTTACGCCTATGCACCATTAGGGCCGGGCACACAAAGATAACATGATGCATATCCTGAATATTGCTATTACAGAAGTCACATAATGATGAGGTGCCATACCATCTGGACATTAGAGAGTTCAAAGTAAGTAAATCCTGCCTCAATGAAAACAGTAAACGCCGGACTCCATGAGGGAGATTCCAAACAACGTATGGTTGAGCTTTCCTCATTAGGCAAGAGTCTATGGCTGGGGTAATACCTTTCTTCGCCATACAAGCCTCCCTATCCAATCTAAAACCTAATTCCCAGGAGGCCAACTTCAGAGTAGATTTCAGCTGATATGCCGATAGAGTGAATAGAACTGATTCATCCAATTGCAAAAGATCGGCAGCGATTCTAAAATTCTTTACAATGAGCGACTGTTCATTCAAATTTCCCAATAACTCAGTTTTTATAAGGTACCTTAAAGTGCCAGGATCTCCCTTTGCCAGGTAATAAACCTAATGCACAATTCCCGATAAGCCTTGAACCCAGCTACTACGTAAGCCGAATTCCTGTCTAAGGGCGGCTGTTGAGCTTGCTGTATTAACAGACGCTAGACTACGTAGAATTTTGCCTTCCGTAGCATTCATATAGCTCCAACTTTTCATGTCAACTATTTCCATGCCATAAAGTAATGATGCTGGAATTTTTGCTCGATATACCTACAGCAATGTCGCAAAATGCCTTCTACCAGTAGCCTTATAGAATGTGATCAAACTCTTCCCTTGGGCAATAGCTTTCCGTGTATTATTAGCTATATGTGCTTTTTCACTTAAATTACTAGTAACTATTTTTCCAAAGAAAATGTAAGATTGTACTACATCTAGTCTTTGTCCCCCTACAGACCAGTGAAAGTTCGCATATTTTGACTTTTTCCTCCCCGTCAAGCACATAACTTTACTTTTTGCAATATTTATCTTTAAATGATTTTCCTCCGCATATTCATATAAGGCATGCAGGCGACTATTCAGACCTTTCGGTGTGAGATCCAGGATCAGAATATCGTCTGCATACATTAGGCATGCAATTGGGGCACCCCCCAAGATCGGAACTATACCTTTGCTTGCAGATAAAACCTGGGGGAGATCAGCTATATACAAGGAAAATAACAGAGGAGCCAATAGTCAATCCTGTTTTAAACCGTTTGTTGTGGAAATTTAGCAACAACACAATTACAAACACGCGTAAACATACGCAACCTAGTGATCCGAATCATTCCAGGAAGATGCGGATTTCATGTACTTAACCTTTAATGAAGGAGAAAAGGTACCAATAGCTTATAAATCACACTTGTACACACAAGCTCAAATTAAATTCACTTCTACAGAAAAAATTCTGACAGCGGTTCAAACTGCAGTAGCAAAAGTGAGAGCCCTCGCACAGGGTAAGCGCATAATGGTTGTTACTCCTGTACCTGCCTTAGAGGCAGTCACAAAAGCGAGCATTCCAAATGCAAAGGCTTTACATCCGCGATGGATACAATGGGTTAATTCTCTTGCTACAACAGACGTTGACTACGTTTTTGACCCTATTTGAAAACACAAGAATTTCTACAATATGAACATGAATGTCCTCTGAGATTCTGCCTCTAGAAAAATATGAATGTTAAGTTTATACAGACGGATCAGCACAACCCGCAATTGGGGGTAAACAAGCTTATAGTGCTGCGTGCGCGATCGTTAAAGGTCGCTGGTGCGATGGTAAATTCCGACCTATGGTCACAAAATCGCAATCTCTCGGAGATTGTACAGCTCAGCGAGCTGAACTACGACCATTCAAGATGGTGCTTGAAAATACTGATCGCGAATTCCCCATACTCATAGTGTGCAATTCCTATTATTGCGTTCAGTCTTATAATGAATACTTGCAGAATTGGATTGAAAACAGTTTCAAAGGTGCAAAAGGTGGCACAATCAAGCATAAGTTGCTTTGGGAACAAGTAGTTCAGTGACCCAAAGAACTACAAAAAACTCACGTGATACGTACACTGAGTCATCAACGTGATGGCGTTCACGTTGCAGGGAATTCATTGGCTGATGAAGCTGTGAAGGCAGCTGTGCAAATGGCTTCCGTAGCTGCAATCACTGGTTAAAAAACGAAAATAGACAGCAAAATTATGCAAGCTGTTAATGCTTCAAGCAAAGACAGTGGTAAAACATTACCAAAAGGCTTTCCACTCAAATACTCATACATAACTGATGCAAATAATGTTCCGTTTGCTCGAATCCCTGGAGTGGGGGATAGAGTAATTCCAAACATGGAACATAGATTAGGACTAATTTCAGCAGCGCATGAAGGGCTCGCCTCTGCACGCGCAGGTGTTTCCGCCACAGTGTCATTATTAAAACAAAGATACTGGTGGCCGCGCATGGGGAAACAAACCAGAAACTATATTTTGGAATGTGAAATCTGCCAAAAGATGAAAGTCTCTACAGTGAAACGTCGTGCGCAGACGCCCCTGTTAATCTCAGATAAACCATTAGCTTGTGTTTACCTGGACCACTGTGGTCCCTTACAGAGGGATGGTAACTATAAATATATCATGGTCGCAGTGGATTCATGCTCAAGATTTATTTGGATGTGGCCTGAGCGCTCGGATGACGCTCGAACTGTTATAATAAGATTTGCGAGTCTTTATCGGCACCTACGCAGTCTGCACGCTACATTCTGACCAGGGTCCTGCGTTTAACTCTCGAGCTTACAAGGAGGCCATGGACAATCAGGGCGTTGCATTGTAGTATTCTAGTCCATTCCATCCTGAGGGAAATTCGGTTGTGGAGAGAAAAAAATGGGACATAAAGCAATCTATAACAGCTAGGGTACTAGGCTCGGGTGACGGGTGGGTCAAACATCTAATAAGTGTCCAACATAGTCATAACAATCTGCCAAGATGTTCTCTAGGGGGAATCACTCCATATGAAATCCTTTCTGGAACTAGAATGATTGTCCAGGACCTTGATCGTCACACTTCGGTGGTAGAACGAAATCCTTTTGATATCAAAGACCGTTTGGCTGTTTTGCAGGACTTAAATGAAATCAGAAAAAACCACAGCAACGTGCTCCTGAAGCCAACGACCACTGAAGAGAAACCACCAGTCCCAGCAAGGCTTGCCTGGATTCCAAAGGTTGGGGATCTAGTCAGAGAAAAGATCGCGGACAAGAAGGAATTTGGGCCTTCTTACAGACAACCAGTACCTGTCCTAGCAATCCACAGATCAAGAACAGTAATACTGCTGCCCCTAGCTGGAAAAAAGAGAACAGGTTTGTGTCCATCGACCTGGTCAAACCACATCATGTGGCCGATCATAAGTAGTTGGCCAAGTGGACTCCAAAGATGTAGCAGACGCCCGAATCTGGTTACAATCCAAGAGATTCAAACTGAGAGACTCATCACCTTTGATGAATCTGCAGTGCAAAATGAAGAACTATGCAACAAAACCATGTAACTCGTGCCTCTTGAGACCCAAATAACAGTTCATCAAGAAACGCCTGTCTACAATGAAATAGCATCCGAGTATACTAATATGACAAGTGATCAAGTGGTTCCAGCGATTTTATCGAATCCTGAAGCAATCCCTACAACTGACAGAACTGCCTCTATTCCATTTATAATGAAGCATCGAAAACAACGTAAGCAGAGACTGCAGAACGAATACGAGAAATTGATCGTATTAATTTAGAGAAATTTCTCTCTGTAGTTGACAATGGGTTAACGACTCTGTCATCCAGAATATATTCTTTTGAGAGCATAGTATCCTCTGCCATAGACATAATGGAACAGGACTTGGTCATGTTACAACATGGTCAGTTACAATTACGTTCTATAATGCTTTTGGGCTGGATGTTACAAAACCTTCGTTCTGGCTATGTGCCTTGGCGTCTGTTCTGTGAGACTCTGAATTCGACCTTCACTTTTCAAAACAAACTTCTAACTTTGGAACTCTACTTTTCTATGATCAGACTTTTTTCCAAAAGTTTTCCTTTTTTATTGGGCACAAAGTAATCTGCTTAAAGTAGAACTATTCCTAGAGAACAAAAATTATTTGAATACTTCCAAGAGACAATATTTGACCGTGTCCACACTCAAACTATTTATATATTCTGTCATGAAATGGCCATCGACTTTTCTTATGTATTTTAAGAGCCATTTCATAAATGTATTTTTATGATTCATTCGAATAGCATTTTTCAAATGTCAGCTATATGCTTTGAATGAAACATGGCTTTTAAATGCGTACAGCACAATTGCTCTTTCGTGTACAACCATTTCAAATGCATTTTTATGGATTTTGGGTGGGTTTTTAACACATCATGTTCAGATATATTTTCTGTGTTTAGAACTTATGAATGTTGTACATAATAAAGTGGAGTGGGTGTTGTGTGGCGTTTTAGGCTCCAAGTGAATTTTCCAGATTCATGCCCTTATACAGGTACAATTCATATTGCCCTAATATAGGCATAGATGTCAAGCCCTTATTTAGACATAACCCATGCAGACCAAATACAGGCATGGCTACTTCCACTCGTACCAAACGTCACAACGATTTCTTGGAAAATCGGCTTAAGCAGTCAGGGACCTTCCCCTTGCTTCAATATTGATCTGTCCAAGAACTCATGTACTTTGCAAAGAACGACTATTCCCTAGGGGTTCTTTCCTGAAGTTATTATGCCCGACTTTACGTCAAACTATGGCATTCCTAGACACCTTCGAGTTATAAATATACCTTCACTTGCTCTAGCAAGACACAGCGGTTCGGAGCAGTTCGACTATCTACTTGCCCGACGCAGCTCGCTACAGCACGTGCCGAAGGAAGCCAATCCTCCAGCTGACGCACTGATCGAGAGGCTGCCTTTCTCTTGCCGAGAATCCAGCTTCAGTGTTTCCAAGCTCCCCTTGCGGGGTGTTGGGAAATCGAGTCCCAAGACTGAGATACCAGACCTCCTACATTCTAAACTAAGGTATGGAGCGGATGAGAACCTAGAGAAAATCTAGGATAGATTTTTGACAAAGAAAACTAAAACCAATGCTACACAATACTTACTTCTTCCCGCGTACTAGACTTAGGTTAGGTACATTGGGGTAGGCGTATTTAGAAGCAGCAGTTGAGTATTTAGCCTGTGTATTTATGTATGTATTTTATATGGCTTAGAAACCATACAATGCTATTACAGTATTATTTCATAATACTATTCTCACTGTACGCATTATACTTTGCAGTCTGCTTAACAATTGTAGCAGTACACTTCTCTTGTATGAGGAAGAAGACTGTTCAATAAGCCCTTTTTATTGAAAACGCCCGTCTCACTCTTTCTTTGCAACTCTGTAGAAACAAAGTATGCACAATTGACTGACTGAAATACTTATCTATTGTTTCCGCGACTCTACAGATATTTCTTACTCTTGGGAAACAAAGTTGTCATGTTTATGCGGTTGTCAGAAAATAATCCCTTCTTGTGAATTCGAGAAAGTTTCTAGTGACCTCTGAGCTAGCTAGCACTCACTATTAAGCTTAATATATTCGATAGAGACCTAGTCGACCTCAGTCCTACGTCTAATCAATAGGATATATTATTCCAATGCGCAGAGCCTATTTGGAATATAGGAACTACACTACAGTACTTTTAGGTCTGATCACAAACACAAAAGAGCAGCTAGGAAAAAGTTGCCATCAATCAATCAAAGAACTTTATTTTCGATCACTATAGATCATAAAAGTACACCATAAAACAAGACACTTACTAACAAAATTACAAATAAGACCCAGAACATTAAAAATACCCCTTCTCTGTGCATTACAATAGCAGCACAGTAGAGCGATAAGAGTTACATCATTATTTGTACTGGGATACTTCATCATAAAATACTATAAAAACAACAATAAAACATAAAAAAAATCTTGAGGGATATTAAAAGAACGATGTTCACATAAAGTAATACAAAGCCCGCGATACAGCTTTAGCAGGAACCAAACAGTATGGCACAGGCTAGGAACAATCAGGGGAACACTTGGTATGCCTGATCCACATAGTCATTAGGAACCATGCTGTGCAGAATACAATAATATGAGATGTATTTGGCTGCAGTATTCTACAAGCCTCCTTGTACTTACTTACTCCCAGGTTTCTACATAATGGGGCTATCCATTTGGATCGAGATTGGTTGTACAAGGGGCAAAAAAATAGAACATGCTCAAGTGACTCAAAGTACCCCTTGGCAACAGTCGCAATTTCCTTCAACCCTGTCTTCTACTTTGCACCATTTGCCTTTAAAATTATTTATAGGTAGGCAGCTATACCTAAACTGCAGGTATAATTTCCTCTATCATAGCCTCAATTGATGATGTTGATTTAAAATTCATAAAAGCAGCCGAAAGCGATCCTTTACAGTTCATTATCAAATCAGTTTCAACAGTGCCCCAGTATACAGCTTTGAGGCTGGATTTATTAATCTGACAAAATGTTTCAGGTTGACTCCAGTATGCACCTAGTCCTAATTTCTGTAACAGATTCTTAAGGGTGTGCAACCATAGGATCTTGTCCACACAAGTTAGAGTCATTAATTCACAGAGGTCCACCCTTTAGGACTCAAGTGCTGCGGTAGACCATAGCCGGTTTCAGAACATGAGCATTCTAAGCACAATTTTATGAGCAATTATTTACTGACCTAGATCTAAGTAGAGGGGAATCAGTAGGGGTGTGTCGAGGCTGCACATCCGTTTGTTGGCCCCTGCTGGGTGAGAGAGTGAGAGACAGGGCTGCGAGCGCTGGGTCCGGGACTCGCTTTCCCAGGAGTCCCGGCTTCCCAAAGGCCAAGTCACCTGGCCCGCTCTCCCTGACCGCCCCGCCCAGCAGAACAGCTGAAAAGGATTCTGCCTGTTTAGGATCCCGGGAATGCCACACTGACTTTAGCCCTGTGGAGGAAGGAAGGAGTTTGACATCGTCGAGGGAAGGACTGACCAGCAGCTTGCGGAACCCGCTGCGCGGGTCCCGCTGCGTCGAGGCTGCACATCCGTTTGTTGGCCCCTGCTGGGTGAGAGAGTGAGAGACAGGGCTGCGAGTGCTGGGTCCGGGACTCGCTTTCCCAGGAGTCCCGGCTTCCCAGAGGCCAAGTCACCTGGCCCGCTCTCCCTGACCGCCCCGCCCCGCAATCCCCCCTCCCCTATCCACGCCCATAAGTAGTGACGAACCCCGCTGCGCGGGAGCGCGCGGGAGCGCCCGGGGCTAAGCCCGGGCAAAGGGCGGGCCCTTTGTGGCCCTCAGAGGCCAGAGGAGGCCGGGCTGGGCCACTGACCCTGGTCGTTTGTAACTATCTTGCTCGCACTTTGTACCCCTAGGGCATACGGGTTATGTCCACACGGAAAACTAGAAGTATGGCAGTTGCTAGTGCTAAAAAACTCACTGGGACACTGGATGACTTTATTACCCGCACACACGCATTAATTGACGAAGGAATCGTATTAATGGACAGGAGAGTATCACAAGACCTGGCCATGGCCAAACGTTCATCATTGGGCCTGATTGCGATGGCCCAAACCCCTATCACTGTTTGCCGTCCAGAAACCCAGGCTCTAATACATAGCCACGGAGATATTGGGGCTATGGATGGCTCTAATAGTAACACTGATACCGTTCAGGACTTGGAGGCTTCACCTAACCTTAATATTCTAACTCTGAGCGGAACACAACCGCAAGAGTCACACACCTGTGATACCACCGATGTTAACACTAGAAGTGAGAGGGGTAGGATTGAAGGGGCTATTCCTAAACAGAAACAGAAGGGTAATAAACAAACTACTTCTAAACGAAAGAAGGGCCAGACACACCCCAACCCCAATCCCCCTAACTGCGAGAAGCTGTCTGAGGTTCAAACTAGCTCAACAGGGGGGACACTCCCAAACAAGGTCGGTTTACCCCTAAATCTACCAGACGACGCCTTAATTGATCAAAGTCTGGAGGAAATTTTACAGTTTAGTGTAGACACTGGTAATACTCCTCCTATAGTGCCATCACAGGAGGAGGATGGTTTAACTATCAACAACTCTGTGATTTTCAATATGTTGAAATCATTGCTAGAACCCATAGAGGTAAGACTACGTTGTCTTGAAACTGTCCTTAAAAACATACACAAGGACATAAGTGCTCCTAGTTTCTTCTTAAATAATAAAACTGTCCAGATTTCTAATCAGCCTAAACCACTAAAACCCCAGGTGATTACTAAAAAAACATTGGAGTCCGCCAAAGAGGTGCCTAAGAATCATAGTAATACTCCAATTCAGACTATTTCTAACAATAAGCCCCCTTCAGCAGAGGGAACTAAGAAAACTGACTCCGGCCATACACCCTCCATAAACAACTCAAATTTAACTCCTCAGGCATCTTCTAGGGATGGTCTATCCAAACCGACAATCCCTGAAGTACTTGACAATGTTAAATGTAAGGTCCGGAAAAATATCCATCTGCCTCCAGATGCCTGTCCCTATGTTGTTATACTTACTGAGGTCACTGAAATACCCGCAACTGAACAAGAGTCATATCAGACCCTAAAAAATAAAGTATGCCACTGGTTAGCCAATAATTATCCTCTCCCTTCAAATATTCCCTGTAATATCTTGATGATAGAGAGAGCTCCATGGGTAGGACATAATAGGAAAAATCTTCCAGGGGATTGTGTAGTGATTACTTTCGAGAATACTGAGGTCGTAGAATTTATTTGTAGCAGAAGGGCACCGAGATACCAGGCGAGCACAGTAACCGCTAGACCTCTCTCCTATTTTTATCTCCCACACAATCAAGCCGACAATCGATGGAGTTGGCTTAAGGGTCCTCACGATCGTAAACCCAGACAGAGATCCAATCTTCCCTGGATGCCACAAACCCCTGGATGGGAGGAGGAATGGGGTGGGGGTTGGAACCTGGTTGGGAACAGAGGAGGCAGACCACCTCAAGGTGGCCCTTTCTTTGGTCCGCATTCTTCTCAACTACATCATTTCCCCCAACAGCGAAATGGACCTCCCAATGCTCTGTACTTCCCAATGGCGAATCGTTTTGAATGCCTCTCAAATACAGACTGGGTGGACTGACATATGCGGGGCTCTCCAAAGGGAAGGGGACCTCAGACCAATTTAATTCCTCCTCATAAGGAAGTGGCAACATCGGTCTTGATTACGGACAAACCCTCTTTTACTCCCTCTGATAGTTTGTTGGAGGCGCAGGAACGGGGCACACCATCTTTTCTCCCAGCCACACCTCCCCCACTTTGTAAATTCCTTACTTGGAATGTGGCGGGTCTAAATGCAAAGGCGCTGGACCCCATATGGCAAGAGTTTGTAAAACAATTCGACATAGTGGGTTTGCAAGAAACCTGGGACACCACAACTAATTTTGCACTAGATGGCTTTCGTAGCTTTTTTACCCCTGCAGCCTCTAGTGCAAGAGGTAGGGCAAAAGGTGGCTTACTTACACTGTGTTCCCTGGAGCTGGTAGGGGCATTCAAACAATTGGAATCTGCACCTGCAAACACGCTAGTCGTGGAGTGGACCTTACCTGGCTTCCAACCTTTTTTAGTGGTTAATTTTTATAATTCCAGGGAGTCTTTATTTGTGAATGAACATTTGACTTCCTTACTACAATTTTTGTCAGCCTATAGAAGCGACTGCACCTCTTCCCTAGAGATGATCATCTTGGGTGATTTTAATATTCATCCCTGTGAGGGTGATTGCCTTAATGATAGTTATGGGGGTTTACCGAAGGAGGCCATCCCCCATTTTGTGCATACAATTGAGGGTGAGTGTCTTGAGTCTTTCCTGGCGACTTTAAATCTATTTGAATTTGCCCAAAGTAGGAACGATCCCAGAGCCCCAACCTTCGTGGGGAAAGACGCTAATACTATTATAGACTTCATTTTTGTTTCATCTGGGGTACTAGCTAAGGCACGCGAGTACATGGTGGTCACTGCTAGTTTCAGCGATCACAATCCTGTCATCTTGATGCTGGACCTAGACTGTTTCCGGACACATAATCCAACAGATGTGGCAGCCCCAAGGGACTTGATAACTAAAGACCAGGGAAGGCGCCTAAAATGGGAACAAATAGTACCTGAACACTTCTTCCATTCACTTGCCCAAGAGTCAGAGGCAGTTATGGCAGTATGTCTGGACCCAACTGCTCGAGGCCCGGATGTAGTAGTCGCATACGAGGAGATATGCGGAAGGATTGCTAAGAATCTGGAGCTAAGGTCTACCGGGCAAAGGATTAAGAAACCCCAGAAATGGTTCAATAAAGAATGTTCCCAGAAACATAGTGCTCTGATGAAAGCTCTAAAACAAAAACCTAGGGACAGGACGTTGGTGGCCAATTTAAGGAAGGATTACAAAACTGCAGTTCTTAAACGCAAATCTGGAATCAAGGAAGAAGCTTGGGAGAGCCTTTTATCTACGGATGTATTGAGAGACAGCAAAAAGTTTTGGGCCATTGTGAACCAGCCCTTCTTCTCCAATGAAGGGAAGACCGACATGGACTGTGTGATAGAAGATGATAGATGGGTAGCCCACTTCGAAAAGATCTACGAATCCACAGCACCTGGTCTAACCGATAATGTCCATAAATCCCCTAACATGGTTATGGAATTTAGTAGTTCGGAGGTTGAAAGGGTGATTAGAGACACAAGTAAACACAAAGCCCCGGGACCTGACGGGGTTCCTGCAGACCTCTACATCCAATACCCCCAATTTTGGTCGAAGATATTAATGAACGTTTTTAACGCAATACCCTCAGCTGGTTTTCCTTCCTCTTGGTCCACCTCTATCATTGTGCCCATATTCAAGAAAGGGAACAGGGGGGACCCGGCTTGCTACAGGCCAATCTCCTTGCTGGACTCTGCCGTTAAGATCTTGGGCAGGGTCATTTTGCAGAGGCTTGAGGACTGGCTTGGAGAGAGCAGGATCCTCTCGGAGTTACAGTATGGCTTCAGAGCACACAGAGGGACCATGGACCAATGTCTCAACCTCCACCTAATTATCAGCAAGTACACAGTGGCGAAGGGGGGACTCCTTTATTTGGGTTTTATGGACTTATCATCCGCTTTTGATTTGGTCAATCGTTCTAAACTGTGGACTATTTTGGGCAATATGGGTTTGGACACAACTTTGGTTAATTTTCTGCACGATCTTCATTTAAATTTATTTGCATCTGTTAGGGTGAACAGGGATGGAAGGTGCACAGCAAAGTTCAAGTCTGGAAGAGGTGTCAGACAAGGCTGCATTCTGGCACCTCTCCTTTTCACACTGTACATCAACTCCCTGGGTAATTCACTGAACTCAGTCACCCCAGACATTCCGCGTATGGGGGGGGGGGGTACCTATTCCGGTCCTCCTATACGCGGACGACGCCGTCCTCTTAGCTCGGACTGGCACAGGCCTCCAAAAACTCTTAGATCACTTTGGCCTCTTTATGGAAGCTCTCGATCTTAAAATTAACTCGACCAAATCCCATGTTATGGTTACAGGTTCACGGAAAAAACACACGAAGATCAGATCTTTTAGCTGTAATAGTTCACCAATTTCCAGGGTCCCTTTCTTTTGCTATCTGGGCGTCACCTTCGATGAGAAAGGAACATGGGGCGCACAAATGAGATTAAAACAGAATGGAGTTACTAGATCCACTACAGCCCTTCTGCATTTCTCTAAAAAACTGGGATCAAAACCTATGGAAGCCATGACCCGTATCTATAAAGCTAAATGTTTGGCAATTGCCTCTTATGGGGCTGCCATATGGGGCTATGTCTCATGCCCAGGCATTCAGATTGCAGAAAATAATTTTTTACGAGCCTTACTATCACTACCTAAATCTTCCCCAATACACACAATTCATAATGAATTAGGCTTGGGTCACGTTACTGACCTCTTAAAAATGGCCCCAGTGATATATTGGGTTAAAACGTGGACAAACGAGGAAATCAGTTTAAATCATTGTATCCTCAAAGATTGTTTGTCTCTGGATAAAGCCAATAACATCCCGTGGCTGGCGTATGTTAGAGCGGCATGCGCGAGACTAGGGCGTCCAGAAATGTACTCTTTACCACACAAATTAAAAAAAGAGGATGTAAAGTGGGTCAAGCTGCATTTCCAAAACTTGTTGGAGTCTGAAAGGGAAACGGTTGAATTAGGTAAACCAATGGTACGATCACTTTTTCAACTCTCCTTAACTTTAGCCATGGAACCTTATTTGAAATATGTTACCAAGCCTTACCATCGCTTTCTACTCATAAGGTTCAGGTTTAATTTAATACACCTAGTGCTTGGCTCACAATCAAAGTGGGGTTTACCAGAGAACTTACCCCCCTGTACCTGCGACTGTTTTTCCATACAGGACACCCTCCACTTAGTTATGCTTTGTGAACATTATTTGGTGGCTCGCAAAAAATTTCTGGTACCTATTCTGAAAAATTTGAATTTTGTCCAGGTACGGCCAGCATTATTACATCTACAGATGCTGAACTCAGTACAGACAACATATGGGGTAGCCTGTTTTCTGGCAGCAGCTGCCAGACAAAATAAACTAAGAATGGCTGCTACTCCTAACAACCAAAATTTGACACTTGTATAACTTTTGTTGGACACCATGTAAACTTGCTCTTACAGTCACTTATTTTTAACAAAATTCGGTTCTTTGTACTTTTTATGAAGGTGTAGTAATGTCTTTTCATATATGTTTAATTGAATTTTAAACTTGTTTTGTATACCATGTCTTGCTTTTATGGTTTTAAATAACCGAATAAAGTTTCTTTGACTGACTGACAGTAGGGGTGGGCACTGGAAAATTCAGCAGGGATCTAAAAAATGTTTGTATAACTACCGGCAGATCACTAGAATTTGAACAACCCCACAGCTCTGCACCATATAAAACTGCACCTAGAGCTTTGACGTTATAAATTTCTATTGCTTGTGCCATCTTTCTGGATATCGTTTTCCGATGTTTTTTTTTTATATATATTCACCGTTTGTTGAATCAGGGATAGCTGCACTCTTTTCAGCTGTGGGACCCAACTCATGTTCTGTGTAAGTTTGATGCCAAGATAATCAAACACTGTCACTAATTCTAGGGGGGGCGGTGCCACCCACATACAGCTGCTTCTTACATTTAGTCTTTAGTCTGAGAGAAAAAAGCATACATTTCGTTTTGGAGCTATTTAGCTCCAACCCCCGTTCCAGGCAAAATGCCTGAAAGTTATTCAGCAACTGTTGAAGCCCCTGCGGTGACTTAGATATGAGTAGAGTGTCATCTGCAAAGAGGAGTGCAGGGACCCATTGTCCTCTTATTTAACACGCTAAACTATCTGCTGTGGCACGATATTCAGCACAGGGAGCTCTCTCAAGCAAGAAGCTACCTTCAGTTAGCCTTCAAATCAACCAAAACTTACAGGACTTTGTGATGCGCAACTCGGCTATCTCAACTCTAAGAAACTTGTCTGGAAAAACATAAAACAAATCTCCTTAGTGGAGGACTAGGCAAGCTTCTCAAACAGATCTCATGCCTGGATGACCCTTAACTCCTACAAATCACTCGCCCCACAACCATACTTTAATCAGGACTATCCTAGGGCCATAAAAATTAACTTCTTAAGGCATAGACTGGGGATTCTTCCATGTGCCCAGCATCTACAACCATGGCTGAGGAAAACAGCACAAGATACTTACAGGCTGTGTAACATCAAGAATGGCGACATTCTACATTTAATTGGCCTATGCAAAGAACTGCACCAAGCGCGGCAACAGCTCCTTAAAGAACCTCTTAAACATAAAGGCATCCGCAGCAGGAGGCAAATGTGCTGGCCTGCTTAAACCCTGTAAATATCAAACTAAACTGCAGATTGGTAAAATTCCTTATAATGGCCGAACCAAAAATTCCCAAAATACCAAAAAATGCTCCACAAAGCTTTGTCCCGCAAGTTGTCCAGCAGACGGGAAGAGGCCTTAACCGGACCATATTAAGGATGGCGACCAGTAGCAGAGGGATAACCCTTGCAAAAAGTCGAGATAATTTGAACGATGTGCCAAATGGGCAAGTATGGCTGGAGTAAAGACAATCTGAGACTGTATATCACAGCATCCAGAGAGCTAATGACTTTCCTTAACAAGTGTAATTAACTGTGATTTTAAACTGTAATCAGTGTTCTACCTTTGGCTTTTAACTGGTTTTAACAAAGATTTTTCTTTAGTAACTAACTGTCATAACTAAAAAGGTAGTTAAGGCGGATGAAATCATATTGAATGTCTATTTAAAATGTTATTCTTTTAAGTGTTAATATTGCAATGGTTTGAGGTAACTATGCAAAAATAAATAAACTAACTGTCAAACCATCGTCCTCCTATTTTTGGAAAGTCACAACCATCCCTGCTCAAAAAACGTATAACATCATTAATGAGCAGGGTGTGCGCTAGTGCACACCCCTGTCTATCTCCCTTATGAATGTGAATTATCTCCGTTAGAGTCCCATTATCCCTCCACCTCACTTGTGCCAGGGTGTTCGCATGAAGCCTTTTTAAGATATTCAGAAGGGGAGCCAGCACACCCATATCTTCTAGGACTTCCCATAGTTTTACTCTCTGCACCATATCAAAAGCGGCTCGCAGATCAACAAAGGCAACATACAAACTGCCATTGTGGATAGTCACTTCCCTCCAAAAGATACACATGAAAGAGAAGATTTGATCTAGGGGGCTCACTTGTGCCCTAAAACCAGCCTGCCAATATTATTCACCTTGCAAATCCAATCTTGGAGATGGGCAAGCACCTGTTTGCAGAAACTTTTATGCAAAGAATCTATGAGGCTGATGGGCCTGTAGTTCACTGGAAGTGCACGATCCCCCTTCTTAAATATAGTAACTATTTCTGCCAACTTCCATGATTGGGGAATTTCCATACCCGAGAGGATACTATTAGAGAGCAGATTGCTGCATGGACCCCAGATTTCTTTTTTTTTTTTGTATAAATCGTTAGTATTCTGTCGCCTCCTGGGGCGTGACCAGGAGCACAGGAGCGAATTGCCTTTTCAGTCTTACTAAGCGAGAATTGCAGATTGTTAGGCTCAAACGTAACGCCACTCACATGTAAGATGTCACTATCATTGGTCATCCTACGCGTATCTGTGTATAATTGGCAGAAATGTGCAACCCACCCTTCTGGTTGAATACAAAAATCAAACCCTGGTTTGTTACCCCTTGAAACAACAACGGCAGTTTTCTAAAATTCTTTGCTGTTCCTATTAACCAAGGCATCATGCAGAACTGACCATAGGGAGTCTTCCCACTCTCTTTTTGCATTAGTAATCACTACCCTATGGTGTGCTCTAGATTTAGTAATCTCTACCTGCGATTTAGTTGTAATATCAGCAAAGAGCTCACCTTTAGCCACTCTACAGGCATTATTGAACCAAGACTAAGGTTTAGGACAGGGTTTCATTTTCCTTCTTGGTTTGCCCAAGACATCCCTTATTCCCCCCCCCTAACATTCCATGTGTTTGTGTCATTGTATCATTTCACAGATCACTAGGGAGTTTGGACAGGTGTTCATAATCAGCAGTAACAATTCCCTTGATGATATTTAGGACTGCAGGGTTTTTGACTACCAACTCCCATCTAATAGATCCAAGATTATTTGTGGGCTGGAGCGCTCCAGTATCACAATAACCCCTACTCTCATGATGTGTAGTTGTTTTAATATTTAATGACAAGCTAAGGGTATTGTGATCACTGTCTAGTCGATCATTTCCAAATCTATAATAGCAGGCTGTAGCTCAACTTGAGCTAGGAAGTAGTCTATTTTACTACCGTGACCCTGTCTATTAAAAGTGGCTTTACCCTGTCGAGCCGAGGTACAATTGCCATTAGTGGCTCTAAGATCATGTTTGAGTGTTAATGCCAGCAGTTGGCCTGCTTTTGGTATCCATCTTACTTTAGGAAGTTCTATGTGGGGTGTACCCCATTGGTTATTCAACTCAGAAGTTAAGTCATGTGGTGCAGCGGCTATCGGTTCGAAGGTTGCGTTAAGATCTTCTGCCACCAATGTGAGGTCTCTTGCCCCATGATGGTGGAGAAGTGTGGCTCACTGGTTAGAGCAGGCAGACCCTGAAGCAGAGGTCAGACCCGGGACCAGGGTTCGATTCCCGACGCGGCAGGGTGTTGAGCTCAAATGTCCACGGACTTGATAATTCTCGCTTCGGTGCCTGACCTAATCATGGGTTCACACTCTGCAACTCTGGGCATTAAGCTTGCTTAATCTCCACAACGGCCCCCTGCGGCGGGATGCCTGGCTTTCACCTTGGGGATGCCCTGTAGGGGCTATCTCACAGGGAAAACCCAGGACGGGTTCCCAAGGCAAGCGCGGAGATACCCCTTCGGGGGTCGATTCTGGCGCTATATAAGAAATGCAATAACAATAACAATGATTCAGAAGCAATTGCTCAAGCTGATAGTAGTGGTTTCATCAATTCTGCCCTCTACTCTGTTATAAACATTAATTAATTTTAGGGACAGACCAGAGGGGAACAAGAGTCTAAATGCTAAGATATCCTTGGAATCACAGGGCAGGATGGTAATTGTACATCAAAGCGAAGTCTTAATCCAAATGCCCAGTCCCCCTGAGGGCCTTACCTTGGTACTCTTAGTTTTTTTGACACAATAGGATGTGTACCGGTTTCTAGAAAATGGTGAAAGACACAAGGTTTCTTGGAATAGACATATGTCGAAGGAGTCAATAAATTCTCCCCACTCGACATCAGGCAAAAGTTTGGCTATTCCTGCTACATTCCATGAAGCAATCCTTACCAATGATTCCAAGGTTAATTCAGCCTCCAGTGAAGTGGGTTAACTTTTGGATTACTATCAATAGGCATAGTATCAATTGTTGATATCATTGGCGCTGCTTGCCTATACAAACAATTGCTAACCTGCCCAGATTCGGGCTCCCTAACCCTGGGAGGTTCCTATTCTTGGAGGAGGAGTAGCAGCAAATTATCAGCCCACACATCCTCACCTGTATGCAGAGTAAGAAAAACTTGCCAGGATAGACAGTATGGGGAAACTCCAAAGAATTTGAAGAAAATGCCTCACCCACTTAGTAGTGGCATGCTTCATCATCAGTACCTATCCACACCTTGGTATGGTGGTACAACCAGGGTGGGTTCACACTAAGAAAATTGTGGGAGTTCTTATATAAATCATTGCTGGATTTGTGGCAGGGATTCGGAAGGTAAGAGATCAAAAATGTCTAGGGTATGCCCCAGGAATATTCCTTTAACAGGTGGGTAGCCTAGACATAATTAAAAACAGAGTGCTCTCACCTTGAGTAAGTATACTTTACTTCAAGATTCTTCAGGGGTCATGTGCTTCTGGTGGAAGGCACAATGCTGTAGTCACACATTCATCAAGTTCGGGTGCCTGCTGTTTGGAACCTACATCTTCCTGCAATAGATCACTGCCAATCCAATCTGTTGCTGGAGGTTTCCTTACTCAAGGTGAGAGCCGTAGGCCTAATTTCTTTGCAAGGCATGACTGCTTAAACAAACAGGGACACTTCCAGTCCTGACGAAGGCCCTAGAGCCATGTGGGATTTAAAGGCGGGGCAAAACATATTTACTTTACAATTTTTTTTTAGACATTGCTACTCAACTATAAATCTGAACTCTGTTTTTAGTTATACTCCAAGACATTTTTTATTTCTTACCTTCTAGATCCCTGCTACAAATCTAGCTACGATTTTGATAAGAGCTTCCACAATTGTTTCTGGTTGAGTCCGCCCTGGTTGTACCATCATACCAGGGTGGAGATAAGGGCTGATGATGAAGCATGCACTATTAAGTGGGTGAGGCATCTACTCCACAATCTTTGGATTTCCCCCATGACTGTCTCTTATGTCAAGTTTTTGCTAGAGGCCCTTTTGAGCTTGTGATTATATTTGGAAGAAACAACTAGGACCCCTGTTCTCTCGCTCTCTCATTGTGAATGAAACGTTTAGGTATGAAACAGCTCTCACGCATAGCGAAAACACTGTAGTAACGATGTACACCAACCAGGTAGTCCCAAGACGTTTAGTGTACCATTCTTCGTGCAAGGATGTACAGCAGCTCCAAACAGTTCTACACCGTTTCTCCCAGTACTCTACCACATTCCATAACATCCCAATATATACGACAACATTGATAAAATTCCAAACATTCAGAATGTTTCATTTAAAGGAGAACAAGGAACAAGTCATACGTACCCACTAATACAGGCGCCTCTTCTATATAGCATTGTGATTTCAGAGACTGAAGGGCTGGTCTGGCCTTTTCTCCATGAAAAGTTGCATCACATGCAGGGTGCAAGTCCAGTTGGAATTCCCTTCCGGAGGTGGCCCACTGCTTAGGAAGAATAAGCGTTGCCTCAGCTCACGACTGGGACCTGGTGAACAATCCTGTTAATGCTGAGGAATTATAGAGGTGTCAGCACAGATCACATGACGGGGGTACTAGCTTGTTTTCCCTTATACGTTCGTTAAACTAATAGCATTCACACTGAAAGGAGACCATCTGCCATCATTGCGGTCATGTGACAGGGGGACATGCATGCTTTATAATTATTCAGCAGGAGGGGTACTTTCAATCAAAACCAGTGAGCAATGGCTCTGAGTGAGCTATGGTCACGTGAGAAGGGGTGTTTTGTCTGATGTTTCAGTTACCCTATTTAAATGAGTGAAGCACATGGAATTTTAAAATGTAGGTAATATATTTTCCAAACTTGGTTAGATTGTGCAGCAGTGTTATCAACCTCATCATTTTCAGGTACCGCACTATTGGTGAAGGGGGGTATTTATGATGCAGAATGCAAATTTTTCCTTGTGACTTTCTGCCAATTCTGGGAAGGTACTTAATATCCTGGAAACAATGGCTACGTTTTTCCGAAAACTATGTGTCAGTCAGTCAGTATAGACCATAAAAGCACATAAAACATATATGTCACCATGTCACCAGGGCTTTAAGTGGGATGCAAAAACTGGAGGGTCTCTCAACTGGGTGTGCCACTATAATTAAGGGCGTGGCTTAAAAGCACTCAAACTAAAAAACCTATGTTTAGCATAGTGTGCCACCCGACTTGTATTTTGCTGTTTATGCCATTGCATCTTGATATATGATACAGCAAGTAACATCATACCTACAAGAAATCAGGACTATTGGCTTTGTCAATGGTTGTTAGTTGCATTAGATAAATAAGCAGCAACTATGGCTTATATGTAATATTGAAAAAGCTTCCAATTCCTGGTGACACCACGACGATGTTGCTGCTCTCGAGTTTCAAAAAGAGAGGGGAAATCCAGAGAGAAAATGACTCTCCGAGTCTTTAAAGGATTTCCCATCCCCTACAATACTCACCTGGCATCATGTCATGCCGTAACTGCTCCACTAGTGAGAAGTGAGCTGGGTAAGCTTGTGCACATCGATGTCACTGCTGTCCGGAAAAAAACGGACTGCAGTGACAGCAGGCACAAAACAGAGCCCGAAAGAGACCCATTTGGAGGCCCCCTTTAAACAAGCATTTACAATGCAATAGGTCTCGCATTAGGAAAGTTTGAGCTATTGGCATTGTAAATGATAATTGTTCTATATATGTGTTCGTACTTGCTATTAATAATTACTAATTTGCATTAAGTATTTGCATAAAGTATTCATTTTTAGCTGCATTGTCAAGTTAACATGCATGTTTCTTATCATTATAGTAGAGTTGTGAATCTCTACCGAGAACTGCGACTGGGAGGGCTGAAATGACAGTAGGGGGGGGGGGGGGGGGTCACATGATGAAACTCTCCTAGGGTAGGCACCAGCCTCAGAGGTGCCTTCCGAACCCCCGACTCCGTCACACAAACTCTGTCTTAGATTCCTAGAGAAGTGAATACAAAAGTTGTTGAGCTAGCGCTCGACCTAAAAACTGCCGGTGCTCAGACCCGGTGAGATCGGGCCCACTTAAAGCCCTGTATGTCACCTAAAATCAGGCTATTACATCAAGGAAAGGAGTTAATAACTATTCATTTTGATAAGTGTGGAAACGGTCTAAAAACATGTATACAAGAAGCAAATTAAGTACTAATAAAATATGCATATAAAGAGCTAGTGCCTCAATGCATTAACTAGAACATACTCGACATGCTCAGTCCTTTACAATGACATACCACATATGAATATATACATCTATTAACCTATATGGCGAAGTTGGTAGGAGTCCCTCCAGTCCTTAAATAACTTTTTCCTGTGTTAGAGGGATTGTGGGAGAAGATAACATTTGTAAAAACAACAACGCGGGCCTTACTTGTGTAAATTGATTGTTTCTAACCAGCGGGATGATACATTTACGCCTCAAGGTACAATCAAAATCACAAAAAAATATAAAGTGTAATGTATCCTGCTCCGAAAAATTATCACAGGGGCAGGGTTTCAAAGCTCCTGGCTTTGAAAATATTTTGGGAACAGCTAAAAACCAGTGTATGATGGGCATGGTTAACAAACGATAGTTTGGGTATCTCCCACAAACTTGTTTTCAATACTATATGTTGTTGCACTGTGGGTTTGGCTAGTTCCCTATCTTCCCTTTCACCGAGCCGCCTGGCCAGAAACATGTCCTCGATGACCTGCAAGTCACTGAGGCTTAGTGGTCTGGGGTTAGTAAACAGACCGAAACAACCTAACCTCATCAGCTGCTCCTTAACATATCCTATCCACGAGAACTATGTGATTGCTATTGACGTTGAGAGATTTTCTGCATGAAGAAATACTGCATTTTTATACAGCTGGGTGGGCAAAGAGAGACAGAACACTTTTGATCATCTGACTCGGATCATACCAGAGGCATGTGATTTTGTGAGATGGAACAAATATGGGGAGGCTGTGAACAGCCTGAGGAAGCCATTTTCAGAAGAACCTAGTGTTGTGCTAGAGAGGCACAGATTTTTCACAGAGAGAAAATGAATGCATGAGTCATTGGATGAGTATGTTGCTGCATTATGGATGTTAGCAGCGTGCAGTATTCAAGTCCACACACAGTAGATGATGTTAAGATGTTTATTAGTAGCTAAGTGGATAAGATGATACAGCCCCACCAGGAGCATCCAGCACGATGCTCAGCCCAATGCCAACTGAAGGCCTCAACCCACAGATTCCAAACATTCTCTTGCGCATCATAGCTGCAGCATTCTACAGGCTTGGTTAGTGGTGGAGAAAAAATGTATATTATATAAACAAGGTACAAGGATACTACATTATCCCCTTTCTTCCATAATGAAAGCAAAAAGGAAGAAACACTGGTCAGAAAGAACCAAAGAAAAAAAACGTAACCAACACAGAAAATGCGAAGAAATGGAAAAACATACAGAAGGACCTACCCATCCTCCTTTCCATGAATAACAAGAGAAAAGTAATAACAAAGCAAAATAAAAACAACTAGGAGGAAACTAAGCATGAAAATACTAATGACTATCCGACAGACACACCTACTGGCCCGACAGGCATGCGAGAAGGAAAGACACAGTACAAGAACAAATGTATGAAGTACTCAACTCTCAGAGATATACAGTAAAGTACGACATCACGAGAGTGTGAACAATTAAAAACATGAAAAGATGGATAAAAATACAACAACAAAAGATGTTAACATTACCCATCCTCCCACCAGAAAAATATTATTAACCATAGAGAAATAAACATTTCCACGTAAGCAAAAAAAAAAAAACATTATAAAGATCTTACTCCCCTCTCATTAGGGATCTATGAGACTAAAACCCATGAAGAAATATTAATGTAAGGTGACTGGGACTATGACCCATAATCCAACCATAAGAAAAATTAACAACGTAGCAATGTGAATAAAGTGAAACAAGGAAAGAGGGTCTAAAACCCAAATTCCTGCCCCCATGTAGGGCGAAACTCTATGTAAAAACAAGGAAAATGGGACTCAAACCCAAATCCTGCCCCAAAGACAAGGGACGATGAGTGTAAAACTAAGGATAATGGGACTGTAACCCAAATCCTGGCCCTAAACCGAGGGACAGTGAATGTAAAACTAAAGATATTGGGACTATAAACCAAATCCTGTCCCTCAAACCAGGGACTATGAGTGTGAAATTCAGGATAATGGGACTATGACCTATATCCTGCCCCAAAAACCAGGGACTCTGAGTTTAAAACTAAGGCTAATGGGACTCTAACCCAAATCCTGCCCCTCAAACTAGGGACGGTGAGGATGCTTCCCATGTAGGGAGAAACTATACGTAAAATAAGGAAAATGGGACTCTAACCCAAATCCTGCCCTTCAAACCCTGGGACTATTAGTGTAAAATTAAGGATAATGGGACTTTAACCCAAATCCTGCCCCAAAAACCGGGAACGGTGAGTGTAAAACTAAGGATAATGGGACTCTGACCCATATCCTGTCCCAAAAACCAGGGACTGTGAGTGTAAAATTAAGGATAATGGGACTATAACCCATATCCAGCCCCAAAAACCAGGGACAGTGACTGTAAAAGTAAGGATATTGGGACTCTCACCCTAATCCTATGCTAACAAAACACCTATAAAGCTTTGTTAGCATGCTGTAAAGGTACACTGAAAATACATAAACTTCAATGCCTGCGAAAGAAAACATTTTTGCATTAAAAACTTGTACATCTTTACCACAAACTTGTACTTTTAAAATGACAATGGTGTGCCTGTCACCGCAATGAAAACCAGGCACAGGCAGTTCAGAAAACACAACCATGACAACACCGGTGAGCGATCTCTCACTCGGTATATGCTTGAAATACATATGAAACTATGGTTATTAGATTAGTCCAAATATAAAGGAAAAATTCCAATTTCAGACACTAGATGGCAGTATAATACAGGACACAAGCAGCAGTGGGAAAACAATGCCACCAAAAATAAGCATGTCACCGTTCGTGTTGTAAATTCACCAACGCTCCAAAAATTCAAACCATCATGTTCTGCGGTTGCCAGATGCTGAATAACTTATCTATCAGTCACGCTGTGAAAACAACACAGCATTGCTCAGGTAGAAGCGACGTTGACCTTCTGTTTGACTTCTCAATAACTTTTTTAACAACACACATTGTGGTTGGCAAAAATCGGGGTTTTCGCATTTTGAAAAGCAAAACAGCATCGTTTTGATACCTCGTAGGTGCTTCCACACAAAAGATAGTGAGTTACAACGGGGTAGACCCTGAGAACTCCTTGACCTAGGTCAATTAAAGCAGGTACACATATAAAGGGTCGGAGTCTAATATAAACAAATAGGAAAAAACTCTCAAAGTAGTACTTGTTATTCTCAGTTAAAATGCTTTCATATTATCAAAGGCATCAATGTAGCTCAACAAACAAAGAAAAGATTCAATAAATTCGGTGCATATTTATTTAGCACATCTTATGTTTATAAACTGCATAAATTTCAACCCAGAGGGTAGGTGATATTGCAATTAATGCATTGGCAATATAAGCTTAGAATCAACACATTTCTATGTCCTTAAATCAACTCAAAAACATGTCAATGCGCTCAAGGTGCATAGAGGAAAAGGGTTAATTAGAAGGGATGGGTAAGTGGGGGTGAAGGTGGGGACCGGGTAAAGGTGGTGTGACTGAGTAGAAATCACAGTGAAAAATGAAAAGCCTTTACAGCCTATATAGATCTGAAGGTTCCAAAAACAATCTCAAACATAGGTTCCGTAGTTATCCATTATTTAGTCCTATGTTTGGAAACATGAGGAGTAATGCTAGTCGACGTTTCGACCCCTGAAAGGTGCGGGTGATTCAGAACCTCAGGATGGGGTCTTCATCAGGACGTTGGATTATAACAGGAGCGCCTATAAGTGATGCAAAAGCCATGAATGTATCTTGTACTCCTATATATTAATTAATGCACTCGAAATTAAATAAAAAGTTACCTACTTCGCATGAGGCCCGTTTGGGCCTACAGCCTGGGGACCTTCCAAGGTTCCTTAGTGATGCGTGAAGTCTGTAATCAAGTGAAGGTGGTATCAGTAAAAATAGGTTGATCCACCTGGGATGAAGCAGAGTAAAGCTACATCCACAAAAAAAAAAAAAAAAAAAAAGGGGGGTTGGGGAAGAGACTTACTGGTAGCTTTTCTCAAAGTCGTTCAGACTTGTGGGGTTCTGTCGTTCACTGGACCGGCCGGTCCGTGGTGGAACGCCTTGTGTCTCTGAAAATGAAGTAGGGTATCAAACTAAGTTGTGGTAGTTAATCTATAGTACCGCGCCAAAATGTCACAGAGGATTGTTACATCGAGAGCGCAGTTGGTTATGAACAGGGGCCATCTGTCTCACATGGATCAGCGTTAACGTGCTCAAAGTTATAGGGAAGAGGTGTCTGAGTTAGCGTTAGCGCACCCGAGATAATAGGGAAAAATTTGCGTGGTTTTGAGCATAAAGAGGGACGGAGTCCCATTAGGGAAAGGCGGGAGAAAATCTCCATCCGTTCAGTAATGTTTGTTACGCGCGCTTCACTAAGGTAGAAGCCTGGAGTGTGGCTCACCTGATCGTAGCGCTAGTCTGTCTCTTTACTCTCCTCTGGCTGTCAGCAGTGAAGTGAGCCACCGCGAGGTGCCGGCGCTAGATGCTACCGGGGGGCTCGCCCTGCTCTGGCCAATCAGCTGCAGGTTGCCCAGGGAGTGAGGAAAAAGATGTGTTTTTTTAGTTAAGGGATCGTGATTGTGTTGTAAGCCTATGACCCAGGGGAGGCGAGTGCAACACAGACTCATATGTAACCCATTGTTTGCCTGAACAGTATTAAAAGCATAGTTTATAAGCAAAATATCCACATGAAACACTAAGAGTGGCTCGACTCGATGTCAACATTGAAGGAGCAGAAATGGTATACAATAATGTACAAGGTTGATTATGCAATAGATTGGTGCTTCAACAATACCCGAAGTAGACCATCCATTCATATAGTGTACATATCGATTAGAATGCATTTGCTCAAATTGTAAGAGACCATTACGTACATACATCTTTCTCCGATGTTGATTGGCACAGCGTGACACAGTGTACATGTCAATGGAATATAGTACGTGTATTCAAAAACAATCCTCTTTGCCGCCTGCATTAGGCATTCTGGTCATTGGTTCAGTCCGGATCTAAAAGGGCCATCTGGGAGAAAGTGGTTTCCAGTTCATTAAGGCCCGTTTGTACAGAGTCAAAAAATTGCATCCATTTGCATTCGCGCACATTAAGGATAGAGTTGAGATTGCCTCCCCGTGGGCCCAGTGTAATTTTCTCAATAACCACCCACTTGATTGATTCGGGTGTGTGTGAGTGCTCCTGGAAGTGTTCTACAAGGGGGGCTCCCACCGTTTTGCACCTGATCCTGCTGCAATGTTGTAGCACACGGTTCTTAATCTTTTGTTTCGTCTGGCCTATATATATCATCCCGCAGGGGCAGAAGATAGCATAGATCACTCCCTCAGTGTTACAGTTCGTGAAGGTTTTCAAGGGTACAGACAATCCATTGTGTGTTATTGTTCCAGTCTCTAGGCATAATTGGCAGGCCTTACAGCTTCCGCATTTGTGGTTTCCCAGAATGGCCGGAAGGTTCCACATTGATTGTATTGTGGGGGCAGTCGGGTTGTCTAGCATAGAGCGTACTACAGTGTCTCTGATGCTCTTTGCTTTTTTGAAAGCATGCATTGGTGGATTGGGCATCTGGAGGGTCTTTGACACAATGTTCCAGTACTTGTTCACTGTCCTGCGTACTGCATTGCTTTTGCAGCAGTAGGTAGTCACGCAGATCATTCTGTCATCCAACGATTGGCGCGTCTTTGGTGTCAGCAGTGATTCTCTATCGCTGAACCATGCCCTCTTACGTGCTCTCTTCACCAATCTCTTCGGGTATCCTCTTTCAATAAGTCGGAGGATCAATTCATCAGATTCATGGAAGTAGTCATCTTTCTTCGTACAATTCCTCCTGATCCTGAGGAATTGTCCGAATGGTAGATTGTCCCGGAGGGCCCGGGTGTGGTGGCTAGAGTATTGCAGTAAGGTGTTTCTTTCTGTCGGTTTTCTGTACAGAGTGGTGAAAAGGATTCCCTCACTTTCCTTGATAGTTATATCTAGAAAGTCAATGGATTCATTATTACAGGTGCTGGTGAACTGGATATCACTTGATTGGGCATTGAGCCAGTGTGTAAAAGCCTCCAATTCTTCCTTATTGCCTTCCCATATTATCAGTACATCGTCTATGTACCGACGGTACTCCAAAATTTTTTCACGGTATGGGTTATTAGGACAAAGAATCCTATGTTGTTCATACTCGTTCATGTAGAGTATTGCCAGATCTGGGGCAAAAGCCGCCCCCATGGCTACTCCCTTCATCTGCATGTAAAAATCATCTTGGAATAAAAAGAAGTTTTGGGTCATAGCAATTTCCAGTAAGTCAGAGATAAATTCAGTTGGAACTTCCGCTGGTTGAGGGCGGGATTCCAACGCCCTTCGTATGGTTATCAAGGCTGGTTCTTGGGGGATGCTCGTGTATAGAGACACGATGTCCATGGTTACCAATAGATGTTTCTGTTTGTCAAATGGCCGTTGGTCTATCAGGTTTATCACCTGCATCGTGTCTCTCAAATAGGTGTCGGTTGCTTCCGCCAGGGGCTTCAGGAACACATCTATGTACTTACAGAGGGGTTCGAGAATGGACCCGCATCCCGATATAATCGGTCTTCCCGGTGGTTTGGTGGGGTTCTTGTGAACTTTAGGCAGAACGTAGATAGTTGGTATGCGTGGTTGGTCCACATTGAGGTAGGCATGTTCTTTCTCAGACAGGAAACCGGCTTCTTTTGCTTTTGTTGTTAAAGCGACGATCTGTCGTCTGATCTCGTTGGTGGGGTTGGCTGTCAAGCGTCGATAGCTCACATTGTTTCTCAGTTGTGAATATATCTCCTGTTTGTAGTCCTCTGTCCCCATAATGACAATTGCTCCGCCTTTGTCCGCCGGCTTGATGACCAGCGATTTGTTGTTTTTGAGGTCCTCCAGCGCCGCCCTTTCATCCTTGGAGATGTTGTGTCTTATGTAAGGCCTTTCTTTCCACATCTTGAGTACGTCATTCATCACCAGGCTTTCGTACGTCAAAATACGGTGGTTAGTCATGGTAGTATACGGTGTGAAGGTGGAGGGCGGCCGTAGTTGGGTGAATGATCTTGATTGGGAGAAAGGTTTATCCAAGAAGTAGCCCCGTAGGCGGACCTTCCGGAAGAACCTGGTCAGTTCTGTCTTGATGGTGAAGAGGTTCCCTTGGGAAGTCGGTACGAAAGAGAGGCCCTTGCTCAGGACTGCTGTCTCTGCTGGGGATAGTATCTGCTGAGATAAATTCATAATGGGGCTGGGTCTGGTTACCAGCGGTAAGTCTTCCTTCGTGTGTTGATTTCCCCGTGGTTGGCTTGTTGGAATCTCACCTGCTTGCTGGTGTTGTTGTAGCCCTGCTGCCTCGAATCGTCCCAGTTCTGATGGCCTTGGCCTCTGTTCGGTCGTCTGTTCCATCCGCGGCCTCTCCCTCGGGGGGGTCTCCACGAGTCGTTCTCTAAAAAAGGTTGTTGTTGTCTGTTGGAGGGGTCTTGTGCAGGTTCGTACCATTCCTCTTGATTTTGATAGTTGCTTGGTCCTGCCGCCTCGTTGTCACTTCCTCCACTGTACGAGGAGTCTGAAAAATTGGTATATCTTCTTCCTCCTCGCTGTCCACCTCGATAGCCCCCTCTGCCTCTGTAGAAAAAACGCCCCTGAGTGTCTTGCTTGAAATAATCCTCAGCTAAGTAGGGGTAAGTCTTTTTCTTGTTATAATATTGTATGTCCTTTGCTAATTTTTCCAGTTTCTTATTTTGAGTTTCAACATCAAAGTCTTTCAATGTTTTATTGAGGCGATCAAGTGTATCCTTCGCACTCGCATATGCTGAATGACTGGCAATTTCCTCCTTTAGTTCTGCAATTTCTTTAATTAACTGTTCCACCTGGTTTTTTGCGGTCTCGACTCCTAGGACCATCCAATGGCGGGAACAGTTATTCGCCACAAAACTGAATCCCTCCTTGAATTTTGGATCGTCCACAAAGATTGCCGGCTCGTTGCGAACTTGCAATCCCGTGGGTATGACGTTTGCCCTGAGATATCCAGTGAGCAGGTGGCCATGTAGTTTGGTACGCACTAATTTTTTCTCGAGACGTTCGAGTTTATTGATTTTCTCATTGAGTGAGAAGTCAACTGTGGTAGTGTTGGTTGAGAGAAAAGCTAAACCCGTGTCTTCCCCGATTAGTTCTCTAATGTGATCCTCAGTGTAAGAGAGGGTTTCAGATTGAAACATGATAGAGCCCTCAATTGAAAATAGTACATGAATGTCAGGAATTTAAGAAAAGGAAAGAACCCTCGCAAGACAGCTCTTGCACATAGAGTAGTGAGTTACAACGGGGTAGACCCTGAGAACTCCTTGACCTAGGTCAATTAAAGCAGGTACACATATAAAGGGTCGGAGTCTAATATAAACAAATAGGAAAAAACTCTCAAAGTAGTACTTGTTATTCTCAGTTAAAATGCTTTCATATTATCAAAGGCATCAATGTAGCTCAACAAACAAAGAAAAGATTCAATAAATTCGGTGCATATTTATTTAGCACATCTTATGTTTATAAACTGCATAAATTTCAACCCAGAGGGTAGGTGATATTGCAATTAATGCATTGGCAATATAAGCTTAGAATCAACACATTTCTATGTCCTTAAATCAACTCAAAAACATGTCAATGCGCTCAAGGTGCATAGAGGAAAAGGGTTAATTAGAAGGGATGGGTAAGTGGGGGTGAAGGTGGGGACCGGGTAAAGGTGGTGTGACTGAGTAGAAATCACAGTGAAAAATGAAAAGCCTTTACAGCCTATATAGATCTGAAGGTTCCAAAAACAATCTCAAACATAGGTTCCGTAGTTATCCATTATTTAGTCCTATGTTTGGAAACATGAGGAGTAATGCTAGTCGACGTTTCGACCCCTGAAAGGTGCGGGTGATTCAGAACCTCAGGATGGGGTCTTCATCAGGACGTTGGATTATAACAGGAGCGCCTATAAGTGATGCAAAAGCCATGAATGTATCTTGTACTCCTATATATTAATTAATGCACTCGAAATTAAATAAAAAGTTACCTACTTCGCATGAGGCCCGTTTGGGCCTACAGCCTGGGGACCTTCCAAGGTTCCTTAGTGATGCGTGAAGTCTGTAATCAAGTGAAGGTGGTATCAGTAAAAATAGGTTGATCCACCTGGGATGAAGCAGAGTAAAGCTACATCCACAAAAAAAAAAAAAAAAAAAAAAGGGGGGTTGGGGAAGAGACTTACTGGTAGCTTTTCTCAAAGTCGTTCAGACTTGTGGGGTTCTGTCGTTCACTGGACCGGCCGGTCCGTGGTGGAACGCCTTGTGTCTCTGAAAATGAAGTAGGGTATCAAACTAAGTTGTGGTAGTTAATCTATAGTACCGCGCCAAAATGTCACAGAGGATTGTTACATCGAGAGCGCAGTTGGTTATGAACAGGGGCCATCTGTCTCACATGGATCAGCGTTAACGTGCTCAAAGTTATAGGGAAGAGGTGTCTGAGTTAGCGTTAGCGCACCCGAGATAATAGGGAAAAATTTGCGTGGTTTTGAGCATAAAGAGGGACGGAGTCCCATTAGGGAAAGGCGGGAGAAAATCTCCATCCGTTCAGTAATGTTTGTTACGCGCGCTTCACTAAGGTAGAAGCCTGGAGTGTGGCTCACCTGATCGTAGCGCTAGTCTGTCTCTTTACTCTCCTCTGGCTGTCAGCAGTGAAGTGAGCCACCGCGAGGTGCCGGCGCTAGATGCTACCGGGGGGCTCGCCCTGCTCTGGCCAATCAGCTGCAGGTTGCCCAGGGAGTGAGGAAAAAGATGTGTTTTTTTAGTTAAGGGATCGTGATTGTGTTGTAAGCCTATGACCCAGGGGAGGCGAGTGCAACACAGACTCATATGTAACCCATTGTTTGCCTGAACAGTATTAAAAGCATAGTTTATAAGCAAAATATCCACATGAAACACTAAGAGTGGCTCGACTCGATGTCAACATTGAAGGAGCAGAAATGGTATACAATAATGTACAAGGTTGATTATGCAATAGATTGGTGCTTCAACAATACCCGAAGTAGACCATCCATTCATATAGTGTACATATCGATTAGAATGCATTTGCTCAAATTGTAAGAGACCATTACGTACATACATCTTTCTCCGATGTTGATTGGCACAGCGTGAAACAGTGTACATGTCAATGGAATATAGTACGTGTATTCAAAAACAATCCTCTTTGCCGCCTGCATTAGGCATTCTGGTCATTGGTTCAGTCCGGATCTAAAAGGGCCATCTGGGAGAAAGTGGTTTCCAGTTCATTAAGGCCCGTTTGTACAGAGTCAAAAAATTGCATCCATTTGCATTCGCGCACATTAAGGATAGAGTTGAGATTGCCTCCCCGTGGGCCCAGTGTAATTTTCTCAATAACCACCCACTTGATTGATTCGGGTGTGTGTGAGTGCTCCTGGAAGTGTTCTACAAGGGGGGCTCCCACCGTTTTGCACCTGATCCTGCTGCAATGTTGTAGCACACGGTTCTTAATCTTTTGTTTCGTCTGGCCTATATATATCATCCCGCAGGGGCAGAAGATAGCATAGATCACTCCCTCAGTGTTACAGTTCGTGAAGGTTTTCAAGGGTACAGACAATCCATTGTGTGTTATTGTTCCAGTCTCTAGGCATAATTGGCAGGCCTTACAGCTTCCGCATTTGTGGTTTCCCAGAATGGCCGGAAGGTTCCACATTGATTGTATTGTGGGGGCAGTCGGGTTGTCTAGCATAGAGCGTACTACAGTGTCTCTGATGCTCTTTGCTTTTTTGAAAGCATGCATTGGTGGATTGGGCATCTGGAGGGTCTTTGACACAATGTTCCAGTACTTGTTCACTGTCCTGCGTACTGCATTGCTTTTGCAGCAGTAGGTAGTCACGCAGATCATTCTGTCATCCAACGATTGGCACGTCTTTGGTGTCAGCAGTGATTCTCTATCGCTGAACCATGCCCTCTTACGTGCTCTCTTCACCAATCTCTTCGGGTATCCTCTTTCAATAAGTCGGAGGATCAATTCATCAGATTCATGGAAGTAGTCATCTTTCTTCGTACAATTCCTCCTGATCCTGAGGAATTGTCCGAATGGTAGATTGTCCCGGAGGGCCCGGGTGTGGTGGCTAGAGTATTGCAGTAAGGTGTTTCTTTCTGTCGGTTTTCTGTACAGAGTGGTGAAAAGGATTCCCTCACTTTCCTTGATAGTTATATCTAGAAAGTCAATGGATTCATTATTACAGGTGCTGGTGAACTGGATATCACTTGATTGGGCATTGAGCCAGTGTGTAAAAGCCTCCAATTCTTCCTTATTGCCTTCCCATATTATCAGTACATCGTCTATGTACCGACGGTACTCCAAAATTTTTTCACGGTATGGGTTATTAGGACAAAGAATCCTATGTTGTTCATACTCGTTCATGTAGAGTATTGCCAGATCTGGGGCAAAAGCCGCCCCCATGGCTACTCCCTTCATCTGCATGTAAAAATCATCTTGGAATAAAAAGAAGTTTTGGGTCATAGCAATTTCCAGTAAGTCAGAGATAAATTCAGTTGGAACTTCCGCTGGTTGAGGACGGGATTCCAACGCCCTTCGTATGGTTATCAAGGCTGGTTCTTGGGGGATGCTCGTGTATAGAGACACGATGTCCATGGTTACCAATAGATGTTTCTGTTTGTCAAATGGCCGTTGGTCTATCAGGTTTATCACCTGCATCGTGTCTCTCAAATAGGTGTCGGTTGCTTCCGCCAGGGGCTTCAGGAACACATCTATGTACTTACAGAGGGGTTCGAGAATGGACCCGCATCCCGATATAATCGGTCTTCCCGGTGGTTTGGTGGGGTTCTTGTGAACTTTAGGCAGAACGTAGATAGTTGGTATGCGTGGTTGGTCCACATTGAGGTAGGCATGTTCTTTCTCAGACAGGAAACCGGCTTCTTTTGCTTTTGTTGTTAAAGCGACGATCTGTCGTCTGATCTCGTTGGTGGGGTTGGCTGTCAAGCGTCGATAGCTCACATTGTTTCTCAGTTGTGAATATATCTCCTGTTTGTAGTCCTCTGTCCCCATAATGACAATTGCTCCGCCTTTGTCCGCCGGCTTGATGACCAGCGATTTGTTGTTTTTGAGGTCCTCCAGCGCCGCCCTTTCATCCTTGGAGATGTTGTGTCTTATGTAAGGCCTTTCTTTCCACATCTTGAGTACGTCATTCATCACCAGGCTTTCGTACGTCAAAATACGGTGGTTAGTCATGGTAGTATACGGTGTGAAGGTGGAGGGCGGCCGTAGTTGGGTGAATGATCTTGATTGGGAGAAAGGTTTATCCAAGAAGTAGCCCCGTAGGCGGACCTTCCGGAAGAACCTGGTCAGTTCTGTCTTGATGGTGAAGAGGTTCCCTTGGGAAGTCGGTACGAAAGAGAGGCCCTTGCTCAGGACTGCTGTCTCTGCTGGGGATAGTATCTGCTGAGATAAATTCATAATGGGGCTGGGTCTGGTTACCAGCGGTAAGTCTTCCTTCGTGTGTTGATTTCCCCGTGGTTGGCTTGTTGGAATCTCACCTGCTTGCTGGTGTTGTTGTAGCCCTGCTGCCTCGAATCGTCCCAGTTCTGATGGCCTTGGCCTCTGTTCGGTCGTCTGTTCCATCCGCGGCCTCTCCCTCGGGGGGGTCTCCACGAGTCGTTCTCTAAAAAAGGTTGTTGTTGTCTGTTGGAGGGGTCTTGTGCAGGTTCGTACCATTCCTCTTGATTTTGATAGTTGCTTGGTCCTGCCGCCTCGTTGTCACTTCCTCCACTGTACGAGGAGTCTGAAAAATTGGTATATCTTCTTCCTCCTCGCTGTCCACCTCGATAGCCCCCTCTGCCTCTGTAGAAAAAACGCCCCTGAGTGTCTTGCTTGAAATAATCCTCAGCTAAGTAGGGGTAAGTCTTTTTCTTGTTATAATATTGTATGTCCTTTGCTAATTTTTCCAGTTTCTTATTTTGAGTTTCAACATCAAAGTCTTTCAATGTTTTATTGAGGCGATCAAGTGTATCCTTCGCACTCGCATATGCTGAATGACTGGCAATTTCCTCCTTTAGTTCTGCAATTTCTTTAATTAACTGTTCCACCTGGTTTTTTGCGGTCTCGACTCCTAGGACCATCCAATGGCGGGAACAGTTATTCGCCACAAAACTGAATCCCTCCTTGAATTTTGGATCGTCCACAAAGATTGCCGGCTCGTTGCGAACTTGCAATCCCGTGGGTATGACGTTTGCCCTGAGATATCCAGTGAGCAGGTGGCCATGTAGTTTGGTACGCACTAATTTTTTCTCGAGACGTTCGAGTTTATTGATTTTCTCATTGAGTGAGAAGTCAACTGTGGTAGTGTTGGTTGAGAGAAAAGCTAAACCCGTGTCTTCCCCGATTAGTTCTCTAATGTGATCCTCAGTGTAAGAGAGGGCCCTCAATTGAAAATAGTACATGAATGTCAGGAATTTAAGAAAAGGAAAGAACCCTCGCAAGACAGCTCTTGCACATAGAGTAGTGAGTTACAACGGGGTAGACCCTGAGAACTCCTTGACCTAGGTCAATTAAAGCAGGTACACATATAAAGGGTCGGAGTCTAATATAAACAAATAGGAAAAAACTCTCAAAGTAGTACTTGTTATTCTCAGTTAAAATGCTTTCATATTATCAAAGGCATCAATGTAGCTCAACAAACAAAGAAAAGATTCAATAAATTCGGTGCATATTTATTTAGCACATCTTATGTTTATAAACTGCATAAATTTCAACCCAGAGGGTAGGTGATATTGCAATTAATGCATTGGCAATATAAGCTTAGAATCAACACATTTCTATGTCCTTAAATCAACTCAAAAACATGTCAATGCGCTCAAGGTGCATAGAGGAAAAGGGTTAATTAGAAGGGATGGGTAAGTGGGGGTGAAGGTGGGGACCGGGTAAAGGTGGTGTGACTGAGTAGAAATCACAGTGAAAAATGAAAAGCCTTTACAGCCTATATAGATCTGAAGGTTCCAAAAACAATCTCAAACATAGGTTCCGTAGTTATCCATTATTTAGTCCTATGTTTGGAAACATGAGGAGTAATGCTAGTCGACGTTTCGACCCCTGAAAGGTGCGGGTGATTCAGAACCTCAGGATGGGGTCTTCATCAGGACGTTGGATTATAACAGGAGCGCCTATAAGTGATGCAAAAGCCATGAATGTATCTTGTACTCCTATATATTAATTAATGCACTCGAAATTAAATAAAAAGTTACCTACTTCGCATGAGGCCCGTTTGGGCCTACAGCCTGGGGACCCCAGGCTGTAGGCCCAAACGGGCCTCATGCGAAGTAGGTAACTTTTTATTTAATTTCGAGTGCATTAATTAATATATAGGAGTATAAGATACATTCATGGCTTTTGCATCACTTATAGGCGCTCCTGTTATAATCCAACGTCCTGATGAAGACCCCATCCTGAGGTTCTGAATCACCCGCACCTTTCAGGGGTCGAAACGTCGACTAGCATTACTCCTCATGTTTCCAAACATAGGACTAAATAATGGATAACTACGGAACCTATGTTTGAGATTGTTTTTGGAACCTTCAGATCTATATAGGCTGTAAAGGCTTTTCATTTTTCACTGTGATTTCTACTCAGTCACACCACCTTTACCCGGTCCCCACCTTCACCCCCACTTACCCATCCCTTCTAATTAACCCTTTTCCTCTATGCACCTTGAGCGCATTGACATGTTTTTGAGTTGATTTAAGGACATAGAAATGTGTTGATTCTAAGCTTATATTGCCAATGCATTAATTGCAATATCACCTACCCTCTGGGTTGAAATTTATGCAGTTTATAAACATAAGATGTGCTAAATAAATATGCACCGAATTTATTGAATCTTTTCTTTGTTTGTTGAGCTACATTGATGCCTTTGATAATATGAAAGCATTTTAACTGAGAATAACAAGTACTACTTTGAGAGTTTTTTCCTATTTGTTTATATTAGACTCCGACCCTTTATATGTGTACCTGCTTTAATTGACCTAGGTCAAGGAGTTCTCAGGGTCTACCCCGTTGTAACTCACTACTCTATGTGCAAGAGCTGTCTTGCGAGGGTTCTTTCCTTTTCTTAAATTCCTGACATTCATGTACTATTTTCAATTGAGGGCCCTCTCTTACACTGAGGATCACATTAGAGAACTAATCGGGGAAGACACGGGTTTAGCTTTTCTCTCAACCAACACTACCACAGTTGACTTCTCACTCAATGAGAAAATCAATAAACTCGAACGTCTCGAGAAAAAATTAGTGCGTACCAAACTACATGGCCACCTGCTCACTGGATATCTCAGGGCAAACGTCATACCCACGGGATTGCAAGTTCGCAACGAGCCGGCAATCTTTGTGGACGATCCAAAATTCAAGGAGGGATTCAGTTTTGTGGCGAATAACTGTTCCCGCCATTGGATGGTCCTAGGAGTCGAGACCGCAAAAAACCAGGTGGAACAGTTAATTAAAGAAATTGCAGAACTAAAGGAGGAAATTGCCAGTCATTCAGCATATGCGAGTGCGAAGGATACACTTGATCGCCTCAATAAAACATTGAAAGACTTTGATGTTGAAACTCAAAATAAGAAACTGGAAAAATTAGCAAAGGACATACAATATTATAACAAGAAAAAGACTTACCCCTACTTAGCTGAGGATTATTTCAAGCAAGACACTCAGGGGCGTTTTTTCTACAGAGGCAGAGGGGGCTATCGAGGTGGACAGCGAGGAGGAAGAAGATATACCAATTTTTCAGACTCCTCGTACAGTGGAGGAAGTGACAACGAGGCGGCAGGACCAAGCAACTATCAAAATCAAGAGGAATGGTACGAACCTGCACAAGACCCCTCCAACAGACAACAACAACCTTTTTTAGAGAACGACTCGTGGAGACCCCCCCGAGGGAGAGGCCGCGGATGGAACAGACGACCGAACAGAGGCCAAGGCCATCAGAACTGGGACGATTCGAGGCAGCAGGGCTACAACAACACCAGCAAGCAGGTGAGATTCCAACAAGCCAACCACGGGGAAATCAACACACGAAGGAAGACTTACCGCTGGTAACCAGACCCAGCCCCATTATGAATTTATCTCAGCAGATACTATCCCCAGCAGAGACAGCAGTCCTGAGCAAGGGCCTCTCTTTCGTACCGACTTCCCAAGGGAACCTCTTCACCATCAAGACAGAACTGACCAGGTTCTTCCGGAAGGTCCGCCTACGGGGCTACTTCTTGGATAAACCTTTCTCCCAATCAAGATCATTCACCCAACTACGGCCGCCCTCCACCTTCACACCGTATACTACCATGACTAACCACCGTATTTTGACGTACGAAAGCCTGGTGATGAATGACGTACTCAAGATGTGGAAAGAAAGGCCTTACATAAGACACAACATCTCCAAGGATGAAAGGGCGGCGCTGGAGGACCTCAAAAACAACAAATCGCTGGTCATCAAGCCGGCGGACAAAGGCGGAGCAATTGTCATTATGGGGACAGAGGACTACAAACAGGAGATATATTCACAACTGAGAAACAATGTGAGCTATCGACGCTTGACAGCCAACCCCACCAACGAGATCAGACGACAGATCGTCGCTTTAACAACAAAAGCAAAAGAAGCCGGTTTCCTGTCTGAGAAAGAACATGCCTACCTCAATGTGGACCAACCACGCATACCAACTATCTACGTTCTGCCTAAAGTTCACAAGAACCCCACCAAACCACCGGGAAGACCGATTATATCGGGATGCGGGTCCATTCTCGAACCCCTCTGTAAGTACATAGATGTGTTCCTGAAGCCCCTGGCGGAAGCAACCGACACCTATTTGAGAGACACGATGCAGGTGATAAACCTGATAGACCAACGGCCATTTGACAAACAGAAACATCTATTGGTAACCATGGACATCGTGTCTCTATACACGAGCATCCCCCAAGAACCAGCCTTGATAACCATACGAAGGGCGTTGGAATCCCGTCCTCAACCAGCGGAAGTTCCAACTGAATTTATCTCTGACTTACTGGAAATTGCTATGACCCAAAACTTCTTTTTATTCCAAGATGATTTTTACATGCAGATGAAGGGAGTAGCCATGGGGGCGGCTTTTGCCCCAGATCTGGCAATACTCTACATGAACGAGTATGAACAACATAGGATTCTTTGTCCTAATAACCCATACCGTGAAAAAAATTTGGAGTACCGTCGGTACATAGACGATGTACTGATAATATGGGAAGGCAATAAGGAAGAATTGGAGGCTTTTACACACTGGCTCAATGCCCAATCAAGTGATATCCAGTTCACCAGCACCTGTAATAATGAATCCATTGACTTTCTAGATATAACTATCAAGGAAAGTGAGGGAATCCTTTTCACCACTCTGTACAGAAAACCGACAGAAAGAAACACCTTACTGCAATACTCTAGCCACCACACCCGGGCCCTCCGGGACAATCTACCATTCGGACAATTCCTCAGGATCAGGAGGAATTGTACGAAGAAAGATGACTACTTCCATGAATCTGATGAATTGATCCTCCGACTTATTGAAAGAGGATACCCGAAGAGATTGGTGAAGAGAGCACGTAAGAGGGCATGGTTCAGCGATAGAGAATCACTGCTGACACCAAAGACGCGCCAATCGTTGGATGACAGAATGATCTGCGTGACTACCTACTGCTGCAAAAGCAATGCAGTACGCAGGACAGTGAACAAGTACTGGAACATTGTGTCAAAGACCCTCCAGATGCCCAATCCACCAATGCATGCTTTCAAAAAAGCAAAGAGCATCAGAGACACTGTAGTACGCTCTATGCTAGACAACCCGACTGCCCCCACAATACAATCAATGTGGAACCTTCCGGCCATTCTGGGAAACCACAAATGCGGAAGCTGTAAGGCCTGCCAATTATGCCTAGAGACTGGAACAATAACACACAATGGATTGTCTGTACCCTTGAAAACCTTCACGAACTGTAACACTGAGGGAGTGATCTATGCTATCTTCTGCCCCTGCGGGATGATATATATAGGCCAGACGAAACAAAAGATTAAGAACCGTGTGCTACAACATTGCAGCAGGATCAGGTGCAAAACGGTGGGAGCCCCCCTTGTAGAACACTTCCAGGAGCACTCACACACACCCGAATCAATCAAGTGGGTGGTTATTGAGAAAATTACACTGGGCCCACGGGGAGGCAATCTCAACTCTATCCTTAATGTGCGCGAATGCAAATGGATGCAATTTTTTGACTCTGTACAAACGGGCCTTAATGAACTGGAAACCACTTTCTCCCAGATGGCCCTTTTAGATCCGGACTGAACCAATGACCAGAATGCCTAATGCAGGCGGCAAAGAGGATTGTTTTTGAATACACGTACTATATTCCATTGACATGTACACTGTGTCACGCTGTGCCAATCAACATCGGAGAAAGATGTATGTACGTAATGGTCTCTTACAATTTGAGCAAATGCATTCTAATCGATATGTACACTATATGAATGGATGGTCTACTTCGGGTATTGTTGAAGCACCAATCTATTGCATAATCAACCTTGTACATTATTGTATACCATTTCTGCTCCTTCAATGTTGACATCGAGTCGAGCCACTCTTAGTGTTTCATGTGGATATTTTGCTTATAAACTATGCTTTTAATACTGTTCAGGCAAACAATGGGTTACATATGAGTCTGTGTTGCACTCGCCTCCCCTGGGTCATAGGCTTACAACACAATCACGATCCCTTAACTAAAAAAACACATCTTTTTCCTCACTCCCTGGGCAACCTGCAGCTGATTGGCCAGAGCAGGGCGAGCCCCCCGGTAGCATCTAGCGCCGGCACCTCGCGGTGGCTCACTTCACTGCTGACAGCCAGAGGAGAGTAAAGAGACAGACTAGCGCTACGATCAGGTGAGCCACACTCCAGGCTTCTACCTTAGTGAAGCGCGCGTAACAAACATTACTGAACGGATGGAGATTTTCTCCCGCCTTTCCCTAATGGGACTCCGTCCCTCTTTATGCTCAAAACCACGCAAATTTTTCCCTATTATCTCGGGTGCGCTAACGCTAACTCAGACACCTCTTCCCTATAACTTTGAGCACGTTAACGCTGATCCATGTGAGACAGATGGCCCCTGTTCATAACCAACTGCGCTCTCGATGTAACAATCCTCTGTGACATTTTGGCGCGGTACTATAGATTAACTACCACAACTTAGTTTGATACCCTACTTCATTTTCAGAGACACAAGGCGTTCCACCACGGACCGGCCGGTCCAGTGAACGACAGAACCCCACAAGTCTGAACGACTTTGAGAAAAGCTACCAGTAAGTCTCTTCCCCAACCCCCCTTTTTTTTTTTTTTTTTTTTTTTGTGGATGTAGCTTTACTCTGCTTCATCCCAGGTGGATCAACCTATTTTTACTGATACCACCTTCACTTGATTACAGACTTCACGCATCACTAAGGAACCTTGGAAGGTCCCCAGGCTGTAGGCCCAAACGGGCCTCATGCGAAGTAGGTAACTTTTTATTTAATTTCGAGTGCATTAATTAATATATAGGAGTACAAGATACATTCATGGCTTTTGCATCACTTATAGGCGCTCCTGTTATAATCCAACGTCCTGATGAAGACCCCATCCTGAGGTTCTGAATCACCCGCACCTTTCAGGGGTCGAAACGTCGACTAGCATTACTCCTCATGTTTCCAAACATAGGACTAAATAATGGATAACTACGGAACCTATGTTTGAGATTGTTTTTGGAACCTTCAGATCTATATAGGCTGTAAAGGCTTTTCATTTTTCACTGTGATTTCTACTCAGTCACACCACCTTTACCCGGTCCCCACCTTCACCCCCACTTACCCATCCCTTCTAATTAACCCTTTTCCTCTATGCACCTTGAGCGCATTGACATGTTTTTGAGTTGATTTAAGGACATAGAAATGTGTTGATTCTAAGCTTATATTGCCAATGCATTAATTGCAATATCACCTACCCTCTGGGTTGAAATTTATGCAGTTTATAAACATAAGATGTGCTAAATAAATATGCACCGAATTTATTGAATCTTTTCTTTGTTTGTTGAGCTACATTGATGCCTTTGATAATATGAAAGCATTTTAACTGAGAATAACAAGTACTACTTTGAGAGTTTTTTCCTATTTGTTTATATTAGACTCCGACCCTTTATATGTGTACCTCCACACAAAAGATGGCGTCACGTACAGGAGACGCACGCTGAGTGGCTCACGGCGCGCTCTTGCAGTAAAATCGTCATTAGGCAGCATTGCGAGCTTGGCAAGAATGAAGATGTCATGAGGAGATCTGCAGCTGCTCTGCGCCACATCACGAGCCAGGTAAAGTGCGCAAGTTTAATTCGAAATTTGAATCGCAGCACGACAGTTGTTTCAACAGGCCTCAATGTAAGGAAAATGACAAGCCCCGGTGTAGGAAGGTGTTTAGCTGGTTTTCGACTTAGTTGGCCTGGGATCCTGCTAATCAGGGCCCCAGGCTATCGGCTCTCTCTGTAAAATGGACTCCATGTACCCTAGGTACATCTCCAATTGGGTATTGGGACACCTTATCAGCCCCTGTACAGTGTACTATAGGTACCCAGGGCATAGGTGCATCCAAGGCCTACCAGGGGCTACAGCACATCTTTTGCCACACCTGGCTGGCTATCCAACATGACACAACTGGCTGATCACTCAGCTGGGGCAAGGTGGTGTAATCACCCCTTGCTTAGATATAGTATACCTATGTCTAAACCTATATCTGGACACATATACACCTATAAGCCACTCCTATGGCAGGCCTTAACAATCATGGAGGCAGAGTGCTTGGTTTTATGTGAGATGGTGCTCTAGCATGAGCTGAGCCTGTCTGCAGCTTTCGGAACCATGTCCTTTAGCTGTTCTGGGATATTGCCATACCATATACTCATAAGTGCATTATAATCCTCGCGGTTACTTGCTAACTTTGGTTTGGCTTTATCAAAACAAGTCGTGTAAGGTGTCATACGCTTTGGAATACTACCCCCTCGCCAGTCCTGGCAACGGGGGTAGCATTCCACCCTTCTAGACGGAGAAGACATGTTACTTTCCTTAAGCGCGGTTAAATCTAACCAGAGCCTCAGCATCACAAAATGGATGCTGCTGTCACAGACACGAGTCTGGCCTCCTGCTGCTGACCGAAACTCCGGCTGGGGAGGCTTGAACAAAAGGTTTCCTGTCACAGGGAGGTGTTACACCACCCCAGACAGGAGATAGTGGATTGGAGCAGGGAGGGCTGAATGAAACTAGACACTGCCTGGGGCACACAAGGTGTCCCATGCAAAGTCCAGTTCAAATCGGTACTGGGGCACTCCAGCCCCAGCTCTGACGCAAAACTGGACAAAGGAAAAGGGGTGTAACCACCCCCTTCCTGGTTCCCACCCATAGGAGGGACCTAGCAGGTGATTCAGCCCCTTGATTTGGAATAAAGGTAGGAGCTGTGCCATGGCACATCAGATTATCCTGACTGAAACTTTGAAACAAAACTCTGGACCCTTCGACATCCTACTCAACGTAGAAGACTGAAGAATCTCCCTTGTGGTCAAGGAGTGGCCACCCTGTGCAAGCAGGCACCATCAGCGCTCAAAGGTTTTCTTTGCCGTTGCTCCCGCCGGAGCTCGAACGACAGAGACCGACAAGACCTGAACTCCCAGACTTACAGCAGCCCGATCCACAGTCCTAGCAAAGCTGAGACCCGTGGAGGCGACGTGAGACGTGGGACCGGCCATCTTGGAAAGCCAGCGACGTGCTTCCTGTGCAGCTCCAGAGTCACCCTCGAGGCTGCGCTTTGGGGATTGAGAAGCCCCAGCCCCGAGCAGCCTGTGCACCGAAGATTACCTCTCCACACTCACCGAGTGCTGCGTGAGGCCCTTTTGCACTTTTCCTGCTCGACGCGTTGTCTGGTCACTTGCCCGTTGGCTAGTGGCCTCTGAGATGACGATCTTTCGAATTTAAACTGCTGGTCTGGTTGCTCCAGACTGGCCCTAGCTCCCCTGAAAAGGAGCCACCGATCTGGCCTTCCCGGTCCGATTCAGAAGCCATCTTCGAGTCCTGCGTGGGTTGCATTTGCCAAGGCTTGGTGACTCCGATTCCAGAACCGACACCGCCGACAGCAAGAGCCTTCGTGGGACAGCTCGTGTCCACCAGCTGGTCATCCTCGATCCTTCCTGGCCCACGTGGCAGCGGAGACAAACTACTTGACAGCACCTGATCACAACCCGACATTGCCTGGTTCCGTCCTGGTTCCATCCTGGTCACTGGCTAGTGACCTAGACTCTGTCCCCTCTGCTTTCAGGTACTCTACATCTTCGATCCACCCTTGGATCCAACCAGACTCTTCTCTCCTGGCCGCCTGCAGCATCTTTTCCTCCAGGCTCCATAGAACTCCACGAAGAAACCCGACGCACTTTGGCACCTATGCACCCGCTTCCTGTGGGTGAGGTAACGAGGGTACTCCGGTGCCCCTGTAGTGATTTACATCCCTAGTGTCCTAGTTTCAAGAAGCTAAGTTCTAGTCCAGTCGTAAGTCTCCTAAACCTATAACTTTCTGATTTTTACGCACCATTAACTTGTATGGTAAACGCGGTCGCCTATAGACACTGCACCCGCATCCTGTGGGCCTCCTATGTCCTAACCTTCGTTAGTTCAGTGTAGGCCCAGCGATTCCAAAGGCCCTAGGCCTTACCATTGTTCGTGACGTGGTACTTATACCACTTTTTAGGTCTCGCTGGTGTTAGCAGCACGAAGCGCTGCTCCAGCGAAAGACCTATTGTTGTGGGTTTGCCGGGAATGGGGCACAGGGGGTGGTTACGAGCTTCACCTCGGCGATTTTATCTCGAGAACCCGCTTCTGCAGTCTGGCTTGCATCACGTTTGCAGACTCTCCAGGGCGCTGCAGATCTGTTTTTGCGATCGCGCCTAATGACTTCCGTGTCTCGTTTTTTTTTTAGGCAAGTTGCACGCGCTTTTTTTTTTGCAGGCAAGTGTCACGCGCTTGACTCTCCAGGGCGCTGCAGATCTGCGCTGCAGATCTGTAGTTGTGATCGCGCCTAATGACTTCAGCGTCTCTAATTATTTTAGGCAAGTGGCACGCGCTTCTGCTGGCCGTGTGCAGACTCTCCTGTGCCTTCATTTCAGATGTTGTTAACTAATGTGCTTGGTGATTTTTATTTAACCACGGTGTTAAAAGTCGCAAAGGTACGCTAAAAGCCGCCTCACTGGGACTACGGTTGCTTTTAAATTCCAAAGCATTACCACGTCTCAAACTTCGTAACTCTTCTTGTAGCTGACACCATTACGGTTAAAAGAACGGCTTACAATATATCATTTCTACGATAGCTCTCATGTTATGGAATTAATTAAAATCAACAAGTTATGTAAAAAGCCGCCTCACTGCCGCTTCTGCTGGCCTGTGCACACTCTCCTGTGCGCTTCCGTTCAGCTGTTGTGAACTAATGTGATTGGTGATTTTTATTTAACCACGGTGGGCTCTCATGTTATGGAACTATTTAAAATCAACAAGTTATGTAAAAAGCCGCCTCACTGCCGCTTCTGCTGGCCCTGTGCACACTCTCCTGTGCGCTTCCGTTCAGCTGTTGTGAACTAATGTGATTGGTGCTTTTTAGGTCTCGCTGGTGTTAGCAGCGCATAGCGCTGCTCCAGCGAAAGACCTATTGTTGTGGGTTTCCTGGGAATGGCTGAGAGGGGGTGGTTAAGTGCATAACCTCTGCGATTTCACCTCGAGAACGCGCTTCAGCTGGCGGGCTCGCATCACGTGCTCAGACTCTCCTGGGCGCTGCAGCTCTGGTGTTGTGAACATGCCGAACGTGCCTAATGACCACGCCTAATGACTTCCTTCTATCAGTCTAGCCGTCAATGTGCCCCGACGCCCCCACTCACCGGGTCTCTCATACTCCTTTCGTCCTGTCCCGCGGTAGTGGCGCTGCACGGAATTCGTAGGCGGCTAGCTCCCTTCCCTTCACAGGAGTGCGGGGTAGGCTCCCGTCTGCTTCCTGTCTGTGCTGGTGGCCCCGCCCTCAAGCAGGCAGTCCCGAGCAGTCCAGCCTGGCTTCCTGTGTCTTGCCCGTGCAGAGGGACCGGAAACACTCAATCCAAGAAAGGTTTGTTGCTTGTTGTGGTCGGCATTTGCTTGCAGCGTTTCTCAGTAGTGTCTACCAACTTTGTTTGATGCGCTCTAAGCTTTCAATTAGCTAGATAAGAATATTTACATTTTAAAGAGCTGCGAATGTTGCTGTATACAAGGAGGCGCGATAGACCAAGAATCACACAAGCTGATGAAGTGGGGAGCCGAGATCCCAACCTAGGTTTTTTCGAGAGAGAGAGACACACTTTCTGCTCTGCCCCAGCTCACCTCAGTCTGAAGTTCCAACGCTCACTCTGACCTGAATGGCAAATTTATTTCCTCTTATAGCCTTAGACAAACGTTACCATTTATAGACTGTTTTAGGAGGAAAAAAAGATTGCCTCAGCTGTGCGAGATCCTATCTTCCTTGGATCCACCTGTTGGGCAGACTTCACTGCAGGCTCTCAGAGCTGGATACACCCTGTTTAGTGGCCTCTTTATGCCGGGTGAGACCATAGCCTTTATCCTCTGGGACTCTCTCCCAGCCTCTCATGTGAGATTCAAGCAGACCTCTTCTCTGAGGTATTGAGCCCCCTCACACCCCATCGGGCCCCTGCATGCGGGCGCAAAGCCTTGAAGCACCCTCTCTGGGGCTTTACCTGTGTGGCGCTCAGTCCGATGCCCGCAGCCCTCATTCTAGGCCCTGCCTGTACATTGCAGCTCGCCAAGATCCCCTCCGGGCTCTTTGCCTGAGGGGAGCCAAACCTCTGTCCCTCCATTGAGGACCCCCATGGGGTGCGCATCCACCCATTCCTATTTGTACTGCAGAGTGCAGAGCCACTGCCCCTTCCTCTTGGCCTGGCCTGTGGGGCTTATAGCGCGATGTCTCTGCCTGTAGAGGGCACCTGTGCATGAACCCCCCTCACTGGGCCCCGTCTGTGGAATGCAGGGGTAATGTCCTTCCATCGATGCCCCCCATGGGGTGTGCATCCCCCAACCCTTTCCCATTTGTACTGCAAAGCCAGAGTGCAGAACAACTGGCCCTTCCTCGTGGCCTGGCCTGTGGGGCTTAAAGCGAGATTTCTCTGCCTGTAGAAGGTAGGTCTCCATTAACCCCATTCCTGCTCCCTCACCTGCGGAATGCAAGGGGTAATGTCCCTCGGTCCGTACCAGTTCCCGCTCCCTCACACCCTGACACTTTCACCTTCTGCTCTGCCTTTCCCCTCCGGGTTGAGGGTCCTGCGGGTGGGTGCGCTGCTCAATGGGACTTGGGAGCCCCCTCCCCGCATATGCTCCCAAGTACTGAGTACTTTAACGCCAATTAGGGGCGGCTGCCACACAGAACCATTGAGCGCCGCCGGCCCCTGAATGCATCTGCCTAGAAATGAACATGAGGCGGGGAGTAGGTGAATGGTCAGGAGAGGGGGCTCTCCCGGAGGAAGGGGTGGGGAGCTATGATTTTATGGAGCGATCAGAAGCAGTGCCTTTCAGATTTATGTGCACTTCAAAGTGCAGCAAGATCTTCGGAATCCCTTCGAGGGGGATTCAGAGGGACTTTTGCAATCTTCTCAAAGCGGGCTGGGGCTGATCTCTACAGGGGCTTGGCATCAATAGTAACGTTTCCAAATTACCATCATGACTCTGGGCAATAGCTTGCTTAATCTTCCCGACGGCCCCCAGCGCCTAGAGACCCTTACGGGTGATTGTGCTGCTTTACAAATGTGGATTATCATGTCATATGCTGGGATTCCCATATAACTGTAATTACTAATCAAAGGCCGGCTTAATATCCCACCCACATGTTGTTAGCCCCGCACAGCTGGTCAGGGGGTGTCCTCCGCAGAGGGGTCTGGGCTGCTGCTGCCCTCACACTGCACTACAGCTAGTGCATACTGGCCGAGGTCTGCAGAAAAACGCACAGCTGATACAGCGCCTCTCAAGAGACAACCGCGTGGGAGCTATGCAAATGTTTATAAAAGTGTGAATGCGGTGGCACTGGTGCCTCTCTGGTGCCTATTAGACTCGCAAGTCCTTGGGGAAAAAAAATGTTGTGTTTGTAATCATTTTGGTGCATTTAAGACAGAGTTGCACGAAACTTCATCTTAAAAGGATGCCCTGCCACGGTCTAAGGTAGCTCTGTGCCACCATGGCTCACTGCTTTTCTCTGCCCGGCCACAGGCTCTGGTGACTTGAGAAATCCGTGGCTCACAGGGCTCGGGTGGCTTCCTGACACTGTGGAACTGTTCCTTCTATGTTGTCTCAGGGATACCCGTCTCTGTCGGAATCTGGCCTTCCCCTGGCACGGCTAGCATTGGGATGCTGTGGCTCACAGTACTCTGCGCCGCCACAGGCGGGGACTCACTAGAGTCAAATCTGTAGTTGCACAGTTCATTGAAACAAGCATTTGCAATGCAATAGGTCTTGCATTTGCGAGAGTTTGAGCTATTGGTATTGTAAATGGCAATTCCTTTTATTAAAAGCGTTTGAAAACCTGCAAGCTGTGCGTAAACAAGCACTTTGTAATTGTAGTCCTTGCTTATGAGAAGCAAAGCTGGCAGTCTCTTTTACTAACAGCCTTGCTTCTTGTAAGCAAGGACTATACGTACAAAGTGCATGTTTATGCATGGCTTGTAGGTTTTCAAAACAATAGAATAAAAGGCATTGTCATTTACAATGCCAATAGCTCGAACTATTGCAAATGCGAGACCTATTGCATTGCAAATGCTTGTTTTAATATATTGTTTGAGTAGCCACCCGGCCTATCCATAATTGTGCAGCTTATTGTATGTTATATTGAGTTCTTTGTTTAACGCTTGTGCTTCTGTGCTCATAAAGAGTATAGGGGATTATTCTAGAAATAAATACATATATTTTGTAATATATAACTTGTGTGGTGTCCTTTCATTTGGTATTTAAAGGATTGCATATGGTAAAACAGCTGGCTTCACATACCCTCTTGAGTTTAGCCTAAGACTGCTTTTGTCCATGCTACCCCTAAGATAGCTGGTCTATAAGGTTGACTTACAACCAATCATCATAAGGGTCGTTTGGACTGGTGCAAGGTGCTCACTAGGATTAGTGATCATCATATACCAGGCAAACTTCTCACACCCGAAAAATGTACAAATTTCACTAATATGACAACTCCTGTAGCAGAAGGCAGAGACTAGGCGATTTGAGTTAATTCCAGCCATAACACAAGCCCGATATTGAAAACATGCCAACCGATGCGTAATAAAACTGTCTCACCTCCATTGATTTGTGTGCCCTTCAAAACAAACTGCCTAAGAAGCAGTAAATCAACTCCGATGGGCCAAGAGCAATAAAGTAAAAAAAAAAACATTTCCATGTGAAAGCAGCAGATTAATGTTCACTTTTACGTTCCTGTGTGGTCCAGCGTACCTTTCACATAGGCTCAGCTCCCAATACGTTGCACACAACAGATAGGCACAAAGTATTCTCCATCTAAGTTAACATATTTGTGAACCACTGAAAATAATATTACTGGATCACTCACATGTGATGAAACACCTCCTATCGACAGTTACTTGATGTAAAACGAATTGAGCATTGCAAAACAGGCAACTGTGGTTGGGCCTTAGGTTGGCACAAATGGAGCAGTGTAAGGCAGGCAACATGGTTGGGTCGTCCGTTGGAATCGACGCTGGTGGGGCTTGCTGCCTTACGCTCCAAATGAAAAGCTCTTAACTTAGTTACACTTAGTTAATTCCAATTGATATAATCTGTTTGAATTTCATGTACCTTGAAATCTCTTGGTTTCACTTCATCTCTATTCTTCTTTCTCTTTAGTTTCTTGTTTGAGCATGTGGTCCTCTCCAGCTCGTCGCCATAAATAATGTAGTATTCAAGTCCACACACAGTAGATGATGTTAAGATGTTTATTAGCAGATAAGTGGATAAGATGATACAGCCCCACCAGGAGCATCCAGCATGATGCTCAGCCGAATGCCAACTGAAGGCCTCAGCCCACAGATTCCCAACCTCCTTTTGCGCATCATACCTGCAGCATTCTACAGGCTTGGTTAGTGGTGGAGAAAGAATGTATCCATACTAATATAATAAAGAGAGAGCCCAAACCTTTGAGGTGGGTAATCTCAGGAACCACAGCCCCAATCACAACACCCAATACAGCGTTGGAAAGGGCAGTTGCATCAGAAGGACATAGGCTATTCAGACGACCACCATATACATTTAAAAGGTAAAAGAACCGTGCCAGCAAAGTAGTCCCTTGTGGGCGTGTCTGCATTGTGCTGTGGGTGTGTGCTGGGGGCATGACAAACGCTGGGGGCGTGTGGTACGTTCCGCCCTTCATGCCATGTCACATATTGTGTGCTAATCCCACCCTGCTCCCTTTAAATACCCCTGCACCCTATAATCATAACCCACCCTTACTCCTTAAAATACCCCAACACCCTTAAACACTAACCCATCTTAACCCTATAAATATACCCTGTACCCCAAAACTCAAACCTATCACTAAACCCTAAAAATACCCATGTACCCCAAAACCCAAACCTAGCCATGAACCCTAAAAATAACCCTGTAACCCAAAACCCAAACCGACCCCTGAACCCTAAAATACCCCTGTACCCCAAAACCCAAACCTAGCCCTGGACCCTAAAAATACCCCTGTACCCCAAAACCCAAACCTAGCCCTGAAATCTTAAAATACCCCTGTACCCCAAAACCCATACCTATCCCTAAACCCTAAAACTACCCCTGTACCCCATAACCCAAAACTATATCTGAACCCTTAAAATACCCAAACACCTCAAAACATATACCTCAGTACCCCAAAACATATACCTCTATACCCATACTTTCCTTATCCAAACATTAAAAAAAAACATGTTTTTACCATTCATGCATTGACAACGAATTTCGTTGTAAATGTATGCGTGGTAAAAGCATATAAAATGTAATGCCATGCGTTATAATGGCATTGCGGAGTCATGGTACTTTTGTAATGAAAGTATGCGGAGTGTTGGTATGCGGAAAGAAAGTTGCGGAATAATGGGTGTTTACCCTCCCCCGGTAAGTACATTGGTGGCACGGCGGCCCACATCTCCAGCAACATACTCATATTTTTTCACCACCCATTTGAAAAATGCACAGGTCTCTCTCATTGATGCCAGCACCGACATACACTTTTAGACACACCGCCCGCCACAAGTTCTAGAATAGCGAACTTTAAAGCTGGGGAGCTACGTTCGAATCTCGGCATCAGCTCAACATCCTGTGATTCCAGGCAAATCGCTTTGTCTCCCCGTGCCTACCACAAATGAATGTGTTCTTCTGTAATGTAAATTGTGCTCATGCCATGTTGTCGAGTTTGCGCTATATAAAATATTGCAAGGAAAAATAAAGTAGAGAAACTCGAGTTCACACACTACTGAGCGCGCACTCTTAAGTGCATCAGCAGTGCACTGTGAAACGGAGCGTTTCACAGGCCTGTCACAGATAAGAAATGCTATCAAAACGAAATCCTACAAAACAATATACTACTGGCCGGCAGCAATTCATACCCGGACAACGTCGGGACGGGCAGCTAGTATTATATAAACAAGGTACAAGGATACTACACAGCTGCATGTGACTTAGGTGAATTAGTACATAACTACATGTGTGACCAAGTTATACATTTTTCCTACTATAAGGAGACCCAAAGAAAGCTTACTGTGTAGCAAGAAACCTACACTTTAGGAGACATTGACTTTAGGCAATGGGGTTGTAAGGTCGACTCTGGCATACAAAGCGTTGGACTTTAGTAATGACACCAAATGTGTGGGGGGTGTAGTAAGAGTGCACGCTACAAAAAAAGCTGTTTAAGAACTGATGTTTTGTGCTATAGGGGTGGGGATAAAGAGTACTTGGCAAATTCCTAGCCGTGTCCAGATGTCAGTAAAAAAAAATTAAAGTGCCAAAAATATGGCCACGGCGAGTGATAGTCAACTATTTAATAGTTTGAAGAGGTGCAAGGTTATCCTATCTGTGAAAACACAATTCTGTTGCAGGACTAAACATCTGTCTTGTATAATCAGATTGGGGAAAGGAAGTACGGGTAAAGGTTGATACTTGCTCTTCCATTGCTTTAGTTTTAGATGTGTTGTACAAATCTAATTTTGTGCAGAGCGAGATTTCCCATCTGATATCTTGATCAGTCTATGATGGGAAGAAAATTAACCCGGTGGGATATTTTTAACCTACCATTGAATTTCAAAGTAAACACAAGTTCAGTGTACTCCAGTTCTACAACCATTTGATTCTGGATCAGACTGCGTTGTGATAGTTGTTTCTAGGAATGTAGGCATTGGTGCTTTTTTATGCAAAAGTATGAAGGGAAAGAACATACCGTCTGATAGGCTTCCCGGTGTTGAAGGGAAGTGGAACACCATTACAGCACAACTGAAAAAGAAACTATGACAACTGTGTCGGCTAATAAATAGTTTAAAACACTTTTGTGAGAAAGAAGATTTAAGACACATACCAAAAACTGCTCACATTTCTTTTGGCAAAGAGAGGCACTGGCGATGCCAGCCAGAGGTTAATTTGATTGTTGTCTCGTCTACAGGGTTTAATTCCGAATTATGTTCCATTCCTGGTGGCAAGAATGTCACGGAAGATTTTGGTAATCTTGGAAGGCACTTTAGAGACACCCTTTACCCTTCATGCGCTCCCCTTTCCCATCCATAAAATTGTAGGTAACTATTCTGCTTCGTCGTTGGTAAAACGCTCGCCTTCATTTTTTTTTTTTTTTAAATACTGGTGGTGTGAACCATAGCTATGGTTGCCACATTCCATGAGAAAAATACCGACCATCTGTTGTGTTTTAAGACCCTGCAATAGCCCGAACATGATACTAAATTGTACATTAAACAAAATCGTAACATGACGTTGCTGCCTTTGTTTACTTTAATTAACAGGGACCGTGAACGCAGCTCTGGTGCACATCTAAAATGTTTTTCTAATTACATTTGCTGTTTGAATTACGCAGGGATTAAGGGTAAAAAATACCGGCATTGGGTGATTTTGCTTATTTTTGTACCAAAAGGGGAATTAAAAAACCGGCCACGTGGCAACCCTACAGGCGACGTACGAAGCTTGCAAGCTACATCCTCCCATCACTCAGCATATGTCACCTACTTGTCTTTTGACCCACACCCTCAATAGTTCCCTACATCCTGTCATCTCAGCACCCCCCACCCCCGCCCCCCCTCTCTAGCATTTCTACTGTCACCTCACATTTCCGCCTCCTTCTACTCCAAATGAACTACTCTTCCCGTCGTGCGCTGCGGGCTTGTTATTCGGTGACATCACGTGTTGCCGGATGAAGATGGCGGCACGCTGGAGCAGTGAGAATGTGGTGGTGGAATTCAGGGACTCTCAGGTGAGTTAGGGGCGGACCTGGGACTTCAGGATAAGGAGAACCTACTGCATTGTGTCTTATGGAAGCCTTGCATATCCTCATACGTTTTCCATTTTAACTGTATTTAGTTCTCTCCCATGCGATCTTATGTCCCTCCCAGTCAGAGTTTGTGATGTGCAGTCTGTAGATTTTACGTGTTTGCGATGAGACGTTCAAATGTTTGCGAGCAAAGGGAATGGATCATATTCGATCTGTTTTTTCTTCTCCATCTGCTGTGCTCTCAAGTTTAGAGTTTATTCTGCCACCATTTACTGTTTGACTGTCTCTTCAATGCTCGATTTTGTCTGGGTCAAAAGTAAAGATACCCATTTAGACCTCAGAGCGTCTCTTCTTACTGTTGCTGAGTACACGTTGTCTGCGGTGCTCCCGCCTTCATTTCACCTGTCCTCGATGTTTGGTCGTATACACGAAGAGCCTTTACAAACGAATTAGGTTTTGCCTTGCCCAGCCCACGCCCGGACATTGACAACATGTACCTGGACTGTGTTTTGGAGAGGTTTCGTTATTCATCTTCACTAAAACGTACTTTTTTGTATATTCGCTTGCATTGATTCCTCTCTTCTCTGCGACTGCTTGAGCTTTAATGTTATTACATAAAGTATTTATTTTTGTTCCTTGGTATTGTCATGCCATGGCTACCAACAATATACCAGGAATTAAACCAGGGAAAGCATTATGTTAGGGTAAGCATTATCATAAAATGCACGCGCTCAGTATGTAATGAATGGCTACTATAATATGGTGGCTTGCATTATAGGTATCGTATGTGTGTATATATGTGTGTGTGTGTATATATATATATATATATATATATATATATATATATATATATATATATATATATATATATATTTTTTTTTTTAAATAATATATCTAACACCTTAGAGCTGCACGCCTGCAAGTACAGTTATGTACTTTTAGTCCACGTGGCTCGGAGTAAAGAGAGTCTTCTACATATTATGTCATCTTTTTAGCCCCGGCTATTCAATGAACCCTATTCTCTCTGCATTGAAGATTTCACATACCTTTACAGCCCTGGTGTTCTCTGGTCATTAATGATACGGTTTTAGTTTCGATTTTGCATATGAATTGGCAATTTTATGGAGCATGAAATGAAACTGATAAGAATTTTTTAACGTTTTTGTATTTATTTGATCCTTATTTTGGTGTACATTAATCGCAAATAATTTTAATTATTAAGCAATTAAGGATTTTTTTGACTAACTGATATATATATATATATATATATATATATATATATATATATATATATATATATATATATATATATATATATATATATTCACAGAATAAAACATAGGTTTCACACCAGTTATAGTTAGGAATTAGCATTTAAAAAAACTATTAAATTCACTGAAAAAGCCATAGGTTTGACACCAGTTCTAGTTAGCTGGAAATTTTACTGACATAAAACCATTGAAATTCCCATGTTATAGTTAGTTGGACTCACTATAACTTGCGCGCCTGCAATGCACTGCTGATGACGTCACATATTACATCACTCATGACATCACTGATGACACCATCCAGTGAATGTGTGTCTTTCTGAAAAATAAATGTTTTATATTTTAGTTTCTATTTTTGAATATGTGTTTCAAGGGTTACATTACACTGAAAGGAGGTCTGTCATTCTGTCACAAGGATGGTGTCATTAGTGATGTCATGAGTGATGTAACATGCCATGCCTCATATCGTGTGCTAATCCCACCCTGCTCCCTTTAAATACCCCTGCACCCCATAATCATAACCCACCCGTACTCCTTAAAATACCCCAACACCCTTAAACACTAACCCATCTTAACCCTATAAATATACCCTGTATCTCAAAACCCAAACCTACCCCTGAACCTTAAAAATACCCCTGTAACCCAAACCTAGCCCTGAACCCTAAAAATACCACTGTACCCCAAAACCCAAACCTAGCCATCAACCCTAAACATAACACTGTAACCCAAACCGACCCCTGAACCCTAAAATACCCCTGTACCCCAAAACCTAGCCCTGGACCCTAAAAATACCCCTGTACCCCAAAACCCAAACCTAGCCCTGAACCCTTAAAATACCTCTGTACCCCAAAACCCATACCTATCCCTAAACCCTAAAACTACCCCTGTACCCCATAACCCAAAACTATATCTGAAACCTTAAAATACCCAAACACCCCAAAACATATACCTCAGTATCCCAAAACATATACCTCTATACCCATACTTTCCTTATCCAAACATTTAAAAAAAACATGTTTTTACCATTCATGCATTGACAACGAATTTCGATGTAAATGTATGCGTGGTAAAAGCATATAAAATGTAATGCCATGCGTTATAATGGCATTGCGGAGTCATGGTACTTTCGTAATGAAAGAATGCGGAGTGATGGTATGCGGAAAGAAAGTTGCGGAATAATGGGTGTTTACCCTCCCCCGGTAAGTACATTGGTGGCACGGCGGCCCACATCTCCAGCAACATACTCATATTTTTTCACCACCCATTTGAAAAATGCACAGGTCTCTCTCATTGATGGCCAGCACCGACAAGTTCTAGAATAGCAAACTTTAGAGCTGGGGAGCTACGTTCGAATCTCGGCATCAGCTCAACATCCTGTGATTCCAGGCAAATCGCTTTGTCTCCCCGTGCCTACCACAAATTAATGTGTTCTTCTGTAATGTAAATTGTGCTCATGCCATGTTGTCGAGTTTGCGCTACATAAAATATTGCAAGGAAAAATAAAGTAGGGAAACTCGAGTTCACACACTACTGAGCGCGCACTCTTAAGTGCATCAGCAGTGCATTGTGAATCGGAGCGTTTCACAGGCCTGTCACAGATAAGAAATGCTATCAAAACGAAATCCTACAAAACAATATACTACTGGCCGGCAGCAATTCATACCCGGACAACGTCGGGACGGGCTGCTAGTATATATATATATATATATATATATATATATATCTATACTACTAGTATAAAGAGAGAACAGAAACCTTTTGGCAAGGTAAACACGGGAACCACAGCGCCAATCCACACACCCAATACATTGTTGGAATCCTCAGGGTGTGTAGATGGACATAGGCGACATAAAATAAAAAAATAAAACGTAAATTAAAAAATAAAAATTTCTAAACAAAGTAGTCCCTTAAAACTAGCGCCGGCCGCGACGTAGCGCTGACCGCGACCTAGACGTAATGACGCCATGCGGGGAGGAGCTTTGACGTGCGGCGAGGAGTGGCGGTGAAGTCCGGTGCGGGCGGCTCAGGTAAGGCAAAGGCAGGCAGGAGGTGGGCGGCGGGCGGGAGGCGCGAGGCGGGTGGGAGGCGGTATGGGCAATGTCGGCTCGAGGTGGGAGGCGGTATGGGCAATGTCGGGGGGGGGGGGCGACGGCGAGGCGGGAGGGATGCGGTCTGGGCAATGTCGGGGCGGGCGGGAGTGCACAGAGGCTTAAAATGCTGCCCCCAGCCCCCTTCTGACCCGGGCAGCGCCGGGGCGGGCTGCTAGTATTTATGTGTGTGTGTGTGTGTGTATATATATATATATATATATATATATATATATATATATATCTATCCAACTCTTCAGGAAGCACAATAAGGAGGGCCCCAGGAAGCTTAATGAAGTTCTTTAACCGCATCGCTGCGGCGGTTATTTTTGCGCTACGCAGCTTTTTTGCAAAAGCCGCGTTAGATGACGAGCTCAGCTCGTCATCCGCACACGCCCCCATGGCTTATGACGAGCTGAGCTCGTCATCAGCATCGAAGGGGTTAATGGACTCGAAAACTTGCCAGCAGCCACTGCATCAACCACAGGCTTCTCAGTTAAATACCTTGCCAGACGCGTTTCAGGATTAAAAGTCCTTTCTTCAGTGGCAGTGTGTTAGGAGTGCAACCATTGCGCTGTTCCGTTCTAATTAAAAACACCTGCCCATGTGGGCATGTCACTCTCGGTGCATCATGGACTACAAACGCCATGATGCACTGAGCCTGGAATCAACAGGAGCAAGCAGTGAAGGCTGCAGCTTGCACCAAGTTTGTAAACGAACACTGTAAAGCAGGACAGTCACAACATCAAGCCCAGCACATTCCTTTACTACGCTTTCATTTACCATGCATGCCGTTACCACATAATTTCGTGGTAAAGGCATCAGTGGTAAAGGGGCATGCGTGGCTAAGGTGACACCTCCCTTCCCCCTGCCCTAAGCTACAAACTCCCCCCCCCCCCCCCCCGCCCTGAGGTCCAAATACCCAACCCCTTCCACTGCCCTTGGGCCTCAAACCCAAACCCCTATTTTTAGAAAACTACGCCGAATCCCCCCGAGCCCTCAAAACTTCCTTCCCTCCCCTAAACCCAAAGCACTACTCTGACTACCCATTCCCCTCCCCCTGCCCTGGGACCTAAAACTTTGTCCCTTAACAAACACTATCCGGACCCCCTCCCACCACACGGTGTCCCTAAAACTACCTCATTCCCTCCCACTGACTCTAGGGCCAAATACATCAACTCCTGAATAATAAAAACTCCCCAGACCCTCTCCCAGCCCTGAAAACGACCCTGACCCCCCAGTCCAGAAAATTACCCCGATCCCCCCCACCCGATTCCTCCCCCAGCCCAGAAATGTACCGAACCCCACCACCCAGCCCAGCCCCACTTACCTTACTGTGGCTCTCTTTCTGCTTCCGTACATGCTGCCTGTAGCAACCAGCAGCTAGACCGCGCACTGCCTTAACCACTCATATGCGTGGTTAAGCTTGTGTGGTTGGAACATGCGTGGTTTAGACCGCGGTGTTCCGACCGTTTCCCATCTTGTACAGATAAATGGTACCACCACTAATTTTCTACTTGTAAAACAGTGTGATTAGCTGTAATGCTAATCTGAATGGAAATGTTTTTTTCTGAAAGTATCTTCTGAGTTTTACTCGTAGGAAAACTGGTCCATGTTTGTTTACCGTCTTAAGTATAATGCAGAGAATCTTGAGAGTAGTTCCTTTGGTTACGGGGAGCCACTGAACGTGTCAAGAAATAGATACATTATAAGTATGTCAAGTGTCTTTCTTTATTACTGGAGAAAAGGTCGACTCCTCCCAGTATCCATGCTGCTACCCATCACAGAGTATTAGACTAACTATGGATCTGAGCAACTAGACTAAGTACCCCTTTAGCACTTGACTCTTAGTAATAGTGTGGTTGAGCAGTCCAAACGTCCCCAGGGGGTGGAGGTACATACAGGTTTTGAACACAGGCCTACAACTCATAATACACACAGCAACGAAATTATTGTAAATTCACATTTTTATGAAAAATACGTATTTTATTTTGCTGCTACCTACTCAAAGGGAAATACAACATTCACAAGCAACTAGTGTTTCTTGGGGAGTTTCCTGTGCCCCTCCCTCCTCGCTCAAGTCATAGTGTTTATTCCCCATTCACTATAGGCAACATTCAAAGTAAGTCCCACTATTGATCTGAGTCTGACTGTTGAAAGTATTCCAACCAGAGTCACCCTCTCTGCACTGTACACAGGCTCTGACAAGATGGGCACAGCAGATTCCTTCACAGCAGCATTCTGGCATACGGGATCGCCAGCTCACCACCGTACGTAGTCTATGGCCCACTTAGCATGGCGAACTGTCCACGGCGACCCCATCTGATATACGGGTCTGCTGGTCCGTCACTGTTACCCGGGGGCGCCACTTGGCACAGTACCAACCACAGCTCTCCTCTGGCATACGAGGGTCGCTGACTTTCCTGCACGCGAGCAATGACCTGATCGGTGCATCAGCTGTATCTTCACATCTTGATAATTGAGTCCACTCAGCAAGATTCATCAGTGGACGTCGCTTCCTCTAAAACTCTCCTCTCCCTCACAGGACACACTGGCCTTGGCAAGCAGGTAGAAGCTGGTGCTCCATGCTCCAGCGCAGGTGGTCTTGAATTCCCTGGGTGATGCCCCCCTACCCAACTGGGAGACTAGCAGGACTTGGTCCCCAGTCCTAATCACAGGCAGAAGTCTTTTGGAGCTAATCCTCATAAAGCTAGACTGTCTGCTTGACAGTTGATGACCTTTGAGTCTCAAGCTCCCCTTCTAATAGTCCGTTTCCAGACACCAAATGTGATTTAGAGTCTAAGTCTTTGACGTTTATATTGGGGGTCTGCTTTAATTTGAAGAGCCCACTCCTCTGCCTTCTCTTCCTCTAAAAAGTAGTCTGTGACAGCAGAAGCGACTCCAAAGCTGACAGACCCACAAAGCGAGCCATGTGAATGACGAGAGTTCTTATCGGAATGTCAGCCACAGTGATATTTATTAACCCTGGGCGAAGCACTACGCTAGCGCAGTTTGCGGTACTTCGCACTACACAAATTGCACGAAGCACAGTGCAAACACGCTGTTAGACGGACCGGGAGGGTCGGCCGAGATTACGGGGAGAGGTCTCCAGGGAGAGCCGTCTCCAACGACTGTACAGATAAGTAACTTCCCCCCCACAGACAGACACCACACAGGAGTGAAGGTTAACGAGACTTTATATGCAATTCTTAGGTTACGTTGGTATGATACAAGGAGGTCTGGACTCAGGGGTCCCCTCGATTCGAGTCTTTGGTTGAGGAAAGGGGTAGCGGGACAGTCTTAGTTACCAGTGAGTTCAAAATAGCTCTCAATCCTCGAGCTCGGCGTTCTTGATGTTCGGGCCGTGGAGGAGCCAAGCAGGTCCCGAGATGGATGAAGGAAGGACGACGGTCCGCGGCGGAGCCTGCAGGTCCCGGTGAAAGATGACGGTTACAACGGTCCGCGGCCACGCCAGCAGATCCGGACGACGATGAAGGGTGAAGGTTACGACGGCTGTGGCAGCGCCAACAGGCAGGACGATGAAGGTTACGACGGCTGTGGCAGCGCCAACAGGCAGGACGATGGTGCACAGGACAGAGCTACGGCAGCGCCAGTAGTCCGTCCAGGATGAGTTCCTCTTTACGTCTCTCGACTCCAAGATACAACTGCCTTCCTGCTCTGGAGCTGCCCCAGTTATAGGGCTGGCGTGCTTTGATGTCCGGACCCTCGCACTTGGAGGTCGGGAGGTCCGGGATGAGGGAGTCCAGACACCCAGTAGGGGGGTGGAGCCAGCGCCCGGGGAGGCGATGGGCGAGCGGCACTTGGTGGGGGAGAGCCATCGACACCTCCTTCTCCCATTGACTTGCCAAGTAGCCCGCTCACCTCCTGGGTGGATGGTGGTGCCGGGATGTCTGAGGCCTGGCCAGGCCCAGGGTTGAGGTCGGCCGGGGGCCAGGCGGCCACGTGGTGAAGTGTCCAAGATGGCGGCCCGGGCTGGGCGCGTGGGCCGGCAGTGGATCGGGCCCACGAGGTCGACATGCTCGAGGGCAGGGGTCCCTGAGGGGACGGAGGACGTACAATGGTGGTGTGGGGTGCTTGTGTGACCGGGCTCGGGCCGGGTCGAGCCGGGGGAGAGGGGCCCTTCGTGTGGCCTGTCCAACATGCGTCCCCCCCAGCTGAAGGCGGGGAGAGTCACCCATCCTCTTGGGGACTCTCTTCGTCGAGGCGGAAAAATCGGGACAGGCCATCTGCGTTGGCGTGGTCGGACCCAGGCCGGTGTTCGACGGTGAAGTCCATACCCTGCAAGGATATGGACCAGCGTAGCAACTTGGGGTTTTCCCCCCGCATGTGCATCAGCCACTGCAGGGGTCGGTGGTCGGTCTGCACCCGAAAGTGGGTGCCGAAAAGGTAGGGCCGGAGCTTCTTGAGGGCCCATACCACAGCGAAGGCTTCCCTCTCTATGGTGCTCCAGCGTTGTTCCCTTGGTAGGAGTCTCCGGCTGATGAAGGCCACCGGTTGATCAAGGCCCTCGGTGTTCACTTGGGACAGGACCGCCCCAATGCCCTGGTCGGAGGCGTCCGTCTGGACGACGAACTCCCGGCTGTAGTCTGGGGCCTGGAGCACAGGAGCGGAACACATGGCGGCCTTCAATTGTTCGAATGCCGCTTGACACTCTGGGGTCCAGTTTACCTTCTTGGGCTGATTTTTTGACGTGAGCTCGGTGAGGGGGCCCACTATGGTACCATAGTCTTTCACGAACCTTCGGTAATAGCCCGTGAGGCCCAGGAAGGCTCGTACCTCGGTTTGGGTGATAGGGGGCTGCCAGTCCTGGATGGCGGCAATTTTCAGTTGTAGAGGGGCCACTAGGCCGCTTCCCACCTGGTGTCCGAGGTAGGTCACAGACCCTTGTCCAATTTGACACTTGCTGGCCTTGATCGTGAGGCCAGCTCGCTGAAGGGCTTGCAGTACTGCTCGGAGGTGGTGGAGGTGCTCGGTCCAATGATGGCTGTACACAGCGATGTCGTCTAGGTAGGCGGCACTGAACCCTTCGAGCCCCGCCAGGACCTGATTGACGAGCCGTTGGAAAGTCGCTGGGGCATTCTTCATACCGAAGGGCATGACCGTAAAATGGTAATGGCCATCGGGGGTGGAGAAGGCAGAACGTTCTTGTGCTCGGGGTGTGAGGCCGATCTGCCAATAACCTGCTGTCAGGTCGAAGATGCTCAGGTAGCGGGCAGCTCCCATTCGGTCGACCAGTTCATCTGCCCGGGGGATGGGATGTGCGTCCGTTCTGGTGACTTCATTCAGGCCCCGGTAGTCGACGCAGAACCGGAGTTCTGGGGTGGTTCCGGGGGCGGCTGCTTTGGGGACCAGTACGACCGGGCTGGCCCATGGGCTGTCTGAGGGCTAGATGACCCCGAGCGTGAGCATCTTAGCCACTTCCGCCTGGATGCAGGCCCGTACCCGATCAGGTACGCGGTAGGCCCGGTGGCGGATAGGAGGGCTGTCTCCGGTGTCTACATCGTGCACACACCAGGAAGTGACACCTGGGGTGAGGGAGAACAGATTGGCGAACCGTGACAGGAGGGCTTGGCACTCTTGGCGTTGTTCTCTGGTGAGGGTCTCCGAGAGTCGGACCCCATCTACGGAGCCGTCTTGCTCCTGGGTTCGCAGGAGGTCAGGGAGAGGCTCGGAGTCGTCTTCAACCCCATTGTCCGTGGCCATCAATAGGCTGAGTTCTGTTCGTGCAAAGTGGGGTTTCAGTCTGTTGGTGTGGAGGACTCGGAGGGGGTTCCGGGAGGACTCCATATCGATCAGATAGGTGGCAGGACCCTTGCGCTCGATCACCTTGAAGGGCCCCGTCCATTTGTCTTGGAGAGCGCAGGGCTCCGTGGGGGACATGACCCATACCTGTTGTCCCGGTTCGAATTCAATGGATGAGGCGTTCTGGTCATACCATTTTTTCATGTCCTCTTGACTGGCCTCTAGGTTGGCTTTTGCTAGGTCTCTGAACCGCCGGGACTGGTTGCGGAGGGTGAGGAGGTACCGGAAGACATCCGGAGGGTTCTTGGTCGGAGGCATCTCCCAGCCTTCTTTGATCAGGCTGAGCGGCCCCCGCACTGGGTGCCCATAGAGCAGTTCGAATGGGCTGAAGCCTAGGGATTTTTGTGGGACCTCTCGGTAGGCGAAGAGGAGGCACGGCAGCAGCACGTCCCACTGGCGACGGAGGGGCTCTTCCAACCCCCCGATCATTCCTTTCAGCGTGCGGTTGAACCGCTCAACAAGTCCGTTCCCTTGGGGGTGATAGGGGGTCGTGAAGCGGTAGGTGACCCCACACTGTTGCCAGAGAGATTTCATGTATTTAGAGATAAAGTTCGTGCCTCTGTCGCTGACGACTTCTCGGGGGAACCCCACACGGGAGAAGATCCCCATCAGGGCCCGGCCGACCACTGGGGCTGTCACGGTCCGGAGAGGAACAGCCTCAGGGTAGCGGGTGGCGTGGTCCACTAGCACCAGAATGAAGCGATGTCCTTGTTTTGTACGCGGGTCCAGGGGTCCCACAATGTCTATTCCGACCCTCTCAAATGGGGTCGTGACTACTGGAAAAGGTTGCAAGGGGGCTTTTAGTTTGCGGCCGCTCTTCCCACTGGCTTGGCACGTGGGGCAAGATCGGCAATGCTGGTGCACATCGTTCCTCATTTTGGGCCAGAAGAAGTGGGTCACTAGGCGACTGTAAGTTTTATCTTGTCCTAGGTGCCCTGCTAGGGGGACATCGTGGGCCAGGTTTAACAGGAAGTCTCTAAAGCAGAGGGGCACTACTAGTACTCGGTTGGCCCCCAGTTCGGCGATTCGTTGCTCGCTGTATAACAGATCATTGTCCCAGTAGACCCAATGAGTTCCGGAGGTGTCCCCTGCGCTTTGGGCGAGCGCTTGTTGGCGGAGTCCCTCCAGGGAGGGACAGGTCTTCTGTTCCTGGCGAAATTGTTCTTGTGTGGGTCCCCCCTCTTGGGCCCACTGGTCAAGGTTAGCGAGGTCGGAAGGGTGAGCCGGTTCGAGGGGGGTGTCCTGGTCGGGGATTTCGGCTGGGGCGACCGGAGGCGGTGGCGCCGGCCATTCTGGTTCTTCCGGGTGATGGTTGGCACGGGCGGCCATGGACCGGGTGGTGACGCACGCCCAGTCCGGGACGCCCAACATCCCCAAGTGTTCTTTTCGCTCCACAGCGGCCCACGGGGAGCTCTCCAGGTCATTCCCGAGGAGGCAGTCCACGGGGGCGTCGTCTCGGACCGTCACCTTCAACATGCCGGAGACCCCTCCCCACTCAAAAGGGACGCAGGCCATCCGACACAGACTTTCCGAGTTGTCGGCTGAGCGTACAGGGCAGAGAATGTTCGGTAGATATTGTTCTGGGGTCACCAGGTGGCAGCGGACGGCTGTCACACTGGCCCCGGTGTCCCGAAGGGCCTCGGCCCGTTGTCCATTGATGCTCACCCATTGGCTGTACTTCTGGGTGTTAGCGGGTAGGGGGACCCGCGGGACCATGTCTCTTCCCCCTAAGCACGCGAGAGTCATGGCGGCTGGCTCCCACTCTGGATACTCTTGTTCGTCTGTTTCTGGTTCCTCGGAGATCTGTTCTTCCCCTAGTGCTGCGGCGGCCACATGGCGGGGTTTTGGACTCTGATACTGCGGGCAGTTTGGGTCGTTTGCATAGTGGCCGACTCGTTGGCATCGGTGACACGTGACGTTTGCTCTGTACCCTGGTCGCGCCGGGGTGCTGCCCCGGTTGGCCGGGGGGGTGGTGCTGGTAACGGGGGCGGCCGGAGTGTTGTCTCTTCCCCGCCCTGGGCCTCCTCCTCCTCTGGGTCGGTGGTGACCATTGTTGTTCCTGTTTTGCTCGTAGGACCCATTCCGGCCCACTCTGGTGATCTCCCACCGGTCAGCTTCGGCTGCGAGCTGCCGGGGATCGGTTAACTTGCTGTCGAGGAGGTGTTGGCGTAGTTCAATGAAGCAATTGTTGGACAGATGCTCCCATACCATCAGATTGAACAGTTGCTCGTAGGTCGTGACGTTGTTCCCTTTGATCCAGCCTTCGAAAGCTCGGCTAAAGTACGTTACATAGTCCACCCAAGTTGTACCCGGGATGCGTGTGCAGTCTCTGAACCTCTGACGGTACATCTCGGGCGTGAGGCCATAGCGGGTGAGAAGGGCTGCTTTCATATGGTCGTAGGAGGTCATCTGGTGGTCTGGGAGCTGTAACAGGGTATCGCGGCCCTCATTGAGGAATCTGCCCCATAGGCCGGCTCCCCAATCGTTTCTATCGATCCGGTGCGCAGTCATAGCGATTTCATACGCCTTAAACCATTGCTGGATATCGTCCTCTCGAAAATATTCTCGGACAACATCCTTGGGATGTACTTTTTTCTCCGTGGTCCCGGGGGTGTGTGGTCTCTCGGGCACCCCCAACTCTTTATTCTGCTTGCGTAGGTTGATCTCGGCTAGGTTCCGTTCGTGCTCGTACGCTAGTTTCTTTTCCTCGAGCTCCCTTTGTCTCTGTTTCTCCTCTCTTTCTTCTCGGATACGTAGGTGCTCTAAGTTTATCTTTTGTTCGGCCAACTTGAGTTCTGCGTCCATCTTGAGTCGGGCCATTTCTAGCTCGTGTAGTCGGGTTTTTTCTCTTTCTTGGATCTCGTCTGGCGAGAGACCGGTTCTTTTCCCTTCAGGGGCCGTGTTGCTTTTTTTCGCGGTGCTTTGCTCAGGAGCTTCGGTATCCCCGGTCTCTGCCCAAGATTCTAGGGCATGCTTAAAATCGTCCTTGGTGCTTAGTCCGGTGGTAGCGATACCTAGTTCAATGCAGAACTGCTTTAGTTCACGATGGCTGTACTCCTCTAGTTTTTCCATTTGGAACTTCTCAGTTGATCCGCTCTCTTTAGTTGTCATTGTGGTTCGTTGTGGGGTGAGCTACTCTCTGTACGTATGCGGTGATTCGGATCGCGCCGCTGGCCACCAATGTTAGACGGACCGGGAGGGTCGGCCGAGATTACGGGGAGAGGTCTCCAGGGAGAGCCGTCTCCAACGACTGTACAGATAAGTAACTTCCCCCCCACAGACAGACACCACACAGGAGTGAAGGTTAACGAGACTTTATATGCAATTCTTAGGTTACGTTGGTATGATACAAGGAGGTCTGGACTCAGGGGTCCCCTCGATTCGAGTCTTTGGTTGAGGAAAGGGGTAGCGGGACAGTCTTAGTTACCAGTGAGTTCAAAATAGCTCTCAATCCTCGAGCTCGGCGTTCTTGATGTTCGGGCCGTGGAGGAGCCAAGCAGGTCCCGAGATGGATGAAGGAAGGACGACGGTCCGCGGCGGAGCCTGCAGGTCCCGGTGAAAGATGACGGTTACAACGGTCCGCGGCCACGCCAGCAGATCCGGACGACGATGAAGGGTGAAGGTTACGACGGCTGTGGCAGCGCCAACAGGCAGGACGATGAAGGTTACGACGGCTGTGGCAGCGCCAACAGGCAGGACGATGGTGCACAGGACAGAGCTACGGCAGCGCCAGGAGTCCGTCCAGGATGAGTTCCTCTTTACGTCTCTCGACTCCAAGATACAACTGCCTTCCTGCTCTGGAGCTGCCCCAGTTATAGGGCTGGCGTGCTTTGATGTCCGGACCCTCGCACTTGGAGGTCGGGAGGTCCGGGATGAGGGAGTCCAGACACCCAGTAGGGGGGTGGAGCCAGCGCCCGGGGAGGCGATGGGCGAGCGGCACTTGGTGGGGGAGAGCCATCGACACCTCCTTCTCCCATTGACTTGCCAAGTAGCCCGCTCACCTCCTGGGTGGATGGTGGTGCCGGGATGTCTGAGGCCTGGCCAGGCCCAGGGTTGAGGTCGGCCGGGGGCCAGGCGGCCACGTGGTGAAGTGTCCAAGATGGCGGCCCGGGCTGGGCGCGTGGGCCGGCAGTGGATCGGGCCCACGAGGTCGACATGCTCGAGGGCAGGGGTCCCTGAGGGGACGGAGGACGTACAATGGTGGTGTGGGGTGCTTGTGTGACCGGGCTCGGGCCGGGTCGAGCCGGGGGAGAGGGGCCCTTCGTGTGGCCTGTCCAACACACGCGTAGCGCAGCGGTCATTTTATGCCTGCTTGTGGTCCTCAAAGGCAAGTTGGCGACTGCAAGCGAGCAAAATTACATCCCGGCAAGACTTTTTCCTCATTCGCGATCAGCAACATCAAGTTGCCGATCGCAAGCGTGAAAAATAAACCTCCCGGCGAAATTCTCAACACAGGGAGGTCAGGTTTCTCATTCCGAGTGATCACGTATGCTCGCGACCTCTCCCGATGAGAAACTACCAGTCCGCGCTGAGAAAGCTGCCGCTCGAGTAGAAATCTACTTGAGCGGCAGAAAACGACCGCTTGCACTGTGAAAGATGCGGTTTGCACTGATTGCACTGTGCGGACAAGCATCCAGCACTGTGCAATCAGTGCGAACAGCATTTTGCACAGTGCACTAAGCAGTTCGCGTAGCTCACGAAGTGCTACTATGCGAACTACGCCCAGGGTTAACATTTATATGAGAGGGTTATCCCATGGGTTCAGCATAGTCTTTGATTTTTCTTATCAACCATATCTACTACCTGAGATGTGTCCAGGCCCCTTACTTGTGACCTCTCACTGTATCACAAAGCATCCTTTGAAGTGTACTGGGGAAGCCTAGCTCTCACTCTGTCCAGTGTGTTCCACCCAGCTTACAGGAATGCAAGTATAAACAAATGTTTGCAGGATTCCTCTGCTTCCGCATGTTTCACACAGCATTTCATCCTTCATTCAGGGATGTGGAATTCCTATAGCCCCGACGCCCAGGACATAATGTTTGGGGTCAAGGGCAACAAGTTTTAATGTGTATTTTGTCCTTGGGACAAGTAGGCCCAACCCCCTGCAGCACAAACCCTTTGGCTGCCAGTTTGCAGTACCACATTAAGGATCAGGGTACTGCCTGTAGTTAAGTTAATATTTGTGTGCATGTGTTAATGCTGTTCAAACTTGTCTTTATGGTTCTTTAACCCCTTCGATCGTCATCAGCTACGGCGCTCGTATGCTGATGACGAGCTGAGCTCGTCATGTAACGCGGTATTTTAAAAAACGCCGCACACAGCGGGAAAAGCCGCCGCAGCGATGCGGTTAATTGAAAGCCTTTATTATAATTGAAAGCCTTTTTTATTTGGGAGAGTGCTCTAAGTAAATGTACGTTCTGACTGCACTACTGACAGTGGTTCCAGTATGAAAATGTGTACACGTGGTTTCAAAGTTAAGCAACATGAGGCTATGCATGATGCTCACAGAATGCTCTCTGATTAGATGCAAATATTTGCAAAAGCAAGAATGTTTCTTTGCTTTCAATATAAAATGTTCCTAAAAAATGAAAGTAGGGAAAAAAACATTATGCTATACTACTGTAAAATTTCAGGTACCATTTCTTTGCAGCATCATTTAGTAAAATGTGTTGATGCATGCTAGTATTTCCCAAAAATATTCATATTGGAAAATTTGTGTAACCAATTTCAATAAGATTATGGGAAACAAAAATAAACAAGCCTTGGCAAAGCCAGTAGGTCTGTCATAGGTGGTCCAGCTTTTTAGTTTTGGCATGCGTGACTTGTTTTGGCATCGCTTTTATAACACCTTATTGATGTGAGAGCTGCCGGGTCCTCACCATTATAACAAACATTGGCAAATGCAAAAATTGTTTTTTGTCTCAAAAAAGCACACACTGCCACATTAGTTACTGGCACTGAACAAAACTACTTTGTGTACTGATATGCTCCTTGTGAGAGCAGAATGCTGTCGCTCAGAGTGAAGCCAGCCGATTCAGCGAGAGAGAGAGAATTTTAATAAACACAAAAGGTCATGGTTCACGTCAGACCAAATTAGGGGCCCAATTATTAAAGAAAGTCTCAAAAGTGCACCTTTGGTATATGGCTTTCGTAAATTCACAAGAATGTACATTAGTAGGGCAAGACATTGTACTTCTACAAAATATTTGTGAACTGCATTTTAGCATGAGCAAATACGCATGTGTAGATTTGCTCATGTGAAAACCTGGATGTTTGAAAGTTCATTTTCCCTCCAACTACTTGTTTCTCAACTCTGAAAGAAGGTTTACATCTACCTCTCTCAGGAGTGAATTTCCAACATTTCTCAGTATGGGAAAGATTAGAGAAGATTTGTTGAAAACCCTTAAAACATGCAAGTTAGTAGGTTTGCACAGACTCAATAGGGCATTCCAACCCTGGGACTGCTGCTTACCACCATCTTCAGTCCCAGTATGTAGAGATCTGCGGAAACGTGGTAACATAACATGATTACTAGTATTCAAACACTACTATGGGATATGCCCTGACATAATCAGAGAGGTTATATAAGAGCTCTTATATAATGAGATTGCTGCCATAATTTGTGGCAGCACTACATGACACCAAAGGGACAAGTGGATTTTGTTACAGGACAAGTAGATTTCTGAAGCAACTGCCCCATGGACAAGTAGATATTTTAATAAATTCCACACCCCTGCTTCATGTATTGTACTGCTCGCGGGCACACATACACCCAGCACTAGCATATAAAATACACTCACTGTACACTACTGCATTACCCTGTATTGTACCATTCATGGGTACATATACATCCAAATGTACACCCCACATGCATACTGCAGCAGTAAACCTAACCGAAGTAGGCTAAGGGTGAGTTAAACACATGCAGCAGGACTTTAGTTGAGTGAGCCTATAGGCCTCACTGCAGTGAGAAAGGTAACAAGCATTGGCATAGCCAATAGGTCTCGCGTTTGGGACCGTATAAGTATTTAGTTATGCGGCACAATATCCTTGGTGCAACAACATCAAATGTTGCATGGCTAAACACTTAAAAGGTTCCAAAGGCGAGACCTATTGGCTATGGCATACCCAACAGAGGGCCATGATTACAGTGCATCAATGCACCAGCCCTTCCAGATAAACTAACAACGCATTCAATGGCTTTCTTGCACAGGAATGACTATAGTATGGACCCTACAAAAAGTATATCCTCAACAGTGAACATAGATAATGAATCCTTAGAGAATCGGATAGGTTTGAAGTAGTAAGTACGCCTAGAAACATAAAAAAATTATGGAAAAAATACCATGCATAAGCACACTGATACAAATGTACAGAAGAGGAATAAATTCACTGCAGAGATTCACGTGTATCCTTATGGTCTCAGTTAAATTCTAGAAGGTAAAATGAGCTTATTACTTTGCAGAGGTCAAATAAGTACAATACATTTGGGTAATACTATCACCAATTTACATCTGTATAGGTCTCATTAGCTGGTAAAATGCACCCACAAGTGTTACTATATTTTTTAAACGACGGAATAGAAATTAGAACAGAAAATTAACTGGTAAAAGAGAAGGCAGGGAAAAGTAAGGTTTAGAAAGAAAAGAGGGTTATTGTCAGGAAAAAAGGGGGTAAGAAGAGAGATTGGTATAAAGTAAAAGAAGAATCTAGCAGGGAGATTAGAGATTTGTAGAAAGAAGAAAGAGACTGTAAGGACTAGTTTAGGGAAGAAAAATGTGAGGAAGGTATGTGAGTAGTGAATAGGGAGAGGGATACTGGCATGGCTAAAAAAGTGAGCAATGAAAGAAATGAAGGGAGAAATTGAGCAACAGGAAAGGAGAAGGCAAGAGAGGTGGAAAGAGGAAAACGGGAGTAGTCTATGAAAGGGAGAGAAGAAAACAAAAAAATATTGTGGGTAAAGAGAGAAACGCTTTGAGAGGCAGGTGAAGCAGAGATTTACAGGATGGACAAAACAAGAGATACGGACCGAGAGCAGGGAATACATGGAATGAGATGTGTCGCAAAAACAAATTGGCAAAAAGATATGTAGTAGGTGGTAGTAATGGTTTTCTAAGTCATGTGTGAACCAGGGTGTGTGTGTAGAGTACAATGAAAGAGAATACAAAACATGCACAGCATTCAATACCATAAAACCATTAACTTGGGACAAGAAAAATAAAACGTCAACAAAAGTCTTATACTGTAAACACATAAGGATTTCTGAGTATTCCCTGCATAATTTAAAGACTATCATGTAAGACTTTTAGCTTAACATCAAGCTCACTTTGTTCAGATTTTTTTGTTCTACGTAGCAAAAACAGATTATAGTACGCAACGAATATACAGTTACTGCAGTTTTCACTAAGGTAAAAATGAAGAATTAGCAGCTCTGCCAAGTTTAAGTCCACTCGTAGTTAAGTTTGTTTAAGTTTGTTTAAAAAACAAAATGATTGTGGGAATGAAGAAGCCACAGGGACATGATGTAGTTAACAGTTAAAATGTGTACTTAGTGTCAAATTAACAATAGACACAAGGTCCGGAAAGAATATTTAATATTTTCTTCACTCCTGTTTTCCAGTGCACACCAGGATGAGAGGTAGCAAAACATTAACTAGAGTAATATACTGCCTGAAATTGTTTTGAATATATATTCGCAGAGTTTCTGTGAGGGGGTAAAATAAATAAATGCTATGCTTAGATAGGATTTAAGTAAAGAGAAAGTATTGATAGCAGTGGTGCGCCAGGCCTTCGAGAAATTCCCTTAAACCTAGCGTGCGGGATGCGAGAACCAGGCATGTTTAGAACAGGCTGGCGCTGCGATGGCTATAAGGTGGGGCACCTTCCAGTTTGCTAACTATGCAGCGTGTCCTACACATTTGTGCGAAACTCTGCATGTATGTGATCAATAAGGCATCTGAAAGGAATCCTAACGTAACGCTCCAAGATGGAGCGGAGACATACACTGCATAGTCTCCCAAGTGAGTTACTGTCAAGTGGCCCCAGTGCGCTGGGTTAAGAAGCAACATAAGAAACCACAGTTAAACAACGTGTTGGCAACAGCAAACTGCATCATGGGGTTTGTAGTTTTGCAGTTACTAATATAAATTAATGCATATATCCTACCTACAGCTTCCCTGGTATTATGTATGCCATGGAAAAGTGAGCAGTCCTGGGTATAGGTCTCCACTACTTAATTTGTAATGTTTGCACATTTTCCATCTACAATAAATCTCCGAAAAAGTAATGCGTCTCAAAAGTTTAGCATTCCGTGGGATTGGGCAATAGGTTGCAGCCAAGAGTGGTAGCATCTGTTTACAGAGAACACAGTTCGACTGGCGATGCCCTTTTAAGTCAAACATTGTCTGGATTACTGTAAACTGCAAATTCCTGGGTCCGTGCCGGCACCCTAATACCTCACCAACATACCAGTGGGAAATGAATTGATAATTTTCCAAATGGTCACAGCAGGGTGCCAATAGCCCCGAAAGGGTAGCGTTAAATATGAGCCTATGTTCCTTAATGCCCACTGGGCTCATATTGCCCACAATACAGAATTTAATTAGGCCAAGGGCATATGTGCTCCCCTAAAACAGGCCCTGTTGGAGGGACGGCACATTTAGGTTGTGCAATGTAAATGCTGCTATTACAGGACCCATTGCTTTTGCAAACTCGAGTGGATCCGACACGTACATCTCCCCCTCCCTTCAAGCGCATGCTTCTGGGCACACCAGGGGAGGGGGGGGGGGTGTAAACAACTGAGTACAGACCTCTCGACAGCCACACAACATGAAAATCTGGCAGCAGGGGTTGAACCATAAAGCCAGTCGATAATACATCTGCTGCAGTCCAGGGGGGTGGGCTGTGAAAGGGTGCAACACGTTGTAAAGAAACCGGTTAAAAGTTTCTTTTTTTTTAAAGAAAAAACAATCTGGGTGGGACAAGCCGTCTAGGGTTGGCAACAAGTGAAAACAATTAAAACAAGCTCGCCTTGCTTCTTCTCCATCACTGGAGTTTGATCACTAAGTGGCCATCTTTCAAAGGAGTCATGAGAAGTTTGCACATCAGCTGCAAAATTGTTTCAAAATATTTCCACAAGAATCAACATTTTTAGGTTTCGCCTGGGGCACGGAGCTCCTAGCTCCGCCCCCAGGAGAAATCTTTTGTTTTGCAGTATGGGGGACTTGAATCCGCCCTCTGTTCCATTGGCTAGCTCCATAAATGGAGGCTAGCCATTGGAACAGAGATCTGTCCGTCATGGCCGGACCAGATACGTGGGCGTTCCTGCATTTTTTCCCCTCTCCACCCTTTTTGCATCGTCATTTGGCGGTGGGCGGAGTTTCGTTTTTTTTTTGGGGTGTTTGTTTTCGTCATTATGCCGACCACGGCCGCCGGAAGAAGTCCAGGTGAGTGCGTTCCTTTCCCGCCCCCCCCCCCTCCCGCTGTCCGTGTCTTTCCCGCCCCCCCCTCCCGCTGTCCGTGTCTTTCCCGCCCCCCCTCCCGCTGTCCGTTCCTTTCCCGCCCCCCCCTCCCGCTGTCCGTTCCTTTCCCGCTCCCGCTGTCCGTTCCTTTCCCGCCCCCCCTCCCGCTGTCCGTTCCTTTCCCGCCCCCCCCTCCCGCTGTCCGTGTCTTTCCCGCCCCCCCTCCCGCTGTCCGTGCCTTTCCCGCCCCACCCTCCCGCTGTCCGTGCCTTTCCTTGTTTTACATTAAATTACTTGGAGCCGCTGAGCTCTGTACTTAATGGCCTGGAACTCAGCCCCGTACTGCTGCCTATCACAAAGCAGAGCATGGGTCCCAGCAGACTCCGTGAGATCCGAAAGGGCTCTCAGTGAGCAAGAAGCAGAAGGTCATGGTGGCTATGCCCTCATGCATGACTGCAGATCGGGCCTAAGCCAGGTTTTAACTCTTCAATCCGTTCTGATGATTCAGCCTACAACAAATTGCATTCTGGGACATGTTGTTTCGCTAGCAACATTGAAAGCATTAAAATGATGATAGCTCGGAAACATTTCCTTGCTACGATGCGAGCATGTAGTGGTTCCTTAAAGCACTTCTAATTTCAGGTGTGCGCTGTCCAGATGGTCGTCTTTTTCTCTTCATTTTGAGGCTTATCGTTCCGCTTGAACGTGCAAAGCAGTAAAGTAGTAAGTGTATCAAGGAGTAATTAAAAAGTGAGCAATGGCTGAACTACTCATACTTGGCACGTGATAACTCGAAAGCTATTTCGCAGTCGCATTGATTTTTGGAACTGGTCTGCTGGGCCTTGAAATCTCCACATAGCTTTGTTAACAGCATCCTTATTGCTGATATTGCTCAAGTGTTATCTAATATAGAATCTTTTTTCATTAAAGGCATCGTTTCGGTCCCCACAGTCAATTACTTTTGGAGACAACACTTTACTTTCAGGGTTTTTCTGTTAGAGATCCTTACTGTGACCTGGAAATACAAGGGGAGTGACCTGGGCAGGTGTGAATTGGCCGCAGGTGAGGGCTGCGCTTTAAAGCAGTGTGTAAAGCCCGCTCTGTACCGAAGGCTCTTCCTGTAGTGCTTCGCGCTGCCAGCATGGGACAGAGTGTGCTGCTAGGGTTTGTGGTCCTGGGCTTGGTTTATGAGGGATTCTGCGCCAGTTCCAGGGGGGAGCCTTTAATAGGAGGCTGGTTCCAGCTGGGCCTGGCAAGGAGTGGCCGGGCGGCCCCAGGGGTGTTCTTCAATAACCCATGGAGTCTGGCAGGGAGCCGAGCTCTGCCCCCCGTGCAGACGGTGTCTGTGCGCTGTGAGGAGGCCAGTATGGTGGTCGCTGTGCAGCGGGACCTGTTCGGTACGGGCAAGCTGGTCCAGGCAGCCGACCTTAAGCTGGGGACCGTTCTCTGCAGGTACACGTCCCTCAGCGCGGATAACACCGTCACCTTCCAGGTCGCGCTCCAGGCCTGCGGAAACTCTTTACAGGTCAGTCGCCATGGCACCGCGCCGACCCTTGGCCGGTTTTTGAATCGTTTGTTCTGGTTCGGATCCACTCTTTCTTCAAACTTATTTCCTATATTTTCGTTTGTATTTTGGCAATTGTAGTTCAATTTCTATTAACTGGACTACAATTCCCAGAATGCCTAAGCAAAGCTTGGTTTGAATTAGCTGCTTGTCTGTGGATCTGCGAAACTTAACACCCATGTACTACATTACGTGTTAGTTGACCACACCATGTCGTACTGATGCACTTAAAATATACCCCGAAAGGGATGTTTAAATGCTGTAGTTCTCAGCCAGTGGAATAGATTTCGTGGTTAGTATATGTACCTGCTGAGAATTCCTGTTAGCTACTAAGTACAGACGTAAATATATTCTCTTTGAACTGGAAGAAATAAAACTAGTTAACATCGGCTGCATAGTGGTGTGAACGGCTAAGTCCGCACTACTATGCAGCCTGGCGGTTTTCCCTCATTAGAAGAGGGCCATTGACTTGCTGACTACGCCGCTGGTCTGTTCCGTCTGTCCTGCACACTGGACCTGTCTTGGATCCACCGGTACATTTACTTACACTTTAAGGCCAGAGTGACGAATGTGTCCATAACTGTTCCAAGTCTAGCTCCCCTCCATAAAAGCATCCATCTTTACAGATCGAGACTGATCCCATCTCTGTATATATCATGTAAGGTGGACCTGATTTAACATTTATCTACATTTCTAACTTTATTGACATGCTTCATCAAAAACAAGTCTCAGTATATCATGTGACTTTTTGGGATGGGGTAGGACGGCCCTGTAATAACCAGTTACCTCTTGCGGAGTCCCATCTGAGGAGTCATTTCTTCAGAATAGCAGGCGCCATATGCTGCCCAAACTCTACACTCAAAAGAAGTCCTGAAAGGCTTCCCCCCCCCCCCCCCTCATTCCTTGAACCGTCCTAGAGCCCTCTCAGTGGTCGTGTTTTGTTATACATATTTAATTCTTAACCCTGTCAACTCCTCTTGACTAATTACCCCACACAATTTATGGTGGATTATCTTTGTGCAGGGTAGCTGGTGGCTAATGTGCAGTAGTGCTAGTGAATATTTATTGAAACTGCTGTAGGGTTTGCCATCCTCTTGCTGGTAAAATGGCTAGCCAATCTTCCTTTACTTGAGAGATTTGAGCCTAAAACAATCTAAACCAGGAGATCTTTGGGTGCGTTTTTTTGTGTAGGGGGAGGATCTCTCCGAATAGAGGGTGGGATTAATGGAAGTTTAAACTGAACATGTTTCTCTATCATGGAATATGTTCAGTGTAGAGAAATTGTCTTCAGCGCTGTCATCTGAAAGGGTACACCCCAACCCCCCCCCCCCTACTTAGCAACCTGCGATCCTCTGTAGGGAACATGTTCTCTGGAGCATGCACCACTTGCCCATGTTGTCTTTGGATACTTTCGGGAACTGGGGGGTAAAGGTTGTGTAATTTTTTTTTTTTAGGTCAAATATAAACCTCTAACTAGTTAATGTCCCTGTTTTTGTAACGCTGGGCTCCTAGTTAAGGTTATCCTCCGGCTGGTGATTCAAGGCTTCAGTGCATCTCGGATCTGTAAATAGGTCACAAAGGGAGCTCATATTAGTGTGTCCCAAAGGTAGACTGCACCGTAGCAACAAACGTATCTCCAGCTTGCTTGTTAATGGATGGGAAGACAGGTCACTTCCTCAAGAAAGAGGCAACACATTGATGCTGGCAGCTCAGAACTGACCCTAAACTAAGAAGCCAAGAAAAGCCGAGCTGTACATAACAAGCAGTTGCCCAGACAGGATGCAATAGACAGACCACAGTCCCCCACTAAGAGAAGATGTCGAAACATACCTATTGAATAGGCCCACAGCCAGCTACTCGCTGTAAGAGTTCTAGTGCAGATGCCAAGCCACAGCCAGCTACTCGCTGTAAGAGTTCTAGTGCAGATGCCAAGCCACACCCAGCTACTCGCTGTAAGAGTTCTAGTGCAGATGCCTAGCCAAACAATCTACGAGCCCAAAAGCGGACCAATAACACCAGCTGCCGCCAGACCTGGAGATGGGGAAACCTGATAAATTATCTACAAAGATACAGAACTGGCTGCCTAAAGCAGATGCAAAGCACACATCCTAAAAGACTCTTGGATAAACTGCTCCAGAAAAGGTCTTTGCCTCTGAAGGCTTTCCCAACGTAGGAGCGGATGGGGCCCTTCCTTCCTGGAAATTAACATAAGCTATGGTGGGTTGTTTGAATTCATCCCTGCTACTGATTTTGAGGGGCTGCTTCCCAGCCATTTTTAGGTTTCGACCTGGCCGTAGCACTGCAAGTGCTACGCCCAGGCGAAAACTTTTGTTTACAGTATGGGGGACTTGAATCCGCCCCTTCTTCCATTAGCTAGCTCCATAAATGGAGGCTAACCATTGGAAGAGATTGGCTGTCAATCACGCTTTCCCGTGAAAACGCGATTCGGGGGCGTTTGTGTCTTTTTTTAAGTACCGCCCTCTCCTCTTCCCATTGGCTGGAATTTTACCTTCCAGCCAATGGGAAGGGGAGAGCACGAAAAACACGCCCCCGAATCCCTACAGGGCGCGGTGTGCTTTCCGAGCAGCGTCTACCGAGGACAGGAGGTAAGCCTCTGCCCCCCTGTTTGTGGGGGAGTGCCTGTATGAATCAATGTATTTGTTTATGGGGGAGTGCCTGTATGAATGAATGTATTTGTTTGAGGGGGAGTGCCTGTATGAATTAATGTATTTGTTTATATGGGGGCATGTCTGAGGGGGGAGTGTGCATGGCCCCCTGTTTCTCAGCACGCTAGTAGGCTTCTAAGCGCTTTGGGCAGAAGACTCTGCCTGATCAGACAGTGTCACTTGTCAGAGGCTTCAGCAGTAAAATACCACAGGCCGAGAGGTATGTTTGTGAAAGGCACATTTTGTGTCTATAACAGAAATGCCGCAAAATGTAGGGTTTGGGGCCACAAATGCTGCAAACTCCGGGGTGGGGTTGTCTGTCTGCAGCTTGTGTCATATCGTAGATATTCTCACTCATCCTAGACACACATGCGGCCTGTCTACCTCGCGCTGCGCCGTGCCTGCCCCCCCGCCCGTTTGCTTCCTCCTGCTCTAAATCTTGCCTTGTCATCCACCCTTGTGAAAACGGGAAGAGAAGTAAACACATGACTTCATCCCGAGCCTGGATCTGCACCAGATATGCTGACATCACCACTTCCTGCAGGGCTGGGTCTGCCTATCATGCTAGCTTCCGCCGAGGCAGCACGTGTGGCAAGCTGTGTGGTGCTGTGCGTGGGCGGAGAGGGGGGTGCCACATGGGTGGCTTTTGTTGTTGTAAACATTGACGCACAGCGATGTGTTATTTGTATAGCGTCTACATGGCCAAAGGCAGGACGCAGCAGTAAACGAGCAGTTAAAGGCCTGGGTGGGTCCCGGAAGTGGACTGTTACTACTCCGTGATGAAATGTTGTTGATTTTAAGAATGGCTGTTCTGCAGACTAGTTCATCAGGAGCCATAGAAAGTTTAATTTCCTGAGTGACTGAACATGTTGATGAGTCGATGTGGCTTGCTATAGGGTTGTAAAAAAAAAAGAAAGTGTAATTTTTAGTGAAGTATCGAAGAAACGCTTTCAAACTACTCTTTCGTAACAACCTGTGGTTTACAGATATCTTGAGTCACGTTTTAACTCATGCATGCACTTCACTTACAAAGGTTTATGAGATGCCAGCAGCAGACTGGTTCTGCAAGAAAATGTGAATCCAATTCATATTTAAAGGCCGGTAAGGTAGCCTGTGTGGTAAGTGCGCCGGTTGCAGGATTCTGATACAACCAGCAGCTCATTGATTCCAATCCCGCAAGGGTCGAATTTGCCTTTCCTGCCACTTCCCCGGGAAATAGCGTAAGCTGTTACACAAACCTCTGCGTAGCAGCACGACTGCAGCACAGTGCTGTATGAACACATCACATTCTAATCTAGACTGACACGTGAGATATTTCAATAGTTCTAGCAGCATGTAAGAGTCCATGAATGGGAACAGAATTAGAAACTTGGTCTATTTATACAATTTTATGTATAGCAGACATACAACACCTGTGCATTGTGAGAATTTAATCCCAAAAATAGTACAATATTATTTTAATGACTGGCGTTGTTTCTTCTGTTAATATTCTTCTCATCCCACCCCACGAAAAGGAGCAATAACGTGGAACACCCGGAGAATGTGTATGGTTTTAGGTCTTGCTTATCAAACGTAGTGTCTGCAAAAGACCTATTGTCAGCTTACCAGTAGAGTAGTAACGCTGCCACGTGCCCTAGTGCAAGCAAGGAAAATGGCCCTTTGACTGTTCTTGGGGTAACGCATCAAGCAAGTATCAGGGTTTAGTGGGCCCAATCCCACTGCACTTGGTGCTCTAATGGTAGTTACGCTCATGCAGCATATAGTATAATTAGAGCCCGCCCATTGCTTACCTTTGGTTGGCTTTATTATCACTCAATTTCGGCTTTCTTATTCGTTACCTTGTGTGGCATTTCCTTCCTCTTCTTGTGTTTGTCCCTCCCCTGGAGCAGAGACGCATTACTTGTGTCCTTCCACTGCTCACTTTTAAATTGCTACTTTTTTCATTTTTGGTTAAGCACGCCATTAGAGTGCATGTGTTTTCTAGCTGCCTCCCTTTTGTACTTCTCTCCACCCGCTGCGCTCTGTGTTGAACTCTCTTGCCTGCGTGCTTCTTCCAGTCACTCTGTGATGTGATCACCCTTGTCTGCTTTCCACCCCTGTGTAACTTTCGCGCCTGTTTTCGTCCCTACCCAGCTCCACATCTTTCTTTCTCCCCCATTTGCTTTTCTGCGCAAGTCACTACGCGTTGCTCTCACTCGGTGTTGTTCGCTTTCCCTTGCACCCTCTGCGTTGCATCTCACAGCTGTGTTTGCCAATGATCGGCACTGTTACTTGTTTCCTAACACCGACAATTATTTAGAACAGTAAACCACAAGGCGACGCCGTCTCTCTATTTTTTAGCAAACTAATGCTATGTACTATAAAAATAGAAATAGCACTTTGGGGCCTTTCCTAAAGCTCGGGCGACCTGGAATTGTGCAAAATGTCAGCTTCTGTAAGTAATGCTGCCACAGTAATACAGACACTGGCATTTGGAGGAGCTGTGGTTAATGCCAGCTGCAGTGGGGGACCTCTGGCCCTTGGACTTTTATTTGTACAAATGAAACTGGGGTCTCTGCAATATTTGTGATGCAAATTAAAGGCTTCAAAGTATGATGTTCACAATAACCAACACCCTCACATAAGAACATGCTTAAAACGATCCCTACAAATGAAAAGTGATTGTAAGATAACTGATCGATAAAATGCTTTTCGGGCATAATTCCAGCCAGAGGAACACAGTGTGTGGGTGAAAGAGTGGTAATTGCACTGCTTTTAGCAAATTTGAAACATCACCGTTTTTCCATTTTATGCAAACTGCAAGGACTTCCCGGCCATGCTGGCCCTGGAGGGTGCGTCCCAAAGGGGGTGGGGGGTGGGGGGGGCTGTGTGTGTCTGTGGCTCTGTGTATGTGTGGCTCTGTGTGTCTGGCTCTGCGTGTGGCTCTGCAGGTATGGATGTGTGTGGGACTCTGTGGGTCTGTGTGTTTGTGTGTGGCATTTGCGAGAGATTAAGCTATTGGTATTGTAAATGACAGTGCCATTTATTTATCTGTTTTGAAAACCAACACATAAATAAAAATGTTGTCATTAACAATGCCAATAGCTCTAACTTTTTCAAAGGCGAAACCGTTGCATTGTAAATGCTTGTTATATATGGCTTCGAGTAAACATCAGAATTACCATAGTTTGACTGGCAGCAGGATTTTTATGAGTAGGATGCAATTTGAAGGACACAGTTGTCATCATCACAAGTCCTCGGAAGGTTTATTTTTCGTTATTTAAAAAGAGCAAATAAAAAACCTCCAGCGGTCAACTCAACTGATTCTGCAAGTGGAAAACTGGTGGGCGGGGAAATTATTTAAGCAGAAAAAAGCAAACGCTAGGCGAGACCTAAAAAGGATTACTGTTCCATACCCTCCAATTAAAGACCAATAAGTCTCATAGATTGCATTCAAAAAGTCTTTGGTCATGGTCTCTTCAACAAAATACAAGACTGGATAAGCGAAAGTGACTTTTTTAAGCCCACTCCAAGCAGGCTTCCATCGCAGGGTTTCAGCTATTGATCAGGTCTTTCTCTTTGTGTTCATATACTGGAGAACAGTTCTGATTGACAGGGGCAGCCTTTATGTTACCTTTGTCAATCTAAAAACGGCCTTTGAATGATTCCTCGATCTGTCCTTTGGAGAGTCTTAACAGATCTAGCTATGCCTCCTCTCATTCTATCCCTTCTAATTTGTTTGCATGATAACTATGCACGTATCCGCTAGGGAGGGGACCAGGCCCAGTTGTCAGAAAAGGTACCAGTCAGGACTGTGTCCTGGCTCCTACCTTGTTTTCACTCTTCACCACGATATTGTGTCATTTTAGTCCATAGTGGAATCGGAAGCCCCATCTCTGGTGGGTATTAAATCTCCAATCCCACTCTTCGCAGAAGATATCTTGTTGATCTCCAAGACTCCGAGCGGGCTTCAGAAATTATTGACTCTCGTTAACGAGTTTTTGTCACACATGACTTAAAAACATTACCTTAGTTTTATCAGTGTTGATTTCTAAGTCAGCACAGATCCTACAATGGTAGGTTATGTCTAGTGGGTGATTCACTTGAGAGGGTGGACTCTGCATTTCTTTGGGTCACATTTGCAGAGGGCATGTCATGGCACCTCCATATCAGTTAGGCAACCACTAAACTCAAGCAGATCTCTGGCGTGATGCTCAAAGAACTCTCCATGTCGTACACTAAATCCATTGAACCAGCTTTGAGGATCTTTGAGGCAAAGGCTTTGGGCTCAGCACTATATGGTGCAGAGCTTTGGGGGTATTCTAATTATGCAGATCTGATCAAAGCTGAGAGCAAATTATTTAATAAGCTAGCCTACCTTCCAACTAGTATTCCATTATATCCATTGTTTAGTGACTTGGGGGGGGGGGGGGGGTCACAGGGGTGGTGTACGAAATCTGATTAAGGCCCTGCTTTTCTGGTGACGTCTCTTTACTTCCCCCTGAGCTTGCTCATTATGTTGATAGTGTGAAGGATGTTATGAAGGCCGATCATTTTAGCATTATACCTTGGTTCAGGAATTTGAAATCACAAATGTACTCCCTAGGGCTGAATGATTTATGGGATTGCCCGGCCATAACTGCTTTTCTGCACTGCACTGAAAAATAAATATTGGGCACATGTCATGGAGAGCTGTCGGCTCTAGATTGGGCACATGCCACAGAGTCATCGACTCTAGATTGGCCAGTGAATACATGGACATCAAGTCTGTAAGCAGGTTTGAGTAGTTTTGGGATATGGTGGCTGTTCCTTAACACAGAAAATTATATTTTCAGTTTTGCACAGGCACTCTACCACTAAGGATGTTCACTTATGGATGGGTTGGCAAAGGAGACTCTTATTGTTGTCCCGTTTGCCATGTTGCAAAGGAGAGCATCTCTGACATATTGTTTGTCTGTCCAGGCCATGAATCGCTTTGTCACACCTTGCTTCCATCGGCATGCAGACTACTCTGTGTACGTACCCATCAAGAGGCCTTCTGCATTCTCAGATCAAATACCCACCCAGTTTTAGTAATTTCCATCTCTACGTTTCTGGGTGCAATTTGGGTGATTCGTAGTAAAGCCTTACTTTGCCACATCACCTGAATGTACTACAGTGCAGTATGATTTTGAAATCTTTGGCCCCTCTAACTATTTGTCATAGTGGCATTTCCTCCTGTAAACAAGAGGCACTTTTCTAGTATGAGTTAACTGAGCATTATTCAGACAATGTTTGTATAATTTTGTATATTTTAACCCTGAATTTGTTTTATTGATGATGAATTATGAATGTTTTATAAATTACATGTGTTTACAATGTTCCTACTTTTATCGCCCTGTCGGCCAAAATAAAGTAATTTGAATTGATGTCAAACAATAGGATGGGAAACAGATGAAAGAAAATCTAGAGAAAGCCCACATCATACAACAAGGGGACTATATCTTGGTTTGGAGCTAGTGCTACTCTTGGGGACATCTGCGACTACCAGATGTCCTGCACAGGAGTATCGGCATCATCACTGGAAAATTGAACATATGGATGGCCACCCACCCCCAAGCAGTCTAATCGGTTCAGTGTGGTGTGGAAAGTTGACATGAAGGCTGAGGCGATTCATTTTTCTACGAGGCCAAGATGGGAAAAGGAGACCCAAAATAAGGTAAACCTTTGGTAGCAGAAAAACATTATGCCTCAAAAAGGCGACACTTGACAAAGTGGAGTTGCCCACTGATTCAGATGAGACAGACTCCCAAGACACAAGAGGTACCCTGCTCAATTTTAATACCAGTCTGCAGTCTTCTAACGCCAAAGTAGACTCAATGGCGACTTGCCTTAACTATCTGATGAAACGAATAGACAGGCATCCTGAATAGAAGTAGCAGGGTGCAGAATCTCTGACGTGGAAGATGACGCAACTGAAACCAGAGATAAAGATATTTAGCTGTAAAGCCGACCTTGGCAGTCGCAATGAAAAATGAAGATTTAGAAGCATGGTCAAGCACAGTAATGTGCAAGTCCATTAATACAGGCAGGCTGGCTGTATATGTGGAACCTCTACTTATGAAACTGTTTGATCGCCATAGCTTCACAGGCATGTTCCTGGGTTTGTAGGACTCCATTGATAAAATCTGACCCAGGGGCTCGGATCCTCGGGACCCTCTCGGCTCGGGGGAGGTGGCTTCATGCACACAATCTCCCAGGAAACTTTCAGTTGTTCCTTGCATCGGCCCCAGGGCTTTGGTCCACCCCAGGAGCAAGAAACTCTGGCATTAGATCCCTACTTTCTCTGGAACCTCACTGGAGGGGGTTCCTTTTGCTCATGGTGGTGAGCTCTAGCCACCTGGAACACTTTCCCCAGGCCTCCTGGCCTCTAACATAGCAAACTTGTCAGGTGGCTGATTCCACTGACTCCCTGCACCAGTCTTTCTGCTTTTAACTCCTCTGGGCTTCTCTCCTCCATGGTGTAGAAGTCCAGTTCCTTTCCCTTAACTAGTCTTTGGGGGGTATAAGGGGACCAGCTTTCCTCACTGGTCCTGGGGGCAATTGTAGTTGGATTCCTTAGTCCAGATGGATATCAGGGGGGTCCTCCTTCCAGTTGTCCATGGTTGTCGCCTCCAGTCCCAGTGTCCAGCAGAAAGTCACATCCAAGAGAGAGCTCTCCCACTTGTAAGTGGGGATAAAAGGTTTCAGAATCGAGGCACCTCTGGCCTGTCCTGGGGTGCCACATCACCTTTCCGCCCTTGTTCCAGCCTTCATGCAAAGCCTGATGGGACATTTCAAAATGGTGTCACCCCGGAGTCACTAGTCACATCTGTTCTGGGGGTCTTAGCCCTGGCCCACGCTGACATCACTCCTGGGGCCTTGCCCACAAAATCTTCAGAGGGAGCCCCCCTCCTTTGTTGTCTCCAGAAGTCTGGCCTTCCTCCTTTGTTCAGTGGCTTGGGCTGGCCCATACCTAATACCTTGTGACAGCTGATTGATTCAGATCTGTTATCCCCACTGCTTTCCTCATCAGGAGCTGAATGAAACACTATTAATTGCTCCCTTTATATGGGTAGACCTTTGTTACTGCTGCTGGAGAGGAATGTAATTAACCAGCTGAGCCAGGGAAATATGATGATTCTGGATAACCCATAAGCTGTACAGATATTGTCTTGAAACTCTCACAATTGAGTTGGGCATACAGATTCCACCTCAGTTTGATACGTCACTGGTCTCTGTAGATGAAAAGGAAACAAAGCTGCACTTTAAGGCTGATTCCCCTTAGGTGTATAATGGAGTCACTGTAGACCAGTCCGTAAACCACACTGACTTTCCATATGAGATGCACTAATATTATGAGGCCTACCCAGGTCAATATCCTATTCTGCAGGGTTCCATCCCTCTGTGCCAGGCTATGTGTGTTCACGTGTAACCAGCCCAAGTGCCCCTTACCTTTTCTGCTTCACAGCACCCTTATCTTAAAAGGCAGACACTGACGGTAAACACACACAGTTCGTTTAGAATGGGTGAGCCACCGTTTGTGAGGCTTACCCACAGTAAAAAAAGGTAAAAAAACTGGGTGATCTAAAAGCAAAAAATCTAGGCAGATTTGATGGGCAGAACTTATCGCCTTATAGCAGGTGTAAATCATAAAATCTAACAGCGCTGGCAGAAAAGCAAAATGCACATTAGGATCACATCTAAAAAGTTACTATGAAAAGTGTGAAACCAACATTTCACAAATAGTAGAAAAAGCAAATGTTAGAAAAATAGCAGGGAGTCTGCAAAACATTTTTAAATATAAAACACATTTAAAATAGAGTATGGGAAAGATTAGTCCTAGGTTTAGGTTAACAGTTAGAATAAGGGTGTGCTGGTGTTAGGGTAATTTTAACAGTAAGAAACAGGGTTAGGGTGTGTTATTTGGTTAGAATTTAGATTTGCATGAATGATATGCATTAGGTTTAGGGTTAGCGCTTAGATTAAGGTTAAAATAAGCTAAGGAAGGGTAAGAGATAGCCTTAAGACTAACGATACTGGTAGAGTTGGGAATAGGGTGACAGATTTGGGTTAAGCATAATGTAAGGGTTAAGTATTGATTTTGGAAATGATTAGAATAGTTTTAGGATGAGGGATAGCTGATTAGCATAAGTGATATGGATAGCAATTTGATTATGGGTTAATGCAAAAAAGTCAGATCCTGTTAAAAAAAAAAAACATTGATAAAATGCGGAACTAACTTTGTTATGTTATGTTAAATTGGTCTTCTATAGCGCACGGCTACTCCGATAGAGTGTCCCGGCGCTTTTATTGGCAACCAGAAATAGACAAACACAACACAGTGAAAATAAAAACACAACAGTAAGGATAGAAACAGATCCAGCAGTAGAAAGAAAGCGCACTAACGGGCAAAGATCCATGTTTTGAGGCCTTTCCTAAAAGTCAGTAGGTTAGATGTACTGCGTAGTGCCAAGGGCAGAGAATTCCAAAGCTGCGGTGCCCGCAGCCTGAAAGAGCGGCCTCCAATGCGGGCCTTTTTTACTCGAGGAACTACAGCCAGGAACAAAGACTCAGATCTCAGAGATCGGGCTGGATGGTAAAAGGCAAGCCTCCTTTGGAGATATTTAGCTCCCGAGACATACAGAGCCTTGTGAGCCAAGGTGAAGGCCTTAAACACTATCTGCTTCCGGATAGGCAGCCAGTGGAGTGACTGCAATAGGCCAGAGACTCTGGCTAGCCTGTGAAGGCCAAAAATGGCCCGCGCGGCCATATTCTGGACCACCTGCAGACGTTGCAGGAGATACTCCGGCAGGCCAAGATATAGTATGTTGGAGTAATCCAATCTTGAACCAATTAAGGCCTGCACCGTAGTCTTCCTATGCTCTTCAGAAAGCAGGGGGAGAAACGTCCGGAGCATCCTGAGGAGGCCAAAGCAGGTTCCCGTGAGAGCCAGAACCTGGGATCTTAACGTCAGCCCGTTATCAATCTTAATTCCCAAGTTCTTTGCTAACTGGGACGAGCGCGCTGGAGGGAACATGTTGGCAGGCCACCATTCATGCCAGTCTGGGTCAAGTGGGCAGTCGAAGAAGAGTATCTCAGATTTATCTGAGTTGCCCTTGAGGCTGTTAAGCTGGAACCATTTGAAAACAGCCCCAAGGAACTCGCTGATACTCTCTCCGTCAAAATCTTCTCCTTTCCTGCATGTAAAGAGGAGCTGGGTGTCGTCGGCATAAGATACGATCTGGGCCCCAAAGGACTCCACCAAAGCCGCCAGAGGGGTCATAAAGATGTTAAAGAGAGTCGGGCTCAACACGGAGCCCTGTGGGACTCCGAATCCCAGGGGCGGCATCACGACAGAGCTAGGAGAGGCCCAAACCGTTTGTCGACGGCCAGCCAAAAAAGATCTAAACCAGCTGAGCACCGTCCCCCCTCAGACCGATCTCATGAAGTCTGGCGAGGAGACCCTCATGGGGGACGGTGTCAAAAGCCGCCGACAAATCAAGCATGACAAGCATAGCTTTGCCTCCCGAATCCAGTGACTCTTTAATGGCTTCGGACACCTCCAAAAGCGCCGTCTCGGTGCTTAAATTGGGGCGGAAACCAGATTGAGAGGAGTGTAGACGATCGTGGGATTACAAGAAGTTGGAAAGCACGATGTGCACATTTTTCTCCAAGATCTTAACCAATGCAGGGAGGAGAGAGATGGGCCTATAGTTGGCCAGAACCTCAGGGTCGAGGCCAGGCTTCTTAAGGAGGGGAATGACCATTGCCTGCTTCCAAGCCTGCGGGACCACCCCCCGACTCAAGGAAAGATTCAAAAGCGGGTTAGCCAACGGATTTACGATTGCCGCCATTTTCGCCCAAAATTTGGCCGGGCATGGTTCAAGAGGCGACCCGGATTTAAGATTGGCCATAAGTGCCAATGACGCGGATACTGAAAATGACGGAAAGTCTGCCAGGACTGGACCCGAAGGGGCCGATGGAGCTGGCCCATCCTCGAGACTGGGAGAAACGTCGACCAGCCTCACGGGTAAAGAGTCCTGGATCAGCTTTATCTTGGTAGTAAAGCAGTTGGCAAGGGCAGAAACACATGACTCGGAAAGGGCGGCCTGAGTCGAATTAGATCGTGAGGTCGTAAATTCCCTGACAATCGTAAAAATCTCCTTACAGGAATTGGATGCAGCCTCAATCCTCCTGGCAAAATAGCCTTTTTTCTCCAGGAGGATTTCCCGGTGGTAGGCTTTAACCGTTGTCCTGTAGACAAGCCTGGCATCAGAGTCATACTGTGACCGCCAAGCCCTTTCAGCTACCTTGCACCGCCTTCGAGAGTCCGACAGCGCTTCGGTGAACCAAGGGGCAGAAACCCGTTTAGATGTTGATCGGGGGGCGATCACAGGGGCTAGATCGTTCAGCCTGTCCGTCAGCCACGTCTGCAGAGACTCTAAATCCCTATCCAAATCACCCGTAAGAGGGCAGGGATGGTCCAGAGATGTCTGGGCCAGCATCTCCGGAGTCACCTGGCGATACGCCCTAGATGCTAGTCCCTGCTGCCTAAGAGCAGTGCTCGATGGTTTCTTTGTGCACGGTACATAGAAGTTGGCCAGCCGATGATCTGACCAGAGCACCGGCAGCAGTGCCGTCACCTCTATAGGGGACGTAGAAAAGACCTGATCCAGGGTCTGGCCCTTATCATGAGTTGGTCCAGAGAGGTAGGGGACAAGGCCTAGGGGTGCCGTGATGTCCATCAATTTGATCGTGTCAGGGTCAGATCTCTCATCCATATGGAAATTAAAATCCCCGGCCAGTACACAATGCTCCGCTCTCAGGACCAGCGCCGACATTGCCGACTGGAGCTCCTCAAAGAAGGATCCGGCCGGACCAGGGGGCCTATAGACTAAGAGCCCTTTAAAGGATTGTTGAGGCGCCAATGATGTAGAGAAGGCAAGGGATTCGGAACCCGTGATGGCATCCGTCGGGATAATAGAACATGCGACGGATTTGTTCACCACGAGTGCCACACCCCCACCCCTCCCTTCCGATCTGTCTTGCCTAAAGATATTGTATTCTGGGTGGATTGCTGTGGCAATGTCGGGATTAGACGACTCTCCTAACCATGTCTCTGTCAGCATCAGGCATAACGGTTTTTCAGTGGCGAGGAGATCAAAGATCTCCTGGGCATGCCTGTGAACTGATCTGGTGTTTAAAAGCAAGCAGAGATGCTTCACACTGTCCACCTCCTTGGTCGATATAGTGGCCGGGGCACTGGCCGGAAACCAGCCACAACCCAGACATTTCCTCTTGCCCCCATATCGACCAGGGAAAACTTTGACAGGCACAGGAAGCCTTTTGCAGGGAACGAAGCTCCAGTGGCGTACAGCAAATCATAATAGCGCCAGGAGAAAGTATTCGCAAAAAAGCCAACCCCGCCCGCCACTCCGATCACCTCCGGGACGCTGACGGGCGCAGACGGGCTGGACTCTGGCACGACTCCGGCGCGTCCGCAGTACGCATCCGCAGTACGCGTCCGCTGCGCGGAGTCGTGATCGTTCTTTTTATAGCGCTGCTAGAGCGCGTGATCGGCCTGGCCCCCACCCAATATGGCCGCCAAAGAGCGAGATCCCAGCCCTCGGCGTCGATGCTCGGCCGAGGGCGGTCCGGGGGTAGGGGAGGGGGGAAGGAACAACAAAGCGCTAAGGAGCGCTGAGGAAGCATTTCCAAAACATTGCCAAATACCTCTACTGAATTGAAATATGAAATTGGGGGTTTCTTGCATTTATTTTCGAAATTTGGGTTTTCTCACATTTACATTTAAAAATTTTAAGATTGACAGGAATCGATCATTCCCTTTTCATATTAACCCCTTCGCTGCGGCGGCTATTCCGCCTCAGCGCTAAGGGGGCGGGGGGGCGTGCGGCGGGCGCATGCTGGTGACGGAACCGCTCCGTCACCAGCCACGGTTGAGCTGTGCTCATGACGGATCGGTTCCGTCATGGCCCCGCCCGCTCAATAGAACGCGCCGCGCAGGCGCGGCGGCCGGGCCATGACGGAACCGCTCCGTCATCAGCACAGCGCCACCGCGGCTGATGACGGAGCGGTTCCGTCATCAGCATGGAACGAGTTAAGACTTTTGTTTTTGGAAAGACCAGGACCAATGAGGGGAGCCTGTCTTTTGATCATAACAGCTACTTTAAAAATGAAGCACTAAAATAAGTCTCCTGTCCCCATTAATATTCTTCCTAACGATGGAACCATTTACCTGGAGAGTACACAAAGAATCCACACATTATAGCACTAAAGGTGGACACTTGAATACAAATTAGCATTATGCCCTGATGATGTGCTCTGCTTCTTAACCAAGCCTGAATCCTCCCTCTCAGCTCTGCATGAGGAATTAGCAAACTTCTAAGCGGCGTCAGGCTTTTCAAGCAATTATGCTAAATGTGACTGATGGTTGATGTCATACTCTTGGGCAACCCTTGTTCGCAATGTGTAGGAAAGTAGGATCTACTTCTTCTGGTTACCCCCACTTTTTGCTTGATGTTACACTGTTTTTGACTAGTCTGACTGAGATCTTGCTAATCAAGACCCCAGTCTATCTGCTTTCTCCCTAAAATGTAAAGACATGCACTTGGGTAAACTCCAGATTGGATACTGGAGTACCCTTATAAGTCCCTATTATATGATACATATGTACCCAGGGCATAGGTACCCCAGAAGCCTCCCATGGGCTGAAGCATGTATTATGCCAGCCATGAGAGGCCATGCAAAAGGAACTACAAGCCTGACATTGCAGCCTGTGTAAGATTGTGCATGCACCACTTACATTAGATATAGGTTTACTATATCTATAGGTCACTACACTTAAACCCCATGCCACCCCTATAGCAGGCCTTGACAATCCTGAAGGCAGGGTGCTGGGTTATATGTGAGAGGGTGCCCGTGCATGAGCAGAGCACGCTTGCAGCCTTCGGATACCATTCTCCCGGGTTTTCGGTGACGCAGCCAGACATATAGGTAGAGGTGCATTATATGCTCGTGTAAAATGCCATCTCGAAAATGATTGCAACAAACCATGTCATGTTTAGCATCAAACACCTTGGAATCATACCTCTACCCCGGTAACTGGCATGGGAGGTATGATTCCACCCTTCTGATGCAAGCTTCGTGGGTTCCTGGTCTTCCCGGTACCAGCCTTCTTGACCCGGTCAGCACAAAATGGATGCTGCAGACCGGAGACACATTTCTGCCCTCCTGCTACTGAGCCAAGTTCAAGCAGAGAAAGGCAGCACAATAGGCATCCTGTCACAGGGAGGTGTGACCACCGCCCAGATGGGATTTAGTGTATTGGAGTTGGGTGGGTGCACTCCCAAAGTGCCTGAAAGTCTGCAAGGGGGCACATTTGGTGTCCCTGTGCATAGTTCAGTTCATACGAGTCCTTCAAGCCATTGGCTCCTGCGCAAAACTGGACAAAGGACATCGGAGTAACCTCCACACTGTCCCGACACTCCCCTGGGAGGGTCCCCTGAATCTGTCCAACCCTCCGCTGTGGGTTAAAAAGGGCTTACCTTGCTGTAGGACCCTAGATTCGACATGGACAAGATTCTGAAAAAGAAACCACTGACCTTCGACCGTCTGGAAACACTGGACTTCGACTGGGCCCGTCTTAGTCTCCCTCTCCGTCTAAAGCATCGTCTGTACCCATGCATCATACAGGCTTCATGTAGGACCTGTGGAGCATCAAGGACAACTGAAGTATCTCCCTTGGGGGAAGGAGTCACTCCCCTACATTTGCAGGCACCATAACACAACTGACCAGTCTGCTGATCCTGAGCTCCTGCGTACTCAGAAGGCTCCAGCAACACAGGAGGTAGGTCCCTACATTCCTTTAGGTCGATCTGCCCTCTCTCCAAGTTTGAGGCCAGTATCCCTTGTGGGGCCTGATTAACCCGAACCCCTGTGCACTGCACACTTTTGCAAGTGCATCTGCTTATTGGCGTTCCCCAACTAAGTACATTGAGCTATCGATAGCCCCCACCTCTGCACACATTTCGTACTAAGGACTTTAGCCTCCTCGCACTCTGTGCCCTGCAAGCTGTTGTTTAGTGAAACTGCTAGAGGTCCCCTCGCGACTCCTGTGCCTTCGGCCTGAGGGTCCACTTGAGGGACAACACTGCTTTTCTTGGGCTCCCCTGGTTGCTCCAGGCCTGCCCTGACTCCCCTTGCTGTGGTTAGTCCCCTGGTCCCTGCTGGCCAGACTGTAACTTTTCTTGACCTTTTTCGTGGTTTGCTGCTGCCAAGGCTTGTTGGAGCACCCACCGGACACCGACCCCCTCAGCACTCGACATCTTTTGTGGGACAGCTCGTATTCGGCTCCTGGTCATCCTCCTGGTCCCTGCAGTTGTAGAGTCAAGGTCTTTCTTCACACCGGAGGCACCCGACATTGGTGGGCATTCGTCTACCGAGCCCCTGGTCACTCCTGAGTGACACAGACTCTGTCCCCTCTGCTTTCAGGTTCCTTCCATCAAGAATCCACCTGTGGATTCCACCGGACACTTTTCTTCTTTCCACCAGTGGCATTTCTTTGAAGACTCCCATTGAGAACGACGGCGGTGTCTGATGCAACTTCAGCCCTTTGCACCCGGCTTCCCTGGGATAGGTAACTGGTACTTCGGTATCTACGAGTGGGGTGGCTCTCCAACCTTCTATGTTCCAAAGGGTTTCCTCGTAATCCAATGGAAAGGGTCCTTAAACTGTAAAACAGCAACTGTGACTCTCCCATTGAATTGCACAAGGTCGTGTTCTCACACTACACCCGTTCTCCGTAGGTTCCCTATTTACTCACCTTGGGTGGTTCCTTGGGGTCCCAGCGATTCTACATCTTGTAGAAACTGTCTTGACTCGAGTCATGGTTCTTATACCACTATTTTAGTACATGGTTTGGTCTCCCCCGGGAGCCCACTGTGTATTAGTGCACTTACGATTGTTTTTGTGCTACAGTATTGTGTGCTTTGTGTTTATCTGCGTGCAGCAGATACTGTGAGGTATTTAAGGTGTGTTATAATAATAAATATATATTCTTATAACTACTGTGTGTTTCTCCTTTAATTTAACCAATACAATAAGGTTGCTTTCTGGTAAAACAAGCTGCTTAACATTCCTTCAAGACTAAGCCTGAAGGCTGCTCTCCACAGCTATCACTAGGATAGCTTTCTGAAGGTTATCTTTGACATCTTAATCACGATAAGGGTTATCTGGACTGGTGCAACGTGCCCACTTTAATTAGTGGACAGCATATACCAGGCCAACTTCTCACACACTGGCTTTGCATGGGCAGAGATCTCACTCCGATTCCTTGGCCTCTACTTTCCTTCCCTTGCTAACACCACTGGGGCATACTTGAAATCTCTTACCTGGGAAGGAGGAGTACATTGGTGTAATTGAGCTTTCTCACATGGCTCCTATACCTGGTACAAACTCTTCCCCTTTGCTTTCCCAAGCCAATCTTAGATTCAATTCAAAGGAAACTTCTCAACCTTTGTATGAAATGATCATGCACCTAGAGTCCCCAGGGCAACTCTTTACAAAGCCACTGCCAAGGGAGGCCTAGCCTTTCCAAACATTAGATTCTATGTCCTACCCACTCAGGTTCGCCCTGCATTAGACTGGAACCAAAATCCAGACGGTAGAAGTTGGATTACGGTGGAACAACATTTTGCCAATTGTCCCCGCACTCATGCTATAACTCCAACAGAGAGCGTGTTCCAGAAGCTGACATAGGCTAAATACCAGTCTTACGCTGTTGGAGTACTGGCAGCAGTCTACACAAAAGGTGGGTTCCACAACTTACTCCTCTGATGACCCCCATAATCCATATGCTGGGTTTTTCACCTTGCTTAATGGACCCAAGATTTTCATGTTGAAATGGTGGCATTCCTCCCTCTTTAAAATACCTCTACTTGGATATCAAGGCCTATTGACAATTTGGCGAAGAGGATACCTTTGGACTTAAACATTTACTCCTTTGAGCGGTACGCACGAGGTGATAGAGGGAGCTATATTCACAAATAAAATGGTGAGGAAGGTGAGCACATGGTTGCCACAGGCAAATATGGGTAAACCTCAGCTCTGCGGCACTCTGGGAAAGGGGCATGGGTCACGATATCTCAGAAGAAAATGGAAGGGAAATCTGGCAAAAGGTCCTCGAAATCCTCTATCTGCACATCACCTAAAAAGAATGCTTGTCAGCTACTTACACAGTGGTTTCTATCCCCTACACTCCTACATGCAATGTTTGGTGGCTCAGACGCCTGTTGGAAAAACTGCGGCGAAAGAGAAGCCTTTCACATTTGCTGGTCTTGTAGTTTCATTCAGGCCTCCTGGAAAGTAATCTTTTCCCCTGTCAGACAGATCCTAGGAGCCAAACTTTCTTTGGACCCCGTATTGATGCTCCTCGGCGACCCTGGTGACAAAAGCGAATATCCTTTGACCACTTCACAACAAAAACTCATAAACTCATTTCCAGGTTCCCGGTTGGCTCGCCCAGTTCTGTAAACAATCAGCTACCTGTTAGACGGACCGGGAGGGTCGGCCGAGATTACGGGGAGAGGTCTCCAGGGAGAGCCGTCTCCAACGACTGTACAGATAAGTAACTTCCCCCCCACAGACAGACACCACACAAGATTGAAGGTTAACGAGACTTTATATGCAATTCTTAGGTTACGTTGGTATGATACAAGGAGGTCTGGACTCAGGGGTCCCCTCGATTCGAGTCTGTGGTTGAGGAAAGGGGTAGCGGGACAGTCTTAGTTACCGGTGAGTTCAAAATAGCTCTCAATCCTCGAGCTCGGCGTTCTTGATGATCGGGCCGTGGAGGAGCCAAGCAGGTCCCGAGATGGATGAAGGAAGGACGACGGTCCGCGGCGGAGCCTGCAGGTCCCGGTGAAAGATGACGGTTACAACGGTCCGCGGCCACGCCAGCAGATCCGGACGACGATGAAGAATGAAGGTTACGACGGTTGTGGCAGCGCCAACAGGCAGGACGATGGTGCACAGGACAGAGCTACGGCAGCGCCAGTAGTCCGTCCAGGATGAGTTCCTCTTTGCGTCTCTCGACTCCAAGATACAACTGCCTTCCTGCTCTGGAGCTGCCCCAGTTATAGGGCTGGCGTGCTTTGATGTCCGGACCCTCGCACTTGGAGGTCGGGAGGTCCGGGATGAGGGAGTCCAGCACCCAGCAGGGGGGTGGAGCCAGCGCCCGGGGAGGCGATGGGCGAGCGGCACTTGGTGGGGGAGAGCCATCGACACCTCCTTCTCCCATTGACTTGCCAAGTAGCCCGCTCACCTCCTGGGTGGATGGTGGTGCCGGGATGTCTGAGGCCTGGCCAGGCCCAGGGTTGAGGTCGGCCGGGGGCCAGGCGGCCACGTGGTGAAGTGTCCAAGATGGCGGCCCGGGCTGGGCGCGTGGGCCGGCAGTGGATCGGGCCCACGAGGTCGACATGCTCGAGGGCAGGGGTCCCTGAGGGGACGGAGGACGTACAATGGTGGTGGGGGGTGCTTGTGTGACCGGGCTCGGGCCTGGTCGAGCCGGGGGAGAGCGGCCCTTCGTGTGGCCTGTCCAACATGCGTCCCCCCCCAGCTGAAGGCGGGGAGAGTCACCCATCCTCTTGGGGACTCTCTTCGTCGAGGCGGAAAAATCGGGACAGGCCATCCGCGTTGGCGTGGTCGGACCCAGGCCGGTGTTCGACTGTGAAGTCCATACCCTGCAAGGATATGGACCAGCGTAGCAACTTGGGGTTTTCCCCCCGCATGTGCATCAGCCACTGCAGGGGTCGGTGGTCGGTCTGCACCCGAAAGTGGGTGCCGAAAAGGTAGGGCCGGAGCTTCTTGAGGGCCCATACCACAGCGAAGGCTTCCCTCTCTATGGTGCTCCAGCGTTGTTCCCGTGGTAGGAGTCTCCGGCTGATGAAGGCCACCGGTTGATCAAGGCCCTCGGTGTTCACTTGGGACAGGACCGCCCCAATGCCCTGGTCGGAGGCGTCCGTCTGGACGACGAACTCCCGGCTGTAGTCTGGGGCTTGGAGCACAGGAGCGGAACACATGGCGGCCTTCAATTGTTCGAATGCCGCTTGACACTCTGGGGTCCAGTTCACCTTCTTGGGCTGATTTTTTGACGTGAGCTCGGTGAGGGGGCCCACTATGGTACCATAGTCTTTCACGAACCTTCGGTAATAGCCCGTGAGGCCCAGGAAGGCTCGTACCTCGGTTTGGGTGATAGGGGGCTGCCAGTCCTGGATGGCGGCAATTTTCAGTTGTAGAGGGGCCACTAGGCCGCTTCCCACCTGGTGTCCGAGGTAGGTCACAGACCCTTGTCCAATTTGACACTTGCTGGCCTTGATCGTGAGGCCAGCTCGCTGAAGGGCTTGCAGCACTGCTCGGAGGTGGTGGAGGTGCTCGGTCCAATGGTGGCTGTACACAGCGATGTCGTCTAGGTAGGCGGCGCTGAACCCTTCGAGCCCCGCCAGGACCTGATTGACGAGCCGTTGGAAAGTCGCTGGGGCATTCTTCATACCGAAGGGCATGACCGTAAAATGGTAATGGCCATCGGGGGTGGAGAAGGCAGAACGTTCTTGTGCTCGGGGTGTGAGGCCGATCTGCCAATAACCTGCTGTCAGGTCGAAGATGCTAAGGTAGTGGGCAGCTCCCAGTCGGTCGACCAGTTCATCTGCCCGGGGGATGGGATGTGCGTCCGTTCTGGTGACTTCATTCAGGCCCCGGTAGTCGACGCAGAACCGGAGTTCTGGTGTGGTTCCGGGGGCGGCTGCTTTGGGGACCAGTACGACCGGGCTGGCCCATGGGCTGTCTGAGGGCTCGATGACCCCGAGCGTGAGCATCTTAGCCACTTCCGCCTGGATGCAGGCCCGTACCCGATCAGGTACGCGGTAGGCCCGGTGGCGGATAGGAGGGCTGTCTCCGGTGTCTACATCGTGCACACACCAGGAAGTGACACCTGGGGTGAGGGAGAACAGACTGGCGAACCGTGACAGGAGGGCTTGGCACTCTTGGCGTTGTTCTCTGGTGAGGGTCTCTGAGAGTCGGACCCCATCTACGGAGCCGTCTTGCTCCTGGGTCCGCAGGAGGTAGCGGGTGGCGTGGTCCACTAGCACCAGAATGAAGCGATGTCCTTGTTTTGTACGCGGGTCCAGGGGTCCCACAATGTCTATTCCGACCCTCTCAAATGGGGTCGTGACTACTGGAAAAGGTTGCAAGGGGGCTTTTAGTTTGCGGCCGCTCTTCCCACTGGCTTGGCACGTGGGGCAAGATCGGCAATGCTGGTGCACATCGTTCCTCATTTTGGGCCAGAAGAAGTGGGTCACTAGGCGACTGTAAGTTTTATCTTGTCCTAGGTGCCCTGCTAGGGGGACATCGTGGGCCAGGTTTAACAGGAAGTCTCTAAAGCAGAGGGGCACTACTAGTACTCGGTTGGCCCCCAGCTCGGCGATTCGTTGCTCGCTGTATAACAGATCATTGTCCCAGTAGACCCAATGAGTTCCGGAGGTGTCCCCTGCGCTTTGGGCGAGCGCTTGTTGGCGGAGTCCCTCAAGGGAGGGACAGGTCTTCTGTTCCTGGCGAAATTGTTCTTGTGTGGGTCCCCCCTCTTGGGCCCACTGGTCAAGGTTAGCGAGGTCGGAAGGTTGAGCCGGTTCGAGGGGGGTGTCCTGGTCGGGGGTTTCGGCTGGGGCGACCGGAGGCGGTGGCGCCGGCCATTCTGGTTCTTCCGGGTGATGGTTGGCACGGGCGGCCATGGACCGGGTGGTGACGCACGCCCAGTCCGGGACGCCCAACATCCCCAAGTGTTCTTTTCGCTCCACAGCGGCCCACGGGGAGCTCTCCAGGTCATTCCCGAGGAGGCAGTCCACGGGGGCGTCGTCTCGGACCGTCACCTTCAACATGCCGGAGACCCCTCCCCACTCAAAAGGGACGCAGGCCATCCGACACAGACTTTCCGAGTTGTCGGCTGAGCGTACAGGGCAGAGAATGTTCGGTAGATATTGTTCTGGGGTCACCAGGTGACAGCGGACGGCTGTCACACTGGCCCCGGTGTCCCGAAGGGCCTCGGCCCGTTGTCCATTGATGCTCACCCATTGGCTGTACTTCTGGGTGTTAGCGGGTAGGGGGACCCGCGGGACCATGTCTCTTCCCCCTAAGCACGCGAGAGTCATGGCGGCTGGCTCCCACTCTGGATACTCTTGCTCGTCTGTTTCTTGTTCCTCGGAGATCTGTTCTTCCCCTAGTGCTGCGGCGGCCACATGGCGGGGTTTTGGACTCTGATACTGCGGGCAGCTTGGGTCGTTTGCATAGTGGCCGACTCGTTGGCATCGGTGACACGTGACGTTTGCTCTGTACCCCGGTCGCGCCGGGGTGCTGCCCCGGTTGGCCGGGGGGGTGGTGCTGGTAACGGGGGCGGCCGGAGTGTTGTCTCTTCCCCGCCCTTGGCCTCCTCCTCCTCTGGGTCGGTGGTGACCATTGTTGTTCCTGTTTTGCTCGTAGGACCCATTCCGGCCCACTCTGGTGATCTCCCACCGGTCAGCTTCGGCTGCGAGCTGCCGGGGATCGGTTAACTTGCTGTCGAGGAGGTGTTGGCGTAGTTCAATGAAGCAATTGTTGGACAGATGCTCCCATACCATCAGATTGAACAGTTGCTCGTAGGTCGTGACGTTGTTCCCTTTGATCCAGCCTTCGAAAGCTCGGCTAAAGTACGTTACATAGTCCACCCAAGTTGTACCCGGGATGCGTGTGCAGTCTCGGAACCTCTGACGGTACATCTCGGGCGTGAGGCCATAGCGGGTGAGAAGGGCCGCTTTCATATGGTCGTAGGAGGTCATCTGGTGGTCTGGGAGCTGTAACAGGGTATCGCGGCCCTCATTGAGGAATCTGCCCCATAGGCCGGCTCCCCAATCGTTTCTATCGATCCGGTGCGCAGTCATAGCGATTTCATAGGCCTTAAACCATTGCTGGATATCGTCCTCTCGAAAATATTCTCGGACAACATCCTTGGGGATGTGTACTTTTTTCTCCGTGGTCCCGGGGGTGTGTGGTCTCTCGGGCACCCCCAACTCTTTATTCTGCTTGCGCAGGTTGATCTCGGCTAGGTTCCGTTCGTGCTCGTACGCTAGTTTCTTTTCCTCGAGCTCCCTTTGTCTCTGGTTCTCCTCTCTTTCTTCTCGGAGACGTAGGTGCTCTAAGTTTATTTTTTGTTCGGCCAACTTGAGTTCTACGTCCATCTTGAGTCGGGCCATTTCCAGCTCGTGTAGTCGGGTTTTTTCTCTTTCTTGGATCTCGTCTGGCGAGAGACCGGTTCTTTGCCCTTCAGGGGCCGTGTTGCTTTTTTTCGCGGTGCTTTGCTCAGGAGCTTCGGTATCCCCGGTCTCTGCCCAAGATTCTAGGGCATGCTTAAAATCGTCCTTGGTGCTTAGTCCGGTGGTAGCGATACCTAGTTCAATGCAGAACTGCTTTAGTTCACGATGGCTGTACTCCTCTAGTTTTTCCATTTGGAACTTCTCAGTTGATCCGCTCTCTTTAGTTGTCATTGTGGTTCGTTGTGGGGTGAGCTACTCTCTGTACGTATGCGGTGATTCGGATCCCACCGCTGCCACCAATGTTAGACGGACCGGGAGGGTCGGCCGAGATTACGGGGAGAGGTCTCCAGGGAGAGCCGTCTCCAACGACTGTACAGATAAGTAACTTCCCCCCCACAGACAGACACCACACAAGATTGAAGGTTAACGAGACTTTATATGCAATTCTTAGGTTACGTTGGTATGATACAAGGAGGTCTGGACTCAGGGGTCCCCTCGATTCGAGTCTGTGGTTGAGGAAAGGGGTAGCGGGACAGTCTTAGTTACCGGTGAGTTCAAAATAGCTCTCAATCCTCGAGCTCGGCGTTCTTGATGATCGGGCCGTGGAGGAGCCAAGCAGGTCCCGAGATGGATGAAGGAAGGACGACGGTCCGCGGCGGAGCCTGCAGGTCCCGGTGAAAGATGACGGTTACAACGGTCCGCGGCCACGCCAGCAGATCCGGACGACGATGAAGAATGAAGGTTACGACGGTTGTGGCAGCGCCAACAGGCAGGACGATGGTGCACAGGACAGAGCTACGGCAGCGCCAGTAGTCCGTCCAGGATGAGTTCCTCTTTGCGTCTCTCGACTCCAAGATACAACTGCCTTCCTGCTCTGGAGCTGCCCCAGTTATAGGGCTGGCGTGCTTTGATGTCCGGACCCTCGCACTTGGAGGTCGGGAGGTCCGGGATGAGGGAGTCCAGACACCCAGCAGGGGGGTGGAGCCAGCGCCCGGGGAGGCGATGGGCGAGCGGCACTTGGTGGGGGAGAGCCATCGACACCTCCTTCTCCCATTGACTTGCCAAGTAGCCCGCTCACCTCCTGGGTGGATGGTGGTGCCGGGATGTCTGAGGCCTGGCCAGGCCCAGGGTTGAGGTCGGCCGGGGGCCAGGCGGCCACGTGGTGAAGTGTCCAAGATGGCGGCCCGGGCTGGGCGCGTGGGCCGGCAGTGGATCGGGCCCACGAGGTCGACATGCTCGAGGGCAGGGGTCCCTGAGGGGACGGAGGACGTACAATGGTGGTGTGGGGTGCTTGTGTGACCGGGCTCGGGCCTGGTCGAGCCGGGGGAGAGCGGCCCTTCGTGTGGCCTGTCCAACACTACCCCTCACATGTACATGCACGGGGAATCGCGTGGTTGAGTTTTAGGTCTCCTGAGCCTGTGCATGCGCTGCTCGGAGAAACATTTAGAAGGTGAGTTTTCAAAGTGCTACAGGCTGACCTAGCGCTTGCGATCACTCGAGCGTGCACGCACGCGCGCAGCCACCATCGGTCTCCTTGGTCACGGGTCATTAAGTTGCTTGTTCCTTTCTTTCATGGCTCATTAAGCCTTACCGCATGCTCCTCCACCCCCTTGCTCTCTGACCTCAATACCCCCACCCACGCAGCCCTCTATAGCAATCCCCTTCCCTGCCTAGCCTTTCTGCATGACCAATGCATAAACACACAACACACACAACCACACCCACAACCACACACACCACCACACACAGAACCAACCAACCACACACACAACCAACCACAACCATACTCACACACACAACCACACACACAACCACAACCACACCCACACACACAACCACACACACACCCACACACACAACCACACACACAACCACACACAAAACCACACACACAACCACCCACACACACAACCACCCACACACACAACCACCCACAACCACAAACAACCACCCCCACACACAACCACACCCACAACCACACCCACACATACACCCACACACACAACCACACCCATACACACAACCACACCCATACACACAACCAAACCCATACACACAACCAAACCCATACACACACACCCACACAACTCCCACACACAACCACATAACCATACACAACCACGCTCACAACCACGCTCACAACCACACACACAACCACGCTCACAACCCCACACAACCACCCGCACACAACCACCCGCACACAACCACCCACACACAACCACACCCACACAACCACACCCAAACAACCACACACACACACAACCACACACAATCCCACACATACAACCACACACACGACACACATGACACACAAACACACACACACAACCCCACACACAACCAAAACCACAACCAAACACACACACCCAACCAACCACACACACAACCCCACACACGCACACACATGTACACACACAAGCGCACACACACACATACAACCACACACACACCTACCCACCCGCACACACAGAACCGCACACACGCAACCGCACACACGCAACCGCACACACGCAACCACACACATGCAACCACACACACGCAACCACACACATGCAACCACACACATGCAACCACACACACGCAACCACACACACGCAACCACACACAACCACACACACAACCACACACACAACCACACACAACCACACACACAACCACACCCACAACCAAACACACAACCAAACCCACACACATTACCAACCACACACACAAGCACACACACAACCACACACACATACAACCACACCCACTCACACACAACCACACGCACAACCACAAACACCCTCACAACCACAAACACCCACACACACAACCACACCCACAACCACACCCACAGCCACACACACACAACCAACCACGACCACACACACACACAACCACACACACACACACAACCACACAACTCCACTCAACCACTCACACAACCACACATACAACCACAGACACACAATCACACACACACATGCACATACACAGAACCATACCCACAACCCCACATACAACCCCACACACAACCCCACACACAAGCACACACACAAACACCCACAACCCCACACAACCACAACCGCACCCAACCACAACCACACCCAACCACACACACACAACCACACACACACAACCACACACCCATAACCAAACACACACAACCACCCCCACACACAACCACACACACAACCACACACACCCCCACACACAACCACACACACACAACCACACACACAACCACTCCCACAACCATACAGACATCCACACACACAACCACACACACACAACCACACCCACACACACAACCTCACACACAACCACACCCACACACACAACCACACCCACACATACAACCACACACACAACCACACCCATACACAACCATACCCATACACACAACAGTACCCATACACACAACCATACCCATACACACAACCATACCCATACACACAACCATACCCATACACACAACCAAACCCATACACACAACCAAACCCATACACACAACCAAACCCATAAACACAAACACACCCACACAACCACTCCCACACACAACCGCATAACCATACACAACCACACTCACAACCACACACACAACCACACACACAACCACCCACACACAACCACACCCACACAATCACACCCAAACAACCACGCACACACACAACACACCATCCCACACATACAACCACACACACGACACACATGACACACACAACCCCACCCACAACCAAACACACACACCCAACCAACCACACACAACCACACACACAACCACACGCACACAACCCCACACACGCACACACATGCACACACACACAAGCACCCACACACCTACAACCACACACACCTATCCACCCACACACACAACCGCACACACGCAACCACACACACGCAACCACACACACGCAACCACACACACGCAACCACACACACAACCACACACACGCAACCACACACACAACCACACCCACAACCAAACACACACACATTACCAACCACACACACACACAAGCACACACACACACAAGCAAACACACACACAAGCACACACACACACAAGCACACACACACAAGCACACACACAACCACACACACACATACAACCACACCCACTCACACACAACCACACCCACAACCGAACACACACAAAACCACAATCATACCCAACCCCACACCCACAACCCAACACCCACAACCCAACACCCATAACCCCACACCCACAACCACACACACACAACCCCACACCCACAACCACACACACACAACCCCACACAACCACACCCACACACAACCACACCCACACAGCCACACCCACACAACCACAGCCACACCCACACAACCACACACACACAACCACACACACACACACACAACCACACACACACAACCACACACACACCACACAGACACAACCACACACACACAACCACACACACAACCACACGCACACAACCACACACACACACACAACCACACACACACACACACCCCAACCACAATCACACACCCCCAACCACAATCACACACCCCCAACCACAATCACACACACAACCAACCACACACACACAACCACACACACACAACCACACACACAACCACACACCCACAACCACACACACACACAACCACACACACACACAACCACACACACACCACACACACACCACACACACACAATCACACACACAATCACACACACACAACCACACAACCACACCCACACACAACCACTCTCAACCACGCACCCACAACCACGCACCCACAATCACACACCCAACTACACACACCCAACTACACACACCCAACTACACACAGCCAACTACACACACCCACTTACACACACCCACTACACACACCCACTACACACACCCAACCACACACACACCCAACCACACACACACCCAACCACACACACACCCAACCACACACACACCCAACCACACACACCCAACCACACACACACCCAACCACACACACACCCAACCACACACACACCCAACCACACACACACCCAACCACACACTCACCCAACCACACACACCCAACCACACACACACCCACCCAACCACACACACACCCAACCACACACACCCAACCACACACACACACCCAACCACACACACACACACCCAACCACACACACACACCCAACCACACACACACACCCAACCACACACACACACCCAACCACACACACACACCCAACCACACACACACACACACCCAACCACACACACACACCCAACCACACACACACACACCCAACCACACACACACACACCCAACCACACACACACACACACCCAACCACACACACACACCCAACCACACACACACACACCCAACCACACACACACACACACACCCAACCACACACACACACACCCAACCACACACACACACCCAACCACACACACACCCAACCACACACACACCCAACCACACACACACACCCAACCACACACACACACACCCAACCCCACACACACCCAACCGCACACACACACACACACACCCAACCACACACACACACACCCAACCACACACACACACAACCAACCACACACACACACACACACCCAACCACACACACACACACCCAACCACACACACACACACCCAACCACACACACACACACACCCAACCACACACACACACACACCCAACCACACACACACACACACACACACCCAACCACACACACACACACACACCCACACACACACACACCCAACCACACACACACACACCCAACCACACACACACACCCAACCACACACACACACCCAACCACACACACACACCCAACCACACACACACACCCAACCACACACACACCCAACCACACACACACCCAACCACACACACACCCAACCACACACACACACACCCAACCACACACACACACCCAACCACACACACACACCCAACCACACACACACCCAACCGCACACACACACACACACACACACACCCAACCACACACACACCCAACCACACACACACACAACCACACACACACACCCAACCACACACACACACACCCAACCACACACACACACACACACCCAACCACACACACACACACCCAACCACACACACACACACCCAACCACACACACACACCCAACCACACGCACACACACACCCACACACACAACACACACACACCCAACCACACACACAACCACACACACAACCACACACACAACACAACCACACACACAACCACACCCACACACACAACACACACACACCCAACCACACACACAACACAACCACACACACAACCACACACACAACACAACCACACACACAACCACACACAATCACACAACCACACAGACACACCACGCCCTCCCGGCCACTCACTGCCTATCAGCCTCTTCTCAGCAAGGTAGCGCAATCAGTTTCACTTTCACGGCCGCATTCGCCGTGAAAGTGTTCGCGTTTCTAGTTTTATTCCGCATTCACTCTTGTTACCTTGTGCTTGACAATCCAATCTCTACAATATTTAAGCAACCTGCACGTCTCCTGTCAACCATACCACTCCATGCATTTTCTCCGCTCCACATAGATTTCAGTGGTACAGAAAAAAGGTAACCAGGTTTCTTATCCTTCCTTCAAGCAATAACCAGAATGCTAAACTGCATTTGTGCTCCACTTAGTTTTAAACAGCAAACAGTTATTCTAATCAATGTGTCTTAGGAGAAGGGCAGTGGCACTCTCATGGCACACTATACGCTAGTGTGTCCAAAAGAGTTGCTTAAAAAAAATAAGTTTTATGAAAAATGTACTTGTTAGACGGACCGGGAGGGTCGGCCGAGACTACGGGGAGAGGTCTCCAGGGAGAGCCGTCTCCAACGACTGTACAGACAAGTAACTTCCCCCCCCCACAGACGGACACCACACAAGGTTGAAGGTTAACGAGACTTTATATGCAATTCTTAGGTTACGATGAGGTGATACAAGGAGGTCTGGACTCAGGGGTCCCCTCGGTTCTAGTCTCTGGCTTAGGAAAGGGGTAGCGGGACAGTCTTTGTTACCAATGAGTGGAAAATAGCTCTCAATCCTCGAGCTCGGCGTTCTAGATGATCGGGCCGCGGCGGAGCCAGCAGGTCCCGAGATGGACGAAGGAAAAACGACGGTCCGCGGCGGAGCCTGCAGGTCCCGGTGAAGATGACGGTTACAACGGTCCGCGGCCACGCCAGCAGGTCCCGACGACGATGAAGGATATGAAGGTTGCGAAGGCTGTGGCAGCGCCAACAGGCAGGACGATGGTGCACAAGACAGAGCTACGGCAGCGCCAGTAGTCCGTCAAGGATGGAGTCCTTCTTTACGTCTCTCGACTCCAAGATACAACTGCCTTCCTGCTCTGGAGCTGCCCCAGTTATAGGGCTGGTGTGCTTTGATGTCCGGACCCTCGCACTTGGAGGTCGGGAGGTCCGGGATGAGGGAGTCCAGACACCCAGCAGGGGGGTGGAGCCAGCGCCCGGGGAGGCGATGGGCGAGCGGCACTTGGCGGGGGAGAGCCATCGACACCTCTTTCTCCCATTGACTTGCCAAGTAGCCCGCTCACCTCCTGGGTGGATGGTGGTGCCGGGATGTCTGAGGCCTGGCCAGGCCCAGGGTTGGGGTCGATCGGGGGCCAGGCGGCCTCGTGGTGGATGGTCCAAGATGGCGCCCCAGGATGGGCGCGAGGGCCGGCAGAGGATCGGACCCACGAGGTTGACATGCTCGAGGGCAGGGGTCCCTGAGGGGACAGAGGACGTGCAATGGTGGTGTGTGGTACTTGCGGGCCCGGACTCGGGCCTGGTTGGGCCGGGGGAGAGCGGCCCTTCATGGGGCCTGTCCAACAGTACTCTTTTAAAAATTCTGATTCCACCAGAATCAGAGTCCTCCACAACACCCTGTTTTTTTTGGCTATTAGCTGTGAAAAGGAGACCAATATTGCCCCCATTTTTAGGTCTCGCCTATTTTATCCCGCAGGGATAAATAGGCGAGATTATAGTTAGCGGAAAAGAAAAGTCTACCTAGCTCCGGATCGCGTACAGTTCATGTGCGTGCACATCATCGCCAGCCACATCACACACCACCATTTGTCTGTGCCTCGGCATCAGACTTCAAAGGCTGCGCTCCCCCGCTCCCCGCATCAGACTTGAAAGGAATGCACTCCCCCGCCCCTACCACAGCAATGCCGAGAGCTTTTTTTTTCCTACATGGCTCATTACTTATTTCCTGTCTTTCTCTGGCTCACATTTTACTTTCATCTCTGACTCATGCTTTTTTCGTCGGATCGTGCATTTCTTTCCCCACTCTTTCGTCTGCTAGTGCTTTTTTTCCCCACTCTTGTCGGCGTGAGCTTTTTTCCCCCTCACTCTTTAGTCGGCTCGAGTATCCCCTCCCCCACTCTTTCGTCGGCTTGTGCTCCCCCACTCTTTCTCAGTGCATTTTTCCCCCACGCCTCACACAGCTGCACGCCTCACACAGCTGCACGCCACACACTGCTGCATGCCACACACTGCTGCACGCCACACACTGCTGCACGCCTCACACTGCTGCACGCCTCACACTGCTGCATGCCTCACACTGCTGCACGCCTCACACTGCTGCACGCCTCACACTGCTGCACGCCTCACACTGCTGCACGCCTCACACTGCTGCACGCCAATTGCTGCACGCCTCACACTGCTGGCGGCTCACACTGCTGCATTACTCACACTGCTGCACGCCTCACACTGCTGCACGCCTCACACTGCTGCACGCCTCACACTGCTGCACGCCTCACACTGCTGCACGCCTCACACTGCTGCACGCCTCACACTGCTGCACGCCCTCACACTGCTGCACGCCCTCACACTGCTGCACGCCCTCACACTGCTGCACGCCCTCACACTGCTGCACGCCTCTCACTGCTGCACGCCACACACTGCTGCACGCCACACACTGCTGCACACCTCACACTGCTGCACGCCACACACTGCTGCACGCCACACACTGCTGCACGCCTCACACTGCTGCACACTGCTGCATCACTCTCACTGCTGCATGCCGCACACTGCTGCATGCCACACACTGCTGCACGCCACACACTGCTGCACGCCACACACTGCTGCACGCCTCACACTGCTGCACGCCTCACACTGATGCACGCCGCACACTGCTTCACCCCACACACTGCTTCACCCCACACACTGCTGCACGCCTCACACTGCTGCACGCCTCACACTGCTGCACGCCTCACACTGCTGCATGCCTCACACTGCTGCACGCCACACACTGCTGCACATTGCTGCATTACTCACACTGCTGCATTACTCACACTGCTGCACCCCGCACACTGCTGCACCCCGCACACTGCTGCACGCCTCACACTGCTGCACGCCTCACACTGCTGCACGCCTCACACTGCTGCACGCCTCACACTTCTGCACGCCGCACACTGCTGCACACTGCTGCACGCCTCACACTGCTGCACCCCACACACTGCTGCACCCCACACACTGCTGCACCCCACACACTGCTGCACCCCACACACTGCTGCACGCCTCACACTGCTGCACGCCTCACACTGCTGCACGCCTCACACTGCTGCACGCCACACACTGCTGCATTACTCACAATGCTGCACGCCTCACACTGCTGCACGCCTCATACTGCTGCACACTGCTTCATTACTCACACTGCTGCAAGCTGCACACTGCCGCACGCCTCACACTGCTGCACGCCTCACACTGCTGCACGCCTCACACTGCAGCACGCCTCACACTGCAGCATGCCTCACACTGCTGCACGCCTCACACTGCTGCACGCCTCACACTGCTGCACGCCTCACACTGCTGCACGCCTCACACTGCTGCACGCCTCACACTGCTGCACGACACACTGCTGCACGCCACACACTGCTGCACGCCACACTGCTGCACGCCACACACTGCTGCACGCCACACACTGCTGCACGCCTCACACTGCTGCATGCCTCACACTGCTGCACGCCTCACACTGCTGCACGCCTCACACTGCTGCACGCCTCACACTGCTGCACGCCTCACACTGCTGCACGCCTCACACTGCTGCACGCCTCACACTGCTGCACGCCTCACACTGCTGCACGCCTCACACTGCTGCACGCCTCACACTGCTGCACACTGCTGCATCACTCTCACTGCTGCACGCCTCACACTGCTGCACGCCTCACACTGCTGCACGCCTCACACTGCTGCACGCCACACACTGCTGCACGGCACACACTGCTCCCTGCCACACACTGCTGCATGCCACACACTGCTGCATGCCACACACTGCTGCACGCCTCACACTGCTGCACGCCTCACACTGCTGCACGCCTCACACTGCTGCACGCCTCACACTGCTGCACGCCTCACACTGTGCACGCCTCACACTGCTGCACGCCTCACACTGCTGCACGCCGCACACTGCTGCACGCCACACACTGCTGCACGCCACACACTGCTGCACCCCACACACTGCTGCACCCCACACACTGCTGCACCCCTCACACTGCTGCACCCCTCACACTGCTGCACCCCTCACACTGCTGCACGCCACACACTGCTGCACGCCACACACTGCTGCACGCCACACACTGCTGCACGCCACACACTGCTGCACGCCACACACTGCTGCACGCCACACACTGCTGCACGCCACACACTGCTGCACGCCACACACTGCTGCACGCCACACACTGCTGCACGCCACACACTGCTGCATGCCACACACTGCTGCATGCCACACACTGCTGCACGCCACACACTGCTGTACACTGCTGCAGTACTCACACTGCTGCATGCTGCACACTGCTGCACGACACAATGCTGCACGCCTCACACTGCTGCACGCCTCACACTGCTGCACACTGCTTCATTACTCACACTGCTGCAAGCTGCACACTGCTGCACGCCTCACACTGCTGCACGCCTCACACTGCTGCACGCCTCACACTGCTGCACGCCTCACACTGATGCACGTCTCACACTGATGCACGCCTCACACTGCTGCACGCCTCACACTGCTGCACGTCTCACGCTGCTGCACGCCACAAACTGCTGCACGCCACACTGCTACATGCCACACACTGCTGCATGGCACACACTGCTGCATGGCACACACTGCTGTATGCCACACACTGCTGCATGCCACACACTGCTGCACGCCACACACTGCTGCACGCCTCACACTGCTGCACACTGCTGCATTACTCACACTGCTGCATGCCGCACACTGCTGCACGCCGCACACTGCTGCACGCCACACATTGCTGCACGCCACACATTGCTGCGCGCCACACACTGCTGCGCGCCTCACACTGCTGCGCGCTTCACACTGCTGCACGCTTCACACTGCTGCACGCTTCACACTGCTGCTTCCCTCACACTGCTGCACCCCTCACACTGCTGCACGCCTCACACTGCTGCACGCCTCACACTGCTGCACCCCTCACACTGCTGCACGCCTCACACTGCTGCACGCCTCACACTGCTGCACGCCACACACTGCTGCACGCCACACACTGCTAAACGCCACACTGCTGCACGCCTCACACTGCTGCACGCCTCACACTGCTGCACACTGCTGCATTACTCACACTGCTGCATGCCGCACACTGCTGCACGCCGCACACTGCTGCACGCCACACATTGCTGCACGCCACACATTGCTGCGCGCCACACATTGCTGCGCGCCACACATTGCTGCGCGCCACACATTGCTGCGCGCCACACACTGCTGCGCGCCACACACTGCTGCGCGCCACACACTGCTGCACGCTTCACACTGCTGCACGCCGCACACTGCTGCACGCCTCACACTGCTGCACGCCTCACACTGCTGCACGCCTCACACTGCTGCACGCCTCACACTGCTACACGCCTCACACTGCTGCACGCCTCACACTGCTGCACGCCTCACACTGCTGCACGCCTCACACTGCTGCACGCCTCACACTGCTGCACGCCTCACACTGCTGCACCCCTCATACTGCTGCACCCCTCACACTGCTGCACCCCTCACACTGCTGCACCCCTCACACTGCTGCACCCCTCACACTGCTGCACGCCTCACACTGCTGCACGCCACACACTGCTGCACGCCACACACTGCTAAACGCCACACTGCTGCATGCCACACACTGCTGCACGCCACACACTGCTGTACACTGCTGCATTACTCACACTGCTGCATGCTGCACACTGCTGCACGACACAATGCTGCACGCCTCACACTGCTGCACGCCTCACACTGCTGCACACTGCTTCATTACTCACACTGCTGCAAGCAGCACACTGCTGCACGCCTCACACTGCTGCACGCCTCACACTGCTGCACGCCTCACACTGCTGCACGCCTCACACTGCTGCACGCCTCACACTGCTGCACGCCTCACACTGCTGCACGTCTGACACTGCTGCACGCCTCACACTGCTGCACGCCTCACACTGCTGCACGCCTCACACTGCTGCACGCCTCACACTGCTGCACGCCTCACACTGCTGCACGCCTCACACTGCTGCACGCCTCACACTGCTGCACGCCTCACACTGCTGCACGCCTCACACTGCTGCACGCCTCACACTGCTGCACGCCTCACACTGCTGCACGCCACACACTGCTGCACCCCTCACACTGCTGCACCCCTCACACTGCTGCACCCCTCACACTGCTGCACCCCTCACACTGCTGCACCCCTCACACTGCTGCAAGCCTCACACTGCTGCAAGCCACACACTGCTGCAAGCCACACACTGCTGCAAGCCACACACTGCTGCACGCCACACTGCTGCATGCCACACACTGCTGCACGCCACACACTGCTGTACACTGCTGCATTACTCACACTGCTGCATGCTGCACACTGCTGCACGACACAATGCTGCACGCCTCACACTGCTGCACGCCTCACACTGCTGCACACTGCTTCATTACTCACACTGCTGCAAGCTGCACACTGCTGCACGCCTCACACTGCTGCACGCCTCACACTGCTGCACGCCTCACACTGCTGCACGTCTCACACTGCTGCACGTCTCACACTGCTGCACGTCTCACACTGCTGCACGCCTCACACTGCTGCACGTCTCACACTGCTGCACGTCTCACACTGCTGCGCGTCTCACACTGCTGCACGCCTCACACTGCTGCGCGCCTCACACTGCTACACGCCACACACTGCTGCACGCCACACACTGCTGCATGCCACACACTGCCGCTTGCCACACACTGCCGCATGCCACACACTGCTGCATGCCACACACTGCTGCACGCCTCACACTGCTGCACGCCTCACACTGCTGCACGCCTCACACTGCTGCACGCCTCACACTGCTGCACACTGCCGCATGCCACACACTGCTGCATGCCACACACTGCTGCATGCCACACACTGCTGCACGCCTCACACTGCTGCACGCCTCACACTGCTGCACGCCACACACTGCTGCATGCCACACACTGCCGCTTGCCACACACTGCCGCATGCCACACACTGCTGCATGCCACACACTGCTGCACGCCTCACACTGCTGCACGCCTCACACTGCTGCACGCCTCACACTGCTGCACGCCTCACACTGCTGCACACTGCCGCATGCCACACACTGCTGCATGCCACACACTGCTGCATGCCACACACTGCTGCACGCCTCACACTGCTGCACGCCTCACACTGCTGCACGCCTCACACTGCTGCACACTGCTGCATTACTCACACTGCTGCACGCCGCACACTGCTGCACGCCGCACACTGCTGCACGCCGCACACTGCTGCACGCCGCACACTGCTGCACGCCACACACTGCTGCACGCCTCACACTGCTGCACGCCTCACACTGCTGTACGCCTCACACTGCTGCACGCCTCACACTGCTGCACACTGCTGCATTACTCAAACTGCTGCATGCCTCACACTGCTGCATGCCTCACACTACACACTGCTGCACGCCTCACACTGCTGCACGCCTCACACTGCTGCACGCCTCACACTGCTGCACGCCTCACACTGCTGCACGCCACACACTGCTGCACGCCACACACTGCTGCACCCCACACACTGCTGCACCCCTCACACTGCTGCACCCCTCACACTGCTGCACCCCTCACACTGCTGCACCCCTCACACTGCTGCACCCCTCACACTGCTGCACGCCACACACTGCTGCACGCCACACACTGCTGCACGCCACACACTGCTGCACGCCACACACTGCTGCACGCCACACACTGCTGCACGCCACACACTGCTGTACACTGCTGCATTACTCACACTGCTGCACGCCTCACACTGCTGCACGCCTCACACTGCTGCACGCCACACACTGCTGCACCCCACACACTGCTGCACCCCTCACACTGCTGCACCCCTCACACTGCTGCACCCCTCACACTGCTGCACCCCTCACACTGCTGCACCCCTCACACTGCTGCACGCCACACACTGCTGCACGCCACACACTGCTGCACGCCACACACTGCTGCACGCCACACACTGCTGCACGCCACACACTGCTGCACGCCACACACTGCTGTACACTGCTGCATTACTCACACTGCTGCATGCTGCACACTGCTGCACGACACAATGCTGCACGCCTCACACTGCTGCACGCCTCACACTGCTGCACACTGCTTCATTACTCACACTGCTGCAAGCAGCACACTGCTGCACGCCTCACACTGCTGCACGCCTCACACTGCTGCACGCCTCACACTGCTGCACGCCTCACACTGCTGCACGCCTCACACTGCTGCACGTCTGACACTGCTGCACGCCTCACACTGCTGCACGCCTCACACTGCTGCACGCCTCACACTGCTGCACGCCTCACACTGCTGCACGCCTCACACTGCTGCACGCCTCACACTGCTGCACGCCTCACTGCTGCACGCCTCACACTGCTGCACGCCTCACACTGCTGCACGCCTCACACTGCTGCACGCCACACACTGCTGCACCCCTCACACTGCTGCACCCCTCACACTGCTGCACCCCTCACACTGCTGCACCCCTCACACTGCTGCACCCCTCACACTGCTGCACGCCTCACACTGCTGCACGCCTCACACTGCTGCACGCCTCACACTGCTGCACGCCTCACACTGCTGCACGCCACACACTGCTGCAAGCCACACACTGCTGCACGCCACACTGCTGCATGCCACACACTGCTGCACGCCACACACTGCTGTACACTGCTGCATTACTCACACTGCTGCATGCTGCACACTGCTGCACGACACACTGCTGCACGCCTCACACTGCTGCACGCCTCACACTGCTGCACACTGCTTCATTACTCACACTGCTGCAAGCTGCACACTGCTGCACGCCTCACACTGCTGCACGCCTCACACTGCTGCACGCCTCACACTGCTGCACGCCTCACACTGCTGCACGCCTCACACTGCTGCACGTCTCACACTGCTGCACGCCTCACACTGCTGCACGCCTCACACTGCTGCACGTCTCACACTGCTGCGCGTCTCACACTGCTGCGCGCCTCACACTGCTGCACGCCTCACACTGCTGCGCGCCTCACACTGCTACACGCCACACACTGCTGCACGCCACACACTGCTGCATGCCACACACTGCCGCTTGCCACACACTGCCGCATGCCACACACTGCTGCACGCCTCACACTGCTGCATGCCACACACTGCTGCACGCCTCACACTGCTGCACGCCTCACACTGCTGCACGCCTCACACTGCTGCACACTGCCGCATGCCACACACTGCTGCATGCCACACACTGCTGCATGCCACACACTGCTGCATGCCACACACTGCTGCACGCCTCACACTGCTGCACGCCTCACACTGCTGCACACTGCTGCATTACTCACACTGCTGCACGCCGCACACTGCTGCACGCCGCACACTGCTGCACGCCGCACACTGCTGCACGCCGCACACTGCTGCACGCCGCACACTGCTGCACGCCACACACTGCTGCACGCCTCACACTGCTGCACGCCTCACACTGCTGCACGCCTCACACTGCTGCACACTGCTGCATTACTCACACTGCTGCATGCCTCACACTGCTGCATGCCTCACACTACACACTGCTGCACGCCTCACACTGCTGCACGCCTCACACTGCTGCACGCCTCACACTGCTGCACGCCTCACACTGCTGCACGCCACACACTGCTGCACGCCACACACTGCTGCACCCCACACACTGCTGCACCCCTCACACTGCTGCACCCCTCACACTGCTGCACCCCTCACACTGCTGCACCCCTCACACTGCTGCACCCCTCACACTGCTGCACCCCTCACACTGCTGCACCCCTCACACTGCTGCACGCCACACACTGCTGCACGCCACGCACTGCTGCACGCCACACACTGCTGCACGCCACACACTGCTGCACGCCACACACTGCTGCACGCCACACACTGCTGCACGCCACACACTGCTGTACACTGCTGCATTACTCACACTGCTGCACGCTGCTGCACAACACAATACTGCACGCCTCACACTGCTGCACGCCTCACACTGCTGCACACTGCTTCATTACTCACACTGCTGCAAGCCGCACACTGCTGCACGCCTCACACTGCTGCACGCCTCACACTGCTGCACGTCTCACACTGCTGCACGTCTCACACTGCTGCACGCCTCACACTGCTGCACGCCTCACACTGCTGCACGCCTCGCACTGCTGCACGCCTCGCACTGCTGCATGCCACACTAGTGCACGGCACACACTGCTGCACGGCACACACTGCTGCATGGCACACACTGCTGCATGGCACACACTGCTGCATGGCACACACTGCTGCATGCCACACACTGCTGCATGCCACACACTGCTGCACGCCACACACTGCTGCACGCCACACACTGCTGCACGCCTCACACTGCTGCACGCCTCACACTGCTGCACGCCTCACACTGCTGCACACTGCTGCATTACTCACACTGCTGCATGCCGCACACTGCTGCATGCCGCACACTGCTGCACGCCGCACACTGCTGCACGCCGCACACTGCTGCACGCCACACACTGCTGCACGCCTCACACTGCTGCACGCCTCACACTGCTGCACGCCTCACACGCCTCACACTGCTGCACGCCTCACACTGCTGTACGCCACACACTGTTGCACGCCGCACACTGCTGCACGCCACACACTGCTGCACGCCTCACACTGCTGCACGCCACACACTGCTGCACCCCACACACTGCTGCACCCCTCACACTGCTGCACCCCTCACACTGCTGCACCCCTCACACTGCTGCACCCCTCACACTGCTGCACCCCTCACACTGCTGCACGCCACACACTGCTGCACGCCACACACTGCTGCACGCCACACACTGCTGCACGCCACACACTGCTGCACGCCACACACTGCTGCACGCCACACACTGCTGCACGCCACACACTGCTGCACGCCACACACTGCTGCACGCCACACACTGCTGCACGCCACACACTGCTGCACGCCACACTGCTGCATGCCACACACTGCTGCACGCCACACACTGCTGTACACTGCTGCATTACTCACACTGCTGCATGCTGCACACTGCTGCACGACACAATGCTGCACGCCTCACACTGCTGCACGCCTCACACTGCTGCACACTGCTTAATTACTCACACTACTGCAAGCTGCACACTGCTGCACGCCTCACACTGCTGCACGCCTCACACTGCTGCACGCCTCACACTGCTGCACGCCTCACACTGCTGCACGCCTCACACTGCTCCACGCCTCACACTGCTGCACGCCTCACACTGCTGCACGCCTCACACTGCTGCACGCCTCACACTGCTGCACGCTTCACACTGCTGCACGCTTCACACTGTTGCACGCCGCACACTGCTGCACCCCTCACACTGCTGCACCCCTCACACTGCTGCACCCCTCACACTGCTGCACCCCTCACTCTGCTGCACCCCTCACTCTGCTGCACGCCTCACACTGCTGCACTGTTAGACGGACCGGGAGGGTCGGCCGAGATTACGGGGAGAGGTCTCCAGGGAGAGCCGTCTCCAACGACTGTACAGACAAGTAACTTCCCCCCCACAGACGGACACCACACAAGATTGAAGGTTAACGAGACTTTATATGCAATTCTTAGGTTACGTGGTATGATACAAGGAGGTCTGGACTCAGGGGTCCCCTCGGTTCTAGTCTTTGGTTGAGGAAAGGGGTAGCGGGACAGTCTTTAGTTACCAATGAGTACAATATAGCTCTCAATCCTCGAGCTCGGCGTTCTAGATGATCGGGCCGTGGAGGAGCCAAGCAGGTCCCGAGATGGATGAAGGAAGGACGACGGTCCGCGGCGGAGCCTGCAGGTCCCGGTGAAAGATGACGGTTGCAACGGTCCGCGGCCACGCCAGCAGATCCCGACGACGATGAAGGATGAAGGTTACGACGGCTGTGGCAGCGCCAACAGGCAGGACGATGGGCACAGGACAGAGCTATGGCAGCGCCAGTAGTCCGTCCAGGATGAGTTCCTCTTTACGTCTCTCGACTCCAAGATACAACTGCCTTCCTGCTCTGGAGCTGCCCCAGTTATAGGGCTGGTGTGCTTTGATGTCCGGACCCTCGCACTTGGAGGTCGGGAGGTCCGGGATGAGGGAGTCCAGACACCCAGCAGGGGGGTGGAGCCAGCGTTCGGGGAGGCGATGGGCGAGCGGCACTTGGCGGGGGAGAGCCATCGACACCTCTTTCTCCCATGGATTTGCCAAGTAGCCCGCTCACCTCCTGGGTGGATGGTGGTGCCGGGATGTCTGAGGCCTGGCCAGGCCCAGGGTTGAGGTCGATCGGGGGCCAGGCGGCCTCGTGGTGAAGTGTCCAAGATGGCGGCCCGGGCTGGGCGCGTGGGCCGGCAGTGGATCGGATCCACGAGGTAAACGTGCTCGGGGGCAGGGGTCCCTGAGGGGACGGAGGACGTGCAATGGTGGTGTGTGGTACTTGCGGGACCGGGCTCGGGCCTGGTTGAGCCGGGGGAGAGCGGCCCTTCATGTGGCCTGTCCAACATGCGTCCCCCCCAGCTGAAGGCGGGGAGAGTTACCCATCCTCTTGGGGACTCTCCTCGTCGAGGCGGAAAAACCGGGACAGGCCATCCGCGTTGGCGTGGTCTGACCCAGGCCGGTGTTCGACTGTGAAGTCCATACCTTGCAAGGAGATGGACCAGCGTAGCAACTTTGGGTTTTCCCCCCGCATATGCATCAGCCACTGCAGGGGTCGGTGGTCGGTCTGCACCCGAAAGTGGGTGCCAAAAAGGTAGGGCCGGAGCTTCTTGAGGGCCCATACCACAGCGAAGGCTTCCCTCTCTATGGTGCTCCAGCGTTGCTCCCGTGGTAGGAGTCTCCGGCTGATGAAGGCCACCGGTTGATCAAGGCCTTCGGTGTTCACTTGAGACAGGACCGCCCCAATGCCCTGGTCGGAGGCGTCCGTCTGGACGACGAACTCCCGGCTGTAGTCTGGGGCCTGGAGCACAGGAGCGGAACACATGGCGGCCTTCAACTGTTCGAATGCCGCTTGACACTCTGGGGTCCAGTTCACCTTCTTGGGCTGATTCTTTGATGTGAGTTCGGTGAGAGGCCCCACTATGGTACCATAGTCCTTCACGAACCTTCGGTAATAGCCCGTGAGGCCCAGGAAGGCTCGTACCTCGGTTTGGGTGATAGGGGGCTGCCAGTCCTGGATGGCGGCAATTTTCAGCTGTAGAGGGGCCACTAGGCCGCTTCCCACCTGGTGTCCGAGGTAGGTCACAGACCCTTGTCCAATTTGACACTTGCTGGCCTTGATCGTGAGGCCAGCTTGCTGAAGGGCTTGCAGTACGGCTCGGAGGTGGTGGAGGTGTTCGGTCCAATGGTGGCTGTACACAGCGATGTCGTCTAGGTAGGCGGCGCTGAACCCTTCGAGCCCCGCCAGGACCTGATTGACGAGCCGTTGGAAAGTTGCTGGGGCATTCTTCATGCCGAAGGGCATGACCGTAAAATGGTAGTGGCCATCGGGGGTGGAGAAGGCCGAACGTTCTTGTGCTCGGGGTGTGAGGCCGATCTGCCAATAACCTGCCGTCAGGTCGAAGATGCTGAGGTAGCGGGCAGCTCCCATTCGGTCGACCAGTTCATCTGCCCGGGGGATGGGATGTGCGTCCGTTCTGGTGACTTCATTCAGGCCCCGGTAGTCGACGCAGAACCAGAGTTCTGGGGTGGTCCCGGGGGCGGCTGCTTTGGGGACCAGTACGACCGGGCTGGCCCATGGACTGTCTGATGGCTCGATGACCCCGAGCGTGAGCATCTTAGCCACTTCCGCCTGGATGCAGGCCCGTACCCGATCAGGTACGCGGTAGGCCCGGTGGCGGATAGGAGGGCTGTCTCCGGTGTCCACATCGTGCACACACCAGGAAGTGACACCTGGGGTGAGGGAGAACAGACTGGCGAACCGGGACAGGAGGGCTTGGCATTCTTGGCGTTGTTCTCTGGTGAGGGTCTCCGAGAGTCGGACCCCATCCACGGAGCCGTCTTGCTCCTGGGTCCGCAGGAGGTCAGGGAGAGGCTCGGAGTCGTCTTCAACCCCATTGTCTGTGGCCATCAGCAGGCTGAGTTCTGTTCGTGCAAAGTGGGGCTTCAGTCTGTTGGTGTGGAGGACTCGGAGTGGATTCCGGGAGGACTCCATATCGATCAGATAGGTGGCAGGACCCTTGCGCTCGATTACCTTGAAGGGTCCCGTCCATTTGTCTTGGAGAGCGCATGGCTCCGTGGGGGACATTACCCATACCTGTTGCCCCGGCTCGAATTCAATGGATGAGGCGTTCTGGTCATACCATTTTTTCATGTCCTCTTGACTGGCCTCTAGGTTGGCTTTTGCTAGGTCTCTGAACCGCCGGGACTGGTTGCGGAGGGTGAGGAGGTACCGGAAGACATCTGGAGGGCTCTTGGCCGGGGGCATCTCCCAGCCTTCTTTGATCAGGCTGAGCGGCCCCCGCACTGGGTGCCCATATAGCAGTTCGAATGGGCTGAAGCCTAGGGATTTCTGTGGGACCTCTCGGTAGGCGAAGAGGAGGCACGGCAGCAGCACATCCCACTGGCGACGGAGGGGCTCTTCCAATCCCCCGATCATCCCTTTTAGCGTGCGGTTGAACCGCTCAACAAGTCCGTTCCCTTGGGGGTGATAGGGGGTCGTGAATCGGTAGGTGACCCCACACTGTTGCCAGAGGGATCTCATGTATTTAGAGATAAAGTTCGTGCCTCTGTCGCTGACGACTTCTCGGGGGAACCCCACACGGGAGAAAATCCCCATCAGGGCCCGGCCGACTACTGGGGCTGTCACGGTCCGGAGAGGAACAGCCTCAGGGTAGCGGGTGGCGTGGTCCACTAGCACCAAAATGAAGCGATGGCCTTTTTGTACGCGGGTCCAGGGGTCCCACAATGTCGATTCCGACCCTCTCAAATGGGGTCGTGACTACTGGAAAAGGTTGCAAGGGGGCCTTTAGTTTGCGGCCGCTCTTCCCACTGGCTTGGCACGTGGGGCAGGATCGGCAGTGCTGGTGCACATCGTTTCTCATTTTGGGCCAGAAGAAGTGGGTCACTAGGCGACTGTAGGTTTTATCTTGTCCCAGGTGCCCTGCCAGGGGGACATCGTGGGCCAGGTTCAGCAGGAAGTCTCTAAAGCGGAGGGGTACTACTAGTACTCGGTTGGCCCCCAGCTCGGCGATTCGTTGCTCGCTGTATAACAGATCATTGTCCCAGTAGACCCAATGAGTTCCGGAGGTATCCCCTGCGCTTTGGGCGAGCGCTTGTTGGCGGAGTCCCTCGAGGGAGGGACAGGTCTTCTGTTCCTGGCGAAATTGTTCTTGTGTGGGTCCCCCCTCTTGGGCCCACTGGTCAAGGTTAGCGAGGTCGGAAGGTGGAGCAGGTTCGAGGGGGGTGTCATGGTCGGGGGTCTCGGCTGGGGCGACCGGAGGTGGTGGCGCCGGCCATTCTGGTTCTTCCGGGTGATGGTTGGCACGGGCGGCCATGGACCGGGTGGTGACGCACGCCCAGTCCGGGACGCCCAACATCCCCAAGTGTTCTTTTCGCTCCACGGCTGCCCACGGGGAGCTCTCCAGGTCATTTCCGAGGAGGCAGTCCACGGGGGCATCGTCTCGGACCGTCACCTTCAACAGGCCGGAGACCCCTCCCCATTCAAAGGGGACGCAGGCCATCCGACACAGACTTTCCGAGTTGTCGGCTGATCGCACAGGGCAGAGAATGTTCGGTAGATATTGTTCTGGGGTCACCAGGTGACAGCGGACGGCTGTCACACTGGCCCCGGTGTCCCGAAGGGCTTCGGCCCGTTGTCCATTGATGCTCACCCATTGGCTATACTTCTGGGTGTTAGCGGGTAGGGGGACCCGCGGAACCATGTCTCTTCCCCCTAAGCACGCGAGAGTCATGGCGGCTGGCTCCCACTCTTGATACTCTTGCTCGTCGGTTTCTTGTTCCTCGGAGATCTGTTCTTCCCCTAGTGCCGCGGCGGCCACATGGCGGGGTTTTGGACTCTGATACTGCGGGCAGCTTGGGTCGTTTGCATAGTGGCCGACTCGTTGGCATCGGTGGCACGTGACATTGGCTCTGTACCCCGGTCGCGCCGGGGTGCTGCCCCGGTTGGCCGGGGGGGTGGTGCTGGTAACGGGGGCGGCCGGAGTGTTGTCTCTTCCTCGTCCTTGGCCCCCTCCTCCTCCTCTGGGTCGGTGGTGACCATTGTGGTTCCTGTTCTGCTCGTAGGACCCATTCCGGCCCACTCTGGTGATCTCCCACCGGTCAGCTTCGGCTGCGAGCTGCCGGGGATCGGTTAACTTGCTGTCAAGGAGGTGCTGGCGGAGTTCAATGAAGCAATTGTTCGACAGGTGCTCCCATACCATCAGATTAAATAGTTGCTCGTAGGTCGTGACGTTGCTTCCCCGGATCCAGCCCTCGAAGGCTCGGCTAAAGTATGTTACATAGTCCACCCAAGTTGTACCCGGGATGCGGGTGCAGTCTCGGAACCTCTGACGGTACATCTCGGGTGTGAGACCATAGCGGGTGAGGAGTGCCGCTTTCATATGGTCGTAGGAGGTCATCTGGTGGTCCGGGAGCTGTAGCAGGGTGTCGCGGCCCTCATTGAGGAATCTTCCCCAGAGACCGGCTCCCCAGTCGCTTCTATCGATCCGGTGTGCAGTCATAGCGATTTCATAGGCTTTAAACCATTGCTGGATGTCGTCCTCTCTGAAATATTCTCGGACAACATCCTTGGGGATGTGTACCTTTTTGTCTGTGGCCCCTGAGGTGGGGGGTCGCTCGGGCACCCCTGCTTCTTTATTTTGCTTGCGTAGGTTGATCTCGGCTAGGTTCCGTTCGTGTTCGTACGCTAGTTTCTTTTCCTCGAGCTCCCTTTGTCTCTGTTTCTCCTCTCTTTCTTCTCGGAGACGCAGGTGCTCTAAGTTGATTTTTTGTTCGGCCAATTTAAGTTCAACGTCCATTTTGAGTCGGGCCATTTCTAGTTCGTGTAGTCGGGTTCTTTCTCTTTCCTGGATCTCGTCTTGCGAGAGACCCGTTCTTTGTCCTTCAGGGGCCGTGGTCGTTTTTTCTGCGGTGCTCTGATCAGGGGTTCCGGCAGCCCCGGTCTCTGCCCAAGATTCTAGGGCATGCTTAAAATCGTCCTTGGTACTCAGTCCGGTGGTAGCGATACCTAGTTCGATGCAGAACTGCTTTAGTTCACGATGGCTGTATTCCTCTAGTTTTTCCATTTGGAACTTCTCAGTTGATCCGCTCTCTTTAGTTGTCATTGTGGTTCGTTGTGGGGTGAGCTACTCTCTGTACGTTATGCGGTGATTCGGATCGCGCCGCTGGCCACCAATGTTAGACGGACCGGGAGGGTCGGCCGAGATTACGGGGAGAGGTCTCCAGGGAGAGCCGTCTCCAACGACTGTACAGACAAGTAACTTCCCCCCCACAGACGGACACCACACAAGATTGAAGGTTAACGAGACTTTATATGCAATTCTTAGGTTACGTGGTATGATACAAGGAGGTCTGGACTCAGGGGTCCCCTCGGTTCTAGTCTTTGGTTGAGGAAAGGGGTAGCGGGACAGTCTTTAGTTACCAATGAGTACAATATAGCTCTCAATCCTCGAGCTCGGCGTTCTAGATGATCGGGCCGTGGAGGAGCCAAGCAGGTCCCGAGATGGATGAAGGAAGGACGACGGTCCGCGGCGGAGCCTGCAGGTCCCGGTGAAAGATGACGGTTGCAACGGTCCGCGGCCACGCCAGCAGATCCCGACGACGATGAAGGATGAAGGTTACGACGGCTGTGGCAGCGCCAACAGGCAGGACGATGGGCACAGGACAGAGCTATGGCAGCGCCAGTAGTCCGTCCAGGATGAGTTCCTCTTTACGTCTCTCGACTCCAAGATACAACTGCCTTCCTGCTCTGGAGCTGCCCCAGTTATAGGGCTGGTGTGCTTTGATGTCCGGACCCTCGCACTTGGAGGTCGGGAGGTCCGGGATGAGGGAGTCCAGACACCCAGCAGGGGGGTGGAGCCAGCGTCCGGGGAGGCGATGGGCGAGCGGCACTTGGCGGGGGAGAGCCATCGACACCTCTTTCTCCCATTGATTTGCCAAGTAGCCCGCTCACCTCCTGGGTGGATGGTGGTGCCGGGATGTCTGAGGCCTGGCCAGGCCCAGGGTTGAGGTCGATCGGGGGCCAGGCGGCCTCGTGGTGAAGTGTCCAAGATGGCGGCCCGGGCTGGGCGCGTGGGCCGGCAGTGGATCGGATCCACGAGGTTAACGTGCTCGGGGGCAGGGGTCCCTGAGGGGACGGAGGACGTGCAATGGTGGTGTGTGGTACTTGCGGGACCGGGCTCGGGCCTGGTTGAGCCGGGGGAGAGCGGCCCTTCATGTGGCCTGTCCAACATGCACGCCTCACACTGCTGCACCCCACACACTGCTGCACCCCTCACACTGCTGCACCCCTCACACTGCTGCACGCCTCCCACTGCTGCACCCCTCCCACTGCTGCACGCCTCCCACTGCTGCACGCCTCCCACTGCTGCACGCCTCCCACTGCTGCACGCCTCCCACTGCTGCACGCCTCCCACTGCTGCACGCCTCACACTGCTGCACGCCTCACACTGCTGCACGCCTCACACTGCTGCACGCCTCACACTGCTGCACGCCTCACACTGCTGCACGCCACACTGCTGCACGCCACACTGCTGCACGCCACACTGCTGCATGCCACACACTGCTGCACGCCACACACTGCTGCACGCCACACACCGCTGTACACTGCTGCATTACTCACACTGCTGCATGCTGCACACTGCTGCACGACACAATGCTGCACGCCTCACACTGCTGCATGCCACACACTGCTGCACGCCACACACTGCTGCACACTGCTTCATTACTCGCACTGCTGCAAGCTGCACACTGCTGCACACCTCACACTGCTGCATGCCTCACACTGCTGCACGCCTCACACTGCTGCACGCCTCACACTGCTGCACGCCTCACACTGCTGCACGCCTCACACTGCTGTACGCCTCACACTGCTGTACGCCTCACACTGCTGCACGCCTCACACTGCTGCACGCCACACACTGCTGCACGCCACACACTGCTGCACGCCACACACTGCTGCACGCCACACACTGCTGCACGCCACACACTGCTGCACGCCACACACTGCTGCACGGCACACACTGCTGCATGCCACACACTGCTGCATGCCACACACTGCTGCATGCCACACACTGCTGCACGCCTCACACTGCTTCACGCCTCACACTGCTGCACACTGCTGCATTACTCACACTGCCGCACGCCTCACACTGCCGCACGCCTCACACTGCCGCACGCCTCACACTGCCGCACACTGCCGCACGCCTCACACTGCCGCACGCCTCACACTGCCGCACGCCTCACACTGCCGCACGCCTCACACTGCCGCACGCCTCACACTGCCGCACGCCTCACACTGCTGCACGCGACATTTCTGCACGCCACACACTGCTGCACGCCTCACACTGCTGAACGCCACACAACACCACCACATCACTCAGGGACACCACCACGTCACTCGGGGACACCACCACGTCACTCGGGGACACCACCACGTCACTCGGGGACACCACCACGTCACTCGGGGACACCACCACGTCACTCGGGGACACCACCACGTCACTCGGGGACACCACCACGTCACTCGGGGACACCACCACGTCACTCGGGGACACCACCACGTCACTCGGGGACACCACCACGTCACTCGGGGACTCCACCACGTCACTCGGGGACACCACCACATCACTCGGGGACACCACCACATCACTCGGTGACACCACCACATCACTGGGGGGCACCACCACATCACTGGGGGGCACCACCACATCACTGGGGGGCACCACCACATCACTGGGGGGCACCACCACATCACTGGGGGGCACCACCACATCACTGGGGGGCACCACCACATCACTGGGGGGCACCACCACATCACTCGGGGGGCACCACCACATCACTCGGGGGGCACCACCACATCACTCGGGGGGCACCACCACATCACTCGGGGGGCACCACCACATCACTCGGGGGGCACCACCACATCACTCGGGGGCACCACCACATCACTCGGGGGCACCACCACATCACTCGGGGGCACCACCACATCACTCGGGGGCACCACCACATCACTCGGGGGCACCACCACATCACTCGGGGGCACCACCACATCACTCGGGGGCACCACCACATCACTCGGGGGCACCACCACATCACTCGGGGGCACCACCACATCACTCGGGGGCACCACCACATCACTCAGCTCAACCACCACATCACCCAGCCCAACCACATCATCACTCAGCACCACAACAGCATCACTCAGCACCACAACAGCACTGTCCTTGCTTGCTACCAACAAGCATTGCCATAGTCAATAGGACTCGCATAAGGAAAGTATAAGCTATTGGCTTTGTGAATAACAATGCTATTAATTTATATATTTTCAAAGCCAACACATATTTAAAAAAATTGTCATTTACAATACCAATAGCTCACACTTTCCTAATGCGAGACCTATTGCATTGCAAATGCTTGTTATTATTTTGTATCCTCGGTTCAATACTTGGGTGCTCTTTAGGTCGAGGACCGTAGGCTGCGCTTACGCAGTTCGGTCCGAAGATTTTATGTTTTTAGGTCAGGGGGCTTGAACCCACCCCTCATCTCCATTGGCTGGCCTCGTAAATGCTGGCCAGCCATTGGAGGAGAGGGGCATCACTCCCTTTAAGCCCCGTCTTTTTCGGATACAGGGCCGTGTTTTTTGCGTTCTTTCTATCTGTGATGTCATCTGTCACTCCGCAAAAAACACGCCCCCGATTCCGAAAATTTCGGAGCTTTGCAGCCACCATTTTTTTTTCTTGTTTCTCTCCTGCTCTGTAGCTCCCAGCAACCTCTAACGAAATGTTCAGTGCGTGGTGAATGCAGCCGATGATCTGTGAGGAGTCGTGCCGAGAGCTCGGGCTCGACGCCGGGCCCTCTCGGCCTCACACTCATTCTCTTTCTCCCTTCATTCTTCCTTGCCGTCTCTTATTTTCCTCGCTGGTCTTCAACACTTATCTGGCCACTCTTTCCTCTGCATCTTTCCTCATCCACTTTTTCTTCTCCCCCCCGCCTCCCACTCCTAGTCTCTCTTAAATCTTTTCCTCTACCTGCGCTTGGTACCTTTGCCCTAGAGAGGCACCAAGTCTGCCCGCCAGCGGCGCCCGGCGCCTGCCTTCCATCCCTCCTTGTTTAACTTGTCTCTAGTTCATTGGGAATCTTACCGTTACTAATTCAAATTGTGTTAGCTTTGGCCTATTTGCAATGCAAACTTTATCTCAATACGTTGCTGTCAGCTACGGAAGCCCATTCATTTGCCAATTATTTTCCACATAAGGTTGCAAGACCATAAAGTGGAGTTTTCAGGATTTTGAATAGTTTCTTGTTTGAAGATGTTACTGTCTCCTGCGCACCCCACTCCTGTACTAAGGTTACGAGTGACCTTGCACCCGCCTTTTAGAGGTTCTTGCATCCACCCAAGTCTGGCCTGGAACTGGTGCGTCCCAGCCTGGCACACACCGGGTGATGATCTCCGCACCTCCTTCTAGACCCCAGCTCACTACTGTTTGCAGTCTGTTACTCGCCCCTCATCTCCCTAGCACTCACCCTTCACACCTCAGGCCTGACAGTCACTCCTCGCACCTGGCACTCACCCATCTCCCTCTCTGGCATTCAGCATTGACTCTCTGTGACACTCAACTGTCCCCTCCCTGACACTCACCCTCGACCCTCCTGGTACTCCTACTTCCCCCTCCCTGGCACTTATCCTTCACCTCCCCGACACTCACTCATGTCCCTCCTGGCATTCACTACTCACCCCCTTGGCACTCACCCTTCCCCTCCATGGCACTAGCCCTTCATCCCCCTGGCCTGGCAGCTACCCTTCACCCCTTGGACTTACCCTTCCCCTCCCTGGCACTCACCCTTAACGCCCTGACTCCTACGTCTCACCTCCATGACACTCAACCTTCATCCCCCTGGCATTCACCCTTCATCCCCCTGACCTGGCACTCAACCTTCACCTCTGTGGCACTAGCCCTTCACCCCCCTGGCCTGGCAGCAACCCCTCACCCCTGGCATTCAAACATCTCCTTCTCGGCACTCGCCCATCCCCTCCCTGGCACTCACCCTTGACCCTCCTTACTCTTGCGTCTCATCTCCCTGGCACTCACTTCTCACCTCTCTGGCACTCACCCTTCACCCCCATGTCCTGACAATCACCCTTGTCCCTCCTGGCATTCACTCCTCTCCTCCCTGCCACTCACCCTTGACCCTCCTGGCACTAGCCCGGTTTCCCACAAGAACAAAAAATAACAAGCATTGGCATAGCCAATAGGTCTTGCATTTGGGACCGGTGCAATTATAGCCAATAGGTCTTGCCTTTGGGACCTTATAAGTGTTTATCCACCCAACAGTTGATGTTTTTGCACCAAGGATATTGTGCTGCATAACTAAATACTTAGAAGGTCCCAAAAGGGAGACCTATTGGCTATTCCAATGCTTGTTCCTCTTGAAAAACTGACGACAAAAGTTTGACAGAATAAACAAATTTGAGGGTACTTGGCTGCCATTCAAAACATTTGTGAAACGTACTCCTCGGATCAGAACAATGTTGTTTAATAGGCTGTGTCTTGTTCTAGTATGTAGCACAATGCGGTAGGGTTTAAAGTTCAAATGCTATGTAGGAGTGTTGAATGTGGGGAGTAACACGGATGATTGCTTTATTTTCTTGTGCATTTTGTAACTGAAAATTGACAACGTGGTTACAAAATATGGAGAAAAATACATAACCCACGATACATACCCGCACACTAATTGCAGCACTCCTAAACTCCTCACAGAGCAGCAGTCACAGGGTACATATTAGCACTAGTACACTCTCACAAAGTAGCAGTCCTGTGGTGCGTTACTATTCCCATTAACAAAAACGAGGCAGTCCCTTTTCCTATGATGGCGCGCGGAGTTACCTGCTCAATTACCATACCCCCCGAGCCCATAAACATACACACTTTGAACAGGTAATCTGGCCTTTACCATTTGCCAATCAGGATTGTATTTCACTTTAGGACTTGTATCTATACACATTTGACTTGGGAGGCGCTAGGGGGCGCACAGCGGTATGGCTGCCTAGCTGTGCAGCTCCGCCGGGCGAATTCTAAAATCGCCGGTGTGAGAAGTTGGCCCGATATGCAACGTTCGCTATTCTAGCGACCGCTATGTATCGTTCCAACGACCCTTATGGTGTTTGGTTGTAAGTCAACCTATAGACCAGCTATCCTAGTAGCGTGGATACGAGCAGTCTAAGGCTAAAGACTCGAGAGGGCGTGTTAAGCCAGCTGTTTACCACACATGTACCCCTTGAACACCAAGTGAAAGGACACCACACAAGTGTTATGAAAATAAACAGGATATTTATTAAGATTCACAACAGCCCTGTACTCTTTATGAGGACAGGGTACTAAGCACAAACCAAATCTCTTAGGAAAATACTTCAAGTGCACAATTAAAACAAGTGTCCGAGGACACGGAAAGTTTAGAGGTCTCGGGTGGACCCGATAAGGCAAGTCGGAAGCGAGGGACTCAGGACCCTAGAGTAAAGAGGCTATGCAGGCACCGAAATGGCGAGTTACCTAGCCACGAGGGCTGCGGCTGCACAAGTCTTACAGGCGTCGGGGTCTTCGCTGACGAGCCAGGAGCCGGAAGAAAAGGAGTTGCTGGCCGGCGACCAGTGATGAATAGTTCGTAGAGATCCAAGCCTGGATCAGAGATCGTTGACACCTGAAAGCAGAGGGGACCAAGTTCGTACTACTAGCCAGTAGTCAGAGGGTACCAGGAGGGCACCGGTTGGCCGTCACCTCGACTAGGTGAGTGGGCGACGCTAGGCTCTGCAGTCTCACGGACCGGGAGGCGTTGTCGGCGACCAGGATGGAGGTGCGAGCTGTCCCACGAAGGATGATGCTGTCGGCGTCGCTGGGCCCAGGATTGGGGCAACAAGCCTTGGCAGATTTCAGGGCCACGTGGTGGGCCTAAAATGGCGTCTTGAGGGGACCAGGAGGGTCCGGGGTGCTTCTCTCAAAGATAGAAGCGAAGGCCAGTCTGGAGCAACCAGACCAGCAGCGTTGGTTGTCGGATGTCGTCCCAGGAGGACACAAGCCAGCGGCTAGTGACCGGACAACGTGTTGAGCAGCGAGCAGAAGGGCCCCACGCAGATCGTGGAGATGCTGGGAGACTGCACTTCGGTGCTGGAGCGGCTCAGGGTCGGGGCTTCTCGGACCCCAGAGCACTCACCAGGGAATTACTTCGATGGCCGTGCTGGTTAAGAGCGTGCAGGTTTTGATGATGGCCGGTCCCTCGAGGTCTCGTCGCACCCACAGGTCACAGCTGAGCTGATGACGTGGGTAGAGGTCAGAGGTGCCAGGGAAGTCGGTTCTCGTCGAGCTGGGTCGTCGGATTCCTTGAGGAAGGACTTGCAGCAATCCGAATAGTTCTTAGATGGTGCCCGCTGATGCAGGGTGACTACTCCTTAGTCACAAGGGAGAAATCTTGAGAAGAGTCTCGAAGGTCCTTTCGTAGAAAGTAGTTCTTGATTGAAAGATGATCTAATTTGGAAGGGTCCCCGCTCCGGCCTTTATCCTAAAGAAAGGGGTGGGTACATGACTAGGTCCTGCCCTAAGGGTGGGACCAGGAAGGGGGGTAGTTACACCCCTCTCCCTTGCCGGACTTTCCCCAGGCCAGGGCTGGCGCCCCTGGAACTGGTTCTGACCGGCAGATGCGTAGTGAGCACCGGGGTGCCACTCCGCAGTCACCTTCTCGCAAAAGCCCTACCTACCCAGAATACACAAACCCTGTCTGGGACGGTGCGAACACCGCCCTTGACAGGAAACCCTTTGTCCAAGCGCTCCTTGCTGGAAGGACTCCCAGCAGCAGGAGGTCAGACTCGTGTCTGTGGTGGCAGCATCCATTTTGTGGAGCTGAGGCTTTAGTTAACTTTAACCGGGGTTCACAGTTACGTACATGTCGTGTCCCTCTAGGAGGGCGGAATGCTAGCCTCGTCGCCAGAATTGGTGAGGGGGCAGCATCCCGATTCGTATGACACCTTACTCGACATGTCTTGATAACGCGACACCGAAGTTACCGATGTGGGACGCGTTATCATGGACCAGCCATTGGGTCTTTGTTCCGCAAGCTGCAACCGGGCTCGGCTCGGGCCAGAACCTAGTTCACACGAGCCCACGCACTCTGCCTTCAGGATTGTCAAGGCCTGCCATAGGAGTGACTGATAGGAACTCGGGCGTCCATTGTATGGTTAGATATAGGGCTACTATACCTAAAGCAAAGGGTGGTTACACGGCTTTGCCCCAGCTGTCATGCAGCCAGTTGTGTCAAATTTAGGAGGCCAGCCAGGGGTGGCATAATACATGCTGCAGCCCCTGGCGGCCCTGGGTACACCTATGCCCTGCGTTACGGGGTCTGATAAGGTGGCCCAGTACCAATTGGAAATGCACCTAGGGTACATGGAATCCATTTTAAAGAGAGAGCAGTAGGCCTGGGGTCCTGATTGGCAGGGTCCCAGGTCGACTATGTCCAAAACCAGCTAAAACACAGGGCAAAAAGTTGGGGGCAACCATAGTCAGGATGTACCTTCCTACAGCCGGTATAATGCGCTGAATCTGATCGCCGTGGGGAAACGAGCACACCAGACGGCGTGGGAGCAGGTCGGGCGTACCAAGAGCGTGTAGAGAGGGCCCGGACCGCGTTGGATTCGCCACACGATCCGCGGGACCCGGCGAGCTCCGCGATCCAGCATGGCGGGTGGCGCTCGGCCGGCGCGGCTTGAGGACTGAGCGAGCCAGCACCTCCCGGAGCAGCAATCTAAAATGCGGGGTGAGTCGGGGACGGAGGCGCTCCTTCCGTGAGGGGGCCGCCTGCACTAAATGTCCGGCAAGAGCTGAGGCACCGCACGGACATGAGAGGGCGGCGCTAGAGGTGCGAGACAGCTGCAGCGTGCGTTACCGGACATGGGGGCCCCCGAGAGCGGCTGAGCAGTGCACACAGACCACCCTGCGCACATTTCCTGAAACCGGGCAGCAGCTGTGCATCCCTCTGACGGCTATTATGGCACAATGCTAGCAGTGCCAACGGCAGTTCCCCTCTGATGTCTTTGGGGGCACTACTTAATGCTGAAACATAAAATGGCGGCGCCAGGGCACGAATGTAATCGCAACGTGCCATAAACGTACTGGACGCTGGGAGGCTGCTCTGCGCGCCGGGGACCACGGTGCCTGCCGCCTTGCGAACCTGCGTGCCATGAAGCTGTAGGTGTCCCTGATTTCTGTCACATTTGGGTATCGGCCCCCGGGGGACCTCCTGATATCGAACGCCTGGCACTGGGCCCTCTCATGGACAGCCACCATCAACCCTACCTTATCTACAGTGCGGAGGGGTGTCTCAAGCTACAACCGAATGCCCGTTCCATACCTATGTTATAGGCGACACGCATTCCCAACACTACACGTGGTGGCAGGGGGATCATACGCCTCGCTCCTGGTTCCCATGTAACAATCAGTGACACCTGGGGGCAATGCTGAGACGTCGATGTTAAACAGGCACGTATTTCATCTACACACTTGGCACTATTCACAAGAGATCGGGGCCGAGCTCCCTCCTCCCGGTCCTAGGCGCTGCACGCAAACTTCTGGTGACGCAGGAACCGGGGAAATACCAGTCCGACACCCCCCCCTATAGCACAAAATGGGCAAGCCGGACAAACAACAACCCAAACTAACGTTTGAGGCGCGGAAGACGCCGAAGACCCAGACCGGTGCTGCGGAGGAAGACCCGGAGGCTGACTCACGCGATGGCAATGTCATGGAAAGCATACTAAAATCCATACAGGCCAACCTACAGGACATAAACAGTAAACTTGATCACTTGACGGGACGAGTGGACAGCATGGCGGCCAAACTCGACAAACAGGGCGAACGCTTGGATACGGCGGAGAACAGGATTTCAGCGGTGGAGGACGAATCACGCACCACGGTGGCCAAATGTACAGGAATGGAGAAAGTTCTTGATGTTATCAAAGCCAAGGCTGAGGAGTTGGAAGCCAGGTCGAGACGTAACAATATACGCATATCGGGTCTGCCAGAATCAACCAACACTGGCCGTATGGAGACCTATGTGGAGCAACTGTGCAAGGACCTGTTTGGCCCCGAACACCTCTCACCACTCATCATCATTGAGAGAGCACATCGCTCCTTGGCGCCAAAGCCAAAGCCTGAGGCCGCGCCTAGACCGATTGTGGCAAGAGTCCTGAATTACCGCGACAGGGACACCGTGCTCAGGCTGGCGAGGGAAAAAGGCGAAATCCATCATCAGGGGAATACGCTTGCATTCTTCCCCGACTTCACGGTCACGGTACAACAGGCACGCAAAGAGTTCAACGAGGTTAAATCCAAACTTCGAGAGTTGCAGATCCCATATGCCATGTTGTACCCCGCTCGCCTGCGAGTCACTTGGGAGGATAAGCCAATTTTCTTCTCGACGCCCAAAGCTGCTATGGCCTTCGTCAAGACCACGGTTGCAAAAGGTAAACGGTCCAATCGTAGAGACAGAAACTACGAGTCAGATTGAAAGGTAAGACTAGCTGATACACGCTGCATTGACTGTGCCCACCTGATAAACCTGGGGTTGTGGAGAGGGAGAACCGGACTCCATGCGAATAACGACTCCCAGCATGTGACTCCTATGTATGCAGACCATAATTGTATGGTGAGACAATGTCTGCTGGAGACGCCGTGCAGTGTAAGGGCGTGACTTAGACACTCCTAAGACATTTTAGTGCGGTACGCTCAGCAGTGGACCATGACGAACTGCTAAACTGTGCTCTATATTGATATGCCGTACTATATAATATCAGGGAGCGGGAGGGGTGGTGTGTGTACAACATGATTTCTGCTGTATAACTGTTCCAAGTGCCTATTGCTCAGGGAATGTACAATGGGACTGGTGTTGTCTTAAGGCCCTGGCGATCTATTCACAAAGCACGGATTCGCCCACATCCTTTCAATAGGATGGAGCAATGCGTCCTCGGCGGACCTCCACTAGGGCAGTCCCCGGCAAGTTATGTTGTCTATCTTGGTTCTGAGGGTACAATGGCTTCGGCAGAATTGGGTTGCTGAAGTGGGTGGGTACGGGGTTTGTTGGGGTTTGATGTTTTTTGAACTACCTGGGCGATCGAGATGCACTGCCGTACGCCGACGTGCGGATATTATTCAATGGCCGATAATCTACTTCATGATGTTGCGTGATATTGAACTGCACTGTATGGGGGGGCGGATCTCATGTGACGCAGGCAGAGCGCCTCGAGGTAAACATGGATAGAAATAGCTTGAAATTAATAACGTGGAATGTGAGGGGCCTCACCAATCCCAAAAAGGTCAGACAGGTTTTTGCATGTCTTGATAGGCACCACATAGACATAGCATTGCTTCAGGAGACCCATGTAGACCCCAAGGTGCATAGACCTATTGGCACGCGTTGGGCAGAGTCGAACTACTCGGCGGCATACTCCTCCTATTCCAGAGGGGTTATGACGCTGGTCAAAAAAGGCACTAATTATAAAATCACACGTACAATTGTCGACAGGAATGGAAGATATGTGATTGTGTCAGGTATGTTGAGAGGGCGAATTGTAACGATGGTAAATGTGTATGGGCCTAATATAGATGCTCCAGAATTTTTTCAGGAATTGTGGGACCAACTGTTGGATTTTTTTGACACAACGATAATCTGGGGAGGGGATTTTAATGTAGCACTACAGGACTCTGTTGATCGTTCCACTGCTTCCATAGAACCACACAGGAAAGCCAGAGATAAGCTGGGAGACATATTGGTTGAACTTGCGCTCAAAGATATTTGGAGGGTCCAACATCCGTCAGCACCAGGTGCGACACATGTGAACATGTCACACGGTAGCTGGTCCAGGATAGACTATTGGTTGGGGACGGATAGCGCAGTGTTGTGGGCTACACAGATAAAAACGCTCCCGCACACGCTGTCCGACCATAACCCAGTAGAACTTACACTACAAATACCACACTACACTCCCCCTCCATTCAGCTGGCGTTTCCATGCACTAGCACTATTGGACCCCTTGTATGTGACTACTATAACTAAGGCTATAAAGGAATTCTTCCAGTTAAATGAGGGCTCAGTTGACGACCCATGCATACTATGGGAGGCCTTTAAGGCGACGATTAGGGGCACTTGTATTAGTACAACAGCTGGGATACTTAAAGACATACGGACACAGATAACCAGGCTTGAGCGGGAGGTTTCAGCTCTGGAGAGGGAATACGCACTTACTAGTAATGTGGAACAACTGGGGAAAATTAAGCTTCTCCTCATTGAACATCAGAGATACGCAGAGGATGAACTGAAGTATGCGAACAAGCGGCCATTAGCCAGGCGGTAGGCCGGGCAGGATACTAGCGAGGAAAATATGTATGGGGAGGGACTCACAGTTCATCACCCAGGTACGAGACGAGGATGGCATTCCACATACACAACCCGGGGAAATACTTGATAGCTTTTTACGTAATTATGCAGACCTATACACTTCCCGCCAGCCTGCTCCACCACAAGAAACACGAGACTACCTACATGATATAGCAATAGCGTGGTTGTCCGACAACCAACGTGAATACTTGGCCCAACCGATCACGGTGGAGGAGGTTACCGCCATTATACATGCATTGCCGAACGGGAAAGCTCCGGGGCCCGACGGCTATACATGTGAATTTTACAAGGCTTTCGTTGACATCCTTGCCCCTCACATGGTTGAAATGTATGGCGCGGCCTTTGACCAGGGGGTGCTACCACCATCTCTACGCGAGGCGGTGATTATCACACTCCTAAAACCTGGCAAGCAACCGGACCGTTGCGAGTCATACCGTCCCCTATCCCTTTTAAATGTCGACTCTAAAATTTTAGCGAAACTGTTAGCTGATCGCTTACAGCCCCTAATGACGAATCTGATACTCCCAGATCAGGCAGGGTTTATACCAACACGTGCCACTTCCCACAATACGAGAACATTGTTTGCACTATCACACTATCTTAACCCCCAGACGAAAGCGGTGGCCGTCATGCTTGACGCAGCCAAAGCTTTCGACTCCATCGAATGGTCCTACATAAACACGATATTACAGAGAATGGGATTTCCAGCTCGGTATATATCTTGGGTGACTCTACTATACACAAGACCAGTGGCTAGAGTGGGTGTAAATGGATACATATCAGCGCCTTTCCATATTGCTAGAGGGACCAGACAGGGTTGTCCTCTGTCGCCTTTAATATTTGCATTGGCCCTAGAACCACTCGCGTGCACGATTAGGCAGACACATAACCACTCTGCTCTACATTTCCCCGGGAGGCCCCTGCATATTTCGCTATATGCTGATGACATGCTGCTCTATGTGAGGGACCCGGAACAAAATCTTAGCCCATTACTACGTGAGTATGTAAAATTTGGACGCCATTCTGGGCTACAGATTAACTGGGAAAAATCACTAATCATCCCACTTACTGACTCCACCACACCGCATTCCCCTGACTTTCCGCTGGACTGGCAGACAGACCCCACGCGCTATCTGGGCATATGGTACAGCCGGGACCCCGAAGAAGTGATCAGGACGAACTATGGAAGAGCGATTACAGAGTTGGAGAGTAAAGTGGCTAGATGGATACAGCTGCCGCTATCCTTGGCCGACAGAATTGCAATAGTTAAGATGAATGTGCTTCCGAAGTTTTTGTATCTATTCAATAATATACCAATCACACCACCCAAAGCAGTCTTCAAGCACATAACATCCCTAGTACTCAAGCTCGTGTGGGCGGGTAAGCAGGCACGCATTGACCTGCACACGTTAACGCTACCCTATGACAAGGGGGGGTTTTGTGTACCAGACTTTCGGCTCTACTATCTCTGTGCGCAGGCCCAATACGCGGCGCACTGGTACCATCCCACCCCATATCTCACCCATACGGCGGTAGAGGAGGGCGATGCGGCACCGATTCCTTTGAACGCGATAGTATCACACAAACGTCCGCCATTACACTCAAAAGATATTAACACGGTTGACACCACGGCCCGTGCATGGAGAACACTAGGGAGGATGGCACATAAGCTGCCGCTCTACGCCCCGGCACTCCCACTGCATTTTCACCCGTGCATATCTGTGGCTAACGAAAAAGTGGGAATGGACATACTGAAAAATATAGGCATAGACACTTTTGGGGATCTATATCACGAGGGAGCTTTCCGCACAGCCGACGATCTGACATATGTCAGCAACCCGACCCTCCTTTTCCGGTTCACACACTTTAGACTGCAGAAGGCGATTCAGGAATTGTATCCAAACTACCCAGAAGAGCCCCACACTTTACAATCGTTGCAATTTATAATTACCACTTCGAACACTTCCCATATGGTTTCTAGACTGTACAAGGTGGCACAAAGTGAGCTCCCACATAATACTGACAAGGCCCGGCAAAGGTGGAACGACTCGCTACCGGAAGCACTAACTGAGCGTGAATGGTCTGTCGCGTGTACGCTCCTTAAATTGCTTACTTCAAATGGCAACCTGCGCATCACACACCTGAAGTACTTACATCAAACATACCACACACCACACCGGTTGCATAGATTTGGGCTACGGGACGACGCCAGGTGTAGGCGATGTGGATACAATGGGGCGGACTTTGTCCATTTAGCTTGGCATTGTCAGAGGATAAATGCATTTTGGGGCACGGTCACGACCACTCTGAGTGATATGGTGGGGATCGAAGTGGAATGTACAATGAAAAACTGTTTGTTGGGACTGTTGCCCGGTGTTAAAGCGGGGAAACGTAAGTTTTGCGCTGTGGCTTTGTTAATTGCTAAGAGACAAGTATCCAAGTGCTGGGAAGGGAAGAAGGTCCCAGATTCTAAAACATGGCTAACGGATCTGACTTATTGTAGGGACATGCTACAAACCTATGAAGAGGAACTGCCCAGACGCTCACGCTCTAAGAACTATTGGTGTTATTTGACTGACTATCTATTGACCGCTGAGGGGGATGATGAGGAGGTATAATGCTGCTTGACTTTATGTGATTAACCCCCTAAAGAAACGGGTCTGATGTGTTTTTTTCTTGACACAGCTCTATGTCCTAGGCCTGTACTACACGCATTTATACCATGCTACACACAGAGGATGTCGGAGTGTAGAATTGCCCAGGGGTTCTCAGGTTGATGGTTATACATGTTCTGTTTAAAAAAAAAAGGGGGCTCAACACCCCCCAAAAAATGAAGTTGCATGTTCAGCAGCAGTCAGCTGGTTCCGCATGAATGCGATATATTGCTGCTACGTTACTAAAGGTACGCCGCTGGACCCCCGGGTTGCCAGCTGTAAGGCTGTGTTGTTTTCTGATGCTGAGATTCTACACCTCGCGGCCGGCCCCAGGGTTGTAGGCCAAAAGCTGTGTCAACTATTCCTAAAACACGACAATAAAGATCTTGTTGAACTTCAAAAAAAAAAAAAAAAAAAATCTATACACGTTTGACTTGCCAATCCTTGTCACCTGTATTTAAGTCCTAAGGGATCAAGTATGTTAGAATAATAGGGAGAAAAATAACATTTACCTTCATAAAATAACCACACACCCTGGAACGTTTTGAACACTTTATCTATGTAAATTATTATTTGCACGAGTCCATAAAAGCTTAATAAGAGTTTTCAAGCAAGAATATAATAATCAATGTGAGGAACTGTAGAAATATTGCGAGATTTCTATAAGACATTGATACTTGGTAAGGGTGAGAAAGGGAAACAATACAATGCATACCCACACAGATTTATATTTACCTAGAATGGTGTGAAGACCAACCCTGGCCACGGGCTACGATAAAGGACAGGACTCCCGATAGTTTAGGTGCCAACGGGACAGGACAGGTGTAGATCGGGACAAGACAGGTGCAGACTAATGCGGATCAGGACAGGACAGATGCAGGCCAGGACAGATGCAGTTCAGGACAGGTACCCTCAGCTAAGTGCAACGCCAGCATCACACCCCTCTCTGCGGCTAACCGTCGGACCCCGATTGGGTTATCGATTCTTCTCCCTCAGTAATTTATCGATTCTTCTGACAGAGTGCTCCGCCAGCACCTCTGCTCTCGATCTCCTATAGAAGGCGTTGGGTCAGTGACAGGTGAGCTACTCGGACAAGGCGGACAATCTAACTAGCTAAGCCTTCCTTAGTTATACCATTTTCCAGGGCAAAGTACCACCCCCCAGTGTTGCAAATTCGTGCATTCCCTTGTTTTGATTGGTTAAAAGGCGAGGAGAGGTCATCACACCATACCAGCATGAGATCATTTTCATTCAATAATTTAGACCAATGTTCCCGCCCATAACTTTTATTTTCCCATGCACTTTTATTCCACCCAGCAATAGATGTTTCAATAATTAATACAATGTATTCGATCAGTTCATTTTTGCTTCCTTTTGAGAGGTCATAGGGTAAAGTTCTCATGAACATCGCGGGTAAGTCAGGACTTGGCTGCGATTCAATGCCAATGCTACGGAGATTTTGTGTTCCTCTGCGCAGACGCAGCTCTTTCAAGATGGAGTTCAGAAATGACACGCCAGGCCCAAATACGAGCTAGCAGCAAAGTCAAAGAGAAACAATTTAGAAAAAGGAAATAAATGAATGCACTGTATACCACTTATCTCTACTCTATTCCCATTACTTTATTTTAACTATAGCATTAATAGTTATGCAGAACGAACAGTTTAGTTAGAGCAGCAGCAGGAGCTTTTGTATGTAAAACATGAAGCAGCCATCTTCATTCTAGTCTGCAGCTGCAAAGAAATTCCCCCAAGCATAGATACGTCACACGAAGTGAGTGTGGAAGACGCATGTGCAGAAAGTTTCCCGCGTTTTCGGTGGCCATTTTAATGCATTCAGGTTACTGTTAGTAAAAGCACATTGTCAAGCTTCCCTTAGATACTAGAAATGTCGTGTGGTGCAATTATTAGTAAGATGAATCATTTTGATTAGTACATTATATGTTATTTCGAGAGGGCTGAAAACAAGCAAGTCTCTTTATGTACGAAACCTTGCTCCATCACCTAGGGGATGAAGGGTGAGCAATGTGACTTGGTCATGTGCTCCAGGGCAAGCTCAGTGGCCTTGCCATTCGATCCGCAGACTTAACCCATCAGTATTGCTTATTATAGTGAAAAGTCTGTGTGGGATTTTATTACATTTAAGTGTTGTGCAGGTTTGTATAATAAATGTTGCCCATCAGATGAATTAATTACTTGCCTGGTACTAGATGCCTTAGCTGGAAAGACATTGTTAGTGTAACATAATGCTTAGACTTCCCTGCATCAGAATGCTTTGTGCCTGGCAATGCCGTAGGCAGCAGAAGGAGAGTCGGAAAGGATGGATTCTAGCAAGCAGGGAGCAAGTCTTAGCTTTCCTTTTTAGGTCGAGCGTAGCGATGGACCTCTTGTATACTTTAGTATACTTGAATATGGGGACACGAATCGGAGGCGCGCATTTTCCGTCTGGATTTGGCCTCGTGAGCGCGCTTTTGCTGTGAATGTGTGCGAGCGCGACTCTGCCATGCGCCTTGGAAACCGAAACCTAAGAGCTGTGCGACGTGAGCTGTCTACGGTAGAAGCTCACGCACGCGGCTCTTAGGTTTCGTTTTGACTTCTTCTCTCATTGTTGCATCCTTCTCCTTGCTGGAAGGAGGCATTTGATGGACCCTCCTTGTCTAGCTTACGAGCCATGTGAGGTCGATGCTGCCTAATGGGCCTTTCCTGCAGGGACGGCTTTGATTGTCCCGGTGCTGTAGAGTTTTGCAGTGGAGACTTTCTCGAGCAGGCGAGGGACCCTAAACATGCAGAGGAGATTCCGCCGCCTACCGGCAGGTAGGGGCACTGATACCAGGCAGGTCAGGGCAGATTCAGTGTGTCGTTGTGAACGCTTAAGTATTGGTGATTATTTCCCACTGGCTCATTCTCTCCGCTGGCTGCTTGGCCTGCGTGTGGTGTGTGACACTCTGACGCGCTACCACACCTTCCCCCGCCACATTAGCTTGCCTTGTTTCTCAGGGGATTCCGAACATGGTGCGGCGTTACTCTCCTCTTCTCCTAGGGCTCAGTATGCACGACGGGCAACCTCTTTACTGCCAAGCGGGGGCTACCGGAGGCTTCGCAGGGTCACACCGCGGGTCGCTGCAAACGAGGCAGAGGGAGCGGTGCTTGAGTACCTGTTGCTGCCTGTCTTTTCAATGTGCAGGTAGGGTGTCAGCAGGCGAGGGCGGCCGGCCTGAGCGCTTCAGGCCGGGTCTTGCTAGGAGGCTGCGGGAGCGCAGGGGATGCCGGTGCTGGCACTCATGTGCTTCATGATTTTTCGCGCGCCTCGTGGTGTGCAGGGTCCTGGCTTTCCGTGTTGGCGGTAAGTTTCCCTTAGCACCGGATGGCAGGGTGATGCAGGCGGTGTCTGTCTGGGCTTGCCGGGCTGGTGCTGGCTTAGTCTTCCTGCTGGCAGAGAGCTTTGCTCACAGTGTATGCCGGCTGAAAAGCACCACTCACCAGACCATTCACCATTGTCCGTCAGGCAGGTGAACAGCATGCCTCATCTCTGGGAGCCAGCCTTCAGTGATCATCAGCTCCCACCGATAGCCCTTTTGCCCTTGCAGACTCGCCCTCCTATTTCCCCCGACTGGTGGCCGTCGATAGCACAGCTTGTGTGGGAAATGATAGAAAACGGACTAGTCCTTCACGTTAAGGAATTTTGGTGGCTCATTCCAGCAGGCCCGCGGGGCAGACCCGCGTAAAGCTGACAATTTACGGAAAGGCTTTGGGTGCCTCTGTGGGTGAGAGCGCGAGCTGAGGGGTTATTGAAACGCTACACAACACTTTCCTTTCACATTCTATGGTGACACGCCTGGCTTACCGCTAAAGCCACAGTGTAAACCCTGTGAAGAGTGAACCTGCTATCCCCACGTCTGGGGAATTAAAGGCAAAGTACAACAAGCAGTGGCAAAGCCAATAGGTCTCACCTACGTGAGGATTTGGCTTTTTTGATGCTTGTGGCTAGGTTGTCCAGCAGCAGAGCTGCTGTGCAGCACCAGCATGGCTAAAAATTAAAAAGAACTATGGCACGAACAATGATCGCTGCATCATAGCACTTTTAAGGTTGAAATCTACCATACAGTGCAGCTGTCTAGTTTGGTAATGACATCTTGCACACACACACAACCCCCCCCCACACCCACACCCACACAACCCACACCACACAAACCCCCACACACACAACCACAACCCCCCACACACACACACAACCCCACACCACACAACCCCCACACCATACAGCCCCCCACACCATACAGCCCCCCACACCACACAACCCCCCACACACACAACCCCCACACACACAACCACACACAAAAAAACACACTCTGAACCCCACACACCCCCACAGCCCCCCACACACAACCACACACATAACCACACCCACATACACACACACACACACAACCCCACACACACAACCCCCCCACCCACAGCCACATACACACACAACCCGACACACACACAACTACACACCAGGATAGCAAAGCATAGCATAGTAAAACAAAACATAGTATAGCATAACAAAACACAACAAAACATAGCTAGACATAACAAAACAAAGCATAGCATAACAAAACACAACAAAACATAGCATCACAAAACATAGCATAACAAAGCATAGCATAACAAAACATAGCATAACATAACAAAACATAGCATAACATAACAAAACATAGTATATCATAACAAAACACAACAAAACATGGCATAACAAAACAACAAAAAATAGCTAGGCATAACAAAACATAGCATAACAAAACAAAGCACCGCATAGCATAACAAAACACAACATTGTTTCACAAAACATAGCATAACAAAGCACAGCATAACAAAATACAACAAAACAGAGCATAGCATAACAAAACATAGCAAAGCATAGTATAACAAAACAACATATAGCATAGCAAAACATAGCATAGTATAACAAAACAAAACATAGCATTGCATAACTAATCATAGCATAACAAAACATAGCATAGAAAAAACAAAGCACAGCATAATAAAACACAACAAAACAACATAGCATAGCATAACAAAACATAGCATAGCATAACAAAACACAACGAAGCATAGAATAACAAAACAGCATAACAAAGCAGGATAGCAAAACATAGCATAGCATACAGCATCACTCAGGGGCACCACAGCATCACTCAGGGGCACCACAGCACCACTCAGGGGCACCACAGCATCACTCGGGGGCACCACAGCATCACTCGGGGGCACCACAGCATCACTCGGGGGCACCACAGCATCACTCGGGGGCACCACAGCATCACTCGGGGGCACCACAGCATCACTCGGGGGCACCACAGCATCACTCGGGGGCACCACAGCATCACTCGGGGGCACCACAGCATCACTCGGGGGCACCACAGCATCACTCGGGGGCACCACAGCATCACTCGGGGGCACCACAGCATCACTCGGGGGCACCACAGCATCACTCGGGCGCACCACAGCATCACTCGGGCGCACCACAGCATCACTCGGGGGCACCACAGCATCACTCGGGGGCACCACAGCATCACTCGGGGGCACCACAGCATCACTCGGGGGCACCACAGCATCACTCGGGGGCACCACAGCATCACTCGGGGGCACCACAGCATCACTCGGGGGCACCACAGCATCACTCGGGGGCACCACAGCATCACTCGGGGGCACCACAGCATCACTCGGGGGCACCACAGCATCACTCGGGGGCACCACAGCATCACTCGGGGGCACCACAGCATCACTCGGGGGCACCACAGCATCACTCTAGGGCACCACAACATCACTATGCGCTACCACAGCATCACTCGTTCGCTACCACAACATCACTCGTTCGCTACCACAACATCACTCGTTCGCTACCACAACATCACTCAGCGCCACTACAGCATCAATCTGTGCAACCATTCAACAACAACTTGTTCAAATATGTTCTCTCAATGTTTCAAGCTTTATTACAAATGTCACAAAAAGGTGTTAATATTTCACTTCTGTTCTTGGATTTTCATCACAATAAAATACACTGAACATAATCTTCACAAGTTATCTACAAAAGTTTAAGCTATTGCCATTATAAATTACAATAACTTTTATTTAAGTATTAATTATTTAAAAAAAATAAAAGCTATTGTTATTTATAATATCAATACATGTAAGTCACATAAATACAACACATATTGCATTACAAATGCTATAGGTGTCACATTTGCGAAAGTTATAACTATTGGCATTGTAAATGACAAAGCTATTTCGCTATTTTCAAAACCAACACATAAATAAAACATTTGTCATTTACAATACCAATATCTCAAACTTTCCAAATGCGAGACCTATTGCATTGCAAATGCTTGTTTTGTTCTCTCTGAGGAGAGATGTCAGCTTAGATTTTGGAACAATTTTACTGGTAAAGGGTTTACTAGTATCCTCTGTTACACCACATCTCTGTCCTTTAAGTCTCATCTAGAACTGTGTGTGTATCTTTGCTCATGTACTCATTCGCTGTCCCAATAGCCCAGTACCGACATTTCGTTCAGGTATTCTGGTGTCCACCCTGTCAGGTGCTCACGTGTTTTACATTGTCTCAGGCATTTTTGTCCGCATTCCTAACACAGGGACTATCTCTTATCAATCCATTTCTGGTCCTAGTCATTCTAATAAGGCACATTTTACTGCGCACAATCTACATCAAGTTGTTCAGGTATTTTCATTCACTCCAGTACTTCGACCTCCTTTTGGGCACCGTCCACTCTCAGAAGCCTTCCTTTGTCTCAGGGTCTTGTGTTCATCATTTCCTTTTATCCAATCACAAATCCTTCTCAGCTGCCCTCAGTAGACCTCCTGCTCCCTATTTTTCTTGGCAACTCCACTCTGGTATTGCTATGTTATGTATCTTCCATCTTCTATACTGACATTCCTTCTAGGATCCTTAATTCGTTTTCCTTGCCCGACTTGTGCTTCTGTCTGCACTCGCCACTATATAGAATGTGTTCCCCAATAGTGTCTAGCAAAATATTTGGAATGACAAACCCCACCGATTGTGCCACCACACTCACTGCACTCACTTTTATGGTCACTCTGCTTTGGGTGCAGCTCAGAAACCATTCATTGTCACTCCCACAGAACCACAATTGGCTGTCATGCACCCGTTTTTGTTAGGGGAAGTGCCATTAGATGAAAAATCCTTTAGACATGTGAGTAAACAACACTATGCATTTGTAAAGTGCTGGATCTCTCAGTGCTTGCTACCTTTTGTTAGACAGTGCATTGTTTGCCGAATAGGTGTGCTAAGGCCCACATTTAATTAAGACTGCAGACCAACATCGTCCTGTATTAATTAGAACCAATTATGGGGAGAAGAAAAGTACAGCCATTCCACATCAAGGATGTATTCCATTTCTGAATTGGATAGCTTTTTCTCTCCTCTTACCTTATTTTATTAAGAGGAATTAAACTTTCTTTATTTTTTCTTATAGGCTACGGCTATGTCTGTGGATTGCCGTGGATACCACGCTGTGCTCTCTGGGTGAGTATTACTGTTTTACTATTTGAAGGTCCTTGTAGCTTTAACTGTGTGTCCCTTAAAGGATGTTGCCAATGGTGTAGATTGGAATCAGGGACAGAAGAACCTGGTTGAGGGAGAATTGTCCTTCTTTATTTTACCCTCTTTTGCATGTACCCCAAAACAAATGTATTTTATGAATGCTTACACCTAGTCTCAGCACTCTTCTGGTTCGTCATGGCTCAATCTGTACCTAACTGCATCACATGTAGATGCCACATATTAAGAAAAAAAGCAAAAATTTACAGTAGACACCACATTGTTTATTGTGCATACAGTATAGCTTGTACATTGTATCTTTTTCCTCGTCCGAATGGGACCAGGAGCCAGAACCCCTGGCAGTGTTTATAAAACCCTAACCTACAGTAGGCATACACTAATTACCTTAAGGGCCAACACAGACCGCAACTGTCTCCACTCGTTGCCTCCTGGATAAGGGCCTCTAAGCTGCCCTCTGTGTAATTTTAAAACTTGCTCTGGTGGAAAGGAAGGCCTAGCGACTAAACCTCCACTAAAATTCTTATTGCTGAACTGTCTTTCCCTCCCTAAGCACTCATTGGAACTGATGCTCTTGTTGGAAGATTTTAAACCAGATGTTCTATTCCTGACCGAGACTTGGCTACGGGAGGAAGAAGATCTGGATCCCATTCAGATCCTACAAGCGGGATACTGAATACATAGAGAAGACCGCAAGGTGGGAAGGGGTGGCGGCTTAGCCATAATTTTTAAAGACAATTTTGGTTGCCAGTCTGTTGTTGAGAATATACCGGACTGCGAAGGCATGTCATTCTCAGTAGAATTCTCACTGACTTGCTCTTTTTCTGGCTTATTACTTTATCGGCCCCCTGGACCTATAGGACAATTTCTGAACTCCCTTCCGATGCATGTCGCTGAGTTAGCCCTTAGTCCTTACAACTTCACGGTGCTGGGCGATCTTAACATCCATTTGGATATTCCTTTTAACTAGCCAGCATCCGACCTTTTAAATAGTCTCTCAGCACTTCAAATTGTACCGAAGGGCGTTGCTCCTACACATATTAAGGGCCATATCTTGGATGCTGTGTTTAGTAACGTCCAGAAACTTTCAGTCGATACACCCATTTCCCTTCCCTGGACCGACTATTACTAGTCCCTCTGATCTGGGAAGCTAGTGTTTCACCTACGGTTTACAAATCTGTTGCTCTGGTAGAAAAGAAGTGGTCTAGCCTTTCTGCCAATCAGTGGTCGGTGCAGTTAGCCGCTTCTATTCCCGCCTTAGATCGGGACCCTGATCAGGCTAACAGCAATTTCAACTCCTGGATGCAGGAGTCGCTCGACTCACTGTTGCCAAAAAAAACCTCCAGAAAAACCCTAAACACAGATTGTCTCCCTGGTTTTCTCCTAAACTTAGGGAGCTCAAACAGATATGTAGGAAACTAGAAAGGCGTTCGAGATTACTCCCAACAGATAAGAAAAATACATATAGGGAGGTCATCAGAAATTCTAAGGTTGAAATCAAGACCACACAATCCTCCTTCTATGGGGAGAGGATTAGCGCGGGGGCTAATGCCCCCAAGGAAATATTCCGCATCGTTAAATCCCTTGTCTCCCCTTCACAGAAACCCCTTAATCCAGCGGACGCCCAAGTTGGATGTGACACTCAGGCTGAATATTTTCATCAAAAGATCCAGGCTATACCCCACACCTTTTCATCGATTCAGACCAGCTCTATGTTTCCAGTCCTCAAGAGCTCCTGCTCTGACCTTCAGTGCTCTCTTATAGAGTTTCCCTTGGTAGATGAGTTTGTTGAATAGACTCACTACACAGGTAATCTCAGTCTTCCCTATGGACCCGGCCTCTCCACGACATTTGTCGTCAGTCATGAATGTTATTTGCCCGGTAATCCTTAACGCCATCAACACTTCTATTTCCTCAGGAAAAATGCCAGATGCATGGAAGTGTGCGCAAGTCAAGACTCTTCTGAAAAAGCCTAACTTGGATACATCCAACATGGCTAACTACCATTTCCCTTCTCCCCTGGCTAAGCAAGCTAACGGAGAAACATATAAACGCCATTTTAGTTCATTACCTAGAGTCCAATAATTTACTTCACCACTCTGACAGGTTTCCGTCCAAAGTTAGGGACAGAGACAGCTCTGCTAGCAGTCACAGAGGAAGCTAGGAGACTCATGGATCAGGGCGGCGCCGCAGCAATCGGTTTGCTGGATCTTAGTGCCGCCTTCGACACTGTAAACTATAACATCTTAGTCGAGCGACTACAAAATATTGGTGTGTTGTGCCTGGCCCTTACCTGGTTACATTCCTTTCTTCAGGATCGTTTCTTCCAAGTCTCGGAGGGCACTCTCTCTTCTATCCATTGGCCTATGACGTGTGGGGTTCCTCAGGGTTCTTCCCTGAGCCCCACACTTTTTAATATCTATATGAGACCTTAGGCAGAAATAGTACTTCCGTTTGGCATTGAAATTATCAGCTACGCCGATGACACCCAGTTGGTGGTCGCTTTAAACCATCCTGAAGGGTCATCAGGCGACCTGGGTAATTGCCTAGAGGCGGTGGCCGAATGGATGGCACTATCACACCTGAAACTGAACGGCGCTAAGACAGAGCTAATGTTCTTGGGCAAGCCTCCTTCACCCCTATCTGCTTTCGCCTGGCCACCCTGCCTTGGTATAATGCCAGCCCCTAGGCTCCAAATCAAGAGTCTAGGTATATGGCTAGACAATGCCCTTTGTTTTAACCATCAAGCCATTAAGCTCTCTGCTATCTGCTTCGGCTTGATGAGGATGTTGAGGAAAATTCTTCCCTTCCCTTTTTGGCTCGTAGGATCATTGTGCAAGCTACCATCTTGTCCCGGCCCTGCTATTACCCACTCTCTGGTCACCCCTTATTTACCAGCTAGGAATCTCCGCTCTAGCACGGCCTTCCTCGCCATTTCAAGGAGGGTCTGGTGATCTGGATGGGGTGGGCGTTCCTTCTCTTGGAACGCTTCCAGGCTCTGGAACCTACTTCCTTCCACCTTGCGCATGGAACCCAACCTACAGATATTCCGCTGGCTTCTCAAAACCCATCTCTTTACTAATTCTCTTTAAACTGGTCACTCTCTGCACCTGCTCTGTCCGTCCATAGCGCTACAAGGCCTAAGGGTAGCTATGCGCTCTGTAAAACTTGGTTCATTCATTCATGCATGTTTTGTTAGTGAGAATTATATTACAGAATTCATATTTCGATTTACAGTTTTTGAGGATGAATTCTCGTTATAGTGACTTTCTGAATTCCGCTCGCATTTAGACTTAGCTTAGCTCCAATTACCTCATCCCCAACCTGCCGGCTGGACATCAGCCCCCAGAGATCAACGCAGCAGGAGGCGCAGACAACCTTTTCCCAGCGCCCGGAGGCTAATATAACATCGCAGGGCTCCCGCTGTGCGCGGACTTGCCTGGGCGAAGCCTGGGCCAAGGGTGGGCCAGTCCAAGCCTGGAGGAGGCCGGGCTGGCCCCCCCCCTCTGACATTTGACATTTGGTAAAAGCTTCAATATGGTAAAAAAGAACGTCGCTAGTTTAGGGAGAAAGAAAGCAGCACAAACACCGGCAGAAGATGTAGATTTCACTTATCTGGGTAGCTTTTTAGCAAAGGCTTCATCCGTGATTGCCGTAGAAATTGACCGAGCAGAGAAGAGACTATCATTGGGTGCTGATAGCTTATTAAATAAAGATATACCATTTAGTTTGACCGGTGAGAGTCAAGTATTAACCTTGCTGGGGACAAACATGGGTGTGACGAGCCCGTCTTTCCCACCTCCCTCCACTGCAAGCACTTGTACTCCACCATTAGAGGCACTATTTGAAAGGATGTGGTACTGGTGCAAAAGACAAAATGGGGCCCCTCGAAAAACCCATTGATAAGTATCTCAAAGAGACCACGAAAAAGTCAAATCATATCAGAAAGTGTAGCAGGTGGTAACATGGAAAAAACTCAACAAGAGATAGTTGCCCCATGTATGGCCCCAAATATGGATGTGCTTCTGGAAAAATTAAAGGAACTTTTCGTTCCTATAACCCGGCGATTTTAGATTTAATTAAAAAAGCAATAAAGGAATTACCAACATTAGGATGTCTGCCATTGGGAGAGGGTGTGACTATGGAAAACGGTCAAGGGCAGTCGCAAAATCATGCAGAATGTGTTAGTAGTAAAAAAAATTATGAAGTAACCCACCAAACTCGTAGCGTGCCCTAAGAAACCCGAGTGCCTACTTGGGGCAACGTTGTTCGTCCTATCCGGTCCCATCTGTGACTCAAAATCAAGGACCAGAGACGGTGCCTTTTTCTCATTCGGACCAAAGAGCTATGGCTCAGGAGACTTTAGCTATTCGGGGGGAGGCCCCTAACCTTTTACAAAGGTTGGACGAATGAACAAGGCTTGACCTTCCCCCAGCTGCTTGTCCATATGTAGTCATTCTGGCAAACATCCCAGCCCTAAGAAAAGACCAAACAGAAACCCCTATCCAACTAATCAATAAGGGACGTCATTGGATTAATAAAACTGCGAATGGCCTGGCCGAGGATGACAGAGATGCAAAGTGAATTAATACTTTGTGCTGTTTCCGCCTTCTGAAGATTCCTAGTATGCAGGCCTCTCATGTGTCCTTGTTAGTTAGACCATTGAGGTCCCGGAGTGTCTTGTGGATAGTGTGCCAGTACGGTTTTATTGTAGGGCAATTCCAGAACATGTGATAAAAGTCTGCGCTCGATGATTAACATCTAGGGCACAGGAATTGTGTAGCTGGGTAAAACCGCTGGAGACGCGCTGGTGTTTGATATGCTCTATGTAAGATATAAAATTGTATATTTTTAAAATGTGCTTTTCGGGACACCTTCTTGGGGTATTCAAGTGCTGTCTCCCATTCTTTATCGTGTAACTGGCATCCCAGTTCTTCCTTCCATGTTACTCACAGTGCACCTAGGGGTTTGTTTAAAAGCTCTAGTATGGCTTTATATAGCCAAGTAACCAGGTGCAGACCCCTTCCCATGTACATGATTGCCTGGATGACTGGGTGGGTTGCCGGTTCTCCCCCCGACAGGTCATGACATGGACGATAGCTCTCTGTGAGTTTGCTGTGGAGCAAAAATTGGACTCCATCTCGGTTAGAGAGTGATCTATCCATATGCGAAGCATGCCAGTTGTGTAGTATGCCTCTCGTCTGGGCCAACCCACCAGTGGCAGCAGCGGAGAATACAAAGGCGCCCCTGCCGACAGCCAGTGTATCCTCTGAATACATTTACGAGCTATCAACACCTGTATTGGGTATGTGCGCCGCTGCTTAGTGCCTGGCACTAAAATGCCGCGGATTTCTAGAACTGGAATAGGGCCCGAAGCTGCGTGTCTCCCCCGTGTGTCTACCTGCCGTCCAGTAGGATAGCCACTGCAGTTGTGCCGCCAGAAAGTATGATTCGAAGGAAGGTGCGCCCAGTCCTCCCTGGGTGATGGGTAATTGTAATTTCGCTAATGCTATTATATGTCTGCCCCCTCCCCAGATTAGCGAGGTAAGGAGCGAGTCTAAGTCCCGGAAGAATGCTCGGGGTGGGATCACCAGTGGATTTGTAAAGTGATACAATAGCCGTGGAACTATAATCATCTTAGCTAAGTCCACACATCCTATCCGGGCCAACGGGAGGTTCTTCCAAAAACTCACCGCTGAATGTATCCCGGCCAGTGCTCTGCAGTGATTGTCCTCGAACATTTCGGATGGGAAGTGGTACAGGCGAACCCCGAGATATCGGGGGGGCTTCTGCGCTCCATGCTAAGCTCTGCCCTCCGATCGGAATGTCCTCGGGGTGAGGTCTGGTTGTAGTGAATAGACCGTGGACTTATTCCAATTTACTCTAAGCCAGGTTGCCTCTGCAAAATCTGCAAGCGTCGTCCATAAGGATGTCAGATCTGCGGTGATGTCCCGTACGTATATTAAAAGGTCATCTGCGTACATGGAGACGCTATGTGTGATACCCGCTATGGGTATGCCCTGATTCTCCCCCTCCTGGCGTAATCGTATGACTAGGGGCTCTACGGCTAGAGCAAAGAATGAAGCCACCCTCTTATAGCCACACATTTGGCACTCCAGGTCTATAGTGTCCAGTATTCCATACCATTTTGACTTAAAACTGTTCAGGGGGAGATTTCCAAGTCTGAATTGCACAGTTTTTTTTAGCTTAATTCGGCTCCATGTCATCAAATAAATTTTCCAAAAGGAAGTTATCCTTAAACATTAGAAATGAAGTACTTAAAGTGCCTTGTGCATGCTTTAAAAGATTATTGTGTATATAATTTTTTTTTTTTACTCTCTTTATTTGAATCAGGGCATAATCTAATCACAAAGCACGCACATACATTGCAGTTCATTGTTACACATTCCTTTGACATTTTATACCTTATTCCCATCCACAATACAAAAGGCACAGCACTATTCCATGTGTTAATCTCACAATTTCCCTCCACCCTTCTCATCCGAGACCTCACCTCGTCTGTCTGCACCCTGGATGGTTCACAGATGTAACCTCTAAATTTATTCCAAGCCCCCCATACCCTATTTCACTTATGAGGACAGCCTCGATTGACGAACACTACTTTTTCGGCCACCATAGTTGCATACATGTCTTTGCACCATGCGGCAAGTGTCGGTGACTCTTCCGAACCCCATTTTTGGGCAATATTACGCTTCGCAATCATTATCCCTAGTGTGGCCCAGTCCTGTGCTGGGTGAGTAAGGTCATTCAGCTCCCAGACATTCAACAAACACCTCTTGGGCTCGGGCACCAATGACACCTCCTCTGCTTGTGATCACGTTCTCATCACCTTTACCCAGTATGCTTCAATCTTCGGACATTGCCAAATGGTGTGGTAAAATGTAACCTCCTCCCCACATCTCCGTAAGCAGAAGGGGTGCTGGATTGCCCCATTTTGCAGAGGGTTAGTCTAGTGTAGTAGGTGCGATGTAGTATTTTGAGTTGTACTAATCTGAGCTTAAAGGGTATTCCCACCTCACATGGGGACGCTAGTGCCTCCTGCCACTCAGTGTCATCAAGTTCCCCTACATCTCGGGTCCATTTTTCCCTGAGTGCTGCAGTTGGATCAGGCAAGTTGTTAACTAGCTTTTGGTAGGTGAAGGAAGTAGCCTTTTTATCTATGTAGTCAGGCTATTAACTATCTTCAAGGGGAGTGGCCTTTGGGACCTCGGTGCCTGGTGGCAAGGCTGCTTGTAAATCATGTTTGATCTGCATATACCGGAATATTTCCGAGGGTGCTAGGTCATACTGTCCTTGCAGGCGTTCAAATGTGACCACCTCCCCTTTATTCCATAGTTCACCCACCGTGGAGATGCCAATCGCGTCCCATTGGGCAAATCCTTACTGTTCTTGAGTCACCCAAGCCGCAGTGTATCCCAAAGTGGAGTAAGTTGGGTTATAACTCCTTGCCAGCCCAGTTTAGCGTGTGCCGCATGCCATATGTTGACTGTATGGATTGTAGGTCTGATTAGTGAAGGGGGCCGTTTTTTGTTGTAAAGTGCTGACATAATTCCCTCTTCTCCCAACCCATGTCTATCTGCTTGGAACGCAGGGTCCGTTTGCGGGGCATGAATCCACTGATTGATGATTTTCAACTGAGCTGCCCAGTAGTACAATTGTATGTTTGAAAAAGCTATTCCGCCGTTATACCACCCCCTAACTAATTTGTTCTGCGCTATGCTTGCCGGTTTGTTTCCCCACAGCAGACTGGAGACCTCCTCCGCTATCGCCTTGAAGTAACCTGGCGGCACTGGGAATGGTGTATTTTCTAATACTTACAGGAATCTAGGAAGCGCCATCATTTTAAAAAGCGCTGCTTTTCCTAGCAGTGTCAACAGTAAAGTGCCCCAGTGTGTCGCATCTCTTTTTAAACGTTCTAGGTAAGGTATTAGGTTCCTTTTAAAGAATTTGTCTGAGTTAGCCGTTATATGAATACCTAAGTACTTAAATGTGTCCTCAGCAATCTGTAGTGGACAGTCTGGGGAGATGGAGCTGAGGGCCATGAAGCACAAATAAGATCGATTTGGACCAATTTATGGTATAACCAGATGCCCGACCAAAGAGTTCACAAATATTTAGGGGCACCAAAATGGAGCGCTTAGGGGAGGCCATATATATATAACAATACGTCATCTGCATATAGTGAAATGCGGTCCTCCCATCTTTCCGCCCACTTAATCCCTCGAATCATCGGTTCCCATCTAATCCATGCCCCCAGAGGTTCCAGAACAAGAGCGAATAGTAGCAGTGATAGTGGGCAGCCTTGGCGAGTCCCACGTGTCAATGGAAAGTCTGTGGAGATATGACAGTTTGCAGTAACATGTGCCATTGGTTTAGTTTATAATAGACGTATCCACATGCAAAATTTAGGGCCGAAGCCTAGGTGAGCAAGCACTGCGAAAGGGAAGGGCCATTCCACCATATCGAATGCCATTTGGGCGTCTAAGGAAAGGATAGCAGCTGGTTCCTGGATATACGGTATACAGGTTATCACCCCATGCAGGCGTCTCAAATTAAGAGCCGTGTTTCTACCCGGCATGAATCCCGACTCATTCGGGTGTATCAAGGTCGCAAGGCGCGGAGTCAGTCTTATCGTAAGGAGTTTCGCAAGTATTTTAGCCTCTGCATTGATTAAAGATATGGGGCGGTATGAGGCACATTCTTCAGGGGGCTTTCCGGGTTTCGGGATTGCTACATTGGTAGCCATCCGCTGATCTAGTGGAAGTTCTCCTGACTGCAGACTATCCCAGTAAATATGCAACAGATGTGGGGCAATTACCCCACCCGTCTTTTTATAAAGTTTAATGGGTATACCATTGGGGCCCAACGCCCTCCCTGATTGCAAAGATCCCATTGCCACCTGTATCTCCTCAGCTGTAAGATCGGCCTCGAGCGTTAGAGCCGCCTCTTGCGTTAGCTTGGGCATATTGTTATCTTGTATGTAGGTCTTTGCCTCTTCCTTAGTCATGGTGGACACTGACGTGTGAACCTGTTGAAAGTGGTGCGCTAGTTTGTGTACTATTGACTGTGGGTCAGCTACTACCAGACAATCTTGCGTTCGGATTTGTGCTATCCATTTCTTTCTTTGCTCCCTTTTGTTGAGCCATGCCAGGAGTTTCCCGGCCTGTTCTTCGGTCTCGTACACCTTATATTGTGTAGCCTTCATTCGTGACCTAGTCACTTCCTGGAGGTATTCTCTGTGTGTGGGCCGCGGCTGGAGATGGGTTGCACATGTATTGGTCATCAGCGTCATGTAAGTCTAATTCTATAGTGTTTAGTTCTTGCTGTTTTTCGCGTTTATGGCCTGTGATAGAAGCAATGGCCTGTCCTCTAATAACAGTTTTATAGGCCTCCCACAGGATGGTTGGAGAGCGAACCGATGCAATGTTTTCTTGGAAATAGTGCCGTTGTGATTGTTTTCAAGATCTTGGGAACATGCAAGTTACCAGGGTATATGGGATAGATACGCTGCAGCACCCTGTGGTGACACTCGTATGTTAACTATATTGGGGAGTGATCCGATATGCCACTGGGACCTATTTCAATATTTGCCACATTTCTCAGGCTGTCTGCGGATGCGAGGAAATAGTCTATTCTGGAAAGACTATTGTGAACTCCGGAGTGTAAAGTGAATTGTCGTGCTGTGGGGTGGCGGTATTGCCATACATCGGTGAGCCCAAGTCTGTCTAAAAAGCCCCCCATACGGGTGACGCCAGTCTTGTGTATCTTTGTGGGATGTCGGTATAGGGTCCATCAATCGTGGCGTTAAAGTCTCCCCCAATCAGTATTTCCCCCTCCGGAAGAATAAGCAAGAAATCACTAAGTAGTGGGGGCGTGACTGCGTGAAGGGCTGGTGGAATGTAGACCGACACTATATTGATATACCGCCCCTCCCACTGACCAACTAGTGCTGCGAAGCGGCCATAGTCGTCCTGACTTCGTCTGATGTATTATTAGTGGTGACAGCTTTCTGACCAATATACCTACTCCTCTTGAGCTAGAGGAAAACTCAGAATGTACTACCATCTTGAACCCCCATCTATCTAGTGCTTTGCAAGTGGTGCCGGTTAGATGTGTCTCTTGCAGCAGGGCCACCGTCGGTGAATACCGTTTTAAACACTGTAAAACTAGGCCTCTCTTTATTTTGTGCCCCGGGTCATGCTCATTCCTTGTAACCAGCGATAGGGGAGTCACTTGTGACATGGGGAACGCCTGTGGGTTAGGCTCTCGTGGATCCTGTGCTGTCATTACTGATGTAGTGGATATGTGTTGTCGCGGAGTCATGTTTGCAATGTACCTGGAGTGCAACATTTGAGAACCCCTTGTATAAGAGTGCCCTTGTGGAAACTGAAATCAAGAAAAAACACAACCATATTAACAATCCCACTCCCTCCACCCCCTCCCTGCCTCCCTGCTTGACTGAATTAAAACTAGCCACCACACCAACTGTGCAGAGTGCTTGATACCTGTTGGACCCGGCCTCATGGCGTGGTCCCACTCCTCCCACATGGCGGGCCCTGGACGACATCGACCCCTGTCCTCCGGCCTGAAGCTACCCCCCTCCAACCTTCACGAGAGCCGCCACTCCTGGCGACCCCCGGCTCTCCCCCTCCGGAACACGGCGACCCCTACTCGCCCCACTCTGCTGGTCCGACCCCCGACCACCAGCTCAGGCCCCGACTCCATCTTGGACCCTCCACATCCGGCCCCGTGGCCTCGGCCCGACCTCGGCCGCGGCCCCAGCGAAGCCCCGACATTGAGGCACCAAGATCCGACCAGGTGGTAAAACGGCCACTTGACGGATCAAGGAGGAGGAGAGTTTCGATGGCCCTCCAGCCGTCCCCGGACGCCTGGTTTCGATCGCCCTCCAGCCTCCCTGGGCGCTGGCTCCACCCCCCTGCGGGGTGTCTGGACACTCTCATCCCAGCCCCTCTGACCCCCAGGCGCGAGGGTCTGGACATCAAAGGACTCCAGACCTATATATCTGGGGCAGCTCTGGACTGGGTCAGGAGTTGTATCCTGGAGTCGAGAGCCCTGCAGGGGGAATCGCGGCAGACCCTGAGAAGAACTCGCTACTTTGAATCCTGAAACCTCGGAGCCCTGCTGGCGCTGCCGTGGCCCGACCTCGCTGAAACCATCTTTGGAGCCCTGCTGCCGTGGCCCGACCTCGCTGAAACCATCTTTGGAGCCCTGCTGGCGCTGCCGCGGCCCGACCTCGCTGAGACCATCTTTGGAGCCCTGCTGGCGCTGCCACGGCCCGACCTCGCTGAAACCATCTTTGGAGCCCTGCTGGCGCTGCCGCGGCCCGACCTCGCTGAAACCATCTTTGGAGCCCTGCTGGCGCTGCTGCGGCCCAACCCCGCTGAACCATCTCGGAACCCTGCTGACGACGTCGCGGCTCAACCTTGTGGAACCGCCCCAGCTCGAGGACCGAGAGCTGAGTGTAGGGTATTCCTGTGCCAGGCAGGTACTAAGACTGTCCCGCTACCCTATTCCCACAGTTACCGAGACATTAAGGATCCCTCGATCCGTTTGTACATATTGCTGAAAGAACCTGCCTTGATTGCTGATAAAGACTCTAAGAATCTATCCTTGTGTGGTGTCCATTTGTAGTGGTGTGATTGCTCGGCTGTACGAGTCTAGAAGAGGAACCTCGCCAGGAGGCCTCTCGGCGGCGCTCGGCCAACTCCAGAAGGAGAGGTGGGTCTCGGGGTGGTCGGCCAGACAACTTCTGCCTCCCCCTAGGGTCACCTTTCTAACAATACCCGTCCCCGTTACCATAACTTCGGGTTGAGAGTTAGCGTCCCCTGTCCATTAGAACGCCCCAAGCGTCTTCATTAAACGCGGCTTACCCGTCTGCCAGATATATAGTTTGGAACATCGTTCCAAGGAGGATAGGTCTCAGCTGCAATTTCCATTAGTCTCTGGAACTGGTCAACACAGTCCTCCAGCGGTATATGGTCAGTTTAGGGGGCCATGTCTTATGTCCAGCCGATTGGTGTCATTGCGGCCCCGGTTTGCGAGAGGTCAATAGGGTCCAGTTGGTTGCCTCCCTTTAAAATGCATCATCACTGTTCTACTTTAATGCCGGGCGTAATCTAATTGGTTCTTTCACTCTTGTTCTTCTCTCATCACGTGTTCTTTGCGGTGCGCCTCGAGTCCTCCTGATCTTCCCGATCGTGTGGCCTTTTGCCATCCCTCCAGCCATTCCTGCACGTCTTCTGGCGACAGGAAGAACCATGTTTTCCCTTCTGCTTCCACCCTTAACTTTGCTGGGAACATCATGAAATATTTGATTCCACGTTCGCGAAGGGTCTTCTTCACGTCAAGAAATCCTCGACGCTGCCTAGAAACTGCTGCCGTATAGTCTGGGGAAATGGGGATTGTAGAATTGTCAATGCGTATCTGGGAGCAGTACATGCGGCTTGCCGTATTAAATCTCTTTCTCGAAAGTTGAATATACTGGCCAAAATGGGTCGTGGAGGTGCTCCAGGTTTCGACCTTCCTCCACGGACACTGTGCGCCCTCTCAACGGAGAAATAGTTGGAGAGGCCTCATGGTTGGAGGTGATTAGTGATGAGATCTTCAACAAAGAGATCAAGGGCTGGGCCACCCGTTCCTTCCGGTACACCAATAAGGCTGATGTTGTTCCTCCGTGATCGCCCTTCTTGGTCTTCCAGCTTCGCGGCCATCTACTTGTTGTCCGCCATGAGTTGCTTCACTTGTTTTTTCAGAGTGGTAGTGTCTGACACTAGAGTTGTCGTGGTTCTCTCCACCTCCGTTATTCTAGTGGACAGTTTGTTAAAGTCTGCTCGGGTCAGGTTAACTTCTACCATGAGGGCCCCAATGCGTGTGTCTACCTTGGTCAAAACGGCCATAATATCTTGCAGGGTCCGTCTGCGTTTTGTAGTATGCATATTTGTCCAGCTTTGCCTGGTTCAGGCCTTTCGGATTCCTGTTACTCATCCTGGCCGTTGGAGTGAGTGCGCACCCGTCCTGGAATCGAGGGCGGTAGTCACCGTCGCCAGCCAGAGGGTTAGTCAGACCCTCGCGGCCTGTCAGCTTTTCGTCCCCTTCTCCACTCTCTCGGTGCATTCACAGTTGCTCCCAGATGGATGGTAACATCGTGCGTTTGGCACTTATGTCTGACTGAACTCAGCCCTAGTATGGAGTAGCACTGTCCCTCAGGAGCACCCCTCTCCCTTGCAAGATGTTTTGGCTCTGGCCCTCTCCCTGTGCCGTGGTCTGTGTTGGGGTCGTTGCGGTGTGATCGTACTGCGACGATTTATGTATGCACCTGCTACGCCATGTATATTATCGCCACTGATACTGCTGGTCTGAGCGTGAGGGGGGGTCTGTAGAGATGGGTCCTTCCTTAGGTCAGCCCAAGGATTGAGGACCAAGTCTGCGCCGAATCACTGTGTTCCCTGACAAGATGGTGTCCGCCCAATCGACCTTCCTCTGATCGCTATGAGTCTGGGGCCCCTCGACGGGATTGTGCTGTCACTATTTATTCGGGCTTCTGCTGCGCCACTGGTATATTTCACGCGGGATAGTCGTACTGAGCAGGGGGGGGGGTCCACCAAGCGCACTCACCCGCCCGCGCCGGCTGTATAGCTGGATCACAGCCGCGTAGCACCCGGGGAGTTGTGTGTGCTTCACAGGCAGTAGTGCTTACCGGGGCTCCGCAGAGTAGTTCGCCACAAAATGCTGCCGTTCTGGAGGAATCCCAGCTGGGCTTGTTCTTCGGCTGCTAGCCATGCACTCGCGTTTATAATTTTAAAATTGAGTTTTTAACTCATTTGCTGTGATTGTTGGGCAGAAACTGACTGGATTGTGCCAGAGTTTGGACACGCCAATACCCTTCAGAGTCTTTAACAAATTTGATCCAGGGGAGTTTAATTGCATTCCGATGTCTAAGATTTTCCTACCATCCATTTCGGTATAACCAGAGTTCAGGAGTCACCCGGAATATGTCGCTAGCGGACGGAGTTCCAAGTCCAGCCTCAAAGGTAATAGGGGAGGGCTAGCTGGTAGACATAGAATTGACTTATAAATCAATTGTCTGCCATTATTTAAGATTTTTGGTCTTTGTAACCCAAATCTAAGCACCATAAAGGGCTCCCACAAGGGTATAATTGAATAACCGGCTAAACAAATTTATAATGAGACCCCTGGTATAGGTTCAGCAACTCCCCACTTCGCAGCTCCAGTCTTAATCTTCTTTTAGCAGCTGTGATGACCAGTCTAGCTTCAGATCTAGTCTGATCCCCAGATAGTCAAATTAGTTTACCTGCTCCTGGGGAACGCCATCCAAAGGATTGGATTGTGTGGAGGGACTGGGATTAAATACCATAAATTTGGTTTTACTGATCTTAATTTGCTGCCCCCTCATCTCGCAGAATCTGATAAATCCTTCAAGTAGTTTCTGGAGCTACATGGGTGTCTTTGATAATACAAGTGTATCATCAGAAAACATGAAGGATTGAACCCTCATGCCTGCTAGACGCAGGGTATCATTGTTACTCTGTTTTTAAATGATCTACTGGGTTTTTTAAATAAAGTAAAAAGGGTAAGTGCCAGAACACAATCCTGTTTAACACCACGCAAAACAGGAATGGGCTCTGTAACTTTGCCAAGTTTCCACATCTGATTGGCAAGCAGTTATTCTGGTGTAACCTCTCCATTATGTTATGCAGGTAAACTGGAATGCAAAGTTCAGCTAGGCCTTTCCATAGCAAAGTACTGGGGACCAGGTCAAACACAGATCTAAGATCAACAAAGACTGCATCGAGTCTCTAGGCTTACGATATTCCAGTAAATCAACTGCAGTCTGAAGACCTGGTCAACCGTGGAAGTATTGACTTGAAAGCCTGATTGGAGGGTACAAAGCGAGTTGCTCTCCTCAAGCCATTGCTGGAGCCTGCCTAATATGAAGCTGCTAAAAAGTTTTGGTGTGGTGTTTAAAATGCTAATTGGCCTATAGTTGGCAGGAGCCATAGGGCAACCTTTTTAGGTTTCGCCTGGCGTTCGCTGCGCAGCAGCTTTCGCACAGGCGAAATCTTATGTTAGAACAGTACGGGGGCTTTTTCCCGTCTGCTCTTCCATTGGCTAGCTCCATAAATGGAGGCTAGCCATTGAAAGACATGGTTGTCCATCACTCTTTCCCCCGTCACGATGCGATTCGGGGGCGTTTCCGTGTTTTTTTTTTAAGTCCCGCCCCCACACCCTCCCTCTCGCCATCTCGTTGTCTGTGCCTTCTCCCTCCCGCCCGCCCACTGTCCGTGCCTCCTCCCTCCCGCCCACTGACCGTGCCTCCTCCCTCCCGCCCGCCCACTGTCCGTGGCCTTTTTTTTATTACTGCAGTTTAGTTGTGTGCAGCTGAGCCAAGTGCGGCATCAGCAGAGGGCTGGGCTGCACCCTGGAAGCAGTGTCCTGCCGGTGATCCAGAGAGAGACTGTCCTGTATGCCTGGAGACCCACCAGCTAGATATAGTGCTTCGTGCTTACTTCTTGTTTTTTTTTTTTGCTTTAGTCCTATTTTAATAAGACTCCCTAAATTCGTGTGACTTCGACCAGTTTGTTCTTTTCACGGGTGTCTGTTGGTGCTGCTTGCAAACGTGTCATCTCATTGGTCCACCTTAAGGGCTCCTGCCTACCGAGCCAATCCTGAGGGGCGTGGCTGGCCGCAAGCTCCAAAAGCAGAGCACTGATGAATCTCATCTTGAGTTGAGAGACAGCCTGAGAGAGCATCTCGCCGCACCAACCACCTGTAACCAGAGAGAGCTTCGGAGATCCCGTCCCAGGGAAGAGTCTGAGAGCAGAGACAGCCAGAGAGATCTCCAGAAGAAAAACAGACTGCAGGAAGATCTTCTGACACCGGCAGAACCAGAGGGAGTGACAACCCCTATCACGGACAGAGACATACTGACCCTTTAACCAGACAGACTGACGGACCCTTAACAATAAAAAAAATACATCAGGCCGGGTCACATCAGCTAGTTGAGGGTTTCACCAGAGAGACGGGGACAGATCGTGAGAAAGAGAAACTGACGGACCCTTTCACCAGAGAGAATGACGGACCCTATCACCATCAAGAAAGTAACAGACCCTGTCTCAAGAGAGAGACCGTCAGAGAGCGTCATTTGAGAGCAATCCTGCGGACCTTGGTTTGAAAAGACATACTGACAGAGACTGTTAGTGTAGTGAAAGGCTGACGGAGGCTGTCGTCAGAGAGAGCCTGACACAAAATATCTTGTCAGAGTTTTAAAGTGATAGACCCAACCGCCAGCGAGAGCTGTGCACAGTTGCCACTGACATACAGAGCTTGAACAGGTAGCGCGAGTCGGCAGCAGCGGGGATGGCGTGGAATCGGATACAAGTGATGTTTGAGCAGCAGGCGCAACTCACGGTGATTCTGGAGCTTTACCAGACCCCGGCGAACAAGCTGGACGCCTGGATCGAGCACCGCCTGCAGCCCAACGAGACCTTCAACTCCCAGGTGCGAGACTCCATCGACAGGATCGCGATATTCCTGAAAGAGAACTGTTTCAAGACCACCAAGGTGCACAAAGTGGTGAAGGTGAGTCCCCCTCCTCCCACAGGGAAGGGAATACCTCCAAGTCGGCAAGGTGAGCCCCACCAGGGCCTTCGCTGGGCAGGGGCAGAAACCAGTGGGCAACTGCAGTGCGGGGGTGGGGGCTCTTGGGGCGCTCTCAATCCACGAACAGGGGGCACTGCACGCACCAGTCTTTCATAGCCAGGCCACAGCACATTGGTCCTCTCCTGATTCCTGCTCATCTAATTTGAGAGCAAGGTGTCTTCTTGCAATTGTGCCCACAGGTCACAGCAGTGACTGAGGTGCAAGTCCAGCATGTTAGGGGGGTCGATATCATTTAAAAGCAGGGGGTCTGTGTGGTGGGTGGGTGCGTGTGGCTCTGTGTGTGTGGCTCTGTGTGTGTGTGGGGGGGGGGGCTCTGTGTGGTTCTGTGTGTGTGTGGGTGCAAATGCAATCGGTCACACATTTGCGCGAGATTAAGCTATTGGCATTGTAAATGACAATGCCATTTATCTGTTTTCAAAAACAACACATAAATAAAACGTTTGTCATTTACAATGCCAATAGCTCTAACTTTTGCAAAGGCGAAACCGTTGCATTGTAAATGCTAGTTTGTATATGGGCAAAATCTCTACCTTGCCCACAATTTGGGAATGCTGGCCCCATTTTAAATAGTATTAAAACCCACAGTAAAATAGAGTACCAAAATGTCTATTTCTTATAGAAACAAGTCTCTGGGGATCTTGTCAGTGCAGGCGCTTTACGAGGTGCTATCATTCTAATAGCCTCTTCTACCTTCGTATATTTATCAGGGGAATGTCCTCTTTAACCCACCCAGTCCCTGAATGAAAAGGAATGATTGAATGTTAAGGCACGGGTTCTCAACAGGTTTAGCTTCATATAGATTAGTAAAATGGGCTACAAATGCCTCTGTCACCACATTATTATCAACTTTGGATCTTCCTTCCCTGTTCCTCATGACAGTTAAGTTCCAAAATAAGATTTGATTGTTTTCCCTTGCAGCTGCTAAGAGGATGCCCCTGTTTAGACTATCCCATTCCTCTTCTCCCTTGCAAGGGCCGTTTTATGCACAGCTCTTTTTTCCTGGATGACTTCCCTGCCACAGAACTTAATTGCAATGATCAAAGCACTCTTGGTCACAGTACAATCTTTGTTGAACCAGGATGGTACACTACTCCTTGACCAATGGCTTTTGGCTTCCCTGAAAAAGTCCACCTTTAAACTAATAAAGAGGGAATTATATGCAGCTTCGACCTCTGATGTGGCTGATTTCTCAAAAGCCCAAGCTTCAGAGTGCTAAAAAATCTCCAAAGCTTGGCCCACCTTGCTGTATATTGATCTCGGGGCCTCTTGGACCTTGCAACAGCTGACCGCTAAATTATTCATTTATTATTTGTTAGTTAACACCTCTCAACAAGTCGTTGTGAGTGAGATAGCTGAGTTTGTAATGATGGAAGTTCCAGTTCCAGCTCCACCTCAAGGGTGTTATGGTCACTATCATGCCTCTGCGCCACCACCATGTCCTCTAAGAATGGCCAGAGTTTGATATCTAAGAGGCATAGACAATGAGGCTGGTGCAACCAATTCTATTGAAGTCGTGACTGTCTTTTCTGTGAGATTTGGTCCTTTTGTAGCATGCTCGAATCACGCAATTAAAGGTTAGGGCATTTAGTTGTATCGCCAGGAGGTACCAATTTTTAATAGAGGGAATGATGAGTGCAGTAATTGAACTAGTTCTGTCCTCTTCCGATAGAGAGTAAAAATTAACCAAATCCTGGGGTTCAAACTGACAATTAAAATCGCCCCCCACAATTGTTTGCACATCTGGGTGTAGGCCAGTTATGTGTGAGATTAAAACTTCTATGGTGGGGGATTCCTGACGCTTGGCAGATGGCCTTAAATGACTGTTGTAGAGGTTGACTGAACATTCATGAGGTAGTTTCATAGATAGATAAAGAATGTACTTGGTAACTATTTCTGACCCCAGTACCTTACATCCCACATGCATCCCAAACCAGGTCGAGAGTCCCCCAGAAAGTCTTACCTTGCCAAGCGATCTGGCATTAGCACAGAATATAGCTAAGTTCGAACAGCTTATTTCACGTGTTAGCCAAGTTTCTTGGAAAAGACAAAGGTCAAAGGTGTTAATATAGTTAGTTCAGTCGGGGTTGTCCAGTTTGGTGACCAGACCAGCTACATTCCAGGAAAGTATCCTTAGTTTTTTATGCATCCATGAAGGATGCCTAGTCTGCTGGCGCTGATGGTTTGTCGACTAGTGGGGGGTTTAACACTTTAAGATCAGGTAGAATGCAAGTGGGGAGGAGTTTAGTACACCTGCAGATGTCAGTCTCTCAATCTATTTCTTGAGAAGCTCCTTTCACTGTAGGCCATTTGCAGTGCTGTGAGGGTACTGAAGGTCCCGAACTTGAATTACTACTCCTACTTAGACCGCAAGAACAAGCACACATCATCTTCCCTCTAATTACCCTACTAAAAGATTTAACACTCAAGACATGAATAGGACTGTTTCCTTCATTGAGTCACTCAACATAGTCCAGTGGGCTATACCTATTGTGCACTGGGATATTGCACAATTCCCCTAACTGTGGCTGGTTGAGATTCAGGTACGTGGGGCACAAAGGTCGGGGGTTAGAGGTGGCTTCCGACGACCTGGAAGAGGGTCTTAAGTGGGACATATAAAAATAACCAGAGGGAAATAATCTTACCCCAGAAACCCTCAAGGGTCCGAAGCCATCCTTACATAACAACCTATGGACTACATCAGGGTCCCAAAATTGATGATCATGCAGTCTCCTGGACAATCCTTCACACCCCCCCCCCTTCCCAAGCCAACCCACACGCTGCATAAACAAAATGTTGTTAGCCTTCTCGGTAGGGAAGCCCTTATACTTCCCCAGCCAGTTAAGACACTTGTTTCTTAATTGTGTATATGTTTCCCTTAGCCAATCCCTAAGTCCTGGCAACCCAGTCATCAAAACCACTTAGGGACATGCTTGCGGAGAAAGATCAATAGTTACAAGGTCCTTGCTGTCATAGGGAGGTGTGTCCACCATTCTCTTCCTTCCCAGGGTGCCTCTGTGATTATGTAGGGTGGTGTCAGTGTGTGATTGATGGCTTTTGGGGAAGCACCCCCAATATTCTCCAGACTCTTGGACGCGCCTGGAACAAGTGATTTGAGGGACTGTGGGTGCGAGATCCTGCAAGCATGTCTATGTGAGGGAGGAAGACTTCCCCCTGAGGGCATTCAGGTGGCTTCCGGCGACCTAGAAGAGGGTCTTAAGTGGGACATGTAAAAATAACCAGACGGAAATAATCTTACCCCAGAAACCCTCAAGGGTCCGAAGCTATCCTTACATAACAACCTATGGACTACATCAGGTTCCCAAAATTGATGATCATGCAGTCTCCTGGACAATCCTTCACAGCCAACCCACACGCTGCATAAACAAAATGTTGTTAGCCTTCTCGGTAGGGAAGCCCTTATACTTCCCCAGCCAGTTAAGACACTTGTTTCTTAATTGTGTATGGGTTTCCCTTAGCCTATCCCTAAATCCTGGCAACCCAGTCATCAAAACCACTTAGGGACATGATTCCGGAGAAAGATCAATAGTTACAAGGTCCTTGCTGTCACAGGGAGGTGTGCCCACCATTCTCTTCCTTCCCAGGGTGCCTCTGTGATTATGTAGGGTGGTGTCAATGTGTGATTGATGGCTTTTTGGGAAGCACCCCCAATATTCTCCAGACTCTTGGACGCGCCTGGAACAAGTGATTTAAGGGACTGTGGGTGCGAGATCCTGCAAGCATGTCTATGTGAGGGAGAAAGACTTCCCCCTGAGGGCATTCAGTCGGCGGGTTGACTTTGGTCAGATAAAGTACATTAATTCAAATACAGTCAATTTGTCCAGGAGTGGTGTAAGTTCTGAATAAATCAGTCCCTTAAGTTGGGCCATCATGTCATCCACAATGGTGACTATACATTCCGGTTTGGTAATGTCAGGACTTCCCCCCAGTTTCTGTAGGTGGGCTCCTATAGCCCTCTGGAGCATTTTGTCAATTGTGGTTACCTTGGTTGGTGGCTCGGCAATAGAAACCCCACCGGTGCATTTACGTCTTCCCATGGTTAGAACTTGGCAAGCTTCTCAAAAGAAGAAAGCAGTAGGACTCACCATTGTAAAACAAAAGTATCATTTAGGTCGAGCTGGTGTAAGCAGCGCGAAGCGCTGTGTCCAGCGAAGACCTTATTGTTATCCACTTGCTGGGAAAGTGGGACAGGGGATGGGCACGCGCAGGGCAGTCGGCGATTTCAGCATGTGTGCGCGCGCACATACTGGCCCGCGCCGTCCACATCTCCTGTCCCAGTTCCAGAGCAAGTCAGCCTCCTGCAATCAATCAGTCAATCACAAACAAGCACACACACAAGCACACACACAAGCACACACACACACGCACACACACACGCACACACACAAGCACACACACAAGCACACACACACACACACACCTACAACTAAGCCCCACTCACCTGGCTACTGGCTCCGCCACGCAGGACTCCGCCACTCCTCCTTACGTGTGCAGCCACCGCAGGGCTCTCCCTCAGGCATGGGAGCCCCGCGTCACCACTGCTGCTCTCTACCAGGCAATCCGTGGGTGCGGGCTTCACGCAGAAGGGGGTAGTCCTGCCCTTCACGCTCCCGAACTTCCGGCCAGTGCTGAGTCTGGGATGGAGGGGGGGGGTCTAAGGTTACTGCGCACGGACTGCTCCTCCCCGCACCGAGGTCTGGGCTCTGAACTCCGCTCGGCCTCACACACGCCGGCTTCCCTCCGTCCTAGCGCCATGGCCCCCGGAGCCCCCTGGCTGCTCCTACTCCTCGCCCTGTGCCTGGGGGGCTGCCCGCCCTGCTGCTCCTGGTCCCCGCCCAAGGCAGGACCCTTCCCGGAGTCGGGCTCGCAGAGCCCCACCGTGCTGGTCGCGCTTCTGGCTCGGAACGCTGCGCACACCCTGCCCTACCAGCTATGGGCGCTGGAGCGCCTGGACTATCCCAAGGGGCGCATTGCTATATGGTGAGAGGGATGATGGGGGCGGAGGAATGAGGGGGTTGCCGGTGGGCGCCTTAGCTGCAGAGGAAATGCAGCCGATATCTTGTGTGGACCGGGGCACTTGCAGTGTGGTGTGTGCTGGAGCTGCATAGATAGGTGGGGAGAGATTCTGCCGATAAGGCGGAGGGGTGTATGTACGGAAAAGTGCAGATCGGCTTCATTGTATAATTGGGAATAATACTTACTTGGTGCACACTCTCATTAAAATAACTTATTTGCCACTGACAAATTAACCGCACAGCTCACCGTAGCTCCTAGAAGCCAGCAGAGTGCTACGTGTGGGCATTTAAGCATTACTGAGTCAGTACTTAGAAGTACACACCATATATTAAGACAGTATTTTGTAAAGAAAGGAACTCGTGCAGATGCACAGAAATATTGAAGAGTGGACGCACAAGTATAGAGTGTAAATTGAGTCATCGTAACTGCAGTTACTTCCAGCGCCTAGAAACTACACTAGAGCCATGGCGTGCTATACAAACACCTTGCTATCCTAAAAACGGAAGACGTGCCAAGATGGAAGTTCTTCCAGTTTGTAAGGATACTATGGGCGTGTAGGTACAATAGTCTATTACGAATTTCATTCATCTGGAAACCAGGGGGCAGAAAGCAACATTTTACTCATGGTGTTTGTTAGGGATGATTAATTCAAAAGCAGCAAATATTTGATTTTGTGGCTTTTACTGAACGGTATTCCCACTTGCACTGATATTGTGTGTTCGTCTGCGAAATGCAATAGGCTTACTGAGATGAAACCATTTATAGGGGTTGCGCACACACGATCAGTGTCACGATGCATGTATACAGTGACCTAAAGACATATTGCCTTTGTTTAACGATCCCCGGGTGCCCTTTTCCGAAACGGTGCAGCATTCTAGTCTTTACTTGCTCTCCGGCTCCGCATTCGCTCTCTCATCAACGCTGTCTTTTGCCTAAGTGGGCAAGATGCACAGATACACAAATCTGTGCTCAATATGAGCCGGTGGTTTCCGGTGCTCGGCACCAGCAATTATTTGTCAGTACTGGCAGCTATGACAGTTCTTTTAATTCAGAGATGAGCACAATAGCTGTTGTTTATTAAATCTGAAAGAGACACGTTAGTGATAGATTCCTTACCTTAGAATAATCCCCAGGCGTCAGACTGGATTCGGAAATTTTTGCGTAGCAGTACCCTTGCGCGTCGGTAGGCGTCGTCTGCGGCTCCGCGTCCGTTGTCGCATCCTGGGCGCCATGATGACGTCGTCTGAGTACTTAGACGCCGCCTCCGTGTGCTGACGTCAGTTCTTCTTTTTTCCGTGCCAGCAAGTGCAGATCTGGAAAAAGCAGTACTTTAGTCACTTTTTTGACTAGACTTTTCGATCCCTTTTGATCATTCTTCTTGAGTTTTGCGACTCCGGACGGTGCCGACAGGGATGCCAGGTTTCAAGCCTTGTGAGGATTGCGACCGACTGATGTTGGTCACCGACCCTCACCGTCGGTGTCTTCACTGTCTCGGCGTCGACCACAAGACCTGCCCCGACTGCCGGCGCCGCAGGGCCCCACTGGATCAGCTTCGGGATCCAAGTCATCGCCGGTTGACCTAACGACCTCACCGGCGCCGGTCCCTCAGGTGTCACCTCCGGCGCCGCCCTCGGGCGGCGCCGTCCCCGATGCCTTCCTCGTTCCGGCGTCGGAACGGCGCCGCTGGGTGCCACTTTTGACGCCGCTTGGGGAGTTTACCTTCTATGAACCGGCCCCATCGTTTGACAACCCTGATTATCAGGGAATGGGTGATGAGGAGTATTGGGAGGTGTCTGGGGACCCTCTGACCCGAGAGTGTCAGTCTCAAGAGGACTGGACAGGTGGACTTGGGGATGCCAGTGGTCTTGGCACCTCTCCAGACGCTGGCTTTGTCTCGCCTCCTACCCTGGCTAAGGAGGAGGGGGCAAACTACAGTGTGGTGTTGATGAGGGTGGGCCTTGAGCTCCCCGTCGCGGCCGTGAGGACTAACCTCCTCACTGATGTCCTTAAACCGCAGTCCAGCTCGGCCGAGCCTCTGCTGCCGTTTAATGAGGCATTGACCGACGTTCTTTTGGGCACTTGGTCCAGGCCCGCTACGGGTTCGCCCGTAGATAGGAGCGTGGCCAGACGCCACCGACCGGCCCCGGGCGACCCATGTTTCCTGGCCACCCACCCCACCCCGAGAGTGTGGTCATCCAGGCTTCCAATTCCCAGACCGCATTCCCGTCGGCTCCGCCAGACAGGGAATCCAAGCGGTATGAGGAGTACGGCAAGAAGGTATTCTCATCCCTTAGTCTGGGACTGCGGTCTTCCAACACCGCATGCCTCTTGGGCCGCTACATCCACTCTCTGTGGGACACGGTCACGGAATTGCTGCCAGAGTGTCCGTTGGAGGTACGGGCCAAACTCGGCCAAGCCCTTGTGGAAGGCCGGGATGCAGCAAAATATTCTATCCGGTGTGGGCTGGATACCACCGACTCACTAGGCAGAGCGATGGCAACGACGGTGGTGATTCGTCGCCACGCCTGGTTGAGGTCCGCCAACTTTTCGGCCGATGTCCAAAATACACTGATGGACATGCCGTTTGATGGCCGTCGCCTTTTTGGCGACAAGGCAGTCCATGCGCTTGAGCGCTTTAAGGACTCCAGGGCTACGGCCAAGGCCTTTTGGCCTCTCGGCCCGCGCCAGCAAACGGGTACCTTTCGCTCCTTTTGTGGCCAAGGAACGGGCGCCCCACACGTGCTGCCAGCCACGCACCGCAGACTAACATCCAACGCGGTGGCGGCCATGGAAATCGCTGTAGAGGCGGTCGGGGACAACGGCGAGGCCAGTCCACACCCTCCCCCGCAGCATCCGCCTCTAAACCCTCCTAGTCCGTGCTTTTCGGCCCATGTGACGCCAGTGGGGGGCAGGGTTCGCCATCACCTCTCACACTGGCGCACTGTCACATCGGACAGGTCGGTGCTGCAAATCGTCCAAAGGGGCTACTCCCTCCCCTTCGAGACAACCCCTCAAGCCATGCCACCGCAAGACCACCGCGTATCGGGGGATCATTTGCGGCTTCTGCAGGAGGAAGTTTCGGCCCTCTTGGCCAAGAGGGCCATCGAGCGCGTTCCTGGTCCAGAAGTAGGATGTGGTTGCTACTCCCACTACTTTCTGGTACCCAAGAAGGGCAAAGGGGGCCTACGCCCTATCTTGGACCTACGGAACGTCAAAGGCTTCCTCCGGAAGGAGGAGTTCAAAATGCTGACTCTGGCTCAGGTTTTAGCTGCCCTGGACCCAGGTAAAAGTCTTATATCGCGCAACTAAGCCCGGAGGCATCAAGGCGCCTAAAAACAATATCATAAAATGGTCAGATAACAAGCACTACGAGTAGGCCTTGGAGAAGAGCCACGTTTTCAAGGCCTTCCGAAAGTTCTAGACTGAAGGCTGTGTTTTGATTCCTTGTGGCAAGCTATTCCACAGTTTAGGGGCTACAACAGAGAAGGCCCTCCCACCCCATTTGGTTCGGCGAACACGGGGGACTACCAGCAAATTCTTGGATGAGGATCGGAGGGTTCTCTCCGGAGCGTAAGGATGGAGCAACTTCCTCACGCCCTCAGCCCCCTTACCAGAGAGCGCCCCGTAGGTCAGGCACAGAGTCTTGAAGTCTTGAAGGCAATCCTAGACTCAATAGGGAGCCAGTGTAGCGTTCTTCTGGCAGCCGTGGCGGAAGATAGTCTAGGAGCGTCCAGCACAAATTTAGCCGCCGCATTCTGTACTGTCTGAAGACGCTGCAGAAGACCCTGCGTAAAGAGCATTACAATAATCAAGCCGTGAGGCCACCAATGCAATAACGACCTGCTTACGAGCCTGCGGAGACAGGTACTGCTTGATTTTACGGAGTACTTTAATGATGCCCCAACAGGTAGCTACTGTTCTATTTACCTGCTGTGCCATTGAGAGGTCCCGGTCCACAATAACTCCCAGGTTCTTAGCAGACCCTGTAGGAGTGGGACAGGTCCCCAGCGAGGGAGGCCACCATTCAGCGGTCCAGATATTGACATTGCCACCAAACACCAGAACTTCTGTCTTCTCCCCGTTCAGTTTGAGTGAGTTGTTAATCATCCACCCAGCAACCGCCTCCATACAACTTCTAAAGTGATGTATGGGGGCGGGCACCGAACGGGGAGGGAGACTAAGATCTGTGTATCATCCGCATAGGAGACTAGATGGTAGCGTTGAACTTGCAGGATGCTTATTTCCACATCCCCGTCCTGCCGGCCCACCGGCGCTACCTGCGGTTCACGGTAGGCCACGAGTACTTTCAGTTTACCATGCTCCCCTTCAGCCTTACCAGCGCCCCACGGGTGTTCACGAAAGTGATGGCTGTGGTCGCAGCTCATCTGCGCAGATTGGGGGTTTCAGTCTTCCCCTACCTCGACGACTGGTTGTTAAAGGCGGGCTCGCCCCAGACAGTCGTCAGCCACCTCCAGACGACGGCAGACCTCTTGCACCAGCTGGGGTTCTCCATCAATGTGCCGAAGTCACACCTGTGCCCCTCTCAGAAGCTCCTTTTCATCGGAGCGGTTCTCGACTCGGCGCAGTTTCGGGTTTACCCACCCGAACAGCGGGTTTGGGTTTGGGATATACAGTCTCTGATTCCGGTCTTTCAGCCTTTATCCCGAGTCTGGGTCAGGTTGACGCTGCGGCTTCTGGGGCTGATGGCTTCCTGCATCCTTCTGGTGCATCACGCCCGTTGGCGTGCAGTGGGACCTGAAGTTTGACTGGGCCCAGCATCAGGGCAACCTGTCCGACCATGTCCTGATCTCGGAGGGCACTGCGAGACAGCTGCAATGGTGGCTCACGGACCACGATTGTGTCAGCGGCAGATCCCTCTCCCTTCCCCAACTGGAGCACGTAGTTGTGACGGACGCGTCCCTCCAGGGCTGGGGAGGCCACATGGGAGAGGCGGAGATCAGAGGCCTCTGGTCTCCGGCGGAGTCCCGGCTCCATATCAAGCTTTTGGAGCTGCGGGCGATTCGTCTAGCACTGAAGGCATTCCTCCCCTCTGTCCGGGGGAGTGTAGTGCAGGTGTTCACGGACAACACCACCGCCATGTGGTACTGCAACAAACAGGGTGGGGTGGGGTCGTGGACCCTCTGCCAGGAGGCTCTGCGCCTCTGGCAGTGGCTGGAACATCAGGGTGTGACCCTGGTGGTTCAACACCTGGCAGGTTCTCTGAACGCCAGGGCGGTCGAACTCAGCCGCCGGTGTATGATGGATCACGAATGGCGTCTGAACTCGGAAGTGGCGCAAGGCCTCTTTCAGCAGTGGGGAGAGCCTTGGTTAGATCTATTCACCACCGAAGAGAACGCGCAATGTCATCAGTTCTGCGCGTTGTAATTTCCAAGGCGGCACTCGCTCGGAGACGCTTTTCGTCGCGAGTGAAGTTGCGGTCTGTTGTACGCCTTTCCGCCTATACCACTTCTGCCCAGAGTGCTGAAGAAGATCAAGCGCGACCGGGTACAAGTCATCCTTGTGGCTCCGGACTGGGCACCAAGGTACTGGTATCCCGAGCTACTCAGTATGTCAGTCGATCCCCCGGTTCGTCTGCCTCTGCAGGAGGACCTTCTGTCGCAGCAGCAGGTCACGGTCCTCCACCCGAACCTGTCCAGTCTCCACCTCCATGCTTGGAGATTGAGCGGCGACAGTTGAGGCCATTTGACTTGCCTCCTGAAGTCTGTAACATCATTCTGGCAGCCAGGCGTCCCTCCACAAAGTCGGTATACGCCTGCAGGTGGAACAGATTTGTGGCATGGTGCACAGCAAAGGCTGTGGATCCTCTCTCTGCCCCTCTCTCTGAGGTTCTTCTCTTCCTTCTTTCTCTTGCCCAGCAGGGCTCCGCTCTGGGCACTATCAAGGGCTATCTTTCTGCCCTTTCAGCCTTCCTAAGGCTGCCTGATCAGCCATCTTTGTTCAAGTCCCCTATTGTAAATCGATTCCTAAAAGGCATCACACACACATGTTTCCACCTGTTCCCTTCGTGATGCCTCAGTGGGACTTGAACCTGGTTCTTACTATTCTGATGTGCGCTCCCTCTGAGCCACTTCACAACTGTCCTATCCGCCTTCTTACTCTGAAGACTGCTTTCCTTGTTGCCATCACCTCTGCCAGGAGAGTGAGTGAGCTCCAGGCTCTATACTCTAAACCTCCTTTCCTTTCTGTCCATCCGGACAAGGTTGTGTTGCGGACAAAACCCTCTTTCCTGCCCAAGGTAGTCACAGCCTTCCACATTGGGCAGTCTATCACCTTGCCCACCTTCTTTCCGCCTCCGCATCCCTCAAAGGAGGAGGAGCGGCTCCACCGTCTGGAACCAAAACGTGCGCTCTCATTCAATTTGGATCGCACACGCCAGTTCCGGGTGGATGACCAACTTTTTGTTGGTTACGTGGGCGCTAAGAAAGGACGGGCGGTGCACAAACGAACCATCTCTCGGTGGATCGGGTTGTGCATCCAAGCGTGCTACTCTTTGGCTAAAAAGGAACATCCTGTTGGGCTGAGGGCCCATTCCACTCGGGCCATGACGACTACTACTGCCCTGGGCCAAGTAGTCCCCTTGCAGGACATATGTCAGGCAGCTACTTGGGCCTCGCTGCACACGTTTACAAGACACTACTGCCTGGACAGCCAAGTCCGGAGGGATGGCTTCTTTGGCCGTTCCGTCCTCCAGGACTTTCTGGCGTGATTATTGGTTCGCAGACCCACCACCGGGGTTGGTATTGCTGGGGTATCTATTCTAAGGTAAGGAATCTATCACTAACGTGTCTCTTGCAGATGCACAAGTTACTACTTGTGTAACGATATATCTGTAAGAGACATTAGTTAGTGATAGACTCCTTACCGACCCACCCATCCTCCCCGTTCTGCAAACCGATATCTAGGGTTAAGGTCATACCCTTTCAGGGCCCAAGTTTCAATGGCACCAGTGTTGGTTTTTAGAATGGCTCTGCATTTCTGGCGCGGAAAAGCTGTCTTTAAGAACTGACGTCAGCATGCGGAGGCGGCGTCTAAGTACTCTGACGACGTCATCATGGCGCCCGCGACACCGACGACGGACGCGGAGCCACAGACGCCTACCGACGCGCAAGGGTACTGCTACGCAAACATTTCCGGATCCAGTCTGACGCCTGGGGATTATTCTAAGGTAAGGAATCTATCACTAACTAATGTCTCTTACAGATATATCGTTACACAAGTAGTAACTTGTGCTTCAATAGACATTAAGAAGGAGTAATACCTCCTGCCAAAGCCATTATTTTAACTTTGGGGTCCTGAAATTGTCAGAATTGTCACACTTGTAGGAGTGTGACTCATTAGCTATGCTGCTACTATATTTGACAGTGGCAATGGGCAGTGCAAGCAGAAATGGCCTGCCTACTAAAGCCCTGGCACTTATGGTATTACAAATGAAGCACTATATATATGGGGATATAAGAGCATCTGGGTGGTCCAGTCTTCCCTTTTACCAGCCACTGTCTGTAATAAGCTCTCCCTCATCACTAGATGGTCTTTGCTCCGACCTCCTCGTTTACGATTATCATGTCTTAAAAATGAAGTTTACAGTTTGTTTTTTGTTTTTTGGTTAGGCGTGCGGGGTGCAGGAAATATTCCCTTTTTATTGCTCTGCGCAAATATGTACTTTTCCTTGGTTCACGGGGTGGATGAGATGGTCAAAGCAAAGCAGGACACGTGGACCAAAAGGCAAACCTGCCCTGGACTGCAAGTGAATTTGAGCACACCCGGTGACATACCTCGGACCCCAGTGCAAGAAACCCCTGCTGGTAAATACAGCCACAATTGTGGTTTACTGGGCCCCGGTGCCAGTTCACCAGTTGCACGGTGGATGGCTCCGCCACCGAGCATGCACTCCTCAGGATTCGCAGCCTCTGCTGGAATGTGAAGGGACAGTTAGCACCTGAGTGAGAGCCGGCCACTTACTCCTGTTATGGGGGCAGCGCCTGTAGCTGGGTTTAGGACACATACACGCAGCATGCACTGTTGTCCAACATACCTGTCTCATGTACACACTGACGCAGGCCCCGTGTGGCCTCTCCCTGCACACACACCATGCGCCCTCCTGTGCTTGAGAGGCAGCAGGGGCCTGTCCCCTCTGAACATTGGGTACCACCACATCCACCACCACAGCATCCACCACCACAGCGTCCACCACCACTGCGTCCACCACCACTGCGTCCACATCCACCACCTCCCCCACCACCACCTCCACCACGTCCACCACCACCACGTCCACCACCGCCACAATCACCACATCCACCATCACTACGTCCACCACCACCATGTCCACCACCACCATGTCCACCACCACCATGTCCACCACCACCATGTCCAACACCACCATGTCCAACACCATGTCAAACACCATGTCAAACACCACTACGTCCACCACCACTACGTCCACCACCACTACGTCCACCACCACTACGTCCACCACCACTACGTCCACCACCACCATGTCCACCACCACCATGTCCACCACCACCATGTCCACCACCACCATGTCCACCACCACTACGTCCACCACCACTACGTCCACCACCACTACGTCCACCACCACCATGTCCACCACCACCATGTCCACCACCACCATGTCCACCACCACCATGTCCACCACCACCATGTCCACCACCACCATGTCCACCACCACCATGTCCACCACCACCATGTCCACCACCACCACGTCCACCACCACCACGTCCACCACGTCCACCACCACCACGTCCACCACCACCACCACGTCCACCACCACCACCACGTCCACCACCACCACCACGTCCACGTCCACCACCACCACCACGTCCACCACCACCACCACGTCCACCACCACCACCACGACCACCACCACACTCACCTCCACCACACTCACCTCCACCACCACCTACCTATCTGTCGCCCTCACTCTACCTATCTGTCGCCCTCACTCTACCTATCTGTCGCCCGCACTCTACCTATCTGTCGCCCTCACTCTATCTGTCGCCCTCACTCTATCTGTCGCCCTCCCTCTACCTATCTGTCGCCCTCACTCTACCTATCTGTCGCCCTCACTCTACCTATCTGTCGCCCTCACTCTGTCTATCGCCTTCACTCTGTCTATCTATCGCCCTCACTCTATCTATCGCCCTCACTCTGTCTATCTATCGCCCTCACTCTGTCTATCTATCGCCCTCACTCTGTCTATCTGTCGCCCTCACTCTATCTATCTGTCGCCCTCACTCTATCTATCTGTCGCCCTCACTCTATCTATCTGTCGCCCTCACTCTATCTATCGCCCTCACTCTATCTATCTGTCGCCCTCACTCTACCTATCTGTCGCCCTCACTCTGTCTATCGCCCTCACTCTGTCTATCGCCCTCACTCTGTCTATCGCCCTCTATCTATCGCCCGCCTTCTATCTATCGCCCGCCCTCTATCTATCTATCTATCACCGCCCTCTATCTATCGCCCGCCCTCTATCTATCTATCTATCTATCTATCTATCTATCTATCTATCTATCTATCTATCTATCTATCGCCCTCACTCTATCTATCTATCGCCCTCACTCTATCTATCTATCGCCCTCACTCTATCTATCGCCCTCACTCTATCTATCGCCCTCACTCTATCTATCTATCGCCCTCCCTATCTATCGCCCTCACTCTATCTATCTGTCGCCCTCACTCTATCTATCGCCCTCACTCTATCTATCGCCCTCACTCTATCTATCTATCGCCCTCACTCTATCTATCTATCGCCCTCACTCTATCTATCGCCCTCACTCTATCTATCTATCGCCCTCCCTATCTATCGCCCTCACTCTGTCTATCTATCGCCCTCCCTCTATCTATCTATCGCCCTCCCTCTATCTATCTATCGCTCTCACTCTATCGCCCTCACTCTATCAATCTATCTATCTATCGCCGGCCCTCTATCTATCTATCTATCGCCCTCTATCTATCGCCCGCCTTCTATCGCCCGCCCTCTATCGCCCGCCCTCTATCTATCTATCGCCCGCCCTCTATCTATCTATCGCCCGCCCTCTATCTATCTATCTATCGCCCGCCCTCTATCTATCTATCTATCGCCCGCCCTCTATCTATCGCCCGCCCTCTATCTATCGCCCGCCCTCTATCTATCGCCCGCCCTCTATCTATCTATCGCCCGCCCTCTATCTATCGCCCGCCCGCCCTCTATCTATCGCCCGCCCGCCCTCTATCTATCGCCCGCCCTCTATCTATCGCCCGCCCTCTATCTATCTATCGCCCGCCTTCTATCTATCTATCGCCCGCCCTCTATCTATCGCCCGCCCTCTATCTATCGCCCGCCCTCTATCTATCGCCCGCCCTCTATCTATCTATCTATCGCCCGCCCTCTATCTATCTATCTATCGCCCGCCCTCTATCTATCGCCCGCCCTCTATCTATCGCCCGCCCTCTATCTATCTATCTATCTATCTATCTATCTATCTATCTATCTATCTATCTATCTATCTATCGATCGCCCTCACTCACTCTATCTATCGCCCTCACTCACTCTATCTATCGCCCTCACTCACTCTATCTATTGCCCTCCCTTTATCTATCTATTGCCCTCCCTTTATCTATCTATCGCCCTCCCTCTATCTATCTATCGCCCTCCCTCTATCTATCTATTGCCCTCCCTCTACCTATCGCCCTCACTCTATCAATCTATCTATCTATCGCCCTCACTCTACCTATCTGTCGCCCTCACTCTACCGATCTGTCGCCCTCACTCTACCTATCTGTTGCCCTCACTCTATCTATCGCCCTCACTCTATCTATTGCCCTCACTCTATCTATTGCCCTCACTCTATCTATCGCCCTCACTCTATCGCCCTCACTCTATTTCTCACCCTCACTCTATCTATCGCCCTCACTCTATCTATCGCCCTCACTCTACCTATCTGTCGCACTCACTCTATCTATTGCCCTCACTCTATCTATTGCCCTCACTCTATCTATCGCCCTCACTCTATCTATCGCCCTCACTCTATCTATCGCCCTCACTCTATCTATCGCCCTCACTCTATCTATCGCCCTCACTCTATTTATCACCCTCACTCTATCTATCGCCCTCTATCTATCTATCGCCCTCTATCTATCTATCGCCCTCTATCTATCCATCGCCCTCTATCTATCTATCGCCCTCACTCTATCAATCTATCTATCTATCGCCGGCCCTCTATCTATCGCCCTCTATCTATCGCCCTCTATCTATCGCCCTCTCTCTATCGCCCTCTCTCTATCGCCCTCTATCGCCCGCCCTCTATCTATCTATCGCCATCTATCTATCGCCCGCCCTCTATCTATCTATCTATCGCCCGCCCTCTATCTATCACCCGCCCTCTATCTATCGCCCGCCCTCTATCTATCTATCGCCCGCCCTCTATCTATCTATCTATCTATCGCCCGCCCTCTATCTATCGCCCGCCCTCTATCGATCTATCTATCCTATCTATCTATCTATCTATCTATCTATCTATCTATCGCCCTCACTCTATCTATCTATCGCCCTCACTCTTATCTATCTATCACCCTCACTCTATCTATCTATAACCCTCACTCTATCTATCGCCCTCACTCTATCTATCTATCGCCCTCCCTATCTATCGCCCTCACTCTGTCTATCTATCGCCCTCACTCTGTCTATCTATCGCCCTCACTCTGTCTATCTATCGCCCTCACTCTGTCTATTTATCGCCCTCACTCTATCTATCGCCCTCACTCTATCTATCGCCCTCACTCTATCAATCTATCTATCTATCTATCGCCCTCTCTCTATCGCCCGCCCTCTATCTATCTATCTATCGCCCGCCCTCTATCGCCCACCCTCTATCTATCGCCCGCCCTCTATCTATCGCCCACCCTCTATCTATCGCCCGCCCTCTATCTATCTATTGCCCGCCCTCTATCTATCGCCCGCCCTCTATCTATCTATCTATCTATCGCCCTCACTCTATCTATCTATCGCCCTCACTCTATCTATCTATCGCCCTCACTCTATCTATCTATCGCCCTCCCTATCTATCGCCCTCACTCTATCTATCTATCGCCCTCACTCTGTCTATCTATCGCCCTCACTCTGTCTATCTATCGCCCTCACTCTGTCTATCTATCGCCCTCACTCTGTCTATCTATCGCCCTCACTCTGTCTATCTATCGCCCTCACTCTGTCTATCTATCGCCCTCACTCTGTCTATCTATCGCCCTCACTCTGTCTATCTATCGCCCTCACTCTGTCTATCTATCGCCCTCACTCTGTCTATCTATCGCCCTCACTCTGTCTATCTATCGCCCTCACTCTGTCTATCTATCGCCCTCACTCTATCTATCTATCGCCCTCACTCTATCTATCGCCCTCACTCTATCTATCGCCCTCACGCTATCAATCTATCTATCTATCGCCGGCCCTCTATCTATCTATCTATCACCCTCTATCTATCGCCCTCTATCTATCGCCCGCCCTCTATCGCCCGCCCTCTATTTATCTATCGCCCGCCCTCTATCTATCGCCTGCCCTCTATCTATCTATCGCCTGCCCTCTATCTATCTATCGCCCTCACTCTGTCTATCTATCGCCCTCACTCTGTCTATCTATCGCCCTCACTCTATCTATCTATCGCCCTCACTCTATCTATCTATCTATCGCCCTCACTCTATCGCCCTCACTCTATCTATCGCCCTCACTCTATCAATCTATCTATCTATCACCGGCCCTCTATCTATCTATCGCCCTCTATCTATCGCCCTCTATCTATCGCCCTCTATCTATCGCCCGCCCTCTGTCGCCCGCCCTCTATCTATCGCCCGCCCTCTATCTATCGCCCGCCCTCTATCTATCTATCGCCCGCCCTCTATCTATCTATCTATCTATCGCCCGCCCTCTATCTATCTATCTATTGCCCGCCCTCTATCTATCTATCTATCGCCCGCCCTCTATCTATCGCCCGCCCTCTATCTATCTATCGCCCGCCCTCTATCTATCTATCTATCGCCCGCCCTCTATCTATCTATCTATCGCCCGCCCTCTATCTATCACCCGCCCTCTATCTATCGCCCGCCCTCTATCTATCGCCCGCCCTCTATCTATCGCCCGCCCTCTATCTATCGCCCGCCCTCTATCTATCTATCTATCGCCCGCCCTCTATCTATCTATCTATCGCCCGCCCTCTATCTATCGCCCGCCCTCTATCTATCGCCCGCCCTCTATCTATCTATCTATCTATCTATCTATCTATCTATCTATCTATCTATCTATCTATCTATCGATCGCCCTCACTCACTCTATCTATCGCCCTCACTCACTCTATCTATCGCCCTCACTCACTCTATCTATTGCCCTCCCTTTATCTATCTATTGCCCTCCCTTTATCTATCTATCGCCCTCCCTCTATCTATCTATCGCCCTCCCTCTATCTATCTATTGCCCTCCCTCTACCTATCGCCCTCACTCTATCAATCTATCTATCTATCGCCCTCACTCTACCTATCTGTCGCCCTCACTCTACCGATCTGTCGCCCTCACTCTACCTATCTGTTGCCCTCACTCTATCTATCGCCCTCACTCTATCTATTGCCCTCACTCTATCTATTGCCCTCACTCTATCTATCGCCCTCACTCTATCGCCCTCACTCTATTTCTCACCCTCACTCTATCTATCGCCCTCACTCTATCTATCGCCCTCACTCTACCTATCTGTCGCACTCACTCTATCTATTGCCCTCACTCTATCTATTGCCCTCACTCTATCTATTGCCCTCACTCTATCTATCGCCCTCACTCTATCTATTGCCCTCACTCTATCTATCGCCCTCACTCTATCGCCCTCACTCTATTTCTCACCCTCACTCTATCTATCGCCCTCACTCTATCTATCGCCCTCACTCTATTTATCACCCTCACTCTATCTATCGCCCTCTATCTATCTATCGCCCTCTATCTATCTATCGCCCTCTATCTATCCATCGCCCTCTATCTATCTATCGCCCTCACTCTATCAATCTATCTATCTATCGCCGGCCCTCTATCTATCGCCCTCTATCTATCGCCCTCTCTCTATCGCCCTCTCTCTATCGCCCTCTCTCTATCGCCCTCTATCGCCCGCCCTCTATCTATCTATCGCCATCTATCTATCGCCCGCCCTCTATCTATCTATCTATCGCCCGCCCTCTATCTATCTATCGCCCGCCCTCTATCTATCTAGCTCCCGCCCTCTATCTATCTATCGCCCGCCCTCTATCTATCTATCGCCCGCCCTCTATCTATCGCCCGCCCTCTATCTATCTATCGCCCGCCCTCTATCTATCTATCGCCCGCCCTCTATCTATCTATCGCCCGCCCTCTATCTATCTATCGCCCGCCCTCTATCTATCGCCCTACCTCTATCGCCCTCCCTCCCTCTATCCTCTGCCCTCCCTCCCTCTATCCTCTGCCCTCCCTCCCTCTATCCTCTGCCCTCCCTCCCTCTATCCTCTGCCCTCCCTCCCTCTATCCTCTGCCCTTCCTCCCTCTATCCTCTGCCCTCCCTCCCTCTATCCTCTGCCCTCCCTCCCTCTATCCTCTGCCCTCCCTCCCTCTATCCTCCGCCCTCCCTCCCTCTATCTATCCCCCTCCCTCTATCTATCTATCGCACTCACTCTTATCGCATCACCACAGCATCACTCAGCACCATCACTGAACGCCACAGCATCACTCGTCGCCACCACAACATCACTCACAACTTCGTCACAATAAAACTCGTCGCCACCACAACATCACTCACAACTTCGTCACAATAAAATACACTGAACATAATCTTCACAAAAGTTATTCAGAAAAGTTTAAGCTATTGCCATTATAAATTACAATAGCTTTATTTAAGTATTAATTATTTAAAAAAAATTAAAGCCATTGTTATTTGTAATATCAATACATCGAAGTCACGTAAATACAAAACATATTGCATTACAAATGCTATAGGTGTCACATTTGCGGAAGTTAAAACTATTGGCATTGTAAATGACAAAGCTATTAATTTCGCTATTTTCAAAACCAACACATAAATACAAAATTTGTCATTTACAATACCAATAGCTCAGACTTTACTAATGCGAGACCTATTGCATTGCAAATGCTTGTTTTAGTGGAGCAGCCAAAGGGGGTGGCGTAGCCCAGCTTTGTCCAGCCACGCGTGGGTGCGAGCCTCACGCGTCCACCGCAGCGGAAGCGCCTGCTGGGTAATATAGGCACCGCCGTGTGCTACTGGAAGTGCTGGCAGCTTCCTGCCATGTGTGACGCTAGGGTCAGCAGTCCTGCCCCCACCGCTGCCATGGAGAAAAGAGCTGGGTGTTTTCAGTGAAGTTGTTATTGGCTATTTTGCAGTATAGACACTAAATAGTATAACCGTGAGCTAACACTATTATTTACTAAGTGTAATATATGAACCTAGAATGATGACCCATTGCCACAAGTGTCTTTTCCATGTATGTTACATGTTGTCTGCCCACCAGTGAGAAGTATAGGATTAATTTAAAGTGCCAGAGAATCACAGAGAGGTGACTTGCTTGACTCCTTGGAAAGCGGTCGCTCCAGCCTTCCTCCCGACATCATTGCGCTGCTGTGGTATCGTAGCGCTGCTTCTCATTGCTTTATATTTCATGTAAATTGCTTTCGCATTCGAGCTGTAACGTAGCGCTCCGCCCTGCTTTCTTTGCATATTTCATCTACATTGTGGCTGTGTGCGTAGCGCTGCTCCTCTCCTCTGCCATAGCATCCGATCGGTGGCGTAGTGTTCCACATCGCTTTGTGTGGTGATTTAAAGTATTGTTTATTTTTTATCTTGTATTACACCGCTAGTCCGCTCTTCCCGCACTGCCCCCTGAGGTCAATTGCTGCCTGATTGCGACCATAGCGTAGTGCTGTCCTTCTTGTTGTTGTTTGGACACCATTTTGTTGTGCCTGCAGCCCGTCCCTCCCCCTACACCCACGCCTCCCAGCTCCCCCTCCCACCCACGAGTCACTAGGAACGGCCAAGCTGGGGATTCTCTGTGACTTGCTTGACTCCTTGGAAAGCGGTCGCTCCAGCCTTCCTCCCGACATCATAGCGCTGCTGTGGTATCGTAGCGCTGCTTCTCATTGCTTTATATTTCATGTAAATTGCTTTCGCATTCGAGCTGTAACGTAGCGCTCCGCCCTGCTTTCTTTGCATATTTCATCTACATTGTGGCTGTGTGCGTAGCGCTGCTCCTCTCCTCTGCCATAGCATCCGATCGGTGGCGTAGTGCTCCGCATCGCTTTGTGTGGTGATTTAAAGTATTGTTTATTTTTTATCTTGTATTACACCGCTAGTCCGCTCTTCCCGCACTGCCCCCTGAGGTCAATTGCTGCCTGATTGCGACCATAGCGTAGTGCTGTCCTTCTTGTTGTTGTTTGGACACCATTTTGTTGTGCCTGCAGCCCGTCCCTCCCCCTACGCCCACGCCTCCCAGCTCTCCCTCCCACGCTCCGCCCCCTCCACTGTCCATTTATGTCTGATAGTCCCATGTGCAGCGTCCACGCGCTACGGCCGCGCCAAAGGTGCGCCAAAGGTAAGCCCGTCTACGCCCGTCCGCGCCTGGACCGCGCCCAGCGCCATACCCCCTGGTCCTCGTAATGCCCACCCCTCCCGCATTACTTACGATGCCACCACCCTCCTAACCCTTAACTCCGGCCGTTCCCCCAACTGCGTCCAAGCCGCTCCTGGACACACCCATGGGCCCTTCTCCTGCAAGTCCTGCAAGTTCGACGGCACCAAGAACAACTCCTCATCTACGAACACACAACAGATATCCGACCCCAACCACCTACAATGCATCCTGCTCAACACCCGCTCAGTCCACAGGCACGCCATCGACCTCTGGAATCTACTAGACACCATCTCTCCGGACGTCGCCTTCCTAACAGAAACATGGATGAACGCCACATCAGCCCCAGACATCACCATTGCCATCCCGGAAGGCTATAAAATCATTCGCAAGGACCGTACCGGCCACACAGGAGGAGGCATCGCTATCGTCCATAAGAAATCCCCCCGCATCTCAACCAGCTCAGACGTCAATCTCGCCAACACTGAACACCTTCACTTCCAGATCCACACTGACCCCAAGACCACACTCAGAGGCACCCTCCTTTACAGGCCACCAGGACCCCGCGCACAATTTAGTGAAGACATCACGGACTTCATCACTCCACACGCGCTCCCCTCCGAGGATTACATCCTTTTGGGAAACCTCAACTTTCACCTTGAAAAGAACAACGACCGCAACACCACCACCCTTTTGGACAACCTCGCCAACCTCGGACTTAAACAACTTGTCACTACCCCCACTCACATCGCAGGTCACACACTCTACCCTATCTTCACCTCCAGCAAACATGTCTCCTTCAGCCACACCACAGCTCTCCTTTGGACTGACCACAGCTGCGTTCACTTTACCTACAACAAGCCCACATCCAACAACCACCCCCAACCCACTCTGCAAAGAAACTGGAACAAAATCACCATCGACCAGATCTCCTCATCGCTTCTTCTAAGCCCCCCAGCCCACTCCTCAAACCCCGACCAAGCAGCCACCAACCTCACCCAATGGTTATCCAACAGCGCCGACATCCTAGCACCACTGAAAAAACGACAAATCAAACTAGGCAGCAAGAAGGCCTCCTGGTTCAACGATGATCTTAAGAAATCCAAGAAACTCTGTCGCTCTCTTGAGAAGGCCTGGAAAAAAGACCCAACCACCAGCACCAAGGACGCCTTCAAAAACGCCACCCGCATACACCACCAACTGATCCGGAATGCCAAGAAAGCCGCTTTCAAGGACCGACTAGATAACAACGCCCACAACAGCAAGGAATTATTCAACATCGTCAAGGAATTTACCAACCCCTCAGCCAACTCCAACGACATCACCCCCATCAAGCCCCTCTGCGACTCCCTAGCCTCATTCTTCCACAACAAAATCGCAGACATCCACAACAGCTTCGACAACCGACCCGAAGACCAACCCACCCAACCCCCTGTAGGACCCCCACCCCCCTTGAACATCCTCAATGACTGGAAGCCAATCTCCACTGAGGACACCATCCGTCTGATGAACTCTATCCACTCAGGATCCCCCACAGACCCATGCCCTCACCACATCTTCAACAAAGCAGACTCCATTATAGCACCGCACCTCCGAGACGTCATCAACTGCTCCCTCAACTCCGCAACCTTCCCGGAAAGCTGGAAACACGCAGAACTCAGCGCCCTCCTGAAGAAACCCACAGCTGACCCCACCGAACTCAAAAACTACCGCCCTATCTCACTCCTTCCATTCCCGGCCAAAGTCATTGAGAAAGCGGTTAACAACCAGCTCACCGCATTCCTCGAAACCAACAAATCCCTCGACTCCTCACAATCTGGCTTCCGAGCCAAGCACAGCACTGAAACCGCCCTCATAGCAGCAACAGACGACATTCGAACTCTACTGGACAATGGAGACACAGTCGCCCTCATCCTCCTCGACCTCTCCGCAGCCTTCGACACGGTCTGTCATAGCACCCTTTTACAACGCCTCAGAAACGTCAGAATCCAAGGAAAAGCACTGGAATGGATCACCTCGTTCCTCACCGGAAGAACCCAGAGAGTCCGCCTCCCACCATTCAAGTCTGAGGCCACTGAAGTCATCTGCGGCGTACCACAAGGATCTTCACTCAGCCCCACCCTCTTCAACGTATACATGAGCCCCCTCGCGGTCATCGCACGCCAACACAACCTCAACATCATCTCCTACGCCGATGACACTCAACTGATCCTTTCTCTCACCAGAGACCCTAACACTGCCAAAACCAACCTGCATGAAGGAATGAAAGAAGTAGCCGACTGGATGAAGCACAGCCGTCTGAAACTGAACTCAGACAAAACAGAAGTCCTCATCCTAGGCACTTCCCCCTCCGCCTGGGATGACTCTTGGTGGCCAGAGGCCCTTGGAAAAGCACCCATCACGACGGACCACGCACGGAACCTAGGCGTCATCCTGGATTCCTCACTCTCGATGAATAGACAAGTCAACGCCGTTTCTTCATCTTGCTTCAACATTCTTCGCATGCTCAAAAAAACATTTCGTTGAATCCCCACCGAAACTAGAAAAACGGTCACCCACGCTCTGGTCACGAGCCGACTGGACTACGGAAACACCCTCTACGCCGGTACCACCGCAAAACTCCAGAAAAAACTCCAACGCATCCAGAACGCTTCAGCCAGGCTCATATTAGACATCCCGCGTAAAGAACACATCTCTGGCCACCTGAAAAACCTCCACTGGCTCCCCGTCAATAAGAGGATTACTTTCCGACTCCTAACCCACGCACACAAAGCACTCTACGAAATCGGACCCGAATGCCTCAACACACGACTGTCCTTCTACACCCCCTCCCGCCAGCTACGATCCTCCAACCAAGCCCTTGCCACTGTACCTCGCATCAACAAAACCACCATGGGAGGTAGATCCTTCTCCTACCTGGCAGCTAAAACCTGGAACTCACTTCCCACTCGCCTTCGCCTTACTCAGAACCACCTAGCATTCAGAAAGCAACTTAAAACGTGGATATTTGACAAGTAATTCCCCACCCTCCTTCAAGCGCCTTTAGACCCTCTGGGTATGTAGCGCGCTATATACATTTTTTAACTTGACTTGAGTAATCATACCCTTGCAAGGCAAGTGTAATCCATATTTATATCTGCTGTTCTAGGTTTCTGCATTCTGTAGTGATTTTCACATGCCTCCTGCAGAATGATTAGGATATAAATGTTATGTGAAGTCTGACTCAGTTATAAGCTACGTGTACCTCCACCACAAATACAAACTGGAGCTCATGTTTTCTAAAAGAGGCGAAGGAATGCACACATGTATTGTGTTTGTGGCTAAACCTTGATGTCATAAATGGAGACAATTTCCCACTCAATTTTGTTTCTTCCCACTGCCCAGTAAGTATCGGCGTTTTTGTTTCTTGACATTGGTAGGCTGTGCCATATGTATAGTGTTTTCTAACTTCTAGAAGGCCATAACTTTACAGGGTCTTTTATTTTGTTTGTTATTTCTGTTCTAAAAAGTTCAAATGCATGGAAAACGTGCATGGTGATTTTTAAACGTACAAAAAGAAGACATTTACATGTTGTTGAAAGCTGAGATGTCGGAGCTGTATATGGGGAGTTCCAATAAGTGATATTTACAATATCTAGAGCTGTGTTTTCAGTTGTTTATTTAGTAGCACAAATTTTGCACAGGTATGTTTTACTATAGAATTTTGAACGAGTGTTCAATAACAGCAATTCTGGTGTTTACATGTCTGATATGTCTGGGAGTTGAACTCGCTGTACATAGACAAAAATATATACAACCAGACCAAATGACAGAATGTTTCGAGAATTCTATGTCAGGACCGGAGGCTTCAGATTATGCTATATCTTCCTTCGCTTTATTAACATAAAGAAACCACAGCAGCTTAGGAAAAGATATGATAAGAACAAAAAAATGCTTTAAACATAAAGCATTAACGTAATGTTCAACAAAAATCAACAACAACTCCCAAGAGTCTCTTTGTTATAGTCATAGTCCACAGTCCTTTGTCACTGTTCATCATCCCTATATAACCGGACTTCCCATCATCTTCCTCCTCTTTCTTCGCTGCTCCCGCAGCCAGATAAGTGCTTTTCTATTTGTCTTCTTTTATTGTGATTGATTGTCTTGCGGTCTTTGGGGACTCCTTGCATGGTTTATTTCCTTTCAGAGTCCCCTAGTTGCGGGAACGTGCTTCCGTTCCTACGCGACTTTTTCCCACTTGTGTGCGGTGTGTACATAGACCGCAAGGGGGCGGCCTGTCGCCTCGCCGACCCTCCGGCGCGCCTCCGCGGTACAAGGAGCCACGCCGTGGGGTCTGCTTGCGCAGGGGCCGACCCTCGCGTACCCCTCTGACACCTGGTGATCCGGGTCTGTACTTTCACAAACTTGACGCCCTTTGGGGTCTGTATGGCGGTTTTGACCGCGTGAATCGCCTTCGGGCGAGATCTGTGCACCTCTTTATTCGTGTGTGGCCTAGCGCTTGAGGGGTACGTAGACCCGGTCCCGGCGAGGAGGGTCTGCGCGCTTGGGGGTTGGTGCAGCCCACCTGCCACGTCAGCTGGCCCAAAACGTGATCGCAGCCGCTGGGCCTGCCCACATTCGAGAACTTTCTCGGTTGCCGCCCTCCTGGGTGCCCCGCATTTGCCCTTGGTTCCGAGATGGAAGGGGAGTATGAGGAGGAGGCCTGCCCCTATCTGCAGGATGATGAGTTTTACCAGGCGGTGGACAACTCCATCTATCGTTGTGTGACGGAGGTGGTAGGGCCCATGGAGGACCGCCTTTCGGCCCGCATCGTGGAGGAGTGTGCCAAGCTGGCAGCGGCGCAGGTGCCGCCGTCCCCCGTGCTCCCGGGGACGTCCGGCGAGTTGCCGCCCGCTCCGAAGAGACCCCGGGGTGGGGGGCCCTCATCGGAGGCCCAAGGCGTGGATAAGGGCGCCTTCGAGCGTCTTCGTGACGCCTTCCTGGCCAAGGCGACGGCGGTGCCTCCGACACCCTTGGTGGATCCTGGCACTTCGGGCGGCCTGTCGACGGCGCCCGCCTCCCCGATCTACGACTCTCCGGACACGGATGACGACGGGGAGTCGACCCGGTCTTGGCTCCCGGCGCCTTCGGGAAAGGAGATGCCCCGAGGCGAGTCGGGCATGCTGGACCCGGACGAGATCGTCCACCCCCGTTCCGCGGCCTGGGCCCCGGGGGAGACGGTGGCGAAGTTTGTCGCGGGCCGGCTGCGCAAGCCCCTGGAGAAGGAGGCGAGGGGTTGCCTGCGCGGGGAATGCCCTCGGCCTACTTTGGAGGGGAAGGTGGCCATGACACCAGAATTAGACCCCAAGATGGCCACCTTCCTGGCGAAATTCATGAAGGACCCCAGGAAGGGGATCGATCGGTCCTGGCGGGCCTGCCAGGACAAGCTGTTGGATGCGGTCGGGCCCGCCACGAAGATCCTCGATATGGCGGAGGAGGCTCGAGCGAATGGCACCGCCATTTCACCGGAGGTGCTCTCCAACTGGGCCCAGAGGGTGATCGTCTTCTTGGGCAACGCCAACTGTGCCCTGTCCACGGAGCGGCGGCGGTCGCTCCTTATTAAACTGGACCCGAAGCTGGGGGACCTGGCCTCGTCGGAGGCAGGTGCCGTGGCCCAGGGTGGCCTCTTCGGTGAACCTTTCATCCGCGAGCTTGGGAAGTTCGTGAACACGTTCACGTCGCTGGACAAGGCACAGTCCAGCATCAAGAGGGTGTTCCACCAGCGTTTTTCTGGAGGGGCCGGTCGCGGCAGGGGCCGCGCGATCGGCTGTGGTCAGCAGACCAACAACCGTGGACAAGGCTCCGGAAGAGGTCAGTACCAGACCTCCGCCAACTACACCAATTTCTACCCCACCAGGGGACAACGCTATGGTGGAAGAGGATTCCAAAAGAAGTCCGGACAAGGTAATGCCCCCGGTAAGTGTACTTTGCTTGGATCAAGTTCCGATTGGGGGGCGGCTGGCAAGCTTTTACGGGGAGTGGGAATTGCTCACTGCCGATGCTTGGGTTTTGCAAACTGTGAGAGGTTTCCATATAGAGTTTCACGACCAGCCAACTCAGGTGAGGCCCCCGCGCCCGATGGTTTTCTCAGATTCCGACGCGCGATTGATAGACGGGGAGGTCTCGGACTTGCTGCGCAAGGGAGCCATCCGCCTATCAACGTGCCACCCACATGGGTTCCTCAGCAACGTCTTCTTGGTAGACAAGACGGATGGGGGCAAGAGGCCTGTGATCAATCTCAAGGAATTCAATGGGTGGTTGGTCTACCGTCACTTCAAGATGGAGGGGATCCACCTCCTTCGGGACGTGCTCCTCCCTCGGGATTGGATGGTACGACTGGATCTCAAGGATGCCTACTTGGTCGTTCCCATCCACCCCCCTCATCGTCGTTTCCTACAATTCCTGTGGGACGGCCAGGTGTTCGAATTCACCGCCCTGCCGTTCGGCCTTTCTTCGGCCCCGTGGTGCTTCACGAAGGTCCTTCACCCGGTAGTGGAGTTTCTCAGAAGCCAAGGGGTCCGTATGATAGTATACTTGGACGACATCCTCCTCATGGGGCAGTGCCCGGAGATGCTGGCAGGACAGCTGCGTCAAGCGGTCGGCCTGCTTCAGCGACTGGGGTTCGTCGTCAACGGCTCCAAGTCAGTCTTGGTTCCCACTCAGCAGATCACCTTTTTAGGTTTCGTGGTGGACTCGGTGCAGGCGGTTTTGAGCCTGCCGAGCCGGAAGGTCGCAAAGATACGACACCTGCTTCGGCAGACGATCGCGAGGGATCGTACGTCACTGCGCCATGTCGCCAAGGTGGTGGGTCTTCTGTCGTCCTCCATCCAGGCGATTTTCCCAGGCCCGCTGCACTACAGGGCTCTTCAGCGCCTGAAAGCGCAGCATTTGCGCCGTGGGATGTGTTACGATCAGTGGGTTCCCCTCACGGACGAAGTGAAGGAGGAGATGTCATGGTGGCTGTCTCACATGGAGGCATGGAATGGGCGAGCGATCTTCGGGTCGGCCCCGGACTTAATAATAGAGTCCGACGCCAGCAGGTCGGGCTGGGGCGCCCGGTGCGGGGATTTTTCCACCGGCGGCGCCTGGTCGTCAGAAGAACAACAATTGCATATCAATTGTTTGGAGCTCCTTGCGGGCTCCTTCGCGGTTCGCTGCTGGACCAAAGATTCGGTCAAGGCTTGTGTCCTGCTACGGATGGACAATGTCTCGGCGGTCCGATATGTGAACCACCTGGGAGGTCCTCGGTCCCGCGCATTGGCGGATTTAGCAAAGGACTTCTGGGATTATTGCCTGTCTCGTCACATTGCGGTGACGGCGGAGTATCTACCAGGCCAGTCCAATCAGGTGGCGGATTGGCACTCTCGACATCTCAGGGATGCCAGCCAGTGGAAACTGGATCCGGGAGTCTTCCGGTGGCTACACTCCCTTTGGGGCCCCTTCTCGGTGGACCTATTCGCGTCCCGTCTCGACCACCAGCTGCCGCGGTTTTACAGCTGGAGGCCGGACCCTCTGGCGGAGGCCACGGACGCGTTCTTACAGGATTGGAGTCGGGAACAGCCGTTTGCGTTTCCCCCGTTCTCCATGATCATGCGGACGGCGGCTCAAATACGCCGCCAGGGTGCGGACCTGGTGTTGGTTACACCGCTGTGGAGGTCTCAAGTTTGGTTTCCGGTTCTTCTGGAACTTTCCTGGGATTTTCCAATCCTACTCCCCCTGTTTCCTCTGCTTCTGACGAGCCCGGATCGGGAACCTCACCCTCTCGTCATGCAGAACACTCTCCGCCTCGTGGCGTGGAGGCTCTCAGGAGACGCTGGACGCTCCCGGGCCTTTCGGGGTCAGCTGAGCACTTGCTCTCCAAAGCTTGGGCCGATAGTACGACGAAGCGTTACAGATCCGCTTGGCTTAAGTGGATGCGTTGGTGTTTACGAAGGGATTTGGATCCCATGGTCGCCGGCCTTGTTCCCGTGCTGAATTTCCTGGCTCATTTGGCCGACAAGGGCTTGGCGTATAGAACGATCAATGCTATCCGGTCGGCGATTTCTGCGGGCCATGATAACATCGATGGCCACCCGGTAGGGGAACACCCTTTTGTGTGCCGACTTCTGCGTGCGGTTCGCCTCGCTCTGCCGCCGGAGCCCAGGTACTCCGTCCTTTGGGACGTCAATTTGGTTCTGAACCTGTTCCTATCGTGGCCAGCGAATCCTTATCTGTCTCTGAAGGAGCTTTCGGCGAAATTAGCCATGTTGTTATGTCTGGTCTCTTGTAGGCGCGTCTCGGACGTGCGCGCGCTGGATGTTTCTGCACGCATTTTTTCCCCGGAGGGGGTTACTTTCACGGTGGGTCGACGCACTAAGACGTCGTCGCGTTCCATTTCTTATCCAGCCTTTACTGACACTCCTAAGTTGTGTGTCGTGCAATGCCTCAAAGCATATGAGGACCTGACATTGGATCTTCGCCCTCCGGGCGAGCGTCAACTGTTGATTGCCCTGCGGAAGCCACACAAAGCTGTCTCCTCCCCCACTATCGCTAGGTGGGTGCGTTGGGTCATGCAAGAAGCGGGCATCAATACTTCTCTCTTTGGAGCACACTCCGCCAGGGGGGCCATGGCCTCTAAGGCATTCTCGGTGGGTGCTCGTCTGGAGGACCTTATGCGAGCGGCGGACTGGTCCTCGGATTCCACCTTCAAGAGGTTTTATTTTAAGCCAGTGGTGGATTTAGCTCAGTTGGTGGTAAGTAAGCTTTAAACTAGCATAATCTGAAGCCTCCGGTCCTGACATAGAATCGAAATTTGCCTAGCTTACGTAACGGTAAGTTTCAATTCTATTAAGGACACGGAGGCGAGGATTATCCCACCCGGACTACGGTGGTGTCTCTACCCACCCGTATGGCAGTAAGTAAAGCGTTTTCCTTTACGTTGTCAGTACTGTGTTGTTCACTGAATGCTCCTCGCCTTGTTGTCGCCTTTTACTGGGCCACCTCGCTGACGCTGTTCCTTTTTTGACAGGCAACGACGGTGCTAAACAGGACCAATGAGGCTTAAGCGTGATCTGCGCGAAGAAAGAGGAGGAAGATGATGGGAAGTCCGGTTATATAGGGATGATGAACAGTGACAAAGGACTGTGGACTATGACTATAACAAAGAGACTCTTGGGAGTTGTTGTTGATTTTTGTTGAACATTACGTTAATGCTTTATGTTTAAAGCATTTTTTTGTTCTTATCATATCTTTTCCTAAGCTGCTGTGGTTTCTTTATGTTAATAAAGCGAAGGAAGATATAGCATAATCCTCGCCTCCGTGTCCTTAATAGAATTGAAACTTACCGTTACGTAAGCTAGGCAAATTTCGATTCAAAGCACAGACTGGCAGGCCTACGCAGGGATGCAAAAATAATTGAAATCTACACATGTATTGTGTGTCAGGGTTGGAGAGATCAACATCAGACTTTCCCTACCTGTGCCAAAAGATGATTCTCCCTCTTGCTACCATTACAGAGTACATAGTTTCACTACAACCTTATTCAAGATTTAAAGCAAAAAGCTTTAAAAAATAAATGTTTAAGGTGTGTACAACACACATTTTTTTGTCTTTTTACGGTAAATTTTTTATTTGATTACTGATACTTGCTATTTCCTGGGTGCTTTACCAGATTTGATAATTTGTGTTTCTTTCCCATGCAGCCGCCGGTTTCTGTACATTGTGAATCTGGATGTGCCCACGGAGGGGCACCGCAAGATCTCACGCCAGAGCAAGTGGGATATTGGGGCAGTGCAGTGGAACCCACATGAGAGCTGCGCTTACTACTTTGCAGCCTCGGTAAGTTTGCGGTTCTTCCCTCTTAGACTGTACCTTACTTTTTTCTGCCTTTATGCCCTTCTTTCTCTTCTCAGTCTTACTGCAACATACTCTCTGCTCTATGACTGACTGTTCTCACCATCTCCACCATATCTTCCTGGTGCTCTTTCTGTAACTCCAGTTTCCTTTTACTCCTACTCAACTCTCATCCATTCCAGATACTATTGTGTCCCACTCTCTTTCCAACCACTACTTTGCAGGTTTTGTGTAGACCCCTAAACCCCTTTCCACCTACTGTGCTCTGTGACCACTCGCTGTAACCCTACTTTTTGCTTACCCTTGTATCTCACATCCTACTCACACTACTACTGCAGTTTCCGACCTCCTAACGTGTTTTGTTTTGCTTTGCTTTGCTGCTCTCCTTTGCTTTACAGTTTGCACTTATTTCTCCTCTTTGCTTTACATTTACTTTTATCTATTATATTCACACTCTTTTCTCCACGCCTTATCTATTCTATTCACACTCTTTTCTCCACGCCTTGCACCCTACTCTCCCTGCATGTTCTTCACTCACTTATTCCCACAACCCCTTCAATTAATGCTTTTATTTACTCACCAAAACCCCCATGATCTTCAATTCAGCCCTATATCCATGAACACGTATCACTGTCCTTGTGTTTTTCATGGTCTTATTTCTTCCACATGATCTCAAACTGGAAAGACGTTAAGTATTATTATTAATCAAGGTCTTCTAGATTCTTGAGACAGCTTTTTTAGGAAGGGCCTCTGCCAACACGTCTCCTCCAGTTGGTGGTATTGCCTGGAATCCGAGTCCCTTCCAGGATGTGAGCTCGTAGTATGGGAACTCGTAGTATGTGTTTGAGTTGTATGTATCTCTGTATTTACCACCTCAAATGCCTTGTGAATTTGTCAACTTTTTTAAATGTCCATGGCTCCGTACATCCCCCAGACTGGAGACCTTTATTGTGTCACAATGACCAAGACCCCCTGCCTCCCTACCTCTTGTAGTCTAATAATCAACCATGGAGGGATTACATTTGTGAGGCCTGTATTTCAGCCCAGTGTCTTTGTGGTCAACTTTTTTTCCCATACCACGGTCTGAGTATGTTTGGATAGATTCTTGGCTGGAGCACGCCCATGTAAAGCTCCCGGGCAGCCCTGAATTTTCATGTGTGTATGTCAATTCTGAGTGAGGCCTGCTGTAAGAGTGAAAATCCCTATTCATTCACCCCTGCCAGAAGCACCACTCAGTTGTACTTGTACGGGACTGTTAATGCAATGCCTCAATCATACACTCAAAGTTAGTGTTTGGATAGCTATTGTTGCTGGTCCACTGTCCCTCTGCAAGGGCTGTAGTTCTTCATAGAAAAACTCCTCTGGGGCCCAGTTTGGCATTATTTGATTTCTTGATGAAATTATATGTTTGTGGGAGTGTGACTTTTTTTGTTAGCGCTTTTTAGTTTGTAGAATTCATTGATGACTTCATGAAGTTATGTTGTTGGCCATGAAACAACTTAGATGTGGTGCATGTTGTTAGTTTTTTTCACAGTTGCTTGAAAGATTCTGATGTGCTTTATTTCTCTATTATACTACATGCTCTTAAGTTCTCCATTTCTCCTTCACACTTTACAGTCGTCTCTTTGTGCACCTGTGTTCTTCCCTCACCCTCCATGGACCACCCTCTACACTCTTCCATGTTTCCTTTTTCTCTTTACTCACATCCGGTGTGTTCCCACTGACCTTTGTTTCCCTCTGTGTCTCTGTTCTTCACCTGCCATGTGCTTCTCTGCTTTTCATTCACACCTCCTTGCCCTCTTTTCTTTCACTCCTGCACTCCTTTGGTCTTCATTCACCCTAATAGCTTTATGCTTTTATCACTACCTCTGTAGCCCCATGCTCTTCTCACCCCAAATATGCTCCTTTTTTACAGAGTTTTATATTGCGCGAACTTGACCTAAATCGGGTATCAGAGCGCTTTACATAGAAACAGTTGCATTACATTAGGACACATTCATTTTTGTTAGGCACAGGGAGATTAAGTGATTTGCCCAGAATCACAGGATGTTCAGCGCCATTGCTGAGACTCTAACCCAGTTCCCCAGATTCGAAGTCGATTGCCCTAGCCGTTAGGCCAACTCCTCTCCTTGTGCTGAGGTTTCCCATTGCTTTCCCCTTGGGCACCCATCCTCTTTACGCACCCATGCTTCCCATTGTTCTTTACTTTCCTTGAGCCGCATGTTCTTCATTCACACCCTGCACCACGTGTTCTTCACTTGCACTCTGTGCCCACGTTCTACACTCATATCAGACTATTGCTCTGTTATTCTCCGCCTCCCCACAATCCTGCTGTGTTCTCATGGTCTTTTTCAACCAGCCGTTATCCCATGCTCTTCACATACTTCCCCAGCCTGCTCACATATTTCTGCTTTGTGTATCCTGGGATCTTTGCCATCCCTCAGTGCCTCCTCCACGATTTGCCTCACAATTTGGCGATCCATGCTGGCTGACCTTAGCCAATCTTTTCCTTCATCACCTTTTTTCTACACTTGTGTTAACTTTTACCAATGTTTGTCTGATTCTGGCACCACACACACGCCACTCTCCTGCTCCTCTCAGTCCACCTTGTTTGTCCACTTTGCTTACCCATTCTCTGCTACCCTCTGCATTATATGGCCTCTTACTGGTTTGTGTATGTTTCTTTGCTGTGCACCAGTTCACCTTCCACCTCTTTTGCATCATGACATACCATTGTCATTTCAGAGCAATCAGCGAGTGGATCTGTACAAGTGGAAAGATGGAAATGGAGAAGTTGGCACTTCTCTACAAGGACACACTCGAGTGATCAGGTAGGAAAGGTGAAACCTACTTTCTGGCAGAATTATGTTTTCGAAAATTGCAATGTAGCAAATTACCCTTCTGTGGGTGTACATTCTCTCAGTCCTTTTTAGGTCTTGCCTGAGACAGCTCATGCGCTGCTCTGGCGAGACTTTTAGTAAGGGGGCTTCATAAAGCTGACCACACGCTTTTTGTGTGGCCTAAAGCGTGCAGTTACGCACATGGTTACGTGCACAGGCGCTATCTGGCTTTCCTCTCATCATGGCTCATTAAGCGCATTACTCGCTGGCACCCTTACAGCGCGCGCACATCGCACACCACTCGCCAGACATACCTCCTTGTTTTGCATGTTTCCTGGACATTTTAAACACGCACACAAAGCAACCCAACAACAAACCACTGTGCTTGCCAAACTTCTTTGCACACTAAACAGACAGTTGATTTACAGCTTCTTTTTCTTGTTCTTCTTTTACTGTGACAAGCATGCGTGTGGCGTGTGCTTTAAAATATTCGTATAGCTTTAAAATATCTGCACTAGTGTATGTGCTTTAAAATATCCGCATTGCTTTAAAATATCAGCATTAGTTATTCACTCGTGCACAGCTCTTTTTTTTTCAAATTAACCATTCACTCTGTGGTTGGTTTGCGCACTCTGTTAATTATTTTTTTTATTTTTTATCATCCCACATGGCAAGGTAAGATTAGCTGTGTGGTTCAAAATATCAGCTTTAGTTATTCGCTCGTGCACATTTTGAGGGAGTTCTTTACTACTGTAACTAGGAAAGACACTGTGTCACTGCAGCAACACTCAGTACCACCACAGCATCACTCAGCACCACCACAGCATCACTCAGCGCAACAGCAGCTTCACTCAGCGCCACCAAAGCTTCACTCAGCGCCACCACAGCATCACTCAGCGTCACCACAGCATCATTCAGCGCCACCACAGCATCATTCAGCGCCACCACAGCATCACTCAGCGCCACCACAGCATCACACAGCGCCACCACAGCATCACACAGCGCCACCACAGCATCACACAGCGCCACCACAGCCTCACACAGCGCCACCACAGCCTCACACAGCGCCAACACAGCATCACACAGCGCCAACACAGCATCACACAGCGCCACCACAGCATCACTCAGCGCCACCACAGCATCACTCAGCGCCACCACAGCATCACTCAGCGCCACCACAGCATCACTCAGCGCCACCACAGCATCACTCAGCGCCACCACAGCATCACTCGGGGCCACCACAGCATCACTCGGGGCCACCACAGCATCACTCGGGGCCACCACAGCATCACTCGGGGCCACCACAGCATCACTCGGGGCCACCACAGCATCACTCGGGGCCACCACAGCATCACTCGGGGCCACCACAGCATCACTCAGGGCCACCACAGCATCACTCAGCGCCACCACAGCATCATTCAGCGCCACCACAGCATCACTCAGCGCCACCACAGCATCACTCAGCGCCACCACAGCATCACTCAGCGCCACCACAGCATCACTCAGCGCCACCACAGCATCACTCAGCGCCACCACAGCATCACTCAGCGCCACCACAGCATCACTCAGCGCCACCACAGCATCACTCAGCGCCACCACAGCATCACTCAGGGCCACCACAGCATCACTCAGGGCCACCACAGCATCACTCAGGGCCACCACAGCATCACTCAGGGCCACCACAGCATCACTCAGGGCCACCACAGCATCACTCAGGGCCACCACAACATCACTCAGGGCCACCACAGCAGCGCCACCACAGCATCACTCAGCGCCACCACAGCATCACTCAGCGCCACCACAGCATCACTCAGGGCCACCACAGCATCACTCAGGGCCACCACAGCATCACTCAGGGCCACCACAGCATCACTCAGGGCCACCACAGCATCACTCAGGGCCACCACAGCATCACTCAGGGCCACCACAGCATCACTCAGGGCCACCACAGCATCACTCAGGGCCACCACAGCATCACTCAGGGCCACCACAGCATCACTCAGGGCCACCACAACATCACTCAGGGCCACCACAGCATCACTCAGCACCAACACAGCATCACTCAGGGCCACAACAGTGTCACTCAGCGCCACCACAGCATCACTCAGTGCAACCACAGCATCACTCAGCGCCACCACAGCATCACTCAGGGCCACCACAGCATCACTCAGGGCCACCACAGCATCACTCAGGGCCACCACAGCATCACTCAGGGCCACCACAGCATCACTCAGGGCCACCACAGCATCACTCAGGGCCACCACAGCATCACTCATGGCCACCACAGGGCCACCACAGCATCACTCAGGGCCACCACAGCATCACTCAGGGCCACCACAGCATCACTCAGGGCCACCACAGCATCACTCGGGGCCACCACAGCATCACTCAGGGCCACCACAGCATCACTCAGGGCCACCACAACATCACTCAGGGCCACCACAGCATCACTCAGGGCCACCACAGCATCACTCAGCACCAACACAGCATCACTCAGGGCCACAACAATGTCACTCAGCGCCACCACAGCATCACTCAGTGCAACCACAGCATCACTCAGTGCAACCACAGCATCACTCAGCGCTACCACAGCATTACTCAGCGCTACATCAGTATCACTCAGGATCGCCTTTGCACTAGTATACCACCACATAATCATCACTCAGCAAGACCGGAGTATCATTCAGCATCACCTCAGCATTGTGTCCGCACCAGTCACCACCACTACCACCACAGCATCACTCAGCACCACAGCATCACTCAGCAGGCCTGTGCACTTCCTTTTTTGGGCCAGCAGGGGGAGTAAAGTTTTATTCAAACAGTATTGTTAGATTTCAAGTTGGTGAGGCCCTTACCTGCTGAAGTCCAAAGTGTGGATTGAGCCTGTCTGTCTCCTAGGAGATTCTGAACAAGAGAAGCAGCTTCCAACTCCTGGCCAGCAAACCTTGTCTGAGGTCGCTGGGACCTTATATGGTCTGCTAGTGGTTGATGCATGTCTACACTGATTGGTGGTTGTATCTTGTGTTTCTATTAGATTAGGGGTAATCTCCTCATTGGTTAGGTATTTGAGGGTTCTTATTGGTTTCTGGGTCTGTGATTCAATCATTGTAGGGTTGGGACTAGGGATAGGGTTAGGATTTCTATTAGAAGTAGGGAATAGGGCTTTCTATGTTATTGGTTGTTGGGAGTAGGGTGGTACTAGGGCTAGGGTTAGACCTTTAATTGAAAGTAGCGATTAGGGCTTCTGGTGTGATTGGTTCCTGGACTATGTGTGGGACTTAGAGTAGGGTGAGGCTTTCTATTGGAAGTAGGGACTAGGGCTACCTGTGCCATTGGTTGCATGGACTTGTTTTGTGACTACTGGTAGGGCAAGGGCCTTTATTGGACGTAGAGATCAGGGTTTTTGAACTGATTGGGTGCTTGGACTAGGGGTACGACTGGCTGTAAGGTCCTGGTCTCCTATTGGTTCTAGATTTTAGGGCAAGTGTTGTGATTGGATAGTGTTAGGGCTAGGGTTCTCATTGGCTGAAGGGGTCACGTGATTACTAGGGCTATAAAAAAGGCCAGAGTTAGGGCGTCTAAGCCCGGGTGTCGAGGCTAAGGGCAGCGAGGACAAGGGCAGTTGCCTGTTTGAGCCTGTTAAGGGCAGCGAGGACAAGGGCAGTTGCCTGTTTGAGCCTGTAAAGGGTAGAGTGGGCAAGGGCAGTTGCCTGTTTGAGCCTGTTCGAGACTGACCAGGGCCATGGCCAGAAATGCTGCTCATTTCCCCATTTAACAATACCCAGCCCACACCATCCACATCCACAAACTTAAGGTACTTATGGATCTATATATTTATCACTTTCTTCTAATTTAGCATCTCCAATGCACTACCCTATTTCTCAACCTATACATCTATCAATATATCCTCTAGATCCACTCATTTATCCCAAACCCAATGCCACTACTATGATCCCCAAAAAACCCTTTCTTGACTCTCTCCTACTCTACCCCTCCTTGTATCATCTGACACCTCTTTCTACTATACCTATCCCCCAAAACAAACCTTTCTATACTCTTTCCTCTGACTCCTCCCCTCCAAAACTCCTTTTTTCTCATCCAAAAGCCTCCTCCTACTGCTAAGACCTAAACAAAATCCTTCACTCTTTTATCTCTCCACTATCCTTTTGAATCAAAATTAACAGACTAACATGTTCACTTCTCAAATTCCATATTCAACTATACTAATTCACCACTAATCCTTTATGGGTTCCGGAGTGGAGTGCTTCAACACCCCATCAGGGGTAACAAGTGCTATATGAATGCAAACCTTTCTTCCCCTTTTATCCTTCTGCTATCCTTCTCACTCCAAATAACTGACTAATATCCACCACTGAGATTACTTTCATATTTCACCATACTAATTCACCACTAATCCTATATGGGCTTCCAAAGTAGCGCGCTTCAACACCCCATCAGGGGTAAGAAGCGCTATATAAATACAAACCTTTTTTCCTCCTCTATCCTTCGGCTATTATTCCAAATCCAAATAACTCACTAAGCTATTCGCCACAAAAAATGTACTTGCATATTTCACTATACTATTTCAACACTAATCCTCTATGGGTCCCGGAGTAGCACCCTATTCGCCGATAAAGCGATTCGACTCCTCGTCAGGGGTAGTAAGCGCTCTATAAAAGAAATTACAATACAATACAATACACTCAGCACCACATCAGTATCACTCAGGATCGCCTTTGCACTAGTACACCACCACATCATCATCACTCAGCAAGACCTGAGTATCATTCAGCATCGTCTCCGCACCAGTCACCACCACTACCACCTCAACATCACTCAGCACCACTTCAGCCTGCTCTCGGAATCTGGCATCTATTGATTCTCCCCTAGTGTCTGGCCGCTGCTAGTGTTATAATACAGGTACAAGTTCCCAACCTTCACCCTCCGATTGTTTGTGCCCCCTCAAAAAAAAGCTTTAACAAACAACCATTGGAATAGGCAGAAACAAGTTGCCAGCATTGCAAGAACGAAAGAAAACTGAGGAAATGTTTTATTGTAAATACTTTTTTTAAAATGGTCGTTCATTTGTACATAATGCCTTCTTGGTCATATATAATGAAACAAAAATGCTTCAGACACTTTTTTATTATAACTTTTCAGTATGTTGCACTGCAGCCACATTTCTCTACAGCACAGCTTAAAGATGTTGACAAAGTCAATAGCTCTGGCTAAACACTTATAACGCCCCAAAGGCGAGACCTATTGGCTATGCCAATGCTTGCTAAATTAGAATTTTATCGATTTTAATCAGTAATCGGCTTGGACAGAAAAAAGTGAAACTGTGGAAACCAGTGTGTAAGCAGTAAGTACTGAAAGCAATACCATCACACAAGGTCGTAAATCAGCATTAGCAGTACAAATGCACACGCTGTTATAGGGTTCATCTCCAGTCGCTGAAATGAGACCAAACAATAGGTCTTCGGCTAGGAAGTCCAAAACTTGAAGATCACATTCACCTCAGCTACATCAGATAGTCATCAGAAAATTGAAGTGCTGATTTAAAGCTGGATGCTGGTGTCTAAGGGGCCACAGAGTGGCAGCTTCTCTGAAGGATGACCACCATTTTGATGAGCCCTTTGTTATCCCCTCTTTATTTTCTAATGTACGCAGAGTTGTAGAGCGTGAATTGCCAAGCTCTGTACCCTTTTTATTTAGTATTTCATTTGCAGTGCTTTAAAAAGCACTTACATGTCACCTTTTAGTTACTTCAGAGCTCTCCCTTACATACAAAATGGGAGGTTAATGTTTTTGGATTATACAGTAGATAAATAGACTACTCGCTTTTTGATAGTCTCAGGATAAAGTAAATGTCTGTTAGACATCTGCTGTGAAGTATTCATAAGGTAAGAAAGGTCCTTAAAATACAGATCAGCGTGTTCTTACCTTTGGAGTTCAGCCAAAGTCCAGACTGTATCCTAAGTGCATGTTTTGACTGACTTTGGTGCTTTCTGCATTGTGACACTGTGAAGCAAAACTTTTCGAGAACTAGAAGCTGGTCAATGTATTAGATTGCTTGCTAGTTCTGCATTCAGCTAACAGCAGTTATTCGGATTTGTCTCACTAATTTAACTTTCTTAAGGTTTCTGGAGAATTCATGGTTGGATACTTATTTTGTCACTGGTTTGAGAGCAAGCATGTTTTTGAAGCCTTTACATACTTACATGGGTTATTTACTCTCTTGTTTCCCTATCCCCTAGGGTGAGAATGGTAACACAGTTAGTGATGTTCCATGGTCACAGTTCCAGTCCCAGTAATACTTTCAAAGGTTTGCAAAATAAGCAATTTGGGTATCACTGGCAGTTGGATATTTTTTAAATTCTCTATGTTGCTTTTATAAAACTTTGGCCATCTATAGCAACTTGATTGATACACCTCAAAACATATTTACGTTTTTAGTTAGATGTGCTGTCCTGTCGGGAAGCGATAAAGAAATTGACTTTTTTTAAGCAATGCCATCTTTTTTTAATACTGAATTGAGCGTGTTGGTTGCAACTGTTGTAACAAAAAGCTCAATTTTTAAAGGTTACTTAAATTCTCAATAAACAAAATTTCATTTAAAAAGAAAAATAATCATTAGCTTTTATTGCTTTTTTTTTTTAAACATGTTTTTATTGGTTATGCAAAAAACATCAGAGTGGCAGTTCGTATGTATACAATATACGGGTACAGTATGTACAAAACATTTTCGACAATAATTTTCATGTGTCCCTGGCCCATCCTCGACGGTCACGATTAATTCCAACAATTGCCTTGCCCCACCCACCCTCTTATTCATCCCCTGAATCACCATCTGAGCTATTTTGGTCGGAATCAGGAATGGGTTCGCAGATGTCTCCCCTGTAAGTTTTCCAGGCCGCCCATATTTTGGTGCATTTTCTGGGGCACTTCCTATTTATATATACAGTTTTTTCGGTGAGCTTTTATTGCTTTTTAAAACACAAGCCTAACTTTTTAAACGGTTGAAGCTGACATTTTGGATACAATGTCACATCCTGATGGCTACAGTAAAAGGCTATTTGGCTGCCCTTTCCATATTCATATATGTCTCCCCTACCAGCTATCTTTGTTGAGAAAGCCACCGGTGGCAGGCCTTCTGAGAGGCTTGCTTGGCTTGTTCCTTTCCACTCTGGTTATTGTCTCTCAGTGGCATTTGAAACTTGTGTTGACTTTTCTAATGGCATTCTATATACAGTTGCTGTTTTCTACTTCTCACTCTGAAGACTGTCTTTTTAGTGTTAATGACTCCCACCCATAGGGTAGGATACCTTTAGGTCCTCTTGGTTTGTTCACCATTCTATTCAACCTGGACAAGCTCTACATACCTGCCCACTATTCCGTCCATGTTGCAATGTGATTTCCATGTCGACCAGTCCATGCAGATTTCTCAATTACCTCTCCCATGCCCACATTGAATGGGTGCAATGATTAAGAACATCTGAGGTATGAAAACCTATTTTGTGCTGTATTTATCATTTTTGCAAATGCTGTCTTTGTTCTTCTCTGCACATCTAGGTGGGACATTTAAAAAGGTCTAGAAACGGATGCCAAAAGGTCAGGTGGCACCTTATATGTCCGACTGTTGGCATATCCTGGGCATGCAAAGTTACAGCTGCATGACTCTACCTGGCGACACTGGACAGTCATTACTGGGGAAAAAAAGTTTCCAATCTACTCTGGTTCTTGCATGATATTTATAAGAGGAGGATATTGTGGGAGGATTATGTATCCACCAGAATGTTTGTTCCCTAGGGAAGTTACATTTTCAGTTTGATTATGGAAAGCTCCCATTTAGGTATTCACAGTTGCCTTTAGCACCAGTCAAATTTTCAGTTTGCAGTCAGGCTTGTTTCAGGTGCTGAACAATTGAACTACATTACACTTTTCCTTCGAGATCTGCACTTGTTCCCCAGAGAAGCTAGAAGCAAATGTATACTTTCCTGCATCATGTTACAACTAAACAACTTGCTTTTTAAAATCTCCTGTGGGATGAAGTTGAGTTGTCCCCACCCCCACTTATTGCACTATTGACAAATGTTCAAGGCCTCCCAACATACACCGCCGCCACCCTCATCGCACTCAACACCGGCCGAATCCCAGGATGCTACCGAGCCACCCCACGTCGCTCCCACGGACCCTTCAGCTGCCACGCCTGCAAGTTCACCTGCATCCGGACCTGCCCGGCACCTGCCAAGCCGAACACCAGCAGCAACCACCTCAAGTGCATCCTGCTCAACACCCGCTCCGTCCACAGACACGCCATCGAACTCTGGAACCTCCTAGACACCACAGCCCCTGACGTTGCCTTCCTCACGGAAACCTGGATGAACGCCTCTTCAGCGCCCGACATCGCCATCGCCATCCCAGAGGGCTACAAGATCACCCGGAGGGACCGCACCGCCAACCAGATGGGAGGAGGCATCGCCATCATCCACAGGAACACCATCCTTATCACGACTAGCACCGAAAACACCCTTACCACCGCCGAACACCTGCATTTCCAGATCCACACCGACCCAAAGACCACCCTCAGAGGCACCCTGATCTACCGACCCCCGGGACCACGCACTCAATTCAGCGAGGACATCGCGGACTTCATCAGCCCGCACGCCCTCCCCTCCGCTGACTACATCCTGCTGGGGGACCTCAACTTCCACCTGGAGAACAACAACGACCGCAACACCAGCACCCTGCTCGCCAACCTTGGACTCAAGCAACTGGTGAGCACCCCCACCCACCTCGCCGGACACACACTCGACGCCGTCTTCTCATCCAGCAAAGACATCGCCTTCAGCCACGCCACAGAACTCCACTGGACGGACCACAGCTGTGTCCACTTCACCTTCGAAAGAACGACGATCCACCACCACCAGCAACAGGTTGCCCGTAGAAACTGGAACAAGATCACAGTCGACCAGCTCGCCGCTTCCCTGAGCCAGCACCCTCCTGCCAGCTCAGCGAACCCCAGCCAGGCCGCCGACAACCTCACGAAGTGGATCAGCAACTGCGCGGACGAACTCGTCCCTCTGAGGACCCCGCCCAGCAGACCCGGCAGCAAGAAAGCCCCATGGTTCACCGACGAACTCAAGAGCTCCAAGAAGAACTGCCGAGCCCTCGAGAAAGTCTGGAGAAAGGAACCTACACCGGACAACATGACCACCCTCAAACTCGCCACCCGGAAGCACCACCAACTGATCCGCGCTGCCAAGAAAACTGCATTCAAGGACCGGCTGGACAACAACGCACACAACTGCAAGGAACTCTTCAACATCGTGAAAGAGCTCTCCAACCCCAACGCCGAAAACAACGACATCACCCCTTCGCAAGACCTCTGCAACTCCCTCGCCTCCTACTTCCACAACAAGATCGCGGACATACACAACAGCTTCAGCACTCAACCGACGCACGCCACGACCATAGCAACGCCGCCCACCACCACCCTCCGAGCCTGGACTCCGATCAGCACCGAAGACACCATCCGCATGATGAACTCCGTCCACTCCGGATCTCCGACCGACCCCTGCCCTCACCACGTCTTCAACAAGGCCGACGCCGTCATCGCACCCCACCTGCGGGACATTATCAACACCTCCTTCGACACCGCCACCTTCCCCGAGAGCTGAAAGCACGCCGAACTCAGCGCTCTACTCAAGAAACCTACAGCAGACCCCACCGAACTCAAGAATTACCGCCCCATCTCGCTACTCCCGTTTCCAGCCAAAGTCATCGAGAAGACCGTCAACAAACAGCTGGCCGCCTTCCTCGAGACGAACGGATCCCTCGACCCCTCACAGTCCGGTTTCCGTGCCAACCACAGCACAGAGACCGCCCTCATCGCCGCCACCGACGACATCCGAGCCCTGATGGACAACGGAGAAACAGCGGCCCTCATCCTCCTAGACCTCTCCGCGGCCTTCGACACTGTCTGCCACCGCACCCTAGTGCAGCGCCTCAGCAACGTCGGAATCCAGGAGAAGGCACTGGAATGGATCATCTCCTTCCTCGACGGAAGAACACAGAGAGTCTGCCTACCACCGTACAAGTCAGAGGCCACCGAAGTCATCTGCGGCAACCCTCAAGGATCCTCGCTGAGCCCTACCCTCTTCAACGTCTACATGAGCCCCCTCGTGGCCATCGCACGCCAACACAACCTCAACATAATCTCCTACGCCGACGACACCCAGCTGATCCTCTCCCTGACCAACGACCCCGCCACCGCCAGAGCCAACCTGCACGAAGGGATGAAGGATGTTGCCGAGTGGATGACGACCAGCCGCCTGAAACTGAACTCAGACAAGACGGAGGTCCTCATCCTGGGCTCCCCGCCCACCGCCTGGGACGACTCCTGGTGGCCCCCCGCCCTGGGCACCGCACCCAAACCGACGAACCACGCACGCAACCTGGGCTTCATCCTGGACTCCTCCCTCTCCATGACCAGACAAGTCAACGCCGTCTCCTCGTTGTGCTTCAACATCCTGCGCATGCTAGGGAAGATCTTCTGGTGGATCCCCACGGAGACCAGGAGGACCGTCACCCAGGCCCTCGTCACCAGCCGACTGGACTACGGCAACGCCCTCTACGCCGGAACCACCGCCAAGCTCCAGAAGAGACTCCAGAGGATCCAGAACGCCTCAGCCAGACTCATCCTCGACATCCCACGAAACAGCCACATCTCCGGACACCTGAGAGACCTGCATTGGCTCCCCGTCAACAAAAGAATCACCTTCCGTCTCCTCACCCATGCACACTAAGCCCTACACGATCAAGGCCCGGCCTACCTCAACAACCGAATCAACTTCTACGCTCCCAAACGCCACCTCCGATCAGCCAGCCACGCCCTCGCCGCCGTCCCACGCATCCGTAGAGCGACAACAGGAGGAAGGTCCTTCTCCTACCTGGCCCCCCCCCCCCCCCCAAGCGCCTTGAGACCCTACGGGTAAGTAGTGCGCTCTATAAATGTCATTGATTGATTGAACATGGATGGGACTGTTTTTAGTAAATGAAGGGTGGTCATGAGATGGGGAGAAGTCTGGTTCCTAAGGGCAAGATCAACAATTTCCTACATTGTAGTGATCCCAAGAATACCTATACACTCCTTCTCCCTGCAACCTTTTGCCCAAAAGACATATGGCAATCTCTCTGAGGATACGTCAAGGTAAGTTAAATGGCCAGAGCTTATCAGTTAATTCTATATGTCAGACTGAACTGTAGTGCATTGGCTAGAAATATAGGAAGGGGGCATGCATGTTAGAAAATTATCAATATAGCTGTGCATCTGCCCCTGAAATCCTTGCATGTTACTTTCCAAACTTCTTGGATGCAGTATCGTGCAATACTGTCACGGTCCCACGAAAGCCTCTCAGGATCGGCTCGGTGCTCAAATGGGTCCACCTATTGACCACCTCAATTCCGGAATGCCTTAATGGCACGGAAGATTAAGGGGGTCAATCGAGGGAAGGAAAAGATGGGAACAGCGGGGAGGGAGACCTCTAGAGGAGAAAAAGGTTCTATAAGATATAGACTTAACATAAAGCATGTAAAACCAGAACGTTATTGTTGCCACATAACAGTTGCTGTCTACCTGTAAAGAAAAGTAACCTTGTTGGATAGTTTTGCAAAGAAGGACGATTGTGTAGTCATCTGAGCCTTCTCTAGGCTATCTAGATTTCTGTGTAGGAGCAGACCTTTGTATACTCATTCAAGATTGGATACTGGAGATAAATAAATAATTATAAACATCGCTTCACCATATGGGTGTGTCGTTAGGCCTTACAAGGGAAGAAGGATAAGCTACTCCAGTTACCTCTCTATGACCCCCTGCTAAGATGTAACAAACACACACACATCAATAACATATATAGTTGTCATGGTATTCCAATAGAGTTTTAGCAAATCAAAAAACGAATGCCTTATAAATATTCAGGTTGCAATCCTATGAAATGTCTGTCTTTTGAGTTCCTAAATGATATACCACCTGGTATCATAAATCACCCCAAAAATGCGAGTGAAGTACAGTACATAATGTTATTAGTGACACGATAAAACTCTTGTGCAGTAATTAGTAGTCTCTGGAATACTAGCGCTTTGGAAGTTCAAAAACTCTTGGCGGTGTCACCCACGCCGTAGAAAACAAATGGAGCCTTGAGCGCTGTAATTTAATTAAAGGACTCTTGGCGGCGTCACCCACCCCGTGGAACAAATGAGGCAAAGAGTGCTGAAAAAATAGGGGAACGACTCTTAGCGGTGTCGCTGACACCCTTACCCCACCGAGTTGGAATGTAACATCAAATCAGAATCGCGGAGGTTTCCAGACGCTTGCATGCAGGTACACGGAATAATCAGCAGCGTTTGTTTCTCCGGCTTCAGCTTTCAAGCCGACCGGAGCCTTCGGACGCGTCACTTCCTGTGCGCGCGCGACGAGTAACACAGACAGCTGGGAGCGGTAGTTTTCTGACGGCCGCCTCCCCCTACCATTTCTCCCGTATCTCACGGAAATGGACAGCGCCCTTTTCCAATATGCCGGAGCTATGTGAGGGTCAGCGGTCGGGGTTCCAACCATGACAAATACAGCCCACGGTCTTTCACACCTGATGTCATGCCTAATTGAAGAACTTCTGCTTATGTCGTTTTTAACTTTATAAAATACTACAAATAAAATGTAATAAAATCAAATCTCTGGTAGGAAAGAAAAGTTTAGGGACTAGAGTGGTTTTCAGTTCTCCATCTGAGAAATGTAAATATATTACCAGGTTGTCATGCAATCCATCTGTGGGGAACCACCCCAAATCCATAGCAGTCTTTACTAGCAGATGCCCTCCTACAATTTTGCAACAAAACTATAACATTTTTATTTTACTTTATCTTGATCTGTAATTACCACATGGGCTAGGTTTCTCACCTTCTAAGTTGACCTCAACATATTACCTTTCCTTCGCACATATTTGCCCCTCTTCCTTCCCTTTCCTGAACTAGTAGCTTAATCCTGTTTATTCTTCGATCCCCATGGTCTCCTACCTCCTTATTAGTTTCATCCCTCCTCCTGTCTTTCTATCCCTAAGCTTCTGTAACTTGATTGCAAGATCCTCCTTAATCTTTAGTTCCTTGATCCCAAACTCCTTATTTGCAAAGAAGCTTTCCATTCATTAGATTCTTCTTAGCCATTGTTGGAACTTACAGCCAGATTCATCAAGCGAAATGCACTCTCAAAAGGGCCAGATTGTGAGAATCTGGATCTTTGCGAGTGCAATTTTTGCATTTGGGATTCATCATCCCAAATGCGAAAATCGCTAATAAAGAATTCGCAAATTTGCGAGGATTAGCATTTAAGGAATCTCTATTAGAGATTCCTTAAATGCTATTCATGAAACATTTAAAAATTGTTTATTCGCAATTTAGGACCGCTATTTACCACAAAGTCAAACCTCGTGGTAAATAGCGAAAACTTAGAAAAATGCCTTTAAATTCTTTTTTCTAAGTTGCATGTTACACACACACATGTCCTTTGGACATGTGTGTGCACAACATCAGTGTAAATTCACATTTCAGGGATGCTACAGGGTGTCCTTTGGACACCCCTGCACCCTTGAAATTGCAATTTCATTTTGCGAATCGCTATTTGCGATTATCAAATTGCGAGTGTCCTCCCATTCAATCGTATGGGCCTTTAGGCCCATAGGAATGAATGGGGAGATATTCCTTAATTGCGACTCGCAATTTGCGAGACGCAATTAAGGAATAATTATAAATCGCTATTTCTTGAGTGATTTCCTGATGAATAGCATTTTGCTATTCCCTAATAGCGAATCAGTAAATTTCGCTATTAAGGAATCGCAAAATGTGTTCTTCATGAATCTGGGTGTTAGTGTCCTTATATAATATGCTACACTGTGTAATGCTACTCTGAGTAATAGCTGTATTTCTGTAATTGTTATTTGTTTTTCACTCGTCATTGAGTATGTTTAATTGTTCATTGGAAGGAATTCTTTATCTTCCAGCTGTTTTTTCTCTAAAGCACACCGACTGTTTAGTGAAGATATGCTAAATGTAAATGTGAACTTAATGCATTTTTGGCAAAGAAAAACATGCATCACAGTAAAGTTGCTTTGTGGTTTAGTTTGGGAACTTAAACATTAACCCTTGTGTTTTTTCTGCCCCTACAGCGATCTGGATTGGTCTGTCTTCGAGCCTGAGCTGCTGGTCACAAGTTCAGTGGACACGTATATCTACATATGGGACATTAAGTAAGAGCAAGAGACACTGCTGTATATATGAGTGTGAGATGTACATCCACCTCTTTTGCTTACTGTTACCTGTTGACCTATTACTGTCTAACACGCACCACAGTTAAGACCTGTTAGCAAGTTTAGTGGATCAGGAATCAGTGAAGTGAGCACATAGGATTGCCCTGACAATATTCACCTTGCTTTTGAGGCCTAGTTTATTTAATGTGAAGTCTTCTACATCTTTCAGAGGTTTACCAGCCACAACATTTTTGGAAGTCTCAATAAAACCTTGAATCCTGAATGACTGTACAGGCACTCGTGAAAGCAAGAAAAACACAGCTCATACTTGTATCTGTTATTGCATTGCTATTTTCTGTCCACCATTAGGGAGTTGGTTGCGACGTCACGAGGCCTACTTGTCTAAAGGTTATTTTTTGGATTCCAAGGCAGTCAATGGTAGCTTGACCATTAGCAGCTTTAGGCATGGCCCTCAAACCTTTTTCCCCCAACCTCGTTTACACAGACTGCGCATGTCTTGACCAGTGAAAAAACAGACCCATGTTGAGTTTGTGGATTTAAAACTCTGACAAGCAATACTCTTGTTTGGTAGGAGGCAGGCCTTCAAACAGGCATCAAAGCCCTTTAAAAGAGCACTGCCTATCAGCACACTTTTTTATTGTAAATTTTAACCTTTATTGAGAAGTTTAACAGGAGAAAATTTAAGCACAATGAAGACTTATGCTAATATACGGAAAATACTTCGCAATTTAAGAACACCGGAAGCACAAAAGGAGAAAATGAAAGTATAAAGGACTGGTGCCATCACCTTGACGAGCAATACAATTAAGAATTCCTTAACGTTTTGAACAGCCAAAGAATGTCAATTATATTTACATAAATATTTAAATGACAAAGTACCCACAAGGTATATGCACTATTTACCTGTTCATAAGTTATCCTCAAAAGTATCTACATTAAATAGCTTCCTTAACAGCTTAGAAAAATGCAAAATGGCACAGTCCTATAAATGGCCTAAACATTTTATTTTGCTCCATATAAATGTTTCAAATTACCTGGAAAACAAAAAAAATCAACATTAGCCAACTGCAGGCAAATCCTTATAAAAGATTTGCTTGAAAAATATTAATTCAGCCCACAGTAATGTGTTTGTGTCCATTAGTGTGAACAAAGTCCACAGGCCAAGTGGAAGTTCTGGTATAGCTCGCCAGCCACTGAGCTCAAGTGGTGAGCCTGCTCCTGGATGTTGTGGGGCAGGCCGTGTATGCTGGACATCAATGTAATACAGGTGGTCTGAATATGCTTCGTCAGGTTACAGGCGATAGCCAGGGTGGGAGCCCTGACATCCTCTGTGCCATTACACACTTCCCCCTTCACTTTGGCCCATGCTTTTGTTCCACTCGAACCAAGAACGATAGTTTTTCCTGGGCAGCTTGCAGTTTTTGGTTGGCACTGTTTATATTTCTCCTGGCGTACTCAATCAGACCAACGGTATGGTGGAGTTTAGATATGGCTTCCCGACTCCTGGATTTAGCATCTCTAACACTGTTCTTGCTGATATTCACACTTGCATACTTTAGCAAACAAGGACCCCAGTCTAACATAGCAATTTGGCTTCTGCGTCGATACATGAAGTTCTTCATTGTTTGCATATTCCAACTCTTCCTCTGTTAATGGAAGATACTGATCTATTAGGGTTTCAGACTTGGTTAGTGCTGTATCTACAAAACTGTTCATAATTTGAACAGCGTGACTTCCCAGGACAGTGCTAATGCTACAATTCACGGCAGCCTTTGTCATTTCCATGCTCCCATGCACTGCTTCTTTGGTCTTGCTAACCACTCCAGTGATTGTATGAGCCACAGTATCTTTGGCACCAGTTATTGTGCAGGACAAGACTTTTTTGGCACTAACCACAACATCTGTTGCTTTGGAAACTATCTGGTCAGATGGCTGATGAAGAATCTGTAGTTGCTCTTCAATTTTGTCCAGACCAATACAAGCATAGGTATTTGCAACTGCAAATTGAGGCTCCATCTTCTGGAGGATTGGCATGGCCGTGGTGAAGGCGATTGCGGTGATAGTCAGGACTCCCTTCTCTGCCACCTCACAGACCGATCTCAGGTAGGGGTGGTTCTCCTTGGTGCTGGCATACACAGAAGGCACCATGATATAGGTGGAGCTGACAAGGGGCAGACTGACCACCTGAGACACCACATGGCTCACTGGTTAGAGGCGGCAGACCCGAGAGCAGAGGACGGCCCGGGACCAGGGTTCGATTCCCGGCGCGGCAGGTTTCTGGACCAGGGTCAGCGGACTCGATAATTCTCTCGCCTCGGTGCCCACTCTGATCAGCGATCACACTCGGCAACTCTGGGCATTAGCTTGCCTCATCTTCACTAATGGCCCCACCAGACCGCCGGGGATGCCTGGTCTCACCCTGGAGATACCCATTAAGGGACCATCTCTCAGGGAAGCCAGGAAGGGTTTCGCAGCGTTCGAAGCGCCTTGGGACCCTCCGGGTAAGTAGTGCGCTATATAAATGCCTATACATTACATACATTACATTACATTCTGCTGCGGCTCAACAACTACAGAGGACATGGTGGTATCTCCCTTAAACGCAGCTACTTCTACAACAATTCACTCTAACTACAGCCGCCAATCAGCACACTTACCAGTGCCCAGCCTCTCAATTAGTGTGATTGACAGCATAGGGCCCATTCAAGCCCTGAGTTGTGAGTGACTTTTTAAGTGGGACTCCAGGCCTTGGAAATGTTTGACATTCGACCAAGAGGGAGAACTGTGCCCAGAGCGGTCTATCAGGGCTACTGTTTAGGTCTTATAACACATAGGAACTATGAAGGGGGGTCCAAGGGTTTAGATATTTAAAGACCTGCAAGAAGTTATTCCCTTTATACAAATACACTCAAAACACAATCCACTTCTTGGGTCTGAAACAGCTTGAAACCAGCGAAGAGAAGAAGGTGAACCTGTGTCTCTCTAACAGAACCTAATTGGGGAGCGTCCCCTTTAGGACGAATGCTCTCGCTCACCATAGGTGACATGCTTCATCATTTGGGCTTTCTCCTCCCAGTGGGAAAGCCTAGTCCCACTGAGGGCTACGACCACCTCACTAAGAGGTGGGAGCTCTGGGATGTTTTGTTGTTGTATATACCTCCGGTCTGGATGCTACAATCCCAAATGTGACTGCTCACATTTTGTATTTTAACATCTGTATCTGTACCACTGCCTGGATGAAAACATGCTCACAGATGGTAAAGGGGATTGTTGAGCTAGGTGAACTTTTTAACACAGGAGAATCCAGTGTAGTTGATTGATAGGCAGATTATGCTATCATTTTTGGACTGTCATATAATGAATCCGAATGTAACTCATTTTTCAAATGAGGACATAAGGTAAGATGATGGCATCTTTATTTCTTGTAGCACTTCTCCATTTACAGATGATACATTGATGAGATTTGTTATAGAATTTTTCAAACTGGGGTTCAGGGTCGAAGGATTGTATAATTGTGTCTGGTAACTGATTTTTTTTTTGATTTACCAACACAAGTGCTTTGCTTAAATAATTCCAGTGGTAGGACATATCTTAAATTTGCGATTTTTGGACCATGTTATCTACAGCTGTTACTCGAGTTGTAATGACCTATGTGTTTTTGTTAAACTTAGTTAATTTTAGATTCTGTTTTCTGATACAAGGCAAACTAACATCGATTATTTGTTTGATAGTGGGAGTTCAGTGAGTCTCTCCTTCAGTAGATGGTCTGCTCCCATACATTTCCTGCTAGTTATGATTAAGGCTCCCCGTTTTCCATTTTAACTGATTTTTACTGATGAATATAGACAGAAAACATTCATTTTCTTGTCTGTATTTATATTTAAATGTGGATAAAAATGGAAATTGGGTTGCTTTTTGAGTAATTCTAAATACTGACTGCCAGGCCAATAGATGTATGGATTGATAGATGCAGGCGTTAAAATAAAGAAATTAATTTTAGTAAAGAGGCTTTAACAGCAGTAGGTATGCACAAAGTTGATACAGAAATTTGCATATTTTCATAGAAGTCACTGATTTATCTTCTGCAGGTTTTCACAGAGCTGAAACCTGACCGACATTCAAGCATTAGCGCATATTTATTGGTTCAAATAAATGTGGAAATATACTGATTACAGCTTACTTTTTCCACAAAACTCAAAATAAAAATGGATAAATACAGATAGCATTAGCAAAAAATAAATATGGATAATACAGAAGGAAATGGCAAAAAAATAAATATCATAAAACGGGAGCCCTAGTTATGATCGACCTAATCAGACTTGTGTGATCCTTCAAACACTTAACTTATTCCAGCAAAAGTTTCAAACCACAAGAGCTTACTAACCCATTTGTAACTACCTTTCTGATTAAGCTTTTCTCCTATCCCTTTAAAATTTGGCGAGCTCTACATTGGGGAGTTGATGTTCAACTTTCTCATTTATTTACAACTACTTAATCACCCCCCTGCTGGGCAAGAGGTAGAACTACGCCAGCTGGAATAAGAATTCTAGGGAGACTATAAAGGAGGCAGAGAGTAGTATGGGCTGAACTGGGTCAGAGTTCTATTTGGTCACAGGAATGCCTGTACACTGGCCAAAGCAATCATATTTCCACTCATGATAGAACTGTAAAAGCAGCGCAGGCTGGGCAAATCCTATACATCCACATGTTCCTATCTATCAAATAGAGGAAGAAAATTTGAAATGGGCTAGGTCTCAGGATGCGTACATTCTTTGTCAATCATTTATGCAAACATTTCACACATACGCAATCTTGGTGCCTGACTGCAGTAGAGGTACACTGCAGGTTCAAGTAACAGGGACTAGAAAGTAAGACTCGGAGTTTGCCTCTTACTTCAGCAAAAGAAAATTGATTGAGTTTCTGTAAATACAAAGACTGTCTGCTATAGGAAGGTAGAGGAATTATGTAAATTTTCCTTATGAACAAGCCATCAAGCCCGGCTCTCTCACCAGGCAGAGAAATATAATAGATAGAAGATAGAAAGACCTAAAATTGAGCAAAACTACAGATGTGGGGCCTAACACTGGTTCTCATTAGTGGAGAAGAGGAATGCTGGATTGCACCATTCTTACACCTGATTGATCATGGAAGGTCTGTCAAGGTGTGCTTGTTTCTGATTATTGACACTCAGGCAATTTCCTAGTATAGGGGAAGCAATGCAAAACATAGTCTAGGGCAGTCTTGCAACAGAGATAAATGCGAAGAAATAGCATTTCTCGCAGGTAGTACCACAACCATAGTTATTCCTGAATATTCTCCTACAGAAATGTCAAAACTCTACTCACCCATTCTCTGCAGTGTATGTATGGAAATTTTATAAAGACCTAGTCATTAGCATGCTGAGTTTTGCATGGCGACTTTTTCACTTGCTACTGGTAGTTGCGTGTCTTTTATGTGGTAAATGTTGGCTGCACTTTAATTCACCGATTTAATTTATTTTTTCTGTTTTTTCTAACTTTATTTAGAGACACAAGAAAGCCTGCAGTGTCGTTGTCTGCTGTAGGTGAGTACTGGCCTTGGTTTTCAATGTGAATTATGCTATGCTGAAGTATTCATTCTTTCTTCTTACAGATTTTTGTATATTTTAATTTTTTTCTGTGTGAGAAACCCTTCTGCTTCTATTGATTCAGTTTGAGGGTATTGATATTTACTAGTAGAGTTTCTCTCTTGCTTCGCTAGTAGTTTTATAGGAGAAATCTATGTAGTGTGTTTGACATGTATATGTAAAGCACAACATTAGTCAGAGCATAGAAGTGCTGAACATGATTCAAAGTACTGTGAATTGATTCAGCATCATTTATGATGAGGCAGAATATTATGGGGTGGTAATTCCTTTAATTTCGCTACGTAATGTTTTTTTTTTAGATTCTTTTTATTGAAAAAACAAAGAAAAACAATAACAGGTGACTTACATCGCGGAATGAAAGGATGAGCAATATATATACAGACTTGTGAAAGATGGGAGGTGCACAGCTTGGGTACTGATAAGTTCCGTGGTTAGGTATGTACAAAGTTCAGGGTGCTCTCTAGGGTGGTGCAAACCGTCACTGCACCGGATTAGATAGACTCAGTTGTGTATACAGAAGGACTTCTGATACATCCCCTCATGAGGCACACCATTGGCGTTCACAAACAAATGATTCGCAAGTTGAGGTTGAATGAGTTTCTAAGTTTTTCAACGTTTTATTGACGCGTAGTTCATGCTGATATTTACATCATATCAGTTACGATGTGAGTACATTGGATTGATGTCAAACATATTCCCAAGTTATTCCCGATGCATTTCGGGCGGGAAAGCCCTTGATCACGGAATCTGAAGAGGAAGAAAAACGGGGCGCGGTAAGTCGCTATAGTGGTTAACGTTAAAAAGGGGGAGGTGGACTATTTAATGTGAACTCAGTGAAGGGTTGTGCTCTATCACGTTCTTGGGTGAATTAGTGTAACGGATTTAACAAGTGAGGGGAGGGTGGTGTGGGATACTAACGCGTGTGCGTAATATAGCGCATATGGCGCATGTCGATAGTAAAGTAAACGTTGACAAAGTCAGAGGTCAGATGACTTACTTGGTGCTACGAGTAGCGTGCCTGCTGGTTTACTCCATTCGCGGGTCGGTGACAAGGATGTGAGTGAGTTGTTGGTATTCATGCAGTGCCTGACGGGCGCGTTTGCGTGATGATAAAAATAAAAAAGGGACCGGGTGTTTAAGGAGTGAGGTGAAGGGTTATAAAGTGGCGGCCATTTGTAAACGGTAACGAGGTGTTGGTGAAGACATAGTAGGAGCAATGTAAACAGGGTACACAGTATGAATAAATAGTAAATGCAGTTACAAATAACAGCTGAATTCGCTGCGGTCATTTAAACCAAAAGGTTTAAAGGTCTGTAAACGATAAATCCACTCGAGTTCACGTTTTAGTAGTGTCTTGTGGAGATCAATTCCTTCTTTCTTGGTAACCATTTCCAAGATGACAAATCTCAATTGAGCAATGGTATGCCTAGATTCAAGAAAGTGCATAGCTACACTAGATTTTTCCAGTTTGAGCCTTATGTTGGATTTATGTTCGTTTAGGCGGGTTTTGATCTTTCGTTCAGTTTTTCCAACATAGAGTTTCCCGCAGGGACATTTTAGGGCATAGATCAGATTCATCGAGTCACATGTTCCATCCACTTGGAGTTGAATTTTGTGGCCTTTCATGGGATGTTGTATTGAGTTACCTTTGATGATGTTATGACAGTGGTTACAATTCAGGCACGGTTGGGTCCCTCGGTGTTGGGTGATGGTGTTGCCGGGTTTACTTAGAATCTCTTGTAAATTTTTGCTTCTCGTGTGAGCAAAAATGGGAGGATTTTGGAAAATACCCTGAAAATCTGGTTCCATCTGTAGTACAGGCCAGTGCCTATGTATGATCTTTTTGTAGATATGACTGACAGTGGAATATTTAGACACAACAACCATTCGATCTTCCTTCTCTTTGTGAGTTTTGATCAGACTATCTTGTCTGGTTATCTGTAGGACTCTGGTTCGTGCTTCTTGTAATATGTTGTCCGGGTACCCTCGATGATGGAATCTTTCGTGCATTTCATTGATGCGTTTGTCAAATGTGGGCTCATCTGATACTATCCGTTTGACTCGCAGCATCTGCGAGTAGGGTAAATGTTTCTTTAAAGAACCCTGGTGAAAACTTGTAAAGTGTAGGGTGTTGTTCCGATCTGTACTTTTTCTATGTAGATCTGTCACAAGGCCTTGTGGAGAAGTTTTGATCTGAACGTCCAAAAAGGAAATGCTGGTATCACTTATTTCCCAGGTGAGGTTGATACGTGGGTCTTTGGTGTTGATTTCTGATAAGAAATTATCACCTCACTCCTTAAACACCCGGTCCCTTTTTTATTTTTATCATCACGCAAACGCGCCCGTCAGGCACTGCATGAATACCAACAACTCACTCACATCCTTGTCACCGACCCGCGAATGGAGTAAACCAGCAGGCACGCTACTCGTAGCACCAAGTAAGTCATCTGACCTCTGACTTTGTCAACGTTTACTTTACTATCGACATGCGCCATATGCGCTATATTACGCACACGCGTTAGTATCCCACACCACCCTCCCCTCACTTGTTAAATCCGTTACACTAATTCACCCAAGAACGTGATAGAGCACAACCCTTCACTGAGTTCACATTAAATAGTCCACCTCCCCCTTTTTAACGTTAACCACTATAGCGACTTACCGCGCCCCGTTTTTCTTCCTCTTCAGATTCCGTGATCAAGGGCTTTCCCGCCCGAAATGCATCGGGAATAACTTGGGAATATGTTTGACATCAATCCAATGTACTCACATCGTAACTGATATGATGTAAATATCAGCATGAACTACGCGTCAATAAAACGTTGAAAAACTTAGAAACTCATTCAACCTCAACTTGCGAATCATTTGTTTGTGAACGCCAATGGTGTGCCTCATGAGGGGATGTATCAGAAGTCCTTCTGTATACACAACTGAGTCAATATATATACAGGGCATAATGGATGGAGAACCATCAATAAAGCCTACTCACAAGCTACATTGGGTAAGCGGCCGCACGACATTCAGGATAATCAAACAAATGCCAACCACCAACCCCAACTTCCCTGGAAACAGGATAAGCATTGAGCAGCAGTCCAGAGTAGAAAGGAGGGGGGGGGGGCGCAGCAGTAAAAAGGTTACGAGACTACAGCCGCATCCCGAATACAATAGCGAATGACGCAACAGTTGGCTGATTTATGCTAATAATACCTCCATCAGAGCCCATCCACCCAAAACACAAATTTGCGCCTCAATAAGACCACCGATATCAGGATTAGAAAGGATTTCAAACATAAAAACTACAAACACTAACTAGACAAACACCCCTCCCCCCACCCTGCACCCCTGCATATGGCTTGCGCCTGTCCCCAACTAGCAGTGTGCCTGTCGCCCCATCTAACTAGGTACTAAAAGTAGAAAAAGTGGAGGAGGACACCTCAGTACGGGCCCCCGGTCCCCCCTCCCCCTCGCCACAACCAAGAATCCCCCAGGATAAAACCCACAACTATTAGAGCGATATAAAATGAAACAGGGGAAACAGTAAACACCACCCGGCCTCCCGTAAATACAATGGTAGCGAATCCCACTTCAGCAAGTCCACGGTGCCAAGCCCCAACAATCAGTCGCATCCTTGACCCTTCCGATCAGTCGTGCAAGCCCCTTCCGGACAGACTGTCGCCTCCGCAGGACAGTCAAAATGCCAAAACACTTCAGTAAAGTTCCTTCCGAGGCGATGCAAAGTTGTAAAATCACTGGGAACTCCATCGACATCGACGATGTCCCTTACCGCAATGAGCTCCCAACGTCGCTGTCTCTGCGATCGTAATAAAGATGTCGGAGAGGGGAAAAACTCTGTTACATCCCGTAGACAGTTCCCTCAAAGAGTATCCGGAAAGGAAGCACCGATTAATCCACACACAGTAGGCAATAATGGTGGGCTTGACAATCCGTAGAGAGCACAGAGTTCACGGTCGTCGGCCATCACACTGCCATGAAGCTCCGACACCCCTCGTGGCACAGGGCCCACTGCCGTTACAAGGACCTCCGTGGGTGGTATAGGCCGATCAGGATATTGCACCGGATCAGGGTCCGGTCCCTCATGCCCATGTCCGTATGTGACCGCTATCATTTTCTGGACAATGGACTCCACATGGGAATGTAGTGCCCCGATAGCTACCAGTACAGTCTGCATCGACGGTTCAGACTCAGTCCGTCCCACCACATTTCGTTCCGAGTCGACCATAATCGCGTCCCCCAGGGGCACCAGACTTCCCCGGGGGAACTGGCAAAATTGGGACGTACTGTCACGGAGGGAGACTCAGGGCATACCAAGGCCACAATCCACGCTCCACTACCGCGAGCGAAGACCCCGACTCAGGGAACACCGGCGACGGCAAACCGGGTCTCCGGGTCAGGAACCTCCACCCACAGCCACAATCGTGCCTCGTCAACCCTCCGTCGATGTTTAGGCCAGAGCAACAACCGCCGTCAAAATTGGGCTTAGAAAGTTCTCCACATCCAAGGACCGGACCCTGTCGATCACCCAAGGCCGATGTTATTTAACTGGAACCCGGCTGGGCCAGTACTCGAGTCCCCGGCTCACAAGCTGGTGTAGGCCCCAAACTGAAACTCAACATAACTCCGTCCACCAAGCTGGTAAAAGTCCCGGGATCGCTCCAAAGTACAGCACAGCAGTTCACACGCCCGGAGGCAGGGTGTAAATTCAGGATTAATAGCAGGATCATCTGGCGAGGGATGTAGGTCGGCGGAGCCGGGAGCCTAAGCGGCCATCTTGGTTGCTAGCGTAGCTCCTCCTCGCTACGTAATGTTATTTGAAGAGATGAGTATTTGGCTTCTTTCGGAATTGTAGGTGAATTTAGATGTTTCTGATTTTGAGGAGATGTTGCTCCAGATCCTGGGAGTGTTGCTCAAGAAGGCATTTGTTCTGTTTTTATTTTTCTCTGTTTTCCTTCTCATGTTTTCCTGGCATTTAGACTAGCTTGTCTTCCATATTCACCCAGAGAGCTGCCTGTGCATATGCCTAAACTACAGGTCTTCTCCTTATTTCCATGCAAAACATGGGGTAAATTGTCTTTAGGTAATGTAATGCAAGAGAATTGTGGAAGACTGCCAATTGATAAGGGTATCCAGAGTAACAGAGGGCTGTGTGAATAGCTGGAACAATCCATGGTAGTTTTGAGAGTTCAGAACTGTATTTTATCAGGCACTATACCCAAGTAGACCCCTCTTCTGTCTATTGATGCACATTGTACTACATCTGGATCAAATTAAATTTCTCTAGTGAGAGAATTTCCTCGAACCATGTAAGGGATCAATGGTGAGAAGTGTTTTTGACATATGCAGTTGTTTTGAGTTAGACTGAATCAGTTGGGTCCCTATCTAGGCCCCCAGTATATTGCGGCATAGATTAACTAATTTTGTGGGAACAAAAGTGGAAATTTTGCGACATACGTGGGTGTTTTTGCAGCATTTTTGCGTTGCTTTGTTGACCCTTATCTGATTATCCTCTGCCCCAGAAACACTGAGGAGCCAGTAAATCCACTTAACATTTTTAATGCAACACTTCCCATTTAGAAGTGTAGCAGGTAGCCCAAATGTGGACTTGAAAACCGCTGCAGAGCCAATGTGTACAGAAGAGGCCAGTGAGTAAGTTGTTTTGTTGGAGACATTAGAACTTTAGCCACCCTTTTGGATTGGAAGCGGAGTCGCAACAATCATTAGTGCAGCAGGTGCAGTGTCGGGAGAGACACAATTCATCCTAATTGTTGATTTTCAAATAGCGATCCAGGGACCAGGGCTCTCATTCTCTTGCTTGAATTAGTGTCCATAGTCCCCTTGCTATTCTACTGACTGAACAAAACTTGTAAAGACCCAAACACTAGCACCACTCAACCTTCTGTTGTCCATGTTCTTGATAGATCCACCCACCTTTCCTTCTTCCATTGTCTGTTTTTCTTGCCACCACCCACCCTCCGTTGTCTGTGGTGCCCCTCCCACCTACTACCCCTCCCTTCGTTGTCCATGTTGCCCCTTCCGCCCATCTGCGCTCTATCCCTCCATTGTCCATGTTGCCCCACCCACTGTAACAAAAAAGCTCAATGATGTGGACCCTCCCTCTCTTGTAGGTGTTGAATAACCCCCCCCCCCCATTTTGGCTTCAACCCAGCAATAAATAAAAAAAACAACCACTGTGATGTGGCCAGCGGTAGCCACATCATAGGACTTTTTTCCCCACAAACTCCGTTGTCCATGTTGCCGCCCCCCCAAATATATCCTCCATCCCTCAAAGTCGCCTCCTGCCCTGACCTCCCTCCTGCCAGCAATAGGAAAACAAGAAACACGCAATATTGTGTCCAGCACTATTCGCATCACTGTTTTTTGTTATTTTTCTTTCCGTTTCTGCGATGGTGTACGGCAGCTGCGCTGCTATACAACATGGCTTAAAGAAATTGACAAAACCACTAGCTATTGCCTCATAGGTGAGTCCTGTTGGCTTTGCGAATGTTTGGTATTTGGCCATTGGGTAAGAATTGGTTTGTTATAGTACTGTTACAAGTATGCACATTTTCAAGACAGGCATATTGTTAATTTATGGTTAATTCACCTAAACCCAGTTTGGCAGCCATACTAACTATTCATCACATGTTTTACTGATTAAAGAAACTGAGCCACCACTAACCACAAATGCACACTCCTTTAATCAGAAATGTGAAAGTGATTTTGTATGTGAGCATTTGAGTAGGATCTTACTTTCATAAACTATTTAATTGGGAGAGCTTGTCAAAAAATGCAGATACAAAATCGCAAGTTTTATAAGTGCAGCACATCAAAAAGGCATGCTAAGCACCTAATTAGAGAAAAAGGAAAGTGCAAAGGAGCGGGAGGACCTGGAGGGGGCACTGTCCCAAGTAGAAAAGGAATACAAACAAAACCCCACACGTAGTCTACAGCACCAGCTGGGTACTCTCAAAGGGAAACGGGGGGCAATCTATACAAACAGAGCTGAATTCACCCTGCTCCGTCATCGTCGGAGTGCTTACGCACAGGGAAATAAGGTGGGCACGCATCTGGCGAGACAGCTTAGGAAAACAAGCATTTGCAATGCAATAGGTCTTGCATTTGCGAGAGTCTGAGCTATTGGCATTGTAAATGACCATGCCTTTTATGTATGTGTTGTTTCTAACACCTAAGCATTGTCATTTACAATGCCAATAGCTTAAACTCTCGCAGATGGGAGAACTATTGTGAATGCTTGTATCACCGCAGCAGATGTAAAACATCAACAGAAACCAATATTTGTATTGACCGTTTATATTTTTTAAATTGATCACTAACCTCACCATTTATCTATGTTTAACCTGAGGTGCCCATATTCGCGCCCTATTATGTAATGTTTGAATATTAATTCTTATATATTTAGTGTTATGTGAAAGGCAGGCAATGTTCGTACTCCGAATATAGTCTAACGTTACGCTTTTAGGCGAGAAAAAGATAGCAGTTTTTAATAACTGTTTTTATGTGAGTTAGTGATTGAGGTCTGACAGCAAAGAGGTGCTTGTGATTAAAGCATGATGGTGCCTGGTCCTCATGAGGTGACCTCTCCTGGTGAGGTGACCCTTCCTGTGCTTGTCTGTTACCCCGGACGCAGAGCGGAGCAGTGTGCCTGAGCACACACACACACACACACACACAAACAAACATAAGGTCAGTTTGACGCGCTGTGCATCAGCTGCCACTATTACGTGAACAGGTCACGAGTGCCTGTCACACACTGAGGTGTCTAGGCGCTCTATGAAGCCATGGGGGGGGCGAACACAAACATGCGCTACACATAAGCGCTCACACACTCACAAATCAAAGATGCCATGTTGGCGACCCCCCTCTCCCTCCTGCAGCCTCCAGTCCGGCCAACAATAGTCACCAGACTCTACTGCACACTGTAAGGTTTCTTGTGCCCTCCGTGGAACGCCAAGAAGGGTTACACAATATTATAGGTGTTCTGTCTACCGCCCACCACAGCACCCGAGCCAGGTCTCTGTCCACAGTGCACAACTCGCAGCATCTGCTAATGCACCAGATAATGAGTGCACAGGCTGTTAATGGCCTGCCAAGCACCCTTGTGATATCACTGCACCCCTATACACACACGTCTGCGTCCCATGCTGCACAGTGTCTGCAGCTGTCTGCGGTGCCAATAAAGGCCCTCTGCCAGATCCCCACTTAGTGTGCAGTACAGTCACCGGCCATCAAAGAAACACAGGGGCAGTTGCACGCAGACTCACACAAACAAAAACAGACACACGCCTCATGGATGTCATGTGAGGCCCTTTTCTCCAGCAATGCGAACTAACAACCGCTATTGCAGTACAGCCATGTTCTGGGCCACAGATGCACACACAGGCAGCACACGATGACGATGCAGTGTCAGCCTCCCTCCCTACCCTCCAGTGCAGTAGGTGAGGTCTGTTGATGCTCCTGCTGGGTCTCACGCAGGGCAGAGGTGCATTATTAAAACAGGAGAGAAGGAGACCGGTGCAAGGGGCTCGTACAACCTGCAGGAGGCATCACTTATACACAGCACGAGCCTGTGCAAGCTTCGCGACCACTGCCCAACTCTGCCTGCTCTCTGCCCACCCTTGCTCTCCCGCCCGTGTATGTGTCAAAGCAGCATGACCCGTGCAAGCTTCAGCACCACTACCCTGCTCTCTGCCCCTCTGTGCTCTCCTGCCCTCTTCCCCTCCGTGCTCTCCTGCCCTCTTCCCCTCTGTGCTCTCCTACCCTTGGATGCGTCCCAGCAGCATACACTTCTGCAATCTTCAGCGCCACTGCCCGGCTCTGCCTGCTCTATGCCCACCCATGCTCTCCTACCCCAGTATGCGTGCAGGGAGGGGAGGAGCGAGAGTCCGGCTGGTGCAGACTTCCTCTCCTCCACAACAGGAAGTCAGCATAGTTTTATCCCGAATGAAGCAGTCAAGGGCATCTGGAGACCTGGCTCAGGTCAGAAGGATCAAAGTATTTCTTCTGTGCACTGGGCAGAAGCAGCTAGCAATAGAGCTTTGACACCCGAAACTTACGAAGCACTATAGGTTCAGGAGCCGAGGAATCTTCAAAGGAGGGCGTCACGCCTCCAAGGCACTCACTGACCACCGGCCCCTCAGGCCTGCCTGCTATGAAGGTGACCATCGCCATTTCAGTCAGACCACTGATGAGACCTTATGGAACCATTCGTTACTGCTGATTTTTGAGGCAGAGAACACATCTCCGGACAAGACGTTCAGTATGCTCTTCCCTAGCCTCGCTCCAAGCACTGATGAGCCTTATCTGGGGGCGGTTCATTCTGAACCACTCATGAACCCCAGTTAACGAATGCTTTGATGGGCTCTTTTGATTCCCACAGCAGAACTGGTACCGCCCCTGTAATCCAAGAGTTCATTACATGCCTGCTTGAGCCTTCTAGGCCTCATCCGCGCCTCCAAATGTGACGACAGAAAAATGTTTGCCAAGAAGAAACAGTTTCTGTACAGCTCTACATACTACATCGGGCATACCTCACCCCAGACAAAATAAACAGATATTTTTCAGTCACGGACACCGCCTGCAAGCGCTGCACCCTGGTGGGAGCGGACCTTCTCCATATGCTCTGGCTATGCCCTGACCTCCAGCAATATTGGGATGAGGTGACGGCACTGCTCACGCATTGCACTAGCGAGCGGGTGCCGAGGACCTGGGAGGCTTGCATATTGGGACTGTACAATCGCACTAAGCTGAACAGGGTACGAGCCCGATACTGGGATCTCGGACTGATCACGGCCAAGCGGCTGCTCACCAAGCGATGGAAAGCTGACACGCCCCCACACATACGACATTGGAGCTTATCCCTCACAAACTGGGCCCAAGCGGAGAGCACAGTCTTGTGGCGGGAGGAGACGGCAGGACTTAGGAAATTCCCAATTGCTCAGCAGTGGGATGACATCCTCCACTCCTTTCAACAGGAATGCATAGAGCAGGGGATCACGTGAAGAGATCCGTGCTCTGCCCCCACGCCCCCCCCCCTCTGCTGCAATGGATGCTACGAGGCGCGCCTGCGCACGCCAGCCTTCCCTGCTCATTTAGCCTTCCCCCCTCGCGCCCACACATCGCTGTCGAGCTGCGCGTACGACACTGACCACCGCCCGTGCTGCACCCCCACTCTGAAAAGATACACGGTGCGTGCTTGATTGCCCAGCAGTGCCACACTCATTGTCCCCCCCCCCCCCCCCCCCATGCCCCCACATGCCTCATCCTTGATATACACCCTGACGAGGACTACCTCACGGCCCAAGATTTACTGTCTGGCTGGGTACACCTATATGGAGATTGGAACCCCCCCGCTATCTCATTGCCTCACATGCGAACAACAAACCACTACCTCCTACCAGCCCTCTGGATCAACGCTGACGCAATGACAACATACTCCTTTCCCTAGATCACATGGATACGACTAACCGCACTCCCCTTCCCTATAGCTCATACTCTCAATGTTCTCGTTCTGATGTTTTATTGATGTGCCGGTTCCATTTTCCTTTGCTTTTCTTTGACCAGGCTCTTTTTATAGTTAGTTCCTGAACACAGCACATCATGGGGCCTTCGAAGGCGACAGCCATTGCTGAGGTGTTCCTAACTCGACACCACTGCCAACGTTGATTTCTCCTATTAGAAACAATACGCCACATAGTTACTCGCTTTCCAATGCACTCACGATGCCGCACAGCCTTATCTTCTGTTATTCACACCCGAGCCCGCATGGCAAGCGGATTTTGTCAACATGCTTGCCCAAAACACTCATTTGGAGGCACGGGCCACTATCCTTCTGGCGGCATGGGTGAGTGACACCATAGCTCTGTTAATAAGGACTGTTTGAACAAAATAAATAAGAAAAACCTACAGACCTATACATCTGTATTGCTAATTGTTTTGCTGATTGAGAAGTGCTGCAATGTGACACCTTACGCCGCCGAACCCCAGGGTTGTCGGCCTACAGGCTGTGTTAATTTAACAAAGCGTATATAGTGATTGATTTGCGCGGCTTGCCCTGAGGGGTTGTAAGCTGACAGCTGTGTACAGAGCATTTCGAACAATAAAGGTCTGTTAAAATAAAAAAGAAGAAACAGTTTCTCTAAACCTAAATATCAAATATAATTCCAGTGTCCGCAATGTTTTGTTCTCGCAAATCCCTCCAGGACCTGCGGGAGTTTGTTCAGGGTCGTAAGGGGTTTGAAACGAAGCTTATTTAAAAGGTATAACGCAACGCTCGGGTTAAGAGACAAAACAAAGGCACACGAAGGAAGCAGAGGGGAAACAAAGGAGAAAGCCTCTAAGCAGATTTACGTGCATGGAGCGTGATTAAAAGAAATCCAAATGCGAAGAAACAGCCGCCTGATGGAAAAAAAGTGCTTACTGGCTAATTTAAAGGAGACCGTGTAACGCTGCAAGGAAACGATCCAGTCCGAAAGAGCGGGCCAAAAGGAGACAGGGTGGCAACAAAGAAGCCTCGTTTTCAATGGAAAGCCAACGTTTAGCATAAATGATGACACCAGCCAATAGGAATGATGGGCGGGGCTTCAAGTCCCCTTCTGAAATCTACCCGATTACAAAAAGCCTTGCAGAGTGAGCAGCGCATGTGCTCTGCAATGCAGGTCTGCAAGACCTAAAAAAGGACGAGGGAGTTTATGGGAGGAATACACAAAGGGGGGGGGATTAGAATTAGATTACAGGGGTAACGCCTCCCTGTTTGGCGCGTTTTACCAGGAGCTCTATAAAGCAGCACCCCCTGACATTACGGCGCAGAAAGCTTACTTAGACTCGCTCGCTCGCTCTCCCTAAGATCTCAGAGACTTGGAGAGAACTGCTGATGCCCCAATCTCTGAGGATGAGGTGCGACTCTCAATTGGAGCACTTAAACCTCATAAGTCCCCGTGGACACTCGGACTATCAGCCCTCTTTTACAAGAAGTACGCATCCGAACTACTGCCGCATCTGACAACCCTATTTAATGACATAGCAACGCGACAGACGGTCACCCCCACCATGGCCGAAGCACTCATCACAGTAATTCCAAAGCCGGGGAAGAACCCAGCATTGTGCCTCATATAGACTGATATCTCTCCTAAATCTAGACGCCAAGCTTTACTCTGCTATTATAGCGACTCGTTTAGAACACCTACTCCCCGATATTATCCACCCGGATCAGTCCAGTTTCATAAAAGAGAGACAGACGCATGACCACATCTGCAGGACACTCCCTTTTATCGAAAGAGCCAACAAGTTCAAACTTCTAGCGATAGTGTTGGGCTTGGACGTGGAAAAAGCCTTCGACAGGGTGGACTGGCACTTCCTGTTTCTTACCCTGGAGAGGTTTGGCTTTGGACATAGGTTTGTGCGAATGATAAGAACCAAATATTTAAGCCTGCGCTCTAGAGTTCAGGTTAATTGGGTGAGCACGGCGTTCTTTAAGCTGGGGCGAGGAACAAGGCAGGGGTGCCCTTTGTCCCCACTGCTGTTCGCTCTGAGTATCGAGCAGCTGGCGGCCCGACTTAGAGTGAATCCAGGCATTCAAGGAATTAGATTTGGGGGAGATGAGCATAAGATGTCATTCTTCGTGGACGACATCCTGTTAACTCTCACAGCTCCTAGATCGTCCTTCCGAGCATTACAATTGGAATTAAAAACATTTGAGGGAGTGGCAGGCTTTCGGGTCAACTTTTCTAAATCTTCAATACTAAACCTAATGTTATTGGAAGGGGAGAGGCTACTAATACAGGAGGAATCCCCGTTTGCTTGGGCTAAGCATAGTTCAACTTACTTGGGTATTCAGATTACCCCATTGTGATGGATTCCGAGTCAGCACCGACCAACCCAACATGGCCGCTGTCAACGCGAATCCCGGAAGTAGGGTTAGCGGTCTAATCTCGGAAGAGGGGCAAGTCCGCGAGACCGTTGAGAGCGCCGAACAAAAGGCAGCTGGTGTCCGGAAGGGGCGTTAAGCTGTTTTAGAGAGCGAAGGACAGGAGGAAGCGACCGGAGCTGAGTCCGAGGAGAACCAGGGACCTGTGACTTCGAGGGAAGAAGGGGACGTCGAGGAGATCTGCACGGGAGCCGGACAGGAGCCCCAACCCAGTAGAAGGAACCAGCAAGAGAAAACAGCTCGAGGAGCACTACCCCCGGGACCACTGTACTCCCAGACGGCAAGGAGACTAGGTCTCCCAACCCCACGGCCCAGGAGGGTTGTGGAAGCAGGCAGGTACCCGCTGCATGCTCAGGGCTTGTCCAGGGGCTGTGGGCGCGCATAACTGGGCAGCATTAATACCCACCATTGTTCCCCCCACATTAGGCACATTTACACTAGGAACTGGTGACGGTGCACTTCCCCCTTCCTTCTATGTCTAGTGCTTAACAGGAACCTGAGCACGTTTGTTTTCTTTTCTTTTGGGTCCACACTCGCCTGCCACAATAAGGAGCTGGGAGCAGAGGCACCAGGAGTCTCCAGTGAAGGACCCCAGACTTAACAACTCGACCTACCTTTGTGTTTGTTCTACACTAACTGTTGCTATACGCAAGAAAGCACCCTTTGTTGATAGTTAAACCCTTAAAACAAGGAATAAATCAAACCTACAAAACTTATATCGCTTTTGGAAAAAGGGGGGGGGGGGACGACAGACTGTTGACAGTATCCCGACCACACACATGTATAGAAGGATTGTTCTGGGCGAACTTCCCTCCCTTACTGAGACAGGTAAAACAGGAACTACAGCGATGGAAACCCCTGTTTATCTCATGGTTGGGTAGGATTCATGCAGTCAAAATGACCCTTCTCCCTAAACTACTTTACCTGTTCCAGGCAGTCCCAATAGCACTGGATAATGATTATCTAAAAGGAATATGATGTATGATACTCCGCTACATTTGGCAGGATGGTAGATGTGAGAAGTTGGCCTGGTATGTGATGCTCACTAGTTCTAGTGATCACCTTGTACCATGCCAAGCAACCCTTATGATGATTGGTTGTAAGTCAACCTTATAGACCAGCTATCCTAGTAGCGTGGACAAAGCAGTCTTTGGCTAAACTCTGTAAAGGCATGTGAAGCAAGCTGTTTTACCATACACAATCCCCTTGAATACCAAATGAAAGGACACCACACAGATATATATTGAATATATATATATATTTATTTACTACAAAATCCCCTATACTCTTTATGAGCACAGAAGTAAATGCGTTAAAACAAAACACAGTTTAAATACACAAAAGTTGCACAATATGGATGAGCCCTAGGGGCCACCTAAACCATATACTAAAATAGTGGTATAAGAACCACCTAGCTGGAAGGAAGTAGGCCTAGGGCCTGGGGAATCGCTGGAGCTGTTCGGGACCAACAGTGATGAAGTCGGGAAAGGCCTGCGGGACTCGGGTGCAGTGCGGAAAGTGCACGCATATACCAATGTTAAGTCAATGGTGCGTACAAGTTACAAAGTTGGTTATTAAGGAACCTTCCGAGTGACCTAGAGGAATGAAACTTTAGGCACAGACACTAGAGGTGTGTACCAGTGTAGGAACACTGGCGTTGCTGAGTTACCTCACCCACAGGAAGCAGGTGCACAGGTGCGAAGTAGTGTCGGGTTTCGTCACGAAGGTCGATGGTGCTTGGAGCTGAAGATGCTGCAGGCGGCTCGATGTGAAGAGTTCCGTCGGATCCAAGGGTGGATCTGAAGTGGTGAAGACCTGAAAGCAGAGGGGACAATGTTCAAAGTCACTATCCAGTGACTACCGTGGAACCAGGATGGAACCAGGCGATGTCGGGTGCAAACAGGCGATGAGGTGTAGCTTCTCTCTGCAGCCACGTGGACACGAAGAGGTCGAGGACGTCCAGGCGTCGTCACGAGCTGTCCCACGAAGGCTCTAGCTGATGGCGGTGTCGGCAACTTGATCGGAGCAAACAGGCCTTGGCTAATGCAAGCCACGCAGGAGGTGAAAAAGGCTTATCACTCGGATCAGCAAGGTCAGAGCGGGTGCTCCTTTTTACAGGAGCGACGGCAAGTCTGGAGCAACCAGACCCGCAGATTAAATTGTAGGTTTCGTCGCCAAGATGGCCGCTGACCACGTGGCAAGTGGCCGGGATGGCACGTCGAGTGGCACGATGCAAAAGGGCCCCACGCAGATCGTGGAGATGCTGGGGGGCTGATCTTCGGTTCAAGGGCTGCTCGGTTGTGGGGCACTCAATCCCCAAAGCACAGCGTCGAGGGTGCCTCGGGTACTGCGCAGTCAGCTTTTCGGGGGACTTCCGAGATGTCCGGTCCCACGTCTCTCGGTGCCTCCACGGGTCCCTTCTTTGCAAGGACTGTGGATCGGGCGGTGAGAAGTCTGGGAGTCTGGGTCTCGTCAGGCTCTGGGCTCGGGCTCCGGCAGGAGGCGGCGGCAAAGCAGACGTTGAGTTGCTGGATGGTGCCTGTGTTCACAGGGTGGCCACTCCTAGGCCACAAGGGAGATGCTCTTCAGTCTTCTGGGCAGCAGAATGTCGAAGTCCGGCGTCTGCTTAGTTTTAAGTTGATTTCAGGATGATCTGAGGTGCTATGGCACTGCTCCCACTCTTATTCCCAATCTGAGGGGTGGATCACCTGCTAGGTCCCTCCTCTGGGTGGGACCAGGAAGGGGGCGGTTACACCCCCTTTCCTTTGTCCAGCTTGGACTGGCTTATGCACGGGGACACCTTGTGTGCCCCGGGCATGTCTGATTCTATTCAGCCCTGTCCTACCCAATACACAAAATCCTGTCTGGGGTGGTGTTCGCACCTCCCAAGGCAGGAAACCCTTTGTCCAAGCCTCCCTCGCTGGAAGGACTCCCAGCAGCAGGAGGTCAGACTTGTGTCTGTGGTGGCAGCATCCATTTTGTGATGCTGAGGCTCTGGTTAACTTTAACCGGGGTTAAGGCTATGTACATGTCGTGTCCCTCTAGAAGGGTGGAATGCTATCCCCGTCGACAGAACTGTCGAGGGGAAAGTATTCCAAATCGTATGACACCTTACTCGACATGTTTTGATAAAGCCAAACCAAAGTTAGCATATAACCGCGAGGATTATAATGCACTTAAGAGTATATGGTATGGCAATATCCCGGAACAGCTAAGGGAGTTTTTCCCGACAGCTGCAGACAGGCTCAGCTCATGCTAGAGCACCATCTCACATGAAACCACGCACTCTGCCCCCAGGATTGCAGGGGCCTTCCATAGGAATGGCTTATAGGTTAACATGTGTCCAGTTAAGGTTAGATATAGGGATACTATATCTAAGCAAGAGGTGATTACACCAACTTACCCCAGCTGAGTGATCAGCCAGTTGTGTCAAAATATGGAGGCCAGGCCAGGCCAGGGGTGGCACAATACATGCTGCAGCCCCTGGTAGGCCTTGGCTACACCTAGGCCCTGGGTACCTATGGTACACTGTTACAGGGGCCTATAAGGTGAACCAGTTCCAATTCGTAATGCACTTAGAGTGCATTGGCAGTAATTTAGAGAGAGAACAGCAGGCTGTGGGTCTGATAAGCAGGCCCACAGCCACATTAAGTCATAAACCAGTGAAGCAAAAAGCAAAAATTTGGGGTGACCATAGGATAGCAGACCCTACTCTCCTACAGTAGAGCGCAGCTACCCTTCCATGTGTTAAGGAAACCGAGAGTGGAGGAGGGGTGGTTCTCCCAGACATCGAGCTCTACTAAAACACAGCACAATTAAGGGTCATCACAGAATGGTCCAACGCTGGAATCGGACAAGCACTGGCTCCGGTAGAAGTGGGTAGGTCGCAAACCTACGTGCTACAGGCACACAATACATGAGTAACTCCTCGTGTTTCCACCTACCAGGTACTGTGAAGCCTGGTTAGTCCACAGTTGTGGGTAGTTCCAGTACTACCAGGTACATGACTAGTTAGTCGCATGGTTGATGTGAGTGTGCAGCCACAACACCATTTAAATTTTTATTTGTAGATAGTATATCTCCTTGTTTGGTCCTGACGAATCGCCTGCAGATTATTCATTTGTCGAGAAACATGTTGGCCTATCACATATAAGAGCGCCATAACCTGAGCCATAACCTCAGCCTAGCGCCTCATATTCTTTGTTTTTAGGTCGAGCCAAGAGCAGCGCATGCGCTGCTTGATCGACTTTTAGTAAGGGGTTTTCAAAGTGCTTCCAGAGGCTTTTGCTGGCCTCAAGCTTGCGTGCACGTGCGCGTGCAGCCGCCATCTGTGTCCTCCGTCACGGGTCATTAAGTTGCTTGTTTTTATTTCCTGTGCTTTCCCCTCTGCCTCCGTTCGATCACTTTCGCGGCTTGGATTGTTTTCTCTTAAGGATCACTCACATTAGGAACTCTGTCACTCAATGGGTATTGCCGAGAGAGGCGCAGATGCTTGCCATAGTTATGAATGTTTTTGAAACCCAGTCGCCAGTCTGGGGTAAACCCTCGGCAATGGAAGCCTTTTGAACTGGACTTCTGGCTGTGGGGGAGCTTTGCTAAGTGAATAGCACTTGACCAGGGCACAGATTAGAAAGACTGCTTTGAAAGAAGGTAAATTCCGGTGCACCCTTTTCCCACGATTCAATGCGGGCATGTGTTTCATGTCAAGCCTAGTGACCTTAAGGGCCATTATTAACCCCCAGCTAATAAAATATTTCAGGAAAACTCCATTGGCCAGCGCAGCTGTGATTGTACGACGCCTCTTTATGGGTGCACACACCCACGGAGGAAGCAATAGCGCGATACAGTCAGTCACTCTTCATGTGGGGGGGGGGGGGCATTCTGTCAACTTCCTGCATATTTTTTCCATGGCATTCTATCTACTTCCTGCATTGTGCGTAAGACTCTGGGAACAATGATGCCACCCGTGAAAGTGGGAGGTGGACAATGCCTTTGAAGTGGTGCATTTATGGACAGCCTCTTACTGGACATCCAAATGACAAGCAAACTATCCTGTTATTTTACCACTTCCTGTGCTATGAACTTTCATTAATAGGTTCTGTGTCTGTTTACAAGGGCCTCTGAAGGTACGTCACAGTTATTAGTGAGGGCATGTGTTGACGCTCTTATTAACTAATTAGGAGAGGAGATGTACTAGCTCGAGTCCTTGTGAGTATTTGTAAGTCTTAGTTCAAGGCTAACAGCCAAATCTGCGCAAGGCTAGAATCCACTTTAAAATTTATTGGGTTGATTCACAAATATGATCATTACACAAAGCAAAAAGTAATTAGCCAAAAATGCATTGAGCTTAAATAATCAAAGTATAATTCTTCAAGAGGACTAACCTAAGGTCACACTCCAAAAGGAAATCAAAGGAAAGTGTAAGTACAAATCAGTAAACAAACCGACATAGTGTTTTTTCAGTAGAGAAAGGTCAAAAGAGAATCTAATTATCAATCAATAAACGGACTAGCACAGAGTCTGCCTTCTAAGAAACCCATCTGGCCTAATGCATCTCATTGGCTAGTCTATGTACAATTAATTAAGGAAATCAATTGACACTTTATTGTATACAGCAATACAATCATTGGTTCAACTAATGAATAAAACATACAGAAAATCATCAGAAAACTTTGAAAAGTTAAAAAATTATGAAACATTCTGAACATTGCTTCCTCGAGAGAGCACAAATATTTTATCACATTTTTTTCCAATGATTTTCTTCAAATGCAAAACTCACAAGCACACAGAGAGAAAAAGGCTTGCTCAAATTAAAGTAAACATGCACTATTATTCTGCAAATGTGAACAGCTGTCAATTCAAACTGACTGTGGCCTAGTCATGCTAACTAAAGTTTGTTTAGATTAGGCATTATTTCTAATTCGTAAAAAACTTGCCTCTGGATGTATATCCCACATAGTTAAATAAAATAAAAAGAAGTGGTTGTAAATGTTTTCTCAGAAGCTCACCACCAGTGGTACTGAAGGTCAGGGTTGCCAAATACTAAGGTTGTTTATCCTTAATCCTACTGTAGGCCCTTTTCGTCCATTATCCTACAGTTACTGCCCATTTAGCTCACTCTTTCTGGTTATTTTTTTATTGTCGATTTTTCTCTTTTCACTGCTTCTCATCTTTGTCTTCCTCTTTTTTCCCCACTTTTTGCCATTAGTTGCATTTTTGCAGTATCTACTCCTGCAAGACTAAGTTGCAGAATGCAGAACTGCCCTCAAGCAGAAGCAGCATGACTCTTCGGATGGACATTTCCTCTACATGGTGCTCTTAGAAATTACAACAATAACAAGATGATGGATAGAATGCTTGATATAATCTCAGTCATTGGCAGCTGCTTGGGCCGCATTCCACTCAATCGTTTTCTGCCCACCATGCCATGCTAGAACAAGCATTGGCATCTATTCTATAACTACGACATTCTCTCTTTTGAAAACTGTCCGAGGATATTGGGGTACTGCCCCAATATCACTTTCACTACCTGCAACTCCAACAATGGTCACTACATCCACAAGTTAGAGATGCAGCAACTAGAGACCTGACCCCGAGAGAAACCTTAGTGTGGAAAGCTAGTTCGACCAATGGCATAATCTCCTTTTTAGGTCTCGCCTGTCGATGCGCATGCGCATCGAGCAAGCGAGACTATAGGGGCTCATCCACTCTTTATCTAACTGCAAGGAATCGTGGCGATTCCTTGCAGTGCCCGTGACTTTTAAGGTCAATGCGCATGCGCATTAAGCTTATGCGCATGCGCATTGACCTTAAAAGTCACGGGCGCGTGCACGTCCGTGTTTGTTTACCCTTGCCTACTCTCTCTCTCCCCTCTCCGCCCCCGTTCCGCCCCCTCCCCTTCCCGCCGTGTCGCATTTCTCCTCCCCCCTCCCCTCCGGCTTTTTTTTTTGTTTTGTTTATTTTACCCGCCGTGTCTCCGATCCTTTCGCTCTCCTCCCCCCTCCTCCTCCCCTCCCATGCCCTCCTCCTCCCCTCCCCTCCCATGCCTGCCTGCCTGCCTCCGATCGTCCCCTGATTTCCTCTTGTGTGTCCGTTAGACCCCTAGGAGTCCTGCATTGATCTACATGCCGCTTTGCACATCCATGAGAAATGTGGTATTTTTTTTCTTCTGAGATGTTTTCTTGTGTTTTTCTCACGTGTGGAGCTTTCAAATGGGGAAATGTATTGCAGTAGTAGTGGAAATGTGATCGAAGGGCTTTCTTTGGTTCAACTTAGCTGTTGTGTGGCAGCCTGCCTTCAGCATAACTATTTGCTGTTTAGTCGAACTGCCTGGACACGTGGCTTTCTTCCATAAGCATTGTTCATAGCGTCTCTCGTTTTGTTGTTCAGTTTTGCATCTAGGGACTTTCATGTTTTGTTCGTGTATGCTGATGTACTAATTAATGGCTGTGGTCCTCAAAGTGCCTACATGCGCATCCCCTCCGCTCCCCCATGTTGTCGTCACTTACTTTGTAGTGTTCTAACTTTCTGAATCCTTCTTCTTTCTACCTTGATCGTTTCTCCTCCGCGATCTGTTGTCCGCCTGCTTCATTCTGCCTCTCCCCACCTCACCCCCCACCCCACCCCAATCCCCCGCCCGCCTTCCCAGCCCATGCCGTCTTCTTCCAGCCCACAGTCGCCCCTTCAAGGCCGTGTTTCGAAGCTGTGGCCGCCTCTCTCCCGGTGAACGCACTTGGATGTTACGGTCGCATTTCTCCTCCCCCCTCCCCTCCCTCCGGCTTTTTTTTTGTTTTGTTTATTTTACCCGCCGTGTCTCCGATCCTTTCGCTCTCCTCCCCCCTCCTCCTCCCCTCCCATGCCTGACTGCCTGCCTCAACTCTCCGCCTCCCGATCTTTTCCTAGCTCCTGATCTTCTCCTGCCGGGGTTCCGATTTCCCTTGCACCCCCGATCGTCCCCTGATTTCCTCTTGTTGGCTCCAGAGCTGCATCCATTCCGGAGACGAAGTGAAATATATAGCACATCACTAGAGTCAGTGGGAGCTGTAATGTGTCCGTTACACCCCTAGGAGTCCTGCATTGATCTACATGCCGCTTTGCACATCCATGAGAAATGTGGTATTTTTTTTGTTCTGAGATGTTTTCTTGTGTTTTTCTCACGTGTGGAGCTTTCAAATGGGGAAATGTATTTTTTTCGTTTTGTTTATTTTACCCGCCGTGTCTCCGATCCTTTCGCTCTCCTCCCCCCTCCTCCTCCCCTCCCATGCCCTCCTCCTCCCCTCCCATGCCTGCCTGCCTGCCTCCGATCGTCCCCTGATTTCCTCTTGTGTGTCCGTTAGACCCCTAGGAGTCCTGCATTGATCTACATGCCGCTTTGCACATCCATGAGAAATGTGGTATTTTTTTTCTTCTGAGATGTTTTCTTGTGTTTTTCTCACGTGTGGAGCTTTCAAATGGGGAAATGTATTGCAGTAGTAGTGGAAATGTGATCGAAGGGCTTTCTTTGGTTCAACTTAGCTGTTGTGTGGCAGCCTGCCTTCAGCATAACTATTTGCTGTTTAGTCGAACTGCCTGGACACGTGGCTTTCTTCCATAAGCATTGTTCATAGCGTCTCTCGTTTTGTTGTTCAGTTTTGCATCTAGGGACTTTCATGTTTTGTTCGTGTATGCTGATGTACTAATTAATGGCTGTGGTCCTCAAAGTGCCTACATGCGCATCCCCTCCGCTCCCCCCAGTATTGCAGTAGTAGTGGAAATGTGATCGAAGGGCTTTCTTTGGTTCAACTTAGCTGTTGTGTGGCAGCCTGCCTTCAGCATAACTATTTGCTGTTTAGTCGAACTGCCTGGACACGTGGCTTTCTTCCATAAGCATTGTTCATAGCGTCTCTCGTTTTGTTGTTCAGTTTTGCATCTCGGGACTTTCATGTTTTGTTCGTGTATGCTGATGTACTAATTAATGGCTGTGGTCCTCAAAGTGCCTACATGCGCATCCCCTCCGCTCCCCCATGTTGTTGTCACTTACTTTGTAGTGTTCTAACTTTCTGAATCCTTCTTCTTTCTACCTTGATCGTTTCTCCTCCGCGATCTGTTGTCCGCCTGCTTCATTCTGCCTCTCCCCACCTCACCCCCCACCCCACCCCAATCCCCCGCCCGCCTTCCCAGCCCATGCCGTCTTCTTCCAGCCCACAGTCGCCCCTTCAAGGCCGTGTTTCGAAGCTGTGGCCGCCTCTCTCCCGGTGAACGCACTTGGATGTTACGGTCGCATTTCTCCTCCCCCCTCCCCTCTCTTCCCTCCGGCTTTTTTTTTGTTTTGTTTATTTTACCCGCCGTGTCTTCGATCCTTTCGCTCTCCTCCCCCCTCCTCCTCCCCTCCCATGCCTGACTGCCTGCCTCAACTCTCCGCCTCCCGATCTTTTCCTAGCTCCTGATCTTCTCCTGCCGGGGTTCCGATTTCCCTTGCACCCCCGATCGTCCCCTGATTTCCTCTTGTTGGCTCCAGAGCTGCATCCATTCCGGAGACGAAGTGAAATATATAGCACATCACTAGAGTCAGTGGGAGCTGTAATGTGTCCGTTAGACCCCTAGGAGTCCTGCATTGATCTACATGCCGCTTTGCACATCCATGAGAAATGTGGTATTTTTTTTGTTCTGAGATGTTTTCTTGTGTTTTTCTCACGTGTGGAGCTTTCAAATGGGGAAATGTATTGCAGTAGTAGTGGAAATGTGATCGAAGGGCTTTCTTTTCCTCACCCTCACTCACCCTCAACCCCTCACCCTCACTCACCCTCACTCACCCTCAACCCCTCACCCACCCTCACCATCACTCACCCTCAACGCCTCACCCTCACTCACTCACCCTCACTCACTCACCCTCACTCACTCACCCTCACTCACTCACCCTCAACGCCTCACCCTCAACGCCTCACCCTCAACGCCTCACCCTCAACGCCTCACCCTCAACGCCTCACCCTCAACGCCTCACCCTCAACGCCTCACCCTCAACGCCTCACCCTCAACGCCTCACCCTCAACGCCTCACCCTCAACGCCTCACCCTCAACGCCTCACCCTCAACGCCTCACCCTCAACGCCTCACCCTCAACGCCTCACCCTCAACGCCTCACCCTCAACGCCTCACCCTCAACGCCTCACCCTCAACGCCTCACCCTCAACGCCTCACCCTCAACGCCTCACCCTCAACACCTCACCCTCAACACCTCACCCTCAACACCTCACCCTCACTCACCCTCAACACCTCACCCTCACTCACCCTCAACACCTCACCCTCACTCACCCTCACCATCACTCACCCTCACTCACCCTCACCATCACTCACCCTCAACCCCTCACTCACCCTCACTCACCCTCAACCCCTCACCCCATCACCCTCACTCACCCTCAACCCCTCACCCCCTCAACCCCTCACCCTCACTCACCCTCAACCCCTCACCCTCACCCACCTTCACTCACCCTCACTCACCCTCAACCCCTCACCCTCACTCACCCTCAACCCCTCACCCTCACTCACCCTCAACCCCTCACCCTCACCCTCACTCACCCCCACTCACCCTCAACCCCTCACCCTCACTCACCCTCAACCCCTCACCCTCACTCACCCTCAACCCCTCACCCTCAATCCCTCACCCTCACACTCACCCACACTCACCCACACTCACCCTCACCCACCCTCACCCACCCTCACTCACCCTCACTCACCCTCACTCACCCTCACTCACCCTCACTCACCCTCACTCACCTTCACTCACCCTCACTCACCCTCACTCACCCTCACTCACCCTCACTCACCCTCACTCACCCTCACTCACCCTCACTCACCCTCACTCACCCTCACTCTCACTCACCCTCACTCTCACTCACCCTCACTCACCCTCACCCTCACTCACCCTCACCCTCACTCACCCTCACCCTCACTCACCCTCACTCAGCGCAACCACAGCATCTTCACTAAATATATGTAATAAACTTTAAGCTATTGGCAATATAAAATAAAATCCATTTTATTTACTTATTAATTATTGATTGTTTTTTAAAGCCATTGATTTTTTTAATATCAATACATATAAGTCACAGATAAGTCCCGTTAATACAAAACATGTTGCTTTACAAATGCTAGAGGTGTCACATTTACAAAAATTATAACTATTGGCTTTGTAAAGAAGAAAGCTATTAATTTAGCTATTTAGAAAAAACAACACATGAATAAAAAAAAAATAAAAAAATAACACCTATAGCTCAAACTTTCCTACTGCGAGACCTATTGCATTTCCAATGCAATAGGTCTCGGAGCATTTGAGTTAGAGCTTTTAGAAATGTTTATGGCTTTTTTTTTTAATTCTTTAGCATTGGCTACAGGAAACAAAAATGCTAAAGATTTACAAAAAAACCCATAAACAATTCTAAAAGCACTAACTCTAATGCTGCGAGACCTATTGCATTTCTAATGCTTGTTATACAAGCTACTGGTTTCCACTACAATTGCACCACAGCCTCGCTACAAATTTACAAGGGAGCAGACCCTGGGACGGGAGACAACTGAAGGGGAATGGAAACACCCATGGTCGACATTACTAAATTTAACCTCTCACTTGACTTGAGGGAGGCACATTACAAAATTGTATTCAACTGGTACCTCATACCTGTCAAACTTAAGAAGATCTTCCCCCTCGCCTCAGATCTCTACTAGAGATGGTGCTGGAAATTCGGGGATTCCCGCCACATTTGGTGGGACTGCCCAACAATCAACCATTTCTGGGAAGAAATTCTGGCCCAAATGAAAGATATGCTAGGATACCCCGTCCCGAGCCCGATAGAGGTGATCCTCCTGGGCCATAGAGATACCACACTAGAACACCAAACTAAGGCGGACAAGGCAATATGTGGGTGTGTTTGGGAGCAGCTAAAAAGGCAAAAGCAGCTAACTTGAAGAAAAAAGATGCACCAATACTGGCGCAAAGGCACTCTCGCTTATGGAAAATACTCATGATGAGCGTATGATGGACATTTTTTGAGCCGATTATAGGAATTTTGAATATAAGTGGGGTCCACTGGTGGAGTATCTTACAAAAGGGCTCCCGCTAGCAGTCTGTCCACCTACACTAAGAGGGCTACACCTGTTCCACTTCTAGAATGGGCAATAGGGTTAACACAGATCGCTTTTACCGAATAATGGAATGCAACTACTCAGACACCGCACGGGACAAAATGCACTCCACCGGTCAGACTGGAGTAGTATCTTGGGAGGGATGGGTTTGCTTCTCCACCACTGGCAGGGGGGAGGGGTTGGAAGTTGGGGTCTTTAGATATTTGTATTTTATAACTACCACAGCATTAAGGGCTACTGGTGAGTCGCTCCAGTGGACCATTCCAATATGGTAAGACACTGTGACAGAATTGGATATAAATAGCTTTTGGAATGTTGAGATGACGACTACTAGCCAAGATTGTTTGAAATAGTTTTTATATATAAATGCCAATACACAGAAATTTGACCAAAAAAGAGAAAAGGGAATAAAAAAGTCAGAGGTGTCCACACTCTGATGTTTATCACTGTCCATCCTTTACTCTCTGGGCAGGAAGTGGCAAAATGCTGCAGCTGAAGGAGAAATACTGCTCTCATGTCTGCACGAAGCTTCACTGACAACAGCGGCACGTAATGACGTGCATCCTATCAGAGCTAATGGCAGGGCATCATTTTTTACACTACTGAAGCAAGGGAAACAAAAAAGAAACACAGCACAGAGAAAATGCATTCCATTAAAAGAAATGTTAGCAGTGAGTTAGTTTAATTTCACAGCCTTTGCAAATATTGTGAGAAAATCATAAATTGCAATATATTCTTGGAAGGTCTGCCTAGCTGGACACTAGAACCGGAGGATTTCCCTCTTTCTTTTAATTCTTTTAAAATAGTAGTGGGCGGACATGCCTTCCATTAGTTTCAGTGCTGGAGTCCAGTGGAACGGTGGCAGATATAGAGGGAATCTACAGTGCCATCTAAGTAATAATATGTTGAGCACCAGTGGTTCTTCTAAAGTAAGTTACCGGCTGCTGGGGCAGAGTGAGACCAAGGAGCTGGCAGTCTACCTGTCAGACATTAATTGTGATTAAAAATGAAGGTACCCATTGATCTAAGTGGAGAAGGCTCAGTCTGAGATTTGGGTGCATGTGAGCAAAAAAAAGATGTGAGCACAGGGTAGATGTTATCTCCTCAGGATGTCATATGTGGAACAGGAGTTACTAGCCAAGTACCAGTCCATGGAGGTCCTTTGTGAGCGTCAGCAACTGGCTACATTTGGAGCACAGTTTCCTTTTCTCGTATGCCCCTTTCTACCTTGTGGTCAAATGGTGATTTGACCAGTGACGAACCCCAAAAATAGTGGAGTGTTGTTTGGTTCCTCACTAGACTTGGTAATAGAGTCTGATGCCAACAGGCTGGACTGAGATGGGGAGCCAGGGATAGTCTCATTTGTAATGGAGCATAATGGTCCGATTCAGAACTAGAATTGTCTTAAACTGCCTGTAGCTACTGGTGGGTTCATTTGCTTTACAGTGTTTGACTCCAGAAAGGACAGAGTGCTTTTTTCTGGTGAACATCATCTCATCAAATCAGTACATCCGCTGCCTGGGGATGTATGAGGTCCATACTTCTGATAGAATTAGCTAAGGACCTCTGACCCTACAGCATGGAACTCAGGACTACTGAGATAGTGGAGTTGCTTTCAGGCAAAGCCAGAGTGTGGCTCAATGGAACCCCCACTTTGTCAGGGAATTGCATTTTGCAGCTTGATCCTGAGGTATGTATGCATATCATCTAAATCTAGAGTCCCCGCACGATCACCCTCCTTGCTTTTCACAAGTGCCCCTCTTTCTTAGTTTAATATCTGATATGAAGGCTCAGACAATAGTTGACTTCCTGCATAACTGAAAAAAACATTGCCATTTTGCAGTTACCCCATTTCTGATGGGTTATGAGACAAGTAAGGAAGCAGTAGGGGGATTTTTTCCTAGTGACACTGCTCTGTAGATTATAGATTGTTTTTTCAGTTCTCATGTGATTTTTCTTTGGCTTCTAAAATCCTTTGTCTCCAGTCCTTCAATATTATCATGAGTCTCCGTGGACTTCAACATCCCTTGGTGCAATTAGATCACTTCTTCCAGGTTTCATGGATGGTTACAATAGACCATAGCAAGTCCTGGGAATTGTGGAGCAGACTGCATTCTACATTCACTAGGCCTGGACAAAGGTACCCACAACAGATACAATTCTGCCTGGTGGAGATGGAATAGTTGGTTTGTGGAATAGGGTCTTGGGTCCATGGAGATGGATGAAGCCTTACCCTGATTTTTTTGTCTAACTAGGAAGAGAAAGGGCCATGGTACAGAATGATAAACAGTCTAGCTTAGAAAAGGCTTTTTTTGTCTGCAGGTGGTTACAATAATTAGTTTTTTTGGGGGCAGTTTTATAAGCATTTATGATTTTTAAAGAAACACAACAGACATGGTCATGTGGAAAGATTCTCTCACTTCTGCCTTACAGTAGACATTAATACATTGTGAGCTCAGCATTAGAAATATTAACCAGAAAAATATGCATCAGGTATGTCCTCAATGTATAAATTAAACAATTTTGAATAGAAAATCAACCTCTGAGGTGTTCCAGGATACTGTAGCACTATGAAGGGAGTCTGGGAGCTAGGCCGGTTTTAGAAAACAGATGTACAGTATTGGACAATTTCCCTAATCAATCCCTTCCTCCGAATGGTCTTGTGGGTCGTCTGGTGTTTTGCAGCGGACATAGGCTCGGAACGGTCCCCATATATCTCATGGCTGGCATGTGGGTGGCTGCATTAGAGTGTAAGTTTTACCCCAGTCATTTCAAGTAGCCAAATCTAGTAGCCAATCAGCAATAACCATTCCAACCCATCCTTGGCTCATTGCTGCTCTTTGATTAGCTAATAAAGCCATTGCTGTGAGGTGCCAAACTCCTGACGTAACCTTTTTAACATAACCAAGTAGGATTATAGCCAGGTCCTGTTGCAGCGTATGTTGTTTTGTCCGCTATCACTCAAAGGACCTCATGCCAAAAACTAAGGATAGGGGATCATTCCTAGGCTATGTGATGGGATCGATTGTCCTCTTGCCTGCAGTGATAACAGTTGTGAGGGAGAGAGCCTTCGATCCTATGTTGCTTTTATGGGGTAATGTAAGCACAGTGTAAAAATTGGTAGTGAGATAGCTTGTGCCTGTAGTTCATGGATCGGGTGCTGTTTAGTGTATAGTAGAATTTTCAAAGAGTCACGGTTCTAGATGTCCTGAGCTCCAGCTCCGAAGCCGTTCTAGTAGAGCCAGTTCTGGCTGACCCGAGTTGTGACACCAGGTTGTATAGTTTAGAGACCTATTGAACGGTGTCAGTTGACAGGATGAATTGTGTCAAGGAAAGAAAGTCGTCAGGCTCTTGTAGGAACCCTGGTCAAGCCTCCCTCACTGTGTCACATAAACGGGCATATATAAAGACGTCAAGGGCGGTAGTATTGCCATGCAAACGAAATTGGTCTAGGGACATATTAGCACTATTGGAATAAAGGAGGCCCATCACCACCACAGCCATATTATTCTGCACCGTGCACTCAAGCGTTGGTGGAAGAAAAGGGTTGGAGAGCAATTTGATGGCTGGAGAGTTTAGGCCATGCCGGTCTTATGACAGAAGAATCTCCAGTCCCAGAAAGTGGCGGCGACAGTGGGAATCTCCTTCTGAGGTCTGGGCAAGCCTAATGTTACAAGGGAGGCAAACCGAACCCCACCAGTTTCAGCTCGCTCCGGAACAAGGTTGGGAATACATGCATCAGGATAGTACCAGAAATTTGCAAAGTGACTTTGCGCCACAAGATAATAAATTTCTGGATCTGGAGTCTTGAATCCCCTTCGGTCATATGGCAGGATGAACAGGTCCCAAGCAATCCATGTTGGTTTATTTGTCCAGAGCAACTTTATCAGGAGAGCAGGGAGCGTGATAAAGTATTGTTTATTTAGAGGTATCCGGTTATTCGTAAATAGATATAATAATTTAGGGAGGACCACCATTTTATTAAGGGCCTCCCTTCTGGCCAGAAAGAGTAGGAGCCGGGCCCATAGATCTATGCAATGCAATAAATTGTCAATTACTGGACCATAATTAAGTCTAATCACTTGTTCCGGCTGTTTGTGCTGGAATATGCCTAGGTATTTCTCCAAGTCATTGACTCGGCTAATACGGTGTTTCAAAGAGACTGGGGTGGTACCATTAGTGAGTGTAACTAGATCTGATTTTGACCAATTAATGGAAACCTCTGATTATTTACTGAATTATATAATCTCACAGATCAGGTGAACCAGGTTATCCTCTGGGTTGTTCACAAATAATAACAAGTCATCTGCATACATGGACAACAGCAAGCACCCTTGCCAGAAAGAAAGGCCTCTATGGATATGTTTTTTCCTGCAGGAGCCTGGCTAATAACTCCATAGCCATAACAATAGTGAGGATCGGGGATAACCCTGCCGCGTCCCCGCTCTATTGAAAAGAACCTGACGTTAGACCATAAATGGAGATGCGGGTGGTCAGGCAAGTGTATAAAAGCTGGATAAGGGCTAAAATATTAGGTATGCCATACCGTCGAAGAGTCTCTCGTAGAAAAGGCCACTCTAGACAGCCAAACGCCTTCTCAGACTGCTGCCTTGACCTCTGGGTTGATCTGATTATGAACTTCAAAAACGCTGTGAAGATTCAATGGCATGTATCTGTTTGGCACAAATCTAGACTGCTCTGGGGCAATCATGCGTTCAAGAAGTTGGGAAAGTCTAGTGGCTAGAACTTTGGCAAAGATTTTATCATCACAATTAATCCATGAATGGAGTCAGTACAGAGCACTTTTTGTAGGGTCTCTTCCAGGTTTGAGAAGGACGGTGACAAGCGCCTCACACTTTGAGGGAGGCAATTCTTCGTCCTGCAATGCCACTACGTAAACTACAATCAGTTGAAGAGCCAGGACTTTCTTATACTTTCTCTAAAATTTGGCAGTGAGTTGTCAGTACTTGGGCCTTAAAGCCAGCTAAAGTATCTATAGCGACTATAACCTCCTCATGTGAAATGGATTGATCGAAGAATTCTGGTGACTTTGCTCCAGCCATACCATAGTGACTTCATCAGGGTAGTAAGTAGTTTCAACTTGGGATCTGACATTCATTGTAGCACAGAACCTGGAATAATAATCCACAAAATCGAGTAGAATATCTCTATCTGCAGTTAGAATCGATCCCCTGCAGCTTTACATCCCAGCTCAGCAATATGTGATTTAGTTCTGTCATGCCGAAAGAGCCTGGCCAACATTCTGTCAGGTCTCTCCTCTTTCCTGTATTGTCTAGCCAGGGCATGCTTCCCCATGTGAAGGAATCCGCTGACAGCCAAGTCTCAAATTTGTTGTAAAAGTTGACATTGCTCCTACAGCAAGGCCTTATTGCGTGTGCATTCCAGTCAGGCCTCAAGGGCCTGTGGTGCTGCTACAGATCGGGTGAGTTGCCCTTGAATGACCCTCAACACCCTGGCATGCTTAGATATGACCTGTTCCCAAAGTTATGTCTTAAAGACCTCCCAGAGAGTAGTGTACTTAAAAACATAGCAAGCATTAATCTGAAAATATTCAAGTACTGCATCCTGAAGTTCCTCCTTTAAGACCGGGTCCAGTAAAAAGGAAGCCGGAAAGCATCAATATAGCCAGTGAAATTGAGAAATATGGAGGGACAGAGAAAAGAGAACCGGGGAATGGGGTGTGCAAGGTAAATGCCTCACTTCTGTGACGAGATAAGATTAGCACATGTAAATCAGTAATCTAGAAATCCGTAATCTAGTTTAAAAAATGAGTTGTGGGATGCAGAATAAAATGTGCACTCCTTAATGGATGAATAGGCCCTCCGCCAAAATTCCGACAGCCATGCAGGTCAATGAGCTTGTAGAGGGTCTGTAGTGTCGGAGTGTGGTGAGAGCATTGTGTTCCCGAGGAGTCCATTGTTGTGTCTGGCACTAGATTCAGGTCACCCCAAATAATGGTTTTGGGCTGGAAGGTTTGGTAGAGATACTTAAAGAAAAAAAAGCTGGCGAGTCATCAGAGTTTGGTTCGTAGGTAGTGATCAGTGCAACTTGGATGTTATTAAAGGTGCCCTAGATTATGATGGATCTACCAGCTGGGTTGGCGACTCAACTTAAAAGGGACAGGCTGACACCTAAAAATACGCACTTTCTAGTAAGTACTATAGGAACAAAATACCAATGTTGGCCCACTGAGGGGCAAAAGAGCTCGGTGTATAGGAGCAATGTGTGTCTTCTGTAAAAATGCGATGTCGACACAGTGACGGTCTAGATACGCCAGCACTCTGCTGGTCGTTTAACGGTCATTAAGTCTGCAGACATTGCAACTTAGCAATGTGAGGGTGTGCTTACAGAGGTAAAGGTAAAGTAGGGCAGAGGTAATGTACAGCAGAGGTAATGTACAGCAGAGGATGTATATAGGTACCGGCTGGACTAAAAAACTGTAGCCATGACCATGAAAATATAAAACAGTCAAGTCTCCGCACCATCTCCTGACCCCACACTGAAAACCTCAGCAGTCAATGTTGGATGACCATGTTGAAACTCACACAAGGAAAAAAGCTTATTGTAGGTGATGCACACTGTGGGGGGTGACATCGTTCCTAAGTGAGGCAAAATAAGGATTAACATAATTGAGTGAATGTGTGTGCAGGTAGCACCTTTCCCTGCAGCAGCCCCTTAAGTGTTAGCAACTGCTGAGCAGGAGAATGAGGACAGGGGCCTAAGAGCCTCCAGTAGGTTCATAAGTGGACATGCTGCCATCTCAAGTATACTCTGGCTGTTGAAGAAAGGGGAGAGACCCCCAAGGGTCCATTAAAAAAAGAAATTCTGGAGTGCCAGCCCAGGAATGATCTACAGAGTCTCCAAATCTGGAGTGCTCGTCGGAGATGCCGGTGCAGATCCAGAGGTGGGAAGTGTCTTGCAAAATTTGAGGCCCCTGGGGCTTGCTGAAAAATACCGACCTTGCCATCAAGTTCCACCTTGAGTTTCGTATGTGCTGAACTTCTGCAAACTTGCACTGAGCCTTCTGATCATCTGCAGTAAAATGTAGAAAAATGGAGAACGCAGAGCCCTGATATTAGACTGTACCTTTCTCCCATGCCAGTCTGAGGGCTGTAGTGCAATCCTGAAAATTCAGAAGTCTAGCAATAATGGGCCTTGGGGGGCACCAGGAAGGGAACGGTGGCCAAGTTACCTGTGGGCCCACTCCACCATGAATGCTGCAAAAACGTCTTGTTGATCCAAAAGTGCAAGATGCAGCTACTCTACTTAAGTCGCCATACGTCCAGTGTTGCTGGACTCTGCAATGCCCATAATGCATAAATTATTGCATCTAGAACACACTTCCAGATTATCATTCTTCATTGCAATGACCTGCTTCTCAAGTTTTGGAATGTCTGGTGTAATGTCTGTGTTGTTCTCAAGGTTCGAAATTCGCTGCTCTGTCGTAGCCTGCCTATCCATGTGTTCGTGAGGCGGTCCAGGCAAGTGGTCAAGGAGTCAATAGTGGTGTTGATGGTTTGCAAACCTGCACTCCGGACTATAAGGCTAGCTGCCGTGGTGTCTAAGGCAAACACAAGGTGCATCACCCACTGCAGATGTAACAACTGGATTTTCAGACCAGATATCACCAGCTCACCAAGACACCACCAATCCAGCCGAAACGTAACCATCTCCCTCCCCAGAGCCTACTTACCACAGTACCTAGGTACCTTCCTGGGGATGGGGAATTAGCAATATACAAGCTCATATCATCAAAAACACCACTAAATCTATAGGATTACTAGGAATACTCACTAATTACTAAGGAATTCCATGTCATATCCTATGATCTCAATTTATAATCTCACGGCAACTCCGGCCCAGACTATGCTACCCTCCTCCTCATAGTGAAGGGGGCAGTTCTGATTACTTACCATTATACACTGATCACAATCAGTGTTCACACAAGCCACAATCCTGTGGGTATACACACCGTATCCTCCCGGTGCTCTCTCTCTCTCTCTCTCTCTCTCAAGCCACAATCCTGTGGGTATACACGCCGTATCCACCCGGTGCTCTCTCTCTCTCTCAAGCCACAATCCTGTAGGTATACACATTGATCACAATCAATGCTCTCACTAATGCCACTCAATCTCTGTCCTATGAATACCTTCAGCTCTCTCTCTCTCTCTCTCTCTCTGTTGGGAAGTTTCTCTATATATCTAATATCTACTGGGGATGTCTCATAAACAATATTATCCCTTATGTGGCGAATAGGAGATCCAATCCTCTCACACAAGAATGGTCAAATTGTAGCATTCAGAGGTTATCTCCTGACCTGATCTACACACAATCTTCCATGCTCAATTATCTGCAGGGAAGGGAATGTCACATCCTTCTCCTGTCAGCAAATGGGTAAAAAGAAGGGTTAGCTCTGTCCTAGAAGATAACAACCAAATGTAATTACTATATGCAAAGGTTATTCCCTGATTTAGGCGCTCCTTGCTTCCTTGATCAGTTACCACTTACCTGGACGGGAAACACATTCGTACACATAACAGCATCTGGCTAGAAGAAAGGTTAGTCTTATGAAGAAACAACACTTGCACAGCTGTTCACTAAGAACTGGGGTCCCTTTATTACACAATAGCAAATTATAATATCACAATAACTAGCAATCTAGACATAGCCTGAAAAGTAAGGGAAATAGGTACATCTAAGGAATACACAGATCTGCTGGGTCTCTTTATCAGAATGAAAACAAGAAAGCTTTATTACTAACACATCCACATATAGCTGAATAATGAATTATAACAGGACTGCACACCGCTGAAAGAAAAGGGATTAATCAGTGCAACAATACAGTAGGGAATATAGCCTAGGAAATAAAGGAAAGTGAATGATTAAGTGTAAAGCAAACTAGTTTAGAATACCTCACCCTATAAGAAAGGAATGTTTCTCTCTCTCTGGTGGAATCAGGGCTCTCTCCCTCTGTCACCACGGCTTCACTCCACTGGCTCAACTGCTCCAAAAGCTCCAACTGGCAGCTCCAACTCTTCCATCTGACTGGCAACTGCTTCAATACATTCTGACAAACTGGCAGCTCCAGCTGACAGTTCCAACTCCAAGGATCATCTCTGACTGCTCTCTTCAGCTTCAAAGACCAACTGACTTCTACCATTCCAAGATTCATCTGACCGCTCCAAGATCCATCTGAACGCTCCAAGATTCATCTGAACACAACTGCTTCTGACAACTCCACCTCTCTGCACTTCGCTAATATGGAATGCGCTCCCCTAGTGGAAAGTTCCAGCCAGTAGCCTCCTCCCACCAAATCCATGTGCCAGGCTCCCTGCTCCAGACGCTCTCACAGTGATCAGCTGCTTGTTTCGTCTAGAGACCTGAGCCCCAGGGACATTTCTTGATAAGATTCAGCTCCGGCCGGTTCTCTAGTTTGCAAAGAGCGAACAACACCTAATAACTAAAACATCACACTTTGACCTACAAGCATCTCAGTCTGCAGAGGCAGAAAGCAAAATGGAGTCTCTCTGGTTCTGGGCCTTGTAGGCCCGAAAAGGATGAAATAGACACATAGCTCTAGCAAAGTACATACACAAACCCTACCTATAGGTAATATAAAGTCAGAACTACAGGATCCACCCTCTACTATAGGTCTTCAGGCCTGAAAATGATGAAAGGACACATACTTATGTCAAAGCCAATAGGCAATAGATGGATTAGAGTCAGAAATAAGGGATCTATCATCATATAAAGCGGCTATCCTCTAGTTTATGCTTCTAGGTTTGAAAAGAGGCCTGAAAAGGACCAAAACAAGCTAAAAATAGGGATCTAGGATGGTAGCAAGCTAAAGTCAACATCACTCAGAAATAGAACCAAAAACCCGGTCACTACAGCATTTTATGAAGGGTCTGCAATAGTGGTATTGTAGTCTGTGCAATGCAGCAACTTTTTGGAATCGTAGGGGAGTTTCCCCTGCCTCGGCTCCTCCTTGCCCATCTTTTAAAAGGCTAATTTGGGTTCCACTAGTCCTGTCCTAATATGCCCTCACAGGGCTTCAAAATAGAAGACCTGACGACCTTGCACACAGATGTAGTTATAGGAAGAGACACCCAGGTGGTCAGTCAAATGTGCAATGCTCCGTAGGATGCGTACGGTACAAAATGGGGTGGTGATGGACATAGCATCTGAATCAATGAAACACTCACACCCAGTCAAAAGATCTGGGTTTAATCCATCACCGTTCTTTAGCCCTCTCTGCCACCCCAGTTCAGACTTGGCTATATGCAAATCAGTCTGACCCTGTGCCTCATGGGAACAGTCCAGCACGAACTGCCAAGCCATGTCTTCCCTGGACCGGAAACAAGCTTCCGAGGACTGGTTTCTGGCATTCCAGACATCTTCAGCCCGGCTTGTTTGAATCCAGTGGCAAAGTGAGCAAGGGACTCACGTCTGAGCATACCCTGCCACACTTATGGCGGCCAAAAGCGGTACAAAAGGGGGTGGTGAAGGACGGAGCATCTGAATCAATCAAACACTCACACCCAGTCAAAAGATCTGGGTTTAATCCATCACCGTTCTTTAGCCCACTCTGCCACCCCATCCGTAGGATGTGTACAGCACAGGAAAGCAGGAAGGGGCGCGAGGCACCAGGCGCACTGCTGGCGCCGCCTATGCAGCATCCAACATCAACCGCAACTCCCATAATGCGCCCTATCTCCACAAAACAGCCCTTAATTGAGCCTAGGTGCTAGTGGGGTCCCATTCTTCCAGCATGTAAGACAACTCTCCCCACCGAATGTGATAAATGGAAAATTCCAATTTGTAACATGCTTCCTGTAAGGAAATTTCTTTTTTGCATGATCACCCCCCAAGGTTTGGATTGATGCTGCTTATTTTTTTACTCAGAGAGTGCACTGAGGCCTGCTAACCAGACCTCAGTGCCAGGTTCTAACATTTTACAAAGTATATGGTGAGTTGGCTACCTCCAATTGGCATACGTTCACTTGCATATAAGTCCCTAGTATATGGTACCAGGAGTATGTGAAAGGGTAATTGGAGGTGGGGGCACTTTACCTGATATATGGAGCATAGGTCCTACAGCTGTTATTCCAGAGCAAACCGAAAACTTGGAAAGAGAACAAGAACAATGTTCAAACAGATGGGGGGAAAGTTGCAGACAAAGAGAAAAGTGGATACTGAAAAAGAACACACACACAGGAAAAGTGCTGATGAAGACAAAAGACCGCAAAGAAAGAGAGTGCCGAAGGAGTAGAAGATTCGGAGAAAACGCAGAGACCAGAGAAGCAGTGGGAGAGAAAGGAGACACTGCACAACAAGGTGGACCCGAGGAAGAGGTGTAATCTGTCAAACTAAGCACATCGAATCCTAAGGAGGCAAGACTGGACCGAGACACCCATTACACCCGAATGAAAGAAGATGAGGGGAGCGAGGAGGAGCAGGATGGTTGCCCCGAAGACCAATAAATAGCCCCGGCAGATATGGATCCATGCCACAGCCCAGGAGAGTTGTGACTTCCTGGGTGAGTGATGGGAAGCTGGACATAGGCAGTTATTGGGGAAACATGCACCATTGTTTTCTTTATGGACTGTCTTTGTCTGCTGTTTTGAGTATGGGCTTACGGATGAAAGGAAACCCTGGATGGGGCACAAAGCTCAAAGGCCTAAGCTTATAGGGTGATGGAAAATGATCAGTGTGGACCTTGATGGAAGGACCCAGTTGATAGAGACAACCCTGAGCATAAGCGCCTGACAGAGAGAGAAACGTGGTTGTCTAGAGCTTACAGGAGTAGCTTACTGCTGTATACAAGAGGACAGGAGGACAATGTAACTGGGGAAAGTAAGGGATCCCAAGTCAACCCAGACCAGTCAGGAAGAACTGAGGGAGTAATTACTTTTTAAGACACTTAAACAGCAGTCTTCTCTTTCCTGAGCGTGGCAGTGGCATTTAGTTGAATCTAAGAAGAGAAGAACACAGAGGAGCCATTGCCAAAAATCCCACACTCCATATGTAACCTTCCACCACAAATTCCTTCTTTTCCCTCCCTGACTTTGATGGAGCCTAGTTTACTCTTCTTTGGATATCCTCCATCTTTTTATTTTGACTTAACCTTTAATTGAGATTGGTAATAAAGCCTTCATTAAGCAACCTAACAAACGTCTTAAGCCTTATTTTTACCCATCCAGGGATGTGGAATTCCTATAGCCCAATGCCCGAGACATATTGTTTGGGGTCAAGGGCAAAAAGTGTTCATGTGTATTTTGTCCTTGGGACAGGTAGGCTTAACACCCCTACCGCACAAACCATTTGCCTGCCAGTTTACAGTACCACATTATTGATCAGGAAAAGACATTGCCTGCAGTGAAGGTAATATTTGTGTCTATGTGTTAGTGCTGTTTAAACTGGTATTTATGGTTCATTAATGCAAAACCTTTATTATTAGGGTAAGCGCTCCAAGCAAATGTTCTAAGCTTAGACTGCACAACTGACAGTGGTTCCAGTATAAAAATGTGTACACACGTTTTCAATGTTTAACAATATGAGGCTATGTATAATGCTCCAAGAATTCTCTCTGATTAGATGCAAATATTTGCAGAAGCTTGAAAGCAAAAAAATGCTAAAACATTTAGCTAAACTACTGTAAAATTTAAGGTACCATTTCTTCGCTGAATCATTTAGTAAAATGTGTCAATGTATGAAGGTATTTCCCAAAAATATTCATAATGGGAAATCGGTGTAACCATTTTTATAGGTAACAAAAATAACCAAGCAATGATAAAGCCAGAAGGTCTGAAATTGTTGATCAGCCTTTTGGTTTTGGCGATGCATGACTTATTTTGGGACGGTTTTTGTAAAACCTTTTTGGTGTGATAGCTGCTGGGCCCTCACCATTATAACAAACATTGGCAAAAGCAAAAATAGTTTGTTCTCAAAATGCACACATTGCCATAGTAGTTCCTGGCACTGAACTCAACAACTGTGTTGATATGCTCCTTGTGAAAAAACAGAATGCTGTCACTCACAGTGAAGCTAGCCGATAGACAGAGGGAGAGACAGAATTTTAATGAACACAAAAGGTAATGCTTAGCACCAGACTTAATCAGGGGTCCCAATTATTAAATAAAATCTCAAAAGTGCACCCATGTCCTTGCATTAAGTGTAGATATACCACTTTTGTGAATTCACAAGACTTTACAGAAGTAAGCCAAGAAACAAAACTCCTCAAATATTTGTGAACTGCATTTTAGCTTTAACAAATATGCAGAAGTGTGGCAACATAAGGGAACTGCTAGTATTCAAACCCTACTATAGAAGGAGCACTGGCATAATCAGACAGACTATTTCAGATCTGTTATATAGTGACATTGCTGCTATAATTTGTCGCCGCATTACATGGCACGAAACAGACCAGTGGATTTTGTTACTGGACAAGTAGATTAATTAAGCAACCTGCTCCATGGACAAGGAGATATTTTATTGAATTTCACACCTCTGCCATCCCTGCACAGGGTACCCAGGGCATGTAAGATAAAGTGTTTGCCCAGGGCTGTAGCAGTAATTGTGCCATCCTTAGTGTGACACAGCACAACGTGGCTCCCATCCTGCCACTGCAGACTGGAAGAGCAGTTATAAAACTGCTAGTTTCGTTTTGCTATTTAAACTGATGGCAAAGCCCAAACCTCAGTTAAAGGTATACATGTCACTCCCAACAAAGGCATATTGATTCCTAAGGCAGGGTGCTGCATTTTATTGAGTAGGACATATATTTTCAGATGTCCTAACAGTAGAAGTCCCAAATTATCATTTTACAGTGGAAGGGTAGGCAGCCCCATTCGCCTGGGTAGGGTTACACGCTGGCCCCTCAGTCATGGTATCTTCTGACTGGGACTACCGAAATTGGTACTTCAAAGTATGAAATAAATCGTGGCATTAAACCCAACTTGATGACCAGGCTGGATTTAATGTCACTTTTATGAAAAGGCAACCTTTATAAAGTTTTAACTCTTATTTCCTTATTTAAACAATGTCACATTTGTGAACACGATTTATAAGAATCAGGGAATTTCTCAAAACATGATTTTTATACGGATACTTTTTTAATCCAAAATGTTTCCAATAAATAACTAACAAATAACCTTTCACAATATATTTGTTATGTCTTAACAGAACATAATGTGTAACAAAAAGGTGTAAGAGCGTCGATGTTTCGGTCTCTTGACAGTCTAGAAGATCCACAAGACCATCTTCAGGACGATGTAGTTGCACTACCAGTCTTCCCGTTGTAATGCTGGCTACTAGTCAGCCTTGTGTGCACCTGATAAGGAGTGCGAATGACTTACAAGCACAGGAACAATAGAGGCCTTCCTTAGAGAGAGCTATTACCTTCAAAGGAGATGCTGCCTTAGATTGGCAAATGGCGACCACACTCAAAGGGGGCTGCTCGTTTGTTAAAGTAGGCAAGCTGGCGGTGGGAACAAGGAGTGGAACCAGTTGTCAATGCTCCCCATATCAAGCGAGGAGTTCAGACATCCTAGGAGTAAGCAGAATAATGCACTCTAGGATAGCTAAGATACCACACATAACTGTAAGTTATAAAATGGCCTGAGGGAACCTGGTAGCCCAATGGCTAGTGACCGCTTCATCCCGAGAGGACACTTTCTTTTCATAAATATAACACCCATGACAACAGATCCCATCTGTATTGGAGAGAGGACTGAAGGATTGCCATGCTGACTCATGGACCTGGTAAGAGAGGTTGCACCAAACCGCTGGACTCCACCTGTTGATCCTTTGGCTAGCAAGGGAGAACTGTGCCTTTGGTTCCTGGCTAGTGGAAAATTGCTCCAGAGCCCCAGACAGAAAAGGTGAACTCCAAGAGTCAGTCGGGTGACTCCCTGTTCCAGCACTAGGGCCATTTAAGCCGAAGTTGCCCTTTCTGGCTAGTCAGTAGCCACATTCATTGAATTGCCTGTGACTGCCGCTGTGCAGCCTAGACGACCACTCGTTGATGCACAAAAGTTGCACCCAAATCTATCAGACCAGAGAGATTTGTCAAAGTGACGAGTGGTTGGCAAAGATGGACACTAGCTCTTGCCAAAGAAAAACCTCTGGACTTGCTGTGACCGAAGACCAGTAGCCCAGTCGTAACTGGACTTATGTTGGACTAAAGACGAATTCAAGGAACATCGATTCCTGAGGCCAAAGTCGCTCCACCTGAAATGCGGATCGAGGAATAACATCAGCATGCCCGTCTTCGACCACACAACACCCACAGCATCCTAAGCATCAAGACCACTCTATAGAAGTCAATGACGGTCTGTTCATAAAGTGTTCAACTGGACTTGATACTGCTTTGGTGACCAGTTAACTGTCCTAATACCATTTGTTGGCCCCTTTGGCCTTTTACCAGTTGGAATTGGTCGTGCTTTCCTGGCTGGAGAAGTCAAACTGGACTCTTTCAAAATGTTAGAGTTCCCAGACTTTACGGTTACCAATGCTTGTTTGTGTGTTTTTGGCTAAAAAGGCAAGATTTGCATTTCACTAAACAATCTCCGGAACCCTCCGGTGGATTTTGCTGCCTAAAATGAATACAAATGTAACCTTTTTAAAAAAAATAAATTGATGTTGGATTGCTTTCATGATGGGGGACTTTCTTATTTCGTTGTTTGGTGCGTCTTAATGCTTTTCACTAGTTCCTCTGTTTCGCTGCTTGAAGCTAGAGGTTTTACAAACGAGCCTGACTGGATCCATGATTATTTAATGTGTGTGTTACACGGTTAGGTCGCACAACCACACCATATAACACACCACAATCCACTCACTTTCAAAACCCACAATTTTTCATTATAAAAAAGACAAGGCACCTCATCAAAGGGCTTTTGGGTATAACCTTTGCTACTATTTGTCTCAGGAACATGCCACATCTCACTTGTATTATGGAGTCCTTTAATATCTGTTCATGTATAGAAAATATATAAATAAGTAAAATTCTTAGGTTGGCAAATTAGGATGCTGCCCCTTTCACTGGTGTTTCACGCTACACACTATACATGTGTGTTGTATAAAGGCTACTTTGTTAAGTACTATAATAGGCTACCTTGTTTGGTTAAAAGTTTGTTGCTCCCTTGAAACAGTTTCTAGTGCCATCACTGTTCACATTTGCTTTCTCCCCCTTGTGTGTCTAGCGGGTGCTTCCCAGGTGAAGTGGAACAAGAAGAATACTCACTGCCTTGCAACTAGTCACGATGGAGATGTGCGTATTTGGGATAAGAGGGTGAGTATGAGTCACTACTTGTGCCTCTCTCCTAGCACTAGGTGTATCACAGCTGTGCGGTTAATATACAACACTTTCCAGAAAAAGGGGGTAGTATACCATTTCTTGATAAGCGATTCTCTGTCAAGGTATTAATTAGCACTCAATATTTTTGGCTGTATGTGAATGATTTCAAACACCAATCAAGACAAACTTCGCCTACAGAAATTTAACGATTATACAAGTCAGCTATCTAAAAATCAAAAAAAAGAAACTATTCAGACAGAATTCAAAATGCTAAATGTACGAGGGGCATGGCAATGACTGCCACCAAGATGGCTGTGTTCTTGTGCGGTATGGACCTGTGGTTCCCTTCTTGCCAATAGCTGCCTCCAAAACACCTGCAGACCACCATGCACAACTTGCTGCAAGTGGCGTTAACAGGGCAGATGCAGAAAAGGTGCCCTGTTGAATGATAGAAGCCTGCTCTACAAGGGTGAAGGGGGGAGCAGGGGGTGAGCCCACACGGCTAACACAGCCTGGGCAGCCACAGATGAGCTTGAGGCCGGGATCACCCTATCTCGTCCACCGCTGGTGGGCCCTCCACCTCCTACGTCATATAACACAGAGGAAGGAGCCCGACCCGCTCCCGAGATGCGATGCCTGACGGTCCCTGAGGCAGAGAATCTGGTGAATGGCAGCCTCCTGGAGAAGCTGCGGATCGGGGATTATTGAGGCCTGTTCCAGACCTGTGCGCTGCCTGCCTCTGGCTGGGCAACGCCCAAAATCGAGACCCCCTCACCACCTCAGCACCCGGATTCACAGAGATCCCCTTGTGGCTGAGGAATAACATCTGGCAACGCGGTGAGTGCTGTTTGCATACCAGACCCTGCCCTGCAGCTGGACCCGCCCCATAAAGTCTTTCCTTATCTGTGCAGCTTAAGCGTATAATGCCCTGGACATTGACAATGCAACCTATATAGCCAGACTACTGATTCATTGAGACCACACCATGGTCTGATCAGACCCCAAGAGAGGAGGCTTAACTTCGCCGGGACCGGCCTGGCCGTTAGCCGGGGCTCCCACTCGGCCACTGAGGGGACTTCGAGCCGCGGTCTTGATGAGGCCCTCCCCATGTGACATCTCTACTGTAATGATGGAACTCAAAGCAGGCTTCAGCACTATTGAGGCGCAGTTCGATACACTGGCGGGCTACATGGACAAGCTGGGTGAGCAGATGGACCGGCAAGGGGCCCGGATTAACGGCGCGGAGTAAAAAAATTCCAGTCTATAGGAAACCACTATAACAATGCAGGAGCGCCTGGATAAAATGGAGCGCCTACTGAAAGAAGTAGCTATCAGGAATGAGGACCTTGCTGCACGGTCGTGCAGGAATAGCATTTGCCGAGACTACCAACATCGGCTGGCCCGAGGTCTTCTTGGAGCAACTCTTGACAACTCTCTTTGAACAGTCCAGCTTCTCAACCACCTTTGCGGTGCCCTCCCAAGGGCGCTATGCCACGATATCTCAAGACCTGTCTTCTAAACCTTTAGAGACTGAGATGCTGTTCTCTGGCTGGCACGTGAGAAGGGCCCCTTGCAATACCAAGGTTCAAACATTTAAATGTTCCCGGACTTCACTCCAACTGTACAGGAGGCCAGGCAAAAGCTGGGAGTTTGCTATGCCATGCTCTACCCGGCTCGCTTGAGGTTGGACCACAATGGACGTGTCAAGATTTTGGACACCCTTGCAGATGCAGAGACCTTCTGTAAACAAATATGCGTGCAGGCTCTCCTACGCCTATCCGACCTCAGTGAGCCGGTAGGGGGGCATGATCGACCACAGTCAGCCTCCCACGACAAATCTACATGAATATATTTGTCCCGAAGTAGGGGGACTGCAGGGTCCTGCTGAGGCAGTGTCCTCTCATACTGGACACTACCACTCATTCTTGCTTTCAGCCAATGTGTTTGTACCTTATAATGGCGACTACGCCACACAAGTATTCATAATTGTTCTATATGGGACCGCCGATGCCTGAGTTGTCGCCACGCCCTCATGGTGTTCTCCAACTCTCACAATTTGGGGTTCTTCTTTCTATCTCTTAACTGTTTAATTGGGATTTACTGAATATTTTTTTAATGTGGTGTGGGTGGGGTTGTTTTTTGTTGTTGTTGGAATGTTAATGGATGTGGCATGTCCTGCTATCACACACCGATCTCACATTGCCAAATGTTACTTAGGTCTTAGTCCCACACTTTTTCTGCATGCAATAATCAGTGAAACGGAAAACCGTCCTGTCCGATCTCAATAGGCACTCCATCAAGCTTGCCTTACTCAAGGAAACAATTCTTCCTCTGCGCACTGAGCATGGCTTCGCTAGGAACTGAGGTACACATCGCTATTTCTAGTGCTATAGCTCATGCTCTTGTGGCACTTGTATTTTAATCCATAGAACTGTGTCATTTCTTTGCCACCCCTGTTGTGTGGACAGGAGGGTTGGTATCTGCTTCTGCGCGGCACACTTGTTGACAAATTATCCTGTTAGTAAACATATACGCCCAAACATAGACGACCCCAACTTTTTCTGAGATCTGTACTCCCACTTGGATAGTTTCAAGGCATATCACTTAATAGTAGGTTGTGATCTTAACATGGCACACTGCCTGCAAACTGATTCCACAAGCACACAACTGTCTGATAAACCCAGCGCTAGGGAAATATTTGGTCACATCACTGATACATATGCATTACATGATGCGTGGCGGACTCACCATCCCTCCACTCCCAGCTTTACATTCATTTCGGCACCACACTTTGTTTGGTCGAGGCTGGACCACTGGTTCCTATTGGCCACTACTCACTTGTGGATGTCTGAGATTGCTGCCCTCTTATGGACACTTTCGGACCATATTCCTGTCCATTTTAAAATTTGGATTTTGTATGGCTGGAGCCTCAACGCAGCTTGCAATTCCATGACGATGAACTCCAGGGACCTGGTGTTTCGTAGCGAATTACAAAGCTCCATCATTAAGTACTTCACGCTAAATGCTAGAACCATCTCCATGCAGGCCACCCTATGGGAGCCCTTCAAAGCGTACATTTGGGGTGTGTATCTCCAAGCATGTGAGTATCTTTCGAGATATCCGTGCACAACTGAGACTGGTTGAGGATCGATTGCGGGATGTGGAGCCCAGGGCGGTGGTCGATATTGATCCCCGGTTGCATCAACAATCAGAAATCCTGGCTGAGTTTTGGGACCTAGCGGAAAGGGAAATTGCGCACATGGGTAAACACGCTCCGGCCCCCCGCCATGGAGAGGGAGAACGACTGTTATGCCCAAAGAGGTCACTTAACTGTGTGGCGGAACTCCGGACTGGTGGCTGAGACTGTTTCGGGTGGCGATCGCATCATGGCTGAATTTCAGACCCATTATCTGGAGCTATATGCCTCTCATGCTTTTCATGCTTCCTATGCAATATCTTTGCATCTTGCAGACATTGTGATGGTGTGGCTTACAGATGGCCAGCGACAATTCCTGAGTGAACCGTTAAATCTGGAGGAAGTGACACAAGCTATTTACGCTCTGGATGGAAACAAGGAGCTTGGCCTTGATGGTTTAACAGGGGCTTTCTATAAAGCCTTTAAGCAACAGCTCACACCTGCACCTCTTGGCACTATATAATGAGTCAATAACTTGCATACTGCCCCCTATGCTTCGCGAAGCAGTCCTGAATCTTATGTTACAGCCTGGAAAACACAGCAACTGTGCTTCATACCGCACCCTGTCATTGCTAAACTTAGATAATAAAATCCTGGCTAAGGTGCTAGCCACCAAGTTGGCACTGTTGATGGAGAAGATCATCTCCTTAGCCCAATCTGGCTTTATTCCAAATTCATCCACCTCATTAAATCTTAGAACCGCCTTTGCTGTGCTTAAACAGATTTCATCCTTCATTCCTGGAGCTTGTAGCCCTGTAGGACACAAAAAAGTCCTTCAGTTCTCTCGAGTGGCCTTTCCTCTGGCCGTTTTGGGTAAACTCTGTATTCGCCCTCTCCCCCTTCCTTGCACTGATCATGCTTCTAACCCCATGCATTCACAGAAATGTGTTGTAGGGTTGTGTATTAGTGAGCTGATATTCCTTCTTCTTGAACAAGTACTTAACCAACTAGGATGAATCCTTTTTATCCAATATTTCGCTGGTACAGGGCTAATACTCAATTTCAAATAATTTGCCACTCATTTAATCCATTATACTCTTTGTTTGTTTCATCAGTTTTTATTGAGGAAAACAGACAGCTTTTATTGACAGTGAGGAAAACAGCTGACAAGTGTTTTGCCCTTTGTGGCAGATCATGCCAGGGCTTTCTCAAGGCTGCAACAAAATAAGAGGCCAATCAATGCTTTGTCAACAGCAAGAGAAGTTACCCCAAGAGAGTGAGCAGAGCAAACCAACATGCTGGTGAACAAGTGCAAATAGGCAAGGAGGCAGAAGCCGGAGTAACTTCAAGGGATTTATATTTTTCCAAGAAGATTTGAAAAGAGTTTGTGAAAGAAGCAAATAGGAAAACAGAAATATCCTGCTACTAAAGACCACCGTGTTTCCGCGTTTTGTGTAGTGGTGAACCTTTAAGCCCAAAAATATAAATAATCGAAAAAAGCATAGTCTAAGACTACAGTATGCCACAGCTGATGACAGCTTGGAATGGCACATGATGGTATTCTGTTTAGAGAATATTTTAGAAGGCAAGTATTGTGAATGATTTGCAGGAGGATTATCTTAAACTAATCAGAGGGAGTGTGCAGCAAATGAAATCAGTGCTTCTGTTAGTCAGCAAAGTTTATGCTCCAGCCATGCATGCGATGCAAAATAAAGTTTAGAGCAGACCACAGATGGTTAATAGTAATACCTAAGTTGTTTCAACAGTTCTTATCATTAAGTCGCAGTAGGCAGTATTTCAATAGTTGCGGTTGGACATTCAAATTTCTAAAAGAATAGATATTTGTTGTAATAACGTTGCATTAGTCATCATTCGATTATGCCAGTAAGTCTCTACAGAATATTATACAGTTTGTTTACAGCTTACAGCCTAGCGTCCGTATTTTACAGGATTATTTGGAAAAGCATCAAAATATTCTCAAGTGGCAATAAAATAGTACATGTTCCTAATGATTTCGAATTGAAACGACACAGTGCCCTGTTGTTTGCATGCTTATATGCTCTTGTCAACACAGTTATATTATTAATATTCACTTTTATGAGCTTAAAATGAACAACTTGCTCAAGTGACACAAGATCTATTATGTCTCAATATCGGAGGTAGAAAATATACATTATGTTTTGTAGTATTTAATTTGCAATGAGGGACTGGGGCAGGCTGGTAATTATATAGGAGCGGTAGACCAATAATATGGCGGCAGGCATTCACGTTATATTCGCATATTTGCGAGAAAATTGTTAAATGTTTATCAATATTAACACAGCATTTATAGAGCTCTGGTAAAAAAATTAAATTGACAACACTTGTCATTAGTAGCAAAATACCCGATCTTTATACAGCGAGTTACGGTCCGAAACACACATGGTCTAACAGCGTGATAGGCCGAGGACGTCTTCAAAGTATGGCTTACTTGGAAAGTCGGTCCGTAGAAGTCCTCGGGTAAATCCGGTTCAGCAAAGGTCCATGCCTTGACTAGGACACGACTTGCCACCATAGTTTATAGAAATCTAGGGGTGTATGACCCGTAAGTGAACCCTATACACTTCCGGGTTAACACGGAGGCCGCGACTGAGTTAATACAAAAATAATCATTAAAATAATTACAATTTTCGGCACAAGAGATACCATCATTATTTTGAAACTCCATTTAGGGAAGGCACTGTTATTTGCACAATCCCAGGTTGAAGAAGAAAACTTCACTTGGAAGTACAACGCACTGAGCAGGGACTAAGACGACGCTCAATATAGAACGGCGGCCATGTTGGAGAGGGTCAATCTCAGAGCAATTTGTTAGCGATTGTATGCTAATCGTCTTGTCTCCAGATGTACAGGACAAAAGGATAATGTAGTATATAGTTTATATTATTTTAGGTACATGTAGTAGTCACGAGTGAGCATAAGTGGAATTTTGAATTTGTTTACATATATACATACTCCCAGAGACTGACAGCAAGGTGACTGAAAATTGACGGGAGAAAGGGAGGGAGTCAAAGGAGAGTTACATTCCAGTGAAAGATATGGATAAAATAACCATAATAGACTGCATACTCTGAAAGAGAAGGGTCACGTCTTGAGCAACTTAGCGATTAAGTTGTCATGGGCGAATCATAAAGTTCCAAGATCAGAGATAACATTCAATAAAACAGGTGAGGAGCCAGATGTTATCTTTTTACGAGTCACATATTTCAGAGACTTATACTTCAAGTCCGATCGAGAACATCTTCTAGGATTTCAGAACGCAGAGTTGTTGCCAGGAGTACTCTGTTGTAAACCTACAGTGTACAGAGGTCACATCATCCTGAAAGGCAGTGGTTGATACAGTACATACATTGTTATAATAAAGATGGCACATATACATTCAGTTATAAGATGTTAATTCATACATTCATTGCACAAAGGGAAGTGCTGAAGGTACATATATTGATCAGGCAGTAACCTGAAACAGAATATGCATGAGGTACAAATATGAATCCGACTGTACCCTAAAGCAGTATCTACATGTTGATGTTTATCAGAATCCAATGATACATGCTTGGTCCAGTCTTAGAAGTTGAATCATATGTACTTTGCGCCGAAGATATGAATGTTGTTCATAAAGTTGATTCAAAGCCAGTGGTTCCAGTTATGTTCTTTATTAAGTCCTTTTTCTACAGTCTACCAACATATGATGAGGGCACTTTCCTCCTTTCGAAGCTGTAGTTCTAAGTTCCTACCTCATTTCCCATGTTTCAGTGTTTTTAGGCCGACAAAGGAGAAGGACTGTTGATGGCAATGGTGTCTAAGAAAGTGATCTACCAAAGGTTGTCTTATATCAGATTTGTGGATATTCCGATATTCTTGAATGCGCAGTTTAATGGCCGGATAGTACTGCCAATGTAGTTATGTCCGCAAGGACACGAGATGAGATAAATCACATTGGTGCTCTCACAGTTGATAAACTCATTTATTTGGTGGATATGGCCGTTGACTGTGACCTCTTTCGTTCTTGATTTTCCTAACTTGCAAATCGAACGGTTTGAGCAAGTAAAGAAGCCTTTAGTTTGTTGCAAGAAGTTGGTTGGCGTTTGTTTGATTTCCAGGAAGTTTGGACAGAAAATATCTCTCAAGTTCTTATTTCTCAAAAAACCTAACTGTGGTTTTTCATGGAGAGCAGTTGATGCAGGAGGATTGTCTTTCAAGAGATGCCAATGTTTGTTAAGAGTTTTCCGGATATGATGATGTCCATTGTTATATTGGGTGTTAAAATAGATCACTGCTTTGCGATCCCTGACCTTGTTGTTATGTAATAGTAGATGTCTGTCAGTGTCAGCAAATTGTTTCTGAGCGGTATTTAGGACATGCTCTTTATATCCACGTTGTTTCAGTCATTGTGTTATTTTGTCAGATTGGATCTTGTACTCATCGTTGAAGCTACAGTTCGTGCTTGCACGTCTGTATTCGCCTGCTGGAATGTTTGTTATGGTGTGGCAAGGATGGCTGCTGGTTGTGTGTAGTTTGGAATTAGCAGAGGTAGGCTTCCTATGGATTCTGGTGTTCAGTTTGTTATTCTCAATGTAAATTAACAAATCCAAATATTCAATTTCAGTTTTCGAGATGGTATATGTGATGTCAATTCCCCATTGGTTAGGAGTCAGAGAGTTAATGAAAGAGTTCAGGTGTTTTTCTGATCCATGCCACATTAGCAGGATATCTGCCCCACATAATTATGTTGTTCGTGACATTCTCAGATCTTTCACCCCATAGCCAATGTCGTTCCACCTCTCCCATCAGGAGGCAGGCATACGGGGGCACACATTTTGCCCCCATGGCGGTACCTTGGAGTTGTAGGAAGAAGTTACCATTAAAAAGATAATAGTTATTCTGTAGGCAAAGTTCAAGCATGTCCAAGATCATTTTGTTTCGCTCTGCTTGCACCTCACCGCACACCCTGCGCGTTCGAGCATCTCCTCTTCTCCAGGTGCACATGATGTCCAGGCGCTCTTCACCAACGCCCTGGCTGCTACACGACACACACTCTTACACGTCGGAGACTCACTTCTTCTTTTGGTGCCTACGAGGCCCCGGCGCTCAATACCAACACCCGTGCTGCACCACGACACGCACCCAGCACGTCCGAGACTCACTTCCTCTGTTGGTGCACATGATGTCCAGGCGCTTCTCACGAATGCCCTGGCTGTACCAAGACATGCACACTGCATGTCTGAGTCTCGCTTTTTTCTTTGGTGCACACGAGGCCCAGGCGCTCTTCACCAACACACGGGCTGCACCACGACAAGCAACCTTGCGCATCCTCGCCTCGTCGCCCTGTGCATACCATGGCCAGACGCTTCTTACCAACCCCTTGGCCTGCACCAAGACACGCATCTGAGACTTAGCTTACCCATGATCACAAGGCACAACTTTGGAGGGTCTCAAACGGCAAAAAGAATGTACACACCGCGTTGCTTGGGACTTCTCCGGAAACTTTTATGAGCCTGTATTTCCAAACAGGGAGCCAGCTCACCTCGGGCCCTTGGGGTTACAAGACACAGCACAAAGCATAGTCTTCTTCAAGCAGGAGGACGCAGCACCTCCAAGCACAGTCCCAACAGCCTCTTCCTTAGTTAGAACAGCAAACTGCAGACCAGCTCCAGATCACGAAGCAAGGATTGGTCTATCCACAGAAGTCTCTTCAGTAGTTCCTTCTATAGCAGAGGTTCCTCTTGACCACAGAATGGGTCCAAGCCTTTTCAGTCTCAATCCATCTCTGTTTCATTCCAACGTTCAGGGTTTTCAGCTCTCATAGTTATACCCCTTAAGGTCTTTGAAGTTTGTATGTGCTCAGGGGCCCTGACCCTTCCCTAAATCAGTTATGGGTGTCTCTCTCACAGTGTCACCTCTCTCCCTTTGATACTGGGGGTCTGGATCCTTAATCACTCAGCAGGAGGTGGGTCAATTGATTTATAGCACCAGCCCAGGCCTTTTCACATCCTGGGCTTCTCCTCCCCCCACTCTCCAGATGCAGGGCAGCCTAGTGCCATCTCAATCCCTCCCTAGGTCAAGACCTTTCCCAGCTCCTCTCACCTTTCAGTTCCAGACAGACAGTCCACATTTCAGAGACAGACAGAAATGCTCATAGCACAAAACTCAGCCCCTTTCTAAGTGAGTGGTTTATGAACACACAGTGACAAAACCACCTTCACAGAAAGATGTGTTATAACACTGTGAGTTCATACATACTAAACTTCACCTCTCCATTATAAAGTGACAGGAAACTAGGCTAACAAACACAACACCCAGCCTCCCCCATTCTGTCCTATGGGCAGAATGGCCTTTCAGCAGTGAAAAACGAAATGGAGAGTTTTTCACTGTCAGAACATAACACACACCTCAATTTATGTTCTGCCTTTTACCTACACTGCACCCTGACCAGGGGTTACCTGGTACCTACCACAGGGGTTCCCCATGTGTATGTAAAAGGGAAAGTCCAGCCTGACAAGTGGTTGCACTTGTCAGGACTACATGCTAACGTAGCATTCTGAGCGCAGGCCATACGCTGAAGGCCTGAGTTTCCTTCTCTGCGCGCCCTTGCATTACTAGCCCTTGCACACACAGTGCACATCACTAAGGGCTTTTACTAGTAAGGCAAACATATTAATCATGGCCCGCTATTCAACATTACATTTCACATAGGGAACTCCTGTACTTTGACACTGATCAGCAGTGGCAAAGGACCCAAAGCATCTAAATTGGCATCTCTAGGTCAGGAAATGGTCTAGGGGGAAAGCAAAACGTTTAGAGAACTTTAACCAAAAAGGCCAAGTCCTGCAATCCGCAATGGCAAAAAAAGGGTGTTTCCCCTTTCATCAACTGCTTCTAATGACATAGATAACAGTGCTTGGATAAAAAAGGTATTTGCCACAACCAGTACTCTCATGAAGGTGTCATGTTTGTCAACTCCCTTGGAGAGGGATCGATAGTCCTTTTGGGGAATCAAAAAAGAACTCCACAAATATAGGACGGCTTCTAACTAATCAGTGAAGGTCTGTTAGTTTCAATGCAGGCAAAAAGTGCAACAGCGAAATCCTGCACCTTGCCATCCCGTGGCCCTATTACTTAATGTGCCCCGGGGGCGCAACGGGTGTTTGCGCTCTCTTTGAGCGTCCCCGGGGCACTTTTGTATTATATTAGGGGGTGCTGACACCTGTTCGTCCCCTTCTAGAATACTGATAGCGCTTGCGCCCTTAATGCGCCAGCGCTACCTTCAGAGGGTGTTCCCTCATTTGCATACAGGATATGCAAATGAGAGGATTCCTTTGATCCTGCGCCACATTACAGACGCGGACGCAGAGTCAAAGAAGCCCTCAGGGGGTGCACTGGCAGTGCGCCATTTAAAAGGTGGCACACTGTCAGTGCGCCTCCTGACAGCATCCCTCTGCAATTACATATATACAATTGGTATATTCAACTTATAAATAAAGTTACACGAAAGAAACATGGTTCGTCAAATTATGTCATTTCCTCTGAATTCATCAACATAAACAATGTACTCAATCTCATTCAGTATAGCGGTGGCCATCTCAACATTTCATTGCTATTAGTTAGAAGGGCACTGAATGCAAACATAATTCTTTCAAAATGCATGGACAATGAAAAGAAATTAAGCCCTGGATGGGCAAACACTCACCTTTGATTGTCACACGGTCACATTCTCAATAATTAGATTGGAAGTACATATGACTGTATACAAATTCTCATTCATGAAGAATTAAAATAAAATTAAATGAGAACAAAAATAAAAATAAAGCTAAAATAAAAAGGTTATATCTGGAAACGGTGGGCGGATTACCGGGGCCTGCTCCTTGATCCCCCCGTGGACATTGTTGATGCATTACAGCTGGATGTGGATCCCGCACTCTAGGCCGCTGGCCGGCTCCACCTTTGTAGATTATCTCATGTTGCTGGACTGTGATCACGTGCACTGGGTTAGGGTGGGATAAGGGGTGGGTAGCTGGGGGCGCGGCTGGTTGGGTTTTTTTTTCTGGGGTTGGGTGGGTGGGGTAGTACGAGGTTCTTCACTGTATAACGCTGGGTTCGATGCTGTGCTAATGATGTGTCTCTTTCTATCTGTCGTTGACAGTCTCCTCCTGTCTGTGGAGGGCTGTGTTGAACCTTGCTTGAACCCATAATAAAATTGGTTTTGAAAAAAAAAATAAAAAGGTTATGAGAAGTGTTGCTCAATGATTAGAGTGGCAGACCCTGATGCAGAGGTCTAGCCCGGCACCAGGGTTCAATTCCCCGTTTCGGCGGGTCTTGGGCTCAAAATTCCACGGACCTGATAATTCTCGCCTCTGTGCCTATTCCAATCATGGAGTCCCACTCTGCAACTCTGGGCAATAGCTTGCTTAATCTCCACAACGGCCCCCACAACGCTAAGGATGCCTGGCCTCCACCTTGGGGGTGCCCAGGAGTGGACGCCTCACAGGGAAAGCCAGGATGGGTTCCAGAGCGGTATTCGTACAAGCGCCTTGAGACCCTTGCGGGTGAGTAGTGCGCTATACACGTATCAATTTACATGTACATATATACAATATGTTAGAAACGGGATCCCTGGCTGGCCAGGGCTCACGCCAAAGTCAGTCAGAGACCACCACTCCTAAGTCAGGGCAAGGGAGTTACACGCCAAGATAACCCCTGCTCACCCTCTAGGTAACGTGGCGCGAGCAGCAAGGCTAAACTTGGAGGCGGTATGAGTTAAGTATTTGCGCACGCACCCCAGCAACAACACCCAAGGCCCACCACAAAGGAAACTCCACACAAGGTTATATAAAAAATAGCCTTTGTATTATATAAAAACACATTAGATAACACACAAACTTTACAATGTGCCAGAGGCACGGGCAGAATTTACAAGGTATTATGTACAGGACAGGGCCACATGGACCACTGTCAGGGGTAGGCACTTGTTAGAAAATAATACTTGTAGGTATACACTTAGCAAACAAACATATAATGATTAGCACCAAAATAGTACATGTAGCACACAACCAGTAATCACTGGTTAAGAGTAAATACCTCCTACGCAACCCTAAAACACTGTAGGAAATCACGCAGGGAACTAGGACCTTATCATCAGGACCTAAGGAAGGAATACCAACACCTAAGCAGGTCACTCTTAGCAAAGGGAAGGAAACCTAAACATAAAATGGGACATCAACAATCCTCTAAGCAGGGCACACCTAGCAAAGGGGATAAACATAAAATGGGACATCAACAATTGCACATGAGGTATTAAACACATTCAGAGGTGCAGGTTAGAACATTTGCGCAAGAATCACATACATCAGTAACTTGCAATGCGCAGGGTGGACATAGCACAACACTCGAACTTGTCCCTCAGGCCAACTGGCCTCGCAAGGGGCGGAATGCCCTGAGTCTCAGTGTCAGGGGGTCTGCGCAGGCAGCACAAACCACAAGCCTAAACGTAGCAACTGTCCACTAAGTGCTGGACAGTTGTAAATCAGAACTGGGCAAACGTTGGAGCCAGGTGGGCTCAAGAACAAAGTGGACAAGGAGCCTCTCAGGGGCTCGCAAAGCAAATGCGCAATGTAGAGCTTCAGCGCTTTAAACAAGGAATATGCCCCCAGAGAGTCTCTTCAGGACTCTGAATCGATGTGGCCGGGAGCCTCGTGGGCTCAAAGAATAAATGTGGCCAAGGAGCCTCTCAGGGCTCGTAAAACAATTGCCCCCTCGAGCCTCGCAGGCTCGTCAACAAATGCGGCCGTCGTTGGAGCCTCGCCAGGCTCAGGACACCACTTGGCCCCAGAGCCTCTCAAGGCTCGTGAACAGAAATGCCCCCAAGAGCCTCGCCGGCTCTTTACTCTGACGGGGAGGGGCGGGCACCGGCAATGTGCCCCGACGCCCTCCTCCCCGCTCCTGCACACAGGGCCCCACTCACCGGCTGTCTCGTTGGCGGGACGGCTCCTCGGCGGCTCTGCTGGGGCCGCGGGCGGGGCTCCCCTTCACTCGGGAGCCTCGGCAAGACGCGGCAGGCGGCTTCCTGTCTCTCGCCTGGCCCCGTCACTCGGCAATCCGCCTGACTTCCTCTGGGGCCGCCAATGGCAGCGCGGCCCTGGGGGTGAGGAGGCGGGACTTCCGGGTCGCACTAGGCAGCGGCCCGGCAACGGCTTTCGGTGCTCCTGGGCTGCGGCGGTGATCACGGGGCAATGCCGGGTGGGCACCGGCTCGGAAATAGAAACAATAGCATGGGCAATGCCGGTTGGGCACCGGCCTTCGAATAAAAGGCAATGCGAGGTGGGCACTCGCTCTGCCGAAAATCGGCAAAACAGAACGGGCAGATGCCGGGTGGGCACCGGCGGCACACAAAGCGTTTCTAAGCGCTAGCACTGAAGGACAGGTGCTCCCAAGCGCCACAGGACAAAAATAAAGCGCTCACAGCACTAGGAGCCAAGTAAAGCGCTTTCAAGCGCTAGGCAAGGGATTCCAGCGCTCCCCAGCGCTGAAGGGCAGAGAGCAGCGCTCTCTCAGCACAAAGTCAAGCACAAAGTCTCTTAGGCAGGCAGGGGGGGCAAGGCAGGGCCAGAGCCAGCTCACTGGGTCTCCAGGCAGGGAGACAATCCAAGTGGCGGTCCTCCTGGCCCCAGCAGCAGCAGCAGCCCCCTCTGGCAAGGATCCACAAGAAGAACCAAGGAACCATTGTATGGGGACACAGCCCCTTTTTATACAGTAAATTCCCTTTGTCTCATGGGTGCAGGGTGGGGGAAAACCAGTCGCAGCTGGTTTTGAAGTACTCTGTGTACCTCAACCACCCTTTCTATTCACTGGCAGGGCTAGGGACATCAGTCGCACTACAGGGGGTGGAGCCAGCATTGTGTGGGGAAAGTCCAGGCCCATCAGGGACCAGGTGCACTCCTCCCAAGCCATCAACATGCTAATCTCACACTCACCACCGGGCAGACCCATCCAGCCTTCCTGGAGCCAGGCTCACCAGCCAGCTCCAAGCAATCACACGGCAGGCATATTTTACATTAATATGCCAAGTCCTAAAAATGTCATTTCTACACATGACACACACATGCCACATACACCATTGCGAAGCATTCATCCCCACGAGCTTGCACATACCAAATTCGAGCATGCACTCCCCACGCATCAGGAACTACTAGGGACACAGACATTCCCCATGCATTCCTATGGGAGAGCAGGCCAGCCTAACTACATACACGCACTTTACTCTGGGACACAGGGAAAAAGTGCGCACAGACCAGAAAATCATCCACACAGATCACAGATCTAATGCAAAAAGTTTAGGGGTGAACCTGCCTTAAGGGCCAAGTCCAACACAACCCCCTTCCAGCCAAAACGCAGGGCAGACCAATCACCACCGTGATGGACTTCCCTACTTGGGGCGATAAAACACGGACGCGGGCCCGCAACTGCAGGGACACCCTCCTGTTTTATGCCACGATGAACCCCTGGGGTTCTTTCTAAAACTATGATAGGGACTAACTGGGCTAACCCCTTGGTAATCTCCAGCTGCCCTCGGCGAGGACCAGGCCCTACGCCACCCAGGTGCCACTGGTTCCTGCCTACTCACAAAGTGGGGGGTAGTAACCCCTGGCACATAACAGCCATTTTCCACTCTTCCTGTCTGCAAGACAGGGCTAGACTGCCACTGGTTCTCCAGCCTAGGGTCTACAACCTTAGGTGGACCAGGAGTCTCAGGGAAGGCTCTCCTCCCCTTACCTCTTCTCCTAGGGTTCCTCCTCCTCCTGCGAGGGGTACCCTCTAAACACCATTCTCCCAACCTAGGGTTTAACCCCTCAGGTGGTACCGGGGTCAGAGGTGGGCTTTCCCACCCTCTGCACCCCCTTCCAGAGTCCTGCTCCCTCCCAACCGGGGCGGTTCCTCTGGAGAAAGAACTGGCCAGGACACTGATTACAGTATTCTCACCCTTCAGGTCAGGCAAACCTTGAACCTGGACCTCCAACCTCCGGTCTAGAACCTTTGGTGGAATCACTGCCTGGCACTCCAGGACTTCTGAGGACTCACATGTCACTCCCCAATCACTCTTTTCACTGGACTTCTGTACTCTCCCTACTGGAGCAGTACTGCCAGACTCTACAACCATGGAAGCTATGCTTACAGATGCTCCAGGTCGCCCACATACCAGGAGATCTCCCTCAAGTGGACTAACAGGTAAGCATAGGTCCCCACCCTGGTGTTCCCTAAAGAAACCATCCAGGCTCTGAGGCAGGGCTTCGGGCGTCTGGGGACTCTCGGTCTCACACTCACTCCCGCTCCACTGAGACAGACAGCAAGCCCCTACACCCTCCTCACTATACTGAGACCTAGCTGGGCTACTCTCACCCTCCTCCACTACGCTGGGTTGGAGAAAACCTGACCCACTATTATTGGAATCACTCACTAGCGGCGCTAAGGAACCTCTTGCACCTTCCCATCGGTCTGCTTCCTCTGCAAGTTCATATGGTGCAGACAATCCACACCCTACTAGGTGTTGGCGCAATCCTGGATAAACAACACTGAGCATCTGCTCCCTGAGAAACATATCAAACAATATGTCCCAATCACATTTCGTGGGCTCCCGTACCCAATCATACAGGGCTCTACACCAGTCATCCACAAAATCTTCCCAAGACTGGTGAGACGGTTTCCGAAGGTTCCTAAACCTCAACTTATTTTCCTCCTCTGGGGAAACAGAAACCATACTCGGGGAACTGGGAGTGGGACTGTTTACACTGACAATTAAAAAGCTGCCACCACTGGACTCCACCCTCCCTGGGGAATCCAGACAATTACAACTGTGGTCGGGGGAGAGTCTATCTTCTAGGGCTGCGCTCTCACGGATGATGGCCCTTCTCTCCACCTCTATCCTCTCCCACGCTAGGGCTCTCTCGACCTCTAGTTGTTGTTTCTTAACACCCAACTGCGCCATAGCCTGGGCATGCTCTAACATGAGCTGTTCCATCGCTAGCTGATGCTCCCTCTCTTCCTTCCTATCTAACCAATCCTCTGGGGACAGGGAAAGGGATGGGGCGCTGGTACTGACACTAGACCCAGCAAGGGATTCCCTATCTATGGGGTCCTCACTCTCTGCTGACATCCATCCACTGTCATCACCATCCAACTCACATTCTTCATCAGAATCTTCAGGGCTCCCCACAGACTCACCACCCTCATGGCGTGCGGCCCGGGCCCTATCTCTCTCACTGTGCTCACGATCCCACTGATCCTTTTGCCACAGGATCAGGCTGTCCCTAAGCTGGGACTGAGTAACCAACTCACTCACCTCTATGCCTCCCTTTTCACAGAATCTGACCAGCTCTAACCTACTGTATCTAAAAAGACCACAGAGGTCAAAAACTGGCTCCATTTTGGCGGACGTCCTCAAGAAAAGTTTGACACCGGGAACCTGGGGGTCTGAGCTAAACAGGAGAATACAATCAACAAAATTCAGCAAGATTCCTATCTCAGAGAACTTGCACTCCTCTGTCCAGGTAAACACACACTCATTCACACACAACCCTCCCCTCGGACTGGTAAGGCAGTTTCTACCACCCCTGATTTTCTCAACCTGACCACAAGCGACACAGGTACCAAACTCTGGCAGCAGGGCGGGGAACAAGGTACTGGACAAAATACAAAATGACACCTTTCAGGAGAAGCAATACTGATCTTCACCTAAAAAAACAATCCCCAAAATGCGGTTATCTAAAAAAATGTAGAGCTTTGAAGCGTGGCCTGTCGCCACTGTGGTACAGCGCAAACACAAATCCTTATCCTCACCGCTTGCCGCCAATGTTAGAAACGGGATCCCTGGCTGGCCAGGGCTCACGCCAAAGTCAGTCAGAGACCACCACTCCTAAGTCAGGGCAAGGGAGTTGCACGCCAAGATAACCCCTGCTCACCCTCTAGGTAACGTGGCGCGAGCAGCAAGGCTAAACTTGGAGGCGGTATGAGTTAAGTATTTGCGCACGCACCCCTACAACAACACCCAAGGCCCACCACAAAGGAAACTCCACACAAGGTTATATAAAAAATAGCCTTTGTATTATAATAAAAACACATTAGATAACACACAAACTTTACAATGTGCCAGAGGCACGGGCAGAATTTACAAGGGATTATGTACAGGACAGGGCCACATGGACCACTGTCAGGAGTAGGCACTTGTTATGATATAATACTTGTAGGTATACACTTAGCACACAAACATATAATGATTAGCACCAAAATAGTACATGTAGCACACAACCAGTAATCACTGGTTAAGAGTAAATACCTCCTACGCAACCCTAAAACACTGTAGGAAATCACGCAGGGAACTAGGACCTTATCATCAGGACCTAAGGAAGGAATACCAACACCTAAGCAGGTCACTCTTAGCAAAGGGAAGGAAACCTAAACATAAAATGGGACATCAACAATCCTCTAAGCAGGGCACACCTAGCAAAGGGGATAAACATAAAATGGGACATCAACAATTGCACATGAGGTATTAAACACATTCAGAGGTGCAGGTTAGAACATTTGCGCAAGAATCACATACATCAGTAACTTACAATGCGCAGGGTGCACATAGCACAACACTCAAACTTGTCCCTCAGGCCAACTGGCCTCGCAAGGGGCGGAATGCCCGGAGTCTCAGTGTCAGGGGGTCTGCGCAGGCAGCACAAACCACAAGCCTAAACGTAGCAACTGTCCACTAAGTGCTGGACAGTTGTAAATCAGAACTGGGCAAACGTTGGAGCCAGGTGGGCTCAAGAACAAAGTGGACAAGGAGCCTCTCAGGGGCTCGCAAAGCAAATGCGCAATTTAGAGCTTCAGCGCTCTAAACAAGGAATATGCCCCCAGAGAGTCTCTTCAGGACTCTGAATCGATGTGGCCGGGAGCCTCGTGGGCTCAAAGAATAAATGTGGCCAAGGAGCCTCTCAGGGCTCGTAAAACAATTGCCCCCTCGAGCCTCGCAGGCTCGTCAACAAATGCGGCCGTCGTTGGAGCCTCGCCGGGCTCAGGACACCACTTGGCCCCAGAGCCTCTCAAGGCTCGTGAACAGAAATGCCCCCAAGAGCCTCGCCGGCTCTTTACTCTGACGGGGAGGGGCGGGCACCGGCAATGTGCCCCGACGCCCTCCTCCCCGGTCCTGCACACGGGGCCCCACTCACCGGCTGTCTCGTTGGCGGGACGGCTCCTCGGCGGCTCTGCTGGGGCCGCGGGCTTGGCTCCCCTTCACTCCGGAGCCTCGGCAAGACGCGGCAGGCGGCTTCCTGTCTCCCGCCTGGCCCCGTCACTCGGCAATCCGCCTGACTTCCTCTGGGGCCGCCAATGGCAGCGTGGCCCTGGGGGTGAGGAGGCGGGACTTCCGGGTCGCACTAGGCAGCGGCCCGGCAACGGCTTTCGGTGCTCCTGGGCTGCGGCGGTGATCACGGGGCAATGCCGGGTGGGCACCGGCTCGGAAATAGAAACAAAAGCACGGGGCAATGCCGGGTGGGCACCGGCCTTCGAATAAAAGGCAATGCGAGGTGGGCACTCGCTCTGCCGAAAATCGGCAAAACAGAACGGGCAGATGCCGGGTGGGCACCGGCGGCACACAAAGCGTTTCTAAGCGCTAGCAATGAAGGACAGGTGCTCCCAAGCGCCACAGGACAAAAATAAAGCGCTCACAGTGCTAGGAGCCAAGTAAAGCGCTCTCAAGCGCTAGGCAAGGGATTCCAGCGCTCCCCAGCGCTGAAGGGCAGAGAGCAGCGCTCTCTCAGCACAAAGTCAAGCCAAGCACAAAGTCTCTTAGGCAGGCAGGGGGGGGCAAGGCAGGGCCAGAGCCAGCTCACTGGGTCTCCAGGCAGGGAGACAGTCCAAGTGGCGGTCCTCCTGGCCCCAGCAGCAGCCCCCTCTGGTAAGGATCCACAAGAAGAACCAAGGAACCATTGTATGGGGACACAGCCCCTTTTTATACAGTAAATTCCCTTTGTCTCATGGGTGCAGGGTGGGGGAAAACCAGTCGCAGCTGGTTTTGAAGTACTCTGTTTACCTCAACCACCCTTTCTATTCACTGGCAGGGCTAGGGACATCAGTCGCACTACAGGGGGTGGAGCCAGCATTGTGTGGGGAAAGTCCAGGCCCATCAGGGACCAGGTGCACTCCTCCCAAGCCATCAACATGCTAATCTCACACTCACCACCGGGCAGACCCATCCAGCCTTCCTGGAGCCAGGCTCATCAGCCAGCTCCAACCAATCACACGGCAGGCATATTTTACATTAATATGCCAAGTCCTAAAAATGGCATTTCTACACATGACACACACATGCCACATACACCATTGCGAAGCATTCATCCCCACTAGCTCGCACATACCAAATTCGAGCATGCACTCCCCACCCATCAGGAACTACTAGGGACACAGACATTCCCCATGCATTCCTATGGGAGAGCATTCCAGCCTAACTACATGCACGCACTTTACTCTGGGACACAGGGAAAAAGTGCGCACAGACCAGAAAATCATCCACGCAGATCACAGATCTAAATCAAAAAGATTAGGGGTGAACCTGCCTTAAGGGCCAAGTCCAACACAATATTATACAAATAATTTCCTCAAAGTTAATAGGACATATGTACAATTGTTTCATTGCATATTGAGTGTGCCCAGTACAACTACATTATCTGTTTTATGATCTATTATAGTAGCTCTGAGCAACGATTCAGCCTTGAATAGGCAGATTCTATAATTCAGATGTACTTCTGGGTGAATATGTGACCAAAAATCTATGCTAATGATGAGAATTAAGCAGTGTCTAAAGTTAGTGGAAAGAAAAAATGTGTAGGATCTACAGGCAATTACCCTAAATGAATAGCTAGCTCTTCCTCAGTATTTAAACCTGATGGTGTTTTGGTTTGAAGATCTATAATAAATCTCGATCAGAGTCTCCGTAGCTGGATTTCTCTGTCCCCTCCATGATCTTTAATGGGGACATGATCAAGGCAGAAGAAACGGAGGAGGTTACGATCACTGTAATGTTCTTTGGCAAAATGCCTAACGACTGGATAGTTTTGATCATTATGCTCTACGGCTCTAGCATGTTCAAGGATTCTTCGTTTAACTGGATGTATAGTGCTACCGATATAGTGAAGGTTGCAAGGGCATACCAGACAATACACACAATATGGTGTGGTGCATGTGAGAAATGTATTGATTTTCTTATGTGCTGCTCTGCCTGGTATTTTGTAAGTTATAATTTTGGAGCTTGTTCTACGCGCTTTATAGCGATTACATGGAAAAAAGCCCTGTTAAATTTCCCAGTCTAGGTGTTCTTGGAACTGAGTCAAAATGACTGTGCACTAGGAGGTCTCTTAATGATCGGCTTCTTTTATATGTTATACTGAGGTGATCTGGTATGTCAGCTCCAATCATACCATCTGCCTTCAGGATGTGCCAATTACGAGATAGTGTACGTTGGACTTTTTCGAATCACATGAGAATGTTGTGATGAAACGGGGGCTGTTATCATCACTGCTACAACGTTGTTTACTTTTATCTTTCAATAGACAGGATCTGGGTATTTTTTTGACCTTGTCAAGATTTTGTTGCAGAATCTCATCTGAATAACCCCTTACTTTAAATATTTGTATTGACTCCTGGGCCGCCGCTTCAAAGTTATTGTCTAATGTACAATTTCTCCTGAGGCGTAGTAATTCCCCATATGGAATATTATTATTTAAGGGTTTGGGGTGACAACTACTTGCTTCCAGTATAGAGTTTCCTGCTGTGGTCTTACGAAACAGCGAGGTACAAATTTTACCCTCCTTGATGAAGACTTTAAGATCTAAAAAGTCAACTTCAGTTGCACTTATATTGCCACTGAAATGCAAATTTACAGTATTATTATTCAAATGTTTTATGTAAGCTTCAGTCCTAGAACCCTTCCAGAAAACAAAAAAGTTGTCAATATATATCGGTGCCACCCAATAATTGAAGAGACCCATTTCTGATTCTCATCAGCCTATGCGACCTGCTTCTCCCACCAGTTCACGTAGCTGGGGGCGAAGCAAGTCCCCACCGCCGTAACTTTGATTTGTCTAAAATATTGTTTCTGAAACAAGAAAATGTTGTTGTTCAAACAGAAGGTCAAAAACTTGATTAACATCTCATTGTGTAATGCAAACTTTAAAGAGCGACTTTTCAGGAAATACTGCACTGCTTGAATACCATGATGATGGGAGATACCTGTGTATAATCCTGTTAGATCCAGAACAATCATCAGCATATCGGGTTCCCATACAATATTTGAGATTATCCTAATGAAATCAGTTGTGTCACTTAATCTAAGAGGACAAGGTTTTAACATAATCAATCAAAAAGAAATCAAGATATTGAGACATGGATTCACTGAGACTTCCCTTTGATGAAATAATGGGTCTGCATGGAAGTAGTGTTGCATTTTTATGGATTCTGTGCAGATGATAAAATGTTGGAGTAACTGGTTGTTGGCATGTCAAAAATGTATGTTCATTGTTGTCGAGCATTCCTTTTAAGACCCATTTGTCAAGTAGTTCAAGATATTCAATTATGCTTTTATTGTAATCCTCTTTGCTGATTTTGCTGTAACATGCAGTGTCTCGTAATTGGCGTAGTGCTTCAGTGCAATAAAATTCCTGAGTCATGAGGATGATGTTTCCGCCCTTATCTGACGGTCTGCAAACTAAATTGGGATTAGATTTTAGTTTGTCCAGTGCCACTCGCTGATCAGTTGTCAGGTTCCATTGTTGTTTGTTCGATTTTTTGATGCTTTTGTTTCGCATTTATTTTAATATATATAGTCTGCTTGCTAGAGAGATGATACCAGCTCCATCCTGTGTCCAAACCTTGTGAAATTACATCCTCTACAGATAACTGCAATATATATATATATATATATATATATTTATTTGATCACCTTCACTGGCAAGTTACAGTTATGTTGTGATTCCCACTAAAGAGTGATTCCTTGAGCATCTCCTCATTCGACAGATCGAGGGTGTTGTAACCTCGGGTACATCATTTTGGTGTGGAAGGTTTTTCCAGGTGATGCAGTTCTCTGGTTCAGACTGCATTTGGTGTCTTCTCAAGTAGTGATGTCTCATAAGTAAGTGGAAGTTAGTGCTATTTCCAGATGATATGGTGGATTTCCATAGGCCAGATCTGAAGAGTATGACTCTCTATTTGATGTGGTGACCTCTGGTAATTTAAGGTTTGAATTAATGAATTCTTAGTGATTTTATGTCTTGAAGATTTGACATATGCATAGACTGATTGTTCTTACCCTCCTTTATTGGAAAAACATAGACTGGGTAAAGTTTGTTATTTTGAGTGGCATCACCTGTATCTTTGCCGATTTTCTAATAGCCCAACATAACACAAGCGGTTGTTTGTATTATTCTGCTCTGACCTCTGTATTTAATATGGGTATCTATCTTCAGCCCTCTGCTTTCTCTGTCAATCGCTTGTACACTTTTTAGGCTCTATGCCCTTTATAGATCATTTTGTATTTACCCAGGTAAGTCTTAACTTCCCTGGTAGTCTGGATCTGCCACAATTCCTCTATCTCAGCTGCCATCATTATATTTTGACTTATTGATCACATGTAGTTGTATGCAGTCTCACGTTTGAATTCAGGCTCAGACATATGCTAGTGCCCACACTGCCACTACCTCTATGGTGATCATGCAGCATCTCAAGCCTGCGGAAGGGAGCTGCCACTGTGCTCCAGTCGATCATTCACATTTTTTCCCCATCTCCACCGATAGCCTGCAGCAGGTAAGCAAGCAGAAGTAGAAAATGTGCTGATATCCAACCAGAGACCAATCTCACTCTGCCCCAAACAGTAGACATTTCTTTCAGTTACTTGAACAAGAAAACCCACATCCAAAATGTACTCTAAAATAGTCAAGTGCATATAGGTCACACAATCACATAAACCAATTGAACATGAAATATTATATCCAAATGATTTATTTTAACCTGTCTTGCTCCTTATATAGTAGCTTTGGAGAACCCCTAGTCTCTTATATAACTTTAATTACCACAGCCTTTGCCATTCAGCTTGATGGTCTGTACATGTATGATATACGGGTTGCCAGTGTCTTAGGTGTTCTATCACAGTGGTGGGTGGTCTTTCTGAGTTAGCCAGTAGTGTCTGTCAGGCTCCTAATTACACTAAAACAGAACCTCATGAGATCATGGAACCCTTACAACATTAGGATTTTCAGATGAACTATTCTCTATACACATGATGCTAAGGTCTACAGTAGACAAACCAGTTGTAGTCTCTAGAGTGCAAGAAGAGAAATGTATCACATAGGAAAACTTGAAGAAAAAGGCAAAAAGAACAGAACAAAATTCTAATTTCATGCTAGAATACCTTAAGACAGGAGTGATTCCCATGAGGCTAAGAGTTGAAAATATTTCAGGCCTATTCTTTGAGCTGCGTAGACTTTGGGAAAAGGGTCTTTCATCTCAAACCGCTGCTCCTGAGACTGAATGATTTCAAATATTGAAACTGGCAAGGATTTAATAATAGTTCTGAACAAAGAAATTGTAGAATTAGAGGATACAGTTAAAAAATCAAATATTCTGGAAGAAGCAAAGAAAAAACTAGAAGTCAATGCAGAGATGGACTCCTACAATGAATACCTACTTATAGAAGAAAACTGATAAATTAAGGCAAGATCTGAGATACTTATCTCAAGAAATACCATATCCATACCTGCAGGAAGGATTCTACTTCGACGACTATAGAGGGTAATCCAACAACACACAGGTCGAAAGAAGAGCAAGGGTTACTTTTACTGACACTTCTGAGTCAGCTGGAGAAGGTGGATCTAATAGATATAGTCAATTCAATGATAGACCAGATACATTTGTCTCACACAATAGTACTTTTTTAGAACAAAAGAGGTGAGGTACCAGAGGACAGTATCAAAATTGAGGGTGAGACAGCTATTACCAGCAGGACCGCTCCCATCAATAACTACAAACCAGGCGCTATCAATATTGGAGGTTATAGATAATCTTCTAAAAATGTATCGAAAGATATGTTCGATCCAGCCATCACGAAAATCCTAAAAAAAGGACTTTCTTTTGTACCCAGTACAAGACTTAATAAGTTTGAATCAATCAAAGACCATCACGCTTTTTTTTAGAAGAATACGTTTAAAAAAAATCTATTTCACAATAAGGAATCTATTCCTGATCCCAATCTTTCAGGTCTTAAGCCACCTTTGGAATTTCTCCCTAGTTTTGACACACTTGTTCCCGAAGTAGACATATTTGAAAAGACGGTACTGCAGATTCTTACGTTCGTACCGAATTCCCCGCCGCCCCCAGCAACCGTTTATAGATCAATCAATGGCTCTCACTGCTCCAACAAAAAAATGAAGTCACTGTAAAACCTTCTGATAAAGGACATAGAAGATTAGAAAAAGAAAATGAGAAGTATGTTCGCCAATTCTGACCATTACATTCAGGTCAGAGGTACCCCTCTTTGGAATACTTCTTAAAAAATAAAGAAGATCTGCGACAAATCCCTAGAGAAAAATCTTATTTCCAAAGCAGAATATGAATACCTTTAATCCCATGATCAGATGTTTTCAGTACCATATGGGGTTCCTAAAATGCACAAGGACAGAAACAATCCTCCGTTGAGACCTTTTGTTTCTACTATTGGTTTGGCGGCGGTTCCTCTTTCCAAGTATATTGATACTTTTCTCAACCCTCTGGTGTCAGGATTTACTTAATTTATCAAAGACACAGACCAGATGATTTTGAACATAGAGGTCCTCCCATTTAACCCGAATGAGACATTTTTGGTAACTATGGCCATAGAGGCCCTCTATATAAAAATCCCCCAGCAAGAAGCATGGGAAGCAGTCAAGACCATACTGAACAGTGAGTTGCAGGCTGGACCTCATGCATTCATTTTAGAATGTCTTGACATCGTTCTGACAGAGAGCTTCTTTGAGTTTGGGGACCTATTCAAACAAATTATAGGAGTCAGCCTGGGGGGCACTTGTGCCCAAATCGTTTCAAACATCTACATGGGCCTTTTTGAGCGCACATTTATCTACAACAAAATAATGCCATTCTATGAAAATGTAAAGATTTAGGCAAGGTTCCTAGATGGCATTCTTTCATCTGGGAAGGCGATGAAGAGACCGGTTTGTAATTTATCAGTTGGATAAATCTTGGTGATGAGAACCTAAAGTTTAATCCCAAAATCAGCAATATTAAATAATTAGATACAAAGTGAAGAAGGAAAGCTTCAGGTTTTCCTTTACACCAAGCCTACTGCTTGTAATACATTGTTGCATTTCAGAGTTTCCACCCAAGAAGTCAATGCCAAAGAATCCTTTTTGGCCAATTCCTCAGAATACTCGGGAATTGTAGCACCATTGTGGAGTACGGTTACAATGCCCAAGTTCTAAAAGACAAACGCCCGGCTAGAGGATACCCCAAAAGGCTCATTAGATAAGACTGCAAGAAGTATTACACTCAAACTTATATGTTTGAGAACAGACAGCAACAAAATTCTCAAAAACTAGTGTGTGTTGTCAGGCACTCAAACATTAATAACAAAGTCATACAAGTCATTAATATACACACTGGCATTTTTTGAATGTAGAATTAGGCCTGGCCTTACAAAGACCGTTGTTTGCATTGAGACGCAACAGGAACTTGAAAGATAGACTGGTTAAACAAGACCCAAGACAAACTCCCAGTTTATTCAGAAATCAATCACAGGACCGAATCCGATACAAGGCAGCCACCATTATGTGCCATTGTCATACGTGTGACGGACATTATTTCTGGCACGGTCCCTTATGACAAGAGAATAATCAAACTGGAAACTATGACCAAACTGCAGGACCCTGCAGGACTCTGTATATAATATATCTTATCATGTGGCCTTGCCAGTTTGGTTATGTAGGGGAAACTGTCAGGAAATTTAGAGCACGGTATAGTGAAAACCAACAAATACAAGCCTCTATGGTTGAGCACTGTATGGGAATTTAACCATACTGAGAATCAACTCAAATGGACTATCTTAGAGAAAATTAAAGATAAAAAAGAGAGAGACAGTGCGATGTACTAAAAAAAACAGGAGTTTTTTTGGATTTTCAGTCTGGAAACAGTAAAGAAAGCTCTTGAAACATTTCTAGAGCCTTCCGTGTCAGTTTTTCTCTCTATCCATTTTCAGTATAGGTAGTTGTGGACTGGATTTCGTTTCAGCCCTTATAGACTCTTTCCATCCCACTACTGTTGGTCCTCTATATGCTATTCGCTTAAAGATCTTTTTTTTTCTTCTAGGGTCCTATCCTGGATAGAAAGGCATTTTTGTTGCTCTGTATTCTCCCCCTGAATTACCTCCTGGAGTTTTTCCATACTGGAGCAAGACGCCCTAAAAACCTACATTTGGTCTTCAGTGTTGAAATCGGTTGCTCTGCTTCAGCTATCCTCGAACCATGCTTGTCAAGTTACGCTGTCATGCTATCCATCTGCAGGTTGAGGATATCAATCTTTGCGTCAATGGATTGAAGGCTTTGTTGCATATTAAGCATCATGCGCTCCAGTTTGCTGCTAGTGCCCATATCCAGATCAAGTTCAGTGTCTGAGGCAGCTGGAGTTTGAGATTTCGCGAGTCTCCAGGCCTGTCTGACAGCCGAGATGCCGCCACTGGGTTATATCTGCCGTTCAGCGTTCTGATGAGGTGTGACGCTCTCCCACACGGTGTACGATTATACACAGGTTGCTGTTGGTAGAATTGAGTTGGGCAGGCCCACTCCAGTTGAGACAGATACTACGCTCAGCACCTCACAAGTTCAATACATCACCATCTACCACCATAAACTGGTGGCGAGTTGCAGCACAGTTGAGGCAGATCGTCCCCTAATCTTGAACAGGACCAGGGCAGTGCGACATGTGGGTCCTAATCGTCCCCTCCACAACCCATCCTAGTACCTGTGTGGCAGCAGCGATTTTCCTCAAACTGTGCAAAGTGGAACCTGTTCCACACTTGACTCTCAAGATAGTAAGGCTTCTCAGGGAGGTGGTCTGGGGTGCAAGAGCTCAGAACTCAGTAGTAAACTGCTTAACACAATGATGACATTGTCCTTCCCAAGGCTTATTTTAGTAAAAAGAAAGTACTACTATCACAGTGAAATATAATACAACAAAATTCATTAGGCCTGAGAGGCAAACATGCAATTGCAATTACGATGCCTAGTAAAACGACCAGTCTGCTATGGCATAGAGTGTTTATTTCTCTGTGATTCTTGCCATAGGCACAGATAAGGCATAAGTGGAGTTTGCTAGGTCTCACTCTGAACAGTTCAGTTCAACAGTTCAACCCAAATTGAACGGATCATTTAGGTAACTGTCCCTATTCTCGCTGTATAATGTGGTCTGCGCATCTGCTTTGGCTTCTCGTTTCAGGTCCTTTTGCCTGTTAATGTTGTTGCAATCAGCCAACACTGCTAGGTGTTCCCCAGGCTGGCGCTCTCCGCAGTATCTCTGCTGATAGGAACCCACATTGGCGGTTTCTCTTGGGATTGGAGCTAAAGTGAGGAAGCATGACTGCTTAGTAGGCACCTATTGTGGCAGATGCCATCACCATGCCGAGGTCCGACAGGTGATCATGGTGCAATTTTGATCTTTAAACTGGGTTCACACGAGTGTTGTGCTTTATCAGGCACTTGCAACTTCCAGGCCAGGAGCAGCTCCTGCTTTATCAGTGATATAAGCTCATTCACAGGACTCAATGTGGGGTCGGGTAGTAGACCCACCAATCCTTAGGGCACCGCAGTAGTTCAAGCAGAATGGCAAGGCTTCTTGGCTTGATTTCCTTCATGACGCAGGTCAGCTCTGGCTTCACACACAAGGGCAGTCAGCAACTTTATGATTGTTCATCATGCCAGGGAAACAGGTGACTTCTCCCCCTTTACTGTCTCTCCATCTGCAGGGCCGGACAATCTCCTTCCCTCTCAGGGCAGATAGACGATCATGCTTTGTGGTGCTAGGCATGCCTTCAGTTTCTCCAGCATTTTGTGCAGACTTCAGGTGATGACCCATCTCCTCTGGTAGACTGGCTGACATGAAAGCACCAGCTCTGATCACACAGCAGACATTTCAGTACTCTATAGAAAACTCCTGTCCTTAGTCATGAAGAACATGGAACTGTAAACAAGTGGAGTGGTTCCATGGTTTGGGGTGGTTCTTTGTTTCAGATACCATTTTCCGGACGTTCTCGGTAGCAATGGGACTGGCTGTAAGCAGGAGTATTCAAAACATGCACTTTGAAGCATGTGATCTCTTCATCTGTCTGTCATCAGCCAACCTGAATAATCAAGGACAGACAGAGGGGCAGACCCTGAATAGAAACTTCCTCCCCTTGATCAACAGAAACTTCAGTCCTACCCCTTACCGCTCCCATCTACCAAATTTGGACTGCTCAGGAAGAATTAAACAGTGTTCGTTCCCTAACAAGCACATCAAGGAATTTCTAAAAGTTGCCCTGTCTCCATTCTTCTTCGCTTCATTGTCTCCAACTACAGGAATGCATGAAATGCTCTTCCACTGCTTGGAGAAAGCTACCCTCATCCTCCATCTTGTGCCATGTAAACAAGAGGCATCCAAAATTGATTTCACTGGTCCAGGGAATGGGTTGGGCTCCAGTGCTTTGAGGATATGCTTGGTGTTGGCCCAAGTTCACTGAACAGGTTCTTGGCCTCAAATAACCAGTGATAGCCATAGGCCTCTATGTACACATGAGATTAGCATGATGCCAAGACCAAAATAAAATGTCACCATATCAGTTTTACAAGAAGATGGACACTTAGGGCAAGGGTATATACTCATTTACCAGCAGGAAATATCCCTTTTCCAACACCATGCTATAGTTTTTTACTACTCCAACAAATGTTAAAGCTGAAATGTATTTTGAATTTTAACGTACCAAAAAAAAGTACAGCAAGAGTTCTTTGAAATCCTAAACTAACATTTGTCTTGGGATCACTAAAACCAAAATGCTAATTGCCCTGTTTTAATATGCCTTGCTGTTGTAACCCAAATTGTTCCTGGCTTTACTAATTTCTTTCATACATTTCCAACTCTCTTATGCTCCAAGAGAGGTAAGCCCCCCTTTGGATTCAAGCATAAGAAATGGACCTTGTTTTAAATTAATGTTCTAGTCAGAATTCCGGGGGAAACCCCTGTGGGGAAGCACAGTTTCATTCCACACATTTATGGAGCTGGTATTTTTTGTTAAAAATGAAAGCAATACACCAGAATCATATAAAGTATTATCCTTTGGGATTTGTGACACAGGTTTACCCTAACATAATTTAGATCAAGTCGAGTCAAAGATCTTTATTCGGATTAAACATCCATAAAAGTACATAAACATAATTTAGATCAGTAGTATAGTGACTCGCAAAACCTGGTTAGGTCTCGCACCTGCGAACGCATCGCGAAACGATCGTCTCTGCGAGGCCTATTGTGATCAGTTCTGCTTACAAGGAGTCAAGGGAGACTAGAGATGTGCTCGCGCCGCCTGCAGTAATCGGATCAGTTTGCATGCGTGTTCACAATCTCCTGTCTCCCTTTTAGTTCCTTGCAAGCAGACACACACGAGCGCACACACACGAACGCACATACACGCACGCACGCACACATAGAGACATCCCCCCACGCTGCGCGCGCACACACACACACACACACACACACACTCACACTCTCGCACTCGCACACCCCCCCCCCCCACACTCCCCGGGCTCTTTCCGCGTGTTCCGTGTCCCTCTCTCCCTCGGCAGCCATTGGGCCAGTCTCGGCATGGGAGCTCCGGAGCGCTGGTCTTCACCCGGGCCCCCTCCTGGGACCCGGGACTTCAGCTGCCGGACTTGGTTCTCCATAACAAAGAGCGCGCATGCGCGGGCAGCCCCCGCCCTCTCACTCTCAGCCCGGGCTGCTTTCGGTTTTGCTGTCTTCCCTGTTCGCTGGCAGCCTGTTCCTCCTGCCCAAGTCGCACACTGGACATAATTGTAAAGTCTTACATTTGTGGCCGAAATACTAAACCCAGTGGGTACCCGCCACCATACCGCCCTATGTCAGAAGAAAATCCGCCTTACAATCGCTTCCGGATTTAGCACTTTAAATACAAATCGGGGACTTTTTGTTACTACCAATCTCTGAAACAGACACGGAGTGTTCTTCTGGAACTTGGAAAGTTCACTTAGCTCCTACTGTCTATCTAGTGTAACTTGTGCCACAGTAGTGACGTACAATCTCTCCATTTTCGCACGGTTGTGACGTATGTTGATTCCAGTATCTCCTAAGGATCCGTGAGTTATTAGTTGCACGTGCTCTGAACGGGTTTGTTTACAGTCGTCGGGCTGAGGGTTACATTCGTGTTTCACTACGAAGGGGCACCAGTGTCTTCAGGGAAGGAAGGCTGCGTCTTTCACTCCGTCCCTTTAAGGGTGTAGAGTCCCGCTTTCCTCACCTGCTGCCGCCACCTTTTCACACTAGATTAACGCTGTTTATAACCTAACTGTTCTCCAATTAGTAGTATCTGGCGGCAAGGGTGTTCCCAGAGCTGGCAGCCTCCTAACGAGGCGCTGCACGCCTTCTCCATCTATCAGGATCATGTCCTATGAGTAATTGTCATCCTTAGGTGCTCTTGCGACATCTGTACAGCACACTGTTTTGTGTAATGTCAAAGTATTGCATATAGTGCAAACCCAGCTCCGTGCAGAGTCGGTGCCTGGCAGCAGAAGCAGGCCTGCACTGACATGCTGTGAATAATAATCTGTGCTGTCCGGTGAGACTGGACTACAAGCATGGTCAGTGTCGCCCTGCGTTCTCTTATGTTATGTTATGTTATTAAGTTTTATTGAGCGCGAACAGCTGCCCCAGCAACGAGGCGTCCCGGCGCTGAACCATAACAGTAACCTGAGGGAGGGAAGGGAAAGGAAGGACAGAAAGGGATTAGGATGGGGAGAATAGAATGGTTTTAATCGCCTTGCGGAAGGCCAGTAAGTTGGTCATGGAGCGAATGTGGGGTGGCAGGGAGTTCCAGAGCCTTGCCCCCAAGACTCTGAAAGAGCGGCTGCCTATTCTGCTTAGCCTTATGCGTGGGGTCACAACCAAATTTTGACCCGAGGAGCGTAGGGCACGCTGAGGGGTGTAAGACTCTAGGAGTGGGCGCAAGAGACCAGGGCAGTCAGTCTTAAGAATTTTAAAGACAGTAGTAAGAGCTTTGAACTGAACTCGGGCTTCCATACGCAGCCAGTGTAGTTTCTGGATGGTATTTCTTGCAGAGCACCTGCGAGGGAGGCCTACAACTGCCCTGGCGGCAGAGTTTTGTATGCGTTGTAGCCGCGCCATCTAAGCTTTGTTAAGGCCAAGGAAAAGGACATTGGCGTAGTCCAGTCGAGCCAGGATGGTAGACTGGACAATCAGCTGGCGTGTATGGTGGTCAAAAAAATCAAGAATTGGATGAAGGCTCCTCAACAGGCCCACACAGGTGGCAGCAAGTTTCTTAGTGTGGGTCTGGAAGTTAAGAGATGCGTCCACCCAGACGCCAAGGTTTTTACCACGGTTTTGGGGGGAGGGATGGGGCCCAGTGCAGACGGCCACCAGTGATCAGTCCAGTAGTCGGGATTTTTACCTAGGAGCAGCACCTCCGTTTTGCCAGCATTCAACTGGAGGCAGTTGTGTGACATCCAGCGTGCGACTTCCTGTAATCCGTTCTTGAATCTCGCCGCTGAGATCGAGGGGCCTTCGGTCAGGGAGATAACCAGCTGGGTGTCGTCGGCGTACGACACCAGCGCCAGGTCCCATTCTTTTGCTATTTCAGCGAGAGGCTGGACATAAAGATTAAATAGGGACGGGCTGAGCGCCGATCCCTGGGGGACGCCTTGCTCTATGGGGTGAGGCTGCGAGGTGAATGGGGGGACAGAGACCCGGAAAGATCTGTCCGTCAGGAACGATCGGAACCACTCTAAGGCAAGGTCTTTAATTCCTATGGCTTCGAGGCGTTTAAGTAGGATAAAGTGGGAGACCGTATCGAAGGCTGCGCTAAGGTCGAGTAAAATCAGCGCAGCACTTTGACCGGCGTCCAGGATATCCCGTAGGTGTTCAACAGTGGTCAGCAGGGCGGATTCGGTGCTGAATCCTGGCCTGAAGCCGTTCTGTGATGGATCTAGGATTTGATGTTGCGTCATATAGTTGGCAAGAACCTTGTTCACGTGGGCTTCTGCCAGTTTTGAGGCCCATGGAAGCAGTGAAATTGGTCTAAAATTTTCTGGTTTAGATGGGTCTAAGGTAGGTTTTTTTAGGATTGGAGAGACCCAAGCCTGCTTCCAGCAAGTGGGAACCACCGCTGAGGAGAATGAAAGGTTAAGTAGGGTAGTCAGAGGAGGAAGGAAAAACTCCAGAGATTCTAGGAATTTGTCGGGTCTCATGGCGTCTGTGGGAGAGCCAGATTTAACTTTGGTGCACAGTTTAGCAAGTTCGTCAAGTGTTATGCTGGGGATGAGGGACAGACTGGGACTGGGACTGTCAGGCAAAGGCTCACGAGGTTTGGAGGTGTCCGGAGGGTTCTGAGGAAAGGTGGAATAGATTTTCTTTACCTTTTCCGTAAAGAAGGTGGCAAGTTCATCGCATTGTTGTGCGGAGGTAATACATGGGGCTGGGATGGAAGTATCTCTAAGTTCTTGAACAATTTTAAAAATAGTTTTTGAGGGATTCGAACTGGAGCTGATTGCTACCGCATAAAAGGAAGCACGGGTGGTGCGAACCGCCTTGTGGTACGACCTTAGTTTTAGTAGGTAGGCGGATTTATCCGTCTCCTTATATTCTTTCCTCCACTGGCGTTCAGCTTTTTTGCAGTCTTTCCGCATGGTTAAAAGATTCTCGTTGTACCATGGGTTAGATGGAGTGTTACGAGTTTTGGTCCACTTTGCAGGGATTAGGGAATCAAGTCCTGAGTTGATCCATTTTTGAAAGGCCGCATAGGCTGAATTAATGTCTCCGTCAGAGGGGTTGAGGTGGAAGTTACCTAGTTTATTAGTAAGATCGCTAGGTTTCAGTTTATGCCAGGGTCTCTTGTATCGAGAGCTGGTAGGGTTTTTCATAGTCGAGTCTCTGATCTTCAAGAAGAATTTGATAAGAGAGTGGTCAGTCCACCCCATGGGTTTAGGGGGGTTAGCCAAGGCGTCTGAAAGGTTGGAGAAAACAGGGTCCAATAGGTGCCCGGCAGAGTGAGTGGAGGTTAGGATGAGTGGGCTTAGCTGAAGGGCGGTGAGATCAGCCTGAAGGTTCTTAATGGTAGAATCGGTCAGGGAGTCGAAGTGTAGATTAAGGTCTCCCATGATGGTGAAGTTGGGAGAGGATATCACCAGAGTGTGCGCCACATCTAGGAGTTCCTCAATGAACCTGGCAGTAGGGCCGGGGGGTCGGTAAATATAGAGTCCGGATAAGGTGAAATGGGGACTAGTAGAGATTTTGAATCGTGCGCTTTCACAGCCCCAGATAGATTCCTTTTTAAAGGTGCAGTTGTATGACGATCTGTATATAACAGCTATCCCCCCACCCCTGGAGTCTCTATTGATGGTTTTTATAGAGAAGCCCTCGGGCAGCGAGAGATTTAGGATGCTGTTTTGGTCGTCGTGGAGCCAGGTTTCGCATATAAACATGATGTCTGGACGTTCCTCTGTAATGAGGGTGAACACTTCGGCATGGTGTTTCACAAGGGATCTGACATTTAGTTGGAGGATGGTAAGGGTGTATTGCTTATGGGCAGTAGTATTGTAGCTGGCTAGCCCAGGTGAAGGTGTCCTAAAACTGCAGGGCTTGCAATACAGACCTGTTTGTCCAAGGCAGCCTTCAAGTTTATCGCATCTTGAGTCTGGTTTGAGTGCGAGGAGGGACTTTCTATCGTACTGAAGTTTGTGTGGTACGAGTTGAGCAGGGGGACTGGCGAGAGGCGATGTTCTGGCGATGACGGGCGCAGACGGGCTTGCCTTAGGCGCGCCTTTGGCGCGCAAACGGCGCTCCCGCTGCGCTTCCTCCAGATGCACATATTTTATAGGGGGGCAGGGGCGGGAGGGGGGGCGTGGCCTCCGCAGCAGTAACTGATCAACAGTCTCGTGTCTGCGCTAAGCTCCGCAGCGCACGAGTTTTCAAAGTTAAAAGCACAGATTACCGTGACACACAAGTGAGGTATTTAAAAAGCACAGATACAATTTTTTCTCAGAGAAGTTGTCAGCGCACCCGGCTTCCGCCTCAGGAGTTACGGTGTGGGATGGACGCTAGAATTCAGCGCCTTTATATAGCGTGGGAGGGGGGGCGTGGCCTCCGCAGCAGTAACTGATCAACAGTCTCGTGTCTGCGCTAAGCTCCGCAGCGCACGAGTTTTCAAAGTTAAAAGCACAGATTAACGTGACACACAAGTGAGGTATTTAAAAAGCACAAATACAATTTTTGCTCAGAGAAGTTGCCAGCGCTCCCGGCTTCCGCCTCAGGAGTTACGATGTTAGTTAGGTTTGAACTGCACATCTTTATAAAGTGAAAGCACAGGTTACAGGTGATTTGACCAGAATCACACAATCGGTTGGTTGAAGTGCTGAAGCTGCGATTAGAACCCCGGTCTCCAGAGTGCAAGGTCAGCAGCTAAGACACTGGACTCGGGCCCTTCCAGGCTGTGCCAATCAAGCATTCTACCTTGAAGGAACTGGTTTCATGACCCACCTTGGAGGTACCGGTTTCATGACCCACCTGGAAGGTACAAGTTTGATGACCCACCTTGGAGATACTGGTTTCATGACCCACATTGCAGGTACTGGTTTCAAGACCCACCTTGGAGGTACTGGTTTCATGACCCAACTTCGAGATACTGGTTTCATGACCCACTTTGAAGGTACTGTTTTTTTCCTTCGCATTTTTAACTTAGCCAACCAACTCGAATGCGACTCCTCGGCCTGTGGCAAGAGAGGGAAGGGCGCCGCTTCTTTCACCTCCAAACTCTTGTCTTGCCCCCCCTAAAAGGTATTGTCCTAGTCTTTCCCTGCCTAATCCTTTTCTGTAATTTGTACAATAACCCTTCCGAGTCTGCCTTTCTCCCGTGGCTTTTGTACAGTTAGTATCAAGGTGTGAAAATGGGCCAGTCCGTTAATCGCAGCCTGCGTCTGTATGTGACCCACAGCTCATAGGTTGGAAACATGGCAGGGCTGACTTGGGCTTTCATTATAATTTTAGAAAATTTAGTTTCTTGATATTGGGAGAGAATATTTAATTATAAATGTTTGTAAGGTGTGTTCTCGGAAGAACAGTAACAGGACAGTCATATCACCTATAAGCCTTTACGATATATTTTCTTGTAAAGTTACTCAAAGTTACCTAGATTAATGAATAATTTAGACAGAAACGTTTTGTTTAATTTGAAAACATGCATTATCAACTGCGCTTATGTAGTTGTTGAAAGTGTCTCAGATGCACGAGTCCGTATCCTGCCCCTTTAGGTTCATGTTTTGCCTTCTTCACAATAAATATGTGTACCATGATTGGGCTTTCTCTAGAATCTAACATATGTTTCACCATGTGTGTGCGTTGTAATGTTTTTTTAACTATAAATTGCACGGTGCAATTTAGTTTTTTGTTTGATAGATGGGGGAGTACAATGTACTTTTTATTTCTGTTCCCGCTGTGTAGCTGTCTGGATCGGTCGTGGTATGAGAATCGGTTATTTGTAAATATTGAGGCTGCATGAAGATTGCATAACAGTAGAGTTTAGGAGTGTCTCCAGCATGCCAGTGCCATATTTGCCATTTCTGTGATTTAGGATCTGTTGATGGGGTCACCGGTTTTGTATGGAGTGATTGAGGAACTCTACCGTGACTATTTTACATGTATTAACTTTGCCAGGATTTGTTTTCTAGAAACACATAGCTTGATAAGATGATTTAGAGTTTTGCCAGTGGAATTTTTGTACATGTGTTTCAGATGTACACCCTCTGCTCCACTGGCAAAGAAAATTCACCCATTTTGGAATTCTTTTCATTGGCATCTGTGGTTTCTTCATCAGAGTGACTATCCTCCATGGGCAAAGCCTCTATATTGGTGATAATACTGTCAGCAGTGGCATAACAAAACTTAAGATGGCCCCCTTGCAAACTACATGGAGGGGGCCCTGACACTCTGGACCCAATCAGGAGCTCTCAGCTGAAGCCTGTGGACAGGGCTGGAAGGGGTCCCTTGGAGCTTGCCACCTCCCACCGCACCGCAGGGGTTGCAGGGGCTATCGTTCACACCGCCAGTGTGAAGACAGATGTACCATACTTATATGTAGACTAGCTAACATGCTGGATCCCATCGCGTTAGGTACCCTAAATTTGCTATTTGGTGAATGCCCACCATAAAAAAGCCAATAAACTAAAACAAGTTGAACAGAAAAGGAACAAGCATTTGCAATGCAATAGGTCTCGCATTTACGCAAGTTTAAGCTTTTGGCATTGTAAATGAGAATGCCTTTTCTTTATGTTTTTAAAACCAAAACATAAATAAAAGGCATTGTCATTTACAATGCCAATAGCTCAAACTTAAGTAAATGCGAGACCTATTGCATTGCAAATACTTATTATTCAAATGGAGAATATAATTTGCCTACTGATAATAAGCTGACAGGAGGATTGTATATAGTTTTGAGCTAAAAGAGTATGGGACATCTAATTTTAGAATGAGTGAACAAAGTTTCTTTGGCTGAACTGTAGTGTTTTTATTTATGGAATGCTTCTGTCCATTCCTGAATAGAACTACAATGACAGTGTGGCGGTACCATCATGGATATGAACTACATAGTAAGCTGCTGCAGGTCTAAAGAGTTGTGTTTGACATGAAATGTATGTTTGAGAAATGTGTGGCTGTAGCTGGGCATACTCCTGCCATCTAGTGTTTGACACAGTTGTGTGCAAGTTGTTTTTATTTAAAGAAGTCTTTAGAGTCATGAGGTTCTGACTCCTCCGTTGGTGATGTGCATGGTCATGGACTCCGTTGTTAGATTGTTTACTTTCCGCCATCTGGTTCAGACGTCTGCTCCAGGTCAACACCGTCGCCGTGCTCTTTTTGATTCACACAGGTTCCTTCTCGCCGCTGGTATTGTTCTTTGAACGTCTCCCTTACTTTCTGTCTTGGGTCGACGTTTGATTACTTCTCTTGAGCGGGGTCTGGGTCGACCATGATACCTCAGGAGCCTCGCCTTCCAGGCCTACTCCTGTCTCTCCATCGCCTCTCTCCACCATGCCTTGACAGTGATAAAGGACACTATTTCAATATTGTTTGCTTTGCCACACAAAATATCCTCGGACCGATCTCGATCAGGGCTGCAAAATGTGCCTCTCATCTAAACACAAAAAGGTAATCTGTGATGCCCGCGGCTCCAAGAAGAAGCTTATTGACTGTCATGCTCGTCGACTCAAGATGTTACTTAGGGTCGGGATGATATCCTGACCTTTTTGGTCCCGAGAACATTGAGGGTTAACATCATACACAACCGCCGGCTGCAGATGAGACTTTCTCCCGTGAAGAAAGGTCTGGCTCCGACCTGAAGATCAAGGACCTTCTGTTAGCCCAGCAATACATGAGTATGGCACCCCCTCCCCCTAAACACTGCTTGCAACCTGGGCAGCCTGCTGCCAAAGGGCAATTGGCCACTCTGAAGCACCAGAGACAAGCTGTCGGACCACAATTTACTTTGGGCCATGGTTAGCACTGGCAAAGCACTTCGCATACTCCATCCAGCTCTAGTTCGGGGCACGAGAAGCATTTGAGATTGGCTGCTTTGGCACAGGCTACTCTGGCACTGGCAGCAAACTCACCCTCTGCACTGACCACATCTGCCACTGCACCAACCTGAACCCTGGGGCTGAAACCGAAGGTACACTCGGAGCTGAAGACCTCAGCATCGACCTCCAAGTCTGACACCAGCAAAGTCGTGCCGATTCTCCACAAGCTGCAGAAGGAGCTTGACTCAGGACAGACACATCTGGTCATCCACCCCAGACGGGCCGGATTCTTGCCCACCCCTTGGACCCGGCTGCTTCACCCTCAAAGTCTATTGTCCTTCGAGGAAGCTTTGGACGTTGTGATTCCAACAAAACAGTGCAAGAAGTGGATATGGCAACCAGCCTCTTACCCCATGCACAACCATACCCTCGACCTATTCCTCAGCCTTCGCTCTCACTGCCTGCTCCTCCAGGGGATCCTCTTGACATCACACCTCTGGGGGCTCCACACTCTGATCCGGTTGGGCATCTGGGGATGACACACTTGACGCTCCTCCGCAGTATGACCCATGGGACTCCTACGATGTAGACCATGGTACACAAACTTTTATCCTGCCTACACCTCCCCTCTTTAAGATTCCACGCCCTTTCAGGAACCCATTGGTAAGGCTGCATTCTTCTGTAAGGTGAAACTTCACTCAGAGCCCCTAGAGGAGGACTTCCTCTTTGAAACCCTCTCCTCCACTGCCTGCTCCACTCAGTACCTCCCTTTGCTCCAGGGCATGCAACATCACACTCCTGACCTTTTCAAAGCCCAGCGCGAGCTAGGGCCATAACACCTAGGGTGGATAGGAAATATAAGACCTCCCCTACTGACCCCATATATATTCGTGGTCAGCTCCCACCGATTCCCTAGTGGTCACTACTGCTCGTAAACGAGCTAACTCACAGGCCAGCGAGGATGCTGCATCACATGAGTAGCAAAGTAAACGCATAGATGCAGCAGAGAAAAGGGTGACCATGCAATTTGCCAACTAATGGCGTATAGCAAATTCTATCGGCCTTCTTCCAAGTTATGATCGTGCCCACTGGGACGAGATGGAGAAGCTACTCCTATACCTACCAGAGGAGCACAGAAAGAGGGGACATAAAATAGTTTCTGAGGGCTAGCAGATACCTAACCCCTCTATCGGCTGTGTCCTAGATTCAGCAGACACTGCTGCCCGGGGGTAAAGTCTATTGTCCTGCTATGCAGACACACCTAGCTCCATATTTCTGGCCATGTTGACCATGCCTTTTTGTCATCCAATATCCCTTTGGTCCATCTAGAAAAGATTTTTAAAAAAGATACAAAGACAGCTAAAGCGATAAGGGCCCTTCAAACACCTGCTACCCATGGCTCTTTTCACTGCACACCTTACCTTGGAGGCTCGAAAACCACCTACCCAGAAGCCTCCATGTCCTACCAGCGCACCCAGAGCCAGCAATTCTCCCCCCAGGGTTAATTTTACAGGGTCCTATAGGGGCAGAAACTTTGAGGTAGAGCAAAGGCAGCTCTCCTAAAGGAACTCTAACTACCACCAAAACCAGACTTCCCTTTACTTCTCCCCGACCACAAAACACCTGTCTAGGGGCAACTACACGTCTATTGTCTGGAGCTCATTTCCATGCCTACCACCATTCCACCTTGCAAACACAGACTCACCTGAACACAAAAGGCTACTCAGAGAGGAGGTTAAAGCATTTGTACTCAAAGAGCTATAGAACTCATCTCCTGCCGTCAGCAAATCATGGGAGAGTACTTCCTAATACCCAAGAAAAGACCAGTCCCTCAGACCCATTATGAACCTCTGGCCCCTAAACGAATACATCCTCTCAGAGCACTTCCATATGGCTGCCCTTCAGGATGTCATTCCGCTTCTCCAGCAAGGCAACTTCATGGCTGCACTTGACCTGAAGGATGCCTATTTCTACTTACAAATACATCCAGCCCTTCGCCGCCATCTCACGTTTGTGGTCAGCAGAAAACATTACCAATTTAAAGTGCTGACCTTTGGTGTTACTCCTATGCCATGGGCATTTACCAAGTGCCTTGTGGTGGTGATTGCACACCTGCCAGTCAGGGCGTCCACATTTTTCCATATCTGGACGGTTGACTGGTCAAAAATGCCAGCAGTGCCACAAATGCACACAGGGCATAAAAACCCTTCTTCATTGGTTACAGTTTACCAATAAGGCCACACAATCCCCCTCCAACCCCATCAGATCCAATGCATCCTTGGGGCTATTCTAAACTTGGAGGTAGGCATAGCCTAACCAAACTCTGCCAGGATCCAGTCCTTTCAGACACTGCTTTCTCTTTTCCAGCCAAATCAACAGCTCACGGTCAGAACGGTTATGCGCCTCCTAAGCACGATGACCTCCTGCAATGCCATAGCCCCACATCCCAGAACACATATGTGTTAGTTGCAGGAATACTTATTTATTTATTTATTTATTTAGAATTTTGTAGAGCGCACAGCTACCTCCGACGGAGGTGTCCTTGGCGCAACAGTGGTCTCAGGCGGAGGGTCATTGGGACAATCTAGTGTTGATTGCCTGCCTCACTTATCTATCTCTGCTGTGGTGTAACACTAACAACCTGTTGCAGGGGCGGCTTTTCCTTGAACCCAGTTCAGTAGAGGATTGTTTCAGCTGACACCTCCCTTACAGGTTGGGGCGCACACTTACAAGATCTGACTATCCAGGGCCAATGGGAACCCATTTATCAGGGCCTCTACATCAATTACCTGAAACTTCTATCAGTTCACCTAGCACTGAAGGCTTTCTTACCTCACCTGATGAACAAGATTGTTTTGGTCTGGACACAAAATATGACTGCCATTTAGTACCTTCAGGAACTGGGAGGGACACACTCTCCACAACTGTCTCTGCTAACCCAGAACATTTGGTATTGGGCTCTCCGTCACAAAATTAATTTGTTAGTGGAGTGCCTTCCGAGGATGGACAACTAATTTGCTGACGACCTCAGCAGCATGGGGCGCCAAATCCACGTGTGGGAACTCCATCGGCAAGTCCTCCTCAGCTTCTTTCCCAGATAAAGTTGCTCACAGATAGACTCGTTCGGAACAGCAGAAAACAGCAAATGCCCAAACTTCGCCTCCAGGTTCCCACACCAACAGTCCAGCTATAGTCACAGTCAAAATACTTTATTCGGTTTTACGAATAGCAAACCATAAAAGCAATATTTCAACAATAAAAGGGACCATTATGTAATTAAAAATATGTACATTTAAACTCGGACAAGTAATAAAATAATTCATTCACATATTAATACAAAACAAGTTAAAAAGCTTTCATCCCAGATGTGCAGACTTGAAACAAAAATGTAATTGATACCATAACTACAGTACAAGGTTCCATTATTTGGGAGGCTTTTTCTCAGTCTCAGTGCATTTTTTAAAAACCAACCACAAATAAAGTGCTTTCTGGGCTCAACATTTGCAAAGAGCAAAAAGCCGGACGAACCTGGGTAAAAGAGGTTTTAGGAAGAATCTACAGGGAACGTCATACTAATTGCAAAAGAACATAAAGTGCATTAGGTAAGTAATACTTTATTTGATTTGTGAAAATCATAAAAGGGTGGGTCTTGCCACCATGGGATAAAACTTTACATCTTTGAAACAGCATAAAAACAACATAAATCACATAAAAAGATAATACATTAAAGTAACGCAAAGCATTAGCAAATTGCTCGAATGTGCAGTTACTGTGTAAAGTTGAGAAACACAGATGGAACTGGGCACGGGGATAACTGTCTCATTGCAGCTGCCAGTCAACAAATAGATATTCTAAACGGGGGTACAGTGCTTGGGGGTTAAGTGTAACTTGATGGAAGTAACACATTGTTAACTCAGAATGAAGTTTTTTTTTTTTTTTTTTTTTTTATGCCGGAAAAGTGGAATGAAGGGTATCCATTAAGAGATTGAGGGAGAGTCTGGGCCCAGCCCATGGCGGGCCAATTGGCACGGGTCGTCTTTAATTGTTTCCTTGTTTTCCAGCTCTTGGGCAGCGTGGGCCAAGAATTTTATAGTTTTGCAGGAAAGTTGTATCCAAGACCCGCTAAGGCATTTTATTACAGCCGCCCTGCAGGTTCTTACTTGTGCTTCTCTTAGGAGTGGTAACAAGAGCGTCTTCCTTAGATTTTGGAGTGCCGGGCATATGCATAATAAATGCAATAATGACTCTACGCCCTTGCCACAAAGGCGACAGTTTGAAGTTGGCCAGGTACGCAGCCAATTGGGGGTGAGATCTTTGCTCGAGAACCAACCCAGCCTCAGAAGACTTAATTTCCTCTTGTAGTGATCCCTAAAACAATCTTGCAAGTATGGCTGATGTTTCAGATGGTTATATGTTGGTAACACAATCCAGGCGTGGCTTTTGCCAGCCACTGCGCCTTTGTCCATTATCAGCGATGCTTGTTTGATAGCTTTGTTGGTGATCTGTTTAAAAATGTTATAAGACACGGGTGAAAGCCAGGCTTCTTCCAGCTTTAAAGACTGAAGCGCTTGCCTAAGGGACCTATATGTTAAATTCGAGAACCCAGCCTGTTTTTCGAACTCTAGCCAACAGAGGTGGGCAAGTGAGTTGTCTTCGGCGTCCCTCATACGCCAGTAATATTTGGCCAATGCTCCTTGTCTTGCCGGAGTCTGGTTTGTTAATCCATATTCCAGACGTATTTGGGCCTGTGAAATGTGTTGCGGGATCGAAAAAAGGTGTTTAAACAGTTTGGATTGAGCAAGATTCAGCGCTGTAGAGTCCCTAGATGCCATCAATTCCGAGCCATATGTGAGCGATGGCAAGAATTTAGCAGCTACGATCTTTAACATGTGGCCGGTTGAACTTCCACTTAAATGTTTTTGTATGGTTTTAAAAGCGAAATGCAGTTGTTTGGCTTTTGATTTCCCCTGTTCTAAATGATGTTTGTACTTTAGTTGGTAATCAAGTATGATGCCCAAGTATTTGTATTTATCAACCTGTGTTAATATAGAATAATTTAACCTCCAGACATATTTAAGTTGTTTCTTTCGGGAACTGGAGAAGCATAGGATGTTTGATTTTTTGAGGTTTATTGTTAGTTGTGCTTTGGAGATGTATAACGCGAGTTTGGAAATCAAGCGTTGTAAGCCAAGCGGCGTTTGTGAGAGGAGCACAATGTCATCTGCGTATTGTAGACTCACAATAGGTGTTTGTCCCAATTTCGGTGGGTCCCCCTGAATTGTGCGTAGGTCACTTTCTAGGTCTGCGGTGTAGATGTTGAAAAGGCTGGGAGCCAACACGCAGCCTTGCTTTAGTCCGTTAGAAGTTTGATATTTCTTTGTTAGGCATCGTCCATCTCCTTTTTTTTATTTGTACCCAGGTGTGTGAGTATAGTTCTATGATTGCTCCCAATAGCTTTGGTGGCGCACCCCAGGCTTTCATTTTGGCCCAAAGTTTTGATCTAGGCACTTTATCAAAGGCCGCTTTTAGGTCCAAAAAACAAGTGTATAGCGTGGAGGAGTTATTGATAGCCTTTTTAGCGAGAAGGGTTAGCGCGGATACATTTGTTAGAGTACCCATTCCGGCCCTAAAGCCTGTTTGTGTCAGTGGGATTAGCCCTTTGCTGTTGACCCAAGACTCCAGTTCTACCAATAGGTTTGATGCGTAGATCTTGGCCTCCACGTCTATTAGTGCTATTAGCCTATAATTGTTGGGATCTGATCGGGACCCTGATTTGAATATGGGGTGTAGAATGCTGCCCCTCCATGAATCAGGAATATTCCCGGTCCTTAAGCTGTGACAGAACAAAGGGGATAGGTCCTGTGGAGATGAAGCATCTCAGCCAGAGGGACGGCAAAACCTGCCCTTTATGACTTCCCTTTGGAACAGCAAGTTGAAGGTGGTAATAGTTAAACCTAAATCTGGTTAACAGAAACCGCTCATGGGATGAAATAGGCCATGTTAGATGAGGTTCCAGCGAGGGGACGGTTTTAAGTAGCATAAAGTTATGAACACTAGGTTTACCCAGTTCTGCCCCTTCTCTGTTATATTTTTGCCATAGGGAAAAGGTTTTATTAACATAGGCCACATCTTCGATGGTAATCGTTTCAGGGCTTAAAAAGAGGTCAAGTCATCCAGGGTCATTAAAGCAGGATTTTAAATATTTTAGCCAGGGGATTTTAAGCATGTTATCCAGAGTCAGGGCCTCTTTAAGTAGCTGGTGATTTAGGGTAAGATCATTATTTAACCAGCATTTCATCCAAAAAAGCAGGGGTCGCATAGCTAACGTGTCGCCAATAAATGGGAGCCAAGTTTCTTCATGAATGATTACATTTGAAGTTCCTTTTGGTACTCCCAATAATTGTTTTAAAAAATTATTCTCTGCCACGTGAATGCCCTTCACTACTGTATATCCCCATAGCCCGCTGCCATAGCTGCCAGTTGCAACACTTTTTGCCTGATACAGCTTCAGCATTGCAGCAATTGGGCATTTGCCCATTTTGCTTGCAAAATTGAAGATGGTGGCATTCGCCCGTGTAAACTCCCCTCTTTTCTTCTCAGCTAAAGCAGCCCAACTTAAATGGTCATCAAACAAAACTCTCAAGTATGAGAAAGTTGTAGTAATGGGCACTTTTCCATTGTTTATCATAAAGGGGAAGTTGCGTTTTGGACGGGTCCCGACCTGCAGTATGAAAGACTTGGAATTGTTTATGGCTAAATCACGTTCAAGCAAAAAACAAGTAATAAAGACCAGGGGGAATTTTAAAGACCAAGCTCCAATATGTTCCCTATAGACTAGTAACAACACATATACCGGAGGGTCTAACATCAAATTGCGCACAATGTGTCCAAAAAGGGTAACCTAAGACAACCTAAACCTATGTGTATCCAAATAGGGTCATCCCCCAAGTGGTCAGAGAAGGATGCCCATCAGTCACCACACGGAACCGCCCTTCATCATTTGGGATTCCGCCAAGACCACCACTGGGATAGCCAATCAACTATCACGGTCGGGGGTCCAGATGTAAAAACGAACTCCACCGCCGATCAGTAAGGTCTAACTGTGGTCTTGCTACTCAAGTTCTGAGGATCTTAGTACACATATCAAAACGAGGGGACTGATGTTGCAGTGCTCAAAAAGGTGTGAAAAAATAGAAAAATAAGTGATTATAAAATAGGATTGGGGGGGGTACTAATAACTTTATTCAGGTGTTACCCACCCTCCCAAAGTTAAAAAGTAGTCAGTGACAGTCACTAATATATGGACTGCCCGAATGTTCTATGTGGTCGACATGTTTCAGCAATTTAGTGACAAGTTCGTCATTGCTTTCTTCAGGACCGTATTTACTGATGGCTACTGCAAAATAGTGATTGTGAAAACAAACATGTGCTCAAAATCAAAAACAGATACAGAGATCACCTGATATCACTAGGTGTTCCACTCCCTCTTTTCAAGTTGTACTGAAAAAGAGGAAATAGAGATATAAAGGTCGAACGCAAAGTATCCTTTAAGACAACATGGCGTATAATATTATAACCATAATTATGATTAATAATAAGTATCATTAACATATACTGATGGCACTACTCACTGAGTGCACACGTATTATCATTGGGGCCATTTTTATAAATACCTATGTAAAAAAGCATAAACCATCTTACCATACTTGTAAGAGGTATTGACCTCACCCCACCAGGCCACGGCTCAGGGAAAAGGGGAAGCACCGCTCTATGATAGAAAGAGATAAATTTACAGCACTCTGTTCACTTTACTCCAACTATCGCTTGCGTGAAAAAATCGAGTCATCACACGTGAAACCAAAATGTCACTCGCTCTCATCTCGTATGCAAAGGTCACAACCAAATATTGGTGGTGGAAGTCTTATGTTTTTATTGGTGTATGGTGAAGCAAAAGCAGCTTACTAGAATAAAAGCTGCTCGTTCCGCATGTGTTTTTAAACCACCAGCGCGTCGTCCAGACTCGCCAAACTCTCGTTCTCGCACAAATAGCTACAGACAGGCTTATGTTTGTGTATGGAAAAGCAAAATAAAGCAACAGTGGCTTAATAGAGTAAAAGCTGCTCGTTCCACGTATGCTTTAAACGACCAGCGCGTCGTCCAGGCTTGCCAAACTCCCGTTCTAACACAGATAGTTGCAGACATGCTTAACTGGTTAGCTTTCAAAAAACCTTTTCCTACCTGTCCGTCGGTACTTCGAGAATCGGCGTCCGAGCCGATCGGGGATGTGCCGAGGGGTGGAAAGGCTTAAGATTATATCATATCGCGTGATTGGGTAATAAATGCTCACTTGGTACATTGCAGATACTCGAAAGACATAGGGCTTCTGATTGGCTGATGGGGATTAGTTACTAGCCAGTCAAGACGCCGTATTTGTTCGATAACTGCTCTGCCTCTCTTTTGTTTTTTTAAGGCTCGATCTTTATTCAGAACTTTGTCAACATCGCTGTACAAAGAACGTGTGCATAACTTTATTGGCAAAATAAGCAGAACATGTCCAAGTTTAAAGTACGAACATGACTATGTCTACGAACCAGGCACATCGTTAGACAATAGCTAAAATTGGCATGTCTGTGTTGGTAAATGAGACAAGTCTATAAACGAAACACATCGTTAGATAGTAGGTAAAAAATGACCAACCGCAATGTTAAACAGTGCTATAATCGATGTTCAAGAGGACATCAGGCTGTTGATCGGCTGCGAAAAACTCGCTCGCTACCCGCCAGCCCATTGCCAACTTTGCTTCAGAGCTGATCAGCCCATCAGAATTTTTTATATATAAGAAAAGAAAAACAAAGGATCTTTAAATATCACTTGATTGGTGCTGTTATATAAAAGGTGTGTAATACTTAAACAGTACAATTGGGCTGGTTTGTCAATATTGAAACCACAAACCGTCACTTTACTGATGACTGGAAATGACCAACCATGACGTTAAGAAGTAGTATAATTTATGTTCTACATAATGGGGTTTGGGTAAAAAAGTTTGTATAAAAAATGACTCACCGCTCAATAGAGGGATTGAATCGTGTCAAACAGTACTATAGAGAACAGTTCCCAAACCAGCATTTCAAAGTGGACTTAGCCATTACCAACAACTTCAATGATTACCAAGAGGATTACCGTTATATATAATCAGAGGGTCGACCAGGGTATGTCGTCATTCAAACCCACCCGATTAGTGCCCATCTTGAACACCCATTTCTGTTCTTTTAACAAAAGATATTTAGACACATCGGTAACATGCGCAGGAATGTGAGGCTGTTCAATCACAGTCCACTGGAACGCAGTCGAAGGATGGCGTGCTTCCAGGAAGTGATTGGTGAGTTTTGTCGCTTGTCTCTTACACCTAATCATGCTCTTATGTTCAGAGAATCTAACTCTGATTTTCTGGGTTGTCATCCCTATGTACTTCAACCCACAGGGACAGGTGATGAGATAAACGAGATTCTCGCTGTTACAGTTCGTAAATTTTGACTGAATCCACGGTCTAGAAGTGCTGATATCAATTTCAGTGGTCTTTCTCGTTTGTGGGCAAGATTGACACATACCACAAGGATGGTGACCTGTGACTGGGGGAAGATCCCATAGAGAACCTAGAGCCCTAGGTCTGTCTTCACGTGGTCGTGTATGGATCAACCGATCCCTGAGGTTAGGTCCTCTTTTAAATGAAAACAAGGGACTCTGAATTGAGACATTGTCCGAGTTGAGAATAGACCAATGTCTCTTTACCACTTTTTGTATGTTGTTGGACAAAGTCCCAAAGGTGGTCACAAAAGTGATCCTATCCAGTGGAGGTTTCTGCACAGAAGGTTCAAGAAGAGCCAAACGGTTATTGTTACGGGCACGTTTGAGAGAGCGTTTTACTAATCTAGGAGGGTACTTTCTTGAGACTAGTTGATCTTTTAGGGCTAGAGAATGTGTTTTGAAAGCCTCTGCATTAGAACAGTTCCTCTGAACCCTTAAAAACTGCCCGTACGGCAGGTTGTCCCGTAGGGACTTAGGGTGGTGACTGTCGAAACAGAGCAGGGAGTTTTTCGCCAAAGGTTTCCTGTACAATTCGGATTGCAAACCCTCTGGAGTTACTGTGATTAATAAGTCTAGGAACGCTAGTCTGTCCCTTCCAACTTCAATTGTAAAGCGGAGGAAGTTATTCCGATTGTTCAACCAGGATAAAAATTCATTGCATCTTTCCTCAGTACCCCGCCATACCACTAGGACATCATCGATGTACCTTTTCCAAGTTCTAATACAATCAATGAAAGGGTTCGTGGTCACCAGTACGTGCTCCTGTTCAAAAGAATGAACATATAGATTTGCCAAGCTGGGAGCGTAAACGCTCCCCATACTGGTACCCGATACCTGAAGGTACATCGAATCCTCAAATTGAAAAAAAATATTTTTCATAGTCAAGGTGGCACAGGCCATGATAAAGCTGACTGGGGTAATACTGTCTAGATCTCTTGACTGAAGTAGGAGCTGGATCACTTCAAGAGTTTCATCCTGAGGTATTGATGTATATAATGCCTCTACATCAAAAGATACCAGAAGATCAGTATTCACATCAAATTCAATTTCGGGCAACAGGCGTAATATGTCAGTGGTGTCCTTTAAATAAGTTGGCATTTCTCGGACCATGGGACGCAAAAAATGGTCAACAAATGTTGACAAAGGTTCAAGAACCGACCCAATGCCCGAGATAATAGGGCGACCCGGAGGTGGTCTCTGCTTTTTGTGCACCTTGGGGAGGGCATTAAAATAAGGGGTGATTGGATGTGTGGTACATAGAAAAGTTGCTTCTTGTGACGTTATCCAACCTCCGGACACTGCTTCTTCAATCGTGGTCTGAATCGTGGCTTTCAATTCTTGCGTAGGATCTGTATCCAAAAAGCGATAAGATCTTACATCGCCTAATTTGCGCAAACATTCTGCCCGGTAGGTGCTAGTGTCCAAAAGAACAATAGCACCCCCTTTGTCTACTGGCTTGATGGTCAGTTGGGCATTCATTGATAGTGTCTTAAGAGCTAATTGCTCTTCTTCAGGAAAGTTGTTGTAACACTCCTTCTCTTGTTGTGTAAAGAGGTTCTCAATGCTCTTCTCGATAGCATGTTCAAAGGCCAAAACCTTGGGAGGCATCTAGTGAGATGGTAGGTAAAAAGTGGATTTTTTCTTCAACCCAGTATTGACATCTTGCATTACCGTTTCTTGTTTGTTTGTAAAAAAGAAATGTAATCGGATCTTCCGTAGGAATTTAGACACCTCAAGTCGTGTCTCAAAGTGATCATTCCTATACGTTGGTACAAAACCCAGACCTCTATTGAGAGCCTTCTCTTCAATGTGTGTTAGTACATGTTGACTCAAATTGATTACGAGCCCGGTTCCAGGCTGGTTGTCACTTGCTCCTTGTTCTTCGTGGTAGTGCTCCTCCGGTTCCTCACTGATGTTGTTGGTGGACTGTAATGCACCTGTGGTTGTTGTTGGCCTCTTCTCCTGCCTCGGGACCGTCCTCGGCCTCTGCCTAAAAAAGGCTGTCCTCCAAAGTTAGTGGGATACTGAGGTGGAAAAGGCCCCATGTGTGGTTGGAAAGGACCCATCTGTTGTGGTCCCATTTGTGGAGGGAAAGGCGGACTGCCAAGGGTTGGGTGGCCACCACATAGGTGTTTGGTTCTGTTGATTCCCTCTCCAGTTATTGCGGGGATTCCTTTTGCCCCGACCTCTACCTCGTGATCCCTGGTTAATGGAACCAGTATCACTTCCTGACGAGTTCTCATCAGAACTTGATGTACCGTAACTGGACCCTGTTTTTCGCCCTTTCGCAGAAAAATCTGGTGGAGTGTAAATCACGTTCAGCCATAAAGCTGCGGAAAGCATTCAGTAAAGATTGCAGGCCTCTGGCAGTTCTAGCCAAGAGGACTGCATTGTCCGCATAGAGGAGGACGGGAAGGCCCCTGCGCCCTACGTAAGGGAAATCCACCAGGTTTCAATCAGGGACTTCTCTAACTCGTTAATGTATAGGTTAAAAAGAAATGGTGCTAAAATGCACCCATGCCTTACTCCCCGGGTAACTGTAAAATCCCTTGATACCCCAAGATCGTGTGAGAATCTAATGTTTGCCCTGGTGTCCCTATGTAGATCCCTTAGGAAGTTAACAAGAATGACATCCACCCCCATGACGTCCATGGACTGCCACAATTTCCCCCGATTGACACAGTCAAAACCGGAGGAAAGGTCCATGAACGCCATGTAGATGGCACCCTTGCGAGCTACAGTATACTTCCCAAGGATCACATACAGGTTAAGACATTGTGCCAGGGTAGAATGCTCGGGGCTAAACCCGAACTGAATATCAGAGACTCTGTTTTCTTTAGCCCGGGTGGTCAGTCTGTTCAGGACTACCCCTCCCACTACCTTGACTACAGAATCAATGAGGGAGATTGGTCTGTAGCAGCCAGTGCTATTGCGTTCTCCCTTCTTTAAAATAGGGACAATCGTTGAGGATTGTCCCTCGTAAACGGGGACAATGTTTCATTACTGCCTTCCAATTTCGGGTATACCTTTAACATGGTGCAGGTAAATATGGACTCAAAATGATGTACCCAGTCACCTTCTGTGTTGTTTGTGCTAATAGGATCCTACCCTTCTTCTCCAAATAGGAGTTTGTTAATTATTCCCCAGAATTTCGAGCTGTTACTTAGTGTTTCGGGTTTAAGGAGCTCCTTCCACGTATTATCCTTACTACCGATTTCCGAGATGCCAAAGCCCGTTTATAATTAAGGCGAAGGAGCCTGATTCGAGATTGGTCTCTTGGGATGGACTTCAGACCCGCCTTTAACTCTCTCGCCGCTCTCGAACAAGAGCTGTCGAACCACTTGGGGTCTCTGGGTAATAATTTTTTGGGGCGGGTAGACAGCAGGGTTCCCGCCTTTTTAGTAGTAACCTTGAAGGCATTAAGTACAATCTCTGGAGAGGAGTCAGATGACATGCATACTGCTAAGTCAGGAGCACAAATTTCCTGGATATTATCATAAAATGCTACCGGATTCACCTGGGACCACTTAAGTCGGCCCCTACCGTCTGTAACTTTTAACGCACCAGGCGCTGCTTTCTTCCCTTGTTGGGTCAATAGATCACCACCAAGGCGTACACACACAGGGTTATGGTCGCTATATATAATACATTAAATTTTAAACTTCGCGAAAAAAGATTGTAAGCCGGTCTATGTACGAATATGGTCAATGAAAGAGCCCCCATTCTGTCCTTTAAAAGAAAGAACAGGCCGTTTACTATTTATTTATTTATTTTATTTTATTTTTAGAGTTTTATATAGCGCGAACTTGAACCGATTAGGTTATCAGAGCGCTTTACATAGCATCAGTTCCGTTACATGTTATCAAAGCATTTTCCATAGAATCAGTTACGTTACATAAGGAACACATTTCTTTTTGTTCTAGTGAATAGGGTTATCTCTTCACACGGGGGAAGGGATACACCTGGCTATACTCGAACAGTCACATAGGCGACTAGTCGTTAAAGCTATATCTCTAAACACAGGGAAGGGATACACATGGATACAATCTAAAAATCACATAGGATACTAGTCATTAGAGTTATCTTCTATCTACACAGGAGGGACATGACTGGAAATACTCTAAGAGTCACATAGGGGTGGTAGAGAGTACAAAGGTCCACTGCAAACACTAGTGATAAGAGACAACTGTTAGACGGACCGGGAGGGTCGGCCGAGATTACGGGGAGAGGTCTCCAGGGAGAGCCGTCTCCAACGACTGTACAGATAAGTAACTTCCCCCCCACAGGCAGACACCACACAAGATTGAAGGTTAACGAGACTTTATATGCAATTCTTAGGTTACGTTGGTATGATACAAGGAGGTCTGGACTCAGGGGTCCCCTCGATTCGAGTCTGTGGTTGAGGAAAGGGGTAGCGGGACAGTCTTAGTTACCGGTGAGTTCAAAATAGCTCTCAATCCTCGAGCTCGGCGTTCTTGATGATCGGGCCGTGGAGGAGCCAAGCAGGTCCCGAGATGGATGAAGGAAGGATGACGGTCCGCAGCGGAGCCTGCAGGTCCCGGTGAAAGATGACGGTTATAACGGTCCGCGGCCACGCCAGCAGATCCGGACGACGATGAAGAATGAAGGTTACGACGGTTGTGGCAGCGCCAACAGGCAGGACGATGGTACACAGGACAGAGCTACGGCAGCGCCAGTAGTCCGTTCAGGATGAGTTCCTCTTTGCGTCTCTCGACTCCAAGATACAACTGCCTTCCTGCTCTGGAGCTGCCCCAGTTATAGGGCTGGCGTGCTTTGATGTCCGGACCCTCGCACTTGGAGGTCGGGAGGTCCGGGATGAGGGAGTCCAGACACCCAGCAGGGGGGTGGAGCCAGCGCCCGGGGAGGCGATGGGCGAGCGGCACTTGGTGGGGGAGAGCCATCGACACCTCCTTCTCCCATTGACTTGCCAAGTAGCCCGCTCACCTCCTGGGTGGATGGTGGTGCCGGGATGTCTGAGGCCTGGCCAGGCCCAGGGTTGAGGTCGGCCGGGGGCCAGGCGGCCACGTGGTGAAGTGTCCAAGATGGCGGCCCGGGCTGGGCGCGTGGGCCGGCAGTGGATCGGGCCCACGAGGTCGACATGCTCGAGGGCAGGGGTCCCTGAGGGGACGGAGGACGTACAATGGTGGTGTGGGGTGCTTGTGTGACCGGGCTCGGGCCTGGTCGAGCCGGGGGAGAGCGGCCCTTCGTGTGGCCTGTCCAACATGCGTCCCCCCCAGCTGAAGGCGGGGAGAGTCACCCATCCTCTTGGGGACTCTCTTCGTCGAGGCGGAAAAATCGGGACAGGCCATCCGCGTTGGCGTGGTCGGACCCAGGCCGGTGTTCGACTGTGAAGTCCATACCCTGCAAGGATATGGACCAGCGTAGCAACTTGGGGTTTTCCCCCCGCATGTGCATCAGCCACTGCAGGGGTCGGTGGTCGGTCTGCACCCGAAAGTGGGTGCCGAAAAGGTAGGGCCGGAGCTTCTTGAGGGCCCATACCACAGCGAAGGCTTCCCTCTCTATGGTGCTCCAGCGTTGTTCCCTTGGTAGGAGTCTCCGGCTGATGAAGGCCACCGGTTGATCAAGGCCCTCGGTGTTCACTTGGGACAGGACCGCCCCAATGCCCTGGTCGGAGGCGTCCGTCTGGACGACGAACTCCCGGCTGTAGTCTGGGGCCTGGAGCACAGGAGCGGAACACATGGCGGCCTTCAATTGTTCGAATGCCGCTTGACACTCTGGGGTCCAGTTCACCTTCTTGGGCTGATTTTTTGACGTGAGCTCGGTGAGGGGGCCCACTATGGTACCATAGTCTTTCACGAACCTTCGGTAATAGCCCGTGAGGCCCAGGAAGGCTCGTACCTCGGTTTGGGTGATAGGGGGCTGCCAGTCCTGGATGGCGGCAATTTTCAGTTGTAGAGGGGCCACTAGGCCGCTTCCCACCTGGTGTCCGAGGTAGGTCACAGACCCTTGTCCAATTTGACACTTGCTGGCCTTGATCGTGAGGCCAGCTCGCTGAAGGGCTTGCAGCACTGCTCGGAGGTGGTGGAGGTGCTCGGTCCAATGGTGGCTGTACACAGCGATGTCGTCTAGGTAGGCGGCGCTGAACCCTTCGAGCCCCGCCAGGACCTGATTGACGAGCCGTTGGAAAGTCGCTGGGGCATTCTTCATACCGAAGGGCATGACCGTAAAATGGTAATGGCCATCGGGGGTGGAGAAGGCAGAACGTTCTTGTGCTCGGGGTGTGAGGCCGATCTGCCAATAACCTGCTGTCAGGTCGAAGATGCTAAGGTAGCGGGCAGCTCCCATTCGGTCGACCAGTTCATCTGCCCGGGGGATGGGATGTGCGTCCGTTCTGGTGACTTCATTCAGGCCCCGGTAGTCGACGCAGAACCGGAGTTCTGGTGTGGTTCCGGGGGCGGCTGCTTTGGGGACCAGTACGACCGGGCTGGCCCATGGGCTGTCTGAGGGCTCGATGACCCCGAGCGTGAGCATCTTAGCCACTTCCGCCTGGATGCAGGCCCGTACCCGATCAGGTACGCGGTAGGCCCGGTGGCGGATAGGAGGGCTGTCTCCGGTGTCTACATCGTGCACACACCAGGAAGTGACACCTGGGGTGAGGGAGAACAGACTGGCGAACCGTGACAGGAGGGCTTGGCACTCTTGGCGTTGTTCTCTGGTGAGGGTCTCCGAGAGTCGGACCCCATCTACGGAGCCGTCTTGCTCCTGGGTCCGCAGGAGGTCAGGGAGAGGCTCGGAGTCGTCTTCAACCCCATTGTCCGTGGCCATCAATAGGCTGAGTTCTGTTCGTGCAAAGTGGGGTTTCAGTCTGTTGGTGTGGAGGACTCGGAGGGGGTTCCGGGAGGACTCCATATCGATCAGATAGGTGGCAGGACCCTTGCGCTCGATCACCTTGAAGGGCCCCGTCCATTTGTCTTGGAGAGCGCATGGCTCCGTCGGGGACATGACCCATACCTGTTGTCCCGGTTCGAATTCAATGGATGAGGCGTTCTGGTCATACCATTTTTTCATGTCCTCTTGACTGGCCTCTAGGTTGGCTTTTGCTAGGTCTCTGAACCGCCGGGACTGGTTGCGGAGGGTGAGGAGGTACCGGAAGACATCTGGAGGGTTCTTGGTCGGAGGCATCTCCCAGCCTTCTTTGATCAGGCTGAGCGGCCCCCGCACTGGGTGCCCATAGAGCAGTTCGAATGGGCTGAAGCCTAGGGATTTCTGTGGGACCTCTCGGTAGGCGAAGAGGAGGCACGGCAGCAGCACGTCCCACTGGCGACGGAGGGGCTCTTCCAATCCCCCGATCATTCCTTTCAGCGTGCGGTTGAACCGCTCAACAAGTCCGTTCCCTTGGGGGTGATAGGGGGTCGTGAAGCGGTAGGTGACCCCACACTGTTGCCAGAGAGATTTCATGTATTTAGAGATAAAGTTCGTGCCTCTGTCGCTGACGACTTCTCGGGGGAACCCCACACGGGAGAAGATCCCCATCAGGGCCCGGCCGACCACTGGGGCTGTCACGGTCCGGAGAGGAACAGCCTCAGGGTAGCGGGTGGCGTGGTCCACTAGCACCAGAATGAAGCGATGTCCTTGTTTTGTACGCGGGTCCAGGGGTCCCACAATGTCTATTCCGACCCTCTCAAATGGGGTCGTGACTACTGGAAAAGGTTGCAAGGGGGCTTTTAGTTTGCGGCCGCTCTTCCCACTGGCTTGGCACGTGGGGCAAGATCGGCAATGCTGGTGCACATCGTTCCTCATTTTGGGCCAGAAGAAGTGGGTCACTAGGCGACTGTAAGTTTTATCTTGTCCTAGGTGCCCTGCTAGGGGGACATCGTGGGCCAGGTTTAACAGGAAGTCTCTAAAGCAGAGGGGCACTACTAGTACTCGGTTGGCCCCCAGCTCGGCGATTCGTTGCTCGCTGTATAACAGATCATTGTCCCAGTAGACCCAATGAGTTCCGGAGGTGTCCCCTGCGCTTTGGGCGAGCGCTTGTTGGCGGAGTCCCTCAAGGGAGGGACAGGTCTTCTGTTCCTGGCGAAATTGTTCTTGTGTGGGTCCCCCCTCTTGGGCCCACTGGTCAAGGTTAGCGAGGTCGGAAGGTTGAGCCGGTTCGAGGGGGGTGTCCTGGTCGGGGGTTTCGGCTGGGGCGACCGGAGGCGGTGGCGCCGGCCATTCTGGTTCTTCCGGGTGATGGTTGGCACGGGCGGCCATGGACCGGGTGGTGACGCACGCCCAGTCCGGGACGCCCAACATCCCCAAGTGTTCTTTTCGCTCCACAGCGGCCCACGGGGAGCTCTCCAGGTCATTCCCGAGGAGGCAGTCCACGGGGGCGTCGTCTCGGACCGTCACCTTCAACATTCCGGAGACCCCTCCCCACTCAAAAGGGACGCAGGCCATCCGACACAGACTTTCCGAGTTGTCGGCTGAGCGTACAGGGCAGAGAATGTTCGGTAGATATTGTTCTGGGGTCACCAGGTGACAGCGGACGGCTGTCACACTGGCCCCGGTGTCCCGAAGGGCCTCGGCCCGTTGTCCATTGATGCTCACCCATTGGCTGTACTTCTGGGTGTTAGCGGGTAGGGGGACCCGCGGGACCATGTCTCTTCCCCCTAAGCACGCGAGAGTCATGGCGGCTGGCTCCCACTCTGGATACTCTTGTTCGTCTGTTTCTTGTTCCTCGGAGATCTGTTCTTCCCCTAGTGCTGCGGCGGCCACATGGCGGGGTTTTGGACTCTGATACTGCGGGCAGTTTGGGTCGTTTGCATAGTGGCCGACTCGTTGGCATCGGTGACACGTGACGTTTGCTCTGTACCCCGGTCGCGCCGGGGTGCTGCCCCGGTTGGCCGGGGGGGTGGTGCTGGTAACGGGGGCGGCCGGAGTGTTGTCTCTTCCCCGCCCTTGGCCTCCTCCTCCTCTGGGTCGGTGGTGACCATTGTTGTTCCTGTTTTGCTCGTAGGACCCATTCCGGCCCACTCTGGTGATCTCCCACCGGTCAGCTTCGGCGGCGAGCTGCCGGGGATCGGTTAACTTGCTGTCGAGGAGGTGTTGGCGTAGTTCAATGAAGCAATTGTTGGACAGATGCTCCCATACCATCAGATTGAACAGTTGCTCGTAGGTCGTGACGTTGTTCCCTTTGATCCAGCCTTCGAAAGCTCGGCTAAAGTACGTTACATAGTCCACCCAAGTTGTACCCGGGATGCGTGTGCAGTCTCGGAACCTCTGACGGTACATCTCGGGCGTGAGGCCATAGCGAGTGAGAAGGGCCGCTTTCATATGGTCGTAGGAGGTCATCTGGTGGTCTGGGAGCTGTAACAGGGTATCGCGGCCCTCATTGAGGAATCTGCCCCATAGGCCGGCTCCCCAATCGTTTCTATCGATCCGGTGCGCAGTCATAGCGATTTCATAGGCCTTAAACCATTGCTGGATATCGTCCTCTCGAAAATATTCTCGGACAACATCCTTGGGGATGTGTACTTTTTTCTCCGTGGTCCCGGGGGTGTGTGGTCTCTCGGGCACCCCCAACTCTTTATTCTGCTTGCGCAGGTTGATCTCGGCTAGGTTCCGTTCGTGCTCGTACGCTAGTTTCTTTTCCTCGAGCTCCCTTTGTCTCTGTTTCTCCTCTCTTTCTTCTCGGAGACGTAGGTGCTCTAAGTTTATTTTTTGTTCGGCCAACTTGAGTTCTACGTCCATCTTGAGTCGGGCCATTTCTAGCTCGTGTAGTCGGGTTTTTTCTCTTTCTTGGATCTCGTCTGGCGAGAGACCGGTTCTTTGCCCTTCAGGGGCCGTGTTGCTTTTTTTCGCGGTGCTTTGCTCAGGAGCTTCGGTATCCCCGGTCTCTGCCCAAGATTCTAGGGCATGCTTAAAATCGTCCTTGGTGCTTAGTCCGGTGGTAGCGATACCTAGTTCAATGCAGAACTGCTTTAGTTCACGATGGCTGTACTCCTCTAGTTTTTCCATTTGGAACTTCTCAGTTGATCCGCTCTCTTTAGTTGTCATTGTGGTTCGTTGTGGGGTGAGCTACTCTCTGTACGTATGCGGTGATTCGGATCGCGCCGCTGGCCACCAATGTTAGACGGACCGGGAGGGTCGGCCGAGATTACGGGGAGAGGTCTCCAGGGAGAGCCGTCTCCAACGACTGTACAGATAAGTAACTTCCCCCCCACAGACAGACACCACACAAGATTGAAGGTTAACGAGACTTTATATGCAATTCTTAGGTTACGTTGGTATGATACAAGGAGGTCTGGACTCAGGGGTCCCCTCGATTCGAGTCTGTGGTTGAGGAAAGGGGTAGCGGGACAGTCTTAGTTACCGGTGAGTTCAAAATAGCTCTCAATCCTCGAGCTCGGCGTTCTTGATGATCGGGCCGTGGAGGAGCCAAGCAGGTCCCGAGATGGATGAAGGAAGGATGACGGTCCGCGGCGGAGCCTGCAGGTCCCGGTGAAAGATGACGGTTATAACGGTCCGCGGCCACGCCAGCAGATCCGGACGACGATGAAGAATGAAGGTTACGACGGTTGTGGCAGCGCCAACAGGCAGGACGATGGTACACAGGACAGAGCTACGGCAGCGCCAGTAGTCCGTTCAGGATGAGTTCCTCTTTGCGTCTCTCGACTCCAAGATACAACTGCCTTCCTGCTCTGGAGCTGCCCCAGTTATAGGGCTGGCGTGCTTTGATGTCCGGACCCTCGCACTTGGAGGTCGGGAGGTCCGGGATGAGGGAGTCCAGACACCCAGCAGGGGGGTGGAGCCAGCGCCCGGGGAGGCGATGGGCAAGCGGCACTTGGTGGGGGAGAGCCATCGACACCTCCTTCTCCCATTGACTTGCCAAGTAGCCCGCTCACCTCCTGGGTGGATGGTGGTGCCGGGATGTCTGAGGCCTGGCCAGGCCCAGGGTTGAGGTCGGCCGGGGGCCAGGCGGCCACGTGGTGAAGTGTCCAAGATGGCGGCCCGGGCTGGGCGCGTGGGCCGGCAGTGGATCGGGCCCACGAGGTCGACATGCTCGAGGGCAGGGGTCCCTGAGGGGACGGAGGACGTACAATGGTGTTGTGGGGTGCTTGTGTGACCGGGCTCGGGCCTGGTCGAGCCGGGGGAGAGCGGCCCTTCGTGTGGCCTGTCCAACAACAACTACATACACATAATAAGGGATATGACTGGTTAAACTCTAAGACGTATAGGGGTGGTATTTTAGACGCCACAACTAAAAAGATACACTGGAGGATTCCGAAGATGAAAAATTAAAGATGTAAATCAGAGCATTTGCCTCTTTCACAAATGCGCATTGGTAAATCCAACACATCTGGCACTAAACGTTTGCCAGATTTACTAAGGTCGTCTACCAGGGATATGGCTGAGATCAGATCTAATTTGTTAAGTAAATTATTGAGCACATCCCCCGGCATTGAGTGCTCAAAATGAAGACATCCCCCGTCTTTGCACAACCCAGTTCTCCCATACAAGACAGTGCCGGATCTCCGCACGGTCTCAAGTTAAAATCACCTAATTCCATAAGTATTATAACAGTCCAGCTGCAATTCACTATGGATGAACTGGTCAGGGTTATTTGCCTACGCTTTTCCTCCTCTTCTCTTCTTCTGTTTGTGGTTTAAAGGTTTGGCAAACATCGCTCACTCTCATCCTCGTGGCGCCCACATAGGCCCGCAACCCTGGTTCATGACTGTACTCAAACTCTCTTTTGTTCCACACGAGTGGCTACCCAACAAGCCAGACTTTCTCTCACAGAATCTGGAGAAATCGGGCACCCAAATCCCTCAACCCTGTTATCTGTCTTTTGAGGTCATAGAATTTGGGTACCTTAATCTTCCACCTGAATGCATGAGCATTCTCTAGGAACATGCAAACTACCACCTGCACCTGCTATTCGGCCAAGTGGAAAAGATTTGTGTATACTAGTACTCCGAGGATATTGATCCTTTTAATGCCACAGTGCAGGACATAGTCTGCTACTTACTCCACTTGCAGGTTTCTGGTCTAGCCTTTACCTTCATATGATTACATCTGGCTGCCGTGGCTTCCTGCCTTCAAATAGACAACGCATCTCTTGCTTCAGAATACCAGTCATTAAAGCGTTCATGGAGGGTCTTAAGAGGATAATTCCTCCCCGGGTCCCACTGACGCACTCGTGGAATCTCAACATGGAACTCCGATGACTCATGGGCCCTCCGTTTGAGCCCCTCCACTCTTGCCCCTTCAGTTCCTCTTTCAGAAGGTGGCATTTCTGGTTCCTGTCAGTGAGCTTCAGACATTAACCCTGGAAGGACCTTTTGTGCAAGTACATAGGGATAGGGTTGTCCTCCTAACCAACCCCAAATTCCTCCCTAAGGTAGTTCCTCATTTCCACTTTAATCAATCCATTTACCTTCCTATCTTTTTCCCACAACGTGTTTCAGTGGCTTAACGGGCTCTTCATACTTTGGATGTAAAATGAGCCCTCATGACTATGTTGACAGAACTAGCCCATTTAGGAAGGCACAATAATTTTTGTTGCTTTCTTCAATCCCCACAAATTGAAGTCCCTATCCAAGTCAGGTATTTCCAGATGGCTAGTTAAATGCATCCAGGCATGCTATGCTAAAGCTAAAAGGACTCTGCCCACTCATCTCAGGGCACACTCTGCTTGGAAAAAGGAGCCTCTATGGCCTTCCTGGGGAACATCCCTATAGCTTATATATGCAAAGCAGCTACCTGGTCCATACCCCACACTTTCACAAAACTCTACTGTGTGCATTTTCTAGCCCCCCAACAAGCTAAAGCCAGACAGTTCTCTGTACACTCTTTTGAACTTCTGCAACACTCACAGGCTAGCCACCTCTTTTTGGGAGGCTTGCTGTAGTCTATGCACAGCATGTATATCTACAGTTACACATGCCTCAAACGAAAAATATTACTTACCCGATAAGCATTTGTTTGTGGCAAGCAGTGCTGTAGATTCACATGTGCCCATCCTTTTCCCTGGGCTCCCACGGCTGTTGCAGTATCTCTTACTATCTTTTTTCCTCGTTTGCATGGACATCTGTCCATATATATCGCTGCACTTCACATTCCATCCTCAACCGCAGTGCAGGAAAACAACCTGACGATGCCAGATGACCATGCGCGTTTCCAGCAAGAGGAGGAGTCAGTACCTCGTGACTTGAAAGACGACTTTGAAGAAACAAAACTTTCACACAACACTAGATGGCAGGAGTATGCACAGCATGTGAAACTACAGCACTACATGCCACAACTAGATGCTTGCAGAGTAAGTAATATTTTCCTTCCCAAAGATGGAGTTATATGGTCACTGCTCATTTTAATTAATTTTCAAAGGCTCCCCTTACCTGTTTACAAAGCACTGCACCATCTATCCTAGACAGGGTACCCACTGGGACACTTATACATTTAGTGAATAGAAGCTGGAGAGTATTGATGTGACTCAAATGCTGCCAAGTTCATGTATTAAAAATGCCAAAAAGCATCTAAGAGAGTAGGTAGAGAGCGTATTCATTAACAGAATAATACAGATAACCATAGAAAAAGATTTTTATCCAGGATGAAAAGTTTCACGATGAAATAAACATAATTCAAAGTGTTGGCTTGTGCCCTTTATCAGCCTTCCTATACAATGTTGGAGTAGATTTTAGAGAGGATTGACATAGAGAGTGGTACTTTTTTGTTAAAAATGTAGGATTGGGTGATAAGTGATTGTTCTGGTCATGGCACTTAATAGCAGAAAGTAATTCTTTTTTTAAAACATTTTTTGTTGCCCTAAACTCTGTCCAATAGTGGCAACCTAAGGAAAACTAAGCTTAATGAATCTTGTGACTCTTGTCGACTCTGAGAACAGTATAGCTGTGTGGTCTGAAATAGAGTACACAAAGCAACATTTGTGTGGCAAAGGCATTGTTTTAGTCTTTTCTTATGGGCTTTGATTGAACGGTTTGGTGTCAGTCCTAAATCTGCTTTCTGTTACAGAAACCCGGCACTGCTGTGGAATACATTGCAGCACACTTGTCCAAAATCCATGGATTGGATTGGCACCCCGAAAATGAACATATCTTGGCCACATCAAGCCAGGACAACTCTGTCAAGGTAAGGCTGCTGCCTGAGGAAGGAGTGTTATATTGTCTTGTTTGCCACAGTTAGATTACATTTTCTCGACATTAGCAATATTGGTAAAGTGCTTGTGCAAAAACAGCACATTGTTTACCAAGGCACACAAGGATGGGCACCACATAAGAGAAACAAGCTTTGATAAATCCAAATTGGTATCACCTATGTGAGCTTTATTGACTTTGCCAATGTCTTTTAGCCATGTTGTGTAGCAGCGTGGCTGCTGTTCAGCATGACTTAAAAGTTAGTGGTATAGAGAAGAGTATGGTAGAGTGGAGTCGCATAGAAGGGCATGGTGTAGATTATATTGTTATAGAGTGGACTGGTGTAAAGCGGATTTGGCATAAAGTGGCTTAGAGTGGATTGGCGCAGAGTGGCATATAGTAGAGTGGCATAGAATGGGGTAGAGTGGTGTGGCACAGGTTAGAGTGTGGAGGGGACTGGTGTTGAGTAGAGTGGAGTAGAATGGGGTAGCATGGTGTGGAGTGGCTTGTATTGGAGTACAGTGGAGTGGCATAGGGTGGTGTAGAGTGGTATTGTATGAAGTGGTGTAGAATTACACAGAGTAGAGTGGCTTAGAGAAATACAGCTTTGGGCCTAGCTAAAGCATTAATAGAGACGGCAGATAGGTGAAAGCCACATAAATAAGAAGCCATAAGCTTGTATTAAACGGAGGAAATCACAATGCACATCCAGGAATAATACTGAAATGCTTATGAAATAACAAAAGAAATTGTGTTTTGCAAAAAATACAAGGAAGAACACATCTACTTTGTCCATGCTACAGGGAGGAGCTAACATAAGAAAGGAAGGAAAGTGTACAGGGAACTAAGCAGTTGAAAGATTGCAAATGGGAGTTACAATTAAACCAACTAATGGTATGCTGTGGACAGGTTGTAAGGCCAATGAATTGTAAGCAATACATCTCACAGCATGGCACATGCGCTGTGCAGGCAAAACCTAAAAAAGGAATGAACAAAGGAAACTCTGCAAGGTGAACCTTCTGTCATGCTCCTTTTCCCAGCAATACTGGATCATAGAAACATATGATCTTTCTTACAACATGCCTGTGACCCCTCCACCCTCTCCTCCCTGAGGCGGCATTGGACTGGCCTTCAGAAAAGGGGAACTCTGCTGCTACAAGCTGCCACTGCAGCCATCGCTTGCAAACTGCAGCAATTTCCTTGTGAGAGGCAGAGGGTGAGCCGACATGTGCAAACAAACCATGCGGAAAACACATCGACATATAGAGGGCTCCTCTGAATTATTGAACACTAAAACTGTCCGGATAGGGGTTGAACTGGGTAGTTCACAAAAGAGGACCCGGACGAGGGGGTGGGGAATGGAGGTGGGTGACAATGACGTCTGTGTGAAGTAAGGGGTAAGGGGTGGGCGACCAACCTTTCCGAAGTTGGGGAAGTGGCTAGTTCTAAACTCACACAGAGGAATAGTGGGGAGGAAGGATCATTTGAGGATGTTTGTTCCATATTTGAGTAAATCTGAACTTCACACACTAGAACAACACAACACACAGAAGCAGGTCACAATCCAAGGCACCTTCTTTACCTTCAGATTACATGTGTGGTTCCATGGTGAAACCTGATGTACACTCTGCCACACTGAGCATCCTTTCCTGAAATGATAATGGCCTGGCTAAAAAGATTAAAAAGAGAGGTGGTGGCCCAGTATATTCCCCAACAGGAATCTGGGGTGGTGCTGCTACAGGAAAATCCTGTCCTGGGAGCACACTGTAGTTGCTTCTAGCGGATCCCCTGTGAATCAGTAGCACATGCAGGTTTCACCAGGACATCATGGAAGGTGGAAATTTTAATGACTTCTGACTCCAACCCCAGAGAGTAACTCAGCAGCTAAATAAGAACTCCCAAATTAAGTCACTTGAGATTTACCTTAGGCCAACTAAAGTGTTCCATTTGATAAAAGAAGAGGCATATATTCCAAGTGCTTTCCTCTTGGGGCAGGTTTTGAAACAAATGAGTTCTGTGTGTCTCATAATGGAACAGCCCTATTTTGTTGTGCCTTCACCCTGCTCTGTACCATGTGCACGGACTGTTTATTCACTGCAAGCATGCTAATTAAAAACTTGCTGCTTTTGCTGGGAATCCGGTAATACATTGGATGCCAGTTTTGCATCTTGCCTATTGACAGCTGTAACTGTATTGTCTGGCTAATGGAATCTAAAAGAAATTAGATTATATTAATAATAACTTTACTTACAGAATAGGGCTTTGATTTATTGGGGAATCATGAGATGCTGGGCCAACCCATAGGAAAGCAATTTTCTGGGTATGTCAACCATTGTGAGTGGGTCATCATAATAATGTTGGCAATTGATTTCTATAAGAAAACATTAAACATAATTTAGCCATTTGAATCTACTCACATTTTCCAATTTTAAGACATTCCGCAACATAGCCCGGTTCACAGCACACTCATTTGTTGTCCATACCCTGTGCCACAAGAGAATGGACTGCGTTCTAATTATATCTGAAATATGCGTTTTTCCAAGTTCAGTATGGCAGATATAAGTCGCGACACTTTCTGGTATTGTCAGAATATGCCTCATGAATTTATTTTTGGCTATTAGGAAAGCATTCATACAGTGAGGCAATGCATCAGCTCTTTTTATTTGCTATTGTCTTGACTGAGAGTGTCAGTCTTATCTTGGATCAGCTCACAGGACAGTCATTTGATAATTCATTGTCAAATACCTTGAATAATGGCAATTTGTCTGTGCATATTAGTGTAGGATGTCATAAGGCAAGAAGAATTGGCGAATTTATCTGCTATAGTGAGCTTTTTTTTCATCCTTTGTTGCAGCATAGTTAGATTTGACGTAAGATATTGCTTCTATAAGTAGTTGTCATTTTGTGCTGTGTGCTTCATTGCAAAACACATTATATTTTACTGTTTAAGTATTGCACTTGCCTGACAAATATTAGAGCAGCGCGTAGCATGTATCCTGTAAAAAGAAATGGGTTTATTTTCATGATGTTATAATATAAACGTAATCTGCACCGAACATAGTAATCCAAATACATTTTTTCTTTTAAACACATTTTTATTGTGTCAAAAATCACATACATTGCAGAGCTCCTTAACCCAGGACACATCTGCCAAAGTAAACATTCCGAATCATTTCTAATGACATTTGAGATGCACATTTCCTTTGTCATCACTATTGTAGAACAAGTAAACAGAAACACATTAACCCCCAGCCCCCCCCCCCCCCCCCCCCCCCCCCCCCCCTTTGCATGAACTCACTACTGCGTCTTAGTCGCCACTGCATTCCCCGGTCTCACATATACAATTCCTCGCTGTCCCCCAAGTCACTACCCCAAGGGTCCACACAACACCATAGATGCTGATATGTCCATCTGAGGCACTGGGTCCAAGTCTAGGCCTCGATAATCGGCCCATCTCTTCCAAATTATGGGTTTTTTTTTGGGCAACCCCTGGCCTTAAATATTGGGATCTCCATCACCATGCAGAAGTCTAGTCCAATCTTCTAGGCAGAGAGAGAGGGCAGAGTTGTCGCCTTCTACCCCCTTACTATGTCCTATTTTGCTAAAGTCAGTCCCAGCAGCAACAGGTGTCGCTTGAAGATGTTACCTCCTAGACCCTCTGTAATGTGTAGAAGTATATTCTGGTGGAGAAGGGGAGTTCCCACCCAAACACCTCTGCCAAACAGGCCATTACCTCTATCCAGAATTAAGTGAGTGCTGTACAGTGCCAGATGGTGTGCATCAAGGACCCCTCCTCTCGGCCACAGCGCAGACATAACGGGGATTGGACAAGGGCCACCCTCCATAACCTAAGCCTGGTATAGTATACCCGGTGAAGGTATTTGAATTGAATGAGACACAATCGCATCGCTATTGCTGCTTCTCTAGGAGACGCCAGTTCTTCCGTCCAGTCTCCCTATCTAGCAGGCCAATATCCTCCGCCCAAGCTTCTCTGAGTTTATCAAATGGATTGGAGCTATGCGTCACCAGGGACTGATAAATATTTGATATTTTGTGGTCCTGCAGATCACCCTTGAACATCTTGGCTTCTACTGGGCTAAATTCAGGGAGCACTTCTAGTCCCGAGACGCTGGGATGAATGGCATATCGAAATTAGAGGTATTTATAAAACGGAGTTTTCGGCATCTGGTACTCCTGTTGCAGATCTTGGAACAACTTCAATTTCACGCCTCCCATTACTTCTCCTAGAGTCGAAATACCAATATTGTCCCACCCCCGGAACCCGGATAACGCTGCTAGCTGCTGCGGAAAATGACCGTCATGCCACAGTGGAGTTTCCCTGGTCAGCTTATTCCATCACCTATTTCTGCGGAGGGATTTTTTCCATACCTGGAAGACCCCCTTCATAGATGGTGGTAGAGAATTGTGCAACGTCGCCAAGTACAAAATAGTATGTAGAGTGGATTCTCCCTTACACTGTCGTTCCACTGCGTAGGGGGGTCCTTCCGATCCCCATACCACCATTCATTCAGCACCAGTAGATGCGAGGCCAGGTAGTGCAATTGGACATCTGACGTAGCCACCCCCCACAATAAGTAGAGTGGAAACCGGTCCGCAGCACTACCTTGACGGAACCGCAAAGGAGATATGAGGTAAGGATGGTTCTGTAGCTGATACAGCAGACGCGGCAGCAAAACCATCCTAAAGATGTAGAGAAGCATATATGACCAGTTTTTCATCTTCTCGCACAAGCGTGCCCATACTGGTGCTACCTTGCTGTCCTGTGCCACTTTCGGAGACTCTGATTAGAAAACTCCCAGGTATATCACACCCACCGATGTAACCTGGACTGCCGAGGCCCAAGGCCCCAGGTCTGTACTCCCTCCCAGTGTCCACAGTGTAGATTTACGGGGGTTCATAAATAGCCCAGGCGTTTCCCCAAAGATTTACATGATGCGCAACAACCTCATTTCCATCCTATTAATATCCGTTATGAAGAATAGGATATCGTCCAAATATAGAGCGATATGGTCGGAGAGCCCTTGGTCCCATTCAAAGCCTGCCACTTTCGCATCCATTCTCACCCACGCCGCCAGGGGTTCCATGGCCAAAGCGAAGAGGTATAGGGACAACGGACACCCCTGGCGAGTGCCCCTACCAATTGTAAACATAAAGGAGGTGGATCCAGCAACCCAAATTGACGCTGTATGGTCTGTATATAGCAGCTTTAGGTATGAAAGGAAGCGGGGACCTATGTTCAGTCGATCCAATAATGCAAACAAATAGACCCAACTAAGGGAATCAAATGCTCTGTCCATATCTGCCAACATGAGAGCAGCCCGCACACCCTTTCCCTGAACCGCAGCTATGGTTGTGTGTGCTCATCTGATGTTGTGACCTGTAGCCCTCTGAGGCATGAATCCTACCTGGTCGGGAAGTATCAGACTAGTTATGTGGGATTGGAGGTGGTTGGCCAACGTTGTGGCCAGAATTTTGGCCTCAACTTTTAGCAGGGAAATGGGGCGATACGATGCATGCTGGTCGAGGGGTCGGCCTGGCTTATGAAACACCACTACCTCTGCATGCCTCCAGTCTTGTGATAGGTACCCCTGATCCCTGACTTCCTCAATGACCCGAAGATAATGGCGCCCTAATTTGGAGGAGTATTTCTTAAAGAATTCACATGGGAACCCATTTGGACCTGGTGCCTTGCCGGATTTGAGGTCTCCCAGCGCAGCACCTATCTCCTCGTCTGTAAGTGGAAGATCAAGGGCTGCGCATGCCGCACCCGAGAAAGCATGCGTCAGTAAGTCAGATAAAAAGCGCTGCACCACATCATCCTGCAGGAGCTCTCTAGGTGTATATAACTCTGCATAGTAGTGCGCAAAGCTTTCAGCAATGAGGGATGGGTCACTCATGACCCGACCATCATGCCCTGGTATATTCAGGAGAACTTTTGGTTGCAAGGCCCCTTGACACAAGCTATGCAACAATTTGCCAGTCTTGTCACCCCATTGGTAAATTCTGCTACGGGATGCCAGCCACGCGAGTAGGGCCTCCTCCATCAGGGTGTCGGCATGGGATTGTCACGCTAATGCCAGTTGTCAGCGCGCCAATCTTCCCTCTACTGTTCTGCTCCAATTCTAATAAGTGGGCACCCAACCGCAGAAGCGATTCCCGTCTGATTTGACGGGCAGCCGCACAGTGTGAGATGTCCACCCCCCTAAGGGTAGGCTTCATAGCCTCCCATAGAGACGCCACCTCTGTTACGGTACCCAGGTTTGTATCCAGGTATTACTCTATTGCCTGCTCTATGTTTCTCCCGATACTGGTTATCTTGCAGATGCCAGGGGGATAAACGCCAACAAAAAGCCTGCTTCTTGGGGCCCAGCTGAATCGTCAATATCACCTGCGAGTGATGAGACAAACCCCTCGGGAGAATCTCTACCGCCCTTACCCGTCCTACAGCGCAAAGTGGCACAAATATATAATCAAGGCGGAAATAGGACTCATGGGTTGTCGAGAGTTATGTATAACCCAATTCCTTGTGATGCAGTTGCCTCCATGTGTCCGCCCAGTCACCAATACGTTCAGTTTGGTACCATGTGGGATAGCGGGGTGTCTTTCCACTTCCGTTAGCCTGTTCGCGTGCTGGTCCAGTTTGGTCGACATGTGATCCATGCGAAGATTGAGGTGATCGATTTTGCCGTCAATTTATAAAAAACTTTGTTGCACAGCCGCAAGTGTGGCAGCAAGAGTCCAGGGTCGTGCCTGGTTTCTCCATGGTCGGCGCAGTTTCACCCACAGCACGGGTCACTTTCCTTAATTCAAATGTGAGCTTTGATTTAGCTTTGTCCGTCCTCCCCATTGGACCTGTGCTCCGTTGTCACTAGTTTATTGTCTATACTGGGCCTCGGTTGTATTGAGGTGCCAGGTTGTGGTTTTGTGTGGCTTGGAGGATTGGTCCACAACTCTACCGGCTGTCACCACCGCTGGGCGCCCGCCGCGGCCCATGTTCTATAGCGTAGGAGCGGCAAGACGTAGGTCGCCTCTGCGCCCATGCGGAGATACCTTGATGTATATGGACGTGATCTGTGTGATGGCCTAGGCTAGCGCGAGTCTTTGTCAACCCCAGCGATGCAGCACCCCAGTGTGTTAATGAGTGTCTTACAGTGCCTCCGGGCCGCTGCTGCGATCTACATGGTCGCAGAACCCCGCCGGGGGGCACACACCCACAGTCCGTGGACACGCTGCTCACTGTGTGTGTGTCCCGGCGGGTCAGCAGGCCCAGCCTACGCTTGCGGCAGACCGCCGCCGGCCAAGCCCACAGGGGCAACAGGAGCACGCCTCCCCGCTGAAACGTGCTGTGGAGTGCACTCTCCGCTCCCAGGATGAGAGGTAGACGTGGATGGCCGTAGCGATCACCAACATGTCACCCCCAGCTGCGCCAGGCTTCGAGTGGGTCTGCAGCGCCTGTCTTCTAGAGCCCATGTTGGTGCTGCAGCAGTCACCATTGCTCGCAGTCTGGATCCCCACTCGTTATGTCGTCACAGCATGGGAGGCGATATTTTCCAGACCGCGCCGGGGGTGATGCACTGTACAGAGCCGTTATAAGCACTTCTCTAGCCGGTGCCGCTCTCCTCCGGTGCCGACGGCATTGTTCTATGTATAGCGTCCGGTTTTGCGTTGTTTGTCTGGCGGGTACTCAGGATGAAGAAGGATGGTGTGCTCACAGCTGGCAGAGCTGCACCAAGGTGCCGCCATCTTGCCGTGGGCTCTCTAGCGCCCCCGATTCGTACGCGGGTTGATAGTTGTCCCACTTGCTACTACCGGCAGACTGTTAGATGGCAGCCCCCACGGATAGGGCGCAACCCCAGGTCGGAGACCTTCCGATAGTGAGTTGGAAATTCCGGGGAACGTTAGATAAAGTTAAACGAGGGGCCCTACGCCAACAGACCAAACGGTACCAAGCAGATGTCCTGCTCTTTCAGGAGACACACTTAATGGGAACTAAGGCTCAGTGTTTTCTCCGCTATTGCTATATTCAAGTCTTCCATTCAGGTTTCAGCAGGGTATCCAGGGGGGTTGTGATTCTGCTCCACCGTAGAGTCCACTATAAACATATCATTGAATGGACGGACACCCAGGGGAGATATGTATTTATCCTGGGTACCATATACGAGGAACAAGTGGTTTTAGGGTGTGTGTATGCTCCCCCGCCGCTGCAATGGGCGTTGGTGGAGCACCTTACATCACATCACTGTGGGCTGATATCCCAAAGGGGCTAGTGATCGTTGGAGGCAACTGGAATGATGTTATGAATCTGACCACAGACAGATGGAGGGCGAAACCCGTGTCTCATCTACCGAAGACACACCGCAAGAACTACAGAGCAAAAGCCTCAACATGGAGAAAGTGATGGCCCTGATCCAAGCAAAAAATTAGTTGATAGAAGCGTGGTCCCGGCGCAATAATGTTCGCATTACAGAGCTGCCGGAATCGATGAACATGGGGCGTATGGAACAATATATCGAGACACTGTTAAAGGATATTTTCGGCCCAAAGAACTATCCCTCATGCTGGTCGTCGAACGCGCACACCGCACCCTCGCTCCTTGACCACCGCCAGGTGCACAGCCGCGTCCAATCGTGGCGCGGCTATTAAACTACAGAGACCGCGACACAATCCTATGCTCAGCAAGAGAATAAGGGGCCATCACTTATCAAGGAAATACTTTGCTTTTCTTCCCCGACTTCACCATGGCAGTACAGACGGTCAGACGTGAATACCAAAAAGTGAAAAACAGGCTACAGAAAGCGGAAATAAAGTATGCAATGCTGTACCCAGCAGGTCTAAAGATTACATATAACGGCAAGGACAAGAACTTTAACACACCAAAGGCAGCCGTGGTCTACGTCGACTCAATACTGAAAGGCGATAAATCAGGCAGGCAACACGAAGTTGAAGGATGATGCTATTTGACAATGCACGGAAGCACATGAGCAGCACAGAATGGAGGAGTTACTTAACAACACAAAGGATGCCCTAGTAACTGCTCGCCCTAGACACTCCCAGAGGCCTGCACAACAACTAACTGGCAGTAACTGACACGTTGCACTCCGGACCCCCGGTATCAACTGGGGTGATAAATTGATAAATGGGTCTCTGACGTGCCCTGCAGTGGGTAAGCCCCAAACTGCTGTACGTTTTTTCTTATTTTTTTTAAGACCACTAATTTTGGACTAGAGGTTGTTTAGAGCATAAACTTTCTCCAAGTACTAGGGAACTTCTCCAGTATGATTAGGATGCAGGAGTGGGTGGGGGGGCTGTTGTTCACCTTGTATGTCAAAGTTATTACTTTTATGAGTCATGCAGAAAATGTGTCGTTGAAAACGCTAATCTAATGTTGCATATTTATTCATACATTGCTACGAAATGGGTGAGCAAAGCGGTTGTAGATAACTAAAATGTTTAACTGGAATGTAAGAGGATTGAATAATCCTAGGAAAGTGTGTCATGTGCTGGCATTTCTTAACAGACACCACATAGAGATAGCAATGCTCCAGGAGACACACCTCATCTCACACACTGATAAGGCCATAGGTTGGAGCTGATAGCTGCATCATCATCCTCCACTTACTCGCGGGGAGTACTTATCTTGATAAAGGAAGGTGTACAATTCCAACTAGACCAGGGATTAGGGATGAACAAGGTAGGTATGTTGTCCTAACGGGCATATTACGAGGCACCCGCATAGGGCTGATAAACCCCTTTGGCCCTCACTCAGAAGAACCAGAGTTTTACCTCACCATTCGTAACAAGCTAAGAGACTTATCATACACAGACCTTATTTGGGGAGGGGATTGAATGTAGCACTCAATGCAGAACTGGACAGGTCGTCTAATGTGACTAAACAACACAAACAGGTTGCCAGAGAGGTGCTGAACTGCATGGAAGAACTCAACATCATGGACACATGGTGCATTCCCCACCCAAACGATAGAGAGGGCACTTACACATTTTCTGTACACTCGAGCTGGTCCAGACTGGACTATTGGCTTGCGTTGACTCAGCTGGGTAACAGGTGTCAGTCATCTCCCTAGCACGCTCTTCGTCCCCAAACCTGTGCTGTTGGCCTTAGACATCCCCACCTACACACCGCCACAATATATATGGCGCTTCAACGCAAAGTCCCTACTAGACCCAGTATACAGTGACACCATACAGGGGCAATTGAGGAATACTTCCAGTTAAACGTGGGGTCAGTCGATGACCCAGGCATAGCTTGGAAGGCTTTCAAGGGCACCATCCGTGGGAAATGCATAGGGACTAGCGTGGGGATCCTGAAAGACATACGCAGTAAACTATACAGCATAGAGTAAACAATTAAAACACTGTAGGCAGAATACGAAAACACACATAGTGTGGAAGTGCTAGGGCGAATCAGGGAGCAAATAACACTATATAATGAGTTTGCAGACGACAAACTTAAATATTTAACAAAGAGACAAACGGCATGGGCATATGGTGAAGGCGACCGGTCAGGTCATTCTCTAGCCCACAAAAGATGCGCTAGATGCACACAACACACAGTAACTCATCTTATACATGGCAGTAGGGTGACACACTTTGACAATGCAGGCATATCCTCAGTATTCACGGCAGTATAAATCAATATGTATGCATTGGAAGGGTCAACGGACAGGGGACTGTTTTCTGAATAGTCGGAGGGTCAACATGAGTATTTGGACCAGCCGATTACTATTCCAGAAGTCCAAGCGGCCATTAAATCGTTACCGAACGGGAAAGCCCCGGGTTCGGATGGACTCACCAATGAGTTCTACAAAACATATAGCGAACTGCTATGCCCACAAGTCATAGCCATGTATGCAGGCGCCTATGAGAAACAAATCCTTCCCTTCACCCTACGAGAAGCACTTACTATAACGCTACCCAAACCCGACAAAGCACAGGACAGATGGGAATCATATCGCCCACTATCCCTCATTAACACAGATGCCAAAATACTGGCTAAACTAATTGCCACCAGACTGACGCCACTAATGCCAAACGTTATCCTGCTGGACCAATCAGGGTTTGTGCCGGAACGCTAGACTTCCCATAACATACATGTGCTACACCCGAAACTGTAGTCGGCAGCCATCCTACTAGATGCAGCCAAAGCCTTCGACACGGTGGAGTGGGGTTATCTTTTCATGATAATGCAGAGAATGAGGTTGCCCGGCATATTCCCTAACTGGATAAAGCTCCTCTACACTAACTGGGTGGCCAAGATTAAGGTAAATGGGCAAGTGTCAGATCAAGTATATATCAGGAGAGGAACGAGACAGGGCTGCCCGCTCTCTCCGTTACTCTTCGCCATAGTGCTAGAACCTCTCTCCTGTAAAGTACGGCAGAGGCATGCGGACACAGTACTCAAATTCTACCAACGTCCCATAGGCATATCCCTCTAGTTGGACGACATGGTGCTCTATGTGAAGGACCCAAAGCTCAATTTATCGAGGCTGCTGCAGGAATATATTCGGTTTGGCAGGTTCTCAGGGCTCCAAATCAACTGGAGCAAATCCACTGTGATCCCCCTGACGGAGATGACACAACCATGCACGCTAGACTTCCCACTGGAGTGGCAAACTGACCCAGTGAATTACCTGGGAATATGGTTCCAAAGAGACCCAGCAGAAGTTATAAGAATAAACTATGGCAGGGCAATGGGCAAGCTTGAAACTCAAGTGTACAGATGGACTAAACTCCCCTTAACACTAGCGGACAGAATCGCAATAGTTTGTTGTTCTGCCCATATTTTTTATCTTTATAATAACGATCCTCTCACCCTACCCAACCACTTTTTTAAAATAACACAAACGCATATCATCAAAACGGTCTGGGTGGGGAAGCAGGCTTGAATAGGATGGGAAACACTATCACTACCGTATGACCAGGGAGGGTTCGCCGCTCCGAACGTCAAACTTTACTATTTATGCGCCCAAGCACGTTACGCACACTACTGGTATCATCCGGAGAAATACCTGCCACACCTGGCCTTGGAAGAAGGGGATACCCACCCTATACCACTGCCCCACATTCTACCCTCCAAGTGCAAGGAGATACCTCGCACAGAAATCAACCAAGTACAGGCCACTGTAGAGGCATGGGGTAGACTGGGTCACCTAGCGGGGAAGATGCAGCTGTACGCACCAGCTATGCCTCTCTCTAATCACCCTGCACTGTCAGTGACCCAAGACACAGGCAGCATAACCATGCTACGCAATGTAGGCATTAGCACACTGAACGATTTATACGTAGGACAGTTCGTAGAGCCCTCTGACCTGCACTACATTAGCAACCAAACATTACTATTCCGCTTCACCTACGATAGACTGAGGGCAGCAATTAAAGCCCTTTACCGAGCTTCCCTGCAGATCCCCCCAACCTTGACCCCGCTACAAATGGTAATTGCTGAACCTACAGGCAAAAGATTAGTGGCCAAACTATACCGGGCAATGCAAACAGAATTAGCGCAAACTAACACTAGGACACTAGAACGGTGGAACCAGCTACTAGACACACCTCTAGCCCATGACGACTGGAAAAACTGCGGTAAACTCACTGAAATGCTGACTCCAAATGGAAACTTACGTATTAGCCACCTTAAATATTTGCACCAAGCCTACCACACACCCCTGAAACTTTATCAACAGGGCCTCAGGGAGGACTCTGCCTGCCGTAGATGTGGGACACACAATGCTGATTTTGTACACTTAGCATGGCACAGTGTGAAAGTCAGGGAGTACTGGGAACAACAGGTAGTGTCAATTTTACGGGAGGTCACGCATTGCGGGTTGGACAGCTCCGCACAGCTGGGTCTCCTGCACAAGATACCGCCGGCCAAGAGGAAACTGCTGGTTATCGCACTGCTAATGGCGAAGCATAGTGTCTATGCACTGGGACAGTAAACTTCGCCCGGCCACCCAGAAATGGTTATCAGACCTGGCATATTGCAGAGACACCTTAAGAACTTATGAGGAAGAACTCCCTACCAACTCTCGCCTGAAAGACTTCTAGGCACCTCTTCCTGCATTCCTATTGGAACATAGAGACATCCTCACCACAACAACTGATACACCAGCTGTTCACCCCGATTAAGCACTCACTGTTACTATTTGTATCTCGCCTTACAGTATTTGATGTGCAGCATTGTAATATAATAGACCATGTAACCCTGCATGACTCAGGTATGTTATTCTTTGTGTAAATGACCAAATAAAAAGATAAATACATTTTTTTTAAAACAGCGTACAAATCGTATCTGGGTGTGGCAGTGACGCAGAGCAAACAAAAACAGTGGTACCCCAGCTTCCCCCTTCCCCCATCCTATAAACAACTGAAGTATCTGTCGCATTGGGAGTGTCTAGTAGGCCCCAACAGAAGCCTCCTGCCCTCTACCCCCAATGGTTCCCCAGCAACTTGCCCATCTTCAACAGGTGTCCCCTGAGCTACCAAGTGTTATACAGAGGTACTAGCCCCTGCCCACGTTTTCCCAGTTCAGCTTCATATCTCTAGCAGTCTCCCATCCTGGAGAAATGTGGGGTATCTATGATGCCGAAGACCCTGCCGGGGGAGGGGGATGGGGGGGGTAGAGTTAGATCTGCTTTGATCACTGCAGGATTTGGAGCGGCGTCTGAATCTCAACCTCCTAGTCCCTTTGGATTTGGTCTTAGGCGGCCTGCGAGAGGCCTCACTTGATGAGGAATCCGATTCCAACCTAGGCGGCGTACGTTGTCGAATCCCCACGGTCTCATCTGTCCACTGGAAGACATTCTCCGGCAACTCACAAAATAGGGTCTGGGATTGGTATACCACTCTCAGCTTAGCGGGATACAGCAATGCGTACAGGAGTTTCAGCTCGCGCAATCGGGCCTTGGCCGGCAGAAATGACTGCCTTTTCTGTTGGACCAGTCTAGTATAGTCCGGGAATATGAGGATGCGAGTATTCTCCGCAAGGGCTCCTTAACTCTGGATTGCTTCAGAATCGCATCCCTGTAGTGGTAATTTAATATCTTCGCAATGACTGGCCGCGGTCGAGCTCCAGGAGGAGGCCTCTGCATCAGGGTCCTTTATGCCCTTTCCACTACGAAGCAGCTGGACAACGAGTCCGCTGGGAGCCAGCCCGCAAGCCATCCAGAGAGGAGCCGCTCCACGTCCCCACCTTCACATCCTTCAGGGAATCCAACAAAGCGGAGGTTGTTCCGCCTGGCCCTACCTTCCGAGTCCTCCACCCTCAAAGCCAGGCCCCTGGTAATCTTTCCCAAGAATGCAACTTTGTTTTGCAAAGTGACGACCGAGTCCTCCACCCCCGAGACCCTAGTCTCCGCCTCGGTGATGCGCTCAACAGCATTCCGTAGATCCTGCCGCAGGAGCATAACGTCAGACCCCATCTCTCCGTTCTTTGCTTCTAGAGCAGCTATGGATTGCGTGATAGCCACCATGAGTGTGGCATTGTCCGGAAGGCCACCCTGTGCACTTCCCTGATCGATTGTTGTGGCTCCTGCTCCAGCATAACGATTTAGGGTGCTCTGCTTGGCAGAGCCTCAGACCACCTTGTCTCTCATCATTATGCAGTTCGGGTCACCAAGCTCACAAAATGGCGGATCAAAGGCCCACCAGACCGGCCTCCAGCACGAAACAGCGCCCACTCGTCCCGTGGTATGCTGCCCTTCACTGCCACAGGTGTAGGTGACAAGCCCGTCCTGTATCCGGGGGGGCTCTTTGGGTGGGAGGCCCAGGAGGGACCCTCTTGCCCACAAACCGCACCAAGTGCTAGCCTGGCCGCTTCCTTGGACCATTGCGCCACTATCCCCCCCCCCCCCCTCACCCCCCCCCCCCCCCCCCACCCTAGTGGGTGCCTCCCAGTCCTCACAATCACTCGTTCTTGATCTCCTGAGCAGCACGAGTTACCCCTGCACCGGATCCTGTATCCCCCGTGGCTCCAAGGCCTGATCACACATCAGAGGAAGAGCGATGATTAAGGCAGGGACCAAGTATTCCAGTCCAGACCCCCTCGCACTGCAGTGCCTGCAGCAGCTTCCCTCGGGCCGCCCACTGCCATGCAGTACGCAATTGTTGAGTAGATAATCTACATCTTGTTGTGTCGTCCTGGAATTTATTTACACAAAGCAGTGCACCTCGCTTACTGCCTCTACGGGCCTACGGTCGGGTCCGCTCTCCATCGGCCCAGCAAAATACAATTTCCATCCAGCAGAGGCAATCCAGCCCCAAATCCGACCACTGCGTCCTCTCACGGCGGTGTCACCACAGCGTATCTATGAACCGGAGCCCTTCAGAGCATATAGCGTCCCCTCAGCACCCGCAGAAGCCACTGGGCTGCAGACCCCGGTCTCGCAGCCACCAAGAGACAAGGCCACACAGTCCAAATCCCAAACCTCAGAGCCGACCGCCGCGTAGCCCCTGGGGTCCCACTGGGATCCGTCTGGATCCCTGCAAGTTCCGCCTGCAGAGTTAGCCCCTGGTACACCCGGCACTCCCCCCTCTGGCTTGATCCACCCGCCATCACAAGACCAGAGGTAAGGGGAGGAGGGAGAAGCACACGGACACTCACTGGTGCCTCACCGGGGGTAGCGCCGCAACACGTATGACTCCGCTGACCCTGCTCAGGTTCCTTGTCAGTCCTTGCGAGCAGATTCTCCGTCCTACTTAGACCAGCGGTCTCTGGGTATGTCGGCGCAGCCGGCGCCCGTTGTCCACAGCTTCCGCTGGCGCCACCTGTGCCCCGCCTCACAGCCCGCTCTAGGTCTCCAGGATCAGAGGTCTCCTCAGCTGCACCGTTCCCTGTGATCTCGATCTATCCCAGGGTCCGATTGCTCACTACTCGATTCCAGACTACCACGAAAGCTCGTCTCACATGTGTCCACCATGTTGGATCGCTCGGCCACGCTCCTCGTAATCCAAATTATTTGATGAATAGCTACATACTATACCAGCTAGTCCTATCGCTTTGTGTTTTAGAAATAAAACTACATATTCACAAGGATGCAGTCTTCCCTTAAAAGGATTTTCATTAATAATATTTTTATTGTGCATTTTTCATGAACATACAACTTTATTCCGCTGTTTCTCAACATGACATTCTTCAATAGTACAGTTCCACTGTATGTCGCTGTCTTCGATTGCAACAGTGACTCTCAGGTCGTACAGCATAAACAACAACTATCTCAAACGAGTCCTAACCATGGGATTTCTGTCCCTCATGAGTGTCACGAGGTAGGAAATGCAGCTGCCGGGAGGTAGTAGGCGGGTTTAGCCCCACTCCCTTAATTTTGGTGCCCCTTGTGTTGGCTCTTCTTGAAGTTAGCCTTCCCATGGTCAGTATACCTTTGAGCACCCTCCCCAGAGATCATTGCCATCAAGGCCTATTCTCCCCTATATCAGTGAAGCGGGCTACCACTTCTTGCCACTGATCCGTCTGGGGTTTCCTGCACGCCCCTCTGTAATCTTCCTGTCACAGTTCTGTCTCTTTGGCCCCTACCCAGTTCACTACATCTGTCTTCCACTATGTGGTGGGCCATCTGGCGATTTCCAGTGCCTGGCAGTGTCCCTGTAGGCTAAGCCTAGCGCTAGGTCCCGGAATCTTTCAGCCTTCTTAATTGCCTGCCTCATAAATAGACCAAGGAGGCAGATCTCCACAGTAAGTAAGCCCTTAGATACTGCGTTCCCTTCAAGTTGGCCATCACCAGTCCCTAGAAGCTTGTAATTACTGTGAAATTCCATACTGAGCAGTTCCAGACCATGTGGTCAAAGTCCGTATCTGTGAAGTTGCATCTGAGGCAGCTCATGTTCGTGGTGTGGAGTGCATAACATTTAGACGGTGGAATATGAGGTAGGTGGTTTGCAAGTGGTTAAATTGTGTATGTTCAAAACATGTGTTCCTGAAGACTCCTGTGGGTGTACTCCAGCATCCAACTCCCTTTCCTTCCCCACAAATTGTCTGCTTATTATGGCCTCCCATTGGGCTCGTGCTCCTGGCAACCCATCCAGGTTCATGGCAACCATTGTCCTATATAACTAAGAAATTAGGTGGTGGCTGCCCTCAAAGGTTAATATTGTTTGAATAATGTGTGAAAGCAGTTGTGTGTTGTAGGCTGGGTCAAGCCTTTCATAAATTTGGCGCACTGCTCGTGTCTGTGCCCTGTAAACCAGAAACTACACGTCTGGGAAGTTATATTCCTCCGCGAAGTTATTCGGGCCATGAAAGGCACCGCCTGCATAGCAGTCCCCCAGTGCCCTCTGCTCTGACACCATCCACTCCTCCATTTACTGGGCAGTGAAGTAGCCCCCTCTAGTAGTGGGTGTTCTTAACAGTGTTATTGCCGGTGCGTACAAAGTGCACCCGCCGATCGTTTGATGGCACAGTTCCCGAGCACCTGAGGGCCATAGTCAGCAGCCTCGGCTTCTTCAGGGTACGTAACCTCGCCCCCAGGAGCAGCACTATGCAGGCTCCCTCCCTGTGTCCATTCCAGAGTCCAACCTTCTGCCGCAAACGGGCCAGCCACTTCAACTGTGCCGCAAGGTAATATAGCTTGCAGGTTGATTCCCCTAGGGCCTAGGCCACCCTCATATGGTGCGTATAAAGTGGTCAGGTTCTATGGATTCTCGGTCAAGAATTAATCATAAATTACTTATTCCAAAACGGAGTTATTTAACATGAAGTCCCAAGGTGTAGTACACAAAAAAACATTTATTTAAACATTGTTGTAGCATTATGATTAACACAAAAGCATTAGAAAACATAAAAGCTAAAGAAGGACCAATTACTTCATTGGATCAGAAGAGGACTAAAGGACATAAGTCTCAAATATTTTCTTCTATAGCAACGTTATATGAGGACAATTGTTAAACATACAGTATATATAATGAGTATTTACATAGTGCGCTCAAAGTGACATGGAAAAAGAGACAGTTAGGTGGGTTGGGGGTGAATGGGTAGAAGTGAGGACTAGGTAAAGGGTGTGACCTTAAAACAATCACAGTGGTTAGAAATGCAACCTTTACAGACTAATTTAGTTCATTAGTTCCGTTCTTTTCTTTAACATAGGGTCCGTATTAATCAATGGGTTGCTTCCTATGTTAAGAAGATCAGATGTAATCTTCTCTGTAATTAGAATGTGGGTTGTCCTCGGAGCTGCATCGGGAAAGTTACTTGTTTCAGCGCTGCCCGGTCGCGAGAAGATTAATCCATTATACCCGGACGCAACTCGATCTGAAATTGTGTAGTTCTGATTGGATAACCATCGACGCCCCAGCTTCCTACACCACTATGGAACCGACGCAGGTCCATCCTCAATAGGCCACTGGACGGCCCTATATGAAGCGCTCCTGCTCCTCCTTGTCCTGATGAAGACCCCAGCCTGAGGTTCCAATCAACCCTTAATCCAGGGGTCGAAACGTAGACTTGATTACATCTGATCTTCTTAACATAGGAAGCAACCCATTGATTAATACGGACCCTATGTTAAAGAAAAGAACGGAACTAATGAACTAAATTAGTCTGTAAAGGTTGCATTTCTAACCACTGTGATTGTTTTAAGGTCACAACACCCTTTACCTAGTCCTCACTTCTACCCATTCACCCCCAACCCACCTAACTGTCTCTTTTTCCATGTCACTTTGAGCGCACTATGTAAATACTCATTATATATACTGTATGTTTAACAATTGTCCTCATATAACGTTGCTATAGAAGAAAATATTTGAGACTTATGTCCTTTAGTCCTCTTCTGATCCAATGAAGTAATTGGTCCTTCTTTAGCTTTTATGTTTCCTAATGCTTTTGTGTTAATCATAACGCTACAACAATGTTTAAATAAATGTTTTTTTGTGTACTACACCTTGGGACTTCATGTTAAATAACTCCGTTTTGGAATAAGTAATTTATGATTAATTCTTGACCGAGAATCCATAGAACCTGACCACTTTATACGTACTTATGTTCACTGACCCAGGTCAGAGAGTTCTTAGGGTATACCCCATTGTTAACTCACTACCCTCATATGGTGGTTGCTACAGTATGCTCAAGTCCACTCTATTTTGCTTCCTGTCCCATATCAACTCTATGAGTAGTGTGTTGAGTGAGTGGAACCAGCTCTGTTAGATCCAAACCTGGTGGTTAGCAAAGTATTATACTACCTGTGACATAACTATAATTTTCACCTGTGCTATTCTTACCTTTATGGATAGTTACAGAGTATGCCAAAATGCTACACTTCCCCTCGGGCTTCTAGGGCACTACTAAGGTTACACTCTCTGATGTCCTCATTTGTGTGGTAAACTCTGATTCCGAGGTAACTTAACACCCTAGGCTCCCAGCATTTACCAGCTGTGCCTATGACCGGCCCTGCGCCTGGTAGGTTGCTGCCACTTGAAGGCACACATCTATCTCCAGTTCATGCATAGCTCGGACACCCCTCCCTTATTGCCCAGAACTGTGACTGTCCACTGTATCCCTGTTCTGTCCTCTCACAGATACAGCTGGTTATCATCCGTGTATGTAGAGAGCTATTTACCTTGCCACAGGCAGATACCTTTTCCCCGCCCCTCAAACGTCATTATGCTAGCATACGGTTCAATAGCCAGCAAGCCCTGTTGCATTCCCCTGTATATTTAAAACATTTCACATATGCACCGGCCCATTCAAGCTCATGCACCACCTCTCGCCCAGTGCCATCCTACGCATAACCTCCCCATAATAATCCCAATGGATCATGTTGAACGTTTTCCATTCATTAATTAATAATACCTCTGCATCTGGAAAAGCATCCAGCTGAGTTTCCTCTAATGCAAACTTCCCCTTAAAATTTAAGTTTTGATGCTGGCATATTTTTTTTGTGTGTGATTTAAATATATTATTCAATAATTTCTGTATTAATTTGATGTATACTTGTTTCTGTATTTTTGTATATTATTTTAAAGTTCAATCAGAAATTGCTTAGATGAGGAACCTTGGCTTCCAGTAATGATTCAGTGGGAGACCACAGAAGTCAAAAGGTTAAAAATAAAAAGATACTTACCTGCAATAACAATCTTTCCGTTGAATACTCAACTGGAGAATAGTCTGACTGGATCCAGAAACTTCAAAGCTCTCACATCACCCTTAAGGGGTGCTGACTTGGTATTGACATCTCAAGTGGCATCAGACGACATCACAAAAGCCATATAGCACCCAGCCTGGAGTAACAATGTTCCCTTTTTTCTATGCATTGAAGAGAGATTGATGCCTGCTCTCTCAGAGAGTATTGAGTTTTCCCAGTAAAATTTGTTTACAGTTGAAGTACCATGTCTTTGCCTAATAGATCATGCTTTAAGGCCTGTAGGGATTGCGAGGGATGGATGTCCATTATGGTTCCCTTTTGAATTTGAATCTGTCTCTCATGCCAAGGTTCATATCATGATTACTGGTCCAGTGACTCTTGTAGGAACATGAATCCAAATGCCATTAAAGAGTGTGAGGTGAAGCTCTTCATCTATTAGGCCAGGGATGAGAAATACGGTTGACCTCACTCCAAGCCTCGCTCCGCATGACCATCGTCACATTGGAGCTGGTTGTCAAGGAGCCACTTGATCCTACTCCGTGCAACATTGCTTCGTTGACTCCACTAGACCCAACCCTAGAGCCACCTCCATCCTTCCCAGACCCTTCGGCGCAGGGCCTTCTCATCAGAAGTTCCCAGCACCCACCATTCCTGAGTTCCGGACACCAGTCATGGACCCATGACATTACTCAATGCCATATATTCGATCTTCACAAATCAGCACTCCTTTCGGGCCCCACTGCACAGCACGACTTCCGAACGTTTATGCCCTAGGATCCAACATAGTTTGGTTCTATTGTATCTGAACTGACACTGGCTCGTTCATCCTTTGATCAGGTTCTCAGATGCAATAGGCTGCATCCTCCTGCTACACGTCTTGCCTAGTCATAACCGATGGTGCCAGCACCTCGGGCGCCGATACCCGAAGTTGCATCACAAAAGAGATCACTCAGGGAAGCAAAAATACTGCTTGAGATAGTAGAATATAGGAACAGGATCCACAATGTTTTTGGATTGGACTCTGATCCTAAAAACGTTTAAAAAAACTGTCATTTTATAAACCCATGACAACATACAACAAAGCATATCATCAATAAGGTACATTGCAATAGTATCAGAGCCACTCACCGCTTTTATCAAGGTATGAATTACATATTAAGGTACATAAGAGAAGGCAATTGCTGCATCCAGTCACTATAGAAACTAACACAAGACCAATGTATTCAGTTACCACCATCCAATCACATCTACACACCACCCTACTATTGGTACCCCTCACTGCCCTTGGAGTCATCCCTACAGGTATCTCCCTCCGGATTGCTTCTATAAACTTACATGCATTTGGCGGTGATTATTTTCGTATTCTGTATTTCTATCTCCCAATCCTGCAGTCACATTGGAAGTATTAGAGCTTTATGGTGGGTTCTGTGCACTACCAGTTTGCTGGGCTCTCATTTGGATTGATATCGGCACTGCGAGTTTTCATGAAAGGGGTGGCAGTGATTAGGGCCCATATTAGAATGTCAGACATTCCAATTTTCCCATATCTGGACGACTGGTTGACCAAAGCCAGACCACTCGAAGTGGTGTCAGGCAATCTGCATTCATCCCTAGTCCATGTCCTCCCTGAGGCCTCACGACATCTCCATTTCATGAAGTCAGTGCTGGGCACCAATCTTCGTCACCCCTTTCTTCCACCGCAGAGAATTGCTTTTATTCAGGAGGAGGTGCGATCCTTCCAACAGTATGCACAGATTTCTGTTCTGAAATTACTGCTGTTTTCCTGCATTCCCCTGGTCACACTTGCACTTTAGCACATGAGGACCCTGCAGTGATGCCACAGAAACAATTATAAATTAAACAAATGCAGAAATTATGAAATATTTTATTCAAATCGCAAACAAAAAAATCCAACAATCAGAACTTTAAATGTATGAGTAAGAGTGGAGCTTTGTCAATGGGTAGTTTTATTTCTAAAAGACGAAGCCAAATGCTTAGACTCTAACATATCAGTTTCTTTTTTGATTCCTGTGCATGCTCTTTTTGTGGGTGCATACCAGTGCTGCTTCAATTAAGGATACCAGTAGGTCATACTAGATTATATTTGCTGTTGTTGCGTTGCTTCCATGAATCAAGATTATGATGACTTAATTTTTAGTTTGCTAATTCAAATTCCTTCACAATTACAGAGCATTTGAAAGTTTTCAGTTTTATTGTTTGTGTATATTCAGTGGAGTGATTGCTAATATTTAATTACATTTTCTAAGCAGTTGCAGACCCTCTGAATACGTTTTGCGTTTCATTTTCAAAGCAGTTGTCGACCCTGTGAATAACCTTTTCGGAACCCCAAGGGTCTGCGGACCAATGTTTAATAACCAGTCTACTATAATAATGCAGTTTCTAAACCCTGTAAATACCAGATATAATGTTATAGGGGGTATGTTGTCTTTTTTCGTTCCATATGCTGCTAGTATTTCATTATGTTCTTAATGAAGGCAACATTTATGGTTTTCTTGTAGCATACTCCAGCTTGAACTGTACAGTTATCCATCAGACAATACATATTTCAGTCAGACGGGCCACTCTCATTGGCATTGCCCATACTTGTAGAAGATTTATTTGGAGAAATAATCATAAATACATTATTTAAATTCTGCCCTTTACCTTCCATCCCACCTAATTCTGATTCTCTGCATGTGATAATCACCTCACACTTAAATTTTTAGCTGGGTCCTTTAGTCCTAATGTGCAGCTATGTGGTGGATTTCCTAACTAGAAACAAAATGAATGGACTAGATCACTTTCATCATTGACCCATGCATTGCAGTCTGGCAGTTCTTGCCCAGATAATGATGTTGTTAAGGAATTTTAATTTCTACATTTAACACTTCCATTCTCTCTCCATTTTTTCATGTAAGTTCTGGGATTCACGGCAACCTCGAAAGTACTTGAACATCCTGTCCTGCCAGGTGCCAGTATGGAAGGCCAGGTACACGGTACGTGTGAACTTATCATTTCTCTTACCCCCCCCCCCCTTTTTTTTTTGCCTACAGTGGGTACTTCCCTGCAGTGCTGGTTTTCTAGGTTGAAGAGTGTTCCTCAGTTTTGGAAGTGGGAGAATTTACAATAAGGAGGAACCCACTAGTAGAAGTCTACAGGCAGAGACGTTTCATTTTCATGGAAGGGAGCATTTCAATAATATTGTGCTGTAACACAGGGGAGTAAGACCTTTCTGACAGAAAAAGAGTCTCTATATTGAAATATTTTGTATAGCTTCTTGAGTAGTCCTTGGCTACTGAGCACTCTCCTGTTTGCAGCATGCGTTGAAGATAATATTGATGTCCTGCTGCAGAGTTTTCTTCATTTCTTTTATCGGTCTTGAGTGTTTATCGAATGACTCGTGATCATGTACCGTGAAATTCAACACACTCCAGGACACAGGCTCTAACTTGGATTCCTAATTTCTTAGCTGTTTACTAGTGTGCTGTGTGCAAGCTCTGCACTGGGAGACAATGCTTGGCTCTAAGACTAGACACATCATCCCTTTCCATGATCTGTGGGGTTGCAAAGTTCTTGGGCAGGGCTTGGTTAATTCGTACCACTATCTTAAAAAACAAACCTGTTTAGATGATTGGTCATGTTGATGAAATTGTATGGCTTATATCCACTGCTGTCCTTTAAACTATCTTGTTCTTTTTATTGTAAATATGCTTTTTTAAAGTTTTTAACGGTTGTATTTTATACCATGTTTTTTTGTTGTTGTAATAGATAGGATGTGTACCTACTTTTATGATAAATCTATCGAATAAAGTATTACAACAACGACTAGAAAATGGTACAGAAGCAGTAGTGAAGCAAAATAACTCAACACAAGACCGTTCATCAGTCAATTTTTTCAAAGAAGACAAGAAACCCGGCTTTGTGTTAATGACTTGCATGTGTTTTTAACAGAAAATACACAATGTACATGTTTTTCTCAATTGTAATAGAAGAGTCGCTTGTCCATCCTATGATAAGAACCTTCCCAACAAGCATGAAAAACACCACAGACAGGAAAAGTCCAATTTAACATTGAAGAAATGTAGGTGCGCCTGGTACCGTTTGGAGAGTCTGTGGTGCAGTTCCCAAATACCGGCCTCTTCCTTAGAGTCAATACCAGGTCGTAAAAATCTTCAATCGGAGTTTCCTTCTCCATATACTGATATGTCTCCAATTGAGGCAGTTTGCCAGGATAGCCTGGTCTTTTCAGATCAGCAACTCAAGTTCCACCAGCTCCAGCCTTGATGCCGCTTCTGGGAAAGCCACCTTCAGTTAGTACTCTGGTGTGACTTGCATCAGTGCTGCTTTCCACATTGTCTCTGGCATTGCTCTTAGAACTTCCTCGGTCCTTGAAATTGGAGGAAATCCTTTTGTTGCCTAGAGAGAATGTAAATGCTTTGTTTGATGGCCAAACTCTTTCAAACCCTCTACCTGGAGATTCACATGCCTGGAAAAACTCTTTACATCACATCTGGACGCTCTCGATAAGCCCAACCTAGATTTCAGGTGCACTGAAAAAGATGATTCAGAAGATGATAGCCTTATCCCTGTACATTATGTATCCTTAACATCCTTCCACTGAAGGTGCTACTTCGTTCTTGGCTGTTAAGTGTAAAGCATCGAAGTTGCTTGAACAGCCAATGCTGTCTGCAGAATCCAAATAATACATGCTATGTTCTGTGGCTCCGAAACTCTTCTTCTCTTCAGCAATGTTCTTCTGAAAATGGGGCAGGCTGCATATGTGAAACGCTATTTGGGCTAGCCATTCATGGGCAGATTTTCCTCCATCAAAGGTATCAGTCCAAAATTGTTTTCAGCCCACCCTTCTCTGGACAGCCTGCTGGATCAAGCATCTTCAGTGAAAGTGAATCTCAGTGCTTTCTCAACATCACCTCTGGCTAGAAGTACAAGTATCTTGACTCCTTTTTGGAGCCAAATACATTCCTCTGTCTGTCTGGCCTAGTCTTCAATATGACATGCCTTCTCAAACATCATGTCTATGCCATGATCGAAATAATGAAGCTGGCTACAAATGTCCTTCCAAATCGCATGAAAGGCCTGTTTTCAGAGTTGGTCAAAGATGGCCATGACTCATTAAAGCACATTTTAAATGCGGACTAGAATCCGCTGAAACTATTGCAACTGCAGTTACATTGCTCAGGAGTGCCTGAATGTGCTCCTCAAGATTTTCTGCAGCTATCCAGGCTGCCCTGTGGGAAATGCTATTGGACAATGAGATGATTTTCTGTGATGAAGTTATCTCTGCCTTGGAACACTTCAAAAACAGCCTTGCTACGATAAGCTCCCTGGAGCTTGTACCCCCAGCGGAACAATTTCAACAGCTGTACTGCTGCTTTCTTGGCTATTCGAGAGGTCAGCCTTCCAGAAAAACCTTTGTAGGGTGTTTAAAGGCCACTACAATTTTCTTCTCCTATCACTGTAGAGCTATATCTATGGGTTTCCAACAACTGCAACATCAGCGCCAGTCTCCCTCCTTCTGCTGGTTCTGCCACTTCAAAGCTGCTCTGATTTGCCCTACCCCCATACCAACTTTTATTTGGGTGGAGGTACTCCTATTTTCTAGCCCAGTTGGAATCTGTCATCACAGATCTCTAGGTGCTTCAGTTGGCATGCAAGGGGCTCTCCAGCTCCTTTTTTGGCCAGTCCTTTGTAACATATACCAGGAAGAACTCTCAGCCTAGGCCTTTGTTCTTGAAGGAAGAAGTACTGAGATTGGTACAGAAAGGGGCCATAGAGGAGAGGGGCACAGAAGTGTATTCCCTGCACCCCCTAAGATTGACAGGCCCTTATGGCTTTCTGGACTTGAGGCTCCCGAAACTCTTTGTCCATTTGTCCGCTGTTATAAGTTTAAGATACTTTCCCTAAGTCGGGTCATCCCGGCCGTTAACTTGCAGGATTGGATGATGTTTCTGAATCACCAGGATACTTATTTTCATCTGCCAGTCATTCCAGCATACAAACTCTCCCTCAGCTTCATAGTCAGTTCTAAACTACCAAATCATGGTGCTATTTTTTGTTCTTGCAGACACTTCCTGAGTTTTCAATTCGGACTGGGCACGCTAACATTCTCCCTCAGACACCAGGGTTTAACATATTTCTGCAATGGAATGATTGGCTTGTGGAGGTAGGATTCTCAGCAGTGGTTTTGGATCATTTGATGTGCACCTTTATCATGCTACATTGTCTGGGGTTCTCCATTAACCAGCAGCAGTATTACCTCATCCTGATGGCTTTCATAGGAATGATTCTGGGCACTTCCTGCATGAGAGCTTCCCTGCATCAGAGGATTTCTGACATTCTAGTTATGATACCTATCCTTTGGCTACAGTTCCACCTACAGTTCTGAAGATCCTCTTCCTTCTGGACTGGGTGGCTTGTGTAACATTCTGGTGCTGCATGCCCAGTGGAGACTGAGGCACCTTCCCTGGTGCCTCAGAACCACCAGTGGTTCAAACATCAGGACAGAATGACTACTTGTATGGCGACCGTTAGATCAGTTCTTGTGAAGTGCGATTGGTGAATGTGCACATGTCCTTGGGTTGGAGGAAGTGATGTAAGGGGTGACCCCTCTCATTGTCTTAGAACAATGGATGCACATCAGTATGCCAGGGCTGCGGCCTGGCTGTCTGTCCCGGCACAGCCATGGCCAGTGAAACAAAAAGTCCAACTGTTTGTGAATCTTTTTAATGCCGAAGTGTCCTGCTAGTGTAGTTTCATGGCCTGTTACAACATGAAGTTCCTGTGCTTTAAAGAAACTACCAGCCTGTTACTATCTTCTCACTCAAGGACTCACTCTAAAGCAGTTTATCCATTCAATTAATACAGTTCCTTCCGACCTAACCATTTCTTACTAACCTGTTCCTGGAATTCCTTCTGAAGTCCCACAAGTATAGGGCTCTCAACTTTGTCTGGGAGAACTCCTCCCAAATAGCTTCTCCAGCAGCTAACAAACTCTGAATCTGTGGCAGTCACCCAGACTTCAACTCATTGTGTGCTTTCAGGTACCTCATCCTCCTCTCCATTTGGAGCAGTAGCGAAGGATGCTGTGGCCTGTGCCTTTTTATAGTGTGCTCTGATCTGCTCACAACCACTTCTAGTCTTTTAAAAAAAAAAAAAAAAAAGTTATTGCATTTTCAATGTACCACGTCAGTAAGTATCCAACATATATCTGTTGTGCATAAGAAAATAGCACATTACACAAATTGCGACATCTACAAGGTACAGTTGGTAAACTTAACATTCATAACAACCGAAACTTCACGCTGACTGTCCCCATTCCCCAATATAGGCATGCATCATTTTTTTTAATGTATTCCCGGAATGAGCTGGTTGGCCTTCACATTTGTGATTGTTTTAATCCCTCTTTACTGATAGACAGAGATATTTATAATTTAAGAGGATGCAATGCCTGTGGCTTGGGGATTCTTGTCAAACTGGTAAAAGGTTGTCTGCACAGAGATATTGGGAACAGAGAGAGGCTGGCTAGGAATATGGTCAATAATATTCATTTTAGCAGGGGATCACAAGGGCAGGATATTGTCATGGATATACCCTCTCATCATTCCCTGGACCAACACAGGAACATTCCATGCCTTAGCGGCGAATCAATCACTGGTATTCCATTAAATGCAAGATCAATGAGCAAACATAAATATGACCTGGAATGCCTGATCCAAGTTGCAAACCTGGATCTTATGTTTCTTATGGAAACCTGGGCCAATGAGACATCGGAATCGGATTGGAATGCAGCAGTTCCATCAGGCTACTTAGTTGCACATGTGGATAGGGTCGAAACGAAAGGTGGAGGGAAGCTATTATATATCGATCTTGCTTCTCAGTTCGGATTCTGCCACAATCCTCGCTACAGGATGAGGCACTGTCTTTTAGCATTAGAAATAAAAGTTTGGCATTCTTTCAGGGGCTTCTAATTTATCGGCCACCAGGGGTGAGATCGCCTTTCTCTAGTTCGCTCCAGACATTTTTGGAGTCTTGTTTGGATATTCCAACAATTACCATATTGGGGGATTTTAATTTCCATTTGGAATCTAACAATAACCCTAACACATCTCATTTGTTGGACAATCTTGCAATCTTTGGTCTGAGGCAGATTGTAGAAGAGCCGACACACTTCGCATGCCAAACGCAAGATGGTATCTTTACCAACAACGAACATCTGAAGATAGTTAGCGTGCAACCTCTATCATGGTCGGATCATTCTGCAATACATTTTCGCATAAAGCTCCCTCCAACAACTAGGGGGCGTAGGGAAAGGTCCGGTATAGTAAAATCTCGTCCTTTGAAATCCATCCAAAAGAGTGATCTGGTAACTACATTGGAGAAGAATCCCCCGGGGGTGACTTCTGACTCTTAATACCTCAGCCAGAAATTTTGAAAGCTGGCTTAGTTTAGCAGTAAACTTGTTAGCCCCGAAAACCACTAAACAACTCCGTAATATACATGTTACCTCACCTTGGTACAGGACTGAGCTCCGGCAAATTAAAATAACCTGTAGATGTATGGAGCGCATTTGGAGATCGGACTATAGTGCTGATCATTAAAAGACTATAATTGCGCCTTAGAAGACTAAAAGGCAGCCATAAAACTTGCCAAATCTGGCTACTTTACTGCAAAAATTCTGGAGGCGGAAAATTCCTCCAAGGAGTTGTTCAAAACAGTGACAGCGCTTTCAAAATGTCCGGGCGACAGAGCATTTTTGCCGGACCAAAATTTTGCGGAACAAATTACCACGTTCTTTCAGAATAAAGTTCAAATGGTATACGATGGGTTAGCCACTGCTGCATGTGTCCTAAAAATGAACAGTGCAGATTCTTTGGATCACCGGGCATCTTGGCAAAGGTTGTCACGTTTTTCCACTCTATATAGGCATATTAAGTTGCCAACCTGTTGCTACATACCAAGTCGGACTCACCTCTGGACCTGTGTCCCCCCACATATATTACACCTGGCATCGGAAGAAGTAAGTTCTTCCTTGACCCCTCTATTAAATGCGATCACTAGTTCCGGGGAGTTTCCATCCTCGTGGAAAAAGGCATGCATTAGGCCCATTATAAACAAGCATTTGCAATGCAATAGGTCTCGCAGCATTAAAGTTTGAGTTACTGGCATTGTAAATGACAATGCTTTGCATAAATTTTTTTTCTTTAATTTGCAATTGGTATATAAACATTGTTTGTGAATGGTTAGCTGTTGCTTCTGCTAAGCAAAGTTGGCAGTAATATAGAGTGCTAGTCTTGCTTGTTATAAGCATGCTGATTTAAAGCACTCTAATACCTGCGGGTAAAGTTTGCGCCCTATAAAAGTGAAAAGTAGTAAATAAATTTAAAAAAAACCTACCTGTACCACGTCCACCAAACCATAAATAACGTGCAAAAAGAAAAGACCATTCACCATCTCCTTCTAGGAATGGGGCTGCCAGGCCATATACAATAAAATCCATTAACACCCAGGCACAAACACAATTAACTGTAATTGTTTTATTCGTGGTGTCCCCGAGTGATGCGGAGGTGTCCCCGAGTGATGCGGAGGTGTCCCCGGGTGATGCGGAGGTGTCCCCGGGTGATGCGGAGGTGTCCCCGGGTGATGCGGAGGTGTCCCCGAGTGATGCGGAGGTGTCCCCGAGTGATGCGGAGGTGTCCCCGAGTGATGCGGAGGTGTCCCAGAGTGATGCGGAGGTGTCCCCGAGTGATGCGGAGGTGTCCCCGAGTGATGCTGTGGTGCCCCCGAGTGATGCGGTGGTGCCCCCGAGTGATGCGGTGGTGGCCAGTGTGATGCGGTGGTGTCCCCGAGTGATGCGGTGGTGCCCCCGAGTGATGCGGTGGTGTCCCTGAGTGGTGGCCCCAAGTGATGTGGTGGTGGCCCCAAGTGATGTGGTGGTGCCCCCGAGTGATGCGGTGGTGTCCCCGAGTGATGTGGTGGTGTCCCTGAGTGGTGCCCCTGAGTGATGTGGTGGTGGCCCCGAGTGATGTGGTGGTGTCCCCGAGTGATGTGGTGGTGTCCCCGAGTGATGTGGTGGTGCCCTCGAGTGATGTGGTGGTGTCCCCAAGTGATGAGTGGTGGTGTCCCCGAGTGATGAGTGGTGGTGTCCCCGAGTGATGAATGATGGTGTCCTCAAGCCAATAGGTTTCGCCTTTGAGACTATAAGCTCTGCCAGCAACTTTTTGCTCATGCTGTACACTACAGTATGGGCATTGCCGAGTTTGGAAATTATTTGTAGCCATGCTGTAAAGATGTTGCTGTGGTGCAGCATGGCCAATATTAAAAATAAAAAGGAACTAGCATGGATCACGCTCTAATGCATGTTATTTTTTTAAGTGCATTAGCCCTGGCTGCTTTATAGTGCTTCCTATAATCCAGAATTCGTTTTAGCACACTGCAAAGCATTGCCAATAGCTCTTGCGGGCATGATTTATTGGCTTTGCCACTGCTTTTTTTTGGCATCTGCTGGGCATTAAAACTTTTTTTTTTTTTTTAAATACAGCACATCTGCTCGCCAAATTCAAAGGCTTTGCTAAGCAGTCCATACTCAACAAATGTTTAACAAATTAGAGAACTGTCCTACTGGCACTCGTGCAGCTTATTAACAAAAGTGGCTTCATTTTTTTCTGCTAAAATATCAGCAATGCGCTGGGTAGGCATGTTGAGGAAATGCATGCGATTTATTTCTCTGGGGCCAGAACACCGGTAAAGGATGAGCCCCTCAGCTTCTGTGCATTTATACTTTCATATTACCCGATACTAATTCTTCACTAATCCTCTTTGGCTTCCGATGTAGCGTATGGCTCGCTGAAAAGCACTTTGACACCTTATCACTGGTAGTAAGCGCTATATAAATTCAATTGCAATAGCACAAATTCGAAGGTGCTTCCCCCTCCGCGCGCACTGGACAATGAGCGAAACTGAAACCTGTCGTGGGACGGGACTTCGATCTTGTGAAGCCCGCGCCTACAGAGTGCCTGGCCAGGAGAGGAGCAGTGGAGACGCGGGGCTCCCATGCCCGAGGGAGAGCCCCGCGGTGGCGGCTGAAGTCCGGAGTGGCGGTAAGTGGGCCTTAGTTGTAGGAGGCGGTCTGTGTGTGTGTTTGTATGTGTGCGATGGCGGTGGGGCTCGGTGCACTTGTGTGTGTGTGTGTGTGTGCGCACTTGTGTGTATGTGTGCGACGGCGGGGGGGCTCGGTGCACGCGTGTGTGTGTGTGTGTGCGCGCGTGTGTATGTATGTGTGCGACGGGGGGGTGTGTCTCTGTATGTATGTGTGCGTGCATGGGCGCTCGTGTGTGTGTGTCTCTCTGTATGCGTGTGTCGTGTTGGAGCTTTCCAGAAGAGTAGACAGGAGCTGGCCACAGCGAGCGCGTTCGCGTGCGCGTGGCCTGCTCAATTCCAAGTGCGCGGCCAGCTCCTGTCCCCTCTCCTGGAAAGAAGAATCCCTAACAATAGGTCTCTGGCGAGACCGCGCTTCGCGCGGTTCAACACCACAAAACCTAATAAAAAGGCCTCCTTAGACCCCCTCAGAGGCAAACACTATCGCCCAATCTCCTGCCTTCCACTACCATCAAAAGTCTTGGAGAAAGCCATGAATCTAGAACTAACAGAATGCCTGGGTAGCAGTAACATTCTTGACTCTACTCAACATGGTTTCCGCTCTGGGCATTCCACCGAGTCGGCTCTAATCATGGCCACTGAAGAGATCCGTAAAGTGATGGACGTTGGAGACAGAGCTGCACTCATCCTGCTTGATCTGACTGCAGCTTTTGACACCGTAAATCATGCAGTATTGCTGCCTCGATTGAGGGATGCAGGTATTGAAGATGTGGCTCTGACTCTACTTACATCATTTTTAACATCACAAGAACAACTGATCCACCGGAATGGCTTTCAATCGGGAATCTTCCACCTCCCATGTGAAGTCCCACAGGGTTCGGCCTTGTCTCCGACATTATTTAATCTATATGTCAGTACCCTGGCACGAGTAATCAAAGAGCATGTCATAATTTTGGTGTCGTACGCTGACGACACTCAACTAGTGGTCTCTCTGACACAAAGTGTGGGGTAAACAGCGGATAGGTTCTGTAATTGCCTCACAGATGTAAAGGCATGGATGAATTCGAACTTTTTAAAGATTAATACAGAAAAAACGGAGGTCCTAGAGTTTAGTCAACTACCCTCAGTATGGAGCCAAGCCTGGTGGCCTCCTGAGGCTGGCAATTGTCCAGTCCCTGTGCCCAAGGCCAGGAATCTGGGATTTGTGCTTGACAAGGACCATAAACTTGCCTCGCAAACAAATTAAGTTTCCTCTGCATGGTTTTTCACATTAAAAATCCTGCGGAAAATTCTGCCCTTTATTTCTCTGTCACTTAGGAAAACAGTAGTCGGAGCTCTGGTTTTATCCAGAGTTGATTATTGTAATGCCCTATATTTAGGAGCTGTCAAGGGACAGATCATAAAACTTCAATCGCTTCAGAATGCAGCGGCTCGAGTTATACTTGGTTTACCTAAATACCACCCGACGTCAGCGGTGATTAAGGAGCTACATTGGCTCCCAGGGTGTCAGAGAGTGTACTTTAAAGCCCTGTGTCTATTGCACAAGGCTATATACTGAGGAGGGGCTGCGGACATTCAAACCTTGTTTTCTGTATACCAGCCCCAACGCTCTCTCAGGTCTGCCAACACAGGATTGGTTTTTTTCCATAGAATAAAAAGAGCTAGATGGGGAGGAAAGGGTTTCTCTTATGAAGCATCCATCTTATGGAACTCCCTCCCTGTGACAATCAGGTTAGAATCCAACAGGGCCTTTTTCAGGAAAATGATAAAGACATGGCTCTTTTCAAGGTCTTAAAGATCTGTTGTTGTCTGCATCATATTCAAGACGCCTCGGCAAAAGTGCGCTTTATAAGCTCGTCAGTCAGTCATCTTTGATTACCTGTACACATTAAATAAAATAGGCGGACAAAATATCTAAGGAGATGGCCATTAGCACCCAGTATATGTAGGTTCTTAAGGGGATTGCGGGGGAAGATCTATACCCCGATAGATAGCCATCTAGACCAAATTTTCCTGAGTTTTTGTGGGCAACCCAGTGCCTGAAAAACTGCCATTTCTGCCCCCATGCAAGTATCCAGCACCCCTCGCCACTTTCCCATTGTCGGCGGGGAAGTCCCTTTCCAAAGATGAGCTACACCACCCTGGGCAATCGTGAGTGCTAGAAAGAGCAAACCTTGCTTGTACCTGTCCCCCCCCCTATATCGTCTGTACTATGTAGAAGAAACAATCGGGGGTCCAGCGGAAGGTCCCATCACAGCACTCCCTTAAAACAGGACTGCACCCTATGCCAAAAGCGCTGTATGGCAGGGCAGCCCCACACCGTATGAAAATATGACCCCTCTTCCCGGTCACAGCGTAAGCACTGTGAGGAGGTGATAGCTCCCATCTTCGAAAGACAAAGGTGCGTGTAATACACCCTATGGACAAATGTAAACTGAATAAGCCGGTATCTAGAGGACACCGCAGTGCCCCTAGGGCTGGCAATGGCCCGCGCCCAATCGTCGTCTGCCAGTTCTGGGATATCGTCCTTCCATGTCCTATGAGTCTTGTGAAGGGTCGTGCTAGCGAGCGTGGTCAGTGTTTGGTAAGCCTGTCGAATTTTGTGAGCTCCCAAGTCCCCCATGAGGAGGCGGCCTTCTAGTGAAATTCCCCAAGCAGGGTCGCGGCCCCACCCCACAACTCAAGGGAGCTGCAATCAGGCTTCATTTCCCCAGGTATATAGCCTGCAATGCTGCCATGCGATTGTGGTGACATCACCGCTCCACCTCCCGTGGCCGCCAGTAGCTCCAGGTCCACACCCAGCCTTACCATCCACAGTGCTGAAGGCCCGGGGAGGGAGGGGTGATAGTGGTTTCTGAAAGGGAGGCTCCCGGGTAACTACTGTGACCCGGGTCCGCAGGCCTCCCGGGTGACTGTGCCGAGGGTGGCAGTCTCAACCGAGTGCCTGTGCAACACCTCTCGATCGGGCTGCTGCAAAAGCCACACCAGTAATAGATCAAGACTGATCAGGCACCGAAGAGCATCTTTTTCTTCAGTCCAACAGAGCGTCACTAATTGGCGGCCATCTTGCAGCCCGACTCTCTGGCGTCCCCCTCACCTTACCTTATCTAGAATAGACAGTGGTTCCCTGACTTCCCGAGAGCAGTTGTGCCTTGACCCCAAGTGCTTTTGCACCCCCGCCCCGCCAATCCACTCCCTCCCCGCCTGACACCAAAATGGCAGAAAATCGGGGCAGAGTTGCTTGAAGGTGTGCCAGGCAAGGGCTGCCTCTGTCCCTAAAATGGCGGCAGGAGCGTGATTTCGTTGCTCACTTCAGGGTCTCCACAGCGCAAAAGACTTGTAATGGGACTGTTTTTTACACTAAGTCCTACGTCAGCCTCACTCACACCGAGATAATTGCTTGGGGCAAGAGCTGAGTGCCCTACAATCCCAGTCCTCCACATTCTATATGCCTGACCTTAAGATGGCTGTCCTGGCCTGTGCCCTGGAAGCATTGCTATTGAGTGCATATCAACCCTATAGTAAGTCTTGGCCTCCCAGTAACTCCAGGATGGGTGCAACCAATTTTATCTATGACGATGTCCCCCGGATTGAAACCTTGAGCATTGTACACACCACGGAGCCGGATCAACAGGGTCCTCGCCCGGTGGAACTTTGATGGAACTTTCGATGGACCTTTGACGATGCCCCCTGGGCGGATACCAAAACTGTTTGTACTTACCTCAATGCGCGAGCCACCTTGGCCAATGCCCGGTGGAGCGGTCATATGCAGCTTTAGAGCAGTCTGGCCCTGGTTTTACCCCCTCGGCTGTCACCTACCCAGCCGGTCATCTGACATTGTTTCCTTGTTTACCCATTGTGTTTTCTCCCTCCCCCTCCTCCTCCTGTGATTCTTTGATTTAATTGATGTAACTATGTAACCTGTAACTCGCTAATCCTCTGAAACCTTGACCATTGTACACACCATGGAGCCGGATGAGCAGCGCCCTCGCCCGGTGGAACTTTGATGGAACTTTCGATGGACCTTGGATGGTGCCCCCCTGGGCGAATACCAAAACTGTTTGTACTTACCTCGATGCACGAGCAACCTTGGCCGATGCCCGGTAGAGCGGTCATATGTAGCTATAGACGTGTCTGGCCCTGGTTTCACCCCCTCAGCTGTCACCTACCCAGCTGGTCATCTGACATTGTTTTCCTCATTTCCCCGTTGTTTCCTTTCCTCCCCCTCACCCTCCTACTCCCACCGTGATTCTTGGATTTGATTGATGTAACTATGTAACCTTTAACTCGCTGATCCTCTTGTAAAGCGCTCTGATAGCTCCGGATCTAGCCAGCACTATATAAAACGTTGCAAATAAATAAAAATAAAATAAATAAGAGAGGCACGACTGGCCAGTCCTTAGTGGAAATCCCCACTGCAAGGTCACAAGCCGCCCTAGGCCTAGCCCAGCTGCCTCTGCAACCCGCAGCGGAAACCAAGAAGGCCCCTCTAATGGGAGCCACAGCGCCGGACCACCAGTACACCCCCCCCCCCCCTCCCCAGGAGTCCCTGCACCGCTAGGCAGTCCTCCGTGTCACGCAGAGCTCAGGCACACCATGTGTCCAACGCTGGCTGGATGTCTTGCTGTGTGGCCACTGCCCCTCACCAGTCGGGTGGCGTCAGTAGTGCACTCAAGTCGCCAGGCAGTATTCCACTGATGTTGCTGCAGGAATTTAAATCAGGGCCGTAATTGTGTCGCCGCTATCTGGCTATGGGCTAGTGTAGGCCCCAAGTCTCAGGCACCACTGCACCTCCTGCCAGCTACAGGGACATCACCAGCTGTCCGCTGGCCCCCAGGCGCCACAGCCCAAGGGGAAGCCCAAGCACACAACCAAGAAGGTCCCGCCACACGGGGCCCCACCCCTGAAACCCAGTACCAAGGATTGATGCGGCGGCTGCAGCAAGCCGAGCCCCAGCCCCGACCAACCCTGTGGTCCCAGCTACAGCGTGCCGAACCGCGAGGCCCTCCTGGAACCAGCGCCCAGCCACAGTGGAAGCGTCCCGCAGCAGCAGCGCTGGTAGAGCAGGAGCAAACGCACCCGGCGCTCACACACAGGCCCCCCCTGTTACGCCCGGCTCCTCACCTCGGAGCAGGCCCCGGCTCCGGTCCCTGCAGCTGCACAAGGAGGGCCCGCGGCATCCTACGACACCAGGCCCGATCACATCACCTCCCGGGCAGCCTCCGTAGCTGCAGAAAATCGTCCGTCAGTGGCACCTCTTGATCCGGAACAGTTCTTTGGCAGACAGGTACGAATACTGAGTGGTATCGTGTACGATTATGCAGGATTAGAGAGGTGGACGCACGGAGCTAGTTCAAGCTGCGTCTGCCATGATGGCCTCTCATACCACGCTCCCTACCACTTCTAGTCTTTGCAAATCTGGAATGCTCACGGTCTCTTCCTGAGACTGGTGTCTAGCTGGTGCTCTGGTCAACAAATCTGAAGTTCAAAGCCATTAAGGCTTTTGGCATTAGTACTAGAAGTATTGCAATTAGATAATTGTCTAAAAGATATCCAGCACCCTGTTTCTCTTTACCTCTCCATTGACTTCTGATTCTCCTCTGGCAAGTGGAAATGCTATGTTGTACTGTCTGGCTGCAAGACCTGTGCTATTGGTACCAGCGAGAATCTTCTCATGTATGCAATAGATTCTCTCACCCGTAGACCTTTAAGCACATGCTGCAAACACAACTCCCATTGTTTTCAGATAGAAGTGCTTTAAGGAATATGGGTCTTTTTCCTAGAGGTTCATAAAACTAGGTTGAGTGCTACTGGGCCCTCTTGGGTCTCCTCACCCACAGATAATATACTGCCCATGATGGACGTGGCAGGTACTTGATCTTGCACTAGATAATCCTTTCTGTAATGTCATTCTTCGTGGCATTTATAGCAATTCACCACTTTGGGTGTGGAGGAAATTCACATCCCTTTCTTTTCCTTTTGCTACTGCCAAGAAACCAAGTTCCTTTTCTGCTGGTGTCTAGTCCTGGGCCCTCAAGAATTGCCCTTGCCTTACCCTCTGGTTTGAATCCAATATGTACAGAGGTATTCTCCCTCTTGGCTTACCACTAAGCTGTTTCAGACCTTTGTTAATACTGTTAGCTAACTCCTTTTGAGCCAACACTGCAAATGTCTCTGCATCCTTTTATGTCAAAGTCAAACAGGCTTTGCCTAGTAGGGCAGAAAACACAGCTCTGAATCACTCTGTTGCCGTTAATTGGTTAAGGGCATGAAAATCATTTAACTCAATCTCTCTCACTCATTCATTCTAATCACGCAAAATATCATGAACCTAGGTTTTAAACGGACTATTTTGCACTCTTTGGCTTTCCCTGAATTTATAACGGTATTGAGCTGCCCTCAGCCGAAACCTTATTATCGGGCTTCTGTCATTCGCTCATAATTTATGGATCCGACAATGGCGTTCTCTCAGTGACAGTTATAGCTTCTTTCAGCAAGTGACTTATTAAAGCAGCTGTCTTAGAAAAGATATTTAAACGTGCATCCTACAAGCTAGCTCAAAGCTCACAAACCATTAAAAAATGTCATTGCTTTCCACATACATGAGCTCATGCTCTTTTAGAGCCTATACAGGATGTGCATTTAGAATTCCCTTTCTCTGAAGTAGCAGTCTCTTTTTCCAGTACTATCCTCACTCTAATTCTCTCGCCTTTTGTCTTGTGTTCCTTTTTCCCCTTTCATCTCCCTTTTCCCCCCTCCTGTGTCTATTCCTCCTGGCTCTATCTTTCTCTCCTGTTCCTAGTGAGCTAATCTCCGGTTCTCCCTGTGTAACTCACTGGCTCTCTTATCTTCAACTATAGCGTTCTGAACGGCCTGCTACAAACGTGGGTACTCGGACTTAACTCACACAAAGGGAATGATTCTTGGAGCCGATGATAATTGTCTCCTTGAAATTGGGGACAGAGTTGGGGATTTGTTGGGGAAATCAAAGAAAGGAAATTTGAGAATACATTTTAGGTATGTCAGGGGACAAACTATGATAAGGGCTAAGAGAGCCTCGCATCACTGCTCTCCCTCCCCAGCAGCTTAACATGTTAACCTCCCCAGAGTCCATCGCAGTTTCTTCCCTACTGGCCAGTATCTCAAACTTCGTTCCCAATAAAACCTACGCGGATCCCCCTTTCCCTGTCCCTGGGAGGCCCTCATCCTCTTTTCACACATATATCCCTTAACTGATCCAAGGCAGGAGGACAAGGTCTGCTCCCACCATCCTTGTATCTGCCATTTCTATGCACTAGTAATGATGTGCTCCGACTGAACTTATTGTTCAGTTCAAAACAGTTGGATCTAGATTCTGCAAGTAATACACCGCTTGCCACAAACTCGGAGACCCATTCAAGAGACACTCAGTGATGCTTCGACACCTTGAGGCAGACTTACCTCAACTCCTTTTATAGACAAACTTCTTGGCTGGCTTCTTCTGGGCTCTGAAGCTGGGCTTCTCCTTCCTTGAGTAGAAAGATCCTACAGGCCCCACATGTTTCTCCCTTTTCTCAGCAGGTCAGGCATGCTCATAGGAGAAGAGAAAGGCAGACTCTTTTAGCAAGGTGTCCTAGTTCTCAACAGTTCTTAGAGAAACTTCTTTAGTTTTGAAGAACTTAAAGCTAGAACCGAGTGGGATATTATGAGCCCCATTTTTATAACCTCTTCCCAGAGAGGGTATGTTGAGAGCATTGCCTGTAGCTGTGGCCTGTTTTCCTGGGTCCTGTACCCAAAACATGACCACAGTAACGTGTGAAACCTGACTGTCATCAACCTTTCTGAAATAACAGAATGAGTTAACTGAAGTAGCGCCTTGGGCGATGGCTTGGAACATGGTTTCAGGCTATCAGCTGGTCAATCAATCAATCAATGCATTTCTAAAGCGCACTACATACCCGTGAGGGTCTCAAGGTGCTGTGGGGGATGGGGGGGGGCCCTACTGATCGAAGAGCCGGGTCTTGAGGAGTCTTCTGAAGGCCAGCAGGTCCTGAGTCTGTCGAAGGCTGGTTGGGAGAGTGTTCCAGGTCTTGGCGGCGAGGTAGGAGAAGGATCTTCCGCCGGCTGTGGTTTTCTGGACTGTGGCGAGGGCGAGGTTGGCTGAGCGGAGGCTTCGATGGGGGTGTGGAAGCTGAGTCGTTTGTTGAGGTAAGTAGGTCCGGTGTTGTGTAGTGCTTTGTGTGCGTGGATGAGGAGTTTGAAGGTGATGCTCTTGTTGACGGGGAGCCAGTGCAGGCCTCTCAGGTGGGGTGTGATGTGGCTGCGGTGGGGGACGTCGAGGATCAGTCGAGCCGAGGCGTTCTGGATTCGTTGTAGTCATCTCAAGAGCTTGTTTGTTGTTTCTGAGTAGAGGGCGTTCCCGTAGTCGAGTCTGCTTGTGAGGAGGACCTGGGTGACGGTTTTTCTGGTGTCGGCACGGATCCATTTGAAGATTCTGCAGAGCATTCGGAGGGTGTTGAAGCAGGATGCGGAGACGGCGTTGACTTGCCTGGTTATGGAGAGGGTGGAGTCGAGGATGATCCCCAGGTTGCGAGCGTGGTCCGTGGGTTCCGGGGCTGTGCCTAGCGATGTGGGCCACCAGGAGTCGTCCCAGGCTGATGAGGGGGGGGGGGGGGGGGGGGGTGGTGTCTGAGAATGAGGACCTCCGTTTTGTCAGAGTTCAGCTTCAGTCTGCTGTCCTTCATCCAGTCAGCTACGGCCCTCATTCCTTTGTGGAGGTTGGCTTTGGCGGTGTGGGGGTCTTCGGTGAGGGATATGATCAGCTGGGTGTTGTCGGCGTATGAGATGATGTTGAGGTTATGTTGTCGTGCGACGTGGGCGAGAGGTGCCATGTAGATGTTGAACAGCGTCGGGCTGAGGAAGGATCCCTGTGGAACGCCGCAGATGTTCTCTGTGGTTTTTGAGCGAAAGGGTGGGATGCGGACGCTCTGGGTTCGGCCGAAAAGGAGGGATGTGGTCCAGGCCAGGGCCTTCTCTTGGATACCGGCGTCATGGAGGCGTGCTGATAGGGTGCGGTGACAGACTGTGTCAAAGGCTGCTGATAGGTCTAGGAGGATGAGGGCGGCTGTTTCTCCTTTGTCCATCAGGGTCCTGATGTCGTCAGTGGCGGCGATGAGGGCGGTCTCAGTGCTGTGGTTGCTGCGAAAACCGGATTGGGAAGGGTCCAGGATGTTCTTGTCTTTGAGGTAGCGGGTTAGCTGTTGGTTGACGATCTTCTTTGTCACTTTTGCTGGGAACGGGAGCAGGGAGATGGGCCAGAAGTTCTTGAGGTCCTTAGGGTCTGCCTTGTGCTTTTTCAGAAGGGCTTTGATCTCGGCGTGCTTCCAGCTTTCCGGGAAGGTGGCTGTCTCGAAGGAGCAGTTGATAGTTTTCCGGAGGTGGGGCGCGTGGTTGTGCTGGCCGTGTTGAAGACGTGGTGGGGGCGGGGGTCCGATGGGGATCCGGAATGGATGGAGTTCATGGTTTTGATGGTGTCTTCATCGCTGACGCTGGACCAGGTGGTTAGGCGGCTGGTGTGGGTGATGGTCGCAGGGGTGGTGGACTCGGTGGTGGGTGCGGGGGTCGGAGTTAAAGCTGTCGTGGATGTTGGTGATCTTGCGGTGGAAGAAGGTAGCCAGGGAGTCGCACAGGTCTTGTGATGGTGGGATGTCGTTGGTGATGGAGCTGGGGTTGGAGAGTTCTTTTACGATGCTGAAGAGCTCTTTGGTGTTGTGTGAGTTGTTGTCTAGGCGGTCCTTGAAGGCGGTCCTCTTGGCGGTCCTGATGAGTTGGTGGTGTCTGCGGGTGGCGCTCGTGAGGGTTGTGTGGCTGTTTGGTGTTCGGTCGTGGAGCCATTTCTTCTCTAGCTTTCGACAGCGCTTTCACCGGGCACAAACACCACCAGCCGTCAGTGCATGCTTCCACCAGGCACACACCACCAGACGTCCGTGCACGCTTTCACCAGGCACACACACACCCCCAGCCATCAGTGCACGCTTTCACCAGGCACACACACCACCAGCCGTCAGTGCACGCTTTCACCAGGCACACACACCACCAACCGTCAGTGCACGCTTCCACCAGGCAAACACACCACCAGTCGGCATTGCACACTTCCACCAGTCACACAAACCACCCGACATCAGTGCACAATTTCTACAGGCACACACAACACCAGCCATCAGTGCACACATCAATTGTTAACGCATCCACAATTTACTATTGTAGCAATCGCAGTATGGCGCACTTTACTTTTAAACATATCTAAAGCGCAGCCTGACACCATTGCTACAAAAATAAATACACATTTTTTTGGCCTACAATTTAGAGAGTTTTGTGCTGCAATATTTAGCAATTTCTAAAAGAAAGAGAGGATTCAACACTTCAAAGGGACAGGACACCACAAAGAGGATTAGGTCTAGAAATAACTCCCTTTGGGGTATTATATTTGCATACCAACCATACATTCACAACACACATACCACTCAAACAACCTCGGGTCCATTTATCAGTTGGCAGTAAGTCAAATCTATTGTTCAAATTTTGAAAAAATATATAGACGTTTTTAATTTTATTAAGTTGGTACAAGAATATATATATATATATATATATATATATATATATATATATATATATATATATATATATATATATATATATATATATATATATATATATATATATATATATATACCCCTATTCACATTAGGAGTAATGCACATTAAAATAACAAGAAATTGGAAATTTTAAAATATAATAAAATTTGATTTGCAACAATGTCGAAAATTCCAAATTCATTAATGCAAAACCACAGTAGCATACAACAGTGGATTCAATACTGCGTTCTTAAATTCTGTCAAATAACACAATTACATCGTATATTCGTAGGCCAAGAAAAAGCGACTCGTTTCGAAGGGTTTACACGGATCCAACCTCCTTCTTCAGGCTTCTCAATACTTGGTTATGACCGCAGTATCTATGTACAGAAAAACATTTTTTTTACATGAAAAGATATAATAAAACATGAACCAACCCTCTTACATCATCCTATATATTTTCATTATTTTTGCATAATATTAAAACAGTCCTAAATAGTTCTTAAAAAACTCATAAACATCAATCCTTGAGTTGCTGGCACTGAACATGCTTAAAGACCCTTCAAACATCTGGCTAATTGAATCCATTTACCTGAAACCATCTAGTTCACTTCACATAATTTGCAATAGTCCTTTCACTCACTAGGTGAAAACAAACCACTTAAGATGGGCTAGTTATACTCCATCCTGACTTCCTGCAGATCCAATATGTGGGACATGGACGTCCATGCACCTATTTATCTGGAGTGCGCTGGATTTTGTGGGTAGAGTCTATTCAATTCAGCTAAGGATGTTACCTTAACATCCCGTGATGGGAGTTCAAAGAAGACCAGTTTATTCCTACATGCTCTTTGATTCATAATTTACTTCTCACTGACACAATCAGAACAGAACAACCTAATTAGGCAAGATAGGCTAGTTAAACTCCATCCTGACTCCCTGACGAACGTATATACAGAACAGGCATATCCCTGCAACTATTTATCTATAGTGCGCTAGTTATAGTGAATGGGATCTGTTAGATTAGGCAAAGGATGCTACCTTATAGTTACATAGCAGGAGAACAAGTACACCTGTATAGTGGCTCCCGGCTTAATAACCAGTGAGCTTACACAATTACATCTCATCAAAGATCAAATATTAATAAAAAACATTTATGCGTTGGCATAAGAGCCCTAGGGATACAGGGATGATATATAAATACCCACCAGGCTATCACTCAATCCATATATCATCTTTAGAGAAATCTGTTGAATCAGAATTTCTCCTTCCAAAGTTCGATAAAATCAGGCTAGGTGATCACTGCTAATACAAATCAGTGTGATTACATTTCAAGTCCAATCTCTATACATCCTAAAAAGACTCAGTCAGTGCATTATAATTCCGATTTAGTCTGTTGTTACACAATTATCTAAAGTAGCATGTCTGCTACAATTGAACGATGCAATCACTGGACACCTACAAATTCTAAAATTATAACCTACCATCATGGTCTCTCTCCCACAAGTCCTTGTTCGCGCCTTTCTTAGCTGGGCAGTTAGTGTAAAGAGCTTGGTCTACTGAAATCTTTTTGGTTCATAGAACCCATACAGTGAGATGTGGTTACTTTATGCCCAAAGATTTAGTTTTTCCATGTGGAGTGCTAAATGCTCCTCATTGAGCCCAACCTTGTTTAACCTGCACTTTTTCTCCATAGCCAAGCTGATACAGTCATTCAGGTTCCAGGGTTTGACCAATTGGGCACTCCGGGCAAGGGAACACACCAGTATACTATGCAGGGGACATTCATATCCCTAAAATGTTTTTAACATAACAATTTGAGGAGGAAGGGATATTGAAGGCAATTCTTGGCCTAATTGACATGAAAAGGGGCACTCACATTAGGCTTTAAGCCACCTATATTATCTACGAGTCAGCCTGCTATGAGTAATCAATAAGTTTGTCAGGTTCACGTGGGTCACTTGATCCCCATCAAAATCCAGTGTTGAATATAGATAATGGATATATAAGGCAACCCAGAAGTAACCCTTAATATACAAAGAAGGAAGAAGATATAAGTATCCCCCGAATACCAGCGACTGAATATAGCTGGTCTACTCAGTTCTTAGAGCATAGTGTCCAGTGCAACAAATGGATCCAGTAGATCCATAAAATGCAAGTCATTTTGTCAGTGGTCATTAGGAAGTGGTTTCCCACTTTGATCAAAGCAAGGTTGATGGCATGGCCTGAATAAAGGCCTGATTGCATCATGTTAAAGGACTAGAAACGATTGAGGTGATCTGAAGTTGATGGGTTTCTCACTATATTACTTAGAATCACGAGGCAAGAAACAGGTCTGCAGTTGCTGGGAATAGAGGAGGCCAGACTAGGTTATATAGAAGGTTGTTAGATTTTCGTTTGCTTTACAACGACAACCTGCAAAAGTGAGTAATATATAATGTTTGAAATCTAGGGCCAGAAGAAGTTGGGGCATTAGTAAATCACCCTTGGAGAATTGGATTGTACTGCAGATAACAACTTTACACCAGGAATAAAAGTGAAAAGATTTCATTTTCAGGCCTCTAAGCAAAACTGAAGCTGCACTTCAGTCACATTAGTGAGTTGCCCTCTGTAGCCTGTGGGGACTCGAGTTGTGAGGTAATTTCTTACAACTGTTAAATTCATCAGTTTCCTGACTGTTAGTCCAATGTATCAATATTCTGTTTAGAAAAAAGCCAGCAGTGGAGTCGTAATGTTCTTCAGCGAAAAAGTGACAATAGAGGGAACAACGACATGAGGCAATATTTTTACTGACTGAAAATGTTCTTTCACTCAATCTTTGACCAAGTTGATCTTCTCATGCCAAGTTGTAGATCTGTTCGAGTTCACATTAAGTGTACTGTGATAAGTACTCCATCATTAGTTAACCAAACCCTTTAAAATAAATATCTGCCTTGACTGCTTTGCATAACTGTCAAGAGTCAGTATCACATCTTCACAGCTGGTAATAGAGACTAAATCTGTTGGAAGATGTACAGACATTATCGATTATTGTCACATGGTATGGCCATAGTACAAGATACACCAATGCAATCTGTTCATTTTTCGGAAACTCTGCTTCTTTTACAATAGTACTGAAATAGGTTTACAGATATTTATAGATTTTTTTTTACACTAGCAACATTGGAGCAAGCAAAGATTTTCTGGTTTTCTAGTTGAATGATCCTGTTTTACATCAATCTGTGTTTCTGCCATGTGGACCGCTCCACACACAAATTCTGTATTACTCAGCCTTCTGGGTGTGCAGTCAAGCCCACACCTAGATTCGGTTGGACAAATGCCATATGATTTAAGTGAAGACTGACCTAATGGTTCGCTAGTTTCCAGTGTTTTATTGATAATCCAAACAATAGTGATAACCTTATTCTTACCAACTAAAAGGGACTGATGGCATATTATGTTGCAGATTAAAATCAATGATGAATCCTAAAGCCATGCGGTTTTGACTTGACCGGAAGAATCATGAACTCAGTCCAAATTATATATGTTGTTTTGAGCCCCTTCACATGCTCTGTTCGCTCACTAAGTCTGTACTATATTCCCATTTGTTCTGCAGCCTTTCAGTAGTGGGCTGGTAACCGTGATGGTGCCCCAGCTGCGCCGTGAGAACAGCCTTCTCCTCTGGAACATCTGCGACCTGAACACTCCAGTTCACACCTTTGTAGGGCATGATGATGTGGTGCTGGAGTTCCAGTGGCGAAAACAGAAGGAAGGTGGGTGCACTGTTGAGGGAAAATAGGAAACGAAAGTGGCTGTAATGAGTGTAATGCAATCAAAAGAACTGACGTAGCTGACTTTAAGAATTCTAATATTCTGTCGATTTTTTTACATGTTGGTTATGTGCTTGTTTTGTATTAAATCTTGTGTTTACATATTTTGGTTTTTCTTATGGGACAGACAGATGTAAAACTTGCTTACGGTGCACTAACATATAGTCACTGATTTCCCAGTGTTCCCTTCATAAATGCTATGCTCTGAATTCCTTAATTCTGTACAGTAGAATTTATTGGTTCTTGCAATTCAGAAATGATCTTAAATATGAAATATAAAGGGACTATTTGAATGGAAGTTAGCTATTTCTGAAGGTAAACATAACTGCTATAAATTCCAGTTCTTTAAAGATGGCATGAGTAAAAAAATGTGTGTACCTACAATGGATAGATAGCCCTGAGACAAACCCCATTAAGCTTTGCCTGCTTGGGAGAATACAAATTCTCATGACACTAGAACTCCCACCCTCCTGAGAAACCTGTAGTAATCTAAAGTATGTTCATGTTTTTTTTTATTTTTTATTTCAAATCGTTTTTATTGAAGTAAGAAAACAAAAGTAAAAGACATTACAGTAAATCTTCCGTTATAAGTGATTTGATACAGATATTGTCAGACAAGTACAGAAATTACAAATCATAAGAAATAAAGAGAAAAACCACTCTTGCTTGTCTCATTGATATAGATTAACATGCCAAACACTCAACGTGTGGATGTAGCGGGTATAACTCTAGCATATGGACGAAGGTGCATACTCATATATAACAAGTTACTATAACAAGAACAAGGCCGTACTGCTTCAAGGTGGCTCAAAATGGAAGGAAGATATGTCTAATGATTTCCATAACTTCCTATTGGATGGACACCACGTAGAAGACTGTAACGCCTGATTAGTAGCACCTCTTAGGAAAGACAGCCATTCCTGCCAGGTCTTGAAATTTACCTCCTTAACACATTTACGCTTGCATAAAAAAACTTTACAAGCCAATGTTAACATTAAAGTATGTTCATGTTAACCTAATCTCCGCTCAACTAGATGTTACATAATACCGACGTAAACATATATATTTATAAATGGAAACGGTGAATATTGGGCATGTTTTTCACCAAGTGACATAAAATAGGCAACGAGAGCGAAGCACCACACTGAAAGGCTGTCTGAGAGAGCTCTTTAGGATGTAGCAACAACGGGAGCCCTCTTTTGTTTCCCACGGTTGCTGTGCCTTAGCAGTAAATGACCAGATTTATAATTCAGTATTCCAAGTTGTGGCGCTCAGTGTGAATCATACATAAGTCTCTTTGTCTTCATTCTCATCAAGCCAATCATTCTCCCTACTTGAACCAAATTCTCTTCTAATCTTCCTCCCATCATGTTGGGCTTATGATCCTGCATTTAAGAATATAATAGTGTTCATGAGTTTTTCAAAGCACAGTCCTAATTTTATTATCTGTCCTCATTCATTGACCTATGTAACAACTGGAGTGCATTTACGTAACACATAACAGTTAAAGCACAGTCCTAATTTTAATAACTGTCCTCATTCATTGACCTATGCAACAACTGCAGTGCATTTATGTACCACATAACAGTTAACATCAAGTTGTCTGTTCCTAATCCGTATGAGATAATACTTGTTCCTAGGTCTTTAATTCAATTAGAAATATCATTTTCGCTTGTTAGAAAATGTGCATTCTTTTTCAGGACCAGCAGCAAGGATGGTATTTGTTTAAAGCTTATTTCTTATAAAAGAAGCTATATCCAAAATGGATTTGAAGTAGACTTTTGCAACCATTCATTCTCTGGTCCGTCCAGTCTGCAGTATAAATGCCCACCTTTTGCCATGTCATTTTAACTTCTACATGGGTGGTTAGTGGACCCAAAGACATTGAATTCCTGTGTAAAATTAACAACTTTGCCTTGGACCTGAGCTATTACTATGTGGTTATGGCCCTTTACTCCCTCAAACACTCCCCTAAACACAACATCAAATTATCTGGAAAGCTTGCATTGATTAGCATACACAGTTCCTGCATGGTAACAAATACAAATGTGTCTATTAGGACTTTGTTTCCACAGATGTCTGTTAAATTGGAATTATTTAAACATTTTGAAAACCACAATCTCATCCCTGAACTATGTGTAATTAGACCAAAGAGGGCCAATCAACCTGATTCCTTTAAGTAATCTACACAGGCATGAATGCACCGGAAATGACTGGCCCTGCCCCGTCCGACGCCCTGCAAACTTAGTGGACCTTAAATATATTTATCATTACTATTATTGTTTATTTGTTTTTTGTTGCACAGTTCAATGATTATCATTTGATTGACCTTGGAAGGATAAAATGCTAACGGGACTCTCCAGGAAGCAAACCCGTAACCTACAGTTTAGAGTTTAGACAAGGATCTCCACAATGGGTCCATAAGTTGTTTTACAAACTATCCATTCCCCTGTATATATTCTCATCGGCCAATTTGGACAAAAAATTCTAAACATGATTAGATACTCAGCACCTAACCGTATCAAAACCTCTTTCCAGATTTCAACCTGCTCCATAAATCCATGCTGATTAATATGTTTTCTTAGTTTTCATCTAACTAGATATCAACCTAGACCAACAATATTCAGTCTGCCTTCAAGCTGTTAACTGTAAGAGATCATCCAGCACCATAGAATTTCTCTCCCTGAGAAGGACTCGATGAGAACTGGGGAATAGGGATTGGAAAATTCCAAGAAAGTTTCTGAAGAGCTGAAATGTAACCTTCAGCCTTTTAAACGATGTCACTGGGCCCATCAGTGCCTCTTCTGCAGACTTTGACATAAAACTGGGTTTGGCTAGTGGGAAACTCCTTATGGATTTTTCCCACCTTCAGTTCTACAGTCATTGACCATTAATTGGGATTTTGTAATTGTTTTCGCAGATTGGGGTTAATTTGCCCATGGCAGGTTATCTATGGTCTATTAACTACTGTTGTATTTTTAGTGCCTCTAAATCACCTGTAGATTCTGAATTTGATGCTTTTTGTGACACTTTTTGTGTGGCAAAGCCAGGCAAAATCACAACATGTACTTCACTATTAACCGGGGATGACTTCAGTGCAAGAAATGGGGCTGGTAATTTTGTTTTGTATTTTATTGTAATTGCATTTTTATAGCGCTTACTACCGCTGACGAGGTGTCAAAGCGCTACTCCGTAACCCATAAAGGATTAGTGTTGAATTAGTATAGTGAAATGTGAAAGTAATTTGAGTGGTGGATAGGTTAGTCCGTTATTTGTATTCAGAAGGATAGCGGGAGGATAGAAAAGGGAAAAAAGGTTCGTATTTATATAGTGCTTGTTACCTCTGATGGGGTGTTAATGCACTTTTTTGGCGAGTAGCACGCTACTCCCGAACCCATAGTGGTCATGCCTAATTTGTATGCACAGTGAAGATGAGAATCTCTTTAAAACACTGATATTATATCTAGAGAAAGTCATATGAATTTGACAATGGCTAAATAAATAAAACCACAATTTGTTATTTCTACTGATACCTTCAAAGTGAAGCTAAAAGAGTAAAGTCCATCATCAAATTACTAAATACAAGGCCAGACAAGGCAGTTCCATTATTTATTTATAAAGTTTTATATAGCGCAAACAAGATCCCGAGGGATATCAGAGCGCTTTACAATATGATGGGCGTGATGACATAATGCAATATCCTTATCCTGCTGCTACCTGACGGAGGAGGACGTTGTACTGCAGGTGGATCTAGGAACCAGGGGATGCCTTAGCTCACTTTATTAAGAGTGCCTAAGCAGAAGAATTAATATACATTTCCCTTACAACAAGTCAACAACAATAGATAGCCAGACTAAACCTACATCCAATATCTACTACCCTGGTTCCAGCTCTTTTTGGACCATCATCTATATTTTGATGATAATTACATGTACAATATTGAAATACCTTTCCAAGAGAGTTCTGGCAGTACAAACTACAAATAGATATATACCGCCTAATAATAAGAACGGCTCGGACAGACGAGATTCCTCCACAGAGAACTAATTGTTCAACAGGATGCCCCTTCGAGCATAATAAAACGTTACAGACATTTCTACGCACCCTAATAGTCACGGGAGAAGATATAAGGACACTATCTTATCTTTCACTTTGCCCTGAAGAAGTCCCAAGAGGACGAAACGCGTCGGCTGTAGCTCCTGTGTGTGTTTTTTCACTTACAACTGAACTCAATAAAAGAACTCTTAAAGAACACAAGTAACAACTAATGTGATTATTGCTGTTAACCTCATCAAAGTTATCAGTTTTTGTAAATTCTGAAGTGGTGCACCTTGACCTTGTTTAAAACAATATCCTTATCAAGTAGGAGAGAGAAAAAAAACAGCAATGGTCACAGATTACAGGACAATTGCACCCAGGAGGGTAATACAACCCATCAATAGCATGGGTTGTCTTAAAGATTAAATTCAGTTTTCTCCTGAGAAACACCTGAAACCAATACCTCCAAGTACCATAGGATTTTAATTTGTCTTGCTTTCAGCTGAAGGCCTCCACACATCTCTGCCATACTTGTTTTTGTGGAGATTTTTGACTTTCTATGTGTTCTTATAGATATTTCCAAGTAGGTTTCCAAAATTAACCCCACCCATTTGGGTTTTATATATATTCGAGACTGCTTAGTATAACTCACCAGTCTGCCTTTGCTCAAATCTGGGAACCTCAGAGTAGTGCCAAGAGGGCAGAGATCAGTGCCAGGAACTCTACATAAGGCTTGCAATTTCCCACTCTAAATCTAACTTAATGCTTTACTGATTTGCTTGACTTAAAGAGTGGGAAACAGAATAGACATGGTTGCAGAGCTAAACTCACAAAAGAAGCATTTATAAACAGTGCCATACTATGGAGCCATCTGAGCAAGCTTTAACATTAATTTACCATATGCGTTGTACATCTTGGGGCCAAGATGTGGTCGAACAAAGTAGCTAGGCAATCGTGAAGCAAGGTTTAGCCTGCCATCTCTCTTAGTATATTCTGAAAGAGGAAGATTATCCATCAAATCGACAAACCTTGTGGACCTCATGTCTCGGAAATCTTCCCCTGGAGGCCGGTCCTTCAACTTCACAACCCTTGGCTTCCCTTCCTCAGACTTTAGTCACTTGGAAATTATCTCAAATAGATCTTTATATGCAGAGGTGTATCCTCCTGAGAATACTGCATTAGGTATCCCAAAACTGATCTTCAGTGACAATGCACTATATCTATGGAATTTATAGTGTATACTAACCTATAACTTCTAAATTGTCATATTTTAGTCATGCTTCCTCCCAGATAGCATTTTTAGAAAGATAGGCCAATTCATTTTTGATTAAGGGCCTGATTTATATTTCGACGGACGGGTTACTCAATCACACCAGTGACCGATATCTTGTCCACCAAAATATAAATCCCATAAGATATTACGGGATGTATATTTCGGCAGATGAGTAACCTGTCCGCCGAAATCTAAATCCGGCCCCAAGGCTAACACTTTTACTGTTTTTGCAGAAAATGAGAGGGACTACAGTCCGCTCGCTATTATCTTTATGGTAAGGGTCTGTTTAGTACAGAGGAACTCGGGTACCCTATACCTAATGTAGTAATATTTCCAAAGGTAAAAGGAGGCCGATGTGACATGGTGCTGAGTTTGTTCATAGTCAAATGGTTAATTATGCTATACATTTAATGGAAGCTTTTCCTAATAGTAACCTTGATGGTTCTTGAATTTGTCAGGCCTATCAGAATGTTAAAATTCCTGTTGCTCGTTTTACAAGGATCATGTTGGATTGAACTACTGTTTTTTATGCAGGATCTCATCAGTCAAAAGCTAACAGTAGCTGTAGGAGTTCAGGTTGTACTTTAGAGAAAATAATTAATATGAATGGAGGGAGAATTGATTTTGGCAGAGGTTAGAGCTAAGCATTTGTTGTTTGATGCACAAAAACTTCTCTGACTCCACAACCTGTGTCACCTTGCCCTTAAGTAAGTGACATAACATATTGATACTCTGTCTTGCCATTACTTGAAACATTACTTTTCACTATGGTACTTGTGGTAATCACACCACTGCAGTTGACTGGCAGAGCAACCCTTGACACATTAAACATTACAAAATCCTTTCAGGAATTGCCTTCCTCATAGAGGTGTATGATTTGCCCAGACCAGAAACATATTAAGTTACTTGAGCATTGTAGGGAGCTGCCTCTTTATATAGTGGACCAAAACGAGGCACACTGTGTAAAGAGTCCAGACAACCCTTCTTGGTTCAGAGGGAAACATGTTAACACTGAGTGCTCTGTTTTGTGGTAGTGTGGGTGAGCAATTAATGCTTTTTAGATGTAGACAGTAGTGCTAAGCATTTGTTGTGCTCACAGAGACAATAAATGAGAAACACTCAAGAATAAATCTGAGACCAATTTAGAAAAATGTAGTATTTTTATAGAAATTTTGATACCAAGAACTTTATCATGTAAGTACTGTCTTAAATATGAATTTTTACAGGTAAGTAAATCCTTCATTCAGTGCGTCTTTACGCAGTAATGCTACCCTATGGTAGAAAAGGCATCTGTGGCATACAGATATTTACGTTCGGTGTCTGGGGGTCTACTTCAGGGACTTAAAGTTGTAGGGGGTCAAGGTCCAAAGTACCAGTTACCTGGCCTGGGGCGTCCATGTTCAGAGGTGCTGGTTGGGTTGGTAACTGTGCTCACTACGCCTGTGGAAAGAAGGGGGGCCACCTAGAAACAGGCAACAGAGTGGGACTTGGGGAGAAGTCCAGGAGCTCCTTACGGGTGGCTCGGGTCACAAGGGTCTTGGGAACAAAAGGACACAGCCAGTTTGTTGGTACCTGGGCTGGGTGCTCCGGTGCAGAGTAGAAACGTCGGCTGGGCTCTGTGCGTCCTGGGGCTAGTGGTTGGCAGTCATGCCAGTCGGGGGTGAACAAATCAGGATTTCCGGGCCACTCTGGCATCTCTGTGGTGCTGATATCCCTCAACTGCTGCTCGGTCTAGGTGTAGTGGGAGTCCGGACTGGAAACTTGCGGGCTCTGTCTGCTGCAAGGGGTCTGGTACTCCAGATATTGGTCCTGTGTGGCTCCGTTGGTCCCTTTCTCCTCACACTCTGTGGGAGGCATATCTGACCTTCAGGAGTACAGGTACATCTTCCTGGGGGTCTGCTGCGTCGGGCTGGCCAGGGAGCGGCAACTTTGTGAACTGGACTTAGTGTCTTTGGTGCCTGCGGACTGCAGGGGAGTAGCTCCTCTACTCCAAGGGAGATTGCTGGCAATTTGCAAAGGGCTGGCAGTCTCCTAGGGTTCTTGGAAGATGTTCAACTGCAGGATGAGTCTCTGGTCACAATTGTTGAAACTGGTGCAAGAAAGTTGGGTTTGGTGCCAAAAGTCCACAGTAAGTCTTCAGTTGTCGCTCTTCTTGCAGCTCTTCTTTGTCCTCTTCTTCTGGATCAGTCGAATCTTATTTCCTGGCTTCAGGGGTGCCCCTAAATACTCAATTTAGGGGCATTAAGGGGAGTGACAGGTGGTAGCCAATGGGCTACACACCTTTAGGTTGTCTACACCCTCTGTATGACCACTTCCTGTGGGGTGTTATGTTAACTGAAGTTTGTATAGCGCGTAATCACCGGTAGGTCCCTTAGCGCTTTGAGAAGACCAAAGTCCACTAGCAATCGACGATATGCACTTGTCGGATGATTTAAACTGTGCCCAGAGCCTCCGTAAACAGAAAAGTCTTGAGTTGCTTCGTAAAAGGGAGGAGGGCGGATTCTTTACAAAGGTTTTCAGGCAGTATGTTAGAATTGTAGGTCTCTAGTTGGCAATGGGTTGCACCTTTGTCTAAATAGGGACCCTTGCTTTTAGTCCGGATAAGGGGGATGCACTCCTAGATAACCCCTGCTCACCCCCTTGGTAGCTTGGCACGAGCAGACAGACTTATCTCTGAGGCAGTGTGTAAAGCATTTGTGAACACATACAGTAATACAGTGAAAACATGGCAAATAGACACCACACCAGTTTAGAAAAAGAAGTAATCTTTTACTTAACACAAGACCAAACTACAAAAATCCACAATACCGTATTCAAAAATAAGTCTTTGAAATGGTAGAAATAGCTGTGTTCAATGTAGATGGTAAATGCAACACTTTACTCTTAAAGTACCTTAGATGCATCATGCAATGCAAACAAAAGGGTCGCAGGGAAGTTGATGAGCCGTTCCTTACACTCAGGGGTGTGGATGCGTCGGTCCGTACTGCTGCGCAGGGGAGGTGATGCGTCGCTTCCTTACTGTGTGTGGAGTTGATGCGTCGTTTCTTACTGCAGCCTGGTGACGATGCAACAAGATTGTGCCTCAATGCGATGCGACGATCCGGTGCGCCAAAATGGTGTCTTGATGCGATGCAGCAACGTTGGATGTGATGCGTGCACGCCCAACGGCCGTGCGGAAAACACGGTAACTTCTGAGCCGTGATAGACACTGCGACGCGCTTCTCCGGTGATGCGACAGTGACCTCTGCGGCAGCGACATGCTTCTCCGGTGATGTGACGCGCTTTGTCGGTGATGCGACTGCGAACAGCTGCGGCACGCTTCTTCGGCGAATCAGTGGCTGTGGTGGTGATACGCTTCTCCTCGTTGCGTCGCACTTCCAGCTCCCAGTGATATGCAGTCTTCTCCGAGTGCCCAAACAACAGTAGGCACCTCTCTGCAGGTAGAAATTCCCAGCAAGGGAATTCAGGGGAGCTGGTGGTGAAGTCTTGTATCCCTGAGACTTCAAGCAGGAGGCAAGCACACTTCAAGCCCTTGGAGACTCTTATTCAAGATGATGAAAAGTTCTCTTCCCCTTTCCTTGGCAAATAAAGTAACCACTGCATGCCAACTCTAGAAATTGTAATTGCACATGGGCAGTCTCCTCCTTCAGCTTCCTTGGTTCTTCTCTTTGGCAAAGGTTTGGATGGGTTTGCTCAGACGTGAGTCCCATGCTCTCCACACCACTGGAGTCAAGCTATCCTGGCTGAAGACGGTTGATAGCCAGAAACCGGTCCTAAGATGCTTGATTCGGTCCAGGAAAGACATGGCTTGGCAGTTCGGGCTGAACTGTTCACATGAGGCGCAGGGTCAAGGCTGATTTGCATATGGCCATGTCTGAACTGAGGTGGTGTGGAATGCAAAAAAACGATGGATTTAGGCCCAGATCTCTGTACTGGGGTGAATGTATGACATTGTTCTGCATTCTGTCCATCAACTGTTGTTTTTGCATTCTACCCTTTTGCCCATCATATGGTTCCCAGCAGCTAAAGCCCTTAGCTTTTCCGCTGAGTAGGTAAAGGAACGCAAAAACTAACCGTAGAGAAGGGTCTAAGGCGAAAACCTTTAAAGACCTGCTTGCATCCTATCCCCCAATCTGACTAGCAAAAACACACAGAGGATGCTAAGGGTCTAAGTAAAGCTCAAGATATCTATACACTCAAAAGTAGTGTGTGGAGAACTGATCAGTGTGTTGAGAGAAACATGAAAAGTAATGAAGAATACCCATCAGCCCACCTATTGGCGGAATCTCATCATCTGGGTTTTTTGTGAAAACTGGTATCTACTAGGTCCTTCACTGAACGTATAGTGAGGAGTATTAGTGTTAGATCCACCAGTGAGAGAGAGCCAACAGGATATGATGGTAATGCTGGTGGGAAAAAGTTGCAGTGCACAGAAGGTGTGTATAAAATAAAAGTGAGAAATGGTGTTTAAAATTGCCTGTTATGATGCCAAAGATGAGACTTTATTAAGGGGATCATCATAACGGCAAGGTTAAAAGCAGAGTGATGATAGTGTGTCAACAAATACTACTATCAGTAGGTGGAACTTATATGGTCGACCTGTTTCAGCCTAACAAGGCTTTCTTCAGGACCCGTAATTATTACACTACTACAACAGTGAAAAAATTCAATATGTGTGAACCATGCGAAGAAAGACCTACCGTTAGTAGAGTACTATATGGTAGTCTAAGATCATGGTTAAAAGAGTTCTCTCCCACAAAGTTGTGTGGAGATAGCCTCACCTCGCCTGGCACTCGCTCAGGTTTGAGAGGCCCCGCTCTGTCCTAACGGTAGCTCTTTCTTCGCATGGTTCACTCATATTTAATTTTTTCACTGTTGCAGTAGTGTAATAATTACGGGTCCTGAAGAAAGCCTTGTTAGGCTGAAACATGTCGACCATATAAGTTCCACCTACTGATAGTAGTATTTGTTGACACACTATCAATACTCTGCTTTTAACCTTGCCGTTATGATGATCCCCTTAATAAAGTCTCATCTTTGGCATCATAACAGGCAATTTTAAACACCATTTCTCACTTTTATTTTATACACACCTTCTGTGCACTGCAACTTTTTCCCACCAGCATTACCATCATATCCTGTTGGCTCTCTCTCACTGGTGGATCTAACACTAGTACTCCTCACTATACGTTCCGTGAAGGACCTAGTAGATACCAGTTTTCACAAAAAACCCAGATGATGAGATTCCGCCAATGGGTGGGCTGATGGGTATTCTTCATTACTTTTCATGTTTCTCTCAACACACTGATCAGTTCTCCACACACTACTTTTGAGTGTATTGATATCTTGAGCTTTACTTAGACCCTTAGCATCCTCTGTGTGTTTTTGCTAGGTAAAGGACCGACCAGGGATCGTGGCCCCTGGACCCGGTCGGACGCGCGCAGATAGGCGCAGGCGGGATTGCCTTAGGCGCGCCCGCTGCGCATCAGCGCCATCAGCCTGCCTTGTAGCTGACGCTGATGAGCTGGAGGGAGAGCTAGAGTGCCTCTCCTCCAATATGAGCGAGTGTTGTGGCACACCGGAAGTGAGTATTCCGGTGAAGAAGACCGTCAGCTAGGAGCCTCCCTCCAATCAAACAGCAGTTACCTGCTGTGGTGGACCGGGGAGGAAAAAAGTGGCATGGAGCGAGCAGGAGGGTAGGTGTTTCTATTATTAAAATGCCCAAAAGAAGTGTACCCAAATTTCTAACAATAAAGGAAAAACGGAATGCAAAAGTAAGTAAAAGCGAAGCACGAGCACAACATCAAAACAAAAGTAAAAATGTTTTTAAACTTAAAAAGGCAGAGTATGTGTTTAGGGGAGGAATAACAGCAGTTCGTGCCCAGTGCTGCCTTAGCTTTCTCATTCTGTGCGAGTTAGCACCATCAGCCTGCTTTGTAGCTGACGCTGGAAGGGGAACTAGAGAGCATCTCCTCCAATATGTCAGGAGTGGTGTGGCACGCCAGAAGTGAGTATTCCGGTGAGAAAGACAGTCAGCTAGGAGCCTCCCTCCACTCAAACAGCAGTTAGCTGCTGCGGTGGACCGCGGAGGAGAAAAGTGGCGTGGAGCAAGCAGTAGGGTAGGTGTTTCTATTAGTAAAGTGCCCTAAAGCAGTATACCCAAAGTTTTAACAATAAAGTAAAAACGGAATGCAGTAAAAGCAAGTAAAAGCGAAGCACAAGCACAACATCAAAACACAAGTACAATTTTTTTTTAAACTTGAAAGTGCAGAGTATGTGTTTAGGGGAGGAATAACTGCAGTTCGTGCCGGGTGCTGCCTTAGCTTTCTCTGACCAAGTGAGCCTAATTTCTCCAAGAACAAAATGGTGGAATTCTAAGTTTTGTGTTCACCTAGGGTAGCCCACCATAGGGGTGGAACTAGCCTGAGGGGGAACATGCCTCCTGACCAGCTAATTTTCCTTCTGGTCTTGTTATCTATGAGGCCCAGGCCAGGGTGTGGCATTCCCCTGTCTTGGTAAGTTTGCGTCTCATATCGATGGCAGCACAGGCCTTTGAAGCCTCCTGCCATGATATGCTGGTCACTTAGCAATCCTACCGGAGAAGGTGACAACCCATCTGGCAGGACAGGCTTTGTTTCTGCCCTCAGAGAGCGTGGAATCTCACCTGCCGGGTGTCAGAAACCTGTCTGTGGTGACAGGCTGGTCTGCACCAGTCAGCCAGTACACTAGGAGTCAGTAGGTTTTCAGGGGGGACCTCTACGGTGCCCTCTGGGTGCTTGTGTTAATAAATCCATCATTGGAATCAGTGTGGGTTTATTGATACAAGTTGTTTGATACCAAACATCTCTAGTTTCAGTGAAGCCGTCATATAGCTTGGGAACCAGTAATTACAAGTTTCCAGCACATGTTCTCAGAAATGGCTTTCCTGTTCACTTGTAATATCTAAGAATCGACTTCGATATGACAGGGGCCTATCTGCTTGTGGAAATATGTCCACAGATGTAGTATAGTGCACCCTGCCTTAGGGCTGTACCACACATGGCCTTGCGTTAAGGGCCATTATTCAGAAAGCCCTGGAAGTAAATCAAGGGCTGTGCTGTTGTTTTGTCGACTTCAGGACTGCCATTGATTCTGTAGTTAGGGAAATCCTATGGGGAATACTTGTTGCCTGGGAGCTCCCGTCAAACCTCCTTAGCGTACTTCAATTTTTGCTTTCTGGTAATTGGGCCTAGGTGGAGTTAGAGACAAGTCGGGTTGATTATCTCAAATAATCTCAATCGAGAATGGCCTTCGGCAGGGGTACGTCTTAGCACCGCAGCTTTTTAGTCTATTTTTAGCCGACCTCCCCACCTTTATTTCACAATCCAAGTCTTTCTCCCCTAAAGTCAGGAAACAGCATATTGATGGTCTGCTTTAAACAAACGAGTTTGTATTACTGGATTGTACCCCAATTGGTTTGCAGAGGAAACTAAATGCCCTAGCAAGTAGAACCAGCTTCACATTACTTTGGAGAAGACCAAGGTTTTGGTTTTTCCCTTTGAACCTGCGTATAAATGGGATTGATTAGAAGAGGCCATTCTCAGAAGGCTTTTATCACTTCCCCAAGGCACCATGGTTCAGGCCATAAGGAGAGAGATCAATCTGGTCTCCTGGAACTTGTTGGCCTTCCCTCGCGTCCTAAAATATTTTAAAACACTCTCGAAGAGTGATGAGGTGTCTAAAGTCTTCAAATTGTGTTGGGAAAAGATTAAGGGTAGTGAAGGTGGCAAAAGGAGGTAAGAACTAGATGAACTGTTTTTAAGAACCTCCATTTAGACACTGGTACAATTATATCCTGGGCCCCTTTGCCAGGCAAGTATGCATTGAAAGATTCTGCAGTTTTGGTGTCTGAAACTAATAACCTTTTCTACCTGAGCAAGAAATCATCTATTAGTGTTTCAATCACTACTTTAGGCCAGGACACTGTTTTTCCCTACCTGTTACAGATACCAGATTGAGGGCTGCGAAGTGAAATATTAAGGGTCAGGGTGGGATGTAATCCAATTCATTTACCCTGCCCATATTGGGCCAGGGTTCAGGATAACGTGATATCTTCCCCTGCCACTAAAACGTAAAATGCTCCTTACTGCATATACTTATGAACTGTGTCTTCTACCTCGCAAATCGGATGAAGTTTTTAAGACCCTTATTTTTTAAATATGATACTGTCCATAGGAGTAAAGCTGTGGAGCTGTTATCAGACATGCGTTATTTAGATATGGCAGTTAGAATTGCTCAGTTTTTACAGTCTGTCAAACAGAGTTTAATGACGAATTGTAGTGGGGAGGGGGTGGTGGGTAGTCAAGACAGGGCTCATTTATTGATTTTAATTGCTAAATTTGTTTGTAGAATGTTTTATAGACAACTGTCTAAATAAACTTTTCTACCTACCTGCCTTAGGGCTGTAAGGCCTGCTTTAGGGGCGGCTTTCCTATACTGCATGGAGTGTATGCAGGCATGTCATTCAGGGGGTGTGCCATGTCTTCTCTTCACTTGTTCGAGGCATGTGAGCTGTAGATCACATGCTTTGCATACTCCTGCCATTTTGTGTTGGGTCTGATGTTTGCACGTTGTTTTTCTGCGAAGAAGTCTTTCCAGTCACGAGGTAGGTGACTCCTCCTTTTGGTGATAGTGCGCATGGGCGTCAACTCCATTGTTAGATTGTTTTTTTTCGCCATCGGATTCGGACGTGAATTGCTGCGCTCTGGTTCAACACCATTTCTTGGGTTCCCCTCGGCGCACAATACACTCACCATCGACTTTATTGTTTTCGATCGCGTATTTCCATTCTCTGCGTATCGTATTTCCTAAAAATACCTCTTTTGACCGGGTAGTTAGTAGAAGGCTGTTGGGCCTACCCGCGTCGGCCCACCTCGCAGTAGATGGAATGGACTCCATTTAAATTCTGACCTCGATGCCACGCGAAATTCCCACGCACCAACTCACACGCAGTGTGCAATTTGTGCCTGTCACCAGAGCACAAATAACAGGACTGCGACGCGTGTAAGGCTTTCCGATAGAAGAAGACGCTTCAGGATTGTCAGGCTTGACGTCGCGACATGCAGAGCCAACACAAGGGTTCTATTCCGGACCTCTTCAGAGAAGTTTCGGAACAAGGCACCGCAAACACCATGGGAAGAACAGGAACCCATCTCATTCTCCGAATACGGCTCAAATGAAGATGAAGACATCCCACAAGGGCAGTGTACCATGGGTACTAATCCTCCCTTGCCCCAAAGTCCACCTAAGACTAAGAAGAAGGCTCTGTGCCAACCTCCGCCCGAGGGCCACGGTCAGCACCGAGAACCTGTTTCCAATTCCCTGCACTCCGGCTCGGCACCAAAACACACCCCAATGCCTTCCGGCTCCGAACAAGGTAATTAAAAATCCACCACCAAGCCCAAACCGTCGTGGTCAAAGTCAGGTTCAGCCCAACCCCATTTGACGCAGAAAATGTCTTTGTATCCGAAACCCTCGGCATCCAAAACACCAGCACCGAAACTGACGGACGTGCCGATTCCAGCAAAGGAGCTCCGTTTCGATATTCCTGTTCCACCCTTAAAACCAGATCCAAACAGAGAGAACTCTACATTCATCCAACAACTGGACATATTACCACCAAAGTGACACTAAAACGTAGACACGAGATGAAAGAAGTTTACCACATTCCTTTAAAATGGAAGAATGCCTTCTTCTCCATCTCCTCCTTCTCCTCGGTCTCAACCATTACTAATTTCACCTGCTGACTCGCCTGATGATTAGGATGATTGGGATAGGGATGACCCAACACCTACAGACCCCTGTAGAGATTGACACTAATTCTCCCACAGGAAACTATCCTGATCTGTACCCTACTAAGCCTTCTCCACCAGACAACAGTGTAGGATACATAGAATTATTAAGCAGAGTTGCTAATTACCATGGGGTCAAGTTACATAAGGAATCCCTTGAAGAAGATTTTCTTTTCGAAACTTTTAGCAGTTCACAAGAAAAGTCTCTCACACTTCCAATGCTCAAGGGTATGCTTAGACATGTAGTGACATTTTCAGTGATCCTGTGCGGTCACACATACTCACCCCCAGGGTAGACAAAAAATATAAACTTGCACCATCAGACCCAGTTTACATAAATGGGCAGTTACCATTAGATTCTCTAGTCGTGTCTAATGCGCGTAAACGTCAGGGCTGCTCCACCCCCAGACAAAGAGTCTAAGTTAATAGACGCTTTGGGAAAAAGGATAGCCTGCCAAGCTGCAAACTTTTGGCACATTTCCAATACCCAAGAACTTTTAGCTAGGTATGATAAGACGCATTGCGTTGAAATGGAGCAGTTGCACCAGTTTCTGCCTGATGAGCACAAGTCCAAAGCCCGAGACCTAGTGTGGGAGGGACAACTCCTTTCCAAAAATTCCATCAGGTGCACGTTAGATGCTGCTGACACTGTGGCTATAGCTTTTAACACCAGTGTTCTCGTAAGGAGGCTTGCCTGGCGACGCATTTCTGGGTTCAAACCACAGGTTCAGGCTTCCATTTTGAACACACCGTTTGACAAACAACAACTCTTTGGACCTGTAGTAGACTAATCTTTGGAAAATATGAAGAAGGACACAGAGGTGGCTGTTGGACCCGGCCTCGTGGCGTGGCCCTCTCTGATACCCGCAACCCCATAACGACGGATGGAACTGATTTCCGTCCATCCAGAACTATACATGACACTCCTACACCGGACCTGAGACGACCTCCAGACTGCGTGCCTGCACCCGTGCACGTGACCATCAGACTCCATGTTTGGCCACCCCGGGCAGCCGGCCGCCTTCTTCCCTTTCGGCAGCCCTTGGCCGCTCCTGGCTGCAGCAAGGCGTGCGCATCCGGCGCGCCCAGACCCGCCCGGGGGGTGAATGACTCACCAAGTACCCGAAACCAAGACTTCCATCACACCTCCGGCCCCCTTCAGAGGAACTGGTTTCCCTCACACCTCTGAACCATCCCTGGGGGCTGGTTTCGATCACACCTTTGGCCTCCTAGCGAGCTGGCTCCAGACCTTGATGGGCGTCTGGGATCCCCTGGACGCATGGTCCAAAGCATCAAAGAACCAGCCGCCCAGACAATCGGCCGCCTGGCCCTCGGACCACCGGCCTCTTGCCTATGAGAGTCCGGACATCAAAGGGCTCCTGGACTATAAGACAGCCTGCCTCCCATCTAGCCGGCAGTTGTATCCTGGACAAGAAAGCCCTGCTGATCTGATCGCGGCTGACCTTGAGGAGAACAGACTCTGACCCACCGAGCCCTGCTGACGTCGTCGCGGCTCATCCTCAAAGCTACGGAACTGAACCACTGAGCCCTGCTGACACTGTCGCGGCTCCCTCTCGAAGAGTAAGACCTGAACCATCGGAGCCCTGCTGACCTCGTCGCGGCCCACTCTTGAGAACGAGAGACTCTTGCTACCATCCTGAGCCCTGCGGAAGCTGTCGTGGCTCCACCTGCCTACGAGTACTACGGAGTACTCCCGATCAAGCCCTGCTGACCTCGTCGCGGCTCAAAGAACTCTCTGGTCCGGCTGGACCATCGACGCTACCCTTACGACAATCTTGAATAGAAGTGAGTAGGACAGCAAGTACCATCGCCAGCCCCCGTATCCCCCAGTTCGAGGATTGAGAACGGTGCGCAGGGTATGGTGCGTACCGACTGGCCCTCTAAGACTCTCCCGCTTCCCCGTTAGCTTGTTTACGAGACTTTCGCGATCCCTCGATCGCTGTGCATTGCTCCTTATTTTACTTTGATAAAGTTCATACTTGATAAAGCTTCACGGTGTGGTGTCCGTTCGTAAGTGTGGTGTGTCGACAGTGTGTACGATCAGTCCTCCCCGGCGAGGACCTTCCCTCGATAAGACTCGGCAGGAATTGTGGGAGAGGAGGGTCTCGGGTGGTTAAGAGAGCAGTCTTGACCCCTGGGGTCACCGCCTTCCAACAATGGTGGCAGCAACGGGATACGAACCTACGTCTGGAGATCGTACCACTGACACACTACCTGAACCCACACGCAGCAAACGCACGAGAAAGGAAGAGCAATAATGTCGTCCACAGAATCCGGTGAGAAGACGACATTCGATAAAGACCTATTGGAAGACTACACCCATAGAGAGCTAAAGCAGTTCTGCAAAGAACTAAGTATCGCGAGTACCGGACTAAGTACTAAGGAGGATTTCCAGAAAGCGCTAACGGCTTGGGTAGAGTCCGGAGCATCCCTTCCCCCGACTGAAGACAACGAGGGAGGGAGACCACAGACCCAACCCAGTACACCGACCGGTGAAAGAAACCCGCAACCAACCCGGAGCCCAGCAACCGGGAGGGATCGGTCGTCGGAAGAGATGGCCGACCGAGAACGTGACCGAAGCCAAGAACTAGAACTGGCGCGCCTCAAATTGGAGGGAGAACTCAAACTGGCAGAGAAAAAGTTGGCAGTCGAGCAGTTGCGGCTCCAGGGAGAGCTGGAAAAGAAGAAGCTCCAGAGGGAGCATGAAGGCCGGAAACTCCAGCTCGAGCACGAGCGCAGCCTCAAAGAACTAGAGTTGAAAGCCAGAGCAGAAGCACCCGGACCACCGGGACTCGGAGAGCAGGTGATCCCCCGAGAAACGAAGGTACACATCCCCAAAGACGTTGTGAAGGAGTTTTACAAAGGAGACGACATCCAGCAGTGGTTCAAGGCCTACGAGGTCGCCATGTCTGCCCACCGGGTCCCCGAGAAGGACTGGGGGGCCGGCCTGTGGAGCCGCTTCCTCAGCGAGGGAAGAGACACCCTGCTGGACCTACCGACCGCACACATGAAGGCCTACCCCCACATGAAAGACGCTCTCCTATTCCGCTACGGCCTAACGCCCGAAAAGTATCGCCAGCGGTTTAGGGAGTGCAAGAAGATTACTGGCACCACATGGGTGGACTATGTGAACTACTACACCCGGGCCTTAGATGGGTGGATCAAGGGCAGCAATGTGACCACCTTCGAAGGCCTAGTCGACCTAGTCGCTTACGAGCACCTGTCCGCGAATTGCTTTGTGGAACTGAGGCAGCATCTACTGGACAGCAAGCTCGCCAATCCACGAAAACTGGCTGTTGAAGCCGATCGCTGGGTGGCCACCCGAGTCCAGAAGGGGCCCGGGGGACACCCCCCACGGAACGACCAAGGATCTTCCCGCCAGCGGGGTAGGGGAGGTCGAGGTAAACAGCAAGGATCTCAGTCAGGGCCCCAGTGTAGCCCCCCCAGAAACCAGGCCCCCCGTTCTCCTCCCTCGACGAGAGCAGCCCCGAGCGTAGGTTCCCCGGGGCTCCGCACCAGCACAGCGTGCTTCAAGTGTCAGCAACCCGGGCACTATGCCGCTGATCCCCGATGCCCCATGCCCCAGAAACCCACTCCCACTGGCCCCTCCACCAGACAGATATCCTCGGTAGCCCTAGAAGAAGAAGAAATAGAAGAGCAGGGGAGTGGGAGCCCGCAGCCATGGTCTTGGCCTCCCTGGGGAATAGCGAGATTGTCCCGGGAGATTACCTGCCCAACAACACAGAAAAGTATCGTCAGACAGTTGAGGTTAACGGGCGCAGCATAGGAGCCCTTAGAGACACAGGAGCCAGCATCACGTCCGTTAGATACACGCTAGTCCCGGAGTCCATGATCATCCCCCACACCTCTTGCAGAGTGATAGCAGCTGGCAATTCCGTCCGCACCTGCAGGATAGCACAGGTTCCGTTTGAGTGGGAGGGAGTTTCGGGCGATCTACGGGTAGCGGTCCGCACGGACATGCCTGTGGACTGCCTCCTGGGAAATGACCTATAGAGCTCGAAGTGGAAAGATGTAGAAAGGAGGACCCATCTAGAGATGTTGGGTCTGCCCCACTGGGCCTGTGTGAGCACCCGAGCCATGACCGCCAGAATGACCAACCCCGGGAACGAAGAGTCTGAGTTCCCCAGTGCAGCCCCTAATTCCCCAGAGGGAGGCGAGCGCCCCACGGTCCTCGACCAGCCCTCCAACGAAGAAAGCGAATCCGACGAAGGTCCCCTCGGACCCGCCGTCGATCCGGTCCCCACCCTAACAGATATCCCGAGTTGGCCCAGTGGCGCCAAGAGGGAGGACCGTCCCGAGAAGAGTTCTGCCAGGAGCAGACCTCCTGCCCTGCCCTTGAGGGGCTACGGCAACAGGCCGCAGCCCAGGCCGCCGGAGACCAGTCCGGTTCCCACTACCTTTACTGGGAAAATGGTCTACTCTACAGCGAACAGAAGACCGCCGAACTAGGGTCAGCCCGAGTGCTGGTGGTACCCCTACGTTTCCGCTGCCTCCTCCTCAACCTGGCCCACGATGTGCCCCTGGCGAGACACTTGGGCCAAGATAAAACCTACCAGCGACTAGTGACCCATTTCTACTGGCCCCGCATGCGGGCCGATGTGGAACACCACTGTAAGTCCTGCCCCACGTGTCAGGCCAGCAGCAAAAGCGGAGGTAAGCGCAAGGCTCCCCTCCAGCCCTTCCCAGTTGTCAGTACCCCCTTTGAAAGGGTGGGAATCGACATTGTCGGACCTCTGGACCCCCGGACCTCCTTAGGTCACAGGTTCATCCTTGTCTTGGTCGATCACGCCACCCGATACTCCTCCGCCACTGGGAGAGATCCAATGCAACGACATCGCAGACTTTTTCATTTCCAAAGTAGACAAGATCTACAATTCACTCTCTACTGCTCTTTGCAACTTATCCCCTGACCCGTCCACACTGGACACATCTGATTCCCCCCCTCCGACGCCATACATTTCAGAATGGCCTCAGCTCCAACAAAACTCGCTCCGTGAGTGTATGGCCATGGTTAATTCTGGCTCTCCCCTTGACCCAATCCCTATCCATACTCTCCGCCAGCTCTGCCCAGACCTGCTCCTAGTTATTCAAGATCTCCTCAACTCTTCTCTACGAGAATCCATTGTCCCGGAGGAATGGAAAAGAGCAATGGTGATTCCTCTCTTAAAAAAACCTGGCGCTGACCCTGAGATTTATTCTAACTACCGCCCCATTTCCCTGCTGCCCATATTCTCAAAAATTTTGGAAAGACATATCAATACCCACCTTACCTCCCATATCGAGGCTACAGGCTTCCTACATCCTTCCCAATCGGGGTTTCGTACCCACTTCTCTACAGAGACCACTCTTTTAGGTGTCACTGAGAACTTACGTCTCCGCCTCGATCAGGGCGAAACCTCAGCGCTTATTCTTTTAGACTAAAGCGCCGCATTCGATACGGTTTCGCACCCTGTCCTTCTGAAGGCACTGGAGGCGGACGGAGTCACCGGACCGGCTCTGGCCTGGCTCTCCTTTTACCTCAGTGATAGTTCTTTCCAAGTTTTCTCTTCCAATTCTGCTTCCTCTGTGCGTTCGTCTGCGCATGGGGTGCCCCAGGGGTCTTCACTTAGCCCAATGCTATTTAACATCTACGTGAGACCCCTGGCCACCATCGTAGAAGACTCTGGCCTTACCCTTTATTCATATGCAGACGATACCCAAATCATTTTTTCTCTTTCCTCTGCCAAAACCCGTGCTCCATCTGCTCTCAAACTAGGACTTAGTAGAGTTGCTGAATGGATGAGGGCTAATCTCCTGAAATTAAACGGAGACAAGACGGAGGTAGTCATCCTAGGTAAACAGAAACATCTCTGGGGCCCCCAACATTGGCCTTCGGAAATGGGGACTTTACCCCTGCCTGTCACACAGGTACGTAACCTTGGCTTTATCCTAGATGACTCACTAACCATGCGACATCAGGTTGTCAAGGTGGCAGCCATCTGTTTATCCATTCTTGGGTGGCTCCGCAAAATTCTTTGGATGCTCCTGGACTCGACAAGGCGTACGGTAGTCCAGGCATTAGTCATCGCCCGCCTGGACTACGGCAACGTACTTTACCTCGGAGCCACCGCGGAAACACAGAGGAAACTCCAGCTGGTCCAAAACTCTGCTGCCCGCCTACTCCGCAAAGTTCCCTGGAGATCTTCCATCTCCCCCTATCTCAAAGACCTTCACTGGCTCCGCATTGAAAGCAGAATTAAATTCAAGGCCCTCTGCTTTATGCACAAGATCAAGCAGGGGCTTGCCCCTGCCTATCTCCAGTCTATTGTTCAACCTTACACTCCCTCCCGTCTACTTAGATCCTCTTCTCAAGGGAACTTTCTAACCCCTCGCTTCAAATTGGCAAGAATTGGCGGACGATCCTTCGCCTGCCTTGCCCCTAAGCTATGGAATGCTCTTCCGGCCCCACTGAAATCTGAACCTTCCCTGATCAAATTTCGAAAAAAACTCACAACTTTGCTTTTCACTCAGTGATAATCCCTCTAACCTCATGACCTCTGCCCTCAGTCTTGCATCGGGAGAACCCATGTGGGTAGCTGCGCGCACTACAAACTTAAAATACAATACAATACAATACAATACTGGATACTACAGGAAGTTTGTGAAGGGCTATGGGTCCATTGTGACTCCGATCACAAAACTCACATCCAATAACATGCCCAAGGAAAGTAAACTGGACTGTTAGCTGCCAAAAGGCTTTTGACACCCTGAAAGAAGCCATGTGGTCAGCACCCATTCTAAAAGCACCAGACTACTCCAAGCAGTTCATAGTGCAGACTGATGCCTCAAGGCTAGGGATAGGAGCAGTCCTCTCCCAGATCAATGATGAAGGCCAAGACCAACCTGTTGCTTTTATAAGCAGGAGGCTACTCCCCAGTGAGCAGCGTTGAAGTGCCATTGAGAGGGAGGCCTTTGCTGTGGTTTGGTCCCTGAAGAAGTTGAGGCCCTACTTATTTGGAACTCACTTCCTGGTTCAAACTGACCACAGACCTCTCAGATGGCTAATGCCGATGGAAGGGGAAAATCCAAAACTATTGAGATGGCCCATTTCCCTCCAGGTTATGGACTTTGAAGTGGAACACCAACCAGGGACTGCCCATGCCAATGCAAATGGACTTTCCAGGTTCTTCCACTTAGACAATGAAGACTCCCTAGGGCAAGGTTAGTCTCATCGCCTCATGTTTGAGGGGGGGGGGGGGATTGTGTGAGAAAGTGCTATCTTTCTTGCCTTGGTATGCCCCCACTTTTTTCTGAACTGCTCAATCAATCATATAATTTGTAAAGCGCACTACATACCCGTGAGGGTCTCAAGGTGCTGTGGTTGTGGGGGGCTGCTACTGATCGAAGAGACAGGTCTTGAGACGTCTTCTGAAGGCCAGCAGGTCCTGGGTCAGACGTAGGCTGGTAGGGAGAGTGTTCCAGGTCTTGGCGGCGAGGTAGGAGAAGGATCTGCCGCCGGCGGTGGTTTTCCGGATGCGTGGAACTGTGGAGAGGGCGAGGTTGGCGGAGCGGAGGCTGCGGGTGGGGTGTAAAAGCTGAGTCGGTTGTTGAGGTATGCTGGTCCGGCGTTGTGTAGGGATTTGTGTGCGTGGATGAGGAGTTTGAAGGTGATCCTCTTGTTGACGGGGAGCCAATGCAGGCCTCTCAGGTGGGGTGTGATGTGGCTGCATCGGGGGACGTCGAGGATCAAGTCGTGTTGAGGCGTTCTGGATGCGTTGTAGCCGTCTCAGGGGCTTGGTTGTTGTTCCTGCGTAGAGGTTGTTCCCGTAGTCTAGTCTGCTGGTAACGAGGGCCTGGGTGATGTTTTTTCTCGTGTCGGAGGGGATCCATTTGAAGTTCCTGCGGAGCATTCAGAGGGTGTTGAAGCAGGAAGCGGAGACGGCGTTGACCTCTTGGTCATGGAGAGGGCGGAGTCGAGGATGACCCCCAGGTTGTGTGCGTGGTCGGTGGGCTCTGGAGCTGTTCCTAGCGATGTTGGCCACCAGGAGTCGTCCCAGGCTGAGGGGTTGGGGCCGAGGATGAGGACCTCCGTCTTGTCTGAATTCAGCTTCAGCCTGCTGTCCTTCATCCATTCGGCGACTGCCTTAATTCCTCTGTGGAGATTGGGTTTGGTGGTGTGGGGGTCTTCGGTGAGGGAGATGATCAGCTGGGTGTCGTCTGCGTAGGAGATGATGTTGAGGCTATGTTGTCTGGCGACGTGGGCGAGTGGTGTCATGTAGACATCCTTTCTAGACTAGACTTCAGTAATGCAATCTTCCTGGGAGCCCATGAAGCTACAATCAACAAGCTCCAACAAACCCAAAATGCCGCTGCCAGGCTCCTAACGGGTACCCCCTTCAGGTCGTCTGCTAAACCTGCTCTTAAGGCTCTCCATTGGCTCCCCGTGCGAGAGAGAATCCTTTTTAAATCCCTTTGTATCTCCCATAAAATCATGCAAGGTAAAGGACCTCCAATTCTGAGCAGCCTAGTCACTCCCTATAAACCCAATAGACCTCTGCGCTCAGATAATAGACATCTGGCCATTGTGCCCAGATTCAAGAAGACACGCACTGGAGGCCATCGCTTTTCGGTAAAGGCGGCTTCACATTGGAACTCTCTCCCACCGAAACTTCGGGCAGAATCCGGCCACCTTCTTTTCCGAAAGACACTGAAAACCTACCTCTTCCCCAAATAACTTCCTTTCTACTCCTCATACCCCTCTCAGAGTGTAACTCTATCTTAGCGCTGGGATGCAACCGGGTAGCTACGCGCTTTACAAAAACGCAATACAATACAATACAATACAACAGCGTCGGGCTGAGGGATGATCCTTGTGGAACACTGCAGATCATCTCAGTGGTCTTGGAGCGGAAGGGTGGGAGGCGGACACTTTGGGTTCTGCCGGAGAGGAGGGATGTGGTCCAGGTCAGGGCCTTCTCTTGGATTCCGGCGTCATGGAGGCGTGCTGTTAGGGTGCAGTGTCAGACTGTGTCGAAGACTGCTGATAGGTCCAGAAGGATGAGGGTGGCTGTTTCTCCTTGGTCCATAAGGATCCTGATGTCATCCGTGGCGGCGATGAGGGCGGTCTCGATGCTGTGGTTGCTGAGGAAGCAGGACTGGGATGGGTCCAGGATGTTGTTATCTTCGAGGTAGCGGGTCAGCTGTCTGTTGATGATCTTCTCCGTGACTTTCGCTGGGAAAGGGAACAGGGAGATGGGCCGGAAGTTCTCGAGGTCCTTGGGGTCCGTCTTGGGTTTCTTCAGTAGGGCTTTGATCTCGGCGTGCTTCCAGCTCTCCGGGAAGGTCCCGGTCTCGAAGGAGATGTTGATTGTTTTCCGGAGGTGAGGTGTGATGGCTGTGCTGGCTTTTTTGAAAACTTGGTGAGGGCATGCGTCGGATGGGGATCCAGAGTGGATGGAGTTCATGGTCTTGATGGTGTCTTTGTCGCTGACGTTGGACCAGACGGTCAGGCGACTGGTGCGGGTGGTGGTCGCAGGGGTGGTGGTTTCGGCAGTGGATGTGGGGGTGGCATTGTTGAAGCTGTCATGGATGTCGGTTATCTTGCGGTGAAAGAAGGTGACTAGTGAGTTGCACAGGTTTTGTGATGGTGGGATGTCATTGGTGTTGGAGCTGGGGTTGGAGAGTTCTTTTAATATGTTGAAGAGCTCTTTGCTGTTGTGTGTGTTGTTGTCTAGGCGGTCCTCTTGGCGGTCCTCTTGGCGGTCCTGATGAGTTGGTGGTGTCTGCGGGTGGCGTGCTTGTGGGCTGTGTATCTGTCCGGTCCTCGGTCACAGAGCCAGCTCTTCTCCAGCTTCCGACAGGTGGGCTTGGAGGTCCGGAGGTCGTCGGTGAACCATGCGGCTTTCTTGTTGGTGTGATTGGTGGCCGAGGTTTTGAGTGGGGCGAGGGTGTTGGTGCAGTCGTTGATCCACTGTTTGAGGTTGATGAGGTCGGTGGGGTCGGCGGGTGGTCCCTGGGCGATGGTGGTGGTCAGTTGGTCCTCAGTGACCTTGCCCCAGCAGCGGCGTGGCATCTGTTGGGTGCGGTGGTGGGTTTCCTGAAGGTGAAGTGGACGCATCTGTGGTCTGTCCAGTGGGGTTCGGTGGTGTGGTTGAAGGAGACGTGGGGACTTGCGGAGAAGATGGGGTCCAGTGTGTGTCCGGCGGCGTGGGTGGGTGTCGTCACGAGTTGTTTGAGTCCGAGGTTGTCGATCAGGATGGTGGAGTTGGCGTCGTTGTTGTTCTCGAGGTGGAAGTTCAGGTCCCCGAGGAGGATGTAGTCCGAGGAGGCGAGGGCCTGGGTACTGATGAGGTCAGCGATGGTGTAGCTTAACTGTGGTCGGGGTCCGGGTGGTCTGTAGACGAGTGTTCCTCTGAGGGTGGTGTTGTGGTCGGTGTGGATCTGGAAGTGCATGTACTCGGCAGTGGTGAGGGTATCGTCGGTGCTTTTCGAGACTCCTTGTGGATGATGGTCATTCCCCCCTCCCACTCCGTTGGTGCGGTCTCTGTGGGAGATCTTGAAGCCCTCTGGGATGGCTATGGCGATGTCTGGTGCCGAGGTGGTGTTCAGCCAGGTCTCCGTCAGGAAGGCGACGTCGGGGTGGTTGAGTCAAGGAGGTCCCAGAGTTCGATGGCATGCTTGCGAGCGGAGCGGGTGTTGAGGAGGATGCATCGGAGGTGGTTGGGTTCTCTGGTTGATGGTTTGGCGGGCCGGATGCTGGTGAAGCTGCAGTTCCGGCAGGTGAAGGGTTCTTGGGTGCGCTTCGGGGTGGCCCGGTAGCCGAAGTGATCTCGTCCGGGGTTGAGTGTGTGGAGGGTGCTGGAGTTGTAGTGCAGTCTGGTGTTGTGGCGGCTACGGGGTCCAGGGGTTCTGGCGCTGGGCGCGGTCCAGGCGCGGACGGGCGCAGACGGGCTTGCCTTTGGCGCGCCAGCGGCGCGGCCTCCATAAGAAGGGCTATTGGAGGGAGGAGCAGCTGGGGAGGCGGGAACGGGCGGCGAATGGGGCACGAGGAGGGCGGGGCCGCAGGGAGGCAGCAGCGGGAAGCGCGGAGGAGGGGGTCGGGTGGGGGGCAGAGGGGGGGGAGGGCTCAGGGCACCAGAGGTGAAGGTGGCAAAACAACAATCAGTGGCAAAAAACTGCAATCAGGGACAGAGGAATAATAACAGTGTGGCGATTCAGAAGGAGGGACTCGGACAACAGAGCTAGGTAAGTGAGGTTTTATTTTTATGAATGTCTTTTTCTTTCTCTGGGTCTGTCTTTCACGTGCTAAGGTGGCAGGGTCCAAGGTGTCAGCGAGGGCGCGGAATCTTCGAGGACTGGTCCGCCTTCTCTCCTCTTCTATGGTTTCCAGGTCTTTCTCTCGGGCTGGGTTCCAAAGCCACATGCGGGAGAGAAAGAGAAGGCTTTAGCGCTCTGAACGATGGACTAGGGTTCCCCTCGGGACGCCCAGGAAGTGCGGACACCGGTGGTTTTGTGCTCTCTACTATCTTTTTAGGTGTAGAAAAGGTGAGGTACACGTAGTGAGGATAGGAAAAGGGGGGTAGTGGGAGAGAAAGGGAAGGAAAGACAGGACGGTATGTACAATATTTACACGGCGTTTCCACGCTGACTCAGCCAATCCAATACCCGGTTACGCACCTGAGTGAGCCACACTCCTCCGTGGGTGTGGCTGGGCGGTGCTTGGGAACGTTGGCCTCCAGGCACAGCTACTTCCGCTCCTCTGTAATGATCTCACGCAATCCTTCTCCGTCCTCCGCCGTCTTCCTTTGCTCTCCTCTCTTCCTCCAGGTGTCGAGACACACCAACGTCTTTACTTCCTGCTTTTTGTCCACTCCTCTGGATGGCTCGTCATTCTGGGGCGTGTACTGCTCCTCCAATGGGCTCGCTCGGCATAGCAGTGCGTCGTAAGGAGGAGTGTTCTCAGTTGTATCATCGGCGCCCTTAAAGGTACAGTTCTCTTTGTGGGATGGTAGACGACTCCACCACGCTTCGGACTCCGTTTCCCAGGGGTCCTGAAGCGATGAAAGAGAGGGGTTATCATTGTCAGCTAACCACGAGTCCTTGTCAGTATCGGTCCCCGCCACCCCGCTACAAACAGTAAACAGTGGCAACAATCAGGTGCAGAAGAGTAAAAACAGTAAACATTGGCAAGAAGAGGAGATAGTCAGAGGCAGAAGATAAAGGACAGACCCACAGGCAACCAAGCGAGGACACAGCGGGCAGCAGGACAGCGGCCCAGGGGGACTGAGGGGGGGCGCCCTACCTGGTGTCAAATGTGCTTTGACTGAAAGTGCCCTGGGTTTCTACCAACCAGGTACCCACGGCCTGTGTTCCTTCCCTAAAACTGTGTTGAAACTAAAACCTAATTGGCATCTCTGGCCACCTTTCAGCCCCTAGAAAATTTTACCCTAGGTACCCAGGGCATGGTGATCAGAGAAGACCCCTGAGGGCTGAAACACTTACTGTGCCACCCTCAGGGGCCCTGTACCCTGACACCCACACACTGCCTTTGCAGGTTGAATGTCTAAGTACAGAACTAAACAAAGAGTCGACATGGCACACATCCCTGAGTGCCATACCCACAGAAACCACTGCCCTGGCATACTTCAGTCACCCCTCTAGCTGGGTGCCCTATGCCAGAGGTGTGGGCACATGTGCATGAGCCCTGTGCCCCTGCAGTACCCAGGGCCATCCCTGGGCACTGTAAGTGCAGTGATGCCATTAAGAGTATATGGTGCTAGGAGGTTGTCATTACGAACTCCACAGCACCATAATGGCTACACTGAAGACTGACAGGTTTGGTACCAACCTTCTCAGCACATTAAACCTGCACTGATGCCAGTGTAGGATTTAATGTAAAATGCACCAGAGGGTATCTCAGAGATGCCCCTGAAAACCTAACCTACAACCCACGTCTGGGCTGAGTGGCTGCAGAGACTGCCACACAGCAGACATGTTGCTGGACCCCTGGGTGGAGAGCCCCCGCTTTCCTGGGCCTGCAACAATGCACATCCTGGGCGAGGTGCTAGGTCTTCCCCAGGATGGGCAGGGGGAAGCTTAAAAGGCATGCCACCTCTGTGAGCTTCTCCTGACTATTTGCTGTACCCAGCAACTGGCCCCCACCAGTCCTGACACCCACTCTGGCGGGAAGACTGGCGGGATAAACTACATCAGGAAGGGGGGTGTGCCAGCCTGTGCCAACCCAACCCCTCAGGTGGGGGAGACGAAGTGATGCACGACCCCGGGCTCCGGCCATCTTGAAGATGGGGAGCCCTGCCCAATCACAGCTTGGCTCCTGCCCCCCTCCCACAGAAAAGGAGCAGGCTAGGGGGTGTACCCACCCCAGGACAGGGACCTATTGGTCCCTGCCCTAGCCCTACCTGTAACGCCCCTAAATTCAGTATTTAGGGGCTCCCTGAACCTTCCTTCCTCAACCCGATAAGAAAAGAAGAAAGAAGATCAAGAAGAGGAAGACCCGCCGTGCAGCTGCTAACAGGACGACAAAAACTGACTTGGCCCCAGCCCTACCGGCTGTCGATCCTGGAACCTGCTCCTGCCTAATCCCGGTGACTCCCGCGGACAGCAACCTTGGGACACCCAGAGGACCTGCCTGCCTTGACCCTCTTAAAGACGGGGACTCCCATCAGCAGAGGCTCTGCTGCAACAACACCTCTGGTGCCAGCTAGGAAGCTCTGGACCAGCCCACTCTGCACCAGCCGAGCCCGGGCCGAGCCAAACTGAACCAAGACCACGAGGACGTCCCCCTGGCGACTGAGACCAGAAGTCCAGTGCCCAAAGACCCTCCTCAACGAACCAGACTACGCCTGCAGACTAAGAACCAGGGGCCACCCCAACCGCGACCAGCTGAGGGTAAGCTTTTTCGACACCCAAAGACACCCCTGCACCCGGTGCCCTACAGCCCCCTGTGCCTCCCTTTGGGGTACCTACCTGTGCTCCAAGATCCCAACTTACCTCTCCAAGTGCTGGTCGCCCCTGGAGAGTCTCCGTCCCCGAGCCTGCAGCTTTTTGTTCCTTTTTGATCTGTCCCATTGGATGACATTGAGCGCTCGACTGCTCAAAAGCACCCTGCACCCAGTTGTCCGAGTGCTGCTGGCTGTGCCACCTTTCTCCTGTCCTACTTCCCCCTTTGCCCTGAGCAAGTGATCCGGAGCCCTGCTCCCACAGCCATGTGGCCTGCTAGGCAGCAGCCCCCAACCGGAGGCCCCCTTTCCCTCATTGGATAACATTGGGCCTAACTACCTCTGCACCCGGCCGCCCCTGTGCTGCTGGGGGTGAACTAACTGTACTTACCTGACCCTGGGGACCCCTGAGTCTATGCCCAGAACCCTAACTTCACCAGCCAAGTACTCACCTGGAAACCGGTAACTCACTTACCTGCTATTGGATAACATTGACTGGTTTGACTCGAAAAATCTTCTAAGTGTGAAGTTTTGGAAACTAAAAATATTCATATAAAATCACTCGAATTCCGAAGTACTCACCTGTGATCAGGGTAGAAGCCAGTACTGCACCTTGTAGCCCACTACTGACCGGCAAAAGTAATCATTACCAGGTTTACAAGTAATCTGTATTTTCTCCATAGGAATTCATTGTCTGTTTTTCTATGAAATTTCTTCTAAGTGTCTACTTTGAAAACTTGCAATATTCTTTAAAAAGCGTACGAAATACTGAAACGCATTTACGTACTGTTTTAAGTTGAGACCCCAGTTCTGGACTTAGGAACTCAGTACTGGATTACAAAAGTAACTAGATCGTACTTTACCTGCAACCTGAATTTTTTCCCATTGGATAACATTGTCAGATTTTATTTTGAAAAGTTTCAAAGTGTGAACTTTTAAAACAGCTTTATACTCATGAAAATTCAATACAGTAATTAAAACGTTTTTACTAAATTGGTTTCAGTTTAGACCCCAGGACTGAATCTAGGATCTATTCCTGGAACTACTAAAGTAATCTGTATAGTAATCAACTATACTTATATGCTGAAAACCCATTGAGCTCAATGCTAAAGTGTGTCTAGAATTGTGTTGCCTACTGCAACCCCTTTTTCTATTGTGTTCACAAACTTTATTGCTTCCTTGCAAAGTAATCACATGAGAGTACTCATACCAAGAAAAGTATATTTTGTATGCCTGTTGGTTCTAAAAATAAAACAACTATATCTTTTGATATGTCAAGTCAAGTCAAATAATTTATATAGCGCACTACATACCCAGAGGGTCTCAAGGCGCTTAGGGAGGGGAGGAGGATTACTTGTCAAATATCCACGTTTTAAGTTGCTTTCTGAATGCTAGGTGGTTCTGGGTAAGGCGAAGGTAAGTGGGGAGTGAGTTCCATGTTTTAGCTGCCAGGTATGAGAAGGATCTGCCTCCCATGGTGGACTTGTTGATGCGAGGTACAGTGGCGAGGGCTTGGCTGGAAGAACGTAGTTGGCGGGAGGGGGTGTAGAAGGACAGTCGTGAGTTGAGGCATTCTGGTCCGATGTCGTAGAGTGATTTGTGTGCGTGGGTTAGCAGTCGGAAAGTGATCCTCTTATTGACGGGAAGCCAGTGGAGGTCTTTCAGGTGACCAGAGATGTGTTCGTTACGCGGGATGTCTAATATGATCCTGGCTGAGGCGTTTTGGATCCGTTGGAGTTTCTTCTGGAGTTTAGCGGTAGTACCTGCGTAGAGGGTGTTTCCGTAGTCCAGTCGGCTCGTGACCAGAGCATGGGTGACTGTTTTTCTGGTTTCGGTGGGGATCCAGCGAAATGTTTTTTTGAGCATGCGAAGAATGTTGAAGCAGGATGAGGATACGGCGCTGACTTGTCTGTTCATTGAAAGTGAAGAATCCAGGATAACGCCTAGGTTCCGTGCGTGGTCTGTCGGGATGGGTGCTTTTCCAAGGGCTTCCGGCCACCAAGAGTCGTCCCATGCAGAGGGGGATGTACCTAAGATGAGGACTTCTGTTTTATCTGAGTTCAGTTTCAGACGGCTGTGTTTCATCCATTCGGCAACTTCTTTCATTCCTTCGTGTAGGTTAGTTTTGGCGGTGCTGGGGTCATTGGTTAGAGAAAGGATCAGTTGAGTGTCATCCGCGTAGGAGATGATGTTGAGATTGTGTTGGCGAGCGATGGCCGCGAGGGGGCTCATGTATACGTTGAAGAGGGTGGGACTGAGTGAGGATCCTTGTGGTACGCCACAGATGACTTCAGTGGCCTCGTACTTGAATGGTGGAAGGCGGACTCTCTGGGTTCTTCCGGTGAGGAACGAGGTGATCCATTCAAGTGCTTTTCCTTGTATTCTGATGTTTCTGAGGCGTTGTAAAAGGGTGCTGTGGCAGACTGTGTCGAAGGCTGCAGAGAGGTCGAGGAGGATGAGGGCGACTGTGTCTCCATTGTCCAGTAGAGTTCGAATGTCGTCTGTTGCTGCGATGAGGGCGGTCTCAGTGCTGTGTTTTGCTCGGAAGCCAGATTGTGAGGAGTCGAGGGATTTGTTGGCTTCGAGGAAAGCGGCGAGCTGGTTGTTGACAGCTTTCTCGATGACTTTGGCCGGGAAAGGAAGGAGCGATATGGGGCGGTAATTTTTGAGTTCGGTGGGGTCCGCTGTGGGTTTTTTCAGAAGGGCGGTGAGTTCAGCGTGTTTCCAGCTTTCCGGGAAGGTGGCGGAGTTGAAGGAGCAGTTGATGACGTCTCGGAGGTGCGGTGCTATGACGGAGTCTGCTTTGTTGAAGATGTGGTGAGGACATGGGTCTGTGGGGGATCCTGAGTGGATGGAGTTCATCAGGCGGATGGTGTCCTCAGTGGAGATTGGGTTCCAGTCGTAAAGGGTGTTCAAGGGGGGAGAATGTTCAGCAAATGGTTGGGTGGGTTGGTCTCCGGGTTGGTTGTCGAAGCTGTTGTGGATGTCTGCAATTTTGTTGTGGAAGAATAAAGCCAGGGAGTCGCAGAGGGCTTGAGAGGGGGTGATGTCGTTGGAGTTGGCCGAGGGGTTGGTGAATTCCTTGACGATGTTGAAAAGTTCCTTGCTGTTGTGGGCGTTGTTGTCTAATCGATCCTTGAATGCTGTTTTCTTGGCCTTTCGGATTAGTTGGTGGTGTGTGCGGGTGGCGTTTTTGAAGGCGTCCTTGGTGCTAGTGGTTGGGTCTTTTTTCCAGGCCTTTTCAAGGGAGCGGCAGAGTTTCTTGGACTTCTTAAGATCATCGTTGAACCATGAGGCCTTCTTGCTGCCAGGTTTGCATTGACGTTTTTTCAGTGGTGCTAGGATGTCGGCGGTGTTGGATAACCATAGGGTGAAGTTGGCGGCGGCTTGGTCTGGGTTAGAAGAGTGGGTTGGGGTGTTTAGAAGGAGCGATGAGGAGATCTGGTCGATGGTGATTTTGTTCCAGTTTCTTTGCAGAGTAGGTTAGAGGTGGTTGGTGGGTTTCGGCTTGTTGTAGGTGAAGTGAACGTAGCTGTGGTCAGTCCAGAGGAGATCCGTAGTGTGGCTGAAGGAGACATGATTGCTGGAGGTGAAGATGGGGTCGAGTGTGTGACCTGCGATGTGGGTGGGGGAAGTGACCAGTTGTTTAAGTCCGAGGTTGGCGAGGTTGTCCAAGAGGGTGGTAGTGTTGCGGTCGTTGTTCTTTTCAAGGTGAAAGTTGAGGTCTCCCAGAAGGATGTAATCTTTGGAGGGGAGCGCGTGTGGAGTGATGAAGTCCGTGATGTCTTCACTGAATTTTGCGCGGGGTCCTGATGGTCTGTAGAGGAGGGTGCCTCTGAGTGTGGTCTTGGGGTCGATGTGGATCTGGAAGTGAAGGTGTTCAGAGTTGGCGAGGTTGACGTCAGAGCTGGTAGAGATGTGGATTGATTTTTTATGGACGATAGCGATTCCTCCTCCTGTGTGGCCGGTACGGTCCTTGCGTGTGATCTTATAATCTTGAGGGATGGCAATGGTGATGTCTGGGGCGGAGGAAGCGTTCATCCATGTTTCTGTTAGGAAGGCGACGTCTGGAGAGAAACAATTGGCCTGGAGTTCAGTCTTTGAGTGTGTGAAATCCTTTGCTGACTGAGTGTGTACAACAAATGCTTTACACTGTCCTCTGGTACTGCCTTACTGCTCGACCAAGCTACCACTTTTGAGAGTAAGGTCAGTCCTGACTTTAACCTCTGTTATACATCTGGGGTTTGTGGACTCTATACACACTGTACCTCATTCTGGTCCAGTATATATAGAGCCACTTTCTCATAGTGGTCCTTTGTACTAACCCCAAATTTCTACCCAAGGTAGTTCCTGCTTTCAAATAAATCAATCGGGTGAGTTACCTGTATTCTTTCCTCAACCTGGTTCAGTGGCAGAACAAGCTCTACACACCTTAGATGTTCGAAGAGCCATTTTATTTTACATTGAAAGAACAAAATCGTTTCGTAAAACTAAACAACTTTTTGTTGCTTTTGCTCCACTACACAAAGGCAATCCCGTATCCAAGTCCGGTATTGCCAGATGGATTGTTAAATGCATTCAAATTTGTTATGCAAAAGCAAAGAGAACTTTAACAATGCCCTCTAGAGGGCATTCCACTCATAAAATAGGGGCTACTGTTGCTTTCTCAGGAAACATGCCCATAGTTGACATTTGTAAAGCTGACTCATGGTCTACATTCACCAGGCTCTATTGTGTAGATATGTTAGCAAGACAAAAAGCTAATGTGGGCCAGGCAGTACTTAAAACATTCTTTCAGACAACTCCAACAGCTACAGGTTAGCCACCGCTGTGGGAGAATACTGCTGTATAATCTTTGCAAAGCATGTGATCTACAGCTCACGTGCCTCGAACGGATAATGTTACTTACCACGTAGGCATCTGTTCTTGGCATGCAGAGCTGTAGATTCACATGCGCCCACCCGCTCCCCGGGGACCTGTACCTGTTGCAGTTCTCTCTCTTATTCTATATACATATACATGGACATCTCTATTCTTTTGTTACTAACTCCATTCTCACCCTCTGTGGGTAAACAATCTAACAGTTGAGTCGATGCCCATGGTCACTATCACCAAAAGGAGGAGTCACCTTACCTCGGGACTAGGAAAGACTACTTCGAAGAAAAACAACTTGCAAAAATCCAGACCCAACACTAGATGGCAGGAGTATGCAAGCTTGTGAATCTACAGCTCTATATGCCAAGAACAGATGCTTACTGCTTAAGTAACAATATCCTTCTCTCCACCATGGCACTTTGCATGATGGTGCTGAGGGGTCCCTTAGGGTGGCATAATACATGCTGCAGCCCTTAGGGGCTTTGTTTTGCCTCCCTGCCATAGATACCAGGGGTACCATTTACTCAGGACTTACAGGGGATGCTAAAGGTATTGTCACTTTCGGGAACAATCATACAGTTTTAGAGAAAGAGATCTGGCACTGGGAACCTGGATAGCAGGAAACCAGTGCACTTTAGTCGGCTATCAGGCAAAAAGCATGTCAAAAAGGGGCACTTTCCTACAACCATTTCTTTAGTGAAGGATTTTGAAAGAACCATCCATGGTCTTTCCTTCTCATCTCACTAATTTGAAATGGCTTAGTTCCACTATGACCAAGAGAAATCTTTTGTATTGTTTCCCAATAAGAACATTGCTCACAGTAGGCATCATGTTACAACTTCTGTATTCATTTTCATCTCCACCACTCTTGCAAACATGTCTGTACTGTGGGCCTGTTAGGTCTAGCACCTTAAACACTCAAAAGGTGTGATGGGGTGAAAGTTTAGAGACAGGGCTCGGCACCAAGCAGTAATGGCTGCACATTGTTAGTTCTCCTGAGGAGGTGATGAGCCCCAGGCTCACACTGGTGCTTAACAGGTACCACTGTGACTGGATTCTGCCACTCTCCTACTTGCTGGGGAACCGTACAACATAATCCACATTGCGCCAGAACTTTAGAGGCAGGGCAAACTGGGCAAACCGCATCTATTGATTGAGGGCTCCTGCGGCGCAGGACGTGCCCAGTCAAACACCAGGCCACGAGGGGGCCCATCTGCGATGATCTGAGGCTGGGCTAGTCCACACCTATTAGCTGTATTTGCTGTTCGGTATTTATTTTTACATGCTGAAGCTAGTCAGTGAGGTATAGCCTGAATCCTGTGGCACAGCTAGCAAGGCCTAGCACCTCGTTGTGGCAAACATTTAGAAATCGATTGATGCCGATCTACATGTTTTGGGACTATGCACCCTTGAAGAATAAAATAGTTGTATCAGTGTTCATAGTGTATATCCCTTGCAGTGTTGAAAAGACACGAGACAAATCTGTCACTTGCCGCTCGCACATGACAGCCACATTCTAACCTAACAGCACTGCATTATCTCAGAGGCTTGGTAGCTAACAGACTCAATCACCCATACGTTAAGTGAGAGCCTGTGTAACTCTGCCCTCTCTTCTGACTTAGTAACGGTGAAATTGTCTGTCCTGCCAGTTCAGAGAGGTTATATCTCTTAGCTGGAGGTGGGACTCCACATCTACCCTAAGGCTCTCTTCCAGCCCTGCTCGACGGAATAAGATTTGGGTTTGTGAAGTAAGGTTAATTCAAACAGTGCTAATGTTCCTTAGTCATTGCTCTAGAATGTCAGGTACCTCCAAGCTGTTGGATTTGGCGAGATATTGCAGGAAGACAGTGATGCGGTCTTCACTTGCCTCTGCTACTACATACAAGGTGGGCAACTATGTCTAAGGTTGGACTTACCCTAAAAGTAAGGAAAAAGTCAATGGTAGTGGGGCAAAGTGTGAGCTAAACCATAGCTCCACCACAGCTTGACAGTTATCCAGCAAATGCACACAGATTCTGCAGCTCCATGCTATTAACTCAATTTCCCTGAGTGATTCTGCTTAATAGACCTCACTAGACACTGTGTCCTGACCCTAGAACTCATACCATTTCTCAGTATGCAAATGTCTGTGAAAATTAGCCTGAAAAATTAAATAGAACAACTAGAGGTCATACAGTTTTAATATAGATCACAAAGAATAGAAATTAGCTGCTCACTAACAGCAAAGACAAAGAACATCCACTGAGGCTCTGCATATTCTACGAGATCTGGAGAGAGGTTTGGATGTTAAGGTATATATGATGAAATTCCACGATGGCTAATGGGAGTTGTGGTGTCTAGTAAACATTTAGAGTGCGCCACTGGTACTTGTAGTAACTTCTGAGAAAACCTAAACCTCACCACTGGTCCTGCAAATCTGTGGGTGAAATCATGTGTGCCAAAACCTTTGTGCTCAATGAAAAGGCTTTTTCTCTGTACAGTTTAATCATGGTTTTACACTGTGGCACACTAATTCTATTGTGATAGACACACGCTCACCTGTGGCTGAATGGGTAATTTGTTTTCCAGCTCACGGCACCCACCAATAATTGTAGATGAAGAAAGATCAAGTGTGAATGAAGTTGAAAACAACATTAACTATATTATAATTTAAAATGATCAATTGCTAATTATTGATGACTGTTCTGTTATGTTTTTGTAGGATCCAAAGACTGTCAGCTTGTTACATGGTCCCGAGATCAGACATTGCGTATTTGGCGTGTGGATCCCCAGTTGCAGAGGGTATGTTAATAGTTTGTGATTGTTTTCTGTTACTGGTTCAACTGAAATGATAAAACAACCCCAAATTGCAATGATCCTATCATAGACGGCTGTAGCAACAGTGGAACTCAGCTATTTTGGCTGTGCGATTCACTGTAGTGACAATGCCTTGTAGAGTTTTGGTGAACAAACAAGAGCTAGGTTGTGGTGTTAAATTATACCATTATGGTAACTTCTTAAAACTTTTGTTATTAGTACTAGTACGGGATATAGTGCAAGATGTATTGAACACTCCCTTTTAGCTACTTATTGCTGAAACAATTCAATTCCTATTACTAAATGAAATATGTGCTTCTGATCTAGTGACCATATGACATGCCTTTTGTATGCCTTTCCACAAAAAAAGCTGTTGGTGCAAAAGAAGCTGGTAATGATTAGGTAATTTTACATATAAAAAAAAGTCCCTTTCAAAATAAACTTACATGAGTAAAGCATATATCATAATCTTGTGGGCCAGCCTACACAAGGAGGATAGGGAAATGGACAGATTTCCCTCATTGCTCTCACACAAATTCAAGGTTGGTTTTGGAGGTTTTGTAGTCCAGACTTGAGTGTGGTTAACCTGTGGTCAGTGCTGCTCTCCAGGAGCCTCCAGTGAGAGAGAGGTATACGCTGAGATAAAGTTATCCTTGGTGAACTACTACGTTACCCTTAGATTCACTCTGTCTGGAGGGGTCTCATTAGGACTGCTACAAGTGGGAAAGTGCTCTTTGTCAAGGAGCTAATGATAAAGGAAGGATTGCCCTGTGACAGTTGGATTGCTAAAGAAGCCATGCATAAGTGTTAGAAAGAAGCCCACGGGCATTCATAGGACATACATAGTATTGATAAATGCTCTTCAGAGCGCACCCAGGAGTGACAGATTCAACACACAATTCAGAAAAGGGGGTGGTGATGAACAGAGTGTCTGAATTAAGCAGACCACTCTTACCCAGTCCAAAGATCTGCTTGATCCATCACCGTTATTTATCTCACTGCACCATCCCAGCTCAGAACCCGGCTATATGCAAATCAGTCTGTCCCTGGCCCAGTGCATCATGGGAACAGGGCAGACTAAACTACCAAGCCAATTCTTCACCAGAAAGGAGACAAGCTACCGGGGACCGGTTTCTGGCATTTCAGCCGTCTTCGGCCCGGCTTGCTTGAATCCTGATGGTGAAGTGAGAAAGGGACTCATGTCTGAGTATACCCTGCCTCACCTATAGTGGCCAAAAACGATTCAGAAAAGGGGGTGGTGATGAACAGAGTGTCTGAATTTCCTTTCCAGTACAAGAATTGGCTTGGTAGTTTGGTCTGGCCTTTTCCCATGATGCACTGGGCCAGGGACAGACTAATTTGCATGTAGCCAGGTTCTGAGCTGGGATGGTGCAGTGAGCTAAAAAACGGTGATGAATCAAGCCCTGATCTGTTGACTGGGTACGAGTGTTCTGCTTAATTCAGATACTCTGTCCATCACCACCCCCTTTTCTGAATCGTTTTGTCCACCATAAGCGTGGAAGGGTATACTCAGATGTGAGTCCCTTGCTCACTGCACCATCAGGTTTCAAGCAAGCCGGGCCGAAGACGACTGTAATGCCAGAAACCGGTCCCTGGAAGCTTGTTTCCTTTCCAGTACAAGAATTGGCTTGGTAGTTTGGTCTGCCCTGTTCCCATGATGCACTGGGCCAGGGACAGACTAATTTGCATGTAGCCAGGTTCTGAGCTGGGATGGTGCAGTGAGCTAAAAAACGGTGATGGATCAAGCCCTGATCTGTTGACTGGGTACGAGTGTTCTGCTTAATTCAGATACTCTGTCCATCACCACCCCCTTTTCTGAATCGTTTTGTCCACCATAAGCGTGGAAGGGTATACTCAGATGTGAGTCCCTTGCTCACTGCACCATCAGGATTCAAGCAAGCCGGGCCGAAGACGGCTGTAATGCCAGAAACCGGTCCCCGGAAGCTTGTTTCCTTTCCAGTACAATAATTGGCTTGGTAGTTTGGTCTGCCCTGTTCCCATGATGCACTGGGCCAGGGACAGACTAATTTGCATGTAGCCAGGTTCTGAGCTGGGATGGTGCAGTGAGCTAAAAAACGGTGATGAATCAAGCCCTGATCTGTTGACTGGGTACGAGTGTTCTGCTTAATTCAGATACTCTGTCCATCACCACCCCCTTTTCTGAATAGATTCAACACACAGGCAAGCTTTGTTACAGACTGACAGGGTCCCAAGATAATGGTCGGGTATGCAACTCCACAAACCTCAGTGAGACTTTAAACATGAATTGATCAACTCATAATAGACACCTTTATAGTTAATATGAAAAAAATATTCACTATGAATATGACTTTTTTAATTTGTCCACCACTAAGTGTAAATTGGTCAAGCATTACTTGCCAGCCTTGTCACAGTTCCAAGTGTAATGACATGGGATACCTATCAATCAATTAAACTCAAGATCTTTATTCAAGAAGCAAAAACTGCCATAAAAGTATATACTGTTGTAAAAACAATTCAAGAAATATAATTCATAGGAACTATAAAATCCTTTAAAATATATTCACATAACATGTACACTAACACAACACATTTCCTTTAATATATAGCTTTTAAGGTAAAAAGGGTTACATTAAAACACACAAATAGATCATTTAGTGCAAGCAGAAATGTCAGTGCATCTTTATAGTTTCTCATATTCTGCATAATAAGAAAGGGTTTCAAATACATATGTTGAGGTGGGCTGTTTATTAAGTGGTATTGTGACTTCAGTAGCTGTCTCAAGGGTTATCATTACATACATACCTTTGAGTTGACACCCTTTGATATTCTTCAAGGACATAATGTAGTAGCCTCTCATCAAAAAAGTGGCTTAAGACCGTCAGTGGTGTATTACTTGCAATCTCAATAATAATCTCGACTTTAAAGGGGCATGCCCTCAAGTAGGTGTACTGCACAGTCGGTTCCACCTCCTAATCACTGAACTCGCATACTGGCCATCCACCTTGGGAACCTCACTATCCCACTCAGTAGTTGCCACATTCCTCATTGCTGCTGACAGTTTTTTTTAATCGAGGTTAAACACCTGCACTTTTTGTCTGTTTCATACAAATGACTTTGCTTGTTCCACCCAATACAAGGTTGCTCGGAGACACTTCCAAGTGGAAGTGGCCCTGCTTTAGCTTCACTGTCATTGCAGATGAGCTGACCTTCATTACACCAGGCACCCTGTGAGAAGTTGGCCTGATATGTAGTGTTTCCAATTCTGGAACCACTGGGTATCAGTCCAAACAAACCCCAAAGATGTCTGGTTGTAAGTCAACCTTGTTAGACAAGCTATCCTAGTGGTAGCATGGACTAAGCAGCCTTAAAGGCTTAACTTAAGAGGTCGTGTTAAGCGAGCTGTTTTACCACATACAATCCTGTAATCAAATGAAAGGACACCACACAAGTATATATTATAAAAATATATGTATTTATTTCTAAATTACTCCCCAGTACTCTTTATGAGGAAAGGGGCACAAGCGTTAAATCAAAAGCACTGTTACACATATAAAGTTGCACAATTATGGATGAGGGCGGGTGGCCACTCAGACCATATATCAAAAAAGTGGTATAAGTAACACTGATCGAACAATGGTTAGGCCTAGGGCCTAGGGATTCGCTGGGAGCAGTCAGGACTAGCAATGATGAAGTCGGGAGTAGCCCACAGGAGACGGGTGCAGCACGGAAAGTGCGGCGCGCACCAATGCACTGTCAATGGTGCGTAAAAGTCAGTTAAAGTGAATTAAAAGATACTTCCGCTGAACCTAGGAACACAAAACTTTAGACACAGACCCTAGAGGTGTGTACCAGTGTAAAGACACCGGCGTTGCAATGTTACCTCACCCACAGGCCGTGGGTGCACAGGGTCGAAGTGGCGTCGGGTTCTGTCACGCAGGTTCTTGGTGCTTGAAGCTGTTGCAGCTGCAGGCGCTGTGAAGCAGAAGTGTCCGGTGCGATCCAAGGGTGGATCGAAGTGGAAAAGTACCTGAAAGCAGAGGGGACACAGTCTGGGTCACTCAGCAGTGACCAGGGTGGAACCAGGACGGAACCAGGCAATGTCGGGCGCAATCAGGCGGTTGTCGATAGGCTTCTCTCCGCTGTCACGTGGGCTCTGGGGCATCTGCGACGTCCAGGAGCAGGTCACGATCTGTCCCACGTAGGCTCTCGCCGTCAGCACCGTCGGCTTCAAGATTGCAGCAAACAGCACTTGGCAAAAGCAATCCACGCGGAACCGGGAGATTGCTTATCACTCGAACCAGGAGGGTCAGAGTGGGTGCTCCTTTTCACAGGAGCTGGTGCAGATCTGGAGCAACCAGAAAAGCAAGTCGTATTTCAAGTTTCGTCGGCACAGGGGCCACAAGCCAGCTGGCAAGTGACCGGGCCAACGCGTCGAGCGCACACAAGCAGAAGGGCCCCACGCAGCACTCGTCGAGTGTGGAGGGGTGAGCTTTGGTGCAAGTGGAGCTCGGGGCTGGGGCTTCTCAAACCCCGGTGCACAGCTTCGAGGATCACTCGTGGGCTGCACGGTCAGCGTCTCGTGGCCTTTTTAAGATGGCGTGCCCCACGCTTCCGGTCGCCTCCACGGGTCTCAGCTCTGCAGGGACTGTGGATCGGGCAGGTAGAAGGCAGGCAAGCTTGATCTCGTCGATCTCTGTCGCTCGAGTTCCGGCGGGAACTGCAACAAAGCAAGGGTCGAGGGCTGGATGGTGCCTGTTTGCACAGGGTGGTCACTCCTTGACCACAAGGGAGATTCTTCAGTCTTCTCACGTCGTGTAGAAAGTCGAAGGGTCCAGATTTCGTTTCTTATGTTTCTTCAGGATGATCTGAGGTCCGTTGGGACTGCTCCCCCTCTTATTCGAATCTGAGGGGTGGATCTCCTGCTAGGTCCCTCCCCTATGGGTGGGACCAGGAAGGGGGGTGGTTACACCCCCTTTCCTTTGTCCAGGTCTCACTGGAGCTGGGGCTGGGCTGCCCCAGAACCGGTTTGACCGGATTATGCAAGGGGAAGCCTTGTGCTCCCCAGGCACTGTCTGGTTTCATTCAAACCTCCCTGCTACAATCCACTATCTCCTGTCTGGGGTGGTGTTACACCTCCCTGTGACAGGAAATCCTTTGTCCAGGCCTCCTCTGCTGAGTTTCGGTCAGCTGCAGGAGGTCAGACATATGTCTGTGGCAGAAGCATCCATTTTGTGGATCTGAGGCTCTTTTAAAAATCAACCGCGTTTTAGCAAAAGTAACATGTCGTCCCCTCTAGAGGGGTGGAATGCTACCCCCGTCACCAGGACTGGCGAGGGGGTAGTATTCCAAATCGTATGACACCTTACACGACATGTTTTGATAAAGCCAAACCAAAGTTGACATATAACCGCGAGGATTATAATGCACTTAATAGTATATGGTTTGGCATTATCCCGGAACAGCTAAGGGAATTGGTCCCGACAGCTGCAGACAGGCTCAGCTCATGCTAGAGCACCATCTCACATTAAACCACGCACTCTGCCTTCAGGATTGTTAAGGCCTGCCATAGGAGTGGCTCACAGGTTTATATGTGTCCAGATTGGTTTAGATATAGGCATACTATATCTAAGCAAGGGGTGATTACACCACCTTGCCCCAGCTGAGTGATCAGCCAGTTGTGTCAATTTTAGATAGCCAGCCAGGGGTGGCAAAAGTTATGCTGCAGCCCCTGGTAGGCCTTGGATGCACCTATGCCCTGGGCACCTATAGTGCTCTGTACAGGGGCTGATAAGGTGACCCAAGCCAATCTAGTTATGCACCTAGGGTACATGGAATCCATTTTACAGAGAGAGCAGATAGCCTGGGGCCCTGATTAGCAGGGAACCAGGCCAACTAAGTCGAAAACCAGCTAAACACAAGGCAAAAAATCTGGGGTAACCATAGTCAGGTAGCCACCTTCCTACACACCCTTTTATCTACTTGGTGTTTCTCCATTAGAGCCCTAGGGATGAGAGCAACTCCTCACTTGCATCCTTGTAGCTTGTGGTTTTCCCCAAAGAGACTCCACACTGGCACCTCTAAGGGGCATCTTACTCACCAGGGCATGCCTCCTCTTGGGCCTGAAAAAATATAATCTCTCCCCCTCCATCTTGATGGTACTCCATTGGCTCTCCTTTTCCAGGTGCATCGCTTGCAAAGCCATTTAAATATGCACAGGTAGGACCTGGTAACCCTCTGAATCTGCATCTATTACATATATAATTCCAGAATGATCCAGGCAGAGTCATTCTGGAATTATATATTTATCATTAACAAAGTCATCATGACCACCCCTCCTGCTTATCTTACAGAAAAGCTTACCATTTCTGGTGGTTCTCTGTACTCCCAGAGCCAGGACACCAACAGAGTGCAGTTAAGTGTAAAAAAACAGAAAACAACAAGACAACTGTCCATTTCCATCTATGCACGCATGATCCGGAACAACATCCCTGTATCCATCAGGCCCGTCCCATTGCTGCTCCAATTTAGGGAAGAGTTGAAGACTTACCTATTCAAGAACACTACTTCACAATGCATTAACCATTGGTAGCCCAGCCTCCTCTCATATTACTTGTTCACTTTATGCTGGTCTTTGACTATGAGTTTTGACTAGGTTTACACTATAGAAATACCATATACATACTGTAGGAAGGTAGGATCCTTCTTCATGGTTACCCCCACCTTTTGCCTGTTGTTGCTATGTTTTGTTTTCTGACTAGTCTGACTGGGATCCTGTTAATCAGGACCCTAGTCTCTGTGCTTCTTCTCTAAATTTGACATGGTGAGTACTTGGGTACACTCCAGATTGAACACTGGTGTACCCTGAAAAGTCCCTAGTATATGGTACTAAGTTAACCAGGGCATAGGTACACTGAAGCATGCATTAGGCCACCCATGAGAGACCACTCAAATTGTGACAACAGGCCTGCCATTGCAGCCTGCGTAAGCTGGTGCTAGCACCACTTATGAAAGATATATATGAGGTCAGTGCACTTAAAACCTATAAGTCACCCCTAAGGCAGGCCTTTCAATCCTGAAGGCAGGCAGGGTGCTCAGTTCTAAGTGTGAGGGTGCCCCTGCATGAGCAGGACACCCCTACAACCTTCGGAGTACATTCTCCCGTGTTGTAAGTGCATCAGCCATTTTGATGCATAGAGTGGCCATGCATCATTACGCGATGACCCTCTCTAAACTGGCTTTAATTAACCGGATCATGTTTGGTATACAAAATGTTGGAATCATACCCCCACACCATAAACGGTGTGGAAGGTATGATTCCATGCACTGTTAAGCTCCTCCGGGTGACCCTCAGTCCTCCCGGTACCAGTCTACCAGACCAGACAGCAAGCTAGGGCTGCTGCCTACCAGAGACACGTTTCTGCCCTCCTGCTGTTGGGCCAAGCCCGAGCAGGGGAAGGCAGAACAATAGATATCCTGTCCCAGGGAGGTGTGATCACCTTCCAGACAGGGTTTAGTGTATTGGGGCAGGGTGGGGGGCTTTTGCCAGTGCCACTGTGACTACTTGAAGGGCACATTTGGTGACCTCCTTGCATACTGCAGTTCAAACCAGTTCAGGGAGCCGTTGGCTCCCGCTCTGGCATGAAACTGGACAACGGACACAGGAGTATCCTCCCCACTGTATTGTATTGTATTGTATTGTATTGTATTTTAGATTTATAGAGCGCCTTATCACCCGGGGGTCTCTAAGCGCTTGTCAGAGGGTGCACACAGTTCTGTTAGGGGCCAGTTAGACCACGCCCCATGCCTCCTGAAACAACACCGTTTTCAGCTTTTTCCTGAAGGGTAGTAGACTTGATTCTTTGCGCAAGCTCTCTGGGAGATTATTCCATGCACTGGGGGTTGTATAGGAGAAGGTACGCCCTCCTAGAGAGGATAGTTTGAACCGAGGGCAGACCAGGAGTGCAGCATCTGCCGATCGTAAATTCCTGCTGGGAACGTACGGGACTAGACGTTCCTTGTTGTATTTTGGGGCTTGCCCGTACAAGGTTTTATGCGTAATGCATAGGCCCTTGAACTTGGCCCGCTGTTTTACCGGCAACCAATGGAGCTTGTGAAGGAGAGGGGTGGCATGAGTCCTTCTTGGTTTATTGAAGATCGTCCTAACTCTTTTCTAAGGGTACTTAAGGGCATACCTCTGGGTGGGTCCCTAGATAGGTCGTGGTACTAGATTCAGATCACATACCACTTCAACTTCGACTGTCTGGGTACTTTGAACTTCATTTTGGGAACAGAGACTGCAACAGGGAAGATTCCTGCAGCTCCTGGTCTCACCGTCCTACCGGTCTTCTGCAACATCTGTGCTTCATACAGGGTCTTCACTAGGCCTGTGGACATCCAAGACACCTGAAGGAATCTCCCTTGTGGTGAAGGAGTCACTCCCCTGCATCTGCAGGCACCGCAAGACAGCTGACCGGTCTGCTGATCCTGGTTTCCCATGGACTCCGAAAGGCTCAGCAAGACAGTTGGTGGTTCTGCAACTCCCTCAAGGGCTGCACTGTCTTCTCACCGAATTTGAGGCCACTATCCCTCCCTGGAACAAAACCCGAGTGCACCGCACTGACTTGCCGTTGCCAAGGTTCGTTGACTGTCACTTCCAGAGATCTTCGTGCTCGAAGAAGCTCCGGCCTCAAGCATCTGCTGCAGCCAAGATTTTCACATGCATCGCATCCTCCGCACCGTGGGCCATCATCTTTTGGTGAGCTGCTTAAGGTCCTTTTGCGACTCCTCTGCCTCCGGCCTGTGGCTCCTCTCGAGGGTCTTCTTTGGCTCAAGTGGGCTCCCCTACTTGCTCAGGGCCTGCTCTGACTTACCTGCTCTTGGTGAGTCCCTTGGACTTTGCAGGTCCCGACCTGCACCTTTTTCTTCTACTACGTTGATTGCTGTTGCCAAGGCTTGTTGGTGCCCCTGCCAGACACTGACCCCTTGGCTCTGGACATCCGACGTTGTGCAGCCTGTAAGCAGCTCCTGGTCTTCCACAGCGTCGCCTGGTCCACACAGCTGCAACTTCAAGGGCACCATCAACTCCCCTGCATCTACCCACATCTGTGGGCATTTGTCTTCCGTGCCTACTGGTCACTCCTGAGTGGCATAGACTGTCCCCTCTGCTTGCAGGTTCTTCTCACCTTGAATTCACTTTTGGGTGCCACCGAACTCTTTAGTCTCCTTCGTCGCCTTCTCCAGCAGAATCTTTTCTGAAGTCCTCAGTTGTGGTCTATGGCAGTTTCCGATGTCAGTTTACACCTATGCACCTGGCTTCCCTGGTGTCGGTATCCTTGTTCCTGGGGTATCCACGGGTGGGGTGACTTTCCAACCTTCCATCTTCCATGGGGTTTCTTCAGGGTCTGCTGGGAAGGGTCCTTTTTCTTTAACAACACAACCGCGACTTACCCTTTGACTTGTGTTGATCACGCGGTTATGTTCACGCTCTGCACAAGACCTCTGTGGGGTTCCTGGATACTTACCTTAGGTGGATCCTAGCGTCCCCAATACTTCTAAGTCTTCTGGGTCCAGTCTCGACTTAGGTCGTGGTTCGCATCCCACTATTTTGGTATATGGTTTGGTCTCCCCCTGGGGACCTCTGCGTATCTGTGCTACTTGCAAGTTCTATTTCCTAAGTATTGTGTGTATTTTGGTGGTATCTCCGGGTAGGAGATACTACAATGTGTTAGTGTGATTTTCAAATTAAATACATATTTTTATAACTACACTGTATGAATATTTTTCACTTAACCTAAACTCTAAGATTAGGTACTGGTAAAACAAGCTGCTTTACACTCCTTCTAGACTACTGCTCTCCTCAGCTACCACCTAGAGATCTTTCTAAGGTTGTCTAAGACCACTAAAATCACCACAAGGGTTGTCTGGAGTAGTGCAGGGTGCTACACGTACATGGGCTAGCACCATATACTAAGCCAGCCTCTCATATTATACTTATACACGTACATACATATACATTGCCCATTTCAGCGCCCTACCAACAGCCTTCTGAGTTGCCAGCAGAAATGCTACATTGCAGTCCTTCCTAGGGAGGTAAGGTGTCATCATTTAACTTTCTGCTATGTCTCCAGACTACTTCTCCACTGGGAAACATTTTGTTTCACATCACTTGATAATTCCATTCAGGCCGGACACGTTTATGGATGGTTTCACTGCCAGGATGCAGTGGCACGCATGTTGGAAACATATGGAAAATGTGTCCTTCGTGTATGAGGCTTGACTATGCCCTCCCATGCCAGTACAATTAAAAAAAACATTTTTTTTATTGTATTTTTGTCTTAATTGTACAATAAATCTTGATATAAAACAATGCACAGTATCAAGTAGTGATCCACTCTGGACTCATACATACAATGTCGACAATTTACTACCCTCTTCCATCCCTACCCAATCCCCCCCCCCCCCTCCCCAACTACCACCCCATGAATCCCCCAAAAATTACAACCAAAATACTGACAAGTTCGACCAAAGTGTCCATTAATCAGTTCAAAGTTTGAATGTATACTCGCCATGCGAGTCAATGTCCCCGGACCGTTAGCATATGGTCACTTCGGGTCAGCAGGATCACCCCACCACCCACATCTCCCGTACAACCCCAATCCACTGTAACTATCTACACAGCAGCACTCCAAACACACTCTCATACCCACTTCACACCCCTTGCAAGCCCCCCTCAACAGTTTCAACTGTTTCATCCTCTGTGTGTTGGTCCAATAAATAAGACATCAGGGGTCCCCAAATATCCCTGGGACGAGACTTCAACGGCAATTGGTCTGCGTATACATGAAGATACTCCTGCCAAGTGGACATGTCATGTAACCATGCTTTGAATTTAGGCGCCCTGCCCCTACCCCATCTGCAGGCCACCTGCCGTTGAGCCAACAGTATGCCCATTGCCAGGAATTTGCAGTGCAGCGTTTTTATATCCCCAACCAAGCCCAGTAATGCTCGATGGGGAGTCAGCTCAACGGGAATACCCAGCATCTTAGTTAGACCCGTAAAGACCTCCACCTAGAAAGTGGCGACTTGAGGGCAGCCCCATGCCAAATGCATAAAATCTGCCTGGCCTTGGGTACATCGTAAGCATTTGTCGTCATCTCTGAGATGAAGCTTATGTAACTTCGCTGGGGTGTGATATAGTCGATGTAAAAATTTATAATGTAACAATCGCAACCTGTCACTGCCAGAAATCGCGCCAGTCTGAAGGCAGGCCATTTCCCACTGGTCATCAGTCAGGGGGGTGTCCAAGTCCATATCCCATTCTCGTCTGGCCCGCACTAGTGAATGGGGGGTTGTAGTGCGCCCTCGTTTATACAACAGAGAAGTAACATGTGCAGGGGCATCTGTATGTAACGTCAAGTGGAGGGACATAAAAGTCTCTTGCTCCTTTGGGAATTCCGGGGTCTTGGCCCAAACACTTTGTCTGAACCTGGTATATAGGAATAGATCCATAAATGAGTGTTCATACTCTCCGGAAAAATTGGTCTTTTGTGTGGAATTCACCCCCAACGTATAAATCTCCCCAAGTCTTATACTGTAGTTTGGTTAACAAATTTTTACATATCTTTTCGTCTGTCACAGACAGCAAGGGGCAATTTCGTAAGGACACCCTAGGGGAGTACATTAGCTGCACCCCTTCAGCACGTGCCGCCATTGCCACGCCCGGACAGTGCAATCAACAGCGGAGGGGTCTCCTCCTCTCTCCTTGACTGGTGTAAACACATACCCTGATGTCGGGACTGGGGCCATATAGCCATCCTCTACCGCAAGATGGGGCATAAACTGAGGAGGATGAAACCAATACACTGCAAAGTGGGCCTGCAAACTATAATAATATTGTTCAAAATCTGGTACGTCCAACCCACCGAACTGGTACGGCAGCATTAGAGTGGCCAATTTTAACGGTGCTTGCTTACCTCCCCATATCAAATGCACCAGTTGTGTTTTAAGTGTTGTGAAAAAATAGGCGCCTGGATGGTAAGGGATGTTTATGAATAAATATAAAAATTTGGGTAATATGACCATCCTAATTAAGGAGATCCTTCCAGCCATCGAGAGGTGTAGCTTAACCCAATTGGAGATGTTGTCCGTCACCTTATCCATGGCTCGCCCATAATTCGTTCTCAGCAGTGCGTCTTTGTCCCGGGTGACATGAATACCCAAATATTTAAGGTCTTCTGTCTCCCATGTTAGCGGGTAATCCAATGGGTGAGCCAGTGTATAATCAGTCAAGGGAAAGACTGCAGATTTTCTCCAGTTTATTTGCACCCCGGCTATTGCCCCAAACGTTATAATCTCCCGTAAAACTGGGTTAAGGTTGTCCTGTGGTTTATGCACGTATAGTGTGATGTCATCGGCATAAAGGGACACCAGCAATTGCCTAGAGGGATATATGAGGCCCCTATGATTATGGTGTTGCTGCAATTTCGCAGCCAGGGGTTCTATGGCTATTGCAAAGAGTACAGGGTAGAGTGGGAACCCCTGTCTCGTCCCCCTAGTAATCGAGAAGGCCTCTGAGCGGGAGCCATTAAGAAGAACCCTGGCGTACGGCTCCGTATAGAGCAGTCGAATCCAGTGTATAAAGGGATCCAGCATCCCCATATGTGTCCGCGTCCCCATCACATAATCCCATTCTACGGAGCGCTTTGGTGGCGTCTAAAAAGACAGCCACCGCAGTGCTGTGTGGATCTATATACTGTAGGACAGCCAGGAGAGTCCGTAGATTATAAGCCGTAGCTCGGTTTGGCACGAACCCCGCCTGATCAGGCAACACCAAACATTCCAAGAGCAAGTTCAGTCTCGTATCTAAGACTTTTGCTAAAATTTTAGTATCGCTATTAAGGAGCGACAGGGGCCGATACGAATCACAAAGGTCTGGAGACTTGCCGGGTTTAAGCAATGACATTATTTGGGCTTCCCTCATGGTTGTGGGCAGGCAACCTTCCTCCAGTGCTTCATAAAATACTGCCTTCAATATGGGCGCTAATATGGACACATATGTCTTATAAAAGTCTATGGGAATCCCATCTGACCCCGCGACCTTCCCCGACGCCATGGTCATGATAGCCTCTGTGATTTCATCAACCTCTAAATCAAGAGCCAAAGATTTCTGCTGCGCTTTGCCTAGCCATGCTAGTGCAGTGTCCTCAAAGTATTCCTTAAGGTCTAGTGGGGTCGTCCTCTGTGACGTAAAAAGTTTTTTATAACGCTCCACCAGGGTAGCCATTTGGCCAGGAAGGTGTCACTGTAGTCGTCCCTGCTCGTCTTGTAATTCAGTGACATAATTATGGAATCTAGGGGTACACACCGCTCCAGCCAAGGCCCGTCCAGGTCTGTTTCCCTCGCCATACACTCGAGCCACACAGTGTTTCCCCCGGAATTTAAGTTCTCTCTCTGCTACTTCCGTGTATTTCGTCATTTTCTCTCGCAGGCTAGCTCTTAGCGCCCCCTTCTCACCGCCCACATTTATTGCTTGCTACAGCTCCTTCAGTTCACCTTCCAGTTTATTTGTCGGGAGGTAGGTCTTTCATTATGCCCCCTCCCTTAGAGATGCACCATCCCCGCACTGTCACTTTAAATGGTGGGTGTCATCTACATTTGGGCCATAATAGTTCGCGATGGCAATGTCATGCGAGTGCAACCTATCTCATATAGGACACCCTTCCCTCCCCTCACCGGCTTCCCCATACCGTTGTCAAACTGGCCACCGAGTCAATATTTCTAGGGAAGAAATCAGTAATTTCCTGTTCCATCTCTGCTCTAAAGGCAGCTTCTTGCAAATGCAAAGGGTTCAGTTTCCAATTGAGATAGGGAGGTAGATCTATTGTGGGCGTCATGGTCACTAATACAGGGGAGTGATGAGAAAAGGTTCGACCTAGATGTATCGCCCTACTAACCCAATGCGCCACACCCTTCGTTGCTAACACATAATCTAATCTGGCCCAAGTGTTGTGTACTGCTGAGTAATGTGTCCCTTCCAAACGTGTGGGATGCATGTACCGCCACGTGTCCAGTAAGTTATCAGATTCTATAATGTCCTGTAGGGTGCGCTGGGTGCAGTTGTAGTGTGTCGCAGCTGCGTGGGAGCGGTCTTGTCAGGGATTTACCACCGTATTAAAATCCCCGCCCAGAGAACGTACTTGGATCCTAGCCTGTGTAACTTACCTCGTAGTGTAAGCAAATGGTGGGTGTCATCTACATTTGGGCCATAATAGTTCGCGATGGCAATATCATGCGAGTGCAACCTACCCCAAAGCACACAGTACCTCCCATCAGGGTCTGAGTCCATCCCTCCTGCAATAAACCTAACTCCACGCTTGATTAGGATGGCCACCCCTCTAGAATAGCTGGAGTATGATGCAAAGCAGCTATGCGAGGCCCATCGTGATGCGAACCGGGGCTCACTCCCATGCGGAAGGTGGGTATCCTGTAACAGGGCCACATGGACATGATGTCGATCCAAATATCCCAACACCTGCCTGCGTTTCCTGGGGTCATTCAGGCCTCTCACGTTCCAGGAGACAATGTGAAGAGCATTGCCGTCACTATTGTCATTAGCCATAACCACCATCCAGCACATTCTGCCTATAGCATTGGTCGTACTTGTCTCGCACTCTCATATAGGACATCCCATGCCATCCTTCCCTCCCCTCACCTCCCACACCCATTCGCAAATGCCCAGCCATACAAGAACGAAACAAAAGAAAGGGGGGGAATACCCTCAGTTGAAGACCGCTAGGGGTTTCCTCCACATCCACTCAGCCTCTCTAGCTCACCCGTCCGCAACCCCATAAGCCCAGGGGCCGGTTTGACGGGACTGAGGCAAGTGTCCGGGCGGTCAAATAGATCAAACAGTTAAGAAATTGTAGAGATACATCACCACACGGTGTAGCGTCCAGAGATCACTTAGTGTCCATATTGTTGTAAGTAGCGTCTCTTGTAGGTACTTGTTGTCAGCCGGGCTCCGACAATGGTGAGTGGGACTGGGAGCGACGCCGAGTATCCTCCTCCTGGGACATCGATCTGCGGTTGCGTGCAAGGTACTCTTTCACTTGCTGAGGAAAGTTGAAAAGACGTGGTTTCCCCCGGTGATGGATCCTCAATCTCGCAGGGTAGAGCATGGCGTACTTGATTTCATGAGCTTGCAACTTTTTCTTCACAGCTGTGAATTTGAGACGGGCTTCCTGTACGGCTTGAGTGAAGTTATGTTATGTTAATTGAATTTTTGAGCGCACAGCTGCCCCAGCGAAGGGGCGTCCTGGCGCTATATCTGAGAAGGTAACATAACTAACAAGACAGAAAAAAAGGGGTAATTTAATAAGGCAGAGGGAAAAAATAAGTTTTAACAGCTTTCCTGAAGGCAAAGAGATCATCTAAAGAGCGAATATGGGCAGGAAGTGCGTTCCACAATTTGGAGGCCAGCACCGTGAACGATCGGCCACCTAATCTGCATTTCTGGAAACGAGGAACAAGTGCCAGGTTTTGGCCGGCAGAACGAAGGCTGCGCAAAGGGGTATATGAAGTCAGGAGGTGCTAGAGAATGGCGGGAGTGTCAGTTTTCAAAATTTTAAACGCAAAACAAAGGGTCTTAAACTCTATGCGTCTAATTACTGGTAGCCAATGCAATTTGAAGATTGTGCTGCGGGCTGAGCAGAAACGCGGCAGGCCCACCAGGGCCCTGGCTGCCGCATTCTGCATCCGTTGGAGTCGCAGGACTTCCGCCTGGTTGGCGCCTAAAAACAGTGAGCTAGCGTAATCGAGCCTCGATAATACGCTAGCTTGAATCACCATCTGGCGAGTGGGGGCATCGAAAAATTTGAGGATAGGCCTCAAACCACGTAAAATGCCGAAGCACATAGATGCCACCTTCTTAGTATGAAACGAGAAGGTTAATTTGGAATCCAACCAGACGCCAAGATTTTTAAGTTCAGAGACAGGTTTTGGAGGAGGTCCCAGCTCCTTAGGCCACCAGCTGGCACCCCACAGATCAGGATGTTTCCCCAGTACCATCACCTCGGTTTTGAGGGCGTTGAGCTGTAAACAGTTGGCCGTAAGCCAACTAGCAACAGCCCTCAAACCATCCGCAAAGTTCGATGCCAGTTGGTCAGAATCCCCGTTAAGGGCCACCGCCAACTGGGTATCATCGGCGTATGATACCATTGTGAGACCCCAACTTTTCGCAACCTCCGCCAGCGGTTGGACGTAAAGGTTGAAGAGAGTGGGGCTCAACGCCGAACCCTACGGGACTCCTTGGGTGATGGCATGAGGCTTAGATCTGAACGGTGGCACTACCACCTGAAAGGATCGTTCCGAGAGGAACGATTGAAACCAGTCCAACGCCCTGCCTGAAATGCCTGCCTCACCAAGCCTACGGATAAGAATGGTATGGGATACAGTGTCAAAGGCGGCACTGAGGTCCAAAAGGACCAGTGCCGCCGTTTGACCTGCATCTAGTACAGAGCGGAGATGTTCAACCATATATAGGAGTGCCGTCTCTGTACTATGTCCAGGTCTAAAACCATTCTGTGTAGGATCCAATAGGTGTGCAGAGGCCAGATGTTTTGTTAAGATGTTATTCACATGGGCCTCTGTGATCTTTGCCACCCAAGGAAGAAGGGAGATAGGTCGATAGCTCTCCGGCTTCAGCGGATCCAGTCCCGGTTTCTTTATGATGGGCATGACACAGGCAGCCTTCCAACTTGGTGGAACTGAACCGGTGGTGAGGGATTGCTCCACCAGATGGCGGATAGGAGGAAGGCAGAGGGACGCCGAGTCCAAAAACTGGGCCGGTCTCAAAGGGTCATCAGGAGAGCCAGATTTGACCTTGGCCGCTAGGAGATTAAACTCCTGTTCCGATGGTATGGGAAGAGTGGCCAAGCACTGAGAAGTACGCAATGTTAAAGTCGTATTATCAGGGTCAACTTTGGGAAAAGAGCGATAGATGGCGTTTACTTTTTCCACAAAGAAGCTGGCTAGCGACTCACAGTGGGCAAGGGAACAAATCTCCGTAATAGGAAGTCTGTTCACTGTGAGCTCCTTCAAGACTTTAAAAAACAGTTTGGACGGATTTGGACTCGCCTGGAATTCCCGTGCATAGTAGTCAGCTCGGGCCCGGCAGACAGCTCTATGGTATGTCTTTACCTTAGCCAGGTAGCATACTTTTAGGTCTTTGTCATAGTTCTTCCTCTATGCTCTTTCAGCTTGTCGGCAGGTAGCTTTAATTCGCCTGAGTGCCTCCGAGTACCAGGGATTAGGCTGAGAGGATCGATTCCTACTCCAGCAAGCCGGTATCAATGCATCAAGCGCTTGAACAATCCAAGTGCAAAAGGTGTTGTACCCAGTTACTACATCATCCGTGTGAACCAGGGGTGTGGTGATCAGAAAGCGGTGGAAATCCTTCAAATTGAGCTTTTTCCAGGGTCGCCTGAAAGATGTTTTATCGGGCTTCCCAATAGATCGTGCCACCATAGTAATAACAAGCTCAATGAGGTGGTGATCACTCCATCCCATGGGTCTAGGCGGTAGGACCTCAACCAGTTGGAGATTTGTAAAAACCGGATCAAGAATATGGCCACCCTCATGGGTCGGAAGACGAACCAGTTGGAGTAGCTGTACTGCTTCAAGGTCGTCCAGCAGACCTCTAATCGCTGGTGTCTCCATGGCATCGAAATGTATGTTAAGATCGCCGATGATGGTAATGTTGGAGGAGAACAGAGAGAGAGAGCTTACCAGCTCAGGAAGAGCTTTCCTAAAAGCACAGTCACTCCCTGGGGGCGGTATATCAGAAGACCTGACAGAGTTTGGTTCTGACTAATGCAGATGGAAAAATGGGCACACTCAGCGCCAACCAGGTCGATAGGCTTCCAAGTACAGTCAGGGTAGAAGGCTAAGGTAGTATTCTCATATCGCACTTCGCCTTTTTCACGTGCCAGGAGTAACACCGTGTCTCTGTTGCGATAGTTCAGGAATCGCATTATCACGGGGCACGGTGGGGCTCCCGGGGGGGGGGGCATGCCGACAGTGATCTATGGGCCCTTTCGATGACCATGTGTGTGGAAAAGGAATCCTTTCCGAATAGCCGGTCCATAAAATCTTCAAGCCTTCCAGTGTTTGTAGATTCCGCTAGGCCCAGCATTTTCACGTTGTTTCTTCGAGAGCGGTCCTCCAACTCCTCATTCTTGTCTGCAATGACCTTGAGCAGTCTGTCCATCTGTAGCACTTGTTGTTTACGGGCCACCTCTCCATCTTCCAGCCTCGACACTCTGTGTACCGCTTCCTTGAGCCGCTCCTCATGTTTATCGAGTTTTGCGACCACTGCCTCCAGCCTATTAGTCGTGGCCTCCATTATAGAATCAATGGAGGTGAGGCTCTGCTGCATCCCCACCAGTAGCGCCTTCCACCCCTCATCTCTAGTCTCCGGGGGATCCCCTTCTGCGCGCTCTTTGGAGCTGGAGCCGGACGCTTTGCGCGCATCAAATGAGTTTTGCCTGCTTGGGCTCCATTCTCCCCATATTGGCTCATTGTCGTCTGAATGCGTGTATCTGGGATACGCACTGCCGGGGAGCAGATATGGTGGGCACTGCTACATTCACCTCCATTTCTCCCCTTCCAATATGCTCTCACAAGTCCCACTGTAGTGCTTCTCAGTCCTCTATTCCTAGACCGGGTTACCGGCTTGAGCACCCGGGGACAGATCTGTTAGCAGGACACAGTCAAGAAGTCCCTGTAATGCAGGGTAGAGGGAGGCAGCCAGCCCTCAGTCGCCAAAACGTGGTATTTCTGTAGCTATGCTGGGCCGTGGGCACTCGCTACTGTTGGGCTCTCAAAATTGCGGCCCGGGGCCTGCTACTTAGCCGGGGCGGCCCCTAGTGCCCAAATAGGCCTGTCTTCTTTCGCTCCGCTGGTTTCTGCCGCGGCCCTCGTGCAGTCAGCGTGGAAGCCTCCTGCGCTTTCAGCCTCTCCTGCCCCTCAATACTGTTGTCGCCGGGTCATGGGCCCCTCTGCCGGCCTCTTCCCAACTAGCACGTGTACCAGGGCTCACCTGCGTCGAACTTCCAGATCCATCCTGAGCAGCCCGTGTACACGCCCCCAGGGTCCTTACTGTAGGAATCAGACTCGTTTTGCTGCCCAGCCTCGTTCGTTAGTCTACTGGAGCTACGTAGGATGGCACACAGCTCCGCAGTGAGGCCTATGAAGCCTCGGCCTCACGTGATTTCTCCAGCCGGCAGGGCCGTCCAGGTCTTCTTTCTCCTTGCTGCGCCCTGAGTTCCCGCAGCTTACTGCCACATCTGAGAGTAGTCCTCCGGCCTCAAAGTTGGTCTGCGGCAGTAGTTCTCCTTACGCCACCCTATGGTGATTTTATAGGATCTGTCTGCCAAGAAGGATGGGGTTTATGATTGATAATCGGCCCGGAACGCCCGGATCTCTGCTACAGCGTGGCCATGACGGTCCAGCGCCACCTAGCGCCCCTGCCAGTACAATTTGTTATTCATCATTGACTTCACCATCACATTGTTGTGTACAACCAAAGTAGTTTAGCAATAAGACTAGAAAATTGTTTATTTTAAACCTAGCATAGCGGAACAGTGGTATTTTTCTTTCTTCTAAATGTGGCAAATATATTCTAGAAAATGACACTGGCCTTTATTACATTTGCACTTCTGCCTCTCCTCATTGTGGTGCAATTTTGAAATGTACTGCTCATCATTTTCATGTAACATTTAATTTGTGACCGATTGGTACCAAGTGATAGGCTGAGTGCCGCCTTTTCTGCATTATAAAAGACCCTTAGCATGGCCTAGGTCCATGGTCGGTGTGTAAAATTGATTTTGGGTTAGAATCCGAACTACAAAGAGCCTTAATTCTTCAGTTCTAAATATAGAGTGTATTCCTGGGAGTCTGCACTCTGCTCTGACAACTATATTTGTTTCCCTCTGCAGCTGTGTGCAAATGAAATGCTGGATCCAGTGGATGAGCTCATGGATGGAATGTCACTGCTGCCAGAGCAGGAAAAGGCTCTCCACAGTCAAAATCCCGAGCAGATGTCAAATTCTGGGCACCCAGAAGAGGACGGTGAGTATGATACACAGACAGTGCCTGGGGCATCCTTAGGAAGGAATCTTTGTGGGAAATCGTTGCTCGTCCTTCTTACCACCCTTGCTTCAAGAAAGGGGTGCTCTTGGTCTTATATTTATGCAAACATAAATCAGTTTTTCATTAATTTCTAAGAGGACAAATACTCTTTATCAATCAATCCCATTGTTTTAGATTGCTATAAGCCAGAAACCAGATGTTTGTAATTGGGACAGGATACTACTATCACATTGTCTGGTTTAAATATTGTTCTATGCAATCAACCATTTTAGACAGTGTGATTGCATACAATGCACAGATAATTCATCTGTCACATCCCTCATCTGTGTTGTCACTTCCACCATGGACTGTACCTTAAAGTATGTCTTTCTGACCGATTGATTATGACAAGCACCTGTAATGCCCTTTTCCTAGAGCCAAGGATGTACTTTTCTTGTTTTTGTTTGCAAGCAACCATTTTATGGTGTTGTGTTCTTTGTAGCTAGGTTGCACAGCAGGCTGTGCAACAGAATCCTGGCTTCAAGGACTTCTGGTTTTAGAGGTTTTTCCTCTGACTTATAATTAGCTTTCATTCAATCTGGAATTGTTTCCTTACAAATGTCCATCAATGAAATACCATTGAGGAGGTTCCCCGTGAAACTGTCGATATTGTTTTGAAAATACCATACATTTGCAAGATAAGTGTTTCCAGTTTTGCGTACACTATCTGGAACAGCAAAGGCTCCATGAGTGACTATCAGCCATCTTTATTTTGAGCCAGAGAGTATCGTGTCCAGATGTCGTTTTTAGCTCTCCTGACCTTAGAAGCAGAGTAGAGGTAGTGGAAAGAACGTTTTTTATTTCCTTAAATTGACATGGTACATCTAAGTTCTTTTCCTGTGTATTATCTTGAGAAATGTGTACAGAACATCGTCCATTTTTACTCATTGATTTCTGGATTGTCAAGGCTAAGCCCTTCACCACATAAAACATATTCAGAATGTTCCTGAGATAAGTCCCAAAGTAAGATATTCTCGAGAAGCAAAGGAAGAAGGGTAGGATCCTCATTAACAGTTATAAGCTTGGCCAAACACATGAATACTTTTCAAATTGGGTTGTCTCAGCCAGTTCAGCTTTACTCCACTAGTATCAGGTTTCTCTCACTTTATTGATACTACAAAGGATTTCCCCACATGAGCAGACTTATCAAGGCAGTATTTTTTAAAGGGGACACCTTCAGCTTGCCATTACTTTGCTCATGCTGTACCCCCTGAACTTGGAATTAGAATTCAAACTCATGTCCAAACGTCTGTAAATTAAGACTTCTCCAAAGAGATATTCCTGTTGCACACATAGAGGGACCTTTTATATGTTCCTGTGGCAACACTAGGTAAAGTTGCCTCAAATCTTTTAAGTTACTAGCCTTAGAGACTGCTCCCCAAATCATTGTTCTGCCTTATGGTCTTTATCCTGTTTCTCAAGCCATTCCACCAGACTCTGAGAAATATTTCTAACTTGTATAACTTTACCCTTTAATTTTCAAATCAAATATTTAGGAACAAAAGCTTTCCCAATTAAAGAATAGCATTCACATCTTCTTTGCTGGTCAGAATTTGCCACACAAGCTCACTTTAGGCATGGAATTTGTAATCCTTTAATTGGTGCAGAACCTCTGAAAGAAACTTGCTTTGTTCCATGTCTTATTCAAGAGCATTAATATATTCATTATCTAGCTCTCCTGTGTAAGAGGATGTGTGTGTCTCCCCTCGTATTTCCACAAAGTCATTGATGGGTTAAGAAGAAAGAGGCTTGCTTACTTGTCCACTGACCACCCTGGTGAAATTCAGTCTGGAAGCTCGAAGAATATTCTACAACTGTGGTTTTACAGCGTGAATCATTTTCTGGAGTCACATGCTGTGCATTATTCCGCCATCTAGTGGTTGGGCCCGAAATTATCTTTGTTTTCTTTTTTTTTCTTTTTCTTGTTTTGGTCCCTTTTACCCACCATTTGGTGCCAGGCACGTCCCCTGTGTGACGTCAGACGGTATCCTGGAGATCGATGTGTGTGGTCGCCATCTTCAGATTCTTTTTTCCACCGTTGGGTCTGGAAGCAAGACCAGAAGCGCCGAAGAAAGTCGGCATTTTCCTGAAAAAACATGAAGAAAAGAAGATTGTCATCCAACGGATCAACGTGAAGAGATCGATCAACGACGCAGAGTTGTACACAGAAGCAGAGCGGCCCTTTTTCAACACCAGAGGACAACTCCGGGCCACAATTGTCGAAGTAGGGACCGTGGAGATGACCCCTTTTAAATTCTGCCTAAAGTGCCATCACAAATGCGTACAGCATGATCCACACACTGTGTGCAACCTCTGCCTACCCAAGGATCACATCACCAAGACAAAGACTGTGAGGCCTGTGCAGCATTCCTGCCAAAGACTCTCAGGACACGACGAAATCAGAGACAGGCCCACTACACCACGATGTCGTAGCCAACTAAGATACCTTCCACGAGGGAGATGAGTTTCTCGAGCGACGAAGAGGAGCATGCAGCTCCTGCAGAATAAACAAATGAAGGATCGGACGTTGAAGTTCTATAGAAGGACGCTGAAAAAAGGCGCTCCAAAAAGAAGGCAAATGAGTCGAAGAAGACGACGGAGAAGGTAAGACCTAAATATCCAATGGAACCAAAGGGCTACGAATGGAAAATAGCTAAAGCAACCCCGACGCCGAACAAAAAGACGGTCGAATGTCAGCCCCGATCTAAAGAAACCCTCGGCACCCACCCAAGGGTTGCCAAAGAGGGAAGATCGCACAAGACTCCAAAGCCAAGGGTCAACGACGACGAACCACCAAAAAAGGCCTTGACGCCAAAAACTAACGTCCATGCTGAAAAGAAAAGGAAGACCCGATGCCGAAAGGGCCCTCGTAGTCGAAAAGAAAAAAAGAAGACTCGAGGAAGAAATGGCTGCACTATTGCAAAGAAAAAAGGAATTCAACAAAGCATTAAAGGAGTTTAGAATCCCTAAAGCACCGGAAGTCGAACCGGAAACTGTCGACACCGAAGAGGCTGCAGACGTAGAAGATCCCCACCAATGCCGGAACTTAAGGTGAAGATCCTGAGGAATACGGAAACGTACCGGCGGAGGAGGAAAACAAAGAAAACTGCGAGGACGAGTGAAACGATCTCGACACCGAGAGTCCAGAGGAGGAAATCTGCAACTATCCCTCGAAAGCATCTCCCCCAGATGACATTGCTTCCTACAATGAAATTGTTAAAAGGGCTGCAAACCAGTTTGTGGTACCCCTAGAGGAAGAAAAGGGGGATACATGTTTCCTGCTGGAACCTCTGCAACAAAGGGAACACAATTATCTACCCATGTTGCCAAGTATTGTGGACTAAGGCAAGGATGCCTTCAATTAAACAGCTTCTAACAGAGGGGTAACTCCTAGAGTGGATAAAAAATATAAGCCCTTTTCAAAAAACCCTAAATATATACAGGGAATTGTTACACCTGATTCTATCATTGTAACAACAGCCAGAAGGAGAGCTAACGCAGTCTCCAACACAGTACCTTCACCAGAAAAGGAGAGCAAAAGGATGGACTTGGTGGGCAGAATAATGGAATACGAAGCAGCAAAGCAGTGGCGCATTGCCAACTCAAATGCCCTGCTGAACAGATATGGCCATCTGCAGAGGGATAAAATGGAGAAGTTTATAAACAAACTTCCAGAGGAGGACAAGAAAAGAGCAAGAGCGGTTGTCCAAGACGGAAACAATGTAGCTAGTACCTTCCTAAAATCTGGACTAGATGCAGCAGATACCCCAAACAGGCAAATGTGCACGGGAACCATACTCCGAAGACCTGCCTGGCTTAGGATTTCTGGATTCAAACAAGAAGTTCAGACATCAGTTATCAACAGGCCCCTTAACGGACAAGATTTATTTGGCTAAGAAGTGGATGAATCCCTTCAACAGATTAAAAAGGATAATGAAACAGCAATGGCAATGGGGGCCCTGCAACTAAGAGGGTCTTTCAAAAGAGGAGGTTTCTCCAACAGGAAAACCACAGGAAGAGGCAGCTTTGGCCAAAACTAGCAAATGCTGCAACAGTCGCAGGGGCAAAACACGATTCAACAGATGAGTCAACCATCTAGTTACCAGGGCTGGCAGCAACAGAAGCAGTCCTTTGAGGACGAGGGTAATTGCAGAGGAAGAGCCCAAACCTCTAGAGGGAGAGGTAATACCTCTAATTCACTTTCAAACAAAAAAGGACTCACACAGAACACCAGTGGGGGGAAGCATATACTTTTTCCACAAACAGTGGGAAGGGATCGCAATGGACAATGGATATTAAATGTGGTACAACATGGATATTGCATAGAGCTAACAAAGACCCCACCTGCAAATCCACCAAGGATAAGAAAAATATCAAAATCAGAATAAAAACTGCTAAACGCAGAGATCAAAGAACTGTATCTAAAACAGGCAATAGAAACAGTACCAAAACAGGAATGGTTCACAGGAAACTACTCTCAATACTTCCTTGTACCAAAACAAGACCTAACCCTAAGGCCAATTTTGGACCTAAGATTCATAAACAAGTTCGTACTGACACAACACTTCAAAATGTGTACCCTTCAAGAAATAATCCCACAAATGCAAACAGGAGATTTTCTAGCAACATCAGACCTCAAGGACTTCCATTTACATATTCAAATAAACAAAAAACGCGGAAAGTACCGAAGATTCCTATACAATGGAACACATTACCTATTCAAGATACTATTGTAAGGAATAAAATCAGCTCCATGGGTGTTCCCAAAGTGTTTGGCCGCAGTGGCCGCATACCTAAGAAGAGAAAACATCCACGTATACCTCTACCTGGACAATTGGCTAATATGGGGACACACAAGACAAATATGCCACCATCATGTTCAGAATAAAATTCAAACACTACAAGGTCTAGGTTTCTCAATGAACCACAAAAAATCAACGAACCCAGAAAAGACCTTCCTGGGGCCAAGCCTGAATACAAAGGATTCAAAGGTTTTTCCCACACAGAGCAGGACACAAGCTATCTACAAAGAAACAGCCCTCTACCAGAAGGGGCAGTCTCTGACAGTGAGGAAGGCAATGAAACTTATGGGCATGATGGCATCATGCATCCTACTCATCCCTCACGCTCACCTACACATGCGACCATTCCAAGAATGGCTCACCAACAGCTGGTCACAAGCCACAGGGAGTTTGGAAGATCTAGTGGTTGTTACACAAAAGGTACAAGCAGAGACAAAATGGTGGGCATCCAACAACATAGCACAGGGGAGACCTTTCAGGAACACAGGGCCATCTGTGACAATCACCACAGATGCATCCTTCAATGGTTGGGGAGCACATCTGAACCAGCTACAAGTTCATGGTCAATTGAGGGAAGAAGACTCCACAAAACACATCAATTTCTTAGAAATAAAAACCGTTCTACTGGCATTCAAAGCATTCCAGAAACAGGTTCAGGGGGAAGACCATCCTAATACAAACCGACAACACAACTACTATGTTTTACATGAACAAACAGGGTGGAACGAAGTCCTTTCCCCTGATCAAACTTGCGCAAAAAATCTGGCAATGGGCAATACTACAACAAATCAATCTGCAAACCGTACATCTACCAGGGGTAGACAACATCACAGCAGACCTGCTAAGCAGACAAAACAGCTGCTCAGACAAATGAGAGCTAAAGCAAACAGTACAATACCTATTCAACATCTGGGAACGCCAGTGTTGTATCTCTTTTCAACAATGCAGAACACGAAATGCCGGAACTTTGCATCCAGGTTTCCACACAACTTGTCAAAACGAAATGCACTTTCACTCAATTGGTCTCAGACATTTGTCTACACCTTTCCACCAGTACCACTGATGCAAAGAGTACTACAAAAAGCAAGCGAACCAGGAACAAATATGATTCTCGTTGCCCCTCGTTGGCCAAGACAAACATGGTACTCCACTCCTAGAACTCTCCAAAGGAGAGATGATCAGGATCAAGGCAGACTAAGACCTGCTGGCAATGCAATAGGGCCAAATCTTTCACCCAGAACCAGCGACTCTGCAACTAGTGGCCCGGCGCCTGAATACAAAGAACTTGGACACCTCAAACTGCCGACCAGAACCATGGAAATTCTAAGTGGCAAGAAAACAGTCAACAAGGAAATGCTATACAGCAAAATGGAAGCGATCTACCACATCGTACACCGCTAACAACAATACTGATTCATTAAATACACAGGAAACAGTAGTCTCATATCTTACCTACCTTTTAGACTGCAACATCAATTTTTTCAGCCTGAAGGTGCACCTAGCTGCCATAGTGGCGTACACAAGAGGAAATACATTCAAAATACTTTTTACTAGACCACTCATCAAAAGATTTTTAGAAGGAGCAAAAAGAATGGCTCCACCAAGAACAGGTCCTGTACCAACATGGAGTTTAAATACAGTGCTGTCTCAACAAATGGCAAAACCGTTTGAACCCATGCATACAGCGGACATCAAACATAATACTCTCAAAACATCTTTTCTCATTGCGATGACATCACTACGGAGAGTAAGTGAACTACAAGCATTAACTATACAAGAACCCTATTTACAAATCCACAAGGATGAGGTAATCTTAAAAACTAACCCACAGTTTTTACCAAAGGTGGTAAATATGTATCACTTGAATCAAAACATCATCTTGCCAATTTTCGTCAAAGAACCAAAAACTAAAGCAGAAAAAAGCTTTCGCTTCCTGGATGTAAGAAGAGCTCTACTATACTATCTGAACGAACAAGTAAGGAAAACAAAACAGTTGTTTGTTGCTTCCTCGAATACCAACACAGGATCAGCTGTCACTAAAGCAACTATTACAAGATGGATAGTACAAGCTAAACAACTAAGCTATACTAATGCCAAAAAAGAACTAACAATACAACCAACCGCTCACTCCACTAGGAAGAAAGGAGCAACACTAGCTTTCATGGCAAATGTACCCATCGATGCCATCTGCGCAGCAGCAACATGGGCATCACCACACACCTTTACAAAGCGTTGTTGTGTAGATATACAGATGAATAAGGAAGCTCAAATTGGACAGAGGGTGCTTCAACACCTGTTTGCTAAGTCTTCCTTTCACCACAGCTTCTCAAACACGGGAGAAACCGCTGCATAATCTGATGAATAACATGTGAATCCAGAAAAGGTTTCACGCTGCAAAACTAAATGGTTACTTACCAGTAGGAAGAGTTTTGTAGCTTGAAGAGTTTTATGGATTCACATGTGACCCACCCAGCCTTCCCCTAGAAGGAACACAAACAGGTGGGGAAGCAAATTACAACATTAGTAACTCTAAATAAGGACCATCACAAGGATTAAACAACAGAAAAAAGAATCCGAAGATGACCACCACGTGAGTCGACCTCCAGGATACCGTCTGACGTCACACAGGGGACGTACCTGGCACCAAATCGTAGTTGACAGCGCCAAAACAAGACAAAACAAGCATTGAAATGTAAGCCTTCACGTTTACATTTACTGCATCCTAAATATGAAGTAAATGTAAAAGTGAAGTTACTTACAAGGTCCCAAAGGCGAGACCTATTGGCTATGCCAATGCTTGTTGTTTTAGTGAACCTCTCGTGGAGTGCAGAACTCTGATGTTGTTGTTGTGTTTGCAAAACTTTCCCTCCAAGACCATTCATCATGCTCGCTTGGGAACTCAATCTGGTCTTAACATTTATCATGTGCTCACCAATCGAGTGCCTGCACAACTTCCCAATTCACTTTCTCATCACCAAAACTGCTTTTCTGATGGCCAAATCGTTGACCAGGAGAGTCAGCGAACTGCAAGCACTTCTTGCACAACTTTCTATCCAGACAAACTAGTTCTGAGGACCCATGCTTTTTTCCTTCCGAAGGTTATGAAACCTTTTCACGTAGGACAAAATATCACATTGCCTGCCTTCTTTGTTTCAACTCACCCTTCTAAAGACGAGGAGAGGCTCCATCTCCTGGACCCAAAAAGAACGTTCTACCTTTTTCGTAACCAAGAGTTCCGGGTGGATGGTCAACTGTTCGTTGGGTATGTTGTGACAAAGAAGGAAAGGCGCGTGCAGAGACTAACCATCTTTTGATGGATAGTGCTCTGCATAGGAGTCTACCATGCATTTCCCAAAAATCAACCCTCTGAGAGTTTACCTGCTCATTTCACCAGCTCCAAGGATGCGACCACTGTTAATTCATGGAGTCCCTGTCCTGGACATCTGTCAGTTAGCAACATGGGTATCACTGCAGATGCTAACCAAACATTACTGTCTGGACTGTTAGTTCAGTGTGATGGGCATTTTGCCCCTTTGGTCCTATGGGAAATTTTGGTCTAATCTGCTTGTAGACCTACCTCCGGGGAGGTATTGCTATGACATCTATTGTAAGGTAAGGCATGCGGGACTAGAAGTCTGACTAGATGATTAGTTTACTTACCATTGGTAATGCCTCATCTGTTAGAGACTCTGTTTAGCCTCAGATTCCATACCAACCCTCCCATCCTCCCTGCAAACTGATTTCTGTATAGGGTTACCCTTCTGAAGTCACTTCCACAAGTCACTTCCAGAGCTGACATGCAGCCGTACAACGCCACCTACTTGCACGCAGCGGTACTGTTTATAAATGTCCAGATCCAATCTATCACCTGTTAATGCGTTATCAGAGCTAAGTACCGTGTTCAATAAAGATACATATGACTGACGTCTGAAGCACATATCATCTTGCAGAAGTACTACGCTTTACCATGTGTAGCAGCTCTGATGTGATAGAGACACTGCTAGTTGTTACATGGACAATGTTTGGATAACACTGCTTTTCGCCTTCAGAAGGAGCAGTTCTGCACTGATAAAAGCAGTGCAGGTTGTCACAGAGATTAGGTCTGGGACAGACACTGTTGTGTATTATTATTTGCAGGTCTATTTTGGCGTAGACTCTATTGTCTTACACTAAGAGCAGGTCTGTAATGGTAAAAGCATTTTTTCTATTTTACATTGGAATGTGCTTTAGGTTCTGATGTGGAAGGAACTGGGATGTTGATACAGATCAGGCAGAAGCAGGAAATAGCTTGGAAGTTTTAATTCAGGTAATGCGGCACAGCAACACAGCATCTGGCTGGCAGGCAGGAACAGTGGCAACTGACCTGGTGCCTAGCAGCAATACAGGTTCTAAGCATGGTAATAAGAACACTGAAAGATGCAATGCATTTAAAGGGACATAACATACAATGAAAATATATACAGAATGTAACACATCTCCCTTTCATAAAAGAAAATGAGAGAAGATAAAAAGAAAACTTAAGTAACATAATCAGCCAATCTAGAAGGAGGAAATCTAGAGCGAGCCGACATCTTAACTCTTGAAGCAATGTCATCATTGGGATACAATTGTACATCAGGCTCAGAATTTATTTTGAAATGAAGGACATTTAGCAACACGTTTGATGTTCCATAACTTGCCATCCTGAGTGATAACACTGTTGGTAAAAACTTTAAAAATCTTCATAGGTTTACCAAATTTGTTTGAACATTTTGTGATAAAACCAGGTTTTTTAATCCTGACCCAATCCCCAATGGACAAATTAGGCTCTTTGGTCTTCCACCTGTTGTCATACCATTCTTTACCTTTACGCTGTTTGCATTCCACTTTTTGTGCAACATCCTTTAACAAATTCTCAGAGAAAGAAATATTTAAACATTTGTCTTTTAACCACCATGGACAAATTGAAGAAGCTGGATCCCGCCCCTTTAACAGACGGAAAGGACTGACCTCAGTTGTTGAATGGGGAGTTATTCTGTATAACCACAGTTTTTCTCTTAACGAATTCTTCCAATTGGACCCAACTTTAATGACATCGGAAACAAAACCTTTCAAGACTCTGTTAAAACGTTCAACCAAACCATTTTCATGTGGTTCATAAACAGAAACTAAAGAATGTTTTATGTTGAGTTGTTTAAGAAAACTTTCTATCTCTACAGAAGTAAGTTGCACACCATTATCAGTAACAAGAACTGACGGAGAGCCCTCTCTGGAAAATACCTCCTTGAAGAAATCTATCACAACATTAGTTGAGACTGAAGACACAAACCTGACCTCAGGCCACTTAGAGTGGTAATCCACAAGAACCAATGCATAGCGGGAATCAACTGGGAGACACATAAATGGACCAGAAATATCAAAAGAAATGTTCTTCCAAGGTTCACTTGGCCAAGTAGAACACTTCAAGGGAGGAACATTAACCTTCAACATTCTTTCACTTCCCATACAAACCTCACATTCTCTTACCTTGCGATCAGCCATTCTATCGATACCAGGCCACCAAAAGTAATTTCTTATGAGACGCTTCATAGCCGACATTCCTGGATGCATATTATGTGCCAAATCCAAAATTACCTTCTGGATACCAACAGGAGGGACACATTTGCCAGACTTAAAAATCAAACCATTTTCTAATTCCAACTCATCCATAACAGAAAACATAGGTAAAACACTATCTGATAAGTTCTTTTTGTCAGGCCAGCCTTCCAAAATGTACTTCTTAATGCTGTGTAAGGTGGCATCCTGTTCATCAGCAAGTTTCCAAGTCTGTTCAGAAATGTCATCAAAAGAACCTGACAAAACATCCTATAAACACATAACAATGTCAGCATCCTCAGGTTTCTTTTCCAAACTAGTCTTACAAGGCATGCGAGACATAAAGTCCGCAATGACATTCTTTTTACCAGGAACAAACTCTGGAGTAAAACAGTATTCCTGCAATCTTGAAGTCAGTCTGGCTATACGAGCAGTAGAACTCCATCCACCACCCGTAGACAGAATGTTAACCAGGGGTTTATGGTCAGTCCTCAACAGAAACTTACTGCCCCAAATGTAATTGCGAAAATGTTCTATGGCCCATACACAGGCCAACAATTCTTTTTCAATTACAGCATATCGCCGTTCAGTTTCATTGAGTGTACGTGAAGCAAAGCAAACATTCCACTCCTCCTTCCCAGAAATTTGAGACAAAACAGCACCCAAACCGTACATACTGGCATCCACAGTGATTATGCACATTTTGTTTATACAAAAAGGCCTAAGAGTGGGAGCTTGTAAAATATCAGACTTGATAAGCTCAAAAGCTGTTTGTTGTTCCTGTCCCCAAATAAAAACAGAATTATTCCTGAGAAGTCTTCTTAAAGGTTCCATCTTAGATGCAAAGTTATATACAAATTTACTATAATACTCGCACATACCTGCAAACGAGAGTAATTGTTCCTTATTTTCAGGAGCAGGTGCATTAGTAATACCATCAACATTTGATTTTTTTGGAACCACACCATCCCCGGACAAGGTATGTCCCAGATATTCTACAGAATGTTGGAACATTTTACACTTGCTAGATTTTAATGTAAGACCATTTTCCTCCAACTTCCGACACACACTACGTAGATGTTGTAAATGCTCATCAGTTGTAGCTGAAAAAATTAAAATGTCGTCCTGGAAGCACTTGACAAAGTTATCAAAATCTCTAACCAAATTAAACATGACCCTCTAAAATACCGAATCCGCCGAAGCTAAACCAAACGGCATTCTGGTATACTGGTATAAACCCTGGGGAGTAATAAATGCTGTTAAACATTTTGAGTCTTCAGTAAGTGGAACCTGGTGGTAGGCTGATCTTAGGTCTAAAGTGGAGAAAACCTTTGCCCCCTCTAACATTGATACCACTTCATTTATATTGGGCAGGGGATGACAGTCTACAATGATATTGGCATTGAGGGCTCGAAGGTCCACACACATTCTCAAACTTTTATCCGGTTTCCTAACTAAAACGATGGGCGAAACCCATTCTGCAGACTCTATCAGTTCAATAATTTTCTCTGAAACTAAATCATTAAGCATTTTCTTAAGCTCCTCTCTAACATTGATGGGTACGCCTCTCAATTTTTGTTTGAGAGGAATCACATCATGCTTGAGTTTGATTCTGTGGGAATAATCCTTAATCATTCCCAATTTATCTGAAAAAACATCTTTGAACTCTGTTTTAATTAACGTAGTCAAATTGGTTAATTTGTCCTTTTCAACCAAAGCAATGTTACTTACTTCCGCATTCACATCCAACATCACTGGCTCCTCTGCACGAGGATTGAGAATGATTCCAAATTTCCATTGGTCTCTCCAACCCAGTACATTAATACCTTTGAGAGCTATGTACAACTTTTCCCTTTGAAAGTGAGATCTACAACAAAAAAACATAACATATCAATTTTGGTTTCATTGAAACTTAAAGCACAAATATCAGATGGTAGAATGTTTTTAAGACAAAGAACTGAACTTAATTTGATGTCAAAATATTCCTTGGTAATAATTGTCCATGGAGAACCTGAATCAGCCATGAGGTTCAGTTTGATATTTTAAACTTCAACTTCACACAGTGGTTTTTTAATACCCATGGAATCAGTGGGATCATTAACATTTGACATACCCTCTTTCACAAACACAACAAAACCCTTGTTATCACCACAGTGGTTACCCGCACATTCACACTTGCATAATTTGGGAGCTTCTTCCAGAACAGATGCCATCTTTACCTGGAAATTAGGAACAGATTTTTTTACATCCTTACACATGTTAGAAAAGTGTCCCAACCTACCACATTTTCTACATTCCCTGTTAATAGCGGGACAACCACCATATGAAGATAAATGAGTTTTACTTCCACACCTGAAGCATATAAAGGTTTTATCTAATTTTCTTACAGTGCCATGAAAATTCGTCTTGCTGGGATTAAAATTAGAACTGGGATAAACACCTACATTTGAATGAGGCTCCGTGCGTTTGAGTGCACAGACTTCATCCACCAACTCACTTTTATGTTCAGAGTGTTTTTTAACTGTAATCATCCACTTCTCGGACTGTTCTAATGATTTAGCAATAGCAATTGCCTCAGACAATTTAGGATCTCCTAACTCCCATAGTCGCTCTTGTGTTTTCTTATTTTTAACGTGAACAATAATTTGATCCCGTAACATCTCATCACACATAGTGCCAAAATTGCAATGAATGGATAACGACCTGAGAGCAGTAATAACATCATCAAATGATTCAGAATCATGTTGTGCTCTAGTATAAAACTTATATCTATTTAACGCAATATTTGTAACTGGTTTAAACCTTTTCTCTAGTCTTAACAAAGCTTCCTTGTATACATTGCTACCCTCACCTTCACCTTCAGCAGGTGGAATTTGTGGGAGAGCCCTAAAAACCATTTGTCCCTCTGACCCTAAACAGTGTAGTAGAATGCTTTTCTTCCTTTCAGCTCCCATGCGTTCACCGTCAATTGCCTTCATATAATTGATGAACTCCTCCTTCCAACGTGTCCAAGGTAAAGGAGGGTCCCCTTTATTTTGCAAAAATGTGTCCGGTGGATCAAACTGCATGGCCATACTTGTAAAATATAAATGCCCTTATATATAAAATATAAATTAATAGTCAGCCTTATGAAGGAAGTTCACTGTTAAACAAAATGAATTGTGATACAAAAAAAAAAAAAAAAATTCCGTTTTCTCTCCTAGTGCTGAACAGTGTCAAATATAAGCGCCACTTACTTGTAGTCTAAAAATGTATGTATCGGTATTAAAACAGCGAAAAGATGAAGATTAGCGCACTTCGACTCGGAAACATGTTGTCATGGTAACGAACTAAAACAAAAATGGCCGCACGTAGTTTCCAAGAGACGTAGGACGCTCCGTTTTCTCTACATCAAGACACCTTAGTGAGCAGTGTTCCTCGCGTGAATGCGCATATGCTGAACACGTTCCTTTTTAATGCGCATGCGTCTTTGTTTTCCTTTGAAATACTCACGCGGGTCCAGGAAGCGATGCAATCCGGAGAGCGAGACTCGTGTCTTTGTTTTCCTTTGAAATATTCACGGCTCTTGAAAATGATGCAATCCGAAGAGCAAGACTCGCGCTGAGTAATGCACGCGGTGAAACAGGTGAGCAAACCTCGCGCTGATGTCCCGTTTTCAAATGGAAATAAAGCTTAATAAATACATTTCCATTTAAAAATGTATTTCTCCTAAGTCAAATAAGATAAAATTACCGGGTTTCCAGTACAACAACAGAGATCGTCTTCTCAAGTAGTTCTTCTTAGTATGAGGTTGCTGGAAGGTTTAAATTCAAATTTACTCCACACCTGTGCCGCTTTAAAAGTTGATGGAGTTGAATCCTTTCTTACTTGACCCTCGTCGCCAAATTTTGTTACAGATCAGGCAGAAGCAGGAAATAGCTTGGAAGTTTTAATTCAGGTAATGCGGCACAGCAACACAGCATCTGGCTGGCAGGCAGGAACAGTGGCAACTGACTAGCAGCAATACAGGTTCTAAGCACGGTAATAAGAACACTGAAAGATGCAATGCATTTAAAGGGACATAACATACAATGAAAATATATACAGAATGTAACAGATGTCTGTTCCATTCACAGCACTTGCCAGCAGTTCGACTCCTAGCTACAGATGTACCAACGCTTGTAGTCAATAAGTACTTGTTTTAGCAATTTGTTATCGCCGACAATCCTTCACTTCTGCTGGCTATCATGAGAAGTGGGTTGGTCTGAAGAATGCTTGACTGAATCTATTAGAAAACAGATCTTACTGAGGTGATATCTCTGTTAATACTTGTTTTTTTAAGTTCTTTTTTTATTGCATAAATCTTGTGCTCAGCATATCGGAAATGCAGTGGTGTAGGTAATCTCATAGTATACATGTGATAGAGAGCAGACATGATCTTAGATGCAAAAGCAGCAATTATATTGCAAGGAGTCAGAATATAATAGAAATATCTAATTTCATAACAAGTGGAACATCGAGATGCTATGCATTCTATTGATACATGTGAGAGGAATAGGTCTAGTCTGGGAAAGATTTAGCTTTGCAATCAGAAATTCAGTCTTGCAATTTCATTGACATGTAATATTTAGACGTGCTATATCTAAATGCTGTCATTCATCTTAACCACTTCCATGCTAATGACAAGGTCAACTCGTCATGGGTTTTACCTGCCCTGTGCTTATGACGAGTTGACCTTGTCATGAACAATGGGAAATCTGTTACTGCAGCACCCAGCGGGAAAACCCTTAGCAGCCAAGGTGTTAAGGAAGCGGTTTTACCATCCTAACCCTCAGTTAAATTAATTGTAAGTTCGTTTTATGAAAGGGCCTCTATCTTTATGCACACTGCATTAATGTCTTAGTTCATTAGTTATAATCATTCTTAGCATTTACCGGAACTATTTCTCACAGTTTAATTTCCGTGATCCTTGATGCCTTGGTACCATCTGCTGTTCAAGTAGTGATGCCCAAGAAGTTTATTTTCTTTTTATAATAATGATACTTATTAGTGTTTTGTGACTCATATTCCCAGTAACATTTTCATAGCAATTAATTTTCCTAGAGATATTACTACATTTGTGGTGAGAAAAGATAACTAGTTCTTAAGTCAAACATCTATTTTCTTTTCATTTTCCTTCAGTCTTAAGAGATGTTCCTGAGACCAAGCTACTGCCAGGAGGCAAGTCCGACCAACTGGGTCTACCACAGACCCTTCAGCAGGAATTCTCCCTTATTAATGTGCAAATTCGAAATGTCAACATTGAGGTATAGAGACTTTTTCTTTTTATATGTTATTTTAACAATAAAATAAAGTATTACATGCCTTTTTTACTTATACCCACATGGGTTCCGAGCTAAACAGTTTCAGGCATGGGCTTGTAGTGTTTGAAAGCACAAATATGGTATTTTTCCAAATGTTAGACTTCAACAGTAATCAAACAAGGACCTACAGTATGTATTTTAAAGACTCATGTTTGAATAGTAGTAGCTATTTCATAACTAACACTTTAGTATATCTAATTTGTCACATCTTTCAAATGTAGTACCATGCAACAAAGCCTTACACAGAGAATGCACCAGTTGACATCTCTCAGGCTCTAAAATTCACTTTGCCATGACTACGCAGCATGCAGTTGTCACCCACACATCTGCCACCCATCTACAAGAAATATGTTTGTGTTTTTAAATAAGATGTTTGGTACTGGGTGCACAGCCTGTGAATAAAGCCGTTATGTTCGTCTTTACCTCTAGTTTTGAAATATATTTACCTTCTATGACATCTATATAAGCAAGGTTTGCAAGGCGAGTGCTGCCACTAAGAGAGGCGATGAGAAAGTGAAACTACTACTCTACTGTGTCAGGTGTTGTAATATAAACCATTAGGAACAACTGTATATTTTTTATTTTGGCACTTTATAAATCTACCAGTAGACGTTGGCACTCTCCTTTTAGATGTGCTATTCAGCTGATCGTTCTTTTTGTTCCTTTTCGGTTGTAGAGAATCTAGAGTTAGTTTGGCAGACTTGTACCAAATAAAACATTTTAAAAAATGTTGTCAGTAGTCCTATACATTCGCTGGTTGTTGTCCCTGTGACATGAATTGTTTCAAGTTTAATGCACCGGAGTCCTATATATGAATGGAACAGTTTCAATATGTTAGGCACTTTTGCATTTGATTTTATATAATATTCTTAAACCTTGTGTGTGGCTTTGATTTTTATGACGAGAAATGTTTTTTTTTTTCTAGTTCTAATGTTTTTTCTCACATTCGTAATAAAGCTAAATTGGTGATGATATTGACATAACGACCATATCAGAGGGGAAGGGTGTTTGAAAAAGGGATACAAGTGGACTGTGGTGAGGGATTACTCAAAATTTCTTTTTTGTTTGAAAAAGTATGTTTTTTATACCTATTTCAAAAGTGTAGAGCGAGGAAATGGACCACAAAACGGAAGTGAGTTAGTCAAACAAAGACTTAAGACCTGGCTCTTCCACAAAATACACTAACTTCCTGTATGTAGCTTGTGCTTTGGGGATCCGCTGCTTTCACAGCGCCGGGACACCTCCTTGTGAGGTAGCTGTTCGCGCTCAATAAATCGCATTATTATTATTATTATTCCAATTATGAAACCCCAAGCAAGTAAAGAGACTGAAACTCTTTGGTTTAGTCGGGGGTTTGAATGTGGCTAGAAGATTTTCATTCACAAAACGATTTCAGGTGGGGGGAGGCTGGAGTACTTGAGCAGTATTTTTAGGTCAAGCGTCAGCGAAGGACCTATTGTCGGCGGTTTTGGGGGAATCTGAGACGGAGTTCGGGCACGCGCCTCTGCTGTCTCAGATTCCTCCTCGAGGGCGCGCACGGCGCCATGCACATCCCCTGCCAGCCATTCACATGCTCTCTCAATCACACACAGGCAAAGTCACGCATGCGCACACACATTCCCACGCGCACACACTCTCCCCCCCCCCCCCCCAGGCATACACACACACACACAGGCAGGCACGCACGCACACGCAAACACACACACACGCACGCACCCCCCTCCCCCACCACTCACGGGGCTCACACGCGCGCACACACAGACACACATATCCCCCCTCCACTCACCGTGCTCTTTTGTCGCGTCGCCTCGCTGCGCTCCTGTTCTCCGGCGCATCTCCACACGCGGGGCACTTCTCTGTATCTTCACGCTACCGCAGGGCTCTCCCTCCATGATGGGAGCCCCGCATCAACGAGCAACACCGGCCTCTTCCGGCGGCGTCACAGGCCCCGCCCATGTCACGGGCAAGGATGCCTGACTTCCTGGTTTCGCCCCCGCCGGCAACACTGCTTCTTCAGCGTAAACTGGGCGGCTCGTAGGTTTCGTTTTCGTTTTTTTTAGGTGTTGGCACCACTTGGGCTCAGTAGTGGAGTATTGATTCAATGGATGCTACAGTCTCAGTCACTGCATCTGCCACTGAAAGTCCTCCTGCTAAAGTGCGCTCCTGGGCATCGCAATGCTGTGTCGCACAGTGAAACCATGGCATACTGGTTCCTTGGAACAGGGGCATTACTTTCCATAAAGCCCCTTGCCTTGCATCTTTCGTCTGATGCTTGCTTTGGATGGGTAGGTGTTGCTTCACCAACCCACCACTGGCTGAGTGAACCAGAGCAGTGGACTCTACTGAATTGCACCTGGAAGCCAGGGACCCCAAGGTATTTCTATGATTCGTACCTCAACACTAATAAACATAAAATACATAAGTATACGCTAAATGTACTCGGCCCATCTACTTTCCTCTGCAGTTACATGCATTGTTAGAATGATTACACACCGGTGTAACACCAAAGTCGCTTCACAAATCGATAAATAATAATGTTATGTAGGAGCTCTCCGCTGAAGCAGTAACTGGCTTTACACAGATCTCGGACATACACCGGTCAGCAAATGAGCTTGGTATGGACAAAGCTGGAGACAAGCCTGGTCTTTATGTCAAAAGGTGACAATGAAAGTGATTGCGTGAGAGCTTGAAGGCCAGGTGCTCATTATGCCAGAGTAAATGCTTCCTTGCTATCATTTTGAAGTGGCAACTCTGCCTTGGGATGAACTTCGGCTCATGGAAAGATGCTCTTTTTCCAAGTATAAGTGGTTGGAGTCTGTAAGTGCCTGCCCAAGTAAGGCAGTTGATGTGAGCCCGTGCAGTCTAGGAGGGAAGGCTACCTGTGTAAACAAGCACAGATCAGAAAGCTCATTGAACACTAGCTAAATAAGCAGAAGCTTATGAGTTTTTAGAAAATCATAACCAATTCAAAACTGTTTTTATTTTTTATTTTCGGCTCAGGTTCAATCAAGGACATATATATATATATATTTTTTTTTTTAAATACCTTCAAATTTGGAACCTTTTACCAGGGTGTAATACTGGTACAATCTTATACGTCCTCCATGCCTATTATAAGCCCTGTTAATCTTCGAAACACAGCAAATGCAATCCCTCGAATCCCTGCTGAATCTGGGGCTAAAAGCCTGAAGTACCTAGATTCAGACCCAGTCGCTGTTATCTCCATGGAGGTCCAAACCGATACTCGACCGGAAAATCTGGGTATTCTGCAGTTGGACCAAAGGACTATCCTCTCTGATGATATATGCATTCAAAGCGACGATGATACAGATAGGGATAAAGATCGGGATATGGAAAGGGATAAGGACCCAAGCGACTTCTATTCTTTCTCGGATGAGATGGGTTGGTCAACAGGCACAGGCTCAGATCTAAACGATTCTAGCGATGATGAAACCAGTAACAAGATTGTGAAAACTGCTCAAAAAGCTTTATCAAGACATAGGAGCCAACATGATACAGCTGAGCTGACATGGGACTATGCATCAACAAGTAGTATGCCGCCAGTAGCAACAACAGTAAACTTATATGGTCCAACCCAGCAGCCGGAATCAGGACCCTCAATAGACAAGTCTGCCCCTACTATTGAGACTGTGATGCTGGCCATCGCGGCACATCGAGAAGAGACCTCTCATGATGGGAGGAAGGCGCAAGCCGAGTTACGGAAGGTCTAGGGAGTGGTCCGCAAGCTTTCAAGAAAAATTACCTCATTCAATGACCGTATGGCTGAGATGGAGACGAGAGTGGTTGTTAACGAATCGGAGATTGCTACAAATCGTGAACAGATCAACACTCATGAGAAAGGGTTATGTGACGTGATGTGGAAGCTCGAGGACATGGAGAACCGCTTACGTAGAAATAATCTGCGGGTTTTGGGTGTCCCCGAGGGAGTGGAGGGGGGCGATGTTCGTCTCTTTATAATAAAACTATTACAAGACTCTTTACCTGAACTCTCTGCTTGGAATTGGGACCTAGAGGTGCAGCGAGCACATCGAGTACCTCTTACCATGCGAAATACCCCGAAACCCGGTGCATATCCAAGAGCTATACTAGTATATTTCTGTAACTTTATACTGAGACAAGCAGTCTGGGAGAAAGCGAGGCCAGAGGCAAAAAAATCTAGTGGTCACATAACCTATTTCGTACGCCCTGATTTTTGTCATACCACAGTCGAGCGGAGGTGGCGCTTGCGCCAACTCATAAAACCTTTCCAAGATAAGAAGCTTCAGGCGTACTTCAATAATCCTGCTAAGCTGAAAGTAATTAATGGTGATCAAACAAAGTTTTTTACCTCTGAGGTTCAGGCTAAGGAATATTTGGATAGCCTCACATGAGAAAGATAAAGTCAGGATAACAGTATATCTCACAGCTTTCTTTATTCTTTTTATTCTTTTCTCTTTATCTTAGGATCTTTTGACTTATGGGTCTGGGGAGTTTTCTTTTTTGGACTGTTAAACATTAATTGAGAGCACTAAAGCGACAGTGCACGTACATCACTTCAGACTCTAACGGAGTCTAAATGCCTTCTTTATGGGAGGGTGGGGGGAGGTCAAGGGTCGCAGGAGTTGGAGGGGGTGGGCGCAACAGGGGGAAAATGCATAAAAATGGCAGTCATGAATGTAGAAGCAGAATCAGAAAAATAAGCTGTAGTACTAGTAGTAATATTGTGTATAAAGGTAGGTGCAATGATATAGTAGAGCAGCGATGGGGAAAAAAAAACAGAGCAAAGTATGGCTAGGGTAAAACGTTGCTCCTGGAATGTGGCTGGCCTCAATGACAGGGCGAAAAGGGATCAAATGTGTGGAATAGTTACTCAAAATGCATTTGATATTATATGTCTCCAAGAGACTCATATCCCTTGGGCTGAAAGGGGGATATTAAAGGTTCCTGGGTTTAATCTACTTGGATGTACATCTCATACCTTAAGGACTAGAGGAGTTGCTATACTTGCTAAACCATTCTTGGGAGAGGCCAAACGAGTAGCTGCCGATTCTCTGGGTAGGTGGGTTATCGTGGAACTTAAGTTTGGGATCACAATTTGTTCTATTTATGCCCCCAACGAAGATGACCCCTCTATATTCAATGATCTGGAGATAGAATTATCATCTTGGCCTCAGGTACTTATATTCTGTGGTGATTTTAACACTTCTATCCCAAAAATGGATCTAGCACACAATCAAGTCCGAAATAAATATGCTGGCCGTAAACCTAAAGTCTATAACGCTCTTTCCCAACTAAAGGAAAGTCATGGTTTGTCTGACTTATGGGAACTAAAGCAGCCACATGACCCAGGTTACACGTACTTTTCACACCCTCACAACAAATATGTACGTATTGATTATATCTGGATGACTAGTAACCGGACAAGCCAGGTAGGAATCCTCAAACTACCAAAGATTATAGCAGACCGCAATCTTTTAGTACTTTCTCTTTGCATAGACAATATGGTTAGACCCCGCACAAGCTGGACCTTCGATCGAAAACTCCTAGTCAACAGGGGATATATTGAACACATTAAAGTATGGACGCAAGGCTTCCTGGACTGTAATCGATATAGCTCATCGAGGAACACGGTTTGGGATTGTTTCAAGACGTCAATCAGGGGTGAGACAATTAGCTATGTAGCTAGGCAGAGGAAAGAGAGTGCTATTTTAAATGATTCCCAGCTTCAAAAGTTAGCTAGAATAGAAGAGAAGCATACCGCTATAATTGCCCAGGCCGGTGCTGGTGGTGAGGGTGAGGGGGCTCTAATTCTAAAAGAAATGGCGATTCTCAAGGCAGAGATAAATACTAAATATACCCAAAAGGCAGCGGAGACCTATCAATCACACCATAACGAGATCTACGAAACAGGAGAGCGGGTGGGGAAGCAGCTCGCACTCAGTACCTGACAAAAACAATCTCTTAACTCAATTGTTTGTATCGAGTCAGAAGGGCAAGAATTTAAAACACCGGAAACAATTTTAGAAGTGTTTAAAAAGTTTTACGAGAAATTATATGAAAATGAGGACTCGTCTGACCCTGATACAATTAAAAACGAAGTGGGTAGATGGGCTGTCGAGTCAGAGAACACTTCGGGGGTCGATAGGGCTACTAGGCAAGATCTAGAAAGAGATATAGCCATGAACGAAATACAAATTGCTCTAGGGGAGCTAGCTTCGGGCAAGGCAGCAGGACCAGATAAAATTCCACTAGAACTGTATAAGATTCTGGGTGATACCATAACTCCCTTACTCCTCGATCTATTTATAGGAATACAGTTCAGTGGTATCCCCCCTAGGTCATGGTTGGAAACGAATATAGTGGTTTTTCCCCCAAAAAATAAACCTCCTAAACTACCCTCATCTTATCGCCCTATCTCACTGATAAATTCAGACTCGAAGTTATATTCGAAGATTTTGGCTAATCGGCTCAGGGGGACTATAGAGCGACTGGTCTCCCCGTGGCAGCATGGCTTCATCCCGGGTAAGGGCACTACGGACCATACTAGACGTGTTATTGCCCTCTTTGATGCCGTGGCTGTCGCGGGGGGCCGGATGTCGGTGGTCCTCCTGGGTGCAGAGAAGGCCTTTGATCGGGTCTCATGGGCCTTTTTGTGGGCAGTCCTTGAACAAAATAATATGGGACCAAGATTTTTAAAATCTCTAAAAGCAATGTATTATTTACCAAAGGCCAGAGTTCTGGCGTTGGGTCAGGAGTCGAGCCTCTTTGATATATCCCGGGGGACTAGGCAGGGTTGCCCATGTTCCCCTATTCTCTTTGCGCTTTATATAAACCCGCTTATCATAAAATTGCTAAATGCGGAGGCAATTAGACCAATTACTCTCGGCCCATTTGACACCAAAATACTAGCATATGCCGATGACGTGGCGGTTGTTACATCACACCCCAAGGAGGCAATAATTGAAATCGAACAAATTGCTTATGCATTTGGACAAGTTTCGGGGTATTCCTTAAATAGGGATAAAACGATGGTAATTTGCACTGAAAATACACAATTTATAGATCCTAGGAGAGTAGAAAGTGCACTATACCTTGGAGTTCATATATCCTCCAAAATTGACGAGATTATCAAAATAAATTTTGAGCCTCTTATACAAAAAATTACAACAGATCTAAAGCGGATAGATAGCATGCATCTGTCAATTATCACAAGAGGTCATTTCCTTAAGATGAACATACTTCCCCGGGCTCTCTATCTGTTCCGGGCGTTTCCATTGCTGGTGGATGATAAGATCATTAAGACCCTTCAATCTCAGATGATGAAGTTCGTATGGGGGTATGGGAAGATAAGGAGATCTATCCGCTTTCTTTCTCTCCCAGTTACAAGAGGAGGCCTCGCAATTCCTAATTTGGAATTTTACATGCTGGCAGCGCTGCTTCAGCAGATGAAGCCTCTTTTCTATATGAAATCGTTGGGAAGTTTAACAGGGGAGAATTATATTCCTTCAACATTTGAGTTGATTATCGGGGATAGGGCGAGAGGTCTCCTAGTAAGGCAACTCGAACCCTCATACTTCAAAAAAGTCAAATTTAAGATTATATCGAGTGTGTGGGGTATTTGGAAGAAAATTAGAAGACAACTGAGTATTAACAAACACAATAAATATATTTCTTTATGGCACTCTACCTTATTACCACCATTAGTATACGATGTGATCGCAAGGGCATGGGAAACTTGTGGAGTTTTGACTCTGGGCGATTTTTTATTGTCTTCTGCTGATCAAAGATTCCAACAGTTACTGCTCAAGTTTCATATTCCCAGTAATAGTGTATTTAAATATATTCAAATCAACCCGATTTTAGAATTAAAAAGTGCAGATATTCATTAGAGAATATTCCTCTGTTTGCCTGCCTATTAAGACCATCAACCAGGATCGGCATGATCTATGATGTTCTAATTGACAGCCAACCAGACGATGTAGCTGTGACCGAGCAGGCTTGGTCTCGGAAATTAAATAATCCGGATGTTGATATCGATAAGGTACTCATAATGTCAACGAAATTGTTTATGTCTTCTAATTTAAAAGCACAGTTGTACAAGACTATGTATGATTTATATTTCACACCCGCCAAACTATACTCTTGGGGGAAAAGAGCCAACTCAAAATGTCCCCGATGCGGAAAAAACTCGGCACATCTAATCCACATGCTTTATGCGTGTGAAAAATTGTCGGCCTTGAAAGAAATGATAATGAAATTCCGGCAGGAAGTGTTTAAACATCCAGTGGCCGAATCCCCCACCTTGTATATGTTGGGATATGATAATACACTCTCACATACCACTGAAGAGGAAATTCTGCTGTTCTTGGGGACAGCTGTGTATCGTATTATATTAGCAGCTCGTTGGAAAGACACGGATCCTCCTAACTTTCAGTTATGGATATCAAGACTTTTGGGTATCTACAACCAAGAGAAGGCGATCTTTGCTTGTAAAGGGCTGAGGGCTAAAGCTCGGGGTATTAAGATTTGGAAACCTATCGAGAATTGGAGCAATGATTTCAGAATTGCTACCTAGATTCTGCATACCTCTGTAAATATTAATGCGGCTTTCCCCGATATTTCCTTGCTATATATATCAATCATTGTCTTTATTTTTTGTATTCTCTGCTTTCAACTTGTTGCTGACTAAAATGCTGTTTCTTTCTCTCATTAAAATTGTTTCTGCAATTTATGAACTGCCAAATAAAAAACTTTAAAAAACAAAAAACAAATTTGGAACCTTTTTTTGGGTAAAAAGCAGGCGGCCCTGAAGGGTTTCTTATGGCTGAGGTAGTTTAAATCAGTTTTGAATATTTCATTGTCAAGACCTTTTCGTCAGACTCTGATTACTAGGTGAGATTGGAGCGTGTTTTATTTTAAATAGCGACTGCAAATTTAACAGATTGTTCATCCTGAACTCCCATCCATCTTCCAACTAAAAACGTTTTTAAAATACTCACAATTATTAATACATATATTAAACACGCTGCTGAAGCAATAAAGTAGACTTCAAGTATTATTGTTTCTTGATGAAGCTATTCTTTTCATAGTAGGTACTGTCTACAGACGGATATTTAGCTCGCAATACTTCTGATTTATTGACCGAAATTGGCGGGTAGAGGTCAAAAGGGTCAGCGGACCTTCTGAATTAGTGCTGTGGATCCCACGTGCCAACAGCTGTTTGGGGCCATGCTAGAGAAAGTTAATGTTTTAACCAGGAGCTCTTCTGATGTAGCTCTGTCGGTGACGGACTTCCATGTGACTCTTTCTGTTTGTTTGCAATTTCGATGATGCAGAGCATATAATGCACGGTAAACCGGTTTCGGTTTATTAGATACAGATTTTCATCCACAGTTTTCTCCAAAGTGCAATGTTGCTTTTCTCTGGAGCACGTTCTCAGTCCAGCAGCATCCACCCACCACAGTTGTTGTGTGCTATTGTCCCTGTTTGTTGAGCATTGTACTGATACAGTATTGGCATTGTAAATGACAAAGCTACTAATTTCGCTATTTTCAAAACCAACACGTAAATAAAACATTTATCATTTACAATACCAATAGCTCAAACTTTGCTAATGCGAGACCTATTGCATTGCAAATGCTTGTTTATAGGTAGTTAGGGAACTGTCCATATATAGTATTGAAGACTAGGGAGGGTTATTAAGTATCTTCTTTTTTGGCACAAAACCAACCATCGAGATGATTGTACATAGAGGAGGTTAGTGAGTGTCCTTATATGTGAAATGTTTTTCCTTGTCCGGTGTGGAGAAAGAATGCATAGGGATAATAAACTGTTGCAGTATTTACACTTTACAGAAAACTAGAGTACAGTTCATTGTTTTGACAACATGGACTGGGATGTCAGGCCAGAATTTGAAGACGTTTAGTAGTTGGTGTCTGGAAGCAGTAGTTACGCATGAGTTCAGGCACGTGGTAGGCTTGAAAGGTGCACCAAGGTTTGTATCCAAAGGGGACAGGATACATGATTTGTGTTGGAGAAGAAGGTGCAGTTTTACAGTTAAATAGCTCATGCCTCTCTTAGAAGAGTTCAGCACAAGAGAACGGAGAGCCATCAAATGACAAATGTCTCTAAGGCAATTGAAGAATCAAGATTGTAGGTCAGGGGTAAGAATTGGAAGATTATTTCAGTATGTGCATATGTACAGATGATATGAGAAACTAAATGAGGAAATACTGCTACAAAGTGATATTGTCTAGAGGTAGAATTACACGTGGGCAAGGTTTCAGCCCTATGAGACACAAAATGGTAGTGAGGTTGGTGACACAAGCACTGATCGCCATGGGATATAAAAAGGTTGATTGAAGAGATTAGCTAAGAACCAACTGAGTGTTAAGTCCGGGAAAATGGTAAGTAACAGAGTTGTGTTCAACTGTGTCGGATGCAACTGAGAGGTCTAGTTTTATAGGATAGACTGTTGATTGTTACAGTGTGGCAAGTAATGAAGTTAGCAACATGAGAGAGAGCGGTTCTGTAGAGAGGAGAGCTAAGAAACATGTCTGAAGGAGATTGAAGCTGAGATTTGTTGAAGAATGAGACTCCACAAGAGCGAACTCTATAGAGAGACTGCACCTCGGTAATGAAAGTGTCAGAGGGTTCACAAGAGAGATTGATGGATATTTGTATGGGGATCTTTTCAACATCCTCTGTTGAAGAGGGCAAATGATGCAGACGGTAGTGGTTAACTTTGTCAGTAAAAAGACCAACAGGCACATGCATCAAGCATTTTTGCGAGCGCAAACTGCGACTCACAAAAATTGTCTGTTTGCGTCTGCAAAAAGGGCATTTGCGATGCATCAAGGTTCAAGGCACTCACAATTTGAGAATTCGCAATTAATTGTGATTTCTCAAATTGCGAGTGCATAAATGCAATGCAAGAACCACTTTAAAATAGCGATTTGGCTACTAGGGGGCGCAAATTACCATCAAGTTGAACTTGATGGTAATTTGCAAAAACTTTGAAAAATGCACTGAAGTGCATTTTTCAAAGTTGTAGGTTACACACACACACATGCCCTTGGGGCATGTGTGTGCACAACACGTGTGCACAGAGCAATTTTAGTGGTACAACAGGGAGCTTTTGACACCCTTGCACCCTTAAAATTGCATGCACAATTTGCGAGTACCTATTGGTACTTGCAAATTGCGCATGCAATCTCCCATTCATTCCTCTGAACCTGTAGGCCCATAGAAATGCATGGGAAGGCATTCCCTAATTGCGGCTCGCAATTTGCGAGTCGTAATTAAGGAATGTTTGGGAATCGCAAATTTTATAGTGATTCCTACATGCATAGGCTTTTGCGATTCCTTAATTGCGATTCCTTAATAATCACAATTAAGGAATCGCAAAAGCCTACTTTGATACATGTGCCTGCAAATGTCCCCACCAGATACAAAATATAATTTGCAATTGAACGTTATCAAACAAATTTCCCTTCTGACCTTACTTTGACTGCCTAAGTCAAATATAGAGAAAGCATTACTTGCCTTCGCCTCCTTTCTCTACAGTCCCTTCCTTTGACAAGGACCCACCAATGCCGAAATACTTCTGAGCCTGGGTTGGTGTCTCCTTCATCTGTCATGAAGCAAGGTGCCACATACACTGTGGTGCTCTGTGGAGCAGCTGAGGCTCTTGATCTTGATCTGCATACTGTTACTCTAAAGACGAACCTCCTTACTGAAGTGCTTCAGCCGGCTGCAAGTTCTATGGAACCTCTGCTTTCGTTCAATGAGGCTTGACGGATATTTTGATGGGCACCTGGTCTAGACCAGCCACAGGGGTTCCTGGGGATAAAAACGTGGCCAGGCGTCACCGCCCGGCACAGTGTGACCCTGCTTTTTAGGTCTCGGCATCGAGACCTATTGCTGCCGAGTTCGCTCTCAAGGGAGCTAGATCGGTGCACGAGCCGACCAGTGTCTGTGGACTCGCACACACACAGGCACACACACACACGCGCAGACACACACACGCAGACACACACACACACGCGCAGACACACACACACATGCGCAGACAGACACACACACGCGCAGACAGACACACACACGCGCAGACAGACACACACATGTGCAGACACACACACACGTGCCAAGCCCCACTTACCGCATCAGCCGCCACTTCTGACTTCTGCTGCCACCACTCCTCTGAGCCATCCACTCCGTGGCGTGGGCACGGGCTTCTCGCAAAGACGGAGGTCCCGCCCCACGACAGCCGTGAGCGTGCACATCCCGAAACCGGAAGTTCGGGAGCGTGCACGCTCTCGGCTTGTTTTTGTTTTGCTGTTGCTGCTGTCTCGCCTCTTCCCCATCGGCGCAGGAGCGGCTCCGTCATGCTCTCCCTCCCACAGATGCACAGCCCTTTTGTGCCACCCGCCCCTGACTTGTCTTTCATCCCGTCTTTTGTCTCTGCTGCGCCGAAATCGATCCCTTCGCCGAGTCCTCACCCGCTCGCTCGCTATTCTGAACCCCCCCCCCTGTTGCTCGCTGTGCTTGTGAGTTTGCGGCTTCGACCCTTTGCAGTGTTTTGTTGCAGACCCCGTCGGTGAGACTTTGCTGAAGGAAGGGAAGCAGCAGTCCTGGGGGGCCTCAGCCCCGCGGTGCCGAAAGGTGAGGATCGCCACGGAGGGGGGCGGGGGGCTCGAGGGGGCGGGAGAGCCTGCCCTGGGGTAGAATATGGGCGCGGAGTCCGCTTTGCGGGAGTGATTTGGGGCAGGGCCGGTGGGGTAGTAAAGATGAGGGTTCCGGATGTCGGGGCTACAGATGACGTGTGCAGAGGTAGAAGCAAGGAGGGCTGGTAGAGATGACTCTGGATGGCGGGGGCAGTAGGGAGGGAGGGCCGCCTCTCTGGGTATTACAGTCCGGGCAGTGGTGGGGTTCGTGGGTGAGCAGAGGAGTCTGTGGGGTGGGGCAGTAGGGCATGTGAGGTGGGGCAATATGGAAAGCTGCACTATGTGCATGGCGGGGCGGTAAGGATAGCTGCCTGGAATGAGTGTAGTGTGGGACTGTAAGGAAAGCTGGGAGTGTGTACGGTGGGCAAGTAAGGAAAACAGGCGTGTGTAGGGAGGAGCAGTAAAGAAAGCTGGTGTGTGTGTAGAGTGGGGCCGTAAGGAAAAAGTTGCGTGTGCAGTAGCGAATGCTATGGTGTGTGTAGGGTGGGGCATTATGATTAGCTTTGGGGCAGAGAGTAGCAGCCCCGGGGTGCAGAAAGGTGAGGATCGCCACAGAGGGGGGCGGGGGGCTCGAGGGGGCAGGAGAGCTTGCACTGGGGTAGAAAATGGGCACGGATTCCGGGTTGCGGGGGAGGGAGTGATTTAGGCCAGATTAGGGGCAGGGCCGGTGGGGTAGTAAAGATGAGGGCTCCGGATGTCGGGGCTACAGATGACGTGTGCAGAGGTAGAAGCAAGGAGGGCTGATAAAGATGACTCTGGACGGCGGGGGCAGTAGGGAGGGTGGGCCGCCTCTCTGGGTATTACAGTCTGGGCAGTGGTGGGGTTCGGTGGGTGTGCAGAGGAGTCTGTGGGGTGGGGCAGTAGGGCGTGTGGACCCCCCTCTCTGGGTATTGCAGTCCGGGCAGTGGTGGGGTTCAGTGGGTGGGCAGAGGAGCCTGTGGGGTGGGGCAGTAGGGCGTGTGGATCCCCCTCTCTGGGTATTGCAGTCTGGGCAGTGGGGGAGGGGGATCGTGGGTGGGCAGTAGTTCTGTAGATGGGTCTGTGGAGGAGCTGCAGTGAGGCTGGTGGTGGGGGGCTCTGTAGAGTCTGGCAGTGAGCACTGTTTGGGCCTGAGGGTGTCTTGGGAGGGGCCATGAAGGTTCAAAGGTAGGTGGAGTGGGGGGCTTGTCTTAACTGCAGGAAGGTGGGCAGTGTGGGCTCAAACGGGTATAAATAATAAGACCAGTAGGGGCTCTACATGGGGAGTGTACAGTAAGAATAGGTGGGGCAATATGGAAAGCTGCACTATGTGCATGGTGGGGCAGTAAGGATAGCTGCCTGGAATGATTGTAGTGTGGGACAGTAAGGAAAGCTGGGAGTGTGTACGGTGGGGAAGTAAGGAAAACAGGCGTGTGTAGGGTGGAGCAGTAAAGAAAGCTGGTGTGTGTGTAGAGTGGGGCCGTAAGGAAAAAGTTGTGTGTGCAGTAACGAATGCTATGGTGTGTGTAGGGTGGGCCATTATGATTAGCTTTGGGGCAGAGACTAGTAAGGGTAGTGCCCAGGGATCCGCAGGGGGAGGACATAAGGTGGGTTGGGGTGCCTACAAGAAAGGGGCAGTATAGGTAGCGGTAGGAGCTCCTCATGCTGGGCAGTTACTTTAATGGCAGTGGTTATGTAGAGAAGGGCAGTAATGTTGATGATGAAAGCTCTGCGCAGTGGCGAGCCGAGACAAAATACTTTATTTTCAAGAAATACATTTTTACAGAAATATTACACGTTACACAATTCATAATACAAGCAATCACAAGTATCATACAACCAGCAGTGCGCAGCACACAGGGGATCCATCCAACCAACACGTTGCTCTCGCTTTTCTGACCCCCGCCCCACTGTTGCTCGCTATGCTCGTGCCCCCACACCCCCCTGACCCTCGTTGCGCTTGCTTTTCGCCCCCCACCTGCACCCTAGCTGTGCTTGCTCCCCTTCCCCCTGGCTGTGCTTGCTCCCCTGCTCCTTAGCTGTGCTTGCTCCCCTGCCCCTTAGCTGTGCCTGCTCCCCTGCCCCTTAGCTGTGCTTGCTCCCCTGCCTCCTGGCTGTGCTTGCTCCCCTGCCTGTGCTTGTTCCCCTGCCCCCTGGCTGTGCTTGTTCCCCTGCCCCCTGGCTGTGCTTGCTCGCCTGTGTGTGTGTGGCTTTGGGTGTGTGTGTGTGTTTGTGTGTGTGTGTGTGTGTGTGGCTCTGGGTGTGTGTGTGGCTCTGGGTGTGTGTGTGTGTGGCTCTGGGTGTGTGTGTGTGTGTGTGTGTGTGTTGCTCTGTGTGTGTGTGTGTGGGGGGCCCTGTGTGTGTGTGGGGGGTGCTCTGTGTGTGTGGGGGGGGGGCTCTGTGTGTGTGGGGGGGCTCTGTGTGTGGCTCTGTGTGTGTGTGTGGCTCTATGGAAAGCTTTTTTTGTAGGTGGCTCTATGTGTGGGTGGCTCTGTCTGTGTGAGGTTGGCTCTGTGTAGGGGGGCTCTATGTGAATGACTCTGTGTGGGTGGCTCTGTGTGGGTGTAAATGCAATAGGTCATGCATTTGCGTGCGATTAAGCTATTGACATTGTAAATGACAATGCCATTTATTTAACGATTAAGCTATTGGCAATGTAAATGACAATGCCATTTATTTATGATAAAAAGTCATGAGCAATGCCAATAGCTCTACCTTTAATAATGCCGAGACCATTGCATTGTAAATGCTTGTTTAACAAATCATTCGACCCCGAAGAGCCTGGTCATTCAGGCCTCCACTTCCCAAAGTGCATTCCCTACCGCCCCGCCGGATAAGGAATCAAAAAAGCGGGAGCAGTTTAGTAAAAAGTTGTTTTCCTCTGCCAGCCTCGGGCTGCGGTCAGTCAACACCGCATGCCTCTTGGGCCGCTACTCTCACACTGTGTGGGACACGGTGGCGCAAACTCTGCCCCAGTGCCCGTAGGAGGTTCAGGCCATACTTTCCCAAGCTGTTGCAGAGGGGAAGGGTGCCGCGAAGTTCGCCATTCGGTGTGGGCTGGACACCGCGGACTCCATGGGGTTTTTGGGGGATGTCCAGAGTTCCCTCATGGACATGCCTTTTGATGGTACTCGCCTGTTTGGCGATAAGGCAGATCGTGCGCTGGCGCGCTTCAAGGACTCTCGAGCTACTGTTAAGTCCTTGGGTCTCTCCAACACACACCCAGCCACGTCTACCTTTCATTTCTTTCATGGCCATGGAAGGGGCTCCCCTACAAGTTTGTTCAGCCAGATGCCTGCGCAAAACCAACCTCAGCACGGCCGCGGGCATGGTGGCTGTCGTGGTGGCACAGGGGCCAGTGTGCGGGTCAGTCTACCTCCTCTCCCGCATCATCTGCCTCAAAGCCTTCCTAGTCCAAGGAGAAGTTCAAGATGTTGACTCTGGCTCAGGTCTTGGTTGCCCTGGACCCTGGAGACTGGATGGTAGCATTGGACTTGCAGGATGCATATTTTCACATCCCCTTCCTGCCGGCCCACCGGCATTACCTGCGGTTCACGGTAGGCCAGGAGCATTTTCAGTTTGCCGTGCTCCCCTTCAGCCTTACCAGCGCTCCTTGGATGTTCACGAAAGTGATGGCAGTGGTCGCAGCTCATCTGCACAGGTCAGGTGTGTCAGTCTTCCCCCTACCTCGACGACTGGTTGTTGAAGGCGGGCTCGCCCCATGCAGTCGTCACCCAGACTACGGCCGACCTCCTGCATTTGTTGGGGTTCTACATCAACGTGCCGAAGTCTCACCTGAGTCCCTCTCAGAAGCTCCCCTTCATCGGAGTGGTTCTGGATTCGACGCAGTTTCGGGTTTATCCTGCCGATCAGCGAGTCCGGGATATTTTTTCTATGATTCCGATCTTTCAGCCTCTATCCCAGGTTTCAGTCAGGATAACCCTCCGCCTCCTGGGCCTGATAGCCTCCTGCATCTTGTTAGTGCAACATGGCAGATGGCATGCGGGCTCTGCAGTGGTACCTGAAGTTTCAGTGGGAACAGCATCGGCAACTGCAGTGGTGGCTCACAAATGGTGATTGCGTCAGTGGCAGATCCCTCTCCCTTTCCCAAATGGAGCACACAGCGGTGACAGATGTGTCCCTATTGGGGTCGGGCGGCCACTTGGGAGAGGCGGAGATCAGAGGCCTCTGGTCTCCGGCAGAGTCCCGGCTCCATATCAATCTTTTGGAGCTTCAGGCGGTCCGACTTGCACTGAAGGCATTCCTTCCCTCTGTCCGGGAAAGTGTAGTGCAGATGTTCACGGACAACACCACTGCCATATGGTAGTGCAACAAACAGGGTGGGGTGGGGTCGTGGACTCTATTTCAGGAGGCTCTGCACCTCTGGACATGGCTGGAACATCAAGGCATTACCTTGATGGTTCAACACCCGGCAGGCTCTCTGAGCGCCAGGGCAGGCGAACTCAACCGCCGGTGCTCAATGGATCACGAATGGCATCTGAACTCTGACATTGCACACGGTCTCTTTCTGCAGTGGGGAGAGCCTTGGTTAGATCTTTTCGCCACCATAGAGAACACGCAATGCCATCAGTTCTGCACGTTGGAATTTCCAAGGCGGCACTCGCTTGGCGATGCTATTCGTGGAGCTGCGGTCTGTTGTAAGCCTTTCCGCCTATACCACTTCTGCCCAGAGTGCTGAAGATTTGGCTCGACCGAGCCCAAGTCATCCTTGTGGCTCCCGATTGGGCATGAAGATACTGGTATCATGAGCTACTCAACATGGCGATCGATCCCCCGATCCGACTGCCTCTTTGGGAGGATCTCCTGTTGCAGCAGCATTGGACGGTCCATCACCCGAACCTGTCCAGCCTCCACCTCCATGCGTGGAGATTGAGCGGCGACAGTTGACAGCTTTCGATCTTCCTCCCGAAGTCTGTGATGTCATTCTGACAGCCAGGCGTCCCTCCACTAAAACTATATATTTCTGTAGATGGAACATATTTGTGGCATTTTGCACAGCAAAGGCCGTGGATCCCCTTTCTGCCCCTCTTTCTGAGGTTCCCCTCTTCATTCCATCTTTGGCCCAGCAGGGCTATCTTCTGGGCACCCTTAAAGGCTATCTTTCAGCCTTCCTGATCAGCCTTCTCTTTTCAAGTCTCCTATTGTGAATAGATTTCTGAAGAGCATCGCTCATCTCTTCCCTCTTCCTCCTTTCGTAATCCCCCAAGGCGACTTGAATCTTGTCCTTACTTATCTTATGTGTGCTCCCTTCGAGCCACTACATAATTGTCCTCTTCATCTTCTTAATTTAAAGACTGCTTTCCTGCTCGCCATCACATCTGCCCGCAGCGTGAGTGAGCTTCAGGCTCTGCCCTACAAGCCTCTTCTTCTCCTGTTCATCCGGACAAAGTGGTCCTTCGCACTAGGCCCTCTTTTCTGCCCAAAATGGTTACCTCTTTCCACATAGATCAGACCATCACATTGCCCTCTTCTTCCCGCCTCAGCACCCTTCCAAAGAGGAGGAGAGACTCCACCGTCTGGACCGCACTAAAGATTTCCGTGTGGACAAACTCTTCGTGGGTTATGTGGGTGCCAAGAAAGGTCGGGCTGTGCACAAACGTACCATCTCTCGATGGGTTGTCCTATGCATCCAAATCTGCTATTCTTTGCCGAAAAAGGAACCTCCAGTAGGGCTATGCGCCCACTGTACCAGAGCCACGGCAGCCACTTATTTTAGACCAGCCCAAAGAGCAGTATTTGTAGAGTAGGAAACAGATCACCCTTCTCAGTTATTGAATCGTTTGTCATCGAATCGTTTGTCATCGGAATTCGTTTTTTTGGGACAGTCCACATTAAAGGTATTTGGTGTTTCTCATGCCAAACATTGGGAGTAATGATATTTTGCCTAAGAAAGGAGTTCCACCCCATCAAGCTCTGCTGCTTGTGCTTTTAACCTTGGCTATGCACTTTTAGAATATGCGACTTTGAGCACCTCTTATCTGACGCACACTCCATTTTGCAATAAACTTTCTGCATATGCTGTTTTTAGTAGGGTTCTTTTTTGGGTGTGCTGTTGAATAATGTCTCCTGGCGCATGCTTTGGTACGCAGTAATTTTAACAGACACCAGGCGAAAAGTCAGTCGGAGCTCTTCAAAACACCTGATGCATGGGGCTTGGAAATCTGAATCTTTCGAATGAAGGTGTTCTCACAGGCTCAAACAAAGCATGTGGTTGCCATAGGGCTATCACAGTTAAAGTAGCAGTGTACTTTCTACTACCTCAGTATGGCTGTGCCTCAAAGAATGAGATTCCTCTTTGTGCATGTCATCATGCTTCATGACAATCTAGGTCCTTTTTAGTGCTCGAACCTGTGTTGCAGTGCTCAACACTGCTCGTGCAGGGAGAGCCCTTTTGTTTGGGGTTTTGAAAGCTGACTACACGCTCGTGCGTGTGATCAGCTTTCACCGCCAGGCATTGGCTTTTGCGTGTTTTTTTTTAGTTTTAAATGTGTTTATTGATTTTTTCCAGTGAAAGTAACAGTAGATATTGTGACATATTGTAGAGGCAATATGCATATACAGCTTACGGGACAGACAAGCATGTCTTCCCTGAAATTGAAAGGCGAAGCGAGGTACATATGCCAAGAAGAGAGTACGATATCAAGGAGGCAAATGTTAAGCATTGCAAGAAGGCAGGACAATAAAAAGGACAACCAAATTCCCCAGTCCGACCCCAATCCGATCCCCCCACCCCCACCCCAACCAGTGTGCCATATGTCAGCATAAAATCGGCGAGTGGGCCAGTGATGATTGGTGCGAGTAGCCAAAGAGTCACCGAGAGTCATGTATAGTGTCAGTGAGGCGTAGAACCCGGAGATATTTAGGACATGTGACTTCATTGAATTCTTTGGACGGGAGGGACAACAGTGGAAGTCATGTTTTTTGAAATGTAGTGGTGGAATTTGTAAGTGTAGCCTGTATGCGTTCCATCCCAAGGGTGAACCAGAGCTTGTGTAACCACCCTGTGTGTGTGGGCTTAGTCGTCGAGCCCCACAGTGATAAGATGTGTTGCGTGGCTGCCTGCATGGCGATCCCCATTTGGCGACCCCGAATTGATTTCAAAGGAAAGGTGAGTGCATTGGGGAGTCCCAGTATTGCATAAGCCGGGAATCTTTGGATTTCAGTTGCAAATGTGGAATCAATATCGTCTAGTACCGCTTCCCAATAGTTCCGGATTTTCTGACAGTCCCAGAGGAGATGGGTTAAAGTGCCTCGCTCCCCGCAGCCCCTCCATCAAAACTCGCTGCGTGATGGGTTCCCCTTGTGAAGCCGGACCGGGGTGAGATGCCAGTACATTGCCAGCTTCACTGCAGTTTCCCTTGCCGCTGTATTGGGTGTGGTGTGTGAAGCCCTATAATACACGTAGCCCCATTCCCTAGAAGTTAACGCCCTACCTAGTTCAGCCTCCCAGCGCCTCTGACCTGGTGTTTTATCTGGAGTGTGTGGTGGCGTGAGCATCTTGTAGATATCTGATATGAGGTGTTTATCTGTGTCTTTGGTTAGTAACCATTTCTCAAAGGTTGTCATTGGGCGACCCACCATGGTGGCTGTGGCCGGGTCAGTGAGCCAATGTCTAAGTTGAAAATGTTGGAAACGGTGAGGATTCTCTATCTCGTACCCTTGTTTGATTTCTGAGAGGGGGAGGAAGCCTCGCAGGTCGAAAAGGTCCCCGGCAGAGCGACACGTAGTACCACGCCATTGTGAAAATGCACGTGGGTTATTGCCCGGAGGGAATTCTGGGTTGTCCAATATGGGGGTGAATGGGGAGGGGAAGGTTGTCAAACCTCTCTTGAGAGCGACCCTGTCCCAGACCTGCATAGTTGTGCGGGTAGTGTTTTTTTTTTTACAAAAAAGGCACGCTATTGGGCAAAGGCGGGCCCATTCCCGACAGTGGCTAGCACGCTCAGCTGCGCGTGTTCGCCTTGCTGTCGCTCCTGCGCTCCCTCCCCCCTCCGCTCCTCCACTAGTTGTTGACAATAGCGATCTTTACTTTTGGTATAATCGCGGCACCCGTGCTTTATTTTTGATGTTATACGTAAAGAGCGGGTGCGGCGATTATAGCTAAAGTAAAGAAATAGAAAAAAACATCTATTTCTTTACTTTTGCTATAATCACGGCACTTGCGCCTTACTTTTGACATTAAAAGTAAAGCGCGGGGCGTGGCTACCAGCCGAGCAAAATGGCCGCCTGCTAGCGGAGCTCTGTGACTAAGAGTCACATTCCCCAGAAATCCGGCCATCCATCCTGATATTTGCGGACACGACTAGCGAAAATCGGCAACGGGAGGACATCCGATCCCCAAAACGCTGCTCCGTTATTTCTACTCCCCGAAATCGCGCCGCACGGGCAGGGAGAAGTTGAGGCCTACGAGAGACACTGAAGCCGGGTTCTAGATTTCCGCGGCGGCCCGGAACCGAGTTGACACGACCGAACCTACCTGTCTCGGTCAGACGTCAAGGTGAACGCAAAGCACAGGCACGCGGCACCCGTGAACAGCCTGGGGAGTATAGACGTCGTCTCCTGCATGAGGGAGACGGTAAGAAAGGCCGATTGAGACCTGAGGACCATAGGCTGAAGCCTGGAGGCGGGAGTTTTCAGATCTAGGCGCAGATCTAATGGCGACCTAATTTCAACGCATTGGCTCCACTCCCTGCTGCTGGGAGCCACAATACTTACAATTACCAGCCGATTTAACACGTGCCAGCTACTATCATGACTGAAGGTCCCGCAAATGAAACACTGCACCAGATATTGGGCGCTAGTGCCACCAGCCTCCACCATTGCGGACTTGATGCAGAACGGCATTCCCAGGCCATAATCCAGTAACGGGCGTAAGCTGGACCCTCCGACAACGACGATAAACGCTGGCTAACACAGGAGCCCCATAACGTGATTTTCATCACTGAAGTGCACAACGGACAGTCCAAAGCAGCCCCACTAACGGCCGTGGTGGCTCTGATCCCCACAATTCTTGGAAGAGACACTACTTAGAACCAGGCAGCATGTCTGGCAGGGGGCCAAAAGTGCAACAAACCCCACTCCTGGAAAAGTATGCATACATTAAAGAGCCCCAGAAAAACTCGCAGGGCGAACAGTCGCGCACGCCGCCCCAGGCGAACACCTCCCCTGCTGACGCCGACCAGATCACCCTGAAAGATGTCATGGCGGCCCTACAAACAATGCAAACCTCAATGGGCGCAATATCCACAGATATTTCTCTAATGAGGGCAGACTTCTCCAAAATGACGGACCGCATTAAAGAGATTGAGAAACGACATCAGACCTCACGAGTGACACTGCAGACCTTAAAACTAAAGTACAGAGATTAGAAGATGACAACCTCCTTCTAAAGGCGAAGCTCGACGAGCAAGAAGGCCGCTCACGGCGTAATAATGTGCGCCTGGTGGGAGTTCAGGAGACAACAGGCGGGCCAACCCTGGACCTCTTCGTAGAAGACTTCATCCAGAATACGTTGCAACCAAAGGGGCTTTCCAAATACTTCTCGGTAGAACGTGCCCACCGGGTGCCGGGAGGAAAACCGAAGCCGGGAGCACCGCCGCGTCCGATTTTGGCGAGGATCTTCAACTTCCGCGACTGGGATGCCATCCTGCAGGCTGCTCGAGTCACCCCGCCAATTAAAATTTACAACGCAGAAGTGGCCTTCTATCCGGACTATACGGCGGCAGTGGCACAACAACAACGGAACTTCACGGAGGTGAAAAAGGAACTCCGGGCCAGGGAACTCAAATACTCGATGCTGTTCCCAGCGAAGCTACGTGTCGAAGCATAAGGAAAAACGTGGTTCTTTGATTCACCCAGGGATGCACAGGACTGGATGGAGGGATGGCGAAAGACGGGAGGATCCAAGAACCGTGAGTCACGACTTAATAACCGCTGAAGCGAGGAGAGAAGCCCATGACAGGCCACACCAGCGACAAAAGAATACAGTAGGACCCATCTGGAAGCTGGAACATTAACGACGACTATGCTTCACACCACCATGAAGGAACACTCCTAACATGAACACGGCGAGGTTATGGGAATGCAATCGGGGGGCGGGTGGTAATACCTTAGCCGGAACTGCGAAGGGACTGCTTGGGATGAAATTCTGATACACCGAATGAAGCCTCCGACAGGTAGGACCTATGGCAATAATGCAGTACCGCATTTCTTTGGGGGGAAGGCGACTGAACCAGTCACAGTAGACTCACCCTCACGAACACTACCTTAAGTTCAGGGAAATAAGCATTCTGCTCAGTTGGGGGTGGTGGATGGTTTGGGATCCGCTGGGCAGGGAGGCAGGGTGGGGGGGTTAAGGGATTAGTAGTTGTGAGCTTTCTTTGTTTTTGCTTGTCATTCAGCCGCAATCACCCACTCTATGGAAACAAATTGTATGTCAATGAACCTATTGCTCAGTTTGAAAGAATTCCAGTTCTGGTGGGAACTACGAGACTTGAGATTCAAAAAGCAAATGTTGAATGGTTTCTAATGTTCATATATGTTCCTTTGAAGTTTATTTGTAAGTGTCCATTTCACAATGTATGCATGAGCGGAGCGGATAGCTCAGGGAAGAAATTTACAATGAGGTCTGATAATACAAAACACTAACTGTACACGACAAGACACTAAATGAAGACAGTGAAACCACTACTCAGTCACTACTTAAGCCGGGCCCTCCCTTATCCATCATCTTGTGGAGTGTGAATGGGTTAGGACACAAAATCAAAAGAGGATTGGTTCTACAATATCTAAAGCGTAAAGGACCTACGGTCGCACTACTCCAAGAAACGCATTTAAAAGGCTCAGAATGTAAGGCACTTGACAGATGGGGTTTCAAGATGGTTGCTCATGCAGAATTTACATCAGGATCTAGAGGGGTGGGAATCCTAATTCATAAAAGCTCACCATTAATCGTAAAAAACACTTGGGCTGATGATCAAGGAAGGTTTGCAGTACTAACTATGCAGTGGGAGGGAAGAATATATCATGTGGTCTCAGTATATGTCCCCCCCAAACTTCACCAGCAGGCGTTTCAAGACCTCGGGAGGCTCCTACTGGACCTTCCTGAAGGGGAATTGATCCTGGGTGGGGACTTTACCACAGTGGTAGATCCGACCGTTGACCGCCGTCCATCCAGGGATAATAACCGATCGACTCAAGCACTACAAGACTTTATACTGGCAATGGGGCTGACTGACATTTGGCGGCTCAAACACCCAACAGCACATCAGTACACATTTCATTTGGGGGCACATGGAAGTCTCTCCCGAATAGATTATATATTGACGCTAGGGATCGCGCCTGAAATAGTACGTAATGTGGAACACTTGCCGAGAGGGATTTCAGATCATTCCCCAATCCAGCTCACTTACACCGCCCATATCCCTGGAAGATGAAGAATATATCCGGTCTACCCGAGGTTCCTGAAAAATGATAAAATCGCACGAGACCTCGTGAAATCTACTAAGCATTACTTCAAGGAGAATGACCAATCAGTTCAATCCCCGAGCACATTATGGGAGGCCTACAAGACTGTTATTAGAGGACAGGCCATCTCAACCATCTCACGCCACAAACGCATACAGAGGGAAACCATTGATGCTCTAGAAGAAGCCGTGCAGCAAGCAGAAAATGCACATGCATTGAATCCCAATGATGCTACGAGCCACTCAGTAACATTAGCAACTCAGGAACTTAGAACCTATGCGTGGGAAACTGCAAAGGATAGATATAACGATACTCTCCACAGAATCTACGAATTTGGAGATAAGACGGGGAAAATGCAGGAATGGATAGAAAAGCGTGAGAAATCAAACAGATGGATAGCACAAATGTGTTTACAGGATGGTACTCTCACAACAGACCCTGAGCACATAGTGGAAGAAGTAGCAATGCATTTTGAGAAGGTGTATACGCCACAGGCAGTAGCAACAATAGAGGAGAACGTGCAATTCCTACAAGACATCAGGATGCCCACACTCACATCGGAAGGCATGGAAGACCTTGACGTGGACCTCTCAGCGGAAGAGTTAGGAAGGGCACTAGCGGCACTCCACACCGGGAAGGCAATGGGACCAAATGGACTACCAGTAGAACTATATAAAAAAGTGGCAGGATCAATCACGCCCCACTTACTCAACATGTTTAACGATTGTCTGAATAAGGGTTTGCTACCACGAGACCAGCGAATAACTACAATTGTGGCCGTACACAAGCCAGGCAAGCCAGCACACTTGCCTGCATCTTACCGGCCGATATCGTTAATGAACGCAGAAGCAAAAATATTGGGGAAAGCCTTAACAATGCGACTGCAACTATACCTTCAGGAACTAGTGCACCCGGATCAATCTGGATTCATGCCGGGACTTAACACCTCCCTCAGCTTGCGGCGATTAAATGCAGTATTGGCTCGCAAACCCGAAATACAGAAAGATGCAGCCATCCTCTGCCTTGATGCCATGATGGCCTTTGACTTAGTGGAATGGCTGTTCCTCTTTGCCGTGCTCCGGAAATTGGGATTTGGCCCAAAATTCTGCGCATGGGTACAGCTTTTATACACGGAACACCTCGCACAAGTGGTGGCAAATGGGAACATTTCCAGAGAATTCAAACTAGGGCGAGGTACCAGACAGGGCTGCCCATTGTCGCCGCTCCTATTCGCCCTGGTGTTGGAACTGCTTGCAGCATGGATCAGGCAAGACGTGTCTATTCACGGAATGAGATGGGAAGCAGAATGGAAAGATCGCATTTCGCTTTATGCAGATGACGTGCTCATATATTTAACATCCCCGGCGAGATCACTGGTGTTTCTTTTAGATATTCTAACAGCATATGGGAAAGTATCCGGATATACAATTAATTGGACAAAATTGCTCCTATACGTGTTGCACGGACCCACTCCAGGACTCCCCCGGGGTTGCGAACTGCAAATCACGATTACGGGCTTCAAGTACCTAGGAATTTATGTCACGCCGACATTGTCTATTTTCATGGAAGAAAACCTGCTGAAACCTCTGGAAAGTCTCCGGGCTGATGTTAAACACTGGAGATCCCTCCCGTTGACGCTGTTGGAAAGAGCAGCATTGTTCAAAATGCTGGCATTGCCAAGATTTCTCTATGCACTTCAGAACACCCCGTTTCCGGTCCCTCCTAAATACTTTAAAACCATCGAAGCGGAAGTAACTACTCTACTGTGGGATGGAAAGCCCCCCGAATAGCTCAACATAAATTGCCACGAAATTGGTACGACGGAGGTATCGCCCTCATGAACATCAAATTATACTACTGGGCCTCACAACTGATGATAATAAACCAATGGCTCCACGTCCCACAGGACGAACCAGCATTCAGGCTAGATCGGAACCTCCTACCGGCTAATCGATTACTGAGGGCACTATACACCACTAAGAGACAGAATGCACTAACAGGACCGACAGCACACACGATTACAATATGGCACGCTGCACACCCGACTTAAACTCATTCAACTGAAAATACTAAACCGTGTATATTACCCACGTACCACACTACACAAGCTAGGACACACACCGAACCAACTTTGTCTGCGAGGTTGTGGTCATACTGGAACTTTTTACCACATAATATGGGAATGTCCCGAGATACAACGCTATTGGGAAAGGGTACTGGCGATAATCTCAGAGGTAGGAGGAGCAGAAGTCCCCTGTGATCCAAAATGCAGCCTCCTTAATATATGGCAACCCACAGATCTCAACTTAGCCTTACAAAATTGGGCTACATTGGGGATGGCAATTGCAAAGCGGAGCATAGCTAAAAACTGGGGATCCGGAGTACTACCCACACGTACACAATGGGAGTGGGACATGGACAACGCAATGGTGGCTGAAAGGGCCGTTTACACACACAGAGGCTGCCCAAATAAGTGGACTAGAGTATAGGGTAAATGGAATGAATTCCGAGGAAACATCTGTGACCCCCCCCTCAGATCCCATCACCTGAGGTTAGTCCATAACTATAAATTAAATTGCAGGTCTAAACGGAAGTTCAATTTACACACTGTCATGTAAGTGCTTCAGGAGAGAGAAGGTATCACCTTTCAAAAATACTATAATGACAACTACAATTATACTGTTCATGTTATGTACCTCTGCAACATGTGTTGATTAATATAATGTATAAGATGCCTGCTTGACTGCATTTGCTCATGCTATGAATAATTGTATCTGAATGATAAGGACACAATAAAGGTCTTTGAAACTTAAAAAAGTAAAGCGCGGGTGCTGCGATGCTTGTTTCAGTTGCCGTGAATTGTTTTGGTTGTGCTGAACTGCTAGCTTAAGCAAATATTGAGTGAGTCATCCTTCAAAAATGCTGCATTCTGTTTGGGTTTGCTGAGGGAGGAGCAATCATAACGATGCAGCAACACTACTGTTCTTAGCTGCACCAGCTGGTGTGGATTAAGGTGCAAGAAGAGTTCAAAACTAGTGTTGAAATATTGCCTTAAATGCATTCCCCCGCTTACAAATTTGCACCCATTTCAATAAACACCAGACTGGAATACATACCCCTGCTGTTTTTCTCCTAGAGTGGATAATTGCGTGCGAGTACCACTGATTTTCACACACATTTTCTTGAAAAGTCTGATATTTTATTCAGTCATACCAATCCTGTACTCTGAGTTTCTAGTCAGTAAGTTTATGTGTCTTTTCCAGAGAATTGCTGTTATTCGTGGTCTATTGCTTTTGCAGCTTAACCTGCTTGTTCACTGTTGGTTGATACGTTCACATGCCCAAGCCCGTTTCAAACAAATTATCTGAATGGCTTGGGGGATGTGAGAAAGCTAATGATGGTGGTATAACATGTTTGTGATTTGACAAGGGTTGGGAAAAACCCATCTTCATTTTCACATCACAAATGTTGCTAATCTGTTGAGGTGGTAAGGTACGTAAAAGCTATATAGTGCATGAGTTGAACATTCTAAGCCATACTATTGATGAAATAAGCAGTGATAAGCGATTCCTATTGGATGACCATGAACTTTGCATATCAATTGAGTGTAAATACCCTGGCAAAATAGCAGGAACGGGCAAGTAAGCCGATCGAGACCAACCCCCCTCTTAGGCCTGTGGGGTTTTCCTCCCATAGAACATTTTGAAAACATGCGGCAGAATGTGGCATTTTACAGCATTTGAACTGGAAACCCTGGGTTTTGCATCCAAATACCAAACTACTCTTTGCATGCAGAGACAGCCCACCCCTCTTTAGTTATGTCATATCCCTTCTCAAGAAAACTTTATTTAATAAAGCTACGCAGTGAATTTTCCAGCACAGTTACCCTAGTAAGTTGTACCTGAATCTCATTTCAAATAATCTTGGCATGGATTTTAATAGTTTATCATTTATTCGGAAAGTATGTACCAATCAAGCAAATAGTTTATTTCGGATTCAAAGATCCTTAAAAACAACATAAAAACGTAACCACTCTAGTACCAAGATAAAAGAGGGACTCAAACATACAACAATACAATATAATAAACACAGCATTGTAGCCCACAGAGTAGCACAATATGTCCTTATACACCACAGAAGGATAACCCATGGAGTTATCATTGTATTGTGCAACATTGCCAAGACATGAATCACACTAACTGTGTGCTATTACTATTAATAAAGGAACTCTCTCAATGTAAATGTCACATTAGAAGAAACGTAACCTGTGTATACATCACAAAAGCAGCAGTAATATTACACATGAAAAGTTGTACTGCTACAAAGGGGTACACAATAAAATGCAAGCCTATACAATAAAGTTCAAACCTGCAGCTATATAGTGATCACATAACATGAATGATCAGCCTTTGACTTTATAATATCCTTACACATAATCCATGCAGAAGATCTAAATTTAGCGGAAGTAAATAAAATCATTTCATTTGTGTCAGATCCTAAAATTCTCAGAACAAACGCATACTATCTAATTCCTACGAGAATATAGACTGGCCTAATCAACTTCTTCCAAGGAAGTGTGTAAGAACTGCCAAAAAAAGAGGAAATAGTGCAAGGTTTCAGTCACCAAATTACATAACAGGCACAGAGTACTGGCATGGTACTTCACTCCCCAGGGAACGCTGAACTGTTAATTGGAGAAATTCCATATCATCGAGTATACAGTTGTTTAGCTAGGGGACATGTGATCTTACGAGGAATGGTTTGAATGACTGGACTGCTTTAATTCTAAGAATCCATCTGTCAAGCTGTCCAGCTTACATTTATTTAGTTTCTCATCCCATAAGGGAGCGAAACAACCTTTACAACGCAACGTTTACATCGCACTACCATTACAACGCAGTCATTACATCGCAACATCCCTTACATCGCATGCCATTACAAGGCAACCATTACATCGCATGACAATACAACGCATACCATTACAACGCATGTCATTACAACGCATAACATTACAACGCATAGTACCCTTACACTATCCAACACTTACCCTACTGTTGCACCCCCTGGAGTTAGAATAGTAATTTTTACCCCTACACTATCCAACACTTACCCTACTGTTGCACCTCCTGGAGTTAGAATAGTAATGTTTACCCCTACACTATCCAACACTTACCCTACTGTTGCTCCCCCTTGAGTTAGAATAGTAGATTTTACCCCTATACTATCCAATACTTACCATGAATGCAATGTAATGGTATGCGTTGTAATGGTATGCGTTGTAAAGGTAGTCTGCGATGAAATGGAATGCGTTGTAAAGGTAGTTTCTTAAAATGCGTTGTAGTGGAAAGCGTTGTAAAGGATGTTGCATTGTGAAAAATGTGTTGTAAAGGCGTTGTAAAAGTATGCGTTGTAACGTCATACAACCCATAAGAGAACCTTTAGACTTTCTTTAATCCCAGATCTACAGATAAGAGCAGCATCAGCAGGGGATTTTCAAAGAACAGCAAGATGAAGCCTATATATTATTTCCTTAACATACTCTAATTAGGGGATTTTCAGGGAACCTTTTAAGCAAATATTGTCTGTAAGAAAGAGCCCGTACTGAGCTAGTTCATCACTGGACTACCGTCTATGCCTAAACAATAGAGGTCTAAATGTACTTACTAATCGAGTATACACCCACGTCAAGTAACTGCTGTAGACAAGGGGTGCTCTGTAGCGGCTTTAATAGAGACCTAACAAGTTTATTTTCTGCCACTCTGAGTCTCTTCACCTTAGCATGACACCATAGCTCTGAGCCGTGGAGAGTTGACCCTTTGGCCTTAACATTGTATATTTCCACTGCTAGAGAGAGAGAGAGACCAGGTCTTAGTCTTCTTTACCAGCTGCAAAATGACCCTAGATTCCTGCTGTACTTTAAGTACACTCTTTTAAATTTGCATGGACCAAGACAACTTGTTAGTTAGTCTAACTCCTAAATAGTCAAAATCTTAGACTCAATAAATCATTTAATTATGTGCCCTTATACATCACTTCACTAATTTGTAAGGATTAAAAAACATACATTTTGTAATTTTGATGTTCAATTCTAGCTCCCTGTCAGTGCAAAAAGTTAAGCGATCCAGTAGACCAGGGCCCTCCAACCTTTTCTGTATTAAGTCTGTCAAGAGAAAACAATGGTCCAAACCAAAATTTATCGTATATTCAATGAATAATACACTCACAGTTATTCTTTTTCCAATTTGAAAGAGTATCTGAATTAATCTACTCAAAAGAATCAAGCAATCATGATTGTTTTAAAAGAAAAGCAACAACCTGAAAAATATTGAATTTATTTCAAAATGCGGGATTTTTTAAAAAATTACTCCATCGTACTACAATCAATATATACATTTGTACATCTTCAAAAGACGAACGGTAAAGAAAAAGGGGAGCAAGCTGCTTCTAACAAGAGGGTGCCGTATGTCCCGCCACTGTGTGCTGCTTATTATTAACTTTTGACATCAACCCTCTTTGCGTGTTGTAAAAAAGTATCCTTGAGGTACAGAACACGCTAACTCCCGCCATTATTTTTCCTTCCCCAGCGGTACCTGTGTCGTCCGTTTTGGTTTCTAAGTATCTACCCAACGTGTGATGGACACATAGGAACCTGTGTCGTCCGTTTGGTTTGTTTCTACCTAACGTGGAATGAACATATAAGAACTTACCAGGTAGGCGTCCTGATGTGTTTTGAAATACACGGGATACATTTTACCGGTACTCTACTAATGCGCAAATTTATGGTTTTAATTACAGTTTGCACCGACGTCCGACTGTGGGCAGTGCAACCCCTATGCCAATTATACAAGTGATGGCCGTAACAAGAATAAATTTTAAGGTATGAAACAATATGTTGGTTCTGCATATTATGAACCGTCAAAAACGCCCCCTTGGTAACACCCAATTAATATATCTCTCTGTAGTGACCAACGGCTACTTGTTGCGAACTGTGTCTGCCGCCTACCATTGCCTACTCGACTTTTCTGGTTAAATATTCAACTTTTCTGGTCCAATATACGACGACCAATCTGGTTGGTAAGTTTTTCAGCCAACACCTTAAATGTCACAAATAATAGAATTAACTTTGGAATTGACTGACCGGCAATACCTCATTAATTAATTATAGGTGGGTTACCACGGTCATACAACCAGACCCTCAACTGCAGGAGGACTGCGTTCATCCCCCAGATGATACAATACGCCTAGAAACCCTTGGGTAAGCGAGGTGATAGGTTAATTAATTAACATTCTTTATACCAAAAAATCCATGCAACTTCCTGAATGTCCTTTTAAATTTACTCCAGGTTTAATTTGAATATCGACGGTAAAAAGGGCCTGGGTCACACACGTCCTGAAGAAGACCCGCAGGTCGAGGCCCCTAGCCACCCATGTACCACAAGACGGGTCGAAACGTCGACGCCTTTTTAATAAGCAAATAGGACCATTTAAAGTCTTTTCATTATACATGCTAGTCTAGACTGTATAAATGTGAAAAAGAGAAAACAACAGTGGCCTAATTGCGTTACCAGCTAAATTTTTATAGCTTTGTTTTTTCTAATTATCTCAAATACTGTGTCACCTTTCAATTGAGGCTTACACCCCTTTATCTTTCAATCACCCCTTCTTCTTTTCCGGCACCCTCTTGTTAGAAGCAGCTTGCTCCCCTTTTTCTTTACCGTTCGTCTTTTGAAGATGTACAAATGTATATATTGATTGTAGTACGATGGAGTAATTTTTTAAAAACTCCCGCATTTTGAAATAAATTCAATATTTTTCAGGTTGTTGCTTTTCTTTTAAAACAATCATGATTGCTTGATTCTTTTGAGTAGATTAATTCAGATACTCTTTCAAATTGGAAAAAGAATAACTGTGAGTGTATTATTCATTGAATATACGATAAATTTTGGTTTGGACCATTGTTTTCTCTTGACAGTATCGAATACCCAGGTCCGAAAACCTTGTTGGGTTACCCCATTTTTATAATGGTTTTCTGTATTAAGAGCTGCTATATTTAAAGACCTACCAAAACAAGCATTTGCAATGCAATAGGTCTCGCATTTGAGCTATTTTTATTGTAAATGACATTGCCTTTTATTTATGTTTTGGTTTTTGAAACATAAATAAATGCCATTGTCATTTCAATGGCAATAGGTCAAACTCTCGTAAATGCGAGACCTATTGCATTGCAAATGCTTGTTCTCAGTAAAAGGGCAAATTGGACTGATCAGGGCGTGTGTGAATTAAGGTCCTAGGAATAAAATCACACGACAAACCACAGAGCCCACATAGGATCATCCACACAAGAAAAGTCCGACTGGAAAATCCACTCAGGACAAGGTTTAGGGACACACCAAGAAGGCATATTTACAATTCAGAAATGATTACAGAAGGCAAAAAGGCAAATGGTTATTCAATTCAATTAGCAATACCCAGAATGGAAACAAATGTTAATTAGCTTAGGCAACAGAAGCTGAACCCTAGTCTAGTTAAAAAACAGAACCAAGTATAGGCTAGCACACGGTAGATAATGAGTTATAGAGCAAATTGTCTTAAAGACTGCCCTGTTTTAATGGCAAGATGGAAAATAATGGGGCCTGGTCAGGCGAGCATAGAGGCTTCTGCTTGAGCGCCTGGCTCCCAATGCCTGGTTCCCTGCTGGCACAGTAATCCTGTGAAAAAGGGAGCACAAACTGGTTGCACAATCAGGGCAAACTTGATGAGGCTGCCGGGTGTTGTATGAAAAGGAGGAGGCAGGTCTGACAGGCCCGACACTACCAAGTCTGGAGACTGACCTGGACTGTGCAGTGCTCCCAATATGGTGGTGGCTTGAGCCTACTACACCATTGGCTGATGGTGAGCTGGGCCCAAGGATAACTGTGTTTCCTGTCAGCAGCGGGCATCAAGGAGGAGTGGAGTAAAGAGCAGAGACGGCTGAGAGAGACTGGCCATGCCCCTCTGGACAGCAAGGAGGGGGGCGGAGCTCTCCATGCTGCTGAGTGCACCAACAAACACAGCCATTATATAGTGGCCTGTACCGCCAAATATCTCCTACAGCTCTCCTGCGGAGGCACAGGTGGTGGCAGGAAACTCCCCGTACCTCCCCCAATGATAGGAGTTAGACGATTTTCAGCTGACATATGGTTTGAAACCGCCCCACGGAACACGCCTGAGAGAGTGGGCGGCACCTGAAGAGAATCACCACCCCACTCCCTCTCCTCTTTGACTTGGCATCCTCTGTGTTGACAGCAGTAGCAGTGTGAGGGGGCGTGCTGCGCAGGCATGCATTAACAAGAGGGGTGGACTGAGCACCTTGCTCCACCTTGTCCTTCCCTTGTGGTGAGTGCTACTGTACCACACATCTATATCTCCAAAAGGCCTGTGCATAGGGCAAAGGAGGAATGACACTATCCAAGTGGCTCTTAAAACAGACCCCATTATAGTGCAGTGCACCCGAATAGCTGGAATACTTCTCCTATGAAGAACTTAGCTGAAACCCCACCTCTTCAGTACCATGGGCAGACATACAGAGTCGAAAGATTTGGGAACTGGGAGTCAGCCCATTGACCAACATGTGGACCAGACTCGTTTCCGATCCTCCCCTCCATGTGCAGGTACATGCTTGTCAGACAGCTCAGTAAAACTGGGCGACATCCTAGCAGCTGTGACATCCATGGAATCTAAAATGATACTGTGGCACTAGATCTACTATGAGAGGACCAGAGGCAAAAGACAGATAGTCGCTATGAACAAGGAGGCCATAGCCTACCAATTTTAATTGAATCCTCTAGTGGAAGATCCATATTTACACCAAGTATCTCCAAGAAATCTTGACCACAATGAATAGGCATGAAGATGCTGCACAACTAACCATTGAAGAGTGGAAATTGATTGTAGGTTGCCCTCTCTAAGTCAGAAGTCTGAAAGTGTGTGGATACATAAAAAATAGTTGTGTTCTTTATTATAAGATACTCATTTAACAAACTAGCAAATATATTTTCACTAAAATCATCATGAGGGGCACAGGCTAACAAAGATACCTATACAGATTATCAACAAACAAAATCTAAATATTATGTTAATGCTAAACAGCAGCTATTCTTAATTTCGATCATATTTCTTCTAGAAAAATATGTCATTTCATTTCATAAAGCTTTATTCGGAACATTTAAGAAACATGTCCATAAAAGCACATACAATTACAAATACAAACAATTCATTAAACATTACATATTTCATTAAAAAGAACATATAATACAAAATATCCAGAGGGGGATGGAATAAATATTTAAAATATTTAAATACTTTAAAAACACATACTTTTCCTGGCGCTAATAGCTTTAAGCAGGAATGTAGCAGTAAAAAAGCAAATGTCCGGATGATTCAAATTAAAAAGCAGTCTCATAGCATCTATAGTAGTTCTCACTCCAAATCTGTTTAACATAGGCTTCAGGTAGAATTTCCGTAATTCCCTATACAATTCGCATGTTAATAAAAAGTGCTTAGTGCTCTGTTCCGTTTTGTTATCACATTCACATGGGCCGATAGGGCGCATTTTAATGTTAGGGCACGCAACAAGATAATGTACTATTCCCATCCTCATTCTGGTTAGTACAAACTGGTGCGAAACTCTGGTTACTTGTGACAAATACGCACTAAATCCAATAAATTCATTCATGCTATTGTACAGTACACATGTGGATAACTTGGAATCCTCCAAAAAATGCCTTTCATTACAATAATTCAGAAAAATTGTTTTCATATTTGATTTGGAGATATCCGAGACACTGTAAGGATCGTTAATCACATTCGTCCCGAAAATCTTTTGAGAACATTCGATAATGTATTTAATCCAAGGGATCTTTAAATGCTGGTCTAATGAGAGACAGTCCTCGATAATTGCTCTATTCAATGATGTACCGTCGCTAAGCCAAATTGAGAGCCACAGTAATAGGGGCCTTAGCATGATCATATCAGTTAGGGCTTGAATCCCTGTTTCCTTATGAACCAAGGAGTTGGAGGTAGACTTGGGCAAACACAGGAGCCTTTTCAGGAAGATATTCTCCTCTACCTGAAGGCTCCTCGCAGGTGACACACCCCAGACGCCAGCCCCGTAAAGGGCCGCAGAAAGACATCTAGATTGGTAAATTTTTAACATGTCTTTAATACGTCTGTTCCCCAGCTTCTTGGCAAATAAAAAGACCCCGTTGGCGCTCCTGATCATCTTTGTTCTGACAACTTTATGTTCAGTGGCCCAGCTCCCATTATTGGAAAAAGTAATTCCCAAATAGCAAAAATGTTCAACTTTTTTAACCAATTCACCATCAATTAAATAGTGGGTTTTACCTTTTATTTTGTTTTTTCCCGGCCCACGCTCCATTACATATGTTTTAGACTTATTGATCACCAGTTTCCTACTTTTGATGAATCGTACAAAACGGTCCAACAAACGTTGGAGACCCAGGGGAGTCCTAGACAGTAACACTGCGTCATCCGCATAGAGTAGTACAGGTATATTAAGATTATTAACTCTAGGGGCATCCGCAGCGACTGTTTGCAGGACAGAATCAACCTCATTTATGAAGAGAGTAAAAAGCAGGGGTGCTAAAACGCACCCCTGTCTAATACCTCTTCCTATCCCAAACTTGGTCGTACATTCCCCATTAGGTCCATAACAGACACTGGTGCGGAGCTTTTCGTACAGGCGGGCAAGGAAATATATTATACCTTCAGGTGCCCCCATTTCTAATATTTTGACCCATAATATAGCGTGGTCTACCAAATCAAAAGCGCTACTTAGGTCAGCGAAACATAAATATAGCGACCCTTTTTTGGCCTGGGTATATTTCCCTACCAGGAGCTCTAAATTCAGGCACTGTTCAATGGTACCACGGCCTTTTCTAAAACCAAACTGGCAATTACTTAAGATCTCATTGGTTTCTGCCCACTCCTCTAGTCTTACTAGGAGGACCCTACTCATGATTTTAACAGATGAGTCCAGTAAGGATATTGGCCGGTAATTTTTGGCATCCCCCCGGTCACCTTTCTTATATATAGGGATGATTATTGACTCTTCCCAGGTAGACGGTATTTTACAACAAATGGCTGCGTTAAAGATTTTGGTCAACAATGGGACCCAAATCGGCGGGGCAGTCTTATACACGTCTATGGGGACGCCATCCGGACCCTGGGCCTTTCCTCCTTTACTGGTTCTTATACTAGCCATGACTTCTTCTATAGTAATATCTAAGGCTAAGATGAGCCAGCCTTCTTCATGGGAAGCTGTTATATTACTTGAATCAAAGATATTAGAAAAATGTTGGATCCAAGATTCCATGCTCACATTAGATGTGAGTTCTGGCGCCTTATCCTCTTTTAGGAATGGACTATTCACCGTGGACCAGAACAGGGTACAGTTATTCGTATCCGCTGCTTGGCTAAGGTTATCCCACGCTTCCTGCTGTAACTCAGCTTTTCTACGTTTAAGGGTCATATTATATCCCTGTCTAAGTTGAACCACCAGGTTCTTATCCCTTGGTTTAGCTGCTAAAGCCTCTTTAAGGTCAGTCCGGGCAGTAGAGCAAGCATGATCAAACCAACCCCTTTTACACCTATTCTTGGGCCCAGCCTCTTTAGTAAACTTCTTGTTGATGGTTAAATTGATTCTGTTAAAGTGGTCAATACTGTCAGTCGAGGTGACATCCTGTTCTAATATTGCCGTGATCTCCATCAGGCAACTAGAAATGATGGAATCAGATGTTATATCCGCTTTTTCCCCCTTCCACCTCAATCTATACCCATTCTGTCTATGAGGTTCAATATTAACAATATTACCCTGTTCACAAACATAGACATTGTTCCAGAAAGTTAATTCGGTATTCAAACAGTTGTGATCACTTAACATAATATCAATCACCTTAGGCGTGGGGCATAACGGAACAAGGGTTGAGGACATGCAAATAAAATCAATAATGGTGTTAGCGCCCCTTCCTTTAAAAGTTGGAATATATTCACCCAGATCATTTTTAGCATTGTCCATAATTTCCATGTCCTACTGTATCAGAAAATTATTCAAGGTTTCCCCATAGGTGTGGTGAGGAAAGTGGACATCAGCTTCCCCCAGACGGTTATACACACCGCAAACCTTCTGAGAAGATAGTGGGCATACAGAGACATTAAAATCCCCCACAAAAATAAATTCAAATACACCATTAAAATTCTTCACAAGATTGTTCAATGTCATATCTAATTCATTAATTGCAACATGTCTAGTCCCATCAAATGTATTATTATAGAAATTAATCAGAAGTATATTTCTGCTAGCTTCTTGTGTAAGCCATAGAATTTGTGAATGAGCCCCCACATTAACAAACTTTTTCACTGAGATAGGTAATTTAACTGATATCAACACCAGCAATCCTCCTTTAGCTCTACCGTGGGTTGAAGGCAATGCTGGGAGCTCATAGGATACAAAACCATTGATGCCTTTAAAGTTTTTGGACCAGGTTTCCTGAAGGCAGAGAATATTGAATAAATGCACAAAGTCCTTCCATCCTAACGTATCCTCCTTTGCCGCTAATCCAGCAATATTCCAGCTGACAATGTGACAAATTACCTTCTCTCTCTCTTGACTTACAGTAGGCTGCTCAACACTAGATATGGACATGTTATTCCCTATGTTAAAAGGCTCTATGTTAGGTATTAAGTTTGAGACATCACCCCCTATCGGCGTACAGTCTAAGCACACATCATTGCCCAGTTCATCTATAGACAAAATTACTTCTTCATTGAAAGTACTATTTACAGCATCCCGTAACGGGTCAATCTCATGTCAATCATTTTGGTCTAAGTAGCTCAGGGACTGAAACCTGTTCTGAGTTGGGACCTGGTAGACCATTCCACTATCAAACAAGGGAGTACTACCAAAGGATACAAATGGGTTGGGGGTATGTATGAAAGAATTATTCCCCCCTGACATAGGGTTCACCATATGCATGGGTGGGGTGAATAAGCCATTTTGTAAACCAGGGCAGAAGTTGGGTATCGCAGGTCTGTTTACCAAAGATGGATAGGTAAAATTACTCATTACCCTCTCCTTGCAATTGACGGGGGGTTGCCTGCTTAGATGATTATAAAAGTAGCCCAGTGGTCTAGCGACTACTTCTGTCTCTGACTGTGTGATTGCGGCTGCTCTAAGCAAGACAGTTGCAACATGTTGCGGGTGCTTAAAATTAATAATCACACAATCCCCCCCAGAGGCTTTTTTGGTGTTACCGATCCAGTTGACTCTTCTGATGGAGAGGATTTGGTCAGAGTAGCCGACTGGGTAACCACAATGACGATTTAACCAGGAGATTGTTTTATTCCTCAAAGAATCCGCCGTCTCGTGATCATTTGGGGGCTGGGTTAGGATCGGGACGTTTGTTAAAACCACAACGTAAGGTACACAATCGGGTGGAAGATCAACTGGCCGCCTACATATCCGTATGGGTACCCCATTGGATCCCCCTGTGGCATCTGGTGGAGCTGATACCACTGGTGCCGGTGCTGTCTTAGGAGCTGGTAATGTAGGTCTATCATTCTGTGTAGTACCCGACATAGTGCTTGTCGCCCCAACATTTGATTGCTTTGAAGATCTACCTGCCTCCTGGGTCATAGTAGGTAACAATACAGGTGGCTCTTTAGATGGATGTTTCCTGGTATTAATGGGGGGGGGCACTAGTTGTAGTTAGTGGCTGCACCCTATCATTTGTAGAGACAGTAGCTATGCATGCTGGCTTTTTAATATCTAATATTGACTTTTCCAATTTATCAGCATGCTGGTCCACCACGCCCCTCAATCTAGCAACTTCCGCCTGTAGATCTCCTATTTTATTTAACAAAGGCTCTACCACCATTTTAAATTTACTGTAGATAGTACTCAGGTTTTTAAAGTCTTTATTTCGATTAAAAAAAATCATAAAAGACAAATAATAACAAACATTAGGTCAGGCTTAATGGAAACAAATTTATCTTGTCCCGAAGATCCTATTTCCTCGGTATTCTCCATATGAGTGGTCTCTTTTTTATTCTTTCTGGTGATGTGGCTACCTCGCTTGGGAGCCGTTTTCCTACAGGCTCGCATAAACTTGGTAGCCCTACCAGATTGCTGAGGAGTTCCCCCAGAATTATCACATGGGTCGTCGTCCCCCCTTATTGAATTGTCTGGGACCATAGTTAGATCAACATGGATACTATTATTGTCAGGCTCCGCTACTGCGTCCTTGTCATTATCAATATTATCTGAGTTATTACAGTTGTTAACATCTGCAGACTGGATCAGTGGGGGGTCTGAAACAGTACTTTTCCCCAGTGATTTTCTTCTGTCACTGTTGATACTGGAGACCACTTTCAATAAATAGTTGTCTGGTAAGGTACTTTGGACTGACATTTTTGGGGTTACTCAAAAGGTCTCAGAAAATTAGTTCTTAAAACGAATGGGGGATAACGAACTTTCCACAATACCTCTCCTGTAGGTACTCACAGTTCGAACCAAGGGGGGTGGCCCTGCCCGGCCTCTTCTGGCCCCTGACAGCCACAGACGGCCCCGCCCTTGTCCCGGGCTTCTCCCGCGCGCGACTCGCGGGGCGAGAGGGGGTGTCAGCCTTTTGCAGGCGCCTCCGGGCGCTCTCGGCGCGTCACGAGCGCGCTTCCGCCCCACAGGCTGCTGGGGATTGTAGTGCCCCGGTGTCCGGTCCGGCGTCTATCTGTTCGCCTCCGCCGTTCCCCTCACGGCTGCGCCCGTTGGCGAGTGACCAGGCAAGTCTCTGGTGTTCCCCCATACAGAGTCGAAAGATTTGGGAACTGGGAGTCAGCCCATTGACCAACATGTGGACCAGACTCGTTTCCGATCCTCCCCTCCATGTGCAGGTACATGCTTGTCAGACAGCTCAGTAAAACTGGGCGACATCCTAGCAGCTGTGACATCCATGGAATCTAAAATGATACTGTGGCACTAGATCTACTATGAGAGGACCAGAGGCAAAAGACAGATAGTCGCTATGAACAAGGAGGCCATAGCCTACCAATTTTAATTGAATCCTCTAGTGGAAGATCAATATTTACACCAAGTATCTCCAAGAAATCTTGACCACAATGAATAGGCATGAAGATGCTGCACAACTAACCATTGAAGAGTGGAAATTGATTGTAGGTTGCCCTCTCTAAGTCAGAAGTCTGAAAGTGTGTGGATACATAGAAAATAGTTGTGTTCTTTATTATAAGATACTCATTTAACAAACTAGCAAATATATTTTCACTAAAATCATCATGAGGGGCACAGGCTAACAAAGATACCTATACAGATTATCAACAAACAAAATCTAAATATTATGTTAATGCTAAACAGCAGCTATTCTTAATTTCGATCATATTTCTTCTAGAAAAATATGTCAAAAACAAACAAATCTAAACTACTATAATACGGGTCAGAACTCAAAACTTCAAATCCATCAAAAGTCTTCAAAGGTTAATGTCATTAATAAGAAGTTCACTTCAAGGGAAATGTTCCGATGAAAACGTAATAACTTTCGCTGGATACCTAAGATACAAACATCAACTTCTCTGAAAGTAAGGAATCAAAATTCTAACTGATAAAAATAATGTGGCACTTTAAAAAAATGTAAAAGACTATGTTCAGCTTCAGCACTCCATCAAAATGATCCAATATTGATTTTCTCCTGTTGTACATCACTACAGGTTCATGGAGGTTTTTCAAAAACAAACCAATAGTCTTCCAAGTTAATGTCTCTTAGCTAGTTGTCAAGTACGTCCATTCAACTGTTGTATTCTTCTCGTTCGGTATTCTCATGGATCTTTTGACCACTGGTTGTTCTGGCTGTTTGTCACTCAAATCTGTTTTGAATACTTGGCTCTTGTTCTGTCTCATTTTTGTTTGTTCCTAATTTGCGATCTTCCCTTGATGCTACTTTCCTCCCTCTCTTGCCTCAGGCCATCCATTGTGGATGCAACTTTCATCTTTAGTCGCCACGTGATCTGCACAGGTTTGACTGAAACAGCTTGATTTTCTTTTGGGATTTTGAAAATGTAATGTTTGCTTTTTAATTTTCTTGAGCTCGAGTTTGCATAGTTGTTTTATTTGATCTTCACCACCCTCCTATGGGTCCAATTAGCGACTCAAGTTTGACATTCTGAATCAGTGGTTGGTTTCACTGCTTCTTTATCTGCGGTCTTCACACTCTTCCTCTGCAGTCTTCACACTCTTAATACGAGATGTGTGATTTCACTGTGGCAAGCCTGCACACTTCACAGCAGTATTCATTTTACTTCATGGTGTCCACACCACACCAGTTTGGCTCCAGAGAGCTCTTATGAACATGCTTCCTCACCACTACCCCGTCACTACTTTCTAGGTCAATCGAGCTTTTATTTGGCTATTTTAGTCATGAAAGGATGTAATAATAAATAACTATTAAAAAAATAAAAAACACAATTATAAAAGATATACATTACAATGTATTTCAACAGACCATTCATGATCAATTTATGAAGATATTGTAGTGCTTTCTTTCCAACTGCTTTGCCAACTAGTACCAATTCCATAGTTTTTTTCTCACACTCATAATGCACCTAATATAATTCATTATAGCATAAGTTAATTTTCACCCGACTATTGTTAAAATATAAATCAATTTTTATATTGCAATTTTAGCTTCCTTTAAAATAGAGATCAGAAAACGTTTCCTATGTATGTTATGCAATGTGCAAAACCGCATCAGATGTAAAGTGCTTTGTCTAGAATAATTTTCTCTAGAAAATGTGGGAAGATTTTTAAACTAAGTTCCACAATTAGCAAATGCAAAAAGGTTCAAGGAATTAAATGAAATATGTGTGAGGTAGAACCTCATTTGAGCATTCTGACCTAGACAGGGCGCCATATCTAGTGTGATTGACGGGTCACAATATATCACTATAATCTGCACTTTTTGTGCCTTTTCCAGTCGATCATTCAGATGACCAGTATAAACAGTCATTCTACTCTATCTTTGGAGGCACTAACTATTCTCTCAAGGTAAAAAAATATTTTGAGACCACCAAAGGTGCGAATGTCTGTTTCACAAAGGCAAGCGCTAGGTGAATGTTTTGCCAACATTTAACTGTTCGGAAGTAACACAATGCTGGCACAAGTCTTCAGCTACACCTCTGAAATGAGGATTAAGCCAGAATTTCCTAAAAATCCTGAACAATCATTATGTCCAGCATATTTAGGTCCATGCACATATCTTTCCATGTAATTAAGAATACGGTTTGGCAAAACACATTTTTCATCGCATGCTTTCCACAGATTATCATCTTTGGCACAACCTGCTGTTACCCACTTTTTCATTTCATCCTTCGCCACATTATTTAGCAAATTTTTAGTTAGTACTGATGTAGACAAAAAGCTATTTACAATATCCTTTTCGGAATTTCAAACTTCATTTAATTTTAATGTACTGGAAAAAAGGGCACGCCATTTTGCAACTTCATCCACATATTGATTGCAAAGTGTAACCATGACTTCTCCACTCTTAAGTGTTTCAAATTTTGCAACTTCAACTTCTCTTGGTAGTTGTAGTGCCTATAATAAATGTAAAATGTTTGGTCCATTTTTAATGGATGTGCCAGAGTATGTCATGAAACCCCTTTTTGAACAGAGCTGACCAAAATCATGGACAACTCCAAAACCATGTTGGCTATCTGTGCAGATTTTTAACACTCAACACATTGGCAAGGCAGAATGCTTTTGTAAATGGCAATTAATTCTGCTAATTGTGCTGAGGTTACATAACACCAGTATGATGCTTCAACAAGGTATGCTATTGTGCAAACTGCATATGCCACTCTGTGTTTCTTGATGGTTTTTTAGACAAGAACCATCTACACATAAATTTAAAACAGCCAATTTGAGTGATGCATCTTTAATATCTGTTTGGTACACAATTCTGTTACATTGATGCAGTCATTAGGTCGAGCCTAGCACAGGGCACATGTGCTTGTCAATGGGGAGGCTTCTTGTAATCACTCTAAACGTATTCTTGTGGGTCGGACTCCTCCCACATATTGGATTGGCCTTTGCGTGTGGCTTTCAATAATGAAAGCATGCAAATTGCCAAAGGCGGGCGCATGTCCCACCTCTTTGTTTACTGGTCACTCCCACTGCGTTTTGCTGTCGGGAGTGAGCAGGGACGCGCATGGTGTCAGCTGCATTCCTCGCATCCCACAGCGTTTTGCCTGCAGGACAGAGCAGTGCCTCCTTGTTTATCTTTCCATTCTTGCCTTGCGCCTTCCTTCTTCCCTCCCCGCCTCCCTGCCCACCCGCCTCTTTACTCCACGCACCTCCAGCAGCCCCTCTCGTGTTTTGCAGCACCTGCTTGAGGTGCCACCCTCCCTCACCCCTCCTAGGGCACATCGCCGTTCTGTATTTCGAGTCTGAATATTTACTTTGTCAAGTGATAAAACGCTCTTGTTTTCTAGCGCTGGGGACTTCTATTCTGTCTCATACTGTCAAGTGTTCCCTTGGTCTTTTGCAGAGAAGTCCTATTTTATTTTTAATTCAATTTATTTACACACCTTCACTATGAGTTAGTCAGGCCGTGGCTCTGATCTGGCCAACAAGAGAGTTAATCAATAAATTGACCAGCGAGTTAATAATTGAATAGTCACTGAGTGATGTCCGACAGACCAGAATGAGGGACTACGTGTCACTCTTTGGAATTTCCAAACATCTGGTCCATAACGCTTCGAGCTTTTACTGTCGGGTGAACAGAAAGAGGGAATTGGTCAGTTTGTTTGCTTGAGCCCCCCCCCCCACCCCTCCTTGGGTACATTGCGGTGTGTGTACTGAGAGGACTTTTTTACGGCACGCAGCCCTGTGCTTCTCAGAGTAGCTAGATGTGTAACAAGGGCGCGGTCGGCTTAGCTTTCTGAAATCTGAACCCTCTGTTTATTTTGTTATCATGGTACAGTTACAAAGCAAATTCAGGCACAATAAGGGTATTAATATCTAACTGATTGTTAGTTGGGAGACTTGTGGAGACATACTTTGTGACTGGTCTTGTGCTAGTTTCCCAGCAAATCTAGAATGTGCTTATTTGTACGGAACAGCACAAGGCCATTAGGCTCCCTCCAAAGTATATAATCAGTATGTAATCTCATTGATCACTACATTCCATAGAAATTGTATCAGACATATTGAAACTATAGAACATAGATGAACATCATGGGTAAGGGGATGAGGTAATGGGTATGTTGTCGAGGGAAAAAGGAAAAAGGTTCGCTGACTCTCAATGCAGTTCCAAATCTGCCCTGAGTGAGTTCATTCTTCTCCATGATAGTCCTATATCCTGCGGTACACATCTCATTGCGTATACTTTGAAACATCATTGATAGTGGATACAAAAAGCACAAAACAGCAGACCAAGGTCAAATACATTAGTTCCGTCTGTTCCCAACATCAGATGGTGCAACCACTTCCAACATCTGCTGCTTAAGGATGTATAATGAAACAGGTATACAAAAACAACAAGCATTGGAAATGCAATAGGTCTCGCATTAGGAAAGTTTGAGCGATTGTTATTGTAAATGACACTTTTTTATTTATGTGTTGGTTTTGAAAATAGCAAAATTAATAGCTTTGTCAGTTACAATGTCAATAGTTTTAACTTTCGCAAATGTGACACCTATAGCATTTGTAATGCAATGTGTGTTGTATTTACGTGACTTAGATGTATTGATATTACAAATAACAATGGGTTTTATTATTGTAAATAATTAATACTTAAATAAAAGTTATTGTAATTTATAATGGCAATACCTTAAACGTTTGTAAATAACTTTTGTGAAGATTATGTTCAGTGTATTTTATTGTGACGAAAATCCAAGAACATTGCATTTGCACCTACACACACACACAGAGGCACACACACACACACACACACATATAGATGTGGTGGTGGTGGATCTGGGGGATATGGTGGTGGTGGATGTGTTGGTGGATGTGTTGGTGGATGTGGTGGTGGATGTGGTGGTGGATGCGGTGGTGGTGGATGCGGTGGTGGTGGAAGCAAATTGGAAACTTGCAGTGTTTGGATAATGTCATTAATGACATCATTTAACATGTCATGCACGATGCTATATGTGAGGTTTAAGCACTTCATGAGTGGGCAGGGATGCATATTGGCACCCTTCCTCTTCTCCCTATACATAAATGGTGGGGAAGAAATGCTCCAGGCAGCTGGTGTGGATACCCCTTGGATTGGGAGGCGGCTTATTCCAATACTCTTGTACGCAGATGAAACCGCCATTGTGGCACTCCCTCCAAACAGTCTGCAGGTTTTAATAGACTCTATGGAAGGGAGAGGTATGAAAATTAATAGCGCAAAAACTTACACCATGAGCTGTGGTCGAGCAAGAGGGAAACATAACATGCATTTCATCAATGGGAGGAAACTACAATGTACGAATACCTTTAGCTAGTTAGGAATTCAGTTTGCCTCTAAATTGGAATAGAAGCGCCACAGGAAAATCTGTGTATCTAATATGATTAGAAACAATGAAGGTTTGACTGGGTTTGCCTCTAAGCTAAGTACCAAACCCATTGCAGAGCTGCTATATAACACTAAAACAATTTCTGCTGCAACATACGGTGCAGGGATTTGGGGCATGGGGATAATGCATTCTTAGAAAGTAGAAAATACATTTCTAAGGAGGATTATAGCTGTACCCCGTTCAATGCCGGAACCGATTGTTCATTGGGAAGTGGGAGCTGACTTACTATCAGCCACTTTTATCATGGCGAACTGTATGGTCCAAACAAGAGGCTATGCTTCCTAGATCAATCATTAAGGACTGTATGGGTCTAAACTCAATCAACAAAATACTCGGTTTAAGGCATATAAAATAGGCATGGTTGGGCATGGGCCATACAAAAGGGGATCCCTGGGTACACCTGTAGAACAGCACTGGTTGCTCTAAAAGATCTAAAAGAGTACGTGTTCAGCGTCTGTCATGAGAAATGAAACAAAACTCCCACGCTATTCAGGACACGACGGGCAGGAGAGGGGGCGGAGCGGGGAGAGGTGCGACACAGCAGGCAGGGGAGGAGAGTAGGAGGAGGAGGGGGGAGGAGAGTAGGAGGAGGAGGGGGAGGAGAGTAGGGGAGGCACAATCATGTCACTGGGTAGCGACTATCAGCAAACTCACCCGAGGTCTGCAAAAATGGATCAGTCCGCATGTGTGTCTGTGTATGTTCCTAGTACTCGTGAGTTGATAATGAAACAAAACTCCCACGGTGTCAGTGGGACGCTATATTGCACTGAATGAGAAACCTTTCAGAGTATATTAGTTTCTGGTCCAGCAGCTGTGGTCTACCAAAGAATTCTTCGAGCAAGTGGCAGACAAACAATCCCGCCTGCTTAGAACCCGTGATCGGGGCGCCGCCATGTTTGAAGAGAACACCTCACAAAACACGCGTGCGGCCAAGCTGAACAAAGCCCGGGGACTCCCCCTTGTGTCTCACGCTGAGGTATTCACACCGAGTTATCGCACTTCGTCACAAAAACAAAGCAGTTTAAACCTCGCGTTTGTGGTGTATGGTATACGATTACACATAGATGCTCTGCATAATTTCAAAAGTCAATGAAATACAATTATTTAACAAGACGGAGGGAAGGCAGATAAGGGGAGGAGAAATGTGACACGGCGGGCAGGGGAGGGGGCGGAGCGGGGAGAGGGTTATCGCACTTTGTCACAAACACAAAGCAGTTTAAACCTCGCGTTTGTGGTGTATGGTATACGATTACACATAGATGCTCTGCATAACTTTCAAAAGTCAATGAAATACAATTATTTAACAAGACGGAGGGAAGGCAGATAAGGGGAGGGGGAGGAGAAATGCGACACGGCGGGCAGGGGAGGGGGCGGAGCGGGGAGAGGGTGTGAAAGCAGCAGGGGCCTGGAGTGCGGCTGAGGGAACTGATGTGCACGCGCTTTTAAGCTCAATGCGCATGCGCATTGAGCTTAAAAGTCACGGGCACTGCAAGGAATCGCCACGATTCCTTGCAAGTTAGTTAAAGAGTGGTTAAGCCCCCATAGTCTCGCAAGCTCGATGCGCATGCGCATCGACAGGCGAGACCTAAAAAGGAAAGTGCACTCCAATGAAGTCAACTATACGAAAGATATTTTTTGAATGTCTCTTCTTTATTCAAAATCGTTAATTTTCTGCAAACAAGGGCACAGCCAACGCATTTCGTTCCCCTAGTGCCACGGGAACTTCATCAGGGCTGCAAAAGTTGTAACATATATATACATAAATATACATAAAGAGGTGAAGAACAGTGCAGAAATAAATTCTTATACACACAATGGGACTAATTGTAACGAATCAAGATAGACCCAAAAACAAAAAGACACACACATTACATAAATATTAACATCACAAAATAACAATTGCAATATATACAAGTTAAAAACACTCGTTATCCCTAAGGCCCTAAGGAAAAATAACAGGGCAGTCCAGTGCAGACAGCTTTAAAGTGGATGGAATTAAAATTTGGTTTTCACAGTCAACTAATATCAATCCCAGTCTCATTTTCTTATTGAAAAAAGGTGGGTTAATTAGTTTGTTTAAAAAAGAAAGAGAAGGGAAAGACCAATGGTATAGTACTAAAGTCCATCCAGAGATTGTAACAACAGGTCTAATAGAGAAAGAAGAAAAGAGGGAACAAGCTAATATTTCTCAAATGAAATGAAAAAATGCAATAAAAAAAAATATATGTAGTGGGGGGTAAAGAAAGAGATCAGAAACAAACAGGTAAAGAAGAGAGGGAAGAAGAAAGAGAGCGAAAGGAATCCCAAAGCAATGTGTGCCAATATTAATCCTTAGTCAAAAAGGAGATTTAGATTCTGATTGGATGTCTTAAAACACAATTTATTTTAGACCATATTTCAAATGTAGGGGCTTACCATGAATATAGATTGCGCAAAAACGGGTCATCAAGATTAATGTAGGGATAATCTTTCCTGGTAAAAGCGTCCCAATAGAAGAGTTCTAGTGTTCAAAAAAGGGGAATTTATAATTATAGCGCTCCATATGGTCTGTCTAGAGGTTCACAATAAAGTAGATAGTCCTTCTTAGGACCCTCTGATATATCCACACTCATTATTGGGATCAATTATTACTACAATCCGTAAAGAGTGAGTGGATTCTAAACCATTGCAATATATATACCTTAAAATAATCCTAAAGGTACCACGTCCGTATTCCCTAGGAGTTCCACAATAAGAGACGTCTTCGTATAGTCAAATTCACTGGAGTAACAGAGAAAGGGCAAGTAAATATTCAGTGATTTAAGTTTGTGTAGGCTTGAAAGGCCACCCAATAGATGACTTCTTATAGATGGAAACGCTACCAAGCTACATGAGGTTATAGCTGAGGAAACAAGTTTGAACTACCTAAAATTGGAAACACAAAATAAATTTTATTCATAAGACCCAGAGACTATAGTATACATACCAGGTGATCGCCAAAGGACTTATAGATTTTTTTATAAATAGGGTGCTCAGATTGTCAATTTATGGACTGTAAGAAAATCTATATGCATGGCAAGCCCCTACATTTGACATATGGTGTAAAATAAATTGTGTTTTAAGACATCCAATCAGAATCTAAATCTCCTTTTTGACTAAGGATTAATATTGGTACACATTGCTTTGGTATTCCTTTCGCTCTCTTTCTTCTTCCCTCTCTTCTTTACCGGTTTCTTATCTTTTTCTTTACCCCCCACTACATATATATTTTTTAATTATATTTTTTCATTTCATTTGGGAAACATTAGCTTGTTCCCTCTTTTTTCCTTTTTTTATTCGACCTGTTGTTACAATCTCTGGATGGACTTTAATACTATACCATTGGTCTTTCCATTCTCTTTCTTTTTTACCAAACTAATTAACCCCCCTTTTTTGAATAAGAAAATGAGATTGGGATTGATATTAGTTGACTGTGAAAACCAAATTTTAATTCCATCCACTTTAAAGCTGTCTGCACTTGACTTCCCTGTAATTTTTTCCTAGGGATAACTAGTGTTTATAACGTGTGTATATTGCAATTGTTATTTTGTGATGTTAATATTTATGTAGTGTGTGTTTTTTGTTTTTGTTTTTGGGTCTATCTAGATGTGTTATGATTAGTCTCATTGTGTGTATAGAAATTTATTTCTGTACTGTTCTTCACCTCTTTATGTATATTCATGTATATATATGTTACAACTTTTGCAGCCCTGATGAAGTTCCAGTGGCACTAGGGGAACGAAACGCGTTGGCTGTGCCCTTGTTTGCAGAAAATTAACGATTTTGAATAAAGAAGAGACATTCAAAAAATATCTTTCGTATAATTGACTTCATTGGAGTGCACCTTCCTTTTTGTTTTTGTTTTTGTATCATTGATAGTGGTATCATAGCTTGCATGGATACATTTATTCAGATACAAATTGGTTACAGTGATGGCATCAACATCCTCTTCCGGACTTAGTGCAACTTGAGGGGTAGTCAGCATTGCATTCCAGTTAGATGAGATGGGCTATGTACGCAGTCCTAGAGTGTCCTCCCTGTATAGAGAAACCCCCTCCCCCCCCGGCCCATACAAGAATGGAGTGTGACAAGGTTATTACGGTCTGTGTTTCTTTTAATCTCCAGGGCTTCGTAATAAGGCGCTTTGCCACTATGAAGCCTCATTTCAGGAAGCATGTGGTTACCCTGTGTTTCCTGTGTCTCAAGAGGATGCCCAGTGTACAGACCTCCCATGTGCACACAAACTGTGGGTCGGGACAGCCCGAGAGATGTTGTGTAACCCGCCTCAGAATTGCTGCAGCGAGGGGCATGACCATAACATGTGACGTGCTGCTGCTGTCTGTGTACGTCAGGTGTCCGAACTGCTGCTACGCTTATTTTGCGCATATGCACTTTTTAAACCTTACTTACTTTTAAACATTTTAAACTTACTGTTTCCTGTCTGATTGAATTGATTCTGCCTCAGTTTGGCTGTCGACTTGCCCCGACTGCCTCTGTTCTCTTCCGGTGGTGTCCGTCCGCGCGAGCGGGTCCACCGTGTTTCCTAGGTTAGCGCTCTAGCGCTAATTAAGTGTGGGCTTTAAAAATTACTCTGGAGCGAACGCGCAGAGTGAGTGACGCGCTGCTGCTGGCTGTGAACGTCAGGTGTCAGAACTACTGTTACACTTATTTTGCACATATGCACTTTTTAAACCTTACTTACTTTTAAACGTTTCGAACTTACTGTTTTCTGTCTGATTGAATTGATTCTGCCTCAGTTTGGCTGTCGACTTGACCCGACTGTCTCTGTTCTCTTCTGGTGGTGTCCGTCCGTGCAAGCGGGCCCACCATATTTCCTGGGTTAGCTCTCTAGTGCTAATTAAGTGTGGGCTTTACAAATCACTCGGGGCGAACACGCAGCAGGCGCTCGCAGCAGGTGCGCCAAAGGCAAGCCCGTCTGCACCCGTCCACATCCCAGACGCGCCCGGCGCTGGAAATGCTGCTTGATCTGTACTACTGCTCGACTGACTTTCACCATAGATAGGCTATGGGAACTGTGCAAGGATGCGAGCTGTTGCTCCCCCTTGCCCCCTTACAGTATATCCAAGGGAACGCTATGTTCTCACTGCGGTTGGCGCCAATCTTATCCTCTGAACCAATTGGTAATCCCCTGACTCGGGCTCCTCTCGTGCGATCTAATTTTAATAGGTCCAGGACTGAAGGTAAATTGCTTGGCTTGCTCCTTAATACTAGATCTATGCGTAAGCACGCCCTCAATATATTTGAATTGCTGGAAGATGTCAGCCCGGATTTCTTATTTTTAACGGAGATGTGGCTATGTGACTCATCTAATCCTGCAGTTGCCACAGCCATTCCTAAGGGCTACCAAATGGTCGGGAAAGATCGCCCTAGCGCCAGGGGAGGAGGCATAGCCATTATTTTTTAGAGCATCTATTCCTGCGTGCTTCTCCACTCTGAAGATGTTGCCGGGGCTGCAATCTCAGGGTTCCATCTGGTAATATCTCTCCATCAATCAATGGCCGGCTTACTTGTGTATAGACCACCGGGCCCCGCTGGGCTGTTCAACGAAGCTATTAGTAATGCCGTGGCCCCCATTGTGCTTAAATACAAACACTGTTTAATATTAGTGGACTTTAATGTCCGCATGGATAATGTCAACGATCCTGATGCTACTAGCTTAGCGGAGGCGCTGAATATTTTCAACCTGAATCCTTGTTTTTTTAACTCGACCCACGAAAAGGGCCTTGTTCTTGACCAGGTCTTTTCTACATGGGACTTGGATGTCTCTCCCCCTCGGCCACTGGTGTGGTCAGACCACTTCCTTTTGGAGTTTAGAGTCCACCGTGAGACCGCACCCTCTAACATCCAGAGTAAGCCCCGTATGGGCAGTTTTAGAACTTGCCATTGTATTACACCCTAAGCAGTGATGGTGGCCCTTGACTCCCACCCACTCGTTTTGAGTGGTAATATGGAAGACAATGTTACTGTCCTGGATAACTGGCTTCTGCTTCATGCAGCAGAGCATGCCCCTCCCTCTTCTCGTCCTGCCTTGACCTCTCGAGTCTCTGCTCCTTGGTTTACGCCTGCTATTAAAGAAAGCAGGAGGACCTGCAAAAGACTCGAGATAGCGTGGCGGAAAAACTTGGAGAGCAGGGAGAAAATTATGTATAAACAAGCACTTAAACTGCATCACAAACTTATCCTCAAAGGGAAAAAATGATTTTTCTTATCAAGAATAGAAGCTGCCAGGAATACAAATAAAGAGATTTTTAAAATTGTAAAGGAATTTGCATCCCCCAATGCTGTGACTAGGACTTTTCCCCCCTTTTGCCTTTTTTTTTCCAAAGTACTGGAAAAATATGTTAACTCAGTCACTTCTGCATTTCTTGACTAATAACATTTTGCATCAAAGCCAAACTGGGTTTCGCCCTAATTTTAGCACTGAAACGGCATTTCTGGAAATTTCTTAATCCATTAAGGGCGTTTTGGATAAAGGCAGCAAGGCCATGCTGATGTTGTTAGATCTTTCAGCAGCCTTTGATACCGTCCCTCACAGCCGACTCCTGGAGAGACTCCAGAGGCTGGTTTTAGATGGACGCTTCTCAAATGGTTTGCCTCTTTTCTGTCAGGGCGCCAACAAACTGTTTGGCCTCCCCCTTTTTCCGTCTTAATCCCCCCTCTTGAGGTGGGTGTACCTCAGGGCTCGGTGCTTAGTCCAACTTTATTCAATCTGTACATGTCCCCATTGGCTAGTCTAGTTGAGTCGCATGGAGTTATAATAGGGTTGTATGCTGACGACTCGAAACTCCTTTTTACATGCAACAAGGATTCAGAGTTCAAGTGGGAAGCAATTGAGGCCTGCTTGTCGGCGGTGTTCTCCTTGCTCCAGCTGAATTAACTTAAATGTAATTCCGATAAGTCGGAAATCATCTCCTTTGGTTATCCATCTAACAACTTATGGCAGAACTGGTGGCCTCAGGACATGCACCCTCCCGCTAACCCGGTGTCGTCCGTAAAAAATCCTGGTGTAAAACTGGACAATTATCTTGAGTATGAAGCCACAGGTTCAGACTGTGGCCGGTCAGTGCTTTGGCTTTCTGAAAATGCTCAAACAATTTCTTCCATTAATTTCGATCCCTTACACGAAAACTGTAGTCCAGGCCTTGATTGGTTACAGGCTGGACTACGTAAACATTCTTTATCTGGGTCTTCCAGAGTATCTGTTTACCCGTCTTCAAGTAGTGCAATATGCTGCAGCCAGGGCCATTCTTTCTCTTGGCCCCAGGATCTGGTTGTCTGCTCATTTGAATTCTCTCCACTGGCTTCCGATCCATAAGCGGATACAGTTTAAGGCCCTGGTGCTGGCTTTTAAGGGCTTACATGGGTATGGTGCCCCTTACTTGAGGAAGAGAGTTCAATTTTATCATCCACAATGCTCTCTTAGCTCCGCCTCATTGGCGCTAGTCTGCACTCCAGTGGTGAAATACTCTCGAATTGGAGGCCGCTGCTTCCGGCTGAGAGTGGCAAAACTATGGAATGATCTGCCACTTGCTATGAGACTTCTTCAGGATCTGCTTCCCTTCAGAAAAGCCTTAAAAACATGGCTGTTTCAGCAATAACATAACACTTTGCGCTCTGCACACTTTCCTTTCCTGTCTAGTTCAGTCACACTCACCCAGCTCCGGGACACTCAGTAGAGTAGCTGTGCTCTTTATAAAACCCTGGTTAACATAACATAACATGTGCTGGCAATGCTGCAGTGGGGAGAGGCCACATCCATTCTATGAAAATAACTATTGATCCTCTTGGAGGTAAGATATGCCTTGTGTAGGATGTACAATTGTATCATCCGGAACCTGGCATTGTGAGGGACATATGTGAGGCCCTCCAGAACAATTTCCCACTTCTTAGAAGTGCAATGTTGGGACATGTCCGTCTCCCATCGGTGCCGCAATGAAGACTACGATACGGCGGTTTGCAATCGAAGTGCATCTGCCAACCACTGGGTGAGATGCCGCCCCTCTTCCATGACATGTTGATATTGTAGCATGAGGTGAGTCTGTGGTTCCTGTGTGACGTTCCCCAGAGTGGCTGTAATGTGCCTGTCCCAAGAGGTGTGACTAAGGAAGCGCCCCGGGGCAGCTCCTCCCATGTCAGTGTCTCATGTGGTACAAGTGTGCCATTGTGGTACAGGTCCCCTAGTGTTTATATACCCACTGCATACCACGCCGAGATCTCAGTCAGGATTGTTATCCTGCTGCCCTTCGGCATACCTGATTCAGAAAAGGGGGTGGTGATGAACAGAGTGTCTGAATTAAGCAGACCACTCTTACCCAGTCCAAAGATCAGGGCTTGATCCATCACAGTTTTTTAGCTCACTGCACAATCCCAGCTCAGAACTTGACTATATGCAAATTAGTCTGACCCTGGCCCAGTGCATCATGGGTACAGGGCAGACCAAACTACCAAGCCAATTCTTATACTGGGAAGGAAACAAGCTACCGGGGACCGGTTTCTGGCATTTCAGCCGTCTTCGGCCCGGCTAGCTTGAATCCTGATGCTGCAATGAGCTAGGGACTCACATCTGAGTATACCCTTCCACGCTTATGGTGGACAAAAATGATTCAGAAAAGGGGGTGGTGAATCGTTTTTTGCCACTATAGGTGTGGCAGGGTATACTCAGACATGAGTCCCTTTCTCACTGCACCATCAGGATTCAAGCAAGCCGGGCCGAAGACGGCTGAAATGCCAGAAACCGGTCCCCGGTAGCTTGTCTCCTTTCTGGTGAAGAATTGGCTTGGTAGTTTAGTCTGCCCTGTTCCCATGATGCACTGGGCCGGGGACAGACTGATTTGCATATAGCCAGGTTCTGAGCTGGGATGGTGCAGTGAGATAAATAACGGTGATGGATCAAGCCCTGATCTTTGGACTGGGTAAGAGTGGTCTGCTTAATTCAGACACTCTGTTCCTCACCACCCCCTTTTCTGAATCGTTTTTGGCCACTATAGGTGTGGCAGGGTATACTCAGACATGAGTCCCTTTCTCACTGCACCATCAGGATTTAAGCAAGCCGGGCCGAAGACGGCTGAAATGCCAGAAACCGGTCCCCGGTAGCTTGTCTCCTTTCTGGTGAAGAATTGGCTTGGTAGTTTAGCCTGCCCTGTTCCCATGATGCACTGGGCCGGGGACAGACTGATTTGCATATAGCCAGGTTCTGAGCTGGGATGGTGCAGTGAGATAAATAACGGTGATGGATCAAGCCCTGATCTTTGGACTGGGTAAGAGTGGTCTGCTTAATTCAGACACTCTGTTCATCACCACCCCCTTTTCTGAATCGTTTTTGGCCACTATAGGTGTGGCAGGGTATATTCAGACATGAGTCCCTTTCTCACTGCACCATCAGGATTCAAGCAAGCCGGGCCGAAGACGGCTGAAATGCCAGAAACCGGTACCCGGTAGCTTGTCTCCTTTCTGGTGAAGAATTGGCTTGGTAGTTTAGTCTGCCCTGTTCCCATGATGCACTGGGCCGGGGACAGACTGATTTGCATATAGCCAGGTTCTGAGCTGGGATGGTGCAGTGAGATAAATAACGGTGATGGATCAAGCCCTGATCTTTGGACTGGGTAAGAGTGGTCTGCTTAATTCAGACACTCTGTTCATCACCACCCCCTTTTCTGAATCCTTCGGCATACCTAGCAGTGGAATTGCAGGTCGTAGGGCATGATGTGTTTGGTGAGGTATAGACAGAGGCGAAAGCAGCGAAAGGCCACCCGCAGCAGCAGAAGTTGAGGCCAGGACAATTTGAAACCGGGATGAAAAAAATTAAGAAGGGCATCCAGTCGTCAGGGAGGACCATCCATTGCAGTGTCCGAAAGGTGCAGTCCCACCATCCAACGGACAACCCATTGCGTTTGTTAAGTGAAGTAATAATACTCTAGAGTTGGCACTGCCCATCCCCCTTGACTCGATGGCAGATACAGTTTTGAGGGTACCCCTGCAGTAAGTTCTATTCTAGATGAGCTCTCTGATCATCCGCTCAAGTGAGCGGAATAAAGACGGAGGGGGTACAGTGGCAGATTAGTGAAAAAGTAAAGAGGCAGAAGTACTATCATTTTTGGGAGTGCAACTCGTCCAGTGACTGAGAGAGGAAAGGTCTTCCAAAAAGGCATCTGTGCCGTAGAGAAAGTGATTGCCCTCTTAAGATTACCATCAAGGAGGTCCTGATTTGTGCGATAAATTTGCTCGCCCAAATAGCGGAACATAGTAGGCTGCCAAGCTATCTGGTCTCCATTAATGATGAGTGCCGGGTTGGGTATGCTAGAGATGAAGGGAAACGAGCAGGACTTTCCCCTGTTAACATTAAGTCCGGACAGACTTTCGAAGCGAGTAAAGAGGTCAGGGAGGATACCTGGAACTGGGCAGACATCTCTAACATATAGTAGCAGGTTGTCCGCGTATAGCGATATTGCATGCATTTTGCCACCCAGTGGTGTGCCCCATACTTCCGCCGATGCACGCATAGCTAGAGCTAATGGCTCTATAGCCGAAGAGGAGTAGGGAAAGGAGACAGCCCTGTCCTATGCTTTTGCAAACCTTTAGCTGTGCCAAGACAGTGCTACCCGTTTGGACCCTCAGCCTCTGGGTGTGATAAAGAAGTTTCACCAGGGCGTATATATCCGGAGCCAGTGCCATATTTTGGAAGAACCTCAAAAAGATAAGGCCATTCAGCAATGTAAAATGCCTTCTCTAGATCGAGGAAAAGATAGCCCGATTGCAGACAGATGTTGGGGGCGTACCACATGATTCGGAAGAGGCAGCGCAAATTATAAGAGGTGGTATGGTACGCAAGGGAACAAACCCGTTCTGATAGCGTGTATCCAGGAGAGCACCAATGGGGTCAGCATTTCTGCCAATACCGTAGCCAATACTTTATAGTCCACGTTCAATAATGCCAGCGAACGATAGGTTCACAAATGTGTAGGATCCCTATTGGGCTTTTGTATAGAGACAAGTGTGGCATCTCATCGAGAATCAGGAAGGTGGGAGAAGAGGAATACTCTCCACTTGCTGCAGATGCCGGGCTAGAAGGTCCGTGTGCGCCTTATGGAATTCAGATGGACGGCCAGCTGGGCCCGGCGTCTTCCCTGTGGCAAGAGTTCTCATTGCGTCCTGGATCTCAATAAAGGTAATAGAGGCATCAAGGTACCCATGCTGGTCTGCTGTCAGTGTGGGGAAGCGCAACTCTGGCAGAAAAGAGTCAATTTTTGTTACAGGCGCAGCCAGTTTTGATTGGTAAAGTGAGGTGAAATGCAGGACCAGTTCCTTATTAATTTCGTACTGAGTATAATGCATTGTGCCTTCAGGAGACCTCAGCACAGTGATTGGATGCGCTGGCCACTCCAGGTGAATAGGCCCGGCAAGGGGAGATCCCGAACGATCCACAGTCATGTGCACCTTGACCAAGTGTGCTGCATAATTGAGACCGTGTAAGCGCTCCATTAGCCTGGTTTCTGAATGTCGACTAGGCTTGATTTATGGTAGGGATCCGTGACAGAGCACATCTCGGATGCCAGTAGGGTCGGTTCAACCCTAGATAACTCGTCTTCCACTTGTTTTAGCATGCCTCATTCCAGTCCCAGACAATGACCCCGCAGTGTCACTTTGAGCGTCTCCCATTCTATCAGAGCCGATGATGCAGTACCTGCTTTGTGGTGAAAGTATTCGGCGATAGCTGGGTGCAGGAACTCGCAAGGGGGCGCTGCAACATAGCCACCAACTGGAGACCTGAGGAGGTTCAGCGCTGCAAGCAGGATTAATGTATTGTGGGTTGTGGTTGGAATGCTTGCCACCTAAGTAATCGGCTTGGGAAATGGAGGGCAACAAGTTAGGCATGCATTATATCCTGTCTATTCAGGCGTGCACGTTATGTGGGTGAGAATAAAAGGAGTATACCCTAGTCAGTGGTTTGCAGGATCTCCATATTTCCTTCACACTCCACTGGTGCATCCATTCCAGAGCAGCGATGCATTTGTGGCAGTTACTATACTCTACAAGGGAGGGAAGGAGGGACCCAGGCTTGTGTCCAGGACACTATTTAAGTCTCCTCCCAACAACCTCAGGAAACCACACCATTTAGAAAGCACCTGGGATTTGTACCATAAAAAGGAACCCTTGTAAGTGTTAGGGGCCTAAATGTTGCCCAGCGGGAGGTGGTGGCCATCCAGCCTCCCTTTGATTATGATGTACCTGCCTTCAGTATCTGTCACAACCTCCTCAGCCTCCTCAGCCTCACCTCCATACCCTGCAGGCGTAAGAGGAGTAATTTGTGGCAAAAACTCACCCCCTCCATCTGTTTTGCAGTCTAGTCGCCTCTGGGTGTGCCAAATGCAACTCTTGCAATAAAGCAATTTGGACATGTCACTTCAGATATGAATACACTGCATATCTATGAGACTGAGTATGCATATCCTGAACATTCCATGTGATAATGCGTTGGGATGTCATGTGATGTCTAGGTGATAGAGTATGTGATGTGGTAACCTGAAAAGTGTACATTGGACTATAAAGAAGGGAAAGATTAAAAGTCTGCGATGAGGGTGTACAGTGGAACCAAAATATCATACTTAAACCTGGCGCCGGCGTGGCTTGTCGTCAATACCAAAAGAGTGGACCTCAAGGAAGGCAGCCCAAGCCAAGACCTCAACAGTATCTATCTAAGTGAACCCTCAGTAATGTGAGTAAGGGGGTAGAGTGGTTACACAAGTTGTATAGTTCAACATCCCCTATCAGTGCAAAGGGAAAATATAGTCCCCGTAAGAGTCACAGGCAATAACCAGCCATTTGGCTTTGCACACATTTGTCTCCCTATACTTGAGGGGGATGGAAAGACCCCCTCCATAGTTGCACCTGGGCCCCACCCTCTGCATCCTGCAAAAGCAACTTACATATTCATTAAAGTTGGAAAAATCTGAGTGGACTTGGTGTGGGAGCAACTTAAAACATTAGCGGTTGAGGGCTGGAGCCTGGGGCAGGCCGTCTCAAGGGAATGCGGTGCGACCTCTAAATAGTGAATTAAGACAACAGGGAGGCTTCAGGCAGCAACTCCTTGAGCCATCGCTCAGTAAATGCGACCGCATCTTGGCCTTCCAGCCCCTTCTGGACAAATCTTGTTGTGTATGGACTGACCTTCTGCGTCTTCCACTCTGGATTCCAGGTTCTGGATCCTGATGTCCTATTCCTGTAATCCCTTCTCTAGTAATTTAGTGGCGGATTGGGCCTTTGTGAGAGTCTGTTACGTGGTCGTTCCTTGTTCAGCTAGTTTTCTGTGATCTGCCTGGAGTAAGGTGAGATCTGCCACCACATTATCTATCTTGGATTCCAGGAATACACATGAGCGCTCTATTGCCTTCAGCACAGTGTCAACCCTGTCTCCGGGGAAGAAAGGTTGATTCTCGGGGTCCATTTGATCAACTCGATCTTCGAGCACAATGAGGCCCTGGAGTTAGTATTTCGGGTGCAACTCTGCACAGTTTGACTCAATTCTGTGGTTGGGCGTAAACAGCAGGCAGGTGGAGGTTGATATGTTACAATGGACTGATGTTCTTATGGTGACACACCACTGTGCTGTGACTCCGTTTATTGCAGGAAGACCCATGGGACTTGAGGGCTGTATCAGCCAAGAGAGCACGGCACGTAAAGATGTGTAGATTATAGAGGCGAGGTAAGGCAGATCACCACCCTCGTGCAGCCAGTTCGGAGTTAGATGTTCACTAGTAGTATCATTCAGAAATAAACACCGCACATCTAGGGCAATTCAGAGCACAAGGCTTTGACCTGTGAGCATAATCATGTCTGGCAGTGCATTGAGCTATAATCGTGCAGGCCGAGGAGTCTCTAAGCATTGTGCTGAAGTGGAAGGCCTAAGGAGATGGGCTCTCCTAGGATCCGAGAGTTACAGGCTTTGCCTCACTTCATGGGTTAGCAGCAGCTGCACCCGTGATGCCAAGAGTGTACTCAACAAGTCTTGTTACTCAGTAGGTTCTCAGGGGAGAGGCGCCGTATGCAGCAGTATGTGTTACAGTCAACATGATGCAGCTTGTATACATGTGCAGGTCGGGCGAACAAAACATGCAGTTGCCAACTCACTGTGTCCCTTCCCAAGGCACACAGGCAGCTGCCAGGCGCTGCGGTACTTCTAGTGTGTATTGTGGCAGCCCGTCTGTGCCTCACTATGCTAGCGGAGTCCCGGGAGCATCCGCAGCCTGCCCTCTCTCTTACTGAAGACGGCTGGTGGCAGACACAGTCCTCTATAAACCTGCAGCTCAGGCGTTGCCAGCAGTGATGCTCTGCTCCTCCTCTCCTCAGCGCTACTCTCTTCTGGCCTTCAGGCTACGGCAGCAACAGGCAGGCCGCCCCACCGCCGGCATGCTGGGGGCTCCACGACTGATCAGGCCTCTCTGTTCGCTGGCCCTCATCAGCTCCAAGCTACAACAACCAGCTGGCTCGGCTCCTCTGGTCAACGCAGTCAGCACCTCTGTGTGGCCCGCAACCGGGCCTCAGCCCGAGGCGATAGCAAGCAGGACGTCATGCCTCCAGTATTCCGGAGGCTTCACAGTGACTTCCAACTCCTCTGGCCCCTCGTAATCAGTCGTACAGGGCAGCTGCGAGGTTCCGGGCTTGTCACCCCCAGGTAGGATGTGCTACTACCTTACTTCCATGCTGCCTCCAGCATGCCCTCTGTCCACATCAGCTGTCAACAGGTCGATCCGGTCCACTTCGCAACAGGTATGTGGCTAGGGGCACCCCAGGGGATAGACAGGACAGCTGCGAAGGGTGGATGTCACTCCTGGGTGGGGGCAATATAGCGGATAATAGGGATGGGTGGCGGAGCAGCATTAAGGCTTGTTAGCTATCTTGGCCCTGCAAGCTAAGTTTGGTATCCACTGATGATAGTAGCCAACCATTCCCAAAAATATCCTCTGGATCATTGATGACTTCATTATCTGACTTGCAGAGATTTGTTCTGTTGACACCTTCCTCGCTCACTTTTCAATTTTGTGATCCAGATAAATAACCCCTTCCTGGCAATATTGCAATTTGTGAGACACTTATGACCATTTTGCGTTAGATGGTTTAGCAATGCGTTGTATCTAGCTTGCAAACTTCCTTCGTTTTCCTCTGACCATCAGATCAATAATATATTTCTCCAGCACTGAATAACCGGGCAGGTGCAAACGCTCTAAATCTCTCTGCAAAATTTGGTAGAAGATTGACGGACACTCTGCATAGCCTTATGGTATTCTATACCACACCATTTTTGGATTTCAAATTCTAGACACAAAGAGAATCTGGATATCCTCAAGAAATGGAATGGAGAAAAATTCTTGATTCAAATTTATTATCGTGAACCACTCTACATCGGCAGTGATTTGGGACAAAATATACATCATAAAAGATGCTTTAAACGGTGAAATTCAGAAACATGTCACTAAAAAATCACCTGGAAGGATCAAACAAGATATTTGAGAGGTAGCCTCTCCCACAACTTATTGTGGCATGCTTCGGGACAAATGCAGGGAACCAGGTGTAGTAAACAAAAAAAAAACTACACCTATACCCAAAATCCTTCCTTTTATTCATGGGTACCCTTGATATATTTAAAGAAAGAAAATGTGTGTGGCTCAGTGATGGCAAATGCACATACACTCCTTAATGCACTTCTCTCAAAAGATATCCCACAACTATTTCACAAACACTTGTTTCTTTTACTTTTGTATCTTCTCCCTCTCTTTGACCAGTTATTTTTAAATCCTTTAAAATGCTCCCATTTGTTTATTCAATCCCTAATATGGGATCTCAAGCTCACATGTTACATTTCTTGTATTTCATCTTCACTCATATCCATTCTGTAATCCCTGCATAATCTCTTTTTATACAAATCCACACCAAATTAATTTGCTAATTCTTCAAGGGTTTTATGTGCTTCATGCACGCTCCTTCTTACTTATGTAGCTCGATTCTTCTTCATGATATGATGTTCTAATTCTATAGTGATAGTAGCATTAACAATTTCTCCAAAATCAATGTTAAGTCTACAGATGTCAATTTCTTTTTTTATTGTCTCACTTGGTGATGATGCACTAGCAATCACACTAGTTCCTGCTCCATTCTCATGTGGTCTCAGCTTTGTGGCTCCTCTCCCCTCCTCTAGGAGTCTTGGTTTATCATTATAAGGCGGTGGGATTAAATTTCACAAATCATCTTAAAACCCACCCTCCACATGGGACATGCTTCATGTACACAACAAGGAGCATTTTTCAACTTTAGAACTCATCGTAGAAGACAGAAAAGCACATGGTTAGTCAATTCAAGTAAAATATCTCTGAATGCAAACAAATGTGAATCAGCATAGGCAATAGAATCTGAGCCCTATTCTAGTTAATAGCCAGAATCAAATATGGTCTATATGGTAAATATGGCAGGACGTGTCTAAGGACTGTTGCTGGGTGGTGCACTCTAACTCCCAGATTGCCCTTATGATTTAAAGGGGAGCGGGAGGAGCCTTGGAGCGCCGGTCAGGTGCCTTAAATTTGCCCGCTGTTACTGAAGAATGAGACTTGCACTTGATGTTCCCAAGCCAAGAGGCTGGGCTGGGCCAACCCTCTTGCTGGACTTGGTGAAATTGTTTTTACTTAGTTTTTCTTTTCTTTTTTTACCTTACTTAGAGCACCTGGGACAACCACGGGCAAACAGAAGTTGCCCCAGTATTGGAACTTTCATAGATTCCCATGCTTTTGTATTATTCCCCGTCGTCGGAATGGGAGTCTCGGTAATAAAAAATACCATAGTAGTAGGTACAAAAGAGAAAGGAAAGGCCTAGGCCTCATTCCCTTTTGTAGCATATCAGCCTCTTTTTGTAAAAGAGACCAAATTTTAGGCATCAGCCAATCAGAAGAGCCTCACCCCTGGAACCTTCCTGAAGGAACCTCAGAGCCTCAGATTTTCTACTGCACATTGTGCTAGGGAGCCTCCTTTGACCTCTGCTCTATTTTCAACTCTTTCAAGTAGATTTCTACAGTTTTTTCTTCAGGATTTCTTCAGTTTACTTCAGAAATCTCTCCTTTTCATCAGGATGTCTGAAGTTGAGAAAAAGAAAGCCCTTTTCAAGCCCTGTTCCACCTGTGGAAAGAAAAGGCTGTTTGTGGAGGACAAACACAAAGATTGCATTTACTGCCTTTATCCGGATCACAAGGCAGAGGACTGCAAAATTTGCCGCACTCTCTCCACCAAGACCTTGAGAGATCGTGCTGGAAGACTGCTTACATGGCTACAGAGGCAGAAGGAGAGGAAACATGGAGTTTCCAGTGATGAGGAGGAATCGTCTTCATTTGCTTCCTCAAAAAGGTCAGTGAAAAGGGGTAGAGGTTCCCCATCTTCCTCTGTTGGGCGCCCCTCAAAGGCTTCTAAAAGACCCCCAGAGAGTCTGATAGCCGGGGTTCAGGAAGTTCCCCCCACCGCAGTGGGAAGGATAAGGCAGAACCGGTTTCGCCTCCTAAGGGTGAGAAGACAGACCCAGCCTTCAAAAAACCCTCCTCACATTCTTCAGAGAGGAGTTCTAAGTCCTCTACGACGAAGACATCGTTGACGGTGGATCCGTTGACGAAGAAAATGAAGCCCAAAATCCAATTGGTCCCGTCGACGGGCTTGTCGCGGGAGAATCGTAGACGAAAGCTTCGTCGTCGTCGTCGAAGAAGGTATCGTCGACTGCAACGTCGACGGGGAGTGTGCCGAAGACATCGTCGACGAAGACGTCGTCTACGGCTTCATCAACATAGTCGACGAGGAAACCATCATCGTCGACGGCAGTGACGGCGACGGCGTCGACGACGGTATCGACGACGACGGTGGTGTCGTCGACGAGTGCATCGACGACAATATCTACTACGTCGGCGGGCTCGTCGACGGTGGTGTCGACGACGACATCTGTAATTCCAATATCGTCGGCGAGGATATCTCCGGCGTCGACGGAACCATCGACGATACTGGCTACGGAGAGACGAGTGACGGTTTCTTTAACTAGAATCACTCCTGAGATGACATCCCCGAGAAGGGGGACCTCTTTACCGCCAACTTTGTTGTTGGACCAGGGAGAATCTGAGGAAGACTGACATGATACTTATGACTATGCCAATAGCCCGTCTCAGCTACTAATCAAAAGTCAAGATACAGATTCAGAAGGGGCAAATGACCAAGGGGAAGGAGAATATCACCAAATGGCCCACTCTAAGAACTATGAGCCACAAGACATGATTTCGGTTCCTACAACATTCCTGCATGACCTCCACAAGATGCTGCAGGACTATAAGTCAAAAGCAGAAAGACCAACACCACAAAGGTCTGCTCCTTCGACACCAGTGAGGAACCCCTCATCTGTAGTCCCTCCGGTACTTCCGATACAGACGCCACCTCAACCTCAGCGGCCGGTGCCTCAGGCTCCGTCAGAGCCAGCTGATGACCCTGATGGGGATGATGATGATGAATCATCCAATGGTGACCAAGAGTCGGATCATGATGAGGATGAATATGATGAATACATCATCCCAGACCAAGCTTCGCCTCATCCAGACTTGGTGGATTCACCTCCTGTTGACATCGGCAGTTTTCACCAGCTGATGGAACGTGCAGCTGGGAGATTTAAACTGGTAATGCCCGCTCAAACCACGGACTGTTTCTTATATGATTTCAAAGAAACACACCGCAAGACAACAAGGTCGATTCCAATTGTGGATCATTTGTGGGAGGAAGGTTTGAAAGCTATGAAAAACCCAGCGACGGTGGTCCCTGTACTACCGCGTCTGGATAAAAAGTATAAAGCACCAGATGATGGACCTGCAGCGCTAACGGGCCATCCAAAACCTGACTCTGTCATCTCGCAGGCAGCACAGAGGAAGTCGAGGAACCCCTCTGCTCCCTTAACGGCCCCTCCTGACAAGGATGGACGACGACTTGATAACACGGGCAAGCGGTTCTCATCGATGGCTAGCCTGCTAATACGTACCGCAAATGCTTTGGCGATATTAGGACGATATGATTGCCAATTATGGTGTGATATAGCTCCATATCTCGAACAGCTTCCACCGGAGTCAGTGGCGGAAGCAAAGAAGACTTTACAAGAGGGTGAGGCGGTCTCTATGGAAATTATAGACTGTGCCATGGACATTGCCACGACGTCCTTTCGGGCGTTGGCAGGAGCAGCAGTGTTAAGACGCCAAGGGTGGCTGAAGGCAACTTGGTTTAGACAGGAAATTCAGAACAAGGTCCTTGATCTGCCCTTCGATGGCGACGCCCTATTCGGGAAATTAATAGATGATACTCTTCAAGAGATCAAAAAGGACACAGAAACGGCCAGGTCGCTAGGAACCCTCCAGTATCGCAAATCTCCCTTCAGAGGTTCGAGAGGCAGAGGAGGTGGTTATAGAGGTTCATACCAACAACAGCAGCAACGCTATTCTTCAAACAGCTCAGGATACCACCAAAACCGCCAGTCATACCAGCAAAGACAGGGCCAATCTTCGGGTTTCTCGAGGCCTTACAACAAGGGCAAGCAGGCTGCCCGTGGACGGGACACCCCAAACGCCAATAGTGGCCTCCTGGCTCTGCCTACTGTTCCCTCCAGGAAATCATCAGTTGGAGGCAGGGTGTCAAAATTCCTTCAAAATTGGTCCAAAATAACATCGGACAGTTGGGTGATCAACATCATAAAGCGAGGACATACTTTGGAATTTATGGAAGTCCCTCCACCCAGGCCCCCGGCAGCCATTCCATCGAAACATCTGCGTCTCCTAAGGCTCGAGGTACAACAAATGCTCCGCAAAGGGGCGATAGAGCCGGTCCCCTCCAAACAACAGGGCCAAGCTTTCTATTCCAGGTTCTTCCTGGTGAGAAAGACGCTGGAAAAATGGCGTCCCATCTTGGACCTCAGGGAGCTAAATACCTATCTCGTCTCCCTATCCTTCCGGATGGTATCCCTACAGGACATATTGAAGATGATCAGCCCGGGGGATTTCATTGCCACGCTCGATCTGGAGGACGTGTACTTCCATGTCCCAATTCACCCAGCACCCAGAAGGTTCCTACGCTTCACAGTAGCCAAGAGCCATTTTCAGTTCAGAGTTCTGCTGTTCGGTCTTCGCTCTGCCCCAAGGATTTTCACGAAGGTGCTGGCACCGGTGGCAGCATTTCTGCGAAAGAACCACTTCCAGGTCTTCCCTTATCTGGACGATTGGTTACTGAAGGCCCCGTCCAGAAGGTTAGCGCAGGACGCTGTGCAGGCTTGCACCAATCTGTTCCAGAATCTGGGGCTCACTTTGAACAGAGGAAAATCCACGCTGATGCCCTCAAGAAGAGCACGGTTCCTTGGAGCAGTGTTAGATTCAAGGCTCTCGAGGGCGTTTCCTACTCAAGAGAGGATAGAGAAACTACAACGGTTGGCACGAAACCTTCGGGGAAAAAGGTGTCTTTCTGTACGCAGCTACAAGTCGCTGCTAGGGGTGATGTCATCATGTATTCCCCTAATTCCACACTGCAGACTGCGGAGGCGTCCGCTGCAGGAGCAACTGGACCACCAATGGAAACAAGTGCATGGATCGTTCGAGGACAAGGTGGTTGTCACTCGAGAGATGAAAGAGTCAGTGATTTGGTGGTCACATCAAGACAATTTGTGCCAAGGTCTATCCTTCGCAAGCGTACCATCGCCTCAAATACTAACAACGGATGCGTCATTGGAGGGATGGGGAGCAGTGATGCAGATCTGCAGATCAGCGGCCATTGGTCTCCTCGCGAGCAAAAACTACATATCAATCTGTTGGAGCTGAGAGCGATCAGGCTAGCTCTTCAAGCCTTTCTTCTGCGACTCCAGGGTTCACAAGTGCTCATCAGGACGGACAACACCACAGCTATGCATTATGTGAACAAAGAAGGAGGAACGAGATCACTCCCCTTGTCGCGAGAAGCTCAACAGATATGGGAATGGTCAATTCTTCAAAGAATTTCACTAAAGGCGGAGCACTTACCAGGAGTGCTGAACGAAGGCGCCGACAGACTGAGCAGGTTATCCTCAGTCAGTCACGAGTGGGAACTAAAACAGCAGGTTCTGGATCTACTATTTCAGACATGGGGCACACCGGAGGTGGACCTATTTGCAACGCCAACAAACAAGAAATGCCGGTCATACGCCAGCCGGTTCCACCATCAAGGCGCATTGGGCAATGCCCTGTCGATAGCCTGGATGGGGAGGTTTCTTTATGCGTTTCCACCAATTCCCCTGATTCCACGCCTCATCAGGAACATGAAGACGGAACCATGTAAAATAATCCTGATAGCCCCGGCATGGCCGAGACAATTTTGGTACACGGAACTACATCTGCTGTCGCTAGTTCCTCCATTGCTGCTGGAGGAAGTTCCGGATCTTCTGACAATGTCCGGAGGACAGGTTTGGCATCCAGACCCAAGATCGTTACACCTGACTGCATGGCTCCTGACCAGCGAGAATTCATGAATGTCCCTCTTTCCAAGGAGATCAAGGACATCCTTTCCCAGGCAAGAGCACCTTCAACAAACAAGACATACAGATTAAAATGAAAAAGGTTTTGTATTTGGTGTAAAAAGGAAAAGGTTGATCCTTTTACTTCGAAACCTCATCAACTCCTGCCTTATCTACTCTCGCTAGCAAAGTCTAATCTGACCCATTCTACGATCAAGGTCCATTTGGCGGCAATTTCAAGATTCAGGAGATCTGACTCTGGTCCTTCATTATGGTCTTCAAGAATTGTCAAGCAATTCCTCAAAGGCCTGTTCAGGGTCTATCCTCCAGTGAGACCTCCTCCTCCAACTTGGCATTTAAACTTGGTCCTGGCTCAACTGATGAAGGAACCATTTGAGCTGATTCACCGCTCAGACCTGAAATACTTGTCATGGAAATTGGCTCTACTCTTAGCCCTGACCTCGGCTAGGCGAGTGGGGGAGTTGCAGGCCCTTACTATCCAAGAGTCGTTTTTACAGTTCAAAAGGAACACGGTCATCTTGCGGACGAACCCAAGATTCATTCCTAAAGTTCCTACAGACTTTCACTTAAATGAGCCAGTAATTCTAAAGACATTTTTTCCAAACCCAGTCACTCCAGCGGAGAAGACATTGCACACTCTGGATTTACAACGATGTCTAAAATTCTACTTAGACCGTACCAAGGAATTTAGAAAGACTTTGCAATTGTTCATTGCCTTTTGTGGTCCAAGCAAAGGTCTCCCTCTGTCCAAACAGGGGATCTCAAGATGGATTTTGAGTGCTATTGTGCATTGCCACAACATGGCAGGAAAACCTCTGGTGGGCAGGATCCGTGCTCACTCAACGAGATCAGTGGCATCCTCAACAGCCCTCTTTGCGGGGGTACATATAAAGGACATTTGCAGGGCTGCTACCTGGAGCAGCGTGCACACTTTCACTAAGCATTACTGCTCAGAGTCATTGCAGCAGGATGAGGCGGCGGTGGGCCAAGCTGTCTTGAGTAACCTCTTCAAGTGATTGGTGAGCTTTCCTTTCTATCCCACCTTCCATTGGTAACACATTTTGTGATTTCATTTTTACTGTTATAAGGTACTTATTTACAAAATGTGTTTATGATGGTTTACTGCTTGCTATTATGATACAAAAGCATGGGAATCTATGAAAGTTCCAATACTGGGGCAAGAAAACAAGTTACTTACCTGTAACTTTGGTTCCCCAGTATTGGTAACTTTCATAGATTCCAATGCGCCCACCCACCTCCCCGGGGAAAGCTCAGCCTTCAGCAAGTATGGTGTCTAGCACACAACGGCTACGAAAATCTGAGCCTCTGAGGTTCCTTCAGGAAGGTTCCAGGGGTGAGGCTCTTCTGATTGGCTGATGCCTAAAATGTGGTCTCTTTTACAAAAAGAGGCTGATATGCTACAAAAGGGAATGAGGCCTAGGCCTTTCCTTTCTCTTTTGTACCTACTACTATGGTATTTTTTATCAACGAGACTCCCATTCCGACGACGGGGAATGATGCAAAAGCATGGGAATCTATGAAAGTTACCAATACTGGGGAACCAAAGTTACAGGTAAGTAACTTGTTTTCTTACCGGGGGTCAGAGATACGGTCACCCATAAGCTACCTGAGGCACAACTCTCGACTCCTTCTTGGTACACGCAGTTGGTGTTATCAGCAAAGAAATAGACCTAGTAGAGAGATGCCTCTCTTTGAACTTGGGGACAGGCCTTAGTAGCCCTTTTGATTGTCCAGTGGGGCAACATCCAGGTTCAACCGGGTTACTGAGACCTCCATTTGTTGTGGCTGTAGTGCATGATATTCCTCTGCCTGTACTCCTCTGGCTCGCAACTCTGATTTTATAAACCTTAGTGACAGCAAGCCCGTCTCCAAAATGAAGAGTAAAACCAAACAAAGCTTGTTCCAAAGTTCCAACAAGACACAGGCCCACTGTTGCATGTATTCATCCTGCAGAACCTTCTCCGATTCAGTCTTATCGGGGTGTACCCGAGGCCAATGAAGGGAATTGCGTGCCTCCCACTAGAAACTGGGACTGTATTTTGGACACATTTAAATTATTGGTGCATACCTGTGTTACCCCCTTGATTGACAAGATTCACTCTTTAGAAGATAACATCAATCAGTTAATCTTGTCAAGGGATAATCCACAAGTACAGCAGGCCTCTGCTCATCTACCCACTGCCAGAGTTGTCCAGCCCCTGCCCACTAGCTCCTTACTTAGGGATACCTGATAATGAAAGTCAACCACGGCCCTTGCTAGCCACATGTGCCCCGTGTCCCTCGGAGTCCAATGAGGGCGGCGGAGGAGGCTCCCAGGTACAACAGGAAAGTCCCAAAGTTGTGAATCTGCTGTACACACATGGGTGTAACTCTCAGGCCAAAGCTTGTGGGAAGAGATCCAGTTCTGTCAAAGGGGGGAGACATATGTTTAACAGTTTACATTTCTCTGGTCTTATTGATTACATCATGCTGGATATTAGAGCTAGCCGGGCTGATGAGAGGTGTTACCTCGAAACCGGTCCGGTCCTCGGATGCTTGATTCCGGTCTGGGAAAGATATGGCTGTTGTAGTTCGGACTGGACTGTTCCCATGGGGCACAGGGTCAGAGCTGATTTGCATAAAGCCATTATCTGACCCAGGGTGGTGTGGAGTGCAAAAAACGATGGATTTGGGCCCAGATCCTTGTACTTGGGTGAATGTAAGACATTGATCTACATTCTGTCCATCAAATTGTTTTTTGTAATTTTCTCTTTGGATATTAGATTGTGGCCTTTTTTCATCGATATGTCCGTGACTCCCCGTCGAAACAGTGACCACAATGCCCTGTTCTTAACGTTAGGGTTGCTTGGCACCTCCTCTTTCGAAGACTTCTACAGAACCATTCGACAGAAGGCTCCTTCCAACCAACAACCACCACAGGCTTACATGGAGCTCTCTGGTTGAATCCACTGTAGCTCTCAGAAAGGTATATGAGATAGTGTCCTTTGGTCTTGATGCTGTGTTGACTGAGAGAGTGCTTCTGGTGCGAATGGATTCCTTGTTGTGACTAAGCGCCATCCATTAACTCTGTGTTCACTTCCCTAAGTAATCTTTTCTTAGTAGAATCTAGGACCCTCGGCCAAAGTAAGAAAGAAGCTTCCTCCTACTCTAAACCTTGTAGAATATCCAGACATGCTCTCTCCAGAGCCACTAAAGCGGGGAATAGAAACCTGATTCAAGAAGCCTGCACATCTTATAAAGCCACAATCCTTAGCGCCAAAAGAGCCTGGGAGTGCGCAAGATGGGATTCCATGCTCTGTGGGGCAATAATATTTCTGCTGCAGACTGGGTTGACCATTTTTTCATGTAATATTCGTGGATCACTGGGCTCTAATATCCTTAGGATGTGTCTTCCAGGCAGATAGATGAAGATATGGGGTTTGAAGCTGCTAGTGTTGCCACAGTAGCCTCTGTTTTTTAATCCAAGGCCCCAAGTGTCTTGTTTTATTCCCAGCGCAGAAAATAGCAATGCTTTAGATTAGATTACTTAAAATACATTTTCAGGGTTTCCGCAAGGGTTTACCGGCAGGGTATCCGCAAGGTGAAAGCCAGGCATCCCGCCGCGAGGGGCCATTGTGGAGATTAAGCAAGCTATTGCCCAGAGTCGCAGAGTGTGAACCCGTGAATCGAGTAGGCACCGGAGCGAGAATTGTCAAGTCCGTGGACATTTTAAGACTCAAGACCCCGCCGAGCCGGGAATTGAACCCTGGTCTCGGGCTGACCTCTGCTTCCAGGTCTGCCTCCTCTAACCCGTGAGCCACACTTCTCCACAGTACTTGGTCAGTAGTACTAGCTTGCAAGGCCATCAACACACCTGCATCCTCTACCCAGTCTAGTAGTCTTTTCCACAAGAGTCAACTTAAAAGCTTCTAGGAGCCGTCGATGAGGCTAACCGGCTGATAGTTGGATGGAACGAACCTTGCCCATCTCTGCCGCTTTCCCTGGGATAATCCAGTCTCTAGCATTGGCAACTTCACTCACAGTGATAGGGACAGTCTGAGCCGAGGCTACCCCATATAGAATACTAGATGGTTGGCCTGTCTCTCTCCGTTCTGCTGGTACATCCATACCACCTACACAGCAGGACTTAGCCACAACTACAGACACCATACTAACTGGGCTCACTACAACTCCTGCTGCTGGTAATTTTCCCAACTCATATGACTCTAAATCACAGATGTAGAGATCTGTGAAATTATAAAACCAGGCAGCAGCCGATAAATTACTGGACAGTGGATCAGCAGGTTCTGGACCCCTGTCAGCCAAAATCTGACAGAAATAGTGATGATCTCTCCCTTTTATTGCCCGCAATATTGACTCCCTGTGAGGAGATACCGGGGAATACCTTTAAGGGACAGTGGATTCCTTACCGCCCAGAGGAAAGCGAAGACGGCAGCTCCTACAAGTCGGCTTGTTCAATAACTAAGCCTCTGTTCCCCGACCCACAGTACGCAGCGCCTGAACCGGAAGCGGTTACTTCAGAAGGCGGACCCTGGTGAATGGACCAATCGGGAACGTCACAGGATGGTCAGGAGGGGAAGAAAAAGCCGTAAGAAAATGCGGTAGGCGCGCTCGCTGGACCTGGACCTACAACACCGGGAAGAGACGTCGAACCTGCAACGGACCCCATGGACGACAACGGAGAAGAAAAGGAGAAGACTGCCGTGGACGACCTCGAAGATCCGGATGTCTGGACTGAAGACTTGTGGAGCCCGGGGGACAGGCACGAGCCGCCACAACTCCGGAGAGTTATGGCAGACAGCGGTACGTAGCCGTTACCTCAGGTTCACAAGTAAAGGTGGGAAAGTGGGAGGCTCAGCGGTCGGGAGGCGGAACAGGTCACCGGGCACTGGCTGTTAATGCTCTAGGAACCCTTCACCAGGCTTAAACTTCCCCTTGCACAAAAACTCCGACCCCGATTTAGACTCCATAGGTACACTAGCAACCCCGTGTGACCTCCTTCACTACAACCTACCCTCCATCACCTTGACAAACCTTTCCCCTCGATACACGGTGTGGTGACGGATATTTAGTACCTTATTTAGGAAAAGCTAAACAGTGACCGCTGTTCTCTCTTCTTTTTGAGTTAACCGGTACCCCGTGGATATCTAACCAGGGACAGAAGACTAGAACACCGGATCCTACAACAGAGGACCACGCAGAGGAAAAGAACCCTGAAGCATTTTCTTTACCTGTTTTTGCCAACCAGACAATTCTTTCTCAAGTTCCCTCTCCCCAACCACTGTCATACTACCCTAAATAAACCTACAATATTAACCCCATAGAGCCTCCTCGCTTCTGTTTCTGACCTTCCCTCCGACATTTGGTGTCAGAAGTGGGATCGAAGGAAATGGAGGACATGGTCAAGAAAATGGCGGAGGGTCATGACCGCCTCGAGAAGATAATGGAACGGTTTTTGAAAACAGCAGAACAGGAGAGGGAACAACTACACAAGACCCTTACAGGGCAAGGGCGAACACAAGAAACCTCAATAGGAAATCTTGTGGAAGTTTTAGGACAACCTCGGGGATACACTGCTCCTCCCTCTGTGGTCGTGCAAAAATATGTGGCAGGAGAAGACCCGGACTTTTTTTGTGTCCAAATTTGAGAGACTTGCTTGAGCAGCCCTGTGGCCTGAAGAACGGTGGGGGCAATACATAGGACCTCTTCTTACGGGGGATCTTCAAGCAGCTTACCAAGCAGCTAACCCCCTTGGAACTACCCCATATTCCGAGATGAAAAAATGTATACTAGAAAGGATGGGCATAGACGACGAGACATACAGAATGCGGCTCTGACAAATAAAAGAAGGACCACAGGAATATCCCAGGGACTTATACTACCGCATTAGGGACATTGCTGACAGGTGGCTGAAACCCCTAACTTCCACAAAAGAGGCCATCCTGGAGAAAATCTATTTAAAGCAATTTCTTGGTTCTCTACACCCACCTATTCAAAAATGGGTAAGACAACATACTGATTTAACTTTGGAAAAAGTGGTAGAAGTAGCCGCTGCCTATGTCCGAGCATAGGAAGTTCAAAGAGGAAAAGAAGACTATGCTTGGAAACAACCTATTGGCCATATAACAAAAAATCCCCGACTACCCCACCTGCCACGAACACCGTACACTGTAACCGTAGTCCCTAACCCAGTGTTGCCAGTCCCTCGACCCTCCCCTCCTGTAGGGCCTCAATGTTTTCATTGCGGTGCTTATGGGCATATAGCCCGAGTATGCCCCCAAAAAGAAGAACCCATGGAGATCGGGTATGTGAGGGCCCTATATTGCCAAACAGAAAGAAACCCTGGCCCCTTCCAAAAGCAAATTACAATCAATGGGGACCCAAGGTAAGTCATAGTTGACACCGGTAGTCGCCAAACTCTAGTGGTACCAGAAGGCCTCCCCCTACTACAGGTAGTGTCAACATCCAGTGCATCCATGGGGATTGTAAAACCTATCCCATGGCTAACGTCAATATTCAACATACACCTACTCAACGACCCATCACCATGCAAGTAGGACTCCTTCCCCATTTGCCAGAACCCGTACTACTTGGTACAGATTATCCCCACATAAATAGACTGCTTCCTAGCCGAACCCAGGAACAGATAGAGTGGAGAGAGGAGGCCCCTTTCTTCAATGGCGTAAACCCCGGGTGGGAACAAGGAAAGACCAGAAAGTGTAAACAACAAAGGAGAAGCGGAAAAAAAGGAAAACCTGTGCTCTTGACCCAAGCAGACGACCCCCTATGGAGTAATGATCGTAATTTCCACTTAGCCCAGAGAGAGGACAACACCCTACAAGAGGCATGGAAGCAAGCAGCCGAACAGGAAGACCCACTACAAGTAGGTCCCCAATTCTTTACTAAGAAAGGGTTGTTATATGGAAAGGGTGGTAAGTCTATGCCTGTTCAATTATTGGTACCCTTACCATAGAGGGAGAAAGTTTTGTACTTAGCACATAGCCATCTGCTGGGTGGTCACTTTGGGGGAGATAAGACAGAAAAGGCTATATTAAACCGATTCTATTGGCCCGGTATATATCAACAGGTCAGAAGATACTGTGGCAAATGTGCAGTCTGTCAGAAGACTAGCCACTATATTCTACCCCGGGCACCCTTACACCCTTTCCTTTTTATAGATGTACCATTCACAAGGGTAGGAATGGACATCATCGGTCCTCTGTTACCTTCTCGTAGTGGTTGTCGCTACGTGTTAGTGTTGGTCGATTATGCTACCAGATTCCCCGAAGCCATAGCGCTTAGACAACCCAATACAACACAGGTAGCAAAAGCTATGATTAATTTTTTTCTCGAGTAGGTTTCCCAAAAGAAATAAACACAGATCAGGGCACTCCTTTCACCTCGAGATTAATTAAACAAGTTTGTCAAGAGTTAAACATTAAACAGATCCGGACCGCCGCCTATCACCCTCAGACGGACGGACTAGTGGAGCGCTACAATGCAACACTAAAGACCACCCTTGGGAAACTACTCAATTTGGAAGCCCGTAAATGGGAGGATATGCTTCCTCTTGCCCTGTTTGCTATCAGATGTAGTCAGCAAAAAAGCCTAGGCTATTCTCCTTTCGAATTATTGTATCGTAGACCCCCACATACTCTCTTGGACATGGTCAGAGAAGAGTGGGAAGAGGAAGCTGACACTTCTAAGCCTCTGTTAGAGTATGTCACTTCTCTTAAAACCCAACTAAACCAGATACGTGAAATAGTGAGAACAAATCTGGAACAAGCTCAAAGTGCTCAAAAACATCAGTATGACAAAGCTGCTAAAACTAGATCCTTCCAGATAGGTGATCAGGTTTTGATATTGCGTCCCTCGTCGGAACACAAGCTGTTAAGCCATTGGCAGGGGCCCTTTAAGGTAATAGACAAGGTAATCCCTGTCACCTACAAAATAGAAATGGATCCCTCTGGCAGTAACACTCAGATTTACCATAGAAATCTATTGAAAAAATGGGAAGGTCCCACACCAGTACTAGTCGCAAAACCCGCTCCAGCCTTAATAGATCAGAGTAAAGATTCTGAACTACCAGACAATCTTAGGCACAAACTAAAAACATCCCTACACTCTGTAGAAGAGGCATTCTCTTTGATCCCAGGTAGAACCAACCTGATAGAACATGAAATCCACACAGTCCCTGGGAAAACGGTACGACTAAGACCATATAGGATCCCTGAGGCTCGAAGAGAAGCCATAAAACAGGAGGTACAACAAATGATAAAACTGGATATTATTGAACCTTCTAAGAGTGAATGGAGTTCTCCGATAGTGCTCGTCCCGAAGCCCGATGGCTCCATTCGCTTCTGTATCGACTTAAGAGAGGTGAATAAAGTGTCAAAATTCGACGCATATCCCCTTCCTAGAGTCGATGAGATGGTAGAAAGACTCGGGAAAGCCCAGTACATCAGCACTCTCGACCTCTGTAAAGGTTACTGGCAGGTTCCGCTGAAGCCTCAAGACAGGGAGAAAACAGCATTTTGTACTCCTACTGGCCTGTACTACTTCTAAGTGCTACCATTCGGGTTACATGGTGCCCCGGCGACATTTCAGAGGCTTATGAATACCATATTACAGAGTCATAGCCAATATGCGGCTGTCTACTTAGATGACATAATCATCTACAGTGATAGCTGGAAGGAACACCTTCAACACTTGTTGGCAGTAGTCCAGATCTTAAGAGACAGCGGATTAACTATCAATCCGGCCAAGAGCAAACTAGCGGCTACCTCTGTAAAATATCTGGATTTCCTCCTAGGAGAAGGCTGCATCAGACCCCAGGAAGAAAAAGTAAGAGCTATTTCACAGGTACCCTTCCCCAATACCAAGAAGGATCTAAGGGCATTCCTAGGCCTCGTAGGGTACTATAGAAGGTTCATCCCCCCTTTCTCACAGGTAGCTAGTCCTCTAACTGACCTCCTAAAGAAATCCATCCCAACAGAAAAACACATGAAAAATCCTTCTTCCACTGAACTGAACTCCTTCCACCTACTGAAACAGCTCATCACTTCCCGACCCCTTCTTGTAAACCCTGATTATGAGAAACCGTTCATTGTACAAACTGACGCATCAGATAGTGGAATCGGGGCAGTACTGTCCCAAACTGGTGACCAACAACAGGAGAGACCAATCCTCTTTATCAGTCGAAAACTGTTCCCAAGAGAAACCAGATATGTAATCGAAAAAGAAGCGTTCGCCATTAAGTGGGCAGTAGAAGCACTCCGTTACTATCTAGATGGAAGAGACCTCTTTCTTTATGCAGATCATACACCCCTTGAATGGCTCTCACAAAACAAAGGACTTAACCCACGAATTTTGAGATGGTTTTTGGCCCTACAACCCTTTTGGTATACCGTTCATCACAGGAAAGGAAAGGATCAGGCTAATGCAGACTTTCTCTCAAGATATCCTCAGGATCTTTTTCTTGTGAACAAGAAAGATAGGGTGGGGGAATGTGAGGAGATACCGGGGAATACCTTTAAGGGATACTGGATTCCTTACCGCCCAGAGGAAAACGAAGACGGCAGCTCCTACAAGTCGGCTTGTTCAATAACTAAGCCTCTTTTCCCCGCCCCACAGTACGCAGCATCTGAACCGGAAGCGGTTACTCCAGAAGGCGGACCCTGGCGAAGGGACCAATCAGGAACGTCACAGGAAGGTCAGGAGGGGCAGAAAAAGCCGGAAGAAGATGCGGTAGGCGCGCTTGCTGGACCTGGAGAAGGCTGCATCAGACCCCAGGAAGAAAAAGTAGGAGCTATTTCACAGGTACCCTTCCCCAATACCAAGAAGGATCTAAGGGCATTCCTAGGCCTCGTAGGGTACTATAGAAGGTTCATCCCCCACTTTCCACAGGTAGCTAGTCCTCTAACTGACCTCCTTAAAAAATCCATCCCAACAGAAAAACACTTGAAAAATCCTTCTTCCGCTGAACTGAACTCCTTCCACCTTCTGAAACAGCTCATCACTTCCCGACCCCTTCTTGTAAACCCTGATTATGAGAAACCGTTCATTGTACAAACTGACGCATCAGATAGTGGAATCGGGGCAGTACTGTCCCAAACTGGTGACCAACAACAGGAGAGACCAATCCTCTTTATCAGTCGAAAACTGTTCCCAAGAGAAACCAGATATGTAATCGAAAAAGAAGCATTAGCCATTAAGTGGGCAGTAGAAGCACTCCGTTACTATCTAGATGGAAGAGACTTCTTTCTTTATGCAGATCATACACCCCTTGAATGGCTCTCACAAAACGAAGGACTTAACCCACGAATTTTGAGATGGTTTTTGGCCCTACAACCCTTTCGGTATACCGTTCATCAAAGGAAAGGAAAGGATCAGGCTAATGCAGACTTTCTCTCGAGATATCCTCCGGATCCTATTCTTGTGAACAAGAAAGATAGGGTGGGGGAATGTGAGGAGATACCGGGGAATACCTTTAAGGGATAGTGGATTCCTTACCGCCCAGAGGAAAACGAAGACGGCAGCTCCTACAAGTCGGCTTGTTCAATAACTAAGCCTCTTTTCCCTGCCCCACAGTACGCAGCATCTGAACCGGAAGCGGTTACTCCAGAAGGCGGACCCTGGCGAAGGGACCAATCAGGAACGTCACAGGAAGGTCAGGAGGGGCAGAAAAAGCCGGAAGAAGATGCGGTAGGGGCGCTTGCTGGACCTGGAGAAGGCTGCATCAGACCCCAGGAAGAAAAAGTAGGAGCTATTTCACAGGTACCCTTCCCCAATACCAAGAAGGATCTAAGGGCATTCCTAGGCCTCGTAAGGTACTATAGAAGGTTCATCCCACACTTTCCACAGGTAGCTAGTCCTCTAACTGACCTCCTAAAAAAATCCATCCCAACAGAAAAACACTTGAAAAATCCTTCTTCCACTGAACTGAACTCCTTCCACCTACTGAAACAGCTCAACACTTCCCGACCCCTTCTTGTAAACCCTGATTATGAGAAACCGTTCATTGTACAAACTGACGCATCAGATAGTGGAATCGGGGCAGTGCTGTCCCAAACTGGTGACCAACAACAGGAGAGACCAATCCTCTTTATCAGTCGAAAACTGTTCCCAAGAGAAACCAGATATGTAATCGAAAAAGAAGCGTTAGCCATTAAGTGGGCAGTAGAAGCACTCCGTTACTATCTAGATGGAAGAAACTTCTTTCTTTATGCAGATCATACACCCCTTGAATGGCTCTCACAAAACAAAGGACTTAACTCACGAATTTTGAGATGGTTTTTGGCCCTACAACCCTTTTGGTATACCGTTCATCAAAGGAAAGGAAAGGATCAGGCTAATGCAGACTTTCTCTCGAGATATCCTCTGGATCCTATTCTTGTGAACAAGAAAGATAGGGTGGGGGAATGTGAGGAGATACCGGGGAATACCTTTAAGGGACAGTGGATTCCTTACCGCCCAGAGGAAAACGAAGACGGCAGCTCCTACAAGTCGGCTTGTTCAATAACTAAGCCTCTTTTCCCCACCCCACAGTACGCAGCGTCTGAACCGGAAGCGGTTTCTCCAGAAGGCGGACCCTGGCGAAGGGACCAATCAGGAACGTCACAGGAAGGTCAGGAGGGGCAGAAAAAGCCGGAAGAAGATGCGGTAGGCGCGCTCGCTGGACCTGGACCTACAACACCGGGAGGAGACGCCGAACCTGCAATGGACCCCATGAACGACAACGGAGAAGAAATGGAGAAGACTGCCGCGGACGACTTCGAAGATCCGGACGTCTGGACTGAAAACTGGTGGAGCCCGGGGGACACGCACGAGCCGCCACAACTCCGGAGAGTTGTGGCAGACAGCGGTACGTAGCCGTTACCTCGGGTTCACAAGTAAGGGTGGGAAAGTGGGAGGCTGGGCGGTCGGGAGGCGGAACGGGTCACCGGGCACTGGCTGTTAATGCTCTAGGCACCCTTCACCAGGCTTAAAGCGAACCCTTCCCCTTGCACAAAAACTCCGACCCCGATTTAGACTCCATAGGTACACTAGCAACCCCGTGTGCCCTCTTTCACTACAACCTACCCTCCTTCACCTTGACAAACCTTTCACCTTGACAAACCTTTCCCCTAGATACACGGTGTGGTGACGGATATTTAGTACCTTATTTAGGAAAAGCTAAACAGTGACCGCTGTTCTCTCTTCTTTTTGAGTTAACCGGTACCCTGTGGAAATCTAACCAGGGACAGAAGACTAGAACACCGTACCCTACAACAGAGGACCACACCGGGGAAAAGAACCCTGAAGCATTTTCTTTACCTGTTTTTGCCAACCAGACAATTCTTTCTCAAGTTCCCTCTCCCCAACCACTGTCATACTACCCTAAATAAACCTACAATATTAACCCCATACAACCTCCTCGCTTCTGTTTCCGACCTTCCCTCCGACACTCCCATACTGGCATTTTATGATCTTGCTTGCTTTTGCCTAATGTGGCCTTGTAAGAAGCACTGACTTCCTGGATTGAGGCCTTCATTCCCCCTTTGATAGCAAACGTTAGAGTGCGCCTCACTAGCCTGAAGGCCTTAATGTACTATTGGGCCACCTGGGCCCATTTGGGGAGAGACCTAGACTTCACCATAAAGAGCTCCTTTAAGGAGAAAAACCAGGACTTGTGGATAGCTTTATGTTCCTCTGATGAAGCTGCTACAAGAGAGCACCCACCCAGGGCCATCACAGCTTCAAAAGCAATGACAAGTACCTCATACAGTTGTGTCTGAATAGTCGGTGCGGAAACAATAACACACCATTTCAGTCTGGGACGGTTGCTAATTGGTAATAGCCTCTTATCAAATGGTTTGTGATCATGGGATGGGATACTATGACTCCTAGAACTTAGGGAGAGGTCCTGGGCATTAGGGTCACTACCCTGCCTCGGCTACAACCTAATGTCCATCACTATATAACCTGTACTGCTGGTGCCTCCTTGTCGATTAAAGGTATCCTTTCCTTCTTTGTCTGATAGTTCTCCCATTACATGCTCTCAAAGCATTGTTAAAAGTTAAGGGATTTAGTTGCAGAGCAGCAGCAGACCATTTTTTAACCAGTTTAAGCGATTGCTCAGGGACTGCCCACACTTCATCCTCTTCCCCGCTATGTGTATCGGTAGCAATACCTAGGGGTTGAAAATTGCACAATTCTAAATACATCCGCCGGACGAGATGGCAGGTGAGCATTATTTACATTGATAGCTGCTAAATTGGCCTTGCTATCTTCGTGCCAGCAATAGACATTGAATAAACATAGCAAAACCCCACCATGGAATTGCAAGATTACACTCAATACATCTGTAGATACTAAATCAATAACTTTAGGTGTACCAACCTTGATCCAGATTGTAAATCCCCCTGACAGCTGGCCTTTCCAAGAGAAGAAGGCAGGTCGATCGAAGCTAGCAAATCCAGATCGAAATTGGGTGGTAACAGCCCAAGTCTCTGGGAACATACATATGTCAAATTAGTTCACAAAACTGCACCAATCTGTACCAGCCAGTCTGTTCTTGATGCCAGCAAGGTACCAGGAAACTAGCTTAGTAAGGGGATCAATCTTAGGCAAGGGATCTCTACTAATGGTCACATTAAGAGCAGCAGTTTCCGGAGATTGGAGGCTATCGGATGTAGGGGTTTGCAACATGTTATCAGTGGAAAAGCTATGAACCTCAAGTAAGGGGTGTGGGTGGTCAGCAATTTCGAGGTGTGGAAATACATTGAAACTAGTTCCAGCTTCCATATTAATCAGAGTACCAAGCACCCACGGTCTGTCAGTGGATTGAACAAGTCAGTCATTGGCATCCAGTTCAGAAAGTGGCAGATATGTTGTGTAGGGACAATAAATGGACCTAGTGCTTCTGCTCGATGGTGAGGAATCCCTCTCCAAACCAGATGCCCAGGAGTGCATTTACATTGTTGCAACTCATTCATCTTAATAAAACCCACATAATGCTTTAATTTTAAATTCATTCCCACAACCGCGGCTCTTGGAGCAGTACAGCTGCTGCATTGCCCTTCCTGTTCCATTATGGCATTTTTCCGTCCATCTTTCATAACGTTCCATGGGAAGTCGCAGTTCATTTCTTCTTTTTACTTTTTTGTTCCCTCCCCGCCTTGAGTTGCCTCCCCTCCCCTCCCTGTAATAGAGTGCCCTGATTTCGTGCTGCTGTAGCACGATGTGCTCGTTGGTCAAAACGATCCTTGCAAGTTTGGAAGCTATAGATACATGACTTACTAAATCAGCACCAGAAGTAGAAGGGCTTCTTTTTTTTTTGTTTAAAAAGTGGCTAAGCGTGGCCAAGATGGCGGGGTGAGCGGACGCTTCCTCCCGTAGCTCCTCCGGCCCAGCTCAGCTCGAGCCCCGATTCCAGCGCTTCTCTCCCCCCGCGGCTGCACTGCGGGCGAGAGAACTGTGCCGGAGTTCTTGGGGCACATTTTGATACCACTTTGACTCCTGTTGCCCCGGGGGAAGTGCCCGAGAAGCTTGTTCAACGATCGGTCCGAGGAGTGGAGCCTGGATCGGCCCGAGGAGAAGAGCCTGGAGGCGGAGCGTGTTGCGGCGCTGTCCGCACGCCTCGGCCGGGCCGAGTGCTGAAAGCTGTTGATCCCGAGGGAGCAGACTCGGCGGACTCCGCGGAGTGCGGGGGCTTCCTGGCTGGCGCCCTTGTGGCTTGAGTCATCGCTGGACAACTGACCCCAGACCTGCGTTGGAGATCTACCCCCTTGTCATGGGTGTTGGTGTGTGACGCCATGCGGACCCCGGGCCTGGAGGCAGGGGACGGCGGAGTCTGACCGGCGATCGCTCTGAGTGTACTACCCGATGCGACCGGGGGACACGGGTTCTGCACCTTCCCGACCCATGGTTGTTCGAGGGTCGCCCACAGACTTGCTGGCCTGGGCTGCCCTCTCGGGTTCTGCCCTTCCGCCATTTTGTCACTGAGGGACTGGCACTGGCGATCCTCGCCCGCGCCCTTGTCATACGGGCGCCTCAGTCCATCCTAGCGCCTACGCCTATGCCGTCCTCCCTGGAAGTACACGGCTGAAGGACTCCGGCCTGGCCCTTGATCACCGCCCTGACTGGCTCGATGGTCGTCTCGCCCTGGCCTGTGCCGCCATTTTGTCGCCTGTGACGCACCGCCTTTGTCTTCGGCGAGGCCTTCACATCTGCTGCCCACGGGCGGCCGGTTCTAAGCTTTGCCTACTGCGGAGGCCGAGATGACTGGGAGAGGAGGCGCGAGGCGGGGGGATCGCACTCTGCCGGACATGCTCAGCAGGGCCCAGCAACTGCGAGACAGGACGCAGCCGTCCCCGGGGTCCTCCCGGGCCTCAACGGATGCCACCGGAGGCGAACCTCCAGTCACGAGGTCCTTCATGGAGGACTTATTCAGCTCCCTCAAGGAGGAATTCCAGACTCTCAAGACCGAGGTGGCCGGAGAGGTCCGTGAAGTGCGTAGAGAAATCGAGGGCCTAGGCGAGCGGGTCGACACAGTGGAAACGGCAGCCCAACGTCGCGATGAGGAGATTGTTCATCTCCAGCAGGACGTTCTCCGCCTACGGGAGCAGTGTGTCGAGCTCCAGGCCCACTCTGAGGACCTCGAGAACAGGTCCAGGCAGAATAATATCCGGGTGCGGGGCGTCCCGTCCGCGGATGAGGGTGCGGACCTGGTGGCCTATCTGCAGGACCTGTTCCGAGACATCTTGGGGGAAGGAGCGGACTTCCCGATCCGCATCGACAGAGCACACAGAGTGGGCCGCCAGCGCCAGTCATCGGCACCCCCACCTGATATCTTGGCATTCCTGCCGGATTTCCCCCTCAAGGAGCGCATTATGACGGAGGCCCGCAGGAAGCAGCCACTGTCTTTCCGAGAACGACCCGTGGCGCTCTATCAAGATCTGTCCGCCATCACGCTGCAGAAGCGCAGGTCTTTCCGCATCGCTACGGACTTTCTGCGGGAGCATGAGACGGCCTACTCCTGGGGTCACCCCTTCCGTCTTATCTTTCGATGGAATGGGGTGCTACATCAGCTGCGCTCCTTACAGGATGTTTGTGGGGTACTGGGACTCGCAGCTACAGAGGAGGAGGGAGCGACGCCCGCATGGAGGCGCCCCGAGCGGAGGGGCCGAAGGAGGTCGAGGAGGCGCCAATCGTCGGCGACGGCGAGCCGCCCTGACTCCCCCACCATCAGGGCAGATATGGCGGAGGCCCTGAGGACTGCGGCCAGGAACTTGCCTGACTCTAATGGCGTGGCCCAGACGGCCTAACTTCACTCCGGGGGTAGAGACTCTTAGCCTCTACGATGCTGGGTTGGGTCTGGGGGTTGGGGGGGAGAGGTTGGAGGTGAGTGGCTGGACGTCCACTTGACTGTTTTCTGCGGACTCGCCCGTTTGGGCTAGACTGAGACAATGGGGTGTTTTTTCTTGTTTTTGGTTTTGGCTGGTTGCCATGGGTTGGTTTTGGGGGGGTTCAGGAGTTGGTTTGATGTTGGGGGGGTCCCGTCCGATGTTGTCCGAGCACATGCGAGGCCGCCTCTGGCCTTCCCCGCGCCCCTGCCCCGCGCGCCCCCTCCACTGATCCCTCGCTTGCTACATAGCGCTTTGCTTCCCTGGGAGCGATGCCGTCCTTGAAAGTAGTGACCCTTAATGTTAAGGGTCTGAACAATCCTGTGAAGCGTAGGGCGATCCTTTCCCTGCTAGAGGGTTCGCAGGCAGACATCTGCCTCCTGCAGGAAACCCATTTACTCTCTAAAGATTGCCATAGGTTGCGCTCTGCCAAGTTTCCCACGCAACTCTTTTCCTCGGCAGCGACTAAGACTGCGGGGGTAGCCATTCTTCTAGCCAGCTCCTTTAGGGGCGAGGTGTTGTATAAACATGCCGAGCAGAAGGGGGGGCTCCTAGTGTATCGCATGCGGCTGGGAGGTGTTGCCTTCACGGTTGGCTCCGTGTACAGCCCGAATGACCACCAGGATTGTTTCCTGGAATCTGTGTTGGTGGACGTCACTGCCTTGCCCGATCGCCACGTTATCTTGGGGGGAGACCTGAATATGGTCTTCGACTCCGCCTTGGATAGGTCTGCCCAGCGCTTTCCGCAGACGGGGGAGCTTTCTAGAGCGGTGCAGGACCAGATCGCAGAGATGGATCTGCATGACCTCTGGCGCTATATGCACCCCACCGATAGGGACTATTCTTATTTCTCCCACGCACATCGTACTTATTCGCGGTTGGACTACCTCTTGGTGAGCGGCCCGCTTCGCTCGGCCGCCACGGCGGCAGACATCGGAGTCTTGTCCCTGTCCGACCATGCACCGGTTTCCGGAGTATTTGCTTGGCCAGCGGCCCCCCCCTCCAGAGGGATGTGGCGGCTTCGGGACACGCTTCTCCATAAGAAGTCGGTGGTGCAGCGAGTGGGGGAGGTCATTCAGGAGTACCTGACCCACAATAACAACTCCGACACGTCCCTAGCGACGCAATGGGCAGCCTTGAAAGCAGTCGTCAGAGGGGAGTTTATCTCCATTTCCTCGGCGGAGAACAGGGAGCGGCAACGTAAGAGGGATGAACTGACGGCGCAAGTCAGGGAACTTGAACAGGTTCACCGCCGGATGGGGGCCCCTCGAGTTTGGAGGCAGCTGAAGGCGGCGAGGAAACTCCTTTCTGCGCTGGACCTGGACCGGGCGGAATATGCGGCGCTGCGCCTGAGGCATGCCTTTTACACCGGCGGGGACAGATGCGGTAAGCTCCTGGCCCACCGGCTCAGGGCTGCGCAACAACGCAACGTAGTAAAGGAGCTAGTAGGCGCGGATGGGGTCCCGGTTTCCGGTGACGCGGAGGTGGCGGATTCCTTCCGTGCCTTTTACGAGGCGCTGTACGCTGCAGAGCCCTCCCCACCGGGAGAGGCTGAGGCCTATCTGGAGTCAGTGACCCTCCTGGCCTTGGATCCCGCCCAGGCAGACCACCTGGAGAGGGACATTCATGTGGAGGAAGTTATCTCCGCTATTGCGCGGTTGAAGCACGGCAAGGCCCCGGGCCCGGATGGCTACACGGCCTTGTTCTACAAGACCTTCTGTCCCACTGTCGCGCCTATCCTGGCTCGCTTGTTCAATTCCTTCTCTGAACCGGGGGCCATCCCACCGGACCTTCTCTCGGCGACTGTGTCGGTTATTCCGAAACCAGGGAAGGATCGGACTCTGTGCGGCTCATATCGGCCCATCTCGCTTCTAAATGTGGACCTCAAGCTTTACACTGGGATCTTAGCGGCCAGACTGGGACTGCACCTACCGGGCCTGGTGGAGGCGGACCAGGCTGGTTTTGTACCCGGTAGACAGACGGTCGACAACACCAAGAGGGTGACGCATGTGCTAGAAAAGGCCTCACGCGTCCCGGGGGAACGGATGCTGCTGTCGGTCGACGCGGAGAAGGCCTTTGATAGGGTTCATTGGCCGTACCTCGAGCTGGTTCTCGGGAAACTGGGGATCGGCGAGAAGTTCCGCACCATGGTCTTTAATTGTTACAGGAGGCCGTCAGCATCGGTGCGTGTCAACGGACACAGCTCCAGCAGCTTTGCCATTGAGCGCGGCACGAGACAGGGCTGCCCCCTTTCCCCGCTCCTGTTTGCCCTCTATATGGAGCCGTTTGCCCAGAGGATTCGCGATAATCCGGACGCTATTGGGGTGAAGATGGGTCAATACACTCACACTGTTAGCTTATACGCGGACGATGTCCTGCTGACCCTGGATGACCCCAAGCGGTCGCTCCCTGCCTGTGTCCAGGAATTGAACGCCTTTGCCCGTGTGGCGGGCTTCAGAATGAATATGTCTAAATCGGCCGCCCTGGATGTGTCACTCTCTGTCGACACCAGGCGGGACCTCCAGCGTCTCTTACCTCTGCAATGGTCCTCCTCCACGGTGCCTTACCTGGGGATTTTGCTTGCACCTTCGCTGCCTGAAATGGTCGCAGCTAACTATTCCTCCCTGGGCAAAAAGATCAAAGAGGAACTCGGCCGATGGAGCAAGGGCCTGCTCTCGTGGCTGGGCCGTATTGCAGCGGTGAAGATGACGATACTGCCTCAGATCCTGTATCTTTTTCGCGCTCTACCTCTCCAGCCCCCTGTAGGCTGGATACGGCAGGCGCAGGCTGACATCTCCCGCTTTGTGTGGCAGGGCCGTAAGCCTCGGATGAAACGGGTGCTCTCCACGCTTGCCCCGGAGGCGGGGGGTCTCGGTGTTCCGGACCTCCGGAAGTACTTTCAGGCGGCGCAGCTCCGATACCTGGTGGAGTGGAGCCGGTGGGAGTCGGACAAGCACTGGCTCTTTCAGGACCAGGCAGTGGCGGGCCGTACCCTCCAGGAAGTCCCGTTCCTGCGGCGCACTCATCGCCCGCCTAATCTCTGCGCCTCCTTTGTCACCCGGGTTCCGCTGCGAGTGTGGGATGCGGTAGGTGAGCTTCGCGAGCTAACCACTTTTCCATCACCGTTCACACCCATTGCTGGCAATCCGGACTTCACTCTGGGTCTGGAACCGGGAGCCTTTTCCCATTGGGTGAGCGCGGGATGTAGGGCACTTTTTCAGATCTACGGACCGGAGGGTGTGCTCCCTTTCCAGCAGCTCCGACAGGAGTTTGGCCTGACCGAGGGGGACAGATTGCGTTATATGCAGGTCCGCCACTGGGCTCTTCAACCCCCAGTGCGTGATGTCGCTGCCCGTTCGATCACGCCCTATGAGCGGTGGCTGGTAACCCGGACCTCGGATGCCAAGCTTATTACCGACTTATATAAGTTTCTCCAGCCCCCGCCGTTTCATTACCATAACCCAGGGAGGGAGCGTTGGCACAGGGAATTGGGCAGGACCTTGAGCCATAAGGAGTGGGACAGGATCGCGTATCGGGCGAGGCACTCTGCGTACCACACTGGGCTGACGGAGACCTTTACTAAGGTGTCCACCTACTGGTATTACACCCCGGAGAGGCTCTACGAAATGCACAAAATCAGCGATAAGGGCTGCTGGCGTGGCTGTGGACAGGAGGGTACTCTAACGCACATTCTCTGGGAGTGCCCGGTACTGTCGGCCTATTGGAAGGAGGTCTTGGATGAGGTGGATAAGCATTTTGAGATCGAACTCCCGCGCTTCCCGGCGTATGTTCTGCTAGGCCTCCCCAATGACTTGATGTACCCGCTGAAGTCCCGCAGGGGTAGACAGATTGCGATTGCGCTAGGCTCAGCGGTTCAAAACATCCTCGTACTTTGGCGCACCCCCACTGCCCCCTCTATCACTGGCTGGCTGCACAGGCTCTGGCAGGTGCTGGGTATGGAGAAGATGTCGCTTACAGTGGCTGGGAATGTAGACCAGTTTGAAGAGCTTTGGCACCCCTTTTTAGCACTACTGTCCACGGAATTTCGCGAGCTCACATGTCCACGGTACCTACGACTCCTTCGGCTGACGCCGCCGGCGGCTCCAGCGGAATGAGAGGGGCGGGATCGGGGGTTTGGGGGTGGTGGGGGGGGGAGGCGGGGTTACATACTTCTAATGTTGACCTTCGGACGGGGATGTTGGGGTGTTGTTTTCTTCTCCCCCTTTTTGTTTTTTTTCCCTTTGCATTTCCCCTTTCTATTTCCTCCGGGGTAGGGGGGCTTGGGGGGATGGTGTATTTTTCACTGGGTTGCGGGACACTGCTTAAGCTCAGCTTTGATTGGGAGGTGGGGGACTACTGGAGGGTCATCCGCACTACCTTATTGCCTTATGACTTATGCCTTGTACCCCTCCGGGGCTGCCTACCTCCCTTCTTTTCTTCAGAATCGATGCAACGTCTAGCTTTTTGTACTGTATGTTAACTTGACCTCCTATTCCCTTCCCCATGTCTTTTTGTGCTTTAATAAAATGCTTTAAACCTAAAAAGTGGCTAAATTTGTGCTCCTTTACTTCTGCATTGTTATTGTTTTAAGAATAGCCTGGCCAAATCAGTTCTTAGCGTGGCACTTAAATGGCTCTAGCTCAGTGCTTTGAAATGGTCAAAGGACAGAATAACTGCTCTACAACCATATTCCCTTCATTCTCCCTCACTTCTTGTTTCTCTTTGCATGATCCCTTCACTCCCACTAGTGAATGCCACTGACCGCCAGGATTCGCAGGAATAGTTACCAGTACCCTGCTCCCATACCTTGGACACACGGAAATTCACTAAGTTCTGCGTCAAGGCGACAAATTTTAAACAACCAGGCAATCATTTAATAGTCCTGATGATGATCCCGCTAGTATAGGAGCATGGGATCGAAACGTCGACAGTGCTGCAAATGTACCATTGTGTTTATATGTTGTAGATACTGTTGTCGTGAGCTTGATGTACAATGTATTGAAAATGCAAGCCACGCCTCGCTCCAAAGTTATTGCATGAAAAACCTTTCTCTTTCAATCTTTTCTTTCCCTCACATTGGGTACAGTACTTTGCCCGCGTTTATTTTTGCTGTGTTTCCAATTTTTGCATTTTATACATTGACCAAATAAATATTCCATGTCCGGCTGGACAGGTGAACTAAACTTATAGCACTCATTGTAGTCTATAAACAACTTGTTTGAATATCCTTTCTAAGCTTAGGACTATTGTACTTTGTAATACATATTGTGTGAAAGCACATGCTTTGACACACACTAAGATTTTCATGGCCCTAGGGCAATGGGCATCTGTTACACTTAGCTGGTGTCCTGGAGGCCAATACATTTGTTCTCTGGGCTGGTGCAGAGGAACAAATGCATGACTCCTGCGGAAAGTACATTAGGTCTTGGGAAAAGTTTCCCTTTACATTCAGACATTGTCCTTCTTCTTTTTAATAATCTGCTCAGTTTCCTGAATTGAAGTATTTTGAGAAATCAAGAAATATGTGTTTGCTTTGCTCCAGAATTTTTGAATTTAAAAAAAAAGAAATTTTAAGCAATACTTTACATACCAATATTGTAAAAGCCAACAGCTCAGCGCCTGCATTATAAAGGCAAGACCTATTGACTTTGCCAATGCTTCTTTTTTCCCCCTACACTCCTGTTATATTTTCCCCATCTCACTTCCATTTATTTCTTCTCACTTTTGAACCCTTCCTTAGTTTTACATTTCTTTTTATTCCGAACTGTATACAGATAATAATATTCTTTTTCCTATCCTCTCTTTTTAACACTTAAGGCTTTAAACATTTGAATCCTGAACTATTAAAGCCTTTTGCCACTGTCCCTCCAGGTATAAGCCCCACATTTGCTTTGTACCAAGGAGATGTTTCGCACTACAAATAGATGTGCAAATGGAAGAATCGATATTGCATGCCCTCCCTTGCGACTTGAATGAAAAAGGGGTCCTAAGACTTAGGCTGCAAATCATTGATGGGGTAACAACGTCCAAGAGGGTTGGAATACATTCTCAAACTGGAAGCAGTCCCTGAGAGACAGCTTCCAATATGTGAGTGTGGGTTCCGGGCCAAAGGGGGAACAGAGAGCAGACCACTGCATGCTCCACCATGGCCCTTGACATCATGCAAATTTTTTTTCATTGTCGTCCTTATCTCTGTAAGAGACGGACTGCCATGCACGCTTACTGCGAAAGCAGCAATGAGAGTCTTGTGTCCCTCTCACACCCCCTCACTTCATTTGCAGATATTCAGAAGAATTCTTAGAGGGAGTCCTGCCCTATTAGTAAACTTTAAGTAGGGTTTCTATGAATCCTTCTGAATGGCAGTTTTGTGTTGTGCTGGATTAGTATGTCTTTTAAGGCGCAAATAAAGGTGCTGAGTAATAGTAGCACCTGCTTTGCAATCTGATCTTTATTGCATCAGGCTTCTTGTAATATGCTTTATTCTCTTGGCAGGTTTTACAGTTTTGTTCTCCAAGGGTTCTTTTACAATCAGTTGTCTGTTGAATCTGAACATTGACAGTGTGATTTGATGTTTGGTCATAATTAACTTTTTCTGTGTGTAAATCTTTGTAATTGTATGTGTCACTTGTGTTATATGCAGTGTTGCTCCATAATGCTTTACCATACCCTGGTAATTGCCATCTGAAAAGAAGCGATGTCTCTCTATATTTATAGTGACACCAAACATCTCCAAGGCATTCATTACTGTGTAACTTCTTTTCATCCTCTTCCACTTCATCCACATTGTCTCCATTGCAGCCACCAATACTTGGGGCATATACATGTTTTAATGTTCTGCGCCCCTTTTTTCCCCAGTTGTTTCAAAACACATGCCAGACACCTCTAACCATTCTTACCATGCCACATTGAGTTATGCTGAAGTTTGTCTGTAAAAACAGGAGTAGATATGAAAGTCACGTTGAAATCTCACATAAATACAGATTAGAATTTCACAAAAGTGTAGATATAATTAAGATAAGGAAAGGAGCCATGTTCATCTGACACTACCAAAATAATAAATGAATACGTCAAAAGTAGCCCCAATTGATATTTTATCTTCTCCTTCAATGTTTTTCAGTAGTCTGCACTAAATGGCAATCAAAAGGAAAAAGTAGCCATTACTACCTATTTGCTCTACTTGGAACATAAGCCTTCAGTTTCCCCTTAATAAATTGAATGTTCTATCGCAAGTATGGTACACATTGGAAGCATGCTTAGCTTCATGGAAGTCCACCTGGCATTTTGCCTTTCTTTGCCATATTGTTATGTTACAAAAAAGGGGGTGGTGATGAACAGAGTGTCTGAATTAAGCAGACCACCCTTACCCAGTCAAGAGATCAGGGCTTGATCCATCACCGTTATTTGCTCACTGCATCACCCCAGTTCAGAACCTGGCTATATGCAAATTAGTCTGACCCAGTGCCTCATGGGAACAGGGCAGACCAAACTACCAAGCCAATTCTTCACCGGAAAGGAGACAAGCTTCCCAGTATAAGAATTGGCTTGGTAGTTTGGTCTGCCCTGTTCCCATGATGCACTGGGCCAGGGACAGACTAATTTGCATGTAGCCAGGTTCTGAGCTGGGATGGTGCAGTGAGCTAAAAAACGGTGATGGATCAAGCCCTGATCTTTGGACTGGGTAGGAGTGTTCTGCTTAATTCAGATACTCTGTCCATCACCACCCTCTTTTCTGAATCGTTTTGTCCACCATAAGTGTGGAAGGGTATACTCAGATGTGAGTCCCTTGCTCACTGCACCATCAGGATTCAAGCAAGCCGGGCCGAAGACGGCTGAAATGCCAGAAACCGGTCCCCGGAAGCTTGTTTCCTTCCCAGTATAAGAATTGGCTTGATAGTTTGGTCTGCCCTGTTCCCATGATGCACTGGGCCAGGGACAGACTAATTTGCATGTAGCCAGGTTCTGAGCTGGGATGGTGCAGTGAGCTAAAAAACGGTGATGGATCAAGCCCTGATCTTTGGACTGGGTAGGAGTGTTCTGCTTAATTCAGATACTCTGTCCATCACCACCCCCTTTTCTGAATCATATAGTTATGTTATGCAGATTTATAGGACGCAGTATCACCCAGGAGTTAACCTGATGCTTAGCCGGTATAAGTCTAGCCGAAGCTAGGGCCTAATGGGTAAATAAAAAAGCCAGTTCCTCAGCTTCTTGCGGAATTCAAGAAGTAGTAGGAGTCTCGAATGTATAGTGGCAGGTCGTTATATGCTTTAGAAGCGATGTACAAGAACGCTGATGCCACCAGATCTGGTTTTCCTTATGCGCGGGATGTGTGCAAGTAGGAGTCCGGATAAGCAAAGGTGTCTGGAAGGTTTGTGAAAGCAGATACCATTGTTGGGGTATGTTGGGCCAGGGTTATGTAGTGCCTTGAAAATGCAAACGGGGGGTATTTGAATTGTGCACTTTTGTGTATGGGGAGCCAGTGGAGCTCCTTCAGGTGTGGTGTGATGTCAGTGTGGAGTGGAAGGCTGAGAGTGGTTCTTGGCACCGAGTTCTGAATGGTCTGCAGTTTTCTGATGAGATTTTAGTTGATCCCGGCATAGAGTGTGTTCCCGTAGTACAGCTTACTTGTGATGAGGGCATGTGTGACAGTTTACCAAGGGGATTAATGATTTGTAGCCATTTGAAAGTGTTCATCAGTATATTTAGGGTATGGAAGCTTAAAGTGGTCACAAGGTAGACTAGGGTGGTCATGTAGAGATTGCTGTCAATGATAATCCTGGGGTTCTTGTCGTGAGTGGTGGGTATCAGTCCTAGCTCTGTTGTCCAGTCCCACAGTGAAGTGCTCTTCCTGAAGAACATGATTGTAGTCTTGGTCTTTAGGCAGTTGGTCTTTATCAAATGGGTGATTTCATTTATGCAGTTGTTGAACTTGATCCGCGTATTGAGCATCTTGTCCATGCAGGAGAGAATCAGAGGAAGTTGATGTCTTGAGAGCGGATGATGCTGGATTGAGGGGGTCACGTATGCCCGGGCGGTCGTCCGGTTCAGGGAAGATATTTGAGAATTCCACAGATGAGGTTGCAGGCGTCCAACTTGTATGGGGCCAGGCTGACTGACTAGGTTCTACTAGTAAGGAAGGAGCAGATCCATCAGAGTGCTTGTCCTTGGATTTTGATGTTATGTAGGCACTGGATGAGGATGAGATGGGAGACCATGTCAAACGTTGCTGTAAGGTCCAGGATGAGCCCCAGCTATACCTGGCTGAAGAGCCCTAACTAGGGCGAAACTGGTCCTAGGTTGCTTGTGTTCCTGTTCAGGGAGAACCTGCCTGGCAGTTTGGACTGAACTGTTCCCATGAGGAGCAGCGTCAAGACTAATTTGCATATGGTTGAGTCAAAACTGAAGTGGCGTAGTGGGCAAAGAACACGATGGATTAGGATAGCCCAAGCAGCCAGTGGCTGAGATGAATTCAAACATTCCATCCCTCACCATGTTATTGCATTCTAAATTTAGTAGGCTTGTCTGGTGCATCTGGTTTTGGCTGCAATGGGGATCCTAGACTTGACAAAGGCGTAGTCTGTTCTGGAGAATGGTGTTGGCTTGTCCACTCAGACGTTGTCGAAGTTGGTGAAAACCTGGTCTGGGAGGTGGCCGGAGACATGGGTAGGTTTCTTTACTCTTTGGGCAAGACCTATTCTTCCACGGTCTTTGCTGAGTGCTTTTGATTTGGGTTCGGTGTAATTTTCCATGTTGAAGTTGAGGTCTTGAAATACGATGTAATTGCTAGCATCAAGGACGAATGGTTCCACAAAGTCTGTGATGGTTTTGGTGCATGGTCCATCGATGAGAGTGCCACTTAGAGTGTACTTTGCTATGACATTGAGCTTAAATGACAGGTGTTCCATGTTGGAGGGTGTCGTGCCCATGGAGGTCATGAAGCTGATGGCATGCTTGTGGATGATGGTGATTCCGCCTCTGTACTGGTGAAGTCTGTGTTGCCTGGTCATCTTGTAGCCAGGTAGAGGTTGCTGTGACGATGTCTGGTGCTAAAGTGAGGTTCAGCCAGGTTATCATGGGTAGAAGTATGTTGGGGCAGTGTCGTTCAGCAAGTCCAAAATTTATGTAGCTTGTTCTGTGAGTGAAAGGGTGTTGAGGAATATGCTTGCGAATCCCGAGTGTTGTATGGGTGGTTGCAGGACTGTGTGAGTGAGTATGGTGTTGGATGACGTTGATGCTGGGTGTGGGTAACCGCATGAAAACTTGAAGGAAGAACAAGAGAACACTCCCTCTGTGTTGTGTGGTGCAGTGAGGAAGAAGTGTGGGGAGTGGGAGCCAGTGATGATGGCATGAGGGTTGGAGTGGAGTAGCGTTGATAGGACCAGGGTCCCTGGTGCTGGGGAGAACCAGGGTCCCTGGCGCTGGGCACGGACAGGCGCAAATGGGCTTGCCTTTGGTGCTCTGTCAGTGTTCCTGTTGTGCAATTCCACGCTGTGGTCTCAATTAAGTAGGACCAGGGAGTCGGGAGGAGTGTTGTCACTTCCTGTGCAGGTGGATCATCTGAAATCCAGTGATGTCACTTCCTGTGTAGATGTATGATGGAATGAGACCTCTTGCTGGGCTTTTTTTAAAGACAGTTTAGGCTGGAAACCAGTGCTATCACTTTGTATGCAGACAGATGATGGAAAATCCAGTGATGTAGCTTTCTGTGGAGATTGATGATGGGAAATTTTGTGGGCATCCTTGGCATAATGGATAACTTGTGTTGCACATTCTGTCTCATCTTTTGAATACAATGGAAATTCTTTGTTTTTTTAAATTAAAATTAGGAAAACAAGAAATGTAAGACATAACATTAAAAGGAGTAGACACCTATCCGAAACATTTCTCATCCGCTAGGATTATTTTATGCATCCCGTACACATCCCTATAGTAAAGCTCACAGAAAGTATGTTACCGGGAGCATACATTTAGAACTAGTCATTCCTGAGATATTCTAGTAGGGCTAGGTAGCTGGGACAACAGATATGACCATAAGGTGCCCACATATCTTCAGGTCAGGACTTGGTTGGTTGAAGTATAGCTTGCTTTTCAGGTCGGGCAGTACATCATGCCATATCTTTGATCCAGCCTTTACATATTGGGGCAGGGTATTTTATCCATGTGATTACAATGTGATTAGAACTCTCCACTCTGCCATTAACATAAGTGCTTGTCAGCATTTGGTGAAAAGATAAGCTGATATTTGAGGACTGCAAATGCATTTTCTGTTGTCTGTAGGAGGTATTTGTAAAGCATGTGTTTGCAGAAACCTCATCGTGTTGAAAGAACTACTTTTGTTCGTCACAACATCACCTGGATTGCGGGAGGTAAAATAGAACAGTTTTTAGATGTTTCCTAAACTGAACATAATTAGGCTCAGCGTAAAGAGATGACTGTAGAGAATTCCAGGTCCTTGCATCTGCAGTTAAGAATGTTCTGTCACCATGTTTGAGAGTACGAGATCTGAAGATTTAAACTTTACATGTTTTTGTACTTTCAGCCAAAGTAGATGAAGTAGAATAGGGGTTACATGGGTCCTCTTCAAAGAATTAGCGATGAGATGAGCGGCAGGATTTTGTACTACTTAAGGCTAATGGAAAAGCTCTTTTGGATAGGTTGAATAGGTGGCATTGCTAAAATCTAATTCTGATTCTATCATTGCATTTATCACTGTAACATGATGTTTATGGTTTAGAAAAGGAAAAAGGACTTTTAACATCTTTAGTTGCCAAATCTTCTTCACCTGGTTATTTAAGACAGATTTCTGTCGATATAGACACCAAGGTTGTAAACTGAACATGCAGATACTGAACAGCTACCTATCACATCCAGCCATGAATCTACTAATAGACTGGTATTCTAAAAGGAAACAAGCAGCAATTCGGTTTTGTCTAGCTTCTGTTTCATGAAATTCTCAGACATCCACCTTTGAATAATCAAAAGAGAGTTTTATAGATTACGTTGAATGGCTGATTATGAGGAATCTAGATTATTTAGGCATAATATCAGTGCATGTTGCAGTTCGGCCAGTGGAATCATGTATGTTTTAAATTATGGAGGTGACAGGATGGAGTGTTAAGAGTCGCCAATGCTAATATTCATAGGTTCCACTCGCAAATGTGGGCTCAATGCAGATGGTATATGTTATTTCAAAAATGATATAATCCAATACAGGTTGGTACCAGATATGAAACCAAGATTTTGTGATCCATGGTATTAAGGGCATTTTCTTAAAATGACAAACAAGAATTTCAGAACATTGGTGTATTTTAATGAAAATGACAACCGTATTTTTATAGCAAAGTTTGTCTAAGCTGGTGTTTGTGGGCAAAATTATTGCAATTCCAAATTAAATGTCTATTTTAGCTTGAAGTATCACTCAAATCTAATAATTGCAAATATTGTTTCCATGTAGTTAGGTCTACTTGATGCTGGGCTATTATTTTATTAACTCTTGTGGAGGCTTTAAACATTTATATTGCTAAAGATTTTTTATGACTGACTGCGGTCAGAATCTGTAAGATCTCTATAACTTGAGCAGACTCCTGAACCTAGACAAGCTGGTGTCAACCATTGACTATTGCATGCTATGAACAATGATCCTCCTTTTCCAATAGACCTCTTTTTGTCTCTCCCTGACAGATGGATGCCTTGAATCGGAGCTGCACTGTGTCTGTGCACTGCGGTAACCACCGAGTGCGACTGATGGTGATGTTTCCTGTGCAATACCCAAACAATGCTGCACCCTCCTTTCAGTTTGTGAGCCCTACAACCATTACATCATCCATGAAGGCATCACTCTTAAAGGTAGTCCTCCATAAAACAATAGTTTCAATGGTTAGCCTCTCTCTTGTTTTAGCCCATCTGATGCTATGCCTAACTCGAAGCTTGCTTGTCTTCTGTGGTCCTGCCTGTTTATGTTCTATTAAACATCTCAAGACCTATTCTGTCTGCTTGGTTCTCACAATTTATAAGCCAACCTCAATCTTGGCAAAGCAGTTTAAAATCAAAAAAGGTGACACACTAAGATATCATTGTTTTGTTAATGTTGTCTTTTGGTCTGGACCATGGAAATGTCTCAAAGCTATTCATCTTCCATTTTCCTCAACCCTCCCTTCTTCCTATCATCTCCCCATACCTTTGTGCTCTCCTTATCTTTTTTTGATTTGTTCTCCCACTCTGTGACTCTGTTCACTAGTTAGCCATTTAATTGCTACACATTTCTCCTCGTTTATACACTGCATTCCCCGAATCATTAGTCTATAGTGTACCTCTGTTTGAAATGCCCTGCCTTGCGTTGATGCTTCCAAGTACAATTTCAAATAAGCTTCCACGTCGGTGTGAAGGGTTAGACACTAAATTGTGTTATCCAAAAATGTGAGTACTGGCCTAATGAGCTTGAGGTGCTCTGTTCCCATACAAATATACATTGCCATTCTGCAGGTTCAGGTCCCTAATGTACATAGTGGGTTTCCCTAGGTAGTTTGTATGTCTTTACAATAGATGTCAATACCAGTCATGCCTTTACTACACAACTACACATGTAATGAGATGCTTTGACCTTAACGGAGCATTTAATTACATCGTGGAACTATACCATGCATTTTCCCCCTATGTATATTTCCCATATATACTATAACTACCCAGTGACAACCGCTACTGGGTAAATCTCTTACACAGTAGCGGTTGTCACTGTGTAATTATAGTAGGTATAGTTAAGTCAGACTTTCCATAAGAAGAGTGTTTTTTCTTTTGTTAAAAACGTTGGTGCTGTTAGACCAATCTATGCAAAACTTTCCTAAAAAAATTGATCCACCTCAACTCCTTTCTGAAAAGTTTCAGTGTGATCTGTCACGGGGGCTGAGAAAATAACGGTCTTCCAAAATGCATTTTACCCATGCAAACTTTCCTATAGTATTTTTAGGAAGTCCTTTAAAAATAGCAGCTGAACAGAATTACACCAAATTATCTGACAACTAAGTCTTTTCTCAGAAAGTGTGCTTTTGTGATTTGATGTAAATCCATTTCGTGTTTTTTTGAGAAATTATGGTTCAAAGGTTATTGGCTGAGGGGGGGCGTTCCCCCATCTGCAACTTACAGGACCAAGCAATGTGATTGGCTGGCCGCAGCATGACGACAAAATGCTGCAGCCACCACCAACAGGGTCTCTGTCCTCGTGTCCTGAAGTTAAAATAAAGATAACATAGAGGAGAGGGGGGTAGGGGTACCATGACACCCTGGCCCTTGTGTGTGGGGGGTAGGCGGCCGGTGCATAGAGGCCAGGGGTATAGGTTTGGGGGTGTTTGAGATGTGACACCCACCAAATGAATATATTCTTGGGTTGGTAGTTGAGTCTGGGGGCCCTTAATTGGGTCTGCTATGTCTGTGTCGATCTTTTTTTTTTTTTTTTGGTCAACCTCATTTGTGTAAGAGGTTTTAATGTGTACCTTTTGTGGATCTGGAACGTTAAATACATTTAGAATCAAACATTTTATTATGCGGCAAGTTAGCTTCAGACACAGCCCAGCTGCCTACATCGACTCGCCGGCAGGGCGTAAACAAGCAGTAATTAAACACAGCATTCGGACCTACAACCCGGAGGGCGGTCCTGCTTAGTAAGAGCCATTGGCACTCCTCGTCGGCATAGCAGAATCCGCAGTTTTCATAAAGGAAAAAGAAAAAAAAACAGCCAGAACAATGAAGGAAAACAAAGAACATATCCCCCACACCCCCCTCCACACCCCTCCCCTCGATGACCCCCACCATACCCCCCCCTCCCACCCCACTCCACATCAGCCATTAGCCCATATCGGTACCTCACACCCACCGCACCAATCCAAGCAGATCTGGTCCCAGAACTTAGAGCTCTGGCACAGCCCTCATCGGATCCAGAGGAATGAGCTGCAGAATTTGCAAGTACTTTGGGCATGTAACCTCTCTGCATTCTTTAGATAGAAGACTCAGAAACGGAGCCCACAGGGAAGCATACTCGGACCCTTTACCATCCATAGTCAAGGAGAGCCGTTCCATCGCCAAGACATGCCACAGACGCAACAACCAGTCACGCACATCCGGGACGTCCGGGGAGCCCCAACCGGCCAGGAGGGCCTGCTTCGCAGTCAGCAATCCCAGCGCAATTTGTCGCCCTAGTGGGGTGCGAAGAAGGAAGCAAGCGGGGTGCGGGAGGCCTAGCAGCTTGTGCTCAGGTAACCTAGGTAGTGTAATCTGAAACGCAGCATCTAGTTCATCAAGAACTGTTTTCCAGTACCCTTCTAATTTTGGGCAGTGCCATAACAAATGCAGGAGAGTGCCCGACATACCACACCCCCTCCAACAGAGACCGGATTTAGCCCTATCCCAGGATGCAACGCGCTACGGTGTATAGTACCAGTATGCCGCAAGCTTATAGGCCGATTCCGCTCCTGCTGTGTTAGCTGTTGTGTGATGGGCTCGGTAGAATACCTGATCCCACTCCTTCTGTGAAAGGGGCCGCCCCAACTCCACCTCCCACCGCACCTGTGCCTTTGTGTGTTGACGCTGTGGATCACGCAGGATCATGGCATATAGTTCCGAGATAAGGCTCCGGTCATTCTTTTTGCGTAAGAGCCATTGCTCGAAGGTCGTGAGGGAGCGCGACATCAAGGCCATATTGTCCGGATGTGACACCCAATGAGTCACTTGCGCATAAGCAAAACTATCTGATGCATCCGAAAGGGAATGTTCAGATCGGAGGTCCGAGAAGGGGACAAGCCCCTCTAGATCAAAGAGCATACCCACCCTCTTACAATCCTTCTCTCGCCAGCGATGAAAGACCGGAGATGCAAGGCCAGGGGGGAAGGCGGGGTTGTCCACAATCGGTGTCATGGGTAAGGGGAAGGTAGTCCAACCTTTACGTAGTGCCAGTTGGTCCCATGCTTGAAGTGTTGGTGACGTCACCGGCGAGGAATATAATCCCCACGCCCTATCCTTGCGGGGTAACCACAGTTCCCGCCAAATATTGCGGCCCGCCACCGTCTGGTCCATGAATAACCAATGTTTACTTGATTCCGATCTATTCCACTCAAGCACAAAGCACAGGCAGGCTGCCTGAAAATAGGCTAAGAGATGAGGAAAGCCCAAACTGCCAGCAGTTTTAGGGAGTATGGTCATTGCGAAGGCCGCACGGGGGCGCTTGTTGTCCCAGAAGAACCTATTTAGCAATCCCTGGAGTTTTTTCAGGGCTCCTCTCGGAGGTGTAAGGGGGAGCATTTGAAAGATATATAGTATTCTAGGCAGAAGCGTCATTTTGATAGCCGATAACCTGCCAAACCACGACAGGTTAAGGCGCGACCAGGCAGAAATAGATGTGGTAGTTCGTTCCATCAGCGTAGCATAATTCAGGGAGAGCGTCCGGGGCACGGTCGATGCCAGGCGGATGCCCAGATATGTGATATCCGAGTGCACCCAATGGAATTCAAAATCCCGCTGCAGATCAATGACCTCCTCCGGGGGGATCGAGATGTTAAGGATTTCAGATTTAGTGAAATTAACCTTGAAACCAGCCACGGCGTGGAAAGCGCGAATCTCCGCCGTGAGGCAGCGCAGAGGGGGAGCAGGGCTCTGCAGCGTCAGAATAACATCATCGGCGTACAGGCTTAGTTTATGCACGTCGGCTCCGAAACGGATGCCCGCAATGTCGGGATGGGATCTGACACGTTGGGCAAAGGGCTCCATATAAAACGCGAACAGGAGCCGCGAAAGAGGGCACCCCTGCTGTGTTCCCCTGGTGATAGAGAACATGCCGATCTGCAGCCATTGACCCGCACGACCGCTTTTGGAGTTGCATACAGAGCCTGGATGCAGCGCAGAAAATTGCCCTTTAGTCCATATGCCCGCAGCACTCGGAAAAGGAACCCCCACTCGACTCTATCAAAGGCCTTCTCCGCGTCGATGGATAGAAAGAAGGCCTGGGTCTTTGCGCGCTGAATTCCGTCCAGCAGGTGTAGCAATCTCTTGGAGTTGTCACTACCTTGACGGGTGGGAACAAAGCCCGATTGGTCCGGTTCTATCACTCTGTCCATAAGGGGGCTGAGTCGCGCCGCAAGAATACCCGCGAAGAGCTTGACGTCGATGTTGAGGAGAGAGATTGGGCGATAGGAGCCACACTCAGCCGGGTCCTTACCAGGCTTGAGTATGACCGTTATGGCTGCGTCTGACATAGAGGGGGTGACCGAGCCTGTCTCCAGGAACGAATTAAAAAGGCGGGTCAGAAACGGGGCCAGTTCCCGGCAAAAGGTTTTGTAAAACAGGGCCGAGAAACCGTCGGGTCCGGGGGACTTCGCTACCTTTATCCGAGCTATAGCGGAGATAACCTCCTCTACGCAAATTTCCACGTTCAGATCTTCTACAGCACTCTCCAACAGGGAAGTGATGCCAGCCGCAGCGATGAACCGTTCACACTCTGCGGGGGGGGAACCTTCTTCTGTGTATAAGGATTGGTAAAAATGGCGAAAGGTCGCCGCAATCTCAGTGTCAGTGGTACGGGAAACAGCATGGTGGTCCCGGATGTCGGTGATGGCCCGGGACTGGACATGGGCTCGCAAGCGGTGCGCGAGCATCTTACCCCCCTTATCTCCACTCAGATAGAATTTATGACGCAGGCGTAGTAGCGCATATTCTACCCTATCGAGGTCCAGATGTTTCAACATGCGCCGCTTAGTTTCGAGTTCTCTCCAAGCCCTGCGGGCCCCTGTACGTTTGTGAACAGCCTCCAAGCCACGGACATCCTTCTCCAGTTCTTTCCTCTTATCTCTACGCAGCTTGGAATATGTGGCGGCCAAAGCAATAAAATCCCCCCTAACCACCAATTTGAGCGCCTCCCAAATAGATGCTATCGCAGTGTCCCCGATGGGGTTCTCGGTGAAGTAATGTGTGATAGTCTCCCTGACCCTCTCCACTACAGAGTCAGCTCGAAGCATGGAGTCGCGCAGTCGCCAGCTAGCTGAGGGGGGGCGGGCTCCGCTTAGGGTGAATATGACCGACAGGGACGCGTGATCTGAGAGGGAGCGGGGGGCAATATCTGCATCGTGAAGGTGGGGCAGCAGGGCGGAGGAGGCCAGAAAGTGATCAAGGCGCGTGTATGTCTGATGTGCCGCCGAGTAATATGTATAGTCGCGTTCCTGGGGGTGATGCAGTCGCCCCACATCATGCAAACCACCATCTGTCAACCACTGCCTCCCCCCCCACCGACCAGGACCCCGAGCCATGCAGTCTACCCACCGACCTATCAGTAGTCTCATCCATTACTAGGTTAAAGTCCCCTCCCACTAAGAGGAAAGCATCAGGGGAAGCGGGGACCTGGGCCAAGGCCGTGCGCAGAAAGGACTCCTGTTGTGTGTTTGGTGCATACAAGGACCCAATGGTAAAAACTGTGTCCCCCCATTGCACTCGCACCGCCAGGAACCTCCCCCGTACATCTACTAGCTGGGTCAAGACCTTACATCGCAACCGGGCGCTGAAAAGGATAGCAACACCATGTTTCTTAGCCGACCCTGAAGACCACACCTGGAGGGGGAATCTCTTATCGCGCATTCGGCGCTCGTCCTTGTGTAGTAGGTGTGTCTCCTGTAGGAGGCAGACATCACCCCCAGATTGTTCGAGTAGTGACAGGACAGCAGAGCGCTTCACAGGGTTGTTTAGGCCCCGGACATTAAGGCTCACCACTTTCATTTCTCTAGCCATCCCAATCCAAGTAGGTCAGTACCGCTCTTGTCTCGGGCAGGGCCAGGGCCGAGCATGGCCCGCACAGGCGTTCAGAGCGCACACCCAATGGCATAAAGGCAAGGAGCAGAGATGCACACGCATGCACAAGCGGCAGAGGTCTGATGCGGAGCCCCCCCCCCCCCCGTCCCCCCCCCTACACTCACACCCCCCCTCCCCAACACACACACTGAACCCCCCCATAACAGAACCAAACTGAAGTAGACTAAGACAGAATGAAGTACGTGAGTCCGTAGAACAGGCCACAAAGGCAGGGGGGATAGGTACCAGTCTACAGTCGTCCACATCCCGATACTGGACTCGTTCAACCAACAGTACATACAAGAGTACCTTCAGGGTGTGTCCCCCTCCGATGCCAACTGTCCATCTGTGTACCCTCGCAGGTCTCACAGCACCTCTGAGGCATCCTCCGGGGTCGCCTCCGTCATCAGCGCCACGGAGGCTACAGCTGCACCCCTATCCTGGAGACGCGCAGAGGGGTCAGGACCCTTCTTGGAAGCAGAGCGGGTCACCTTCTGCCAGACCGTTGATCGCCACCGTCGCTTGAATGTATCGCCATCTCCCGTTGATTCCGCCTCCGTGCGTTCAATCCCCAGGAGGTCCACGGCATCTGTGAGCGAACGAACCTGAACCAGTTTGTTTTGCCAACGGAAAATGAGGCGGAAAGGATGACCCTCACATGTACGCGACGTTGCGATCTCGCAGGAATGATGTGACCGGCTTAAAGTCTCTGCGCTTCTGCAACGTAGATGCCGCTAGATCTTGGAAGTTGCAAACAAAACAGGTGATGGACAGAATGTGGATCAATGTCACACATTCACCCCAGTCCAAAGATCTGGGCCCAAATCCATTGTTTTTTTGCACTCCACACCACCCTGGGTTAAACAATGGTGATATGCAAATCAGCTCTGACCCTGTGCCCCATGGGAACAGTCCAGTCCGAACTACAAAAGCCATGTCCTTCCCAGAACGGAATCAAGCATCCGAGGACCGGACCGGTTTCGAGGTAACACCTCTCATCAGCCCGGCTAGCTTGACTCCAGTGGTGTGGAGTGCCTGGGACCCACGTCTGAGCATCCCCAGTGCACTTATGGCGGTAATTGCAAACAAAACAGGTGATGGACAGAATGTGGATCAATGTCACACATTCACCCCAGTCCAAAGATCTGGGCCCAAATCCATTGTTTTTTTGCACTCCACACCACCCTGGGTTAAACAATGGCGATATGCAAATCAGCTCTGACCCTGTGCCCCATGGGAACAGTCCAGTTCTGGGGATGCCCAGACGTGGGTCCCAGGCACTCCACACCACTTGGAGTCAAGCTAGCCGGGCTGATGAGAGGTGTTACCTCGAAACCGGTCCGGTCCTCGGATGCTTGATTCCGTTCTGGGAAGGACATGGCTTTTGTAGTTCGGACTGGACTGTTCCCATGGGGCAACAGGGTCAGAGCTGATTTGCATATCGCCATTGTCTAACCCAGGGTGGTGTGGAGTGCAAAAAAACGATGGATTTGGGCCCAGATCTTTTGACTGGGGGAGTGTGTGACATTGATCCACATTCAGTCCATCACTTGTTGTTTTTGCAATTGCCGCCCTAAGTGCGCTGGGGATGCCCAGACGTGGGTCCCAGGCACTCCACACCACTTGGAGTCAAGCTAGCCGGGCTGATGAGAGGTGTTACCTCGAAACCGGTCCGGTCCTCGGATGCTTGATTCCGTTCTGGGAAGGACATGGCTTTTGTAGTTCGGACTGGACTGTTCCCATGGGGCAACAGGGTCAGAGCTGATTTGCATATCGCCATTGTCTAACCCAGGGTGGTGTGGAGTGCAAAAAAACGATGGATTTGGGCCCAGATCTTTTGACTGGGGGAGTGTGTGACATTGATCCACATTCAGTCCATCACTTGTTGTTTTTGCAATTGCCGCCCTAAGTGCGCTGGGGATGCCCAGACGTGGGTCCCAGGCACTCCACACCACTTGGAGTCAAGCTAGCCGGGCTGATGAGAGGTGTTACCTCGAAACCGGTCCGGTCCTCGGATGCTTGATTCCGTTCTGGGAAGGACATGGCTTTTGTAGTTCGGACTGGACTGTTCCAATGGGGCAACAGGGTCAGAGCTGATTTGCATATCGCCATTGTCTAACCCAGGGTGGTGTGGAGTGCAAAAAAACGATGGATTTGGGCCCAGATCTTTTGACTGGGGGAGTGTGTGACATTGATCCACATTCAGTCCATCACTTGTTGTTTTTGCAATTGCCGCCCTAAGTGCGCTGGGGATGCCCAGACGTGGGTCCCAGGCACTCCACACCACTTGGAGTCAAGCTAGCCGGGCTGATGAGAGGTGTTACCTCGAAACCGGTCCGGTCCTCGGATGCTTGATTCCGTTCTGGGAAGGACATGGCTTTTGTAGTTCGGACTGGACTGTTCCCATGGGGCAACAGGGTCAGAGCTGATTTGCATATCGCCATTGTCTAACCCAGGGTGGTGTGGAGTGCAAAAAAACGATGGATTTGGGCCCAGATCTTTTGACTGGGGGAGTGTGTGACATTGATCCACATTCAGTCCATCACTTGTTGTTTTTGCTAGATCTTGGAAGAGCACCCGAGTGTGCCCGCAGAACTGCAGCGGGACTACGTCGCGTGCCATTTTAAGGATCCGTTCCTTCAATTGTAAGTCATGCACACAGACGAGGATGTCCGGAGGTGGTGCCTTCGACCCTTTGGGTAGGCCCACCCGATGGGCACTGTCCATTCGAATGTCTGTGACTTCTTCGTCTTGCAGGATCTGCTTAAAGAGGGCCTCAACGTACTCACGGAGATCCTCTCCCTCACCCTTCCATGGGACCACTCTGATCCGGATATTGTTGCGGCGGGACCGGTTCTCCAAATACTCCGCGTGCGCCTGAAGGTCGAGGTTCTGCTCGGTGAGCCTGATAACGTCCTGCTGAAGCCAGTGTATGTCGCCCCCCGTCTCAAGGTCATGTTCCTCCAGCGTTGCTACCCGCTCTCCTATTTCGTCCACGTCTCTTCAGACCTCCCTCAGGTCCGCTGCCAACTGGGTACGCAATCCTGCAATGTCCTCTTTGATCGCGGCGAAAAGCTCCAACATAAAGGCCTTGGTCGCAGGTTCTTCCGCCAAGTTCTGACCCGGAGATTTGTCCGCCACTGGGGATACGGCCTGCCCCGAACCCTTCGGAACTCCGTCCTTGCCCAGTTGGCCCTTCTTCGTCCTGGCTGCCGCCATAGCCGATAGGTGGACTCTTTGTCCGCTACGTGCCCTCAGAGCTGGAAAGGCCCCCTCTTCGCTCGCTCGTCCGGGCCTAGGCGTCCACGCGCGCCCGTGTAGACTCCGCACTGACCTCAGATGCTTTATCTCAGGTTGAGGCCCTCAAGTCTGCCTCCACTGGGGCGGGGAGGAACACCGGCCGCGGCCTGCCAGAGAGGGATGATGCACAGATCCTACCGCCACCCGGCCAGACAATGGGAAAGGGCAGACGTGCAGGGCGAGCCGGTGGGGATCGGGGGCAAAGCGCGTTGCAGGCGAGATGCTGTGCAGGCCGAGGCCCACTAGGCCGCAGTTCACTCCGCCCGGGCCCTGCTAATGTCCTGAGGGCGATTTATCGCACAATCACACCTCTGGGGTGTGCAAGCGAGCGTCAGGTCGGCCGGGGCTCCCGCTCAATTGCCCCGGGGCTCCACACCACCTCGGCGTCTGCTGCGCTAGTGTAAGGCCCAACCTCACTGCCTCAGGGCCTGCCGCCGCTGCAAACGGGCTGTGAGGGGCTTCTCCCGCCACGTCAGCACACCAGGCCTGCCTAGGCCTCAAAGCCCCGGCCTCTAGTCGGCCGCACACCCGGCTCTCCGCTCACCTCTCTCCCCACCGCAGCGGTCCCCTGGCGCCACCGCAGATCCGCTCTACGGGGCCTCACACGGCCAAGCCTGGTGCGACGGGATTCCGCTGTCTCTCCTTTCTGCCCGGTAGCTCCTCCGCCGCGCCGCCGTCCCCGTCCCACCTCTCCCGCAGTTAGAGCGCACGCCGGCGCCCGATCTCCGGCGCAGTACAGGCTGCACTCTCCCGCTCGGCGAAACACAGCACCGGCAGGCCAGACACTTCCCTCAACGGGTCCTCCGCTGCAGCAGGGTGTCGGGAGGGCAGTAATTCCCGGTGGATGAAGGCTTCAAGAGGGTGCTACACAAGGCAATGCAACTCCTGGCGCCGGAGGGACACGGAGACACGTCCTACTCCGTCGCCATCTTAGCCACGCCCCCGTTAAATACATTTAGACCCAGATTTACAATGTTTTTGTCTTTGGCTGCGTCGCTTTTTGGATGCAGCCAGACGTGGTATTTACAAAACCACACAAATGTTGATTGGCATGGTTTTGGAAGGAAAAGTAATGCAAAGCAGTTCATAGCCCTGCCTTGCGATACTTTCCCTCAGGTAGGCATCCCATCAGTGGTGAATGGGTGTTCCCATGCATAATCCCATGATTTTGAGGCACACCCAAATTTACAAAGAGTTGTCGATATGGGCTTTCAGCAAAATAGTGCACCTGCCAGAGGCTAGCATAACGAAGAGAAATATCTTTATTTTTCCTCGTTATTTACTCCTTCTATGTGTTCTGCAGCACACATGCAAAGAGAAAAAAAACCCCAAAGATAGTATCTGTGCATGAAGGTACTTGTTCCTTCACAAAAACTATTTTGACCATAACTATGGCGCAAGGGTGCCTGCTTTGGCTCTAGGCAACCTAAAGTGTGCCAGGGTATGGAGAGAGCAGAACGTAACCATTGCTTTGAAGATATGGCACAATTATTCTCTTCAGTTGATGGTAGGCAGCGCAGCAACTCTTCCTGCTGCACTGCATTGCGCCACTTTGTAAATATACCCCTTGGTGACATTTTTACCCAAAAAGTTGCAAATCTGCACCCACAGCGGTACTTATGGAATGGATGCAAATGTACTACTTTTTAGAATTCACAAACATTGGCAGTAATAGACTTGGAAAGCTACACCAGTCTAAGATTTCCCTGCATACTACTGAAAATCGAACACCCAAAAGGTGATTGGATGAATGCTTGCCCATTGTCAAGTCAAGTCAAAATAAGCTTTATTCGAAAGCTACAAAATATAACAATCTCAAGATTGAAAATCAGTTACAAAATTATAAAAGATTGCACATAGTCTAACAACAGGCAATCCCTTGGGGTAGTAATCCGACCATTGTTTTTTTCCCACTCGGCCACTCTAGACAGATGCCCTGATTTAGGATTTAGCAGATGAAGTAAAGGCAGACGGAGTGTAAGAGGACTTTATCGCTTGCCACATTTAGAGATAGCCGCAGCGTGGCAGAGATCTATATTCATTGGTTGAAGTTCACTTGCTTTTCTGCGGATGTTCAATCGACCCTTTTGGACATGCCCTTTGATGGCTGCCGCCCGTTTGGCGAAAAGGCGGACAACGTGCTCTAGCACTTCAAGGACTCTAGGGCTACGGCCAGATCCTTCGGCCTCTCTCGCCCATGCAGTCTGACTTTTGCCCCCTTCGTGGCTACGGAAGAGGTGCCACACCACGCTCCACCCAGAGCCACAGGCCTGTGCAAGCTACCCAGCCACTGTGCGTCTGGGGTCGGTGGACCCAACATCGTGGGTCTGAGTGCCGGCGAGCCAGTCCACAAATGCCACCCCTGCACCTGCCTCCAAACCTTCCTAGTCCGACTTTTCAGGGCCAACACTTGCCAGAGGGCAGCAGAATCCGCCATCACCTCCCCCACTTGCGCAACATCAATTCGGACAGATGGATTTTGCAAATAGTCCGAAGGGGCTACACCCTCCTCTTCGAGACTACCCGTCCCTCCATGCCACCTACGCTCCTGGTGCACATCAGGGATGCCCGGTTTCAAGGCTTGCTATTCCTGCAGACGGTTGATGTTGGTGACGGATCCGCACCACGTGTGCCTGTTCTGTCTGGAACCCAACCATGACTCCAAGGCGTGTTCTGACTGCCGGACCATGAACCCGAAGTCTTTGCAGGAGTGGTGCCGAAAGCTTCTCACGCCGCTCGAGGTCCCAGTCGCATGGGAGGCCGTGGGACCGGGCGCAGAGCCACCACCACCACCACCACCACCAATCTTCTTCCAAATCTGGCACTCCTCTGGTAAGTCAAAGCACAAGAAGTCGAAGAAGCATCATCGCTCTTCGACTTCTCCCCGTCCGTCGGCGGATGCGACGAGGGATGTAGGTAGTGCCCCTCACACGGTTCTGCGTGCGGAGCCCGCTGGGTCGACTCGAGGTTTCCCTTTCTTCTCAGGACCCAGTGCGACCCCTGTCCAGCTTCAGAGTTACTATGAAACAATGCATGCCAGCTTTGGGCAGCCGGACTCCGCCGGTGGGCCTTCAGGCCCTGCTGACGTGGCTGGGGGCCCTGGGACTTGGATGCCTGCGGCTATGGCCCAACACTGCAGGGTCCACTTGGATCCAGGCATGGATCGGGATTGGCGCCAGTCAACCTAACTACACCTCCGGCGCTGACTCCACCGGCACCACAATCGCAGCCGATGCTGGTTGTGTCCCCAGCCGGCGTCGACCCCAGCCTCCACCCCGACGTAGACTTGGAGCCGGACTGGTACTTTTGTGCCCCTGTTATACCCTGGTTCTTTCATGCCAGATTGGCAACAAGAGGAGGGTGAGGAGGACTGGGAGGGGTCTGGAGACCCTTTGACTGACCAGTTGGGTTACGAACCGGTCTGGAGGGAGGAACTGGGGAAGCCAGTGGTCTGGATACCTCACCATGGCATGTTGTCTCCTCCTAGTCTGTGGAGGAAGGAGCTTCTTATTCAGTGGTATTGAGTAGGGTGGCCAAGGCCCTCAACTTTGAGCTCCTTACGGTGGCGGTCAGGACTAACCTCCTGACAGAGGTGCTTCAACTGTCAGCAAGCTCTTCGGAGCCCATGCTCCTGTTTAATGAAGCCCTAACCGACATCCTTTTGGGCACCTGGTCCAGGCCCAACACTGGGGCTCCTGTGGAAAGGATGATTGCCCAACGCCACTGCCTGGCCCCCGGTGACCCCACTTTCCTCTCCCAACACCCCATCCCTGAGAGCCTGGTGATCCATGCCTCCACGTTCATAGGCGCATTCCCTAATGCACCACCTGATTGGGAATTCAAAAATCTGGACCATCTCTAGAAGAAGATGTTTTCTTACTCCAGCTTGGAACTGTGGTCGGTAAACACTGCAAGTCTGTTGGGCCATTACACCCACTCCGTGTTGGATATGGTGGCATAGGTGCTGCCCCAATGCCCAGAGGCGGCCCGGGCCATACTCTCCCGTGGAGTTGCTGAGAGAAGAGATGCAGCCAAGTTTACCATTGGATTGGACACCACCGACTCGCAAGGTAGGACGATTTCGACGGTGATAGCCCTTCGACGCTACGCTTGGCTGAGGTCGACTGGCTTTTCAGGGGATGTCCAAGCTACCCTTCTGGACATGCCCTTTGTTGACCGTCGCCTGTTCGTCGACAAGGCAGACAACGCGCTAGTGTGCTTTAAGGATTTTTGGGCTATGGCCAAGTCCTTGGGCCTCTCCACCACCTGCCCTGCGCAGTCTGCCTTTCGCCCCTTTCGTGGCCACGGATGGGGTGCCCGCCACGTTCCGCCCAGAGCCACAGGCTGGCGCAAGCTGTTCAGCCCATGCGCAGCTGGAGACGTGGCAACAACTGCCAGGGGTCTCGGGCCAAAAGCGGTACAAAAGGGGGTGGTAATGGACGGAGCATCTGAACCAATCAAACACTCACACCCAGTCAAAAGATCTGGGTTTAATCCATCACCGTTCTTTAGCCCACTCTGCCACCCCAGTTCAGACATGGCTATATGCAAATCAGTCTGATCCTGTGCCTCATGGGAACAGTCCAGCCCAAACTGCCAAGCCATGCCTTCCCTGGACCGGAAATAAGCTTCCGAGGACCGTTTTCTGGCATTCCAGCCATCTGGGAGGTGATGGTGAATCCTGCCGCCCATTGGCGATCAGTTGCCCTGAAAGGTCAGACTAGGAGGGTTTAGAGGCTGCTGCAGAGGGGGCTGTGGTGGACTGGCCCGCGCGCTGGCCCCGAGACCCACCAGCGGTACAAAAGGGGGTGGTAATGGACGGAGCATCTGAACCAATCAAACACTCGCACAGCGTCAAAGGATCTGGGTTTAATCCATCACCGTTCTTTAGCCCACTCTGCCACGGCTGGAATGCCAAAAACCAGTCCTCGGAAGCTTGTTTCCGGTCCAGGGAAGGCATGGCTTGGCAGTTCGGGCTGGACTGTTCCCATGAGGCACAGGGTCAGACTGATTTGCATATAGCCATGTCTGAACTGAGGTGGCAGAGTGGGCTAAAGAACAGTGATGGATTAAACCCAGATCTTTTGACTGGGTGTGAGTGTTTGATTGGTTCAGATGCTCCGTCCATTACCACCCCTTTTGTACCGCTTGTGGGTCTCGGGGCCAGCGCGCGGGCCAGTCCACCACAGCCCCCTCTGCAGCAGCCTCCAAACCCTCCTAGTCTGACCTTTCAGGGCAACTGATCGCCAATGGGCGGCAGGATTCACCATCACCTCCCCCACTGGCGCACCATCACGTTCGACAGGTGGATTTTTCAGATAGTCTGAAGGGGAATACTCCTTCCCCTTAGAGGGTACCCCTCCCCCCCAGCCATGCCACCTCAGTACCATTGCATGTCGGAGGATCATCTGAACCTTCTCTAACAGGAAGTTACGGTTCTCTTGGCCAAGCGAGCCATCGTGCGAGTTCCTGCCCCAGAAGTGGATCGTGGTTGCTATTCCCACTACTTTCTGGTGTCCTGCGTCCTGTCTTTGAGCTCAGGTACATCAACCACTTCCTCCGGACAGAGAAGTTAAAAATGGTGACACTAGCTCGGGTCCTAACTGCTCTCGACCCTCGAGACTGGATGGTAGCGTTGGACTTGGAGGACGCTTACTTTCACATTTCCGTCCTGCCGGCTCACCAGTGCTACTTGCGGTTCACGGTAGGCCACAAGCCCTTTCAGTTTACTGTGCTCCCCTTTGGTCTTACCAGCGCCCCTCGTGTTTTCACGAAAGTGATGGTGGTGGTCGCAGCTCATCTGCGCAGATCAGGGGCTCCAGTCTTCCCCTATCTCGATGACTGGCTGTTAAAGGTGGGCTCGCCCCCAGGCTGTCGACTCACACCTCCAGACTACGGCCGGCCTCCTGGATTCGCTGGGGTTTTCTGTCAATGTGCCAAAGTCACACCTGACTCCCGCTCAGAAGTTCCTCTTCATCTGAGCGGTTTTGGACACTACACAGTTTCAGGTCTATCCACTAGAGCAGCGAGTCCAGGATATTCAGGCTTTGATTCGGATCTTTCAGCCTCTGTCCTGGGTTTTGGTCTCAGTGACTCTGCTGCTGCTGGGTCTGATGGCCTCCTGCATCCTGCTGGTGGATCATGACAGATGGCAGATGCGGGCTCTGCAGTGGTTCCATGAAGTTCTACCGGGCACAGCATCAGGAGAACCTGTCCGATTGCATCCAGATCTCGGAGGACACTGCACACCACTTACAGTGGTGGCTAACAAACCGGATTGGGACAACAGCAGATCCCTCTCCCTTCCCCAAACAGAGTTCACAGTGGTGTGGGGTTGAAGGGCCACATGGGAGAGGCACAGATCAGAAGCCTATGGTCTCTGACGGAGTCTGGGCTCCACATCAACCTTTTGGAGCTTCGGGTGATCCGTCTTGCACTAAAAGCATTCCTTCCCTCTGTCCAGGGAAGAGTAGTACAGGTGTTTACGGACAACACCACCGCTATGTCGTACTGCAGCAAACAGGGCGGGTGGGATTGTGGACCCTATGTCAAGAGGCTCTCCGTCTCTGGACGTGGCTGGAATATCAGCACATATCCCTGGTGGTTCAACACCTGGCAGGTTCACTGAACACCAGGGCGAATGAACTCAGCCGCAGGTGCATGATAGATCACGAATGGCGTCTTCACTCGGATGTGGTGCACGGTCTCTTTCAGCAGTGGGGAGAGCTTTGGTTAGATCTGTTTGCCACCGAAGAGAACGCGCAATGTTAGCAAGTCTGCACTTTGGAATTTCCAAGGCGGCACTCGCTTGGCAACGCTTTTCGTTGCAAGTGGAGTTGCAGTCTTCTATACGCCTTTCTGCCTATACCGCTTCTGCCCAGAGTGCTGAAAAAGATCAAGCATGACCGGGCCCAAGTCATTCTGGTGGCTCCGGATTGGGCACGAAGAGTCTGGTATCCTGAGATGCTACACATGGCCATCGATCCTCTGATCAGACTGCCTCTAAGGGAGGATATTCTGTTGCAGCAGCAGGGGCCGGTCCTCCACCCGAACTTGTCCAGTTTCCACCTCCTTACATGGAGATTGAGCAGCGGCAGTTGACTGCTTTTGACCTGCCTCCCGTAGTTAGTGATGTTATCTTGGCAGCCAGGTGTCCCTCCACTAAGACGGTATACGCCTGTAGATGGAACAAATTTGTGGCATGGTGCGCAGCAAATGCTGTGGATCCCCAGAGGTTCTCTTGTTCCTTTGGCGCCCAGCACGGCTCTGCTCTGGGCACTATTAAGGGCTACCTCTCTGCCATTTCAGCCTTTCTTAGGCTTCCTGATCAGCCTTCTCTTTTCAAGTCCCCTGTTGTAAATCGCTTTCTTAAGGGCATTACTCACCTTTTTCCTCCTGTTCCCTTCTTGATTCCTCAGTGGAACTTGAACTTGGTTCTTACTTACCTTATGTGCGCTCCTTTTGAGTTGCTTCATAAACTGTCCTCTCAGACTTCTTACTTTAAAGACTGCCTTTCTGGTTGCTATCACTTCTGCTCGCAGTGTGAGTGAGCTCCAAGCTCTTTCTTCAAAACCTCCTTTTCTGTCTGTTCATCCAGACATGGTTGTCCTTCGAACTCGTCAATCCTTTCCTCCCATTGTGGTTACTTCTTTCCACATTGTCCAAACCAAGACTTTTCTCACCTTTTTTCCTCCTCCGCATCCTTCTAAGGAGGAAGAGATGCTCCACGACCAATGCCGACTGACACCACCTTTCGACGCGTAGGGGTACTACTGACGAAAAAATTCTCCGGATCCAGTCTGACACCTGAGGGTAATTCACAAGGTAAAGAATCTATAACTAATCTATGTCTCTGACAGATATATCATTACCGAAGGTAAGTAACTTGTTCGTCAAGAGGCTCTTTGCCCTTGGACATGGCTGGAACATCAGGGCGTATCCGTAGTGGTTCAACACCTGGCAGGTTCCCTGAACACCAGGGCGGACAAACTCAGCCGCCAGTGCATGATGGATCACAAATGGCCTCTTCAATTGGAGGTGGTGCAAGGTCTCATTCTGCAGTGGGTGGACACGAAAAGTCTGGTACCCCAAGCTCTTGAGCATGGCCATCAGTCCTCAGAGCAGACTGCCTCTTCAGGAGGATCTTCTGTCGCAGCAACAGGGGACGGTCCTCTAACCGAACTTGTCCAATCTCCACCTCCTTGGGTGGAGATTGAGCGGCGACAGTTGGCAGCTTTTGACCTTCCTCCCGAAGTCTGTAATGTCATCTTGGCAGCCAGACGTCCCTCTACTAAAATGGTATACGCCTATAGATGGAAATAAATTGTGGCATTGTGCACAGCAAAGGCTGTGAATGCCCTTTCTGCCCCTCCTTCTAAGGATCTCCTCTTCATTCTTCATGCTTTCTTTGGCCCAGCAGGGCTCTGCTCTGGGCCCTCTGAAAGGCTATCTTTCGGCCATTTCGGCCTTTCTTTGCCTTCCTGATCAGCCTTCTCTTTTCAAGTTCCCGATATTTAACAGGTTTCTGAAGGGCATTACTCATCTCTTTCCTCCTTCTCGTTTCGTAATGCCCCAGTGGGACTTGAACCTTGTGCTCACTTATCTTATGTGGGCTCCCTTTGTGCCACTACATAATTGTCCTCTTCGTCTCCTCACTTTGAAGACTGCTTTCCTGCTTTCCATCACCTCTGCTCGCAGGGTGAGTGAGTTTCATGCCTTATCTTCCATGCCTCCCTTTCTTGCTGTCCATCCGGACAAAGCAGTTCTCCGTACCAGGCCCTTGTTTCTGCCCAAAGTGGTTACCTCTTTCCACATAGGTCAGACCATCCCATTACCCTCCTTCTTCCCGCCTCTGCAGCCTTTCAAAGAGTAGGAGAGACTCCACCATCTGGATCCAAACCATGTGCTATCTTTCTACCTTGACAGCACTAAAGACTTCCGGGTAGACAATCAACTCTTTGCGGGCAATGTATGTGTCAAGAAAGGTCAGGCAGTGCACAAGCGTACCATCTCTCGATGGGTTGTCCTATGCATTAGGATCTGTTATTCTTTGGCCAAAAATGGAACCTCCAGTAGGACTGCGAGCCCACTTTACCAGGGCAACGGATGCTACTACTGCTTTAGGACGTGGAGTTCCGCTGGTGGACATCTGCCAGGCAGCCACATGAGCATCCCTGCACACGTTCACAAAACATTACTGCCTATACAGCCAAGACTGGAGAGACTGCTTTTTCAGCCACTCTTTTCTCCAGGACTTCCTGATGTGAACTTGGTTTGCAGACCCACCTCAGGGGTTGGTATTCCTGGGGTATCTACTCTAAGGTAAGGAATCTATAACTACGGTCTCTTTCAACTGAACACGTTACTGATCTTCGGTAACAATGTATCTGTAAGAGACATTAGAAGTTATAGATTCCTTACCGCCCCACCCATCCTCCCCGTTCTGCGAACTGACTTCTAGGGATAGGGACTCCCTTGCAGGGCCCAAGTTTTGTGCCCAAGTGGTCAGTGTCTTGCATGGCTCTACACTTCTGGTGTGGAAAGTCGTGTCAGAACTGACATCAGCGCACAGGGGCCGCGTCTCAGTAGACACTGCAACATCAACCTGGCAAACACAAAGCGAACGACGGACGCGGCGACGACCGATGCCACCCACCGACAGGCAGGGCTTGTGCTAAGGAAAATATTTCTCCGGATCCAGTCTGACGCCTGGGGGTAATTCTAAGGTAAGCAATCTATAACTACCAATGTCTCTTACAGACTCCAGAAGTAACTTGTTCATTTGTGTTATACTTGTTTATAAAGTGATTAGAAAGGTATTACAGCATTTGTTTTCATTGCCGCATACAGCCCTTTAATCAACTCCACAAGAGCGTTTTTTCCTTGTGGTTTACACAGGTTCCGTGTTCTATTTTATGCCTTTCGTGGTGCTTTGACTGGCGCCCCAGGAATGCTACTGTACTCCTTACACAGAGGTGACTTTGTATTCAAGGGCGTGGGCCACAGACGTGGTGGGGTCAGCCGACCGCTGGGTGGCACAGCGTCGCACGGTTGGAGCCCCCTTCCCTCCCAGTGTTCTGCAACGTACGACTGTCAGTTTCCCTCATTGGATTGGTAGAAGCACGCTGCGAGATCTGACTTGAGACTTGAGAGCCTGGAGACTGACAACCCAGCGCTGGGGTCTGTAGTTTGTGACAATTTTACTGAATGTGACGCCCTGAAGGGTCGGTACTGTTTAATTCACTAATGATGCCCCGTGGGGGACTGTAATTGACTTCATACCGGCCGTGCCAGCCTCAGAGGGGACACAGTCCCAGGCTTAACCAGTGGAATCTTTGGTGCAGTGTTACCGGGACCTTTATCTCCCATATATCTGAGTTCTCAAGTCTCCCATAACCTCATTGGGCACCCCAGTACCACACTGACAGTGCTGCTTGTCACCACTATAGCTCTCTCGCGGGTGCCATGCAGATGTCTGAGAGCACTTGTGGATAGCAGGAGGCCCTGCCCTTCCTCCTGTGGGGCAATGATTTTTACTAGGCCGTCGATGCCTCTATATATAGGGCAGTTTCTTAAGCCATAGCTCTCATTGAACAGTGCCTCTACAAGCAGATTGCCAACGTATGTGCAAGTGCCCCTCGCCCATAGGACCCCCAGGAGTTGGGGCCACATGCCCAAAAGGAAAACGTACAGGGGTAGATCACCTCAGGTCCTTGGGGCTGGCGGATGAGCTTTTGGAGTATCTCCAACCTAATTCCCTGGACATGGGATAGGGTGAGGACTCTCAAGGATACTCAGATGAGGAGGCAGGCCTCTCAAGGCCTTGGCACCCCCCATCTGTTCCTGACACCTCTGAGCACCCCATGTCTTAGACCGAAGCAGACATGGACCCCGATTACATTGCCTATCCTCGGTATGCGCAATGGGCTCCAGCAGATAAACTGGCCAAATATGTTGCAGGCTGCCTGTGCCAACACCAAAAGGAGGTACACAGCGGTCTACAAACGGAATGTCCCAGGCCTTTGCTGGAGGGAAAGGTAGCCCTTACCCATGAAATTGGTTCCAGGATTGCCACTTAACTGGCTAAGTTCATCAGGCACCCCAAGAAGAGGATTGACCTTCCTTGGCATTCGTGCCAGTATAAACTCCTGTGGCAAAGAATCTGGATATGGCTGCGAAAGCTTTGCCTCTTTCATCTCATTAACTGTTGTCCTACCTTCAGGCAATTTTCCTGGGGCCACTGCATTATCAAGCGTTGCAACATCTCAGGGCTCACCACTTGTGAAAGGGGCTCACGCCCTCCCAGTCAGTGCCCTTTTCAGAGGAGGCAAGAAAGGCGATTCAAGATTGCTCTCCCACATGGAGACTTGGAATAGGAGAGCGATTTCCGGTTCCAATCCAGACCTGGTCATGGAATCTGATGCCAGCAGATCAGGCTGGAGCATGCACTATGAGGACCTTTCAAGAGGAGGAAGCTGGTCACAATAAGAACAGAAGTTGCACATTGCCTGCTTGGGACTCCTTGCAGGGTCCTGTGAGGTCCGGTGCTAGACCAAGGACAGAATTCAGTCTGTGTGCTCCTCAAGATGGACAACGTATCCGCAGTGTGTTACATCGATCACCTTGGGAGGGAGGGGTCGTGGGAACCAGGTCGAAACTCCTGTCGGACCTATCGAAAGACTTCTTGCAGCACTGCCTTGACCATCACATATTGGTCATGGCCGAGTATCTCCCCTGACAATTGAACCAGGTGGCAGACTGGAATCCTCGCCATCTCCATGATTCGAGTCTATGGAAGTTGGACCCTGGGGTCTTCTCGATGATCTCGGACAGATGGGACCTTTCTCAATAGACCTGTTCACCTCACGCCTGAACCATGAGGTGACCCAGTTCTTTAGCTGGAGACTGGATCCCCTGGCGATGAATATAGACGCATTCCTCTAGAATTGGACTTAGGAGAGGGACTACGCATTTACCCCATTCTGAATGATCACGAGGGTTTCAGCCCAGATGTGGAGGCAACTGGCAGAGTTGGTATTGGTGACACTTTTTGGGAGGTTTCAAGTATGGTTCCCAGTTTGGATGTAACTTTTGTGGGATTCTCCAATCCTTCCCCCCCTGTTTCAGACTCTCCTCGATCTGAACCAAAGGCCACACCAATGGTGACGGGGGGTTCCCTAAGCATGATGCTGTGGCGGATTGCAGACAACGGTGGAAAATCCTGGGACTTTCCAGATAGGCTCATATCTTGTTCAAGACCTGAGCGAACCTCATGGTTACACTGTATAGATTGGCCTGGACAAGACAGATTGGTTGGGGTATATGACTGGACCTGAATCCCGTGGCTGCAGATGTAGTCCATATATTCTACTTCTTGTCTGACGTTTCATCTGAGTGTCTGGCCTGTCGCTCTATTAATGTTTTTCGCTCTGCCAAATCAGCAGGCCATGCTCTGATTGACGGATCACCAGTGGGAAAGCATCCTTTCATGTGGAGATTGTTGCGGGGTATCTGCCTCTCTTTGCCGCCAGAGCCTAGTCACTCATCTCTTTGAGATTTTAATCAAGTCCTCAAACGGTTTTTCTCATGGCAACCCAATAGGTTTCTGTTGAGGAAAGAACATTCTGCCAAATTGGCATGTTGCTGTGCCTGGTGTCATGTAGAAGGTCTCGGACATTCGGCACCTAGATGTTACAGGTAGAGTACTTTCAACACAAGGGATCTCCTTTACAGTCAGTAGACAAACTAAGTCTAATACTAGAATCATTTCATATCCGGTGATCTCCGAATCCCTCAAGCTGTGTGTAGTGCAGTGCTTGCAGGCCTACGAGGAGATGACAGAGGAGCTCCACCCATTAGGCGAGGTGCAACTCCTTATTGGCCTGCAGAAGCTATATAAAGCCTTTTCCTCACCGATGATCCCACCAGTTTGAGTACATTGGGTCATGCAGGAGGAAGGTGTAAATGTCGGAGTGTTTGGGGCACATTCAGCGAAAGAGGCAATGGCCTCAAAATCATTTCAGCTTGAGGCTCCTTTGGAGGACACTATGACTGCTACGGATGGATTGGTCCTCGGATTCCACTTTAAAGAGATTCTAATTCAAGCCGGTGGTGGATGTAGCACAATTGGTGTTAAGCAAATTTTGAACAAACACAATCGTCGCCTCGGGTCCTGTCATAGAATGAAAAATTTCCTAGCTATTGTAACAAAGTTTCAATTCTATTTAAGACGCTCAGGCGAAGATTATCTCATCCGGCGAGAAGTTCTTGATTTATTCCCTCCCTGTTTTCAGTAAGTAGATAATCTTATAGAGACATCTAGCCACAGATTCCTTAACTTAGAATATCCCCTGGCGTCAGACTGGATCTGGAAAACTTTTTCCCCAGCAGTACCTCTGCACACCAGGGGGTGGTATCTCTCGGCTCCGCCCCGACATCGTCCACGGAAGTGACGTTAATAGAGCCATATAAGACCGACGCGCCCCCCTTCCCGCCCCGTCTCACGCGTGCTGATGTCAGTTTCCTTTTTTTCTGGGTCCCAATGCTGATGTGGAGTTTAGCGGTTCCTCTGGCCTGTTTTGGTGCAGGCCTTCACGACACCTTTCGCGTCTAGAACAGTGTGTCGATGCCTGTGGGTCTCAAATCGTGTGCGTCTTGTTCATGCCAGATGTCGGTGACGGATCCACACGAGATCTGTATGTGGTGCTTGGGAGAGCACAACAACTCTCCGAGTGCGACGCCTGTCTGCAGCTCAAGCCGAAGTCCCTGTGGGAATGTCAGATTAAACTTTTGTCTGCCAGGGTGTCTCGGTCAGAGTCCTCGAGGCGCTGGCTTCCGTCTTCGGCGGAAGGATGCAAATGGCGCAGTTCTTCCCCCCACGCTGAGGTCTCTACTCAGGGTAGATCCCGGAGTCGTTCCAGTGGACGTCGTTAGCCTGCCTCAGGTAAGCACCAGAAGAAGTCACGGAGGTCGTAGACCTCGTACAAGCGTGACATCTGGGACCGCCACCCCCTGTCTTCACCGGACGCGAGCCCTCAGGAGTCCGCCCCCGCCTATCCACCACTTCCTGGTGCTGGGGCGACTCAGACCCAGATGGAGGCCTATTCCAGGGCTCTGCAGGCCTCCTTTGGGTCACCCCCTCTCCCTGGCATGCCTTCGGGCCCCACAGTGGGGGTAAAGACTCAGGTCAGGGCTCCGCCACTGGGTTCGCCCTCTGCGCCGACCGAGTACCTTGACTCAGATTCAGGGATCGCTGCGACGCTGGGACACGGCCCGGATGGGTGTCCCATTCTGGAATCTAGCCCTCCTGACACGTCTTCGCATAGTCCTGCGGTAATCCCTGCATCGATGCTGGTTGTGGCTGCAGCACAGAGTTCGACTCCGAGTTGACTTCATCCCTCCCTGCAGGCTCCTGTCTAGGTGGAGGTCGAGTTGACGCTGGTCCGACACCGGGTGGAAGAGTCCTCTACGGAGGTCGGCGGCGCAGATCTGATGCTGTCCCAACGTCCGTCGACGCCGGTCCCGTGCCCGGCTGTTTCTCTGCTGGAGGACGTGATCCCGGTGGGTTCACCACCGCAGGGTTTTTTCTATGGGGCACTGGCCGGCTCATTTTTCTGCGGGGCTTTTGCTGTTGAGTGGACGGATTAGCCTGCAACAGTCCCCAACGGATGACTTGCTGTAGACATCCCCCCTTGGGTGGGGGGGGGCTAGCGTTGTCTTTGAGAGGGCAGTTACTAGGGCTGCACATATCTTGCGAATGCAGCCACCCTCTATCTCCCTGCCTTTGGATCCTTTGTTGGATCCCCTTCATCAGGGCATGGTGGATGTGGAGCCTCTGCAGCCTTTTGGCAGGGCATCATATGATGTTCTTCCAGGGGCTTGGGTCAGACCCTCATTGGGTGACCCTGTATCTCGCACTGTTGCGCATCGCCACCCGCTGGCTCCTGATGACCCTGCCTGTCTGTCCCTTCATCCTAGGGCTCAGGGACTGGTAGTCCAGGCTGCGCTTCCCTCCTCTCCTCCACCGTTGCTTAGGTGGTTGGAGTTGTGTGGTCGAAATGTTTGTGCTTCCACCAGCTCCAGCCTTCAGTCCCTCAACATGACCTGCGTGTTTGCTCGGGCTACGTCTGCTCTCTGGGACTCCGTAAAACTACTCCTTCCCTCTTAACCAGAGGGCTTTCGTTCTGACCTGCTCCAGCTTGTTTGGGATGGCTGCAACATGGTCCAGTTCACCATCTGATCGGCTATTGACACTACTGAGTCCGTGGGTAGAGCGATGGCCAGCTGAGTCGCCCTGCGTCGCCATGCGGGGCTATGCGATGGCAGTTTCCCCGAGATCGTTCAGGAACAACTCAGGGATTTGCCCTTTGATGAGTCCCTCTTGTTTGATGAGCATGCCGATTCGGCGGTCTGGCGTCTCCTCTCCGGATATCCATGACTGCCTGGTTTTTAGTCCCCGATGGTGGATTGTGTTTTCGTGTGCTGGTGTTGTCACTTTGTTTTTCTGATGTACGTCTCTGGGTTCAAGGGATTTCTCCCCAGACTGACTGTATGGCTGTTCAGTAAGGTTTTTCTGTTACTGCAGCTGGGTCGGCTGTTTATATGGTTCTTTTTGACCTCTGCCTATGAGCTTGTCTTGAGAGGTTAGCCTTATTATTACCCAAACAGCCTGTGCTGCTTTTTTCACCATCTCTTCCTTTTCTTGTTGCAGCTGGTCAGCTGTTTTCTGCTTTTCTTTTTCGCCCCCTGTCTAAGAGCTTGGCTCAAAAAGGTGTCCCTTGCTTTTATAGGGATGTGCCATACCCTATGTGGGGTACTTGTTGGCTATTGTGTAGCTACTCTTCCTGGCACGGGAAGTTTTAACTGCTCCTGTGGAGTCTTCTTCGGCTCCTTCTCTTTTGTCAATGCTCTTCCTGATGTTGTAGGACATCCCCTTCTAGTGAGACCCGCAGGATTGGTGCTGTTCTCTCCTGGGGGTTTTGTGTTGTAGTCTACGGTGGGTCCATAGCTCTTTCCTGTTTCTGTGGAGACATTCTGTGTGTACACACAGGTTATGTTCGCTGTCGCAGGGTGCCAGTGGTCTCCCTCCTCCCCTTTCTTGGCTGTGTTGTCACTTCTTAGTGTGGGGATGTGCTTCAGTCTTCTCTCATGGTCCAGGCCCTGTGGGGCTTTTGCCTATGGGCGGTGGGGTTTCCACCAGCTACGTTTCCGATGCATATTACCTTGTTAATCTGCTTCTTTGGGCACTTCCCTGACGGGGACTTTGGTCCCTTTGCTTCTTACGCACAGGGGTTCAGGTCCTTCCGCTCCTGGCCTCTGCAGATGTTTTCTGATTCACTCTAGTGGTTCAGGGCTGTCACTCCTATTCCACGGCTCTGTGTTCTGCTCCAGGTATTTCACTGGTTGCGAGTTACCGATCATAACTAAAGGCACTGATACTTTCTTTTGTGTCTGTTATGGTACAATTCTTCTTCTTCAGGATACTTGTCATTGTACAGTGTCTGTATGGGACTGTATCTACCCTTCTTCCTTATGCGTGTGGTGGTCAGTGTCCCCGCCTGTCTCGCGGGCAGCCACGATTCCGTCCCCATCAGGGGGTATCTTGTTGCTTTTTGGTGTTTTTGTCACTGTTGTGTCCTGCTATGCTTCTCACTGGTGCCCTTGGTACCTATTGTGCGACTTCCCTTTCTCTAGGGCGTGCTCTTAGAGTTTCACCTTGTTCTTCCAGTTTTACTTCATGTGATAAATATATATTTGTACCAAGATGCTGAATCGTGGTATCACAGCGTCATAGCCCTTTTTGGAACTGATCGGGGGTTGAAGTGTTGGGGACCTGAGGTGGCCTTCAACGTCATTATTACCGGGACTCTCTGGATTCAAACCAGTCCTCCTCCCTTTTTGGGAATAGGTACATCAAGGTGCATTGAAGCGCTATATTTCTCCTGAGATACCGTTCACAGTATGATTGCATGCTGGCATATTGAGTCCTAGGGGTCATCGACCCACAGCTGCACAGTATCAAGACGGAGCTTGCTTTACTTTAACCATTTGGAGCACCGGCATAGCTACAAGAGGAAACAAGTGAGACCCAAGGCATTGAAAGGCATCTGAAGAAGGCAAAGAAAACGCCGAAATGCATTATGCCCTAATGCGACGAATAAAGGTCACCTGGAATCCCCGTTGTTGTTCTCTGGTCTTTTCAACAGGAAGGACTTTTTCTGATATATATATGTTCGAGGCAGGTGGGCTGCTGAATTCATATCTGTGCATAGATCGCCCCCTAGTGTTGGGTCCGGATGATTGCACATTGTTGTCCTGGAAGAGTCTTCGAAGTATCACAAGATAGGTGGCTCCTCCCCTGGACTACAGTGCGCATGGGCATCGTCTCCATCCCCAGATTGTTTTTTTCCGCCATTGGGTTCGGATGTACTTTCTCGACTCCAGTTCGGAAACTTTGTATTAACTCTTTACTAAGGCCAAAAGGCCTTCGGGGCGCCGGTATTGTCTCGTTCGGTGCCTGTTTCTTCTCCAGTTCTTTGAACCGGACGTCGAAGGCAGGTTTTCACTTTCGACACCAAAGGCCCAAACTACGACGACGATGGATCGGAGCCCGTTCAAACGATGCCCCGTCTGCAATTCGAAATACCCTCACATTGATGTACACCCAGTGTGCAATGAATGTTTATCCCCGGAGCACGACGAGGCCAGCTGTATGGCCTGCTCGAAGTTCCGCTCCAAGAAGACGCTTCGAGTTCGACGCGCAGCAAGACAGTCGGCGCAGAAGTCGGCGCCCGAGCCGGTCAACATCTTCGAGGCCGGTGACGAAGAAGGCGCCGACGAAGAAGAAGATCCTGACGAGCAGTCGGACCCAGTGTCGGAGCATGACTCCAACTTCGATGTGGACGAGCAAGATGAGGAATACGTCCACGAAGAAGACGTCGTCGAGGTAGGGGACGACGATGAGGCCATCGGGGCCGTCGATGACGACTCCAGTGATGAGCCAGGCCCAACCGCAGAAGCGGGGCTTACTACTGACAATACGCTCCCTACGGCTCAGGTCGAGGCATCGCCGAAAGGCCTTAGCCAAGATCTTACTCCACATTCTATAGCCCCGCGTCCAGGCCAGGCTAAGAATACTTCAAAGGAGCCATCGGTCGATCTTTCAAAATCGAAACCGAAACCTACGGAGCCAAAACCGAAACCGAAACTACTTAAAGTGGTCGTCGGATCGACGCCAGTCAAGTCGAAGACTATCGGCGACCCTTCGGCGTCGAAAGGGACCGTAGCCTCCAAGACTGGGGCGTCGAAGCCAAGCTCTACCGTCAAGCACGTCACCTCGACGCAGTCGTGGTCTACGTCGACGTCGGCGCCCAAACATGGCGACAAGATCAAAGGCCTCCAGACCAAAAAGGCTGTCGAGCCGAAGATTTCAGCGCTCAAACCGCTACTAAGCAAACAACTCGAGTCGAAGACCAAAGCCGACCCGAAACAGCAGGTGGCATGGACGCCCAAGGCCGTGCATGCTACGCACCGTGAGCTCGAGTCGATGCAATCAAACAAACATACTAGTGAGTTGCCGAAGCAGCTCGGATCGACCACTACGGCAAGCTCTAAGAAGGTCGGCCCGTCCACAGGCCACCCTCCAATTAAATTCGGTCTGCCACCGACGGCTCGAGCCAAGCATCTCGAACACCACAAAGGCACCAACCCTTCCAAGACCGTGTCCGCGCCTTCGAAGCCCACCCCTGAAGGGGTTGTGTTCCAAGAACCCTCGTACGACAACCAGTCGAAACTCTTCATCGACTCGGAATCGGGCAGGCTTACCATCCATAAACGGAAGATCGCACCTGAACATCCCTTGGAGGCTTATAAAATCCCTCTTAAACGGAAAAAAGACTCGAGCACCTCACCTGTTCTCTTTGAACACGTTGAGAGCTATTCACAACAAAAGGCATATTCTCCAGCACAAAGCGAGGAGGACATGGGTGATGAATACGGTCAGGCGGCCTTCACGTATCAGGCTGACACTGATCAGGAAGAACCTCAGCAATGTACTGATGCTGTAGATCCTGATGATCCACAAGCTGCACTGGATACTCAGTTCTACAATGTCAAAACCTCGCCTACTGAAGATACGGCGGCGTTTAACGCTTTGATAGAAAGGGCAGCCCTCAACCATGACGTGGAAATGCACGCAGAACCTGTGGAAGAAGATTTCTTATTTGATACTTTCTCCACCTCTGAAAGATCGACAAAGACTTTGCCTATGTTAAAAGGGGTCCTCAAGCATGCTGCGGACATTTTCAAAGAGCCCACAAAAGCAAGGGTTATCAACCCAAGGATTGAAAAAAAATATAGGCCTGCTCCAGTGGACCCCACCTACATCAAAGGCCAGCTCCCATTGGACTCCCTCGTAGTGGCAAATGCCCCGAAGAGGGCAAACTCGCAAACTAGTGGTGACGCTCCTCCTCCGGACAAAGAATCAAAGATCTTGGAGGCGTCAGGAAAGCGAGTGGCAGCACAGGCTGCTAATATTTGGAGGATTTCAAATACACAGGCCCTATTGGCTAGATACGATAGGGCTCACTACGACACACTAGAACAGTTGTTGATACACCTGCCTGATGTTTACAAAGAGGGAGCAGAAATGATCATACAGGAGGGGAAGTTAATTTCTAATGCATCCATCAAATGCGCACTGGATGCGGCAGACACGGCAGCTAGGGCCATTAACACTAGTGTAATGTTGAGACGTCACGCATGGCTCCGCATCTCTGGGTTTGAACCAGAGATTCAAACAACTTTGCTCAACCAGCCAGTTAACCCAGACTTCCTTTTTGGTCCCGAGGTAGACACCACCCTCGAAAAAATTAAAAAGGACACTGAGACAGCAAAATCCATGGGGGCTCTGCAGTCACAGCAGTTCGGGGCAGTTCCTTTCGTCGCTCCGGTAATAGGGGAGCCTCTAGAGGACAGGCTTTACAGCAAGCCCAGTACAGCAAAGGGAGCACGCAATCCACCTATACAAAGAATACCAGGGGTGGATACCGTGGAAACAGCGCCAAGGGCAGAGGACGTGGTAATAACAATGCCAGATCCTCCGCTCCCAACAAACAGTGACGCCTTGTCACTGCCCCCGACCATTTAACACCTGTCGGGGGAAGACTCCAGCAGTTCCTGCCAGTCTGGGAAGGCATTACCACGGACAGGTGGGTGAGACAACTTATCCAATACGGCTATTGTCTAGAACTAACCTCCACCCCCCCAACCTACCCCCAAGGCCCCGTCGTATGTCCGCAGAGCACATGCACTTATTGCAGCAAGACGTACTCTCCATGCTGCAAAAAGGGGCAATAGAGCTCGTGCCTGCAGAAGAACGAGGTACAGGAGTGTACTCTCTCTACTTCTTAATCCCAAAAAAGGATGGTTCCCTGCGGCCCATTCTAGACCTCAGACCCCCTCAACCAATACATACTGTCAGAACACTTTCATATGTTAACCTTACAGCAGGTCCTGCCGTTGCTCAGTCAGGGCGACTTCCTAGCAACACTAGACCTCAATGATGCATATTTCCACATTCCCATTCACCCAAGTCACAAGAAATATCTCAGATTCACCATCAACAATCAGCATTACCAATTCAAGGTCCTGCCTTTCGGGGTCACCACTGCCCCCAGAGTGTTCACCAAGTGCTTAGCGACTGTGGCTGCGCACCTTCGGAGACAACACATTCATGTCTATCCCTACCTGGACGACTGGCTTGTTCAAGCAAAGTCAGCCCAGCAGTGTGCCAGCCACATGTCACGTACAATTCACCTCCTACACAGTCTAGGATTCTCACTAAACTACCAAAAGTCGCACCTTCAGCCCGCTCATGTGCAACAGTACCTAGGGGCAACAATAAACACTCTAACGGCAACAGCGCAGCCAAACTCTGCCAGAGTCAACAGCATGCAGCTGCTCATTCAGAAATTCAGGCCCCAACAATCGCTCCCAGCGCAAGTATTCATGCAGCTGATCGGTATGATGGCCTCCTGCACATTCATAGTCCCGCACGCGAGGCTGCACATGCGTCCCCTTCAAGAATGCTTAGCACGACAGTGGAACCAGGCTCATGGCCATCTAAAAGACCTAGTGTTGGTGACCGGTCGTGCATACAACTCTCTGCATTGGTGGAATCCACAAAACCTTTCCAGGGGACGACCGTTCCAAGAGCCTGTCCCACAAATAGTGCTAACGACGGACGCATCTCTCCAGGGTTGGGGAGCGCATGTCCTCCATTACACTGTGCAGGGACTATGGACGGCGCAGCAGCAAAAGATGCATATCAATCTTTTGGAGCTCATGGCCATCTTCATGACACTGAAAGCGTTCAAGTTGCACCTGTGCAACAAGGACGTGTTGATTCGGACGGACAACATGACTGCCATGTATTACATCCAGAAACAGGGAGGCACACACTCCCCGCAGCTATCTCACCTAGCCCAGAGCATGTGGAAGTGGACCATTCACAGGAACATGTTCCTCATGGCGGAACATCTCCCGGGCAAAGACAACCAGATGGCGGACCTGCTCAGCAGGCACAGTCATCAGATGCACGAGTGGGAGATTCACCCCTCAGTGCTCCAACCATATTTCCAGCAGTGGGGTCATCCAGAGATCGACCTCTTCACCACAGAGGAGAACACAAAATGCCAAAGCTTCGCCGCCAGGTTCCCACACCCGCAGTCTCAGGGCAATGCGATATGGATGAACTGGTCCGGCAGATTTGCGTACGCTTTTCCCCCAGCCCCACTCATACCGCTGGTGGCGCGCAAACTGCGGCAGCACTCCATGACGCTCATCCTGGTTGCTCCAACGTGGGCACGACAGGCTTGGTACACCACGTTCCTGGAACTTTCAGTGGTGCCTCACCAACGGCTGCTCCTCACGCCCAGCCTCCTCACTCAGAGCCATGGAGACATTCAGCACCCAGATCCGCAACAGTTGAGCCTAGCGATTTAGCTCCTGAGGTCATAGAGTTTGGCTACCTCAACTTGCCCCCTGAGTGTATGAACATCATCAAGGAGGCTAGGTGACCTACAACTAGGGCGTGCTATGCAGCCAAATGGAAGCGTTTTGTCATCTACTGTTCCAACAATAACATTAATCCGCTAGATGCGTCCACGCAAAACAGCATATGCTACTTGCTGCATCTATATCAATGCAATCTAGCGTATAGTTCCATTAGGATACATTTGGCTGCCATGGCCGCTTATCTTCAGAACAGGCAGCATCTTTCCCTCTTCAAAGTGCCTGCCATTAAAGCCTTCTTAGAAGGCCTTAAAAGAGTGATCCCTCCCAGACACCCTCCTTCGCCTGTCTGGAATCTAAACATCGTTCTCACCAGGCTCATGGGGCCCCCCTTTGAGCCTCTTCATTCTTGTGAGATACAGTTTCTTACATGGAAAGTGGCTTTTCTGATAGCCATCACATCGCTACGAAGAGTCAGTGAGCTTCAAGCCCTGACAATTCAAGAGCCCTTCCTACAAATTCATGCTAATAGGGTAGTGCTGCGCACCAACCCCAAGTTCATGCCTAAGGTGATCTCGCAGTTCCACATTAATCAAACCATAGAACTGCCAGTTTTCTTTCCAAACCCAGATTCAGTGGCAGACGACCGGGCACTGCACACCTTAGATGTCAAAAGAGCTCTCCTGTATTACATCGACAGGACAAAAGACTTTAGAAAGACTAAACAACTGTTTGTTGCCTTCTCTCCCCAACACAAAGGCAACCCTATTTCCAAATCGGGTATAGCCAGATGGATTGTTAAATGCATACAGGTCTGTTATCAAAAGGCTAAACGCACTTTAACAGTTCCCCCAAGAGCGCATTCCACATGCAAGCTAGGGGCATCCATGGCTATCCTAGGTACCATTCCTCTAGAGGACATATATAGAGCAGCCACATGGACCACCATACATACATTTACCGAACACTACTGCGTAGATGTACACTCCAAACAGCAAGCTGCTGTAGGACAGGCTGTTCTCAGAACTCTCTTTCAGACTGCTGCAGCTGGCACGGGCAACCGCCGCTAAGGAGGTAACTGCTATTTATTCTATGCACAGATATGAATTCAGCAGCCCACATGCCTCGAACTGAATATGCTACTTACCAGTATGCATCTATTCTTGGCATGTAGGGCTGCTGACATTCATATCGCCCGCCCTCCTCCCCGGTGCCTGTCGCAGCTGTAGCACTCAGAATCATTTTCAGGCATGGTCATCACTTTCAGTATTACACTCCATCCTCGCCACAATGGCAAAAAACAATCTGGGGATAGAGAGGATGCCCATGCGCACTGTAGTCCAGGGGAGGAGCCACCTATCTCGTGATACTTCGAAGACTCTTCCAGGACAACAATGTGCAATCATCCGGACCCAACACTAGGCGGCGATCTATGCAAAGATATGAATGTCAGCAGCCCTACATGCCAAGAACAGATGCATACTGGTAAGTAGCATATTCCATATACGTCTTTGTCTTGGGTATATATATCATGATTTATCTATGAAGAATGTGCATACTAGGTTTTCCTTGCCCTAGTATTGGGGGGTTGCCCCCCGGTCTCTGCTCTCTCTCTCATATGGGAAAGAGCATTCTGTGTGTCCCCGGCTTGCCGGTTTCCCTTCGACGTTTGTACCTCTGGGTTCGGTTGGTTGCATACCTGGTGATGCGCCTGCCTCGCCTTGCAGCCACATGCGTGCTGTTGGTAATCCCATTCCTTGGGATTTTGTTTAGCTGTGGTGTGGTAATCAGAGTACCCTCTTGTCTCCTGTGTGTATCCTATCTTTCACATACCGGTCTCTCCTGGTAGTCTTGACTTGAGTCACTCTGGCCGGATGGTGAAGGTCTGGACTCTTAGACTGAAGATTAAGTGTTCAGTATATCTCTGCATGGTGATATCTGTTCCCTCATATTTCTTTTTTTGGCATGCTCTGTGGTGAATGTACAGTGGTATGCTCTACCGATGGAATACTATTTTGTCCCTTTTCTGGGACTCTGTCTCTGGCGGATCCATGGGATCCGGTGCTCAGTTTACCATCTTCTTGCAGAAGTGTCTGTGTCTCTTTTTGACCCTGTCTAGATGAGGGAGTGTTCGTACCGTCCTCTGACTGAATGTGGTGCCTTTGCCTCCCCTTATTCATGCTCCCTTACAGGGCTTCATAGGTCTGGTGTCAGCTGCTCTGGCACTGCTGTTCCCAATGTGCTTAGTCACTGTTATTAACGGATACGTTCTTTTGGTTCTGTGCTTTTCAATGCTGCTCCTCCTGGGTTCCTCCAGCGTGGAGATTCTGACGTTTTCTAACCTCTCTCTGCCCTAGTCTGTTTCCCCCCATTTGCTTGGGGGCTCCTTGTATATGCTACAATCGTTTGGGTTGGGATTCTATTTGATTATTCTACAGTTCATAGGTCACTGTAGGTGGTGTGGTGAACGTTCTACATGGTTGTTCACGCCTGGTCACTTGCTGTGACTCCTGTTGTTCCAGTCTTGTGGTCCTTTGCAATTCTATCCTGTGGTTACAGTCTGTTTTTCATACAGCTCCATCCTGTAGTTGCGAAATGTACTTCGTCATGCCATTTATTTCCACTGCTGTTGTCTTTTAGGGGGGGCACAGCCTTTCACTTGGATGGGACTTTTGATGGGGCGAGCGCTCCTTTCGCCCACTTCAGACCTTACAGGTCTTGAGTACTTCTTCAACATGGTGTTGTTTATCATATATGGCTCCATTGACTTCACTTCCGTGGACGATGTCAGGACGGAGCAGAGGGACACCGCCCCCAGCGTGCAGAGGTACTGCTGGGGAAAAGGTTTTCCGGATCCAGTCTGACTCCTGGGGATATTCTAAGTTAAGGAATCTGCGGCTAGACTGTGTCTCTACCAGATACATGGTTACCGAAGGTAAGTAACTCATTCGTTATTCTGAAATGTCTCTACTGATTGACTACTGATGTTTCTTTCTCATAATTATCATGGTTGATATGAGTTTGCTTGCTCTCTTTTGAGACACAGTTTGCATCATTTTCTTAGTTTCTTTGCCTTCATAAGGAATAATAGTTCTAACTAGGATTCGTAAGCAAGGGATGGTATTGTGATACGCCTGAAGAAAAGAAGCAGCATGAACATGAAAAATGGACTATATTTAGATTACCTTAACCTGATTGGTTGCTGATGTTGTGCTATCCAAAGAACTTTTGAAAATGTTCTTTCTTTGTTAACCACATGGCTGCTGGGCGTTTCCCCCCCCTGTGCTGGAAAATGCCATTTTAGTGGCACCATGACGAGCTCAGCTCGTCATCAGCACACAACACCCGTGGGTGATGACGAGCTGAGCTCGTCATCAGCATCGAAAGGGTTAATAACAAATCTGATGTTAAAATGGCTGCTGTTTGAAAATTGTAACAAGCGAAGTAAAGATTAAATGCATAATCGCCTCGGAGTCCTTAATATAATTGAAGCTTTCAGTTACGATAGCTAGGATATTTTTCATTCTCTCTGGTAATCACAAAGTCTAGATTCTTTCCATCCTACCAGTGAGACAACACATAAGTATTGTAACTTTGATGAGGGGAGCTACAAAAATCATACTCTTATAATCTTGTGCAGTGTGAGCATTTCCAGGCACAGATACAGTGGTGTTTTACCCAGTGATTAAAAAGGGACTATGACCTCATAATTTTTTTTCAGCCAAAAGTCATTACAGTTGACTTAATTTTGTTTCACTCTCACATGATTTGTTAATTCCTAGACTATTTAATACCAGCTCAAGGGAATGGGACTGTCAATGCGCTAATTGCAGCTAGTGCAGTTTTCACTTCTCAATAACCCCTTCACAATATTTGCGATGGCTTAAATGGACGAATACAGAATTCAGGTATTGAGTTTCCAAGGCCAGAAAATGTTTAACCTAGTTAAACTTTCATCTAATCTATGACTGCACTGTTAATGATAGGAGAATAAATAAATAGCACTGGGCTAAATCTAGAACATCAGAGTTCCTTGCATGTTGAGTCAATTATAAATAGAAAATGGTAGTGATTAGTTGACTACGGTAGAACATAACCCAGGAAAAACACATAATTGTAGCAAAAATGGCTATTTTCATTTCAAATAAGGCACCTACACAGCAGTGTCACATTCTGAAATCGCATTTGCTGAAATAATGGTGACTACAAATGCAAACATTAACTTGGCAGCCTGACCACTGCTTTATTGACACCCACTCAGATTCTGAGTCATTGGGTCTGTGACCTCATTGAGAGTGATTCATAATAACACAGTTGCGTTTTGTTCTTCATGCAGAAGTCAGTTTTTTTGTTTTATTATGGCAGATCCTAAAAGACACCTCCCTACAGAAAGTGAAGCGGAATCAGAGCTGTCTTGAACCTTGCTTACGGCAGCTTGTGTCATCTCTTGAGTCCTTTGTGGTAAGTTGAGCTTCAGTCTCATTCTGCATGTTTTTGTGAGTATCTTTTGAAATGTTTTGATTTTTATGGTGTGCACATAACTTGGATGAAATTTTGTATTTCCTTTTTCTCTTTTTTTTTTTTACACCAGCACACTCTTGCTTTTATTTAAAATAAATACTTGATTTTGTACACATGCTGCTTTATTTCTTCTGAAGTTTTCACAGTTACTGCAAAAACAACACTATAGTGATCCTTTTCTGCAGTGCAGTTACAGGAATGTTTCTCTGATGTATGACACTTGTTGGCTGATACTCAATTAACACATGTATGGTAGCCATGCAGCACTGATCTATCACTGAGCATGGGACCACATGATTCTTCATTCACTCTGGCCCATCCCTAGGCTCAAATCTACATTATAGTATCAATTTTTTATTCCTGTTTTTCACAATATAATCCTCCACCGTCAAGGGAGATTTTTTGTAAAGACCACGCGTTTCATAATGTGCATTACAGACTGACACTCATTTATTGCTTTCGCAGAAAGCATTCTTGACTAACTACAGCCCCTTAGCAATCCTACTAACTCCAGCAAATCCCCTGGAACTGGTGATGCTTGATCAATTGCTAAACCACAGAGACAAGTGGAAGCTACTAGAGCCAGTGTATTTTGAATTCACATCTCGTCACAGCCCCCACCTGCAATAGTACATTTGATGATAGTACATTTGATGATGATCTGAACTTTGTGGAAGCTATCCTGCTCCTCTGGACCTGTTTATAAGTCTTCGTTGTCCTCCTATACAGTTAGACTGGCTGTCAGACCCTGTTCAGGGGCCACGCGAAAATGAACAGCTACTTAAGAGTTGGGATTGTTTGCCTCTGATTTGCCTGGGGACATGCTACTATGTCTCTGTAAACCTGGCCATTGAGCGCTTTGAAACGAAATCACAAAGTGGCGCGGTGGGTCCCACTTTTACACCACACACCTGGCAGAGAGCAAATGTGGATCAAGTTTCTCAAATGTTGAACCAGCTTGAGGAGGTTCTTTCAAGTGTCCTTTCTAGGCTATTCTCCATACACAGCATTTGTGTAGAATGAGGCTTCTCACAGTAGGGTCATCTCCATCTGGTATCATCCCCAATAGACAGAGGTTTGAGGTTTCTGCACCTAGCTGTCATCAGTCCAAATGAAGGATTAAGCAGAGAAAGACAAAAAGCCAGGCCTCACTTAACAACTTTATCACCTTTCACAATAGAGTCTTCAGGCCCACCCCTTAACTCTGCCATCCACCAAATGACAGTGTTCAAGAGGACGTATCTGCAGCTCCTTGCTAATAAAAGGCCTAAATTATTTTTTATTTGATTTATTATTACGTTTTTTATTGATACACAACAGTTAAGATATCTGCCGTGTGTGTTACAGGATTGTGCCAGTTGAAACATTATAATTTTGCCAAAGATAAATACCACTCGGTTGTCACAGTCCTAGAACGACGTTATCAGTAGCAGTTTATAAAACAATAACAAACTGATTCTATGGACCATTCTTATTCTTCTTCCCTTAACTTTCATCCAACGAGTGTATTGCTAGTACTTTTGGTGCATTACCTGTTTTTTATATTCAGGTCTAGCTCTAGTAAAGTTCATTCTTCAGCCACCCTCTCCTCCAGTGTCTCCACCAATAGGAATCGGCTGAGAGGGGTCCATATGCGTTTAGGACAGGATGCTTTAAGGAACATCACTGCATATATTTAGAATTATCATTACATTAAATTGAGTCAAACATCCACATCCTACATGTTGGCATTTTGTGACTTCCCCAGTGGCAGGAAACCTCACATTTAGGTAACAGCAGTGCTAGGACAACAACTCTTCTATTTGAATGAGGGATTGGCTTCACCCATCCTAGCAATTCGATCAGAGGTGTATCGTTACCTGACATATCTGTCATCTTTGACAAGGCCTCCTACACCACACTTCCAGAATCCCCTCACCCTTGGGTAGTACATCCCAAGGTGCAGAAATCCCTCCTCTCCAGCTTGACATCTTACGCACAGAGAGTCCTGCCTAATGTCCCACTTCCATAACACAAACGAAGTGTAGTATCGAAAGTGTATGAGACATAGCCTACTGTTCGGGGCAAACTTTCCAGTTGGGTAGCAACAATATTCGTATATCTCCTCTGTTAATCGAACTCCTACGTCAGCATTCCATTTATCCCTGGATTGTACTGTATGTATTGTGGCCACTATTTGGAATGATGTGTAGAGATGGTAATATTCTTTTTGCTGATTTCTCTGCAATACAAATATCTTAAATGTAGGGGGCTCCTGTGGTAAGACAGGGGATATCTGCTTGCTTGCCAAGCTGAGATGAAAATATAAACAAATCTCTAACGACAATTGTGTCTTCCATTTTATAGTCGTGATAGCTAAACAGCCCTTCAGTATAGAGATCACCCCATTTTCAAATCTGATCCTCTACACATGGACTAACCTAGTCTTTAGTGTCTGAAAAAGATGTATTTCATTTATTAAAGCACTTTTATCAAATCACTTGGTCTTGTTTCCATTAACTTGAGCTGCGGCCTGGAGTGCCAATCTGCTATTAGGTTCTGAGAGCCCGCTATGTATTTTGGTTTCAAAGAGATTTCCCTGTTCAGGCACAAGTGCCAGATTTCTTTGGCCACATCTGCCAGGATTCTAGACTGAGATCCCCAAGGCTGGTGTGTGGTGGACGTCTGAGGTAACATCAGTTTTTAAGAGAATGCACTTTCCTTCTGTAGCTACGTCTCCACAATGGGATACATAGTACAAACGGCTGGCATCTGACTCTATTTTCAGGTTTGGAGGAATACCGATAATCATCCTTCCGTTCTAGGCCCCCATGTGACCCAATCACCATTGGAACTCCGACATATCCTTGATAGTAAGATGCATCTTTGAATACTTGAGAGAGCGGGAATATCTCTGAATAACTTTGTAATGTATTAAACCAGGAAATATGACCTGGATCGAAGACCAAAGCAGGCCAACAACTTTGGCAATGTGTCTCAAACAAATCGATTCCCTTAATGCCATCCTAATGAGACTTTTCCTTTGGTTTTAGCTTCATTATAGTGCCTACATGGTGAATGACAAATTTCATCAAAATATTGCTCTTTTGGGGAATCCGTTCATACTTGTCCTCCTTGATGGCAATAGCTAATCTCTGGATCAGGTTCACTGCCATATCCTGTAAACCCAGCTGTTGTGAGCAGTGATCCCTCATAAAATATCTTTCAGTTGCACTTTCAGCTTCAACTCCAGAGCCCTTGTCATGTCCTTTAGGTTAGTCCCATCATGTACATACCGATTACATACATCGTATGCCATCCACACGACATAACGGTCTTACACAGGTGACATTTTACCTAGTAGCTTACTTCTGTCTCTCCAACATCAGGCCCCTGGAATCATATCTTAATCCCTGTACCTGACATGCATAAACATGTCCCCAGGCATGGTAGATTTATTCTGTACACTGGTCACCACTTTTTTCATCCATGGCCAACAGCCAGCTGTACATGATCATATTTGTTTAGAAAAGGATTAGCAGGGGATTAGCGAATGTTTTCAAAACATATCGATTCTAGAAAAGCCCCAGAGTGACCACTTTAGTATAAAAGACACTCCCCCTTACACAGACAGAGGAGAATTCCTTCCGAGCTGGACCAATACTCTGCCAACTGATCCTTCGACAGCCGAGACCTGGCATCCCTTGTGGGGTGCCAACCTTGACGCAGAGACGGGGTCCTTCATTCAGAACCATCAGGTGAGGTGTTAGCACTTCCCCGGGGAATTCTTGGCTCCCAGAGGTTCCATTAGGACGAATCTTAGCACTTACACATATATGCTTCACTTACATGTCTAGGCTAGGCACGCTTAGGTAGGCTACGTATCATAGGAGTACACCAATGCTATTGTTTTATGTAAAATGCTTTTATTCATCTTATTAGCACTGTGGTAGAAATGTATCTACTTTTTACGATATTGGTACTAGCGATTACATTTGTCTGCTCCTGTCTTTTGATTATCGCAGCTAACATGTTTCATACTAGACTGACGCTTGACTAATAAATAATTATTTAAACCGTTACAATTGTCATTCCATGTATTCTGAGAAAAGTAAGCTAGAGTGACTAAGCGAAAGATACTGTATTGTTTCCACGATACCTGAGGAATCAGGGATGTCATGTTCAGTGGTTGTCAGAAACTACACACATCACTGTAGATAGAGGGGGATGGTAGTGGCACTGTAGAGCCATCCGGCTCTACAGTGCGACTACCATCATGGCTGACAGAATGAGTCCGCCATGGTGTAATGGCTGACTCATCCTATGGGGGTGTCCAGAGTCTGTCTGCCCACCAAGCCCTCAGTTTAGGTCATCCACAATGCACAGGACCTGGGGGGGTCCTAGAAACTACATGATACTCTGAAAAACTCCATCACCAGCCTCAGAAGCTTGTTAAAATATCAAAGGCTGAAGGCAGCACGAATGGGAGAGCTGCATACTCACAGACCTCTTTATACCTTAGGAAACTGATAGTGTGGAGAAAAATGGGTACATATCATTTTAGTGCGGGGGGAAAATGGGTACTTGTCCTTCAAATCAAGGCATGCCATTCTGTCTCTTTGTCCCAGGATGTTCATTATTACTGGTTGATGGTTCATTTTATTTTTCTGTACATGAAGAAGAGCGCTCAGAAATCCTCTTGGTTTTAATTATCATCTCTCTTCACCTTGGCATTCAAGGACCCCATTCTTCTGTGAACCTCTACTCTTTTTTGAGGGGGGGAATACATTTTTTATTTTATTCAACTGAACAATCAGCACAAAAGATTGCCTACATGGCACATTAATTAAATTGGATCTCAAGCCATTACTGATATGATCGTTAACAGCAAGGCCACCTCCCCTCCCCATCCCTTGATCAATATAAAACTGGGTATGCCAGTGGTAACTGTCGTCATGATTATATGGTTGCATCCTGAACCAGGGAACAGTTTCTGATAAGTGGAAGGAGTAATTTTTTTAAGTGGTATGAGCTCGGGCCCCTACATTGGAGTCTCCTGTGCCGTGTGTCTGATGGACTGTTGCGTGCCATCTCCCACTTCCAACCCAAGGTGTTTTCTCCAGGGGTCCCAGATCTTGTGAAATGTTTTGGGGCACCCTCTGCTACGATATGTGACCTGTTAGGCTGCCATGTAAATGTCCATTCCTCTTGCCGAATCCTGGATGGTCGGTTTGTTGGCCACCCCCCATCTCCTGGCAATTTCCCTCTTAGCCACCACCAACCCCAAAGAGGCAAAAGTCAACTGTGTTCTGGTTATGTCCACCTCGCTAGGGATCCCTAGAATTAGGAAGTTGCGTTCCATCTGCAGTGTTACCCCTAGGACTGTTCCTAATAGTCCAGTCACCTGCGTCCAGTATGATAGGAGTGTGGGACACGTCCAGATCGTATGGTAGAAATCACTTTTAGTGGCGGTGCACATCAGGCGAAGTGACGACTCTGCCCTTCCGATTCTATGCAGTCTATCCCTATCATGGTACGTTCGCTGCAGTATTTAAAGTTGGATGAGTCAAAGTCTTGCCTATTTGGCCACCTCCCTGGGGTGCATTAATGCCGCCTCCCAATCAATATCCTCCATGGACTCCACATCCTTCTCCCACCTTGTTTGGACGCCTAGCAGCCCATCAGGGATATAGTTGTTAATGGTTTAATATGTGAGGGTTAACCGCTTTACCAATCCGCTCCTCCTGCAGGAGTCTGCCTTCCAAGTGAGCGTATTCCAGAAGTTACTCACTAGGGATGTTTCCCGCCATCCACGCATGTCGCAATTGTGCGTAGTTGAGTAATTGGGAGTTGTTCATGTTGTATTTTTGCTTGAATTTCTCCCATGTTTTAAGCTCCCCTTTTTCAGTAATGTCCCCTATCGTGGAGATCTTGAGAAGGTCCCAGGTCTCAAACCCTCTGAGCTTTTGTATCTGATAGAGACATCTAGCTGCAGATTTATTAACTTAGAACATCTCCCCAGGCGTCAGACTGGATTCGGAAAATCTTTTTTACCCAGCAATACCTATGCACGCCGGCAGGCGGCGTTGCACGGCTCCATCCTGACGTCGTCCACGGAAGTGACATCAATGGAGCCATATATGCCCCTCCCGGCGTGCTGACGTGAGTTTTTTTTTTCCAGCATCCTAACGTGGATCCTGGAAAGCGATACCTCTGGCCTGTTTTTCTTACCTTCAGGCCTTCTTTTCACCTTTTTGAGTCAAGGAACAGTGTGTTCAATGCCTGCGGTCTTTAAGTCGTGCCGGTCTACTCGCGACAGATGTCAGCGATTCATGAAATCTGTATGTGGTGCTTGGGTGAGCACCACGACTCCGTACAGTGCGATGCTTGTCGCCATCTGCAGCCAAAATCCCTTCAGGAATGCTGCAAGAAGATGCTGTCTGCCAAGATGTCGAGAACGGACCGCTCGCCAGCGGCGACGTCCAGCAGGGCCGGTCCTCAGAGGAGGACGTTCCTGTTCGGGGCAGGTCCCGGGACTGTTGGCGCCATTCGCCTACCTCGGGTAAGCACAAACGGAAGTCGGGGGAGTCGTCAGCTTCGTGTCAACATCATTTCGGGGCCTGCGGATCCGGGTCTTTGCCGGACTCAGACCTCCAGGCGTCAGACCCTGCATATCCCCCGTTTCCGGGTGCTGAGGAGACTCCGCCTCAGTTAGAGGGCCCTGCAGTCCTTTCTTGCTTTGCCCCCACTCCATGGCGCGCCTTTGGGCCCCACAGTGGGGGCAGGGACTCAGGTTGGGACTCCGTCGGCGGGTTTACCTCGGCACCGACCGAGTCCCCTGACTCCTACTCCGGAGTCGCCGCAACATCGGTACACGGCCCGAAGGGGTATCCCACGCGTCTAGCCTTTCCTCAGCGCTGTCGCACAGCCTTCCGAGGCTCCCTGCGGCATCGCTGGAGGTGGCTGCGGTGCGGTGCAGGACACCGCTTCGGCACACTCTCTCCCTGCAGGTTTCCACCTCTGGGTATGTTGAGTCGTCGCCAGTCCGACACTGGTCGGTCACAGCCGTTCTGGAGGTTGCCGCCACTGGCTTGACTCAGCTGGCTGAGGCCTTTTCGGAGGTCGACGGGGCAGGCCTCACTTTGCCAGTCGAGGCCTTTTCGGAGGTCGACGACGCCGGGACGACGTCGCCTTGACGCATTCAACACCGGTACCATCTCTGGCTTTATTGGTGTAAGGTGTGGTCCCATTGGATTCCCCACCCCTGAGTAATTTCAACCCTCTCCGGAGCGGGCGCCAGTGGGGCATTGGCCTACTCATCCTTTTGCTGAGCCTCTGTTACGTGACCGGATTAGCTTGCGTCTGTCACCTACTGATGACTTGCTGTCACCGCCTCGCGGGGCCACGGAGGCTAGTGGGGCGTTTATCAGGGCTATTTGCAGAACTGTAGGCATTTTGAGGATGCAGCCGCCCTCAGTCTCTAGGCCTTCAGAGCCATTGCTGGATCTTCTCCACCAGGGCGTGGGGACATGGAGCCATTGTTGCCATTTGCAGAGTTATTATTTGACATCCTCCTCGGGGCGTGGGCGAGGCCCTTTTCGGGAGACACTGTGGATCGTGCTATGGCACATGGCCATCGCCCAGCTCCTGATGACCCCGCCTGTTTGACCCTTCATCCTGTGGCTGGTGGATTTGTGATTCAGGCAGCTCTCTCGACTACTCCTGCTCTGTTGCATCCTCCCACTCGGGAATCTCAGTGGTTGGAGTCATGTGGGTGAGATGTGTTTGCCTCAGCCAGCGCGGGACTCAAGTCCCTAAACACGTTGTGTGTTTGCTCGGGCTACATTTGCCATTTGGGACTCTGTTGAGCAGCTCCTCCCTTTCTTACCGGAGAACTCTTGTGCGGATCTGGCCCGCATAATCCATGATGGCCATGATATGGTGCAATTTTCGATTCGGTCTGCCATGGACACCACTGACTACGTGGGTCAGATTATGGCCAGGTCGGTTGTCATGCGCCGCTGTGGTTACGCAATGGCGTTTTCCCAGAGCATGTTCAGGAGCGGCTTAGAGATCTACCATTTGATGGGGTCACTCTTTTTGACGCCAATGCTGATTCGGCGGTCAGGCGCCTCCTGTCTATGTTTGCTTGTCTTTCAAGGTTTTAATCCTTATGGAGGATTTTTGGTTTTGTGACGGTGCCGTCACTTTCTTCGCTGTTACCTGTTTTGGGTTACAGCTGTTCTAAGCTGTGTGGCTGTTAAGCCGTGTTATTTCCTTATTTTGGTACAGCAGGTTTAGCTGTGTATACCTTTCTTTTGAGCCTCTGCCCACAAGCTTGTCTCAAGAGGAACCCTTCTTCTTTAGGGTTGTTCCTTACCCTATGTGGGATATTTGTTGGCAGTTATATTGCTACTCTTCCTTACCCGGGAAGTTTTGCCGCAAGTTGACTCTTTCCACTGTTGTAGGATGCCTCCTGTGTTGAGGTCCATCGGGTTGGTCTCTCTCCGGGGATTACAATGGGTCGTCTACGGTTGGTCTGTAGTACATCCACGCCTCAGTAGGGGTGTCCTTCCCTGCTGTTTGGTTGGGGTCTATATTGCCTGTCTACAGGTGGACATGCACCCCTGTGAGGCAGGTCCCTCTGTTCCGGAACAGTCTCTGCTGTATTCTGTGAATAGTCGCCGTATTGGTGTACACAGGTTGTGCTCTACATTCTTTCTTGTGGCTCAAGCACTGTCTAGTTCTTGCCTATGGCGAGGGGAGTTCCCGCTGGCTCAGTCTCGGCTTTGTGTTGCCTCCTACCCCACTTCCCTAGCGGAGTCTCCTGACCTTTGCTTTGGGCAGGACAGGGGTTCCGTTTTTCCGGTCCTGCCCTGTGCATATTTCTTACTTCTTCAAAGGGTGGCACTTTTCTATAACTTTCTGCCACCAAATCTGTGCTCCACCCCAGCTGTTTCTCCGGGTGTGGGTTCTTACTCACATTTGTAGCACTGGTGTTGTGCTCCCCACCAGCTATTTTTATGGGGGTGAGCTCTTACTCCCATTTCTGGCACAGTTGCTTTTTTAGGTAGCATTACTGTGCATGTCTTCTTGGCATTCTCCTTGTTGGTAGACTGTGTCGGTCTATGGTGATGTGTGCTTCTGGCGATGGGCTTCTGTCTGTGCCTTTTCTCAATCTCTTAATGACAGTCTTGTGGTCTAGGTTCCCGCTTGCATTCTGGGACTGTTCTACCGTACACCGGTACAGTGGTACCATTTGATCAACTCCCCTGTTTAGGGTTTGATCCCTTCACGTATGTGTGGCAACATTGCTGTCTCTGTGTGTATATGTCGTAGGTTCTGCACGCCATGGGGGTGCTCGCATACTAGGTTCTTTTTGCTGTAGTATCTGGCCTTCTTGCTTACTCTCTCCTTCGGGATAGAGTCCCCTATGCGTTCTAGGCTTGCAGGTTGTCTCCTCATGGTGGTACCTTTTAGTACATTTGGCTGCATGCCACCTACTGAGCATTTGCTCCATGGTGACTCTTTTGTCTCTGTTGGCACCAGTCTCTGGGTTCAGCCCTGCCACTGTTGTTGCATGTCCTAAGGGGTACACATTTGATGTGTGTTTTTTCTTACACGCATGGGCCTTGTGTTGCGGCTCCAGTTCATGGCCGGACAGTCTTCAGACTGTCCCCTGTATCGTTTTGGCATCTGCTATGGTGTATGTTTAGGCGGTATGCTCTACCGTTGTCATGTTCCTTACGGAGTTTTCTGGGTCTTATGTCAGTTGCCCTGACATTACGGTTCCCACCCTGTTTCATCAAGCCTTTTGACAAATATATTCTCCTGGAACTTGGTGGTTGTTTCGCAGACCCTACTCCTATGGCTTTGATATTTATTTTAAGTTAAGGAATCTGCGGCTAGATGTCTCTATCAGATGGAAGAGTTACTTACCTTCTGTAACGATATATCTGGTAGAGACACAGTCTAGCCACACTTTCCTTAACCCCCGCCCATCCCCCCGCTCTGCGAAAGCCTTTTCATATGGTGTTTTTCCATCTAGCCCCACTTTTTCTGGTGGCCGTGGTCTTTCGGAGGTGTGCTCTCGCACCTCACACTGGGGTACGGTGTGTTGTTCTGCGTGGGGCCCTTCGACCTCCCCTCCATCCTAGTGTTTGTTTGGTGGCGTGTTCTCGCACCTTCCATTTGGCGCAGGGGGTATTCGGTTTTCGAGCCCTTTCGCTTTCCACTCCATCCACGTTTTTAGGTAGTTCAGGTCTGTACTTTTCACTGCCTTCTCATGTTCCTCCACCTGTGTTCCTCATGCGCGGAGTTATTCTGTTTTTAATTTCCATCCACCATCCACGCCTGTACCTTTTTCTATGGCAGTCGGTTATGTTAGGTTCTCTTTGTTGTTCCACTCCTTCAATCTCTGGAGGGTGTGTGTAGTGATCTTTCTGGTGGTCGTTCACTTCTAGTCACTTGACTTGCAACATGTTGCTTCAATATGGTGGTTCTTTTAATTTCCCTCCTGTGGTGACAAGCTGTGTCTGGCTTGTCCTATCTTTTGTGCCGCAGCCGTTACTCCCTCGAGGTGGGGCACGTCCTGGCAATTTGTTGAGCCCTTGCTTGCAGCAAGTGCTCTGTGAGCTACCTTTAGTCTCTTCGGTTACTGGGTGCTTTTTCAACTTCCTATTGTTTCTCTTTTTTATGTTACTTATCGTTTTTATTTCAACGATTTTGCTCTTTTTTTAACACACACTGTTCCTATGCTATCACAATTTTTGCATGGCTCCGCTGAAAAGTGTCCTGTAGAAAACTGACGTCAGCACGCCGGGAGAGGCATTGCAGCCTCCCGGCGTGCAGAGGTATTGCTGGGGAAAAAAGATTTTCCACCTGGGGGAGATATTCTAAGTTCAGGAAGCTGCGGCTAGACTGTGTCTATACCAGATATATCATTACTGAAGGTAAGTACACTTCCAATTCTCTAAACCAAGTCCCTTCCCAGAGTGGTGTGGTCTGCATAATCAGTTTCATCCAGCCCAAGGTCTTGCTAGCCCTCTTCAATGCCAACAAGGTCACTTGAGTAGATGCGAGCTGCCCTTCCCCCCATGAAGAAAAAGTAGATGTAGATGGTGTTGCATAGCATCTCTCTCTCTCTCTCTCTCTCGACGATATGCGGGATGGTCTCTGTGTTTGTGTGTCCATTCATTTATGGGAATCAGGTGGGATGCCCAATAGTAAGCCTCTATATCAGGGAGTGCGATCCCTCCATTGTAGGGGTTGCGCTGCAGCGTCTGAAGTGCAATTCTGGGGTGTCCGTCCCGCCATATCAGTGATCTAATTATGTTATCGATTTCTGTAAATAAGGCCCTGGGTCGGGTATGGTACGAGTTCTGGAGGGCATACAAGAGTTGAGGCAGGGTGTTCATTTTAAAATGCCCTGCTCGACCAAGCATGGTGAGAGGGAGATCTTTCCATTTGTCTGTCGGCCATAAAATTGCTCAGGATCATGCCCAAATTCTCCCTCTCCCTACACACCTCTGCGTGCGGCGTGACAAAAATACCTAGATATTTGAAGCCCCTCATTGCACTCACAGTTCCCCGGGCAGAGGGCAGTCTAGTTGTATGTTAGTCGGGCAGGACAGTATAGATTTATTTCAGTTGATTTTGTACCCCGAGAGTCGTCTGTAGTCCGTGATCAAGTCGAAAAGGGCCGGTATGGTTGTTTTTGGGTGCGTGATGTACATCAGAATGTCATCAGCATAGAGCGTGATTTTCTGCTCTTCTGTGTCCGTGGATGTGATATGGATTCACCGAATCAAGGGGTGTATCCTAATGGAACAGGCCAGCGACTCTAGAGTAAGCGCAAAGAGGAGAGGTGACAGGGGGCAGTCCTGTCTTGTACCTCTCTTGATCGGGAAGGGTGCCGAGCACCGACCACTGACACGAATTGCAGCCATTGGTTGTTTATATAGGAGTGCCACCTAGCTTCGCAATTTTGGTCCAAGTCCAAATTTAGTCAGGGTAGCGTTGAGGAACTGCCAGTTGACCACGTTGAATGCTTTCTCTGCATCCAATGATAAAAACACCGGTGGGCTTGTCCCTTTTACCATCTACATAAGCCAATTATGTGTACATCTAAGGTTCTGGCGGATAGATCTGCCTGACATCAATCCAGACTGGCCTTCATGGGTCAGACCCTTAGTCACCCCCAGGAAGCGAGTCGCTAGAATCGTGGACAAGATGTTAACTTCCGAGTTCAGCAAAGAAATGGGTCTATTGGACCCACATTGATCACATGGCTTGCCCTCCTTGTATATGACCACAATAGTAGCCACCTGCAGGACCGGGGAGAGAATCCCCTCCTTTTGGGCATCAATGTGAACTTGTATTCTTGATCTGAAAAGGTCAGTGGTCTGTCACCATTCATTTCTCTTTGGGACCCTAACATTCTGTGTGAAAATGAGAAGCACCAAGGCATCGCCTGTCACTCTGCAATATTGGACAAGCACCCACTGTCTCAGTCACCAATAGCAAAACACTTGGAAACAAAAACGTTTTTTTGATGGAGGCATGGGCTCGGTGCATAAACATAATGCATGACTAACTTCCGCAATTTCTTGCAGAAAAAATCCTGGAACAAGCCGCCACCCTATGCAATAGGGACTGTCTCTGCAGTCACAAATTCTTTTAGCTTGGGATCCATATTGTTCAGTAAAGCTCACCTTTCTCTCAACACTGCATAGCTGTCATTCTCTAATAGTTTTATATCATGTTATGCACAGCCTACGGATTGAGGCTTCCTGTTTCCTAGAAACTCCTCAGTCATGTCTAGCATTTTAGTGGTTCAGAAACATCCAGAAATGTGTCCGGACTTGATTTTCAGGGCATATAAATACACTTCTTAGGGTCTTTTACAAATTTGGAAAAAGAAGGATGCCATATTCACACCAGTCTTGGGTGTGAGTGTTACTTTGCCCTAAAGTTATGGGTAGAGCACTCTGCCCTAAGGCATCCTGGACCTCTTTTGCCAGAGTTTTAGGTAGCCTCCTGACAGACTCTCCCCTTCACTGCTGGGTGTTCCACCTATGCAGTGCAGATATTGCGTTTTCTGGCATATCCCCAGCGGCATGGCTTTGTGGGAGGAGGCTGAGAGCCTGATAGGTTCAGCATTACCCAAAGATGCAAACGGTCTCTGAGATGATATATCCTCCATGTGCGGGCAAAACAATGAGTTAAGTCAGTGGTCCTCCTCTGCTGCATCACGTTCAGGCTAAAATCAACCAATGACTGCCAGCCTCACTGAGTGTCCGTAGTGCTGTCTATGCATAAAGCACAATCACTGCAGTTGGAGCAGTGCTGCGGTCCTGCACACTTTGCCTGGTAACATTGTTAAAGGCTGGTGCCTATACCAGTGTGTTTATAATTCTCCAAAATGTAACCCTCAGATATTTACATGAACTCTCAATCAAAATATAAAAGACATTCCCAAACAAAAGACTTAAGGCATTACACATAGATACTTAAGTGGATAAAAGAAATGTGCCTTACGTGGCTGCTAAGCAGAGAAGAAAGAAGTGGGTGCTCTTTTTCGCTCCTTTGGTTAATGCATTCTCGACTTTGATGGGTCATCTTTTTTCTTCAGTCTTTACGTTTCCTGGTATATGGTAGATAACGTTGGTTCAGTATTAAGGTTTGCAATGGCTGCTAATCTTACAAATGTCACAGAAGCTATAAAGCGCTCACCTTGGTGCAACAACATCAGTTTCCTTTTTTCTGCCCCTTTGACGTGGATCTGGAGCTCACCTTTTCTGAGATTTTTCACATGGTGTCCTCAAAAAAAAATAAAACAAAAGTGAAGTGCTAGGGATATCTCTCTGGAGCTCTAAGGCATCTGAAAGAGACTACTAGCCGCAGATTCCTTAACGTAGAATTATCCCAGGCGTGAGACTGGGTCCAGAAACTTTTTGTTACAGCATCCCTGCGCGCCAGGGGGACTGCATCATGCGACTCCGCCCAGGCGTTGTCCGCGTACGTGACGTCAGCGAGGTCACATAAGTCCCACCCCAGCACTCCTACGTTAGTTTGTTCCTTTACCGTGTGCAACGCGGATCCAGATCATGCTCAGGCATGTTCAGGCCTTTCCCTTTCACTTATTGCGTGTGTGTGGGAACAGTGTGCGAATGCCTTCGGGTTTTAAGACATGCTCATCTTATGCATGCCAGATGTCGGTGATGGGTCTTCACCCCATCTGCATGTGGTGTTTGGGAGAACACCACGACTCCACTGAGGCGTGCCAGCAGATGAAACTGAAGTCCCGGCGTGAGCGCCGGATGAAACTTCTCTCAGCTCGGTTGTCCAGGTCGGCATCGTCACCACGCCCGGCTCATGCAGAGGGTTTTCGGGAACCTCCGTCTTCGACATCGTCCTTCTCCCAGACCTTACCGTATGAGCGTTGCTCACCTGTCTGTAAGTGTCGCAGTTTGTCCCCGAGGGCTGGTTCCCGACATGTTGTGGGCGCGAGCTCTCCGCGGGTGATGCGGCCTGCGTGCCGCCACCCTATCCACCGTTTTCCGGTGTGGGAGCGACTAGAGCCCAGATGGATACATATGCGGCGGCTTTGCAGGCCTCGCTGGCTTCTCCTCCTCCACCTCCTCCTTCCCCTGCTGGGACGTCAGCGGATCCCTAGCAGTGTGCAGGGCCCTCTGCGGTGTTTGCCGGTGGCTCCAGCGCCGACTGGTGCGGATCCAGGTTTGGAGGATGTGGTGCCGTTGGGGTGCGTCCCTTCAGGGGTCCCTCCTTTGGACCACGGCGCCTCTCCTTCACTGCAAACTCCCGCGGGAGTCCGTGTGGTGTCGCGGGAGGTTGCCGGGACTCGGGTCGCACCCCCGAGTCCCACTCGGTCCTCAGGACAGGCAGTGGCCTCGTCCGAGGTGACGCCGCTTCGGCGCCAGCAGTTGCTGGCCCTGGCGCCGCAGCAGGGGCTGGTGGAGGGCCCTTCTTGTCCAGTCACGGGTCGAGGTTGGCGGGGGACCCCTCATCCTACCCCGGGTCCCTCTCGCCCCTCCACGCAGACAGCTGCCTCGTCGGAGGTCGGGTCGATGCCTGTCCGGCGCCGTTCCCTCGCCGCCCAGGCTCTGGCCCAGCCCCGGTCTCCTGCGCCGAGTGCTGTGGCGCAGGTCATTCCGGCGTCTCCCCTGGTGTTGGACAACGATGTCCTGCCTCAGATTGCAGACTGTACGGCGCCAGGCTGACATTGGCCCGTTGACTCGTCCTCGGACGCCTCTTCTCCAGAGGTTCAACGCTTGCTGGTGTCATCCTCGCCGGAGACGGGCCGACGCGTCTTGGCTTTTTCCCCGATGTCCTTAGCTTGAGGCTCCATGCGTTGGATGGCCGGACGCTGGCAGCGTTTATTCTTTGCTCTGCTCTAGACTTCTCAGAGGTGCTTGGTCATGCCATGGCTTCTTTGGTTGCACTTCGTGGCCATGCATGGCTTTGGGCCAGTGTGTTCCCGGAGAACGTTTGGGAACGGCTGTTGGACCTTCCTTTCGATGGTGCTCTTTTGTTCCACTCGGGGACTCGGCCATTCAGAGGTTCTTGGCGGGGCTTCGGCTTCCTCCTCCTCCTCAGTGACCTCTGTGTTTTCAGTGACCTGTGAGTTGCTCTGGTTTTTGGGAGCTGTTCTTCAGTTGGGGCAGTTGTGTGCTTCATGTGCATTCGAGTACTCCTTGTTGGGACTGTGCTTCTGTTGGCTGCTGGCCGGCCCCTCTTGACTGTGTGTTTTTTGCTTTGGATTTCTACACCATGCTGGCCCTGAGACTAGGCCTTCTGTTTTTTGCTCTTTGGCTGCTTGTCAGGCCTTCTGCCGGTTTTTCCGCAGGTCTTTTTTGTTGTCCTCTGCTGCGAAAGTTTTTTCCTAAGATGTTCCCATGTCTTGGGACGTAACATGCCCTATGTTGGGTAGTGTTAGCTGTTATATAACCCTGTCGTGCTCTGGGGAGCTGTGGTCGCCTTCGAGCCTCTGCTCTCCATGGCGTTACGGTATGTTGCAGATGCAATCCTCTTACTGATGGCTTGGAATGGCTTGAGTTGCGCCCCGGTGTGTCCTTCTCCGGGGTCCCTGCGCTGTTCGTCTGGTCTGGCCTGCTGTCTGCGGCCTGGCGTCATGGCTCTGTCTGGTTCCACTTCATTTTGGGCTGTGTGTGCGGACTCCTCCCTGGAGCGTGTCCAGACCCTTCTTCCCCTTCCTGCTCTCTGTCTCCGGCTGGCGTCTGGCTTGCCCTGAGTCCATCGTTCCATGGTGTTCTCTGCATCTGGCTGTGCTTGCCAGTGCCGGCCTACTGTCTTTCTGCACCTTTGTGCCTTCTTGGCGCTTCAGTTGGACGGTCGTTCTTGCCTTGTCCGCTTATTCCAGTGGGCCCTGCATTCAGTTCTACATCTCCTCCTTGGGGGATGAGATGGTTCTTGTTTTCCTTGTCCCTCTTTCGGGCGCAGTCTGTCCCTGCGGAGCGTTGGATGGTTCTTCCTGGGTGACCTCGGGCTCCCCTGTCTGCTTCTGCCTGTTTATTGCTAGCGGCGATGTTCTGTCTTGCCTTTTGCCTTCTGTTTGTGATAAGCTTGGCTGCTCTCTTTACTGGGTGTGTTCCCGGTGGTGGGCTTGCCTTTACTCTTCCTCTTCTCCTTGGAGTCTCTAGTTTGCTCTTCTCCCTTGGTGCTCCTCTTCATTGTCTTGGCCTTGGGTGGAGGCTCTGTTGCCTTGTATGGGCGTGGGGTGCTTTGGCCTCTTTTTGCCTTGCCCTTGTTTCTTCTGCTGAGTGAGGACGGGCTACCTCTTTTCATGTCCTCTTGCATCCCCTCTGGGGGCGGTGGGTTTGTACGTGTAGGGGTTCCCCTTGCCTGGGGGGGACAGGTCTCTTGTGTAAATGTAAATGTGTATGTGGGGCTATCTGTTCTGTCCAGGCAGGTGGGGTCCTTTTGCAGACCCTTCCCCCTCTGGGTATGGCTAAGGTATACCTATTCTACGTTAAGGAATCTGCGGCTAGTAGTCTCTGTCAGATGTACGAGTTACTTACCTTCGGTAACGATGTATCTGGTAGAGACGATTCTAGCCGCAGATTCCCTCACGGCCCGCCCTTCCTCCCTGTTCTGCCAGGGCTTTTGGCTTGGTCTTCTGCACTCGCCTCCCTGTAGATGGCTGTGTCTTCTATGAGTGCATTCTTTCCCTCTTTCTGACAGGACGTTCGTCCTGTTTAATTGTTCTTCTCCTCTGCATTTTGGTACAGTAGCGGATAGGTTTATAAGTGCTTTTGTACCCTTATGCTCTGGTTGCTCCAGGTTGGGGCCTACTCCCCCCTCCAACCCCTCTCCTGCTTTTCATACTAGGGGTTCTAGTACTCTCCTATCCTTGAGGTTGGGGTCTTTTGGTTGTGCCTCTGCCCCTTTGTTCCTTATGGGGGTTGTCACACTCTGTGATGGGGCTGTCTTGGAGTTTTGTTGTTCCTTGTTTGTCCTGGACTGGTTTCCCTTCATTGTTTTTGCTTGGGGTTGTAGTCCTGCTACATGTTATCAGGACATTTTACATATGTTCTTTGTCTCCAGGGAGGGCTAGCTCCATACTGACAATATTGCTGCTCAGGGCTGGGCTCTGTTCATTATTCTTTTCCCTGCCTTTGGGGACTACAGTGCCTGGCACTGCTCTTTATGGTGTTGTTCCTCACCATTCCTTTATCCAATTTTTCTGCTCTTTCGCACACTGTTCCTATACTCTCACAGTTTTGTCTGATGGCTCCCTGTTGTAGCACGTAAAAGTTCTCAGAAGAAACCTGACGTAGGCGCACCGGGGTGGGACTTATGTGACCTCGCTGACGTCACGTACGCGGACAACACCTGGGCGGAGTCGCGTGATGCCGTCCCCACAGCGCGCAGGGATGCTGTGGCAAAATGTTTATAGATCCAGTCTCACGCCTGGGGATAATTCTACGTTAAGGAATCTGCGGCTAGAATCGTCTCTACCAGATACATCGTTACCGAAGGTAAGTAACTCATACTTCAAGTTATGCAGAAACGGCAAGGTACAAATGTCTATCATCGACAGTCACTCAATCTGTCTCTGGTGCTTGAGGTCTGTAGGAAGGTGGCTACCTGACTATGGTTACCCCAGATTTTTTGCCTTGTGTTTAGCTGGTTTTCGACTTATTTGGCCTGGTTCCCTGCTAATCAGGGCCCCAGGCTATCTGCTCTCTCTGTAAAATGGATTCCATGTACACTAGGTGCATAACTAAATTGGCGTGGGTCACCTTATCAGCCCCTGTACAGAGCACTATAGGTGCCCAGGGCATAGGTGCATCCAAGGCCTACCAGGGGCTGCAGCATATCTTTTGCCACCCCTGGCTGGCTATCCAAAATTGACACAACTGGCTGATCACTCAGCTGGGGCAAGGTGGTGTAATCACCCCTTGCTTAGATATAGAATGCCTATATCTAAACCTAACTGGACACATATATACCTATAAGTCACTCCTATGGCAGGCCTTAACAATCCTGGAGGCAGAGTGCTTGGTTTTATGTGAGATGGTACTCTAGCATGAGCAGAGCCTGTCTGCAGCTGTCGGGACCAATTCCCTTAGCTGTTCCGGGATATTGCCATACCATATACTATTAAGTGCATTATAATCCTCGCGGTTATATGTTAACCTTGGTTTGGCTTTATCAAAACATGTCGTGTAAGGTGTCATACGATTTGGAATACAATCCCCTCGACAGTCCTGTCGATGGGGATAGCATTCCACCCCTCTAGAGGGAGACAACATGTTACTTTGCTAAAATGGATGCTTCTGCCACAGACACGGGTCTGACCTCCTGCTGCTGACCGAAACTCAGCTAAGGATGCCTGGACAAAGGGTTTCCTGTCACAGGGAGGTGTCACACCACCCCAGACAGGAGATAGTGGATTGTAGCAGGGAGGTTTGAAAGAAACCAGACAGTGCCTGGGGAGCACAAGGCTTCCCCTTGCATAATCCGGTCAAACCGGTCTGGGGCACACCAGCCCCAGTCCCAGTGCGACTCTGGACAAAGGGAAAGGGGTGTAACCACCCCCTTCCTGGGTCCCACCCATAGGAGGGACCTAGCAGGTAATCCAGCCCACCAGATTGGTATAAGAGTGGGAGTAATGCTGTGAGAAGTTGGCCTGATATATGATGTTTCCAATTCTGGAACCACCTTGTATAAGTCCAAACAATCCCCTTATGGTGTCTGGTTGTAAGTCAACCTTATAGACAAGCTATCTTAACGGTAGCATAGACTAAGCAGCCTTTAAGGCTAAACTCAAGAGGTCTTGTTAAGCGAGCTGTTTTACCAATCACAATCCTGTAATATCAAATGAAAGGACACCACACAAGTATGTATTATAAAAATATATGTGTTTATTTTTAAAATAATCCCCAGTACTCTTTATGAGCAAAGGGGCACAAGCGTTAAATCAAAAGCACAGTATAACATATGAAAGTTGCACAATATGGATCCTGACTGAAACTTATGAAACGAAACTTTGGACCCTTCGACATCCTACTCGACGTAGAAGACTGAAGAATCTCCCTTGTGGTCAAGGAGTGACCACCCTGTGCAAACAGGCACCATCCTGCACCTCGACGTTTGCTTTGTTGCAGTTCCAGCCGGAACTCGAGCGATAGAGACCGACAAGACCAAGCGAGCCTGCCTTCTAACAGCCCGATCCACAGTTCCTGCAGAGCTGAGACCCGTGGAGGCGACCGGAAGCGTGGGGCCCGCCATGTTGGAAAGACCACGAGACGCTGACCGTGCAGCCCACGAGTGACCCTCGAAGCTGTACATCGGGGTTTGAGAAGCCCCAGCCCTGAGCCACTCTTGCACCGAAGCTCACCCCTCTACACTCACCGAATGCTGCGTGGGGCCCTTCTGCATCTTTTGGCTCAACGCGTTGGCCCGGTCACTTGCCCGTTGGCTTGTGGCCCCTGTGGCGACAAACCTTAAAAACAAACTTGTGATTCTGGTTGCTCCAGACTTGCACTTGCTCCTCTGAAAAGGAGCGCCCGCTCTGGCCCTCCTGGTCCGAGTGAGAAGCCATCTTCCAGTCCTGCGTGGATTGCCCTGGCCAAGGGTTGTTTGCTCCAATCCAGAAGCCGACACCGCCGACAGCGAGAGCCTTCGTGGGACAGCTGGTGATCCACTCCTGGACGTTGCAGATGCCCTAGAGTCCACGTGGCAGCGGAGAGAAGCTCCTCGACAACCACCTGATTGCGCCCGACATTGCCTGGTTCCTTCCTGGTTCCACCCTGGTCACTGCTGAGTGACCCAGACTCTGTCCCCTCTGCTTTCAGGCACTCTACAACTTCGATCCACCGTTGGATCACTCCGGACACTTCTCCTTCACGACGCCTGCAGCATCTTCAGCTTCAAGCACCAGCAACCTGCGTGACGAAACCCGACACAACTTCGCACCTATGCACCCGCTTCCTGTGAGTGAGGTAACTCAACCACGCCGGTGTTCCCACACTGGTACACACCTCTAGTGTATGTGTCTTAAGTTTCATCCTTCTAGGTTAAGCGGAAGTCTCCTTAAACTGTAACTTTATAACTTTTACACACCATTGACTTTGCATTGGTGCATGCGTGTGCTTTTAGCGCTGCACCCGAGTCCCGCTGGTTTTTCCCGACTTCAGCATTGCTAGTCCCGACCAGTCCCAGCGATTCCCCAGGCCTGACCACTGTTCGATTGGTATCTCTTATACCACTTTCTTAATATATGGTTTGAGTGGCCACCCGGCCTCATCCATAATTGTGCAACTTTCATATGTTTAACTGTGCTTTTGTTTAAACGCTTGTGCTTCTAGACTCATAAAGAGTATAGAGGATTATTCTAGTAATAAATACATATATTTTTCTAATATATACTTGTGTGGTGTCCTTTCATTTGATATTACAGGATTGTGATTGGTAAAACAGCTCGCTTAACACGACCTCTTGAGATAAGCCTTTAAGGCTGCTTAGTCCATGCTACCCCTAGGATAGCTTGTCTAATAAGGTTGACTTACAACCAGACACCATAAGGGTTGTTTGAACTGATACAAGGTGCCCCCAGAATTGGAGACATCATATATCAGGCCAACTTCTCACAAGGTCGAACTATGACTCCAGATGCAGTGACGCGGGCCTCAGCATGAATCCTAAGGCAATTAAGGAATGGGAGGGGGCGGAGCTTACCTGTTCCCAAAATGGCCGCTAGCTAGGGCAGCTGTCCCCAACACTACAAAATATCTGGCATTATCCTCCTCATTAGCTGCAAAACCACGAATCCCCGAGGGTGGAAAGCGCAGTGGAAGAGAAGCGCTCCAAAAAGAGTTGTTTGCACCTCGGATAACGCAGCGTAAGGCGGCTCCAAGTTAAGCGACTCCGCGCCCGGCCTCAATGGGAGACAAGGGAGAGGAATGGTGCGCTCAGTACAGCAATCCTGACGGAAGATGATCAAGGGTGAGAGGACCCATAATATTGGATTGAGGGACATCGCTAACGGAACAGGAGACAGCTGAGCGGAGCACGGCGTGTAGCTGCTGACCTGTGAGGCTCAGAGCAATCTCAACCCGGGAGAGATCGCGGACCCAAGGAATAGCGGGGCCCCTCCGCATCAGAAGGTACACTTAATCACACACGCTGTAGCACAGCGCCCCCCCCCTCCCCGAAGAGTGCAGACCTCCACTGGCGGCATGTGCAGACGGGGGCGAACGTGGGGATAACTGGCAGCAAAGAGACACTAGCAATACCCTGCACCGGTGAGCCTTAAGAAAGGGCATGCACTCCTCGTTACCCGACAAGGAGACACCCAGAAGGATCTAGCTTGCATGGGAGGCACACTGAGTACACGCTGGGAATCGCACAAACATCTGGAGGTAAATCAACCACGCACGCTCCAAATATCCTGACAGCCCCAAGCTACCAGCGGAGCACACTCGGGGACACATGGTTGGCTCAAGACCTCACTAATAAGGGGTGAATCATTACTTGTTTTGGCGCTTTATTTGCAGTCATTCCAAGGCCTCACAAACAAGCAGAATTCGAATCTGGCTGGGCGCTCTCTGTTGGCGGCGACACCTCGCAAAAGAACAGCCCCATTGTGGACCTCCTAAATATCGCAGTACGGCCTGGTGAAATTTGGCAATAGGCGCCCTAGTGGACTCTCATTACACTGCGTCAGCTGCTGTGCGGTGCAGCCAGGTGAGAAATTACCAGTGAATTGTGGTCCACGCATGACCAATAGGAAACAGCCGGACTCTTTGGGACACTTAGCTGCAATCCCTATTGCACACTAACCCAGCCTGCTTAAGATACACAGATTGGCATCATGGGAAAGATGGACAAACTGAAACCCAAGTTACAGTTTGACCTACAGAAAACCCCCAGATCCAAGGAAACCACGACCCTGGAACAAGACTCCACTCCATATGACCCTGACTCTGGATCTGAAGTGGATATGAAGCTGGCGTTTCACGCCATCCAACAGAGCCTCTCCAAAGTTGACAGCAAAATTGATGCACTGACGTTTTGTATGGTCAGGATGTCCGAAAGACTAGATAAGCATGGCGGCAGACTTGATGCAGCGGAACAACGAATTTTGGACATGGAGGTCATTACCAGAGCAGAAGCGGAGACCGATAAGGAGAGAGACCAGATTCTGCGCACCCTGCAAGTGGAAGCCAAAAATCTCGAAGTGATGTCTAGACGTAAACACATTCGTATTTTAGGTGTACCAGAATCCACCAATATTGGCAATATGGAGCAGTATATCGAGAAACCACTGGTCCAGCTCATGGGTCGGGACACCTTCTCCGAGATACTGGTGGTGGAACGCGCACACCGGTCCCTAGTGCCCAAACCAATACCGGGTGCAGGTCCCTGACCAATGATTGCCAGGCTCCTTAATTATTGTGATCGGGACGTGACATTGCGCAAGGCCAGAGAACTGGGGGACTTCATGTATAAACTTTATTTGGTCATTTGTGCAAAACACCATCAAAGTATACAAAGATAAAAACATGAATAAATATACATTAAAATAGTATTAAACCATTGGAAACAAAGGTACAAATGACATCCCAAGCAGATTAAAAGCAAGCATATCAAAATACATAAATTCATACAGCCTAATCAAGCTAAAAGGGATGCTATGCAACCACCAAGCATCTAGGATAATATACCATATGCGTCAGCTTGATATTTTGAGATGCATGTACAATTTAATGAGGAAGAGAGTTAAAAAAGTGTGCTTATTATTGTGCTAAAAAATGTTTTCGCATCAACCAAAAGGAAAATAGAAAACGACTGAGGGCAAAAACTATTGGCCCTGAGGTATCTGCTTTTAGAATCCTAAACGCTGTCTGGAACTACCTAGCACCCAGATTTAAACCTAAAGGTCGATTCTATCTCCTGCGCAGCTGCTGGTACTTGGTGAAAAAAAAGGATGTGTTCTTCAGTTTCATAATTTTCGCGGCAAGCGTGGCAAAGATCTGGAGCTAGGTCACTCGCCTCTTTCCCTGGGAATTTCAATAGCAGATTGCGATATCTAAACCGAATATACAAGCTCTTACCAAAAGGGGGGTGAGATCAGATCAAGAAAGGGTTCAAACAAAGGGCTAAATTTGATACTTAGTTAGTTAGATGTTAACAGTCCACTTCTTTGGTTATTCAGGGGTAGAAAAATCAAAAAAATGGTACTAGTCCTGCAGGACTAGTACCTTAAAAAATGTCCTTGACCTAACTGCAACCTACTTGACCTCCGTCTCTGAAAGCGCAACAAATGTGACAAGATAACAATATTTAAAGGCATCTTTATTGCTCATTAACTTTGTGAGCAATAAAAATGCCTTTAAATGTTATCTTGTCACATTTGCTCCGTTTTCACAGACCGAGGACAATAGTTGGTTTGTTTTCCTATTCGCCAGAAAGGGCGAGTAGGACCTAAAAACAGCTCGACCTTGTTAAATTTAGCTCAACTATGCGAGTGGTTGAGTGGAATTTTCGAGCCCTGTTATTAATGTATTTATCCCCTACTGCACTACAGTATGTGGCTTTGAGGGTCAAAATATCACTTTTAGTGGCCCTTTCTGGGTACTCCCATAGATCCATCAAGTTCAGTAGTTTACACCACTTGGTGATATGTCTGAACCAGGGTAGTAGTTTTGCCCCATTACAAGCTAGGACCTACCGCATTGAGTTGCGATAATCATTTAATTGCGGAGTGGTCCATAGGCGCAGCCAATAAATTAGTGGCCTCAGGGCTGCTAAGTCACCTATTCTTTTTAACCCAAGATCGTAGAAAAGTGGAGTTTGTAGTGTAGTAACAGGTAGCGTAATGAGAGCCCTTGCAAAGTTGTTCTCACAAATCGTTAGTTTGTTTACAGAAATAAATCCCCAAATCTCTGCACCATAGAGAGCACCACTTTGGGCCTTAGCACGATATATTTCGAGGGCCGGTGAGAGGGGTTGGGTATATGATTGCTTTAAAAATCTTAATATTGATTTGGAGCGTTGGCATAGTATTAGGGAGCTCTTCTTCAATTGATAATCCCATCTAAGCATCTCATTTAAGCCTATGCCTAAGTAATCAAAACTATTTTCCTGCTCCAATGGTTCGTGTAGAATCTTGACCTCTCGTATAACGCCCAAACTTTTCCGAATACCATATATTTAGTTTTACAGGTGTTCAATTCCAGTTTCCTCTTTGCAAAAGCACAGAAATGTATCCAGTAAAGCCTGTAGCCCCATGGGAGTTGTAGATATTAATAAAGAGTCGTCCGCAAAGAGCAGGATAGGGACTTTTGTATCATTCATTGACGGTGCATCGTTTTTACAATCCATTAAATATTTAACCACATCATTGACGTACAGGGAAAACAGTGTGGGGGTGAGAACACACCCATGGCGCACCCCACATACCTTCGACATGAGGGAATGGAAATAACAATATTCCTTGACTTCACCTTGCATGTGCAGGAAGCGCGAAGACTCTTTACCCCAGCGAAAAAGAAGCTTTGTGATCTTAATCTAGAGTATAACATGCTTTATCCCGCCAAATTAAGGGTTAAAGCAGACAGCAAGATGCACCTGTTTACCGATCCCAAGACAGCGCTACGTTTCATCACTGACAAGGAACAATGTCGTAAACGTCAGGGATCGCCAAGCCACTCGCCTAGACAGTTGGCGAACTCCTCACAAGCCCGGGAAGAGCACGACACAGAAGAGGGATTCTCAGAACAGCTTCTGAAGAAGGTGAAGAAGGGTAACGTAGTGAATATTTCGACCACGCACTGAGTACTCCACCCCACTAGGGATCTCTATCTTTTCCTATCAAGGGACTTGAGCGCACACTGCACATGAGTTAAAACTCTTGCTGACGCATTGTGGTATTTTGATTGAGACATCCAAGGGTGCACTAGACACAGCAGTTAAAGCTTGCTACACCTCGGAGATACGATACATCTAGAGACTCATGTATTAATGGGAACTATTAAAGTAGCATTGGGAACACACCTGGATGGCCACAACTGCCCTCGTGTGTATCACACCTTTCATCTTAATTGTTCTTGAGTTGGGGTTGGGTTTTCTAGTTGGGGGGAGGGAGGGAGACCAGATACCACAACAGTTGGGGATTATCGAGGCGTGGGAGGGAAGGGTTGTTTTGTTAGGCATGACAAGTGCCCTGTATTAAATTTGAAACGGAGATCACGTTTGTTATATATTATAGGCAAAGAAAATAGCACATGGCAGAAATGGTCCAAGCAAAATGACTATAACGGGTGAGAGTACATACGCCCTGCAGCTCCTAACCTGGAATGTTCGGGGCTTAAATGATAATAGAAAGATTAGGAGGGTGGGTGCCTATTTAAAGCGACATTCCGTGGCAATCGCTGTTTTACAAGAGGCACATCTCGCTCCCGAACGTAGTGATGCAGTATGTCACAAATTACAAGGGGTATGTTGTGTTCCAGCGGCCCTGTTTGTTTACGATAAGGACAACTGGGTTGTTTACATCACTGATCTTGCTAATGCCATCGCTAGTGGCACGCACATCCCTGACACCTGGTTTGGAGCAGTTATAACAGTATATAAAAAGGGGGACTGCGCACTACCTCGCAACTATAGGCCTATCAGCCTTATAGATTCCTTCCAAAAAATTGTTGCCAGGTTGGTACTGTGCCGAATCCAGTTGTGGATAGAGGAGTCTGAGATTTTATCACCACTGCAGGCAGGTTTTCACCCCCATACCAGCACCATAGATCAGGTGCCCAGGTTTATTATGATCTACTGGCGGGTAGTTATTATAGGAGGGGGCACACTATACACGGCTTTTATAGATCTTAAGTCCGCTTTTGACTTGGTTCCTTGCAACAAAATGTGGAGATTCTTCATGGACGTGGGGATGCCATTTTTATTAGCAATGTTCGTCAAACTACATGACTCCAATAACACACAGGTTTGTTGGGGCTCACATGGTGATGTAACGGATAGATTTCCTGTTTTAAAGGGTGTGCGCCAAGGATGTGTCCTCGCTCCCACCCTGTTCTCTTTGTTTATTGACAGTGTTGTTCAGTACTATTCCACATACCCCACTGATGCTCCCACCTTGGCGGGCTTGAAGATCCCCCTACTCATGTTCGCGGACGACACCTTGATCCTATCTAAGACCCAAACAGGGCTAAGGTTGCCCTGTCTCGATTCGAGGAGTTTTGTCGCGACCATGAGTTGGTGGTCAATGTGGATAAGACAAAGTTCATGGTTCTTCACAAGTATAAAGCCATTAAGGGTAAAGTGTACATGAACAATGTCCTTTTAGAACAGACTAAAGTGTTCACTTATTTGGGGATAACCTTAAGTAGGAAGTTAAACTGGAAACAACAGATCGACATGCTAGTTTTAAAACGTGCTCAGCTGCCTGGGGCTCTCATAAAAGAGCACAGGCTTTCATTCACCAAGCCAATAGCCCCACCCTCAAAATATATAACTCTAAAGTCGCTAGTGCAATCCTATACGGCACTGAACTCTGGGGCCATGAGGATATAACCCCCCCTGGTTACTGCCCAAAACAAATTTATAAGGGCACTAACGGGCTTGCTGCAATCCACTCCATTACTGCCTTTATTTTTGGACCTGGGTTTTTGGAGAAGGCTTTGGGTTACTCCTAAGCTCTCCCTGTATGCCAAAGCTCTCTTGCATTTCAGGGGGGTAGGCTGCCTTTGCAAGATCAAATGGCTTCAGAACATAAAAAACACCCTGACTGAAATGGGGATGTGCCTTCTGTGGGAATCCAGAAGTCAACCCATTTCCGTCTAAAAAGGAGTTCAAGGCAGCTTATAGGGACATGGTGAAGATGAAGTGTTTTTCCTCTATCAAAAGGCCTACTTTGTCCAGGAATTTCCTGATGATCAAAGATTAGCTTGGGTTTGAACCATATTGGGATCTTATTTTAAAACCGGTTGGTAGAAAGCTATATCACCAGTCCAGGGTAGGTATCCTTCCGATTAAAGCTTTTACAAATGGATTGTATTTGTCTACGACAGAAATGTGCCCTTTATGTTTAGTGCAGATTGAATCAATTGCTCATATCTTATTTGTTAGCACGGCCTACAGGCTACCCAGGACGAAATGGTTCAAGCCCACATGTATCAGTCTGGGTATAAGATCTTCTATGGAGGCCCTAAGGATCCTGCAGACTTGTACCTAGGAATCCCTTGTTGTTGGTATGGCAAATATTTTAAGTTGGACATGAGCCATTCGGGCTAACAAACTAAGGGAACATTAACTTGTTTCATCTTTTATTTTTTACCAACCTTAAGGAATGTGTGGCAGGTTGATTTTGCCGAGTCTTGATGTAGGGTCTAGTTCCTCACTAAAGACGCGGGCAGCTTTATGTCTTAACCATTGTTATAGGCGTTCTGGCATCATAATACCGCTCTGTCCACAAACTATTGCTGGGCCGATATATCTCATATCACGTCATTTTATACTTTTGGACTTTATAGCGTATTAGAGCATGTTGATCTGATGTACTAATATATAAATTCATGTACCTATTATTGTGGTCCCCTTACATTAATGTCAGTTATGTATGTGACTTGAGCTTCTTAGTTTTGTATTTTTAATGTGTTTTAATTTTTAACTGACTGTAATGTCTTATCATTTTTACAATCGAAATAAAGACTAATGAACTGAACTACAAGGGGTATGTTATTGTGTAGATCTTACATCACATGCGAGAGGGGTATTGATCTGGGTGGACAAAAGAGCAAGAGTGGAAATGACGGGTGTGCTTAAGGACCCACAGGGTAGATATGCTGTCGCTATATGCAAAAGAGGGGACTTGCAATTCCTCCTAGTAGGTATATATGGCCCCAATCATGACGACTCACAATTTTATGTTTCCCTAGCTGACAAGTTGGTACACTGGAAGGGGATCCCACAACTATGGGGCGGAGATTTTAATTGTATACTTAGTCCAAACATAGATAGATCACAGGGCCACCCAGACGTCCAGCTGCGGCAGCCGTTGCCATCCAGGATATAATGCAAGCAGATGGTCTCATAGATATATGGAGGCATAGATCCCCAGTAGAGAGAGGCTCCAAGCACTACTCCTCGGTACATGACACTCACACCACAATAGATCACTGGTTACTTTCTCGGAGGCTGACTTTCAGGGTGGTGGCATGTAAACATTTACCGGTCACATATTCCGATCATTCCCCATCCAACTGGCCTTGAGGTACGGGGCACCACGCATCCCAGCGTTTACTTGGCGCGTCCCTCCTTACTCATCACTCAACGCTGTTTTCAGAGAAGGATTGGACACAGCTATAGAGAATTTTTTCTCTGAGAACATTGAGTCCGTGACCTCATTTACCACAGTGTGGGAAACTTGTAACGTGTTCATCAGAGGGGCGGTTGTATCCACTCATTAGGTTTGTTAGATTCCATAAGAAGTAGGCTAAACACATTAGAAAAGGAAATTGGGTGCCTAGAAAGAGTCGCAGAAGCAGGGGGACATACACCACATATGGCAGAAATCAAGCAGAAACTCGCAGAACACCTAAACACAGCCAACGATTAAATCAAACACATGGGTAAATATGCATCGGCTCGATGTTATGGAGAACGAGAGAGACCAGGTGCAATGTCAGTAGGAATACTTAGGCCAAAGAGAGAGTTGGACACCATGGAAGGCATGAGAGATGACGACGGTACTACATTGCACACGGCAGAGGACATAGCAACCCAATTCAGCACATACTATCAGAGGTTATACACCTCCCAAAACAATTCCAGTTTTGACACAATAGAAGAATATCTTTCATATAACAAAATGCCATGGTTGGTGGTGGAACATAGAGATTACTTGATGGCTCCCTTAACATCAGATGAAATACGAGAGGCATTGAAAGGGATGGCGTCTGGAAAAGCTCCAGGATCAGACGGGCTCACCGTCGCCTTTTATAAAGAATTCCATGACCTATTGATCCCCCATTTCAAGATGCTTTAGGAGGATATGGCAGAGACAGGCATCATGCAGCCCTCCTTGCACAAAGCAGTTATTGTCGCATTATTAAAACCAGGCAAACCACCTACCGCTTGCTCATCATATAGACCCTTATCACTATTAAATGTAGACTCTAAACTGTACAGTAAAATCTTGGAGTATAGAATAGCTTTATTGCTCCCAGGAATTATATGTCCAGAACAGGCAGGGTTTTTTTACCTAGTCGCAATCTATCCCACAACTTGTGGACCTTATTCGGCGTAGTGCAGAGACTAAACCCAGAAATTAAGGTGGCAGCAGTCTTTTTAGATGCTGTAAAAGCGTTTGATTTGGTTGAGTGGGGGTTTATGTTTTCGGTCTTGCGTAATATAGGCGTTGGAGACATATTCCTCCGTCTGGTATCCGTACTATACATCTCACCCACAGCCAGCGTGGGAATCAGGAATGAAGTGACTAACCCATTCAACATCACTCAGGGGCGAGACAGGGCTGCCCCCTGTCCCTCCTATTGTACGCCATTGTTGCTGATTCCCTAGCTTGCACAATTTGCGAATATCATGCACACAGACGTCTGAGTTTCCCTGAATACACACTAAATATTTTAACATACGCAGATGACACAATGCTATATATACGGGAACCGGAGGTGCATCTATCACCTATCTTACGATAAGTCGTACAGTTCGGCGGTCACTCGGGGTTGCGTATAAATTGGGACAAGTCGATTATATTTCCCCTCACTCCCTACACAGAGGAACCTCCCATGGAGTTCACCCTGCATTGGACCACAAAAGCGGTACGCTACCTGGGCGTCCAATTCCACACGGACCCTGCAATAGTTCTGCAGGAAAACTATGTTAAGGCCACACAGAGGCTCATAGATAACGTAGATAATTGGACAAAGCTTCCACTCTAGTTATTGGGGAGGGTCTCCATTATGAAGATGGTCATATTACCAAGATTCCTGTTTTTATTTGAAAACATCCCCATACCATTATCAAAACACATGTTTCAATGCTGGCGCTCACAATTAATACGATTGGCATGGGCCGGTAAGCAATCTCACATACGATGGAGTTCACTCACCCTCCCATATGACTTGGGTGGCCTGGGGGCCCCTGACCTGGAAAAATACTATAGGGCCGCGATCAGTGTGTTTGTGCACTATTGGATACATGGACCGCATGATCTACCTTTCCTGTACTTGGAAAGAAATGCAGCGGACCCGCTCACACTACCACAGACTCAACTGGCAACCATGAAATTACGGGTCGTTGACTCCATGGCTGTTACAGTGGAAGCATGGCACTCAAACAAATGCAGACAGGTCCCTTTTTATATGCATCAGAAATGCTGCTGCAGTGGTGCATGTGGTTTCCACTGGGCCAGGAGGGGGGAGCAAGGCAGGCCTTAAAGTCTATAGGTATACACAAAATGGGAGATTTCTTTAAAGATGGTTTGCCGGCGACATGGGAGTCATTACAAACACCGGACAAGCAAGTGGGGGGCACAGTTTTATTACATTACTATAGGGCCCGACAAACATGGCGAGCACTCATAGGTGCTGATTTACTGGAGCCACAAAGTCTAGGGGCACTTTCTACACTCATTAAGACGGAAGATCCTGCAAAGGTAATCATAAAATTCTATAATAGTCTTCAGGACACACGTAATCTGAAGTCTTAAATGTGAGGCTGGAACTGCAACGCAACTTGGGCACTCTCCTAACTGATAAAGTATGGTCCTACTGCTGCGCCCGCACCCGATCAGTCTCTCTTAATGGAAGACACAGACTCATACACTTCAAATTTTTACATAGAGCATATTGTACCACCGAACACCAGTTCCGTTACGGTCTAGCAGAGTCCTCCGGTTGCCATAGATGCGGTCTTGAGGGAGCAGGATTCTGGCACCTAGCCTGGCAGTGTCCAGGGGTATAGTCATTCTGGGAAAAAGTGTTCAAGGAGTTGGGAACTATTATTAGCGCAGACCTTGAACCTGATCCCCAATTGGCGCTTCTTGGGTGGGACCTCCCAGTAAAGAAAACCCTGCACTCTTTGGTGGCTATTGGCCTTCTTCTAGCAAAACGAAGGGTAGTGTTGGGTTGGATGGGGCCCGCTTCCACAAATAGCAGACTGGCATACAGACATGTTGTATTGCAGCACCCAAGCTGACATGTATAGCCAATTACTACAGCCCAGAAGCCGCCCAAGGATTTACTGGGGCCCTTATCAAACTTTTTTGTTAAAGAAATACTGGTGTGACACCACCCAAACCACGGAATGCTGCAGGGGCGACACTGTCAGCAGAGGCTGAAGTAGAAAAAAATAAAGTCAATAACGTTGGGAGTGGTGTTACACCAGTTGGGACCTAAGGTACAGACCAGTTTCCTTAATAATGCAATGGTCAGTAGAGTAATGATTAGTCATCAATGGAGATACTGCTTGTATTGATGATAGGACCCCATGTGAGAGAATTCATGTGTATCAAAGTTCTACAGTTGCATGCACATGTGTTATAATGCAAATGTGATATTTCACGTTGAAAAGCCTAACCAAACCAATAATGTGTTTTTCTCATGAGTTGTATGTTCATGTCCTTTGCTCTGGCTCCAATGCCATTCGGAAATGCATCTTCGACACCTACCAGATACCTTTCTTTAAGCCAGCACAGAGATACACCGCACCAACTCTGCCTTCAGTGCCATGGCCGGCTCAGCCACAGAGGCCACTGACATTGCCTCTCCAGTGTTCCTCGATGTTGCTAGCTCCGAGGATACTGGTTGATACCTGGTCCCACATCATAATTGATAAGAGAGGCTCAAAGACTCTTGTAATAAGAAGCGTACCAACTTAAAACTGCTTTATCCTTTGGCCAAATGATCCTTTAGCTCATCTGCTCTGATTCAGACTCCTCAACCTGTATGAGACAGGTGAAGACCAGATCAAATTGCTGAATTTTCCGGCATCTCTTAAGCGGAGGGACTGGACTCCTCACCTGAGGTGTAAATTAAATTCCCTTCAAAGCGTCCACCACATGAAGTAATGTCCTCCCATTGAGTGGTGAAAGAAGGCAGCTGAAGTATTGGAATTACCTCCCCTTCCTCAGTTAACATTAAGACCAATATACTTACTGAAGTCCTCCTACCTTTTGCCACATTCTTGCTCCTCTTCAATAGTGCCTAATTAGAGCAAGTACTGAACTCATGGGAAACACCTGCTTCTGCGCCAACATTGAATTGACTGATAACGTGCCATCAACCTGCCCCTGGAGATTGCCACTTCTTGTTCACTTATCCATCTCCAGAGAGCTGGGTCATACAGGCTTCTTGTTCTTCAGGACACGTATTGTGGACTTTTCTAACAACACCATTGGATAATGAATCTTAACGCCTAGAGGCTTGGAGCAAGAAGTTTTTTCAGCATGATGTATGGCACTAAAATCTGTGAATGCCACATGGCCTAACTGATTGTCCCTCATGCCCCAGGTGACCTAAAGGTGCATTTTCTGAGGTCATTAGGGATGCCCAGGATGTCTTGCACACATTATGAATTCAGCCCTCAATACCGCTGACTATGTGACTTGCGTTATGGGATCCTCTGTACCGGTACGCCATCATGCTGTGTTTTGCACGTCAGGATTTACAACAAATGTGCAAGCCACTCTCATAAACATTCCAAAGCGGATTCAGCCTGAGAGCGATTTAAAGCTAGCAAAGCTACAGCTAGAACCCTAGACCTCCAGCACCCACAGCCTCAGAAGGACTAGAGGCAATGTCATTGCTTTCAGGACTTCTCAAGTAGTTTTAGCTTCTGCCAGTGGCAGGTTAATTGGATACTGGTGCAGCAGCCCCAAAATCCTTTGGTTAGGCAGTATAGCAGCAGAGCTAGAGGTGTGGACCGAGGATCCGCATAGCCAGCCTCCTCCTCCTTCCCTGCACAACAAGGAAAAGGGACCTAGTTTGCTCTTAACAGCAGACCGGGAGCCTGTACGAGGCTGGGCATCCTCCTTTCTACCAGCCTAGGAAGCAGTTACTTCAGATCTGTGGGTCCTGCAGGTAATAGAAAGGTAGTATTCCTTGCCTTTTCAACAAGGCCCCTTCTTCCTATACAAAGACAATTTTTCCATCTTTCAACAAGAGGTGGTAGAGCTCCTTCTAAAGTTAGTAATGTCATTAGTTCCAGAGAAGGAGATGGGCAAGGATGCTATGTCCATTGTTACCAAGAAGGATGGCGGTCTGCAATCAGTCCTACTCTTCAGTATCCTGAACCTTTACTACAGGAAGCAGAAGTTCAATATGCTGACCCTAGCTCGGGTCCTTTTTTGGGTAGAAGGCAGGGGATTGGTTGGTGACACTTGACTTATGGGTTGTGTATTTCCACATCCAGCTCCTGTGGTCACACCGAAAGTAACTGCGTTTTGGTGGTTTGTTCCACCCATTAACAAGTTGGCATACTCCCATTCAGCTTGACTTTGGTCCCTCTGGTCTTCAACAAGGGGATGGGTGTGGTTTCGGCACATCTTAGATATTTGGGAATTCTAGTCTTCCAGTACCTGGATGACTGGCTGATCAAGGCAGAGTCACCAGACATGATGATACTCCATCTGCAGTCAGTTGGAACTCTGCTGTTCGACCTGGACTTTTTCATCAACATGCCAAATCTCACCTGGAGCCATCCCAGCCACTCCTATTAACAGAGCCTTTTCTGGACACTTCCCTTCTTTGTGCCTTGCCTGCTCCTCAGAGCAGCCAAGATATCTAGAAGATACGTTCATCCTTCCTGGAAGACTTGTTAGTCCTAGCCCTGATGGTCTTATTCCTGCAAGGTCTGCTAGCTTCATGTATGTTCCTGCTGGCGCACGCTTGTTTGCATAAGCGGGATCTGCTGTGGTGCCTCCAAGGGCAGTGGTGCCAGAACAAGAGCGATCAGTCGACACTATTGTGGTCTCCCGGGATGCTCCCGGAGATGTGCTCTGGTGGGGATCGAAGTAAACCTTTTATGTGGGATACCCTTTGTCCACCTACAGCCTTGGCCAAGGTATTGATGGGTGCCCCCACTCGAGAGTGAAGAGACCATCTGGTAGATCTGGAAATCAGAGAATTCTGATTTCCAGAGGAGCAGGTGTTTCATATCAATCTGCTTGAGCTGGGAGCAATTCACCTAGTGCTTAAGGCCTTCCTCTCCTCCTTTCACAGTTGGTTAGTCCACATCTTAACGGACAATCCAACTGCAATGTGATATATAAATAAGCAAGGGGGAATTGGAGATGAAGCACTAGTTACCTGAAGGTCCCACTAAGGAACCTAGCAGAGTCCATGGCCGATAACAACTGGTTCAAGGACCTGGCTGATGCCAATGGCCTCAGCACCTCACTAGACACTGGAATTCTCTTTCCTCCCACAGTGGCTACAGAGGAAGGGGCTTCTTTTGTGATTGTGGTCCAGAGGGTGGCTGATATCCTGGACTAACACTGCCCATGATCAAGACCAATATTTTGACAGAGGTGCTTCAGTTCAGGGTATCTCCTTCAGAACCCTTATTATTACCCTTTAATGAAGCCCTCACTTAGGTCATGCTTTGAGGCCTGGTCGAAGCCCTGCACAAGCTCTCCTGTGCACAGGACCATTGCATGCCGCCATTGCCCTGCTCATGATGACCCAGCCTTCCTCTCACAGCACCCCACCCCTGAGAGCGTGGTGGTTCTGATCTCAACCTCCCGAATAAATCCTGGTGCATTACCTACCACACCACCGGATAGGTAATCCATAGGTTGAATATTATCCATAAGATTTTCTCTCCTGCCAACCTGTCACTGTGGACCCTAAACACTGCATACTTATTGGACCGTTATTATCATACTGTGCGGGAGGCAGTTGCACAAGTGCTGCCTATGCTTCTGGAGGAAGCTAGAACCATACTTTCCCAAGCTATTGATGATGGAAGCGATGCAGCAAAGTTAATGATCAGATGTTGGTTGAATATGACCGATTTACTAGGCAGAGCCATTGCTTCGACGGTGGTGCTCCAATCTCATGCCCGGTTGAGGAATACTAGCTTTTAGGTGGATGACCAGGCATCCCATATAGGCATGTCCTTCAATGGGATTTGCCTCTTTGGTGATAAGTCTGATTCGGTCATGGAAAGATTCAGGGTGAGGGAAGAGAGGGGAAGGGGTAGGGGTAACAAGGGTGAAAGCGACAGCACAAGCACATGTACAGACCTGAATAATAAATGCAATAGGCACTGCTTACAGAGGCTAAAATCGAACAAATGTATCAAATAAATTGTCTAGCATGGAACGTCTCTGTTCTCAACAATAGAATTAAATGACAGTTAGTCTTCGAAGAACTGAAAATGTATAACCCTCACTTTGCCCTTTTAAACGAGACTCACGTTCAATTTCAGGATCGTAAGATGATGGAGCAAGGGGGATATGAACTGATTACTTGTACCTCTTTGAATGTACCAATTAGGGGTGTCGCTATACTTAAGAAGAAAACTTTCAAGATAGAGGTACTTAGAACTGCTGCAGACAAAGCCGGTAGATGGGCATTAGCACAATTTAATTTAATGAATGCAAAATATGTACTATTTGCCTTGTACGGATCAAACATTGATGATGCAGGGGGTTTTGATCGTCTCAATATTGAATTTTTGGACTGGGAAGGAGACATAATAATGATGGGAGACTTCAATTGCGTTATGAACTACACAAGGGACACGACCAAGACGAATCCATCACAGCGTATGCGTAAAACCAGTGCAGCTATTTTAGAGCTATAGCCCATTCATAATTTAAAAGACGCTTGGAGGAACCTATATCCGACACTTGCAGGTTATACATATTACTCTGTCCCCCACCAAATATGCTCCGGCATTGATATGGCCTGGACGACAGATCGGGTTTTAGAGGGCAGTAAAATGGAGATCTGCCCAAAAGTAACTTCGGACCATAATCCCATCATACTACGGTTCAATATACTATCTCCTAAACCAGCTGCCAGGTTATTTTCTTTTCCAAGGTACTTGTTAATAGATACTTTTTTTGTTTCTCAATTAAAGAAACATATTAAAGAATTCTTAGAACTTAACTTAGATTCAACACACCTCATTTATGTATGGGATGCATGTAAAGCGAGCATCAGAGGGTTTGCACAGCAATTTATTATGAGACAAAACAAAGAACGAAAAGATGAGACCTTGTAAATGACCTCTAGAATTCGGGCACTGGAAGAACACCTGGCTGAGGCTATCATACAAGAGAACTTAGGGGGACGAATTTCGAAAAATAAACTTTTACTGGAATTAAAACTGACTACCCTTCGGTCTAAAATTAAAACTTTTTTAAGAGAAAAAGCTAGCTCGAAACTACATAAATACAAACAGTCTCAATACGAAAGAGGTGACAGAGTCGGCAAAATTCTTGCTTATAAGGTTGCTGAAGAAAGGGCCAATTCTATGATAAACATTAAAGGGGCGGACGGGATTAGCTACAACCAACCAGAACAGATACTACAACAATTTGTAACATATTATAGTAACCTCTACACACCTGAAACTACCCCTACTGAAGAGAACATGCAAAGATACTTAACTAAGAATTTGTCACTAGATAGGGAACCTGACTTAATGGAACCACTTGAAGGACATTTTTCACTATCCGAAATACAAATGGCTATTTCTTCTCTCCCACAGGGGAAACCCGCTGGTGATGATACACTTCCAATGGAAATTTATAAATGCTGTAGCGAGGAACTGCTACCTACACTTTGCTCAGTGATTAATCAAATTGGAAACAGGCAAAATCCCTAACTCCTGGAAAACTGCTAAAATAATCTTTTTTTTAAAGAAGGATAAATCACCTGTGGAGTGTGGGTCCTATCGGCCCATCTCCTTGATAAATGCTGATGCTAAGGTTTATTCAAAGTTACTAGCCATGAGATTAGCCCCGCTAATGCCTAAATTAGTTAGTCAACACCAGCACGGTTTTGTGATGGGTAGAGACACGACAGCACATGTTAACACTGCTATTACTGCATTTGATGTTGCCAATACTAATTCCTCCCCACTCGGTATGGTGTTATTAGATGCAGAAAAAGCCTTCGACCGAGTGGGGTGGGATTATCTTTGGGCTTTATTAAGAAGGATGGGCTTTGGGAAACAGTTTCTTACCAGGATTCAAGCCTTGTATGATACACCCAACGCAAAAATAGGTTATGCCAATTAATTTCTAATAGTTTCCCGGTTTTAAGAGGCACACGTCAAGGGTGCCCCCTGTCACCCATTTTGTTTGCTCTCACAATGGAGCCTTTTATTAATTCAATACTGACCCAAGAATGTATTATCCCATTTACGCATGGTAATAACTCCCTCAAAATTACTGCTTACGCAGACGATCTGGCAATTTATACAACCGGCTTACTTAAAGCCATAGCTGGGATCATTAAGGAAGCTGATGAATTCGGCTTGGTTTCGGGATACAAACTAAATTTAAACAAAACGCAAATCGTTGTTAACTATAAGCTTCCGGCCCCAGTTTTGGGGGTTCGCCACACTGCGAATTACTTGGGTATCAAATAACATCTAACTTAAAAGAAATTATGGCTCTAAACTATGATACTTTATTGAAGGAGACAACAGGGACCCTTAAAAAATGGCATAAGGTTCCCTTTAAATTTAATAGGACGAATCAACCTTATAAAAATGAACATTCTGCCAAAATTTTTGTATTTGTTTAGATCCATCCCGCTCTTCGTTAACAACTTATTCTTTAAAAAACTGGATGGTATTCTAGGAAGCTATATTTGGGGCTACAAAAAAAATCGCAGAGCTCTGTCTCTTCTCAAACTAACAGCTACTAAGGGCGGCCTCGACTTCCCCGACTTTAAATTTTACTTTTACGCTTCTTTCCTGGGTCGGATACCCAGCCTCTTTTCTTCTAACTACCCTTATTTTTATCACCAATTTATGCTAGGAGCAAACTCTGTACAATTTTTAGCTAGAAGCCATGACCCGAATTACTTCAAACAAGTGAAGTTTAAGACCGCTAAAGATGTAGTCCATATATGGTATACCATTATGGCTATTAATAAAACTACGTTCTTTTACCCAAAGCTAAGCATGTGGTATAATCCGGGCTTACCCAAGATTTTTAGCGATCCAATAATTAGAATATGGGCTAATCTCGGAATAAACCACCTCTCCGACTTATATGGATCATCAGGTTTTTTAACATTTGATACCTTAAGAACACTTTATAAACTAGCTGTAAATGCTGTTTTCAAGTACACACAGATACGTGATTTCTTCCTGAATAAAATGAAACTAAGGGAAATTTCAGACTCAGAAATATGGATCTGCATTTACGGGGAAACAAATGGTGATATAATTAGCTTGGGGTACAAATGTCTTTGTCAATCTAAACCTGAGCATTGCATTAAAATCGCACAGAAATGGACTACTACTTTAGGAATACCCATCTCTCCAAATAACATTTCCACTTTTCTTCATAACAGTAACTCTTTAACTAACTCTTCTAGCTTAAAACTTCAATCTTACTAGACTATACCAGCTATACTACACACCGCTTCACTTCTTTAAGTGGTCAGGGAATAATGCATTATCCGAACGTACAAAATGCCCAAAATGCGACCTACTAGCAGCAGATATAGTACATATAATTTTTTCATGCCCGGCTCTGCAAACATTTTGGGATGAAATAGAAAAAGTGCTGAAACTGAATAAAATATTCTTTGGTAAATTATCTGCTGAGATGATACTTTTGGGAATACAACCAAATACTGCTACTTACAAGGACCTAATGTTTATTCTAACTTCTTGTGCAAGACTGATAATCGCTAGGGCTTGGATCTCAGAAAAACCACCACTGGTAACCGAATGGTGGCATCTGGTAAACGAGATATAAGATATGGAATTATCAACTGCCAAAATTCGAGGGATTGGTTCTTTGAAGAAAGTTGATAAAATTTGGGGTAATTTGTTCCCTATTCACGAATGAACAACTTTATTTTTGCAGTACTAGATTTGCGAATAGTTCCTATTTCTTTCATGGTCAGAGCCTATTTGATGCAGAAGAAACTGATGTATTTTTCTTTAATATACTGTAGATTTCTTTGCCTATTTTCTATTTGATCAAGTTTTCAAGGAATTTATGTTCTCTTGTTGAAAAATGCTTTATTTTTTAAATGTTCGTCTGCTTGTGCTGTCAATAAAAAAGTTATAAAAAAAAAAAGGAAAGATTCAGGGTCATTAGAGCCACTGCCAGGTCATTGGGGTTCACTGCAGCCCCACAATAGCCACATTCCGCTTACCACCCCTTCCGTGAATTTGATAGGGGTTATAAGCGGCGTCCATTCCCCCCTAGGCCCACAGGCAGTAGGCACTGTCCTTTCATGGCCCTTGACGCCGCTCCCAGAAGTCTTGTGGGTCCCAAAGCTAGAGGTCCGCCCAATCCGCTCCCCCTGAGCTTCAGCTTCCAGTTGGTGGCAGAATATGGTACCATCTGTCCAAAATGGCTGGAAATCACTTCAGAGCAATGGGTGCTTCAGATTGTCCTACGGGGTTATGCGCTCGCTTTCAAACAGACCCTGGTGCCACTTCTACTGTGCCCTGATCAGCTGATGGAGGTCCACCTTGCGCTTTTGCAGCAGGAGGTATGGGCCCCTTCTGGTCAATGAAGCAATCAAGAGTGTGCCAGCATCAGAAATAGTTTGTGGTTGCTATTCACGCTACTTTCTTCTACCCATGAAGGATGGAGACCTCCGTCCTATCCTAGAGCTGCACCCTCTCAATTGCGTCTTGAAAAAAGAAAAATTCAAGATTCTCACTCTGGCTTTTGTCCTATCAACCCTGGAGACTGGGTAGTAGAGTTGGACTTCCAGGACACTTCTTCCCTCATCCCTGTTCTGCTTTCCCACAGACTTCACCTGTTGTTTACGGTGAGCCAGTAGCATTATCAGTTTGTTGGGTTGCCCTTGGCCTTACCGGCACTCTTCGGGTGTTCACCAAGGTCACCCAGCCATGAGACCAGTAGCAACATAAGTGGAAAGAGACTCAAAGAAGTTCTGTTAACTCCATGTCCTTATGTTGCTTACCCAGAAGGTCTGACTCAAATGGGCAGAAACAAGTTGACCTTTGAGCAAGAGGAATTCCAGGTCAGTAAATACAGCAAGTACTATATTTGCTCACAGGCTGTAAAGTAAAATACAGTAAAGGCACCCAATCTGAGTTCTTTAAAGGAGTACTGTGCAACTAAAGGAATACATAAAGTTAGGTTTGTAGCTTGTCAAAATAATGTGCCAATTAATTTATTTTAGTTTTCTTTATTTTCATTTGTTCAAATTTTTCAATAGAGAGCTCTGTGAGGATACCTTTGAAATGTTCATACTTATTGAATATGTGAATGCATAATGTTTAAATTCCAGGTGTGAGATTTTCCACTATTGTTTTTTTGAAAGAATTTAAGTACAGTGACATGTAGCGTCAAACAAAGAGTTAAAAAAAACTTTGCAGCATCAACCTACAAGGCAATATGTTATGGGGTGAAGCAATGGGGACAGTCTTAAGTTGTGCACCAAGGCTGCCCAGGGGATGTTCCACAAATGTTGATCTAATTCAAGTATGACTAAATAATCCCTATAGACCGACAGTTATTTCTTTCTGTTCTATTTAAGACTAAGTAAGAGAAAGGGTTCCCTTACGGCACAGATAAAGACAGGTATAAAATAATGTACCTTATGACTTAATTTAAGGCTAATCCCATATAGGGTTATCTGGGCAACTTTAATAGTTGCGACCTCCAGACATTTGGGGCCTCTGACTGACTGACTGACTGACTGAAGTACTTGTAAAGCGCTCGAATGCCGCGGCGTCTTGGCGCTGAGTGACTAGAGAGCAGTGTGAGCCAGTCTTAATACGAGGAAAAGAGCCAGGTTTTCAGTGCTTTTCTGAAACAAAGTTTAGATTTTTGTGAGCGCAGTGCAGGGGGTAGAGAGTTCCACAGTCTGGAAGCCTGGTAAGAGAAAGATCTGCCACCCCAGCGTGGTCTTCTTATTTTAGGTTGGCATATAAGATCAAGACCGGCTGATCTCAGCGCACGTGATGGCACATATCGAAGAAGTAGTTTGGCAAGATCGTCAGATCCCGTACCGTGCACAGATCTGTGGGCCAGACAGAGGGCTTTAAATTGAATTCTACACCTGACTGGTAGCCAGTGAAGTTTCCTAATGACTTTAGATGTTGGGTGACGATAGGGTAGATTCATCAGAACCCTGGCTGCGGCGTTTTGAATTGCCTGCAGCTTATTCAGTTGTTTTTCTCCTGTACCCAAGTAGAGAGAGTTGCAATAGTCCACTCGGGACATTACCAGGGCACCCATAACAGTTTTTTGCAATGTGGGGGGGATATAAGGTAGAACTTTCCTAAGGACCTTGATGGTATGGAAGCAGGTAGACGTTACCTGGTTAATCTGAGCCTTACAAGATAGTTCTTTATCAACCAGAAAGCCAAGGTTCCTAACCTTTTCTGCTGGACTTGGGCAGGAGCCCGCCTCTGGGGGCCACCAGAGGTTGTTCCAGATCGATGGTTTCTGACCGAACTCGATTATCTCGGTCTTGTCTGCATTTAGTTTTAAAAAGTTAAGGCTCATCCAGTTTTTTACACTGAGAAGACAGTTCTTAAAGCGCTCCGCAGTGGCTTGGATGGACTGGGACACTGAGACTACTATTTGAGTGTCGTCAGCGTAGGACACTAATTGTAGACCATGGGATTGAACTAAGGCAGCTAAGGGGGTGACATATAAATTAAACAGGGTGGGAGATAGTGCCGATCCCTGAGGGACCCCACCTGGAAGGGAGAATTCGTCAGATGTAAGACCTTCCCAGTGCACTTGTTGGATTCGAGAGTCCAAAAAGGATGTTAAGAGGGCTAGGGCAGCGTCCGTGAAGCCAAGTGTTTTTAGTCTGTTTAACAGGATTGAATGGTTCACGGTATCGAAAGCCGCTGTGAGGTCAAGTAAAATCAGGGCAGTTCTGCCGCCCTCATCCATAGTTCTTCGAATCTTTTCAGTCGCCATAATCAGGGCCAACTCTGTTGAATGGGAAGGGCGGAATCCATGTTGGGAGGGGTCTAGAAGTTTGTTATGATCAACATAGTGCATCAGTTCTAGGTTGAGGGCTTTTTCGAGAATCTTGGCAGGTAGCGGCAGGCAGGATATTGGTCGATAATTCTTTGGTTCGGCTGGGTTCAATGAATCCTTTTTCAGGATTGGTCGAATACATGCTTTTTTCCAGCTGATAGGGAAAGCACCTGAGATGATAATGTTGTTAATCAAGGGGGTCAGAACAGCTGCCACTGTCAGCGGAACCATATGTAATATACGCGGTGGACAGGGATCTAATGGAGACCCTGACTTCATCTGTGTGATGAGGTCTGCCACCTGTGACTCCTCTAATAAGGGAAAGGAGGGATAACTAGGACCAGACCGGGGGACCGTGTCATTATTTTCCTTAGATGTGATTGATGCCGATGAGCTAAGGTCGTCATAAACTGTCTGGACCTTATGTTGGAAAAAGGTAGAAATATTAGTCACGAAGTTTTGGTCAGGGCTAAAGACAGTGTCGCGGGGGGTCCTAATGAGATGAGTGACAGTTTTAAATAGTTCTTTTGGAGTATTGGAGGCTGCCTGGATTTTATTTGTAAAATAGGCCGATTTAGCCTGCACTATTGCTGTTTTGTATTCCTGCAGGGCTTTGATGTAAATTTGTTTGTTTTGAACACTATAATCCGAGCGCCGCGACCGCTCAAGTCGTCGGCATTTTTGTTTTATGTGTTTCACCTCCATGGAATACCAAGGTGCAGTGGCACAACGTCTTCTGGCTTTTTTTGTTTCCACAGGGGCTAGCTCGTCGACTGTCTGCTGAATCCAATCTTGGAATTTGGCCGCTCCTAAGTTGGCATTGCCGGTTTCGAGAGCAGGGGGATCTTTTGCAAGTGACTGTGCCAGAAGGGCGGGTTCAAGCTTGTTCCAAGGACGTGTCTTTTCGGGAAGCATAAGGCCTCTTCGATGATGTGTACGTTTAGTCAGAGACATATTAAAAAAGATAGCATAGTGGTCAGACCAAGGGACTGCTTTGGTAGAGATAGCTTTGATATGGTTATTGCTAGTGAAGATGCCGTCAAGGGTGTGTCCTGCGATATGAGTGGGGTTTGAGACTAGTTGAGTCATGTCAAAACTTAAAAAATTGTCAATTAAAGTCGTTGAGTCAGAGTCATTGTTTGCTTCTAAGTGAAAATTAAAATCACCCAGAACGGTATATGTGACGGAGTTAGATGTAGATTCAAGAAAGGTGTGCAGTGCTCTGATAAAAGGTGTTCTCAGACCAGGGGGGCGATACACGAGTAGGCCAGAAAATATAATGCAATTATTTTCTTTAATTTTAAAGCTCATGGCTTCTGCTTCTAGACCAAGCTCGGGTAATGAGAAAACTTTTAAATGGGATTTATAAATAATCCCAATACCACCTCCCACTGCTCCTTGTCTATTAACAAATTCTACATGATAGCCTACAGGAACTGCGTCATTCCAGTCCGGTCCAGAGGTATCAGATGCCCAGGTTTCTGTTAGAAACATAAGATCAGCGTCATGGTCTGTGATCAGGGCAGAGATTTCGTGTTTGTGTTTAACCATAGATCTTGTGTTCAACAGTATAGATTTCAGAAATCTATTTCCAGCTACCAGGGGGTCTGTTACACCCTTGGGGTTGTTGTTGGTAGGCAAATGGGAAATCTTAGTCGGACGTTTACAATTAGCCGTAGGCAGATTGTAAAGATTCTCCAGTACGGTGGTATGGTTCAGTTTGAAATGATGCACAGCACTTCTGGAGCAGCATCAGAGCTCATCCCACTGGCCACAGTAATGCTTACTGGGACACTGTTGCTTGGGGCTTGTCAATACTCAGTGCAGGAAACGCTAAAGACAGTCAGTTCTATCCAATCGTCTCAGCCAAAAACTGGGGTAAGAAGGACTCTTCTTCTGCCCCGTCTCATGGAGACAAGCAAGCGCAGACAATCTCACCAAGCAACCCCATTGTGAAGGGCTTAAAGACACTTGCAAGATTAGGCCTGCTCACAGGTCACAAACCAATACCTGGAACAAGTACCGCACTGGAAGATATAATTCCCCAGGCAGTGACGGCTACCACACCGCCGCAGCTGGATGGTTCAATACAACCCCAGCCAAGCCTCGAGAAGCAGATTGACACCATGAGCAAACAAGGACTGAGAGTCAGGTCCCAAGTAGGAAATGCCTCAAGTCAACAAGGAAGCTTAATTCTGCATCAAGCCTGGCATAGCACGCTTCAGGAACAGGAAATGTGGCTCAAACCTCAGGCACACTAACAAATGTCCATGAGGTGGTCCTCACCCTGAGATTTCATAGTACGGGACAGCACGACATTCTGAACTGGAGCAATATTCTCCACCTTTTTAAACATCTTGCCACCCTGGACCAGATACAAGCAGGGGACCTGGAATGGGTGAGATTCTTGAGCACCAAGGGGGATACCCATGGCGAATCCACAGTGGTGGGAATGAAGCAAAAGGAACTACAACAAGCCATTCTGAACAAATCAACACAACTCGCTGAGTGGGGCATAGATGTTCAGATTCTGCCATACCCAAAATATCCACCTGTCCCAGCATTAAATAGCGGGGGTAAGGGCCCTTGGTCGGTCCTGCACAGGACAAACACCCTAGGGACACAGCAGCAGTCGGATAGGCTCCAAGGACTCCATGGGCATCAGGATTTCCTGTCGAATCAACTATCGGGCCATCTACACAAGCCCTTATGCTCCGGATCAAACCGGAACTCCAAGAAGATGGCAGCATTATCCCCAACAGCTGTGCCACTAGGCGTGGTAGGGCGGAGGCCAGAGCAGCAACTAACCATAATTTCATGGAATATTGCAGGGATCATAGAAAATGAAAACATGAAGCAGTTTCTAGTAAATGGAGCCATACTCTGCTTCTAAGAGACTTGGGCTTTGACCAGCACTCCACTTGCAGGGTACTATGAACACCATGTACCTGCAACATAAAGGAATCTCTTTGGCCGTCCGTCCGGTGGTCTATCAATCTTCATAAAACACGCCAGCAGCCTTGTGGTTACAGACATCAAACTGAACTCATCCGGGTTGCAAGCTCTACAGAGTGGAGGCATGAATCTCAACTCACGTCCACTCCGCCTTCTGTTAATAAACTGCTATATCAATCCAGTACAGACCACCATGAAAGATTATATGGAGGCACTGCCACAGAATTTAGATAATCTTGCTAAATAAATACAAATTTCATCAGTAATCCTAGTTGGGGACTTCAATCTGAAAGATCTCAATAAAGCTAAATCCCCTCGGGGGATGGGCCGTGCAGAACCCCTTTATAATCTCCTCAAAAATCATAAGTTGTCCACAGCTCATGCACTGATAGAAGCATGTACGTCATATCTCAAGAATCAACTATATCATGGTCAGCGAAGCAATCACGGCCAGATTGAAAGACTTTGAAGTCGAGGACAGGACGGAAAGCTACCATAGGTCATTAAGAGTGGTGATTGATTTGGAAATACCGACAGCTACCATCTTCCAAGCCATTGGAAAGTCGAGAGGGGATGAAAAACACAAAGTTTTGAGAAGGATTAAATGATTAGAAAAGATAGGCAAGAAGATGTAAATTTAGTTGGATCAGAATAGGAAGGTATTCCAACAATGTAGCTATCATCCATAAAGATTTGGGAGAACATTGTAGAGGACCTACAATCGAGTTGGGAAACCCTCAGCCACAATGCTCCAGTTTTCAAGTCCCACCAACAGCAGGAAGTATACGCCTAACAAAAGACATAGTTGAAAGTAAACAAGCCCTGCGTAAGGCCCAAGCAACAAAAAAAGAGGGAGTAGACCAACGGAGGGACCATCAGTCGCAACAGTGAGGGCTGACTTAAGAAAGAAATTGTGGGAACACAAAAAAGTTCACACAGAGAGGGAATGGCTTAAAGTGTTCCCTCTGCTTAAGGAAAATAACCTATCTGGACTATGGAGACTCATAAATCAGCTGAGCAGCAAAGGGGCAGCAGGAGAAAACAGAGTAGTAGAGCAAGACTGGCTAAACTATGTGAAGCAATTATATTCAAACGGTCCTTTAAATTAAGGCTGCTCATAAGAAACCATCTGTGGGGAGGGACAAAACCAGCTGAACAATACAAAGCCAGGAGAAGTGCTACTCCCCGAGGAAGGGGGAGCTCATAATGTTACATCCAAGGATTCTAAGGGCTCCAGCTGACTCCTTAAGACACCAATAGAGATCCATTTTCGAGGAGAAAGGTTCGGTCTGGCACGCCGGCTTTGGCAAAGCCATCAACATACTGAAGATAGAGGAAGGAAGTCTACAGTCAACGGAAACCCCACTGAATGCTTGGGCACTAAGTCTCTCCACTCAAGCTCTCACCTTGATCCACTGAATAATTCTTATAAGTCAGGAAAAACCCAATCCTACCTAATTGAGGCCCTTACACCACGAGCCCGAAGAAAAATATTTTTTATGAGACTAATCACACTAGGATCACTGATTTTAACCCTGCATGGGCCTGCAGGGGGGAAATCACAAATTTTAGGCTGTGCTCCTACATGAGGGAATCCTGGTTGCACCTTCTATGCTGCTGTCCCAACCTTCACAACAAACGTTGGCGGCTCCTGTGCCCGATCTGTTTTGTCAACAGAATAAAGACCTGCAGTGAAGCATCAGCCTTGTGCTTTTCCAAAACAAAAACTATGGCTTTAGCAAGACTGGGGAAATACACGCATCTGATCAGGGTTGCCTCAAAGGCCACAAATGATCGCAATCTAATTCTGACGACGGGCACGTCAAACCCTGTAGAAGCAAGCAGACTGATCCTCGATAAATACTGAGGATCGTGCCCCCTTTTTATTAGCCCTATCAATACTTCGCTTTTGATTTTTAATTTTTTTTTTAAAGTTTCTAATGAGGTGTTTTTAATTAGAATTACTTTTTTAGAGCATTGGGGGCTGTACATACTTGTTTAAGCGCACATGATTATTACAAACTCCGGTTCTGGTCAAAAGAGAGGGCGCCGGAGAAAGGAGGGTGGCATTTGCGCTAAATATAACCACGAGTTTCTTTCTTTTTTAAAAAATAAAATAAAAAAAATATTTTTCTATACAGCGTCTGTTTTTACTGTAATCATTTTAATTAATTGAACAGTTAATAAAAAATTCAATTCAATACTCAGTGCAGTTAACCACACAAACTATTCAGGGAGACTGGATGGCCACCTCCAAATTTAGGTAATTTCAGCCACACCGCTTGTAACAATTCAATGCTTCTGGGTGCTTCACTCTCTAGGAACACAGCTGAGCTTCTCCTCCTGGACAGTATCGTCTCCATCAGGACTAGTGACAGTCCTTCCATCACAGACCAGGCCAGGCGTCTATGCCCTAGACAGACACACAGTTCTGCACCAAGTTGAGTCAACGTTCACCTCTGGAAGACTGGCTGTCAGACACTAGCCCTGAATTACCGTAGTTCTTTGAGTACTCTGCAGAGTGCTCCTTTCTCGGGTCACAAAGAACTTGATACTGGAACAAAGTGAGATAGTTTAGGTGTCACCTATAAACTGATTTTTCACACAGGGGATGTTAATCGGTTTGGGGTTATTCCTTTTCAGATTTCATTTTCTGGCTGCAGTGTGGACATATCCTTTGTTCATGGTTATGTTTTTCACAATAGGCAGTAAAAATGCTGGATTCAAACAGGAGTATCCAAACATGAGCGCAATTGAGTATAAAGGCTCTGCACCTGGTCGTCCTAAGCCTTCTTACAGTAGTATTCAAGTAAATACAAAAGGATAGTCCCTGCCTAAAAACTTCTCTACCTCTAACAGTATCTGCTGAATCACCCTTAATTCTCTGGAGAAGTGTGGCTCAATGATTAGAGCGGCAGACCCTGATGCAGAGGTCTAGCCCGGGACCAGGGTTCAATTCCCCGCCTCTGCGGGTCTTGGGCTCAAAATTCCACGGACCTGATAATTCTCGCCTCGGTGCCTACTCCAATCATGGAGTCCCACTCTGCAACTCTGGGCAATAGCTTGCTTAATCTCCACAATGGCCCCCACAACGATAAGGATGCCTGGCCTCCACCTTGGGGGTGCCCAGGAGTGGACGCCTCACAGGGAAAGCCAGGATGGGTTCCACAGCGGTATTCGTACAAGCGCCTTGAGACCCTTGCGGGTGAGTAGTGCGCTATACAAATATCAATTTACCATTTTTTTACCACTACTCAAATGACAGTGCTCAGTAATAATTAATCAGAAACTCTCTGCATAAAGCGCCTCATTGATATTCTGAGGGTCCTTCTCTATCCATCCTCCCACAGTTTAGTATTTGAGCTCCTCCCTGCAGCTCCAGGAATGCATAAAATAAACATCCACAGTCTGGAAAAGATGTTATTTTCACCTCAATCTGGTGCAATGTTAAACCGGGTGCAATCCAAAGTACTAGGAATTATACTCTTACAACAACACAAGACTTGCTACCAAACATACATCTCACGCTCTTGTTTTCCCTTTCTCTCACATTCACACACTCTCTCTCTCTCTCACACGCTCACTCACACACTCTTTCTCACACACACATTGTTTCTTTATCACACACACACACACACACACACTCTCTCTTTCTCTCTCTTTCACACCACACACACTCTCCCCCCTACTTGAATAGCAACACTGGGTGTCATATTTAAAGGTATCCTTACACAAGTGGGGCCACTAGGCATCAACTCACATTCGCATAGATAAAGGTATATTCGGTTCTACAGTACTCAAATACCCCTATCCTGCCTCTACCACTTTGTCAAGCAACCTAGAACATGAAAAGTAGCCCCATGCCAGGCTAAAGGGTGTACTTGGTGTGTCCTTCCAGATCACGGAACAGGTTATGGACCTCATAATCATCATGGACAGGTCTGGACCTCCGTGAGCACACTAGAATACCTGCTTAGCTGAGCTAAAGAAAACATCAGCATATCAGTTTCACATGCAGCCTGGGCAGGCTGGGGTATAAACCTGTTTATCATGTGGGGGACATTCCTTTCCCTTCAGTCCTATGTTTTTATTTTTGTAGCGCGTTCATCATTCCTTTAGTGGATTACACTTCTGATTATCGTTAAGGATGGTGCAGGGTACTAGCTCCCTAATTTTTCTCCTCCATCTCCTGTTATATAAGAGTTGCAGCCCATTTCATCCTCGCATTGTGTGGCAGGAAACTATCATGCTGGCAACATCAGTGCTTACCTGTTAAATGATGGTATTTTTCGAAAAGGGGTTCCAGATCTGATACTGGGCCATAGAAAGTTGTACAGACACTACTTTTTAGGCCTTTGATTGTATAATTTCATCTTGCCAGTCCAACAGCTCCTAAGTGATTTTAATACTTGTGCTTAACTTGACAACAAATATCCTTATCTTGATACGGAAAATTATAAACAAATGTTTTGTTTTCATCATAAATCAATGTTTTGTTTTTATCACTGTGGATACCATTACATTTATTAGTCAGCTAACCAATGTGAATTGTATATTTTCACTCAATGGAACACTGTGAGACTCATTGGGCTGATGGCTTCTGGAAAATATGTGTATACTTTAACATTGAAGGAAGGTCTGCTTCATCTACTTATTATTGTTTGCAGGTTCTTGAATTGTTGCCAATAGGTGTGGTCACGTGACCTAAATGAATTTATTCTTCTGAATTTCTTGAGTTTTTTTAGAGTGCAAATATTGGCAACCTACTGTTCTAGTAGTAGTTATTAGTTCTGATCCTATATATTTATCTGCTACAGTTACAACATTTTTCGTTGGAAAGTTATGCCGAACAGGGTTGTCAAATTTTGACTTCAAATCATTGAAAAATGAGATTCAGAAGATACGTGACAATATGAATCAAATTGATTTTCTTTTAGAATCAGCTCCTGCTATAGAGAAATAGTATCCATTTTCTGTATTGCTTAATAGTTTATTCATTCAGTCTTCAGCAATAGTCTGAAAAACAAACTGCTGCCTGTATTACAGAAATAGAGATATATTGTAAAACAGAACACTTTTTCTGCCATGTATGTATGTGCTATATTAACAAAAGGTTTTGTTTTCTACTTAACCATCATCAGCTCTCTCACTTTTACAATGCTTATTTTCAATGCATGTATGATGGAACCACGCAAACCAATACCACACATGGCTTTACAGTGTGGCCATTACAACGACCACAGCTATACCACACATATGCCTTTACCACGCATGCCTTTACAACGGAATTTGTGTTGTTGCGGCTTGTATGGTAAAGGCATATGCGTGATAAACACTTATCAGGTAAGTGTAACCTCAAAATATATATATATACACATACACACATGCATGCACCCTTGCCACCCCAACCCCCATACCAATCCTTAACCATACCCTTGCCACCCCAAAACCCATCCCTACCCTAAAAAACCCTTGCCACCCTGAATCCTAAAAACTTCCCTTGCCACACATACCCACCCTAAACCCAAAAAACTACTTCCCATCCAAAATCCCATACCCACCCTGAAACTTATATATACTTACCTTTCATACTTCAACAACGAATATGCCTTTTACCATTTATGCTTTTACAATGAAAATCGTTGTAATGGCATGCACGGTAAAGGAATGATTGTTGTAAAATTCTGAGTGGTAAAGCCTTGCATTGTAGTGTTGCGTGCGCGGTAAAGGGATGTGGGATTCCAGCTTTGTGGTAAAGGCTGTTCACCATTTTAAATATTTAAAGAACAAATTCAAGCACATGATTGAGTTGCTGGACTCTGCAGACAGCTAAATCCCATAGGGTGCCCTTACTCCTACTTCACGAAACTGCACTTTTTGCAATTTACAATCTCACTTTTTTGTGAGCAGTGTTTCACGAAAAAAGACGCAGCCTTGTACAACCAATAACAGTGACACCTTTTACACCAGCTGACAGTGGTTGATACATGGAACTTTTTCTTCCTGTCACCATTTCGCACATCTCTTCTTGTAATAATCCTTTAGAACATATATTCTGTCATCTGATACAGCACACAGCTTTTGTGACTTTATGAAGCCAGATCTTGCTTGCCAGTTTGTGTGCTCCACATGCATCTGTTATCCAATTATACCATTCTCTACTCGAAAATGGTAGGTGTGTTTTCAGGATTAATTTCTCACGTTGTGACTAAATTAGGTTTATCAATTTACTGGGCAAAAGACTGTAAACTGTTATGGTGTGACATTGTATCCTTCTGTAATACGGGTTTCTGATGTTTCTGTTTGACTCACAGTTAATTATTCCCAATGCGCCTTGATATAATAAGTAAGCTCATCAGGTCCTGTCTTTTCAGCCCCTGTTGCTCTTGGTGTGGCTCCAACACCAATGACTTTCTCATCTGCATCTTATTTGAAGCCTTATCAACGTGTGGTCAACTACACTCTTCAAATCTTTGCCAACTTTCACAACAATCGCGCTTCATGCAGTCTCATTGTCTCTATTGATGAACTCCATGGTTTAATTTTCTACATCACTTTTGATAATCAAGTCTAGTTTTGATACTTTGGATTAGGAGTTATCAGGCTTGTCTGTTACACAGAACTCCGCTTAAAAAGAAAAGGGTGTAACTGCTGTTGCTCTTTCCCATGTAGCTGCTCTTTGCCTCCATCTTTCGTTCCTAAATGCGTAGTCCGTTGTTCACCTTTCCGCATAGGTGAATTAGATATTAGGCCATTGCCTTGTCTGATCATTCATCAATATCCTTTCATATGTGTCGACATATAATCAGCTTTAGTGTAATTACATATATGCACCTATTTACTGGAATGCTTACCACCATTCCAATGGTGTCAAGTGTTTGACCGTAAATGCTATATGTAGCTCCCCATATTGTCAATTTGTTTATTTCCTTATCAAAGCCTCCGGCCCTATAAGTCATTATTTGTTTGCAACCATTGATTTGCTCATATGCACTTTTGATTATTATTTGTATTGAATGTTTTGTATATTTTGATATATATTTGCATATTTTAATGTTTGATGCTTAGAGAAAGACACTGCTGGTCCGACATGCATATAAGTGAATTTTCTTGTTTTTCTTCCCACCTTCCATCATCAATCACAGGGTACATTGTTACCTGAATAAACGGTATGAGTGATATAAAATGATAGTTTACAGCCTTTCAATGCGGGAGCGAGAGAGAGCAGCTTCAGATTACTGGACCAATGGAGCATTTCTCTATGTCAAATGTCAAATGTCATGGTACTTATAGAGCGCACTGTCACCAGACGGTCACCTTGCGGTGTCGCCTATTCGGCTTCCTGGTGCTGATACTCATACCGCTGTGGAACCCCTCCTGGCTTTCCCTGTGAAGTGTCCACTCCTGGGCACCCCCAGTGTGAAGCCAGGCATCCTTAAGCGCTGTTGGGGCCGGTGTGGAGGCTAAGCAAGCTATTGCCCTGAGTTGCAGCATGGGGCCCGTGATTAGAATAGGCACCGAGGCGAGAATTAACAGGTCCGAGGAAATTGAGCCCGAGACCCCGCCAAGGCGGGAATCGAACCCTGGTCCCTGGCCAGAACTCTGCATCAGGGTCTGCCGCTCTAACCATTGAGCCACACTCCTCTATGTAACTGTGCCAGTGCCATCATTTTATAACAAACCTGCCCATAGACACTATTTATTGTTGTCTTGGAGGCAAGCAGGTGACTAGAAAATAATTAAGTTGATGTATGCAATGACATCTAAATAAATATCCCACATGAAGAAGCAGACTTTTATTTATTTATTTATTTAGAAAGTTTTATATAGCGCGAACAAGATCTTTGCAGATATCAGAGCGCTTTACAGTAATAGCATGTAGCACGTAGCAGTTGAGGTAGTTAGGTACAATATGCATAATTACATAGGTAGGTCAAAGAACAACCGGAGGTAGATAATAGGTGAGCACAAACAAGTAGTGTCAGTACACGGTACATAGTCAAACCGTTGCGCCAATATTATAAAAGTACAAAAGTATGCATATACTTATTTAAACGTGCTGCAAGTGTTTTTGGAGATAACATAAAGGTGGGCATAGTTGAGGTAGGTGCGTGCAAGATGTAAAGTCACACAGGTGCATCAGTAGTACAAAAGTAGGGATGGTTGAGGTGGTGTAGGTACAGTGTGCAAGTCAGACAGGTGCGTCATCATAATCAATGCGTCAATAGTACATCAAAATACAAAGAGGGAACATATACAATCAAATAAGTCATAATACCAGTGGTACAAGTAGTACAAAGAGGGAACATATACACTCAAATAAGTCATAGTACAAATAGTACTAGTAGACCAAGGGGTCAGGCCGGTATTACGGAGCGGATACATGAGAGATACAGGTTAATAGATCATGTGTATTTAGCCATGAGGATCGCTTTTACTTCTTTCTTAAACAGATTGTAGGAGGAGATGAGCCTGGTTTCAGGAGGAAGTGAGTTCCAGATCCTGGGCGCCATTCCTGAAAAGGAGCGTTTATAGGTTTTTTCCTTTCTGAATCTTCGAGGTTTCAGCAGGAGATTGTTTGTGCTTCTAGTAGTTCTAGAGCCACCCGAGATTGTCAGCTTTTGAGTAAGGTAGCTGGGTGAGTTATGGTGTACAGCCCTGTGAGTCATGCAGGCGATTTTCAGATGTATTCTGGCTTCAAAAGGCAGCCAGTTCAGGGATTTAAAGTCAGGGGAAATATGCGAGTGTTTTTTTGAGCCAGTGATGAGTCTCGCTGCAGCGTTAAGGGACGCTCTAAGGGGTGCCGTAGTTGTTAGAGGGAGCCCGCAGAGGGCGGTGCTTCCGTATTCTATGTGCGGGATGACTATAGATTGTACTGCAGTTTGGAAGTCTTTGGCTGGAAGGAAGGCTTTAAGTTTCCTCAAGGTATTGATTTGGAAGTTCGCTCCTTTGGTTGCCTTGCTGATGTGCTGCTGCATGTTGAGATTGGCATCAAGTGTTATGCCTAAGGATTTTGCTGAGTCTACGACGGTAGGTTGTACATTTAAAGCTGTTAACTGCTTAAGCCATGTTTGAGCCGTGGAGATTTTTGCGGGAGGAGAGATCAGGAGGAACTCAGTCTTCAGGGCATTTAGTTTGAGGTGATTCTCTGCAAGCCAGGACTGGGTGTTCCTGATCGTGGTGTTCAGAAGTATGATGTCCTTGGGGGATTGTATTTTGAGATAGAGTTGGGTGTCGTCGGCATACATGTGGAAGTGAACATTGGATGTCTGTAGCAAAGTAGTGAGAGGTTCCATAACTAGGTTGAACAGTGTAGGGGAGAGGGAGGATCCTTGTGGGACGCCTAGTGATACAGGTACCGGAGAGGACATCAGGTTGTTGCTTTTGAATCTTTGTGAGCGGTTGTGTAGAAAGGAGGTGAACCACTTGAGAACAGTCCCTGAGATGCCCATTCTTGTGTTTAACAGTTCGAGTAAATTCTCATGTTTAACTGTGTCGAATGCTGAGGAGAGATCCAGAAGGATGAGGAGGCAGGTATCGTTTTGGTCTAGGATTTGGAGGGCGTCGTCCACTATGTGCGTCATGGCTGTTTCGGTACTGTGCCCTGCACGGAAGCCTGATTGATGAGCATTGAGGAGATCAAACTTGTCTATGTGTTTAGTCAGTTGTAGCTGTACGCATTTTTCCAACAGTTTGGCGAGGGTGGGAATGTTTGTAATAGGGCGGTAATTGTTTAGATCAGTGGGGTCTGCTGTTGTTTTTTTTAGTAGAGGTGTGACTTGTCCGACTTTAAGGGCATCAGGGATGGATCCTTGTTGAAGAGAGCTATTGATGATTTTAGTCCAGAGTGGGAGGAGCAAAGGGGTAAAGTCTTTTACAGCGTTAGCAGGAAGAGGGTCAGTGATGTGATTGGATGGTTTCAGGGTGCTGAGCAGTCTGCCAATTTCTTCTTCGGAGTAGGTGCTAAAGGATGACCATGTAGCGTTGTTCTTTGGTACAGGTGCTGCTGTGAGTTGGGGGTTGGAGTAAAGGATTGCGTCATTGAGGAGATCGCTTCTTATGTTGTCGCTTTTTTGGTTAAAGAAAGCAGAGAATTCTTCACAGGAAGGTGTAATGCCCATGGTGCTGATTGTCTGGGGTTGTTCTTTGGATTGTGTTCTGATTAACTCAAACAATTTCCTTGGGCGGTTTTTCGCTTGGGCGAGCTGGAGGCTGAAGAAGTCTCTTTTTGAGCGTTTTATTTTCCTGAAGTAGGCATTTCTCTGCTTCTTCAGGCTTTCTAGGTGCAGTGTAGAGGGGTCTGACCTCCAAGTGCGCTCTGCCATTCGCATGGCCCGTCTATCCTCATTGAGGCTCCCGTCATACCATGGGTTTTGATGCTGTGTTTTATTTGCTAGGGTTACATGTAGGAATCACTCACAATTTACCTTGTCCACTGCTTCCATATTTTTTACTTTCTGTTCATGTGTGTTTGCTACAGTTACTCTGACATCTGCGACAATATGCCATTTATTCTGCTCTAAAATTGGCTATAAATGAGGCCTTAAAAATATCAGTGTAGGTTTCCTGTATGCACATACTTGGTGTGAAAAGATACCAGTAACTCGCAGCAATAAATCAAAATGCCTGACAGTCTCTGTGAGATATTTGACTAGCTCAAATTCTCTCCAGGTACGCTGGGCCATAACTTGTTCATACTAGCTCGGTACCACTGTTAAAGCTGGTAGGTTGGTATACCAGTGCTTATAGGGCCAAATGGGATTTACTGTTCTGTTATCCGGAAAAGATCTTGATAACGGAACACATCTTGGGATGAGCAGATTCTAATTAAATAATGTAAACAGCAATCTCAGGTTTTGGTGCTCAGGCAAAAAAAAATTAAGAAATAAGGATTTAGTAATAACATTTTGAAAAACCCTTGATTTGTGTATATCATTTATGAATAAGTTAAAGACTTGAATGTGTTATAATTTCATGTACTTTGAAGATGTACAATAGCTCCTTATGTATTGCAATAAAAGTAACTCCCTAGGAGACAGAATGATATATCAAGTAGCCAATTATCAGAGGGGACAGAGTACTACTCTGTGGGTAGAGCCAAAGCCCGCTTTTTAGACCTGCAAAGTACCTGGTGCCTTGCCACCTTCTTTTGCCCTGCACAGAGCTCATGGACTTCTGCCTGATCCCTTTAGGTTAAAAAGTACTTGCTATCCTTTCATCCTCCTCCTGAGCCGTTCCTAGAACCCTGTCCATATAAACATAAATGTGCCCTGGCAACTCCTGTCATAGAACGTTTCTCCCTACCAACGTGGACATAGTATAACTGGCCCCCTATCACAGTTCTGCAAACCCCAGTGTTTATTTTCTCTCCCACCAGGATGTGCTAATTCATGCCAACTTTGGAAATTTTTAAAATATTGTACACCTAGCATCACAGCCTTGTCCAATGTCTTTGATTGTACTCTGCAGTGAAGTTACAACAGTGTGCAGCAGCTCTTCATTGTCTGCCCAGTCTTCTATTTGAATATAGAATGCCCTTGCACAACAACCCTTCTTTAATCCACTTGAAATTTCAGTGACATACTTTTTAAGCAATTGCAAATGTTGGGTCTAATTTTATTATAAAGCGAGCAGCTAGGGCACACGAAGACCTAACGATGTTCTTTGTTTTGAGAGGTTCCAATCCATACGTGCAAATACTTCTTTATATCTAGCCTTCTGCCACTCTTAGTTTCACCTAATGTTTCTGCCATTGTGAAAAAACAAGCTGGCGAAAAGGTCCTAATGTAGCCTTTGTGTTTCAGAATCAAGAAGACAATCCATCCAGTAACCCATATGCCCTACAGAACAGTGTGACTCCTCCACTTCCGACTTTTGCCCGGGTCACCAACGCCTATGGGTCTTACCAGGATGCCAATATACCCTTCCCCCGAACATCCGGGGCCCGCTTCTGTGGTGCAGGTAAGGTTGGTCAAGTGCATTTACTTAGTAATCTAATCCTGGACACCGGTTCTCAGTTTTGGTGGTGTAGAATAGTTATCAGTCAATATAAGTAGGTGTGTGTTAAAATGTTTGTCATCCTTAAGAACAGAAGAAATATGATGGCTGTTGGGTCTTAAAGTATAACATGTTGGTTCGAGGCATGCGGGCTGCTGAATTCATATCTGTGCATAGATCGCCCCCTAGTGTTGGGTCCGGATGATTGCACATTGTTGTCCTGGAAGAGTCTTCAAAGTATCAAGAGATAGGTGGATCCTCCCTTGGACTACAGTGCGCATGGGCATCCTCTCCATCCTCAGATTGTTTTTTTCCGCCATTGGGTTCGGAATGGGTTCCAGCACTCCAAGTTCGGAATCAACAAAAACTTTTCTAAAGGCCAAAAGGCCTTCGGATCCGTCGGTATTGTTAAGCGCTCGGTACCGATACACTTTTTGAACATTTGTTGCACTCCGGTCGTCGAATCGGGCCGTGAGGCCTTCTCGACTCCACGTGGACCGACCGTCGATGGAACGAAGTCACTTCAAATACTGCCCGCAGTGCAACTCCAAGTTCCCGCACACAGATAAGCATCCAGTGTGCAACAAATGCCTATCTCCAGATCACAATGAAGATAGTTGCCTAGCCTGTGCCCAGTTCCTATCGAAGAAGTCTATCCGGAATCGAAGGTCGGCGAGGCAAGAAATGCAGAGGTCTGCACCAGAGCCCGACAATATCTTCGACGATGAGGAAGACCTAGCTAGCGCCGAAGACTCGGATCAAGACGAAGAACAATACTCGGAGCACGAATCCGATTATTACCTCGAAGAGGAAGAGCTAATCGTTCATCTCGAGGAATATGATCAAGATATCGTAACTGTCGAAGACGACTCTGATAACGACGAGGGGCGAACCGTGAGTACACCGCCCCACATAGACACTACACCATTATCAGAGACTCAGGTAGAGGCATCGCCAACAGGCCTTAGCCAAGATCAATTTTCTGGTTCTATAACCCCGCCCTACCGCCCGGCTAAGAACATTCAAAAAGAGCCTTCTGAGACACAACATACGACACCGTTTCCATCGAAACCGAAACTCGTCGACAATACAGTCTACGGACCGAAGTCTTCGAACCGAAGGGGATTAAGCCCAAGGGCGTCGACCCGAAGGCCACAGTTGCAATACACCCTTCCAAGCTAAAGACTGTCGAGTCGACATCAAAGCCAAAACCCGTCGAGTCGACCTCGAAACCAAAGCCCGTCGAGTCAACCTCGAGGCCAAAACACGTCGAATCGACACCCAAAGAAAAGCACGTCGACTCGACCCCCCCAACACAAAGCATGTCGAACCGAGCAAATCAGGCTCCACTATCGACAAGGGAAAAAAGCGGTCGACGAAAGTAAGAAGCCTACGCCCAAAACAAACATCGAACCGAAAGTGAAACCTAAGGTGAACCATAGCAAATCGGTCGAGCCGAAGCCCATCAATCCAAAAAAGGGCATCGAGCCAAAACCGCAGGCTCCTAAGACACCTCTACCGCTTAAAGACACTGCCGAACCGACCAAACCGCTCGGTCCGAAAAAGGTGGTAAAGCCTGCAAAAGACGTCCAACCGACAAAAGCTGACGAAAAACCTCAAAAACCGATCCAACCACCAAAAGCAGTCGAACCCATTAAAGGCATCGACCCGAAAAAAGTCAAACCAAAGGCAACGGCACCAAGGCCAAAAACTGTGGAAGAGGAGATTATCCATCCAGACCCCTCCGCAGAAAACCAGTCAGAACTATATATTAACCCAAAAACTGGTAAAGTGACTGTTTACACAAAAAAGAAAAGACCTCTGCCTACTGAAGACTTTTCAAAAATTCCACTAAAAAAAAGAGAGACTGTGCTACCTCTCCAATACTTTTTGAGCCTATCACTCCAGCTATGCCTACCACTCCAGATGCCACACACTCACCTGCACGCTCTAACTACAACCCAGATGAAGATCAGGATGCAGATGTGGGGTTTAGTTATCCACAAAACCCTTATGGAGACCCCAACTCACAGCCATGGGGTGGGGGAGGTGAACCAGACACTGAAGGGACTATGCCCATTACAGACCCTGCAGTATACCCAACCAAGCCATCACCCACAGAAGATACAGTGCCCTTTAACTCTCTACTACATAGAGCAGCAAGCTACCATAATGTAGATATGCATTGTGATGCTATGGAAGAAGAAGATTTTCTCTTTGATACATTAACAACATCAGAGAGACATGTAAAAACACTCCCCATGTTGAAGGGCGTCTTAAAGCACGCAAGTGACATCTTTAAGGACGCTGCTCATAAACCCTAGAATTGAAAAGAAATATATGGCTGCACCTATAGATCCTACATAAATTAGGGGGCAACTACCCCTAGACTCCCTAGTGGTATCCAACGCACGAAAGCGTGCAAATTCACAAACTACTGGAGAGGCTGCTCCTCCAGACAAGGAGTCAAAGATCTTTGAGGCATCAGGCAAAAGAGTAGCAGCTCAGGCAGCAAACTCATGGAGAATAGCCAATACACAGGCCTTGCTGGCCAGATATGACAGGGCGAACTATGACAGTTTAGAGGAAATTCTTCAACACTTACCTGACCCTTACAAAAATCAGGCAGATGAACTTATACAAGAGGGAAAGCTCTTCACAAATGCCTCAATTAAATGTGCCCTAGACGCGGCAGACACAGCTGCCAGATCCATCAACACAAGCGTGCTGCTGCAGCGACACGCATGGCTTCGCATATCAGGCTTTAAGAATGAAGTCCAATCCACTATTCTTAATCAGCCCATAAACCCAGACTTTTTGTTTGGTCCAGCAGTTGACTCAATTCTGGACAAAATGAAAAAAGATGCTGAAACAGCGAAGTCTATGGGAGCTCTCCAGTCCCAACAACACCGGGGCTCCTTTCGTCGCTCCAATTATAGAGGAGGAGCGCGAATTAATACATCACAGCACTCCTCCACCTATAAAAGTAACACGCAATCCACATACAACAAAAACACAAACAGGGGTGGATATAGAGGAAATAATACCAAGGGGAGGCAATGCAAATAGATCCTCCACTAACACCAAACAGTGACTTCTTGGCACTACCCCCAGACCATATAACACCGGTCGGGGAAGACTGCAACAATTTCTGCCAGTCTGGTTAAATATCACTACAGACAAGTGGGTCAGGCAAATTATCCAACATGGCTATTGCCTAGAACTCACCTCAACACCACCCAACATAGTCAAGTCAAGTCAATAGATTTGTATAGCGCGCTACATACCCAGAGGGTCTCAAGGCGCTTCGAAAAAGGGAGGGGAATTATATGTCAAATATCCACGTTTTAAGTTGCTTTCTGAATGCTAGGTGGTTCTGAGTAAGGCGAAGATGAGTGGGAAGTGAGTTCCAGGTTTTAGCTGCCAGGTAGGAGAAGGATCTACCTCCCATGGTGGTTTTGTTGATGCGAGGTACAGTGGCAAGGGCTTGGTTGGAGGATCGTAGCTGGCGGGAGGGGGTGTAGAAGGACAGTCGTGTGTTGAGGCATTCGGGTCCGATTTCGTAGAGTGCTTTGTGTGCGTGGGTTAGGAGCCGGAAAGTAATCCTCTTATTGACTTCTTATCCTCTTATTGACCACCCGTGCACCGTCCAATGTCACAGGAGCATATAACACTATTACAGCAAGAGGTCACCAGTATGCTGCAAAAGGGGGCCATGGAACCAGTCCCACTACAACATCAAGGAACAGGTGTATACTCCCTATACTTCCTTATTCCAAAGAAGGACGGGTCTCTCAGACCAATATTGGACCTCAGGCCCCTCAACCTGTAGATTTTTTCGGAGCATTTTCATATGCTCACTCTCCAGCAAGTCATGCCACTGCTTCGCCAAGGAGACTTCCTAGCAACTCTAGACCTCCAGGACGCATACTTTCATATACCAGTACACCCTGCTCACAGAAAGTATCTAGGGTTCACCATTCAAGGACAGCACTACCAGTTCAAAATCCTACCATTTGGTGTCACAACAGCTCCACGAGTGTTCACCAAATGCCTAGCTACAGTGGCGGCACATCTCAGGAGGCAACACATCCATGTGTATCCATACCTGGGCGATTGGCTAATACACGCGCCATCAGCCCAGCAATGTGCCAACCACATGTCAAAGACTATCCATCTCCTGCACAGTTTAGGATTCTCGCTAAACTACCCAAAATCACATCTGCAACCCTCCCACGTCCAACAGTACCTGGGAGCAACGATAGATACACTGCCAGCAAAAGCATATCCCAATGCAGCACGGATCAACGGAATGCAAACATTGATCCTAAGGTTCAGACCCCAACACTCATTACCAGCTCGAGTGTTTATCAACTAATAGGCATGATGGCCTTGTGCATATTCATAGTCCCTCATGCCAGGCTACATATGCGTCCGCTCCAAGAGTGCCTAGCAAGGCAGTGGAACCAGGCTCAGGGCCGATTACAAGACCTAGTGTTGGTGACCAGTCGGGCATACAACTCTCTGCATTGGTGGAATCCACAAAACCTTTGCAAAGGACGACTGTTCCAGGAGCCTGTCCCACAAATAGTGTTAACCGCGGACGCATCCCTACTAGGATGGGGAGCCCATGTCCTACATTACACAGTACAGGGACTCTGGACTGTACAACAAAATAAATTGCACAACAACCTTTTGGAGTTGATGGCGATCTTTCTAGCCCTAAAAGCGTTCAAGACACACTTATGCAACAAAGCTGTGTTGATCCGGACGGACAACATGACAGCTATGTATTACATTCAAAAACAGGGAGGAACACACTCACCACAGCTGTCGCACCTAGCTCAAGCAATGTGGAAATGGGCCATTCAAAGGAACATGTTTCTCATGGCAGAGCACCTCCCAGGCAAAGACAATCAGGTAGCCGACCTGCTCAGCAGGCACAGGCAACAAATGCACGAATGGGAAATTCACCCCAAAGTGCTCCAACCATTCTTCCGGAAGTGGGGACACCCGGAGATAGATCTGTTTGCCACAAGCGAAAACGCAAAATGCCAGTACTTTGCCGCCAGGTTCCCACATCCGCAGTCGCAGGGCAATACGATATGGATGAACTGGTCAGGCAAATTTGCGTACGCTTTTCCCCCAGCTCCATTAATACCGCTGGTGGCACGCAAAATGCGCCAACATTCGCTAACACTGATCCTAGTTGCTCCCACTTGGGCAAGGCAACCATGGTACACAACGTTCCTAGAACTGTCAGTGGTGCCTCATCAAAGACTCCGACTCACACCCAGTCTTCTAACTCAGAGCCATGGAGAGTTCCAACACCCAGACCCGCAACAGCTGAACCTGGCGATCTGGCTCCTGAAATCCTAGAGTTTGGATACCTAAACTTGCCCACAGACTGCATGAATATTATAAAATAGGCAAGAAAACCCACTACCAGAGCATGTTATGCAGCTAAGTGGAAACGTTTCGTCATTTACTGTAGTAACAACGATATTAACCCACTTGATGCTTCTACTCAAAACATCATTTGCTATCTCTTGCTCCTACAACGTTGCAATTTAGCCTATTCATCGATCAGGATACATTTAGCTGCGTTAGCAGCATATCTTCAAAACAGGCAAAACCTTTCAATATTTAGGGTGCCAGCGATTAAAGCGTTTATGGAAGGACTTAAATGCGTAATTCCTCCAAGACACCCACCTTCATCAGTCTGGAATCTGAACATTGTTTTAACCAGACTTATGGGACCACCTTTTGAACCACTACACTCATGCGAACTGCAATTTCTTACTTGGAAAGGGGCCTTCCTTATTGCCATTACTTCGCTTCGAAGAGTTAGCGTGCTGCAAGCCCTAACTATTCAAGAGCCATTCATTCAAGTACATGCAAATAGAGTAGTTCTCAGAACAAACCCTAAATTCATGCCAAAAGTGGTATCCCATTTCCATATAAATCAAACCATAGAACTGCCAGTGTTCTTTCAAAACCCACAGACAGTAGCTGAAAGGGCCTTGCATACGCTAGATGTAAAGTGAGCTCTGCTATACTATATAGATAGAACTAAGGCATTTCGAAAGACAAAACAGTTGTTTGTTGCTTTCTCACCACCACACAAAGGCAACCCTATTTCCAAATCAGGTATAGCCAGATGGATCGTTAAGTGCATCCAAATATGTTATTTAAAAGCAAAATGAACCTTAATAGTTCCCCCTAGGGCGCATTCCACACGCAAGCTAGGGGCATCCATGGCTTTCCTAGGTAATATTCCCTTACACGAAATTTGTAGAGCAGCCACATGGTCAACCACACATACATTTACAAAACACTATTGTGTAGATGTACATTCAAAACAGCAAGCTGCTGTAGGACAGGCTGTTCTCAAAACTCTTTTCCAGACTGCTGCAGCTGACATAGGTAGCCACCGCTAGGGGAGATACTGCCATACATTCTATGCACAGATATGAATTCAGCAGCCCACATGCCTCGAACGGAATATGCTACTTACCAGTATGCATCTGTTCTTGGCATGTAGGGCTGCTGACATTCATATTGCCCACCCACCTCCCCGGTGCCTGTCGCAACTGCAGCATTCCACTTTGCATGGACATCTCTTACTGTACTATACTCCATCTCTGCCACAATGGCGAAAAACAATCTGAGGATGGAGAGGATGCCCATGCGCACTGTAGTCCAAGGGAGGAGCCACCTATCTCGTGATACTTCGAAGACTCTTCCAGGACAACAATGTGCAATCATCCGGACCCAACACTAGGCGGCGATCTATGCACAGATATGAATGTCAGCAGCCCTGCATGCCAAGAACAGATGCATACTGGTAAGTAGCATATTCCTTATATATGGGGTCTCTAGTTGGCAGAGGTAGGTACCTTTGTCCAAATAGAGACCCTTGCTTCTAGTCAAGGTAAAGGGGACACACTTCTAAAATAACCCCTGGTCACCCCCTTGGTAACTTGGCACTAGCAGACAGACTTATCTCAGAGGCAGTGTGTAAACCATTTGTGAACACATACAGTAATACATTAACTACAAATGGACACCACACCAGTTTAGAAAAATAAGTAATCTTTATCTAAACCAAACAAGACCAAAAGCCAAAAATCCACACTGCAGTAATAAAAAAATGACTTTCAAATGGTAGAAATAGTTTAGTTCAAAGCAAATTGCAGATGCAACACTTTTCACACAAAGTACCTTGGATGCGTTGTGTACACAAACAAAAAGGGCCACAGGGAAGGTGATGCGTCGGTTCCTTACACTCAGGGAAGGTGATGCCTCGGTTCCTTGCTCCGGGGGAGGTGATGCGTTGGTTTCTTACTTATGCGCAGAGGAGGTGAAGCGGATGGTTCCTTACCGGAGAGGAGGTGATGCTTCAGTTTCTTACTTGTGTGGGGCAGTGATGCTTCGGTTGCTTACTGCGTCCTTCAACGATACGATGATCCAAGGCCATGCATGGGTTCTTGCAGCCGCACAGCAGGGCTTGCATCGGAATCATTGCAGTGATCTCGGACTTCGGAGATCAGTGCACTCGATGCAGCGATTTCTCGAGCCGCGGGCAGGCGCTGCAACGATTTCTGCGGCGATGCGTCGGAAACAGGTGCGTATGCATCACGCTTCTTGTTATTGCTTTGCTTTTCCAGCTCCTAACAGCCAGAAGAACCTCCAGAGGCCCAAAACAGCTACAGGCAACTCTTGGTAGGTCAGAACTCCCAACAAGGAAGTTCAGGGGAGCTGGGGGGTGAAGTCTTTGTGTCCCTGAGACTTCAGAACAGGAGGCAAGCTTTTGGAGATCTTCCTCAAGCAGGAGACACAGAAAACAGCAACGTCCTTTTTCCCTTTCCTTGGCAGAAAGTAGCCACTGCAGGCTAACCCCAGACAGCAAACAGCTCAGGGGCAGTATTCCTTCTCAGTTTCTCCAGCTCTTCTCCTTGCCAAAGATTCCTCTTGATTTCCCAGAAGTGATCAAAAAGTCTGGGGTCTGGACCCCTCTGTTTATACAGTAGATCTTTTTGTTCTCTTCTCACCCAGTGCTCTGAGCCCAGCCCAAACCTGTTCTGGGGTCACTTTTCAAGTGCACAACAACCTCCATTGTCAGTGTGAGCACTGGCTCCGGACACACCACAGGGGAGGCGGAGCCATCATTGTGGAAGGCAGGCACAGCTCTATTCAGGTGCAGGTGCTACTCAACCCACCACTCCAAATGCAGACCAGGCCTATTCAGCCTAGCGCTGACTCATCCAGACAATCTCGAGCCACTGCACATCTTCAGCCCCTGTCACTCCAAAGCCAGACAGTCAATATACATTCTAGCAGAGTGTCTCCCTTCCGTTTTTCGCTGTTGTCTCCTCTGTTTTGCTGGTATTAGATGCTCTGGGCACTGTGCCACTGCCATTCAGTGCCACAGCGCAAATGCTCTCTGTGTAAATATGACTGTGAATTGGTATATCCCTGATTGGCTTATTTGGTTTACCTGTTAGACCCTAGTAGTGTGTCCTGTGTGTGCCCAGGGCTGGTAACCCAAATGCTGCTGGTGGGCCTGCAGCGCTGGATTGCGCCACCCACAGAAGTAGCTTGTAAAGTGTACCTCAGACCTGCCACTGCTGTGTCTGCGTGCAGTCCAGAACTGCCATCCTGGCTGTGAAGTGCCCACACTTCCCAGCCCCTGACCCTTCCCTTAGCATCATGTCAGTCACCCCTATGGTAGGTGCATTGTAAATGTAAGGTAGGACATGGCTTGATATGTCGCATGTCCTGGTAGTGAATCACCCTCCATTTTGTTTTCACTGCTACAAGGCTACCTGTTCTCCATAGGCTAGAAAGGGCAGACTGGCTATTACATCTTATAGTCCTATCTGACTCAGGGAACTTGGTGGAAATTCGAGTTTAGTATGCCTGAGCTCAGAATAATAAAATGCATCTTTTAGTGAAGTTGGTTTTAATATTCTGTGTTTGAAAATACCACTTTTAGAAAGTAGGTATTTTCTTGCCTGAGCCTCCAGTGTGCTCTGCGGTTATGTGTATTGACTGTCTGGGTTTAGAGGGGCAAGGCAGGCTGAGTCAGACCTGGGAAGAATAGAGAAATCTGCATTGAGCACTGGGGAGGGGTAGCTCCTTGTCCTGAATAGGGCTGTGCGTGGCAAGGTGAATGCTGGATCCACTTCCCACTGTGCGTCTGATGGCAGACCCCCTCTTTCTGAAAGGAAGGATGCAGCCTGGTAAACAAAGTGCTCCAAGCCTGAGCAGAACTGGTTCTGGCTGAGTTCAGGCTCCAGTGACTCTTTAGAACTTTTGGGGCATAAATATCTGTGCCCAAACCCCTACAATTGGTATTGCTCCTGGATGTCAAGAGGAACCTCTGTCAGTGTTACTGAAGGAATCTGCATGAGGAGACTGTCCTTGTGCTTGTGTGCTGTTTCTTGGACTGTGAAACAATGAAGGTACTGGATCCTACAACTGGCCAGCCCGGATCTCAACAAGTGGAAAAACAGAACAAGTTGGCTGGTCAGGATAATTGACAAGAAAAGATCTGGACCCACGCAGCCAATGTGTACTACGTGGCCGATAGAATTATATTCCAAAATAATTTATTTTCATTTATACTTAAATTTCATTGATTTAAAAAACAATAGACATAAACGGAAGACTGTCAGCACAGTTAGTTCAGCAACATGCAGTTGTGTGTACGATATATACAAAATATACAAATATACAAATATACAAACAGTTAAGGTGAAGAATCAGGAAAATGAACATGTTATCACACCAACAAAAGAATTAGGTACAACGCATAACATTCCAAATCAATTGCAAAGTACAAAACACCTTTAGGAAAAGTGCATTATTTATGCATGGAAAGAAGACCAGTCCTTAGAACTAGAATCCAATGGACAGGCGGAGCTGAGATGGAATGAAGGTGCCTGCCTGTCTCACAAGACCTGTGATCGAATGTTTATAGGATTTTACAGCTAGGGCCCGCAGAGGTGGTATAATTTACACCCTAGCTGCACCCTTCGTTCTTGCCACAGGTTGGGGATGTCAACGCGTTTCGAACCTTGGGTGTTATAGGTTCTCCTCAGGACAGGGACTGGGTGGGGATTAATCTGCACAGCGGGCGCAGAGGCTGCCGAAGTGTAGGTGTACCGCAGTTCAAGATAAACGTCTGTGCTGGACGAGGTAATTGACTGAAGGCGCGGTGCCCGAGAAGCGGTGCGAACTTGGTTGTAAGGGCGGCTCACATGTTTAGCTCTGGTGATGCAGGCTGTGTTGCAAAGTAGAGGTGAGGAGACGGCTGGTCAATGAAGCCAATTCAAGCGATCAAGCCGGAATAATTCAACCGCGAACCGTCGTGCTGAGGTTGGGTTCCTCTCCACTGCCGCTCCCGGGAATAGTAAGTCCAAGAGAGCTAGCCTCCTGCTGGAGTCACAGGCACATCCGACTCCTCCACCAGCCTCCTGATTCCTCCCAGCAAGGATTTCTATCTGCAGGTGAGGCCCCTGTGAGTTCCAGGGCCTCTAGTTCTACTACAGAGAAGAGAGAGCTGAAAATCGTCGCTAACGCCGTTTGCGAGCCGCCGCAGCTGAAGAGCATAAGAAAAATGCACGCACCGCTGTCACTGAGCGCTCGCAAACCAAAGATCATCGCATTGCACGCTTGCGGGCCCCAAAGTGTTCGCTAACCCCAGAGATCATCGCATCGCACGTTTGCGGGCTTTTTTGAAGGCTCGCTAACCCTGGATCATTGCATCTAGATCATCGCAGAGCGGACGCCATCAGTCCGCCATTTTCCTCGCATCGCACCCGGATCATCGCTCCCTCGCGGAGCACCATTTTCTTTCATCGCAACAAGCTCGCACACACAACAGGATCAGCGCATCATCCTCCCTCACTGCAAAGATTCAACGCATCGCTGACCTAGCGTGGAGAAATCTGTTGCTTTGTCCCGCACGCACCCGCAGCCCGGCGCATCATCCTCCCTTGTGACAAGGATTCAACGTATCGCCGGCCTAGCGTGGGGAAAATCACCGCTACATCTCCTTTGCGACATATTGGTGGTTTTGCTATGAAATCCAAGTACTTTGTAAGTAAAAGGGTCGTAGAGACCACTGCTTTGAACTGAACCCCTATTTGAACACTTTGAACTCTTTTTCCAGCTTTTCAAGAGTACCCCCCATTTTTCAGTATTGTGGCTTTTTACCGTTATTGGTCTTGTGTTAAGTCTATATATAAAGATACTTATTTTTTATCACTACTTGTGTGGTGTGGTGTCCCTTTGTAGTGTCCTTCACTGTGTTACTGTGTATGATCATAAATGCTTTACACACTGCGTCTGAGATGAGCCTAGCTGCTCGTGCTACGTTACTACAGGGTTGAGCAGGGGTTATCAAAGTGTGTAGCCCCCTTACTCTGACTTAGAAAGAAGGGTCCCTACTTGGACACTCCAGCCCTTTCCAGTTGTTAGTAAGCCATTCGAGCGAGTGGGCATTGACATTGTGTCCCCTGGATCCCAGGACAGCCATGGGCAACAGGTTTATCCTGGTCTTGGTGGACCATGCCACCCGGTACCTTGAAGCCATCCCACTCAGGACGGTGACGGCCCCCGTGGTGGGGCCGCACTGATGGGGATTTTCTCCCGTTTGGGGTTCCCCAGAGAGGTGGTGTCTGACAGGGGGACCAATTTCATCTCCCAGTACATGAAGTCTCTGTGGAGGGAGTGTGTGGTAACTTATAAGTTCACCACTCCTTACCACCCCCAAGGAAATGGTCTGGTTGAAAGGTTCAACCAGACCTTGAAGGGCATGATTATGGGCCTAGAGGAGCCCATGAGGCGTAAGTGGGGCGTCCTCTTACCATGCTTGTTGTTTGCCTACCGTAAGCTGCCACAGAAGTCCTTCGGGTTCAGTCCCTGTGAACTGCTCTATGGCCATCCGGTAAGAGGGCCTCTGAGTCTGGTCAAGGAAGGCTGGGAGCAATCCCCCAGGAAACCTCCCCAAGACTTATTCAACTACATCTTGGCCTTCAGGAACCAGACTCAGCGTTTCAGAAAAATTGCTGAGGCAAATCTGGAAGCCAGCCAGGAGGAAATGAAACACTGGCACGATCAGAACACCACTTTGGTTGAGTTTCAACCTGGTCAGAAGGCTTGGGTACTGGCCCCAGTGAAGCCTGGTGCGCTCCAATATAAGTGGACCGGTCCCTTTGAGGTGGTGGAGCGCAAAAGTCCAGTTACCTACTTGGAGGACTTTCAGTCTCCCAGGAACCCCTTGCGGGTCCTGCATGTTAACTGCCTGAAGCCTCACTTTGCGAGGTCTGAAGTGGGCATGCTTCTTGCCACAGATGATGGACCGGAGGAGGAGAGTGAGCGTCTGCCTGACCTCCAGTGTGCAGGAGAGAAGGATGGGTCAGTGGAGGATGTGGTCCTCTCCACCACACTGACCCCTGAGCAGCAGAGTGATTGTCACCAGCGGTTGGGGCAATTTTCTGATTTTGTTTTCCCTGGTGCCTGGTGTCACTGAGTGGTGCGTCCATGATGTGGACACCGGAGACAGTCCTCCTGTCAAGCACAAGGCTTACAGAGTGACTGACTGGGTCAGGGCCTACATTAAGCAGGAGGTCTCCAAAATGTTTGCCCTAGGCATAATTGAGTCCTCTAGCAGCCCATGGTCCAGCCCCGTGATCTTGGTACCTAAAGCTGCCGCGCCTGGTGCCACCCCTGAATTCAGATTCTGTGTGAACTACCGAGGTCTTAATTCAGTCACGAAGACTGACGCGCACCCCATCCCCAGAGCTGATGAGCTCATAGATCGGTTGGGGGCTGCCCGGTACCTCAGCACGTTTGATCTAACGTCTGGATACTGGTAGATCGCCTTAACTGATGGGGCCAAGGAGAGGTCAGCATTCTCCACACCAGATGGGCACTACCAGTTCTGTGTGATACCCTTTGGAATGAAGAATGCCCCTGCCACCTTTCAGAGGTTGGTCAACCAGGTGTTGGCTGGGCTGGAGGATTTCACTTCTGCCTACCTGGACGACATTGCAGTGTTTAGTTCTCCTGGGAGGACCACTTGCGCCACCTTTGGGACGTGTTGATGGCGCTGCGCAGAGCAGGCCTCACAATCAAGGCCAGTAAGTGCCAGATTGGGCAGGGTTCTGTGGTGTATTTGGGACACCAGGTGGGGAGTGGCCAGGTGGCACCCCTACAGCCTAAGATTGAAGACCCAGGTGAGAGCCTTCCTAGGTCTCACAGGTTATTACAGGAGGTTTGTCAAGTGGAATGGCAACATTGTTGCCCCCTTGACTGAGCTGACTTCCAAGAAGCAGCCAAAGATTGTGATTTGAACTGACACCTGTCACAAAGCTTTTGATGCCCTCAAGACTGCCATGTGTACAGCACCCGTCCTCCAGGCACCCGATTTTGCATAGGAATTTCTTGTCCAGACAGACGCTTCAGAGCATGGGGTGGGGGCTGTCCTGTCACAGATTAATGAGGAGGGACGAGACCAACCTGTAGCCTTCATCAGTAGGAGGTTACTTCCCCGGGAACAGAGGTGGAGTGCACTTTTTTGAAGGCTCGCTAACCCTGGATCATTGCATCTAGATCATCGCATCGCGGACGCCATGCGTCTGCCATTTTCCTCGCATCGCACCCGGATCGTCGCTCCCTCGCGGAGCACCATTTTCTTTCATCGCTACAAGATCGCACACGCAACCGGATCAGCGCATCATCCTCCCTCGCGGCAAGGATTAAACGCATCGCTGACCTAGCGTGAAGAAATCTGTTGCTTTGTCCCGCACGCACCCGCAGCCCGACGCATCATCCTCCCTTGCGGCAAGGATTCAACGCATCGCCGGCCTAGCATGGGGAAAATCATCGCTACAGCTTCTTTGCGACGTTTTTTTGGTTTTGCTATGAAATCCAGGTACTTTGTAAGTAAAAGGGTCGCAGAGACCACTGCTTTGAACTGAACCCCTATTTGAACACTTTTTCCAGCTTTTCAAGAGTACCCCCCATTTTTCAGTATTGTGGCTTTTTACCGTTATTGGTCTTGTGTTAAGTATATATATAAAGATACTTATTTTTTATAACTACTTGTGTGGTGTCCCTTTGTAGTGTCCTTCACTGTGTTACTGTGTATGATCATAAATGCTTTACACACTGCCTCTGAGATAAGCCTAGCTGCTCGTGCTACGTTACCACAGGGTTGAGCAGGGGTTAGCAAAGGGTGTAGCCCCTTTACTCTGGCTTAGGAACAAGGGTCCCTACTTGGACTGTGGCCAGCCACTGACAACTAGAGACCCCAATTTCTAACACAGAGGATCACTGGATGGCTAAGCAAGAAAATACCTACTTTCTAAAAGAGGTATTTTCTAACACAGAATGTAAAAATCACCCTCACTAAAAGATTAATTTTAACATTCTGAGTTCAGGAATACTAAACTTTATTTTCCTATCCGGTTCCCAGGGGCAGTTATGCTAATAAGATGTTATAAGCAGACTCCCCATTCTATCCTATGAGAACAGATAGGCTTACAGTAGTGAAAAACGAAATTGGTAGTATTTCACTATCAGGACATGGCACACATATCAGGGCATGCCCTACCTTTCACATACACTGCATCCTGCCCACAGGGGTACATTGGGCCTACCTTAGGCATGACAAACATGTAAGAAAATGGAAGGTTAGAGCCTCGCAAGTGCTAGGTCGACATGGCAGTACTAGACTGCACACAGGCTCTGCAATGGCAGGCCTGAGCTACATTGACATGCTGCTTATTTGGGTGGTAGAGAATCAGTGCTGCAGACCGACTAGCAGCATTTGATTTACAGGCCCTGGGCACACACAGTGCACTGTACTAGTGGCTGGCTAGTAAATCAAATATGCCAATCATGGAATCACCAATCCATATCAATTTAAAGGGCGAGCATATGCACTTTACCACTGGTCAACAGTGGTAAAGTGCCCAGAGTCATAAAGCCAACAAAAAGAGGTCAGAAACAGAAGGCCACAAAACAAAAAAACGGGGGATAAACCCGTTGTAAAAGCCAGGTCTAACACGTGAACTAGAAAAAAATATTAATTATTTTGGCAGCTATATTGAGAACCCCTCATGGGATGCCATTGGTAGTAATGACTAAATCCTTTTTAGGTCAAGCATTCGAGACCTCTCGTATATACTTTAGTACATACTTATATGTGTATTTACTTTGTGGGGCCTTTTTTCTGTTCAACTGCCTATATCTAAAGGTCTTGGTAGAAAACAACCAGTTGAGGTCAGTAAAACACCAGCATTGCTTTCTGTTTGTTAAACTGCCTATATCTAACGGTCTTGATAGAAAACAACCAGTAGAGGTCAGTAAAATACCAGAATTGCTTTCTGCTGAGGGACTTTCTTTTTTTAAACATTTTTCTGGCAATTGGCTCTATTTAACATTTTGGATAGAAAACGACCATCAGAAGTCAGTAAAATACCAGAATCACTTTAGCATTCTCCAGATTCCAGTCCATAGAAATTGTCTTCCACGAGCACCGGTAGACAATAATATTTTTTTCAAATCTTGTATTTTTAGTGCTATGACCACCGAAGGCCCTGATTTTATATTAAAAACTGAGCTTTGGACTGTACCATTTCCCGCTGAAAGCCAATATTTCTCTCCATGTGTTCCCATACCTGGCGTGTCACGCAGTTTGGTGCTTACTTTCCCTCCATGTTAAATCGCACCCAGTCAGTCAGTTTGGGGGACTTTAACTCACCAGTTTTCTCACTGCCGTGTGGAGTTTCGAAAGGATCGCCGCTAAGTCCGACGTTGTTCAATATTTACGTGACTGACTTAGCACGAGTAATTAAATCATTTGGGATGGGACTTACGTCATATGCTGATGATACGCAACAGGTGCTTGCGGTGCATAAAGATGGAGACATAATAGCGCCCAGTTTTCATGATGGCATGTTGCCCATTTGTACCTGCATGTCTAAACATTGCCTTATATTAAACCCCAGCCTAGACACAGGTAATGGTCTTTGGTAACCTTGCCCCAGATGGTCTCCAACCTGGTTGCCACAGAATTTGGGAGTAGGCTCAATCCCTGTTAAAAAGGCCAGACATTTGGGTGTCATCTTATACGATAAATTATCTTTCATACATCATGCTAACGCAGTGGTCTCCTTCGTTTTTTATGTTTTAAGAATAATAAAGAAACTGTTACCATTGATCCCAGCCAGTACTGGGAGAAAGCTAATTTGTGCTCTGGTCATGTTGAAGGTTGACTACTGCAATAGCCTTTTAATCAATGCCCAAGAAGGGGTTCTTGGCAGGCTGCAGTTGGTACAGAACGCAGCCGCTAGGATACTGTTGGGTTCTCCCAAGTTCAAGCCCATATCCAATGTGGTGCGGCAGCTTAATTGGGTACCAATAAGAAGCAGAACGAAATTCAAGTCTCTCTGTATTGCCTATAAGGCAATTCACAATACAGGACCAGAATGTTTAAAGAAAGCCTTCGGGCTTACACACCCAGTAGATCTCTGTGCTCAGCAGATGCCAATGTTCTGATCATCCCCAGAACAAGGAAAGCCAATTTGGGTGACAGACGTTTCATAGTTACCACATCCAAACTGTGGAATTCTCTTCCCCTGCAGATTAAGGCTAGCTGATATTATTTAGAAAACAAATTAAAACCTGGCTTTTTAACCAATATGCTTCTCGCCAGCTTTTGCGTACCCTTCCAGCTCATAGCGCCGAGACACCTACGGGTATTTTTGCACTCTACAAGTTGTTAAAAATAAATAGATGCTTCAGCACCCAGGCTAATATGCTGCATACCTGAATACATATCCTTGGTTATTTAATTTCAATAAAAAGAGTAATTTTCTTTGTGATCTTTCTAATGGGTTCCGTTAAGCACTGGTTTATATCATATGTCAAGAATCTTGCTTCTGTTTGTACAGGTTACCTGGTGTACTTCACAAGACCCATGACCATGCACCGTGCTGTCTCCACTACAGAGCCAACGCCCAGGTGAGGAGAAGGCATGTGTTCTTTAAAAAATGTAATTGAATATTTATTTTTACTGTTGTTTTTTTTCATCAGATCATTATCACAGTGTTTCTCACATCTCACTTCTGATTTGGATTTAGTTTGATCTTGAAATTTGCATGTGCGTTATAGTGCACTAACTAACATCTTATACTTTTATAACCGTACATTAAAATTCAGAAGCTGAGGGCACATGATGTATGTTGAAGTGTGATTTCTTTTTAATGTTTTGATTAATGTTGAAAGAGTTGAGCAAGTTTTTAGTTTGTTATGACGTGTAAAATCTGTTGGAGAGGTACCTCTGGATAAAATCACCATCAATAAGATTTACAAAACATGAGCTAATGTGCCTCAGATGGAGACACATAACCTTTTACAGTGTTTGGAAGTCTGTACTGACAGTCACCTTCGGATGTACCGCTTATTTCTGGATCGGTGCAGACGAAGTCCGTGAGACTGGGCCGCCTTAGCGCTGACCACACCTGCACCGGCCCGACCTTTGGCACCATCTGCTTTCTCCTTGGTGCCGACCTAATCATCGGTGCTGAAACCGAAGCCACTTTCAGAGCTGAAACCCTCAGCATCCTCCAGCAAGTCCACTGTGGAACCGATTTTCCACAAACTTCAAAAGGAGATTTCTGCTCTGCAAAGACACTTGGTCACCCATCCCCACATGGACCTGATCCTCGCCTGCCTTTCAGGATCTGCAGCTGCACAACCCGCCAAATGTAAGCTGACGTTCGAGGAGGACTTGGACATTCCAAACCCACCGAGTCAGCACAAGAAAATGGACAAAGTTACCGTCCCTTACCCTTCACGCATACCTCATCCCAATCTCTTCCTCATCCTTCCCCGCCTGCTTCTCCAGGGGAGTCCCTTGACATTGCACCTCATGGGTCACCTCATTTTGACACAGGTGGTCATGGGGGGTACACATTTGACAGTCCTCCGTAGGGCGATCCATGGGACTCCTATGACGCAGATCCACTGGGGATGCAGACTCCAACTTAAACCTTGCTTACCCCTCCCTGTCAGACAATGCCACGTACTATCAGGAACTTATTGGTAGGCTGCCTCCTTCCATAAAGTGATTCTTCACACTGAGCCTTTGGAAGAAGACTTCCTCTATGAAACCCTCTCTTCCATCCACCGCTCCACCCAGTACCTTCTTATGCTCAGAAGCATGCTCTGCCACATGACTGGCATATTTCAAGACCCTGTCCACACTATGGTCATAACTCCCAGGGTGGACAAATAGTTCAAGGCCTCCCCTACGGACCCCACTTACATTCGTGGGCAGCGCCCACCTCACTCCCTGGTTGTTAACACTGCCTGTAAGAGGACAAACGTTCAAGCTACTGCTGATGCCCCTCCACCAGACAATGAGAGTAAGCTTAAAGATGTTGCAGGTAAGAATGTAGCACACGACTCCCAGTTTACCATCAATGCCACCAAATCCCACCTACAACCCGTTCAGATTTATCCCTACCTAGGGGCAATGCTCAACTGAGTAGTTGGCATGGCCTATCCAAACCCAGCCAGAATCCAGACTTTTCAAACACCAATCCCTCTTTTCCTACTAGACCAGCGGGTCTTGGTTAGGACAGTCATGCACCTCTTTTGCATGATACCCTCCTGCATTGTTATATTACTCCATGACAGACTGCATATGTATCCGTTGTAGGAATACCTCTTTCAACAGTGGTTTCAAGCGCAGGGTCATTGGGACTATCTAGCGTTAATTGGCTGCCACATTTGTCGTTCTGTGCACTGGAGAAAGACCAGCAATCTGTTGCAGGGGTGGCTTTCTCTCTGCCCAGTCCAGCAGAGGACCTTTTCCTTACAGGGTGGGATGCACACCTACAGGATATGTCTGTCTAGGGCTAGTGGGAACCCAAACACCAGGGCCTCCACATCAACTGCCCGGATCTTCAAGTCGTTCCGCTAGCATTGAAGGCTTTCATACCACACCTGACGAACAAAGTTGTTCTGGTCTTGATGGACAACATGACAGCCATTGTATTATCTTCAGAAACAGGGGGGCACTTCGTCTCCCCAACTCTTGCAGTTGGCCCAGAGCATTTGGAGGTGGGCTGTCCTCCACAAAGTTCATCATTCTAGCGGAGTACCTTTCGGGAATCAACAACGACTTGCGGACCTCAGCAGGATGTGGCAACAAGTCCATAAGTAGGAACTCCACCCACAACTCCTCTGTTAGTACTTCCAGCTTTGGGGCTTCCAGAAATTGACCTTTTTGCCACGGCTAAGAATGGCAAATTCCCAAATTTCGCCTCCAGGTTCCCACACCTACAATCCATAGGCATTGCACAATGCATGAGTTGGTCAGGGATATTTGCCTACACTTTTCAACCTCTGCCACTACTTCCATTTGTAGTCCTCTCACACATATACTGGTGGCCGCCATAGGGCCCGCCAGCCTTGGTTCACACCTCTGCTCCTAATCTCTCCGCACAAGAGGCTCCCCAACAGGCCGAACCATCTCATGCAGAAACATGGAAATTCTGGCTCACAGACCACCTGTCTCTTAACCTTGTGATCTGGCTCCTTAGGTCATACAATTCGTATCTCTTAATCTTCCACCTGAATGCATGATCATTCTCAGAGAAGCATGCTGACTTAGCAACTGGGCATGCTATGCAGCCAAGTGGAAGAAGTTTATCTACTATTGTCACTCAAAACATATTGATCCCTTAAAGGCCACAGTGCAGGGCATTGTCTTCTATCTGCTTCATTTGCAGACTTCCAGCCTAGTATAACATATAACATAACATAATAACTTTATTGCATGATTAAAAAAAAAAACCTTTGCAAGTTACAAAAGATAAAGAATTATTACACATTAAAAAGAAGATAAAACCCCAGTTTGTTATAAAAAAACCTCGGTGTCACCCATATTTGCGGAGTGCATGATCATAGTTGCCCTTTCGCCGACACATTAGATGTAACCCTTTGAGGCAATGTGGTAATGTTCCAGATTTCGAAGTAGACCCCCGTTCTTGGTAAAAGGCCCCCAGGCCCCCCATTTTGCAGAATGCACAATCGTAGTTGCACTTTCGCCAACAGGTTAGTTTTAACCCTTTGGCCCGTTGATGATGATGACCCGGATTTGAAGATCAAGTCCCGGAGTGTGTTGACCTGTGCACTGAGCCCCTCTTGTCCTACAAGGAGGTTCTGCCGGTTGTTTTTCTGATGGGGGTTGCTGCTAATGAATCGCCTCCCCTAGTTTTTTTGCAGCATGATCCATAAACCTTACTAGAGCACAGTTTAGGCTAGTGTTCCGTGGCTCTAAGCAGGCTAGTACTGCAGCTCTGCATGATCTGACCTCGTTGGTGATCCAGCCTCTCCGTAAAAGGGACCTTCTTTACTTCAACAGACTTGGACACAGGCAAAGGATATGTGTTCTGTCTTCCCTTTGGTTTCCACAGAGCCAACAGAATTACTGGACTTTTTCGCTTTTCCATTTGGGAAGATGGCTGGACAAGTTTTTTTTTTTTAATAACTTTATTGTTCAGTTAATTAAAACCATAACAATTTAGAAGATAAAACACATCCATTATATAAAAAATGCTTTGTTTTGTTTTGTAAAATACGTTAAAATTAGTAATAAAACGTCTATTATAAGGCAAAAGGTAAAACTCAAAAATTTCCGATCAATATTTACATCATTGTGCAATAGTTCAAATCATTAGGATTAGATATCTTCATGTTGTTTAATGCGTTTCTCAAATGCCTGCAAGAACTTCACCAGCTTACAATGTAACCGAGGAGCAGTTGTATCTAGGCATCCAATAATGGCAGATCTACATGTTCGCAACCTCTTGATCCGAAAACTATTCTTTAAATAATATGTCCGTTCCTTGGCCAGCGACTTACAAAGGCAAATTATGTGTATTAGATCTTCTTTGGAGCTGCCACACAAACGACATGAGACAGCTGCCAGCTGTTTCCAGGCTGGTTCTTCAGCTAATGTTGGGAAGTTACCAAATCTCAATAACATCAGCTTCCTTTTGATAAAAATGGAGTAAGTTGTTTCCAAGTACAGTGCCGGTGTCAGTGTCTTATAGCCATTTATTACCATCCAAGAGTGCGAACGATGAGAGAAAATTTCTTTATCCAAAACAAGTGAATGAAGTTTAACTGCTTTATTTAATATCTTTTTTAATAAAGCAAATGACAAATTTGTATCCCATAGAGTTTTTGAACTTGTGGCCTCCAAAGCATACGTAAGGAATTGATTGGCTTTGGATTTTTTTTGGGATTGAAGTTCTTGCCATAAATAGGTATTGAGATTGCTATTAACTGCTTTTTGCTTTATCTGATACCACATCTTAATGTACGAGTATAGTCTGCCCAGGGCTTCATTTTTTAATCCAAATTCGAGTCGCATTTGCGCTGGTGATGTCATACTGGGTAATCGTAAAACCTTTTTATAAATTTTGGTTGTTAAACTATTCAATAGATCCGCGTCCGTTCCGTGCATTGCCACACTTGCATAGGTCAGGGTTGGGAGAACTTTGTTGGCCATCACAGTTAATAAGGGTTTGAGTGATGGACCTTCCAGTTTTTTTGTCAACGTACTTAAACCAAATATCAAGGCTCCCGCTCTTTGAGTCAGATATGTCTTCTGTTCTTTTAAATTAAGCTTATCGTCAAGGTAGAAGCCCAAGTATTTATATGCTGAAACTTTCTCTAATGGTTTTCCTTTTAACCAAATGGCGTGATGTGATCCGCGGCGATTGGTTATCAGCATAGTTTTTGTTTTTGCGATGTTTAAGGCCAGTTTATTTGCCAGCAGGTAAACCGAAAGTTCGTTTACTAATCTGGTTAGACCCACCTTCGTTAAACTCATGAGCACTATGTCATCGGCATAGGCCAGATGGTTGAGCTGTAAGTCACCTAGTTTCGGCGGATAAGCATTGCAACTATTCAATTGCCCTGTTAGATCCGAGATGAAGAGATTGAATAAATGAGGCGCGAGAACACATCCCTGTTTGAGACCAATCGTTGTAGGGACTTTTCTCGATAACCGAGTGCCATCACCTATTTTTACTTGCGACCATGTATCCGAATAGAATAGGAGCAAACCCCTTAAAATACTTTCCGGAATGGCCCATGCTCTCAGTTTCGTCCACAATAAATTACGATCGACACTGTCAAACGCCGCCTGAAGATCGACGTAACACATGTTTAGATCCTGCGTTTTACTCATACACTTCTCCGCAATCATGGTGATGGATAGGATGTTGGCAATAGTTCCAATCCCCTTCCTAAACCCCGTTTGATTAATGGGGATCAGCTCTTTTTCATTCGACCAGGTAACCAGATCGTTTAGAAGTAGTGTTGCAAAATATTTTGCCTCAACATCCTGCAACGCTATTAGACGATAGTTGTTCGGTTTGGATCTTTCACCACCCTTATAAATTGGCATGAATATTGATCCTTGCCAGCTTTCTGGGATTTGGTTTAAATTTTGGACATCTGAGTACAGTTCTGCCAGGCAAGGCCCCCAAAAGTCCGGTGAATATTTGTACACAGCTTGTGGAATACCATTCGGGCCTGGAGCCCCATTTGATTTTGCTCTTTTAATAATTTTAATTATCTCTTCCGCTGTGTATAGATTGTTCTGAAAGTCTGTACTCAGATCATTACTGTTTTTATTGATCCCTGATTGGCTCACTTGATATTCCGCGGGCGTATTATTTTTAGACTTTTTGGGCAAAGGTCACTACAATAGCTTTTTAACGTGGTGTCCGTAAATTTTGAAGCAAGGAATGATGCCCACTCTGATTCCTGCACATTTGAAGTTAAGACATTACAGGGTCTTGTTAATTGATTTATTGTTTGCCAAAATGTATGTGTGTTCTGTAATTTTGAGCTATATATTATTTTTGACCAAAAACTATCATTTGTTGACCTTTTAAGTTTCCAGATCATATTTTTATATTCCTTTCGCTGAGCACGGAAGCTGGCCCATTGATTTGTACCATGGTCTGCCGACTTTAACTTCTTTTGGGCTTTTCGAAGTTGTCTTCTCAGATCTTGTAGCTCTTTCGGGAGCTTACTCAGTGGACCTTCAGTGCTGGATTTCATGACAGGCAGCTTCATTTTTTGATTTAATTTTAACAGAAAAAGAGACCATCCTTGGATCGCATTTGGGACATTCCCAATCTTTATCAATGTTTCCTTCACTGTTGAATCCCACTCTTGTTCATTTGTGTTGGACCAATTTATACATTTCAAGTTAACAGAATTTAGCTGACCTTTCAATATATATAACGATTGCAATCTTTCCTTGTTGAGGTTAAATATGATGTGTTGCATTGCATGGTCACTCAGCACTGTGAACTCGATTTGAAAGCTAATTACCAAAGGAAAGATTGAAAGGCTAACCATTGTAAAGTCTAAGGTTGATTGGGAAAAAGGACCAACGTATGTTTTACTGGGGGGTTGATCTTCTGGGAACCTCCCGTTCAGTACACGCAGCCCAAGGAACTCTTACTCGGTCACTAATTGGATTGCCTGTTTGTCCTTTCGTGTTCCTACGCTACTTTGTATCTGTTCGGGAACACCCCAGTATGCATTATCAATTGTTAGTTTATCATCCTCTACCGGTGTTAGGATCAGGTTGGAATTAAAGTCACCAGTGATTATTATATCTGCTAATGGTTCAGTCGAGCGTAAGTTCATAATGACTTTGCACAATATCTCGTTCTTTAACTTTTTTTTCTTAATTTTCGGTTGTGTGTAATAATTTACAAGAACTATTGGATTGGTTTTCCTGTGATCTGTTAGTTTAATTAGCTGAATGCTAGAATCTGGTGACTGTAATTGTTCTGAATTAATCTTTAAGGGTGAAGACACGTATACTGAAAGTCCACCAATGGCCCGGCCATAGATCTTACATTTCTCAGCTGCTACACTATGGTGTATGAACCCGGCAAGGGAAATTTCTTCTTGTAGCCAGGTTTCTTGTAGAGCAATTATATCACACCCTTGCCATTCATCCAATGGAAAACCTCCCTCCAGTAAACGTTTTGCACCAGCAATATTCCAGGATACCACATGTATATCTTTTTTGGTGTCATGTTTCAGTTTCCATTCAATTGGTCAGACCTTCCTTTTTTCATTCAACATACCAGGGAGCCATTTCCAATTATCTATGGAATTGTCTGATTCCCCATTTCCCCGTTTTATTTCTTCATGTTCTGGCATGGGTTCACTCCTACCCTTAGCATTAAATAATATGGAATATACTGTTTTTTTTATTTTATTTAAAGATACTTTGTCCATTTTCAGGGAGTATTGAACTCCACCCTGCCTCTTCAATGGAGCAGGGTAGCGTGGGGAAATTTGATGCGATATCTGAATACCTCATGATTGAAAAATATCGACTTTCCCCATAATTGCTTCTGCTATTTGTGTTGTTTTCCAGGTTGTCAAGGTTTGTTCTGCTGAAGCATCAGTCGTGCCTTTAAGAAATTCAACCCGCTCAAGATCATCTGTACAAGTAACCTTTAGGTCTTCAAATTCCGTCAATAGCTTCAAAATGTTGCTCCTATTTAATATGTCATGTGCCCCCTGAGACTTATACTCTGGTGTCCAGATTATTTTGTGCAGCTCCAATCCAGCTTTGTGATTGACTAACTGCTTAGGGATGCCTAATTCCGTATTTACCTGAGTACTCCCTGGATTCTTTACACAGAATTTCCCTGTTTTCTCAGTCAGGGCACTATGCTCCGCATTTAGTCTTTGGCGCTCATGGATCAATCGATCTTCTCTAGGTACAGTCGCAAGCTCTATTGATTGTATGGAGGACGCTGGAATTGCCATTTGACATTCATCACTATTCACTGACATTTGTGCGAGTTTATTTGAACCTTCTAGAGGAGTTATTTTGTCTATCGGGTGACCATCAACCTGTAACTTAGCTGGTATAAATTTCACAGAGTTGCCATTAAGTTGTTGGCATCCTTCTTCTTCTCCCTTATCTGTGCCATGGGCAATGGCTTCAATGGGCTTGATCTTATCATTTACTTCCGGCTGCATACAATTAGTACCCATAATATTGAACTGAATGTCTGGATCAGCGGTGCGCGATTGATTTATACCATCCATCTTATTATGCTGTATTTTTTTTAACTTGCAGAGATTTGGTAACAGTGACTGGTTGCTCTCGGTTTTTACACGCTTTTTCGGACGATGAGTTACCTTTAGTATTCGTATCTTCACTTACTGAAGTATCCATGTTACTTCCACCTTTATCCACAATTTTTGATTGACCTTGATTCAAATTCGCGAAAATAGGATACACTCCATATCCCTTGTTTGACACCACCTCACTTTTCTTGTTTCGAGCTTTCCTCTCTTTTTTCCTTTGTCTCTTGGATAACCTTGGCTTTGTGATCTCGTTATTACTAGAGTCTAACAAAATCGTTTTATTTGCTACTTCATTAATTTTAATCCTGACCATGGCCTTTTTGTCCACATTGAGGCTCATCATGTTTGAGGATTTTTCATCGATCAGTGAGTTTTCATCAAGTTTAGAGCTGCTTGCACTGTCCAGCGTCTGATCAGCATTAATCAAACCTTGGTTTAGGGTTAAAATCTGTTCGAGGATGATAGGGAGAGAGCTCAATTTGTCCAAAACAGGGCCACAAGGGCAGGTGGATTGTGACTGATATGTATGAGCTTGTGCTCTTGTAATCAGGTTATTCAGGTTGTCCAACTTTGTATTTATCCCTGCTATATTTGACGCTATAATATTCATTAAGTCGATTTGGATATCCAACTTATCAGATTGCATTATCATTGTTTTTGCCGATGTTTGCAAGGCTTTTAGAAGAGGGGCAACCAGATTCACAAAGGCCATATCCATTTGTGTTTTAGTCATGAGTTCCTCTTTTATTGGGTCCTTATTATTGGTATTGATTATTGTCAATGGGGCCCCCCCATGGCCTATTAATTTCTGTGAGTGTTCAGTAGGATACTCACTAGACAGGTACTTATTCTCATTGTCTCTCTCAGTAACTCCATCCTCCTCTAACTCCCCTTTCTCCGAGAGGCATTTGGCCGGCTCATTCTCGCATTTGCTTTTGTCGCATGCCAACTCCATCAAATCAGTGTTTTTTAATTCCACCATGTTTGCAGACTCTTTTGTGGTTGGTAATACTTGACTTGGATTAGTTGTTATTAACATTTTTGGAGACTGCAGGTTTAGTGATGGCATTGAGGTAGTATGTACTAATGCTACTGTTAAGACTTCACAGTTTCTCCCACAGAGACTTTTAGTTTTTTCAGTGTGTCCTGGGCTCTCCGTTAGACTAATGTTTTTCAAGGGTTCATCCATATCACCAAGGATGGTTATTGTATCTTGTGTCGAAACGGCTTTGATTGACATAGCTGCCGCTTGCCCCCCTGGGCTAATCTCCATTGTTGGCACTATAGGTGTTGATAAGCCCAGGACTCCTTCCGTTGATGAGAACAAAACTCCCCCCGGATCTTTCAAAAACTGGAATCGCGTACTAGGCGAGATTTTATTTTGAATTGACTTTTCAAAGAGGGAGGCAATTGGTGAGATAAGTGGATTCTGTTTAGAACTATTTACTTTGGTGGAGTTCAACTTTTCCAATCTTTTCCGTTTAAGAGCACTTCTGGAGGCTGGAATCTTGTCCCCCGGTGTCTTCCTCACTTTGCCAGACCTCATGGTGAAACCCAACGTTACTAAGCCTTGTGCTGCCTGGCTTATCAGTATCTTTATCAGTTATCAGTAAATTTGTCTGTCTTGTTTAGCCGTTTATCCTAGACCCTATTGAGGGCCTTTAGGAGACTGGGTTGCGTTTCACCTATTCATCTGCCACCTGTCATCCCCGCAATTTTCATTCAGGCGTGTCCTGCCACTGCTGCAGCTCTCTCTATCACTGCTCTTTCACCACTATGACTGCTGTAGCGGATGCAGGTGTAACTTTGCCTCAACAGCTCTGCGGCTCCACTCCTCACAAAACTCCAACACACCAAGACTTGTTGGTGGCCAAATTAACTAATAATATGCGCCCAGGGCTCCCGAGGTACACAAGGGGCGGGGGGGTGGGGGACCAGGGGCAGAACACAAGCGGAGCACTCAGGGGTTGCCACGAGCAAGAACAGACCTGGTCGGTTCAGCCTTGACAATCCCCGGGCTCTTACTCTGCAGCAGCCACTAACGGCAGCCGCGCTCGTGCCCGTGCCTCAGTCAACCCCTCTCTACCCCCACTGCCTCTCTTGCTCTCTGACTGTCCTTGAGGCCGGGAGCCGGGGGCCAGGGACCAGGGGCAGTGTCAAGCAGTTTCAGCTCCCAGCGTCTCCCTGGAGTAGCGTGTATCTCCTCTGTGCAGCTGCCACTATGTATGTCTGTATCAGCTCTGTGTGCTCTCTGAGGCGTTGTGTGGCGTTGTGTGGCGCTATGAGGCGGGGGTCCAGGAACTGCTGATTCCCCCGGGCTCCGCCACTTCTCGCAGCCTTCCGCTATTTCCACTATTTCCCCCAACTGCGCCTTGGTGCCTCGGCGCCTCCCGCCTGTCACCTTTACCTTCTGTTTTCGGTTTTCTGTTTTCCTGCTTTTTCGCCTTACGGGGCGTCCCACAGCAGTGGCAGTGATAGCGGTAACGGGAGCTGAGGAGCAGCCGCCTTCCCCGTTCTGCTGGTACCGCTGGCTCCGCTCTGATCCGCTCAACTCTATGGGACTCTGCAGCTGCTGCTACTGGCGGACTGCAAAACCCGGACTGGCTCTTCTGGCCTGGAGAAGGTTGGAAATGTGAGGTGAGGGAGAGAGTCTGGCTCCAATGCTGTCCCCCACTCCCCCCCCGAAGTCACTGTCCTCACTTTTGTTTTCGTTTGGGGCGTGGGGCTGGGGCGTGGAGCATGTTGAGCGCGGAGCTTGGGCAGCTCTCACCTGTGCACGGGTAACTTCCGGCGAGCTCCGGAGGACTGCGGGGCTCAGCTTGGACCTCGAAGCTCGGCTCTGCTCCCGCCTGGATGACCGCCTGGATGACACAGCGCAGCGGGGGCTCGGACTCCGGACTCCAGATGCAGAGGCAGAGGTAATCGACCGGCAATCTGATCCGATTATTGCAGGCGCCGAACCCGAACCCACTGCAGCCGCTCTGCACAGTTTCTCCTCAACTCAGCTCAACTTGCGCTGCTCCGCCTCTTCCGCCTCTTCCGACTCAATGTAACTGATAACTGACTGGACAAGTTGATCACTCCCATTCTTAGTTTTAAAAAGCAAAGTTTGGTGCGTGTGGTGAATTGCAGAATTAGATACCCCTGAGGCTTCAGCTGGTCGTACGATCTAAGAGTCATCCAGCCATGACTTCTTCTTGCGAGACTTGCCTTATCTTTTAATAAAGAGTTTTTTTACACTTATTTTTCCTAGCCTTTTACATTCGTTTTGGATAACTTGTAAATCCCAAACTTCATTCAGGCTTAATATTTTAAGTCCTCTTGCCCAGTAATCGTACCCTGCCCGCCATCGTTTCGTGTGCAGATTTGACCATAGGTGTTGAGCTAAGCTGCCTTCTTTTGACGACCTCAGTTTGTGGCAGCACATTAAGAAACTCCTCAATCTGGCCAGTGATTGGTTGCAGATGCCCAGTTCCAGCCTGATTTGGGCAGGTGACGTGTGTGATGGTAACTGGAACACTGTTCTGAAGATTTTCGCAATGATTTTGTCCAATTGGCCGCTATCAAGCCCTTTTAGCAGCTCGCTTCCGTATGTTAGGAATAACTCTTGCCTGTGCTACCTGCAGTTTTGTGGCGAATGTTGGGCCAAAAAGCTTCTTGTGAATAGAACTAAGTGCGAATGATCGTGCCACTCCCTTCTTTTTTTGCTCTTCTAGGTGGGTTTTGAATCTGCTGTTGTTATCGAAGAGAATTCCTAAATACTTTTGGCACTTGGATTCTATGATGCGTTCAGAATTTAGGACCCATGCCAGCTTCTTGGGCCTTCCTGGACGGACTACTAAAATTTTTGTTTTCTTATTATTTATCTGCAGCTCGTTCTTTATTGGGTATTCGGCCGTGGCGTCCATAAGTCTTTGTAGGCCAATCTTTGTGTTGCTTAGGAGAACTACGTCGTCGACGTATAGGAGGTTTAACAGATGAAAGCTGGCTAGTTTAGGAGGGTGGGAGTTTACCATGTTTAAGGCTTCTGGGAAATCTGATAAGAATAGATTAAAAAGTGTGGGGGCCAAGACACACCCTTGTTTTAGTCCTTTAGTTGTTGCGATCGGTCGTGAAAGTCTGGCGCTGTCCCCGACCTTAATCCTGACCCACATGTCCCGGTGCAGAAGCTGTATGGCTCTTAAAAGGTCATTTGGGATATTCAGTCTGGACAGCTTCTGCCAGAGCATGGCCCTGTTGACGTTGTCGAATGCAGCTTTATAATCTATGAATCCCATGTAGAAAAAACTAGAGCTAGTAACCGCCTGGTCTATCAAGCAGGAGAGAGTCATGAGATTAACGGAGGTACCTGTATCACTTGTAAATCCGGTTTGATTAGGAGGAATCACTGAATGTTCATCAGCCCATGCCCGAAGTGAGTTCAGCAGTGTCCCGGCGAAGTACTTTGCTTCATTGTCGATAAGGGTGACCAATCGGTAATTCCCTGGAGAATTCTTGTCCCCTCCTTTAAATATTGGCACGAGAATTGAACCTTGCCAAGAGGGCAGAATGACATTCTCTTGTAAGATGGAAGTAAAGAGTGGCGATAGTTTAGAAGCCCAGAAGGCCGAATCCTCCTTGAACAAAGCTGGGGGGATGCCTCCGGGGCCTGGAGCTCCCTCTTTCCGGCCCTTTTTAATCTGTTTTTCAATTAGGTCCACCGGGGACAATGTTTTGAATGTTGTTGTTTGGATGATTTGAGCTTACTGATTGCTTTTCAGGTAATCGGCTTTGGTAGGGAGATTCTTCTGTGGATAGCGTTTTAGTTATTCGCTCTGGAGGCATGTTTGCTATTTTTAGAGCTTTGCTGCCCTCTACTCCAGGGTATGGATCAAATGTGTCTTCTTGTTGATCGTTGAAGTGGATGTACAAGAAAGAATACCACTCAGATTCGAGTATGTTTGATGAATCGGCTTTCGGGGCATTCCCTCCAAGACTGTTGATAGTACGCCAGAACCTCGCAGAATTATTTGACTTAATGTCTTGGTGTAATTTAGCCCAGAAAGAATTGCAGTGAGCCCTGCGATGTTCTCTTTTTGCTATCTTCAGATGTTTGCGGGCTTCTCTCAGTTTTATTGTTGTTGGTTGGCCCATTGGCTTTGTTTTGAGTTCCCGCATAGCGGTTCATAGATCTTTTTGCTGATCGTATCGCTGGGTTCCCAGAGGATGACTGATTCAACCCATTTGATTTTACGTGCGTTATTGGTTTTGCGTATCTGTCTGTCAATTTCGTTGTGAATGTCGTCCAATTAACCATAAGATCATTGGTTGTCCTACTAGTACTCTCAAAAATTTGTTTTGCCTCAGTTGTTACCTGCTGTAGATTGTTAACTGAGCACTTAATTTGTTTCAAGTTGATCGTGTAGCTTTCAAAAGCTTGAGCCCTTGCCTCAGCGTGTTATACTAGATTAGTGCTAAGCGATATTTCTTGAGGGCTGTGGTCACTTTCTATTCTGTTACCGAATTCAAAACCCAATATTTGATGCAGGAGAGAGAGGCTAACAAAGGTGTTATCAAATAAAGATGCACCATTTTTCGATAAGTAAGAAAAGGCCAGGCGGTTTGTCAGGAAGAAAGCTGCCATTGAGGGCTCTAAGGCCCAGATGTTCCAGGTTTCTTTGTAAGGAGCGTCCCATCCGGTCTTCCTTGTGCCATCCGGGAAGGACCTGCAGAGGTATGACCCAGACGCTTTCCTGTGTTTTAGTTACCTCATTTTCCTCTAAGTCAGACATTAGCCACATATTGAAGTCGCCAGTTAGTATTATATCTGTGTTTGAGAGTCCAGATTTCATTCTTGACACTAAATCAGTCACCTTAACTGTGAAGGATTCCCTCAACGCTGAATTTGGACGAACATATGCATTTACTGGAGTGATGGATCTGGACTGGCTTTTGTTTGTGCTAAATGAGATTCCTACCGACTGGAGAAATTGGGAAGTGCTAGCGAGGTCCCATGAGGTGATTGTGTTTTTTATTGATATATAAATTGCTAAGCCACCACTGCCTCTTCCTGAAGATTTCAGTTTCAACGCTGGGATATAATGTGTTTTGAATCCTTCTACGTGCTGCGGCTCCACGAGCCATGTCTCCTGAAGTAACATTATTTCAAATGATCGTAAGTAGGAGATTGTTGCTGTATCTTCCAATTTGCTTGAAAACCCGTTAATGATCCAGGAGCATATCCTTAGTGGGCAGGTGTCATGACCCGTTTTGTTTGTTATGATGTAAGCGGAGCAGCTGGGTCGCATTCAGGGAGCCTGCCAACCATGACCATGTGCTGGCTTCTTCTGAGTCCCTTTTGAGCGTAGGCTGTTCCTCTCTTACATATGGTGCTTTTAGAACAGAGGAAGGAGTTTTATCATGGGCACTCCTCAAGACTGAATAGACAGCTCTTTTTTCAGCACGTGGAAGCTCAAGGCCTCAGGTTTCTTGCAGGATGTGTGGGTAGCCTGGTTCCCTACCAGGAAGTGTGATTATGCCCCATTGCTTAAAGGTTTCAGTTTGTCGTAAGATATTGTTCATTGCCTCTATTGAGCTCCAAGTGACCTTTGTGCTTTCATTTATTTGACCCTGACCTGGTGGGATGAATTCTATTGATTTAATGTCATGTGAGGTTACGACATTAGACAGGCCTGTCGCTTCTATTAGTTTAATGATATTCCTGCGGTTTATTATGTCACAGCTACCTTTGGACTTGTATTCCAGGTAAAAGAGCGTAAAAGTTGGATCTGCATGAGAGGGGGCCACTGGGAGTCTTGATTGAGGCACTGATGTTTGGGCCCAGTTTATTGGATCTGCTCCTGTCGGGGGTCCTGATGTTTGCACGTTCGTTGTTTTGTAATCGAGTGTATGCGGTGGCATGCTCCGTTCGCTAGAGCTCTTTTGATTTGTGCCACGAGCGGTTGGAACTTCACCTCCCTTGCCCTTCCCCAGTAATGTAAAGTTGCCTGAATGGTCTTGATGTGAGCTGCTGGTTTGTGTCGGATTTGCTGGATTGGCGCTTCCAAGAGGATTCTTGGGCCCGGTGGAACTTTGGCCCCCGGCTTCTTGCGGCGGCATTGGGTCGAAAAATGATATTTGGGTGGTTATGGTTAACTCTTTTTCCCCCTATTGGCTAAGTGATCCTGATCTCCCCCGACAGCGACCTTTTCTGTTGCAGATAACAGTGTGCCAATCTTTTTTTGTTTACTGCTTTCCAGTGGGGTTATTTGAACCGCTTGTTGATTTGTTGCCTCACCAATTCTTCTTGAGTCTTTATGCTCTATAGCTGCAGCTCGACTGAGGGTGTTGAACATAGGGTATAGGCTCAGATTTGGTTTGCTCCTACGGTTCTTATTGCGTCCTTTTCGCTTCCTTTGTCTTTTCACCTTGCCAGTCTTATCTACTATATCCTGATCCGCTTCAGGTGGTGAGGTGGCTTTACCCACAAGTGGGGATTTTTTTGGTCGCTGATTGAACTGCCTATTACTGATATATCCAAGGGTGAGGACAAGGCATTGATTTCATCCCTACGCACCCCTGTATGTGCTGCCACCTTTTCTTTGGTTACTTGACGTGAGTCATCCTCGCTGTTGCTTGAGGGGGATGGCTTGGAGTTTGTGATTTCTTTTAGGTCTGCCAACAGTTTTTCCATCATTACCAGGAGCGTGCTCAGTTTCTCAGTTATTGGTTAGCAATCACATCCTTGTTGTCGGTGTCCTGCGACCTCTTGTGCCCGTCTGATCAGGTTATTCAAGTTTGTAATTTTATCATCTATTTTTGCTACGTACACAGCTATTGGGTTTAAAAGGCTGATTTGTATGTCCATTTTGTTTGCTTGATAGGTCATTGCATCCGCTGACCTTTGTAGAATGTCCAGAGCTGTAGCCCATGCCTTCTCTTGTTTGAATTCCTCCTTCTTCTCCTCGTTTGGGGGTGATGGTGATAGAAAATGGTCAGGGGCATCTTTACCATATGATGACAGCATTTTTTCCCACTCTTTGGATTCAAGGAAGGAGAGGTCCCTCTCCACAGCGTGCGCTTTCTCCGTATGTTGCAAAGATGCAGGCCCAGTAAAATCATGTTGTGCGCTTTGGGCTTCACATTGTTCCTCCCCCCCTGGGGGGTGCAAGTGCTTGTGATATGGATTTTATGAAAACAGAAGGGTGGAGTACTTCTCCCTCTGCATTCAAGTCGAATGCACTTTCTTTTGTGGAAAGATTAGGATTTGTTAGTATATCGACATGATAGCCTCTTTTATTTACACTGTCGTCAGGGGTAACAGTATAATTGGCTACTCGAACACTCATTGACTCACTGTTAAATTCGGTTGAGCGGTCAATGTTGTTAAGAGTAGGGTTTGATGTGCCCGCAGAAGTGGCTGCAGAGTCGCACCTGGGCATTGATTGTTTTGGGGTGGTCTTTGTTGTAGAACTTCCTAAGATTGTATTGTAGCAGCGAGGGCCCCTAAACTGCTCAGCATGGACATGTTAGTGAATCCTTCCTCCAGTGCTGGAGTGAACTCGTCAAATTGGCTGGTGGCTGGCGCTTTGTTGCTTACAGATTTTCCCATCACGTTGTTGCTGCCTGAGCTGCCTTTGCTGATGATCACTGTGGGAATCAGGGGAATGGGTAAACCCTTAATTTTCATATTGCTCGAAAAGACTGCTGACTCTGCGTCTTTCAGGAAGGCAAATTTTGTTGTTATTTTTGGTTGAGTATAGGATAGATGTTGAGCCACCAGGCCTGCTTCCTTAGATTGCACCGGGAGCGTACTGACTGCAGGTCTTCCAGAAACGCTTGTCGACAGGTTCAGTAGCCGGTCAGTATCCATGGTAGGTGTCTCTAGTTCTCTCGGGATCCGTTTCTTTTGTGGGGCTGTATACCTCTGCTTCCCTGATCTCATCCTTTACTTTGGCCGGAAAAGGAAATGTCTGACTGCGGTGGAATTAAAGGTCCAGTCTGGACTCAGCAGTGAACATTCCGGTCTTTTCAATGCTTCTCCACTACGGACAAAATTGCTTTGGGGAATTTACGATAGATTGAATCTCGTCCCAGGAGAGGCTACTTTTTCTCCCCCTTGATCCGGTGCTGCTCAAAATCAGTTCTTATTGGCCACTCTTTTAATAAGCAGTGAACAGTTCGGCAGTTCGGCGTCCTCCTTGACTGCCTGCATCCTTGCGCATACAAGCACAAGCTCAGACTTCTGGTGACGCGAAAACACGGCTGCTAGATCCTGGAAGTCAGTGATTGATCGCAAGTCGACTGCAGTAAGAAACTGCCTCTGTCCCCCGGCTATCAGAGCCCTCAGGAGCTTATACTTGCTCTGACTTTCCTTGTTTACTTACCCCCCTTGTTAACCCCACAGTCAATCCCTAACTCAACCCAAGGTTCTAAGAAGAGCAGGGGAGTAGAGAAAGAAGTATATTGCCTAGTTAAGAGTGGAGGCATGGAGGGTAGAATGGTAGGGAGAGTATGGGGGAATAAGTACTCCACGTGCCTCATCTCTCAATCTCAATCTCCAGTAGCATTCACGTTGCCAGAGAGGCGTCCGCCCCAGTTCACAGGCGCTTGCTGCCACTGGCTACCAGCTCCGCACAGTTAATTAGGCTCAAAATGCCTCCAAAGGAATTGTCAGCTCACTCCACATTTGCGGAGCTTCTACCGCTTTGAAAATAATGTTCGCAGTATCTGCCGTTTTTAAAATGTCGGGTTCGCGGCTCCTGCCGCTTTAGATTCCTGCTCGCGGCTGCTATTGAGCTTTGAAAAGTCAGCGTGGAACCCACCTCCTCTGTAAAGCTCCGGCGAGACTTCCAGCCTAGTGCTCACCTCCATACTGCTAAATCTAGCTGCTATGGTCGCCTAACTTTAGAATAGTCAACACATCGCTCTTCAGAATTTCAGCCATGAAAGCTTTTGTGGGGGTGCTCAAAAGAATCATTGCCCCCTCGAGTTCCACCAGTCCCGGCATGCAGTAGAACCTTTTCACCAAGTTCATAGGGATAGGGTTTTCCTTCTCACCAACCCTAAATTCCTTCCTTGCTATGGTGGTCTCTCAGTTCCACCTTAATCGATCCGTTCAACTCACTGTCATTTCCCATTATCTGACTCAGTACCAGAGTGGGTTCTCCATCCTTTGGTTGTGCAATTAGTCCTCCTGTACTACAGTGATAGAGCTAAACAGTTAAGGAAAATACAACCACTCCAAGCCCCATATAGGGAAGACTTTTTCTAAATCCGGCATTACAAGATGGATAGCGAAATGCATCCAGACATCGATGTTAAAGCTAAGAGAACTCTGCTCATTCCTCCGAGAGCCCACCCCACTCGGAAAAAAGTGCCTCTATGGCCTTCCTGGGGAACATTCCAATAGCTGACATAAGTAGAGCAGCTAGCTGGTCCACACCACACACTTTTAAAAAACATTATTGTGGTGTGGATATGCTAGCACGCAAGCAAGCCAATGTTGGCTAGGCAGTACTCTGTACACTTTTTCAATATACTGCAACACCCATAACATAACCACTGCTTTACAGTCTATGTACAGCATTTGTATCTACAGCCACACATGTCTCGAACAGAATGTTATTTACCCTGTAAGGATCTGTTCGTGTCATGTAGTGCTGTAGATTCACATGTACTCACTCTCCTCCTCGGACACCTATGGCCGTTTCCGTGTCTCTTACTATCTCTTTTTCCTCTTTTTCATGTACATCTCTGTATACCACTCTTCGCTTTCACATTCCATCCTAACCCGCCATGCAGAAAAATAATCTAACAATGGAGTTGGTGACCATACGCATTACCAGCAAGAGGAGTCACAGTACCTCGTGACTCGAAAAACTTATTTGAATAAAACAGCTTGCACACATCCAAGCCCAACACTAGATGAAAGGAGTAGGCACAGCATGGGAATCTACAGCACTTCATGCCACAAACCGATATTTACATGGTAAGAGACCTATTCCTTTTCAAGTTTGTCTTTATCTTCATTTAGAAAATGATTTTGTGCAACCATGATTACACCTTACAAGTTGATAAATTATTTCTTTGCAATAGCTGTTCCTAATAAAGTGTCCATTCAGCTTCACCACCTGTATCAGGCAAAATACAAGATTGTGATGAACATGCGAAAAGAGGGATATTGTTTCTTCTGCAGGTTTGTTGCGCTGTGAGATGGAAAGCTGTTGTGTCTGACTCAAATTACCGTGCTCTAAAGTGTCCTAATTTGTTTTATGAAGAATGAGAGGTTACAAACCATACATCTGAAAGAGACTATTAGTTATGGATTCCTTACCTTAGAATTACCCCAGGCGTCACACTGGATCCTGAGAATTTTTTCCTCAGCATTACCCCTGCGCGTCAGTAGGTGGCTTTGGTCGACTCCGCATTCCTCGTTGGCGTCCTGATCGCCTGAATGTATCTACAAGACGCCTTCCCTGCATGCTGATGTCAGTTCTTTCTTTTTTCACGCCAGCCAGCACAGATTCTGGAGAAATCAGTACCCTTAGTCTTTTTGACTAGAGTTTTATTGGGACTTTTGTTGACTTCTTTTTTTCGAATCTGTCACAAGTTGATGTCGGTCATGGACCCACATCTCGTGTACCTCTGGTGTCTGGAGCAAGACAATACCCTAAAGTTGTGTTCCGACTGCCGGGAGATGAACCCGAAGTCTTTGCGGGAGCGGTCCCGGCCCGGCAGTCAGCACCGTGCCGATCGAGAGGAAGGTCGCGGGTACGGTCGCGGACTCATCACCATCACTCCTCATCGAAGTCTTCGTCTTCAGTACGTCGAAGCACAAGAAGAAGGCGAAGAAGCACCATCGCTCTTTGCTTTCTCCCCGTACGTCTGCTGACACGACGCGGGATGCAGAAGGTCTTCGCCTTTCGGTGCTGCCCGTGGAGCCTGTTGGGTCGGGTCCAAGCTTCCCTCCCTTCTTGGGAGTTTGAGCGACCCCTACCCAATTTCGTAGCTTATACGAAGCCCTCCACTCCATCTTTGGGAAGCCTGACTCCGCTGGCATGCCTTCTGGCCACTCTGGGGGTTTTAGGCCTTTGTTGCCGGTGGCTTTGGTGCCGCAGGGCCTCCAGGGATGGACGTGGACCCTGGCCTCCCCCTCAATATGGACACAGAGCCGACCAGTACTTTTGTACCTCTGTTCTATCCTGGCCCTTATGGCCCTGAGTCTCAGCCAGAGGAGAGTGAGGAGGACTGGGAGGGATCTATTAACCCTCCTGCAGACCAGCTGGAAGAGCCGGACTGGAGAGAGGAACACCCTACCCTTGAGAGCTCAACATTCCAACGGTGCGTTCCATACTGTCCCCCCCGATAGGGAATCCAAAAAGCTGGATCATCTTGGGAAGAAGATGTTTTCTTCCGCCAGCTTAGGCCTGCGGACAGTGAACACAACATGTCTCTTGGGCCCTTACACCCACTCTTTGTGGGACACGGTGGCACAGGTGCTGCCACAGTGCCCGGAGGAGGCCTGGGCATAACTCTTCTGTGCGGTTGCAGAAGGGAGGGATGCAGCAAAGTTCGCCATTTGCTGTGGGTTTGACACCGCTGACTCGCTAAACAGGAGGATTTCAGCATCGGTAGCCCTGAGACACTATGCCTGGCTGAGGTCCACTTGCTTTTCAGGCAATGTCCAATCAACTCTTTTCGACATGCCCTTTGATGGGCGTCACTGTTTTGGTGACAAGGTGGACAATGCGCTCGAGCTCTTCAAGGGCTCTAGGGCTACGGCTAGATCCATGGGCTTCGATACCACCTCCCACCCTGCGCAGTCTGCTTTTCACCCCTTGTGTGGCTACGGAAGGGGTACCCTACCATGTTCTGCCCAGAGCCACAGGCACTTCTAGGCTATCCAGCCTCTGCGGGGCCGGGGACATGGAACCCACCGATGTAGGTCTGAGGGCCAGCGGGCAGGCCAGTCCACCAGTGCCCCCTCTGCAGCAGCCTCCAAAACCTCCTAGTCCGACCTTTCAGGGCCAGCAGTTCCTGGTGGGCGGCAGGATCCGCCAACACCTTCCCCACTGGCACAACATCACATCGGACAGGTGGGTTTTGCAGATAGTTCGAAGGGGCTACTCCCTCCTCTTCGAGACTACCCCTCCATCCATGCCACCTACACTCTCGCATGTTGGAGGATCACCTGGCCCTTCTCCGTCAGGAAGTTGAGGCTCTCTTGGCCAAGGAAGCCATTGAGAGAGTCCCTGTGCCAGAAGTAGGTAGTGGCTGCTACTTGCACTACTTTCTGGTGCCCAAGAAGGACAAAGGCTTGCGTCCTTTCTTAGACCTCCGGGACGTCAACTGCTTCCTCCGGTTGACATTGGCTCAGGTCTTGTCTGTCCTCGACCCTGGAGACTAGATGGTAGCATTGGACTTGCAGGACGCTTAATTCCACATGCCTGTCCTGCCGGCCCACAGGCGTTACCTACGGGTAACGGTAGGCCACGAGCATTTTCAGTTCACCGTGCTCCCCTTTGGCCTTACCAGCGCCCCTCGGGTGTTCACGAAAGTGATGGCGGTGGTTACAGCTCATCTGCGCAGATCAGGGGTTCCAGTCTTCCCCTATCTTGATGACTGGCTGTTGAAGGCAAGCTCGCCCCAGGCTATTGTCGCACCCCTCCTGACTACGCAGACCTCCTGCATTCGCTGGGGTTCATAGTCAACGTGCCAAAGTCGCACCTATGACCTTCTCAGAAGCTCCTCTTCATCGGAGCAGTTCTGGACACAGTGCAGTTTCGGGCCTATCCTTCCGAACAGCGAGTCTGGGATATTCGGGCTATGATACTGATCTTCCATCCTCTATCCCGGATTTCGGTGAGAATGACCCTGAGGCTGCTGGGCCTCATGGCCTCCTGCATCCTGCTGGTGGATCATGCCAGGTGGCATATGCGGGCTCCGTAGCCAGACCTGAAGGAAGTTCCAGTAGGCGCAGCATCAGGGGAATCTGTCCGTTGTCATTCAGATCTTGGCGGGGACTTCACACCAGTTGCAGTGGTGGCTCACGAACCAGGATTGGGTCAACAGCAGATCCTTCTACCTTCCCCAACCAGCGTTCACAGTGGTGACAGATGTGTCCCTCATGGGATGGGGCGGCCATATGGGAACATGGGAGAGGCGGAATCAGAGGCCTCTGGTCTACTGCAGAGTACGGCCTCCACATCAATCTTCTGGAGCTCCGGGCGATTTGTCTAGCACTGAAGGTATTCCCTTTCTTCTGTCAAAGGTAGAGTAGTGCACGTGTTCACAGACAACACTTCCACATGTGGTATTGCAACAAATAGGGTGGAGTGGGGTCATGGATCCTCTGTCGGGAGGCCCTTCATCTCTGGAAATGGCTGGAACATCAGGGCATGTTCCTGGTGATTCAACACCTGGCAGGTTCCCCGATCGCCAGGGCAGATGAACTCAGCCGCCGGTGCTTGAAGGATCACGAATGGCGTCTTCCCTCTGAGATGGTGCAAGGTCTCTTTCAGCAGTGGGGAGAGCCTTGGTTAGATCTATTTGCCACCGAAGTGAACACGCAATGTAAGCAGTTCTGTGCGTTGGAATTTCCAAGGCGGCGCTTGCTAGGCAACGCTTTTCGCTGCAAGTAGAGTTATGGGCTTTTGTACGCTTTTCAGCCTATACCACTTCTGCTCACAGTGCTGAAGAAGATCAAGCGTTACCGGGCCCAAGAAATTATTGTGGCTCCTGACTGGGCACGAAGAGTCTGGTATCCAGAGGTCTTGAACATGGCCATCGATCCTCCGATCAGACTGCCCCTTCGGGAGGATCTTCTGTCTCAGCAGAAGGGGACGGTCCTCCACCCGAACCTGTCCAGCCTCCTCCTCCTTGCATGGAGATTGAGCGGCAACAGTTGACAGCATTTGATCTTCCTCCCGAAGTCTTTAATGTTATTTTGGCAGCCTGGTGTCCCTCTACTAAAACAGGTTACACCTGTAGATGGAACAAATTTGTGGCATGGTGCGCATCAAAGGTTGTGGATTCCCTTTCAGACCCTCTTTCTGAGGTTCTCCTCTTCCTGCTTTCTTTGGCCCAGCAGGACTCTGCTCTGGGCACCCTCAAGGGCTAGTCAGTCAGTCAGTCATAGTTTATTGTATGATTAATTAAAATCTTTACAATTCCCCCCCCCCCCCCATATGAATAAAAACATATAAAAGAAATGTTGTTACATTCAAAATTAAAACATAAATGACATTAACGCAATCCCATTCGTTATTTGACAAAGTGCAAGTGCTTGTCTTTCGCTTCAAAATGTGAAAAACGCGTTCGTTGGGGTTCCTGATTACAAAATCTTTTTCCTAGCTAAAACCCTGATAGCGCTTTAACTTATTTGGTGTAGTCTCTCCCGCTCTACCAATCGAAAAGCATAAAAGACAGACTGTCAGTTAGGCAGCACGTTATGACATCATAATGGGTGCTACAATTTAAAACTAGAACAGCCTAATTAAAGAAAGAATTGAGGACCCTAAAAGGAGGCTGTTCTTTTTGATAATGCAAGAGTTTTCAGGAGTGTGATTTTTTAGTCCATCTATCGGAAGCCTACAACTAAACAGGGTCTCCTAATAATTTTGCATTCTGTACATTTGTTATGGTAGTGGGTCAGCTGTGGCCTTGCAGCACAAATCGTGCTTGTTTAATTTTTACTCCCCATCGGCTTGCCATTAGAATTTCTGACCATTGTCATGTATTTGACCCCCCGGCAGGCCAAGATACTGGAAGTGCCCTCCAACCAGCATATCACCGCTTGCCTGCACGAACGAATGTTCAGATCATTAAAGATGTATTTTAAGTACTGTCTCCTCTGGTCCGTGACTGCTGGGCAAACACATAAGTGGTTTAAAGATTCTGCTTGAAAACCACATAATCGACAGTTCGCGGTTTGAAAGGACTTTTTCCACGATGGATGCAGGTCTTTTGAATCATGCAAACCCATTCAGTAATGTATGAAGCTCTTTTTTTAACTGTAAGCTGAAGTGAGCGGATAGATATGCTTGTGGCTTTAAGGATCCATAAGAATTGATAACGGTCCACCCATGCCGGCGCTTGATAATTGCTTTTTTGTCTACCAGCAGAGATTTCTTTTTAGCTGCATCATTAGCAGCTTTACTGAAGCTTGCTCTATCAACCCCGTTTTCCCATGCTGTTTGTAATTCCAACTCAGCCAATGAGATTCTCAGGTAACTTCCCCGGGAATTCAGTATTTTGAGGTTCATTTGGTGCTTGATTTCATCCCGGCATAATCTATTCATGGTATCTGGATTAGAAAAGTGGAATTTGTGGCAAAGTTTAACCAAGCCACTCATGCCCCGAAATTTCTGATTCTGGAGGCCGAATTCCAGTCCGACCCGAGCTGGTGAGGCAAACTTTGGCAGGTCAAATACAGCAATATAAATCCTTGTCTGAAGTTCGTTTAATAAATCTGCTTCCTTGCCGCACCAGGAGACTAAGCTGGGCTGAATTTGTGCGGCCAAAACTTTTAACAGATGAGTATAGTTCGGGCAGTCCAGTTTTTTGCGTAGTATACTGTATGCATAAATTAACGATTGTGCTTTAGCTTTTATTGCCAGTTTATGTTCCTTATGTGTTGCACCCTGCCCTATTGTTACGCCAAGATATTTGTAGGAGCCTTGCTCTTCCACGGTTGCCCCTTTCACCGATCATTTAAACTTGGTTATTTTGGAATCCACTAGACAAACAATTTTTGTTTTTTCTCTGTTTAGTTCCAATTTTTCCTGGTCCAGGTAGGTTTCTAGGTTGTTTATTGATCTTTGTAATCCAATAGGGGTTTGGCTCAACAAAACAATGTCGTCAGCGTACTCTAAAACGGAAACTGACTCATTGGCCATGTTCGGTGGGTGGCAATCTGCTTTTTCCGTGTGTGTTGTAATGTCTGAAAGGACCAAATTAAATAGGCTAGGTGCTAGAATGCAGCCTTGTTTCAAACCTTGCTGCGTATGGATACTTGCGGTTGTCCTACACCTGTCGCCCCGCTTTACTCTTGCCCAAATATCAGTGTATAGGGCGATTATAGATGTTGAGCATTGTACTAGGCAATCCCCATACTTTGAGTTTCTTCCAAAGACTCCTCCTACTTACTCGGTCGAAGGCGCATTTTATATCCACAAAACATGCGAACAGCTGGATTTTCTTTTTTAGCGCTTTTTCAGTTAAGAGTGCTAGAATGGCCAAGTTAGTTATGGTGCCCATCCCTTGCCTAAAGCCCGTCTGGAACTTGGGAATTATGTTCTTCTCATCCATCCCATCTTGGAGTTGGACTAACAGACAAGAAGCATAAAGCTTGGCCTCTACATCTATCAGGGAGATGAGTCTGTAGTTTCCTGGCTTGCGGTGATCTCCCTTTTTAAATATAGGATGGATTATGTTCGCTTTCCAGGAAACTGGAACGTTAGACTTTGTGTAGATCTCGTTAAAGAGGGGCGTGAGCTGGGAGGACCAGAAATCTGGGTCATTTTTAAAAATTGTGTTGGGAAGCCCGTTTGGACCTGCCGCTCCCTCGGTCTTGAGTTTTAATAGTGTACCTCTTAATTGCTTTATGTTAGTCTAGTTATTTAGCTAATTACTGCCTGTCTCTGATCCTATTGCTCTGCCTTCCATGTGTTCCTGAACGGATGATGATTGTATATTTTCTTGCTCAAGATGCGACCCGCAAGACCCGCTACTGTATTACTGTACAGGTTTCGCACATATTGAATCCACATTTCTTCTCCAATTCCCGCTTCTTGTTGCAGCCTTGGGCCTAAAGACAATTTGTTTATTATGCCCCAAAAATCACTGCTGTTGGGCTTTCTACTTGCGCTCAGTAATTTCGTCCAGATGGTATCCTTATACGCTGTTTTCGCGCTCCTTAGCTTCCTCCTGTAGTTGCTCCTTAATTCCTTCAACTTATGTTTCTCGATTTTTCTACCCATTTTTGCCTCCCGTGATTGTAGTCGCACCTCTCTTGCAATCCCTCTTTTTTTGTTCTCTTAACTCATTATTGAACCATGGTTCTCTTTTGGTCACTGTCCTTGATATGCTACCCGGGTTGGTTGGGAATCTTTGCACAAGTAACTTGGCCAGCTGTTCCCAAGTTTTTGCACGCTCATCTTCTAATTGCGGGCCCAATTTGCCCAAGAATTCCCTAGCTGTCTCCTTTATAGTTTTCGAGGCCACTCCCCGCCATTTTAATTTTCGTAAATTGAACTTTTCTGGGTGTTTCATCATGGAATTCATTTTTTGTGCAGGCTTTACTTTAATATTCATTCTCAAGATGTGGGGTAGGTGATTGCTTTCAACTCGTGGGGTGATTTTGAATGTGTCGACTTGTGGGAGCAACTTGTTGCTGATGATGGTAAAGTGGGAAACATCCTTTACAACGCAACTTTTACCACGCAGTGCCTTTACGACGCAACGTTTACAACGCATTGCTTGGGGGCGCTCTAGGATAGGGAATAGGTTTAATTTACTATCCAACACCTTCCCTACTATCCACGGGGACTGGAGTTGGAATAGTAAATTAAACTATTCACTATCTAGCGCCCCAAAGCACTATGCGTTGTAAAGGCATGCGTTGTAAAAACCGCGTTGTAAAGGCATGCGTGGTAAAAGCGTGCGTTGTAATGTCATACATCCTGGTAAAGTCTATGATTAAACAAACGTTTCTGCTCAAGTATGTGGCTGCTGCTGATATATCTCCAGGTGTGTTGCCGTTCAAGATTGTCAGGAGTTTCAAGTCTGTTCACTAATATTTGAACCCCCCGGTTATCTTGCCTTTTACTTTCATTCAGAATTTTTTCTATAAGGTTACAGTTGAAGTCGCCTGAGATGACCATTTGGCAATGCTGGTGACTTCTTTGCATTGATTTTATTAAATTCATTAGAGTAGTGTATTTTCCTTTCTGCTTCTTTCTCTCTGGGTGAATGTAAACGTTGACTAATAAAGGTTGCCACTTTGATTCTTCAGACGTGTGTTTACCGCATAGTTTGATCACTTGGACCCAGTTAGTCCCCGTATCCAATTCTTCGGTTGACCAGTCCTGTTTTTGTGCATTGTAGATTGATAGGCCCCCTCTAGAGTGCCCAAAGATTGAAAATCTTTCTGCCAGGCAATGGTATTCTATAAATCCTGGAATTGAAGTTGGAGTCAATTTCCAGATTTCCTGGAGCAGGATTATGTCTTGTTAAAGAAAGAAGAGAAAGGTTTTGTGATCCTGCCCCATGTCTTTAAATCCATGGATGTTCCATGAGCAGATAGTTATGCTGGCTGGTCAGACCTCCTCCCTGTTAAGGACCAGCATCCTTTCTCCTGTTGATGTTTTCAGTTCTTCATTAGGTATACTTATTGTTTAGCAATTTGGGCACCCAAGACCAGTCCCAGTTGTCCAGTAGTCTACCCTTCGTGTTTGCAGGACTTTCCGTTACGTTAGCCCTGTTCTCGTTAGGAGGCATCGTGGGAGTGTTGGATCGCACGCCACGTATGCATGTTTTGTGGCTTTTCCCCGGTGTAGCTCCCTCTCTTAGATTTTTTAGGAGGGGATGTGGGTACCTTGGACGTTTATGAACCCTCAGCATAATTCCCCAGTCTCCAAACCTTGCACTCATAGAGTGTATTTTGTCCACCAACTGTCGCTGTCTGACCTTGAGGTTTGTTTAAATTCTACGCCAATTAGGTCTTGTGAGGGAATTCCTTTTAGTTCTGGAATTTCTTTGAATAGCCTTCCTTTTGTCGTGTATTCGGGTACGAATGTCAATTTCGATTCGGACCCCTCAGAATAGTTTTGGTCACTGTTGAAGGATTGTGGGATTTCATCTTTTCCTGATTCGGAAAAACCTGTTACTGGGAGTTCATTTTTGAATCGTGAGTCTCGCTCCATAGGGTCTGCCTTTACCACCTCCAATTTCGTTGCCACTGTTCCTACGTTCTTCATTGCTCTTGTCGCTGTTGACTCCTGTTCTAGTTCCGAATAATGGAGCTTACAACTTTGATCCTTTCCAGTTATTGTAACCTCTATTGGTTTGTTAATATTTTGAACTTTGGTGGTTGTTAATACCTGCAACATCTTGACTGGTGAGACTTACCACTTTTCCGGTTCTGGCCCTTTTTTAGGTCTCGGCCGCCGTAGGCTGCGCTTGCGTAGTCTCGCTGGCGAGATTTTATGTTTCTAGAGTATGGGGCTTAAACCCGCCCCTCTTCTCCATTGGCTGGCTTCCTAAACGGAGGCCAGCCATTGGAGAAGAGGTTTGTCTTTTGATTTAATCCCAGTCTTTTTCAGATTGAGGGATGTGTTTTTTCGGTCCTTTCTCTGATGTCCTCATTCCAAAACACGCCCCATCACACTGCCTGCACGCCCAAGTCGGCTCTCTGATTGGTTGACAACTACCAAAGGAACACTACCATTGGTGTTCCTTATTAACCAATCAGAGGGCCGACTGGCGCGTCCCAGCAGTGTGAGCAGACACACTGTAGTCTCTCTGTGTCCCTTTTCGCCAGCAGCAAGATGGCTGCGCCTTAGGCGAGCTTCGCCAGCCGAGCGCAATATCCTGCATCATCCTGCTCGAGTAAGAGGAATCCGCTCGCAAATCAGGTGCGCCCCGGCCCCGCAGCTTTCGGGGAGTCCATTTTGCTGTGCCTCTTGTCAATCTGGCGCTCAGCGGTGCTGAAATTGCTTTGACTAGGCTCCTGCGGGCCACCATTTTCTCCTGGTCCACGCGGCCTTCTGTCTGACCTGTGCAGACTTTGGGCCGGTGGCTGGTGTGGCGTCGCTGTGCCACATTCTTTAGTCCCTGTTGGGCCTGGCCGTTTTTACCGGGTGACGGTAGGGTCGCCGCCGGGTGCGACCCATGTGCTCGACCTGATCTTGAACCCCTGCTGCCGTGAAGCCCGTGCAGTAGCGCGGCCTCGCCTGCCTGGCCCAACCTCGCCTGCCTGGCCCGACTCCGGCCCTGTGCGACCCGGCTGGCAGGGCGCATATCTGGGCTTAGGCTTGGACGATCCTGCCCGGACCCTATGCTACATCTAAACACTCGGTAAGGAGCGGAGCTGATGGGAGGCCCATCCCAGCGTGAGGCAGCTCATCGCAACATTGCGCACTACGACCTCAATCTGCTTACTGGGCCCATTACAGTTGCCGGTGCACCTGTTCATCACCCGCTGTGCTCCTTTGCCGGCATTGCCTTCCCTCCACTGGGCCGATGGAGAGCCTGCCCTGAGACTGGCGGCTGACCCTTGCCTCCCCGTGCTGCTGCTGATCCACGGGGGCACCGCGGCGTCAAGCCACTGCTGCTGAGCGTGCTCCGCTCCACGTCTGAGCCCAACCGCCAAACCTGCCACTTCCCATGCCCCCTCCTCTTACATCCTCGGGGCCATCCCCACTCCCCAGCAGCACGTGCCGTCCCCCGCACTGCTCCCTCAGCAGCCTCCCCAGACCCCTCCGTTCCAGTGAGCACGTGCCCTTTATCCCGCCGCCAGTCCCCTCTCCACACTCTGCAACCAGCCCTCCTCGCGTCACCCCTTCTCCGCGGCTGGGTCTGCCTGGCCCTCGCCCTCCTTCCAGCCCTCTCCCCCCTTCCAGCCCTCTCCCCTCTTCCAGCCCTCTCCCCTGCACGACCAATGCCCCTCCCCAATAGCCATCTTCCTCGCCTCCCGCCGTACGAGCCCACTCCTCTCCGTCTCCTACCTCACTGCTGATGGTGCCTGAAACACTCGGCAGCATGGACACCGGCGGGCCGGCTCCTCGGGAGGCCGCGGCTGCCTCGGCGGCTACTTCAGAGGGGCGGGACCCGGGTATTGTCACACAGATCTGGCGGGAGTGCCGTGTGAGTGAAGGGCTAGCTGGGTGGTCGGGCTCAAGGTGAGGTAATAGGAGGCTGGGGTAATGGCTCCTGGCGTTAAGCCAGTCTTCAGGCGTAGTCAGGGTATCGATAAGGGACGGCGTGATGATAATGGGGGTTCCTTCCCTACGACCCCTTTAGGGTTATTCATAAAAATGTACCCGCTTCAGTAATCTTTGAGTGGTTTACGTACCCTGGTTGAGATAATCTACGAAGCCGCAGAAAGATTGGATGCGAGACCTTTGCTTACAGGAGTACGAGGGTTCCCAGGAGCGAACACGATTCTTGGTGAAGACGTCCTGATACACTATAAATAAGTTAACTGAGACAATATTTTTCTGTGGGATGGTGGGTTAATTGTGCGGGGAGGGAAAGATGAGTCACATAATGGGTAGGTGGGCAAGAGGTGTTAGAACGCGGTCGGGAGGTGAACACGTGGGTCGTGCATTAAAAGATAAGGCCTTCCCAGTGAAAACCCGGTATGTTGGCTCGTCCGGCCACGCCCCTCCACGGTGCTTACTTCGGCTTCGCATGGTCGCCAGGTCTCCCTGTGTGGGGGTGCAAGGCACGGCAGAAGGCTCCTTCCTTCCTACACTATTGGCTCACCGCATCACCTTCTATCTGCTCTGCTCCCACCCCTCGGGCCGCCAGCCCCTCGCTCTGATTACTAGAGTCCCTTGGCACCAAGGTGCGCATGGATGTGAGGGAGCTGAGTATGGTGCAAAGAAGGAACCTCAACATGGGCAAGGCATGCGCTACCTGCAGGTGAGAAAACGTTATAGTTGCCAGTGAGGTTCCGCTTCCGAGCATGTAGTATGCTGAGATGTGATTGCTCGCTTTTCTTGCCTCTGCCTCCTGGTTGTGCTCATTTTTCTTGCCTCTGTTCCCTGGTTGTGTTCGTTTTTCTTGCATCTGTTCCCTGGTTCTGCTAGTTTTTTCTTGCCTCTGTTCCTTGGTTCTGCTTGTTTTTTCTTGCCTCTGCCCCCTGGTTGTGCTCGCTTTTCTTCCTCCGTTCCCTGGTTGTGCTCGCTTTTCTTCCTCCGTTCCCTGGTTGTGCTAGTTTTTCATGCCTCTGTTCCCTGGTTGTGCTTGTATTTTCTTGCCTCTGTTCCCTGGTTGTGCTCGTTTTTTCTTGCCTCTGCTGCCTGTTTCTGCTTGTTTTTTCTTGCCTCTGCCCCCTGGTTTTGCTCGTTTTTCTTGCCTCTGTTCCCTGGTTGTGCTCATTTTTCTTGCCTCTGTTCCCTGGTTGTGCTCCCTTTTTTTGCCTCTGCCCCCTGGTTGTGCTAGTTTTTTCTTGCCTCTGTTCCCTTGTTGTGCTCGATTTTCTTGCCTCTGTTCCCTTGTTGTGCTCGCTTTTCTTGTCTCTGCCCCCTGATTGTGCTTGTTTTTCTTGCCTCTGCTCACCTGATTGTGCATGTGAAAGAATATAATCATGTAAAACAGTAATTGGTCTTAGCTGGAGACAGTTCTGACAATACAAAGTGCATGTACGTCAATGCGAGATATATAATAAATAACAAAACTAGGTATAGAAGATCAGCACTTCACTTCAATTACTTTAGAGCTAGCGTGTGTGTGTGTGTGTGTGTGTGTGTGTGTGTGGCTGTGTGCGTGTGTGTGTGTGTGGCTCTGTGTGTTTGTGGCTCTGTGTGCGTGGCTCTGTGTGTGTGTGGCGCTCTGTGTGTGTGTGGCGCTCTGTGTGTATGGCTATGTGTGGCTGTGTGTGTGGCTCTGTGTGTGTGTGTGTGTGTGTGTGGCTCTGTGTGTGTGTGTGTGTGGCTGTGTGTGTGTGTGTGTGTGTGTGGCTCTGTGTGTGTGTGGCTCTGTGTGTGGCTCTGTGTGTGCGGAGCTCTGTGTGTGTGGGGGGTTCTGTGTGTGTGTGCAAATGCAATAGGTCTCGCATTTGCGAGAGATTAAGCTATTACTCTCTACTACTCTCTAATGATTACCTATTGCTATTGTAAATGACAATACCATATATTTATCGGTTAAAAAAAAAACAATAAATGAAAAAAATTACATTTGCAATTCCAATAGCTCTAACTTTAACAAAGACGAGACCATTGCATTGTAAATGCTTGTTTTCTCTCCTCATGAGGATAATCTCCTATTTCTGTTTTTGGACCTCTGTTACACCGAAATTCACTTTTATCTAACGCTTGAGGTGTTTTTTCTTGCCCTACTCCTATGTCAATTACTTGGTTTCTTTCTGATTGCTGCACGTCCTGATTGTGTATCTGGCCTATTTCTTTCTCTAATGGAGGGCCTACGCCCATATGAAGGACTTGGTCCATCTTTTGAAGAATGGGCGGGGAAATAGAGATCATACTTTGTTGTCTTCGCTTGGAGTTCGCAGTGACTTTGCTTTGGTCTACAGCAATTTGTGCAGCCCCAAGCGAGGGCGCATTCAAAGGATTATTATTTTCCCCTTGCGGTGTTTTAATTGTGAATATCGGAAAGATTTTCTCAAAAGCTGGGCCGTTTTTTTGGTTTGGCAACTGCCGGGGACTTGAGGGAGCACTGTAAACGCCAAATCAAGCTAGGCAGCAAGAAGGCCTCCTGGTTCAACGATGATCTTAAGAAATCCAAGAAACTCTGTCGCTCCCTCGAGAAGGCCTGGAAAAAAGACCCAAACACCAGCACCAAGGACGCCTTCAAAAACGCCACCCGCATACACCACCAACTTATCCGGTCTGCCAAGAAAGCCGCTCTCAAAGACCGACTAGATAACAACGCCCACAACAGCAAGGAATTATTCAATATCGTCAAAGAATTTACCAACCCATCAGCCAACTCCAAAGACATCACCCCCTCCCAAGCCCTATGCGACTCACTAGCTTCCTTCTTCCACAACAAAATCACAGACATCCACAACAGTTTCAACAACCGACCCAGAGACCAACCCACTCAACCTACTGCAGGACCTTCACCCAACTTGAGCACCCTTAACGAATGGAACTCAATCTCAACTGCGGACACCATCCGACTGATGAACTCCATCCACTCAGGATCCCCAACTGACCCATGCCCTCACCACATCTTCAACAAAGCAGACTCCATCATAGCTCCACACCTCCGAGACGTCATCAACTGCTCCTTCAACTCCGCCACCTTCCCGGAAAGCTGGAAACACGCAGAACTCAGCGCCCTTCTGAAAAAACCCACAGCTGACCCCACCGAACTCAAAAACTACCGCCCCATATCGCTTCTTCCTTTCCCGGCCAAAGTCATCGAGAAAGCTGTCAACAACCAGCTCGCCACCTTCCTCGAAAGCAACAAATCCCTCGACCCCTCACAGTCCGGATTCCGAGCCAAACACAGCACTGAGACCGCACTCATCGCAGCAACAAACGACATCCGAACGCTATTGGACAATGGAGACACAGTCGCCCTCATCCTCCTCGACCTCTCCGCAGCCTTCGACACAGTCTGTCATAGCACCCTGTTACAACGCCTCAGAAACATCGGAATCCAAGGAAAAGCACTGGAATGGATCACCTCATTCCTCACCGGAAGAACTCAGAGAGTCCGGCTCCCTCCATTTAAGTCAGAGGCCTCTGAAGTCATCTGCGGTGTGCCACAAGGATCTTCACTCAGCCCCACCCTCTTCAACGTATACATGAGCCCCCTTGCGGCCATCGCACGCCAACACAACCTCAACATCATCTCCTACGCTGACGACACTCAACTGATCCTCTCACTCACCAAAGACCCTAACACCGCCAAAAACAACTTACACGAAGGAATGAAAGAAGTAGCCGAGTGGATGAAGCACAGCCGTCTGAAACTTAACTCAGACAAAACAGAAGTCCTCATCTTAGGTACCTCCCCCTCCGCCTGGGATGACTCTTGGTGGCCAGAAGCCCTTGGAAAACCACCCATCCCGACGGACCACGCACGGAACCTGGGCGTCATTCTCGACTCCTCACTCTCGATGACCAGACAAGCCAACGCCGTCTCATCATCTTGCTTCAACATTCTTCGCATGCTCAAAAAGACATTTCGCTGGATCCCCACCGAAACTAGAAAAACGGTCACTCACGCACTGGTCACGAGCCGCTTGGACTATGGAAACACCCTATACGCCGGTACCTCCGCAAAAATCCAGAAAAAACTCCAACGCATCCAGAACGCCTCAGCCAGGCTCATACTAGACATCCCGCGTAAAGAACACATTTCTGGTCACCTGAAAAACCTCCACTGGCTCCCCGTAAATAAGAGGATTACTTTCCGCCTCTGAACCCACGCACACAAAGCACTTTACGAACTTGGACCCGAATGCCTCAACACACGACTGTCCTTCTACACCCCCTCCCGCCAGCTACGATCCTCCAACCAAGCCCTTGCCACTGTACCTCGCATCAACAAAACCACCATGGGAGGTAGATCCTTCTCCTACCTGGCAGCTAAAACCTGGAACTCTCCTCCCACTCAACTACGCCTTACTCAGAACCACCTAGCATTCAGAAAACAACTTAAAACCTGGATATTCGACAAGAATTCCCCCCCCCCCCCCCCCCCCCCCCCCCCTTCCCAAGCGCCTTGAGACCCTATGGGTATGTAGCGCGCTATACAAATCCTTGACTTGACTTGACTTGATCTGTTTGGGAGTCTGTTGTATCCGGTTGATCAGAAAACTCGACTTGCTTTGATTCGCCCTTGGCATTTCTGCTTGCCACTGTTATTGATTTAATGTCTTTTGTTTTTTCCTCTGATTCGAATTTTTTTTGGGTTTCTTTGTTCTGCTTTTTGTTACAAGATTGTTTTACTACCCCTAAGATGTCCTTTAGGATTTTTGGGAGGGTTACCAATTTCTCAATAATTAAGCCACAATCCCAATTGGGCGATTGTTTGTTGTTATCTATTTGCTGATCCATATTTCCCCTGCATTTTGGTATTTATGCCCTAAATGTGCCTGGCAATTAGATTTATGAGATCTATTTGAACTTCCATTTTATCTGATTGGTAGTTCAAAACCCTTATTGCTTGATCCAGAGTACGTATCAGGGTTTAAGTCCATTGTGTGTTTGAGTAGTCTTCATGGTACTTCTCAGATTCCCCTGACTCGAGATCTATCCTGCTAACGGAGAAATTGTTATTGGGGGTGAAAGGTTTATTTGCTTAACTCTTGTGGGACTATGGCTGTCCTACACTAATACAAGCTGTTGAAGATTGTACTTGAGTGGTGGGCTTAATGGGGTGGATGCTGCCATTCTGGATCTACTCTGTGGTGTTTTCCTACTTGTTTCTGATTGTAGGTCATTTCTTTGGGATTCTTTTTCCTGAGAATTGGTTTCCAATATTTTCAGGATTTCCACTAAGTTGGAGTCGTTTAGTTGGGAAAATGATTTGGCGCGGGCTACTTCCGTAGGGCCTGCCCGTACTGCAGATTTATTTGTTTTTAATTTGTCGTCCTTGGAGCCCTTTGCATTTGAACGGACTTCTTCTGTGGGGCCTCGCCGTGCTACAGGTTTGTTTAACTTTGATTTTTCATCCTTCGGACCCTTTGTGGTTACATGTCCCTCCAGGGCTACGTTTCTAGCTGCAACGCTTCCTTTTAGGTTTTTTTGCTCTCTTTTCCTCCGTGGTTTTCTCGGTTCCGCCCTCCAATACTACGCTGTTGATTGTTTCAGTTGCGTTTGTATTGGAAATTATTGCATTCCCAGTAGATTTGAATGTTTTGTTATGGCAATTGTTGTCGGCTTTGACTGGTGCACATGTGCTGTTGTGGTTACCAGCTTGCCTACAGCTAAGTTTGCCATATTTTTTTGTAGGGGCAATTCCCCTTGTGCTGTATTGTTGGAATTTACTAATGCCTGTACGGGGGAACCACTTAATTTGTCGGGGAGAATTGGGCTTGGCAACTGGGAGGCCTCAGCTGTTGGAGCGTAAATTGCCACCATTGAGTCCTTTAAAAAGAAGAATTTGAGGATCCCTGTTTTGTTTCTCGGGCTCGGCGTTGTTGTTGTCGGAGTCTGTGTTAAAACCAACCTCTCTCTTAGGCCTGTTGTCTTTCCTGTTTGATTAAAGAGTGAGCCCTCCTCAGTGGATTGTTTAAGTTTAGTTTTTGTTTTATTTGATTATTTGCCTGTTACCACTTGCCAGATTTTCCCCAATCTCATTTCCTTAGTGAGTTTCTTAAGTTAGTGCTGCAACTCACTAGATTGATCTGACCTGATTTGGATCCGGTTAATTGGGGTCAGTTAGAGTTCTCCTTTTTGTGTGCACTCAAAAAGCTGAAAGAGCCTCGGGATCGGGCTCAGCCTCGTCCTCCTCTATACCTTCTTTGTACCACCTCTGAGCTGCCACAATGTATTTCCACAGTCTCTGCTACCGACGCCGCCCCCAAAGCATGCTTCCCATGCAGGGCTGATAGCGATAAAATTCTCCGCCTCTCCTCAGCAACAGCCTCCTCAAAGCCTTCTCTCAGCCGCCACAGTACACGGGCGTGGTAGGGCGTGGGCGTGGGCGTGGGCGCAAGTATGCACGAGTTGGCAGGCAATCAAGGGGGGCAGAGTCCCAACTTCTACGACCCCTCCAGATCCCCTCCTGCTCCTCTGTATCTTATCCCACGCAGTAACCACTCTCAGGCTGTGGTGCACCTCCTCACCTCGCTGTTCTCTTTGTTCTTCCGGCGCTCTCGCTCTCCTGCTCTCCTACTTTCCAATCTCCAATCCTCCAGTCCTCCTCTGCCTTTGCACCTGAGCTTTGCACATGGGCTCACGAGCTCACGAGCCCGAGCCCAAGGGCAGACCCGGGGGGCGCTCGTCGCACTGCTGGCGTGTCGTTCGTCTCCCGCAGCCCCACTGTGGCCCCTCTATGGCTCCCGGTAATCCTGAAGTGCTGGAGGCGCTATGGCTGCAGGATTGAGATCTCCGCAGCTCTGGGCAGTTCTGAGCTGCTCCCGCGGGTCGCCGGCGGTTTTGGGCATTGGTCTCCAGATTAGATTGTGGCTCACGGCTCCCGCCTGCTGCTTGCCTCTGTCTCTGCTCTGTGCTCGCGCCTCAACGAGCTTGGACAAGGGCTATATTTCGGCCTTTCTTCGCCTTTCTGATCAGCCTTCTCTTTTCAAGTTCCCTATTGTAAATTGTTTCCTTAAGCACATTACTCATCTATTACCTTAGTAATTCCCCAGTGGGACTTGAACCTTGTTCTGACTTACCTTATGTGTGCTCCATTCGAGCCGCTACATAATTGTCCTCTAAGTCTCTTGACATTAAAGACTGCTTTTCTGGTTGCCATCACCTCTGCTTGCAGGGTGAGTGAGCTTCAGACCCTTTCTTCTAAGCCTCCTTTCCTGGCTGTTCATCCAGACAAGGTTGTCTTTCGAACCTTCTTTTCTTCCCAAGGTAGTTACCTCGTTCCACATAGGATAGACTATCACTTTGCCCACCTTCTTCCGGCCTGCATCCTTCTAAAGAGGAGGAGAGTGTAGGAACGGGATAAACTATAATGACAAACTTTCCATGCATCAATGGATGCTCTTTTAGAGTGGCCTTCTTATAGAGACATCTACCTGCTGATTGCCCATCTTAGTAAATTCCTCTGTTGTCAGACTGGATCTGAAAAATCTTGAGCAGTAACTCTGTGCACCAGTAGATGGTGTCCAACAGCTCTGCATCAAGTGCATCAGAAGTGATGTGAGTGATGCCTATATAGGCTGCGCCCTGGCAAGCTGACATCAGTTCCTTTCTTTCTGTGCCAACAGCGTGGATTTTAAGAGATACCTCCAAAAAGTTTCACTACTTTTTTCACCACTTGACGAGGACCCTGTCCCCCTCTCTGGCTCCAAACTGGTGCTGCCTCAGTGCTGCTCGACGTCAACACCAGCACAGCCTGGATCTTGTCATACCGCCACAGACTTGCCATGTTTGGACAGACCCACCTTCCTGGATGGGGGTGATGATGAAGAGGGCTATGACCTCCTGGAAGATGATTCCTACAAAATAGAAAACTGGCTGGAGGACCTGGTCAACACCAGTGGTCTGGACACCTCCTCAGACTCTGGCCTAGTGTCTCCTTGGGGCCTTGCCATGGAGTAAGGAGTGTCCTTCACTGTGGTTCTGCAAAGGGCAGCGGATGTGTTTTAGCAGCAACAACCCTCCAAGGTCAAGACCAACGTTTTGACGTTTCAACCCGAGAAAGCTCTGCATAGTCCCTCTCCCCTTTAGTGAGTGCCTCCATGACGTTTTTCTGGGGGCCTGGGCTAAACCCTACATTGTGGCTGCCGTTCACAGGACAATTGCCCATCGCCACCTCCCCGCTCCCGGCTAACCGGCCTTCCTCACACAGTATCCCTTTCCCAAGAGCCTGGTGGCGCAGGCCTCGACAGCCAAACTTACCATAATTTCCTTTGCTAGCACTCCACCGGATAGGTGATCAAAGAGGCTGGATAACTTTGGCTAGAGTATCTTTTCCTCCACCAGCGTGGCATTGTGGTTGGTGAACATCACGTGCCTCTTGGGCCTATATACTCGCACCTTGTGGTACCCAGCTGCTGCCCATGTATCCAGAAGAGGGCTGGGCCCTCTTGAACCAGGCACCAAAAGATGGCCAAGACATACTCACCAGGCCTCTCCTCAGATTGCTGTTGACAGCAGCATTCTTCCTTTCGCCCCTTCTGTGACCATGGCTCCCATGTGCATCTGCAATTCCAACATTACCTACCAGGCTAGAAGGCTTCTTAGTGCTTTCATGGCCGGGAATGTGGATCCTACAGAGGACATAGATCCCACACCCAGCATACTGACCAGTCCCCCATACCTCTGGCTGCAGCAGCTTCTGAACCTCTTTAGTGGGTCCTCAAAGCACGCCCAACTTGTTGGCGGCAGGATCAGGCACCGCCTGCCCAAATGGCAAGCAATAATCTCCTGAAGGCGGGTGCTCCAAATCGTGCAGCGGGGTGATGTCCTTCCATTTCAGGAAACGCTTCCTACCTTGTCACTATCCTCAGAGCAGCGTACGGAAGACCATCTCTTCTTCCTCCATCAGGAAGTGCAGACTCTATTGGCCAAAGATGCCATCAAGAGGGTAACTGGCATCAGAAGTTGGGGGTGGTTGTTATTACTGCTATTTTCTGGTGCCAAAAAAGAATGGAGGCCTCCACTCTTTCCTAGATCTCCATTACGGCAACACCTTCCTACGGAAAGAGAAAACCTGGATGCTCGCCTCGGGTCACGTTGTGTCTGCCTTGAACCCTAGAGACGGGATGGTAGTGTTGGACTTCCAGGACACACATTTTCACATTCCTGTCCTGTAGGCCTACAGGTTTTGCCTGCAGTTCTCTGTAGGCTATGAGCATTTCTAGTTCGCTGTGCTCATCTTTGGCCCCACCACTGCCCCTAAGGTGTTCATGAAAGCAATGGCAGTGTTTTCAGCACATCTACAGAGGTCAAGGGTCCCAGTCTTCCACTGACTCAATGACTGGCCGTTTAAATGCAGGCTCATTCCAGGCAGTCGTCGCCCACCTCCACACTACGGCGAACAACCTGCTCTCACTGGGGTTCGCTATCAACATGCCAGAGTCAAACCTGACTCCTCAGAAGCTCCATTTCATCAGAGACATTCTGGACACTGTGCATATCACACCTACCCTCAGGAGCCGAGAGTCCAGGACATTTAGGCTATAATCCTTATGTTTCACCCTCAGTCGTGGATTTCGATGAGTCTGGCTCTAAATCTGTTGGGTCTGATAGCCTCCTGCATCCTGTTGATGAAGCAGGCTCAATGGCATACAAGGGCTGTACAGTGAGACCTGAAGTCCCAGTGTGCCCAGCATCAGGGGAATTCCTCCGACCTGGTCGAGATTTCAGAATTGATGATTGCAAATGAATACTAGATGTGCGATTCCATCTCTTAAAAAGGGAACACTACTACCTCTTTCTTGTTAATATAACATATGTGGGAATCAGCACTCAGTTCTTCTGATAGTGTGATTGGAAACTTAGTTGTTTTCAATAAATTAGTTTGATTTTCACCAATAACACAATGGTGAATTCTGATGATGACAGAGACAAAATATCCAATGATACATTTTCAGGTACAAGTATACAAAACAAAAGTCCCATCACAGTTGAGGTGAAGCCTCAGAGCTTGAAACGACTATTTATTAAACTTGAAAGAATAAGAAAACAAGAACTCTCACGATGGTGGGATTTAACTACTTTGAACAAGTATATAGAAATCAAGCAGGTACCACGAGGGCTAAGAGTTATAATTTTCCCATCCTTCGAAGATCTGGACCGAAATCTTTTGGGTGAGTGGGTGAATCTAATATCCTCATCCTCTTTGGGGATGATGGATATACTAATAAGACATTCAGAAAAGAAAAGGTCCAAGCTATTAGAGGAGATTGAAATGATTGAAAGTGAAATCCAAGCCTTGAATCTTGAAGAAGCAACAGAAAAAAACTTAAAGATTTTGAAGGAGGTTTTGAGTTCTCATCAAAATTATATGAAGGACAAAAAAATACGAAACTTAAATGCGATGAAAACAATTACAAAAGTGGTAGGATCTATACTTTTGCTAAAAGATTTGATGAGTACACACCGAGAGAGAGTGGAAAAGTCTGGTGAGGGAAAACAAGTAGCCTCCATGTCTGCAAGTGAATCAGATCTGTCAAGTATAGCCAGTGGATTAAGTGACATTAGAAGTGAGATTCTGACTAAGTAAACTGAGAACTGCAATGTCGGAGCAGGTTCATCCTCTTTTTTTAGACAAACTAAAATGGTACAGAAAGGGAAACAGAGTAGTTTTCCAAAAGAAGGATTCCGGTGGAAGAGAACAAGAGGAGGCGGGAAAAATAGAAAACAATCAAAACAAAAGAGTGCTCAGGTCATCGCACGCCATCAGAAGAACTGAATGCTAGGATAAATAATAAATCTGATGTAATTGATAATGATGCAATGTGCCCCAAAATGATGTCTCACAATGTTTCAATTGTCAATTTATCGAAACATGAATTATCAGATGCTGAAATGTCTGTGATACAAAAAGGATTGAGTTTTTGCCCAGTGTCCCAACCCAATTTTGCTCAAATACATGTTGATCTCTTTAAGTATACACGGAAATTGAAATTAAGGAATTTTTTGACGCAAATTACAAGCAGTGTCAGATACCATTGTATACTGTAACAAAAAGTGATGAGTATTAAGGATATACAAGATCTACATATTTTACTATCCATTGATGACAGTATGGGAGATGTCCCAAGCATAGGAGAACTTTTGCGAGATTTAGAGATAGACACAGACCTGACTTTGGACAGTGGCCTCAAGACCAAATCGAAATATGTACCTGTATTACCCATATATAACATGATAGACTGTTTCTATAAAGCTGTCACACAAGATCTATATAGACTAGAGGATAAAGGTCAGAAGAAACTGTGAGGTTTCAAAAACAACTTGACCGAAACAGAAAGAGCAGCACTTGTGAAACTCTCCAACTATTCAGACGTAGCAATAAAGGAGGCAGACAAAGGGGGCAACATTGTCATAATGGATTTGGAAATGTATACCAACGAAATTGATAAACAATGGACTGGGAGTGACACATAAATCAAGATTTTGAATAATCCGATAAAAGAATTAACACCACTTATTGAAAAGACATTACATTTTTATCTTCACTCTGGACTTTTGTCAGAAATGGAGTATAAATACATGCTGAATTTGACACCCAAGGGCAGCATGTATTTCATTCATTCATTCAAGAAACTTTATTTCGGTTTGTTATAACCATACAAACATTTTCACTTTTCCACAGTTCATTTATAGTTCTAAGTATTAAAATACATTGTATGCTATCAGAGGGGAGAAGACAATTGTTAAAACAGTAGAAATTTAAATAATTAAAAAACATTTTTTTTTAAATTTAGAATAACATTTGTTGATCCAAATAATTCTCAAGTCTCAGTAAATGAATACATAGGTTGCCTTGTTATTTAAGTAATTTCCTTCGGATAGACCACATAGAAAACAGAAACTTAGGTATAGCAGACACTATCAAAGGATTCGTGTCAGACTTCAGGATCCTTAAAAAAAGCATGGAAGTCCCTTATGCCCAAATTATTACATAGTTGTATTATCCACTTTCTTCGTATAAGTGAATAGGCTGGACAGAAAAGAGTAACATGCAGAATGGTTTCATTTTCAGTACTACAGCCAGGGCATAAATGTACAGAACCTCGCGTCCACCTGTCTGTCCTAGAGTAGAGGGGCAGCGTTCAAAATCTAAACTGTAAGTACAGCTTCTTCGCTAAAGTGGGTTGGATTACGGCTATTTCTTGTTCAAAGCTGTATATGGACTTATGACTTAGGAAGGCACTGATCAGGCTCGTTGATGGTACTGAGCGAATGGTCCTCCCGAGGCTAAAGTCCTTTACAGCACTGGACAATGTTTTCTTAGAAATAGTTGAGGATATTGCCTCTGGATTTGACCATAGGTTTTCGTATCCAATTTGAGCAAGACATTGTCTAACAAAGCGTAGCCATGGAATTCTACCTGCTCCTGGGGAGGCTAGCACCACCTTTAATTCCTTTTTATAGCTTTCCAATTCGGGGGTGCTCCACAGCCTCTTCCAATAGAGAAGGGGATGTGAGGCGATAGCTTCGGCTATGGGCCTAATATTCAGGTCTAGCCTAAGTTGAACTAGAGGAGTGCTTCTAGGCAGGGTTAAAATTTGCCTAATAAAATTATTTTCTGTAGTGGTTTAATCAGTAGAAGGAACGTGTACCCAAAGTTCCGCCCCGTAGAGGGAAGAAGATCTTGCTTGAACTTTAAAGATTTCCATTGGGGCACCAATAGTTTTGTACGCACAGTTTTTTTGGACTTTTAAAATTCCCCCAGTTGTCTGTACAAGTTTTAGTTCGGCCTTAGCCATTTGTGCTCCCCACCCCATTCTATCAGTTAGAGTCAACCCTAGGTGATCAAATGTTGGGACTCTTTCTAACGGTCTGCCTTCCATCATAGGATGCGGACAATTAGTAGTGCTGGCATTAAATACCATATACTTGGTCTTATCGATGTTGACTACCAAATGTCTATGTTGGCAAAATGTAATGAACTGGTTTAAGACCCTCTGCATACCCATTGGGGATTTTGAGAGAAGGAGAGTATCATCTGCAAACATTAGTGCAGGAAATCTCTGCGAGGCTAATTTTGGGGAGTCGATATCTTTGATTGATAGTAGGTCTTCAATGAGCCCATTAAGAAAAAGGGAGAAGAGGGTAGGGGCAAGAACACAGCCCTGCCTAACCCCTTTCTCGACCGGAAAGGGCCCAGTTAACTGACCGTACTTCCCAAAGCGTGCTCTGGCGTAGGTGCCATCGTGAAGGTTTTTGAATTGGTGGCATAAGTAAGGTGGCACCCCCATTGATAGTGAAATAGCCCAGAGTTGGTTACGATCCACCATATCGAAAGCTGACTTTAGGTCCACAAACGTTAGATATAAACTTCCCTGGTCCAGGACAACGTGCTTCCAGTAAAGAACTTGGAACCGGAACAATTGATCAATAGTGGACGTTTTAGCCCTAAAGCCTGCCTGGAGGAGAGTCAGTATATTATTATCATTTACCCAGTCCAGTAGGCGTTGTAAGAGTAGTCTAGCATAGATTTTTTGGCTTACATTGATAAGGCTGATTGGCCTGTAGTTTGATGGTTCGAGCGGGGAACCCTTCTTAAAGATGGGAATTATCTCCGCCCCCAACCATGTGGTTGGGAAAGGTAAGCCCTGCAAAATTGCGTTGTAGAGTAATAAAAGATAAGGGGCCCAGACTACTGGTTCTTCTTTGAAGAGGTCGCCTGGGATCCTATCTAGCCCAGGCGCTTTGTTCGATTGCAGGGAATGCACTGTAATAAGAACCTCATCCAGGTCAAAAAGCGGTGTGGGGCAGTTAGGGTCCATAACCGTCACAGCGGTGGGGGCTGAGCTTTTTGATGTTGGGGGGAGTAGAATAAAGTTCCTTAAAATATAGAGACCAGGATTCTTCAGGTATATTTGGGTCAATTGAGGCCCTGCCTTCTGGTTTCCCCGTGTGGGCTAGATTCCAGAAGGACTGTGGATCTTTGGCCTCGAGTGCAAATCTGATGGCGTGCCATCGATCTTCTTCCCACTCTTTTTTTGCATTAAAAATCATTAGTTTATAAGCACGCCTGGATTCAGTCACGGCGGCCGGGGAACCTTGTTTCAGTGCCTTAAGTAACCCCTGCTTCAATTCTTTGCAACCCCTATTAAACCAAGGGTGTTTAGTAACAAGAGGCTTAGGATTAATAGGGGTTGTTTTATAAAAGGAGTTCGCCAATAAGGTAGTAAGTTCCTCATGCAACCCTGACAGGGACCTATGTACGCTATTACCAAATGGAAGACTCATGATTAAGTTTGCCCTTTCTAAGAGGGGGATTATGCTCAGGTACAAATTACCCATGTCTTCAGTAGATTTCTTCATGTTAACCCATCTGATTCTCCTCCCACCTTGAGTTATTCTGAGGTCACTATTTTCATAAGTTTCGTTGGCCTCAGTTATCAAATCATAGTTAATCTCGGTTGACAGGGGATTGTGGTCGCTTTCTGTGCGACTAGAGATTTGGAAGTTGAGGATCTTAGGCCATAGGGGCATGCTGACCATAAAATATTCAATTACAGAAGTGTGACCCCTACCACTGTAGGTTGGTTGCCCTGGGCTGTCCCCCTTAAAACGCCCATTACATGCTCTAATAGAAAAAGAGAAGGTTATGGAGGTTAGCTGAAGTACCATGGCTGACCATTGTTTAACTGGATTCATATTTGGGTGGGGGATTGACCATATTTCATCCTCATCTGTTGAGATTTGGGGGACTCCAATAAGTGGTTCATAATGACAATTGAAGTCACCACCAATCATCAACGCAACATCTCCCAGAAGGAGTGCAAAAGAGAGGATAAGGAGTCTAGGGTTTTGGAAGTGCCCCCCTGTCCTACTGGCCTCGAGTAGATATTAATAAGTGCCAGTTTAGGTGTTTTAGTATGTGACAATATGATACAAGTTATATCGGGCTGTTGGTGTCTATTCTTTTCACGGAAAACCCAAGATGGGCGCCTATCCAGATACATAATCCCCCCCCCCCCCCCGATGGTCTGCCTCTAGGACCTTTCAAGGCCGGCTCCATAAACGTGGAATAACCCAGTCTATGTATGGGGTTATGAGCCCTTGTTTCCTGGAATATACATATCCCGTTGAGGTCTACAAAGGCAGACCAGTCTGGATTATCCTGGTTGGCGGCGAGACCTGCTATGTTCCAGGTTAGAATTTTTAAGGGTGAATTTTGGTTATGGTTTCTTGGTGACTGATTACCACAATTAACCAAATTATTTAAACCACCAGGAGCATTCGTAGGCCCATTTCGTAATGTGTCCGATGGTGCAGGGGTAGGAACAGTAATGTAAGCTGTTGGTAAAGTTATTGCTGATCCTTTCGGCGATGAATCCCTATCCAGGGAGAATTCATCACCGGAGGATGGCAGGTCAATAAGATCTTCTGCAACCTTCAGCTCCAGTCTCCCTTTAAGGTCTAGAAGTGGCCGGCCAATATCTTGTCCAAACCCCTTTTCCACAGATCCCCCGTTACTTAGAGGTATACTATTCTGTACTAACGTTTGGGACGTAGAGCGTCAGTCACAGTCCCCCAGACCTGAGAGGGCATCAAATCTATTAAAGAGCATGATATTCCCCAAAGGGCATGTGTTCGGCACTTCGTCCTGTGGGAATAGGTCTCTTGTGGTTAGCTACCGGGGTTCATAAAAGTGGGACAATGGCAGTGTGAGAATTACAGGTAGCAAAATATTTTGGGGCCAATTACAAATAAATTTGACGCACCTCCAGTCTCTAAAATTGATTATAAAACAGTCACCCACCATGGTTTTAGTGCTCTTGCCAATCCAGTTCACTCTCCTGGCAAACAGAATTTCTGCTGCAATGTTTATTGGAAGCAGTCGTTTCTGATTAAGCCAGAAGGTGCACTTATTTTTGAGTTCTGCATATGTCTCCCTTTTCCCCTGTGCCAGTGCGGGAACCCCCGCCAAAACCACCACATAGGGGGCTGATTGTGGCGGAAGATCGATGATGGGCAGGGGATCAGCGCTCTGGACCAAGGGGGGTTTTTGTAGTCTGGGTGTTGGTCTGCCAGCAGCTGTTTGATCGGGTTTATCCCTTATAGATGTATTCGCACCTGCTGGCAGGCTGGGAGCTTGGTCATCAACAGAGGTTGAGGCAGGAGATCTTTGTGTTGGGACAGTACGACTGTTTGATGCTACAACAGCTTTGAGGTCAATTGGTCTTTGGCCTGGAGTTTTTGTCTGCCTGTGAATAGAGTCATTAGTCCTCGGACCCGCTTGCTTCTGGAGTGATGCGAGTGAGAGTTCAAGGCAGACTAATCTATTCTCGATTGAGTCCAATCGTGTGGTAATTGGGGTGCAACATTTTTTGAAAGTGCTTTCAAGTTTCTTCCAAAACAATGGTCCCATATCAGGTTGTTCTTCTCCCCCCAAGGTAGTGTTTGGCCTGCTATGCTCTTCTATGGCGATCGTTGGTAAATGGGGTGGACTAGGAGGAAGTCTGGCAGCTGGGACTTCATTGGGCACATCCATTTTGCCAGTTTTAGCTTTTTTACCTCCTAGAGTTGTTTGTGCGCCAGTGAGTTTCCTTTTAGCAGCCGCTCCCACATCTCGCTGTGGAAAACCTGATTTTGCGTGGGAGGCTGAGCGGGTTTTAATATTGGGGGAGAGGATAGTCTTTGGGGCATTATCGTCATCCGTCCCAGTAGGGGAATTTGAGCTTATATCATGAATAACAAATGACTGTGACGTGTTACTTCGTTCCACTACTCCCGAGGGAGGCAATGTGTCCTGGGAGTTAGATGGAAGACGAATTGGTGATCTTGCCCTCGCCAGACTTCCCAATGATGATCTCTTATCAAATGGGGTTTCCCAGGAAAGTCTCTGTTCAGTAAGTTCGATATCCTTGGCCAGTGCTGACGATACCCTAACTAGGAAGTTATCCAGGGTGCCTAATAGTGAACCTCCGGTTGACTTCCTAATATTCGGGGCTTCAGGTAGTGCAGTTGTCATGATTACTTTTGAGGGCCTGTCACTTATACTCCTTTATGAGAGGGGCCAGGTACAGTAGCAAAGAAAGTAAATAAACTGACCTTAATTCACGGGATCAGATGAAAGAGGGGTGGCCCGTCCTGTCCTTGTCCGGTCTTGAACGGGCTTAAACGGGCCCGCCCTTTGCCCGGGCTTCGCCCGGCATGTCCCGGTGCGCGCTGCCGCTGTGCCTGCCGGGAGTTAAGGTCCCAGGGCAGCGGCGCGAAGAATGATGCGGCTGACTCTTGGCCGGTGGCGGCGTGGGATATGGCCCTCTTGACTCTTGGCGGTGGCGGCGTCCTGTGCAGGTATGGTAAGGTTGTCAGCAAGGTCCCCCCCTCCGCCGGGCTCAGTGCCTGCTTTATGCACCTCCTGGTGCGGGTGCGTCATCAGCGGTGCGCGCCGCCGCTGTGCCTGCCGGGAGTTGTGGTCCCGGGGCGGCGGCGCGACGAATGATGCGGCTGACTCTTGGCCGGTGGCGGCGTGGGATATGGCGCTCTTGACTCTTGGCGGTGGCGGCGTCCTGTGCAGGTAAGGTAAGGTTGTCAGCAAGGTAGCATGTATTTATATTCTGCCTAAAATACACAAGAATCTGACTACACCACCTGGGAGACTGATTATTTCAGGTGTAGGGTCTCCCACTTAAAAAAATCTCTGAATATATAGACATCTATTTGAAACCGGTGGTACAAGGCTTGCTATCTTTTATAGATGATACTAAAGACTTGCTAAACAAACTTGAGGACTTATCATGGTGTGACGATTTCACTTTAGTCACACTAGATGTGTGTGCACTATATACTTTCATTCCACAATCAAGGGGTATGGAGACTTTAACATACTTTTTATCTAAACGTAATGCAACACTCTATCAGCACACACAAATGATTTTGGAATTCACTCGTCTAGCCCTAGATAACAACTTTTTCCAACATAATGGTAGTTGGTATAGACCAGCAGCTGGAGTAGCAATGGGAGCAACATTTTCGGCATCTTTCGCAAACTCTCACAAGCTCGATCATGTATTGGGGCGTTTTATAGATGATATTTTGATTATATGGGGAGGTGATCAAGATTCCCTATCTGATTTTCTTGACCATCTGAATCATAATGATTACAACCTGACTTTTACCCACAACAGTGACAAACATCAGATAGACTTCCTGGACATTACGCTATATGTCCAAGATAATAAACTAGAGAGCAGATTGTAGCGTAAACCCACTGCTTGTAATGCACTATTACTTGCTACAAGTGCGCATCCAGCTATACAAGTGAGTGGAATTCCCTATGGGGAACTGACAAGATTAAGACGTAATTGCAGTAATGAACAAGTATTGCAAGAGAATTAATAAAGATGAGAAATCGATTTCTCACTCGGGGCTCACTCGGGCTATGACAGTCAAACATCAAACGTACAGATCTTTTGAAGAAAAAAGGAAAGAAAGGCAAGGGAGACAGAAGGAAAAAGATTGCTCTAATAACTCCTTTCAATGCACAAAGTCAGAACATTTACAAGATTTTGCACAAACATTGGCACATTCTTAGACTTGACTCCAGTCTGGACAGATATACTACTGCCAAACCACAAGTGACGTACATTAGAGGAAGAACTCTCAAAAATATACTTGGTCCTTCCATACCAAAGAACAACACAATAGGGCAACTTGAGACTTGGCTACCTAAGAAGCTGGCTGGCTTCTTTAAATGCAGTGTATGTAGCATTTGCCAATTTGCTATGGACAATTTAAAAAACTTCAGCTACAATACAGGACAGACTTATCAAATCTGTCAATTCATGAACTACAATACGAAATTCATTGTTTATTGCAATGTCTGCCAATGTGGTATAATGTATATTAGCAGCACAATACGCCCCCTGAAAGAGCGTGTGCAGGAGCACATAAGAGCAATCGGAAATAATAACAGTAACTACCCTCTAGCGGTTAATTTCAACAACACACACCAAAACTCAGAAATATTCAACATTAGGTTTCATGGAATAGAAATAGCGGAGGCGAACCCGGAGGGGGGGGGGTGAGAGAATCTGGTACTAGCTCTCAGAAAACTAGAATCCAGGTGGCTGATTAAGCTCAGGGTTGTGGACCTAGGAATAAATGTAGATAGGGAACTTCATGTGTTCCTACAAGACTGAGCATGTATAACAACAACTGAATCTACATTTATTATGTGTGTGCATACAATTTGTCAAGTGCAGATAGAAGAACATGTGCAATGGATAGGTCTGAACAATTTAACTGTACTGGTGTTTTCATGGTAGACATAGAGTTGATTGACTACTAACCATAAAAAGATGAAAATTAAGAAAATGTCTTAGAAAAGAGAAATAATGTCAAGAGATGTATATTGTATACAGAACACTACTAGTCAACTATGTATGATGAAGAACTGCTTCTGTGTAAAAACTAAAAAGGTTTCAGAATATATGTCCATGACTGAAATTGGATACAATAATTATATTTTTAGGTTGCTTGAAATACTGAGACACTTGGTGCTACATCCATAGTCTCTCCTTTTCATTTTTCCTCTCTTTAATCTTTCCTTGATGTCTAGATTTACAAAACCATTCAGTATTGTTTTCCCCTTAACATTTTCTGTTCTTCGATAATCTGATCACATATGTCACTTAAATGGCAACACGATTGAGTGTTACAAGAGCACGTTTTTAAGGTAAATGATGCTTACAGTGACAATATAGTTTCAATTCAATTTGTCCCTAGCAGAGAGTGACTAAGAGATGGTATGATTTTTATCGTGTCACCGTTGTCAATTTAAATAAATATTGAATACCGACTAGTATGGGATTCTTTTAGAGGTGGTGATGTAAGGAAGATGTGGATATGTCATATTGTTAGTTTCTTGGTTGAATTGATAAGAACAATTACGATTTGGCGCTATATCGTCCAATTACAAAATGGCGCTGACATTTTACAACGTTACGGAGGGCCATGACATCGCTCGTTTATAGGGGCACATGACCGATCAGGTGACGATGTACGCACTGAATGCACTCATTTTTTTAAACATTGCGGATAGCAGTTGTTTGTTTAGTGCACAAGAGGGATAGGACGCGTCGTGGGACAGGAGAATACGGTGCTTCTCCTGTTTTTCTGGTAAGCTGCCCGGTTACTCTTTACAATTGGTGGTACACGTTGGTTTTAATCTTCGTACTGGGGATTCGCGATGTGGAAGTAACGAGAACAACTAAAACTGTTTTTTAGATCGGAACTTATCAAGGTTCATATATCGTTATTCCTGATACCGAATGGAGCACATCTCACACATGTTTTGAGGTGAGCCATACTCACGATGTAGAACAAGACAGTACAAACGGAATTAACATTAAAATATACTTGCACTTAAAATATATATGATTTGCTTTTTCCTTTTACTTTTAGACTAATTTGATTGGACTTTAGCATCACCGATCTGATAGACCTTTTCCACCTATGTTACTGCAAGGTGGTGAAGCAGTAGAATAGTAAGTCGTTTTTTGATACACGTTTTTCATATATGTTTAATTAACTTTGGAGTAGTATAACTGTCAGCCTTGATAGGCCTAACTTTGTCCACAAAGGGGGATTTACAGTTGGGACCAATAGACATTGTATCTCCTGTCGTAAATTGCTAGTGTTTGCACTAGGTCAATACCAGTTGCAATAACTGATGTTTTCCGGTTGCCTTTATATTTTTTAGATCTCTCTTAAAGGGGCCAGTATGAATCATTCCGGTGCTCTCTAAAACCAATTAGTCCATTTGAGGATTAAGTGTCTACATGTGAGTAGCCGCTAGCAACACGCTCTCTTTGAATAACCTTAGGATATGTTGTGTATAGAAAGGACGATTGTGTCGGTAGATTTTCAAATTTAATATGGAGGTTACAATAATGTTGCGAATAGGACAAGAAATGTAAATGTGACTTGTATAGGTGTTTTTTCAAGTGATCTCTAGTGATGATTTTATGGTCATAGTGGTGATGAAACTTGAAGTGGTTTAACATTTTATGGGGCAGTGTAGGGATAATGCTGCTCAATAACTCAACTAGTTACTAGACAAAATGATTTCTAATATGCTTTTATATATTGGTTATCTCTGTACAGAGTTACAGTTGTGTTAAAGACAAGAATCAGGAATCTGTTTCACCATTTGGTACTTGTTTTGGTCCACTATCATTACGCCGCATGGTAGGTGGAAAATATCATCTTTGCATCACCAAATTTCCTTGGGTAGGAGTGGTCTCTTAACACTATTCATTAGAATCATTGGGCAGTAGGCCGTCTGAAATATTGTCCACAAACTTTCCTTTACACGGTTTTGGGTGGTACTTTTTTTGGAGCTTTTTTCTATATGCACCGGTAAGATCAATCTCTCTAATTAATGTTCATTTTTTATATAAATTCCTACATGAATCATGATGAAATCCTTTTGGACTTTTTTCCTTAGATTGAATGGTATAAGACTTATTTTTGTCAACATAAATCAAAAATTTGTTTAAAATTATGATTTTTTGTGATTATGTGGCAACAAAACCGTTCTATGTCTTATATTCCAGCCTTGACAAAGTCTATTGGAGGACGAAACACGTGTTGGCAGTTTTGTCTGGATTGAGTATCAAAAGAGTAAAGAACAATAAAACGAATAACATAATTTGAAGATACTTATTGATGTGGACTCTGCTTTTTAAGTTGAATTTTCTTTGTCACCAAATTCTTGTTCTAAGAAATGAGTACATGAAATACTGATTTCATGAATCTAAAGATACTACATTGGGCATTTTTGTAAACATAAGGGTGTGCTGCAAATGTCTTTCCAATAGCTATAAATTTGTGTACACAACTTGTATGTTGTAACCAATGGCACTCTTTTGGTAGTGGGTGCCAGAAAGATCAAAATAGCACCCCGATAACAGTAGAAAGTTTCATGCCTATAAAAATTCTTTGTTATCACTCTGTAAATTGTTGATTGAAATGATTACTAGATGTGGGATTCCATCTCTTTAAAAGGGAAACCTATTACCTCTTTCTTGTTAACAGATTTCAGAGGAGACCTCCAGATTTCGGAGGAGACCTCAAAAGATCTGCGGTGGTGGTTGACAAACTGAGATTAGATCATCAGCAGACCCCTCTCCCTTCCTTCCCATAGCTGACAGTGGTGACTGATGCATCACTTCGGAGTTGGGGAAGCTACCTAAGAGATGTAGCTCAAAGGACTCTGGCAGAATCTCAGCCCCATATCAACCATCTGGAGTGGAGGGCTGTCCGCTTGGCTTTGAAATCCTTCCTCCCATCCATCAAGGGAAGACTGGTTCAGGTATTAACAGGCTACACCACTGCCATGTGGTATTGCAACAAACAGGGCGGAGTTGGATCATGGACTCTATGCCATGAGGCTTTGTGCCTCTGGTCTTGGCTGGAGCGCCAGGACATCTTCCCAGTTGTGCAGCACCTGGCAGGATCTCTAAATGCCAAGGCACTCAAACTCATCTGTGACTCCTTGTGGATCACAATTGGTCTCTACTTCTGGAGATGTGGAGCAGGGTTTCTAACAAGAATGGGGAGAATATTGGCACAATCTATTCACCACTGCAGAGAAAGCGCAAAATCAGCGCTTCTGTATTGTGTTTCAAAAGTGGGTCTATCTCGGAGACACTTTTTGCTTAGACCGTAACCAGGGACTCCTGTATGACTTTTCACCGAAACTGCTCCTGCCATGGGTTCTCAAGAAGATCAGGATCAACCAGGTAAAAGTCATCTTAGTGGCTCAGGATTAGGCAAGGAGTGTTTCCTAAACACTTGAGCATAAAATTCTGTCCTCTGATCACTGTCGTTTCTTGTAGACCTTACATCGCAGCAGCAAGACCGGTCCTGCACCCGAACCTGCGCATACTCCATCTTCACATGTGGAGATTGAGTGGTGACAATTGAATGCCTTTGAAACTTCCTTCTGAGATTTGTGATGTTATCTTGGCAGCCAGGTATCCCTAAAAAAAACCTCTACATTTCTGATGTTGGGACAAATTTGTGGTGTTGATCCACTTTCTACCTCTTTGTCGGAAGTGCTAATGTTAGCCCGGCAAGGCATTGCCTTATGTGTTGTTGAAGGTTATCTTTCTGCCATTGTGAGAAAGTGGCTCAATATATACTGGACCAAAGTAAGATACAGTGGAGTAGATTAGGGTAGTAGTTGCACTTCCAGCGGCACTCGGCGGCTGGGTGCAGGGTGCTTTTGAGCTGTTGGATGCCCAATGTTATTCAATAGAAAAGGTAAAAAGGGAACAATGGTTGCAGACTCTGGGAGGGTGATTCTTCATGTGAGACCACCACTTCAAGAGGTAAGTTGGAATCTTGGAGAAGAGGTAGGTACCCCAAAGGAAGGCACAGGGGGCTGCAGGGAGCCGGGTGCAGGGGTGTCTTTTGGTGTCTGGTATCTTAGCCCCGACTGGTCGTGATTGGGGGGTGTCTCTGGTTCTGAGGCTGCAGGCGTCGTCTGGTTTGTCGAGGAGGGTCTTTGGGCACTGGACTTTGGGTCCCAGTCACCGGGGGGACGTCCTTGTGGTCTTGGTTCACTGGGGCACGGGCTCGGCTCGGCGGGTGCAGAGTGGGCTGGATTCGCGGTTCCTGGCTGGCACCAGGGGTGTTGCTGTTGGAGCAGAGCCTCTGCTCATGGGAGTCCCAGTCTCTAAGAGGGTCAAGGCAGGCAGGTCCTCCGGGGTTCTCGAGGTTGCTGCCCGCAGAAGACGCCGGGGTTAAGCAGGTTCAAGGATCAACAGGCCGGTAGGGCTGCGGCCAAGTCAGTTATCATCATCATTTTGTTAGCAGCTGCACGGCTGGTCGTCCTTCTTGTTCTTCTTCTTGTTTTTCAAAACGGGATCTGAGGAAGGAAGGTTCAGGGAGCCCCTAAATACTGAATGTAGGGGCGTTACAGGTAGGGCAAGGGCAGGGTCCAATAGGTCCCTGTCCAGGGGTGGGTACACCCCCTAGTCTGCTCCTCTCCTGTGGGAGGGGGGCAGGAACCTAGCTGTGATTGAACAGGGCTCCCCATCTTCAAGATGGCCGGAGCCCGGGGTCGTGCTTCACCTCGCCTCTCCCACCTGAGGGGTGGGGTTGGCACAGGCTGGCACACCCCCCTTCCTGACGTAGGGTTTCCCGACAGTCTTCCCGCCAGAGTAGGGGTCAGAACTGGTGAGTGCCAGTTGCTGGGTACAGCAAATGGTCTGGAGAAGCTCACAGAGGCGGCAGGCCTTTGAAGCTTCCCCCTCCCCATCCTGGGGGAGGAGACCTAGCACCTCGCCCAGGTTGTGCATTGTTGCAGGCCAAGGAGAGCGGGGGCTCTCCACCTAGGGGTCCAGCAACATGTCTGCTGCATGGCAGCCTAGGCAGCCTCTAAGTCCAGATGTGGATTGTAGGTTAGGTTTCAGGGGGCATCTCTAAGATGCCCTCTGGTGCATTTTACATTAAACCTCACACTGGCATCAATGCGGGTTTAATGTGCTGAGCAGTTTGGATACCAAACTTCTCAGTCTTAAGTGAAGCCATCATGGTGCTGTGGAGTACGTAATGACGACCTCCCAGCACCATATACTCTCAAAATGGCAGCATTGCACTTACAGTGCCCAGGAATGGCCCTGGGTACTGTAGGGGCACAGGGCTCATGCACCTGTTCCCACACCACTGGCATAGGGCACCCAGCTGGAGGGGTGACTGATGTATGCCAGGGCAGTGGGGTTGTGGGCATGGCACACAGGGATGTGGGCCATGTCGACTTTCTCTTTAGTTCTGTACTTAGACACTCAGCGTGCGAAGGCAGTGTGTGGGTGTCAGGGTACAGTGCCCCTAAGGGTGGCACAATAAGTGCTGCAGCCCTTAAGGTCTTCTCTGGTCACCATGCCCTGGGTACCTAGGGTACCATTTACTAGGGGCTGATAGGTGGCCAGATATGCCAATTGGGTTTTGTTTCAACACAGCTTTAGGTAGGGAACACTGGCCCGGGCACACTCAGTTAAAGCACATCAGCAGTTCAGCAAAAAGTGGGGGCATACCAATGCAAGAAAGATGGCACTTTCTCACAGAGATCTCAGCTTTTTTCAGTTGCAGGATGTGCCCTCACTGTTTAAGTCTCCTGTCATACCATAGTTCATTAAGGGCCTGTGACATTTTTTTCTTCATACCCCTTCCATCATGCCCCAGTGGGATCTTAATTTGATCCTGTCATTTCTTATGGGTTCCCCAGTCGAGTCCCTACGTAGCTGTGATCTGAAACCTTTAACTTTTAAAATGGTCTTCTTAGAGGCAATTACATTGGCCAGGAGGGGTCAGTGAGCTTCAAGCTCTTTCAGTTAACCCTCAATACACCAGCTTCTATCCACACCTACTGGTTGTTTGGACTTGCGAGACTCCTTCCTACCGAAGGTAGTGACTCCATTCTACATTGGCCGAAAAAATCATGCCGCTGACATTTTTTGCTCCACCTCATACTTCTATGGAAGAGGCGGGGCACCACCATCTAAATCTGAAATTAGCACTGTCTTTTTACGTTGATCGTACCAAAGACCACAGTGTAGATGTTCAGCTCTATCAGATGCACAGGAGCTGAAAAAGACAGGGCTGTGCAGAAGAGGACCTTCTCTCACGTCATGTACTTTGCATCAAGACCTGCTATGCACTAGCTAAGAAGCAACCTCCTGAGAACTTACTGGTGCATTCCGCCAAGGCCATGGCACCTTCTACTCCTGGACATCTATTAAGCTTCTAAGTGGGCGTTATTCCACACGTTCACGCAGCACTACTGCTTGGACAGTCCGGTCCGTCAATTCATTGGAGCTGTTTGAATCAGTGAAAGTTCTCCAGTCTATTGTGGTCAATCAGCAGTCGTGGCAAATTAATGGCTCAGGTCAGCCTTTTCTATTTGATCACACCATTAAAAAAAATAATTCTAGAAATATGTACCAGATTGTGAGATACCATACTCCTATATAATGAATCTTATCTTGTACATGAAGCGTGCTTAAGCTATTTGACTCATTGTTAGTCCTCTCCCCGTCCTTCATTTTGTCTCTTGGTGCTGCTGCATCAAGCCAGCAATTAAAGAGACCACATTATTTTCATCATCTGATACTCCTTTCTGTTCACTCTGTGTTCAGTGGTGTAAAGAAATGTTTTTAAAAGTGTTAAAATTCAATCCTCTTTTGTGAAATTCAGTATGTTTTTGTACGTTTAGCTTACAAATAGAAGATGGCGCCCATGAACTGGACCTTTTCATGTGACTCGACAGTTTGAGAAGCTCAGGCTGATGCTCCCCATTAATGACTCTTGCTGGCTTCTGAAATTTTCTGCTAGTCGCGTCCCAACATCTCTTTAAAAGAATATCATAGTTCGCGAACGGACCGGCACATGCCTAGTTCAATCAATCAATAAAAACTTTATTCGGTCACAGATACATAATATTTATACCAATGAACACCTTTCTTCATACACAGCATAGACTTCATTGTCATAATTTTCACATTATAATCGTTTTCCTATATCTAAAAACATTTTTTTTTTTTTACGCGGAAACAGAAGCTACAGCAAATACTGTTTTTAATTGTTGTAGAGCCACAAAATCTGGGCGACACGACCTCATACCAAGAGTTTTTAAGCCTGGAACAATCCACCTTTTTCTCTGTATGGAATAATTTACAGAAAAGTAAAACCTGTATGGTGGACTGATCAGAAATGTCGTCACATGGGCATTTGCATAGCTGTTTTTACCAGTCATTAATAATTGGGAAACTTAAGGATCTATACTGAGTCCCGATGCGAAAGCGCATCAATAAGAATTTATTGTAGTCATTAGTTATAAGGCATAGGTATGGCTGCATTTTAAAAGTTGTTAATGTAAGGTTGTGTGCCTGTACCGTAGCCTTACTCAATTCAGCATTTAGTCTCTGTTCACTCAGATAGCGCAAGCATTCGTTCTTAAGATCTTTCCTAGAGTGCCTTGCCATAGTGGGCGGATCATCATAAAATTCCCAATGGCCTAAATTGTCTCCTCTATTGTCCATATCCTATGCCACAACAGAACCGGCTGACTTTTTAAGATGTCTCCCAAATATGGCAAACCTAGTTCTGTGTGGCATATGAAAGAAGAGGTGCCATTGGGGACCATCAATAAAAATCTCAAAAACTTATTTTCAGCTACCTGAAGGGAGCTTATTTCCGCATACCCCCAAATACCCGCTCCATATGAAGCCAATGTAACACTTTTTGCCTTGTAAATATTCAGTAGTTCCACCGTGGGGCGTCTGTCTAGTTTCCTACTAAAACTTGCGAGTGCGGATAGAGTTTTTATATACAGTAATCTCCTTGTTTTTACAGCCTGAACCCATGACCCCGTACAATCAAATAAAATTCCTAAATAAGAAAATATCTTAGGATCTTCTATCCGGTTTCCCTCGATAAAAATTGATCTGGTCTTAATACATCCAGCTCCACAATTCATAATAAATGTTTTGGTTGAATTAATAGCAAGACCCCTTTCTGTCATAAACTTTGCAAAGCTGAATACCACTCTTTGTAGTCCTAGTGGTGAGCGGGCCATTAGGACTGCATCGTCAGCATATAATATGTCACATTGTGTTGTATATAGTATGTTCTTGTGTGGAACTAAATATTGGGTCCTTATGGTGACATTGATCTGGTAAATTCCATATAGGTATATGATGTATTTACAAACTAACATGCAGATATATGGTGTCATTTTCCAGGCTTTATTTACAACAGATTTTCATGTGAGTTCCCCACTCCGCCCGCTTTTTTGTGTGTAGTACAGTATTGTAAGGCCTGTTGATTGTTGATAATCCTACTGGACCAGTAGAGAAGAGAAACTTTTGGCTGTTTAGGATTCTGTGAATAATAATGCCCAGGGAATCCATTATTGTTTTTAATCTTTCCATAGAATCCAGCCATGATTAATACATTTCGCAACAAAGATTGCCATAGGTAATTTTAACCAATTGAAGTCTTTTGGCCCATATCTAATTACCATCAATCCTCTGGATGAAAAGAGACATTTCACACATGGGGGCAGTTCATTAGGCCATACCGGCTTCTTGAACTCGGGATAAAAGATCTCTGAAAGCATTTGTCGGGTATTGCCCCCCCTCAGCTGACGAGCAGTAGGTCCCAATGATGAAGAATGCCACCTCGTGGATGAGTGACCCTTTATCCTAAATAGGTGTGCCCCTTAATTAGGAAGTATTCTGTGCCATTGGCTGTAAAGTGTCTGGTAACCATGAACTATTGAAAGATGTTGACACTTTTCCAGAATGTCAATCTTGTGTTCTACATAAAACCCCAATTCCACCGAAACTTTCAAGTTTGTGTGTCTCTCCATGCACTTGTAAACCAGTGTCAGAACACATAGACTCAACCTCATACATATCCCATTTACACGTTGCAGCTCATGTTTATAAACACTTCCACTGCAGTACTCGATGCAGCTGACATCGCAGATAACATCACCCACACAACCTTGACACCCTTCTTCACTAAAAAATGGTTCTGTTGCAGGGATTCTGCTCATACCACAATGATAATAATAATGACCATAATAGGCACATTTTACATTAATCACCACATAATATTCCCTATGTTTTTGACTGTATTAGACTGTCCTTTGTGAGTTGTGGGATCTGTGTACCCGTCCTGAAGAAGAAGCATCACGCTTCGAAACATGTTGACACAGACACACGCCTGAGGTTTTGTACATTAATGCATTAAACTTCCACTTACTATTTTTAACAATACCAGAAGAAGAGGTTTATTAAAAATCCTCTTAGTCCTCACATGCCAGGTATTTTTTAACTTTCACTCACCATCCACTTATGACCCTACCACTCACACCCTTTCACACTACACATAGTGGTTAAATTAAGTGCTCCCACGTATCCGTTGGTTAGTAGCACGCCTCGCTCCGTAGAGGGGTGCGAAGACCCCTATAATGAAACATGACATCAAGGGCCCTTTTGGTGTGTAAGGGGTAATTAAAGAACACCATGTGCTTCCCACTAATGTAGGACACACATCCCACCCATGACCATATTTCTTGTTTCACCTATTCCTTGTGGGTGGATTCCATTTGTTTAATAATTATAGTTTGGGGAGATTGAATCCACTCCCTGTGTCCCTCCGCACACTTCCTCTCTCCACTCCCTCCTTTGATATTTATGATCTACAGATGAATGGCAGAGACCAAACTTCATGGAGATAGGTGCTTCCTAAAGGTTCATATCTGCCTATAGCATAATGTTTAATGCATGAACTGAATTTGAACAAGGGGAAGGACAATGTTATTAACCCATGAATGAGCCACACATCTGAATTAGATTCAGCAACAGAAAAAGGTAAAGGTTCCATCTTTCAATATGCAAAAGTGAAGAAGCAGCATCCTTCATAGAAATAAATTGTTGTTTTTCAGTCAAATGAAACGGCAAAAATAGAGAAGAGGTGTTCATGTAGTCCCAAGGAACTTTACCAGCTTTTAAAGTTTGCAAAGTCCAAGCAAACTGCATTATGGAGCACAGTTGATTTTGACCAGGGTACAAAACAGACACTTCATCTTGCACAATATCAACAACCACAGATGAAACAATATTATCTAATGTGTACATTCGGGAAGAAAGGGTATTAATGCTATTATCAACAACTGCAAGCACTTTTTCTAAATTAGCCTGTTCAATAGCTCTTAATCTAGAAGCAGCTTCAATTTGAGACAGTTTCCAAACTTCGTTGTCATAAGTCATAAAATTTGTATAGCGCACTACATACCCAGAGGGTTTCAAGGCGCTTAGGAAGGGGAGGAGGATTATTTGTCAAAAATCCACGTTTTAAGCTGCTTTCTGAACGCTAGGTGATTCTGGGTGAGGCGAAGGTAAGCGGGGAGTGAGTTCCATGTTTTGGCAGCCAGGTAAGAAAAGGATCTGCCTCCCATGGTGGTCTTGTTGATGCGAGGTACAGTGGCGAAGGCTTGGCTGGAAGAGCGAAGTTGGCGGGAGGGGGTGTAGAAGGACAGTCGAGAGTTGAGGCAATCTGGTCCGATGTCGTAGAGTGATTTGTGTGCGTGGGTAAGCAGTCGGAAAGTGATCCTCTTATTGACGGGTAGCCAGTGGAGGTCTTTAAGGTGACCAGAGATGTGTTCGTTGCGTGGGATGTCTAATATGAGCCTGGCTGAGGCGTTTTGGATTCGTTGTAGTTTCTTCTGGAGTTTAGCGGTGGTACCTGCGTAAAGGGTGTTTCCGTAGTCCAGTCGGCTCGTGACTAGAGCGTGGGTGACTGTTTTCCTTGTTTCGGAGGGGATCCAGCGAAATGTTTTTCTGAGCATGCGAAGGATGTTGAAGCAGGAAGAGGATACGGCGCTGACTTGTCTGTTCATTGAGAGTGAAGAATCCAGGATGACGCCAAGGTTCCGTGCGTGGTCTGTCGGGATGGGTGCTTTTCCGAGGGGTTCCGGCCACCAGGAGTCGTCCCATGCAGAGGGGGATGTACCTAAGATGAGGACTTCTGTTTTGTCTGAGTTCAGTTTCAGACGGCTTTGTTTCATCCATTCGGCGACTTCTTTCATTCCTTCGTGTAGGTTAGTTTTGGCGGTGCTGGGGTCCTTGGTGAGAGAAAGGATCAGTTGGGTGTCGTCCGCGTAAGAGATGATGTTGAGGTTGTGTTGGCGGGCGATGGCCGCGAGAGGGCTCATGTATACGTTGAAGAGGGTGGGACTGAGTGAGGATCCTTGAGGTACGCCGCAGATGATTTCAGAGGCCTCGGACTTGAATGGTGGGAGGCGGACTCTCTGGGTTCTTCCGGTGAGGAACGAGGTGATCCATTCCAGTGCTTTTCCTTGGATTCCGATGTTTCTGAGGCGTTGTAAAAGGGTGCTGTGGCAGACTGTGTCGAAGGCTGCAGAGAGGTCGAGGAGGATGAGGGCGACTGTGTCTCCATTGTCCAGTAGAGTTCGAATGTCGTCTGTTGCTGCGATGAGGGCGGTCTCAGTGCTGTGTTTGGCTCGGAAGCCAGATTGTGAGGGGTCGAGTGATTTGTTGGCTTCGAGGAAGGCGGCGAGCTGGTTGTTGACGGCTTTCTCGATGACTTTGGCCGGAAATGGAAGAAGCGATATGGGGCGGTAGTTTTTGAGTTCGGTGGGGTCTGCTGTTGGTTTTTTCAGAAGGGCGGTGAGTTCAGCGTGTTTCCAGTCTTCTGGGAAGGTAGCGGAGTTGAGGGAGCAGTTGATGACGTCTCGGAGGTGCGGAGCTATGACGGAGTCTGCTTTGTTGAAGATGTGGTGGGGGCATGGGTCTGTGGGGGATCCAGAGTGGATGGAATTCATCAGGCGGATGGTGTCCTCAGTGGAGATTGGGTTCCAGGCGTTAAGGGTGTTTACTGGAGGAAGATGGACAGCAGATGGTAGGGTGGGTTGGCTTCCGGGTTGGTTGTCAAAGCTGTTGTGGATGTCAGCAATCTTGTTGTGGAAAAAAGAGGCTAGGGAGTCGCAGAGGGTTTGAGAGGGGGTGATGTCGTTTTGACCTGCCTCCCACAGGGCCTTTAACAAAGTCATTCAAATCCACATCGTCAGTCAATTTGGACACATTAAGTTTAACTGATGCTAAAGTGGAATGTTTGAGCCAGTTCTGACTTAATTTGCCTACTGAATAGGTAGTAACAGAATGGACGCTTTCAAAACGGGGATCCACCCTAACCTGTGTATAGCCAGGGGCCAGAACCAGAAAACGATGTTGGCATTAATCTGAACTTTTTTGCCATAATAACTAACCTCGGGCATCCAAGCTGGAAATATTAAAGGAGGAATTTATTAATAGGGACTGCAATTCATCAATGGACCTATCGGTGTGATTGTACCATGTAGGGTATTCCCCCAAATCAGGAATGGAAGGGGCATTCAATTTTTTAGACGTAGCCAATCCAAAGCAAGTAGTTTGAGAAATAGTCGAATTCAAAAACAACCTATGGTTCGGGATGAGACATGCAAGATGCAAAGCCTCAGTGCCTTGCACTTGCCAGCGTTTTTTTCGAATATAGTAATTTAGTTTGAGTGAGTCTAACTTTGGAAGAGGACTTAGCAGTCATCTTAAAATAAAAGGTGTCAGGATTGGATTTATTAAAATCAGTAAAATAAGCAAACTTTTTCAAAAGAGTTTTCGAGCTGCCTTCAACGGGAGCTGAACAATGTTCCCATTGTGTATAATTAACCACATTTCTAAATGTGTTTGCTTTATGCAAAAAATGATTTGCATAATGTTGGTAGCAGAGTAAGTCTGCATAATTGGCAGAGTCTAAGTACAAATCTTCAGCATCAAAAGCAGCATAATATTTCAAATCAGAAAAAAGAGCCTCTACGGCTTGGACATCCCGATCTTCAGAGCGTATGTTTTGTTTTACAACATCCCCCATTGAAACACAATGTACATTGGGAACATTTATTACCTCTGTTGGGCTGTGGATTAGAAATATAACAGCATCCCACACAATCCCATCTAATACAGGCCAAGCTGTGATATTGACAAAAGTCTGGTCTCTCTTCATGATGTGGGATGAGGAGGGGGTTGCCAAAGTTCCATCAATTTATCTAATTGTAGATCTTTAACATAATGTCCATTTACTAGATGAAAAAATACAACTACAAATCCAATTGACATGAATATAAAAATCGAAAATAGCACCAGCCAAATGCAAATCCAAGGGGGCATCAAAAAATGTCTTTTAAACCAAACCACAAAAAAAGAAACTTTCGATGGGGACTTCGATATTATAGAGTCCGTGTCAAATGAAAAACGTGACTGGTCAACTGCACTTGTTAGCACACCAGGCAATGACACATCTGTGGGGTGAGTATACTCAGTATCATCATTGGGATCACCAGCCGGAGGCTTCAATAAAGGATTAGTAACTGTATGCATCTCAATGGCAACGTCAGGCCTGTTGGTAGTCACCGGAGCCAAAACAGAATTTCTCAGCATCACTGGAAAAGAGACCGCTGGTATCCTACTAAGAAGAATCGACCACTCGTTGTAATTTGACATTGTCAATGGAGATATACCTGTGATCCTTGCGGCCAGGAAGTGGAGGTAAAATGACTGTTCTTATACCCTGAACGCCAAGCACAGGAACTGGTGCACGATATGAGGGGCCAAACTCCTTCTTGTTCTCCACCTTCTCACTGACCAGGTCACCGACTCGGGGTAGCAAGCCAACTACCGGAATCTGAAGCATAGCATCAGTTGTGGAGGGTAAGTGTTCCTTTGCAAGCCTGTCACAAGTCTTTTGTAGGTTCTGTAATACAGCACAATGATCATCTACGTCAAAGGGTGCGGCAGACGCCGCCATGTCTAGACCCTCAAGGTCCGGAACAAACATTTTGATGACAAATAGCATTTCGTATGGGGTCCGCCCACCCACATACCTTCTAGGGAGATTATTAAGTGCACATTGAACGCTATACAGATGGGCCAGCCAGTTCCTGCCAGTACCTAAAACCCTAGCTGTCAAGGATTGCTTTAAGTCACAGTTCATTCGCTCCACCACGCTGTTACCCTCAGTTCGGTATGGAGACGAAAATTTGACCTGCACCGCCAATGACCTCATGTCATCCTTGTACGCCCTAGAGGCATACGCTGGACCCTGGTCCGAGTGAAGGGTGCCACATGCAAAAATTCCCACAAAGACACGCATATCCCTAAAGACAGTCGGAGCATCAGCACTATGTTGTGGCCAGAGCCAAATAAAGTGTGTGTACGAATCCGATAGCATAATGTTTAATGCATGAACTGAATTTGAACATGAACTGCAACTAAGATGTACTTATACGCAGTATTGGAGGAGAAAGGACCGCAGTGATCTAAATAAACACATCCAAGTAGTTTATTAGATATGTACAGCTGTGTTTGTGACAGGCGTGCAGCAGTTGTAAGATAGATACAGTCGCGGAAACGCAGGCATGTGCCAAGCCCATGCCCTCGTGAGTGGCTGTTATCAAGGTTTGCCTTTGGTCCACGTTGGAAATCAATCTGTCACCAACATTGTTAATTCTCACATAGGGAACTTTATCAGGACTTAAATTATAAGAGTATTTGGAAGGGAAACCTCTAGGATAATTACCTCCCTTCTCAGTCCCAGCAATGACTGCCAAGATGTCATCATCAATCTTACTTTTGGAACGTGTAACTGCTGCTACTAAATATGTTGCTACAGCTGTCGTCGCTGCTTCATCAGCAAGACTTACCAACAGCGTGTACTCCTATGCGCTGGTGACCAAGAGTATGAATTACAAACACGAGCGGCAGCCGGGCAAAAAGACAAAGGATCCGGATGTACACATTTATACTGCAATTACTCCTGAGTTTGCAAAGAGGAATCAAAGATAAATGTGACATCCGGAGACGTCAAGGATGTGGCCCATTGCATCCAACGTGGATGCAAAGCTTTTGAATTTGGTACACTGGCCTTCGTCACTTCCTCCAGGGCAGGATATGGTGTAATAACCAACATGCGTTTTCCCTGCGACAGCGCTCTCTCTTTCAGAATCGCCATCTGCACCACAGTCAAAACTTTCTCAACAGTGGAAAAACGCATTTCAGCTGAAGTGTGCAAGTGTGACTTGTAAGCAATAGGGACCGTGTCACTTTCATTAAACGTCAGGTACATGAAACCAACCACACCTGGCACAATTCTTATTACCAGGTTGGTGTGGTTGTCACGAGTCAGTAAGTAATTAGATTCAAGAAGATCAGACTGCAAAAATTGCAGTATAGCTGAATGTGCAGGCAGCCAGCAAGATTTGGTAAAAGTTGGTTGTACCAAGGCATATAACGGCTTGATACGCTGGGTACTTTCGGGAATGTGAATACGCTCGAAATAAAAAAAAAAACAGTAAAGATTGCAGTTTTTTCAAAGTTGTAGGAGCGCACAACTGTGCACATTTCTCCAGGAGGTGAGGTGCTAAACCTCGACTTTCACTGTTGAGCTCATAACCCAGGAACAACACTATATACTCTGCAATGTCCGATTTTGCAAAGTTAAATTTGTAACTGAAGTCCGCACACATACAAATGATGCAGTCGACGTGACACAGAGGCGGCCATAATTTGTCGTCTGTGAGATAAATATCATCAACATATGAGCACGTATCAGGGTTGAGTCCCTCTAAAAGAGAGACTATGCGAGCGGCAAAGACGCCTGGGCTCTTCTTGAAGCCCATGGCTAATCTTTTTAACTATTTTTGTTTGCCGCCTGAAGTAAAGGCTGTCCATTCTCTACTAATAGAGGACAGGTTAAGGCTGAAAAAGTCATTGAATATGTCAAGTGTGGTCTTAAACCGTTTACGCACGAGACTATCGACAAGGTCAGAACTGTGAGGGTTCTGTACCGTGCAGGTCCGACAATGAGAGTTCAAAGGTCGGTAATCCAAAACTAGGAGGTACGATCCATCAGGTTTGGTCACAGTAAAAAGAGGATTATTCATCGGTGACACACATGTTTCAGTTACACCTTGATATTCCAATTGTTCAAGGATCTCTGCAACGGGACCTTTTGCTTCATGCCCCATGGGATTTTGGGGTTGAGGCTGTGCATAGACCGCAATGGAATCTCATGTCTGGGGACAGCTTTTCCCATCCATATAGAGTACGATACAAAGCCAATGCAAGCACCTTAGCCCACTCTTCTGCAAAATTCAGCGTCTGCTCTTTCGGCACAGTGTGTACGAAACTAGGGAGGATCACCTCCTCCCTCTCGGAGCGGCCAGAACGAAAGGTGGGGAACAGTCTGCTTCGACTAACAAAAGGTCCTACGTAGAGGTCAGATTTCCCCCAAAAAATCCCTTTTATTTTATGTTGTTTGTCACCTTCAATTAAAAGCACTATCTCATATGGTCTGTCATGGGGAGCCACTCTAGTGTCAGCTGTTTCTACAGTGATGAACGTGTCAGTTGCTGTCGCCTTCAGATACGAACGCAGTGCTTCCCGCACTACTGTAATTTCCGCCGCGCTGTCTAGCAGCGTTAGTGCCCATGTCAGGTTCCGAAGCTGTGTTTTCACTATCCGTGGCATACCTCGCGGTTAAATCGACAACTTTATTTTTCTGAAACTGGGGGCGTTGATGTTGAGTCGTCCTGCTTGCCTTTCCCTTCCATCTGACGGGCCTGCTAACGTCCTTGTGGGGCACCCCGGCCTCTGCTGTGTTCTCCTCCATCGGTTTGTGAGACCGACGTTTCCTGCAAAGAACGAAGAGAACTTTGATCAGTAACCTGAAAACGATCAGGTGACTTAATACTAGCGCAGTCGTGCAAATCATATGTGCGCTGAGTAGACGTAGTAACGGTGTTGCAGGACGCAACTCTTGTTTCTGTTGCTGCTTCCCCTGTTTTTTATTTTTCCTATTTTTTGGGGGGAAAAACTGGACGGTTGTCTTTATTTGACTTAGCAGTCTGAGTTTGCGGTTAAGCTGCTGTTTTAGCAAAAGGCTTAACACCCAAACTATTGCGGCCAATGGTCTTTTAAGCCTCCGCAATGATTTTCGGCAACTGCCGGGGTTTATCGGCCTCGGGGACATTGCGCAAAGCATTAGACACCTGAAAGTTTACCGCATCCCCCTTGACATTAGCAAGGATGAGATCAGAAACTACGTCAAACACTCCGACAAGTCTCATTCCCAATTCAACAGCCGCCTCTGAACCGTGTTGATCCTGAACACGCTTGGTCACGGAGGGCAGGACAGAAATAGACGGTGTGCCGAAGCACTTTGCATAGACTGCCGCATAAACTTTACCCCAGGTCTCACAATCTGTTACCTCCGGTACTAAGTCTTTCTGCAAACTAATTATCAGAATCCTGTCTTTCTCAACAGGGGTCGTATTAGGGAATACTGCTTCCAGCTGGTCAAATTTCTCGGCAAGCCAAAAAGGCATATCGTCTTTATCTTGGGGGCACTTGCCCATAACCAATTAACCATGACGAGACTTCTTTTTATCCCGTAGGTCCAACTGATTGCGCCACAACTCCAGGTGCCCCCACCTGGATGTTGCGGGAAACGTATTGCACTAAAGCCCTGAGCACTCCTACTACAGAGGCATAAAGGACTCTCAAGTCCACAACAGGGACTGTAAGGTAACGTGGTAGAGGAGTAAACCCGTCCAAAACAAGCCAAGTGGCCCCAGGAATTGACAAGGGACCCAAACAAACCGCACCCACGGCGTGAGGAAGGGCGCCATCAAACCAAACTCTGTGCTGCCAAGCAGAAATTGGAACTTCTGCTTCCTGTATGGCGTATACACAGCAGGCACGGCTGAGTGAGTGTAAGTATGGAACGTACCATCATCTGCATTCACTGCAGGAAATGTAACCCAGGATTAGAAAAGCTCAAATGGGTCGTGTCAGCACTCACCACAAAAAGAGGGATGCCCCAAAAGCTGTCAAGTGATTGCGAAGGGGCACCCGACTATGCGGGCGATATCAATATCAGCCATAAGGACATAGTGTAGTAAAAACTATCTATAGGAATTGTGGCACAAATGGGTAAGAATACAAAGTACAAACCTTTTTTTAATAATCTCAAGCTTTTATGAACCTATAAGTAATCTATATAGGTAGGTTAATCCGTCACAACCGTTATCCTGAAACTGGAGTGGACTACTCGAGAGTCTCAAACATAAGACCACAACGTTAGGTGCGCCATGTTGCGGGGATTCTGCTCATACACAGAACTGTGCAGAGACCCAGGACCTCAGTGAATTGTGGTGTACCAAAAAACTCCTCAGTACCCAGAACCCCTAACCGACTAGCATCAGTGTCTCATTAGCTCTCTGTCCTACAGCGAAGCTACCAATGATTAGACAACCGAGAACATGCGACTTAGGGTACTCTCAGGAATGGTGGGAATCAAGAACACTCTTTCGTTTTTAATCTCATAGCAGTCCACAACGTGAGTAATCAGAGACACTGTAAAGTTGAAATGTTTATTTTAATGACGTGCTCTAAGATGCAGTATTTTTGCTAACATAAGCAGGCAAATGATTAAAAATTATACGAGAAGCATTGTTACAATTCCATAAAGCACAGAGGGAGAAATCATATTATAATGATAGTGGAAACAGGTCCTATAGTGCCTTGTGAACCACCCTCCCCTGCTAGGAACTAGGTTTTATGATAATAGAAGGTCTCTTAGGCTTGAATGGGAAACCCCATACCTCCAAGATCATCAGAAGTGAATCACATCAGGATCAGGAATGCTCTCTCTCTCTGGAAAAGGATTTTCTCCAAGTGCCCAAATCATGCATGCAGTGCAATATTAAAGCACTAGAATTTCAGTTAGCTGCAACTGTGTTCATGTTGTGTCTACAGCGCGGGTCGATCAACCTGAATAACAGCATAAATTATTGACCTTGAAGGCTTCTGTACGCAGTGTACAGACTAAGGTCGCGATGTAAGTCTAGGGATGTTAAAAACAAGCCGTTCTCATGCGAAGAAAAATCAAGCAGTTTAACTTACAACAACAGTTACATGTAGTGTTGTGTGCAAAAGCTGCAAAGTGGCAACATGGAGTTTAACTTCTAATAAGCTTATGCTAACATAGCAATGTGTGCAATCAAGGCCCTGTCTTCACTACAGTTCACCCCACCCACATCCTAGGCACCCTTCTTCCCACTGGCAACAGCATCTATTGTGTGGACTACGCACATGTGAAATTAAGAGTTCTTGCAGTCATCCGTAAGTCTTTCTGCACCATACTCAAGCAAGTGACACTCAACTCCATGGTGCTACTGAAATGCCACCTCCCACTGTCTGTAGCTAAGACTCCCACCTTCCAGCTAATCAACAGGCTTCCCTTCAGAAAAAGGACGTAGTTGATAAATTCCATGGTCTCCTCGTCACCTCATCCATCCAACATTCCCACACCACCTTCTTGGGCGACTTCAACCTCCTAGGCAACAAAAGTTAAATTAAAACATCATGCACAGTCCTCAGCCTTATGGACTGACTCAATGTGGTACAGCGTGTCACCCAGCAAAAACACTCCTAAGGCCACAACCTAACCTTTTGAACATCATCAGCAGTGCAATGGAAACCACCCATTCTCCTGGACTTGACTGACTACCTTGCCATCCTTATCACCCTACTCAGCATCTTACAACAAACCGAGATCACCCCAAAAGAGAGGACCAAACCTTGAAATTCTTCAAAGACTTCTTCAGTGACAATTTAGTAGTAGTTCTTTATTCGATCAAATGGAGATCATTCACATAATTTATCAACAATCTTCTTAATAAATTACAATATACAGTAATGAATAAAAGACCCTGACATAAAAAGATTAAAAAATGTAAAATAATTAGAAAGGTAAAGAACATTTTACCATTAACATTAAAAACAAGTATTGTCAACAGCTTCGTAATAATGTTTGCATATTATGCCTTAACCTATGATGTACCAGGCTTTACCTTGCCAGTAGCAACCTAGACCTAATGCGCCGGGTGTATAGAAAGTACAATGAATTGGCAAATAGTAGCCACTTTGTAGAATCTGATCTAAGTATTCGCAGCTGATTGCTTAAATGATAGTATCCTACATACAGGTATTAGCCACTTTTTCCTAGTCTGTACATAACATGGATAAAAAAACTTTTGTTGTCTAATAATTACGGACATAGGGAGCATGCGGGCACGTCACGGGTACAGTAGCCTGGGTCCATCTACTTCTAAAGTAATTCAGTGGTAAGGTTCCATATCTGAATTGTAAATAAAGTGCACATGCTTGTGGTGGTTCAATTTCATCCATAATATCCCCAAATAAAAAAGTAAATTTAAACTCTAAAAATCTATTTGTTAGAGTGCCCTGTGCTGCAGCAGCATAACAATGCACAAACTCCTCTCTCACACGGTCAACTCCACATCAGATGCCAACACCCTTCTGAATGACTTTAAACTATGGGAACATAAAAGCTTCAGTACATCAGTGCAAGTCAAAACCTTACTCATCCTATTACTCTAAAGACCTCACTGATAATAAGCTCTGCATCTGTAGAACGAAGTGACAATCAAAGCAAAACAGCAATCTCGATAACCTGATGATATTGAAATTCCTCTGCACAAAACCGAGAGAGATCATCACATCAGCCAAACCAAAGTGCCACACCAACTCCATCATCGATGTCATCTGCAGAAGCAAAACACTTTGGAAGGCAGCCAATCACTGCAGCATCCCCTTGCCTGGCCCGTTTATCCCACACTCCAAATACAAGTGCAATTCCATCAACCTTTTATTCCTTGAAGAAGAAAAAAGACTATCCAAACAGCGAAAGCAGCAAGAGTGCGGCTCATCAAGAACCCAGGTTCTTCTCTTACCTTTCCAATCAGCACCAGTTTGTTAACATTGGGCACCTCCCTAAAGCCTCCTATCACATCTGCCTCCACCCAGGGTTCCATACTCTACTGTCCTCTTCAGCCTCTACATAGAACCCTTAGTGGATCTAATCACAGATAACGGATTAAGAGTCACACTAGGCTGGCCGTTGCACAACTCTGCTTGAAAGTCTCCTCTGCTTCAGAGATCTAACACATCAAATGCCGCCTGCACCTCTTCCAGACCTGGATTTCCAGCACTTAACTGAAGCTTAATCTAAACAAAGCAGAATTCCTGTTATTTGCCAAGAACAACTAGAAGGGAATAGTAGGAAATTGGCTCAATGATATCAACATTTAAGGCTTCAAGCACCAATTCTCACTGAATGCCAAGTCGCTTCCATTCATGTTCGACCATAACCTCACCCTCAAGAAGTACATTGTCAAAAAAAGAGACCTGTGGTAGCAGCTGTCTCTTTTGAAGAAAATGAAACGTTTTTTCCATAAAGTAATTTCAGAATTGCTGTTCAGGCCCTTGTGCTCTTGCATCTGTGTGGTGGTAATGCCCTGATTAATGCCCTTTCATACTCTATACTGACACCCCATAAGGGCATCCTACAAACCACAACCATCTCATCCAGGAGGAGAAGAAATATGATCACATCACCCACTTCTTGATAGAAGTCCATAGGTTCCCCTTGCCACCCGCACCATTCTTAAAACCTGTACCATCATTTACAAAGCTTTTGTGACTAGAGCCGTCACTTAACTTGCGGACAAATGCACCGTCTCTGGAAGCTTTTGCATTAGAGTAGAGGTAAAGAAAGATACTCAAGAAGGGGTGCCTGGGCTCTAAGCTCCTAAAATTGAAACACTACTTATCAGAGCTATGTTCTGCCGACCCTTGCTTTGACTTGGGCAATGCATGAATCTAGAATACTTGGGGGAGGGGGGCAGGGAGGTGTCTATCAACAATCAGTGCTATTAGTAGGAAGAGGTGACAAGGGAAGGGCAATAAAAGAAAATACTCCAACAAACGGTGCATTGCACCTGCCATTGTTCTTAATCCTTTTTCTGTTGTTGGCGGTTTTCATTAATATGGCATAATGATTGCACTCTTTATTTGACATATTTTCTGAAATCCTTCCTTAATTTATATACACTGTTTCTGCTGTTCAGAGGTGTTGTGTTAGTTTCACCTGTCTTGTAGCATATTGTGATTGGCAGTGTTGCTGGTACTGAAAAAACTGCAGTCCAACCCCCTTATATATGAAAGGATTAATACTGTAAACAACCTTCCAGATCGGCCTGCTCATCATTTCTGTTGACCTTTTGGACAGTTGCAGGTACTTTTAAAGTCTGTTTACTTAGATAAGTTTCTTGGAAAGATATAAGCAGAGGACAACTGAGAGTTTTTGAAAGCCCCCTAAACTTGTATAGAAGTGGTCCCTGTTTCCAGTGAGACAAGTGGTCACATGAACCTAAATGACAGGCCAAATATATTTTTTAACAGAGAATGCTTTTTCTCCCATACAGGTCCCTGTCTGCTCTGTCAGCCTACCACAGTGGCTTGGTGACGCCGATGAAGATTCGCACAGAGCCTGCAGGCAATCTAAGGCTTTACAGTGGGAGCCCCACCCGCAGCGAAAAGGAGCAGGTGTCCATCAGCTCCTTCTACTACAAGGAGAGGGTATGTACACAAGAACATGGCCAGTTAAAAACATGAATTGTTTAAAAATATTTCTGCCTTTCTTTTATCGCCTCGTCTATCAATTTCTCCCACAAATTGGCGATCCATGACAATAGAATATTTCCAGTCTGAACTTTTCTGATCATCCTTCAGATGTTGTCTATGCATCAAAGAAGTAGGCGAGGTTATTGCATTGCAGTTCTCAGAAGTGTCACTATTATTGTACGCTCCATGTTATTGAAATTTACCTTTTATTGTCAACTGTGTAAACTGCAGGAAAATCGCTCAGTTTGTCATTTTTATGCATCCCAAGCTTTTCAACAATACATACATTTTAGGTAAATGTTCCAAAAGGCTAGGCAGTATACCTTACCAGGCACAGGTGTACTATATGTTTTGTTCTAAAAAGTTACAAATATTGTCTTTTTGTATTGTTTATGAACATAAGTATAGCACTTTAGAGGGGATGTAGTCCTCTTGTGTCACAGCTTGATTAGGCTTCCGGTAAAGCACTCATTGAATTGTGTGCAGGAATACACAATATGGGATAAGGCCTGCCACCAAATAATGGCACAGTATTCAAAGGAAAAAGAAAAGGTTAGTTCTGTACATTGTAAAATTATGTTTACAGTTTAATCACTGCCATGCCCAATCATATGTGCAGTATAAAAGAATGTGCCACTTGCAAGGTACAATAATCCTACATGAAGGCAGAATAGCCTCTTAAAGACCCAAATCCGAAGCAAGGTAAATCTGACTTTGCAAGTTTGCCTATCCTGTACCATCCTGTGTTAGGAAACCGAAACAAAGGCTTCTTTCCAGCATGGTAAGACATCACTTCAAACTGCTGGTTTTGGTTCTTAGTACTGTAGAAACATTAGATAGAATACGGTCAAAAGCCTTCCAAGAGAGAACATCACCTACATCTGAATGTCCTGTGGAAGAAAGTACTAAAGCTCATCATAAAGAATGTGCTGAAACTTTTCTCAAGGTACAACAGAAGGGCTTTTACTCAAGTTTTTTCTTGGTCAGAAAAAGGTCAGGGAGTTGGCTTCCCGTCCCAAATCTGAGTGTAATACAATTACATCAGGAACCAGTCATACTAATGATCACCGTTCATGACCTCATACACGCAATTTAAAACAGAAACTTGTTTGACCCGCCACACCAGAAATACTTGTTCTTCATGATAAACAAACAACCCTTCCAGTTCGAACTCTTCGGCCAAAATGTCAGCACCATGAGCATGACTCTGGTGACAGACCATCTTTGTCGCATTGAAGTAAGTCCATACTTGGCTGTCGGTTTTTAAAGCCAGGTTCCATACATCCAAATAAAACTCTCACTAGACACTACCATTAACTGCTGGGGATATGTGGACCTCACCTTCAGCAAAGAGTAATTATTTCTTTCTCTAAGAAGGCAGAATATCTCCTTTGGGGGTACACTTGAGCTGAACGCCTGTTTGTCAGAATATAATGGAAGCAAACTTGCAGCTCTGAAGGCATTTGTAGGGTTAAAGAACTCCATCATTGTTCACAGCTAATGAGCCACCCTGGGAGCGTAGTTGTGCTGCCTACTCTTTGTTTCCTATTGCACCTTAGAATGTGGATGCTCCAGGAAGTGCTAGGCCAGCAATGAAATCGCTCCTCACGCCACTTGGAGGAGCACATGCCAGACACAAGAGCAGTCAAGGATGCTCTCTAATGATGGAAGGAACAAGATTATATTTTTAGGGACAGAAACTACACATATTAGAATCACATAGTGCTTAATTTGAGCTGATGGGGACAAATAGCACATATTTTTGAGGACCATCACTTCATTTTCTGCTTCCAACATTTAAAGAAAGCAAGAAAGAGAAAAACAAAACCAAAAGACAGAGGGAGAGAATGGTGAAAAAAATCATAAAGGGAGAAGTCAGTAACCTGGGAGAGCGATAAAGGGGCAGGAAGTGCCTTGTAATGATTAAAAGAGGCACAAGGTGAAATAAAGACTATGCAGCCATGGTATTGGGTGCGCCAACATTTAACTGCACCGCCTGCTGATTTCTGAGCAGAGTTTGAGCACTGGCACTCATTCTACAAATAAAGCACTAGAACTACTGATGCCTCATTGAAAGGCCTGGAAAGTCCACATTTAAGAACTGTCCATGAGGAGCCATTGGTCATCCAGGGTGGCAGCATTATACATTTTAGTGGTCAAGTCAATCTGAGTTGCCATGAAACCCTTCCTGATCCAAGGCGACCAGCATGACACCCTATTTTAGATTTGGAACCAGATAGCTGGAACACACCAGAGTTATCAAGGGAAAAACAGAGTTGTTAAATCACAAAATGCCTTCTCTATGCAACATGTACCAGACTATACAACAGCTTGCCAGATACTCTAAACAGACAAAGATTCAGCTGGCATGAGTTCAACTTCAGGTAACTTCAACTGGTGTTCAAGAGAAGTTCGAGCAGAAATTTGAAAACAATTCAACCCTGATGCTCACCTGACAATCCAGTATCAGCTACATGTGCTTTATCACCCAGAATCCTTTTACCATACAGCCAAGCTTCTACAAACGTTGTATTTGGATATTACATAAGACAGTAGAAAAGCATTTACTTATCCTTTCTGCTGTGCATCAACATGTTGGTTTTTAACCATGACAATTTCTAGCATCATCAGAATTGCAGTCATCATTTTAAATTAAAAATCTAGAAGTACATTTCCTAGCTCGCAATGAGCTATTAGAGAAAGACCATAAAAATGAGTTATCCACTTTACTGGAAATTAGAATTATACTAGAAACTATGACGGCGGAATGGACCCAACTAGAATCAGAATAGATAAAGCCTCATATTTCTTTTCAGGGTTCCTAGTAATTCTGTAGGGTTTATACCTTGAGTCCCCGACGTTTTGGAACAGTGTCTTCAGGTGTCCCATACATCAAATAATTGGGTCAAAAGAGGTCCTGTCAAGACAGTTGGCTTGATTAAGTCCTTGGTGTATGGCAAGAGATATACCACTTGGTGCTTTAAGTAATAGAAACTGATGCTGTGATATGCCTCGATGTCGTATATAGTGCACAGCACCCTGCCTTCTGATTACAAAACTTACCCTATTTCTTTTTATTGGAGTAATAGCACTACAGAAGTATTTGTATGTTCTCAAAAATGTTGAAAAGACCATGAGTCCAAAACTTCTTAAATTGAAAAACATGGATTTTCTTTTCACCAGAAGTGAATTAGGTGCACAGTTTCTGTCACTGACAATGGCTCATCTAATAATCCAGTTACCTTAACAACTAAATAGGTCATTCATAATGAATACATACATATCAGTCAGTTAAGATAATTCATTTGTGTCAGCTAATCCGAAAACTAATAAAGATATTGGAGTAAAAATTGTGAGGTGATGGATCTGATTTCTTTTGATACATGTTCTTATAGCTGTACTGTCAAGTACAAGATATAAAAGCACATAGAAATGTATACAAACCAGGGCTGAAGTAAAATGTTTATAGTGCTACACAGATCTGATAGAGACTATTATTTGTAGATTCCTTACCTTAGAATTTCCCCCAGACGTCAGTCTGGATCCGGAGATTTTTTGTTAACAGAACCCCTACGTGTCAGTAGATGAAGTTGATCGCCTTCACATGCGGCGTCGTGGGTGCCAGCATGATGTCGCAGGACCTATATTGATTCCGCCCATGCGTGCTGAAGTCAGTTCTTTCTTTTTCCGTACCAGTCTAAGCACAGATCCAGTGAGAGCTACCCCTAGTCACTTTCTGCTAACCTTTTTATACTTTTTGTCGACTTCTTTTTCGAGTCTTAGACTCCTGGTGCGTCATGATGTCCCAGCTTCAAGCTCAGTGGTTTCTGCCACCAGATGATGTCCGTAGAGGATCCGTATCTCGTGTGGCTCTGGTGTCTGGAGCATGACCAGGACGTGAAGTTGTGCTCTGAGTAATGTGCCATGAACCCGAAGGCTTTGCGGTAGCAGTCCTGAAAGCTGCTGGAGGACTGGTGCTCGGTTCCGCGTCGATCACATTCGAGGGGAAGTTCTTGGGACAGTCGTGGAGCCCATACACTTCGTTGCACTCCAAGCTGTCAGGGAGGTCGGGCAAGTTAGGCAAACACAAGAATAAGTTGAAGAAGCACAGGCGTCCTTCGACTTCTCCCCTTCCGCCGGCCAACGCAATGCAGGATTCTGAGTGTTGTCGCCTAAGAGTTCCTTACCTGTAGCCTCTTGCTGAGACTACCCCGCGCCTTCCCTCCTTTCTGGGAGCCAGAGTGTCTCCTGTCCAAAGCTCAAATTTTAATGAGGCCCTGTACCTCATTTTTGGGCAGCTGGTGTGCGCCTCTGAGCCTGGCGGAGACGGTTGAGGCCCCCTAGACCTTCGATGCCGGTGGCTTCGGCCTCGGAGGGCCCGCGTGGATTCGTTTTTGGATCTGGATCGACGCCGGTCAATATTACTCGACCTTCTCCAACGTTGATCCTGGCCACATCGCTCTCAGTGCCCCCGGTCTGCGCTGACCCCATTCTCGCCCCCGAAGTGGACACGGAGCCTGACCGACATCGATTGACGTGGGTTTCGTCACAGAAAGGGACTTTTGCCCCAGTGTTCATCCCTGGCATTCATTTTCGACCAGAAGGTGGTGAAGAGGAATAGGAGGGCAGCTGGACCCTTTAACTGCCAGTTCGAAGAACCAGACTTTCCTCTGACACTGTCTTGCTTTCTCCCACTACCGTGGCTACGGAGCAGGGGGCTTCCTATGCCGTGCTGGCGAGGAGGGCAGCCAAGGTCCTTGGCCTCGAGCTCCCTACAGTAACAGTCAGGACTAGCCTCCTGACAGAGGTGATTCAGCTTGCAGCTTCCACTTCCAAACCCCTTTTACCATTCAATGAGGCCCTCATGGATGTCCTTCTGGGCATCTGGTGCAAGCCCAGCACAGAGGCTCCTGTGGAAAGGACAATCTCGCCACCCCACTGAGGGCGACCCAGCGTTCCTGATGCAACATCCCTCCCCTGAGAGCTTTGTCGTCCAAACCTCATCTTAAAAAGGCTTATTCCCTTCTGCTCCATCAGATAAGGAATCCAGAAATCTGGACTATCTTGGGAAGAATATGTTTTCTTCCTCCAGCTTGGGATTTTGGTCTGTGAATACCGCATGCCTCTGGCACTGATACTCCCATACTATCTGGATACAGTTTAGTAGGTGCTGTCGAAGTGCCCTGAGGAGGCCCGGGCTGTTCTCTCCCAAGCAGATGCAGACGCGAGAGATGCAGCCAAATTCACCATCCGCTGTGGACTGGATACCACTGACTCACTGGGCAGAACGATTGCAACGTCGGTTGCTCTCAGACGCTAATGTACGCCTGGAGCTACGGCCAGATCCTTGGTCCCCACGGCTACCTGCCATCCACCTCAGTCTGTCTTTTGTCCCATTTGTGACTACGGAAGGAACGCTCAGCCACGTCCTGTCCAGCCCAACCACAGAGTCACTCAAGCTGTCCAGCCTCTGTGTGGCCACGGATGTGGGACCCAGCGTCCTCTTGGGTCAGGGAGCCAGCGGGCGGGCAAGTCCACTCTTTTCACGGCCTCTAAACCTTCCTAGTATTATGTTTCAGGCCCATCAACGGCCAGTTGGAGGCAGGATTTGCCATCACCTCCTCTACTGGCAATCCATCACGTTGGACAGGTTGCAAATCGTCCAAAGGGGCTACCCACTACCCTTCGAGATGACCCCTCCAGCCATGCCACCCTCCTACGACCAAATGTCAGAGGATCATTTGGCGCTTCTCCGCAAGGAAATTGTGGCTCTCATGGCCAAGGGGGCCATAGGAAGAGTCCCTGTGCCCGAAGTAAGACGTAGTTGTTTTCCCGCTACTTTCTAGTGCCCAAAAAGGACAAAGGCCTGCGTCCTATCTTAGACCTTCAGACCCTCAACTTCGGAAGGAGAAGTTCAAAATGCTCACGTCCTTTTTGCTCACTACCCGGGAGACTGGATGGTAGCTTTGGACTAGCAGGATGCTTATTTTCGTATTTCCGTCCTACCTGCCCACAGACGTTACTTGCGGATCACGGTGGGCCATGAGCAATTTCAGTTTCCCGTGCTCCCCTTTGACCTTACCAGTGCTCCTTGGGTGTACACAAAGGTGATGGCGGTGGTCGCAGCTCATCTGTGCAGATATGGGGTACTAGTCTTCCCCTATATCTACGACGGGCTGTTGAGAGGCGGGCTCACTCCAGGCTAATTGTCTCCCACCTCCAGACTACCTCCTGCACTTGCTAGGGTTTACTGTCAGCATGCAGAAGTCACACCTAACTCCTTTAAGACGCTCCCTTTCATTTGGGCAGTTCTGGACACAGTGCAGTTACGGGCCTATCCTAATGAGCAGCGAGTCCAGGATATTCACGCTATGATAACGATGTTTCAGCCTCTATCACGGATTTTGGTGAGAATTACTCTGAGAATTTAAATTTGGTTCTAATCTTTCGTATGTGTGCTCTCCTAGAGCCCCTTCATAATTGTCCTTTTAGGGTGCTGACTCTCAATATTGCTTTCCATATTACCATCACCTCTGCTCGCAGAGTTTGCAAGCTCCAGGCTCTGTCTTCCAAGCCTCATTGTTTGTCTATCGGATAAAGTGGTGCTTTGAATGAAGGTTTTGTTCCTTTTTAAAGTGATCACACCCTTTCATGTGGTACAATCTATTACTTTACCCACCCTTTTTCCGCCCCATATCCCTCCAAGAATGAAGAGAGACTCCGCCGCCTGCACTCAAAACGTGTGTAGTCTTTTTATCTTGATCATTCTAAAGACTTTCGGGTGGATGATCAACTCTTCATTGGCTATGTGAATACCAAGAAAAGTCGGGCTGTTAAAAAACAGACCATCTGTAGATGGGTTGTCCTTTACATAAAAATATGCTATGCTTTGGCAAAGAAGTTACCTCCTGTGGGGTTGCATGCTCAATCTTTAGAGCAACAGCAGCAACCTCTGGGTTAGCATGCGGAGTCCCACTCCTTGATGTCTGTCAGGCATCAACGTGGGCATCCCTGCGCACGTTCACCAGACACTACTTCCTGGACCGCCAAGTCTGAAGGGACGAGTACTTTTCTCATTCGGTCCTCCAAGACTTCCTAGTGTGATCTTGGTTCGCAACCCGTCCTCTGGGGATGGTATTGTTCTGGTATCTATTCTAAGGTGAGGTAATAGTCTCTGTCAGAACAACATATACTTACCTTCAGTAACAATGTATCTGGTAGAGACATATATCAGTTGTAGATTCCTTACTGCCCCACCCATCCTCCCCGCTCTATGAACTGATTTCTAGGATTGAGATCTCCCCTAAAGGGCCCTAGTTTTGACGCACCAGAGGTCGGTGTCTTTCTTGGCTCTGCGCTTATGGCGTGAAAAGTCATGTTAAGAACTGACGTTAGTTTGCTTGGGCGGCGTTGGTATAGGTCCCACAAACGTAATCCCGGCAACCATGACGCCGATGATGTACGCAGACCCGATCTACGCCACCTACCGACCCACAAGGGTACTGCTGACCAAAAAATCTCCGGATTAAGGCTGACGCCTGGGGAAAATTCTAAGGTAAGGAATTTACAGCTAATGTAGATCGCCACCGGATACATCGTAACTGAAGGTAAGTAACTTGTTTTTTATTGTGTTTTTCTTTTATGAAAGTTATCAGTTATCCCTTAAGTCCACTTGAAATAAGTTGAAGTTTTGACCCTACCAGTTTTGCAGCGTGAATCTTTCTGGATTCACTATGCTGTATACTCAGATGTGAGTCCCTAGCTCATTGCACCATCAGGATTCAAGCAAGCCAGGCCGAAGACGGCTGAAATGCCAGAAACCGGTCCCCGGTAGCTTGTTTCCTTCCCAGTATAAGAATTGCCTTGGTAGTTTGGTCTGCCCTGTTCCCATGATGCACTGGGCCAGGGTTAGACTAATTTGCATATAGCCAATTTCTGAGCTGGGATGGTGCAGTGAGCTGAAAAACGGTGATGGATCAAGCCCTGATCTTTGGACTGGGTAAGAGTGGTCTGCTTAATTCAGACACTCTGTTCATCACCACCCCCTTTTCTGAATAATTTTTGTCCACCATAAGCGTGGAAGGGTATACTCAGATGTGAGTCCCTAGCTCATTGCACCATCAGGATTCAAGCAAGCCGGGCCGAAGACGGCTGAAATGCCAGAAACCGGTCCCCGGTAGCTTGTTTCCTTCCCAGTATAAGAATTGTCTTGGTAGTTTGGTCTGCCCTGTTCCCATGATGCACTGGGCCAGGGTTCGACTAATTTGCATATAGCCAATTTCTGAGCTGGGATGGTGCAGTGAGCTGAAAAACGGTGATGGATCAAGCCCTGATCTTTGGACTGGGTAAGAGTGGTCTGCTTAATTCAGACACTCTGTTCATCACCACCCCCTTTTCTGAATAATTTGTGCATATTCCGCGGTCTTGTGGTTGGGTCCGGATTCGTAGTCTTTTCTTTGTTTTTTTTTTTGTTTTTTTGTAGCCCTTGTGGGCGTCGGCGTCACACCTCCTCGGGTGCATTTCCGGTGACGTCGGCATGCTTCCTGCGGAATCTCCCACTCTTGGGCGCCATCTTCAGATTCTTTTTTCCGCGGTCGGGTCTGGATCGTTCCCGTTGGGCTCCAGACATTTTTGGAGAAAGTACTGAAAAGATTTGAAGTTGGAGAAGGTATTGGAAGAAGAAGACGACTAAAGAAGACTTCGCAGAACATTGACGAAGAGAAAAGAAGGAGAAAACCTCGAGAACTTCGGCGATCGTCGACGTCCACGCGGTCAGGGAGGCCTGAACGCTCGAGGATGGACAACACGCCGTTCAAGTTCTGCCCGAACTGCAGACACAAGTACGCGCAGAAAGACCAGCATCCGGTTTGCAACCTTTGCCTACCGGTAGAACTCAGAAGCGAGGACTGCAACGCCTGCTCCGTCTTCGCCCAGAAGACCCTTCGTGTGAGGAAGAGCCAGAGGGTAGCACACGCCACCCTCGAAGGAAAAGCCCCGACGCCATCGCTGTACGAGCTGGGGATGTCCTCGGAGGAAGAGGACAACGCTGCAGCCGAAGACGACAGCTACACGGTCGTAGAGACCGATTACAAGACGACACCTGATAAGGTAGGAGACTCGACGTCCCACAAGAACACGAGAGACTCTGAGTCTCGAAAGAACGAGGGCAAGACCCCGAAGGCGCCGACGCAGCGACATCTGCCGTCCGCGACCACACACAGGCCCAGCGGATCCTCGGAGAAGGAGTCCCTGGCGCCGAGAGCTGTTGAACAGCAGAAGGCGCTGAAGATCGTCACCGAATGGGCTTTGTTGGGCTGCTTTTGGTAGGGTTTTGGGTCCCGCCCGGCCACGCGGCAGAGATGCCATTACAAGTGTGGTGTCTCGGCCGCCGGGCGGGGGGTGTTTGGATGGACAACATTTTTTCCCTCCCTCCCTCCCTGGGGCATGTTACAGGGGGGGGGGCCACAAGGGCGGTCATTTCCCTTTTGCGGGGAGTTTCTTTTCGGGGGAGTGTGGGGGCGTCAGGGGATTTTGGGCGAGTTTTGTTGGAGGCTGGTGCAAAGGGGGTGTTCATTATTGGGTGGGGGGGTTTTCGCATGTCGCTGGAGCAGGTGTGGGGTCGGCCGCCCCCCCCAGGACCCCATTGGGGCCCATTGAGGAAAGGGAGGGGGGGGGAAGGAAAGCACCGACCCGAGATTCAATGTTGTTGTGACAAAGGCCGCTTTATTGGAAGCAGGTGCGCCGTCCAAGGACCCGAAAGCCAGTTCGACGTCCAAGTCATCGACGTCGAGAATCTCGCCGCCAAGCCAGGCGACGAAGAGAGGGGCCGAACGTTCCGAAGCCGAAAACGCGGCCGAGATGGAAAGGAAAAAACGTCGGCTAGAAGCCGAAATGGCAAGCCTCTTGCAGCGGAGAAAAGATTTTGCCGCCGAGATGAGTGCCTTCACGATTCCACACAAGACCAAGCACGCCGTGCTAGATCTGGTCGAAGAGGAAGAAGAACATGTCGACGGACATGGGCCTAGCGATGAGATGGTCGACGACCAGGAAGGTGAAGAGAATCCCTACGAGGATTAGAGCTATGAGGAGGAAGAGGGCAGTAGGTTGGACGCCGAGTCGGCCACCTCTGACCCACACGAGGAGGATTACCTAGATGTCGACACCGAGAGCCCGGAAGAGGCGGTCGACTCATACCCCTCGAGGCCCTCGCCGCCGGACGACATCGGGGCATACAACTCGGCGATACAATCGGCCGCAGCTGCATTCAAGCTAAAGCTCGACGAGGAAAAGCAGAAAGCAGACTTCCTGCTAGAGACTTTGCTCCCAACACAAACAAAAAGCCAGTTCCTTCCAATGCTCGAGAGCGTCTTGGCTCAGGGAAAGGAAGCATTCAAAGAGCCCGCAACATGCAAGGCGGTAACTCCCAGAACAGAGAAAAAGTACAAACACTCCTCAAAGGACCCGGCCTACATTTGGGGCGAGGTCTCCGCAGACTCCATTATCACGGCCACAGCTAGGAAGAGGGCGAGCGTATCCACTACCTCTGGCCAACCACCGGATAAGGAGAGCAAGAGGATGGATCTGGTGGGGAGAAGGATCGAACGGAATGCCGCGACCCACTGGCGCATGGCTAATTCCAACGCCCTGATAAACAGGCACATGTACCAGATCATGGAGGGGCTGGGGCAGTTGGTGAAGGACCTACCCCAGGATACCAGGCAGAAGGCCGAAAAATTGATAGAAGAAGGGAAAAACGCGGCAAATTCTTGCCTTAAGACGGCCCTGGACGGAGCAGACACCGCCAGCAGGCTCATGATGATGGGTGTCACGGAAAGGAGACACGCCTGGCTCAGGATCTCAGGGTTCAAACCCGAGGTGCAACACAGTATCCTGAACACACCGTTCAACGGCGAAACGCTTTTCGGAGCAACAGTTGACGAGAAACTCTGCCAACTCAAAAAAGATAACGAGACGGCAAGATCCATGGGGGCATTGCAGTTCAGAGGCAACAAAAGAGGCACCCCGTCACGGAGGCCCGGCGGGAGAGGTGGAAACCAGCCAGGTACATCGCACCAGGCTTTCCAGCAAACGCACCAGGCAGACTCGCAGGCTCAGCAAGGTCAGCAGAAGCAGTCCTGGCAGTACCAACCAAGAGGTCAGTCCTTTCGAGGGAGAAATGGACGTGGCCAGAATAGAAGAGGGGGGCAGCAGCCCACCTCGAAGTGACTTCAAAGTTCTTTGGGTGCCCGACCACAGAAAAGATCCCAGGGGGCACCACGTACGTTATGTTATGTTATGTTATGTTATTAAAATTTCTATAGCGCACAGCTGCCCCAGCAAAGGGGCGTCCTGGCGCTTTGACAGATGCTGTAACATAACACACAAAAGGATTTAGCTAGAAACTGGAAAGAGGAAAGTTTTGATCGCCTGCCTGAAGGCGAACATATCCTCAAGAGCTCGAATGTGAACTGGGAGCGAGTTCCATAGGCCTGCCGCTAGTACCCTGAAAGAACGGCCACCCATCCTGCTCAACCTAAAGCGTGGACAGACAGCCAGATGAAGCCCCTCAGATCTCAAAGATCTCGACGGCACATAGGGCGTGAGTAGAGAGACAAGTGCCGGTGGCGAAGAAGTTTTCAAAATTTTGAAGGCCAGACACAGCGCCTTGAACATGATTCGCTGTCTGACCGGGAGCCAATGCAAGGCCGAGATGGTTCCAGACACTGAACAGTGTCTGGGAAGGCCCACAATGGCTCGTGCCGCGGCGTTTTGTACTCTTTGGAGCCTTGAGGCTTCCGCTTGATTCACCCCTAACAACAATGAGCTGCCGTAGTCCAGCCTGGATAGTATTGCGGCCTGAACTACAAGCTGTCTGGTAGGGGGATCAAAGTACTTCAAGACTGGCCTAATACCCCGCAGTATTCCGTAGCACGTGGCAGCCACCTTCTTGGTGTGATCCCTGAAGGTGTCAGGACAATCTAAACACCTACGACCACATGACACCAGTGGGAGGAAGATTAAAGTTTTACCTCCAAGAATGGAGAGAAATAACATCAGACAAATGGATCCTAAACATTATCCAATTCGGTTACTGCTTGGAGTTGGAGAGAAAGCCAACAAGCAGAAAACCAAGGGGAAAGCCACCAGCAAGAGAACAGCTGGCGAGGCTTCAGGAAGAAGCACAAGAACTTCTACAGAAACAGGCCATAGAAGGAGTTCCCTTCAAGGAAAGAAACAAGGGAATATACTCAACGTACTTCCTAGTACCAAAGGTAGACGAGAAAATGAGACCCATCCTAGACCTGAGGTTCCTCAACAAATTCATAAGAACACAAAAATTCAAGATGACCTCCCTGCAGGAGGTGCTACTGCAATTGCAGGTCGGAGACTTCATGGTCACGATAGACCTCAAGGACGCCTACTTGCACATACCGATGAACGAGAAGCACAAGCATATGCTCAGGTTCACAATCGGAGGAGGCCACTACCAGTTCACAACGCTAGCCTTCGGACTAAAATCAGCACCGAGGGTGTTCACGAAGTGCCTCGCGGCAGTCGCAGCGCACTTACGAAGACAGGGGATACACGTATACCCTTACCTGGACGACTGGCTGGTGAAAGCAAACTCGTACCAGAAGTGCAAGCAACATGCACATACAGTGACGAGCACGCTCATAAACCTGGGGTTCTCCGTCCATTGGAAGAAATCATCAATGGAGCCGGAGCAAGTGAAGATCTTCCTGGGGGCAGAGATCAACACCTTACAGGGCAAAGTGTTCCCCAGCGAGAAGAGAGCAAGGGCACTGGTCAAGGAAACTCGCCTCTACCGGAAGGGACAAGCTCGGACAGTGAGGACTGCGAGCAAGATCATGGGGATGATGGCATCATGCATCCACCTAGTGCCGAATGTGCGGCTCCACATGAGACCCATGCAAGAATGGCTCCAGGAACATTCACGAAGCACTACTGCGTGGATGTTCAGATGAACAAAGAGGCACAAGTCGGACAAAGGGTGCTCCAGCATATATTCAGAAACCAGAGCTCATCTTCCACCCAGCCGCCACAGAAATGAGAAACCGCTACAAAATCTATGCACAGCATAGTGAATCCAGAAAGATTCACGCTGCAAAACGAATAGTTTCTTACCTGTCGGTGTAGTTTTGCAGCTTGAAGATCTTTCTGGATTCACTAGCGAACCCACCCACCTCCGCCAGAAAGATGAGGCTGGAGAGAGAAGAGGTGGTCAAAAAAAAAAAAAAAAGAGAAGGGAGAGAAGTAAGAGAATATAAGGACAAAGCGGTAAAAAATTCTCACCTAAATAGAACATTGCCATTGCTTCGGAAACGAAAGAAACACGGAAAAAAGAATCCGAAGATGGCGCCCAAGAGTGGGAGCTTCCGCAGGAAGCATGCCGACGTCACCGGAAATGCACCCGAGGAGGTGTGACGCCGACGCCCACAAGGGCTACAAAAAAAAAAAAAAAAGAAAAGACTACGAATCCGGACCCAACCACAAGACCGCGGAATATGCACAGCATAGTGAATCCAGAAAGATCTTCAAGCTGCAAAACTACACCGACAGGTAAGAAACTATTCGTTATAAATCCGTGGGTCATAAAAATTAACTTACCTGGGCATTACTCCGGAGGGGGGATTGGATATCCCATGGGAGAAAAGATTGCTCAGTGTTAATCTAGGTTGCCGAACACTGATATTTGGAAAGAATGGAGGGAGAGGTAATTGGTCCCTCAGTATTGATTATAACCTTCACACCTGGAATAATGTAGATGGATATATGTATCAGAGTAGTATGATGTTCACAATGTATGAAATAGAGTTCCAGTTGGTTCCTTAGGGGTGAGTGTAACCCACATCTAGAGTCAGTGAGGAGTATAACAATGATAGGAACCGAGGCAGACAGCCAGTTGATTTAGGCAATAGTAGAAAAAGTCAGTCAGGACATATCCAAGAGCTAGAGAGTCCCTCGGACCCATGTCAGTGTCTCATAATTATTAATCTCTACAACATGTTAAAGCTTAATTCATTTCATTCTATGGTTGCCTATATTCACTGACTAAATGACTTGACAGCGTCATTGTTACCACCTCACTAGCTGTGTGTGTGAATTATACTCACAATTTTGGGACCAACTAACCCTCTTCATTTCATTTATTGCGAACATTGTTCTTTTCTGATTTATTTATGTATTTGAACTTTAACCTCCAGCTGTACGGAAGTATTAAACTCCCTCCCTCTCTCCATTAATTACAGTTTTAGTCTAAAGCAAGGTAGATTGACTCTGAGCAATTCTTTTCTTTTTCTTTGCTGGTAACCAGTGAACCTCTTACCACCCTAAATATATATGTTTTTCCTCATGATGAGCCACAGCTGTATTTCACCTCACCACTTGTTTGTATATATTTCTAGTGATTATTTTAGGTCAAGCCTCAAGCTGGATGCAATGCATTAAATTCAAAGTTAATATCTCTTGCACACTGATAATAATGAACATCTACATCAACCCAGCCCACAAGTATAAAAGGAGACACATGCAACAATTGGCCGCCACCATCAAAACTCTAAAAGCAACACACCCTCAAGCCAACATAATATTGTCCGGTGACTTTAATATGAACTTGATGCAAGCCCAAGAGAAAAATTTACTGAAAGGAATAACTGTCAGGAGCAATAATACAACAAGAAGCGACACATTGGGCAAGAAATGCGCTGCACTGTTAGACAAACAAGCATTATACACTTTAAACGGTCGAGGCCCGCAAGATAGTCCTGCAGCATTCACAAGAGTGACAGCAAAATCAGGTGCAACCATCGACTTCACCTTAGCAGATCCAGATCTATTCCTCAGCATTACAAACTTTCAAATAATAGAAAGAATAGAAGGTGATCACTATCCCCAATCATTCACATTAACCAACTTCAGGGAAAAGTCTTTGCAATCAAGTGCGTTGACGCACTTCACTCAACTGTTCAATTTAAATCGGTTAATATGGAATGGAAACACTGTAGATAAAATCATGGAGTCTTGCACAGACTTCCTGTCTACTACAGGAGCAAAATCATTGGGGATTGAGGCTTAGGAGTCCTTGGTTAACAGCTTGCACAGAAGGTTTATACCAAGCTCCAAAAACCGTCCCGGATCAGCATCTCAGAATGGTACACCAAAGCACTAAGGACAAAAAAACAAAAACTAAATAAAGCACTGAGACATCTGCGAATCCAAGGCCAACAACCTTCACGGGAGGCCTTGACATCAATCAAACAAATGAAAAACAACCTAAAAAAAGAGACTCGGGTCGCAAAACGTAAATACAACGAGCAGCTCTGGACAAAAATGCTCTATGTAAGTGGACAAAAAAATTCCAAGCAATTTTGGGCCCAGATTAATGTTTTATCCAATGGAAAAAATCGGCATTTCAACTCCGATATACCAGAGCATGCTTGGCGAACCCATATAGAAGCCACTTACAATTTCCAGACAGCACCCAGAGCTACAACTGAAAATGAAATAGGGATGGCGATACAAAAACACCATAGTACCATCAGTGAGATTACATCAAGAAAGCAGAAGAAGCCAGAAATACAAAAACGAATTCCGCAGGCCCCAAACCAAATGACCAACAACCCGTATCGGAAACACCACAGCAACTCGCAAGATAAAAAGGAAGGAAAATTGCAGCAACACGAATTGGAAACATCAGGGTATGATCAATTAATTGTTGATATCCAGACCTCACAAAAACAATTAATGAACATCATAAAAAAGCAGAGATCAGACGGGGCGCCAGGTCCCAACGGCCTGCCAAACGCCCTATTTAAAAAAGATCCACTATTCTGGTCCAAACACCTAGCCATATTGTTTGACAACATTTTGGAATCCCACACTATCCTGGATTCCTGGCAAGGAAGTATATTACACCCAATATTTAAATCAGGGGCCCGTGCAAATCCCTCAAATTACAGGCTGATAGCACTCATAGACGTTGAGGCAAAAATCTACGCAGCAAACCTGCTTAAGGACCTAGAAAATTGGGTGGATAACATCAAATTGGTCCCCAACACACAGACAGGCTTTCGTCCCGGAATGGGCACTTTAGCAAACATTTCCGCCGTAACACTTCTGGCCAATCAAACCATCACAAACTCCAAAGTACTGTACGCCTGTTTCGTGGACCTCAAGGCGGCCTTCGACAAGGCCCCCAGACAAGCATTGTGGGCAAAAATTTAATCCTGGGGCGCACCAAGAAGTTTATTGAACTCAATTATAGACCTTTATTAAAAAACATGGGTCCAAATTAAAATGGGAGATGGCCGAAGTCTAACAAATAAAATCACTACCACGAATGGTCTAAAACAGGGGTGAGTCTTGGCCCCCTGTTTATTCAATATATTCACAGCCGACCTAGACAGCCACCTACGTACAACACTGGGCGATCCTCCAAAACTGGGGAATGTGAGAACAGTAAGCCTGCAATACGCAGATGATATTGTGTTGCTCTCCCAAATGGCTCGAGGCCTACAACAACTGATAAACAAATTGGCAGAATACACAGACCTAAACCAACTCCAGATAAACTTTAAAAAGACAAAGGTCATGTGTTTCTCCAGCCCACGGAAAAAAATACAAAAATTCACCTGGACCATTAACAGCAATAGTTTGGACCGCGAGGAGACATACAAGTACTTGGGACTGACCTTGGATAACCATCTCAATTATAAGCAACACCAAGAACATCGGAAAATTACAGCTAAACAACTTCTGTTTGCATTCAAAACCTTGCAAAAAAAACTTAGTGTTAGCTCTACTACCCACTTATTAAAAGTCATGGCATCAAAATTTCTACCCGCAATTACATACGGTTCTGAACTATTAAATGCAAAGGATGCAACATCATTGAAGATCGCCCAAATCAGCCTCTTCAAAAAAATGTTCAACATCCCGCCCTACATCTCACAAGACCGGATTAGACTTGAGTTTGGGCAAAAAAATCAGACTATGGCAAGACAGGGAGCGCTGGTTAAATACTATTGGAGAATGCGTTCAGCAGAGGACGACTCCCTGGCACACTATTGCTGGCTGGAGTTCGAAAAGCAATCAAAACTGACTAATTTGGTTTATTCGCACTTAAGAAAATCGATTGAGGCTTTAAAGCTAGAGGTAGCATGCCAGACTATACAGTCCTACTCGTTCAAACAATTGGTAAACAAAACAGTTAACCAAATGTCACAAGACCAGGATAAAGCCAAGCTGTCCACGAAAACAAATGCATGGATGGTCCTGCCGACATACAAAAAGCTAAAGCCCCAACCATATCTTTCTGAACACTTTGCAAACCGAATGAAAGACCAATTAATTCTACTGAGACTGGGAGTGTACCCAACTAAAGACTTAACTCCCAAATGGAAATGAACTTGGCCCTCAATGGACTGTCGCCTTTGCGGTCAAGGCGACGAATCAGTGCTCCATTTACTCTGTATTTGTCCGGCATTGCTATCCGAACGGAAAAGATTGCTGCGGCCGTTATTGATAAAAGAACAGATAAGGACATGCAGATCAGCAGTAATAAAATGTTTAGGAGGGTCAACAGTGCAACTGGCATGCAAATCATTAAAACTTTGAAGACTAGCAGCAAAAGCGCTAGAAATGAAAGACACAGAACTGGACTCAGGAAATGCATAGACATTTACTCCAAGTAAACATAAGTACTAGAATCGGATTCCTTGAGCTAGCACAACTTCATAAGACTAAAAGGCACTAATTGAACCTTGCTTCCTTTGTTTTATCGATCAAAATGTTTCGAAAGAAAGTTTACTTACTAAACTAGTATTTATACATGAATTTTAAGTCACAGGTGCTTATGTGTTTTCAGCGGTTATCCCGCTCTTTGTATGATTTAAACCAAATCAAATAAAGTATTTAAAAAAAAAAAAAAAAAAGTCAAGCCTCCCAGATAGCGCAAAATATCTGTTTTCAAATGACCTAGGGCCCGATTCACAAAGGCAAATGACACTTTATGGTAAGTTTACGATTGTTTGATATTCATAAACAAATTTGATGAGTAATATCTTTATAACTGTGAAGACTCCACACATAGAAAGAAAAGACAGGCCCATATTTTTCTGTGCAGAGTCTCCCTCACAAGTTCAGAGACTCTGCAGTCGTAAAGATACTGCTTGTAAAACTAATTTGTGAATAGCATAAAAATGGTATACATACACTAAAGTGTAAGTTTACCTTCGTGAATCATGCTGTTAGTGTCAGCTTACCATGATTGTAAACTGGGCTTTAAGCCCTCCCTCTACTTAACATTGGTTAGCCGAATTGCCACTCTCATTTTCTTCTTATTCATTGGCTTTCCTTGTCCTTCTTGTGTTGGTCCCTCCCTTGGAGCATAGCTTCTTTACATCTGTCCTTCCACTGCTCAGTTTAAAGGAACTGATTGTTTCTTTTTGCTTAAGCACTCCACAGGAGTGGTTGTGTTTTCCAGCTGTGCCCAATATATGCTTCTCTACCCACTCCTGTTCTGTGATGATCTCTCTTCTGTCTGCTTTTCTCCACTCTTCTGTCTGCTTCCCTCCTCTCGTGCTGCTCTGTCTTGTTTCTTGTTGCTTAAGTACTCCACAAGTGCATTTGTTTTTTGACTGTCTCCCTTGTGTGTTTTTCTGCTCCGCTGTGGTTTGCTGTCTTAGTCATGTGTGTGCTTCTCTCATCACTGTGCTGCTCTCTTCTGTATGTGTTCTTCTTTTCCCCCACACCACACTCAAAAATCTTCTGTGATTTTCTCTCACTCTTGTGCATCTCCCCTACCCTTCTTCCTTGTGCTAGTTTTCCTCACCCCCTCCCCTTTTCTGTTAGCCCCGAACACCCACAGTTTTTTTGAATTGGTATTTTTTCTCTAAAAAATGGCAATATATTTACAGAATCAAGTGAGCTTCGCGACTTCGTATTAGTGAATAGAAAATGTAAGAGAATGCTGCATGCCCACTTCAGTGGAAAAATGTGACCCCCATTGCACTTTTGTGTTTGCCAATGCTGCACAGCATCCCAACAAAATCAACTGGCAAGATGAATACGTCCCAAATGCAAGACCTATTCACCGGCGAACTGGCTACCAGGCGTTTTGGTGTGCTGCCAAGCTGGGGGCTGATTTCACTGCAGTGGGGGCTGATTTTGTTGATGGGGACCTGCGTGTGCTTCCAAATAAACAAAGCAAAACTAATGGTTTTAAGCACACACAGGTCCCAATCAACGAAATGAGCCCCCAGCTTAGCAGCGCAACAAAACGCCCTGTATTCAGTCTGGCCCTGGACCTATTAGCTGGGCCAGTGCTTGTTTAATACTCACTGCACAAGCATGTGAGCACTGCACTGTGTTGAAAGTCTATACCAACCTGTATGAAAAGGAAATTCTGACAACCACAGCACAGTTTTTTGTCCATCATGCTTATGTGTGGTAAAACTCTTAAGATTGTAAGTAGATCTCTGGTGCTATTGGTTTAGAGAGCGAAGCCCCTGTATCCTGAGACGCTGATGATCTCCTTAAAGCCACATGTAAGATGGCTCCTTCCTCTTGCAAACACATTTACTGCTCCTCTGGTTGACAAGACAGCGGATACATAACAGACAGACAGACAGACACACACACACACACACACACACACGTTTTAAGTTGCCAAAAGCTTTATGAGAGGTTTGTTTGCCAGATTCCTTTGATAGTAAAGCTGACTTGAGTTGGGTATAAGGTGATCCTGTTTAACTGCTGTTTAATGCACTCCTGTCTTTTCCTTCTTTACATTAATTAAATATTAAAATCATTATTGTGATTTCTGATGTGAAAGTCCTCTGCTGAGGTCATTATCACAACACAGATTGTGGGACCCAATGCTGTCCACTGCAGATACATGTAGGGAAAGAATGATCTCGTCAGAGCATGTGATTGCCTGTTGTAGGCACTGGACAGCACTGCCTTTATCCAGCTTTTAATGCGTTATTTTTTTTTTTACTTAAATTGTTCTTGGTGTTTTTCTTCCTTTGTCCTCCTCCGGCGCCGCCGCCGCCTCCTCATCCTGGGTAACGTTTTGACACGCAGATGTCTCGTCTCCCTACCTGGCGGCGTTGGTCCATACAAGCTGTTAACGACTTCCCGGTATTGTGTGCTTTGCTAATGCTTTTTCCTTTCAACTAACTTGCTCATTCTTGTCTCTTGTCTTCTGTTCGAAGCTCAGGAATAAAACACCAGTCAATATTAGGCCACACCTACACTGAGACAAACATGGTAACTTTGAAGAATGATATTGCATTTACAGTGCTAGAAATAAAACTTCACCATATCTGCAACCAACGCATATGCCATAGCCTAAGGGTTTCTACAAGCAAAAGAGGTGCACCATTATCCGAGGCAGTGTATGTTTCCATCATAAACAAGACAGTTTGATTCAGCAGTGTCAGCCGAAGGTCTAACCATGGGTCAGTGTAGTGAAAAGTAGCTTCACGCGTGCAAGTAGGTAAACATAGAGCATACTTTTTGCAGCATGTGTTATTCGTCTGACGAACAAGCTTAGATAATTCTCTATAACTGAGGAGAACCTCAAACAAATATACAGTCTCCCTTTAAACTCCTTGGTCGAGTTCTCTTTTCACTATTTTAGGTACTACTGGGTCACCAGCTGCTTACAGTTTACTGCACCTGTTCAATTTCGTTTTTTCAAGATCTTCAAAGACATCTGCATATATATTATGGAGTTAATGTAGTTTTCAGTTATTTTACAGTTTTTTTTTTACTGATTCTACATTTTTTAGGTCTTTTTCTTAGTTGTTCTGCCTTAGCTACTACTTGCACTGGAAGGAAGGTGGCAGATTTGAAAGCAGACTCTTAATGTCAACTTTGTCTGCCTTCTTAGTATTTGCAGATATAGTTAGGAAGAAGACATCTTAGAGAGCTCTCAGGCAAAGCATACCGTGATTCTGGCCAGTCAGGAAGCTGGCCCTTCTAATTAAATGCTACTCACAGGTTCACTGTGTAGAACTGTCTCCATTCTAATGGGTACACTTTTTTTTAGTTTGAGGCTGGGCAACACATGCTCTGCGAGGCATGCTGTATTCAAGTATGGATTTGAAGCTCCACTCACTCTCCACCCATATTTTTCATTGGCTTGTGTCATTGTCCTTTGTAAATGCTGGCTTCTGATTCATTTAAAGGCTTGTTTGCTCCTCTTTAGTACCGCCTTGTCTTCATTTGTAACCTCTCATGAGGACTGGTCCTTTTACTTCTGTTGTTACACAGTATGTCTTATTCAGTCTATAAGCACTATTTTCTTTAGTGAGTTTCTACTACTGAAAGCAGGAAATGCTTTTCCTGCAACATTCAGTGCGCCAATCAATCTTTCACTTTACAAGCTGCCCGGTACAATGGAGGCCGCTTTCTTAAAATGGAATAGGTCTCGCATTTACAAGAGTTTGAGCTATTGGCACTGTAAATGACAATGCTTTTTATGTATGTGTTAATTATCAAAAGCGATAAATAAAAGGCATGGTCATTTAAAATGCCAATAGCTTAAACCCTTGCAAATGCGAGACCTATTGCACTGCAAATGCTTGCTTTAGTAACTTACCAATCCAGCTCCAGCCATGGACTCATAGGGCATCACTCCTCGAAATAGTGCAGCAGTTTCGTAAAAGCATTGTATGCACCAATGACATCCGCTCCCTTTTCTGTGCATCACAGAGGACGGATATTAAAGCATCACAGAGTCATTTTCTTGGTACTACCATCTTTGTCTGCCAACCTTTTCAGTTTTTTGACTATAGTTTAAGTCTCAACATATTGATTTTGAAATCTGATGGATTTAAGTTGTGTTTGGAACACAAGGCAAATGTCACGTCTGTCTTTTTTGCCTTATACATTGAGTTTTTGATTTTGTCAAGGACTTGGAGCCATGCAAACTGGGTGAGTTTGGCAACATACTGACACCCAGGCTAAATGTAGAAGAATGGAGTGAATTGGGCTTCCACAGTGGGGTTGGCTGCAACCTTCACAATTCTGTTCCCTTCATAGAGCTAAATCTTGTCTAACCACTGAAAGTGGTGCAAGCATTCAAAGCACACACAACATCATTAAAATAAATATGACATTCAGAAAACTAATACTCAACAGTTAAATGTAGACATCAGTGACAAAGTCTACCAAAATGGTTAAGCTTAATTTGTGGAAGTATTTCTGCACACCTGGTACGTCACCAACGTATATTGGATGCTTGAATGATTGTGACCATCTACTGTAAATCGTTTGGAAAATGTAGTCTTTGCACTGTATTCAGTTATTTTGCGTTGTTTTCCAATATCTTTTTGGTTCCTCCTGTTACAACAAGATTGATTCACACAATAATCTTGATAAACTTCAGAAATCGATCGAAACATATTTGAGAAAGTGCCTTTTTTCCGCATGGTATGCCTCTACTTTTTGCTGAATTGTTGTCAGTGGTGCCCACAGATTTTTTGGGGAAGAGGGATTACTGTACACTGAGGCAAGAGACCCCAAACCTGGAGCCACCAGAGGAGTGGTAGTCCCACAGAGGTACAGGAAGTTCCTCCTAACTTTAGCTCATGACATCCCCCTAGCTGGACATCTGGGCCATACCAAGACTTGGGAGAGGCTAGTTAGCCATTTTTACTGGCCCCAGATGTACCAAAAGGTGAAGGAGTTTGTTAGCTCCTGTGTTACCTGTCAAGCCAGTGGCAAGACAGGTGGCCATCCAAAGGCCCCCCTGATACCACTGCCTGTGGTGGGGGTTCCCTTTGAAAGGGTTAGTGTGGACATATTGGGTCCACTTGAACCTCCCACAACACATTCATTCTAGTGGTAGTGTATCAAGCCACTAGGTACCCAGAAGCAATTCCCCTTAGGACTAATACAGTTCCTGCAGTAGCCAAGGCCCTCATTGGTGTCTTCACTAGAGTAGGGTTTCCTAACGAGGTGGTTTCAGACAGAGGTTCCAACTTCATGTCTGCATACATCAAACACATGTGGAAAAAGTGTGGAGTACAGTACAAGTTTACTACACGTTGTCACCCACAAACCAATGGCCTTGTTGAGAGATTCAGCAAGACATTGAAAAACATGATTATGGGACTCCCTGAAAAATTCAAAAGGAGATGGGATGTCCTCTTACCGCGCCTGCTTTTCACTTACGGAGAAGTGCCACAGAAGGGTAGGGTTTTCCCCCTTTGAACTTCTGTTTGGACATCCTATGAGGGGACCACTCTGTCTTGTAAAAGAGGGTTGGGAGAAGCCTCTCCAAGAACCAAAACAAGATATTGTGGACTATGTGCTTGGCCTAAGGTCCAGAATGGCTGAGTACATGGAAAAGGCATCCAAAAATCTTGAGGCCTGCCAGGAGTTTCAGAAGGACTGGTATGACCACTAAGCTGTACTGATTGAATTTCAACCTGGGCAAAAAGTGTGGGTTTTGGAGCCAGTGGCACCAAGGGTTCTCCAAGACAGATTGAGTGGCACTTACCCTATCCTGGAGAAAAAGAGTGAGGTCAGTTACTTGGTTGACCTGGGCACAAGCAGGACTCCCAAAAGGTTTATCCATGTGAATCACCTAAAGCTCTACAATGACAGGGCTGACATCATCAGCTGATGGTGACTGATGAGGAGCAGGAAGAATAGAGTGAACCTTTCCCTGACCTCCTCTCATACAGCCCATAAGATGGGTCAGTAGATGGAGTTGTCTTTTCAGACACCCTCTCTGTCCAACAGCAGACTGACTGCAAGCAAGTCTTGCAACAGTATGCTAAGCTCTGTGCCTTGTCCCCTGGTCTGACAAACTGGTGTACACATGATGTGGACACTGGTGACAGTGCACCTGTCAAAAACAAAATCTATCGACAGTCAGACCAAGTCAAGGAAAGCATCAAAGCTGAAGTCAGCAAGATGCTAGAGTTAGGGGGTTATTGAACCCTCTGAGTGCCCCTGGGCTAGCCCAGTGGTTCTAGTCCCCAAACCTCATCCAGAGGGTGGAAAAAGAGAAATGTTTTGTGTGGATTATAGAGGGCTTAACTCTGTCACCAAGACAGATGCTCACCCTATCCCAAGCGGTACAAAAGTGGGTGCTGATGGACAGAGCATCTGAACCAATCAAACACTAACACCCAGTCAACAGATCTGGGTTTAATCCATCACCGTTCTTTAGCCCACTCTGCCACCCCAGTTCAGACATGGCCATATGGAGTGGAGAAGTGTTGCTCAGGGGTTAGAGGCGGCAGACCCGGAAGCTGAGATCGGCCCTGGACCAGGGTTCAATTCCCCGCCTCGGCGGGTCTTGGGCTAAAAATTCCACGGACTCGAAAATTCTCGCTCCAGTGCCTTCTCGACTCACGGGTTCACATTCTGCGACTCTGGGCAATAGCTTGCTTAATCTCCACAACGGCCCCTCGCGGCGGGGTGCCTGGCTTTCACCTTGTGGATACCCTGCCGTGGTTATCTCACAGGGGAATACCAGTACGGGTTCCCTAAGCAAGCGCCGGGAAACCCACTGCGGGTAGCTGTGCGCTATATAAGCTCAAATACATTTACATTTACATTTACATATGCAAATCAGTCTGACACTGTGCCTCATGGGAACAGTCCAGCCCGAACTGCCAAGCCATGCCTTCCCTGGACCGGAAACAAGCTTCTTAGGACCGGTTTCTAGCATTACAGCCGTCTTCAGCCAGGCTTGCTTGAATCCAGTGGCAAAGTGAGCAAGCGACTCACGTCTGAGCATACCCTGCCAACTTATGGCGAACAAAGCGGTACAAAAGGGGGTGGTGATGGACGGAGCATCTGAGACAATCAAACACTCACACCCAGTCAACAGATCTGGGTTTAATCCATCCAAGGGTCAGACTGATTTGTATATGGCCATGTCTGAACTGGGGTGGCAGAGTGGGCTAAAGAACGGCGATGGATTAAACCCAGATCTGTTGACTGGGTGTGAGTGTTTGATTGGTTCAGATGCTCCGTCCATCACCACTCCCTTTTGTACCACCCTATCCTAAGAGCAGATGAGTTGATAGATAAATTGGGTGCAGCCAAATTCCTGAGTACCTTTGACTTAACTGCAGGGTACTGGCAATTTGGCATGGCTCCAGGAGCAAAATAGAAAACCGCATTTTCCATACCTGATCTGCATTATCAGTTCACTGTTATGCCCATTGGTTTAAAGAATGACCCTGCCACCTTCCAAACGTGGGTGAATCAAGTCCTTGCAGGGTTGGAGTCCTTTAGTGCAGCTTATCTTGATGATATTGCTGTTTTTAGTTTCACCTGATCCACTTTGGGATGGTTTTAAAAGAAATACAAAAGGTTGTCGAGGTGTTCCTACTGAGAGGGAAGAAGTTAGTGCAGTCTGTAATGCATGTGGATTACAACAGGGTAACCGAGTGGTCGCCCTGGGAATCCATTTTGTTGGATTTAATGCCCTCACACACCCTTTCAGGTGTCATGCTTCATCATTTGGGCTTGCTCCTCGTTGGGTCGGCGGTGCAATACCCAACGGACAACACCTCATAGAGGGGCTCTTTGGCGGAGATCTTTTTCCAACTGCCGTGTAGATGAAGTGCGGGTATGGGGCCAGGATTCAGGGTAGATGTTACTATGTGAAGTAAAATAAAGCTAGTGGTACCAGAGACAATTTTATTCAGGAGGGCCACTGCTTTAGTTAAAACCAATATCCTAGAGGAGAGTAGTGGAAAGTGTTGTTTCCCACTCTCTTCTGGAGTGTGTTAAAGTCCGGTCAACATGTTTCTCGCTACTCTACAATTTGCTGAGCGATTCTTCAGGACAACAACAGCATCCTCCACCCGGTTCCAGCGGCGATGGGTAGGTGCTTATGAACGAAGCTCAGGCTAACATCAACATTGTGGTGGAAGATCTCCTGAAGCTTTACCCACTGGATACTGTTGTTGTTTGATTGTTTTTAACTTTAGGTACTAACAATCGCAACTTGAAGAAGGGTAATATAGTAATATTCGCCTGTTCAACCGCTAGGATGGTAGTTAAACTAACTTACATACACCATACCAAGTGGCAATAGTGTAGATAGTTACAGATACCTTTAGATACCTTCTAACTAGTCCCCCTGGTCCTGAAGAATCGCTCAGCAAATTGTAGAGTAGCGAGAAACATGTTGACCGGACTTTAACACACTCCAGAAGAGAGTGGGAAACATCACTTTCCACTACTCTCCTCTAGGATATTGGTTTTAACTAAAGCAGTGGCCCTCCTGAATAAAATTCTCTCTGGTACCACTAGCTTTTATTTTACTTCACATAGTAATATCTACCCTGAATCCTGGCCCCATACCCGCACTTCATCTACACGGCAGTTGGAAAAAGATCTCCGCCAAAGAGCCCCTCTATGAGGTGTTGCCCGTTGGGTATTGCACCGCCGACCCAACGAGGAGCAAGCCCAAATGATGAAGCATGACACCTGAAAGGGTGTGTGAGGGCATTAAATCCAACAAAATGGATTCCCAGGGCGACCACTCGGTTACCCTGTTGTAATCCACATGCATTACAGACTGCACTAACTTCTTCCCTCTCAGTAGGAACACCTCGACAACCTTTTGTATTTCATGTAATTTGGGCACGTCGTGCGTGGACCTTCTGCTCTGACAAGAGCAGTAATATTATTATTATTATTATTATAGAGGCTTTTGTAACGCGCTCTGCTACTAAATAGTATAGTATCCTGGCGCGAAGAGAAAAAGAAGGGGACAGATCACAGTAAATGCAAAGGAGGAACAGCCATTAGGCATTGGTGTTGAAGAGGTAGGTTTTTAGGCCTTTCCTGAAAGCCATGATGGAAGGGGCTGTTCTCAGTTGCAGAGGCAGGGTATTCCAAGCTCTCGCTGCTCTAACAGAAATGGATTGCCCAAGACTCCTTCTTCTTGATACTAAAGATGGTTTTAAAAGCCCTGCAAACTGCAGGCCTAACTATCAAGGCATCCAAGGGCCACATAGGGCAGGAAACTGTGGTGTACTTGGGCCACCTTGTTGGTGGAGGCCAGGTACAACACTTACAGCCCAAGATCCAGGCCATCCTGGACTGGGTAGCTCCAACCACCCAGAACCAAGTCACGGCATTTCTTGGCTTGACTGGGTACTACAGGAAGTTTGTGAAGGGATATGGGTCCATTGTGACTCCCGTCCAAGAAAATGCCCAAGAAGGTAAACTGGACAGTTAGTTGCCGAAAGGCTTTTGAAAGAAGCTCCAATTCTGAAGGTTCCAGATTATGCCAAGCAGTTCATAGGGCAGACTGATGCCTCTGAGCTAGGGATCTGAGCGGTCCTATTCCAGACCAATGATGAAGGCCAAGACCAACCTGTTGCTTTTATAAGCAGAAGGCTTCTCCCCAAGGAGCAGCGTTGGAGTGCCATTGAGAGGGAGGCCTTTGCTGTGGTTTGGTCCCTGAAGAAACTGAGACCCTACCTGTTTGGGACTCACTTCCTAGTTCAAACTGACAACAGACGTCTCAGATGGCTAATGCAAATGAAAGGGGAAACTCCTAAACTGTTGAGGTGGTCCATCTCCCTATTGCACACTGCATTCATAAATGTCTGCAGCGAGGCTAGGCTGGAGCAGATGCTTAATCCACAGTGTAATGCTTCCAAGCAATTGTGGACCCAACCACTTGAGTAACTTTCTGCTTGTGCTTTATAGTAAAATTACACACCTTTATTTATTCACAAATATGTGCACGCAAAGACTCACTGTTTCAGACTGAGGTGTGCTTTCAAGATATTTTTTGAGTTGTATATCAATAGGGTAAATCGAGAAACCACTGGAACCGGCCGGGTAGTATATGGTGCAAAAGAATATGGTCACAGTGGCAATCAATTGTACATACAAAAGTAGTAGATTTTGACACACAATACAGTTGAAACATTTAGACATCACCATGAAAGATTCATATGAATGTGATTTTATTTCAGTATTTCATCACATGATTGATATATAGATATATATATATATATATATATATATATATATATAAAAATGGCGTGGGTACAGTGCGCCTTATCCATCTCAAAATGTACATCAAAATTATGTAGTTTTCTGTATCCTTCCGATACATTTAACACTGCTGATTTATTCCTGATCTTCACTGCATAACATACATGTACACTGCTATGTCCTCTACCTGAGATTTGCCTAACACCATTAGGCAGGTCAACATACATGCCAATAGACCTGATAAATGCGGGAGCGTCTCGATTTTTAAAGCCAAACATGGTTTTATTTTATCTGTCTCCTGTCTAAAATTGCATCTGCTTCAATATAACTCAGTGAGGAAAATACTTTCCCCCCGACAGTTTTATTTTCTAAATCACCCACTTTTCGGGCTTAAAAGGTTTGCATGTTTGGATCAGAAGCCACCATAAGCATTAGTGTATGATGAATCCTGGCAACACTGTCGAACTGGAAGTCTCCTGCCTGGGCTTTCTGTCTTGCCTCTGCACTGGCGTTGTCACATTTCCTTTCTGTTGCCTTGTTTTGAGAGTCAGATTTTCAGCACATGCTGCAAAGAAAGCTGTCAAAAATTAGGCCCGGTGGCAAATCTCTTCTGTGATTTCTGTTTTGCACAGCACTAGCAACATGTGAACTGCACTGCCTGAAAAATGTGGTGACTGGGCAGCTTTTCATCAAGAGATAATTATGTGACAGGATAAGGGAAATCCGCATGTAATCACAATGAGTGAAGTTCCAGGAAAGGTAGTGAGCTGAAAATTCATGTTAATCGGGGGGTGATTGGGTGATAAATGGTCAAAAGGATATACATGTAATGTTATAATGGTCTTTTTTATGCTATAGGGGTATCTCTGTTCTATTGTTGTCTTTAACTTACACCTCACCAGGTGGCACAACTGTAAAAGGGTGTGCAGATTTTTTCGCCAGTTCTCTAACACTCACTGCCTTTTCTGGTGTCACCTTCAGGTGAGCAATCCTGCAGATGTTATTGTAATCCTGAAGGTCATTTTTATAGTTGGTTGTCTTTCGTAGGTGTGATCATTAATTTCAAACCAGTTGTTTTGTCAGAGTTGGAGATCTGAAATCTCTCTGTGAAAATAGCTGTCTACCATGAGGTGGGCTACAGCAGAACACATATATTCTAAAAGTCCATGCCTGGGATTATAGCTTCTTAATTTTGAGTATGCAAGCCATTTCCTTATTCTCCATTGGTTGCGCAAAAAATAGTGCTATGGATGCTTATCTTAAAGTATTATAAGGCCATAAGTTTGCATAAGGCGCCAATATCGTAATAGGAATTTATTGCACTGCTACATCGACAACAGAGTAGAAGGAGGAGGCAAATTCACTTAAAGATGATTTCATTTGTGGTTAACCGTGTTATTGTGAAATGCTCCTGCTTTAGATTTAACTCCCCATATACTTTGTGGAATCTATTGTCGGGGCTAAGCAAGAGGATAATATGAGTAGGGGGTCCCTTTCGGTTGATTCTTTTAGGCATGTCTTCAAGTTATGACTAGTAAAAAAGGCATTGTCGCCTTCACAACTAAAATAGTAAATGTGCCATTTTTATCACTACTTAGAGAAAGCAACATCCCCTATCTTTTGAATATAGATAGGGCACATGGCACTTCCCTTGGCTTAATTCATTCAGGTTACAACCTTAATTCATAACGTGATATTAAGCTGAGGAACCAGACACTAGTTTTTAATTACCTAGAAGTTTTCTTTTAGGATTTGTGTATTGTGGTTGCTTCAAAGACAGATTAATCCAGCATTATATTCTCATTTGCATCAAAGACCATGTGCAAGAGCCTGTGACATCATTGATGGTAATGTTCCCAGCTATTGACTACCATTTTAAGCAGACTCGTATTTCAGATTCGTATTTCCTTCAGTCCATCACCTTACAAATATCCTATGTCTGGATCTGGAAACATTTTCCCAGCGATACCTCTTCAGCGCCACCAGGTGGCACCATATGGCCTCAACCAACACTCCATCTGTTCTGAATTTGATGATATTGGAGTTTATAAGACGCCAACTGGTATCAGTTCTTGTTTTTCATTGCTTTATCAACGCATTTCCAGTGCTGTTTTCGGTACGTCGCCCAGGAAATTGATGCTAAGTTTTCAGGATTCAAACCGTGATGCAAATGCCATAAGAAGATGCCGCACCATATTCACACATCTTCATATGGTGTTTAGCTGCTGAATGCAACCCATGGGCCTGACGCTCCTGTTAAATGAGGCACCCAGATGCCACCCGTAAACAGGAGGCCACACTAATTTAGGCCAAGGGCCACAGGATCACTCCAAGCATATTCCTTTAGGTAAGTCCATCAACTGGAAATTGTCTCCCAAAAGATCTTCTCAGAGAAAGCCCAAAAAATGTATAGGAAAGATAATTCCTCTTCCATTTAGAGATCCGTTGCTGATCTCCATTTCTCGATGAGAACTGTTTTCTCATAATGTGAGCCTATTCCGAATTTAGAAATATTTAGTCGGATTCCTTTTTTAAAATTTGGGTCAAAAGAGTAGACCGCTATAGAAATAAATAAATGTAATCAATTCAATTATTTAAACTATGACAAACAGTTCCTATACCATATGCCCACAAAGCAGGCTATTTCCACATCCTAGGTTCATCAAAACTGTTAGAACTGGGGGTCTCTAGTTGGCAATGGCTTGCACGTTTGTACAAATGGGGACCCTTGCTTCTAGTCAGAGTAAGGGGGCTACACTCCTAAATAACTCCTGCTCAACCCTGTGGTTGCTTGGCACGAGCAGGAAGGCTTATCTCGGACGCAGTGTGTAAAGCATTTGTGAACCCATACAGTAATACAGTGAAAACACTACAGATAGACACAACACTGGTTTTATAAAAATAAGGATTCTTTATATAGACTTAACACAAGGCCCAAATGACAAAAATCCACAATACAGTATTAAGAAAATGACTTTAAGATGGTAGAAATAGCTTAGTTCACTTTAGATGGTAAATGCGACACGCTTCTCACAAAGTACCTTTGTATGCGTCAAACAAGATAAACAAAAGGTTTGCAGGTAGAACGATGCATCTGTTCCTTGCTTCAGGGGAAGCGATGCGTCTGTTCCTCAGTGCTTGCACAAAGTAGGCAATACATCTGTTCCTTACCGGAGAGGAGGTGATGCGATGATCTCGTTGTGCGGCCCGGTTGCGATGCGACAAGATGGCGCCGCTATACGACAAAGTGAAGACGATGCGTGCAAACCCGTTGGTCGTGTGGCGACTCTGTAACTTTGGAGCCACGACAGGCCCTGCAACATGCTTCTCTGGTGATGCGATGGCGACCCTTGCGGTTGAGACACGCTTCTCTGGTGATGCGACGACACACAGCTGCGACAGAGACACGCTTCTCCGGTGATGCGATGACGACAGTTGCGACACGCTTTATTCTTCCCGTTGAGTCGCTCTTCCAGCTCCCAACAACAAGCAGACTTCTGCAAACAGAATTCCCAGCAAGGAAATTCAGGGGGGAGCTGGTGGTGAAGTCTTGTATCCCTCAGACTTCAGCAGGAGGCAGGCACAGTTCAATCCATTGGAGATTCTTCTTCAAGATGATGAAAGTTGCAAATAAAAGTCTTTCTCCTTTCCTTGGTAATAAAGAAACCACTGCAGGCCAACCCTAGAAAGGTAAAAAAATCCTGCAGATTCTCTGGTTCTTCTCCTTGGCAAAAGGTCCGTCTTGATGTCCAGAAGTGATCTAAAGTTCTGGGGTCTGAGTCCCCCTTTTTATACACAAAAATCCTTTATCTCTGAAGGCAGTGAGTGTCTGTACCTAGTCCAAACCAGTTCTGGGTGCATTCTGCCACTGCACAACTTCTTCCTTTGTCAGTGTGGTTCAGGGTAACCAGACGCACCACAGAAGGCGAAGCAGTCATTGTTGAAGGCAGGCACAGCCCTATTCAGGCCCGGGTGCTACTCCTCCCACCACTCCCAATGCAGATAGGTCTATTCAGCCTAGTGCTGACTCACCCTGCCTCTTGGATTCCCTTCAGCCCCTGTCACTCACAAACCAGACAGGCAGTACACAACCTAGCAGAGGCAGACTGGATGGTTTAGGGAAGAAAATACCTATTTTCTATCTAAAAGTGGTATTTTCGAAACACAGAATGTTAAACCCAACTTTACTAAAAGATGTATTTTATCATTCTGGGTTCAGGCATACTAAATTTGTTTTTCTACCATGTTCCCTGGGTCAGTTAGGATTATAAAATGTTATAATCAGACTGCCCATTCTGGCCTATGGCAACAGGTAGCCTTGCAATTGTGAAAAGCGAAATTGGCTGTCATTCACTATCAGGACATGCCTTACACATCGGGGCATGTCCTACCTTTCACATACAGTGCACCCTGCCCTAGGGCCTACCTTAGGGGGTGGCTAACATGTAGAAAAGGTAAGGTTTAGGGACTGGTAAGTGGGTGCACTTCCCAAGTCGACATGGCAGTACTAGACTGCACACAGGCTCTGCAATGGCAGGCCTGAGACACACTTTACAAGCTGCTCCTGTGGGTGGCACAATCAGTGCTGCAAGCCCACTAGCAGCACTTGATCTACAGGCCCCTGGCACACATGGTGCACTGGACTAGGGGCTGACAAGTAAATCAAATAAGTAAATCATGGAGTCACTAATCCATTACAGTAATTTACAATAGGGAGCACTTGCACTGTGGCACTGAATAGTAGTTGCACAGTCCCCTAACCAGCAGAACATATTGAAAACAGAAGTGACAACAGCCAAAAAATGGAAGAGAGACTCTCGCCAACGGTACCAGGTCTAACAAAAGCTTATAACTTTTTATATGACATACCCATGTACTACAGCTATATAAAAACTACATTTACATTTTTTTTTCTTGGGGGCGTGGCCAAGATGGCGACGGAGTGAGACGTCTTTCAGAGTCCCTCCGGCGCCAAATTCAGCTAAGCGTTGTATAGCCCCCGGAGTAGCGAGCTATCGGCGCCCCCGCTGCCTGCTGTGACCCCCGAGGTAGGGGAGCTGGTTCCGGTTAAGCGACCTCGCCCCGAAGAGGCTTGGAGGCGGACTAGAGCGCGGTGGCGTTCTGAGGCCCTGTGATCCCCGGCCTCGAGTAGCGAAGGGGGCCGGACATCCTGAGCTGCGAGAATAGGGGCGGACTCCGGCGGAGGTCCGCGCACTGCAGTGACTTCGGCGCACTCGGCTATCGACTCGCCTCCTGCCGGGGGGTGCTGCGCAAGGACTCCGGAGAAGGGAGGCCTCGCCGAGGGACGGCATTGCGGCCGATAGGGGGGTGCTGGAGGTGGATGCCAGCAGGGAATGTCAAGTGCCGTGATTGCTCTCCCCCTCCCCCCATTCCCTGATCTGGACTGGCGGTTGAGGCTGCCTTGCAGCGGTGAGCCCCCGGGACCCTGGAACTCCGGCTGGGGAGCTGCGTTGCTGCGGCGGTGGACCGCCATTATGAAGCCTGGCCTGTGTGCGCCTGTAGCGTAGGAGGTGCGGAAGGAGACTCTGCCTGGCGTTGCGAAGCGTCGGCGGCCCCCGCAACACCAAGAACACCCCCTGGGACTTGTCTGGCGGGGGACTCGATTGATGCATGACTGCTGGAGCGAGAGTACTGGCTGCGGACGATTGCAGTAGAGGTGAGCCCTGATTTCTGGGATCTGGCTAGCAGGGAGGCCTACTTTGTACACTTGCACCTTGGGCGGACATCCAGGTCCTTGGAGAGTGGTGCTGTCTCCTCGCGTTGCGGTGGGGAGCCCCCGATCGTGCTGGCCCGTTGACCTGAAGAGCCCCGACCCATGCTGTGGAACTGAATTCTCTACGGTGCCTGGTCCGACTACGGTACTGTGGTTTGGTGGCGCATTTGAGGAGGTGGACTTGCACGGGCACCGGGGCAGAGTGAGTGGTGGCAGGCGGACTACGCCACATGGTGACCGGCGGACCGCAAGGCGCTTGCGTCCTGTATCGATGCCTGGGGCTGATGGAAAGGGCAGGGTCGGCCCCTTGAGAATAAGCCCGAGAGACCCGAGGCTGAGGTGGTAGTCTAACTGATCTCTGGAATGGAGCCGGCTGATCTCGCGGCGGTGTGCCACCTTCCACAGTAAAGGCCTACAGCGCGTCACTCCAGCGGGCCAGGACTATCTTTCGCCACTGGCGTGTGGGAGAGCCAGAGCCACGTGGAGAGCAAGATCGCTGCCTCCGTTTGTTTGTTGCGACAGAACTTAGACTGTAACGCACTACGGCTGGGCCTCTATCGAACCGGCAGCTGTGACCAGTGAGCCTCACCCTGCAAACCCGAGCGAGCAAGGGCGTCGCCATGTCCTCCACACAACGTAAGGGGAAGCCCGGTAAGGATGGCCCCTAGAGGGGATCCCAGCAACCAGCGTCTCCTGGGCCTAGTGTATCGCCCAAGCCAAAGGACGATGAGGCTCCAGCGACTAAAGCATTTATGATGGAGCTCTTTGCTTCTATCAAGGAGGACATATCGGAGCTACGCTCCCAACTGGCCTCGGACCTTCGAGAGGTGAGGAGGGACGTGGATGGCATCGGAGAGAGGGTGGTCACTCTGGAGGACCACGATCTAAGCATGGCAAATGATGTCCATCAACTGCAGCAAGATGTGATTCGGCTCACGGAGCAGAACTTGGACCTCCAGGCACACGTGGAGGATTTGGAGAACCGTTCCCGTCGGAACAACATCCGCATACGGGCTGTGCCATGGGACGGGGAAGCTGGTGATTTACAAGGCTATGTTCTCGCTCTCTTTTTGCAAATCCTGGATGATGATGATATCCAAGACAGAGTTCATAGGGTCGGCTTGCCTAGACATGGGGGGGGGGGCCCTCCACCCGACATTTTGGTCTGCGTCCATGACTTTCAGCTGAAAGAACGTATATTACGGAAGGCGCGAGAATCCACATCGTTGCAGTTCCGGGATCACCACCCCCAGCTGTACCAGGACTTAGCAGCCACGACGCTCCAAAAGCGCCGTGAGTTTCGGCCTGTGACTACCTATCTGCGTGAACACAATATCTCCTATTCCTGGGGCCATCCCTTTCGCATCATTTTCAGGTGGCAGAATAGACTGGCGCAGATCCGTTCTCTTCAGGTGGCAAAGGACCTTCTGGGCCTCGACGACACAGCCCCATCCCCTGAGGGCGGAAGTTCCCCGGCACAGAGAAGACGGCGGTGCCCCTCATGGCAGAGAGTGGGCCGAGAGACACATCGGGGAAGACCGGATCGTGCAACCAGTTTACAGGAAAGGGGGGCGGCGCTGGCATCCGTGGCCTCAGTGACGGAGTCAGCCTCACAGCATAGCTCCGGGGCTGCCTGAGTTCTGCATTAAAGACGGAGTGGCGCCGGAGGGACACGTAACTTCAGGTACCGTGGGTAAACTTGTACTTTTTGGGAAGACACCCCGGTTTGTGGCCTTTGGGGCGCATCATGTGGTGCCCCATCCTCTGCCCCTGGAGGAATCCACAAACTGTTGTGCACCAGGATTGTTCAGTGCCTTGCTACTCCTTGGTTTCCTTTTTCAACTTGCTGCTATCTATTGTTTTATTGGTTTGAATACAGTTCCGGGTGTTTTCTGGGTGGGGGAGGTGTTGCGGGCGGTTGTCAGGGGTGAAGGGGAAGGGGGGTACTGGAGGGGGAGTGGTGGTGACAGGTATGTGTGGCTGACTGTCTTTTTTGTTTTGCGATGTATGCGTGTAGTGGTTCAGGACAACTTGCATTTGGCTTCTGGGTCTTTAGGGATCTGTGCTCTTATTGTGAGAAGCTGGGGCGGTTATTTGGGAGGTCTCTCTCCCTGCTGGGGGGCAAGGAGTGGGGACGCTGTGTGGGCTTGCCTGGTGGGGGGCCCCCGGTCTGAGGGGGGGAGGTTGAGACATGCTTTGACCAGTGTTCTTTTGCTTTGGGACGCCACGGCAGGTTCCTACCTTACTATATTACCCACGAACACCGGGGATGGCTTTGGAGGGCAGAGAAGGGGCGGTGCGGGACTAGCGCTAGCGGGATTGTTACCTAATGATGCCTATTAGTATTGGGTCGTGGAATGTCAAGGGCCTGAATTCCCCACAAAAACGTCAGAAGGTTTGGAAGTATTTGAATGACCACCAACTCGATATAGTGGGCCTCCAGGAGACGCACCTGGCGCGTAAGGATGAGCTGAGCCTTAAGCACAAGCTTTTCCCTCTTATTTATAGATCTTCTGCTTCCACGAAACACAGGGGGGTGGCCCTTCTCTTCAGGGCGGCCCTTCATTTTCAGCCTATAGATGTGAACAGCGACAAAGAGGGCCGTTGGCTGATGGTGAAGGGTCTGGTCCATGGCAGGCTGAGCACCTTCGTAGTAGTGTATGCTCCCAATGCGGGACAAAATAGCTTTATCCAGGGACTGCTGCACAAAATATCAGACTTTGTTGAGGGACACCTATTCCTGCTAGGGGACTTTAATTTGGTGTGGAGTAGGGAGATGGATAGCTCCGGCACCCACAGGGCGGAGGCTGGGTCGTTTTCTGCTGAGACGCAGAGACTTATTGGTGACCTGGGCTTAATTGATGGTTGGCGCTCCTTGTATCCCCTATCCCGAGATCACACCTTCTCCCATGTTCACCATTCCTATTCCCGCCTGGATTACATATTCCTGAGTCAAGCCCTCAGGGGAGATGTCCGCGACTCTAGTATATTCCCATTATCTGTGTCTGACCATAGCTTGCTCGTGCTTGGGCTTCGCTGGTCCCCGAGGGGAGATGGTCTGAGAAAGTGGTACTTTCCGGCAGCCGTTGTTAGGGATGACAAATCATGCAAAGAACTACGAAAGGCTATCAGGGAGTTTTTTGAGCTCAACCCTGTGTCCGACACGTCCGTATCCACCACGTGGGACGCCCTCAAAGCGTCCATCAGGGGTACCTGCCTGGCCCTCAATTCTAATCTCAATAAGCTGCGCCGAAAGGAACGTGAGAGTTTGGAGGCGGAACTGGCTGCCCTTGAGCAGGCCCACAAAAGTAACCCTTCTAGGCTGACCCTCCGCCCCTTGACGGCGGTCAGGGGGAAATTAAGGGCCCACTACAATAACAGAGCAGAGTTCACCCTGCTGCGACTACGGCACCTTTCATACTCCCAAGGGAACAAGGTGGGGAGACACCTGGCTCAACAACTCAGAGAAAATAGGGAACGGGATTATTTAGGAGGGATCCAGGACTCGCTGGGTGAACCGCAGCATCGTGATGAGATCTAAGCAGATCTATTTGGCCACTTCTACGCAGCTCTATATACGGGAGACACACTTGATTCTGACTCCCAGCGTGAATATTTACTGGGTCTGCCCATACCGCAGGTGTCTAAGGAGTGGAACGAACTCTTGGCTGCTCCTTTCACTCGCGAAGAAGTACTTGATGCCATCAAACTCCTGAAACTGCATAAGGCCCCGGGGCCGGATGGCTACACTGCCCTCTTCTATAAGACATTTGCCACTGAAGTGTGCGACTTCCTGGTCTCTCTTTTCAATACTATGGCTGAAGCCGGCACCACCTCTGGCTCGCTGGCTGAGGCTGTCATCTCCATCATTCCCAAACCCGGGAAGGACCCTACTCAGTGCTCTTCGTACAGCCCAATAGCCCTTCTCAACATCGACGCTAAGCTTTACTCTTCAATTATTGCTGCTAGACTCCAGGACCTGATGCCGGCCCTTATTCATCTGGATCAATCTGGATTTATTAAGGGTCGTCAAACCCACGACAACACTAGACGAGTGGTCCACTTAATAGAAAAGGCCAATAGATTTTGGATCCCTGCAGTCCTAATAGGCCTCGATGCTGAGAAAGCTTTCGACCGTGTGAACTGGGAATTTTTATTTCATACTTTGACTGCCTTTGGTTTTTCGGATAAGTTCCTCTCAATGGTGAAAGCCAATTACAGCAACCCCCGCTCTAGAGTGTCAGTGAACGGTCACCTCTCTGCCTTTTTCTCGCACTCCCGCGTCACTAAGCAGGGCTGTCCTCTTTCCCCCCTATTCTTTTCCTTGAGCATTGAACCGTTGGCGTTGGCGGTGCGGGAACTCGAGGAGATAAGGGGCCTTCCCTTTCCTGGGGAACAGCACAAGATCTCCCTATTCGCGGATGATGTGCTGCTGTCTATTATGGATCCGGCACACTCCCTCCCACATGTCCAGAAGGTGCTCTCGCGATTTGGGGAGGTGGCGGGCTTTAAGGTCAATTATGACAAGTCTTATGTTCTAAATCTCACGCTTCCTTCTGCAGAGGTGGAGCGAGTGCAGTCTCTCACCCCGTTAGCCTGGGCCTCCAACTCCATCGTGTATCTGGGAGTCCGTCTGACCCCCACAGTAGGCAAATTATACTCTGCGAACTTTCCGCCCTTATTGGCTAAGACCCGGGCAGACTTAAACAGGTGGAAGCCTAAATACATTTCGTGGCTGGGCAGAATCCACGCCATCAAGATGGTCCTCCTCCCCAAGTACTTATACCTCTTCCAGACGCTCCCATTCCTGTAGACATGGACTTTTTTCGACGCCTTAAAACCCAGATGCTCCGGTTCATTTGGCAGGGGGGTTGAGCGCGATTTTTCTTTACTATTCTGAGGCGACCGCGGGGGAGGGAGGAGTGGGTCTCCCTGACATGCAATTGTACTATAAAGCGGCACAATTACGTGTACTGGTGGAATGGTCTCAACAGACCTCGGAGAAACACTGGCTACACATGGATAGGAGTGTCGCGGGCCGATCAATCTGGGATTGTTTTCTAGCTGCTAACGTCCCTAGATACACAACATTCTTTGAGGATCCTCTTGGATGTAAAAACGGACGGAGGTCCTAAAATAACGTTCTTCCTATCTGTCTCCAGATGTTCTCTGGTTAAAAAGGTGATAAATAAACATGTACAAATTTTAACAAATCCTGCTGTTTGGGCAATCAATAAATATACTTTCCACTCAAGTTTTACATCTGAGATAGTTGGGATTAGTCTTGTGGCACCATGATCTTAACCGGTGTGTAATGTAATCTAAATTTCTAATAGAGACTTCTAACTGCAGATTACTCACCGTAGAATATTCCCAGGCATCAGACTGGATCTGGAAAATCTTGAGCAGTACTTAGGCACGCCTGTAAATGGAGTTGGGGGGGCTACTCGGTCACTGTACCTGTGTCAGAAGTTATGTGTGCGCTGCCTATATAGGCGCCAGCTCAGCGTGCTGACATCAGTTCCTTCCTTTCCACATCAACACTACAGATCCAAAGCGTTACCTCAGTAATTTTTTGGCCACTTTTTTCAACTTCTTGTCAACTCTTCTTTGAGTTTTGCTCCCAGTGTGCTAGGGACATTTCTCCCAATAAACACACATGGTTTAAACCCTGTGACAAATGTCACAGACAGATGTCTGTCACTGGCCTACAATTGTTTTGCCTGTACTTCCTGGGGTCAGGCCATGACCCAAAGTCAATGCATCAATAGGTGATTTGTGAGTAGGTTATGAAGCTCTTAGCGGGCGGTAGAAGAAGGCTGTGTGCCGATTTCAAGGGGGATCTCGGTCCGGCCTCAGACCTGATCCTGCGGATGACCATCATATCGCTTGAAGTCCATCATCAACAAAGTCGGGCTAAGTCCAAGAAGAAGTCGTCATTGAGGCGTTCAACTTCTATTGGCTAGCGCTGTGCTTCTAAGCCCCACTCCTGCAATCGAGCTGATGGATGGATCCACTACACGCTTCCCTGATTTTGCCAGAGCTGGACCAACTCCTGCTCAACTCAAGGAGTTCTGTGATGCCATGCACAGCATCTTTGGGCCAATGCTCCCATTGGCTACATTTGGGCCCCATGGAGTCAAGGGGTGTTCCTACTGGATTACCATTGACGGGCTCACCCTCAACGCTAGCATGGACCTCTGGCTCCACCAGGTTCCCGACCTTGGGATCACCTTTTGGTGCATATCCCTATTTTAGCATTACTCTTGCTGCCTGAATTGTCCACCGTTGATCCCCTGTCCTCCTGCTGAGGCGCGGTGAGGCTTGCTGCACTGCAGTGACAACCCCCTGGCTACCGTCGGACCAACAGGTCCCATCCTGGGACCATGAGCTGGATCGGTCCAATGTGGTTTCCGGACAGCTGGTGAGTCGGGGCACCTGTCTGTGCCCGAATCATGGTGGTCCCTGACTAGCCCATCACCGCTGAACCACTGGATCCTCTCCTGTGACCCTGACCAGGTTGGGCCAGTTTAAGGGTCGGAGTGGTCCGGGCTGCTGGTAGGTCGGTGCGCCCGTCGATGCCCCTGGAGCTCCTCTGTCTGTGTTATTTGCGCTTCGTCTGTCTTCTGTGAGATCGGCAACCCTGGGACGGGTTCAGCGGAGATCCTGGGCCCCCTTGGTGAGTCTCCCCCTGCTCTCACCTGCTTCCTGCTTGGTCTGGCAGTACCCTCGGGCTTGGTCTTTCCTGCGCCCCCAGTTCTGGTTGGGGCCGCCATTTTGTTTGAGTTGGTGATTTGTGAGTTTGAGTTTGGCGGCGACCCTGGGATGGGTGTAGCGGAGGTCTTGGGCCGCGTTGCTGACTTCTTCCGCGCCCTTGTGATTCTCCCCTGCTCCTGCCCACTCACCCCCCCGCCCCCCAGACTGGCAGCACTCTCAAACAACACTTGATCTTGCCTGCGGCCCCGGTTCAGGTTAGGGCCGCCTCCTTCTTGTTTGTGCTGTGGGCCCTCCTACCTGGGCACAGAGACTGTGTGGCGCCCCCTCACGAGCCATCCTGGAATAACAGCAAACAAATGTCTACTAAACAAAGTGGGTCTATCTTGTTTATTTATTCATACTCTGATTTTTATGTATCGTTAGCCTGTGATATGGCTCTTGTGCTATGGCCTCCTACCTGGGCACTTTGACTTTGCGGTACACCCCTCCCTCCCCCTCCGGCCATCCTGAAACAACTACTGCATGCCAACTAAGCAAAAGAGGGTGAGAGAATCTCCTATCTCGTCCCATGACTGTCATTGTCGCAGGACTTCACCATACCCTGAGGAGCACTTGCTGCTCCTGACCATATTCCCCTCGACTGGCAGTGCCTGTGGTCCCGTTGGGCACGTCTCTGCCATTGGGGCTGGTTGGGGCCGCCATTGTGCTTTGGAATAAGCTGCTGTCTGTGTGCTGCATGCCTACAGCACTGAGTCTTTCTACCTGGGCACTGATGCTGTGCAGTGTTTTGCCCTCTGGTCTTCCGACTTGTCCCCCTTTTGACTATAGCCGCTGGTTTGCCTTTCTGTGACCCTGACAAGATCTGGCTGGCAAACCAGTGCTCGATCTTGAGTGGTTACCGACCTACTGGTGGGTCGGCATGCCCTGTAACTCTCTACCTTATGCGGTGGAGGCAAGTCCTGGCGCCTCCCAGCAGTTCTGGACCTCCAGAGGCATTTCCTTGCCCCCCTGTACCAGCGATTATGGTGCACTGACGCAATACTCTACAAGGTGACCCGTGATCTCTGGGTTCACCGGATGAAAAAGAACGGCCCCTTGTCTCTTTAAGGATTGCTGGTTCAGCACTGCGTTAAGTGCTCCTGGGAACTAGCGCTCCTCCCCCCCCTCCCCCCCAACCCCCCAACCCCCCCCCCCCCTCCCCCCCACCACCACCACCATCTCTTTCAACTGCATTGTAACATCTTCTCTTGGCTCCTCAAGCATTAGTGGGTTTCCCAAAGACTCTCCCTGTGGTCCCTCTTCCTAGACTGCTGGAGATCTGCTGCGTCAACGGGCCTATACCTCCAACTGGTTCACATCTTGCACCGGAGGTTCAGCTGCGTCAACGTGCCTTTACCTTCAAATGGTTTACTACCCCTCACCCTGTCCTCTCCTTTCAACTTTCTTACTTAAATCTCCCCTTCAACTTCTTTCAATGACTCACTCTATAACAACGGCAAGGTCTTGATTCAAGCTAAAGAAACTTGTCCCTCCCACTTCAACCACCTATTTCCATCCCTGGTCTTCATCCCTGGCACTTTGATCCCTCCAGACTCTTCAGCTAACTCCTCCTGAATCCTTTCTTGCATCTCCCTACCCACCAGGACACCAGATACAGCTCTCCCGAGAGGCACAGGCCTCCTGGCCCACCTGGCAGACCGGTTACCCTCCTTCACCCCTGCTTCCCTCCTTCACCCGTGCTCCTCCTCCCCCCAATCTCTCACTCTCCAACTGGGGCGTTACCCTCAACACATCAGCCCAGCCAATGGCCAGCATTCTCATTTACCTCCCCGTACCATCCTGGAATTCCGAAGGAACAATCCCCCCCAACAAGGTTAATCACCCCCTTCTCCAATCCATGTTTCCAACAGCCTGACTTCCCAGCTCACATAGCGACTTTTCCACCATATGCTCTCCCTTCTTTTTCACCCCACCCTCCTTCCCTCAATCCCTCTCGTTTTAACCTGAATCCTGCGCAAACCACTTACATCTTTCTTCATCCCTCCAGGAATGGTGCTTGACCCACTCTTCCCTTATGGCAACCTCTACCTTTCCCCTCCTCTAGCATAGAAGAACCATGCACTTTCTGCAACTACCCCGCAGGTCAATCTTCATCAGTGTGCTTGTTTCCAGCCCCCATACTCTCAGTTCTCCCAGCCCGTGTGCCCTCACCACGCCTTCCTCTTTACTCCTCCCTGACCTCCTGCCCTTTTGTAACTACCTTCTATCCCCTCCCCTCATTCTTTCCTCCCACCACAGCACTCACCCTTCTCTTCCTCAGTTCGAACTCAATACTATTTTGTTCAGTGTATGCTGAGATAATTTTCTCTCCACTGCAACTGGGATGACTGGAGAGAATCACTACCAATCAACATAAGTTGTTGAGTCTCCTTCCACTCTATATTCCTATGCCCCAACACAACTTCTTTCCCCCTTTCTCCTTGCTCTCCCTCTCAAGTTGAACTCCTTCCTGAAACCACCAAGCAACTTGGCATTCCTTGCCCAGCTCTACTCTCCTTAGAAAATGAACTAGGATATCTCATCTCATCTATCTCCCAGCTTGAAGCTACCATCTCCCACCTAAGTGCTAAAATTATCTAGTTTATCCAACACCCTAAGCCCCCTAGCAATCACTCACTTCCCCAAACTCCTGAAGAGTACTCTGCTCCTATGCCCCAAAAGAGCTGCACACAATCTGTTGCCAACATACATTTGCAATTTATTGGCTAGCTACAATACTTCTAACTCCAACCTCACACTTTCTCCTCTCCAGCGAACTCTAATCATGGCATTATTCCAACCATCTTCCTTGCCCGTACCAAAGATTACCCATTTTCTAACCAGACACCAACATTCAGAAACATTATCCATATCGCCCCTAAAAGCCTTCACCAAAACAGTCAGTTCAGAGTTGCGCTGTTTGCTTCACAACTGCAGATCTGCAAATAAACACAAGCTGGAAGTTTCAGACACCATCAGTCTTTACAATCTTGTTATACTTTTCCTCACTGAGACCTGGTTCAACAACACCTCTCATACTACTTTCGATCTTCTGCCCCCCATCAGCTATTCCATTATCAGAAATGATAGGATGCAGTTGGGGAGGTGTGGCAGTTATCTTCAAAAACTCCCTTCAATTCAAGGTTTTCCCCAACAGCTCTTTCTGCATCTTCAAATACCTTTTTCTGGAGCTTCAAGTACAGCACATCTCCCCTTTTAGGTTTCATGCCTTTTATCACCCGCCTGGTGACTGCTCTGCCTTCACGGAGGAATTCACTGACTTTGCTAGCGACCAATTCTCACAAAGCGACTAACCGATTTTTCTCGGAGACTTTAATCTTTAATGGGGCTCTCTAGAAAATTCAGCTGCCAACAGGGTTGCCACATTTCTCTTAGGAAATGATCTTGTTCAACATAGCACAAAAACAGCACTCTAAGGGCTCCATTCTTGGTTTTATCTTCAAAGTAGATATGCTAGTTGATGTAGATCCTTTACCAGTAGATTGGTCTGACCACTTTCTCATCCCCCTCTCTCTGCACCCATCTCATTCTGTAACCCTTGGCCACCTAAAAGGACTACTACCTGGTTCCGTAACACCATAAACATTGACCTTGACATCCTGTGCAACTCAGCCATGATATCACTTCCAATCTTAGACCCCAACTCTGATGTCAACTATCTTACCACCCAATGTCTCACCATTCTTTCAGTCATAATTGAAAATGTTGCTCCACTACGAAGTAAAAAGAAAAGTCCCACTTCTTCTGCACCATGGTTCAATAAATCCCTCTATGAAGAAAGAACGAACTTGAGGTACCTGGAGAAACAATGCAGACAATCCCCTTCCAATATTAATCCCGCCAATCTCCGTTACGCATTATTGCTCTACCACAAACACATCTTCCCTGAAAAAGCGATGCACTCTGCCAAAAACAGACCTAAAAAAGCTATTTAACCTTATCAAAAATACCAACATCTCTCCCACAACCATCAGATTTGACGGCCCTCCAAAGAAAGCAGCAGAATTTGCACTGTTCTTCAATGAAAAAGTGAAATTGCTCGTGGATCAAGTCACTCGCCCTACCCACCTTAAGGACCTCAAATCCATAGTCCTGTGACAGAACTTTATCATCGCCGAAGATGCCCTCCTCAAAAGCATTCTAGAAACAAAACCTTCTTACCATTTTATCGACCCCATCCCTAGTGACATTGCCATTGACTTCTACACCCTCTCCTACTGTACCAGCCTGGTTCCCTTCCTGTTACCCTTAAAATGGGACGTGCCTTAAAACAGGACAGGTTGTCCCACTTCTTAAAAACCCTCTGCTGATGTGAATGACCTCAACAATTTTTGCCCTATCACCAACCTCCCTTTTCTTGATAAAATTACTGAACGTTGTTTAGCAAAGCAACTTTCCAAACATATCGAGGGCAACAACCTTCTTGATGAGTTCCAATCTTGTTTTTTACTAGGCTGCAGCACTGAAACAGCCCTGCTACAAGGGATCGACGATGCCCTGTGAGTACTTGACTCTGTTGAGTCTTGTCTCCTGATCCTTCTTGAACTATCCGCAGCCTCTGACACTGTTTATCACAACACTCTTCTGAACACTTTAATTCTAAGAATGGGTTTTGAAGGCACAGTGCCCAAATGGTTTGAATCTGCCCTCTCTGGCATTTCTCAGATAATCTAAATAGCAAATTGTCTCTTTACATCAATGGCTGTAGGACAAGGCGTCTCTCAAGGTTTGATCCTCGTGCTCACCCTTTTCAATCTTTACATGGAACCTCTGGAAAGTCTCCTAACAATATCTGGGATCCATTATCACCTCTATGCTGATGACACCCAAATTTACTTTAAGTTGTCTTCTGCACATGACATCTCAATTCTCAACACCACTCTCAACTCTATTCAAGATTGGATGTCAGTTTATCAACTAATTCTGAATCCTTCACAAACAGAATTCCTTGTTTTCTCTACTTCACTCTCTCCTCCTCCTGTTCAATTATGGATGGTAATCTGAACATACATAACAACAAACCTAACATAGTTGACAGTGGCAAATCCCTATGTGTCATCCTAGACAAAAGTCTCAACCTGCACTCCCATATCAATACCATCGCCAAAAATGCACATTACCAACTGCGCCTTCTTAGGGGTGGTTTGGCGTTTCTTTCCTGAGCAAGACCTAAAAACCTTGGTCCAATCATTGGTTCTTTCCAGATTGGCCTACTACAACTCTCTTCTTGCTGGCCTCCCCAAAACCCACCTTTCTCCTCTAAAATCCATCCTCCATTGAGCGGCACGTTTTCTATATAGGGCCAAAAGAAATTATCACATCACACAAATACTGTTTTCTCTTCGCTGACTTCCTATCAAAGATAGGTCAATTTACAAGACTACCTGTATCACCCACAAAGCCTTGCACACTTCCCCCCCTTGTTATCCGGTGAATAAACTCAAAATCACAGGCAGCTCTAGACCATCACGCAATGCTAAAAACTTACTGCTCAAGCCTTCTACTTTCAAAAGGGAAATATTTTTGGCTCAACCCTTCTCACGCAATGCGGCTAGACTTTGGAACTTGCTTCCTCCAATCCTCCTCTTTCTGGACTTCAAAAACAGATCATAAAACTCTTCTCTTCCAAAGACACTTACAGGAATATTCAACCCATTTCATGACCCTTATGGACGCTTGGCATTAACTTGAGCTCAACTTTGTAAATATGTATTCGAAATATGTATTAACCTAATTTTGCCTCCTTTAATTTTGTTATAATCCTGATTGTATTTGTAACCTGTTAGTGTGTAAATGTCCTTGTCCTTGTGTAACTTACTTGGTTCTATTGGAAAGCTCTCTGAAACCTTTGGGTAAAGTTTGCGCTATATAAAACTGCATTAAACAAAAGAAAGTAAATTCTGAGGACTTGGCGCTGAGAAGCGGCTGATAGGCTACATGGGGGCACTGTGTAGAAGTGAACCAATATGAAATATGCACAGAACATATGCAGGCTGGATATAGAGCATGACACGAGTGCAAGGGTTGTGCTGTTGGGAGCTAAAAGCATTATTGGTGAGATGGCGGTATTATCGGAGCTCACAGTGCGCGTGCAGCAAGTAACTATACGAACAGGCACAACCCTTGCACTCGTGTGATGCTGTAGTTCTGTGAAGCCACCAATGAAAATGACCCCACAGTCCAAAAGCAAAGCTTTACAGGAGTCTGCATGGAGGGACGCACTCGCTTTACGAACATAAACATTTCAGTAATGTTAAGGACTTAGCTTTAGAATGGCAAAACAGAGCTGCCATTCAAGCACAAAGGCAATTTATACATGGTAAGAAATAGAAAGATACAAGCAAATCTCTGCATTTATAACGTATGTGCACTGCACTCCTGGAAGTACATCTGCTATTGAACTCCTACAGAGAGCCCTTTACAAAATCCAACAAGCAATCAAAACGTAAAAGGTGGTTGGAGCTCAGTCTCCTCACACAAAAGAGATCCATCCTCTCCCACCTTGACTTCACTAGTCTGCCCTGCCCCAGCTCTTTTAGACTATGGAGAATTGCCAACTACACCCTGGGCCACTGGTGCCAACGCCCATGGGTGGATCGTATTCAGTGCTGTGAAAGGCTGGCGATGTCCACGTAACTGCTCTAGCTTCTGCCCCAAGGGCGAGTGAGACCTCGCCCGGCATTTGAGCAATTGTGCTGCATTTCACCTGCAAAAATATGAATTAAAAACACATCTAACTTGAGCCTTACTGAGCAGCTCAGATCTGCACACACTTCTCCTCTCCTTGTCCATGAATACTGGGGCAACGCCCCTTACGCTCGTATGTGCCATCTGCTCCTGCCCTCTACTTCCTCCTGTTTCAACTGCCAAGTGTCTAGTCTACAGACCCCTCTAGTTCATCCTCCTGTGAGCACCCAACTCCGCATAAAGTGGGGATTGTTCCAAAATCCTCTGGGCCAAAAATGTCTGTTAGGATCCGATACATATACAAGCGCCTGGTCAATAGGTAAGGTGGCCTTGAATAGAAGGAATACTGCAGTGCAGATGGGTTATATCTTCTCCACAAGTCCACATGCTTCCGTAAATATACTCAGTTGTGGGCCCCCACTACTCTCATTGCCTATGTCGATCAAGGATGTCAACCATGACTACGTTGAAATTGCCATCCAGGATGAGCTGTCCCACTAGAAGCTCAAGGTGTGCTCCTAGGTCTACCAGTCCCGTAGCCTGCAAGCGGGACTGCAAATAAATCAAGCCAGCCACTATGGTGACTATTCCACTTCCCAATCATTTTAAAATAGTCTTCCTGGGAGTTACTCCTCACCCTCACCAGCTCAAATGTGAAGGCCTTCCTCAGCAGAATTGTAACCACCCTGAATCCAGAAGAGTAGCCTGCATGTGCCAATAGACGATATTCACCCCTGGTTAACATATGACACCTGTAGCCTATTAAATGGGTTTTATGAGGAGTACTAAATCTGGAGTATGTCTCGTTAGGTATTGATAGATTATTCCTCTTTTGATTTTACCCCCATGTCATTGGCATTCCATGAGAGTACCAATAGCCTTCAATCTCCGGGGACGGGGGCACTGGTATCACCTTATCTTATAGGTCGTCCCGACAAGCCACTCATTATAGTCATGCAGTTCTCCACCTGCGCGTTTCCACATAACATGAACCACACAAACATAGTCAGCCATCAGCCTTCGGCTCCTCCCACCACCATATATCCCTCCCCATCTCTCAGCGCTGTGGGAATAGGCACCTCAATTCGCTGGGAGCCTGTCGCCCTGAATATACCAAACTATTCCCAACTAGCCACAATGATCAACTTGAGAAATTGGAACGTTTCTAAATGGCAGTACCCCCAATTAATAGTACCTTATACTACCAGCAATGATTGATACATTCTCCAATATGTGTCTTGTTAAACCAGGATCTTTAGTCACTCATTGGATGAATCCTCTGCTCGGTCAGTTTCGCCAGTAGATTGACTGTTAAGACAAGTACATCAGTTCCTATGTAGAAGGGGGGGGCGAATTACCCCCACCCTTAGACCGGGTTAAACCGGCAGCAGACATCATTTACTCAGCATCAGGCACAAAGCAGGGGAAGGCCCTGGTCCCCTTAATTTGAGCGGATCGCAGCTTCAGTTCTGATCGATGGTGCCCTCACAAATCTTGGCCGCAACAGGGAGCTCCTTCCTACCACCACAGTCACTTCCCAGTCCTCCTGCTTCTCTCCTGTACACACACTGGGCTTCTCTCGACAAGTCGTGGCATCCAGTGGGCTACGAGTCTCTCTCCACCTGTGTCAGTAGGCAGCAGCAGGTCAGGTAAGCTGTGCTCCCCGCTGTCACTATGAGCGGCGCTCACCTCCTCATCAGGACTCTTCCTCAGATGTGCCTTCACAGCTCCACCATTCGTTCTCCGTGGCTTTCCAGCCTCTTCCTGGGCTTCTCACAAGTTGCAGTGTTTTGCAGCCCTCAGAGATGCAGGATGCTTCGAAATGTTATGTGCTCTGTCCCTACCCTCCTGCTGTATTTCATGATGTGGATCGATTGCTCAGCCCCACTGTCTTTTTTAGACCCTCGATTAGTGAAGCAAACATATCAACTGGCTTCCCCGGCTGCCACAGCATATTTCACGATCGTTCACAGTTCTGGAATGGAGATAACTGCTAGAGACTTCTAGCCGCTGATTTCTTACCTTGAAATATACCCCAGACCTCAGACTGGATCTGGAAAATCTTGAGCAGTACCTCTGCGCCTCTGGTAGGTGGTGTTGATCGGCGCTACATCAACATCTTCTGCGCCAGAAGAGGTGGAAATCAGAGGATTCTGGTCTTTGATGAAGTCTCAGCTTCACAACAACCTTTTGAAGCTGAAAGCCATCTGCCTGGCATTGAAAGCCTTCCTACCCTCCTTCAAGGAGAGATTGGTGAAGGTGTTCATGGACAACACCAGTGCCATTGGGTATTGCAACAAACAGGGCAGGCTGAAGTCATGGACCCTATGTCAAGTCGTCCTGCGTCTCTGTACATGGCTTGAGAATCAAGACATTTTCCTGGTCATACAACACCTGGTGGGCTCTTCAAAGGCCAGAGAAGACAAACTCAGCTGTTGATGCCTAGAAAATCAATGGCGTCTCCATCCAGAGGTGGTGCAATGTCTCTTTCACAACTGGGGAGAACGTTGGTCAGAGCTATTTACCACCCCGAGAATGTGCAATGTCAGCACATCTGTGTGTTGTGGTTTCCACTGTTGCTTTTGTTTCGAGAAGCATTTCATCTCAAGTGATGCGCAGGACTCCTGTACATCTTCCTGGCAAAAGTTCTGTAAAAGATCCGGACGTACCAGGTCCAAGTCATCCTTGTTTCTCCGGATTGGGCATGGAGAGTATGGTATCCCGAACTCCTGAGCATGTGCATCGTTCCTCCGGTCAGGCTGCCTCTTCAGGAGGGTCTCCTATTGCAGCAACAAAGTACACCTGAACGTGCACATGCTCAGCTGAAATGCGTGGAGATTAAGCAGGGGCAGTTGACGGTTTATGATCTTCCAGTGGGAGTATGTTTAGTTATACTGGCAACCAGGCGTCCATCAGCACTGTATGTGCCTGCCGTTGGGACAGGTTTGTGGTGTGGCGTGGTGTGCTGAAAAGCATGTTGATCCTATTTCTGCACTGTTGTCTGAGGTATTGTTTTATTTTTAGTCTGGCAAGGCTTTGGCCACAGTTAAAGAATATATTTTCGGCCATTTTGGCTTTCTAACGGTTGCGGGATCTGCTATCACTGTTCAAGTTGTGACTAGTTTCCTCAAAGGACTTCAACACATATTCCCTCCTAATTCCCTTCATTATGCCCCAGTGGGACCTTAACTTGGTTTTAATCTTTTTGATGTGTTTGCCCTTCGAACCCATGCTTAGCTGCCCTCTTGATGATTAAAAAAGTCTTCTTGGTGGCCATTACTTTGTCCCAGAAGGGTTATTGAGCTCTTTCTTCACCCTCCATACACCAGCTTCTTGCCTGACAAACTGGTTTTCCATACTTGTGCCTCTTCTCTGCCAAATGTGGTGATGCCTTTCCACATCGGCCAAAGCATCATGCAGCCGACCTTCTTCGCTCCGCCTTACCCCTCTAAGGAGAAAGAGAGACACCATCACTTGGGCCAAAAATTAACACTGTTGTACATCGATCGCACTAGAGAACGCCGGATGGATAAGCAACCCTTTGTTGGGTTCGCTCAAACAAAAAAAGGAAAAGCAGTGCAGGAACAGACCATATGTAGATGGCTTGTGCTGTGCATTTGATCTGATACAAACTGGCCAAGAAACAGCACACTGAAGGATTGCCGACTCATTCCGCCAGAGCCACAGCTGTGACCACTGTCCGCTCACGTAGTCTCTGTCTTTGACATCTGGCAGACTGCTGTGTGGCTTCTCTGCATATGTTTGAAAAACACTACTGCCTTGACAGTCAGATCCATTGTGACGGCTATTTTACCCGTTCCGTCCTCCAGGACTATTTGGTCTGAACCAGTTTGCAGAACCATCTCCGGGGCGGTATTGCTTTGGTATGTATTCTGAGGTAAGGAATCTGTTGCTGGAGGTGTGTGTCAAATGAACAAGTTACTTACCTTCTGTAACGCCTTTTCTTGTAGTGGGTGTGGTGATGAAAAAATTCCTGGCTTCTAACATTAATTTCTTCATTGTTAAGTTTGAAAATCCCATTCCCGCAATGCACTTGTTTCATGCTATATTAGGTTAGCAATGTGTGGCTAAATAGACGCCCTTTGTATTCATGTTATGCAACCCACTGAGTTATCCTTGTAGTGTGCAGGCTTCAGTTAGCAAGTGTGTCTCCATTTTGTATTTGTAGTCCCTATTAGACTGCTTAGGCTGTGCCTGTACTAGGCCTCATTATTGCTTGCCTCAGCAGAACTCTGTACTTCGTTATTGTTTTCTCTCCTGTCCAAGGCTGCTTCCCGACTTACTAATGAATAGGCCTTTCTGCCCTCACATACCTATCGGAGTGTGTAGTTCTGCTCCCACGTTAGGAGACTTTGAGACTCAGCGCTGTAGCCTTGAATTGTAGATAACATGTACCTATCTGGTAGGTGGTAGATCATCCTCCTGTGCCTCCTTTGTTCATGTTCGGCCCAGGCCGGTAACTTTCCATCGTGGGCGTGATTGGAGGCTCTTGGGAAGATTCATTACTTGTTGCTGAATGTTTGGGGGGTCAGTTCTTCGGCAGACATCTTAGGGTGCAGGTCAGATTGGACTCCTCTGCAGAGCATTGCTAATAAATAATGTTTGTATTCTCTACTGTCTGACGACTCTTCATTCTTGGGAAGGCATAGCAGGTAGTTGTAAGTAACCCGGGTGGCCCCTAAGGGCCTCTTCCTTCATCATATCTGACCTGACAGAACAGTTGCATGTTTGCTTGACCATTTTTAACTGTGATAAGCTTGCTGTTGTAAAGGGTTTGCTGCTAAAGGACACATGTTGCCTTCTAGGTTCTCCTTAGGTTTAGGGTTCCTAATGACACAAGGCGATTGTATTTTGAGTTTTGTCTTCTTCTTGACCCTTGTAAAGGAAAGGGCAGGGGAGTAAGATTATATTTGGATAGTAGGTTTAACATTTGCCATTGTACTTGGGAAAGGTGTACCTGAAAATCAATGTGTTGTTGCTTTGATCCTATTCATTATTATTTTTTATTATGATGTGCTGAAGTCTCTCAGATTCTTCTGGCTTCTGGACTTTCAACTTCTGCTTCTCTCGGATAGGACTTGTTCTTGTTCATGGTTTGAGTAAAACGCTATAGCGGCCTCTCCTGATGTTTTGAACATGGTTCTAGTCTCTGAATTCCTTGACATTTGATCATTAACTTCTTACTGATTGAAATCCATTGTTATTTTATAACCTTTCTTTTGGTAATCTGGTACTTTAATTCTCTGTCGTCATTTCACAAAGCTAGCTTGCGGGCGAGTGGATAGTTTCATGATCCATAAATATGGACTTACAGTGGCATGCTTCTGTGGTAATTCGGTTGATAGAATAGTGATATACCTTCCTGAGTGATGCTCTGGAGGCTGTCCTCCAGCAAGAGCTATTAATGGTGCAGAAATCGTGGGCAATTGTTGATTTAAAGACTTGACCCTCGTGCTATATTCAAATAATGTAAGGACTATAATGTGAAAGAGTGGCAAGTAGTAATGTTTTGATTACTCACCAGTAATGTACCATAACACTTGCCCTTTTTCTCCACAATCCTGTGCTTCTCCCACCTTCCCTCAACTCAGACGAAAATAGATGTTTCTTCTTGTGCCATATGCATTGGTAAGGGATATTTCACCAAAACTGCTCTCATTCCTGTGGGGTGTGGGTCTTCAAAGTTCTTGGATATTACAAACGGAACTTCTTTGAATGAGAGTTGAGTTATTTGTCTTCAGAACAAAGGGGTTACATTTGACTGTTTGCTGGACTTAACTCTGACTCAGGACAAAGATGTGGAAGTATGATATTCAATGCACTGAGAATTACTGGGAAGTAATCAGAGCATTGTACTAGAGGTGGAGCTGTTACCATAGTGTTTCTGAAAAATGAATTTCCAAGTGTTTGTACGCTGACCGCTTAGTCTTGTATGCATGTGCAGAGTTAAGGTTTATCTTTGTCATCCCAGCTTCGAACATTACTTCAACATTGATCCTAGACAGAGGCACAATTCCTTTCCGTTTGAATACCAGACAACCACCTTACACCTTACACCATATAATTTGTTTTTCATGTAGCCACACAGTACCTCAAGGGTCTCAGAAGGTATGACTAGCTCACCCCAGAGGATTTCAGTCTGTTCCACTGCTGCATTCGTCACATTCAAGATTTACATTGTAACCTTCATAGCAGAGAACATTAGCTTGCCATCCCTACCTGACAGGGAAGATTGAGATCTTAGGTAGTTGACGCGATAGATGCCACATTGGCATCACTAGGCTTGAGATCAATAATTTCATGTCTTTTTCTGCTGCTCACCCAAGATCTGTTGTTTCATATTGGCACATCCTCCAAAGCTCCACATCTCCTCAAAAGTTTGGTAGTAGTACAAGGTACACGATGATGCATACACCTTGGTGGTGCTTTATGAAAAATGACCCAATTCAGTGAACAAGCTGTACTTAAACCTTCTTCTTTTGCCCCACCTTCATCTTGTGGTGCACTCTGATGCTTTATATAAAACTTGCCCCTGTAGAAGTGCAAGTATAAAAATGCTAAGATTTGCCACACGTCACTGCTTATGATTGTGTTAGTAGGGCCAGATCGTTTTTTTTGCTTTTTTCAATTTCCTCCACCCAAATGTTAAGACATAGATGGGGAAATCTTTCAAGTATAAAGAGTTTACAAGAATCAGAAGTGCTGTAGTTTAACCAGGTTTCTATATCTTACAAATCTCTAGTTTTTTTTCTTTCCTTTTCTAGGCTTGAACTTTTATGCAGATAGAGAAACTAATTCTGCTGCTGCCCCGTTTTGGAATGTACCAAAGTCTACTCCCTTTTGAATGCTCATCTATTTCAGAGTGAACTAGAACCCATTGACTGTACTATAATATTGGGCTTGTATTGCACAACCTTTCTTTGATGCTTCTTGTGCTAAGACATGCATTTCTCCTTCCTAGAAATCGCGTCGCTGGAAAATGAAGAGAGAGAATGCAGACACAAGCAGTCGGCCCATCAAAGCTGCCGGGAAAGTGATAATCCAGGACATCTCCTGCCTGCTGCCTGTGCACAAGTCACTGGGAGAGCTGTATATGTAAGGAGGTTTTCTTTTTTTTTTTTTTTTTTTTTTTTTTTGGTGTAAGATGTTTATTGCACTGTTCATCACATAACGAAAAATGTACATTGTATTCGCCTACAACCGCGTAGGGCCGGCTACAGGTGTCCACCACTGAGAACGCTGGTGGTAGTCATACACAGCCCATCACCCGACATCCAGCGGCCCGGCGGCGTGTTATCTGATAGTCCACAGATTGGCGTCAGTGCATTACTCGCTCACAATTCGTCAGTATTCTTACATTTTCACATTTTCTGTATAACGGAATTTAAACATAACAATATACTGCCCAACTTGTAATTCTCACATACTACAAACACTCTGCATCACAGCATCCTCCCTCCTCAGCCATACAGGCTGTCATTCCAAGTCCCCATCTTCAGATGTATACCTTACTCGTTGTCTGCTTCTGATTCTGACGCACCATGTTCTAGTAAATAGGCACGCAGATACCCCCAATAGTCTTTTGGCCTAGATCTGATCGGCAATTCCTCCTCGTATGTGTTGAGCGTGTCTCGACAATAGACCATATCCTCTATCCAGTGCTTTACCTCCGGGGCTCTCTTGCTGTTCCAGTGGAGAGACACCCTTCTCTTGGCTAGCAGTAGTGCAACAGCGCAGAATTTTCGTTTCAAGGCTCTAAGCTGCGGGACAATACCCAACAGACAGACTTTCGCCTCGCACTGCACGGAAACACCGAGCATGTCATTCAAAATGTGTACGACCTGGTCCCAGTATCCCGCCACTTTACGACAATACCATGCTAGATGCATGAAGTCCGCATCTTCCTGTTTACACCTACAACATTGTGAATCTTCCCTCAAGCCATATTTATACAGTCGCTGAGGCGTATGGTACACCTGGTGTAAGTACTTATAGTGAATGATTTTCAAGTTACCGTTTGTTGTCAACATGCCAGTAAGCATGCAGGAGGAATCCCATTCTTCGTCGGTTAGGGATTCCAACAGCCCTGCGCTCCATTTGTCCCTAGCCTTGTGTGCAGTGCCCCCTACCGCCCCCTGTATGCTTGCATATAGCTTAGATACTAGGTGAGATGCTGTGGGTGTAGTGAGGAGCAGATGTAGGGGTTCAAGTGTTTTTGGCTCTTCCGGGTGTGTAGGGTAGTGCTCCTGGAGTGCCCTCTGTAGCCTGTAGTAGTTAAATCTGAAAAGTGGGGACGGGTTGCTGATGTATTGTAACTTGTCCAGAGTCTGGAATTCACCTTCTTTATACAAGTCCCCCAGTGTATCTATGCCAACCCGCTTAAACAGATCCATGCCAACCTGCTCCTGTGTTACCGAAAGGGCCGGGTGATGCGCTAAAGGAAGTGTGGGTGCATAAAGTGGTAGGCTATCCGCTGCTTTTCCCATCAGCCTCCATGCCTCCGTAGTGGTGTTGACCGGATTGATGTCGTGGTCATGTAACTTAGGGCGTTTATGTGTCATTATGCTGGTTAGCGGGATTGGGTCAGCATCACCCGCTTCCACAGCCACATGTGTCATGAAGGGTATGTCATGGTACCAGAAGTGCGCAAATTGCGCCTGAGAGCACAAGTAATATAAGTAGAAGTCTGGAACCTTGAAACCCCCCCTAGCATACGGCAGTGTCATGGTGCGCAGCTCCATCCTCGCCTGTTTTCCCGCCCAAAGCAAATTAAGCACCAGCGTGTTTATATTACGGAATACTGCAGCTGGAGGTTTTATCGGAATGTTGTTAAATAAATACAGGAACTTCGGTAGAAGTACCATCTTGATGATCGCTGCCCTGTCTGCCAAGGATAGAGGAAGTCTGTTCCATCGTTTAATTTTGTCCTCAAGGGACGCTGTGGTACGCCCGTAATTTGTCCGAATGACCAATTCAGGGTCTCTATGAAACCATATGCCTAAATATTTTGTTGGTTCCTCCTGCCATTCCAGCGGGTAGTCTAGTTGTGTCGGTCGTGTGCTGTCCGTCAGTGCGAGAACAAGGGATTTATTCCAATTGATCTGTAAGCCGGATTGTTGGCCAAATTTTATGTATTCTCTTCGAAGCGGATTCAAGTGCTGCTCAGGATTCTTAACATACAACACCATGTCATCCGCATAGAGCGAGATGTGTATTGGCCGGGAGGGCATTTGAAGTGCCGAGCAGTGGTGGTGCTGGCGGATTTTACATGCCAGTGGCTCCAAGATTAATGCGAAGAGCATCGGTGAGAGTGGGCACCCCTGCCGAGTACCTCTGCATATTTGAATTGGTTCCGATATGTACCTATTTACTCTGATGCGTGCAGTTAAATTCGTGTATAACATCGATATCCAACCCAGAAAGATCTGCGGAAATCCCATACGCACCAGTACTGCATGGATAAAGGGCCAGCCAATAGTGTCAAACGCTTTGGCAGCGTCCAGCAACACCGCCACAGCCTTCGTCTCCGGGGCCAAATAGTGCACTAATGCGAACAAAGTGCGGGTGTTATGTGTGGTGGCCCTATCAGGGATGAATCCAGATTGATCAGGTCTTATTAATAACGGCATGAGTGGTTTCAGCCTATCCGCCAGCAGACTAGCAATGATTTTTGTATCTACATTTAATAGCGAAAGGGGGCGATACGAATCACATTTATCTTCCTCCTTTCCCGGTTTTAGCAATGCTATGAGCAAGGCTTCCCTCAAAGACGCTGGCAGCGTCTGGGCCTCATGCGCCTCCCCATACAGTTGCACCAAGTGCGGGGCAAGCAAGTCTGCATATGTTTTATAGAATTCAGTTACGAAGCCATCTGGCCCTGGCGCCTTGTTATTAGGTAGGCGCCTTATGGTGTCTGTAACTTCCTCTACTGTTATTGGGCGCTCTAAGTATTTCCTATGCCCATCAGCTAGCCACGCCAGTTCTATATCCTCCATATATTTCAGTAACTCAGCTTGTGATGGTGACGGGCGCGCCTGATAGAGTGTGCCATACGAGTGCATAAATTCCTTCAGTATCCCTTTGACATCCGTAACCACCTCTCCGGTGTCAGTACAAAGAGACGCTACATTTTGTGGGGTTTTACCTGAGCATATCTTAGCTGCCAGTTCCCTGCCCGGCCTGCCCCCCTCACCATAACGCCTAGCAGTGGCCCGCTTAGTCACATACGTAAGCTCGTCTGTTGCAAATTTGGCTTGTTCCGTCAGCAGCGTTTGAATGTCTCCCAGTATTTTAGTGTCTCCCGTCTGGGTGTATGTCTGTTCCAGCGCTTGAATGGCTGTCTCTCGTGTGTTTAGTTGCCGTCTGATGTCCTTGAGGATGCCTGAGGTTGTACTGATACAGACTCCCCTTATCGTGGCCTTAAAGGCCTCCCACAGTAAACCCTTGTCCTCAGTCGTCGGGCCGTTCAGGTCAAAATAATCCACAATAGCTTTATGTATGGTGGTAGTGTACACAGGGTCTCGCAACGCAGCTGCATTAAAGCGCCAAGTGAAGGGTGGTGGGTCATAGTCTGGGATAAGAACCTCCAGCATCACTGGGTTGTGGTCTGACAATGTTCGTGGTAGGTGTGTGATATCTACAACCCAAGTAAGTACCTCTTGTGTACCCAGCCAGTAGTCCAGCCTGGACCAACTGTTGTTTGCCGCGTTAATGTGCGTTGCTGTTGACATCCCTGGGTTTCGCACCCTCCACAGATCTACCATATGTAGGTCCCCCATGGCGTCCTGCAGCATTGTCCTGGCATTCCCATGTTGTTCCAAAGTGTGTGTTGCCCTATCTAAAGTGTCACGTAGCGTAACATTGAAGTCACCACCCCATATCACGTGATTTGTCTGTAGTTCAGCGATGGTGTGCCATACCTTGCCGAAGAACCCCGGGTCATCTACGTTAGGGCCATACGTGTTTACCAACAGTAGCCTCTGACGTCTAACCGTGCCCGCTACAACAACGCTCCTCCCGTCAGTGTCTCTGTGTATGCCCGTAATCTCAAAGTTAGTCCCCTTTCGTATTAAGATGCTCACCCCCCTAGAGTAGGATGAGTAGCTCGAATTGGTTACAGATTCTGCCCATTTCGCACCTAGTGTGGATGTGCCGTCGCGTGCCAAGTGTGTTTCGTGTAAGAAAACAATGTTAACATTTAAGCGGTCAAAGTAAGCAAACAATCGCCTAATCTTTTTCGGGTTGCCCAGCCCCGCACATTCCAAGTGAGAAATTTCAGCGCACTATTGCGTGCCATGAGCATGTGCGTGGATGATTTGTATACATTTCAGGCATTGCGCCTGCTTCCTGCAGTGTGCGCGCGTTGTTACACATTTTAGTGCAGCCGACAGCGACAGTGGTATATGTAGAATGAATGCATTTTTCATATGATAATACACGACTAAGGAGTTCGCCATGCTTCTCAGACACAGAGGTTGTAGTTGACTAGATCTTAACTTCCCTTCCCTCCCCCCACCCACTTTAGCACCCAAACTTTGCCAAAGCCATCCCCGAACAACCATTAACTTAGGTAGCAAACATGTCTCTGGGCACACCCTCAGGGGGGTGTCACCAGGTACACACATCTCCATCCACATGGTGGATGTGGACAGACGCCTGCGTACTTATCACTATGTAACATACGTGTAATCTCCTCCAACCCCCCAACCCCCTTAAAGTAACTCGTAGCGTTGAGATGATATTAATACAGTCCTTCACACCCACCACTATTTAGTGTCCTAGGCAATCAAATATGAGGAACCATTCTACGGGCATTGTCTCACATGTTAGAGAAACTGCACGACGGCAGGTCCAGTCAATGCATTTGCTAGGGGCATACGGCCCAACTCTACCATCAGCTGGCCTATGTAGCGCCCCACCTCGTGTTCAGCCCGCCAGATACTCACAGCTCGATTGTCTCTGCGGCGGTTTATCATTATCAAGGTCCGTACTCACAGTAAGTTCGGAAGAGCATCTCCAACCCATTGTCCAACGTGCCCGCAGTTTCTGTGCCGCTCAGCAGTTCCCGCAGTTGATATCAGCCTCTACCAGCTTGCGTCCGTCGTGCGAGTCCCGCAGCCCAGTCCAATCCTGCCTGAAACAGATTCCATCATTCCACATCGCTCGTCGGTTCATTCCGATCGCATGATTTCCTACGCTTTCCTTGTTGTTTAATATACTCCTGTGCCGCTTGCACCGTCTGAAGTATGACCGGTTTCCCGCCAGTCGTGATTTTGAGTTTCGCTGGATACAGCATGGCGTATTCCAGACCCAGCTCCCTCAGCTTCTTTTTCACCGGGGCGAATTCCTTCCGAGCTAGTTGTACTGCCATGGTGTGATCTGGATAGAACTCCAGAGTGTTTCCCTGATGGGTGATCTTGCCCAGTTCTCTGGCCAGCCTTAAGATTGTGTCTCTATCCCTGTAATTGAGCATGCGAGCGATGACCATGCGTGGGGCAGCCCCCGGCTTCGGGACGGGCGCCAGCGAACGATGGGCACGTTCCACCAGGAACACCGTGGACAGTTTTCCGGAGCCAAAGATCTCCCTCATCAGTGCCTCGATGTAGTTATCCATCTTTCCTGTGTTTGTGGATTCCGGCAGGCCCGAAATCCGGACGTTATTGCGCCTGGACCTGGCTTCCTGGTCCTCCACCCTGGCACGTAGGCTCTCCACCGTTTTCTCCAGGCCACTGCAGGTCTTCGACGTGGTTCTTTGGCCATCCTCTACCGTTGAGATTCGCTGCTCGGCCTCCACAATGCGTTCATCCTGTTTTTCAATTTTGGCCGCCATATTGTCCACCCTCTGCACCACGTTATCCAATTTGCCGTTCCTCTCCTGCAGGCTCTGTTGGATAGCCCGCAGTACCGCCTCCATGCCCGTGTTTTCCGACAGCTCTTGGCCACCATCCGCCTCCGGGTCTGTCACGGTATTTTTCCCCTGCTTCCGAGCCTCAAACTGGAGCTTGGTCTGTTGCCTGTCTGGTTTCCCCATGTCGGTGCGTGGCTTTGGCGAACCGTGTCCGGTCGTCCCGGGGCTGCTAGACTTCGTCGGACAGACCGCGGAGTTGGCGTGGTTTGTCGCTGCTGCGGCCCCCCACCGTGCTGTGCGTGTGGTCATCGGCTGGCAGACGCAGGTGTGGGTATTTTTGGTGGTTTGGCGCTTTATAGTCTCAATGGGCGTCGCTGTTTGAGGATCTCATGGGGCACAGCAGGACCAGATCCCTGCACCTCCTCACCTCCCGCTGGAGAAAGAGGCTTTCCTGGTCCGGCTGGGTTGGTGTGCCCCACAGGGCCTGAGTGCATGTGTTTGTGGCGCAGCTTCGGGCAGTTCATGCAGTTCGCTTTCCCTTTGCCCTGTGTGAGTCACTGCCCTCCTCGCTCACCTCGTGGTGCCCACCTTCAGATCGCCGTCCAGGGGTCCGCCGCGCAGCACAGTCAGCCACATGGGCATGAAGCCCTCTGTTCTTTCACGCCTCCGGAGCTCCACGCAATCTCCAGGCAACAAGGGGAAGCATTACCGTGCCTTTCTCGATCGTCCGCTGCCTCCGGTCATTTGCGTTCCAAGGGTGCCGCCATCTTGCATCTGGTGGAACGCATGGCAAAGCGCAGCTCCTCCGCATCCATCTGTGGTCTCCGTTTGTCCCGCAGCCTCGTCTAGTGGTCAGCGCCCTCAAACCTTGTGGCGCCGGGTCCGCTCACCGCCCCAATTCACTTGCGTGTCTCTGTAGCGCAGATCTTCCGATCTTCTCGAGCGGCCATTTTGGGTCGCCGCGGTCTGCTCCTCGATAGTTTTGTCGGACCTCTTGCAAGCAGCCCACTTGGAGTCACCTCCTTGCCATATCCACGTGGGTCCCAAGTTCCGATGCCCAATACTCGTTTTATATCTGCGTTAGCAGGGGTTTTAAGGGGTCAAAGGCCACTAAGTCCGCGACCGTCCGGCGGAGCTGACTCTCTAGTCAGCCATTCCGCAGTGCGCCCTCTAGCGCCCCCGTAAGGAGGTTTTCTTAGCATTCCAGGGCAGGAGATGATGGGCACTGTCCTAAATAAAATGCCCATTAAGTGTCCATTATGTGATTTTGTCTCTCATGGCTTCATTTCAACTGATTGGGACTATGACTGCTTGGTTCTGGCTCTGGGCTGTTTCTTTGCCATGAGGCCCTATGCAGTTTTCTCCACAAGAGCACAATGTTTTCTACTCCATCATACTTCTCTCTCCCCATCTCTCCGATACTCTTGTTTTGTATCACTCTGCTTTAGCTTCTTTCCAGTGATCCTCGTTTCTGTAGCCTTTTCTTTATCTGCTTCATAAGTCATTTCACTATGAGCTTCTGTTGTAAACTATTTCTATTCATGTCTGTTTTTGTCAGGGGCAGGTAGTCCAGTCTCCTACTCTGTGAATTTAAACCCTTTTATTTTCGTCTTCCCTCTAGCCCTGACTCTGTCTGTCACCTTTGGGATGGCTCTCTCAGCCCCTCTAGATTTGTATGATTACAGAAGTCATGCCTGATTTCCAGGCCTGCACAATACAAGGGCAGTTAGGCTGTCCTTGTAAGAAGTATTTCCACTGTCCCTGGAAATGTACAAACTAAATCAGACTAGAAGCCCACTAAAGTGCTATGGGTCTCCTTTTGATTGGGGTAGGGGTAGACTGTCTAGTTCAGAGAGCACGTGTTGCTCAGAATAAATGGACTGTATAAAAAGTGTTATATTTTTATAAAAAGGAACAAGACTATTATTTTATTTAGTAAATATGCAGCAATTTAAAGAAGTGATTTGGCATCGGGCTGCTTGGAGAAATTGTAGTAAATATATTTCTAACGCCAGGCTAAACAGAGGTTGAGGCAATGATAAACACAGACTTATAGTTACAGTTATGTGAAGAAGCGGTCGCTCCCCACGCTACCTGCCTGGATATCGTAGCGCTTGGCTCTCACTGCTTGCCTGTAAAGAATATTGCTGCCTGGGCATCGTAGCGCTTGTTTGCATTACTTGTAAAGATCTTGTGCCTGCTATTGTCCTTTGCTCGCGTTTAATTTGTGGAAGTTATTTCCCTGCTCGCATTTTTATCTGTGCAATCTGACTGTCGGAGCTCTCGCATTGCTGGACTTTTAAATTAATAATTATTGCCTGATTGTGCTGGTACCACTGCCCATAGCGTCATTCATCTCTGTGCCCCAATCTCGTCCTGTTTCAGTTTTGCTTTCGCTGCCATTTTGTTTGTTGTGCCTCGTAGCCAGCCTCTCCACCCCGCTCCCGCCTCCCAGCTGCTCCTCCCTCGCTCTGCCCCCCCACTATCCACTTATGACAGATGCTTTTGTGCGCAGCGTTCACGCGCAGCGGGCGCGCCCTATGCGCGCCAAAGGTAAGCCTGTCTACACCCGTCCGCGCCTGGACCGCGCCCAGCGCCAGACCCCCTGGCCCCCGCAAAATCCACTCCGCCCGCATAACGTACGACGCTGCAACCCTCTCAGCCCTTAACCCCGGCCGACCACCAAACTGCTACCAAGCCGTCCCAGGACTCACCCATGGACCCTTCACCTGCCACTCCTGCAAGTTCGACTGCATCAGGAACCGCACCAAATCCACAAACTACAAACAGAGCTCCGACACTAACCACCTGAAATGCATCCTGCTCAACACCCGCTCGGTCCACAGACACGCCATTGACCTTTGGAACCTACTCGACACCACATCGCCGGACGTCGCCTTCCTTACAGAAACCTGGATGAACGCCTCATCAGCTCCCGACATCGCCATAGCCATCCCGGACGGCTACAAGATCATCCGAAAAGACTGCACCGACCAAACAGGAGGAGGCATCGCCATCGTCCATAAGAACACCATCCGCATCACGACCAGTTCCGACGATAACCTCGCTACCACCGAACACCTTCACTTCCAGATCCACACCGACCCCAAGACCGCACTCAGAGGTACCCTCATCTACAGGCCACCAGGACCCCGCACACAATTCAGCGAAGACATCACTGACTTCATCAGCCCACACGCCCTCTCTCCGAGGACTACATTCTACTGGGAGACCTCAACTTCCACCTGGAAAAGAAAAACGACAGCAACACCACCACCCTTCTGGACAACCTGGCCAACCTCGGACTCGAACAACTTGTTGATACCCCCACCTACTATGCCAGGCACACGCTCGACCCAATCTTCACCTCCAGCAAGCACATCTCCTTCAATCACACCACAGCTCTCCATTGGACGGACCACAGCTGCGTTCACTTCAACTACAAAAAGACCACGACCCACAACCACCCACAACCAATTCCCTGAAGAAACTGGAACAAAATTACCACCGACCAACTCTTCACATCGCTTCACCAAAACCCTCCTGCCAAATCATCGGACCCAAACCAAGCAGCCACCAACCTCACACAATGGATCACCCACAGCGCCGACGAACTAGCACCCTTGAAAAACCATCAAATCAAGCAAGGTAGTAAAAAAGCCCCCTGGTTCAACGATGACCTTAAGAAATCCAAGAAGTTCTGTCGCACCCTCGAGAAAGCCTGGAGAAAAAACCCAACCACTGACAACCTGGCCACCTTCAAGAACGCCACCCGCAAACACCACCAACTGATCCGATCCACCAAGAAATCAGCATTCAAGGATCGACTTGACAACAACGCCCAAAACAGCAAGGAACTATTCAACATCGTCAAAGAATTTACCAACCCCACCGCCGGCACCAACGACATCACTCCCTCCCAAGACCTCTGCGACTCCCTAGCCTCATTCTTCCACAACAAAATCGCCGACAGACATAACAGCTTTGAAAACCAGCCCGGAGACCAGTCCACTCCACCCACCTCCGAACCAAAACCCCCCTCTAACAACCTTTGCGCCTGGAACCCAATCACCACTGAAGACACCATCCGCCTGATGAACTCCATCCACTCAGAATCGCCAACCGACCCATGTCCTCACCTCATTTTCAACAAAGCAGACTCCATTATCGCACCCCATCTCCCTCCGAGACGTCATCAACTGCTCCCTCAACTGCGCTACCTTCCCGGAAAGCTGGAAACATGCCAAACTCAGCGCCCTTCTGAAGAAACCCACAGCAGACCCCACTGAACTTAAGAACTACCGCCCCATCTCGCTCCTCCCATTCCCTGCCAAAGTCATTGAGAAAGCCGTCAACAGTCAGCTCGCCGCCTTCCTCGAATCCAACAAATCCCTCGACCCTTCACAGTCCGGCTTCCGAGCCAAACACAGCACCGAGACCGCCCTCATCGCAGCAACAGACGACATCCGAACACTACTGGACAACAGAGAAACAGTTGCCCTCATCCTACTTGACCTCTCCGCAGCCTTCGACACAGTCTGCCATAGCACCCTCATACAACGCCTCAGCAACGTCGGAATACAAGGAAAAGCATTGGACTGAATCATCTTGTTCCTCGCCGGAAGAACCCAGAGAGTCCGCCTCCCCCCTTTTAGATCAGAGGCCACCGAAGTCATCTGCGGCGTTCCACAAGGATCATCGCTCAGCCCCACCCTCTTCAACGTCTACATGAGTCCCCTCTCATCCATCGCACGCCAACACAACCTCAACATCATCTCCTACGCAGACGACACCCAGCTGATCCTCTCCCTCACCCAAAGACCCAAACACCGCCAAAACCAACTTACACGAAGGAATGAAAGAAGTAGCCGAGTGGATGAAGAACAGCCGTTTAAAACTGAACTCGGACAAAACGGAAGTCCTCATCTTAGGTTCATCCCCCTCTGCCTGGGATGACTCATGGTGGCCACCGGCCCTGGGAAACGCACCCATACCTACGGACCACGCACGTAACCTGGGCTTCATCCTGGACTCCTCCCTCTCGATGACCAGACAAGTCAACGCCGTCTCATCATCATGCTTCAACATCCTACGCATGCTCAAAAAAATCTTCCGTTGGATCCCCACCGAAACAAGAAAGACGGTCACCCACGCACTAGTCACAAGCATCTGGACTACGGAAACACCCTTTACGCCGGAACCACAGCCAAACTACAGAAAAAACTCCAACGCATCCAAAACGCCTCAGCCAGACTCATCCTAGACATCCCCCGCCAAGCTCACATTTCCGGTCACCTGGGAGACCTCCACTGGCTCCCCGTCAACAAGAGAATAACGTTTGGTCTCCTCACCCACGCACACAAAGCCCTCTACGACCTAGGACCCGAATGCCTCAACACGCACCTGTCCTTTTACACCCCCAACCGCCAACTACGATCGTCCAATAAAGCCCTCGCCACAATTCCGCGCATCCATAGATCCACCATGGGGGGAAGATCCTTCTCCTACTTAGCGGCCAAAACCTGGAACTCTCTCCCCACCCACCTCCGCCTTACACAGACCCACCTCTCCTTCAGAAAACAACTAAAAACTTGGATATTCGATAAGTAAAGTACCCCCCCCCCCCCCCCCTCCCTCAAGCGCCTTGAGACCCTCTGGGTGAGTAGTACGCTATACAAATATTGAACTTGAACACCATATAATACACCCCATTACCTCACAGGTACACTGTGGCATGTTAAACAGGGATTTAACAAAATAATTCACCTGTAGTGGCAGCACATTATCATTGACTATTCATCTTATTTAAGCACCATACAAGGCAGCTGATTGTGCCTTAGCTCTATAAACCTCTAGAGCTAGGGACACATATTTTGTAATCTATGCAGTTTGACGATCGCTGCTGCTCTGTGTAATGCTCTGTGTAAACCATGGCTCTGCTCTTCTCAATAATATATCGCCAATAATATTACTCAAGCAATCAACTTGGGGCACCTTTATCAATACACATGTCCTCCAACCTCAGTCCACCCCTAAAGTACCATATATTTTGTCTTTTGGATGTGGATATCAATGCCCTTTGTGTTAAAAAAAATATATATGTAGACGTATCCAGATAATCAAAGTGTCATCGGCAAAGAGTAGACCGATATAGGTGTTCCATCTACCCTGGGTGAGTCATGCATACAATCTATAAGTGTATGGATGATATCATTAATATATAAGGAAAATAATGTATGAACTAGTACTCCTCCCTGTTACACATCTCTATGTTCTGTTATTTCACCGTTCCTATCCCAGCAAACCTGAGCATAACTTTTTTTGTCAATTTTTGCAAAAGTAGACAATAGCAATGCAGGGACATTCATCAACTTGATGTTATTCCACACAAGATATCTAGAGACTAGGTTGAAAGCTGTCCACAAATGTGCCATATAATTGTCCTTTCTTGAGCTTGATGTACTTCCATAGAATCAGACAGCCTAAACACCTAGTCTATAGTGCTGTCTTTGGCTTCAAAGCTAGTCTGGAATGGAGAAATGATCCGACCCTCACTGATCCACTGCTCTAGCTTATTCAAAACTTGTTTACAAAATTCGTTTTTCAAGTTATTCAAAAGGCTTTTTGGCCTGTAGTTGCAGGCAACACCACTATTGATTTTCTTTTATAAATGGTTAGAATCTTGGCCCTTCTCCAGCTATCTGGAATAGCCACACCAGCAACTATGGCATTGGCACTAAGTTGATGTAAAGGGCCCACACTAGAACTTCAGAATGAAAAAAATCCCATGGGATTGTGTCTCGGCCAGGGGAGCCTTGGCAGGTTTCAGAGACTCTGACCATCCTAGTGTCAGAAAGGGAAAAATAAACGAGTGATCCAGTGAAAAAGAATGGTTAATGACAGATGTTAATGAACTGTCTTTCGTTGACAAACCTCAGGATTGCTACAAGAGTACAAGTTTGAAAAATGATTGACCTAAGTGAAGGATTGCATAAAGTTGTCAATAGTGCCACAGCCACGTTGGCTACTGCGTGCACTAATGTGGCAAAAGGACTTGTTTTAGCCAAGGGCCCAAGGGTAATGGACTCTAGCCTGACGGTTAAAGTAATATGGAGAGATTTAATTGCTAATGCGAGTTCGAATTTGGGTTTATGGCAATCACTTGTGTACCAGGATATTTTCCTGGGTTTAGTTTGTACAAGATCTCTAGGTGCTTGAAGGAAATCTTCCTTCAATAAGGAGTGATGTAGCTCAAAAATAGGGATATCCCGTCTATGGATATGGGCATATGGAACAATGACTGTATAGAAGAAATGATATATTTCACTGTGAAGCACGATGTTGGACAATAAACCTTGCCGTTTAATGGCCCTGCGATTGTTCTCAATTTAGCGGCTCCACTTGAGAATCCTTACTACCTCCCACAAACCCCATTATTAGATAGTCACATATCATAAGATGGATTGAATTGTGATCGCTTTCCATTGTTGATTTAATTGAGAAATCCACTTTTTGATCCCACAGTGCTTTATCCAGTAGAAATGAATCAATCCTGCGCCTATAAGTCCCTCTTTCTAAAGTATACAATCTATTGTTGTCAGATTTAGAGCAGCCTTTGCTCTCCCATACATAGGCCATGCAAATGTAAAAGAATCAAGATTGCTTCCACTGTAAAAACTTGAATGTGATCGGCATGAGGACAGGGAGTGCAAATGACTTCACCTTCCCCCTCTGTGATTGAGAGTATGGAATCTAACGATTCAAAAGTAAAATTAAAATCTGCTGCAGCCATAAGAAGAGGCTTCTTGCTAAGGCTAGTCAAATGTTTATCTAATTAATAGTTGAGTCTTAGTTCTACGGGAAGAAATGGTTATGAATGTTATACAGATTCACATAAAGCCTATTGCTTCTTCTGCAAACCTAGTATGTCAGGCAATGGGTATCGAATCTTTTAAATCAACAATTTAATTATATTTTGACCTAAGTAACAAGTCCCCCATGTGATGGTCATTTGACACAATCATTATTGCACTTTTTTTGTGTTGATTTTATAGTATTTATTCAAAAAGCTTTTTAATAACTTTGCAGAAATGGCATACTTTTATTCAATGTAGATCTACTCTGTGCTTTTTACAGATTTTAACAGAGGATGAAGTCTGCATTGTTATTGCATCTTTTTTAAAATATATATTTTTTAAATGTGGGGGATCATTGCTTTTTTAATGTATATGAAAAAAGTATTTTGTTTTTATGGTGTGCACCGCATGTATACATAGTCTTATGATTTTATTTATAGTACAATAAAGAATATTTTGAATTTGAATTTTGAGTCCCCCAGAACCCCCCACCTGCCTCGGATGGAAGTCCCTTAAAATTAAAGGTTAAAAAACGGAGCTTATAAAAAGGCTCTGTCAACCAGGTTTCTTGGAACATACAAAGGTGATATTCATCTAGAAGATACAACTATTCAATCAATCAATCAATCAGTCAATCAAAACAACTTTATTCAGTTTTGCGAAAAGAAAACCATAAAAGTTACAAAACAATCACATCTCATTTAAAACTTGATACATTAAAAGTACAGTTACCAAACAAGCACATCTCATTTAAAGCTTGATACATTAAAATTACAGTTCATATCAATAAATATGGAGCAGATGCATCTATAGAAGAAAAAGTTACATTTACCAAGTATTCAAACAAGAGGTGCACTCTCCAATTAAAATAACTAAAATTCCAGGCAGGCTCAGGTTTTTACTGTGGTTTTCAAGTAGCCCACAATTAAAAAAAATACAGTCTGGCTTCAACAATTGCAGGTACAGAAGTGCTGGGCAGACTTGGCTAAAATTCCACCTCTTTAAAATGGGAAATAAAAAATGTCTCTGTAGTACCTCGTAAAATTTACAGAGTAACATGAAGTGTAGCAGGTCCTGTAGAGACACACCGTCGCAGTCACAGGGTTCTAACACCGGTCCTCTGCTACATCCTTTTAGAGAGGCAAGTAACAAATGAAAAAGATCCAAATGAAACCTGGACAATAAAAACCACTCGTATGTGGACAGAGAACCCAGGAGGTGAGGCTCTCTCGATGGGTTGGTTTTTAGCGCCAAAAATGTGCAGACGCAGGGTTTTCGCAGTTCCAACTCGTCTCTGTCTGACTTCCTAATACAGCTAAAGGCTTTCTCAACAAACTCCACATCCTTTTTTGCAATGATGTCAGGATTTTAAAAAAGTTCAGGGTGACCCAACTCTGCAAAGCAGCCTCTAATGTATTTCAGCCATGGAATCTGGGACATATGGTGGAGGCTCACACAATCAGTTATAATCTGCTGGCTGCGAGATAATTCTTTATTCAGCCAGCACTTGAGCCAAAACACTAGAGGGCACAGAGCTAGGGTGTCACATAATAAAGGTACCCCAATTCCTCATGGACTACCAAGATTGATGATCTGTTTGGCACACCCAACAGATGTTTTAGAAAATTATTCTCGACCACCTGTAATACATCTGTAGTGGTGTATCCCCAGATTTCGCTGCCGTAGCAGGCAGTTACTACACCTTTAGCCTGGTAAATTTTCAACATGGCTGCAATCAGGCGCTTGCCCATCTTTGCAGCAAAGTTAAAAATGGTGGAAGTTATTCTGGAGAACTCCCCCTTTTTCTTCTGAATAAGGGGCCCCCACTTCAGGCGGTTATCCAGTAAGACCCCAGGTATGAAAACACTGTCGTCAAAGGAACCTTCTCAGAACCGACTGTAAGAGGATACTTTTTCATCGGCCGTTGCCCTACCTGCAAAATATAGGATATGGCGTTATTAATTGCCAGATCTCGGGACCTCATGAATTTTAAAAAGGTGTCTAGCAAAGTTTGGAGTCCCCTGGCGGTTCTGGCTATGAGGACCGCATCATCTGCATATAGTAGGACGGGAAGACCCCGTCGCCCTACATGCGGGAAGTCTGCCCCTGTGCCCACCAAGGCTCCATCAAGCTCATTCATGTAAAAATTAAACGGAAAAGGGGCCAAAATGCAACCTTGCCGTACCCCTCTTTCGATTTTAAAATCCCTAGACACCCGGAGATCTTGGGTGTCCCTATGTAGATCCACTAGGAAGTTCACAATGTTATCTTCCACCCCCATGGCCCTCATGGACTGCCACAGCTTGGCTCGATTGACGCAGTCAAACGCGGATGAAAGGTCCATGAAGGCCAGGTAGATTGTGCCTGGGCGGGCCATTGTGTATTTACCGAGAATCAAGTAAAGGTTTAGACATTGGGCCACTGTCGACCACCTTGGGTGAAACCCATATTGGATGTTGGAGATGGTGTTATGCTTCTCTGCCCAGGAAGATAATCTTTCCAATAACACTCCTCCCACCACTTTTACTAATCGATTAGGGAGATAGCCCTATAGCAGAAAGTGCTGTTGCAATCCCCCTTTTTAAACACTGGCACAATGGTGGAAGTGGCCCAGGATTCCGGGCAACCGCCCCTGGCAGCAGCATTAAGAATAGCCACAAGGATCGGTGCCCAGAAAGATGGGTCTTATTTATAGAGATCCGAAGGGATGCCATCTGTCCCGGGGCCTTGTTACTGGTTAGTCCAGCAATCCCTGCCTCCACCTCTATCTGCTCAAAGGTCATGCTGTCGGTTTTATATTCCCTAGTTGGCTGTCCATGGAGAGCCATAGAGCCCTTACACATAGTTTGAAAATGGGACACCCTTTCTTCCTCCGTGATGTGGGAGCCTAGGTCATTACCTGTGTCTTTCATAAACAGTGGTCTGTTGACAATACCCCAGAACCTTGAGCTGTTCCCTAGAGTACTCATTTCTGACATCTCCTTCAATGTCTCCTCCTTAAGAGCTGCCTTGCGTATGGCCAAGACCTGTTTGTAATCTGTGTGACAAGCACGTATATATGGTTGGTTTCTCGGGGTAACATTCAGGGCCTCCTTCAACTTTTGTGCCGCCTGGGAGCAGGATGAATCAAATCTAGGGTTTGGAGTAACTACCCTGCGTGCTGGTGTACTTAAAAGTTCTCCTGCCTTGGTAGAAATGGTGTTAAAAACACTGAGAATATCCCTCGGTAAGGTACCTGGCAGAACACAGAGGGCAAGTTCGGTAGCACATGAGCCTCTCACCTCCCTATAAAAAACATCAGGATCAATCTGCGACCATCAGGGGTGGCCTTAGGCATGTGCAAGCTTTACACCTGCACAGAGCCGCCAAACCCCAGGGGCCGCCACGCAAATATATATCCTTAATATAATAATCCTCTGAGGATGGATACATATTTGCGTGGCGCCCCCTGGCAGGGATTTGGCGGCCTCCGGCTCGGTTCCACTTCCAAACACCCTGACCCCTCCCCTCTTCACTGGCCTCCGCGTCTGCGTTCCTCCTGGTTCCTGATTGGCTTCTTTTTTTCCCTATTTATCAACAGGAGGACAAAGTTCCTAGAACAGGGTGCAAAAGTCACCAATGTATCAAGGTGCAAACAGTCACCAACAAGGGTGCAAAAGTCACCCATGTATCAAGGTGCAAAAAGTCACCAAACAGGGTGCAAAAGTCACCCATGTATCGGGGTGCTAACAGTCACCCATATATTAGAGCAAAGAAAAATGAAGAAAAAAGGTAGGCTAAAGTAATCCTAGGTTTGAAAATGTCCTAATGTGAGAGGGAAAATAATTCTACATCCTCTGCTGCCCTCGCACACCCCGGGGGGTTTCATGCTTCATCATCGGGCGTTTGCTCCTCGTAGGGCCGGCGCTGCAATTCCCTACGGGTCCCCCGAAGGGTCACTTTATCGGAGATCTTTTTTGAGGATTGCCGGATGTTGCATGCGGGTGTGTGGGGATAGGTTAAAAGGAGGTTAAATCAATTTATGTGCACGTGATAGTGTAAAAAATGACTGACCCCAAAAGGGCCCATTCGGCCTGGGTGTCAAAAGTCAAGGCCAACATTTTTCGCGCCTCTGTTGCCCGTAGGTCATTGGCGCTTCTTCAGGACCACAATAATAAACAGTGTAGTGCACGTGCTATAATAGGTAAAGATTAAAATGAGAACCCTCTTAACTCAGCCAGGGCGGGTCAGTATACTCTCAAAGTGGTTACAGCTGCTACATGGAAGCCGCTCCTGGGTAACACCTAGGAAAAGGAAAAACATAGTAAACCACAAGTGCGAATCGATGACACCTTAAGCTTCACAGAGTGCCATTTTTGTGCACACATCCTTCCTAACAAAAAACTTCCCTACCCACTGCTGGCCCGCTGGTAAAGGCGTATGTAAGCCACGGCCACAGTCATCTTGCGCGAAAGCAACTAAAACCTTTTCCTCTCCCGGCGGGCGAGTCGTCTTACAAGTTTATCTATAGTTTTTATAAAGTACTGGTGTTAGCGCAATAGTTACAGTTAATATCTGGTGGGATAGGGGGCACACAACATTCGCGTACCCATTGCAAGCAAAATGAAGAGAATTCGAGCACACAAATCTGGTTATTCGAAACTAAAGAAAAAGGCGGCTGAGCAGGCTTTCGTAGCATCACAGGAAGGAGCAAGCCGCAGGTAGTCGTCATCCAACGCCTTTTCTGGACGTTTTAATATAACACCTTCCTGAGCTCCGGAGGGCTCCACCCCGCCCGGAACCCCTCTTCCAGGGCCCCCTACCTACGCTCCCTGCCCATGGCCGCCATGAGCCTAGAGCCGCCCCTGCGACCATTTAAGACGACGCCTACCGTCCGTTGGTCTTAACTTTCCCGATATCACAACGCTAGGTTTTCTAATTAAAAGTGGACCGCTCAGGTGTACACAGAGAGGATTGTGATCACTATATACACTGTTCGCAATGGTGAACCCATGAAATAGAGACTGAATTGGTGATGAAATTAAAATATGATTAATGAAAGATCCATTGTCTCTCCCTTTAAAAGAAGGGACCAGAGCTTTACTATAAGGGGCGGAGAGAGACATTCATGTCAATAGGTCAAATTCATTGGGTAGGTTGTTCAGTTCCTCCCCCTGAGTAGAATGCTCAAAGTGGAACCCCCGCATTCGGTGGCATCCTAGATCGCCCATTACTGTATTCTTTGGGTCTCCACATGGATGTACGTTAAAACCACCCAACACCATTAGAGAATGTGAAATAAAACCACATGTCTTCCTTCTGTAGAAGCCCAATTGGGTGATGTTACATTCCCCATGTGTACTATTTGGTGCATTATAAAAGTTGATCAAGCCCATACTGGTATTTCCATTCTTAAGAACCATGGCCTGGAGACCCTGGCTAGAGGATGGAAGGATCCGGACCTGACAGTCCAGTCCCAAAGATATATAAATGACCAGACCACCCTTAGCTCTGCCATATACTGACGGGAAGGTGGGAACAAAATAAAGCCTTAAATCCCTCCAAAAACAGATTGCAATTCACCAGCCATGTCTCCTGAAGACAAATAACAGAAAGGTGCCTAACAAACTGTTGCCATATGGGGTCCTGGAACTTTTCTGCCAAACCTGCTATGTTCCATGATAAAACATTGTTATCCAGTTTGCAGGGGGTCACCTCTCTCTGTGCAATTGGGGGTTGAACCTCCTGCTGGGGCTTGGACTCAACTATCGATAGGGGATAAACCTTCTGCTGAAGCTTAAACTCGACTGCGGGCTAAGGAGAAATGTGTAGTCAATTGCACTCCTCCAAACCTGATAGTGTAGAAAATCTCTTAAATAGTGCTAATGGATGGGTTGGAGTGGAGGCATGGGAAAGCCCCACAGATTGGTTTATACTGCAAGATACTTGTGGGTGCCATTGATCTCTTGCCACAAGAGACTTTTGATGCCACCTGTCTCGGGGGGGGGGGGGGGGGGGGGGCGGTATCCATAGCTCTGTGCCCTTTTATGTACCTTTGAGTGTCATCTCTTTAAAAGAGCCCCAACGGTAATGCCTGTATTACAGACCCTGGGAATAGTGGGCTAACAAACGAATCCCTGGACAGGATTCTTTCAGCTAGGGAAGCTCTGTTGAAATTCACAATTACACAATCGCCCCCTCCCGGTTTCCCCGTGCTGCCTATCCAACCAACTCGATGCACCATAATGATATTACATTCCACCCTGAAGTCCACGGTAGTGTTGTGTGTTAGCCAGTGTTGTACCTTAATTTTTAACTGGCTAAAATCCTCATTTGTCCTGGGGGGGAGGGGGGGAAAAGTGGCACGTTCCCCAGGATCACTACATAAGGTGTGGAAGGAGGAAGCTGGACAACAGGTAAATGCCCCCTGTTCGCCTTGCGGGCCCACTAACCGGCCTCCAGGAAATTGAGGATCCCGCTCGTGATAAGAAACCGGCGGGCCCTGCTGGATACCTGATTTTCCCCTGGGCCATCAGTTTCTCACCCCCCCGGACTGTATGCGCCCTCAGGCACCCGGTGCGTTGCTGATCTCTATGGGTGTTCCTAGGGATTGTGGGTATGCCTGGGTTGATAACAATACTGGGTCCCGGGGGTTTCTCTTAACTCCCCTAAATTTGTGGGTACGTTTATTTGGGTGCACCCTGTTAGACCTTTTTCAATCGCTGTCAACCTGTCAAGAATAGGACATTAGCATCCAGCAGACTAGTCATTATATCTTTAAAGGCTTCGGTAACCAACAGGTCTATGTTCATGGCTATCGTCTTGGATGCCATATAGTTGCTGACTGGGTTGGGAACCGGTATATGCTTTACCCACTATAGTTTGGAGTTTCCTTTTTGTACCCCCACCTGGTTTTATTTGCCCCAGAACAGAGGGTTGAGGGGTACCCTTATGAGAATTGCGATTCTCCTATTAACATGCCTAGAGAATCTAGATTTCATTAAAGACACGGAGGCTCACATTATGCAATGACTTTTAATTGCAGATCCAAGCCAGTCGCATCACAATATAAAGGTTCCAATGAGAACACTGAGATAAAGTAATAGGCAAAACACGGCAACCAACAGCCTCTTTTAAATCAGGCGAAAAAGAAGATATAGTAGCATCCAGAAGAATCGAAATGGAAGAAGACGTAGTAGTAACCAGAAGTATCCAGAAGAACGGTGTCTTGGGGATGTAACATCCAAGGTAGGTCAAGTAGAAGGATTACCTGAAAGAAAGGAGGCAATGAAAATTGTATCCTAGATAAAGAGGTAATCATAAACAAACAAAACTTGAAAAGAAGAACTTAACAATCATAAATAACATTTCCATATAAATATAAAATACATTATATTTAAGTAATACAAAATGTAAATATTATACCCACAACCAAACAGGGAACGGGATGGGTGTCTTTAATGAAATCTAGATTCTCTAGGCATGTTAATAGGAGAATCGCAATTTCATTACAAGAACGGAGGCTACATTATGCATGTTGGTAGCCTTGTAAAACTGTATTAGACATGTGTTCAATAGGTTTACAATAATGTCTTGCAAAGGTATTAGCATTAGACCAGTCGGCAGCTTTAAGGATATCATCCAACTTACCTCCGGACCAAAAAGACTTACTTGCCATTGCACCCCTAACAGAATGGGCTTGAAATTTGGATATATCAATACCAGCTAGGGACATAACCGATTTAACCCATCTGGCAATCGAGGTGGAGGAAATAGCCTTATGAGGTTTAACAAAGGAAATGAGGAGCTGATTCTCATTAAGTGGACGAAGGTTAGACATTGTCATACCATACACTTTCATACATTCAACAACACAAAGTTTTGGAGAAGGGTCAAAACGAGGGTAAAAAATTGAATCAGACATAGTCTTTGTTCTTTTATAGATCTCAAATTTAACTCCAAATAAATTATAAGACCTATTAGATATCTCCAGAGCTTTAACATCAGAAACTCTACGACAGGAGATAAGGCAAAGAAGAGTTGCGAGTTTAAAAGAAAGAAACTTTCTGCTCAGGAAAGAATTATCCGGCCAGGAAGTGAAAAGATCTAGAATTAAATTCACATCCCAGAGAGAATCATATTTCGGTCTCGGGGGTCTTTTAATACGAATGCTCTTCATCACTCTACAAACAATAACATTTTTACCAATAGACTTGCCATTAATAAGAACATGACCAGCAGAAATTGCCGATCTATAACAGTTGATTGATCTATAACTTAATCCTTTGTCAAAGAGTTCAGCGAGAAAATTCACTATATCAACAATAGGTGCTTGAGTGGGATCCAGATCCCTCTCCAAGCACCAACGAAACCAGCATTTCCAGATATTGTTGTATCTGTAATGAGTTCCTGGTGCCCATGACTCTCGGAGGAGAGTAGAAGCTGACGACGAAAGTCCTGAGACTTCGTTAGATCTCCTGACACTCTCCAGGCAAGAAGGTTCAAACTCCCTGGTAGGGTCATTAGGTGGGGAACTCCGTTTACGTCCGTAAGGAGATCTCTCAGGGAAGGAATGAGAAATGGAATTTCGAAGGTCAGTTCCAGAACAGTGGGGAACCATGCCTGTGATGGCCAAAAGGGAGTTATCAGGACTAGAGAAGAACGGTCTTGTCTCACTTTCTGCAAGACTCTCTGGATCATTGCAAATGGGGGAAAAGCATAAGCATTGATCCCTGACCAGGGTTGGAGAAATGCATTCACTGCTTGTGCGCCAGGATCCGGCATCCAGCTGAAGTAACGCTCTATTTGAAAGGTGAGATGGCTCGCAAATAGGTCTATCTCGAATGGACCCCAATAAGAATTTAATGAGTCGAAGACAGCGACGTTTAGTTTCCAATCGCTGTAGTCCGAAAGGAATCTGGAATTCCAATCGGCAGAAACGTTGGACTTCCCTGGGTAGTATTCCGCTCTGAGGGCAATTTTGTGTTCTAAACAGAACATCCAGAGTTTTTTTGCTAGGTTCAAAAGGTCGTCAGACTTCGTACCTTCCAATCGATTGATGTAGGCCACTGCTGAAACGTTGTCCATTTTCAGAACAACCGATCTCCCTTGAATTGAGTGCTTGAAACTCATAAGGGCGTATAGGCCAGCAGTAAGTTCTAGGAAATTGATGTGGTGAGATGACTCCTCCTGAGACCAGATACCACCCGCATTCTGGTCTAGGAAATAAGCACCCCAACCATGAAGGGAAGCGTCTGATTCCAGGACAAAATCCGGTTCTGATCCGAAAATTGCTTTCCCATTCCAGGCTTCCAGGTTCTCTAACCACCAGTTCAGCTCTACTTTGGCCTCTAAATCTAGGGTGATTCGGTCTTCGTACCAGAGACTGGATCTCAACGCCTGGGAAAATCGCTTGGATGGAGGAAGATAAGAGACCTAGAAGTCTTGCCGATTCCCTTAAAGGAATGTCCTCCTGTCTTAGAACATGACGAATCTCCTTCTTGATCTTCGGATTTTTGAAGGAGGTAAAAGGAGAAGACACTGGGAAGTGTTTAGAGTGAAACCCAAAAACTCTAGAGATTTTGAGGGGGTTAGGATAGACTTCTCTTTGTTGACAATAAAGCCTAGACTTTCTAACAGACTCATAACCGTTTCCAGGTCTATAAGAATCTGAGGTAGGTCTTGAGACATTATCAAAATGTCGTCGAGGTAAATGATAAGTCGAATTCCCCATTCTCTCAGGAAAGAAGCTACTGCTCTCATTACCTTGGTAAAGCACCAAGGGACGGAGGAGAGTCCGAAGGGGAGAGCCTTGAACTGATAAAGATGATTTTTCCAGAGAAATTGTAGGTAAGGTTGATGTATTTCCGCCATCGGGATAGTGAAGTAGGCATCCTTCAAGTCTAGTTTTACTAACCAGTCTTCTTTTTGAAGAAGGTCTCTTAGAAGATGTATTCCTTCCATTTTGAAGTGCCTGTAAACCAGAAATTTGTTGAGGCCCTTCAAATTTATAACTGGTCTCCAACCTTTTCCTTTTTTCTCCACGAGGAACAAAGAGCTTACGAAGGTTAGAGAATTTAAGGGAACTTCTATTATCGCTCCTTTCTCGAGCATAGAGTGGATCTCTTCCTCGACTATCTTCTCTTTCTCTAATGAAATAGGAATATCCCTTGGTAAAGAAGTTTGAATTGGAGTTTAAGTGAAATCTATCATAAAGCCTGTTACCGAGGAAAGGACCCAAGGGTCTTGAGTTATTTCTTCCCATTTTTTTGAAAAAAGGCTGAGTCTCCCTCCCACCTTCGGAGGGATAGAAGGGGAAGCTTGGAACTTACTTGGAGGGTTTGACGAGAAAGAAGCTTGTGATCTTGCGCCTCTGGCTCTGTTTCCTCTTCCACGGTAGAAGCCGTTGTTAAAATTATTTTGCTGTCCGCCTCTTCCGTAAGGACGTGATCTCTGATAGGGCCTCTGGTTAAATCGGTCGGAAGAAAGGCCCCTTCTTCCGGCCCTTCCAAAAACATTATTACTGAACACTCTTCTTATATTCTTTTGTGCCTTATCAAGTGCAGCAAAGGTCGAGACGTATTTTCCCAAGGACCTTATAAGCTCTTCACCAAAGAGTAGGCCTTTTGGGTTTGAAGATGGCTCCTTTTCGGCCATATCTGTAAGTTTAGGGTCTAGTTTAAAAAGGATGAGTCTACGTCTTTCAGCGTTAATGCTGGAATTGGCATTACATAAGAGTATGAGGGCTCTTTGACTCTAACCTCGTATAAGATCTATATCAAGTTGGGTACCATTAAGGTAACACTCCTCAGCGGAGTCAAGAATCCTGCTTAGTGGACCAAGCACATCCAGTAGGCGATCTTGGCACCCTTTAAAGGCTTTTTCAAGACCTTTTCTTGGGTCACGCCCAAGTCTAAAGAGGTATTTAATTAATTCTGGATCCATATTAGGGGCATAACATGCCTTTTCGTCAATTGAGGGTCTTGAACATTCAGCCCTTAGAATATTCCTTGTTCCTCTTTAGAGAGGGAAACGAATCCATTTTTTAATACATTTAGATACATGTTCTTGGGGAGACCATAGAGTGGAACGAGAATGTTTTAGATTTAAGGGGGAGAACATCTCTTCTCCCAAGGGATTTAGGATAGTATCTTTAGATGTAGAGGGGTGTTCGTCCTCTTCATCAAAAATTCCAACATCCCCATCTTCCAGGTCCAGAACGTAATTCGTCTGGATCCATATCATCGATTGAAGCGAGTCATAAAAGACATCTCTTTTATTTGAGGTGTAAGGACCTCCGAAGAATTTTGTGGTGCTAGGACCACCAACCATACCAGAGATGCTAGGACCTCCTGTGCTCATATTAATTTCTGAGGAAATGTTGTTATTTTTCTTTGTACGTTTTGCTCCCACTTGGTCAGTGGTCAGTACGTCAGACACTTCTTGTTGGGAATGAAATGGTCTTTTATAAAGGGGAAGATGGGTAAAGGTCTCCCTAAAGCAGGATTTATTCTCTCTTTGGATGATAGAGCGAAAATCCTCTTTGTTAAAGGTAGGTACTGTAGCACCATTCCCTTCTGAGTCTGAGTCAGATACATTTTCCATCATACGTATATAATATTTCCCCCCCCCCCCTTTTTTTTTTAATATATTTATATAATTTGACACTAGAATGCTATTGGCCCTATAAGGCTAAACAAGGGACTGAATACAAGTAAGGGGTTCCTAAAGAAAGAAACCAAGCATAAAGGTACAGGAAGATTGAAGTTCCTACAGCCCTCTGTACTCAATAGAATATTGGCGTTAAGCTAATATAATGAACAGAGCCGAAATCGCGATGCTCCGGTGTCTTCAAACAGCTGAATATCAACTGTCAGTCGAGTGAGGAAAGTCCTTAGGCGAGACACTCACGAAGCGTGAGACTCGCCAGGGAACTTTCCTCTAAGGCGCGTTGTGCGTCTGCAACTCCCGACCGAGGTAGAGAAGGCTCGAGCATGGCAGCGCTTATCCCCGCCCGAGGCAGGGAAGGTCCGCGCAAACGGTAAGTGGCAGTGCTTGTTAAAACCAGCGCCTCAGTGCTATGCCACGTATGTCAAGTATCCGACGATTATGCGGAGGGCTCCTCGGTCACGCCGCGAGCTGGCTCCTCGAGCATGTTGCGAGCTGCGCGTGTGTCATGTGGGCTCAAATATACATATATCTAAACATAACAAGCCTTTGCCGAGGAGTATGGGCAAAGGAAAATAATGCGTTTAACAACAGGGAAATGCAAAGCAGCTAAAATACAACATCGAGCGACGCAATCGCAGGAAAGATAAAACGAGCGATAAAGACAAGTTTAAAACTTGAGGGGGTAGAAAGGAGGGGGAGGGGGGGATCTCCATAAATTGCAGATCCGGGGAGGAGGGAGGGTAGAGAGTGGGGTTAAGGCCACAGAGAGATAGAACAATTTAAAGACAAGGTAATGTTAGAGTTAACTTGCCTTAAGCTAAAACGTCCCCAGAAATAAATATATCTAAAAAGCAAGGTTAAAGACAGAAAAACCTCAAATAAGAGAGAATGAAGCGAGCTACTTAACTGCTTGGAGCCGCATTTAAAAGAGGCTGTTGGTTGCTGTTTTTTGCCTATTACTTTATCTCAGTGTTCTCATTGGAACCTTTATATTGTGATGCGACTGGCTTGGATCTGCAATTAAAAGTCATTGCATAATGTAGCCTCCGTTCTTGTAATGAAATATGCGTGAGTGTCTACATGTTTTTGTACTTGGGTGCCATCTTTCCCTGGTAGGGGATCAATACTTTCCCTATTTTCTATAATGATAACTGGAGAAAGAGGCCTATATGACGCTGAAGGGGGAACTTTTTGCACAGATGATGACCCTTCAGAGACAGGAGAACCCTTGTGCGACCCTAAACTGGCACCAGGACAGATGGATGAACGCAGGGACTCAATAGTAACCTCAGCCATAGATACCATAGTATGCTAGGGGTAGGTGCGGGTTATTAGAAGGTGACCTGGACAGGCGTCTATTAACTAGTTCAATCTCCTTATCGATTACAGCTGCCGCCCTCTGTAAAAAAGAGTCCATTGTTTTGACTGTGGTATTAGTGCTAACCATTGCCTTAGCCTTTGCCCCTGCTAACCCTGTCTGTATCTTTTGCCTCCCCATCAGTTCAGTGCAATAGCAAGGATAATTCAGTAGTTATACACAGAATAACAATGAAATCACAAAGAATGAACCCCTTAAGTGGGGATACTCGCAGTGTATGTCCAACGTTAATCCATCAAGGCCTCTGTGAGCCCCTATCAGAGGTCTGTGAGAGTCAATGCGGGTGTAGTCAAACCTAGGGGGAGCTACGTGGTGATAAGGACAGGCCTACCTCCTTCAGTATCCCCGGGTCTTGGATATCAGAGTGACAACGTGTAGAGGGGACAATGAACCAGCAGTGTGCGCCGCAAAGGATGGTGGGGGATGTAGTCCCCCGGCAACAGTTTGGCCCAGCGGCCAAGGGCCCGGCCTCACCAACTCCTCAGTATGGCCCTACAGCGTATTAGTGGTCAGTGTAACATACTCCCGCGGTGCAGGAGCCCTGGCCCCTCTTGAGCGCCTCCTGGTGCGTGTGACGTGGTGCGCGGCGTGCGCGCATCAAAGGGTGGTGGGGGATGAAGTCCCCGGTTCGCCGGTCCAACAGCGGCAACAGTTTTGGTCCAGCGGTCAAGGTCCCGGCCTCGCCAAGTCCTCAGTATGGCCCAACAGCGGATTAGCAGTCAGTGTAACGGGCTCCATACTTATCCAACTATTCAAGTTCGGAAAGTTTCCGCTGCAATCATGCCACATTCCAGAACAAACATTTAAGCTTCCAAACTTAATGAACACACTGGGTTAGCTTCCAATACTTGATGAACATAATAGGTTAGCTGTGTTTACTACCTCATCGCACCCCATGGATAGACTCCCAGCCTGGCTGCTGGCCGACGAACCTATAAGAACCTGGTCGAAGCTAATATATATACACATAGGGTAGGCTACACTTACACCTTTAGCCACTCGGCTCTGCAATTTGCTCACTCCTTCTGAGTCGCTTGACAAGCCTTCATCAGCCCCAACCAAGATTACATTTAGTTGGCCTTATGTTAGAATCCCTCTCTCACCTGAGGATCTTTATAAGTACTCCGTGTGAAGCACTGAGTCATGTGAGTCATTCTGTCAATCAACATAACAAAGGCCTGGAGCTGCCAGAATTAACCATGGGGGGGACAACCCCTAAAACTTGAATAAGATGAAAGAAAGAAATCAGCTTGATATCTAACACCATTAATTTATGGAGAGTTGAGGTTTATTGGATGGAAGAACCGTTGGCGGCATCGTACGGGCATCCAAGTCCACCGACCCCTTTACATATTTAGGCTCAGTAAAGGTCACTTTGACCACATCAAACTATTCTTTATTCCTTGAGAGGCTTTTGACACACATGTCTGACTCTGATCGAAAGACGGAATAGCACTGATGTTGATTCCTGATCCAATGGATCACCTTATTGATTAGCTAGTCAGAATCTTTGTTTATTTCTCCCTCAAGCCTTGGTACATTAATCACAAAGACTGCCAACCCCTCAAAATTACTCACCCACCCATTAGATCTACCATTGTTGTGTTTATATCGGCTATTAGTAACCTTGTTATCTACTGGCCTGGCGTGCCATGACGAACCTCTATATATCCCAAATTCTCTTCCTTGTGGGACACAAAAGGTGCTAGTAGGTGTACCTTGTAAGGGAACTGCCTTGCTGTGGGATTCACAAGTTTCATTTCAGTCTTAAAAATCCCCAACACCTAAGTGGCAGCCAGGTGCCATGGTACCTGTCTCATTATCCTGGTACCTGGCTGAAATTTCAGATTTGGGGTTTCGCGAGTCAGGTTGGGAGGATCGGAGTTGTCTGGCAGGTGCGTGGAATGTGAGTCAGTGGTTCAGGTATGCCGGTCCTTTGTCGTGTAGAGCTTTGTAGGTGAGTGAGGTACTTGAAAGTGACTATCTTGTTGACTGGCAGCCAGTAGAGTTGTCAGAGGTGTTGCGTGATGTGGCTGCGGCGGGGATGTCGAGGATCAGTCTGGCTGCTGCGTTTTGGATGTTCTGTAGTTTCTTGGTGTCCTGTGGTAGAGTGTGATGCTGCAGTCGAGTCTGCTGATAATGAGTGTGTGGGTGACCCTTTTTCTGGATTCTGTGGGGATCCATCTGAAGCTCTTTCGAAGCAGACGGAGCGTGTGGAAGCAGGCTGAGGAAACTGCATTGATTTGGTGGTTCATAGTGAGTGATGAGTCCAGTAAAATGCAGAGGTTGCATGCGTGGTTTGTCGGGGTGGGGGGGAGATCCCATAGCGGCTGGCTACCAGGAGTCGTCCCAGACAGATGGGGTGGGTCCTAGGATGAGTACTTTGGTCTTGCCTGAGTTAAGCTTGAGCCAGTTGTCTATCATCCAGGTAGCAACAGCCTTCATTCCACTATGGAAGTTGGTTCTGGTGGTTGCGCATTCATTGGTGAGAGAGAGGATCAGCTGGGTGTTGTCAGCGTAGGAGACTATGTTGAGTCTGTGGCTTCGGACGATGACTATGACGGGGGCCATGTAGACTTTTAAGAGGTTGGGGCTCAGGGCAGAACCCTGGGGTACTCCACAGCTGAACTCTGTGGGTTCTAAGAGAAACTGCAGTAGTTTGACTTGCTGGGTCTGGCCGTGAGGAAGGAGTGGATCCAGTCCAAAGCCTCATTGTGGATGCCGTTTTCATGGAGTCTTCTGATTAGGGTGCAGTGGGATACAGTGTCGAAGGTGGCCGAAAGGTCTAGTAGGATGAGGGCTGGGGTCTCAAACCCGGTCGAGGAGGGAGCGGATGTAGTCTGGGGCAGCAAGGAGTGCAGTCTCTTTGCTGTGGATGCTTCATAAGCCAGATTGGGAGATATCCAGGACATGGTTCAGTCGTTGAACTTGGAGAGTTGGGCGTTGATGGAGTGCTCTATGACCTTGGCTGGACAGGCGAGGAATGAGGTCGGTCTGAAGTTCTTAAGATCTGTCGGGTCTGGTATGGCTTCTTCAGCAGGGGGTTGATCTCAGCATGTTTCCAGTCGTATGGTAAGGGGATGGTTTCTATCGAGCAGTTGATGGTGCAGCTAAGCTGTGGGGACGATGGTGGCGGGTTTGAAGTGTACACTGAATTTGCAAATCTAAACAAATGTATATAATAAAATAAAGCCTAGCCAAGCTTCCAACCCCAAGTAATTACTCCTTGGCATTGGCAACAGAGCAGGCCCGTGATCATCCCCCCCGATCCCCCCCCGCCCCACCTCCATGTGCACAGCCAAAGGCCTTGCATGGCAAGGGTTGTTAATTAAGTGCATCATTTAAAACAATTAAATTAACACAAAAAGAAACTGTTAAAAACTGAAATCTGATTCTGGCTAAAATGTGCAAAATCATTGAAATTTGCCAATTATGGTTATCAGTGCATACAAAACACATCATATCTTGGAGCACCTCTCATGCATAAACCAACAATTTTCCAGTGGCTCAGAACCACAGGCTCCAAGAGAACAACTTGGTTTGTGCACGAGTTATGGCATGTTTTGTGTGTTTTGTTAACCATAGCTAGCATATTTCAATAGTTTTATACATTAGATGCAGAAGCATAACTCAAAATGTGTGTGTGTGTGTGTGTATATATATATATATATTCAATGAAAAAACCATAGGTTATAGTCCATATATAGTTAGGAATTAGCATTTACAAAACCTTATTTTACTCGCATAAAACCATTGAAATTCCATATATAGTTAGATGCGCTAACTATATATCGCGCACCCGCAATCCACTGCTGATGATGTCACATATTACATCATTCATGACATGGTCAGTGACATCACTGATGACATCACTGATCACAACATCCAGTGACTGTATGTTTCTGTAAAGTTAAAATATGTCTTACATATTGAAGAATGAGTGGATGTATAAATGTCTGGATGAAGGATTTAGTAGGTGCATGACTGATTGTATGAGGGAGTGATTAAATGTGTCTCACTGAGTGCATGGGTTAGTGAATAAACTATATTAGTTTGTGCATCATTATATCTGTTGTTCTGTAAACTGCTGCATGTGTTGATCAGTAGCTATATGAATAACTATATGGGTTATTGATTGGTTGCTCAAGTATTTGTATGGGAGACTGAGTATATGTGTGAGTGGCTGGGAGGTGTGTGACTCTGTGCATAGATGTGTGAGCAGTTGATTCACTAGATGTATGGTTTCAAAAGTGCATGTGGAAACAGCTGTATGGGCGGTTGACTGTGTGCATGAGTGTATTGGTGAGTGAATGGATATCTCAGTGCTACATGTCAAAGTAAGTACATATGTAAAACACAGTACATGTGAGAGTTAACATATATAAATAACTGTGCATTAGAGCCAGTGAATGTGTGAATGGCTGTATGGATCATTGTGAACTTTTATTAGGGATTATATAAGAGAGTAAATATGTGTTAGAATATGCTTCAATAAGTAAGGTGTGTATAACTGTATAGTTGAGGAATTGGAGGTGTGATTGATTCTTTGCATGACTGTCTAGGTGTATGAGTAACTCCATGGATGAGTGACAATCTGTGAGTGTCTGTTTTCACTGAGTGTATCTAAGGATATATCAGAGTCTGTAGAGGTTCATCGTATTAACACATGAATGATGTCATCAGTGATGTCATCAGTGATGTCATTTGAGATGTCATCAGTGATGTCATTTGAGTTGTTATCAGTGATGTCATCAGTGATGTCACTAACCATGTCATGAATGATGTAATATGTGACATCATCAGCAGTGGATTGCGGGTGCGCGATATATAGTTAGCGCATCTAACTATATATGGAATTTCAATGGTTTTATGCGAGTAAAATAAGGTTTTGTAAATGCTAATTCCTAACTATATATGGACTATAACCTATGGTTTTTTCATTGAATTTTCAAGGTTTTGTAAATGCAAATTCCTAACTATATATCCACTATAACCTATGGTTTTTTCTGTGAATTTCATTGGTTTTTTAATAACAAATATGAAAAGCTTTAAAATGTCAAGTACGTGATAGATAAAAACATTTTCGTATTTATGCACGCTGATGTGCTTTGAACGCTGCACCCCCCCCCCTCCCCTCTTTTGTCTTAGTAGTACTCTCTCTTTGCAGATACTGAAGGGTAGTTAACGCAGGCCTTTACCCCCGTTGTAATCCGTCGTGCCTCCTTGTCTCTCCATTTGATTGATTGTTGTCCAAGCATTTACTGTTTTAGAATTGGTTCTCTTTGAATCATTCTCTATTTACAAACAAGCACAAAGTCGCAATACTCTGTTTAGTCTTTGCAGATAGTGAAAAATCGTGTAAAAAAATAAAAGTAATCGAGCAAAATCAGTAGGCCACTAATTGGATCTCTTTTTGACCTCGCTAAAATAGAAATATTAGGAACAACCCTTCATGAGAAATACGAAAATAGTGAGATGAACTGAGCTCCACACCATGAGGGCTGCAAGACAGCTCGGCTCCATCACCCATCCCGCACAAAATAACGACAAACCCTATGCAAATATTAAAAATATAGACAACACACCAGCAAAGAAACAGGGTAAAACATTTTATTAAAAAACTATTTACATAACGTTGGTTTATAAGATGATGTCAGTAGTGGACCGATGTGTGAATAGATCGAAAACAGCACAAGGCTCCAAGATCCGGATGGCAAGCTCCTGGATGTTGGGTGCCATAGTTTAGAGTTCTGAATTTCAGCCTTTTTCAATGCCTGTGCTTTGTTGAATCAAAATGGCGGCTTGACACAAAGCTGACTCAAGCGTTGCTACTGATGCTATGCAGACCAAAACTGGTTTTCAGTTTGTACATTTTTCTAGATTTTTCAATCCAAGTTTGGTTGACTTTGTAGAACGATGGCTTCAGATTTTCAACATACGGTGTGGTGGTGCTGACTGGGAGAGGGCGCTTCGCTCCTGCCCCCTCCCCAAGTAAGATTTTCATACGTGAAAGTACGTTAATGGTTTTGGTCCCTGAGATGCTTCGATGTCACTACCATTCTCAAATAGCATAAGTTCTGGATGTTGGGTGCCATAGTTAAGAGTTCTGAGCAGTGCTTGTAACACTGTCTGAAGCTTATTTCCACCTACTGCAGCTTCACTATTCTCAAAGTAAGTGAGTGTCGTTTGTGGACCTGACTGCATTAGAAAACAATGTGATATGTTACCTTCCTAAACAGCTTGACGGAGGCCCCTGAGGGGCGGTGTGATGGCCATGGACTCGGAGAAGACGCTTGGCTCCGACACCCTCCCCAAGTCTTATAGCACTGGTGTAGCCTGAGATCGCCCCCGACATAGGCGGCCGGCTCCCGGGGTCCGGCGGAACTTTTTGCCTTTTAATGACTCTTCAATTCTGGACCTTGTCCCACAATCCGTTTGACCTGAAGACAAGCTGTAGTGGGGCGCCCCTTTATCGTTTTAGTTGCCATTCCGCCCGCTTTAGCTACACTGTGCCTCTTCCGCCATTCAGCTGTTTACCGCCCGCTCTTGCGACTACAGCGTCTCGCTCACCATGTAGTTGAGATGCGCCCGCTCTTGCGGTGCAGCGATAGGCGGCTGCCACAGGACTCTCAAAATGGCGGCCGGCTCTTCGGTTTTGGGCCTGGTCCACTAAAATGGCCCTGGGACACCTTGGAACTCAGACGCTTGTCTGCTAGGGCTTGGGTCCCATTCTCGAAAAGCGTCCCCTCAGCCGTGAAGATTCTACAAAAGTCTTGGGGGCCTCCGACTCCCGCAGGCTTCTGGTGGGGAGCGGCTGCCATGATTGCTCGTGGAATGGCCACGACGGAGCTACGAGATGGTAGTGGTCTCATGCTGACGCCAGCTTTAGTCTGAAACATCCAGAAACACTATAGACTACCAATTCGATCAGTTCCGGTAGCGCCCCAACATGACCCGGAAGAGAAGAACTTGCCCTCCCCTCTTTGACTGATGGTTCTTGTTGCCTGTCCCCTCTGTTGTCATTTAACAGAACTTTTTGGACTGCTGAAAGGGGTTGTGTTCTGAACGCTGGTTGGTGGAGACATTTAGACTATATTCTTGACCTACGTTGTCGCGTAATGCGTTTTATGACACGCCGCGTTAGCGCACCCGGAAGTGATCCGAGGCGCGGCGCGCAGCGCGTAACGTAAGCATAACAGGTCATGTGACTTGTTAATAAAACTTTTCATTGGTTCATTTTACTTTTGTTAATTTAATGATGAAAAGCTTGGTCATATGACCTAAAAATTACGCTTTTTATTATTTTCGAACAATATTTTTTTTTCAAACATATGTTATAATATTCCAGGCTAATGTACTTTCCCGGAAAATTTACAACTGTCTTGCAAGTAAAATATATTCCTTTTTCGAGAAAAAGGGCGTTTCTTCCTTCCATGACGGAGCCGTTGAGTAAAAGAGATTCGGCCTGCTGTCTTAGTCGCCGATACGCCTGATTATCAGATTCTTATCGATCACTTTATGTTGCAGACATGAAAAACACAACTGCCCTTGACCATTTATCTTTACTGCGTTCCTACATATTATACCTTTTATCCGTCATGTAATTGGACTGCTTTATTTCACTTGCCTTTTACTGATTCGAAAACAGTCACTAAAAGTAAAAACTTTACAAATGTAAATACTACTACCGTGTTTTGTTTTAAAAACCTTTATTGTGAAAATGTCAGTATACAAATACGGGCCTATAACCACGTGGGCCGGCCACGGAGCAAACTGAAATCGTATATGATGAGGAGACATTTACACTGTAGAAGAACGTAACGAGCGGGCCATTAGGTGACAAGAACAAAGGTGTCTAACAGTTGCGGAATCGGTGGACGTACATTTTGTAATTAAAATACGACAGGGCCACTTACAATAACATTTTCTAGATATACATTTGCGGGCAAGGAGTTACGAGTCCCATTTATACCGGCGCCATTTTGAGCGAGGCCGGGCAGGTCCAAGATATAGTCAAAATGTCTCCACCAACCATCGGCCAGACCAGAACCCCTTTCGGCCCTTTATGCTACAAGATGGTGTCTTCCATTCAGAAAATATTGGTGGCAGCATTTTGAAAGGAAACAGAAACAGCCGTTCTCCTAGTGAGTTTCACATTGTTACATTTAGGAAGAATGTTGAAGAGTAGTATGTGGAAAATCTGAAGCCATTTTTCTACAAACTCTCAATCAGACTTGGATGGAAAAAAAAAACCTGAAGAATGTACAAACTGAAAACCAATTTTTGTTTGTATAGCACCAACAGTAACGCTTGAGTCAGCTTTGTGTCAAGCCGCCATTTTCATTCAATCAATAGCGTCCCCCTGCACACATTCAGGGACCTGGTCGTGTCTTCAGATGAAACGCATTGTAGGAAAAGAAGCAGAAAGGAAAAGGCAAAAAGTTCCGCCGGACCTAGTGAAGCTGCAGCAGGTGCAAATAAGCTTCAGACAGTCTTACAAGCACTGCTCAGAACTCTCAACTGAGGCACTCAACATCCAGGACTTGCCATTCGGATCTTGGTGCCTTGTGCTGGTTCCGACCTATTCACACATCGGTCCACTACTGACATCACCTCATAAGCCAACGGGGCACCCCACGCCGACTTTCGGCGCAGCATTGTAGGATGGCCACACCAGTGCGGCAACTTGCTGGACACAACATCGGGGCCATCCAGATCTCGGCGCGTTCGACTCACTGTACCGCAACAGTGACCGCAACTCAGCTGGACACGCCGTCTTTCGGCGCAGCATTGTAGGATGGCCACACCAGTGCGGCAATTTGCTGGACACCACCTCGGTGCCATCCGGATCTCGGCGCGTTCGAGTCACTGTACCGCAACAGTGACTGCAATTCAGCTGGACACGCCGTCTTTCGGCGCAGCATTGTAGGATGGCCACACCAGTGCGGCAATTTGCTGGACACCACCTCGGTGCCATCCGGATCTCGGCGCGTTCGAGTCACTGTACCGCAACAGTGACCGCAATTCAGCTGGACACGCCGTCTTTCGGCGCAGCATTGTAGGATGGCCACACCAGTGCGGCAATTTGCTGGACACCACCTCGGTGCCATCCGGATCTCGGCGCGTTCGAGTCACTGTACCGCAACAGTGACCGCAACTCAGCTGAACACGCCGTCTTTCGGCGCAGCATTGTAGGATGGCCACACCAGTGCGGCAATTTGCTGGACACCACCTCGGTACCATCCGGATCTCGGCGCGTTGTGCTGCCTTCGGCCTATTCGCACATCGGTCCGCTACTGACGCCGCCTCACGTGCCAACGGATTTTCTACGCTTTTTGTAGCCCTATGCCGCATAACAGGTCATGTGACTTGTTTATAAAACTTTTCATTGGTTCATTTTACTTTTGGTTTCCTAAAGATGGAAGGCTTGGTCATATGACCTAAAAATAACACTTTTCATTGGTTTAGAACATTTTTTTTTCCCAAACGATGAAAGCCCCACCTTGTTTCTGGATCATTCAGACTGAAGCTGGCGTCAGCATGAGAGCACCACCATCTCGTGGCTCCGTCGTGGTCATTCCGCGAGCAATCATGGCAGCCGCTCCCCACCGGAAGCCTGCGGGAGTCGGGGCCCCCAAGACTTTTATACAATCTTCACGGCTGAGGGGACGCTTTTCGAGAATGGAGCCCAAGCCCTAGCAGGCAAGCGTCCGAGTTCCAAAGTGTCCCAGGGCCATTTCAGTGGACCAGGCCTAAAACCGAGGAGCTGTCCGCCATTTTAAGAGCCATGTGGCAGCCGCCTATCGCTGCACTGCAAGAGTGGGAGCAACTCAACAACATGGTGAGCGAGACGCTGTGGCCGCAAGAGCGAGCGCAACTCAGCTAGATGGCCGCCACCTGGGGAGGCCCGTTCACGCCGGCTCCCCCACGCCCCCCCCCCCGGGCCGCCGCACGCCAATTTTCGGAGCAGCATTGTAGGATACCAAAACCAGTGCGGCAGTTTACTGGACATCACCTGGGTGCCTGTCGTACATGTTGTGTCAGCCATGTGACACTGGACACAGACCGCTACTGACGAGGCCTCCCCCCGCACCACCCGGGACGCCCCACGCTGTTTTTCTGTGCTGCATTGTAGGATCCCTAAACCAGTGCGGCACCCAGGCGACATCACCTGGGTGCCGTCCAGAACTCTGCACGTTGTGCTGCCTTGGGACTATTCGCACAACAGACCGCTACTGACGAGGCCTCCCCCCGCCCCACCCGGGACGCCCCACGCCAATTTTCGGAGCAGCATTGTAGGATCCCTAAACCAGTGCGGCACCCAGGCGACATCACCTGGGTGCCGTCCGGAACTCTGCACGTTGTGCTGCCTTGGGACTATTCGCACAAAAGACAGCTTCCAACCATTGTTGCTTTTTGTGTTGAGAAATGTTTAAATGTTTTTAGTTTTTGTTCCGTTCGTTAAAGTTAGTAGTTAATAAAGTTTTATAACCTTACTTTGTTGGAGTGTTATCTATTTTTTTAAAAACGGGTGAATGGGGCCTTGAATCGGGTTATTGTCATGTGTGGGCTTTGGAAGTGTGCTGCTGCAGGATCGGACATTTCAAACTCAAATGCACGTTCTTTTTCTTACCTTTCCGAAGCATGGAGCGCAATAGCAGGCAGAGAAAGGGTGATGCACGTGTTGAACACTACCTGACCTGGCAAGTTGCTGGCAGTGCCCCCCCGCCCGCTCCTGAAAGAGGGCACACACACACCGCCGCCCCGAGTACTTCACAAATCTTTAAAAGACCATGCGCTTGTTCATGAGGCTTAAATGGTTTATCACCTCTTCTAGAACCCCTGCATCGACCCTCTGACGTTTCATGGAAAAATTACCATGTAACACAATACCAAGCCCTGTCAGCTGAAACCCCCAAGGAATCGTGGGGCATATTATCAAGGGGGTTTATCTCCGCTTTTTTGGCTTTAAAAGCCATGAAAGCGGAGATAAAATTATTTCCCTATTACCAAGCTGTCGCTAACACCAGTTAGTGACAGCTAAAAGGAGATAGCGACCATCTTGGGCCCCGCTTTGCATGTCAGTGATACTTATCACTAATGACATGCAAAGTGGCGTGCCAAGATGTTAGCGACTGGAAACAGTCCCTAACATCGCTACCTTCTATTACCAACTTTTGGAGATATTCGCGCTAAGCGCGAATATCTCCAAAATCTAACACCTGCCCTGAGCAGTTCTTAGCCATGTTATCCAATGGGAGGTGGATAACATGGCTAAGAGCATTAGGTCGATAATACATGAATATCGCTGACTTTTCTGCGATAATAGCAAGGTTTATCTGCGATAAAAATCGCCGATGTGCGGCGATAATTTTTGTCTCTAAACAAGTTAGAGACAAAAATTATCGCTAGTTGTTCATAATATGCCCCCGGGTTTTTGCTTGCAGAAATCGGGAGGCTAGCACTGAAATCAGTAGTCACACGCCTGAATCAGGAGGATTGGCATGTCTGAATTCTCTACAGCTGGGGCCATAAACTACATCCGCAGGGTTAGGTGATAGCCTGGGACCAGCCTGGCATCTAAAATGGCTGCCGTGCACGACAAAATTGTGGCATTCGAAAAAAGGCAAGATGGCGCAGCCGCTGGAAGAGATGTATCAACATATATCAGCCTCCTCAGCCACCCTCAGGAAACATAGGGGATTAGGATACGTCTCCCGCACCCCCTTATACCTAGTACTTTAATTAACGAAGCACAAAATGGCGAATTCCCGTTTCGCTACCAGTTTGCGGCCCAGTTCGCGGCCCGTGAAGCGCTTCTACCGTGAAAAATCATTTTTTTTTTATTTTCCCCACGGGACCCTTTAATAACCCCAACAACATTCCTAGGGGGTCAAGAGGGGGATACCTTGCCCCCTTTCATTAAATTCCCCCTTAGTTTTTCACCTTTTCTTCTCTCTCGATCCTACCGAGAGACAAGATGGCGGCCGCTCCGGACTGTCACGCAGCAAAAAAAAAAAAAAAGCTCACGCACAGCCGCTGGAAGAGATGTATCAACATATATCAGCCTCCTCAGCCACCCTCAGGAAACATAGGGGATTAGGATACGTCTCCCGCACCCACTTATAACTAGTAATTTAATTAACGAAGCACAAAATGGCGAATTCCCGTTTCGCTACCAGTTCGCGGCCGCGCTTCTACCGTGAAAAATCATTTTTTTTTTATTTTCCCCACGGGACCCTTTAATAACCCCAACAACATTCCTAGGGGGTCAAGAGGGGGATACCTTGCCCCCTTTCATTAAATTCCCCTTTCGTTTTCCACCTCTTCTTCTCTCTCGATCCTACCGAGAGACAAGATGGCGTCCGCTCCGGACTGTTTAGAATGTTGACAGACACCGGAGAGCCAATCAGCTTTCTGCGCGCAAAGTTCCGATAAGCGAAAAGTAAGCGGACCGGATCGCTGCCCAGAGCGCTGTTACAGATATATATCTTGGTTTGAACGTTAATTTCTCAAAAACTACTGGAGCACATATATTGAGACCTAGCAAAGGCACATCGGGCTAACAGTCCCTACAATTTTGCCAAGTTTCGTGCAAATCCATTCAGCCGTTCGAGCTAAAAGTGAGTCCAACCGCCCTATGGAAAAATGAATGGGAAAAACGCGTTTTGGGACCCCCCTTTTTTCTCAGCCCCCCCCTTGACGAAACTCCACCAAATTTTCAGGGGCTGCTCAGAATCAAAATGTGCCATTTTCCTGAAAATTTCAGCCGATTCCGTCCACAAACGCCAAAGTTATTAGACATAGAATTTTCAAAAGTCCCATAGAGAAAAAATTCTAACTATATATACCTACTGGCTATCGCCAGTAGGTAATATATATATATATATATATTACCTACTGGCGGTCGCCAGTAGGTATATATAGTTAGGATTTTTTCTCTATGGGACTTTTGAAAATTCTATGTCTAATAACTTTGGCGTTTGTGGACGGAATCGGCTGAAATTTTCAGGAAAATGGCACATTTTGTTTCTGAGCAGCCCCTGAAAATTTGAGGGGGTTTCGTCAAGGGGGGGGCGAGAAAAAAGGGGGGTCCCAAAACGCGTTTTTAACATTGAGTTTTCCATAGGGCGTTTGGCCTCACTTTTAGCTCGAACGGCTGAATGGATTTGCACGAAACTTGGCAAAATTGTAGGGACTGTTAGCCCGATGTGCCTTTGCTGGGTCTCAATATATGTGCTCCAGTGGATTGTGAGAAATTAACATTTAAAAAAACAGATATATCTGTGACAGCGTCCCGGGTAGCGCACCAGTTCGCGTACTTTTCGCGTAACGGAGCTTTGCGAAGCGAAGCTGATTGGCTCTCCGGTGTCTGTCAACATTCTAAACAGTCCGGAGCGGCCCCCATCTTGTCTCTCGGTAGGATCGAGAGACAAGAGGAGGCCAAAACGAAGGGGAAAATGACCATAAGGGGGCATAGTAGATCCTCCCTGACCCCCTATGTTTGATGTGGAGGCTTTAAAAGGGCCCCGCGGGGAAAAAAAGAAAAAAAAATCGTTTTTTTCGTGGGGTGCGCCCGGTACGCGCACCGGAAAGCGGTCCGGGGAGCGTATTATAAGGAAAAAAGAATGATTGACTTCTAGAATTCTAGCAATTTTCCATAAAGGGAAGGTAGTTCTTAAAAGAATTTTTTTTATTATTTTTGTTTTTTATTTTTTTAATTATTTTTCTGAACACTTTTTATACTTTTTTTGTATTTTTTGAACGGTTTAATATTTTTTGGGGTTTTTTTCAGGGGAAAGAACGAAAAACAGGCATTAGAAACGGCTCAACAGGAGCAAGAAAAAAAAATCACTTTCTGGGGCGTTTTGAGCACTTGTGATTTTCAAATGCTCTGTTCATTAATGGAAAGCTCATTTCGCCGTAACAAAGCAAACCCCCACAATAAATGCACACCAGCTTGATAAGTTGAAAATTAGTTTGAATAGCGGGGACCATCTCCCTCGCCTCTGGTCCCGAAAGACTTTCATGGGATGAGGTGGTGGCCACAAGAGTTGGTGGATTTTCACTTAGGTTACGCACCTCCGCCATACTATAATTTATAGGATGCTACCTTTGCATGTGGCGATGCATTGTATAGTTTCCAAAGCTATACTTTTTATCCGTGCCTCGAGACAGATGTTCTTTACATATCAGGCATGTAACATAACGTGCATTCACCTTTTTTTGGCCTGCAGGAAATGAAAAAAACTGCCAAATAAAATTGGCCTTGCGGTGTGATTTCCGGGGCTCTTCAGGGAAAAATTTTATTTGATGTACATCTTGTTCTTCTTCTTCCTCCTCTTCTTCAGGGTTGGGAATAAACTGGGGAGGTGGTCCATCCTTCCTAGGAGGTTGTGGTGGTGGTGGGGGTCCACCAGCTGCAGCTACAATTGAAGCCATCTTCCAATAATGAAAATAGTTCTTCCGCTCACAAAGTTGAAAGTCAGAGTGAGAAAAATAGGAGGGGGGCTTTCATCATTTGGAAAAAAAAATGTTCTAAACCAATGAAAAGTGTAATTTTTAGGTCACATGACCTAGCTTTACATCATTCAGAAATAAAAAATTAAATCAACCAATAAAAAGTGTTATTTTTAAGTCACATGACCTGTTATGCTTACGTTACGCGTCCCGTAACGCGACCCGGATCGCTTCCGAGTAGCTGCGCTTCGCGCCTTGGTTTGCGTTCCAGAACGCTTCCGGGTGCGCTAACCCGGCGCGTCATAAGATGTATTTCGCGGTAACGCAATACGTCACGACGCGACGCGTCACGATATCGTTTTCTAACGCGGTGGTTGCGCTAATGGAACGTTTACCGGTTCGCGGAGCGGGTCGCGGAACCTTATTAAGCTAACAAATAAATATAAAGATAATATTACAAAAATATAAAATATATTTTTGAATTAGAATAAGAATACATTTTACAGCTTTTGCTATTTGCTATTAAAAAACCATTGAAATTCACTGAAAAAAACATAGGTTATAGACCATATATAGTTAGGAATTAGCATTTACAAAACCTTGAAAATTCACTGAAAAAACCATTGGTTATAGACCATATATAGTTAAGGATTAGCATTTACAAAACCTTAATTTACTCGCACAAAACCATTGAAATTCGCATATATAGTTAGTTGCACTAACTATATATCGCGCACCCGCAATCCACTGCTGATGATGTCACATATTACATCATTCATGACATGGTCAGTGACATCACTGATGACATCACTGATGACATCTCAAATGACATTACTCATCACATCACTGATGATATCATTCATGTGATAATACGATGAACCTCTTCAGATTCTAATATAACCTTAGAAACAATCAGTGTAAACTCGCAGACTGTCACTCATCCATGGAGTTACTCCCACACCTAGTCACTCATGCAGAAAATCAATCACACCTCCATTTCCTCAACTATACAGTTATACACACCTTACTTATTCAAACATATACTAACACATATTTACTCTCTTATACAATCCCTGATACAAGTTCACAATGATCCATACAGCCACTCACACATTCACTGGCTCTTATGCACAGTTATTTATAAATGTCAACTCTCACATGTACTGTGTTTTACATATGTACTTACTTTGACATGTAGCACTGAGATATCCATTGACTCACCAAAGTCAACCGCCCATACAGCTGTTTCCACATGCACTTCTGAACCCATACATCTAGTGAATCAACTGCTCACACATCTATGCACAGTCATACACCTCCCAGCCACCCACACACACACTCAGTCTCCCATACAAATACTTGGGCAACCAATCAATAACCCATATAGTTACTCATATAGCTACTGATTAACACATGCAGCAGTTTACAGAACAACAGACATAATAATGCACAAATTAAGACAGTTTAGTCACTAACCCATGCACTCAGTGAGACACATTTAATCACTCACTCATACAGTCAATCATGCACCTACTAAATCCTTCATCCAGACACTTATACATCCACTCATTCTTCAATATGTAAGACATATTTTAACTTTACAGAAACATACAGTCACTGGGTGTTGTCTTCAGTGATGTCATCAGTGATGTCATCAGTGATGTCACTGACCATGTCATGAATGATGTAATATGTGACATCATCAGCAGTGGATTGCGGGTGCGGGATATATAGTTAGTGCAACTAACTATATATGCGAATTTCAATGGTTTTGTGCGAGTAAATTAAGGTTTTGTAAATGCTAATCCCTAACTATATATGGTCTATAACCAATGGTTTTTTCAGTGAATTTTCAAGGTTTTGTAAATGCTAATTCCTAACTATATATGGTCTATAACCTATGGTTTTTTCAGTGAATATATATATATATGTATATATATATGCCAAACAAAAAGTCTCTCGTTTCCGAAGCCCAGGACCCTTCAGGGCGGCCTCAATATATATATATATATATATATATATATATATATATATATATATATATATATATATATATATATATATATATATATATATATATATATATATATATATATGTATATATATATATGTATATATATATATATATATATGTATATATATATATATATATATGTATATATATATGTGTGTGTATATATACACACATATATAGCATATAGCAAGGGAATTTTCCCGAAACGCGTAGAATCGATTATTTGCCAATGAATTTTGCTAATTAAAAGGCTACCTTTTGATGCAAGTCGGTGTTCGTGTATTTACTGTTGCCAGTGGACATCATTGGGAAGAGACGGTAATTGGAATGTATATATATATATATATATATATATCGCAAGAAGTCGTCCTCCAATCTTACTGTATGGATATACAGACGAGGCAAACCCAGATAGATGGTGCAAATTATTTTATTCGGTTGTGCCCAACAACACGACCTCCACGACGTTTTTCAGCCCACGTAGGGCCTTGATCACATGACATGTAGGAGGGGTTGCCACAATTTAAAGTGCAAGTAAGTACTTCCCTTTTACATCTTAGACATAAACAAAATACTATGTTTTAAGAACTGCATAAATGCTTAAATTTCCTGTAAAATACTTGTGTGCAAATCTTGTGCTAAAATTCATATTTGAGAATCTTTAGCATGGTTGAAAACATGTTGTATTGAACTATACAACATGTACAGAACACAATTTCATCATCCAGAGATATATACACATATAAATATATAAATATATATTTAAATATTTCCTAGATACATATATATAATATATAATAATTATAAGATCCTATTCACGTATATACAATTAAATATACACACACTTGTAAAATACCTGTATGTTAAAATGAATTACATTATCTCTGTTCATATTGACTACCAACAAGATAACATTGCACAAAATAAAAGCATTAATTATCAAGCGTTCTAAGTCTGTATGGTTGCAAAAAAAACGCAGTTAAAAATATAGGTTCTACATTATTCATATTGTAAGATTAAACCAGCTGCCTATAGATAATCTTTTGGATCTACCAATAAATTGTCGACGGTCCCAGAGTAATTCCACTCTTTGTGGACATGTGGTCCTCTGACCAACTTAATTTCTGCAACCATATTATATCAGACTTCAGGGACTACTTAAAAAAGTGTGAAGAAATATTGTGCTAACCCTGTGTAAAATTATAGTTATAAGAAAAAATCTAATACAGAGATTAAAATTAGGAAATCTTCTAGAGAGAAAGGTGACTGTTCTGGGTGTTCTCAAATCATTTATGTATTTCATCAATTCTATGAAGATAGGTGTAAAAATCCTCACTAGTGTTTGAACCGTTAGGCACCTTACAATCTGACAGAACTATGTGCCTCGTTTCCAGCTTCCTCAGTTTGGCCTCACGGTTACCACCTCTTCTTTCTGGCGGAACTGTGTCAATGACAAAATATCCCAAGCCTGAGACATTGCCATTGTGTACTTCTCCAAAGTGCCTGGCCACCGGGTACGTTGTGTCGCCGTTGTTGATGGCCCGTATGTGCTGGAGTACTCGCATGTGCACCTGCAGCTTAGTGCTTCCCACATAGCGCAGGCCACAAGGGCACTCCAACACATACACCGCGTACTCGGTTTTACATGTCAACTTACTTTGTATGGTTATTGGATTGGTACTCTGTGGAATTGTATATTGAGGTTCGAGGCATGTGGGCTGCTGAATTCATATCTGTGCATAGTCCGCCACCTAGTGTTGGGTCCGGATGATTGCACCTTGTTGTCCTGGAAGAGTCTTCGAAGTATCACGAGATAGGTGGCTCCTCCCCTGGACTACAGTGCGCATGGGCATCGCCTCCATCCCCAGATTGTTTTTTTCCGCCATTGGGTTCGGATGTGTTTTCGGTTCCCTCTATCGGAACCGATAGTTGTTCGACTTTTACTCGAGACCAAAAGGTCTTTAGGCTGGGCGTCGGTATAGTTGCGTTCGGGTTTCTTACTGACTCTCAGCTCCGATCTCCTACAACCCTTCCACGTGCTTTCGACGCGGACGGGCCTACACTACACCCTTTGCTATGGAGCGGACTCCATTCAAGAAGTGTCCGCTGTGTCACTCTAAATACTCGCACCTCGACGTGCACCCCGTGTGCAATACATGCTTGTCACCGGATCACCGTGAAGACACCTGCATGGCGTGTTCCAAATTTAGGAGTAAGAAGACTCTGAAGATTCGCCGGGCTAATCGGCTCCAGGCTCAATTGTCGGCTTCGGCGCCCCCGCCTGATGACATCTTTCAGGAATCTGTCGAGGAAGCGGACGACGTACAAGGATCGGACTCTGGCCCCGCGTCTGAGGAAGAGACCTATGACGCGGATGAGGAGGCCTACGACGAAGTCTCCGGTGAGGTAGGGGACGACGAACTGATTTGTGCCACGATGGGTGATAGCTCAGAGGAAGAGCATCCCCAACCAGACTCCGGGGTTACTCCCCGTCATACGGCCCAGGTCGAGGGATCGCCTTCGGGCCTTACCCAAGATCTAACTTTAAGTCCTACGTCCCCGCCCCCGGGCCCGGTCACGGACATTTCTGCCAAGAAACCGAAAGTGAAGCCAACTGGTCTCGCCCCTTCGGATGCGAAACCGAAACCGAAAGTGGCGCTAGTGAAGAAGGTTCTGGAGGCGTCAACTTCCACGAAACCCAAAATGGCCGACTTGAAGAGCCACGCCAAAATGGCCGACCACAAGAGCCGCGCCAAAATGGCCGACCCGAAGCCTTTGGGGTCGGCGCCGAAGGTGAAGGCACCCGACGCGGCTGCGTCGGCACCGAAAGGGGTCGCGGACCCGAAGACGGCTTCGAAGAAGCGTCACGCCGACGGTGCGCCAGGCCATGGGGCGTCGGCACCGAAGAAGAGGCCTACCGACGACCGGGCTCTCGGAGACGAAGAGTCGCTCGAGACGGTTCAGCCCTCGGCATCCCTTACAAAGAAGGTGGGAGAATCCTTAAGGCGGATCCAACAGTCTACTGTGGTTCCCAGCCAGGACACTGTAGTGCCTAAGCCCACGCCGAAGCCTGCCAAGGAACAAACGCCCATTCGTTTTACCCTTCCTCCCAAGTCGGCGCCGAAGGCTTTCGCGCCTAAGCAGAGCGGACACTCTCAAGAAGTGTTGACGCCGAAGGCTGCATTGGTGGTATCGAAGCTTCGGCTCCAACCGCTGGCGGTGGAGGAACGTCGTGAGGTGATCATCGACGCCAACACCGGAAAATTATCGCTCCTCAAGCGAAAGATTACATCGGAGCCGGCCTTGGAACCTTTTCGGATTCCACTCAAGAACAAGAGAGACTCTTCGGCTCTGATGGAACCTCTGTCTCCACAGGCCCCGGAACACTCGCCGGCACACTCCCCCGTGCCTGAGGTGGACGAGGAAGAGGATGAGTACAACTATCCTGCGTACTCGGATCCGGAAGAGGAGCATGTGCCCTGGACAGCAGGTGGCGACGCAGACGACCCGCAGTCGGGCCAGGACACTCAACTTTTCGCCGCGAAGACGTCCCCGACGGAGGACTCGGCGGCATTCAATGCATTAATAGAGAGAGCTGCAGCGAACCATGACGTCGAACTGCACTCCGACCCCGTGGATGCCGATTTCTTGGTCGACACCTTCTCGGTAGCCGAAAAACAAGTCAAGACACTGCCGATGCTTAAAGGGGTGCTGAAGCATGCACAGGAGGTGTTCAAGGAACCCACCCGGGCGCGGGTGGTCAACCCTCGCATCGACAGGAAGTATAAGGCGGCGCCCACGGACCCCACGTACATTAAGGGACATTTGCCATTGGACTCCCTGGTGGTGTCCAACGCTCGAAAAAGGGCGAATTCGCAAACTACTGGTGATGCTCCTCCCCCAGATAAGGAATCCAAAATATTTGAAGCATCAGGCAAACGCATTGCTGCGCAGGCAGCAAACATATGGAGGATCTCTAACACCCAAGCCCTGCTTGCACGTTATGATAGGGCCCATTACGACACATTAGAGGCCATCCTGCAACACTTGCCTGACCAATACAAGGAGGCGGGGGAGATGCTCATTCAGGAGGGTAAACTTATAACAAATGCATCCATCAAATGTGCCCTTGACGTGGCAGACACTGCCTCCAGGGCTATCAATACTAGCGTTCTACTTAGGCGCCATGCCTGGCTTCGAATTTCTGGGTTCAAACCCGACATACAAACCACTATATTGGGTCAAACAGTGAATCCTGACCATCTGTTCGGCCCTGAGGTGGATGCCTCCCTAGAAAAGATGAAGAAAGATACCGAAACTGCCAAGTCTATGGGGGCTTTGCAAAGCCAGCAGTTTCGGGGGAGTTCTTTTCGCCGCTCCAATTCAAGAGGCACCTCAAGGGGCCAGGCATCCCAGTCAACGCAATACTACAAGGGTAACACCCAGTCCTCGTATAACAACAACAAGGGCAGGGGTGGCTACAGAGGCAATAATATCAAAGGCAGGGGACGTGGAAACAATGCCTCCAGGTCCACCACCTCCAACAAGCAGTGACGTCTTGTCACTCCCCCCCGATCACACGACACCTGTCGGGGGGAGACTCCAGCAGTTCCTGCCGGCGTGGAGGTCCATCACCACGGACAGGTGGGTGAGGTCTATTATCCAGTGCGGGTACTGTCTAGAACTTACGTCCATTCCACCGGACATACCGCCAAGAGGCCGTGCTATGTCCGACGAGCATTTGACCTTGTTGCAGCAAGAAGTACTGGTCATGCTGCAAAAAGGGGCAATAGAGCTCGTTCCATTGCAAGAACGGGGAACAGGAGTTTACTCCCTGTATTTTCTAATCCCCAAAAAGGACGGATCACTCAGGCCGATCCTGGACCTCAGGCCCCTGAACTGGTACATCAACTCGGAGCACTTCCATATGCTCACATTGCAGCAGGTGCTTCCCCTGCTTCAGCAAGGGGACTTCCTAGCAACGCTGGATCTGAAGGATGCCTATTTCCATATTCCCCTGCATCCTTCCCACAGAAAGTATCTCAGATTCAAGATCTTAGACCAGCATTACCAGTTCAGAGTCCTGCCGTTCGGGGTCACCACGGCACCGAGAGTATTTACAAAGTGCCTAGCGACTGTGGCGGCGCATCTCCGTCGCCAGCACATCCATGTCTTTCCGTATCTAGACGACTGGCTTATTCAGGCAAAGACGGAGCAGCAGTGCGTGGACCACGTGTCACGCACCATTCATCTCCTGCACGATCTGGGATTCTCTCTGAACTACCCAAAGTCCCATCTCCAGCCCGCCCACGTGCGACAGTATCTGGGCGCGACGATCGATACTCTGGCAGCCACTGCGCAGCCGAATTCAGTGAGAATCGCCAGTATCCAGGCGCTGATCCAACGGTTCAGACCCCAGCACTCGCTTCCGGCGAAGGTGTTCATGCAGTTGATAGGCATGATGGCCTCCTGCATCTCCATTGTCCCGCACGCGAGACTACATATGCGTCCGCTTCAGGAGTGCCTAGCACGTCAGTGGACTCAGGCTCATGGGCAACTAACAGACCTAGTGTTGGTGAGCGGTCGGGCATACAACTCTCTGCATTGGTGGAATCCACAAAACCTTTGCAAGGGCCGACCATTCCAAGAGCCTGTCCCACAGATCATCCTGACAACGGACGCCTCTCTCCAGGGATGGGGAGCGCATGTACTCCACTACACTGTGCAGGGACTATGGACACTTCAGCAAAGGAAGATGCACATCAATGTGTTGGAACTGATGGCAATCTTCATGGCCTTAAAGGCGTTCAAAGTACATCTGTGCAACAAGGTCGTGTTGATCCGGACGGACAACATGACGGCCATGTACTACATCCAGAAGCAGGGAGGCACACACTCTCCACAGCTGTCTCATCTGGCTCAGAGCATGTGGAAGTGGGCCATTCAGAGGAACATCTTTCTCATGGCAGAACATCTCCCAGGCAAGGACAATCAAATGGCGGATCTGCTCAGCAGACACAGCCATCAGATGCACGAGTGGGAGTTACATCCATCAGTACTCCAACCGTACTTCCAAAGGTGGGGTCATCCAGAGATAGACCTGTTCGCCACAAAGGAGAACGCAAAATGCCAAAGCTTCGCCGCCAGATTCCCACACCCCCAATCACAGGGCAATGCGATGTGGATGAACTGGTCAGGCAGATTTGCGTACGCTTTTCCCCCAGCACCTCTGATACCGCTGGTGGCACGCAAGCTCAGGCAACACTCGATGACGCTCATCCTGGTTGCTCCAACGTGGGCTCGCCAACCGTGGTACACCACGTTTCTGGAACTCTCCGTGGTACCGCATCAAAGGCTTCATCTCACTCCCAGCCTTCTGACGCAGAGCCATGGCGACATTCAGCACCCAGATCCGCAACAGCTCAACCTGGCGATCTGGCTCCTGAAGTCCTAGAGTTTGGCTACCTTAATCTTCCTCCCGATTGCATGGACATCATTCGGGAGGCAAGAAAGCCCACTACTAGAGCTTGTTATGCGGCTAAATGGAAGAGGTTTGTCGTCTACTGCGTGGAGCACAGCATTGACCCGCTAGACGCTTCCATTCAAAACATCATATGCTACCTCTTTCACCTGTATCGTCGTAATCTAGCTTACTCTTCCATCCGCATTCACCTGTCGGCTATGGCAGCATACCTCCAGAATAGGCAGCACCTGTCACTCTTCAAGGTCCCTGCTATCAAGGCTTTTCTGGAAGGACTCAAAAGAGTCATTCCACCAAGGACTCCACCAGCTCCGGAATGGAACCTCAATGTGGTTCTTACAAGGCTGATGGGTCCTCCCTTTGAGCCACTACACTCTTGTGAGCTGCAATTTTTAACCTGGAAGGTTGCGTTCCTAGTAGCAATCACATCGCTACGGAGGGTTAGCGAACTGCAGGCGCTCACCATCCAAGAACCTTTCTTCCAGGTACATGCTAACAGGGTGGTGCTCCGCACTAACCCTAAGTTCTTACCAAAAGTGGTCTCACACTTTCACATAAACCAAACCATTGAATTGCCGGTGTTTTTCCAAAACCCAGAGACGCTGGCGGAGCGGATGCTCCACACCCTTGATGTAAAAAGGGCTTTGATGTATTATGTGGACAGGACAAAAGATTTCCGCAAAACCCAACAACTTTTTGTTGCTTTTGCCACACAACACAAGGGAAATGCAATCTCCAAAGCAGGAATAGCTAGATGGATAGTAAAGTGCATTCAGATCTGCTACGCTAAAGCAAAGCGCACTCTCACTATACCACCGAGGGCCCACTCCACTAGGAAGTTGGGGGCCTCTATGGCTTTCTTAGGTAACATTCCCCTAGAAGACATCTGTAGAGCAGCCACATGGTCTACCACTCATACTTTCACTAAGCACTACTGTGTAGACGTGCATTCAAAACAACAGGCAGCTGTTGGTCAGGCTGTTCTAAAAACACTTTTTCAGACTGCTGCAGCTGGCACGGGCGGCCGCCGCTAATGGAGGGACTGCTATGTATTCTATGCACAGATATGAATTCAGCAGCCCACATGCCTCGAACTGCAAATGCTACTTACCAGTATGCATCTGTTCTTGGCATGTAGGGCTGCTGACATTCATATCGCCCACCCTCCTCCCCGGCGCCTGTAGCAGCTGCAGTATGTATTCATATACACATATATGCTCATAGCATGGTCATCACTCACTTCTCACTCCATCTCTGCCAATGGCTAAAAACAATCTGGGGATGGAGGCGATGCCCATGCGCACTGTAGTCCAGGGGAGGAGCCACCTATCTCGTGATACTTCGAAGACTCTTCCAGGACAACAAGGTGCAATCATCCGGACCCAACACTAGGTGGCGGACTATGCACAGATATGAATGTCAGCAGCCCTACATGCCAAGAACAGATGCATACTGGTAAGTAGCATTTGCATTCTGCTTTCTCCAAATTTGCATGCCTTACAAACTGAACATTTTATAAAGCCTTTGCTGCTATTCAACCAGTTCCTATTGACTCTCACCTCAGGACTACTGGAAACCAGGTGATCACCAAGTGATCTTGCTTTTATAAGCAATACTGGGCGATGATGTCATTCTTTGCCACAGTACTGGATCACTGGTGATTAAGCTCCAATGCTTAGAAATTATTTTACGGATGCTTTTGTGCTGGTTGTTGAACGTCATGATTAAACGAGTTTCATCTTTTGTTGATTTAGTTTGGGTAGGCTGATTGGTTCTACTTATGGATCTATTGAGATCATTAGTTTTCCTTATGGCCTCATCCACCACTCCTGGTCCATAGCCTATATATATATAGCCTTATACAAATGTGTTTTTTTCTTTATGCTCTGTAAACCCCCCCAACTCTTTTTAAAAGAAAATTGAGTTTGTTAATTTATACTTACGTACATATACTTACCAGCATTGTAATGTCCCTTGTGAAATGGAGACTGCTGATTGTATTGGAAACTCACCTAATTTGTAGTGACTCCAAGTGTAATGGTTGCATGGTAATTATGTGTGGTGGTTGATGTTTTGAAATGGAAGAGCACATAGTCTCGCTTCACATCACAACGCACAGAATGTGGGGTGGATCATCAGCCCAGTCTTTTCAGTGAGGTGTGTGCCACCTGGCCGTGCCATACAGCCCAAGTCTTGGTATTGCTACCTTTCAAGTCACACACCTTGACCTGCTTAAACTGGTTTGAAGTTTTAACCAGAACACAATAGTTCTTTTGAGGGAATCAATATTAAAACCAAAATAGTGAACTTAGCTTTACAGTGTACTCTAAACCAAAAGGAAATCCCCTGGAGAAGCATGTGAAGAACGTGATGGGAAAGGACAGACCGCATCTTCTGCCCATCACTAACCTTTTGGAGTACTCATAGCCTTGGGGCTTCATATCAGTTCCACCCACTATACAAATTTACCAGGAAGAGCAATTAGGCGTCCCCATTGTAAGGTGTAGGTAAAAAGAACAGCATATTACTACGAAGATCAGCTGCCACTGCCTTTTTGTATTCCCATAGCTTGGGCATGGCAGTGACAATGGCCTATTATAAATTGAGTAGTACTTTGGTTAATTCTCAAAATCCTAACCGGCATTAGCACTGTTATAGTAACAAGATCTAATCACCTGAAACATTGGTCAGGAGACTTGTGACACAGGTCTTGTAGCGGGAATTCCATTCTCCTACAGAACTGTGCATAGAGATTTGGAACCTCAGTGAATTAGGATGGCCCAAAACTCACCTCAGTACCCCAAATCCCCTTACCGAGCTAGCTACAGTGTCTCATTGGTCATAACAAACTCCCAATGTTTAGACAGACCAGAACATGAACTTAGAATACCTCAGGTATAGTGGAACACATGAACACTCTTTCGCTATATATTCATTGCAAACCAGAACGTGGAGTAAATGAGGACACGTGCATATTTGAAATATTTATTTACTAATGCAGGGTTCTCAAACGCAGTATCTTATATAATACAAGCAAACATATTATAAGAAACAAAGTTATCAGCATAGTTACTAGTCCATAGAAAGCGAACGGTGACAGCATACTATGATGCTGAAATGAATAGGAATTAACAACACCTATTTCTCACCCTCCCTAACTAATATAGTATATTATATCTATGAAGGTCTCTTTTGGGTTTTAGCAGGGCGGGCCCATACCTCAAAATCTCAGTGGCAGAGGATCACATCATCTTCCACCAGCTCTCTGCATGCGAAGCACCATCAAGTGTGTAACGTGTGCTCTAAACAAAGCAATATAAAACCTGCGTAAAGCCAGTTTTTGGCAGCAGCTGCATTTGTGTTATGTCTAGGAAGGTGCAAAGATCAGACCTCACAACAACACTGTGTTGAGTTATCATTGGGGGTTTCAGCACTCACTGTGCAGACAGTGTACCAAGCAAAGCTGATATCAGAGTAATAACATATTATTCTGATGTAAATCACAACGCTCTTCTAGGTTGAAAGCTAAAATAAAAATTATGTATCGTGTGCAAAATGAAGCAAAAGGAAAAATGGTGTTTAAACATTTAATAAGCTCATGCTAACTTAACACAGTATATAGAAAAGCAGTAACTATATGGCCCCCCCCCCCCCAATGATCCGAGCACGGACAAGATAAGGTAAGGTAAGACCAGAATAGGGGCATAACATGAAAGCAGAGTTCAATAATAATGAGCTAAGATAATTTTAATAAGCAGGTGCGATGGCCTTATAGCGGTCAATTTAAAAAATTCCAAACTTTTCAATTCACGGCACACTTTCACTCAAGTCAATAGGTCTGGGGTTTGTATAAAAAATATTTTGTATGCAAATGAGACCCAAAAAACAGTGTAATCAGGAACGTGCTATCAGCAAAAGTTCCGAGGGCTTCTCAGGACAGGACTGAATATGCAAAATAATCAGCAACAGCCTCAAGTGTGAAATCACTGTCATCATCCGAAAACAGTTCAGCCATCCAATTTATTAGTGGGATAGAACATATGTGCTCCTCCAGCACCGGAGCCTCTAGCATTATCAGAGGACAACTCAGTGGGTTCTCAAGAAAGCTCTGTGCCAAGAACTCTTGCGCTGCTGCAAGTATGTTCCAATGACCCAGTAGTCCATGCATCGCTGCCAAGGCCATAATCCTTTCGCCAGAACAAACCAACTTGTGAGTAACTACGGGACTCATCAGGTGATTAAAATCGACATCAGGAGACACAGTCCTGCAGAGACACAAATCAATGGCCCAGTCAAAATCACAGCTCAGGCAATGAAACACAGGCTGGACACATGTGAAATAGGAAAACCAAAATGACAATCCAAATGCCGTGCTTAAAGTCGCAAGCGGCAGTGCGCCATAGTAATCAAGCATCCGGTTGCGAAACAGTGGCAGGAGGGGCTGTGCGGCTTCTAACGCAGGACAGGCATCCCTTTTTAATAAAACAAAATATCACCAGAACGCCTGCAGCCAACGCTAGCAAAACTGGAAAGCCACCAAACAGGCTTGAAAATATAGAATGAAAGAAAGCAGGGATGACTCCAAATATTTTCTCGAAGGAAGTCACGAGACCACTGCTAACTATTTTAAAAAAGTGTGCGAGGCCAGAAGTGGAGGAGGCATTAAAGGTTTGATGAACCAGCTCGCTGAAATATAATGGCAAATCAGTATTTAAAAGCGCCTGCACCTCTCTGCGCATGTTAGCTATGTGAAGGACAAATGTTTCTCGGGCCGAACTCGGGGCCACCTCTTTTTGAGACAAAAGGGCTCTTATTCTACTCATACCATTGAACTCTGCCTTCAAGGTTGGGATGCGTGGCCAGATGGAAACATCTGAATTCCCATGTGTAGGAGGATACAGAACGTTATTGCAACACACCACATGTTCTGATACAGTTACCACATAAGCGATACCTTTAATTAACCCACAACAGTCTTCGTTATTCAATAGTAAATAACTACCGTTTGCCAGTAATGTGAAAGTTTGAACAATTGCGGGAACTGGAGTACCTTTCAAAACACAGGCAAAATTTGGCCGGTCCTGGTTACAAGAACCGTGCATATGGATGTGTCTGCATATCAATGAATGATCAGGTGTCTCTGTGCATTCCTCCCCCTTAAGATAAACTTCTTTCTCGTCTTTCAGGCACCGATAAGTGAATGGAAGCGACCATGCCTCATGGAGAAACGAGCTACCTAATGGTTCATATCTACCTATCACAATATATCGCATACAATATGTAAACTTGTACAAAGCAAATGGTAATGTGATTAACCCGTGTATAAGCCACGTTGCAGCAGTGGCCTCAGCCACAGAGAACGGTAAAGATTCCAACCTCTCAATGTGTAACATGGAAAAGGATGCATCACGCATTGAAAGCATGCGCTGCTTGTCAGTCAAATTAAAAGGGGCAAAGAGGGTGGACACGTTCATGTAATTCCAAGGCACTTTACCAGCCTTAAGTGTCTGCAGGGTCCACGCAAATTGCATAATGGAACGCAATTGATTTTGACCATGGTATAACACAGACACTTCATCATGTACAATATCAACAACAGAAGACACAATATTATTCAACGTGTAAATGCGTGAAGAAAGCATGTTAACCCCTTCGATGCTGATGACGAGCTCAGCTCGTCATCAGCCACAGGGGGCGTGTGCGGATGACGAGCTGAGCTCGTCATCTAACGCGGCTTTTAGAAAAAAGCAGCGTAGCGCGAAAATAACCGCCGCAGCGATGCGGTTAATACTGTTATCCACAACTGCAAGCACCTTTTCCAAATTAGCTTGATCAATTACTCTAAGGCGTTTAGCAGCCTCAATTTGTGAAGTTATCCAGATTTCATTGTAAATCGCATAAATCCATCTTTTAGATCAACCACTAGCCGGGCCTTTTATGAAATCATTTAAATCCACATCATCAGTCAGCTTGGATAGATGTAGTTTAACTGCAGCCAACGTAGAATGTTTTAGCCAATTCTGACACAATTTGCCTACCGAGTAAGTGGTGACAGAATGGTCAGTATCAAAACGGGGATCAGGCCTGACTTGTGTAAATCCGTCAGATAAACCCAGAAAGCGACGTTGGCACGAATCCGAGCTTCTGTGCCACATCAGCCAACCCTTTGAAACCAAACTGGATCTATTAAAGGATGAATTGTGCAATAGTGCTTGCAATTCCCGAATGGTAAACTGTGTAAAATTATTCCAACCGGAATATTCTTCCAAATCAGGGATAGTAGGTGTATTTAATTTTTTATAAGTAGCCAATCCAAAGCATGTTGTCTGGGAAATGGTAGAATTTAAAAACAACATATGATTTTGGATGAGACATGCACTGTGCAAAGCCTCAACGCCTTGTACCTGCCAACTTTTAGAACCCCAAACTGATTTAAGGTCAATGGTTTCCTTCCATAGCTCGTAGCCCTCTACAGCTAACCTGTCTAGAAAGGACTTCGAATACAACAATTTAGTATCGGTAAGTCTAACCTTGGACATGGACTTCTGTGTCATTTTAAAATAAAAGGACTCAGGACTTGATTGATTAAAGTCTGTAAAATAAGTGTACTTTTTCAAAAAAGTACTCGAACTGCCTTGTAAAGGTGCTGGGCAATGTTCCCACTGTGTGTAATTTACAGGACCCCTTCTGGAACTCGTTTTATGCAGATAATGGTTGCCAAAATTTTGAAAGCAAAATAATTCACCATAATTAGCAGAATCTAAATATAAATCTTCAGCATCAAAGGCAGCATAATATTTCAAATCAGAATAATGCTTCTACGGCCTGGATATCCCAATCATCAGAACATATGTTTTGTTTCACCACATCTCCCATGTTTACCCTGAGCACATTAGGGACATTAACTACTTCAGTAGGGCCATGGATCTGAAATTTAACCGCATCCCACACAATCCCATCAAGAACAGTCCAAGCAGTGATGTTAACAAAACTCAAGTCTCTCTTCAGTCTGTGTGCAGAATGTGACGAGGAAAGGGGGGCCAAAGTTCCATTAAGATGCCGAATGCATGTTCTCTCCTCGACATAGTATCCATCGATAAGACGGAAAAAATAAAACACAAAACCAATTGACATAAAAAGGTAAATTGAAAAAAGTACCAGCCAAATATATGTCCAAGGGGGGATCAAAAAATGTTTTCTAAATAATGTGGCATAAATTGCAAAACGTGAGGGTTTTTTCGAATTTTCTGAAAGAGAACCTGGATTCTGTTGCCAAACGGGTTTGCAAATCAGGCATCGATAAGTCAGCTGGATAAGTGTAATCTAGTTCATCAATGTTATCAACAGGTAAAGTACTTAATAAAGGACTGGAAACAGCAGGCATCTCGAGGGACACTTCTGGCTCAGCATTCGAAGTAGTGGCCAAAACAGAATTTCTCACAATCGAAGGACATGAGACTGCCGGAGTCATACTAAGAAGAATCGGCCACTCTGTGTATTTTGACATTGTCAATAGAGATGAACCTGTTTTCCTTACGACCTGGAAGTGGAGGTAAAATGACTGTTCTTGTGCCCTTCACTCCAAGCACAGGAACCGGAGCTCGATATGAAGGACCAAACTCTTTCTTGTTATCGATCTTCTCTCGAACCAGTTCTCCAACTTGGGGTAGCCAGCCAGCTACTGGGATCTGCAACACATCATCCGATGTGGAGGGCAAATGTTCCTTTGCCAGACTGTCTCTGGTCTTTTGTAGATTCTGTAAAACATTGCAATGTTCATCTACGTCAAAGGCCATGGCTTAGGCCACGCAGTCTAGACCGTCAAGGTCCGGGACAAACATCTTGATACCAAAGAGCATTTCGTATGGGGTCCGCCCACCCAGAGACCTTCTAGCGAGATTATTAAGAGCACGCTGCACGCCATTGAGATGGGCCAACCAGTTTCTGCCAGTGCCTATAACTCGTGCTGTCAAAGATTGCTTTAAGTCACGGTTCATTCGTTCCACTACACTATTACCCTCAGGTCTGTATGGAGACGAAAACTTGACTTGGACCCTCAACGAAATCATTGCATCCTTATACGCCTTAGAGGCGAAAGCAGGACCCTGATCCGAATGGAAGGTGCCACAGGCAAAAGTCCCTACAAAGACACGCAAATCTCTTATGACAGTCCGTGAATCAGCGCTGCGATGGGGCCAGACCCATACAAAGCGTGTGCATGAATCAACTGCTACTAAGATGTACTTATACGCAGTATCAGATGAAAAAGGACCGCAGTGATCCAAATAAACGCATCCTAGTGGTTTATTAGAAATGCACAACTCTGTCTGTGCCGGACGCGCAGCAGTCGAAGGCTTAATCTGCTGGCAAATGTCACATTGAAGGACATAATCGCGCGTCTGTTTGTACAGTCCCTGCCACCAGAAACGTTGTTGTAGCTGAGATACAGTGGCTGAGACGCCCGCATGCGCAGACGCCACACCTTCATGCGCCACTGTAATCAACGTAGCCCTCCGATCCGAGTTGGGAATCAACCGTTCCCCAACTTCAGGAATTTTCACATAAGGAACCTTATCGGGACTTAAGTGGTATGTGTACTTCGAAGGGAAACCCGTAGGATATTTACCTCCCTTCTCAGTGGCAGCCACAGCTGCCAAGATGTCATCATCTATTTTACTTTTGGACCTTGTAACTGCTGCAACTAAATATGTCGATACCGCTGATTTCGCTGCTTCATCAGCAAGCGAGTTACCGACAGCGTGAACTCCAACACGCTGATGGCCAAGAGTATGAATCACAAACACAAGTGGCAACTTCTCCTTAAGTTCAGCCACTCTGACCCAGATCATCTTATGTTTTATTGTGCTACCCTTGGAATCACGAAAGTCATTCTGAATCCAAAAGAACAAGTTCTCATTGTAAGACTGGACACAGTAGTAAGATTCACTTACAGTCAGAGTCGTCACACTAGGATCAGTGTACTCCAATGCAAGCATCAGAGCACGAAGTTCTGCTAATTGTGCGGTGCAGTCCCCTAGTGTCTGCGTGTGCACGACACTGGACTTGAACTCATCGTTCACCATGGCACCGACCACAATGGCGCATGCGGAAACGTAGGCATGTTTAGAGCCATGGGTAACCTGCGCCGAACCATCGGTGTAAATGATGCAATGGAAATCCTCCAAAGGTCGCATTGCTAAGGGAGCCGGATGAACGAATTCATACTGTAGATACTCCTGCGACCGTAATGAGGCGTCAAAAATAAACATGATATCCTGAGACGTCAAGGATGCAGCTCATTGAATCCACCGAGGGTGCAAAGCTTTAGAATTTGGTACACTGGCTTTCGTAACTTCCTCCAAGGCAGGACACGGGGTAACAACCAAAATGCGTTTTCCCTGTGACAGGGCACGTTCTTTAAGAATTGCCATCTGTACAGCCGTTAAAACCTTCCCCACAGTGGAAATTCGCATTTCAGCCGAAGTGTACAAGTGTGACTTGTAAGCAATAGGTACTGTGTCTCCCTCATTAAAAGTTAGGTACGTGAAACCCACCGTCCCAGGGAAAATTCTTATCACCAGTTTGGTCTGGTTATCACGAGTCAGTAAGAATCTAGAAGCGAGCAGATCAGCTTGCAAAGATTGCAGTATAGCTGAATGCTCAGGCAGCCAGCATGATTTGGAAAAAGTAAGTTGTATCAAAGCATACAAAGGCTTGATACGCTGGGCATATTCCGGAATGTATGTCCTTCCGAAATTTAAGAAGCCCAGTAAAGATTGTAATTTTTTCAGTGTCGTTGGAGCGCGCAGTTGTGCGCATTTCTCCAGGAAGTGAGGAGCCAAACCTTTACCCTCATTGTTGAGCTCGTAGCCCAAAACCAACACTGTGTACTCTGCAATGTGCGATTTTGCAAAGTTAAATTTGTAACCCAAGTCTGCAAAGGTACAAATTATTCCGTTGAATCGACACAGATGCTCCCAAAGTGCGTCGTCTGTGAGATATATGTCATCCACATACGAGCACGCATCTGGGTCGATTCTCTCCAAAAGAGAGACTATGCGGGCAGTAAAAATCCCAGGACTATTCTTATAGCCCATATGCAAACGCCGAAACTGTTTTTGGACACAGCCGCACGTAAAGGAGGTCCATTGGGAACTTAGACCATCCAATCTATTGGCATAAAAACCATTGGAAATGTCTAGCGTGGTTTTAAACCGCTTATGCACAAGACTATTCACTAAGGCAGAGCCGTGAGTATTCTGTACTGCACAGTTACGGCAATGCGAGTTTAAATGCCGGTAATCCAACACCAAACGATACGAACCGTCTGGCTTGTTCACAGTAAAAAGAGGGTTATTCATCGGTGACACACATGTTTCAATTACACCCTGATATTCCAATTGTTCAAGGATTGCCGCGACGGAAGCCTTGGCTTCACGTCGTATGGGATATTGAGGTTGAGGCTGCGGCTGAGACCGTAAAGGAATTCCGTGGCTCGGGGACAATTTATCCCAACCACATTGATTGCGGTACAGAGCCGGCGCCAGAGCCCACTCTTCTGCAAAATGCAGCGCATCCTCTTTCGAGACTGTGTTCGCGAAACTGGGGAGGATTACCTCCTCCCCTCGCGGTGCTGCGAGAACAAAAGGTGGGGGCCAGTCAGCCTCAGAAAGCAAAATGTCATACGTAGACAAAAGATTTTCCCAAAACTCCCTTTTTATGGTTCGCTGTATGTCACCTTCGATTAACAGGACAATTTCAAAAAGTCTATCAGGGGGAGCAACTCTTGTATCAGCTGTTTCTATCACAACATCAATATCAGTTGCTGTCACCTTCAGTAGTGGACGCAGGGCCTCTCTCACAATGGTAATCTCCGCCGCACAGTCCAGCAAGGTCAGAGCCCATGTCAGATTCTGAAGCCGCGTTCTCACTATCTGTGACATATCGATGCGCTGTTAAAGCCGAAACTTTCTTCTTGGCAAACTGCGGTCTCTTCGGCGTCGAGCCGCCCTGCTTTCCTGCACCGTCTTTCGGGCATAGCTGGTCACGTCCTTGCTGACCACCCGACCCCTGCCACCCCCTCCACCACCGGTCGTCGAGGCCGATGAGTCCTGAAAGGAATGAGGAGAGCGTTGATCAGAAACCTGAAATCGATCAGGAGATTTAATCGTCGCGCGATCGCGCAATTCATAAACACATTCTGTTTGCGCAGGCAACGAAGACGCAGGGCGAGAAACCTGTGTTTGTTGTTGTTGTTGTTGCTTTCCCTGTTTTTGTTTCTTAGGCCAATTCTGTTTCTTGGACTTGGGCTGAACTTCTGTTTCCGAAGCTTGCCCTTGGGGTTGCTTTTTCTCTTTAACAGAAAAAGGCTTGAGACCCTTACTATTGCGACCCACGGTTTTATAAGCCGCCACAATAATCCTCGCTAACTGTCGGGGTTTCTCGGCCTCGGGAATCTCAGCCAAAGCATTAGCTACCTGAAAGTTCACTGCATCCCCCTTGACATTAGCAAGGACGAGATCGCAAACCACATCAAAGGTGCCACACAGGCGCATACCCAACTCAACCGCAGATTCCGGTCTGTGATCATCTTGAACACGTTTAAGGACCGTAGGCAGGACAGCCATAGACGGAGTGCCGTAGCACCTCGCATAGACCGCCTCAAACTTCTTACCCCAGGTCTCACAGTCACCGAGTTCAGGGGCCAAATCTTTTGGCAAACTAAGTGACAGAATCCTGTGTTTTTCACCAGTATTAGGAAATACAGCTTCCAGCTGGTCAAATTTCTTGGCAAGCCAGAAAGGAAAATCATCCTTATCCTGGGGTCGCCTACCCATTACAGCATTGACCACTACGGGACTGAGTTTCAAACCACCCTGTCCGGCCGGAAGCGCCGCACCACCCGGGGGCCCACCCGGAAGATTACGGCCAATGTAGTGCACTAAGGCTCTACTCACGGCAATAGAGACCACATGTAGTCTACGAAGTTCAGCCAGGTTACAATTGCCATGTAGAGGATGAGGAGTAAATCCAGCCAAAACAGGCCAATTCGCGCCTGGAATGGACAAAGGACCTAACCTCGGAGCGGTCAAAGAATGAGGTAGGGCGCCACCAAACCAAACTCGATGCTTCCAAACATCAATAGGTACTTCCTGTGCCCTGTACGGAGTATATTCATTCGGTACAGCAGAGGGAGTGTATGTGTGGAACATACCAGAATTAGCGTCCACCGCCGGAAATGTCACCCACGAATAAAACAGTTTGTATGGGTAAGCAGCATCCGCACTCACCACCATTATCACAGCCAAACCTTCCACTGTTACATTGTAATTCAGCAAATGATTGCGCACCGCAATGCGACTATGCTGCGGAATGTCCACGGGATTGTCCATGACAGCACAGGAACGTAGAAAAACAAAGGAAACTTTGTAGCACAACTGGGTAGTAATTCAAGGAAACCGTTTTAGAAAGATTCAAGCTTGAAAAGACCTATTTCACAAATAGGTAGGTTTTGTTCCGACACCACCGTTTTCCGGAAACGACAGCGAAGGGGTTAAGGATTGAATGATATACTACTCGAGTGTCATGATATAAGACCAACAACGTTTGGGCGCCATGTAGCGGGAATTCCGTTCTCCTACAGAACTGTGCATAGAGATTTGGAACCTCAGTGAATTAGGATGGCCCAAAACTCACCTCAGTACCCAAAATCCCCTTACCGAGCTAGCTACAGTGTCTCATTGGTCATAACAAACTCCCAATGTTTTGACAGACTAGAACATGAACTTAGAATACCTCAGGTATCGTGGAACACATGAACACTCTTTCGCTATATAATAATTGCAAACCAGAACGTGGAGTAAATGAGGACACGTGCATATTTGAAATATTTATTTACTAATGCAGGGTTCTCAAACGCAGTATCTTATATAATACAAGCAAACATATTATAAGAAACAAAGTTATCATCATAGTTACTAGTCCATAGAAAGCGAACGGTGACAGCATACTAAGATGCTGAAATGAATAGGAATTAACAACACCTATTTCTCACCCTCCCTAACTAGCATAGTATATTATATCTATGAAGGTCTCTTTTGGGTTTTAGCAGGGCGGGCCCATACCTCAAAATCTCAGTGGCAGAGGATCACATCATCTTCCACCAGCTCTCTGCATGCGAAGCACCATCAAGTGTGTAACGTGTGCTCTAAACAAAGCAATATAAAACCCGCGTAAAGCCAGTTTTTGGCAGCAGCTGCATTTGTGTTATGTCTAGGAAGGTGCGAAGATCAGACCTCACAACAACACTGTGTCGAGTTATCCTTGGAGGTTTCAGCACTCACTGTGCAGACGGTGTACCAAGCAAAGCTGATATCAGAGTAATAACATATTATTCTCATGTAAATCACAACGCTCTTCTAGGTTGAAAGCTAAAATTACAATTATGCATTGTGTGCAAAATGAAGCAAAAGGAAAAATGGCGTTTAAACATTTAATAAGATCATGCTAACTTAACACAGTATATAGAAAAGCAGTAACTATATGACAGTCTCTTGCACCAGAAAGCATACTGGGTCTACCAAAATGATGAAATCGAGAAACCGGTTGTCAAGTGGAAACTGTGCAAGTGACTTGTGATCCTACACTCGGTTGTTATTTTTATTAAAATATGTTTTTTTTGTCCATTTCTCTATGAAGGTGACGCGTTACACAATTGATGCCATGCCTGCCTTGCAATCATACTACCTTTAAACAGAGCAGTTTTGTTCCATGGAAGATCATCCCAATGTTCTAACATTATTTATCTGGATTCTTTTTATTCACAGTCTTAACATGGACGAGATCCAAGAAACCTGCCAAAAGAATGCTGCGTCTGCTCTCACCGTGGGGCGTAGGGACCTTGTACAGGTACGTTGACACTGTACTTGAGCAACTGTAGTGCATTTGTTTATTTTAACTGCATCCACATTCAGTTAATAAATTGTGCCGGTGAATAGCTATGGCTGACCTTTTCATTCCAGGGGTTTACACTGAAATATTTCCCCATTGACTTTCTTCCGTTAGAGCTCATTTTTAGTGCTTTGTATCATGATGCAACTCAAGTTCCCTTGTAATTATCTAGACTCAAAATATGTACATTGGATTGCATTATATCCATGTAGAACAAAGCCCAAGAAATAGCACTTTTTGGTAGACTTATGGTGCGACCTTGAAAAAATAACTACAGAGCGCACTGTCCCACTATATATTTTTGAAACTTAGCAGGTACATTTTTACTTCAGAACCAAATTCTATTATTGGCCGAACCTTCAATTAATTTTCGATAAGGAAATCAACACTGTTCTTAAAATTAAAACAGTGATTAATGTTTTACTTTCATTTTTATATTGACTGAACCATTGAGCAATTAAATGGCAGTAGTAAGCAGTCATTGTCTGATACTCAGTTTGGTTCTTAAACTTTATTTGGCTAATTAAAAAAGAGCCATAAAAGTACATTTAAATAAAATAGTAATCCCTATAAAATTGCATCGCTATAAAATCAATCATCTAAATTCATACAAAATACAGTTTAAAATTAAAGGCAATCTAATATGAAAAGTATTTTCCTTACGTAGGTGGCACTTAGAATAAAAAGGGCCACATTGTAACATACACAGGGTTCACATAGTGCAATCAGATATTTCACAGCAGCTTTGTATGATCAGATGTTGTGTCTAACAAAGATAGGTTTTAAATAAAAACTCCTTAGATTCTGATAAAATGTACAAAACAATAAAAGGTGCATCAAACTTTCTTCCATCACTTCGACATGGAATCTGATCAGAAGGGCAGATTTCATGGTGGGAAAAGCCACCAAGTGATGTACAATGGCACATCTCAATCGTAGGCTACCTCCGCTCGCAGGAATTGCCACACATCAGTAGTAAGCTGGAACATCGCTGGGTTAGGGAAGAAAGTCACGGATGCTAGATGGTTAAAATTCGTGTCCCAATATGAGATTATGGGTTTCCAAGAAACGTGGGACGCCAGTGACAACTTTTTCCTGGATGGGTTCCGGAGCTTTTCAGTCAAGGCAATCCCAGGGGAGGGCGGAAGGCACAAAGGAGGGTTGCACATTCTCTTCTCCTTAAAACTGGCACTTACCACAAAGATTGATTGCACCTCCGATAACATCCTCTGCATTGAGTGGGTCAGACCAAACTCCCCGCTAATTCTCATAATTAATTTTTACAATGCCCCCACAAGGGATAGTAACTGTTCTCATCTGAAGTCCCTTTCTCTGTTTTTATTTTCATACAAGTCAAAGCAATGCGCTCCATTCGATATCTTGTTATTGGGTGATTTTAACGTCCATCCATGTGGGTGGGGTTGTTTGTCCATGGAGGTATTGGGCCCACCAGGAGCCGTTAGTACTCACTTTGAGCACACCGCGCATGGGGCGGACCTAGAAAACTTACTTGCCAATTTAAATTTATATGAGGCTGAAGGGTCTTGGGGTGAAGTGAGGGCACCGACCTTTGTAGGCAAGGATGCCAGTACAATTATCGATTACATCTTCATTACTCCCGGCCTAATCAACACGGCGGTAGCCTATGACGTGTGCACCTCCCCTTTTAGCGATCACAATCCTGTAGTCCTGACACTGGACATGGGCGACAACACTGCCACCCAGGTTGAGCGTCTGGGGGCCGGTGGAGACGCCCTCGTCCCTAGGGAGCAGGGCCGCAGATTAAACTGAGCAAAGGTTGTCCCGGAGAACTTCATGGACAACCTTGTTCAGAACAGACAAGCTGACATTAAAACCTGCATGGAGAGTACAAGTGAGGGAACGGCCATTATCACCTCCTTCACCGCCATATGCACACAAATTAGCCATGACCTGATGTCCACAAAAAACCATGTGGTTTCATCTAGCCCTAGATGGTTCGACAGGGAGTGCTCTCAAAAACACAAGGCTTTGCTCCAGGCTCTCAAACATCAGCCCAGAGATAGGGAGTTGGTGGGTCAGCTTAGAAAAGAATATAGGCTAGCTATCGAGACACGCAAAAAAACTATAAAAAGCGAGGCATGGGATAGCTTAACATCGGTCAGTGTACTGAGAGATAGTTCTCAATTTTGGACGATCTTAAATCATCCGTATTTTGCCTCCTCTAATAACACCGTGTTGGACTGCGTGATACCAGAGGATGATTGGGTGAACCACTTCAGTAAAATTTATAACAGTGCAGATCTTCTAACTACACCCCATCCCCTTCAGCCTCCTACCGAACCCCCCCTTTTGTCCTTTTCCGAATTTGAGGTTATCAGGGCAATTGAAGATATGACCAAACATAAGGCACCGGGCCCAGACGGAGTCCCTGCAGACCTATATAGCTCGCAGTCACTATTCTGGGCCAAAATCCTTACAAATGTCTTTAATTCAATTGTCATTGTGGGGTTCCCAAAAACCTGGTCCACCTCAACCATCATCCCTATATTTAAGAAGGGCTCTAGATCGGACCCGGCATGTTACAGGCCGATCTCGCTAATCGACTCTGCCGTAAAGATTCTTGGCAGAGTCATTCTACACAGATTAGGCGACATTATTAAGGAGAAGGGGGTGCTCTCTGACCTGCAATACGGTTTCAGGGAGAAAAGAGGTACAATAGAGCAGTGCTTGAACCTCCACATGCTGATTAGTAAGTACACCATGGCCAAGGAGGGGCACTTATACCTGGCCTTTATGGACCTTTCTTCGGCCTTTGACTTGGTCAATAGGGCCAAGCTATGGTCCATACTGGCTGGTATTGGGATTGATCCCCCCCTAGTAGACTTCCTGGCCGCACTCCATGCAGACCTTTCAGCTAATATCAGAATCAACCGTGATGGTAAAACCACCAGACCATTTAGTTCCAGAAGAGGTGTCAGGCAGGGCTGTATCTTAGCCCCACTTCTGTTTACCATCTACATCAACTCCCTAGATAAAGCCCTGGAGGGGACCACACCCGATATCCCTTATGTGGGGGGTCCGCAGTTCCCGTACTCCTCTATGCCGACGATGCGGTGCTTTTAGCCCGCACAGGGGTGGGGTTACAGAGGCTCCTTAATGCATTTGGTCATTTTATGTCCTCGCTAGACCTGTTGGTCAATAACAATAAATCACATATTATGCTGGCAGGGAAGCGACCAAGGCCAAAAAAGTTGAAATCCTTTAGTTGCTGTGGAGAGGGGATCTCGAGAGTACAAGTGTTTACTTACCTGGGAGTGATATTCGAAGAGAAGGGCTCTTGGTCCCCACAGGTGGACGCAAAATCCCTAGCTGTCACCAGATCCACCTCTGCACTTTTGAGTTTTGCCAAACGTCTTGGGTCTCGACCGATGGAGGCATTATTGAAGGTCTACAAAACCAAATGTTTATCTATAGCCTCCTACGGAGCCCCGCTGTGGGGCTACGCAAACTGTGGCAAACTACAAACAGCAGAAAAACACTTTCTCAGGTCCTTGTTGGGTGTTCCACAATCCACACCTGTCCTTTCTATACATACTGAATTAGGGCTGGGTTATCTCACTGACTCACTCCAACTAGCGCCCCTCATGTGTTGGACCAAAACTTGGCTGAACACGGACATTGCTTTGAACCATAAAATCCTCAGGGATTGCATGTCCTTGGATAACGCCTTAAAAATCCCATGGCTGAAATACATAAAGGGGGAGATGGGTAGACTTGGCAGACCAAACCTATACAGCCACCCAAACACTATACTCAAGGGAGATTTGAAATGGATCAAAGAAAACTTCATAAGGAGGGCAGTTCAAACACGGGAGGAGAAAGAACTAATTAAACCAAGAGTTAGAGCTAATTTCCTACTCCTGACTTCGCCCCAAATTGAACCCTATTTAATAATCGTGAGCAGACCTTACCATCGTCACCTGCTTATCAGATTCCGGTTCAATTTAATCCAATACTCCCTGGGCGATTTTCCTGTGTGGGGTGTTCCTGATGAATCTACCCCGTGTAGCTGTGATAACTTCTCTGAGCAAACCCTCATGCATTTCATTATGTTTTGTAGCCACTACAAAGCGAGCAGGTCGAGGTTCTTGGCACCCATTTTAAGAGATGCAGGTTTTGCCCAGGTACGGCCTGCTTTACTCTACCTTCAGCTATTAGGCAGCACCAGGACAATTCTCGGGGTTGCTAGCTTCCTGGTTGCTGCTATGCGTATTAGGACCAGGATGCTATCCCCGAGACAATTGGAAGGGTGATTTTACCACTATGATTTCCGGTTTGCTTTTAACCTCCATGAATTTTACTGAATTGTTCTGCCTTTGTAACTCACATGAATTTTATCAAATTGTAATGAATTTTATCAAATTGTAATTAATTTTTAAATACATGTTGTTTTGTTGCTTTTATGATTTTAAATGTAATCAAATAAAGCTTGTTTTGACTTGACTTGACGTAGCACGACGAAATGGTGTTGCAGACTTGTTACACCAGATAAATAATTGTAACCAGCCTCCTCTATCTCATATGACATATATAGGATGACCTGAGGATTTTGTATTATTAGCAGCCAATTGCTGTCCAGATCTGTACGGAAAAAAGAATCTTTAATCATCCTCTTAGTCAGTTATAGTACCTGGACAGTGTCTGACCACATGGGCTAGTTAAACAACATACTAAAATAGCAACTAATATATGATAACCACTCGATGCCCTATCCAAGGCGAAACAATCTAAAATAAAAGATCTAGTAAAACAAAAATCCTCTTTAGCCCATAATGATAGCCTTAATAACAAGGGCTTATAAGAAGTAAATCTTCTAAGTAATGCAGGCCTACTTCCTGATGAACAATCATAGAAGAGACAGAAGTAGGCATGCAAAGGGGAGTGCAATCAGCACAGCTCCAGAGACCCGCCCCATAAGTAGCTGTAGACAACACTCTAGCCTTGGAAATTTCAACCATTTCCTTAATGGTGCAGCTATCCAATTTGGAAGAAAAATTAAAAATCCCTTGAGAGATCCTACTCATTTTAGCTCTAGTATTTAATATGTTGACCCCAAGATCCATTATCTGTAAATAAAACAGCACAATAGCAAAAGGAATTTACTGTAGCAATCAGAGTAGTATCAATGTAAAAACGTTATAGGTTGTTTATGCTTAGGCCCATAGACCATAGTGAATGTTTTGGATTTATTAATCACCATTTTCTTAGAAGACATTTAATCCCTGAAGACCTTCATTAATCTTTGTTGGCCGACTGGGGTCCTAGACAGCAGAACAGCATCGTCAGCATATGATACTGGAATAGGACGCCCGTCAGCCCGGGAGCATTGGCCTGCATGGCCTGCAAATGGGTATCCATCCCATTAATAAATAAAGAAAACAGTAAGGGGGCTAGCACACAAGCTTGTCGAATGCCTCACCCTACATTAAATGTAGATGAGCACTCTCATTTTGGTCCAAAGCGAACTTTGCTAGATAGATTCCCATGCAAACTGGAGGCAAACCGTATTATTGGCCTGGGTGCACCTAGGGAAATCAGTTTTGACCAGAGTAAATTACGGTCAACCGAATCAAAAGTGCTACTTAAATCTGCAAAACAAAAATATAAAACTCCAGACTTGTCCTTGGTGCACTTCCCAATTAGCAGCTCCAAATTTATACATTGCTCTATAGTACCCATCTGCTTTCTAAAACTATACTGTGCTGAACATAGAATGGATTGTTCTTGTGCCCATTCCTCCAACCTATATAATAAAACTCTCCTCATTACCTTGACTGATGAGTCCAAGAGAGTAATGGGGCAATAGTATTTCAAGTCGGCTTATACATGGGTACAATTATTGAAACTCCCCATGAGGATGGAATCTTATTGCCTACAGCTGCATTTCACACCAGTGTGAAGATAGGCCCCAGAGTTCGGTAGCCGATTTAAAAACATCTACTGGTACCCAATCGGGTCCAAGGACCCATAGTCCAACACTAGCTTGTAGAGCTAATGTAACTTCATTGTTAGTAATCTCCAATGGAGAAATCACTTCACTAAGTTCCATTGTGGCATCATTAGTGCTTTATCCAAAGACATCAGAGAAGTGTGCCACCCAGGCATCGCAAGGCACAAGAGAACAAAGCTCTGGGATATTTTCGTTTCATAGAAATTGTGTATCCCAAAATAACTTAATGTCTTTAGTATCAGATGCATAAAACTGTTTGATCCACTCTTCAACCTGCAGGGTATTCTTCCTTACAGCCAGGGCCTGTTTATATTTCTGGCAAAGGGATTTAATAATAATAATAATAATAATAGGGGGTCTTGTAAAGCGCATGGTGACGCACAACGGCGTATCCCCGCGCTCCGATACGAGCGTGGTAAGAGGCGGTACTGAGGGGAGGCCGTTATTTCACATATAGGAGTGTTTTTAGCTTTGCTCTAAATATCGACTCTGTAGGTTCCAAACGCAGCGCAACCGGAAGTTTATTCCAGCTGGATGAGGCAAGATACCTGAAGGACCTGCCGCCCATCCTAGCTCTGGTCACTTTGGGAATGGTAAGGCGCCCTGATCCAGAGGATCTGAGTGCGCGTGTCGGCTCGTAATGAGTCAGGAGACCCTGAAGTGGAAAGGGTGCCCTGCCGTTAATAATCCGATGACAGGTGCAGAGAGCCTTGAATTCCACCCTGCTTCTGACCGGGAGCCAGTGTAAGGCCTGGAGAGCGGCTTTGGAGGCTGATCTTCTCGGCAGTTTGAGCACCAGCCGGGCAGCGGCATTTTGCAAAACCTGTAGACGGCTCAGGTTTTTCTCAAGGGTACCCAAATAGAGCAGGTTGCCGTAGTCCATTTTGGACGTGACTAAAGCGTGCACTAGTGTCCTGCGGGCTTCGGTGGGAAGGAGCTCCAATACCTTCCTGATGGTCTTAAGGATCCCGAAACAGGTGCCAACCACCCTGTTTACCTGGGGACCAAAGGTCAGATCGGAATCGAACCAAATACCTAAATTCCTCGTCTCCCGGCAGGGAGTAGGAGCTGGTCCCAAGCAAGGCGGCCACCACGCCGACGTCCACGCCGCCCGATCACCCCCTACCACCAGCACCTCAGTCTTGTCGCCGTTGAGTTTAAGGCAGTTGGCAGACATCCAGGCAGCAAGTTCTTGCATGCATGCTCTGAAGATGTCTGCCGCAAGACTGGGTGCGCGCGATAGGGAGATGACTAGCTGCGTGTCGTCAGCGTAGGACACCATGCGCAGGCCGTGTCTCTCAACTATGGAGGCGACCGGGGCAACATAAAGGTTAAAAAGCGTCGGGCTTAGGGACGAGCCCTGAGGTACCCCTTGGTCCAGTGCCACTCTCCTGGAGTAGCAGTCGCCCTGCCTGACTTGAAAACCTCGGCCCGACAGAAACGACTGAATCCATTTTAGCGCTGCGTTGCCTACCCCTGCTATGTTCAGACACTGTAGCAAGATGGAATGTGCTACAGTGTCGAACGCAGCGCTGAGATCCAGCAGGATCAGAGCCATGGTATGGCCCTCGTCGGCCCCCTGTCGGATGGCTTCAGATGCCATGAGGAGCGCCGACTCAGTCGAATGTTGAGGTCTGAATCCAAATTGGGTGGGGTGGAGGAGATTTGTCTCTTCCACAAACTGCATTAGCTGCAAATTTGCCACCTTCTCCGCCACTTTCGAAAAGTAGGGAAGGAGGGATATGGGTCGTAGATTTTCCAGCTTTTCGAAGCTGATGTTGGGCTTTTACGGAGGGGGAGCACAACTGCCTGTTTCCACTCACGAGGCAGGGTGCTGGACCTGAAGGAGATGTCCAACAGGTGCCTGATATATGGTTCTAGTGTCGTCAGGCTGTCGGCCAGCCGTTTAGGAGACGCTGGGTCCCGTGGGGAGCCTGACTTCACTGACCTGCATATTTTGATCAGGTCTTCTGCTGACGGGGTAGAAAAATTGAGCAGCAAGTTTTGTCCGTTCACCTCCCTATCAGGAGCTACGAACTCTCCTCCGACCATTGGTTGGGCGGGAAAGGCGGAGTAAATTTTGGACACTTTGTCGGCGAAATACTCGGCAATGCGATTACAGGTGGCCGCAGAGCAGTCCTCTGGCCCCGCTGATGAGTTGGGGACAGCCAGAGACTTGTATACACTGAACAGTTCTTTCGCTGAGTTCTCGGCATCCATTATTCTACTGGTATAGTGGGCGGTTTTAATTCTCCTGATCAAATTGTGGTATGCTCTTCTGTTGACGAGATATCTCTCTCTCGCCTGACTATCAAAGGCTTCCCTCCACTGCCTTTCCGCTCGCTTGCACTCCCTCTTGGCACCGCGCAGCTCCTCATTGAACCATGGTGCCGATCTCTGTTTGCGCCCGCCCTCCTTAGAATGACCCAGTGGGGCGGTGCGATCCAATGCAGCCGTGATGCGGTCGTTGAGCAATTTATTTGCCGAATCCGCATCGTCGCCTCCAGGGGGGCCTTCAGCAGTGAGAGCTTCATGGAATTTCGGCAGGGAGAACCTAGCCCATTTGCGTCTAGGATAATTGAGAGGAGTGGAATCGGTCACCTTTTGCTTGGGGAGGTGGATTTCAAAAGGTACCAGAAAATGATCAGTCCACGGGAGAGGCACTGGGGGCGCCACACTTACTTCCTCCCAGTTTGCGAATACTGGATCGAGTAGGTGGCCATGTTGGTGTGTAGGGAGTTGGCTTTTTAACTCTAATTGAAGTGATTGAAGATCCTGCAAGAACTCCCTCGTTCCTATGTCGGATAGATCTTCGAGATGCATGTTAAGATCTCCAAGTAGCAGAAACTTGTCTCTCCGCAGCGCTATCTCCGTGACACATTCTATGAGAGTGCCCTTAAACCTCGCCAGAGGGCCCGGCGGGCGATAAACTAAGTAACCCTTCACAGTGGTACCCCCATTAATTTTTATTGTGAACACCCCCACTTCACCTGCCGCCAGATGGACTGATTCCAGTTGACAGGCCAGGTGATGTTTAAATGCAAGCGCTATGCCTCCTCCTCTGCCCTCAGATCTATCCAATCTAACCATTCGATAATCTTCCGGCAGTGCTTGAATGATTTCCGGGTCGGAGTGCGCATCCAGCCATGTTTCTGTAAGGAACAGTAGGTCCAATTGTCTATCCATGAGTAAGTCATGGATGTCGAGCTTAATGACCTTAGTATATTGTGGCGAGTGACATAAGGCCTGTTTTAAAAGACGGGAGGCCATGGTACAGGTATGGTCAGACCAATCTCTGTTAATATCACGTATATTATTTGGGTGTGCGTCAGATAAGTTTTAATAGAGCTAATGTAACATACTGATGGGATCAATGCCAGCTCACTTTATTCGTACTCCATTGGCCCTATTTGGGGCAAAATCATTTACCATAGATAATGATTCACATTTCTTACCCCAGAAAGAGAAGGGCATAATAATGGAGTTCTGGTCACTTAATATGGAAGGGGCAATAGTTGGGGAATATGTTGTCAATAATTGTTCATTAATTTCTTCCCGTAAATGATATGGCTCATTCTCCATTAACATCACAGCCCTATCTCATTAATTGTAAATCATATTTAAAGATAATGGAATTTAATGCTTCCCCGTATTAATTGTGACACAAGGGAGCACTCACCATCCCTGCCCGATTACTAAATCCACAAACATCTGCAGCTGACAATGCACAAGCCTGAAGATTAAAATCACCTGCACATAATACTACAAAATTAGAGTAAATAGGGCAAAAGAAGGCCTCGAGGCCATGGTCAAATACATAATTGTAAAAGTTCACCAAACTAGGTCTCCTCCCCCTTCCTGTTTTATTTATTTTTTTTACTTTAAAGGTTTTATATAGCGCTGGCTAGACCCGGAGGTATCAGAGCGCTTCACATGAGCATCAGATCGTAGTTAAAGGTTACATCGTTACAAAGGTTACACAGTTATTAGAGCATGGCAACATAGTTACTTGTAAGGTCATGATAAACAATAAGCACAAATACGAAAGGGGAAAAGCGCTGATGGGAAAGATTCAGGTGAGGGGGGAAGGAGCTGGGGAAGTAGATAGGTAATGAAGGCAGGAAAGAGGAGGGGAGGGTGAAGGACAGCCCAAGGAAAGAGGAGGGGAAAGGCGACGGGGACACAAACCGGTAGACGAGTCAAAGCAATGTCCAAAGTCCAGTAAGCTGTGATCCCAGGGGAAGTGGTATCACTTCCCTATCTCTGTTGCGGGAGGCTCCCTTTACGCAGTGGACTCTCTCAGAGGGGTCTCTGAGACTCCAGGCCTACGTACTGGATCCTTCCCAAAAAAGGGGAGAGGGAGTGCTTTGGCAAGGGGTGCCATACCATACCTCAGCTGTGAGTGGCTCCCTTGGCGCAGTGGACTCTCTCAGCGGGTACGCTGAGACTCCAGAGTATAAATATTGGATCTTTCCCCAACAAGGGGAGAAGGAGTGCTTAGTCAAAGGGCAAAAAGGACAGGGGGCTAGGCAGACTAGCAGGCAAGGGGAGAGATTCAGGGGAGAGAAGATAGGAGCTAGGGAGGTAGACAAAGGGAGAAAGAGTACTAAATGGGAACACATTTAATTAATGAGTTATTATATAGCGCTGGCTAGACCCGATGGAATCAGAGCGCTTTACATGAGGGACAATAATGTTGCAAATTACATCAGTTAAAAGTTACACAAGTATCAACAAAAGCATTTAAAGAACATAGGGGAACAAGGTGAATGGAGCAGGAATGGTAAGGGGATAGGGTGAAGGTGTAGGAGGAAGACAGGACGTAGAGGCAAGGGGAAAATAGTTACAAAAGATACCAGAAAAAACTTTTTAGGAGCATAGAAGAAAAGGAAAATGGGGTGAGGAATGGAAAGGGGGTGAGGGCAAAAGGAGTAGTGTATAGATACAGCGGCGAGACGAAAACAAATAAAGGGGAAGAGGGCGAGAAGAAGGGAGCGTAGAGTGGGAAGGGGTGGGGTGAAAGGGTAAGAGGGGGAAACAACAGAGAGACGAAGGAAAGTCTGCCCAAAATCCGGCTGGGTAGGTAACGGCCGAGGGGGAATCCACAACCCATCTCCTCTTCAGCTAACAGGTAGCTCCACGGGACATCGGACAAATAGCAGGGTCTCTACGGTCGAGGGAAGGTTCAGAGTGAATGTCCAGGAGGGATAGCAGGATCAAGGTCGGGTGAGGGTTGTGGTTAAGCTCAGGATGCTGACCAGTTCTATTGTCCGGGAGCGTTAGAGCATCGTGGAGAGACCGACTGAGACTGCCAACTTGAGGTCAGGCAGGGGGGTTGAGACCAGTCGGTTCCCAAAGCCTAGGGGGTGTAATCTATGCCGTGAAGCGGCAGGAGAACAGGGCCAGTGTCCGCATGTCTTCAGAGGGGGTGAGTGGCAGGTCTGGCGTGGCGTCTCCAGAGTCATTCTGCAATAATCAGGGAGCCCTCCCGTTCTGCAGCCCCATCGAGCAGACAAGCTCCTCGTGTACATAATTACATCAAAGAACAGGCACAGTAACACATAAGCGAGAACTCTATTCTGCACCAACCTCATAAGCCTAAATCTAGTAGACTACAACTCCTAAACATTACTTGCATTAGGAAATAGACTTAAACTTAGTAACATAACCTGCAGTAGGGAATAAATCAAACCTAGACCGCAGTAGAAAACATAAGACAGTAGGTAAAACCTAGTAAGCATAAAAGCACATCTATAAGCATAAATCAAGGTGCATAAATCACACTACAAACATTACATTTCCTAGCGCCTATAAAAAGTACACTAGGGCCTTGTGCCCTACAAACCTAATAGTACCCTGGGCCACAGTAATTGAGTACGTTGCCCCACAGAGGTACTCTTCTTAACTTTTACAGAAAGGTTATTAGAAATAAGAATGTGTAGACCCCCTTTTGTTTGCCCAGGTGTAGAGAGCTATGGCACCAAAGGAATGTGAGGAAAACCCCTCTCCGAATGTCAGCGCCGTACACCAAGTTTCTTGTATGCAGATATCATCAAAATTAGATGTAACGGATTTGTGTATGATGGGGGGAAAAGACTGTATATGTGGCTAGGGGCTGTCCGAAAAAGTGGTCATATATATGGGGCAAGTGGAATGAGTATAGAGGTAATGTATGTGTTCCGCCCGCCATCCCCTCCCACCCACGGTATAGAATTTGCAATATTGTAATGTCATATATTGGTATATGTAAGCATTTTCCTCCAAGTACATATATGCGATATAAGGAATGTCTTGACACCCTTTATTGCTGTGATGCAAATGTTGCACTGTTGTAATCAATAAAAAGATTTTTTTTTAAATTAGATATAGTATCATCTTAATCAGGATTTCCTAACTTATTCATAAGCCCACACACATTCCAGGTTGCAAATACAAAGTTCCCAGCTTGAGTGTCACTATTCTCATCCCTTGTTATAGCCTGGGTGTATAAACTAGTGATACCATCTGAGATGTTAACAGTACATTCTTGGTTATCCATTATGCAGCTTGATTCCATCCCACAAATATGTAGGGAGACATTGCAATACAGGTTACTATCACCAACCACAGTGAGTTCCCCGAGGTTAACTTCTCCAGCCCTCTTATCTATCTGCCCCCGCAGCTAAGTCAATCATTGCCATTTAAGGAGCTCAATACCTGGTATCCATTAGACACAGCTAGATCAAAGCAAAACTGAGATTGGGGTCTAAGTACTCTCTGTGAATCCTGTGCAGCATTAAAAGTAAGTTCGGGGCTCCGTAGATGGCGATTAAAAGAGAAAACCAGGGGAAATAAAGCCATATTCTGAGTGAACAGAGATGACGGCACTACCCTAGTGACGATTTCATTAGCAAGGCTAGGGTGTAGAAAATAAATAACTACACAATCTCCCTTAAGGTTTTTCTTTAGCGGTTCTAACCATCCCACTCTCCTAGTCAATCCTAGTGCGCTCTATCAGCAGGAAAAATGTGATTGGAACTAAGCCAATAAACAACCTTGTTCTTCAAGGATTCAGGGGTCTCGCTAGCACCTTGTTTCAAGGGGGAAACATTGACCAAAACCATCACATAGGGACAACATGCAGGGGGAGGAATTATTGTTACTGAATCATGACTAGGCAATATGGTATTGGGGTCAGTATGACAATCTGCCACCAGCTGAACCTGTGTGCTCGGAATGGTTGGTTTACCCCTGGTGGGTGTTACCAGTAATAGGTTCCAACACAGGGGGCACACAGATCGCCCCCTGTACACGTCCACCGTCAGCACTTGCTAAAGTATGCCTTCATGCACTATTAGCTCCAGATGAAGCCATAACATTCTGGCAGAGCGATGCAAGATTGCTAACAGTACTCCTGTATTCATTGTGCACTTGTTTGAAATTCTAATGGCAAACAGAATCCTTATTTCTTTTTCAGATAGAAGATTGGCCATTGGTTAAGGTTCTAAAAGCAAACCGAGCATGTTCCTTTTTAACACTATAAGTACTTTGAAGACTTTGATTCATAATATGAATCTGTTTCAGCAGTGATTTCATATATGATAGTAGTTGGACCACAATTTCATTTATTTTGCAGTGATTTGATCCATCACTTCAACTTTTATTTTTGATTGATATATCGCTTCCAATTGTATAAGTGATTTATTCATCCAACTGTATTAATGATTTAGCATTTCTAAAAATGCTAAAAGCTATTGAGAGGTCCTAAAGTAAGAACAAAGAAACCTTGTCTTTAAACTCTACTTTGGGGCGTGGCCAAGATGGCGAGCGGGTAAGACGTGACTCGCTTGTCTCCCCATTCCCGTTGTCCGCCCGCTGTCTTCCCGGCATTGTTACGGCGCACCAGATCCTCAGTTGTGCTCAGTGGACGAGCGCAAACCTCAGGGTTTGCTTTGCTGTGAGATTTGACCAAAGGAACGTCTCCAGCAGCGTTGCCCAGATGCTTGCCACAGCGAGTTAAGATGGTGGCCTGGGCGAGTAGCGAACGGCGCAGCGAGGCAAGGCATCGGAGGCCTCAGCGCCAAATAGACCCGGAGCTCCAAGAGCGCTTCCCACAGCGGGCCCTCTTGACCCATAGAGGGGGTGAGGCGCCTCCCCCCCAGGCGATCGAGGGCGACAGCGGGCGCTGAGAAACCGCACACCTGCGAACTCCGCCGTCAACGGCCATCGGGTCTCCAGACCCTGAAGGTGAGCGACCCAGAGGAGCTTCCTCTCCCATGTTAGAAGGGACAGCCACGTAGCAGGATACCGCTCCAGGCCTGCGGCCCCACCCGGATCGGCGCTGCCCAGTCATAGAGGCCGCTCCCCTGGGAGCCGGGAGTGAGGGATGTGGAAGGGACATCAGGCTGCCCTATAATATCGAACTTACTGGGAGATGAAGAGCAAGAATGAACCACGCCCTGCCATGCCACCCAGGCCCTTACAGGACATGATCTACTGCTTCGCCTGGCAAAGATCTGCTTGCCATGCGCTACGATCTACAGAGGGTAGGGGAACTGTTTGTAGGCGAAGACGTGAGAGCACGCTGACGGCCCGGTCAGCGTCTGGTGGAATTGTTGAGCCCCCTGCCCAGAACTAGCACCCACCCCCCCCCCCACCCCCTCCCCCCCTCGGTGCTTGCAACAGCTAACTTGGAGGCCGCCTGGGGGGGCATCGAGGACAGGTACCCACAGCCACGCACAGTGTTGGGCTGTGCCCCTGGGCCGGAGACACGCGACTGACAGCAACCATACAGGCCGGCGAACCAGCAGCTCTCTGGCGTGTCTAGGATTTAAGGATGTCTGAACGAACCGCAATTGGCTGAGGGCCTGGATGTTTCGGAGTCAGGTGTGCCAAAAGATGATACTGTCGAGGGCCAGATCGAATAGTGCTTGACTTTGTGGTGCTGCATATGTGGAGCGGCGACTGGAGCGGCCCACCTATTGCGCTGCAGTATCAACGGGGTGACCCACACCCACAGGCAGCCGCCCAGGATGGGACAGAAGGAACGAAACAAAATTGAATTAAAGAGGGGCTGCACCGGTCACAAGAGACCTGATCACAAGGCCCCCAGTTTACGCATTACTGCCTCCTATGGAGCAACCACCAACGCCCACATCGCTCAAATTCCCGGTTCCGACCATGGGACATACCCTCACGCCACTGCTTCTCATGCCAGGCCACAGAGCAGGATATGTCCTTAACGCGTGCCAGGAAAGACAGGAACGTGAAAGACATGTTCACCAAGATAATGCAGGCAAACGGAGGAGACGACCGCGCATCCCCACCTGCGCCAGGAGGGCGTGAGCCGGAATCCATGGAGGAACCGGTCATTCGAGCATTCCTGGCCCAATTATTTTCAACCCTACCGGAAGATTTACAAGCTCTCCGGAAAGATCACACCAAAGAGATTAAGTGAGACAAGATATGGATGCAATCAGGGGAGGAAGACCAGGAAGACTTGAGGGAGGAAGAAGTGGAGCACTTGAAGCAAGAGGTGATTCACCTTCAAGCTCAACAAATAGACATTCAAGCCCATGCTGAAGATCTGGAAAATCGCTCCCGTAGAAATAATATCCGCTTGAAAGGCGTTCCCTCCAAAGAAGGCGGCACTGTTATTACCACATACCTCCAGGGCCTATTCCGCCGCATCTTGCAGGAATCGCAGGACTTTCCCAAAAAAACTGATAGGGCCCACAGGGTAGGCTTGCAAAGAAAGGTGCCGGCACCTCCTCCTGACATATTAGCCTCCTACCCAGACTTTCCACTCAAGGAATTCATTCTAAGGAAAGCCAGGGAACAGCAACCGCTAACCTATGGAGGACATGACATTGCCTTATATTAAGACCTAGCAGCGATCACGTTGCAAAAGCGTAGAGACTTCTGACCACTCACAACACACCCCCGTAGACAAGGCATCCCCTACTCGTGGGGACACCCATTTCGCATCATCTTCAAGTGGGACGGCAGGCTGCAGCAAATCAAGTCACTACAGGAAGCCTGTATGGTTCTGGGCATCAACGTCCCTCAAGCAGGCGAGACCGACGATGGAGACAAGAGAGATCAACGAGAGAGATGACTACGAGTTGGACGATGACGGAGCCCGAAGGCCTCCCCCAAGCCGGACTCTGAGACCCTAGCACAGAACGGCAAGCAGTGCTGGCCTCGTTGACTGCCAAACTCACACCCTGAGCTGAAGATTGAGCTGCTTGCTTGGTCAGATAAGTGGTCCAAAGCTTGCCGGGGGAGGCGGGTGGCTGGTGACTGGGGGAGCATTGATCGCCACAAGATGCACCCTACAAACTGTGTCACCAGGGAAATGCAGAGGTACACCGCGGCTCCTGGACAATGGGGGTTACTATTGTTCTGTTTGTTGGGGTTAGGGTGGGGAGGGAGGAGGATCCGGTATCCACAAAGTTTCTATCCATGACACACCTCCTCACTAAGGATTGCCATCGCATGAGATCGAAAGCCTTCCCACAGAAATATTTTTCCTTCACAGGAGAAAAAGGCAGGAGTGGCCCTGCTCATTTCCCCAACACTGCAGGGGGGTGGTAAAGGAGAAGGTGGCTGAACTAAAGGGGAGACTGCTTGCATACACCATACAATTTGGCTCCCAACCCATAGTAATAGGCTCCCTATACACTTCCAACTCCGGAAAGGAGCGCTTTCTTAAAACAGCTCTGGCAGACGTCATGGCTCCACAAAATCGCATGACTTAAATAGGGGGGGACCTGAATATAGTAATGGACGTGAGCAGAGACAGATCGCAAGCCTATTCTTGGCACAAAGGAGAAATATCTGGGGAAGGGAAGAAATGGCTACATGAGCTGTGTTTGGTAGACATCTGGAGGGAGGCACACCGACCTCGACCCAATACACCTTTTTCTCGCACGCGCACAGGTCTTATGCCCGCATTGATTATTTCTTGGGGACGAGGGAGATTACTAGGGCAGTCACAGCAGTGAATATAGATCCTATGGCCCTTTCAGACCACGATGCACAACCGCTCACATATGGTTGCTGTCAAGCCCCTCCCAAGGTGGCTGCTGGAGACTTGAAGAGAATATGCTACACAAGAAAACAGTGATACAGCAGCTCACTAAAAGTTCCAGGAATACTACCCTAAGCTACACCTGACACTACACCTGACATATCAATAGTGACACGGTGGGAAGCAATGAAGACGGTGGTGAGGGGGGAGCTTATAGCACTGTCAGCGGCCGACAATAGGGAACGCAAGGAGTTGAGAGCTAGATAAGCGGCCCATGTACATGAACTGCAAAGAGTACATAGCAGGACAGGTGCGCCCAGGGTCTGGAAGCAACTAAAAGCAGCTAGGGCACAGCTAGCCAGAATAGACTTGAACAGGGCTGAATATGCGGCGTTTAGGTTGACGCATACTTATTACATCGGAGGGGCCATACAGGTTGCCTCTTGGCCAATAGGTTGAGGGCCCAAAGACAGCGAACAAAGGTCTCCTCACTACAGGGGAATGGGCAGAGGGAGATCACGGATGACCAAGAGATAGCCCGCATTTTCAGGGAATTCTATGAAAAATTATTTACAGCTGAGACCACATCATAACCTCCACCATAGATTGCGTTCAATACGTTGCCATATCCACAGTAACCCCGACCAGGCAGCAGCACTGGATGCTCCCATTCGAGTCGAAGTCGTTATTACGATTTCGCGTCTCCAGATGCTCCAGTCCCCCGGCCCATACAGGTTTTCCGCTCTTTTTTATTAATAAGAAATTCTGCCACATTTTTGCCCCGGTTTTGACAAGATTGTTCAATTCTTTTGGTAGCCCCAATCCGATTCCCCCAACGATGTTAGCGGCGTCAATAGTGGTGCGCCCAAGCCAGGTAAAGATAGACAACATTATGGTTCATATCAACCCATATCTTTACTCAACGTCAATTTTAAACTCTTTATCACAATCCTCGCCACTCGCCTAGGTCCCTGTATGTTAAACCTGATAGAGCCCGACCAAGCAGGATTTATTCAATCCCCGTCAATGCGCTGACAATACAAAGAGGCTACTCCACCTAATAGACAAGGCCCTCCAAACACACATGGACACACTCCTATTGACAGTTGACGCCAAAAAAGTGTTCGACCGAGTGGACTGGGGCTTCCTTAGGTATACAATGTCCAAAGTCGGTCTCAGCGAGAAATTCAGAAAGTGGGTGAGCTGCTGCTACAACTGTCCGACAGCGTCCATAAGATTAAACGGCATTTCCTTGCGCTCCTTTCGCCATTCACAAGGGCACCAGACAGGGCTGTCTGTTGGCCCCCTTACTATTCGCTCTCTATATTGGGCCTCTGACACAGAGGGTCAGGGACAACCCCAACATATAGGGGATTCCATTCTGGAGTGAAACACATCCTATTAGCCTCTATGCAGACAATGTAATTGTGGCGTTGACAGATCCAAAAGATTCCCTCCCCGCCTTCTTAGAAAAACTGGACCCATTTGGCCAGGTTTAAGGTTATTGGGTTAACATTAGGAAATCACTGATACTGAATCTGAATCCAGCACCCCTGGCTCCAGGCATCGGGGAGAGATGGATATCAGGAATTCAAATGGTGGATTCCATTCCCTACCTGGCCTGGACTTGGCAGCTTCAGTGTGCCAAACAACCCAGCTGAATTATGCCAGGCTGACACAGCAAGCGAAAAAAGATCTGGGCGCCTGGTGTAAACAAAGCAAAACCAAAGGAGATGATGGACTGAGTGTTGAACATTGCAAGCACTCACCCCCAGTCAACTGGTCTGGGTTTAATCCATCATCATTCTTTAGCTCACTCCGCAGACATGGCCATATGCAAATCAGTCTGGCCCTGTGTCTCATGGGAACAGTCCAGCCCGAACTGCCAAGCCTTGTCTTAGCTGGAGTAAACACCACACTCGCTACTAGAGAGTGATTGCCTCGCTTCAAAGGACATTAACCAATTTGTCTGGGCAGAAGCGAGACCAAGAATGAGTAAGGCTCTGGGATATATGTGGCCCGAAGCCAATGTGGGCTGGGATTCCCGGACCTCCTTAGCTACCATAAAGCGGCACAATTTGAGGTACTTAGTGGAATGGGCAAGGCCAGAATAGGAAAAAAGATGGCTCTTTAAGGATAGAGCCCTTGCTGGGATTCCTCTCTGGATGTTCCCCTTTTTAAAGAAGGCCCAACGTCCAGGGGGCTTGATAGGGTCACTATTTACTAAATCCGTGATGTCAGTCTGGGATGGGGTGGCGACAGCAAAGAATTTAACCACCTTCCCGTCTCCCTTGACCCCCTTTTTTGGCAACAACAAATTCTCTCCTGGGAACTCCGATGAAGTTTTTCCAGCATGGCGAGACACTCCTTGTCGCTCAGTGAGCCATTTATTTGACCTATCGGGCATAATTCCCTTCTCTCAAATGAAACTTGACTATGGGATTCCCGAATCAGAGTAATTGAGATGCCTGCAACTCCGGCATTGGGTACTCCAAGGGGGGGGGGTCAGAGAACAGGGGTCCCGCCGGTTGACCAAATATGAAAAATGGCTAATAACCAAAACCTCGGCTAAAGGATTGATAACAGACATATACAATATGATCAGACACAGCCCACAATCACAGGCCACACAGAGTCAAAGAAGGTGACGGGAGAGAGTTGGGTGGGGAACTTGCACAGAAAGACTGGGAAGGGATCTACTGCAGGACTAATCACACAGCACGTAAAGTGGCCAGCATAGAAACCGCTACGAAAATAGCCACCTACTGGTATCTCACGCCAGTACGCCTACACAGAGGCAACTCACAAAGGAGTCCCACTTGTTGGCGAGGATGCGACAACGAGGATTGGCCGCTGTTGTCCCAAGTACTGGCCTAAAATTCTGGATGCAGTAGAATAGCTATTTGACAATCAGATTCAGAGGCGTCCAGTTTATGTCATCTTAGGCCGCCCCAATCCAATTACTTTCCCACTTAAAAGTATGAGAGGCCACCAGATGGGGCTAGCACTGGGGGCAGCGTTGCAACATATACTGTCACCTTGGGGTTCCCCCACACTCCCCACATACGTAGGTTGGCTGCACAGGCTCCTGCATATTATGGGGATGGAACGAATTTCAGCTACCCTACAAAACACCACTTCCTTTCCCAACATTGCTCTCGTCTGAGTTCAATTAAATAACCCAGCCCAAATATCTAAGAGTGTTGCACAGTTTCTCCCAGTGCCTAGCACATGATGTTACCAATGCTGATCGTGGACTTGTTCTTGGTGATACAGAGACTGCCGGACAGGGGTGGGGGGAGTTTGTTTTTGGTTTGATGCATAGGCAGAGCGTTTCTTACATACGTCCACTTTAAGCTTGGCAACGGTTTCATTCATAAAATCCACAGTGCTGGTGATATGCTTTCTTTTGTTAAAGGACTACATGTGGATTGTACATTCTACTGCAATGCGCTACTCATGTCTCTGTATTGTTTTAGCATCTTTGAATATGCTAATAAATACATTTAAACTTAAACTCTACATTGATGTTTAGATTAATCTGCCTTTGTGCGGCCTGAGTGTGTTACAAGTCATCATTAATAATTATTTAATGATAGTTATGGGGTTCTGCTTGTGACTGAAATCATTCTTTTGATCCTCTTTATGGAGACTTTTGATCACAGATTCAGCGTTTCTTAAATATTCCCGCCTTTCGGGGGGACCATTTCCTGTTGCAGTCACCACCCAGCAGCACTAGATCGTCTCAGGAGAAGCTCCAACCACAGCTCTGTTAGTAGCCAGATATGATAACACTGACCCTTGTAACAATCCACATGCATGCTGAAGTCAGTTCCATTTTTTTTATTAAACACACAAAAGATGATTGAAGGAAATGCTTGCAATTTGTCTAACCATTGGCAGAAGCTTGGGGATAACATTCCAACCTATTCTTTTTTTTGCTCAGTTTTACCCAGCCATATAAAAATCAGCCTTGACACTGCTCCAGTAGGAACAGTCCAGCTCAAACTGGCAGGCCAGATCCTCCCTGACCAGAATACAAGCAACCCATGACTGGTGTTGTCTGGATTAGGCTCTTCCGTCAGGTGTAGCTTGGCTACAGTGGACACTGAGCACAGGGCCCACACCTTGGTATACACCTTGGCAACTTAGGATGTTACATCAGACAAACAAAAGGTAATCAGTGAAAAACTTGCAATTTGTCTGAACACTGGCAGTCGCTCAAGGTAACATTCCAGCCCATCGTTCTTGTACTCATCATTCCACCTTGTTTTGACCCTAGCCATATGCATACTAGTATTGACCCTGCTCCAATAAGAATAGTTCATCCTATGTGTTTGATGGTCTAACTAATTGGATCTGTAAACGACTCACCTCACTGCTGACCCCTCAGCTGGCAAGACTATTTATGATTTCTAGAACACGGTAACACAAACTGGTTGAGGCTTAAGTACAAAATCTACATAAAGGATTTTGGCAAATAGTCTGGAAAAAATGTATGCAATTTCTAATTGACCCAGACCAATCAGCGTTCATAAGAAATCGCCAGAATTTCTATAACACACAAGGGTCTTACAGCTGATTGAGAAAGTCAGCAGACACTCCATAATTACAAAAACCACAGTTGATGGACAGAATGTAAAACAATGTCTTACATTCTCCTCAGTACAAAGATCAGGGCCTAAATCCATCCTTTTTTTGCACTCCACACCACCCTAGGTCAGACAATGGCTATATGCAAATCAGCCTTGACCCTGTGCCTCATGGGAACAGTCCAGCTCGAACTACCAAGCCATGTCTTTCCTAGACCGGAATCAAGCATCCAAGGACCGGTTTCTGGCTATCAGCCTTCTTCAGCCTGGATAGCTTGACTCCAGTGATGTGGAGAGCCTGGGACTCACGTCTGAGCATACCCAGCCCACTCGGGGTGAAAATTGCAAAAACCACAGTTGATGGACAGATGTAGAAGAATGTCCCATGAGGCACAGGGTCAAGGCTGATTTGCATATAGCCATTGTCTGACCTAGGGTGATGTGGAGTGCAAAAAAAGTATGGATTTAGGCCCAGATCCTTGTACTGGGGTGAATGTATGACATTGTTCTACATTCTGTCCATCAACTGTGTTTTTTGCAATTTTCACCCCGAGTGGGCTGGGTATGCTCAGACGTGAGTCCCCGGCTCTCCACACCACTGGAGTCAAGCTATCCAGGCTGATGAAGGCTGATAGCCAGAAACAGGTCCTTGGATGCTTGATTCCGGTCTGGGAAAGACATGGCTTAGTAGTTCGGACTGGACTGTTCCCATGAGGCACAGGGTCAGAGCTGATTTGCATATAGCCAGTGTCTAACCCAGGGTGGTGTGGAGTGCAAAAAAACGATGGATTTAGGCCCAGATCCTTGTACTGGGGTGAATGTATGACATTGTTCTACATCCTGTCCATTAACTGTGTTCTTTGCAATTTTCACCCTGAGTGGGCTGGGTATGCTCAGACGTGAGTCCCAGGCTCTCCACACCACTGGAGTCAAGCTATCCAGGCTGATGAAGGCTGATAGCCAGAAACCGGTCCTTGGATGCTTGATTCCGGTCTGGGAAAGACATGGCTTGGTAGTTCGGACTGGACTGTTCCCATGAGGCACAGGGTCAGAGCTGATTTGCATATAGCCAGTGTCTAACCCAGGGTGGTGTGGAGTGCAAAAAAACGATGGATTTAGGCCCAGATCTTTGTACTGGGGTGAATGTATGACATTGTTCTACATTCTGTCCATCAACTGTGTTTTTTGCAATTTTCACCCCGAGTGGGCTGGGTATGCTCAGACGTGAGTCCCAGGCTCTCCACACCACTGGAGTCAAGCTATCCAGGCTGATGAAGGCTGATAGCCAGAAACCGGTCCTTGGATGCTTGATTCCGGTCTGGGAAAGACATGGCTTGGTAGTTCGGACTGGACTGTTACCATGAGGCACAGGGTCAGAGCTGATTTGCATATAGCCAGTGTCTAACCCAGGGTGGTGTGGAGTGCAAAAAAACGATGGATTTAGGCCCAGATCCTTGTACTGGGGTGAATGTATGACATTGGTCTACATTCTGTCCATCAACTGTGTTTTTTGCAATTGACACTCCATAATTAGGCCATCTGATTTTAGGTTCAAACCTATAATAACTGATAAAATCCCACTGAAAGGAAAATAGCCATCACCGGTGTAAACATAGAAACACTGAAAAAACACATTTGCAATCACAATCTAAGTGCCATTCAAAGAAAGGACAAGATGAGTGAAAGAGACATTTTTATTTCATCCTGAAGGCACCAATACATTATTCTGCTTGAGTTTTGTTGTTTAGGGATGTCACTAAAACATTGTCTCCTCCTCCTTCTGCTTTTTCATGTTTGTGGTCTTTTTGTCTAAAGATGCAGTGTTTAGAAGCATGTTTTAGGTCTTATTTAGTTATTTTATAAACTGTAGAGAATCTGGAAATATTAAAATCATATTTGATATTTTTGCTACATTTGATTTCACTGATAAGTAAAACGGCTGGTTTCATAAGAATCTTTCCTAATATGTACCATCACATTTACCCACAGACCAGGAATGGGTGAAATCCCATGATACAGCTTCCCCCTTTGCTAGTGAGTCAGTATTGATTGTAAGTGAATTGCCAAACACCTCAAGCTTTAAACATTCAATGCAAGATGTAGTCACAGGTATATTTGAAAAGAATGTTGTCACAAAGCACCTGAGATAGTGGTGAAAATGTGACACCAGACGTTTGACAAACAAGGAACGCAGTATCACTTAGAATGCTGCTGAAAAAAGTTCATTCCAAGTTCAAAAAAGATTGGAGTGATATTGCTGTAATTCAGCTACGTATGTGAAAAAGTTGTATGATGGTCTATCAAAATCGATACCTGAGCTGAAGTGTAAGAGATCCTTGTCACTTGCTATATGATATGCTGAAAGCATCTTTACGCTCTTCAGAATTAATGAAGAATATTGACTTTGTAGTCCATTCTGGTGCAGTAAACATTTATTTGGACCTCATATTCCCTGTGCAAACGCCATCTATACACATGCACTATCAGTGCAGAAAGCAATCAATAATTAAAATCAAATTAAAATTCCGTAAACCCCCGGAAAAACACTGTTTCTGTTGTTTTTAATGGCACGAAAATGTGTAACCACTGATAACCACTGTGTTCGAGGCATATCAGCTCCAGATTACCCACTGTGCATAGATGGCCACCTAATGTTTGGCCCGGATGTTTGCAGTTTGTTTTTGTTGTAGAAAATCTTTGTAAGTCACAGGATAGGTGACTCCATCATACTGCGCATGGGCATCGGCTCCTTCCCCAGATTGTTTTTTTCCGCCACCGGGCTCGATTGTGTTTCCAGTGCTCCGTGTTGGAACCGATTTCCTTTGGCGCGCAATCCTCACAAACGTCGACGGTATAGATTCTAACGCGTTTTCCAGTCAACGATACTCTTCAACTCCGAAGTCTTCGATTCCGGTCGTCGACTAAGGCCTTTGGGCCTACCTAGGCCTTTACTTTCAGCTCATGGAAAGGACGCCATTTAGGAGGTGTCCTCAATGTGGGTCGAAGTTTCCCCACACCGATCTACATGAGATGTGTAACCTTTGCCTCTCACCGGAGCACGAGGCCAGAGACTGTTCCGCTTGTGCCTCTTTCCGCTCCAAGAAGATGATCCGGGTCCGAAGAGCTAGGAGAACAAAGGCTCGTTTATCAGCTCTGATTCCAGACGACATCTTCCAAGAGGGCGTCAACGTCCCAGAACAACAACATGGCGTTGACAGCAAATCCGAGGCAGAAGATTCCAAAGTCGAGGACATCACTCCATCACAAAGGGTCGTAAGTAAGAACGTCGACCCCGACCCTTCCTCGACACACCCCAAAAAGGCTTTGGTCACACCAACACTGCTTCCAATGTCCCGCCTTCGGGCTCGGCTAAGAAGCCCAATAAGTCTTCAGGCGACTCGGGCTCGAGTCAGCCTGCCCACGGTGCCAGCGCACATCTACTGGCACCGAAAAAGATACCATCGCCGGCATCCAAACAATCGGCGCCGAAATCTAGTGTTAGCTCCTCGGCACCAAAACCACACTCCGACCCAAGCAGACAGGCTTCGGAGTAAAAAAATCTTCGGATCCGAAAACCCCATCAGCACCGAAAAAAACATCGGAACCGAAAAAATCATCGGAGCCGAAAAAGGCATATACTTCCCTGGCTAAAGACACTGCCAAACAACAAGCTTCAAAGCCAAAAGAAGCTCACAGCTCCGTGCCTCTGCACCAAAAGATCTGCCTCCTGCAGAGGACTTATTTCATCCAGACCCTGCACAAAAGACTCTGGTTAAAGATCCAAAGAGCACAAAAGACTCTGGTTAAAGATCCAAAGACTGGTCGACTAACTCTTAGTTCGAAGAAACGACCACTGGACACGCCTACACCTGCTCCTCATCCAAAGAGTAAGGATATTGCTACCTCTCCTCTAAGAATTCCTTCTCCTCTTCCTCCCTCTCCTCTTCCACATATCATCCCCTCATCACTCCCCTACACCTTCTCCCGTAGCAGATGATGACAACGGAGATGATACCTCTGATGACACAGGGTGTGGTGCAGATAGTGAGCCACCAGATCAGTCTATTCCCCCGTGCTCACCTGACCCTTGGGATGATTATAACACTCCAGACGTCCCTAATGTCCCCCAAGACAACATATATCCCTCTAGGCCTTCCCCGCCAGAAGACACTATGGGATTTAATCAACTAGTACATAGGGCTGCCCAATACCATGGGGTTGACATACATACTGACCCTATTGAAGAAGACTTCCTAATGGATACCTTTGACAATGCACAAAGGTCCGTGTCAATATTACCCATGCTTAAGGGAGTTATTAAGCATGCTCCAGAAGTCTTCAAATACCCAGTTAGAACTTGGGTCATCAACCCACGAATAGAAAAGAAATCTAAAGCTGCCCCTTCAGATCCAGCATATATTAAAGGCCCAGCACCATTAGACTCTCTTGTGGCCTCTAATGTACACAAAAGAGCAAATTCACAAACATCAGGTGAAGCTCCCCCACCAGATAAAGAGTCTAAGCTCCTTGACGCATCCGGTAAAAGAACTGCGTTACAGGCAGCAAACATGTGGCGTGTTGCCAATACACAAGCATTACTGGCAAGATACGACAGGGCACATTATGATGAATTAGAATCATTAATGCAGCACCTCCCGATAAGTACAAGAACAGGGCAAATGAGCTTATACAGGAGGGTAAAAATATCACAAACACATCTATTCGTTGTGCACTAGATGCAGCAGACACTGCCTCCAGAGCAATTAATACCAGTGCTCTGTTGCGTAGACAAGCATGGATATGCATTTCAGGGTTCAAACCTGAAGTCCAAAGTGCCATTCTCAACTACCCCTTTGATGGGCGACACTTATTCGGACCTAATGTGGACGTATCCCTTGAAAAGATGAAAAAGGATACAGATACAGCCAGATCTATGGGAGCCTTGCAGTCGCAAGCTCCCAGACGCTCTTTTTGCTGCTCATCTTACAGGGGCACCACCAGGGGATAATCTTCAGACACACCCTCTACTTCTTACAAGGCCCCCACACAATCCACCTATAGCAGGGGCAACCAGAGAGGCGGTTACAGAGGTAACAACAATAAAGGCAGAGGTAAAAACAACTCCCCCCGCTCTGCCTCCACCCCTGCCCAATGACTTCCCTCCCCTTCCCCAGCCACATTCCACTCCAGTCAGGGGAAGGCTACAACAATACCTGCCAGCCTGGAAAAACATCACGTCAGACAGGTGGGTGCAACAAATTCAGTCAGGTTACTGTCTCGAACTAACATCTACCCCCCAAACATACCACCCAAACAGCATCCAATGTCACAAGAACATTTGCTACTTCTCAGACAGGAAGTAATATCCCTCCTGCAGAAAAATGCAATGGAAATAGTTCCACTGCACCAGCACAACAAAGGAGTATACTCCCTCTAATTTCTAATTCCAAAAAAAGACTGATCTCTGCGGCCTATTCTAGACGTCAGACCCCTAAACCTGTACATACAATCAGACCACATTCATATGGTCACACTCCAGCAGGTCCTTCCACTCCTTTTACAAAACAACTTACTTGCCACTATAGATCTCAAAGACGCCTACTTCCACATTCCTATCCACACAGCGCACAGAAAATATCTCAGATTTCTACTAGACGGGCAACACTACCAATTCAAAGTACTCCCATTCGGAGTCACAACAGCACCAAGAGTGTTTACCAAGTGCCTAGCGGTAGTAGCAGCACATTAAAGAAGACAGCATATTCATGTCTTTCCATATCTAGATGACTGGCTCATAAAAGCCAGCTCATACAGCCAGTGTGTACAACACACTCACGCTACAATCCAACTACTCCACAACTTGGGATTTACAGTAAATCACACCAAATCTCATCTGCAACCATCCCATGTACAACAATATCTTGGTGCCACAATAAAATCTGAATTATCACTAGCCTATCCCTCTCCAGCCAGGATAACAAGTGTACTAACTCTTCTAACAAAGTTCAAACAGCAACACTCTCTTCCAGCTCGAGTGTTCATGCAACTCATAGGAATGATGGCATCTTGCATATTCATAGTATCACACGCAAGACTACAAATGTGTCCACTTCAAGAGTGCTTAGCACGCCAGTGGAAACAGGCTCACGGTCAATTAACAGACCTAGTGTTGGTAGACAGTCTGACTCATCGCTCTGCAATGGTGAAGCACCAAAAACCTTTCAAAAGGCCGACCGTTCCTAGAGCCAGTTCCTCAAATAGTCATAACAGCTGACGCATCGCTCTCCGGCTGGGGAGCTCACCTACTGCATCACACCATGCAAGGCAAGTGGACACCAAGTCAAGTCAAGTCAGATAATTTATATAGCGCACTACCTACCCAGAGGGTCTCAAGGCGCTTAGAAAAGGGAGGAGGATTACTTGTCAAATATCCACGTTTTAAGTTGTTTTCTGAATGCTAGGTGGTTCTGGGTAAGGCGAAGGTAAGCGGGGAGTGAGTTCCATGTTTTAGCAGCCAGGTATGAGAAGGATCTGCCTCCCATGGTGGTCCTGTTGATGCGAGGTACAGTGGCGAGGGCTTGGTTGGAAGAACGTAGTTGGCGTGAGGGGGTGTAGAAGGACAGTCGTGAGTTGAGGCATTCTGGTCCGATGTCGTAGAGTGATTTGTGTGCGTGAGTTAGCAGTCGGAAGGTGATTCTCTTATTGACGGGCAGCCAGTGGAGGTCTTTCAGGTGACCGGAGATGTGTTCGTTGCGCGGGATGTCTAATATGATCCTGGCTGAGGCGTTTTGGATTCGTTGGAGTTTCTTCTGGAGTTTAGCGGTAGTACCTGCGTAGAGGGTGTTTCCGTAGTCCAGTCGGCTTGTGACTAGAGCATGGGTGACTGTTTTCCTTGTTTCGGTGGGGATCCAGCGAAATGTTTTTCTGAGCATGCGAAGAATGTTGAAGCAGGATGAGGATATGGCGCTGACTTGTCTGTTCATTGAGAGTGAAGAATCCAGGATGACGCCTAGGTTCCGTGCGTGGTCTGTCGGGATGGGTGCTTTTCCAAGGGCTTCCGGCCACCAGGAGTCGTCCCATGCAGAGGGGGATGTACCTAATATGAGGACTTCTGTTTTGTCTGAGTTCAGTTTCAGACGGCTTTGTTTCATCCATTCGGCAACTTCTTTCATTCCTTCGTGTAGGTTAGTTTTGGCGGTGCTGGGGTCATTGGTGAGAGAAAGGATAAGTTGAGTGTCATCTGCGTAAGAGATGATGTTGAGGTTGTGTTGGCGGGCGATGGCCGCGAGGGGGCTCATGTAAACGTTGAAGAGGGTGGGGCTGAGTGAGGATCCTTGAGGTACGCCACAGATGACTTCAGTGGCTTCGGACTTGAATGGTGGGAGGCAGACTCTCTGGGTTCTTCCGGAGAGGAATGAGGTGATCCATTCAAGTGCTTTTCCTTGTATTCCGATGTTATTGAGGCGTTGTAACAGGGTGCTGTGGCAGACTGTGTCGAATGCTGCAGAGAGGTCGAGGAGGATGAGGGCGACTGTGTCTCCATTGTCCAATAGAGTTCGAATGTCGTCTGTTGCTGCGATGAGGGCGGTCTCAGTGCTGTGTTTTGCTCGGAAGCCAGATTGTGAGGAGTCGAGGGATTTGTTGGCTTCGAGGAAAGCGGCGAGCTGGTTGTTGACGGCTTTCTCGATGACTTTGGCCGGGAATGGAAGGAGCGAAATGGGGCGGTAATTTTTGAGTTCGGTGGGGTCCGCTGTGGGTTTTTTCAGAAGGGCGGTGAGTTCAGCGTGTTTCCAGTTTTCCGGGAAGGTGGCGGAGTTGAAGGAGCAGTTGATGACGTCTCGGAGGTGCGGTGCTATGACGGAGTCTGCTTTGTTGAAGATGTGATGAGGACAAGGGTCTGTGGGGGATCCTGAGTGGATGGAATTCATCAGGCGGATTGTGTCCTCAGTGGAGATTGGGTTCCAGTCGTTGAGGGTGTTCACGGGGGGAGAATGTTCCGCAAATGGTTGGGTGGGTTGGTCTCCGGGTTGGTTGTCGAAGCTGTTGTGGATGTCTGCAATCTTGTTGTGGAAGAATGAGGCTAGGGAGTCGCAGAGGGCTTGAGAGGGGGTGATGTCGTTGGAGTTGGCCGAGGGGTTGGAAAATTCTTTGACGATGGTGAAAAGTTCCTTGCTGTTGTGGGCGTTGTTGTCGAGTCGATCCTTGAATGCTGTTTTCTTGGCCTTTCGGATTAGTTGGTGGTGAGTGCGGATGGCGTTTTTGAAGGCGTCCTTGGTGCTAGTGGATGGGTCTTTTTTCCAGGCCTTTTCAAGGGAGCGGCAGAGTTTCTTGGACTTCTTAAGATCATCGTTGAACCATGAGGCCTTCTTGCTGCCAGGTTTGCTTTGACGTTTTTTCAGTGCTGCTAGGGTGTCGGCGGTGTTGGATAGCCATAGGGTGAGGTTGGCAGCGGCTTGGTTTGGGTTAGAAGAGTGGGCTGGTGTGTTTAGAAGGAGCGATGCGGAGATCTGGTCGGTGGTGATCTTGTTCCAGTTTCTTTGCAGAGTTGGTTGGAGGTGGTTGGTGGGTTTTGGCTTGTTATAGGTGAAGTGAACGCAGCTGTGGTCAGTCCAGAGGAGATCCGTAGTGTGGCTGAAGGAGACATGGTTGCTGGAGGTGAAGATGGGGTCTAGTGTGTGACCTGCGATGTGGGTGGGGGAAGTGACTAGTTGTTTAAGTCCGAGGTTGGCGAGGTTGTCCAGCAGGGTGGTGGAGTTGCGGTCGTTGGTCTTTTCAAGGTGAAAGTTGAGGTCTCCCAGAAGGATGTAGTCTTTGGAGGGGAGCGCGTGTGGAGTGATGAAGTCCGTGATGTCATCACTGAATTTTACGCGGGGTCCTGGTGGTCTGTAGAGGAGGGTGCCTCTAAGTGTGGTCTTGGGGTCGATGTGGATCTGGAAGTGAAGGTGTTCGGAGTTGGCGAGGTTGGCGTCAGAGCTGGTTGAGATGCGGATAGTTTTCTTATGGACGATAGCGATGCCTCCTCCTGTGTGGCTGGAACGGTCCTTGCGTGTGATCTTATATTCTTCAGGGATGGCAATGGTGATGTCTGGGGCGGAGGAAGCGTTCATCCATGTTTCCGTTAGGAAGGCGACGTCTGGAGAGATGGTGTCTAGTAGGTTCCATAGGTCAATGGCGTGCCTGTGGACCGATCGGGTGTTGAGCAAGATGCATTGTAGGTGGTTGGGGTCGGGAATCTGTGGTGTGGTCGTAGCGGAGATGTTGTCGGTGCCGCTGAATTTGCAGGAGTAGCAGGAGAAAGGTCCATGAGTGTGTCCAGGAGCGGCTCGGACGCAGTTGGGGGCGCGGCCAGGGTTGAGGGCTAGGAGGGTGGCGGCATCGTAGGTGATGCGGGAGGGGAGCGCAGCGCGAGGGGCAGGGGGTCTGGCGCTGGGCGCGGTCCAGGCGCGGACGGGCGTAGACGGGCTTACCTTTGGCGCACCTTCGGCGCGGATTGGGCGCGGTCGCTGCGCGTGAACGCTGCGCGCGGGAACTACTGTCATATATGGATAGTGGAGGGGGAGGGGCGAGGGCGTCTCAGCTGGGAGGCGGGTCGGGCACACGAGGAGCACAACAACAAACAAAATGGAGGCGGAGGGGGGAGCAGAGCGGAGCGCTATTGGCAAACGCGCAAACAATGTTAAAAAACAGCAATTACAATGAATAATGTGAGCGCTAATGAGGCAAAGCGGTAAACAAACAGGCGAAATACAGAGCAGCTTAATGAAGTCAAACTGAGCACAGCAGCGCTACGATACCAGATACCAGCTGTCTGCCAGGGACACTGGGAGCGACCACTCGGACCGTGAGGAGGAGCGAGTCACAGCGTCTAGAGGGTGAGGAGCGCTATTTCAGGATAGTGGGAGGGCGTCTCAGCTGGGAGGCGGGTCGGGCACACGAGGAGCACAACAACAAACAAAATGGAGGCGGAGGGGGGAGCAGAGCGGAGCGCTATTGGCAAACGCGCAAACAATGTTAAAAAACAGCAATTACAATGAATAATGTGAGCGCTAATGAGGCAAAGCGGTAAACAAGCAGGCGAAATACAGAGCAGCTTAATGAAGTCAAACTGAGCACAGCAGCGCTACGATACCAGATACCAGCTGTCTGCCAGGGACACTGGGAGCGACCACTCGGACCGTGAGGAGGAGCGAGTCACAGCGTCTAGAGGGTGAGGAGCTCTATTTCAGGATAGTGGGAGGGCGTCTCAGCTGGGAGGCGGGTCGGGCACACGAGGAGCACAACAACAAACAAAATGGAGGTGGAGGGGGGAGCAGAGCGGAGCGCTATTGGCAAACGCGCAAACAATGTTAAAAAACAGCAATTACAATGAATAATGTGAGCGCTAATGAGGCAAAGCGGTAAACAAGCAGGCGAAATACAGAGCAGCTTAATGAAGTCAAACTGAGCACAGCAGCGCTACGATACCAGATACCAGCTGTCTGCCAGGGACACTGGGAGCGACCACTCGGACCGTGAGGAGGAGCGAGTCACAGCGTCTAGAGGGTGAGGAGCGCTATTTCAGGATAGTGGGAGGGCGTCTCAGCTGGGAGGCGGGTCGGGCACACGAGGAGCACAACAACAAACAAAATGGAGGCGGAGGGGGGAGCAGAGCGGAGCGCTATTGGCAAACGCGCAAACAATGTTAAAAAACAGCAATTACAATGAATAATGTGAGCGCTAATGAGGCAAAGCGGTAAACAAGCAGGCGAAATACAGAGCAGCTTAATGAAGTCAAACTGAGCACAGCAGCGCTACGATACCAGATACCAGCTGTCTGCCAGGGACACTGGGAGCGACCACTCGGACCGTGAGGAGGAGCGAGTCACAGCGTCTAGAGGGTGAGGAGCGCTATTTCAGGATAGTGGGAGGGCGTCTCAGCTGGGAGGCGGGTCGGGCACACGAGGAGCACAACAACAAACAAAATGGAGGCGGAGGGGGGAGCAGAGCGGAGCGCTATTGGCAAACGCGCAAACAATGTTAAAAAACAGCAATTACAATGAATAATGTGAGCGCTAATGAGGCAAAGCGGTAAACAAGCAGGCGAAATACAGAGCAGCTTAATGAAGTCAAACTGAGCACAGCAGCGCTACGATACCAGATACCAGCTGTCTGCCAGGGACACTGGGAGCGACCACTCGGACCGTGAGGTCACATTAACCACCTGGAGTTACTAGCTGTATTTCTAATCCTAAAAGCATTCCAAAAGCAAGTATCAAGCAAAGCTGTCTTAGTCCGCACAGACAATGTGACAGCCATGTACTACATAAACAAACAAGGGGGAACACACTCTCTACAGCAGATATGGAGATGGGCAATACCACTAAAAATCTTTCTCTTAGCCCAACATGTTCCAGGAGTTCAAAACACCATAGCAGATCTGCTAAATCGATAGATACAGCAGATCCATGAATGGGAACTTGATCCACAAGTTCTTCAACCGTTCTTTCAACTGTGGGGACAACCTCAAATAGACCTCTTTGCTACCCACGAAAACGCAAAATGCCCAAGCTTTGCCGCCAGATATCCACACCCGCTGTCCAAAGGCAATGCGATATAGATGAACTGGTCCAGCAAATTTGCGTATGCTTTTCCACCTCTCCCACTATTTCCATTAGTGGTACGCACTCATTCTAGTTGCTCCAACTTGGGCCAAACAACCGTGGTACACCACGCTGCTGCAACTTTCTGTGGTACCACACCAAAAACTATGCCTATCTCCACGCCTATTAACGCAGAACCATGGAGAGATCAGACACCCGGACTCAGCTCAACCTAGCAATCTGGCTCCTGAAGTCATAGAGTTTGGTTACCTTAACCTCCCTCCAGACTGTATGAACGTTATTAAAGAAGCTAGACGTCCCACCTTTAGAGCATGCTATGCAGCTAAGTGGAAACGGTTTGTAATATACTGTCAAAACAACCACATCAATCCTTTAGATGTGTCTATTGAAGACATCATAGGATACCTATTACACCTTCAAAGATGTAATTTAGTGTTCATGTCCATCGACTGCACCTTGCTGCCATTGCAGCATACCTACAAAATAGACAACATTTATCTCTCTTTAGAGTGCCTGCCATAAAGGCTTTTATGGAAGGACTCAAAAGAATAATCCCTCCCAGAACACCACCTTCACCAGTGTGGAACTTAAACATTGTTCTCACACGGTTAATGGGACCTCCCTTTGAACCGTTACATAAATGTGAATTACAATCCTAACTTGGAAAGTTGCTTTCCTAGTAGCTATTACTTCTCTCAGGAGAGTTAGTGAACTACAAGCATTCACCATTCAAGAACCCTTTCTGCAAATGCACCATTATAAAGTGGTTCTCCGTATTAATCCTAAATTGCTTCCAAAAGTCATTTCAACCTTCCATCTAAATCAATCTGTTGAGCTGACCGTATTTTTCTTGCAGCAACAAACAGTCGCAGAAAGAGCTCTTCACACCTTAGATGTCAAAAGAGCATTGCTTTACTACGTTGAAAGTACACAAACTTTTTGTAAGACAAAACAACTTTTTGTGTCTTTTTCACCACCACATAAAGGTAACCCCATATCAAAATTTGGGATAGCTAGGTGGATTGTCAAATGCATACAAATTTGTTACCACAAAGCTAAAGGTATGTTATCTATTCCTCCTAAAGCCCATTGTACTTGAAAAATAGGGGCTTCAATGGCATTTTTATGGAACATTCCCCTAGACGACATATGCAAAGCAGCTACATGGTCTACACCGCACACATTCACAAAACACTATTGTGTAGATGTGCAAACTAAACAACAAGCTACTGTGGTCCAAGCTGTTCTAAAAACCCTGTTTCAAACCACTGCAACAGATACTGGTGGTCGCCGCTAAATGTGGGTACTGCTATACAATCTATGCACAGTGTGTAATCTGCAGCTCATATGCCTCGATCAAAAAATGCTACTTACCAGTATGCATCTGTTCTTGATATGTAGAGCTGCAGAGTTACACACGCCCGCCCTCCTTCCCGGCTACCTTTATCTGTTGCAGTATTATCTTAATTAGATACAAATTACATGGACATCCTTACTTTTCTTGCAAAACTCCATCACTTCCCTAATGGCGAAAAACAATCTTGGGGATGGAGCCGATGCCCATGCGCAGTATGATGCAAAGGAGGAGTCGCCTATCCTGTGACTTCCAAAGACTTTCTACAACAAAAACAAACTACAAACATCCGGGCCCAACACTAGATGGCCATCTATGCACAGTGTGTAACTCTGCAGCTCTACATGCCAAGAACAGATGCATACTGGTAAGTAGCATTTTCCTTTTTTTAGGGTTTTGAAAAAAAAACACCAGAATTTACCAAAAATAGAAACTGAAAACAGGAAAGTCTATCCATAATTAAGTTAATAGCAATTTATGGTGAAAAAGCTTTCATTTGCATGGAGATGGGATTGGACATTGTATGAAAAAATATATATAGACCAATTATAAGTAACCTGGGGGCCAAAAATACACTGGGCAGAAGACAGATCGCTTTGCTCTCCCTCACAGGAAGAGGCAGGGTTATCACTTTATCCACTCTCCTCATTGCATTCTCCGTTGAACTATTTTCTCAGCTGGTCATACAGTCCCCCTTAGTAAAAGAAATGTGCTTCAGGCCTTCAACGTAAGATGTACCTCTTTGCAGATTTCAGTTTGTTGACATTAACAGCCCCCTTACGGTCCATTGAAGCGATTTTACCTCTTCTACAATACTATAGGAGTGTCTCGGGATTCAAACCTAATGTCACTAAATCTGAAATCCTATATCTAAATATAAAGTGACATGTTGGAGCAGAGGTAGAAGCAACCTTCCCATTCATGCGGGCGAAGAAATCTATTAAATACTCCAGTGCAGATTACACCAGCACTCCAAGAATTATGTAAAGTAAATAACCCACTACTCATGAGGGAAATAAAGAATGATCTGGGAAGTTGGGTATCCCTTTTCATCTCGTTGTTGGGAAGGATGACAACCCTGAAGATGAATATCCTTCCAGGATTGCAGTACTTCTTCCAGGGCCTACCAGTGTCAATACCCGTGCAAGATTTGCATCATTTACAATCGACATGTGATAAATTAATTTGCCCGAAAAGTTGACATAGATTAGGTGGGAGAGTGTTGCAAGGCAATAGAGGTTTTAGCTGTATCCCCCTAAGTGACATAAAGATCTATTTTGCAACAGTACAATTATGCATCACATTCAAATGTTCACTTTGTGAATCAGAAAAAAACTGATGCATTATGGAAATGCATTTAATGTGAAGTTCCCATTAGGATCTGTTATGGCTGCCAGAACACACTATGCCAAATGTGGCTTATGTGTGAGATATCATAAGACCGCTTATGGAAATATGGAGCTCTCCCACTAAATCTGCATTAATAATGATTTTTCTCTCCCTGTTTAACCCTATATTGAACTACCCAGACTTCATGTCAGCCTTGGATACAACAGTGTTCACTTCATGGAGAGCAGAATATTGTGCCTTGGTGTGAGTTCTCATCCAGAATCAAACAATTAAGTCATGTATTCAGTGCCAGACTGTCTTCAAGCTTAAAGAAAATTATATTTCCAGATTAGGCACTTGGCATGCACCCAACAAATAGGCAGTGATGAAATAACGTATACTGTTTGAAAAACGGTTCTTGAATGTGAAACTACCAAAGGGATTGTATCAGCCATATATAAAACATTGATTTTTTTTCCAAAACTATTTTTTATAGAGGTTTTATTACCCAGGTAAGTACAGTGTAACAGAAGATAAGGCAGATAAAGTTTGACAGTCACTTTACAGTATTGGTAAAAAGAACACAGAGCCATAGCATTCGGTTACTTTGCAATTGATGCAGAAAATGGCAAGTATAGTCTGGGACACATTTGTGTCACAGACAGAGGAGAAGTACTATAGCTCAGTGTGAGCTATGAGTGGTACATCATTGAGTTGTGTGCATTATCTTTGTGTAACACGGAAGCTTAATTGTTTTGGGTGACCTGCTAGTGTGGAATGTGCTCTGCAGGAAGAAAGGACTGGAACCCCCATCAACTAGAAGGGGCGGCGAAAGGCTAGGGGAAAAATTCAGGTATGAGGAGCCAACGAGGGAGGTGTGCAAAAGGAAGATAGGTGTGTTGGCGACATAAGAGAGATGCGTACTGGGGGACACGGACCGTGAGGTATGGTAACAGGTGCTTGAGTGCTTCAGTACTTATGAGGGTGAGAGGACCCACAGGGGGTCTACAGAGTGCAGGGGGGCCCTCAAGGCCACGCGGGTCAGAATCTAGGACCTTCACAGTCTGTCAGCGGCTCTGAGAGCTAGGGGGCTGAGAGGGCTAAGGGGAGCGGAGTGGTGCGATCCCCATCAGTCAGCTTCCTAAACTGTGTATCCCAGGCTATGGCTATGGGGTGTCTACGGATTCTATGCAACATTGATAGCCCTCACAGAAACCAATAAATGCTGAAAAGGGCTCAGTTCACACTGGAGAAATGGACCAAACGCTGAAGGGACATACCAAGACTGGCCGGTAGTGTTTGGGATAGATAGGCATGCTATAAAACCATATGTGGCTGGTATATGATGCCACAAAAACTAAAACATCTCTATCCACACACAAACGATAAATGTTGGTGCGGGTGTGGTATGGAGGGCTCCACTTTATACGTGTGGTGGATCTGTACAGCTTTAGCAGTGTATTGGAAAGACATTACAAGTTACAAAAAGAAGTCTACAGGCCTACTGATCCCAGTCACAACAATCTTGGGCAATCGACTCATGGGTTGTCGTGAACTAAGGAGGGGAGAATGGATTGTAATCACACATTCACTGTGGGCAACAAAACAGGAAATTGCAGTGAATTGGAAAAACCCTAGGGGCCTGATGTGATGTTCCGGACTTGCAGGTGGTGAAACGTAATGGCAATGGAAATGCTGTCTTTTTATTTATGTGATGACCATAAGAAATGTGAAGCTGTTTGAAAATCGCTGATGGACTATTTGCAAGATGATGCACACAATTTAAAATGCCCAAAATCACTGTGTTATACAGTTCCACTAGAAAAGGTAGGATTGCATATTAGGACAACAAGACTTTTGAAAATAGGGGCTGAGTCCTTTTACACCATCAGAGACTGTTGGCCAAACTTCTAGCTAGCTCACAGTGCCTCACCCGAACCCCTAACCTTCCTGGGCTGACAGGCGATTTTGGCAACCTTGAGCATGTCACTCTGATCCCCTAGGATATCCTGAAACATCTTACCCTTTTTGTTGTTTACTTATGCATACCATGGTAAACACAGGAGAGATACAAATAAAGTTTTCAGTACATTTATTGAAACAATCCGAGTCTTGCATAGAAAGAGTAAGCTGTGTTTATAAGGCAGATAAAATAAAGCAATGTAAGTAGCATTATGAACATGGTGAAAACAATAAACAGTCCAACCATGGCAGCCTGTTTTCTATATATTTCTCCCTTTTACTGCCCGTACTCTGAGAACATAATGGGTGTACCATCTGCCCTATCTCTTAGGCTAGCCTAAGCACCCATACCTGGATAACTGGATCAAGGAATCAGCCTGACATGGAATTGGGAATACCTCTTTCCAGGATAGATGATCAGAGCTGCATATCCAGCACAGCATTCATTCCAGGACCATTGTGGCTGAAGTACCCCTCTGACTCATAGAGGGACAGTGCACTGTTAATACAATAAAGCCACTGTGTCAGAGGTACAACTCTAATGTACTGATGTGTATCGATGTTCGAAGCTGTCTCCAATTGGGCAACGCAAACACTAAGATATCTTGTTCTGTGTTCCTAGCCTTTACAAAAGTGTACAAATTATGTAGCAGCAAAGACTTTCTAACAACAAACAGCATTTACAGCATCTCCTGAAGATTGTGCAAGTAAAACATGTAAAAATAACTAAAAAAATGCCTGCTAAAATGTGTAAAATGTAAAACTAAAATAGAGATCCAAAGTGAGTACAAAAGGACCTCACTACAACAGAGGGTATGAAGATTGAGTTGGTCCCCTGAGGGAGAAAGACAAAGGGTGTAACTAGATCTAGTCAAAGGAGAACCTTGTATCTTAGTAAATAGAGTATACTGTCATAAAAGTGGTGTCTCAGATTAGGTATCAGATGGAGGTGGCAACATGGGGGAAGGAGGAAGGGAGAATTGAAGCCAGTGTTACATATTATACTGAAATGTGTTTTCTTAATATGGAATTCTGGTGAGAAGACAAACAAAATAGTTATATATAAAAGAGCCCTAAAGGTACTTTTTACTAGAGGGTTGATACACTGCTCATCTCTCTGACTTGTTGCTCTTCTCCACTTTAGTTCTGCCTCTAAAGGGAAAAAATCAATGGATAACTAACATCAGTGCCAAGGTTGCGACTATCGTCTTTCCCTTTCTTCCTGTGTAGGAAGGTGGCTACCTGACTATGGTTACCCCAGATTTTTTGCCTTGTGTTTAGCTGGTTTTCGACTTAGTTAGCCTGGTTCCCTGCTAATCAGGGCCCCAGGCTATCTGCTCTCTCTGCAAAATAGATTCCATGTACCCTAGGTGCATAACTGAATTGGCTTGGGTCACCTTATCAGCCCCTGTACAGTGCACTATAGGTGCCGAGGGCATAGGTGCATCCAAGGCATACCAGGGGCTGCAGCATATCTTTTGCCACCCCTGGCTGGCTATCCAAAATTGACACAACTGGCTGATCACTCAGCTGGGGCAAGGTGGTGTAATCACCCCTTGCTTAGATATAGTATGCCTATATTTAAACCTATCTGGACACATATAAACCTATAAGCCACTCCTATGGCAGGCCTTAACAATCCTGGAGGCAGAGTGCGTGGTTTTATGTGAGATGGTGCTCTAGCATGAGCTGAGCCTGTCTTCAGCTGTCAGGACCATTCCCTAAGCTGTTCCTGGATATTGCCATACCATATACTATTAAGTGCATTATAATCCTCGCGGTTATATAGCAACTTGGGTTTGGCTTTATCAAAACATGTCGTGTAAGGTGTCATACAATTTGGAATACTATCCCCTCGACAGTCCTGTCGACGGGGATAGCATTCCACCCCTCTAGAGGGAGAAGACATGTTACTTTACTGAAACGCGGTTGATTTTTAAAAGAGCCTCAGATTCACAAAATGGATGCTTCTGCCACAGACACAAGTCTGACCTCCTGCTGCTGACCGAAACTCAGCAGAGGAGGCCTGAACAAAGGCTTTTCTGTCGCAGGGAGGTGTTACACCACCCCAGACAGGAGATAGTGGATTGTAGCAGGGAGGTTTGAAAGAAACCAGACACTGCCTGGGGAGCACAAGGTTTCCCCTTGCATAATCCGGCCAAACCGGTTCTGGGGCACACCAGCCCCAGTGCGGCCTGGACAAAGGGAAAGGGGTGTATTCACCCCCTTCCTGGGTACCACCCATAGGAGGGGACCTAGCAGGTAATCCAGCCCCCTAGATTGGTATAAGAATGGGAGCAGTGCCAACGCACTCAGATTATCCTGATGAAACATTTGAAACGAAACTCTGGACCCTTCGACATCCTACTCAACGTAGAAGACTGAAGAATCTCCCTTGTGGTCAAGGAGTGACCACCCTGTGCAAACAGGCACCATCCAGCACCTCGACGTCTGCCTTGTTGCAGTTCCCGCCGGAACTCGAGCGACAGAGATCGACGAGATCAAGCTTGCCTGCCTTCTTACAGCCCGATCGACAGTCCCTGCAGAGCTGAGACCCGTGGAGGCGACCGGAAGCGTGGGGCACGCCATCTTGAAAAGACCACGAGACGCTGACCGTGCAGCCCACGAGTGACCCTCGAAGCTGTACACCGGGGTTTGAGAAACCCCAGCCCTGAGCCACTTTTGCACCGAAGCTCACCCCTCTACACTCGACGAGTGCTGCGTGGGGCCCTTCTGCTTTCTTTGGCTCAACGCGTTGGCCCGGTCACTTGCCAGCTGGCTTGTGGCCCCTGTGCCGACGAAACTTGCAATACGACTTGTGATTCTGGTTGCTCCAGACTTGCACCCGCTCCTCTGAAAAGGAGCACCCGCTCTGACCCTCCTGGTCCGAGTGAAAAGCAATCTTCCAATCCCGCGTGGATTGCTCTTGCCAAGTGTTGTTTGCTCCGATCTTGAAGCAGACAGCGCCGACAGTGAGAGCCTGCGTGGGACAGCTCGTGACCCGCTCCTGGACGTCGCAGATGCCCCAGAGCCCACGTGGCAGCGGAGAGAAGCTCCTCGACAACCACCTGATTGCGCCCGACATTGCCTGGTTCCGTCCTGGTTCCACCCTGGTCACTGCTGAGTGACGCAGACTCTGTCCCCTCTGCTTTCAGGTACTTTACGACTCTGATCCACCCTTGGATCACACCGGACACTTCTCCTTCACATCGCCTGCAGCATCTTCAGCTTCAAGCAACAACAACCTGCGTGACGAAACCCGACGCCACTTCAACCCTATGCACCCGCTTCCTCTGGGTGAGGTAACTCGGCAACGCTGATGTTCCCACACTGGTACACGCCTCTAGGGTCTGTGTCTAAAGTTTTGTCCTTCTAGGTTCAGCGGAAGTATCCTTAAACTCTATTTGTGTAACTTTTACGCACCATTGACTCTGCATTGGTGCATGCGTGTGCTTTAAGCGCTGCAGCCGAATCCCGCGGGCTTTTCCCGACTTCAGCATTGCTTGTCCCGACTGCTCCCAGCGATGCCCTAGGCCTAACCACTGTTCGATTGGTATCTCTTATACCACTTTCTTAATATATGGTTTGAGTGGCCACCCGCCCTCATCCATAATTGTGCAACTTTCATATGTTATACTGTGCTTTTGTTTAAACGCTTGTGCCCCTTTGCTCATAAAGAGTACTGGGGATTATTTTAGTAATAAACACATATATTTTTATAATATATACTTGTGTGGTGTCCTTTCATTTGATATTACAGGATTGTGATTGTTAAAACAGCTCGCTTAACACGACCTCTTGAGTTTAGCCTTTAAGGCTGCTTAGTCCATGCTACCACTAGGATAGCTTGTCTATAAGGTTGACTTACAACCAGACACCATAAGGGATTGTTTGGACTGATACAAGGTGGTTCCAGAATTGGAAACATCATATATCAGGCCAACTTCTCACATCCTGCATCTCTCTTTTGGCTGTCACCTCAGCCATAATCGTCAGGCCACTATTACTGCAAGTAGACCAGGAAGTGCACACCAAAGGGAACTCTGCTGTTCGCTAAAATGCATTGAAAGCATTAAAGCAGTGTAAAGAATTGAAGCCTCTTAGAAGATGAGCAAATGGAAAACCAGTTCAGAATTACAAATCATCTTGAAATAGACTTGCTATAAGGGTTCTAAGACTTAAGTATGTGCTCTTGTAGCAAATCTTACAATGAAAAGTAAACTTTCAAATCTTTATTTTGGCTAAAAGCCATAAAAGTACAAAAAGGCATAATGTTAAATAAAAACTCTAGAATCATGCAAGCATGTACCATAAAACAATAAAACCTATTTAAAACGACATCATAAAAGAATATGAATTAAAATCCATCCGGCCAAGACAGAACAATGTCAATGTAGGAGATTTGTAAAGCGCTCTGTTACCATTTGGTGTCCTGGCGCTAGTTCACTGATCGATACAGGAGGCATGTATTTTACCAAAAATCTGAGTTGCTAAAAAGCCAAGTTTTCAACTCCCATCTAAAATAGATAAGGGAAATGGCAGATCAAATGGATAATGGAAGCTCATTCCAGATTGTTTGGGTCCAAGATAAAAACGTATGCCTCCCCAGTTTGTTCTATTGAATTTTGGTCCCACCATAGTTCTAGAATTGGATGATCTAAGTTGTTTGTTAGGCGAGTACCATCTGAATTTCTGGCCTAGATATTGTGGTCCTTGTTTATGCAAGGCTTTGAAAGCAATGTACAAAGCCTTGAATTGGATCCTTTACTTTCTTTTACAGGCAGTCAATGCAGCTGCTTGATGGTTTTCCTAACTGAGACATGTTTGGGGGTGTGAGTGAGGAGTTTTCTAAGATGTTGGGCTCGAAGATTTAGGTATAGGCCATTGCAATATTCTAATCCGGCAATACCAAGGCCGATATGACCAGTTTTGGGGAATTTTCATGATAAATGCCAAAATCTTTTTGATTTTTCTTAAAATAAAAAAGGTGGAGGATGTTAGAGCATTAATCTGGTTGGCAAAGGAGAGCTTACTGTCTATAATTATGCCAACATTTTTCGCTTTTTCGACTGGTTCAGGCAGGTCACCCAGATTCACTGGCCACCAGCTTTAAACAGTTGAACTTACTGCTGGCATGCAATTGTTAAAATGCTTACTGATGTTATGAGGTTGTTTCATGACTGTTTTATGACAATTTTTATGTCGTTGGCATAAGAGGTTAAGGCAAAGCCAAAAGATTTTACAACTAGGGCCAGAGCAGCGATGTAAATATTAAAAAATGTAGGGCCAATAGAAGAGCCCTGTGATACTACACCAGGGAGCTGAAAAGAGTTAGACTTGAACAGGTCCAGGGCTACAAATTGTGTCCTGTCTTCGAAAAAAGATTTGAGCAGATGGAGTGCCAAAACATGCAATCCTATTGCTGATCGCCTTTCCACCAAGATGGTATGGTGGACTGTGTCTGATGACAGATCTAATAGAATGAGGGCGACCCTCCCACCATTATCCAGGGCTTCCCTGAGTTCCTCAACTGATTTGATCGAGGCTGACTCAGTACTGTGGCCGGCTCTAAAGCTGTGTTGTGTCTCGTCTAGCCAACTGTATAAGTTGATTGTGAGACTGTGGGCTGGGCGGACCGGAATAACAAGCGGGGAGGCCGGATGTAGTGCGCTATGGTCAAGGATTTATTGATGGAAAGTATACACAAAGTCCGGAATAAAGAGTTTGCAGGGAAGAATAATCCGCAGGGAAGCTCCCAGCCGGGAGGATCTGGATGGTAGGTAGGTATCCGGGCTGTGGTCCGCTGCGGGGCTGTTGTCGTCAGGTTACGGCTGGTCGATGGGTCTCCTCGGAGATAAGTAAGAGAGAGTACAGGGGTTAGTCCTGTCCAGTAAGGACTACTGAGTACTACCACCGTCACCGGTAAGTGAATGGCCAGGTAATGAACGTGGGGAAGGAGGGAAGGGTAGGTAGGGATAAGAGCAGTCGGCAAGCAGGAGGGGTTTGTGATGGGAGGTGTCCGGGATAAGTGTGGGGACTATAAGTACAGTGCTCGTGAGACTTCTACTAAGTACTAAGGCTGGTGCAGGGTGCTCGTGGGGGCTCTATATACAAGATCTTACAGTTAGGTACAATATTTACACTAGGGAAACACGGAGAAGGATAGAGTGTACTCACGTGCCCCGCCGTAACTCTCATCCGAGTTACGGCCGCTCTCCCGCCACCTCCGGAGGTCGCCACCAATCCTCCGTCCACAGGTCTTCTTCCTCGTTCTCTTCTCCGATCTCCGCCTCCTCTCCGATCTCCTCCTTCCTTCCGCTCTCCGTCGGGGGTTCCGCGCCGTTCGCTGTCTCCTGCCACGAGTCCGCTGGGCTGAACACTGTTTCCTCGCTCCTGCCGTCTTTTCTAGGGTCTCGGCTGATTGCAGTGGACGTACTTCCGGTTCCGGTCAGTTCGGGTTCCGGGTCGCCGGCGGGAGTTCTGCTTCCGGGATCCTGTTCTGGTTCCGGGTCTTCGGGGTTATGCGGATCCTGTGGGCGAAGAGAGGGAGCCCGATGATCAAGGGACGACGTTCCTCCCGGTGTGGGGGTGTGGCCTCCCCGCCTACTCTGCTCTTCCGACGAGGTAGGGATCCCGGATCTTTCACATCCCCTTTCCCTAGCTGTCCTACTAGTAGGGTTGTAAGCAGTTGGAAAACGTGAGAGGTAATCTGCATTGCCCTGGTCTAGTCCTTTTCGGTGTAGTGTCCTGAATCGAAAGGGTTGCAGAGAAAGGAACCACCTAAGTACCCGGTCGTTGTGGCCCCGGTTACGGGCCATCCATTCCAGCGGTGCATGATCCGTATACAAGAGGAACTCCCGGCCCTCCAGATAATACCGGAGACTGTCCACGGCCCATTTAATCGCCAGAGCCTCTTTTTCTACGACCGCATAGTTTTGCTCCCGTGGGAAGAGCTTTCGGCTGAGGTACAGTATTGGTTTTTCGACCCCTCTGTCGTCTTGTTGGGACAGGACGGCCCCCAAACCCTGATCGGAGGCGTCTGTCTGCAGGATAAAGGGACGGGAATAGTCAGGACTGACTAACACGGGTTCGGACAACAGGGACTGTTTAAGGAGGTCGAAGGCTTTCAGCAGTTGGGGAGAGGGTTGTTGTAACTTCTCTTCGGTTCTGGAGGCTTTTCTCAATAGGTCGGTCAAGGGGGCGGCCATTTGGGAAAAGTTGGGAATAAACCTCCTGTAATACCCCAGCAACCCGAGGAAGGCTCGGAGTTCTCTCTTGGTATGAGGGAAGGGTATGGAGTGAATAGCCTGAATTTTATTGTTTTGAGGGCGAATGACCCCCTCCCCCAATAGATACCCAAGATACTTCACACTTTGTGCCGCCAAGGTGGTTTTGGCGGGGTTGATGGTAAAGCCGTGTTTACCAAGGGATTGTACTACGGCCTGCAAATGTTGTAGGTGTTCCCAGCTGTCACTATGAATGACTATGTCATCTATGTAGGCCCCGGCATAGCTGGTATGGGGTCGTAAGACCAGGTTCATGGCCCTCTGGAATGTGGCCGGGGCCCCATGGAGCCCGAAGGGCATTACTCTGAACTGGAACAAACCCTCAGGGGTTGAGAAGGCCGTTTTCGGTCTGTCCTCAGCTTTTAAAGGGATCTGCCAGTACCCTTTGCACAAGTCTAGGGTACTGATATACTTAGCTTTGCCGATACGCTCTACCATCTCGTCTACTCGAGGAAGGGGGTATGAATCAAAGGCAGAGATCTTATTCACCTCCCTGAAGTCTATACAAAAACGAGTAGAACCATCGGGTTTGGGGACGAGGACGATTGGGGAATTCCAACTGCTGCAGGACGGTTCGATTATACCCATCCTCAACATCTGGGTCGTTTCATCCTTTATGACCGCCCTTCGCGCTTCAGGGATCCGGTAGGGTCTCTGTCGCACTGTTTTCCCTGCTTCAGTGTGAATGGCGTGTTCCACAATGGTGGAGTGCCCGGGCATGGAGGAAAATACTGCTTGTACAGAGGACAAGACCTGTCTAAGGTTCTGTTTGTTCTTTTCCGGGAGTTCTGAATCGATACAGCTCTCAAAGGGGAGGGAGGGAGTGGTTGTCATTACAGGGAGGGGCCCCACCCATTTCTTTAACATATTAACATGGTATATTTGGGTGACCCCTCTGGTGGCATCGATATCGAGCTCGTAGGTAACGGGAGTCACCTGTTTTATGATAGGAAAGGGGCCCTGCCATTGTCCCAACAATTTATGGTCGGAGGAGGGTAGAAGCAATAATACCAGGTCTCCAGGGTTAAATGAACGGGCCTTGGTTCCCTTGTTGTACTGTTGTCTGAGAGACCTGAGCGGCTACCATATTTTGTCTCACTATTTCTCGGATTTGGGTTAAATGGGTTCGAAGATTATCCACATATTCCGGGAGGGGCCGGGTTCGGTCGGGCTCAGCTTCCGAGGCCTCGCGGGCCATGTCTAATAGTGTCCTGGGGGCTCGGCCATACAACAGTTCATAGGGGGAATACCCGGTGCTACTTTGCACCTTGCAACGGATCGCGAAAAGTGCCAGAGGAAGCATCTCCTCCCACTTTTTGCTCTCAAGGCCTAGCAGTTTCTTTAGTGTGGTCTTTAGGGTGGCGTTATAGCGCTCTACCAACCCATCTGTCTGTGGGTGATACGCCGAGGTGCGTATCTGTTTAATACCCAGATGGGCACAGACTTGACGCATGAGGGAGGACACAAAAGGCGTACCTTGATCTGTTAAGATCTCCCTAGGAAACCCTACTCTACTAAAGATGGAGATAAGGGCCTTGGCGATGTTTTGGGTAGTGGGCTGTTTCAACGGGACGGCCTCCGGAAACCGGGTGGCATAATCTACCAATACCAGGGCTTATCTGCACCCCGTCCTAGAGGGCAACAGGGTCCTATCAGGTCCATCCCAACTCGGGAGAAAGGCACATCAATAAGGGGAAGGGGCTGGAGCGGGACTCGAGGGGGCCGATACCGGCTGTTTTTCTGGCAGACCGGGCACTCCCTACAGTATTGCTTTATTTGACCGTGTACGCCCGGCCAGTAGAATTTTTCAAGGATAGTTTGGCCAGTCTTTTCGTCGCTGAAGTGTCCTCCCAGCAAGTGACTGTGGGCCAGATATAGGACTTTGTCCCGAAACAACCCTGGGATAACTAATTGTGCTGGTAGCTGTGGGCCGCCTTTTCTGTAGAGGAGACCATTCTTTCGAAAAAAATAAGGACCTACTTGCAGTGGATCCTCATTATCCAGGGCGCGATTCCAGGCTTCCTGCAGTACGGGGTCTTCTTGCTGGGTGGCTCGGAATTCGCAGTCCGTTTCCCAGGGATGAGCCTCGACCTGAGCAGGATAAGCGCCAGTAAAGGTCCTTTTCTCCCTTTTCTTTTGCTTCTTGGTCTTTCCCGGTTTTGAGGGTGATTCGGCTGAAGGGGAATCCTGGGGAAACGGGGCCTCTGCCCACCACCTCTTTAGGGAGTCCGTAGTGTCTTTCAGGAGGTGGGGAAGACCACTGTAGTCGCTTCCTAGTATGACTTGTTCCGGAAGGTTAGGAACTAAACCGACGGTTAACATTCTACCCCCGTCTGACTGTTGTTGTACCCGCACTTGAGCCGTCGGGTAACTCCGAGTGTCTCCATGGACACACTTGATAGCTACTGTTCCAGTTAGTGGTCCAACAGGATGGGGTAGTTCCTGGGGTCGGAGGACACTATGTCTACATCCCGTGTCGGCCAGTGTCATCATCCGGTGTCCCTCGATTCTCACTGGACATCGGAACGGCGGAGGGGTAACTTCGTTGGTAAGACATACATAATTTCGGACCATCCCTATGTCCATTGGTTCCTCTTTTTGGGGACACACCCGAGCTATGTGGCCATACCCTCCGCAGTGATAGCACTGAGGACCAGGTGGGTTAGGTCGAGGCATGACCGGGTAGGGTATCAGGGGAGTAGGATCTGGTCTTCTGGCCGCAGGAGGGGGTCTTTGGGGACGAGCGTGGCTTCCATGTGGAATCCGTAGATGTGGTTCCTCTCGGACCCGTTGTGACTCTTGGGCTCTGCTATAAGCACTGGCTATCTCCACAGCACTGTCCAAGGTCAGGCGGGCGTGTTGTCTCACCCATTTTTGGGTGGCCGGATGTAGAGAGGCCAGATACTGTTCTAGATATATTTTTGAGAGAATCTGGTCTTTGGTGGCTGTGGCGGGTTTCAACCACCTGTTTGCCAGGTCCTGTATCCGGAATGAGAGAGCCCTTGGCGTTTCTTGAGGTCCCTCTTTGGCCTGTCTCAGACGTACCCTGTATGTTTCGTCATCTATTCCCAGCCTCTCGAGAATACACGTTTTTATGTCCTGGTAGGGAGTCTGGCCCTGGATATTGGCCTGCTGATACGCTGCCTGCAGTTCACCAGTCAAGAGTGGACCTAGATAGTGGCCCCAGCGATCCTCAGGCCATGCTGCTGCTTGAGCCAGGCGCTCGAAATTAGTAAAGAAATAATCGGGGTCTTCACCCGAGACATATTTTTGGAGAACTACTGAGGGTAAGGAGGTTGTGGGTCTTGGTTGCCCCATGGCTGTAGTCAGTTTTTCGAGGGCTTGATCCTGAGCGGTCCCCTGTCCCTTAAGGACGTCATGGAGTTGACCACGATCATCTTCGGCAGTTTTCAGGAAGCGTTCCATCATCTTGCCAAGCTGCTCTTGGCTCTCTGCTAGCTGTTTGACGGCGGCCTCCATGCTTCCGGCTGATCCCACTTCTGACACCACCTGTGAGACTGTGGGCTGGGCGGACCGGAATAACAAGCGGGGAGGCCGGATGTAGTGCGCTATGGTCAAGGATTTATTGATGGAAAGTATACACAAAGTCCGGAATAAAGAGTTTGCAGGGAAGAATAATCCGCAGGGAAGCTCCCAGCCGGGAGGATCTGGATGGTAGGTAGGTATCCGGGCTGTGGTCCGCTGCGGGGCTGTTGTCGTCAGGTTACGGCCGGTCGATGGGTCTCCTCGGAGATAAGTAAGAGAGAGTACAGGGGTTAGTCCTGTCCAGTAAGGACTACTGAGTACTACCACCGTCACCGGTAAGTGAATGGCCAGGTAATGAACGTGGGGAAGGAGGGAAGGGTAGGTAGGGATAAGAGCAGTCGGCAAGCAGGAGGGGTTTGTGATGGGAGGTGTCCGGGATAAGTGTGGGGACTATAAGTACAGTGCTCGTGAGACTTCTACTAAGTACTAAGGCTGGTGCAGGGTGCTCGTGGGGGCTCTATATACAAGATCTTACAGTTAGGTATAATATTTACACTAGGGAAACACGGAGAAGGATAGAGTGTACTCACGTGCCCCGCCGTAACTCTCATCCGAGTTACGGCCGCTCTCCCGCCATCTCCGGAGGTCGCCACCAATCCTCCGTCCACAGGTCTTCTTCCTCGTTCTCTTCTCCGATCTCCGCCTCCTCTCCGATCTCCTCCTTCCTTCCGCTCTCCGTCGGGGGTTCCGCGCCGTTCGCTGTCTCCTGCCACGAGTCCACTGGGCTGAAACTGCTAATCTCCTGAGGCGGAAGCCGGGAGACGTCCATTTTTTTAAAAAAATTGTATTTTCACTTGTGTGTCACCCCTAATCCTCCTGTAATTTTAACTGTGCACTCACCCGGCTGCTAGCTCCTCCAGCGGGTAGAGACGCTCCTGAACAGCGACTCCTTCGCTGCACCGACCTAAACGCTCGAAAAATCTACATTGCACCGCCATTCCCGGCGAGGAAGTGAGGCCACGCCCACATTGAGGCCACGCCCACCCGCCACAGTATTTAAGCGCTGCCATCAGCGCCAACTAGCCAGAAACTGCTAATCTCCTGAGGCGGAAGCCGGGAGACGTCCATTTTTTAAAAAAAATTGTATTTTCACTTGTGTGTCACCCCTAATCCTCCTGTAATTTTAACTGTGCACTTACCCGGCTGCTAGCTCCTCCAGCGGGTAGAGACGCTCCTGAACAGCGACTCCTTCGCTGCACCGACCTAAACGCTCGAAAAATCTACATTGCACCGCCATTCCCGGCGAGGAAGTGAGGCCACGCCCACATTGAGGCCACGCCCCTTTCCCCACCCATAAAATGTGCAACCACAGGACGCGCAGCGGACGGGCGCAGCGGGAGCGCCGTTTGCGCGCCGAAGGCGCGCCTAAGGCAAGCCCGTCTGCGCCCGTCCGCGCACGACCGGGCCTAGGGCCAGACTCTATGCCAGTCCCGTTACCCACAAAGTTGAGCTACTCCCGCAAGGAGCTACTCAGCCTCAGACCCAAGAAAACCAGCGCATGCCACGTCCAGCAAGACCCTAACACCCCCTACGTCAGCTGCACCATTTGCAAACCTACGAAGCTACACCTCCCTAAATCCCCGATCCCACCGCCGGTCATCAAAACGGCGACAATCAATTGCAGATCGCTCCCGAAGCATGCCCTGCATATTAATCACCTGATTGACGACCTAAACCTGGACATACTATTCTTGACAGAAACTTGGATCACGGGCCATTCCAATGCCGACATGGTAGCGGCTCTCCCCCCCGGCTTTATCATCCTGTCCCAACCTCGCCCTTTAGGTAGAGGAGGTGGAATTGCCATCATTTTCAGGGAACACCTATCCGGCCGTATTAACACAATGACAACCCCGGACGCAGAGAGCTGTCTCTTTACCTTTCAGCTTACTCCGACCAGTTCCCTCTCAGGCCTTCTGGTGTACCGGCCTCCTGGCCACTTCGCCCCCTTCGCAGCCTCCCTTCTGGAAATTGTTTCCTCCTCAGCCCACCTCTCATCAAACTTTCTCCTAACAGGGGACCTCAATATTCACTTTGATGACCCGTTGGACACAGGCGCCGCCGACCTTATCAGCGACCTGGCTTCCCACGACCTTCTTCTCGCCAACTCAGGTCCTACACATATCAAAGGACATCTTCTCGACCCTGTGTTCTCAAACATCCCTTCCCTCCAATTTACCAACTCCCAACCTCTCCCATGGACGGACCATTTTGTTGTCACTTTCAACATTCCTGGAGCTATCAGGAAACCCCATAAAGCCCCCACCTTCTCCACGAACAGATCATGGGCCAAACTCTCAACAGGGGACTGGGCTACAGCGCTGGAATCTTCTACCCCGAGCCTTTCGACTGACCCGTCCGAGGCCGACACCCAAGTAAGAGGCTGGCTCCACTCCTCCCTTGATAGCCTCATTCCCCTAAAAAATCGGGAGATCAAAGACAGGCCAATAGGTCATGCTCCGTGGTACACTCCGGAACTCCGTGACCTCCGCAAGGAATGTAAAAAAGCGGAAAGATCGTGGAGGAAAGACTGGCTGCATAGTAAAAAAGACACCTACAACACAGCAGTAAGATGCTATAAATCGGCCATCAAACCAGCCAAGTCCACCTTTTACGATAATAGAATTAAAAACGCGTCCAACTCTACTAAGGAATCCTTCCTGATAGTTAAGGAACTACTTAACATCCCCTCTGCTCCCGCAGCCTCTCCCCCCCCACCGGACAGATGTAAGGACTTAGCCTCATTTTTTGACTCCAAAATCACGCGGATCCTGGAATCCCTCCCCCCAATCAGCCCCCCCATCCCGGTGGAGTTAGACGCCCACTCTACCAGCCCGCGGCTGTCCTCCTTTAGAGAAGTCTCCCTCGATGAGGTTACTAACACGCTGGCTAAAATGAGAAGTGGATCCCCCCTGGACCCAGCACCCGTCAGATTCTTAAAAACTGTGTCTCTCAGCACCTCACCTATCATTAGGGATCTTATAAACACCTCTCTGGCCCAAGGCATAGTGCCCTCCTCCTGGAAGGGCGCAGTCGTCAAAGCCCTGCTGAAAAAACCCAACCTCAACCCGGACGACTTGGCCAATTATAGACCCATTTCGCTCCTTCCCTGTTTCAGCAAGGTGGCGGAGAAACTGGTCAATGTGCGACTCTCCCAATTCCTCGAGTCGAATAAAATACTATGGCAGTCACAAACCGGATTCCGGCCAGGCCACGGCACAGACACCGCTCTCCTCTCCGTCATCGAGGAGGCTAGGTGTATCCTGGATTCAGGAGGATCAGTGGCAGTGATCCTCCTGGACCTCAGTGCCGCATTCGACACGGTGGACCACCGTGTTCTGCTCCACCGCCTGGCGAAGGCAGGAGTTGTGGGAGCCGCACATGCTTGGATCAAATCCTTCCTCACGGGACGCTCATTTCAGGTGTGGGACGGCAACTCCCGATCAGACCCCCTCCCGCTCACGCGTGGTGTGCCCCAGGGGTCCTCGCTCAGTCCCACCCTGTTTAATGTCTACATGGCCCCGCTGGAGGACGTGGTCACCCGCTATGGGATAAAAATAGTCAATTATGCCGACGACACACAACTCGTCGTCTCCCTGTCCCAGTTAGACAAGAACCCTGAAATCTTACTTAACTGTCTGCAAGACATACATACCTGGATGTGTGAATCCGCGCTGAAACTGAACGGGACAAAAACAGAAATCATGCTGCTGGGCAACAAATGGTCTTCTGTCCCTCCCTCAGCCTGGCCAGACTCCTTCGGTGACATCCCCACGCCCAAGACTGAAATTAAAACACTGGGCTTCTGGCTGGAGCAGGACCTTTCCTTGAAGACCCAGGCAGTCAAGACCGCGGGCACATGCTTTAGTCTTCTCCGCTCAATTAGGAATATCCTCCCCCTCCTGCCCCCCCTGTCCAGGAAACTTCTGGTGCAAGGGCTCATACTATCACGCCTGGACTACGGGAACGCCGCATATCTCGGTGCACCTGAAACCACCCTGACCAAACTTCAGCGCGTACAAAATGCCGCGGCGAGACTCATTCTCAAACTTCCCCCTAGAGCCCATACCACACCAGCCCTCAAATCGCTGCACTGGCTACCGGTCCGCCAGCGAGTGGAGTTTAAGGCCCTGTGCATCACGCACAAACTCATTAATGGGGTTGGACCTGCCACCCTCAAAGATATGATCACACCTTATAAAGCCCACAGAAATCTCCGCTCGGACAACGAACATCTGGCCACAGTCCCAAGATTCAAGAAGGCGCGCACCGGTGGACGACGATTCTCGGTCAAGGCCTCCTCCACATGGAACGCACTCCCTCGTCTGCTGCGTTGGGAACCTAGCCACACGGTGTTCCGCAAAAGACTCAAAACCCTCCTCTTCCCCAAATAGTTCCTGGTTCTCGCCCGTCCCGGATTTTACAGTATTATAGCGCGGGGATGCCTTCGGGTCACCAGGCGCTCTACAAATCTCAAAATAAATAAATAAAACACTGTTTCCTCGCTCCTGCCGTCTTTTCTAGGGTCTCGGCTGATTGCAGTGGACGTACTTCCGGTTCCGGTCAGTTCGGGTTCCGGGTCGCCGGCAGGAGTTCTGCTTCCGGGATCCTGTTCTGGTTCCGGGTCTTCGGGGTTATGCGGATCCTGTGGGCGAAGAGAGGGAGCCCGATGATCAAGGGACGACGTTCCTCCCGGTGTGGGGGTGTGGCCTCCCCGCCTACTCTGCTCTTCCGACGAGGTAGGGATCCCGGATCTTTCACATTGATGTATTCCTTAAGTGGTTTATTCATGGCCCTCTCTAGGAGTGTGGTGGGAAAAGGAAGACGTGAAATAGAACGATAATTGCTAAGTTCCTCTGGGTCTAGGTTGGATTTCTTTAAAAATGGCCGAATAGATGCGGTTTTCCACATCTTAGGGAAAACTCCTGTCTTAAAGATTAAATTGAAGACATTAGACAGGTTGTCCGCTATGATCTCTTGCGCCTATTTTACCACCGCCACTGGGCAGGGGTCAGTCGGTGAGCCTGATTTAATTTTCGCAATAAGATTGCCACTAATAACTAAAGAGCTGAGCGATTTAGAAATATTGCCTCCACCTTTTTTAGTTTTTTTGCTGTTGGGATTTTTCTCGTGGTCAAGTGATTTCATTTACATAGGTAGATGAAGTGGTAGAAAAGATCCATTGTAATAACTTGTACCATAAAATACTCTCTGCAACCACCAGCCCTTTACAGAAACCCTGCATCAGTTAGGGAGGATTTTCTTCCTAGGTTCAAGATAAGCCAAAATCATATATTATGGGGATACTCATTTTGATTTAGGATTGTCAAGTTTGTATCTCCACTTATTCCAGTCAAACAGTAAGAGCAATCCTATTATATCTAGTCAGTATTATGTTAAATGAGACATCAAAGTCAGACATCTCTCACACATGTTCATCACGTGTTTTTGAATATTTCTGCAGGATATGTGTCTTTGGTAAAAAAAATAGTTTATCAAGCCTGTACTTACATCAATGGAGGGCTAGTTGTCTCTACTTAAAACAATAATGTTCTTATTTTTATTTCTTTATGAGCTTTTGTTGGGCACTTTTCACTGACTCATGAAGTTGCAAAGCATGGTTGAGCCCTCGCTTCAAAGTGCAATATATCTTTACCTTTAACTTCCTATAGCAAATGTTGACTTTCTACAAGCATCATCCGTGCTTTTTGTGTTCCTAATTCCCATTGAGTCCAGATTTGCTATCTGCTTTCTGTAAAAGCTGTCTTAGAAAAGCATTACTCTTTCCTAAAGCCTACAGTGTGGGGCATGTTTTGAATACAGAAACAAGCTGCAAAATTACAGCTATCCACTACAAGTCATGTGTTTTAAAAGTCAGTGCCATTGAATATATATATATTTTTTTAATGAGGTTACTTTAGCTTAGTTATTAACCTAGTTCATAGACGTTGGAGGTTGTCAGTGATTTGGAACATTCAGAAAAAACATGTCATGTCCGTATCAAAGAGGACAATTATTGGAAGTGTTTTTTCAGCCACTCTATTTGTCTTCTTTGGTTTTGATAGTGTTACCAGCTCTCATATTGTTTAGGACATAGTCACCCCTTGGGACTTGTAAGGTGCCATCACTAGGCTCAGGATGCTTGACTTATGTTGGAAGATTCTTGGTAATCAGTAGATCCTTTAATGCTTCAGTCATATCACATTAATGACTCCACCCTTTTAAACTGTCACTTCATTTCTCCTGCACAGGTATGGTCATTGGCAGCAGTTGCCACAGACCTCTGTCTCAGCCCAAAGTCAGACCCGGATCAAGAGACACCCTGGGCCCGTCATCCATTTGGACGGCAGCTTCTGGAATCCTTGTAGGTTACTAAAATGTTTATATTTCTATGAACCATTTTGTTCTTGCACTTCCATTGAAAGAATTCAACATATGAGTGTTTTTATAATGTTGTTTTTACTGGACCTTTATTGCAGATTACTGGCCACATTTATTTAGGTATTACATTTGTCTTATGCCAAAAAGGTCACATATATTAGTCAAACATGGGATGAGTAAGAAATCAACATAAAAGTGAGATTTTGTGAGCTACCATCTTCTGTGTCCAAGTAGCAGTTCTGATTGGATAGGTATTCTATGCCATGCCTGAGTCGTAGTTTTAACAAAAGGGGAAAAAAGTGAAATTGTATTCCCAAGGGCAGAGATGGGGGCCATACACAGGGTTCTTGATGAGTTTATTTGTACTGGCTGCAGATAGGTAGTTATAAGGGATAGTAACAACTAAGATTAATTATTTGTGTTTTTTAATATTGCATGTGTGGTGTCATACAGATAAAGAACAATTTGACTTGTACAGAAGAGGGGAAGATCATGTGTGCAGAGAAGGTTCATACAGAGGAGAGAAAAAGAAGGCTGTACAAAAGTGTTGAGTTTCATACAAAATAATAAATTTAGAGTTTGTACATAGGTCGTGAATGAATTAAAAAGCTAATGATTAGGGTTCCCTCTCATATATATAAAAGGTAGGTTACCTGCAGAGGGAAGAGTTAAATGTAAAGCGCACTGCTGCCCTGAGGCGTTGTGGCGCTGTAGACCGCTGGGGAACCTGTCCTGGCTATCCCTGTGAGATGGTCCCTACTGGGTATCTCCAAGGTGAAACCAGGCATCCCCGGCGAATGTGGGGGGCCGTTGTAGAGATGAGGCAAGCTAATGCCCAGAGTGATCCCTGGTTAGAGTAGGTACCGAGGCGAGAATTATCGAGTCCGCTGACCTTGGTCCACGACCCTGCCGCTTCGGGAATTGAACCCTGGTCCCGGGCTGTTCTCTGCTTCCGGGTCTGCCGCCTCTAACCAGTGAGCCACACCACTCCACTCAGTTAGAATATAGATGAGTTGTAAAGTTGTATGGGAGAGATGACTCAATTTTATTTCTGAACTTATTACACGAGAGAGAGGAGGATGTAATTTGTATTCAGAAAATGCTCTCCTGGGAAGTAATTTTCCTCACTACTCTTTAAAATTCACAATCCATCTGAAATGTATGATGAGACCCTTTTCTTAAAGAGGGCAACTGGCTGTGGGAAGTAATGGAGTAATCAGAAAACTAAAAGGACCATCACTTTGAACCATTTGGACACTTAGTGGATGAGAAAAGCATGTGATCATTACCCTAAGAAGGTCCAGGTTGATTGTGCCCTTAAGGAAAGTTTGAAACCGGTGCAGAATTATGCTTTATACAGCACAATTTTAGAAGACCTGGGCCAAAAAGTAACATTTTTACCAGCCAATCATAAAAAATGGCATTTATGAAGTATTCCTAAACTATCTTCACACAAATGGGGCCATACATTGGATTGTACAGAACAAATTTCAAGTAAATTGACCACAAAAGCCATAGAATTTACACCCAGCCATAAAGTACCTGGGTGGAGGCCTTAGATACCCGGACTGAGTGCCAAACAAGACTAATACTCCCACTTTTATTGAAGTGTAAATTCTAACCCCATTTCCCCCCGTATCAAGACAACCTGGTAAAAATGAAGCATTTTCCAGTCCAATATCCCTTCACTTGGCTAACAACATTTGGGTTTAAACGCATATCATATAATTTTGATGTGCAATTTTGCATGTACTGTGATTTTAAAAACTGTTTACAGCATTATTATTCACATCTTCTTTCATATTTACACCCTAGCCCCTCCAAGAAGGCATACAGTCATATATTATGAAAATAATATAATCAAATCTCACATCCGTATAAATAAAGCAAGTTTCACCAAAACAAAACTTGTCCTTTTTCATAGTAACATTCGGTCACCAAAATACATACTTTGGAAAAAAGATCCCCTAGTTTTGTTCTCAAATACCAAATATGAATTTTCATGAAGCAGTCACATTTAGACAGCCCCACACCTAGAACATGGATTAAAAATCCGCATATCACATTCATTTGGGGAATTCTGAATACATAATAGTTGTCGCCATGAAATGCTAAGAATGTCCTTCCAATTTCAGAACAAACAGAAGCCCTGGGCAAGGCCACCTTATGACTGGCATAGGCACAGGCACAGTAATGAAGAAGATGCAGACAATATGCAAAGCATAGCAACCTGATGCAATGTCACTATTATATCAGGGATGGGCTAGTTTGGTGCCCAGGGTACCACCAGTAGGCCAATGAGTCACTCTATGCCTGCGCTTCCATATTAGTTAGGATGCTCATTCAATGCCAAGAATGGTTACCCTATGGCATACCTCAATAATACCTAAAATACTCACAATATGTCATGAAGGGCCACCTCCAATAAATACTTCTTCCTGCAGATTCCTCACCTCCTGAACATCCTCCAGGTACTGATCCGGAAACTTTTCCTCAGTAATAGCTCCCTTGCATGGTCTGGTGGTGCTGTGCGCTTTCAGCTGCAAATCTTCTAGCCCTAGATGAGACAACATCTTTGCCTACAAGGCGCCACCTTCCATTAGTTCCTCTTGTTCCGTGCCTTAGCAACGCTGGTTTGGAATGCTTCTCAAAGCATCGCTGCTGAAATTCCTCAAATTTCGACAGCAAGGTCAAATGTTTTTCTCCTACGTTTTCAGGAATGAAAATGTGTTTGAAGCGCCTTGATAAGATGTCTCCTGGCATCTGCATTTAGTGTCCAGGATTTACATGACCCCTTGGCTTGTAATTCCTTTTCCTAGTTTCATCTGAAGGGCATGATAGAGCAGAAAGCCAAGCTATTGTTGTCCTATTGTCACAACCCCTTTCAGAGGGCCACTGGGCAGGCAGGAGATACCGGGTCCAACCAGGAGGTTTGAGACCTTTTACTCATGCTGTCCGGGGCCTGCCCTACTGTGGATCCAGAACAGCTGGGCCAAGTACCACCCCTACAGCATTCGAATCTTAGTGGTAGCTTGGATTGAGCAGCCCAAGGCTTCCTGGATGGTGTTAGGTGCAAGGTAAGCAAAGGTTTAAGACTGAAAATACAAACAGTGACCCCATATTCTGATTGCCCAGTCCAATACTTAAAAGAATAATTTACTACACACTCAAAATATCATACAGCACACTAACTAATGCACACTAAAGTGTACTCATTAAAGTCTGTCAGGGTGAGAGTTCTAGCGCTTTCCTAGGAAGTGTAACCCAGATCCTCCCGCCTTCCTCCACTCTGAAAAAAAATATGTTCCTGGCATTTTACTTGAGGTGGCCTCACAGGTGCTGCCTCCGCTAGTAATGCATATGCAAGTCTCACTTTGCCACTAAACTGTCAGCTGGGGGCTGCATCTATCAAGGGACGCTGAGCATTTTGCAAGACTGAATCTCGAATTCTGAAATCTTCATTTAAAGCCTCATCTATCGAGAATTCTGACCATCCTGGGGTGTTGCCACCGCTTGTGGTGGAGAACAACGTCTTTTGAGTTAATACCATACAATATTTAGAAGATCTAATACCTAGCAATACATGCTAAGATATATTCTGTGATATTGTATCTCTGCTATGGCCCAGCAATTATAGAAGACCTGTTGAAAGCCACACACACATCCAATATTGAACAATAGGCATAGAGGCCACCATCATTGATCAAAGACTTCGGTGTCCCAGTCTAGGATATTAGAATTCCAATATAGGAAACCTGTTCCCCTTGTATATTTGCCTGTATGATACTGTGCCCGATTTGTACAATGGCCTGAAGAAGGTGGTTCACGTCCTGTGTTAACCCACCGAAACGCGCGGCATCCTCGTGTGTCTAGACCTTTTTATCACAATTTTTTTTCATCTTGGTGGAAATTATTTACATCTTATGTTTCCCGTTTATTCCAGATGTGCATAAGTGTCTTGTATGAATGTGAACGAGTGTGAGGAATGCATGAGTTGTAAGAAGATTTGTTATTTTGGGGATCAATTACATTGTATATAATTTTGTATGGTTGTTTATATGTAAAAACAACAGTTGATGGACAGTAAGTAAATCTTTATTGCACAGTTAATTAAAACCATTGCAGACATTAGCAAATTAAAAAGGAAAACATTAGGTTAAATACAATTGTTATAAAAAGGTATAAAAATGGGAATAACTTCGTATTAAAAATAGTAAATAGTACAAAAAGATTTGCTTCTTTCGGGCTAAGCGTGGTGTAAAAAAAAAAAGAGAGTGAGTAACTAGCTTAGCTCCTCAATAAGAACCAAACTGTAATGAATGTTACAAGCGTAAAAAAGTGCATGATTTTTGTTTTCTTTTCTTTAAAGTCTGTTGGTTCGTTTTTGGGTCCCCTACTACTTTATTGTGTGTTAGAGGCCCACCCGGAGACAGTCTGTTGCTCATGTCGTGTGATTAATCCCTTTTTTGTGACCGTTTGAGACTTGCTTCTTAAGTTAGCTTCATCCTGTTTTTTGGCCCTCTGTCACTCTTGTTTCTTTTCTGCCTCTTCCAAGAATTTGATGACATGGCTTGCTAATTGAATGTTTTTTCCATCAAAGCAAGCTATTATCGCCTGACGACGTGTTCTTATGCCCAGACGATGGACAGAATGCAGAACAATGTCATACATTCACCCCAGTACAGAAATCTGGGCCTAAATCCATCGGTTTCTTTTTGCTCACCATGACGTTCCAGTTTTAACCCAGCCATATGCAAATCAGTCTTGAACCTGTGCCTCATGGGAACAGTCCAGCCTGACCTGCCAAGCCAGGTCTTCCCTGGACTGGAAACAAGCATCCTAGGACCAGTTTCGGGGTTTCACCCCTCTTCAGCCAGGATAGCTTGATTCCAGTGGCATGGAGAGCACGGGACCCACGTCTGGGCATACCCTTCCCACTCGGGGTGACATTGCAAAAACAACAGTTGATGGACAGAATGCAGAACAATGTCATACATTCACCCCAGTACAGTACAGTTTATATGTATACACAATTTTTTACAAAAAATGTTTTTGTATCTATTTATAAAAATGACATTTAATGCATTGAAAAAAAGGAAATACATTTATGACAATAAAAAATATGGCCTCAAAGAATAATTAGCTCAAATTGGTGAGGCAGTACCTGACTCATGGGGTGGAGCTGATATTATGGTTATTCTAAAAAAAAGGGAAACCCCCAATTCAACCTGGGTCATACAGACCGATTACGCTGATGAATGCGGACACTAAAGTTTATTCCAAAATGCTGGCTAAGAGATTAGCAGGGGTTGTTGAGAATCTTGTAGTTTGCTCACAGCATGGGTTTATACCAGGCAAAGGAACTACAGTGCATACAAGGCAGGTGATTACAATGTTCGACGCTGCTGGTACCCTGGGAGACCCTATGGCGGCATTGTTTTTGGATGCTGAGAAAGCGTTTGACAGGGTCTCCTGGGAATATTTATGGCAAACTTTAAGATGGGGTGGCATAGGGGAGAGGTTCATTAAAGCCCTGCAAACACTATATAAGAACCCTAGCGCCAGAATTAGGGTCAACAGAGGATATTCAGCTGCAGTGAAGATAAAAAGAGGAACCAGACAAGGCTGTCCCTCATCTCCTCTTCTTTTCGCAATATACTTAGATCCTTTTTTGCGTAGGTTGGAAGGTAATCAGGAGATCCCCCCCAATGAGATTGAAGGGCTGCGTGGCTAAAACTTTGGCTTACGCAGACGATGTGGCTGTGTTGACATCTAACCCAGAGGGAGCTATTAGAGAGGTTGAAGCTGAGGCTCTTAACTTTGGTCAGGTTTCAGGTTATAGTTTAAATAGGGCTAAAACCCAAATAGTCTGTAATCAACATGTTGTGGGATGTACGGATCAAAGGGTCACGGGGTCGGCGGTATATTTGGGGGTGATAATTTCAGCGGATCTTGATACTGTGGTACAGAGGAATATGACCCCTTTGATGAGTACGGTAAAGCTGGACTTGGAACGATTGAATAATCTGCATCTTTCTTTAGTGGGGTGTACGAATGTTATTAAAATGTTAATATTGCCCAAGTTTTTATATTTGTTTAGGGCAATACCCCTGTATTTTGAGGGACAATGGTTTAATACTTTGGAAGCTTTACTTAATAGATTTATATGGGCGCAGGGTAAGACCCGTAGAGCATATAGGTTCATGACCCTTCCCAGAGAGAGAGGTGGGTGGGGAGCACCTGATTTCAGGCTATATTATCTGGCAGCCGCAACTCAATACATTCAAGGGCTGATTGGAGGGGCAGGGCTTGATCAGAGAACGACGGATAGCTCTGATAGGGTTTATGCAGCAGTTCTGGGGGAGGAGGTGGAAAATTGCTTCTTATACTGTACAGAGTTTGCCTATTATAAAAGAACTAGATTCAAGACCTTGGAAGCTGGAATTAAGATTTGGACTGCTCTTATGAAGAAAGTGGGTATAGGGAGGTTTAATTGGTATACTAGGTTGCTGAATAATAGATCTTTTCCATCTGAAATTTTCGGGGACAGGACAATGGAGGGTTGGGCAGCGAAAGGAGTTGTTCAGGTAGGAGATGTGATGAATTTAGGAGGCTTTGTACAGTTCACAGAGTTAATGGGGAGGTTTGGGTTAGATAGGCGGGACTTTTTTAAATTCCTTCAGATAAGGAGTTTTTTGGGGACAAAGCTAGGTGGACGGACCGGGTTTAATAGAGTGGATATTATGGAAAAGATTAGGCTAGGGGGAGATTGCTCAATACGTAGCTTTTACGCAAGCCTCGTAGAATTAAAGCAGGATGATAGGGATAAGTATGGTTGTAAGTGGGCAGAGAAATTGGATGGAGAAGTCGGATGGTTTCAGGAGGCATTGGACTTAGGAAGAACGATCCTTTGCTCTGCGCCACTGCAGTCACAACAATACAAAACTCTGTACTTACTCTATCATACTCCAGCCAGAATAGCGAAATGGGGTGGTACTACGGGGATCTCTTGCCCACGTTGTAACTCACTAGACGCTGACATAGTACATATGTTTGCCTTATGTCCTCAGCTTCATTCTTTAATTAAGGACATAGAGAGATTTTTGGAATCTTCCCTAGATGTGAAAATGACCCTTACACCTGCCCAGATATTATTGGGAATAGTAGGGGAGGATACCTTTGGGGAGAGAGACTTTATTTTTGTTGCCATGGCTGTATATAGGCTTTGTATAGCAAGGGCTTGGCTGGATAAGAACCCACCTGGTATGCAAGTATGGCTTGCTAACTTATTGGCAGTGTATAATTTGGAAAAATCTATATATGCAAGGAAAGGTAGGAGAGGAAGGCAATTGGGGTTAAGAATATGGGAACCAATTAGTAGGTGGCGGGCTGGATTTGGGATATGATATGATGATATTATGTTGGGAAACTGCAGGAGGACTGTGTATGGTCTGAAGTACTGTAATGCGTATTAATTATAGTAGTAATTTTGATTGTCTTTATTCTCTTTTAAGTTCTTTTTTTTAAACTTTATTATTTAGGATCATTATACGAAGTGTTGTAATGTTCTTTTTTTTTCAAGGTTATGTTTAATACTCAGTTATCTTTTATGTTTACTAATTATATAGGAAATTGTGTTGCACTGTCTATGTATTGTGTTTAATTGGAAAATAAAAAATATATTTAAAAAAATATATATATATGGCCTCAAAGAATAATGATGATGTAATGTTATAAATATTTGATGTTTGCCATATCTGTATACCCATACTAGATTCAATCTTTTGTAAAAGAAATATAGGTTTAAGGGGAGTATTCTCTGGTTCATTTTGGTCTGTTTAGTTCCCCTCTTACTCCCAGACCTCTTTCGTTGTAATCCTTTATTTGATTAAAAATATAATCAAAAAAGCAAGACATGCATACCATACATATACAAAACTAAGAAATTAAAATGGCCAAAATGTAATAAGGCTACGTACCTTAAAACCAAATAGCAGCAGAATATCATTAAACATAATTAATAATGTAAATAAGAGAATGAATGTTGCTGCTAAAAACTACAAGTAAGACACTGAGTTGCTGAGAGACCCAAAAGATAAGAACGGTTCAATAAAGCAGCTGACAGCTATTGACGATCATTATCAAGTCATCGGGATCACGTTCCAAAGTGTTGCAGGGGCAGTGAACATGGGTTATACTAAGATAGAGCTTCATGGGTGTGCTATTATTTCAGTCACCTATGCACTTCCTTGAGATTGTTACCGGACCTGCAGTTTGCTGGTTGAATGTGCGGTATGCACTGTGAATAAAGATTGTGAGGCTTATGTTTAAAGCTGTGTTTTCTGGGTTCAATTCTGTGATAATTGCCTTCCTACAGGACCGGACCCCCAATCTGTTCCACTCTGGCCTCAGTTGTAATCTGTGCCCGGCCAACAATGCAGGGCAGAGGCATACAACATGGTCCAGGGACTCCACCAGGTCCCCACAGCCCCTACATTGTAGCTCATCTGATGTACAACGCCTTAGAGGTAAATGTTTCAAAAAATGCCATTCCCCCAATCTAAGTGCCATTAATCAAAATTTTAAGTACAGGGGGTATGTTCAGGATAGATATAATGGTAGAGAAGCCAGCTGGTAAGAGTTGATTACTGCCCATGCGTGCTTACGTTTGGCGAAAAGAGCTTTGTCTGTATTATGCGACCACATACGGATGCTCTTCTTGATACTTATTTTAAAAACAGTGTTACTCGGGTTAAGATTCCAGAGATCTCTTGCTGATAGTTGCTGTACGCATTCATGGAGGAACTGACTATAAGACCCACCTGGGTTAATAAGGCTAATGTCTGACCACAACAGTGACTCAAGGGACCCAGCTTGCTTTAACTTATGGCACAGATTTAAATAGGCACCTGTGCTTAAGATTTCGAAATTTAAAAGGCCCAATTGTAATCAAATCTGTGCAGCAGAAGCTGATTTTGGCATATGAAAAACTCTTTTATAGATCCTAGTCACTTGTTGATTTAATGTTGCACTCATTTTACCCCAAGAGATTTCAATGCCATATGACAACATGGGGCCAATTTTGGCTTTCATGATTTCCAACATTTGAGTTAGGCTCGGGCCTGTCAACTTTTTCGAAAATGTTGAAAGATTCACTTGGAGAGCAATGGCTTTCATTGAGATGTCACTGCGATGTTTGGCAAGGGTGCCCCTGGAGTGTAAATTACCCCCCAGGTATTTGTAGGATTTTCCTACTACAAGTCCAGAGTTGTTATACGTCCAGCCACCACCTCCGTAGTGTTTTCTTCCGACTATGACTACTTGAGTTTTCTTTAAGTTAACTTCTAGGTTGTTCATAACAATATAACTATGTAGTTTATTTAACAGTCGTTGCAACCCTACTCGAGTGAAACTGAAAAGGACAAGGGCATCGGCGTACAGAGGTTGCTTATCTGGACACCACCACCCTTAGGGGAATGGCTGTTTATTGCATCCAGTTCTGCTGAAAGGTCGGCGATAAACAGATTGAAGGGCAATGGAGCTATCCCTGTTTGACTCCTTGTCGTCGTGATTTTTCGAGACAGATGTGAGCCGGTGCCAAACTTAACTTGAATCCAGGTGTTGGTATGTAATTGGACAATGGTCTTCAAAAGTTTGACTGGGATTCCGCTCTATTCATCAGCTTGGCCCAGAGTGCTGACTGAGGGACCCGGTCAAAAGCAGCTTTAAAATCAACAAAGCAACAAAAAAACACCTTAGATGAAATAAGTGCTTTATCGATAAGTATTGATAATGCCATTAAGTTAGACATAGTGTCTGAGTTTGCTCCTTAGAGGGAATCCCTTGCTCTCTTCTCGTTGTAGTCAGCAATGACTTCTGGGTGCAGCAAGTGGGTTCTCATTTGCGTTCAAATGCCTCTGATGTTCAGGGGTGACTCCTCCAATATGGGGGTCATGGCCATTGCATCGGCCCCAAAGATAATATTTATACTGGGTGATGGCCCCTATGGGCTTAGTTACTCCCTCATGACAGATGGTAGTCCCAGATTTCACTTTAGCAGGCGATAGTCTGTTAGTTCACTGTAGGGGTCAGAGGGTCGCCAACTTCTTCAAGAGGTTGGGCGTCTCTCTTTTCTCAAAACAATGGTCCTGACTGGACCGGATGCCTCACACTTTGTCACTGGGATCCACTCACCAGAATCCCTGTTGCACCTTCCTTTCTCCAGGGGCTCTCCTCAGAGTGCACTCTGGTCTTGGTAGCCAGGCAAAAGACTGATGCTTCGGCACAGCGCAAGTATTCTTGACTTCCTTGATGACGGCCCCTCACCCAGCTGGGAACCTAGCAGACCTTGGTCCTCAGTCCTGGATGCAGAAGCTCGAAGTCATGTTGATCTTGTCCATGCTGATGAACAATTTCGGCTCCCACTTTTATACTGTTCTCCTAGTCACTAGATGTGATTTAATATATGTATTTGTTCCTGTTTTTTAAAGTCTTGTTGTGGGTGCAGAGTCCTTTGATGCACCCACTCCTGTCTTCTGGTCTTTGTCCAAGGGCTGCTAGCCCTAGCAGGGGTGGCACTCGAATGTATGCACCCTCAACACTGGTCATGGTTGTACCATCAAAGTTACATATGGGTGTCAGGCCTTTGAACCTTTGTGAGGCATGCATCAGTGAGGCTAAGCCATCCACTCATTTATCATTCTTTGCTCCTGTAGTGTGTGCCTTATCAGACCCATTATCTAATCTAAAAATCATGCCCTTGCTCTACCATCTAGTATCCTTCCTGAATCATAAATACCTTGATGTGCACTGGTGATTTTTCTGCTCCTCCCTTTCTTAGTCCCCATGAATGTCAGCAGTCAACCTCCCCAGTCTGGATTGGCAGTCCAAACTTGCATCTTAGTGCTTCCCAAAATGGAACTCACAGGCCTCCATGTTATGTACCACATTCAGGCACAAACACATGCAACAGAGCATGCGTATACAGTCATGGTTTAAGACGCTGAAATGAAATGAAAAAGAAATGTATAAAGCACAAACATTCACCCAAGAGTGTCAAGGCGCTAGCTCATCAGACCAAACGATACCAGACCGGTTTTACCACATCAGAGATTAAAAAGCCACGTTTTTAGCGCCTTTCTAAAAGCCAACAGATGGGTTTCTTCCTTTAGCCTTAATGGAAGCGAGTTCCAAAGTCGAGTAGTACCGACCATGAAGCTTCTTCCTCCCCAAGAGCATTTTTTTAACCTGGAAATACCAGGTTACATTCATTAATCACCTAGGCAAAGACATGTTAAATACACATCAGCAGAACTTTGCACGAGTGGGCCTATAGACACCACTGAGTGACACAGCTAAAAAGACCTGTTCACAATATCAAACACAAATTGGATGTGCTGCTACTACTGCTCTTGTGCCATTTAACTCCTGGTAAGAGGCAGTAACCCTTTACCACTATGAGGGCAGCCATTGATTCACCACACCTGTTCTAACCAGACTGCAGATCCATATGACAGGCCTAGGTCATGACGCAATTGCATGATCCATGTTCGCCTAAGACCAAAACTCAGTGCCACGGTTCAAGATATCCATGCAGCTGGGGCACGCAAGACAGGGGTGCGCATCCAACACCATGCAGGGGGCTTTTCCGTTCCCACACCTATTTGGAATACAGTCTTGTTCCAATAAACATTCTTTCATCAGACACCAAATGTCTAATACCAAAATGCTGAGAAAACAATACACCTGCCTGTGCTGAGAAATTGTTTCTTAGAACGCAACCGATGATAAAGCATACATGAAAAAATAGCATGAACACTTGCTTTTAGAATTGCAACTTTTAATTCAATTTTTTTCTCTGAAGACTGTTATTATTTTTAGTCTTTTGTCTTTTTAGTGCATGAAAATACAAACAACATGAATAAAATTATACATTTATATAAAAACAAAAAACACACCCGCCATTGACTGCAGGGTGAGGAGCGAGTACTGTGGACTTCTGACACAGAGCATCAATCACGCTTCAGTGACGCCGGATCCGAGCCCTCGGACCGTGCACGTCCCGACTGGGAAGCATTGTTTTGAGCATACGCGCGCTACTCAAAGCACCTCTCGTTCCCTCTTCACTGGGAATACACCTGTTTCTTCTCGTTTTCTGTGGAGACTCGTCCCACTTGTCGAGTCAGACTGTGGTCCTGAAGAGAACCCCCAGAATTGTAGGGTTCGAAACGCGTCGACCTGACCCGGTCCCCTGTCATTTGTCCTATATCTAATGCACTAATTGTATTGAAGTATCGCTTTCTTTCAAAAAAAATTTGAAAAATCTGAGTTATGTGTAAAAATTAACAAACAGGATTGTCATTTATTTTACACAATTGTTTTCATGACACTGGGACCAGTATGAATGTGGTTTTTGTATGATTGGATGGCCAAGAATGTGTTGAGTGTGAGTTTGTTGGAACTATGTACATACCAATGTGTGTTTTTTGTTTGTATATAAATGTATAATTTTATTCATGTTGTTTGTATTCTCATGCACTAAAAAGACAAAAGACTAAAAATAATAACAGTCTTCAGAGAAAAAAATTGAATTAAAAGTTGCAATTCTAAAAGCAAGTGTTCATGCTATTTTTTCATGTATGCTTTATCATCGGTTGCGTTCTAAGAAACAATTTCTCAGCACAGGCAGGTGTATTGTTTTCTCAGCTTATTGTTGACTCAGCCTTGCTGAGTTTTGAGTCAAGACCCTTTTTTTGTTATTTAATACCAAAATGCAGCAGTGCGCCATTTTTACAAGCTCTCGAATTTACTGTTCATTCACATCCCCGCTTGAAAATCTATCACATCGCCCTCATTTGTCTTCCTGGTCTTCCTGCCTTGACTTTTGTTCTATTTTTTTTAGGGTCTTGCTTGATCTTCCCCTAACTCTACTAGTTTAATTTCCAACACTCTTCCTGCATCAGTTCTGGAAATGATGTGTCTGCTTGTGAAAGTGATGCAGACCCCAAACATAAAATTCCTATGAGGTTGGATGTTTAATAATAGTTCTTAAGTAATCTGCTGCATCTACATCCTATACTGTAGAATACTTGCTAAGAGACCCTGGTAAAATGTGTAGATATCCACTGTTGTACCTCCACCAGCACTCATTTCTTGATTATGTACTTTTTATTTTTACAATTGTCTATAGCACTAGCTTGGCTCAAGGGCATTCAAGAGCTTTACAAGAGAATTTTCATATAGCCAAGAGTAAAATACATAATAGGAAAGAGTTGGAATCAGAACTTTACAGACTTGCAGAAGCAATAGAAATTAGCGATGGAGTTAGGAACAGTCATTCGCCAATGTATCTTTTTCGAAAAGGAATTTTTGATTTCCTTTTTAAAGGCAGGCAGGAAAGGGATTGTGTGGATGACTGAGGAAAGAGAATTCAGAATCCTTGTTGCACTGCTGGCGAAGGATTGCTTCATGAACCGCTCTTGCCCCAAAGCCAGAAGCTCATGGAGGAGGGATGTTGCCCATGACCCACTCTTCCAAGGCACCCTTTGGTAAAGTGACAACTGTATTCATTAAAATATTTTCTTTGTTTAATTTTACAGCTAAACATCCCTGGCCTCCTTAAGTTCAACTCTCATGCCATCTGGCAGTTTTGTAGCATTTAAATTTTAAAAAATTCTCTCTATCTCATTCTTGTATCTTATATTTGATCATGCTCTTTAGCTCTCTCTTCATCCTGTGTACCCACTGTCGCTACTTCTCCCATTTTTCTACCTCACCTCTTTACGCTGCAACTGTATACCTCTTTCTTAACCTCCCCGCTCTCTACTACTCTGTGCATATCTCTGTATTTCTCCATATCTTTGCCTCTCCAACCCCTTTCTCTGCCTCAACTGTGTCAACTGCATTCTTTTGTTGTCTAAACCTCTCTGTGTCTTTCCTCCATCTACTTTACTTCTCAAACTCACCTCTCTATTTACATCACCTCTCTACCTGTCTCCACCTCTCTCTGCTATCATTGGTCTCCTCCTTGGCTAATCTATCATCATGTCTCTGCTGGTGGATCGTGTAGATTTAGCCAACCTGCGAGAAGAGAATACTCAGGGGAATGATGTGGAATCCTTGTATCTTCTTGCACCTTTGGTGCATAGCACCTTGCTATATCGATCGTCTCAAAGGAAATTGCTCCTCTTTTCCCTGTCCAGTAGTCAGCGCAGCATTGCTGATCTGAAGAGACTAGTTGGGAATCCCAGCATAAATGCAGAGATGGCTACTGATTACCAGGTATTTTAAGTATTTTGTAAATCCAAAAAGGAAATAACCTCACCCCCATTGCGACTGAGTACCCCCATCCCCGGGGAGTCAGGATTTTGGTGGGTGTGCAGCAAGACACAGGTTGGTGAATGAACATGCGTTTCTGGTCTGCAGTTGATTGGTGTTGCCAGTGGTCTCTCAAAAGAAAAGTTGACAGATCATCACATACTCGGTATGAGGCCGTTATATTGAATAGGCCTGCCCTCCTAAGAGATCGAAAGTTCTTAAATAATATTCCACATAGACAACTGTCATACACACCATTCTGTCAGCTCTTAAAATAGGAGATACGTGGTTTATCTCTTGAGGCCAATTGGATATCCATGAAAATGATTATACTGATGCTGTGGGTGGTGCTGGAGGCATTTTAAAGATACTCAGCCTGTGAAGGGGAGGTAAGGACTAGTTTAAGTTTATTCAAGTGTTATAATGTGTAATCAAGTTTAAATTTAAGGCCAATTTAGCGCAACTTTTTTTGGCAAGGCTTTCTCCAGTGATGATGTCTATTAGCTATATTGCCAGTAAGCAGTTTGTCGTATAATCAATTGCTATAAAAAGCTTGTGATGGCTGGATGTTGGCGGATTATCTGAAGTAGAACTATTCAACTGAATGCTTGGTGGTAAAGTTAAACTACAAAAATCAGCATCTCAGCAGTCAAATAGGAGCAGGATGATGGGAGGAATACACCTGAAAAGCTAACAGTCATAGCGCTGTTGGAGAGTTATATGCGAGAATTCAAACAATCTGAATGTTGAATCAACCCCTGCCAAGAGAAGCAATGCGAACAGTAGGTCAGGAGCGAATGAACCAGTTTACCTCAAATTCATTCTCTTTGGTCAAATCATTAAAATATTTTGTGGGGAAACCGTTAGCAAGCAAAAATTGTTAAGAATTTAATCTAGTTCAATCTAATAAAAATAAGAATGTAAATGATAAGAATTGTTCAGAATGCACCGGGTTCCATCCTAACTCAGTCTTTTTTGGATATAATGGCAGATTCTCCTGAATCAAATCTTCACCCCATCTACGGTCCCCATATCTGGAGGCCTTCTTCCGTTAGGAGAGGATTCAAGTTGTACAGGTAGTGCTAATATGAACATAGTTTTGTTAGTAATAAGCCTGTCAGAAAACCAGGTCGAGAAAATGTCCCCAGTAGACAGGATAGTTTAATGAACAGATAATTCAGTCATTAATGAATCTGTAGATGTTGGCATTTTCATTCATTAATGAATCTGTAGTTGGCATCACCCTGTTCAATGTTGGATGTCATGCCGCTATGAAGAAAACCCTGCAAAGATTTTTTGAAGCTATAGTGCTGAATAAGGATGTACTAAAACACAAACAGTTCACTTAGTAATAATAGCATCAGAATTTTAGCAGATTAATCTTTGTATGCTTTCCTTAGTGTGACTGACTGAAGTTAATCAAGGGGGTGTGTCGAAGGAGAACATGTAGGGTTAAGGTCCCTTCAGGATAATGTGCCCTCGTCTATATGTGTGTCCAGGAGGCTAATGTTGATTAAGTGAGGGCTCGTACCTATTATAAAGATTACAGTCTACTAACAAAGAGACTCTGTAAGTCAATGGATAGGGGGAAAAAGGTGTACAAACAATTTAAGGAAAATCAAAAAACTCTATAAAGCTCTAAAATAAAGACCTTTGGGATTAGCTATACATAATAAAGCTTTCTGAATAAGAATACAGTCCACTCAGGCTGACAATTCGGGAAAGAATTAAGGTACTAGATGTTTTAAGCCTTCTATTAGGTGTTGCTGTCAGAAAACCTTTGTTCTTCGGTCTGTGCAGAGTACCTCAAATAAGTTTCCACCAAAAATAAAAAAAGTGTAAGTGCATCAGGGTCATTACGTTCAATTCAACATGACCCTGCAGCCTATTATGACATGGATAGTAGTAAGGAAATTCCTCCAGAAACATTTCTGGGTTTATGTTGTCAAAGTTTGGTGTGGGAAAAGAAATAGAACATGCATGGTTTCAGAAAATGAAAGTATCTACAGATTTTCAGTACAATAATGCGATTATTGTTTTCAATAGACTTGGCTGTACGAAAAACTCCTTTAATAGATTATTTTTTATATGTGCACAAAATAGGCTTCCTCTTAATGGTTAGGTCAATCCTCAGGTGGTCTGATGACCTTACCATCAACGTTTTCAGCTTGCTGTGCATCGAAGTCTATAGAGCTAAGTGGTAATCTGTTCTGATGCTCTGTACACTTCTGTGCTGCTTTTAATCTGGTCTACCAGGAACTATTGAGGGAGATGGTAAAAGAAATGACAAATCTCATGGGGTTGACTTTCAATGTTAAATGAGTTTCATAGAGGACATAAGGTAAGCATAGATTTTGACATCAAAGGCATGCTCTCAAAGGAATTTTTTTAAATTAAAAACAGCCTGAGGCAAAGCTGAGTGTTGGCTCTACTATTGTGTTCCGCCTTTCTCCTGACAGACCTAGCAAAAAACAAATAGCTTTATTCCAATTGTGGCTTAGTCACGCTTTCCCTGCCTGCTCTATGCAGATGATCTTTGGATAAAGGACATGACACAAATGGGACTACAGAGGAAATTAGCAGAGTTCCATATGGATTGCAATACAAAAAAAACTGATAAATATGGCTAAAACGAAAATTATGGTGTTCAGGTCAAGAAAATCCAATATCTCCTGGCATATAGCCAATACATAAGGTTAAGAAGTTCATACCTGTAGGTACTTAGGGATGTGATTTTTTGAAAACGTGCAGTGGAGTGACCATATTGAGACTCTAAAAACCAGAGCAGTTTCTTCTGTGGCCGGGTTGAACAAACTTAGCAGAGATTTTTGTGGTCCTTCTTTAAGGTCTGTATCAGCAACCTATTCTGCAATGATACTTTCTCAGTGTCCATATGGAACATAGGTATTATGCCTGGTTGGTAAGTATCAATGGTATTTTTTTGGAAGGTGTGTTCAAAACTTCTGTTGAGCCTTCTAAGAGCTTCAATAAGCCAGGCCATATGAATGGAAACCAATTTTACTTGTTGAACCTTTTTAGCCTACCCACATACTCTTAACATTCTGGGGAGGGTTGGAAAATTGATTACTTCATACAATTGCAGAGGGGAGATTGTAGGGAGTTATTCCAGATGGGCACAGGAAGTAAGAAAATAACAAAGTAGAGATATGCATCATGGATTTATAGATTGTATGGACAACAGGTGATGCTGTGACTTGTAACTAAAGTATGTTCTAGAAAAAGTGAAATTTGTGTTTTGAAGTTGTAAATCATCAACCCAATTTATAAGGGGGTCATGACAAAATGGTGGTTTATCCCGGATATATATGACTTACCTACCACAGCTGTGAGACAGGCAGTGTTAAAATTTAGAATAAGCTTGAACTCCTTTTTTTCTTGTTCAAAGGTAATGAAAGCAGTCTCCGTTAATAACAGAAAATGTATATGGGGTTTGAATACAGTGTTGTAATATAATTCATTATCTTTGAGAATATGTTTTGGTTTGCCTCAACTAAGTAAATATTTAAAGCCAATTTGAATGGAATACGATACTGCATTCAAGCTGGCAACTTTTTTATTGATATGAATTATTTGATATAATGTGCATCGGGAAGATTTTTATCAGCGGTAAATAGTTTTTCTTTGTATATTAAATTAGTCTGAAAGAGACATTTTGTTATCGATTCCTTACCATAGAATCACCCGCAGGCATCAGACTCGATCTGGATAATTTTTTTCTCTTAGCAGTATCCCTGTGAATCTGTAGAGGGTGTCTATCGACTCTGCGTCCGTCGTTGGCGTCATGGTCGTCGGGATGATGTTGCGGTGTCTACTTAGACGCCGCCCCTGAACTCTGATGGTAGTTCTTTCTTTTTCCGCACCAGCCTAGTGCAGATCCAGGGAGAACTTACCCCTTAAGTCTCTTTTTGACTAAGCTTTTTATGACTTTTGTAGACTTCTTTTTACGAGTCATTGACTCCTGGTGCTCAAGGGATGTCCCATCATCGGTCCATCTTCAAGCCTTGCTAGGTCTGTCACAAACTGATGTCTGTGACGGACCTGCACCTCGTGTGCCTCTGATGTCTGCAGCACGACCACAGCCTGAAGTCATGCTTTGACTGCCGGGCCATGAATCCGAAGTCTTTGCGGGAGCGGTCCTGAAAGCTCTTGGAGGCTTGGCAGTCTCCTCCGGGTTGCTCCAGGTATCACTTGAGGGTAAGGTCTCGAGACCGTTTGCAGAGCCACCACACCTCGTCCAAGTTTTTGCACTCCTCAGGTAAGTCAAAGCACAAGAAGAAGGTGAAGAAGCACCGTCGCTCTTTGCCTTCTCCCTGTCGGTCAGCTAACGCGATGCGGAATCCGGAGCATCGTCGCTCTAAGGCTCTGTCTCCGGTGCCTGATTCAGGAACACGTGTGTAATCAACAAATGGAGAGAGTAAAGGGATTTTTATCCACCTCGGTGGATGGAAGAGTACTCCTGATCCCCTAGGATAGGTAACTATATAACAAAAAAGGAGGAGTACCACCATAAAACAGGTCTCAGAGAGCGATTTTTGGGGGGATGAAATTCTAATGAGGAAAAAGAAGTCCTTCTTTGATTTTAATAAACCCCTCACTCACCGACCTGGTCGGTGACATGCTTCATCATCGGGGCCACCTTGACAGCCGAGCCATCAAGGTGTGCTGCGACACCTGGAATACAGTGGAGCGGGTATGTGAGTGATGAATGCAAGAAAAAAAATATGTGAGTTAAAAATTGTCCTGGTATGGCTTATATGTGAAAAATGTATTCTTAAGACTACTGGACAATGATAAAAACAGTGTGTGTCGATACAATAAAGGTTTTATTATGACCAAGTGTATCTGTAATCTATGTGCAAGGTCTACATGTTTCAAACCGAGTGGAAAATGCCGGTTTTTCTTCAGGACCAAAAAGGAAATGGGTGGTCAGGGTACACTAACGCCCTGCCATACCTGCAATCCTTTGTTCCCAAGTAACAAAATTAGTTACTGGGCAAGAAAAAGGTAACCCAGGAGTGGTTACGTTAAATAGCCAAAAACCTGTAAGGAAATAAAATGTATAAGTCCCAAAAACTAGTTACGTGCCTGTAACGTAGTGAAGTGACGAAATCTGCTCTTTCCGTTAATCATCCCACACTCAATTAATGCGGACTAATCAGGTGCGATTGTGCTGCTCAAATAGAGAGCCAGTTTCAACTTGGCGTGGTGAAAATAATACTATTCCTTAACACACCTATCAATTTAAGTGTGCATGGTGAAAGAGCGTGTCTTGTTTACCGCTCGCTGCCTTGTAATATAGGTGCGTGATTAAGCAACATTGATATCCTTAAAAGTGAGAAGGATTACCGAAGTGCTATTGCTTCAACATGATCCAGACATGACAATACATCACAAACACTACACGTAACACACAGTATAAATAAATCGTGCTTACTCCTAATCAGGGGTCATTAGGCTGCACAGGATTAGAGGGAAGGGAGGCCACAGTAGAAGAAACATATTCTGAAAATAAAGAGGAATAAGCTGAGTACCCAATGGTATGCTCGTCGGTACAAAAAAGCTTCGCAAGTGGAGAATGGGAGAGATCGTGTTTCGTTTCCGAAATGCCAGGATCTACTTACAGTTTCTGTGGTTAGTTTAGGCGGTATACCTATTTAGCCCCTCCATGCGCCCGTTAGGAGCCGAATGCAGAGCCGGAGTTAAAGGCAGCCGCCATCGGAGTCGGGGTGGGCGTGGTCTCAGCGTGACGACGTCACGTGTCCCTCTGAGAGCGTACGGAAGCCTGTTGGGCACAGGCAAGGGGCAACCATGGGAACGCGATAGCGTTTCAAGGTATTCGAGTTATGGAGTAGCTATGGAAACGCGTTAGCGTTTTGGGGTATTATGTTTATTGGGAGAGAACCGACATACAGAGAGGGAATTAGTAAAAATTATTTTCAGTGACACGGTGCTGATGGCACGCAAAGGAGTGAAAGCCAGTGGTCTGGACACTTCTCCAGACCTTGGCATGCTTTCTCCCCCCTACCGTGGCTATGGAGGAGGGAGCGTCCAATGTTGTGGTGGTGCGTAGGGCAGCCGAGGCCTTGGGATTGGAGGTCCCTGCAGTGGCAGTCAGGACTAATCTCCTGACAGAGAAATGCTTCAACCTTCAGCAACTTTCTCAGAACCCCTCTTGTCCTTCAATGAAGCCCTCAAGGACGTCCTTCTCGGCACTTGATCCAAGCCCAGCTCACAGTCTCCTGTGGAACAGATGATTGCCCGCTGCCACCGCCCGACTCCGGGTGATCCCATTTTCCTCACCTAACACCCTTCCCCTGGGAGCTTGGTGGTCAAGGCTTCTTTTTCCAGACAGGGAATCCAAGAATCTGAATCATCTTGGGAAGCGCAAGTTCTCTTCCTCCAGCTTGGCACTGCGGTCTGTGAAGACTGCGTGCCTCTTGGGCCGATACTCCCATACAATCTGGGATATGGTGGCTCCAGTGCTGCCTCAGTGTCCGGAAGAGTCCTGGGCCCTTCTCCCTCAAGCCGTGGCAGATGTTAGAGATGCAGGAAGTTCACAATTCGCTGTGGACTGGATACCAACGACTCACTTGGCAGAACGATTTCCACGTCAGTAGCCTGGTTGAGGATATCTGGCTTTTCGGATGATGTTCAAGCAACTCTGTTGGACATGCCTTTTGATGGCCATCACCCTTTTGGTGACAAGGCAAACTCGGCACTCGAGCGCTTAAGATTCTCAGGCTACGACCAGATCCTTAAGCCTCACCACAGTCTGCCTTTCGCTCCTTTCGGGGCTACTGCAGGGGCAACCCACCACGTCCGGCCCAATCTATCCACCAGTCCATGCAATCTGCCCAGCCTCTGTGTGGCCACGGACCTGGGAGCCAGCTGGCGGGCCAGACCTCAGGGCACTCAACTGCGTCCTCCGGAAGGAGAAGTTCAAAATGATAACCTTGGCTCAGGTCCTGTCTGCCATCGACCCTGTAGACTGTATGGTGGCGCTGGACTTGCAGGACGCCTATTTTCACATCCCTGTCCTGTCAGCTTACAGACGCTACCTACGGTTCACGGTAGGCCACAAGAATTTTCAGTTCACCGTACTCCCCTTCGGCCTTAGCAGTGCCTCCTGGGTGTTCACAAAAGTGATGACGATGGTCGCAGCTTATCTATGCAGATCTGGGGTTCCAGTCTTCCCCTATCTCGACGACTGGCTGTTGAAGGCGGGCTCGCCCCAGGCTGCTGGCTCTCACCTCCAGACTACGGCGGACCTCCTGCATCCACTGGGATTAACTATCAATGTGCCGAAGTCACACCTGACTCCCTCTCAGTCGCTCCTTTTCATCTGAGCTATTCTGGACCCAATGCAGTTTCGGGCCTATTCTCCCGAACAGCGAGTCTGGAATATTCAGGTTATGATGCCAATGTTTCGCCCTCTATCCTAGATTTCGGTAGGAATGACCCTGAGGCTGCTGTGCCTCATGGCCTCCTGCATCCTACCGATGGATCATGCCAGATGACATATGCAGGCTCTGCAGTGGGACCTGAAGTTCCAGTGGGTGCAGCATTAGGGGAATCTCTCAGACTACGTCCAGATCTCGGAGGGAACTGCACAACAACTGCAGTGGTGGTTGACAAACCAGGATTGGGTCAGAGAGCAGATCCATCTCCATTCCCCAACCAGACCTCACGGTGGTGACCGATGCATCACTCCTGGGATGGGGCTGCCATCTGGGAGAGTGAGATCAGAGGAGTCCGGGCTCAAGCGGAGTCCGGGCTCCATATCAACTTGTTGGAGCTCCGGGCGATTCGCTTGGCACTGAAGGCATTCATTCCCACCCTCAAGGGGAAGGCAGTGCAGGTTTTCACAGACAACACCACTGCCATGTGGTACTGCAACAAACAGGGCGGGTGGGGTCGTGGACCCTTTGTAAAGAGGCTCTTCACCTTTGGACATGGCGGGAACATCAGGGCATGACCTTGGTGGTTCAACACCTGGCAGGTTCTCTGAATGCCAGGGCGGACAAACTCAGCCATCGGTGCATGGTGGATCACGATTGGCAGTCTTGCGTGTTGAGGTTTTCAAGGTGGCACTCGCTCGGCAGCGCTTTTCGATGCCAGTGGAACTGCAGTCTCCTGTACACATTTCCGCCTGTACCACTTCTGCCTTGAGTGCTGAAGAAGATGAAGCGCAACCGGGCCCAAGTCATTCTTGTGGCCCCGGACTGGGAACCAGGAGTCTGGTACCCCAGCTACTGAGCTTGGCTTTCAATCCTCCGATCAGACTGCCCCTACGGGTGGATCTTCTGTCACAGCAGCAGGGGACGGTTCTCTACCTGAACCTGTCCAGCCTCCACTTCCTTGCATGGAGATTGAGCTGTGACAGTTAACAGCTTTTGACCTTCCTCCCGAAGACTGTAATGTCCTCTTGGCAGCCAGGCGTCCCTACACTTTAGAGGGTGTATGCCTTTTGATGGAACACGTTTGTGGCATGATGCACAGCAAAGGCTGTGGATCGCCTCTCCACCCCTCTTTCTGAGGTTCTTTTGTTCCTTCTTTCTTTGGCCCAGCAGGGCTCTGCTTTGGGCACTCTAAAAGGCTATCTGGCAGCCATATCTTCTATTCTTCGGCTACCAGATCAGCCCTCCTTGATCAAGTCCCCTATTATTAACAGGTTCTTTACGGACATTATTCACCTCTTACCTCCATTCATAATTCCTCAGTGGGACTTGAATCTTGTCTTGGCTTATCTTATGTGTGGTCCCTTTGAGCCTCTTCACAATGATTCTCTCGGAATCTTTACTCTGAAGATTGCCTTTCTTGTTACCATCACCTTTATTCGCAGAGTGAGTGAGCTTCAGGCTCTTTCATCTAAGCCCCTTTTCTTCTGTGTGCATCCGGACAAAGTGGTGCTTCGAACAAGACCCTTTTTCCTTCCAAAAGTGTTACATCTTTTCACAATGGACAAACCATTACTTTACCCACCTTCTTCCCACCTCTACACCCTTCCAAGGAGGAGGAGAGACTCCACCATCCAGATCCTAAACGTGCGCTGTCCTTCTACCTTGACCACACTAAAGATTTCCAGGTGAACATTCAACTTTTCATTGGCTATGTAGGTGCCAAGAAAGGGCGGGCTGTCCAAAAGCGTACCATCTCAAGATGGGTTGTCCTTTGTATAAAGATTTGCCACGCTTTAGCTAAACAGGAACCCCCGGTGGGGCTGCGGGCTTATTCCACTAGAGCTACGGCAGCAACTACTGCTTTGTCACGTGGAGTCCTACCTATTGACATCTGCCAGGGCATCTATGCACACGTTCAGCAGACATTAATGCATGAATAGCCAAGTCCGGAGGGATGGCTGCTTTGCCCGATCTGTCCTCTAGACTTTCTGGTGTGAACTTGGTTTGCAGACCCTCCTCCAGGGATGGTATTGTTGGGGTATTTATTCTAAGGTAAGAAATCTATAACTAACTGTGTCTTTCAGATGAACAAGTTACTTACATTCGGTAGCAATGAGATAAGATGAGTAAGAGATATAGGTTAGTTATAGATTCCTTACAACCCCACCCTTCCTCCCCGCTCTGCGAACTGACTTCTATGGATATGGATAGGGACTCCCTTACAGGGACCTAGTTTTGGCGCACCAGTGGTCAGTGCCTTGCATGGCTCAGCGCTTCTGGCATGGAAAGTCGTGTGAAAACTGATGTCAGCGCGCAGGGGCAGCGTCTAAGTAGACACGGCAACGTCATTCCGGCGGCCACGTCGCTGACAACTGATGTGGGGTCGACCAACGCCACCTACCAGCTCGCAAGGGTAGTGCTAATAGAAAAAATTCTCCGGATCCAGTCTGACTTCTGGGGGTAATTCTAAGGTAAGGAATCTATAACTAACCTATGTCTCTTACAAATACATCGTTACCAAAGGTAAGTAACTTGTTCTTTCCAGACTGATATTACTATCATAACCATTACTGTACTATATAATTGTTTGTGTGCAAATAGTATGTTTGGAGACTATGATTCGTCTCTCTGCACCTTTTCTGCCCCTGAATCCCACTATAACGAGGACGAGCAGTCACAGTAGTCTGAGGGATCTATTGGGGAGTGGAGGGGGACAATCAATCAAAGCTCAACAATCAAACAACAGACACATTAGCATAATGTGCAATTCAGTACTTATCTTTTGAATTCAAAGTACTTTGGTAACACAGCATACTGCAATGCTACACAGCTCAATTAGGGGTATCAGACACAGCTTTTTGATTTTGTTTTGTAATCTTCCTGGAGCTGCTATGTCTTTAGTGCCCTGTGCCCACTAATGCAGTTCACCAGCAACTATAATCTAGGGAGAGAATGTAGCCTTAAGGCTAGAGCGGTCGACCTCGAAGCTGGGGAACTGGGTTTGAGTCTCAGCAATGATGCTCAACATCCTGTGATTCTGGGCAAATCACTTAATCTCCCCGTGCCCTACAAAAATGAATGTATCCCTCTGTAAAGCACCTGGTGCTCATGTAAAGACCTCTGATACCTGATATTTTCAGGTCTAGTTTGCGCTATATAAAACTAAAAAAATAATAATAATACCTGGCATATAACTAAGTGCAAGACACGGACTTAGCAGCAGTGTAGATCACTCGATTAACTCCCAAGGTGATGATGTGCCCAACAGATCAGTTCATATTCACTTGTTTGCGGTTACTTTGTAAAAGGCTTACGTTTCTTTCACAGGCTCTGCTTGCAACTTAGTCTGTCATTCTTCTCCCACTTTTTGAGCCGTGCGGTTGTAGTTATATGCATTCCATTGTAGCTGTCCGAGCTGGTGCACAGTGGGCCCTTGCAGGAATTGTATTGTTCGAGGCCTTGCTCGTTACGTGATTACTGGGGGGTTGCAGCATGGCAGTACGCATATCAGCTCTCATCTTTGACAGTAGCAACCTCTCCAGGTTGAGTACAGATGGGAGATTGGAGTGATGGGGGCTGTCTCAGATGCGGAAAATTCCTAGGACGTCTAGGTATGTCAGTGTACATTAAAGTAGGGCCAGCTATCGAGAAGGAACAATGGAAGTGAAATGACAAAGGTATATAAAAAGCATATTTTTATTTTTCATGTATTAAAAACCATATTGAAACTGACCAACGGTCACATAATCAGATGAATAAGTAAAAATATCTATAACAACATTACATACAGAAATCATAAAAGGTTCACATAAATTGTATAATATACAAAGTAAAACAATATATTAACAAAAATATACAGTTAATCACAAAAATGAAACAAGCATAAAAACTCTCCGTACTTTGAGGCCCATAGGGATAATCCCATTTTTCAGGTAGGCTAACATAAATTCCCCGTGGGCTTCCATCCGTGTTAATTTCTTTTTTAGTTCGACTAATTTGCGACTGTCCTCGTTGTTAGTGACATTAGATGTATTGCTACTGCTAGCTGCAGAGCTAATTCCAACAAGGGTAGCGAACACCTCATCTGAAAACCCGAAGGTTGCTAGTTGGGCCATGTTGAAAGAGAGAAAAAGATATATATAAAAATGTGTATATATATGTATATTAGCAAGGGGCTGGAATCGCGGCTGAAGTCAGTACTGACAATCGCATCTGTTGCTACCCTGCCCTAGGAGTCTATAGATTTTCACTACCCAGGGGGTCCTTGTTATTCTCAGGGGGCTGTCTCAGAGCCATTCTTGGCCTTACGGATATCTACGGAAAGTGCAGGCTCTGGGTCAATCATGGCTCCACCTCCGAGACAAAGAGTTCCAACTCCAGTGAATGCAGCGTCAGCACAAGTATCTCGGAAACTGCAGACTGCTGATCACACACAATGTCTGATGCTAGCAGTATCTTGATGTGGTTCACACCTAAAACTGTTCAGGGAGATTCAGGCCCTCTTCCACACTGGTTGCTCCTGCCTTCCTCTCCTGTAGTCATTTGTTTTTCATTGGTCATTCCTCATACTGGTAACACAGTGGGCTTTTAATCTTGGACAGTTTCTTCCCCAGCAGGGACAGGCACATACTTTCCCTTTCGCAGCAAGCAGACCGTCAGCTCCTCCAGCAGAAAGTGCAAATTCAGGTGAAGCCTGAACTCTGTGGGGCACTTATTTCCTTGTCCACAAAGAATTTGGAATTGGAACAAAGTGGGGGTGGTTTGGGTCTCGCTTTTCTACACATCTTCCAAACAGGGCACGTGCATCCACTGACTTAAGGTTTCAGAGCCAGTTTGGGTTAGTTCTCTTTCATATATTATTTTCTGCCTTTTCCTCTGACACAGCTTTTGTGTAAGGAGATGAATGACAAAAACACTAAGCAGGAACATACAAAGCAAGTGTATAATAAAGTGTGAGATCTCTGCATCTGAGTGTTATGAGTTATCTTGAATCCGTAATCTGGGACAAATTAAAGGACCGACCCTGCCTAGAAACTTCATCACCCTGTAGAACAGACTGTAGTCCTACAATTCTTCCCCATCATCTACCAAACAGCAGTGCTCACGAAGACCAATAAGCAGCCATTTGCTAACAAGGACTTTGTTAATTTTTGTATATGAGCTCTGTCTATTCTCTGCCAATTAATTGTCTGAATATCCACCCTCCAGCCACAGGAATGAAGTCCATTCACTCCCACTGTCTGCGGACACTGTAGTCACCCTCTATCTTGTGCCATGCTGAACCAGGGTCCATACAAAGTGGATCCACTGATCCCAGTATTCAGACCCTTACCACAGACAGCTTAATGTGATCCTACATTTGTTACATACTCGCTGCACATACATACGCATAGCATGTCAGTACAAGTATCTGGGGTTCAAGTGACAGAAGAATTGTATGCGAGAGGGATCAATTGACCTCCCACATTTGACTGAGAGAAACTGGGGAGGTAACATTAAGAATTCACAAAATTCAGTATGCTGTCGCTACTGCTCTATTTGATTACCCAGGGCATGTACAGGAATCCTGTCCCCTTTATGAGGGCATATTTGGTGCAGCCATTTAGGACACACATCTGGTTCTGGACCTTTCAGTACCAGGGACAGGCTTCAGCCTCTGAGCGCACACTAGAATAGTGTGATACTGGAGTCAAACTTATACCCTTGATATCCTTACGTAGAGTCAGGTATTCAGGGCAGAAGTACACACCCATATACCATGCAGGAGACATTCATGTTACAATATTGCCCTTCACATTTCTCTCTTTCCCTACCTTTTTTTTTACTCACTACTCTCTTTGCCAATATTTCTGTACCGCTTCTCAGTTTGCCTCTAATCTCTGCCTTTCCACACTTTCTACCTTGCTTCCCACTATACTTTTCACACTAACCTTTCTGCCTCAACCTTTCTCCAATTAATTTCTTTTTTTTAATCTTATCTCTCTGCTTCATTCCTGAGTGCTTCCCACATTCTCTCGCTTTATACATTTTATCCTCCTTAACTGTAGCTCTCTACCTTCTTTAAAAAACCTCTCTACCTCTTTCTATACCTTGCTACCTTATTGTCTTTCTACCTCTCCGTATCTTTATCCTATCTCACCTTTCTGTGTATTGTCTCTCCGTACCCCCATTTATCTGTCTACTTCATCTCTTGCTCTGCATTCCGTCTCCCTCTACTCCACGTTTCTCACCAAACCATACTTTTCACCAAACTATCCTTCTTCTGTACAACCCTTTTTAGGTCTCGCCTGGACATCGCATCCGAAGGATGCGTCCAGGCTGGAGACTTATAGTCGTCTGACACGGGGGAATGAGGGACACAAAACTGTGACGAGCGGCTGGATTGAGCTGCGTGCACGCGCGTCAACATTCACGCATGCGCACATCACAGCCACACGCATACACAGCACTCACGCATGCGCACATACACACGCATACACAGGCACACCCCCGTCACCTACACGCATACACAGAGACCCCTCCACACACACCAGCCCCTCTCCTCTCGGCTCCACACACACGCACACGCATTTACACTTACACAGACACGCAGGCACCCAGACAGGCAACCCCCCCCCGTCACACACACGCATACACACAGACTCCAGGACACATACACACACACATGCACGCTCACACACATACACAGTCCGCCGCCGCGCGTGCGCATACAGATGCCCCCCCCCCCCCCAACAAGGCGAAGCCCCACTCACCGGCATCCTCAGTGCAGCGGCTCCCACCGGCAGCAAGACTCTTCTTCCCTTCTTCGGCACCGGGGCGCAGGGTAGGCTCCTGCCTGCTCCGGTGCGCCAAACAATCGCGGCTCTTCCGTGGGAGGCGGGGTAGGCTCCCGCCCTCCTACTTCCGGTTGTCCCGCCCGGCCTGCCTGACTTCCTGGTCGCAGGCCAGGGGCTGAGCAACCGTAGTGGCGAAGCGAACCTGCCCTGTGAGGCGGCCTGATTGCTGTGGCGGAGCCGGAATCGCGGCGCGACAGACCGAGCCCGGGCCTCATTCAGGTGCGGAGAGAGGCGTCCGCGAAGTAGCAGCAGCTCCGGACTGAATTCCGGCCGCCTTTACCAAGATGGCGGCCGTTTGAGTGAGGTTCCGGACCACAGACGCGGAGACCGAGGGAGAAGCGGAACGGGTCCCACCCGCGAGGCACGGCGCTTGGTGGAGGTGCTACCCGGGAGCGGAGAGCGGGGGGATCCCTTCACCTCCCCCCCCGCACCCCTCCCCCTCCAACGACGAAAACCGCGGGCGCTTGGATCGGCGGAGCTGGTCCGTTCCCGCAGGCGAGATTGGACGCCTACAACGGAGGTGAGCCCAGGAGTCAAAAGCGGAGGAAGGGACCGCTTGGGGGGAGGCCTTGCGCCAGTGGCCTACCGGTCCGGTGCATACCCCCGAATTCCCATTAGTGCCACCCGCATCGACGGAGGTGCCCTCTCCCCACCCCCCATACACACATTCCCGCCTGTGGAACGGCCGGTGGGGAGGACACACGAGACACGGGGGCAGGCGACAGACTACGGGAGGCACCAGCAGCGGAGGCTGACCCCGCCAGGGACGACACTAGCAAGGAATCGGGGCCACGCAGGGAAGGGAGAGCAGAACGATCACGAGAGCGGCAGGGGGTGAGACTTCGGACATTGCCCCCCCTCCCCCTACGTGACAAGGCACACAGCCGAACGGGGAAGAAGGCCCTGAAGCAGCAGTGGGGATACTAGGAACTGGAAGAAGAGATAGTGCCCCCCCCCCCCCACCCCCCCCCTGCACCAGGGGTCATTGTGAGAGGACAAGCGCTACACGGGAGAGGGCCGGACCATATTCACGAACCGGGCGGAAGGAGAAGGGATGAGATAGCCACCTCAGCCAACCCTGACCTCAAGGGCCACACGGAGATAGACCACTTGCAAACGCACAACACGCCCCTGCTGGCAGAGACCCGCCTGGGATAGCTCCAAGGGACGGGCTTCGGAGCGACTGAAGACTGAGCACAGGGAAGAAAGATACCTGGATACGACGAGGGGGGTGGCAGGATCGCCCCACCCGGAACCCTGAGGTGGGTGCAGAACCAGACAAGCCCGATACTGTGCGTGCAGAGTGACAGTGAGTGCGGAGTGACAGTGAGTGCAGAGTGACAGTGAGTGCAGAGTGCGTGCAGAGTGACAGTGAGTGCAGAGTGACAGTGAGTGCAGAGTGACAGTGCGTGCAGAGTGACAGTGAGTGCAGAGTGACAGTGAGTGCAGAGTGACAGTGAGTGCAGAGTGCGTGCAGAAACAGTGAGTGCAGAGTGCGTGCAGAGTGACAGTGCGTGCAGAGTGACAGTGAGTGCAGAGTGACAGTGAGTGCAGAGTGACAGTGAGTGCAGAGTGACAGTGAGTGCAGAGTGACAGTGAGTGCAGAGTGACAGTGAGTGCAGAGTGACAGTGAGTGCAGAGTGACAGTGAGTGCAGAGTGACAGTGCGTGCAGAGTGACAGTGAGTGCAGAGTGCGTGCAGAGTGACAGTGAGTGCAGAGTGAGTGCAGAGTGACAGTGAGTGCAGAATGAGTGCAGTGACAGTGAGTGCAGAGTGACAGTGAGTGCAGAGTGACAGTGATTTCAGAGTGAGTGCAGAGTGACAGTGAGTGCAGAGTGACAGTGAGTGCAGAGTGACAGTGAGTGCAGAGTGACAGTGAGTGCAGAGTGACAGTGAGTGCAGAGTGACAGTGAGTGCAGAGTGACAGTGAGTGCAGAGTGACAGTGAGTGCAGAGTGACAGTGAGTGCAGAGTGACAGTGAGTGCAGAGTGCGTGCAGAAACAGTGAGTGCAGAGTGCGTGCAGAGTGACAGTGCGTGCAGAGTGACAGTGCGTGCAGAGTGACAGTGAGTGCAGAGTGACAGTGAGTGCAGAGTGACAGTGAGTGCAGAGTGACAGTGAGTGCGGAGTGACAGTGAGTGCGGAGTGACAGTGAGTGCAGAATGAGTGCAGTGACAGTGAGTGCAGAGTGACAGTGAGTGCAGAGTGAGTGCAGAGTGACAGTGATTTCAGAGTGAGTGCAGAGTGACAGTGAGTGCAGAGTGACAGTGAGTGCAGAGTGAGTGCAGAGTGACAGTGAGTGCAGAGTGAGTGCAGAGTGACAGTGAGTGCAGAGTGACAGTGAGTGCAGAGTGAGTGCAGAGTGACAGTGAGTGCAGAGTGAGTGCAGAGTGACAGTGAGTGCAGAGTGACAGTGAGTGCAGAGTGACAGTGAGTGCAGAGTGACAGTGCGTGCAGAGTGCGTGCAGAGTGACAGTGAGTGCAGAGTGACAGTGAGTGCAGAGTGACAGTGAGTGCAGAGTGACAGTGAGTGCAGAGTGACAGTGAGTGCAGAGTGACAGTGAGTGCGGAGTGACAGTGAGTGCGGAGTGACAGTGAGTGCGGAGTGACAGTGAGTGCGGAGTGACAGTGAGTGCAGAGTGACAGTGAGTGCAGAGTGACAGTGAGTGCAGAGTGACAGTGAGTGCAGAGTGACAGTGAGTGCAGAGTGACAGTGAGTGCAGAGTGACAGTGAGTGCAGAGTGACAGTGAGTGCAGAGTGACAGTGAGTACAGTCACTCAGCACCACCACATTATCACTCAGAACCACCACAGCATCACTCAGAACCACCACAGCACCACCACAGCACCACCACAGCATCACTCAGCACCACCACAGCACCACCATAGCACCACTCAGCACCACCACTGCATCACTCAGCATCACCACAGCCCCATTCAGCACCACCACAGCATCACTCAGCACCACCACAGCACAAATATGTTCTCTCAATGTTTCAAGCTTTATTACAAATGTCACAAAAAGATGTTAATATTTCACTTCTGTTCTTGGATTTTGTTACAATAAAATACACTGAACATAATCTTCACAAAAGTTATTTACAAAAGTTTAAGCTATTGCCATTATAAATTACAATCACTTTATTAAGTATTAAAAAAAATTAAAAGCCATTGTTATTTGTAATATCAATACATCTAAGTCACGTAAATACAAATGTTGCATGACAAATGCTATAGGTGTCACATTTGCGAAAGTTATAACTATTGGCATTGTAAATGACAAAGCTATTAATTTAGCTATTTTCAAAACCAACACATAAATGAACATGTGGTGAATTTCCATTAAAATATTTGACTTTTTTACTAAGATAGTATTATACTGTTTTATGCAAACAAAATTTAGATACTGCATAAATAACTTTAATAAAACATATTTTATATGAAGCTTTTTATGTAAAAAAAAAACTATAGCATAAAGCAAAAAACAATTGCCATTTACAATGCTAATAGCTCAAACTTAAATAATGCGAGACCTATTGCATTGCAAATGCTTGTTCTACTTCTTTTACTTTGCAGAGATGGAGGACGCTGTCTAGCAAAAGATTGGTACACAATAAAGCAAGAGAGAAAGGACAAGGCAGGGCAAGAGAGTTATGAACAAAGGCATGTCCGATTTCATCTGATTGAATGGTGAAAATCTTAAGATCAGTGCTTTGATTTTTACTGTTGCAGCTCGACTACCACTTGTGAAGAGAATTTATTTCCTATTATGACTATCCAGCAATTGAAGTTGCAATGTTAAGCACTGTGTGCGTCTGCCGTATTTTAATTATATGCGCTAGACCACTAAACCGCTATCTACTGACCCTTACTTTGTCTTTCCTACATTTGGAGGAACAGGCACTTAGGCACTGCGTAGGAAAGTAGGATCTGCTTCCATGGTTCCCACCTCCTTTTGCTTGTGTTATTCTGTTTTCTGACTAGTCTGACTGGCATCCTGCTAATCAGGACCCCAATCACTGTGCTTCCTCCTGACATTTGACAATAGTAACTACTTTGGTTCTCCCGCCTGAAATAGACCACCTGGTTTCCTGACTCCCAGCATCAGCCAGCTTGCCAGACTCTTTCACCTTCTTCACCAGTGACCTCTTTTCTGAATTCCTCCATATTGGCCTACGGTGGTTTTCGACGTCTCTTCGTACTTATGCACCCAGCTTCCCTGGTGTAGGTATCCTGGTTCCTGGGGTATCCACATGCGTGGTGACTCTCCAACCTTCTCATTTCTTAGGGGTTCCTTCAGGGTCCACTGGGAAGGGTCCTTCTTCCTAAAAACTGCAACTGCAATCTCTTAATTGCTTTGAGTTCACTCTGCATACATCCTCCGTGTGGTTCCTGGGTACTTACCTCAGTTGGCTCCACAGCTACCATTTAGAGAGCTTTCTATGGTTGTCTAAGATGACTAAAAGCACCATAAGGGGGGGCGTGGCTTGGACGGCAATGCGGACAGACCTCTAAGTCCGAAACCTCCGCCACCCTGAGTCAAAGAACGGCGAGTTAGCTAGCGAAGCGGCCCAAGAAACAACCCACAAGCTAAGGAAGAGGTGTCAGAAATATCAAGGCACAAGCAGGTGGAGAGGAGGCAGCACCGAGAAGGAGAAGAAATTAAAAAGCCAGTAACCTCGACGGGAAGAAGAGCTCGGCAGAAACACAAGATGGCGGGGTACTGAAAGCAGCGAAAGAAGACCACCGCCCACAATCACGGCGGTAGCGCGAAGCAAACAGCAACAGACCAACCAAGGCAAGACAGCCGCTAGAGTACCGCTAGAATACCACCCGGTGGGTCAGAGCAACAGACAGACACTAGAAGGAGCACAACAAAGAGCGGGGTGTAAGACACACAAAAACAAAAGCAGCTACCGGCAGCGCCCATCTTGAGGTAGTATCGGAGCATACACAAAGGAAAGAGTGATCCCGCTAAGGCCGTGAAGGTACGCCGGAACCTAGAGGCGAGCAGCCAACTAGGGCAGATCTACCGGCCAACCGTGACACACTGGAGGCACCCTGACAGGTTGGTAGTAGCAGCGCAGGGGTGAATGAAGAGCCACAGCAGCTCAAGCCTACCTAACGAGCGCAGCCCCTGAAGAACAGAGATACAGCGCTTTAAGGCAGGAGAGTGGCCATATGGGTACCAAGCAGCAGAACCAAAGCACGACAGATCAGCCACGAATCGAGGCATTTTAAACCAATCAACGCAACCCAGCCGGTACCGGAAGCGCATCCTGGGGGCGGCCATATTGGCAACCACAAGAACCTACAGTAAAACCACTGCACGGAATGCGCACGCCTCTGTGGCTGCACCCCTCACCGCGATTCCGATTACTGTAAGTGAACAGTGAGTGCTGTACATTGCTTTTTAAATATTGACTGCATTCTTGTCTTGTTTTCTTCCTTTTACTTTTCCAAACAGGCGGTTGTATGTTAAAGGTTTTATTCAGGCAAAAGTTAAGATTGTGAAAGTCCTAAAGATGATCCCCTAATAACCGAGCTTGGGATCGAAACGTCGACTCCTTTAAGAGTGTCCCATACTTGTGAACCTATTGTATTATTGTATGGCTGATTCACTCCAGGACACACTGTTAATTTGAATTCATGTCAGTGGCCTGCAAGCTCACTTTGTTTGCCTGATATTTCTTTCACTTACTGTCCTTTTCATTTTCTCTTCACGTACGGCACAGGACTGTGCCCTACTGTAACCCTTATTGTTTTGGTTACTTGTCTTATTTCTATATTGAACAAACCTATCAAATGAATAAATATTCCCTGTCCGGCTGGACAAGGGATTGTGAACTATATAGCAGCCCACTGTGGTCTATATAATATCTTTGCTCACTTTTATCCCTATATGCTAAGGACCACTTGTTTCCTTCAAAATACAAGAACCCAAGCCACAGCCGCGCAACAGCCGCCACAGCCACACACCGCGGGGGAGCTCAAGCGCAAGCCAAACCGCGCACACAAGACCTAACCCCAGAAAGAGCAGCCAAGAATCGGCACACTTTTAACCAACAGCGCTATCCTTGACAGAATCGGAAGCGCACCCAGGGGCGGCCATCTTGGCAACCACACGGGACCCAAGCCACAGCCGCGCCGCGGCCGAGCACCGCAGGTGAGCGCAAGCCAAACCGTGCACGCACAGGAAGTAACTCTAGCAAGCGCAGCCATAGCCGATCCTCGTCCAGGGGCAAATAAGCAAGACTAAGGCCGAGGGAACCACGCGAATACCGCATCGAAGCCACACAATGAGGTCTAACTCCGGCCTGATACAAAAAACCTAAAGGCACCAAGCGGGGCCCTTTTTAATCGGCAACTACGGCGGAAGCAGGCTCACAAAGCAACAAACCAGGACTCAGTGCGCCACAGGAGAGAACAGGCATGCAAAAAGCAGGTAGAGCAACAGCCAAAAGAGAGCTGGCGGGGGCCAAGACCAGGACAAGGTCAATAAGGTGGCCAAGCAGATTCAGGTTGGACAGCACGCCTGAGAATAAAGATATAGCAGGCGCAAAGAGCACCAAAGTACAGCCGGCGAATCAACAAAAAGACGACAGACTGAGCACCTACCTGGCAAGAAGAGGTTTTGACAAAATGGCAGGCCGAGACGACAAAAACGCCAACGACAACAAAAAAGTCAGGAAAGACCTAACTGAATCTCCGACGAAGCAGAAAAACAATCACACAAATGAAATCACACTTGATAAACTCCTCAAGAAGATAAACGAGGGAAACGACCTAGCCAAAGCCACAAAAAAAAAATATAGATAACATGCAGCTGGAACTAGCCGCCATAAGAGCCGACCATAGCAATACCAACTGCAGAATTGATGCAGAGGAAAAAAGAATAAGCGACCTAGAAGACAACACAACCAGAGCTAACAGAGATATGGGATAAGTGGTCAAGACAACTAGCAGCCTCCAGAAGCTGCTGGCGGAGCTAGACGACCGCAGCAGGAAAGGTGACATTCGGCACCTGGGAGTGCCCGAAGGAGAGGAGGGCGCAACAGGTTCATGCGCAGCCCTGCTGGAAGACCTCCTACCCAAGCTGACTGGCCTAAAGTTCGACAGGTAATTCGAGGTGGACAAAGCCTACAGAGTGCCGGCAACAAAACAACAACATGGGAGAGGCCCACAGCCTATTATATGAAAGCCACTCTGTGCCAACCACACTGAGGCGATCTTTTCCTTCGCCAGGAAAGGACAGACCGTGAAATGGAATGGACAAAAAAATTCGTCATAACACAGGACTTCTCAAGGCAAACAGTGGAAACCAGGAAAGGTTTCCTGGCACTAAGAGACAGACTCAGGAAAGCGAATATAACATTCAGTTGCGCAGGACCAGCCAGAATGCGAATCACAGACAGAAAAGGAACACTGGTCTTTGATGAACCTAACGAGCTAAGAAGGTACCTACAGGGCCCGGACCCAGAGGAGATGGAGGCACAAAGCCCAGGAGCTGCCAAGAGAAGAGCCTCATCGGACACTCCTGAGGGAGGGCCTGATGGAGGACAATAGACTAGCAACCCTGAACGATGCCTCGATGAGACAACCCAACAGAATGGATCCAGTCTACCTCAGAACAACAGAGCTACCTAATAGACAATGAAGCATGACTCTGTAGAACAACAAATCTACCTCACAGAATTAACACTCCGAGACAATGGACACCGCTTACAGCCCGAACACCAGTGACCTCAGAAGGAAGCTCGTATATCCTTTAACTCCAAGGTGTAAGATGACACCTCAATGTATGCAAAGTAGTGAGAAATATATAAATCTGACAGCTCAGGGCTAGGACAGAATGGAACTCGGGGGGGGGGGGGGGTGAGGACCCTTGCTGTCGCACGCCTACAGTACAAAGTCGGGGGGGAGGGAGGGAGGGGGGGAATGGGGGGAGGGGAGCTTCGCAGTACAGTCGTATGCATTTTTCTATCTCTGTATCTTTTCTGTCTTTACCCTGTTTTCCTTTCTGACTACCTTCCATGGGGGAAGAACCGACTCAACACTAGGCCAACTACTACCTCTAGAATTGCGGAATTTAGACGTACTCACCATACAAGATAGCGAAGGGGGAGAACCACCATGACTACCCCAATGTACAGCCAACTACTCTCAGTCATTATGGTGGTGTCCCTCAACGTAAAGGGCCTCAATCACCCAATCAAAAGCCGGAAAACACTAGACTACCTGGCTAAACTGAAGGGAGACGTGTACCTCCTCCAAGAGACAAGGATCTCGGAGGAGGACGCTCAACGCCTCAAAGCGAAATGGACAGGAGAGGTAGTTTGCTCACCCGCCATACACAAGAAAGGAGGGGTCATCACAATTATAAGCAAAAAAGCCAAACTTGCAATACATGAATGCCAAGCAGACAAAAACGGGAGAATACTAGTGACAAGCCTCAAAAGAGGGGAGGAGTCGATGCACATAGCCAACATATATGGGCCCAACTCGGCAGATAAGACTTTCTGGGAGGAGGTTGAGTCTAGGCTAAGCAACATTCCCAAGGGGAGCTAACGATCCTAGCAGGTGATATGAACCAGGCCCTCGACCACGCCATAGATAGACACCCACACAGAACAAGTCATAGGTAGCAGGAACAGAACATCCTTAAAAACCTCTGCGCCAAACTAGAACTGAGGGACCCTTGGAGATTACAGCACCCAGACGCAAGGGAATACACTTTCTACTCACACCCACACAACTCGTACAGCAGAATAGATTACATTTACATGTCAGCCACCCATACACACCTCAGAAACTCAACAGAGATCGGCCCAAGGACAATTTCAGATCACGCACACATCACCCTCTCGATTAGCGGCAAACACAATGAGCAGCCCAGTCGCAGCTGGCGACTAAATAGCGACATCCTGGAAATCCCGGCCAACATAGTAGAAATTGAGGAGGCAATCAAAGAATACCTTGCCTTCAACAACACAGCAGAGATGGACATGGGCACCCTGTGGGAAGCTCTAAAGGCCACGATAAAGGCAAACTCTTGAACATCAAGTCCAGAATGAATAAGAACAGGAACAGGAAGATAACAGATCTAGAGAACCAGATCAAAGATCTAGAAAGAGGCCACTGCTCAAATCTAGCAAACAAAAACACTCTGACTGACCTAACTAAGAGGAAGTATGAGCTCAACAAAATTTTGAGAGAAAGAGCAGGCACATGGATCAACAAATACAAATCCATCAACCTACGCTCAGCTAACAAGGCAGGGAAAGCGCTAGTGGCCTACCTGAAAGCAAAACAAAGACAACACACAATCGCAGCGATAACAGACAGTGTTCAAAGACTTCTACAAGGAGCTATACACAGCAGATAAAGACCTAGCGACAGATGGGGGGTGGGGGGGGGGGGGGGGCAGGTCTGCTTGAGAAACGAAACCTACCCAAACTCTCAGACCAACAAAGAGAATCCCTCGGGGGGGATATAAATGGAGCAGAGGTGGAAAAAGCGGTAACCTCCCTCAAAGCGCCAGGACCAGACGGTTACACGGCCGCATTTTACAAACAATTCCTACAGCAGTTGAAACCCACTATGGTCGAAGTCTTCTCACTTTGTGCCCAAAAGGGTAGAATGACAGACTCGATGACTGAGGCAAACATTATAGTCATACCCAAGGAGGGCAAAGACTCACAGTACCCGCAAAATTACCGCCCAATCTCCCTCATAAACGTCGACTGTAAAATATATGCCAAAATCATGGCGGCGAGACTTAATACGTTCCTGCCCCATCTCATCCATAACTTGCAGGTAGCATACCTTAAAAACAGTCTGTCTCAAGACAACAGCAGACTCCTATGCCACCTTATCCACCTCACAGCCAACAGTCAGGACAAGGCGGTCATGATCGCGCTAGACGCAGAGAAGGCCTTCGACAGGGTCTCATGGCCATTCTTAAACCTATGCATGGAAAAGTTTGGGCTGGGGACCAAGTACCGAAGCATGGTGATGTCGCTATACAACAATCCTAGGGCCCGAGTGGCAGTTAACGAGGGAATATCAGAAGCATTCACCCTAGAGAGAGGCACGAGGCAGGGACGCCCACTATCCCCAGCCTTATTCCTGCTAGCTCTGGAACCACTGCTAGTCATGATCAGAAATAACCCACATATAACGGGCGTTCGTGTCAGGGACAACACAGTGAAATTAGCAGCCTATGCAGACGACATACTGATCACAACAAAAAACCCGACAACCTCAATAGCGGCGCTGATGCACACCATAGAAGAGTACGCGCTAGTTTCAGGATACAAACTAAACAGGGAGAAGTCAGAATGCAAACCCATGAACTGCCACACAACAAGTGCGGTCCTAGGCACATCTTGACTAACTTGGCAAAAGAAACCTTTAAAGTATCTCGGCCTCCTATTTGGCAGGGATCTGAGGTCAACCCTTGACCACAACGAAGAAGCCATCTTAAACAAAGTAAAAACTAAACTGGACTTCTGGTCTCCCAAATTCATTAGCTGGTGGGGAAGGGTGGAGACGATCAAAATGATGATAGCACCCATGATCAACTATATGCTAGGTATGCTGCCACTAACACTCACTGAAGACTTCCACAAGAAGCTAGATAATACTATCAACAAGTTCTTATGGAAAGGGAAGAAACCCAGGATCAGCCTGCAAAAACTAAGACTGCGCAAGGAATTCGGGGAGCTAAATGTCACGAACTTCAAGTTATTCCAAACGGCCTGCCTGGCTAAACAGGGAATATTCTGGCTCATCCCAAACCAGGAGTGCACACCAGTATGGCTCGAACTAGAGAGGGACATCCTGGAAGGTGCCGACCCCGTAGTCATACTCACAGCCAATAAGCACCCTGAGGTAAACAACGCCGTCCTCAAAAACACCAGGATAGCACTATCGAAGGTAGACAGAAGGATGGAACACAGCATCAGGAGATCGAGCTGGGAATCAATCTGGTTCAACTAAAAAATAAAATACCGGGGTAGAACACTATATACCATGGCGTGGTATGGGAGAGAGATCACCACACCTGCTCAGCTGGGGAAGGAAGGCACACCACTCACATTCGACACGCTCAAACGGGTCCACAACCTACCCAACATTGAATTCTACGAGTTCCTAAAGATCAGAGCTGCTATCACAAGAGCAAACCTGACCAAAGAGACACCCTCCATCGTACAATACAGGCAAAACCTGAACAAGATCGGACCCACCTATACAAACTCCTAAGCCCACACACGTCAACACTTAACACCAAAACGATGGCGCTCTGGGAAACACTGCATAACAGACACTTTTGCGAAGATGAGAAATCCCGGATTTGGGTCTCAGCCTCCAAGAACAAAGTCTCCCCCCAACTAGCGCAAACAAAGTACTGGCTACTCCACAGAATGTTCTGGACGCCGGCCTGCCTAGCTGCAGTAGGTGCCACAGAGAGCGACACATGCTGGAACTGCCATAAAGAAAAGGGAGATTTGGCTGACCTCATTTATGAATGCCCGATGGTCAGGTCTTTTTGGAGCAAAGTAAACAACTTCATCAACTCAGTAGTGGGGGGTACCATACAGCAAGGTCTCGACGGACTAGCCACCGCATTCATGGCCCTAGACCCAAAATCCGGGGAGGACAGGGAGCTAGTGGACCTCCTACTCACAGCAGCAGTAAAAATAATTTTAGCGAACTGGAAGTGTACCAGCAAGGCGACTTTTAAGAGATGGGTCAACTGGGTAACCTTCCTGAGAGAGGGCGGACAACATCATGGCAAAGTACTCAACCAGCCATACAGCAAGAAGCGGGATGTGGGCCGCCCTAGATGCACACTTAGGGTCACACAAACCCCTGTAGACCTAACAGGCCAGCTCCCATAGGAGGCAATCAGCCCCAGCTTAGAGGAAACCACCCTGCAGGTGGTCTGTCCCCCCCCCTTTTTCTCTTCCTTTTCCTCCTTTCACACTTCCTTTCCGGTCTCTCAGGGCCTACAGATACGTAGACTACCAATATCAACCACCATGCCTGTATGCCGTATATGTTTACCACAATATGCCTGTATCTCATCTGTATGCGCCCCCGCATAACAACTGTACTGTATCTGTATCATATCACAAAATATCCTCAATAAAAACCCTTGAAATAAAAAAGCATCATAAGGGTTGTCTGGATTAGTGTAAATTGCTTCACTTAAATAAGTGTGCACCAGTTACTAAGCCACCTTCTACACACTGAATTCAACCTAAAATATTGTGCCACAAAAAAAAATAATCTACAGCACAAATAAATGACTTTATCTGCTAATTCAAGCATTATTTTTCTACAATTTGGCTAGTGGACGTTATACTGCTTGACGGTTCACCTGTTTTTGTGAATGCCATAATTTCAAAACGTTTAATAAAATATTCAGTATTTTTTGGCTTAAAGTAGTTGAAAATGAGTTAAAAAAAAATCATACATTATTCTAAATAGGGGGTTCCAAATTATTTCTTACCCAAAGTTCCAAACATCTTTAAAATTACACTGGTCGTCAGATCTTGTTGCAGGGAAATTAGTTCTTAAGTGAGATTCTTTGATATCTGCTCTTCGCATCTCTTACAATACAGAAGCAGTTAGGGAGGTCTTTTAATGCCCCCTTCAAATAATCACTGCTTGAGGTGTTTTTGATTGCCCTCATTACATTAATATTTGTTTCTGTTCTTCTCTTTCTCTCTAAGCATGTTTATGTGGATGTCATGAGCGCAGATTTATGATTTCTAGCTTCTCTCACCCCATGACCCTAAAAAAAGAATTGGTGATCATGGATTTTCATGGCTTTATACCCAAACCCTACTGCATTGTTGACAGATATCTTACTTAGTTCATTTGACTTCTGGATTTTACTCTCAGCTGCATTATGATATCCAACTGTCCCCTTGTTCTAGGTCATATTTCTTTACCAGCCATTAATTAAATGTAGCATTCGGTGATTGGTTGCATTAATTATTGAATTCTGCCAGTAAAATATGTTAATCTGTGGATTCCTGATTTGTTGTGTATGTGAAAAGTATATTTGAGCTCCTGCTGAATATTCTGTAAACAAATCTAAAGCATTTGCTAAAGTGGAAGGTCGGAGCTTGCCGGGCTCCAAGAACACTCCTTGATCCCCATACACCCCACAACTTGTCCCTTATAGCTGGTCATAGTTCACTGGAAGCCATCTATCACTTGCCCAGTACAATGTCAACTAAGATTGCAGAGACATAGGAGGTGTCCCCAAAACTCCTGGGACTTTCAATCACTCAATTTCTGAGGCTGATACAGAGAGCTCTGGTACTGGCCACAACCCCTCCCTGTTGAACTGAATACCAATACATGAAATTATGGTGGTACTGAGGTGGACGTAGGGGTGTGCTATTTGCCTTAAAATTTTTGGACCTATTTCTCTACCTAATGGATGCCTATTTTGTGGGGAGCACAGTGGAGTAGATCTATTGAGCACTGGACTTTGAGGGAATAATGTCACCAAAGAAAATAGGCAGCCCCAGGCATTGGATAAGGAACATGTCCTTGGGAAAAGGACTCTGACCTCTAAAGACTCTCTCATTAAAGGCTGAGGCAACCTGAGAATGTGGGGGGGGTAAATCTCACTCTGGTGAAATCCCTTGTCATGACCACCATGAGAGGTACACAAGGGACATAAAGATGAATAGAAGTCTGGATGTATTCATTAACAAAGTTAATAATTGCTTCGTAGTCACAGAGCCTGATGCTGGGGTTCTGAAGCATCGGTAAACCATTGTTCAGCAAGCAGTGCAGGAAACACAGGGAGCTTGTCTAGAGGTCATGCTGATTTGAGGATTGTGCATACTCATCCACTCCTAATTAGGTGTTCATAGTGGTAATTCTGAAGAATAAGGCAAAATCAGATAGAGACCACATTTTGGTCTTCAGACAACTAACCCTTAAAACCAGAGATCCAATAACTTTTACATGAGGCTATTCTCGAGACTGAAGGAGAACCCGAGATCCAGCCGTTTTTATAAAAGTCATGCACAAAATGTAAGCAGAATCAACTATGATGGTGTTGTTGGAGCTACACGCTTGCCTATCAAGGCCATCGCATCCAAAGAGTCTGATGTGGGTGCGGTCTTGACTCGAAACATGGGGCAGCTGGTGTGGTTAAATGCAAATGATTGTAAGAGGATCAAGGATACATGTCTGGGGGGGGGGGCGTGACCAGCAGCATGGCCGACTAGACGTGCCTGAGAGGAGCTCCGGCCGAGCCACACATCAATCCGACTTCACATATCCCCCACACCTTTGAAACGACACCACACGGATGTCCTGACACCCAAGTACCTGTTGCGGGCGGCTGCAGCGGTGATCCGACGCCGAAATCGCCTGGGTGACGGGGAAGAAGACAACTCCGGTGATCTACCAGCGTCCATGATGGCGGCCGAGGCGCTCGGCGGTGAATTGCGCGCCCCCACACCCGGCGGCCCCCGGAGCAGGTGATCCTGGCAGTCGGTGGCTCCGCGACCTGCCTGGCCGTTTGACCGGCCCGTACAGTCCTCCCGGTAAGCAGCAGCAGTCTGACCGCGGTGCCCGCCGGCCGCCTGACCCTAAGATGGCGACCGGCATAATTTGCGGAGACTGGTGACGGCGAGGTGCCCCCGCGGCCCCCACCCGAGACGGGGTGAGACAGGGCCCTACAGCAGAGGCGGCGCGGCGGACGGGCCAAAGTGAAGGAGGGGAAACAGGGATCGGTGCGGCGCCAGGAGCGGGACACACCACCTCACACGGCGGCCGCCTTCACCAACATGGCGGCCGCGAGGTAGGAGCACCGGGGGGACGGCGGCGCACTGGAGGGCCGCAGTGGAGCGCGGAAGCCTGCCCGGCCTCGTGGTGCTGGAAGCCCCTAAGTCTGCAGGGGGGCAGAGCGGGCTGAGTGGGGACTTGCTGCCCGCCACACGTGTGCCAGCACAGGGGGTCTGAGATCTCGGGGCTCTCGGTGAGGGCTCCCTGAAGTCACCGGCGGCGGTGCCCCCCCCCCCTCCCGGCCGGGAAGTGAACGGACCCTGCCCAGTGGCGGTGGGGACACTGACATAACCCGCCCGAAGGACGCAGGAGGAAGGCGGCCCCCCCACGAACTGCAACTGTCCCAGACGCACGACCGTCCCCGTCGCTACACGGTGGAAGAGGACAGTACGAGGAGACCCCTCCACTGGGCTGTGCAACCATGGGAAAGAGAGACGTGGTGCCCAAGAACACGAAACAGGGCCCGATGGACAATTTTGCGGCCCCGCGTCCGATGGTGGAACAGCAGTCCATACAACCGGGCGCCCGCAATGACACGGCCATGGTACTGGAGGCCATACAGGCGTCTAGAACGGACATCCAAGCAACGCGAGCAGCGTTGGAAACCAAGATTGGTGAGGTAGGGTCCGAGGTAACGCTACTGCGCCAGGACTTCAGAAACTTGGCAGAAAGGGTCACGACGGCCGAAGCGAAACTGACCGACAACGAGGAATCGATCACGTCTCTCAAGAAAGACATGGCGGAGCTGCAGGCCTCTCACCGTCAATTACTCTGGAAAGTTGATGACGCCGAAAATAGGTCAAGGCGGAACAACCTACGCTTTGTGGGCTTTAGGGAAGGAATTGAGGAAAAGAGTATGACCGTCTTCCTCCTCGACTGGCTGAAAACCACCTTTCCGACGGCACGGTTCTCCCCGTGCTTCATCATCGAGAGGGCGCATAGGGCACTCCTGGCCAGACCACCGGAGGGTGCCCGACCGAGACCAGTGATAGCGCGGTTCCTAAACTTCGCAGATCGTGATCTGATCCTGCGTGAAGCCAGGAAGGTGGGAGAGATCCGCTTTGAAAAAATTACCATAATGATCTTCCCGGATTACAGCCAGGAGGTCTCGAAACAGCGCCGCTCCTTCGACGCCGTGAAGGCAAAACTGAGGTCTCTAAAGATTCAATACATGCTCCTATTCCCGGCCAAACTCAAGGTCATCTATCAGGACAAATCCGTCTTCTTTGCCCACCCGGACGATGCGTGGCAGTGGCTCGAGGAGCGACCCATCCTAAATAGCAGAGAAGCAGCGGGCCGTGAGGCACAGGACAGGTTGCTGCGAGAACGACCGAGATGGGAGAGACCGAAGCCTCAGAGACGGAGAACGCAAAAGACTCAGCAGAAGACACCGGCAACACCCCACAGGCCGCGGGGCGCGCAGGACGGGGGAAGGGGCAGATCGACGTCCCCGGGCGGCGCCACGGTGGCGGGCTAGAGATTCAGTAGCCTGAGAAATGGAATCCGCTCAGAAGAAGAAGACATGGAGGAATCGGAGGGCAGAGCGTCCGGTGCAGAGGAGGAGGACAGCAGAAGTGATTCGTTGCACCCGCTGGCTAAAGAAATACAGCAGCTGGAGCAAGGCTCTACAGGTCCAGGGACTCATGTGGACACACAAGACTCATTTTCATGAACAATGGTGCACTGAGGTGGGGAAGAGATGGCGGCTCGGCGATGCAGAGCAAGCAAGTTGGCACACACCCCCCCCTTTTTTTGTCCTTTGTGTTTTTAGTGCTGGTTATTGGTTGATTCGGGTGGGATGTGTGGGAGGGCGACAGGCCTTCTCCCGGGGATAGTTCAATCCCGTATGGGGCTGCGACTGGAAGGGGAGGGAGGTGGGGAGGGGGAGGGGGGGCAAGCGGGATTATCTTTTACCTCATGTTGGGGTTGTTGTGGGGTTCGGGGGGGAGGGGGGAGTTCAGCAGAGAACAGCAGGGCTGTGCCAGCCCATACCTGGGGTCTATCCTACTCGAAGGCCCCGCTTGGGGGGGACGATGCGAACCAAGATGGCAAGTACATTAGATATTACACACAGCACTGACTCAGGGGTCAAGGTGCTAACATGGAATGTGAACGGTTTAGGGTCCAAAATTAAGAGAGGTCTGGTTACAGCCTACCTCAAGAGACAGGCACCTGATATTATCCTCCTCCAGGAAACCCACCTAAAGGGGAATCACTGCGCATTCATAGCAAGGGGGCGATACACGGTCCTGGCGCATGCAGGCTACACAACGGACTCCAGGGGGGTTGCGATTCTCATACATAAAGCTGTGCCATTTACGATTACGCGCACCTGGCTAGACCCGCAGGGCACGTACGTGGGGGTTCAGGGGATGTGGAAAAGGCGTAGATATACGCTATTGTCAGTGTACGCCCCACCCAAGTTACAGTCACGCACACTAAAGGCAGTCTCCGCCATCCTGCTGGACACGGCTGACACCACGCAAGTAGTGGGAGGGGACTTCAATGATGTGATGTGCGCCATGCAAGATAGATCGGGGTCACCACGCACAGGGGGACACACAACAGCCTTAGCACGGCTCATGACCACCATAGGCCTCACTGACATGTGGAGATGGCTTCACCCCACACAAGAAACATATTCATTCTACTCCGGGGCACACAAGGTCTTCTCCAGGTTAGATTATGTTTTTGTATCCCGGCAGGAGATTGCGGCGGGTGACCTAGCGGAATACAAGGCGAGAGGGATCTCCGATCACTCCCCGCTGTACGTCCACTTGGGGCGAATGAAGGGAGTCAGGAGGCCGCAATGGCGGTTCACAGCATGGGACATCCAAACGCCGGAAATACTCGGGGGTGTACGGGCGGACATTAGGGTCTACATGGCTGAGAACGAGGGTTCTGTGGAATCCGGCGCTACCCTCTGGGAGGCGATGAAACCAGTGCTCCGTGACCGCATTCAGAGTAGGCTGGGAGAGGCCAGGCGTGCACAACAGGGCAAGATAGCGAGTGAGGAGGCGAATGTCCTGGCCCTGGAAACGGAGTACCTCCAGCAGAAGGAAGAGATGTGCCTTAGACGGCTGCTTGACGCGCAGAGGCACTATAGGGAGTTGGCCACAGACGAAGCACGCACCCAGGCTCTGGCGACTCTCCACAGGCTATACGATGTGGGCGACAAGTCGGGCAAACTTTTGGCTTGGTTGAGCAGGAAGGAGCGAACGTTGCGCTGGGTGGATCAAGTCCAGCTGACGGGGGACAGGAGGGTGACCACTGAGGAGGGTATAGCGGAAGCCTTTGCATCCTATTATGAGGACTTTTACAGGGCCAGGGACCTGGGGGACAGTGCGGACGCCCAACAATACATGGGCGGCATGGAGGTGCCTACCCTCTCCACAGACGCTAGTGCCATCTTAGAGGCAGACTTAACCCTTGAGGAGTTATCGGATGCCATAGCGGCAATGAAGCCGGGGAAGGCTCCGGGGCCGAATGGCTTCCCGGCGGAATTCTTTAAACGGACTGCGGACTTACTGCAGCGGCACATGAAGGACCTCTTTACCGGATCATACCGGGCGGGGAGCCTCCCTCCGGACCTGGACCTGGCTACCATTGTGCCAATCTACAAAGAGGGGAAACCTAGAGATAACTGCTCATCCTACCGCCCAATCTCATTGCTAAATATAGAGACAAAAATTCTGGCCACAGTCTTGGCTCGTCGCATGCGACAGGTCATAGCTGAGTTAGTGCATTTGGACCAGTCCGGCTTTCTTCCGGATAGGGCCACTAAACTGAACCTCCGTCGCACCCACAATTGGCTACAGGAGGTCTCCAAGAGAAGCGAGCCCCATTGGTTCCTCTCCCTAGATGCGGAGAAGGCGTTCGACGCAGTCCACTGGCCTTTCCTGATGGAGACCCTCCGACGGTTTGGGTTTGGACCCAAATACTTAAAATGGGTACAGCTCCTCTACTCGGCCCCGAGAGCGAGAGTACGAGTCAATGGGAGGCTATCTCGCGAGTTCCCTATCGGGCGAGGCACGCAGCAGGGCTGTCCACTTGTTAAAAAGGGGTTTCAAAGACAACCAGTAACCAAAGACCCTTTTATGTTGCCCGGCGGTATCGCCTCTATGACCCACCAATGTTAATCAATGAAGAAGCAGGCGCTGGAGACTGGAAGGCAGGAAACGAGGATTTTATTCTCTCCGGAGGAGAACACATCAATTCAGACAGCAAGTATCGTCACGAGGTGCTCTAACCACATCTGAGGCCTGGCCTCTTATACTAGGGGTTATGACCTTTATTGCACATAACACATTCTCGCAATACTTTGATATTTGAAAGAACATCCTCGGAATCTCCCCTTCAGGCCCGTTCCCACATACATTTACAGTTGGATTCCCCACCCCGGTCACAACAGGTGATGGTTGTCGCACAGCAGGGCATTCCGCCGATTCACGGAATGCATGGGGTTGATCGGATCTCATAGGGTGGGGGCTTTGATCGGCTCGAGGGTCTTTTGATGGGGAGGGGAAGCTTCCTACTGTACGGGGTAATAAACAGCATCCGCAGGGCCAGGTGGCGGCCTGGGAACAAGGAAGACAAACGGGGACACAGGGAAAGGGGGTTTGCATCAAAAGGATCTGAGGCCATGAAGGGAATGAGGGGAGGTGTCACGCTGGGAACAGGATGGGATTCTGTGGTGAAGCTGCGCTGAAGAGGGGTTTATGACCCAAGGCATGAGAGAGCGGGGGTTGTCAGCGTGCGGGGGGGATGCTTGCGAGGTTAAGAGAGAGAGAGAGAGACGCGCTGGCTATCAGCGAGGGGCAGGGAGGCCATGGTGCTCAAAATGGCTGCCGCTTACGCGCACGAATGGGCTCGAAAAGGGGCAAGATGGCGCCGATAATGTTGACGTTTGCAGTCTAATCTTTAACAGTCCTCCCTTTTCAACATATCTTAGCCAACTTGCTTACTCAATGTCAATCTTCATCAAATTCCTAACCTCGGCATCATATATTGCTCTCATATGTTCGTTTCCAAAGTCCACAGTCTTAGGGCAAATACAATTTACGCATAATGTACACAGAGGTGGTAGACATTGAATTCCTAAGCATAAACCGCATATTACAACCACAGGAATCAGGATAATGGTGAATAGTCTCCAGCCCCAGTTCTTAACGGTGCTCCAGAACCACCCACCAAGCGACCATTCTTCTTGTTCTTGGTGGACTTCTGAAGAGAGTCTATGAAGATGTTCGATGGCTTTGTACACTGAGGGTGAGTTGTCCGGTATGTACGTACAGCAGCTGGACCCAATAATGCGGCATGCCCCACCACGATCCGCAAGAACCACATCTAGGACAAGGCGGTTCTGGAGGGCCACCAAGCGGACCGCTTGAAGTTCAGCGGTGTTGTTAGCAAGGATACCAGCCGTGATGTTCATTGTTGTCTCAACTGCTTGAGTCAGATGTCGGATGGCACGGCTGTTTGCCATCGGGCCCCAGAGGGGGACAAGTCCTTTCATAGCATCGATGAACTGCGCTCCTGTTGAGTCGGCTTGTTCAATGTCCTTGGCTCGTTTTTGTCTGTGATGATTTGCTGGTGCCACATAAGTCGGAGGAAGGATGAAGGAAATGAAACAAGTGCCCCCCCAGCCTTTGGGGAGCCAGGTGTAAGCCTTCGTGCCGCAGACGAAATACGTGTTTGGAGATGCCACAAAGGAAGGAGGGTCGGTGGAGTCCAGAGTTCTGGAAAACCGGCAAGCACTGTGGCCTACCAGCTGAGTCCCAAGCCCTTCCATGCACATGTGGCCGGTGACGTTGATGACTGACAGGGCCACAGTCAGAGTGGCAGCCGTTCGTTTTCGCAGGTAGGAGAAGGTGGTTCTGGTTGGATTATTGAACACTTGCATTTCAACTTGTTCTTTAGCAGGTATGTCCAAGTGGATTGTGTTGTTGGTGGTCTGCGGGCAGAAGTGTGTCTTTGTTCTGTTCCGCCAGACCCCGTGGTAGAAATGCGTTACGGTTTTGCTGGAGGTGGCATTGTCCTTAAAGCTTTCTTGCAGAAGCATCAGCCAAGCAAGACAGGAGCCGTGAACTGAGAAAGGTGAAGGGATGAATGGTATCGAGTGTCCAGTGGCGTGGGGTAGCAACCCACAGATCCAACAGTTGGTGGCATTGGTGGCAAGGTTGTGCTGGTGAAGTAGTTGTACGAAGGAGTTATTCCAGAATTCCTTTCGCCTCTCTCTGAGTTGGGGAGAGAGCGAAATCAGATAATGTTCCTTCATGGTGGTAGGCTGGGCAGTGGTCAGGAATGTTTCGTGAGCAGGTGCATTTTCTTCCACAATCCAGAGTGTGGTCATGAGGAGAAAGCAGAAAAGGATTGTGATGAAGAGTGCAATTGTCTTTGAGCTGTGGAGTCTGTCTGCTTTTGGGTTTCTGTGGTGGGTATTTCCTGTTGCCTCCATCATCTTCTTATTTGGCGCTTCCATCATCTTCTTATCTGGCGCTTCCATCATCTTCAAGGTGCTCGGTAGCGGGCAGAACCACAGACTTTGTTTTGCTTCTCTCCGGGTAACCCTTGGTAGCGTTTAGGTCACCGTTCTGAGATTTAACTCAGTCCGTGGTCTACTTAGCCGAGGCTCCCTCCTTTCGACGCAGGAAATACCCTTCTTTCGATGGCACTGTGGGATCAGGGAATTTTGAAAGTTCAAGTGTTTCGGTATCAGGATAGCAGGTTAGTGACGGTCGGTCCTTGTTCAGGAGCTCTTCTTGGTTGTCGATGTTTTCGGTCGAGGTCAGGGTCGAGGAGATCTTCTTACAGTGGTGTGCATGCAGCCAGTTGCGTTTTCCCTCCACCCGAAGTGCTGTTCGGGTGGTGATGAGGACTTGCCAGGGGCCCGTCCACCGGGGTTCCAGACTCTTGGCACGCTGGAAGTTCCGGATCAGGACGAAATCCCCAGGCTGGATGGTGTGTCCGGGACCCCTGGAAGTGTCAGGGATGGCATGCAGCACCTGTTGATGGATAACAGACAGTGTTTTAGTCAACTGGCATAAGTAATCAGACATTAGGACGTCCGGGACGTCATGAATGGAAGTTGGTTTCGGTGCAGACCAGACATTCATAGGCCGGCCGAAAACAACCTCGTATGGTGTCAAGTGGTGTTTGGTAGGGGTGGAACGCATTGAGAGCAATGCCAGGGGGAGTGCGTCTGGCCATTTCAGTCCTGTGGTAGCTACTATTTTGGCCAATTTTAGTTTCAGTGTGGCGTTATGTCGTTCAACTAGTCCAGCAGATTGGGGGTGGAAGACTGCGTGGAACTTTTGTTTTACACCCAACCCCTTCAAAATGAGTTGGATAACTTCGGCTACGAAGTGGGGGCCATTGTCGCTCCACAAAATTCGACAAAGGCCGTAACGGGGGAAAAACTCCTTTAACAGTACCTTTGCCGTGGCCATAGCAGTGTTGTCACGGGTTGGGTATGCTTCCACCCATTTGCTAAATGCGCACACCACAACAAGTACATATTTCAGGCCTTGACATCTGTCTAGTTGGATGTAGTCCATCTGCAGGACTTCAAACGGGTGATTTGGGACCCCAAACCCTCCCCGGGGTACTACAGTTCCTTTCCCGGGGTTGTGTTGCAGGCATATCAAGCATTGTTGGACCAGACGCTTGGCGGACTCTGTGATCTTATCATTGTGCCAAACTCTGGAGACAAGTTCAATCATGGGGGCTGATCCTATGTGGGCAGGGGAGTGTGCCATAGTCAGTATGGGAATCAGATACGAGTCAGGTATTAACCATTTGTTTGTGTCTTTTGTCCGCCAGCAGCCTTCGTCATCTTTTAATCCCACCCGTGTCCATTCAGTCAGTTCGTGTTGGGTGCTAGCCATTTGAATGTCTCTAATAGTGTCCCTAGCGTCAGACCATTTTTCTGCTTGTGACCTGGTCACGTACATGCGTGTTGTCGTCCTATTTTCAGCTGTCGTTCGGGCAGTGGTGTCAGCTAGTGCATTTCCCTGTCCAACAATGTCTGTCACCTTTTTGTGTGCCTGGCATTTGATGACTGCAAGCTTTTTGGGGAGAAGGACGGCTTCGATCAAGGCGGAGACTAGATCCCCGTGCAGAATGGGGGTGCCGTGTGAGGTCAAGAATCCCCTCTCCCTCCAAAGGAGCCCAAAATGGTGGACCACCCCGAAGGCATACTGGCTGTCGGTGTAAATGTTTGCTGTGGTTCCTGCTGCTAGAATACAGGCTTGTGTCAGGGCAATCAGTTCCGCTGCCTGGGCAGATCGTTGCGTTATGCGGGCTGTCTCGACTACAGTTCGAGCCGTGGTGACTGCATAGGCAGCTGAAGTGGTGCCATCGGGGAGTTTGATGCAAGAACCGTCCACCCACAGCTCTCCGTCGGGGTCGGGAAAGGCCGTGTCTCTGAGGTCAACCCTACTTCTGGTCTGTTCGTCTGTGAGGGTCACACAGTCGTGTACAGGGTGCGTATTGGGATCGTTTTCTGGTAAGGGCAGCAGGGTTGCTGGGTTCAGTGTGGTGCATCTCTTCAGAGTGATGTGGGGTGCGAGCAGAGTCAGTTCGTATCCAGTCAGTCATGCACTCGTCAGGTGTTGCGTTTTGGTTTGGTTCAGGAGGGTGTCAACTGCATGGGGTACCAGTACTGTGAGGGAATTCGAGAGCACGATCCCCTCACTCTGTCGGATAGAGATCGCAGCAGCAGCTACAGCTCGAAGGTAAGCAGGCAGGGCTCTGGCTACAGGATCAAGGGTGGCTGAGAAGTAAGCGCATGGTCGTTGCTTTGAGCTGATGGACTGGGTCAGGACAGATAAAGCGCACCCCTCCCTTTCGTGAGTGTAAAGGGAGAAGGGCTTTGTGTAATCGGGGGTACCCAACACAGGGGCCGAGCAAAGGGCATCTCGTAGTTGCATGAAGGAAGCCTGACACTCAGGGGTCCAAGGGAGTGGGAAAGGGATATCCTTAGCTAGCAGTGAAAGCAGTGGTTTTACTACGAGACTAAAGTTGGGTAACCACTGTCGGCAGAAGGAGGTGAGGCCTAGTAGGGAGCGGACCTGTTTCTGGGTCCTAGGGATGGGGGTGTCGAGAATGGTTTGGATCCGGTCAGGAGTCAATTTCCTTCCGTCTTTGGACAAAAGGTGGCCTAGGTAAGTGACCTGGGGTTGGCAGAATTGCAACTTCTTCTTAGAGACCTTGTGGCCATTTTCTGCAAGGAAATGCAGGAGTTGAATGGTGGCTGTGACAGCTAGTGGAGTGGTGTCGGCTGCCAAGAGGATGTCATCGACATATTGTACTAACACCACTCCATCGGGTAACTGGACTTGATCCAGTTGTCTCTTGAGGGCCTGGCTGTAGATGCTAGGGCTTTCTGTGTAGCCCTGGGGTGCTCGGCAGAACCTATATGAGCGGGCTTTTAGGGTGAAACCGAAGAGATATCGGCTGTCTGGGTGGATGGGGATGGAAAAGAATGCGTTTTTGAGGTCAATGACAGTGAAGGTGGTGGCAGTGGAGGGAATCAAAGTCAGGATGGTAGTAATGTCCGAGACCACAGGGTACTGGGGTACCACCACTTTGTTGATCTCTCGAAGGTCAATGATGAAGCGGTATGCTTTCTCATCTCCCTCTCCCTGTTTCTTAATGATGGGCAAGATTGGGCTGTTGCAAACGTTGCTAACCACTTCCTCTACCACTCCTGCGTCTATCAGTGATTGGATGATTTCTACCAATGCCTTCTCGCCCTCGGGCGATATCCGATATTGTGGAAGTTTTGGGAGTGTTGCATCTGGTCGAACAGTAATGTGCACTGGGTCGATCATCATGCGTCCTACATCCGAATCCGTTTTGGCCCACAGATACGGAGGCAGAGTGTCGAGCAGGGAAGTGTCAGCGTCGGTGATGGAAAACATGTGTCTGGGGGGGCAATGTCTAAGCAGAACGGGATTGTCGTAAAGGAAAACTCGGACTCCATCTTGGGAACATCTAATCGTTGCTCGGAAGTGTTTCAATAAGTCGAGTCCCATAATTGCGTCAGGGCTATTGGAGGAAAGCAAAAACGTGGTGTCAGTGGTGTTGTTTTCTAAGTCAAAGAGGATCGGGGCGGACAAAGGGTTAGTGGAGGGCGTTCCATCGAAACCTGTCGATGTTATTAGTGAGCCAGACAAGGGTGCCCTTGGAATCAGTCGTTTAGATAATGCACTACGTGTTGCGCCAGTGTCTACCAGGAATGGTGACTTTGTACCCAAGACCTTAGCAGTGACATAAGGGCCTTGCTGGTCAACATGGAGCTCGACTGGATCCCTCCCTTGCCCTAGGCAGTCCTATGCAAAGTCATGAGCATCATCGTAGTCAGATTGCTGGCATTGGTTCTGTCGGGGTCGGTCAAATGTGTTTGGCCTACCTGATCTATCATTAGTTGTGTCGTTTGGGGGCCCTCGCTGTGGTCCCCTATTTCTTGGTCCACTTGCTGTATCCCTAGGATCTCGATTTCTGATGAGTTCCAAAAGAACTGGGCACTGAGATTTCCAGTGGCCCGTTCCTTTACAGAAAGCACACTGGTCCTCTCTAATATCTGTACGTCCAATGTGGGGAGTCGAAGTACGGTCCTTGGGAGGTGCAGTTTTAGGGACGTTCAGCTGATGGTTTCCCCGGTATTGGTCTCGTCCCATAGTCACCCCTTGCAGTTGAGCCATCATTACCCTCTCCTTTAAGTCTTTCTTCTTTCTCTCTGTTGTTCTATCGTTTTCGTTTTTCTGATGTTCATAATATTGGGCCATCTGGAGGATAGCCGTAGGTTTGGAGGCTGCCCAACTACTTTCGCTGGCCTGCAGTTTCTGCGAGACCTCCGGTGATAAACCCTTAACGTAATTCTGGACAAACAGATGGTGTCCGGTTGCAGTGGTCAGGTCCTGGCCGCTGTAATCGGAGAACACCGTTTCAAACCGGGAGAAGTATTCCGATACATCCTCCTGAGGTTTCTGGCGACAGGCCGTTACTATCGACCAGTCCACTTTCTTTTCTGGAATCAGGGTTTTTAATTTCTGTACGATTTTATCCGGGAGGTCTAAAATGGCTTTCAAAGGCTTTTGTCCGGGTTCTCGTTGTCTGTCTATGCCATCGAGTTGTGACCAGTTATGTCCAAACAGCTCAGAGTGGTCGACTTTCCGGATTTGCTTCCACACATCAGCTGGTAGACATAACCCGAAAAACAAGTCGATGTCAGCCAGAGTCATAATCGTCGATCCTAGGGCTGTACCCAACTCAGTATAGAAGGCAGTGGGGTTTTTGCGTAGGTCAGGCAGAGATTTCCGGAAGGTCAGAATCTCTTGCCGGTCCCATGGCTGGTAGACCCAATTGTACACTACCCTTCCCTTTGCATCTTTGTTGTTTGCGTCATCGTGAGTCCCTTCACCTCGTGGAGGAACCCAGTAAGGGGCAGCCTCTCGTATCGGCATCATGGTGTTAGATCGTTCAGTTTGTGGTTCGGTTGCTACGGATGTTGTGGATTCGATTTTCGGCTTTTGTTCAGTGAGGTGGCGGAAAACCTCAAGCGTACGCGTAAGGAGGTCCGTCACATCACTCTCACTCTCATCCCCGATATCAACCTTCCGGTACAGAGTCGTTAGGCTCTGGGGACCTTTTTCTTGATATCGGTCCTCGTATGCGTTTAAGACGTGGTAACACAGTTGTACAGTAAAGTGTCGTCTGTGACTCCCTGTATAAGAATTAAACACATCCGTGACAGACTCTTCATCTTCCCTCTTCTCTACCAGTATCTTTGCTATCTTATCGACCCCTGCTCGCTCATTTTTGCTTAGTCTGTATGTTCTGGCAGGATCAACCCTTCGGGCCTCTGGGCCGCCCAACGTTGTCGTTTGCGTAGCATCTAATACAAGGAGTTCAGCCGGCACAGAGGCCATGGGGGCTGAAGCCGTGGTGCTACTCTCGCTTGTACCTGGGGGTAGTGGGTGCTGTGCTAAGGGTTGGGAAGGGGCATATGGAGGGGGCATGTGGATGATCGGAGGACCTAGCAGCAGATCATCGTTGGTTCGCTGTTTCGAGTGTAATTCAGGGTAGAGCGTGGAAGGTGTTCTAACCAGACACTGGCTTGACGTTTCTATTTCTAGTGTCTGTTTGGTATCCTCTCTTTCTTTTATCTCTTTCTCCAGTTTCTGGGCCGCTAGGTGGGCTGCTTTCCGCAGCTCTTTTCCCAACCTACTCTCAGTTCTCTTTTTGCGTTGTTCGGCTTCTTTTCGCCACATGCCGAAGCTGTCAAGCATAGTGGGCGTCGTCTTGTTTTTACCAAGGGCTGTTTCTAGTGCGTTTATTCTATCGTCTTCAAAGGATCCTATCAGTGGCCACTGACTTTCTCGATCCTTTTTCGTATATTTATGCCACAGCTGGCTATAGGCTATAGCGATTAATCCATGCTTCATGAACATGTCCTTATTAGGGGTGCCTTCCAGCGGAGCCGGATGGTTCATCTCTAATAAGCGGTCCGGGCTAAACAGGCTACTAACCAGTGGGGAGAAGACAGGCATGACGGATCACAATGGGATAATAGTCAGCACTACCTATCTTATCGCTACGTGCAAAGACTAGACAGAATATTTCTATTCTACGTTGTTTGTACGTAGTGAATACCTCATGAACCAATCTTGAGCAATCAATGTTAGGTCAAAAATAAAAAATCAATATGGTCAATGGGGAGAATAAGTAGGCTCGCAAAGGTTCGCGTCACCTACCCTTTCACTATCTGTAAAGAGGGGACCTATTCTTCCCTGTTTGCAGACAGAGAATCTCCAGAAAACAATCTATAACAGTTAATCAATGGGGGGGGGGCAATTGTTCAATGGGGGAGAAAGATAGGTCCGACGGGTGCGTACCTATCCTTCGCTGTTTATAAAGGGAGAGCCTGTTGTTTCTCCGTTTGCAGACAGCGAATCTCCAAATAAATTAACAAAAAGTAATACTAGTATTTTCTCATCAATTATCAATCTCTTTCAATTATCAATCACTTTCGCAATTCGTCGTGTTTACACGACCTTACCCGGACCGCATGGACAGTTTCTTGTCTTCCGAATCCAGCGCCCGATCGTCCTCTTCTCTTCGTACTTCTCGCGGCACTCCTGATGGTTCCCAGTCAGGACCGCAGATCACTCGAGAGAGGTCTGTTCGGAACCAGTGAAGTTCGGATGATCGGCTGTCAGACGAGGGTCTATCGGACAGGGTACCTTCCGATCGTTGCAGTCGTTCACTCTGTCGTCAGGACCTCTCCCACTGGATCCACGAGTCGCTGATGGGCCCCACGTTTGGGACGCCAATTGTTAAAAAGGGGTTTCAAAGACAACCAGTAACCAAAGACCCTTTTATGTTGCCCGGCGGTATCGCCTCTATGACCCACCAATGTTAATCAATGAAGAAGCAGGCGCTGGAGACTGGAAGGCAGGAAACGAGGATTTTATTCTCTCCGGAGGAGAACACATCAATTCAGACAGCAAGTATCGTCACGAGGTGCTCTAACCACATCTCTGAGGCCTGGCCTCTTATACTAGGGTTTATGACCTTTATTGCACATAACACATTCTCGCAATACTTTGATATTTGAAAGAACATCCTCGGAATCTCCCCTTCAGGCCCGTTCCCACATACATTTACAGTTGGATTCCCCACCCCGGTCACAACAGGTGATGGTTGTCGCACAGCAGGGCATTCCGCCGATTCACGGAATGCATGGGGTTGATCGGATCTCATAGGGTGGGGGCTTTGATCGGCTCGAGGGTCTTTTGATGGGGAGGGGAAGCTTCCTACTGTACGGGGTAATAAACAGCATCCGCAGGGCCAGGTGGCGGCCTGGGAACAAGGAAGACAAACGGGGACACAGGGAAAGGGGGTTTGCATCAAAAGGATCTGAGGCCATGAAGGGAATGAGGGGAGGTGTCACGCTGGGAACAGGATGGGATTCTGTGGTGAAGCTGCGCTGAAGAGGGGTTTATGACCCAAGGCATGAGAGAGCGGGGGTTGTCAGCGTGCGGGGGGGATGCTTGCGAGGTTAAGAGAGAGAGAGAGACGCGCTGGCTATCAGCGAGGGGCAGGGAGGCCATGGTGCTCAAAATGGCTGCCGCTTACGCGCACGAATGGGCTCGAAAAGGGGCAAGATGGCGCCGATAATGTTGACGTTTGCAGTCTAATCTTTAACACACTGTCCCCCCTCCTATTCACACTCACCACCGAAATCCTCGCGATACGAATCAGACACAACCAAACGGTCAAAGGGTTTACGTGGGGGGGATCAGTTGCCACACAGGAAAAAATATCCCTGTATGCCGACGACGTACTACTGTTCGTGACAGACCCAGACACGACTATCCCGGCACTATTCAGAGAGCTTGACGACTTTGGGGCGCGAGCAGGCCACAAAATAAACTGGCACAAATCAATCCTCTATGATCCACAAGGCAGGGAGAGGGGGGCCTGCTTACCTGAGTCTCTTATACATACTAAGGACGGCTTCTGATATCTGGGAGTCTTTATAACATTAGATAGGACGCGCTCCTTCACTACCAATTTATCCCGCATTATGCTGGAGGCCACGGCTGAGATGGACAGGTGGAGACAACTCCCGCTCACCTTACTGGGGCGCGCTGCACTATATAAAATGATCATCCTCCCTAAGTTCCTATACGCGCTCCAGAATGAGTACTATCCATTGCCGAATAAGACCCTGGACACAATCCACGCTGATCTGCGAGCCTTCCTGTGGCTGGGGAAACAGCCGAGAGTGGCGCTCTCCACCCTGCAGCGACACCAATACAGTGGGGGGATCTCGCTCCCCAACCTGGAGGCCTACTACTGGGCGGAACATCTCGCCCCAATTAACGAATGGCTGCACGCTGCAGCCGACCACCCCACCTACGCCTTGGAAAGGTCTAAATGGTCAGGTAAAACTATACTACACTATCTGTATGGGGAAGCGGTGGGAAAGCAGTTTCTCCCTGCCACCAGGATTACGTTAACAGCCTGGAATAGGGCATCCAAAAGAATGGGCTGGGAAAAACGGCCCACTAGACAGACACCCCTCTGGTGCTGCAAATGGTTGGGAGAGCTCCGCAAACTGAAAGGCTTTAGACAGTGGGACGACATTGGCATTTCCACAGTGGGGGACGTGATAGCAAGGGGAGACCTGAAAACGTTCCAAGCACTTAAAGACGACTTTGGCCTGCACAACACCCAGTACTACAAATATGCTCAACTGAAACACGCATGGAGGGCACAAAACATTGCACTTTCAGACCTTCCTGAATATGCTCCATTAGAGGGTAGGCTGCTGCAGGAACAGATAGGGAGGGGGGGGGGGTATCCCTCACATATAAAACCTTGACCAACAACATGCTAGGGGATCTGCAGGTGCTGCGGGCTAAATGGGAGGCGGAGGTGGGAGACATGGAGGATCTTGACTGGGAGCTAGCCCTCATGCATCCCCGGGAGGTGGCCATTAAATCGAGGCTCCGTCTTATTCAATTTAAGGTGCTGCACAGATCATACTTTGACAGGGTGAGGCTATTTAGGATGGGCAGAGTACCTGACACGACATGCCTTAGGTGCCGCCAGCAGAGTGCGGATTTCTTTCACATAATCTGGGGTTGTGCAGTCATTCAGGACTATTGGGAGAGTGTGTTTCTGGAACTGGGGGAGGTACTGGGAGTGGATCTTCCACGGGACCCCAAATTGGCACTGCTGGGCATGACCATGGAAGTTGACCTACCCCGCCCCTTGATCATCTTTCTGGTATTAGCACTAGTGGTGGCAAAAAGGGACATCGCACGGCGCTGGGGGGCCCCTGAAAAACCAGACTTAGAGGAATGGAGGCGTGGACTGGATATGTACATGGCGGCGGAGAGAGTGACCTATAAAGCCAGGGGTTGTCCAAAAAAGTTCCGGAGGGTTTGGGCAAAGTGGAGGCACTATCACGGACTAGAATGAGACATTGTGAACTGGTACCCTGAAGCCTATGAAACCCTAGCCTGACATAGTCTAGACGCCGGGGTGCATGCTTGATAACTGTATACTATGTGGCCCGGTTCCTGTGCTAGGGACGGGCAGGAACGCTTGAGTGGGGGGGAGGGGGGACCGGGTAGGGGGCGATGGGGGGGAGAGGGTAGAGACCTGCTGTTCGATGGGATGTTTCCAGTTTATTGTTTCTTTTTTTCTTTCAATGGCTCTTTCCAAAGCAAGAGTACTAATAAGGGGTGATATGTCTAACAACACCAGAAAAGTTGCGTGCTGTCGGCTAAGAGCGGAATGTTGACGCTCTACCGAGTGCTGATCCTTTGCATGTGTGATCCTTCTAATGCAACAATAAAAAGAATTTAAAAAAAAAAAAAAAAGGATACATGTCTGGATACATGATACATCTGTTCATGTCCCTGAATCAACTTTGTAATGCAGGGGTACCAGCGTTTTCCAGTGTTGGGCAGTATTTTGCTGGGTGATTACTAACCCAAAATTGAGAAGATATTTTATATATCTGTTAGTATGCATATCTTAAATAATATTTTTAAATATATTCTTAAAATATGAAGAAGAGAAAACTAAGAGGACAGTGTCACAGACCAGCTGTACACCTCCTACAGGACCTCAGTGACGCCTCCCAGACTGCCTGAATGGTGGAACAGCTCAAAGTCCTGTGATGGAAGTTCCCTCTATGACACATGGCACCAGCGGCAGGCTGGTGATATGTGCCAGATCCTCTTTTAAGTATAGTACACTCTGTGAAGGTAATTTATTATTTATTCGCAATTTTTATTTTGTGTTTTCGCACCCTAAGGTTTTAGAAGAAACAACTAATATACATGAAGCAGCAAATTAACACATATGCAAGACCAATAAATGAATATCAGCAAGCCAGGAAAGAAAGATAATTGACATGCAGAAAGAGAGCGGCATGAGGATGCATAAGAGCTATGAGAAGAGGTTAGGGGAAGGATGACCGTGGCACAAGGCAGGGCGAAGAGAAAAGCATAGGCTGTATCACCCGAAAATGAGATCAAATGGACACTTTGTTGGTTTATATTAAAGAATCCCTCCAGTACTCCACAAGTATTCTCACACCCGCCTCTCAGCAAGGTCAAGAGAGTGTTGGTTGTACTGATGAATTAGTATAGAATTAGTATACTTTGGAAATCTTATTTCCTAATGAGTTTATTGTGGACTGTAGTCAGGAATCTAATTCAGGCCCTGTAGATATTGGAAGATGGCATGTCTTACTTGAAAGTACTTTAAACATGTGATTTGTGTAGATGTGCAAAGGAATGCATCTGGGTTTGGTGTACCACCTCTTTGACCAGTTAAATGGCGACAATATTTCCACCTATAAAAGACTTGTAGTGATGTTATCTGCAGAAGAAGCATCCCAATCCATAACTGGGTTTCTCCTGTAAGTCTCAGACCCTAAAGAATAGCTCAAACAGGATCTCTTCATATCTGATCACATATCAAGTGAATGGTGGTGCGTGCATGACTGAGTAGTTTACCACTATAGAAATAGAGCAGTGGATCGTCTTCGCCCATGAGCCACCTCTCTATTCTATATGCTGCATCTCATTGAGAGATACTCATCAACAATGGGTAATCTGATTTTTTGTTTGACCAGTTTATTGAATTTTTATATTTTAAGAGACATAGAACCTTGACATATAAATTGTACAGAACCAGTATACATTTACAATATTCGGGTCATTTGCAACCATCTTATCATAGTATAACCAAAACATCAGCCAAGTTATCTATTAACATGTCATGCAGTGTATGAAAACCAATACAATAAAGCCAAATCAGATCAATCAATGCCATTCAATATTCTGGTAGATTAACAAGATGACAGTCCTTGTGCTGTAAGCAATTATGTTCCACTTTCATTTCTCCCAATGACTACCACCGGTTCCTCAGGATTGTTGATCAAACAACTTTATAGATAACAATGAAACATTGAACAATAATCCAATAAAGAAAGACAAAAAGAAAATGAGAAGGGAAGTGGGGACAGGAGTGGCACAGACATTTGATTACCACCATAAAAATACAAATGTGACAAATCCAGATATACCTGCTTGAGTCACGAACTTCAGCACAATGGGCCAGTACTCAGTCATCATGACAAATATCACTTAGCATTCCATCAAACGGACATATGATAGTGTGTATATATATATATATATATATATATATATATATATATATATTTTTTTTTTTTTTTAGAATGTTTTAAATATGAAAGGTATAAAAAAATATTTAATTTTTGAAAATCGAAATGTAGCGACTTATGTAAATATTTGCAGAAGATTCGCATATTGATAACACCTTTTGATACTTTAACATTTCTATGTACACAAAGGAATATTTGCACTGTTTATGTGTATATATATATGAATTTATTACTGTCACACGTACATACTCTCTTGTCATCGAGCGGGTCACGAAATGCACAAATGGATTGCGTTGGGGATTTCTTTCCCTTGTTGTTTTTAATTGCACAAGCACTTTATTTATTGCCATTTTTCCATGTACGATTGTGAACAAACAGGCATTTGCACTTTACAATATGTCCGCCACTATCCTAACCGATTGTTGGCTCAGTCCTCTTTTGATAACCATGGAGAGGTGGAGATAAAATGGCAAGTTTTGTTATGCACATTGACACTGAGGAAGCCGTTTTACGGCGAAACGCCTTTGTCTTTGTATGGGGTAGGGGGTCTGTCATTAAACTTAGGAAATCATCATCCGCTTGGAGTGCCGTCTGCTTTCTTCAAACTTAAGCGAGCGTGTAGCAGTATTACGCGGCTCACCACCGCGAGACGCCAGCACCCGGGACGTGGGCGGAGCGACGGCGGTGACCGTCCAGTGCAGCAAGCTAATTTGGCCGTTTGACCCGAGGGAAAAGAAGAATCCATAATGGTACCCGCATTGCGGAACTTGGAAGGATAAGAAGTCACGGAGGAACCCTGTTTGCAGCCTGCCTAAACCCGTGAAAACGCGAAGTGCCGCTGGCCGCCGCGGACGTCCGGAGAGGGTAAGAGCTGCTTGCACCAGTACCCGTTAACATATTTTTGTAATCATCTTCCCTCTGTCCCGCCAAAAGCTAACCTGACAGACCCCCTCACAACGTTTTGTAACCCCATTTTAAGAAATCGCTGAAACAACTACAGCGGTCAACGCTAGTGCCACGGACTCCCCTGATATCATGTCCCTAATTGCGGAGAGGGAGAGAGAGGCGGATGATGTGTTCAAAAGCCTGAATGCTGTGACGAAAAGATCTGAGACCGTGGCTTTGCCTCAAACACCTATGAACAATTTACAAACTTTGTTCCACCAGCTAGAGAAAATCCAAGAGCGCGAGATAAGGAAATGGTGGGAGGCTACATCGCTCCAAAGATACGTGGACTGTAATAGAGTCCCCAGAGGTTTGCGCATCTTCACCATTCCTTCATACGAAAATCCAGATCCCCAACTGCTAAAAGACTGGGCAGCATATACAGCTGATTCAAGCAAGGGCATGCTACTATTGCTCATAAAATACGCATGGAGTGATAGGGACAAAGCCCTCAATGAGATTAAAAAAGTAGAAGACCTAATCGCAAAAGAAAAAGACACGAAGACTACCGAAGAACTACGTGCAAACATGCAAAAACGACTCAAAGAATATGAGAATGGGATAAAGAAAAGGAAGCAAACAAAGTTCCAGAGGGACGAGCAAGATTATTTGACGGGCAGAATACTTACCTTCGCGAAAAAATTTGACGCTACAAGGAAAAGGCTGGCCCAGGGAACCCAACCGGTGAATACATATGTCACCACAGAATCGGAAGTCTCAGCATCGGAAGACGAGTCGACCAGAACAAATGGAAGACAAAATATGGGACCCACCACAGCTGAGCCTTTTTTAGACGAATTCCAAGTCATGCAGGAAACGCGACAACGTCCCCCGCCCCAGAAGGCGAAAAAAGCCACAAAAAAAGGAGGAAAACCAGACGCGGCAGAAGGGGCCGCACAAGGTACAACACCCATGGTAACCCGAAGCAAGGGCAGGAGGGGGAGACGATAAAACAAGAAAACACCATAATAAACCTCTCTCAGAGAAAACTTACGATCCATGAAGAACAAGTACTGAGAAGAGGTATGACTTTCTGCCCAACAGCCAAATTCGATCCCGTAGAAACAAGAATCAATATCTTCAAGTTTGTACGGAAACTGAAACTGGACAAAATCTTTGCTAATCGTCCCCAACCAGAATTAGCAACAAGCACTGGTATAACCAACGGAACGACAAACAATCTCATTGATGATGACCTACCCCTCCTTCAAATCACACATTCCTTAGCAGGCATGGAGGACTTGCCAAGCTCAAGCGAAGTACTTAGGAGGGAAGAAATTACTCAAAGAAGAGATCCAAGCAACCTTAAAAGGAAATCTAGGTTCCTGCCGCATGTAACACACGATGCCATTGATGTCTTCAATGATGCGATTCTACAGGATCTGGACAAACTCGCCAGTAAAAAAGTGGAAATCACTAGAAACAATTCCAACATCTCTAGCATGGAATGGCAAGCCATAAAATCGCTGAAGGAAGATAACTTGATAGAGATCAAACCCTCAGACAAGGGAGGAAATATAGTTATTTTTGACGAGGAACAATACAAACTAGAGGCACTGAGACAACTGGAGGACAGAGACTGCTATGAGGTGATTAACAAAAATGACTTCGAGAAATGTGTCTCGGAATATCATGGATTATTGAGGACGTGGCTGGATGAAGGCATGCTAAGCAAAAGTGAACACGAATACCTGCTTTGCGAACATCCGATTATTCCCACTTTTTACCACCTGCCGAAGGTGCATAAAGACATCAAGCACCCGCCAGGGAGACCAATCGTCTCATCCATAGGCAGCCTCTTAGAAGCAACCTCTAGATTCATTGACAATTACTTATCTCCTTATGTCAAAGATCTTCCCTCCTTTGTAAGAGACACTCAAGACTTCCTCAGGATAATTGATGGTATACATTGGGACTATGACATGCTACTTATCACTCTAGATGTCGCCAATTTATACACCTGCATAGGGCACCAAGATGGACTCCGAGCGATTGATTGGTTCTTGAAAAAGAAAAGCATGCAATTTCACCAACATAATCGCATGTTATTGAAAATGACTGAATTCTGTCTTTACAATAATATCTTTTTATTCTCAGGTACATTGTATCGTCAAATCAGGGGGACCGCCATGGGCACGTGCTTCGCCCCCAGCTACGCGAACCTTTTCGTGGGTTGGTGGGAGAAGCACGTGGCCTGGGGGGGGGGACCAACGAACACTGGCTAGACCATATCATGGTTTGGACTAGATACATTGACGACTTGTTTGTCGTCTGGCGAGGCGACAGGCCCTCGGCTGAGAGGTTTGTGGCAACGCTGGACGACAACAGTCTCAACTTGAGATTCACCAGTGTAATAAGTGAGAAGTCAGTCCACTATCTAGATCTTGAGGTGTTTGCGGCAGGAGGTACCATCCAAACTAAACTCTACCGCAAGTCTACGGCAGGAAATGCGGTCTTGCACGCCGCCAGTCACCATCCCAGATCAATGGTAAAAAACATCCCTTATGGTGAACTGTTGCGCCTAAAACGAAATTGCTCTGAACACAGCGATTTCCTACAGGCGCAAAAAGCTGTGGTCTCTAGGTTTCTAGAGCGAGGCTATTCCAAAACATCTTTGTTAGAAGCCTCCAAAAAAGTGGAACTGAAAAACAGAAAAGATCTTCTGCTGAATAAAAACCTGAGTAAAACAGTAGAGACAGAACCTGTAACAAGAATGATAACGACCTATAACATGAGGTCAAAAGAGTTGGTCCAAATTTTTAACAACAACTGGCATATTCTGACCACAGACAGCACTTTAAAGAACAGAATATCGCCCAGACCTATGATCACATATAGGCGTTGTCAATCATTAGGTGACCATCTCACTAGGAGTCACTACAGGGACCCCCTGAAACCACCCAGATCCAAACCCATACAAGGCTTCTACCCCTGCATGCATTGCAAAGCATGCAAATATAGCCAGAAGAAGACCAAATACGAGGGTAGGCCGAATGACCCCCGACCAACAAGAACCATTACCAAGTTCCTGAATTGCAATTCGGAATTTGTGATCTATTGTCTTGTCTGCCCGTGCTCCAAGAGGTATGTTGGCAGTACGATCAATCCAGCAAAGAAGCGCATCTTGGAGCACATGCGTGCCATCACCAACAGGGATAAAAACTACCCGGTGGCACGCCACTTCGAAAGCCACCATAATAGCAACAGAGACTTACTGTCCTTTTACCTGATAGATCAACTGGAAAGGCAGGAAAGAGGTGGAGATAAGATCAGAACTTTGAGGGCAATGGAGTCGAAATACATCATCGACCTCCAAACTATGAAGCCGGTAGGTCTAAATAATGACGAAGAACTTTGGGTACATCTGGAGTAACGACACAAAGGGGCTAACTGAAAATGAATAGATATGAAGCATCTGAAATCAGAACTAGGTACCATCATCTGCCATACTCTCCCCCATACGCCATGCTCATAGTACTATAAAATCTGTATATTAACATGAGGGAGTCTTATGCCCATACAGGGCTAGACGTAGGAAAACAAAAAAATATGCCCATTCAGGGCTCTATAAAAAAGTGACTCGCACGATACACACAGTAACATGATGAGAGAGAGACCAGACATACACGGTGCATATCAATAGAATGTTGTAAATATGAAAGGTATAAAAAAATATTTAATTTTTGAAAATCGAAATGTAGCGACTTATGTAAATATTTGCAGAAGATTCGCATATTGATAATACCTTTTGATACTTTAACATTTCTATGTACACAAAGGAATATTTGCACTGTGTTTATGTGTATATATATGAATTTATTACTGTCACACGTACATACTCTCTTGTCATCGAGCGTGTCACGAAATGCACAAATGGATTGCGTTGGGGATTTCTTTCCCTTGTTGTTTTTAATTGCACGAGCACTTTATTTATTGCCATTTTTCCATATACGATTGTGAACAAACAGGCATTTGCACTTTACAATATGTCCGCCACTATCCTAACCGATTGTTGGCTCAGTCCTCTTTTGATAACCATGGAGAGGTGGAGATAAAATGGCAAGTTTTGTTATGCACATTGACACTGAGGAAGCAGTTTTACGGCGAAACGCGTTTGTCTTTGTATGGGGTAGGGGGTCTGTCATTAAACTTAAAAAATCATCATCAGCTTGGAGTGCCGTCTGCTTTCTTCAAACTTAAGCGAGCGTGTAGCAATATATATATATATATATATATGTATCCCATATTTAAGAATCATTGGAAATGTCTAAGGGGTCCTCCAGAGTTGTAGCCACTTGGAGCGCTGTCAAAATCGTGCCCCAGGAAGTCAAGATAGGGTAGCCCAAGTGTTTCCTCCCTCGATAGAGAGACACCCTCAACTTTGTCTCAATTTAGCATGGATTGTATCCAGACTTTAAGTAGTGGGGGGGGGGGGGGCGGGGGTGGTCTGCAGCTTTCCAGCACCTTGTGACGAGACTCTTGGCCACCACCAGCCCCAGATCTAGGAAACAAGAAGATGCTCTACGTTTTTTATCTCTGCAAAATATACCCACAATACAAGCCTCCAATGTGTGCGGTAGCGCCCTATCAGTGCATGTATGTAGCTGCCTAGTAACACCCCGACAGTAACCTTGCAGCCGGGGACACGACCAAAGCATATGTAGGAAGTCCACATCCACTAATTTGCAGTGTGGACTACAAGCTTCTGTTCTATTAAAATACCTATTAATTTTTTCTGGGTTTAAATACGCCCTGTGGATTATGTAAAATTGAATTAACTTAAACCTTGCATGTCCAGGAATGTTTGTGGGTCTCTCCAGCAGCGTGTCCCATTCTTTAGTTGTGTAAGGCCGGGACAAATCTGCCTCCTATTTATTGCGCTGTGGTGTTAGCTCAGTCATGGTATGTCCGCAATTGACTCCACACACAATTTTGTAAGGTGTCGCCCGTGCCTATCATGTGTATGTACTGAATCAGGAGATGCATCAGGAACTCTTGTGACATGCTGTCCCAATGTCACCCCAGCGTCACCATCCATGCTTCATGATTCAGGAACTGCCCAGGTCGGATACCCTCTTCGTCAATCCAGGTGAGAAAGGGACGTAGTACACCTCCCTCATATAGATCCCCTAATGTGCAAATGCCCACATTCTGCCTGTCCGTGAGATCAACCACACAAACCCTACCCCCCTCTCAGCATTTCTAATAACGGGAGCTTTGGCTCATAGGGTGTGACATGTTTTGTAAGACGTAGGGCTTTACGGAAGCATTTCTGAGCTACGTGCACAACAATGGGCAATCTGATAGAGACATCTAGCATCAGATTCCTTACCTGTGAACTTCCAGGCGTCAGACTGGATCTGGAAGATTTTTCCTAGCAGTACCCCAGCGCTAGTATGTGGCATTGGTCAACTCCACGTGATGTTGGCGCTGTGTTCTCCGTTGTCCTGACATCCACATCATCAATATAACTGCCACTCCGGTGCACTGATGTCAGTTCTTTTCTTTCTGTGCCAGCCAGCACAGATTTGTCGAAGAGCCCTTACTCCCTGCCATTTTTTTGACAGACTTTTTTCGAATTTTTCAACTTCTTTTGGTGTGCTAGGGATGTCTAGCAAGAAGCCCTCTGAGTTCTATCCGTATGGCGCTAGTCACTGCGCCATGACATTTACAGACCCCCCACTGAGTGTGTCTCTGGTGCCTGGAGCGTGACCACGAAACAAAGTTGTGCTCCAATTGCCGGGCCTTTGTGCCGAAAGCTTTGAGGGAACTGTCCCTAATGCTAACCTTGATCTGGTGACCGGTGCCTCGGAAGTCGCCGGTCCCTGTCAAGAGGAAGGTCCAAGCACCGCTCCGGTGGATCAAAGTCCTCTTTTTCCAAGTCATCAGGTAAGAGGCATCACAAGAAGCACAATATGTCAAAGCGACTACACCACGTCTGTCGCGTGACGAGACAGAGGAACCTCTGCGTTCAAGGCCCCGCTTGGGTGCCTGGGTTGACTCCACGTTTCCCTCCATTCCTGGAGCTGGGAGTGACCTCCCCCCACCTTAAGGAGTTCTATCATGCCATGTCCGCCATATTTGGATGGCCAGCTGGTTCGAATGATGGAGTCCCTGTGGGTTCTGTGCTGTCGGCTCCTGCCCGCTGCCACAGCCTCATACTGGACACGTTCCCGGTTCGAGACCGGATTCAGTTGCACCTCCACAGGGATCTTCCCTGGCACTACATCCGCAGCGAGGTCATCAGCGCTGCCTCTCTAGTCCTCATTCCCGAAGGCACAGAACCGGTCGGTCGTCCACCGATGCCGAGACCAGCGCCGACCGAGCCGTACTGCTCCATGCTGTTTAACTTTGCCTATTCCGAAGGGTTAGGAATGAATGAGGAGGATTCAGAGGGGGGAGCAGGACCCTTTAGAAATCCAGCAACCCCAGGACATTAACAGGTATGAGGAACTGAGTGAAGCCAGTGGCCTGGACACCTTGTCAGATTCTGGCATGCTGTCTCACCCCAACCTGGCTATGGAGGTGGGGACATCATTCACTATAGTGGTGGTAGGGCTGCGGAGGTCTTGGGCCTGCAGCTTCCTACGGTGGCAGTCAAGACTAATATCTTGACAAAGGTCCTGCAGCCTGGTGTCTCCAGCTCGGAACCCTTGCTGCCTTTCAATGAGGCTTTGATGGGCCTTCTTCTTGGCCCCTGGTCCAAGGCCATGTGTAAATAAGGGGGTTTACCCAAACAAAGTCACCGGGACCTGGGTTCTAAAGGTACTAGGAGGAAGGGGTCCCAGTGTAAATATAGAATAATGTATACAAATCACAAAATTATTTTCCAAAACACTGAATGGATCCACACTGTTTAATTCACAATGGGATAAGGTATATTGAATATACAAAACAATTCATCAAACACTGTTGGCGGTTGTACAGTGCCCCAGGGAAGGCGAGGGGAGGGAAGTGGTGATAAAGTGAGGATGTGATGATGAAAGGTATTAGTGACAGTAAAATCAGTCAATTAGCAAAACTATATTGACAATTTAATACAAAACAAAATGACCAAAGATTTGGCGTTTAAATCAAGGCAGCATACTTCACAAAATACAATCAATGATTTAATGGTGGCGTGAAGTTGACACAAGGAAGGTGGTTGTCGACGTTTCGACCCTCTAATAATTTCGTAATTTCGTGCCGAATGAATCGGGACTGGAAAGTTTGAGTGGCGTTTCCAGTCCCGATTCATTCGGCACGAAATTACGGAGTTTCGTTATCCGCGATTCAGAGGCGGTTACGTTCTGATACCGCATTACCGACGGCGCGATTGCTCGACCGGCCCCTTTACATCCTTGTCAACTAGCGTCTTTGAAAATTTACATAGCAGACACTCACTAGAACCTTGTGTGATGACATCGCCTGTCCCTTTAACACTCTAAAATTCAGGTTGCCTGCCCCTTCCTTTCTGGTCCTGAAGAAGACCCCACAGCAAGGGCACGACTAACCCCTGCGTTGATTAGAGGGTCGAAAAGTCGACAACCACCTCCCTTGTGTCAACTTCACGCCACCATTATATCATTGATTGTATTTTGTGAAGTATGCTGCCTTGATTTAAACGCCAAATTTTTGGTCATTTTGTTTTGTATTAAATTGTCAATATAGTTTTGCTAATTGACTGATTTTACTGTCACTAATACCTTTCATCATCACATCCTCACTTCATCACCACTTCCCTCCCCTCGCCTTCCCTGGGGCACTGTACAACCGCCAACAGTGTTTGATGAATTGTTTTGTATATTCAATATACCTTATCCCATTGTGAATTAAACAGTGTGGATCCATCCAGTGTTTTGGAAAATAATTTTGTGATTTGTATACATTATTCTACGTTCACACTGGGACCCCTTCCTCCTAGTACCTGGTCCAAGGCCAGCACATGGGCTCCTCTCAGCAGAACTATTGTCTGCTGCCATTGCCCTGCACCGGGAAACCCAGTTTTTCTCCCCCCCCCCCCCACAAAGATTGGTGGTTTAAGCTTCCACTTCCTGTGATGCGTTCCCTTCCGTACCCCTAACAGGGAATCCAAGAGACTGGAAAGCTTTATAAAGAAAACGTTTTCTTCCGCTAGTCTAGGATTGCGGTTGGTGAACACTGCATGCCTTTTTGGCCGCTATTCCCATTCAATATGGGACATGGTTGCGCTGGTGCTGCCCAGAGTCTTGGAGGAGGACCAGATTCTACTCTTCCAAGCCATTTCATATGGGAGAGATGCAGTGAGGTTCGCCATCCGATGTGGCTTTAACACGACAGGCTCGCTGGGCAGAGCGATTTCCACAACGTCCAGGCTAATCTTATGAACATGCACTTTGATAGCTTCTTCTCTTTGGAGACAAAGCAAATGCGGCACTTGAGTGTTTCAAGGACTCTCGGGCTACAGCCAAGTCCTTGGACCTCGCCACAACATCCCGGCCCATGTTTGCTTTTCGCTCCTTTCGTGTCTGCAGAAGGGACTACCAAGCGCCAACCCTATTCCAGCCAGAGGGCCCGCAAGTTCAGCACCATCAGTGGGGCCGTGGATGCTGTTCACCCCGAGTATCGGGAGGCCAGAAGTCGAGCCAAGCCACAATCATCTCCCCTGCAAAACCCTCCTATTCTGATCTCCCAAGATCACTCATGGCTAGTTGGTTGCAGAAAACACCATCATCTCCACCACTGGCGAGACATCTCCTCGGACAGGTGGGTGTTGCAAATAGTCCGAAGGGGCTACTCCCTCCACTTCGAGACTACCCCTCCATCCATGCCTCCAGTGTACGATCGGCTGATGGAGGATCACCTTGTCTTACTCCACAAAGAAGGCCAGACTACTTTCCTCTTGAAACCATCCTTAGCAAAAAGAAAACTTGTCACCGAGCCTTCTCTAGCGCTGCCCCAAAGATATGGAACTCTCTACCACCAGAAGTACGCAGAATCTCCTCCACGACTGTGTTCAAACTGGAAGTCAAAAGATTCCTTATGAATAAATTCTTACCGTAAGTGGGCTAGGCTCTTCTGCTCGATGACATTGTTCCTTCTACCATGGTACCATCATTTACTACTACTCTTCTTTACCACATACTGTGCCTCCCTTCGCCACCCGTGTACAACTGTTTATTATAACCCTCCGTGTCCCATTTGTCTTATAATCTGCGATCATTCTGGTTTTTACTCCTACCTGATGTTGATCTTGCATTATTGTCCTTCCTTTCCTTCCTAATGTAAAGCGTTCTGATATCCTTCGGGATCTTGTTCGCATTATATAAAACTTTATAAATAAATAAATATGGGAGCAATAGAAAGGGTTCCTGTGCCAGGAATAGGTGGTGGTTGTTACTCACTCTATTTTCTGCTCCCAAAGAAGAACGGAGGCCTTCACCCTATCCTCGACCCCAGAGGCCTCAACTACTTCCCCAAAAAGGAGAAGTTCAAGATGCTCATCCCAGCTCAGGTCTTGTCTGCTGTGAACCTGGGAAACTGGATGGTAGCGCTGGACTTGCAGGAGGCCAATTTTCATATCCCCTTCCTGCCTGCCCATCGTCGCTACCTTCGGTTTATGGTGGGCTGCTAGCACTTTGTTTGCTGCTCTCCCTTTCGGCCTCCCCAGTGCCCTTCGGGTATTAACAAAGGTGATGGTGGTAGTCGCAGTCCATTTACAGAAATCAGGGGATCCAGTTTTCCCCCATCTCGACAACTGGTTGTTGAAGGCGGGCTCATCCCAAGCAATCGTCTCCCACCTCCAGACTATGGCGAACCTCCTGCATTTGCTGGGGTTCACTATCAAAGTGCGGAAGGCGCACCTGATTGCCTCTGACGCTCCCTTTCATTGGAGCGGTTCTGAACACGATGCCGATTTGGGCCTATCCTCCCGAACGGCAAGTCCGGGATATTCAGGCTATGATACCGATGTTTCAGCCTTTATCCTGGATTTCGGTGAGAATGACCCTGAGGCTGTTGGGCCTTATGGCCACTTGCATCAGGCTGGTGGACCATGCAAGCTGGCGCATGCGACCGCTGCAGTGGGACCTGAAGTTCCAATGGGGAGAGCATCGAGGAAATCTCACCGACCTGGTTCAGACATCAGAGGGCACTGCGAAAGGCCGGCAGTGGTGGCTGACAAACTGCAATTGGGTCAGATGCAGACCCCTCTCCCGTCCCCACCCAGATCTCAGTAGTGACGGATGCGTCTCTTCTTGGATGGTGCGGCCATCTGGGGGAAGTGGTGATCAGAGGACTCATGTCTCCGGCAGAAGCTAAGCTTCATATCAACCTATTGGCGCTTCGGGCAATCCGTTTCGCACTGAAAGCCTTTTTACTGTTCATCAAGTAAAAAGGGCTGGTTCAGGTGTTCAGGGACATCACTACTGCCATGTGGTACTGCAACAAACAGGGCGGTATAAGGTCATGGACTCTGTCATGAGGCCCTGCGTTTCTGGACTCACAGGGCATTTTTCTGGTGGTTCATCATCTGGCTGGTTCTCTGAATGCAGATGAACTCAGCCAAGGGTGCCTTGCAGATCAAGAGTGGCATCTGGCATCTCCATCTGTTGTCCTCCAAACAGAACGTGAAATGTCAGCAGTTTTACGCATTGGAGCTTCTAAGGCAGCTCTCACTTGGTGATGTTTTTTGTCACGAGTGGAGCTCAGGCCTCCTGTATGCCTTTCCACCCATACCACTCGGGCCCAGAGTGCTCAGGAAGATCAGGAGAGACCGTGCACAAGTCGTTCTTGTGGCTCTGGACTGGGCACTAAGAGTCTAGTATCCCGTGGTTCTGGCAATGAGCATCGATCCTCCGATGAGACTGCCCCTTCGGGAGGTTCTTCTGTCACAGCAGCCAAGTTGAGTCCTCTACCCGAACCTGTTTACTCTCTGCCTCCTTGCGTGGAGATTGAGCTATGACAGCTGACAGCTTGTGACCGTCCTCCCGAAGTCTGGGAAGTTATTCTGGCAGCCAGGCATCCCTCCGCGAAATTGGTATATGCTTGCTGATGGAACAGATTTTGTAAATATTGTACAGAACAGTCTATTTATCCCTTATCTGACTGTCAGATAATTACCTGTTTATACTTTCTTTCTCTGCTTTGGGCACTCTGAAGGGCTGCCTTTTGGTCCTCTCAGCTTTTCTTGGCTGCCAGATCAGCCTTCACTTTTTAAGTCCCCTTTGGTGCAGAGGTTTTTGAAGGGGTTGACCCATTTGTTTACCCCTTGTCGTTTTTTTATGCCACGTTGGGACCTTCATTTGGTCCTTGCTTTCTAGATGTGTGCACTGTTTGAGCCGCTGCACAACTGCCCTTTATGGTTGCTCACTATCAAAATAACCTTTTTAGTGGCAATTACCTCTGCCAGAAGAGTGAACGAACTACAGGCACTTTCATCACAGCCTACTTACATGACAGTCTTTCCAGACAAAGTGGTACTAGGAACTAGGGCATACTTTTGCCCAAAGTTCTAACTTCCTTCCATCTCGGGCAGTCTGTTACTCTGCTCACTTTCTATGCTCCTCCGCACCCTTCCAAAGAAGAGTAGTGTCCCCAATGTCTGGTCCCTAAAAAAGCATTATCGTTCTACCTTGATTGCACTTAAGAGTTCTGGGTGGATAACAAACTCTCTGTGGGGCACACAGGAGCACATAAAGAACATGCTGTTCAGAAGAGGATTATCTTTCATTGGGTTATCGTCTGTATAAAGATTTGTTATGCCTTGGCAAAGAAGCAGCCTCCTTAAGGCATTAGGGCCCATTCCACCAAGACGAAGGCATCTACCACTGACCTACTGAGGATATCTACATAGCGGTCACATGGGCATTCCTGCACACGTTTGCCAGATACTATTGCTTGGATTCTCAGGTTCGCAGGGAGGGCCTGTTTGGCCGCTCTGTTCTGCAGAATTTTCTGGTCTAAAACTTTTCCACAACCCCACCTCCTTAGAAGGTTTTTCTTGGGTATCTATTCAAAGGTAAAGAATCTGCAGCTAGATGTCTATATCAAATGGACAAGTTACTTACCTTCAGTAACGCCTTAGCTGGTAGAGATATTATCTAACCGCAGATTCCTTACTGACCCACCCATCCTCCCGGCTGTTCATCTTCAGGGCCCTAGCTGTCTTCTTAACACACCATGGTCAGTCACTTCTTGGCTCCTCGCTTCTGGAGTTTAAAGTAATGAAAAGTACTGATGTCAGTGCGCCGTAATGGCGGTTATATTGATGATCTGGACTTCATGGTGCCGATAACATCATGCTGAGTCAGCTGACGCCACCTACCGGCACTCAGGGGTACTTCTAAGAAAAATCTTCTAGTTTCAACCTGATGCCTTGAAGTTCAAAGGTACGGAATCTGCTGCTAGATCATGCCTCTACCAGATAAGGGGTTACTGAATATAAGTAACTTGTCCGTTGTGAGGCACGTACCCGATTCCCCATCATAAGGTGATTTACAACACTTAGCCAATGAGACCTAAGGATTCTTATCTCCCCAAAGGAAACATTGGAAAAGTGCAACCACCCTAGGTTGGAAGGTATTGAATATATGAAATGGATAGCTATGAAGGGCTTATTTTAGTTTTGTGAGTGAAACCACTTTGCCCATTTTTGTGCACCTTAAAATAAACAAAGGAAGAGTGTTCAAGTGGTTGGGGACAAGCCTAAGTGAGTCCAGAAATGGATGAAGATTCCCCCTCCTCTTAGCAAAATATTTCCTGGGTATAAAAATACCTAAGTATCGGAAACTTTGTGTCTCCAAATGTAACTCCGGAGCCCAACACACTTCCGTCACTGGCCCCAGCACTGGATATAACACAGGCTTGGACCTGTTCACAAGCACCCCAGAGAGTTGCCTAAATAGATTCAAATAGCCTTGATGTTTGAAGGCGTGAGCAGCAGGGATGATTGAGGACTAAAAGGCCATCTGCATCATCTGAGACCCGGTTCTTAAAACCCAGAGCCTGTTTGAAATCATGGATCTCAACATCAATCCAGAGACCCGAGCAAAGAGGTGAGAATGGGCGTCCTTGCCGCACACTTCATCTGATCAGAAATGGCTTGGAGAGAACACCATTGTCCTGCACTCCTGTTAGTGGCAGAGTGTAAAGCAGACATATACAATGGATGGAGAAAGTATACACAAGTGCCTATCTTTGTAAGAACCGCAAATAAAAAATTATCTGCTGAATCAAAGACCTTCTCAATATCGACAAGAAGAACTATTATTGGGTTGGAGCTCTCCAATCTTTAAGCAGGGCCCAAAGCATTATGAAGGCACCCGGTGTTGTGGCATATTGTTCGCTTAGATATAAAACCACTTTGGTCATCATGCATCAGGGAACCCTGCAATTAGTTTGCCCGCGCCTTTGGTCTATTTAGTAGAGGCTCTTATTTAGAGCATTAATTATCACGTTTCTTGGTTTCAACAATTCTGTGACTGTGGTTTCATGAAGGTCCAGTGGGAGAATTCCCCACTCCAGGTCACCGAAAATCCTCCATTTGCAATTTTTATTGAGTTTTTGTTAAGAAATTATAACTTAGGTCAGGGACAACTGTCTATCAACGCTCCCAACCCCACAAGTAACTGCTTTCCCTCCCCTCATAACCCCGCACTCCCTGGTCTCTTCCCCACGCACCCAGCTTTGGGAACACCACTTGCCACTCTTTCTGCAGCCCACCTTCACTTTCTATGACACCTAATCCATATGAAACTTATTTATCTTTATCTAGGGGTCCAAGTCCCCTATTCTTCTTAGGGAGCAAAAGTCCCCTGTGATCTATTTTTCATTTCGTTATGAATTTTCAATTGAAAGCACTCTTGTGCATAGTCTATGCTACAACTTTGTGCTTTCATGTTGCAAGTGACCCAGTTTAGTACCTGCCAAGTTGATCTAATACAAATATTCAGCACTGACTGATCTGTTTATTGTTAGTAACACAGTGAGTTTGCTCCTTAGAAGCATCTTGACGGGTATAGCGTGGATAGTATGGTAAAATTAAATACACCTGATTAACATTATCATTGTATTGTATTGTGCAGATGTTTGTGACCATCGTGTGGGTGAATCCAAATTCATTCTGAATGTGGCAAAGGATGGAGTAACCCCCGAAAGAATAAATTATGCTTGCCAAACATATCTGTTTTATTACTATAATCTTTCCAGGGAGTCTAAATGGCACTTCTTACTGTTATTCTTTTTATATATCTTTGGTTACAAAGGATGAATGTGGGAGGTCGTACGAGTAGTGGATCAGTTCCAAGTGAATATTTCAGGTCATGAGATGCAGTTCCTATGCCTTCTCTACACATCTTTGTGTTCATTTTTATTTTTGCTGTTGTGCATTTTATCAAGTCCATCATCCAAGTAGATCCTTCAGGGGCTTTGGAGGAGTGCAAATGTATTGTGATCCATCATTAGGGCACCAAAAAAGCAAAATCAATGACCTACTACATTTTCTGTCTACTTATATTTGTGTCATGAATTCCACTAAACAGATCTCCATTTGACATAAAATGTGTTGGTGTATCAAGCCTTTCAGTTAACTCTCCAAAATGGTTTGAAGAACATGCAGTTCCGTACCATGTGTTAACAAATCTCTCTATTTCGCCATTATATACCGAGTATGTGACTAATACACCAGAGTACATCTTATGCAGGTGGTGAGGTGTAAGCTAGGTTTGGTGCATATAATTAAACTGTAATAATTTAAACTTGGCATTGCCAAACCCCTTTGCTGAAAGACTCAATGACATATCCCACACCTGGTCTCAAAGCTCCCTCCCAAAAAACATCTTCCAGCATGCCTTCAGTTGATTCTTGTCAGCAACAATTATCAATCTAATTGCCCTATAAAGCGAAGCATGTGTTATAAGTTGACTTATGGGAATGCCCTCAGCCTGGCTTGTTTTTGCAGAGTCTTGTAGACCACTTTCATTGATTGATATATTAAATCACAGGATCTTATATTTTACTAAATATGTTGCCGGGGCCCTGTATGGTAATTTTTTGTAATTCAACTACAACTACACTTTATAGCCAGAGGTCTTTCAGTAAGATCTGGTGTTTCCCCCGAAGTGACAAAATTGTTTGTTTGGCAACACACAGGAGGTGGGAAACAGTCTTCCCCCTTGTAAATTTAAGAGAACGGTCTCCAGCAAAGGGTGCTCCAAAGGTATCCAGTCGCAGTTTTCTCCCATCTCGTTGCCTGCTGACTTAGTCAGACCAAAAAGTATATCATTTTGGGCTGCCACTGAGAATATGTGAGATCATGCATAACCACATCACCTCCAGCAAGCATCTGACACTTTGTCTACTTTGTTGCATGTAATTCGGTCAGGCTTACATGGATTTATATGTAGAATACTTTAAACTGCCTCCTTGCTCTATTAACGTCTGACAAAGTGGATCACCCTTTGAAAAAGCTTCAAATCCCATTGCTTCCGGTATAGAGTGACACCAATCTCCTATAGCTATTAAAAAGGGATTTTTTTGCTGACTGCTTTGAGCTTAACCTATGATAAAGCTTGGACACAAAGTGCTTCATTGACAATGGTGATCAATGGAATCTCTCAAAAGGATAAGGTCCGTCATTGCTCCGGCCCTCATTCCAGGATGTAAAACCATATGGCGCAGTTATAGATAGTGAAGGTGTTCAGTTTCAATAAGTGCAAAGACTTTTTTAATGTCCTTGAATAACTTAACTTCTCCTCTATCAAAGAGTTCTTGTAGCCTAAAAGCCTCACCTCCTTCCCAAACTTTCAATGTATCCCAGTCTGTCCAAGGAGTGAAGTAGGCATTTCCAAATAGTGGAGTGTAATGGGAAATTAAGTCATAGTCGTAGTTAATGGGAAGTTAAGTCATAGTTAAATAATTTCTTGAAATTCTGCTGTCCCAGACCTCTAAAGTGGCTCTTGTAGTAGGGAAAGTTAAATTGTCCTTCCCCTTTTCTCTTTTGTGTCTCAGGGAACTTTACATTGTTTCCCCCCGTGACCTTTCTATCATGTAGTTGGAAAGTGTGATAGTAATGTAGAAGGTGGAGTGCCTCTAGACCCCCTTGGTTAGGGTGTTCGGTTCACTGCCTATAAATCAGTCTCAGTCTTTTGCCTTCCCAGAGGAAGGCATTACAAGTATTTTGATGGCATTTGATGTTGCTACGTTTTAGGAAGGGCCTGCAATATGCATAATATTTGTAGTAGTCGTAGTATCATTTTATGGGCTTTTATTCATCCCACCTAAGACAGTATAAAGTTATGCCAGGATTTTCAGGCAATTTTTACCATTTTGAGCAAGGCAGAGGGATTTCCTACAGCAAATATATGTACATTTGGGGTTATTTGTATATACAGGTAATTAATATCAGAGGTTGTATATGCCTGTAGTCTACCCAATAAGTGTTCTCTCCTGCCAACACTAGGCTCTGATTTGTTTACATTATTGTGAAAGCCACCCATCACCAGGAATCTTTCTAGTTGAGCCAACAGTTCTTTCAAAGATTGTTCTGGCTCAGCGGGTGCTATTAGAATGTGGGTGAAGGCTATTGCTTTGAAGGTATTATGTCCTAGCTTGGTGGTTAGCTCTGATCTTCTGTAGGAGATGCTCAATGTGGAAAAGGGGATCCCTGGGAGATTTCTGACTAGATGCCTGTGCTCTTTGAAAACCAACTATTCCCTATGATCCTCACCCTAGGTCTTTAAAATTTAGCTAAAATACATGCGAAGAATACCAACCCAAAGCCATGGGACTCCTGAGTGTCTATCGAGCCCCAATCCAATCTGTAAAATGTGTTTTCAGTGTCAAGTGAGAGAATGGTATCCACCCCCTTCTGCATGACTATATTCATAAGGCATTAGCACTTTTTATATTGTCACTAGTTTTGCACCCCTGGATAAATTTAGCCTGGTCTGCATATATCAAGGATGGCATCGCCATCCCGGACGGATACAAGATCACCCGGAGGGACCGCGGCAACCAGACGGGAGGAGGCATCGCCATCATCCACAGGAACTCCATCCGCATCACTACCAACACCACCCTCACAACCGCCGAACACCTGCACTTCCAGATCCACACCGACCCCAAGACCACCCTCAGAGGCACCCTCATCTACAGACCCCCGGGACCACGCACACAATTCAGCAAAGACATCGCCGACTTCATCAGCCCGCACGCCCTCCCCTCCGCTGACTACATCCTCCTCGGGGACCTCAACTTCCACCTGGAGAACAACAACAACCGCAACACCACCATCCTGCTGGACAACATCGCCAACCTCGGTCTCAAGCAGCTGGTGACCACCCCCACCCACTACGCCGGACACACACTCGACCCCGTCTTCTCATCCAGCAAGGACATCGCCTTCAGCCACCGGACTCCACTGGACGGACCACAGCTGCGTCCACTTCAGCTTCAGAAGGACCACGATCCACCACCACCAGCAACAGGTTGCACGCAGAAGCTGGAACAAGATCACAGCCGACCAGCTCGCCGCTTCACTGAGCCAGAACCCTCCCACCAGCGCAGCGAACCCCAGCCAGGCCGCCAACAACCTCACGAAGTGGATCAGCAACTGCGCAGACGACCTCGCCCCTCTGAGGACCCCGCCTAGCAGACCCGGCAGCAAGAAAGCCCCATGGTTCACCGACGAACTCAAGAGCTCCAAGAAGAACTGCCGAGCCCTCGAGAAAGCCTGTCGCAGAGACCCAACACCAGACAACATGACCACCCTCAAGCTCGCCACTCAAAAACACCACCAACTGATCCACGCCACCAAGAAAACTGCATTCAAGGAACGACTGGACAACAACGCATACAACAGCAAGGAACTCTTCAACATCGTTAAAGAGCTCTCCAACCCCAACGCCGGAAACAACAACATCACCCCATCACAAGACCTCTGCAACTCCCTCGCCTCCTACTTCCACAACAAGATCGCAGACATACACAACAGCTTCAGCACACAACCGACGCACCCCACGACCGCACCAATGCCCCCCACCACCACCCTCCGCACCTGGATCCCGATCAGCACCGAAGACACATCTGCACGATGAACTCCATCCACTCTGGATCTCCAACCGACCCCTGCCCTCACCACGTCTTCAACAAGGCCGACTCTGTCATCGCACCCCATCTGCGGGACTTCATCAACACCTCCTTCGACACCGCTACCTTCCCAGAGAGCTGGAAGCACGCCAAACTCAGCGCTCTACTGAAGAAACCATCAGCAGACCCCACCAAACTCCAAAACTACAGCCCCATCTTGCTCCTCCCGTTTCCGGCCAAAGTCATCGAGAAGACTGTCAACAAGCAGCTGGCCGCCTTCCTCGAGACGAACGGATCCCTCGACCTCTCGCAGTCTGGCTTCCGGGCCAACCACAGCACCGAGACCGCCCTCATCGCAGCCACCGATGACATCCGAGCCCTGCTCGACAACGGAGAAACAGCGGCCCTCATCCTCCTGGACCTCTCCGCGGCATTCGACACTGTCTGCCACCGCACCCTAGTGCAGAGCCTCAGCAACGTCGGAATCCAGGAGAAGGCACTAGAATGGATCATCTCCTTCCTCGCCGGAAGGACACAGAGAGTCCGCCTCCCCCCGTTCAGATCAGAAGCCACCGGAGTCATCTGCGGCGTTCCTCAAGGCTCCTCGCTCAGCCCCACCCTCTTCAATGTCTACATGAGCCCCCTTGCGGCCATCGCACGCCAACACAACCTCAACATCATTTCCTACGCCGACGACACCCAGCTGATCCTCTCCCTCACCAACGACCCCGCCACCGCCAGAGCCAACCTACACGAAGGGATGACAGACGTAGCCAAGTGGATGATGAACAGCCACCTGAAACTGAACTCAGACAAGACGGAAGTTCTCATCCTGGGCTCCTCGCCCTCCGCCTGGGACGACTCCTGGTGGCCCCCCGCCCTGGGCAGCGCACCCAAACCAACAGACCACGCACGCAACCTGGGCTTCATCCTGGACTACTCCCTCTCCATGACCAGACAAGTCAACGCCGTCTCCTCGTCGTGCTTCAACATCCTGCGCATGCTACGTAAGATCTTCCGGTGGATCCCCACCGAGACCAGGAAGACGGTCACCCAGGCCCTCGTCACCAGCCGACTTGACTACGGCAACTCCCTCTACGCTGGAACCACTGCCAAACTCCAGAAGAGACTCCAGCGGATCCAGAACGCCTCAGCAAGACTCATCCTCGACATCCCCCGACACAGCCACATCTCCGGACACCTGAGAGACCTGCACTGGCTCCCGGTCAACATGAGAATCACCTTCCGTCTCCTCACCCACGCACACAAAGCCTTACACAACCAAGGCCCAAGGTACCTCAACAGCCGCCTCAACTTCTACACTCCCACACGCCAGCTTCGATCGACCGGCTACGCCCTCGCCGCCGTCCCCCGCATCCGAAGAGCCACCACAGGAGGAAGGTCCTTCTCCTACCTGGCCGCCAAGACTTGGAACTCCCTCCCGACCCACCTCCGCCTGACCCAAGGCAACCTCGCCTTCGGGAAGCAGCTCAAGACCTGGCTGTTCGAGCAGTAGCGGACCCCCCTCCCCAAGCGCCTTGAGACCCTCCGGGTGAGTAGTGTGCTATATAAATGCTTTGATTGATTGATTGATTGATTGAACCTCATATATGCTGTTGGCTAATACTTTTTCTAAATTTTGTTACAAAAATAATATTGTGTTAAGATTGAGTAGACTAATAGGGTGATTTGAGGTACAGCGTATGCTTATTCCATAGATGGAGTTATCCCCAATCCTCTTAAACTTATTAAGTACCTCTGCCTATACGTTGAACTTTTGAGGAGCAAAGGTCTTGTAGAGTGTAGCTGGGTGGCCATCTGACAGTAGGGTCTTTGTTAATTTTTGACCTTTGATCACCAATAGTACTTACTCCTTGGATATTGGTGCCTCAAACGAGTCTGCCTTCCTAAGCTTCAGTAAAGCAATATTTAAAAAGTTTATAGCGCCAAAGAAATTCTTCATTCAGTAACGTCCAAATTATGACAATTGTCACAAAAAGTAACAGAAAAAGAAGTCTCTCTTACTTATCTTTTTAACAGCCACAGACTCAATGTGATGCATCTATCTCATGTCCTTCTAGTCATACTCCCAGGAACTTACCAAAGACTACTATGGATAATATAGTTTGGCCTAATTTATTTAAGAGCCATCATACATTTACTTAGCTTTACTTCAGAAGACTACAATAGCACCTTAAACTTTTTTCCTACATAACGTTAATCAACCGGCTGTTTATTTTGTAATATTTTTATTACATTTGCATTATGTTATTACATCTTACTACATCGCTTCAACACAGAAAACCATGTGCATATTATTATAATGTCATAATGAATAGTGCTTAGGTGCTATGCGCATGACCCTAACATTCCAACTGAGTATGTTGACCATAGGCACTCTCGCAGCCAAGCAGTAATAAGGAGATATCAGTAGAAAGGAGTGCAAAAAGGTACCTGCCCAAGAAAATCCATATTGACCCACACCACCCCCATCAAATACAGCAAGATTAAGTGTAGACTGCTCATGACCCGCTGGCCAAACACAATAATACTTAACTTTAAATGCAGGAAGTAAATCCCACTCTGTCGAAACCAGGAAAAAACATAGGCCAAACGACATGAGCTGAAAATAGTGGTAGCACGTGGCCCTGTAGCAGAGCAGAAGCCCAATTAGCGTACATTAGGATAAGAAATTATTGTTCCTGCTTGACTATCTGCGTGACAAGGAGAAAAAAAGCACAGTTTAAAACATGTCTTCTGCCGTCTGTGGGGTAATCAAATGGGGGACGCTGGCTCCAGTGCCAATATATGAGGAAAGGAAGAGTAAACATTACTGGAGGATTCCTCCAACGTCCTTCTAGTGTGGTGTTGGTGAAAAGCAGTGACAGTGACTAGCACTAATCTCCTATCCTCCATCGCCTGGTAATCTGGGGAGGCTAGCACTACAGCAGGCCCAGGCAGGGTGGCATCTGTAGCACCAGCAGCGATTCCTCAGTGGAAGGTGTTCCAACCTTCGGTAGTCTTCTTCCCACTGCTGGGTGAACATCGCTCTGCCTAGTCCCATGGCTCCTTGGGATTACTAAAACAGTGTGTGGTTTGGGCATCGCTGATTTTCAATTTAGCTGCATATAGCGAGGAGTACTGTAGACTCCACGCCCGAAGTCTCCGCTTCACGCCATGGAAAGAGGAGTGTTCGTGCTCGACCGCTATTGTGTATTCCGAAAACAGCATGTCATGATGATTGACCACTTCCAGTGGAGAGAGCTTCCGGTCTTCTTGAGGTATCTCGTGGTCTTTGTAATGGAGGAGCCTGGCGACAATGGGATGGGGTGTCAAGCCAGGAGGAAACCAGCGTGTTGGGACCCTGTGAGTTCTCTCATTGGATAAGAAGAGTGTGAGTTTGAGCGGAGGCATCAAACTTTTGATTCCTGTCTTGAGCTCAGTGACAAGGTCCGAGCCTTCTGTTCCCTCTGGCGTGCCCACTATTCTGAGATTGCTCCTGCAAGCTCAGCTGTCTGTGTCCTCATCCCTGCCCTCCAAAATCCGAACCCTATACATTAGGTCTGTGAGAGTGGACTGAATTTCAGCCAGCGTAGGCATCATGTCTGATAACATAGTTTTAGTACGGGACACTTATTCAGACAATTTGCAATGATCATCATGGAGTAAGGTGAGTTCAACAGACACAGCATCGTTCTTGGATTCCAGCAAGAAGCTCATTCCAAAAAGAGTAGCAAGGATGGAGTCCAATTTATCAGCAGCCTTCTTGAGGCCTTCAGGGATTATAGATATCAAAGTAAGCTCTGCAACCAAGGGTCCCTCCAGGAGAGAAGTCTTCAGAGCAGCAGTCTCACTAAGGGACTTGCCCATTCATGTATTAATGAAGCCAGAGGAATGAGATAATTGAGTGGTCGACTGGAGTTGTGCAAAGTGGTCAAGCTGCAGGCCCGCTTACAGTAATCAAGTCACCTTCCCGGGAGGAGGAGACAGGAGAGTACCTGTAGCACGAGCAACCCACTGCTCTGATTATCTTCCACCGCTGACTCTGGCGCGCTGTCAAATTTTATTGGGGTAGGCCAGTACACTGACAGTGCCAATATGTGTGTGTTGGGGGGGGGGGGGGGGAGCTGATGAAGGCTGTGGACTTCAGGGGGAGCAGTTAACCCCCACCCTGCCCTTGATGTGCTTGCAGTCTCTGTCCCCTGCCTGGGTAAAGAGATGAGACTGCTAGCTCTACATGCCGGTCCAGGGAAGGAGGGAGAAAGGGAAAGCTGCAAACCACTCTGTCCCAATGGTGCAGGCATCCAGGTGTCTAGACAACATGCCCATGGTACAAAGACGCCTCCGTCTGGTGTGCCCACAACTCTGTCTCTGCACTAGTACACAAAAGGGAGACCTGCTGGACCTAGGCCACACTCCAGTGCCAAGCAGTGGGAGGGAGAATGGCATCAGGACCCAATAAGTCCACCCAGATCTTTGAAAGTGGAATGCTAGGACCTAGATTGGCCAAATATCATCAAGAGACAGAGCCAGGTCAGCAGTGGAGCATGACTGTTGAAAGTCCAGTATCAGGAAGGCGAAGGGCATTGGAAAATGGAGGGGCAGCAACTGTTTTACTTGACGTTCAGCTATGGTTGTGCCCTGTGTGAGAAGTCTCTGGCAGCCTCCAGCACCTAAGAAGCCCACAGACAAGTGCATCTCCACCCCAGGTCAACAGGGAATGGTTATACAGAGTCCTACTCTAGAGGGAGACAGCAAAAAGTGCAAGTTGGGCCCAAAGCACCCCCACCATGCCAGGGAGGGACATGCCCCCAAGCCGAAGCCGCCTGTGGCGTACCAAGAGCACAGATGCCAGCTGATGAGCCCATGGTCATTGGGTGGTGCCACTATCGCAGGGGCACCGCAGAGCCAATAAGTGCCTCACAGGCAAAGAAGCTCAACAGGATGTATTGCCAGGAGCCAAATTCCACCAGTGCTCAGGGCAACCCAGCTATGAAGGCCCATCTGGGTCTGGGTGCCTCGCGGTGTGTAGAACCTCACTGTGAAGAGTTCTGCTCTGGGGACACTCCAGATAGGATCCGCTAGCTATGGGGAGCTGTAGGCCGGTCCAACGGTGCACACTGGCTGTGATGTTTGCAGGATAAAGGACTTATGAGGCAGGGCAGTGGGTTGATGCAACGGCAGTCTTGGCTCGCATGGTTGCACCCCCCATGGAGCACCCATTCTCCCGTACGCATTTGTTCCTTTGTACACTCTTGTATGTGAAACCCATACATATAAGACATAACTTTACATATTAATATAATGCAGTTTTTTTATTCTTCACTGGCTGTTTTTAGAGACGTCTTGCATATGTTTGAGCTTCTAGTTTTTCAAGGTACTCATCCCACTGTGTATAAAGTCTATCCTAACTACCTCCATGCTGTGGCCTAGAACATGTATCCTCTTCTCCATGGGGCCACTGTATCACATCTTTTTTTCAGTCTGCCAACAGCACTGCAGCAGCAGATTACCACACCATTGCTATGCGTGGTTTCTTGAAACCATTGCTTGTCTCACAAACTCACCCACGTCTTGTCTTCTTCGTGTAGGTCCTTAGGGCTAATGTGCATTGGGTCAGGTCCAGTTGTAGCTATACATCTAACGCCATTCTTAACGCATGTTCCAGGAACCGAGATATCACTTAGCACTGCCGCACCATATGATAGAAGTCTGCACCAATCTGTGCACATCTTGTGTAATCTGCTGGAGCTCCTAGGTCCATATGCCCAATATGTTTTGTGTTAGTTAGGTGCTGTATATATATTTAAATTGAGTTAACCTCAATGTGGCATTTTTCAAAATTAATTTCACCTTACTCATACACTTCCCCCCAGTAATGTGCAAGAGTTCCTGTCCCAGCTTTGTCTCCCACCATTCCTTAAGTGACTCAAATATGTGCCTGTCTTTTGAAGCAGTGTTTTTTATAAACAGGCTATCACTTGTGTGCCCATTCCATGTGTCAAAACGACACTCAGTCCCCGGGAATTGCCTGCGTCTTGCGTACCGTGCCCCAAGTTTGAGTCAGTTGTCAATCAATGCACTGAAAGAAATTTTAAAAACTGACATGATCCCAGATTGTATATTTTTATTAAGGGTTGTATGATAGAACAACACATGCCAAAACAACTCGGTCTGAACCACGACCACTTCTTTACCATGCATGCCTTTACCATGCATGCCATTACCACGCATGCCATTACCACGCATGCCTTTACCACGCATGCCTTTACCACGCATGCCTTTACCACATAGGCCTTAACCACACATGCCTTTACAATGAAATGTGTTGTAAAGGCATGATTGGTAAAGGCATCCGTAGTAAAGATTACACCCAAGCCCCCCTGCGCTGAGCCCTACAAACCGGTCCCCAGCACTGCAACCCCCCGCTGGAACCTTAAACACTTCCCCGTGCCCCCAACCTGAGCCCTAAACACCAGCCCTGCAGTGCCCACACGCCAGCCCTAAAAACTACCCTGACCCCCCCACCCTAAACCGCATCCCTCAGCCCAAAAATCTATCCCAGCTCCCGCCCTGAACCCTAAAATGGCCCACAGCCCAAAGACTACCCCGACCCCAGCCCCCGCTCTGAGCCCTTGAATAGCCCCAACCCAAAAACGATCGACCACCCCGTCCTGAGTCCTAATATGGCCCGACCCCAGCACCCTGCCCTGAGTCCTAAATTGGCCCCCAGCCCAAAAAACTACCACAATCCCTGCCCCACACCCTAAGCCCTAAAACGGCCCCAACTCCAAAAACTACCCCAACATCAAAAACTACCCCAACATCCCCCCCGCCCTGATCCTAAAAACCACCCCCCAACCCGGCCTCAACCACACTTATCTGCCCATGTTCAGAGCTTCCTTTTCCTCTTCCTGCCCATTGGGACATCTCTCGACCGCTGTCTGTCTTAACCACGCATATGCCTTGTTAAGGCAGATGCGTGGTTCAGGCAAGCGTTGTTACGCTTGCGTGGAAACAGCACGTGTGGCTCAGCTCGCGTTGTAAAAGCTGTTTCCCTCCATTAAGTCTTCATAAGATCAGAGCATTCCATCATCGAACATGACCCACCACACGGTTAGGCCTGCTTCAGTCCAGGGTGTAACATAATGTAATGTTTTTAGGGTCACATATTTAAGAAAGGCCCATAAAAATTTGCTTGGGTCGCTATGGGGGCAGTTTGCATTTCACATGGATGTAGGACCACAAGCACCAGTGCACCATCCTATGAGCATATTTTCTTGCTGCATAGGCAATGAAGTTCCCATTAACCATTCCAAAATACCTTGCCCTCTTTGCCCCAGCATCACATCCTCCATCTCTAGCCTATGTACATCACTCAGCCAAAGCATCGGCCGCTGCAACTATACCCTGTGTCTACCTAATCCCCATATTAGGGATGCAAGAAGTGTCTGCAAGTCCTTGAGGAATTCCTTCTTGAAGATTAGGGGTAATGCTGCAAAGTAGTACAGAAACATGGGGAGCAGAAGCAATTTTTAGATTGCCACCCTGCCCATTGAAAGAAAGGGTGTACACACCAGAAAGGGAGTGAGTTTCAATGCTGTTGTCAGTGCTTTCCTTAAGTTTCCTTTTCTAAGGTCTTTCTCAGTGTGATATATGTTGACTCCTAAGTTTTTTATGGTATCCAATTTCCACTGTAATCTAGTAGGAGGAAGCGCCCGTTCCTCCTTTTCTGTTAATTTAATCAGAGGAAACATACAGAATGTATCTCATTTGATTTTCAAACTGAAATAAAACCAGAAGTGTTCAATAATTTTATTAAAGACTGTCGTTTGATGACATCTGATTGTATTCTGATGAATCATTGGTGTATAGTGATACAATGAGTTACTATTGATCTATATTTTCCCCCCAGTTTGGGCCATGGGCACACTAGCAGTTTCATACCCAGCATGAAGATTATGGATGAGAGGACAACACCCCTGCCTGCTTCCTCTTTGTATGTGTAATGTGTCTGAGATCACCCTACTTGTGCAAACTCTAGCCACTGGTTTCATCTATAGTAATTGTCCCCATCCCAGGAATTCCAGACCCATCCCCAATTTGTGGAGCATGATCATTGAATAGGGCCAATGCAGCGTGTTGAAAGCCTTTTGGATGTGTAAGGAAGCCTCCCAGCGATCAACAAGGCTTAATTTGGCCCAATCCATAATCCTGAACAGGTTTTAGGTAAAGGTATGCAATTCTGTCCCATATAAAACTATTTCAGTCTGGATCCACTACAGTGTGCACTATTGGTTTGAGTCGATTTGCCAGCACCTTTCCCACTACCTTGTATTCTAAGTTCAGGATTAACACAGGGCGAGAGAATTCTACATTTAGAAAGTCACTTTCCTGGTTTCAGAAGGACCACTAACATAGTCTCCTTTATTGTTTGTGGTAGGATCCCCTTCTTCTTTGCTGTCTTTTATACCTGTAATAGTCAAAGCGCTAATCTTGATTTGTAAGTGGAATACAATTTAACCTGGAAGAATTCCATCCCAAGGGTCCTGCCCATCACTATCTAGTAGTGCCAGTTATAGTTCAACCTCTCCACAGGCAATGGTTCTTCTAAGTTGTGTCATTGCAATGGGTTTATAGAAGGCAAAGAGCTCACCCAGATGTTGCTCAATAGTGTGCATCTCCACCACCAATGGTGCCTGATGTAGCCCTCGATCATACTCTTCAAATAACTGATTTATTTCTGTTTGAGCATTTACTAGTAACATATGTTGGGTGAAAATGGCACCTGTCAGGGTTCTCGGGGTTTCTGATTTTAAGAGCCACGAAAGTAGCCCACCTGCTTTTTCCCCATCTGTATGTTGCCGGGCCACAGACTCTCTTTAATCCAGTTTTCATATTTTATCCAGGGCCTCATTTTTTAATTTGTTTAAAAAGTTTTATATAGCGCGAACTAGACCCTGGAAGGGAATCAAAGCTCTTTACAAATGTTACATCAAATAGATAGTGTGATAAACTAGGAACAAACATCTGAGTAGATTACAGGGGAAGCATAAATGTTGTCAATAGCAGTAGTAGATCCAGAAGGTACTCAAGTGTGTTAGCCATTTGCCCTTAGAATCAGGTTCAGACCCTGGTTGGTGAGATTATATTTCAATTTGAGTTGATGAAAGCTCAGGCTGAATCACGTTCTTCCAACCCTATGTTTTTCATTTCACAAATACAGTTTTCCTTGGTTTGCAAGCCTTGTTGTAAGATGTTCGTACTCCCTTACAGTGTATTTATACAATGGCCTCTTAGCATAATTTTAAATGCATCCCATCTATTGCAGCAGCCATAGCTGTACCTGAATTTTCAGCAAAGCATTGATCCATAAACTCACCTACACTGGTGCAAAGCGACTGGTCATGGTCATGCAAAGCCTGTGTTTGAAGGTGCCATGTAAGTATCCTGAAGCTTGGTCGGCCCCATGCAAGGGACATCTTGACTGGTTTATGGGTGGAAAGTATACACCCTAGATGCACTGCACCAGCTACCCGCTGGTCTCTGGTTATCCTCTGCTGAACAAAATGTATGTTCTAAAGTGGAGAGTATGAAGCCCAGAGTAAAACAAGTATTCTCAATTTCCTGGGTGCAAGAGTCTCCACACATCTGACTCCTGCATGTTTAGCGCCCATTGCTGCAGTTGTCGTCCGGCTGCAATCGACTGGGCCCCAGTGACGGGCGGGATAGATCTGTCCTGATGGACACCCGGTTCACAGTTAAAATCTCCACATCACATTGTGGGTGCTTGCATATTACGGAGAAAGTGCAGCTTTAGCATGGCAAAAATGGAGGCTTGGATCACTTTTGGTGCATATATTGCAACCATTGCTAACATTTCCTCATCTAATGTTCCCTTCACCACCACAGATCGACCCTTGTAGTAAGCCCTGGAATTATGTACTATAAAAGGAACACCAGGGCCAATCCAAATAAGCATGTCTGATAGAGAGGTATTGCTTTGTTCGCCCTACGTTGGCAGGGTATGCCCAGACGTGGGTCCCTTGCTTACTTTGCCACTGGTTTCAAGATAGCCTGGCTGATGAGGGTTATGATCCCAAAACCGGTCCCAGGATGCTTGTTTACGGTTAAGGGAAGACATGGCTTGGCAGTTCGAGCTGGACTGTTCCCATGAGGCACAGGGTCAGACTGATTTGCATATGGCCATGTCTGAACTGGGGTGGTGGAGTGAGCAAAAGAATGATGATGGATTAAACCCAGATCAGTTGACTGGGGGTGAGTGTTTGATTTGCTCAAACGCTCCGTCCATCATCCCCTTTGGTATCGCTTTGTTCGCCCTACGTTGGCAGGGTATGCCCAGACGTGGGTCCCTTGCTCACTTTGCCACTGGATTCAAGATAGCCTGGCTGATGAGGGTTATGAACCCTGAAACCAGTCCCAGGATGCTTGTTTCCGGTCCAGGGAAGACATGGCTTGGCAGTTCGGGCTGGACTGTTCCCATGAGGCACAGGGTCAGACTGATTAGCATATGGCCATGTCTGAACTGGGGTGGTGAAGTGAGTTAAAGAATGATGATGGATCAGTTGACTGGAGGCGAGTGTTTTTGATTTGCTCAAACCCTCCGTCCATCATCCCCTTTGGTATCTATTTGAAAGAGACTTCTAGCATCAGACTCCTTATCCTTTGAATTTCCCAGGCGTCCGACTGGATCCTGAAGATTCTTCATGAGCAGTACCCCTGCGTGTTGGTAGGTGCGTTGTTGAGCTCCATGTTTGTCACTCACTCCAAAAGTGACGTCAATGGCACCTATATAGCCGCCACCTAGGCATGCTAACATCAGTTCTTTTCTTTCCTCACTAGCCAGCGCTGATCCTTAGAAAAACTACTCGTCAGTCACTGTTTGACTAGATTTTGTTTGTTTTGTCAAGTGTTTTTGAGGTTTTGTCCTCCTTCTGTGTAGGATGTCATCTAGGAAGACAGGATTCCAACCCTGCAGAGCCTGTCGTCGGGCCAGGTCGGTGACAGACCCGCACCTTGTCTGCCTGTAGTGTTTGGAGCTCAGCCATGGCCTGTAGTCATGCTCTGATTGCCGTGTGTGAATCCTAAGGCCTAGCGGGAGTGATCCCTCAATCTCAAGGCGGCACAGCATGTGACTCTGTTTGAATTGAGCCCAGACGAGAGGAAGGTCCTGGGAGTGATCCTGGCGTACATGGTCCTCGTCCCATTCCAAGTTCTTGGGACACTGGTAAGTCAAGGCACATAAAGAAGAAAACATCGAAGAGGTCTTCGACTTATCCTCGCCCTTTGATTGACAAGCCAGGGGAGCGTCTATCTTCTAGGCCTGGCTCCATGGGAGAGCCTGCTCCTGGGCCTACTCTATGCCTCCTTGAATTTCCGGGAGCCAGAGCAATCCCAGCCAATCTAAAGGAGTTCTATGAGGTCATGACCCTCATATTTGGGTGACCCGCCCCATCTGGCGTGTCTTCGAGCCCCGCAGGGTTAGAGGGGACCCAACCTGGTTCCGTGCTGGTGGTTCCAGCCCAGCTCCACTGGACCACCATGGATCCATTCCTGGACCTGGGCACTGGTTGTACCAACTTTGATGTCGGTCTTGATGCCGGCATATGGTATGCTTTCTCCCCCAACCGTGGCTTCGGAGTTGGGAGCCTCATACGCAGTGGTGGTATGAAAAGCGGTTGAGGTCCTTGACCTTCAGTTGCCCTCAGTGGCAGTCAAGACGTATATCCTGACCAAGGTGCTACAACCGAAAACTCCACATCCAAACCGCTACTCCCTTCACTCTCATCCTCACTGACATCCTTTTGGAAACCTTGTCCAAACCCAACACAGGGGCTCCTGTGAAAAGTATGATAGCCCTCTGCCACTGCCTTGTTCCTGGGGACCCAAAAGTCCTCATCTAACACCCTACTCCGGAGATCTTGGTGGTCCAAGCCTCAGTATTCCCTACCGCCATTTAGATAGGGAATCCAAGAAGCTGGACTCCTTAGGGAAGATGATGTTGTCTTCCGCCAGTCTGGCATTGCGGTCTGTGAACACTGCATGGCTATTGGGCAGTTACTCCCACACTGTGGGACACGGTTGAGTATGTGCTGCCGCTGGTCATGGAGGAGGCCCAGACTGTACTCTCTCAGGCTGTTGCCGGTACGAGGGAAGCAGAAAAGTTCACTATTGGCTATGGACTTGACACGACCAACTCATTGGGCTGAGCGGTTTTATTGATGGTGGCCCTGAGGTGCCAAGCCTGGCTGAAGATGACTCGCTTTTTTCAGTATGTCCACGCATCCCTTATGGACATGCCCTTCGATGGCACCCATCTCTTCAGAGACGGGGCTGATTTGGTGCTGAAGTGCTTAGAGGACAGTCTGGCTACAACCAAGTCTTCGGGTCTTTCTTTGGCCCCACATCATCCCCAACCCGCCTTTTGCTTCTTTAATGGCTACAGAAGGGGTGTCCAATCTCACTAATTCCCTCCCAACCACCAAGCTATGCTTGCTTCTCAGTCTCTGCGTGGCCAAGGGAGCGGTACCCACAAGCCTCGTGGGTTGGGTAGCCAGCGGTATGGTCTGTCCACCACCACCCGGCAGCTGCAGCCTTCAAACCCTCCTAATCTGCACCTTTACCACCATGAACATCCAGTTGCCATTAGGATTCACCAATAACATCGGACAGGTGGGTCTTGGGAATCGGCCAAAAGGGGCTACTTCCTCCCCTTCACAACAACCCCTCCATCTATGCCACCATCTCACAGCTGTAAGAAGATCCCTGCTCAGCAAGTAAGTCTTGGCTCCCTTGGACAAGGGAGCCGTAGAGAGAGGTTCGGTGCCAGAAGTAGGCTGTGGTTGCTATTCTCGCTACTTTTTGGTTTCTAAAAAGGACAAAGGAAAAGGCCCAGATGTGGGTCCCTTGCTCACTTTGCCACTGGATTCAAGCTAGCCTGGCTGATGACGGCTGATTAGCCAGAAGCCAGTCCCAGGATGCGTGTTTCCGATCCAGGGAAGACATGGCTTGTCAGATCGGGCTGGACTGTTCACATGAGGCACACGCTCAGACTGATTTGCATATGGCCATGTCTGAACTGGGGTGGTGGAGTGGGCTAAAGAATGATGATGGATTAAACCCACATCAGTTGACTGGGGGTGAGTATTACATTTGCTCCAACGCTCCGTCCATCATCCCCTTTGTTATGGCTTTGTTCGCCCTAAGTTGGCAGGGTATGCCCGGACGTGGGCCCCTTGCTCACTTTGGCACTGGATTCAAGCTAGCCTGGCTGATGACGGCTGATTAGCCAGAAACCGGTCCCAGGATGCTTGTTTCTGATCCAGGGAAGACATGGCTTGGGAGTTCGGGCTGGACTGTTCCCATGAGGCACAGGGTCAGACTGATTTGGATATGGCTTGTCTGAACTGGGTTGGTGGAGTGAGCTATAGAGTGATAATGGATGAACTCCAGATCAGTTGACTGGGGGTGGGTGATTTGCTCCAACGCTCCGTCCATCATCCCCTTTGGTATCGCTTCATCAATATTCAAGCGCAATTTGCGACCTCATTTGGAATGGCTAGCACTCCCAGGGATGGTGGCCTGCTTGGGTCAGCAGACCACCATGTCTGGGACCGCTTTTTAAAGAAAGCAGGCCTTATTTTTAAATGCAGCACATTATCCTTAAAGGAAAATGGGATACCCCATAACACTACTATGATCCCCAAAATAACCCTTTCTAGACTCTCTCCTACTCTACCCCTCCTTGCATCATCTGACACCCCTTTTACTATACTGATAGCCTGAAACAAACCTTTCTAAACTATTCCCTCTGACTCCTCCCCTCCAAAACTCCTTTTTACTCATCCAAAAGCCTCCTCCTACTGCTAACACCTAAAAAAAAATCATTCACTCTTTTATCCCTCCACTATCCTTTTCAATCAAAATTAAGACTAACATGTTAACTTCTCAAATTCCATATTCAACTATTCTAATTCACCACTAATCCTTTATTGGGTTCCAGAGTAGCGTACTGCTTGCCAATAAAGCGCCTCAACACCCCATCAGGGTTACAAGCGCTATATAAATGCAAACTTTTTCCATTTTCTACCCCTCCCCAACCCTTCTCAATCCAAATAACTAACATATCCACCACTAAAATTACTCTCATGTTTCACCATACTAATTCAACACTAATCATGATGCGTTCCAGAGCAGTGTGCTACTTGCGCTTTAAAACCCCATCAGGGGTAGCAAGGCTATATAAATACAAACCTCTTTCCCTCTTCTATCCCGCCTACTAACCTTCTCTACCCAAATAACTGAATAACCTATCCACTACACAAATTACTTATTATTTTACTATACTAATTTTCAAAACTAATCCTTTATGGGTTCTGGAGTGGCGTGTTACTCGCGTGAAAAGCGCTTTAACATCCATCAGGGTTAATAAGTGCTATATGAATGCAAACCTTTCTTCCCTTTTATCCCTCCGCTATCCTTCTCACTCCAAATAACTGACTAATTTCCCCCCTTAAATTACTTCATATTTCACCATAATAATTCACCAGAACCCAGTTCAGACACGGCCATATGCAAATCAGTCTGACCCTGTGCCTCATGGGAACAGTCCAGCCCGAACTCTCCCAAGCCATGTCTTCCCTGGATCAGAAACGAGCATCCTGGGACCGGTTTCTGGCTAATTCATCACTAATCCTTTATGGGCTTCCTGAATAGCGAGCGTCAGCAGGCGCTATATAAATATAAACCTTTTTCCTCTTCCATCCTTCTGCTATCATTCCAAATCCAAATTACTGACTAACCTATCCACCACTTAAAATGTACTTGCATGTTTCACTATACTAATTCAACATTAATCCTCTATAGGTCCCGGAGTAGTGTGCTACTCGCCGAAAAAGCGCTTTGACGCCTCGTCAGGTGTAGTAAGCGCTATATAAGCGCTATATAAATGCAATTACAATACAATTACAATACCTACTTGAAGTAGGTGATAAACTGTGAGTGTTTTGGCATGGTTACTCACTATTAAGAAGGGACGTCCCTTCCTAATAGCGAGATTTGCAAATGTTTTTTTGTCAGTCATTGACTTGCAAAATAGCATTTGTACATGTCTGGTACATTTTTGCAGTCGTAAACGGGCCGATCTCATGTTTGCGGCCGCAAAAAAGGGTTGTACATCTGGCCCGAAATCCTGTCTGGGAGGTGGTTACACCTCCCTTTGACAGAATGCCTTTTGTTCTGCCTTCCCCTGCTTAAGCTTGGCTCAGCAGCAGGAGGGCAGAATCGCGTCTCTGGTTGGCAGCAACCATTTTGTGCTGTCCGGGTCAAGAAGGCTGCTATGGGGAACACTGAGAGCCTAACAGAGGGCTCTTCCAGTGCTTGGAATAATACCTCCCACACCGTTTACAGGGTGGGGGTATGATTCCAACATGTTTGATACCAAACATGATAGGATTCGTTGCAGCCAGTTTCGAGTTGGTCATAACATAATTACGCGGTGCCCCTCTATATGGTATATGGCTGCTTCACTGACAACCTGGGAGAATGGACTCCGTAGGCTGTAGGGGTGTCCTGCTCATGCAGGGGCACCCTCTCACTTGTAACCAAGCACCCTGCCTTCAGGATTTCAAAGGCCTGCTATAGGGGTGACTCATAGGTTTTAAGTGCAGTGACCCTAGATATAGGAAACCTATATCTTTAGTAAGTGGTGCTATCACCAACTTACACTGGCTGCAATGGCAGGCCGGTCGTTCAATTTTGAATGGTGTCTTATGGGTAGCATAATTACATGCTTCAGCTGATGGCAGACCTCTAGGGTTGCCTATGCCCTTGGCACATGGGTATCCAATCTGAAGTGCACCTAAGTACTGAATACCTACATTTAGGGAGAAACCAGATAGTCTGGGGTCCCGATTAGCAGGATCCCAGTCAGACTAGTGTAATACAGCTTAGCACCGTGAAAAAAGTGGGGGTAACCCTAGAAGCAGATCCTACTTTCCTACAGGGGTTGTGTGGGGGATTGGGGTGGTAGTTGGGGGGGGAAGTGATTCTGACAGGCCAGGATGCAATTCCATGGTATCCTTCAGATAGGGATTCCGTGTGGCGTGTTGCAAGGGGGTCTCCCACCACGTGGATGGGTAGGGTGGGCTGAGTGGGGCTTAGGGTAGCAGGAAAAAAAAAGTGGATCAGTCATTTTTTTTAATTTTTCTCCTATTTTCAATATTTAAGCTCATGTGTCTTTTGTGTGATGAAAGTTGCTATTCCTATAACAAATGGATAGTATCAAAATAATTTTTATGCAATGCGAATGGATTGTTGAACTCAAGAAAAGCGCGCACAATGCTGTCTTGGCTGCTTTCCTTTTCTCCACTGGTTTTGTTCCTGTAGGAAACTCACTTTAAGTCAAATACATCTAAATTGGTTCTTCCTAAGGGGTATAATCAACTTATTTTGCTTCTGCAAATATATCTGTTCGTGGGGTGGCTATTATATTTTCTAATAACTGTAACTGTGAAGTACTAAAAATTAATCGAGATGCTGAAGGCCGATGGATTTATTTAAAAATCAACCTTAGAGGTGCCCTGTTCGATCTCTTGAATTATTATGGTCTTACATTCGATGACACTTCGACTTTGCTCCAAAACTATGACTTTTTGATTGTTTCTGAGAGTTCAATCATTGGGGGGGGGGAGATTTCAATTGTATTCAGGATATCCGTTTAGACATATCAACTCCAGCTAAGAAGCAATTAAAACCTAAATCAACTAAATTGATTAACAGGATAAAACAAGATTATGTTTTACTGGATCCCTGGCGCCAAAGTCATCCAGGGCAGCTTCACTATACTTGTTATTCTATTAGGTACAAGACCCCCTCACAAATGGATTTTTTTTTTATTGAGAACATCTATCCAGAGGGGAGTCTGATATTATTTCTGAACTCCTTTTCCAACCTTTCAGTTATTTCCATTAGAATTCAGATGAATGAAACACGGTTTAGAAATATCAAGCAGTGGTATTTGGATAAATCCTTCCTGGAAGATGTGAAGTAGATTGATGTAATGCAGCCTTTTATCAAGCATTTCTTTGAAGTCAATGAGAAATCTGCTCCTGTGTTTTCTGTTTGGGAGGCTTTTAAAACAGCCTTCAGAGGTCAGGTAATAGCATATACATTTGCAGCGAATAAACTATGATCGAAAGAGATAGTGTTGTTACAGCTAGCGGTTGAAAAAGCTTGGGCTAATTTAAGGACGGCTAAGTAGAATCTCAAAAAGTGGTTTTCCTTCAAGACTTGGCAACAGCTAAAAACAAGCTGGGCCAATTTTTTAATTTACAGGCAATTAAGGGGAGTAAGGCTTTTAAGCAAAAACTATACGAGTCAACATATATACACATCATCTGGCCTGGGCTGCAAAAATCCAGAATAGTCAAAATACAGTCACCCAGATTAGAGATCGGGTACAGGTACATTCAAAGGATGAAATTGCTAAGGCTTTTCAGCGACATTTTAAAACTATTTATGATTAGACAAGAAATTACTCTAGCTTCACTTACACAATATTTTGAATTTTTAGAATTGCCCTCTATCTCAAAGAGCATGAGTGTCTTCCTCGATAAATCTATCTCGCAAATTGAAGCTAGTATTGTATTGAAAACTGTAGCTAATGCGAAAGCTGCAGGTAAAGATGGCACCCCTGTTGAAGTGTTAAGACCTTCGATCCCTTGCTACTGCCCTTCCTTAATAAGTTTTATAATCTGATTTAAAAAAACGGTGAGCCTATATCTAAAAATTTCAAAGAAGTGTTGGTGGTTTGTTTTCTTAAGAAATATAAAGATCTTAGTGCTACTGACTCATATCGACCTGTAAGTCTATTAAACGTAGATTATAAAATTTCATGAAAATCTGGGCATCTAGGTTGGCTCCGCTTGCACAACAGGTGGTCCATCAGGATCAGACAGGTTTTATACCTCATAGATCTATGGCCTCTGATGCATACTTTCTGACGCAAGCAATCGATTACGTGTTAAATTATTTGCAGATATCATTCATCACTTATCAGTAGAGTTATCCAATATCCTTAACGCATTTGATGAAATATCTGCTTTCACCCATATAGGGGGTTGCAGGTTGAATTCAGCAAAGACTAAGGCCCTCTGATTAAATGTCCCTTTGGTATCGCTTGCTATTTTTTCTCCTCAGGCAGTTTCTAAACCTATTAGAAATTTAGGCTTATTTGTGACAAACCATTATGATCAACTATTAACGCAAAATTATGGAAGAACACTCAAAAAAGCTAACAGGTTATTTGATAGATGGTCTCTTCTTCCCTTACTTGGCTGTGCATCTCTGGTTAAAATGTCTATTTTACCATTATTTATATTTTTGTTTATTCACCTCCCTATTAGAATTCCTAAATCATATTTTATTGTGCTACATGAATTAATTCGGAATTTCATTTGGGAGAGGAAACAACCTAGAAGTTCACTAGCAATTTTACAATTAGATCCAACTCAGGGGGGGCGCGCCCTCCCCAACTTTGAGCTGTATTATCAAGCAGCATTATTGAATTTTTTGGGTTCAGCTCACAATGATAGCATCTACATTCGGAAATGTTATGCTAAATACTATGTTGGCTAAGAGTGCAATTCTATTGCCTGTGTTTCTTTTTTCCTTGAAATTGCCAGAAAAATCGAGAGCAAGACAATATCTTATTTTGCTCGTCATGTATAAGTATTTTTCAAATTATATAACATTCCTAGCTATCACTTATAATAAAAAATCATGGCATGTCAGGCTTTCGGCTTGCAGTTTTCACAGGGGTCCCTGCAATTATGGAAGGAGGCGGGTTTTGAACACTTGGGGGATTTTTTGACATCCCAAACATGATTACCAGCGAGTGGTTGTCAACAGCAGTTGGGTCCTAGTTTTTTTATCCCTTTCATTTAGCTTTAATCAAATATCAAGCTTTTTAAAAACAAATTAAGTGATGACCAATAACGCAGCTTCTAGGATCTTAAACCAATTATATGTTCAGGGTCTAAGGGGTTTTGGCAATTGGTATTCTTGTTTAGCGCAGTTTGCGGAACAGAAAGTGATTGATAACTTTTTTGCTAAACTATTAAAAGAAACTGGGTGCAGTGTCAGCAAAAAAGAATAGCAGTCTTTATGTGAGGTAGGCCATAGAGCACTGCGTGTCGCCACCTATAAAAGAATGGCCTTTATGTCAAGATGGCTAACCTATTATACATTGAAAAGACTGAATAAGATGTTCCAGACTTCCTCCGAATATTGTTTGAGATGTGGGGATCTAGAGATAGGTTCTTGAAACCACATTTTTAGGCCAAGCCTAGCGTTACAGCGCATGCGCTTCTCACTTTGCGAGGCATGCAGTATTCAATATAGTGTGGAAGCTTCGTGGACGTTCCGCCCATCTTTTTCATTGGCTTAGGTCCTAAATTCTGCCTTCTGATTGGTTTTAGGCTCGTTAGACCCTCCCCATGACAGCCATGTCGTCATTTGTGTCCTTCCATGGCTATTGGCCTCTTTACTGCACAGAATACTTTCTTCACATCCCACCCCCCTCCTGCAGTGTGAGACTTCTTGGGCCCCCCGCCCCTGCACACTCCCGGTCATGCTTATGCCTTCTCGCGCCCGCCCGCACTCTGTTTCCAATTTAATAGGTCTTGTGTAAATGCAAGTCCTATTTCAATGCAAATGCTTGATTATAATTGTCGTAACTTACACCAATTTTGATCTGACGTATTTCAAAGGATTAATCTATCTCTAGAACTAGCAGTTCATATTATCCCCTCTCTTAAATTTGTTCTATTTGGGAGTTCAATTGAGTTACAGCACTTGTAAAAGTATCAGCAATATTTCTGCTCGATAGCTATAGCAGTGGCTAGGTCCCTAATCTTCAGAATTGTAACTGCTGCCCTCACTGAGGACTCCATGGACGATAGAATCCGACGTTGGTCAAACATCATAGCTGACATGCCCTCCATGAATGACAACAACTGTTTCAGTATTGTAGATAAGATACCCTTGATTCTGCGTTGGCAAGAGAAGATGGCTAAGACCTATATCTGTGAAGAAGCATATGCTAAGCGCATAGGGTCCCTTCGTAGATGCGCAGCGACCTGGTCAGGGTTTTCTACTAATCTATTTTAAAATGCTTGTCGATATTCACCCCCATAGGGTATTTTAAAGCTTTTATACCATGCAGTTTGTATTGTAGATGGGAACTAACCTTTTTTATTAATACGCACTTTATTGCTTTGATTGAATTTTTGTAAAGTAAGTTGTTGCTATCAATGTAATTGACAGTGGCTGCTGCTTTTTCCCATATTCTGGCAATATTTGCACTATAATCTTAATTCTGTTAGCACTTTATCTTCATTGCACTAGCACTTTATTTATATATTCATGAATTGATTGTTATATGGAACAAGAAGTGTTCCATGTAATTGTGTAGTTTTCTTTTTCTTTTCGTTTTTCATATTCTGTATCAATTGTAATGATAAAAATTCACACAATGAAAAGGAAAAAAAAAGAAACAAATGCCACATGTCAACCAAGAACCTGCATCCACGTAAATGTACTTGATCTCACAGAATTTAATAAACCATAAATCTGTCAATTTTACTTAGAAATCAGGATCATCATGTCCATGAGTTTCTTATACTGTTTCTAACTTGACGTCGAACTAAATCTCTATTAAAATGATAGCTTTCCAGGCTATATAGGCAATTTTACTATTTTCCAATCTTCTCCCTGACCGACTGGGACACATCTCCCTCTCTAGCCAACTCTAGGCGATCCTTAAAAAGATCTCTAGCAAATTTCCCCTTCGTGGGGCACGTTAGGCATTGCCGCGCCAGCCCAACAAGGAGCAGGCCCAATGATGAATCAGCCCACCTTTTGGTAGGTGAGGGCAATTATTCTAAGAGCAGACACTCCTAGTGACCCCTACCAGGTCTCTAGTAGGTAACCTGGTTAGGTATCACAAAGCAGTATACTCCAGTTTAATATTGTATTAATACAGAGAAGACTATATACTGGACAGTAAATCTCCTAATCTGTCTACGTTTGAGACAAAGCCCTAAAAACCCACCAATGTCTTGCTCAGGTAAAAAGCCAATATGAACTCACTAACAATAATCACCACACACACACACATCCTACAACCCCATAGGAGAAGCATCCATCTGAAAAAATATCCAGTATCCTAGCCTACCCACCTCTGGGCAAGAGATCTGGATTAAATAATACAAAACAACAAATAGGAACCCAACATCAATGACAAATAAATGTCAGGTCATTAAGGGAGTTGTACCGCGTGCCTGCAGTGTACAGGAAACTAGTATTCTCCAATGTAAGGTAGTACAGGTACCAAGAGGGGGTTCTGTGCCAATAGGTGCGAACCCCACCAAGGCACTACGAAGGTGGAGAAAATAAAGATTAAAAATTGAAGTAGCACATTGAGGGATAATGTATAAAAAAATGTGTGGAACAACCAGGCAAGGAGCAATTCATCCTGTTTTATCGTTCAGAGGAGTATCAGAGTCTGAGAGGCCACTAGGGTGGTCTTAGCTTTGATTCAGTGTTGCAGCCTCACTAGAACTGTCAGCTCTGGAAAAAGAATGGTGACGTCTTCTGCTTCCCTGCCCTCCACTGTCATGGTAAGAGCCTGCTTGTCAAGTTGGAGAGTGCCTATCCTTCTTCTGCCAAGGTTCAACTTCTGATTCTCTTTTCTCATCCCTCAAGGTTGAGTCTTTTTAGTTTAATACTTTTGCTCTCATCAGCACAGATGGGTTACTCGGAGGGGAGTGCCTTGCCTGTTAGTGCTCTCCACCACAAATCACATCGAGAATGCCTTTGGTATGATGTGTGAGCCAACTTGCTCCCATCAGGTTGTTTCCGCTGACTCTGGGTCAAAAGTGTAAAAGTGTAACTGACACCCAGGCCTCCCCTCTGCCTTTGAAGAGCATGGTTTACAACTCAACCCCCTAGCCTGGCATTCCTATTGACCAGCACACTGCCCTCCCAGCAAAGCTGGTAACCCCAGGGGCTCTTTATCACCTCTTCAAAGCAGCCTGGCTAATCCATTTAACTCTGACCAATCAGGGCAGACCACTCGAAGGCTGAATTTGGACTTACAACCAAGAAAATCGTATAACTTCATGTATGTACACTTTAGGAGAAATTCAACAATAGGATATTGTCGGATTTACTACCACCATTCTGGGAAGTCTTTGAATGGCTAGTCTAGTCCTCTCCTATCAATAGGTATTAATCAATAACTTCCTACCATGTTAACCTATGTAACAAGGGATTTGCAATGGGAAAAATGACCTGGGCCATTTTTCCAGCACCAGGACTTTTAAAATCCTATTTTATAAGTACTTGCCTTATATCTACAGGAACCCCTCCCCATGTGCAACTAGGGGAGACTTTAGGAGTTCGGCATCTGTAGAAATATTGCAGATTCCCCTTTTACTGTGCTCCTAGCATCAAACTCGAATTTGAGCAGCACTATACCCTCAATATGGGGATTGAAATGTGAAATTTCACTTTACCCAGGCATATAAAAACTCATTTTATAAGGGTGTACCTTATAGATAACTGACCCACCACCCCTGGGGTACCTAGGGGAGACCCTGGGGGTCCCTAATATGCCAAAACATTGTAGGTTATCCATTTATAAGTGCCCCTACCACCAAAGTCGAGTCAGGGCACACTTTGCTTTTTAAAAGCAGTCCTGGCACCCAGGGCTGTTTTTAAACTGACCTCAGGATTCAGTAGGGCACACATGCAAGTGCAGAAAAAGCTGCTGGCCTCTCAACTGCCATGCCACAGGGTCCTGGGGACTTCTAGGTGGTTTCAATCCCCTGCCCTATTATATACTAGGGGCTTTTGGGGTAGGTCACGCCAATTACAGGGTACCCCACCATACCATAGTGTATGTTGGGTGTTTTAACTGTATTCTAAAGTGTTCCTTTCAGCTTAGCACTGGCCCTGGGCCTGGTTAGGCAGAGCCCAGGGTCAGTCAAAATCAATTCCCACCAGCATCAGTCAGCAAAAAGTTGGGGGGTGCCCAGGGCACAGGATGACTTTGCAACAACGTCTTCTGCTTCTCTGCCCTCCGCTGTCATGGTAAGAGCCAGCTTGTCAAGTTGGAGAGAGCCTATCCTGCTTCTGCCATGGTTCAGCTTCTGCTTCTCTTTTCTCATCACTCAAGGTTGAGTCTTTTTAGTTTAATACTTTTACTCTCATCAGCACAGATGGGTTACTCGGAGGAGAGTGCCACGCCGGTGGGTGCTCTCCACCACAAAGCACATCGAGAATGCCTTTGGTATGGTATGATGTGTGAGCCAACTTGCTCCCATTGGGTTGTTTCTGCCACCTCTGGAATGCCTACCGTACATGTAGCTCTCTTTCTGCCTCCTCCACTTGGTAAACCAGGATTTTGGATGAGCTAGTAGGTCACAACACCAAAGCCTGCAGATCCCTGATTCAAAGGGTGTTGAGCAGCCCTGCCAGTATGGGAGTTTCAACTATTATTACCTCATCAGGGTCATGCATAAGGTAAGAGAGCAAGCCTGAGTGTCAGTTTGCCACCAGTCTGGTGAATGCACGATAACGAAAAAAGACAGTTGGCAGAAACCCAGAATTGCTGATTTTGCTAACTGTGGAAAGAATATCAATGAGAAATAGGGGACCTCCTTCACCAGTAAAGCGCCTACCTCCAGTTTCAACCTCACCTATTCTCGCACCTTCTCCCTCCACCAGCTCAAATGCAAGGCCTGGCTTGATAGAGCATCTGGCTAAAAGAGCGAAAAGGAGCAGTGTCTCTCATTTGCCAGTATCACTGCACTCAAAAAGGTCTCCACCCAGAGGTCAGGCAGGTGCTGTGCTGTGGTTCATCCTCCAAAGATCACTCAAGCCAGGGATGCCATGGTCATGTTGGTATCGCCACAGGTAGAAGCAAGTGAAGTACAGAAGAAAGACAAAGACCGATTAACAGTAGCTCTCTAAATAACTGGCTGCCATCTTAGACAGCAAGGTCCAGCCCCTTCCTCCTTTCTATCTGGAAAGCAGTTCCATTGTGAAAGATTTGACACATTTTAGTGACTAACTTAGATGAAAATATCCTAAGAAATGGTTGGGTTTATGGGGAGGTTGACATTTTGCGTTATAGAGAAAATTGCTTTCTTTTTCCTTTGATCTATTACTGTTGGTATCTATTAACACAATAGGAAAAATTTACACCTAAAGTGTATGCAGATTTGAAGCTGTGAGAATAAAACATGAGTTCATCATATTCTTAAAGTCATGAAAGCCAAGTTACAGCCAACCCTTTTATATGGCTCACCCATTACCAGAGGAAAAGATGCAAAGCTCCTAGATTTACTGGTAGTTAAGGCCTTCAAATCAACTTTTATGGATCTCCAGATCATTAGGCCAAGCAGGAATAAGATTAGAGTTTGGTCTCCAAAGACAGTGCTTGGTGTCAGAAGGAGCTTTTTTTAAATGTATTTACTCTGTTTTCTTATGCTCCTGCTTCCCTAGGGAACTATTGCTGTCTAGAAATCTAAAACGTCTGCTCATGCTGTTAAATGGAGATCTCATATTTTAACCTGGCTAAGGGATATTGGTCTGCAAATAGCGCTCCAAAATGTGAAAATGCCCAATTACGAGTTAATCTTAAAAAAACAGATCAAAGCTGAACCCCTTAAGTTGGATAAAAACGCACTAGCAGGGTAAAATTATGCATGGTACTTGATTAACTCATACCAATTTTTAGGTATTCAGCCATATCTGACTGTTCATTTCTCGGCAAAAATAAAAAATGTTTTTTTAAGTCTCCGAATGGGAATTATTCCAACAAAAGAGGGCACGCAGCCTTGGATTCAGAAGTGTCTGGGTTTGAACTGTAGACTATCCGCATGGCCAAGAAGACTCATTAGTACCTATAGTATGCATGTGTCCTAAATTGATTAACATTCGGCGTACCTTCTTGAAACCTCTGTTTTTGAAGATGGGGTTTAGATCAGCTTGCCAGCCACTTATTATGTCCTTATCTGGTCCATCGATCCTGTTGTTATGCAAATTGATAAAATGTTTACATGCAGCCGAAAAATGTTTGGTATAATCAGTTTGAGATGTATTATATTTATGTCCCTTGAACTTAAGATCCTTTTGCACAGTTTGAAATTCTGTAGAACTTAGTGTTCATGCTGCTAGGGTAATAATTAGAAATGTAATAATTTAAGCTACTCGTTTATAATAATTATTGATGCACTTTATTATTGTCTTTGTACAATGGAATTACTAATTATTGCACATCGGCACTTAAATATAAAATATGTGCAATATCCTATTATAGCAATTATTGATGCACTCTATTATTGTCTTTGTACAATGTAATTACTAATTATTGCACAACAGCACTTTAATATGCAATATGGGCAATAACCTGTTATAGTAATCATCAATGCATTTTAATATGCGTTTACAATGAAATGACTATTTACTGCAGGATTGAGCCTGTTTGATAGATTTTATAATCTCTTTTTCTTATGTGCAATGTATGGTGAATTGGTCTAGTTTTATGACATAATTATGAATGTATTGGTGAATTGTTAATAATATCTGATAGAGACATCTAGCCGCAGATTCCTTAACTTAGAATATCCCCAGGCTTCAGACTGGAACCGTAATTTTTTTTGCAGCACTTCTGCGCGCCGGGGGACGGCGCCACACGAACCCGCCCTGATGTCGTCCATGTACGTGATGTAAGCGAGGTCATATGAGTCCCTCCTGGCGCGTTGACGTCAGTTTCCTACTTTTCCGGGTGCAACACGAATCCGGAGTGAGCGATTCCTCTGGCCTGTTTTCACGCCTCTTTTGAAGCTTCGTGTCTGGAACAGTGTGCGATGCCTTCGGGCTTTAAAACTTGTACTTTCTGTTCACGGCATGTGTCCATGACGGACCCACATCTTTTTTGTATATGGTGCCTGGGCAAACACCACGATTTGGCGGATTGCGACGCCTGCCAGCACCTCAAGCTGAAGTCCCAGCGGGAGCGCCGGATGAAGCTTCTTTTGGCTCGCCTGTCTCAGTTGTCTCATCTTCCGGCCTCCTCATCGCCGGCAGCCCCCTCTGGTTTTCAGTTGCACCGTTGATCGCCCTCTGGGGCCCAGGGACGTTGTTCGCCCCTTATTGGTAAGTCGCGGCGCATGCCGCCGAGGTCCTCGACCTCGCTTTCATCTGTTGTCGGGGGCACTGGTTCCCGGAACCCTCCGGGAGTGCGCCCCCAGCAGTCGCCCATACCCTATCCGACCTACCCGGGCGTGGGGGCGACTCGAACCCAGATGGAGGTCTATGCCGCGGTTCTGCAGGCCTCACTTGGGTCCTCTCCTGTCCCTGGGGCATCCTCGGGGCGTCCGCCAGATGGACACGCCGGTGGGTTCGCTTCAGGCGCCACATAAGCCTTTGCCCTTCAAGTATGACGGAGATATGGTGGTGTCAGGGTGCGGCCCTGCTTGGTCCCCCTCTATGACCCATAGCACCCCTGCCGCGCCACATAGTCCAGTGGGGCTCCCTGTGGCATCAAAGGTGGTTGCTGGTGCTCGAAGCCTTGCTTCGAGCACAGCTCTGCCTTCTGGGCAGGCGACCGCATGTCCGGAGCCGGGGTCGGCTCCACTTCTTACTTCGGAGTCGAAGCCTGTTGTAGTTGAGGCTGAGTCGGTGCGGCACTGGAGGCTTGCCTCCCTGGCTCAGGCACCGTCTCCTTATTCATAAGCAGAGCTTGTCATGGTGGATGTGGAATCGGTGCCGGACGGGCCAAGATCGGCGCCGACCAAAGTTGTTTTGGTGCCGGGTTGTTGACTCTTCTCCGGAAGCTTCTTGAGAGAGTTTGTCGTCGCCCTCACGTCCGGTGACGCAGGATAGGATATATTCTTACCTGTGCCCCCCCATTGAATTTGTAGACCCGGCAGGATCCCCACCTCCTCAAGAGCCCCATCAGGACCCCCATTCGTCCATGGGGCTCCCTTCTTTTGGGCATTGGTTGCACCCTCAGTGACTTGGAAGGCTCAGTTTACAGCCCTCACCTACAGAGGAGCTGCTGTCCCTTCCACGGAGGGCTACCGAGGCCGGTGTGGCTTTTCTAAGAGTAGTCTCATTGGCCACTCGTGTTCTGAACATGCAGCCCCCTTCAGTCCTCTAGTCTGTCGACCCTCTACTTGATGTCCTTCACCGTTGGTCAGGGAATGTGGAGCTGCTTCTGCCCTTTGAAGCTTCTCTTTATGATGCCCTTTTGGGCACCTGGGTTCCGCCAGCTTCCGGTTATCCGGTGGCTCGTTCTGTCTTACACCTCCACCATCCTGCTCCACATGATCCAGTTTGCTTATTTGTGCACCCTAAAGTGCAGGGATATGTTTTTCAAACTGCCTCCCCTCCCTTGCCTCAGTTAATGCTTCCTCCCCCCACCCCCAGACCCCCCCCCCCCCCCCAACCCGGGTGTCCGGATGGTTTGAGTTTTGGGGTCTGAACATCTTTGCCTCCACTAGTGCTGCCCTACTGTCACTAAATACAGTGTGTGTCCTGGCTCGGGCTACCTCTGCCCTGTGGGACTCTACAAGGTCTTTGCTTTCCGCCACCTCAGAAGGCGCTTATTTTGACTTCCTTCATCTTCTCCGGGATGGTCGTGACCTTGCTGAATTTACGATCCGCTCGGCTTTGGTTACTGCTGATTCCTTAGGCCGGGCTATGGCTGGTTCGGTTGCCCTGCGGCGCCATGCTTGGTTGCGGGATAGCGTTTTCCCGGAGAATATCCGGGAGCGACTTGTTGATGTACACTTTGATGGGGTTTTATTGTTTGATGCCCACGCTTAGTCGACTGTTCAGCGCCTTTTCCTCAGGCGTATGTTCTGGGGTTTACCTCTTTCCTTTAGCATCCTTTAGATGCATTATGCGTTTTGAGCTGGCAGTTAGCCTACTGTGGCAGTGTTCCACAGATTGTTGTGTCTGGTCCTCTGACTGTGGTTTGCCCTAAGAGGTGTTCCCCGATGGTTGGGGTGTGCCATACCCCACGTGGAGTACTTGCATGCTATTATATAGCTCTACTTTATGTCAAGTGGGCCTGGAGGTCCTTATGGGCTCTATATGTCCCCTGGTGTTCTTATCTTGACGTTGTAGTTCAATGTTGTGACTTTGGCGTTATCTTCTGTACGTCATGGGTCGTCTTGCTTATATGCCTCATTCTCCTCCTTGGGAGATTTTCATGGTGTTTATCACGCTTAAAATGCAGCTACTACCTGCTTTTAGTGCACTAGGTGTGCTCCTATAACAACCATGTTGCATGGTCGTGGCTCGTTTACCCTTCTTTGCTATATATATATATATATATCTAGCTATCTATATATTACCTACTGGCGGTCGCCAGTAGGTAGTTATAGTTAGGACCTAGTTTCCACAGGAAATCCGCAACATTCTTTTTGGAATAACTTTGGCACCGGTTGACGAATATTCTCGAAATTCTCAAAGAAGATGGGGCGCTCCGCTCCTTCCCTGAAAGTTTTGGGGTGATTCGTGAAGCGGGGGGCCAAGAAAAAAGGGGTCCCCAAACGTGTTTTACCCGTGCAATTTTCCATAGGAACCTTTAAGTGAGGCTACAGCCCGACTGCTGAACGGAATTACACCAAATTTGGCAAAAAGGTAGAGTTTGGTTTGCAGTTTACTCTTTTTGTTAAATGGTGTAAATCCGTGCAGTAGTTCCTGAGATAAACAAAAGTAAAATCCTAGATATATCTATAGACGAAGTACCGTACGCGTTTCCTCCCGAGCACGAGTTTTATGCTAATTGGCTGTCAACACTCCAAACCAGGAAGTGTTGGCAGCCATCTTGTGCCTCAGTAGAACCGAGACATAAGAAAACAGAAGAAGAAACGCGAAAAACAAGAAAAGGGGACAGAGCAGAAACACCCTGACCCCCTAGGCCTGCTTAGGGGGTCCCACAAGGGCCCCCAAGGCCCCCAATTTTTTTGTTGTTGTTTTTTTAAATTGCTGGATGCGCGTAGGGTACGCGTACCCTGCCGATTTCCCCCCCTTTCCCCCCAAAAAAAGAAGCGCTTTAATGTTAATTAGCTCCCAGGGGGCCAAATCCCAGAGACTTTATAAAAATACAGTGTTGGGGGGCCCAATCCCCCCCCCCCCCACACTGCCCCGGGGACCGCCACCCCCGGGGCAGAGTATGTATTATAGCAGGGGGCACACAGCCCCCCCATAGCCCTGGGGACTGCCACCCCCCAGGGCTTAAATGTATAATGAGGGGGCCTCCAAGGCCCCATTAGCCCCGGGGACCGCCACCCCCGGGGCTTTAACATGAGGTATGGGGGGGACTCAAGGCCCCCCGCAGCCCCGGGGACCGCCACTCCCCGGGGAACTACATATTTAAATTGGGGGGTCTGTGACAAATCCCCCAGCCTCGGGAACCACCACCCCCCAGGGCTTTTAAATGTTGGAAGGGGGGCCGCGCAGCCCTTCCTGGAGCCTTGTGGTGGCCCTGGGGACCGCCACCCTCCAGGACCAGCTCCTGCAGTGTCCCGGGGTGCCCACCCCCGGGACACTTTAGTTTGCGATGATAGGGTACCATAGCAAACGGCTTTGGTTTTTGGAAGAGAGAGCAGGAAACCTGCTCTCTCTTCCAAAAGGGGATGGGGTCCCCGGGGCCTTTAGTGGCCTGAGGAGGGAGGCTTTGCAGCCTCCTCCTTACATTTTTTTTTAATGTGGCCATGTCCCAGGGGATGGGGTCCCTGGGGCCTGGAATAAGCCATGGGAGGGGGGCCACGTGGCGCCCTTCCAGTTAAAAAAATAAATAAATAAATATTTGGGGGTCAGGCCCTGGGGGATGGGGTCCCCAGGGCCCAAAAAAAAGAAAAAGAAAGGTGGCTACACAGCCCCCCTTTTTAAAAAAAATGTAAAAAACAGAATGGGGAGGTGGCCACGCCCCCTCCCTGCACCACTCTGCAAACTCGCCCCCTGGCGCGTTTACAGAGGGGGAAGTAATTCCCCTTGAATACTGGGGGTCCCTGGGTGCCAAGTAGCCCACCAGGAACGTCCAGTATGCACCAGGGGGCTGCGTTGCAGTGAGGTGTAAAAAGGGGCATGGCCTCATTACACATCTCTGCAACGCAGCCCCCTGGGCTGCGTTACAGAGAGTCTGCGTTGGCTGATGTCAGCGCGCCTTGGAAGGGACTAATATGACCTCGCTGACGTCACGTACGTGGACAACGTCAGAGTGGGGTCATGTGGGGTGGGGTCATGTGGCTCCGTCCCCCGGCGCGCAGAGGTGCTGCTGCAAAAATATTTCCGGATCCAGTCTGACGCCTGGGGATATTCTAAGTTAAGGAATCTACGGCAAGACAACGTCTCTACCAGATACATCGTTACCGAAGGTAAGTAACTCGTAAATTTGTGGTACAGCTGCCTTTTCTCTTTTCAGCCTCTTTTTCTGTGTATTTTCACTACTGTGTATTTATTTAGCGTTTCCTTCTTTGTCCCCTGTTCTCTTGGTTCTTTCTTCTCTTTCCTGTCTTGTAGCTTGTTTTCTCTCCTCACTTCCCTTCATTTTTAATGACCAACTTGTTTGTTTCTCTGTCTACCAGATTGGCTTATTACTGTCAGCTCCATGATGTACAGACACTAGCCATGCTATGCAGTGTGTTTGAGGGGCCTGGCCGTCTTCAGGGGGGGTACCTGCCGTCTTATGGTCCCTTCCCACATCGCTTCTCTAACTCAGTCTCCCACAGTCGCTACGTAAGTTGGATGTTTCGTCAGCTCAAATATTTGCATTCTGCATAAAAGGTTTGTTCGTTATATGTAAATACACTTTTACCCCTGCATTGAACTTAGGTTGTAGTTGATACTGAGCAGTTAATTACTATCTAGATGCTGTGACCTAAAGGTCTTCTAAATGTTTTTCTCTCTAGCGAAAATATCGACCTGTTTTGGTGAGCACAGGGTTGTAGGCTACAAACTCCTAAATGCTATCTTGCAGTGTAGTGTGCTAAACAGATCCTGTCAACCTGCTCACCCAACAATTTAAGATAACTTTTCCACTTTTAACCTTTTTTAGTATAGATTAAATTGTATTCAGTTTAGTTGCTAGGCATATAACCTGAACTGAGTAGTCCTTTAGCAGATCATTTCTGGAGAATGGGGAATGGATCTTCACCATAATACGAAGTCACATAAGTCACATGTTCAGGTTCAGAGAATTTGGGGCTGAACTTTCAGGTTGGGAGTTCAAAATGGACCTGGATGGATCATTGTGTTTAGAGGACAGAGAAGGATGGTGACAGGTTTTTATGGTGGAATTTCCCAGTTGCTGGGAGATACACCTTCATGTTTGGATCTCACAGGTGATGGTCCTTCATTGTACATGGTCATAAGATTTGGCTTGTGTTGTTTAATTTTATAGACATTTGTACGTACTGCAGCCTTCATTATGTACATGTTCACTCACAAGTCATATTAAATTTGAAGTTAAGCCTTGTCCACCTCCTTAGGCATGATGTGTGTACTTCTGAGCAGTGCTCTATATTATTTTTCTACCATTTGTGCTATGCACAAATAATTATGCATTGGACTGATATGCATGAAAGACATGCATTAACCGTGGACCATTATACACATTATGTAATATGAGTGAATATTTATTTTTCTCTTACTCCTAACAGCCCAGCCTCACTTCCTCTGGTTCCTGTTCAAGCACATCAGATCTTGGAATATGCAGCAGCGGCTGGAATATAGGTATTAGATCCATTCAATATTTGTGGTATAAAAATAATGTTAGTAACCAGAGTAGGAGCACAGGAAGCACAAAGACATATATCTACAGAAAAGTTTAAGCATTGTCAGTGGTAGAAAACTCTTCACTGAAACACAGAACAGGTGTCTTGTAGTAATGCTTTTACAGCTGGGAAAGGATTAATACAGGGGTGAGTGGCCATATTTTGAGGTATAAACTAGATGGTGTAGAATTTCAAACTGCCATACTCGGGTTGTATTTTCAGATGCCAGCTTGTGAGTGCCACAGCATCTGTGGGCCTCTCTCACTCAGTCTCATATTCAGAAGGGGGATGGCAAAACAGTCATAATTGGGTGCATGCTTATCCTTCCTGATGTCCGCAATGTATCCTTTGTGCTTTGCAAGTTTGTAGGCTTCTAACAGCGGGAACTTTGTTGAGCCTCTAACTATGTTTCTTACACATCCTAGTTGAGACCATTCAGATCTCGAGGGCCATGAGGACTGTCAGATCAAGCAGGAGAGGCATCATATTATGACTCTCCTTTTAGGGCTCAACTACATTTTACTAAAAAACACAAAGAGATTTACCCCATAATCAACAGGTTTCTTTAGGGTAGGCTGGAGGATTTATTCACTTCAGGAGGCACCTTGGTTTTTAGGTCTTCGCTACAGGCAGCTTTAGCTGGCTCCTGTTTCCAATGTACATAAAGTAGGCTTTGGGTCAGCCCCTTGTGGATGATTGGATGGATTTATTGTCTATCTCAGTTGTCCCCTCTTGATTCTTTGGCTTTCCTCACTATTCTTATATTTCAGGAGAATTTCAGTCTTGCAGTGTTAGGATTGGTTGACTTGTAACCTTCCACTGTTCACATTGCTTTTATTCAAATATTCAAAGCAATGCTTTTTTTATTTTTCTTTAAAACTTCAAGAGCTGGAGCTTCCAATCCAATTCCACTCTAACCCCCTCCTAACCCTCCCCAACCCACCTCACCCGCTAACCCTCCCCAGTGCTGAGCCTTTTTTTTGGTCTTTACATTTCTTAACTGAGTTTTAACTTCATCACTTTCTTTTCTCCAAGCATTTATACAAACACAGCCATTACAATCATTGTCTATGTATGTTCGTTATTATTTTACAACACCATCTTCCCCCTACATTTAATGCCTTGTGAGTCAAAACACAACCGTTGAATCCTGTATTATAAATTGCATTTCTACTGAAGAACTAAGAGACCATGCTAAGGTATGATCAAAGTATAGATCTGACCCTAAATCAAACTTGTTGCCCCTGTCCTGGTACCCCTCCTTTTGTACACATGCTGGTTTACTAGTTCAGATCAGGAACCCATCTTCCTACGTGCATCACTCCAAGTGTAAAATTGAGATAACTGATTCCCATAATGTAACTTAACATAACTCATCTTAACTTTTCTCCTTCGTAGAATGCGTCATGTAGGGGCGAGGCTTCAGAGGTCCTGGATAAAACTATCTCAAACCTCCTGAAATATATCTAACTGGTCATACTGGCTGTAGGTTATATGTTCGTAAGAGGTAACTTCTTACATTTCCCATAGCCAGAACTCTATGGTGGGACAGCCTCCCGGCACAGTCTTGAAATGCAAAGCTTTGCTGTGGCTGCTGCAGTAGTCATCCAGCGTGCCCCTTTTTGAGCAGTCTCAGAGTACTGATCATAGTCATGTAGAAGGAACACCTGTGCTGTAATTTAACCTCACAAGTCCATTGTAATCCGCAGTGTTATTCTAACCTCTATCCAGAACGGATTCAGTGCAGTACGCTCCCAGAGCAGGTGAACACAATATATACTGGGAGTCACGTCTACAACATTTTACCTGAGGGAGAACTTCTTAGGAGACAAATACAACCTGTGTAGCATTTTATCACAGCACAATTTCCAATGGGCTTCCTTACATGGTTTATAATAGGAGCACATAAGTTCTCATCAATCGACATCCGAATAGCTCAGTTGTAAACTATTTGTCCACTACTCTCTCAAGTGTTGGGAGACTGGATAAAAAAATTGGTGGTCTATCTGAATTTTATGTATGCCAGACATTTGTATGTTCTCCACTTCCTTAACTCTTCGAGTATAGTGGATGTCTGGGTAGTAATGGAGATGAATATAGTAGCTTCCTGAGACAGTGGATAACATGTTGATAATCCCAAAAATTACATCACTATAGAGACCAAACTTTTCATGGACCACGTTTTCAGGTGCCCCTCAGCAAGAAAATCAGATATGGATTTGATGCCTCTATATGCCATGTCCCCGTGCTGTGTGTGCCTCCAACTTGTATTCCATTGCAGTATTGCACCATATGGGCTCATTCATATGCAGCCCACATTTTCTCGTACCAAAGTGTGGGCTCTGTAACCTTTTCTTTTAGTGTCCCCAGTGCATTGTGTGAGAAGTTGGCCTGGTATATGATGTCCACTATTCTAGTGGGCACCTTGCACCAGTCCAATCTACCCCTATTGATGGTAGGTTATAAAGTCAACCTTATTGCAAGGTATCCTAGTGGTAGCTGTGGAGAGCAGCCTTTAGGCTAAGACTTGGAGACGAGTTAAGCAAGTTGTTTTATCATTCATAATCCCTTGAGTACCAAATGAAAGCACACCACACAAGGTATATATCAAATATATATGTATTTATTCTAAACACAACCCCTCTGCACTCTTTGAGGTCAGAGGTAAAAGTACAATACAAGCAACTTAATTAGAATACAATTAGTTGCACAGTATACGTTTTGCCCTAGGGGCCTCTCAAAACCATATACTAAAATAGTGGTGTAAGAACCACGTGAGGAATAGAAAGCAGGCCTAGGCCCTGGGGAATCGCTGGGGCTTCTAGGAACAACCAAAGGTTAGGATGTAGGAGGCCCACGGGAGACTCATGCAGTGTCTAAACACAGCCGCCGGTACCCATTGACTTTCTATGGAGTATGAACAAGTTACAATTTTAAAGATTAAGGGTACAAGGAGGTGAACTGCAATGGAACCCTTTTAGACTAGGACACTTGGAGAGTCAATAACCAATGGAGCACCAGAGTACTCGTGTTACCTCACCCAGGGAAGCCGGGTGCATAGGTGTCTTTGCGTGTCGGATTTCGTCGTCGATTTCAATGGAGAGCTGCGAAGAAGTACTGTAGGCGATCAGAGGAAAAGTGTCCGGGTGGATCGAAGATGTGAAGAACCTGAAAGCAGAAGGGACAGAGTCTGGGTCACTAGCCAGTGACCAGGATGGCGACGGGAAGACGCCAGCCGATGCCGGGTGATTTCTGGTGAAAAGGTGAAGTTTGTCTTTTCAGCCACGAGGGCCAGGAGCCGTCGACAACGACCAGGAGCTGGATTCGAGCTGTCCCACGAAGGATCTAGTTGACTGAGGTGTCGGTATCGGGATTGGACCCAACAGACCTTGGCAAACGCAATCTACGCAAGATGTCGAGATTGGCTTCGGTGCAGACTAGCAAGGTTTGAGGATCTTCTCTTTTGGGGAGAAGTTGGAGCAAGCCTGGAGCAACCAGGAAAGCAAAGTATTTTAAGGATTGGTCTTCTTGGGGGCTCACTAGCTAACGGACTAGGAACCGCGAAAACACGTTGAGCTGAAATGCACAAAGCGGGGACACTCGTGGAGTGTGGGCCTCTGAGCTTCGGTGCAAAAGGTACTCGGGTCTGGGGCTTGAAGCACCCCAATGCACAACTACAGGATACCTCCGGAAGTCAGTGCAGGTTGCAAAATGTTGGATGTCCAGGAGTTCCGGTCCCACGTCTCTCTTGTCCGCCACAGGTCTCAGCTTTGCTGGGATTGCAGGTCAGTGTCAGAGATGTCTAGAAGTCCGTGTGCTGAGTCTCAGATTTTTCGGGATCCGGCGGGAGCCTCGAAAATACAGACCGGCAAAGTTGCTGTTGGTGCCTGTTTGAATAGGGTGGTCACTCCTTGACTATTAGGGAGATTTCTTCTGTCCTCCAGTTGATATGGAATGTTGAAGGTCCAAGATATATATTGCAGAGTTTCGTCCAGGGTAATCTAAAGTTCTAGGGACTGGGATTCTATACTTATAGTAAGTTTAGGGGTTGGACTAACTCTAAGGTTCCTCCTATGGGTGGACCTGGGAAGGGGGTGGTTACACCCCTTCCCCTTTGTCCAGTTTCGCGCCAGAGCTGGGGCTGAGTGCCCCACCAATCGGTTTGAACTGGGAAATGCATGGAGCACCTTGTATGCCCCAGGCAGAGTCTGGAAAGCATTCACTGAATGCAGCCCTCCCTGCTCCAATACACTAAGAGCCTATCTGAGGAGGTGCTAGCACCTCCCTGGGCAGGAAACCTATTGTTCAGGCCTCCCCTGCCGGAGTTTCGTCCAGCAGCAGGAGGGCAGACTCGTGTCTGTGGCATCATTTTGTGATGCTGAGGCTCTGTTTAACTTTAACCGGCTAAACCAGTAACTACATGTCTTCTCCCTCTGGAAGGGTGGAATGCTACCCCCGCCGCCAGGACAGGCGGGGGTGGTAGTATCCCAAAGTGTTGACACCTTACACAACATGTTTTGATAAAGCCAAACCAACGTTAGCATTAACCGCGAGGATTATAATGCACTTAAGAGTATATGGTATGGCTATATCATAGAACAGCTATAAGGAGATGGTTCTGAAAGCTGCAGAGGGGCTCAGCTCATGCTAGGGCACCCTCTCAAACAAAACCAAGAACTCTGCCTCCAGGATTGTCAAGGCCTGCCATAGGAGTGACTTATAGGTTACTATGTGTCTATATATAAGGTAGATATAGATATACTATATCTAAGTAAGGGGTGCTTTCACCACCTTACCCAGGCTGTAAGTACAGACCTGTGGTGTCAGTTTGGAAGGCTAACCAGGGGTGGCACAATACATGCTGCAGCCCCTGGTAGGCCTAAGGTGCACCTATGCCCTCGGTACCTAGTTACACTATACAGGGGCTCACAAGGGTGACCCAGTAACCAATCTGGTATGTACCTGAAGTACAGGGTATCAATTTAGAGAGAGAGCAACTAGGCTGTGGGCCTGATTAGCAGGGCATGACAGAACGCTAACAACATCAAGATCTGTTCCAACCAATGTTGGAAACTAACACATGCATACATGAAACATTTGTAAAAGTAAAAAAGTAATTAATTCAACATTTGTGTACACAGCTGGCTATTTTATTTAGAACATTAAAAGACATTAAAAACACATTTTACTCAATGTGAATAAAATAAGCAATTAAAAACACATTACAATACATAATTCATACAGTTGTATTGGAGAAGAATAACCCCACGACAATACACTTTGTCTTTAGAATGGTAATCAAGGTTTTTTGTGGTACAACATTAGGCTGGATCTCATAACCAATATCCTCACTAGTGTTGACCCTTCCTGATTTAACTGTCAATGTAGCGTCGACGCATTTCGGCGGTTAGCTTGGTCTACAACCACCTTCTTCAGGACCAAACAATGTACTTCTCCTTAGTACAGCATCACCTATATTAACGATAAATCAATCTATTACCCACACATAATAATCCATTCCTAACCTATCATTCGATAAAAATTATTTATACATTTCACCCAGCCCAGAGGGTGAAGGAATTATCGTACTATGAACTCCATGGTGCAAACATCAAATCCCCCTCTTTTTTTCAATACAACTTTATAAGATTCTTTGGGCAATATTTTCTACAATGCACTCCATGGTGCCCGCGTTATTTTACCCCTTTTAGACAAATACATGATTTTCTTTTTAGGCACATAGTTGCAAAAGCATATATATCTTGCCCACATGGTGTTGGATGTAACATCCCAAGTAATTTACCCCTCCTTATTTTTTAAACTTACAAATGTTTCACAACTGTCAATCTCCTTGCATACGTAACACTCATACTCCTAGACGGTACTAGTGACTTACCTGTGCGTTCGCACGGCGGTAAGGAACTAGTATCCCAATTCTTACTTTGTGATATTCTTAGGCAGTTTTTGCACTAAGAAAAATGGAACAAGATGGATGTTGTTCTATCCTAATTAATTTGGTTCTCGAGCAATAAGATTTGCAAAGAGCACAAGAAGGAAATCTATTGTTCATATCACCCGATTGAGTAATGCAATCTTCTCATGCTCATAAATAATGTAGATATATCTTACGGGGTGATAACATCTGTATAGGTCTCAAAAATTCAAATATTATATAGTCTTATTCCCCAAAAAAAGTTTGATGATGTTCTCAAGTAAAGTTATGTTGAGTATCAATACACGTGGTACTTATGATTGTAAGTTTTAATTTTACAACGTGATTACCTCTTAAAGAGCTCATAGGTGTTGAGCTGATATGCTTCAAGGTTACGTTCCAAGGTTTTGTTCTTACATTATATTCTGATTGTAACCTATGGACAAAATAAATCCCATTATCGATTATTGTCCTCACTTAATATTATCCTCGCCTACTGTCAGTGATTTGATATAAAGAAAATGAAAAGTTTTTATTGTATGTATTCTAGATATTGTAATTATTCAATACCTGGGATTATTGTCAAACTTCTAATGATTGTCTTATATCCCCATCGCTATTTCTTAATCAATTGGTGTGTATGTGTTCCTTATTCTTACTCCACCATTGGCTGGTAATTCTAAGGAAACACAATCGTTAGGAACCCCTTCTTTACATCTTATAGAGGTCAACTAACTCTCCAGCATGATATCTCACCTGGTGTGGACCTTTAATCGATGTGTGTGATGGTTCTGATAACCCCAGGTAATAAAATACTCGTGGCTGCAGGAATAATGGTTGGAAAGAGAACGGTAACTCATAAGTGAGTTCTTCATCAACTCTCTGACGCTTTGATTAATTTAGGTCTATTTATAGCTAGCACGTGATGCTCAATTCGTATATTATTTTTTAATTACATATATTAACCATTTCTATTTAGTTCACTATCTTTAGGGTCGCTATCAGTACCATTATATGTGGAGAACGTGTTAGTTTTTTCTAAAACACAAGGCACAATAACGTTACATTAATTCTACTCGTGACTGCCCTGAATCCCTACGTCCTCATTACATATGAGTGGAGCTCGCCTCACTACGTTTTCCACACTATACTCATACGTAGTGGGGATGAGTTGTGAGCAGCTATGAGCAAAATAATTAGACTGGATATGGAAAACGTAGTGAGGCGAGCTCCACTCATATGTAATGAGGACGTAGGGATTCAGGGTAGTTACGAGTAGAATTAATGTAACATTATTGTGCCTTGTTTTAGAAAAAACTGTAACACGTTCTCCACATATAATGGTACTGATAGCGACCCTAAAGAAAGTGAACTAAATAGAAAGGGTTAATATATGTAATTAAAAAATAATATACGAATTGAGCATCACGTGCTAGCTATAAATAGACCTAAATGAATCCAAGCGTCAGAGAGTTGATGAAGAACTCACTTATGAGTTACCGTTCTCTTTCCAAGATAGCTGCAGCAGGTAAGAGAGCGGCTGCACAATCTACCAATCATTGGTGAATTGCCGACTCCATTGGTCTCTTATCACGCTATGACAGGGCCCACTGGGATGAAATGGAAGTGATTCTCCAACATCTTCCCAAGGAGTACAAAGAGAGGGTATATCAAATTGCCTGAGAGGTAAAACTAATATCAGACACAACAATACACTTTCCCTCGGAACAACTGGCACAACAGCTCAAGGTGTTAATCTAAGCCTAATACTTAGAAGACATGCCTGGCTAAGGGTATCTGGCTTTAAGCCGAAAGTTCATCAAAACTTACTAGCTCTCCACTTTCATGGGGAATATCCTTTTGGATCCCAGGGAGACACCCTCCTGGAGAAAAAAAGGCTATCGAGATGGCGAAAGCAAGGGGTGCATTACAAACATCATCACACCGTGTCTCCTTTTGCCACACACCCTATTATGGAAGGTCCAAGGCAACCTCCCCTGAGACATCCATCTCCTCTCATAAAACCCACACACAAACATCCTCCCCAAGAGGATATTATAGGGGTTCATGTAGAGGAAACAATAACAGAGGCAGGGGTAAAGTAGGTTTGACCAAACCTTCCACCACCAGGCCTTAACCTACCACTCCCCCATCACACCTGTTGGGGGAATATCACCTATGATCAGTGGGTGTTGGATATTATCCAACATGATTCGCACCCACAAATTACCCACACACCATCAGCAGCTGCTCAAAGAGGAAGTCCATCTCTTCTACAAAATGAAGTGGTAGAACTTGTGCCATTACACCAACAATGCACAGGAGTCTATCCACTTTACTTCCTTATTCCCAAAAAGGACGGGTCTCTACGTTCAATCCTTGACCTCAGACCACTGAACAGGATCATTACCTCAGAGCACTTCCACATGGTCACTTGTTAAGATGTCATCTCTCTACTACAACAAGGTGACTTCATGGCCGCCTTAGAAATAAAGGATGCATACTTCCACATTCCAATTCACCCAGCACATTGTACGTATCTCTGATTCATAGTAAACAGACAGCACTTTCAGCTCAAAGTGCTTCATTTCGGAGTCACTAACACCCCCATGGTGTTTACCAAATGCCTAGTGGTAGTAGCAGCCCACTTACACAGACCAAACATACACATTTTCCCTTATCTGGATGACTGGCTCATCAAAAACACAAACTTTCAGAAGTCTTTTCAACACACTCAAACACTCCATACATTCAACACAATCAAATCCCCTCCAACAATACAACCTTACCTAGGGGCCATCCTCAACTCATTCCACAGTTTCACCCTCAGCCACAAATAACAGTGAGAACAGTTATGCGTCTCATTGTCACCATGGCATCATTACTAGCCATAGTACGTCATGCCAGACTCAATATGTGTCAATTGCAAGAATGCTCAGCACATCAATGGACTCAGCACAAAGTCAGCTGGAAGATCTAGTGTTGGTCAGCTGTCTAGCTTGCCGCTCTTTCCAGGTGTGGAATACCAACAATCTTCTAAAGGGACGGCCATTCCTAGATCCATTTCCGCAGAGATCCATAACAGACGTATCACTCACAGACTGAGGGGCACACTCACAGGAGCTGACTGTGCAGGGATAATGGATTGTCAAACAAACACATCTCCATATCAAACACCTTTAGCTCCTAGCTGTTCATCCAGCACTGAAAGCATTCCTTCCCAACTTCATTGGCAAAGTAATCATCATCAAAACGGACAACATGACTGCGATGTAATATCTGCAAAAACGGGAACACCAGGTCCTCTCAGCTATCTCATCTGGTGCAGAACATCTGAATGTGGGCTCTGCGACACAATATTCAGCTCCTAGCTGAGTACCTGTGGGCCAGGAGTGTACAGCAACTTTGCGGATCTCATCAGCAGGATACAACAACAAGTACACGAGCTGAGGATCAACCCACAAGTCTGCCTCCCATTCTTCTATCAATGGGTCACCCAGACTTAGATCTCTTCGCCACAGCAGAAAATGCCCAAACTTCAACTCCAGGTTCCCTCACCCACATTCCAAAGGCATTTCATTATGGATGAGGTGGTCAGAGATTTTTGCTTACGCTTTACCACCTCTCCCACTGCTTCCATTTGTGATTCGCAAATTTCAGCCGACTTCTCTCGCCCTCATCCTAGTGCATGGGTGCTCGCAAACATTTTCTGGGGGCAAAGAAGCTTGGTCTGTGGTATGACCGGGGGCCGCAGAGTGCTAGTCAGGGGGCTGTGTTAGATCGGCGTAGGGGACAGGAAGCATGTAAATCTAATAGCTGAGTTGTGCAATGTGAAACCCTGATTCCCCACTTGACTAAATTAGGTGATCCTAGGCAGTTGTTTTATTTCACTTTTCTTTTTCTTTATCTATACTACTATTATAAAGAGAGAGCTGAAACCTTTGAGGTGGGTAATCTCAGGAACCACAGCACCAATCACAACACCCAATACAGCATTGGAAAGGGCAGTTGCAGCAGAAGGACATAGGCTATACAGATGCCCACCATATACATTTGAAAGGTAAAAGAACCTTACCAGCAAAGTAGTCCATTGTGGGCATGGGCGGGGCGCGGCATGACGACAACAAAAAAAAGCGTTCCTTAAATGTGTGCGTTGTGCTGGGGGCGTGAACAAGGCCAAGGGGCGCAGCAATTGCAATTGCGCGGCACCAAGGGGTGTGGCCAATGGGCGGGACAAATGGCAGCAATCGCGCGGCAAATCTCCCCCCCCCCCCCCCAACCCCCCCCCCCCCCCCAAAAGTGCCTCGAGGGCGTGTGGAAAACAAACATGTGCGTTGGGCCTGGGCGTGGCCAAGGCCAATGGGTGTGGCAATTGCGCGGGAGCAAGGGACGTGGCCATGGGCACGGCAATTGCCGCGGCTTACGCGGGAGCAGATGCGACTGATCGTGCCTGCGGGGATAATAACTGCAGTGTCTCCTGCGCGCTGTCACACACTCAACTCTCTGCATAAACAAATTGACACCAGGCGCATAACATCAACCAGGGCTGGAGCCGGGCTCAGGCGGCGGATGACGCGACTAAGCGGGCCTGCTGGGACAATAACCTTTGAACTGACTGCACTTTCCCACACGCGCAGCGTCTCCAGCGCACGCTGTCACCCACTCAACTCTAAGCATCAACGACTTTACACCACAAGCACAACATCAAACAAAACTGGAGTCGGGCCTCCAGCGGGGGATGACGCCATTCAGCGTGCCTGCGGGGACACGAAATTTACGACTGAATGCACTTTCACACACGCTTACCTACGGAAGTGGAGTACATACACACCAGAGACATCTGCTAATACTTCTTACTCCGAGGTACACACAGTATCTGAAAGAAACACGTTAGTATTAGATTCCTTACCTTAGAATATCCCCAGGCGTCAGTCTGGATCCGGAAACTTTTGCGTAGCAGTACCCCTGCGCGTCGGTAGGCGTTGTCTGCAGGCGTCCCCTTGACTCCGCGGCCGTCGTTGGCGTTGTGCGCCGTGATGACGTCGCTGGAGTATATAGACGCCGCCTCCGCGTGCTGACGTCAGTTCTTCTTTTTTCCGCGCCAGTAAGCGCAGATCCGAAGAGCAGTACTCCGGTCTTTTGACCAAGTTTTGTTAACTTCTTATATCTTTTTGGTGCCGGTAGGATGCCCGGTTTCAAGAATTGTGACGGTTGTGACCGCACGATGTCGGTCACGGACCATCACCGACTCTGCCTCCGGTGCCTGGGCCCCGACCACGACGTGGACGCCTGCGTCGATTGCCGGGCCCTGACTAATAAGGCTAGACGGGAGCGGTCCCGCAAGCTACTCGAGCTCCGGGTGTCGGCCCCGCGTCGAGAGCGGTCCCGGTCCGGCCGGAGGTCCAGGGAGCGTTCGAGGGAGCGGTCGCGGAGCCGTGCCGAGCGCTCCGGAAGTCGTCACCATTCGTCGGGCTTCTCAAGTAAGAAACACAAGAAGTCGGGGCGTCGTCATCGTACCCCCGACTCCCCCCGACGCTCGCGCGACACGGCCGAGGGTTCGGGTGACCCCACCCCCGCGGCTCCGCGAGAGTCGCCAGCGCGGCCTGCTCCATACCCTCCGGTCCCTGGGCTAGGTGCGACGCCTGAGGAGATTGAGGCGTTCCTCATGGCCATGAGGGCGCTTCTCCGACGGGGCCTACGGCGCCTTCGGGCCCAGTGCTACCGTCCGGGGGCCCTGGCGGTTTGGGTGCTCCGGCCCCGGTGCCGCCGACGGCTCCGACCCCGGCGCCGCAGGGGCCTTCGGGGTCGACGCCGGCTAGTCTACCGACCTCTCCGGCGCCGATTCCATCGGGGTTACCCCCGACGCCGTCCCCGCACGGCGCCGGTTCTCCTGTGCCGGCTCCGGGCGGCGTCGTCCCCATACCCTCCCCGAATCCGGACGCGGAGTCGGACCGGCGTCGCTCGACGCCGGGCTCGACGCCGATGGGGCCTGTGAACCCCGAGGAGCCGGTCTACATTGTTGACTCCGAATATGGAGATGATGTAGAGTATGGAGAGGGTTGGGAGGGGTCTGAGGACCCTCTGTCCCGTGAGTGTCAGTACGACGTGGACTGGTCAGGTGACTTGGGTGATGCCAGTGGTCTGGACGACTCTCCTAACCCTGGCTTTGTCTCGCCTCCTACCGTGGCATCGGAGGAGGGGGCTGCTTATTCAGTGGTGTTGATGAGGGCTGCCAAGGCCTTACACCTTGAGCTCCCCGTCGCGGCCATGAGGCCTAACATCCTCACTGAGGTCTTCAAACCGCAGTCATGCCCACAGGAGCCACTGCTGCCGTTTAACGAAGCCTTGTCGGACGTTCTTTTGGGCACGTGGTCCAGGCCCTCTTCAGGTTCGCTTGTTGATAGGAACGTGGCCAGACGCCACCGTCCGTGTCCGGACGACCCCAAGTTCCTGTCCACCCATCCCACCCCTGAGAGTCTGGTGATCCAGGCCTCGACTTCCCAGACCGCATTCCCGTCGGCCCCGCCCGACCGGGAATCTAAGAGGTACGACCAGTATGGCAAGAAGGTCTTCTCGTCCCTGAGTTTGGGACTGCGGTCTTGCAACACCGCTTGCCTCTTAGGCCGTTACACCCACTCTGAGTGGGATACGGTCGCGGAACTGCTGCCAGAATGCCCCATGGAGGTGCGGGCGAAGCTCGGCAAGGCTGTGGCTGAGGGCCGAGACGCAGAAAAATATTCCATACGGTGTGGTCTTGATACGACCGACTCGCTGGGCAGAGCGATGTCCACGACGGTGGTGATTCGTCGCCACGCATGGCTGAGATCCGCCAACTTTTCGGCAGATGTCCAGAATGCCTTGATGGACATGCCGTTTGATGGCTGTCGCCTGTTTGGTGACAAGGCGGACCACGCGCTGGAGCGCTTCAAGGACTCCAGGGTCACGGCCAAGTCCTTGGGTCTCTCGACCCAGCGCCAGCAAACGGGTTCGTTTCGCTCCTTTCGTGGCCAAGGAAGGGGCGTCCCCACACGTGCTGCCAGCCACGCGCCGCAACAATCTTATCAACGCGGTGGCAGCCGGGGTCAACGGCGAGGTCAGGCCACACCTCCCCCTGCAGCATCAGCCTCCAAATCCTCCTAGTCCGTGCTTTCAGGCCCATGCGACGCCAGTGGGTGGCAGGGTTCGCCATCACCACGCCCGCTGGCGCGCAATCACATCGGGCAGGTGGGTGCTGCAACTCGTCCGAAGGGGCTACTCCCTCCCCTTCAAGACCAATCCTCCAGCCATGCCACCGCAGAACCACCGTGTGTCGGGGGACCACTTGACACTTCTGCAGGAGGAAGTTACGGCCCTCCTGGCCAAGGGGGCCATCGAGCGCGTTCCTGGGCCAGAAGTAAGGCGTGGTTGCTATTCCCACTACTTTCTGGTGCCCAAGAAGGACAAAGGGGGCCTACGTCCTATCTTGGATCTACGGAATGTCAACGGCTTCCTCCGGAAGGAGAAGTTCAAGATGTTGACATTAGCTCAGGTCTTGGCTGCTCTAGACCCACAAGACTGGATGGTAGCGTTGGACTTGCAGGATGCGTATTTTCACATCCTTGTCCTTCCGGCCCACCGGCGTTACCTGCGGTTCACGGTAGGCCAGGAGCACTTTCAGTTTATCGTGCTCCCCTTCGGCCTTACCAGCGCCCCACGGGTGTTCACAAAGGTGATGGCGGTGGTCGCAGCCCATCTGCGCAGGTTAGGGGTTTCAGTCTTCCCCTACCTAGACGACTGGTTGTTGAAGGCGGGCTCGCCCCAGACAGTAGTCCACCACCTTCAGATGACGGCAGACCTCTTGCACGAGCTGGGGTTCTCCATCAATGTGCCGAAATCACACCTGTGTCCCTCTCAAAAGCTCCTTTTCATCGGAGCGGTTCTGGACTCGGCGCAGTTTCGGGTTTATCCTCCGGAACGGCGGGTCCGGGATATACAGGCTTTGATTTCCATCTTTCAGCCGCTATCCCGGGTTTCGGTCAGGTTGACGCTGCGGCTGCTGGGGCTGATGGCTTCCTGCATCCTTCTGGTGCATCACGCCCGGTGGCGGATGCGGGCTCTGCAGTGGGACCTGAAGTTTCAGTGGGCCCAGCATCAGGGCAACTTGTCCGACCACGTCTTAATCTCGGAGGGCACTGCGAGACAACTGCAGTGGTGGCTTACGGACCGCGATTGGGTCAGAGGCAGATCCCTCTCCCTTCCCCAACCGGAGCACGTTGTCGTGACGGACGCGTCCCTCCAGGGCTGGGGAGGCCACTTGGGAGAGGCGGAGATCAGAGGCATCTGGTCTCCGGCGGATTCCCGGCTCCATGTCAACCTGTTGGAGCTACGGGCGATTCGTCTAGCACTGAAGGCATTCCTCCCCTTTGTCAACGGGAGTGTGGTGCAGGTGTTCACGGACAACACCACCGCCATGTGGTACTGCAACAAGCAGGGCGGGGTGGGGTCGTGGACCCTTTGCCAGGAGGCTCTGCGTCTCTGGCAATGGCTGGAACGTCAGGGCGTGACTCTGACGGTTCAACACCTGGCAGGTTCTCTGAACGCCAGGGCGGACGAACTCAGCCGTCGGTGCTCGATGGATCACGAATGGCGTCTGAACTCGGACGTGGCGCAGGGCCTCTTTCTGCAATGGGGAGAGCCTTGGTTAGATCTATTCGCCACAGAAGAGAACGCGCAATGTCATCAGTTCTGCGCGTTGGAGTTTCCAAGACGGCACTCGCACGGCGACGCCTTTCGGCGCGAGTGGAGTTGCGGTCTGTTATACGCCTTTCCGCCTATACCACTTCTGCCCAGAGTGCTGAATAAGATCAGGCGCGACCGGGCCCAAGTCATCCTTGTGGCTCCGGACTGGGCTCGAAGGTACTGGTATCCCGAGCTACTCAGCATGTCAGTCGGTCCCCCGATCCGCCTGCTCCTTCAGGAGGACCTTCTGTCGCAGCAGCAGGGGACGGTCTTTCACCCGAACCTGTCCAGCCTCCACCTCCATGCGTGGAGATTGAGCGGCGGCAGTTGAGGCCATTTGACTTGCCTCCTGAAGTCTGTGATGTGATTTTGGCAGCCAGGCGTCCCTCCACGAAGTCGGTATACGCCTGTCGGTGGAACAGATTTGTGGCATGGTGCACAGCAAAGGCTGTGGACCCTCTTTCTGCCTCTCTTTCCGAGGTTCTTCTTTTTCTTCTCTCTCTTGCCCAGCAGAGCTCTGCTCTGGGCACTATCAAGGGCTACCTTTCGGCCCTTTCAGCCTTTCTAAGGCTTCCTGATCAGCCTTCTTTGTTCAAGTCCCCTGTTGTAACGAGATTCTTGAAGGGCATCACACACATGTATCCTCCTGTTCCGTTTGTGATGCCTCAGTGGGACTTGAACCTGGTTCTAACCTTTTTGATGTGTGCTCCCTTTGAGCCACTTCATTCCTGTCCTCTCCGTCTCTTGACTTTGAAAACGGCCTTCCTGGTTGCCATCACCTCTGCCAGGAGAGTGAGTGAGCTCCAGGCTCTTTCTGTCAAACCTCCTTTCTTGTCCATTCATCCAGACAAGGTGGTTCTAAGGACTAGACCTTCTTTCCTGCCCAAAGTAGTTTCTGCTTTTCACATGGGGCAGTCCATCACCCTCCCCTCCTTCTTCCCGCCTCCGCATCCTTCAAAGGATGAAGAGCGGCTCCATCGTCTGGACCCAAAACGTGCGCTTTCATTTTACATGGATCGCACACGCCAGTTCCGGGTGGATGACCAACTGTTTGTTGGCTACGTGGGTGCGAAGAAGGGACGGGCGGTACATAAACGGACCATCTCTCGGTGGGTCGTTCTGTGCATCAAAGCGTGCTACTCTTTGGCTCGGAAGGAGCCTCCTGTTGGGCTGAGGGCCCATTCCACTCGGGCCACGGCGGCTACTACTGCCCTGGGCCGGGGAGTCCCCTTGCAGGACATTTGCCAGGCGGCTAAGTGGGCCTCGCTGCACACCTTCGCGAGGCACTACTGCCTGGACAGTCAAGTCCGGAGGGATGGCTTCTTTGGCCGTTCTGTCCTCCAGGACTTTCTGGTGTAGGAATCTATTGGTTCGCAGACCCACCACCGGGGTTGGTATTGCTGGGGTATCTATTCTAAGGTAAGGAATCTAATACTAACGTGTTTCTTTCAGATGAACAAGTTACTTACCTTCGGTAACGATATATCTATAAGAAACATTAGTTAGTATTAGATTCCTTAGCGACCCACCCATCCTCCCCGTTCTGCGAACTGATACCTAGGGTTAAGGACAATCCCTTTCAGGGCCCTAGTTTCAAATGGCACCAGTGTTGGTTCTCACATGGCTCTGCGTGTTCTGGCGCGGAAAAGCTGTGTGCAAAGAACTGACGTCAGTGCGCGGAGGCGGCGTCTATATACTCCAGCGACGTCATCATGGCGCACGACGCCAACGACGGACGCGAAGCCGCAGGGGACGCCTGCAGACGACGCCTACCGACGCGCAGGGGTACTGCTACGCAAAAGTTTCCGGATCCAGACTGACGCCTGGGGATATTCTAAGGTAAGGAATCTAATACTAATTAATGTTTCTTACAGATATATCGTTACCGAAGGTAAGTAACTTGTTCATCTGCACACACATGCCTAACTATTGTGACACTTCATGCTAAAAAATGTGTCTACCGCGAGATTTTAAAATAAATTTCACTTGCCTGTCACACACATTGCACATATTCTATTTCATACCCGGACAACGTTGGGACGGGCTGCTATCACATATAAAAGGGCTTAGAAAGTCATGCCTTCAGGATGTGTTCTGTAGGAAACCTTCTCTTGGGTTTGATTTAAAAAGCTATAATGTTTGCCCATGTAGAATATCAACTCAGCACACCTAGAGGGAGCTAATGAAATAACCTTTTTGAATTGTGATGACATTATCGTATTTTTACAGTTTGCTGCAAGAAATGAAGGTGTTCCTAAAGTTAAGTGCTAAGGGTTAAAAGACTTGCCATTTTTTTAAAACACATTTTCCAATGTTAACACATTTTAAAATGTAAATGCTTAGTCAAATAAACTGCAGTTCAGTAACTGCTATGGTCAGGAGGGCCGCAGACCTTACTTTGAGTATCACTGCCCTAGTTGCTCCCGCATGGGAACAACTACCATGGTTCACCACACTGCTGGAACTCTCAGTAGTTCTACACCAGAGACTCCCCAATTGGCAGGACCTTCTAACAGAGAACCAGGGTGCAGCGAGACACCCAAATTCCAGATCTCTCAATCTTGCAATCTGGCTCCTGAGGGCTTAATATTTCGACACGTAAATCTACCTCAACTATATATGGACATTCTTAACGAAGCAAGAAAGCTAGAGCTTTTTATGCAGCAAAGTGGAAAATCTTTTTCCACTATTGTCATTCTATTAAGATCTTTCAGACAACCAATCTTCAAAATAAGTATTTATTGGCAGCACCGCAGTAACATCCGGCCATCAGGAAACTCCAGATGCAACTGAAGCGCCAGAATGGAATACAGCAATCGAGGATCCACTGAGAACCTAGACCCTAAAAGGAATATACACACAGTGCATGCCAAGCAAGGACAGGCTGTGTGAAGGATAATATTAAAGGGGAAAGCATATATAAATAAAAGCAGAGTGTAACCCATCCCCCTTATTAAATAAAAGAAAATGAACATAAAAAAACAAGAAAAAAAAATACATACTAGAGAGAACTCAACCATTATTGGTTGCATGCATAATGCTAAACAAAATCAGTGTGGTAGCTTGAGACAAAAACAGCAACCATCCAATAGGAACACTGTAAAATGTCAAAGTGATATTATCAATGATGTCATGGAGGATGTCATGACTAATCTAATATGTGGAGTAATTAACAGTACATGGCGAGGGTGCGAGTTATACTTACCTTAGAACATGAGTTATATTTTCTTGAGATAATAATAAGTGCTGAATTTCTATGGTTTTATGTATCAAATCTGAACCTAACTATTACATCCATGTAACCTTAGTTTTTTTGGGTGAATTTCTGAGGTTTTTTAAAAATGTGATTACTTAACTATAACGTCCCTGTAACCTTTTTAGGTCTCGCCTGTCGATGCGCATGCGCATCGAGCAAGCGAGACTATGGGGGCTTATCCACTCTTTATCCACTGCAAGGAATCGTGGCGATTCCTTGCAGTGCCCGTGACTTTTAAGCTCAATGCGCATGCGCATTGAGCTTAAAAGCGCATGCACGTCCGTCTTGTTTTACCCGCTCCGCCCCCTCCCCTTCCCGCTGTGTCGCATTTCTCCTCCCCTCTCCCCTCTCTTCCCTCCGTCTTGTTTGTTTATTTTACCCGCTCCGCCCCCTCCCCTTCCCGCCGTGTCGCATTTCTCCTCCCCCCTCCCCTCTCTTCCCTCCGTCTTGTTTGTTTATTTTACCCGCTCCGCCCCCTCCCCTGCCCGCCGTGTCTCCGATCCTTTCGCTTGAGGAGAAAATAACGGTAATTTACAAGCCAGTGTAATGACGCCACACATATAAACCAACAATTTCGCAAGAAAACGTCCAGCTCAGACTCCTGCAATCATAGAATAGACAACTAAATAGCACGGATCACAGACTCATTGAGGAAGTGGCCAGACCATCCTCAACTTAGTCACCAAACTGCAAACCCTACTCTCCTCCTCCTACTCTCCTCCCCCCTCCCCTTATCTGGCCTTCCCTCCGTCTGTTCCCTCTCCCCGCTCCGCCCCCTCCCCTGCCCTACCCCCCAGCAATTTGGCCTTCCACTGCGGCGTCAGGAATGGCAGGCGTTGTTTCGTCTTCCTGTGCCACTCGTGCTGCTATACCGGCCCATCGTCTGTCTCCCTCCTCGCCCCGTCGCTGTATCGCTCGTTACCCACGCTGCGTGGGGAGAAGGGGCAGGAGTTGCTTTTCGGAAACTCCCAGATCTCGCTACTTTTCTGTGGTCTTCGTTTCCGCTTGGGTTGGGAACGTACCTTGCTGGCATACACCTCTTAGGGCACGGATTTCTTTCACCCATACTCTGGGAACGGCCTGCCAGTAGTACTGCTCACCCCCTTCAGCAGGCATTTTCCTCCACGGCACACGCAGAGGTGCTGGCGCCGCTCCCGTCAGCCGCGGGCGGCATGCTTTGACTTTCTGCTCTGACCCCCACTGCAGCAAATTCTTTCAGTTCACTGCTGTGCTTGAAAAAAACCTTATCATCACCGGAATGCACATAATAAAAGAGGGGCACCTTTTATTATAAGTGTGCACATAGACTTTTTTGTGCTAAGTGCAAATTGCAACTTTTCAATAAATATTTTACTCTGAGTGATAGAAGGGGCTCTGTTAGTAAAAAGCTGTTACGTACTTTAGGATGCAATTTAATCACTTGTTGAGTAACATTTTAAACCCCTCACCCTCCCTCACCCTCACCCACACTCACCCTCACTCACCTTCAACACCTCACCCTCACTCACCCTCACCCACACTCACCCTCACTCACCCTCAACGCCTCACCCTCACTCACCCTCAACACCTCACACTCACTCACCCTCACCCTCTCTCACCCTCTACCCTCACTCACCCTCAATACCTCACCCTCACTCACCCTCACCCTCACTCACCCTCACCCTCACTCACCCTCACTCACCCTCACTCTCCCTCACCCTCACTCACCCTCACCCTCACTCACCCTCACCCACCCTCGCTCACCCTCAACCCCTCACTCACCCTCAACCCCTCACCCTCACTCACCCTCAACCCCTCACTCACCCTCACCCACCCTCACCCTCACTCACCCTCACTCACCCTCACACAGTGCAATAGGTCTCGGAGCATTTGAGTTAGAGCTTTTAGAAATGTTTATGGCTTTTTTTTTTTAATTCTTTAGCATTGGCTACAGGAAACAAAAATGCTAAAGATTTACAAAAAAACCCATAAACAATTCTAAAAGCACTAACTCTAATGCTGCGAGACCTATTGCATTTCCAATGCTTGTTTTCCAGTGAATTTCTGTTTTTTATGCTATTTCCTAACTAAAACGTCCCTGTGACCTTTGTTTTTTTCATTGAATGCGTGTTTTTAAATGTAAAGTAATATTTAACTACTATTGGTAAATCCAACTGCTGCCGCACACGTCCAGGGTTCAGCCCCTGTGGCCAATCCCCAGCTGCAGATGACCCTTGTGGCCAACCTCCAAAGGCAGCCAACCCACCGCCCACTCCCCGGCCTGCTTTTGGCACTGGGGACCCCAATCACCCTGGGCCTGACACATTTTTCAGGGAGGGTGGGCATGGTGCCCACACCCCCTGTCGATTTTGGCCCCGGGTACACCATCCCTCAGGGTATGGCCATGTTACAATGAGGGATGGGGGCACCAAGCTGATTTCAACCCCATTGGACCCCATTTCCTCGGGCCTTTCCAAAAGAAGATGGGTGCCCGCAGGGTCTCTAAGGCCATTAATGGCACTTAGAGGGTTGGCACGCAGCCCCCGCTATGTTATGTTATGTTATTGGCATTTATTATGCGCACAGCTGCTCCAGCGAAGGAGCGTCCCGGCGCCTGACAAGGAAGCCACACAACATAACTGAAAAGATGAACGTTAAGAAGGAAGATGACTATGGGAACAGTAGAGTCTTGACAGCCCTACGGAATGAGAGCAGGTCGACAAGGGTCCGAATTTCAAATGGAAGGGCATTCCACAGAGCAGCAGCACGCACCCGAAAGGAGCGCCCCCCAACTCGGCTGCGTTTGAAACGTGGGACTGCTGCTAATTCACGGTCCGAAGAACGTAGGGAGCGACCCGGAATGTAAGGACACAGAAGGTTATGAAGAATCTGGGCGGAGGGACCTTTTAAGATCTAAAAGGACATGCATAGTACTTTAAAGTGAACCCTCTGCCTGATGGGTAGCCAATGGAGAGCACGCAAGGTTTGAGACACAGGACAAAACCTAGGAAGGCCTACAACTGCTCTGGCGGCTGCATTTTGCACTCGCTGGAGGCGGGTGAGCTCGGCCTGATTTAACCCTATAAAAAGGGAGCTGGCATAATCAAGCCGAGACAGCACCGTCACCTGAACAACAAGTTGACGGGTCGCGGCGTCAAAAAATTTGAGTGCAGGTCTCAAGTTACGCAAAATGCCAAAGCAGCAGGCCGCAGTCCTTTTGGTGTGGCGTGCAAAACTGAGAGTAGGGTCTAACCACACCCCCAGATTTTTTATCTCCAAAACCGGAGCGGGGGTGGGACCCAACTCAGGGGGCCACCAAGTGTCGCCCCAGAGTTCCGTCTGTTTGCCAAAGACCATAATCTCTGTTTTTTTGGCATTCAGTTGGAGACAGTTGGACGTCATCCAACTGGCCACCGCCCGTAGTCCGTCCCGGAATCTTGGGGCCTCCATCTCAGAATCCCCGCTGATCGTGACCGCTAGCTGAGTATCGTCCGCGTATGACACCATGGTCATACCGCATTGGTTTACGACCTCAGCCAGCGGCCTCACGTACAGATTGAACAACGTGGGGCTCAGCGAGGAACCCTGCGGGACCCCAAGCGTCAGAGGATGGAATTTGGACTGATGGGGCGGGACAGCCACACAGAAAGAACGGTCCGCCAGAAACTATCGAAACCACTGCAATGCAATGCCCGTCACGCCTGCCTCCTCAAGGCGCTGCAAGAGGATCCCATGCGAGACGGTGTCAAAGGCGGCGCTCAGATCTAATAAAACAAGCGCCGCCGTTTGACCCGCATCGAGCACCGCCCGTAAATGCTCCACCATAAATAGGAGTGCTGTCTCCATACTGTGGCCAGCTCGAAAACCATTCTGTGTGACATCCAGAACGCTGGTGCGCGAAAGATGGTCAGAAAGGGCGATGTTGACATGCGCCTCCGCGACTTTAGCTGGCCACGGGAGAAGCGAGATCGGGCGAAAGTTCTCCGATTTACTGGGATCGAGAGATGGCTTCTTCAAATTGGGCATTACTACTGCCTGCTTCCACTTCGAAGGTACCAGGCCAGACGTGAGCGAGATGTTAATCAGATTGCAGACTGGATTAAAGGGTATCAGGTCTCTAAACATTGCTGGCTTGAGCGGGTCTGCCGGAGACCCTGACTTAACTTGAAGGGCCAGAGTCTTAAAAATCTCCGGTGTAAGACAGGGGAAGGAATCTAACACCACCTGTCTGGGGAGACCATGCAGCCCGGCGCCTGTATGCACGACCGTGGGAAAGGCTCTATAGATGGTGTGAACCTTCTCCATGAAAAAGGCCGCCAGCGTTTCACAATGAGTGTTGGAGCCAATAACGTCCACAGAGGGCTTTTTAGCCACAAGGTCCTTGAGAGCTTTAAAAAATTCTATATATGGCCAGGCCCCATTTGATGAGGTCTCTGGGGCTACAATCAGCTCGGGAGAGGGGCTGTGTGCCCCCTTCCCCTTTTTGATTACGTTCTGGCCCCGAAATGTAGTCCCTGGGCTGAAACTAGGCCTGGAGGGGGACTGCGTGCCTCACTCCCACTTGTTTTTAAAAGGCCAGGCCCTGGTGTCCACAGGCCTGAAATCAGCCTATATCTATTGTTCCACCCCTGGCCCTGAGCCACCTGGAGGCGTAAAAAAAAAAAACAGCATCGGAGGCCATGTTTGTTTTTTATATTTGTTGCTGCATATCTTCTGCGAATTCATGGCTTAGTAAATAAAAACAATGATTTTGGTCCCATGCGGGATTTCTGGGGGACCCCACGATCACGCCTAGGGGGGTCAGGGTATTCCTACCCTGCTTCCTTGTGTTTTTTTTTAAATTATTTCTTGAGACTTAGTCAAGTCAGAGTCTCCAGATGGCTGCCACAACTTTGTGGTTGAAGTGGTGACAGCTAATCAAGGCATTGCTATTGGTGCTTGTCGGCATCTCAAGATATACACATATTTTTTGCTTTGAAAACTACAGAACGGATTAACACCAAATTATAACAAGCATTTGCAATGCAATAGGTCTCGCATTAGGAAAGTTTGAGCTATTGGTATTGTAAATGACAAATTTTTTATTTATGTTTTGTTTTTTAAAATAGCGAAATTAATAGCTTTGTTATTTACAATACCAATAGTTATAACTTTCGCAAATGTGACACGTATAGCATTTGTAATGCAACATGTGTTGTATTTACGTGACTTACATGTTAAAAAAAAATGAAACCTCTAGTCCAAGAATATAACGTGCTCCGCTAGCAAGAATGCACTTGGCTGCTATGAGTAGGAAATCATTAAATACATAAACTCCTCTGAGGACAGGATGGAGAGAGAGAGAGAGAGATTGAATAGAGTTGTTTATTATTTCAGTGAATATGGGTCACGATATGAATCTGAAATATGTGCTGGCAGAGGACTTCACACAAGGAAGCTTAGTTCATACAAAGTGCCGGGGAAGAGAGTGGCAGGCTCCATGGGAGGGGGAACCCCCGTCGCCAGTCCAGTTTCCACAGTGTTCGTGCACTTTATCACCCACAAATGTACACAGACACATGCTGTTTATATTATGGTATGTTATGTTAACTGGACTTGTAAAGCATGTGCCTCGTCCAGGGGGCTATTCTGGCGCTAAAAAGAGGGGGGGGGGGGGCTTCCCAGTCTGGGGCATGTGTGAAGAGTCACTGTTTTCAGTGTATATTAGTAGGCAGGTGCCTAATCAAGGCACTGCAAGAGGCCACAGGGGGTCAAAAATTTCCTTGTTGCTAGGGGACAGGGATCAAACAAATAGCAGGATATGATTTGCCTGGTGCTTTGAAAACCTGTGCAGTAGAGTTGTTTGCAGAATAATGCTGTGTCACTACCAAGGGCCCTATTCCGAGTTGGCCTGTTCATCACCACCCCCTTTTCTGAATCAGTAAAATGAGGCAGCAATAACGGGTTCAGCATTATCGGTTCCGGCAGGTACCAGCACGCCCTTTAACGTCAGGATGAGTGTGAGCCCCAGAATGTGGAATAACACGAGGGTGCCGGGATTGCCAAACACTTTACTGCATGTTTTTTTTGTACTACGGGTAATTTTCCGGTCACATTTTACACCTCTTTGCAAAAGCTGAAGAGGGTGAGCAACAAAACACAGTTGTTTTACTGGGTGGTAATCCTACGAAAAGCATGCTGAACTGCTACGTTGCAAAGCTTGGGTGAGGGCGTAAATGCTCGAAATTGCACCTGAGACGCCACACCACCCATGTTGTCTCCACCTCTGCTCTGCAGAGGGCTTTTCCAGGGCAGTAACACTCCCTTCAGTGTATCGTTTCGTCAGTGCTGTTCGACCAGCCAGGAGCACTCAGCTCGTGGGATTACTACTTTCACGTTTGTTTTCCTGTATTTGGCGCACGTCGGCCTGGAGCGCAGAAGAGACGCGAGAGGGCAGGAGCGTGACGCCGTGAGCGTGCACGTCGGCGTTCCCTGCGGCTCGTGACAGTGGCGGCGCCTGCAGTCTTGGAGTGCTGTGAGGCTGTGGGACGGGGAAGAGTATAGGAGACCCGGTGAGGGGGGGCCTCGGGGCACATTGCCGGTGCCCGCCCCCCCCCAATGATGGAAGCCATGCGTGTGCCCGGTGAGCGGGGTTGGGAGTGTGTGTGTGTGTATGTAGGCGGGGGGCGGCGGAGGCGGCGGGCGGGTGCGCTTGTATGTGCCTGCGTGTGTTGTACCTGTGTGTGTGCCTGCGTGTACGTGTGCCTGTGTGCAGGGGTGTGGGGGCTGGCTGTGTGAGCACGGGAATGTAAGGCACGAGAGGGGCACGGTGACGTGCGCGCTCACGAGGTCAAATCTGAGCAAATCTGCGCTCGTGCACCCTCTCGTGTCCACATTCCCAAATACGGGCCACATTAGGTCTGAAGCAGACACCATCAATGCTCACGCATTGAGGGTAGGTCTGCTCGACCTAATGAAGCAGACACCATCAATGCTCACGCATTGAGGGTAGGTCTGCTCGACCTAAAAAGTACTCTTTCTGGACCAAGAGCTAGCTTTCTGACACATTTGGTGTAATTCCATTTAGCGGTTAGAGCTGTATCTGTATCTAAAATCCCTATGAAAATTGCATGGGGATAACCTGTTTTGGGAGCCCCCTTTTTCTCGGACCCCACTTGATGACTCACGTCACAACTTTACAGACAACAGCTGAAGTGAATGGCACATTAGTTTTGAAAATTTGGTGACAATTCGTCAAATTACACCAAAGTTATTAGCAAAACATGAAATACTTTCCATATGGAAATTAGGTCCTAACTATAAACTACCTACTGGTGACTGCCAGCGGTGGGGGGTGGGGGGGGGGGGGGGGTGGGAGGGGAATGTGTGTCTGTCTGTCTGTGTCTGCGTGTCTGTCTGTGTGTTTCTCCAATTTGTTTGCTGATTGCCAAAGGACGCATCCCCTTTCCAAACTCAGCAAATTCTGTAAAACTCCTTTAAACCAAAAGGATGATGACACTGTGCGTGGTTGTTTTAGTTTATCGATGTCCGGCTGCCATCTAATGGGTTTCCCCTGAACACAGCCTTGCTCACCAGTGCATTGGTGAGTAAGGCTGTGTTCACCCGAAACACGTTTGATGGCAGCCAGACATCAATAAATTAATCCAACCACACACAGCATCATCAACCTTTTGGTAGGAAGGAATTTTGGGCAATACACAGATAAATAGATAGCAGTTTCCTTATATCCACAGGAAAGAAAGCACACACTCAGTAGATCCAATGTTCTTTAATAATTGAAACCCCTCATTGGGGTTCGGCCGACAAAGTTGACCTTGATCATGCACCTGGCATGAAACAACAATGCTCATACTTAATAGTGAAAACATAAACAAAGGATTAGCACCAAGTGAAATGCCATCTTGTAACCAGTTCCAGTTTTATATATAGTTGTGTCAATACGTGTGCATGAAGAAGGTGATAATAGAGAGTGTTACTTCTGTTGCAGTGTCTGTAACGCTGCTTAGATAACGCATTGCGTCCCCGTGGACTAACAAAGACTGAACGTCATAAAGTTGCGTGATCTATCAGTAGACAATCAGAGAGAGTTCACAGAACAATAAATCACTTTAAATAAAGTCAGTATTGACATCCTCTTTTACATTTAGAAGATCTGAGCTTAGAGCTGCACATTAACTGTATCCTTATTAGGTCGAAACATACCAGACAGCACTTCTGTCTGGTTTGCTAAAGACTTCCAGGGGGAAATCAGAAGGCTGACAGGAATGCATTCCATCCATTGCTGAGCATTGGGATTGGGGTTTGTAACTTTCATTTTCTGGATTTGTATTTACTGGCTTTATTTGTTTTAAGCTGTCCAGCTTGAGTTTGGCCAGTCTTTCTCCCAAACCTTGTTTGTTGTCATCTTCTGCAATGTCACTTTCTGTAAACATGTCTTTAAATCTTATTCTTATCTTATCACATTTGCTGTGCATTCAAAGACAGAGGTCACATTTCAAGCTGACTTCTGAGGGGCCTTGATGTTTACTTTTCTTTCTCGGAGTTCAAAGTGAGAGAATTTATGTGACAGTCCTTCTGAGTACCCATGTAAGCTGAGGGGGTGTTTTTAGCACACAACATAAAAAATTAATTGTGCTGATGTTTCAGAATATATCCGAATTTGTACAAATGGAGCACATTTTTTTGTAATTCTAAAGTTTGGTGGAAACAAATATTTGAATGCGATCAAAACACATCATTACACTAGATGATGACATTTGCACACATTATCATTTGTGAGCAGTAAAACCGTATTGCGGTGCAAATGTAATGGTAATTTCAATTGAAAATGTGTTATCTGTAATGGCAGTGCACTACCACACCATGCATACACCCCACTATGCCACATCACTCTATGCCGCACCACTTTATCCTATGACACTCCATTCTATGCCCCTCCACTCTAACACACTCTACAGCATGCCACTCGACTCTACGCCACTCCACGACACAGCACTCCACTGCAAAGTACACCACTCCACTTTGCCACAATCTATCCTAATTTACTCCCTTCCAATCTACCCCAAGCTCCTCCACTTCAGTCTACCCCACTCCACTTCAATCTATCCCACTCCACTCCAATCTGCCCCACCGCAATTTACCCCTCCCCAATCTGCACCATTCCAATCAACCCGACTTCAATCTACCCCACTCCGGCCTACCCCAATTCACTCAACTACGATCAAATGTACCGCACTTCACTCCAATCTACCACATTCTACCACAATCTACCCTATGCCACTCCAATCTACTCCACCCCACTCTACCCCACTCCACTCTACCCCACTCCAATCTATCCAAATCATCTCCACTCCAATCTACTTCACTCCACCCAAATCTACCCACTCTGCTTCAATCTACCCAGTCTACCCCACTCCACTCCAATCTACCCCACTCCCCTTCAATCTACCCAGTCTACCCCACTCCAATCTACCCCACTCCCCAATCTACCCCCATTTACTCCACTCAACACCACTTCACGCCACCTCACTGCAATGTACACCACTCCGCTCTTAACCACCCATCTCCACTCCATGCTACCCCACTCCAATCATCCCTCTTCTGTCTACCCCACTCCAACCTACCCCACTCCTATCTACTACACTCTAATCTACTCCACTCCAGCCTACCTCACTCCTTTCCACCCTGATGTGCCCCATTCCACCCTAATCAACCCCATTCCTCCCTAATCAACCCCATTCCACCCTAATCAACCCCATTCCACCCTAATCAACCGCATTCCACCCTAATTAACCCCATTCCACCCTAATCTTCCCCACTCCACTCTACACTACCCCACTCCTCTTCCCCAATGTATCTCACTTGACTCCAATATCGACTCCACCCCACTCCAGTCTAATCTACCCCACTCCACTCTACCCCACTCCAGTCTACCCACTCTGATCCACCCAATCTAACCCACTCCCCTCTACCCCAATCTACATCACTCCATTCCACTTTCCCCAATCTACCACACGCCACTAAAATCTACCCTGCTCCAATCCAATCCGACCCACTTCACCTCAATCTACCCTACCCCTTTCCAAACTACCCTACTCCAATCTACCCCACTGCAAACGACCCTAAGATAGCCCTACTCACTCCATTCCATTCTACCCTTCTATAATCCACCTAATCTACCCCACCCCTATCTACTACACTCTAATCTACTCCACTCCAGCCTACCTCACTCCTTTCCACCCTGATGTGCCCCATTCCACCCTAATCAACCCCATTCCACCCTAATCAACCCCATTCTACCCTAATCATCCCCATTCTACCCTAATCAACCCCATTCAACCCTAATCAACCCCATTCCACCCTAATCTTCCCCACTCCACTCTACCCACTCCTCTTCCCCAATGTATCTCACTTGACTCCAATTTCTACTCCACACCACTCCAGTCTAATCTACCCCACTCCACTCTAGCCCACTCCAGTCTACCCACTCTAATCCACCCAATATACCCCACTCCCCTCTACCTCAATCTACAACACTCCATTCCACGTTCCCCAATCTACTGCCACTAAAATCTACCCTGCTCCGATTCAATCTGACCCACTCCACCCCAATCTACCCTACCCCTTTCCAAACTACCCTCTCCAATCTACCCCACTGCAAACGACCCTAAGATAGCCCTACTCACTCCATTCCATTCTACCCTACTATAATTCACCTAATCTACCCCACCCCTAGCTACTCAACTCTAATTTTCCCTAGTCTACTCAACTCCAACCTACCCCACTCCACCCCAATCTACCCTACTCCAGTCTACCATGCTAATCTACCCATCTCTCCAATCCACCCCACTCCATTTAACCCCCAATCTACCCCACTCTACCCCAATCTTCCCATTCCACTCTACCCCAATCTACCCCTCCCTACTCCACGCCGCTCCTCCAACTTAAGTTTTAGCCATGCTGAACAGAAGCCACAAAGCTGTACAACATGGCTAAAACACACGGCAAAGCCAATAGCTCTTGCATATGCAAGACCTATTGGCTTTGCCAATGCTTGTTTTCTCAACCCTGTTACAGCATGCAAATGTCTCTCAGATGAGCCCACGGTACAGACAACATGACTGTGACAGATGTGGTTTCTCAAGCAATACAGGTAAACTAAACAATACCGAAAGGGAGGACTAAAGCAACTGTGTTTGTATAGGCCCATATTGAAGATCATCAGCACTCCTTTCCTCTATTTTCCTCGTATTTCACACATACCAAAATACTCTGGGGCTAGCTGTGGCCTTATAACAGTAGATTTGTCTTTTCTCGATCTTCTGCAGTTAGCCGGGACCCTGAACAAGCAATCACGTGGATTGAGTCATCGCCTGAAGATTCTCGCTATGGAACAGTACACCTCGACCCTCGTGAGCGAGAGCGTGACCAGCACGACAAAAACAAAAAGTAAGTGAGATTGTGCATTTTCTTTGAAACCAGTGACATTTAACAATTACATTTCCAGTGAGCAGTCTCCACACTCTGGGTGTCAATCAATCAAATAACTTTATTTGATCTTAAAAATAAAGATCATATAAGTACTTTACATTATAGGCTGCATGATGGGTGTCAGCAGAGTTCTAGGTTTTATTTGGATTATGTAACCGTCTGTCTTTAGGTATTACTGATGTGTGGATGCACTGTGATTAAACCACACATGCTGCCAAAGATTCTTTACAAAAGGGGGTGGTGATGGACGGAGCATCTGAATCAATCAAACACTCACACCCAGTCAAAAGATCTGGGTTTAATCCATCACCGTTCTTTAGCCCACTCTGCCACCCCAGTTCAGACATGGCTATATACAAATCAGTCTGACCCTGTGCCTCATGGGAACAGTCCAGCCCGAACTGCCAAGCCATGTCTTCCCTGGACCGGAAACAAGCTTCAGAGGACCGGTTTCTGGCATTCCAGCCGTCTTCAGCCCGGCTTGCTTGAATCCAGTGGCAAAGTGAGCAAGGGACTCACGTCTGAGTATACCCTGCCACACTTATGGCGGCCAAAAGCGGTACAAAAGGGGGTGGTGATGGACGGAGCATCTGAATCAATCAAACACTCACACCCAGTCAAAAGATCTGGGTTTAATCCATCACCGTTCTTTAGCCCACTTTGCCACCCCAGTTCAGACATGGCTATATGCAAATCAGTCTGACCCTGTGCCTCATGGGAACAGTCCAGCCCGAACTGCCAAGCCATGTCTTCCCTGGACCGGAAACAAGCTTCCGAGGACCAGTTTCTGGCATTCCAGTCGTCTTCAGCCTGGCTTGCTTGAATCCAGTGGCAAAGTGAGCAAGGGACTCACGTTTGAGTGTGCTGGTCTCGGAAAGACATGGCTTGGTAGTTCGGACTGGACTGTTCCCATGAGGCACAGGGTCAGAGCTGATTTGCATATAGCCAGTGTCTAACCCAGGGTGGTGTGGAGTGCAAAAAAACAATGGATTTAGGCCCAGATCCTTGTACTGGGATGAATGTATGACATTGTTCTACATTCTGTCCATCAACTGTGTTTTTTGCAATTTTCACCCAAAGTGTGCTGGGTATACTCAGATGTGAGTCCCAGGCTCTCCTCACCACTGGAGTCAAGCTATCCAGGCTGGTGAAGGCTGATAGCCAGAAACCGGTCCTTGGATGCTTGATTCCGGTCTGGGAAAGACATGACTTGGTAGTTCGGACTGGACTGTTCCCATGAGGCACAGGGTCAGTGCTGATTTGCATATAGCCAGTGTCTAACCCAGGGTGGTGTGGAGTGCAAAAAAACGATGGATTTAGGCCCAGATCCTTGTACTTGGGTGAATGTATGACATTGTTCTACATTCTGTCCATCAACTGTGTTTTTTGCAATTTTCACCCAGAGTGTGCTGGGTATACTCGGACGTGAGTCCCAGGCTCTCCACACCACTGGAGTCAAGCTATCCAGGCTGATGAAGGCTGCTAGCCAGAAACCGGTCCTTGGATGCTTGATTCCGGTCTGGGAAAGACATGGCTTGGTACTTCGGACTGGAATGTTCCCATGAGGCACAGGGTCAGAGCTGATTTGCATATAGCCAGTGTCTAACCCAGGGTGGTGTGGAGTGCAAAAAAACGATGGATTTAGGCCCAGATCCTTGTACTGGGGTGAATGTATGACATTGTTCTACATTCTGTCCATCAACAGGTTTTTTTGCAATTTTCACCCCGTGTGTGCTGGGTATACTCAGACGTGAGTCCCAGGCTCTCCACACCACTGGAGTCAAGCTATCCAGTCTGATGAAGGCTGATAGCCAGAAACCGGTCCTTGGATGCTTGATTCCGGTCTGGGAAAGACATGGCTTGATAGTTCGGACTGGACTGTTCCCATGAGGCACAGGGTCAGAGCTGATTTGCATATAGCCAGTGTCTAACCCAGGGTGGTGTGGAGTGCAAAAAAACGATGGATTTAGGCCCAGATCCTTGTACTGGGGTGAATGTATGACATTGTTCTACATTCTGTCCATCAACTGTGTTTTTTGCAATTTCCAGCCAAAGATTCTTTGGCACGGTTTGGGCCTTTCAGTGTGTGTTAGTGTTATTCTGTGAAGGTTGTTCGCTATCAAAAGTGCATTTATGCCCAGACCATAATGGCAGACATTGTGGAAGTAGCTTTCCATTGACACATTTACTGCATGTGATTTTTAAAGCAGTGAGTTGTTCAACTACACGTCATGTGTTTTTTCAAACATTATTCACTATATTCTTCATTCTACAAAGTATGCATCAAGCTATGATGAAGAACATTTATGGACAAACCTCAGTAATGACCTTTTTTTTTGCTTCAATTATGTCTGGAGTTGGAGTTTTTGTGATCTTTCCTAAGAGGGGAGACGGGCCAGGTTGCTTTTTCACCAGAACAGGCACTACATGAGCAATCCCCACACTTATTTTTAAGGACTCTGCCTTCGGAAAGAGTGTGAAGGAACCGGAATATGGGATTGCAAGGTTGCTTCAAGGGAATCTTTGCCTGGAGGCAGGGAAGCCTAGTTGGGCTTCCAACTTTTTTAAAGCACTGCTTGGTGCTGTGGAAGAGTGCGTTGATCCCGTTCCATATTGCCAGTGAAGTCCAACAAGACTTGAAGAGGGGGCGACTGTAGGTAATAGAGTAGTAAATACCTTCCCTGGTTAAATTCTCTGGGATCCTCTGTTTATACTGATTTGCCCCTAGCGCCAGGAAGCCGCTTGGCCGCAGTGCGCTCTAGAAATATTTTTTTCATTTCATTTCATTTCATTTCATTTCATTTCATTTCATTTGCACCTTTTTATGCTGCACTTTCTGTATTTGGTGGGTATCGCAAACTCTTTCCCTGGGTAAAAGGTTTACCACTTCCTGGCAAAAGCATATCTAACGCAGGGTCACACAGCCTCTACATCTATGGACACCACACCTCTGTTAGGGCCCCACTATTCCTATTTCTGCAAGCCTCTGCAACATACATATTATCTGCACTTTAGGCCAATATGCCTATTCTTTTTAATTACTGGATGCTTTAGAATTTTTGTAAATGCAAATATCTGCAGTTGGCTGCTTCTTAGAGAAAACTGGATTCTTAAGCAATATTCAAAACGAAGGGAGGAAGTTGCAGTTTAGCTGGTCAGTTATACACCTCAATATCACTGTAGGGTTTCTTAACGGTGTGTGCTTGTGTTGTTCCACGCAGACTTCTTGATCCTGCCAACACCCCACAGTTTGATGACTTCAAGAAGTGTTACGGTGAGATCCTATACCGGTGGGGACTGCGAGAAAAACGGGCCGAGGTTCTGAAGTTTGTATCCACTCCGCCAGAACCCCACAGAGGTATTGGTGAGTATGTGTTGGTTGACACTACTTTTAGCAACCGAATGCTGGGAAGTAATATGTCAGCTTGTCTTCACAGAAGGGTGAGGTTGGGTAGGATATACGGAACACTGAATATCTTAGTAAGAAAAAGGAAAACAGTATGAATGTGTTTGCTACCCATTATTTGCACAAAATTAGTATACAGTTGTTAGACCTGGCATCTTTTGGCGTTTTTCCCCAGACTTTTTGTTTTCTGACCTCCTGGTTTTTACTCTGTTTTTGCTGGTTTAATGTATCTGCTCACTTTGTCACTGCTGTTCAGTGTTAAAGTGCAAGTGCTCCTGTTGTAAATTTTATTATGGATTGGTGTTTACATGATTGGCATATTTGGTTTACTGGTAAGTCCCTAGCAAAGTGCACTGTGAGTGCCAGGGCTCTTACATCAAATGCTGATGGTGGGCCTGCAGCTCTGGTTGTGCCACTCAGTGTCTGCGTGCAGTTTGTAACTGCGATGTCGACCTGGCAAGTGCACCCACATGCCAGGCTATAATCTTACCTGCTCTTACATGTAAGTCACCCCTAAGGTAGGCCAAGGTATCCCTGTGGGCAGGGTGCTGTGTATGGGAAAGGTAGGACATGTACTGGTGTGTGTGACATGTCCTGTTAGCGAAATACAGTGCAATACAATTTTCACTATATAAAGGCTGTCTGTCTCATAGGATAGAATGGGAGTTTACTTCAACATCTTATAAGCATAACTTCCCATTGGGACAAAATAGGAAAATGGTGTTTAGTATACCTGGACTCAGAATGTAAAAATGCATCTTTCAATAAAGATGATTTTTATGTTTTGTGTTTGAAAATACCACTTTTACTAAGTAGGTATTTTCTCACTTAGCCATCCTGTGTGCCTCTGCTGGATTTGTAGATTGACTGTCTGGCTTTGGAGTGACAGGACGTGGTAATGTGCATTCTTTTCAGACAGCCACTTGGGGGGTCAAGGTATGTCCTGCCTTTCCTGGACGAGTCAGGGCTGATCTGAATAGAGCTGGGCTGCATTTAATATAGGGGGAGGAGATTTCTGCTTTAGACAAGGCTGTCTCCACCTCCTGCCGGGAATTTGGGCCAGTGAGGATCAGACTGGTTTGGACTAGGTCCCTGCCAAGAAGAAGAGCTCTCAAGAGGAGTATTGCCCCTTTGCTGTATTGTTGCTTTGGGGGTTGGCCTGCAGTTGCTGCTTCTGCCTTGGGTAGTGAAAGGACTGGACTGAGCTTTCTCTGCTTGCGCTAAGTATCTCCAAGTGTTTGAAGTAGAGCTTGCCTCCTGTTCTGAAGTCTCAGGGATTGCAAAGACTTCACCGACATCTGGGAACTGCTTCTGGAACCATTGTTTCAGTTACCACAGAGAGGGAAAAGTAACTGACTCTGTTGCTGGCTCCGTGTCCTGATGGCACCGTAGAAGGCACTGCCGCATCTCGCACTGCAACCCTGTCTCACCCACAACAACCAATGCCGCCTCCACCATGACGCTGCTTGCACGGTGACATGTGGGCCCCGCTTGCCGCACCGCCTCGCTTCACTTTGCCGCCCTTGTCTCTCTGACGCTATCGCTGCCTGCTGACTTTTTCACTTGTGACCGCATCATGACTGGGGGCACCACTCGTTAGTCTCATGACGCACCGCCTCGTCACACACCGTATTCTGGGCCAACCGACACCAACTCCCACTAACCTAACCGGCTCTGTTGCTTGCACCGTGACCTGTCAGCAACACAACGAACACTACCTCACTCCACATTGCATCTCTGGTCTCACTGATGCAGCGGGACGACCCTGATGAGGCTTTGAAGCTCTTTTTCGGCGAGTAGCACGCTACTCCTCAACCCATAAAGGATTAGTGGTGAATTAGTATAGTAAAATATGAAATTAATTTGAGCAGTGGATATGTTTGTAAGTTATTTCGATTGAGAAGGATAGCGATTGCTACCCCAGATGAGGTGTTGAAGTGATTTTTCAGTGAGTAGCACGCTACTCCAGAACCCATAAAGGATTAGTGGTGAATTAGTATAGTGAAATATGAAAGTAATTTGAGCAGTGTATATGTTAGTATGTTATTTGGATTGAGAAGGATAGGGGAGAGATAGAAGAGGGAAAAGGTTTGCATTTATATAGCGCTTGCTACCCCTGATGAGGTGTTGAATGTAGTGAAATATGAAAGTAATTTGAGCAGTGGATATGTTTGTCCGATTGAAAAGGGAAAATGTTTGCATTTATATAGTGCTTGAGCCACCGGAGGAGGTATTGAAGCGCATTTTCAGTTAGTAGCAGCCTATTCCAGAACCCAGACGGGATTAGTGGGATTTAATATAGGGAAATATGCAATTAATTTGAGTGGTGGACATGTTAGCTTTTATTTGGATTGAAAAGGAATAGTGGAGGGATAAAAGAGGGAAGGAGGAATAGAGGTGGGATTGGTCTAGAATTTTGTTTTTTCTTTAGTTTTTTGGGGGGTTCATAGCAGTAGGAGTGGGTTTGGCACGAGTTAAGGTGGGTGAAAGGGTTGAGTCAAAGGTAAGGGTATAGAAAGGCTTATTTGGGAGAATTGAATAGTAAAAGGTATGAGATTATGTAAGAAAAGGTAGAGCATGGAAGAGTCTAGAAAGGATTATTTTGGGGATTATAGTAGTGGTATAAGTTTTAGGATGAATAAGAGAGTGGAGCTAGAGGTTATATTGATGAAGGTATAGGGTGAGAAATAGGGTAGTGCGTTGAAAGAGTAGTAGAATGAGGTATGAGATGAGCCAGAGTTGAGGCAGAAGATATATTGAGAGTGGCATATGATAAGAAATAGGGCAGTGCATTGGATATGCTGATCTGAAAGAAACAGTTAGTTATAAATTCCTTACCTTAGAATGACCCCCAGACGTCAGAATGGATCCAGAAAGTTTTTTGTCAGCAGTACCCCTGCACGTCGGAAGGTGGCGTCAGTCGACTCCGCGTTTGGTGGTTGGCGTTTTGGTCGCCGGGATGACGTCGCAGTAGCTACCTAGACGTCGCCCTCACGCACTGACATTAGTTCTTTCTTTTTCCGCGCCAGCCAGCGCAGATCCGGAGAGAGCGGTACCTCCAGTCACTTTTTGACTGACTTTCTGGCGACTTTTGTCAACATCGTTTTTGAGTCTTCGACTCGGTGCACGTCAGGGAGGCCCGGCTTCAAGGCTTGCGGTTCCTGTAGCCAAATGATGTTGGTGATGTATCTGCACTGCGTGTGCCTCTTCTGCCTGGAGCGCGACCACAACCCCAAGTCGTGCTCCAACTGCCGGACCATGAATGAGCAGTCATGAAAGCTTCTTGAGGCAGGGCAGTCGGCTCCACGCCGCTCAAGGTCCCAGTCGCGTAGGAGGTCGAGGAACCAGTCACGAAAACACCATCATTCTTCATCCAAGTCTTCTCACTCCGGTCATGTAAGTCGAGGCACAAGAAGAAGTCAAAGAAGCACTGTCGCTCTTCGACTTCTCCCTTCTATCGGCCGACGCGACGAGGGATCCGGGTTGTGACGCTCTGCGTGCGAAGCCTGAAGGGTAGAATCCGGGTTTCCCTTCCGGGACCTGGAGCGACTCCTGCCCAGCTTAGTCAATTTTACGAAGCGATGCACGCCATCTTTGGGTAGCCCGACTCCGCTGGCGCGCCTTCGGGGCCCTTGAACTCAGCTGGGTGCCCTGGGGCTTCGACGCTGGTAGCTTTGGCTTCGGCACCGCAGGGCCCCCTTGGATCCTGGCCTGGATCCAGATCGGTGCTGGTCGACCTAGTTACACCACCCCCGCTTCCACCAGCACCACGTCTGCAGCCGATGCCCGTTGTGTCCCCAGCAGGCGTCGACCCCGGCCTCCATCCCGATATAGACACGGAGCCTGACCAGCGTCGACCAACGCCGGAGCCGGCGCCGACAGATACTTTTGTGCCCCTGGCTCTTTGAGACCAGATTGGCAGCCAGAGGAGGGTGAGGAAGACTGGGAGGGGTCTGTAGACCCTTTGACTGACCAGTTAGGTTATGAACCGGACTGGAGAGAGGAACTGGGGGAAGCCAGTGATCTGGATACCTCACCAGACCTTGGCATGTTGTCTCCTCCTACCGTGGCTACGGTGGAGGGAGCGTCTTACGCATTGGTGTTGTGTAGGGCGGCCGAGGCTCTCAGCCTCGAGCTGCCTACGCTGGCAGTCAGGACTAACCTCCTGACAGAGGTGCTTCAACCGGCAGCTAGCTCTTCTGAGCCCCTGCTGCCGTTTAATGAAGCCCTGACAGACATTCTTTTGGGCACCTGGTCCAGGCCCAATGCAGGGGCTCCTGTGGATAGGATGATTGCCTGACACCACCGCCTCCCCCCGGGCAACCCCACCTTCCTCTCCCAACATCCCACCCATGAGAGCTTGGTGTTCCAAGCCTCCACTTCCAAGGGCCCATTCCCTGATGCTCCACCTGATAGGGAATCCAAGAAGCTGGACCAGCTCGGGACTGCGGTCGGTAAACACTGCATGTCTGTTGGGCTTTTACAACCACTCCGGGTGGATACTGTTGCGCAAGTGCTGCGCCAGTGCCCGGAGGAGGCCTGGGCGGTACTCTCTACGGCAGTTGCCGAAGGGAGAGACGCAGCAAAGTTTATCATCCGCTGTGGGCTGGATACCGCCAACTCACTAGGCAGGACAATTTCTAGGTCGGCAGCTCTTCAACACTACGCCTGGTTGCAGTCGACTAGTTTTTCAGGGGATGTCCAATCCACCTTTATGGACATGCCGTTGCCTATTCGGTGACAAAGTAGACAATGCGTTGGAGCGCTTTAAGGTCTCTCAGGCTACCTGCCCGCCCAGAGCAGAGCCACAGGTCAGTGCAAGCTGTTAAGCCCCAGCGTGGTCAGGGACATGGAATTATAAAAACTGAGAGGAAGCCCTTATGCCAAAGGAATAGGGTACCATATGAATATGTAATCATAAAGGTTTTCCTTTGGACAGCACTATGCAACCAACAAAGTATATTGCCTGAGTATAGTCTCCATCTTCATCACTCAATCACATCCATTATACTGAGAATCTGAGAATATTTCTGTATATCCAAGGGTATGTTTATATATTGAGCACCAGGTTAATAATATCTCTGGGCTTCAGTGGCAAACACCTCCTGTTGTCAACATTGCAGGTCCATAAATCGACCATAGGGTGTATGCCTGCCAGCAAATCCTTATCATAGGATCGCTGCATGAAGTTCCATGACCTTTACAACTTTCATCATAAAAGGAGCACGAAATCATAAGAACCATATTTTTAGCAACAAAAGGTTTAACTTGAGGATATTCTATGCAGACTCTTTGTACTAAGATCGTAAGAGTACAGCTTCTTCTACTGACAAGATTTCTACATTATTTAGCCCCAGATTCTATTTTTCCGCTTTGGGGCATTTGGAGATCTGAGTAAGATACACCCTATGGTCTATTTATGGACCTCCAATGTTGACAACAGGATGTGTTTGCCCCTGAAGCCCAAAGATATTATTAATCTGGTGCTCAAGATATATACATATCCCCTCAAACCTCTATTACATAGGATGGGATTTTTACTTTTACTTTTTTTATCAGCTTGAGAGAGTCATATAACGTTGGTCTTGATAAAGATGGCATTATAATTCTTCCATCGAAACGCGTTGACGCCTGAGTTGTTAGGAACACAATCCCTATTATTACTGAGACTCTCGAGTGCCCATAGAGCACAGCACCCAGTCTCAGTCATTGAGGAACAATTATTACGGATGTGATCAGTTTAATGACAAGGTCCTTGATCTCCTATTTGTACTCTCGCACTTTTTTAAAACTTATGTCGCTTGATATTTTCTATTGTGTCTTCTGAATGAATTTATGGAATTTGTTTTGCTTTTTACATTTTATGACACTGTGTTATTAATTGTGTAGATCTGTTATCTTGATTGTGTGTCTTTTGTCGAATAAAACATTTTAAATCTTTTGTTAATAGTTTGGTACATTATAGTAGCCTTGGGTATACAGACATATTCTCCGATTCTGAGCGTAATGTATGTGATTGAGCGATGAAGTTGGAGACTGTAGTCAGGCAATATACTTTGTTGTTTGCATAGTGCTGTCCAAAGGAAACCTTTATGATTACATACAGGGACATGGAAACCACTGCCATGGTACTGGGAGCCAGCGGGCGGGCTAGTGCACCACAGCACCCTCTGCAGCAGCCTCTAAACCCTCCTAGTCTGACCATTCAGGGGCACCAATCGCCAGTGGGCGGCAGGATTCGCCATCACCTCCCTCACTGGCGCCCCATCACGTCGGACAGGTGGGTTGTGCAAATAGTCTGAGGGAGCTACTCCCTCCTCTTCGAGCCTACCCCTCCATCCATACCACCTCAGTACCATCGCATGTCGGAGGATCATCTGACCTTTCTCCAAGTTTCGGCACGCTTGACCAAGGGGGCCATTCAGCGAGTTCCTGTCCCAGAAGAAGGCCTTGGTTGCTATTCCCAATATTTTCTGGTCCCAACAAGGACAAAGGCCTGTGTCCTATCTTGGATCTCAGGGACGTCAACTACTTCCACCGGAAGGAGAAGTTCAAATTGTTGGCGCTAGCTCAGGTCCTGTCTGCCCTCAACCCTGGAGACTGGATGGTAGAGTTGGACTTGCAGAACGCTTATTTTCTCATCCCTGTCTTGCCAGCCCACCGGCGTTACCTGCAGTTCACGGTAGGCCATGAGCACTTTCAGTTTACGGTGCTCCCCTCTGGCCTTACCAGCGCCCCTTGGGTGTTCACGAAAGTGATGATGATGGTCGCAGCTCATCTGCGCAGATCAGGGGTTCCAGTCTTCCCCTATCTAGACGACTGACTGTTGAGGGCGGGTCGCCCCAGGCTGTCATCCCCCACCTCCAAACTACTGCCGACCTCCTGCACTCGCTCGGGTTCTCCATCAACGTGCTGAAGTCACACCTGACTCCCTCTCAGAAGCTCCTCTTTATCTGAGCGGTTCTGGACATGTCGCTGTTTCGGGTCTATCCTCCCGAACTGCGAGTCAGGGATATTCGGGGTATGATTCCGATCTTTCAGCCTCTAAACCGGGTTTCGGTCAGAATGATTCTGAGGCTGCTGGGCCTCATGGCCTCCTGCATCCTGCTGGTGGATCATACCAGGTGGCATATGATGGCTCTGCAGTGGGACCTTAATTTCCAGTTGGCACAGTATCAGGGGAATCTGTCCGATTGCGTTCAAATCTCAGAGGGCACTGCACAACAATTGCAGTGGTGGCTATCGATCCAGAATTGGGTCAATGGCAGATGCATCTCCCTTCCCCAACCAGAGTTCACAGTAGTGACAGATGCATCACTTCTGGGATGGGTTGGCCACATGGCGGAAGCAAGAGCAGAGCCCTCTGGTCTCTGGCAGGCTCCGGGCTCCACATCAACCCCTTGAAGCTTTGGGCGATTCGTCTTGCACTCAAAGCATTCCTTTCCTCTGTCCGGGGAAAAGTAGTGCAGGTGTACACAGACAACACCACCGCCATGTGGTACTGCAACAAATAACCCGGGGTGGGGTCGTGAACCCTATGTCGTGAACCCTATGCCCTCCACCTCTGGACAATTCTGGAACATCAGGGCATATCCATGGTGGTTCAACATCTGTCAGGTTCATTGTACGCCAGGGCGGACAAACTCAGCCACGGGTTCATGACGGATAATGAATGGTGTCTTTACTTGCAGGTGGTGCAAGGTCTCTTTCGACAGTGTGGAGAGCCTTGCTTAGATCTATTCGCCACCGAAGAGAACGCGGATGTCAGCAATTCTGCGCTTTGTAATTTCCAAGGCGGCACTCGCTAGGCAACGCTTTTCGGCGCGAGTGGAGTTGTGGTCTTCTATACGCCTTTACCACTTCTGCCCAGAGTGCTGAAGAAGATCACGTGCAGCCGGGCCCAAGTCATTTTGTGGCTTTGGATCAGGCACAAAGAGTCTAGTATTCCAAGCTGCTCAACATGGCCATCGATCCTCCGATCAGACTGCCTCTTCGGGAGGATCTTCTGTCACAGCAGCAGGGGACTGTCCTCCACCCGAACCTGGCCAGCCTCCACCTCCTTGCGTGGAGATTGAGCGGCACAATTGATGTCGTTCGACCTGCCTCCCGAGGTCTGTGATGTTATCTTGTCAGCCAGGCGTGCCTCCATTAAGACGGTATACGCCTGCAGATGGAACAAGTTTGTGGCATTGTGCACAGCAAAGGCTGTGGATCCCCTTTCTGCCCCTCTTTCTAAGATTCTCTTGTTCCTCCTTTCTTTGGCCCAGCAGGGCTCTACTCTGGGCACTCTAAAGAGCTACCTCTCAGCCATTTCAGCCTTCCCTTTTCAAGTCCCCTGTTGTAAATCGATTCTTAAGGGCATTACTCATCTCTTTCCTCCTGTTCCCTTCGTAATGCCCCAGTGGGACTTGAACTTGGTTCTTACATATCTTATGTGCGCTCTCTTTGAGCAGCTACATAACTGTCCTCTCAGGCTTCTAACTTTGAAAACTGTCTTTCTGGTGGCAATCACCTCTGCGCGCAGGGTGAGTGAGCTACAAGCTCTTTCTTCCAAGCCTACCTTTCTGGCTGTTCATCTTGACATGGTCGGCCTTAGAACTAGACCTTCCTTTCTTCCCAAGGTGATTACTTCTTTCTACATTGGCTAAACCATCACTTTCCCCGCCTTCTTTCTGCCTCTGCATCCTTCAAAAGAGGAAGAGAGGCTCCACCGTCTGGATCTAAAATGTGCGCTTTCCTTCTATTTGGATCGCCCCAAACAATTCCTGGCAGAGGACCAGCTCTTCGTTGGTTACGTGGGCGCCAAGAAAGATCGGTCTGTGCACAAACGGACCATCTCCAGGTGGGTCGTTTTGTGCATCAAAAGCTTGCTATTCTTTGGCAAAGAAGGAGCCTCCAGTGGGACTGCACGTGCATTCCAGCGGGGCGACGGCAGCTACCACTGCTTTGGGACAGGGAGGACCCCTTAATGACATCTGGCAGGCTCCTACTTGGGCATCGCTGCACACCTTCACCAAACACTACTGCTTGGACAGCCAAATCCGGAGAGACAGCTTCTTTGGCCGTTCTATTCTCCAGGACTTTCTGGTGTGAACTTAGTTCGCAGACCCACCTCTGGGCTTGGTATTGCTGGGGTATCTATTCTAAAGTAAGGAATCTATAACTAACTTTTTCTTTCATATGAACAAGTTACTTACCTTCGGTAACAATATATCTGTAAGAAACATAGGTTAGTTATAGATTTCTTACTGCCCCACCCATCCTCCCCATTCTGCGAACTTACTTTTAGGGTCAAGTACTTCCTTTCAGGGCCCTAGTTTTGTGCACCAGTGGTAATTGTCTTGCATGGCTCTGCACTTCTGGCGTGGAAAGTCATGTACAAAACTGATGTCAGCGCCCGAGAGCGGTGTCTATGTAGCTACCGCGATGTCATCCCCGAGACCACTACGCCAACGACCAACGCGGAGTCGACCAACAACACATATATGTGGGTACATATCTATAGTCCCAACAAATGCTATATACAGGGGAATATGCTGTATATTTCTGTTTGGGTATGGTAGTTGTGTGGGCAAGAGCCAATTCTCGAGTTTTTTTCTGAAGATAAGGTGGTTATCTGTGAATCTTATATTGGGGATAAAAGAGTTCCATAGTTTGACTGCTTGAACAGAGAAGGATGTGCCGGCCATTGTTTTTTCCCTGTACATTGGGATTTTGAAGCGAGGTGTTATTCTAGATCGGAGGTTCCCTTGTTGAATATATTTGGTGATTTTATGCCAGATGAAGAGCGGTCCTATTCCACATATTGCTTTGTCAGTGATACAAAGCAGCTTGAACGTGGATCCTCTGGCAACCGGTAACCAATGCAGGGTTTTCAAGGCATGGGAGATGTGGGCTTGTGGCTATATATGTAAGAGTAGTCTAGTAGCTGACTTCTGAATTAGTTGTCATTTCCTAGTCATTAAAAGTGATCCGTCGTAGAAGCTATGGGCGTAATCAAGTTTGGACAGAAGAGATATGGTAGCCTGGACCTTGTCTGGAAATCCCACATGGTGCAAGATTAGTCGCAGAGTTTTTATTGTAACAAAGCTTGATCTTGCTAGTATGTCAATTTGAGCATTCATTGATAGCTTGAAGCCCATGGTCATTCCGAGGTTTCTTACTTCGTTTGATACTTTAGGCGGTGTTCCCAGATCATCAGGCCAGACGGTGGGTGGGTTATAATTTCCAATCGCCACACATGAGTATTTCTGTTTTGGAAGCATTCAGTTTGAGATGGGTCCATGTCATCCGTTGATCCTCAGCTCTGAGACAACTGAAAATTGGTGAGTTTCCAATGTCTTTTCGGCATTTTAGTTGAAGGAGTATTTGTGTCTTATCTGCATAGTTATACCACGTGAGGGGAAATTGATTGTACAGTGCCGGTAATGACTTCATGTAGATGTTGAAAAGCATTGGTGAGATGATAGTTTTGAGGGACCCCTGCTTTGGTGAAATATGGTTTGAATGAGAAAGGGTGAGGGGTGGTATGGATGACATTAGTTCTATTGTGAAGGTTAGATGTGATACAGCCTAGAGCAGTCCCCTCTATGCCGGCTTCATAGAGTCTTTGTATTGGAGTGTCATGGTCAACTTTGTCAATGGTAGCCGAGCTGCCCAAGAGAAGTAGCGCAGCCACCCAGTTGTGGTCAACTATGTTCTTAAGGTCATCCCAGATGGCAACGAAGGCTGATTCTGTGCCTCTTCCTGGGTGGAATCCTGTGTGGAAGACTGAAAGTATGGCATTATCTTCAATGAATTGTGACATCTGAGCGTATGCTGCTCTTTCTAGCAGTTTGTCCAGGAAAGTTCCATTTGTAATCGGTCTGTAGTTGTCTGGTTTCAGCGGGTCCAGGTTTGTTTTCTTTATCAATGGGCTTATGTATGATTTTTTTAGTTCTTCTGGAAATATTCCTGAAGTTGAGGAATTGCGGATGATTCTGCTTACTGGTGTGGTAGCAGTGGCTGTTAGAAGAATTCTCTTAAAGGTTTGTGGTGGACAAGGGTTAGAAGTATTGCCAGCAGACCTGCTTGCTTTGACCAGGTCCATAAATTCATCGTGTGGAGGAACGGAGAGGCTGGGTTAGAGCATTCTTGGATTGTTGCTTTGGAAAAGGGTTGGTGCTGGTGCTTTGTCATTGTTTTAAATACGAATCCAACGTGTCTGCTTTGGCCTTGTAATGATTTGCAAGTTTGTCTGTGAAATCTTGAGTAACGGGATGAGGTTCTTCTGGGCAATTTGGTTTACGATATTAATCGAGAATTTGATAGAATTCTTGATTTGCACAATTAACATTTGGAAATCTGTCTGAACAGTACCATTTGTTCGCTTTTTTGATAGCCAACTTGGATAATCTGTTAAGTTCCTGTGGGTGAAGTTTGTCTTGATTGGGGTTTGTTTTGAGCCAGACACGTTGCAGCTTCCTAATTTGTTGTTTTATCTCTGTATCACCAAGTAAAGGATGTATTGATGTGTATTGCTTCTGCAGCATTTATGTGGTTTAGATTCACATGTAATGCTTGCTGCAGCCATCAATTGGTTGGCACAATAATTCAAGTGGTTTTCAACATTGAAGAAGAAATGACAAGTCTAATGAATGCTTCTGCCTGCCAATTACTAACCTCATGATTATCACATAGGAAGCAGACTAGATCTGGTAAAGTTGAAAGAGCTCTCCACTGGTTTGATATACAATGGCTCCAGTTCAGCTCCAGTTCGACTCCAGTTCGACTCCAGTGCTTCCCCAGATGTATACAGTGTCACCCAGTGTACTCTGACATCAGCCCTTTTTTTCCTCTTCCCTCCAATGCGGATCCGGAATTTTCCTCTGCTTGAATTTCATATAAGTATTTTGTTGTGTCTTTAGTGAACATACACCCCCACACGGAAAAAGTCAAGAATCCATAGATGTCATCCCTGCCACTCTCAGGAATTCTTTTCGGACCCCCATGATGTCTGTCCTTGGAGTATGGATCGTGGGCACGCCTCCACATCGACTTACGGTCGAGGCTTCATACTGGATGGCTATCGAGAACTGGGAGGGAACTTCTTTTATGTTTTCAGGCCAGTATGGGCCGTGGAGAAGCTGCTTCTTCAGATCCCATTTTTTTCAATAGAGGTATGGCTGTGTTCTGCAGGGTGTCTTACTGCACCATGTTTCAGAAGTATCAAACAATGAACTCTTCCTGTTCTTGCTGTCACTCCCATTCACGGGGCAGGTTTTCTGGTCGAATGGCCAGTTTCCCGAGGCGGCCCTCAACATCATCTTCAGATCCATCTTCTGTTTGTGAGTACATAAGCCCAGCACTGGTGCCCGGCTCCTTTCCAGCTGTGTGCCCATTGCTGCAAGACCAACTCCAGGCCTTTCTGGCTTCTGCTTCTGACCTCGCTCAAGTGGCAGCTCTCGCCTAGTGTTTTTTTCTTCCTATGTTAAAGCCTCCTCTTCTCCCTCTGGTGTACTTTCGGGCCCCAGGGCACCTCCAAGACTTTTGACTATGCATCTGTCAGCAACCTCTACTCCAGCCCCCTTGGAGGTCTCTTACGTCTCTCAAGCCTGGCAGCCCCTCTTTTTCTATCAAAGGACTTGGCAGTTGTTTTGTTATCCAGTCCAATATGGATGTCATCTACTCAGCCCGTTTTGGTTACTTCTATTGATGCAAAGCTGTTTTTGGCACAGTGGATCACATGGGGAGGGCCACCTTGGCCTTCTTGCAGGTGTTGATCAGGCTACAATTGAGGGTGTTCCTATTCATGTTTACTGGCAGGTTGCTTGTAGTTGTGCCCAACTCGAAATGACCATCAATTTCAGCCTTGTAATCTGTCTCCTTGAAGGTGTATTTCTTTGGGCTCCTAATTGTTCCTGAATTGATTCAAGGCTGGATTTTACCACCTCTTTGATGAAAACGCTTCCATGGCCTAAGATGGAATTATACGATGAAGAGCCTATGCCTGATCTTATGCACAAATCGTACATCACCAGCGCACAGGTGATTCAAATGCTTTAAGAGCTTATTGCCTTACAGGCATTAAACGCCTTCTCATCTGATCGAGAGCAGTTTGCCCCTTGCGGTGCTTATGGGGCTGTTCTCCCTTCGAAAATTACTATGACCAAAAGCAGCAATTCTCTTCTTCCTCTTCCCCATCCAGGCTTATTAATACACCTTTTTGGCAGTGTGAATGCCTCATTGGAAGGAAGATCGACATCCTGACATTCGCTCTATAAGGGGCCACTGAAACTGTCAGGTTGTATGTGAGGATTTGTCCTCCTTGTTGGGAGTTGGTATGCTTAACTTTTGTTCTTTCTGCTCTTCTGTCTTTCATACCATTTTCTCTTGCACAGTTCTGTCACTTTCTGAGACAGATGCAATAGCGTGGACTACAGATTTTGCCGAATTCCCTTGTACTAGGGAGGCTCTTGCGTAGTTCCTGCCAAAGGTTCTTTAGCTATGTAAGCTGGGCCTTGTATAGTCTGCCCTTCAGAATGAATGTTTCATTCTTCAGTCCTGTGAACTAGATGATATTTGTGTTCTGTGCTGGATTTCATCTGTTTTCAGCTTTTCTGTTCTGCTGTTTGGCATAGCATCCACACTTTCTTTCCTCACACAGTTCATGTTGTTTATGATTGTGCATTTTTGTGTTTTGTTATGTGGCCTTACCATGTTTCAGGCTCTGGATACTGGCAGTGGACCTGCTGGGACAGAGCTATTTGTCTTCTAGACCTGGTCATTGTCTGTTGGTCTAGGGATTTTATTCAGCCATTTCATATCACTAGCAGTCTACACCCCATGTTTCTTGGTTGTATTGGTGGGTGCCTTCAGGTTCTTACGTTTCCTGTAGTATGCTAGTGTTTTTAGATGTGTTTCTGCTATTTTGGAGGACTCCCCTTACACAAAAGAGGGGGTAGACCCTTGCTCCAGTGTCTAGGATATAGATGATATGGCATCATGACTAAGATTGCAAGACTGTTGCCCACCATTTGCCTGACCAATGGGCTTACCCTTAGGATAGGTGGTCTTAATTTGTGTTGCTTCACCGTCGTATAGTGTACCTTTCTCTGTAGGATGTTGGAGCTATATTTTCGGTTGGACTTGGGATTGTCTTGCCTTTCATGACATCTTTCAGTTTTGTTACCCTTTCATTCTGTTACGGCTACCTCTGAGAGATTTTCTCTCTTGGGCATAACTGATTCTCATTGCATGGCTTCTGTCTTTCTTCAGTTTTCTAGGTTAGAAGGCTGCCCTGTTAAAACTTGGGCAAGTGTTTTTATTTAAAGGCATGTCAGCTAATTGTGTTAAGAATCATGTTCTGGATTTCTGCTCGCTTGCCACTGCTTTTGGTAGAAACTGCTTCACTGTTTATGCAGAGCATGTGTACCTGTGAAGATTCACATATGCCCACCTCCTCTCCAGAAGCCAGTGATGGGCACAGGTGTCTTCTCTTTCTTATCATCTTACCTTTTTCATAGTACACTAATCTTCCATAGTACACTCAACTATTCCCCCACAAGTCAATAAGACAGTCTGAGGTGGTGCTGTTGTTCTGGTTCATGTGGACCAATGCACAAGTCTTGTGCCTTGAGAAATCTTTGAAGAAAACTAAATTGCAAACGTCCGGGTCAATCACTAGATGACAGGAATATGCAAAGCACGTCTAATCTACAGCAAGCATGCTATAGATAGTTACAGCTAAGTAAGGTTTACAGTATATAATAGTGCAAGAGGTAGTAAACATTGCTGATATGTCTACGATTACATCCTGGAAATTCCTGTGTTTAGTCCTGCGGTACAAGGACTTTAACTAAACATACCTTCTGGAAAGGTCATCCTAGTTGGGAAGCCGACAATCCTAGCACGACTAAAAATACAAAGTTGTCAAAGACTGCATGCTACATGAATGTTGTCTCAACCATAACACAATAGAGGAGTGCGTTTTCCAGAAAGCAAGAGACAACAAGGCAAGCATTTAACATGCACCCACGAGCAGTGAATCAACAGCAGGCTACAGAATGGCAGCTGCTTCGGCAGAGCTACATCTGTTCAAATGAGGCAACAGTCCTAGTGGGATGAGTGGCTTCTGTATGGGCACAACTCACCCAAAGCAATGGGTTGCCATCCTTGGCATATAGAGGGTATTATAGGCATTATTGTGGCCCTCCTTGGCATATTGAAACCACTCTTGGAATTATGGTGGCCCTGACTAAGGTGTATATCATTGGCCTATTGTGACAATCCTAGGCATCACTTTGCCTGTCCATGGCAAAATGGTGGCCTTTGTACCAGATGAGTATGCTTTGCTTTTAGTCAGCAGCCTTGAAAGTATTGCTTGACGGGAATTACTATGGGCAGCATGGATATATGATAAATTCCCATATGTCAGACCCTGCTTTTGGAGAGACAGAACAAGCAGGGGCTATCTGGCCATGCTAGTGAGGTTTGGAGTCATTTGCCTATAATGCCCTGGGGCCAATACTAGGGCTCTGGACACTGGGCCAGGCACAACCCCTTAAGCAGTTGATGCTCAGTGGTAGTATTTGCCTGCAGTCACACTCTTCTCAGAGACAAAATGTGGAGATACAATAAGCTCAGCACTCAAAAGACACCCAGGAGTGTATTAATCTGATTTCCCAGTCCAATGCTTATTGTAAAGGAGCTTTATATAGCGTTCAACTACTCACTTTGGGTTTCCCAGCACTTAAACGGCAGGTTAGATCTATCCAAGTCTAGCTAACTCAAAACAACCAGGTCTTCAGCTGTCTATGGCAAGTCGTAAGCGAAGGACAGCTTCTCTGCTCAGCTGCAGAGGTTGAAGTGACTGCTTAGCTCTGTAAATGAGAAGTACTTTAATACACAATAAAACTAAATATGCGCTCTACAAAAGGTTTCTGATGGATACTTCTAATCGCAGAATACTTACCTTGTGAATATCCCCAAGTGCTAGACTGGATCCTGTGTGCCAGTAGTTGGTGTTGTGTGGTTGCGTGTCCAATCCACTCTGCCCCAGAAGTGATGACCGAAGCCATACATAGGTGCCACCCATAAGCGCTGACATCAGTTCCATTCTTTCCTCGTCTTTGTATGCTGATTCAGAGCTAGCTCTGCTTTTTTCTTATCAAGTTACAATTCGTTTTCTCTACAATTTTCCACATGGTGTAAGGAAAATTTCACCTCCTATGACCATAGCCACAGGCTTTAAGTCTTGTAGGGACTGTCGAAAATGTCTGTGAAATATTCCCACCAGGTATGCCTCTGGTGTCTAGTGTTGTGTCATGAATGCAAGTTGTTCAGGGAGTGGGCCCTGATGAATCCGAAGCTGATCAGGGATTGCAAAGCCAAGCTGTACTTTACCGAACATCACCGAAAATCATTTAAAGACCACACCTGTTCAAAGTCTAGGACTTGGACCTGGTACCGCAAAAGATCTTTATAGCACTGCAAATCTTTGGGTAAGTCAAAGGCGAAGAAAAAGTTTAGGAAATCCGAGCGTACCTCATCCCAGTCTCACTGTTCTCCTTCGGAGAAGTTGCAAGGATACCAAAATGCTTTGCGGTCTCGTTCCCTGTCGCCTTCCAAGAAACCATTTCCGCAGCTTATTCTGATGCAACCAGAGTTTCCAGGTCCATCTCCAAACAGATTGTGGCATTTAAAGGTAGCATACTTTGCATTTTCAACACCTTACCAGTTCCTTCTGGTTTGCCTTCAGGCCCCATGGATCCTCAAAGGCCTCCATCTGGGTTGCCATTTTAGGGTCAGGCCTCGGCACCAGTTATGCCTTTGCAAACTGCTTTGGGTTCAGCTGCTAATCCAGACCTGAGTCCAAACCCAGCAACATGATACACACTGCTCATGCCTCATCTGCGCAAGCACGATCAACTGACATCAAGCCATAATGCCGTTTGGTTCAGAACGAACTCTGTCCCGACCTCATAAGAAATTGCACCCGGTGTCAATCCTGTCTGATTCAAATAAGATGATGCCTCTACCTATAAGCTGCCTACTTCAGCAACTTTTTTTGTGTTGGACTCTGTTAACATGGACCTGCAAGAGACATCTGGACCCTGGTGTGGGATTGGTGCTCACCCACACACACTGGTCCTTCACCATGGTCATTAGAAGGGTGGAGGGTGTGCTAAATCTGAACGTCCTTCAGTTGAAGTAAAGACAAAAGTTGTCATGGAGATTCTGCAACCAGGACAATTCTCATCAGAGCCTCTACTTCCGTTTTAATGAGGAACCTGCTGCCGCCCTTATGGGTACCTGCGATAAACCTTACTCTTTCCCTTCAGTGAGCAGACTAGTGACACATCACCATAGCCTGCTCCGGCGACCCAGTCTTTCTGACCCAGCATCATGCACCAGAAAACCTAGTGGTACAGGCTTCCACCAGCAGGGTCAACCTAAACTCCTTCCCTACAACCCCTCCAGATAAGGAGTTGAAAAGAATGGAGGTATTTAAATGTTTTCTTCTGCTAGTCACATGATCTACTGCACCCCACTCATTCCGGCTTCCGCACCAATCTAAGCACCGAAACAGCACTTCTGGAAGTTTCGGAGGCGATTAAGGAGGGGCTGGACTCGGGCGGCAAAGCGATGCTGGTGATGCTCGATCTGTCGGCGGCCTTCCACACCGTTCCCCACGAGGGTCTCCTCGCCAGACTTTATGAGATCGGTCTGAGGGGGACAATGTTCAGCTGGTTTCGGTCTGGGCCTCTGCTGGTTCCGCCGAGATGTCGTCATTGGGTGTCGGAGTCCCTCAGGGCTCAGTGTTGAGCCCGACTCTATTTAACATCTTCATGACCCCTTTGGCGGCTCTGGCGGAATCTTTTGGAGCCCAGATCGTTTCCTACGCTGATGACACCCAGCTCCTCTTTACGTGGGAGAAAGGTGCGGATTTCGACGGAGAGAGTATCCGGGGTTGCCTTGGGGCTGTTTTTAATTGGTTCCAACGTAACAGCCTCAAATCGGAGGTACTCTTCTTCGGGTGCAGTTCGGATCCAGATTGGCAGGAGTGGTGGCCAGAGAACATGTTTCCTCCTGCGGGTTCCTCTCAGGTGGCCAAGAACCTGGGGATTAAGATCGATAACGGCCTGACACTGCGTTCCCAGATAATCGGTCTCACTGGCGCCTGTTTTGGTTTGCTCAGGATGTTGCGCAAGTTTCTTCCTTTACTATCGGAGGAGCACAGGAAGATAACGGTGCAGGCTATAATTGGCTCGAGAATTGATTATTCCAACATTCTCTATCTCGGCCTGCCAGAGTATCTGCTGCAACGGCTGCAGGTGGTCCAGAACTCGGCAGCACGGGCCATTTTTGGATTATCTGCCCGTGCTAGAGCCTCGGGCCTCCTGCAGTCACTTCATTGGCTTCCCGTCCGGAAGCGAATAATTCAAAGCCCTGACTTTGGCTCACAAAGCTCTTTACGCCTCAGGAGCAAAATACCTACAAAAAGGCTTGCTTTCTACCACCCTGCTAGGTCCCTGAGGTCCGGGTCCCTGTTTCTTGCCACGGTCCCTCGCATAAAAAGGGCACGCATTGGAGGCCGATCTTTTAGATTGTTGGCTCCGCAGCTATGGAACACGCTGCCAGTGACACTGCGCAGCACTCCAAATTTACTGGCGTTCAGGAAGGGTCTTAAAACCTGGCTTTTTACTTCTTAGTTGTCAGCCCTGTGGTTAGTCTGGATTTCTCCTTTTTCTCTGTTTTTTCTTTCTGTTATGTTGTGATACAGGTGTGCATTCAAAGCGCCGGGACACTCATTGAGTAGCCGTGCGCTATACAAAACAAATTTAACATAACATTTAACATAACAATAGCCTTGCCCTTGGATCTGTCAATGCCAGTTGTTTGCTGGGACGTTATTCCTACGCTTTGTGGGAAACTGTGTTCGAAATTTTGCCAGTAGTTCCAGAATAGTTCTGGGCAATTTAGAACAGACCATTGAGGATGGCCAGGATGTTGCCAAATCTGACATCCTCTCCGGACTGGACATGACTGACTGCATAGGCAGGGAAGTGGGCACTAGCATGGTGCTGCTGTGCCACATGTGGATGAGGTCCACAGTATTTTGAGATTATATTCAGGCATCACTTATGGATATGCCCTTTTTATAGGTCCTGTCTCTTTGGTGCAAAGGCTGTCTCAGCCTTGGAACATTTTGAAAAGAGAAAAGCAGCTGTGTGTTCTTTAAGATTTTCTATGCTCACAAGGCAGTACCCCCACTAATATTGCCCCTTTTAAGGCATTGTCAGGGGTTTCGCATTCAGACAACACCAAGGTCCTCCACAGCACCAGCAGATAAGCCACTCCTTTTAAGGACACATTATTCAACTCCTCTCTCAGGCTCCTATAGGACCAGCCTCAAAGCCACTTTAGTTTGCCATTAGCATCACACTAACACTCTGTTGGATGCAGGATCATTCATTTTTTCCCACAGATGGCAAACAGTAACTTCCGTCAAGTGGATCCTGCACAGTTCAGCAAGGCTGCGCCCTGTCATTCCTTTGTGTCTTGCCACCTATTCCATCTGCATCAGAGCAGCTCATGAAAGACTGTTTGTCCCCTTTGCTGCAGGAAGTCAAGGCTTTTTTTGCCAAAGGAGCCATAGAGAGGGTTCTAGCCTCGGAAATCAGAACTAGGTATTATTCCTGTTATTTCCTAGTGGCGACATAGGAAGGAGACCTTAGCCTCATCATAGATGTTTGCCTTCTAAACTTCTTTCTGTGGACTGACCAATTCTGTATGCTCATGTTAGCCGAAGTTATTTCCATGTTCCAGTCACACAGGCACTACAAGCAATTCAAGAAGGGCCATGAGCACCACAGAGGGACCACAGATTCCTCACCTTTGAGTATTCCCCCAAAAAGCTTGAAAAAGGTCAATGAAAGGGTAAAAAAAAGATGGTTAATAAGTGATGAGGTAGGTCTCCAGATCTGTGCTGTTGGTGCAGAAAGAAAGACACTGATGTCAGCGTGCATATATACCGCACACGTCACAAACCGAGCAGATTACATCAAGGCGGAGCCGCTTATGCTACCTACTGGCATGTAGAGGGGCTGCTCAAGATTGTCCTGCTCTAGTCTGACACCTGGGGAATATTTTAAGGTGAGGAATCTGCAGTTAGATAGTTGCTAGCATAAAAGGCATTGCCTAATGCAGTTAACTTGATCTTTGGTCTCTCCACTACCCCTTGGGTGTTCATAGAGGTGGTGGTTGTAGCAGCCTACTTTCGGAGGTTGGGAATGCCAGTCTTTCCCTACCTCAATGGTTGGCTACTGAAGGTAGGCTTACCTGAGTCACTCACAAACCACCTCCAGATAACAGCATATCTTTGTATATAAATGATCTACACTTTTTTCTGATCTTCTTGATCATTCACTTGAGCACATACTTTATCTTTCTCTGTGCACGTTCTCTCTTTTTTAGAAAAATGTATTTTGCCTTATAAATTGTGTAAATATATGTACATAGATATATTGATCTTCATACGCCAATATATGGTATATTAAACTAATCGTCCTAATTGGACCTCCTTTTGGTTTCATTTGGTTTTTTGGCACTTATTGTAAAAAAAAATTTGTGGCTGTGGGCGAGTATCATCTATGTTATTAAGACTATAGATTCAGTCTTGGTTTGGAGTTAATCAATTTGACCAAATGCTATGATCATTCTCAATGCTAAAATTATGTTGAGGACCAACTGTTGTCTATACTGCTGAATACCCAGGTCCTTGGACTATATTGGGTCAACCCCTGTTCTATAACAGTTACGTTGCATTGGTGGCAATCCAATCTGATACTGCCCTCATACCATCTGCAAAAGATTTTTTTATTGCAGGTGTGAGGGACTGAAAAGGGAACAAAAGCTGGGTGTTGTCAGCGTACGACACCGGGGTGAACCCATATGTTCTCACAATGTCAGCCAAGGGGGCCACATACACGTTAAAGAGTGTAGGGCTTAGACATGAGCCTTGTGGCACTCCCTTGGTGAGCTCCCTTGAGATGGAATGGAGGGAGCCCAATCTGACTCCTTGTGAGCGGCCTGAGAGAAAACTCTCCAACCAGGACAGAGCCGCACCTCCTATGCCCATGTGTTGAAGGAGACTGCAAAAGATCTGCATTGGTGGCTACTTACAAAATAGAAAATTCGGTGGTTGGGTTATTTTGCGCTGGGTAACAGTGATAATAGTTAGGATATGAAAATATATAAAAAGCTCCAAGGACAAAGTTTAGACCACCAATCCAAACACAACAGGCATGAACCAGTCAATGCCCTGATACACAACAAAACAGTAGTCCTGAGCTAATATGAATGTTCACTTTTCAGCCAATAGACAAATCACAAATCACTGTTATTTTCTTCTCTTCTTTCTTTTATTTCATTTGTTGATCGTTCATAAAACCTCCTAGCCGACACGTGTTTCGTCTGATATGGCGTTAATCCACAGACTTCTTCATGGCTTAAATGAGTAAATTCGGCCTCTAGTCTCTTGTTTAGCACCCCTGCCACATCATCAATGGGGTTTAGTTGTCCTCTTGATCTGTTTTCAGTAGTATTGGCCCGTAGATAATGGGTAAAGTCAGTCCCTCTCAAACAGTATTAGTCGGGTATTTTCCTCCTGTGACGATATCTCGTCTTCTTCAAAGTCGGGTTCCTGGCGTTCAGGAACCCGACTTTGAAGAAGACGAGATATTGATGATGTGGCAGGGGTGCTAAACAAGAGACTAGAGGCCGAATTTACTCATTTAAGCCATGAAGAAGTCTGTGGATTAACGCCATATCAGACGAAACACGTGTCGGCTAGGAGGTTTTATGAACGATCAACAAATGAAATAAAAGAAAGAAGAGAAGAAAATAACAGTGATTTGTGATTTGTCTATTGGCTGAAAAGTGAACATTCATATTAGCTCAGGACTACTGTTTTGGTGGCTACTTGATTACAATTGGACCGGGGGCATACCCTTCTCCCTATCCCATCTAGAGCTAACAGTAGTAACAGATGCGTGACTACTGGGTTGGGAGTTCAATTGGGAGAGGTGGAGATCAGTAGGCAGTGGAAATGCCAGTGTACACAGCACCTTGCTTTTGCTGAAGACCATTTACTTAGTTTTGAAGGCCTACCTGTCCATCAAGCGAAGGCTCATTCACTCTCTCTAGGACAACACTACCACTATGTGGTACAGCAACAGGCATGGTGGTGTGGAGTCCTGGGAACCATCCCAAAAAGTGGCACTTCCCTCAGGAGTGACGTCCCTTCGAAGCACTCATTTGCAACTGTTCATCTCATTTGTTCAATAAAGTTCATTCAACGATTGTGATCAATGCTTCAATTCTATTTATTTCTTGTATTCTTTTGATGCGTGTTATTCATTCATAAAATGTTTCAAAAAATTCCATTACGATTATGCCCAATGCATTTCGGGCATGTGCCCTTCATCAGGGACTTGAGTCCTGTGAAATAATACAAGAGAACTGTGGATTCATTTAACAAGCGTTGCATTAAGAATCAAGAAAACATATTCTTTTGTCATGCATGTGGTTCTCTTAAAATAGCGTGCGTGTGGAGGATTTGGAAAGACAGCATTGTAGATGTTTTTTGTTTCGTTACCCGTGAGTTTTACTGACTATAACGAGCTGGTAAACGGATAGTGGTAAGTTGCCTCTATTGTGGGTCGTGATAGAAGTAACCCGGGTACAGTGATTTTAAGTGCCGGTCGTGGGCCGTGTGGCATGCGTGAGACGACACTGTTAGTGAAATGGTGGACATCTTGCAACATGCAGAAATTGCAGCTAGAGTGAAGGGTACTGACCTGTGACATACGAAGCCTCCGTACGAGGTGTAATGCTGTTCGGAGAAAGAAGCGATTTTGAGTAAAACTTTCTACATTACAGGTTAGTGTACTGCACACACAGTGCCATGCATTTTCTCAAGGCTTACCGTTTGTGCCGTGACACACCAGAGTGCGATTACGACCACTACACACGTCCATCCTGGGAACCATGCCATGTGGTGGCTCTTCCCCCTGGAACTGGCTGAATTGTCAGGGCATTTCCCTGATCGTGAGGCGCTTGGGAGAATTTTCGAATGCCGGAGCAGACTTACTCAACTGGTGATGCCCAGCGGACCTTGAATGGCAACTACACCCGGAGGTGGGGCGGTATTTTTCCACCAACGGGGAGAGCCCTGGCAAGATCTCTCTACCACTGCATATGCAGTGCCTAAACTTTTGCTTACTGGAATTCCCAAGAAGGCTCTCCTGGAGAATCATTCCGTCTAGAGTGCAGCAAAGCACTTCTATTTGCTTTCCCGCCACTGCCTCTCCTATCCCAAATCCTGAAGAAAAGCAGGATGATTAGGAACGATCTGGCCCAAGTCATCTTAGTCGCGCTGGATTGGAGCAGGAGAGTGTAGTACCTGGAACCTCTCAGCATGAGCATCTGTCCAACAATGAAGCTTCTGCTTAGGGAGAATCTTCTGTTGCAGCAGCCGGGCCCGAACTTGTATCCAGGCCTTTGCAATCTACACCTGCAAGTGTGGAGTTTGAGAAGTAGCTCTAAGTTTGTTGCCTGGTATACTACTGTGATACAGACTCGTTACAGGCCACACTGTTGGATGTTCTAGTTTTGGTCTCTAGCCTAGCAAAGACTTGCAGTGAGCATTGTTTAAGATTATTTTCAGTTTTTTTGGCTTTTTTGCCGTTGGTGGACCAACCATCCCTCTTTAAATCACCTGTTGTGATGCATTTCCATAAAGCTTTGGTCCATTTGTTTCCTCCAAAACCTTTTGTGATGCCACATTGGTATCTTAACTTGGTCTTTGCTTTCCTGATAAGCACCCCTTTTGAGCTTATATGCAGTTGTCCCCTTTTGCTGAACCTGGCGATCTTCGTTAAGGCCTCTCAAGTTCTCAATTTCTCATAAGCTTCGAACAAATTGTGCACTTGTTCTTTCTCAATGTCGTGATTAACTGTTCTGCGTCAAAGGTGATCTTCTTGAGCTGGGTCTCGGTAGCAGTTGGGCCCTTTTCCGCCAGTCTTGTGTTTGAGAATGGTCTCAGCGTGATGGTAAAAACACCTTTTAGATACTGTCCACAGTGTCATTCCAAGTACTCGTGGACAGACCAGCACGCAGTCTGCAATTTGTACCCCTCTCCAGACCATAACAAGACCACCTGCTCTGCCTGCCTTGCGTTTCGGTCGAAGAAAACCATCCGTAATCAACATGACTGCCTGCTTGTAAGGCTCGCCCTGGAGAAGCCAAGGCGAGACCTCCGATATTTTTGGGGAGGATGTCGACTGGGAGGACGTTGAGGACTATGTCCGTGCCAGGCAATTCACAGCTTTCAACCCTGAACTGGGGTCCCAATCGGAATCCTAGGATACAGATCCGCTGCCTACATCTGCCCAACAACAGCACACACATGTAGTGAGTTCTGCGTCCCAACAAGAGACTCAACGGCCTACCAGGAGCAAGGCTTCCAGCCTTCATTCAGAATCCTCTGGTCTGCCAGTGCACTCCAGCCATGGCCAGCAGTGATAATGGCATCGAAGCTGACTTTGTTTCCCGCTCTAGCACTGAGTCAGCAGGTGTAGATCAGGACTCCCTTGAAGCCTGCAACATCTTCGGCGCCCACCAGTGGGTCAGGATTGAAGGAGAGTTCTTAGTCGAAACAAGCATCAGCATTGAAAATGTCTTCAGCCCGAATTAAAGGCTTGACGTTAAAAGCTACTTCGGAGTCAGAACACTTGTCATTGATGAAAGCAAGATTAAACAAGCGTCCACATCTAAAGCGACTTCAAGGCCTAAACAGCCAATGGAGCTCAGTTGCCCATCCACAACAGACTCTGATAACCAGGAACTTCCTATCCTTTAATGTCTACATGAGGAACTGGACTCTCTACAGCCACACCTGTTTATCCACTACGTCCACCTCAAGTGCAGCAGACTCTTCCTCACAAGAGGCAGCTTACATTCAAGGAACAGTTAATGCTGGAGACAAGGGTCGACAAGAAGTATAAACCTTCCCCCTCTGACCCGCCATATACTACAGGGCAACTCCCACCCGACACATTGGTGGTACATGCAGCACAGGAGAGGGCAAATACCCAGGGCACCGAGGATGACCCGCCTTCCGATAAAGTAAAAATTTGACGTGGTGGGCATATTGCTAATGCAGTAGGTCATGTAGCAAGATGTGAGCGTGTTGAATGGGAACCCAGGGGTTTCACCAAATATTTGGCTGTGGTTGCAACTCATCTACAAGGGAGCGGGAGTGATGTAACAAAAGCCCACACATTTCTCGCAGTGCAGGGTGCCCCTGAGCTCCAGGCTCCCCTCTGGAACTGGCATGTCCCTTACCTGAGACTTTCGGACTGGGTCCGGGAGTGGGGAGGCCCCTGCATGTACTTTGCAGGGAGGCTCCCTCAAGTTTCGTTATGCCACTGGAGAGCGACGTCTATGTCTTCCCTTACCTTGACAATTGGCTGATAAAGAGCTCAAGCAAACATCACTACCTTGTTCACATGCAGCTCATTTTGGATCTACTCCACAATCTGGGCTGCACAATAAATGTAGGAAAATCCCATCTTCAGCTGTTACAGATTCAGACCTTATTAGGGGCTGTCTTAAACTCCATTATATCTTTTTCAGCTAAATCGTCAGCTAACGGTTTGTACAGTTATGTGCTTACTTGGTATGATGACTTCTTGTATCGCCATAGTACCACGTGCCCTGCTACGCATGTGCACTCTACAAGAGTGCGTAGATGAACAGTGGCCACAAGCGGAGGGTCAGTGGTAAGATCTAGTGTTGCTCTAGGCCAGCACCCCTCACTCTCTGCAGTGGTAGAACAGCAAAAATGTGTAGGCCTTCTCTGGACCCTAATCCACAGAAGACCATTACCACAGATGCATCCTTCACAATCCTCTACAATTTTTTTTTCCCTTAACCTACCTTTAACTGGTGGTAATTTAGTTGGTCCTCAAGGCATTCTTCTGCTATGTTCACCACAAAACAGTCCTGATCAAGACAGAAAACATACCTGCCATGTACTACCTTCAGAAACGGGGAGGCACACACTCGCTCCAACTGTCTAGCTTAGCGCAGATTATTTGTCGATGGGCAGCACACCACAAGGTTGACCTCGTATCGAAGTATCTGCAGAGGTGGACAACAACTTGGCAGACCTGCTCAGTGGGAGGCAGCAGCAAGTCCACGATTGGGGACTGCTCCCAGATGTCCTGTTCCACTATTTTCAAAGATGGGCTTTTAAACACATAGATCTTTTCACAACCGCTGAAAGCGCCAAATTCCCAGGCTTTGCCTTCAGTTTCCCACACCTACATTCCAGAGGAAATGCACTGTGGATGAACTGGTCAGGGATATTTTCAATGCTTTTCCGCCTTTCCCATTTCTTCTGTGGTCCGGAAACTACAGCAGACCTCCCTCACATTAATTCTAATGGCTCCCACAAGAGCCAGACAACCTTGATATAGAACCCTCCTCGAGCTATCTGTGGTTCCCCACGAAACGTTCTCCAACATACTGGACCTTCTCATGCAACACGAGGGGACCTTAAGACACCCCAAACAACTCAACCTAGCGATCTGACTCCTCAATTCCCAGAGTTTGCTTGCATAAATGTAACCCCCGAGTGCATGAACATCCTCAGTGAAGCTTGTTGCCCCACCACTAGGGCCTTTAATGCAGCAAAATCGAAGAGATTTGCCCACTACTGTCTTCCCAAACACATTAATCTCCTAAAACCAGCAGTGCAGGACATTTTCTGCTACTTGTTGTATTTGCAACACTAAGAATTGGCCAGCAGATCTATTAATCAACACTTCGCTGCATTGGCTGCATACATGGAACACTCCTCGCTGTTTAGATTCCCTGTAATTAAAGCTTTCATGGAAGGGTTTAAAATGGTTATCCCTCTCAGACTAGGCTCAGTCCCATCATGGAATCTTAATATAGTCCTCTGAAGACTAATGGGGCCCTCCTTTGAGCCTTTCCATTCTTGCTTTCAACAATACCTGTTCCAGAAAGTGGCCCTCTTAGTCAGCATTACCTCACTTGGCGCTAACTTTAGAGGAACCTTTTTTAAGGTTCACATTGACAAGGTAGTCTTTAGGACTAATCCCAACTTCCTACCCAAGGTGATCTCTTTCTTTCACCATAAACAGACCATAGAACTGCCAGTTTTCTTCCAGCATCCAACCTTTTTAGCATGGAGGGCACCTCATACACTTGAAGTAAAGAAAGCCATCATGTACTATATTGACTGGATAAAACCATTTAGCTAGACTCAACAGAGCTATTTGTGGTCTTCTCAACACCATACAAAGGCTTTGCTATTTCAAAAGCAGGAATTGCTTGATGGCTAGTCAGGTGTATGCAGTCCTGCTATGCCAAAACTTAAAGGCAGCTCCCTACCCCTCCAAGACCAACTTGTGCAGGTAAAAAGGCAGCATCAATGGTTTTCTTGTGCAACATTCCAATAGCCGACATCTGGAAAGCTGCTACCTTGTCCACGTCGCACACATTTCTAAACACTATTGTGTGGATGTCCGAGCGAGCCAGCAGGCCCAAGTGGGTCAAGCTGTTTGTACGCTTTTACAGTGTTCTGCAACATCATCCGGCTGTGGGCTGCCTTAGAAGGAAAACTGCTTTTCAGTCTATGCACAGCATGTGTCTCTACAGCTACACATGCCATGAATGGAAAATGTTACTTACCCTGTAGACATCTGTTCGTGGCATGTAGTGCTGTAGATTCACATGCACCACTCTCCTCCCAAGCAGCCTTTGGTTGTTGCAGAGATCTTATTTCTTTATCTATTATTCCTTCCTATTGCATGGACATCTTTATGCTTTATTATACTCTATATCCATCCGTACCTTCTGGGAGGAAAACAATCCAACTATGGAGTCAATGTTCATATGCAGTGCTAACTATGGGAGAAGTCTCTGTACCTCGTGACTCGAAAGATTTTGTTGAACGAAAGCAAGTTGTACACATCCAAGCGCAATACTAGATGGCAGGAGTATGCACAGCATGTGAATTTACAGCACTGCATGCCACAAACAGATGTCTAGAGGGTAAGTACCATTTTCCTTACCGAGCTAAGCATCCAAAGGCACATTCAATGTTAAGAAAGAAACTAACATCAGAGCTTTTAGGTGGCACTTATGTGTGGCTCCAGTCATCACTTCCGATGCTGAGCTGAGTGGACAACAAGCCGCACGACTCCACCTACCAGCACACACGGGGCTATGCTGAAAAATCTTCCAGATCCAGTCTGGCCCATAGGGAATTCACAAGGTGAGGAATTCGCGGTTAGATGGGAGGCCTTTCTCCTGTCTACCACACTTCAGTTCTAGTCCTTCCTCTTGGTGGGAAAATACCAGCTACAGGGATGCCAGTCAGCTGCCCCACTTCCTGGGAGCAGATGCTGACCACGAAGCAGAGTCCTGGGTCAGCTGCAGATGTGTGGTTGTCTTCGGTCAGCAGCCCTATTCTGGGCACCCGGCATCAGCTGCAGGTTGCAGGTCACAGCAGGGTCTTTTTCCTTGTGGCCTTCCTCTTTTCAGCAGATCTGACCTCCCGGGGCCAAGGAAGCGATGCAGTTTCCTCCCTGTCTTTGATCGGGAAAGACAGTTTGTTTGCTTCAAGTTTCAGTGGTGGTGGCTTAGTCCAATTGTGTTCAGTTCCGGTCAGCGTATCGGCCAGCAGCATAGTCATTCAGGCACACAGTGGGCAAGTGCCTCTGGTGAACATCTTGACTTGTAGCAGTATAGTCTACCTGGGTCCACATTAGGTAAGTGCCATAGAGCTGGTCACAACAAAGTCAGTTCTGCCACATTTTGACAGTGCCACAGGCTTGATACAAGTCTCTCTTTAGCATAGACTGCTTGGGCACACTTGTGACAAATGCCAGAGGCTGTGGCAGTTGAGATACACTTGGCTAGTTCTACAGCTTGGCAATACATTTCTTCAGCATTGCAGACTGCTCTGGCACACGCTGGCCACAGCAGCAACAGCAGAGTCCAGAGTGATCTGCTTGCACATTTCAGCAGTGCAAGGAATCCTCCACTTTGGCAATGGTGACCAGTACCAAGCTAAGAGCATGTTAGTCACACTTTCAAGAGTCTGTTAGATGAACCCCCAGCACCATGGTTACCTGCTATTGCCCACTTAAGTAGTCCGCTCCTCCTGTAGGGTTGACTCCTTCCTTCCCTATTCTCTATTTTATTTATTTATTTATTTTTACCATTTATTAAGCGCACTGTTACCGGGCAGGTGTCCTGGCGCTGAAATGATATACTTTCTCCATACGATGTTAGTCCCTATAGATTAAAAATCCATGTTTTAATGTTCTTCCTGAATGTCATTAGGTCAGTGCTTTGTTTTAGGGGGAGGGGCATTTTATTCCAGATATCGGCTGCTCCGGAAATAAAGCTGCGACCTCCCCATTGAGCTTTCCTAATACGATCAGTCTTGACAAGCCATTTGTTGGATGATCTTAACTGTCGGCCTGGATGATACAGCTGGAAGTGTTGTTGAAGGAAAGACGGACCTAGTCCATTCACTGCCTTGAACACTATGCACAGTGCTTTGAACATCATACGTTTCCGTACTGGGAGCCAGTGCAATTTGCTCAGTTCCCCAGAAACGGATGCAAACTTGGGTAGACCCGTAATTAAGCGGACAGCAGCATTTTGCAGCATCTGTAGCTTGTTCAGGATCCCTTGCTGTGCTTGCAAATACAGACTATTGCAGTAATCAAGGCGTGACAGCACTAATGCTGTCACGACAGTTTTCCTGCTGCTAGTGGAGAGAAAGGGGAGAATTTTCCTGATTGTTTTTATTATCCAGTGAACAGAGGATGAGAGGGCATTGACTTGTGCTTTAAAAGAAAGTTGTCTGTCAATGAGTACCCCCAGATTTTTTACTGTCGTGGCAGGTATGGGAGATTCTCCCATTTCTTGGGGCCACCAATTGGGGGTCCATAAGTTGGTCTCATTGCCAAAGAGAAGAACCTCTGTTTTTGAGGAGTTCAGTTTAAGGCAATTCCTAGCCATCCATGAACTTACTGCAATCATACAGTCCTGAAATCTTGCTGCTGTTCCTTCCTCTCGACCCGGGAGCAGAGATACCACAATTTGTGTATCATCTGCATATGATGTCAATTCAAAGCCAAATGACCGAATCACCGGGGCGAGGGAGGAAATGTATATATTAAAATAGAATTCCTCCTCCCAACTTTTGTTTTTTTGTGTTCCAGACTCAGACTTTGTCTAGGGTGATGCTTCTCACATCAGGATGGCCATCAAGTTGTAGCACCACGAAAAAGGCACACTGAGATGTGTGCTGTGTGCACCTAGTCATCAGGGAGAGAGACAAAAGTCTGACCCTTCCAAAGGATCCTTAGTGCTCTAAACAACAGGGACTGCAATCCCCCCTGCTTTGTTTGCCCTAAGTTAGCAAGGTATGCCCAGATATGGGCCCCTTGCTCACTTTCCCACTGGATTCAAGCTAGTCTGGCTAATGAGGGGTGTTACCCCGAAACCTGTCTCAGGATGCTTGTTTCCGGTTCAGGGAAGACCTGGCTTGGCAGTTCGGGCTGGACTTTCCCATGAGTCAAGGCTGTTTTGCATATAGCTGGGTTTGAACTGAGGTGCCGAAGTGAGCTAAAGAACAATGATGGATTCAACCCAGATCTGTGACTGGGGGTGAGTGTCTGAAAAGTTTCAGATCTCCACCCATCATCTCCTTGTGTTTGCATCATCCCTCACATCACCCCATCATCCACCGAACGACAGTACTCAGGTAGCAGCCCTCTGCAGCAAAAGGACTGTATCGAATTTCTAATGGGATCACGTCCCTTCTTTCCCTACTTTAATGCATAGGTCTTCTACTTCCAGCCTCCGGAATGTCGGAAATACACTCCGCTATCTGGCAAAGTAACCTCACCTCCATCTTGTACACACAGACATGCCAGGGTCTTCCAAAATGTTGCAAATCATGATGGAATGCTCAAATTAATCTTAGCCCTAGGCTTGAGGCCGCATTCCAGCCCATCTTTTTTTACCCACCATGCTACTATGGACAATGGCCGGACTCATGCAAATCAGTACTGACCCTTCCCCTTCTACTGAACTGTGCCAAGGGCTACAGGATTTCTTAGTCACCCCAATATCCTTGCCATCTCAGCCCTGATTCATTTCAAAACCGTCCAGCAGAGGATGTCTTACTTTTGATAGGCAGAGTGTTTTCTGTGTCATTCTCATGAACACAGACAGGAGTCAGCCCTGGAGTCACTGACCATGTCCCCTGAGCCTTTGTTACCTCTATTCTCTTCAGTGTGTCATGTGGTTGTCATAATCATTATAAACATTTTTGTAAAAGCATTTATAATGTGCATCTTTTTACATATGGTAAATTAGCGCACTGTAGCCTCATATCACATGAGACTAGCACTCAGTCCCTTGATTCAACGTTTCAATTACTTGGAAAATAGCTTCAGTAACTTAGTACATGGCATTCGCCTGCTGAGCCTCTCAGCTGCTCTATGCGTAAACAGTCTCTTGGAGCTGAAAGAATGAGGAGAGGCACAGTTTGAAATGACAGGATACACAGTCAGCATGATCCTTGGTCTTCAGGTATGCAACCAATTCTCCAGTCCGTGATATAGAAGGAATACTTGGGGCTGTAGCACATTCTCCTAAATGAACACAATATTAATTGGCAAATCGTGTAGGAATAGTAATACATTTTGAAAAATATTAAAATGTTATGCTTTTCTATACATGTTTTGATTTCATACATCTGATTGCATTGGTATAGCCACAGCTGTTATCCAGTGTCATTTTGCCCTATTAAAAGAAGAGGCCTCTGTAAGTAAATGCCTCTTTTGCATGATCACACCCAAAGGTTTAGACAAATGCTGCTGTTTTTTTGACTCGGAGTGCACCGAGGCCTGGCTAACCAGACCTGACATGTAAAGGTGTATGTTTGATTGGCTTAAACCCACTGGCATAAGTTAAGTTACTTATATGTCCCTATTAGATGGTATCTGATAGAGACTTCTAGCCACAGATTCCTTACCTTAGAATTATCTCCAGGCGTCAGGCTGGATCCTGAAATTTTTACTTGAGCAGTAGCCCTGTGTGCTGGTAGGTGGTGGTGTTTACCTCTGCGTGGCATCGTCCTTCCCTATATACCCAGCATGGTGACGTCAGTTCTTTTCTTTCCATGCCAGTCTGCGAGGTCCGGAGAGCGCTATCCCCTGTCATTTATGACTGACCTTTCCTGACTTTTGTCAAAATGTTTTTTGAGATCTTCTCCTTGTGTGGCAAAATGCCAACTAGGAAGGCCAGCTTCAAGCCCTGTGGCGCCTGTTACAGACATATGTCAGTGACAGACCTGCTCCTTGTTTGCCTTTGGTTCCTCCAGCTCAATCACGCCAAAGCCAATGCACCCCAAAGCCTTGAGCAAGCTTCTTGCCACTGGTTCCGCCCCGGCTCCAATTGGGCACCTTGGATCCATAGATGGATCCAGAATGGCACCTCTACCTTACCTGGTGCTGGTCCCAACGCCAGCATCCTGGCGCCGCTGCCATCGTCATTCTCATCCCGTACTCAGTCACGGACCCGGGCGTTGGGGCTGACTGTAGCCATGCCTTCCAGGCCGGAGCCCATGGCCTATTCCTGTGGGCTGGGACTGAGGGAGAAGTGGAAAGGGTTGTTGGACCCTGATGTATACCAGCCCCTAGACCCTAACATGGACTGGTGTGCGGATTTGCAAGGTGCCAGAGGACTGGACCACCTATCCAGGGACTGGCATGGTCTCTCCTCCTACCATAGCTACTGAGGATGTCAGTGATAGAGTATAATACTGCTTAAAATTAAACCGAATTGCCGAAACCGCAATCGGTGGCACAGCCCGCTTTAGTACCTATCCGCAATGCCTCCTAAGTTTGACCCCACTGAGATCAAAGTAGTTTATTTAAGATGCACTGGAGGTGAAGTGGGTGCCACTTCTGCTTTGGCTCCCAAGATCGGTCCTCTGGGTCTGTCTCCCAAAAAGGATGGTGATGACATTGCCAAGGCAACCGGTGACTGGAAGGGCTTGAGGATCACCATTAAGCTCATCATCCAGAATAGACAAGCTCAGATTGAAGTTGTCCCATCTGCCTCTGCTCTGATTATCAAAGCCCTGAAGGAGCCACCACGTGACAGAAAGAAGCAGAAGAACATCAAACATAGTGGAAGTGTCAGCATGGATGAGATTATTTCCATTGCCCGTCAGATGAGCCACTGGTCCTGGCCAAAGAGCTCTCTGGTACTGTGAAGGAAATCCTTGGCACTGCACAGTCTGTTGGATGCAATGTTGATGGAAGGCATGACATAATTGACGATATAAACAGTGGTGCCATTGAATGTCCAGCTAATTAAAAACGTTGCACTGTGCAGTTTAATAAAAACATTTTTTTTAAAAGACTGCTTAAAATGTCTCAATATTGATTTTGACCTATGAACAAGAGTTAAGTAGCTCTTTTCCATTTGTTGCTCCCAACCTAGTGTATCACTCAATCCTATGCCCAGGTAATCAAAGCTGTTCACCCGTTCTAAAGGTCCCAGTGCGATCCTGACCTCTCTTAATTTACCCTTGGTTTTCCCAAACACCATAAATGTGGTCTTAGTAACGCTTAGTTCCAGACTCCTGCAGTGTAGGAAGGTGGCTACCTGACTATGGTTACCCCAGATTTTTTGCCTTGTGTTTAGCTGGTTTTCGACCTAGTTGGCCTGGTTCCCTGCTAATCAGGGCCCCAGGCTATCTGCTCTCTCTGTAAAATGGATTCCATGTACCCTAGGTGCATAACTAAATTGGCTTGGGTCACCTTATCAGCCCCTGTACAGAGCACTATAGGTGCCCAGGGCATAGGTGCATCCAAGGCCTACCAGCGGCTGCAGCATATCTTTTGCCACCCCTGGCTGGCTATCCAAAATTGACACAACTGGCTGATCACTCAGCTGGGGCAAGGTGGTGTAATCACCCCTTGCTTAGATATAGTATGCCTATATCTAAACCTATCTGGACACATATAAACCTATAAGCCACTCCTATGGCAGGCCTTAACAATCCTGGAGGCAGAGTGCTTGTTTTATGTGAGATGGTGCTCTAGCATGAGCGGAGCCTGTCTGCAGCTGTCGGGACCAATTCCCTAAGCTGTTCCGGGATAATGCCATACCATATACTATTAAGTGCATTATAATCCTCGGGGGTATATGTTAACTTTAGTTTGGCTTTATCAAAACATGTCGTGTAAGGTGTCATACGATTTGGAATACTACACCCTCGCCACTCCTGGCGACGGGGGTAGCATTCCACCCCTCTAGAGGGAGACGACCTGTTTCTTTGCTAAAACGCGGTTGATTTTAAAAGAGCCTCAGATCCACAAAATGGATGCTCCTGCCACAGACACAAGTCTGACCTCCTGCAGCTGACCGAAACTCAGCAGAGGAGGCCTGGACAAAGGCTTTCCTGTCGCAGGGAGGTGTTACACCACCCCAGACAGGAGATAGTGGATTGTAGCAGGGAGGTTTGAAAGAAACCAGACACTGCCTGGGGAGCACAAGGCTTCCCCTTGCATAATCCGGCCAAACCGGTTCTGGGGCACACCAGCCCCAGTCCCAGCGCGGCCTGGATCAAAGGGAAAAGGGTGTATCCACCCCCTTCCTGGGTCCCACCCATAGGAGGGGACCTAGCAGGTAATCCAGCCCCCTAGATTGGTATAAGAATGGGAGCAATGCCAACGCACTCAGATTATCCTGATGAAACATTTGAAACGAAACTCTGGACCCTTCGACATCCTACTCGACGTAGAAGACTGAAGAATCTCCCTTGTAGTCAAGGAGTGACCACCCTGTGCAAACAGGCACCATCCAGCACCTCGACATCTGCTTTGTTGCAGTTCCCGCCGGAACTCGAGCGACAGAGATCGACGAGATCAAGCTTGCCTGCCTTCTTACCGGGGTTTGAGAAGCCCCAGCCCGAGCCACTTTTGCACCGAAGCTCAACCCTCTACACTCGACGAGTGCTGCGTGGGGCCCTTCTGCTTTCTTTGGCTCAACGCGTGGCCCCGGTCACTTGCCAGCTGGCTTGTGGCCCCTGTGCCGACGAAAACTGAAATATGACTTGTGATTCTGGTTGCTCCAGACTTGCACCCGCTCCTCTGAAAAGGAGCACCCGCTCTGGCCCTCCTGGTCCGAGTGAGAAGCAATCTTCCAATCCCGCGTGGATTGCTCTTGCCAAGTGTTGTTTGCTCCGATCTTAAAGCCGACAGCGCCGACGGTGAGAGCCTGCGTGGGACAGCTCGTGACCCGCTCCTGGACGTCGCAGATGCCCCAGAGCCCACGTGGCAGCGGAGAGAAGCTCCTCGACAACCACCTGATTGCGCCCGACATTGCCTGGTTCTGTCCTGGTCCCACCGCTGCCACCACTGTGAGAAGTTGGCCTGATATATGATGTTTCCAATTCTGGAACCACCTTGTATCAGTCCAAACAATCCCTTATGGTGTCTGTTTGTAAGTCAACCTTATAGACAAGCTATCCTAGGGGTAGCATGGACTAAGCAGCCTGAAAGGCTAAACTCAAGAGGTCGTGTTAAGCGAGCTGTTTTACCAATCACAATCCTGTAATATCAAATGAAAGGACACCACACAAGTATATATTATAAAAATATATGTGTTTATTACTAGAATAATCCCCAGTACTCTTTATGAGCAAAGGGGCACAAGCGTTAAATCAAAAGCACAGTATAACATATGAAAGTTGCACAATTATGGATGAGGGCGGGTGGCCACTCAAACCATATATTAAGAAAGTGGTATAAGAGATACCAATCGAACAGTGGTTAGGCCTAGGGCCTAGGGAATCGCTGGGAGCAGTCGGGACAAGCACTGCACCCGAATCCCGCGGGCTTTTCCCGACTTCAGCATTGCTTGTCCCGACTGGTAGGGGGACAGCACCTTCTTCTCGTCCATCCAGCTCTGGAGTTTATCCAGAACTTGGTAGGGGGACAGCACCTTCTTCTCGTCCATCCAGCTCTGGAGTTTATCCAGAACTTGATGGGCAATTTATTTTTTGTAAGTTAATTATTAAACTGATTGGTCTGTAGTTGGATGGGACAGAAGTGTCGCCCTTCTTATGTATAGTGATTATCTCGGCTCCCCTCCATGTTGGAGGAATAGCCCCTCCAGCCGACATACAGTTTGTTAGGGTGTTTATATAGGGAGCACAAACCATAGGTTCAAATTTGTAAAGATCACCCGGTATTTGATCAGGGACAGGGGCCTTTCCTGCCTTGAGTCTATTTATTGCTAATACAGTATCATCCAAACTAAAGACCAATACTGCGTTGGTCGTGGGCATATTGGGGAGAGTATTCAAAACGATTTGTTCAGTGTTTGCACTGTGAATGCAATCCTCATCTGAGTTCTCAGAGTATAGTGTGGTAAAATGCTCTACCCAAACCTCCGGCTGAATGTGATAACTAGGAGTGTTTGAGGTGTCCGAGTTACCCTTTGCGAGGATGTGCCAAAACAGGCCGGTATCTTTGCAATCAGATGCTAGAACAAGGTCCTGCCAGTTCTTATCTGAAAATTCTCTTTTTGCTTTTGATATAGCAATTTTATATTTGTTGCATGCTTGGACAACCCCAGGCTGATTATGGGCCTTTATGGCTAGCTGGAGACCACTCTTGGCGGATTTGCATTCAGTGTTGAACCAACCATTAGGTCTTTTACTAGCAGGTCTACCACCCGAACTTTACTTCGTAAACACTGCTTGGAGTGCTTCAAAAAGATCATTGTGATGGAACGTATCGGGGTTAATCAACCTAGCTGTTCGCAGTCCAGACTACTTAAGAGCATCAAAATAAAATGTACAAATAATTCATAAATACTAGTATATAAAGAACAATTGGCAAGTACATTGGGCCAGGTCACTGTTCTGCGATTGTTGGACACCTGGACAGGCAGCCAGATGGCTGTCTGCCCAATACACAACCCCGCATTTTTAGCAGCAAGGGATTATGGTCACTGTCTGACCTCGGAGCTATTAGCATATCCTCAACCAGTGACCACATTCTGACATCAGTAAGTAAGTAATCGATGACACTTGAGCTGTTACCAAGTTTAAAGGCATTTACAAGCCCTCCTACTCCTGCCTACAACCAAGGATGCATTCTGCAGAGACACAGCTCTGTAGCCATTTTTAACTGGTCCCAGGTTTGGTATGCCCCAAATCTCATTCTCCTCCTCCAGTAAAGTACTCAATAGGGGAGAACGTTCAAAGGTAGTAATAAAATCACCTGCAACTATGGTCTTGGAGGTGAGTTGGTATACCACCAACATCTCATCTAGCTGTAATAGTACAGCAGATTCATTGTTATGTGATTGGGACCTAGCATAGATATTGAATATAGTTAGATAAAAGCCTTTCGGAAAAGTGAGCTGAATCCCCAGTATATCATGAGATTCTATTATCAACTGTTTATAAATGTAAATGTAAATGTATTTGAGCTTATATTGCGCACAGCTACCCACAATGGGTGTCCCGGCGCTTGCTTAGGGAACCCGTCCTGATATTCCCCTGTGAGATAGCCCCAGCAGGGTATCCACAAGGTGAAAGCCAGGCATCCCGCCGCGAGGGGCCGTTGTGGAGATTAAGCAAGCTATTGCCCAGAGTCGCAGAGTGTGAACCCGTGAGTCGAGAAGGCACCGGAGCGAGAATTATCGAGTCCGTGGAATTTTTAGCCCAAGACCCGCCGAGGCGGGGAATTGAACCCTGGTCCAGGGCCGATCTCAGCTTCCGGGTCTGCCGCCTCTAAGCCCTGAGCCACACTTCTCCACAAGGTATTTGCAAGGTATAGTATTCTTCACAAGTATTATCAATCCCCACTAGCTCTGCCTGATTTTTTGGGTGCTTTTGCTTCCACACTATAGGTTGAATAGCCATTTATATGAATCTTAGCCACTGCACAAGTTTCTTGAAAAATGCAAATGTCATTAGATTCAACAAATATGTACCACTCTGGATCTTGCAGTTTAGAATGTATCCAAGATAATATATTTAGACCTTTGTTTGCTTCGTTTTTTGATTTAGTTGGCCATTACAAGATTCTATGTTGGTAAGATGCCCATTATCAATGATTGAATTAGGCACTCCAGACGAGGAGAAAGTTAGTGAAGGATACACAGCCTCAGCCACATCAGAGATACTAACAAATGATATATCATTACTTGTCTTGAGATGTGGCGTCGCTACAGAAGGCTGCCTAGCCTTATCAGCCTCTGGATGTATTATACGTGAAGATGTATGTGTAAGGGAGGTAAGATTACTGGTGCTGCTTAGTCAATCTACATCTCGTGCTGGAGATGAAAACTCTGCCCTAGATGGGTGGCCCTGACTTAGATCGTAACCCGTTCTGCAATACTTGAATCTAATGTGGAATTTATTTAAAGGTTCTGTCCTAAAGTCTAGTGCCACTAGATCGTCCACCACCCTGGCTTCCATTAGAGATAATTCAATCAAGTCAAACATAGAATTTGTGGCGGAGGATCTACGGATGTGAAGGATGTCTTCTCTAATGATCGAGCGGCACCCTCTGGTATATCTTATCCAGTGGATGGCCTTATTAGTAAGGGAGTCCTCGGGTCCAAACTTCACATGTGGCGATAGTTTTGGTACGTTTATCATTATTACTTTATTTCTCTGAGTAAAGGACCTGTCTCTGGTGTAGGATGGAATTCCCAGATTCAACTAAAAGGGAAATCGTGGATATTGAGTGTTGGCCATCCTGGTGTTATTTGAATAACGTTGGTTATACTGAGTGTTCGGAGGAAACTGAGGGTTAAACTGGCTAAGCGGAGCTCTCCTCGTCTGCCTTTCCATCATTTTTGGCCCAGGGTCCCCTGTTGATCATGAACAAAAGGTTGGGATACGAATTGATGCACCCTATCTGCTGGGTCGACTGGGCAGATGGAATGGTCTGTGTGCACCGGCTGTTCAATGTAACAGCACTATTGGTGGTATTTGCACACTTTAGCTTATTTAAAATGAGAACCAACAGCCCGATTCATGAAGCTAAATTGCGCTTGCAACGGGCCAGATTCTGAGAATCTGGCCCTTTGCGAGTGCGATTTTTGCATTTGGAATTCATCATCCCAAATGCAAAAATCGCTATTTGCAAAATCGCATATTTGCGAGGAATTGGATTTAAGGAATCTCTATTAGAGATTCCTTAAATGCAATTCATGAACCAATTTTAAATTGCGTATTCGCAAAATTTGGTCGCTATTTACCACAAAGTCTGACTTCGTGGTAAATAGCGAAAAAGTAGAAAAAAGCACTTTAGTGCATTTTTCTCTGTTGCATGTTACACACACACACATGTCCTTTGGACATGTGTGTGTGCAACACCTGTGTAAATTTGCATTTCAGGGGTGCTACAGGGTGTCCTTTGGACACCCCTGGCACCCTTGAAATCGCTATCTTATTTGCGATTAGCTAATTGCTAATCGCAAATAAGGAATATGTAAGAATCGCATTTTATTTTGCGATTCCTACATGAATCCCGTTTTGCGAGTCTGTAATAGTGATTCCTTATGAATCGCTATTACAGACTCGCGAAACGGGTCTTTGATGAATCTACCTGAGAGTTAGATATGGCAGTTTTTTGTCCCCCCACCTCAGTCCTTAATTCATTAATTAAAATTGTACATTCCTGGCTTATTTGTAATTCGGGATCAGATGGTACAGACCCAAAAGAAAGTTTTGGGGGCGCGGCTGCAGGGGAAATGGGGGTTGTCATGTCCTCTACTGTCCCATCTGCAGAGTCATCTGGCAAGTCCAGCAGAGGCAAAAATCGGTTCTTGTAATGAACAACTACTGATGGGATTGATGAATGAGATGATTCTTATGCCCTTGGCCTAGAAGAATTCCCTGTCTTGTCCATGGGCTGTTTAGTTGCTTTCCTAAAAATACTAGGAATGCGAGGCTGTAGGTTAGAAGTAGCGGTGGTCGCTTGAGTAGTATCCTGGACGGTTTTAGTGTTTCGGAGTGCCAGTGATTCAGACTGCAACAGATCCTCGCATTCGGTAATTAAATTCTCAATGCGGTCTATTACACAATTCCCACCGGAGAACTTCCCTGATCTTTTTGTTTTTTTCTTAGAAGGAACCGTAGGCCTTTCAGTAGCCTTTCTCTTCCCATTATGAATAAGATAGTCAATAAAGAGAGTAGCCGGAAGAGGAGCACAGGGCAAAATAACTGTTGAGTGTACTTAAAACAATGTCAGAAGTGCAAGATATATACAAGACGATCGATGCAACCCAACTCGATCGATGCAACCCAACTCCTATACAGTAATATTCAACAGAAAATCGTAGGTAAGCTCAGTAAGGAGGGAGACCAATGTCAGTAGTGGAAGCAATGAGTATTCGATGTACAATATAACAAAATCTTGTTTTGTGTTGGCTTCCAGGGCCGAAGGTATTAGAGGGGTGGCTCAGCCCAGCCCAGCCTCCTCCGGGCTACGACGGGTGTGGACGGGCCCGCCCTTAGCCCGGGCTTTGCCGTGGCACGCCCGCGCTGCTGGAGCCCTGGCCGGGTGATAAGCGCCTCCTGGCGCGAGGGGAGCGTGATGGCGGCGTCCTCGCCGCTATGCGGTTTTCTGCTACCACCACGGTGATTGAGCAAGCGGGCAAATGCGCTTCCTACTGCCCCCCCGCAGTCTCATCGATGTCGCTTGGCTGTAGTGGTCTCCCGCGCTGTGGGAGCCCTAGCCGGGTGGTAAGCGCCTCCAGACAAGAGCGGAGCATGATGGCGTCCTCGCCACTATGCAGGCTGGGGGATGTGGTTTTCTGCTCCCACCACGGTGATTGAGCAAGCGGGCAAACGGGCTTCCCTACTGCCCCCCGCATTTTCCTTGATGTTGTCGCTTGGCTGTAGTGGTCTCCCGTGCTGTGGGAGCCCTGGCCGGGTGATAAGCGCCTCCTGGCACGAGCGGAGCGTAATGGTGGCGTCCTCACCGCTATGCAGGCTGGGGGAGGTCGTTTTCTGCTCCCACCACAGTGATTTAGCAAGCGGGCAAACGGGCTTCCCTACGGCCCCCGCAGTCTCCTCGATGTTGTCGCTTGGCTTTAGAGGTCTCCCATTCACACTAATGACAATGTGTAGACCTCCCTTTTTTAAAATACATGTCACCTTTAAGGTGGCCTATTGAGCCCTAAGGCAGGGTGCTGTATATTATAAATCAGAACATGTATTTTCATATGTCCTAGCAGTAAAAACCCCAGATTCTCGTAATTACTTTGGAAAGGCTAGGAGCCCCATTGGCAAGTGCTGAGTTACGTGCTGACAACTCAGCTGTCCTAACTCCTGAATGAGACAACTAATGTTGGTACTTCAAGGTATTAAACAAATAGTTGCATTAAACCCGACTTGATGCCTAAGTTGAGTATTAATGCAACTTTAGGAAGTTGACATTTTATTGCTCAAGTTCTCTAGTGGCCATTTACAGTTGCTGGCCATGAGACAGCCTTCTGCCCTCCTGGGGAGGCTTGCCGTTTGAAGAAGTTTTACCTCTCCCTAGTAGGAAGCCACACATGGTGTGAGCCCAAAAAGTGAGCTTCAATGGGGAAGCCGCCTTTGAAGGGTAAATGGTGAACATGTATAAAAGGGCTGCTCTTGTTCTGGTAGACATGTTGGCATTGGGGACAGAGAGGGGAAAACAGTTACCAGATCGGTTTTCCCCGTGCGAGTGTAGACCTCATGTAGCCACATCTTTCAGATGGGCTACTAATCTCCACACACCAAGAGAGGGTTTTTTGCCATCTTGGGAGTAGGCAGAATGTTGTACTCTGGGATAGCTAAATGCTGCACTTTGCAGTAGGTCGTCATCAGGCGAGAGGGGACCTGGTAGCCCATTGGCTATTAGTCACCGTATCCCCGGATTGTGAGCATAAAAGTAGCACCCAGACCCTAGATCACGTGTGCACTGGCGTGAAGGACTGCCCTGCTGATCCCCGGACCTGGCAAAGGGAGGCTGTACGACAGGCTGGACTGCATCTACTGCTACTGGCCTAGCAAAGAGAGGACTGTGACTGTGGTGCCCTACTTGAGGAAAAGGCATCCCTGAGCCCCAAACAGAAGAGGTGAACTACCAAGAGTCAGTTGGCTGACTTTCAGTTCCAGCGTTAGGGCCACAAAAACTGAAGAAGCCGCCTTGGCAGAGTTGATAGCACAACTGCTTATTCACCACTAACTGCAACCTGGGAGACTAAACCATGACACTCAGAAGTTGCACCGGAGTTCTGCAGAACCTGGGAGAGTTGCCAAAGTCCAGTTTGGCCACCCAAGATGGACAATAGAATCCGTTGAAGGGAACCACTTGTTTCTCTACTATCAGAGACCAGTTAACCAGTGGCAACTGATTTTGGGCTGGACCTCACCTGGACTTCAAGGGATATCGACCTCTGTGATCAAAGTCGCCTCTCCACATTTGTGGCCCCAGGAAGTCACCAGTTGACCGGATCAGCATCCTTAACATACTGTATCCTTTGCATCAGGACCACTTCATTGAAGTCTATGAAAGTTTGCCCCTAGAGACTGGAACTGGATTGGAGACTGCTTTGAATGCAAGGAAACTATCCAGCTAAGCCTTACTAGCACCTTTGACTTGCTCCCTGATGGAGTTGGTCGGCCAAAGCATACCAGAGTACGCAAACCAAGCTTCATAAAAAAAAAAAGGTTTTCAAACGAATCTCTAAATATTGTAGTTTTCGATGCTTGTTCTCATTTTGAGTGAAAAGCCGATGGATTTTTAAATTTATTTTGGTGGCTGAAAATTCATATAAATACGAACCAATTTTAAGGGTTGCCTAACAAAAAAACAAAAAAAAATGAATGTGTTCATCTGTAACGAAACTGGTGCTCATGTAAAGCTCTCTGATACCCGATGTCTTGGGTCTAGTTCGTGCTATATAAAACTCTTAAACCATTTGTTGGATTGAACTGGACTCTTTTTTACAGCCTCATAATTCGTCAAGGCAGGCCTAACGTAATTTAAGTTCCTCTCTGTGGAGCAGGGACCAAGCACTGATTGTTTTAACTTAATCAGTGCCTGTCCACTGCTCTCGACGTAATTGAGGTACTGTTTTGTTCTGTTTAACTTTTAGTGTGCTGCAAACAAAAAGAGGTGTGACTGGCAAAAATGTGTTCAACAACACACAAAATTGCAAAGGTTTATTTTTTATAGTTGACTTTCTTTTAATTTTCCAAGTGCTTTTCTCACTTTGCACTAATATTTTCTTGTGGTTTTGCTTGTGGGCACTGTTCTCAAAAGATAGAATTATTTTATTGCAAAACGACATTGTTTCTTTCTTATGTGTAATTTCTAAAATCCATCCAGGAACCACACTAGCATTCTAGTTTACTGAGGATGGGTAGCAAGCATACACCACAATATCATTCTTGATAATGGGATCAGGTGAAAGCTTGTCCCAAGCACTTCAACAACATCCTTGAAGCATCTGGTTGGAAATGAGACACACACATACTCAACATCCTGTGAGAATCAGATTGGGCAGATAGCAATCAACGCATAATCTTGGGATGTGAAGGTTGGGTTAGTGAAGCTATCATTCCATGGCAGGGACTGCTAGCTCAGTTTTCTTTTTTCAAATTTCAGAAAGTGCTTATCACTGATTGTTGCATCTTTGTCAAGAAACGGAGTGTCAATTGAATTTTTTTAATAACATATTATTTTTGTCTTTTTTTCTTTTCTCCGATTCATACTGTTTCTCTCTTAATGTTCTTACTGCTCTTCTGTGTTTTAACCTTGTTCTTGTTTTACCATTGTCACTTGTTGTTCCTTTTTGATTTTTCAAATTTAATTGCCTTTTTTTGTTTTCTCCTTAAAATATTCCCTCCAATTCCTTTTTTGGAATCATTCTATAATTCCCCTTCTCTATATTTTCTAATTTGATTATTTTCTCACTATTAATTATACCACTTCTCTTCGTGTTTCATTTTTCCTCCTCTTGCCTTTCTTGACTTCATACAATAACTCACTATATTTCTCACTACTGTCTTCTACTTATTTTCCTTTTCTTTTGATCTTGTGTTTCCCTTCCGTTTCCATCCTTTTATCTCCCTTTTCTCAGAATTTGGTGTATACTGCAGTCACTGTCGGAGTGAAGTCCGGGGTACCCAGTGTGCCATTTGCAAGGGGTTTACCTTCCAGTGCGCCATATGCCATGTGGCAGTCAAAGGCTCCTCCAACTTCTGCTTGACCTGTGGCCATGGAGGTCACACCAGCCACATGATGGAATGGTTTTGCACACAGGAGGTGTGCCCCACAGGCTGTGGCTGCCACTGTCTACTTGAGAGCACATTCTGAAGCCATTGATGTCATGACGAGCAAGGAGTTGGCCAACTGATTGTGAATCTGGTGACCCCGTTAGCAAGTCCTTCTGTACATGCTCAGGAAGAGATCTGGAGTCTTGCAAAAGAGGCATCTTTCTTTCCTAATGGGATGTCATGTTGCACAAACTTAATCCTCTTCATTCTATTACTTATGTTTTAAACAAGGGAGTTTACTGGCCAAGGAAATATGTGCAATTCCAACTCTAGTGAACGTCTATGAACAGAGTGCCTACCTCGTCTACCGTCACCCCCTGAACACCTGTTGTATTATTGTCTCTGTTATAGAGCTCAAATAATCAGCAACCACTGGGAAAAAAAGACATTGGATGTGGCATTTTACTGAGCTTTGAAAAAGAACTGAAGATACTCTCACTGTCTGCTGCCTAATCCATTTGGAAAATGAGTTGTTGCCTTGATAGTTATCAACCGAGAAATAATCAGTACAGAAAATGTGGTGGTCAAGATATTCACTTGATGCATTAGCCTCTTGTATGGCTATCTTGTAATACTAATAAGAGACTAAAAAGTACTTTTTAATTCATACCTGGCAGTAGCTTTTTTTTAAATTCTTAATACATTTCAGTATTTTTTGCACGGGAAACAAAAAAATAACATCACTGAGAATGTGTTGTGCTATGCCCTATGGACATTGCTTATTTAGTCAGTGTGCAGACACTGAAGAACTGCATAACAAACACCTCCCTTCTATTGGGGTGCAATGTTTACTTCCATTTCATGTGATGTTTGTCCAGAATTGAAACGCTGTGCTCAATGAGCGGCCTGGCAGGTCCACTTGAGGGGTCTACAAAAAAGATAGTGTGTGCTGAACAGAAGGTTTGTGCTTGAGACCGGGTCAGCGTGCACAAACATCCCCCCAAGTTCAACAGCTAGGGGCGAGCCTGTTACAGGAGACAGGCAGTGTGTCCTATCTTATTCTAGACAAATAATAATGTGATACTTCAACATAGTCCTTGGAACGGAACATGAAGGTTGAAAACAAGCTTGTGGACTAGAGCACTGAACTTTAGACTTGACTATAAATTCTGAGCTTTAGAAATCTCATTTGGGAACCTATGTGAATGTATTTTGCAGTGTAATTGTAAATAATGATTGCCATTTGTGATATTTAATTTCTAAAAATATGAATAATAAAATAACTAACCATTTTGAGTTTCACTTTCGAATCTATAAGCCATCAAAGAAATTGTAATGAAAAGTAAAATTCTCTGGAAAGGAAAACCTGGATGAAGAAAATTAAAATATAAATGCTGTAAGTCTGTGTGCGCCAATTCCCAACAATGAGAACCATTCCTCTACCTTCTGGAAAGACCAAAAGATGACAAATAATCATAAAGACAAAGCATTCTTCACTTGAATACCTCAGATCCATCTAACTATGTCCCATTGTACCTCATTGCTTAATTTATTCATTTCCCACTGCTCTGTGGGCACGGAAAATACACTGTGCCTCAACCCGCCCTTATGGGATTCCATAGGTGCACTAACAAGTCAACCGCCTTACTTCTAAGTAGGAAAATTAAGAATCAGCACAAAGGTGAACCACAGAGTACAAGGCTCCAGCCTCTTCTCATGCCATTGTGTAAAGGATCACTCTATGCTCTCCTAAAGACACCTTGCACAACAAATTCTCTGGTATGAAGAAAAGTTAGCAGCAATTTGTGCATATTACTTGGAATTATATCCTTGATTTGAGAAACCTGCAGCAAGTGCTGGAGTTCTTTGGTTGAAATGCCCACATCCAGTAGCTTACACAGCCGGTCAAAAGGCTTCTTGCAGGATCCTTGGCTCAACAATTGTAGTAAATACTAAGCTTGAGGCATCATTTTTCTAGAGGTACTTAGGGACGTAGGCATCAGCAAACACCACAAGAACTATTAAAGTAAAAAAGAAATGCTCTACAGCTTGAGATAGGTCTGAAAGACGTCCGTTCTGAAAAAAACCTGAGAATCAGATTAAAAGATCCAGTATGGGGTAGCATCATTTTCATTACCTGGAGGGGAACATGGCAGCTAGCCAAAGGAGCAGGTCGGGAGCTCTCAGCCTGGGCCAGGATGACATGTTGGTAAACTTTTTTTCCCGGTGATGTTTGGACCTTTGGTTCTCTCGTAGTGGATTTCCATGTATAGTCATAAGCACTTGAATAGTCCCGCACACGTGCGGGGACCCCTGAGCACCGCTTTTATATATATTTTCATAAGTGTATATTATTTGCCTTTCTTCAGGAACCCTGCGAAGATACTTAAGAGATAGAGAGACAACAATACAGCTTAAATGCATAGGCTACAATGGCCACATCTTCGTCTTGAAGTGAAAAAACGGTTAGCAGTACACTATGTTTTGGAAATTTTGTAGTGTTTAAGACACAGAAGAATCCCCTTCATAAAACTCCTTCTTTAATGATAGAGATGATGTATGGGGCTGCCAACATTAGCACAAGCCAAACCACCGATACCTGCGAGGAGGGGGAGTGCAAGGGACTGCAAGCCCCAGCACCATTAGCACCAGAAGGCGTCGTCACTGCTTTCCCGCGCCCGAAGGTGCATATAATCATCTTGTGGCTCCCCCAGTGCGGGGCCGCCAACGCCAGCCCAAGCCAAATTACCGGTACCTGAGAGAAGGGGGAGTGCAAGGGACTGCAAGACTCAGCGCCAGGAGGCGCCGACACTGCTTTCCCGCGCCCAGAGGCGTGTATAATCACTGCGCGACTCCCGCAGCATGGGGGCCGCCAACGCCAGCACAAGCCAAATTACTGGTACCTGCAAGGAGGGGGAGTGCAAGGGACTGCAAGCCCCAGCACCCTTAGCGCCAGGAGGCACAGTCACTGGTGTTCGAGGCATGTGGGCTGCTGAATTCATATCTGTGCATAGATCGCCGCCTAGTGTTGGGTCCAGATGATTGCACATTGTTGTCCTGGAAGAGTCTTCAAAGTATCACGAGATAGGGTGCTCCTCCCCTGGACTACAGTGCGCATGGGAATCCTCTCCATCCTCAGATTGTTTTTTTCCGCCATTGGGTTCGGATGTATATTTGTTAACTCAAGTTCGGAATCGATAGAAAACTTTATATTTGGCCAAAAGGCTTCTAGGTATCGTCTGTATTGTCTTTGCGATCGGTGCCGAGTACTCGTGCCAGCTCAATCCTCGAGTCGGACGTCAAGAAGAGCCGCGTGGCTCTTCAGCACTAAAGGCCCGGTCGACGCCAGAGGCCTTGTCGACGATCGATGATGGAACGGAGCCCTTTCATGAGATGTCCCGTTTGCAACTCCAAGTATCCTCACATCGATGTCCACCCGGTGTGCAACAAGTGCCTGTCTCCGGATCACGATGAAGCCAGCTGTATGGCTTGTTCGCGGTTCCGATCCAAGAAAACACTTCGCCTTCGACGCGCGGAAGGAAGCCCAGAAGATGGCACCTGGCCCAGTGAACATCTTCGATGCTGAGGAAGATGAGGGAGTGAGCAGGAGGTTCAAGGGAACCTGTCGGATCCTGCATCAGACATTGACTCCAGTTATGACGCAGAGGATGAGGATATGGTCGAAAATGAAGACGTCGTCGATGAGGTAGGAGACGACGATGAGGCCTTTGGGGCCGTAGAAGATAGCTCGAGCGAGGAGCTAGGCTTAACAGTTGGTATGGGGGCCGAGACTAAAACACCCTATAAGGCTCAGGTCGAGGGATCGCCACAAGGCCTTACCCAAGATCAAACGCATAGTTCTACAGCCTCGCTTCAAGGCCCGGCTACGGACAACTCACAAGAGCCATCGGTTGATCGATCAAAATCGAAACAAAAAACATCGGTGACTATAAAACCGAAAGCACCGGAAACCAAATCGAAACCGAAAGTACAACTTACTTTGGTCGGATCGAAGGCTTCTGAACCATCGGCTCCGACAAAACAAAAAAGTGCTATCGACCCGGAGAGGTCGCTAAAGGGTGTCGAGCCGAAGGCCGGGGCACTGAAGAAGAATGTCAAGGACATCGACCCCAAAAAGTCGGCGCCGAAGACCGTAGACACAAACAAAGGACTCGAAACACAGAACGTTCTCGATCCTAAACGTCGACTCGACAAAGTAAAGGTCAGCAAAGACCTCGAGCCCAAAACAAGCAGTGGCTCTAAAGACCCCGTCGAGTCAATACAACCATCCGCCTCTTTTTCAAAGCAGGTGTCGGACTCGCTGCAGCGCATTAAGGAGAAAGCTATAGCTGTCGGACCAAAGGCCACTCCACCCCCAAAGACAGTTAGTAAAACTTCAAAGGCGTCAGCACCGATTAAGTTTATACAGCCGCCGCCGGTGACACCTAAGGCGTTCGCCCCTAAGACTGGCATTGAGGCTGCCAAGAAGGTGTCCATGGTGCAAAAGCCTACAACTACTGAAGGGGCCACAAAGCATCAACAGCCTCTGCAGGAAGATCAGTTGAGGCAATTCATCGACGCTGAGACTGGTAGACTTTCCATTTACAAGGGAAAGATCGCCCCAGAACAGCCTATGGAGTCGTATAAAATCCCATTAAAGAAAAAAAGGGATTCTGCAACATCACCTCTTCTTTTTGAACCTCTACAACAATATGGGCAAGAACTGCTCCTTTTTCACCCACACATTCAGATGTGAATGTAGGGGATGGTGACAATGAGGATTACAGTTATCCTGTAGACACTGATCTAGAAGAACACACTGAACCCTGGACAGACACTGTTGACCCAGGGGAGCCACAAAATGCCCCTGACAGTCATATATATGCTGTTAAAACCTCACCTACAGAAGACACGGCTTCGTTTAATGAGCTTATTGAGAGGGCAGCAAAAAATCACGATGTCCAGCTCCATGCTGACCCTATTGAAGAGAACTTTTTATTTGACACCTTCTCAACCTCAGAGAGAACTGTCAAGACTCTACCCATGCTAAAAGGTGTCCTGAAACACGCTGGAGACATCTTTAAGGAGACCACAAGGGCAAGAGTGGTAAACCCCAGGATTGAAAGAAAATACAAACCAGCACCTGTGGACCCTACATATATCAGGGGACAGTTGCCATTGGACTCTCTGGTTGCTTCAAATGCTCGTAAAAGAGCGAACTCGCAGACCACGGGTGATGCTCCTCCCCCTGACAAGGAATCTAAAGTGCTAGAAGCCTCAGGGAAAAGGGTGGCAGCTCAAGCGGCCAATGTCTGGCGCATCTCCAACACACAGGCACTCTTATCCAGTTACGACAGGGCTCATTATGATACACTTGAGACCCTGTAACAGCACTTGCCAGATGAGTATAAGGCGGCAGCAGAAATGCTAATACAAGAAGGGAAACTTATATCCAACGCATCTATTAAGTGTGCGCTAGACGCAGCAGACACTGCAGCCAGGGCTATTAATACAAGCGTTATGTTACGAAGACATGCCTGGCTGAGAATCTCCGGCTTCAAGCCTGAGATAGAAACCACCATACTCAATCAGCCAGTTAACCCTGATTACTTATTTGGCCCAGAAGTGGACACCGCCTTAAAAAAATTAAAAAGGACACAGAGACTGCAAAGTTTATGGGGGCTCTACAGTCGCAGCAGTTCAGGGGTGGTTCTTTTCGTCGCTCCAACAGTAGAGGAGCTTCCAGAGGTCAGGTGTCCCAGCAGACACAGTACAGTAAAGGAGGTACGCAGACCACCTACAACAAGAACAATAGGGGTGGCTATCGTGGAAACAGCACCAAGGGCAGAGGTCGTGGAAACAACAACTCCCGATCCTCCGCCACTAACAAACAGTAACGTCTTGTCACTACCCCCCCGACCATATAACACCGGTCGGGGGGAGACTACAACAGTTCCTACCGGTCTGGAAATCCATCACTACAGACAGGTGGGTGAGGCAGCTTATCCAGTACGGTTATTGTCTGGAGTTAACATCCACTCCACCCAACTTACCCCCAAGACACCGTCCTAAGTCCGCAGAGCATATACAGTTATTGCAGCAAGAGGTTGTCCGCATGCTGCAAAAAGGAGCCATAGAGCTCGTGCCTGTAGAACAAAAAGGTACAGGGGTGTAATCGCTGTACTTCTTGATCCCAAAAAAGGACGGGTCCCTCAGACCCATACTGGACCTCAGGCCCCTAAACCATTACATCTTGTCAGAACATCACATGCTCACATAACAGCAGGTTCTACCGTTACTCAGTCAGGGAGATTTCCTCGCAACACTAGATCTGAAGGATGCATATTTCCATATACTGGTACACCCGTCACACAGAAAATATCTCAGATTTACCATTCAGGATCAGCATTATCAGTTCAAAGTCCTCCCTTTTGGAGTAACAACAGCACCCAGGGTGTTTACCAAGTGCCTATGGACAGTGGCTGCACACCTACGGAGACAGAACGTTCACGCCTACCCTTATCTGGACGACTGGCTTATCCAAGCAAAGTCGGCCCAGCAATGTGCCACCCACATGTCCCACACCATTCACCTTCTTCACAATCTGGGGTTTTCACTGAATTATCCAAAGTCCCACCTTCAGCCCGCCCACGTACGGCAATACTTGGGCGCGACAATAGACACTCTGGCAGCCAAAGCACAGCCAAATTCAGTGAGGATCAACAGCATGCAATTGCTGATACGGAAATTCAAACCACAACACTCGCTTCCAGCACGAGTGTTCATGCAGTTGATAGGCATGATGGCCTCCTGCATCTTCATAGTCCCGCACGCGAGACTACACATGCGTCCGCTTCAGGAGTGCTTAGCACGTCAGTGGAATCAGGCTCACGGACAATTGAAAGACCTAGTGTTGGTAACCGGTCGTGCATACTGCTCTCTGCATTGGTGGAACCCACAAAACCTTTGCAGGGGCCGACCGTTCCAAGAGCCTGTACCACAGATAATACTGACGACGGACGCATCTCTCCAGGGATGGGAAGCTCATGTACTCCACTACACAGTGCTGGGACTATGGACAACACAGCAGAAAAAGATGCACATCAACCTTCTGGAACTGATGGCAATCTTCATGGCAATGAAAGCATTCAAAGTACATTTGTGCAACAAAGTAGTGTTGATCCGGACGGACAACATGACTGCCATGTACTACATACAGAAGCAGGGAGGTACACACTCTCCACAGTTGTCTCATCTGGCTCAGAGCATGTGGAAGTGGGCCATTCAGAGAAACATCTTCCTCATGGCAGAACACCTCCCAGGCAAGGACAATCAGATGGCGGACCTGCTCAGCAGGCACAGCCATCAGATGCACGAGTGGGGGATACATCCATCAGTACTCCAACCGTACTTCCAGCAGTGGGGTCATCCAGAGATAGACCTATTCGCCACAAGGGAAAACGCAAAATGCCAAAGCTTTGCCGCCAGGTTCCCACACCCAGAGTCGCAGGGCAATGCGATATGGATGAACTGGTCAGGCCTATTTGCGTCCACTTTTCCCCCAGCACCGCTAATACCGCTAGTGGCACGCAAACTGAGGCAACACTCGATGACTCTCATCCTGGTTGCTCCAACGTGGGCACGCCAACCATGGTACACCACGTTTCTAGAACTCTCCGTGGTATAGCATCAAAGGCTACAACTCACACCCCGACTTTTGACGCAGAGCCATGGCGATATTCAGCATCCAGATCCGCAACAGCTCAACCTGGCGATCTGGCTCCTGAGGTCTTAGAATTTGGCTACCTCAACCTACCTCCTGACTGTATGGATATCATAAGGGAGGCATGAAGGCCCACAACTAGAGCATGTTATGCGGCGAAATGGAAGCGATTTGTCATTTATTGTGCCAACAACGACATTAATCCGCTAGATGCATCTACTCACAACATCATCTGTTATCTATTACATCTATACAAATGCAATCTGGCCTATGCTTCCATACAAATACATTTACCCGCAATAGCAGCTTATCTCCAAAACAGGCAGCATCTCTCACTTTTCAGAGTGCCTGCCATCAAAGCTTTTCTGGAGGGACTCAAATGAGTTATTCCTCCCAGACACCCACCGGCACCGGTATGGAACCTGAATGTGGTCCTTACCAGACTGATGGGTCCACCTTTTGAGCCTCTACACTCATGTGAGATACAATTCCTAACGTGGAAAGTGGCTTTCCTAATAGCAATCACATCGCTACGACGAGTTAGTGAACTTCAAGCACTAACTATCCAAGAGCCATTCATACAGATTCACTCCAACAGGGTGGTACTACGCACTAACCCTAAGTTTCTGCCTAAAATAGTTTCACAGTTCCATATGAATCAAACTATAGAACTGCCAGTATTCTTCCAGAATCCAGACTCAGTGGCAGAGAGAATGCTCCACACACTAGACGTCAAAAGAGCTCTAATGTACTACATAGATAGGACAAAAGATTTCAGGAAGACAAAACAACTGTTTGTTGCCTTTTCACCACAACACAAAGGCAACCCCATTTCAAAAGCAGGTATAGCCAGGTGGATCGTTAAGTGCATACAGATGTGCTATCAAAAGGCTAAGCGCACATTAACGATTCCCCCAAGAGCCCACTCAACACGAAAGTTAGGGGCATCCATGGCTTTCCTTGGAAACATTCCTTTAGCGGAAATCTGTAGAGCAGCCACATGGTCTACCATACACACATTTACCAAACACTACTGCGTAGATGTGCACTCCAAACAGCAGGCAGCTGTAGGACAGGCTGTTCTATAAACACTTTTTCAGACTGCTGCTGCTGGCACGGGCAGCCGCCGTTAATAGAGGGACTGCTATATATTCTATGCACAGATATGAATTCAGCAGCCCACATGCCTCGAACCGAATATGCTACTTACCAGTATGCATCTGTTCTTGGCATGTAGGGCTGCTGACATTCATATCGCCCGCCCTCCTCCCTGGCGCCTGTAGCAGCTGCAGCACTCAGAATTACTCTTAGCATGGTCATCACTTACTGTACTACACTCCATATCTGCCACAATGGCGAAAAACAATCTGAGGATGGAGAGGATGCCCATGCGCACTGTAGTCCAGGGGAGGAGCCACCTATCTCGTGATACTTCGAAGACTCTTCCAGGACAACAATGTACAATCATCCGGACCCAACACTAGGCGGCGATCTATGCACAGATATGAATGTCGGAAAACTGGGGAAGGCTTGGGTCCTATCCCTGACCGGCCTGGACCACTCTTATACAATAAACAAAACAAAAGCCGGGCAGCTAACGTTTTTTAATGTTTATCATAATTGTTTATGTGTTGTATATTTGATTTGATTTGTTGTCCTTGGTTTATTCAATGTATTTGTGAACCTTTGCAAATGTTGTGGTGTATCTTTTGATGCTCAAAAAAACTCTGCTCATAATCTTTTATAAAATACAAAAAGTGACTCAACCCAAATGGTTGTCCAGCCTAGCAATTGTTTATACTAGGTTGTGCATTGTTTCAAAAAACGTTAGCTGCCCGGCTTTTGTTTTGTTTATCAGATATGAATGTCAGCAGCCCTACATGCCAAGAACAGATGCATACTGGTAAGTAGCATATTTGTTCCCGTGCTCGGCGGCGCATATAATCATCTCGTGGCTCCCGCAGCGCAGAACCCACCAATGCCAGCACAATCCAAACCACTGGTACCTGCGCAGAGGTGGAGTGCAAGGGACTGCAAGCCCTAGCACCCTTAGCGCCAGGAGGCACCGTCACTGCTTTCCCGTGCAAGGAGGTGCGTATAATCATCTTGTGGCTCCCGCAGCGCGGGGGCCGCCAACACCAGCATAAGCCAAACCACTGGTACCTGTGAGGAGGGGGAGTGTAAGGGACTGTAAGCCCCAGCACCCTTAGCGCCAGGAGGCAGCGTCACTGCTTTCCCCCGCCCGGAGGTGCATAAAATCATCTTGCGGCACCTGCAGCACGGGACCCGTGCGGGCGTGCCTGGGCCAAGGGTGGGCCCAGCTGCGCCCGTCAGAGGCTGGGCTGGGCCAGGTCTCTCACTCCATCCATATTGGGTTCCTGTGGCCAGGACTCTTGTCTCCTTAGTACACGGCTTGGTGCACTAAAAGCCTGCAAGGTACCTTCATGACCTTTTTTCCATGGTGACTGTGTCCCTTTCAGTTATAGTTTTAGTACTAAGTGTCTAGTGTTATCTTTAGTCCCCAGGCTCTAAGCTTAAGAAGTGCCTCCTATTGTCTCTACTTTTAAGCGGAAGTGTTTAAATCTGGTACTGCGGGTTACATCAAGGCAAAGTGACTCTTGACCAGTTGGTGATGGGAAAAAGGAAATTAGCTGTTGGGGCCCTCCAGGGTCCAATGTTGTAGGTCCAGTCGGAACGATAGACTCCTTTGTAACCAGAGCGGCTAACGCCATGATGGAAGAGAAAGCCCTGACAGAGAAAAGACTCTCCTTGGAGACTGAGAAATTAGCACTGGGCAATGCTGGGCACGGTTTAACTCTGGAGGAATGCAGGGTCCCAACATGAGAAATGTGGTCTCTCAGGTGGCCCACAGGGATGTGCACTTGATCTCCCACCCGAATCAGCGCCTTTAGTAGCCGTGCTTCTGGGGGTTCCTCCACTCACATCTGGAACCAAGGAAACCTCCTGGGATCTCATACATAAAACCGCTCACTGGTGCAATAATAATTTGATTAATGGCTCAAATATATCTCCAGACATCTTAATGGCCAGAAGAGTGGTCTGGATTGGATACAGGACTAGGATAAACGTTGAGGGGGACTGCATAATCGTTAATTTTAGGCACTTTGCGAAATGCTAAAGCATTAGTAGATTGCCAATACAAGAATGGCACCAAATCTAAAATTAGAATAGCCTCATTACAAACTTTTTATCCTTTTAAACATCTCCTAGCAAGTTGCGACTGGTCGATGCTGTTTAAGCTGGTTAAGCCCCCCAAGATAGACGCACAAACACTACACTACCATTAAAACATCGATCTCTACCTCTAGCTAACCCCTAGGGACTTGATGCAAATGATTGTCTAGTGATGGTAGCAGGGACAACACAGGTTAAGAAGTCACCATCGAAAGCTCTTATTGAACCAATTTTAGTTGTCCCAACATCCCAACTCTTGCAGGATAATCCTCCAAATTCCATCCTTATTTCAATCCTCCCCAATGATGTCCCAAAGAAGGTACTGTCCTGAAATATAGCTGGCCTTAGGTCAAGGAAGGGCAATATTTCTTGGGAACACTTTCTTGCCAAACACCATATCATAGCTTTACAAGAATCCTGGGAGCCCAATGATTGTTTTTATCTCGATGGCTTTACTTTGTTCTGGAAACACGCAATCCTGTCGATTATGGGTAGAGCTGGCGGGGGTCTTCTTTTAACGTTCAGTCTTTAATTTTCCTACAGAGCTAAATTGATTTATTCTCCCTCACTCCAGTTGTTAACAGTGGAATTGTCAGGAAAGGACCTCCCCATCTTGCTAGTGTTAAGCTTTTATAATTCCTTATCCAGGACTCATGAGACCGAACATCTTCTGGCCTTAAAGGACTTACTGAATAACTATGGGGAAGGAAGTCAAGTTTATTATGACACGCTAATTTTAGGGGATTTTAACACCAGCAAGTGCTCCCTTAACTGCCACTCAATGGCGGAGGAGGAAGACGACTTGCAGGTGTCAAACCACTTTGAGCACACACCATCAGGTATTCTCTGAAAAGGCTTTCTTTCTGCCAATAATCTGCATTGCTTTCAGCAATCAGATATTTCCGCCCTGGTTCCTACCCATGTAGGTAACAGTAGCTCAAGCACAATTGATCAAAATTTTCTATCTGCTGTATTAATACCGGCTGTACAGAATTTAAGCGTTGCTTGGAACTGCTTTAGTGACCACAACCCTTTAACACTGGTTCTCCTCCTCTTGTCTGCCCTAAAAGAGGGAGCTGTGAACCAAATCATTAATATAAATATCAGTACTAAAGATCAAGCACGAAGGTTGATGTGGGATAAGATGACCCCAGAGAGCTTTCTAGAGAACTTGTATGCCACCTGCGCTTCAGAGCTTCAAGTATGTATGGACCGGGCATTAAATGATAGAGCTACTCTAGATGACTTTGATACTATCACCAAGCAGGTTGCGTCTAATTCATCGATTAAAACCAAAGTGAGATGCACAAAACTTAAAAGGTGGTTTGATGACACTTGCTCGGCTGCTCACAAGGAGCTAATACAGGCCGCCAAACAAAACCAAGGGATCCAATACTAATTAGGACCTGTAGGAAGGTGGATACATCGGCAGTCCATGAGAGGAAAAAACACTTAATGGAGCATGCCTGGGAGGAGCTCAGTCAAGCTAGTGTCCTGTCTGATAGCTCTAGATTTTGGTCTGTAGTTAACAGTCCCTTTTTTCTGATGTGTCAAACTCTAGCAGAGATTGCATAATACCTGCCAAGAAATGGGTTCAGCACTTTGGCAATATCTATAGTGATATTAATTTGGCAGAAGCAGTGGGACACACAGTTCCCGGACTAGCAAGTTCCCCCCTCCATTTTAGAACAGATGAGGTCTACAAAGCTATTACTTCAACATTAGACAGAAAGGCCCCTGGCGGGGTAACAGCAGACCTTTATAAGGCTGAGCCCAAAGTCTGGGCCAAGAGTTTAACATGTTTTTAGTGCTGCATGCACCTGTGGCTTCCCTTCGTCATGGGCAAAGGCGGTCATTGTCCCCATTTTTAAAAAGGGCCCCCAGGATGATCCGGCATGTTATAGACCGATTTCGCTCCTACATTCTGCGGCTAAAATTATGGGGAAAGTAGTTCTGGATTGCCTAACAGCCTGGCTTGATCATGCTAATATCATTTCCGATCTCCTATATGGATTCAGGCAGGGGAAAGGGATGTTAGATCAATGCATTAATCTTCATTTGGTGATCGGTAAGTACACTGTTGCCAAGGGAGGGGTTCTGCACTTGTCCTTCATGGATCTAACCTCAGCTTTTGACGTTGGTAATAGGTCTAAGTTGTGGTTGATCCTCCGCGATATGTGGCTAGATGCAGAGCTGATCTCTTTCCTGCACACTGCTCAAGCAAATATCACTGCTGCGGTACGGTTTAACAAAGACGGCAGCCTGACAGATTCTTGGGCAGTAGAAAGTGTTTCCGGCAGGGGTGCATTCTGGCTCCCATGTTTTTTACGCTATATATTAATAAACTGGGGGATTCTGTAATATCTTGCTACAAGGACCTACCCAGGGCCGGTACCAAAATGATCACCGCATTCCTGTATGCCGATGATGCGGTTTTACTGTCTAGAACCGCATGGAGCCTGCAACAACTTTTAAACTGTTTTATAGATTTTATGAATTTGTTAGATTTAATTGCAAATTTTAAGAAGTCACATGCTATGACCATAAGTTCTTGAAAGGCCGCCAATGCCAAATTTTACTTTAATGGGGCTGAGTTAACCTAAGTATCGACGCTCACATAGGGGTACTTTTCGATGACCAAGGTGCTTGGTGTGCACAACGAACACTTAAAAAGAATGTTTTAGCCTGAGCTGCAGGGGCTACTCTGGACTTCGCAAAAAGACTAGGGTCAAAACCCCTCCCAGCACTACTGAAGGTCTATAACACAAAATGTATCCCTATGGCCAAGTATGGATGTGATATTTGGGGCTACAAGGGTGCAAAGGAAATACAAGGGGTGAAGAATAACTTTTTGCGTAAACTGGGGTGTGGCCACGGCGGCGATCGGAATGGCTGCCTTTCCGTGAAGCTCCTCCATGCGGGCTCCCAGCGGCGGCGAGTGAGATGTAATCCGCTGCTCCTGGCCCCCACATCCTTGCAGATCCGCATGCTGATGCCACCCCGACCATCTGGGTGACTCGAGAGACCGTGGGAGCGTCCTTAAGAGGTGTGCACGGCAGAGGAGAATCAAGGCCTCCGAACCTCGGCGCCATCTTCTCTCTCTGCGCCGGATCGCTGGGTGAGTGCTGCGCGGTGCTCGGCTGCCGGGCCTTTCACCCTTTCGTACGTCGCCTGCGGGCTCTCTCGCGCGTTGCCCGTCCTTCGTGGGCTCCCGGGTGGGGGCGCCTGGTTCCTGGGCACAACCGCGGCCTGTTGGCCTGGGGACGTGCTGGGACCGGGCCCTCGATTTGCGGGCCTGCGTCGGATCTTGGGCGGTGGGCGGGAGCGCTCGTTAGGAGATGGCGGGGTGGGGGATTACGGTGGTTGGGAAGCCGGGGGGCGCTCCCTAGTGATCAACATAGCTGATCAGGATTATTTCAAGAAAAATCAGGACCCACACAGCCCATATGTACTGCGTGGCCAACAGTTTTATATTACAAAAGAATTTATTTTCATTTATAATCAAATTTCATTAGTTCATCCAGAGATGACATCAAAGGAAAATTCTGTCAAGACAGTCAGTTCAAAAACGTACAATTGTGTGTACAATATACAAGTGTACAGACAATCTGAAAGAAACACGTTAGTGTTAGATTCCTTACCTTAGAATATCCCCAGGCGTCAGTCTGGATCCGGAAACTTTTGCGTAGCAGTACCCCTGCGCGTCGGTAGGCGTCGTCTGCAGGCGTCCCCTGCGGCTCCGCGTCCGTCGTTGGCGTCGTGCGCCGTGATGACGTCGCTGGAGTATATAGACGCCGCCTCCGCGCGCTGACGTCAGTTCTTCTTTTTTCCGCGCCAGTGGACGCAGATCTGAAGAGCAGTACTCCGGTCTTTGACCAAGTTTTTTCGAATTGTTATCACTTTGTGCCTGTTAGGATGCCTGGGTTCAAGCACTGTGATGACTGTGAGCGCACGATGTCGGTCACAGACCATCACCGCCTCTGTCTCCGGTGTCTGGGCCCCGACCACGACGTGGACTCCTGCGTCGACTGCCGGGCCCTCACCAGCAAAGCTAGACGGGAGCGGTCCCGCAAGCTACTGGAGCTCCGGGTGTCGGCCCCACGTCGGGACCGGGAGCGGTCCCGGTCCGGCCGGAGGTCGAGAGAGCGTTCGAGGGAGCGGTCGCGGGGCCGCGCCGAGCGTTCCGGAAGTCGACACCACTCGTCATCCTCGTCAGGTAAGAAACACAAGAAGTCGGGGCGTCGTCATCGTACCCCCGACTCCCCCCCGACGCTCGCGCGATGCGGCCGGGGGTTCGGGTGACCCCAACCCCGCGGCTCCGCGAGAGTCGCCGGCGCGGCCTGCCCCATACCCTCAGGTCCCTGGGCACGGTGCGACGCCTGAGGAGATAGAGGCGTTCCTCATGGCCATGAGGGCCCTGTCTCCTCCGGCGGGTTCCACGGCGCCTACGGGCCCAGTGAACCCGTCCGGGGGCCCTAGCGGTTCTGCTGACCCTGCCTCGACGCCGTCGGATGCTCCGATTCCGGCGCCGCTAGGGCCTTCGGGGTCGACGCCGGATGGACGCCCATCCAACCCGGCGCCGATTCCATCGGGGTTGCCCGCGGCTCCGCCTCCGCGCGACGCCGGTTCCTCGGTGCCGGCTTCGGGCGGCACTGGGGCTCCGGCTCCGGCGCCGGCTCCGGGCGGCGCCGTCCCCTTACCTTCACTGACGCCGGACGCGGGGCCGGACGGGCGTCGCTCGACGCCGGTCCCGGCGCCGATGGGGCCCATGAACCCCGAGGAGCCGGTCTACATCGTTGACTCCGAATACGGAGAAGATGAAGAGTTCGGTGAAGGTTGGGAGGGGTCCGAAGACCCTCTGTCACGCGAGTGCCAGTATGACCCGGACTGGACAGGTGACTTGGGGGATGCCAGTGGTCTGGACGACTCTCCTAACCCTGGTTTGATCTCTCCTCCTTCCGTGGCATCGGTGGAGGGAGCTGCATATTCTGTGGTGCTGATGAGGGCTGCCAAGGCCTTACACCTTGAGCTCCCCGTCGCGGCCGTGAGGCCTAACATCCTCACCGAGGTCTTCAAACCGCAGTCATGCCCACAGGAGCCACTGCTGCCGTTTAATGAAGCCTTGTCGGACGTTCTGTTGGGCACGTGGTCCAGGCCCGCTTCAGGTGCGCCTGTCGATCGGAACGTGGCCAGGCGCCACCGTCCTTGTCCGGACGACCCCAAGTTCCTGTCTACCCACCCCACTCCTGAGAGTCTGGTGATCCAGGCCTCGACCTCCCAGTCCGCATTCCCGTCGGCCCCACCCGACCGGGAATCCAAGAGGTATGACCAATTTGGCAAGAAGGTCTTCTCGTCCATTAGTTTGGGCCTGCGGTCTTGCAACACCGCCTGCCTCTTGGGCCGCTACACCCACTCTGTGTGGGATACGGTCGCGGAACTGCTGCCAGAATGCCCCATGGAGGTGCGGGCAAAACTCGGTCAGGCTGTGGCTGAGGGCCGAGATGCAGCGAAATATTCAATACGGTGTGGTCTTGATACGACCGACTCGCTAGGCAGAGCTATGTCAACGACGGTGGCGATTCGTCGCCACGCCTGGCTGAGATCCGCCAATTTTTCGGCAGATGTCCAGAGTACATTGATGGACATGCCGTTTGATGGCTGTCACCTGATCGGTGACAAGGCGGACCACGCGCTGGAACGCTTCAAGGACTTCAGGGTCACGGCCAAGTCCTTGGGTCTCTCGACCCAGCGTCAGCAACCGGGTTCGTTTCGCCCCTTTCGTGGCCAAGGAAGGGGCGCCCCCACACGTGCTGCCAGCCACGCGCCGCAACAATCCTTTCAACGCGGTGGCGGCCGTGGAAACCGCCGTGGTGGCGGTCGGGGTCAACGGCGGGGTCAGACCACACCCTCCCCCGCAGCATCTACCTCAAAATCCTCCTAGTCCGTGCTTTCGGCCCCATGTGACGCCAGTGGGTGGCAGGGTTCGCCATCACCACGCTCACTGGCGCACAATCACTTCGGACAGGTGGGTGCTGCAAATTGTCCGAAGGGGCTACTCCCTCCCCTTCGAGACCTCTCCTCCAGCCATGCCACCGCAGAACCACCGTGTGTCGGGGGACCACTTGACACTTCTGCAGGAGGAAGTTACGGCCCTCTTGGCCAAGGGGGCCATCGAGCGCGTTCCTGGGCCCGAAGTAGGGCGTGGTTGTTATTCCCACTACTTTCTGGTGCCCAAGAAGGACAAGGGGGGCCTACGTCCTATCTTGGATCTAAGGAACGTCAACGGCTTCCTCCGGAAGGAGAAGTTCAAGATGTTGACGTTAGCTCAGGTCTTGGCTGCTCTAGACCCGCAAGACTGGATGGTAGCGTTGGACTTGCAGGACGCCTATTTTCACATCCCCGTCCTGCCGGCCCACCGGCGTTACCTGCGGTTCACGGTAGGCCTGGAGCACTTTCAGTTATCGTGCTCCCCTTCGGCCTTACCAGCGCCCCACGGGTGTTCACAAAGGTGAGGGCGGTGGTCGCAGCTCATCTGCGCAGGTTAGGGGTTTCAGTCTTCCCCTACCTAGACGACTGGTTGTTGAAGGCGGGCTCGCCCCAGACAGTCGTCCACCACCTTCAGATGACGGCAGACCTCTTGCAGGACCTGGGGTTCTCCCATCAATGTGCCGAAATCACACCTGTGTCCCTCTCAAAAGCTCCTTTTCATCGGAGCGGTTCTGGACTCGGCGCAGTTTCGGGTTTATCCTCCGGAACGGCGGGTTCGGGATATTCAGGCTTTGATTCCCATCTTTCAGCCGCTATCCCGAGTTTCGGTCAGGTTGACGCTGCGGCTGCTGGGACTGATGGCTTCCTGCATCCTTCTGGTGCATCACGCCCGGTGGCGGATGCGGGCTCTGCAGTGGGACCTGAAGTTTCAGTGGGCCCAGCATCAGGGCAACCTGTCCGACCACGTCTTGATCTCGGAGGGCACTGCGAGACAACTGCAGTGGTGGCTTACGGACCGCGATTGGGTCAGGGGCAAGTCCCTCTCCCTTCCCCAACCGGAGCACGTTGTCGTGACGGACGCGTCCCTCCAGGGCTGGGGTGGCCACTTGGGAGAGGCAGAGATCAGAGGCATCTGGTCTCCGGCGGAGTCCCGGCTCCATATCAACCTGTTGGAGCTGCGGGCGATTCGTCTGGCACTGAAGGCATTCCTCCCCTTTGTCAACGGGAGTGTAGTGCAGGTGTTCACCGACAACACCACCGCCATGTGGTACTGCAACAAACAGGGCGGAGTGGGGTCGTGGACCCTTTGCCAGGAGGCTCTGCGCCTCTGGCAATGGCTGGAACGTCAGGGCGTGACTCTGACGGTTCAACACCTGGCAGGTTCTCTGAACGCCAGGGCGGACGAACTCAGCCGTCGGTGCTCGATGGATCACGAATGGCGTCTGAACTCGGACGTGGCGCAAGGCATCTTTCTGCAATGGGGAGAGCCTTGGTTAGATCTATTCGCCACAGAAGAGAACGCGCAATGTCATCAGTTCTGCGCGTTGGAGTTTCCAAGACGGCACTCGCACGGCGACGCCTTTCGGCGCGAGTGGAGTTGCGGTCTGTTATACGCCTTTCCGCCTATACCACTTCTGCCCAGAGTGCTGAAGAAGATCAGGCGCGACCGGGCCCAAGTTATCCTTGTGGCTCCGGACTGGGCTCGAAGGTACTGGTATCCCGAGCTACTCAGCATGTCAGTCGGTCCCCCGATCCGCCTGCCCCTTCAGGAGGACCTTCTGTCGCAGCAGCAGGGGACGGTCCTCCACCCGAACCTGTCCAGTCTCCACCTCCATGCTTGGAGATTGAGCGGCGGCAGTTGAGGCCATTTGACTTGCCTCCTGAAGTCTGTGATGTTATTCTGGCAGCCAGGCGTCCCTCCACTAAGTCGGTATACGCCTGTCGGTGGAACAGATTTGTGGCATGGTGCACAGCAAAGGCTGTGGATCCTCTCTCTGCCCCTCTTTCGGAGGTTCTTCTGTTTCTTCTTTCTCTTGCCCAGCAGGGCTCTGCTCTGGGCACTATCAAGGGCTACCTTTCTGCCCTTTCTGCCTTTTTGAGGCTTCCTGATCAGCCTTCTTTGTTCAAATCCCCGATTGTAACTCGGTTCTTAAAAGGCAGCACTCACATGTTTCCACCTGTTCCGTTTGTGATGCCTCAGTGGGATTTGAACCTGGTTCTGACCTTCCTGATGTGTGCTCCCTTTGAGCCCCTTCATTCTTGTCCTCTCCGTCTCCTGACTTTAAAGACGGCTTTCCTGGTTGCCATCACCTCTGCCAGGAGAGTGAGTGAGCTCCAGGCTCTTTCTGTCCAACCTCCTTTCCTATCCATTCATCCTGATAAGGTGGTTCTGAGGACTAGACCTTCTTTCCTGCCCAAGGTTGTTTCGGCCTTTCACATCGGGCAGTCCATCACCCTCCCTTCCTTCTTCCCGCCTCCGCATCCTTCAAAGGATGAAGAGCGGCTCCACCGTCTGGACCCAAAACGTGCGCTTTCATTCTACATGGATCGCACACGCCAGTTCCGGGTGGATGACCAACTGTTTGTTGGCTACGTGGGTGCGAAGAAGGGACGGGCGGTTTGTAAACGAACCATCTCTCGATGGGTCGTCCTCTGCATCAAAGCGTGCTACTCTTTGGCTCGGAAGGAGCCTCCTGTTGGGCTGAGGGCCCATTCCACTCGGGCCACGGCGGCTACTACTGCCCTGGGCCGGGGAGTCCCCTTGCAGGACATTTGCCAAGCGGCTACGTGGGCCTCGCTGCACACATTTGCGAGGCACTACTGCCTGGACAGTCAAGTCCGGAGGGATGGCTTCTTTGGCCGTTCTGTCCTCCAGGACTTTCTGGTGTAGTTTTGTATTGGTTCGCAGACCCACCTCCGGGGTTGGTATTGCTGGGGTATGTATTCTAAGGTAAGGAATCTAACACTAACGTGTTTCTTTCAGATGAACAAGTTACTTACCTTCGGTAACGATATATCTGTAAGAAACATTAGTTAGTGTTAGATTCCTTACCGAACCCACCCATCCTCCCCGTTCTGCGAACTGATACCTAGGGTTAAGGTCATCCCTTTCAGGGCCCTAGTTTTACATGGCACCAGTGTTGGTTCTCTCATGGCTCTGCGTCTTCTGGCGCGGAAATGCTGTGTGCAAAGAACTGACGTCAGCGCGCGGAGGCGGCGTCTTATACTCCAGCGACGTCATCACGGCGCACGACGCCAACGACGGACGCGGAGCCGCCGGGGACGCCTGCAGACGACGCCTACCGACGCGCAGGGGTACTGCTACGCAAAAGTTTCCGGATCCAGACTGACGCCTGGGGATATTCTAAGGTAAGGAATCTAACACTAACTAATGTTTCTTACAGATATATCGTTACCGAAGGTAAGTAACTTGTTCTTTAAGGTGAATACTCAAAATTTCACAACACCAAAAAGAAACTTAATACAAAATAGTTACATTCCAAACCAATTGCAACATAAACAACATTTACACAAAGCACAGTATTTACACATGGGAAAGAACCAGTCCTTTAACTAGAATACCAGTGGACAGGCGGAGCTAAAGGTGGAATAAGGTTGTCTGCCTATCTCACAGCACCTGTGATGGAATGTTTATAAGATTGCCAGCAAGGGCCCACAAAAGTGATATTAGTTAGTCCCTAGCTGCACCCTTCTTTCTTGTCACAGGCTGTGGGTCAACGCGTTTCGAACCGTAGATAGTGTAGGTTCTCCTCAGGACAGGGACTGGGTAAGAGCTTATCTGTAAAAAGAATTAAGGGATGGTGTCAAACTTATATTGTCACACTGTAAGAGCCCTCTCTATCTCTGCACAAAGTGGTGACAGCAATTTACCTGCACAACGAGCACAAAGGCTGCAGGAGTGGAGGTGGACTGCAAATCAAAGGAAGTATTCTGAAAAAGCAAAAACGGGAGCAGTCAGGTCTGATAAATTCACAAACGGCGTGCATACACAGACATAACAAACAGGTTGTGGGGGATTGAACCCGTGTCGTACCTGTAGTGAGTTGAAGAGGTGTCAAAAATCAAGGCGCCCCCGCGAAGCGGTGCGCGATCGGTTGAAGGGGCAGCTCACATACTTTTTCTTGTGTCAACTAAATGGGGCAAAGGGGGAGAGAGAACACTGTGATGAGCAATGGACTTGCGGCAAACAAAACATGTAACCGCGGGTTCGTGCAGTAATTACAAACACGTCTCCTACCTGCACGCGATTACAGTTGCAGGGGGACGGCTGTTCCACGAGACAAGTACGGGAATTGAGGCGGGTATTATTCTACCGCGTACCGCTGTGGAAAAGGGGAACATAGACGTTAACGGCTAGAAGAGTTATCGTGTAGTCACCAAAAGCAATTGGCTCAGGACAACGGGGAGAGAAACTTACTCGTGCGGAAGAAGGAAGGATTCCTTTCCAATGCCGCGCCCGTAACCAGTGTACCAAACGCGTGCCCGTGCTGGTACTTCTTAAAAACAGTGGAATTCGTAACATGAAAATCAAGAAAGGACATCCTACTAGTCCTGGGGATGCTGGTACTTGTGGTTCCGTAGAGCGGAGTGAAGGAAGTTTTTTGGCCACAGTGTTTTTTTTTTTCGCTTACTAAGAAGCACAACGTTTGTTTACATAAATCGGACAGTGTCTACGAGCCCCAAGAATGTTTACCCCACCACGGGATGTTGTTTTGTGCAACGGTGTTACCCATAGATCGAACAATATTTTAACATTCATAATTTCGAAAATAGCCTGACACCACCGCTGCTGGTCAGAAGTCAAAGCGCCACATTTATACACAAAATTTGAACATTGTCTTCATGATTGTTGTTAACTCACAGATAGCCTGGCACCACCGTTACTTGTTAATAAAGAATGACAGTAGTGAAAAAGAAAAGCCATAATGGGTGTAAAATTGTGGAAAAGAGGCACAATTTCCAAGAAAGCCATAGTGGGTGTAAATTTGTGGAGAAGAGGCACAATTTACAAGAAAGCAAGGAAGCAGCACGGCTCCTACACAGCTCAGCACGGCAAGGCAAAGAAAGTGTAGTTTCCAAGTTCAGACATTTCGTAGGGGCCAGAATCATAAATTTGCAAGTTCAGACATTTCATTGAGGCCAGAGTTGGATGTATCGAATTTCAAGATAAGATACGCCTCTTTTTGGGAAAGGCGTGCGTCTGGGTCCCCGCTACCACCTCTGATGACTGCAAGCACAGTCCATCTCATATCATTTGCGGAGTGTTTGTGTTATATGTCCACAAATTGAGAGATCGATCTCTCAACCTGTGGACATATTTCTGAAACCTCTCGTTGTCCAAGTTCCATCGTACCTCAGGGACACCATGGACTTCATTAATAAAGTTGAAGGCCTCAAGTTTGATCCTACTTCCCAACTGTTGGCCACCATGGACGTGTCTTCCTTGTATACACAGATACCCCAGCAAGATGGCCTAGATGTCATTGAATTATACTTGGAAAGCAGACCCCGTCCGCACAGGGTCCCCACTGACCTCATCGTCGCGTTCGCAACTCTGGCTTTGAAAAATAATTTTTTTACATTTGAGGACGAAATGTTCTTGCAAGTGAAAGGCTCCGCGATGGGCTGTCCGTTCGCACCTGAAGTGGCTATTCTTTACATGGGCCAATACGAAGAGAGATACGTGTTGAACAACAACCCCTACAGAGACCATATCGAGCAATGGCTCAGATATATAGATGACGTGTGGTGCGTCTGGAAGGGGCCTCCAGCCTTACTTGAAGAATTCCATGTTTGGCTTAACGACAGAAGCCCTGCCCTAAAATTCAGTTTGAGCTATGATTCCGAATCTTTACCATTCTTGGACGTGGAGGTATCTGTGAAAACTGATGGACTCTCTTGTTCATTGTATCAAAAGAAAACTGACAAGAATAACGCACTCCACTACAGGAGCTATCATCCCAGGAGTCTGAGGGACAACCTTCCCTACGGACAATTCCTCAGTGTGAGGCGGAATTGTTCGTCAATACAGCAGTTTGATCTGCATGGACAGGCGCTGACTGCCAAACTGCAGGAAAGAGGATATCCACATAAGTTGTTGAAGCATTCCATGAAAAGAGCCAGATGGACGCCCAGGGAGCATCTACTGGAAAAAAGATCTAGACCGGCGACCCAAAGGATTGTGTGTGTATCCACCTTCGGTCCCCATACTAACCAACTTCAAAAAACCATCAGGAAGAGTTGGCATTTAGTCGAGGAAATTCTACCAGATGTGGGCGCACCACTGTTTGCCCTCAAAAAAAACGGAGCATTGGTCAGATGATCACATCTACCCGGCCCCCTGCAAAAAGAGACACCCAAAGTACCATCTTCGGGTCGAATCCCGTCCAGGGACATCGTAAATGCGGGACTTGCACTGTCTGTGACTTAACAATGGAGGGTTCCCTCTTGACTGACGGCAATAAATTCTGGCGTCATGATGAACACACCAACTGCAAAACCAAATATACTGTGTACGCCATTCAATGTCCCTGCAAAAAGCTGTACATTGGCAAGACCACGCAGGAGGTGCGCCAAAGAATCATCCAACATCGCTCCAGAATAAACAATAAGAACCTAACGGCACCACTGGTCTCTCATTTTCTACAACACAAACACTCCGCAAATGATATGAGATGGACTGTGCTTGCAGTCATCAGAGGTGGTAGCGGGGACCCAGACGCACGCCTTTCCCAAAAAGAGGCGTATCTTATCTTGAAATTCGATACATCCAACTCTGGCCTCAATGAAATGTCTGAACTTGCAAATTTATGATTCTGGCCCCCTACGAAATGTCTGAACTTGGAAACTACACTTTCTTTGCCTTGCCGTGCTGAACTGTGTAGGAGCCGTGCTGCTTCCTTGCTTTCTTGTAAATTGTGCCTCTTCTCCACAATTTTACACCCACTATGGCTTTCTTGGAAATTGTGCCTCTTTTCCACAATTTTACACCCATTATGGCTTTTCTTTTTCACTACTGTCATTCTTTATTAACAAGTAACGGTGGTGCCAGGCTATCTGTGAGTTAACAACAATCATGAAGACAATGTTCAAATTTTGTGTATAAATGTGGCGCTTTGACTTCTGACCAGCAGCGGCGGTGTCAGGCTATTTTCGAAATTATGAATGTTGAAAATATTGTTTGATCTATGGGTAACACCGTTGCACAAAACAACATCCTGTGGTGGGGTAAACATTCTTGGGGCTTGTAGACACTGTCCGATTTATGTAAACAAACGTTGTGCTTCTTAGTAAGCGAAAAAAAAACACTGTGGCCAAAAAACTTCCTTCACTCCGCTCTACGGAACCACAAGTACCAGCATCCCCAGGACTAGTAGGATGTCCTTTCTTGATTTTCATGTTCCGAATTCCACTGTTTTTAAGAAGTACCGGCGCAGGCCCGCGTTTGGTACACTGGTTACGGGCGCGGCATTGGAAAGGAATCCTTCCTTCTTCCGCACGAGTAAGTTTCTCTCCCCGTTGTCCTGAGCCAATTGCTTTTGGTGACTACACGATAACTCTTCTAGCCGTTAACGTCTATGTTCCCCTTTTCCACAGCGGTATGCGGTAGAATAATACCCGCCTCACTTCCCGGACTTGTCTCGTGGAACAGCCGTCCCCCTGCAACTGTAATCGCGTGCAGGTAGGAGACGTGTTTGTAATTACTGCACGAACCCGCGGTTACATGTTTTGTTTGCCGCAAGTCCATTGCTCATCACAGTGTTCTCTCTCCCCCTTTGCCCCATTTAGTTGACACAAGAAAAAGTATGTGAGCCGCCCCTTCAACCGATCGCGCACCGCTTCGCGGGCACCTTGATTTTTGACACCTCTTCAACTCACTACAGGTACGACACAGGTTCAATCCCCCACAACCTGTTTGTTGTGTTTGTGTATGCACACCGTTTGTGAACTTATCAGTCCTGACTGCTCCCGTTTTTGCTTTTTCAGAATACTTCCTTTGATTTGCAGTCCACCTCCACTCCTGCAGCCTTTGTGCTCGTTGTGCAGGTAAATTGCTGTCACCACTTTGTGCAGAGATAGAGAGGGCTCTTACAGTGTGACAATATAAGTTTGACACCATCCCTTAATTCTTTTTAGCTCTTACCCAGTCCCTGTCCTGAGGAGAACCTACAATATCTACTGTTCGAAACGCGTTGACCCACAGCCTGTGACAAGAAAGAAGGGTGCAGCAAGGGACTAACTAATACCACTTTTGTGAGCCCTTGCTGGCAATCTTATAAACATTCCATCACAGGTGCTGTGAGATAGGCAGGCAACCTTATTCCACCTTTAGCTCCACCTGTACACTGGTATTCTAGTTAAAGGACTGGTTCTTTCCCATGTGTAAATACTGTGCTTTGTGTAAATGTTGTTTATGTTGCAATTGGTTTGGAATGTAACTATTTTGTATTAAGTTTCTTTTTGGTGTTTTTGAAATTTTGAGTATTCACCTTAAATGTCTGTACACTTGTATATTGTACACACAATTGTACGTTTTTGAACTGACTGTCTTGACAGAATTTTCCTTTGATGTCATCTCTGGATGAACTAATGGAATTTGATTATAAATGAAAATAAATTCTTTTGTAATATAAAACTGTTGGCCACGCAGCACATATGGGCTGTGTGGGTCCTGATTTTTCTTGAAATAATCCTGATCAGCCATTTTGTTCTGTTTATCAATTGTTGAGATCCGGGCTGGTCAGCTGTAGGATCCAATATCTTCATTTGTATACACCCTCGTGATCAACGGCGGCCCCGCCTCAGACACACCCGGGGGGACCTTTGACTTCCTCCCTCCCTCCTGCGCTGGACGACAGGAGAGGGTCGCTCCCCACTCTACAGACCACAGCGAGTGACACTCCATTAACAGAATCTGGCCCACACAGTAATCTGGACCTTGGCCGCCGATGCTACCGGACGCCATTGACGTTCATATGTGAAGCTGGACATACTCATACTCACCTCATTTCGCCCGGTCTCGCGACGAACGCTGAGACCTGCCTGGTCTTGGGGCTGACTGGTGCCTCGCATTGCCCTGCCACATTCCCCCCTCGCTGTTTGGCGCCACGTTCTATTACACTGCGACAGCACCCTCCATACAGCCTCGTCGATGGGGAAGAGGGACCCGAATCAGAGGAAGCTAAGCTTTGATAAGACTCCCCTCCATTTCTACGTACCCTCCACCTGGTTCGTCTACTGGGGCTGCCAGTTCTGCGGACATGGGGGAAGCCGCGGCCATGGTTGCCGCCATGATGGGTGAAATGCGCGCTGGCTTTAAGGCGCTTGACACCCGCTTCGACAGCCTCGAACAAAAACTTGCTGACATGGGCACCAAGGTGCAGGCCCATGACCGATGACTCGACATGGCGGAATCCAGGATATCGGATGTTGAGGATGGTGCCACTAAATCGCTGAAACGTCTGGAGCGTGTCGAGAAAATCCTTAAAGACGTGGCCATAAAAAATGAAGACTTAGAAGCGCGCAGCCGGCGCAACAACACTCGTATCCTTGGTGTGGCGGAGACGACAGCCACGGGCCGTTTTGACACATTTGTTGAACACCTCCTCATTGAACTATTCGGCAAGGACACCTTCACTGCTGGCTTTGTGGTTGAACGAGCACACAGGTCACTGGGACCTAAACCTCGCCCTGGGCAGCCACCACGGCCTATAATCGCCAGGATCATGAACTTCCGTGACTGAGACGCCACGCTTCGCGCTGCACGAGAGGCCGGTGAAGTGCGGTGGCAGGGCAGCAATTTGTCCTTCTTCCCAGATTTCACGCTAATGGTTCAAGAGGCATGTCGCAAATATAATGGAGTCAAGTCCACCCTCCGCAATCTTGGTTTAAAGTACGGTATGCTGTATCCGGCCAGATTGAAGGTCGATGTGAACGATAGATTCCGCATTTTTGACTCTCCAGCGGAAGCACAGGACTTTTGTCAAGGTTATAAGAAACAGGGCTCACCATCTGCTTCAGGATCCGCGCCACGATCTCCGCCTCGCAACGACACACAGTCCAGTGCTGACCTTTTTGCTGAAACCCGCCAGGGCTGAACGTTTGGTGCTACCTAATCTTTAGGCCCTACTCGTTGTGTTGCTTATTGGATGTGGACTTTCCAGCGTTTGTTGAATGGCCATCAATTCAGGAGTCGCTTTGTTGGGAGGCCCGCATGGCGTGGCGTTGCTACCCCCTATGGCGAAGGCCTTCTTGTCTATCTGCTCTGGGGTTTTATCATTTTTTTTGCAGCGACACCGTTTCATTGAATGGTTATTATTTTTTGTATTTTGCACTGTTGTTCAGCGCTTGTTCGGGGATTGCCTCTCTGGGGATGCTGGGAGGCTGGGTGGTGGGTGGGGGTCGGGACGCGTTATGTTTCTGTGGTCATTTATGTTTGTGAGTGATTGCGAGACTCATGGGAGTAGATTGACGGATGCACGCCTGTTGGTGATTATCTTTGGTGTGGTGTTATGGCCAGGGTAGGTCTGCAGTCTGGTCCGTCCAGACTCCCTTTGATGTCTTAGAATGTTCGTGGTTTGAACACCACACTGAAACGTAAACAGGTACTGAACTATGCAGCACGGCATAAGGTAGATGTCCTTTTTTTTTACAAGAGACTCACTTGGCGCAGGCGGACACAATCTCCGTGGCTAGGGGTTGGGGTACACACAGGGTTTTTTCGAATTATAGCAGATACGCAAGAGGTGTTGCAATTCTTGTGCACAAACGTGTTCCCTTTGTGTTGACTGGTAGTAAGACTGATGAGGAGGGCAGATATGTGCTGATAACAGGAGTGTTGTTTGGGTACAGGATCGCAATGGTAGGAGTCTACGGCCCTAACGTGGATTCCCCGGCCTTTTTTCAAGACCTGCAGCTGACGCTGCTTCACTCTGACGTAGATTTGTTAGCGATGGGAGGTGACTTTAATTTATTAATGAATCCAGGTAGAGACAGTACTTCTTCCTCTCCGGACTGCAAACCACAGGCCCGCTCAGTGATGCGGAAATCTGCTCCCACTTTTCCTTAATAGACGTAGAGGCTCGATTGCACCCAAACGCACCTGATTATACACATCACACAGGTTTCCACAACACTAGCACTAGAATTGACTATTGGCTCCTCTCCCCAGGCATTGCAGGCTGGGTGGATGGCCTTTCCACTCTTCCACGCACGCTATCAGACCACTCTCCCATTGTGTTAACTTTAGCGATCGCTAGGTTGGGTGGATACGAGAGACAGTGGCGTTTCCCTGGTAAGGCCCTGCTGGACCCGGTTTTTAAAGAGGAGATCCGCACTGCCATCAACGACTATTTTGATATTAATACCGGCTCTGTAGCTTCCTGGGCCACCTTAATGGGAAGGTTTCAAGGCCACCATCCGCGGGGTTTGTATTGCCAAACATGTAGGGGTCTTGCGTGAGATTCGCTCCACCTTGACCCGCATTGAAGCGGATATCTCTATGGTAGAGAGGGAAATGCTTGAGGATCCCTCGACTGCCCGAGAAGCCAAGCGCCTTGAGTTGCTCTTGGGATTTCGGGACGCTGCAGACAGGGAACTGCGGTTCATGGGCAAGCACTATACGGCGCGTCAGTATCGAGAGGGTGACAGGCCGGGCAAGATGCTGGCGCAAATGCTCCGTCCGCCACACCAGGCAGCTTACATTACTGACGTAGTTGACTCGCAGGGCACACAACATTACTCCACTCCCGATATATGTAACACCTTTTTGTCATACTACAAAACTCTTTACACTTCCACGCTTTCAGGGGATCATCGCGACCCCGGGCCTTATTTGAATGAGATTGCCATGGTATACCTATAGAAAAACATGCAGGAGTTTCTGGCCATGCCCATAATGCCGGATTTTATAATTGAGGCCATTGATTCATTGAAGATCTCCTCTGCGCCAGGCCTTGATGGTTACTCGGCCGATTTTTATAAAGAATACAAGGAAGAACGTGTACCAAGGCTAGTCGAGGTTTATGCGGAGGTGCTGGAGTCGGGCGTTCTCCCGCCCACGCTCCGGGAAGCGGTAATTGTTTTACTACCCAAACCAGGTTGTGACCCCTCCTTATGTAGCTCTTATAGGCGCTTGTCCCTCTTGAATTTGGACTCCAAAATTTGGCCAAAGTTCTTGCAATCTGAGGAGGAGCTTCGCGGGCAACCAAGATGGCTGTGTGAGCTTCGAAGACCCTCCGATCCTCCGTATTAATCCTGTCACATATCCTTATCAGTGTTTGTGGAATTTTAAAGGTGAACCGACGCTGACACGGGACCCGTTGTCAGATTTCAATTCCGACGTTCCTTGGCGCAGTTACACCGTGTGGAAGTTCGCGGACTGCAGTGGGACCAGGATCCAGGCCGGGGCTGGCGGATGCGACATAGCCAGACGGAGGTGACGAGGCACGGGACTGGCCACTCCGGCCCACGGCGGAGCTGGCGTAGTGGCGGAGTGAGCACGTACCAGACGGAGTGCGAGATAACTAATCCCTGACGTCGGTGAGCCGGTGAGGCCCGTTGTGTGGACGGACGAGGTGGCCCGGTGACTAACTATGGCTGGCAAAGGTGGCCCCGATAGATCACAGCCTCGGGTCAGCGGAAAGACTACGTACTTGCAGTCCAACAACATGGAGCGATACGCTCAGCCGAAGGGCTCGCCTGGTGCCTCCGCGAGACCCAAGGACCTACATCGGGAAGTGTCGCCTGAGGCTCAAGACCCAACGCTCTGCGACATAATGGGCGCCATTGAAGGCATGAAGGCCGAGATGCACCAACAGCACGAGGTGATGGCGCACAAGGTGGACACTCTGGCGATTGACGTTAACCTGATCAGAGCGGACTTGGGCAAAACAAATGAGCGAGTCAAGTCGCTAGACATCAAGACCTCGAGCCTCACCACGGACGTCTCGGACATTATCGGTGTGCCGGAGGGGGCCGAGGATTCGGCTGTGGACCTTTTCGTTGAGGACCTGGTCCAGAACCATCCAGCCCCTAAGGGACTTAGTAAGTTCTTCTCCGTGGAACGGGCGCACAGGATGCCTGGGGGCCGGCCGAAGGAAGGTGCCCCTCCGAGACCTATCATCGCCCGCGTGTTCAACTTTAGGGACCGTGACTCCATTCTACAGGCCTCAAGGAGCGGTGGGCCTTTGAAGTTCCAGAACGCTGCCATTAACTTCTTTCCGGACTTCACTCAGTCCGTGCAGAGACGGAGACTAAGCTTCATGGGAGTGAAACGGCGTTTGCGGGACATGGGCATGAAGTATGCTATGCTGTTTCCTGCAAAACTGAGGATCGAACATGGCGGCCGGGCTCTGTTCTTTGACTTGCCAGAGGTGGTGTCGTACTGCCTTGACACCTTACCCCAGCGGCGTGAAGACACAGAGGAGCGGTCAGAAGAAGCTACAGGCGGCCACGACCGGCAGGAGTGATGACTGGCTACAGGACTTTTTTGGACAATGGGTCTCCCCTCAGCTGTTTGGTTTGGTAATCCTGTACTCATGGGGGGGCTTCCCCTGTACTTTTCTATTTGAAGGATGGGGGGGGGATAGGGTTACCTCCTTTCTCCTCGGGGGCTTCTCGTAGATTCGTTTTTTCTAGGGGCGACAGGCACACTGCGAGTTGGGTTGGCTTTTTAGTCTAATGCAGGGGTGCAGGGTGGGGGGCGGACGGGTTCCTTGTTTTCGTTCTTGGGTTGAATTCCTTTTTTCTTTGTTCCCTTTTTGGCAAGGCAATTGGTGGTATGATTCTGTTCATGTAGCGGCAGTGCCCGTCGAGGGTGGGATGGGTGTGGATTTCGATGATGGGGGATGGAAATTGAATGTTTTAAGCTGGAATGTCAATGGGCTGGGGGACCGTATCAAGAGGGGTATTGTACTACAAAGGTTTAAGAGGTGTGTGCCGGATGTAATACTGTTGCAGGAAACGCATTTGGTAGGGAGCACGTGCCATGCACTTAATAGAAAGGGCTTCAAAATGGTGGCACACTCGGGGTTCTCCTCGGGGTCCCGGGGGGTGGGGATTATGGTGCGCTCGACCCTCCCCTTGGAGATTGACTCAAGAGTGGTCGATGAGCGAGGACGCTACGTCGCCGTCACGGGGAGATGGGAGCGGTTTCGATCTATGTCCCCCCTGGGCTACAGACGGACACCTTCACAGACCTTGGGGGCGCCATTTTAGGTCTTCCCGAGGGGCTGCTTCTTATGGGAGGCGACTTCAACGCAGTAGGTTTAGGGGCGTTAGATCGATACCCATCCAGAGACCTTCGAGGTGCACAGACCTGGCTTCCCGACTTTCTCGACACCTTAGGACTTGTTGACTGCTGGAGGCTTCTGCATCCTACCCAGCGCCAATACTCGTTTCACTCAGGGGCTCACGGTAGCCTCTCCAGGATTGATTATGTCCTGACATTGGCGGCCCACGCATCGGCGGTCTCTGAGGCCAGATTGATGGCGAGGGGCATCTCGGACCACTCTCCGGTCTGGGTATCCTTCGATTTTGATGTTGGGGTAGCTGAGAGGGATGCGCCGATCAACCCGTGGTACTTTCGTGATCCCAAGACTCGTGGACTCCTGGCCAAAGCCATGGAGCTCTACTTCTCCGAAAACACGGGCTCAGTTACATCCGCTGTCTCCTTATGGGAGGCCTTTAAGACCGTCCTGAGGGGGGAGGCGTTCTCCCTAATAGCTGAGGTACGGAGAAGCAGAGACGTGGACGTGGTGACAATCGAGTCCGACATAGCGGTGATAGACAGTCAGTTGGAGATCGGCCCGACGCCGGACCTCCTACACGCTCTCACTCAAACAGTCGGAGTACCGAGCTACAGTTACGGAGGCGGCGAAGGCCATGGGTAGGGAGCAGCAGGGACGAATCTATGAGGTCGGAGACAAGGCCGGTAAGCTCATTGCCTGGCTTGATAAGAAGGAAAGGGCCAGCCGCGTTGTCCCGGAGGTGCTGGGGGGGGATGGCACGGCTGTCACTGGCCCTAGCGCTATTGCTCTGGCCTTCGCTGAATATTTTGCATCCGTTTACGCCTCGGCCTCCGAGATGTCGGAGGAGGACTCTGGCGCCTTGCTGCAAGACAGAGGTACCGTGTTTGTCGGAGACTGAGAAAGAGGACATGGATAGAGACATCGCGGTGGACGAGATCGCTCAGGCGATACGCTCCCTGCGATCTGGCAAGGCTCCTGGCCCCAACGGTATCCCAGTGGAGCTGTATAAGATTAAACCGGACCTCGTTGCTTCACCACTGCGGGCTATGTTTCTTGAGGCACGGGAGTCGGGTGCACTTCCCCCCGACCAGAGACTGTTCACCATAGTGGTCATTCATAAGGAAGGGAAGCCCAGAGATTTGTGTCGGTCGTATCGTCCTATCTCATTACTAAACGCCGAGCCCAAGATCTTGGCTAAATTGCTCGCCAACCGACTGGTTGGAACGATTGGCGACTTGGTGCACCCGGACCAGTCTGGCTTTATCCCACACCGTAACACCGCCCTCAATTTGAGAAGACTTCACGGAGCCCTCGCGAGGGTCCGCACCCTTCAGGAGCCGGCCATCTTGATGTCCTTGGATGCCACGATGGCCTTTGACTCCCTTGAGTGGCCATACTTGTGGGCGGTGCTGGAGAAGTTTGGGTTTGGTCCGGGGTTCATAGGATGGGTCAAGCTCCTATGCGCCAGCCCGCTTGCCAAAGTGGCGGTTAATGGCCGCGCATCGGCTCCATTTGCCCTCGGCAGGGGTACCAGGCAGGGATGCCCCCTGTCACCCCTTTTGTTTGCACTGGCACTGGAACCACTGGCGGCGTGGTTGAGAGGGCATCCGGACATCAGGGGGATCACGTGGTCCCCGGGCTTTGAGGATAGGGTGTCTCTGTACGCAGATGACATCCTCCTGTACCTCACCTCGCCGTGTATGTCCCTTATTGTTGTGTGTGATGTCCTACGCACCTTCGGTAGACATTCTGGACTCGTCATTAATTGGTCGAAGTCTCATTTGTATGTCCTGAGGGATGAGGTCCCGAGACTCCTGCGGGACTGTAACATACAGGTCGCGAGGCAGGGGTTCAAATACCTGGGCATCTACATTTCTGCTGATCCCACAGTACGTTATGCGAACAACTTGCTTCCCCCTCTTGCGCGCCTTCGGCGTGATGTGGAGGGGTGGCGGAAGTTGCCGCTTTCCCTGCTTGGACGGGCGACCTTGTTCAAGATGATGTCCCTGCCCCGGTTTCTATACGTACTTCAGAACACCCAGGATCTGGTCCCGTCTGGATATTTTAGAGAGGTTGAGGGCCTCCAGCGGACCCTGCTCTGGGATGGTAGGCCGCGCATCGCCATTACTAAACTGACCCTCCCGTGGTACGACGGAGGGATTGCGCTGCCTGACATCCGCAGGTATTATTGGGCGTCTCAGCTGGCAGCCCTTAATCACGGCTTCTATGGACCAGCCATAAATCCGGGCTTTGCCATGGACCGGTTGCTCCTGGGTGATGGGAAATACTACAGGGCTCTGTATTCTAGGTCTCTGGACGGAAGAATGACAGGTCCCACTAAGACATCGGTCCACATCTGGAGAGCGGTGATGAAGGCACTGGGATGGAAAGGCAAACTCACAATGATGACTCCACTCTATGACTCCGATCTGCTGGGCAACCTGTGGCATACCAAGGGGTTTGACCGCTGGGACTTGATAGGCATCTCTAGGGTGGAAGACATGATTGCTAAGGGACAGGTCAAGCCCTTCGAGGTGCTGCAGAGAGAGTTTCAGTTGGGGGAAAGGGAGTTCTTCAGATACGCCCAGTTAAAACACGCCCTCCTGGCAGTTATGCCAGAGGGTGAAAAGATCCCTGAATCTTCCCCGCTGGAGGACAGGTTGCTGGACGGCTACATGCCCGACAGCGCTATCTCACTGACCTACAAGAAACTGATTAACGTTCGTACGGACCTTCTTCTGGGGGTGCGAGATCAGTGGACCCGTGATGGAATTGAATTGGACGACGAGGATTGGCAGTGTGCGGTCTCGTCTCCGAAGGAGGTGGCAATTCCGGCCAGACTGAAACTGGTACAACTGAAAATCCTACATAGGGTTTATGTCACTGGCCCCCGACTGATTCACATGGGTCACTCGGAGGATGGTCTCTGTCGACGAGGGTGTGGTTCCCTAGCGACCTTCATGCATATTATATGGGAATGTAGGGCGGTGGCTGCGTATTGGAGGCGTATACACGTAGTGATGGATGAAGTGACAGGAGTTGACTCGCCCGCTGAAGCCCGGCGCTGTTTGTTAAATGTATGGGGCCCCACGGATTATACCAGTTCACAGACTCAATGGGTCACTCTAGGCAACATGGTGGCTAAAAGGGACATTGCACAGAAATGGGGAGCGGCTCTGCCCCCCACAGTAGAGATGTGGAAGGCTAACATGGACTGGTGCATGTTCCGGGAGAAGACTGTGTATGTTGCCAGAGGTAGGCCCAAAAAATGGAATAAGATTTGGGGGCCCTGGAATGAATATAGGGGTGATATCTGCCTCCCGCCGGACACAGCGCCCTCAGAGGAGCGACTGTCCCCTTAGCCCTTGAGTCCAGCTGAATTACTGATATACAATGTCCTGTCTTCCTTCCCCCCCCGATATCCATGCATATGACCTGTTCACGTATCCTATTCCGCATATGGGCCCATCCTGCCCCTGAAGTGGGGCGATGCCACATTCACGTTCCTTTGCCTTGCCCTCTTGCACCGTTGTAGGTGCCTTTCCGTTATCACACTGTTTCTTCTCTTTTTCATAAAATAAAAAAAACCTCATGTGATTTTGCACTGTATTCTGTGTGCACCACTCATGCTACGCAACGACTTGCTGCCTAGCCTCCGGGATGTATGGCTGAATAGCTGTGTACTACTGTGTCGTAAATAAAGGTTTTAAAAAAAAACCAAAGTTCTTGCAATCTGCTTGGCGCTACTCGTGGAAACCATCATTTCGCCGGCCCAGTCCGGATTTGTCCCACATAGATCCACCTCCCTCAATCTTCGGACACTGTTCTCTGTTTTGCACAGAATTGACCCCTCCACCCCGGCTGCAGCGGTGTTTCTGGATGCGGAGAAAGCGTTCGACACCCTGGAGTAGCCCTTCTTTTTATCGATCATGAGGCGAATGGGCATGCCCGCAATGTTTGTGGCGACAGTGGAGTTACTGTACTCGGCGCCCACCGACCGGATACGTTTAAATGGCACCATTTCTGAGAGCTTTACACTTTCTCGAGGAACCCGTCAGGGATGACCCTTATCCCCGCTCCTGTTCATCCTTGCGATGGACCCCTTGGTGCGTCATTTTCAAGAGAAACACCTCCAAAAAGGGCTTCAGTTTTGCACCGGGCCACTCCTCGTCTCTCTGTACGCAGACGACACGGTCTTGTATGTTCGGACTCCTCGGGCCAATTTGGACCCACTGTTATCGGAGATAGCCCGCTTTGGCGAATATTCAGGCCTCGGAATAAATTGGCATAAATCGTCATTTTTCCGCTTACCCCCTCCACCTCGCAATGGACTTGTGCTTTCCCTCTAGAATGGAGCACCGACTCCGTGAAATATCTGAGAATCCATATCCACCTTGACACGGTGTTCATTATCCGTTTGAACTATGGACATGCCCTAGATTTCTTGGAAGACCATACAGAGCGCTGGCTTCGTCTCCCCTTGTCCATGGCTGGCCGGATTGCCATTATCAAAATGATTGTCCTCCCTCTGTTTTTGTATTTATTCAACAACATTCCAATCCCTCTCACCAAGATTTTTTTTTCGCAACTTCGTTCCTTACTATTGCGCTTAGTGTGGGGCAGTAAAAACCCGCGAGTGGCCTGGCGCACATTGACGCTTCCTTACGAGCGGGGAGGATTCGGAGTACCAGACTTTTTTCTTCATTATTTAGTGGCACAATGTTCGTATGCGCATCCCTGGTTTCACCCAGATGCCAGAATTCCTGATCTGAGGCCAGAGGCCGATATGGCGCTTCCGGTGCCCCTTAATTCCATCCTTCCTAGAGGACTCCCCCGGGACCCACAGGACATACAGCCAGTGTCCACTACATGCTGGGCTTGGGATAAACTACGACGACTACTTCGCATTGAGAAATTGTACTCTTCTGCACTGCCGTTGCCTAACCCTCATTGGCTCCCCATCACAGGCGAATCGGTGGTACAGCGCACATTATCCAAATACCAACTGCATACAGTCTGGGATCTCTTCCCGGACGGTCATGTTTTCTCCCTGACGGAAGATCACCGCTTCGCTGACCGAACATTTATGGACTCTTTCACACTGACTAGACTCCGATCCATGCTCCGTGCTGAATTCCCAACATTCCTGCTCCCTCCTGAGGATGCCCCCGCACTCACATTTATAGTACAGAACCAGACGGGGTCGCACGTTGTCTCCAAGCTCTACAAGCTATGTCTGGCCTCAATTCCTTCCTCAGACGCAGCGGTGCGCGCCGCATGGGAGGGCGACCTGGGCATTCAGATTACAGACGACCAATGGGCGGCGTGCTGTGCTACCACTAGGGACGTGTCCATAAACAGCAGACATAAACTTATACACTTTAAGTTCCTGAGGAGGATGTATCACACTCCTGCACTTGCTCATAGAATTGACTCTAGCAGGCCACACTGCTGCCCTAAGTGCAGAGCCCCGCAGGCGGATTTCGCCCATCTTTCCTGGACATGCCCGCGTTTGCAAGAATACTTGCTAAAGGTGCACCGTGTTTTGGGGGACATATTAGGCATGGAGTTGCAGCCCACCCCTGAAATTGCGTTGCTTGGCTACATTGCAAATTTCCCACGCTCTCTCCGCAAACTGGCATCCATCGGCTTTCTTTTGGCAAAAAGGGAGATTGCGCTGCTCTGGTGCGCTAGGCGCGCTCCAATCGTCCGCGCTTGGCTCCGTAGTATGGCCTACTGCAATGTTAACAGTGTAGAATATTCAGAGCAGATTCCGGCTGCTTCACGGCCAGTAGACATTTGGGGGCCATATCGGAAATATGTTGTGAAACTTACTCAGGAGACACAATCCCAATCGATTAATTCCATTGTACCGGAGGGGGTGGGCTAGGATGGGCTCCATGGCGGTGCTGTGGCTGACTCCACCACTATTTCAGTGTAAGTCACGCGAGATCTACGCAGCTAAATATAGCTGTTTGGCGCACTGGTTTGTGGCATGGGTGTTACATGGGCTGCCTTATGTTGTACCTGTGTCACTGTTGAACTCTACTCCTACTCAAATGGTGTTAAATGAAAACTGACCTGTAGCAGAATGTATGCATTTCTCGATACGCCATACTAAGATTGACACTGTTATTGTGCTGATTGATCTGCTGTACCGTTCTCGCAAACTTACTGATATGATTTGCTCTCTGTATGTTGTTTATTTTTTTCCGTTCCTATAGGATTATTGTAATTATGGTTCCCTCAAAAACAAAATTGTACAACTGGAATGTGTCATGCAAGAAGTCCGCAATCCCTCTGTGCGAATATCTGATTACTGGATAATGCTCACCGTCCACCTGATTCTTCTGTATGTAAGAGTGGATTACTTATTTGTGCAATAAAAAAGATTTTTTTTTTTTAAACTTTTTGCGTAAACTTATTTCGGTCCCTATTGCTACCCTCGTCTTCAGTCTACAAGAAGAATTGGGGGTTGGCTACATTTCGGACCAGATTGCAGTTGCCCCGTTGCTACGTTGGCTGAGAATTTAGGCCCAATTTCTCCACATTTAAACTAACTCATAATCTCGGATTGCATCGCATTGGAGGGGGCCCTACATATTCCTTGGCTGAAATATATAAAGGAACAGACAAGATGTCTTGGTTGTCCAGAGCTGTTCCAGACCCTGAGGCGTTTGGGCAAGGCCGCCATTAGAGAATTTAAACTGCAGTTCATGGATAGGCGGCAAGGCCTTAGGGAGGAGATCGAAGTAGTCAAACCCTCAGTGAGAAGGTTTGTCACACTGAGCCTGGGTACGCAGGTGAAACCATATTTATCTTATGTTAACTAACCATATCATTGTTTTGTCTTGATGAGGTTCCGTCTAAATATGGTCCCCTGGTTGCTGGCATTTCTCAAAGGTTATTCGAAACCGGAACTATTAATCCCCTGCCCCTGTGATAATTTCTCGGAACCGGATACCCTGCATCCAATATTTTTCTGCGCCTATTACGATTCATTGCGCAGAAAGCAATTCTTCCCCTCCTCCGAGATTGTTAATTTGTCCAAGTGAAGCCGGCCTTGTTCTATCTTCAAATGCTAGCCTCACCCATGGTTTGTTTTGGGGTGGCAAGTTTTTTCATCGGGCCATTAGACATAGGATTAAGCGGATTAAGCTGCAGTTGCAATAGCTATCCTGTATTATTAATCTGAAAGAGACACGTTAGTGATAGATTCCTTACCTTAGAATATCCCCAGGCATCAGACTGGATCCGGAATGTTTTCGTCAGCAGTACCCCTGCGCGTCGGAAGGTGGCGTTGTGCGGCTCCGCGTCCGTCGCTGGTGGTGTAGGCGCTGAGATGACGTCACAGAGACTACTTAGACACCACCCATGCGCGTTGACATCAGTTCTTTCTTTTTCCGCGTCAGCAAGTGCAGTTCCGGTTAGAGCACGTACCCTAGTCATTTTTTGACTAAACATTTGAGACTTTTTGTCTTCCATGTTTGAGTCTTTGACTCCTGGTGCCACGTAAGGATGCGTGGGTTTAAATTCTGCAGAGCCTGTCGCCGTACGATGTCGGTGGCTGACCTTCATGGCGTCTGTCACTACTGTCTGGGGCGCAACCATGACTTCTTGTTATGTTTCGACTGTCTGGCCATGGCTCCGAAGGCCTTTCGGGGAGCGGTCCTGCAAGCTGCTGGAGGCCCTGCAGTCGTCTCCCCGCCGTTCGAGGTCCAGAGGTCGATCGAGGGACCGCTCGCTGAGCCATCATCATCGCTCCTCGGGGTCGAAGTCTTAACACTCGGAATCGGGTAAGAGACGTCATAAGAAGAAGTCAAAGAAGTGTTTCCGCTCTCTGACGTCCCCCGTCGGTCTCAGGATGAGGGGGCCGGGCGTCCCACCCTGCTGCTCCTTTGGAGCCTGTGAGTCCCGCGGCCTACCCACCTTATGCGGGTCCGTCGGCGACTGCTGCCCAGGTGCAAGAATTTCTTGCTGCCATGGACCACCTTTTCAGGCCTTGGGCTCCCGCCGGCGCGCCTTCGGGCCTCGTGGTCCCAGCTGAGGGCCCTCCCTTGCCGCTGGCTCTACTGCAGGCGCCGCAGGTGGCTCCGGCCCCAGAGTCGCAAGGTCCTCCGCCGGAGGCTCCGATCCCAGCGCTGCAAGGTCCTCCGCCGGCGGCTCTGGCCCCAGCGCCGCCCATGGCTCCGCTCCTGGTGCCGCAGTATGTTCCGTTCGTTCCACCCTTGCCCGGGTTCCCAGACAATTTTGCTTCTGGTTGGGACCCTAATTGTGAGCCGGACCGGCGCCAAGTTGTTCAACCATTTATATTCCCCTTTCCCCCCCCCCACCGCCGCAGCCTGTTCCACGGGCAGTGGAGGTAGGGGACGACTGGGAGGGGTCTGAGAACCCTCTCGCATGGCAGTGCGGTTTCGGAGCAGGAATGGACAGAAGAGTTGGAGGATGCAGGTGGCCTTGACCTCTCCTCTGACCCTTGTTTTCTTTCTCCTCCTCCTGTGGCTATGGAGGAGGGCGCCACATACACTGTGGTGCTCCATAGGGCAGCTGAGGCCCTAGACCTGCCTACGGTGACCCTCAAAACTAATCTCCTCACTGAAGTATATCAGCCGGTGGCAAGCTCTATGGCACTCCTGCTACCGTTCAATGAGGCATTAACTGACTTATTGATGGGCACCTGGTCTAGATCAGCCACGGGGGTTCCCATGGATAAAAACCTAGCCAGGCGTCATTGCCTGGCCCCGGGTGACCCTGATTTTTTGACAACCCACCCTACCCCGGAGAGCCTGGTCATCCAAGCCTCCACTTCCCAAAGCGCATTCCCTACCGCTCCGCCGGAGAAGGAATCCAAGAAGCTGAAACAGTTCGGCAAGAAACAGTTTTCATCTGCCAGCTTAAGGCTGCGGTCGGTGAACACTGCATGACTCTTGGGCCGCTACTCCCATTCTGTGTGGGACAATGTTGCGCAGGTGCTGCCTCGGTGTCCGTAGGGGGTTCGGACAGTGCTTTCCCAAGCTGTTGCCGAGGGGAAAGATGCAGCGAAATTCACCATCCGGTGTGAACTGGACACCGCGGACTCACTGGGTAGGGCGATTTCCACGACAGTGGCCCTCCGTCGCCACACCTGTTTGCGGTCCACTGGGTTTTCAGGGGATGTGCAAAGTTCTCTTATGGACATGTCCTTTGATGGTACTCGCCTGTTTGGCGATAAGGCAGATAGTGCGCTGGAGCATTTTAAGGACTCCCGGGCTACGGCCAAGTCCTTGGGTCTCTCCACTACGCGCCAGGCCACGTCTGCTTTTGTTCCTTTCATGGCCAAGGAAGGGGCACCCGACACGTTCGTTCAGTCAGAAGCCTGCGCAGAGCCAACATCAGCGCGGACATGGTACCTGCTTGCGGGACATGGTACCTGCTGCGGCAGGACAGGGGGCCAACGTGCGGGGCAGTCCACCTCCGCTCCTGCAGCATCCGCCTCAAAGCCTTCCTATTCTGAGCTTTGGGGCACTCCCCACACCAGTGGGCGGGAGGATTCATTATCACCCCCCCCCACTGATGTTCCGTTACCTCAGACAAGTGGGTGCTGCAAATCGTCAGAAGGGGCTACTCCCTCCCCTTCGAGTCTGCCCTTCCAGCCATGCCACCTCAGTTCCACCGCATGTCGGGGGACCATTTTGCGCTTCTCCAGCACGAAGTCATGGCCCTTTTGGCCAAAGGGGCCATCAAGAGTGTTCCTGGGCCAGAAGTAGGACGTGGTTATTATTCCCACTACTTTCTGGTCCCCAAGAAGGAGAAAGGGGGCCTGCGCCCATATTGGACCTCAGGAATGTCAACCGCTTCCTCCGGAAGGAGAAGTTCAAGATGTTGACTCTGGTCTTGGCTGCCGTCGACCCTGGAGACTGGATGGTAGCGATGGACTTGCAGGACGCATATTTTCATATCCCCGTCCTGCCGGCCCACCGGCGTTACCTGCGGTTCATGGTAGGGCAAGAGCATTTTCAGTTTGCTGTACTCCCCTTCAGCCTTACCATTGCCCCTCGGGTGTTCATGAAAGTGATGGCGGTGGTCGCAGCTCATCTGCGCAGATAAGGGGTTCCAGTCTTCCCCTATCTCGACGACTGGTTGTTTAAGGTGGGCTCGCCCCAGGCAGTCGTCTCCCACCTCCAGACTATGGCCGACCTTCTGCATTTGCTGGGGTTCTCCATCAACGTGCCGAAGTCACACCTGATTCCTTCTCAGAAGCGCCCCTTCATTGGAGCGGTTCTGGATTCAACGCTGTTTCGGGTTTATCCTCCCGAACAGCGAGTCTGGGATATTCAGGCTATGATTCCGATCTTTCAGCCTCTATCCCGGGTTTTAGTCAAGATGACTCTCCTGCATCCTGCTAGTGTAACATGCCAGGTGGCATATGCGGGCTCTGCAGTGGGACCTGAAGTTCCAGTGGGCACAGCATCAGGGCAACCTGTCCGATCACGTCCAGATCTCAGGGGGCTTTGCACAACAATTGCAGTGGTGGCTCACAAATCGTGATTGAGTCAAAGGCAGATCCCTCTCCCTTCCCCAACTTGAGCACACAGTGGTGACGGATACGTTCCTCCTGGGATGGGGCGGCCACTTGGGAGAGGCGGAGATCAGAGGCCTTTGGTCTTTGGCAGAGTCCCTGCTCCATATCAATCTTTTGGAACTTTGTTCTCAGACAACACCTTCGCTATGTGGTACTGCAACAAACAGGCCGGGGTGGGGTCGTGGACCCTATGTCAGGAGCCTCTGCGCCTCTGGTCATGGCTGAAAGATCAAGGCATTACTGTGGTTGTTCAACACCTGGTTCTCTGAACGACAGGGCGGACGAACTCAGCCGCCGGTGCATGATGGATCACGAATGGCTTCTGAACTCTGACGTGGCGCACGGTCTCTTTCTGCAGTGGGGACAGCCTTGGTTAGATCTATTCGCCACCGAAGAGCACACGCAATGTCTTCAGTTCTGCACGTTGGAATTTCCAAGGTTGCACTCGCTCGGCGACGCTTTCCGTCACGAGTGGATCTGCGGTCTGTTGTACGCCTTTCCGCCTATACCATTTCTGCCCAGAGTGCTGAAGAAGATTCGGAGGGACTGCGCCCAAGTCATCCTTGTGGCTCCGGATTGGACACGGAGATACTGGTATCCCGAGATACTCAGCATGGCGATTGATCCCCCGATCCGACTGCTTCTTGGGGAGGATCTTCTGTTTCAGCAGCAGGGGACGGTACTCCACCCGAACCTGTCCAGGCTTCACCTCCATGCGTGGAGATTGAGAGGCGACAGTTGACAGCTTTCAACCTTCCTCCCGAAGTCTGTGATGTCATTCTGGCAGCCAGGCGTCCCTCCACTAAAACGGTATACGCCTGAAGGTGGAACAAATTTGTGGCATGGTGCACAGCAAAGGCTGTGGATCCCCTTTCTGCCCCTCTTTCTGAAGTCCTTCTGTTCCTTCTCTCTTTGGTCCATTAGGGCTCTGCTCTGGGCACTATCAAAGGTTATCTTTCGGCCATCTCCGCCTTTTTACGGCTTCCAGATCCGCCTTCTCTTTTTGTCCCCGGTTGTTAATCGCTTCCTCAAAGGAATTACACACATGTTTCCTCCTGTGCCTTTCATATTTGCCTAAATGGGACTTAAGTCTTGATTGACCTATCTGATGTGCACTCCCTTTGAGCCCCTTCATAACTGTCCCTTAAGTCTTCTCGCTCTCAAGACGGCTTTCCTGGTAGCTATCACCTCTGCCAGAAGAGTGAGTGAGCGCCAGGCTCTTTCTTCTAAACCTCCTTTTCTTTCTGTTCATCCGGACAAGGTGGTTTTAAGGACTAGTCCTTCTTTCTTGCCAAAGGTTGTCACGCCCTTCCTCATCGGGCAGACCATCACCTTGCCCACCTTCTTTCCGGCTCTGCATCCTTCAAAAGAGGAAGAGAGGCTCCACCATCTGAACCCAAAACTTGCGCTCTCGTTCTATCTGAAGCACACACAACAGTTCCGGGTGGATGACCAACTTTTTGTTGGCTATGTGGGCGACAAAAAAGGTTGGGCCATGCACAAACGATCCATCTCTCGGTGGGTCGTTCTGTGCATTAAAGCATGTTACTCGTTGGCTAAGATGGATCCTCCTGTGGGGTTGCATACCCATTCTACCAGGGCAACGGCAGCCACTACTACGTTGGGACGCGGCGTTCCCTTGCAGGACATCTGTCAGGCTGCTACGTGGTGCCACGCTGCACATGTTTACCAAGCATTATTGCCTTGACAGTCAAGTCCGGGGAGACAGCTTCTTTGGCCGTTCTGTTCTCGGTGACTTTATGGTGTAATCTTGTTCGCAGACCCTCCACCGGGGGTGGTATTGCTGAGGTACCTATTCTAAGGTAAGGAATCTATCACTAACGTCTCTCTTTCAGATGCACAAGTTACTACTTGTCTAACGATATATCTGTAAGAGACATTAGTTAGTGATAGATTCCTTACCGCCCCACCCATCCTCCCCGTTCTGTGAACTGATTTCTAAGGTTAAGGTCATCCCTTTCAGGACCCTAGCTTCATGGTACCAGTGGTCAGTTTCTTGCATGGCTCTGCGTTCCTAGTGCGGAAAGTTGTCTACAGAACTGATGTCAACGCGCATGTGTGGCGCCTAAGTAGACTTCGTCACGTCATCTCGGTGCCTACGATGCCAGCGACTGACATGGAGCCGCACAATGCCACCTTCCGACGTGCACGGTTACTGCTGACGAAAACTTTCCGGATCCAGTCTGACGCCTGGGGATATTCTAAGTTATGGAAGCTATCACTAACTAATGTCTCTTACAGATATATCGTTACACAAGTAGTAACTTGTGTGTCAGTGTAAATATGCTCTTTTAAATCATGTTATGTATTTTGTAATGAGATATTACCTATGGTCTTGGCTCACTGCTGTAGCACTGCTGCACTTTATATGATATATCCTTTAGAGGTTTTTAACAAAGTCACTGTAACAGTAATGCTGGTTGCTTTTATCATTTGATGTATTTCGATAAAATGTATATTTTTATAAATTTGTTCGCTTTTATGTCTCTTGGCTGCCGAATAAAGTACTTTTGACTTGACTTGATAGAGATGTAAGAGAGAGGGCAGAATAGCCTCATAGGCTGCTATTATGTGTCTTGAAAGTAGAAGTTGTTCCTTTAAGAATCCAGAGACCACCAGTATCCCATCATACACAGCTATTGATAGTTACTTAAGTTCTTTTTTCCGGCTCCTACTAACAGGACCCTGGAGCATTGAGCTCGACCAATTTGTTTTTTTCCTTCTAAATTCACTTCTGAATTGACCTAATAGCTACTTCACTCAAAGTCTTTGGCCTTTCCCTACCCTTTTCTGTCTTTTTCTGATAGACATTTCCACAGTTTTTAGGTCGAGCTCTCTCGACCTATTGTCATCGAGTTGCTCCTCAAGGGAGCTAGACTGGTGCACGAGCGCCGATTGCACATCGTGGACGCGCATAGCCAGCCAGCCCCTCCCCCCCCTCCCAGCCAGCCCGCCCCCCAGCCGTGCACATCACAATCACGCACGCACACAGCCACACGGAAGCAAACACACGCACACACACACACACACACACGTGCCAAGCCACACTTACCGCCTCAGCCGCCACTCCTGACTTCTGCTGCCACCTGTCCTCTGGCCATCCACTCCATGGGCTCGGGCTTCTTGCAAAGACGGAAGTCCCGCCCCTCGACAGCCGTGAGCGTGCACATCCCGAAACCGGAAGTTCGGGAGCTTGCACGCTCACGGCTTGTTGAGTTAGATGTCATTGTGTTCTCATTTCCGTGACTTTGCCCCGGAAATGGAATACGGGCTAGCATGGCAACCTGCTTTTTGCGTTCCATAAACATGGCGGCCATTTAAAGAGGTTGTAAGCGCTGCGCTGCTCGATAACGTCTAGATGTTAGTGAACGAGCACGAAGATGAAGCTAACCCGTAAGCTAGTGCTGTCACGGGCCAAGGCATGCGAGCTGGAGAGCGTGAGGAAACTGAACTGCTGGGGCAGCCGGTTAAGCGATATCTCAGTTTGCCGAGAGATGCCCAACATCGAGGTGATCACCCTCAGCGTCAACCAGATCGCCAGCCTGCAGCCCCTTAGCCAGTACCAGAACCTGGCCGAGCTCTATCTGCGAAAGAACAACATCCAGAGCCTGCGTGAGATCTGTCACCTGCAGGGGCTGCCCAGCCTGCGGGTGCTTTGGCTGGCGGAGAACCCCTGCTGCGGCCCGGACCCCCACCGATACCGGATGACGGTCCTGAGGACCCTGCCCAGTCTGCAGAAGCTAGACAACTAGGCCGTGGGCGAGGATGAGCTGGCCCAGGCCAAGGAGGAAGGGGACCTCCTGCTGCCGCCTTCTGCCAGCGTGGGCAATGGTTGCCATCCGACGCCCGCGGTGCAACAGACACGGAGAGCGACCAACTCAACTTCAGCATGGAGGAGACCAACAAGATCAGGGAGCAGCTGGGCATGAAGCCCCTTCCCCGGAACAAGTTCTCTTCTTTTGCGTCCCCAAAGCAGACCGGGAGTGGCACCTGGAAGAGAGAGGGGGATAACGTGGTTAGTGCCATCCTGCTGCTGCTGCAAGAGCTCAACAGAGACGGGCTGCAGGCCGTGCACCAGACAGCAGGGGACATGCTGCAGGTGCTGCAGCAGAATGACCTTCAGGGCGAAACGCAGGAGGAAGCCAGTGCCTGACAGGACGAGTAAGGCGGAGCTGGTTGGAATGTTATGTACTCCGTGCACAGACAGGAAATCGTGGCTGAAGGGCAGATGGGGGAATGGTAAGAGGATCATTGTGCCTTACACTTTGGCATGGGCTGGATGTGGGCTGAAATCGGTTTCCTGCAGCGCACACCACTAACCAGGTGAAGAATGTAACTGGATGGACAGATGCATTAAATGGTGTTTCGAAAAACACTACGGAATATGTTTTACAGACTGCAGAACACCAAAAAAAGCAGAGATCCTGCAATTTCGAGCAGATCAGTCTCTGGCGAATATACATCTGAAGTTGTCCAATACAAGCTGTCAAATTACGCATGTAGCCCGTTTTGGTGCACTTTGGTTCACTGGGTCCCATATATCCTAAGTATCTCAATGCAAACAAAAAGAAAATAGCTATAGACATTCCACCCGTGAGGATAAATGTGTTGATAAAACTCCAATCGTGATTTATTCCATGAGGAAGATCGCTTGTGGTTTGGGTTAAACCTAACGGGTGTTTTTAGCAAAACAAGAAGGTGATCGTTTGATGTAGAATTCACCGGAAGGCTTCGAATTACCAGTTAATGTTGTAAAACACTTATAGACCCTTGCTTCCAGACATAATTTGTGCATTATACACTGTTGTAAATACTTAATGAAATATATAAAAATTAATGAACTCCTCGTGCAGCTCTTTTGTTTAGTCCGCAGCATTATTTTGTATTTTCGTTAGAATAAGCGGTCTTTAATTGAACACGTTTTCTGTGTAATAGCATTGATCTGCCACTATTTTAAGATGGTGTCTCTCTTTACATGATGCTGCGCCAGATGTTGTCTTTCCTGTATTTCCGTCAATTCGTGGCGGTAGCATTGGCTTAATGTCTTATGCTGCTCCTGTAGCGTCCTTACTTGTTGCTTAGGTTACGGCTCTGGGACTGGAGGGTGAAATGCCACGCGTGCTTGTTAGTTTTACGGTGCTTTAAAGAAGCATTGGACTTCGCTCTACTGTTCTGATAGGTAGCTGGTCATGATGGCAGACACGGAGTGCGGACCTGTGCGGGAGCAACACAGGTTCAACCAACGCGCTCTGGAAACATATCTGGGAGACCGACTACCAGGCTTCCCGTCCGGCACGCCGCACGTCCTGACTGTTAAGCAGTACAGGTAATTATTAGGGCTCCGGGGCCACTGAGCACACATGTGTAGTATTCTAGGCTGCGCCTCGCACCTGTCGGAAAGTGCACTGAATAAGCTCTTGCATTCTTTGACAACTAGACATTACACGAATTGGCATACCCCTCAACCTCAAATTACTACAATAGGGCAAGCGTTGTATAATATTTAGATATTCCGTAGAGTTCGCGCTCTTTGGCTATCTTCTGAAAATAAACGCCTCCTTGCCTGCAGCAGATCGAGGCAGCTGAGCTCATTTTCAGGCGGGGTTACTGAATGCTCAAATTCAGTTTAGGCTACAAATTATCGGAGACGTGTCTAATGCCTCCACAGTATAAGAAGCGACAGGCAAAAAGAAAGATTACACAACTGAAACGTTTTTGAGTGTAGCTACCATGAGGCCTTGAAACAAAGTGAAATACAAGGAATGGAGCAGGGATTTAAGTGAGGGGGGAGGGGGACTGACAAATTCATATAATCGTATCCAGCAATGGATAGAAACATAGCAACATATTGTAGGCAATACACATTTAAGGTAAAAGGGCAGGACAACCCCTCAGGAATTCAAACATGACCTTGAGGCCGAACATAGATTCATGATGAAAATGCATTAATCTACCGAGGCACCACATCCTGCTTATTCAACATGCTTTCTTTAATGGAGTGTTAGTCTTAGAGAGCAAGTGTTGTAATGTAAATAGCACATGGTGACCTATACTTAACCCTTCTTGTCCTGGAGGCCTATTGCTCAGAGGGTCTCGAATGAGGACAAGAGACAGCTAGAATGAGCCCACACACGCCCTTATCAGACTGCTGTTTATTACTGAGATTAAAGAACAAATGTTTCGCTTTTAAATATGGTAAGCATACACTAAATTAAATTGACATATAAATTGTGTTCCCCTAGTAAAATGTCTTTTTTAAGTTCAACCTGATGTTTTCGACAAGTGGTGGTAAAGCATTATTTATTACATCTGACCAGCGCTCTGTGATTAACCCACCCTCCTTTGGCAACATTATCTCTTCTTGCTCGACTAGGAAACACGGGCAGAACTTCCTAAACATTTGAGTTCATGGGAAGTGGTGACCTCGTAATGTCAGTACTACCCTGCCAGCAATAACTCCCTTATAGCTGCCAATATTTCAGATTGCTGTGTGTGACACTTTCATAATTGCAGTGTAATTATAAAGTGACATTTCAACGACTATGAGTGACACCGAAGTGGAACAAAAAGGCAGTGGCTGCTACCTGCCCAGCCACAGCGGCACCAGTGATCACACCAGCTAACTTTGGGATTATTAACAAGGACCCAGGGGACAAGCACGTTTATGTTGTCTCATTTAATAACAATAAAAACAAAACTGTTTCAGACCGCAAGGCTGGAGTGCGAATCCTGTTACTAACAAGGAAAATATGTCTAATAATTTAGTCCAAATGCAGTGCCACCTGGATCAACTTTCAGTTTTAACATTGGCACCCCCACTTGAAGCATGGGAAAGTCAAATGCATAATAAAAAGCGTTTTCTTAGTAACAGAGAAGAGCCGTCTTCGATAAGCAAACTAACAAGACTTTTTTTCTTAGAAAATATAATTCCAATTTGATTTGGCTCCTGAAAATCTGGGCTCAGAAAAGGCCTGGATGACTCGGGCCTCTATCACTTAAATACAACACATATTGCATTACAAATGCTGTAGGTGTCACATTTGCAAAAGTTAAAACTATTGGCATTGTAAATGAAAAAGCTATTCATTTCGCTATTTTCAAAACCAACACATAAAGAAAAAAATTGTCATTTACAATACCAATAGCTCAAACTTTCCTAATGCGAGACCTATTGCATTGCAAATGCTTGTTGTCAAAAATGCTATCTCTTTTTGATAAGTGTCCAGACTGTGGTAGAAAGAAGGCCAAGACTGGTCCTCACATTGTGTGTATATTATGCTTGCCTGCAAGTCAAGTTCCTGACTCTTGTCTCGTCTGTAAAACCTCCTCAAAGCGCACTCTACATGACAGAGCGAAGAGTTGACTCCAAGGAGCAGAGGAAAGGCGAAAACAGCAGGCCCAGTCTTCAGGTGGGACTTCTGAGCTAGGAGAGGCTCAATCTTCTACCAGGGCTCGGTCTTCAGCCCCTGGGGGGGCTATCCAGCAGAAGGGCTGAAACACGGTGCCAGTCGAGCATGATGACGTCGAGAGGAGGTACAGCACTGACCTGTTTACCTTCGACCCAGGGTCAACAAGGCGTTGACATTCCACATCGAGAGGAAGACCCTTTGCTGTGATTACAAAGCCGATGAGGATGCCCGGTCGGCATCAGGAAGCCCGCAGCAGACGACACCTCACAGGTCACCATTGAGGTCCTTATCAGTGTCCACGCATCCGCACCGAGCGACGACCACACACTGTAATAGTCGCTCGACGTCGAGACACCACCGCCAACGCTCCCCCATCGGTTAACGCCTAGGCATCGCCGTTGATTGCCGTCAAGACACCACAGTTCGTCGAGACCCACTGTCAAGTAGATCGACCTCGAGAGGGATGGTGGGAATTTCTTTAGGGACTTTGTCAGCCTCTTCAAGGCATCAGGAGATGCGCAAAAAGAGAAGGCTAATAGATACATCAGATTTGGAGAATTCCCGAACCTATTCTCCGTCTAGTGAACTTCCCTCCCAGACGCCAACACTGCATCCTCAGCAGCCTCCACCTCAGCTACCAGATGTGGAACTCCAACACTTCCTCATCTACCTCCACCACCAAGACTTGGATCTAGGTCTCGCACTCTACATCGGTCTCACAGATGAAGAGGCTCCTCTACTCACATCGTCAGCTTCACGAAGAAAGGTCTCATTCGAGACATACCAGGGGCACCTCCTCTACAAGCACAGGGAGATACATTCCTAACTAAATATTCCATTGTCCACTCATACACCGACAACTTCTGTAATATTTGAGACTCTACAGCAAAAATAGACTTCACGCTCCTTGTTACCTCTTGTGCCGGGTCTCTTAGAGCCAGCTATGGAACTTTTTCTGACACCTTCTTCAGCTATGTCCGCTCCATCCAGGCTGCAAAAGAAATACCGTCCTCCAGAGCAAGACCCTACTTTCCTGCGGACAGACCCAGCTCCGGATTCTGTCATTGTGGTGGCGGGGAAAAAGCAACATGCTATGGTTCCAGCCTCTACAGGGCCACCGGATAGACAGGCGAAAAATAGACTCTTTAGGCAGGAAGGTTTGTAACACAACAGTGACTACCATGAAAGCAGCTAGTGCCACAGCCTTGCTAGACAGATATGTCTGGGCACTGTAGGAATCACTCCAACAGTTTGTGGACTGTCTTCCTAAAGACAACCAAGAGGACTTTAATGAGATCTTAATAGAAGGTCTTATGGTCTTGAATCGGGCCATAAGCGCAGCAGCGAACACATCTCTTCTTGCTGCACACAAGTATTGCCACGGCGTGGCCCTTCGAAGGCTCTCATGGCTGCGCCGAACATCTCTTAAACATGAATCACACCAACTCATCCTGTATCTCCCGTTCTCAGGGACAACCCTTTTCACCACGCATGCTAACAAAGAAACGGCCTGGATAAAGGCAGAAATGAAGACACTCAAAGTTGTTGGCTTAGAAAGACCGAAGGAACAGCATGAATCTTTTAGACCTTTTCAACGTCGTTATCCTACACAGAGGGTTCAAACCCCTTGGCGGTATTAGGGCCGCCAGTCAGGTACACAACAACAGTGCCAACGCTCCTATCAGCCTTATCCGAAATAGCAGGCCAGATAAAGATCAGGACAGCAACCTGCTCAAGGAGGTAGAATACCAGCAGGTTCAAAACCCTGAGTCTTTTCTTCCCCTTCTTCTGTTACCCACTCCGGTAGGGGGAAGCATCCAACATTACGTGAGAGAGTGGCAAAAAAATCACGCAAGACATTTATGTGCTGAATATTGATTGCAATGGATATTCTCTCAGGTTCATCAGTCCTCCACTGTCGATACCTCTGAAACAATCCAGGTGCCAGCTGCACCATTTACAGTCAGAAGCCAACATTCTCTTAGAGAAACAGGTGGTGGAAACCTGTACCTTATCTACAACGAGACATGGGGCTATACTCAAGATTCTTTCTTGTCAATAGGATAGAAAAGAACAAGTTCAGGCCCATTCTCGACCTAAGGATGACTGTGGGAGGGTTGGGCGGAAATAGAAGATAGGAGGCTTTAGTAGTTTGTCAATTGTTAGGTTTTATTGTAGTAATTGGTGGTATTAGGAGGATTCCTGCGTTTTCGGGGTAGTTGTTGATATAGAGTAGAGTCTTCTTGTTTCTTCTATAAGCTTGAATTATCCGGTATGTCCGTCGACCCCCAGGATGCTCAAAGAAATAAACAAAGAGGACCATAAGTACTATAATTTATGGGGTTTCTTTACTTGAAGTGGGGAACCGTCACCACACCCGATGTACACCAACCAATGGTCCGCAATGGATGGAAGGAACTCCAGTATACAAACTCACTTAAGCAAATAGAGTGGATACTACTGTCATTCTTCTGTGACCATACTTCGTACTAACTAAAGTGAGGGGTCTGAAACAAGACTTTAGGGAGTGTAAGGAAAACAAACGTGTAGGAAAAGAAACTCGAATAGGATGGTGCTTAACGGACGCTATATACAGTGCCCCAAGGTTTCCCCTCCCTTCTAGCCCGTCCTCCCTCAGCGTCCCTCCCGCTTCCCCCTACTGTTTAGACTGTGCCCCGTGTGCGGAGTCACTCACTGTCCAAGCGGTAACTCTCCAGAGTTACGGCGGCCTTAGCGCCCTCCTGTGGGGGAGAAGGAATCCACCACTCCTCGGACCACTCCTTGGCATCTCCGACTTCTTCAGTGGGTTTCCACGTCTCCACGTCTCGCCTCAGCCTCTCCTCCAGTTCCGTCTTCTCGTGTCCACAGGACTCCTCTTCCCGTCTTCTTCCGGACTCTGTGACGTCACCATGTCCTGCGTCCTGATCCTCCTTTTCTTCTCGCCACTCTCGTCCTGATTGGTCGGCTCTTTTTGGCCCGCCTCTGACTTCCTGCAATAGAGAGGACCTGGACCAAGAGTTACCCAGGTTTCCGGCTGGTGGTTCCCTGACCCTGGTGATTCCCTCCATGTTTACAGGTCGGGGTTCCGTACTCGTGGTGTCCCTAACAGGTCCCTTCTGACACTGACCAGCAAGTGGATTCAAAGAGAAAGGTTCAGGATGCTGCCATTGCACCAAATATACCCTCAGTAACATCAAGGGGATTGGCTATCCAATACTCATACTGTCACATAGCCATCATCAGAAAGTTCTTGAGTTTTGCAGTGGGGCACAACCACAATCACTACTGTGAACTTCTATTTGGCCTAAAGTCAGCACGTAGGACTTTTTCAAGTGTATGGCTGTAGTTCCGGCCCATCTAAGGAAACACAAAGTGTTTGTCTATCCCTATCTAAGCTTTAATGGGACCTCTGAACTTTGGTTGGTCCTTCATGTCAACCTTGCACCTCAATCCCAGTATAGTGCCTGCAACATTTGGGAGCCTCCATTGATACACTCAAGGCAAATGTGTGTCCTTCGGAGGAGGGACGCCGATTGATCCTTCAGAAGGCTCAGGCTCTCATGGCAATATCTCAGCCTACTGTGAGGAAGGTCTCTCCACTCTAGGCTCAATGGCCTCCTGCATTTTCCTCACACCCAATGCTAGTCTGCACATGAGGATCCTACAGGAATGCCTGGAAGACCAATGGGACCAACACAGGAGAGCTGAAAGAGACAATTAGTTATAGATCCCTCACCTTTAGAATTACCCCCAGGCATCGGACTGGATCCAGGAAAGTTTTTCATCAGTAGTACCCCTGTGCGTTGAAAGGTGGCGTTGGTCCACTCCGTGTTCGTCGTTGGCATCGTGGTCGCCAGGATGACATTGCGGCAGCTACTTAGACACCGCCCTCGCGCGCTGACGTCAGTTCTTTCTTTTTCTGTGCCAGCCAGCGTAGGTCCAGAGAGAGCGGTACCTTGAGTCACTTTTTGACTCCGTTTTTTTTTGCGACTTTTGTTGACATCTTTTTTGGGTCGATCGACTCCTGGTGCATGGCGGTCAACCAGCTTCAAGGATTGCAACTCCTGACACAAACTGATTTCGGTTGCTTGCGTTTGATGCCTGGAGCAAGACAACGACCTGAAGTCTGCTCCGACTGCTGAGCCATGAACCCAAAGTCTTTGCAGGAGCGGTCCCAAAAGGTTCTCGAGGCCTGGTAGTCCGCTCCTTGCTGTTCGAGGTCCAGGTCGTGTGGGAGGTTGAGGGACCGGTCCCTGAGTCACCACCACTCATAATCGAAGTCTTTGCACTCCACAGGTAAGTCAAAGCACAAGAAGAAGTCGAAGAAGTCGAAGAAGCCTCGTCGCTCTTTGACTTCTCTGAGTCTGTCGGCTGATGCGACAAGGGATGCGGACGGTGCCTGCTCTGCTTGCAGAGCCTGAAGGGTCAACTTCGAGTTTCCTTCTTTTTCCGGGAGCCAGAGCGACCCCAGCGCAGCTTCGGAGTTTCTACGAAGCAATGCATGCCCTCTTTGGGCAGCCTGACTCTGCTGGCACGCCTTCTAGCCCTGAGGACTCGAGTGGAGGCCCTTGGCCTTCGACACCGGCGACTCTGGCACCGCAGGGGGCCCTTGGATCCAGGCTTGGATCCGGATTGACACCGGTCAACCTTATAACACCTCCCCCCAGCGCTGATTCTACCGGCACCACCTCCGCTTCTGACGCCGGTTGGATCCCCAGCCAGCGTAGACCCCCGACCTCTACCCTGACTTGGACGCAGAGCCGGACCGACATCGATCGATGCCAGATTCGGCACCGAGCGGTATTTTTGTACCTCTGTTTGACCCTGGTTTTTCCAACAGGCCAGATTGGCAACCAGAGAAGGGTGAGGAGGACTGGGAGGTGTCTGTAGACCCATTGGCTGACCAGTTAGTTGAACCGGACAAGAGAGAGGAGCTGGGGGATTCCAGTGGTCTGGATACCTCCCCAGACCTTGTCATGCTGTCTCCTACTTCCATTGTTATGTTATGTTATGTTAAGTGCCATTTGTAAAGCGCACTGACGCCGAAGCTTCCTGGCGCTGCTAGACAGGTGAGAGAGACAGAAATACACAAAATCTAACATAAAGATGGGAACAGATGGGTCTTTAAGAGTTTCCTGAAGGAGAGAAGAGAGAGGGAGGATTTGATGGACAGGGGGAGAGAATTCCAGAGAGTGGGGGCTAGATAAGAAAAACGGCGGCCACCAAATTTCTTGGTTTTATTTTTTGGGGTGATTAGTAGGTCATTACGGGCAGAGCGTAGATTACGTGTAGGGCGGTAGGGGCGGATGAGGGAGTTGAGAAACCCAGGACTAGGGCAGTGAAGACATTTGAAAGTGAGGCAAGCCACCTTAAAGGCGACCCTTTGATTCACAGGGAGCCAGTGAAGGCTATGGAGCAAAGGTTTAGCGGATTGCCAACGAGGTAGTCCATGGATCAGGCGAGCTGCCTGGTTTTGGACGACCTGGAGGCGATTCAGCAGATAAAGTGGAAGGCCGTGATAAATAGAGTTAGAAAAATCAAGACGTGAGAGTACCAGTGAAGTAACAGATTGGGTGAGTGCTGCAGGGGGGAGGAAGTGACGAACTTTGCGAATCCTTCGAAGCTGGAACATGCATGATGAAATTACCGCTCCAACTTGGGCTTTGAGGGTAAGTTCGGTGTCAATAATTACGCCCAGACTTTTTATTGTTTTAGCAGGGGTGGGGGGGGGACCAAGCTCCGGCGGCCAGAACTGAGGGCCCCAATGGATATGGCTGAGGCCAGGAAGAAGAAGCTCAGTTTTTCCTGGGTTGAGTTTTAATTGGTTCTGGTCCATCCAGAGTTGTATGTGAGTCATTACAGCATGGAACGTATTGATGGCCAGAGGGGAATTAAGTGAAAAAACAAGCTGCAAATCATCAGCATAATTAAAAATTGTGATGTCCCATTTGAGGAGGGATTGAATCAGTGGCCGGAGATACAAATTAAATAGAAGCGGGGAAAGAGAGGAGCCCTGGGGGACTCCGCAGACCGTGGGAGATTTTTTTGCCGTAAAAGGACCCAAGCGGACTGCCTGTGTTCTGCCAGTGAGGAAGGATCTGACCCAATCGAGGGCCACGCCTCGGATGCCGGCCTGTTCGACACGGTGGAGAAGGATGTTATGATCCACCGTGTCGAACGCAGCAGACAGATCCAGGAGGACAAGGGCTTGAGGGTTCCCGATATCAGCGTTGTACCTGAGTATATCGAGAACTGCTAAAATGACCGCCTCCGTCGAGTGGGCGGGTCGGAAACCCGCCTGGTTGGGCTCAAGGTACTGGGAAGATTCGACAAAGTTTGATAAGCTGCGGGTGACATGAGCCTCCAGGATTTTGGAGAGGTAGGGAAGGAGGGAAATAGGACGGTAGTTTGATGGCTCAATGGGGTCTGCATCAGGCTTCTTAAGAAGGGGCACCAAGATGGCCTCCTTAAAAGAGGTGGGGACACTGCCACTGGTGAGTGAGCTATTGAGCAAGTGTAGAATGTTGTCTGGTAGATTGAGGCAGATACTGCGCAGAACAGAGGGAGGGCAGCAGTCATTGGGGGAGCCTGATTTCACACGGGTGGCAAGTTCCACTAAGGAAGTCGTGTCTATAACAGGAAAGGTAGTGAAAGTCGACGTATTATCAAGGGAGGGATCAAGAGGGGGACACTGGGTGGAGGGAGGGATAGAATTTTTAATTTTGATGACTTTTTCCAGGAAAAAGGAGTTCAGAGTATCACAGGTGTCCTGGGTAGGAGTCTGAGCTGGGAGTGATCTATCATCCGTAGTTAGCTCGTTTAGGACTCTAAACACTTCCTTGGATTTATTAGTAGCTGGCACAATCCTGCTGGAGAAGTGTTCCATTTTTGCTGACCTGATAGCGGATTTGTAATTATTACGAGTGATCAGGTAGACCTGTCTGGCAGAGTCAGAGTAGTCGTGCCTCCAAATACGTTCTAATTGACGTGTTTTTAATTTCCATTGCTATGGAGGAGTGTGCTTTATACGCAGTGGTGTTGTGTAGGGTGGACAAGGCCCTCAACCTCAAGCAGGGCGAATCTCCTGACGGAGGTGCTTCAAACGTCAGCGGTCTCTTTAGAGCCCCTACTGCCTTTCAATGAGCGCTTACTAACATTCTTTTGGGCACCTGGTCCAGGGCCAACACTGGGGCTCCTGTGGATAGGATGATTGCCCGACACCACTGCCTGGCTCCGACGACGCCTCTTTCCTCTCCCAATACCCCACCCCTGAGCGCTTGGTGGTCCAAGCCTCTACGGCCATAGGCACATTCCCTAATGAATAATGAATCCAAACAGCTGGACTATCTTGTGAAGAAGTTTTCTTTCTCCAGCTTGGGACTGCGGTCGGTGAAAACTGCATGTCTGTTGGGCCGTCACACCCACTCTGTGTGGGATACGGTAGCGCAGGTGTTGCCACAGTGCCTGGAGGAGGCCCAGGCTGTGCTCTCCTGTGCAGTCACCGAGGGGAGAAACGCCGCCAAGTTCACCATAAGATGTGGACTGGACATCGCCGACTTGCTAGGCTGGACAATTTCAACGTCGATAGCCCTTAGACGCTAAGCCCGGCTGAAGTCGACTGTTTTTTCCGGTGATGTCCAAGATACCTTGCTGGACATGCCTTTTGATGGCTGTCACCTGTTTGGCGACAAAGCGGACAATGCGCTAGAGCGCTTTAAGTACTCCCAGGCAACGGCCAAGTCCTTGGGCCTCTCCACCCACCCTGCACAGTCTGCTTTTCGCCCTTTTCGTTGCTACGGAAGGGGTGTCCCACCACGTTCCACCCAGGGCCACAGGACAGCGCAAGCTGTCCAGCCCTTGCACGGCCAGGGATGTGGCACCCACCGTCGTGGGTCTGGGAGCCAGCGAGCGGGCCAGTTCACCAGCGCCCCTTCTGCAGCAGCCTTCAAACCCTACTAGTCCGACTTTTCAGGGCCACCAATCGCCAGTGAGCGGCAGGATTTGCCATCACCTTCCTCACTAGTGCCCCATCACGTCGGACAGGTGGGTTTTGCAGATAGTCCGAAGAGGATACTCCCTCCCCTTCGAGACTACCCCTCCATCCATGCCACCTCAACACCATCGTATGTCGGAGGATCATTTGGCCTTTCTCCAACAGGAAATTACAGCTCTCTTGGCCAAGGGGGCTATCGAGCGAGTTCCTGCTCCAGAAGTAGGCTGGGGTTTCTGGTGCCCAACAAGGACAAAGGCCTACATTCTATCTTGGATCTCAGGAACATCAACAGCTTCCTCCGGAATGAGAAGTTCAAAATGTTGACACTAGCTCAGGCACTGTCTGCCCTGACCCTCGAGACTGGATGGTAGCGTTGGACTTGCAGGACTCTTACTTTCACATCCCCCTCCTGCCGGCCCACCGGAATTACCTGCGGTTCATGGTAGGCCACAAGCACTTTGTTTACTGTACTCCTCTTTGGCCTTACCAGCGCCCCTCAGGTGTTCACGAAAGTGATTGCAGTGGTCGCAGCGTATCTGCGTGGTCAGGAGTTCCAATCTTCACCTATCTCAACGACTGGCTGTTGAAGGCGGGCTCACTCCAGACTACGTCGGACCTCCTGCATTCGCTGGGGTTCACTATCAACGTGCTGAAGTCACACCTGACTCCCTCTCAGAAGCTCTTTTTCATTGGAGCGGTTCTGGACACAATGCATTTTCGGGTTTATCCTTCTGAGCAGCGAGTCCGGGATATTCAGGCTATGATTCCGATCTTTTAGCCTCTATCCCAGGTTTCAGTCTGAATGACCCTTAGGCTGCTGGGCCTCATGGCCTCCTGCATCCTGCTGGTAGATAATGCCAGGTGGCATATGCGGGCTCTGCAGTAGGGCCTGAAGTTCCAGTGGGCACAGCATCAGGGGAATCTCGGAGGGCACGTCACAACAACTGCAGTGGTGGCTAGCGAACCGGATTGGGTCAACGGCAGATCCCTCTCCCTTCCCCAACTGGAGTTCACAGTGGTGTTACTTCTGGGGTGGGGCGGCAATATGAGAGAGGCAGAGATCAGAGGCCTCTGGTCTCGGCGGAGTCCTGGATTCACATCAACCGTCTCACTTTACCCAATATCTTAATAAGTGAATACAGAAATGTGTACGTGCCATAAAGTGCCCTTGTGCCATTCTTAGTACTAGTCCCGTACCTCCCCCCCACCCAGCCCAACCCCCTTTCTTCTGAGCAATCAGGAATAACCTGAGTGATGGTGGTCAGTCATGAGCCCCGGCTGACAGCCACGCCTAAAACAGAACCAAATTAAACTTAGATTCGGCTAGTAGGCTCCCTTTTTTATGACTATACATACAGAAAACATGTTCACCATAATACCAGTCTGGACAAGTATGCAGCCTTGCATGTCAATCTTCATTGTCTGCATCGTCACCAGCTATTCTAGATGTTTCTTGGCACTCCAGCTGCTTTATGAATTGCATAGCATCTTTGGGGATTGTGAAGATCCTGGGCTTGCTACCATGTTGTATCTTGAGTCGCGCTGGGTAAAGCATGGCGTATTGTATTTTCATTGCTTGAAATCTTTTCTTGACTTGCTGAAATTCCTGCCGAGCCTGTTGTACTGCTGTCGTGAAATCAGGGAATAATGCGACTTCCATCCCCTGATACTTGGTAATGCCCATTTCCCTTGCCAGGCGAAGCGCCACGTCTCTGTCACGATAGTTGAGAAGCTTGGCAATTATCGAGCGTGGGGGTGCCCCCGGAAAAGGGCGCGGGGCAAGGGAGCGATGTGCCCTCTCCACAACCAGCAAGCTTGAGAAATGTTTGCACCCAGCATATTTTTGAGCATGTCCTCCACATAGAGCTCCATCTTACCTGTGTTGGTGGACTCAGGCACCCCCGTAATACGTAGGTTATTACATCGGGACCTGGCTTTCGTTTTTAGCCTGTATCACCGCGAGCAGTTTTTCCATCTGGGTACAGGACTGTGATGTTCTCTACTGGGTTGGAGATGCGTTGCTCCGCCTCCGTTATGCGGATTCCATGTTTGTCCAGCTTTGCCGCCATAGTGTCAATACGTAGATTTAGGTTATCAATTTTACTATCAATTGTGTGCAGGCTCTGCGGCATTGCCAGCATCATTCGTTCTAGTTTGTTGCTACTGCCAGCCTCCAGATCCGTCTCAGTATCTGACGTGGCCTGCGTTTGCGATTTTTAAGGTGTTTGGAATCGAACCAGAATTTAGACTGCAGTTGTTTATCAGGTTTGCCCATCTTCCCGCCTGCCACTCAGCGCCAATCGTTTTGTTACACTCTTAGGACTGCATGACTAGAACTCCCAACATGAGTTAAGGAAGGTCTATAGCCAAGTGACAAAATCAAAATATGTTTATGTGGAGATCATGGTTGATATAGCTTACATATGAGATTGAGAATGGAAAGTCCAACTATATATAGATAATCTCAAACAATGAAATATTCTCATTTGATTTTATTGGTATATATTATATATATTTATCAATTCTTTTAAGATTTACATATTTTATATTCTTTTTGTGTTTTTCTCTTCTGTTTTCTTTTCTTATAGTTTTTTTTCAATATAACAAAAGTCAGTTAAAAGCATACTAGAAAAAATATACATAACCAATAGACATGAGACTGAACAAAATGTTGAAGGCAAAGCGGTAGATGTCACAACGCGCGTTTCGTCTCTTGAGCCTTCTTCAGGTTACCGTCTATTGCTAAATATTTGTGCGAACTCAAACCTAAATCTTGGCTAGGATGTGACAGGTCAGTCGATATTTAGGGTTTCTTGATATCTTCAAATGCAGGTAGATGAAAGCGAAGAACATATATCTTGTAACTATCAATGGATGGGGGTGATATCTAGGAGTCACTAGATCAGTTCCTGTCCGTTATCTACAGTTTTTTGGCACTGGGGGTAGTATAGGAATGAACTTGCTGGACATGAAAACAAAAGATGTCTATGAAGTTTCTTCACACTTAAGTTATGAGGCAAATGGATGACGAGGATAAACTATAATAGCATCAAAGGAATTGTTCATTATCTGGGGATAGCCAGAGAATTGCTTCCCGGGAGTTGGGATCTGTGCAATAATTAACGTTCATATTGCCATATCTGCTGAGAATGGCTGAAGGTTTCTAACTCCCGGTATTTAGAAGAAACGACCGCCTGTGACTGAGGACACTGGATACAAATAGAACTCCCAACGTGATCTCAATATCCCAGCACTAGCCAGAAGCTGGACCGGTGACTCTCTGCGTTATCTACACGAGATGAGATAGAAGTAATCCACCTCACCGCATTTAAGCCAGCAGAATGCAATGGTTTCAGAGTTTCCACTGTGCTGTTAGCCCCTGATCTCGCGTTATTCAGTCCAATTGTTCCTTACGTGTTGGCAGCTGCTCAATTCACACTGTCTTCACAGCGTTAATGAAATAAATCAGGGTTCAGCACAAATTAAAAGGGTTTACAGGCCACTTATGCAGTGCACACACCTCACGTAATTACCAACAAGGTCGATTTCTCATACCAGCAACCTGCTCAGGTCCAACTGCAGTGTGCTATCTTTAAACAGGGCTCTGAAACCGTGCTCCGGCCGATCGTTCTTACTACATGGTGCTCACTCCGTCTCAATGTCTGTACAGCGCCAACGTCTATGCAAGTCTCCAAAATGGCGGGTGTGCTAAAAAATGCCGAGTTATCAGGCGTCAATGCAGTCGATCAGCATGCAGGGACATCCCTACCAGTAGGCAATGCCGACCGCAGTTATCAAACTGAGAGCTGCACCGCAAATAGTCAGCCCAGGGACAAACAGCTCTGCAGGGTCGCATAAGCACGCAACTATCCGATCCAACCTTGTCCCAAACGCCCTACTTTGGGAAGGAAACGTCCTCTCTCAGCCTTTGTACCTCGCTCGCTGGCCCGCACCGTGACTCCGTCTCTGCTCTTCACTGACTGGACTGTGCCGGGATCTCGTATAGCACTATTGATTGTTGCTGCGCCCAGCCCCCAAGCCAACCGCACCTTCAGGCTTGTCTCGGTCACCTCGCTATTCAAAGCACCACGCATTGCAGCCGATCCATACCTCTTGCACCCCCTTGCACAGATGTCCCGCTTACACTCCACTAGGCAGGCTCTTCACCAACGTGCACGGCAGTCAGTATTCCGCTGGCGCCGCCATGTTGTCTCCAGTGATCGCGGCTTTCACGGCTTAAAACATGCAGGATACTCGCTGCACTTGCATCAACTAGTTCAATGCAGTCTAGGGGTTTGAAGTTGCCATGGCATGTCACAGGATGGCTGGTAGAATGACAGGATTATGATCGGATGTAGGCCCGACCAGCAGAGCTGCACTAATGTGTGGCCATCTTGCTTCGGGCTCACCAGCACCCCCCAACCCAACTCCATTAATACAATACTTCTAAAGATAGGCTGAATATATCAGTCATGGCAGACTCCCAAGTATCAAAAGGACAATTGAAATAAACGGTCAAAATAGAATGCAGTATGTACAAATAGCAAAGAATAGAATAAAACTGGTTAGGAACACCTCACCGACTGACTCTTCTGCAACATACTTGCCAACTTAAGCTGAGGGATGTCCTTTTCTGCAGCCCAGGCAGGAGTATCAGTCAGGACTCAAGTTCCAGCACCAACCCACAGCAATACGTCTATTCTGTGGTGAACTTCCACCTGGCCCGCGGAGGCTCCCAGCTTTAATACCATTATTGGCGTGAAGCAAAGCTTTTTGAAAGTCTCGCCCCCTCTTCATTAAAAAAAAAAACGAGCTGGCTAGTACCAGTCTGCGTCAAGGTCAAGACAGTGGCTAGCTAAGCACCTGTATTTTGGCTTCGAGGCAGAGTTGTACATTCCACAGATAATATCCAGTTCACTCTGGTCAGTGAGGTGCGAAAAAGAAGTGAAGAGTGAAAAAACACATGAGGAGCGAAAAACATGCCCGCCCCACTTTGCAGCTACTTTCGAGCACAGAACATGGCATCAGTTATGAAAATGGAGTCAGTTATGCAAATGCTGCCATGCACACAGAGAAGCTTAAAGCAGAGCAAAATTAGCAAGATGACATGAGGCCATGTCAAAGCCAATAGCAAGCATTGCTGTGAAGCAAGATAAAGTCAGAGAGCAAGATTGACATAAGGCCATGTCAAAGCCAATAATAAGAGCTCATATTGAAATGTGCTGTTCTACTCTGTAATGGCTCTCACCAAGCAGGCATATGTAGGGCCGTTCTACTTTAAGGCTAGATTATAATAACACACTAAAGTCAGTTTAAGATGGTGGTAGCTGATGGTCATCATGGGGTACTCAACCACAAGATTGGTACATTCACTACAAGCATCTGGAGGAAAATGTATTAATAGTTTTTTACCGATTTCCAAAAACACATTTTGCCAAAATTCTTTAGATGACTACCTGTAAACCCAACTTGTAGACAATTACCAATTGTTTTTTGTCGTGGTTCCCTAATGGTGCACTAACCTTGGGAGCGAAATCCAGCGGGAGCGATGACTAGTTCTCAAAGCCCCCACCCCCCCCCACACTCTCCCACCGGAGGAGATATAGACTCCTAACAGCAGAACAGGGCCGGAGGGGCTGGGGAACGCAAAACCGGGAATGTAGGAAAGTTCAAAGGAATGTCGGTCGTCACCTTCCTGATACTTCTCAGGAGCGCGTCTCTGACAGTCCCTGCAGGTGGGGGGAAGCAACACAAAAGACAGGTAAGTTTCGCTAGCCCTGCATCAGAAAGAACCCTTCCAGTAACCCCCTTACCTGCCCACTACGGTGGAACTCACTCAGGGATAGCGAAGCTCTTCTCCTGAGAGTGTGTTCTGTGAACCTGTTGCTCTGGAACAAAAGTGCAGAGAAAGGGCGTGGAGACAACGGGACCTCGGGGAGCTAGGTATCCGTGAGCTTCCCCCGGTTCCTACCGTTGATCCGTCCTAGGTCGGCAGAGACCGGGGTACTTAATTAAATAATAAACAAATCCCTTCATAAGGGTATGGCGCTGGTTAAGAGCGGGACTTCGGGGAGCTGGGCATCCGTGAGCTTCCCCCGGGTCCTACTGTGTGTAAACCAAGGCAGGAGCCCCCTTCAGCTCCTCAGGGGCAAAAACAAAGCCTAATTGGCAACTCGGGCGCGCCTAGACGGCGCGTGCAGCGGTACCTCAAAGCGCTTCCTTGAGCGGCCCGGGTACCTTCCGTAAGCAGGCAGTAGCGCAATGATCGCTACACAGAGATGATAATGCGGGCAGGCGCAGGAGGCGTGTTGACACCGAGTCTTCGGTCGGGGTTCAATGCGGACAGGCGCAGGAAGAACGGGGGCATATACACAAGGTGCCCGCCTTCAGCTCCCACAGACGAGAAGAGTGACAAGCACCAGATCCCCCTGGTGGCCAGTATTATATAGCCGCCTTCCTCCAGGCAACAACCGGTGCTTGTCCGTGTGCATGCTGGGAGACGTAGTCCTGTCAGCCCCACTACACACGTCGGACCATAACAGTACCCCTCCTCAACGGCCGCCGTCCCGACGGACTGCCAGGCTTGGTTGGGTTCCGCGCATGGAACAGGCGCAACAGTCGGGGGCAATGGAGGTTAGCTAGGGGCTCCCAAGTGCGTTCTTTGGGGCCATAGCCTTTCCAGTGTATGAGGTAAAACAACCGACCCCTACTTCTTTTGGAGTCCAGGATATCCTGCACCTCGTACTCCTCCTCCCCCTCTAGCTCTATGGGGACAGGCCCAGCCTTCAATCTAGAGTGTGGTAAACAGGGAAGTAACAGGGAGACGTGGAACACGGGATGTATTCTCCATGTAGGAGGGAGTTGTAGTTTTACTGCCACAGGATTGACGATCTTTGTAATGGCATAGGGCCCTACGTACTTTGGTTTCGGACGGTTGGAGCCTTTCAGGTGTAGGTGAGCTGTAGACAACCTCACCTTATCCCCTATCTGGTAAGGTGGTTCGGAGTGCGTTTTTTTGTCTGCATACCTCTTACTATTCTCTTGAGCCTTCAACAGTTGTCGTTTAGCGTCTTCAAGAACTGCACGTAGATGCCATGGTGTGCTTGTATGGATGGATGCTTAAAGGTTACAGGCCAACTGAAGGACAGCATATTCGGATTATATCCATACACGCAGAAAAAGGGGGAGCAGCCTAGAGTAGTATGCACGCTGTTATTGTAGGCGAACTCCGCCGTCCACAGCAAGGTACTCCTCTCGTTATCGTGGTGCAGGTTGAAGCTGTCCTGTGTCACGGTGTCTTTGGGAAAGGATTCCACCCAAGGCATAGTAGGAGGCGTCGGTCTCGAGAATAAAAGGCTGTTGTACATCTGGATGCCTTAGGATGGGAGCCTCCGTGAATCGGTTCTTCAGAACCTGAAAGGCCTCTTCGGCTTCCGCAGACCAAACAAACTTGACTTCTTTCTTGAGGAGGAAGGACAGCGGCTGTAGAACCAGTGAAAAGTCTTTAATGAAACACTGGTAGAAATTGGCAAAGCCTATGAAGCTCTGCAGTTCCTTCTGGTTCTTGGGGGGTTTCCACTGAGTTAGGGCCTCCACCTTCCGAGTAGCCATACATATCCCTTTGGTGTTGATGATGTAGCCCAGGAACTCAACCTCAGGGACGTGGAAAAGACAATTCTCCAATTTAGCGTATAGAGCATGCTGCTGGAGTCTCTCCAAGACCTGGGATACATGCCGAACGTGTTCAGTCTTTGTGGTGGAATAAATCAGGATGTCGTCTATGTAGACCATACATGACACATCCAAGAGACCCCTCAACACCTCGTCCATAAAGTACTGGAATGCCGCTGTGGCATTACAGAGCCCAAACGGCATAACACAGTACTCATAGAGCCCAAATTTAGTCCGGAAGGCGGTCTTCCATTCGTCCCCCTTCCTCATCCTTACCAGGTGGTAGGCTCCCCTTAGATCTAGCTTGGTGAAGATCTTGGCTCCCTTCAGATGGTCCAGCAACACGGGATCAATGGAAGGGGGTATCGGTTCTTTACCGTGACTCAATTTATGGCTCTATAGTCGATCAGCGTGCGCAAGCCCCTTTCCTTCTTCGAGGTAAAGAAAAGAGGGGAGGAGGCAGGGGAAGAGGAGTGACGAATGAAACCATTGGCCAAGTAAGCGTCCAGGTACTCCTTGAGGTGGAGAGTCTCCGGTTCCGTAAGCGCGTAGACTCGACTGCACAGAATCGACTCACCTGGGACCAGCTCAATCCGGCAGTCGTAGTCTCTGTGAGGCGGTAGGCGGCTTGCTTCGGTTTTGTTGAAGACAGAGGCATAAGACAAATACTCAGGAGGGATTGTTGATACGCAGCCTACCTTCTGTTCAACGCAACCAGCGGAGAGGAACACCGCTTGGGTATCTTTGTGAGTGGCAGTGAGCACATGCTGCTTGGTGCAGTGATCCTTGCAAAACTGCAAATCCATCACCACCGATCGGCTGGCCCATCCTACTGTTGGATCGTGAAACGTCAGCCACGGGATTCCCAGAATCAACCGGAAGTGCGCGCGTCAATCAGATCGAATTGTATGGTTTCAAAGTGGTCAGCTCCGAATTGCATGATGAAGGGTTTTGTATGGTAGCGAATGGGTCCAGACGTCAGGGCAGTCCTGTCTACTGCCTTTACAGGTTTGGGGTGGTCTTTCATTTGTAGGGGCACCCCCAGGTCTTCCGCGTATGCACGATCGATGAAGTTTTCTGTGGCGCCGGAGTCCAGTAAGGCAGGGACTAGTTTGAGTACCCCGTCTTCTAACCACAAGGAAACGCACACGTTAATGTGGGGTACAGTGCGCTGCACTGTGTTGGCGATGACACAAGACTCTTCCGTAGAATCGTGCCCTAACCCTGGGGTCTCACACAGGCTCGGGGCTACTCTTTTTCCGGGTTCTCCTTGGTTTCCCACACCCTCTGAGCAATAGCCTGGGTCTTAAGAGGCGATGCCTTGAACAAGGGTTTATTCCGTGTCTTACAGTCTTTGATGAAGTGACCAGCTTTGCCACAGTACAGACAAAGACGAAGCCTCCGTCTTTTGTCCCGTTCTTCAGCGCTCAAGGGACCTCACGTCCCTCCGATCTGCATGGGTTCTGGTGCGTCCGTAGCTGGAGATCCTTCTCCTGGTGCAGCCTTAGTCCGAGGAATAAAGAACCTGCAGTCGCCTTTGCTTTTATCGGTTTTCCTCTCCTGGATCTGATGATCCAGTTGAATAGTGAGATCTATTAATTCCTACCATGTTTGTGGTAAATGGACAACCTGGGCTAGGACGTCCTTCAGCTCACCCCGCAGTCCTTGGTAGAACAATGAGGTTCTTTTGTTGGGTGGCCAATCCGTTTCTACCAAAATGCGGTTGAAGGTAGTTACGTAAACAAGCAGATCCTGGGAGCCTTGTTTCAGCGTGAGCCGCTCCTTATCGGAGGACAGCAGGTGTGTCTTCCGGTCGAACAGCTTGCCCATCTCCGTGCAGAACTCGTCGTAATTGTGTATTAAACGATCATCCCTCTCTATTAATGGAATGGACCAGCTAGTGGCGTTTCCGCCCAGGTAGTACATGACAAAAGTCATTTTGGTTTGGTCGTCCTGAAAGAGGGAAGGCTTACACAAAAATATGTAGTCTGCACTGGTTCAGAAAAATACCAAACTTCTTAGGGTCTCCATAAAAACGTTCGGGGGCCGCAAGGGGGATCTGAGGAGAGTGGACCACTTGAATAGGGGGAGCCTCTCTACCTTCTACACCATTTCCTGTCTGTGCTACAGACCTACTCAAGCGGTACAAAAGGGGGTGGTGATGGATGGAGCATCTGAATCAATCAAACACTCACACCCAGTCAAAGGATCTGGGTTTAATCCATCACCGTTCTTTAGCCCACTCTGCCACCCCAGTTCAGACATGGCTATATGCAAATCAGTCTGACCCTGTGCCTCATGCGAACAGTCCAGCCTGAACTGCCAAGCCATGTCTTCCCTGGACCGGAAACAAGCTTCCGAGGACCGGTTTCTGGCATTCCAGCCGTCTTCAGCCCGGCTTGCTTGAATCCAGTGGCAAAGTGAGCAAGGGACTCACGTCTGAGCATACCCTGCCACACTTATGGTGGCCAATAGCGGTACAAAAGGGGGTGGTGATGGCTGGAGCATCTGAATCAATCAAACACTCACACCCAGTCAAAGTATCTGGGTTTAATCCATCACCGTTCTTTAGCCCACTCTGCCACCCCAGTTCAGACATGGCTATATGCAAATCAGTCTGACCCTGTGCCTCATGGGAACAGTCCAGACCGAACTGCCAAGCTATGTCTTCCCTGGACCGGAAACAAGCTTCTGAGGACCGGTTTCTGCCATTCCAGCCGTCTTCAGCCAGGCTTGCTTGAATCCAGTGGCAAAGTGAGCAAGGGACTCACGTCTGAGCATACCCTGCCACACTTATGGCGGCCAAAAGCGGTACAAAAGGGGTTGGTGATGGACGGAGCATCTGAATCAATCAAACACTCACACCCAGTCAAAGGATCTGGGTTTAATCCATCACTGTTCTTTAGCCCACTCTGCCACCCCAGTTCAGACATGGCTATATGCAAATCAGTCTGACCCTGTGCCTCATGGGAACAGTCCAGCCCGAACTGCCAAGCCATGTCTTCCCTGGACCGGAAACAAGCTTCCGACGACCGGTTTCTGGCATTCCAGCCGTCTTCAGCCCGGCTTGCTTGAATTCAGTGGCAAAGTGAGCAAGGGACTCACGTCTGAGCATACCCTGCCACACTTATGGTGGCCAAAAGCGGTACAAAAGGGGGTGGTGATGGACGGAGCATCTGGTACTTAATTAAATATTAAACAAATCCCTTCATAAGAATATGGCGCTGGTTAAGAGCGGGACTTCGGGGAGCTGGGCATCCGTGAGCTTTCCCCGGTTCCTACTGCATGTAAACCAAGGCAGGAGCCCCCTTCAGGTCCGCAGGGGCAAAAACACAGCCTAATTGGCAACTCAGGCTCGCCTAGACAGCGCGTGCAGCGGTACCTCGAGGCGCTTCCTTCAGCGGCCTGGGTACCTTCCGTAAGCAGGCAGTAGCGTAATGATCGCTACACAGGGATGATGCGGGCAGACGCAGGAGGTGTGTGGACACCGAGTCTTCGGTCGGAGTTCAATGCGGACAGGCGCAGGAAGAATGGGGGCATGTACACAAGGAGCCGCCTTCAGCTCCCACAGACGAGAAGAGTGACAAGCACTGGATCCCCCTGGTGGCCGGTATTATATAGCCGCCTTCCTCCAGGCAACAACCGGTGCGTGTCCGTGTGCATGCTGGGAGACGTAGTCCTGTCAGCCCCACTACACACGTCGGACCATGACACTTGTCTACATATAAAGCACTTAGCTTCCACAGCAGGATATATGTTGTGTAGTCTGGCAGGAGTGTAATAGATCATCCATTTGCTAAATAGCATGATCCTCCTTAAATTAGCTGCTCTTACTGCCTTACAGCTCATTTTATTGTAACCCTGTCTCTGTTGAAAGGTAAAATGACAGCTGTGGATGCTTGAGTTCTCACTAGATGATCTAAGATCATCTGGTTATTGTCTGCATACTTAAGTAGTCTATACCAGGTCCACAGCACTTGAGTTCTTAGTACCAGATGGGCTTCCCCCAGTTAAAATCCAATTCTATCTTCTGCACCTATTATTCCTGAACAAAACTGCTTGATCTGTGCATAGCTAAAGACAAGAAACATATTTGTGGTGCTATTTCTGTCTAATATTTCCTGCCATGATAAAAAGCTCTAATTTCCATAAAAATCTTGTATTTTATGAAACCCTAGATTAGCCCACTGACGACAAATCCGGTGAGACCACTGTAGCCCTAAGGTACACATTTTGTCAGACTTAAATGTGGATGAAGCCAGGGGATTCTGTGAGCTTCCCAGATTCATTGAAAATGAATCTTTATGGCCCCAGGAATCTTATATTGTGACTTTTTCAGTAATTTGAGTGTTCGTAAAAATGGGGAGAGGCCGGTCTCAGCTTCCTTCAGCATTATGTTTAAAAAGGCATTTGCTGCCTGTATATCCCTCAAATTATCATAGTTCAGCTAAATAATAAGCAGCGCTTGATAGTACAGACGAAGATTGGGAAGGGAAACGCCTCCTTCTTCCACATCTAACTGCAAACATTGTAATCTCAATTGTGTTTTTTTCCCTTGCCATATAAATTATCTCACTTCTGAATTGATAGCATCAAAGAAAGATTGAGGGACCTTCATCGTTATGTTGGAAAATAAGAATAAAAACAGTAGTAAGATACTCATCTTAATAAATGTCACTCACCCCATAATCGTATTGGGAAGATTTTGCCATTGTTTAAAAATGTTACGCATTTTATTTAACGTCAAGATGAACTTTAGCGCAAATAGATATTCCAGTTGAGTAGTCACAAATATCCCCAAATAGCTTATGCCATTAGTTGTTGAATAATGTGCTTGCATAGTAGGAGGCAATATTTCTGGTGAACAATTAAAAAGTAGCGCCTCTGATTCAGAGTAAAGGACAGTGGGTTACCCAATATACCCTTGCGGGCTCGGGCTGGTAATCGATAATGAAAAGTGTGCCAGCAAGGGAATTTGTTTTGTAAGAATCAATCACAGATTATAGACACATATATTATTCACATCTAAAAGTCTATCCAACCCAATTGGTATCTGTTTGCTATTATTTGAGTATCACTATTGATGACAAAGAAATGAATCAAGATGAAAGAAATTGCTACACGGGAAATTAGTTTTTTGAAAAATGTGTTATTTTTATGTATTTTTTGAGAAGGGTACAGTTCAATATTTAAAATTGATTATACAAAATATTTCAAATGAACAGGAATTAAATCAATTACTCCGTTAATCCATCTGAACTCAAGTCCAATCCAACATAAATTATAATCAACGACTCTTATATTACAACAAAAGAAATGTTGTATCAAAATTCAATCAAGGTGTAAAAGATATGGACATTTTAGTCGCCGTACCCCGTCTTGTACTTGTTGACTCCTTAAGACCATCTTCAGGACAATCAATATTTACATAAAGATGAGACCCCCTGGTCAGTTCTCTTAATGCTTCGAACTGATAAGAATTACTCGTGATTATGCCTCTGTCTTCACGATTCTTTCAAACCTGTTTAATCTGTTTTGTCACTTAAGGCCTGATTGACGAATGTTCGAACACTGGCTGTATATCCACTAACAGGAAGATGACTCTCTCAGACGCAGCCTAGTCTCGCAAGATCCACAGAAAGAGAACAGTGGATCTCACACGACTACGCTGCATCTGAGAGTCGTCTTGCTGTTAGTGGATATACAGCCAGTGTTCGATAATCTGCGAAGACCATAAAATGAACATTCGTCAATCAGGCCTTAAGCGGCAAAACAGATTAAACAGGTTTGAAAGAATCGTGAAGACAGAGGCATAATCAGGAGTAATTCTTTATCAGTTTGAAGCATTAAGAGAACTGACCAGGGGGTCTCATCTTTATGTAAATATTGATTCTCCTGCAGATGGTCTTAAGGAGTCAACAAGTACAAGACCGAAACGTCGACTAACACCTTTTACACCTTGATTGAATTTTGATAACGACATTCCTTTTGTTGTAATATAGGAGTCGTTGATTATAATTTATGTTGGATTGGACTTGAGTTCAGATGGATTAATGAAGTAATTGATTTAATTCCTGTTCATTTGAAATATTTTGTGTAATCAAATTTAAATATTGAACTGTACCCTTCTCAAAAAATACATAAAAATAACTAATTTTTCATAAAACTAATTTCCCGTGTAGCAATTTCTTTCATCTTGATTAATTTCTTTGTCATCAATAGTGAGACTCAAATAATAGCAAACAGATACCAATTGGGTTGGATAGACTATTAGATGTGAATAATATATGTGTCTATAATCTGTGATTGATTCTTACAAAACAAATTCCCATGCTGGCACACTTTTCATTATCTGATTCAGAGTGGTTTATTTTGTACCCCTTTTGCTGTGTACTATGCTTATTTTAGAGAAAGATCTCAATATATTGTCTTCATATGCTGCTAGGTATACGGCTGTGTCATCCACAAATAATGTAAGTTTAGCACAGCCTAAGATGGGCTACAATGGTACAATCTTGCCTGATTGTGCATGCCAAAGGCTAAAGAAATAAGGAAATAACACAGGAGATAGGGGACAGTCTTGGCAAGTTCCCCTACTGATTAAGATTGAACCAGCCACATTCCCATTAATGATTATAGATGCCATGCCATTAAAATATTCATTTTTCACTACCTAGAAATATTTAGATGGCACCGTAATTTTTTTCAGGACTGCGAAGAGGACATTCCACTGGACTCTATTGAAAGCCTTTTCCGCGTCTAACATTATTATTGCTGCTTTATTTTATTAGCAAAAAAAAACTCGATAGCTTGGATTAGTTAGTGAGTATTGGATACCTAGAGCCTACCTTAAAGGAAACCATTTTGATCCAAATGTATAATCGATGAAACCACTTGCGAAAGCCAGTTTGCTAGAATTTTTTAGAAGATCTTATAATTGTTATTCAGCAAGCTTTTGGCCGTTAGGAATTGACCTCTTCCTCAGATTTCCCTTTTTTAACAAAGCTGATCACCGCCTCTTGGGTGAACGTATTGGGAACTATGCCCCCTTGAAGGATCCCATTAAGCAGCGACAGTAAAAAGTGTTCAATTGGGTGAAAAATACTTTTTAAACCTCAATGGGTATGCCGTCTGGCCCACTTGCTTTACCCATCAGGGATGTAGTCACCGCCTGAGTGACTTCTGCGAGTGAGATAGCCGAAAGTAAAATCTCTCTCTATTCCATAGATGGTATTAAAATATTTATTCCTCCTAGCCAGCTTGTAGCTTCCCCCCGAGGTCGTACTATTTGACTCGGAGTATAGCTCTTTATAATGATTAAGGAAAATCTTGGCAATTTCATGGGGATGCGATGTAGATCTAGCAGTGACCATGTTGGTTATTGTTTTAACACAATTGGCATTAATCCTACGCTTGGCTGACCAAGCTAAATATCTCCCTGTATGGCCACTCTCATCATAACACTGTTGCAGAACAGATTTATAGTTCAGAATTTCCTTTGATGCAAAGAAGTCCTGTAAGTTATATTTTGCACTAGAGTGCTTATTTTTAACTTCTTGAGTGGGTGAGGCTAAATAATTTGCTCTTGCCCTATTTAGTTCTTTTTCTAACTATACTCTTTCTTCATTGTCCTTCCTCTTATAGGTCCTATAGGCAATTATTTCCTCTCTAAGAAAAAAAGCCTTTAGATCTCCCCATTTTGAGGATTCCGATTCTGTTTTAATATTTTGCTTTAAGAACTCCGCTAATGCTGGAGGCATATGAATAACCCCCGGCTCATTAGTTAACAGGAATTTATCAAATACTCATCTACTCCCAGTTTTTGCTTCAGTTTTAATTTTAAACTTAACCAAAATTGCCACCTGATCCCAAAAAGGATTCTCACTTATTTCTCATTCAGTTTTCAGAAGTGTATGGCAGATAAAAACAAATCAATCCAAGATGAAGAGTGGAACCACCTGGGTGACATGTATACTTCCTCTCGCATGGATATTCGTCTCTCCAGCATTCAACCAGAGCAAAATCCTGCATTAGATCCTGTAGCAGCTTTTCTGGCTTTGTCTGCTTTTTATGGGCCCGAGAGGAGTCAATAGTTGGATCTATCAGTAGGTTAAACTTGCCGCCTATCAGAAAGAGTTCATATTGTGCTGTTGCAAAATCAAAGAGAGACTGCAAAGTTGCCGGAGAGTCCTCAATGGGTCCATGATAGCTTACCATATTGATTAACTGTTGTGAAATTTGCAACTGTACCCAAAGCCACCTAGCACTACTATCTCTTTGCACCATCATAATTTCACACTGTAGATTCTTAGCTACAAGTAGAGCAAGCCCCCTGGCGGCTTCATCAAAAGAAGCATAGCACTTGTGCTGAATAAAACGAGGAGTTTCCTCCATTGGAGACCCTTCCTTATAATGTTTCTCTTGTAAAAAAAATATAGCTACATTTGCTTGGAATGCTTAAAACCAAGCATACATAGATCAATGCTTCACTCTGTTGTTAAACACTATTACGTTGCACAATACTATTTTTAGAGGCCTAAGTGCCATCTCTAGAATAGAGTGGATGTTGTATGCAATCCGAACTATATTCTTTCACTTCTTTACTACTGCTACATTTTATTTATTTCCCCCCCAGTGACCCCACCTCCCCATCTGCCAACACCCACCCCCCTGTGGCCCAAGACCCTTCGCGCTACCTTCCCTTGGACCCCCTCGCCTCCAGAACCCCCCATCCAGGGTTCCCTGGGTGGCCCCCCTCCCCTTACTCGCACTGTGCCCCACCTACCCCCTTTCCCCCACTTCATGCCCACCTCTACCCTACCGCCAACCCTAAATTGGGGCGCTGTGACATGGCGCCCAAGGCAGTTGAGTAGATGGCTGATGGCCATAATGCAAATTAACCATCATGGCAGGACTCCCTCATGTACTGGTAAACATCTATACCTATGAAGAGGAAAGAAAACCAAACAAGAGCAAAACAACATAACAGACTGCATATACCACCATTTACGCCTAAAAACATATCTAGCTATGTTATCCCTTATTCCCTCCCGCTAGGTATTGTAGGGACAGGATAAACTCATAAGCTGCTTCAACTGACTCAAAGATGTGAGCCCTCACCTTGTACAAAACTTTCAACTTGGATTGTTGGATGATACCCGTCGGGCACCAAGGTGCTAAAAGCAGTTCATCATGCCTCTGAATTCCTTCCTAAGCTGTGCTGAAAAGCCAGACATATCAGAGAATAGTTTAAACAAAAAATTAACAGGGGTCTGATACTCCTTGTCTCGAATAGCACATGCTAAATATTTTTCTTTCATTCTAAAGTCAAGAAAGTTTTCGATGATAGTTTGCGAGTACTTGGCATTAGGATACTGAACTGCTAGCACAGGATGAGCCCCTGTGATTGTAAGATCGGTATTCTGCACTGCTACTTCTGGGCACACATATTTAGAAATAAGGTCTGATATGACTGCTATTACTGATTAGCCATTTTCCCGTCCTTCATGAACTCCGAATATCCGTATCTTAGACCTTTGTGATCGATTTTCAGCATCATCAACCTTGATTTGCAACTCGAGCAACACAGATTGTAATTTCGTCACTTGGCCCATGTGCCGTGGTGCGCTGTCTTCAAGATCTGATATACGCTGCTCTGTATCTGTGATATGTGATGCAAGCTGTTGAATATGAGATTGAATCGAACACAGCTGGGACTCAGTTTTCTTGTGTGCATCTTCCTGCAATAGTTTCATATTCTTTAACTCTAACAGAATTTGTTGTAAAAGTACATTTGTGAAATCTGCTTGCCCATCCCTATTCCCTTCATTTTTAATTTCTTGAGAAATCTGCAGTAGAGTTGGCCTCTTGCTTAGGGGTGCAGTCATTAGTGGGACTGCTATTGGGGTTTCCAAAGCGGTGGGAAACAAGGAGGTATCTGCAATTTGTATTCCCTGCTATCTCCCCAAAAGAGAGGTCTCTCTGGCTATCTGGATTTGCAGTTATTTTGGGTGCTAAATAGCTAGTCAACTTAAGCTGTTCCTTTGCATTGAGCTTTGTATATAATGGATATGCTACCCTCTGCTTGCCTCTAGAGGAAACCCTTGATGTTAGAGCTTCATATGATGATATTGTGCTTATATCTATTGATTTGGGGCGAAGCAGGGCTAGCTTCGTGTAGGGGGGCTCTGTGATATTATAGACATCCATGGCTGGTAATGAACCCAGGGTGGCTACAGGATCCTTAATCCCTTGTTCCTCATCCGGATTCCTCTCAAGCGAAGAAAGATCCTGATTTCCCAAGTGCCTCAATAGGGGAGCAACTCCTAGGTTCGCTGCTAAACAGCCTGAATTCCATTTCCTTGGTTGACAGAATATGCATACAATTTTTAACACCACAAGAAGAATTCCCTGCTGGACGGCTTTTGACAGTGCTATCTCTAGAGATTCTCTTCATGGTCACCGTAAAGTGAAGCTATTAAGGTAACATGTGAGGAGACGCAAGCCACACCTAAATCTAGATAGAGCTCTTCCGTGCCCACCCCCCTGTCCTCGGCCAAGGGCGTAATGCCCACCCATGATGTCAACTCACAGTGGTGATCTAACTAACAATTATAGAGTATTGCAAAAATGCTGAGAAAATGTCAATTGTGAGGTAAAGAAACAGTTTTCTAACCTGGGCTTGCGCGTTCTGGGTTAAAAACTCTTTCTAGGTTGATTGTTGCATGCAGCGGCTCATGGGGTGATAGAACCGCCTCCTGAAGGATTCCAAAGTGCGACCAGACCCTCCACACCTTTTCCTGATAGGCACCCTTTAAAACAAGATAAACCCGCCTACCTTACACGCACACTGGTGTGCGTATTTGTTATTTAGTAGACATGTGATGGGACTCCCGCAGCCTCTAATGTATCTGCTGCTGCGTCAGCCGCGTGAGCAATTCTCCACGTTTTCTCTAGGGCGCTGTTGGAAAAACTAGGCCAGCCATCAAGGTACGCTGGCACGAAAAATTGTTGTCCGTTTAGGTCCCGTGGCTCGCGCCGCTTCTGCCGCGCCTGCTGCTTCCTCAACTGCATCAGTGATAATCCATACCAGCAGCAGGGGGCTAAGAAGCGGTTTGTGCTTCCTGCAGATTCTTCATTCCCCCTTCAAGCTATGGTCCTGCTGCAGCTCCAAGTTGACACTGCCAGCGGCCAAACTCACCTGCCTTCAGTCACAGAGCTTGACAGGAGCTCATGTGACGTGACAAGCATGTTTCCCCCAGCCCCATTTGTTATGCCCCCGTGGAATTGAACCTTAATCCCTGTCGTAATCGACAATGAAGGCACATCCTAGCTTCCAAGGCCATTCTCAAGAGAGGTCATTGCTGCATTCAAAGTCATCATGGAAGTCCTGCCATCTAAGCAGGAGAAATCACATAGCTAAAAAAGTGGTGGTTTTGGTCTCTGACTTCAGAACCGATCCCTGTCATCATTGGGTATGCTTACACAAAAGGTGGTTCCTTTCTGTGGTTACTAAATGGAAGCGCAAAACGCTTTTACACATAAGACACCAATAACATTTCTAGTCACAATGATATGTATCCTGACCTGTTGCTCAATTATTTCAAAAAAACATAATTTTCATTAAAATCAGATTTATTAAAACCTTAATCAGAAACCAGCATGGTATACATTCCACAATTATGCATTTAAAAACAATTACAGTACATTAACATAAAGCACATATACACATTTTGCAAAAGTTAAAAACAAAAGATAACCAAGTTGTCGACGCGTTTCGGTGTTAAAGATTGATGGTACACCTTCCTCAGGACTACATTCAAACTTCTTCAATTCAATTCGCAGTATTCAATTTGCGGTGTCAGTCTAAATCCTGGGGATAGATAAATCTTATCCACTCTTATGGTTCAATTTTCTTCTTAAAAAGACTTTATTTTTGTAAAGCTGGAGCCTTAAGGTTTTTGCTTTCAACCATGTGGATTATTCTCATGTCCACTGTTAACACTCAGAGTGGTTCCTTAAAATAACATTATAATTAAAGATGGGAGCATTAAATTTCCTTCTTTACGCGATAAACTCAGGGTGAACCTCCGGTGAGCGTCTTATCCACTTCTTAATTAAGTTTACAGGAGATGGAGTGCTTCTTTTTTGAAATTTGAAGACGATTCCTTATATCTCCGTGGGATAAGCTCCTATCCGCCTGCCTGGTAACCCGGTCTCCAGCGTCAGATCATTGGGGATGCTGCAGCAGATTCAGGCCTTTAAAGATGCATGTTGTTGATTTTTAGCACTCCACCAGATGTCTCTGATGTGCCTTCAGGCCCTATGGATCCGAGGGGACCTCCAGTCAGGGTACTGCCACTGGATCCATCCACCAATGCCAGTGCCTCTTGACATTGTTCTAAACTCCAACCAGACTCCAGGGTGGATGACTGCCCTGACATCGTATGTGGTGCTGAGACCAATGCTAGTCCATCATGCATCGATGCCACAGAAGCCAGAAGAGGAGCTGACAGTCATTTCCGACTTGGAAGTGAATCCACTGCGACTTTGTTCTAATTTGCACCAACCTGGCCCTAACCCCTTAAATTACAGAAGCTGCAAGATGATAATGGTGAAGATAGTTCCCAGGTATATGATGACGATGATCTATTTCTAAATTTACAAGAGGCCTGTGGCCTAGACACAGCACCAGACATTGGTATCAACTGTACCTCGGCCCTCCACTGAAGGCTCTGCCTCCTTCGCAATGTGTATCCAGAGAGCAGCAGAATGACTGGACTTATAACTTTCCCATCAGTGGAAGTCAAAACAAATTTCCTTACAGAGGTCCTGCAACTAGGAAGACAAGAACCCTCCTTCCTTTCAATGAGGCTATAACTGACACATTCCTGTGCAACTGAGCGAAACCTGGAACTTACCCTCCAGTAAAATTACAAATAGCCAGAAGAGACAGGCCGGCTTCAGGGGCCCCATGATTCCTTCTGCAGCACCCAACACATGAGATCCTGGTAGCTCAAGCCTCTACTAGCAAACTAAATCCCAATGCGTTTATGACTCCCTCGCCACACAGGGGGTTGAAATTCATAGACGTTTTAGGGCGTGTTTCGCATGCTTTGTGAGACATCATGGCCAATATGAGGATCTTCAGGCCAGCCTTTAGCAAATAATATAGGATGGCTGGGGATGCAGTGAAATACGTGATCTAGTCAGGCCTGGACACCTATGACTGCTGTAGTGTTGTTTTCACCAGTGTGGTGCTTATGAGACAACCTTAAATCCGTAGTTCCAAGGGAATTTTTAGCAATGTCTAGCAGTCGCCAATTGATGTTCCTTTCAATGACACCTGTCACTTCGAAGACCAGGCGGACTCAGATCTAGAACGCCTAAGGAGAGCAGAGCAAGAGCACAGACTCTTGGCATATCACCTCCCACACTGCATTTTCCCAAACAATTGAGCCCCTTTCGAGGATAAATAAGGGGACTTTTACAGAGGCTACGACAAACCCTACCTAGTAAATAACATCTCCTGGGCCTTTCAAAGCAGAGGTCAGGGATCCCGCCAACAACGTCCAGGCTCCCTGGGGCAACAAACTACTCACTCCCCTCCCCCTGTTCCCCCTGTTGCAAAACCACTTTAATGTGCCCTCAGCCACACACTTTTATTCAGTTGGATTCCAGATAAGCTTTTACCTTCATGGGGGGGGAGGGGTAACTCAGTTACGCCCTCCAGTTCATTTCCACCCCTCCAAGCATGCTACTTACAACATAATGGCTTCTGGAGGATCACTTGTTCATTCTCCAAATAGAAGTTGATACTCTCTTGGAGAAGGGAGCTGGCTGTTGGGCAGATACCATCTCTGTTTGTAAAGTAGTCCTCTAGGTCCTCTTTGGAGCAACCCCTCCTTGTTAAGAGAGAACTTGAAACTGGATCCACAAGGGGATCACCAGCTGAAACTTTTAAAGGAGTACAGCAGACAGGAGATTTGTATTCTCTGTCTGCACTTTCAGAATCAGTTTGGGTCCGTTTTCCTTTCATGTGTCCTTCTCAGGCTGCCTTCCTGACTCAGCCTTTTTTTTAAAGTGCTGCTACTTACAGCAAGGTCATTTCCAGGCCGGAACACTCCCAACAGCTTCACAAAGACGTGCAAGTATTCTGCGCCTCGTTATCCTCAGCCACACCAACAGTGTTCAGGAAGGAAGACAAAAGGCTGGCATCCTTTGAAGGACCCTTGACACTCAACAACAGAGATGGCAGTCTCACCCATCACCCCTACTAACTACCAGTTGACGGTGCTCAGAAAGACTAATCAAAAGTCCTCTACGACAAAAGGACCTAATCAAAAATCTAAGGACAATTTAGTCTACTACCCACTTCAAGGTCTATGTGCCCTCCTCCTCCAGTCACAGGTATATGGTATATAAGTAATTCACTTCATTTGTCACCTCCATTTTGTGCACATGATCGGGCCAAGGCTTCCAAAACAGAACCCACAGGCTTCCTTCACTCTGGTTCACTTAGACACTCACTATGCAAATATAGGGCAAGTTGCATACATACATACAGACACTCATGCACTGGGATCTTAGCACAAAGACCTGTTTCTAGCTGGTAGCAGTGGAACTTTACACAAGTCGACCAGTAGGTCACCACTCTAACCACTACAGGCAGTAACCCATGACAGGGACAGTGGTCCACTGCTACTATGGAGAGGGCTCATGGTCCATGGCTGGTCCAAGACAGCACTCATGTTAAATCTGCAAACCAAGGCCTTTGTGATAACACTAGCTTAGTGTGAGTCTGGGGACAAGAATTCAAATACTCGCACCTGAGCACTCGGGCAGGGAACAGCAGTGGCGGCCGACACATATAAATACAGGTAGGGCGGGTGGAGGAGGTGCAGGAGAGGACCGGCAAGAAGCGCACGGTGGTGGTGGGGGGAGGGAATTAATAATTAAAACATTAAAAAAAATGTTCGGCTAATCGATTACTGAGGGCACTATACACCACCAAGAGACAGACTGCACTAACAGGACCAACAGCACACACAATTACAATATGGCACGCTGCACAAAGGTCCCTGGGATGGGAAGAGGTGCTGACGCAGGCCACCCCTCTATGGGAGACGCGGCAATTGGGCACCCTAGCGAACACAAAGGGATTCAATAAATTGGACCTCATAGGCATTTCTAAAATAGGAGATTTATTGGTGAAAGGGGCAATACTAACATTTGCAGAATTGCAGGCGAAGTATGAAATGGCGAACTCGGAACACTACCGTTACTTACAGATAAAGCACGCACTGCAAAGTGCAATCCCCCCAGGGACCACACTGAAGGAGTCCTCCCCTCTGGAAGACAGACTACTGACGGATTACATGGATAAAAAAGCCACCTCCCTCACATATAAGAAACTGATTAATAATCTACCGGACCCAATGAATACACTAAAAGATAGATGGCAAACGGATCTCAGAGACATAGAGGAATCGGGTTGGATGGACGCGCTAGCATCGGCCTGAGAGGCTGTGATCCCATCCCGACTTAAACTCATTCAACTGAAAGTACTACACCATGTATATTACCCACGTACCACACTACACAAGCTAGGACATACACCGAACCAACTTTGTCTGCGAGGTTGTGATCATACTGGAACTTTTTACCACATAATATGGGAATGTCCCGAGATACAATGCTATTAAGAAAGGGTACTGGTGATATTCTCAGAGGTAGGAGGAGCAGAAGTCTCCTGTGATCCAAAATGCTGCCTCCTTAATATATGGCAACCCACAGATCTCAAGTTAGCCTTACAAAATTGGGCTACATTGGGGATGGCAATTGCAAAGCGGAACATAGCTAAAAACTGGGGATCCGGAGTACTACCCACACGTACACAATGGGAGTGGGACATGGACAACGCAATGGTGGCTGAAAGGGCCGTTTACACACACAGAGGTTGCCCAAAGAAGTGGACTAGAGTATGGGGTAAATGGAATGAATTCAGAGGAAACATCTGTGACCCCCCCTCAGATCCCATCACCTGAGGTTAGTCCATAACTATAAATTAAATTGCAGGTCTAAACGTAAGTTCAACTTACACACTGTCATGGAAGTGCTTCAGGAGAGAGAAGGTATCACCTTTCAAAAATACTATAATGACCACTACAATTATACTGTTCATGTTATGTACCTCTGCAACATGTGTTGATTAATGTAATGTATAAGATGCCTGCTTGACTGCATTTGCTCATGCTATGAATAATTGTATCTGAATGATAAGGACACAATAAAGGTTTTTGAAACTTTAAAAAAAAATGTTTACCTAGTGCTGTTGGCCACCTCACGCTCCTCTGCTTTCAGTTCCTGGCATCATGGGCTATCCATCCAATCCCCATGCTGCTCTCAAGCATGAGAGGAGCGTGGAGTCTGTTCTGAGTAGGCTGGATTAACGCTCGCTCAGGCACAGGGAGTCTGTGCTGTTTCTCCAACCCCACTGTGCAATACAGTCCCATAGGATAAAACCAAAGTGCACATCTCCCACTCATCCTCCCACCTCCCATGGCCCGGCCCAGACCCTCCCTGCACTGCTCCGAGCCAGAAGCTGAAAAATGAAACAATAGTAAAATATTGTTTTATTTTTCAGCCGCTGGGTCTGAGCCAGTGGGGCGACGCTCCCCTGCAATTGCTGAGGTGCCTCTGCTGTGGAACAGGAAGATATGCAATGCAGGGGACATTCCCATCCCATAAATACTCTATCTTCCTGTAGGTTCCTCACAGACCCCACTTAACTCTCTGCTCTGAAGTACTGTCATAGATCACATGTTTAAAAGGTTACAATTTAGATTGTTACACTGTACTTTCTCAAGTTGATCATTAATCCTGTCTCTGTGGGCACAAACGAATGCAATACACGGTTCTAAAACTCTTAAACTCTTTGCAAATGCTTGGAATAGGCTGCCGTACCTAATCTCAGGCAATAGTCCATGTGTAGTTATTGTCTGCACTAATATAATAGGTCAAAAGTTCAATTCAGCTTTATTAAATTATAAAGAAAAATCATGAAAGCACATCATCAACATCAACAGTTAAAGTAAAACAACAAATTGCAAGTCTAAGTAATGCTAAAAGCATAATAACTACGTCTGAAATAAATGTTCAACAGGCCAAAAAGTTAAAGACTATCAGTGTTGAAGGTCAAATTAGAGAAATCTAGAAACACATACACATCAGGTGAGGAGAGCATCTGTACATATAAAAGCGCAGGGACGGAGCTAGTCCCCAAAATACTCCTAAGTAAAAGGATTCAAAACCTTTACGGTAGATATGATTAAATCCTAAACGTATTAATATGCTCAGCTTAATATTGTTTTTATCAAATGAATTGTGCAATATGTTTATATTTGTATTTTATCTGTTTGCTTTCGTGATTTTAATGGCTAAAATCGAATGAAGCATATTCTGATCTGATCTGATTAAATCAGCAAAAGAAAACAAAATGCGCCATGGTTACGTTACGTTACGTTAAAAATATTTGTAACGCGCACTATCACCGTAGGTTTCTTGGCGCTCAATGACAAATAGCGTGATCCAGAGTGAGAGGGTTTATTCATATGCGGATTGAAAGAGCAGAGTTTTCAACAATCTGCGGAAACAGTCATAATTTTGGCAGAGACGGAGGGAGAGTGGTATTGAGTTCCAGGTGGTAGGAGCCAGAACAGAGAAACTCAGGCCACCATGCTTTTTCCTTTTAAATTTAGGAACGACGAGGAGATTTTGGGAAGCTGAGCGAAGGGCTCTAGAAGGGAGGTGACGGGATAGGACCGAAGAGATAAACGCAGGGGCTGCATCCGAGAGGGCCTTATAGGTAGTGCATGCCAATTTGAAGGTGCAGCGTTTAGAGACAGGGAGCCAATGTAGACTACGGAGGAGAGGAGTGACGTGCTGGTGTTTAGGCTGGCGGAAGATCAGGCGGGCGGCCTGATTTTGCACCAGCTGTAGTCGGTGGAGGTGACATGCAGGGATTCCTGCATACAGAGTGTTGGCATAGTCGAGCCTAGAGGTGATCAGCGCAATAACAACTTGGATCAGGGCTTCTTTGGTGAGAAACCTGCTGATCTTGCGGATCCGCCTGAGATGGAAAAAACAGGCCGAGGTGACCGCGTTGATTTGCGGTCTCATGGATAGATCTTCTGAAATGATCACCCCCAGGCTTTTGACTGATCTCACGGGAGTGGGTGCTGTCCCCAGGGATGTCGGCCAGAAGGTGGAGTTCCACGGATGATTGGGGCCTCCTACCAAGACGAGCTCAGTTTTGGTAGGGTTCAGCTTTAAGTGGCTGTGGTACATCCACTCCGCGATGGTCAGCATGGTGGACTGGAAATTCAGACGGGAGGAAGGGAGGGAGTCGATAGGAAAGATTAACTGGAGATCATCCGCATAGTTGAAAATCTTGACTGGGGAATTGTGAAGGGAGGCTAACAAGGGTTGAAGGTACAAATTAAAAAGAAGAGGGGAGAGTGCAGAGCCCTGAGGTACACCACAGGGGAGGGAGGTGAAGGGTGCGGAGAAGGTGGAAAGGTGAACGGACTGCGAGCGCTGGTGAAGGAAAGATCTGAGCCAGTCAAGGGCTAATCCCTGAATGCCGGCGTTATGGACACGGTAGATCAAGATGGTATGATCGACCGTGTCGAACGCCGCCGAGAGATCCAGTAGGACGAGGGCTTGAGGGATGTTTTTGTCAGCGCCCTTCCTAAGGGTGTCCATGACTGCTACAATGACCGCCTCGGTGGAGTGGAGGGGTCTGAATCCCGCTTGTTGAGGGTCTAAGAAGGACGATTTCTCTATAAAAGAGCTCAGGCAGCGGGTGACGTGAGTCTCCAAGATCTTTCCAAGGTAGGGGAGGAGGGAGATGGGTCTGTAATTGCTAAGAATAGATGGGTCTGCATTGGGTTTCTTGAGTATGGGTAGGACTGCCGCTTGCTTGAAAGAGGATGGGACCTTCCCGGTGGCGAGGGAGTTATTGAGTAGAGCTAGAGGAGGGCCTGGACATTCAAGAAAAGCTTCCTTCAAGATCTGCGGGGGACAGCAGTCTTTAGGGGATCCTGATTTGATTTTATGAAGGAGAGAGACAAACTCTTGTTGGGATATGGGTGGGAACTCTGTCAAGGTACTGGTATTAGTGGGAGGAAGCGGAAGAGGAGTAGAATGTAAATGTAAATGTGGGATACTTGTATAGCGCACAGTTACTCTACCCGAGTGTCCCGGCGCTGTAGACCGCTGGGGAACCCGTCCTGGTTTTCCCTGTGAGATGGTCCCTTTTCTGGGTATCTCCAGGGTGAAACCAGGCATCCCTGGCGTCTGTGGGGGGCCGTTGTAGAGATGAGGCAAGCTAATGCCCAGAGTTGCCGAGTGTGCTCCCTGGTCGGAGTGGGCACCGATGCGAGAATTATCAGTCCGCTGATCCTGGTCCAAGACCCTGCCGCGTCGGGAATCGAACCCTGGTCCCGGGCCGTTCTCTGCACTCGGGTCTGCCGCCTCTAACCAGTGAGCCACACCTCCCTACCGGAGTCGGAATATTATTTTTTATTGTCGTGATTTTCTCTATGAAATAAGAGTTAAGAGAATCACAGAGGGTTTGGGTCGGCTGGGGTTGGGGAGTGACTCTATCTGGCAAGGAAAGCTCATTGACGATGGAAAAAATGTCTTTCGTTTTATTATTAGAGTCCAAGATTTTTTGGGAGAAATATGCCGTCTTGGCAGCCAGGATTGATAGTTTATAAGATTTAAGGGTTTCGTTATATGTGAGTTTGAGCTGTGGGTCATAATGACGACGCCAGCGGCGTTCAGTTTGCCGGAGGGTTAGTTTCTCCGCTTTGAGTTGGTCCGTGAACCAACGTTGTGCGTCGTGGGGGCGTTTTGCTTTGATTCTTTTAAGAGGAGCAACTTTATCACTAGCCTGACGCAGCCAATCATCAAGTATGACAGCCTGGCTCTCTAGTGATGTCAGCGACGTGGGAGCAGTGGAGGCTAGGGAGGCATGAAACTCAGGCAGGTTGGCCCTATTCCAATTACGAGCCATAATATTTTTAATACAGGGGGGTGGTTTGAAGGGAGTGTTCATCATCAGGGTAGATCAAAGTGGCTGCAGGGTCCAACCGGCCCAGAGGAAAGCAAAGCTGGCTTCTAATTAGACTAAACCTAAATCTAGTCAAGAACATCCTGTCCCAGGCATTGGTCACCATATGAAGTACGGCTCTGGCCCTTGCACAGTTTGAGCCCAAATGTAATCTCGGTTGACAGGCGTATGTAACTAAGCCGTCTCTCGTCCCGCTTTCCTACCTTCCATAGAATGTATTCTGACCAAGTGTTAGTCCAATGCATATATATTAGTTGGATTTGAAAAAACAGACACTCTTTCCAACTTGTTCAGACATCCTTGATATAAGGTAACCATGGAATATGCAGACCCCTGAAGAAGGGGACATTATATGCAGTTTTTGTAGATTTAAAAGCCGCGTTTGACTTGGTCCCCAGGGAAAAATTGTGGCAGACCTTAGCGGAGGCAGGCATATCACAGGAATTGCTCACTCTTCTTGTTCGCCTTCACGAAAACAATTTCGCCAAGATACGTTGGGGCAAACAGGGTGATGTAACCGATTCTTTCCCGGTTGAACGTGGGGTGAGGCAAGGGTGTGTCCTAGCACCCACTCTCTTCTCTATCTATATAAATGGCATCGTCAAACATCTAGAGAAGATTCCTAGTGATGCCCCTGTAATAGCTGTTCTCATGTACCAGTTCTCATGTTTGCGGACGATACACTATTACTTTCCCGCACTCCCAGTGGGCTACAAAAAATAGTGGATGCCTTTGGGGTTTATTGTGATGATAGGGGCCTTGAGCTAAACACCGCTAAAACTAAATTTATGTGCCTCAACCAACAGTCCTCTTTCAAGGGTGTAATAAAATATAAAGGAACACCTCTAGAAAGAGTGGACTCTTTTTCATATCTAGGTATTACCTTGCAAGAAAATATGAGCTGGAAGCATCACATATTTACAACCCTATTAAAATTTAGGCAGATAGCAGGTGCCATTTCACTAAAACACCGAACCTCATTAACTAAGCCTGTGAATTGTGTCATGGAAATTTATTCTATGAAAGTCCTGGGGGCTTGCCTATACGGCTCTGAACTATGGGGTTTCTCAAACTTGAGCGAACTTGACCGTGCTGAAAATAGATTTCTAAGAGGGGTTGTAATGGTCCCCCAAAGTACCCCAAAAACCCCGTTAAAACTGGACCTGGGTAGGAAATCAATTGTGGACATAGCGAGGCTCCGGCCCCTCCTTTATTGGAGGCGAATTATGGTGACCCCAGAGCTGGGCCACTATGCAGCAGCTCTGAGGGATGTAATCAAATTCGATCGCTTCCACACCATCCCTTGGCTAAGGGAGTTGCGGGGTTTGTTAATGCAATTGAAATTGGACCATTTATGGGACAACAATGATTTATCTTGCTTCCCTCCAAAGGAAAAGCTTAAAGATCTTTATTGGGAAATGATATATGTTGCAACATTTAGGGACAATGTAAGTGCAAATTTAACATCTCGCTTCTTAAATTTAAAAATGTACCCCTCATATGAATCTTTTTGGGACCTAATTGAAAAACCTCATGATAGAAAACTGTATTTTCAATTTCGTATTGGTACATTACCATTAAATGCATTTAAGAAGCGTTGGTCCCAAAATTGGGTTGAACATTGTCACCATTGCAAAGAGGAAATTGAGCACATCTCCCATTTTTTGTTCTGTTGCCCACTGTATTCGTCACCTAGACGTAAATGGCTAAAGCCAGTTTGCTTAAAGTTGGGAACCCGTAGCCAATCAGAAGCACTTAGGATACTTGAAACAGACTGTACAACAATATATGTGGTTGGTGTAGCAAAATATTTGTCGTGGTCGTGGCTTATCCGTACCCGATCGCTAATGGCTACTGTATTAAAATGAAATTATGTATATCCTTAAAATTGTACTTGCGACTGAAATCATGGTTCTTATTTTTAAATTTTTGGAATGTATCTTTTTAAGTGTAATAATGTATTCTAAATGTATGAATTTTTTACTATGTATTATCCGACATTTAACTGTTTAATGTATTTTTAGAAGTCTTTTTAATAGTAGTATTTATTGTATAGGGTTAGGTGAATGCTTTTATGACAAATGTCGAATAAAGCTTGTAAAATTGAAAAAAATTGCAGACCCCTGTCACATGACAGTTTGTCTATCATCTCTTTATTAAAGGTGGCCTCAGGATGGCACCAAACAAAGCACCACAACATTAGGGGGGCCAAATGAATATAGTCCTCAGCAAAACATAATCCAATTCTTCATTTACTGTGTATGTTGGGGACCTTAATGGAACACCAAGGATACACCTGCATACCCTATTTTACTCCCCCTGCAGACATTTGGCGGCCTTATAGCCCCTTTGCCCTAAACCACAGGTTAAAATCGGCAGACATTTTCTTTTATATATTGCAATAAGTGGCGCTATGGGCTTTTCCCCAATTTTGGAGTCCAAGTTAAATGAAAAACCAACAGAGTTACACAACTGCAGTCTTCTAACATGGGCGTAGAGAAACATCCCTGCCGAACCCTTCGTCCCAGGCAAAAGGACTCAGTATATTCACCATTTGCTCCATAACTGACAGATGCTGTAGGGTCAGAATGAAGGGTTCTTAAATAGCCCATATTTTAAATATGACCTCACTTTCAAATGCACATGACTGGTCTATAAAGGCTACCTAAATAGGACAGCGTTTTTGGCAGTTGTGTATTTACTTATTAGAAGGTGCAAGTTAAGGCACTGTTCCAGTGTACCCAGTCCTGTCCTAAATCCATACTGCAAATGGAAGTAACAGTTTTCGGCCCCCACAATGTCAATCTATTAAGGATGACCCTCCCTATAACTTCCACTGAAGAGTCCAAGAGGGAAATTGGCCTATAGCAACTAGGGGACATACAATTTTCTTTTTCGAAAACAGGAACTATGATCCCTAACTTCCAAGTCTCAGGCAGGCCAGTTTTACAGGCTAAGTTTATTTATTTATTTATTTATTTATTTTTGACACTTGTAACGCAAAATGTTACCGTACGGTGTCCTGGCGCTGTCTTGATAACTCCTGAAACTAAATCCCCAGGTTAATTTACAAAAAGCCATGTTTTTAGCTTTCGCCGAAAGGTCATCAGTTCAGGGGACAATCGGAGCGCAGCTGGAAGAGCATTCCAGGCCACCGCTGCCCCTCGGCTAAAACTCCTGCCTCCACAACACACTTTCCTGATACGTGGGGTCTTGGTCAGTCCCAGAGTAGCTGATCTCAAGAGTCTACCTGGTTTGTACCAGTGAAAGTATTGCCCCAGGAATGCTGGCCCTATACCATGGATCGCCTTAAAAACAATGCACAGGCTTTTAAATAGGATCCGCTTCATTACTGGCAACCAATGTAAATTCACTAGTTCGTGAGAGGTGGACGCAAACTTGGGCAGGCCTGTAAGCAGGCGCGCTGCTGCATTCTGCAGTATCTGTAACTTGTCAAGTACTCCTTGCTGGGCTTCAAGGAGCAAACTGTTACAGTAATCCAATCGTGAGAGTACCAAGGCCGTCACCACTGTTTTTTTACATTCCCCTGGAAGAAACGGAAGAACCTTCCGAAGGATTTTCAATGTCCAGTGGATGGATGAGGCCAAGGCGTTTACCTGAGGTCTATAGGAGAGTCTGTCATCTATAATGGCCCCCAAGTTCTTTACCTTATTAACAGGAGTGGGAAGAGTTTCCATCTCTTCTGGCCACCAGCTCGGGCCCCAAAAATTGGCTGTAGAGCCAAACAGTATCACTTCGGTTTTAGCCAAATTGAGTTTTAGATAATTTCCCGCCATCCATTTGCTCCCCGCTTTCATGCATTCCTGGAACTTGCTGGCCACATCATTCTCCCTCCCTGGTAGCAGTGACACCACAATCTGTGTGTCATCTGCGTAAGATGTGAGTTCAAAGCCATGGGAGCGGATAACTGGGGCCAGGGAAGAGACGTAGACATTAAACAAGGTAGGGCTAAGTGAGGAACCCCACAAGGTGGTTGAAAGGGTTTCGACTCAAAGTCCCCCAGCGCGACTACCTGGAACCTATTGGTCAGAAAAGATCTCAAAATGTCTAAAGCCTTCCCTTGAACCCCACATTCCTCCAGCTGGTCCACCAAGATGGTATGGTGGACCTTATCAAAGGCCACCAACAAATCCAGCATGACCAGAGCCGCACGACCTCCGGAGTCAATCACCATCCTGACCTCTTCTGTTGACTTGATCAGGGCAGACTCCGTACTGTGGCCTGGTCTAAACCCCTGAGTGGTTCCTAGGTGTGTACTGAGCTGGATGTTCATAATCCTTTCTATGATCTTGGCCGGCATAGGAAGTCTTGAGATTGGCCTATAATTGTTGGGGTCCGAGATGTCCAAATTGGGCTTTTTTAATAGCGGCTTGATGGAAGCCCGCTTCCAGCTTGATGGAAAGTCCCCCATCTCAAATAACTGATTAGATAATTCTGCTATAGCATTGGCTATAGGAGTTACTGCCAACTTTGCAACTGTTACTGGCCATGGGTCATAGGGTGAGCCCGATTTTAAGCTCAGCAAGTGTCTTTTAATCTCGTCCCCTTCCACTGGGACGAAGCCCAGCAATTTAGTGCCCTGGATGTCTGCCGTCAGGCTCCTAGATCTGGATGCCTGCAGGCTCTGTGCCACCGGGGCTTCCAGAGATGCAAAAATCTTTTCCACCTTGCTTGGAAAAAAAACTGGGCTAAATTTGCCCAGAGTTCCTGACTTGGAGGCGTAGCTGCTAGTTTAGGTGTGGCCAGGCTTGCTACTGTGCGAAAGAGTTCCTTGGACGAGTTTTTAGCCCCAAGGATGCGATCTGTAAAGTAGGCTTCCTTAAGTTGTCTTATTCTCTCTTTATATTTTCCATGACTAGCTCTGTATGTCTTCTTTTCAGCTTCGTTATTGTTTTTGCGCCAGACTCGTTCTAGCTTTTTACACTCGCACTTTAGCTCCCTGAGTTCATCTGTGAACCAGGGAGCAGATGGAACCGTGCGGGTGGGAAGCCAGCTTTTTGGTGGAGCCAGTATAGTGCAAGCCTGGTTGATCCAGTTGGCATAAGTGGTGGCTGCTTCCTCTGTTCCTGCAGGCAGAGGCACCTTGGAGGTTGCCAGGAGTTCCTCCAAGGCAGTCCCATCTATTTTAGTCCAGGCTCTGCTAACCTTAACTTCCTTCTTATTCCGTCTTGCCCTATATAATGTCCTGCCTTGAATACTAAACCATAGCACTGCATGGTCTGACCAGGCTGCGGGCTCTGTCCCGGAGAATTGCAAGTCTGGGTGACGCGTAAAAATCCCGTCCAAGGTATGGCCTGCTTTATGAGTAGGCCCAATGACCACCTGCATTAGCCCCAACCCTTCCGTTAGTTCTTTTAGTGCCAATGTATCACTGTCCTGACTATGTGCGTAGTTGGTAATTAAAGGAGCCCATAGGTCCCCCTCGAGTTTGTACAGTTCCATGAGCACCCATTTGGATCTGGGGCTTTGTTTGCTGGACTAGCACTAATAGCTTCGACCTCCTGGTCCACAGAAAATTCAATAGCAAGTGGGAAAGATGGCCACATAGGCTTAGTGACGTTGTTGTCTAGATTAGAATAGATGGGCAATAAATATTAGTGAAATGGGCCACACATTCGATGGGGCTGATATTGGCACCCACACAATTCTTGGGGATACAAAGAAGTTTGTTATCATTGACAGTATGCCAAAAAAGGCCAGTATGTCCCTAAACTCCAGCTTCCATTTGCCTATTGCCTGCTTATACTCCTTCCTGTATAATGCCAATGAGTCCGTATCCTTAGGCATGGCAGGCAGTGCACAACATAGGTATTTATTTGCTTCCCTACATACCTTATCAAACCACAATTGGTGAGAAGTGTTGAGTGTTTCTTTGGATCCAATAAAAAAGATCAAGTAATATGCCCAGAGTCACAAAAGTGTTGATCTCGCAATGACGGCCAGAGGTCAGGTTAAGACAATTAGAAAACAATCCAACTGGTGGACACAAAGCATCCACTGAACGTCTCTCAGGTTAGTCCTCCATACTAACCTGCGCCCGTTTTCCCTTGTACTGACATTGATACAGCAGTTTCCCGAAGTTTAGCCTCAGGGCTTTCGAAAGCATTAGTGAGTGGGTTATGGTCAACATAGATGCTGGGGCACACAGGTAATTTTCAAACGAAACTCAGTAGCTTACGCCAGTGTAACTTTATTTAAAATGTGACACAACTGTTCTCCTTTAACTTGCACTCTAGACACTTCATTTAAATCCATCTTCTTTAAACATATGTTATTAGACTATAACATTAACAAATGGCAAATCCAGTGTAGGTCTCTAGCTAGACTTTACTTTTTATTTAAACATTTATTTTGTAGTATTATATACATATAAACATGCCTAATGACTTAGCTGACGCATAGGCAAAAACAGCATTTTCAAAAGAGTAAACATACACTATATTGGCGTTACCATTTTTCCACCTTTTCCATCTTCCTGCTATCATTAAATTGCACTATGCCTACAAATACATTTATTTTTAATGGATACTAAAATGCCATATTTACACATATCAAAAAAGCCAGTCCAAAGAAAAGTCAAAATGAATATTCTGGTGATGACTTATGTCTCCAGATTTCTCACCTTTTCCTCCCTCCTAGGATCCAGAGGCTGATGCTTCCATGGCTTTTACATGCCAGTAGGTGCCACATTCAAATCAGCTGTGGCTTGGTTCTTCCCTTAGACATCAGGACACAAAGATGAACATAGGTGCTACTTCGGCACGCTGTTGTCAGTTCCTTTTTTATGTGCCTTTAAATGTGTATCAAGAACTCTATTCTCTTCATATTCCTGCACAAATGTTTACAAAAACATTTTGGCAGTGTTTCTAGGAAAGTAGAATCTGCTTCTTATGGTTACCCCCACTTTTTTGCTTGATGTTACACTGTTGTCTAGTCTGACTGGGATCGTGCTAATCAGGACCCCAGTCTATCTGCTTTCTCCCTTAAATTGTTATCCCTGTACTTTGTTACACTCCGGATTGGATACAGGGGTACCCTTCTCACTCCCTAGTATATGGCACACCTGTACCCAGGGCATATGTACCCCAGAGGCCTCCCGTGGGCTGAAGCATGTATTATGCCACCTATGAGAGACCATGCAAAATGGAACTACAGGTCTGCTACTGAGGCCTGTGTAAGCTGGTGCTTGTACCACTTACTTTAGATATAGGTTCACAATATCTAAGGGTCACAACACTTAAAACTCATAAGTCACCCCTCTGTTATGTTATGTAAAAGGATTTTTACCGCGCACGGTCACCAGATGGTTTCATGGCGCTCATAGACAAAGCAGGGAGGAAAGGCAGTGAGGTTTATTCATAGGCTAGCTGGAAGAGATGGGTTTTGAGAAGTTTGCGAAAGCATGTGTAGTCAGAACAGAGTCGTATAGTAGAGGGAAGGGAATTCCAGGTAGAGGGGGCAAGGAAGGAAAAACAGGAGCCACCATGTTTTTTCCGTTTGAACCCTAGGGTCGGTTAAAAGATTGTGAGCAGAAGACTGAAGATTCCTCAAGGGAATGTGACGCTTGAGGCTGAGGGAAGTGAAGGCTGGGGCAAGGGCAAGGAGTGACTTAAAAACAGTACATCCCAGTTTGAAAATGCATCAGGAGGCTACCGGGAGCCAGTGCAGTCTCCTCAGCAGGGGCGAGACGTGTTGGTGCTTAGGCTGTTGGAAGACCAGTCTGGCCGCCTGATTTTGCACCAGCTGAAGCCGATGGAGATGGTAGGCAGGGATCCCTACATACAGAGAGTTGGCGTAGTCGATACGGGAGGTGACAAGGGCCATGATGAAAAGTATGAGAGCCTCTGTAGTGAGGAACCTTCGGATTTTACAGATTCTGCGCAGATGGTAGAAACATTCAGAAGTGACGGCGTTGATTTGAGGTCTCATGGACAAGTCACTAGAGATGATAACGCCGAGGCTGTTCACAGTATCGACGGGACAGGGTGGGGGGCCGAGAGATTGGGGCCAGAAACTGGAGTTCCAAGGGTTGGAAGACCCTCCTGTCAATACCAACTCCGTCTTGCTGGGATTGAGCTTCAGCTGGCTAAAATGCATCCACTCAGAGATGGCAAGCATAGTGGACTGGAAGTTGGTACAGGAAGGAGAGGAGTCGATGGGGAAAATTAACTGTAAGTCATCCGCATAGTTAAAGATGGTGACTGGGGTGTGACGGAGAGAAGCTAAAAGGGGTTGCATATAGAGATTAAATAAAAGGAGCAAAAGAGCAGAACCCTGGGGGACACCGCAGGAAAGTGAGGAGTAGGGGGCAGAGAAGGTGGATAGATGAACCGATTGGGATCGCTGGTGCAAGAAGGAACTGATCCAAGTTAAGGCCAGGCCCTGAATGCCCGCGTTTCTGACACAGTCGATCAAGATGACGTGATCGACCGTGTCGAAAGCTGCCGACAGATCTAATAGAACAAGGGCCTGGGCCAGGTTCTTATCGGCGCCTTGTTTCAGCGCATCCATCACAGCCACGATGACAGCTTCCGTTGAATGGGCCGGTCTAAACCCGGCCTGCTGGTCATCAAGAAAGGAGGATTTTTCAATGAATGCGCTGAGGCATCAGGTGACATAGGTCTCCAAGACTTTCCCCAGGTAGGGGAGGAGGGAGATCGGCCGATAATTGCTCAGAACAGATGGATCAGCACCAGGCTTTTTGAGTATAGGCACAACAACTGCTTGTTTGAAAGCATCGGGGACAGAGCCTGTAGCGAGTGAGTTATTAAGAAGAGCCAGCGGGGGACCTGGACAGGCCAAGAAGGCAGCTTTCAGAATTTGAGGGGACAGCAGTCATTGGGGGAGCCTGAGCTGACCGCGTGTAATAGAGAGGTGAATTCAGTCTGGGAAATGGGGGGGGAATTCATACAGACAGCAAGGGTTCATGGGAGGTAAGGAGCAGGCAATGGATGAGGAAGGGGGAGGAATGTTATTTTTGATGGTGGTAATTTTCTCAATAAAGAACAAATTGAGAGAATCACAGAGAACATGTGAGGGTTGGGATTGCGCAGTAACACAGTCAGGCAGGGAGAGTTCTTCTACGATTGAGAAGATATCCTTGTTTTTGGATGCTGAACTGAGGATTTTCTGGGAAAAATAGAGAGTTTTGGCCGATAGGATGGATTTTTTATACAGTTTTAATAGGTCAGTATAGGCAATTTTTAGTAGGGGGTCATAGTTACGCCTCCACCGGCGCTCAGCTTGTCTGAGAGCTAATTTGTTCTGTTTGAGTTGGTCTGTAAACCAACGCTGAGCATCATGTGGGCGTTTGGTTTTAATGGTTCTCATCGGGGCGACCACATCGCTCGCCTGTGTCAACCATTTATCAAGAATGGCAGTTTGGGTGTTTATTAAGGTGGAGTCACTGGGGATTGTAGTAAGCAAAATAGAGTGAAAATGAGAGATATCGGCTCGCTTCCAGTTGCGTGCCGTAAAGTTAGTAGTGGATGGAGGACGGGTGGGCAAAGTAAATTTCAGTGAGAAGGAAATAAAAAAGTGATCCGACCAGGTACAGGGATAGACTAGGGAAGGGGAGATGTCAAGATTGGCCGTCCAAACTTGGTCGAGAATGTGACTTTTAGTGTGGGTAGCTACTGAAATGTGCTGTTTGCAGTTCAGGCCATGTAGCAGATCTGTGAATTCAGCAGACAGACTGCTTTCCCGGGGGTCCTTTGGCCAGTAGTTAAAGTCGCCTATAATAAGGATTTTGGCGGAATTAATAACTAGCTGGGAAATGAGATCGCCGAATTGTAGGGAAAATAAAGGCATGTTATCAGGAGGACGGTAAACAAGGACACAAATAGAGAATTTAGGGGAGGTGAATTTCAGCGTAAGAATATCGGTGTTTGGAATGAAGGTAGTTGCTAAGTTTGTGAAGTGGAATTGGGAGCGGATGATAGCAGCAACCCCCCCCACCCATTCTGCCCGTCACCCTATTGGACTGTAGGATGTAATAGCCCGAGGGGATGGCCGCGAGGATGTCGGGGGTGGAGTCGTCTGTTAACCAGGTCTCGGAGAGAAGAAGGATATCAATATTGCTGTTGTCTAGCAGTTGGAAAACTTCGAGTTGATGCTTGGGTAGCGATCGAGTATTGAGGTAGACAACAGAAATAAGATGGGACGCTGGTGGACTATCCACAAGTAACAGGGGGACAGAGTTGTTATGGGAAATGGGGGCAGGCACTTCTGATGGAGTAGGGTGGGAGCAGTGAGAAGCGAAAATGCCACAATCTTGGGCAATGCCGGCTGCGCGGGGGTCAGGGGGCCCAGGGCGTTGGAGGGAGTAAAGTTCCTGAAATGAGAATGTGATGCGACGGACATAATGCGTGGCCACTGGACGCGACCGGCAGGGGACGGGCGCAGACGGGTTTAACTTAGGCGCAACTTCGGCGCGAAGTCGGCACTCCCGCTACGCTCGTCCGCTGCGCTTCCGCCAGGCCACCATTTGTACCAATAGTAAAGTGAACCACTAGACCGCTAACCTGCAAGGTGGAGAGGCAGGGCGCAAGTGGTGTGAGGGGCAGGAAGTGGGGCTCAGTTCAACGGCCCTCCGCACAAACGGCACAATGCCGGGGCTGAACGGAGTCAAGAGCGTGAGGAACAGGATAGAGAATTGCCAAGCCCGATGCCCAGTAACATACAACAAAATACACTTTGCGCTAGGATTTCAAATTTAAAAATGCAGCTAGTAATCAGCTAGATGAGGAAGTTAAAAACAGCAGTAGCGCAATCACACACCCGCAGCCTGAATCGCTGCGTTTGTCTAGAAATAGAAAAAGTATTGCAGCCACTAGACCGCTAACCTGCAAGGTGGAGAGGCAGGGCGGAAGTGGTGTGAGGGGCAGGAAGTGGCGCTCGGTACAACGACCCTTCGCACAAACGGCACAATGCCGGGGCGGAACGGGGTCAAGAGCGTGAGGAACAGGTAAGAGAATTGCCAAGCCCGGTGCCCAGTAACATACAACAAAATACACTTTGCGCTACGATTTCAAATTTAAAAATGCAGCTAGTAATCAGCTAGAGGTTTTAATAATACTGAAGGCAGTGTGCTGGGTTTTACGTGAGGGGGTGCCCCTGCATGAGCAGAGCCCCTCTCCAGCCTTTGGAGACCATTCACCCGGATTGTCTGTGACTCAGCCGGACATATAGGTAGAGGTGCATTACAACCTTGCGGTAAATGCTATCTCAAACTGCTGCATAGAAATATAACGTGTTTGATATCAAACACATTGAAATCCTACCTCCACGCCGGTAACCACCGGTAACCAGTGTGGTTATTTTTGACCTCATACATCTTAAGGGTCGTTTCGACTGGTGCAAGGTGCCCACTTTGATTAGTGGACAACATATACTAGGCCAACTTCTCACAGTGATATTACCACCGAAGATTACAGGTTTAAAAAAAAAAAAAACCTTTTATTAACTCTTTGGGTACGTAGGGATAATCATCTGGTCCATCCCCCTGTTGGGGTGGGTTCCAGCTTAGGTAACATGTCATAGTTACATGTAGCACAAAAACACATACAGAAGAAGAACCTGTGAAACTAAGCCTAAGGTGGTCACTGAACTCCCCCCTTGATAATGTTCCTTCCATCTGCCATCCCCAAGTGCAGAAGGTAACCTGCATCACACTGTCCACTCCCCAAGGGCCATAACCAAGTCCCAACACTAAGAAGAGTAATCAGAGAGTATAGTTCCTTCTATACACAGGTGAGAACAATGAAGGACAGATATGCTCTCTTACCCCGGTGCCTCAGTGAAAAAGTCCCAACACTCTCCAACGTGGGGTCAGAGCTGAATTCGATAGTCCACCCCTCAGCAGCCAATAAAGAGGTTTCCATTTATGATCAAACATTAAATATGTACCGTTCATATAGCTAGTAAGTTGTTCCATAGCAAGTATGGACCACGGTCTATGATCCCACTGGTTCACCTGCAGGCACTCTGTGTTTTTTAATGAATCGCTATTGTTAGTTTTACCTTCCACCACACCCTGGTCATTCATGTGCCATTCATAATTCAATTACAACAATGGGGGGAGGGTGGAACCAAAAACTCATAAAGGTCCAGCATACATGCTTCAAACGAATACTAATAATTTGATTGGTCTGCAATTCCTATGTGAGTGGGAAAGGGGGAACGATAAAGTGTCCAAGGAGTTCTAACAGGTCAGCTTGTACGTGGAACCAGAGGGGTGATTCCTTTTTGAAATTAGAGCCTGCACACACTCATAATAAGTATCATGGTTCATCATAGGGCTTTCGCTCCTCGTTAAGCTGGCGCTGCAATGCTCAACAGGTATACCCTCTAGGGCAGTGGTCTTCAACCTTTTTTAATGCCACACTCGTTCCCACCCCACCCCAGTATAAAAAAAAATCATTGGGCCCCCCCTTCAGAATTCTTCACAATCATTCTATTCAATTTGCAATGCTTAAGTGTGTCTAGACCTATTTAAACATTAGAATTATGTTAAAACTTTTAAAAGTGGCCCATTACAGAGTTGCTGAGCATTTGTTTTCAGCTTAAAACAAAGCACTGCTATCAGCATGATGCTTCTTATAACCAGAGCCTGGCGCCCGCCCGGATCAGTTAAGGCCCCTCTATGGGGGCATGCCCCCCACTTTGTAGACCCCTGCTCTAGAGGGCTCTTTGGTGTGACCAAGCAAGGCTTGGGTCCTTAACTCCCCAGATTGGACCACCCAAATATTGCCAGCACCCCACACTGACAATTCATGTTCATCCATGGTCAAATATATTTTTTCTCACAAAGAAATGGTTCCAAATCATGCATATAAATGTGTTGTAATTGTGTGATTTACTAATGTGGTGTTTCTTGTAGAAGACATGACCAATTGATTTATGAATGTCTTTTTGAAATATCAAAATTAAACGGAATAAAGCTTAAAAAACCTCAGAATTAGTTGTCTAAGGTTTATTACAAATATTTGAAAAAACCTCCCTTGACACCTTTTTGTGATTTCAATATCTAGAGGGCTCTTTGGCAAAGATCTTTTTTCCAAAGCCATATGTCAATGCCTGTGTAAGGCCCCAATTTTAGATGTGTGACAAGTGTATGTTTGGGATGGTGTTTGGGATCACCATCCCAAAGATAGACTTGTCACACATCTACACTCAGGGCCGTCCCTACACAGGCACTTCACTTCACATACAGCTTTGGAAAAAAGATCTCCGCCTAAGAGCCCCTATAGGGTGCCTGTCGAGCATTGCAGCGCCGGCTCGACGAGGAGCAAAAGCTCTATGATGAAGCATGACACTTGCTATGAGTGTGTGAGGGATCTAATGCCAAAAAGGTATCACCCTTCTGGTTCCACAATCAAGCTGACCTGTTAGAACTCTTTGAATACTTTATCTCTCTCCCTTTTCCACTCACATAGGAACTGCCTGCCAATAAAACTACTACCATTCATTATTCGTCATTGCCCTCCGATCTGTCAGGTTGAGGGCCTGAAGCATTACTCATGTGTGTCGGGAAGTGGAAACGTCTGTACGCTATGTAGAAGCTTCGAAACCCCTCTCCCAAAATTGGTGAATAACCAGGCAGTCCCATTATATGTGGGGTGCCTCGCCAAGGGCACTGCAAAACCTCTAGCAACTGGGAGAGACATTGTGATACATCTAATGTAGTTTATGGGGTGCACACTGCCAGCTATACTAGACATTATAATGTATTTCCCTCCAGGGAATAGAAGCAAAAGATTACAGTTTTTAAGCCATATTGCAAACTGATGATAGTCACAGATCCACATGCCACTTGTCAGTGGTGTCTGAGTCCTAAACACAATTCCAAGTTCTCCATAAGAAAATCCAGTGTGATCAGGACTGGGAGCCCATGATGTACACGAAGGAGAGACAACAAAAAGAGGCTATTCACACTCCAGGCCCCTTATGTCATGCAAGTCAAAACTTAAGGACAAAACTATGAAGAATAAGAATAGGAAATGCCTTAAATAAGACTCTTCAAGCTTCAGGCATTCCAAGGCCACATATAACAGTCAGTGGCCTCATACCTCGAGAATAGCTTCATCATGTGAGTCTGCCAATCCTGGAGAAAGTATGCCCAGACATTTTAGTGCTACTGTAGGGGTCTCCCCTTCATCACAGAGAGTTGACTGGACCCAATACTAATGAACAGCAGCAGCAACAGCACTCTTTTTTTCCTTCTTCTTGCCTCATTTGCAAAATCTCTTCAATTTGACCATGGGAGAACATGAATGCTCAGTGTGGGGTGCTGGCCATAATTCCAGGAGCCATTTTCTAGATCGATGGCACTCCATCACCTGGACTGGTAGGTCATTCAGATTGTTCCATTTGTGTATGCCCCACCTTTTCAGGACACTCCACCCTCATCCTGCCTTCACATTCAGCGGACTTCATTGATCATTCACCCATCCTCTCCAGAGAAGTTTTACTCTTCTCTCCAAGGATGCAATTGAGATGGTGTCCAAAGCGAATACTGGACAAAGTTGCTATTGCCACTGCTTCCTGGCAACTGAAAGGACACTGGAGGGCAACTTGAGGACCAGGAGGTAGAACCCACCCATTCCTCAGAATAAAGGGCCAGGACGTTATGAGCAAAGGAGAGTTTCTTGAATCCTGGACCTCAGGGAGTTGAAGTTATCTTTTGCTGAAGTCTTGCTGGACTTTTTGTCCTGAGGACAGGGTGGTGTCCTTGGCCTTGCAGGATGTTCATTTTTCATGTTCTGGTCATTCAATCCCGCAGGAAATACCTGCAGCTTGTGGTGGATTCTATTCTCTGCCAGTATGCGGTCCTCACCAGTGGCTTTACATCTGCCCCTCCGGTCTTAACAAACATCATGTTCATGGTTGTAACCATTCATCATCTGTTCGATAGACATACCAATGCCTTGATGACTGGCTGCATAATGCAAACTCACCACAACTGGTTCCGGATCATCAGCAACACAAGGTGTTCAGCCTGGAGTTCTTCATCAGTGGGCGCAGGTCACACCCCCAGCCCAAGCAGAGACTACCCTTCATCAGACTGAGTTTGGATATGGCCAGCTTGAAGGCCCTTCCACCACTGCAGATTCTGGGACATTGTAATTATGATCCTGACGTTTTGAGTGGAAGCTAATTTTACACCTTTGAAGATGTTGCAGTTGCTGGTCATTTGCCCTCTTGCACCCTATTAGAACTATTCACGCGGGGCACCTTCGGACCCTTCGGTGAAACTTTAGCATTTTGTGGATTCAACTATTTTCAACATGGGCATTTAGTTATGTAAAGTGACGTTGTGGATTTTTAGGCTGTCTTTAACTATTTAATATTTTTCCAATAAAAAAAATGCCACTCCAAAAAGAAGTTCCTGGTCATGAAGTTAATGCGGGATAAGTAGTCCTTTTTTAGGTTTCAACTAGGCAGCGCAGGCGCTGCCTCGACGAGGGATGCTGTATCCAGTATAGTGAGGGAAGCTCCGTCCACTTTCTGGGCATAACTTTGATTGGCTACAGTCAAAAATTCTGCAGTTTGATTGGTTTTTGGCATTTTGGTCCCAACTCCTGACTGCCATTTTTGCACTTCCGAGGCTATCAGCCCCTTTACTTCAAAAAACGTTTGGTTTCCCTCTCTCCCCCCATTCCCTCCCGCAGTCTGTAACTTCTTGTGTCACAAGCACCTCCCCACCCCCTCCCGTTCGTGCCTTCATTTGTGCCCGCTCTTACATTTAAAATGCAATAGGGCTCGGGATAATCCAAGTCCTATTGCATTTTCAATTCTTGTTTGCGTTGTGATTGGTGGGTTAATCCGCACTCTTTGTGTTACATGAGTGCAATGCCTTGCATCAAAACGCATGCGCAACAAAGCAGTGGCGTTCCTAATTGATGACGGGAGGCGGAGACAGCACAAGTTGCACCCGCCTGACTACACAATGCTTGTTTTATTAATCATCACTTGTCTGATTCTGAATGCCGGGGCTCACAAGAAAACAAAAAAAATAACATTACGAGCGCGACAGCGACGAAGTTTCAGTGAACACTAAGCACAAGGGCCCAAATGAAAGGAGGAGGGTTCCTGTTCCACAGAGCGGGCGGTGGGGTGACATTTCGAACTCTCCATACTTCACCCTGCTCTGTGTGCAGCCCTAGTCGGGCGTGGGTGGGTTGAACTAAAAGTACTGGTGAAGCACAGCTCAAGTACATAAAGCAAACCGAGCTACGGGGCCAAGGTGAGATACACGGGCAGGGTATTAGTATGAGCCAAACTACAACTCCCATAATGCAGGAGATGGTCGAATCAACGTGGTACTCGGCCGCTTGCAGCTTGGAAACTCTTCCCGTTCCCTCGTACAGCTCTTGATCCTATTAAAGTTGCGCGATTAGAGTGTTTTAAAATCCTGAACCCCCGCCCGTAGATGGACTTCAGCCTTCCTTCCTGGCTGCGCGCATTGATGAGCCTGTGTGATCGCACTATGAACAGCAACGCACCTCTCATCGGCTGCCTTCTCGTCTTCCAACAATGTGGTTTCCCAGGTATTTAGTGCTGTGAAGTGGTGCGAGGCAGTGCGTTGGTTTTGAAGTAAAGTGTACGGACAGACAGAGGCTCTGCGCAGAGACAGTGGTTGTGGAGTGCGAGCCAGAAATAAATGGCTCAGTACACAGGGGTCACAGGCTGTGGAATGTGAGCTCACAGTCAAGTGGGGTTACAGGCTATGGAACGAACCCACAGACAGAGTATCACTACAGACAGTCAAATGACATCTACAGGCGGGAAAGACGCCTCATGCTATGGAATGTGCCCTGGACCCTTGTAGCGGTTCTATAAACATGTAGCACAGTGCAAGGCACCTTTTTTAGTGAGTGCAAGCAGTCAGCGTTTGCCCAGGCCTCCAAATCAATTAAGACTGTTGCAAACGTACGTTGCCTCAGATGGTCCCGGACTGGTCTGGGTGAAGATCCGAGAGGCAGGCCAGCTCACTAGGGGAGACACCTAGACAAGATCTTGGTGCACATGCGGTTGGTGCCTGTTTATGCACAAATCCCTGGTAAAAGCTGTAAGCAGTTATACTAAGGTGTTTGTAGCACTTCATGAGTACGCTCCCAATTTAAGAGGGGGGCTCCAGATTTTTAGAAGCTATTTGTCTTCCGGGTCCTAATCTCGTCTGAATGCAGATCTTGTGCACACTGACATACCTTCATCTCAGTCTCCGTTCGTGCTAATGCGATGGCAAACGGAAAGAGGATGCGCTTCAATTGCAATTGCGTCAACAGATAAGTGTGAGAGAGTGTGAATATGTGTGTCCTATTGGTGATACGTGCGATGTGTCTATCTGTGTATATTCATCACACTGTGTGCCTACATGTGCTTGCAGTGTGAGGAAGGATCATATACTCCGCACTCACAACTACTCCTTGTGATAATGTGGACTTTCTGCCCATACACAGGTCACAAGCGCATGGTCGCTTTCCACGGCCTAGGCTATTTCCTTTGATTCATCTGCTACAGAACCACTGGAGTCTCGCCCCTCGTTACTATTTAACACTTTTAGTTACGTTGCCTCACTTTAAATCTGTTTGATTCAGATTCAAACTGGCTATTATCACTCAACCGGGCGGTTACAAAATTCTGAAATATACAGAGCGGAGCCTCAAAGCAGTATTGACCCTGTGGCCCTGTGAAGCATTTACAGCTTTATTAAGACCTACGGAACTACAGACGTAGTGGCCGTGAGTATAGGTCAGTGACTACGACTCCTCTGAGGCGGAAGCCGGAGGACGAGACAGATACCATTTTAAAAATGTATTGCCTTTTGCTTGTGTTGCGCCTGTTATTTGTGTTTTAAAATCTCCTTCACTCACCCCTGCCTCGCCGCATTTCATCGCCCGCTCCACACGCAGACGACTAGGATCTGACGCGTTGGAGGCAGGGCTTGCCGCCATATTGGGGGTCTGAAGCAGTCAGCGCACCAGTGCTGGGATGAGTCCCACCCTCCCTCACCCCTATATAGGTCATACCATTTCTCGTCCGCGCAGCGGGCGCGCCGGCGGCGCGCCAAAGGCAAGCCCGTCCGCGCCTGGACTGGGCCTAGGGCCACCCCCCCCTGGTCAATTGAACTTTCAAACTCCTATGAACACAGGACCGATCACTTACACTTTCTCACAACTCTTAGCACTTAATCCTTCCCTTAACCCCCCACATTGTATTCCGTCAGTTCTGCACACGGATCCCTCGGTAGGCCCTTTCAAATGTCGTGCCTGCAGAAGACATTCGCCCTTACCTATTACTCCTAGACGGTCTTGGTAGCACTCATCAACGTACGTTCCCTTCCAAGACACAAACTTGACATTTTGGAGTTCATTTCGTCCCACAATTTAGATCTGTTTGTCACTGAAACTTGGGGTGACAACTCCTCTGGCCCAGATTTTAAAGCAGCCCTACCTGAGAGTTACTGTGTATATAGATTAGACAGAACTATTAAAAGAGGTGGCGGTATAGCCATTATATATAGAGACTGCTATAATTTAAAAATGTTAGCCCTTAACCATGTAGGCTGTGAAGCCTGTTCCTTCTCCATTGGCCTCTCCAGCAACCAGTCATTTACGGGCACTCTGCTTTACCGCCCTCCTGGCCCCAAATCTAATTTCCTGGCGAGTCTCAACAATTTAGTCGAGACCACAGCTGGAGCTCATCATTACACCATATTAGGAGATTTTAATTTCCATTTGGAATCCCTTACTGACAGTGATACCATCGCTCTTATTAGTGACTTGTCAGCTGTAGGACTTCACCAACGTGTCACCCTGCCTACACATAAGGCAGGACACACCCTAGACGGGATATTCACCAATAACCATGACATTATGATCTCTACCCCCATTGCTCTCATTTGGACAGATCATTCTGCAGTTTGCTTTTCAGTTAAAATTAAGTCCTTTTCATCTCAAGCCAGACCTTCATCCCCAGTCCTAACACGAGACTGGAAAAATATTAATATTTCTCTATTGACCTCTATGTTGACCAATGTCCTTGATGTGGTGGAGCCGGATCCGGCACTAGCATCTACTAACTACCTTGAAAACCTAGACACATTCTGTACCACTCTGGCACCTCCCAAGACTATTTTTCGTAACCGCAGTTCCACTTCTGCTCCTTGGTTCTCTGAACCCCTCCGTTTACAAAGACAACATTGTAGGAACTTGGAAAGACATTGGCGCAGGCATTACATCCCCCTTGATAAACATTCTTACAAATGCGCCCTCTCCAAGTATAAAGAACTTATTTTCGCAGAAAAGACTACCTACTACACTACCCAAATCAATCAGGCACATCACTCTGCAAAGAAATTTTTTCATGTGGTCAACCACCTCTCTAATCCCCCTAACCCCCTTCTTGACACCTCTCAATTACTCTGCAATTCTCTGGCAGATTTCTTCCTGGACAAAGTCACTGCTATTTTCTCTGCTTTTCATCATAAACCTTCCTCGACACTTATCACTGCTAGGCACTCCTGTTCCAGCACTTCCTTCCCTAAGTTCAATCAGGTTTCTGAGGAACAAATCTCTCATTTAATCACCACTACCAAATCAGGATCGCCTCTTGACCCCTGTCCCCCCTCCATCCTCAACCTTATTCCGGATGCCATTTCTCCCGCTTTAGCCAGCATCTGCAATACTATGTTCCTCACAGGTTCTTATCCATCAGTATGGAAAAAAGCCATCATTAAGCCTCTTTTAAAAAAAAGCCACCCTCGACCCGCATTACCTTTCAGTTATAGACCTATTGCCTGTCTTCCGTTTCCTGCAAAAATATTTGAAAATCTAATGAATAGGCAGCTCTCCAATTTCATTGACTCAAACCACCTGCTAGATGATACCCAGTTTGGCTTCAGGCAAGGGTACGGAACTGATATGGCCCTTATAAAATCGGCTGATGAAATCAGAATGACCCTGGATAGAGGCGGTGCGGCAGTTTTGATACTGCTTGACTTGTCCGCAGCCTTTGACACGGTTGATCATGCCACTCTGATCGACCGTGTCTCAGCAATTGGTATCCAGCATAAGGCCAAAGACCTTCTTGCTTCGTTTCTTGCCAACCGCTCCCAAGCTGTAAAATTAGGCTCCTTCTTTTCTCCCACTTTTTCCCTTCCTTGTGGAGTACCGCAGGGTTCCTCGCTAAGTTCGACTTTGTTTAATATCTACGTTTCGGACTTAGCGAGGGTGATCAAATCCTATGGTATTAGTCTCACTACTTATGCTGATGACACCCAGCTGGTTCTATCAGTACACCATGATGGACTTTCAGTGGCAGCGAACTTCCAGGAGGGAATGCTCGCCATCAGCTCCTGGATGTCCGCCAATTGCTTAAAATTAAACTCTGACAAGACGGAGGTAATGACCTTTGGGAAACTTGAAGCCGTTTGGTCCCCCCTCTGGTGGCCTAACAAGATGGGCGCTCCACCTGAACCCGTCACTAAGGTTGGTAATCTTGGATGATACCCAGTTTGGCTTCAGGCAAGGGTACGGAACTGATACGGCCCTTATAAAATCGGCGGATGAAATCAGAATGACCCTGGATAGAGGCGGTCTGTCATATTTGACGACAGACTACTTTTCCATCATCATGTCAATACGGTAGTCTCCACTTCCTTCTTTACCCTAAAGAAAATCAAGAAGCTTCTCCCTTACCTCCCCATAACGGCAGCCAAGACTCTCATCAGCACCCTTATTTTTTCAAGGACTGATTATTGTAATGCCCTCCTCCTTAACGCGCAGGAAAAAGTCCTAAATAAGCTTCAATGGGTGCAAAACGCCTCAGCTAGAATCCTACTGGGCATACCTAAGTACACCTCCATTACACCTTTCATTCAACAGCTTCACTGGCTTCCTGTAAGGAGCCGTACAAAATTTAAAGCACTCTGTATTGCATATAAAGCTATTAACAACTCTGGCCCTCAGTTCCATAAACATACTTTCCGTCCCCTTGTAAACCCCAGGACCCTTCGCTCATCTTCAGCTCATCTGCTCAACGTCCAACGCACCAGGAAAGCCAACTGGGGCGACAGATGCTTTGTGATTTCCACAGCTAGACTATGGAATTCCCTTCCCCTTACCATCAAAACCTCCCCCACCCTCCTTAGCTTCAGGAAGCAATTGAAAACTTGGCTGTTTCCATACTAAAAATTCTGTAACTGTCATCACCTGATCACTTAAAGCGCTGAGACACCCCTGGGTATTTGCGTGCTATAAAAATTGCCAGAACATAAACATATAGGGGACAAAAGAACATAATGTGTATAAGACGGCTATCGTCATCTGCTCAATGCTTCGGAGCGGCTCTGGACAGATGGTTAGCAGGTAGAGAAGATGTGAGTTGTAGTAGATAAGCGGAATGTGAGAATTAAAGTACCCCCTGTAATTAATTCCTAGATTCAGTACATGCCCAAATTGTGTGATCCTGCTCAAATCAATGTATTTGCACCCAGACCCGGAGTGGCCATAGCGGGCACCGGGCAATCCCCCGGTGCGCCGCACAGGTGGGGGGGCGGTTTTGGGCCCCTGGGGGCAGTTTTTGTTACATGGCCGGTTTTGCAGCATAGCTGCAAAATCGGCCCTGTACCAAAATCGGCTGAAAACCAGCCCCGGCAAAGAGCTTGGCGGAAACCCCCCGAGTGTGGAGGGGGCCGGCCGAGCACTTTGCCAGGGCCGGTTGTGGTTCCCAGTCCGGCCCTGTTTGCACCAGTACCTCTAATGAAAGAAGGCAGAGGTATTGGGACCTTTGTGGAATGATTCAGGAACATGGAGGGCAGCGGCAGCGCCTTGAGAGTGCGCGCACTGACAGCAGCAGGAACCACGGTAGTAAGAGACCGCGCCGATGACCCCAGGAGGGAGCAGGAGAGAGAGACGGAAGACAGCCCGCCACTCCCAGCCCAGGGAGGGGCACAGCAACCATGGAGGGGTAAGTAGCACCTCTGGACCCGGGGCTGTCCCGGAAAATGGATTGTGCAAAATGTGTCTGTTTCCGGTCAGTCTGGGCTTTGTCAGACTGTATTTTCCAGCACCCTTGAAACACTGTTAGTGCGGTTGAAAACAAAATTTCATGGCCCTCTCTGTTAACCCGCAGAAGAGTTACATAAAGTTTGCTCCTCTTGTCTCTGAGGTATCACAGTGCATTCTTGGAATTGTAATCATTTCGCACCACTAACGCTCAAGCATCATTAGCAAGACTTCGAGAACGGGCTGCTGGAGGCGGGGGAGTCATGCCCTGCACAGACTCCCAGGACTGGCCTCTGTCAGTGGTCTCACTCGGGCAAGTGTGATACCTCAGCACTTGAGGGGCATTGTTTTTTAAAGTATTCAGACAAAAGCTTTGCTTAGAAAACGTGCAAAACATTGCTCAAAGCAATAAATAAAATAAAAGCTGCATCACTTTAATACTTGGTTTCAAAAATAGCGTGCTGCCTAGTGTAAAACGCTTCATTAGGGGTAGTAAGCGCTACATAATCGCAAGTAATACATTCACATTTATTGCTAAAATAGCATTTTGGTAAACAAATTTTCACATAATCCCACTTGGTGCTGATCACTAGGACGGCTACCTGTTAATTGTGTGGAGTTGGTTAGTAAGGCAGTTGTCCGATGCCCTAGGTAGTTAAAAGACCAACAATGTTCCTGATGCTGAATGTGACCTCCACAGGAAGCGCTCTGCTGCTGGGCACAGGTACCTCAAAGGTGCCTACTTCTAAATTGTCTTGGTGCTTCTCCATGACTCTGCCCTCGCCCTCTCTGAGGCTGGAGTCAGATGACAAGGCAACTACAAGTGGGCAAGGGTTCCCCTCCCGCCCAGTCTTAGCCACACATGTGTCATTGGAATGCTTTTCCAACTCTGCACTGCACCGAGAACATATTTTCATAATACACTAATACAGCCGCGTAGCTAGTGGGTGCGGGGGGGGCCGTCCGCCCCAGGCGGCACAATTTTCGGGGTGGCCGCGCGGCACTGGTGGCCCGTTGCGGCCACGGCGGCCTTTATAATGTATTTAAGGAAACTGCCCCAAATACATTTTAAAGGCCGCTGCGGCCGCAACAGGCCACCAGTACCACGCACGCAGCCCAGTTTGAAAGTGTACCACTACCTGCTGCTGTTTATTCTAACTGCGGCAACGACGACCCTCGCTCATATTTACTCAGGCTCAGCTGCTCTCTGGTCAGTCCTAGTACACACTGTCTCGTTTACATGCAGTGGAGCAGAGGCGCAGTCAACCCGGAAACGAGAGACCTCAGTCTTTCCTTTTACTCTGCGCCCCCTCTTCCACACACCTCGGGCTCACTCCGCTGCCAGTACCTCCAGGGCCGTCAAGCAATCTTGTAGCGCGCGAGCGCTACCAATGACGGCCCTGGACATTGAAAAAAATGATTTCTTTTCCAAGCCCTGCTCGCGGTGAGAACAACGTAGAAGTGACGCATCACGTGCTTCACTGCTACGCGCTCTCGCGCGTTTTCTGGCCTGGGGCAGTCAGTGGCAGTGATGATTTTCTGGGCGATTTGCTGGCTCTGGAGACGAGACTGGCTGCTGAAACAACCACCCCTACCTACCATAGAGACCATGGAGCGAGCCACGAGTGAGGTAAGTCTGCAGTGTTTTCAGAGGGGATATTTATTAAGTTGCAGCATAGTTGCCAACAGGGCTTTAAGTGGAATGAGAAAACTGGGGAGGGTTTCGCAAAGGGGGGTGGCCGATTTAATTAAGGGCGTGCATTGCTTTAAAACACTTACGCTAAAAATCTGTATTTATGGTACAAAAGGGGGTGGTGATTGACAGAGCATCTGAATCAATCAAACACTCACACCCAGTCAAAAGATCTGGGTTTAATCCATCACCGTTCTTTAGCCCACTCTGCCACCCCAGTTCAGACATGGCTATATGCAAATCAGTCTGACCCTGTGCCTCATGGGAACAGTCCAGCCCGAACTGCCAAGCCATGTCTTCCCTGGACCGGAAACAAGCTTCCGAGGACCGGTTTATGGCATTCCAGCTGTCTTCAGCCCGGCTTGCTTGAATCCAGTGGCAAAGTGAGCAAGGGGCTCACGTCTGAGCATACCCTGCCACACTTATGGCGGCCAAAAGCGGTACAAAAGGGGGTGGTGATGGACGGAGCATCTGAATCAATCAAACACTCACACCCAGTCAAAAGATCTGGGTTTAATCCATCACCGTTCTTTAGCCCACTTTGCCACCCCAGTTCAGACATGGCTATATGCAAATCAGTCTGACCCTGCTGTCACTGCAGTCTGGGAAAAAACAGACAGCCTGTGCCAGGGCTCTAAACAGCCCGATTGAGACCCGTTTCGAGGCCAACTTTAAAAAACTGCCAGTGCTCAGACCCCTTGAGACCGGCCCACTTAAAGCCCTGGCTGCCAAGGTTTCAGATCATGTGTAACATTTACTCATGACTTCAGACTCTTCAGTGTAATTATGATTGACATTTCAATGACTATGAGCATAGCTGCAAGGTTTCAAATTGCAATGCGTGACATTTTCATAATTAAATTGTAATTATGAGTGACATTTCAACGACTATGAGTGACACTTTTTTTCGAGCAAAACTCAAGCAATAAAGATGAGGGAAACATATATATATATATATATCAGTAATTACACCCATTTGAGCAATGAGAAACTCTAAGAAGACTAAAACTGGTGCAAATGTCTGTGGCGGCGGACTCATAATTACAATCAAATTATGAAAATATCTCACCTAGCAATCTGAAAGCTTAGTAGCTATGCACTTTGAGGCTGCTTTTTACCAAATGACGTTGGAACTACTCAAAACAACAATGTACAGTTGAACGCTTCTTACTGTGTAACATCTGTGACTTGTCCATGCACATCAAGTGTTGAATCTCTGTGGCAGTACCCCCATATAAGTCATTTAGATTGCACAATTTTCTTTTCTAATGTATAATTCAGATGTAGCTTACTCAAATTATTTTAACTTATGTTGGTAATATATTTTAATGGGCATATCTAATGGGGTCACAGTAGTATAGCACAATACAGCCCATCCCATAATCTCCATGATTATCTCATGTACATCCAGGCTTCAAAGCAGTCTGTGTGTTCTTTTTTGTACTGCCAGTCACCGGTGTATTCAACTGTGTAGCCTTGGACCGCATCATGTATGTGCATGTAACTTGCATGATCGAGGTAACTATTAGCGGCGATACTCGGTGTCTCTCGGACCTCTTTCAAGTGCTCGCTGTCCTCTTTCCCCAGAACCCCCCTCCCTCCCCCAAGGGGCGGCAATCTGAGGGATAGCGCCACAAGCTCCAGCTACGCCCCTGCACTAATATGGCGAAACCAATTGGCATGGCCAATGCTTGTTTTCTTTTCATTTCCCAAAACTTTGTATAAAAAATATAATCCCTGCCATTATCTGGAAGCACATTTACATCCCCTTTAACACAGCAATAACACCGATTCAGAGGTCAACAACCTCTGACCCCTACCACATACCAATGTCAGCTCAAATACATTCTCATCTTGTACGTGTACCCTTAAAAATTAAATTAAAAACAATAGCATTTGCGATTAAATAAATAAATAGAATGACCAAGCTGGAATGGCAGCGGGCTGTTTTCGTCATAAAAATAGCGCGAGAGCCTCCCATGCCCTGCATCCAGTCAAACGATGCCTCTGGGGACACTCCTGGCCAGGAGACCATCACGTGACAGGACCTCGCCTGCTTGTTGATTGATGTTTCAGCATACGTCATACCTCGGAGTATGCAGTGCCAGGTCAGGCTACTTCTATTCCCTGGGCCAAATTGAACGAATAAGTACATTTGGGATCCGTTTTCGTTGCTCGAGCTTAGCAGCTATCAGAGACGACGCGTGTGTCGCAAAGTGCCTGTAACGGATGAGGTCCACGCGGGCGGTCCGAACGACCAGTGACGCCAAGTGGGCTGAGGAGAGGAGCCTGCCGTTCTTTCTCATTTATTACAGAGTCGCATTGATCCTCAAGACCATTGTTTTGACCGTAAAGGATACTTCCCATTAAAGGCAGCTGGAGGGAGGGCGGCACAGTTAACCAAGGCCGAGCAGCCACTCAGGTAATCTTACAGGTGTCTTGTATTGTACGTCTGCAAGCAGGACAGCGAAATAAGGCCTGCACACAAAAAGCTAACACAAGAAGGTGGAACTAGATCAGCAACTTGGAAGGAAGCTTTATCAGGGCAATACAAAATTGAAAACAAAAGCTGCTAAACATCTGCAGTGTGTATTTGAATGGCAAAATCTTATGAGCTTGCACATCAGAAGGTGGAAAAGCAGGGGAAACATGATTTGGATAAATACACTGAGGCAAGCTGTTCCAGTCACGTGCTGCTTGCTACACCTGCATATACAGACAGTCACAGTGTGGTTGTGAGTCACTACTGCATGCTACCGTATACATTTACACGATTGTACAAAAAAAACAAATAAATGTAGCACAACAGAGGTTACTCTGTGGTAGTATAAATGATGTAAAGTACAATGAATGAGAAAAATAAGAGTAAACCAATTGCAGTTGCACCCAGTGCTTAAAATGGGGAAATAAAAGTGCAGGTACTCTGTGCCAGAGTACCTGCTTGTTTCTGAGAAGTGCCGGTACTCTCCAATTGAAAGTATTACATTTCGCTTGAGAAGTGCCAGTACTCTGCTTCTCAAAATTAGTGCTTAGTGACCCGTTCCATTATTTTATCCTTCCTGTTTGTTTGAATACAAGCCTAATGTAAATGTGCGATATTTAATAACACACATTGGAACGATACTGTAATATAAAAGAACAATGGGGGATATGTTCAATGAGGTGGCGGAGCATGTCGTTAGCCTCCTGGGCTTAATGACACGCTCCGCCAGTTCGGAAACGCAAGGCTGCACCATATTCACAAGGATGTGGTGCAGCCTTGCATTTGGCCCCGCAATGGCGCTAAGTTTAACAACTTAGCGCCAACGCAGGCACCCTTGCACCAGAGTGCAAAGGTGCCTCTGTGCAGAGGAGGATTGCTTATGTGTAGGAAGGTGTCCCTTCCTGCACATAAACACTCCTAAAATGCTATTTTGTAACTTTCATGTGTACTGCTTCGTGCAGCACACATGAAAGTTACAAAATGGCATTTTTCAAAAAGGTTTGTTTATGTACAGGAAGTGACACCTTCCTGTACATAAACAAACCATGGCATTTTGCTTTTTCCATGTGTGCTGCCTTAAAAACATAAACGTTGAGAAATAACACATTCCTCTTCGTTTTGGCAACTTAAGACCAGCATTTTCCTGGTCTTAATTTTGGTGCTGCCTCCTATGTACGCCACCCTTGTACATAGGGGGCAGTGTCAGGTGTTGCGGTGGAACGCCAATCGCAACACCCACTGCACGCCCCTTTTAAGCTAAACATAGCGTGAAAGGGTGCCTTATGTACAAGGCAGTGTTAAGCCACGTTAAGTGGCTCAACGCTGCCTTGTTCATATGGCAAGGCACCTTTTGCTACAGAAACGTCACAAAAAGTGACGTTCCGGTGACGATGTGGCCTTGTACATATGCCCCCATCTGTTTTGTACTCGCACCATACTTTCCCTTGGGTCACTGACTCCAGTTTTTATCTACAGTATTTTGTCTTTTTCGGTAATCACGTAATTGAAGCCTTTAAAAATTTACAATATAATGGACTTTCTTGTAATCCTAAATTCTCTATTTGAAAGCAATGGGTCTCTACAATAATTTTTTACCGCGTATGGTGGAACGAGAGGTGGGCATTTTGATCACTCCCTTATTCAGATTACATGGACTGTAAACAGTGGTGGTAGCTACCCTGTTGGACTTTTCGACTATTGACGAGAATGCCCAGTAAGTTTGCTACCTATCATATTTCTGATTTTTCCCAATAGTTGCTTTCTTTGCAGTCATCATTTAAATGTTTTGTGACTTCTTCCAATTGAGTTAGTGAACTCTTTTTGCATACCTTTGGCATTCATCCACCAGAATATGTGGCAAGTCAACAAATATTTCCTTTTTGTCCATACCCTCTAGATTCTCTCTTGCTCCTAGATGCAAATACTACTCTTTTCCAATTTATCTAGGCAATAAATGGATTTGGGACCTTCTGATCCTCCGTTTTGTACGTTTTTTTCTTTTTTCACTAGGTCACACTTTTTTTTGCACCCGAGTAAATGTTTCACTTTCTTTAGAATGCATAAATTTTTACCTTTACCAACTATCTCAAATTCACCTTATTTATCCCCCAGTCCTGACGAAGAGCTTCTGAGTCCTCCCATGGCGATGAACCTTCAACATTACATATGTGTTAATCTCAAATATTAGGAAGTACTAACAGGTTCTTGTGACGCCTACTTGTCCACTTCATTGTGATACCAACTTCTAAAAACATGGGGGACCCATATCATACTGTTACTTTGCTTGTCTTCATTTTTGTTTGTAATGCACTCTTTGTACTGGGCACTGCTCAGCCCACACTTCTTTAAATGGTTTTGCAACTATTTTGATATTATACAAATGTAATGTAATGTAATGTAGTAATATCTTAAATAAATAATTTTCCTTTTGCACCACACTTTCTACCATAAATGAACCTCTGTTGTACTCTGTCTATGCCTACCCTTGGTTCTTCTCACCATAGGGAGCCCTGTCTTATATTATATTACCCAAAAGCAGATAGGCAGATAAATTGAAACATACACAGATTGATTACCAGAGCCAATTAACCCCACAGTGCCATCGTAGTATAACATTCTGAGGTTGCCAAACAACACAAGCTAGTGTCTTCAACAAACAAGCAACAGTAAGCACACAAGATCTTCAAGAGTTCTTTTTTATATTAAGAATGTTGTTTGCCAGTCACTGGGTAGAGGAGCACAGAATACCTATTGTGGACATCAATCAATCAGGGATCTGTAAAGTGTGGCTACTCACCCGTGAGGGTCTCAAGGAGCTGGGGAGGAGGGGCTGCTGATCCATCTTGGTGTGGAAGTTCAGTCGAAGAGCCAGGTCTTGAGGTCCTTCCTGAATTGGGTCAACAAAGCAGATTGCCTGAGGTGGAGAGGCAGGGTGTTCCAGGTCTTGGCGGCGAGGTAGGAGAAGGATCTGCCTACAGTTCTGGTCTTGTGGATCCATGGAACGGAGGCCAGGGCGAGTTAGGCGGAGCGGAGTTGTCTGGCTGGTGTGTGGAAAGTGAGGCGGTGGTTCAGATATTCTGGTCCGCGTCATTGAGAGCATTGTATGCATAATGCATATATAATTCTGATACCTTTTATTAACATTTGATCAATTGCTTACACATTTCTAATGGTAATACAAATAAACTAATGTGATTCTAAGAATATGTAGCCACTTAGGTTGGAGTCATGCTAGAATAGGTTGCTAGAATCGAATGAAGTCAAAATAATAAAAATGGGCCTTACGGTCAGTTATGGGCACAATTACATCGAAACAGGGAATGGCAAATAAGACCAAAGTGATCCCAAACTAGGTGAAAAGTATGAAAAAATGTATAGTGATCATTTGAATGAATTTTGATTGCATTGAGTGGCACATCCTTCTGGATATCTTCCAGTTAGATTTTAGCAGTATTCAACGTCCCAGGTGGCTCATGGAATTAAATGAGAACTGGAAATGTAGAGAATGAAATGAACAGCTGTTATATTAACATATCTACAAGTTATTACTCTGGAGTATGGAAATCTTCTGGCTTTGTCGTTGTGTCGTATGGCTTATACTTTCTCAAGTAAAACTGTGTAATTGTTGAACAATATAAAAAGACTGGTGCAAGATTGATTTTGAGCACCCCTCAGGATATGTTGGCCTATAGACCTGAACGCTTATAGTGCACCATATATACCCCTAACCTTATGGGGTAACAAATGGATGTGCAACTTCAGAACATGACAACCCTGACTTCCCAAGGAAATCGTGGTAACAGATCTAGAACCCTTTTGCTCTATTACTTATGCATACTTAAAGTGATACACATGAAATACGCAGTATGCAATTTCTTTATTGAAACATTGTCATTCTTGAATAAAATACTTGTGCTGCATTGAATAATAGAAGGAAACAGAATAAGATGCTTAGCATTATGAGAATGGTGAAAAAGATGAACAATTCAACCATTTTGCTGATTACAGAGGACTATATGCTTGCATACATGTACTGTAGTATAGTGTAATCCTGCCAAGCACATTCTACCCTATCATGTCTAAGGTGAAGGGATCTGCCAAATTACTATCGGGTGGTCAAACTCCCTATTACCTGTGTGTAAGTGTCAGCAAGTTGCCTGTCTTGGTGTAGAGTTGGACAGCATCCCTTCCATGACGTGACAGGAACCAGCTGAGCTTGAATTCCGTTATGGACCAACGTTTCAGTGCCAGCGAAATGCTTCTCTGAGTAAACAAAGGCTTGATGTCATACATACATGTGCATCCTCCATGTTACCATGTTAAAGACCAGTCAGGCCACTACTGTTTATTCTATTGTGATAACTCTGTCGGCAAGCGGACAAAAACAAATAACAACATCTTGCATGTTGAACTTAGCATTTGTACAGAACTGTCAATCTGTTCTGATAGAGTGCCTACGAAATGGTATTGTAAGCAAACTGATTTTGAGGAATGTTATCCTGTGTGTTCACGCAAATGAATGTGCATCAATTGGCATCATGTTTAGGGAGAGAAGGCAACTTAAGAGCGTGAGCATGTAAATATGGCATTTCTTAACTGGCCCAATACCGCCATGTGACGCCCACTCCTTGAACGTAAGGCGACTAAAATAAAGCTATCTAAATGCAATGCTAAACCTACATGAAAGCATTAAAACCCTTAAAACTAATGAAAAAGGCACCATTCTAGTTTGAGAATAAAAGCATACAGAGAGCCATATTTAAAAAGCATAAAAGGACATTAAAAAATGTGTTGAACAGTGGTGTAGAAAACTATTTAATATGTTAAAAACAAGTCTGAGTTAAAAAAATATTCACACAATTCGAAACTAATAGATTGTTTATATGTTTCAAGGAAAAGACAACACATTGCTGTTCCCAGCAACTGCAGACAATGATTCCAATGCATCAGATCTGTAGAGCAAAGATGTTCCTGTCCATCCACCTCAGCGTCCACCAAGGGAGGAACAGCTGGTGCTCATTCCGCAGATGAAGAGCCAGGATCCAGATCACCAGGAGCCGAAGCATCCCAGGAGGTCTCATAATATGCATTCAGGAGCAATGACAAGCTACAGTACAAGTGAGCCGTTACCAGGCCCACCAGTAGGGGGATGTCAAGAGGTTGAACCAATTGCAATCCCAAGCATATGTCCATGAAACACTCGAAAGTGCAAAGGGGGGGGCGTGGCCAAGATGGCGGTGTGAGCAGCCGGAGGACTCCCGGGCTCCCGCCGACGGCCTGAATAGCACCGGCTCCTGTCCGCCGTAGCGAGCATCAACTGTGGTGGCTGGAGCGCCCCGGTTCGGAGGAGGGCCCTTTGTGCCTCCGGTGCCGTCAGAGACAGCTGAGGCGAATCCCTGGGCTCCGGAGTCGGAGGCGTCCGTGCTGTGGTCGTGCCTCGGACTGGAGGTGCGGCGGGGCGTACGGCTGGAGAGGCCCGGGAGAGAGCTGCTGTGATCGCTTGGCCTGGGGGCGGTGGTGCGGCCCCCGGAGAAAAGACCCAGACGGCAGGAAGCGGGGGAGGCTCGGGCTGCACGGCGTCGTTGCGGCCTAGTGAGAAGTCTGGGAGAGGCGCCCGGGCTGCCATCTTGGGATCAGCGCAGCCCGGGTCTGGCAGCGTGGAGAAGAGGAGCCGGTGGAGACCCGACCCCCCCGGTGTAGAGTGTGCCCTGCGAGCCGCCCTGTTCACTGACAGAGCCCCGGGACTCAGGAGAAGCGGCACTGAGACAGGTGAGCGGAGGGGGGACCCCGGCGCAACCACTGGGTGAATTGCGGGAGGAGCAGACGATCTGGCCTTGGGGGGGCCCTCCTGCGCTTCAGGGATCGCTAGAGCCGTCTGACTGCGGTGCTCATTGGTGAGTGCCAGTCCCCCGAGAGCTGCTTGTGGGGGTGCAGGCTGGTGCGGACACCCTCTGTGTGTGGCTCAAGCTTCGGGACTGCTGAAATACGTCATCCTCCGAGCACGGGGGCATACAGAACCGCTCCAAGACTTGAGGTGAAGTGGCCAGGGAGCCGGACAGACTTGAGGGGCCCAGGAATGCTTATGCCTGTGGCGAAGCCAGACTGATCAGGATACTGGGCCAAGTGAGAGGAGGCGGTCAGCAGAGGCCTGGCTAGTGCTTGGGAGGGCCTGCTGGGGAGCGAGCTGCGCCATAGCCAGTGGCGGGCCTGGGTCCCTGAACTGCGGTGGCCCTGCTGGGAGATTTGGAGTGCAGCTGGACTCCCTAGTCGGCCTTGTTGCTGCGCAGAGTGGGGGTCTCTGCAGGAGCTGTGCTGCTTGCGGGGCTGATCGGGTCTGTACTTTGAAGGCCTAACGAGGGGAGTACATGGACCATTGATCCTACCGGCGGTGGTGGCTGGTGACTTTGACTTTGGCTTTGTCCTCTGTGGAAGGTGTGTTTGCAGTGGCTGGAGGGCTTGTGAAATGGTGGTGGGCGACGGCCCAGCCTGGTGGAACAGTGCAGCGAGTGGCGGATAGCTGCCTGCGGAAGGCACTGGAACTAGCGATGGGCGGTGTCCACTACTAGGGGACGCAAGGATAAAACAGTGAAGCACCTCTTTGCCAAGGTTCAAGCAAACCAGCAACGCGAGGCCATGGCGTCTGCTTCGCCACAGGCACCTCAGAGCCTATCATCAAGGCCTTTCTAGAGTCCCTATTCACGTCGCTGCGGGAAGATATCCACATCCTGAAAGCGGAATTTGCCAGTGAAATCAAAGATATAAGACGGTCTCGGAGAACGGGTGGCCGAACTAGAGACCAAGAGGGATAACAAAAACTCTGAGCTCGCAGCAATGCAGCAAGAAATTATACGGCTCCACAACCAGCAGGTTGACCTTCAACTACACATGGAGGATTTGGAGAACCGGTCGAGGAGACATAATGTCCGCATCAGGAACGTGGCAATGACTGAGTCAACAAAGGATCTGTTTCTTTTTGCGAAGACACTGTTTAATCACATCCTGGGGTGCCCGCTAGACTCGGAGCTTCGCCTGGACAGGGCTCATTGGGCTGGACCTCCGCTGGCTTCGCCGGCTCCCCCACCAGATATCCTGGTCTGTGTTCAAGATTTCCGCACAAAAGAGGAGATCTTCAGAAAGCCAGACAGATGCAACCACTCTCGTTTCAGGGTCAATCACCACTTTTATTCCAAGATCTCTTGGCCCTTACATTGCACAAACGTAGACTTCTTAAACCTGTCACGACCCACCTGCAGCAGCGAAATGTAACCTATAGCTGGGGCCACCCATTCCGACTAGTCTTTAAATTGGACAACAAGCTTTATCAGCTTGGATTGGTCTCTGAGGCTTGTCGCCTGTTGGACATCGACCGGCCTGCCGTAGAAAGTGAGGGTCGGGGTCCGGTCCCTGATACGGATGACTCCAGGCCCGATGGCGCCAGCAGGTCAGACGGCGTCGGGTGAAGAAACCCCCAGCAACAGTGATAGCGGAAGGCCAGAGAGCTGTTGTGGACACGGTTGCATCGAATGGTAGTCCGGCCCATAATGGTTGACATTACATGACATTTACAGTCTGATGGCTTTATTCATATGCTGTTTGGCCGTTGGCGGGAGGGAGATCACTTGAATTTAAACTGGAATACCTCGTTTCAATATTTTTCTGATCATCTAGGGATGATGGACTCTTTGGATATGTGTTTTTTGGTTGTTTCTGGGGTTCTGTTTTGCGGGGAGGGGTATGGTTCATTGTCCACCGAATGCCTTGGTCTGTGCTAAATTCCCACCCCCGGGCTCTTTGGGGCTTGATATCCTGCGAGCTGATGCGCCCCTTGTTGCTAGAGCGCCTTTCTTGCTGGCTACACCCCCCCTAGGTTAGATGCCGGTCGCAGAACTTAAAATACTCACACTCAATGTGCTGGGGCCAAACAACCCAGTAAAGCGCTGGGCAGTCTTGCTATGCTTAGAGCACTCCCAGGCCGATATTTGCCTCCTGCAGGAGACACATCTCTTACAGAGTGATTGACATCGTCTCCGGTCCCAGACATTTCCCCTTCAAATATTTTCCTCCAACTCCACCAAGACGGCGGGGGTTTCTGTATTGGTGGCCCAGAAGTTTAGGGGCAAGGTCCTACACAAATCAGCAGAGATCAGGGGGAGGTTATTGTCTTATAGGGTTTCTCTAGGGGACACCACGTTCACAGTGGGCACTGTATATGGCCCTAATGAAGACAAGGAGAGGTTTTTTCACAAGGCCCTCACGGAGTTTACAACCACAACTGACCCCCACATTGTGCTAGGGAGCAACTTAAATTTAGTGTTTGACAATGTCTTAGACAGGTCGTGCCAGCCCGCTTCCCAGGCTAGCGCTCTCTCTGCGGAAGGTTTGTCCTGTTTAGCTGATCTGGGCTTCAAGGACCTCTGGCGTAGCTTCCACCCGGGTGAGAGGGATTATTCTTACTACTCTAACGCACATAAGACATACGCTCGCCTTGATTATCTGCTTGCATCCACACCTACAGAAGCGCTCGCTACTAAGGTGGAAATGGGGGTAGCCTCACTCTCTGACCCCGCACCAGTGACGGTGGTCCTCTCTCTTCCCGCGCTGCAGTGTGCGCGCAGGACTTGATGACTCAGAGAGACGCTATTACATCGGAAAGAGGTGACTACCCAGATACAGCGCGTTATTTCAGATTACCTCTCACATAACAGCAACACAGACACTACACTTGCCACACAGTGGGCTGCCCTGAAGGCTGTCCTTCGAGGGGAGTTCATTGCAATCTTGGTCGTGGAGAATGTAGAGCGACAGGGCAGAAGAGATGAACTCACTCAGCGGACCAGAGAGCTGGAACAAATGCACCAGAGAACAGGGGCCCCAAGGATATGGAAGCAGTTCAAAGCGGCTCGACAGCAGCTAGCGGCCCTTGACCAAGATCGGGCGGAATTTGCGGCTCTGCGGCTACGCCATGCATATTACACTGGAGGGGATAGGTGCAGGCGCCTACTTGCGCATAAACTGCGGGAAGTGAGGCAGCGGCAGGCGGTCCGGGATATCCTTCGGGTAGATGGTAGACGGTTCACGGAGGACCATGAGATTGCGAGCCACTTCAGCGACTTTTACGCTGATCTCTATTCCGCAGACCCTCCTGCGGACCATGATGGTGTTGACTTCCTGACCTCTGTTCCTCTTCCGGCCCTTTTACAGGGCCAGGCAGAACACCTGGAGCGTGACATTCGGCCAAAGGAGGTTATCTCAGCCATTTCTCACCTTAAAATAGCGAAATCACCGGGTCCGGATGGTTTCCTAACGAGTTTTTATAAAACATTCTGTGCCCAGGTTGCCCCTTTACTCATGCGCCTCTTTAACCCCTTTTCGGAGCCGGAAGCGATCCCTGGGGACGTTTTGGAGGCCTCCATTGCTGGTATACCTAAACCGGGGAAAGACCGATCGCTGTGTGGGGCATATTGCCCTATTTCTTTACTCAATGTAGTTCTTAAACTATATACGGGGTGTAACGGGTGCGGGGACTGGGGACAAGGGGACAGGATGAAGGGCAACAGTCGTGTTTTTGTTAACACGGGTTTTATTGAATCCAACAGAAAATCAGAACAAGTCCTTCTATTTAGGGTGGTTCGGCGTGGAGACCGGCTTCGGGAGTTTCTCCGATTCCGGGGCTTGACTGTCACAGTCCCACGATAGCCGGCCTGGCTTCGTCGGGGCTTGGCGTCTTCCGGGTCCGTCTTTGCGCCTCGACTCGCGGGACCATAAAGAAACAAAAGAAATGCAGTACGTGAGGTCAAGGTCCTACACGGAACCACAGGCAGGGAAAAGGAGTGAGGAGTCATAACAACCCGTGCTCCGATGCTATGTACAAGTGCTGGGACGGGGTGTGCTCAGGGTAGGGGAACCGGGACAAGGGGGAAACCACTAATGTACAATGGGGCCGCCCTTTCGTCCCACCCAACCCCTGATCTTACTACGCACCTGGGCAAGCCACACACCTCCCCCGGGTGAGTGGCTGGGCGGCTCGTGGGTCCGTTGGCCTCCAGGCGTCTCCTCCGATGTCGTGACCTCTTCTCCGGTATTCGCCACCTCCGCTCCTCTCGCTTCCTTCTTCCTCCGACCGCTCCGCTCTGTATCTCTCCAACCTCCCTCCTCCTCTCCACTCCGGGTGTACAAGCACACCTCGTCTCTCGGTGTTTCCGCATTTGACGGCATCGCGTCGGCCTGTGATCCCGCCCACTCGAACTCAGCCTGAGATTTAAAGGGCCAGTCACGCTCACCCTCCATGCGTGATGCAGTCTCGAATTCGGACCCTCGGTAGTCCATCTGCTGAGGAAGACAAGAGGGGGTGAATGAGGGGTTTCTCAGAGTCTCATAGGGTTGTACAAGGTCATCCCTGTTAACGGGTCTAGTAGGCGAGGTCGTCCCGTTACACGGGATTCTAGTTGCTCGACTGGCTCCGCACATGGGAAGCCTTGTCGATCCAGACCAAGCCGGGTTCATACCGGAACACCAGACCTCCGATAACACTAAGCGGGCATTCCACCTTATTGAAAAGGCCCCCCCGCACGGAAGGGGAATATATGATGCTGGCCATCGACGCCGAGAAGGCGTTTGATAGGGTCCACTTGCCCTACTTGGAGAAGGTTCTGGGGAAGGCGGTCTGGGCCCGAAGTTCTGCGCTCGAGTGATGAACTGCTACAAATTCCCGACGGCCACAGTACGGGTTAATGGCTATACATTACCCCGGTTTGTTATCGAGAGGGGTACGAGGCAGGGGTGCCCATTGTCGCCCCTACTTTTTGCTCTTTATGTGAAACCACTAGAGAAACTCATGAGGCCTGACCCGCAGGTAACAGGGATTAAATTTGGGGGCCATGTCCACACAATTAGCTTATGCGCCGATGATGTTTTGATCTCACTGTCTCGTACGAGGGACTCCCTACCTGTGTGTCTTGGGGGCCTGGAGGTCTTTGGACGAGTATCTGGGTTCAAAGTCAACATGAGCAAGTCGATGGCCCTCGACCTATCCCTAAGAAGCCCACTCTGGCTTTTTTGCAGGCCTAGTTCCCCATTCAGTGGGTGACAGAAGCTGTACCGTACCTGGGGATTCAGCTTGCTTCTTCCCTGTCGGAGACCGTCATTATCAATTATGCCCAGCTACTACAGAAAATACGGCGGGAGCTGGGGCGGTGGAGACACTACCCATTGTCGTGGCTGGGCAATGTTGCGACAGTCAAGATGACTGTTCTCCCTCAGATTTTGTACCTTTTTCGCACAATCCCCTCCGCCCACCTCTTGGCTGGATAAAACAGATGCAGTCTGAGTTGGCACAGTTCATTTGGAATGGGAGGAAACGACGCCTGAAGTTGCGACTGGCGATGTTGCCCCCCGTACAGGGAGGAATTGGCATACCGGATCTGGCGGCGTACTTTCAGGCTGCTCAACTCCGCTTCTTGGTGGAGTGGAGCAGGTGGGAATCTGAAAAACATTGGCTATTTCAAGACCAAGCCATTGCTGGTCGACCACTGCAATAGATTCCATTCTTATGCAGACAGCATAGACCCCATAACCTGTATGCCTCTCACATCATGAGGGTTCCGTTGGAGGTCTGAGACCGGACGAACATGAGCCATGAACTCACAACTTTTCCGTCTCCTCTTACCCCTATTGTGGACAACCCAGATTTTGCACCCGGAAGGGACTTGGTTGCTTACGCGAGGTGGAGATCTGCAGGTGGCCGGTTTCTTTTTCACATGTACACGCAGGAGGGCATTATCCCATTACCCCTGTTTCAACAAGAATTCGGGCTGCCAGAATCTGAGAGACTCAGATACCTGCAGGTGAGACATTGGGCGCTCAGTGAACAAGTACACCCCACGGCAGATAGACACCTCACTTTTTACGAACATTGGTTAATCACGCGCAAGACAGATAAACAACTGATCTCAGATCTCTATAAGATGCTTCAGGGCAAACACATACACACAGTGCTGGCAGGGCGCGCTGGGAGAGGGAATTGGGCAGGACACTTAACCACAAAGAATGGGAGGGGATCTATTATAGAGCCCGACACTCAGCGTTTCACATGGGGCTTACAGACACCCTCACAAAGATAGCGACTTATTGGTACTACACCCCAGCGCGTCTCCACGAGATGGATCGTGCTAAAGAAGCACTGTGCTGGCGCGGCTGCGGACAGGTGGGCATGTTGGTGCACTTACTCTGGGAATGCACACAGCTCCAGGGATATTGGAAGCAGATATTAGATGAGGTGGACACCCATTTTGACACACAGATCCCACGTCTCCCATCGTATGTCCTGCTAGGACTCCCAAACGCCCTAACGTACCCGCTGCGCTCCCGCAGGGGCCGTTTGATAGCCATTGCACTGGGATCAGCGATGCAGAAAATACTTGCGCACTGGCCTTTGGATGGTGCTTGGAATGGAAAAGCTCTCGCTGTCAAGGGCGGGAGAGAGTGGCAAATACTCAGAGCTATGGCAGCCCTTCTTGTCTTTGTTGGCCTCAGAATTTCAGGAGATCACTTCTCCTAGGTACCTCCGACTATTGCGCCTCACAGACACAGGACAGGAGCAAACCAATAGAGAAAGTGGGGGGTTGGTTGAGGGTAGGCGGTGGACATGGACCTTGGGTATTGGGTGGGTAAGGTGGATGGTGGTTTAGGGGGAGGGGGGAGGTTTCTGTTATACAGGTTCTTAATTTTTATTTTTGTAGATTGTAGGATTGCACGCATCAGCCTATATTGGTTTAAAGAGGCACTAGTACAGATGTTCTTATTAGCCCTTGCTCCCTTGCCTATATGACGCCTAGATGGGCGCGGTCGATGTCTGTAACCTGTGATTTTGCATTGCAATCCATTAATAAAAATTATGTAATACTGAAAGTGCAAAGCAGACAGTAGAAAACGGGATGCACGTAAGTGTAGGCAACAAAGGGGGGACATTGTTCCAGGGTGAGAAGCGCAAAAGTCACTACCTCACTTCCTACAAAGTGGGGGGAAAAAACAAGGAGGAAAGATAAATGTAACTTCCAGGCAGGCGGCAGGAGGCAGGCGGCAGGCGGCAGGCGGCAGGACGGGGCAGGTTGATCGGAGCCGACACCCGAGCTAATATCCCGATAAGGTGCAAGCACCCTACGCCATACGCCTAAGGAGCACTTTTACCCCCCCATTAGGTCACGGTCAGGAGTGGAATCAACTATTTAATGATATACCTGGACTAAAGGACTCTTAGTCCCAGGCCCCCACTGATCATCCGAAGGGAAAAACGTATCCCTCTACCATTATTTTTCATGTGCACGACAACACTTTCACAGTTCAATCTGGTCCTGATGAAATGCCATGGATTGTTACGACCACAGAGGTGTAAAACATGTCGACCTTATAGTTACCTAGGCACATCACGCCTACAGGGGTAACTCATCAACCTAAGGATTTTTTATTCTGACAAGGGTACCACTTTATTAAAGCATTTTTTGGTAACTCTTAGGCAGTTTTAACGCTCTGCACGCACTTAATCACCCTCCACTGAGGACTCATTCACACACCCACACACATCAAACGGCACCTCTGAAAAAGTGACCCTTCGGGGGACCTGTAGGGCATTGCAGCGCCGGCCCGTCGAGGAGCAACTGCCCGATGATGAATTATGACATCCTTAGGGGTGTGTGAAGGCAACAAGAGACAAGACTTGTTCTTCCCCACTGAGTCCCAGACCTAGGACATTTCTCTTTCCTCCTTGTTTTTCTTCTCCCATTTTATCGGAAGTAATGTAGTGACTTTTGTACTTCTCACCCTGCAACAGTGTCCCCCCTTTGTTGCCTTCATGGTTAGTATGGAGCACTGACACTGGACCATTAACTAGCTCCTGGCCCCCTCTCCCTTCTTTTTTGACATTGCACGTAAGTGTAGCCAGGCAGGTCAAAAGGATAAGAACCAATAGTTGTTCAGTTCCTGAAGTAAGGGTCAGCCAAAGCACTGTATCATACGTTCACGACACAGTAGCATGTGTGTTAAAAAAGTGTGCCACTTCCACCATGTTAGACATGTTAAACATGCGGTGCACAAGATCCCCAAAATGGTGTGGGAAGTTAGTGCGGAGTAGTGACTGTGTCTCAGAAAAGGACCTTGCAACCTGAAGATCAAATGTCTCCCTTGCAACTGTGAAGGCCACACCTTTCTGGAACAATAAGTATTTCAGTCTGCTTAAAGCATCAAAATGCAAATTTGTAAGCTTTATCGAAGGCCAAAGCGTCGCATCTCTAACATGTGCGGAAAGGTGTACAGCAAGTCACAACCGCAGTGACTGTTACCAGATAGGCAATGCCCGGTCGTATCCCACAGCAGCCTTGCTCTTTCGGAATGCTTGAAAAGTTTCAGCGCTCCGTCCATCATCTCCTTGTGTTTGCTTTGTTTGCCCTAAGTTGACAGGGTATGCCCAGATATGGGTCCCTTGCTCACTTTGCCACTGGATTTAAGCTAGCCTGGCTGATAAAGGGTGTTACCCAGAAACTGGTCCCAGTATGCTTGTTTCCGGTTCTAGGAAGACCTGGCTTGGCAGTTCAGGCTGGACTGTTCCCATGAGGCACAGGGTCAAGACTGATTTGCATATAGCTGGGTCTGAACTGAGGTGGTGAAGAGAGCTAAAGAATGATGATGGATTCAACCCAGATCTATGACTGTGTGTGAGTTTGAAAAGTTTCAGCGCTCCCTCCATCATCTTCTTGTGTTTGCTTTTTTTGCCCTAAGTTGGCAGGGTATGCCCAGACGTGGGTCCCTTGCTCACTTTGCCACTGGATTCAAGCTAGCCTGGCTGATGAAGGGTGTTACCCAGAACCGGTTCCAGGATACTTGTTTCTAGTTCAGGGAAAACCTGGCTAGGCAGTTCAGGCTGGACTGTTCCCATGAGGCACAGGATCAAGACTGATTTGCATATAGCTGGGTCTGAACTGAGGTGGCGAAGAGAGCCAAAGAATGATGATGAATTCAACCCAGATCTGTAACGGGGGGTGAGTGTCTAAAACGTTTCAGAGCTCCGTCCATCATCTCATTGTGTTTACTTCATTAGGAAGAGGGTATTCCTTTTTGTATTGCAGGTCTGCTTAAGTTTGTAGTGTAGAGTCAAATCTGTAGTTTACATTTGTTGTGATGAGAGAGTTGGCCCACTGTGTCCAGCACAGATGTAAAGCCTTAGCGTTAGGAATACTGGCCTTCATGACAGCCTCAAGGGTGCAATCAGGAGTCACAGCACAAATGCCTTTCCCTTAAGCCAAGGATCTTTCTCTCACTATACCAGTCTATACCGCCATCAGGATCTTTTCTGTCAGTGCAAAGCGCATCTCAGCATTGGTGTATGAAGGTGATATATATGTAATTAGTACAGTGTCGCCTATGTTGAATGTATCACAGGTACATCCTGATACACTCGCCATTATACGGATCACCAGGTTGGTTGTGTTTACATGTGGGTGTAAGTGTGTTGAAGCTAGCATGTCAGTTTCTACTGAACGTAAGAGTTGTGTGTTCAGTTGTCCAATATGTGCTTGAAAAGTCTGGACGCATCAAGTTGTAGAATGTTTTCACCTGCTCTGCGTAATTTGGGATGCAAGATCTGCCAAATTTCAGGAAACACAAAACCGATTAGAGTTTTTTAAAGGTTTTGTTTTGGTTGTAGAAATGCACACTTCTTGAAGAAATGTGTTGCTAGGCTTTTGCCTTCACCTGACAGTTTTTTGTCCTAAAAATAGGACATTGAGGTGGCTATTTTTTTATTTTATTTAAATTGTAACCCATTTGAGCAAATCCCAATATTATGTGATCTACTCTGGCCAAGTGTGTTGAAAGGTAATCATTCACCAGATAGATGTCATCGACGTATGACAATGCCTGGTCATCATATTCTTGCAAAAGTTCTGTTACCTAGGCTGAAAACAATCCCGGGCTGTTCTTATACCCTTGAGGCAAACAACAGAACTGCTTCAGAGACCCGAACAAGCTAACTGCTGTCAAATACCTGCTTTCAGGCACTAGATTTTGGTAGAAAAATCCATTAGAGATGTGTAGGGTTGTTTTGTATTTCTTTTGCACTATGTTGTTCAACTCAAAGTAGCCTTCATGAATTATCGAATGTGCTGTCTGCTGTCATATTTGCATTTCTCCCCTGTGGAGGCATGCAAACATGACAGGACTGGGCCAGCTATGTGTAATGGCTCCTGAGACACTAGTCCACCAGATCTGCTATTGCATAGCCACCATGGAAGACTGAAAAAGTATTCTACAGCCAGTTTAGAACCAGAGAGGCCTTCACCGCTGCAGGCCACCAATTCTAGCCTGTTTTAATAGGATGGACGTAGAGCTTAGCTGCAGACTTGTGAAATACCTGGGTAAACTTGAGCAGAAGATCTCAAGTGTATTGCATGCCCTGACTAGCACAGGAACAGAATATCAGAACAAACACCAGTCTAGCGATTAAAAGACAAGGGGATGTTGCTGAGTCTAATAATAAGGGTCATACCGGCCTCATAAGGCTCTGAGCACTACAGCACTTTAACACGCTGCTTTTATAATTATCTTTTGATATCCTTATTATGTAATGTTTTTGATATGGCCTGTCGTGCAACGGTTTAAATTAACTGCGCATATAACAAGACTAAACAAAAAAAACAACTTTAAATTACAGACTGAATACCCAGAGTGCTGCCTGACATGGACCCTGAGCTCCCCTTCATACAGAGAGCTAATGAGCCCAGTAATAAAACACTCCAGGTAACCCAGCATGATACATAATGATACATTTTCTTAAACTTTCATGTGGAGTTTCTTTTTATTTATTTAATAAGGAAAATTGAAAAAGCCTCGCGGTCTCGCACAAAAATTTCCAAATCTGTCAAAGAGTTAGGAATTGAAACATTAAGAGTGGAAGAGCATCTGGTTTAACTTTACCCAATCAGTCTTAAGTTCTATTATCTGTTTACTTTTACTACTTGTATTTCACTTTTAATATGGACACTGAAGTTTTTTCACTTCTCAAGGGGCTGCTAATAATCCCTTGGCACAGGTTCCATATTTTTTTAAGAAAAGCAGTGTTTTTGAAGCAAGCAGGCTTTCAGTCCATAAGTTCAATGACAGCGGTTTTTTACTGAGTGAAAACACAGTGTGTACTAAAGAGTAACGGCAACTCAAGTATTTCATGAGTTCAATAAATCATTTGGTCAATTTGGAGTCGTTATGCTTCCCTTTGAGAATGTTAGATACTTTGTTCAGTTCAGAATGAGCCCCTGACTATGTGATACGTCTGTCCATTTTCTCGGTTGATGACCCCTTCTATTTCTTGTTGTGTACCAGAATGTATTTTGGTTGTTTCAGGCACCTTAGCGTCTTCTGGTAAAATAGATCCTTAGTTCAGTTTGGAGCCGTTCGTATTACTCCATGGGTAGCATAGTACATTTTTTAAGTTCAGGCCTTCTTTATTTTTTCTTTGTTATCTGAAGCCCCTACATATCTCCACGGATATGGCACTTATTTAATTCAGTTCACAATTCCTCTGTGCTTCGGTCTGGGGGTGTTAGCTCATCTGTTTGGATGAGCGCGGCCATAGGTCTATCTGTGCATGCTAGAATCTTTGATCGGTTCACGACCTCTTCCGGGTGTCTTGGGTTGTTTATTCAATTGTCACCCTATACTATGCATATATGTCCCTGGGTATGTTAGTTCCTTTATTCTGTCGAAGCGCTCTTCACTTCTCCTTGGATACATTGTTCAAATGAAGCCCAGTATTTTCATGATTAAGTGGGTCAACCTTGGTGCTGTTCATGTCAAGATGACTGTGACATGCCCCCGCTGGGGATCCTAATCTCTCATGCTTTAAGCTGCTGAGTTGCGCAATTTTCCAGTGAATATTCACCAGGGTTCTTGAAAGATGGAGGCTGCGGCTGAGCACTACACAGGGGGATCGTTCACAATCCTGTTCCAATATAGTGTCAGGAATTTGTTAGAGTGAAATTGGCTGCTAGGACCTTCAGTCCCCCAATCTCGGTCCTCCCTCCATCCCTCATAGAAGTCCAGCCTCTTCACTTCCCACGCTCAGGATTATGTCCGCCATTTCTGGAGGCACGGGAGGCAGTGAACATTGGAGTGTTTCAGCCGACCTGGTTCAGTTGAGTCATCAGTGATGGCCGGAGAGGTCCTGGAGAAGGAAGAGAGCATTGAAGAGATTACTTTAACGCTTCACTAAGTGACAGACATTGCTGAAGGAAATGTGTGTTATGCCAAACAGGACCCGATTCAATTATCTCACATGCAACACATATGCGTTTGGATCAGTCATAGTGGCTCACATAGCAAGTGCACTGACTTTTGCATGAAATGATGGATGTGCCTTTGTGCATACTGCACAAGTTGCATTGGTTTGCATGCATTATATGGGTTATTTTACAGTAACACAGGTTTAGGGTATCAATGTGTTGGTTCATGCATAGTAAAACTATTAGCACACTAGTCAAGCACATATGTTTACACGAGAAAGCATTGGGTTTAAGGTGAATGTTGTTAACACAGCGTATGGGTCTATGGTCCCAATATATATCAAAAGCACACTGCTTTATCTGTTTAGCATAGTCATAGAGGAACAGTAAATACTACTGTATTTATAACACTGGCTTTCTTGTACAGTGTATTAGTTCGTAGGCATACTCTATTGCTTTTCTTCATAATGAATTGGTTAATTAGTATTTTAATAACTAATACCCTATTTCTAAGAATGCTGAACACACCGGTCCAGATGTGTAACGTATTGACTGAGATGCATGATATATTGGTTTGCACTGATAATAAACTAGCTACATGCAAAGCACAGTGATTCATGTGCATTAATACTGCTCTATAAGAGTAACACATGGGTGCAAATATGAAATGTATTGGTTCATGTACATACTATATTTGGCTTATTGTTGTTATTCTGGTTTGTATGCTAACTATATTAGTTGAAATGTGCAACATGTTGGTTTGAAAGAATTACAATCTGAGTTGCATTCGTAATGTACTGGGTAGACATGGCAATTGCATGGTTAGGATACATAATATATTGTTTCACTCGTGATATAATGTTTGTAAGTGGAGTATATAGGTTGTAATGTACAAAGTATCAGTTTGAAAGCACCACATTCTAGTTTGTATACATGCCATACAGTCTCATGCATAACCTGTTTGTTTGCATGAATACCATATTGATTTGCCTGCGTAATGTACTGCTCAAAATACATATTTGGATGGTTCATGCACACATTGAATTGTTTTATTCTTGAAATCTACGTGTTTGTGTGTATATACACATATGTATTCAGTGAATGTATGGGTGAGTGACTGGTTGTGTGAATGTCTGTCTCTGTCTGTCAGTTGGTGTCTAAGTGGCTGTATCAATGAGTGAGTGGGTATGTGAGTTTCTGTATGGGTGAGTGATTGGTTTTCTGAGTACCTCTATGGGTGTCTGAGTAGGTGAGGGGGGTGTGACTGCCTGTATGGATGAGTGAGTGGGTGAGTCCGTGGCTGTATGGGTTAATGAGTGCATGTATGAGGGGCTGTATGGGTACGTGAGTGTGCGTATGGCTGTGTCGGTGAGTGAGTGCATGTGTCAGTGATATATGGGTGAGTAACTGGGTATGTGAAAGGCAGTATAAGTGAGTGATGGGATATGTGAGTGACAGTATGGGTGAGTGAGTGAATGTCAGGGTGGTTGTATGAGTAAGTGTGTGCTTGTGTCAGTGACTGTATAGGTGAATGAATGCATGTTAGTATCTGTATGAGTGAGTGAGTGTGTGTATAACTATGAGTGAGTAAGTGGCTTTGGGATTGACTATGGGTGAGTGAGTAGGTGCACAAGTAGCTTTATGCGTGACTGGCTCAGTATGTGAGTGGCTTTATGGGTTTAGGAGTAGATATGTCAGTGGCTGTAGTAGTGAGTGAGTGAGTGGGTGCAAGGGTGGCTGTATGGGTGAGTGAGTGGATGTGTGTGTTGATCTTTGAATTGATGAGTGGCTGTGTAATTACTGGTATCAGTGTGTAAATGGGTTTAAGAATGGTAGTGTGGAAGTTGGAGTGGGTATGTGAAAGGTTATATGGGGTGTGAGTGGGTCTTCAGAGATTCTCTGGATGATGTCATCAGTGATGTCACTGACCAAGGCATGAGTATGTAATATGTGAGATAATAAGCAGTGCATTGCGGGGTGTGAGTTATAGTTAGCTCACTAACTATAACAGCTGCATTTCACTGGTTTTGTATGAGTGAAACCTCGCCTAACTATTACATCCCTGTAACCTTTGTTCTTTTCTGTGAATTTCTAAGTTTTTTTAAACGCTAATTCCTAACTATAACGTCCCTGTAACCTTGCTTTTTTAATAAAATTTCTATGGTTTTTCAGTTGTTGTCTCGTTTGCAGAGTGGCAGAGAAAGGGGACTGGGCCTCTGAACAGCTCTCAGGAATCCTGCTGTGTATGATTTACCAGGAGGGCTTCTTAGCCACCAAGGTCCCTCAGGAGTAACGTGGACTTCATACGCCAACCAGTAGTGCACCAGGAGGTGCATTTGCAGAGTGGGGGAAAAAGGGGGAGAGGGCTCTGCAGACCTCTTAGCAGTGCTGCTGTGCGGGACTTAGAGGAGGTAACAGGAGGGGTAGTGGTGGTCTCTGGGGTGTGGTGTGTGCTGTACGGGCACCCGTGCATATTACAATAGGAAAAACCCAGGGTGGAGGCGGTCCCCAGGGTTTAATTAAACCCTAGGAGAGGGGCCCCATGCCCCCCCTCATTTTCTTTTAGCATGCCCCCAGGATTATGCACTCCTGGGGGCTTTTTTTTTTTTTTAAAGACGCATGGGAGTCAACATGTCTTTTTTTTTTCTTCCCCATTTGCCAGGGATTTTAGGATCTACCCGCGAAACCATGGCACAATAAAAAAAGCTTTTAAAACTGGGGGTCAGGTTATTCCTACCCTGCCCCTTTTCTTTATTTTTAACTTTTTTTCTGGGACTCCGCTTCAAGCCAAGTCCTAAAATGGCTGTCAGCACTTCCTGGTTCAAGTGTTGGCAGCCAACCAAATTTCAGCAGGGTTTCAGTAGGCTTTTGGGCTCCCCGATTTCTATATTTGTTAAAATTAAATGTCTCTGAAACTACTGAACGGATTTACACAAAATTACCAAAATCACGCTTTCTTGACCAACATCTAGTTTTCTGCCAAATTTTGTATAATTCCGTTCTGAGTTTCGGGCTGTAGTCGTGTTCAGAAAATAAAACAAATCCCCATAACTATAACATGAGAAATGTGTTTAGGGACCTCCTTTTTTCTTTGCTCCCACTTGACGGATCACTCCAAAACTTTCAACACAGCAGCTGAACCAAAAAGGGGAACTTTTGTGAAAATATAGTGAAAATTTGTCAAGCGGCCCCCACAAAACCACTCACACACCCAAACAACACACCCACTCACAGACTCACACGCCAACTTATACACACACACACAACCAGTCACACACCCACCCACCCACCCACACAACCATTTACAAATCCACAGAATTACTCACACACACACACACACAGGAACTCCCACGCCCACATACACACACACACACACACCATACATCCACTCAGAGACCCAGAGAACCCCTCACACACCAACTCACAGACCTACACAGGCACTCACTCACACACCCACTTACACACGCACACAACCAACCACATACCCACTCAAACGTTAACAATCTCCTGAATTATGTGTGGTCACTTTTCAGTGTCAATTGTATGGAGGGAGAGTTCCATTAGGAGGTGCCATGGGATTGGAAGGCGCATCCATCATATCTCCTAAGTCTGTAAGGCTGGATCTGCAATAGTCATTGTTTGGCAGACCTGACGGGGTCGGTGTGATGGGTAAGGGGTGAACACTTTTGCACAGTAATTTGGTGTATTGAAGTTCGCTCTCCGTTTCGCAGGTATTCCATATAGGGAATGTATGTCCGAACTGGTTAGGTTGCGGTGATTTAAACAGACAACAAGCAAACTGCAAGATGAATAGTCATGGGATTAGGGTGTTTTTCTGCATGCAGTGAAGCATCTTTGAAAGATGAAGGTGGTGGAAATCCCTCTTTGTTATCAGATTCACCAGAATGGTAAGTGAAAGATCCTTGGCAAAGAGTACTCACAGATTACAAGTTTTATCCACAGGGGTAGTGGGAAACCAGTCATGCAAGCCAGGCTAGAGAGAATGGTACTGGATTGATTGGGCCCGAAGAAGGATTTCGGTTTTGTTACCATTAATGAACATCCTTCTGTGTCACTGCGAAAGGCATTGGGCCATGCTGGGGAGGTTGTTAGGTTCTTCTTTAGACTACAGGTAAAGCCAAGTGTCATCTGCATAAATGTGGCATCTCAGCTAGTAAGAGTCACTTAGCAGGTAGCTGGTTCCCCCAGTGGGTGGCTAATTGGAGGGTGACACAGGGCTTTAGTGCCTTTGAAACATATGGGAAATTGGGGATGGGCCTGTAGTTTGTTATGTCATTTTGATCAGTAAATATGGATGTGATAATAGTTTGTTTGAGGGCCTTGAGAATAGTTCACCGGGCAGGGAGAAATTGATCATTCTGTTAGTATTGGAAGGCCTAGTTTGCTTACCTGTGCATTACCAAGATCCCAAGGAAAAGAAGGTTTCTTGAATGTGCCATGATATTTTATGTGCTTGATTCAACACATGGTGCAAAGTGGAAACCTGCCCAGTGAACGCTGGGGCGGCGCTGATATAAAGTACAACTCAGAGAAGGTTGGGAAATGTCAGGGCTATATGTGTTCGATGTGTATCTAACTTATTGGATAAGACAGGCAGAATGTGTCGCATAGATCTTAGGAGGAGCACTAAAATACCAGTGTACTCTGTAGAGCCCGGATTTAGAGTTCGGTATTCGGGTTACTCCATCACAAACGTGGCAGATACCCCATCCCCCTAATTATGATTGCTGTATGATATAATGCCATTATAATAAGGTGGGTGGGATATCGGGTATGTTTGTGATGAATTAACCACTCAGCCAAAGACCAAATTAGGCCCTAAGCAAAACAGAGGCAGTTTACAAGAGCTCATTGAGAGTGTCAGTGTGAAGCGCCAGTACTAATATATCAGTGCATACCTCAGTTTAGACAACAGATGCATTGTGTGTGATCTGTGTATGTTTTATTCTATTGCATGATGCATTTCTGGATAGAGCTGTCTTGTAGAAGCTTTGTTAACATTTGAAAACCACAATACCATGGTTGGAGTGGGTATGGAAATCTGAGAAGAAAAGTATAGCAAGAACTTTGTGGATGACTCAATACTGAGCTAGAAATGCATGTCCGACAGTACAGTGCTACGCTAGCCCCGAGGGAAAGTACTGGTGGGATGATGTAGGGGCTAGTGGTAGGTGTCAGCAGATAGCGGGGACAGTCATGCTGAGGCCCCACATTGGTGACTGAGTGTTGTTCACAGAGGGAAGCCCTCCCCTTGATGGAGAAACAGCTGCAACAGCATAAACCTGGCATAACTGCTGCTGGGGTGCAGCAACCACAGCATTACAGCTATGTGGAATGGCAATCGTCTTCTTATGTCCTGAGATGGGTCCCACCTCAGTCCAGGGATCGGGCAGGGCCGTGACTTAGAGATCTGATGAGCCATTGATACGGTGGATGCCCAACCGACTGTGAAAGAGAGAAATGGCCCACCACGGCTAGGATGGCCACCAGGAACCCCGTATTTGGATTAGCCCGCAACACATTGAGTTTAATCACTCTGTAAATGTGAAAAATCTTCTTTAAAACAAATGATTTCTTCAAATGTTTTGCACATTTTTAATACAAAAGTGTGCTTTTAAAAGTTCTCTTGTTTGCTCAGTGTCCATAGGGCTGATGGCTTCTGATGAAAAGTTACTATATGTGATGATGTCGGTTGGTGCAGTGTATTTCTACTTCATGTCAAGGTAGATAATTGATGCAGTATGATAAAGAGTGGGAATGTGTAAGCGCAATAAGTGTTTGATAGGAACTAAGGGTCATTTTTGGCAGAGTAGCCCATCTGCCAAACATTAAATCAAGGCCCAAAATCCTAATGTATTGGAGCTGTTAGATCACATGACTTCATGAACTTATGAAAGGCACAGTAATGATTGCTGTGAGAAATTTTCATGATATACAGTTCAATTCCTATGTTGCCCTTCATGTTTTTTTCTGAAATTAGAAATGTGTGAGAAAACATTTAGAAGTATTACCTTGATTTTTTAAAAACATTTCTCCCTCTAGTTAATAAGCGCAAAATGCTGGTTGTAATAGTAAGGGCTGTCATGTGGTACTTCCATGAATGTCCTTAATAAGAAAACTTGCTTGAGATAGATACTTCTAACTGCAAATTCTTATCCTTTTGATTATTCCACAGGTATCAGACTTGATCCGTATATTTGTCAAGCAGCACCCCTGCACACCAGTAGGTGGCACCATGGTGCACCTCATCAACGTTGTTTAATTCCAGACGTGACATACAGAGCTGCATATAACCACCACCCAAGGACACTGATGTCAGTTACTTTCTAGGCTCTCTACGCCTCCAGACGCAGAGGTCGACAGCAGCTTGATTGTGACCAGATCTCTAGGCATAGGACCTTTTTAGGTGGAAAAGAGTTCAGTTGACAGAACTGAGAAGCTGAAGGGTTGGTGAAGAATCTGCGGTTAGATAGATTATCCACCAGAAAGAGATTGGACCACACTCTCCTTCACCAATCAGATTCCACTAGGATAACTTTGGCCTGGCCGGTCCTGATCTTCTTCAGAACTGGGCAGGAGAAGTTGTGGCTATCTGGTCTACAGAAGTCCTGAGCTCCATTCTAGATGGAATGCGTCTCCAAGAGAGAGATGTATTGGAAACTCCAACTTTAAAAAATGTTGACATTATGTGTTCTCGACAGTGTTGAAAAGACTGAGCCAAGGTTCTCCCCATTTTCAGAAGACTTCCTGTGCAACCTCCAGATATAGCTGCCATTCATGATCCTCTGCGTGTGGTTGACTGAGTTAATCTGCGCTGGCATTCAAAGATCTCACAAGGTGTTGCATAACCAGAAAAATTCCCTGTTGATCCAGTCACTTCCATAGGCATAGTGCCTTCTGACAGAGTGTCCCCAGTTTTTGTTTTAGTTTTTAATGGCACCAGTTTTCCATTAAATCGGCACTTTCATAAACTGCATGAGCACTATTTGTCACTCACAATAAAGAATAACGGTAGGTGTAATCTTTGTGCTATTCTTTTGCGGACGCTCCTCATCACTCGCGGGTTAAGATCTTTCACGCAATTGACCGAGCATTAAGAATCAAACTCGCCACACTTTTAGAATGCTCCCCGTCACTCGTGGGTTATGGTTGTTTATATCTCAATAATCAGTGGCATTCTTCTGCTTGATAAAACTTACATTGGTTAATATTTAACTTGGAGATAATCCCCAGATGAAGGCACACTGGCCGATATGCATTGGGATTAAAGAACCTCGGGATTTGTGACACCAGCATACCAGAAACATCGCATTCTGGAAATTGAAGTTTGAAAATTGGATGAGATAATATTGTGATGTTACAACGATATAAAAAATTGAAGTTAACGGAAGTAGTATGTTTTATTAACAATACAATGAAAAGTTGAAACCTCTTTGAAGAACCTTTTACGCCAGTGCCCGGGAGACATACCCCATGTATATGGGAATGCAACCCACTTGATATTTATTACACTCTGGTTTAGATAGTGATACCCTGGAGCACAGTACACCCTTACAACTCTGTTTGTACCAGTGGCAGTGCACATTCTGATTCCTATATACTTAGAGTGTCCATGACCCCATCCTGCCTGTTTGTAGTACACCAGTAGTACATAAAGCTGGTGTTATCCATGAACACCTGCACCATCCTCCCTTTGATGAAAAGATGCCAAGATGATGGCCCACAACCCCAGTTGGAGTCAGCCCTCTGCTGAAGACCAGATGCCTCTGATCTCCACCTCTTACTGATGTCCTCTCCAACCCAGAAAAGATGCATCCATCACCACTATTTACACTGGGTGGGTAGGGAGAGGGGTCTGCCACTGACCCACTCACGGTCTAGGATTGACCACTGCCACCACTGCAGATTTCTTTCAGTCTCCTCCTAATTCTGCACATACTCAAACAAACACACCTGATGCTTTATCCACTAGGACTTCAGATCCCACATTATAACACAATTTACACGTTAAACCTCATCATCGCAACTATATAAAGGAGACTCGTTGGCCAGATTTACTAAAAAAGTAAAGTTGAATGCAGAGGTTTACACTTCAGTTGAACATGTTTTTGCAATTTTTTGCCGTTCACAAACCCATCCAAGAGGATTCTTGAAAAACTGTAACACTTGGAAGTTGCCAAGTACAATAGTGAGAAAGGCATGTAATTGTTTCTTGTGTTACCATTTCCAAAATGGCCAAGTAGGAAGCTGCCGGTGTCTAGTGTATATGTGTGCAGTGTAGGGGACTTCAGGAGGAAAGGCCTGCTTCAGACCCTAAGAGGAGCTTTCAGCTGGGTGTCCCGGGTGAATCCTGTGGTGGTGGGGGCGCCGAGGTATTCTCAGTGGCTTGTCGGAAGCATAGGAGTAGCATAGCCCATTCAGTGCAGATGTGATGCCAACGCAGTCCCTGTCCCTTCTTGTGACGGATCCACGGCAGCACCCCACTTACAGACTGCCCCTATCCAGGCCACCAAGGGACATGCTCCAGTGCACTGCGATTCCTCGCTTAGCTAGGAGAAGGGTTACAACGGTAAACCACGTCGGGACTTTGTGGTGTTTCCAGCAACAGAATATACCTAATGAGCAGGCCTCCCAGGTAGTAATGTCAGGAAGCCCCGTGACCTCATGCAGTGTGGTATGGATGATGCCCCAGTAGTGCTAGACGTCGGTACAGACAAAGAACACATGGAGAAATGCTGCACCAGGGGCCTGGCAACAGGAGCAGGAAAATTGTGACTCCGGGTAGTAGCAGTGAAGTTGCGCCAGTGTCAGGTAGGCTCGGTGTAGAACAAAGAATTGAATATTTGTGAGTTTCGGGATATTTCTTTTGAAATTCCCATTTGTGTCTCGTTTTTATAAGCGGTGCCGATGTAAGTTCCCGAATGGCCTTGGTCTATCCAGGTAGTTAAGTGACAGCCGGGGCCCATGGACAGTAGTGTGTGGAGTACCAGGTAAGTCGTGGGTTTGCCCGCAGACAGAGCCCAGAGGCGGGGGCAGTCCAAGATAATTTGTCGGTGGGGAAGGAACTGCCCTTGGGTGAGCCCCCTCTCCTCTGCCAGTTGGTCAAATGGGAGAAGCTACCCCTAAGCAAAAAGGGACTCTACTCCAAGAAGCGAGAGGTCTGCCCAGGCCTGTAGTGCAGGGGCAGTGTAGTAGCTCACGCCCTGGGGTAGGGCCACCAGTGGCAACAGTGGGGTGTAAAGCAGGATCACTAGAGACAGGCAATGGACTTGGAGCAAACAGGACCTCGCCACAGCTACCTGGATCAAATGGGTCGAGGTAAGCCGGGCTCCTGACAGGAGCAGTTGTCCGACTGCAGGTATCGATAAGTGCCCAGCCTCAGGGCATGCCTCTCCTAAATAACACCCTGCCATCCAGTGTGATAGCCACTGAATCTGTGCCGTGAGAAAATATGCTTCAAATGACGGGGTCCCAGATCTTCCCGGTCCACTGGAAACTGCATCGTAGCCAATGCAACTCACCGATGACCATCTCCCCAGATAAGGGAGCAGAGTAGGGAATGACTGGAAGGTTCGCAAATTGATTGAGAAGGTGAGGTAAAAGGACCATCTTCGCCAGGAAGAATTTCCCTATGGGGGCCAATGGAAGGATTCTCCAAAAACCTACTAGTGAGTGTATGCTCACCAGTACTCTATGATGGTTGCCCTCATTATGGGGAGGGTGGTAAAGTCCGACACACAGATGAGAGGTGTCTGCGGGCATCAGGTGAGGCAGGTATCGCAGATATGTACCTCCTTTGGGGGAAGGTCGGGGCTAAGAGGATAAATAGGGGATTTTGTCCAGGTAACCCTCAATCCAGCTGAGGCTGCAAAGTCTGCAAGCGTAGCTCATAGGGGCTCAAGGTCCATCGAGATGTCCCGTATGTAGTGTAGCAGGTCATCTGCGTACAGGGACACACACTGGGTATCGCCCTCCAATAGAATGTCCCAATATTTTCCCTCCCCACAGAGGATAACAGCCAAGGGCTCCATTGCCAAGCCAAAGAGTAGTGGGGAGAGAGGACATCCTTAACGCGTGTCCTGCGACACAAGGAAGGGAACCGAGATATGGTGGCCGAGATGAACACGAGAGAGAGTGTTTGAGTACAGAAACTTCATATAGGTCAAGAGCGTGAGGCTCACTCCCAAGTGCTGAAGCATGGCGAATAGATAGGGCAAGGATAAGGTATTGAACACCTTCTCCAAGTCCAGGACCAGACAAACAGCATGAGAGAAAAGACTTCTCACTCAAACCAGGACGTGGAACAGACGGTGAATGTTCTGTGAGGCCTGGGACAAACCCCCACTGGTACGGGTGCACCAGCACTGAAAGGATGTGGGCATATCAGTCTGCCAAGATATTATCAAAATTTTGTAATCTGTCGATAGATGGGCAATCGTCTATAGGAAACAGCAATGTTGGGGCTCTATCTGGTTTTAAAAATGAGGCAAAAAGAGATTAACGAAGTGAGCAAGCGAGCTCACTGTCTTTTAATGCTGCCTTGTACATGTGCGCCAATCGAGGCGCTAGAGGAGCAGAAAAGGTGCTGTAATATTCCAGTGGATGGCCATTTCGGTCCGGGCTTTATTGCGGGCCAAGGCCTAGATCGCCTGTTTCACATCAGTCAATGTAATCTCCGTGTCTAGGGAGATCCTCTCCTGTGGAGCGATCCGACACAGGATGAGGGTGGCGAAGAACTGACCTATCAGTTCCGAGCAGTCATGCTCTGTAGCCCTGTATACTTTGGCATAATAGTTGTAAAAAGCCTGTAGGATTTCAGCTTGGAAGTGGACTGGAGGGGGTGACTATCTCTGTAATGGGACGGGTGTGGGAGTCTTGGCGAATTAGCCAGGCCAAAATCGCCCCTGGTCTTTCCCCCTATTGATCCACCCTGGCGGCGTGCGCCTTAAAGTTATACCGCCGAAGGCCCGCCAGCACTGCTGCATAAGCAGTCTTTGGCTCCTGGATCTGAGTCGCAGACGTCGAATTGCCATCCGCAGCCTTGCTGAGAGTGAGAGCCACTAGCTTATGCTCCGTTGCTTGCAATTTTTGGTCCAGAGTTAAACGGACACCCACTATCTGTCAAATACATGCCCCAATGGTGACAAATTTAAAAGCTTCCCATTCCAGCATCCTAGAGGGTGCAGTATTGGCGCTTTCGGAGAAGTAGCAGGGGATGTTGTATTTTTACTCATATCAAAATACTGGATCCTCGAGGCAGTCACGCGGCAACCGCCAAGTGGAAACAGGGGGTGGAGGGGACCGCTATCTAAGGGTTATGAGATGCGCATCGGGATCTGAGAAAACACAACCTAGGTAGTCTGCACGATGGACAAGGTGGGCGATCAAGGGCGAGCACAGTAGGTGATCAAGGTGCACGCGAAGTTGTGCAGAATGGAGTGAAATGAATATAGTTTAGCCGTGGGATGTCGGCATCTCCATACATCTGTGAGTGACCAGCTGTTCTCAATAGTGTTCTGCTTGTGCCAGGGAGAGGTCGAGCATACAAATGCAATTTCCTCCAAGCATCCATGGCAACACTGTAAACTGGTCCAAGATGCCCGAGAGGGAGTCTCAGAAATGTCACCGTTCAGTGTTAGGTGCATAGATGCTACCTAGGAGTACTAATTGGCCATCTAGGAACCCCTCTAGAAATGCGCACCGCCCCTCCGTGTGAATCACCCTGCGAGTTTCCGTATCAATGCCCCGTGCAAATGCTAAGTAGATGGTGGTGGCGCAGAAGGTGACACCAGCTCTTACGCAGCTGGTCTAGTTCTTCAGCAGTAACGTATTTCTTAATAAGGCTATATATGCCTGCTGGTGCTTAATGTAACAGTAGACCATGTAGCGTTTGCGGGCAGTGTGCATAGCTCTTACATTCAGTGTGGAAACAGGTGTCAGATGTTGGGGTCATGGCAAGATAAAACCTGTGCAACGAGTGGAGGGACGGAAAGGGAAGCGCTCTCGAGTACTCATCATCGCCCAGGAAATAGCCATTTTCTAAGTTCAATGGCACCCGCCCACCACATAGTTGGGGCTAGAAGTAGGGGAAGGGCCAGATGATGGGGTAAGAACTGGGCAGGGACATGTTCCCAATACTGAGGACTTATTGCAACTGGCAGTATGTCCAAACCAAACATGGGGCAAGCGCACTAGTGTATCGTGGGGGAGAGCCTCGTATGCACCCAGAGCGATTGTCATGGGCAGCCCAAAAGAAACCAGAAAATCAGTTGGGGCCATGAGGAAACTGCACTACCAGCGTTTCGTTAACATTTGGATTGCGACATAGGCAAGAGTGAAAGGAGATAAGGAGATGCAACAGTTATCATTTAGATGAGCATGTACGCTGTTTGAAGGGTCACTAAGGGTGGGGTGGCTGACTCTGTTCGAGAGGTGCTTGAGTCTCTGTTGTCTTCCTCGGAGGTGAAGACTTGGAGGCCTCTTTCATCATCTGAAGTTACAGAGGTAGGTCCCAAATCTGCCACAGCCTGCAGGGCTCTCCTACATTCAGCAATGATTTGTTCTAGATTTCCTTTTCCCCCGGCATCGCTTGTTCCTGGTCCCCACGCTCATAATAGACTTTGTCCGGCCTTTAGAGGCCGAGGGTCATGTAGGTGATGGTCGATCCAGTCTGATGCTTCAGTCGGGTGAGTGAAGAAGGAGGTGGTACCATCATTAATTATCTTGTTGCACGCTGGGAACAGCAGTGAGTACTGTATCCCCCTCTGGCGAAGTCAGCATTTCACCTCTAGAAAGGACAAGCTTTGGCGCTGCACAGCTCAAGTGTAGTCGGGAAATGGCATGATGCGTTTGTCCTGCACTTTGATAGGTCTATTTTGTCTGGCAGCTCGAAGCACTGCGTCCCTGTCATGGAAGGGAAGAAGTTTCACTAGCAGTGGCTGAGGAAGGGACCCCAGAGGTGGGTGGTGCGCTGGGACCCGATGTGACCTCTCAATGGAGTAGAAGGTCGTTAAGTCTGAGGCTGGGGTGAAGGAGCTGAACCAGACCTCTACGTAAGTGATGGGGTCTGACCCCTCCGCTCCCCCTGGTAGTCCCAGAATCTGTTCGCTTCTCTGGGATCATCCCTCTAGGTCATCCACTCGACCCCCCCCCCCCCCAACTGCATGACACAGCTCTGAAGATCAGGGCCTCCTGGTAATCTTTTGCAAGGGGCGGTAGGGTAGAGAGGGCCCACAGGCCGGGATCCCATGTTCCACCGCCCCTCCACTGTGTGCTCTGTCAGGTGCCGCCATGATGGATGCGGCCCTCACAGCCAGACCTACTTTCTTCTCTGCCCTGCAGCCTCTGTCTCCCGGTGAAGGCAGGGCGCAGTCCGATACGTGTCCCACTGGTCGGCAGTGCCTCTGTGATGCTCCACTTGCCCAGATGTGCAACAATTGTTGGGCCTGCTCTCAAAGCATCAGGTAGACATGTTTGCCATCTTGACTGGCTGGGCTATGCCCCCCAAAAGTAGTCAGGCTTAACTTAGAGGCAAAGTGTAAGTATGTATGCAGTACTCAAAAACTAATAAAGTGAAAACACAATACAAGAAAAATCACACACAAACTTAGAAAAGTAGAGTAAAATTTGATACATTTGTTGACACCAAAATGACAAAAATTCAATCAGTAGAACCATAGTTATGAATTTTTGAGATTTGAGTACAATCTAGTGCTAAAAGATCAAAGCACTAACCGCAGACATCTAGTCACATCAGACCTGGGCAAAGTTGAAAGTTATGGCTGACTGCTGTGGAGCACAGTTTGATACATGACTTTGATTGGGCCCAGTCTCCGCTTACCTTCAGATTTAAAAGACATTTTGAAGAAAAATATCTGAGAAGGTAAAGTTCAGTGTGGTAAGGCAGCTGGGGGTGTCCAAGTAGGAGGCATCACCGTCGGGAAACCGCTGGACAAAATTGCAGTAAAGATTTTCTCATTTGGACTTAGTTTCATTTTTGGAAGTTGAAAATCTCCAGCAGGATGAAGCAGCAGGCTGTATCCAACACAGGTTCCAAGAGGCCGATACCTTTCCAGAGAGGAGCAGCTGAACATGATTTTATGCTGAGGAGAATGTAACAGAAGCTACTGCGAAGTCAGGCCAACTAGTGATGCACTTTGGTTGGATCAGTGAGCAGGTACGTCCCTGCCTCCTCTCAGGTTTTAGAGCACTTGGCTGGTTGAGCACATGTAGCACCACTTCCAAGGGTCTGGAACTGGGGGGCACTACTTGGAGATTCAGGATTCACTTCAGGCTGGATCAAGGTGCACTTTAAAAGTTGTTGTAGCTTTTTTGTCCTTGTAGCTCTGAACATAAGTCCAGCAAACTAGCCCTTGGCGTCACTCTGGTAGCCTTGGTTCAAGCAGAAAAGCACATCCCAAGCAGCAGGACAGTCCTCTGAGGGGACAGGGCAGGTTCCAGGCAGCAGAACAGTCCTCTTGGAGCAGCAGGGCAGTCCTCAGAAGTACAAAGAAGGTCATAGGCAGCAGGACAGTCATCTGAGAGGCCTCCACAGGCCTAGAAATGAACTGAAGAGTGGGTCGGAAGGTCCTATTTTTATACCTGGTGCCAGCTTTGAAGTGGAAGAAGCTTCTAGAGTTCCACCCCTCCCACAGATGGTCTTAGAATTTCCTGCCTACACAACATCCATGGATTTTGACACGTTACTGGTAGCCCTGGGAATGCGTCAAAATGCTACACCTTAACAGGGAAAATGTTTAATGACAGTGGAGGGCTTATGTGTAGACGGAGTGCCCTTTGTGCCTATTGTGACGAACAGCACAGCCGCGTGGCTACACCCACCCCATACACGCTATGCTAGGAAGCGAAGTACAGGGTCGTAGCTCCCAGACACCACAAATGATCTTAATACTGCAATACTTAAAGAGGAAGGCCCCCACGGTGGTACTGCTCCAAGAAACGCATTTGACGGGAATGGCCTGTAAATCATTAAACCGATGGGGGTTCAAAATGGCTGCACATGCAGAGTTCTCCTCCGGATCCCGAGGGGTTGTTATTCTAATACATAGGAGCTCTCCACTGGTGATCATGAAAACTTGGACGGATGACCAGGGGCGATTCTCAGCAATCACCTGTCAATTGGAGGGGCGCATATACAATATGATCTCAGTGTATATCCCCCCGACACTTCACCAGACAGCTTTCCACGACCTTGGGAAACTCTTGCTGGACTTACCCGAAGGCGAACTGATCATAGGGGGAGATCTCAATACAGTAACTGACGCGACTATCGACCGTAAACCACCCAGAGAGGAAAGTAGATCCAATCAGGCCCTAAGGGAATTTCTTCACGCCATGGGACTGACTGACATGTGGAGACTCAAGCACCCCACCGAGCACCAATACACTTTTTACTCTGGGGCGCATAACAGTCTCTCCCGTATAGATTATATACTGACATTAGCGATAGCCCCAAAGAAAGTCACGGCCATTGAGCACCTACCAAGAGGGATCTCAGACCACTCCCCGATAAAACGTACCTATACCACACAGCTCCCTAAAAAGGAGAGAATCTACCCTCTATACCCTGGCTACATACAGAACCGTAAGATTACCAAGGCATTAGTAACAACCACTGACCACTACTTTGCCGAAAATACATCGACAGTAGACTCACCGTGCATACTTTGGGAGGCATACAAATCAGTCATCAGGGGACAAGCCATCTCGACTATTACCCGGCACAAGCGGGAACACAGACAAACCATTGAGTCCCTAGAAGCTACAGCGCTGCAGGCAGAAAGGGCTCACGCCATGAACCCCAACGCTACCACAGCACAGACGCAGCTCAGGAATTCAGAGCCTATGCAGAGGATATGGCAAACGCTAGAGACTCAGACACGCTGCACAAGGTATATGAACTGGGGGACAAGACAGGAAAAATGCTTGCGTGGCTAGAAAAGAAGGAAAGGGCGGATAGATGGATTGCCCAATTGACACTGGGGGACGGTACTCTTACAACAGATCCCCAATTGATAGTGGAGGAGTTGGCAACCTACTATGAAAAGGTATACACACCACGAGTTATAGCGACAGTAGAGGATTGCATGCAGTTTCTAGATGACATACCACTGACCACTCTATCGTTAGAGGACATGGAAACACTTGAAGCCGACTTAACGGCGGAGGAGGTGGGAAAAGCATTGGCGGTGCTTCACACAGGCATAGCAATGGGACCTAATGGTCTACCGGTGGAGCTATATAAAAAGGTAGCAAGTAAGATCACCCCCCCCCCATCTGCTAAACATGTACACTGACTGCCTAATACAAGAGACGCTACCCAGAGACCAAAGATTGGCTACCATTGTGACGATACACAAGCCTGGTAAACCTCCGGAGCAGCCCTCTTCATATCGACCGATATCCCTCATAAACGCAGAAGCAAAGATATTGGCAAAAACACTGGCGCTCCGGCTGCAAACCCATCTTATGACGCCGGTCCACCCTGGCCAGTCAGGCTTCATGCCTGGACGTAACACTTCACTTAATCTACGACGCCTTAATGGTGTGCTGGCCCGTACCCCTCTGCTCCAAGAAGATGCGGCCATCCTTTCCTTAGACGCAACAATGGTGTTCGACCTCGTGGAATGACCATTCCTATTCGCAGTGCTTCGAAAGATGGGTTTTGGCCCCAAATTCTGTGGGTGGATTCAGTTGCTGTACGCACCACCCTTGGCACATGTGGTAGCGAATGGTCATATATCAAGGGAGATTGCACTGGATAGAGGGACACGGCAGGGCTGCCCGCTGTCCCTGCTCCTCTTTGCACTAATATTGCAACCACTCGCGACATGGATACGCGCGACACTGTTGCTTCGCGTGCTGACGTGGGAGGTAGATTGGGAAGACCAAATCTCCCTTTATGCGGATGACATGCTGATATATCTAACGTCCCCGACGGAGTCCCTGGTGGTCCTACTAGACATCCTCACAGCATATGGCGAGAGGTCAGGCTATACTATGAACCGGTCAAAATCACTGCTCTATTTACTGCACGGCCCAGTACCAACGCTTCCCCTAGATTGTCCCTTGCAAATTGTGAACAGGGGTTTCAAATACTTAGGAATCTATGTTACCCCCCAGGATTCTATATTTATGGACGAAAACCTGATGAAACCCCTAAGGAGACTGAAATCGGACGTTACACACTGGAGATCCCTCCCGCTGACGCTTCTGGGAAGGGCAGCACTTTTTAAAATGCTTGTACTCCAAAATACCCCTTTCCCGGTCCCACCTTCATATTTTAAGGCCATCGATGCAGAAATCTCCTCCTTATTATGGGACTGGAAACCTGCCCGCATAGCACAATCTAAATTGATACGCAGTTGGTATGACGGGGGAATAGCCTTGCCAAGCGTCAAGTTGTATTACTGGGCTGCACAACTAGCGATCATCAATCAATGGCTCCTCGCCCCACACGACGACCCAGCATACCGATTAGACAGGAATGTGTTGCCGGTAGATTGCTTGATGAAGGCCCTTTACACAAACAAAAGACGGCACACGCTGACAGGCCCCACGGCCCACACAATCAAAATTTGGCACACTGCACAGAGGGCTCTGGGATGGGAGAGAGTACTTACACTGGCCACTCCACTCTGGGAGACACGCCGCCTGGGCACCCTTGCGAACACTAAGGGGTTCAAACAATGGGCCCTTATAGACATTACACACATTGGCGATATGTGGGTGAGAGGGGAAATCATTCAGTTTACAGCTCTCCAAGAGAAGTATGGACTAGCAGACACTGAGCTATACCGCTATATTCAAATCAGGCATGCACTCCAAAGCGCTATCCCCCTAGGCACTAAACTAGCTGACTCCTCGCCCCTTGAAGATAGACTCCTCACAGACCACATGGATAAAAAAGCCATATCACAGACATACCGTAAACTAGTAAATAATCTCCCGGATCCTACGGTAGTCTTGCGAAGCAAATGGGAGGTGGAACTGGGAGACATAGAGGACTCAGACTGGATGGACGCGCTGGCGTCAGCCAGGGAGGCAGCGATCCCGTCTTGCTTAAAACTAGTACAACTTAAAGTACTACATTGTATATATTACCCTCGCACCACGATACACAAACTCGGGCACGCACTCGACCCACTCTGCCTTCAGGGATGCAGACAAATTGGAACATTCTTTCATATAATATGGGACTGCCCAAAGATACAAACCTACTGGGAGCAAGTCTTAAAAGAGATCGCAGAGGTGGGTGGGGTAGAGATCTAGAGAGACACCAAGTGCTGCCTACTGAATATATGGCAACCGACGGACCTGAACCTGGGGCTGCAAGCATGGGCAACGCTTGGGATGGCGACGGCAAAACGAAATATAGCAAGGAACCAGGGATCTGGGGTGAACCCCACGCAGTTGCAATAGGAGAATGATATGGATACAGCTATGGTAGCTGAAAAAGCAGTTTACACCCATCGGGGATGCCCTAAAAAATGGACAAGAATATGGGGGAAATTAAATGAATCCCGGGGGAGTATTTGTGAACCACCACATGCATCCTCGACCCCTGAAAGCAGCCCTTGACCTGAGGAGAGACCTTCAGCTAAGTCTATAACCGTTTAATGTGGGGGTGGGGGTAGGGGAGGTGAGGGAGGGATGTCTTTACTAAGGAACTGGAGATTGGAATGTATTAAGCAACCTTGTCATGTGCGCAGTGACCATATATTGCATTGTATCATTGCAAATGGAGACAACTGTAGTTTATTGATGTATGTAAAATCCTGAGACTGAAATGGAAATAATACGTTTTTATTAAAGAAAAAAAAATGCTACACCTTACCAGGTGATACGCAACGAGGAGCAATATGCTTATTTCTCCTTGTTATTTTGTCTTGTGTGCTGACTTGTGCAGCACACATTGAAAGAGGAGAATACCTCAGGGAATTGATTTTGTGCAAGATGGTGTCCCTTCCTGCACAAAAACAATCCCGTTTACAACACAGGTACCCTTGCATCATCGTGCCAGGGTGCCTGCATTGGCACTAGGCAGCACATTGTGCACCAGCACTGGGAAAATACAGGAATGCGCCATATTATGTTAAATACAGCACATTCTGGCCTTTTTTCCTGTGACGTAGCGCAGCAAGGTGGCTTGCATGATTAATGATAAATATGCCCCTTAATACCTTAGCCCCTTTAAACATGAAAGTTGAACTTACAGAAGTCTAATAAACAGCTCATTGATGACCTTCAGGGCCGACTGACTTTACCAGACATCGGGCATTTCCTCGGGAGGGTGTAAGGGTGGGGGCGGTTTTGCAGTGGTGCTGCAATATCAGCTCGCAGTAATAAAAGCAGCAGTGATATACACTTGCATCCCCCACATGCCCCTCCCCGCCTCCGGGGGCTGGTCTGACAAAACTGACAGGGCCGATTTGAGTTCCCAGTTAGTCCCTGATTACCTCTATCACCTAAAGCACTTGAAAGATGTTGACACAAATAAAGGTTAACTGCAGATCAAAGTGCCTGTAGAGTTCATTCTAGGGGTTACAAACCATCCTGCACTGAGGCTTATAAAGATTCTTTTCAAACTCACATCTTAAAGGCAGACAGCTCAACACGTTTCAATGTCTACAGCAAAATGGTGTCTCTTAACCAAAAGGCAAACCTTTGAAGTATCTCTGTGACAAACCCATGTTCTTCATTAGTAGAGAACATTTCCCAACCCTCTGCATCCAGCGGAACCCCTCCTTCCAGCACCTCTTTTTCCACCCACCAAGCTTACAAAGTTCCCCCCTAACACAGAGGATGAAGTCTCTAAAACCCTCACTTCCCCAACTTTAGGTATTTGCCATGTCAAACTGTAAAATCAGGTAAATACATAATTGAGGAAACCAAGTTGATATGAAGTAAATTTAATCCAGAGAATTATAAGGACCCATCCATCAAGCAGCAGGAGTCAGATGCAACTGATTCTCCCCATACACTAAAGATTCCATTGCCATGGAGCTGTTCAAAAGGTAACAATATGATGCATCACAGAAATAAGGAACTGTAATAGGACAATTTAAGAAAATACATAAGAACAATGTTACACATCTTCCTCTATACAATGAAAATAAAACAAAATAAAAAATAAATAATAGCACATTGAATAATAACACATTAACCTTCCATTACAAAGTCTTTGAACCTTGAAGGTTTTATTCTAGCTCTCACACCTCTCTCCCTAGAGAGTGTGGGAGAACTGGTAGCACTACTTTGATTGACCAAAGACCCAGCATTAGTTGGATTAACCACGGATCCATGAATCTCCAGTCTTAATAGCATTGGTTAACAATTTACCACCTTGTGTGGTCTTTAAAATAAACCTGAAGCTTTACGTCGCATGGGGGCTCTAATCATGACCCAATCACCAACATTAACAAAGGTGGTTTTAACAGCTTTCCTAGTATCATAATTTTATTTTCGTGCAATCACTTTCTTAGCCTCTTTGGCTTCTTTGATCTTCCACTGATCCTGTGAACACAAACTCTCTCTCTTAGATTCAACATCATCAACCCAAAAAAGTGCTACCAAGGTATTAGGGTATCTCTTTCTCAGTAAATCAAAAGGTGTACATCCAGTAGTAGCATGGGGAGTGATCCTATAATCCTATATATCTCAACTTTTTTGTTAAACTCCTCATTCCAATCTAACCCATTTTGTTTTGACATGGTAATGGTTTCCTTAAGGACACTAATAAAGCGTTCCCCCATAGCATTCAATTCTGGATGATAAAGCACACAGTGTTTGTGATTGATGGAGCAATCAATCAATCAATCAATCAATCAATCAGTCATTTGTTAAGCGCACTACATACCCGTGAGGGTCTCAAGGCACTGGGGGGGGGGGGGGAGGTGGGTGCCGCTACTGATCAAACAGCCAGGTCTTTAGTGTCCTCCTGAAGGTCAGCAGGTCTTGGGTCTGTTGTAGTCTCAGTGGGAGGGTGTTCCATGTCTTAGCGGCGAGGTGGGAGAAGGATCTCCCGCCGGTGGTTGTTCTTCGGACGCGCGGGACATGGCGAGTGAGAGGTCGGCAGAGCGGAGCTGGCAGTTGGGGGTGTAGCAGGAGAATCGTCTGTTGAGGTAGGCTGGGCCGGTCTTGTAGAGTGCCATGTGTGCGTGGATGAGGAGCTTGAAAGAGATCCTCTTGTTGACGGGGAGCCTGTGCATGTTTCTCAGGTGGGGGGTGATTTGGCCGTGTTGTGGTGTAGTGTAGTTCCTATTTTCCCTATAGGCTCTGCGCATTGGAATAACATAAACAGCAGTGTAGACGTAGGACTGAGGTCTTCTAGGTCTCTACTGACTATGTTAGACTTAATTTAGGTTTGCGCCAGCTAGCTCAGAGGTCACTGGAAACTTTCTTGAATGAATAGGAAGGGATCAGCTTCCCTGGCTCAGACAAGAAGGGATTCAGCTTCCGACAACCGCATAAACATGACAACTTTGCTCCCTCAGAATAAGAGTAAATCTCTAGAGTCGTGTGAAAACAATAGACAGCTATTTCACTCAGTCAGATGTGCGTTCTTAGTTTCACCAGAGTGCAGAGAAGAGAGAGACGGGCATTTTCAATAAAAGGTATTATTTATTGAGCAGTCTTCCTTCTCATGCAAGAGAAATGAATTGCCACAATTGCAATACTTAATATAAAGTAAAGTACATACAGTAAAAGGAGTATTATGAAATAATACTGTAAAAGCATGGATATGGTTTCTTAGCCATAAGACACTTTAAAATGGATAAAATATATACATACATATATACATTGGCTAACGTGCTCAACTGGTGCTTCTAAAATACGCCTACCCCGGTGTACCTGACCTAAGCCTAATACGTGGGAAGGAGTAAGTAAGTAGCAGTTTAAGTTAAGTAGGTTTTGCCAAGAATCTGATTCAAGAATTCTCTCTAAGGGTTTAGTCAGCACTGTACCTTGGGAATAGAATGTAGGAGGTCTGGTATCTCTCTCTCAGGACTCGATATCCCAGTCACCCGCAAGGGTAGGCAGGAAACGCCAGAGCTGGATTTTCTCGGCAGGAGAAAAGACAGCGTCTTTCTCAGCACGTCAAAGAGGAGGGGCAGCGTCCGTGGGCTCTTCGCATCTGCTGAGCTCTCGGCAAGTAGATTAGCTGCTCTGCTCCAAAACCACCACCGTGTGTTTGCTTAAGGCAACGTTGGTATATTTATACCTGAAAGGTGCCGAGTTTGACGTAAGGTTTGGACATAAGACGTCAATAAAGATGTCACTAAGAACTGGCCGTTCTTACAGTGCTTGCAGGAGTTCTATTACAAATCAAAACAAAGCAAGTAGGGATTTCCCAGGTTGCTGGAGGTTTGGTGTGTCGAAAGAATTTGTTGTGCTTTCTAGGAATCCAAGGAAGTAGCTTTTGCCGTGCCTTGGACTGCAAGGGCAATTTACTGAAATATGGATCTGATTCTTAAGCCATTATAGGGATATTATTAATTATAGCCGTACAAAGGCATAAAATAGCAATATTGATTCGGGTTCCTAGATAAAACACATCACCCACTCCACGATCTAATGTCCATCATTGACTAAAAACTAAGCAATGGTAAACATGTAAAGGTGCATGTGTATTCCAACCCACCCCAAAATACATTTTGCATTTGAAATGGTGTATGCGAAATACACGAAAGATCATTGGTACTGTACGTTTTTAAGCAGTGTAATCATTCAGTAAAAAAAAGATGCGTATATATTTAGCTGAACGATTTGGGAAAATTACACATGAAATGTCTCTTAATACAGAAGAGAAGGTCGAGACTATTTCATCACATATAAATGCAATTGCTTGCGCTTGTGCTAGAGGTTGAGGTAATATTTTGTCTCTAGATCTACTAAAAATAGAAGCTCTGTTCTTTATGAATAGTTCTAGCTTCAGGTGAAAGTTCGACCATGGTCGAAAATGCTGTAACCGGGCAGTCGTGAGAATGATTGCTATCATTGATGTCAGAATCAGCAATGCTCACAGAAGGTCGTACCTGGGTGATGTTGCTCTCATTTCTTGCTTCACTCCCACCTAATCGTAGCAGTGAAGTTTCAACGAATGCCGTCATCAGGATTGGTAACCGCTGGGGACAACACGATGTATGAGCCGTTACAGGACTTAGCAAAGTATTGACATCCATTGGTACGCCTGATTGTAGTGTAAGACAGGTGTCCAACACGCATTCTTCTCCGCATAGCATACATCGAAGCACAGGTAAGATGCAGTTCTGCCATATAGGTCTGAATGAAAGAAACCAGGTCATATTCAGATCTCTTAGCTGGGCTTATCCAGGGACTTTAGTTATGCGGTCCCGATAGCTTATAGCTAGGATCGTTTCTTCCATCGTTGCTGGAGTCATGTCTGCGTTTTGGCTTGCCATATCGGAGCAGAAGAGTCAAAAATAAAATTCCTGCTACAAGTCCCAAAAGTAGTGGTAGGCCACCAAAAACCGAATGGACAAAATTGGGAAAGATGCCCAGGACTGCTTCGAAGGGTGTTAACAGTCCCGAAAAAATTGTCTTAAATACATGTGCGATACCACTGGCATCAGACATATTTAGGATTTGACTTAGCATTTCTACGAAATGCACGGGGCAATTAGTTGATGAAAGTGTATGTATCTCTGCTGTTGTCCTTGCAACTTGAAGAACATACGTTTCTTTTGATGACGTTATAGGCACTTTTGTCTGTAAAAGAACAGACTTCATTCTGCTTAAAGTATCAACTCGTATCGAAGAGATATTCAAGGACGTCCAAATCGTCGCCTCTGTATCTGGAGGGCTGTTTTGATACAATGCTTGCATATAGCAAGTGACCATGGAACTAACGCTTACGAGATATGCTTTCCCTGGCACCATGCCACAACAGCTGTTGTCCGTTATTAGAACGTAACTCCCGTTAGAAAGTTGTCTAAAGAATGGCTCTATTTGTGTTGCAGGTGTGCTGTGCTGGTGGCATGAAATGTTATTTGAAGTCCCCTCACAGGACCCATGCAAATTAATACCTTGGCACAGAAGTATACCGCTTAGTGATCTTTTACAATTATCACCACTAAGAAATACACTCTTGTTTTTGTCACTATAACATGTGTGTGTATAAGGTAATTTCCATGATGATTTAATGTACCCTTTACCCAACCTTTCATACTGGCTTGCTGGTATATACTCTTGGCAATTTTTAAATTGGAAAGTTGTTATCGGAATTGTGATTATTCTGTGTATTATCCATTCAATGACAGGTCTTTCTGACATTGTCAATGGTAATCCCTCAAGTTTTTCAATGCTCAGAATCGTATAGTCTGCTCCTTTTTGTGCCAAACTGATTTGTTTATCAGTAAGGTTAAAGATAGAAAACAATGACGTTGTGTTGATTAAACGCCATGGCACATAGCCTGAACGCAGGTTTTGAACGTCCAGCCTAGCTGTACAATAGAACGTAATTGGGACTGGCCATGTTGTAACATTAGCAAGTCCTGGTCTATTAGATCGATAGCAGATGATACAATACTGTCCAGTGAATATATTCTGGAGGACAGAGTCATTAACCCATTGTCCACAACAGAAAGCGATTTTTCCAAATTAATACGATCAATTTCTCGTATTTTCTCTGCTGTCTCAATTTGAGTCACTTTCCAAGCTTCGTTGTACGCAGCGTATATACTGGCCGCTATGAAACGTTTTTGACGCTGCTTGCGTGGTCCCATTATGAAATCGCGCAAGTCAGCACCGTCTTTAAGTAAAGTCAAGTGTTGCTTCATTTCTGCCAGTGTGGATGTCTGTAGCCATTCAAGGCATAATTTTCCTACACTGTATGTTGTTACTATCCCTGGATGTTGTCTCTGGGAGTATCTAGGGTCAGGTCTGGTCATTTCATTTTTAACCCCTGTATTTTGTTCAGGAATCTATCTTGACAGTTATTTGTGTCTGTTGGCCAGATTAACCACTTTTTCCAATCAGGATGTGTTCTGTTTTGGTGTGAAATTTGGGATACGTCTATCTCAATATCTGTGGTCGTATTATCAGGTATTGGCTTTGGAATAGACGGTTTATTAAGGTCTTTAATCTTAGCTAGGCCAGGACAAGTAGTCTGTTGAATGGTGTCATTCAAGAACATTATTTGTACTGGGATCATGCAGGCTCGGAATAATGCTTCCAATCCTTGGACCTGCCATTCTTTTGTACCCCAGATGGTTTATGTTTCAATGTTGTTCTTCCAGAAATCAAAACCAAATGTTATCATTTTTTCATAAAATGTTTCTGAATAAATCAATTTAGTATTTGTCAGCATAGTTTTTGTCCCTGTTTTATCTAACAGATTGTAATAAAATGCTTCTGCATCACTTGTGTTAAACCCTGCAAAATATGGAAATTTCTCATAAAATGTTTTCGAACTGCTTTTAGGTGGAGTAGCACAATGTTCCCATTGACAATATTTAAAAACATTTCTAGGTTGAGCAGATTTATGCAAATAGTGATGTGCATAGTGGTTATAGCAATACATCTGTTCATAGTTCGATGAACCCTGTAAATAATCATGTTCTGTAAATTTTGCTGACATTACTAAATCTGACATCATATTATTTATGCTTTCAAAGTCCCAATCATCAGAGAATGTACTTGGTTTTACAAAGTCACTTAATGAAACCTTTAACTGATGAGGATATTTCAGGATTTCGACCGGGCCATAGATTTCGTAATCCGTTTTGTCCCAAACTACCCCGCCGGGTATTGGAATGGCTGTGACATTCACTGATGATAGTTCTCTTTTCTCGATGTGAGATGACTTGTGTGGCTTTAGGACCAAGTTGATGTTCTGACTTGCTGTGTCCATTGTACTGTATTTTCCCTCAATGAATCTTCCCAAACAAAGTACCATGATGAGCCAAAGCAGGAGGAAAAGTACACCTAACACAATCCAAAATTCAATCCATGGAGATTTCAGATATGTTTCTTTGAGTTGATGAAAGAGTTCTGTTGCTTTGTCTTTAAAAGTTTTTGTTTTTGGCTGTTCTTCAGGTTCGCTTGGATCCTCAGAAAAGTTATCGAAATTAATGAAGTAGCCAGATGCAGTTCTGTCAATTGTTGGAATTGCTTTTTCAAGTTTTCTTTCAGTAGTACAGTCTGAGGCTACATCGTTGTAGACTGGTGTTTCCTGACGAACTGTTTCAATTTGGGTTTGAAGAGGCACAAGTTCCATGGCATTGTTGCATAGTCCTTTTTTATTCACTGCAGGTTTATCAAATGTGATTAGTCTCTCAGTTTGAACCTCTTGGATTGTAGCAAATTTTGGTATTCTGCTATTTCTTGGGAGTCCACTGGGCCTATTACTTATTATTGGCCACATGATTGTGGTTTTACCAGGTCGATGGATACTACTCGGTTCTCCTTTTTACCAGCAAGGGGCGGTAGTACAACTGATCTCGTGCCGTTGACAGCTAAGACAGGTACTGCTTTCTGAAAGAAGGCCCAAATTCCTTCTTCACCGCGATCTTCTCTCTGACCAGATCCCCAATCTTTGGAATCCAGACAGGTCTTGCTGGGACAGGTGGTGTATCTTCAGTGGTTGTTGGCTGCTGTTTTAACTTTATGTTGCTCAGGGCTTTTCTTGTTTCATTTAAGTCCTGTAAAACAGCCAAACGATCTTTGATGTCAAAGCATTTTTTCTTATCTTCTACCACTGAAGTCTGACTATCTAAATACTGAATATACATTCTAGTTCCGAACAATAGTTCGTACGGACTGAAACCGTTTAGAGAATTTCTTGGCAAGTAATTAAGACTACGATGGACACTTATTAAATGTTGAACCCACCCATCACCCGAACCTAGTACCTTTGCAGTTATAGATTGCTTTATGTCTCGGTTTTTTCTTTCCACAATCCCATTTCCCTAGGGATGGAAGGGACAAGAGTACTGCAATTCAATGCCCATGCTGGTCATGGCCTCCTTATAAGCTCGAGAGCTAAAAGCAGGACCCTGGTCAGAATGAAGCATGGCATTTGCGTATGTGCCGATAAAAACTCGCAAATCTTTTATAACAGTTCTGGCGTCAGCCGAGCGCTGGAGCCACATCCAAATGAATCTCGTACAGGAGTCCACTGCGACCATGATATATTTATAGTTACCATCCCTTTGTAAGGGACCACAGTGGTCCAGGTAAACACATCCTAATTGTTCGCCAGTCGTTTCACTGTCGAAACTTTCATTCTTTGGCATATTTCGCATTCTAGAACATATTTTTTACTTTGTATTCTCATGCGCGGCCACCAATATCTCTGTTTCAATAATGATATTGTGGTGGAAACACCAGCATGTGCAGAAGCGAGCCCTTCGTGTGCCGCTGTGATTAGTCCTAACCTGTGTTCCATGTTTGGAATTACTCTATCCCCCACTCCAGGGATTCGAGCAAATGGAACATTATTCTCATCTGTTATGTATGAGTACTTTACTGGAAAGCCTTTCGGGAGTGTTTTTCTGTCATCTTTTACTGACGCACTGACAGCTTGCAGTATGTCGCTGTCTATTTTTGTTTTTGACCGGGTGATAGCAGCTACGGAAGCCGTTTATACAGCTGCCTTCGCGGCTTCATCAGCCAATGAATTCCCTGCAACGTGAACGCCATCACGTTGATGACTCAGTGTGTGTATCACATGAGTCTATTGTAGTTCTTTCTGTAAAAGAACTATTTGTTCCCAAAGCGTTTTATGCTTGATTGTGCCACCTTTTGCATCTTTGAACCCGTTTTCAACCCAATTCTGCAAGTATTCATTATAAGACTGAACGCAGTAATATGAATCGCACAATATAAGTGTGGGGAATTCGCGATCGGTATTTTCAAGCGCCATCTTAAATGCTAGTAGTTCAGCTCGCTGAGCTGTACAATCTCCTAGAGATTGCGTTTTAGTGACCAGTGGTCTAAATTTTCCTTTGTGCCAACGACCTTTAACAATCGCGCACGCAGCACTGTAAGCTTGTTTACCCCCAACTGCGGGTTGTGCTGATCCGTCTGTATATATTATACATCCGTAGTGTTCTAGAGGCAGAATTTCGGTTGGCATAGGACATTCATATTCATATTGTAGAAATTCTTGTGTTTTTAGATTAGGATCAAATTCATATACTACGTCTGTTGCAGCAAGAGAATTAACCCATTGGATCCATCTCGGATGCAGAGCTTTAGCATTTGGAATGCTTGCTTTTGTTACTGCTTCTAGGGCTGGTATCGGTGTAACGATTATTATTCGTTTAACTTGTGCTAGGGCCCTTTCTTTTGCTACAGCAGTCTGAACCGCAGTTGGAATTTTTTCAGTTGAACTGAACTTTATTTCAGCTTTCAAGTACAAATGTGATTTGTAAGCTATTGGTACAGTTTCTCCCTTATTAGAGGTCAGGTACGTGAATCTGCATCTTCCTGGGATGACTCGGATTACAAGGTTGCGTGTATTGTCACAAGTTTCTAATTTTGTTTTAGCTAACATGTCTGTTTGCAGTGATCTCAAAATTTCTGTGTGTTTCTGAGTCCAATTTATTGGTTTGAAATCAGGTTTTATTAATTCGTAGAGAGGTTTAACCCTCTCTGCATAATTTAGAATGTAAGTTCTTCCGAAATTCAGGAAGCCTAGTATCGATTGTAAATTCTTCAGCGTTTTTGGTGCTTGGAGTACAGCGCACTTCTCTAAGAAGTTGTCTGCTAGGCTTTTGCCTTCACTTGATAATTCATATCCTAAAAATAGGACAGTTAGATGGGCAATTCGGGACTTTTTAAAGTTGAATTTGTAAACCTCTGCTGCGAACCCAAGTATTATGGTGTTCACTCTTTTCAAGTGAGTATCCAGGTCGTCATCTGTGAGATAGATGTCATCGACATAAGATAATGCCTCATCATCATACATTTGTAGTAACTCTGTTACTCTGGCTGAGAATAATCCTGGGCTATTCTTGAATCCCTGTGGGAGTCGACAGAAATTTTCTGTGACCCCATTAGTGAGAAAGCGGTTAAATAACTGCTTTCTGGTGCGATATTTTGACAAAAGAATCCATTAGAAATGTCTAATGTTGTTTTGTATTTTTTGCGAACTATGTTATTCATTAGTGCCGCACTGTGCAAATTTTGTACCGCAAATGTTTTGCAACATGAGTTAAGGTGTCTGTAGTCCAAGACTAGACAATATGAATCGTCTGGTTTGGAGACAGGAAACAAAAGGATTGTTCATTTGAGAGGTGCATGTTTCAATCACCCCTTGGTATTCAAGTTGATCTAAGATCTCCCTGACCTGATTTTTAGCTTCTTGCTTAATTGGGTACTGTCTTTGTGCAGTTGGTTGACTTTTTAACTGGATTTTGTGAGGAGGAGAGTCCTCATCCCATCCTGCATGATTCTTATATAATGCAGGTGCTTGAGCTACTGCCCATTTTCTCGCATATATGTATTTTCTATGTATTGGAATATGATTTGAGAAGGCAGGCATAATCATTTCTTCGCCATGAGGGCACTCCCTGACAAACTCTGGTGGCCAGTCTTTCTCAGCTAATAGGATGTCATAGCCTTTTGAGAGGTTATCCCAAAACAGACCCCTTACTTTCCTAGTCTTATCTCCCTCTATACGCAATGTTATTTCGTATATTTTATGAGGTTCGCTAACTCTGGTATCTGCAGTTTCCACCTGAATGTATTCATTCGTGTCCACTATCTCCAGAAGATTCATCAGGATCTTGCGAGCTATGGTCACTTCTGCTGCGCTGTCTAGCATTGTCTGTGCCCACTCTTCGTTTTTCAGCTGTGTCCTCAGTGTCCTCGGTATGTTTGATTATTTTAATACTTGCTACCTTCTTTCTTGGAAATTGTAATTTTTTACTTTGAGCAGGTTCTTTGTCTTTGGACTTGACGTGCTCTTCCCTGTGTTCTGACCGTCCTCTTCTTTCCGATTTCTGCGAGGAAGTCTGAAAAGATCGAGAGGGATGTGTATCAATATCTTGATATCTATCAGGCTTCTTCAAATTATCCCTATTTCTAAGGTTGTACCTTTTTTCAGAGGGCTCCCTTTGGGGAGACTTGTGTTCTCGGTTCGGAGTTCTTTCCCTCCGCCGAGGAGACCTTCCTCTGGACTGGAATCTTTTTTCTTTGGGAGTGGATTGTTTATTTCCATCCCAGCTCTTTTTTGGAGTGTTTAGATTATTTTTAATAAATATCTTTTCTGGATTTTCAAGTAGTTGGGGTTTTACCGGTTTCCCACCCAAACTATCTCTACCTAGTTCTTCATAGGATTTTTCTATGATTCTGGCAAGTTCAATTGGTTGGTCTGCTATATCTGTTTCCTTCAGTTTTTGGAGGTAAGTTTTATCCTCCATCGCCAATTGAACTAACTCTCTATATGCCTTTGTTAATTCTTTTATTTTAACTAAGAGTTCTTCACTTGACATTTTATCAATGTCTGGATGTGGTGTGTAGCTGGCTAGAACCGGCCATGTTGCTCCGGGTCTGCCTAGTGGACCGAGCCTGGTGATGTGATCATTATGTTTTAGGGCGCCTTTAAACCAGAGCAGGTGCTCTTGGTAATTTAGTGGAATTTCCGCATCCATGAAAGGAGTGTATTCTTCCGGAGGTTCCTCTATTTTGTAATAGTGGAACTCGTGTGTTGTAGCGTTTGCCGCTGGAAAGTTTATCCATGAGTAGAATGCTTCTGTCTGCCGATATTCGTGTGCCTCTATCACGAAAATGACTGTACCACCTTGTGATGTCAGTCCGTTTTCTATAAGTTTAAGAGTTATAGTTTTTCTTATGTTGAGCGGAATGAGGATAGCATTCGGGTCATTCTGTAGGAGACTCGTGTCATCCTCTAGGAGTTGAGTTGCTATTCTAGCTGCCTCCCTATCGTCATCACTATCCACCATTTTTACTGGCAGAAAGGTTTTTCTGTTGCAGATCAAGTTTCAAGGAAACAAAGATTAGGTGCACAATATTTTGGAACACTGTATCCTTCAACGTTGACTAAACCAAAAACTCTACATAGGAATCTCTTCCTACTAAGTTTCGGCGGATTTTAACCTTTCACCCACTCAAGACGTCTATTGGAGTATTTACGGGAAAAGGGTCTGTGTGAAAAAGCACGACTGAGTTACTCTAACGTCTTGCGTTAGTTTTATCGCCTTACCAAACGTTGGGCGCCATGTAGTGTAGTTCCTATTTTACCTATAGGCTCTGTGCATTGGAATAACATAAACAGCAGTGTTGACGTAGGACTGAGGTCTTCTAGGTCTCTACTGACTATGTTAGACTTAATTTAAGTTTGCGCCAGCTAGCTCAGAGGTCACTGGAAACTTTCTTAAATGAATAGGAAGGGATCAGCTTCCCTGGCTCAGACAAGAAGGGATTCAGCTTCCGACAACCGCATAAACATGACAACTTTGCTCCCTCAGAATAAGAGTAAATCTCTAGAGTTGTGTGAAAACAATAGACAGCTATTTCACTCAGTCAGATGTGCGTTCTTAGTTTCACCGGAGTGCAGAGAAGAGAGAGACGGGCGTTTTCAATAAAAGGTATTATTTATTGAGCAGTCTTCCTTCTCATGCAAGAGAAATGAATTGCCACAATTGCAATACTTAATATAAAGTAAAGTACGTACAGTAAAAGGAGTATTATGAAATAATACTGTAAAAGCATGGATATGGTTTCTTAGCCATAAGACACTTTAAAATGGATAAAATATATACATACATATATACATTGGCTAACGTGCTCAACTGGTGCTTCTAAAATACGCCTACCCCGGTGTACCTGACCTAAGCCTAATACGTGGGAAGGAGTAAGTAAGTAGCAGTTTAAGTTAAGTAGGTTTTGCCAAGAATCTGATTCAAGAATTCTCTCTAAGGGTTTAGTCAGCACTGTACCTTGGGAATAGAATGTAGGAGGTCTGGTATCTCTCTCTCAGGACTCGATATCCCAGTCACCCGCAAGGGTAGGCTGGAAACGCCAGAGCTGGATTTTCTCGGCAGGAGAAAAGACAGCGTCTTTCTCAGCACGTCAAAGAGGAGGGGCAGCGTCCGTGGGCTCTTCGCATCTGCTGAGCTCTCGGCAAGTAGATTAGCTGCTCTGCTCCAAAACCACCACAGTGTGTTTGCTTAAGGCAACGTTGGTATATTTATACCTGAAAGGTGCCGAGTTTGACGTAAGATTTGGACATAAGACGTCAATAAAGATGTCACTAAGAACTGGCCGTTCTTACAGTGCTTGCAGGAGTTCTATTACAAATCAAAACAAAGCAAGTGGGGATTTCCCAGGTTGCTGGAGGTTTGGTGTGTCGAAAGAACTTGTTGTGCTTTCTAGGAATCCAAGGAAGTAGCTTTTGCCGTGCCTTGGACTGCAAGGGCGATTTACTGAAATATGGATCTGATTCTTATGCCATTATAGGGATATTATTAATTATAGCCGTACAAGGGCATAAAATAGCAATATTGATTCGGGTTCCTAGATAAAACACATCAGTGGTACATCGAGGATCAGTCGTGCCGAGGCGTTTTGGATGCGTTGTAGTCGATTGATGAGCAGTGTTGCAGAAACTCTTCCATTTCATGAGATACAAATTGCACCCTATTATCTGTCAATAAAAAAACAGGAAGACCTTCACGTGTCAAAATCTCCTTCATAAAAGAAATAACATGTTTGGTGTCAATACTGTTAGTAAATTTAATTTCAGACCACCTGGAGAAAATATCTATAAGAACAAATACATAGACCTCACAACCATTACAACACACCGGACCTAACATATCTAGAGCCAGTTCTTCCCACGGACCCTTAGGACGGTTTCTGATGATCATGGGTTGAACCCTGGGCTTGAGACATTTTTCACTTAAAGTACATGGTATGCACTCTCTAACTAATTGTTCAACTTGGAGATCCATACCAGGCCACCAGTAACTGAGTCTTAGTCTCTCTTTAGTTTATATATTTACAACAAGGGGTGGTGAGGGACAGAGTCTCAGAATTAAGCAGAAAGCTCTCACCCAGTCAAGAGATCAGGGCTAGATCCAACACCGTTTTTTAGCTCACTGCACCATCCCAGTTTCAGAACCTGGCTGTATGCAAATTAGTCTGTTTCTGTCCCAGTGCATGATGGGAACAGGGCAAACCAAACTACAAAAGCCAATTCTTACACTGGGAAGGAAACAAGCTCCCGGGGACCGGTTTCTGGCATTACAGGCGTCTTCGGCCCGGTTTGCTTGAATCCTGATGGTGCAATGAGCAAGGGTCTCACATCTGAGAATACCCTTCCACGCTTAGGGTGGACAAAAATATTTACAACAAGGGGTGGTGAGGGACAGAGTCTCTGAATTAAGCAGAAAGCTCTCACCCAGTCAAGAGATCAGGGCTAGATCCAACACCGTTTTTTAGCTCACTGCACCATCCCAGTTTCAGAACCTGGCTGTATGCAAATTAGTCTGTTTCTGTCCCAGTGCATGATGGGAACAGGGCAAACCAAACTACAAAAGCCAATTCTTACACTGGAAAGGAAACAAGCTCCCGGGGACCGGTTTCTGGCATTACAGCCGTCTTCGGCCCGGTTTGCTTGAATCCTGATGGTGCAATGAGCAAGGGTCTCACATCTGAGAATACCCTTCCACGCTTAGGGTGGACAAAAATATTTACAACAAGGGGTGGTGAGGGACAGAGTCTCTGAATTAAGCAGAAAGCTCTCACCCAGTCAAGAGATCAGGGCTAGATCCAACACCGTTTTTTAGCTCACTGCACCATCCCAGTTTCAGAACCTGGCTGTATGCAAATTAGTCTGTTTCTGTCCCAGTGCATGATGGGAACAGGGCAAACCAAACTACAAAAGCCAATTCTTACACTGGGAAGGAAACAAGCTCCCGGGGACCGGTTTCTGGCATTACAGCCGTCTTCGGCCCGGTTTGCTTGAATCCTGATGGTGCAATGAGCAAGGGTCTCACATCTGAGAATACCCTTCCACGCTTAGGGTGGACAAAAATATTTACAACAAGGGGTGGTGAGGGACAGAGTCTCTGAATTAAGCAGAAAGCTCTCACCCAGTCAAGAGATCAGGGCTAGATCCAACACCGTTTTTTAGCTCACTGCACCATCCCAGTTTCAGAACCTGGCTGTATGCAAATTAGTCTGTTTCTGTCCCAGTGCATGATGGGAACAGGGCAAACCAAACTACAAAAGCCAATTCTTACACTGGGAAGGAAACAAGCTCCCGGGGACCGGTTTCTGGCATTACAGCCGTCTTCGGCCCGGTTTGCTTGAATCCTGATGGTGCAATGAGCAAGGGTCTCACATCTGAGAATACCCTTCCACGCTTAGGGTGGACAAAAATATTTACAACAAGGGGTGGTGAGGGACAGAGTCTCTGAATTAAGCAGAAAGCTCTCACCCAGTCAAGAGATCAGGGCTAGATCCAACACCGTTTTTTAGCTCACTGCACCATCCCAGTTTCAGAACCTGGCTGTATGCAAATTAGTCTGTTTCTGTCCCAGTGCATGATGGGAACAGGGCAAACCAAACTACAAAAGCCAATTCTTACACTGGGAAGGAAACAAGCTCCCGGGGACCGGTTTCTGGCATTACAGCCGTCTTCGGCCCGGTTTGCTTGAATCCTGATGGTGCAATGAGCAACGGTCTCACATCTGAGAATACCCTTCCACGCTTAGGGTGGACAAAAATATTTACAACAAGGGGTGGTGAGGGACAGAGTCTCTGAATTAAGCAGAAAGCTCTCACCCAGTCAAGAGATCAGGGCTAGATCCAACACCGTTTTTTAGCTCACTGCACCATCCCAGTTTCAGAACCTGGCTGTATGCAAATTAGTCTGTTTCTGTCCCAGTGCATGATGGGAACAGGGCAAACCAAACTACAAAAGCCAATTCTTACACTGGGAAGGAAACAAGCTCCCGGGGACCGGTTTCTGGCATTACAGCCGTCTTCGGCCCGGTTTGCTTGAATCCTGATGGTGCAATGAGCAAGGGTCTCACATCTGAGAATACCCTTCCACGCTTAGGGTGGACAAAAATATTTACAACAAGGGGTGGTGAGGGACAGAGTCTCTGAATTAAGCAGAAAGCTCTCACCCAGTCAAGAGATCAGGGCTAGATCCAACACCGTTTTTTAGCTCACTGCACCATCCCAGTTTCAGAACCTGGCTGTATGCAAATTAGTCTGTTTCTGTCCCAGTGCATGATGGGAACAGGGCAAACCAAACTACAAAAGCCAATTCTTACACTGGGAAGGAAACAAGCTCCCGGGGACCGGTTTCTGGCATTACAGCCGTCTTCGGCCCGGTTTGCTTGAATCCTGATGGTGCAATGAGCAAGGGTCTCACATCTGAGAATACCCTTCCACGCTTAGGGTGGACAAAAATATTTACAACAAGGGGTGGTGAGGGACAGAGTCTCTGAATTAAGCAGAAAGCTCTCACCCAGTCAAGAGATCAGGGCTAGATCCAACACCGTTTTTTAGCTCACTGCACCATCCCAGTTTCAGAACCTGGCTGTATGCAAATTAGTCTGTTTCTGTCCCAGTGCATGATGGGAACAGGGCAAACCAAACTACAAAAGCCAATTCTTACACTGGGAAGGAAACAAGCTCCCGGGGACCGGTTTCTGGCATTACAGCCGTCTTCGGTTTAGTTTTGGACATACCCTGGTGTCCTTGATGAGCCAACTCAATTAACTCACCAAGACACACCATGGGAGGAATCAACCTTGATCCTCTGACGATCAAACCATCAGTTTCAGACTGCTCATCCCTAACATTCCAACATTTTTCTAAGTTACTTTGAATGATTTTATTCCACCCTTTTATTAAAGCACAAAGTCCTTGTAGTTATTCATCAGACTTACACTCCTCTCGCAATTTGCTTTCTTTTATTCCATCATTCTCAATATTACATACCCACTCACTTCACTCCTGGTCATAACAATCCATACTGTCTTCACTTGAGTGTACCAGTGTACCAGTCTTAAGAGGGTATCGGCAATGCAGTTACGTGCCCCAGGTAAATACTCTACATTGAAATCGTAACCTTGAAGAGACACGACCCACTTTGAGATCTTGCTAGATATTGCATCAACACCTTTTTTATTGAAAACTTCGCACAAAGGCTTGTGATCCATACGCACACAGAACTTGGGGGCATATAAGCTGCGGCGATTTTTATCGCAGATAAACCTTGGTATTCCCAAGGTTTATCGCAAAAGCGATAAAAAATCGGCCGCAATGCATGAATATCGCTGAAAAGTCAGCGAGATTCATGCATTACAGAGCTAATGCTCTTAGCCATGTTATCCACCTCTCATTGGATAACATGGCTAAGAACTGCTCAGGGCAGGTGTTAGCTTTTGGAGATATTCGTGCTTAGCGCGAATATCTCCAAAAGTTGGTAATAGCAGATAGCGATGTTAGCGACTGTTTCCAGTCGCTAACATCTTGGCACGCCCACTTTGCATGTCATTAGTGATAAATATCACTGACATGCAAAGCGGGGCCCAAGATGGTCGCTATCTCCTACTAGCTGTCGCTAACTGGTGTTAGCGACAGCTAGGTAATAGGGAGATAATTTTATCTCCGCTTTCTTGGCTATTAAAGCCAAAAAAGCGGAGATAAACCCCCTTGATAATATGCCCTGGTAGTGGCCCAGTGTACTGCTAGCACTTCCCTCTTAAGTACAGAATAACGTAATTATTCCCCCTTTAAGCTCCTAGAAAGGGTCACCATTCTCCTGCTGTAAGACAGCCCCTAGGCCGTCATGCTAGCATCTGTGATTAAAATTGATGTCAACGAGGGATCAAAACATCTCAGCTTTGGAGTTTTCTTTAGAGAATCTTTCAAATCGATAAATTCAGATTCACATTGTTCTGACCAGATAAACTCAACTCCTTTGCACAGTAATGTCAGCATGTTCACACATTTGCCAGCAAACTCTTTAACAAATTTGCTGCAGTACTCAGCCATACCAAGAAACTTCATCAATTCTTCTTTGTTTGTTGGTGGAGCCAAATTTTGTATGGCTTCAATTAACAAAATTTTGGGTTCAACACCATTTCCACTGATTGTGTGACCTAGATAATCAATGGAGGATTTTTTAAATTTACATTTGTCTAACCTGACAGTGACACTGTGTTGACTATATCTCTCAAAGACTTATTTCACTCTTAAGTCATGTTCATCTTCGTCTTTACCAAAAATCAAAACATCGTCTTGATACATCTTGATACAAGCTGCCCTCGCAACACTGTCTCAAGAGCTCTTTGGAACACTGAAGCTGCTGATACAAAACCGAATTGTAACCTAACACATCTGAAAGTTCCTAAAGGAGTTTCAAAGGCAGTGTAGTCTTTAGAGTCAGGATCTAACTTAATCTGGCGATAACCAGATTTAAGATCCACCGTCCAAAACACCTTGGCATCTTTTAACAACATGAGCATGTCTAAAATTTTGGGAAGGGGATATCTAGCTACAATGACTTGTTTATTAAGAGCTTTCAAGTCAATGTATAGGTGTAGACTACCATCAGATTTGGGTGCTGCGCCAACTGGCGCCAACCATGGAGTCCCTTCAACCTCTTCTATAATACCTTCAGACTTTTATTTTTCTAACTGGTTTTTCATCTTGTCCCTCACAGAGAATGAAACACCACAGACGTTGATAGACACAGGTACAGCCCCAGACATTAACTTTATCTTATGTACATAATCACGGAGACAACCAAGTTTGCTACTGAACACATTGAGACATGACGTTTTTAAATTTGAAATATAAGCATCGCCCACGCCTTGTGTATCAATTTCATTCACAAGAAAAGTTTCTTTCAACAAAATAGGTGGATTGCTGTTGGGATTTAACATTAGTCATAGATACTTTTGGTGAAACCAACTTAAAATGCTTTCACCTTTGTGAGAAACATAGACTTTCCCAGAAATGAATCTCCCTTTGTACTCAATCAACCCTTGAAAATATTCTAAAAGCTTAATTGGTTCCCCACCATAAGCAAAAGGCTTGATATCAGTTTTTAAAATCTTAACTTTACCTTGTAAATGAAGAGAATAGAAATTTCTGGAAACAATGGTTATTTTTGCTCCAGAGTCAAACAGGACACGAGTACCCTTACCTTCAACCATTATTTCATCAAAAGGACCTTTTTTACTGTTGTCAGAAATTTGTGAAACTATTTGCCCACAGTCAAAGTCTGAATCAAATTCACTGCTATACTCAGAGCTCTGAGACATGAATTCACCTTTGCTTTTGGATTTCTTTGTTCGGCAAGCAGAGGTGAAATGACCAATTTCTTTGCGGTTAGCGCATGTAGCTTTCAGAGCAGGGCACTTCTTGTCATTCGCCAAATGACCAAGATTACCACATCTAAAACATTTAAGTTGGAAATTAGACTTTTGAAAACTGCGAGGAGCATTTGCTTCTGAGTTAGACTTATACCCTTTCTTTTCACTTTTTTCCTTTGAAGATATCTTAACTTCATATACCAACTGACTTTTGTTTTCACATTTAGAGATGATTTCAACACATTTTTGCAAATGTTCAATTTTTTGGGAATGGTTCTCACCTCTTCCAATGAGGGATCATCTTTTTGACAAATATCATCTCTAACTTTTTGTACATTGCAGCCTAACATGTACTGATCTGTTATTCTCTCTTCCAATAAAGCACCAAATTTACAGGAAGACCCTAATTTTCTCAATGCTGTGTTGTAATTCTCATCCGTTTCACCATCATTTTGATTTCTACAGCCAAAATGATATCTTTCTAGGATTGTGCTTACCTTTGGTAAAACATGTCTATCCAACTTTAAGATACATATCTCATATTCATTCAAAGTAGAATCATCAATGTCTGGTAGATGATCAAAAACCTCTTGTCCTCCGGACCCAAGACAATGAAGAAGAAGAGCTGTTCTTCTTTCCGCACTAAGATTCGTCCCACAAACTTTAGCATACCTTTCGAAAACCTTCTTCCATTTCTGCCACCTGATGGGGGGATCACCAGGTGAAGGTAGAAAAAACAGGTGGTGTAGCAACATTCTGCATGGTTATGCAATGAATTTAAACTAATAAAAGGCAATATTTTTTTTTTACACTCTCACAAATGTAAGTACTAAAACTAAGAATATGAAATAAAGGGTGTGAGTAAACACTATAAATAAAGACATTCAGACAGATAATGTACCTTAGCAGTTAAAACAGTAATGATACACCAAGGATGGCCTTTCGAACTATAAAGTTTCACCAATTGTAAGGTAAACAATAACCATAAATAAAGACAACCGATAAATAAATATGTACTGTCAATGGCGCATAAAAAAAAAAGTTCTGATCTCACTGTTATGCCGGTTACAGATCAAAGAGCTTTGACACAAAGAAAAACGTAAACAAGAGATTACAAAAGAAATATAAAAAATGGCCGCCACGTTACGCACATTGAGATCACGGATGTCAAAGTGCAGTGTTCCAGGAAGAACTGAGGTAGCGGTGGCAGAACGGAGTGGCAGAGTGACTGATTCTACGTTCCATAGTTCCAAGTATGAACTTTCCCAGTATTTTGAGAACAAACAAGTTGATGCAGTAGGATGCTTGTTATTTTCCAAAATGTCAACATTGTCTAGAAGGTACCGCTAACAAAACGAAGCGCTGTAGCCAACGAGCGTTGCAGAAACAGCAAACGTTGACCACATTAGTGACACTACAATGTCACAGCAAATTAGGAAGCATAGGCTGCACACCAAATCGTAAAAATTTAAACACCACTACACTTGTCCTCCAAAAATCTTCAGCTTGGGCCTTGCAGCACTGCACTTTTTTATCACCAAGCTTAATAACACCTCCCTCAACTGCTAAAGCATGCCATCACCACATACATCATAAAGAAATCTTCCTTGAACTCAGAAAATCACTCTCAATAACCAGACGATCTTCAACCTACACTCTTTTGCCAAAGCACTCAAAAACTGTTTTTCTCACCAACTCACAGCCTAACAGGAAGCTCAAGGCCTCCTCAGTGATTTCCACTGATCTCAGGAATGCAGAATCTATTCTTCTAACCTAATTAAACCAAGGCAAACCCTGTGCTTTAATCCTGTACTCATCAATGGCTTGAACCTCTCAGCCTCTATCATTGGAAATGCACTATCCTTTTACTCCTCTTGCCTAAAACACACTCATCAGATGCAATTGGGCCCTTCTTCTCCTGATCTGACAGAATCAACTATGAAGTCCCGCAGCACTCAGCTCTTTCACCAATGTTGTTAAACATCTACTTGATCCCTCTCACCAGAATCCTTGATTCTTTTGTGTTAGTGTATGTAACTGCTAACAAGTTGAAAGCAGCTCGAATCCCTCTCAGCAATGGTGGCAATGGCAGGCTGAAAGTTGGCGTTTTTCTCGAGTGCAGCATCTAAGGAATTCATGCGGAGAATGCACTAAGAAACGTGGGAAAACTCACGGCAACAATAACATCCAGTCCGAATCTTAGTGCGGAAAGAAGAACAGCTCTTCTTCTACATTGTCTTGGGTCCGAAGGACAAGAGGTTTTTGATCATCTACCAGACATTGATGATTCTACTTTGAATGAATATGAGATATGTATCTTAAAGTCGGAGAGACATGTTTTACCAAAGGTAAGCACAATCCTAGAAAGATATCATTTTGGCTGTAGAAATCAAAATGATGCTGAAACGGATGAGAATTACATCACAGCATTGAGAAAATTAGGGTCTTCCTGTAAATTTGGTGCTTTATTGGAAGAGAGAATAACAGATCAGTACATGTTAGTTAGGCTGCAATGTACAAAAAGTTAGAGATGATATTTGTCAAAAAGATGATCCCTCGTTGGAAGAGGTGAGAACCTTTCCCAAAAAATTGAACATTCGCAAAAATGTGTTGAAATCATCTCTAAATGTGAAAACAAAAGTGAGTTGGTACATGACTTTCGGGGACTTTTGGTGGCAGCGCGGTGGTGAGACGAGAAGGAGTAGCAGAAGAACAGTGGGGCAGTGGAGTTTGTTGTCTGGCAGGAGCAGTGGCGGCAGAGCGACGCGGTAGAGCGGTGAATGCGCGTCCGCTCAATTCAGCTCAACTCAGGCTAATTACTATCGGCCGGTGGGAAGATAGCTTGTCTACTCCCTCCGGTGGCTGCTTTCAAGAAGTCAGCGCTGTGAAAATAAGAAAAACGAGATGAAATCTGCTGTATTGAAGTGAGGTAGAGTAAAAACACGGACTTCAGTAAAAAGACCTGGCCATTACAGGAAGGTGAGGAGGTGAGGAGGGGTTGACTTTGGTTTGACTTTGGGGCTATCTGCAGTATTAGTCCAGAGCAAAGAAATTCAAATTTAAGCAAAATTTGGAGTTGATGAAGGACATACTGTGAAGGAATGGACAAGACTATTCTTCAATCCAGCCCAGTCCAGTCCTGTCCAGTAAAGTGTGATTGAAGGGGTGATCTCTTCACATCTGGCGGAAACTCACTGGGCCCGTTTCCAGTTGCTGTTGGCTCCCTGCTCTTGGCTGTAAGTAGAGAGTGAATCGATAGGTAGTATTCACTCTCTCCTTTTTTAGTATATGTGTGTTTACTGTTTGCAACAAAGAAAGGAACGAAAGTAAAGTTTATTGTCCTAGTTGCGCAGTGACTTATATGTTAAATGTTACATGTTGTTAGTTGTGTCACATATAAGTTGTGTCCACTGCACCATCCACTGTCTTTTTATTTTTGGGGTTCGAGACACGCTTTTGTTTTAGCTTGATGGCACCGATGATGAGAACAGGGCCATCCTGGTGAGTACCAACCAGGGGCCCCATTGGTGGTGCGCCCGTGAGGTGCCATCTCGCTTTTCACACATTTTTTGTTTGTGCTGTCCTGTCTGTATAGATCAGAGAGGTTGTTGTTTTAAAGAGGCAGTAGATTGAAACATTTTAGGATTATCTTGAGATTAAAGAGATCCCTTGGATAACGAATTTCGACCATGGATGTTTACAGTCCAGTAAATGAATATTGCCATAAGAACTAGGACTGGTGTTGTTGATTAGCTTACAGAGTGGAGGGCGTCCTAGTTCTGTTTGTCTTTCCCTCTAGACTCCTATTTTTGTAGTCCCTGCTCTTGACGCCTGACGCCAGTCTCCCCCGCGGCCGCAGCCTCTCTCACCACCAGTGCGCGGCCGCCGAGGGGGAAGACTACATCCCCCAGGAGTCCTTGTGGCCGGACGCCGCACACGCCAACTCTGCGGCCGGTGGCGAAGAGAAGACATGTGGAGCCCCACGTCGCGGGACGCGCACGGGCAGGCGCTGGGCTAAGCCCGGGCAAAGGGCGGGCCGTCTGTGGCCGTCCAGGGCAGACCGAGGCTGGGCTGGGCCTCCCCCCTTTCATGTACTGATCCTTGAGAGAGAGTTGAATCCTGTTGGTGCTGACCCCCTGATTGCTGATACAAGAGATGGTGCCTTGGACTGTGAGTGACAAGGCGGAGTCCCCATTACATTGTTTCATATTAATTACAATTTGTGGGGGGGAGCCGGGTTGCACGAGACTTTGGTTACCAGGGTTGATTGCATCCAAGTGACTGAACAATTTTGTGCACTCGGACTTGTACTGTGATAGTACCTGTGAACCTGGGATTCAAAGTGTTTGCCGTGCAATATAATGGCCAGTACTGTGCCAACAAGATCAGCCAAAAGATGTAATAATATCCCACCTAATCCCAGCTCGGTGACCAAACAAAAGAGAGCTCTCCCAACCACAACTATACAGCCCACTACAATTGACCGAATGTTGCAAAGGGCGATTGGGGTGGTTTCCAATGAAATAGAGCAAACGGAAAGACCCCTATCACTAACCCCAAAAATCGACCTGACTGCAACGACCCAAGAATCTGACAATTATATTACGGTTAATTCCCCACACAGTTTATTAGTCTCGCCATCTGTGGCAATTCCTCGTGCCCCTAGTGTGAGCAATGCTGACTCTGTGAACACCAAAGCTGGAAAAAAGGCATCTACCAGAAAGAAAAAGGGGGTTAGTCTTAGAAAACCTAGGTCCTAGAAGTGTAAAACGATCCCTGCGTCGAATGTAGTAACAAATGTGGTAGGGGAGGAAGTTGGGCATGTTACGCAATTGCAAGTACCCCCTATCTGGGTGTCCCAACTTATCGTGGACTTACAGTCCCACTTGGAGCAAGTGGTTAACACCCAAATGAAACTAATCGTGAGTAGGTTGGACAAAATAGTAACCCTAGTGAAAACCAGGGGGGGGCTCATTTATTTATTTATTTTATTTATTAAGCAACTTGTATCGCGCAGACTAAACCCGAAGGTATCAAGGCGCCTATCAAAATCAATAAACAGAAAATACAGAATACCACTACGGGTATGCAAGTGTGAAAAGATGAGTTTTGAGCGCAGATCTAAAAGTTTGCAAAGAGGGGCTAGATCTTACTTCCAGAGGGAGGGCATTCCACCACTTGGGTGCCAGAAAGGAAAAGGCCTTACCTCCCCATCTTGCTTTTCTGACACGGGGTACAGAGAGGAGGAGTTTGTGACTGGAGCGAAGATTCCTACTAGGGTTATGCCGAGAAAGAATGGATCCCATGCTTGTAGGGCTGGGTTTAGCAAGAGCTTTATACACCAGGCACATGGATTTGAAAAGGATCCGGTATTCAACGGGGAGCCAGTGCAGTTGTTTTCGGGCTTCAGTGGCAGAGGCACGTTTTGGTAGGTCAAGAGCAAATCTCGCTGCCGCGTTCTGGACCACCTGCAAGCGCTGTAGGTGACTCTTGTTCAGCCCTGCATACAGCGCATTGCAGTAGTCCAGTCGCTAGCCCAGAAAAGCGACAGCAAGTTGCTTTCTTGCCTGGGGTGACAAGAAGTGCCTGATTTTCCTCAGTGTGTGGATAATCCCCCAGCAGGTCGAAACAGTCCTGTTGACCTGTTGGCACATACTAAGGTTGGGGTCGATCATAACTCCCAAGTTTTTTGCTGACAAGGTGGGCTCGGGACATGCGCCCAGCGAGTTCGGCCACCACTCCGCCGACCAGATCGATTCCTTTCCTCCAAAAACCATCACCTCCGTCTTCTCCCCATTCAGCTTTAGTGAATTGTGGATCATCCACTGGCCAACTGCCTCCATGCAAGATCTAAAATTGGCGGCAGTTGACGTAGCTGGCTGGGAGAGAGAGACTAGGATCTGGGTGTCGTCCGCGTAGGAAACTACCTCCATCCCAAAAGATCTAATAAGTCTGGCAAGGGGGGTCACGTAGATATTAAAAAGGGTAGGACTAAGCGCTGACCCTTGGGGGACCCCACATTGCACAGACAGGGATGGAGATAGAAATGAACCCAGCATTATCCTTTGTTCTCTATGGTCGAGAAAAGAGGAAAGGAGTCCCAGAGCAGACCCGCGGACCCCAATCTCCCTCAGGCGAGATGTTAACACCACAGGAGAAAGGGTATCGAAGGCCGCTGTGAGGTCTAGAAGGATCAGGAGGGAGGTCTGACCCTCATCAACTCTGGTGCGGATGGTATCCAGCACTATGGTGAGGGCAGACTCGGTGCTATGTTCCCTCCTGAACCCATGCTGGGAAAGATCCAAACAACCCGAGCTCTCCACAAATGCAGCCAGATGTTTATTTAGATAGGCTTCGAGCATCTTTGCGGGAGCCGGGAGCAGTGAAATGGGGCGAAAGTTCTTTAACACCCCGGGGTCCAGAGAAGGCTTTTTAAGCAAGGGTTTTACAACAGCATTTTTCCACTGTTGGGGAAAAATGCCTTCCTTCATCGCTCTGTTCATGATGTCAACCAGAGGAGGAAGGAGAGATTCTCTGCACTGCTTGAGGATCTTTAGCGGGCAGACATCCAGCGGAGAACCAGATTTGGTTTTATCAAGCAGGATTTCAAGATCCTGACAGGAAAGGGGAGGAAAGGAAATCAATTCCTGATGTTGAGAGGATTCCGCAACACTGGGCTCAGGGAGAGCAGGCAGCAGGGGGACGGCGGTCAGGGATTTTTGGACCTCCAAAGCAGCATAGATGTCAGCGATTTTTGACTGAAAAAAGGCAGCTATCTTGTTGCACAGGTCCTGAGAGGCAACCACAGGATCCGGTGTCTGAAGGGTCGTAAGGGAATCGACAATCCTGAAGAGTTCTCTAGGAGATGACAATGAGGAGGTGAGTGCCGTAAAGTATTCCTGCTTGGTCTTAATAACTTCTAGTTTGTAGTTTTTAAGCAGGACCCTATGGGCTTCTCTGTCCTTAGAGGCCCAGCTAGAGTGCCATGAGCGCTCCTGCCTTCTTACTTCCTGTCTCCGAAGCCGGAGCTGTTCGGAGAACCAGGGAGCGGAGGGTCTTTTCCTCGCAGAATAGCAAGACCTTGCGGGAGCAAGCTCCTCCATGGCCTCAGCAATGGTATTTTCAAATAAAGAGACCGCAGTGGAGGTATCTGCCTCCCGAGGAATGGACAACCTGGTTGTCCATGGAAGGAAGGAGTCTTCCCTGATCTTTTTGAGGTTCCTTCGCACTTCCGTGGTGCTCGAGGCCCTTCTAATATAGCCCCGTGCGGGATACAACATGTTGAAGGGAACGGCCAGATGGTCCGACCAGGAGAGATGGAAGGGGCTGGCAACTGTCAGCCTAGGGTCGTTGGAGAAAATACCATCGAGCGTGTGCCCCGCTCGGTGGGTAGGACCGTTCACCAGCTGGGTGAGTCCGCAGGCTGACATTATTTCTACCAGGGAGATGGCGAAGAGAAGACATGTGGAGCCCCACGTCGCGGGACGCGCACGGGCAGGCGCTGGGCTAAGCCCGGGCAAAGGGCGGGCCGTCTGTGGCCGTCCAGGGCAGACCGAGGCTGGGCCTCCCCCCTTTCATGTACTGATCCTTGAGAGAGAGTTGAATCCTGTTGGTGCTGACCCCCTGATTGCTGATACAAGAGATGGTGCCTTGGACTGTGAGTGACAAGGCGGAGTCCCCATTACATTGTTTCATATTAATTACAATTTGTGGGGGGGAGCCGGGTTGCACGAGACTTTGGTTACCAGGGTTGATTGCATCCAAGTGACTGAACAATTTTGTGCACTCGGACTTGTACTGTGATAGTACCTGTGAACCTGGGATTCAAAGTGTTTGCCGTGCAATATAATGGCCAGTACTGTGCCAACAAGATCAGCCAAAAGATGTAATAATATCCCACCTAATCCCAGCTCGGTGACCAAACAAAAGAGAGCTCTCCCAACCACAACTATACAGCCCACTACAATTGACCGAATGTTGCAAAGGGCGATTGGGGTGGTTTCCAATGAAATAGAGCAAACGGAAAGACCCCTATCACTAACCCCAAAAATCGACCTGACTGCAACGACCCAAGAATCTGACAATTATATTACGGTTAATTCCCCACACAGTTTATTAGTCTCGCCATCTGTGGCAATTTCTCGTGCCCCTAGGGTGAGCAATGCTGACTCTGTGAACACCAAAGCTGGAAAAAAGGCATCTACCAGAAAGAAAAAGGGGGTTAGTCTTAGAAAACCTAGGTCCTAGAAGTGTAAAACGATCCCTGCGTCGAATGTAGTAACAAATGTGGTAGGGGAGGAAGTTGGGCATGTTACGCAATTGCAAGTACCCCCTATCTGGGTGTCCCAACTTATCTTGGACTTACAGTCCCACTTGGAGCAAGTGGTTAACACCCAAATGAAACTAATCGTGAGTAGGTTGGACAAAATAGTAACCCTAGTGAAAACCAGGGGGGGGCTCATTTATTTATTTATTTTATTTATTAAGCAACTTGTATCGCGCAGACTAAACCCGAAGGTATCAAGGCGCCTATCAAAATCAATAAACAGAAAATACAGAATACCACTACGGGTATGCAAGTGTGAAAAGATGAGTTTTGAGCGCAGATCTAAAAGTTTGCAAAGAGGGGCTAGATCTTACTTCCAGAGGGAGGGCATTCCACCACTTGGGTGCCAGAAAGGAAAAGGCCTTACCTCCCCATCTTGCTTTTCTGACACGGGGTACAGAGAGGAGGAGTTTGTGACTGGAGCGAAGATTCCTACTAGGGTTATGCCGAGAAAGAATGGATCCCATGCTTGTAGGGCTGGGTTTAGCAAGAGCTTTATACACCAGGCACATGGATTTGAAAAGGATCCGGTATTCAACGGGGAGCCAGTGCAGTTGTTTTCGGGCTTCAGTGGCAGAGGCACGTTTTGGTAGGTCAAGAGCAAATCTCGCTGCCGCGTTCTGGACCACCTGCAAGCGCTGTAGGTGACTCTTGTTCAGCCCTGCATACAGCGCATTGCAGTAGTCCAGTCGCGAGCCCAGAAAAGCGACAGCAAGTTGCTTTCTTGCCTGGGGTGACAAGAAGTGCCTGATTTTCCTCAGTGTGTGGATAATCCCCCAGCAGGTCGAAACAGTCCTGTTGACCTGTTGGCACATACTAAGGTTGGGGTCGATCATAACTCCCAAGTTTTTTGCTGACAAGGTGGGCTCGGGACATGCGCCCAGCGAGTTCGGCCACCACTCCGCCGACCAGATCGATTCCTTTCCTCCAAAAACCATCACCTCCGTCTTCTCCCCATTCAGCTTTAGTGAATTGTGGATCATCCACTGGCCAACTGCCTCCATGCAAGATCTAAAATTGGCGGCAGTTGACGTAGCTGGCTGGGAGAGAGAGACTAGGATCTAGGTGTCGTCCGCGTAGGAAACTACCTCCATCCCAAAAGATCTAATAAGTCTGGCAAGGGGGGTCACGTAGATATTAAAAAGGGTAGGACTAAGCGCTGACCCTTGGGGGACCCCACATTGCACAGACAGGGATGGAGATAGAAATGAACCCAGCATTATCCTTTGTTCTCTATGGTCGAGAAAAGAGGAAAGGAGTCCCAGAGCAGACCCGCGGACCCCAATCTCCCTCAGGCGAGATGTTAACACCACAGGAGAAAGGGTATCGAAGGCCGCTGTGAGGTCTAGAAGGATCAGGAGGGAGGTCTGACCCTCATCAACTCTGGTGCGGATGGTATCCAGCACTATGGTGAGGGCAGACTGGTGCTATGTTCCCTCCTGAACCCATGCTGGGAAAGATCCAAACAACCCGAGCTCTCCACAAATGCAGCCAGATGTTTATTTAGATAGGCTTCGAGCATCTTTGCGGGAGCCGGGAGCAGTGAAATGGGGCGAAAGTTCTTTAACACCCCGGGGTCCAGAGAAGGCTTTTTAAGCAAGGGTTTTACAACAGCATTTTTCCACTGTTGGGGAAAAATGCCTTCCTTCATCGCTCTGTTCATGATGTCAACCAGAGGAGGAAGGAGAGATTCTCTGCACTGCTTAAGGATCTTTAGCGGGCAGACATCCAGCGGAGAACCAGATTTGGTTTTATCAAGCAGGATTTCAAGATCCTGACAGGAAAGGGGAGGAAAGGAAATCAATTCCTGATGTTGAGAGGATTCCGCAACACTGGGCTCAGGGAGAGCAGGCAGCAGGGGGACGGCGGTCAGGGATTTTTGGACCTCCAAAGCAGCATAGATGTCAGCGATTTTTGACTGAAAAAAGGCAGCTATCTTGTTGCACAGGTCCTGAGAGGCAACCACAGGATCCGGTGTCTGAAGGGTCGTAAGGGAATCGACAATCCTGAAGAGTTCTCTAGGAGATGACAATGAGGAGGTGAGTGCCGTAAAGTATTCCTGCTTGGTCTTAATAACTTCTAGTTTGTAGTTTTTAAGCAGGACCCTATGGGCTTCTCTGTCCTTAGAGGCCCAGCTAGAGTGCCATAAGCGCTCCTGCCTTCTTACTTCCTGTCTCCGAAGCCGGAGCTGTTCGGAGAACCAGGGAGCGGAGGGTCTTTTCCTCGCAGAATAGCAAGACCTTGCGGGAGCAAGCTCCTCCATGGCCTCAGCAATGGTATTTTCAAATAAAGAGACCGCAGTGGAGGTATCTGCCTCCCGAGGAATGGACAACCTGGTTGTCCATGGAAGGAAGGAGTCTTCCCTGATCTTTTTGAGGTTCCTTCGCACTTCCGTGGTGCTCGAGGCCCTTCTAATATAGCCCCGTGCGGGATACAACATGTTGAAGGGAACGGCCAGATGGTCCGACCAGGAGAGATGGAAGGGGCTGGCAACTGTCAGCCTAGGGTCGTTGGAGAAAATACCATCGAGCGTGTGCCCCGCTCGGTGGGTAGGACCGTTCACCAGCTGGGTGAGTCCGCAGGCTGACATTATTTCTACCAGGGAGATCGTGTCGTGAGCCTCCAATAGCTCGAGATGAAAATTGAAATCACCTAGAATGGTCAGATTTTGTCGGCCAAAATAGGGTTCCAGAACCTGCATCAGTTTCAGCCCAAATCCTGCTCTTGGGCCAGGAGGGCGGTATACCAAGATTCCATTAAATGCTGGGTTAGCAGAATCAGAGAGGGAAAAGTATAAGACCTGGAATGTGTCCTTAGGGTCAGAAAGGGGTATAGTGTGGCAGTGAAATTTGTCCTGATATAAAATGGCCAGACCACCGCCAACACGGCCTGATCTGTCCAATCGAGTAAGGCAGTAGCCCTCAGGGACCGCTTCAACCAGATCAGGACCGGAGGAGTCTTTAGCCCAGGTCTCCGTAATAAAGACCCAAGAAGGTGTTTTATCTAAGACCAGTTCCTTGAATACAATGTTATTTTTAATAAGCGAGCGAGCGTTGAGAAGAAGACAGGACTCGCTGGGGTTTTTAGGTGTTGATAAGGAGCAGGGTTCCGGAGGAGCAGAGGCAAGAGTGAGCAGAGGCTCATCCGCCTCAGTCGAAAAGCACACACAGCTGGGACATGTCAAATAATCCTCAGGTCTGTAGCGATGAGAGCAAGGGGCAGGAGCGGGCTTCAGCCGCAGCATCTCCCTTAAAGAGTATTTCAGGACAGGGGCGCCTACCTTGTAAAGGCCAGTAGTCCAGCCGTCCAGCCCGTCCTTAGCGCGGACGGGCGCAGACGGGCGCAGACGGGCGCAGACGGGCTGGACTCTGGCGTGACTCCGGCGGTCATCCGGCGCATCCGCTGCCGCGTCCGCTGCGCGGAGCCGCTGAGTACTCTTTTATAGAGACTAGAGCGCGAGGTCGCGCCTACCCTCAATATGGCCGCCAAACAGCCCTCGCCTCCCCGGGACCAGCTCTCAGCGTCAACACTCAGCTGAGAGCGGCCCAGGAGGTGGAGGGGGTGATAGACAAAGGTGCAGATAAAATCCGCTTTTAGAAAAGCAGAAACGGGTAAAATACACGCGTTACACAGGACGCGATAGAAATGCACGTGGCGCTCTGGAAATAGGTCTCAAGTCTATTAGCACAAAGAATAGGAAAGAGGAACCTCCGGCTTCCGCCTCAGAGGGAGAAAAGCGATCGTTTGCTGATCCCTATCTTGGCCCCCTTTATAGAGACTAGAGCGCGAGGTCGCGCCTACCCTCAATATGGCCGCCAAACAGCCCTCGCCTCCCCGGGACCAGCTCTCAGCGTCAACACTCAGCTGAGAGCGGCCCAGGAGGTGGAGGGGGTGATAGACAAAGGTGCAGATAAAATCCGCTTTTAGAAAAGCAGAAATGGGTAAAATACACGCGTTACACAGGACGCGATAGAAATGCACGTGGCGCTCTGGAAATAGGTCTCAAGTCTATTAGCACAAAGAATAGGAAAGAGGAACCTCCGGCTTCCGCCTCAGAGGGAGAAAAGCGATCGTTTGCTGATCCCTATCTTGGCCCCCTTTATAGAGACTAGAGCGCGAGGTCGCGCCTACCCTCAATATGGCCGCCAAACAGCCCTCGCCTCCCCGGGACCAGCTCTCAGCGTCAACACTCAGCTGAGAGCGGCCCAGGAGGTGGAGGGGGTGATAGACAAAGGTGCAGATAAAATCCGCTTTTAGAAAAGCAGAAACGGGTAAAATACACGCGTTACACAGGACGCGATAGAAATGCACGTGGCGCTCTGGAAATAGGTCTCAAGTCTATTAGCACAAAGAATAGGAAAGAGGAACCTCCGGCTTCCGCCTCAGAGGGAGAAAAGCGATCGTTTGCTGATCCCTATCATGGCCCCCTTTATAGAGACTAGAGCGCGAGGTCGCGCCTACCCTCAATATGGCCGCCAAACAGCCCTCGCCTCCCCGGGACCAGCTCTCAGCGTCAACACTCAGCTGAGAGCGGCCCAGGAGGTGGAGGGGGTGATAGACAAAGGTGCAGATAAAATCCGCTTTTAGAGCTCAGGGTGGCAATCTACCTCCTACTACTGTAGCTAATCACAAAGCCCCCGAGTCTACTGTAGGGAATGAGCACAGCAGACCCCCCGTTGTGCAAACCACCACTGCTATGGATTTTCCATCATCCACATCTAGCCAAGAACCAAGTACTGGTGGTTTTCCCAACAGAAGTACCCCGTGTATAGAGAAAATAACTACAGTCCCGTCTATCACCACTGCACAAGTGCTCAATAGCGGTGCCCCATCTAGAAGCACTCCCAGTATAGGAAAGGCACCCACTGCCCCGCTAACTACTAACATACAAGCCCCAACCCACAGCGAATTATCCCTGAAGCTCCACCCAAAAGGGTCCTCCCCTAAGGCGACTACTAACCAACCACCTAGTATAAACTTACCCCCTGAGGCAGCCCCATATGTGGTTATACTTGCGGGAGTGCCAGAACTGAAGCCAGAACATACTGAATATTATGAAGTACTAAGGAAAAAGACTATGTTCTGGCTAAACAAGCATAGGTCCCAAATAACTGAGAATTTTAACAAGAGCCCCCCTGTCCACACTAGCGTCTTAGGACCCCTGCTTGGGTCTTTGTCTGCGACACTAGGCAGTGAGGACGTATTGGAAGTAGATCAATCCTCTTCGCCATCTCACAGAACAAATACTGTACCAGGGTTCGGAAGACCCACTGTTGATCTAAATGATGAGAGACCAACTGTTAATATCTCTGTTACACCGCAGCCCACAGAAAGTTACATGCAAGGGGGACTCAAATTAGTATCCTGGTACATAGCCGGTTTGTCAGCTAAGTTTGATAACCAAGGATGGAGGTAATACATCACAAGGTTCCAGATAATTTGTTTGCAGGAGACTTGGGCAGTAAATTGTAGTCTCTTCTATCTAGCTGGGTATAAGCGTTTCTCTGTGCCCGCTCAGAAATTAGGGTCAGGGAGAGCCATGGGTGGACTTTCCATATTTGTTGATTTACACATGGAGGGAGTGTGGACTAACTTAAATTGGACCTCTAACAATATGCAGGCTCTTGGGTACGCTAGAAACGGGTTGAACATGATATTGATCAATCTGTATAATGCGGCCGTATCTAAGGGGAAAGAATAAATAATCCAAGAAGTAGACAACAACCTAAGTATTGAGTTAGCTAGGAGGAAGGGGGCAGTGGCCCCGTTTGTAGTATTAGCCGGCGATTTTAACTGCCACTGATGCCCGACTTTATTACCCCCAATGAAAAATGGTCTAGCTGCCTGACTGAGGAAGGCCCGCATCTCGAGCATACAAATGAAGGCTTGGAAATAGGCAATGTATTAAAAAGCCATACCCTAGAACACACTATCGATTTGGTCACTATTGGTAGGGAAGGCGCTGTCACTCCAACCTTTAAAGGTAGGGGATGTAGCTCGTACATAGACTTCATCATGGTATCAAGTTTATTCAAGGACTGGTTAATAAGGGTTGAGATCAAGTGGAACATATTTAGTGACCACAACCCCCTAGTACTCGAGATAAGGAATTTGCCCCCTAGGAAAGTCAGGAGGGGAGAGAAGGAAGGCAGTATCGAGAAGGTAACGGACCAGGGAAGACGTCTGAGATGGTCTAAAGTTAATGGGGAGGCCTTCTATAAAACCCTAATGGAAACTGGGAAAGAACCTATCGGGGAGTGTCTAGACCTTTCGGTGGAGGGGCCGTCTCTGGTGAGGGCATTCGAGGAAGTGGCCCACCTGATAGACGGCCTGCTAAAGTCCACCACTCCTGGGAGGGTAAACGCTGTCCCGAGATGGTTCGATAAAGACTGCTCCTGAGCACAGAGGGATTTAAAAATCAGTCTCAAAAGCCATCCCCGGGACAAGATCAGAATTGCACAGTGTAGGAGCGCCTAAAAAAAGGCGATTAAAATCAGGAAGACCTCCCTCCAACTTCAAGCCTGGGAAGACTTAAGGGATGCAGCAGAGATAAGAGACATGACTGCTTTCTGGAAAACAATAAATAAACTGTGTTTCCAGGACAATAATACCCCAGAAATTGGCACTACGATCCTGCCCGAACAATAGTACAACCACTTTAAAGGCTTGTACAATCACTCAAAGGAGAACAATTCTAATACAGGGGGGGTGTCAGTGGGTTTCCTCTGTAGAATTTTCTCTGGGACAAATTACAGTGGCAATCCAGGCCCTATCACGAAACAAAGCACCGGGCCCAGATGGCATACCTCCGGACCTTTTCCTTAGTAATGTGGAGTTATGGGCTCCTATTCTTACAAGGGTGATAAACGCGACTGTCGCAACTGGCCTACCGCGTTCATGGTCGTCTGCTACAATAGTCCCAATTTTCAAGAAGGGGAACAGGGACAACCCCCATTGCTACCGACCTATCTCATTGATAGATGTGACGGCCAAAATTCTGGGCCGAGTGATCCTAATGCGCCTTACAGACTGGGCGGAAGATAATCGAATTATTACTGACGTTCAGTATGGATTTAGATCAGGGAGATCCACAACGGACCAGTGTTTGAACCTCTATCTGTTGGTGGCCAAGTACACTATAGCCAGCAACAAAGCGGTATATCTAGGGTTCATGGACCTTACCGCAGCTTTTGACCACGTAAACAGAGAAAAGGTATGGACCCTGATGATTAAGCTAGGAGTAGATCAGGGTCTGGTTAACATCTTGAGAGCATTGCACTGGAATACTTCTGCCAATGTGCGGTTTAATCTGGAAGGGGGCACTACAGAATCTTTTCCCTGCAATAGTGGGGTTAGACAGGGATGCATCCTGGCCCCCTTTTTGTTCTCGATATATATAAATAACTTAGACCAGGCATTAAGCAAACTAAATGTGGATTCCCCAAGAGTAGGTACTCGACCCGTTCGGTGCTGTTGTACGCGGATGACGCGGTACCTTGATGGATAGCAGCACTTAAAACCTCTGCTGGAAGATCTTTCTCCTACTGGTACAGGAACAAAATACCCATCAGACCACATCTAAATAATGTAACATAACTTTTCAGAGTGAACCAATAAGACCTCTATCCTTTACCCACTGCTTGACTGAAGTGTGCAGCCATCATACATACTGTGGTAAAATTACAAATATGTACACAATTACAGTTAGCTACACAATATCCAACACCTCTCAATGGGGTCTAACAAGAATCAGCCCTGTGAAATTCTTCTCCCTATGTTAGTCACAGTGGGTGACCTACACCAAAACCCGTGCCTATTATGGTAATCTGTGAGATTACATGTAACCACATATCTTTCTATAGCATTTAACGTAATGTAACAACAAACTACTGTTGGCCTATTAGATTTATCGTATGTGTTTTACAATAAATACACCAGGCTACAGCATTTGTAATAACTTTTCATAATAAACAGTCCAGATCTATGGCATTGGCATAACATTTCCCTACACACCAACTAAGCCTTTAGCTGTTATTATTGACTTATCACCTTAATCAACTCAGGTCTAGTGTACTGAGTTTAAGCTTTTCAAAAGGCCACCATCAGACATACAGTCTTAAAATTGCAATTGTATACAAAATTACAGCTGGCAAAGCAAAATACTATCTCTCCTAACAGGGCTACACAAGGATCCTCACAGTGCAAATTTTCTATAACCATGGTTTGCCAAGGGGGCATGGGGGTTTTAGAAGGCTGGGTCGGAGTAAAGATGAAGAGGCCATTGTGAGGACTCAATGATGTCTGTTTATTGATTTTGTAGTATTAATTAAATGTTTATACATTCAGAAGGGAACTGTTTCTTGGGTTAACTGAAATCTTCTTTTCCTTCGGGTAATTGGCGCCAGTGAGGTCCCCCGAGTCCCTTTTAATAAAAAGGAAAAAGGAGAAAAAATTAAGTTTGCAAGGGGTAAGTGTGGGTTCCAATTTGTTTAACAATGGTTCCTCCCCACCAACAGTGATCATCTGATGTGCTACTTCCCCTTTTTTTGGAATTTAGTGCCTGTTTGTTTCCTATCTAGGATAGATATAGTGCCCGAATGCTTTTTGTGTTTGAGTGGTTTGAACATTAAAAAGCAAGAGTTAAATCATGTCCTCAGAAAAATTAACGAGATAATAAAAATATAAAAAAATTGGAGGCAAAGCATCAGGAGAAAACCTTTTCCTTTGAACCCCTTCCCAATTTTTCTTATTCAGTCTCCTGACCTTTCTTACTTGGCATGTTTGGGCATATATAAGGTTTATCCTCTGGGTTGATAAGGAACTTTTACCCACACCAATCACCCGGTGCACTGTGACTGTGAGAGCACCCCTCCCTCCTCCCGCTCTATTCCCGCTCTGGCCACTCAGCCGCAACTCGCCTGAGTTGCGGCGGACAATGGGTTTCCTCCGGTACTAGCCACCACTCCTCGGGTCCAGTTCCGGCATCCTCTTCCTCTCCTCTGGGTTGGAAGTTGTCATCTGGCTCGTGAGCGTCGTCAATGGCATTCCGTAGTTCCGTGTCTCAGTGCTGAATTCCCGGCAACGTCACTTTTCCCCTCAGTGGTCCGGTCTCTTCCCTCCCGATGTCCGTGATGGCATCCCTCTTCTCTCTCTCTACGTCCTTTTCCACACCTCCCCCTTGCTCATCTCCTTCCACCTTCCTCTGCCCCGATGTTTCTGATTAGTCCGTCATTTTATTCCGATTGGCCTATTTAAATAGAGAGAGGCGTGTTTAAGTATGATGTCCCCACTAGGACAGGTGTTCCTTTCCCCTGTCCGGTATTTTTGGGAACTTCGGCGCAGAGGATGTCCTGGCCCCACACAGGGGCACAAGGGGGTAACCAACATCAGAGCCCTTGCCTTCTTAGGTAATCTATGAGATTCCATGTAACAGAAAGCCTATCCGTAGGCTTTAATTCAGAGTGGTAACAATCCTCCCTTAAATGTCAATTGACTTAAACATAGGCTTTCACAATCGATATGTCAGATCTACTGTTCTTATCATAACTTTTCATAGTAAACAATCAGGCCTATGTAGCCTTTTTCATTGGCAGATCACTGTAACCAACTTATTAAGTCTATTGTACTGACAGTAAGCTTTCTACAAGTCAACCATCCAGAATACAGTCAAAGAAGTACAAATATATATAAAATTACAATTGGCAAAGCAAAATACTTTGTGGGCCTCATTCATGAAAACTTTTCATTGTGCCCTCCTTGCGACATGCTGGATGCGTCATATTTACAGTATGATGCATCAAGTCGCAAGGAGTTACAGATACGTCTGTATTTCTGACGTATCTGGAGGCGCAAAAATGACGCATTGCTGGAGTGAGTCACGAAAGTGATGCAACTCCATCAATAGGTCATTTTACATGGGCAAGTCCAATTTCAAATGTACCTGCGTCATCTTACGCCTGCTGTGAGGCAGGCATAAGATATTGACGTACTTGTGTCCTAGAAGTGACGCAGTGACATCTCATAGATTTCACTGTGCCACTTCTACGAGGCTTCCTTGCGTCAAAACGCCCACCCTGCATACATTATACCTGGCACAGGTATAATGTGGCGCAGGGGTTTACGAAGTGACGCATCTACCTACATGTGTCACTTTGTAAATATGACGCAACATGGAACGGTTTTTTTACCCTGCTGGTGCGTCACAAAAAGTGACGCACCGGCGGCGGAAAACTGACGCAAGGGCTCATAAATAAGCTCCTATCTCTCCAAAGGGAGCCTAAACAGAAGTATTGTAGCATGTCTCCTATCCCACCGTTTATTTTGGGCTAATCACCTACACCAAAACACTTGTTTAGTAGGTAATCTGTGAAATTCCATGTAACAAAATACCTATTGGTAGGCTTCAAAACAGAATAATAACAATTAACAATGAATTGCCTGTTGACTTTAACATATGCTTTTCACAATAAATGTCAGGCCTAGTGCCTTTATAATGACATATCATAAGCAGATCAGGCCTATGGCATCCATGATTATTGGCTTGCACACCAGAACCGAATCCTGTCCTGTATTGAATATAAACTGTACCATAGCCAAAAACTGCATTACTCGTAGTGTTTTCAGTGAAAGTATACAAATTCAACCCAATGAAATCCTCTACCTAGGGCACTCAACATGTGGATGGAGCCTAAACCGCTGACTCAGTCAGTAGTACTATCAAAGTTCTTTTTGGTTGTTCGTATAAATTCAAATGACAGTTAGATGGACAAGTCTGACTTAAATGCAATTTAGATTAGTGTAGCCTTGGATATCTCTTTCAAACACAAACCTGCCCTCTGAAGTCTAAAGTGTATATTGGAATGGTAAGGTGCTGGGGCTGCAATATTCTCCTCAAGGCTGCCTTCCTCCAATCTGTGCTGCTGAATACAGACTAACACCATAAATTATCTATCTATCTAAGACACTTTTACAGCATTACAATTTCACATGTGTGCGCCTGAAAATTCAAGCCCATGCACTTGGATAAATAAACATAATATTCACAGCTGTGTGGAGGGCAAGGCCGTTTTTGTGGAAGCACACAACTTCTGCCCAGTCCAAACATGTACTCCTGCCTCCCATAATTGTGGGACACTCACATAATTGTCTTGCTGCAGCTGCGCTGTCAAGCCAGGTTATGAAAAAGGAGATCAGGCAGGATGATGGGGAAAGTGAGTGCATTGCTAGAGTGGAAATTGTTCTTGAAATGGGCTTCTTTGTGTATAGACTGGAACACTAAACAAGCAAAACGTCAGTCAGTCAAAATTCATGTTTATTTAGACCATCGGTTTTTAAACGATGCTACAATTTACAACCATAATCACTTAGTATATATTACTTTCATTTTATAAAACATAAATACCCATTATTAAATTTCATGTAAAATCCAATCAATAATATATACTTTTAAATATAATACCTAACCTTTTTATATAGTCTTATAAGTTACTTAAAACACTACTCTCATTCTAATTCTAAAATACAAATGTTAACTGTCATCATGATCCTCCTTATGGCACATGATATTTCCAGAAATCGCATATCATTTACAAGTTCTACAGCTTGCTAAAGGCTCCTAAGTACATATTTTAAAACTACAGGGCGTATAAACGGTCTACACTACTGTGTAATATTTAAATAGTCCTGTAAAATGTGCATAGTATTGCATTTGTTATTCAGAGCACAGGTACAGTTACCTCCTGGTTGGATCAACTTGAGATTTACCATGTCGTTTATCTGACAAGGATTGATTCCAATCCTCATACTCAATAATTCCCTTCTTATCAGATGATTAGGTAAAATATCCACATCCAGAAATCTCTCTTCATTCTGCCAAGATTTTAACATAGATGGTACCAATTTTTTTCCACTTAAATACTGGTAGTCATATTCATTGGACAAATCTTTACCTTGTGTCCTTAACTAACTTTTGAAATTTCAATTTGCAGGTACTGTTGGCACAACTTCACCTTCACATCCTTAGAAACTACCCCCAATTTTATTCTGACAATTTTTGCCCATTTCAATTTACTCTGCAGAATTTAGTTTTTACACCACTGAGAGACTTTCAGTTCTACCCCCTGCTTGAATCATGGTAGAGCCAGGAAGGGACAGTAATCTGATATATAGCAGCTCGGCTCCATATTGAAGTTGTGGGGGCGATCATTACTGCATAGGCTTTTAAGGTGGGTCTATATGACATTTCTCCAAAGTCTTAATTGAATTTTTTTTTCAGGACACTCACCGAGGCCACAGCCCTGACCTAGAGGGCTTCCATTTCAGGAACCGCTCAAACCTAACCTCAAGATACTTATATTAATTCACTGATACTAGATTAGTAGGGCCTAAATACTATCTAAATTTACCTTCTTTCTTCCCAAAGCATAGCACCCTGGTTTCGTCCATATTCCCCGCAAATGTTCGTAGCTACAATATTTCCTAAGCACGTCCAATTTCCTTTGCAGACCTATTTTAGTTTGATCTAGAATGACAAGAGCATCAGCATACAGGCGGCATGCCACACATTTGCCATGTACTCTGGGGCTAAACCCTTTGGCATCCGATAGTAAAGTGGGCAGATCTGCGACAAATAAAGAGATACTTATATTAATTCACTGATTCTAGATTAGCAGGGCCTAAATACTATCTAAATTTACCTTCTTTCTTCCCAAAGCATAGCACCCTGGTTTCGTCCATATTTACCGGAAAAGTTTTATAGCTACAATATTTCCGAAACACGTCCAATTTCCTTTGCAGACCTATTTCAGTTTGATCTAGAATGGAAAGATCATCAGCATACAGGAGGCATGCCACATGTTTGCCATGTACTCTTGGGCTAAACCCTTTTGCATCCGATAGTAAAGTGGGCAGATCCACAACAAATAAAGAGAAGAGTAACAGGGCTAATAAGCATCCATGCCTCAGCTCATTATTAATTTGTATTTTTGTGTCATGGTCCCCTCTGTATCCATAATGACCTGAGCCCAATTCCTCTTGTGTAGCTCCTGAATTGGTCTTAAGAGGTCTTTTGGGATATCATATTTTATCAATAGTTCCCAGACATGCTCCCTGTCTACCAAATCAAAGGCTGCGCTGAAGGCTACAAAGCAGCAGAATAAATTCCCCCTCTGCTTGACAGACTTCCACTGTATAGTCCAGAGCGCAAAGCAATGGTCAATTGCAGAATGACATTCTTTGAAACCACACTGTTCTGGGGGCACAATATGATTCAAGTCGACCCAATCTTTCATCATACCAAGATTATTTTTGGAAATACCTTTTCTGCCATGTCAAGCAGATTGTTCAACCTATATTTTTTGGGAGTTTTGTATGTCCCTTTTTTTGACTGGGTCTAATAATTGCACCTTTCCACTTTTCAGGGATCTTCCCCGTATCTACAATCTCAGAAAATATCTTATACAAAAGTACTGCTGACCACTCCAGGTGGGTTTTTATAATTATTGTAGGGAGGTTATCAGGACCGGCTGCCCAAGTCAATGTTAAACTTTCAATAATTTTTCTAATATTACATAATGAAAATTGGGACCTCAAGTGCTCATCCACTTTTCACCAGGGAATTGATCTTGTTACTGACTCCTCTTTTTTCATCATATATCTCCTCCAAATATTCCTTCCAAGCCTCTTCTTCCACCCCAGAGTTCATCGTGCCCTGTGTTTTTTCTGACCCTTCTCATACTAATGTGGTTTCAATTGCTTCTAGCAGTTGTCTGCAACACCACTCTGTATGGGCTCTTTTCTGGCCCTAATTAGGGTTTTATACATTCTCTTTAGCTTCACAAGGGCATAATAACTTTTGGTTTCATATCTTACTTAAAGGTTTCTTTCCCCTTTTCTTATCTGTGCCTTTACATTCTTGATTCCTCAGTAAACCATTTATTTTCCTTACATTGATTACTCAATACCTTCTCACTCCTTGTTCCCTTTCCCTTTAGATCTACCCTGAGACACTGTACCACCTGACTGGTTATATTCTCATACAATTCCATCTGTTTTGCTGGGGCATCCTTCAGTATTGTATTTTGCTGAAAGTTGATTATTTTTTCCCTACATTCATCTGTTAGTCTAGGTGTAAACTGCTTTGGCTAATCCATCTGTGGAGGGATCACCATTTCACTCTGTATCCTTTTACCTCAAATTAGTTTTAATTTATCGAGATGGTGATAACTTTCCTCTTAAGACCCCACTTGGAAGTCCCTTATTTTCTCAAAATTACAGGCGTGCATAAATATATAATCAATTGGGCATAATTGCTGGCCAACCTTGAATGTCTAACATGCTCGGCTATAATCCTCCATTCTACCATTCAAACAAAACAAGCCCCTTGAACCAAGGTACTTTCCTGTTTCTAAATCTCGTTTAGACCCTTCAGTTTTGGTGAAGTTTCCCACCTTTATATTATATTAACTTAATATTTATTTCGACCAGGAGTCCACTTTATTTGGGTTTAACTTATGGTTCAGATCCCCCATCAGTATCAAAATATCTTTGTTGTGAGTTTCACATAGGTAGTCCACATCTTCCTTCTTCCTTCCCATTTCAGACCTATACTCCTCGAGACCCCCATATGTATGCATTTACTATTATCATGTTGTCATTCTTGGAATATGAGTCCCAAAGACCCACCTTACGAGCCACACACACCATTTACATCTTACTACTAAAGGTGTCACCTTCCTAGCTATTCTGGTGGATATCGAGCTAATCATCCCCCCTGCAGGGCCTCCTAGCCAGCTCCTCTTAGCAGACTTTTTTACCTACACATACCCTTCGATTGTGGGAGTTTCATTGCACAGCCATGTTTCTTGCAAGCACACAATCTCATAAATATTTATTCTTTTTTTTGATTTTGATATTCTACTAAACCCATCAGTCAGTCAGTCAGTCAGTCAGAAATACTTTATTCGGTTCATATCAAAAACCACAAAAGTATACAGGTGTAAACATAAAGGTCCAAAAACACCAGAAAACACAATGACATTCAATACAGTTAAAAAAGAGAGTACCCAGTAGAAAATATATAAAATGCGGAAACATGGTATCATTTTAAAAGTGTATGCAATATGCCAGGATTATGAAGAAAAAAGAATAAAAACATTTTACAAGTTATCTAAAAAATTGCCATATACAATATTTCATCTAAGACCAATTAATCTTTTTGCTAAGTCCCATTAATATTCCAAGATAGAACCCCAAGGCTGTGCAATGACCCAGCATCCTAATCTATTTTACTTAGCCACTCCTCTTCTTCCTGGTTTGGCATCGAAGGGTTTATATATCTATTATCATGGCTCACATCTCTCCAGATTTTTGCGGACCCAACACCTGACACCGTAATTTTGATTATATCATCATTTTTATTCAATGCCTGAACTATTAGTCTTACTTGCCTTTGCCCTAATCCCGAATGTTGGCTCAGGAATGATTTTCCACGATTGCCCAATACAGTCATTGCATAATTCTAGGACTAAACAGATTCCCTCCTTGGAAAACTCATTTTCCCCTCTTATTAATGTTGATTTTACCAATCTTGAATACATCAGAACTTCCATAACCTCATTTCCTTTTTTATTCTGCATAAATCCTACTTGAAATCTTTTGTCTCTATTTCTTTTAGGCTAGCATAGTTTGAGAAGGTAAATAATGGTTGGGACCAATTTAATGGGAGTAAGTTTCTCATTCTTTTCCCACCTTTCCTACACAATGATGGTTCAAAGTATTGCCACAAGTTACTTCTATCTCTTATTCCTTCATCTGGAAGGACTTCTCTATCATTGCCCATATCCCCCCTACCCAGCATTTTCAGTGTCATGGTATTAGCTCCTTGTTTCATCTGATTGTCTTTCCTACTTAATCTACCTCCACCATCCTGTTTGTTTATGCTACCCTCTTTCCTACTCCTGTATAATGAAGCCCCTGCTCTTGGTCTACCTCGTAGTTTATTTCCTTCATCTTCATATCTCACGCCGCTTTCGGGCTCATTTGGGATTTTTGGTAGGGGCTTTCTCATTTGTATTTTTTCCAATCTCTTATTCCTAAAAACCACAACTTTTTTCCCCTGTGGTTTCTTTCTCCCTGCCTTTTCCCAAACCTTTACGCACTTCACCATACTCCTTGTCCTTGTCCTAGGTATATATTGTCTATATCTGATTGACTCACCAATTTTCTTGATGAGCATAGGACATCGGGAAGTAGACATGCTGTGTGCCCCTACAGACTGGGCGACTTTCTCTTTTACCACCAGCTGTTCTTGGATTTCCATATTTGGATTGTTACTTCCCACTGGTCTCACTATAGATGGCATGTGCTCACGGATTTGCTTAAGTTCCTAATGATCTTTAGCTGGTACTTTTGAGCTTTCAGAATATCATTGTTCATCACATATACTTCCAGAAGACCTTGCAATGTTGTTTGTAGGATCACCATTATATCGAGCATGGAGGCTGATGGGGATGCTGAGCTCTCTAAATTGAAAATGGAGTTCTGTACTGAGCCTGTGGTTATCTCGTTTACTGTTGCCTGGGATTGCTCCATACTCTTATCCCTCATCCCCTTCATTCTCTTATCGCTATTAGAGGTCCTGCCAATGTTCTATATTTCCAGCGTTCCCCTGCGGTATTTGTAGCCCTCCACTAGCCAGAGGGGCAAATAGCCGAGGTGATGAGGACAGTCTGTGTTCAAAAGAGAATTCATTTTGATTTGGAGATACTTGGCAACTTAAAATAGGTGGGCTGAAATCCAATGAGTTTGGGCTATTACGTCCAACATCGATTAGTTGCCCTACTCGAATTAAACCGAGGTCTGACAACAACTCTTTCCTTTTAAAATATTTGCCCACAAAGGGCCATATGTAGGTAAATACTATTTACCGATTCTAAAATACCAAATTTTACTGATTCGTTATTTTAGAATCGGTAAATTATATGTAGGTATAGAATCAGTAATTTTTACTGAATCGGTAAAATACGGTAATGAATGGGAATTACCGATTCGGTAAATACCGAATCGGTAATAGGGGGCACATATTCAAGGGTGGCAGGGTGTCACATTGACACCCTGTTGCACCCCTGAATCGTCAATGTGTGCACATGTAGAACACATACATGCTCTAAGGGCATGTATGCCTGCCACATCGCACTGTTGTAAAAGCAAAAAATTTGCTTTTTCTAAGGTTTTCGATATTTACCACCAACTTGTAGTTGGTGGTAAATAACGAATCCTTAACTCAGAAAAGCACTAACTTGAGTGCTCCCTACAAAACGGATTCAGTTGTTTACCGAATCGGTATGTTAAGAATTCGGTAATTTACTGATTACTTAAGTTACCGATTCGGTACAATACCCAATCCTACAATCATGCCACCTACATTCCAAATGCCAAATACCGGTCGGTAACGGCCGAAATTCGGTAATTTCGGCCGTTACCGACCGGTATTGGGCCTCCTACATATGGCCCAAAATCTTTTATGGATTTGGTAACTGATGCTCCTCCTTTGTCACGTTGCAGGGGGCTCCCATTCAGGGGTTGCTTACTAGTCGTCATATATGTTGACTTTTTTTATCTCTTTCCTTGGGGCTACCCCACCCTCTTCTTACCCTTTTTAATGCCCACCTATAGGCAGTTACCTGATCCCTTACAAGGTTTGCCTCTCCCAGGTGCCATCTCACACTAATATTTTGCACTTTTTCCCGGATGCTATCCCCACCCTTGTATCTCCAGTCTGATCGCTTACCTATGCTGCACCTGGTTTGCTCTGGGATGCTGTTCTCTGTTGCTGCCATCACCCAATCTCCAATTATCTCTGCTGTTGTTTTGCGGTTGTCTTGCCCAAGTTTGGAAACAGGTAGATATCGGGCTGATGATGCTGCTTATTCTATTGCTGACTCCCCCCCCCCTTTCTTGCCCTAAACCCTGAGGCTTACAGGCTGCCACGGGCTCTGTCGCACGTCATGATCTTCACTGACACAGTTGCCCGTGCTAGCCCTTCCTCAGGTAATAGCTCTCCATGTGAGCTAATGGACAATATAAAGCTGAGGCGAGAGGAGGAGGATTGTTGGCTACCTTCATCTGGAAACCTTGAATTCCGTATTTCTTTTTCTTCTCAAAATTGCTGTCTCCTTCCTAGATAAACTGCTACTTCTTGAAGTAGCGGCGTGACTGTATAGTTTCGGTATGGTGGTGGGTGGACAGCACAAGCGCGACAGAAACATGCATACATGCACGTCCTCATCAATGCTTTTGATTTTAGGCAGAAGAGGAAACAAATCGTAATTTAGACAGGTTTCGAAGCTTCCCTAGATGGGAATCTAGAGGTGCATTGCCAGTCAGAAAAGCCAAACGTCATCACTCAAGCTGATTGACACAGAAATCCCGGATTCGCTGTCTCAGGGGTTGATCCTAAACAAGGAATGACAATGCGACAATGAATGAATGGGGTTGGTCTTTAGCAGCACTATATGCATAATGTCCTGTGAACTGATGCCAAATGTGAATGCTATTCCAGCTGAGTAAAGGCTGCAGGGAGCTGACCCAAAGCTGCCCTTTCTATATATTATATTAAATGTTATTGTATTTATTACATAAGTACGGTTCATTTCTGACCGAGACATAAAAATTAACTAGGAAGCAGGAATTGGAAGGGGATGGACTAAAAAAAATGTGAGTTTCTCCCATTCTAATCCCCATCTCCTGGTTAATTTCTTCTGATAATGGAATGGGAAAGATGATGGGGTGAGCATCTCCTACAACCCTCCCTCCTGCTCACACCTCATGAAAAAATGTAATTGGGTTGGTGAGCCTGTCTGTGGAGGAGCTGGAGGCAGTGATAGTGGCCCTTAGTCTCACCTGTAGCCCTGCCTATCAGTTAGATCCTGAAGAGTGGCCTGAGAGGTGCTAGTGGACTCCTTCTCAGCCATTTGTGTGATGTCATATGAGACATCACAAGCATAACATGTTGGCAGTCTGGAACTTAGCACCGACTGTCATTTGCGAGTTTGTCAGTTCAGGGAAAGAACTGGGCACTGGCAAACTCCTTCCCACCATTCAAACCTATACAACGAGATTGCCCTCATTTTGGGGGACAGAAAAAGAGGGTTGAAAAAAATGTCAAATATAGATGTCACAAGAGCATCCAAAGACTTAAAGAAATTAAGGTAGGTATTTGTAGTGTGACATGTATTTTATAGCAAACTTACCAAGGTTGAAATGAGCATGAAGAGAGTAAAACAATGGATTTAACCCAGATCTGTGACTGGGGTTGAAGGTTTGACAATGTTCATCATTCCGTCCATCATCTTTTTGTGTTGCTACATGAAGAGAGTAGTACTGCATTCATTATTACCAACAAGAAATTCATTTGAAAAAAAATGGAGACTGAAGTGTTCTATTCCACAACAAACACAGTTGATGGACAGAATGTAGAACAATGTCATACATTCACCCCAGTACAAGGATCTGGGCCTAAATCCATTGTTTTTTTGCACTCCACACCACCCTGGGTTAGACACTGGCTATATGCACATCAGCTCTGACCCTGTGCCTCATGGGAACAGTCCAGTCCGAACTACCAAGCCATGTCTTTCCCAGACCGGAATCAAGCATCCAAGGACCGGTTTCTGGCTATCAGCCTTCATCAGCCTGGATAGCTTGACTCCAGTGGTGTGGAGAGCCTGGGACTCACGTCTGAGTATACCCAGCACACTCGGGGCAGAAGTGTTTTCTAGAAGGAGAGACCCATGATTGATTAAGCATTGATATCAATCTTTCCTCTACATCAAATGTGAATTTGTCTGTAAAGGGTATAAAGATTAAGACCACAAGAAACCTGTATGTATACATCCATCCAGTCATCCCTCTTTCTATTTGATAGACTTTGGTAGATGCAATCTTTCAGTTCTTGCTTAGGCCATCTTGAAAGTATTTTTCTTAAAGGAAAAGAAAAATAATTGCACGCGGGCTGCCATGGATTCAAGCAAGCCGGGCTGAAGACGGCTGGAATGCCAGAAACCGGTCCTCGGAAGCTTGTTTCCGGTCCAGGGAAGGCATGGCTTGGCAGTTCGGGCTAGACTCTTCCCATGAGGCACAGGGTCAGACTGATTTGCATATGGCCATGTCTGAACTGGGGTTGTGTGGAGTGCTAAAAAAGGATGGATTTAGGCCCAGATCTCTGTACTGGGGTGAATGTATGACATTGTTCTGCATTCAGTCCATCAACTGTGGTTTTTGTCATGCGTAGGCAGGCATGTGCAGTTGCAGTTTTAAAATATTTTTTCTCATGCTTTAAGAATAGCCATTTCTAAATGTCTGATGTGCTTTCATGTGGATGTGTGGCTGCAAGTGGGGGTAGGGGCTATGGGGAGGGGTTGAACAAGCATTTGTAAAGCCAATAGATGAAAGGGTTGAGTTTGCAATCTTTAAAGGATTTTTCTTAAAGCACATGAAAAATCTTCCCAAGATAGCTGCCTTTCATGTGCGCTTATCTTTTGACAACTATATGAGATTAATTATGTATACATTAACTATTTTGTGACATACCATTTGTCGTGTGTAAATGTATTGAATATAATTGTTTTGTGATACAGTATAGGTTTTGTTTAAATGTATTGAACGTGTATGTGTAGTTATATGCACAATAAGACACAATTTATTTGTTTCTGCACTGTTTTTGTATTAATGTGACATTCTGTCTAGTAGATGATGTGTCCTTTTTGTGATTAAAAGCATAATTTAAAAAAAAGATATAAAATAAAAAAGGCAAAATTCATTGCCAAGATAAACGTATTAATTTCTGTTTATCTTATTTTATATTAGTAATATGATTGAAATAATTTGAGGTTTAGGTAAATTTCTAGTTTTTTATATTGAGGCCCTACCTAGCCTCTAATCCTTAGGGCCAAACCCCTCCTGTCCATAAAGTTTTAGAGCGGGTAGTTACCCGAGTGGGTGTGGATGGACACTAAGGTGTCCATCTCATTACCTAACGATTTGATCGTCAGCAGTGGATTCGTCCACTGCGTAGTATGGCCGAAAAGGACACGCTGTCCTTCACAGAAAGTCATATTCAAAACTTAATTGCTTCTTGCCCTTTTCAGCTCTATTATTAAGTACCTCAGCGAAACAACAGAATGAGGCTGATAAGTTAACCTGTTTACATAAAAAACACATAAGAACTGAACTCCATGGCTACTTCCTTCTTCAACAACTGCGGGCAGGTACCATCCCTTGGGGAATCCAAGTAAAAAATATTCCGGTGATTTTCACAGAAGACTCGGAATATAAAAAAGGCTTTAGTTATATAAACACGCAGTGCAGTCGAGACATTATGGTGCATACCATAGACTCTGCCCAGAGACTATGTAGCCAAGAAGAGAAGGAAATTGAGGAACTTGTAAACGCCATTTCAGATAATCCAACAGTAACTGATGCCAAGGCTTTAATTGAAAAGATAGAGAAGGAGATTCAGACCTTCAAGGACTACACAATTAATGCTAAAACTGCCCAGTTTGAGATAGACTCAAAGTCATTCAAAATAGAACAGGTGCACCCGTTTCTAAAAGAAGATTATGACACACTGGCAGATTCAAGGAGAGCCTTAACTACTTTTCAAGGTAGATCCAAGAACAGATTTATAGGTTTCTCTGATACTTCATCATCGGACTCTTCACCTGACTCGAGACCTGGTAACTCAAAGAAACAAGGTACTTCCAACCAGTCTTTTTTAGCCAAAGGAGGCCAATCAAGGATTAGTTTCAAACAACCCTGGGAAATGAGGACACACAGCAGGTATTACAAGAACTAGATAATTCTACTATAGTCAATCTCTCTGATAAACAGCTTACAGTAGACGAAAAAGTAATTCTCAGTTTAGGGCTTAAGTTTGTCCCCAGCAGGCGGACTGATTGCACAAAATTGAAATTAGAGGCATTGGATTTTTGCCGCAAAATCAGGTTAAAATCTCATTTTGCAGGGGTTGAACCAACATTCAGTCAAGAAACAACTGGCCTGAGGGTCAAGTCTAAGTTTACTCCCACCCAAAACATACCAAAACAAATTTACACCTTTGATCAGGCGGTACTATCATCCATTACTAAGTTGGAAAAAGCGAAAGGCTTTGTACATAACAACATAAGTAAGGGCCAATTAACAGCGATTCATTACCTTAAGGCTGATGCCTCAATTGTGATAAAACAAGCAGATAAGGGCGGGGCGGTAGTCATCTGGCCCCGTCCTATGTATCTGACTGAAGGTAAACTACATGTTGAAAATCGTGAATGGTATAGACCAGTTAGAGAAGATCCTGTTTATGAAATACAGGATAAGATTGGGAAAATAACTAAAGCTGGCTGAGATCAAGGATTTCTGGGTCCCAAGGAGTTTGAATTTTTGAATAAAAAACAACCCAGAACCCCAGTACTGTATTTTTTACCTAAAATACATAAGAACAGCCAAACACCTCTGGGAAGGCTGATTGTTTCGGGCTGTGACTCTGTTTTAGAGCCAGCCTCGAAATACATCGACTTTTTCCTCAAACCGTTTCTACTGGGTGTAAAATCATACCTTAGAGACACGACTGATTTTATCACAAAAGTGGAGGGTAGACCATTTGACAAAGAGACACAAATAATGGTCACATTGGATGTAACATCCCTTTATACCCAAATCCCCCAAGTTGAGGCACTCCAAGTGATGGAACTGTATTTGGAGTCGAGGGAAAGACCACACAGGGGACCCACATCATTCATTATTGCATTGGCTGAAATATCCCTTCGAAGTAATTACTTCAAATTCGAGAATGAATTTTTTGTACAGATTAAGGGTACAGCAATGGGATGCCCTTATGCGCCAGAAATGGCAGTTTTGTTCATGGCCCAATACGAAGAGAGGTTCATATACAGCAAAAACCCCTTTTCAGGCAACATGCTTCAATGGTTGAGGTATATCGACAATGTCTGGCTCTTGTGGCAGGGGAGCCAGACTCAGTTGGATCAATTTTTTGACTGGATCAATACAAGCCACATCAATATTAAATTTTCTATTCAGTCCAGCAAGACGAGGATGACATTTCTTGACGTCTCAGTTAGCCCTGATGAACAAAAACGAACTACATCTTTGCATAAAAAAGAGACAGATAGAAACACTATACTTCACTATAAAAGTTCACACCCACAGTGTTTAAAAGAGAATCTTACGTACGGACAACTATTGAGGATCAGAAGGAATTGTACAGAATTGGTGGATTTTGACACTCATGCATAATCCTTTTGTAAGGAAATGGAAAAGAGGGGATATCCAAAAAAATTGTTAAAACACTCTAAGAAAAGAGCTAGATTTACCCCTAGAGAAAATCTACTACAGAAAAAAGATAAAGTAGAATTGGACAAACTTGTTTGTGTGACAACCGATGGGTCTCACACCAACAAGTTTAGACAAATCATTTTGAAAAACTGGCATCTGCTTGAGAATTTGAAACATCCAATGCCAAAACCTATTTTTGAAATGAAAAAAAACCTAAGTATAGATCAGCAGTTAATAAGAGCAGATACTATATTCCCAAACCTAAGAGTGACCTAATTACACAATAGAATTTGAAACCTGTCTGTGGACACCACATATGTGGCAATTGTGTGGCCTGTTCCGCAACGATAGAGGGTAATGTTTTTAACCATAATGGGATCAAATGGAGACATGACAGTTTTACAAACTGTAAAACGAAAAATGTAATTTACGCAGTGGTGTGCCCATGCAACAAAATATATATTGGCAAAACATGTCAACAGATTAACATGAGAATAACACAACACAGATCAAGGATCAGGAGAAAAGTTCTTACTGCTCCTATGGTCGAACATTGTTTGTCTGCCAATCACAGTGAAAATGAGTTCCAATGGACCATCCTGGCAGGGATTGACCCAAAACACCGGTCTCTATGCATTGAAAGTGCTCTGTTACGCAAAGAAGCTTATTTAATCATGACATTTTCCTAAACTCGGAGTGAGAGAGACATTGAAATAAACTCAGAAGCCCAAAAAGGTGAGCTATCTTTGTAATTATTCCAGTTCAGCCAAGCACTGTTCGTGTAGGAATCGGGCACTAAATTTGTCCTTGTTTTCCGCAGCTGCCCGATCTTAAATAAACAACGACTGGAATGGATAAATGAAAAATTCTCCCCCAGTTTGCAGTTCTTGACCGGCTAACGAGTAAGTAGTCAACTGTGTTTGTTTGGACATAATGTTTCCACACAACACATAGATATATGGTTAAACCGCCATTACCTGTTTTTTCAGAATTAAAGACCCGCGAGTGCTCTGATTCGAACAATACTGAAAGCTCAAGTGGATTGAATAAATACACCACCAACAAGGTAAATTTCCTTTCCAAAACGGCCGCTAATTGTAACCCAAAAGGCTTTTTGGACACAGTATCATTAAGAAATCGATATTTTGTTGCAGAGTGGCACCTACTGCGTAGAAGCACAATTCTAAGGCCAACAACCTACATTGGCACCATACAGGTATGTGGCCATGCACTGAATTAACAATAAAATGAGCGTCTAAGGTAGTGGGAAAGCGTTCTAAAAAATATTTTGTTTTTTGTCATAAACAGTATTTTAAAGAAAAGATTAATCCAGCCCTGATGAGAGTCCGGTAATCCACAAACCAGAACTCGAAACGCGTCGGCTATGACATTAAGTGGCAATGGAATTTAAGTCCTTGAATAACGAGTAAACTGATTTAAGTCCTCGAATGCTTAGAGTATTAGAACCATTTATTCTCTAAGTTCAGGGGTGTTTTAGTTGTTCAAAGTTTCTCAATTTTTGACAACAATATGAGATTAATTATGTATATATTAACTGTTTTGTGAAGTACCATTTGTCGTGTGTAAATGTATTGAATATAATTGTTTTGTGATACAGTATAGGTTTTGTTTAAATGTATTGAACATGTATGTGTAGTTATATGCACAATAAGACACAATTTATTTGTTTCTGCACAGTTTTTGTATTAATGGGACATTCTGTCTAGTAGATGATGTGTCCTTTTTGTGATTAAAAGCATAATCTTTAAAAAAAAGATATAAAATAAAAAGGCAAAATTCATTGCCAAGATAAACGTATTAATTTTTGTTTATCATATTTCATATTAGTAATATGATTGAAATAATTTGAGGTTTAGGTACATTTCTAGTTTTTGATATTGAGGCCCTACCTACCCTCTAATCCTTAGGGCCAAACCCCTCCTGTCCATAAAAAACGTTCAAATGCAGAGCAGATTGCGCTCTGTCACCAAGGCAAGATGCTTGTTTGCCTAGTCCTGCAGTCCTCGTTGCCGCCGGGGTAAACTATGGAAAGAACTGCAGGTCTCCATGCCTGTTCAGGACGTCGGCTTTGGAGGACACATGTCACTTCTGTTTGGTCCATGCGAGATCTGCGCTGCCTTAAAATATGCAGCTCAACTGACCAGCCTGTCTGTCGCAGTAGCACGCCTTTGGCACTACAATGTCACTCGTAAGTACACTGAAAACATGCATGTGTCACACATTACCAATATGAAAACTTGGCAGCTATGACATTTGGTTCGTCTGGAATGCAAGCTTTAATTATTGGTTAGTGCTGCTGGCTGCTCCGAAGAGGATATCACACCAAGCTCCTGCTGGAATGAATAATGAATGACCGTACTTCATGTCAATGAATATCTCATGAGCGTTAACAGATCCGACTTGGGTGCACTTTACGTAAGGTCCACACCAGGCCCAGGAGTTATCGAACGTGTTTCCTCTGCCGTGCTGAAGAGCTGCGGCTCGGCAGAGCGTGTTTAAAGTATTTATTTTATGTTTGCAATTTTATGTAGTGCGGACATGTCCTGAAGGCATCAGAGGGCTTTACAACGGTAGCAGGATACAAGGGTACAGCAAGTTACAGTTACAATAATTACGTTCGGACAGGCAGTTCACCATTTATGTTTTTAAGGGCGATTGGAGAATGTCCATGATGAAGTCCGCTATGAATGAAAAAGTTCTTCCCTTCTGTGCTGGTTTTTCAGGTGGATAATCAACAGCAGATTCTGCATTCATTGAAGTCCCCAGGCACCCACATCCTCCACATACCCCAGTAATACCAACCCCGGTGGTGGGTCTGCGAACCAAGATCACACCAGGAAGTCCTGGAGAATCGAACGGCCAAAGAAGCTGGCTCTCCGGACTTGGCTGTCCAGGCAGTAGTGCTTGGCAAACATATGCAGCGAGGCTCACGTAGCTGCCTGACAAATGTCCTGCAAAGGGACTCCCCATCCCAAGGCAGTAGTAGCTGCCATGGCCCGAGTGGAATGGGCTCGCAGTCCCACAGGAGGATCCTTTTTAGCCAAGGAATAACAGTCCTTAATGCACAAAACTACCCACTGAGAGATGGTTAGTTTGTGCACCACCCGCCCTTTCTTAGCGCCCACCTAGCCAACAAAGAGTTGGTCGTCCACCCGAAACTGTCGTGTGCGGTCCAGATAAAAGGAGAGCGCACATTTTGGGTCCAGACGGTGGAGCCTCTCTTCCTCTTTTGAAGGATGAGGAGGCGGAAAGAAGGTGGGCAAGGTAATGGACTGCCCGATGTGAAAGGCAGTAACCACCTTAGGTCGAAAACAAGGACGAGTCCTCAGAACAACCTTGTCTGGATGGACAGAAAGGAAAGGAGGCTGAGAGGAAAGAGCCTGGAGCTCACTCACTCTTCTGGCAGAGGTGATGGCAACCAGGAAAGCAGTTTTTAGAGTCAGAAGACATAAGGGACAGTTGTGGAGCGACTCAAAGGGAGCACAGATCAGATAGGTTAACACCAGGTTCAAGTCCCAGTGAGGCATTACAAAGGGAACAGGAGGAAACATGTGAGCAACGCCTTTCAAGAATCTATTGACAACAGGGGACTTGAAAAGAGAAGGCTGATCAGGAAGCCTCAAGAAGGCGGAAATGGCCAAAAGATAGCCCTTGATAGTGCCCAGAGCCGAGCCCTGCTGGGCCAGAGAAATAAGAACGAGGAGAACCTCCGAAAGAGGGGCAGATAGGGGGAATCACAGCCTTTGCTGTGCACCATGCCACAAATTTGTTCCACCTGCAGGTGTATACCGTTTTTGTGGAGAGACGCCTGGCTGCCAGAATGACATTACAGACTTCAGGAGGCAAGTCAATTCAATTCACGTTTATTTGGACCACCGGTCCACAAACAGTACATATATGGTTAAAAACACATCTAAAAATGCACTTCATGAACCATGCTAAAACACATCCAGTTATAAAACCCTCCGTACCCAATTTAAAATTAGATAGTTAGCTAAAACTCATAAAAAAAAGTTAAAAGTAGTGCCTTCATGCTTTGCATGAATTTCCCAATTGCAAAGGCAATGTCTAAATAGATCATTTCAGTCATCAAAGTTACAGCCTGGGCCCTAGGTCTAATCTCATATTTCTTAAATATCGGTTTTAGAAACATAATTCGTAACTCAAGAAACTTCTGACAATCTATTAAAATATGTAGCAAGTCACATGAGGTGCCCAAAGTACAAGTTCATCTTCCCGTCTTGTCAATCATTGTACATTTTACCACGTTATTTATATAACACGGGTTCACCCCAATGCTTACCCTAAATACTTCACTCCGTTAACGACAATCTAGTAGCCTATCAATGTAGGGAAAGCATTGTTCATTCTTCCATGTATCATTCATAAAGTGCACTGAGGATTTCTTTGCAAGATAGTTTTGGTCCTGTGTATGAGATAATTCCTTCCCCAGCATCTTAAGTACCTTCTTATCAAAACTAATCATAAAGGTAATGGGACACAAATTAACCTCCATCAAACGACATAGCTTCATCATAATCTCTCTGGTCTCTCTTGCCCATTTTAACTCACTATTCTGTATTTCATTTTTACACCATTGTAATATTTTGGTGTTTTCACCCACTCCTAGGCGTTGCCAAAAGCGAATTAAGGCCATACAGGCTAGAATGCCCCATGAGGTCAATCCTAGTTCCTGTTTTACAGCCTGGACCATTGCTGGCATTGGAAGTGTGAACAGATTTTTTAGGTTTTTGCCTTCCTCGACATCCCAACTCTCTTTACTGCTCAAGTACAACAATTCTGCACCATATAGAAATTGCCTGGGTACCATAGCTGAATAAGCTTTTAGCACTGGTTCATCTGGCATAGCGCCATAGGCTTTGTTAAATAGTTTCAAGCCGCTAATCGATGCAGAGGTTCTTAATTTTGACGCCTCTAGGTGGGCGTTCCATTTCATACTTTTTTTTAACCATAACCCCAGGTATCTATATCCGGTCACCGATTCCACTTTCTCTGTCCCCAACCACCATGTGAACCCGGCTTTCCTTTGGCCAAAGCTCAAGGTTTTGGTCTTATCCATATTTATCACAAGTTTTTTCTTGAAACAATAATCTTTAAATCTATTCAATTTCCTTTGCAGGCCAACTTCAGTCCGATCCATAATCACCAGATCATCAGCATAGAGCAAACATGCAATATGCTTACCATCTAGTTTCGGTCTTGCCCCATTGACATTCTCCAGGGTCGACGGCAGATCTGCTAAAAACAAAGAAAACAGCAGAGGGGCAAATACACATCCCTGCTGCAGCCCATTTCCAATCTCAATTCTCCCAGATAAACTCCTGTCTATATCTAAGATTATCTGGGCCAAGTTCTTGGAGTGGAGAATTTGAATCAGACTTAGAAAATCTTTTGGAATACCATAACTTGTTAAGGCCTCCCACAATAGCTCCCGGTCCACCAGATCGAAAGCTGCACGGAAGTCTACAAAGCAACAGAATAGACTTCCCGCATTTCCATCGACTTTCGTGCTATGGCCCAGAGTGCGAAGCAATGGTCAATTGTAGAATGGCCTGCTTTAAACACCCCCTGTTATGGGGGTATAATCTGATTTTCCTCCGCCCAGTTTTTTAGTAAACCCAGTATGGCTTTTGAGAAGACCTTTTCCCCTATATCTAGGAGGTTTTATTAACCTATAGTTCTTCGGTATTTTGTGGTCACCCTTCTTATGTATAGGTCTTATAATTGCACCCTTCCAACTTTCTGGTATAATTCCTGTTTCCAAGATCACTTGGAAAATCTTTGCAAAAAACTCAGCCCACCATCTGGGCTAGTTTTTATTATCACTGCCGGAAGATTATCTGGGCCTGCAGCTCGTGTAAGATTCAAGCTTACTATGATTTCCTTTATATAATTTGAGGTAAAATATTCTTTTATATCATCCCTCACATGTGGCCAGACTGGGATCCTTGGCTCTTCTACAATTGGCCATTTCCCATAGATTACTCCCAGATAGCCCGCCCAGTCATCTTCAGGGACCATACAGTCTAGGGAGCCTACTTTCTTACCCGTACCTTCTTGTACTAATTTCCAAAATCCTATAACTTTTCTGGTTTCAATTACCTCCAGCATATTTGACCAGCACTTATCTTTATATGTTCTTTTTTTGTTCCGTATTAGTGATTTATATTTTAGCCTTAATGACTGGAGTGACTGATATAGATCCATTTTAATCCTAACCCTTAGACTTCCCTCCTTTTGTCTAATCTGTGCCTTAGCTATCCGGCATTCCTCGTCAAACCAGGTGTTCCTATATTTACTAGCATTATGGCTCTCAAGCCCTGCCTTTTTTGACTTAAATTTTTTCTTTAAGGTGAGCACAAGCTTACCTATAGTCGATTCAAACCAGACAATTCCATTAATGAGTTGAATTTCTTCAACAGGGATTGTCTGTTGGGTTTGCTTTAACTTTTTAATGTATTCCATTGCTATACTAGTTGTCAACCGTTTTGGATAATCTGCATGTACCTGCAGAACCCTTTCTCTATTTTTACTTCTTAAATAATGAAGTTCTGCTCTCAGTGGATAATGATCACTACCTGTCATTTTCACCACCTCAAAATTTTTTATGAACCCAAAGCACCAGGCCCGGCAGACCACATAATCTATTGGGCAAAGTTGCTGACCCCTCAAGAAAGTGCGACCCGCTGGTTGGTCTGACTGCAATCTCCCATTTGCACATACCATGCCCAGTGAGCCCATCAAATGGGTAAAAGTCACGTCCTGTGGCGAGATCTCTCCTCTTGGGAAGATGGCTGCTTTAATATTATAAGATTCTAGGAGTTCTTTATGCCAACCATCCACCCTTCGAGGGTCTAATCTATGGTTAACCCCTTCGAGGCTAATGACGAGCTGGGCTCGTCATGGCGCTTACCTGCCGTGCGCGGATGACAAGGCCAGCTCGTCATCAGCCCCACCCTCGGGGGAAGCGCTGGCGCTCCCCCCGAGGGTCTGCGATCTTGGTTGTGTTGCTGGGGGCGGCAGCGGAAGAGCTTCCGCTGCCCCCCCCGCCCCCCCCCCCCCCCCGTGGGAATCCCTGATGACGTCAGCGCGCACAGCGCGCGCTGACATCATCAGGGAATCCCTGCGCTCGGGAAGCCATTTGCTTCCTGAGCGCCGTGCAGCAAGGTAGGTTTTTGGACTCCGGCGGGGGTTTGGGGCAGCGAAGAGGCATCAGGGGAGAGGAAAGAGATTTTCCTTTCCCCTGATGTCTCTTTGCAGGGCATTTCTGCCTCACGATCGCGCACAGCGTCGTGATTGTGCGGCGGAAATGCCCCCACTAGCACCAGGGATTGTTTATTTAGCTTTTCGGAAGCGACTTGGGCAAGGGTCGCTTCCAGGTGGGCAGCCAAATAATTTTCAATTTTCTGCCCCCCCTGGGGGCAAATCGGCCCGTTTTTTCGGCCGTTTTGCCCCCAGTGGGGGCAGAAATTTCCCACTAGCACCAGGGTTGTTTTGTGAAGCCAAGATGGCGGCGATGGCTTTTGTTTGCGTTTTTCTGTCCCCCCTGGGGGCAAATCGGCCCGTTTTTTTTGCCGTTTTGCCCCCAGGGGGGACAGAAAATGCCCACTAGCACCAGGGATTTTGTTTTTAGCTTTTAGGAAGCGACCCCTTGGGCAAGGGTCACTTCCAGGTGGCCTCATATTTAACTTTTTGTTTTTCTGCCCCCCCTGGGGGCAAATCGGCCTGTTTTTCGGCCGTTTTGCCCCCAGGGGGGGGCAGAAATTTCCCACTAGCACCAGGGTTTTTTGTTGGGGCAATGTGTTTGTTTTGGGAAGCGACCCCTTGGGTAAGGGTCGCTTCCAGGTGGCCATGATGGTTTTTTTGTTTTTCTGTCCACCCTGGGGGCAAATCGGCCCATTTTCTTTGCCGTTTTGCCCCCGGAGGGGGGGGGGGGGGGCAGAAAATGCCCACTAGCACCAGGGAATTAAAATTTTGTATTTAGGTAGCGACCCCTTGGGCAAGGAGTAGTGCTTGGCTGGCGGTGTGTGCGGAGTGGCGCTTGGCTTGCAGTGTGCGTGGAGTGGTGTTTGGCTGGCGGTGCGTGTGGAGTGGCGCTTGGCTGGATGTGCGTGCAGTGGTACTTGGCTGTCTGTGCACGGAGTGGTGTTTGGCTGGTGGTGTGTGTGGAGTGGTGTTTGGCTGGCTGTGTGTGTGGAGTGGTACTTGGCTGGATGTGTGCGTGGAGCGGTGTTTGGCTGGTGGTGAGTGGCGCTTGGCTTGCGGTGTGCGTGGAGTGGTGCTTGGCTGGCGGTGTATGTGGAGTGGTACTTGGCTGCCGGTGTGCGCTGAGTGGTGTTTGGCTGGCGGTGTGCGTGGAGGGGTACTTGGCTATCTATGCACAGAGTGGTGCTTGGCTGGCAGTGTGTGTGGAGTGGTACTTGGCTGTCTGTGCATGGAGTGGTGTTTGGCTGGTGGTGTGTGGCGCTTGGCTTGCGGTGTGCGTGGAGTGGTGCTTGGCTGGCGGTGTGCGTGCAGTGGTACTTGGCTGTCTGTGCACGGAGTGGTGTTTGGCTGGTGGTGTGTGTGGAGTGGTGTTTGGCTGGCGGTGTGTGTGGAGTAGTACTTGGCTGGATGTGTGCGTGGAGCGGTGTTTGGCTGGTGGTGAGTGGCGCTTGGCTTGCGGTGTGCGTGGAGTGGTGCTTGGCTGGCGGTGTGTGTGGAGTGGTACTTGGCTGTCGGTGTGCGCTGAGTGGTGTTTGGCTGGCGGTGTGCGTGGAGTGGTACTTGGCTATCTATGCACGGAGTGGTGCTTGGCTGGCGGTGTGTGTGGAGTGGCGCTTGGCTGGTGGTGTGTGTGGAGTGGTCATTTGCTGTCTGTGCATGGAGTGCTGCTTGGCTGGCGGTGTGTGTGGAGTGGCGCTTGGCTGGTGGTGTGCGTGGAGTGATACTTTGCTGTCTGTGCACGGAGTGGTGCTTGGCTGACGGTGTGTGTGGAGTGGCGCAAGGCTGGTGGTGTGCGAGGAGTGCTACTTTGCTGTCTGTGCACGGAGTGCTGCTTGGCTGGCGGTGTGTGTGGAGTGGCGCTTGGCTGGTGGTGTGTGTGGAGTGGTACTTGGTTGTCTGTGCACAGAGTGGTGTTTGGCTGGTGGTGTGTGTGGAGTGGTGTTTGGCTGGCGGTGTGTGTGGAGTGGTACTTGGCTGGATGGTGTGCGTGGAGCGGTGTTTGGCCGGCGGTGAGTGGCGCTTGGCTTGCGGTGTGCGTGGAGTGGTGCTTGGCTGGCGGTGTGTGTGGAGTGGTACTTGGCTGTCGGTGTGCGCTGAGTGGTGTTTGGCTGGCAGTGTGCGTGGAGGGGTACTTGACTATCTATGCACGCAGTGGTGCTTGGCTGGCGGTGTTTGTGGAGTGGCGCTTGGCTGGTGGTGTGTGTGGAGTGGTCATTTGCTGTCTGTGCATGGAGTACTGCTTGGCTGGCGGTGTGTGTGGAGTGGCGCTTGGCTGGTGGTGTGCATGGAGTGATACTTTGCTGTCTGTGCACGGAGTGGTGCTTGGCTGACGGTGTGTGTGGAGTGGCGCAAGGCTGGTGGTGTGCGAGGAGTGCTACTTTGCTGTCTGTGCACGGAGTGCTGCTTGGCTGGCGGTGTGTGTGGAGTGGCGCTTGGCTGGTGGTGTGTGTGGAGTGGTACTTGGTTGTCTGTGCACGGAGTGGTGTTTGGCTGGTGGTGTGTGTGGAGTGGTGTTTGGCTGGCGGTGTGTGTGGAGTGGTACTTGGCTGGATGGTGTGCGTGGAGCAGTGTTTGGCTGGCGGTGAGTGGCGCTTGGCTTGCGGTGTGCGTGGAGTGGTGCTTGGCTGGCGGTGTGTGTGGAGTGGTACTTGGCTGTCGGTGTGCGCTGAGTGGTGTTTGGCTGGCAGTGTGCGTGGAGGGGTACTTGGCTATCTATGCACGCAGTGGTGCTTGGCTGGCGGTATGTGTGGAGTGGCGCTTGGCTGGTGGTGTGTGTGGAGTGGTCATTTGCTGTCTGTGCACGGAGTGCTGCTTGGCTGGCGGTGTGTGTGGAGTGGCGCTTGGCTGGTGGTGTGCGAGGAGTGCTACTTTGCTGTCTGTGCACTGAGTGGTGCTTGGCTGGCGGTATGCGTGGAGTGGCGCTTGGCTGGTGGTGTGTGAGTAGTTACTTTCTGTTGGTCACTACACACATTGCTAGTTGAGTGACACTCTACGCAGTCCATCTTTTTCTGTAGTTGCTGTGTGAGATATGTGGGCGTGTGAAAGTGATGGGCCCTTGAATGGCGCTGGCGGTGTAAATGTTTTGTATGTGTCACACGTACAAAAGGTATATGAATGTCCTTACTGCCCCTGTGTGATGGGGGTACTGTTAGGAGCAAAAGACTGACTGGCACCAAAGGGGTCTGGCAGTAAAAAAAATTCAAAAAATTAACCAGTGTCTTGATGTTAAACCTTATCTAATCCCAATTGGTCTAAGCCCTATTTGGTGGCCCATCTTGCCGAATTTAAATTTGGGGGGCAAGTTTGTGTGTTGTTTTTTGAATTGTTATATTGTTTGTGAAATGTGGTAGTTATTTTTTTTTCTTCTCTATTTTTGTCTTGTTTCAGGCTTTTGCTGTTTGGATTGTTGTAGGTTGCGTGTCTGTTTGCAGCTTGTGTAGTTGCTTGTGCTTGGTAAGTGAATGTATTTTGTACTACTTTCCCTTGATGTTTGTCTTTTTGAAAAAGGTTGTACTTCTACCAGTTTGTGTGGCTCTGTTTTTTTTTGTTTTCAGTATTAGTGCTTGATGTGCACTTTGTTTTCTAATCTGTCATTTCTTTTTTTCTTTCTAGTGGGATATCATTTCTTTTTGCTGTGTCTCAACAGAGTAGGTGCTGGTGAGTGTAGCTATATTTGGTTAGAGTGAAATTGTTTTGGATTGTATTTATCTGTTTGTGAAAGCCTTACCTTGTTTACTTCTTACTTTGCACAGTGTAGGTTGTTGTTCACTTGTGTGTGCAGTCTTCTTGCTTTTGAAGGATAATGGCTAGTCGCAGGATTACTGCTCAGCAGGTTCTTGGTTTGCTTTTTGAGTCTTCCTCTGACCATGGTTCAGAGTCTGACTCCGATTTGGACTCCCAGGTGGGGGCAGAAGATTCAGGCAGTGAGTTTTCTCTTCGCATGGTATCATCATCGGATGATGAATCTTCTTCTAGTGCTGATGAAGGGCCTATGTTAGAGGAGGACATTGTGATGCCGGTAGTGGGCCAAGAGGCATCTGTGCTGCTGCCTAGGGCCGCAAGGTTTCCTTTCTTTTTACGTCGGCAAGAGGTAAGTGGGCTGGAGCCTGCGCCCAAAAGGCTTCACATTGCTGTGGTGCGCAAAGAGGCATCTGGTGCTTTTCGTCTTCCTGCTGGTGTAGTGCAGCAAAAGGCATCTGTGGCTGTTAGGCTTCCCGGTGGTGTAGTGCAGCAAGTAGCATCTCAGGCTGCTGGGCTTCCCGTTGGTGTAGTGCATGAAGAGCCCTTTGGGGATGCTATGTCTTCTGTTGGTGTTGTGCAGCCTGAAGTATCTGTGGCAGTTAGGCTTCCCATTGGTGTAGAGGGGCAAGAGGCATCTGGGTCTGCTTGGTTTCCCGGTGGTGTAGTGCAGCAAGAAGCATCTCAGGCTGCTGGGCTTCCCGTTGTTGTAGTGCAGGAAGAGCCCTCTGGGGATGCTATGTCTTCTGTTGATGTTGTGCAGCCAGAAGTATCTGTGGCTGTTAGGCCTCCCGTTGGTGAACAGCAGCAAGATGTTTCGGTGCTGCAGGCTGGGGCGGCTGCTCCCCCCGTTGATATGGATGGCCTCTGGGTTCCCCCTGGCATGGTGCAGCCGGCATTGCCAGAGTTCACTGGTGTTCCTGGGTGTAGAGTGAATACTGAGAATTTTCTGCCAATAAATTTTTTTGAGTTGTTTTTTGACAATGTGTTTTTGCAAGAGATTGTTGATCAAACCAATTTGTATGCAGAACAATATTTGAGGGCCAACAGTGCCAGCCTTAAGCCCCATTCTAGAGCAATCCGGTGGACTCCCACAAATGTTGAAGAGTTGAAAAAGTTTTTGGGATTAACTTTTTTGATGGGCTTGCTAAGGAAGCCATCAATTAATTCATATTGGTCCACTAGTCCCTTGATGGCAACAGCTATATTTCCAGCAATCATAAGTTGTGATCGGTATACGCTTCTTCTTCGGATGTTGCATTTTGTTGATAATAGTTTTGCGATGTCACGCGATCACCCTGATTGTGACCGTTTGTTTAAAATTCGACCTGTCCTGGATCACTTTGTTAATCGTTTTTCTGAGATCTTTGTCCCTGGTAAAGAAATTGCAGTGGATGAGTCTTTGCTGTTGTTCAAGGGCCGCTTGGTTTTTAGGCAATACATTCCTAGTAAGAGGGCACGCTATGGAATCAAACTGTATATGCTGTGTGACAGTGAGACTGGATATGTCTACAATTTCAGGGTGTACACTGGTAAGGAGTCCAGCATTAACCCTCCTGGTTGTCCTTCTACTTTTGGAGTGACTGAGAAAATTGTGTGGGAACTAGGTAGAGGATTATTTTACAAAGGCCATCATTTATATGTAGATAACTTCTACACTGGTGTGCGGTTGTTCAAGGAGTTGGGCAAAGTGGGCACTGTTGCTTGTGGCACAATGCGCAGTAACCGTAAAGGTTTCCCAAAGGAACTTGTTTGCAAAAGGCTTGTGCGGGGACAGTCTACGGTTTTGCGATGTGGGGAGCTTCTAGCTGTGAAGTTTTCAGACAAGAGAGATGTGTACATGCTGACTACTATCCACAATGAAAGAACAGAACCTGTGCCTGTTTGGGGTCAGGGTGCTGAAGTGCGCAAACCTGTGTGCATTTTAGATTACAATAAGTTCATGGGAGGTGTTGACAGAGTAGATCAGAGGTTGGAACCTTATGCTGTTCTTCGAAAGGCTTACGTTTGGTACAAGAAGTTGGCTATCCATCTGTTCCACTTGGCAATTTTTAATGCTTTCGTTGTGTATCAGAAGTCTTGTCCTCAGAATAAGATGCCTTTTGTTAAGTTTCAGGAGTCTATAATAGGCAGGCTTGTACTTTTGGAGCAGGCAAGTGTTCCTAGATTTGGAGTGGTGGAGGAAGTGGCTAGATTGAAAGATCGCCACTTTCCTGAATCTATTCCTTCCACTCCCGCAAGAGACTTTCCGACTAGAAGATGCAGAGTCTGTTGGCGAAGAGGCGTGGGGAAGGAGTCTCGTTTATACTGTCCTGACTGTCCTTCTAAGCCTGCATTGTGTCTGTCAGCTTGTTTTAAATTGTACCACACGCAAAAGAAGTTTTGGGAGTTTTAATGAGCTCTAAATTGAATTGCCTGGTCTGCATTCTGTAAGAAATTTTTAGTTTGTTTCAAGGATTGGCATTAGTGCAAAGTGTTTAGTTTAAGAATTTGTGTTAGCTGTTTTGTAGGTATTTCCATTTGTTTAGTGTTTTTTTTCAAAAAAAGAATTCTCAATGTGTTTGTGGTGTGTGCCGGCTGGTGCTTGGCTGGCGGTGTGTGTGGAGTTGCGCTTGGCTGGTGGTGTGCATGGAGTGGTACTTGGCTGTTGGTGCACGGAGTGGTGCTTGGCTGGCGGTGTGTGTGGAGTGGCTCTTGGTTGGTGGTGTTCGTGGAGTGGTACTTGGCTGTCTGTGCATGGAGTGGTGTTTGGCTGGTGGTGTGTGTGGAGTGGTGCTTGGCTGGTGGTGTGCGTGGAGTGGTGCTTGGCTGTCTGTGCATGGAGTTGGGTTTGGCTGGTGGAGTGTGTGGATTGGTGTATGGCTGGTGGTGTGTGTGGAGTGGTACTTGACTGGATGGTGTGCGTGGAGTGGTGCTTAGCTGTTTGCATGGAGTGGTGCTTGGCTGGCGGTGTGTGTGGAGTGGCGCTTGGCTGGTGGTGTGTGTGGAGTGGTACTTGGCTGGTGGTGTGTGTGGAGTGGTACTTGGCTGTCTGTGCACGGAGTTGTGCTTGGCTGTCGTTGTGTGCTGAGTGGGGTTTGGCTGGCGGTGTGCATGGTCTGGTGCTTGGATGGTGGTGTGGGTGGACTGGCGCTTGGCTGGCAGTGTGTGAGTAGTTACTTTCTGTTGGTCACTACACACACTGCTAGTTGAGTGACACTCCACGCAGTCCATCATTTTGTGTAGTAGCAGTGTCAGAAATGTGGGCGTGTGAAAGTGATGGGCCCTTGAATGGCGCTGTCTGCTGGTGTGAGTGTTGAAATGTGATGGGTCCGCGGCTGGCGGTGTGAATGTTTTGTATGTGTCACACGTACGAAAGGTGTATGAATGGCCTGTAAAGAGGTTGGTGCCTTGACGTGGCTTTACAGCTCACGAGCTGTGAGTCAGTGGTTCAGTTTATCATACTTTCAATTATATGCAGTGTATTTAATTTTTTTGAAATTACTTGCAAATACAATTGTATGTACTGAATCATCACTCACCCTCGTGCCAAATCCAACCAGAATGTGTGTGTGCTTGCGGATTAGATGGCTGTGCAGTAATGTTTGTCTTTTATCTCTTTCTGAAGTAGGGTGTACCTTGTCTCTTATTGTGATTGTTGTAGTGTGTTGCTGTTCTTTCTGGATGGTGTCAATGGTCTGGTTTGTATCAGGTATGAAAGGCGCGTGAATGGCCTGTAAAATGGTTGGTGCCTTGTCGTGGCTTTACAGCTCACGAGTTGCGAGTCACTGGTTCGGTTTTTATGCATTTATTTATTGACAGTGCATTTCATTTTTTGAAATATCTTGTTAATAAAATTTTATGTACTGAACCATCACTCGCCCTCGTGCCAAATCCAACCTGTATGTGTGTGTCTTTCAGGAATAGTTAGCCGTGCCTTGAATGTTTGACTTTTGAGTAACTCTGTTACGGTGAACATTATAGCTATAAATAACTTACTAAATTTAGTTATTATTGTTAAACCATGGAAGTATATGGTCATGTCTTTCTGGTGAATTCTATTGTTGATTTTTATCCAGAATCTCCTGCAAACTTGAAATTGTCTGTCACAATTTCCTTGAATCACACGCTCTCAAATTGAAAACTTAATTCTCCACTGTACGATTTGAACCGTTTCCTGTTGCTGCCACTATGCATACCCACGCAAGTGAGGTACCATTTTTATCGGGAGACCTGGGGGAACGCTGGGTGGGAGGAAATTTGTGTGAGACCAGTGATGCCACGCTTTCCCATGCAAAAAAGTGTGAAAAACCGATTTTTTCTTTTTAGCTAAAATTGAGGTTTGCAAGGGATTCTGGGTAAAGGAACGTTGGAGGATCCACGCAAGCCATACCTCCTTGGAAGCCCCCGGGTGTCTACTTTTCAGAAATGTATGGGTTTGGTAGGTTTCCCTAGATGGCCGTCTAGCACGGGGCCAAAAACCCAGGTAACCCCTCTTGCAAAAGCTGGTTGTATTGAATGTCAATACCGCCAGCTTTTGCAAGAGGGGTTACCTGGGTTTTTGGCCCCGTGCTAGACGGCCATCTAGGGAAACCTACCAAACCCATACATTTCTGAAAAGTAGACACCCGGGGGCTTCCAAGGAGGTATGGCTTGCGTGGATCCTCCAACGTTCCTTTACCCAGAATCCCTTGCAAACCTCAATTTTTGCTGGAAAAATCAGTTTTTTCACACTTTTTATGCGTGGGAAAGCGTGGCGTCACTGGGCTCACACAAATTTCCTCCCACCCAGCGTTCCCCCAGGTCTCCCGATAAAAATGGTACCTCACTTGCGTGGGTAGGCATAGTGGCTGCAACAGGAAACGGTCCAAATCGTACGGTGGAGAAATTACAATAACCAATAGCAACATTACCTTCTTTTTTGGGGGGTAGGATTGAGTTTTTGGACCGGGGCTCGGCGGGCATCTTTGGAAACTACCAAACCCAAACAGTTCTGCAAACTAGACACCCGGGGGAGTCCAGGGAGGTATGGCATGCGTGGGTCCCCCAATGTTTTCCTACCCAGAAATCCCTGAAAACCACAAATTTAGGTTAAAAAAACAGTTTTCCATACATTTTTGCGTGGGATCGCCGTGTCGGCACAAATGTCCTACCACCCTGCGTTCCCCTTGTTCTTTCGAGTAAAATGATACCTCACTTGTGTGGGTGGGCCAAAGGCCTGTGACTAAGGCAGGGGGGCTTAATTTGTAACACTGAAATACTACTTTTTTCAACATTCGTTTTAGGCCTGTTCTGCTTTGGGGCACCCACACAAGTGAGGTATCCTTTTACTCGGGAGAACAAGGGGAGCGCTGGGTGGTAGGATATTTTTGCCGGCACGGTGATCCCACGCAAAAAAGTTTGGAAAAGTGATTATTTTACCTAATTTTAAGGTTTGCAAGGTGTTCTGGGTAGGAAAACGTTCGGGGACCCACGCATGCCATACCTCCCTGGACTCCCCCGGGGGTCTACTTTTCAGAACTGTTTGGGTTTTGTACTTTCCAAAGAATACCACCGAGCCCCGGGCCAAAAACTCAGGTGCCCCCCCCCAAAAAATCAAGGTTGTTTTGCAATTTTGTATTGTAAATTCACCACCGTACAATTTGAACCATTTCCTTTCGCAGCCACTATGCCTACCCACGCAAGTGAGGTACCATTTTTATCGGGAGACCTGAGGGAACGCTGGGTGGGAGGAAATTTGTGTGAGCCCAGTGACGCCACGCTTTCCCACACAAAAAAAGTGTGAAAAAACTGACTTTTTCTGCAAAAATTGAGGTTTGCAAGGGATTCTGGGTAAAGGAACGTTGGAGGATCCACGCAAGCCATACCTCCTTGGAAGCCCCCGGGTGTCTACTTTTCATAAATGTGTGGGTTTGGTAGGTTTTCCTACATGGCCGTCTCGCACGGGGCCAAAAACCCAGGTAACCCCTCTTTCAAAAGCTGGTGGGATTGACATTCAATACCACCAGCTTTTGCAAGAGGGGTTACCTGGGTTTTTGGCCCCGTGCGAGACGGCCATGTAGGGAAACCTACCAAACCCACACATTTCTGAAAAGTAGACACCAGGGGGCTTCCAAGGAGGTATGGCTTGCGTGGATCCTCCAACGTTCCTTTACCCAGAATCCCTTGCAAACCTCAATTTTTGATGGAAAAATCAGTTTTTACACACTTTTTTTGTGTGGGAAAGCGTGGCGTCACTGGGCTCACACAAATTTCCTCCCACCCAGCGTTCCCCCAGGTCTCCCGATAAAAATGGTACCTCACTTGCGTGGGTAGGCATAGTGGCTGCAACAGGAAAAGGTCCAAATCGTACGGTGGAGACATTACAATAACCAATAGCAAGATTACCTTCTTTTTTTTGTGGGGGGGGACTGAGTTTTTGGACCGGGGCTCGGCGGGCATCTTTGGAAACTACCAAAACCAAACAGTTCTGAAAACTAGACACCCAGGGGAGTCCAGGGAGGTATGGCATGCGTGGGTCCCCCAATGTTTTCCTACCCAGAAATCCCTGCAAACCACAAATTTAGGTTAAAAAAACAGTTTTCCATACATTTTTGCGTGGGATCGCCGTGTCGGCACAAATGTCCTACCACCATGCGTTCCCCTTGTTCTCCCGAGTAAAATGATACCTCACTTGTGTGGGTGGGCCAAAGGCCTGTGACTAAGGCAGGGGGGCTTAATTTGTAACACTGAAATACTACTTTTTTCAACATTCGTTTTTGGCCTGTTCTGCTTTGGGGCACCCACACAAGTGAGGTATCATTTTACTCGGGAGAACAAGGGGAGCGCTGGGTGGTAGGACATTTTTGCCGGCACGGTGATTCCACGCAAAAAAGTTTGGAAAAGTGATTATTTTACCTAATTTTAAGGTTTGCAAGGTGTTCTGGGTAGGAAAACGTTCGGGGACCTATGCATGCCATACCTCCCTGGACTCCCCCGGGGGTCTACTTTTCAGAACTGTTTGGGTTTTGTACTTTCCAAAGAATTCCACCGAGCCCCGGGCCAAAAACTCAGGTGGCCCCCCCCAAAAATCAAGGTTGTTTTGCAATTTGGTATTGTAAATTCACCACCGTACAATTTGAACCATTTCCTTTCGCAGCCACTATGCCTACCCACGCAAGTGAGGTGCCATTTTTATCGGGAGACCTGGGGGAACGCTGGGTCGGAGGAAATTTGTTGATCCACGCAGATTCCGGAACTTTCCACCACAGAAATGTGAGGAAAATGCCTTTTATTTTCCAATTTCTTAGCTTTGCAAGGGATTCTGGGTAAGAGAACCTGGGGGTAGGCAGTCGAGTCACCCCATCCTGTATTCCCCTGGGTGTCTACTTTTCAAAAATATATAGGTTTGCTAGGTTTCCCTAGGTGCCGGCAGAGCTAGGGTTCAAAAACAAAAGGTAGTCTCTTTGCCCAAAAAGGGCACAATTTCACTGAAAAATTGAGTTGTGACCACGTTGCGTTTTGCGCTGTTTCCTGTCGCAGCCACTATGCCTACCCACGCAAGTGAGATACCATTTTTCTCGGGAGACCTGTGGGAACGCTGGGTGGGTGGAAATTTGTTGATCCACGCAGATTACGGAACTTTCCACCACAGAAATGTGAGGAAAATGCGTTTTTTTCTCCAATTTCTTAGCTTTGCAAGGGATTCTGGGTAAGAGAACCTGGGGGTAGGCAGTCGAGTCACCCCATCCTGAATTCCCCTGGGTGTCTACTTTTCAAAAATATATTGGTTTGCTAGGTTTCCCTAGGTGCCGGCAGAGCTAGGGTTCAAAAACAAAAGGTAGTCTCTTTGCACAAAAAGTGCACAATTTTACTGAAAAATTGAGTTGTGACCACGTTGCGTTTTGCGCTGTTTCCTGTCGCAGCCACTATACCTACCCACGCAAGTGAGATACCATTTTTCTCGGGAGACCTGGGGGAACGCTGGGTGGGTGGAAATTTGTTGATCCACACAGATTCCGGAACTTTGCACCACAGAAATGTGAGGCAAATGTGTTTTTTTGTCAAATTCTTAGCTTTGCAAGGGATTCTGGGTAAGAGAACCTGGGGGTAGGCAGTCGAGTCACCCCATCCTGAATTCCCCTGGGTGTCTACTTTTCACAAATATATAGGTTTGCTAGGTTTCCCTAGGTGCCGGCAGAGCTAGGGTTCAAAAACAAAAGGTAGTCTCTTTGCCCAAAAAGTGCACAATTTCACTGAAAAATTGAGTTGTGACCACGTTGCGTTTTGCGCTGTTTCCTGTCGCAGCCACTATGCCTACCCACGCAAGTGAGATACCATTTCTCTCGGGAGACCTGGGGGAACGCTGGGTGGGTGGAAATTTGTTGATCCACGCAGATTCCAAAACTTTCCACCACAGAAATGTGAGGAAAACGTGTTTTTTTTGTCAAATTCTTAGCTTTGCAAGGGATTCTGGGTCACAAAACCTGAGGGTAGGCAGACGAGTCACCCCATCCTGTATTCCCCTGGGTGTCTACTTTTCAAAAATGTATAGGTTTGCTAGGTTTCCCTAGGTGCTGGCAGAGCAAGGGCTCAAAAACAAAAGGTAGTCTCTTTGTCCAAAAAGCGCAAGATTTCACTGTGAAATTGAGGTGCAACGACGTTGCGTTTTGCGCTGTTTCATGTCGCAGCCACTATGCCTAACAACGCAAGTGACGTACCATTTTTTTCGAGGGACCTGGGGGAACGCTGGGTAGGTAGAAATTTGTTGATCCACGCAGATTCCAGAACTTTCCACCACAGAAATGTGAGGAAAATGTGTTTTTTTTGTCATATTTTTAGCTTTGCAAGGGATTCTGGGTAATTAAACCTGGGGGTAGGCAGACGAGTCACCCCATCCTGAATTTCCCTGGGTGTCTAGTTTTCAAAAATTTATAGGTTTGCTAGGTTTCCCTAGGTGCTGGCAGAGCTAGGACCCAAAAACAAAAGGTAGTCTCTTTGTCCAAAAAGCACAAGATTTCACTGGGAAATTGAGGTGCAACCACGTTGCGTTTTGCGCTGTTTCGTGTCGCAGCCACTATGCCTACCCACGCAAGTGAGGTACCATTTTTCTTGGGAGACCTAGGGGAACGCTGGGTGAGTAGAAATTTGTTGATCCACGCAGATTCCAAAACTTTCCACCACAGAAATGTGAGGAAAATGTGTTTTTTTTGTCAAATTCTTAGCTTTGCAAGGGATTCTGGGTAACAAAACCTGAGGGTAGGCAGAGGAGTCACCCCATCCTGAATTTCCCTGGGTGTCTACTTTTCAAAAATGTATAGGTTTGCTAGGTTTCCTTAGGTGCTGGCAGAGCTAGGGCGCAAAAACAAAAGGTAGTCTTTTTGTCCAAAAAGTGCAAAATTTTACTGGGAAATTGAGGTGCGACCATGTTGTTTTTTTGCGCTGTTTCATGTCGCAGCCACTATGCCTACCCACGCAAGTGAGGTACCATTTTTTTCGGGAGACCTGGGGGAACGCTGGGTGGGTGGATATTTCTAGATCCACGCAGATTCCAGAACTTTCCACCACAGAAATGTGAGGAAAATGTGTTTATTTTGTCAAAATCCTAGCTTTGCAAGGTATTCTGGGTAACAAAACCTGGGGGTAGGCAGACGAGTCACCCCATCCTGAATTCCCCTGGGTGTCTACTTTTCAAAAATGTATAGGTTTGCTAGGTTTCCCTAGGTGCTGGCAGAGCTAGGGCTCAAAAACAAAAGGTAGTCTCTTTGTCCAAAGAGCGCAAGATTTCACTGGGAAATTGAGGTGCGCCCACGTTGCGTTTTGCGCTGTTTCGTGTCGCAGCCACTATGCCTACCCACGCAAGTGAGGTACCATTGTTTTCGGGAGACCTGGGGGAACACTGGGTGGGTGGAAATTTGTTGATCCAAGCAGATTCCAGAACTTTCCTCCACAGAAATGTGAGGAAAATGTGTTTTTTTTGTCAAATTCTTAGGTTTGCAAGGGATTCTGGGTAACAAGACCTGGTGGTAGGCAGTCGAGTCACCCCATCCTAAATTCCCCTGGGTGTCTACTTTTCAAAAATGTATAGGTTTGCTAGGTTTCCCTAGGTGCCGGCAGAGCTAGGGTGCAAAAACTACAGGTAGGCACTTTGCTAAAAAAGGGTCAATTTGTAACTGCAAAATTTAGGTGTCACCACGTTGCATTTTGCGCCGTTTCCTGTCGCAGGCACAAGGCCGACCCACACAAGTGAGGTACCGTTTTTATCGGGAGACTTGGGGTAATTCAGATTTGTAAATCAACTGTTATTACCAATTGAGCTTTTGCGCATTTCTCCCTTTCAATGAAAGACATTGTGTAAAAAAAAAAAAATTTTGAAAAATGACCAATAATTCTCATGCTAGTATGAGTATTCCCAATTTTGAAAATTAGCAATAATATACTGTTTCTGAACTCTATATTTTGTACCCAATTCAGAAATACATAGGTGTCTTTCATACAGATTTTTCCATGTATACATTTTCCAAGACAAAGTGCTCTATACCCAGTAAATGAAAAAATACCATTGCAAGTTGCTGCTCAGTTTTTGGATCTGGGTTCGTCGGGTTCTTGGTGAAACTACAAGTCCTATATATCCCCACAACCAGGAAGGTCTAACGGATTTAACGGTATATTGCTTTCCAAGAGCTGTCAAAACTAGAAAAAATTATAGGTGAAAACGTTGAGACAAAAGGCTGTTTTTTTCAACAAATTTTCAATTATTCCAATATTTAACTGTTAGTTTCTATACAGAAACCTTCATGGATGTAGACAAATGACCCCTTTCTGAATTCAGAATTTTGTCTACTTTTTGAAAATGTACAGCTTTCTAGGATCTATTATTGCTTTCAAACTCATTTCTACCATTAACTGGAAGGAGGTGGAAAGCTCTAAAAATAGCAAAAATAGGCTATGTCCCAGAAAAATGCCAAAACTGTGTGAAAAATGTCGGTTCTCTGACAAAAGACTGTCATTTCCTAAAAGCTGCGAAAATGGAGATTTCAGCCCCACAAACCCTTTTTTGATAACATTTTCAGGGAAAAACCCAGAGGCTTTCATTTGCAGCCCATTTTTCCCATTTTTCTGAAAAAAACAAAAAAATCCCTATATTTTGGTTAATTTCTGGGACCCCTCCAAGGTAATCCACAAACCCTGGGCGCCTTTAGAATCCACATGATGTTGGAAGAAAAGGACGCAAATTTGGCGTGGATACCTTATGTGGTCAAAAAGTTACAAGGGCCTAAGCGCGCACTACCCCAAATCGCCAAAAAAGGGCTTAGCACAGGAGGGGAAAAGGCCTAGCAGCGAAGGGGTTAAAATCACCTACCACCAATAATATATCCTTCTGATACTTTACACTAACAGACGCTATATCTTCTTTCAATTTTCCCAGGTACACCTTATATTCATGGTCCTTTCCCTTCTGAATGTATACGTTTATAATACATATTCCCTCTTAACGGGATTCCTGCTTCTGCAATAGGGCCCTACAGCCTAATCCCCAATCACAGAGTAGTTCTATCTTTTCAACCTTCCTAACTAACTGTGCGAAAATCAGCGTTAGTTGCCCCCACGATGGCCGCCCCAGACTAGTTTTCTTTGCTGCTTTAGAGTATTGGGCAAATCCTTCAATAACTAAGGTTTCAAGGGTATCGTCACACAGCCAAGTCTCCTGTAGGCACACAATATCGTTTCTCTTAATGAATTTATCGAGATTAATCTGATTCGATATTTTCTTGTAGCCAGTTATATTCCATGATATGACTGATAGGCTGTGTGACAGCCCATACACCTAGTCGATTTCACTCAGAAAACCCTCCTCTTCGTATTCCCTAAATTCTGGGGAGGCTAGGACAGTAAACCTTTTTCCAGCAAATATATATTTTTTGTATCTTGCAGCTTACCGAAAGATAGCCCTTGATAGTGCTCAGAGCAGAGCCCTACTAGGCCAGAGAAAGAAGAAAGAGGAGAACCTCTGAAAGAGGGGCAGATAGGGGATCCACAGCCTTTGCTGTGCACCATGCCACAAATTTGTTCCACCTGCAGGTGTATACAGCTTATGTGGAGGGACGCCTGGCTGCCAGAATGATATTACAGACTTCAGGAGGCAAGTCAAATGGGCTCAACTGTCGCCTCTCAATCTCCATGCATGTAGGTGGAGGCTGGACAGGTTCGGGTGGAGGACCGTCCCCTGCTGCTGCGACAGAAGGTCCTCCTGAAGAGGCAGTGGAATCGGGGGATCAATTGACATACTGAGTAGCTCGGGATACCAGTATCTTCGTGCCCAATCTGGAGCCACAAGGATGACTTGGGCCCGGTCGTGCCGGATCTTCTTCAGCAGTCTGGGCAGAAGTGGTATTGGCGGAAAGGCGTACAACAGACCGCAGCTCCACTCGTGAGGAAAAGCGTTGCCGAGAGAGAGCCGCCTTGGAAATTCCAATGCGCAGAACTGATTATATTGCGCGTTCTCTTCTGTGGCAAATATATCTAACCAAGGCTCTCCCCACTGCAGAAAGAGACCATGCGACACGTCCGAGTTCAGACGCCACTCGTGATCCATCATGCACTGACGGCTGAGTTTGTCCGCCCTGACGTTCAGGGAGCCTGCCAGGTGTTGAACCATCAGGGTGATGCCCTGATGTTCCAGCCATGTCCAGAGGCGCAGAGCCTCCTGACATAGGGTCCACAACCCCATCCCGCCTTGCTTGTTGCAGTACCACACGGCAGTGATGTTGTCTGTGAACACCTGCACTACACTTCCCTGGATAGAGGGAAGGAATGCTTTCAGTGCAAGCCAGATAGCCCGAAGCTCCAACAGGTTGATGTGGAGCCAGGACTCCGCCGGAGACCAGAGGCCTCTGATCTCCCCCTCTCCTATGTGGCCCCCCCATCCCAGGAGGGACGCATCCGTTCCCACTATGTGCTCCGGTTGGGGAAGGGAGAGGGATCTGCCACTGACCCAATCGCGGTCCATGAGCCACCACTGCAACTGTCTCGCAGTGCCCTCTGAAATCAGGACGTGGTCAGACAGGTTGCCTGATGCTGTGCCCACTGGAACTTCAGGTCCCACTGCAGAGCCCGCATCCGCCACCTGGCGTGATGCACCAACAGGATGCAGGAGGCCATCAGTCTCAGAAGCCATAGGGTCAACCGGACTGAAACCCGGGATAAAAGCTGAAAGATCGGAATCAGAGCCTGAATATCCCGAACCCGCTGCTCGGGAGGATAAACCCAAAACTGCGCCTAGTCCAGAACCGCTCCGATGAAGAGGAGCTGCTGGAAGGGAATCAGGTGCGACTTCGGCACATTGATGGAGAACCCCAGCAAATGCAGGAGGTCGGCCATAGGCGGGAGGTGGGAGACAACTGTCTGGGGCGAGCCCGCCTTCAACAAGCAGTCGTCGAGATAGGGGAAGACTGGAACCCTGATCTGCGTAGATGAGCTGCGACCATCGCCATCACTTTCATGAACACCCAAGGGGCACTGGTGAGGCCAAAGGGGAGCAGGATAAACTGAAAGTGCTCGTGGCCCACCGTGAACCGCACGTAACGCCATTGGACCGGCAGGACGGGAATATGGAAATAAGCGTCCTGCAAGTCCAACGCTACTATCCAGTCCCCAGGGTCTAGGGCAGCCAAAACCTGAGCTAAATTCAGCATCTTGAACTTCTCCTTCCGAAGAAAGACGTTACCCTTCTTGGGAACCAGGATGTAGTGGGAGTAACAACCACGTCCTACATCTGGACCAGGAACGCGCTCGATGGCCCCCTTGGCCAAGAGGGCCGAATCTTCCTCCTGCAGAAGTTGCAAGTGATCCCCTGACATGCAGTGGTACTGCAGTGGGAGGGCTGGAGGGGTCGTCTCAAAGGGGAGGGAGTAGCCCCTTCGGACGATTTACAGCACTCACCTGTCCAAAGTGATGATACGCCAGTGGAGTACGTGATGGTTAACCCTGCCTCCCACTGGCATTGAATGGGCCTGAAAGGTCAGACTAGGAAGACTTTGAGGCAGATGCTGCGGGAGCAGATGTGGACTGACTGGCTCTCTGACCCCCTGCTTCGCCACGGCGGAAAGCACATCCGCGACCGCTTTGAGGCTGGTTCTGAGGCCTGAGTCTGGATGAACGTGCGGGAGCGCCCCTTCCCTGGCCACGAAAGGGACAAAAAGAAGAAGTCTGCTAGCGCTGGGCTGAAAGGCCCAAGCACTTGGCCGTAGCCCTGGAGTCCTTAAAGCGTTTCAGCGCGCTATCTTCCTTGTTGCCAAAGAGTCAATGGCCATCAGAAGGCATGCCCATGAGAGTGCTCTGGACATACCCCGAAAAGTTGGTGGACCTCAGCCAGGAGTGGCGATGAATCGCCACCGTCGTTGCAATCGCTTTCCCCAGCGGGTCTGTGGTGTCAAGTCCACATCGGGTGGAGTATCGTGCTGCATCCCGCCCCTCAGCAAGTGCTTGGGCGAGCCGTGTCTTGGCCTCCTCTGGACACTGGGGCAGCACGTCCGCTACCTTATCCCACAGAGAGGGTGTTTAACGGCCCAAAAGGCATGCAGTATTAATGGACCGCAATTTAAGACTAACCAAGGAAAACAGTTTCTTGCCAAACGGCTCCAGCCTTTTGGATTCCCAGTCCGGTGGTGTGGTCGGGAATACGGTTTGGGATATGGAGGCCTGGATAACCAGGCTCTCGGGGGTGGGATGGGTGGACAGAAAGCAGAGGCCGCCCGGAGCTGGGTGATGGTGCCGGGCCACGTACCGATCCACAGGGGGAACTGTGGTGGGCTTGGACCAAGTGCCTATCAGAACTTCAGTTAGGGCCTAATTAAACTGCAATAGTGGCTCCGAGGAGGTTACTGGCGGTTGAAGCACCTCAGTGAGGAGGTTAGTCCTCACAGCCACAGCAGGGAGCTCAAGGCCCAGGGCCGTGGCCACCCTGCGCAGAACCACAGCATAAGTAGCTCCCTCCTCCGTAGCCACAGAGGGAGGAGAGAAAACCAGTGTCAGGCGAAGTGTCTAGGCCACTGGCCTCCCCCAGCTCATCTGCCCTGTCCTGACTTAACTGGCACTGCTGTGCCAGAGGGTCCTCAGACCACTCCCACTCTTCCCCTTCATCCGTGTCCTGATAAACAAGCAGAAATGATGGAGCAGGGGCGTAGGTGAACAACTCACCAGTCGGTATCGGAGACGGCGCCGATCTGTGCAGGTCCGAAGCCGAGCCCGGGCCGAGGCGGAAACCGGGGCCGGCGTCGCCCAAGGACGGCGCCGGTGGTGGCACTGAGGGGGTCGGCGCTGGCGGAGGAGGCGTTAGGTCAACCGGCGTCGACCGGGATCCAGGCCTGGATCCCTAGGGGTCCTGCAGCGTTAGGACCAAAGTCGCCAGCGGCGTCGAGGCAGAAGCCGCCAGCAGCACAGTGCTAAGATCCCCCAGTCGGACCCGCGAAGCCCGAAGATGCGCCAGCGGGCCTCGACGGCGGAAAGAGAGTCCTTATGGCCACGAGGAAGTCTCAAATCTGCTCCGGAGTCGCATCAAGCCTAGGGACCGGAGGGTGTGGAGCCGGATACGAGGGTACGGGCCCCGACGGAGTCGCGTGGGAAGTGCCACCTGAAGCCTCGGCCGAGTCGCGTGACCAGCGAGGGGAGGTCGAAGGGCGACAATGCTTCTTAGACTTCTTTTTGCCATGCCTCGACTTACCCGAATGCGAGGACTTGGATCCTGACGATCGATGGTGACTGCGGCTCCGTGACTGGTCCCTCGACCTCCTCCTCGACCGGGACCACGAGCGGCGCGGAGCCGACTGCCGGATCTACGGGAACGCTCCCGCCGCGCCTTCGACGTCAAGGCCCGGCAGTCGGGGCACGACTTGTCGTCGTGGTCGGCCCCCAAGCAGTAGAGACACTGGCGGTGGGGGTTGGTAACCGACATGAGTCGGTGACAGGCGTCACACGGCTTGAAACCGGTCATCCCTATTGGCACCAGGAGTCCAGGTCAACTCAAAAAAGATAGACAAAATTGTCCAAAAAGTTAGTCAAAAAATGACTAAGGGTACGCTCTTCCCGGATCTGCACTTGCTGGCGCAGAAAAAAGAACTGACGTCAGCGCGCAAGGGTGGCGTCTATGTTCTCCAGCGACGTCATTCCTGCGATCACGATGCCGACGACGGACGCAGAGCCCCAGACTACGCCTACCGAGGCACAGGGCTACTGCGGACGAGAAAACTTTCCAGATCCAGTCTGACGCCTGGGGGTTATTCTAAGGTAAGGAATCAGACTAATGTGTTTCTTTCAGATATAGAAACTAAAATTTTCAAAACAATGGGCATACCGATACCAGTTACAACAACCTATTCAGTAATTCCAAGATCTACATACACATCCACTCATTCACCAACAGTCCTATATAGTCATTCATACATGTACTCACTCATCATATGTACTCATACACCTAAACATCCTGTTACACACCGCCACTCATCCATAGTTACTCACACACATAGTCACTCATGCTAATAAAGAATCAAACATCCATTTACTTGCATATACAGTTATACACACACCACAATACTTACTTCTACAGAAACTTACACATACTTACTCTTTTAAACAATCACTTATAGAAACACATACTTATCCATACAGGAACTCTTCCAATCTCTCACTCTCACATATACTCACTTATATACACCAATAATCATATATACTAGTTTTAAATATATGTAGTTACTTATAAAGACACTATTGAGACAGTCATTCACTCACTAACACACCCATACACACACTCATCCACCCATACAGTCCTGTACACATACTGTCTTCAAAACACACAAACAGTGACTTACTCATTAATGCATCTATTCACTAAGTAATACCCCCACTAAACCATACAGACACTCATACTGCTACTCGAAAAACCAAGTAATAACCCATATAGACACTCATGTAGCTACTCACCAACACATGCAGCAACTTATACACCAAGTGAGAGACTGATACAAATATTTACATATTTAAACATTACTCGCTAACCCATGTATTCACTAAGATACACTTAATCAGTCATACAATCAATTTTACAAAACAAATCATCCATTTAGATATTTATATACCCATTTATTTTTCCATCGACCTTGAAATATACATATATAAAACATATTTAATTTTCAGAAAAACACACATTTACTGGATGATGACATCAGTGATGTTATTTGAGAGTCATAAGTGATGTCATGAGTGATGTCACTGATCATATCATGAGTGATGTAATATGTGACGTCATCAGCAGTGCATTGCGGGCGGGCGAGTTATAGTTGGCTGAACTAACTATAACGGGGGAATTTCAATGGTTTTGTACGAGTGAAATGTCCAGCATATATATATATATATATATATATATATATATATATATATATATATATATATCAAACGCTCTGCCACTTCTCTCACGCTCTGGAGTCACACCAGCCAGGATATGCAGTACACGGACCAGCTAAATGCTTGCGTTTTTTATTTCCTAGTGCAGGGTAGTCTCATGACGTTTCGGCTCACAGGAGCCTTGTTCACATGACAATGTTCTAATGCAAGGTTTGCCCTTTTAAAGTGCCAGTGATAGGTTAAGTAACGTCACATGTGAGGGCTGTGTATGGACATAGAAAACATACTGAGCTTATATAACAGTTATGTTACTAAAAACATTATTTAGATGCTTTTTACAAATCACTGTAAAATACCAGATTAGCAACAAGTAACCGTCTAACATTCAATTGGAATGTTGACATTTGTAACATCGTGGGTAAAACGAGGTATCACAGTGAAATACATTGTACTGGTAGGCTGTATAATTAAAACTTCCACTCAACTCAGGATACAGTAATATCTTCATTAGTCCTAAAAACATATATATATACAAATCTTATTTACAATTCTCATCCTGCTAGACTAATAGATGTATGAAGTGCATATGCATGATTCTTGATGTGCAAGTGTCGCGTTCAGTACAGTTATTTGTGCAAATATCGCATCAGTGCAAAACAAATCCGATCGGGAAAACTGTCCCCCATCTATCTGTGCAAATACGCTAATGTGCAAAACTGGTATGGTCAATATTCATAGCAGCTGATCGTGCAGATATCCTCCGCCTATGCAACAAATCGCATGGCTTCAGGTAATTTAAGAAGTTCATAAGGACAATGTAAAATATCGAAGCATAATTTTTCTACAATAGATAAAATAATCACAGTACTTGCTTACTATTTGTATCCGATGCTTTAAAAGATGTTAAAAACAGCCTAAAACTCATTCAACCCCAAAGTTGTCGACCCACCCTTTAAAAGCCCAGGGGGGAATCTCATTATGTACATACACTGTGATGGAAGTGGATTAAGTGTCTACAAAAAAAATCAACAAAGGATTGACCGGGATTAAGGACCCACACAGTCCATCTATTTTCTAAAGTGCCCTTCAATTGTGAAAATCAACATTTCAAATATAAGTAGCAGCAAAAACAGTTTTGTATTAGGTCCCAACAATGTTTCTACCTCCCTCGACCTCATGTGGTACCTCCCAGCCGGAAGGTTCCTACTTATGAGGCTTGCAGAAGGGAAACATTGTGTATTCTGTAGTTATTTAAAAAACTCTTATGGTAAACATGTATAAAGATCCTCGGTCACATTGAGGCCCCCAGGAGTCTTTTTGTTAAGCAACAGGATGTATTTTGTTTCAAGCTTTCTCAATTTCGCCTCTCTGTCCCCTCCTCTTCTACTGGCATTTACTGAGTCAATTACCCAATATTTCAGGGTAGCATTATTGCTTTGGTGGTATTCCCTGAAATGACCGGCCACCGGATAAGTGTTGTCGCCATTGGTGATTGCACGTAAATGCTGAAGGATACGTTTATGAACAGCATGTTTGGTGCTGCCCACGTATCTTAATAGGCAGGGACATTGCAGGATGTACACCGCAAATTCAGTCTTGCAGGTTAATACCTGCGTGATGGGATGTTGGATGTCAGTAAACCCTTCCTTGTAGGTCTTAGTATTTTCTCCATGGAGGCAGGCCTTACAGGTTTTACACCGATAAAAGCCCTTATGCTGTTACCACCAAGCAGACTTGACATAGGGTTCTGGATTGGTTACTACCAGATGATCTCGTAAGGAGGGTGCCCTGCTATAAGTTAAAGACACTCTTTTGGGAAGGTTGGTAACTATAATGGCATCATTGGTTACCAAGGACCAATGTTTGTTCATGATCCTATATATCTGCTGATGTTGCCTGCTATATCCAGTGATTATCCGGAAGTTCGTACTTTCCTTTTTCTTCCTACCTCCCGTCTCTACTGTGGCTGTTGCCTGTTGATCAGTTTTCTTGATCAATAGGTCCTCCCTAGATGGTAGCATAGATTTCTCTTTGGCATTATGGATTAATTGGCTTGTATATCCTCTTTCCAGAAAACGTGTCCTGCTTTTCTCCTGTGCCCTCTCTAGGTCAGCTGGGTTGCTGCACACTCACCGTAGTCGTAGCATCTCCCCATAGGGGATGCTAGACACCAAGTGTGCAGGATGTGCACTCGCAGCATGCAGTATGCTGTTTCCAGCAGTGTATTTTCAGGAAATTCTAGATTCTAGGTGCCCATCACATATGTACAATTCAGTATCCAAAAACGTAACAGTGTCCTGGCTGAGGGTAGCAGTGAATTTCAAGTTTAATTCATTATTATTAATGTCATCAATGAATTTTAATGCTTCTTCTTTGCTCCCCCTCCAAATAACCAGCAAATCGTCAATGAAACGATACCAAGCAACTAAATTATTGCGGATATTATGTTGGTATTCCTGGCCCAGGACCAGCTCCTCCCAAGCCCCCATGTGCAAACATGCAAAGCTAGGGGAGAAGCTGGCCCCCATTGCCACTCCCTGTAATTGACGATAAAGTTGTTGGTTAAATAAAAACACATTATTAGCAAGACAAAATTGCAACATATTCAGAAGCATCACATTGTGATCATTGAATTCAGGATCCCTTCTTAATAAATAATGTTCGACTGCTCTGATGCCGTCACTGTGTGCAATGCTCGTATACAAGGATGACACATCCAATGTATATATAAATATATATATATATATATATATATATATATATATATATATATATATATATATATATATATATATATATATATATATATATATAGATATATATATATATTATCCCAAACATCCCCGTTGCAGAGGGAACACAATTTGTTGGTGCCCGCGTTGGAGATCGGGAATGTGTCTCATTTATTTCATGAACAAATGATGCCGCGGCACACTTCTTGGTGGTAAAGCTGTTGTTTATTATCAGATCAAGCGCAAAACTCCTACACGTTTTGAACTAACTTTCTTTACGCATTTCGAACTAACGTTCTTGGTCACGGCAGTGTTCTACGTTTGTCCTTTCTCACTTTCCACTTTATATACTCTTACATCTATATGGTCAAGATGGTGCATTATGGGCCTCGTGGTTAATGTTCCAACCAAACTTTATTGTTTTCTTGATGACAATTCTTGTCCAGCTATCGTGTTTTGCGTGGGGGTTAAGATTCTGAATAATACTCACTTATGCGTTCGCCTCATAGTAGGCAATTACAACGCATGTAAGACATTCACGGAAATACCGTGAACTTATGCCGATGATGCTGTAGCAATAACATCGGCTTTGTGAGTCTTTATTACTGTCTTAAGCTATTTCTAGGGCTGAGTGCCCTTTGCCCCCACTATTACCACTACGCCTGTTCTGCTTTATACATTAATTTTTGGCCCTTATCTCATGATCTGTGTGCCCTATTACCTCCAATGGTTTTCGCTGCGATAATACATTTGATTTACACTCTATCAAACACTTTCAATGTCCTTTTTACATCTTTTTCCTTCAAAGATGCACATGCATCTCCTCGTCTGCGTTCAGCCCCAGTGGATGATTGGTCTTGAATTTAATTATAAGTTTTGATTCAAGTCTTCTTAATTTTTGTGTTCTGTCCCCACCTCGTTCTTGTTTGGGGACCGTTGCCAATCCCAGGTATTCAATGTCTTACCAAATCTTCCCAACATGAGTTTTGATGTGTTTAGCCTTGGCATATGTATTGTCATTGTTCTGAATTGCCCGGATATGTTCCAATATCCTTTTTTTTAAGGGGCATTTTGTGCTGCCAATGTATTCTTTTCCACAGCAACATCTTAGCATATAAACTACAAATGAAGACTCACATGTTATATTGGTCTTGATTACAAAGTTTTTTTCTGAGGGATCTTTTAAATTGGTGGTGTTGCATCCTATCTTGCAAGCTTTGCACGTCATGCATTTTGTAAATCCATTACTCCTCTTTTGGAGCCAATTTGCAGATTTGTTTGCTGTGAAATGACTTCGCACCAAATGGTCTGAGAGATTTGGCGCTCTTCGATATGAGATCAAAGGACCTTCACCAATATTGCTTCCTATGTCCGGATCTTTTAAAAGTACATGCCAGTATTTTGAAAGTATTTTCTGAATTTGATAACTTTCCTTGGTGCAAGTCATGATCATACGTGGTCGTTCCGCTTCCCTTTGTGTGGTCTGCGTGGTTTCACCTGTAGTCTTATTTGCATCATCTTGATTTCCCTTATTCAGTGTTTCCAATCTTGTTTTCTCTCTTGCTTTCATTTCACCTCTGTCAATATCTACATGCTTGTAACCTCGTTCTGAGAATCGAGTTCTAGTATCTTCAAATTTTTTCTCCATTTCTTCGCCGGTTGAGCAATTCCTCTTCATACGGAGAAATTCGCCATATGGTATACTCCTTTTCAGCTTTTGGGGGTGAAAACTCAGACCATGCAAAATGCTGTTCGTTGCTGTCTTCTTTCTGTGTGTGGTTGTCTCTATATTTTTGTTTTTCACAAAGACCTTGCTGTCCAAAAATTCAACCTCTTTAGGGCTCATCATATAAGTGAATTTTAATCCTACTTCGTTTGTGTTTAGGATGTTGAAAAAGGTCTCAAATTCTGCAGGTGTTCCTTTCCATAGTAGGAACAAATCATCTATAAAACGTAGCCACAATGCTACTTTAGTATTAAATCTGTTTATGCAGAGCAAAAAAACCGACCCATGCTTGTGAAGGCACCGGTCACACAATTACAATGCTTAAGTAAGATCAAGGCGGGCATAGGTGTCAATCAAGACGCATTAAACACAGCAAGCCGCCTACAATGCAGTCGGGCCGGCCGCGTCAAAAGGCAATGGAGCATGTCGGATGCTGAAATAATCTGTGCAACAAAACCAAACCCCAAACAACCCCCAACGATCCCCCCCTTCCCCCACCCCCCTTCTTGTCCGCTAAGTAATCCAGGCCAAGCCCCATCTGGCTCAGCAGCCCTAAAGGGCCGGTGCTTGAACTATTTCACGCTGGACTTTAAGCCTGCGGGTCTTGGCCTTAGGTTCAGGGAGCGGGGTGTCTGCGAGATGCAGCAATCGTAGGTATCGGGGCAGCTCAGCTCCCAAAATTCCCCGGTGAGCAAAGTCAAAAATGTCCGCCAGATGTCTGCAAACTCCTCGCCCGCCCTGCCGCCGTCAGGGACAGTTTCTCCATCCCCAACACTGTCCAGAGTCTATGTAGCCAGCCGAGGTGTATCGGTGGCTGTGGGTCTCTCCAGCGCGCCACAATGTTCTGCACCGCAGCTCCCAGTGCTATGGCAATCAACCTCCCTCTCATGGATTTCAGGGGATACATCAGTGCATTTGGCAGGCCAAGAATTACATAGGCAGGGAACCTGGGAAGCTGGGTGTCTAAGTGCGCGTCTACGAGATCTAGGATGGTGGACCAGTATTGTCGCAGCTTCTCACAGCTCCATAGCAGGTGTTCGAGTGTACCCCATTCCTCACATTCCCTCCAACAGCGATCGCTTGCCTTGGGGTCCCAACGATGGATGCGCGCTGGGGTATGGTACCAATACATGGCTACTTTACTCAGGGTCTCTGTGAGGCCGGTGTGATAGGCCGAGTGTCTGGCTCTATGATAAATCCCCTCCCACTCCTTCCGCGTAAGTTGTCTCCCCAGGTCTTCCTCCCATCTAGCTTTCCCCGGGTGATAGGTGTATATGTGAGTGAGGAGCAAGTGTTGGTATAGATCTAAGAGTAGTTTCTTCTCAGACTTGCGCGTGAGGAGCCATTTCTCATACGACGTGAGGAAACGCTGCGCTCCCGGCTGAATGGAGGGGTGTAAGACCCAATGCCTGACCTGTAAGTATGGGAGTCGGTCTGCCTCCTGTATCCCATACTCCTCTTTCACTTTCTGAAAGGAGAGGATGCCCTCCAGATTGAACATGTGCCCTACCTCCCTACAGGGAGTAGTCCTCCATGTTTTAAAAAGCTGCGGGTCCAAGCCCGGGGTAAAGTCGGGATTCCCGAATATGGGCGTCAATGAGGAGGGAAACGAGGTGAGTTCTCTCCGGACAGCCACTTGATCCCAGACTCTCATCACCGTGCTCGTAATGTATGATGCATAGAGGTTAGGGGGTCTATGACGCCGCGGTAGAAAGGGCACACCCTGGAGGGGTTGACCGGCTACAGCTTGGTCCTGAAAGAGCCAATGTTTGCTGGACTCAAGTTGGTACCATTCCACTAGAGTACGCAGCTGTGCCGCTTGAAAGTACAGGGTGAGGTCCGGCAGACCCACGCCTCCATGGGCTTGGGGGAGAGTCGCGATTTGCTGCTTAAAGCGGGGACGGCGCCCGTTCCAGACATAGCGCGCTAAGTCCGCCTGTGTCTTCTGGAGCCATCCCGTCGGTGGGCGTAGAGGAAGGGTCTGAAAGATGTACAGAACCTGCGGTAAGAGGGTCATCTTGACCGCCGCTACGCGTCCGAGCCAGGAAAGTGTGAGGCGGTTCCATTTCCGCAGTGTCTCACTAATTTGCGTGCTCAGTTTGGCGTAGTTGGCTTCTGCCGTGCCCCCCAGATATGGGACCGTGGAACTGGACCACTGCAGGTCAAACTCGGCTTTGGCATCTGCCAACACGTCGGGAGGCAGGGACACATTCAGGGCCACAGATTTATCCACGTTGATTTTAAAACCCGAGGCCTGCGCAAAGGAGTGCAGTTCGACCAGAAGTGCCCGCAGGGATTGCATAGGGTCCATTAGGGAAAGCAGGATGTTGCCTGCATACAGGCTGATCTTGTGCATGTCTCCCCCAAAGGGGATGCCCCTAATGCGGTGGTGTTGCCTGACTCTTTGGCTCCATGTAGAGCGCAAACAGGAGAGGGGAGAGCGGGCAACCCTGCCTGGTCCCCCTGCCTATCGGGAAACGCGGTGAGGTGTGGCCATTAACCCGAACCGTCGAGGTGGGCTGTCTATAGCAATTAAATATCCGATTTCGGGTAGTCTCCCCGAGGCCGAATCTCTGGAGCGTCTGTTCAAGATAGGGCCAGTGCACCCGATCGAACGCCTTCTGGGCGTCAATGGCGAGAAGCATACACCCCGGCCTCGTGCGTGAACCCGCCTCAATCAGGTGGAGGACGCGTCTGGTGTTGTCGCTCGTTTGCCGCTGGGGGATAAAGCCGGCCTGATCGGGTTCGACCAGTTGCTGCATGTACGGCGCCAACCGGCTTGCGAGGATACCCGTGTACAGCTTAAGGTCTACGTTCAGTAGAGATATTGGCCTATAGGAGCCGCACCGGGTGGGGTCTCTGCCAGCTTTGGGTATCACCGATATCGCCGCCTCCAGCAGTTCCGGGGGGATAGTCCCGGCCTGATCGAAGGTGTTGAAGAGATCCCGCAGTAGGGGGGCCACCTGCTGGCAGAACTTCTTATAAAAAGCCGCAGAGTAGCCGTCCGGGCCCGGAGATTTCCCCAGGTTGAGGCGGGAGATCGCGGAAATGACCTCCTCCAGACCTATGGGCCTGTCGAGGAACTGGGACTGCGCTTCTGTCAGCGATGGGAGGGTTGCCCCGTCAAGGTAGTCGCTACCGAATCGCCCGTCCAGCCCGTCTGCCTCATACAGGTTGGCATAAAAGGTCCCGAATGCAGCCGCTATGTCAGCGTCCTCGGTGAGCGTATCCCCTCGGGCGAGCTGGATGGCGTGGATGCGCCGTTGCTGCCGTTGTTCCCGCAGCTTGCACGCCAACAGTTTCCCGTAGCGGTCCCCACCTGTGTAGTAGGCATGTTTCAGGCATATCGCGGCGAATTCCGCTACATCCAGATCCAGCGCGGCTAGCATCTTCCGCTCCGTGCAGAGCTGGCGCCACGCCCTGGCCACCCCGGTGCGTTGATGCAGTTGTTCCAACTCTTTTACGCGCTGTGTGAGGTCGGCCCTTTTCTGCGCGCGCTCCCTATTGTTGGCCGCTGCCAGTGAAATAAACTCGCCTCGGAGGACAGCTTTTAGCGTTGCCCATTGGGTAGCCCTGGAAGTGTCCCCGTTAGCATTGTGTGTGAGAAATTGGCTGATGGCTGCCTTGATCTTCTCCACTGAGGAGGGGTTCTGCAGCAGGCCGTCGCGCAAACGCCAGTGACGTTGTGGGCTGGGTGTACCGGGTACCAGAAAGGATGCCGAAATCGGGGAGTGATCAGAGAGCGAGGCCGGGTGGATCTCAACCTCCTGCGCGCGTGTCGCAAGTTGGGCGGAGCAAAGCAGGTAATCTAGCCGCGCATAAGACTTATGGGCTGCTGAGTAGTGAGTGTAGGCTGTGGCGTGGGGGTGAAAGTGTCTCCACAAATCGATCAGTCCCAGGTCTGCAAGGTGTGTGTGGCCTTCCACTGACAATGCCCCTACCTGGCCCACCCTCTGGTTGGAGCGATCCGCGATGTTGTGGAACACCAGATGCAAGTCCCCCCCTAGTAGCAGGTGTTGGTGCGTGTTGGCAGTGGCCGCCTCAAGCGCAGCATGCAAGTACTTTTCTTGTCCTTCATTGGGTGCATACATGGAGCCTATTAGTAGCGTCTGCCCTGCCACAAGGAAGCGGTGGATGAGTATTCTACCTTTTACTTCCGCCTCCTTCTGCAACACCCGTCCTTTAAAGGACCTTGCCACCAGTATGGCCACCCCAGCTACTTTCTTGGACATGGACGAGAAAAGCTGCTCAGGAAAGGCGCGGGATCGAAGCCTGTGGTGGTCCTTAGACAGCAGATGAGTCCCCTGCAGGAGGCAGATGTCTGCCCGCGAGCGCTCTAGAAAGGAAAGGATCGCCCAGCGCTTGTTGGGGCTGTTAAGCCCCCTGACATTTAGGGAAAGAATAGTCAACGGATTCATAATTCCAGGCGTGGAGTGGGGGCAAGCTCCTGGTTGGTGCGGGTCGGTGGCCGGAGGGATCAAAATTCAGCGATACATCTCAGCATCCGTGGACAAGAAGGTTCCCCCCCTCCCCTCCCCCCTCCCTTCCCTCCAAAAGACTGTCCCCCCGAACCCCAACTAGACCCGGGACGGCAGTTGAACTGTCCTCCCTCTTGCCCGGAAACAACCTTGACCCACCCACCCAACAACGTACCCCTCCCTTTCCCACCCTGACCCCAACTTGTGGTTCTCAACTCAAAATCATAGTCTCAGGCCTATCCAAAGTCAGTTCAGGCCCGTAGAGTAGAGAAGTAAAGGAGACTGTGGCAGTGGCCACCCCCGCCGTCCCCCCCCCTCGCCCCCCCTCCCCCCACATTTCAGAGAGAGTGCGTTAAGCATGGCCCCCGGTCTGAGGCACAATTAGGTTTTAGCGGTAGTGTCCTTGACAACTTCTTCGATGGCTGCGGCTTTGTCCTTGGCAATCGTCCCCGGGTCCGGGCGTAAACGGTTTTTAGGCGCGCGGCGTCTCTTAACTTGTTGCCAGTCTCCTCCAGGCGGTTGGGTCCGGGCTGCTTGCGAGGGACTCACCCGGAGTGGAGTCCCCGTCCGAGGTGTCGTCGGGAAGCTCGAGGCCCAGTAGGGCGCAGGTGTCTTGAAGTGAACGGAGTTGGTGCAGGGCTCCCTCCCACCTGAAGATCAGGCGGAACGGTGGCCCCAGGAATATGGAACTCCTTTTTCTCTGAGGAACGCGGTGACGATCTTGAAGTCTTTGCGCTTCTGAAGAGTGATGGCTGAGAGATCTTGAAAGAGTTCAATGGGGCTGTCTCGGAAGCGGATGGGCTGCGCTCGCCGCGCGTCCCTCAGAATCCTCTCTTTCAGGGGAAAGTCCGGGAGGACCGCCAAGATGTCTGGCAGTGCGGCAGGAGCCCGGCGGGGAAGTCCCACTCGGTGTGCCCGGTCGATGCGGATGGGAAAGTCGGCAGGTTCGTTGAGGACATCCCGGAAGAGGTCTTGGAGATATTCCGTGACGCTATTCCCTTCTGCTTTCAATGGCACTCCCCGAACCCGTATATTGTTCCGCCGAGAGCGGTTCTCGAGGTCCTCCGCGTGGGCCTGGAGGCCCACCTGCTGCTCCTGAAGACGGATAACTTCTTGCTGGAGGAGCACTAAGTCCTCACAGCGCGCATGATTAGATTCCTCCACCGCCACCACTCTTTCCCCCAAACCATCCAAGTCCCGGCGCAGTTCCCTTTGTTCGCTCACCAGCTCCTGCTTTAGAGTCTGAAAGTCTTCCCTTAACGTGTTGAAGAGGGATTCCAGAAAGGATTTTGTGATAGGGACATCTTCAGCCTCCTTGGTTGGGGAGGCTGTCTGCGCCTTAGGTGATGTGGACGCTTGGGATCTCTCAGTTTTAGAGGAGGTCTTCATAAGTAGTTCATCGATCGGCAGACCCCCCCTCCGGTTGGCGTTCGACATTGTGGGGCGACAAGAAGAACAGACTATGCCCCAGAGGAGTTGAAGTATAGCATCAGGTGAGGACCTGCAGTTCTAGTCCCTCGAGCTCTCCTTCACCGTGCCTCGAGATGTGCGCGGGTGATGAGTATGTCCTACCCACGCCGGAGGTTCGGTTTGTGCCCCCAGGGTGTCAGAGGGCAGCGCAGACAAGGGCAACACACACCACCGTCCAGTTGGTCCACGGAACCCCCAACACACTCCCAGGGCGTGTCCGGAGGTCAGCTCTCGCCCACTCGGGCGCCTTAGGCCGTTTTTAGGTGGATCCGGGGGTGGGTCCGGCCCGCACCGACACCAGCTCTCCTCCCGCCGGGGTCACGACCTCCAGGCCCCCCGAGCACCCCCAGCTCCTCACCTCAAGTGCAGCTGTGCTTTGGATCTTCCACTCCCAGACGGGCCGCAGATGTCACAGCAAGATCCCTCACGCCTGAAAGGGAGGCCTGGATCCACAGGCCGGGGCAGACCTCGGGTGTGCTCAGCCGCCACCTCGAAGCGGGACCCCCACTCCCCGCCTCTTATAGCTCCTAGTCGCCGTCCGTGAGCCCAAGCCGGGGCTCGGTCGAGGTGCTAGTATCATGGGCACACCACTATCGTCCCTGGCCGGCTTCTTGCGCCTGCGCGCCAACTGCTCCTTTCGCGGTGTAGGCCCAAGCAGGCCCAAGCCGGGGCCTGGCGTGCCGCGCGCCCCGGCCGCAGTCTGCCTCAGGTGCGCCGATGTCCTCTGCTCTGCATTCCCTGGTCAGAGGGCAAGGATCTCGTGCCGATCCCAGGCCGGACACTCCGTCAGCCGCTCGGGCGGCGCAGTGCGGGAGCCGGGCACACCCCCACCACCGGGCCCGAGGTCCGTATAGGCCGAAGCCAGGGGCTAAAGTTGAGAGCCGCCCAGGATCCGGCGTTTCCCTGCTACAAGGTGGCTCGGCACTCTAGGCAGCTCCCCCGTGTCCCCGAGGGTCCCGTTCGTCGGGGATCGGCCTCCGATCCGCTGCTATGGCACCGCGGCAAAGTCCAGGCGGCCACAGGGTCGCGGCAGGCCCGGCCCGCACAGGGTCCGTTTTTTGGCGTTTTCCGGCCGCGGTCGTCGGCGGCGGCGGGCGTGGGCGGCCGCAGCCCTGCAGGCTCACACACCGGGGCTCCGGGTCTGCCTCACGACGTGCGGCATGCGGGGGGGCCAAATCAGCGAATACAGGGGGCTTTCGTGGGGGTTACTGGGGATCAAGGCGAGGAGCTCCGGGGCTATGCGACTGTCCCGGCCGCCATCTTGGCCACGCCCCCCCACAATGCTACTTTAGCCATGTGTTGGTCGTTTTCCTCTCTCGAAGCTACACTCCTCTCCCACCATCCCATCATGAGATTCGCGTAGCTTGGAGAGAAGGAAACTCCCATGGCGGTTCCACAACTTTGTTGGTTCATTTTCTGATTAAATAAGAAGACATTGTTGTACAGGCACATCCTCATCATATCGATCAGCATTTTTGAATGTTCCCGTTCTGTGATTGGTCGCCGCTTTAAAAAAATTCAATGGCTTTGATTCCTATTTCATGACTGATAGAGGTGTATAAAGACACCACGTTGATAGTTACTAATAAATATGATGGTTGCCATTCTGTATCCATGGGTATCCGTAGGAAATCTCCAGTGTCTTTTATGTAAGAGTTTAATGGTCTACATAGTTGGCAATGTTTTCGTATAGACCTCCATAACTCGAAATTATTGGTCTTCCAGGTGGTTTGTTCAGCGTTTTGTGGACTTTTGGTAAAAAGTACATCGTTGGTGTAATTGGATTATTTTCCATAAGGTATTGCTTTTCATTATCAGTGATCAAGCCTTTTTGTTGCCAATGATCTAATTTCTTTTCCAGATCTGTTGTGAATTCTGGAATGGCGTTCTTCGTTAATGGTTTGTAATTCTTTACCTCACTTAGTTGGCGCAGGGCTTCTTCAATGTATTGTTGTTTGACCATCACTATAATATTTCCGCCTTTATCCGCTGGTTTAATTTCGATCATGGTATTGCTTTTTAATGTTCGAATGGCAGCACGCTCTTGCTTTGAAAGATTTTCCTTTTTGTCAGGGTGAATGTTGTTCTGCATCTTTTTGATGTCACCCATTGCCAGATCATAAAAAAGGTAAATTTTATTTCCCGGATGGAGAGTTGGATAGAATTGTGATTTGGCCTTAAAGTTAATTGGAATTCTTTTGCCTGTTTCTATGTCCATTTCTTCCAGTATTTGGGTTTCTGTTATCTGAGAGCCAGTTGTTTCATTGGCAAGTTCATAAGCAATCCGTAATTTAGGTATTTCTTCGATATTGTATATATCGGTATCTGAGCTGGTTTCTTGTCTTTGGGTCGTCTGTAAATTAGATGGCATTTTCGCAAAAAACTTTTTTAGTTTTAGTTTCCTTACATATTTAAAGAGGTCTATTTTGGTATCCACTTCATCTTGATGTATTTCCGGGCAGAAGGATAGGCCCTTTTTTTTTTTTTTTTTGTGTCCTCATTTTCACCCTTGGTGATCAACTAGTAGCATGTGGAAATGACCTTACTGTCTCAGATAAACTGGGAGGAGCTCCGAGAAAAGCAGCCCTGATTGCCCCACAGTAAGTAGTGTCGTAGTCCAACAAAGCCACCTTGAAGTAACCATATGGGACACATGCTGCGTTCATATACCCATCGTGTTTAAATATATTGGGTATAGTCAAATGGAAAAAAGAGGATGCCAAGCAGCATAATCATTGGACCTTAGGGAAAAAAAACCAATATCTAACCAAAACTCTTTACCAGTTTAGCAATCTCCAGAAAATTCTTTTGCTTTGATTTCCTGATCTTAAGAGGTCCATCTTTGATGTTTGTAGTACTGACCTTTGCCAATCCAGCAAGATTGGAGGTGAAGGGTCTTTCCATTTCTTACATATTTCCCTCCTTGCCAACAAAATACAAAAGAAAAGTAAATTTTTTGCTGGACCATGGAACTCTGGAGAAATACCAAAGATAACAAGAGCAGAAGATAAAGTTAGTGGGGATCCCAAGGAGGTGGATATTGAAATAGAAACAGAGTTCCAAAATGGTGTTAGAAGTGGGCAATCCAAAAACATGTGTAAATCCGAGGCCTCTGCCAAACCGCATTCAGGGCATAGAACCTGCGAATTGTCTGTAAACTTCGACAGACGTTGAGGCGAATAGTAGGCCCTGTGTAGTGTGAACAAATGGTTTCGATGTAACCAAGATGGTTTTACAATGTTCCACATGATTTTAAACGATTCGTACCACATATTCTCCACACTAATATCAGTCATGTGTATAGACCACAGCTGATCTGGTAATAGGAACTCACCCTCTGCTTCATCTAGTAAAAGGTTATACCAGAATGAGACTTCTTTCTTAAATGGGAGTCTATCTGTTAGTAGTGACACCAATGTGCTATCCCCTCCTAACTGAAATCTGCCTTTAACAAAGGACCTTGCATTTGCCCAACATTGCATTTGAAGATATTTGAACCTAGAAAACCTAGACCCCACTTTTTAACTTTATACCTCCCACGATAGTAGACTTCCCTCAACAAAGATATCCCCCCAGACTACCATACCTGCCTCACGTAGTGGTGTTGCAAGACTATCCAAAAGCCAGCTCGGGGAGCCAGGAGAGTTCCATAGTGGGGCCTTACCAGAATAGTAGTCAATTTTATGGTACACCTAAGTTTAGCCAATTTAAACAAAAATTCATGATCTGCCACTTTTTCTCATCTAAGTAATGCAGCAAACATGTGTCCGCAAGCCAAGTTTATCGGGGATTTTAACAGCATCCTAACATGGGACATTTGAAAGGCCCACCCATAGAGTTGTAGGTCAGGAGCTGCCAAACCTCCCTTCTCTCTACGTCGCCTGATCTTCTTCCAGGAGATTCTTGGGTTACGGTTATTCCAAATAAAAGAACGTATATCACTTTGGAGCTTGGCTATCATTGTAGGATCAAAAAAAGAGGAATGGTATTAAATAAAATGTAATCTTAGGTAAGATCGTCATTTTGACTAGGTTAGATCTACCCAATAGAGATAGCGGCAGTGTAGACCATGATTTCATTTGCCTACGACATTCTTTAGCAATAAGCGAGAAATTTGCTGGAACTAACTCGTCTATGTTTTTATATATATTCAAACCTAGATATCGAAGGACTGAACTTATCTGGGCTCCCACTATGGGCTCAGGGTCATTCCAGACCATGATGTCTGTCTTGGCTCCATTAACCTCATAGCCTGATACTGCTCCAAACTCTTTAGCCAACGTAATTACTGTTGGAAATGCCGATCGTAACTCTGATGTAAAAATCATCTGCATATAAAGCGACCTTCCTATCCCAACCCTCAAACACAAAAGGCTTGATATTACTATTGTCTCGGATCTTTGAGCAAAAGGCTCTATATAAAGATCAAATAGGAGGGGGGATAGGGGGCATCCTTGTCGGGTTCCCCGAGTGATATTAAATGGGTCCGATAGTTCACCGTTGACAAGTATAGATGCTGATCGATTCTTATACAAGAGTTTAATTGTGCGTCTAAATTTGTTGCCTAAGTTGAATTTTTCCAGGACTTCTGATAGGTAAACCCAATTAACTCTATCAAAGGCCTTGGTGGCATCCAAGGTCATTACGGCTAGAGGAAGTGATGTCACCGTCGCCATATCGATAGCGCCTATAAGATCATAGGTCAATTCATACAACTGACGCCTCCTTACAAATCCCTTTTGGTCTGTGTGCAAGATGTTTATTGCAACTGCCGCCACCTATTCACAAGTACAGAAGTAAAGATTTTATAATCTGTATTTAGAATGGAAATTGGTCTATAGGACCCACAGTTTAGTGCTGATTTTCCTGGTTTTAAGATCAATGTAATCGAAGCATTATCCCACGATTTGGGAGGGGGCATCCCTTCAAGGAGGATCTTATTGAACAGCTCAGTCAGAAAGGGAATAATGGTTGGAGTCAAAGCTTTATAGATTTCAGATGGCAATCCATCAGGGCCTGATGCTCTACCCTTTTTACTATTAGCTACAACTATCTTGACTTCCTCTTGTGAAATCGGATCTTCCAGTTTATTGCTTTGTTCTAATGTCAGAGCAGGGAGAGAAACTCCCGCCAGCCAATCTTCAGCCTGCTTTGGCTCTACCTGATTATCTTCATAATAGATGTTACTAAAGAAGTCACGGAGCGTTCTCCTAATATCCACATCAGTAGAAACTGTAATATCGTCAGTCATAATAGAGTTAATGTTATTACGCACTAACTCGGTCTTCGATTTCCATGCGAGCAATTTACTGGCACCTTCGCCATACTCAAAATGTGCCAGCTTACTGGCTTCCCATCTCTCTTGGACCCTAGTATTTAGTATCAAGCTTAATTCTCCTTTCAAGATGGTCACTTTATTCTGCTTCTCCTGAACCATAGGAGAGCTGGCATCGGAGTGCCTAGCTATATCTGCTTGAAGATTAGCTAACTCTAATTCCAATGAGGTCACTGCTTCTCTATAGATTTTATTCTTATAAGATACTTTGTTCTTTATCTGGCCCCTTAAGAACGCCTTAAGTGTATCCCATATGACGCCTGGAGAAGCAGATCCTATATTATCGTCCAGAAAAAACTGGACCTTTACCTTAAGGGCGTCGATGATATTAGATGATGACAATAGTGATCGGTCAAACGACCAATTGCTTGATCGCTTTTTTGGAAACCCTTCCAGGTCTAAGAGAATTGCCGCATGATCTGAAAGATGAAATGGTAAATGGGATACCGATTTAACCTGGTGCACTAAAGACTGACTGATCAGGATGCAATCAATTCGAGATTGGTGATGAAACCTATAATTCCGAAAAGTGACTCCTCTTTGTAGGCCATGCATTGTTCTCCAGATATCATTATATCCTAGCTGCTTCATATTGTCCTGCAAGTATGCTCTACTTTTGGAAAAAACTTTGGCCCTGTTAGATGGAGATTTATCCACTACAGGATCTAGAACAATGTTAAAATCGCCCGCTAGGATAACTGGATCAGGGAACAAATATAGGTGTAAAAAAAGAACTTTCAATGCCGATGGGTCATCCTGATTAGGACCATAGTATCCCACTATAGTTATTGGGGCGCCATTTATTATGGCTGACACTATTGCCCATCGTCCTCCTGGATCTACAAGGTTCGAAAGCAGTCTCGCTTTAATAGATTTTCTAAATAGAATTGCTACACCTCTAGTGTGTGTTGTTTGTGACGTCGTTATACAAGCGTCAATCCATCTATTCCTCTTAACCAATTTCTGTATTTCTGGATCGGTCAAATGTGTCTTCTGAAGTACCATAATCTGTGCGGTTGAATCTCGAAGATATTGCATGATATTATTTTTTCTGGGGCTAGTCCGTAAACCATTGGTATTCCAGGAGAGAATAGATAGTTTACTCATTAGTATAATGTTTCCAGTTCTTCATTCTTACCGCTCCCACAAAAAAAGGCTCTGTAATCCATATGCTTATACAAGAAAAAATTATAACTGAGACATATCTTAACAATGACCACATCACACAAAAAGCCAAACTACCGCGAAAAAAGGACTCTTTTTTCGTTTTTTCCCCTGCAACCCCCCCAGTGCCCCTGTCTAGCCCACCTCCCCCCCTGGGAAACCCTTGTTTTATCTATCTGGAAAAACCAGAAGATAGCACTCTGTTGTGAACTCCCTTCCTAATTACGGTTGGAAAAATGAATAGAATGAACCCCCTCAAGGAATATGAACGGGAAAAGTTGAAACTAACCTATGTGCTCCTTACCTAAGCCCTATTATATTAAAGGGTGTGTGTGGTGCACTACTTTTGTTATGTGTTTTAGTATCTAACCTCAACCCCTTTTCTTATTTCTTACATTCAAATTATATTATCTTTATAGATCACCTTTTTAAATGTTTTATTATTTATTATTTATTTATATGTATATAAACATTTTTTTTCTCTTCCTCCTTCCTTCCTTTTTTTTCTTTCTTTTCCTTTTCCTCCCCTTCTCCATTTTTTTCCTCTTTTTCCCCTCTCTTTTATATTTATATGAGCTTTCTCTTTTCTATTTTCTCACCTGTAGTTCCATTTATTTTCTCTTTAAATGCAAAACCAATCAGCATTAGTTATCCAAGAAAAGCTACCTCTATTTACCTGCTCCTTTTTCTCTACCTATAGTGAGCAGTAGCTCATCCGCTGCTTGCACTGATCTTATATTGTGCATGGTATTGTTATACATAACTCTCAGTGCAGCGGGGAAAACCAATTGGGCAGTTGCGCCATAGCTTCTAAAAGCCTCCAGCCTTTTTCCAAACTCCCATTGTCTGTCTAGTGTGGCCCTAGACAGGTCAGATCTCACTTGAAAATTGAACCCCTTTGCAGTAACAGTTTTGTGTTTTAAAGCCAGGTTAAGGATAGTTTCTTTGAGGGAGTATGTGAGAAAATTGACCAAAACCTTTCTGGGCTTGGTTCTTTGAGGGTTTTTCTTAAAAGGCTCTCTATGTATGCGCTGAATGTCTAGCGCTAATTCTTCTTCAGATTGATCAAGTCTTAATGCCTCCTTCAATAGCGAGATAACGTACTGCTTGATATCTGAGCCTTCCTTATCCTCAGGAATATTCATTAGACGAAGGTTATTCCTTCGGGCATTATTCTCGAGCGTCTCCATCCGCTCTGAAAGAATTTGATCTTCTTTCCTTAGAGTGACGATATTGGACTTAGCTTCGTCTAGGTGTAGGGACAAGCCTGTCACTCTATCCTCTAGTGTCTCTGTTCTCATTGATAGGCCACTTAATTTTTTGTCTAAACTTTCACAAAAACACCTAATGTCTGCTTGGTTAGCCGCTGAGGTTTCAAATCCCTTTTTAATATCCACTGATAGAGAGGAAAACATCTCCTGAAAAGACGACTGCAAAGTAGTGATCAACTCTGTATTAGTAGCTGTAACCCCTTGTGTAGGATCCTGTAGACCTAAGCCAGCTAAAGAGGCTAGCGCAAGAGGTGGAGCTAGTGGGGGTGCCAAAACCAAAGCCAGAGGTGGCAGTTGTCTTGATGAACCGGCAATTGGATCACCTATCCCTCTCTCTATATCGTTGCCATCTTCCACTCCTGCTTCAAGGTTCGTGGACATATCAGTGCCCCCCATCGCCATCTCTAGTGGAGAGTCAACTTTGTCAAGCAAATCTTCGGAGCTTATCAATCCCTTAAATTCGATATTTCCTTCTGGTATCCTTTGAGACCTATCCGATAGTAGTACTACTTGTGGTACTACCTTAAAATAGGACCTCAGTGATGGAGTTATTCTAGATACTGAGGTGGCGCTCTGACTCTTAGACCCTTTGGCAGATTTACGCGTGTCAGCACGCTTTGCTTTAACCTGCCCGGTTAAATAGGAGGAGGGCTTTTTTTTGCTACTACAAAAATGATCTACAGTAGAATCATCATTTCCCTCAGGCACCACTGCTTTTGTTACAGGTTCACCATCACATCCGAACCCAGCTACAGATTCTGCTGAAAGTAAACACGAGTCCACAACCAGGGGTGCGATAGTATCTCGTGGCCAAGTTATATTATTCTTATTTTTGCCTTTACTCGGTCCCCCCTTACTGACCTTGTTTTTGTTTTGGTTGCCTCTCAAATCATAAGCTGGCTCTGTTTTCTTACCGGCATCACCGCTATTATCACTGTTATCGCTGCCTCCGCCTTCTCTCTGCTCCTGGACCAACGTTGCCTCTTCTACCTTCGACGTCTTCTCATCGGGAAATGCAGACGTCTCCACCTCTGTAACAGCTACGCTCCCTCGGCGTCCAGGAAGTAAGCCACGAATGCGGCGCCCTCGTCTCAGCTCCAGGGCGGCCAGGCTCCACACCAGATCACTTGACGATACCAGGATACGCCCTCGGCACACAGTGTCAAGCTCCTTACTGCAGTCCAGCTGAGCCGGGTGAGCCTTCTCCACCACCACGGCATTCACGGCACTCGCAGAAGAACACGCCCTCTCCAACCCCATCAGGCAGGTGACTAGGGTAAACAACACTGATTTCACCCGTAATTCTTTTGTTTTGTTTACTGCTCCGTCAGGGTGCAGGGGTGCCGGGGTTCCGCTATTTAGGTATTTTACCTTAAAAACCACATCGAAAACCGACCTGGATTTAGCGCAATCACTCAAAACCGGGAGAGCACAAACAGAGCGCTGCAGCGGCTCAAGCGGCCGCCGCCATGTTTCCCCCGGCTCCAGAAGGATAGGCCCTTATTGAGTAGTTTAATTTCATCCTTTGTGAGGTTATATCTAGAAAGATTGATTACTAGATTAGGTGTTGTTTTGCGGTTAACTTCTCACCGGTCTCGTTCTCAAATTGTATCTTACTCCTTTGTTGTTTACTTCGTCTGGTTTTGCGCTTTGTTTGCCTGAGAATTGGAAGCCCCTTCCTCTTGCCCTTGTTCTTTGGTATCCGCGTCCACCTGGATTCTGCCGTGGTATTTGCTGCTCGTGATAGAGCAGCTTCATTACCTCTAAAAAAGAAAACTTGCGTATACCAGCAGCTCTTTGTTCTCCATCACTAAAATCAGATTCTGAGCCACTGGTTGGCTGACTTATTCCCTTATTTACATTTGCGTCCCATTGTTTTTTAAATACTTCAAATTTACGTGCAAAAGTTAGTATTGTCCCAAATTTGTAGTCATCCTCATCTCTGTGGAATTTGCGTTCCTTTCTCTTTTGCACTTCATCATCATGTTTTTCCAAGTTTTTCTCCATCTCCATTCTTAGTTTTTTGACGGTGGTATTGTCTTCCTTTAGAGCTGTTATTTCAGTTTCTGTTTCTGCAATTTTTTGAAGTAACTCTTCCACTTCTTTCCTTGCGTATTTTATAATGATCTTCATCATCCGCATTGAGCAGTCCATATTATTATTGCCCCATTCTTCCAACATTTCGGGCTTAGTGTCAGGATGATTGGGGAGAGTAAATATGCGGAGGCCTCTCGGTACCATGTTGCATTCCACATACTTTTCCAAAGTTATTATCTCCCATCCTCCTGATATTTCTTTTCTCATGAATTTTTCAAATTTTAGAAATAACTTTTTTATCATGGTTACATTTTGTTGTGTCGTCTTTTCACCTCCTTCTGCGTTTGTTGTTGTTTTTGTGCCTCTTTGGAATATAGTTTCAGCCTTGGATATTCTCCTCGCTGCTCTCTCTTCCATTTTGGTGTTCTACTTATATTTTGCTGTTGAGTGTGTATTTAAATCGCAGTTCGTTGTCACTGTGTAATTGCTGCACAATTATTATTTCCTTTTAAAATGTGGATTAATTATCAGAACACCGGTGGTACTTTATTTTGGATGCAGGAATTCTGAATCACCCGTTGTGCGATCTGATTTGCCACCAAGAAAGGTCTATGTGAAAAATACTGTTTAATTTTCACTGTTGCAGGGCTTCAATGGTCTTTGTTCGTGCATACTCCTCACACGGCTTTCATTCACGCGTTCTTGCACTCATTGACTCACCTGGGAGACTCCCGAACGTGTCCGCGTCCTCCGACTGAGCACGTCGACGCTCCACCAGGTTGTCCGTGAGGTGATGTTGTATTTTCTTTTTTCGTTGCAGGATCCTCTGTTTGCTTGTTGAAGAGCCTGTTTGTAGCGTCAGTATCTGCTTCGTGCAGCAATCCATTTTCTTTGCTGGATCGCAGACTTTGAAAGCCGGGTTCACCTCTGTAATTGTTTACTTCATCCCAAACATCTCCGTCGTAGAGGGAACACAATTTGTTGGTGCCCGCGTTGGAGACCGGGAATGTGTCTTATTTATTTCATGAACAAATGATGGCGCGGCACACTTCTTGGTGGTAAAGATGTTGTTTATTATCAGATCAAGCGCAAAACTCCTACGCGTTTTGAACTAACGTTCTTTACGCGTTTCAAAATAACGTTCTTGGTCACGGCAGTGTTCTACATTTGTCCTTTCTCACTTTCCACTTTATATACTCTTACATCTATATGGTCAAGATGGTGGATTATGGGCCTCGTGGTTAATGTTTCAACCAAACTTTATTGTTTCTTGATGACAATTCTTGTCCGGCTATCGTGTTTTGCGTGGGGGTTAAGATTCCGAATAATACTCACTTATGCGTTCGCCTCATAGTAGGCAATTACAACGCATGTAAGACATTCACGGAAATACCGTGAACTTATGCCGATGATGCTGTAGCAATAACATCGGCTTTGTGAGTCTTTATTACTGTCTTAAGCTATTTCTAGGGCTGAGTGCCCTTTGCCCCCACTATTACCACTACGCCTGTTCTGCTTTATACATTAATTATATATATATATATATATATATATATATATATATATATATATTTTCGTTCAATGTGGTCTGCTCACAGGATCGCTCCACAGCGGGTGCTGGCGTTGGGCCAGACCAATGGCCAAAGAGACAATTTTTGTACAAAGGACGCCGCACACAGCAACTTCTTTTTACAGGTTTATTTCAGTGCCCAGTCTAACACCAACGCGTTTCAGCCTGACGGCCTTGCTCACGGTAAGTGCAATTACTCTCTTGCAACTGTTTATACTTTCTTTGATTGCTACTATTCCCATAGACTTCTGGGATATGTAGTCCTTACTTACATACAAGAATCCACTTTCTGTTAGACAGTGTTCTCAATTGTTTCTTGGGATACATTTTATCGCAATGTATTTAAAAAAATGTGCATTTGATCAGATATGCTGCATGTTTATCAAAATTCAGTATTTCAATGCTATTAATGAAATTTATATTGTAACAGTATTGCATTGATACATTTTCAAACATTTTTATGTATATAAGTAAACTCATTGCACCTTACATTTGTATATATGTCCTACGTTATGGTATAGTACCCATGTCAATTGGTTTTACATACTAGTTCCATGCTGCATATTCTTATATCTTATGAGGGCAGTTATCATTAGGGCCTCATGTCTCTGCTTGTTACTCCAAGTGCACATATATATATATATATACATATATATATATATATACTAGCAGCCCCTCCCGACGTTGTCTGGGCATGAAATGTTATGTGTGTAATGTTTGTAATGGTAAATTGTAAATTATTTTAAAATTTCACGGTGCTGTTTTCGATGTTCCTATAGGTTAATGAAGAGGGACTAATGTTTCTTTAAGGGCTTTGTCCACTTCTGCATGCAGTGTTACAAAGAGCTTTTTTGATATGTGCCTGTTTAGCTGTCCCGTATTTGCATGTCCTTCGTTCTGTGTGCGTTCTAAGCTTGAATTTTTTTTTATTTTCAGTGTTGTGTAGTGTGTTGTTTATGTAATTTCCAAGCGCGTTAAGTTAGACGTTAATGTGACAGTGCCCCTTCAATTTATCGTATTTTAGTAACATTTATTTTTTCAAATTTCTGCATGCAGAGTTATTATTAACGTTTTTCATCTGTGTCTTGGTATGTGTGCTGTATTTCCAGGTCTTTGGTTGTGTGTGCGTCCTCAGGTTTCAGTATTGTCCGGCGTGATTGTGTGCTTGCGAGGGCTGCTTTGAGTCCCAGCGCACGCGTTGTGTTTCACATATGTGGCTTGTTAGCTGGGCTGTATTAGTATCTCTTTGGTTGTGTGTGCGTCCTCATGTTTAAGTGTTGTCCTGCGTGAATCTGTGCTTGAAAGTAAATATTGAAGTCTGTTACATCGTCTTGTTGTGAGGCTGCCTTTACTTCCCGCTGTAGCCGTTGGAGCGTGAATGTCACGGTGAGTGAATGTTGCGATTGCGCGCCCCTTTATTTTTTTTGTGAATGCAGCCACTTGTCCCAAATGTAACGTAAGTAAATGATTGAATGTGAATTCCGTTATTCAAGAATAGGCGTTTGGAAGTGAAGGATCATTCATTGCGACACAGCTTCTTTGTAGACGTACGTCTGAGAAGTGATCCGAACTGCGCCGGCGAAAGCCGCGCCCCTTTATTTCATCAAAATGTAGCGCATCCCCCTGTTGGTAAGCTGATACCCACAAAGTTATCGGCGCACTATCATGATAAGGGCAAGGTGAAGCGTGAATGTGCTCGCACATTGCTTGCGTCAGGCGCGCCCCTTTTTATTGTAATTGTGTTTTATCCCCGGTGGAGAACGCTAACGCTTATGCCCAGAAAGGTTCTTTCGCAACATATATTATTAGGACCGCATGAATGGCAATGTGCGTGAATGCGGCGCACCTTGTGGTTTGTATAAGGCCGTCTATACGAACTTGTGAAAAGTGATTACAACTCGCGAATGGAAAAGCGGGCTACTAAATGATGCGGCCATTTTTTTGTTATTAAATTTGTGGCACGGCGCTCTGAGTGTGTACTTTGACACGCCCACGCCCCTCTGAGAACGGTTACGACCACAAAGTAATAATGTGTGTAGTTTGACACATCCACGACCACGCCCCCAACACACCCACGCCAACGCCCACAAGGGACTACTTTACCCCTAATGTTCTTTGACATTTCTAATGTATATGGTGGCCACCTGTATAGCCTATCTCCATCTGCTGCAACTCCCCTTTACAATGCTGTATTGGGTGTTGTGATTGGTGCTGTACTTCTTGAGTTTATCCGCCTCAAAGTTTTCAGCTCTCTCTTTTTAATAGTAGTATAGATATATACACACACACTCACACACGTACATTTGAATGTTGTTCATTTGGCATCTGGGAAAGCCTTTCTGTTAGAGAGCATTGTATAAATAAAACCCCAAGCCTCATTCTCAAAAGAGAGTCTTTGATGTGTTTCATTTTATAAAGTGAAACCCCTTTCTAGATGTTGTTGTGTTATATGTCTCCTGCTTTGTCGTGTTTGAGCTATCGTGTGGGAGTGGTATTTTGGGAGGGCGAAGCAAGACTCCAGGAAGTCCAGCTGTTCAAAGTTGTAGCGGAGTTGGAGCTGAATTGAATCCCACGACGAATCTGAGGACCCACCCAAAGGTAAGTTTTTAAGTACCCTTAGGAAAAGGGTTGGTATGATTCAGGGTTTCTTCCCAGGGGAGGGCTTGGACAGTGGGGAGGATAATCCCATGTCCTTTGAACAGTTTTGCCCCAGAGTGGGAGCCAGCGGCTCCCTGAGCTGGTTTGAACTGGACTATGCAAGGAGGGCACCAAGTGTAAGCCTCGAGCAGACTGAGTGGCGCTGACAAGCGCCCCCACCCAGCCCCAATGCACTAAACCCTGTCTATGAGGTGGTCACACCTCCCTGTGACAGGATACCTATTGTTCTGCCTTCCCCTGCTCGTGCTTGGCTCATCAGCACGAGGGCAGAATCGTGTCTCAGGTCAGCAGCAGCCATGTCGTGCTGTCCGGTTCTAGAAGGCTGGTACCGGGATCACTGAGGGCCTCCCGGAGGAGCTTTACAGTGCATGGAATCATACCTCCCACACGATTTACGGTGTGGAGGTATGATTCCTACATGTCTGATACCAAACATGCCAAGGTTCGTTACAGCCAGTGCATAGATGGTCATTGCGTAATGATGCATGGCCTCTCTATGTATCGTAACAGCTGATGCACTTACAACCCGGGAGAATGGACTCTGAAGGTTGTAGTGGTGTTCTGCTTGTGCAGGGGCACCCTCACACTTAGAACTGAGCACCCTCCTTTCAGGATTGGAAAGGCCTGCTTTAGGGGTGAATTATAGGTTTTAACTGCTGTCACCAAAGATTTATGGAATCCTATATCTGTCATAAGTGGTGCTAGCACTAGCTTACACAGGTTACAATGGCTGGCCTGTAGTTACCGTGTGAGTGGTCTCCTATGGGTTACATAATGCATGCTCGGCCTATGGGGGACCCCTGATATACCTATGTACTGGGTACCTCAGTATCATTTACTAGGGACTTATAAGGATACACCAGTATTCAATATGGGCTGGACCTAAGTACTACCATAACCAATTTAGGTGAGAAGGCACAGAGGCTGGGGTTCTGGTTAGCAGGATCCCAGTCAGACTAGTCATAAACAGCAAAGCACCAGGCAACAAGTGGGGGTAACCATAAAAGCAGATCCTACTTTCCTACAGGTGGTTTTTAAGTTAGATACCAAGTATGTGTCACAGGTTAATGGGCATTTTCAGTCATAGCTGGAGATTATTTTCAAAGACTTTCAGTCAGATGCATTCAAGATTCCCTCTTCCTTGGATGTCAGGCAAACTTTATCTATCTATTTAGACTGCACTAAAGAATTCTGGCTGGTAGTGGAGGGTCCTCGAGGGAGTGCTGCGGGGCATTGAAGCGGGCGGGGGAAGGGGCAGGGTGGGGGGTAATAAACTCCGGAATACGGCTGTACGGAGTTAAGTAAATAAATAAATACAACAATTTACATTGTGCACGCAGCATCGCTGATTTGGCTTTGCAGTGCGCACAATGTAAATTGTTGTATTTATTTATTTATTTACTTAGCTCTGTACGGCCGTATTCTGGAGTTTACTACCCCCCACCCTGCCCATCCCCACCAGCCTCACCACCCCACAGCACTCCCTTGAGGAGCCGCCACTGCTGCCTGGCAAATTCACTACTTATTTCCTATGTTTCTGCAAACAAGGATAAAATGCTATCTCATAAACTATCAATAGATGTATTTGTCAGGACATTTCACGGCCTAGAAGATAGTAGGAGAGTCCCCTGCATATACCATTCAAGGAAGATCCACTAGCTCAGTGTCTTCATCCTGGACAGAGGTAGGAAGTGAGTCCATGCAGGGACTATTTAGAGCTGCTACATGGTCATATCACTGGGCAGTCATAAAACAGTATGGATTCAATCTGTTTGATACAAATTATTTTAATTTTGCTTCTATGGTGTTGAAATCAGTCAAAATCAATTCTCAATTAAATAAAGTTTATTTTGCTGCATCCGTGGATTGTCAGTGCACGTTCTTGAAGCTTGGTAAATCCTCATTCAGTAAGGACTAGGACAAGGCGGACAAAGATGAGGGGGTAATGAACAAATTGCTTACCCCAATTTGTAGTCCTCCTTGTCCCAGTCCATGTCTCCCTCTTTTCCGTGGTTGCACCTCTAATCATTAAGTTGTGTAATATACAGGAAGTAGGATAGGAGTTAGTGACACCGTGCTAGTCCTATCTAATGGAAATAGAAGAAACACATAAGAATATGGAATAATTGATCCCATAGCACACTTAAAACTTTGTCTGAGACTGGAATGCCTTATTCAGTTAGAACTGGGACAAGGAAGACTATGAATCGGGGTAATGAAGATTACCAGTAAGTAAGTGGCTCATTACTCTGACCAACATTGCTTCTACACTTCATTACTTCTACTCCGTCATTCTCTTCAACTAATACCAACCAATACTGAGAATGTCCCTATACTAGGTTCAACAAATCAAAAGCTGTGAAATGAGTAGATACTAGCACAAGCTACACCTGTCCTACACACTTTTGTGGCTCACACAGCTGTGCTACATGATGTAAATGTGTATCCTTAACTCTATATTCTACCTGTAACCCCTCTTCTAGTCGACATGCCTCATATGTTGTTAATGCTAAAAACTCAAAGAAATTGGTCAGCTTCTGTGTACCAAAGGGGCAACTGACAGTGGCAGGAGGTAACATGCTGCAGGTGGTGGTAAAATCAGCATTATCACAAACAGCTCTTGCAAGCTTACCTCAGGTTGTTCGAGAGTTGTCCCTCTCTTGCGTCCCGCATCCTCAGCTGCCGCAGGATGTTGATCAGTTCACTGATCTGGCACAGTGTCATTTCTGGAGCCTGGTATGTAAGCTGTTGTCTGTGGCCTATTCGGCGGGGTGGTCTGGCAAAGATGGCGAGGTAACTGTTTCGGTTTACTCCCAGTAAACGTAGCGATGGCCTGGTGCCATTGCACGAGGCATACTGTATCAAAAATGGGAGGAAATGAAGCACAGAACCGACAAAATCACTAACTAGCAGTCGTCAGGCAGTGACAGTAGCTTGAGTGAAATTTATTGCAGTGTTGCTGTTGACGCCTCTCTGACAACTGCTATTAGATTTAACATTGCTAATGTTGGTTACTTGTAATATTGTGCCAGCACTGACACAATCAATAGTGGAGATCAGCCATCTCGAAAGTGTATTTTGCATACTTTAAAAATGGGATGTGACGCAATATGACAGCGATCTTGAAAGTATAAAAACTTTATTTTTATACTTTTTAAATGGATGCCAGACCATGCTACATAGCAGTCATTTTGAAACTGTAGAAAATACACTTTCATGATGGATGATCACCGTTATTGACTTTGCTTTGCCAATGTCATTGAAATGATAAATTATTGACTTTGCTTTGCCAATGCCATTGAAATGATAAATTATCGGGTAAAGGTACCTACAAGGAATTTCCATTAAATTATTTCATTATATTGCATTATTACTGATGAATGCCCTAATCGTATCATTAAGAAATGAATTATACTAAAACCTAACTTAATCAAATCCGCAATGAGTAAATCTCAACAGAGCCAGGTGTATTCTTTTTTTAAAGTTTATAATCCAAAATACATTAAGGGTACAAGCTTTTCTCATATGCAATGATGACAGAAATCCACAATCACATAAAACATTTTGTCCTTTTCACCAATGTACTATAGCCCATTTCAAATAATGAACATAGAGGCAACTAGCTTATACATAGGATATAGATTTCCTACAAACAAAATTTCTTTAACAATGACTAAATAGAAAATGGGTTGATATGTCAACGTTTCTGTCTGTTACATTGTCCATCTATAATACCATCTTCAAGGCATTAAATTCATAAGAACAAAGACCCTTCTGTAAAAAACATATTAATAAACATGTTGCCAAATTGAGACTGATGAAAGAAAACAAAAGAGATATACACCCGGGATGTAGCAAAAAAAAAAATTGTTTCCAAGAAAAATTGGGGACAGACCCTTGGATAGCGATTCCATCCAATATGAAAAAAGAAGAAAGAGTAAAGGTCGAAATGGCTCCAAATATAGAAATTTCAATGTGAACCTTCACCTCAATATCAGTGTATCAGTAAAATGACCTGGAGATCTTACTGATAGGCAGATCAATCCAAACGCTACTTGATCTTGTTGTAAATAGATAGTTGCACCTGTAGAAGTCCAAAGTATAACGCATTATGATTTAAATATATAATTCTATCTTGAATCTTGTATTAAAAGATAGAATCAAAATTTCATCAATTGATGATTCTGTTATTGGGGCATAATAACGACCTGAAACTATCAGTGCATTAATCAGGTGATCACTGTTGGTATAATTCCAACTCTAAAGCAATGAATGACAGACTTAATGAATGTCCGCCTCTACTCTACTCAGATGGAAGGGAAACTAAAACCAATATATATAAATCATAACTTCCATTGTGTTAGATCGAGTTACAAAGCCCTCAATAATGCACTATTTGAAATGTACACTAACTGAACTCCTTGGGGACCTAAGTGAGGTTACCAAGTCAAGTGTGGACAGTGTGTGGTGTAGAAGACCTGTTGTATAACATTATGGTAACCAATCTAAAGCATACCTGTTTTGCCAAACACATCCACGATGTATTTTTCCAAAACTCTAATTGACTAGAGATGCTCAAAATTAATTTAAATTAATGCACTATAAGACACTGTCTTTGTTCTGACCTTCACAACGTCATGTGTTAATTCAGTGTGTTGTACGAAATAACACATCTGTCTAAAAAAACTGCAAGCGTGAAGGGTTCAAAATACGCCCATACGTACATTTATCTCTAGCACTCAATGGGGATAATTCATAGAATTTTGGGAATCGTTCTTATTTAGAATTGTTACTTGAGCTCAAAAAGGGTGAATAATAAAAATATGTCTTTTCTTAATGCATTCGCATGTTGTCATCTGACAATACATGTATAAACTCAGCACAATGTGTGTAAACTCAGAACAATGTTGAATTCAAAGCTCTTCCCTCTACAAAATAACTGTAATCCTAGATGAGTGAACATCGATGTGTACATATTTAAAATTATTACCAAAGATGGTAAATAGGTTCAAAGTTAGCCTTACTTAGTATCTCTGTCTTACATCAGTGATACCGCATGGCCTCCCATCCATAAGATTGAGACCAACAGGGGAACAGGAAGTGATGTAATTTCATATCCGGCATCCATTTGGAAAGTAACTGTAGTGGCCATCTTATAAAGGGTTAATCTTACTGTATGCATCAAAAACAGACAGTCCATGTAGAAATAATCATGCCACTCAGATCAATGGTAATTTAGCTAAAGTAAAATGATCAAGTACCTTCAAGTCCTATTTGAACAACATATGTGGGGCATATTCCTTAAACAGGAGTCCACACCAAGCATGTTGATATTGTCGTGTGTTGAACTCGTATATTACAGAACAGACCCTATTCACTTGTGTAGTATATGGACCTTTTACTAATACATTGAGTTATCTGTATTAAACTGGGATACTCACACTGTAGATGAATTTACATCCTCCGCATAACATGAACTAGAGCTATTCTGAATGGCGGCCATATTGGTACTGGAAAGGTTTCAGGGGACCTGTATATCAAAGTTTTACATGATATTGCACTAATTGTCCAAAATTATCAATGAAACATATGATTTCAGAAAAAAGAAGAAAAAAAAGTACTAATTATTAATGATACGTGATAGATAATTATACCCCAGAAACATTGTCAAATTCTTAATTCAATATATCACTTCTTAGTAAACAGACAAATATTTTAAAATAATATCATTTGTATGAAGAACAGGTTGTTAATTCCCTTCATGTAGCATAATCATGTCCTCAATTATCTATGACCCAGAAGAAATGGTAAATAATAGATAACATATGTTGCACTTAATAGAGATTTTGTTCATAATTTTTCTTGGTATAAAACTATGTCTATTCTGTAAGAGCCATTGTGTCATCAAAAAACAAATTAAAATCAGATAATTGATGCCAACGTTTGCCATTCCATGGCCACATTGAGCCTTTGATTACATTGTCTATTTTACAGATTCAACGATTATGTTCGATTGTCAAAACAAAATCAAGGTTGGAAGTTCTTGGGGTGCTTGGCCAACCCCCAACCAAGATGGCGGTACACATAACTACCTCTGACTTAGCCAGTGTAGTGACCCCCTACAAACCGTCACTATGCATTCCGTGCCAGTGGCAGGGACACCAGCGAAGCCTGCTTACAAATTCTTCAGACTGTACTTGTGTCCTTCCAGTCTTTTTTGAACCCAGTGAGGGAGAGACAGCTGTTCTAGAAGCTGAAGAAGTGCAGTGGAGGGGACGAAGCCCACGCCACCTCAAGCCAGGGGGAGAAGAGGACTGTGGCCACGGGGTAGCAAGCAAGGTGCCTCACTCCTGCAAGCGATGGCAGAAAAGCGGTTGCAAGGACAGTCTAGTGCCCATCTGGCACAGAGAGTCATCAGTGCTGGTGGGTGACTGTGTGCGGCCCAGGGCAGACTGCTAGTGGGATCCAGCTGGAGGCGCAGGCTCCTTCGAGGCCTCCGGTGGGCCCTCTCCCCCCTTGCTGATTACTGCGGGCCAGTCCTGAAGTTGTGTGACCGGCCTGATACACAACGTATTTTCCTGCTTAGGTGCAGAAGAATTTTTGAAGGCGGGTGTGTCTCCTGGGCCCCGGATCCCCAATCGCTTATTTGTTAATTGAAAGTGCCCCATTACGGGGGGGCCTGCAGTGACTTCCCCAAGGCTGACCGGGTCACCCACCTGTGTCTCCTGGTGTGTAGGACACATTCCTGTGGCGTGGGCACTGCCAGGAGGCCTGGGGAGCGGTGACCCTGAGGTGAGCAGTGCGCAGGCCCCACAGGCAATTACTGATAATACGGGCCCTGGTGGAGAGGTGTGGTTGGAGGCAGCCCCCCCAGGGTTGCATCGGACACGCGTGGCCTCCCAGTGAGCCTGATGAATGGTGGATGAGACTGCTCCGGCCCGGGCACTTATAGCGAAGCCACGTCAATGTAGCCTATCGCCTGGAGATTGCTGAGTGCTAATGGCTGGTGATGTGGATCCTACATAGGTCATGGAGCAACGGACATTACAATAGCTGGTGCCGATTGGTGGTGGACTTCGAGGGTGGGACCAGGTTGACTTGCCTGCAATGGTCAGAAATCCTGAGGCCAACACAATACAGTCCAATAAATTAGGCACATATACAGTACTCATGGCCACACAGGGTAAAGCCTCTCAATGTACTGAGGAAGGGGTGGACTCTACCCCTCAATGCAATGAAGAGCCCACTCTACGGGAAATAATGGTGATTCAGGGCCTGAGAGGTACTTTAGAGCCCAAACTAGACACAGTCACACAAGACGTAACCATGCTGCAGGCAGATGTTAGATAAATGTCTGACAAGGTGAAAATGGCAGAGTCCCAGATAAGGCCATGACAAAGTGTTTGGAGGAGCAGTTCCAAACCCTCACCAATAACGCTATACTCACTGCCAAGATAGATGATCAGGAGGTCAGGTCTCTTCTGAACAATACCATGGTGGTGGGGGTCCGAGAAGGAACCGAAGGACCCAGTGTGGACTTGTTTCTTGAAGATTTGATCCTTAAGACGTTATGCCCGAAAAGACTGTTGACATTTTTCTCTATCAAACGGATGCATAGAGCCGTGGACCCTCGCAGAGGCTGGGTGCCCCACAGTGTACAATAATCGCTAGGATATTTAACTACAGAGATCGGGAAGCAATCCTTCAGGCAGCACTATCACACGGCGATCTCTGTATCTACAACACAACAATCAGATTTTTTCTGGAATTTATCTTGGAGGTGCAGAGGCAAAGACGAAGATTCGAGGCAGTGAAGAAAGCCCTGCGCAACAAGAACATCAAATATATGTAGCTGTATCCAGCCAAGCTCTGGGTCATTGATGAAGTTAGACGTGGCACTTCACTGCTTCTGAAGAAGCCCGGAACTATGTTGAGGGTTGGCCCCCGACACATCAGAAAGAGAGCAGGGCCAAAGGGACTCGTGACCTGCGGCCTGGGGCAGTACCGGAGTGACGTGACTCCCCCGAAGAGCGTAAATCACCAGATCGCATGGTGGACCTGTGAGCATAACCCCTATGGGCTTTTGTCTGCTGACACACACTTTGTGACTTATAAACCTATTCATTGATTGCTTGAGGTTTACTTCACACTTGCGTTGTGTAGGAAGGTGGACACCTGACTATGGTTACCCCAGATTTTTTGCCTTGTGTTTAGCTGGTTTTCGACTTAGTTGGCCTGGTTCCCTGCTAATCAGGGCCCCAGGCTATCTGCTCTCTCCTTAAGATGGACTCCATGCACTTTAGGTGCATAACCAAATTGGTACTGGACACCTTGTCAGCCCCTATATAGTGCTCTATAGGTGCCAAGGGCATAGGTGCATTCAAGGCCTACCAGGGGCTGCAGCATAGCTTTTGCCACCCCTGGCTGGTTCTTAAATTGACACAACTGGCTGATCACTCAGCTGGGGCAAGGTGGTGTAATCACCCCTCGCTTAGATATAGTATATCTATATCTACCCTTAAAACTGGACACATATATACCTATAAGTCACTCCTATGGCAGGCCTTAACAATCCTGGAGGCAGAGTGCTTGGTTTAACATGAGATGGTGCTCGAGCATGAGCTGAGCCTGTCTGCAGCTGTCGGGAACAACTCCCTAAGCTGTTCCGGGATAATGCCATACCATATACTCTTAAATGCATTATAATCCATCGCGGTTATGTGTTAACTTGGGTTTGGCTTTATCAAAACATGTTGTGTAAGGTGTCATACGATTTGGAATACTATCCACTCGACAGGCCTGTCGACGGGGATAGCATTCCACCCTTCTAGAGGGAGAAGACATGTTAATTTACTAAAACGCGGTTAATCCTAACCAGAGCCTCAGCATCACAAAATGGATGCTGCTGCCACCGACACAAGTCTGACCTCCTGCTGCTGACCGAAACTTGGCATATGAGGCCTGGACAAAGGGTTTCCTGTCGCAGGGAGGTGCTACACCTCCCCAGACAGGAGATAGTGTATTGGGGCCGGGAGGGCTGAAAGAAACTAGACAGTGCCTGGGGCGCACAATGCTTCCCCTTGCATAATCCGGTCAAACCGGTTCTGGGGCCCACCAGCCCTAGTCCCAGCGCAACCCTGGACAAAGGGAAAGGAGTGTAACCACCCCCTTCCTGGGCCCCACCCATAGGAGGGACCTAGCAGGTAATCCAGCCCCCTAGATTGGTATAAGAATGGGAGCAGTGCCAAAGCACTCAGATTATCCTGACTGAAACTTATGAAACAAAACTCTGGACCCTTCAACATCCTTCTCGACGTAGAAGACTGAAGAATCTCCCTTGTGGTCAAGGAGTGACCACCCTGTGCAAATAGGCACCATCCAGCACCTCGACGTTTGCTTTGTTGCAGTTCCCGCCGGAACTCGAGCAACAGAGTTCGACAAGACCAAACGTGCCTGCCTTCTAACAGCCCAATCCACAGTCCCTGCAGAGCTGAGACCCGTGGAGGCGACCGGAAGCGTGGGGCCCGCCATCTTGGAAAGACCACGAGACACTGACCGTGCAGCCCACGAGTGACCCTCAAAGCTGTGCATTGGGGTTTGAGAAGCCCCAGCCCTGAGCCTCTCTCGCACCGAAGCTCACCCCTCTACACTCACTGAGTGCTGCGTGGGGCCCTTCTGCATCTTTTGGCTCAACGCATTGGTACGGTCACTTGCCCGTTGGCTTGTGGCCCCTGTACCGACGAACTTTGAAATCTAACTCATGAGTCTGGTTGCTCCAGACTTGCCCTCGCTCCCCTGAAAAGGAGCACCCGCTCTGACCCTCCTAGTCCGAGTATTAAGCGATCTTCGAATCCTGCTGGGTTGCGCTTGCCAAGAGTTGTTTGCTCCAATCCGGAAGCCGACACCGCCGACAGCGAGAGCCTTTGTGGGACAGCTCGTGATCCACTCCTGGACGCCCTCTGTGCCCCAGAGTCCACGTGGCAGCGGAGACAAGCTTCCCATCAACGACCTGATTGCCCCCCACATTGCCTGGTTACTTCCTGGTTCCACCCTGGTCACTGCTGAGTGACCCAGCCTCTGTCCCCTCTGCTTTCAGATCATCTATATCTTTGATCCACCCTTGGATCACACCGGACACTTCTCTTCACTACGCCTGCAGCATCTTCATCTTCAGGCACCATCAACCTGCATAACGAAACCCAACAATACTTCGCACCTGTGCACCCGCTTCCTGTGGGTGAGGTAACTCAGCAACGCTGGTGCTCCTGTACTGGTACACACCTCTAGTATATGTGTCTAAAGTTTCATCCTTCTAGGTTAAGCGGAAGTCTCCTTTTGCAGTAACGTTATACCTTTTACGCACCATTGACTTTGCATTGGTGCATGTGTGTGCTTTAAGCGCTGCACCCAAATCCCGCGGGCTTTTCCCGACTTCAGCATTGCTAGTCCCGACTGCTCCCAGCGATTCCCTAGGCCCTAGGCCTAACCACTGTTCGATTGGTAACTTTTATACCACTTTCTTTATATATAGTTTGCGTGGCTCCTGGGCCTCATCCATAATTGTACAACTTTTATATGTTTAACTGTGCTTTTGTTTAAACGCTTGTGCCTCTGCACTCATAAAGAGTACAGAGGATTATTCTAGTAATAAATACATATATTTTTATAATATATAACTTGTGTGGTGTCCTTTCATTTGATATTACAGGATTGTTATGTTATGTTACATGGATTTGTACTGCGCACAGCTGCCCCAGCCAAGGGGCGTCCCGGCGCATGTCAAGGTAACACGCAACAACCACAGGGAACACAACAGAAAAAAGAAGAGATAAAGGTTAAAACAGAAAAGTTTTTATCGCCTTGCGGAAGGAGAGAAGGTCTTCCAGCAGCCGAATCTCTACCGGGAGAGAGTTCCAGAGTTCGGCCGCTTTGACCCGGAAGGAGTGTCCGCCAATACGGCACAGCTTGTATCGTGGAGTGATGGAGAGAGCTTGGCCCAAGGATCTCAAATGTCGAGTGGGGACATACCAGGACAGAAGACCCGTAAGAGTTTGAGGGGCCGTGCCTTTTAGGATCTTAAAGGCCAAGCTTAGCACTTTAAACTGGATTCTTGCTCTGACCGGGAGCCAGTGTAGCGCTTTCAGAGTACTGGACACAGAGCAAGATCTGGGAAGACCAACAATAGCTCTGGCGGCAGCATTCTGCACTCGTTGGAGGCGAGTGACTTCGGCCAGATTAGCGCCAACCAGAAGAGAGCTGGCATAATCCAGGCGCGATGTAACAGTCGCCTGGATTACCAGCTGCCGCGTATGAGAATCAAAAAACTTCAGGACTGGTCGCAAAGCCCGGAGAATTCCAAAACAGCAGGCTGCCATTTTCTTCGTATGTCCCACAAAACTGAGAGTGGGATCCATCCACACTCCCAAGTTTTTTAATTCCGTCACAGGGAGGGGGGCCGGCCCAAGCTCCGAAGGCCACCACCTGTCCCCCCAGAGATCCGCCCTTCTACCGACGATCATGATCTCGGTCTTCTTCGCGTTGAGCTGGAGGCAGTTGGCCTTCATCCAGCTTGCCACCGCTCTAAGTCCGCTCTGAAATCTGGGAGCATCCTGGTCCGCATCCCCGCTGATAGTAACCGCTAGCTGGGTGTCATCGGCATATGACACCATTGTCATGCCCCACTGCCTGACAACCTCAGCTAGCGGTCTCACGTAAAGATTGAACAACGTGGGGCTCAGCGAGGATCCCTGCGGCACTCCCTGTTTCAGAGGATGGAAGCTGGACTGGAACGGCGGAATCACAACGCTGAAGAGACGACCATCGAGGAAGGACTGGAACCACTGGAGGGCAGACCCCCCACTCCAATCTCCTCCAGGCGGTGCAACAGGATAGGACGGGAGACAGTATCGAAGGTGGCGCTAAGATCTAATAATACTAGCGCCGCCGTCTGTCCTGCATCCATCACTGTGCGAAGATGTTCAGCCATGGTGAGAAGGGCGGTTTCCGTGCTGTGCCCAGCACGGAACCCGTTCTGGGTGGGGTCTAAGATGTTAGCACGAGTAAGGTGGTCGGAAAGAACCTTATTCACGTGGGCCTCCACGACTTTGGTCGGCCAGGGGAGCAGGGAAATAGGCCGGTAGTTCTCCGGCTTTTCCGGGTCCAAAGAGGGTTCCTTTAAGATAGGAGAAACTACAGCCCGCTTCCAGCTTGTTGGAACCATACCCGAGGCCAGCGAGATGTTAATCAGGGAGAGTACCGAAGTACGACCCACGAACAGCTGGTCTCTGAAAAGGGCTGGCTTGATCGGATCGGCGGGCGACCCGGATTTCACCTGCTGCGCCAAGATGGTAAAGCCCTCGGGAGACAACGGGGGTAACACATGAAGCAGAACATCTCCGCCAAAATTGCGTAGAGTACCTGCCGGTGGCCTAGTGTCCGAAAAAGTAGAATAGATTTTCTGAACTTTTTCTAAAAAGAACCGGGCAAGAGCCTCACAATGTGCGATGGAACTCGTTGTAATGGCCGAGGCTCGCTTTGCCACAAGGTCCTTTACCACTTTGAAGATGGTTTTGGAAGGGTTAAGGCTATTGCCGAACTCCGCAGCGTAAAAAGCTGCCCGGGCCCGACATATAGCACCGTGGTAAGCTTTAACGGCAGCGAGATACACAGCCTTCTTCCCGCTGTCGTACACCTTCCGCCACTCCCTCTCCGCTCGCCTACAACTGCCCTTGAGTATACGTAAGGTACTGTTATACCAGGGACTTGACTCTCTGGAGCTGATTTTCCTAGTTGAAACAGGAATCAGGGAATCCAGTGCCTCAGTGACCCAAGAGCAGAACCGGTTGTAACCTGCATCCGCGTCCTCCAAAGGTCCCAACGGCACTGCCGCGAGGGCCTGATGAAGGTCATCGAGATTCAGTTTGCTCCAGTGACGTGTGGAGATCATCCTCACAGGAGCAGAAGAGGGAATTCCCGGCAAGGGAACATGAATGGCCACTAAAGAATGGTCTGACCAGCCGAGCGGGGTAACGGCCGATACGGTGGCCTCCGTCAGGTTCGTAAAAAACGGGTCCAACGTGTGGCCGCCTACATGGGTGGGATGCCGCACTATTTGTTGGAGTTGAAGGGCCTCCAGGTCGGCTAAAATACAACACACCGTAGAGATGTTCTGGTTCTCAAAGTGCAGATTGAGGTCCCCCAAAATAGAGAAGTTAGCGCACCCCAGCACCAAAGAACTCACCGCGTCTGGAAAGGCAGCCCTGAATGCCACTTCGCTACCCGGGGGCGATAAACTACCATCCCCGAAAAGGAGAACTGGGGATTGACCTGAATTTTGAAGGAGGCACTCTCGCAGCCTACGATGTTAAGGGCAGACCAACAGCAAGAAAGGCTAGATCTTACTGCGAGAGCAATACCTCCTCCCCTAGTTGATCGATTCAAGGTGAAGACCGAGAAATCTGAGGGGAATGTCAAATTAATAATGGCCGTGTCATCATCCTTCAACCAGGTTTCCGTAATAGCCACAATATCAGGGGCTTCGTCACGCATCAAGTCCCTAACAGCAAGATGGTGTTGCACTAGAGACCTCGCGTTGAAGTTCAAAATGCGCAGAGCGAGGGCCTGACAGCCACGGCGCGCAACAACCGGTGGAGTCTTCTGATAGATTTTAGCCGGAAGATCCAGTGCCCACTGACCACATGCGCACTGATAAGGGCCACAAAGGGGGTGTATAGGTGCATGTGTACACCTCGGGACAGAACGTCCTAAAAGCCGAAGCATGGCTGCAGAATAGACAAACATAGCGTAATCCCGGGTCGCCAGCCCTGATGATGATTAAGTCCCTAGAGGCCGCCACGCCCGGCGCGTCCTTGGCGCGGACGGGCGCAGACGGGCAGGACTCAGGCACGACTCCGGCTAAGCAACGGCGTCCCACTGCGCTTTCCCACTGCGCGTTCCCGCTGCGCGGGAAAGGACGACTTAAATAGGCGAGGCGAATGGCACCACGAGCAGAGACACTCCAAGATGGCGCCCGTGCAAAAACCTACACAGCCCAAGGCAAGATGGCGCCCACCGACCCAACCCCGGGACCCGGACCCGCCAAACGGCGGTGCTTTAACTCTTTAAATGCAGGTAAGAGGGCAAGGGACTATTCCCAAATGAGAGCGCCTAAAAACAAGGGAGAATCAAATTAGAACAAAGCAAATACAAAACAGGTAGTTTAAAAGAGCAGCGCGACCTGCAGGAAGCCAGTACCTTGCCCAACTGACAGAAGATAAGTCCGCCTTAAATAGGCGAGGCGAATGGCACCACGAGCGAAGAGGCGCTTCAAGATGGCGCCCGTGCAAAACCTACACAGCCCAAGGCAAGATGGCGCCCACCGACCCAACCCCGGGACCCGGACCCGCCAAACGGCGGTGCTTTAACTCTTTAAATGCAGGTAAGAGGGTGAGGGACTATTCCCAAATGAGAGCGCCTAAAAACAAGGGAGAATCAAATTAAAACAAAGCAAATACAAAACAGGTACTTTAAAAGAGCAGCGCGACAGCAGCGCGACCTGCAGGAAGCCAGTACCTTGACCAACTGACAGAAGATAAGTCCGCCTTAAATAGGCGAGGCGAATGGCACCACGAGCGAAGAGATGCTCCAAGATGGCGCCCGTGCAAAAACCTACACAGCCCAAGGCAAGATGGCGCCCACCGACCCAACCCCGGGACCCGGACCTGCCAAACGGCGGTGCTTTAACTCTTTAAATGCAGGAAGAGGGCGAGGGACTATTCCCAAATGAGAGCGCCTAAAAACAAGGGAGAATCAAATTAGAACAAAGCAAATACAAAACAGGTAGTTTAAAAGAGCAGCGCGACCTACAGGAAGCCAGTACCATGACCAACTAACAGAAGATAAGTCCGTGTGATTGGTAAAACAGCTTGCTTAACACAACCTCTTGAATTAAGCCTTTAAGGCTGCTTAGTCCATGCTACCCTTAGGATAGCTTGTCTATAAGGTTGACTTACAACCATCACCATAAGGGATTGTTTAGACTGATACAAGGTGCCCCCAGAATTGGAGACATCATATATCAGGCCAACTTCTCACATTGGTGAGCAGCAGTGCGGATTTGAGCTTGCTGTTGTTTTACCATTGCAATCTTTTTATCAAATTGAAAGATCACATCAAGTACCTTAGGTACATATAAACAAAGCTTAGCATAATTAAGTTCTACTGAACTTAGTAGTTGTAGACCAAAGGGTTTAGCACACCCTGCCTACAACTCACTAGCAAGGTACAGTAGGAAAACACTTAGTGTAGGTAAGTGCACCACTTACACCTCACTAGCAGTCATGGCTGGCACAGAGGGAGCTTCAAGCTCTTCACCTGTGATGGTTGACCTTACCAAGGCACCTTCCAGCTATGACAACTTCAGCCACAAGGAATTGAGTGCCCTGTGCACTGCAAGGGGGCTGAGAAAGGGTCACAACCCTACCATTCCCATCCTGATAGCCATCCTGGAGAAGGATGATCTTGAGAAAGCTAGTCCAGCTCCCTTAAGGTCAGGAGATGGAGTGAACTCCCCAGAGAATGAGAATAGCACCCCAGAAGATGAGGTGGACCCAGCATCCAATGGTAATGAGTAAGATCAGGATCAAGGGGATATCCAGGTACATGTGGGGAGGCTTAGCACCTCCCCAGAGTACAAAATAGAACTGTTCCAGGCAACAGAAGGGTGAGAACTCCCTCAAGGGATTCTCCCATTTCTAGTGCCTCAAGAGAGTCTCAAAGGGGAATGACGTCCCCCCAGAGAAGAGAGCCTAAGGCCAGAATGAGGGCTGTCCAACTCCAGATAGAGAGGGAAGAGGTAGCCTTGGCCCAAGCTAAACTTGCTTTAGCAAGGGAACAGAAATTGAGTGGCCTAGATGCCACTGGTGGCAGCAACATAATTCCTAGAGAGAAAGACAGGTCCTATGATACTAGAAACCTGACAAAGATTGTGCCCCCCTACAGAGATGGGGGTGACATCCACAAGTGGATAACTGCTCTGGAAAGAGCCTGCATGGTACAGCAGGTTCCCCAAGAACAGTGGGCTGCAATCTTATGGTACTCCTTTTCTGAGAAAGGGAGAGATACGCTCCTCACAGTTAGACCTGAGGATGCTAAAAATTACACTGTCCCGAAGAGTGCTCTGATAGATGGGGTTGGCCTATCCACTGAACAATACAGGTTAAAGTTCAGAGATACCCAGAAGACACAGACACAGGACTGGACTGATTTTGTAGATTGTGCTACTAAGGCTCTGGAAGGTTGGCTACATGGCAGCAAAGTACATGACTTTACAGGATTGTATAATTTGATTATGAGGGAGCAGATCCTAAGTAATTGTCAGAACCAGCTTTTACACCAGCACCTGGTGGACTCAGATTTGACCTCTCCCCAAGAATTGGGAAAGAGGGCAGATAAATGGGTCAGAACCAGGATTAGACCTAAGAATCAGGGCAATTACCAGAAGAAGGAGTGTACCAAACCTCAAGATAAAGGTGGGGATGAATCCAAAGAGAAGACTTCCCCAGGGCCCCAAAATTCCAAGGATGGGGGTGGGTCCCAAGACACTTCATCTACCCAGAAAAAGCCATACTGCCATGTCTGTAAACAGACTGGCCATTGGAAATCAGACAGCTGTTGTCCAAAGAATGGCAATAAAGAAAATATTCCTCCAAAAACAGCTCCAACACCTCCTGTCACAATTAGCAGTGGTCCCCCAGGTGGTGGGAGCACCCCCAAGAATTTGGGTGGGTTTACTTTTGGAGCACAGGTGGACTCTGGCCTACCCAGGTCCCCTACCAGAGATACTCTTGTCTATGACAATGGCATGGGGTTAGCAAATTTCACTGCTTGCCCAAATACTTTGAGCAAGTTCAGACAGGAGCCCCTCATCAATGGTTTGAAAGTTGAGGCCTTTGGAGACACAGGGGCTAGCATCACCATGGTGGCTGAATGTCTCGTCCCCTCAAGGTAACTTTTACCTGGTGCCACATACCAGGTGACAAACATTGATGGAATAGAAACCAATCATCCCATGGCAGTAGTCAATCTTAGCTGGGGAGGTGTCACTGGCCCAAAGAGAGTGGCAGTGTCAGCAAACTTGCCTGTAGACTGCCTACTTGGTAATGTTTGGAAATCCCAGCCTGGGCTGAGGTTGAACAGGAAATCCATTCTAAAATGGTAAATGTCACTGGAAAGGTTAGTGGGGCTGTGATGGCTACAGTCCCAATCCAAGATGTCCTTCCTGAAAAGGTTGGTAGGGCTGAGCAACTCTCAGCCCCATCTTTATCTAACTCCCTTCCTGAAAAGATTAGCTGGGCTGTCATGATAACAGCCCATACCCAAACTGAGTCTCCTCCTGAAAAGGTTGGTGGGGCTGTGATGTCAACACCCCAAACTCAAACTGATTCCTGTGTTGTGAAGCCTGAAATGATGGATCACTCCAAACAAACAGAGAGCATGGAGGAGGAAGAGAAATCTCCCCCTCACCAGACATTAGGAAAGGATCAGCCTCTTCAGGGAACTGATCTTACCCCTGATGAAGGAACTGTCCCAGAGGTTGCTAGGCCTGGCCTAACAGAACCCTGATGGCAGTGAACCCTTCTCAGGTGGGACCCAGTCTGGAGCAGGTAACCTGCCCCTCTCTGCCTTGCCTTAGTCAGCCCAGGGCTGCAGAGGACAAGAAGGACAGTGAGCCCTAAAAGGGCCCCCCGTCACATAAAGCACCCCATCAGCAGATTAGGGGCACCAAAGCTAGCAGCCCTAGCCAGGTGAAAAGTTTGAAAACTCCTGAGGGATCCCCCTTAAAATTAGTTAGGGACCTCCCACAGATGGATTCTGTTGGGCACAGCCAAACCTGGGACCCAAAGGGCCCAAACCTGAACTGTCCCTCCAGTAAGCCAACAAAAGGGACCCAGCCTCCAGCTTTAGGTAGCCAGAGGTTGACCCTGAGAGCACAGTGCAACTCAGTTGAAGAAAGAAAGGCACACATGGTGGAAGATAATTGGAGGAAGCTGAGCCCTAAATTAGTGGAACCTCACTTCAGTACTCCATGTCAACACCAGCCTTTTACTTTGCAAAGGCACACCCAAGGTAGTGATTCCCTATGGTGGAGACCCGCTAATACCCCAAGGGTGAGGGATTGCTTAGTGGACCATGAGACAGGGGGTAACCATGCTAGTGCAGGTACTTCCTTATATGGCCACTCAGGCAATATAGGCTTACCTGGTCAAGGATAGCCTTATCTCCTTTCGTTTTGGGGGGGGGGGGGGGTGTGTAGGAAGGTAGACACCTGACTATGGTTACCCCAGATTTTTTGCCTTGTGTTTAGCTGGTTTTCGACTTAGTTGGCCTGGTTCCCTGCTAATCAGGGCCCCAGGCTATCTGCTCTCTCATTAAGATGGACTGCATGCACTTTAGGTGCATAACCAAATAGGTACTGGACACCTTGTCGGCCCCTATATAGTGCACTATAGGTGCCAAGGGCATAGGTGCATCCAAGGCCTACCAGGGGCTGCAGCATAGCTTTTGCCACCCCTGGCTGGTTCTTAAATTGGCACAACTGGCTGATCACTCAGCTGGGGCAAGGTGGTGTAATCACCCCTCGCTTAGATATAGTATATCTATATCTACCCTTAAAACTGGACACATATATACCTATAAGTCACTCCTATGGCAGGCCTTAACAATCCTGGAGGCAGAGTGCTTGGTTTAACGTGAGATGGTGCTCGAGCATGAGCTGAGCCTGTCTGCAGCTGTCAGGAACAACTCCCTAAGCTGTTCCGGGATAATGCCATACCATATACTCTTAAATGCATTATAATCCATTGCGGTTATGTGCTAACTTTGGTTTGGCTTTATCAAAACATGTCGTGTAAGGTGTCATACGATTTGGAATACTATCCACTCGACAGTCCTGTCGACAGGGATTTCATTCCACCCTTCTAGAGGGAGAAGACATGTTACTTTACTAAAACGCGGTTAATCCTAACCAGAGCCTCAGCATCACAAAATGGATGCTGCTGCCACCGACACAAGTCTGACCTCCTGCTGCTGACCGAACCTTGGCAGAGGAGGCCTGGACAAAGGGTTTCCTGTCGCAGGGAGGTGCTACACCTCCCCATACAGGAGATAGTGTATTGGGGCAGGGAGGGCTGAAAGAAACTAGACAGTGCCTGGGGCGCACAAGGCTTCCCCTTGCATAATCCGGTCAAACCGGTTCTGGGGCCCACCAGCCCCAGTCCCAGCGTGACCCTGGACAAAGGGAAAGGGGTGTAACCACCCCCTTCCTGGGTCCCACCCATAGGAGGGACCTAGCAGGTAATCCAGCCCCCTAGATTGGTATAAGAATGGGAGCAGTGCCAAAGCACTCAGATTATCCTGACTGAAACTTATGAAACGAAACTCTGGGCCCTTCGACATCCTACTCGACGTATAAGACTGAAGAATCTCCCTTGTGGTCAAGGAGTGGCCACCCTGTGCAAACAGGCACCATCCAGCACCTCGACGTTTTCTTTGTTGCAGTTCCCGCCAGAACTCGAGCGACAGAGTTCAACAAGACCAAGCGTGCCTGCCTTCTAACAGCTCGATCCACAGTCCCTGCAGAGCTGAGACCCGTGGAGGCGACCGGAAGCGTGGGGCCCGCCATCTTGGAAAGACCACAAGACACTGACCATGCAGCCCACGAGTGACCCTCGAAGCTGTGCATTGGGGTTTGAGAAGCCCCGGCCCTGAGCCTCTTTCACACCGAAGCTCACCCCTCTACACTCACCGAGTGCTGCGAGGGGCCCTTCTGCATCTTTTGGCTCAACGCGTTGGTCCGGTCACTTGCCCGTTGGCTTGTGGCCCCTGTACCGACAAACTTTGAAATCTAATTCATGAGTCTGGTTGCTCCAGACTTGCCCTCGCTCCCCTGAAAAGAAGCACCCGCTCTGACCCTCCTGGTCCGAGTATTAAGCGATCTTCGAATCCTGTGTGGGTTGCGCTTGCCAAGAGTTGTTTGCTCCAATCCGGAAGCCGACACCGCCGACAGCAAGAACCTTTGTGGGACAGCTCGTGATCCACTCCTGGATGCCCTCGGTGCCCCCGAGTCCACGTGGCAGTGGAGACAAGCTTCCTGTCAACGACCTGATTGCGCCCGACATTGCCTGGTTACTTCCTGGTTCCACCCTGGTCACTGCTGAGTGACCCAGCCTCTGTCCCCTCTGCTTTCAGATCATCTATATCTTCGATCCACCCTTGGATCACACCGGACACTTCTCTTCACAACGCCTGTAGCATCTTCATCTTCAGGCACCATCAACCTGCGTGACGAAACCCGACACTACTTCGCACCTGTGCACCCGCTTCCTGTGGGTGAGGTAACTCAGCAACGCCGGTGCTCCTGTACTGGTACACACCTCTAGTATATGTGTCTAAAGTTTCATCCTTCTAGGTTAAGCGGAAGTCTCCTTTTGCAATAACTTTATAACTTTTACGCACCATTGACTTTGCATTGGTGCATGTGTGTGCTTTAAGCGCTGCACCCGAATCCTGTGGGCTTTTCCCGACTTCAGCATTGCTAGTCCCGACTGCTCCCAGCGATTCCCTAGGCCCTAGGCCTAACCACTGTTCGATTGGTAACTCTTATACCACTTTCTTAATATATGGTTTGCGTGGCCCCTGGGCCTCATCCATAATTGTGCAACTTTTATATGTTTAACTGTGCTTTTGTTTAAACGCTTGTGCCTCTGCACTCATAAAGAGTACAGAGGTTTATTTTAGTAATAAATACATATATTTTTATAATATATAACTTGTGTGGTGTCCTTTCATTTGATATTACAGGATTGTGATTGGTAAAACAGCTTGCTTAACACAACCTCTTGAGTTAAGCCTTTAAGGCTGCTTAGTCCATGCTACCCTTAGGATAGCTTGTCTAAGGTTGACTTACAACCATTGTTTTTTTTATTTTTTAAATATATTTTTATTGCAGGAATTAGCCAAAATTACATGTCGGGCCAGCAATACAGTTACAGGAATAAAATAGTAGACCCTTCCGATCCCCCGTGAAAAAACGTCATGGGTACACAGCCATTCAGCCCACAACCCAAGGGTCGGGCGGCGAACACAGGTGGGGATCTGATAGAAGGTCGAAGCTGGCCCGGATAATCCCACGGGCTTCATCTGCTTTTCTAGATCAACCTACCAAAAAGGCAAAAGAAACTCCCCCCCAACAGCCCAATGATTCAACTTATTCCCCCACCCCCCAACCCCGCCATCAGTGTGTAGTAGTGTGTGTAGGAAGAGCCTATGGGAAAAACCCCAGATGACTATATTCATATCTGTATCGTGAACGATTATCGGGACTCAGATTGTGCTGCATCTTCACCCTTGGAATCGCTGGAAGCGCAATAATCCCTAAGGGCCTGCACTAACGTCTCCCATTCCAGTGCTGATTCTAGCGCTCTCTCGTTGTGCTGCCGCCTAGCCAATTGGTATCGCAGAGTGCTCTCCCCTGCAGCCCATTTCAGAAGTTCGCTGTGCCACCTAACTCCCGTCGGACCAACTCTTGCCTTCCAATTCCTGGTCACCTCCCGTTTAGCGAGGATAAGCCCCAAATCAATACATTTACTCGAAAAAAAAATTTTCGGGGTATGCGGGAACCAGTGTAAGAGCCCCACCGCCGCGTCGATCGATAAAGATCTCCCCGTTACCCTATTCAGAGTATCCTCTATCACAAGCCAATAGGAGGACAGCGCCGGGCAGGACCCCAACATATTAAGGAGGTCCGCCTCAGGCGCCCGGCACCTGGGGCACTCTGCTGAATCCGTGGCGAAGTACTGCTGAATCTTCGCCGGGGTCAAATAGGCTCTGTGGAGTATGTAGAAATGAACTAGTTGGAATTGGGCATGACGTACGCCCTTCCAGGCTCGGCGCATGAGTTGTGACCAGGTCGTCTCCGGTATCTCTTTCCCTAAGTCGGCCTCCCAACGAGTCCGCAGAGTGGCGAGGGGGGTTAATCCCTCGTTAACCAGTCTGCTATACAGGCACGTGACTGTCTTAAACGTCCCCGCGGACATAATAACATATTGGCACACCGGAGACGTAGGCGGTTCCTCCAACCCACTTCTCCAGTGCGCCTGAATCGCTCGGACCAGAGCCGTGTGCAAGAGGAAGTCGCCTCGGGGAACATTGAAACGGTCTAGGATCTCTTGGAAGGGCAGTAACACCCCGTCCTCATAAAGGTCCCCCACCAATTGCAATCCTGCGTCCTCCCACTGCCCTAGGCGTGACCAATCTACCCCGTGAGGCAGGGCCGTCAGCATCCCCAGCGGTATTTCCGGTGCATACGGAAGCCTTAATTGTCCCCGGGCGTGGGCGCGATTCCAGCATAATCGAATGGTCTTTTCTTCGAGCGTCAGGTCCTGCAGGGCCAAACGTTGCCGCAGTGTGATGAAGGAGATAACATGCCTGGGCATCCCCGTGCCCCTCCCATTCTCCGGGCCACGAAACTCCCTCGCGACCTCCTGGGTGAAGGTCTGCAATTGCGCCGCTAGGTAATATTTCTCAAAATCCGGCACCGCAAGGCCACCCTCAGACTTTGGCCTCATCAGGGTCCTGAGAGCCACTCTCCGGCGGCCCGAACCCCAGAGGAATCCCACCACCATGGATCGCAATAGCCGAAAGGTGGCCGGCGGGATCCAAATTGGAAGCGCTCGAAAGTAGTAGAGCAACCGGGGGAGTGCCACCACTTTCAATAGAGCAATCCGCCCTGCCACCGAAAGCGGCAGGGTAGCCCAAAATTCCATACTACCACGCAACGCGCGAGTACAGCGGGCTATGTTCCCATCCAGGAGGTCGGTGGGGTCGTGGTATATATATACCCCCAGGTACTTGAAGCAGCTGGGTTCCCACCTAATTTTCCCACTGATGTCAGGTCTGGGCGTTCCCCTGCGAACCGGGAACAGACAAGTCTTGGCCCAATTCACCTGAAGGCCCGAGACCTCCCCAAAAGACGTTAGTGCCGTCGCAGCCCCATTCAAAGCGGCATTCGGGTCCTCGAGGAAGAGCAGCAGGTCATCAGCATATAGCGAGATATAATGCGGGCCAGATGGTGTCCGCAAACCGCTGAAGGAGACCCCGGACCGGATCAGCAGCGCCAGTGGCTCCACCGCTAGCGCGAAGAGTAGTGGGGACAGTGAGCAGCCCTGTCTCGTGCCTCGCTCCACAGGATATTGTTGGGAAATCAGCGGGCCTGCCCTCACCCTGGCCGACGCCGAGGCATAAAGTACCGTGGTCCACCTGACAAAGCCCTCCCCCAAACCAAAACGCAGCAGCACTCTGCACAGGTAGTCCCATTCCAAACTATCGAAGGCCTTTTCCAGATCAACCGAAAGAACCACCGGGCACAGGGCCTCTATGTGCGGTTCCCCCAACAAGCGAAACAGCCTGCGAATATTCATGGTCGTGTTTCGCTTGGGAATGAATCCAGCCTGGTCCTCTTGTACTAACGAGCGCATGTGCCCTAGCAGCCTCGATGCCAATATGCTGCTTAGGAACTTATAATCGACCGTCAGCATTGATAATGGTCGGTAGGACGCCGGGTCAGTCGACTCTCTACCAGGTTTGAGGAGGGGAACTACTAAGGCCTCACACATCGAGCCGGGGAGGCGGCCCAATCGCTTCGCCTCTCTGTAGACTATCAACAGTCGAGGCACCAAGAGGTCAACGTAGGTGGAGTAGAATTCAACCGGAAGGCCATCTAGGCCCGGGGTCTTATTCCTCGCCATCCCTTTAATGGCACTACGGATTTCTCCTAGTTCGATGTCGGAGCCCAGAGCCTTCGCCACATCGGGCTCCAGCGTTGGCATCTCTAAGGGTTGCAAATACTCATCAATCAGGGCGGGGTCTCTGGCCGAGTTACTGCGGTACAGCTGTTCATAGTAGCGCTGGTAGCAGCCTAAAATCTCCGGCTGGGTGTGCACCTCAGACCCCTCCGCCGTGCGCATGGACGTCGTTAGAGAGGTCCGGCGTGTGGGATTGGCTAGCCACGCTAACAGCGCGCCCGACCTATCCCCCTCCGTGAGCGACCTAGTGGTGTAGGCCTTATAATCGAAGCAGCGCAGCCTTTCGACTTCCGCAGCCACCGCCTCTCTTGCCGCCGCCGTACGCTCCTGGAGTTCAGGATGACCGGGGCGGCGAAGTTCCATCTCACGGAGCTTCCGATCAGCCGTGGCCAAGTCATCAAAGATGACTCGTCGCATGCCCACTTTTTTAGAAATACAGTAGCCCCTGACCACTACCTTAAAGGCGTCCGACTCTAACGCTCTCGATCCCGCAGTGCCCCCATTGGACGCAAAATAATCCGAGATTTTGTCCTCCAGGTCCGCCTTAAAGACTATGTCCTCCAAGACCTCCGGGCACAATTTCCAGGTGGGCACACTAGGGACCCCGGGAAACCAACGGAAGTCCACTAGGAGGGGGTTGTGGTCCGAGATGGTCCTGGTCAAATATTCAGAGCGGACCGCTGCGGACACCAACTCTGCTGATCCTAGAAGCCCATCCAATCGCACGTGCAATTCATGTAGGCCAGAAAAATAGGAGTAGTCTCTAGAGTCGGGGTGCTGCGCCCTCCAGATGTCCGTGAGCCCCCAGTGCGTCTGCCATTCCTTCCTCCCTTTAGCCACTCGGCGGACTGGAGAGTCCGGGAGGGGGGGGTGCGAGCGGTCGACCTCTACGTCCACTACTGAATTAAAATCACCACCCAGCAAGAGGGTTCCCGAGAGAAAGTGGGCCAATGAACCCGATAACCCGGAGAGGAAGGCAAGCTGGTCCACATTAGGTGCATAAATACAGCAAATATTCAAGTCCCTACCCCCCAGTGTGCCTGAGATAGCCACGTAGCGACCCTCCGGATCCACCACCGATTTCGCAACCTGAAAGGGAACCCCAGCCCTGATCCATATTAGCGCCCCCCTTGCGTAAGCTGAGTATGAGGTGTAGAAGACCTGCCCTCTCCATCTACGCAGTAGCGCCGCCCCTTCCGCCTTGGTGAGATGAGTCTCTGCAGCAGCGCTATCTGCACCCCTCTACGCACTAGATAAGCGTGAACCTTGTGTCGTCTAGACATTGTGTGAAGCCCCCGTACATTCCAAGTGATGCATTTCACATTAGCAATTTCAGCCATTGTCCCATACTGTCTGTCCCGGGCTTTCCCACCGAGGCCCCAACAAAGAACAAGTGACAGTCAAGTCAAAACTGATGGCGGCCATCTTCCCCAACAAAGACCCAACACCCGTCTGAAACAAACCCCCTCCCACCCACCCCAGAACAGGACCCAAATAGCTCCATCTAGTTCCCATCCAAACCATGTCTCCAACAATCCCAGACTAATTCTGCGGTCGCCACCGCAGGGAAGCCTTAAGGGCTAGGTGCGGGCTGGGCGCCAGTAATGGGCCTTCGAGTCTCGGACTACCGAGACTAAATTGAGCCCAAGTCAAAAAAGCGACAGCTCGATCAGGGCCCCCCTACCCCCCCATCGGATCATGTCACCAATCGCCTCCCCTACCACCCCCGCTGCAAACCCCCACCCAAATGGAAGTAGCTCACCCAGTCATCCCTGCCCATCCAGCATGCCCTCAGCAGAGTCTGGAGTAACCACTGGCAAGTGAACACTATCGGTCTCTGATTCCTTCGTGTCTGTTTGCGCCCCCTCGCCTCCGGGTTCCGATTCTTCGACAATGGGGCCACTTTGTGAACCAGACAGATTAGACACCATCTCCAGTACTCCTCGCCGCTCCGCCATTGTCTCCACAGTCGAAGGCTTGCCTAGTTTGCCGCGGCAGCTGCGGAGTCTTTTGGAACGACGTTGTTGACCAGGTTCCATAGCCAACTGGGATGACGAGCCGAAACCATCTTTGCCGGCCCTATAAAGTTCGAGCCAATTACAGACTTCCTCCGGGGAATCAAAGATCTGGGTTTTGTCGTCAATGATAATACGGAGCCTCGCAGGAAAAAGGAGTGAGTACTGGATGCCCTCGCTCCGGAGCTCGCCCTTGACCGCCAGGAAAGAGGTCCGTTTACGTTGGGTCTCATACGTGTAGTCCGGGAAAATGTTCACCTGGCTATTCTCCACCTGATAAGGGCCGTTATGCCTGGCGGCATTGAGGATAAGGTCTCTGTCCCGAAAATGCAATAAACGTGCCACCACCGGACGCGGGGCGCGGCCCTGTTGCGGCGGCCTCGCCGGCACCCTATGTGCCCGTTCCAGGGTGTAGAAGGAGGACAGACCCTCCGGAGCCACCGTGTCCCGGAGCCAAGCTTCCAAGTAGGCCACCATGTCGCCATCCTCGATCTTTTCCGGCAGGCCCACCACCCGAATATTGTTCCGTCTGTTACGCCCTTCAGCGTCCTCCGCCCGTTTTTCCAAGGCATCGATCCGGGACAGGGCATCCTTCATTGTCGCGGCCAGAGTCTTCTGTGCTGGCTCCAGAACCTTCACTGAGCTCTCCGCCTCCTTAACTCTGTCCGAGAGCTTGCCGTGGTCTGCCCTGAGGAGGCCCAAGCTCGTCGCAACCTGGGCAATGTCTTGCTGTAGAGCCGATCGCGTGGTTGCAATCGCCTCCAGGACCCGGTCAAATTGTTGTTGTAGGTGGGGACCACCAGAGCTCTCCGGGTCAACTCGTTCATCCTTATCCGGCGCCTCCGTGTCCGAGGCGGCCGGGGTGGTCCCTTTGGGCCCCCTCGGTTTCCCCATGATGGTTGAATCCCGTGGAGGAAAGTTCGTCAGAGGCACTACCAAGTGTGGACGTCGACTACGGTACTCCTGGCACGCGGTCGTTGTGCAGAGGGCCGTCGATCGTCGTCGCCAGGGCCCACTACTCCTCCGACTCTTCGGGCCGTGCCACCGCCGTGCCACCGGAGGCCAATGAGGGGGAGGCGGGGACGATCGGCGCCAGGCCGGGTGGGCCCGCCTGGCCGATGAAGACCTTGAATGAGAATCACCAGTGCTGCCAGGAACTCTGTGGCGCCAGGTCGCTGTGCTGCCCATGAAGTGCACGGGGCTCCGGCGAGTTCAGGCACTCAGTGCGGGGCAGCCGGGTGTGTCCCGTGGCATCGACTTTCCACTCAGGGCCTCCGGTCATCCGCGACCTGCTCTCGACGAAAATTCGACCCACAATCCGTATGGGGATGGCCACCGTGCTCAGATCCTTCCAAACCATCAACCAGACTAACGTTTCTCGGAGAGATAGGATGTAGAGAAGATGCGCGGAGCCCTGCTAGGCTTCCATGGGTCTGGGGTCTCGACAAAGCCATCGAGAAGGTCCGGGCGCCATCTTGGGTCCCGCTCCGCGGTCCCCGTAACTTCGTTTTTTCGTCGGAACAACCGGTTTCCGAGTGTCACCGGGCGTCCCAGCAGGTCCCCTCTGACCCGATCTTCGGTTTGCGGGGGTCGGGGTGCCCCGCGGTCTCCGATCTGCAGGATCAATGCGGGCTCAGTCCCGGAGCCGAGCTCTCAGGCGACCATCGCCATCGGCGTCCAAGCCACGCCCCGGTTGACTTCCAACCATCACCATAAGGGATTGTTTGGACTGATACAAGGTGCCCCCAGAATTGGAGACATCATATATCAGGCCAACTTCTCACACGTTGGGTATGGGTTTACTTGATAAACGCTGCAATGCCCTTGCTGGACTGATCTCAAGAACCGGCACTGTCCACAAAGATGCTCTCTAAGGTCTCCTGTAAAGGAATCACTAAATATTCCTGTTGATTCACAATGGTTTAAATCTGGCGTGGGCTGCCCTCCCCGATTAATTTATGTTATATTCTGGGTGACAGGCACTCTGCAAGTTGGCGGTGTGTGGGCATGTTTTGGCTCACAAGCCAGGGTAGCAGGAGTTAGTGGATTTATTATGTTATGTTTTATTTGTTTGGATTTTCTTGATCTTTACCAGGCATCACAAAAGGCAGTTATTGACAGGCAGTAAGTGTGATGGACATGGGAGTTTGGGGGCTCTGGTTATCCTGATCAGTGCCCAGAGGTCCCTGTTAGGGCAGGTACTAGGATTTACACCACCTATTTTCCAATGCAGCAAAAAACTTAAACGGACCTGAATATATGGATGTGTAATATCAATGACCTAGACCATAAGAGTAAGCGTGCCCTGGTTCTACAGTACGTAAGGCAGCAGACTCCAGATGTAATTTTACTTCAGGAGACACACCGTAAAGGCACATGCTATAAGGCCCTAAATAGATTACACATTAACAGCACACTCAGGCTTTACCACAGACTCACAGGGAGTGGGTATACTGCTCAAAAAGTCTGCCCCCTTATAGTGCATCGAACATGGAACGACCCACAAAGTAAATGTGTGGCGGTCATGAGGACATGGGAAGGTGGCAATCTCTGCTCCCTTTATATCCCTCGGCATCTTCCCGCGGACACCCTACCTGATGTAGGGACTCTTATTTTGGCCCTACTAATTGGAACATTGGTATTGGGGGAAGATGTAAATGAGGTTATGGATTACGCCCTTGACAGGGTTAGTGAGGGCCCTGGGTGGGGGAGGGGGCTCATTGTCCTCTTTTGTGGAAGCGACTCACAGACCTGTGGAGACAGCATGACCCCTCTTATTGTCAATACACATACTTTTCCTGTGAGCACACCTGCTTTTCCCGACTGGACTATCTTTTTACACATACCCTGACTGCAGGTCTGTTCAGCAAACAACCATTTATGCAAGATGTATTTCTGAACGTTCCCCGGTTGGGGTGTGCTTGCAGGGCCCTCCAAGGGCCACCCCACTGTTCCTCAGAATTGACACCTTGTATATCCAAGATAAAGGAATCAAAGACAAAATTAGAAATAGGACAGCTCTCTACTTCCAGGAAAATCAGACCTCTGTGTCCTAGACATGCACCCTCTGGAAAGCCTACAATACTGTTCTCCGGCCCTGATAGGAGGGGAAAAGAAAGATCTAAAACTAGAATTTTACACCCTCGAGATGGAACTGTTAGTGCTAGAGGGAGAAGTTGTTGCAGATAGGTCAGACAGTTTGAGCGACCAACTTCAGTTGAAGCAGGATTTCCTGTGCTCCCTTCAGGAGAAGACGTCTCACAGCGACACGCTGGTGACACAGTGATCTCTTTACAACATAGGGGTCAAGGCGGGCAGACTGCTGGCCTGGTTTGTATGGTGGGACCGAGATAGGACCTGGGTGCTTGAGGTGTCCGACGCTAGGGGGATGTTGCAAAGAACCGATGTAGCAATAGTGGAGACATTTGTGGCCTACTACAAACTACTATATTCCTCTACGGCGAACGGGGGTGACTTAGAACACACCACATGCCTGCGCAACATTGATCTACGAGTACTTTCGCAGGAAGATAGTAAAGGACTGGAGGCGCAACTGATTGAGGAGGAGGTGGTGGCAGCCATTCAGGGATTACAGTCAGGAAAGGTGGCGGGCCTCAACGTCCAACCAGTGGAACTTCATAAAATTGTGGGACATGTTCCGTAAGGCCCGGGAGGAAGGATGCTTATCGAAGGACAAGTGGATTGCCCCTACTGTTGTTCTCTATAAAGCGGGCAAACCATCATCACAGTGTAGATTCTACAGACTCACTCCTTAATGTAGGGAAAAAAGTGCTTGCTAAGGCACTTTGGAATAGGCCGCAAGGAGTGATCATTACCTGATATACCCAGATCAGTCGGGTTTCATGTCCCATCATAGTACCTGTTTGAACCTCAGACGCCTCCACGGGGTGTTGAGTCAAACAGAGCCACGAGGCTTGGAGCGGGCTGCCTCGCTGGCTCTAGATGCTAGGATGGCCTTTGATAGCATCCCCATGGACCATATTTTGTTGTGCTGGCCCGGATGGGTTTAGTCCCAGGTTCTGCTGGTGGGTTAGGCTATTGTATCAAGCCCCCCTGGCACAAATTAGAGTCAATGGGGTGGAGTCCTGAGTGTTCCTCCCTCCACAAAGGGACACACCAGGGCTGCCCCCATTTCCAATGATTTTTTTACTGGCCCTTGAACCATTGGCGGCGCAGGTAAGCCAGGACCCACTGATATGAGAATTACCTATGGTCGGGGGCTGGGAAGAATTAATTTTGCTCTATGCGACAACATCCTCCTCAATGTGATGCAACAGTACCAACCAATCAGCTGAGTGTAACAAACATTTGAGGAGTTCGGCGACTATTCGGGCTATCATATAAACTGGTCCAAGTCAGTTGTCTTCCCACTGGTGGGGGGATACCTAGGCTTCCATCGGATTGTGAGGCTCTGGTTGTGCAGGATGGGTTAAAATACTTGGGCATTAACATTAACAGTGATCCACATGAATTTATACATCTCAATGTGCTCCCCCAATTGGAGAGACTGTGGGGTGACGTGACCAACTGGTGACACTTGCCCTTGCACTGATGGGGAGGGTGTCCCTTTAAAAAATGATGACCCTTCTGCAGCTATTGTATATTTGCCAGAGCACTCCATTCAGTGTCCCAAAGACCATATTTCAGAAAATAGATCAAGAAATGTTTATGCTACTTTGGCAGGGATCCACCGCTAGGATACTTCTGCGCAAATTGCAAAGGGGAGTGTATGAAGGAAAGTTTTCACTCCAGACGCTCGCTTATACTACTGGGTGACACAATTAATTGTGGTCAACAACTGGATATTCTCAGATCAACAAGAGCCCACTTATCGCATTGATAGGCACTCAACGGGCTTAGGAAAGTATGATCCAGTTCGTTATTGACGTCGTGGTGAGCAGAACTTGCTGCCCCACACGCAATCGGTAGTCAGGGTCTTGAGAGAAGTGACGTAATACTTGGGATGGCGCCAGAATTAAAAAAAACAGACCACGCTAAGGCGGGAGGCCTTAAAGGGCGACACCAGGTGCGAACTGATTGGGATAAAATACCTTGGAGATGTATAGAGGGTACAGGCTCTATTGTCTTTTACAGACCTCTGTCTGGAGATTTAGCATTACTGAAATGGTGCGCTACACATAGTTACAGCTGGGCCATGCGATACGGCGTTATCTACAAGAAGGGGACACACTGCCGGAATTGTCTCCTCTAGAACACCAGCTTTCGGAAGATCCCATGCCAAGCGAGGGAATCTCACTGGTCTACAGGAAGTTACTTAATAACTCTCCATACATGCTTGGGGAACTTCTGTGAAAGATGGTCAGATGACCTGGGTGACATTGACAATGAAGAATGGACTTAGGTCTTACAAAGCCCAAGGAAAATCGCAATCAGGGCCAGATTCCATTTGATCCAATTGAGGATCCTGCATAGATCCTTCTATTTGGGACAAGAGGACAGAGTCGCCACATTGCCTATGTGGGTGTGGCCAGGAAGCTACATTTTTCCATATTCTGTGGGCATGTCCCAGCTTCAGACATTTTGGGCACAGGTCACTGAGGTTATGACCCAGGTTACGTCCAGTACTGATCAGTTGAGTGTGAAGGAGTTATTGCTTAACATAACAGGGGAAGAACCTAGGCCTAGATACTAAAACATCTGGGTGACACTGGCAGCCGAAGTGGCAAAGCATTATATAGCCCGAGCATTGGGAAAAAGGGAGCCCCCACCCCTTGGGGAATGGATGTCTGATTTCGTTTCGGGTCAGAATACGGAGCAGGTGGTATATCAGGGCAGAGGCTGCCTTCAAAAATGGGAAAATATATGGGGGGCCTGGAAGAAGTTCAGGGGATTTTAGACTTCCTTGGGACAGGGTTTAGACTGGGTTGACAATGATGCACGCACCTCTGCTGGTTGATTTTTTGATGCGAAAGACAACTGATTTGTTATAACGCATCAAGAAATGTTAAATACATGATTACCTTAAGAATATCACCTAGCTATGTTTAGTACTGAAAATGCATGTCCTACCTATTTTACTTGTATGATGCAAATGTTTAATAAAAAGATGGTTAAAAAAAGGTTGGAAATTCTTTTAGAAGGTTTTACAACATTGGTCATCCACCATGTCATATCTCTTTCTGAATGTTTCTGCTGTATGCAGTGGTCTACCTTGAGGGCATGTTCCACTTTACAATAAATTCTTGACAGGTGTTGGAATATGCGTTTCTTAATCTGTTGTGTTGTTTTACGAATTTAAAACAAACCACACGGACATCATGTATGGTAAATAACATTACAAGTATTACAATTAGAGAAATTCTTATTCTCAAACTTTTGTCCATTAATGATAAAGGTTTTGATTGTCTTTGCTGTGTTACAAGCAAAACAGATATTACACTTAAAGTGACCGATCACTGGTGTCAGTTGTAGCTTCTTCTGTACTGTTGCCATAGCAGCTGTCTCATATACATGCACAAGTCTTTTAAACTAGACCCTCTTTTTAACACAAAAAGTGGTTTGTCCTTGATTTCTGCTATCCCTTTAAGCAGGCTCCAATATGTTGCTATTATCTTTTCTATCTGTTTGGATAAAGTGCCAAATGTTGATACACAAACCAAACATGATTCAGTTGGTTGTTCTCTGACTTCAAGAAGAGTTTCTCTATAATTACACTATGCTAGTTTCAGTGATTTTTAAGGAGTTTCGAGGGAAACTCCTGAACTTTCAATTTCTCCATCGATTTGTGTGCTTCGAGCAAATAATCCTCCCATTTTAAACAATTTCTTCAGAGACGAAGACATTGCCCAAAGGGTAAACTAATCTTTATTTGAGAGCCTGAGGATGATGACTATTAGAATTTTTATATTTCTTGCTGTTGGTTTGGTAAACAATGTTGTGTAAAGTTTTTTAGCCTCTACCTTTACTGAAAATCCCAAAAGTTCATTTGATACTGGTCATGTTCAATTGTAAACTTCAGATTAGGTTCAATGAGTGGATCCACTTATGAAAAGTGATAAAGCTTTCAATGCTTCTGCTCCATATCATAAGGATGTCATCTATTTACCTCCTCTATTTAATAATATGTTCTTTGTATAGATTATTGATACATTCTATAAACTCCGTCTTAAAGCATGACACATAGATATTCGCAATATCTGGTGCATAAACTGCCCCCATTGCGACACTCTTGACATGCTTGTAAAATTGATTTCCGAAAGTTTTGGCATAGTAATATTTCTGTGCATTCCAAAACGAACGTTGTGGGTACATTATGGGGTCATGGTCTACAGTCAAGAAGTTCAGCAATTGCACTCCACACATCTTATAGAAGTGTATTGGTGTATGGACTTTCAATGTCCATACTGACCAACAATTCTTCTTTAGGATTAAATAGATGATTTTCAATGGTATTAAGTACTGCTGTAGTATCTCTGATGTAGGATGGGATATTAATAGTGAATGATCTTATGAAGAAGTCTCGTTATTATGCCAGCGGCTTTAAGTTGGAATTACAGTTGGAGAAAATTGGTCGACCCGGCGAGTTTGCAGAATTTATATGCATTGTTGGCAAAATATGTATTGCTGGAGCTGTTGGATCCATGTTAATCAAAAAACCAGGCTCCTTTTCGCTTAACCAAACCCCTTCAAACCTGATATTACTGAGTAGTAGCATCAATTTACTTAAATCACCATTTTGATTTCTAGAAAGCTTTCTATAATTTTCCAGGATTGACAGTTGTTTCAATAATTCTTCCCTATTAGTTGGTTTGTTCCACAGGAGAATTCCCCCAACCTTATAGGCTGGTTTTATGATTGCATTGGGAAGTGTCTGGAATGTCTAAAGTGCTTTGTATTGTTCTTTCAATAGATTATATTTATTGTACTGTGGAGTCTTAACAGACTATCCACTTCAGTTAAAATGATATTGTCAAAAGTTAGAATTTCTTTTGTGACCATGACATTGGAAGGGTAGAAACTAGAGACATTGTGTAGATTAGTAATATCAAATTGTCCTATTGGTTCTTGCATTGCAAAAACGTTTTGAGTCTCTCATTGTGAAAGAATCTAAAGAGTTCAATTTTTGTTTGAAAAAGGTTGTTTCAAAAGCATTGGCAAAGGTAATAGTAATGACCAAATTGCAGTAACAAAGCGCAACCAATTGGCTTTGCCAATGCTTGTTTTTGAATTGCAGTGAATCACCTGCTGCTAGCAGGTACATTCAGGATCCTGAGAAAGTACTTTCTGTCTGTCTCAAATGTCTCTTCCCAAAGTTTCTCAAGCTAACTTACCCAACAGAGGCTTCCATTGATTACAAAGTAAGATCTCATTACCATACCCAATCCCCCACAGGCTGTCAACCCTCGCTGTGCATGACCTTCAGCCAGGTCCTGTACCCAGCAATCAACCCCCCTCCCACTGACATCCACCTCGGCTCACATTTTTTTTTTTATGGTGATTCATTTCTGCTCAGCCCCCCTCCCATTATTATTATTAATGTTTTTAATTTAATAAAGGGCTGAACCTGGGGGATAGAATTCCTGGGGCCTAAAACATCCCAGGGAAAGGGGGCCACACAGGCCCACCTTCCACCTTCCTAAAAAAAAAGAAATGACCCACAAGTTGCCAGAAGCCCTGCCCCCTTTTCTCTACCACTCTGCAAACGCACCTCCTGTCACACTGCAGGTGAGAGGATGAAGTCCCCTTGGCTGCAGAGGGCCCTTGTTGGCCAACAAACCCTCATATAACTTCCAGTAAGTCCCATACAAAGCCAGTGAAATTCAGCAGTCATAGTTACCTAAGGTAACTATAACTTACGCCCCCTCAATGCACTGCTTATGTCCTCATATATTGCATCATTCATGGCATGATCAGTGATAGAACTAATGATATCACTGACATCTCAAATGATACGCATTCCATTCAATAACTTTATTTCGGCCACTAGGGCCATAAAAGTACATTTATAGAAAAACAAGACAAGCAATAATACACATAAAATATATACACTTACAGTCATATATTACATATCTAAAAATATGCTTCTTGAGCAAAGGTTATCCAAACTCTGCAGAGATGTAAATTTGTAAGTGATGGGGTCCTCAAACAATTTCAAAATCCAATAAAAACAACCATCTGTTAAAAACACGAGCTAAACATTTTACAAGATTAAAAAGATATCTAAGCTGGACGATGTACCCTGATCGTGTTTACACTAATATGGACCTATACAATTTCACTAATTTATCCTTCCCGGGGGTCCTACTTTAACAAACCCCGCCGTATGTGCCACATACAGTTTAAAAACATGATATAGCAAAAACAATTGGAGGGTGCGTATCATATTTTAGAACTATATAGGCCTCTGCGCAACGCACAAAGCCTACGTTTTTGCATAGTTGAATTAACCAGCGTTTGCGCGGCAGTAGGTATGCAGGGCAAAAGAACAGTACATGCATTTCAGACTCTACCCTGTAATTGCAAGCAGGACATTCACCCGAATGCTCTATGGCCCATTTACTAATATATGCAAATAATGGAAGGGTCCCTAGTCTAAACTGCACGCACAGTTTCCTGGCCGTGGGGGATAAATCACATCCAGGAAGTGTTCCTTACTATATACATCTTTTATTTGAAGGAACTCTGCTGTCAACCAATTGCCAGTGGGACTTTCCTGTATGGACAATAAGTTGGATTGTCTATAATGTTGAACTAGTTCCAACCTAGAAATCATTGCACATGATGTCTCAGGTGTTCCCCAGAGGTCGAACCTACCTAGCCTTGAGGAGAGATCCCTTATGTGACAAAGCCACGGTATTTTCTTAGTGGCAGAAATGGACAAAATCTCCTTAAGCTCGGCTCTATAGACGGACAACTCTGGGGTCAACCATACCCGGCGCCAGAATGTGATGGGTCTAAGGGCAATCTCTTCATCAATAGGCCTTATACCCAAGTCCATGCGTGGGGGTACAAGAGGGGTACTAAGGGGAAGGCCTAATAACTGCCTCATAAAATCGTTTACCACCTTCACAAGATTAGAGGTAGAGCAGTGCCCCCACAGTTCCGCCCCATATAATGTGGCCCCCCTTGCTTGAGCTTTATATATTTCCACAACAGGGGTGGCTGGCTTGAATACAGACGTTCTGTGCAGTTTTATAATACCATCCACGGTCTGAGTTAACCTGAGTCTTACTTTGGCCATCTGGGACACCCACTCAAAGTGCTCTGGTAGGGTAACACCCAGATAATCAAATATCTTTTTTTTTTTTTTTTATTAAACCTTTATTTGTTGCGGTCAACAGAGATACATGACAGTTACAGCATCAACAATCAAATATAGCATAAGACTTGTGGTACATTCATTTGAAATGCGTACATTCACGTGGGCTGGCTTATCACATCATGCCTTAACAGCAAAACATCCCCCAGTAGTCGGCAGGGTGAAGGCATCAGTATCCGGGCTCAGTACACCATGCTTTTAGGGTTGTAGGTAGTAGGGAAGCTGCAATACCCTCGCAGCTACTTGCAGTGCGTATTATAGAGGACGGGCATCGCACTGCCCGTGTAGTGTGGCTGACTCACTCCTTACCCGGCGTTCATCAGTTTCCCTATGTGTTCTAGTGTGTCATGTGTGCGGTAACCAGGGTGGGCTTGCACTCCATCCGAGTGTACGTGCAGAATGTGGGTACTCTGAGTGATGACTGTCATGAGGCGGTACCTGGTGTCCAACCATTCAAGGGCCATCCCTACATGTGTCTAGTCGCGATACCCAATGTGTATGTATAACCCCGAATTGACTACAGTTTTAGGATATCGGAGGGGCCTTCATCGCATGTTCAGTATATGGCAGTACCCGACTTGCAGGCGTCTCATAGTCCTTAACTCCGTTCCGGCGTTGAGCATCCCGCCCCCTCTTGAGCAGGGAGACCCTGTTACCACCAGTTAGGCGCGTTGCAGTTGTATACGTGCACCAGGCAACATCCATTCGTTCAGGGACCAGCTAGCTGACCCTCATCCCCAGAGGTATCACTGTGAGTCGCCTGGGACATCCAGTAGAGCTGCAACGGGGACCAGATATCTCTGGGTCTACAACGGACGGGCATCAGGTCTGCATAGATGCTATGTTGGTCTTGGCAGTATGTGAGATCGTCCAGCCACTCTATAAACTTTGGTGCCCTGCCTCTCCCCCATCTGCAAGCTACTCTCCTTTTGGCGAGGAGCAACACAATATCTACAAACCGTCGGTCCGATTTGGGTATGTCTTTGGTATACCCCAACAGCATCAACACCGGGTCTAGTGGAAGAGGGCCTGCAATCATGACTTGGATCGCAGCATGCACCTGCGTCCAATATTCCTGTATCACTCTACACTCCCAGGCCAAATGAAGGAAGCCCGCACCTACCGAGCGGCACCGTGCGCACCTGTCATTGTCTGAGAGGTGAAAACGCAGCTTCCTGACTGGCGTATAATAATATCTCTGTATAAACTTGTAGTGAATGATTTTCAATCGACAGCTGGGCGAAATGTTAGCCGTGACCGAGCAGCAATACGTCCATTGCTCGTCAGTGAGTTCAGTATCTAGGTCAGAGTTCCAGTCATTTCGCGCTTTGGACACAACAGGTGGACGCTGTGCTCGGATGTTAGTATACAGTTTTGACACCATATGTCTCCCATCGGACACCAATAGCACATGCAAAGGCAATACTGTCCCTGGTTCATCTGGGAAGCTGGGGAGTATGTCACGCATACCCTGATGAAGTCTAATATATTAAAACACCTCCATCGGTGTCGGGGGACCAGCCCGAAATATCTGATTTTTGGTACGAAAGATCCCGTCTTGGAATAAATCACCCCATGTTCTAAGTTGGACGCACTTACACATGGACCGGAATCCATTTTGCAGTAACAGTGATAGCCTCGGATGGTATGTAAGGGGCAGTGCAGGTGAATAAAGCATGGGAACGTCAAGCATTTTAGTCACTCTCCTCCAGGCGTCAATAGTACAGGTAACTGTGGTGGCGGGCGTCTCAATATCACTAACCACTCCCATGAGCATGCCGTTGAGCGGAAGCGGATGCGCAATCCAATCTTCAGCTGCAATCTGTGGCATAAAGGGGGCGGGACGAACCCAGTGATAGGCGTACTGCGCCTGGGCACTGAGATAGTACACTTCAAGATCCGGCACATCGAATCCGCCCTTGTCGTATGGTTGCGTCAGGACAGCCCAACTAAGTCGCGGTTGTTTACCTCCCCAAAAGAGTGAAGAAGCTCAGTTCGCAGTCTCTTAAAGAAATAGGAGCCCGGGTAGTAGGGAATGTTCTGGAAAAGGTACAGGAAACGCGGGAGGATGATCATCTTGATCAGGGAGGCTCTGCCTGCCATCGAGAGCGGGAGGGACATCCAGCGAGTCACATTGTCTGTCAATTGTGAGATAGCCACTCCGTAATTCAGCCGGATAGTGTCCTCCTTATTGAGCGATATCTCAATGCCCAGGTATCTGAGTTCTGAACTGCACCATTCTAGGGGGTAGTCCAATGGGAGTTGGTCAACCGAGGCCGTGAGGGGAAAGAATTGCGATTTCTTCCAATTAATGTGCACTCCGGAAATGCCGCCAAAAACAATAAATTCTCTCAGGAGTGGGTTCAGGTTCTGCTGTGGGTGCCGCACGTAAAGTGTGACGTCATCCTCGTATAAGGAAATCCCTATCTGCCGTTGGTTGCAGTTAAAGGCGCTAGCCTTATGTAGTTGCCGGACCCTGCATGCCAATGGCTCAATTGCCAAGGCGAAAAGCAGGGGCGACAGGGGGCAGCCCTGCCTGGTCCCTCTTGTGATCGGCATTTGTGTAGAAAGCACACCATTTATGATGACCCTGGCGACTGGGGAAGTGTAGAGAAGTTTCACCCATGAGATGAAAATCTGAGGGAACCCCATTCTAATCAAAATAGCCATGAGGTAGCCCCATTCCACAGAACCGAACCCTTTGGTGGCGTCCAGAAACACAGCGGCAACAGGCAGCTCAGGCGCAATGGTGGGTATAAGGGAGAACAGCGTACGAAGATTGTGCGATGTAGCTCGACCCGGCACAAAGCCAGACTGATCTGGTAGCACTAGGGTGGTCATGAGTAGGGACAGCCTAGTCGCCAACACTTTAGCAAGTATTTTCGCATCACAATTCAGCAGCGAAAGGGGTCTATAGGAGTCGGTATCTAATGGGTTTTTCCCTGGCTTCAGAAGTGAGGTGATTGCCACCTCCCTCATTGAGCCTGGTAGTATCCCTACCTCCAGTGACTCTTCAAAGACTTCCTTCAGCACCGGTGCCATGATGTCAATGTAGCACTTATAGAATTCAGCTGGAAGACCGTCCAGCCCTGCAGCTTTGCCGTTACTGAGGGACATGATAGCTTCCCTAATCTCATCTAGTTCGAGAGGACACCCAAGGAAGGCCCTGTCGCCCAACCAACATAGCGCTATGTCGTCGAGGAAGTTCCCGAAATCCACTTCGCCCTCCTGCTGCGTGGAATATAACTGTTTGTAGTGCTGCAGGAAAGTGTCCTGTATCCTTTTTGTGTCCTGATAGGTCCCACCCTCACCATCAGTGATTTCCAATATATGGGTAGCATAGCGCTGGTGTCTCGTGAGCGCCGCGAGTACCTTTCCCGGGCGGTCCCCCTCGCAGTATCGCCTAGCCGTCCAGTACTTGCCTCGGAACTTCACCTCCCTTGCAGCTTCCTCCTCAAAGGACGAGAGCTTGGACCTAAATTCCTCCGCCAGGTCAGGGCAGGGTTTCTGACCATCTCCGCCTCTAGGGCTTTAAGTTCCAATTCGAGTTTAGTCAGCATGCGCACTATGTCCCTCAATATACTGCAACTCTTAGCAATCGTGATACCCCTTACAGTAACCTTAAAGGCTTCCCAAATCGTCTCCACGTTATCGACTGACCCCTTATTTCTAGGGAAGAAAGCCTCTATCTCCTCACCAAGTTCATGCTTAAAGACAGGGTCAAGCAGGGCAGAGGGGAAGAGCCGCCACGGTGGACGCATCCTGGCAAGTCCAGGCATCTCAAGTACAGCCAAGACAGGGCAATGGTCAGAGTAGGTCCGAGGTAGATGTTGTACCTTAACGACACCTCCAGCCAGGCCCCGCGAGATAAAGCAGTAGTCAATCCTCGCCCATGTGCGTGCGTGTGTCGTGAAATGCTAGCCTTCTCTAGACACAGGGTGCGTGTACCTCCAGCTATCTTTGAGCCCTGCCTCAGTCAGTATACCCTGCAGTGCGTCTCGAGCTTTTGTGTTGTATTGTCCACTCCCATCAGACCTATCTGCCCCAGGAATCAGGGACAGGTTGAAGTCCCCCCCCAGATAACGTGTGTGGCTTCAATCTCCAATACATGACCCCACAATGCCATGAAGAACCCGGGTGTGTCAATATTGGGCGCATAACAATTCACAATTACAATCACATCAGTGCCCAGTCTGCCCCACAGAATCACATACCTCCCCTCAGTGTCCACCCTCGCACCCAACTTTTGGAACGGCAGTGCTTTGTTGATCAGGATGACTGTACTTCTCGAGTAAGTGGAATAGGAGGAAAACTCTCTCACAAGTGCCCATCTACATGCAAATTTAGGGTCGCTCCGCGGTTTCAAGTGGGTTTCCTGAATCAACGCTATCTTCACATGATGCCTATCTAAATACGTAAGTACATTTCTGCATTTCCTGGGGTCGTTAAGGCCTCGTACATTCCAGGACAATATTGAGATGTTATTCAAAGCGTCATCACCCATGCCCACCATCACACTCCTGATAAAAGATCATGGCCAATCCGCCAGCACCCACTCGTAGCGTACCAAGTTCAAGTCTCTCCGCTGTCCGGGACAGTTGCATCTCCCATTCTGTAACGCTCCCAGTCACACTAGCACCAACATCTGCATTCACGCCATGGATATCTCCCGCAAAACTGCCTCCAGGCACAACAACCCATACCCCAACAGTCACACTCCTCCCCTCCCCCCATATACAGCAACCCAACTCCCTCGCTCCCAGTCCTCCCCCCACCCACTGAAGCAACCCAATCTTGCCAGTACCATATCCCCTCCCCCCTCCCCAAACCCCGTACTCAAGAACCATAGAAGAACTGTGTGGGGAATCCCCTTCTGGGGGCATCAGAGGTACACACCAATACACCCGATAATCTCCTCCCGCCCCGCACATGCCATACGGGAACAGTCAGAGTTGGGGGGGGTGGTGCCTGGTATACATTACCCCTGCAGATTAGAACCTGTCCATCACACCAACGTGTCTCACGGCTTCCTCCCCAGGTGGAGAAGATGCTAGTCAATTCAAGTGAGCCCGTCCAGTTATCAGCTGCTGCCCACAGCCCCTCCAAGGTTGCCACCAGTCTGCTCACTTCAAGAACAATCCCTTTCTCGGATCACAGTGTATGACCTGTCTGCCCAACCACATCTTGTCCACGTAGCAATGAGTCTGCAACCCGGTTCCTCAACCAGGTTAGGAGAACCAAGGCTTGGACAGGCCATAGGATTCGAACCGAGCTTCAGAACAACAACAAGAGGTCAACCAGTCTATAACAAAGTGGCATTGTCAGTCTTCAGCATGCTCCAAAGGGTCTCCGTCCGCATCACCATTCTCCTCGTTTCGCCTGTCTCTTCTAATAGCGCGGAGTCTTTTGATATAGTCCTCCACCTGCTGCGGAGTCGTGAAAAAATATTGTTTGCCCTGATGGGTCACCCTGAGTCGTGCCGGGTATAGGAGTGCATAGTCCACCTGCATGTCTCTTAGCTTTTTCTTTACTTCTAAGAACTTCTTCCGCTGCTCCTGCACCATAGGCGTGAAGTCCGGGTACACTGAAAAGCGCACACCATCACAAGCCAGGTTTTGGTTTGTCCGCGCCGCCCGCAGTGCCGTGACGCGGTCGTGGTAGTTGAGCAACCGGGCGATAATAGGCCGCGGCGGCGCTCCTGGCTTGGGTTTTGGACCTAGAGAGCGGTGCGCTCTTTCGACAATAAATTGACTGGAGAAGGCTTCTTTGCCCACTGCAGTGATGAGGATTTTCTCGACATATTCCTCCATACGGCCAGTGTTGGTGGATTCCGGCACTCCTATGACACGGATGTTATTGTGCCTACTCCTCGCCTCCAACTCCTCATTCTTCGCCGCTATCACACGCAGAATGTTGTCCATTCTGGAGAGGCGCGTATCGTGGGATGTCGATGCGTCCTCCGAAGCCGAGATGCGTTGCTCCGCTTATAATCAAATATCTTCACCCTTTCCAAGAGTGTAACTTATAGGGAGGGATTTTTGTGCGTCGTCTTGGGGGAATTGAAGACCATCTATTTGGTATTGAATAAATTGATCTCCAAACCCCTCAACTTACAAAATTTAGCAAAACCATCAAGGATGCGCTGTATACCCGTTGGCGATTTTGACAGTAAAAGGGTATCGTCCACAAACATCAACACAGGAACCTTCCCTGAGACTAGTTTAGGGGCATCGTAATCCTTGATGTTTTTAAGATGATCAATAAGCCTATTAATATAGAGACAGAATAAAGTAGGGGCTAAAACACATCCCTGTCGTACCCCCTTTTTAACCGGGAAACAAGAGGAGAGTTCCCCATGTTTTCCACATCTTACTTGTGCATAATTTTCTGTGTGATGCCTCACTATCACATTGCAAAGTTAGGGTGGAATCCTGAGGTCACTGAGCACTTTCCAGAGTTTCTCCCTGGGTACAAGGTCGAAAGCCGACTTCAAATCAACATATATTAGGTAGAGGCTGCCACCCTCTATAGTCACTGTTTTCCAGAAAAGTAGTTGTAATCTAAATATCTGGTCTACGGTTTACATATTTGTACTGAAGCCGGCCTGGTAGGGACTTAGGGTCTCCTCTTTCTCCATCCAACCCTGTAGGCGGTCAAAAAGGACCCAGCCCAGCAGTTTTTGAGTGATGTCAATTAAGCTGATCGGTCTATAATTTGAGGGTAGAAGAGGACAGCCTTTTTTAAATATGGGGACTATCTCTGCCCCACGCCAGATATTGGGGGATCCATACCCTTCAAGATAGCATTAAATAGGGCACACAAATATGGTACCCAGATTTTCGGTTCCTCCCTGTAGATGTCCCCCAGAAGTTTATCTAGACCTGGTGCTTAGTTACGATGAAGTTTGTTGATAACATTTCCCACTTCGGTCATGGTAATCTCCCTACCCCCCTCCTGTTGGAACTCCAGGGCTAAACTGGGAGTAACAATGATATCACTGTCGCCATCCTCAATGGCGTACAGTGACCCAAAGTGTATCTCCCAAGCTTTGGGCGCTATGTTGGGCTCTAAGGCCGATCTCACTTCCCTATCGCCCAAGCTCACTATTGCCCAGAAAGTTTTCAGATCTTTATCATTCAGAGCTATCCTGAGGGCTTCCCAACTATCTAGTTCACAGTTTTTATTTTCCTGCTGGATGGTCCCTTTATACCGGCCCCTTGTGAGTGTGATTTGTGGCCAGTCCTTCGCCTTCACCGCATCCAGTAGGTCCTGTTTGGCTTTGCAACATTTAGCATTAAACCAGGAGCATTTAGGTTGTTTATTTTCCCTCATCTGCGACACCGGGTAGAATACGTCTATCAATTTTGTAGTTAGCTCCTTGTGAATTTTACCTATCTTATCTCGATCCCAGGTAAGAGCCTCCGCCTGTGCTACCTCCCACATTTTGGTTATCATTGGTATTGCTAACTGGTAGACTTTGGCCAACTTTAGGGGAGAGTGTTGAATATAACTCCATTTGACTTTCCTTCTGTTGTTAGTTAGCTTTAAGGCGGTAGACACATTTACAGGAGGAGGTGGAAGGTTAGAAATACCAAGATCCCCTATTTTTAAAATCAATATCAGGGCATTATGGTCACTATCCTGCCTCTGCAGGACTAGAAAAGTCAGAGACCTTTTCCCAGAGTCGAGTTTCCACCAGGATATAATCAAGTAAGGAGGCCTGCCCTACTCTATTGAATGTGAGCTGACCCGGGTGGTCAGATTAAGTCCTCCCATTACATGCGCTCAATGAGAGAGCTAAAGTAAGTGAGTGGAGCTGCATTGCCAGTGGTGACCATACTTTGATCTGAGTGATCGGAGGGTCAGGTATTGACCAATATAGATCTTCTTCTGTGGACACAGAATGATTTGGATCAGTAAGGGATTTGAATTGGCAGTTAAAGTCACCCCCTACGATCAGCCATGTCGCTTGATCCAACGTTGGAATAAAATGCCCCAAGTGGTCTATGACAACTGATTCTTGGCTGTTATTCATGGGTCTAGAGTACACGTTAGTTAGGGCAATTTTTATCTTTGTGGGAAACAACAGCAGAACACATTGAATATCATTTGTGGGTGATGTCATCTGCTCTGCTCTACAGCCAAGGTGAGTACCCACCCAAATAGCTAGGCCACAGAGGGTCTCCCCCTCCCCTCCATGGTGGCCAAGGTGTTAAATGACGCAAAACCCACCCACTGAAAATCTTCCTTCCCCAAGATTCCTGGAATATACAAATATCCTGCTTATCCATAAAATACCCCCATTCTGGGCAAGGCAGTTTGTTTTTAAGTCCGGCCAAATTCCAGGATAAGATCCGCAATCCACCACCCTGTCCTCTTACCCCTCTCAGTACATCAGAAGCAGTGGCGCGGGTGAAGGAAGATCACCTGGGTGGGCCCGCGATGTCTGTCAGGTGCCCAGCTAGGGTCACCTTCTCTGTTTGTGTCACTCAGTGGAACAGGGGATGAGGCATCAGGGACCCCTCTCGGTTGTATCCTAGCTCCAAGTGGGCCAATGCACTGGGGGGTACCTAAACTACTACCCCTAGTTGGTCGCCTCCAGCTACACTCTTTTTCGCCCTTTTGCTCCTGCCACAACATTTCTGGGTTCCCTCCGTTGGGCGGCCCCTCCCCCAGTCAATCTACCTCCTCCAAGCTTTCATTGCTATTATTTACTGGGATATTGAATTGGGGACGCCTGTTGTGGCACCCCAACTTCCCTCGCATAGGGGCCTTGGACCCTTAGTTGGAATTGGAGGTAATACACCACCTCTTATGATCATTTGGTGTTGAGGGTAGAAGAAATTCAATGGACGAAGACTAATTCCGGTTGGGACATTATGACAATTGGTGATAGATTTCAATACATTTGTAACAGTATTGGGATTTTTTAAGTTGATAACTACATACTCCCCTGGTTCTGTTTTCTGACGATTTCCCACCCACCCTACTCTTCGAACCATTATAATCTCCCCTGCTCTGGCATACTCAAGATATTTATACCTTGCAAGCCAGCATAGGCATGTGTTTCTAAGTTCGAGTTGGGTTTCCTTTACATTAAATGCAATTGGAGGGGTTCCTGTCAGTATAGCTACGTACGGGGTGCAGGCCGGGGGAAAGTTTATATTGGGCAAATGTGTACTTGCAATCACTTTCCTCTCTTCAATGTAATCTTGCACTGGTTGCCTACTCTTTTTGCTTTTGACATCCGGAACATGGGGGCTAGGTTTATCTCGACACCTGTCAAGTGAAGATATAATTTTGGCACTAGGCTCAAGACTAACACTACTATTCTCTGCTGCTTGTTGGTACTCAGTTCCCCTGTTTTATAACTAGTGCAGGGACCCTCATGAGTGCACACCCCCAACCCAGGTGAATGTGTTATGCTTACAATATCCACCTGACAGCCTTTATCAGTCCCTCCTCCTGGCTTACTGGTGGAATGGTTTTGTCGAACTAGTAGCCCTGCTTCCCCTGCTGCCAATACTTTCATTTCAAAATACTTTATTCAGTTTAAAAAGTAGAAAACCATAGAAGTTACAAATCTCCAATCAAATATAGAAAAGCACATGTATACATTTCATGATCACAATACACAGATAACCATTCCTATAAATTTAAAGGAGTATATATACAACATAGTCAATAATTATAAAAATACTAAAAAAATATGAAAGAAGAATCAGCCACCTGGGAAAAACATGTGTCCTCAAGGGGGATAGCTTATAAGATAACAGCTGTGATATGGTGATATATTAGTTCTCCATAGAGTTTCTGGACCTCAATGAAGATTTCAGGAAACCAACCACAAATGGGATACATTCTGGCATCAACATTTGTAAAAAGCAAAGGGCTGGGCGGACCTGGATAAAATTCAACTTTTTTAAAAGCGGTTTTAAAAAGAACCTCCGCGGAGCATCATAGAGGTTACAGAAGAACATAAAGTGCAGCAAATCCTGTGGAGACACTCCGTCGCAGCCACAGGGTGCTAGCGCCTGGCCTCTATGGCTCCCCTTCAGAACAGCAAGTAAAACATGGAAATAATCCTGGTCAATAAAAAATGCTCTTGGGCCGACAGAGGCCACAAAAGACATGGCTCCGTGGATGGAGTAGTTTTGAGTATCACGAATGTACGGACGCTAGTTTTACACAGTTCTACCCCATCTCTATTAAGTTTTTTGAGCGAAATAAAAGACTTCTTTACAAACTCCACGTCTGTTGCGGTAATAAGATCAGATCTTAAAAGAAAGTCCGGGCGCCCCAGATCACCAAAACAGCCCTTTATATATTTTAGCCACGGTATGTTAATCATGTGGTCCAGGCTCAAAACTTCTCTCAGTAACTCATGATTAAGGCCTAGGTCTTTATTTAACCAACAGTTGAGCCAAAAGAGCAATGGGCGTATTGCCAGAATGTCACAGATGAATGTTAACCCTGTTTCTTCATGTACTATTAAGTTAGATGTTCCTCTAGGTTCTCCCAGTAGCTGTTTTAAAAAAGTGTTCTCTGCCACCTGGATACCCTCACATGCTGCATATCCCCATAATTCACTTCCATAACTGGCAAACGCAACGCTTTTTGCCTGCTATATTTTCATCATTGCCACAATAGGACGCTTACCCATTTTTGCGGCAAAGTTGAGAATGGCTGTATTCGCTCTTATCACCTCCCCCCTCTTTCTCTGAACTAGGGCACCCCAATTCAGGTGGTCACATAATAGAACGCCCAGGTAGGAAAAAGTTGAAGTTATGGGCACTTTCTCAGCATTCACTTTGAAGGGATACTGTTTCTTGGGGCGCGACCGACTTGCATTATATAGGATTTTGAATTATTTATGGCTAGGTCGCGTTCAGCCATGAAGCTTCGAAAGGTGTTAAGCAGAGTCTGAAAACCTCTTGGGGTTCTGGCTAGGAGAACCGCTTCGTCTGTGTGCAGCAGAACGGGCAGACCCCTTCGCCCCACGTAAGGGAAATCGGCCCCAGTTTCTACCAAGATCTTATCCAGGTCATTGATGCATAGGTTAAAAAGAGACGGGGCCAGGATGCACCCCTGCCGAAAGCCCCTTTCAATGTTAAAATCCGTAGAAACCCTAAGATCCTGGGCGAATCTAATGTTTGCCTTGGTGTCCCTATGCAGGTCCCTCAGGAAGTCAACCATGTTAGCCTCCACCGCCATGGCCCTCATGGACTGCCAGAATTTCCCCCGACTGACACAATCAAAAGCGGAGGAAAGATCCATGAACGCCATGTAGATCGTCCCCCGGCGGGCAACCATGTACTTCCCGAGGATAAAGTATAGGTTGAGGCATTGTGCTAGGGTAGAGTGCCCTTGGTGGAACCCATATTGAATATCAGAAAAGATCTTATTATCTTTCGCCCAGGCGGACAACCAGTTCAATACAACTCCCCCCACAACCTTAACCACAGAATCAATAAGGGAAATCGGTCTGTAACACGAGGTGTTATAGCGGTCGCCCTTCTTGAATACTGGTACGATTGTTGAGGTGCCCCAGGACTCCGGGCACCCGGCTTTTGCCGCCGCATTAAGCACAGCCACCAAAACCGGAGCCCAGAGGGAAGGCTTTGATTTGAAAAGTTCCGGCTGAATACCATCCGGACCTGGAGCCTTATTACACGACAGCCCGAAGATACCTTTCTCCACCTCACTCTGGCTAAATAGAACCATTGTATCATTTTGAGCTCTAGCTTGAGGTGGATGTTGAATTGTGGCGCTCTTAAATATAGAACAGAAATGAGACACCAATTCATCTTCGGTTATGTTGGTACCTATATCTTCAGCCGCATCCCTCTCAAATAAGGGTCTATTAATGATTCCCCAAAATCTTGTGCTACTACCTAACGTGCTTGGATCTAGTAGTTCCCTCCATGTCGCTTCCTTCAATTCCATCTTACGCCTTGCCAATATATTTTTATAGTTAAGACAGAGGACACGTATCCGGGGTTGATCCCTCGGGTTTGCTTTCAGTGCTGCCTTTAGATCTCTAGTGGCTTTAGAGCATAAATGATTAAACCATTTAGGATCTCTAGACAGCGTTCTTTGTGCGGGGACAGTTAATAATGCCCCCACCTTAGAAACAATCCCTTCAAAAGCCTTGAGCCACAGCAAGAGAGTCAGGGGCACACATAATGCTAATTCTAAGACACAGGATTCATGTACCTTTTTGTAAAATAGGTCCGGGCCACCTGGGACCACTTAAGGCGGCGCCTGCCATCCGTAGGTCTCAACGCACCCGGCGCCATCACCCTTGCCTGCCTTTTCAACATACCACCCTCCAAGTGCACACACAGGATTGTGATCGCTAAATGCACTCTCTATGATTGTAAATCCCCGGAGGATGGACTGAAGCCTAGCAGAGATCAAGATATGGTCTATAAAAGACGGAAAGGGCTGTTTACTTGAGGCTACTGCAAAAGACATGGATGAGATCAGGTCGTATTCATTAAGCAAATCATTAAGTGCATCTCCCCGAACAGAGTGCTCAATGTGGAGTCCCCGCATACTGGCACAACCCATTTCACCAATACTGGTGGTTGCAGGATCACCACACGGGTGAGCATTAAAGACCTCTGCTATCATAAGGCTGTGAGCGACATGACCACAGTACTGCCTAACAAGGCACTTCAACTGAGTGATCTTACAAACCCCCTGAGTATTCACTGCATTATAGAAGTTGATCATACACAGGCTCTTGTTTCCTCGCTTTAAGACGACAGCTTAGAAATCACTATGAGCAGTGGTGAGTTCCTTAATCCTGCAATTCATGGCTATTGTAGTGGATTCCTACAACTTTCATGCCTGGATGGACCAAATTGTCTCAGAAAATTCCAACCCTAAAGGCCATCAAGTGACATGCCATAAAAAAAAACCAAATGCACCCTGGTTCACCCAGGCCCTAACTGATAGCCATCTTCTTTGCCGTAAATCAGAAAGGAAGTGGAGAAAAACCTATGATGAGGCCGCAAGAATACTTTACGTTCAACAGAGGAAAGTATATCTCTCTAGTATAAAAGTGGCTAAAAGGGAATACTTTACTAAGGCTATAAATGAAGCCCATCAAAAACAAAAAAACATATTTTCAATAGTCAAGTCCTTCACCCACCCCAAAGCCCTCACGCCCGAAATTCCCCCGTCCGAAAATCTGTGCAATCAAATCGCAGATTTCTTTGTGGATAAAATCGCCAACATTCAGAGAGACTTCCCTCCCCCCTCGACTACTCTCCATAAAGCAACGGATACCTACCCCTCCCTCAGCCACTTTAATCCTGTTTCTCTTCAGCAAACAGGCAAGGCAATTCTGGCCTGTAAATCAGGAGCCCCCACTGACTCTTGCCCTCCTGCCATTCTCCACCACCTTATTGAGATAGTTAACCCCTGTATCAACACTATCATCAATAAATCTCTAGAGTCGGGGATAGTGCCCAACGACTGGAAGAAGGCTATTGTGAAGCCTCTGATGAAAAAGCTGAACAAATCTCCTACAGATATCACCAACATGCGCCCTATTTCATTACTACCTGTCCTAGGTAAGATCACAGAACAATTGGTACACGGGGAGCTAAAAGCATTTGTAGAGACCCACAACATCCTGCATCCCCAACAGTCGGGGTTTCGCTCCGGTCATTCCACCGAAACAGCCTTGATAGAACTGTCTGATTCCATCAAGTTCTTGTAGGATGAAGGAAAGCAGGCCGTCCTCATCCTGCTTGACCTCACAGCAGCGTTTGACACTATCTCTCACGTCATTCTGATTAATAGAATGCGTGAGATTGGCGTGACAGACACTGTTCTAGCATGGATAAAATCTTTCCTGTCTAAAAGGTCCCAGACTGTGTCTTTGGGTCCCTATCTATCCAGCGAAAAACCTATTACATCAGGGGTGCCTCAGGGGTCCATATTAAGCCCCCTTTTCTTCAACATCTATATGGCTCCCCTCCTCGCTGTGATAGAATCTCACGGGATCCTCGTCACGTCATATGCCGACGACACACAACTTGTCGTCGCCATTGATAAAAAGTGTATGGACGCAGACCTGCGATTTCGCAATTGCCTCTCTGACGTCTTTCAGTGGTTGAATAATAACCACTTGAGATGCAACAGTGCGAAGACAGAAATTATACCACTGGGTAAAGATCTATCCTTCTGCCCGAAAGATTGGTGGCCCACAGGATCAGAGGCCCCACCCAGCGCTGTTTCCTCCGCACGGAACCTGGGCGTGCAATTTGACTCATCCCTCTCTTTCGATGACCATGTCAGGATCACTGCTTGACGCTGTTTTGGACTCATTAAGTCCTTAAAGAAGTTCTTTGACTTCCTCCCCATTGACACTAGGAAATCAGTCGCGGTAGCCTTAATACTCTCCCGACTTGATTATTGTAACGGCTTAATGGCTGGAGTGAAGAAGTCCACCCTCAGGAAGTTACAGAGTATACAACATGCAGCCGCTAGACTGGTCCTGAAACTCCCTAGAAGGTCATCAGCTTCAGCAGCACTAAACTCCCTTCATTGGTTACCGCTTCACAAAAGAATCCTTTTTAAACTTTTACTTACCGTTTTTAAATCCATGAAAAACACAGGTCCTCACTACCTTGCTAAACGCTTCACACACTACAATCCCACACGATGTCTGAGATCCTCTGGGACCAATCTCACCACGATCCCAAGGTTCAAGTACAAAACCAGAGGCGGGAAATCCTTCACTGTTCTGGCAGCAAGGGCATGGAACAATCTACCCGTTAATCTTAGATTAACTGAAAAGGAGAGTCTTTTTAGAAAACTCCTTAAGACCTGGGTATACCAACAACCAGACATCTCTGTTCTGGCAGCCATTTAGATCCAGATTTTCGCCACGCATCACCCATCACACACAAGCTTGCTTAGCGCCAAGATGCTCCTTCCGGAGCGAAAGTTTGCGCTCTACAAATACCCATAAATATCAAATATTAAATATTGTTGTAACTATAATCAGACCACCCCTAGCTCCACCAATAACTGACGGGGAGGCGGGGACAAAAAAGGCTTTATAACCCTCCAAAAATATGTTACAGTTCACCAGCCAAGTCTCCTGGAGACAGACCACAGAGAATTGCCTGATGAACTGCACCCACAACGGGTCCTCAATCTTCCCTGCTAACCCTGCAATATTCCATGACAGAACGTTGTAATCCTCTAACTTATTGGCATCCCCTGGGGGTGCAATAGGTAAAACCTCCATTAGCTCAGGGCTTGGCAACTCAGGCAACGGCTGTACGGAAGACCCAGCACTATAGGGGGAAAAATCACCTGATGCTGAACGAAGGATACTATGGCTCTAATCTTTTGATCAGTCAATCGCAATTATCCAACCTTGAGAGTGGTGCAAATCTATTTGACCCCTGCAGGATGGATGAGAGATGGCGATTCCCCAACGTGATATGCTTCCCTACCGTGGGGTTAAGTTGACTGTCCCCGAAAGACTCGGCTGGCCTTTGAGACCGCATGTAACATGATAGATTTAGGTTGTTATGCCTTGGGAGCTCAGCCTTGTAAAAAAAATCCCAGAGGCAAAATCTGGATACCAGGTTCACTGTTAGCCAGTCCGGCATGAAACTCCCAAAAAATTCTCTCCACAAGCAATGGGTTTTTAAAATTCACAATTATACAATCACCCCCCCCCCCCTGATTTCTTGGTATTTCCCAACCAGGCTACACAGTGTACCATGATGATATTTCGTTTAACCGCTGGGCCCACAGAAGTATTATTAGACAACCAGTGGGTAACCTTGTTCTTAAGTTGGGAAAAGCCCTACTTTGAACCTTGTGAAAGTGTCAGGACATTCCCCAAGTTAACCACCAATGGGGTGGATTGGGGCGGTAAATTAATAACTTCTAAGTTCTACAGGGCATTGGTGGAGTGTCCCGGCAGCATTCCCTCATTCTTCCGCGAATCATGGGAGGCTTGACCATGTTGATTTACTGCCGGGACCCCCTGTGATGCCAAACCATCAGTTGCACCGTCGGGCACCCCCCTATACTACTAGGGGCCACGTTGCACCACAGGACACAGTAATGTTTAGAAAACAAGAAACCCCAAATACCCCTGATAAAGGCACAGTGCCTAAGGTAGTTTTGGGCTTTGTTAAATCTGTGGCAGCACAATTTGGTGGTTGAATAGATTGCAATATTTTATACTGGTCTGCTATACTTTGCTCTATACAGTTTAGCTTAGCCAAAATAGGGCATAACTTTTCCTCTAGCATACAGCCCAGGATAGATTTAAAAACTTCCAACATGGGGGGGGGTCAACCATAAAAGATGCTACTAACGAAGATGCTCTACTATCAGATGCTGGTTTTAGCGGCGTATTGGGTTTGGTCTTTTTGGCTTGGCTACCTATTGCTTTGCACTATCTTTTCAGGCTGCCACAGGACCGGCGAGCCTCCCCCATTTGTTGTGGTGAATTGAAGCCGCAGGGTGCCTCTATTGCAGTATTGGAAATCTTCCCAACATTCCCTTTTGTGACAAAGGAAGCAGCCCCCTTCCTATTTCCGATAATTACAACAGGAGACAGGGGCCTAGAGGGTATTGCCCCCAGGGATTCTAATACAGGGGAAAGCACATCCATATCCTGAGTAACACTACCCAGCCCCAGTGAGAGTGTAATACTCTGAGCCTCGTCAATGCGTTCCTTGGAATAAATATTAGACCCACCCAGGAGGGGAAGAGGGCGCTGGAGGGAGATCTAGATAAGCACCAATTTACCAATTCAATCTCCTTGTCAATAACTGAAGCAGCTCTTGACAAGAAAGCGTCCATGGTGGTTACTGTTGCTCTAGCTGTACCTATAGTCCCCTCTTGGTTCGCCTGGGTCTTTCGCCTCCCCATGGTTATTGGTCTAAATAATTATCCAAATCTTGCCCTCAATTTATAGCCTGTAACAAGTTTGCCACAATACGGATGGAAACAAATGGAAACTTGCTAAATAGACCCCCGGGGAAAACCACTACAACTGCCTTGGGGAGCTACTCTCAAGCACGTGAACCACCAGCTAAAACCAAAAGAGAAGAAAAATCACCAGGCAATTTAAATAAATGTCCATATGACTGTAATCAAAAATAAAATATCATGGCCCAGCCCAGCCTCTTCCGGCCAGAACTGCTGGGGAATGTGGTCCCTGATTGCAGCGGGACGATGGCTGCTCCCAGTAGCGTCCGGCAAGTCCCAGAGTAATAGCAAACAACAACCGGCGTGGCAGCTATTAGATCAGCAAAGTCGGGCAAAGAGAGAGTCCGCTGGGGGACTGTGTTCCCAATAGTGGCGTGACCGTGCGGGTTCTCTGGCAGGATCTCTTGCTGTCTGATTTACTCATGAGGGCACTGGTTGACTCCGGTTGGGAGGTCACCTCTCCCCTCCCCCACTGCAGGGGGCCTGTGAGGGGTCAATAGACACAATATGAAAGGGGAACTGTGGCTAATGTCGCTGGTGTCGCTGTAGGTCCTGCGGTAGGTCCCGCGGTAGGTCCCGTTGGTCCTTCGCCTAGGTATTTTTGGCAGCTTAGCTTGGCTTTAGCTTTAGCTATGGCTTTAACTTGACCCTCAAGATTGAGGTCGGGGCAAAGAGGGCAAGGTGATCGATGGGGCAAAGTTAAGGCAACCCAGGGCCCCTGGCCGCTCCACGCCACACCGCTCTGCACCCACCTTGCACCCACCTTGCTGTAGTTATGAAGCAGGTCGTGACAAGTCCGCAGGTCACAGTCGGCGTGTCAGCAAATCTGCACTCACACTAGTACGTTTTTCCGGACAGATGGGTGAAGAACTCTGACAGCACGCCTTCCTTCACCTTCACTTTCACGGTGTCGCTGTGGCTCTTGGCGGCTCCTATTCTCAGCTCCTCTCACCACCGCACGCTGCCCCCTGAATGCACAGCTTTGACCCTCTGCACGCTTCAGCCACTCCCCGCTCCTCCCGGAGCCAGAAGGCCAAGGGCACAAAGAGCACAAAAGCTGCGAGGGGTGTAATGGCTGCCAGGGGCCGAGAGCCAGGAAAAGAGAGTTATAGTTGGCGTCCTCGCTCGGCGTCTCCCTTGCTCCTTGCTCGCTGTGGCTCTATCGAACGTTGTGAAAACCCAATACTTTCTCCAATTTGTCTAAGCAACTAGTTAGGGGGCCAATTCTTCTATAATACTGGCTCTCAATGTGTTTTGCATATCTGCCATCAGATTCAATGCCCACAGTGGGTAGGTCATATCTGCACTTACAAGTTCAGTCTTCCCGGATTTGGTCGACTGTGGGGCCCTCGCAGAATTTCTTTGTTTTGGGTCCAACCTCAGTTGTTTGTTTGCGCTTGCCATTCTTAGGGATGCTAGTGGCGATTCTATCCTTGAGCGGTGCTTTCTTTGTTGTTTCTTCGCAGCGTGGTCGGGTCAGACAATTAAATAAATATAACAGGGGTGAGTGACAACCGCCTTTCCGGGAGCTCAATTTCAGTGTCCACCACCCCAATGGCCCTCTGTAACATTTTGTCTATTGATGTTGGAGGTAGAGAGGAAACACTTGTGATTTTATTTTTGCCTGGACCTATCCTCTTTTTCATTTTCTCACCTGCTACCAATCTAGTCTCCCTACAGTCTGCACACTGGTACTCAGCCTCCCTATTCTACTTGTAACGTATACAGTTAACCTACAACTGGGCAAAATCACCAAACACCACAAATAAAGGTAAACACAGGATAGTAGTTACCCCTTATCCACTCCAGTTTTCGACGTACTCAGCCCGTTCGTGTCCTCACCACCTCCAAAATTAATTTAGCTTTTTTCACTAGGCCGGTTGTTAGCTGTGCAATTGGTAATGTGCGCAATGTAATTTTGCTAACTCGAGCACAAGGCAATTAGTCAAAATTGTCAATATTGTCTCTGCCTCTTTAGCGCAGGGTCAATGAAGGAAAAGCGAATATTATTAGTCTTACCCACTGTCTATAGAACAATATGGATGTCAGTAAATGCTGCCAATTGAGGTGGCCCTGCCTCTTCCAGACGATAACGGGTGCAGGATGGGCCTGCCCTTGGCCCTGGCTTTGCCCGGGCGCTTCCCCCGCCGCGGGATGCAACCGGCGCTTAAATGGCCTGAGGTAACGCCTCCCCCCTAGCTGGAGCTAGTAAAAGCCACGCGTTGCACTCTGGGACTAGCAGTCCCACCAGAGTGTGATGACCGTCTCAGGATTCGGGCGGAGGAGTCAAGTCAAGTCAAGTCAAAGAATTTATATAGCGCACTACATACCCAGAGGGTCTCAAGGCGCTTAGGGAGGGGGGAGGATTACTTGTCAAATATCCACATTTTAAGTTGCTTTCTGAATGCTAGGTGGTTCTGGGTAAGGCGAAGGTAAGTGGGGAGTGAGTTCCATGTTTTAGCAGCCAGGTATGAGAAGGATCTGCCTCCCATGGTGGTCTTGTTGATGCGAGGTACAGTGGCGAGGGCTTGGCTGGAAGAACGTAGTTGGCGGGAGGGGGTGTAGAAGGACAGTCGTGAGTTGAGGCATTCTGGTCCGATGTCGTAGAGTGATTTGTGTGCGTGGGTTAGCAGTCGGAAAGTGATCCTCTTGTTGACGGGTAGCCAGTGGAGGTCTTTCAGGTGACCAGAGATGTGTTCGTTGCGCGGGATGTCTAATACGATCCTGGCTGAGGCGTTTTGGATTCGTTGGAGTTTCTTCTGGAGTTTAGCGGTAGTGCCTGCGTAGAGGGTGTTTCCGTAGTCCAGTCGGCTCGTGACCAGAGCATGGGTGACTGTTTTTCTGGTTTCGGTGGGGATCCAGCGAAATGTTTTTTTGAGCATGCGAAGAATGTTGAAGCAGGATGAGGATACGGCGCTGACTTGTCTGTTCATTGAGAGTGAAGAATCCAGGATAACGCCTAGGTTCCGTGCGTGGTCTGTCGGGATGGGTGCTTTTCCAAGGGCTTCCGGCCACCAAGAGTCGTCCCATGCAGAGGGGGAAGTACCTAAGATGAGGACTTCTGTTTTATCTGAGTTCAGTTTCAGACGGCTGTGTTTCATCCATTCGGCAACTTCTTTCATTCCTTCGTGTAGGTTAGTTTTGGCGGTGCTGGGGTCATTGGTGAGAGAAAGGATCAGTTGAGTGTCATCCGCGTAAGAGATGATGTTGAGGTTGTGTTGGCGGGCGATGGTCGCGAGGGGGCTCATGTATACGTTGAAGAGGGTGGGACTGAGTGAGGATCCTTGTGGTACGCCACAGATGACTTCAGTGGCCTCGGACTTGAATGGTGGAAGGCGGACTCTCTGGGTTCTTCCGGTGAGGAACGAGGTGATCCATTCAAGTGCTTTTCCTTGTATTCCGATGTTTCTGAGGCGTTGTAGAAGGGTGCTGTGGCAGACTGTGTCGAAGGCTGCAGAGAGGTCGAGGAGGATGAGGGCGACTGTGTCTCCATTGTCCAGTAGAGTTCGAATGTCGTCTGTTGCTGCGATGAGGGCGGTCTCAGTGCTGTGTTTTGCTCGGAAGCCAGATTGTGAGGAGTCGAGGGATTTGTTGGCTTCGAGGAAAGCGGCGAGCTGGTTGTTGACAGCTTTTTCGATTACTTTGGCCGGGAATGGAAGGAGCGAAATGGGGCGGTAATTTTTGAGCTCGGTGGGGTCCGCTGTGGGTTTTTTCAGAAGGGCGGTGAGTTCAGCGTGTTTCCAGCTTTCCGGGAAGGTGGCGGAGTTGAAGGAGCAGTTGATGACGTCTCGGAGGTGCGGTGCTATGACGGAGTCTGCTTTGTTGAAGATGTGGTGAGGACATGGGTCTGTGGGGGATCCTGAGTGGATGGAGTTCATCAGGCGGATGGTGTCCTCAGTGGAGATTGGGTTCCAGTCGTTAAGGGTGTTCAAGGGGGGAGAATGTTCAGCATATGGTTGGGTGGGTTGGTCTCCGGGTTGGTTGTCGAAGCTGTTGTGGATGTCTGCGATTTTGTTGTGGAAGAATGAGGCTAGGGAGTCGCAGAGGGCTTGAGAGGGGGTGATGTCGTTGGAGTTGGCCGAGGGATTGGTAAATTCCTTGACGATGTTGAAAAGTTCCTTGCTGTTGTGGGCGTTGTTGTCAAGTCGATCCTTGAATGCTGTTTTCTTGGCCTTTCGGATTAGTTGGTGGTGTGTGCGGGTGGCGTTTTTGAACGCGTCCTTGGTGCTAGTGGTTGGGTCTTTTTTCCAGGCCTTTTCAAGGGAGCGGCAGAGTTTCTTGGACTTCTTAAGATCATCGTTGAACCACGAGGCCTTCTTGCTGCCAGGTTTGCTTTGACGTTTTTTCAGTGGTGCTAAGGTGTCGGCGGTGTTGGATAACCATAGGGTGAAGTTGGCGGCGGCTTGGTTTGGGTTAGAAGAGTGGGCTGGGGTGTTTAGAAGGAGCGATGAGGAGATCTGTTCGATGGTGATTTTGTTCCAGTTTCTTTGCAGAGTTGGTTGGAGGTGGTTGGTGGGTTTCGGCTTGTTGTAGGTGAAGTGAACGCAGCTGTGGTCAGTCCAGAGGAGATCCGTAGTGTGGCTGAAGGAGACATGATTGCTGGAGGTGAAGATGGGGTCGAGTGTGTGACCTGCGATGTGGGTGGGGGCAGTGACCAGTTGTTTAAGTCCGAGGTTGGCGAGGTTGTCCAAGAGGGTGGTGGTGTTGCGGTCGTTGATCTTTTCAAGGTGAAAGTTGAGGTCTCCCAGAAGGATGTAGTCTTTGGAGGGGAGCGCGTGTGGAGTGATGAAGTCCGTGATGTCTTCACTGAATTTTGCGCTGGGTCCTGGTGGTCTGTAGAGGAGGGTGCCTCTGAGTGTGGTCTTGGGGTCGATGTGGATCTGGAAGTGAAGGTGTTCGGAGTTGGCGAAGTTGGCGTCAGAGCTTGTTGAGATGCGGATTGATTTTTTATGGACGATAGCGATTCCTCCTCCTGTGTGGCCGGTACGGTCCTTGCGTGTGATCTTATAATCTTCGGGGATGGCAATGGTGATGTCTGGGGCGGAGGAAGCGTTCATCCATGTTTCTGTTAGGAAGGCGACGTCTGGAGAGATGGTGTCTAGTAGATTCCATAGGTCAATGGCGTGTCTGTGGACCGATCGGGTGTTGAGAAGGATGCATTGTAGGTGATTGGGGTCGGGAATCTGTGGTGCGGTCGTAGCGGAGATGTTGTCGGTGCCAATGAATTTGCAGGAGTAGCAAGAGAAAGGTCCATGGGTGTGTCCAGGAGCGGCTTGGACGCAGTTGGGGGCGCGACCGGGGTTAAGGGCTAGGAGGGTGGCGGCATCGTAGGTAATGCGGGAGGGCTGGGCAGCGCGAGGGGCAGGGGGACTGGCGCTGGGCGCGGTCCAGGCGCGGACGGGCGTAGACGGGCTTACCTTTGGCGCACCTTCGGCGTGGCCGTAGCGCGTGGACGCTGCGCGTGGGTGCATCTGTCCATAAATGGAGAGGGGATGGGGCGCAGCGTGGGAGGGGCAGCAGCTGGGAGGCGGTAGCAGGGAGGAGGGGCGGGTCAGGGAACACACAACAAGATGGAGGGTCAAAGGGCACCGGGGGCTAAAGGCTAAATTAATTAAATAAATGCAGCGCGAGGCTGAATTAAATAAATAAACACAGCGCGAGGCTAAATTAAATAAATAAACACAGCGCGAGGCTAAATTAAATAAATAAACACAGCGCGAGGCTAAATTAAATAAATAAACACAGCGCGAGGCTAAATTAATTAAATAAGCAGTTACAGCTCTGTAGTCTCGAAGCGGTACCGGGAAAGTACGCACAGAGGTTGGCTGATGTCCAGGGGGGCACAAGTTCGAACACAGCCCCCTGTTCAGCAAAACTTGCCGCCCACCAAAAGTTTGAGTGACCCATGCTGCGGGATGCAACCAACACTTAAATGGCCTGAGGTAACGCCTCCCTCCCAGCTGGAGCTAGTCAAAGCCACGCGTTGCACTCTGGGACTGGAAGTCCCACCAGAGTGTGATGACCTTCTCAGGATTCAGGCAGAGGACGGGGAAGTACACACGGAGGTTGGGTAATGTCCTCAGAACCACTCACACCCCTACTTACACCCCATACAACCTTTTGTACTCCCACTCACACACCCATACAGCCACTAACAGACCCATATCAGTACTCATATACCCACATACTCCTCCACAGAGGCACTCACACAACCAGTCACTCACTTGTACAGCCACTCACACAACCATTCACTCACAGATACAGCCACACATACAATCAGCCACTGCTCTGCAAACGCTCCTCCTGTCACACTGCTAGTAAGAGGATGAAGTCCCCTTGGCTGCAAAGAGTCCTTGCTGGCCAACAAGCCATCCTGTTACTTCCAGTAAGTTCCACACAGTGGGATTGCTGAGAGGACTTCGGAAGCCATGTCCCCTTTCTCCACCACTCTGCAAATACGCCTCCTGGTGCAATACTGGTTGGGGGAGGAGATCCCCTTGAATGACCTTGTGTGCAAAACGCCCTCCTGTAAGTCCACCATTAAGTCCCTTACAGAGGGATTCCTGAGAGCTGGTCGGAGGCCCTGCCCCCTTTCTCCACCACTCTGCACATGCGCCTACCAGTTATAAAAACATAGAAATTCACTTTAAAAAGCAATGGTTACAGGGACATTATAGTTAGGAAATGGATTTTGAAAAACCTTAGAAATTCACAGAAAAAAACAAAAGTTACAGTACCTTATAGTTAGAAAATAGAATTTTAAAAACCTTAGAAATTCACTAAAAAAATAAAAGTTACAGGGACATTATAGTTAGGCTCAGATTTTCCCCATAAAAAAAATAGTGAAATTCAGCAGTCATAGTTACCTGAGCTAACTATAACTTACGCCCCGCAACACACTGCTTATGAACTCACATATTACATCACTCATGACATGATCAGTAATAAAACTGATGGCATCACTGATGACATCTCAAATGATATCACTGATGCCTTCACTGATGACATCATTCTCAGATTCACTCATATCCCTACTCAAACCCCATACAACCTCCTGTATTCCCACTCACACGCCCATACAGCCATTCACATACCCAGTCACAGACCCATACCAGTACTCACATACCGACACAATCCTCCACAGAGGCACTCACACACCCAGTCACTCACATCTACAGCCACTCACACAACCATTCCTTCACCCATACAACCATGTATACAACCAGCCACTCACATAGCCATACACTGACCCATGTACCTACTCGCATACCTGCTTATTTACCTAAACAGTCACTAACACACCCACTAACTCACTCATATAGCCTTTCAACACAGCCACTCAATCACCCATACAAGTACTCACTCACACACCCACAGAACCACGTACATACCCATTCATACAAGCATTCACACATCCGCTCACTCAACCATACAGCCATTCACACAGATACTTACTCTCTGAAACACCCACTCACATACCACCTTACTTAGCCAAACACCCACTCACAAAGCCACTCAAACACCCATATAGTCACATACACACCGAATCGCTCTCTCATGCAACCATTCAGACACCCTCTCACTCACTAATACAGCCACTGACACACCCACTCATTGACAAATAAAGCCTCTCACACAGTGTCTCACTCACCCGCACAGGTACTCACACATCCTCTATACACCCATACAGCCACTTACCAACCCATACACACAATGATACAGTCACACAGCAACGCACATATTATATGTTAGAAGTAGTATCACTCAGTGGTAGTGCACCTATTATACTAATTTAACTTTTGTAGAAGGTTACTATATATGTTTATTACCCATAAACTTGATGATGTGTTCAGCGATGCCATTTGAAATATGAGGTCGTAAGCAATGCATTGCAGGGGCGAATGTTATAGTTAGCTCAGGTAACTGGAACGGCTGAATTGCACTGCTCTTGGATAAGGGAAATCTGAGCCTAACTATAGCGTTCCTGTAACCTCTGCTTCTCTGCTTTTTTCCAGTAAATATATATATATATTTATATATATATATATATATATATATATATATATATATATATATATATGTATATATATATATATATATATATATATATATATATATATATATATATATATATATATATATATATATATATTCACTGAAAAACCCATAGGTTTTACAGATGTTATAGTTAGGAATTAGCATTGAAAAAACTGTATAAATGATTAAATGGGTATATGATTGATTCTTTGCATTACTGGCTAGGTGTGTGAGTAACCTTTGAAATTCACTGAAAAAACCACAGGTTTCAGGGACGTTATAGTTAGTTGGACATTTGACTTATATAAAACCAGAGAAATTCGCCTGTTATAGTTATTTGAGCTAACTATAACTCGCGCCCGCACTCTTCATTGGTGTGTAAACAACTGCATGGGTTGCGGAATAGCTACACGAGTGTCTATATAGTTTATTGATTTCCTGTCTGAGTATCTGTATGGGTCCCTGAGTATCTGTGTGGGTGGGTGTGTGTATGACTCTGTGCATAGATGTCTGACTGGGTGATTCAGTGGTTGTATGGATTAAAAAGTGAATCTGGGAAGGGCTGTATGGGTTATTTAGTGTGCATGGGTGTGTTGGTGAGTGAATAAATGTCTCAGTTGTATATCTGTTGGCTAACTACGTATGTTTTAAGCCACTATATGTGAGTGTTGTTGTATATAAATGAGTATAAGTGATACTAAGTTATTTAAAGAGTGGGTGTATAAATAAGTGCCTGCTTCTATCAGTGATTGTATAAGACAGTAAATATGTGTTAGTATCTGTATAAATAAGTGATATGGTATGTCTATAAATAACAAAGTTGGTGTGTATAACTGTATACATGATTAAATGGGTATATGATTGATTCTTTGCATTACTGGCTAGGTGTGTGAGTAACTATATGGATGACTGGCAGAGTGTGACTGCATGTATAGATGTATGAGTGCATATTATAGTCCTGTATTGATGAGTAACTATATGTATAAGTGACTGGATGTATGTGCAGACCTAGGAAATAGTGAGTGCTATGTAGTATATGGCATTCTTCTGTGTATGGTTTTAAAAATAGTAGCATTTTAGAATGGGAGTATCAAAGTTTATATTAGAGCATCAGTATGGGCATCAGGATGTCATGAGTGATGTCATGAGTGATGTCATTTGAGATTTCCTCAGTGATTTCATCAGTGATGTCACCGACCATGTCATGAGTGATGTAATATGTGACATCATCAGCAGTGCATTGCGGGAGCGCGAGTTATAGTTAGCTCAACTAACTATAACAAGTGAATTTCTCTGGTTTTATGTGAGTCAAATGTCCAACTAACTATAACGTCCCTGAAACCTGTGTTTTTTCAGTGAATTTCAAAGGTTTTCTAAATGCTAATTCCTAATCATAACGCCTGTAAAACCTATGGTTTTTTTCAGTGAATTTCGAAGGTTTTTTAAATGCTAATTTCTAACTATAACGTCCCTTAAACCTATGTTTTTTTCAGTGAATTTCTACGTTTTTTTAAATGTTAATTTCATATTTGAATGTTTCTAAAACCTATATTTTTTCTAATATTTTAAAAATATTTTGGAACTCTATTATACTACTTTTTTTAACTTAAAAAATTATGTAATGTTTTATATCTTCCCCCAAAAATATGTATATATTTTTTTTGGGGGGAGAAAACTGCACTCCCATACCTGTAGCGTATCAAGCTCCATCACCACATGAATCCTATCCGCCATCTTGCTAAACTCATAAATGATGCGCATTTCCTATCCGACGACTTCGTCTCACTGCGTCCCAGGTAACATCATATATGCATGAAGTCACCCCAAGTGCTACTTTACTATCTGACGGGTACGCAGTACCAAGCCAGTGTTACGTCATGTACGTATGGGGTCGCGCCCGCTGCACTTTGCGTATGCGACAAGTACACGCTGCCAGGCCCTGTGTTACTTCACAGACTTATATTATCACGCCGGGTACGCCGTTCCCTTTTTTTTGTCTCAAAAGTATATCTAAATAACTTTAAACAGTATATGAGAGCAAGCGATGATATAAAATATTTTAAACATTTATATATTTCTAACTGTAATAAACTTAGACTATGATAAATATATTTTGTCAAAATCGCGTTTGGTGCGACCTCCTTGCGTGCTCGCTGTGCGATTGTCATGTGACCTTAAAAAAAACATTTGATTGGTTCATAACATTTCCCATTTTAACAGTTGGATGGCCCCACCCATTTTACTCATTCTCTCTACAGGGTTTGATGAGAGACACCTCTTCTGCTTAGAAAGCTTTTTTGAAAAGTGTTTTCCTGTATACACATATCTTATACTACACACAACATGCAACGATCATCTTGATCAATATTCATGCTCTGTACATTAGCCTTCTACCTGTGATTGCCATGCATCTCAAACATTCCATCAAAAAACAAATATGTGTTACACGATGCCCCTGGGGTCTGTATGTGCACATTATTGTGCTCCCTTTCGGCCTCTGTATTCGTGGTTCTAAGAAGTATCAGGAGCCACGGGCAGACTGCACATCCTAGATCACATGTGACGAACAGTAAACAGCAATGTGTAGATTTATTTTGCTGTACGCTCTGTTGTCAGGCTTTACCAATATAGTAGTGTGTTATATGTGAGACTTTCAGATTCACATTTGACATGCATTGCTTGACTGTAATGAGTGTTATCACTGTGTATGACTTAGCCTCACTGCTGAACCTCCCTCCATCAGAGCCCATTCACATGTGTTCGCTTCACGATAGCAACACTTTCGATAACACCGCACACTAGTGACATGCGTTTCTGCGCATATCCACAACCTTGACACCGACATATAATGTTCACCATTCAATCTTTTCAAACACCATCTCACTAACAATAGTTTCTGCCCTCCTGACAGATGCTACACTAATCTAAATTGCACACTCTGTGAGGTCAAAACTACAAAAGAAACACACATAAGTACACTTCCTGGCCAGACAGGAACTGAACAACACCTAGATCCCCGGAATAATTATTCACACCCCTACGCTGGCCTGGCGTACGCAAGCCCAGCCCACTGTGCGCACGTATAAATAGGATAATTATGACGCAACATGTCCCAGTTCTTTCACACTGCCTCAGGTGATATAGCCAGATCCACCTCGCATATCACAGTGCTCAAAAAAAAAATTGATCCATGAGGTGTACACCATCCTGGCAATCAACATGGGCTCTAAATTGTGAGCCCTACTGCCCATCATCTACGAAAGGGATCCATGAGGTGTACACTATCCTGCAATCAACACTCCATCTGAATTAGGAGCACTGCTGCCTGTAGTGTTTGCTCACACAACAATGACAGCAGGTAAGCAGAGCGGCCGGGGTGCACAGGGCCTCCAATTGAGCGCGGTGCGGTGGGACGGGTGGGGTGCATCACCCTGGCTGTGCAGGTGCAAACAAACTATGTTATGTTATGTTATCGATATTTGTTATGCGCACAGCTGCTCCAGCTAAGGAGCGTCCTGGCGCAGTTGCCGTGCGTAATGATGTGATCCCTGACCTCATTCAATCTCATCCTGCTGGACCATACTGTAGGCCTGAGCCAGCAGGCAGCGCTGCCCTACAGACACCTCTTGAGCGTGGTGCTGTGGGAGGGGTGGGGTGCATCAGCCAGAGTGCGCACATGCGAATAAGCGATGTTGCCATGTGTAATGATGTGATCTCAGACCTCATTCAGTCACATCTCTGTCTCATTTTAAAGACCTGCTGTACCATATTGTAGGCCTGAGCCGACGGGCAGTGCTGCCCTACAGACACCTGTTGAGTGCAATGCTGCTGGAGGGGTGGGGTGCATCACCCTGAGTGCGCACATGCAAAAAAGCAATGTTGCTGTGCGTAATGATTTGATCTCTGACCTCATTCAGTCACATCTGTCTCATTTTAAGAACCTGCTGGACCGTACTGCAGGCCTGAGCCAGCAGGCAGCGCTGCCCTACAGACACGTGGCATTGGGTTTTAGGACACTGTAGTGAGCTCGTTACTAAGTGTACATGCACAAAGGCTTCCGCCACTGCATTACACGTGCACATTATGCTTCAAGAAGAACATGCCTCAACTGGCAGTTTGAATGTTTCTGAGGATTTAGAGAAACAAAAGAAAAAGTATGTCCACCTGGAAATGACGACTTTAATGCTTACTTAATATCTAAGATCTAATACCATTCCGTTGGGATTACAGGTTAGGAACATCCCAGGGGTTTTCACAGATAATCCCAAATATATCACTAACTTCAGCCATATACACATGCTCGAGACATTGGCTGGTCCTTGGTATAGAAACAGCTGCAGAAGAGTTTAAAAAACTGGCCGATCTAATTAAAGATTTGAAGAAACAGATAAATGAAAGTAGTACTGTCCCAGACGCAAAAAAACTTCTAGAAAAGGTTGAAAAAATGGTTCTTGAATTCCACCGTATTGAACATAATGAGAAATCTAACAAAGTTAAGAAAGACATTAAATCATTTACACCGGAACGTACCTATCCCTATCTTAACAAGGATTTTTATATTAATCGCAATTTCAACCACAACCCACAAAATCCAAGACCGTGGGGTAGATTTAATAGAAGGAACACTGTGGTAGGCTTTACTGACTCCTCAGCTGAATCATCAGATAATACAGACTCTGGCGAAGGCCCTAGTGCCCCCGTACGAAATCAAACTACTCATCTTTTATCGAGAGGCAACTCAGAACCTCCCAAAAGAGGTAGAGTGAAAAAACAACAGAGGTGGTACAATCCCCCGGGAGAGAGACAAACCAGACAGAAATTCTACCAGTGGTAACCGAAACTGATAATTCAGACATGACCATTCCCCTGTTTAATTTGTCCAACCATAACCTCTCTAGTCAGGAAATTTCTATCCTAAGCAAAGGCTTATCCTTTGTCCCTACCACATACCCGAAATTTCTGGATCTTCATTCAGAACTACTGAGTTTCTTCTGTAAGATTAGACTCTGGGCATTTTTTGAATTAAACCCTTCTGAACCTAAAACAGTTACTACACCCTTCAGACCCCCTTCTACCTTTTCCCCTACAGAAAATATGATTCCAAAAGAAATCATCACCTTTGAAAAGCTTATTCTGAAGGAAACCACTGATATGGCTAAATCACACCTCTTCATTCCTTATAATATTTCTTTGGAAGAAAAATTAGCCACCTTCTCACTTAGGAACAACAATAGCCTTGTCATCAAACCTGCTGACAAAGGCGGTGGTATTGTGCTACAAAATATGGATGCTTATAAATCAGAGGTTATAAGACAAGTCTCTAATACAGATCACTACTGCAGACTCCCGACCAATCCCACCTGAGGCCTGCAGACTCTCATTTAACAAATCACCAGTGAGGCATTTGATACCGGGTTCCTGAGCAAACATGAGCTTGATTTCCTAAATGTGACCAACCCAAGGACCCCGGTAATCTATACCCTCCCAAAGATTCATAAAAGACTGAATAGTCCCCCAGGTCGACCATTGGGTCGGGCTGTGGGTCGGTCCCTGAACCACTGGGACATTATGTTAACTTCTTTCTAAGAGACTTTGTGCCCAACACCATTTGTTTCGTTAGGGACAGTATGCACATGATCAATTTAATTGAGAACCACCATTTCGACCCTGAGAGAGAGACTCTATGCACTTTGGACGTAGAGTTTCTCTACACCAACATACCGCAAAGAGAGTCACTCTTGGTAATGGAGGCCATACTCAATAAAAGACCACGACCACATATAGTACCCACTTTATTTATTGTACAACTGCTTGAAATTTGTCTGACACAGAATTTCTTTATGTTTGATAATAACTACTATCAACAGGTCCGTGGTACATCCATGGGTGCGATTTTTGCACCGACTCTAGCCATTCTGTACATGGATTGGTTAGAATGTAATACTATCCTCAATGATACGAACCCATTCCACTCTGGGCTATTAACGTGGAAGAGGTATATAGACGATATCTTCCTCATCTGGGGAGGTTCAGCGGATGCCCTCCCAGCCATGTTACACTGGCTTAACAACAACTGTAATGGCCTCACTTTTACATTGACACATAGCCGGACTAGTATTCCATTCCTAGACCTTTGCATACAACATAAGGATGGACTGCTTTTTACATCTTTGTTTCGGAAACCAACAGAAAGAAATACGCTACTGAGCTATAGTAGCTGCCATCCCAGGGCCCTGAAAGATAGTCTCCCCTACTCTCAATTCTTGAGATTGAGAAGAAACTGCTTTCAGAAAAATGACTATTTTACTGAGGCTAACATCCTCTCAGCTAAACTCAGATCCAGGGGTTACCCACGCCGCCTGGTCAAAAATGCAATGAAGAGGGCTTGGTACTGCCCTCGTGAGACCTTACTAGAGCCTAAACCCAAGAAACCATCCGAGAAACTAGTATGCGTCACAACCTACTCCACCATTTCCAACAGAGTCAGAAAAAGTATAAAGAAAAACTGGCACATTCTTAACTCTGGACCACTTAACTGGGAGGCTCCCTTATTCGCATTCAAAAAGAATAAAAATTTGAAAGACCAGTTGGTGAGGGCAGCTCTCCCCCGACTACTACCATTGATACCACTATAAATGATCTCTGGGGTTTTCCAACTTTGAAAGGCCATTTTAAATGTGGCGTGTGTGTGGTCTGTGACCTGTGTATTGATTGCAAGGAATTTGAATTCAATGATGTGAAAAATGAGCTCAAGACTTTCACTAATTGTAACAGCTGCAACATTGTTTATGCAATCTTTTGTCCTTGTAATCATATTTATGTGGGCCAGACTAAACAAAAAATCAAACTGAGAATCTCACAGCATCGCAGCCGGATTAAATGCAGAACGGCCAATGCCCCTCTGGTGGAACATTTCATTGTCAAGGGGCATAATGAAAACGAAATTCGATGGACTGTGATCAGTCAAGGGACTTTACCCCCAGGAGGTGGTGATCTGGCAAAAATGCTCAACCGGGAAGAGTTAAAATGGATATTAAAAACGGACAGTTTGAATTCTGGCTTAAATCTTCGAGAAGACTGGACCAGTTTGATTTAAAATCATTGATTGCTTGCTTTGGTCACTTTTCATGATACAATGTTAATTGGGGCTTGTCAGTCGAAAATGCTTTTGTATATGTAATGTTCATATGAAATGTACTTTATTTTAATTGTTTTAGAAACACTTCACTAATAGGCACAATCACTTATAATTCTTTTACTTCCTTCTCTATTCATGCTCTGCCCTCCTTAGCGCACCGTCGTTTATGTTCATGCCCTAACCCACCCTCGTACTTCTTTTATTTCTATGCCCTCAGCATGACCAATCAGACCCCACTTCCTCAAACATAACGTAGCTCCTCCCCGCAATCCTGGATGCATTGCACAGGAAGTTACCACAGCCGACTGAACCGGTAAGAGCCCATGAGCAGTCTCCGGTCCACCCCTCGCTTCACTCGAGTGATTAGGGGCTTATACCTTCCTGTCCTTTCTTTCCATACAGGCACTTCCAAATTACTGAGCCTCGATCCGCGATTCTCCGCGGTACAGATCCGCACCCGATTGTGGTAAGCATTCGAATTGAGGGCTCCCCTAGTTTAAATTGCATATGTTGGTATCCTAATTGTTGTTTAAACTCTATCTCCCCGTAGGGTTGCTTAATCCTTAAACCCGACATTTTACTGAAACGAGGCACACGTCCGGCTCAACCTGAGCCTTTCGGGGAATCTATCCTCGGTAAGCACCAGTGTTGCGCGCCAGCCGCGCCGTGCTTTAATTACTCCGTCTGCATGATTTTTTAAACCACATTCTTCATTAATGCGCCGTTTCTCACTTAGTCTTCACTGCGTCTTCTGCACGGCTTTCACTTAGCTTTCACTGCATCGTCCGCACTGTCTTCACTTCTTAAAGGATCCCGACACAATGTGTAATAGTCACATAACTATCCCCGCGATACGGACTCTGCCTTGACACCGTTTACCTTACAACCCTATACGTTGTCATGTATTCTCAGGCTCCTTATCCTTCATTTCAATGGACACAGCTCCTTGTGGCTTCATGACGCTTTGAGATTACGGGTAGTTCCGAATGGTTAATCCAAATTAATCACAACGTAGCCTCACCGTGTGATGTTAACATGGTGTCACTGTAAGTGCCTTCATACTGTGTGCACAACTTATTTTAAACCATTCCTACACAGTTAATTTTTAAATCATTCCCACACAGTCACTTGATTAATCCATGCCTTTTCTATTCCCTGTACCAATTCTTTCCTTCTTTTTCCTTCCTTCTCCTCCATAGGCAATAGAGGCTTTCTATCTTTAGGCATGTATGTAATGTCCTGATGATGGTCCCCATGATCTAAAAAGTGGGACCGAAACGCCGTCGACCCTTTAATCACTTTATGCATAAAAATGACATGTATTGTGAATATGTGAAAGTGTTCTTTTGAGATTTCTGTGTATTTGTAATATTACAGAAAATTGCTGCTTTTGCCTAAAAGCCCTGTTTTGTTCTTTGCATCGCTCACTGTACTGATCTGTATGTGCTTGGGTACAGGCTTGTGCCCCACTACGGTGAACTGCTGAAAGAATCCTTTTTCCGTGTATATTCTAATAAGTAAAGATTGAGACCTCTGTCCGGCTGGACATGTCGAATTGAATATAGAACCGACTGTCGCTATATTTATTTTGCTTTAGTATTCCGTATGCATGGGACCACTGTTGTTTTTGGAAAAAAAAAAACACTTTTTTTTTTTTTTAAAGCGTTTTATAAAGCGCATGGCTGCACAACTGTGTATCCCCGCGCTAATTGCTGACAAAAACTCCTTACAGCTCACCGAGACAGAGAACAGAAAAATGTTAATGGGGGAAGAGATGAGTTTTTAGTTTAGCTCTAAAAAGGATTTCTGATGGTTCCATTCTCAGATGAACTGGGAGGGCATTCCAATGTTTTGCTCCGAGGAAACGAAAGGAGCGGCCACCCAGTTTTGCTCTATTGATCCAGGGAAGTTTGAATTGTGACATACCCGAGGATCTGAGGTTTCTGGTAGGGCGATGGATAGTTAGAAGATTTCTCAAATAGGTAGGTCCTTTGTTGTGTGCAATTTTATGGGCATAGCATAGACTCTTAAATCTAATTCTTTCTCTAACTGGAAGCCAGTGTAGCTTAGACAAGGTTGCTGTAGCGGATGTTCTTTTTGGTAAACCCAATACCATGCGGGCGGCCGCATTTTGAATGCATTGAAGCTGGTGCAGTTGTTTTTGGTTCACACCTAAAAGGAGAACGTTTCCGTAATCCAGGTGGGGCGTTATTAGTGCATGCACTAACGTTTTTCTTGCTTCAATGGGAATAAGATCAATAGTTTTACGCAAGATTTTTAACGTGCCCATACATTTGCCAATTGTTTTATTAACTTTTGATCTTCCCGACAAATCCGAGTCAATCATTATTCCTAGGTTTTTGACCTTTTCGACTGGGTGGGGGCACTCGCCCAGTGTAGTAGGCCACCAAGCCTGGGACCATATTGAGGTTTTATTCCCTACCACTAGCACCTCCGTTTTGTCACCATTTAAACGGAGGCAGTTATTATCCATCCAGGTGGCGACCGCAGCCATGCAGCTAGAAAAATTGGTGGCAAATTTTTCGCTGTCTGGAGTGAGCTTGAACATGAGCTGGGTGTCGTCAGCATAGCTGACAATGCCCACCCCAAAATTCTCTACGACTCGAGCTAGGGGTTCCATATAGATGTTGAACAAGGTAGGGCTCAAACTAGAGCCCTGTGGGACCCCATAGCTGACGTCGCGAGAAGATGACTTGAAGGGTGGGCAGTGTATTTGGAATGATCTTTTGGAGAGAAAAGATTTGAACCAGGCAAGGGCATGATCCCTTACTCCAATGTCTGATAGTCGGGACAACAGAGTGTCATGAAGCACAGTGTCGAAAGCTGCACTTAAGTCAAGCATGACAAGTGCAGCTGTCTCCCCCTCATCTACCATCTTGCGAATGCACTCCGTGGAGTAAAGAACCGCGGACTCCATGGAGTATCCAGGTCTAAAACCTGATTGTGTGGGATGAAGTATGTTTCCTTCTTCTAGAAAAGCCATCAGTTGTCTTGATACCATGACGGAAGGTGCTTATGCATTATGCTTCTAGCATGCGCTCTGTTCCTTTCTATATAAACCTTTGTATTACGTATAATTATTTAACCTTGTGAATTCTCGAGCACTCCATCTCCTCTTTGAACCATGATTACTACTAACAGTTGGTAGATCGTACTTCGTAAACAAAGGATTCACTCAATTCCTAATTTCTATCGAGCTTGAAATAAACCTTCATTTACCTCCAGACGTTTCCACCATTAAATTATTCCTCCCTTTTCAGACATTCCATTGATTGCCTCAAGAAGGGCGGAGCGGGAGCTGACCCCGCAATGATGTCCTGGGCATTCTGACACCTTCCGTCATGGTATCAAGACACCATCCCCGACCAGACGTACCCCGGACTTGGAGCTTGCACAAACACATCGTGGGACACACCGATGGCAGGTGAGCAGTGAAACCTCGGTGTGCAAGACCTGCAATGGAGCACAGTGCAGGGCAAGGGGCTGGGATGCAGCACCCTGGGTTTACAGGTGCATGCAAGCAATTTTCCTGTAGCTAATAATGTAGGACTATGTTATCAAAGAACGGCGATAATATTATCACCACTTAAGTGGCAGGAAACTGCTGCTAAAGTGGCTATAATGGGCTTGATAATATGCCCTTGTGAATTCCCATAGAAGCCCAGGTTCACACCAGAACCTGGGCTTCTATGGGAATTCACAAGGGCATATTATCAACCCCTTATCGCCACTTTCCTGCCACTAAAGCGGAGATAATGTTATCACCGTTCCTTGATAATATGGCCCATAATCTCTGGCCTCATGTGTTTCATTTTGAGGACTTGCTGAACCACACTCTTTCTCGCAGACCCCAGCGTCCTAGACAAACGGGTGACGGGAGGGTAAACACTAAGGGCTGTGCAGTAGGGCGACACTCTGTCTCCTCCTCCCTCTCTTCTTTTGACTCCTGCTCCCCTTCTCCCTTCCACCCACTCCCCCTTCCTTCCATTCTCAGTATCGTCCTTTATTCGGACTACCTTTCTTTACCTCTTCCACAAGGCACGCATACGTATGTTTTATTTTTGTCTTGCAGGTTTGCTACGCTGCTTCCACTGGAGTCCAACCCACGTTTTTTTATTATACTGTTTCTTCTATTAAAGTTACTTTTCTATTTATTTGTGTTTTAATAAATGTACCTTTTTTTTCAAATAAATAAGTGACTGAGACCTTGACCTCGGTCACAGGCCCGCACTCCCCCCCACAGCTCCTGCAATCTGCGGCTCCCCCTGGTCCCCTGCCTCGTGGGTTTGAGGCCACTGTGGGCCACTGCCAGAATTCTTGCTCTGATCTTTTTTTATTTTTCTGAGTACTACTGTGTGCTACTGCCAGAATTCTTGCTCTGATCGTATTTTATTGTTCTGAGTACTATTGTGTGCTACTGCCAGAATTCTTGCTCTGATGGTATTTTATTTTTGGAGTACTATTATGCGCCCTGTATTTCTCTTGATTCCACGCCTGCCTGCTTCTTGCTGTATTTCTCTGGCCCCCTCGCCGTCCACACCCCTTGCTTCCCGCCTCTGTTCTCCTGGCCCCTCCCCTCTCCTTGCACCCGGCCTCCCGCCCGTTTTTCCACCTTCCAGCTGAGCGTCCCTCCCCTCCCCTACAAATGCAGACCGCTGCGCAGTCACGGAGCGGATGCGCCGAAGGCGCACCAAAGTCAAGCCCGTCTGCGCCCGTCCATGCCTGGACCTCGCCCAGCGCCAGGACCCCTGGACCCCGCAAACGCCACGACCTCGACCTCGACGCCAGCCCCCGCTACGACTCCAGCACCCTTCGCGCACTCAACACTGGACGATCACGCACCTGCTGCAGGACGCCCAAAGTGCACCCATGGACCTTTCTCCTGCCGGAACTGCAGCTTCACAAGCACCAGCACCCGGCCCGCCAAACCACCTACCACCAAACCCAACCACCTCAGATGCATCCTCCTCAACACCCGCTCTGCCTACAAACAAGCAGTCGAACTCTGGGACCTTCTCGACTCTGCCTACCCAGACGTCGCCTTCCTGACAGAGACCTGGCTGAACCCCACCTCAGCTCCCGACATCACCATAGCCATCCCGGAAGGCTACAAGATCACCCGAAGGGACTATACCAACGCCGTAGGAGGAGGAACCAACAGCGTCCACAGGAACACCCTCAGAGTCTCCATCAACATCGACGACACCCTCTGCACCGCCCAACACATGCACTTCCAGATCCACACCAACCCCAACACCACCCTCAGAGAAACCCTCATCTACAGACCCCCGGGACCCCGACCTCAGTTCAGCGTCTCCATCGCCGACTTCGTCAGCATTCATACCTTCACCTTCGGACTACATCCTCCTCGGGGACCTGAACTTCCACCTCAAGAACAACAATGACACCAACTCCACCACCCTGATCGACAACCTTGCCAACTTCGGACTCAGGCAGCTTGTGACAACACCCACCCACGCCGCTGGCCACACGCTTGACCCCATCTTCACCGCAAGCCCCCACGTCACCTTCAACCACACCACGAACCCCACTGGACCGACCACCACTGCATCCACTTCACCTTCAGGAAGCCTACCATGCACCACCGCACCCAACAGATGCCTCGACACTGCTGGAGCCAAAGTCGCCGCAGACCAACTAACCACCACCCTCGCTCAGAGCCCACCCGCCGGCCCCACCGACCCGGACACCGCCACCCGCAACCTCAGAAAATTAATCCACGACTGCGCCAACACCCTCGCCGCACTCAAGGCACCCTCCAACAGCCACTCCAGCAAGAAAGCCACCTGGTTCACCGAAGACCTCCAGACCTCTAAACGAACATGCCCAAAACTGGAGAAGAACCGGCAGCACCAAAACCGCCCTCATTGCCGCCAACAATGACTTCAGAACACTGCTTGACAATGGAGAAACAGCGGCCATTATCCTCCTAGAACTATCAGCCGCCTTCGACACGGTCTGCCACCACACACTGCGAACACGCCTACACGACGCCAGGATTCAAGAGAAGGCCCTGGACTGGACCACATCCTTCCTCTCCGGTAGAACTCAGAGCGTCCAACTCCCCCCCCTTCCGCTCCAACACCACCGAGATCATCTGCAGCGTACCACAGGGCTCTTCCCTCAACCCAACACTATTTAACATCTACATGGCTCGCCCGCGTCGCCCAACTGCACGACCTCAACATCATCTCCTACGCCGACGACACCCAGCTGATCCTCTCCCTCACCAAAGACCCTCTCACCGCCAAAACCAACCTCCACGACGGAATGAAGGCCGTTGCCGAATGGATGAATAGCAGCCGACTGAAGCTGAACTTGGACAAGACGGAAGTCCTCATCCTCTGCTCCACCCTTTCAGCCTGGGACAGCTCCTGGTGGCCGACAACGCTTGGAACAGCCCTGACACCCACCGACCACGCAAGCAACCTAGGGGACATCCTTTACTCCACCCTCTCCATGACTTAACAGGTCAACGCCATCTCCTCATCCTGCTTCAACACCCTCCAAATGCTGCGCAGGATTTTCAAGTGGATCCCCACCAAAACGAGAAAAACAGTCACGAGGCCCTCGTCACTAGCAGGCTGGAGTATGGAAACGCACTCTACGCAGAAACATCAGCCAAATTCCTGAGACGACTTCAACGCATCCAGAGCGCCTCGGCACGTCTGATCCTCAACATCCCCCGCCACATCACACCCCACCTGAGAGACCTGCACTGGCTCCCCGTCAACAAGAGGGTAACCTTCAAGCTCCTCATCCACGCACACAAAGCTCTCCACAACCCCGGCCCTACATATCTCAACAGACGACTCAGCTTCTACATCCCCACCCGCCAGCTCCGCTCCGCTCCGCCGGCCTCGCCCTCACCACAGTCCCCCGCGTCGGAAGAATGCCCGCCGGCAGCAGATCTTTCTCCCATCTCTCCCCCAAGACCTGGAACACCCTCCCCACCAACCTACGGCAGACCCAAGACCTAATGGCCTTCAGAAGCCTCCTCTAGACCTGGCTCTTTGATCAGTAGCACCCATCTCCCCCCCCCAGCACCTTGAGACTCTAACGGGTATATAGTGCCCTTTACAAGTGCCTTGATTGATTGATTGATTGAGTGTATAGGTCTTCTTTTTTTGACAACACATGTCTATTATTTATTGTAAAAATCATCTGTTTATAGGAGATTTTAAGGACAAATGTATCTAATATTAGAGTGCACCTATCTAACATAATCTAACTGACTATTAGACAAATGAAGCCTGGGTAATTGTACAACTGCAAGAGTTCTATGAGTGTTTCACTTTACAACGCCATAAGTACTGCACATGGGATTACCGAACAAAGAAGGCACTGCCTAGTACCACCAGAGGCTTCAGGGACTGCTGAGGCCTACCCTGCATATTTAAATAAATCCCCAGAGTGTGGCGATCCCCGGACTTCAGTTAGCCTTGAACCCCCGAACAATTAGTAAACAATACCCGGGAAGGTGGCGGTCCCCTTGGCTGCAAAACGTCTCTGTGCCCTTCTGCGCCTAATTTACATGTGACATTAAGATCCCCAGTCCTACAGAGACCCCGCAATATATTAATTGGATTGGCCACGGAACATTACCCACCAGGGGCCTCATTTAAATGAACCGGTGAGACCCCACTTTTTTTTTGTTTCTTTTTTTCTCTCCATTTTTGACCATCTGCATCCCCTCTATTAAAGCGATACGAGGTTTTCCTCTTACTTCAAGTAGTCAAACAAGTATTTGCTATCACAGGGTGGAAGCTATGCATCCGCCCTCTAATAGCAAACCAAATGTCCTGCGAATGCACAACCCAGGACATTGTATGACCTGTGCCTGACATGTCGCCCTCCCTAGGACCATGATGCATTTGTTAGTATAAACGCATACTAACACTACTTACGCATGTGTAGTAAAGCGACCAGAATGTTGTGAAGAAGCAGTGGAAGCGCAACATATTAATCCTACCAGAAGTTGGATGACAGTTCAATGAGCCCACGACCCTGTCATGAGTAGAAACAGCTACACGAAGAAAACTGGTCGTAACACAACACAGGCAATTTTGAAATATTGGTGAGTGGTGCTTTCTTTTTACCTTCTCCCGCTGGTTGCTAAATTTATGTAGTAAAGAGGCAGACAGCAGTGGATCCAATAAGTAGATTTATTACAAGAAACAAGACACCTGAAACAACCACCAACAGGAGCAGACAGCAAGGCAAAAGTCTTCTCCATCACCATGTACAAACTCCGCAAGGTTCCCCTCCTGACAGCCCTACATTCTAACATTACATACTTAGATTCTAATAGAATTATACTAACATTCTACTATGACTTACATTGGAATGCTACACAGAGCACATGACTTTACAGCAATGAGCTCATGGTTTCATCCACGAGTCTTGAGACTGGTAGGGGTAAGTATTTTGATTCCCACTCCCTAAATTGTATAAACGTAAACTAACACTTCTTCATCACTTTACATCAATGAGCTCACAATTTAGGCTCACGGTTTAATCCCTGAGTCTTCACACCAGTAGGGGTGAGTAGTTCGCCTCCCATGCCCTATATATTATAAACGCATACTAACACTACTTACACACTTATACTACAGCAGCTAGTATCCTACAGCACCCAGAGCCCATCACTTTACAGCAATCAGCTGTTTGATCCCTGAGTTTTCACACCGGTAGGCGGGAGTACTTCGCTTCCCACTTCCAGTATAGTATAAACGCACGGTACGGGTCAGTAGTTCGCTTCCACTCCCTCTATGGTATAAACGCCTACTAACACTACTTACACACATATAGTACAGTGCCCAGAGCCCATCATTTTACAGCAATCACCTCGATTTTATCCCCAAGTCTTTACATCGGTAGGCGTAACTACTTCACTTCCCGCTTCCGGTATACTATCAAACCACAGTAGCGGCCAGTAGTTCGCTTCCCACTCCCTGTATGGTATAAACGCCTACTAACACTACTTGCACACGTATGCTACAAACACTAGACCACATCACTTTACAGCAATGACCTCACGGTTTAGACTCTCGGTTTCATACCTGAGTGTAGCACCATATCATATCAGCACCATGCCACTCTGAGCAACACCGCACTTTCAGACCGGTAACAGTGACTACTTCGCTTCACACTCCCCCACAAAGCTTACACTACTCCTACCCTCCTTTCCTACTTTTTTCACCCTTTTTTTTCCCTTACTCGCTTCAACGGATTCACAAAATGGCTCCAACACTTCCTAGTTGCAACACCATCACAGCCAATTAGCAGCAAGCTCCTGCTCGTAACGCCTCAGCCAATCAGATGGCTGAATTCCCAAATATTGATATCTGTAAATTTCGATATTTCTCAAAAACTACTTACCGGATTTACACCAAATAAACAAAAGCGTGCTTTCTACACCAAGACCATTCTCCCTGCCAAATTTGAGGTAATTTTGCTCACCCGTTCGACCTGTAGCCTTGTCTAAACTTTCCTATAGAAATTAACCTGGAGAAAACATGTTTTGGGACCCCCCCTTATATCTTGGCCCCCCTTAACGAATCACCCCCAAACTTTCAACATAGGAGCTGATATCAACAAAGAATTTGTTTTAAACATTTTGTGAAGATTCGTCAATTGGCGCCAAAGTTATTGGGAATAGAATGTTGCCCTTTTCTTATGGTAACTAGGTCCTCTCAAGACAAGACACAGGACACTCCAATTAGTAACAAGGGGATTGGGTCAAAATGCATCACAGAGGGTTTATGAGGTTGAATAAACCCCCTTGTTACTAATTGGTGTGTCCTGTGTCTTGTCTTGAGAGTGCGACTCTACTATATACTTTTCGTGGGATATATATATCCATTTTATAATAGGAATTCACTAAACAACAGTGCATCAATGAACTGCTACCTGTCTGACAGGAGGGTGACTAACCGTCCGTAAATTTCACGGACCGCTCGTTATTTGGAGCCTCATATCCGTTGTCCATAAGGATTTCTTTTGTTCGTAATTTCTGACATTAGAACGAGCTGCCCCCTGCAGACACCCTGAGAGTTCTGTAACTCCCACTGCAGGGGCCAGCTCGCGCTCCTGCTGTGCTCAATGGCCTACAGCAGCCCCTCCCCAACCTCGTGCAGACTGCTATCAGCCCGTTATAATTCTATATGTCTGTCTAATTATCCCAAACAGAATTATAATGGGCCTCTTTGCGCTTTTAAGTTTCACATGATGCCATGTGCAGACTCCAGCATTCAGGAAGTATTTGGTGCTTGATTTTCTCCCCACAACAATCAGAATATTTGAAAGGAGTCAATCTCTGACTGTGAGTCAGAGAATGACCTCTCAAAACAATGTTCAATAAACACAGACAGTATTTGCCCTGCTTGGCGCTCATCTGTGAAATGGGACAACCCAGTACTGTAACCAAATAAATAAATTATAATGATGCGAAATACCCCAAAAAATGTAAAGGCAGTTGCTCAAAGCTATATGAATGCCAAATAAACGTGAAGTCAACGACCTAATATAAATTTACGTTTATTTATTTATTTATTTATTTATTTATTTATGGGCTTATAAAGCGCTATGAATAAACTCCCGAGGGAGTATCTCCGCGCTGTAGCTGCCAGTGCAAAACTGAAAAAGGGAGCGGAAAGTTGAGAGTGCTGTAAACAAGGAACACTTTAAAATGAACCAAACAGAAACGTTTTTAAATGTTTTCTAAATTGACAGTGGTCATTACATTGCCTTAGTGACAACGGAAGTGAGTTCCACAATTTGGGACCCACAACAGATAATGCTCTTCCACCCAACCTGGTTTTCGTGATCTTGGGAACATTTAGTAGCAATTGGTCACTAGATCTAAGGGCACGGATGGGAACATAAGGAATAAATTTGTTCGCCAAATACTCAGGTCCCAATTGGTTGAGGCCCTTGTGTATCGTACAACATGTTTTAAACTTCACTCGTTGACGTATTGGCAACCAGTGAAGCTCATGAAGTAACGGTCTGGAGGGGGATCTAGGGGGTGCATTTAACACCAGCCTAGCTGCCGTGTTTTGCACCACCTGCAAACGGTCCAAAACCTCCTCGTTTGCACCTGCCAGAAGGCCGTTACAATAGTCAAGCCGACTAATGATCAAAGCCTGGACCAGAGTTTTCCTATGAGAATCAGGGAGGAAAGGAAAGATTTTACGAAGGAGGCCAATCACATGAAAGCATGCTCCTACAGTGATGTTAACATTTTGCTTCATGGTTAGCTCTGGTTCAAGTCTGACACCCAAGTTCTTGACCATAGTTTTTGGCACAGGGACTGGCCCCAATTCAGAGGGCCACCATTCAGGGGACCATTGAATCCTGGCTTCACCAAAGAGCATCACCTCTGTCTTTCCAACATTGCATTGTAAAAAGTTGGATGACATCCACCTTGCAACTGCCTTCATCCCATCGGAAAAAGATTGTAAAATATCCGAGGTGAGAGTTTTAAAAGGGAAGAGCAGTTGCGTATCGTCCGCGTAGGACACTGGACAGAAACCAAAAGCTCTAGTAACATCTGCCAAGGGGGCCACATAGGTGTTAAATAGCGTAGGGCTCAAACAAGAGCCCTGTGGAACCCCCTTGGAAATGCTAACTTCCTCCGATTTAAAATCACCCATGATGACAGATTGGGTGCGATTGGAGAGGAAGCTTCTGATCCAGTCCAGTGCCCTTCCGCCGATTCCACTCGCAGACAGTCGTTCGATCAAGATGGTATGGGAAATCGTATCGAACGCTGCCGATAGATCCAGTAACACCAGGACAACAGAATAACCTCTGTCCTGGTATAACCGTAGATCGTCAGTTACCGACATTAAAGCTGTTTCAGTACTAAATTTAGGTCTGAAACCTGACTGCGAGGGATCGAGACTACCGGAATGTTCTAGGTAGTTAGATAGGTGTTTATTGGTGTGCTTTTCGATGATTTTCCCTAGGAAAGGTAGAAGGGGAATAGGCCTCAAGTTGGACATGTTAGACCAAGGAATAGATGTGTTCTTCCTAATAGGTCTAACTAGGGCTTTTTTCCAGGCCAATGGGACCACTCCAGAAGCCAGTGATAGATTTACCAGTCTCTGCACATCAGGACCTAGTAAACTCCCCAGCGGACCCATAAGTCTGGCTGGAAGTAAGTCTGCCGGACTTCCGCTTTTAATATCAGAAAATAGTTTCTGAACTTCCAGCAGTGATATTTCAGGGAATTCGTTAAAGGCATAAGTATTAGTAGAAGTTGTCAGGAAGGGGGTCCAACTGTCTAGGCTAGTTAAGTCAGGACCTAGTGCTTTTATTTTATCATAAATAGCCTCAATTTTCTCTGAGAAAAAACAGGAAATACTGTCACACAGGGGTTGTGACTTCTACTTATGTTGGTTGCCTATTTAAGTACTCATATACTATTGTGTGACCTCCTCTGATGAAACTTACCTTTTGTCCTGAATTTTGACCCTTTGTCTTGAAATTTCACACTCACCATCCTGAATTTGCACCCATGCTAGTTGATCATCCTGTCTGGCAGGATCGTCCAAGCCCTTTCAAACAAGACCTTTCTCTGTCAATGACATTCTTTTGTTCGTTTTTTCTATAACTAGTTCTAAAATGCAAGTTTGCCATTGTAGGTTCTATTCCCCAAAAATCCCACCATAACCCTTGGCTTTGTACTAGATCTCTGATTTGTGCGCAATAAAGAGTCCAGAGCCTAGCTTGTTGGTGGGTATCTGTTCACCTAATGCAGGGCACTAAACCTGCTCGTAAGTTTTCAAAGCTGCAGGGGGAGAATGGCGCCCGCAGTGGTGGCCAGCCCTGCGAGCTTTGAAGTGATTTAATATCACAATTACCCCCTCAGATTGATCTGCCTTATATTAACTATGGGTCAGCGTGTAGGCTGATTTAGCAAGCTAGTTAGGAGACAGTGCTTTACTCTTGGAAGCTCTCTGCAAAGCAGATTTCTAAAGGAAGCTGCTGAACTTGCACAAACATGCAATGAAAGCTGAACTGGCTGCATGCGGTATTCAAGTAAGGCAACGGTAATAACATGTTCACTTAATGCACATTTTATGTGATGCATGTATAAATGCACACGTAAAACAATTAGCTGATCATGGGCATTTATATAGAACACAAAACACTGAGTTGTTTCTTCCCACTTCATTACAAGTTTTATTTATTACTTGATTGAAATTTACAAATTTCACAACCACAGAAGAATAAACGTTTGACTTCGGCGTGCAGGGATTTGAATAGTTTGCCTGCGTTTACAAACCCTATACCACCGAGTTAGAAGTAGTTGTCTGCAGCAGGCAAAATAACCATTTGAAAAACCTTGCTACAGCTCAAAGTAAGACTGATCAATACAGTCAGAACTTTGCAGGAGAGCCTTAGCACTCGAGCAATCTATAGGCGTACAAACGTATGCTTGCTTATGAATCAGGATTCCAGGGGCCTCATTTATGAGGCCCCTTGCGCCATCGGAACTTCACTTTTCATGAAGTTCCGTGGCGCAGAAGCCTGCGTGGTATTTATCAGGCAGCAGTACGCCAGTTTTTGTGGTGTACTACTGCCTGATAAATATCAGTCCCTTTAACGCACTGTTCTGCGTTGAAGGGGCGTGCAATGGGTGTTGCTGGGGGCGTTCCCAGCAACATCCATGGCCTTTTGACACTGCCCCAGATTTACGAGAAATCGTAACTCTGAAGCAGTGCCAAAAGCTTACGCCTCCCCAGGGGAGGCGTAAGGGAGGCGCAACAGGGAGAAATGTCTTTATTTCTCCTCGTATTTCCTTTTGCTATGTGTGCTGCATTCTGCAGCACACATAGAAAGAGGAAAAGCCTCTTGTGATTATTTCTGTACAGAAAGGTTTCCCTTCCTGTTCAAAAATAATCTTCCCCGCAACGCAGGCACCCTTGCACCATTGTGCAAGGGTGCCTGCGCTGGCGCAGGCAGCCCATTGTGCGCCGGCGGAGGGGAAAAGGACAGGAATGCGCCGTAGCTTATAGATACGGCGCATTTCTGCCCTTTTCTTTTGCCTTAGGGAAGCGCAGCAGGAAGGCCTGCTGCGCTTCCCTACGGCAAAATGTCATAAATGAGGCCCCAGGGCCGGTGTAAACAGCGCACTCCGCGGGTGCCTGCCCGCAAAATTTGTGCAAAGTAAATCCTGATACAAAATATGTAGGCAAAAACACATACACACAGTCTGCACACCTAAGAATGGAGGAAAGCGTGCCTAGTTGGCAGGTTCTCCCCCAGTGCTAGGAATGAAATAAGGAACTGTGTCGTAACTTCACGCCTGCTGGATAACGCACCCGGTGGTATCACTCTTTAACAAGAGTGCGTTTTATTGCACACCAGTCAAAATGAGAGTTCATCAGGAAATTTATCATTGGTAAGCTTTCGTAGCTATGTGTGTCAGCCTGCAGGCCACAAGCCAAGATCTCTTCATGGCCAACATGTCTCTATGGTCAATACATGAGATGTTCCACTGTGCTCATTAATAAGAACAAATATTACTTTCAGTGCTAAAAGACTTTAAGACTGTGGTAAAAATGGCATCTTCAAAAACATAAGGGCATGAATGTATATAAACCTACGTGTGCATGCGTATGTATGATCATATTGCTTTTTTACACCAATGTGGCTCATTGTCTGGATTTTGCTTCAAACAGAGATGGCAATCCTAAGCGAATAGTGAAATTTGTCTGGAAAAATTTACTCCAAGGTTCATGGAAAGCAGGGCAGACCAAACAACATAAGATTTGCACAGTTGAGCTCAGCGGATCTAATGAGATCCATACGCTGGAGAGCAGATGACCACATCAGATACGTACAATGCTGTAAAGTGGACCTCATGGGATACGTACACTGGAGAGCAGGAGACCAGCTCAGATATGTATGGTCGAGTGCAGCTGATCTCACGGGATTCGGACATTGGAGAGCAAGCAATCACATCAGATATACACTGTGGACTGCAGATGCCCTCTTGTGATTCCTACGTTGGAGAGCACCAACCACATGAAATAGGCACATTGGAGTGCAGCAGATATCATGGGATCCGTAAATTGGAGAACAGGCGACCATATCAGTTAGGCAAGGTGGAGTACAGGGCTACCTTATGGGACTTATACATTGGAGAGAAGGTGACCACATGAGATAGACACAGTGGTGTACAGCGTACATCATAGGATTTGTAGATTGGAGCGAAAGCATCCATATCAGATACGCATGGTTGCGTGCAGTGGACCTCATTGATACATACATTGGGGAGCAGGCAATCACATCAGATGTGAGCTATGAAGTGCAGCTGACAACAAAAGCATTCCTACAGTATAGAGCACTGTTCGAAACACACACTGGAAAGCAGTTGACTCCACTAGATACCTGCATTGCACATTTGCTGACCCCATGGGATTCATACATTGGAGCAAAGAAGTCTTGTGGGATATGCACAATAGAGAGTAGCCGACTACAATGGATATGTAGAGCAAAGTGCCCTTGACTCCATCTAGCTTGCATATTGTTGTGGACGAAGAGAGGAATGTAGCCTACACTAGACAGGAGAGCATGACCAAAAGTGAGGCATGCAGCCAGGCACAGCTGACCCCTTGGAATGTGTGTAGTGGACTTGAGGGGACCCAGAATGGCATGCTCAATAAAATCCAGAGAACAAAATTCACTACCTACGGTTGAATCAGCAGACTCCTTGGTCCTTGCATGTTAGAGCAAAGCAGACCCAGTCAGATTAGTTAAAAAAAAGAAAAAGCACGGTTTTCCACATGGAACAGATACAGCTGGGGCAGTTGATAACAATGGACTGTGCACAGTTGAGGACACCGGAGCTTGTAAGTAAAGCACATATGACTCCGTGTGTTTAGTACAGATACTTTAGGACACCAACAGTTGAGTGCAGCAGACCTCATAGAATGTGTCCATTATAGCAAAGCACAGCTTATGCAATGCATGCAGTAAAGAAAAGTGTACCCAGGGAGGTGCTCAACTAGACTCTGGCAAGCCCATGGGATATGGACCTTCTACAGAAATGATTAATTTGAATGTATATGACTGTGTCTCTGAACTTACTGAGATTCCAACGCGTGGTGGTGGCACAGCATTGCGGTGAGTGATTCCATTGACGTCTATGTGAGGCATATGGTATGATGAGAGAGTGAAAATGATTCAAAGATGGCTGACAACCTCCAAATGAACGTGAGTTGAGAGGCAGAATAGATTGCGTTGGGTGCTCTCAGCAAAAGAGCGTGCTCCTCATTCAGTGTACACTGGGAAAAAATGGTGTATCACTAACCTTGCCACCAGACCATGCATCAGCTCAATCACTAGTCAGACCTCAATCTAATCCGAGATCACAGTGCTTCTCAACCTTTTGTCTTCTCTGGACCCCTATTAAATCCTTACGGGAACTTGGGAAACCCACTGAATGATTACTGGAATCCGGAGACCCCTAAGTAGTCATTACTGGAAGGCAGAATCCTCAGCCTAAGCATTATTAATGATTTAAACTGCAAAATAATACGGTAGAAATACAGAAACAAGCATTCATCAAACAAATACACAACTGATGAAGCATCTTATTGAATTCACAAGCAAATTTTAAAAAACAACTTTTTTTCCATCTAATGGGGAGATTGAAGTTTTTTTTTAAAGTCTATTGAAGCCACTTATCATCCATATTATATTATATTTGATTTTTATTCATTGGTCCAATAAATCAATATGAGGATACTAACTTAATTTTTAGTCTCCAATTCTTCACATTTACAGAATATTTACAAAGTTTCTATTTTACATTTTGCTTCTTCAATTATATACGCTTTATTAATCTGTTAACATAATTAAATTTTCTCAGCTGTCGAGGACTCCCTTAGTAGGCTCCGTGGACACCCATTGGTACCTGGCCCACAGTCAAAGAACCACTGCTATAGCACTACACAAACACCGCAGCACCACACCTTCATTGAGCCACCAGATTGTATCTCAACGTAGGACCTCGTTCAGAGTTTGGCAGATAGGATACTCAGCCAGAACCGTGGGAGAGACCCATGTTCATCCACTTTATTTAGAGTCAGGTGGATTGTCATGTTTTCGCTAGCAGTGCCCCTGCTGCCTGAAACCTTACACAGACAGCCCGGGGGCATGGGACATCAATTGAAGTACACCAGACAATCGCTTTATTTAGAATAGACAGTCTGATGAAGTTTTTTATTCTGTTGCAAACAGAAAATAGAAACATGAACTTAAAGTCTGGGAGAAAAACTGCCAGGGTGTTTCTGTTATTAGCATTTTGTTTTACAAACATAAAAGTCTACTATGGGGTCAAACACATGCATTTGTTGAGTTTACATCAAGCATGGTAGCCACTCTGTAAACTCTCAAGGCCTTCAGAGGAGCTGCTGTGGCAGCAGCTCCTTTGAAGGTACAAAGAGGCATATTTACAAGGAAAGCGATGGAGTGCAGCATTAGCCTTCTTGGCTTAACGCCATGCTCCACCACTTTTGAAATGCAGGGCTGCACCGTATTTACAATAATACAGTGCATCCCTGCGTTTCTCCCTGCATTGGCGCTAATTATAGGTACCTAGCGCCAACACAGGCCCCCTTGCACCGTAGTTCAAGGGTGCCTGCATTGTGGGAATGATTATTTATGTGCAGGAAGGTGTCCTTTACTACACATAAATAATCTTAAATGGCGGTTTGCTCTTTTTATGTGTGCTGCACAAATTTTGGGTCTTTATTTTGGCACTGCCCCATATTTACGCCAACCTTGTAAATATGGGCAGCATCAACATCAATGGTTGTTGTGGCGGAACGCCCACCTCAACACCAATTGCCCACCCCTTTCACGCTAAGTATAGCATGAAAGGGTGCCTTATTTACCAGGCAGTTAAAGCCATGTTAAGTGCTTAACAGCTCTTTGTAAATAACACAAAGCCCATATCGCCACTGAAACGTCACTAAAAGGTTCTTTTGGGGATAGGGGCTTGTAAAAATGCCACAAAGATCTCTGCAAGGCTGGCAGAGATCTTTAAAGACAGAGGCAAAAGTCAGTGCCAGGTGGTGGAGGTAATGACCTTGACCACCCCAAACGTCACATGATTATGTCTCAACTAACCTACTGGGCCAGACCTCACCTTAGCCACTAAACAAACTTTCAGTTCAACCACTGTGCTGCATCTCAAAGTCTACACGTCATCTTAACCCCTAGAGCCTTTATCTGTTTCAAAAGTAGCTCATTTATCATCTTGACAGCTAAACATCTGTAATTGAAATGCTGGCTCGCACCCCAACTTAAACATCATCTCAACTAAATGACTGGATCAGTCACCCTCCTTATAAAGTTCGCACATAAACAGGAGCCGTAGCAGGTCATTCAGGCAGCTCTACAGTATCACTCACCGGAACAAAGGTCACCATTCCTTCCGCTGCAGCGGGCGGGAGCCTCGTAGAATGTTCTAGACTGTCTGGTGCGAGCCTGCGGTGACACTGCCAGCCTCCCTGCCCCCTATGGCTCTTTATACACCAGACACCCCACCCTACCGTTGACATGGGTCCCTCTCCAAGGTGGGCCCGGCCTTCTCCGCTTTCAACCTAGAGCTGGGCTTGAGTTTCCTCCATAGCGTGATGGCTAAAGCACCGGCGAGCTCGCGTTACTTGAAGACAGAGCGACTGCCAGGAGCGGGGTATCAATGACACACCTCCACTGATGTTTTCACCTAAGAGGTTAAATGTAGAGTGCTACTGGGTCACACCGGACAACGGGAGACGCAGAGAGATCACGAAACAAGCACTGGGCGCGAGACCCGAGAGCTGCGGGGGCAAGACCTGAGATCTGCCTGGACAAGTGCGCCCCATCACCAGACAAAGGAGCCGGTATCTCTATTAGTAACGCCCAGGGAAGCCCATTAATCTTTACTCGGGAAGCAGGAATCCTTTATGATGATGGTGAATGAGATTTATAAAGCGCACGCATTCTCCAAGGTGTGTGCTGGCGCTAAATGTACGGCTGCCGAGTGTCAAAAAATCATTCTTGTTGGAAAAGCCATGTTTTTAGTTTCTTCTTAAATATGGCCATCTCTGATATGGCCCGAAGTTCCAGGGGAAGCTTATTCCAGGCCCGGCCCAAAAAAAGAAAAGGATCTGCCTCCAGTCTTGGCCCGAAGGGATTTTGGAATTCTGGCCAAATAGCCATGGGCTGCCCGTAAATTTCTGGGGGGCGGGGAGGGGGCATAGGCCGGCACACTGCTCCTTTGTCATGTAAGACTTGATGAACCAGGACCATGGTGTTAAAAAGAATTCTGCACCACTTGAAGTCTATAGCGAAGGTAATCTGGAAGACCCAAGGAAAGTGCGTTGCCATAATCAAGTCTGGAAGTTATTAGTGCTTGAATCACCGTTTTCTTCATATCAACAGATAGGAGAGGTAGGAACTTTTTCAAAGGTCGTAACAGCCCAAAATAAGAGCCAACCAGTGAATGGATCTGAGTTTGGAAGGGGAAGGCACCGTCCATTTTGAATCCTAAATTCTTTACTGTACTCTGTTGAGGGTCAGGAAGGGGAGCACCCTTAGGCCAGAACGTCCTCCAAAAGTCTGGCAAAATAGGGCCAAAAACACAATCTCCGTTTTGTCGACTTACATTTTAGTTGCTTAGTGGACAGCCAAATTAAATTAATTGGGGAGTAAGTTTTTAATGGCTCCTCCATCGTATTATTCACCTTTTTCGTATGTGAGAAGCAGCTGAGTGCCGTCGGAGTAAGATATTACTTTACCTTCACCTACAAAGTCTCAGTTAACACCGCCAAAAGTGTAAGTAAGATAAGTACTAAATAAAGTAGGGCTGAGTGCTGAACCTTGGGGACTCCAACTGCTAACTCACGCAATGGGGAAGATGGGGAAGAGGGGTGAGCTCTTCTTTCTTGATGTGAGAAGTTGGCCTGTTATATGATGTTTCCAATTCTGGAACCACCTTGTATCAGTCCAAACAATCCCTTATGGTGTCTGGTTGTAAGTCAACCTTATAGACAAGCTATCCTAGGGGCAGCATGGACTAAGCAGCCTGAAAGGCTCAACTCAAGAGGTCGTGTTAAGCGAGCTGTTTTACCAATCACAATCCTGTAATATCAAATGAAAGGACACCACACAAGTATATATTATAAACATATAGATGTGTTTATTACTAAAATAATCCCCAGTACTCTTTATGAGCAAAGGGGCACAAGCGTTAAATCAAAAGCACAGTATAACATATGAAAGTTGCACAATTATGGATGAGGGCGGGTGGCCACTCAAACCATATATTAAGAAAGTGGTATAAGAGATACCAATCGAACAGTGGTTAGACCTAGGGCCTAGGGAATCACTGGGAGCAGTCGGAACAAGCAATGCTGAAGTCGGGAAAAGCCCGCGGGATTCGGGTGCAGCGCTTAAAGCACACGCATGCACCAATGCAAAGTCAATGGTGCGTAAAAGTTACACAGTTAGAGTTTAAGGATACTTCCACTCAACCTAGAAGGATAAAACTTTAGACACAGACCCTAGAGGTGTGTACCAGTGTGGGAACACCGGCATTGCTGAGTTACCTCACCCACAGGAAGCGGGTGCATAGGGTCGAAGTGGCGTCGGGTTTCGTCACGCAGGTTGTTGGTGCTTGAAGCTGAAGATGCTGCAGGCGATGTGAAGGAGAAGTGTCCGGTGTGATCCAAGGGTGGATCAGAGTCGTAAAGTACCTGAAAGCAGAGGGGACAGAGTCTGGGTCACTCAGCAGTGACCAGGGTGGAACCAGGACGGAACTTGGCAATGTCGAGCGCAATCAGGTGGTTGTCGTGGAGCTTCTCTCCGCTGCCACGTAGGCTCTGGGGCATCTGCGATGTCCAGGAGCGGGTCACGAGCTGTCCCACGAAGGCTCTCACCGTCGGCGCTGTCGGCTTCAAGATCGGAGCAAACAACACTTGGCAAGAGCATTCCACGCAGGACTGGAAGACTGCTTCTCACTCGGACCAGGAGGGTCAGAGCAAGGCTCCTTTTCAGAGGAGCGGGTGCAAGTCTGGAGCAACCAGAATCACAAGTCGTATTTCAAGTTTCGTCGGCACAGGGGCCACAAGCCAGCTGGCAAGTGACCGGCCCAACGCGTTGAGCCAACGGAAGCAGAAGGGCCCCACGCAGCACTCGTCGAGTGTAGAGGGGTGAGCTTCGGTGCAAAAGTGGCTCAGGGCTGGGGCTTCTCAAACCCCGGTGTACAGCTTCAAGGGTCACTCGTAGGCTGCACGGTCAGCGTCTCGTGGTCTTTTCAAGATGGCGTGCCCCACGCTTACGGTCGCCTCCACGGGTCTCAGCTCTGCAGGGACTGTGGATCGGGCTGTTAGAAGGCAGGCAAGCTTGATCTCGTTAATCTCTGTTGCTCGAGTTCCGGCGGGAACTGCAACAAAGCAGACGTCGAGGTGCTGGATGGTGCCTGTTTGCACAGGGTGGTCACTCCTTGACCACAAGGGAGATTCTTCAGTCTTCTACGTTGAGTAGGATGTCGAAGGGTCCAGAGTTTCGTTTCAAATGTTTCATCAGGATAATCTGAGTGCGTTGGCACTGCTCCCATTCTTATACCAATCTAGGGGGCTGGATTACCTGCTAGGTCCCCTCCTAAGGGTGGGTCCCAGGAAGGGGGTGGATACACCCCTTTCCCTTTGATCCAGGCCGCGCTGGGACTGGGGCTGGTGTGCTCCAGAACCGGTTTGGCTGGATTATGCAAGAGGAAGCCTTGTGCTCCCCAGGCAGTGTCTGGTTTCTTTCAAACCTCCCTGCTACAATCCACTATCTCCTGTCTGGGGTGGTGTAACACCTCCCTGCGACAGGAAAGCCTTTGTCCAGGCCTCCTCTGCTGAGTTTCAGTCAGCAGCAGGAGGTCAGACTTGTGTCTGTGGCAGAAGCATCCATTTTGTGGATCTGAGGCTCTTTTAAAAATCAACCGCGTTTCAGTAAGGTAACATGTCTTCTCCCTCTAGAAGGGTGGAATGCTATCCCCGTCGACAGGACTGTCGAGGGGATAGTATTCCAAATCGTATGACACCTTACACGACATGTTTTGATAAAGCCAAACCAAAGTTGCTATATAACCGCGAGGATTATAATGCACTTAATAGTATATGGTATGGCATTATCCCGGAACAGCTTAGGGAGTTGTTCCCGACAGCTGCAGACAGGCTCAGCTCATGCTAGAGCACCATCTCACATTAAACCACGCACTCTGAGTCCAGGATTGATAAAGCCTTCCATAGGAGTGGCTCACAGGTTTATATGTGTCCAGATATAGGTTTAGATATAGGTATACTATATCTAAGCAAAGGGTGATTACACCAACTTGCCCCAGCTGAGTGATCAGCCAGTTGTGTCAATTTAAGAACCAACCAGGGGTGGCAAAAGCTATGCTGCAGCCCCTGGTAGGCCTTGGTGGCACCTATGCCCTGAGCACCTATAGTGCATGGTACAGGGGCTGACAAGGAGTCCATTTCCAATTGGGTTATGTACCTATAGTACATGTATGTGAATGTAGAGAGAGAACAGCAGGCTGGGGGTCTGATTAGCAGGCCCACAGCCTCATTAAGTCGAAAACCAGTGAAGCAAAAAGCAACAATTGGGGTGACCATAGGATAGCAGACCCTACTCTCCTACACAACCCCCCCCCCCCCCAAACGCAGGGATATTAAACTTAACCTTGACCAGATAAGTCTTCATGTTCTAAGTGGAAGTACCTGGAGAGACCATCTGCATTACCATGGTCAGTCCCTGGGCGGTGCTCCGCTGTAAAGTCCAGCCCCTGTAGGGAAATGGACCACCTGAGTAGTTTGGGGTTTTCACCCTTCATCTAATTTAGCCACAAGAGGGGTTATGGTCTGTCTGAATTAGGAAGTGAGTTCCAAACAAGTATGGCCTCAACTTCTTCAGGGCCCAAACCACAGCAAAGGCCTCCCTCTCAATAGCTGACCAACGTTTCTCCCTGGGGGTCAGCCTTCTGCTAATCAAAGCAATGGGCTGGTCATGACCATCTGTATTCAGTTGTGAAAGCACAGCTCCCACCCCCAACTAAGAAGCATCTGTCTGTACAATGAACTGTTTGGAGTAGTCAGGACTCTTCAGGATTGGCGCAGAGCACATGGCCTTCTTCAGGTCATCAAATGCCTTTTGACAGCTAACTGTCCACTGAAACTTTTTGGCCATCTTCTTAGATGTCAAGTCATTTAATGGTGTCATAATGGACCCGTAGTTCTTCACAAACTTTCTGTAATACCAAGTCAGGACCAAGAAGGCTCTGACTTGTGTCTGGGTAGTTGGAGGAGCCCAGTCCTGTATGGTCTGGATTTTGCTCTCCAATGGTTGAACCTGACCCCCACCTACTAGGTGGCCCAACCTTGCTCTGCCCTATCTGGCACTTAGTAGCCTTGATAGTCAGGCCTGCCTTTTGCAGGGCCTCCAGAACCTTCTTCAGGTGGATCAGGTGATCCTCCCAGGTGGAGCTAAAGACAGCAATATCATCTAGATATGCTGCACAAAAGTCATCCAACCCAGCAAGGACTTTATTCACCAACCTTTGGAAGGTGGCAGGTGCATTCTTCAAACCAAAGGGCATTACCACAAACTGATAATGTCCACTAGGGGTAGATAATGCTGTTTTGGCTTTTGACTCTTCAGCTAACCTGATCTGCCAGTAGCCAGCTGTCAAATCAAATGTGCTCAGAAACTTGGCAGAAGCCAATTTATCAATGAGCTCATCTGCTCTTGGAATGGGATGAGCATCTGTCCTAGTGACAGCATTAAGACCACTGTAGTCCACACAAAACCTCATTTCTCTCTTTCCATCCTTGGTATGAGGTTTTGGCACAAGGACCACTGGGCTGGCCCATGGGCTCTCTGATGGCTCAATCACTCCAAGCTCCAACATCTTTTGCACCTCAGCCTTTATACAATCCCTGACATGGTCGGGTTGCCTGTAGACCACTTCTAAGAGAAGCTCAGGTGAGAACTTGCAGAGCGGCGGTGATAAGATGCCTAAGTGGATCTTGGATAGAACTTTCATGCAAAACCATAACATTTTTGAACTTCGCCGCCATAGAGCTGGAAAACAGGGCGGCAACCAAAGAGGTCTCCGGACAATAGGCCAGGCCTCGGCCGGCTACGGACTCTTCTCTCCCTTTTCCTCCTTTCCAAACAGATGTCTTTTTGCACTATGAGTTAAAAATAACGTGCCCCCCGTTTGAACTACTGTTATTTTACCACACCTTTACTTCTCTCCTTTTATCATGAGTTAAATACATTGTGTTCCCCGATAAATTTGCATATTTTATGATACCAGTTTTTAACAACATTTAAAGCTGAATTTGTGTTGTTTTTTTTATGATGTATACGCTGTTTGCATGGTGGTAAGCCCACCCTTTTATGATTTTTTAAATCAAATAAAGTATTATTATCCTGTAGATTTTATTCTTCACAGGCAGACTGTCACCAGTGTCCACCTCATGGGTGCACCAGTTAGTTTGACTGGGTGAGAGTGAAAACATATGTCTGTGGGCCTGCAACACCTGTCTGCAGTCCACCTGTTGCTGCTCAGTGAGGCTGCCCACCAAGGCTACTCCATCAACTGAACCATCATCAGGGTTCTGGGAAAGCAGGTGTGGGAGAGGGTCACTCTCTTCCTCCTGATCCCCATCTGTGGCCATGAGGAGACTCATGTCCTCCCTGTCAACAAATGCTTTCAAAAAATTTACATGGAGCACCCTGTGAGGGCTCCTAGGGGTTCCAAAGTCAACCACATAGGTGACTTCTCCCTTCTTTTCAACAATTGGGTAGGGTCCAGTCCATTTGTCCTGGAGTGCTGCTGGGGCCACTGGCACCAACACCCACACCATCTGCCCTGGTTTGTACTCCACCAGAACAGCCTTTTGGTCATGCCAAGCTTTCTTTAATTCTTGACTGGCCTCCAGGTTTTTGGATGCTCTTTCCATATACTCAGCCATCCTGGAGCGGAGACCAAGTACATAGTCCACAACATCTAGCTTAGGCTTTTTGAGAGGTAACTTCCATCCTTCCTTCACCAAACATCGTGGACCCCTCACAGGGTGGCCAAACAAAAGTTCAAAAGGGCTGTAGCCAACCCCCTTCTGTGGGACCTCTCTGTAAGCAAAGAGCAAGCAGGGTAAAAGGTTGTCCCATTTCCGCCTAAGCTTCTCTGGTAATCCTTTTATCATTCCCTTGAGGGTCTTGTTGAATCTCGCCACAAGCCCATTGCACTGTGGGTGATAGGGTGTGGTAAACTTGTAATTTACTCCACACTCCTTCCACATTGCCTTTAAGTATCCAGACATGAAGTTGGTACCGCTGTCTGAAAGAACCTCCTTTGGAAAACCCACTCTTGAGAAAACTGCAAGAAGGGCCTTTGCCACAACAGGTGCTGTTGTGGTCCTAAGGGGAATTGCCTCTGGATACCTGGTGGCATGATCCACTACCACCAGTATAAATCTATGTCCAGATGCTGTTTGAGGATCCATGGGACCCACAATGTCTATTCCAACTCTTTCAAAGGGTACCCCCACCACAGGTAGTGGTATCGGGGGGCCTTTGTTGTGCCACCTGACTTACCACTGGCTTGGCAAGTGACACAGGAGCGACAAAACTCCTTGACATTTTCTGACATATGAGGCCAGTGAAAGTGAGAGACAAGCCTGTCCCAAGTCTTGTTCTGGCCTAAGTGTCCTGCAAGGGGAATATCATGGGCCAAGGTAGGAAGGAAGCCCCTAAACTTCAAAGGTATGACCAACCTCCTGGTGGCACCAGGCTTGGGGTCTCTAGCCTCTGAGTAAAGGAGCCCATCATCCCAATATACTTTATGGGTACCTTGAGCATTCCCTGCAGCCTCAGCAGCAGCTTGCTGTCTGAGGGGTTCAAGTGAAGGGCAATCTAATTGGGCCTGCCCCAGGTCTGCCCTTGAGGGTCCCCCTGTCCCCAGAAACCCAACCTGATCAGGCTCAAGTTCCTCAGAGACAGTCTCCTCTTGGACTGCAGAGTCAGCTTCCTGTGAAGTCTGATCCTCAACCTGGGGCAAGTGGGAAGGCACAGCCTTAACCCTCTTGCTCTTTCTCTTGGGTTGTGGTTGGTCTATTGTTCCAAGATCCACCACTGGTTCAGGAAGGCACTTCTTAGCCTGAGTCCTTGTCACTGCAAGGACATGTGCTGAAATCCCTAGCATTTCTGCATGAGTCCTGTACTCCACTTCTGACCAAACTGAGCTTTCAAGATCATTGCCTAACAGTCTACTGGGAGGTCTGCACTTACCACAACTTTCTTTAGGCCATTTACCCCTCCCCAGGAGAAGTTCACAACAGCCACACTATGAGCAGTAGTGGTGTTGCTTGCATTGGTCACTAGGTAATTTTCACCTAGTACAATCTGACCAGGGTCCACATAGTCAAGTGTCACCATAGTGACACTGGCACAAGTGTCCCTGTAGGCCTGAGCCAGTTTCTCATTTATCAAAGACGTCTGCCTATACTTGCCCAGGTTACTGGGACTCACAGTAGTGGACAAAGATAAGTCCACATCATAAAGCAGAACAGCCTGAGTAGGGACTCTGAATAGGCCAGATTCCATCTCAGTACCCAGGGTCAACCCTACTAAACCCTTGGGTTGTGTACCACCACTGCTGACTGTACTAGGGGGTGCAGGTGCTTTAGGAGCTGCAGTGGTAGGAACTGGATTTTTCTTGGTGCATTCACTGCCCCAGTGTGAAACTGATTTGCAGGTATTACACCAAGGTTTCTTTGGGCCATCATTCTTCTTCTTTTTGTTACCATTTTGGGAACCACCCTCCTTATTAGAATTTTGTGGGCCTGAAGAAGACTTCTGGTCTTTTTCTGTATCTTTCTTATCCCCACCCTTCTGGTCTGTTTTCTTCTGGTCACCGCCATGGTTCTGGGGTTTCTGCTTAATCCTTGTTCTGACCCATTTGTCCGCCTTCTTTCCCAATTCTTGGGGAGAGGTAATATCAGAGTTAATAAGGTATTGATGCAACAGCTGGTTCTGACAGTTATTAAGGATCTTCTCTCTCATTATAAGATTATACAATCCTGTTTAGTCTGAGACTTTAGTTCCCTGCAGCCAACCCTCCAGAGCCTTAGTTGCACAATCAACAAAATCAGTCCAGTCCTGGTTCTGTGCTTTTTGGGTGTCTCTGAACAACAACCTGTATTGCTCAGTGGTTAGGCCAAACCCTTCAATAGGAGCACTCTTCGGGACAGAGTAGTTTTTGGCATCCTCAGGTCTAACTGTGAGGAGCCTATCCCTCCCTTTCTCAGAAAAGGAGTACCATAAAATTGCAGCCCATTGATCCTGAGGAACCTGCTGTACCATGCAGGCTCTCTCAAGTGCAGTCATCCATTTGTGGATGTCATCCCCTTCCTTGTAGGGGGGCACAATTTTTGTCAGGTTTCTATTATCATAGCCCCTGTCTTTCTCTCTAGGAATTATGCTGCCACCAGTGGCATCTAAGCCACACAACTTCTGTTCTCTTGCTAAAGCAAGTTTAGCTTGAGCCAAGGCTATCTCTTCCCTCTCTATCTGGAGTTGGACAGCCCTCATTCTGGCCCTATGCTCTTTTCTCTAGGGGGAAGTCATTCCCCTTTGAGATTCCCTGGAGACACTAGAAATATGAGAGTCCCCTGAGGGAGACCTCAGCCTTCTATTGCCTGAAGGTACTATGGTATAGGATATGGAGAGGTGCTGGCCCACTCCATTCCCATGTAGGTCTAAGTTGGCCTGGTTAAGCCTGGCAACTACAACCTGGTTACCCCTCTGATTCCGAGTGGACTCATCTACTTCTGAGCCTTCCTCCTCCTCTTCCTCCTCTTCTTCCTCCTCAGGAGTGTGCTCATTCTCAGGGGTGTTCACTCCATCTCCTGCATCTAAGGGAACTGCACTCGCCTTATCTAAGTCATCCTTTTCCAGGATGGCTATCAGGGAAGGAATGGTGGGGTAGTGACCCCTCTTTAGCCCTCTTGCAATGCATAAGGCACTCAAGTCTTTATGGCTAAGTTTTTCATAGCTGGAAGTTGCCTTGGTAAGGTCAACTGTCACAAGGGCAGAGCCTGAAGCTCCTCCTGTGCCAGACATGATTGCTAGTGAGGTGCAAGTGGTGCACTTACCTACACTAAGTGTTTTCCTACTGTACCTTGGTAGTGAGGTGTAGTCAGGGTGTGCTAATCCCTTTGATCTACAACTACTAAGTTCAGTAGAACTTAAATATGCTAAGCATTTGATTTATATGTACCTAAGGTACTTGATGTGATCTTTCAATTTGATAAAAAGATTGCACTGGTAAAACAACAGCAAGCTAAAATCCGCACCGCTGCACACCAATGTGAGAAGTTGGCCTGATATAGGATGTTTCCAATTCTGGAACCACCTTGTATCAGTCCAAACAATCCCTTATGGTGTCTGGTTGTAAGTCAACCTTATAGACAAGCTATCCTAGGGGTAGCATGGACTCAGCAGCCTGAAAGGCTAAACTCAAGAGGTCGTGTTAAGTGAGCTGTTTTACCAATCACAATCCTGTAATATCAAATGAAAGGACACCACACAAGTATATATTATAAAAATATATGTGTTTAATACTAAAATAATCCCCAGTACTCTTTATGAGCAAAGGGGCACAAGCGTTAAATCAAAAGCACAGTATAACATATGAAAGTTGCACAATTATGGATGAGGGCGGGTGGCCACTCAAACCATATATTAAGAAAGTGGTATAAGAGATACCAATCGAACAGTGGTTAGGCCTAGGGCCTAGGGAATCGCTGGGAGCAGTCGGGACAAGCAATGCTGAAGTCGAGAAAAGCCCGCGGGATTCGGGTGCATCGCTTAAAGCACACGCATGCACCAATGCAAAGTCAATGGTGCGTAAAAGTTACACAGTTAGAGTTTAAGGATACTTCTGCTTAACCTAGAAGGATAAAACTTTAGACAGAGACCCTAGAGGTGTGTACCAGTGTGGGAACACCGGCGTTGCTGAGTTACCTCACCCACAGGAAGCGGGTGCATAGGGTCGAAGTGGCGTCGGGTTTCGTCACGCAGGTTGTTGGTGCTTGAAGCTGAAGATGCTGCAGGCAATGTGAAGGAGAAGTGTTAGGTGTGATCCAAGGGTGGATCAGAGTCGTAAAGTACCTGAAAGCAGAGGGGACAGAGTCTGGGTCACTCAGCAGTGACCAGGGTGGAACCAGGACGGAACCAGGCAATGCCGGGTGCAAACAGGTGGTTGTCCAGGAGCTTCTCTCTGCTGCCATGTGGGCTCTGGGGCCTCTGCGATGTCCAGGAGCGGGTCACGAGCTGTCCCACAAAGCCTCTCACCATCGGCGCTGTCGGCTTCAAGATCCGAGCAAACAACACTTGGCAAGAGCAATCCATGCAGGACTGGAAGATTGCTTCTCACTTGGACCAGGAGGGTCAGAGCGGGTGCTCCTTTTCAGAGGAGCGGGTGCAAGTCTGTAGCAACAAGAATCACAAGTTGTATTTCAAGTTTCGTCGGCACAGGGGCCACAAGCCAGCTGGCAATTGACTGGCCCAATGCGTTGAGCCAGCGGAAGCAGTAGGGCCCCACGCAGCACTCGTCGAGTGTAGAGGGGTGAGCTTTGGTGAAAAAGTGGCTCAGGGCTGGGGCTTCTCAAACCCCGGTGTACAGCTTCGAGGGTCACTCGTGGGCTGCACGGTCAGCGTCTCGAGGTCTTTTCAAAATGCATGCCCCACGCTTCCGGTCGCCTCCACGGGTCTCAGCTCTGCAGGGACTGTGGATTGGGCTATTTGAAGGCAGGCAAGCTTGATCTTGTCAATCTCTGTCACTCGAGTTCCAGCGGGAACTGCAACAAAGCAGACGTCGAGGTGCTGGATGGTGCCTGTTTGCACAGGGTGGTCACTCCTTGACCACAAGGGAGATTCTTCAGTCTTCTACGTCGAGTAGGATGTCGAAGGGTCCAGAGTTTCATTTCAAATGTTTCATCAGGATAATCTGAGTGCGTTGGCACTGCTCCCATTCTTATACCAATCTAGGGGGCTGGATTACCTGCTAGGTCCCCTCCTATGGGTGGGACCCAGGAAGGGGGTGGATACACCCCTTTCCCTTTGATCCAGGCCACGCTGGGACTGGGGCTGGTGTGCCCCAGAACTGGTTTGGCCGGATTATGCAAGGGGAAGCCTTGTGCTCCCCAGGCAGTGTCTGGTTTCTTTCAAACCTCCCTGCTACAATCCACTATCTCCTGTCTGGGGTGGTGTAACACCTCCCTGCGACAGGAAAGCCTTTGTCCAGGCCTCCTCTGCTGAGTTTCAGTCAGCGATTTAGAAAAGGGGGTGGTGATGAACAGAGTGTCTGAGTTAAACAGACCACTCTTACCCAGTCCAAAGATCAGGGCTTGATCCATCACCGTTATTTATCTCACTGCCCCATCCCAGCTCAGAACCTGGCTATATGCAAATCAGTCTGTCCCTGGCCCAGTGCATCATGGGAACAGGGCAGACTAAACTACCAAGCCAATTCTTCACCAGAAGGGAGACAAGCTACCGGGGACCGGTTTCTGGCATTTCAGCCTTCTTCGGCCCGGCTTGCTTGAATCCTGATGGAGCAGTGAGAAAGGGACTCATGTCTGAGTATACCCTGCCACACCTATAGTGGCCAAAAACGATTTAGAAAAGGGGGTGGTGATGAACAGAGTGTCTGAGTTAAACAGACCACTCTTACCCAGTCCAAAGATCAGGGCTTGATCCATCACCGTTATTTATCTCACTGCCCCATCCCAGCTCAGAACCTGGCTATATGCAAATCAGTCTGTCCCTGGCCCAGTGCATCATGGGAACAGGGCAGACTAAACTACCAAGCCAATTCTTCACCAGAAGGGAGACAAGCTACCGGGGACCGGTTTCTGGCATTTCAGCCTTCTTCGGCCCGGCTTGCTTGAATCCTGATGGAGCAGTGAGAAAGGGACTCATGTCTGAGTATACCCTGCCACACCTATAGTGGCCAAAAACGATTTAGAAAAGGGGGTGGTGATGAACAGAGTGTCTGAGTTAAACAGACCACTCTTACCCAGTCAAAAGATCAGGGCTTGATCCATCACCGTTATTTATCTCACTGCCCCATCCCAGCTCAGAACCTGGCTATATGCAAATCAGTCTGTCCCTGGCCCAGTGCATCATGGGAACAGGGCAGACTAAACTACCAAGCCAATTCTTCACCAGAAGGGAGACAAGCTACCGGGGACCGGTTTCTGGCACCCTAAGCGTGGAAGGGTATTCTCAGATGTGAGACCCTTGCTCATTGCACCATCAGGATTCAAGCAAACCGGGCCGAAGACGGCTGTAATGCCAGAAACCGGTCCCCGGGAGCTTGTTTCCTTCCCAGTGTAAGAATTGGCTTTTGTAGTTTGGTTTTCCCTGTTCCCATCATGCACTGGGACAGGAACAGACTAATTTGCATACAGCCAGGTTCTGAAACTGGGATGGTGCAGTGAGCTAAAAAACGGTGTTGGATCTAGCCCTGATCTCTTGACTGGGTGAGAGCTTTCTGCTTAATTCAGAGACTCTGTCCCTCACCACCCCTTGTTGTAAAGAGTTTCAGTCAGCAGCAGGAGGTCAGACTTGTGTCTGTGGCAGAAGCATCCATTTTGTGGATCTGAGGCTCTTTTAAAAATCAACCGCGTTTCAGTAAGGTAACATGTCTTCTCCCTCTAGAAGGGTGGAATGCTATCCCCGTCGACAGGACTGTCGAGGGGATAGTATTCCAAATCGTATGACACCTTACACGACATGTTTTGATAAAGCCAAACCAAAGTTGCTATATAACCGCGAGGATTACAATGCACTTAATAGTATATGGTATGGCATTATCCCGGAACAGCTTAGGGAGTTGTTCCCGACAGCTGCAGACAGGCTCAGCTCATGCTAGAGCACCATCTCACATTAAACCACGCACTCTGCCTCCAGGATTGATAAGGCCTTCCATAGGAGTGGCTCACAGGTTTATATGTGTCCAGATATAGGTTTAGATATAGGTATACTATATCTAAGCAAGGGGTGATTACACCAACTTGCCCCAGCTGAGTGATCAGCCAGTTGTGTCAATTTAAGAACCAGCCAGGGGTGGCAAAAGCTATGCTGCAGCCCCTGGTAGGCCTTGGTGGCACCTATGCCCTGAGCACCTATAGTGCATGGTACAGGGGCTGACAAGGAGTCCATTTCCAATTGGGTTAAGTACCTATAGTACATGTATGTGAATTTAGAGAGAGAACAGCAGGCTGGGGGTCTGATTAGCAGGCCCACAGCCTCATTAAGTCGAAAACCAGTGAAGCAAAAAGCAAAAATTGGGGTGACCATAGGATAGCAGACCCTACTCTCCTACACTTGAGCAATACTCAACGCTGCTATGGACAGGTACTTGGGCTCAATTTTCAAGGGTCTAGTGTTCTGATGTGTGCTATGTTATCAGCATTTGGCTGGCGACTTCTGTAATTGTATGCCTTCTTAGCGCTTTCTTATTTTTCGTATGGTTCTTGGATTTAGAGCCACAGTGTTGGCCTACAATGCAAAGACAGATTGGGGTACAATGTACACTTGTACACAAAAATTAAAAAGTACTCCGGGGTGCATGTGCAAAAAAGAGGTACAGTGTGCTGGTACTCTGGACATGATGTACAGTTTCAATGGAGTGCAATGTACAGCAAGGCTCATTGTACAAATTCTGTAATGTACACTGCATTGATATACTCTAGTGCAATAAACAGACCACTCTGCTGTGAAAAGTCCAGGTATCTACTCCCCTGCTGGACAGATACTGGATGGGTTGTACTCCTGTGCTGGACAGATACTGGATGGGATCTACTCACATGCTGTGCAGATACTGGGTGGAATGAATCAATTGCTATGCAGCACAGTACTGGATGAAACCTACTGAAATGCAGGACACATACTGGATGGAATCTATTGCTATGCTGGACAGTTACTGGATGGAATCTACTCCCATGCTGGACAGATACTGGATGGAATCTACTCCCATGCTGGACAGATACATGATGGGATCTACTCACATGCTGGGCAGACACTGGGTGAATCTACTCCCATGTTGGACAGATACTGGATGGAATCTACTCACAAGCTGGACAGATACTGGATGAATCTACTCCCATGCTTGACAGATACTGGATGGAATCTACTCACATGCTGGACAGATACTGGATGGGATCTACTCACATGCTGGACAGATACTGTATGGGATCTACTCCTGTGCTGGACAGATACTGGATGGGCTCTACTCACATGCTGGACAGTACTGGATGGAATCTACTCCCATGCTGGACAGTACTGGATGAAATCTACTCACATGCAGGACACATATTGGATGGAATCTATTGCTATGCTGGACAGTTACTGGATGGACTCTACTCACATGCTGGGCAGATACTGGATGAAATCTACTCCCATGCTGGACAGTACTGGATGAAATCTACTCACATGCAGGACACATATTGGATGGAATCTATTGCTATGCTGGACAGTTAATGGATGGAATCTACTCCCATGCTGGACAGATACTGAATGGAATCTCCTCCCATGCTGGACAGTACTGGATGAAATCTACTCACATGCAGGACACATATTGGATGGAATCTATTGCTATGCTGGACAGTTACTGGATGGACTCTACTCACATGCTGGGCAGATACTGGATGAAATCTACCCCTGTGCTGGACAGATACTGGATACAATCTGCTCACATGCTGGACAGATAGTGGATGGAATCTACTCACATGCTCGGCATATACATGATGGGATCTACTCACATGCCTGACAGACACTGGGTAAATCTACTCAGATGCTGGACAGATACTGGATGGACTCTTCTCACATCCTGGACAGATACTGAATGGATTCTGCTCACATGCTGGGTAGATACTGGATGGAATATACTCACATGCTGGGCAGATACTGGATGGAATCTGCTCACATGCCGGACAGATACTGGGTGGAATCTACTCACATGCTGGACGGATACTGGATGGAATTTACTCACATGCTGGGCAGATACTGGATGGACTCTACTCACATGCAGGGCAGATACTGGATGGACTCTACGCACATGCTGGACAGATAGTGGATGGAATCTCCTCACATGTTGGACAGATACTGGATGGAAAGTACTCCCATGCTTGACAGATACTGGGTGAAAACTACTCCCATGCTGGGCAGGTACTGGATGGAATCTACTCACATGCAGGACACATATTGGATGGAATCTATTGCTATGCTGGACAGTTACTGGATGGACTCTACTCACATGCTGGGCAGATACATGATGGGATCTACTCACATGCTGGGCAGACACTGGGTGAATCTACTCCCATGTTCGACAGATACTGGATGGAATCTACTCACAAGCTGGACAGATACTGGATGGAATCTACTCCCATGCTTGACAGATACTGGATGGAATCTACTCACATGCTGGACAGATACTGGATGGGATCTACTCACATGCTGGACAGATACTGGATGGGATATACTCCTGTGCTGGACAGAGACTGGATGGGCTCTACTCACATGCTGGACAGTACTTGATGGAATCTACTCCCATGCTGGACAGTACTGAATGGAATCTACTCCCATGCTGGACAGTACTGGATGAAATCTACTCACATGCAGGACACATATCGGATGGAATCTATTGCTATGCTGGACAGTTACTGGATGGACTCTACTCACATGCTGGGCAGATACTGGATGAAATCTACTCCCATGCTGGACAGTACTGGATGAAATCTACTCACATGCAGGACACATATTGGATGGAATATATTGCTATGCTGGACAGTTACTGGATGGACTCTACTCACATGCTGGGCAGATACTGAATGGAATCTACTCCCATGCTGGACAGTACTGGATGAAATCTACTCACATGCAGGACACATATTGGATGGAATATATTGCTATGTTGGACAGTTACTGGATGGACTCTACTCACATGCTGGGCAGATACTGGATGAAATCTACCTCTGTGCTGGACAGATACTGGATACAATCTGCTCACATGCTGGACAGATAGTGGATGGAATCTACTCACATGCTCGGCATATACATGATGGGATCTACTCACATGCCTGACAGACACTTGGTAAATCTACTGCCATGCTGGACAGATACTGGATGGGTTCTGCTCACATCCTGGACAGATACTGAATGGATTCTGCTCACATGCTGGGCAGATACTGGATGAAATCTACTCACATGCTGGGCAGATACTGGATGGAATATGCTCACTGGGTGGAATCTACTCACATGCTGGACGGATACTGGATGGAATTTACTCACATGCTGGGCAGATACTGGATGGACTCTACTCACATGCAGGGCAGATACTGGATGGACTCTATGCACATGCTGGACAGATAGTGGATGGAATCTCCTCACATGTTGGACAGATACCGGATGGAAAGTACTCCCATGCTTGACAGATACTGGATGAAAACTACTCCCATGCTGGGCAGATACTGGATGGAAACTACTCCCATGCTGGGCAGATAATGGATGGAACTGAATCCCATGCTGGACAGATACTGAATGGAAACTACTCCCATGCTGGACAGATACTGGATGGAATCTGCTCACATGTTGGAAAGATACTGGATGAAATCCAACCCTGTGCTGGACAGATACTGGATGGAATCTGCTCACATGCTGGACAGATAGTGGATGGAATCTACTCACATGCGGGACAGATACATGATGGAATCTACTCACATGCAGGACAGATACTGGGTGAATCTACTCACATGCTGGACGGATGCTGGATGGAATCTACTCACAGGTTGGACAGATACTGGATGGAAACAACCCCCATGCTGGACAGATAGTGGATGGAATCTCCTCATGCTAGGCAGATACTGGATGGAATCTACTCACATGCTGGACAGATACTGGATGGACTCTACTCACATGCTGGACAGATACTTGATGGAATCCACTCACATGCTGGGCAAATTCTGGATGCAATCAATTGCTATGCTGGTCAGTTACTGAATGGAATCTACTCCGATGCTGGGCAGATACTGGGTGGAATCTGCTCACATTCTGGATAGATTCTGGATGGAATTAGCTCACATGCTAGGAAGATACTGGATGGAATCTGCTTACATGCTGGACAGATACTGGATGGAATCTACTCACATGCTGGGCAGATACTGGATGGAATCTGCTCACATGCTGGACAGATACTGGATGGAATCTGCTCACATGCTAGGCAGATACCGGATGGAATCTACACACATGTTGGGCAGATACAGGATTGCATCTACTCACATACTGAGGAGATACTGGATGGAATATACTCACATGCTGTGCAGATACTGGATGGAATCTACTCCCATGCTGGACAGATGCTGGGAAGAATCTGCTCACATGCTAGGCAGATACCGGATGGAATCTACTCACATGCTGGGCAGATACTGGATGGAATCTACTCTCATGCTGGGCAGATACTGGATGGAATCTACTCACATGCTGGACAGATACTGGATGGAATCTACTCAGATACTGGGAAGATACTGGATGAAATATACTCACATTCTGGGAAGATACTGTATGAAATATAGTCACATGCTGGACAGATACAGGATGGAATATACTCCCATGCTGGACAGATACTGGATGGAATCTTCTTACATGCTGGACAGACTCTGGATGGAATCTATTGCTATGCTGGACAGTTACTGTATGGAATCCACTCACATGCTGGACAGATACTGGATGGAATCTGCTCACATCCTAGGCAGATACTGGATAGAATCTACTCACTTGCTGGACAGATACTGGATGGAATCTACTCACATACTGGACAGATACTGGATGGAATCTACTCACATTCTGGGAAGATACTGTATGAAATATAGTCACATGCTGGACAGATACAGGATGGAATATACTCCCATGCTGGACAGATACTGGATGGAATCTACTTACATGCTGGACAGACACTGGAGGAAATCTATTACTATGCTGGACAGTTACTGTATGGAATCTGCTCAAATGCTAGGCGGATACTGCATGTAATCTACTCACATGCTGGGCAGATACTGGATAGAATCTACTCACATGCTGGACAGATACTGGATGGAATCTGCTCACATCCTAGGCAGATACTGGATAGAATCTACTCACTTGCTGGACAGATACTAGATGGAATCTGCTGACATCCTAGGAAGATACTGGATGGAATCTATGCACATGCTGGGCAGATACTGGATGGAATCTACTCACATGCTGGCCAGATACTGAATGGAATCTACTCACATACTGGGAAGATACTGGATGGAATATACTCACATCCTGGAGAGATACTGGATGGAATCTACTCACAAGTTGGACAGATACTGGATGAACTCTATAGCTATGCTGGACAGTAGCTGGTTGGAATCTACCACCATGCTGGACAGTTACTGGATGGAATCTGCTGCAATATTGGACAGATACTGGATGGAATCTACTCATGTGCTGGACAGATACTGGATTGAATCTACTCCCATGCTGGACAGATACTGGATTGAATCTACTCCCAAGCTGGGCAGATACTGGATGAAATCTACTCCCATGCTGGGAAAATACTGGATGGAATCTACTTACATGCTGGACAGACACTGGATAGAATCTATTGCTGTGCTGGACAGTTACTGTATGGAATCTGCTCAAATGCTGGGCAGATACTGGATGGAATCTACTCACAGGCTGGACAGACACTGGGCCAATCTACTCACATGCTGGACAGATGCTGGATGGAATCTACTCAATTCAATTCAAAAGACTTTATTCGGTTATATTTCATAAATAACCATAAAAGTACATCAAATCACATCAAATGTTACATCGTCTTAATTAATATTATAAAAAACAGTGTACACAGTATTTAACATGGGCCAAAATTTGAAATAGAATTCATATAATCATTGTATTACGTAGATAAAAAATACTTTTAAGAAATGCCGAGACAGATGCTACTGAGAAAATATCATCCAAGAATTGCATGGCTAAAAAAGCTGGGCGACACTGTCTCATGTTCATATATTTTAAAATAGGCATAATCCATCTTTTCCTAGATATAACATAAAATCTACAGAAAAATAAAATATGGATATCCGATTGAGTGGAGGCATTATCACACGGACATTTACAAATTTCCTTTGACCAATCGTTTGTAACAGGAAAGCTCAGCAGTCTAAACAGTATCCCAAATCTAAATCTGGTCAACAGGAACCTTTCTTGGTCTTTCATTTGGAGGTTTAGATAAGGCTGAATTACCCTTGGTTTTATTATCATTTGATGGGCGATTACTGTCTTTTTTAACAGTTCTGTTTGTTCTCTTCGATACTCAAGGAAGTTTAGACTTAGCTGTTTCAGTGCTTTCCTAGTAATGTCACACATAGGGTCTGTATAAAATTCCCGATGGTTGATATTATCACAGAATGCTTTTATATAGCACAGCCATTTGATCCTTTTCCCACCATCTAATTTCAGTGCATCCCCCAGAATGAGGCGATTTAGGTGGCATTTCTCGGTAGTCCATACCCGATGCCATAGAAGGATCGGTTGCACCTTAATTAAGTCTTCCAGATAAGCAATACCCAATTCGGTGTGGCAATTATAACTGGACGTACTCTCTGGGACAGCTAGAAGATATCGCAGGAAACCATTGTCAGTGACTTGTAGGCTACTGACATTAGTCACCCCAGATTCCTGCCCCATATAATGCCACTGTAACGCAGCTAGCTTTATATATATATATAAAAGCTCTTTAACTGGCTTTTTACCCATCTTTTTGCTGAACGACCTAAGGGCCATTATGGATTTAGAAAATAGTAAGTCCCTAGCTTTAATCGCACAGCTCCATTTACCAGTGCGGTCGAACAGAATCCCCAAATATGGGACTGTTGGGGTATGGTCTAAAGGGGTCGATCCTATGAACATGTTTTTTTTCTTTTGTTTCACGTTACCGCCACAGTTCATAAAGAAAGTTTTGGTGCAATTTACTTGTAGTTCTAATTTGGCCATAAAGGAGCTAAAAGAGGTAATCATAGTCTGCATGGCTATAGGGGTTCTTGCCATGAGAACAGCGTCATCTGCATAAATAAGAGCAGGTATACGACGGGCTGAAACAATTGGCATATCAGTGCGATCCTGTAACAGAGTTTCCTCCAAGTTGTTTATATAAATAGAAAATAAAAACGGTGCAAGGACGCACCCTTGCCTCACGCCCCTCGCTACGCTGAACTCTCTTGTACACTCCCCATTTTTACCGTATCTAACCATTGCACTAGCCCCGTTATACAGTTCTCTCAGAAATTTGATGATATTAACCTCTACTCCCAGCCGGGTTAAAATTATCCATAATTTGCCATGATTTACAAAATCAAAAGCGGAGTTCAAATCTAAAAAAGTTAAAAACAATCTTCCTCCCTTAGCCTTAGTGTATTTCTCTATCAATATTGATAAATTAAGTGCTTGTTCTGTGGTACTGAAAATTCCGGACCCTGGTATTGTGTGGTACCGAAGCTTTACACTTGTGTCAAAAATATCATCGTATCATGACGATTTTGGTATCGGCAGACCGGTAATGATTGAGATATTGTACCTATGCATTTGCGTCATGATTGAGTGACGAAATCACCCTGAAATCGTAGTTTCTGTCTTGAACCCTCGGGTTCCATTTTGTAAGCGGCATCCATTTTGTGATTGCCCTTACATAGTCAAAATGACCAAGGCCGAATTCGATCTGAAAGGACACGTACACCTTTGCTGACTCCTCTGTGACCTGGGCAAGCTGACTCCACTGCCTCAAGCCAAACCTGTTCGGGCAGTCCCCATCCCAATGGCCGAGCGAGATTAGCATCAAAGCACAACATGTCATAAACCATTCATCGCATACAAGCTATGGCTAATCACACACACACCTGTCCCTGTTTCTTCTTTATGACTAGTTTTACAAGGAGGAGGTGCCCGATTTTATTAGGGGTCCGTCGATATCTGATGAAAGTTCTGGGCCTTGCTGGGTAATCTATCACGAACTGGACAAACTAAAATATGGGCTTGCCATCATGACTCTGCTTTTTCTTTGTAGTGAAAATGTGTATATGGTCGAATTGTAAAACAAAGAATTCTTGCCTGAAGCTCAATATTGTGTATAAAAAGAAGAGGCTGGTTCTGTAAAAACGAGCACTCTCCTGAGAACATACATGCGCTACATGCTGTTGTACTTCTAGGATACCTGTTACTGATTGCAGCCAATAAACTCGATCCTTGACATCACCTAGAAGACTCTGTGTTTCTGTGGTCTGAAACAGGAAGAACTCAAGAGGTCTTTGGGTGTTCCCCAGGCACCGCCGGGTCCATAAAAACCCGGTACCTCAGTTGGCGCCCAACGTGGGGCGGTATCAAGCGCTATCGATCCAAGCCAGATGTTCGTGAGGAGCTTCGTGTGAAAACTCCGGAGGACGGCCAGCCACTTCAGCGACCCCTGCATGTCGACGTGGTTCCGAAGGTCTTTGCTGCGAGGTTCCCCGCGTCCCGACGGCTACGAAGGACTGCTGCCCTGACTATCGCCCTGTTTTGGACCCTTGATGCTTGGTAGAGCAAAACGATAGACAAGTCTTCTGGTGACGTCATCGATCATCGATTCTTCAGTTAAGTATAAGTGGAGCGTCTCCCAGTCCTTAGTTTGGTTCTTAGTTTTGATATCCTTTGGGATAGCTTTGATTTGGAACTTGCAAGCGCCAAAGCCGAGGGACTCGTGTATTAACGAGACTATCGTATTCGATAATCCTTTGAAGTTTGAAGCTAGACTAGAGAGCGAAGATGCCTGGTCTTAGCAGACTTGGAAATTTGTTTTGTCTTGGTTGTAGTAGGGACTCCCGATTGGAGGACTCGTGTCCGGTTCCTCCGATTGGAACTCCAACATATGAGCTCTATGTGAAGCATGGCGTAGGCCCTATCACATATAATGAGGTGTGGATCCGATACACCAGAAACAATGGTGTTTTAAAATGGCCCCAATATGGTAGTTTCGACACAGAGATTTTAGATAATCTAGAGGTGAAACTTTTCAAGAAGAAAGCCCGGCCGGCGATGTTTGACTCCTTTCGCCTATGGCGCAAAGAAGCCAAACAGAAAGAAATGAAATTAGCAAAGAAAAATAAACGAGGTATGTCAATGGTACAAGCTGCCATTGCATTCAGGGATAATGAGGAAGAGCAAGAGAATGAACAAACGCTTAGAAGTAGGAAGCTAGCAGTAGATAAATGCTACCCAGTTTTACCGCGAAAAGGACGAGAATGAAAAGGAGAACTTGATAAGGATCCTTTAATGTCTCATTTACTGAGTTCACCACCTCCATACGCGCAGAGTGCTACAGCACCACAGCAACCTTTGGTTGTACAACCCCCTATTGTTGGACAACAGGTTCTGATACAATCACCAGCTCCTCTTCAGCTGGTTCCTACTCCTCCGGCGCAGCCCTCTCAAGGGCCGCCGCCTTTGCTACATACTCCATCTGCCTTTTCTACGACTTCGCCTACTGCTCCAATTGCTTATCCTAATACTCCCTCTGCTACTGCCTCCACCTCTGCTTTACATCAGCCTGTCTTTTCTGGCGTATCTGCCTTTCTGTCAGCTTCTCCTTCCGTTCGACAGAAAGTAGCAAACACTGTCACTGGTCTTTTCTCACCTTTCTTTGGGTCGCCTAATACGACCCCTAACCCAGAACGAAGACAGTTGCGGAGTCGACTGCCTGACTATCAAGAGAGAGAAGTACTGAATGAGTTAGCACGTAAATGGGTTACCAATACTGTAAAGTATGCGGTTCAGTCCGTTATGGAAGTCTTCCGTCAGTGGGAAGCATCTACACAGAGATATGTATTTGAACAAATGTGTGTATATCTCCGTGAAGATCTGAAGGGAAATGATCCAGAGCACGACATGCCTGAATAATTCCGTGTGCGGTTCAAGTTCGCAGAAGGCATGATTGTGGGTGCCGATGTTGAACAAGCGATTGAGACGTTGTTGTCTTATAGGAGTAAGGGAAGCAATTCTCGATCACTATCTGAGCATGACATGCCAGGTAGGAAAAAGGCGCGACAGTATCCCATGAGAGAGGTTCCCCCAGTTTGGAGGGAAGGTGATGCAAATGCTAATCCAGCCATTCCCCCGCATTTTCAACGTGTGTGGGTACATGTTCCCTGGAAAAGATCTGAGGTTTTAGCGCTCAAGCAGACATTGCCTGACCCCCGTAAAAATCCTGCAGGGTATTATAAGGAGTTATCACAGACTGCCAGCTCCTGCATCATGAATTTAGCCGATATAGACATGTTGTTTGGAAATGTTATTCCACAGCCCTTATGGGGAAAGATTTGTCATGCAGATCATGATCAAGAGTTAGGCGATACATGGGTTAATATTGCTGCTGCTGATGCTAGACAAGTTGGTGGCTCTAAGCCCGAGCCTTTGGTAGCAGAGCTTCCTGGTAGGATTATCACGTATATGAAGACTCTGATGCCCGAATTGCGTGTGAATTGGGACAAGTTGTCTGCGTGCATGCAGAAGAAAGATGAGAATGTGTCTGACTTTTTTACGAGGTTTGAAGAGACCTTCGTCGATCATAGTGGTCAGGATATGGCTACTGAGGGTGGCCAAAGATTGTTTGTTGACAAATTTGTACATAATTTGCTTCCTGAACTATGTAATAAGTTGAAGGACTCTGAGAGTGCATGGGCTGTTTCCACGTCAGTGCAGATTTTAGCCACAGCCCAGTACTATGAGAATAGGCGCAAAGATGAGTTAGAGAAGGCAGATAAAAAGTCTAAAGAATTGAAAACTAAAGTCCTTCTACAGCAAGCTTATCCGCCTCGTACTGCTAGTCAGCACGATTATCAGCAACCTCAGCAGTATACAAGAAACTCGCAAATAAATGAGTCTTCTCAACAGCGTTTACCGTATGGTCCGAATCAGTGTGCGTATTGCAAGGAAGAGGGTCATTTCAAGAGTAGTTGTCCGGCTTTGTTACGACGTATGAATGGTGTTTCTGGTGCAAGAGGTCGAGGTGTTCAACACGCCCCTAGAGGTAGGGGTCGTGGAAATTTCCCCCAGAATGCACCTTCTTTCCCGCCTCAGAATTCTATGAATAGTTTTGACCAGCAGAATAACGCGTTTTCCAGGACAGCTCAGTACTATGCTGATGACTACTATGCAGAAAACGAGAATGAGGGTAACGATTGCTAGGACAGCCATGGACAAAGAGAGGGAGTTGTTTCAGTTCCAGTAGATCAGAATGGACCTTATGTTGAAGTGATTACATCAGGTGTGTCAGAGCCTTTTCTGTTGGATACTGGTGCTACAAAGAGTTCTATTATGCACTCAAAGCTCCCTGGCGCACCTTTGTCTGGCGAAATGAATGTTTCAGTAGGTTTTTCTGGCGCCCCGGTTAGGAACCCGATCTCTAGTCCTATGTCCCTTTTTGTTGGACCATGTGAATTAGAAGCACCCCTCATTCTTACAACAGGTTGTGGTGAAAAGTTTTTGGGATTGGATCTGTTAAAGAGATTATATGCGACTTTGTACTGTTCTCCTTCGGGAGTACAACTTACACTGGGTAAGAAAGTGGTTTCTCCAATGTATTTGTCAAGGGAAAAAATTCCAACAGAATTGTCTTCTCTTCCAGATATACTTTGGGCTACTGGCTCTAATGATGTTTGTCTTTTGGAAATAGCGCCATATGTTATAACATTGAAAGCCAATGTTAGGCTGCCACGTATTCCCCAATACAAGATCTCTAGCGAAGGTGAAAAGGCGTTGTTAGCAATCATTTATGATCTGATTGAGAAAGATGTCATTGAAGAGACAACAGGCAACATCTGTAACAGTCCTGTTCTTCCGGTTTTAAAGCGTACTGATCCTTCCCAACCACCTGTCTATAGGTTTGTGATTGATCTTAGAGAAGTGAATAAGATTGTTGTGCCACAGTTTCCAGTTGTTCCTGATATCACTGCCTTATTGACTATGCTTCCAGCTTCAGCCACTTGGTTCTCGGTGATTGACTTGAAGAATGCTTTCTTCAGCATCCCGATTGCCGAAGAGAGCAGAGATATTTTTGGCTTCAATTTAGGAGGCCGAAGTTTCCGCTTCAAACGTGCTCCTCAGGGCTACTGTGAAAGTCCATCAATATTCAGTCAGGCTCTGAAATCACAGCTTGACACGATTGTTCTACCTGATGGTGCGACCCTTATTCAGTACGTCGATGATTTGCTAGTCGCTGCATATACTGAGGAGATTTGCAAACAAGCCACTTTGTCATTGTTGCGTCACTTATGTGATCTGCACCACAAAGTCTCTCTTTCAAAACTGCAATATTGTTGACAAGAAGTGACCTACTTAGGTCACCTCTTATCGAAGGAGGGAAGGAAGCTGACCCCAGAGAGAATTCAGGCAATTGCAAAATTGAGTGTCCCAAGGACACAGAGAGAAGTGCGTGCTTTCTTGGGCATTACATCATATTGCAGACAATGGATACCCAATTTCTCCTTGTTGGCCAAACCTTTGGTGGCATTAACTTGCAAGGATACACCGAAACCCATTCCGTGGTCTGAAGAGTGTCAGAAAAGTTTTTACGAATTGCGTGATGCATTGTGTTCGGCTCCTGTGTTGGGTACCCCCGACTACAGTAAGCCTTTTACATTGTATGTCCATGAGAAGGAAGGTTGCGCATTATCAGTCCTGACACAGTCTTTTGGGGGCAAACAGTGTCCATGCGCGTACTTTTCAGCGACTTTAGATCCGGTAGCTAAAGCATTGCCAAGTTGCTTGAGGGCCACTGTGGCAGCAGCTGTCTGTATTCGACAGTCTGCTGGGATAGTAATGAATAATATGCTGATCGTCATGGTCCCACATGCAGTAGACATTTTGCTAAACAGAACAAGGACACAGCACTTAACTAGTGCTCGATTGTCAAGTTATGAGCTGACACTGTTAGCGAGTCACATACACATTAAGAGGTGTGACACACTAAACCCAGCCACTTTATTGCCCATTCCAGTAGAGATAGATGAGGTCGAAAAACACGACTGCTGTTTTAGGACAGAAGAATAGACAAGAGGGAGAATAGATTTACAGGACACTCCTCTTCCTGAATGTAATGATACGTTATGGGTTGATGGTTCGTGTTTCAAGTTGCCGAATGGTGATACGACTGCAGCATATGCTGTAATGACATTGCATACGATTGTTGAAGCTGCACGTATCCCACACAATTCTGCGCAAGCAGCAGAGTTGATTGCACTTACAAGAGCATGTGTGTTGGCAAAAGGAAAACGAGCGAATGTGTACCCGGACAGCCAATACGCCTTTGGCGTGGCTCACAGTTTTGGACGATTGTGGAGAGAACGTGGGTTCCTGACATCGCATGGTACAAAGATCCAGCATGGTCAGCTAGTGAATGAGCTTCTCGAGTCACTGACCTTGCCACTACAAGTTGCGATTGTGAAATGCAGTGCACACAAAAAGGTGACCGATGATGTTGGTCGTGGGAATGCGTTTGCGGATGAAGTTGCGAAAGAGACTGCAAGGAACGTAATGAGTCGAATGTATGTTGCAGGCCCTGCGAGATGGATTGGTGATGTTGGTATGTGTGAAGATACGATTGAGAGTGTGAAGTCCATCCAAGCTGAAGCCACAGAGAAAGAGTTGAATGAATGGAGAGAAAGCAAGGGTAAATTGGATGCGAATGGTTGTTGGATTGAATTGTCAGAACATCAGAGATGGTTGTTACCCGATGCATATGTGCTTGCAGTGGTGACAATGGCTCATGGGATGGCTCACATCAGTGTGAAAGGGATCTGTAAGTTGTTGGCTCCAGTATGGCAGAATAGTGGAATCCCTAAATGTGCAGAGAATGTGGTCAAGAACTGTATGGTGTGTCTGAAGTACAATCCTGGTAAGGGAACCCCAACTCCAGCTGGTCATTTTGCGCCTCCAACGTATCCGTTCGAGGTTTTGCAGCTAGATTTCATCCACATGGAAAGGTGCAACAATCTGAAATACGTACTCGTTGTTGTTTGTGCCTTTTCCAGGTGGGTGGAAGCGTACCACCTTAAGGACAACACTGCCTTATCCACAGCTAAAGCCCTTGTCAAAGAGTTCTTCCCTAGGTTTGGAATGCCTAGAATGGTCTGGAGTGATAATGGCAGTGAATTTGTGGGACGAGTGATGAAGAAAGTGTGTGAAGGGCTAGGCATACAACAGAAGTTCCACGCTGCAAATCACCCCAAATCAGCTGGATTAATAGAGTGCTACAACGGCACGTTGAAATTGAAACTGGCCAAGATTCAAGCAAGCACAGGTCTTAAATTGCCTGACGCCCTGCCTTTGGCACTCCTATCAACAAGAATGACTGTTCACTCTAGAGTGGGACTTAGTCCACATGAAATTGTGTTCGGCCGCCCAGCCAACATATGGGGAGTGCCAAGGCCCACCAGGTTCAGTGAAATAGAGCATCCTGTACTGCTTGACTATTTGTATGAATTGACGGCTAAATTGCGTGTTTTACACCAACAGGTCCACAACAGTCTACCTCAGGCCTCCGAAGCTCCAGGACATCCTATCAATCCTGGATCATATGTGCTGGTCAAGAACTTCCAGCGGACAAAGAATGACCAGCCCCGATGGACCGGCCCCCATCTAGTCCTTCTCTCGACCAGATCCGCCATCCGAGTTGAAGGGAAAAAACATTGGGTGCACGGGAACCATTGCAAGAGGGTCCCTCTGCCCCTTCTGTATGACCGGTGGGTCCAGGAGGGAATTGCTGACTCTGAGGTCGAGACTGTGCCTCGCTTTCTACCCTTCAGTGATGCACGTTTGAAAGAAACTACTTCTGAAAAGGAAAGCGATAACATTTTACAAGAAGCTGTGCCTCCGTCAATTCGATTGAACACTGCTGAGCCTGAACTCTTGTTTCTAGACCACACAGCACCTGGTAGAAACCGCTATAACTTGAGGCCAAGACCTATGACTATGGACAAATAAAAGTTTTTCTTTTTGATTGTGCAGCTCTCTCATCCAAGAAACATGCTCATTTTTGATTTTCGAACCGCCATTCGGTTCTGCTGCTAGGGTCGCGGTTGCCACAGTCTTTGGAGTGCAGCTGGAGACGGTTAGGTCGACAGTTCTGGTTGGTCTAAGGGAGTTGCCCTGGGCTGACAGAAGCACTCCTTAGCAGAATCAACCTCCCACCGCAGGCAGCAAATTAGAGGATGGAGTATCCCAAGATGGAGAGACCTGCCAGATCAACGAACTTTGAAACGAGAATATGCACTGTGATGGCAAAAACACGATTTTTAATAATATGCAATTTCATGTTGTGTAGTATAATGATGTTTTTGATTGGCTATGCTTTATTCACCTTTCGAGTGTCATTTGCACACACCACACAGCCCACACCTCCTCCTACTGTTTCCTCGCACTCTTTACACCCTCTACCTGAACACGAGTCTGCCAGAAGATTAGAATTTATAAATAACTCATTCGTTCAGCTCCTACACCTGCACGAGGTTGTAATGAACATGACAAATTGTTGGGTATGTGGACTTATGCCACACACAACAGATAAGGCTATCCCGTATTTTGTCCTGCCATTTAGCTACCATGGTTCTTTGTGGGCATTTCAAACAATGTTCCTATTTGCCATCGAACCATATCCCCCACGTCCCATAGGAAGCAACTCGAGCAACAAGGCACTAGTGGCAGGAATCAGAAATATGAGCAGAGATATCGACACGTATAGAACGATTCCCAAAGATGAATTGAAGGCGTACAGTAGATGGAATATAACAAAATATGGAATTTCCTTGAGTGAGAGCCAGCAAGCATAGACATCCTCCCCAATTTGGATAGTACCCCATCAGGGTCACCTATGTCTGCAGGGAAATGGCAAAAACCCCAGAGCTCAGTTAGGGAAGATTGTCTGTACTGAGACTTACGTTTTCTCGTCCCAGACCTCCCCTTCATTCCTAGCAGCTAAGGGTACCTACTTCGTCTGCCATGATAGAGCATATACATGGCTGCCCCCTGACTTTTCGGGCACATGTTTTATCTCGTTCCTGTTGCCACCCACCTACACGGCCGAGGCAGATTACCATAGGACAAGGACACTTAGAGGTGTTGTGAGTAAAGACGACACTGCGGAACAGGAGTTTGGAGATTTCGCAAAGGGTTTTCTGCCGTTTTGGGGGCCTATGGTGAACAGCAGGAACATTCGCCAATTGACGAGGGTAGTTGAATCCGCCGTGATTGAAACGGCTGGTGCCCTTAGTAACTTGACTGCGGAGCTCCAGTCGGACCGCCTTATGACTCTTCAGAACAGGGTTGCCCTTGATGTCATACTTGCAGACCGTGGTGGGGTATGTAAAGTGATCCAATCCAGTTGCTGCATTTTCATCCCAGATAACGCTCCGACAGTATACCAGGCCATCTCCAAATTGCATAAGATCTCTGAATCCATTCACGTGGATAAAGGGGACTGGTCCTTAATGGGGTGGTTTTGGGAACTGATATCTGCCTGGGGATGGAAAATTCTGATAGCCATTGGGATGGTCTTAGCCATTCTGTTCATGTTCAGCCTGGGTGTACAGTGCGCTCCTGCAATATGTGGCCTTTGTGCTACATCATGTGTAAGGAAGCCTGTATCAAGAGATGAACTAAATAATAGGATGATGCTACAGCAGCATCTCAATGACTTTATGAATACAGACCTAGACTCAGATTAGAATGAGTATAGGTTATTGCCTATATAAGGGCAAAAGAAGGGTCTGTGGTACTGAAAATTCCGGACCCTGCTATTGTGTGGTACCGAAGCTTTACACTCGTGTCAAAAATATCATCGTATCATGACGATTTTGGTATCGGCAGACCGGTAATGATTGAGATATTATACCTATGCATTTGCGTCATGATTGAGTGACGAAATCACCCTGAAATCGTAGTTTCTGTCTTGAACCCTCGGGTTCCATTTTGTAAGCGGCATCCATTTTGTGATTGCCCTTACATAGTCAAAATGACCAAGGCCGAATTCGATCTGAAAGGACACGTACACCTTTGCTGACTCCTGTGACCTGGGCAAGCTGACTCCACTGCCTCAAGCCAAACCTGTTCGGGCAGTCCCCATCCCAATGGCCGAGCGAGATTAGCATCAAAGCAGAACATGTCATAAACCGTTCATCGCATACAAGCTATGGCTAATCACACACACCTGTCCCTGTTTCTTCTTTATGACTAGTTTTACAAGGAGGAGGTGCCCGATTTTATCAGGGGTCCGTCGATATCTGATGAAAGTTCTGGGCCTTGCTGGGTAATCTATCACGAACTGGACAAACTAAAATATGGGCTTGCCATCATGACTCTGCTTTTTCTTTGTAGTGAAAATATGTATATGGTCGAACTGTAAAACAAAGAATTCTTGCCTGAAGCTCAATATTGTGTATAAAAAGAAGAGGCTGGTTCTGTAAAAACGAGCAGTCTCCTGAGAACATACATGCGCTACATGCTGTTGTACTTCTAGGATACCTGTTACTGGTTGCAGCCAATAAACTCGATCCTTGACATCACCTAGAAGACTCTGTGTTTCTGTGGTCCGAAACAGGAAGAACTCAAGAGGTCTTTGGGTGTTCCCCTGGCACCGCCGGGTCCATAAAAACCCGGTTCCTCAGTTCGATGGTGCCAACTCCTTCGCGAAAACCATATTGGAGGTCACTAATAATGTTATGTTCGTCTGCCCATGAGTGCAGTCTATCTAAAATGACTCTTCCAATGATTTTAATGGTGGAGTCAAGCAAGGATATGGGCCGGTAGCACACACAGCTTGCTCTATCTCCCTTTTTGAAAATGGGAATAATGATCGACTTATACCAGGTACTAATTAATCCTATTGTGCAAGCGGCATTAAAAGTTCTAGTAAGCAGTGGTGCCCAGAGCGATATATATTTTTTTGAAAATGTCCACTGGGACACCATCGGGGCCAGGTGCCTTTCCCCCTAGGCTAGAGTTAATACCCTTAATTACCTCCTCCAACGAAAAGTTAAGTTGCAGCCCTTCAGTGCCCTTCCCCTTAAACATGGGTTCTCCTAATGTATAAGTGGTGGTTGCTACTGAGCTATAAAGTGTTTCAAAGTGCTTGACCCATTCATCCTCGGTAACAGCTATCTCAATACGAGTCTTTGTACTGTCTTTAAAAAAGGGGGCATTCACTGCTTTCCAAAAGGCCGTCATATCCTTTAATTCTGAAGCCTCCATAATAGCTGTCCATGCTTCCCTCCTCATCAGATCTCTTTGAACTTTTAGTGCAGTTTTGTATTCCTTACGTAGGGCCCTTATCAGGGTCTGGTTTCTTTCTTGCTTATGCAAAGCCAATTTTAATTGCTTGTGGGCCTTACTGCATGCTGATTTGAACCAGCCTCTTGTTTTCCTTTGGATCTTATTTTCCTTGGCGTTTACCCACAGACCCCTCTTTATACAGGCAGTTATTTCTCTGAAATTACTTATAATGTCTGCATCATCAGATGCCAAGTCCAAACAAACAGAAAAGCTTGTATTACATGCATTAATTAAATTACTAAGAAACTCCTCAGGGACCACCTTAGTCCATTTTAAAGCGTATCCGTTCTGCCTGGCAATTTCTACGTTTTCAGAAGAAACCTCTGCTCTTTTTATCACTATTAATTGTGGGTCGGATAATTCAATCCTGATGGGGAAAGGGTCGCTTAGGGGAGATTTTAAGACATTATAACTAGCAATGCAGTCACTATAACACAAGGAGATAAGGATAAAGTCCATTGTAGAAAATAAACCTCTACCGTTAAAAGTTGGAGAAAAGGGGGTCTCAGTGCTACATAGTTCGTTCGAGAACCCTAGATCGTTATTAAACATGATCTCATTTAAAGCATTCCCCGTTATTGAGTGCTCAAAATGTGATGAGGTGGTATCCCTATCCATCGTTAACCCACAATTTCCTGTTCCTGATCTATCACATAGGGCACAATTAAAATCGCCCCCCCATATGACAATGAACTGTTTATGGGAGCTGTTGTTTATGCTATAGAGTTTTGAGTTCAGGGTTTTGAGCACCACTGGTATATCTGTTACAGAGATGTTATTGTAAAAATGTACTAACAGTATACAAACAGTGGTGTTAATATGTAGCCCGACAATATGATAAAAACAATTATGAAAATACAACTCCGTTTTTTTACACATAAAACAATTAGAAATGTACATGCATAATCCCCCCTTTGCTCGGCCATGTGCAGATCCTATGGCTGGGATGAATACAGTTTTAAAACCACTCATATGATATTCTTTCTTAGCCCATGTTTCTTGTAAACATATAACATTGCAGTTATTAGTTAATTTTTGCCAGTTTGGATTATCTAGTGTGGCCTTGAGGCCAGCTATGTTCCAAAATGTAATGGACCATTTTTCTCCAGACCCTCCATTTAAACCTAAATTATGGCATACCACACTTTCTTTAGGGGTTTCGACGGGCCCCCCCTCGCATTTACCTTTCTCACAGTGGTTACATTGGGCTTTTCAGGGGATCCGGGATCAATAAAGGAGCTACTAGATTCTGCTCTCCCATTATCAGGATTATTAGTAATATTACTCCCTCTGAGAATTTCTTCCCTTGTCAATGCACCACCCAAATTTTCTGAATGGGCCATCCCTTATACAAGATTATCAGATTCTACTAAAGTGTTACAATTTATCATGCACTCACAAGCGAATCCCTCATAAGAAGTAAATGGAATAAGTCATTTGTTTGCATCTAAGCCTGAGAGGGGTTCAAATAAGTTGTGTAGTGGGATGTTCCAGTACTCATTTGGGTTTATGGGGTGATAAATATTGCCAAACGGAATGGAGTACCTATTTGAACGTTGAGGTGGGAAGAAAGGGATGTATTTGTTATTGTAGTGTCTGGGGACGGTAAAGTATGGGATTTGATTTGGTAAATGAGGAGCATCAAAACTGCGCAGGGTTGGAGGGTTTTTTGGGGGCATCATCAGAGCCTCAGGATAGAAATAGCTCAAGTTCCGCGATGATACTCCACCCTCACTTCTCCCTGGGAACCAGTCACTGATGTATGTGACCACCCTATGATCCCTAAAGTTTACTATTACCACATCCCCTTCAATGTCTTTAGGGCGTAAGCCCACCCAATTACACTGTCTCACTGATACTATATCTCCATTAAGATGTAATGGGAGAGGTCTGTTATTACGCAGCAAGTGGATAACTTTATTTTTAAGACTAGTATTAGGTTCTGTATTTCCTACTGGCACGACCGGAACTCCTGTTAAAATAATGACATAGTTAGACGATTCTGGGGGTAAGTCTGCTATATTTCTTTAATTAGTTTTTACTCTGGTCATTTGACTTATCTTCGTTGAGGGGTCATTACTGGTAGGAAGGACTTTCGGGGCACCTGATTTAACCTTCTCTTTGCTTATGTCTTTCGTGGCTGCCGGTTTAATAAAATTTGTGTCAGCAAGCATGTTTTTAGAAACGGAAGTGTCCGTTTGTTGCCTGGATGAGTTCTGTGTAGAATGTTTCGTTTTAGAACAGGCTTCACTTAGATTAGTTTGTTTAGGGTTTTCAATTGGATTGGAGGCTGCAAGAATGCGATCCATTTTTTCCCCCAGCCTTTTAACTTTCTCGGTGAGTGGGAGTATGAGAGATTTTAGGAGGCATTCAATACCCTACATTAGCCCTTTAATTGGCAGGGCTTCAGAATTTACAGTTGGAAGCCCTATTGATACATCCTTCCCTATTACCTTAGGTGACTTGTGTATTGGGTCCATTGCAGGTGATGATAGACATGAGGTTTTATCCCCTTTTCTAACCACACCCTTTCTCCTTCTTTTTTTAGGTGGGGAATGCTGTACTCCTGTATCCTTCTTGGTTGGTAATTTGTCGTTGATTGCACTGACCGCTATAGGCGGTTGTGTCTCCAATGACACAACTGCCTCTACTGGAGGGTTGGAAACAGGAGAAGATGTGTTTCTTTTGGACTGTGAGACTACGTCTTTGAGTATAGGGGAGTTTAGGTCTATTAGGGAGTTTGATGTGGCAGGCGGCTCATTAGTAATAGGATCTATAGTATTTTCCATAGCGTGTAACACTGGTGAGCTGTCTTGGAATATTAGCGGGATATTTTCCGTACTAAACAACTCTGCGTCTGCATCGACAGGCATGATGTTTGGTAATTGTGTAATCGGTGCTGCCTTCTGTGGCGTAATCATTGGCTTATTTTTTAAAAGTTCGATGGAGAAACGGCGCTCCGCCCGTTTCTCTGCCAGTGTGATCTCCTTGTCTATTTCTCTAGTGGCCCTTGCAAAGTATTTATCTAGCGGCCCAAGTATAGACACCCCTACACTGGACGGTAAGGATTTCGGAACAGCTATAGACATCCTGGGTCTGCAGTACGGATAAAGAGTAGACAATAATCTAATATGTACCAGTTCTATACAAGTATGAGGAACAGCCAGTAACGAACTTGGCAGTTTAACAAGAAGTGAAATACGTGTGGAGCACAGCTTACTGTCATGTATTCCCAGCTGGGAGATAGAGTCCGGGACGATAAGTCAAAAGTCAGAGGAGGGGCCCAGCCCAGCCTCCTGCAGCCCCTGACCGCCACAGACGGCCCCGCCCTTGTCCCGGGCTTCTCCCGGGACGCTCCCGCGCAGCGGTATACTGTGTCGACAATAATGGGTGGGAAGTGATCAGGGGGCGAGGCAGGCAGGGAGAGCGAACCAGGTGGTATCAATTGGTCGCGCAGGGACTCCTGGAATACGGAGTCCCTGCGGCAGCGCTCGCAGCCCTGCTGCAGTTCGAGCCCTCACTTCTCCCAATCCTCGGCGCTTCAGGCGCTAATCCAAATGCAGACTCTGCTCTCTTCCTCTTTGTCCCGCGAAGCGGGTCCGGCGAGCAGCAGGGAAGACGGGCAGTGAACAGTAAACAGCAGGCGGTGATGCAATTCAGCTACTCCTCCTCCTCTCTGGGCGAGATCAGCAACAAAGGGAATCTACTCACAGATTGGACAGATACTGGATGGAAACAACCCCCATGCTGGACAGATAGTGGATGGAATCTACTCATGCTGGGCAGATACTGGATGGAATCTACTCACATGCTGGACAGATACTGGATGGACTCTACTCACATGCTGGACAGATACTTGATGGAATCTACTCACATGTTGGGCAAATTCTGGATGGAATCAATTGCTATGCTGGACAGTTACTGAATGGAATCTACTCTGATGCTGGGCAGATACTGGATGGAATCTGCTTACATTCTAGACAGATACTGGATGGAATTAGCTCACATGCTAGGCAGATACTGGATGGAATCTGCTTACATGCTGGACAGATACTGGATGGAATCTACTCACATGCTTGGCAGATACTGGATGGAATCTGCTCACATGCTGGACAGATACTGGATGGAATCTGCTCACATGCTAGGCAGATACCGGATGGAATTTACTCACATGTTGGGCAGATACAGGATGGAATCTACTCACATACTGGGAAGATACTGGATGGAATATACTCACATGCTGTGCAGATACTGGATGGAATCTACTCCCATGCTGGACAGATACTGTATGGAATCTACTCACATGCTGGACAGATACTGGATGGAAACTACTCCCATGCTGGACAGATACTGGGAAGAATCTGCTCACATGCTAGGCAGATACCGGATGGAATCTACTCACATGCTGGGCAGATACTGGATGGAATCTACTCACATGCTGGACAGATACTGGATGGAATCTACTCACATGCTAGACAGATACTGGATGGAATCTGCTCACATGCTGGACAGATACTGGGTGGAATCTGCTCACATGCTAAGCAGATACCGGATGGAATCTACTCACATGCTGGGCAGATACTGGATGGAATCTACTCATATGCTGGACAGATACTGGATGGAATCTACTCACATACTGGGAATATACTGGATGAAATATACTCACATGCTGGACAGATACTGGATGGAATATACTCCCATGCTGGACAGATACTGGATGGAATCTACTTACATGCTGGACAGACACTGGATGAAATCTATTACTATGCTGGACAGTTACTGTATGGAATCTGCTCAAATGCTGGGCAGATACTGGATGTAATCTACTCACATGTTGGGCAGATACTGGATGGAATCTACTCACATGCTGGACAGATACTGGATGGAATCTACTCACATGCTGGGCAAATTCTGGATGGAATCAATTGCTATGCTGGACAGTTACTGAATGGAATCTACTCTGATGCACATCCTAGGCAGATACTGGATGGAATCTACGCACATGCTGGGCAGATACTGGATGGAATCTACTCACATGCTGGCCAGATACTGGATGGAATCTATTCCCATGCTGGGAAAATACTGGATGGAATCTACTTACATGCTGGACAGACACTGGATGGAATCTATTGCTATGCTGGACAGTTACTGTATGGAATCTGCTCAAATGCTGGGCAGATACTGGATGGAATCTACTCACATGCTGGACAGATACTGGATGGAATCTGCTTACATCCTAGGCAGATAATGGATAGAATCTACTCACTTGCTGGACAGATACTGGATGGAATCTACTCACATGCTGGACAGATACTGGATGGAATCTACTCACATACTGGGAAGATACTGGATGCAATATACTCACATGCTGGACAGATACAGGATGGAATCTACTCCCATGCTGGACAGATACAGGATGGAATCTACTTACATGCTGGACAGACACTGGATGGAATCTATTGCTATGCTGGACAGTTACTGTATGGAATCTGCTCAAATGCTGGGCAGATACTGGATGGAATCTACTCACATGCTGGACAAATACTGGATGGAATCTGCTCACATCCTAGGCAGATACTGGATAGAATCTACTCACTTGCTGGACAGATACTAAATGGAATCTACTCACATCCTAGTCAGATACTGGATGGAATCTATGCACATGCTGGGCAGATACTGGATGGAATCTACTCACATGCTGGACAGATACTGGATGGAATAGACTCACATACTGGGAAGATACTGGATGGAATATACTCACATCCTGGAGAGATACTGTATGGAATCTACTCCCATGCAGGGCAGATACTGGATGGAATCTACTCACATGTTGGACAGACACTGGATGAAATCTATTGCTAAGCTGCACAGTAGCAGGATGAAATCTACCGCCATGCTGGACAGTTACTGGATGGAATCTACTGCAATACTGGACAGATACTGGATGGAATCTACTCACGTGCTGGACAGATACTGGATGGAATCTACTCCCATGCTGGATAGATACTGGATTGAATCTACTCCCAAGCTGGGCAGATACTGGATGAAATCTACTCCCATGCTGGGAAAATACTGGATGAAATCTACTCACATGCTGGACACATACTGGATGGAATCTACTTTCCTCTTGGACAGATACTGCATGGAATCTACTCCCATGCTGTACAAATACTGGATGGAATCTACTCACATGCTGAATAGATACTGGGTGAAATCTACCCCAGTGCTGTACAGATACTGGATGGAATCTGCTCACATGCTGGCCAGATACTGGATAGAATCTATTGCTGTGCTTGACAGATACTGGATGGAATCTACTGACATGCTGGACAAATACTAGATGGAATCTATTGCTATGCTGGACAGTTACTGAATGCCTATTCATTAGCCAAAAGTATGATTTTGTTTAAAGTGGTCTGCCTTCCAATTGACCCTAGCTCATCTGCTTCCAAAGAAGGGGCAAAAACTGTCACTCAACAATCAGTTTCTCGTATTTGCTTTGGGACTAGAATGAACTATGCAAATAAGCTCAGAGTAGGTGCATGATCAGGGCCTTTTATTTCTAAAGCATAGAATTTTGCCAAGAATATTAGATAAGCGCAATGTGATGTGCTCGTAATGGATGACTGTTAGAACTGGCATCTTTTGGTGTGTTTCCACTGGCTTTTTGCTGTCTGACTTCCTGATTTTGACTCTGTTTTTTCTGGTTTAGTGTCTTTGCGCACTTTCTCACTTCTGTTCAGTGTTAAAGTGCAACTGCTCATATGGTGTCCCCATGATTGGCATATTTGATTTACTGGTAAGTCCCTAGTAAAGTGCACTGAGAGTGCCAGGGCCTGTAAATCAAATGCTGCTAGTGGGCTTGCAGCACTGATTGTGCCACCCACACGAGCAGCCTTTTAAAGGGTTCTCAGACTTGCCACTACAGTGGCTGCACACAGTGTTTACTGCCATATCGACTTGGCAAATGCACCCACATGCCAAGCCCTAACCTTCCCTTTTATTACATGTGAGTCACCCATAAGGTAGGCTCAAGACACCCCTACGGGCAGGGTGCAATGTATGTGAACAGTAGGACATGTCCTGGTGAGTATGACATGCCCTGATGGTGAACTGTAGCGTAATTCGTTTTTCACTGTTATAAGGCCAACTGTCCCAAAGGATAGAATGGGGATTACTTGGTAACATTTTGCGAGTATAACTTCCCATTGGGACAAGATAGAGAAATGGTGTTTAATATGACTGTACTCAAATTGTAGAAATGCATCTTTTCTTAAGGATGATTTTCATATTATGTTTTTGAAAATACCACTTTTAGAAAGTATGTCTTTTCTTGCTTAGCCATACTGTGTGCCTCTGCTGGGTTGTGGATTGGCTGTCTGGCTTTGGAGTGATGGGCTGGGGATGTGCATTCTCTTTAGACAGCCACGGGGGGGGTCGAGGTGTGTCCAGCTTTTCCTGGATTAGTCAGGGCTGGGCTACATAGACCTGGGCTGCATTTAGAATAGTGGGAGGAGATTTCCTTGCACTTGGATGGGCCTGGTATGCCTTGGAGAATGCTGTCGCCCCCTCCTGCTGGGAAGCTGGGCCAGAGAGGACCAAACTGGTTTGGACTAAGCACAGCCACTCTCTGCCCAAGAGAACAAAGAAAAAAGCAGTATAAATATTGGGGCAGAGACCCCAGAACTTTAGAACTCACTGGAATCAAAGAACCTGCCAAGAAGAAGAGCTGAAAGAACTACTAGGAGGAGTACTGCCCTGTTGCTGTGTTGTTGCTTTGTTGGGTTGGCCTGCAGTTGCTGATTCTGCCTTGGGCAGTGAAAGGACTGGACTTAACTTTCCTTACTAGTGCTGAGTATCTCCAAGGGCTTGAAATAGGGGTTGCCTCCTGTTCATGAAGTCTCAGGGACAGCAAAGACTTCACTGACCTCTGGAACCAAGGGTTTTAGTTGCCACAGAGGGGAAAAGCAGCCAACACCATCACTGACACCGCTGAAGGCTCCGTGTCCTGAAGACACTGCTGCACTTTGCCCCACAACCCTGGTCTCACAACAAAGACGAAAGCCAGCGCCATCGAGCTGCTGCTTGCACCGCTACCTGTGGGCACCTCCCTCCACACCACCTCCCTTCACTCTGCCTCCCTGGTCCCACCGACTATGCTGGTGCCCGTTGACCACAACACCCATGACTGCACCATGGTTTGGGGGCACCGCTTTTAAATTACACAGTGCACCGCTCCGTCTTGCACCGCAGTCTGGGGCCGATCGACGCCAGCTCCCATCAACTGGCACTCTTGCTTGAATCGTGGCCCGCAGCATTGCAATGAGCACTGCCTCACTCCGCCCTGCAGCCCTGGTATTACCAATACCGCTGGACGACCATCACCGAGTCGCTGCCTGCATCGCGACTTGAGGGCACCACATGCTGCACCACTAAGCTTCACATTGCAACCGCAATGGTTGCCATGACCGGCCCACATGACGCGGTCGGCCGGAACTAAAGGTACTGTTTGCGAGTCTGCTGACACTAATGCTGGTCCGCACTAATGCAGTTGGATTTTGTTGTTTGCAGCACCGCGGTAGCACCGGACAGAGCTTCCGACTTCAAGGAACTGCATTTTTTAGTCATACTTGCAAAGTGCCTATATTTGATTAATGTATGTTGTCTTTTATCGTTTTGGTCTTGTTTGCACAAAAAAAATATTAGTTATTTTTCTAAACCTGGTGTGCTGTCCTTTTGTAGTGTTTTCACTGTTGGTTATGTGCAAATGCTTGACACACTGCCTCTGATATAAGCCTGACTTATCGTGCCAAGCTACCAAGGGGGTGAGCAGGGGTTATTTTAGGAGTGGATCCCCCTTATCCTGACTAGAAGGAAGGGAACCTATTTGGACAAAAGGTGCAAACCATTGCCAACTAGAGACCCCCATTTCTAACAAGCACATACTACTCAACCACTCAGGAGAGCACATGTACTGCCTTAACCTGGAGAACAAGCATAAAGCCCAGTAAAAATAATAGACTCAGAGGACCACTTCAGGAGAAGGGCCCACCAGCTGGCCATGCCCACTTTAATATCTGCCTCACCATATAGTTGAACATGACCTCTGAATTTTTGAAGCACCTACTTTACTCCTTGACGGGCTTGACCCTGAAAGACACTGTACTGTTTCAGTTCTCCCCTGCCCGAGAGGCCCAAAAGGGTATTTCCCTTTGTCTCTTGTTCAAAGTGGTGTGTTTGGTTTCCTAAGGCTGGTTGCTTTGATTCTTCCATACTTTGAAACACAGTGCTGCAAATGTCATGATCTAAAGGTTCTCCAGGGCTCTTTTCCCAGTAAAAACAAAATAAGAGGACTTAATGCTTGAATTGACCATAACAGGTTAATAGTCAGGAGGGGATTCCATTCCATCTCTTGTTGCTCACTGTGCATTACAAACAGCTGAGAGAACCACCAAGGCAAGTATGTGCCCACAGCTCTATGGTGGTCCCTAGTTTTGAAAAATTTCAAACCCAGCCACTTGTTAAGAGAGACAGGCTCCCTGATTTTTGCCCTCCTTGAGAATATACAGTAGGTTCTAGACTAATTAACAGCACCAATGGTTCTCACTTTGAGAATGTCCCCTGCAATTTATCTTACCCCAGGTCTCAGTTCAATTTGTTCACATTTCTGGCATGGCCCTACATGCATCAGAAACCAAGAGGCACACATTTGCTGGTTGATTATGCATTGACTCCCATGAGCCACATGGCATGATGGTGCAGACCGATTTCAGCAAACTTCGCCCCACATCAATGTTATCAATGGGAGCAGCACTTATGTGTACAAGTTTTAAATGTCTGTACAAGTCAGCGCTTATATTGATGTTTGCACCCATAAGTTAGAGATGGAAATGTTAATCTGTACTCTGCTTGTATGTTACATGGGCTGTAAGGTTCTGATGCTGTACGGTAGGTAGAGGACATTTGTGATCCTTGCCTGCATTAAGCATCTACTTACTGCTGGTGTAGAATCCAGCTCCTATTTCCGTGAATAAGGAATACATTAACAATAGCACTTGCTGCACCCTATGTCATGTCATGTCCTGAATGCATTTTTTGTGTACGGTCAATTAATGTGAAAAAAGCAAAGTCTGTACTCGCATACATTTCTTCTGTAAACTAGCACATTCAGATTTTTTTTTAAGGTCGAGCCTACCAGACAGAAACGCTCTCTGGTTGCAAAAGACCTATTTTCAGCTTACCAAGAACTTAGAGTGGGCTTAAAGCCCACCTATTGCTTACCACTGTTTGGCTTTATTGTTACTCTAATTTGCTTGCTTCTTATTCAATGGCTTGCCTTGTTCCTCTTTTGTTTGACTCTCGCCTGGCATAAAATCTTTTTTAGGTCTCGGCTAGACAGCACTTGCTCTGTCTTAAAGAGACATGTTGTAGCTACTTTTTGGGCTTCAGCCCACCCATAGACTTCACATTTGCTGGCTCCATCGTCGCTCTGATATTCTTTCTCTCAATTTGTCCATAGTATGAATGCATCATGCCACTTCATGTGTTTAGAACCCCCTACCAACCCCACTTCCCGGGAGCATGGGCCATTTACTACTATCCATCCCCAGCTGCCATTTTAGCATCTGTTATCAGACCTACTTATTTCTTTAATTTGGAGCACTTGAGACAAGCGCTCACTAATTTCCTTGCTCTGCTGTAAATAGTATGACAATCTGGTACTTATCTCATAACATTTGCTGTACATTCAAAAATTGAGATCAAATGTCAGATGCTGTCTCATCTGCTGACTGCTCTCATATACAATTGCTCTGCCCTGTGTTCCACCCTGTCTCTCTCGTCCCTGTCTCTCTCCTCCCTTTCACCGTTACTTGTACCTCCCACCACCTCCATACAGTGCGTTTGCGCTTCCCAATGTGCATGACACACATATAATGTTGATGTTGTTATTCCTTCCAGGGGCTGACTATATGGTTGCAAGGCAATACTTTTTCAGTGTGGTGCCCCCTAGGGGGCTGTTTTACATTCTGTCTCATTTGCTCTCCCGTCCCTTCCCCTCCCCTTTTTTTTTAAGATAGTTTCAGAGTTTTCACTCTAGGTTTGGGGGGTCTCCAAAAATGTCACCTTTACTAAATTTCAATGTTTTTTCAACCTCTCTCATTGCTGGAGCTTTTTCTCTACAACCAGGAGTGTTTCACCCGCTAGGTACCACGTGTATGGTAACAATTAATCGTACCTTGAAGGCCTGAAAATGCACAAATGTAATGTTGATGTTGTCAGGCCCTCTTGGGGCTGACTCTAAAAGGTTGCAATTCAATGCTGTTTTTACCATTGCAGTTTTGATATCAAACCCATGAAAGAATTCACAAACACAAGGTTTATTCATGATAAATGTTTTGAAGGGGTTACAATAATGATTGAAAATGTTTTAGTGACTATCACAATAGTGAAAATGATTTCTGCAAAAATAATGTGTTTAATACAAAACAAATGGTTGAACTCCCTTGAGATGTTTGGGGGTCACCAGTGAATACCCAGTGTGATCCATCTATAGTATGTTCCATCTGCGAATGTACATATTTGTAAATTATTGCGTTGTATTTAGTAGTGTTTGTGTGTGTAATAAATGTACCTCTTATTCCAAAGAAAACATACTGACTGGACAATCAGTTATTGGTTGTTATTATTGCGTGCCAGTGATTGGTGATTACTAGCCCACACCACCTACCTTCAGTAGGCCTTGGACTGCTCCACTCCGCTGCACTGTGGGAGTCAATCGCGATAATGGAGTGTTTGGTTCCTAGTGAGAACAATTTGGACAAATCTTTAGATAAGCTTAACTGCTCTATGCCAAGCTCCCACAAGGTGAGCACAGGTTGCCTTTTAGTGTGCATGTAGCTTACCCTGACCAAAGTGGTGGTTCCTGCATGGCCTGGGTGCATAACTCAGCCAACCAAGAATCCCATTTCGAACATTCTAACAACCATCAGAAATTAGCTATTGAAGGTCAATGTACCTCCTACAGAACACTGCATATTACATCAATATCAATATTTCAGAGCAGCTTGGAGTATGAAAGCCATACCAGCAGATCAATGAAAAAGTGATATCACCTGGTCTTTGTTATACAGCCCAGGTCCTTATCACATGTGGTCTGTAATGGGTGTGATATTTATTGCACCAGATAAAATACAACTCCACTGAGTCCAAATTTGTCGGGTATGGTAAATACCACACAGTGTAACAATATTTTCATACCATTTTTGTAACACAGATTTTCAAAACAGGAGCCAGTGAAAAATCCTTAACTAAAAGACATTCACATTGACAATGCCTATAGCTCTTGATTTGCAGAGACCTATTGGCTTTGCCAATGCTTGTACTTGTGTACTTCAACTGCTCAATTTTAGGCAACAGCTTTTTTCTTTTTGCTTAAGCACTCATGCCCTCATTTATGGAGATTTGGTGTAGGCCAGCTTAGCAAGTCACCTTGCTGTGCTGTCCTACGTCAAAGTCTTTATCCAATATGGTGCATTCCTGTCCTTTCCCCCAGCACTGATGTCAGCTCAGCAGCCTAGCGCCAAATATAGACACCCCTGCACTTTGGTGCAGGAGTGCCTGTGTTGTTGGCAGGATTTTTTAAATGCGGGAAAAGGCAACCTCCTGCACAGAAACATTCCAGAGAGGCATTTTCCTCTTTCTATGTGTGCTGCAGAATGAAAGATATTTCTCATTGTTATGCCTGCCCTGGGGAGGCATAAGATTTTGACGCATTCCCAGGTTTACAAGTCCTGGTAAATCTGGGAATGCATCAAAAGCCTTGGGAGTTGCTTTGGAACACCAACGGCAACACCCATGGAATGCCTCCCTAGCCCATAGTAAGGCGACACATCAATTTGCGCTGCTTTGCCTTACTCAAGCTTTATGAGGCCACTCAAAGCCATGCAATGTGGCTTTGCGTGGTTTCATAAATCTGACTCAGAGCCATGCAATGTACCTCTTAGCATGGTGCAAATGTGACACAAGCCTCTCATAAATATGCCCCTCAATGAGAATGCTTGTACTTTCTAGCCATTTCCCTCTTATCCTTTTCTCCTCCAGTTCCCTGTGTTGCTCTCACCTGTGTGCTCCTCAGCTTGCCGCCTTGCGAGTCTCCCCTGCACTCCTGGTCGCCCCTTCCTGGTGCACTTCTTTTCACTTACTTCAACTCCCTCTTCCCCTGTGTCATACCAGTTAGATTATTTTCTGTTAGTTTTACTTTTTTGGGTGGAACAATGCCTTTTCATTTTCTTCTGTTTACTGATCCATCTAGGATTGAGATATATACAAACATTACACTGTGTCTCATGTACATGTTGGGACACATGCATGCACACACAAAATGACGCGGCCACTTCATCTGATTTTTTCTATTTTTCATACTGTGTGGCATCAACAATATCGATGCTAAACAGCATTAATAAAAAGAATTGGCAGTGCCCATTGGTCTCAAAAGGACTATTGGCTTTGCCAATGCTTGTTTGAATTGGTTCCTGATTCCTTGATAGAAATCTGAGACCCAATAACTGACAGAAACTGACTATGAACTTTCGATCTCTGTTCCATAGTATAATTTTATAACATCACCCGTGGAGTTCAATATTATTGCCTATACAGTGCCTTGGCACATGGAAGCTATGTAATGTTTTGGGATTATATCTTAGTTCCAGAAAGTGCTATGACTTTCAGTGATTGGTGTCTATCATACTGTGACGGGAGGCAAGGATGGAGGCACAGGCGAGGTCGTGGTAAACTAGGTTTTATTTTATGAACAACCCGTTTCTTTGGAGAGGCCAGAGTTCATGTCTGAATACAACACATTTCAAGTCCTGTTTGCTTCACGGGTCATGTCTGCTTCTCCTCCTCGTATTCTTCTCCCCTTGTACGCGACGTCCCAGTGGTGCTCAGCAGGGAAACAAAAGAAAGTAGGGGGAAACATGAGGAAAACTATAATGAATGAGACCAGGGGACGGGAGTGAGGGATCACCAGTGCTGGCATGAACGACTATGGTAGTGAATATGTGCACAGGATATCGGGTAATGGTTAGGGTAGCAGGAGGCACCTTAATTGCCGGCGTTTGCGCTCCTACCCACCCACCCAGAGACACGATCCCATACCTGTTTCAGCCATGATCCTCCTGGAGCATGGCGGACCGTAGCACAGGGTCGTTGGCCTCCTCGCTTTGATGATACAGCTCCTTCCTCCGAAGTCATCTCCCACACCGATCGTCTCCTCTCTGGTGTTCCGCTTTCGTTCCTCGAGGATCTCCAGTCTCCACTGCCTCTAAGACTTCCGCATACGCCCTTGTCCTCGTCACAATGCCTTGCTCCTTCTATGGGCCAGTCGAGTGGGACATCAGAGACATGGGCGTCATCTTCGTTGGAATACTCCCAGTTAAAGAGGCCCTGTGTACATGTTCCGATCACTTCATCATGCGGGGTGTTTTCTTCACAACACCAGTCCTTTGGCTGGAATGACAGGAAAGGACTCATTCCAGTAGGGACAGACCACCCGTCTTCCGTCTCTTTCAGCCCCTCCCGTGAGATACCCAAATCGTGACATACCTCCCCCCTAGGATACTCCCGTTCGGGGAGAGGAAATACACAGGACAAAAAATCAGCACTTCCATTGTTGATACCCCTGAAGTGTTACACTTTAAAAGAGAAGGGTTGGAGTGACAGGAAAGAACACAGAATGCGGGGATTATGGCCCAAGTTCTTGCTCATCCATTGGAGTGGCGCATGATCAGTGTAGAGGGTGAAGTGGTTGCCCTTCAAATAGTATTTCAGTTTATCACTGGCCAATTTCACTGCAAGACATTCCTTCTCAATGGTAGGGTATTTCTTTTCACAGGGAAACAATCTCCGACTGATCAAGAGAATAGGGTGATCTATACCATCTGAGGAGAGCTGAGATAATACTGCTCCCAGTCCGTAGTCGGAGGCGTCCGTGTGGAGAATGAAAGGCTTGCTGAAGTCAGAGGAGGCCAAAACCGGGCCACTTGTGATAGCCCATTTTAACTGTCAGATGCATCTATCATAGCTTCTGAAGGGTTCAACAATGTCTGTACTTTCAACATCTTTCTGAGGGCATCAGTGAGAGGTGCTGCTACCTCTGAATACTGAGGGATGAATCGTTGCTAATATCCCAATAACCCCAGAAAGGCCCTCATCTCTCTTTTGGTTGAAGGGAAGGGTGTTTCTATTATTGCCTTTATCTTTTCTTTCTGATGCACAATCACTCCATGACCCAACACGTACCTTAAGTATCAGACCGACTGAAAGCCAACCCTGGATTTCTTTGAGTTGATTTGTAGTCCTGCCTTTTGTAAGGAGTGTATGACCTGCTGTAAGTTTTCTAGATGGTCCTCCCAAGTGGGGTTGAACACCACAATATCGTCCAAATAGGCCGATGCAAATGACTGATGTTCCCGGGGGACCATATTCATCAAACGCTGAAAGGTGGCAGGTGCTTTGTGCAGGCCAAATGGGTGGACAGTAAACTCATAGAGCCCTCTGGTGTAACGAAAGCTGTCTTCTCCCTATCTGCCTGGTTCAACTGGACCTGCCAATAGCCCTTTGTTAGATCGAAAGTGGTTATGTAGCGGGCCTCTCCCATTTTCTCAATCAACTCGTCTATGCTAGGTATGGGATAGGAATCGAATTTGGACATCGAGTTGAGAGCTCTGAAGTCCATACAGAACCGGGTGGTTCGGTCAGGTTTGGAAACCATCACAATTGGAGGGGACCACTCACTTTTGGAGGGGCGGATGACTCCCATCTCCAACATACTTTTGACCTCATTGCACACTGCCTGTCTCTGGGCAGCTGGTATGCGATATAGTCGCGGTTTGATGACACAGCCTGGGAGGGTCCTAATGGAATGTTCTATTAGAGCCGTCTTTCCAGGGTCATCTGAGAATTGGGCAGAGAAAGGACGCAGGACATCATCCAAGAACTTCTTGTGTTGGGGTGACAATGTCTCTTTTATGACGAGATGACTTAGTGTACAGGAGGACACGTCCCAGGAAGAGGTTTATATGGTAGGTTTGAATGCGGGAAGGTCGGACCTGTACTTTGCAGCTGGTGTTCCCAACAGTCCACACTATTCTATACAGGCCTAGCCACTCCGATTTGAACTTATTTGCAGAAGAGGGCAACAATACTAGCACCCAGTCTCCAATGGCCATCCACCGCCATTTTTCTGTCGTCATAATGTGTCGGTATTGTCAGATCACGTAATTTAAAAAGACTCTTGGTTAATGCCATTGATCACAGGTCCAGGTGGAAGAGAAGAATAGTGCGCAAACCGAACAAGCTTTCAGCTTGTACTGTTGCTAATATGGCCGCCAGAAATCAAGATTTAGAGCAGCAGGTTAGCACTCTAGAAGTTGCCGACAATCATCTAGGTCCAGGGGTTGTGCCCGCGCTGTGGCGCACTTCACCGGACTTCGCTGGAGAGAAGGACGTACCTGAGTAAGTGTCGCAAAGTTAGAATGGGGAAAACTTTGTTGCGCTTGCTGCATACAACCTTTGTTGCTGAACCGAAGTATTTGGGAAGCCAGTTCCTTCCAAGTAAGACTGTTCCGAGTTAATAGTGATTTTTGGGGCATGCGCAATCTCTGAGGAGCGAGGCTGCACACTTGAGCATGCACATTGGTAAATTCCGAGTTGTTTTGGCGAGCATGCTTCAGAGTAAGACACAATAATAAACATTACGATATTAAGAGTCAGCACAGGTCACAAAGAGAAATTTTAGTGCTGAGTATCGAAGGGAGACTTGAATTGAAATTAAAAGAGCATTAATTGTGAAAATACCGCTACCGACAAGAAGTGAAGTAACTTCATGTCTATAATAATAATAGTTTTTTATGTAAATCATTCTCGAGTGAAGACAAGTTTAATTAGAACATAGCGGAGTAAAAAGAAGGTGAAGAAAGACAGTTTTAAGATTCAAAGTTATACTTACTATATGTGATAGAATAGAGAGAGAGAGTTAATAAGGATAAGGCTGATGACAAAAAATAATTCTTGCAATTAATTCACAGCATGCAGAAGCAATACAAATCACCAACAGAAGAGAAGCATAGCTCACACCAAGACGGGGTAGGTTTATAGTAAAAGAGGCCACATTTTTTAGAATTGCATTAGTATACAGTCATTAATGTGTGTGTTTCTTTTACAGTAGTTACTTACCTGTCAAGCAAGGAAGTAGGGGAAGAATAAGAGAAGTCTGAAGCTGAGTGAAAGAAACAGGCGAGATGTGGCTATCTCTTCTCTGTCCCATCCCCTTTCCCCTATGGGATTTCATTGGCTTACACATTGTTATCCGTTTGTGGCTGAGGAATCTTAGTGGGCATTGGGAACTTGCCACATTCTGCTCCTGTGCATCTGAGGAGAGCACGATACTTGACAGAGTGAAGTGCCCACGTAAATTTTAGCACCTGAACAGAATGGCGGAAGGTTTGGACTTAAAAAAGTTAGGAGAAATCTTAGAAGGAATACAAAGGGAGTTAATCTCTGTCAGAGAAGAGAATAGGGATTTGAGAAAGGAGACTACTGATTTAACCATCAAAGTGAGTAATATAGTATCCTGTCCCAGTTTTAGACATCCAGAATTTTCTGAAGGGAATCTCAGTGAAGAATCAGTTTCTCAAGCTAAAGTGACCACACAGGTCATTCTCCCTTTATCACCTGTGATTCCTTTGGCTCCACCTAAACATTTCAATGGAGACCCACAAACGGCTCAAGTGTTCCTGACACAATGTACGTTACACTTTATGTGTCGTCCGGCAGTTTTCCCCGTGCGCAGTCTGGAGTGGCATTTATGCTATCTTTTTTAAGTGGGGATGCTGCGTCTTAGTCAATGCCGTTGGTAACCAGAAATTATCCAATTTTATATGATTTGGATGAATTCAAAAAGGAGTTTCTTTGAATTTTTGACAGAAGAAGGGTCTCGCAAGCAACAGACAATGAGTTATTGGAGATAAAACAGGGCAGGCATGATCTGATTGCATATTTGGCTCAGTTTAACAAGTTGGTTGTAGAAACGGAATGGCCAGAGAATAAACGAGCAGCAGTGTTCGATCGTGGCTTAAAGGATGAATTAAAAGACGCCTTGGCACAAGTGCCCAATAGGCCCACAGAGATCTCCGCATTGATCGATTTGGTATTGGAAATTGACATCCGACAAAGTGAAAGGAGAGGAGAGAGAAGGCGGGATTACTGTCCAAGTGTGGCTAGATTGCATCGAGTAAAGACAGAAGGCAGTAAAGAAAATGACTCAGCCTGTGGAGGAGAACCCATGTGATCGGGACAATTTGAGGACCCCTCTCTAAAGAAGAGAAGGAACGACGAAGAGTAAACAAGCAATGTCTCCATTGTGGAGGTGCTAGGCATTTTGATTGTAATTGTCCTAAGAAACCCAAGCAAACACCGTCGGAAAACGCCTTGCACCATCAGTAAGTGGAGTTGGACTGGTGATTGCTGAATCAAAGACAGCTCCAAATACCCATACCTTGGCGAATACGTTTCAATCAGCAGCCCCACCCATGGTGATGATGATGACCTTACGATTTAGAGAGAAGATATTGGAAAAGGTAACAGTGATGGTGGACTCAGGGGCTACAGGCAATTTTTGTGATTTGAAGTTTGCAGAGAAGATTGGTCTAGTGGCAATCAAGAATGAGAGAAGTGAAGCAGTCCGAGCCGTTGATGGAACAAACCTTTCTTCTGGGCCCATTGTGAGTCATATGGAACCAGTGGAGTTGGAATCAGAAGATGGACATATAGAAACCTTGCAATTCAATTTAATAGATGCTCCACAGTTTCAATTAATTCTTGGTCTGCTGTGGCTCACGGAACATAATCCGACGATTGATTGGGGGGCTTGATCGATAGCTATGAGTTCTGAATACTGTAAGGAGAATTGTCACAAAGAATTTAAAAAAGCCCAAGAAAAAGTCCAGCGTTTCATTTGAGTGAAAGCGAGGCAACGATTTGTGTGATAAATACAACAACATTACCAGAAGAGTACGCAGAGTTTAAACATGTTTTCCGTGAGGCGAAAGCTGAAAGGCTTCCACCACATAGAGAATTTGATTGTAAGATAGAGTTGGAACCAGGATCCAATCTTCAGTGCAGCAGGATCTATAGCAGGATCTATGCTCTAACTGAGCGAGAATATGAGCATCTAAAAGAATATATACAAAAGTACCTAAAGAATGGATTCTTTAGGCCGTCACAATCCCCAGTCTCCTCCCCACTTTTTTTATTCCAAAGAAGAGTGGAGAGTTGAGAACGTATCTAGATTATAGAACGATAAATCGGATAACAATCAAAAATCGATACCCTTTGCTTTTAATTTCAGTCTTGCTATACCAGGTGAAAGGAGCAAAGGTATATACCAAACTGGACCTGAGAGGGACCTATCATCTAGTCAGAATTTGTGAAGGAGATGAATGGAAGACGGTGTTTAGAACCAAGCATGGCCTTTTCGAATATCAAGTAATTCCCTACGGCTTATGTAATGCACCAGCCGCCTTTCAGCATTTTATCAACGATGTGTTGAAATAATTCATTGATCAGGATGCAAATGTGTACATAGATGATATTCTAATTTACTCAGACACAGGAGAAGAACATGAAGAACATGTTAAGAAGGTCCTGCTGAAATTGCGAGAAAATAGTATATTCGTAAAACTAGAGAAGTGTGCATTTAATGTGTCTTCAGTGGAATTTCTGGGGTTCGTGCTTTCACCAAATGGAATAACAATGGATGAAAATAAGATCAAGGCCGTGATTGAATGGGAATCCCCAAAGTCTGTGAAGGAAATCCAAAGTTTCAGTGGATTCGCTAATTTTTATAGGTTTATTTATTTAAAACTTTTCCCAAAAGCTGATTCCTTTGACTCGATTGCTTAAGAAGGGTATTAGGTTTGAGGAGACGACAGAAGCAGAGGAATCATTCACTCAACTTAAGAAGGATTTCACTACTGCACCTATATTACTTCATCCAGATCCTTGAAAGCCTTTCTTTGTGGAAACTGATACCTCCAATCTAGCATTGGGAGGAGTGTTGTCTCAAAGACATAAAACTACAGGGCAACTACATCCTGTGGCTTTTCGTTCGAGAAAATTAACTGCAGCAGATGTCAACCACACAATAATGGAAAAATAGTTATTGGCCATCAAGGATGCATTCAAAGAATGGATACACTATTTGATGGGTGCCAAGCACGTGGTGACAGTTTATACTGATCATAGAAATTTGAAATTTTTGAAGTCAGCCAGAACATTGACACCAGGGCAATTACGTTGGTCTCTATATTTTGCTGATTATGACTTTGTTATCACATATCGACCTGGTGCACAAAACGGTAAGGCGAATGCCTTGTCCAGATTGGGCACAAAGGGGGTGTTTGAAGAGGTCAAGAATCATACAATTATACCAGCTGAAAAGGTGCTTTGTGCAATTTTGCAAGAGTCTCAGAAAGAAGGAAATCAGAACCTCATGTCCTTGGAAGAAATGGAGAAGTGGGGAAAAGAAGGATTCAAGACGAGAAATTCGAGAAGGTTTGCCATATAATAATGGAGCTCTTTATTTGCCCACGCCTGAAATGCAGCAAAAGGCATTGAAGGAAAGTCATGATAGCATTTTGGCAGGACATAAAAAAATTACTAAGACTGAAGACTTAGTGAGACAACGATTTTGGTGGCCAGACATGATTAAAGATGTGCAGCGATATGTGACAACCTGTGAGATCTGCGCAAGGAGAAAACCTGAGCGGCAAGCTCCAAAAGGGTTATTGCAACCCTTGCCAACCCCCCTTACCCATGGCATACCATAACATTAGACTTAATAGTAGATTTTCCATCAAGTCGAGGATTCGATACAATATTGGTATGTGTAGACGCCTTTACTAAAATGGCCCATTTTGTACCATTAAAAGGGGGGCCCACAGCGAAAACATTGGCACACACATTTAGTCAAACAGTTGTTCGAGCACATGGTATACCCAAGGTCTTGATATCAGACAGGGGTTCCCAATTCCTGTCCCACTTTTGGAAGGCCTTCAACCAAAAACTGAACGTAGAAACCAGGTATACCACTAGTTATCACCCAGAGACAGATGGCCAGACTGAACGAACAAATCAGGAGCAGTACCTTAGATTGTGTTTGTTAGATCAGGAGGGTGATTGGCCAGATTACCTATGGGCAGCAGAGTTTGCGCACAACAATGCAAAAAATGTTTTGACAGGTTACACTCCTTTTTATCTCAACAATGGTAGACATCCCCATCAGTCTTTACATTTTCAGGAGGTGGTTGTTCCGGCAGTAACTGACTTGGTAGAACACATAACACAAGTACATAGTTTAGCCACAGAGAATTTAACTAAGGCAAAGGAAAGTTACAAATACTATGTAGACGAAAAGAGAAGAAAAGAACCAGAGTTACAAGTATGAGATAAGGTTTGGTTGAATACCAAGAACCTTAGTATTAAATGAGTTAGAAAGTTACAGCCAAGATTTGTAGGTCCGTATCAGATTGAGAAAAAGTTGAGCACATTAAACTATCAGTTGAAGTTGCCTAGGGGGTTACAAGTTCATCCGGTTTTTCAAGTCTCTTTACTCAAGAAGGTGACAAATGATTTACGGATCAACAAACCTCCTGGGCCAATCCTAACTGAGAAAGGAGAAGAGTTTGAGGTACAGCAGGTTTTGGATGCTAAGATTAAAAAGGGATGATTGTACTATTTGTTGGATTGGAAGGGCTATGGACCTGAGGAAAGATCATGGGAGTTTTCTTCAGATGTTCACGCCCCTAGATTGATTAAAGAATTTCATAGAAAATTCCCGAACAAGCCCAAGCAGAGAGGAAGTACTTTGAGGGAGGGTACTGTCAGGATTGTCAGATCACGTAATGCAAAAAGACTCTTGGTTAATGCCATTGATCACAGGTCCAGACGGAAGAGAAGAATAGTGCGCAGACAGAACAAGCTTTCAGCTCATGCTCTTGCTAATATGGCCACCAGAAATCAAGATTTTGAGCAGCAGGTTAGTGCTCTAGAAGTTACCAACAATCATCTAGGTCCAGGTGTTGTGCCCGCGCTGTGGCGCACTTCACCAGACTTCGCTGGAGAGAAGGACGTATCTGAGTTAGCGTCCCAAAGTCGGAATAGGGAAACTTCATTGCGCTTGCTGCATCCAACCTTCGTTGCTGAACTGAAGTATTTGGGAAGCCAGTTCCTTCCAAGCAAGACGGTTCCAAGTTAATAGTGATTTTTGGGACTTGCGCAATCTCTGAAGAGAGAGGCTGCACACTTGAGCATGCGCATTGGTAAACTCTGAGTTGTTTTGGCGAGCATGCTTCAGAGTAAGACACAATATTAAACATTACAATATTAAGAGTCAGCACAGGTCACAAAGAGAAATGTTAGTGCTGAGTATCGAAGGGAGACTAGAAGTGAAATTAAAAGAGCATTAATTATGGAAATACCGCTACCGACAAGAAGTGAAGTAACTTCATGTATATAATAATAGTTTTTGATGTAAATCATTCTCGAGTGAAGACAAGTTTAATTAGAACATAGCGGAGTAAAAAGAAGGTGAAGAAAGACAGTTTTAAGATTCAAAGTTATACTTACCATATCAGAATACTGTTAACACTTCAGCTGTGCCTAACTCAGGTGAGGAATCTGTAATAGAATAGAGAGAGAGAGTTAATAAGGAAAAGGCTTAGGACAAGAAATAATTCTTGCTATTAATTCACAGCATGCAAAAGCAATACAAATCACCAACAGAAGAGAAGCATAGGTCACACCTAGACGGGGTAGGTTAATAGTAAGAGAGGCCACATTTTTTAGAATTGCATTAGTATACAGTCATTAATGTGTGTGTTTCTTTCACAGTAGGTACTTACCTGTGAAGCAAGGAAGTAGAGGAAGAATAAGAGAAGTCTGAAGCTGAGTGAAAGGAACAGGCGAGGTGTGGCTGTCTCTTCTTTGTCCTATCCCTTTAACCCCGTGGGATTTCATTGGCTTACACGTTGTTTCCGTGTGTGGCTGAGGAATCTTATTGCGCATTGGGAACTTGCAACATTCTGCTCCTGTGCATCTGAGGAGAGCACGATACTTGACATAATGATACTTTTGTCTCTCCTGTTTTCTTTCCAAATTTGAATAAGCAAGGTCCCACAAGTTCCCTATTTTTGATTTTAGAGTATTAATGTACTCCAAAACCCCCCCGAGCTTCATCAGCCTCCTCCCTCTCCCACGCCTCCTTCGTCATCTCTAGCAGAGACCTTGGTTGTCTCCTGTACAGCATCTCGAATGATGAACATCCGAGGCTGCTTTGGAACTGGATCCTGACCACATATAGTGCCAGCGGAAGCAGACAGTCCCAGTCGGTCCCCTCACCACTCAGCATTTACTTGAGGATTGTCTTTAGGGTCCCATTATACCTCTCAAAAAGGCCATCGGTCTGGTGGTCATATACTGATGTCTTATTGTGTATAAGATTGAGGGTTTGCAAAAACAACAGTTGATGGACAGAATGCAGAGCAATATCATACATTCACACCGGTACAGAGATCTGGGCGTAAATCCATTGTTTATTTGCACTCCACCCCACCCCAGTGGGGCACAGGGTCAAGGCTGATTTGCATATGGCCATGTATGAACTGGGGTGGTGTGAAGTGCAAAAAAAACGATGGATTTAGGCCCAGATCTCTGTACTGGGGTGAATGTATGACACTGTTCTGCATTTTGTCCATCAATTGTTGTTTTTGCATTAAAGATTGAGGGTTTTACACACTTACTTCATAAGTCGGCAGACAAAAGGGGTGCCCTGATCAGTCAAGATCGCGAGAGGGAATCCTACCCTGGAAAACAGTTTGATTCATTTTTCTGCAATTTGTGGGTAGTGGTAGCTGTTCGGGTGAATGCCTCGGGGTATCGGGTCGTATAATCCACCAGTACTAGAGCGTACAGGTGTCCCCTGTGGGTTTTTGGAAGGGGGTCTATGAGATCCATACCCACCCTCTCGAATGGTACACTTATAATAGGTAAGGGTTGCAGGGGCAACGGGGGAGAGCGGCACATGCTCTTTTTTTGACAGGTCTCACATTCCTGACAGTACTTTTGTATATCTTTGCATACCCCGGGCCAATAAAAATACCTCAATACATTCTGTGTGACCTTCTTCACCCTGATGTGTCCTGCAGTGAGATGTTAATGCGAGAAGAACAGTATTTGCTCCCTGAATGATAATGGTACGAGGAGTTGTGGATCTTCCCCCTTGTTCCCAATCCGATATAACTCCTTCCTAATGTTGAACTGGGGATATGTTATGGGATTGTTATCCTTTTGTCTCTGGACACTTTGCCAAGCCTGCTGGAGGGTTGGGTCATTCAACTGGGCAAATTTAAAATTCTTATCAAGTAGCCAGGGATCTGATGTGATAAGGGCAGGGAGGCGTGTCTCTCTGGTGTCAACCCGCTCTCCCTTTTGATTTTGCTCTTGTACCGTATCAAGGAACATCCTAAGGAAACCGGGATTGTCCGCCCCAATAATAAGATCCTCAGGAAGCCCTGCCAACACCCCCACCCTTACTTCACAGGGGGGCCCACCTTTTGGAGTGAGTGTGATGGAGGCGAGGGGATAGTGTCTCACGCCGCCATGTACGTATCTGATGCGTACCAAGACCTCCAGTATGTGCTGTGTAGATAAAACAAGATCCCCCCCTATGACGGACTGTCTACACCCCGAGTCCAGCAAGGCCTTCACTGTTTCCCCATTCACCTCTACACTTATGTAAAAGGCCTTCCCCAGCTCACCTCTGTATAGGACGGATCTAGGAATGTAACCGACCTCCATGGTTCCTCAAGGCTTTTCTTCTGGGGACATATGCGAGCTATATGTCCCCACTCGCCACATTCAAAGCATTGGGACCCCTGTATGGTTGAATGTCTGGTTTATGGGGAGCGAGGTTTAGGTGGATATGGAGGGGGTCTTTTGCTTCACTTCTCGTTTTTTCCTTGAGGGACTCAGTTAGACTTGTCTGGTTCACATAGCACCCGGTCCATGAGCTCCTCTTTGGTGATGTCTAATGGTCTCAGCCAATTGTCTGCAGCAGCTTTTAGTAGACAAAACAGGGTTTTTGGATTCTCCCCTGGATGGCCCTGCTCTTTCCGGAAGCGTACACGAAATGCCTCCGCATCTAATCCTAAGTGATCAAGTATGATATTCTTGATCTACGTGTGAGGGGTATTGCTGTCGCTGTTGGCTACCTGATAGGCAGCTTGTGCCTCTCCGTTGAGCAGAGGGGCCAAGAAGAATTGGCATTTCTCTAAGGGTCATCCACAGGCCCGAGCCGCTCTTTCAAAATTGAGAAGAAATGCTTCAGGATCGTCCCTCGTGTGCTTCTGAAGAGAAACCCCGAGGGCCCCAAAGGGGTAGGATTTTGAACACCCTGTCCTCGGGCTGCTGTCTGTTCAGCTGCCAATTTCTGCAATTCCTATAATTGAGCAGCCATACTGTCCTTGAAAACATCTCTGTCTGCCTGTGCCGAACTCATTTAGTGCTCTTCGGGACATCTTCCTTATTGAGTCCAGTTACTGATATTAAACCAGAAAGTTCTAGGGTGGTTCATTGGAGTTTTTAGAAGCTTTGGAAGACCTTATGGAAAGGAAGTTCTGTTTACACTCACCAGGCGTAAAAATGGCGCTGTGATCCCGCTGCACAGGTTTGACATGGTCCCCAGCCGGCCCTCCGTGAAGTTGAGAGCCAGAGAGGGAAAAGGAAGGGGACCAGCAGAAATCCATTTGTGAGTCCCATGACTACATGCATTCAAGGAAGTATTGACTCCTCTATGCCCAAACTGAATATGAGGATTAAGCTTCCCTCAGGGAGTGGCTGAGCGCAGCACCTGCCATCTTGAACACTGTTAGAGGCAAGAAGCAAACTCAAACCACAGAGCATGAGGGGTGCTCTACATGGTATACAGGACTAGTTCTAATTCAAGTCCATTTTAATGTCATCCAGGATGTAAAATGGGATTGCTCTGCCAAAACTAGCATTAGAATATGCCTAAATCAGCTCGGGTTCTGCCTAATCTATTACAAGATCCTGCTCTGGTAGATCCCTGGTGCACTGACCATCCTGCGTGGTGGGAATATACCTGCTTCGCCCGACGTTTCAACTCTGCGTCACGCATTGATTATTTCTTAGTATTGTATAGCTGTAGAGAAGTCGGATCCGGTATACTCTTGAACCCTTTCTCTGACCGCTCTGTCCTTTTTTTTTAGATCTAAAAATGAGCACCCTTCCGAAAGAGCAACTCATTGGTCATTAGACAAATCCTTATTAAAGAAAGCAGGAAGGCTGGGTTGAAGCCATGCGTGTAGCGTTAGAAGAGTGTTTTCAGAGACACATTGGCACAGCCAAGAGCTTTACTGTTTGGAGGGTCTGTAAGCTATTAGTAGGGGAGAAGCGAGCTCTTATACAGCTCCAGTTAGCAAATTGAGACAAGAGGCAATTATCCATTAGCAGGATTTAGAGCAAGCTCATAGGGATGACTTTATTTCACACACTGCTGAATCCAAAGCTAATCTTGGTTTGGCAAGTCAAAGACTTAAAGACTTTTTAACTTCCAAGCGATTTGGTCAATCAGAAGTCATGCTTTCAGCAACTCCACAAAGAGAGCGAACATGCACTTTGTGACATGGTTGGCCGTTGGTCAAAAAGAAAAGGAATCAGGGGGCCATTAAATCTATCGTCAATGAGAAGCAGAGTCGCACTGTGACAGACATTGATCATATTGGCAGCAGGTTCTTAGATCACTATGCAGAACTCTATGGGGCAGATTTATGAGGCCCTTGCGCCACGTTTACGCCGCTGTTGCGTCACGCAAGGCGGCGTAAACGTGGCGCATCCCTACGAATGATTTACAACGTGACGCATCTAGGCAGATGCGTCACGTTGTAAAGCCCTGCGCCGCTTGTGGGCGTTCCGGCGCAGGGTGGGCGTTCCGGGGCAGGTGCGCCTCGCAAAAGTGGCTGAGTGAAATCTATGAGATTTCACTCAGTCACATTTAAGCCAATGCTGCGTCAAAAGCCTGCGCCTGCTTGAAGCAGGCGTAGGTCTTGACGCAGCATTGTTAAAATGGGGCACCCCGAGCCTTGCTGGAGCTGCGTCGCGCTTGCGACGCATCTCCAGCAATGCGCCACATTTCCGGCACAGATGCGTCACGCGTGCTTTTTATCTCGCGCATGATGATATCAACCTTATCCAGGAAGTATTTCTGGAAGGTGTCACAGTCTATGCTACTTTCTGCATCCTGGGCTCTTTTTGTTAGTTCCTTCAGGATTTTAAACGTTTCCTTTTGAACATTATTCGCCCTATTTATACGGACCTCATAGAATGCGGCTTTAGTTGTCCGGATAGATTTTTTGTAGCTACGGAACGCCATCTTGTATTGTTCGCAAGTGGCTGTATCCTTATTCCTCCTCCAGTTTCTCTCCATGTTACGCAGGGCCTTCCTTTGGTCCCTCAAGGCGGGTGTGAACCAAGGGGCTCCCTTTTTCCCACTGTTTTTTGTCTGAAGTTTCTCAGGGGCTATCTGATCAATGGCCTTTACCAAATAGTCCATCATATCTTTACAATCCTGATCTACATCTGGATTAAGCATTATCGGCTGGGCAATTCCTCTGAGTGATGTAGTCAGTGTATGTTGGTCTACGTTTTTCCACTGGCGGGTCAGTCTGGTTTTAGGTGCTGGGCGTGAAAGTATGGTATCTAGAGGGATGTCACAGTAGATCAGATGATGGTCTGACCACATACAAGGGAGGATTCCAGCTAGTACCACACTGGGATCTGTGGTCCATATCAGGTCTAGGGTGTGGCCTTTTATATGGGTGGGAGCGTTTACAAGCAGCCTGAATCCTAGAGAGGACATGGTTGTCTCTAGGGTGTTGGCCGCTGGCTGTTTCTTATCTTTGTCCCAGTGAAAATTGAAGTCTCCTGTAACTATGACGTTTCTATATCTGGAGCACATGTCAGATGTAATATACATTACATATGATTATTTCTTTTAGAGGTTTTCGGTAGATTTGTAAACTAGTTAAAACTAACAAATACTGTACTATTATTTGAGTTGCTGGTACTACTGACAGAAAGGCTCAATTCACAGAACTCTACAATCATTCAAACTACACTACTACTAAATATGTTTAAATTGTGTTTAACTGGGAAAATTTCCAAAATTAAAACACCTTGTACGTCCTAACTCACTGTTTGTTTATACAAGTGAGTTGTTATGTATGATAAACTCTCATAATTGTTTAGTGGACAATTATTAGACATGAGGGGTTTAACAGCCTCCTTCGTTATATGAACACATACACATAATGCCAAGGGTACCCACCATGATTAGCACAGGTTACCCCAACAATCTGCAAGGGATATCTTCTTAATGTTCAGTGTAACAAATTGTTGCCTCCCAAAAAAATTTGATTTGGAGAACACTTCTTTACAGTTGCCTGTATCCAAAAAATATAGGCTCAAAGTAAAATACCTCAAATTGTATTAAATGGTAGACAATTTACTAAATTATTTCATATTCAGATACCTACCACAGCCAATAAGATTCAGGCAAACTTAAACAGGGATTTTTTCAAATTCCACCAATTGTAGGCAACCAATCCTGAAACAGAGACCACACCCTTGTTAGAATTGGGGTGTGATTATATGGCCAGGACTCTTTTGTTATGTACACTTTAGTTGTAAATTACCTGTGAGTTATATTTTTATTCCCTTCCACAGTCTTCCTTTCAGTTTCCTTTCAGTATTCTTCGTTTTTTATATATAAAATAAGGGATCTGGGGGTCCAGCCTAGAAAAACAACATTAAGATATTTAACAATTGATCCCACCTATTCTAGGTTAAAAAACAGGATTGTAGGATAACTCTTAGTGCTATACTAACCCTAGTTTAGCTGTTCCTCAACAAAGCCCATTGTTCATAAGTCGGCCTCCATTTATTATAATTTTAATTAAAATTCAAGAGAATCTATACTATCTTGTGATTGTCGTCAATATCATGCATGTAAGTGTACAATTTTATTATTAATATACCGCATTACCACTAATATTTCACATGTTTATGGCCGGATAGTCTAACATCACAGCACATCTTTACATTTTTAAGGAATTTCACTTCTTAAATAACAGATTATGTGCCAGTATTTCCATTCGCGCACTCTAACCGCTTACTTTAAGAATGTAAGAACATAATAAGTAGCCTTCTAACGAACGCTACGCGCCTCATATTCCTATTCATGCACTCTGACCGCTTATCGAGGATGGAAGATAAACTGCCATGTATGCCATAGTCACTTTCCATCGAGATTTTGATTCGGCAAAAATCGCGCCGAAAAAAACCCTCCGGGATCCTTATACCCGCAACAGTGGGATAAAATCGTCTCGCTGTCATGTTACCGGCTCCATCTTTGGGCGATGTTCTATTTTAGAAGGTATAACATTTACCGAAGACAAACTATACAATATGGCTAAGATACCATCTAAATGTATCTCATTAAGCAGCCATCTAAAGAAACCCCCTCGCCCCAGAGCGTCTCTAGTAGCGCAATATTCCTGCTTACCGGGATTAAAGAATCTCCTGCCTCGTCCGCCACAATCGTGTGTGGACATGCGCATTTCCTTACCCTTATATACGGGTGTTAATTGGACAAAAGCTCACGTAAAAAACACCGGGTTTGCTACAACAACGATGACGGACTAAACTAGACGCAAGACTGTTATTACGCCGCCATTTTGGAATGGTATTCATTCTTCTCTCCCCTCCCCGACTTTATTAATCCGGATGTTGTCATCATTACTGGAGGCTCTACAGTGAAATTTATTCGGCAATGTTCAGAGATAAATCTACCTTTCCAGGGCCATAGTTTCAATAACAAAGGGGATAATTATTATAGGGCTTTATTTAGAATTATATATATAACCATGTAACATACATATATACATATAATTAAATGGTATCTCAAATTCCACCCATTCCTTCTTGACTTTGAATTAGTCAAATACATTTTTCCAACGGAAAATCCTTTTTGTCTATATATTGACTTTCTGGTAACTGATGGTATTGACCCAATGTATGTCTAATAATATTGTTGAATATTGAAGTACTATTGTGTGCTTAAGTGCTGTATGGGTATATGGTATGCTAATTGAATATCCCAAAGGGAATCTTTTTTAGACCTAAAAAGCTCCTTCACTTTTACCCATGGATGTGCAACAGCACTATTCAGCTACCCGGCCTATAAGGTATTTAGGCATTTTTGTCTCATGATTTTTCAGATCTGTTTAAGTTTAATTACACCTCACGCCTAACACGGCACGTGCATTATTAACTAGCAAAATTTACCATTATAAGACGAGTAGCGCTCATTAAGATGTCGCTTCTTTCCTTGTTTACTTTTTCTTTTCAAACGTTTTGGTCAAATTCTGGCAATCATTCTTTACTGAGATTGACAAAATTAGGCACTATTTTTTATGGCAAGCGAGGATGGCCCACACTAAACTTACTACAATCCAGCTCAACATAGAAGATAGAGGCATGGCACTTTCACATATGGGGAAGTATTATCAAGCTCCCTTCCTGGACTGGTTAAAACGTCCTGAGATGGAGAATAGCTCATCTGTTGGACTTGGCCATTTTTGCAGGGTCATCCCTGAACTTTTTGCCTTCCTTCTGTATTTTGTCTGTCCTGTTTTTGTTGGTTTTATGACTCTGGGCACTTTACCACTGCTGATCAGTGTGAAAGTGCATATGCTCTCCCTATTGTAAACTGATGTATGGATTAGTGATTCCATGATTGGCTGGTTTGTTTTACCTGTCACACCCTAGTAGAGTGCACCAGGAGTGCCCAGGGCTTGTAAACCAAATGCTGCTGGTGGGCTTGTAGCACGGTTGTGCCACCCACCCACAGAAGCAGCCTGTAAAAGTCTGCCTAAGGCTTGCCATTGCAGAGCTTGTGTGCAGTCTGGCACTGCCATGCTGACTGGGCAAGTGCACCCACTTGCCAGTCCCTAAACCTTCCTTTTTCTTCATATCAGACACCCCTATGGTAGGCCCAAGGGCTGGGTGCCTTGTAAGTATAAGGTAAGACAAGCCCTGATGTGTGTGGCATGTCCTAATAGTGAATTACAGCCATTTTTGTTTTTCACTATTTCAAGGCTACCTATTCCACATAGGCCAGAATGGGCAGTTAGATTATTACATTTTATAATACTATCTGACTCAATAAACTAGGTAAAAATTCGAGTTTAGTATTTCTGAACTCAGAATGATAAAGCAAATGGTCAGCCCCTACCATCAAGGCTTGTCCAGGGTGTAGCTGTGACTTGGAAGATGAACTTCATGTACTGTTCTTTGGTCCAGCCTACAGTAAACCCAGGAAGTACTGGCTAGTACCTCTATGTAAAATTTTGGGTTTTGTACAGTGTACATATGCTTTTAGAATTTTAAAAATGTATACGTCTAGGCACATTGTATTTGCAGTCTCTCAGTTCCTGCTAGCTATGTGGACTAAACGTAGGTGCATGACTGCTAAAGATTGTTAAGGTTCATTTGTTGACAAGATTGTTATATTGATATCATGTGCCACTCTAGCATGAACGATTTTATCAATACGGTGTCTTTTCTAAGGAATTGTGTCATCAGCTTTGTATATGTTTTATTTTGCATTCTTTTATGGCAAAAGCCGAAATAAAGATTCTTTGATGATGAAATGTAGCGCACACAAGGCAATAGTGGATACTGTAGGAAAGGGAAATGCTTTTGCTGATCAAATAGCAAAGGAGACAGCTAGATCTAAAGTGTCTCCCATGTATGTAAGTTCAGCTAGATGGGTTGAGGAGTCTGACATGTTTGATAACATCATGGAAAGTGTCCGAGAGATACAGAAAGAAGCTACCCCTGCAGAACTGTTCCGTTGGGAAAATGAGATGGGGAGGTTGGATGATAACGGTTGTTAGATTGACTTAAGTGAGAAACAACAGTGGATGCTTCATAATGCATTTGTTAATGCCGTAGTAGTTATGGCTCATGGAACAGCGCATGCTGGAACAAAGGGGATTTGTGCTTTATTAGACCTAGTTTGGAATAACCCCAATATCATCAAAACGCCAGCCCATTTAGTTTAACATTGCATGATTTGTTTACGACATAATCCAGGAGATCGGGAATCTGTCCTTGGTGGGATTTTTGCACCCCCGTCCTTACCTGTTGAAGTACTCCCGATGGATTACATACAGTTAGAAAGAGTGAATAATTTGAAGTATGTTTTGGTGGTGGTTTATGCATTTAGTAAATGGGTGGAAGCCTAACCCACTAAGGAGAACACCGCCCTGGCAACAGCCAAAGCTTTTATTAAGGAGTATTTCCCAAGATACGGATTACCTAGCGTGATCTGGTCAGATAACGGGAAACACTTTAATGCAGAGCTTATCAAGCATAACTGTAATGGATTACACATCAAACAGAAATTTCATGCCAGAAGGAATTCTGACCCAAGAAAGTGAGAGAGCTCCTTGTGTTGTTCTCTTCTCTGATGACCAAGAAATCGAGGAAAGGCAAAAGGAAGGAGCACCAGGCATGAATGGGGTCTCATCGTCAACAGTGAAATTGGCCCCTGAATCGGTTGCCCCTGTTGATACACAAGGAGTTCAGGATAAATCAGACGTCACGGATGCCACTTCACCTGCTTTTTTTGGCTTACCAGGAGTTACCTTGTCATGTTCGTTATAACCTGCGGCCCAGGAAGCAACGCTGGATCCCCAATAAATACGGAAGGAGATAGGGAAAGACTTGAATATTAGGGCATTGCTAGATTTGTTTGGGGTTACTGAGCGAGACACTGGACTGAACACATTGAGAGCTGGAACTTTGTATTGCTCTGTTCAGAAAGAAAGACTAAGAATTCAAGACGAGGGCCCAGGTTACAACTGTACCTATCACGTTATTGCACAGATCTGTTTTCTCTTTGATGAACAATAGGAGCCTGCCTGAAAGGCTCTAGACGGACACAGGAAAGAAGCACCCTCTGGCAGGTTGAACTGCGTCCCTTAGTGTAGTTTGGACTTTTAGTTAGAATGTATCCCTATGGTCGTTTTATTCCTGAGGAGGAACGCCCCCTAGCTCCTCGATATATTCCCACATATGTGCCCATGTTTTCGTCTTGGACAACCCGTGTGAAAGTCGCTTTCGTAGTCACCATTGCAGTATTTTTTATTATAAAAATGAGTGTGTTCTTATATTTAGAATTTCATCATCCTATGCATACTGTATTAGGAACTGCTACCCCACCGACTGAGCATTATTTTCTTACGCTAGCCCCTCACAAGGAAAGGCATCACCAAACTTATGTTAAAAATTTATTTGTGGAAATGTTGCATCAAACGCATAGTGCTACTAATACGACAAATTGTTGGGTTTGTGGTTTGTTACGTTCAGTGATGCATAGACATGATCTCTTTATTTCATTGCCCCTATCTTAATTGGGAAGTTGTGAGGCCTGGTTTAAATTGCTGTCAATGATGTACCTCCACTGTACGGTAGATTCTTCTCGATACTCTGAGCGTGATTATGAAATGATTTTGGCTTACATAGAAGTACACCAGGGTTTTGATGCACAGGGGAATAATGGAGAAGGATCGCTGGATCCAAATGCCTGCTTGAATCTATATACAGAATATGAGAATGTTACATGATTGAAGAGTGAAATCCTTGACTTTGCAGAATTCAACTTTACTCAGTACTTCCAGCAATTTCAGGATCGGAATGTTACTGATGACAAAGCTATCCCAGTGCCTATATTGAATAGCCATTCCATTCGATAACTTTATTTCGGTCACCTCAGGCCATAAAAGTACATTAATACAATCATACAAAACAACAAACAAGTTAATAAATAGCATTAAATAATACAATACAATCATGTATTCTGCATTTTTTCCAATTTAAAAATGTAATTCAGACATCTCTAGATAAAAACAGCTTCAAAATCCTTGAAAGTTATCGATATTAAAAAATAAATTAATAAGTGCTACAAGTAACCACATTATAAATGCCTCCATTAATTTCTTTTAACAGACAGGCAGACATACGGCTCCACAAATGATTATTTTAGGAAACTCCTACGCTTGTGCCACATCCCTTTCAGAAAGCGCGAGACGGCAAAAACAATAGGGGGATGGGTATCATACTTTAAAATCCTAAGGGCTTGAAAACAGTGTCTAAATCCTAGATTCCTACAAATTGGAATTGCCCATCGTTTGCGGGATACATGATAAGCAGGGCATAGGAAAAACACATGATTTTCAGACTCTATCTTATGTTTACACGCCTGGCATTCCTGATTCTTGTCATTGTCCCATTTACTGGTGAACGACATAATAGGAGGGGGAGTCCCCAAGCTGAATTGCGTGTATAATTCCCAGGCCAGGGGAGGATGTATCAAATCTAAAAACTCTTCTTTTTTATATTCCGCTTTCACCTGTAGAAACTCTGTTGTCAAGCGACCAACAGTGGAACTTACTTGTAGGATTGGCAAGTTGTGATACCTACAATGTCCCACCAGTTATACCCTAGTTATTAATGAGCACACTATATCCGGAGCTTCCCAGAGTTCCTGCCTTCCTATTCTGGTACTAAGAGCCCTTATGTGGCTAAGCCATGGGATTTTCTTACTAATCAGGGTGGGCAAAACCTCTCTGAGTTCGTCTCTACAAGGAGACAGCTCTGGTGTTACCCATAGTCTTCGCCAGTACATGAGGGTTCAACTTCTTAGAGCAGTAACTTCATCAATGGGTAATAGCCCTAAATCCACGCGGAGGGGGACTAAAGGTGTGCTAGGCGGAAGTCCCACCAAATTCCTCATGAAAGAATGCTCTACTTTCATAAGTTTAGAGGGCCTACTATGTCCCCACAATTCAGCCCCATAGAGGGTGGCCCCCCTAGCCTGTACTTTATAGATTTCAATAATAGGGGCAGCTGGCTTAAACATGGCCAGCCTATACATTTTCATTATCCTCCCGCTGTTTGGGTTAACTTTAGGCTTGCCCTGGCCAGTTGGGTATCACACTCCAGGTGTTCCGATAAAGTGATACCCAAATACTGGAAAGACTTCACTGTCTCCAGGGGAATGCCATCTAACGATGGGTTTGTGGGAGTGGTCCTGGGGGGGGTTGAAGATCATAAATTTAGGTTTAGATAGGTTGATCTCCAAGCCTCTCAAGATGCAAAAGTCAGCGAAGCCATCCAGAATGCGTTGAATGCCCGTTGATGTTTTGGACAACAACAAGGTGTCGTCCGCGAACATCAACTCGGGCACCCTCCCCGTGACTAACCTTGAACAGACCCCCCAGGATATAGCGGCATGGATTAGCAAATTTAGCGGCACAAAAATGGAAATTTAGCGGCACAAATATGGAAATTTAGCGGCAATTTTGCGGCATTTTATGTAGCCATTTTTCCTCCAACAAACACAGATATCTTAGTTTTTTTAGTTATTTAACAACATGAAGCAATGTATATTTGGTTTCTTTACAATGTAGACACTTTGGGGCAGATTTACAAGCCCCTTGCGCTGCTTTTATGCCGCCGTTGCGTCACTTTTGTGACGCAGCGGCGGCGCAAAAGATGCACCATTGTGCGGGGTATTTACTACGTGACGCATCTCCCAGATGCATCACGTTGCAAAGCCCTGCGCCAGAAGAGGCGTACCATTGCAGGTCAGTTTGTGTCTTGCAATAGCCTTAGAGCTTGGTGACACTGTACCTGCTGCACTAATGATGGCTATACCTATCGCCCCTTTTATTAGTAAGCACGTTAAATAGTACAGTGTATTTTGAACACGACCTGATATCCCACCGGATGCCCGTTCGACAGACCTAACCACTAGAGAAAGAGCAGTCAAAACCGTCAAGTGGTCACTTGTTAAACAGTAGCGAACTGCATGTTGGTACTTGTAGTTTTGTTGCAAAATGTCAGCCTGCAAATCGTCTCCGATTTAAAAGCGGGGACTGGTTGAAGTTGACACCCATGACATGGGTGAGTGGTTCTGTCTGTTTATCTTGAGGGACAGACATCTCTGCACGGCGCTCCGTCTCCAAGCCAGCGAATAGGGTGACCAACTGGCATTGGTGCAAATTCAGGACGGTGAGTGTAAAAATTCAGGACAAAGGGTCAAAATTCAGGACACAAATTCAGGACAGGAGCTCAAAATTCAGGACAAAACTTCAGGACAATAGGTACGTTTTACAGACATATCAGAGGTCGCGCAATAGTATATAAGTAAGCCCAGCCATTTCCAAACATATTCAACCGTTTGCAAACCTATCCATCATGTATCCTTCCATCTATCATTTCACTCATCCATCCCTTCATCCATCACCTCATCCATCCTTTCACTCATCTCCATTATCCATCCACCCTTTCACCCTATCCATCTGTACACTTTCTGTCCACTTATCCATCCACTCTTCATCCCATCCATCCATTCACTCATCCATTCAGCCATTTACCCTTTTACCAATCCAGCCATCCTTTCACTTACTAATCCTTCCACCCATCCACTATTTTAGTCATCCATCCATCCATCCTCCCTTTCTCTCTCCATCGACCCTTTCACTTAGCCATCCTTCCTTCCATTCATCCTTTCACCCACCCATCATCCTTCCATCCATCCTTTCACCCACCCATCATCCATCCATCCATCCATCTGCCCTTCCCCTCATCATCCATCCTTCCCCTCATCATCCATCCTTCTCCTCATCACCCATCCATCCTTTTCCCTCATCATCCATCCTTTTCCCTCATCATCCATCCATCTACCCACCCACTCTTCATCCATCCATCCTTCCCCTCATCATCCATCCATCCATCCATTCCCTCATCATCCATCCATCCACCCTTCCCCTCATCATCCATCCTTTCACCCACCCCCTCATCAACCATCCATCCATCCATCCCCTCATCATCCATCCATCCTTTCACCCACCCATCCATCCATCCTTCCCCTCTATCCATCCCCTCATCCACCCATCCTTCCTCTCATCCATCCTTCCTCTCATCCATCCTTCCCCTCATCCATCCATCCTTCCCCTCATTCATCCTTCCACCCATCCACCCAATCCACTATCATCCATCCATCCACCCATCCCACCCACCCATCCACCAACCAATCCATCCACCCAATCCACCACCATCCATCCAGCCAGCCACCCATCCCACCCACCCATCCACCCACCCATCCATCCATCCATCCACCACCATCCATCCATCCACCCACCCACCCACCCATCCATCCACCGACCCATCCATCCACCCACCCATGTCACCACCAACCCATGCATCCATCCATCCATCCATCCATCCAGGCACCCACCCATCCATCCATCCATCCATCCAGGCACCCAACCACCCACCCATCCATCCATCCAGGCACCCATCCATCCAGGCACCCACCCATCCATCCACCCACCAGATATATTGATATGAGGGGATGTAGCACACCTTGACCCAAACCGCAGCTTCAAAAAATGAGCAGGAATGTGCGTGATAAATACACTTCCCAGGCGTGAACCGTAATAAACATACTTCCAAATATATGTTTATATGTTCTTGCAATGATGCTTAAATAATCATTGTTCTTTAAAATATTCATATCCTCATCTGCTGCGCCGCTTCCCGTTTATACTTATATGCATAATATATGCATAATGTGCTCGCTTTATGCATTGTTCAATTCGATGTCAATGATGCTTAAATATCAATTCGATGTCAATGATGCTTAAATAAACATTGTTTTTTAAAATAACCACCGTCAGTGTTCTTTACATGTAAACACTGTCATGTTATTTCAATGATGCTTTGTTTGAAAAACCGAGGTTTGCTAAAAATTTAGTGACAGTAATTACGCTCCGTGAAGAGAACCATGTGCTGCCTCGATGTAATCAGGGGCGTAATCTGGCAGAGTCTCGGATGTTTGGGGCCCTGGGTAGAAATGGAATGTGTGAGCCTCCCTCTAAATAGCAAATACATGACACATTCAGGGCTGTTTGCATGTGAATAGATGTCGCAGCTCCTGAACCTGCAGCCCCTCCCTCTCAGTCACCTTCGAAGCACCTCTTAACAGGTCATCAAGGGCTGGAGGTGTGAGGTTTGCCATCCCGCTGTGACGCTTCAATGCTGCTGAGTATCTGCCACATAAAGCAGACCCCCCAGGATATAGCAGAAAATGCCGCGATTTCTACAAAAATGCCGATTTCGCGGGCATTTTTGTAAAAATCGCGGCATTTTTTAAAAAGTGCCGATTTCGCGGCAAATCGCGAAATCGCGAAATCGCGATATCCTGGAGTGTCTGCTTGAAGCATCACTATCTTTAACGCCAAGTAGATGGTCAATAAGTCCATTGATGTAGAGGCAGAATAGGGTGGGGGCCAGGACACACCCCTGGCGAACGCCCTGCTTCACCGGAAAACGTGCTGACAATTCCCCATGTTTCCCGCACCTAACTTGGGTGTAGGTCTCCCTGTGAAACCTCACTAACACATCCAAGAGGTACGGTGGGATCTCAAGGTCACACAGTACTTTCCACAGTTTTTCTCTAGGAACTAGATCGAAGGCAGACTTCAGGTCGACGAAGATGAGGTAGAGGCTGCCACCCTCTACCTCAGTATCGAAGGCCACAGAAAGATCTAAAAAGATCAAGGCGGTCTTCCCCCCTGCATTAAGGATTATCCTAAGTTCCTCCGCTGCCATGACCAGCGCCATCTCTGTTCCGTGCCCCTCCCTGAAGCTGTATTGCGCCTGGTCCAGTAGGTTCTCTTTGGTGATAAATTCTGTGAGCTAGATATTGAGCAGCTTCTCTAACACCTTAGATGGAAAATGAATCCTTGAAATTGGGTGATAGCTGCTAGGCTCCTTCGGGTCCAAATTAGGTTTCTTTAGCAGCACTGAGGCTGTTTTCCAAGCAACCGGAAAGAGGCCCGATTGGATTACCTTGGCGAATAATAAGTTTAGTTGTTCGCTAATAAATTCCTGGCACATATGGAAACTTTTAGGGGGACAGGGATCTGAGGGGGCTCCTAATTTAGTAGTTTTCTCCACCTCAATAATCTGATCTAAGGAAGGGGGGGGAGAAACAGAAACCAGCATTGGTTGTACAGGTAACAGCCCCCGTTTTGCCTGTATCGAGGGGGCATAGTAATGGTCTTTAAAAGTTTCATACACTGAGGCAACTTTATCAGTAAAGAACTTTCCCAGAGCATCACAAAATTCAGGACTGCTCATTACCAGGGCTTTTCCTGAGATGTTAGCTAGTTTTTTTGCTGTGAAGAAAAGTACCTTGGAGTTTTTGGTCTCTAAAATTTTAGTTGTGAAGTAGTTACTTTTTTCCTCTATGATCAGTCTCCAGTACACTAGTAATGAGTACAGTCATTGACGCAGGATGTTATTCCAGATTGTTAGCTCCATTCCAGAGAAAAATTGGTGCTGTATATTTGTTTAAATAATTTGGTAATTTGTAGCATGAGATTATCCGGGTTTCCAAATATCTTATTTCTCCTGATGCGATCAGATTCTGTATTAGGTATACAGTATAATTGGTGACAAGCACTATACTTCAAGCTGGTTTTAACAGGCATCTGTTTTCCATTCGAAGTCATTGAAAGAGGAGTGCAGCGCTATCCTAGTACAGTCCGACTCGGAATGTAGGGATTGTGGCAGTGGTTGAAATGGAAATATAGTACCTGTTTGCTAATGAGAAGTGCCAATACTCAACCTTTAATTGTACTGCATAAGTGCTGAGAAGTTCAGGTACTCTGCCTTTCAAATTAAAGTGCGAGTACACAGTACAGGACAGCACCTGCCCATTAAAAGCCCTGGACACTGGTTAAGTGCAGATAGTGTTTTACGAGCGGTGCATTCGCGCTGAGTTGTCATGGCCATTATTTCAAGGGCTCACCCCGCCTTGAGTCATTGCTGCCACCCTGTCAGGGTGGACTCCGCTCTCTTTGCACAGCTCGGCCCAAGTCCCTTCAGTCGAACAGGTGTGTTGCTCAGACTAACGGATGTTGGCAGGGGCGGGCCTTTCATAGTTAATAAGCAGGTAAATGGCCCCTACCCATGGTTGAGGTGTGTCTCGGGTCCGGAGAGGGCTCTGCCTGTCACCGAGAGCTCGGGTCGGGAGTGCAGTCACCAGCATCCTCGCGCGCACTGATAGCTGTATTTATATAGCGCTCACCGCCCCTGACGCAGCGTTGAATGGAGCGCGCTGACCCCCTCCTCGTGCCGCCACCGCCCAGGTGGTCGGAATCTAAGAAGTCACCCACTGCTCCGGGGGCCCTGGGGGAGCTGGCCCCGGCCGGAGCCCAGCCCTCCTCTCGGGGGCCAGGGGAGGGTCTCACCCCGGCAGAGGTCCAGCGGCAGTGCCGCGCCGGCTCCTGCTTGGTGCTGTGCGGGCCAGCTGTGTACGATGTGTCCGGCTTCGTGCGACGGCACCCGGGAGGGGAGCGGTTGCTGCGGGACAGCGCGGGACAGGATGTAAGCTCGCTCCTTCGCGGACCACCGCACCGGCACTCCCAGAACGCACTGCGCTGGCTGGAGCAGTACCGCGTGGGCACCCTCCGGGGCGAGGAGCCGGACCGGCGAGAGGACGCGGCGCCGCAGGTAAGAAGGGGGGTCTCGTGCTGGGGTTAGAGAGGGTCAGCCCCATTAATGGGGGGTCTCGTGATGGGGTCAGAGAGGGGACACCTTTAATGGGCTGGGGAAGCAGGACCAATGACTGCGACGAATAGGCAAAATGAGGGCAACGGGTAAAGGAGGGTGTATATATGGGGGGTCGTGGAACTAGAGCTGCGGCAACAGATGAGGTATGTGTGTAAAGAACAACAGGTGAAGTGTGTGGGGGGGATGAAAAAGCGCAACTGGTAAAGGATGGTGGGAAACCCAGATAGCGTTAGGGAGGGCTGGGTGAGCCTTGCATCGCCTAAAGCGCTACTGACTCAGACTACAGCATCACTTTATATACTGAAAGGCATGAAGGCTGCGACTTCAGCAGGAGCACTACTACGTGACCTGAAATCATTCAAATAGTAGGAGTGCCTCTGCATATTAATAGCGTCGACAGAGACGTCCATATGGGCCTGACCTGGGCTCTACACACACCCACGCCCTCCAGATTCCTTTCCGCACCTTGGAGAACAGGTGCACCGAGGGCTGGATCAGGGGCGTAATCCAGGCCCGTTCAGCCCTGGGACAGGAGACCCCATCACTTCAGGAGACACTTTTTAAACTCAAAGACAATGAACATGTGTGAGATATGTGAGACTGAGCCCCCCCCCCCCCTCCCAATCACATTCTGCATTGGGGTCATCAACTTGTGTTATGCCACCGGGTCGCATTAACTTAGCCTATTGTTCCTTTTTACATTTCGGGGGACTTTGGATTACAGAAAGTGCAGCCAGGGCTTTAACGGGGACGCCCCACAGTGCCTCAGACCGGGTAGAAATTAAAACAGGCCTGTTAATGCACCGCTATCACTCAGGCCGTATATTAATGTCCCTAACCCTAATGTAAAAAACGGACTGATTTCTTCACAACGAATGTAAAAAACTTTAATGTAATCCATGTCAGCGAGTGACTTCTCATTTATATGTGACATGTGTTCCTCAATCTTGCGTTCCAAAAGAGTGTCAGCTGTTTCTGGGGATGCTGTGTTTCTGTATTTTTTGTTTTTTTGTGTATCATGTTACTCTTGTATAGTGGTTACTTTGAGCTGTGTCACCTCCAGACGTTTATAACAGGCCAAGATAGATAGTTCTGGTGTTCAGGCTCAAGGCAGTGTGAGTTTTTCACAGTGCAGTCAGTGGGTCAAAACAGTGTTCAGAATCCATGGTCATTCAATCTTTGGCCTCTCTGCTGAGCGCACAGAGCAGCGGCCATGTGTATTCCAGGTACAACTGTGAGACTGTGCAGGATTGTGTGAAGAGTGTACACAGTTGTCAAAATATTGACAACGAGAAAGAAAAAGAAAATGTAGCCTTTATAGGCAAGTGGGTGAGATGTGTGTTTGGGTGGTGGTGAAGTGAAAGAGATGTGAGGAAGTGCATTCACGACGGAGTCAAAAGAGGGCACTGAAGAGAAAAGAGATGCAGCGCTAGTAATGCAGATGAAGGAGGTGTCGGACCAAAAAGGCCTTTTTATGTCTAACAGAGTGTGCATAAAAGGAGTGATTGAGACACTCGGAAGACCACCACCCCTTTCAGGGGCCTCAGTTATGTTTAAGAGACAGTATCATAGCTTCAGACTTGAATTTTTTTCAATTTTAATTATTTACGAAAAAAATCATAGTTGTTACTCATTTATTTTAAACGGTTATCAACCACTGACAAAGCCAATAATCCTGGCTGGTTTGAGGTATATGTCAGTTGCTGTGTTCTTTATCTGGATGCAAGAACAGGAAGCCCAGAGAACAACCAAAATATCAGTCAGTGGCACACTATGGGTATCACAGAAATGTAGTTTATGTGTTTAAGCCACACCCTTAACTTTAAAGGACACCGCCGTTTTTGAGACCCTCCTCCACTTTTTTCATTCCACTTAAAGCTTTGAGGGCAGCAGACGACTTGTGCAGCTTTTTCTGTAATTTGGATTGCGTCAGTGCAACATGTCTGCCACTGTGATCCCTACGGGTGTGCTCTTGTTCATATGGCAAATAACAAAGAGGAGTGCCAATACTGATAACATTTATTCAATGATTGAACTCATCATCCACATCAAGAAAGATAATTCGAGATAGGGTATTGCTACTTAGTCGCAATTTTATTTTATACAAATTAAACAATCTTTACAAAATTTATCTTTTCATAAAAAAGAGAGAGAAGCATAGAAATAATTTAGAAAACTACAGGACACGTCAAGCTACATTCAATAGAAACTTCAAACATCCCAAGACCTCAATCATATCACAATCAAAAAGCATTCACCGCATTCATACCTCAATCAGACATACCACAAACTACTGTTACAGCAAAAAGAAAATACAAACTGGATCTGCACAAATTATACGATAATTTAGTACAATTCTTAGAAAACAGTACATTCCAAAAGATTGTTGGATTTTGTCTCATTCATTAAAGATTAATACATCAATGGGTAATGTACAAAAGATGGTGAAGGGTCTGGGAGTAGTAATAACTCCCAGATGCTAAAGCAGACCAGTGGAGAAATGGCCTACGCGTTTCAAATCCCCTTTTATTCGTGAGGGATTCTCATCAGGGCCTCAAACACTGCAAAAGTGGAGAGAAAAAAACATAGAAGACAATCTTTAAAATAAAGAAAATTGAGTGGTAATAACGTGTGGAGAGAAATACAATTAAAATTAACACGACACATCAGGAATCTAGCAACTTAGCGAAACACCTGTCATGGGTTGGCACTGGACTGAGATAGTCACTACGTTTAGAATCTAAAGAGGGAAAACAGCCTAGGGATCAAGAAGAGTTCTGACCCACTTATCTCGGTTTGGGATTCCTCAGAGTACTAGAGATACCTATTTAACTCAGAAAATTCTTGAATACTTACCACCCGAAGGGCAACACATCTATCCTAACGGGGTGGGAACAGGATGGGCTTCTCTCAGATGAAAAATGCCTGAAAATCAGAAATAAAAAAGTATGACTCGGGTATTCAGGCATTTTTTATCTGAGAGAAGCACATCCTGTTCCCACCCCGTGTGGATAGATGTGTTGCCCTTCGGGTGGTAAGTATTCAAAAAATTTCTGAGTTAAATAGGTATCTCTAGTACTCTGAGGAATCCCAAACCGAGATAAGTGGGTCAGAACTCTTCTTGATCCCTAGGCTGTTTTCCCTCTTTAGATTCTAAACGTAGTGACTATCTCAGTCCAGTGCCAACCCATGACAGGTGTTTCGCTAAGTTGCTAGATTCCTGATGTGTCATGTTAATTTTAATTGTATTTCTCTCCACACGTTATTACCACTCAATTTTCTTTGTTTTAAAGATTGTCTTCTATGTTTTTTTCTCTCCACTTTTGCAGTGTTTGAGGCCCTGGTGAGAATCCCTAACGAATAAAAGGGGATTTGAAACGCGTAGGCCATTTCTCCACTGGTCTGCTTTAGCATCTAGGAGTTATTACTACTCCCAGACCCTTCACCATCTTTTGTACATTACCCATTGATGTATTAATCTTTAATGAATGAGACAAAATCCAACAATCTTTTGGAATGTACTGTTTTCTAAGAATTGTACTAAATTATCGTATAATTTGTGCAGATCCAGTTTGTATTTTCTTTTTGCTGTAACAGTAGTTTGTGGTATGTCTGATTGAGGTATGAATGCGGTGAATGCTTTTTGATTGTGATATGATTGAGGTCTTGGGATGTTTGAAGTTTCTATTGAATGTAGCTTGACGTGTCCTGTAGTTTTCTAAATTCTTTCTATGCTTCTCTCTCTTTTTTATGAAAAGATACATTTTGTAAAGATTGTTTAATTTGTATAAAATAAAATTGCGACTAAGTAGCAATACCCTATCTCGAATTATCTTTCTTGATGTGGATGATGAGTTCAATCATTGAATAAATGTTATCAATATTGGCACTCCTCTTTGTTATTTGGTATACAGGCTCAGCCTTACTGATTAGAGCCAACCCTATCTTTGTTTTCACCTTGTTCATATGGGGCATCACCTCACACAAATGAGAGAATCCTTTGCCTTTGCACGCATTCCATGTTACAGAAACAGGTACAAGGGTTAAGAAGCTGCCAAGAGATGCACTGTGTGCCCTAGGAGAGGTCAACAAGAGTCCCAAGCCCTAACATACCACCCGCTGCAGGTGGGTACAGCACCCAAAACAGTGGATCCTGCCCCCCCTTTGAAAGTGAAGCCAGGTGGCTCCAAACATCAGGTCCTGTTTTCATTTCTGTGCTGTTCATAGTAAGGGCGCAAGTTCACTCCTGGGGCGATATTATACAAGCATCGCATTTCCTTCAACGCACGGGGCGCACCTTTTAAAAGGTAGGCCAGATGCAATGAAGGACAATGCGCCATATCATGATGAATACGCTGCCCCTCGTCCAGCCACGAACTCGCACTGCCCTGCGGGCAGCGTATCAATGGTATAAAAGCATCTCTGTGTTTTCACAGTGAAGGTGGCAACCTGCCTGCACTTTGAAGGTAGGTACAGTAAGTGACTGCAACCTGCAAGGGGATGTCTGGGGAGACGATGGGACCCCCTTCCCACCTCCAGAGTATTGCCATCAGGGGACGCACTGACAGTGCACCACCTTTCAGTTGGCACACTGTTAGTGTGCCTCCTGAGAGCTTCTTTGCCTCTGCGTCTGGCTCTGTACTATTGTGCGGGCGCAGAGGCAAAGTCATTGCCTCATTTGCATGGGGCACGCCCAATGCAAATGAGGGAACACCCTCTGAAGATAGCGCTGGTGCTTTATGTGCCCAGTGCTATTGATATTACAGAAGGGGCCGCACAAGCGTCTGCGGTCTCTTTTGTAATATCAAAGTGCTCCGGGGGCGTGCAAAGCGAGCACAAATGCCCGTTGCACCCCAGGGCACTTGTATAATATGGCCCCTGGTCTGTGAGCAGTGCACTTGCTTTAATGAGACAAACTGTCTCAGTTTGAGCTCAGTCAAAGATGCCCCACAGCAGAACTTGGGGCTGTGCGCCCCCTCTGTAATATCGCCGGCCCTAGAGCTTTTGGCTGAGTGGTGCACTGTCAAAGCAACATTACAGGGCTCACTCACCTTGAGGGTGGGTAAAGTGTATGTGTGGGAACAGGTAAAACAAAAAGGCAGACCAGGTGTGGTGTTAGAGCTCTGCTCTAGAATCAGTACACTAGGCAAACACAGCAAGGGATGCAGAGCTGTCAATTCATAACGTTTGAGGAAGTATAACTCTGCAATGGGTGAAAGCTGAGAAACTTCTGAAGACGTGAAGAAAAGAAGTCAAAAGGAAGAGAATGATCCATGGGAGAGGATGGGCCTCAACACTATCATGCAGCACGTTGTTTTCTACTGTGTTTAATTATGAATCCAGTGATGGAATAATTTAATTTGTGGTCAATAGATATGCTTAAATTGTGTGAGGGTCACAGTGGGTTTCATTTCATGCATTTTCTGTTTATAAGGGAAAAGAAATGTTGTCCTCTGGTGTTTTGTGATTTTCCAGCTTTCTGCCATCACCCAAATCCTCCAACGTCTTCCGCCGTGCTTCTACACTTGTACCCTCTTCTAATTTGGCCATTATTATGCCAGACTGTGACCTTTGTGCTGGCAAAGATTCCAGGACTAGTCAGGAAAATCTTTATTCAATCACATAGTGATCAGAAAAGCACAAAAATAGGCACAAGATTTATAGACATTATATAAAGCCAACAAGTGCAATCTTTTAAGAAAAATCCAAAATCGCAGTAACAGACTTACATCGCATAAAATTCCCTAATTTTCATACAAGAAATTATGTAACTGAGTGTAGCATAACCGATTTTTGGGGTAGCCAAGGGTTGTAAAGATCTTAATCCCTCTTTTAACAAAAATATTTTTATTGAGTTTTCGTAGGCACACATATAGCAACACACAGAGCACTAATACATAAATAGGCTAGCTAAGTACATATAGTAATCAAATGTTGAACATAAACAGTACATTAACTACAATACAATTTACAGAAAAAACTCTATACACCAAAATGACACAACATACCAAAACTAAGCATATCAAAGGGGAATAAATCAACTACGACTTTCTCTTGCCCTCTCTTTCCATTGATGAACTGGTTCCCATATTTTCCTCCCCAACCTCCTTGCCCTTCTACCCTTCCTAGCATAAATACCTTTTTCTAAATTAAAAATCCCCAAAAGCATGGCAATCCACTGTTGCAGTTCTGGGGGTGCTTTATCCAGCCAAGCTCTAGCGATCATCAATCTATATACCGCCATTGCTATAAACAAAAATTCACGGTGTTCCTCACCCTCGACCCCCCTAACCACTAGCATAATTATTGGTGGTGTTAGCATCACAACCAACCCAAGTGTTCGACCCAGGAAGTCTTCCATACCTCTAAGCAAAATTCGTAATTGAGGGCAAGCAGCAAATATATGTATGCTATCCGCTATTGGTTCACTACAGCGTGGACATGTAATCCCTGTAGTCCCTCCCCACTGCACAATACGAGCCGGAGTGTAGAAGAGTTGGTATAATGTTTTATAATGTTGGGATTGAAGCGGGGCTAAACAAAGGACTGAGCATCCTAGTTCCAATGAATCCAAGAAATATCGGCCCTGAATTCCTAACTTTACTGCCCATTTATTTTCATACTTTCCTATATCGTCCACCTTGCTCTCTGCCAAAGTAGCATAAAAACTGCAGATAGAACACTCCCCTCCCCGTTCTATAGCTTCCAAAATGCTACTTTTAGCAAAGCCAGCCACCCCCCCCCTTTCTTTCTGCTCAAAAAACTCCTGACCTGCAAATATTCAAAGAAACTCCGCCTACCAATATTAAACTTTGCCTCGAGGTCGGAGAATTGCAGCATCTTCTCGTCTAAGCCCAGCAAATCCCCTATCTTATTAATTCTTTTTCTAGCCCACTCTGCCATGGTAGCATCAGCAAAGATTGAGGGTGGTAGGGTCTTATTCATATACAGTCTCGTGTATCTATTGAATCTCCCCAGTCCACATTTTTTTTGCTACGGCTGTCCAGATATTATGCGCAGCCAAAACGGTCTTAAACCGAGTGCGTTTGTAATATGAATAGTCGGCACAGCTTAAAAAGGCATTCTCTGTTTCTGGACCCAGCACAATGGAATATACCTTAGTCGAGAAGGCATTGATGTTTGGATCTACCCCGCTCGCGCCAATCAGACCCTGCATATACTGAAGAGCCGAGGCCCAGTAATTAGGTATGGGCGGAAAATCCGTTTCGCTCGCGGATTTTGCGGATTTTCGGGAAATCCGCAATCCGCGAGATTCGCGAATCTCCCGCAAAATCCGCAAATCCGCGAGCAGCGGATTTTGCTCGCACTGCTCGCACTGTTCGCGTGAGTTTGCGGCTTCCCAGTACAACTTCGCGCCCCGCGAATAAGTGCTAAATTGCAGAAATACGATCTTAGCAAAACTGAAACTACTTGCCAGGTTCAAAAGTTCAGGCTCATCATTAGTAGCCATTTCCTGTAGTGCTTCCTGAGGGGCCCCTCCAGAGTTCAGTTGCCAGTTGCAACTATTATGTGACCCTGCTGTGAACCTCAGAATAGTTACACATATGCCACAAAGGTCCTGAACTACAGCGAAGGGAGACAAGCAGGAGCCAGGCTGGAAGTTAAAATCCATTAATCAGCCCCTAATTCATTATTGTCAGTTGGGGCAGGGCAGGTGTTGTAACTAATTTTGCAACAATGAAAGCACTTAGCAAGTGCAAAAGATCACTAATCAGGGCGCACTAAGGAAGCAGGTGCCAGCTAAAAAAATATTCTGTGACACATTAATCAGCCCCAAATTAATTCAGGTCACTTGAGGCAGGGAAGGTGTGCTTTGCTTTGCCGAAAATAATGTACACTGGACAACCAGAGGGTGTGGTGATGAAACAGAGGGTGGCATGGGTGGGCCAGAGGGTGGCATGAGTAGTCAGAGAGTGGCAGTGGTGACAGAGAGTGGCAGTGATGAAGAAGAGTGTCCCAAACAGGCTGGACACGTAGAAACAACAAGTTCGCAAAACTTGCGACCCGACAGGTAAGTTCGCAAATTGCGAAATTGTAAAAACCCTCGCGAACTGGCAGAAACACGGGCGAACACAAAAAAAAAAAAATCCGCAAATTCGCGGGAATTCGCGGATTTTGCGGATTGCGAGTTCGCAAATCCGCAAAATTCGCGAACGCGAGATCCGCAAAATTCGCCCATGCTTACCAGTAATATAATCTGAGATCTGGGACCCCCCACCCCCCTTACCCTGGGTAAAGTCATAAATTTATAGGCCCTCCTGGTCTTCCCATGTGCCCAAATAAATTTATTCAAAATTGACTCCACCTTATTAAACCAGGAAGCCTCGAACATTAAGGGTATCGTTCTGAAAAAATAAAGAAACTTAGGGAGTATAAGCATTTTAATTACGTTGGTACGACCCACCAACGAAAGTCTGAGATTGTTCATCCTAACCAAATCCAACCTTACTTTTGCCAATAAAGGAATCATGTTTCGTTCTACCACCGTCTCACGTTTAGCCGATATTTTGACCCCCAAATAAACTGCTGCCGGAACCACTCGAACATCATCACAGCTAACAAATGAGTTCTTTATTATTTGAGTTTTACTACTGTTGAGCCTATAGCCTGAGATTTTACCAAATTTTAAGGCCTCCTGTTCTATTTCTCCAATTGCCGTTGATGGGTCCGGGGTAATTTTAGCGTCATCATTTGCGTATGCCAACACATTAATCTGCAATCCATTCAGACAGAGGGGGGGGATTCTAGGGTTAGTAATAAGACACCGTAGATAAGGGTCCATATAAAGCGCGAAGAGAAGGGGAGAGGTCGGACAGCCCTGCCTTGTCCCCCTTTTTATCTGTACCACAGGAGTAAGCTCTCTGTTGATCTTAATTCTAGCAGTTGGTGCTTTATATAATACCTGGATCGCTCTAATATATCCTTCACCAATCCCAAAATGCCTCAACGTCTCCCATAGATACCCCCAGGCGACCCTGTCAAAAGCCTTCTCTGCATCAAGAAATAGGGCTGCGACAGGGCCGCCCGATATCTCCATGGCTTCAAATGAAGTGATCACTGTTCTGACATGTTCTGTGGTGCCTTTTCCCGGGATGAAGCCATGTTGAACTGAGGAGACCAATTTCTCAATGATTGCTGCCAATCTTGTTGCCAATATTTTTGAATATGGCTTAACATCAGAGTTCATTAGAGCAATAGGTCTATAGGACCCAGGGGCTGTGGGAGATTTACCTTTTTTCAAAATGACTATAACTTCGGTACCTCCCCAGGAGTCTGGGATCGAAACCCCCCGCTGAGCTTGAATAAGCATGTCCAGTAACTCCAACCTAAGGACTCCCAGGAATGTTTTATAGAATTCCACAGGGATCTGATCTGGACCTGCAGCTTTTGTTGATGGGAGATCTGATAAGGCTGTTGTTAATTCTTCTAGTGTTATAATAGATTCCAGATTTTCTCTTTCAACTATCTCTAACTCAGCCACTTGGAGATTTCCTAAGTAATCCCTGATTCCCCTGCTCTCACCCTCCTCCACGTCATACAACTCTGTGTAGAATTTCCTGAACACTTCTCTTATTCCTGCAGGATCTGAGATCAGGTTGCCTTGCCCATCTTTTATACTCTTAATATCCCCCGCAGCGATCTTCTGCCTCGTTCTAACAGCAAGAATACGCCCCACTCTTTCACTCAGCTCACACGCCTGCTCCTTCCTTGCCAAATAATTTGCAGCTGTTTTATTAGCGATACTTAATCCTCTTGATGTGAGGTAAAGTGACTCTGCAGGAGAACTGGGCATAGAAATTGGGTTCTTATCGAGCCATACAATGTGAAAAACAGCATAAAGTGCAAGTGAGGGGAACCAGCATCACACAGACACTTCATATCCAGATTAACTCAAGGAGAATGGCAGCTGAGTGATGAATTAGGTTTAGTCGTAATCTTATCAGATAAAATCTATGTTGCGGGTTGCTTATCCAAGACGAATAGGAGAGAGTTCCAGAAGTAATACAAATGTGCATGTAATTAGTGAGAGCTGTAGAGGTAGAGACTTTTCGGTTCTAATTTCTTCTTTGTGGAATGCAAAAACCTCGTTAACCCTTCCTTTCATCTGAGGGCATATGCTTTTTGGATAGTTAAAGAGGGTACTCAGGCCTAGGTGGTGAAAACCTTTCTTCACTTAAGCTATTCATGGAATGGCATTCATATTATCAAAGTTCAAACAATCCCTTAAAACTTCTCTAGAAAAGACAGTTCAATCGGTGCTCAATAATTTTACCCATAATAATAAAGAGGCTATTACAATAGAGTCTTCTCAAAAACCCCATCAATAATTCTGCATGTGTGATAACATTTGGGGTAGTTTTTGGTACTGCTAAAAGTCTGCATAAAAACGTATTTTCTGTAATCAGAGGACATTGATTGTTGCTTGTGATCTTCACGTACAGTTATTTTAGATTAAATCCTTATGAAGTTCCTATTGTTTGTTGGAATAAAATGCGTTCCCTGGATTATGCATGTAAATAAGGATAAATAAAAAGGACGAATAAAGAGAAAATAACGTTTTTCTTTATACAACACGTGTGACTGGACCTCCTTGCCTTGTGCACCTCCATATGCTTTATTAACCAAGGATCTGGGACACGGATCACTGACAGAATATTGACAGTCAGAATATCGAGCTACAGAAATATCAACGCAAGAATATCGATGTCCAGAATATCGAAGTCCTATCTACATTAAAGTAGAGGAGGAGTCGCGTTAGCAGCCCGCCAGCCTTTCGCGATCTGCAGGAGCCTTAGCAGCGGTAGCGGGAGCCGTAGCGGACTGGACCAGTGAGCTGAGACGAGCTGAGATTCCGCACGGGGGAGGAATCCAGGGTCCAGGGTCGAGCTGTCAGGGACGAGTGGTCGAGCGGAGGCGGAGGAGCAGGACGTGGTCAAGCAGGTCGGTGTGGTTTTCCTGCTCTTCCCTGCTCTCCCATCTCTCCCTAGCTCCCCGGCTCCTTTGCTCCCTCGCTCCCCCTACCGGCGTCCGCACCGCCACCTCCTCCACCTGCAGCCTGTAGTCCGCTCACCTCCGCCCTCCCCGCATCTGTGGGGTCAAAAGCTACACCCCATTGCAAACCTCTCTAGCACCACGCCCCGCGGAGACAGCTGCGCTGCTTGCAACCCACGACGACTCCCCTGATTGCGGATCTAATCTAAGGAGGAAATCCAAATCTTTCCGATTACAAACACTTATAAGGCTCAGAGTGCGATTCAGAGCACGGCAGCAGACACGACCTGCAGACACGACCAGAGGAGCGGGAGCGGGGGAGAGGCCGGTGTTTTTGCGTTTCCCCGGCATTTTCTGCTCTCTTCCGCTCCCTCTGTAGCTCTGAAATTACAATATACCTACATTATACTGAGGGAACCCGGTACCGTGTGCACCACGCCTACTACAAGGTATGAGGTAAGAGCCGGAGGCGGTGGTAGCAGGGAGGGGCGCGAGCGCAGCCACCGTTAGAGGTGGCTGTGAAGTAAGAGCCGGGGGGTGCTGACCGAGGGGGCTGTTTGACCAGGTCTCTCAGCCTGCGGTCCCCTGTGCGCTCCGCTTGCGCTGTCCTCCCCCTCCACGGCAGACGAGACCCCGCTCAAAGCTGTTAACGAGCGCAGCTCCCGCCCTACCTTTCCGGAAAAAATAAAAAAGCGGTCAGAGACACCTCAAACCTGCAGACAACCCGGTAGTGGACAGCAGGCATTTCATAACCCACGGTGCAGCAGCTGCTTGCTAATTTCATTATCAAAACTCAAAAGTCCAAGGGAAAAAACAAAAAAAACAAAAAATAAATGAACTTTCACATCATTTCAAAAACTTAAAGGAACAACCGTACCGTACGACAAGAGCAAATCCCAAACATTACAAAACCATTACAAAATGAGATCAGGAAAGCCACGAGGAGAAGACAACCCTCCAGAAAAACCTCAGGGGAAGACAAAAAAGGGAAGTGGAGTCCCTCCGAGCACGACCAACGAGGCAGTGGAAGGAGCTGCTGCTGGTAGAGGAAGGAGCCCTGAAAAACCAAGTTCGAAAGACCCATTCACCAGCTCTATAGAGTCTTCAGAACCCTCTCATGCAACGGCAAAACGACATGGTTCCCAGAGCTCAGCCGTGACAGCAAAGAGGCCTCTCAAATGCAGCACAGCCCATGGCAAACCCAATCACGACGCAACGCCCTCTCCTGCCCAAAATGTTCAAGCCCTGTGTCCCAAAGAAAGTAAACGTGCTTTAATCACTGACTTCCTTAAAGTTTGCCAAAGACTCTCCACCGGGAGTGGAGCGGAATTCTCACAAGATAACGCCAGCTTCAAATCTTACAATAATCAAAATAATGCCTTCACGGAGACAATGAATAAGGGCACTAAATCACCATCACCATCACCATCGACTCCACCTAACTCAAGGTGTCACAGCGAGCCCCGTAACGCCCCCAACATTAAAATAAGAAGGATTTCTGGGGGCGGGGGATCAGGCCCTCCCGGGTCAGAAGACCCGACCAGCAACCAACAGGTCAAAGGCCGTCTCTCGTCGCACCCACCCTCCAAGGCTCAACAAGCTCTCCACACTTCATTGGTTTGCGCTTTAGTCCATCGGGCTTCAGACGCAAGCAACGAAGTGAGCTACAACTCGGTCTTCCTGGGGCAAAGCCCACGTTCGACCCAGATAACCATCCCTGAAACAACAGAGGAAGGCTCACCCCAAAACCAAATCTGCACCCAAAAGCTGTCCACACCGCCAACGGTGAGTCCCCCTAGTTTACCGAGTGGTCACCCCATGCTGAAACCAGACAAAACGGAGGGAAACTACAGCTTCCTCTCTGCAGGACCAACAACTGAGGTGATCGAAGATCTCAAAATCAGCAGAATTTTGAAGCCACAAGAAGATATTGTTCGAGCAAATGATATCGCAGAGCTCAAACGAAATACCCCCCAGTTCCCCGCCCTTTATGATTTAAGCCCTGGTAACGAAGACTGCATCTCAAAAAGGACACCGCGAAGGAGTGCCCACCCATGCGAGCAACAAATCCAAACTGATCCTTCCAAACACCTTGACTCCTCATCTATATTCAACCAGTCCCTGGGGGAAACCATCGATAGCACTCAAACGGCCACAATATGGCCACAACTACTAAAGTCAATGGAAACCATAGGTGTAGCCATGTCCTACCACGCAGACAAATTAGACACGCAAGTCAATCTTCTCAACCTCTTGGCTTTTCATGTCCAGGGGATTGAATCAAACTTACAGGACTTAAACCATATGATTACGAAGGTGCAACTTAATGAGGACTCCTCTTTTTACACTTGTCATTGCTCTCAAATAACAGATAAATTGGCCACTGTACCCAGCCTGATGACTCAAATACTGGGAGCTGTCCGGGATTCATCAAAGGAAACAAAGACAATCACAAACCAAGTAAACATCCAACAAGACGCTAAAAAGGAAACTGGCCGGCCAATAGACGATGATAGCAGTGGTGAGGAAAGCACAGAATCTCGAGAAAGATCCTCCTCTCTCTCCACCACCGATACCCCCATGCCAATAACCTCAGACGACCGAAATCTAGTTGCTACTCGAGAGGAAGCTTTGCTAATTCAGGCACCACCACCAACCAAGGTAGCCCCAGATGATCAAAACCCAGTCGCCATTCGAGAGGAAGCTTCACAAACTCATGTACCATCACCAATCAAGGTAACAGGCTCCAACCGTTCTGAACAGGCACCCACTCTCACAAAGAGAGAAAGGAAGCGCCTGAGAAAAACAAGAAAAACTTAAACCACAGACTCGAGGGGCGCCACAATCACAGTCCCAAACAATATACAAAAACTTCAATGGCAAAGAAGTCACACAGCTGCCAGAGGCCACTCCACCTCAAAACAAAATAACATCAGAGCCAGGGCTACTCTCAACAACAAATCCCCCACCAAAGGCAACTACTAACTCAAAAGGTCAAATAGAAAGTACAATCTCAACCCAGAGCATAATGAAAGTGTATAGCATTTTCAACCGTCAAGGGGAGAAAGCCGAACGCAATCCACCAAGCTCAGACTTAGTTCATAACGCAGAGATTGAGCAGGGATCTCAACCAAAAGCTAGCTCCCAACTCACGCAAGCACCAGCCAACGACGGGCAAACAGATGCAGATACACCCGTCAAGAGCAAGGCAAAAAAGATAAGAGCCATGCCGAGTGTAGAAACTCAAGCATCATCTGTCCCGGCCCCTAACGGTAAGGAGGCAATAAGCAGCGTGAATACATCTCAATCAGGCCACTTTAGAGCTAGAGGCAGAACGGGCAAGAACAGTCTTGTCAAACCTTGAAGATAGAAGACGCCCAAACGACCAAAAACGGCACACCCCAAGCAATAAAATAGAGCTAATTCCGCAACATAGCTCGAGAGGGCCTCACGACATACTGAACAGAGGGTCCATTTTAAAACTTTAGATGTACTACCTGACCTCCGACACCTACAATCAAGCGATTTGGTATCAATCGAGTTCAAACCTAACCGATTCAAACCAGGCCATGAATCCACGATAACAACATGGACTAAACATACCATTACCAAACTAATCCTGACTCTCAGGGAGGACTTTGCTTTATGGGGCATAGAGATAAAAAAGGTGGAGCCTGCACGATACCCCAGTCCGTTGCAGAAAGACAGCCCTAAACAAAGTCTTCTAAAAAATGCCAAAGGTCCAGATCAAAGAAGCTGCATCGAAGATGAAGACCATCCTCTCAGGCAGATTACAATTACCTTTGCCCACCAGGTCCCAGCCAAATCCGAAAGGCACCAACAAGCACCCCAGGTACTAACCAAAAGGAGCTTAGAATGAACCAACGGTAGACGTACAATAGGAAAAGAGCAGGGCTGCAAGATCTGTTCGTGGAACGTTAACGGACTAAACACAAAACTGGAGGAAGATGACTTCATAGAATTCATCACCCAGTATAAATTACTCTTGTTTCAGGAAACATGGCCGACAAAAAACACTCCGATGGTGGGATATAAAGAACTCTTCACACCAGCACTTAAGGCGGCGCGTCTTGGCAGGGCCAAGGGCGGCCTATCTATCTTCATATCTACTGACTTCCTTTGGTCATCCAGCTGCATCGAACTACATTCCACATAGATGCAATGTATCAAAATTGACATCTCGCCCACCATGGGCTTATTGATCATAAATTTATACATGCACCCTGGTGGAAAACACAAAGGGAAAAGGATAAAACAACTAATCACAGCAATTAACTCATTAAAATCCACCTACCCGAGCGATAACATCTTAATTACCGGAGATTTCAACATGAATCTACTGCAGGACGATGAGGGAATCCTCCCTACCCATATCGATCCGCGACAGGGCAACCAAAGCAGGAAAAGCGCAATGGGGAGGAAATGCGCAACAGAACTGGAAGCCCTTCACTTGTACACCCTAAAAGGAAGGGGCCTCTTGGACAAACCAGCGGCCCTAACGAGGGTCAGCAAGACTTCAGGCTCAACAATAGACTACACTCTGGTTGACCCCGACCTATTCACCTACATCAAAGATTTCCATATTCAGGCACGGGGAGAAAGCAATCACTACCCACAGACCTTCGTACTAACAACTTTGCCAACTAAGTCCGAGCAAGCGCAGCCTTTATCTTTAAACACTCAACTTTTCAATCTACAAAGGCTAAATTGGAACGAAGAGAACATTTCCAACTTAATGGAGACTTGCCACTCACTGTTGTCACCACCTGCCACGTCAAAAGACATAGTTAAGACATGGGAGTCCTTTGTGGTGGATATAAATAAGAATTACCAAAGCAAACGCAGAGGCCAAAAAACAATAAGAAACGGAGGAGGGAAATGGTACACTCCAAAACTACGCTCATTAAAAAGGCATATGAACACTTATCTCAGGGCTCAACGTAAAAAGGATCTTCAACTACCACAAGGAACCTTGGAAAAAATTCAATCCTTAAAAAAAGAGCTAAAACGAGAGACCAAAATGGCCAAGCGAAAGTACATGGAAAAACAAGAGTGCACTATACTCCATGCAAGCAAACAGCGGAATTCCAAAGACTTTTGGGCAAAAACAAATTTCATGCTAAACGGCAAACATCGGCAGTTTAATTCAGATATGACCGACCAACTCTGGTGCAGCTACATTGACTCACTATATAACTTCAGGCACGATACATCCACTGATAACACACTGGCACTACCATCTGAGCCTACTACAACCCAGAGCCCGAGTACATTGGCAGAATCAAAGTCCCCCGACCCAAAAGTCACCTGCAAACCACTGACAGTGGAGCATACAGGAGAATCCGATCAAATCACAACGACGCAGGTACTGAACATCATAAAAAACTTGAGAGCAGATGGAGCCCCTGGTCCAAACGGCCTCCCCAACGCCTTATTCAGGCAAAATCCAAAGTTTTGGGCCAGCCAGCTATCTCCTTTGTTTTGTCACAGCACCAGGAGCATTCCGGATTCTTGGAGGGGCAGTATTTTACATCCGATACATAAATCAGGAGCCCGCTCAGATCCAAATAACTATAGGCTAATAGCCTTAATAGATGTAGAGGCCAAGATCTACGCATCCAATCTTTTGGTAGATCTGGAATTCTGGGTCAATGGCAAAGGGCTAATCCCACCGACACAAAAAGGCTTTAGGGCTGGAATGGGCACTCTCACAAATTTATCCGCACTAACCCTACTGGCTAAAAAGGCAATCAATAATTCTTCCACGCTTGATACCTGCTTTTTAGACTTGACAGCGGCTTTCGATAAAGTCCCCAGATCCAAACTTTGGGCCAAAATGAAAGCCTGGGGCGCGCCACCAAAGCTACTGGGAGCAATAATAGAGCTATACTCGCACACCTGGGTTCAAATAAAAAAAGGAGATGGCCGAAGTTTAAGAAAGAAATTCACAACTTTGAATGGCCTAAAACAAGGCTGCGTGTTGGCCCCCAGCCTTTTTAACATCTACACCGCAGACCTAGAAAGTGATCTACGTACAATCCAGGGAGATCCACCAAAACTGGGACAAACATCCATAGTTAGTCTACAATATGCAGACGACATTGTGCTTCTCTCAAAAACCCCAATCGGCCTACAACGTTTGATTTCCCAACTTGCGTCATATATCACCAAAGCACAATTAACCATAAACCTTAAAAAATCAAATATCTTATGCTTCTCTAGCTTCAGAAAGAAAAAAACAAAATTTGTATGGAGGATAAATTCTTCCAAATTGACACAAGTGGATAAATATTAATATTTGGGCATTTCACTTGACCATCAATTAAAGTACAATCACCACTTAGAACTGAGGAAATCAAAAGCCAAACAGCTTCAATTTGCCTTTAAAACTATACAAACATACCTAAGTGGCAGTTCTACCAGCCATTTGTTAAAGATCGTAGCTGCCAAATTCCTGCCATTGCTTACATATGGCTCGGAAATGATGGCAACCAGGGACTCCACAGTGCTAAATCTAGCCCAATCCAGACTGTTTAAAAACCTCTTCTCGATACCAAGACACATCTCACAAGCCCAAATACGCTTGGAATATGGACTAACTAATCAGACTCCGGCAAGACAAGGTGCTCTGGCCAAATACTACTGGCGCATGAGGGATGCTGAAGATGATACCCTTGCCCATCTCTGCTGGCTAGAGGTAGAAAAACAGGCCAGATCCTCCAATTCAATATACAAATCTCTCAGGCAAGCGCTTGTTTCATTACAGCTGGAAGAAATCTGGCTTTCACCCATATCATACAACGCCTTTAAACACTTCACCAACAAAGCCATCAAACAAGTATCGCTACTAATGGACAAAGCCGTAGTGGCAGGAAAACGCCATGCCTGGATCGTGCTGTCAACTTACAAACATCTGAAACCTCAGCCATATTTGCAAGACTGCTTTAGGGACTACTATAAGAGGAAACTAAGCCTTTTGAGGCTGGGATGCTTCTTGAGTAAAGACCTCACCCCCAATTGGCAACGGTCCTGGTCAACTTCTGCCTGTCGTCTCTGTGGCAACCCCACGGAGTCTTTATTGCATTTAATATGCATATGCCCTGCACTGCAGAAAATAAGGAAAACGCTTTTGCTACCACTTTAAAGAGAAGCCTAGGTGAGAACTTGCAGGGCGGCTGTGATAGAATGCCTCAGCGGGTCCCGGATACAATTAGCCTGCAAAACTATAAAATTCCTGGCTCATGCTGCAAAAGAGCTAGAAAACAAGGCAATAATTAAAGATGACTTCGGCCAACCGGCCTCATCACGGCTGCCCCCGGACTCCCACTCCCCTTCCTAATGGTTACTCCTTTACTTTCACCTTTCTAGGTTGTGTTCTCCTTTCCGAGTCAAAATGTGCATTTTTCACCAAACTCATCCATTTCCCAAAGTTCTTGCTTTTTTCCTAGACCAATTATCAGTTGTTTAGCAGCTCCAACAAGACAGCCTCGTCTTCCCTCAGCCACATTTTTATAATAGTATACTGTGATTGCGTATTTGTCTAAGCCTGTTAAGATTAGGTTTTAAACTTATGATTTTCTAGGTGATTTTAATTTTGTTTTTATGCTGACCTTTCGACGTACATGCTGTTTGTATGGTGGTAAGACCCACCCTTTTACGATTTTTATAAATCAAATAAAAGTATTTTTTTTAATACATTAAAGTAAGTACAAAATATCGAAAAAAATATCCTTGTCAAAAATATCGCTGTTAATAATATTGTTTTTTTAATGTTAAAAAAAATCTAAAATAAAGTAAATCATACATATAATTAAAAGAAACGTAGTTAAAACTATTTTAAAATGTTTAAAAATTATAACTAATATATACAATGTAAAAAAATCAAACATATACAAATACAATATAATAATATACTAACCTAATAATATTCATAAATAATTATTTTAATAGCTTATACATTGTTAAAAATCATTCGATAAATTATAAATACATATACACATACAACAATAATATAAATAAAAATATAAAAAAGATATATAACAAATTAAAAAATTACAATATTTTTAATCTTTTTTAAAATAAACTATACACTACATTAACAAAAACAGTAGAGAAAATATTGGATAGCGGAGGAAATACAATTACTATTCCCACTCCAGAGAGTGTAACAATAGGGAAAGTTTTCGATAGCGTAGGGGTAAAAATTACTGTTCCCACTCCAGAGAGTGCACCATTAGGGAAAGTGTTGAATACCGTAGGGGTTAAAATTACTATTCCCACTCCAGAGAGTGAAACAGTAGGGAAAGTGTTGGATAGCGTAGGGGAAACAATTACTATTTCCACTCCAGAGAGTGTAACAATATGGAAAGTGTTGGATAGAGAAGGGGTATAAATTACTATTCTCACTCCAGTGAGTGCAAAGTAGGGAAAGTGTTGGATAGCGTAGGGGTTAAAATTACTATTCCCACTCCAGAGAGTGCAACAGTAGGGATAATGTTCGATAGCGAAAGGGTTAAAATTACTATTCCCACTCCAGAGAGTGCAACAGTTGGGAAAGTGTTGGATAGCATAGGGGTTAAAATTACTATTCCAACTCCAGAGAGTGCAACAGTAGGGAACATGTTGGATAGCGTAGGGGTTAAAATTACTATTTATTTAGTTCATTTGTATAGCGCAACAGCTACCCAACAAAGGGTTTCCCGGCGCTAAAGATCCAGTGATTTGACTGATTCAGGTCTTTAGATGTTAAACAGCCAGGTTTTTAAGGCTTTCCTGAATTTCATGTAGTTGATTTCCTTCCGAAGTGTCAGCGGAAGAGCGTTCCAAAGTGAGGGTCCAAGATATGAGAAGGATTTGCCGCCCATTCGTGCCAGCCTGATTTATGGAATCACAAAGTGGTTAGCCGTGGCTGATCGAAGAGTTCGAGATGGGCGGTAGGGATGTACTAGATTTTGTAGATACTTGGGTGCACTGTTGGTAGAGATCTTATGCATAAAGCATAGGGATTTAAACTTCACCCGATTCTCGATTTTCAGGCAGTGCAGTTCGCGGATGTACTTGGTGGTTGGTGTGGAGATGGGAATTTTCCACAGTAATCTTGCGGCTGCATTTTGCACTGTCTGTAATCGGCGGGTTGTAGCCTTATTGGCCCCCAAGTATAGCACGTTACCATAATCGAGTCTGAAGGTTATTAAGGCATTGATGACTGTTTTCTGAGTATGTTTGGGCAGCATCCAACAAATTTTTTTCAACCACTTTAGTATTGCAAAGCAGGTAGCTGATGTCTTCGCAGCTTGCTGATTAAGATTAAGCGATTCGTCAATGATGACTCCTAGATTGCGGGCTGATTTGACTGGAACCGGAAGTGAGTGCAACAGTAGGAAAAGTGTTGGATAGCGTAGGGGTTAAAATTACAATTTCCAACTCCAGAGAGTGCAACAGTAGGGAAAGTGTTGGATAGCGAAGGGGTTAAAATTATATTCCCACTTCAGTGAGTGCAACAGTAGGGGAAGTGTTGGATAGCATAGGGGTTAAAATTACTATTCCCACTCCAGAGAGTGCAACAGTAGGGAAAATGTTGGATAAGGTAGGGGTAAAAATTACTATTCCCACTGCACTGAGTGCAACAGTGGGGAATTGTTGGATAGCGAACGGGTAAAAATTACTATTCCCACTCCAGTGAGTGCAACAGTAGGGAAAGTATTGGATAGTGTAGGGGTTAAAGTTACTATTCCCACTCCTGTGTGAGCAACAGTAGGGAAAGTGTTGGATAGTTGTAATGGCCGGATTTTCCGCTTAGATGGGATCCGCCCCTAGGGGCCCCTCTAACCCAGCCAGAACGTACTCACCTCCCTCCTTAGAACGTATTCACAAGGGATATAGATATATATATATATATATATGTACCTAAGGATGGGGAATAGCAATAAACATGCATAGGTTTTCTACCATATCTTATTCACATCAGTTAGTCTCGCGGCCACTCCGACCCAGACTGATCTACCCCAGGGCAGATATGACACACAATCCGGCGTGTCTACACATGGGCCTGCAGAACCCAATGCTCTCTTTTCCAAATGGTTTACAATCCGGCAAACCTACACGTTGGTAATCCCCCCCAACGCTCTCACTTACACAAGCCACAATCCTGTGGGTATACGCGTTGGTAATCCACCCCAACGCTCTCACTAACGCCGTATATCAACGACGACCACATTCCTATGAACACCTATCGGAACGATTTCTCCTTTGTCTACTTGGGATAAAACTATAATAATAGAATTTGGTACAGTTTCCGAATAGTATAATGTACCTCTTATTCTTGGCATCAAAGGTCCACTCGCTCCCTATTTATTTGATCACCACTTACCTGATTGGGATTACTCATCCATTCATATAAACAACAACCAACTAGGAGCCACGTTTACCAAGATTGAACAAGAATACACGGCACATCTCAGTTCACTAAGAACTAGGATATTTATTGTCATTAAACATATAACACAATACTATGCAACACAGATTATGCAAAGAAAAGGCACAGATTAGAATGCGCGCTTATTATGGAAAGGGCGGATGTCACCTTATTAATGTGAAGTCGGGACTCGGCAGTCATCTAGGTTCCCTTCTCGTCTCTGTGTCCTGGCTTGTCTCGCAGTCACACCCCAGCCGTCACAAGTACACGTCTGCACCGCTAGGCTCAACCTCGTCTGCTTCCCTCCAGGCCACTGGAACCTTGCTGGTTATTAGCTACCGTATCTCTCTCTCTCTCTGTTTCAGTGCGCTCCGCGCTAATTCTCCTTCAGTCTTTCTCAGAGAGTCTCGGTCTTAAATCTTTCTCGGACTTCAAAGATGGCGACTGCCCGCCATGAGACAATTAATGGCAGAGATGCTAACGGCTAGATGCCGCCTACGAACTGACTCTCGACTGACTAACACCTTCGCTAATATCAAAGCATGTTCCTTCATGGAAAGCTACGGCCAGCAACCTGCCGCCCACCAAATTCTTGTACCTCCCCGTACCAAGGACACGTTCCCAGCCGGCCGGCCTGAAGTTGTGTCTTCGGAGTGGAGAAAAATACATTCCTTCGATAAGGGCCAGCCTGAGCCGGTTCTCTCCAAGCGAACAACAGCTTGAAACTAAAACATTACACTTGACCTAAAAGGCCTCTCGAGCTACCAGGCAGAGGGCAAGATGGAGTCTGTCCTGTTTAAGGCCTACAGGCCCACAATACGCATAACTCCATGGAAAATATCCTAACACGCTAGCAAAAGGGCAGATCATGATTAATACTTATATATTTATCCCCTAGCTTGTATTCATAAGCCCTACTTTAAAGAAAGGGGCACGCAAATACCCTACTATGTGAAAGACAGAGATCCTATCTATAGTCCTAATCCCTATGCTATAAGGATGATAGACTGGAGTCACTCTCCATCAATCTCCCTCTCAAAGGAGCTAGAAAAAGTCAGCCATTACATTACACCCCTTGACTCCAGTCTATTAACTATATTCTATATGGAACTCACATCAGTAGAAGAATAATAGGAAACAAAATTAACTGATCTATGTCTTTTGCTAAGTCTACAAAATTGGAGCAGGGAAGGAATGCACTGAATAAAGCAACAGACAGCTATTAAGATACAAATGGCAACAATAATTCCCCCTAAAATCTGTCGTAAAGAATGCAAGTCAGGTAACCAATTAAAGAGCCAGTCAAATAAACCCTGATCAATATGTCGTCTAATTTCTGTAGTCAAGTCGTGGAGTTTGTCAATATGGGCTTGGATTGATTTAGAATGGTCGGACAAATTAAAACAGCATAGGCCTTCAAAATCAGAACATTCATGTCCATGTTTTAACAAAAGGTAATCAATTGCTGCGCGATTCTGTAAAATAGCTCTAAGTTCACCCTGGGCATCTAATAGCAGATCAGATAATACAGTAGAGGTTTGATTGATGGATTTAACCATCCAGCAGGCCATCTTGCCAATAGTTTTGGCATTATACACGGCCAATGCAGGGACACCAATAATGGAAAAAGCTAAACCAAGATATTCCGATTTAGAGTAGAGATGAACAGAGGAATCACAGTCTTCATGTAATGACATCGAATCTCGTACCATACGGGAATGTGAACTAGGATGTGAAGAAAACATCAATAAACTCAATCTAGTAATAGCACATGGACCACCGGAAATATTTGCGGGAATATAGGGCCAAGACGAGTTCCCGCAGGAAAAGAGCCAGCCAGAAGGTAATAACATGGAACGATAATAACTAGGGGCAACCAATAAACGTTTACATGTCATATTATTTTTGACGGAAACACATGAATTTGGAAGTCTCTTTAAACACAGCAATCGTTGATGAGCTGAAAAAGAAGTAGCAGCCTGAATCTTTATCTTAAGACATTCGGTGATAGCTTTGGGATCACATGTCATAATGAAACATAAATCACCTGGTGTGATATTGAAAGTTGTGATTTGAGAATGAATAGGGGTATCGAGGTCAGGAAGAACAATACATAAGGGGCAAAATTCATGGGCCGCGAAATCGCCCAGAATAATATTTGGTCGAGCATTCGAAATATTAAAGATATGCCGTAAAGTCTCAGTAGATGCTGAGACGGCAACCAAGCAGGTCGCCAAAATGTCAGTCACAGACCTCATGGGGGTAAGACAGAAATGTGGAGAGTTCGTCACTCTCTTAGCCAGAGTGATCCAGAAATTGGCAGAGGAGTCCCATGCAGCAAAGGAACGCGGAACTCGGGTTTTCCAATCAACCGAAGTCGGTGGATCCTCTCCTCTCCCGGCGTAGCAGGCCAAAAGGAGTCCACCGGCGACACATCCTGCAGCAGCAGTCCAGAGAATGATCTGGAAAAATACAAACACAGGCCTTAATCATTCTCGTAGGTAACATTTATCAGCTGGGACAGCTTCCCAGCTATCTTTCCCTGGCTTCATCACCAAAACGGTGTTGTCATGACCGGTCGCAATAATATCAGCCTGTTCAGGGGGATTTTTAGGCGATTGCACCCATATTTTAGCTCCAAGAAGATCAGACGATCCGAAGCCTTTTTGTCCTCGCACAGTTAGCAACGTTGGGGCAGAGCCTTTCTTGATCTCACCACTGAAGACAGGCATAATCAGTAACTGAGCAACACGGTCAGACTTTTTGATCAATAATTCAGTCTCACTGCTATTAAGCAAGAGAACCTTAATCTCTCCCTGATAGTCACTGTCAATTACTCCTCCGAGTACCTGAATACCTTTCAGGGCAAGGCCTGATCTGGGGGCAATTAATCCAAAACTACCGGCAGGTATACAGACACCAATGCCAGTTTCAACAATGATTTGGTCTTTTCCTTGTAAATTTGCATCCTTTAAAGCATGCAGGTCTAGGCCTGCGGAACCTGGGGTCGCTCTACATGGAGCTAAAGCACCGGGGGTAATTTCCCAATACATGACAGTGTTGGACAGGGAATTAGGCTTTACATCCACATTTGGAGGAAACAGACGCATAAAAGGGGATTCAGCATGTAACAAAGGGCGATTATTTAAAATCAACAATGCCTGAAACAAAAGGTCTCTCCAATTTTTATAATGGTCATCTGTCAATTTACGCAATTGTTCTTTTAGCAAACCATTCATTCTCTCAATCAGTCCCGAAGCCTGTGGATAATATGGAATGTGAAACACCCAATCGATGTTATTTTCCACACAGAATTCCTGTACCAATCTTCCACGAAAGTGGGATGCGTTATCAGATTGAATTTGGAATGGAACACCATAGTACAAAATAAGCAACTCCAGGGTCTTAATGGTATTCACTTGGGTAGCGTTCTTGCAAGGGAAAGCGACCAAAAGGCCACTATAAGTATCAACAACTGTACAGACATACTGACAATTTTTGCTCCTAGGGAGCGGGCCGATATAATCAATCTGCCAAATTTGAGCGGGCAATTTTCCTCGATGTAACTGGCCTCGAACAATTTGAGGCACCTGCTTCTTTCTAGAATGCTGGCAAATGGGACAATGCAGAATGACATCTTTAATCAAAGAAAAAGGAATATGAATTCCTCGATCGGCAGCCCACCTGCTAGTGGCTTTCTCTCCAAAATGTCCCGCTTTCTGGTGGGCCCATTTCGCCAGTCCCGCCAAATCAGAATCTTGCATGTCCACCACTGCCTCAGCAATTTTAGATTTCTCATCTGCAATGTTATGAAAGAATTTATCAAGGGAATCTATCGGAGTATGAGCATCCACGTGAAAGATTGTTACAGTACTCTGTGGGAGCAACTCCCAAATTTCTTGCCATAATTCTTTTCCCCACAGTTCTTTTGAATGCAATTCCCAATTATGAGAATGCCATGTTGGTAACCACACCGCCAGTCCATTAGCAGTGGACCAGGAATAAGTAAAAATATGACATGTGCCAGGCAATTCCTGTTTCAAAACTTGGTAAACTGCATAGAGTTCAGCATATTGACTACTCTTACCATCACCAGTTGTACTCAATAATTTCTGCGTGATTGGATTATAGGAGACGGCTTTCCAATGTCGTTTCTCACCAATGAACCTCGCTGAGCCATCCGTAAATCACACATGTTTTCTATCCTCCGCGGACAGATCATCAAATGATTTACCCCACTTGACGGGAGATTCCTGCACTACGGGTACGGAACAATCACTTCCAGTCTCATTGGAGGGCGCCTGCGCCACTCGCTCATGTAAAACTGCCACACCTTTCGGACCCACACGTGCCCTGTCCTGAATGTACCATTTCCATTTAATCACGCTCGCCTCTTGAGCATGTCCAATTCGATGAGATTTCGGCGAACTCAAAACCCACTGCATAAAAGGAATTTCAGGTCTCAAAACCACAGCATGGCCTAGGGTCAATTGCTCGGTATCCACCAGAGCCCAGTAACATGCAAGTAATTGTTTTTCAAAAGGTGAATAACGCTCACCAGCCTCAGGTAACTTTTTAGTCCAAAAACCTAATGGCACTTTTTGTCTGCCCTGCTTTTGCCACAGACTCCAATTGGCATACAGACCTTCCACGGACACATTCAAGTCCACATCACCTTCACCCACCGGCCACAAATCCAAAGCATACTGAATTGCTTCTTTCGCCAAATTAAAAGCATTCTGTTGTGATTCACCCCATTCAAACGCATTCTTCTTACGAGTGACTCGATATGACGGGGCTAAAATCTGACCCAAATGGGGAATATGCTGACGCCAAAAGCCAAACAAACCAATGAAACTCTGAGCCTCTTTCCTATTCTTTGGAACTGCAAAATCTAGGATTTTTCGCTTCACCTGTGGGATCACTTCTCTGTGACCTTCATGCCAATTATTCCTAAAAATTTTACATTTTGGGATGGACCTTGTAATTTATCAGGATTAATTTCCCAACCTTTTGCTCGCAAACAATCAAGGATCTGATCTAAATGGGACTGTACCTGATCTTGCGTCTCACCTTGAATCAAAATGTCATCAATATAATGACACACCTGTATCTGTGGAGTAGCGGACACTTCAGACAAATGCTCTGCCACCAGCCGGTGACAGATCGTGGGACTGTGTACATAACCTTGAGGAAGACTCCGGAACGTCATTTGACGTCCATTCCATGTAAAACTGAATTGTTCCTGACACTCGGGGGCAATCGGAATTGAAAAGAAAGCATTAGCAATATCAATAGACGCATACCATGTACCTGGATGCTTTTGAATTCTCTGAATCAAAGTGACAATGTCTGGTACTGCAACAGCCAATTTAGGTGTATGTTTATTCAATTCTCGATAATCAACAGTCATGCGCCAAGAATTATCACTTTTGCGCACGGGCCAAACGGGGTTATTCCAAGCAGACGTGACCGGAGTTATAACTCCCGCGTCAACCAAATCCTGAATTGTAGCACTAATTTCCTCATGACCACCTGGGATACGATATTGTTTCTGAGAAACCACTTTCGTAGCTAGAGGAATTTTAATAGGAGGCATCTGTAAACGGCCAACCCGTACGGGTCTGGTCGAAATATAATGTCTAGTTCCAAATTGATAACAACCATCATCCAGATGCAAAGTCATTCCTTTTAGAATATCAATTCCAATTATATACTCCAAAAGTCGCACAACTAACACAGAATATTCCCTATGAGGAATCCTACCAATTTTAATTTCAAGTGTAGTTTGTACTGCGGGGGTTTCTTTTCCACCCAATCCAGTAATTGTGAAAAACTGTCCTTTAAATTTCTTTGATTTTCCGTGAATTAAAGTGGCCTTCGCTCCTGTATCTACTAATGCTCGGGCCCTTTGGATATTATGATGTTTCCAAAAAATCTCAATATCTACATAGGGTCTGTTGTCTCTGTGAGCCCACTTGTGTACTGGAGCTTGACCTATTTCCTAGTCATTTTTCCTGCGTTCTGTCAACCAGGACAAATCAGGGTAAATGCTCTCTGTTTTCTTTGGTATCAAAATGTCTTGTTCATATCCATCTCCATTACGAAACGGATTTTTGTCATTTTCAAAATACTGTGAATTACGGTCAGAAAGTCTGTTACGATCCTCCCTTCTTTTCATTTCAGGGGAATAACTCCTCTCCTCTCTATGTCGGTTGGAAACACGATCATCTCTCCCCCTTTCTTTTTCCCCCTCTCTCCCTCTCTCGTAATCACGATGAGGGGACACATCACGTTCATAACGCCGATCATCACGGCGATCAGAATCCACACGTCGTCTCTCATCACCACTGTCATCAGAACCACGGTCATACTCATTCTTCCGCACACGACGGGCACCCTCCTTCCGATCTAAACCACGCTTACGAAACATATCCCATAAGCGATTATTAGGCTCACCGTCAATGTCCTCCCTTTTGACACCATCAGCAATAAGAGCAAGAAACATGTCACGTCTAGAGAACTTATAGTCCCCAGCAGTACGACCCTCAGGTCGAGATTGTCTTTCAGGTTTAAACCACTCACCCAGCTCACCAAGCTGACGAACAGATTCAAGCACAATAGACAAAGGATTGCCAGTTTGATTAATCAACAAAGTCATCATAACCTGCTTGTAAGCAACAGGCGAAGAACGGATAATGCGATTACGCACAGAAGATGTTAAAAGACCATCCAGCAATCTGTCAGAAGTACTGAGAAAGATAGCAGTTTTCATGACTTCCTCCTTCAAACGTTGCGACGCATCGCGCAAAGTGTACCATGGCTTGTCATTAACAGGCCAATCAGACTCAGTAGGATATTTATGGTTACAGCCGTCAGACGCAAGCTGGAGCAAAGTAATTTGACCAGCACCATTATAGTTCCGAAAATGATCTTGAATAGTGGAATCAGAACTCAAAGAGCAAAACCGCAAGCAATCAACAGCATCAAGCATAATACCGGCAGCACCGAGCTCATAAAGGCGCACCATCCATGTAAGCAAGGCCTCACCAGGCCGTTGACGAAATCGTTGTAAAATGTCACTAACCTCCTGTTGAGTAAAATCTTCAATACTATCCAGAGCAACACCACCCGGATTACCAGGAGCTTGTTGTAATTTGCGACGAAACACGGGATGAGCAGAAACCTCAGGAAGGGCCTCCGAGGAAGCCCGCATCTTAGATTTAGCAGAATAATCGGGGCAATATACGTCACCTGAATGGGAAGAGCGAGCACGGTCGCTGCGAGCGACAGTATCAGTATAAGAAGCAGATTTACAATCACGTCCGGAGCGAGAAGATTCGCGCTTATCACCCTCCTCAGCCGAGGAGTCTGAAGCATTTGAATCCCAGATATTACCATCCCACTCATCAGGGTTCCAATCCATTCCGGCCTTTGCTACGACCAGACGCACTTTCCGTGTAGACACACGACCACGACGATGTTTGTACTTATATCGAGCAATGCGGACCGCAGCTCTTTCGGCTATGGTCTGATATGTTTCAAGTTTATCAGCAAGCAATTTACTTTGACAGCGCAAAAGAGTATGCACATTTTGCAACTCAACACACTGTCCTTCCACGTCCTTAAACTGCTGCTGCAGCTGAACAAACTTCTCATGAAGAATTCTGTATGCATTAAGAACAATCCAACCCCTGCGTCCTAAAATAGGAAGCTCATCACCTTTCACCACTGGCGCTTTCTGTAAGCATGATACCACATCAGCAGGCTCCGCCTGCTCCAAACAAGAAGACCAATTTTCACTCAAACCAGTAGAATCGGCCCACTCACGGGCCAAAGCCTCGTAAGGCGTAGACTCCCAGCCGGGAATCTGAATAGGCAACTTAAAAACCGACGGTGATTTTTTCGCAAACATATTGACACAAAAAATTATATACACAATTATACACAAAATATTATACGTACGAGCCGAGCGCAAACAAACAAGATCAAAACAATACAGCGCACACAGGCTTCGTAAACAGTTCGTGACGCCAGATGTAATGGCCGGATTTTCCGCTTAGATGGAATCCGCCCCTAGGGGCCCCTCTAACCCAGCCAGAACGTACTCACCTCCCTCCTTAGAACGTATTCACAAGGGATATAGATATATATATATATATATATATGTACCTAAGGATGGGGAATAGCAATAAACATGCATAGGTTTTCTACCATATCTTATTCACATCAGTTAGTCTCGCGGCCACTCCGACCCAGACTGATCTACCCCAGGGCAGATATGACACACAATCCGGCGTGTCTACACATGGGCCTGCAGAACCCAATGCTCTCTTTTCCAAACGGTTTACAATCCGGCAAACCTACACGTTGGTAATCCCCCCCAACGCTCTCACTTACACAAGCCACAATCCTGTGGGTATACGCATTGGTAATCCACCCCAACGCTCTCACTAACGCCGTATATCAATGACGACCACATTCCTATGAACACCTATCGGAACGATTTCTCCTTTGTCTACTTGGGATAAAACTATAATAATAGAATTTGGTACAGTTTCCGAATAGTATAATGTACCTCTTATTCTTGGCATCAAAGGTCCACTCGCTCCCTATTTATTTGATCACCACTTACCTGATTGGGATTACTCATCCATTCATATAAACAACAACCAACTAGGAGCCACGTTTACCAAGATTGAACAAGAATACACGGCACATCTCAGTTCACTAAGAACTAGGATATTTATTGTCATTAAACATATAACACAATACTATGCAACACAGATTATGCAAAGAAAAGGCACAGATTAGAATGCGCGCTTATTATGGAAAGGGCGGATGTCACCTTATTAATGTGAAGTCGGGACTCGGCAGTCATCTAGGTTCCCTTCTCGTCTCTGTGTCCTGGCTTGTCTCGCAGTCACACCCCAGCCGTCACAAGTACACGTCTGCACCGCTAGGCTCAACCTCGTCTGCTTCCCTCCAGGCCACTGGAACCTTGCTGGTTATTAGCTACCGTATCTCTCTCTCTCTCTGTTTCAGTGCGCTCCGCGCTAATTCTCCTTCAGTCTTTCTCAGAGAGTCTCGGTCTTAAATCTTTCTCGGACTTCAAAGATGGCGACTGTCCGCCATGAGATAATTAATGGCAGAGATGCTAACGGCTAGATGCCGCCTACGAACTGACTCTCGACTGACTAACACCTTCGCTAATATCAAAGCATGTCCCTTCATGGAAAGCTACGGCCAGCAACCTGCCGCCCACCAAATTCTTGTACCTCCCCGTACCAAGGACACGTTCCCAGCCGGCCGGCCTGAAGTTGTGTCTTCGGAGTGGAGAAAAATACATTCCTTCGATAAGGGCCAGCCTGAGCCGGTTCTCTCCAAGCGAACAACAGCTTGAAACTAAAACATTACACTTGACCTAAAAGGCCTCTCGAGCTACCAGGCAGAGGGCAAGATGGAGTCTGTCCTGTTTAAGGCCTACAGGGCCCACAATACGCATAACTCCATGGAAAATATCCTAACACGCTAGCAAAAGGGCAGATCATGATTAATACTTATATATTTATCCCCTAGCTTGTATTCATAAGCCCTACTTTAAAGAAAGGGGCACGAAAATACCCTACTATGTGAAAGACAGAGATCCTATCTATAGTCCTAATCCCTATGCTATAAGGATGATAGACTGGAGTCACTCTCCATCATTCTCCCTCTCAAAGGAGCTAGAAAAAGTCAGCCATTACAATAGTGAAGGGGTAAAAATTACTATTCCCACTCCAGAGAGTGCAACAGTAGGGAAAGTATTGGCAAACGAAGGGGTTAAAATTACTATTCCCACTCCAGAGAGTGCAACAGTTGGGAAAGTGTTGGATAGCGTAGGGGTTAAAATTACTATGAAAACGACAGAAGGAGACAACCAGTCAACTATATGTAAACTAGATTGGTGGACAGAAGATCAAGGACATCACACAGCCACAACTTGAGTAACACCTGGTTGAGAAAGAAATCCCATCAAGCCACCCTGCTGGCGGAGCATCATCATGTTGGAAATGGTGGTGAATCCATGCCGCCTGCCCAGACCATCGGGCGGTGGTGCAGCACTGAATATCCAAAACCAAAGGTTAGCTCTACCCAAGGTGTTTCTCAAAGAATGGTTCTGATGGTGTGCAGTGCAAAGTGTAAGTGAAGTTAAAAATGACTACAGAGACAAAAAATATGTTTAATTGGGATTGCCCAAGTGTCACGATTAAAAACAACTCCTGATAGTTTGAAATTATAACTATCTCATGGCGCTCAACAGGAGGTCAACATGTTTCAGCCGTGATGGTAACATTGCCCGGCTTTCGTCAGGACCTTGAAAGATGAAAAAAATGCTACTGCATTTAATGAAAACTTGTGCTTCAGTGAAAAACGAAAGTATAAATATAATGCAAATAGTGGTCTTTACCACCCTACCAGAACCTGGTTTCCTTCAAAGTTAGCAGGTTGGTATAGGTGCAATCTTCTTTCCTAAAATAGGATCAACAGCATTATGTGTTGTATGTGAATGCACCAAAGTCTCAAGTGCCACCATCCAGTTTACATTTGCAATTTAAGAAAAATGTTCCTTTTATTTTGAAAAGAAAGAGCTTGAAACAAAACTGAGCATATTTATTACACAAACAAATGTATTGATTTTCAATGTACTCACCCAGCTTAATGTGGGAGTATGCCTCACCTCACCTGGCAACTGCTCGGTGACTGAGGCCCGGCTCTATTGTGTGGATATAAAAGGACATACTAAGACACATAATTCTGTTATGCCCTAATATAATACCAGTTATACAATATTTACAACCTTAAATTGTTTATAGAGATTTTGACATCCGGACTAGAGGGCTGCTGGGATGCATAGCCAGCCTTGAGAACATTCTGATGTCTAACAAGGTCTCCAAGTGTACCCATACGGAGTATAGTAAAAGGTCAGAAGATAGAACAAAGAGGGAGGGCTGTCACTGATGCATCCCTTGCCTAGATGGACAAAGACCTGCCCAACTTACTCAATAGTGTATCTCTCAAGTCACAGTACTACAAGAAAGACTCTGTGCTTGAAATTGGGATCTTTAAGCCAGCACAAAAAGGAAAAAACGAGTTTGTTTCCAGCAAGACCCACCTGTTCGTCGGTACCTCCAGCCGGAGACCAAGCCGAAGGGGAGGTACCGAACGGCAGGCAGGCCATCCTTTTATGCCCAAAGTGTTAGATAGTGTAGGGGTTAAAATTACTATTCCAACTCCAGAGAGTGAAACAATAGGGAAAGTGTTGGATAGCGAAGGGGTTAAAATTACTATTCCCACTCCCGTGAGTGCAACAGTAGGGGAAGTGTTGGATAGCATAGGGGTTAAAATTACTATTCCCACTCCAGAGAGTGTAACAGTAGGGAAAATGTTGGATAAGGTAGGGGTAAAAATACTATTCCCACTGAACTGCGTGAAACAGTGGGGAAAGTGTTGGATAGCGAAGGGGTAAAAATTACTATTCCCACTCCAGTGAGTGCAACAGTAGGGAAAGTATTGGATAGTGTAGGGGTTAAAATTACTATTCCCACTCCTGTGTGAGCAACAGTAGGGAAAGTGTTGGATAGTGTAGGGGTAAAAATTAATATTCCCACTCCAGAGAGTGCAACAGTAGGGAAAGTATTGGCAAGAGAAGGGGTTGAAATTACTATTCCCACTCCAGAGAGTGCAACAGTAGGGAAAGTGAAGAGGTGTGGTGCAGCGGCCACGGCAGCTGACTTTGAAGCACAGGGTTCCCAGTTCGAACTCGGCTCCGGCGGCAGCTCAGCACCATGTGACTCTGGGCATTAGCTAGAGGTAGCACTGCTCGAGAAATGAGAAGTGTCCCCCGGGCTCCTTGCTAGTCCTAATATAAAGGTTTCACCACTTTGTAAATCAGAGGTTTTAACACTGCTTGTTTATTCTTTCTTCATAAGTCTTGTTATCTTCACAAGTACATTATTCATTCACAAGAGTCTTTCATTTTTCGAAAATGCACTTAAATAGATCCCAATGCATTTCGGCATTACTAGGATGCCTTCTTCCAGGGGATTAGAATCTACAATGAGGAAAAGAAAATATAAAGCGTGTAAGAAAAGGACCAAGAATGTGAGAACTTTACAAAACTGATATAAGTGCAGAGAAGTCTAAAGTGGTGAAAATGTCCAGGTGCGTCAGTAACAGAGTTTAAGAGTTTAAGGGTTTAAAAAGTCGAATTAAAGAAACAGAGTAAAGAATGTCAATCCCAGACTAATAAGAGCACCAGTGCACGCAAGTAAGGCATGTGAGCGTGAAACGAAGGGTCATAGCGTGGCGGTTTACCCAAATGCGAAGTTGCCGGTTGCTGGAAAGCTTACCATGTCGTGCACGGAGAGGGTGAATATCGGTAACACGTTCGTGTGCCTGGTCCTCGCAGTGTATCAAATCCCGGAAGTATTTAGGAATGAGCTGTTGCTAGGTAACCCGTGACGTTAGGAAGGCGCGTTATAGGTGTAGATTAGACACAGAAACGGGACTATAGAGCGTAACAAAAGGAAAAAGAGCTGTTATAAAGTGAATGCCTCGGATCGTAATAAAAGTGGACAGTGTGAATAGATAGAGAAGGAAAATGAATGAATGTCATATTGTCAAATATAAAAGAATACACCATAATTGTACTACAACAGTGAAATGGATCAACATAACTAGGTGTTCGGATGGGGTAAATGAAACATAAAAATAAAAATGAAAATGGGAATGAAAATAGGGAGTATAGGACTATCCATAAGTCGCAATTAGGAAAAACTCCAAAGGGGTTTGCAATAATGGATTATAAGTAACACGAGAATTCCACTCGGTCATTGAGTCCATTGGGTTTCATGCTGGACAACGTAAAGATCCAATAATTTTCACGTTTCAAGAGTTCATTATGATTGTCTTTGCCTGATTCCTTGGTGACAGTTTCCAATGCGCAAAAACGTAATTGGCTGATTCCATGTCCTGCTTCGAGAAAGTGTTGTGCTATTGTAGATTTGGTTTGTTTATTTAGTTCTAATATTAGACTTGTGTTCCGTTAGTCTTATTTTGAGCTTTCTTTCAGTTTGACCAACGTAAATGTTGCCGCATGGGCACTTCAACATGTAAATTACATTGGAAGTATCACACGTGGCTGTGGCTCTGATCTTGATTTGATGCCCTTTCATGGGATGACTAACAGTTGTGCCTTTGATTACACTGTTGCAGTGATTGCAGTTCCAACAAGGATTAGTACCTTTGAATGTTTGACTTTTCGCTTTAGAATGTTTGATGAGTTCCCCCATATTTTTAGCTCGGGTGTAAGCGAAGATGGGTTCTGTCTCGAAAATCTTATTGAAATCGGGTTCCACTCTGAGTATATCCCAATGCTTTTTAATGATTTGTTTGAATTTGCGGCTGGACGTGGAATATTTGGAAACCATGGTAATGACATCGGTTTTCGGAGTGGTAGAGTGGTTCAGTAAATCGTCTCTTGATTTGGTTGCACATCTTAGTTTAGCCTGTTCAAGTATGGGCATTAACTCACTTAATTTCCACGACGGCCCCCAGCGCCTTGAGACTGGACAGGGTGAGTAGTTTGCGCTTTACAAATACGGATTTAACTGTTGGATAGCGTAGGGGTAAAAATTACTATTTCCACTCCAGTGAGTGCAACAGAAGGGAAAGTGTTGGATAGCAGATGGTTAAAATTAACATGCTTATCAATTAAATAATTATTTAAATTAAATAACCAATTAATAAATGATTAACTTTAAATTAAGAATACCAATAAATTACGATTAATAATTACTTTACTGACTTTAATAAAATAAAATTACTTCCCTCCCTATTCCCCTATATACTGTCAACCCGCTCCTAAAATAAATGAACACAATTAACATAATAAACAATTAATCAATTAATAAAAAGTAATTAACAATTAACAATTAATTAATTATCAATACCAATAAATACAAAATTATAATTACGTTATTATGATTAATTTACTTCCCACCCGATTCCCCTATAAACCCACAACCCAGTCCAAAACAAAATCAACACAATTAATATGATTCTCAATTAATCAATGAATGAAAATTAATTACCAATGAATAATTAATTAACAATAAAATAATTTTCAATACCAATAAATAAATATTAATAATTACTTAATTATAATAAATTACTTCTCACCCTATTCCCCTATAAACCCACAACCCGCTCCTAAACTAGATTAACACAATATAATTATCAATTAATCAATTAATAAAAATTAATTACCAATTCATAATTAGCAATAAATTAATTATCAATACCAATAAATAAAAATTAATAATTACTTAATTATAATAAATTACTTCCCACCCTACTCCCCTCTAAATCCACAACCAGCTACAGAACTAAAATGCAAAATGTAAATAAAAATAATTCATCATTTCTAAAAATTATTATTTACTTTACTATAATTAAATTACTTCCCACCCTATTCCCCTATGAACCCACAACTTGCTACGGTACTAAAATGTAAAATGTACTTTAAAAAAATTACCAACTTCTAAACATTTAATATATATATATATATATATATATATATATATATTTTTTTTAAATACAATACATAACAAAAAATATAGAACACATACATATAAAATACATACCAAAATACATAACACTAATATAAACATCGATATCATTAACAACAATATTCTTGCAAACGATATTACTGACTTCGATAATAACAAAAACAATATTTCTTACCTTCAGGTCGATATTCTGGTCACCGATATTCTTGATGTCGATATTCTGTCCCTTCGATATTTCAAACTTGATATATCTGTTGTCCAAAATTATAAACTCGATATTATGTCTGTGCACCCTGGGACACAGTGGTACTGAACAACGGCAGGTGCTGGAGGAATTGTGCATAGGACTTTCAGAATTCTATTAAATAAAGCGTGAGGTGCAGACTGGAAAGTCCGCCGTTGGGTTCTCTTTCATCCTCACATAATTGAAATTGCCCTATTCTGGTTTCTTTCCAAAGAGTCTAACAGAGACCTACCCAGTTCATGTATAATCTCCACGGGCTGTGTAGAAAAAAAAAGTTACAATAATAGTTTGCACCAATCAATTTAAAAAATATCTCACTTATAATATCAAGATTTGAGAACATGGTCTTGTCACTATGACTTTCACTAAAAGATTTTTAATGGCACATGAAACAAAAATAGCTAGGCCTCCTTTTCCCCTCCCTGCGGGTTACTTAGTAACTTGGGAACAGTATGATTTGTATCCATTGAAGGAAATAGAGTCGACCGCCCATGTTTCCTGACAACACACAATGTCATAATCTGAAAGGAACATCAGCCATTCTTTATTTTTTGATTTACTCCAAAACCCGGCGATCGTCCATAAAAGGAATTGAAAGCCTGGCCCCCTCACAAGGTCAGACTGCTTCCGCTGGATTGCACTTGAGTGAAACAAGAAGTGGCTCTGTAGTTGCAGGCTCCTGTTGGATCAAATCCCCAGTTGGATTTGAAAGCCTGGCCCACTCACAAGGTCAGACTCTGCTTTCATTGGAGTGTACTTGAATGGAACAAGAAGTGGCTCTACAATACCAGGCTCCTGTTGGATAAAATCCCCCAGTTGACTGCTCCGATTCGAACGCCAATCATTTTCTGTGAGATTTGTTAGAGGTTCAAATCGGTTGACGTGAGCAAAATTCACTCTAGGGGGCATATTTAAAGGAGTTCTGTTCCATTGATTAAGCCAGTTGTTAAGAGAATAACCAGGAGGAGGTGGGTGAAAAAACTCCACTGGGTAGGCCCTTATCCTGCTAGAAGTTAAGTTTGCAGAGTTCAGGCGAGATAGCAAAATATGGACAAGCTCTGGGTCCTTAAAATTTAAGACTGTGCAATCTACCTCAGCGTAATTCGCAGAGGGGACACCAAGTGTACTCTGCAAGCCATGATTATCTTATCAACGGTAACTATATCACAGTCCGTTTTTCTCATACACCAGTGGGAGGCTTTGTTAATAAGGCTTTGGCAGAATCCTGTATGCCTTTTGCCAAAGAGGGGGCTCCCACTAAAATCATTGTGTATGGGGTGCTCTCTGGAGGTAGATGGAGGCTGTCAAGGGCTTCTAGAGGGTGAGACAAAAGATCCGTCTGCTGTCGCCTTGGCACGCTGTTTAGTCCCAAAGCGGAACTTGCTCTATCCCTCTCAATCTGGGAATTAGTACCTAATTTAGCGTTTTCCCTGTAATCTGCTATCTCTTGATTATGGTTGCACCTTAGGGTGATAGCATCAGGCCTCTTTAAATATAATCTAGGAGGCTGTCCTGCGGCTGTTGAGGAAAACCTGTAATTTGAGTTTATTTGCAGGAAGGGGGATTGGGTCCTAGGTCATCAGGCTCTCTTGCGAGGGCTCTGTTTGTTGCCCTTTTTTTTAGTATATTCCACTAGGGATGCAAGATCTTCTATTTTTACCAGTGGAAACAATATAGGGTTCAGAGAGTCAATTATAAAGTTAGTGATCCTAGGATGAAATTCTTCTAAAAGTACTTGTAATCTGTAATTCCCCCAACCAATCGCCGAGATATTTCCATCCAAGCGTTGTTTCTTGCAAGTGGTACCCTCTTTGGCCTTTTTGTACTTTCAATTCCACCCTCAATCTGTATTCCAGTTTCAGTTTGATGATGACTGGTTGGGTAATTACAAAGTACTTTGGGGTAGAGGGGGGCTAGCAGATGGGACACCTGACTATCTTTGACCCCTTCCCTTATCATCTCCTGGCCTGGGCCCATACCGGTGGAAGAAAGAGACATCCTGCCAGTTCTATTTCCTTATTTAAAATTCCAACAGCCCATAGAAGAAACCCATCAAGAGTGGTACCAAGAGCTGCAGGCGCCCGGATTCTCTTGCGCTTCCCCATCCCACCAATCTTTTTAATTTTTTTATTTTTATTTAATGCGATTTTCTATAGCGCGAACTTTACCCGAAGGTGTCAGAGCGCTTTACATAAGAACCAGTTGCAAAACATAAGGACTAAGGATTACATGCTTTAATGTAAATGTGAATGTAGGTGTATTTATATAGCGCAACCTGTCACCCAAAGGGCATCCTGGCGCTTGCTTAGGGAACCCGTCCTGGTATTCCCCTGTGAGAGGCCCTGGCAGGGAGACCACAGGGTGAAAGCCAGGCATCCCGCCGCGAGGGGTCGTCGTGGAGATTAAGCAAGCTATTGCCCAGAGTTGCAGAGTGAGACCCCGTGAGTCGAGTAGGCACCGGAGCGAGAATTGTCGAGGCCGTGGAATTTTGAGCCCGAGACCCGCTGAGGCGGGGAATCGAACCCTGGTCCACGGTCAATCCCAGCTTCCGGGTCTGCCGCCTCTAACCACTGAGCCACACTTCGCCACTTTACATAAAAGATACAAACAGAAATGTACAAGATGTAAAGTCACACAAAGAAGAGACTGGTGATTAGAGTTATCTATACTACTATTATAAAGAGAGAACACAAACCTTTTGGCAAGGTAAACTCGGGAACCACAGCGCCAATCCACACACCCAATACATTGTTGTAATACTCAGGGTGTGCAGATGGACAAAGGCTATAGAAAATAAAATAAAAACGTAAATTTAAAAATATAACTAAAAAAAAAAGTAGTGCCCTGAAAGTAGCGCCGGCCGCGACGCTGCACTCGTCGCGACGTAGCGCTGGCCGCAACGTACGTAATGACGAGAAGGAGCGGCGGTGAAGTGAGGAGCGCAGGGAGGAGCGGCAGCTCAGGTGCGTCATGACGAGGAGGAGCGGCGGCGAAGTGAGGAGCGCGGGGAGGAGCGGCGGCTCAGGTAAGGCTCTGGGACATGGGAAATGTCGGGGCGGGAGGGAGCCGGTGCGGGAGGTTGGCCCTGAACAAATGCGGCTGAGGCAAGGCTCAGGCTCTGGGGGCAGCATTTCAGGCTTGCGTGCACTCCCGCCCCGGCCCCCGCCCGCCACGACATTGTCCGGGACACAGACAATGTTGTGGCAGGCGGGGGCTGGGGCGGGAGTGCACGCAAGCCTGAAATGCTGCGCCCAGCCCCCTTCTGCCCCAGGCAAGGCTGGGGCGGGCTGCTAGTCTCTATATACATAGGGAAGGGCTACGGATGGATATACTCAGAGTCACATAGGAATGTTAGAGAGTACGAAGGTCAACTGCATATACTAGTGATTAGAGTTATCTCTATATACATAGGGAAGGGATACGAATGGATATAGTCTAAGAGTCACATAGGAATGGTAGAAAGTACAAAGGTCTACTGCATATACTAGTGATTACAGTTATCTCTATATACATAGGGAAGGGAAACAAATGGATATACTCTAAGAGTCACATAGGAATGGTAGATAGTACACAGGTCTACTACATATACTAGTGATTACAGTTATCTCTATATACAGAAAAGCAGAGTTCCATTAAGTGGGGTCGGAGGGGGGATGCAGTCGGAGGAGGGATGCAGTAACAGCAGCAAGGGAGGGAAAGAGAAGGGCAGGAAAGTGAGACAAACATGAGAGGGAAGCAGATAGTAACGAGTAAGACAGCGAGGAGTGTGTCAGAGGTATCCGGAGAGACAATAGAAAGGTCGCTAGGACAGAGGGGAAGGTCAGAGATCACTAAAATGGCAGAGGAGAAAGGTAGAAGAAGAAGCGATTCATAAAAAGAAAATGGCGGGGAGCACAAAGGTCCAAGTCCGAAAGTCCAGGAAGAGGGCTGCCATAGCCAGCAAGTCCGGGGGGAGAAAGGCAGTCCGCAGCAAAGTCATAGCCTCATCGTCCATGAGGAGCTGGGGCAGAGGAGTTCGACCCGGAGATCAGGGGTCATGGACGAAAGACCACAGGCGCCAAGGCAGCTGTTTGCAGAACGGGGGTAGCAAAGTCAAAAACAAAGTTTAAAGGGAAGAAAGTTGCCCCGGGTGGAAGGCTGTGCATCGTGTAGCAGCGCCTCCTCTCCCTCGCCTGCTCCAGACGCAGGCGGCGTCTCCGGGGTCGGAAGGGGGCGAGTCCCCTGGCCCGGGGCTCCATGGGGTGCTCCGTGTAAACAAGGAGAGCTTACTTGCACTTCTCTCCCTCCCGCTGACATGCACGCGTGGCAGCTGTAGTTTCAAAAAGTAAATGCGATAAGCGTGCTCCAAAATGCCAGACTGTACCTAGCAGCAAAAACGAGAAGACCCACTGGAAGACGGCGGCGGTCTGGAGCCTGCGGGACAGAGGGATGTTCAAGGGGGCGAACTCAATCTTCATACTGGCAGGCTCCTGCGAGGATAATCAATATTTGTGCAAAGTTTAAACAGATGAGATTGATTTGTATGGATGGCGCAGGTCATAAAAAAGCAGTTCCTTACATAATCCCTTGACTACTGGTATTCCTCCTATGCTGGAACCAAGAGGGTGGAGTGGGGGGGGGGGGGGGGGGTTTGTCCAGTCTCTTCCGGGCTCTGATGGGCGCAGACGTCCCGCTTGGCAGGGGTCGAGGCAGAGCTTTGAACGTGTTGGTGGCGCCTCCCTTTTGCAGGAGCAGCAGTGTACCCTGGGACAACGAGTCCCACCAGGGCAGATGAAGCAATCAGCGGTTTTGGTGTCCCTGGATAGGCACTAGTATTTACATCATCCACTCCAGGCCCTCGTCACATGGCCATGGAGGGGGTCAATGTTCATGTGTAGTTATTCGGCTATGATGCCTTAAGTCTTATGGAAGCGCAATTAGCTGCTCCTCGAGAAAGCCAGGCCCTCTCAGTCGGATACCAGCAGTCCACATATGCAGCCAATCGACAATGGGCAGGGGTGTCAGTGAGCTCTGGTGTTCTTTGATTATGCAGAGGGGGCTGTGCGCTCTCACCTATTGTTCATTATGGCCCCACCCAGCACGCGGTCGTCACTTATGGCCCTTCTGCCTCATATGTAGCCTCTGGTCACTCCAAGTCGCCACTGCCTGTACGACCTCTTTGACAGCCAAGGTAGGGGAGAATTATGGTTGCAGGGCGCCCCTTCGCTAGAGGCAGTCTTTGACTCGTCATGGCCACTTATTCCGGCCCCACAGCAACGCAGATGGAGGCTGCGGTCTGGTGAAGCTGCTCAGCTCACCGCTCCAGCACTGGACGGCATCCCCCACTCTTCTTGCGTCGATCCGGGATGACGGTTGCACTCACTGGGTGGGGTCCTCTGGAACCAGAAAGGTTCCAGAATAGTGAATGAAGGTGACCAGAGTCAGCTCTATGTTGGTCACTTTGTTGGTCCATTGCCCAGTGTGAGCCATACAAGAAGCTTACTCATCCAAGATTTCAACAACAAACTTACTCACATACTGGACACCATTGCACACTTGGCTAAATAGAAAAAGAAAGAAAATACCCCACTGTTTTTTTCACCAACTAAAGACTCGAACAAACTCCGAGATCTGCTGACTGAAACGGAAGCGGTACCTAAAGGCACACATACAAAAAAACGTATTTGGTGAAAATCTCTGCCATATTCTACAGAAACACATATTCTTCTTTCACCAAGAACAGATTTACTTAGTACTAGATTGCTCCAATCAATTCCTGAGCCTAACCAAATGCACAATACAAAATACAAACGTGGGTGAAAAATATGAATCTAAAGCTAAACTCACAGAAAACCAAGCTTCTCCTTCTTTTGTCATAAAATGGCCACACACTAACAACTGATTGGACTGAACATGTGAGCAAGTTGTCCATTACAACAAAAAATATCTCTGCTGCTGAATCTCTAGGTGTTATTCTAGGATCAAAACTAAACATGGGCAACCTACATAAAAGGATCTGCAAAGACTGCCAACTAGCATCTCCGAATCATATGAATATCAGGCACTTCCTGCCCAGACCTGATCTGAAGATCTTAGTACAAGACATGGTCATATCCGGAAGTGAATATGGCAATTCTCTACTCACAAAATCCGACTTACATCATTCATAGTAGTGTCACCACTCTGCTGCCCGTGCTCCAGATAGAGAGTGTGCTCGATAAACACACATGGAATCACAAGTGAGGCGAATATGTTATGACTATCTTTTTGTATAAATGTCAAAAAGAGGGTAAACATCAATTGATCATTTTCCCAGGCAAATGATTTGATAGAATTTGGTTAAAAAATGGCAGCTCATGTTGTGATCGCAAAATATATACCGTGGCGGAATCTTCCTCAAAACACAGTCTTACAACATATGTAATTATTGACCTTCCTCATTAAAAAAGTTATTTGTGCATGTATTCTAGTACTGGGGATTAAATGATCTGTCTTGTGCTTGTTCTGGTTTGCTAGTGTCTCCCTAGGCAGCATGTCCCTGTGCCAGATTTTACCAGAAGTCCTGCAGATTAAACTTTGGACCATGATGTTGCAAATAATTATTAATTGTCTCCAAGGGAACCAGTGTTATCTATTTGATTGTATCCAATACAAGGCTCTATATGTGGATAGTCTAAAATACCTGGCAAGCACGCTGACCTTAGCTAGAGGAAGCATAGGGTTGTGGAGGAGGCTTCCATTTCCCTCAACCTGCCCAAGTATAAGAAAAATAGTACCATGAAGTGAGTCTTTTTGGGCAGTGGTTCTAAAATCTGGAGCTCTCTCCAAACTAAGATTCAAATGGCCAACTTCTTTGCATTGGTCAAGACCAATCTGAGTATTGGGACTTGAATGTACCCTGCATGTTGCATAATCATGTCTCCTGCCTCGAGAGCCCAACTGTGAGTACCTGATGATCGTCCCTAGCCTCGCATTAATGTAGATTGTGCACCCAGGCCTAGGCCTTGGCAAGAGTACAGTCCTGGATCCATCATGGACTGGGACGGACAAATCTAGGACGCTTTTCATAGTGGCAGAGGACTCTTGTCCTTGTCAGGGGTTCATGCTTGTTGCTCAGCGATGGCAGCATGCCATGTTTTTGGGAATCCTAGGGTAACTTGACTTTTTACTAGGCTCACAGGAGTGAAGGCCTGCCGCCTCACTCATATAAAATTCCACTGCTTTAGATGATCCCCGGCCCTTGAGCTAAGATCCTGAGCATATGAGTGTATTTATATTGTGTGTGGTCTGTGTGTTGCACACATAAGTGAGTGTCTGAGTGAAAAAAAGTGACACAGGCCTGCAGGTTCCGTTTTGGAAACCTCTGGCCTGTTCATGTGCATAATACAGAGATGCGATTCCCTTTCCAGACAGTGGAAGTGTACTACTGATATTCCTGATAGTGTAGGGAGCAAATCTAGACACTGAAGTGAGGACAGATTAGACAGAGTACTCAGAGGACTAATAGTCAGATTCCTAGAGGTGATAAGGTATCACCTGGAGTCTGACCTGGAGGATGAGCTCATTTCCTTTCCTGGAATGCCTGAGGATTCCTGCCTGGAAGAGTGGGAAGGAGCGAGTTTTCTTTGCAGAAGAAACTGACTACCAGTGTGGACAAGAACAGTTGACCTTACTGCTGTGGGTAATGTTATCAGAGACTCGTAAAGAGCTCGACTGGCATGCTCCTGGCTAAGAGCTGGGTGGCCTGTGACTGCCTGCTGAGGATGTTGGGCGGATCGCCACCGCCCGCATGGCGGGCAGACAAAGTCCGGCATCCGCCATCCTAATGTGCCCCTTAGTGTGTTTTATAGACAGGACAACTGTACTTTTCTGATGACTGGCATTTGAGTAAAATTCTTTTGGAAAAAAAGGAAACTATTAATGAGTCCAACAAAATAAATCAGGCATCTTCAGCCTACTTTGGGAGTGTTGGAACGTGGGGATCCAGTGAAATATGGACATGCCATCTATTAATCACTACGTTTATAGCTTTAGACATGTCACTTACAAATCATCAATATCATGCGTTTAACTTTAATTAGTTTAAATAAAGCTAACAGAACCTTCAAAAACTATTTTTTAAAACATATTTTATTGAATTTTCCAGTTACACATTCTATAGTACAATTGCGACAATTAGTTCGTATTTACCCAATTGTAATAGCGCAGTACATTCCAAGATCAACAGTTTGCGTTGGCATACACAAGAATGGTCAGTCTCACATTGTACATTACATCTTTGACATAGCATGTAATTCCAGCAGTATAGTATAACGTAATATTTATAATAAAGACGTAAAACGAATTTCCAACTACCCCCCTCCCCGAGGTTACGGTCTGTGTCCTTCCAATACCCATACTACCTGTACATTTAGTGGGTAGGTATTACCCTAGAGGTATCTAGGCCACACATACAGCTTCGCTTTATGCCACATCAATATTCTATATCAGACACATCGGTCAAGTCTTCATGATACACAATACCTCTGTCCTAAGTCATCAAATCTAAGTCATGCATACGCATCCTTTCAACATAACCTCCCATTCGAGGGATATCGGGGTCTGTCGCAGGCCTCTAGTTCCTTCCCTGCGCAATGCTGCGCCTTCTGCTCCGCCCCATCGTAATAATTCTGCATGCTACACATGAACTTCAGGGGATTTGCGAGATTTCCACCTCATAGTTATATTTCTAACAGCCAATAAAAATGCAAGGTTTACAAATCGGTATTGCACTTTGTGGGTGGTGGTTCGAGTATGGAGCCCTAGGATGCACTCCCCCGGTGTATCAGTAATGGTAATCTTCGTGGTAGATTCTGTCATTTGTCGTATCGTTTCCCAGTACCTACGCAGGCGTGGGCATTCCCATATCATGTGTATAAAACCTGCCCTTTCTAAAGGACACCTCGGGCAACAGTGCTGTGTTTGGGGGAACATCTTATCTAGTCTGTTCGGGGTTAAATATGCATGATGTAACACCATTGTTTGTATGAATTTGAATCTGGCATTACGAGGGATTTTCCTTGGGTGTTCCAGCACTATCGCCCATTCCCTGTCCGTCAATTCCTTCCCTACATCCACTTCCCATTGAGTCTTCAACGTTTGCAGGTAAACCCTTGTGTGTGCACTGATTCCAGTGTATAACCATTTTATCAAATGACTTCCACCACCCATATAATATACCATCTTTATCAGTTCATTCTTGGGGGGGGGGTGTCACCTGAGGAGCCCAATGCGCCCTAATAAACCTACGCAATGCCGTGTGTGTTAAAAACATAGATGCCGGAGCACCGGTTTGGTGTATGAATGTGTCATGGTCCATCAGTGTGTCTTCCCCAAACAAACCTGCTACTGTGCTTATACCTACATCTAACCAGGGCGTCAGTTTTCATTTTGTTAGCCTACCACTCGCCAATGTGATCCCTAGCAATGGTATATTCCCTGCATATCGGTGCTTTGTGTGTGTGTACTGCAGCGCCGCTCTCCAGCACCGTAGCGCCGTTTGCAGCAGCGGGGGAAGTTCCGCTGGGATCCTACTACCCGGCAGTAACATGGCATGTAATGTTCCGTTGTCCAAGTCTGCAAAGGTATGGTCAATTTCTTGAAGGTTACGGCCCACTGTCCAGTAGGATAGCCATTGTAGTTGACAGGCATAGTAATAAGCGCGGAAATTTGGTACTCCCAGGCCACCCTTCGCTGCTCCGTCTTGAAGTTTTTTAATGCTAATGCGTCATCTACCCTTTCCCCAAAGGAGATCTATAATCAGAGTGTTGAGTAAATTAAAGGTGCGTTGTGGCACTATCAAAGGTAGATTCGTGAAATAATATACCAAAGGGGGGAACACAACCATTTTAGCGATAGCTGCCCTGCCAGTTATAGAGAGTGGCAACACATTCTAGAAAGCTACACTAGCTCTCAATGCCCTGATTGCTTTATTCAGATTACCCTCCAACATGTCTTCATGTTTCCTATATATTTGTATGCCTAGATAGCGAAATGTCGATTGTGCGACCTGAATACTAGTGTCACCAATATCTATCTCTCTAATGTCCACCAGGTCCACAAAGAAAAATGCATGTGTCTTGGTAGTGTTTAAGGCCAGTCCCGATATGCGTTCGAACCTTTGAAACGTCTCAAACAAGATGATCAGTGGGGTGCGAAGATCGGATATGTACATAAGGATATCATCAGCGTATGCCAAAAATAAATGGGTCGTATTGCCTACACATATCCCCAGATCTATAAAGTTCAGTCGCAGTTGTATTGCTAACGGTTCCAGTGCTAATATAAAAAGGAGGGGGGATAACAGGCAGCCCTGTCTTGTACCTTTATGTATGGTGTAATCTCCCGATATATGTTCTCCCGTTCTAGTACGCGCCGTAGGGGCATTGTATAATATTCATACCTGTGTTATATATTCTCTCTGGATGCCGAATTTCTCCAGTGCTTGGAAAATATACTCCCAATGAATGGAGTCAAAAGCTTGCCGTAGGTCAAGTGAAAGACAGCCATGTGGATAGCGTTTTGGGGCTTCTGTTAGCAAATAATGCAATTTCCTTATATTTAGAGACGTGCTGCGAGCAGGCAAAAAAACTGTTTGGTCAATGTGTATCAAGTTTGATAATTGTGGGATCAGTCTGTTTGCGAACACCTTACTCAATATTTTATATTCTGTGGACAACAACGATCGATAATTTGCCATATTTGTGTGCTCCCTCCCCTGCTTTGGTAGCGCAATGACCAGTGCTTGGGCCATCGTAGTAGGCAAAGATCCCTTCTCCCATACCTCCTTATATAAATCCACTAATTGGGGCACCAAAGCCTCCGCATAGATATCATAGAACTCAATGGGGAGTCCATCAAGACCAGGCGTTTTGTTGCGCGGCAATCCCTTTATTGCCACCCTGATCTCTTGTGATGTAATGTGTCCTATAAGCCCTTTACGCACCAGTTCCGGAATTGTTGGGCATGTTAGGTCGGACAAAAAAGCCTCCATGTGTGTTATAGTAGGGCCGTCAGGTGCTCTATATAATGTGGCATAGTTGTCGCGGAACGCCTTATTAATCTCCCCTTGAGTGGTAAGTATGTCTCCATTATCTGTAATAATTCGAGGTATGAACACAGATGGAGGATCGGCTCGTATAATGCCAGCTTACAATGGTCCCACCTTGTCGACCTCACTGTGGGCTCGCTGTGTGAAGGCTGCATAATCTATGACTCTCAGGGATTCCAACAGTTCCGAGTGGCGGATTTGCGCATCCTGCAAAGGTTCTGTTTTCTCCGCATCGGTAATTGCCTCTTTTTCCAGTGTGCCCATTGCCTCCTCCACCTCCACTAGTGATTTATGTAATTCCTGTCTTGCACCTACCGTCGCACCAATGGCTTTCCCTCGTACCACCGCCTTAAAAGCGTTCCATTCTATCAATTTACTGGAGACTGTATTACTGTTATCTATAAAATAGTGTTTGATAGCAGTGGAAAGGGAACTACGAAAGACTTGATCCTCCAAGAGTTGCGGCCAGAGGCGCCATGTGGGGACCAGTGTGGGTATCCTACCCCAAGTGATTATGGATTCTAACGGATTATGGTCGGAAAAAGTCTTGAGAAGGTAATTGGAGTTAAGCACCTGCATGGCTATCCTATCAGTACATAGCAGCCTATCTATTCTTGTGTGAAGGTTGTGTACCACAGAGTAATATGAGTACTCTCTATGAAGGGGATGTCACATCCGCCACACATCATGCAAGTCCCATCCCTCCAGCCAGTGTAGTAATGCCTCAGCCTGTTTCAACACAGTAGTGCCCTGTAACAGTGGATGTGATCTATCCAATGATGCATCTAATACTACATTACAATCCCCTCCTAGTATCCAGGGATAGGCCTCCCAGCCCGCCAATGCCCCACTCAGTGTATTCCAATATTGGTTCTGCTCATAATTAGGGGCATAGAAGGTTCCCAGTACTACTAGTTGGCCATCCAAAAGTCCTTTAACTAGCACAAAAGGCACCCTGTGTCTAATGCAAATCGTGGCACTCCTAGCATAATTGGAATATACAGTGGAGAACACTTGTCCCCTCCATTTTTTCCTAGTTTCACAACTTCATTTTCTATCATGTTTGACTCCTGTAGGTAGACTATTTGTGCTTTGCGGCGCTGTAGCTGGGCATGTATCCTGTGTCTTTTATACACTGTGCCCATACCTCTTATATTCCACGTTATAATTTTATACATTCCCGGTGTATGCATCTTCCCATCAAACATACCATGCAATAACACAACAAGACATATCTACGGATGTTTAGACCAACAGTGGCGGACAATTCAAGACCGCACCCCAACCCTCCCCCCTCAATACTTGGTCCAACCCGAAAAAAGTATCGGACCAAAACACCCAAAAACTGATCCAACATACATGTAAGGATCTTCCAATGAACATACAAATTGAGTTAACGCAGAGAAAACAATAAGAAGAGTTACATTGCGCCTTCGCCATCTGGGGGGTTGCGCCTGCGCTTTGCACATACTATTATGTGTCAAACATCTGCCAGGTTGAGCTACTACGGTACAAGAGCGCTAATGAATGGTGCCTGATGGAAATTAACTACGCTACAGGAGAGGGGGGCCCAGCGCAGTTGCATCACAAAATATCACATAAAATCTACAATACTTGCGTGAGTCCATTAGCCACACTGCCCTCGGATTCTGATTTGTGGGATCCTCCTCTTCCGAAGAGGATTTATAGACCGATCTTGGCGCATTCGTGAAGGTCGCTGTGGCCAGCACCTCCTGCTGTTTGGTCTGCTGTATCTGTTGCGACGTGACCCGCACTTGATCGTTGGTCCTTCGCAGCCTACGGCCCCTGTGTCTAGTCGAAGAGGCAACCATGGATTTCTGTCTCTCCTCCGTGAGTATAGCAGTCTCCTACGTATTAGTAAGTTCCATCACCTCAAGCCAATCCTCAACATCCCCAGGACTCTAAAAAAATACGATTTCTGTTCATGAATTATCTTGAGGCGTGCCGGGAACAGCAGCGCATATTGTAGCTGCAAATCTCGAAGCCGTCGCTACACCGCCATGAAAGAGGCTCTCTGTTTTTGCACCATCATCGTGTAATCCGGAAACAGCGAGATCCCGTATTCTCAAAAGTGATCTGCGCCGCCGTTCTAGCTTTTTGCAGCAGGACATCTCGATCGCGGTAGTTTAAAAACTTTACTATGAGGGGTCTCGGGGGAGCACCTGGTTTTGGCCGTCCAGTTGGTATTCTATGCGCCCTTTCTATGCAGTATTGTGAAGAGAGTCCTTCTGTTGTGACATTGTCCTTAAACCATTGTTCCATGTACCCCACTGCATCCAGTTCCTCGCTTCTCTCCGGCAGGCCAATTACGCAGATATTATTCCTTCGCGCCCTCCCTTCTGCATCCTCTACTCTGTCCATCAGTGTGGCAATCTGTGTTTGTAGTTGCTTCACATCAGACTCTGTTTGCTTTTGCTTGGGCAGCAGTTCCGCCAGTGTCGTTCCCTGCTCCTTGACCGTCTCCGCCGTCTTTACATGATCCGCCCTAAGCAAGTTCAATCCCGTGAATAGGGACCCAATTTGGAGCTCAAGCGCCTTCCGCGTGTCTCGCACCTCCTATAAGATAAGGTCCAGTTTATCTTCTGCTTTGGGCTCCTTAGTTGGGGGGACGTATCCGGAGCTCAGCTCTTCCTCCATGGCCCCTAGATCTCCCTGCGATGGTACGTACCTCGTTGTTCCGGCAGCTTCGGCTTGGTGCGTCCCACTTTTCCCATAGTACACGATGGAAGTGTGCACCAGTGTAAGCACAAGGCAGAGAGGGTCACACCAATAATCCAGCCCCAAACCACCCGTGCAGATTTCTCCTTTGTCGCTGCGGTGGGGGATAGGCGGCAACGCCAAATCCGTTTAACCTTTCCTGGTCCCGGCTTGTAATTATAGTATCCAGATTAGGTTTCCTGGTCCCCACAGCCTTCCAACAACACCTTCACGATCTCCAATGGGGTAGTTGCCAGCTGCAGAAGAAGCCAGTTCCTCTTGTGGTGCTATTATAATGGCGCCTCGCTCAACACTCCCCAGCTCCAGTGATGAGGGTGAGCCCAATGGTGCCTGTGGAGAATTCGCCAGTCAACTAACCCCACATTAGTGAGATCCTAGTGGTCGCCGGTGCTCAGCATCATGGTAAGGCATCGCAAGGTGTGTCTACAAGGGCCCTTGTCAGACTGCGTGCCAGCTCTGGTGCATTAACATGAGAGAGGGGCGTCCTCCACAAGGATTACGCAGCCCCGCTCCAGTTGCCCGGTCCCCTCCAGGGTACAGTATCTGCGGAGCAGCCTGGAAGCAGTCCGAACACTCCAAACCAATCGGGCATTACAGGAGTGTATACCACATGGTCGCTACACATATAAAGTGGCGTGTCGATCGAGTACAAATGGCCGCCGCCACCTCCGGGAATGTCCATCGGATCTCGCGTCTCCCATTCAGGGGCAGGATCCCGTGTCACTGCCCGCTCCGCCTCCGATGCCCAGCAGGATATCACACTGGAGTCTCCCCTCCTGACGGAGCGCGCTTCCCCGGGGGCCACCACCAGTGGAGAGTAGGTCTCACCGCATCCCCGGACTTGCCTGAATGCGTGCCTCGGTGCCCCGCCGCAGGTCCCTCCAGAACAGCGGACGCGTCTGCAATCGCGGGTCCAGCAATCCCGCTGTCCAGTGTGTGGCGAAGTGCTCCGCTACCCGTCTCTGCCGCTTCTGCCCCCAAACAGCTTTTCACAGGAGTTGCGGCTGCAGGATTCCAATGCAGACCTACACTCAGCCTCCGCAGTCGGCACAGGGCTGCATCGATCCCGGCACCCTGTGGCCTCTCTTCCACATATAAGCGGCTCTGGGCATGCAGGCTCGACCGCCCTGTCGTACACCGCAGTTTCAGATGGCCAGCTAGTACAATTTAGGCATATAAGATCAGGATTTTGGAGGCTCGAGTCCGGAGCTCTCCTAGCACGCATCCACCATGCTCGGCTGCTGGCCACGCCCCCCCAGAACCTTCAACATTAAATGCATTAAATGGCTTGGTGTGCGGCTCTCCTGGCTTGGGTTGGTGGCTCACCAGGGAGCCATGGCGCACAGTTTAGGAACCACTACCTTAGGCCAACCCCTGTCCCCGTATAAGACTGTTAACCCTCTAAGACCCACACATGAGCGACCTTAGAGTAAGGGAGTTAGAGGGGGAACAGAGAGGGAAAATAATTGCATGGTGCCCAAACTTCGAGTCTTTTCCTGATAGTGAATAATATTGTGTATACTGTTAATAAAATATATTTCTTTTTCAAAGATGAACACTGGACTAGACAATCATGTTATTGCGCATTTGGGGGTTTGTTGAGTGCTGAGCCTGCTGCACCCACACACTAACCTCCCGGAAAAGCCTGCACCTGCTTGCCATCCCTACCACTGAGTCAAGGGTTGTAGGGGTTGTGCTTCACCCAGTTTTCAGGCAATAGTAGGGCAGGCCTAAGGACCTCGGAGGCCAATGTCCCCTGCCCCATAGCTATATTACAGGAGCCCTTGCTTGTTTCATTTCCTCCCGAACATGGTGGGACACTGAAGGATCACCCAACGGCTACATGCAGACTCAGACCTTGTCCTATATCTGATGAACATCTGATAAAGGAACCAAAGGATTTTTTTCACCAGCTGGTGGGCATCCTTCCATTATGTATAACATATTTCTAAAATATATGAAGTCATCTGGCAACCTAGGCTATCGGTCAAGCCCATGCTAAACAAAAGTGTCTTGGGTTTGGTGTCTTCTTGCCCTGATATTTCAAAAGTACCATTGGGTCAACATTGTTTTATCTCTTAGAGCTTCTGCTTAGTATTCAAGCCAGTGTTACAAAAAAGGGTAAACCCAGAATGGTCCCTGGCACCTGGGTGTAAAGTAGTACATAAATAAAGGGTCCCAGTACAGAATCCTTTTGAAAGAGGAAACACTTCAAACATTAAATGTTTATACAATTCCTTCAAAAGCCATCATAAAAGCAACCATTTTGAACATATTCGAACTAAGGTCAATGTTGGCAGGAAAGGTGATTGTCGTCGTTTCGACCCCAAATAAGTTCTAGGTAACAGTATAGCCTTAGTAGGGGGTCTTCTTCAGGTCAAAGGGGATGAGGGAGGGGCGGGAGCCGTGACTTTCAGTTTCACGATGGAAAACTACATGGTATTCATGGGCAGATATGCTCCAACTGCGAGAAGAGATGACCCACACGAGTCTTGATCTCCACAGGTGTATTAATCATGGGCTGTTTAAGGGAAAGGGCGCTGCCAGCAAAACAGTCAGCGAGCCGCAGGATCTGAGGTCAAGATCCGTTCCTGCTTCAAAAATCCATTAAACAGCCCATGATTAATACGCCCGTGGAGATCAAGACTCGTGTGGAAATATGTTCATAATGGTTGCTTTTATGATGGCTTTTGAAGGAATTGTATAAACATCTAGGGCCCGATTCCGATCCGGTAAAATTACCGTCCGTACGAATCGCATCCGGAGCCATCTCCGTACGACTCGTACATATGCCGTACGACCCGACGAGTACGATCCAGACCGGGGTATCAGGACGCGATTCGTACGGTCCAAGTCAGGTATGGGCGATTCGTACGGAAAAGCGCACAAACACATACACACCGTACGGCGCGTACACCCCATGATCGCAGGGGTACGGCGCCGTACACCTAGCGTACATGGGGTACGCTCCGTACACTCTGCGTGCATGGGGTACGGTGCGTACCCCATGTACGCTGGGTATACGGCGCATACCCCCCATGATCGCAGGGATACGCGCCGTACCCCTGCGATCATGGGGGGTACGCGCCATACACTGGGGGGGCCGTACCGTACCTGTTTCGGGGCGAACTCTGCTTTTACGACTGTTTTCAGCTCCCGTAGAAAAAGGGTCGTAAGGTGGGTACCCAACACGAATCGTACTTGTCGGGTCGTATAAACCAGCCACGAACCGTACAGAAGTCACGTACAGTGGGTTCCAAGTGTGACTTGTACAGGGATTTGATTCGTACGGTCTCTGTACAATTCGTACAGAGTCCAGTTCCTGGTACGGATCGTACTTCGTCGTATGTACGGGGGACGTTGCAGGGTACGATTCGTACGGGAAAAACGCTCCGTACGGCTAATCGGAGCGCTTTTTCCAGGATCGGATTCGACCCTTTAATGTTTGAAGTGTGGCTAATTGTTCAAGCCAACACATTTGTATATATCGTGATAATTCAGGTCGCTTTGACCATCATTTTCCCTCGAATTCCCATTACCCTTGCACTTGTCTCTGCACTGACCCTACCTTCCCATTTTCACCAATCCTGGGGTACTGTTTTTTGTCATTTTTCTGAAGAAATAATTTATGACCAAAGGAATAGGTTTATGTTTCTTGTTATGATTTATTGTGATTAAATAACAGTGAATCCATGCTCTATGTATCATTCTTTAAACATTTCTTACTCTTTACTTTTTCCTCTTTCAAAAGGATTCTGTACTGGGACCCTTTATTTATGTACTACTTTACACCCAGGTCCCAGGAACCTTTCTGGGTTTACCCTTTTTTGTAACACCATAGTATTCAAGCCAAGTATGGAAGACCAAGTGACTATGGGCCAGATGTAGGTAAGTAACATTTACCGATTCGCAATTACCGAAAATTACCGAATTTTACCGATTCGGTAATTAAGAATCGGTAAATGTGAGGGGTGGGTATGTAGGGAATCCAGATGTTCCCTTTTACCGAATCGGTAAAAATCGGTATTTACCGATTCGGTAAATACCGACCGGTAATGCCCCATTCATTCCTATGGGCTTTGAAGCCCATAGGAATGAATGGGGCTTTACCGGTCGGTATTTACCGAATCGGTAAATACCGATTTTGACAAGGGTGCAGGGGGTGTCACTTTGACACCCTCTAGCACCCCCAAAAAAGGTTTGGGGGCCATGTGGCAGGCATACCTGCCCTAAGGGCAGGTCTGCCTGTCATATGGCACAGGTGTGCATGCACACATGTGCATGCACACCACAATCGGTATTTTACCATCAAATAGTATTTGATGGTAAAATACCGATTCTGTAAGGCTTGTGGGACTCAGAAGAGTCCCACCTACATCTCATTATTACCGAATCTGTAAAAATACCGATTCGGTATTTTACAGAATCGGTAAATTTACCGATCGGTAAATTTACCGATTCTGTAAAATACAGGGCCCTACATCTCAATTTGCATTTACCGGTCGGTAACGGCCAAAATCGGCCGTTACCGGCCGGTAAATGGCCACCTACATCTGGCCCTATGTGCTTTAAAATAATGTGGTATCCATTCCTGCCCATAACATTATATGTCGAATCATGTCTACTCCCACCCTTCCATTGCAAGCAATGAATTACATTTAACCCGAAGATGAACAGTGCTGTCCAACTGTATCAGTCGCAAGCGAGTGGAAATTGCTGCCCCCCTCGGGCTTGCCAAGGCCTCTGCCCAATCCTCTTCCTCTAAGTCCCCCACATCCCTCCTCCACGCGGTCCTGAGTCTGTGTAAGTCGGTGGAACAGTGGTGGACCAATGTCTGGTAGATAGGTGAATTTTCTTATCAGGTAATTCCCCCATAAACAATTTGGCCTCTAGCAGATTAAACTCAGGAAGAGGTCCTAGGTCCATCAAATATGGCGTCAGTGAGTGCCTAAACTGAAGGTATTTTCAAAACAAGCATTTGCAATGCAATAGGTCTCGCATTATTTAAGTTTGAGCCATTAGTACTGTAAATGGCAATGTTTTTATTCATGCGCTATTTTAATTTTCTTTGCATAAAAAGGTACATATAAAATATGTGTTGTAGAAAAGTCATTTATGCAGTATTTAAATTTTCTTTGCATAAAAAAGTACATATACAATATTTCTTGTAGAAAAGTTAAACATTTTAATGATGTGTCCTAATAATTTTTATATGTACATTCGATTTGCAAACGGGTGGGGGGGGGGGTCTGAAAACTGAAGGAGGGCCTCGGGCAGTTTATCTGCATAAAGCCCTGCATGTCTAAGGCCACGTCCCCTTTCCACATGGTGAATTCTCTTTTCAAGAGGGCAGGTCTTCCTTTGAGGTAACAGGGCAGCATCATGTGAAGTGCAGCAAGATGGGGTTGTAAAGCTTCTACAAGTGCTCACACTGAAACAGGCATAACATCAGCAAATATGTAGTCAACTTCACCATCCTTTACAGACTTCAGAAGATCTACACTAGTCCCAAACTGCACTCTAACTCGTACTGCTAGACTCCATTAGCATCAGGCAGGGGAGAGATTCATTCATGAAGCTTGCAGTCCGTGTTTGGGAATAAAACCTGGGAAATGTTGAGGGTGACGACACATCTTACTGCAGCAGAGAAGAAGCCAATATAGTTTCGACGGAGGGAGGTGAATAAGTTCTACAGTCCATCATCAAGATATGCAGTCTATGCTCCTAATGCAAAACTAAAAGAGCTGGAGAGTAAGCCTCAAATTAAATCGCACATGTCAAAAGGAGAGGGAACCTGACCAGAGAGACAGTACAACGAAAATATACTGGGCAGAGGAGGAGAAGTACAAGTAAGCGAGAGAAGAAGGAACAGGACATGCTACAAAGAGCTACAAGGGAAGAGGAGAGAATGCAAGAGACTAAGACCAGTGGAATAGAGGGACGAAGGCAAGATCAGAAAAAGACGCGCACGAGACAGACAGAAGGACAACCTCAAGAAAGAGACAAAGAAGGGGAAAGACTTGGTAGCCAGATAAATAGAAAGGGATAGAAGGAGAAACAAGAATAATCAGGAGAGAGTTGGTGAAAAAAAGGATATGCGCTAGACAAAACTGCAAACACATGAATAAATAAGCTAAACTCAGATTATTTTTGGGCAACTATATCACCTGATGTAACTATGTATTTTAGGTTGACGATCTGGTGAGATTTTTGTTTTTCCAACTCCTCATATAAAGTGCCTCAACACATTTGGGGCTAATATGCGCTAAACAAAACTGCAAACACATGAATAAATAAGCTAAACTCAGATTCTTTTTGGGAAATGATATCACCTGATGTAACTATGTATTTTAGGTTGACGATCTGGTGAGATTTTTGTTTTTCCAACTCCTCATACAAAGTGCCTCGACACATTTGGGGCTAATATGCGCTAAACAAAACTGCAAACACATGAATAAATAAGCTAAACTCAGATTCTTTTTGGGCAATGATATCACCTGATGTAACTGTATTTTAGGTTGACGATCTGGTGACATTTTTATTTTTCCAACTATTCACGTAAAGTGCCTCGACACATCTGGGGCTAATATGCGCTAAACAAAACTGCAAACACATGAATAAATAAGGTAAACTCAGATTATTTTTGGCCAATTATATCACCTAATGTAACTATGTATCTTAGGTTGACGATCTGGTGAGATTTTTGTTTTTCCAACTCCTCATGTAAAACGCCTCGACACACGCTAAACAAAACTGCAAACACATGAATAAATAAGGTAAACTCAGATTATTTGTGGGCAATTATATCACCTGATGTAACTATGTATCTTATGTTGACGATCTGGTGAGATTTTTGTTTTTCCAACTCCTCATGTAAAGTGCCTCGACACATTTGGGGCTAATATGCGCTAAACAACACTGCACACACATGAATAAATAAGGTAAACTCAGATTATTTTTGGGAGTCCCTTGGCCGTTCGGTGTTGTGGCGAAGGTCGGTTCATTAGAAACTTTTGCAGTGTCACCGATGGATTACCTCCTGCCAGTGGTAGTGCCTCAGAGCACAACAAACAGGCGTGAAAGGAACACTGTCTGCCGGGTGTAATTATATCTTCTTCCCAAGAACTCGATGGGACGCGCTAGAAGCAGCCCGTCCTTCAGTCCCTGGCACGGATCCATCCATTCCCTCCAGACAACAGGTCCCTGCGCTCCCTGATCCCGGGCTGGTAACACGCTTGATTGTTACGGTGATACCTTGAAGACGGTAAACCGGGCAGGAACATCCGCAGCGCCGAGCACGGGCTGTCCGCCACAGCGTCTGGCCGATAATGCGCTCAGCTGACCGGCTTCTGGGTAGAAATGCGGCCTCGGGCAGCTGTGCTCTAATTTTAACAATTTGGTTGGTTTGTTGTTTGTTGTTGCTCGCTAAAGCAGCAAAAACGCAGCTGGTCTGAATAGAGACCTCTTACTGGTCTGTCCGTTGCAGAGGGCAGACGTGTAAGTGACCCCAGAGGGTTAAGCGAAGGACGAACATGCACAGGCAAAGCCTGTAGGTATGCCTTACCGCGTCTGGCCGATAATGCGCTCAGCTGACAGGCTTCTGGGTAGAAATGCGGCCTCGGGCAGCAGTGCTCTAATTTTAACAACTTTGTTGGTTTGTTGTTTGTTGTTGCTCGCTAAAGCAGCAAAAACGCAGCTGGTCTGAATAGAGACCTCTTACTGGTCTGTCCGTTGCAGAGGGCAGATGTGTAAGTGACCCCAGAGGGTTAAGCGAAGGACGAACATGCACTGGCAAAGCATGTAGGTATGCCTTTGGCCTTCTGGTGCGAATCTGTTTTTTTTTTCATTTATATTGCATGCATAAGCCTGAGAAATCTACTGATGATACAAACAAGCAGTCGAGAGAGCGTGCTGCAGTCCGCCGCCGGCCTGCGACCAGGAAGTCAGGCAGGCCGGGCGGGACAACAGGAAGTAGGAGGGCGGGAGCCTACCCCGCCTCCCACGGAAGAGCCACGATTGTTTGGAGCACCGGAGCAGGCAGGAGCCTACCCTGCACCCCGGTGCCGAAGAAGGGAGGAAGAGTCCTGCTGCCGGTGAGAGCCGCTGCACCAAGGAAGCCGGTGAGTGGGGCTTCGCCTTGTTGTTGGGCTGCGGAGGCATGTGTGTGTGTGTAAGCGTGCGTGTGTGTGTATGTGTCTTGGAGTGTGTGTGTATGCGTGTGTGTGTGTGTGACTGTGGGGGGGGGGCGGCGGCGGGGGGGGATTGCCTGTCTGGGTGCCTGCGTGTCTGTGTAAGTGCGTGTGCGTGTGCATGCATGCATGCGCGTTAGGCTGACTTGCTGGGAGTATGGGAGGGAAGTGCACGGCGTGGCGCAGGACGGAACGTGCGCGTTCGCGCAGCCAAATCCGCCTGCTAAAGCTCGTGACAGTTTCTTGTCCCTCATTCCCCGGCATCGGATAGCTATAAGTCTCCGACCCTGGACGCATCCTTCGGATGCGAATTCCAGGGCGAGACCTTAAAAGGGAGTGAGGCATCCCAAATTCATCCTGCAGATTCTGAAAGGACTTCAGGGAGCAGCCCGACATCACATCTCCCAGGGAGGAGATTCCAATCGCATCCCACCCCCGGAAACCCTGCAGAGCGTCCATGTGGGGCAGACAACCATTTCGCCAGAGAGGGGTCTCTTGGGTAAGCACGTTCCACCACCCCATTTTGCCCAGCGTTTGCCTCCAGACATAAAATACCACCTGCGTGGCAGAGGGAAGGCACCTCCGAAGTGAGGCGGAGTACAACAGCGTATGCACTGACTTGAGAAAATTTTGAGAATCTATTTACAGCACTCCTAAGAATTCATAGTTCTAATAATCCGGGCAAAAGGTTAAGGACCCTCAATATAACACACTCTACTTATCATAGAGTATAACAAAAGAAACAGATAGCAAGGTTGGGTTCAACGGGGATTTCCAAAGAAAATTCAAAGTATAGTCCAATTAGTTTGTTTTCTTCAGTCTTTTCTTTATTTTCAATTTCGTAAAGCAGATATTCCCAGCACAAAAGATCACCAACACGTGTTTCGTCCTACACAAGGACTTTTTCAAGGCATGAACACGGCGGAGTGAAGCATATATTGAACATCAAAGTGAACGAGGTAAACCGTGGTTAGAATGAAGCATAATATCAATAATATTGATGGCAGGGTAGTTAATCAAAGTAGGGAATGAGGAATGCCTTCAAGTCTGTTCAACAGTCACGACAGTCAAATACGATACAGCTAATCTGCTAGCTATATGTTAGTCGATTGGCAAATGCACGTCTTTTGTATAGTATTCATCTGAACGAACACTGGATAGTAGGGCAGTGTTTTTCAAATTAGTATATTTGCAACCATGATAAGTTGTTAGGCGAAAGTTAGGATCATCGCATTTCCTCACACAAGCCGTCCCTGTAACGAAAAAACAGTATGCACTGACGCTGAGCCCATTAGGTGCCGCTCGACCGCGTAGGCCGGGTCACCCCTATCGCCTTGCCACCACGCGTTGAGAACCAGCAAGTGTGCCACCTGATAGTAAGAGAGAACATCTGATGTGGCTAGCCCCCAGTATAGGAGTATAAAAAGCACGTCCCCCCCTCCCACAGAAACCGACCCAGCGCCGAGTTGACCTGCTGAAACCAACGGGGCGGGATCCGGTGTGGATGATTTTGTAGTTGGTGCCATAGACAAGGGAGCGCCACCATTTTAAAGATGGCCGATCTGCCATATATCGTTAGTGGCATACGGGACCAAACCTTCAAGTCCACGCGCCTGCGATCGCACACCGGAGTGAGGTTGTGATCCCAGGAGGCGGCCGCCTCCTCCGACAGATACACTCCCAGGTATTTCATCCCTCCAGACGCCAGCAGAAGGCCCGAAGCCCATGCTCCCACCCTCCGCTGTCCACCCAGTATCCACAACGTCGACTTACCCGGATTCATATAGAGGCCAGAGGTTTCACCAAAAATCTGCAGAATACGAAGCAGCCGCGGCCCCGACCGATCCAGATCAGTGAGAAAGAACAAGACATCATCAGCATAGAGTGCTATTTTATCAGCAAGGCCCGGTGACCACCGAAAACCTTTGAGCTGGGCATCTATACGCACCCACGCCGCCAGGGGCTCCATGGCGAGCACAAATCGGTAGGGGGAGAGGGGACAGCCCTGTCACGTACCCCGCTGGACTCGAAAGGATCGAGAGACTGCGCCTCCCACTCGTACGGACGCTGTGAGGTCATTGTACAGCAGCTGTAAGTAAGCCATGAAGCGCGGGCCAAAATTGAGGCGTTGCAGCAGGGAGAACAAATATACCCAGCTCAGGGAATCAAAAGCTCTGTCCATGTCCTCCAAAAACAGCGCTGCCTGTTCCCCCAAACTTCTCCAAGCTGATATCGCGACGTGGGCGCGCCTAATATTATGTCGAGTCGTCCTCTGAGTCATTAAACCCGCCTGACCTGGGTGGACCAAATCTGCTATATGAGGCTTGAGTCTATTGGCCAAGGCCTTAGCTAGGACCTTGGCCTCAGTGACTGATTTCATTTTTAAAGCACTTTGAAGACCCATCACTTTAGTTTGTTGTTGCTCTGTCTCTGACTCCCTTTACCCCCTAATTGCTTTGCAGTGTCAAAATATCCTCGGGTGTTAAAAGCCAAGGCCAAACCAGAATCCAAAATACGGTGAAAATTCTCAAACCAGCCCCACATTTCAGCAGACTGCAACTAGAATGGGGCCATGGGGCATGCTTAGGACATGGCAGCCCACCCTGCTTTGAAAGCAGGCCCATGCTCTGCAGCCCACTGGTGGGCTGCCACAATGGTGGAATGGCCAGTCTGCCCTGATGGCAACGCAACCCAGCTGTATAAACTGCCCCCACTGGAACCTGACATCCCACAGCTGTCAGTAGGATCGCTATGTGCCCTTGGACTTCAGAAGCTTGCATTTGTACCCTCATTGCGCTCTGGGATCACATAGGTTTGTAAAGGCTGGTCATCAGATCCTAGGCTCCTACAGGCTTGAGTGCTGCCCCCTGGGCTCATGTTAAGCTGTCATTAGACCAGAGCAGTGTTCAGAGCTCTTACTCAGCCTAAACCACCGGGCTCTGTTTGACAGACATCTAGCCTGGGCCCCCACAGGCTTGTCAGGGCAGCCATCTGACCTACACTTTCCCAGGCCCATGTAACGCTGCAGCAGTGTGGACACCTTTCCCTGGGCTGGAAGTGAGCTTGTCTGGAAAGAGAGGGATAATGGTCTAACGCTAGAATGACGGAGTGTGCTGTTTGAAAGAGCCAAGCTCTGACCCTACTGCTGTCTCATGAGCGAGCCCACTCTGGGGGCTCCGGAGCAGCCATGTTGTGCGTGAGCGTGATATCACCAGCACCTAGGCCTTGCACCATCCCATGCCACCATGGCTGTATCACAGGACGGGTGACTCACTGCAGGAACCAGACTTTGGTGTGCTCACTTAGTCAATATTTTATCTCCGCCATTGGCTCTGCGATGCGGCAGGAGTTCCCAGGGGTTCCTGTTTCATTGAAGCTGTGCACTAGTGTATCTCCACCTATAAGAAAGATTTATTCTTTGCGATTGCTTAAAAATGCTAGCAACATGTACAATATTTTTGTTGGCTGGGCTAGCTTGTTTTAGTTTTGTAGGCTAAAAAATCCAGCCTTGTCACTAGGAATTCTTGTAATGAATCAAACCGTTTCTTTGACATTGACAACTAGTATTAGCCATCTAAAGACAACATTTGGAGATTTAGAAAAATATAAATCTATCCCCTTCCACCTGAAATTGTTACTGATGAAATATATTTTTTAACTTGTGACTGTACTGTACTATATCATACGCCTAGGGTCATGCCTTGGAAGAATCTAAAATGTACTTTATTATCATCAAATTCTTCAAACTGTACAGCTCTTTTATTGGCACACTTTTTAAGTATATTTTCATTTATATGAATCAACTGTATGGTTATGTACTATTTATGATCCATTTGTGCATATGCTCTTTGGAGAAATTTTATGATTGTGAACTTTTATGGTCCGTGAGACAGAAAGAAAGGTATGGAATGGATATTGTTAGTGTTGAAGCTGAAATTTTGCATTTGTTTGATACATTTTAATGTTTTATTATTGTGGTAGCTGGCCTCTTTTTGCATTGAACCCTGCTTCAAACAAACAGCACTTTTCATGTGAAAAGCCAGACAAGAATAATATTAACATGAAAATAAACAAAAAATTATCAAAACAGCACCAAAACCATATGTAGAGAAAGGTAAAAAGAACCCCATCATTAGGTAACCCCTTTAAAGCAATCACTGATGGAGAGGGCATTTCATGGGAGATAATAGATTGACTGGAGCAGCACAGCTAAAAACGATAGACCTCAACCACCTAAATCCCTGAGCCTGGGCGCCATCTTCCAGCTATTGCAGATTATGGATAAATAATCCAGCCATTACCTCCTCAGCTCCTCCGTCATTCCAATCGTTATGGCATGAGTATATATCCAAGGGCCTGACTTAGAGTTCGCTGGATGGTTAACTCCATCACAATCATGATGGCTATCCCGACTGCAGTATTACAAGCAGTTCTTTAAATGGGCCGGTACTCATAGGTACTGAGTACTGGCATGGCTTAATTTGTTCCTATTTAGTATTGGATCTTCTTCTTGCCTAGGAGGGTACCAGTACTCACAGGGACAGCCAGAGGCTCAGCAGGGACAGCCAGATGGGCTCAGTAGTGTTGACAGGTGCTGGTGACAATGAGGCAGTCGGTGTGGAGCATATCAGTGTGCACCAGTGGTCGAAGTCGACGGGATCTGCATGGCCTCTACTTTTGAAATTTAATGGAATCCATTCCCCTACTTTTTTATTTTAAAAATGTGTCCCAGGACAGCAGAAGTAGCCAAGGTCAATAGATAAGGCTCGGCCGCTCGTGGTTTTTCAGAGATCGGTGGGGTGGGCAGAGAAGGAAAAAGACTGTCTTTTCCTTCTTGCCCAGAGATGGCAAGGACAGTGTCCTCTTCTGCTGCTCTGACTCTGGCAGCTGCCCCCCTCTCTTTCTTCCTCTTATCCCCTCTCTTTCTGTCTCCGTCTCTCTCCTCCTCACTAACTGAACAGAACGGATCATACCCTCTCTTTCCTTCATCTGTTCCCCTGCAAAATGGATAAAAAGGAAATAAACACTTTTCCTGTGAATGTCCTCTTTTTCTGACATTTTTCTATTGCAAAGTGCAGCTTCAGGACGGAGAGGAAAAAAAGATAAAAAATACAAAAAATAACTAAATAAAGCAAAACAGACTGGTTGCAAAGTGACCAGATTGGTTTCATTCACACCCAAACACATAAGCGCCACTTTATATTTTGCCATTGAAGCGCTACTTTTGTTTTCTTGTCATGAACAACATTGTTTTCCTCCGGTCGGCAAGTGCACCTTTCCTGAAGGTACTACACTGTCTGGTTGATGCGTGGAGTGGAAAATGTTTAATGTTATCCTTATCAGTGGTTTTCCTTTTTTTAGTTTATAAAATGTGTACCACCGCTCTGTGTTCAAGGATGTGGTCTTTTTAAACCATACTGCTTATGTTTTGTAAGGATATATGCAATGGACATTATGTAGTGTAGTTCCTATACCCTTTATTGTTGTGTGTCGATTTAGATACTGTATATAGATTTCCCAATTTATGCCCTTATATAGGTACAATCCATATTGCCCTGATTTAGGCATAGAAATCCAGCCCTTATTTAGGCATTGCTCATGCTAACCAAGTAGAGGCTTGGTCAACTACATCCAATCCTCTTCATCACAACGAGTTCTTGGAAAACCAGACTCTTAAGCCTTTAGGACTTCCCCTTGCCTGGATATTGATTTCTCCAAGAACTCATTTATTATGCATGAACATCTATTCCTTGGGGTACATTCATGATGTTCTTATGCTCGACTTGTACGTCAGTACTGGCATTCCTAAACACCTTCAAGGTATAAATATACCTTCACTTGCTATGGCAAGGCACGGTTCGGCTACCAAGTAGCATGACGCGGCTCGCAACAGCAAGTCCTGAAGGAAGTCAAGTACCCAACTGACACTCTGACCAGACGCTGTCATCCTCCTCACCGAGAATCCCGCTCCAGTGTTTCTGATTCCCCTTGCGGGGTGTTAGAGATCGAGTTCCAGGAAATAGATACAAATCTCTCTCATTCTAAGGTATGGAGCTGATTAGAATTTAGAGAAACTTTTGGCAATTCTTGGCAAAACTAAAACTTAGACTAAACTAGACTATAGCTGAAAAGAGCACCTCCTTCTTCCCTCATACTACACTTAGGTTAGGTACACTGGGGTAGGATTATTTTAGAAGCACCAGTTGAGTATTTTAGCCTGTGCTATTTATGTATGCATTTTTATATATGTCATAGCTACAAGCCATGCTATTACAGTATTATTTTATATTACTGTTAACGCTGTACGTATTATACTTCGCATTCTGTCTAACGATTGTAGCAGTTCATATCTCTTGCATGAGAAATAAGAATGTTCAATAAACCCTTTTATTGAAACACCTGTCTCTCTATTTCTATGCAACTCTATAGAAATGAAGCATGCACGATTGACTGAGTGAAGCTGTAATCTATTGTTTGCACGACTCTGAAGATACTGTTCCGATTCTAAGGGAAACAAAGTTGTCATGTTTATGCGGATGTCAGGGACTAATCCCTTCTTGTTTATTCGAGAAGTTTCTAGTGAGCTCTGAGTTAGCTGGCACACACAAGTAATTAAGTGTAATGTACTCGATAGAGACATACTGACCTCAGTCCTATTGCAAATCTATAGTGGATATTATTCCAATGCGCTGAGCCTATCAGGGATATAGGAACTACACTAAATGGCGCCAACTCAAAGAGTTCATTCAAATCTACAGACAATTGATCCAATATGTCAGGCGGACTCTTACAGTCCAACCAACATTAGTTATTCCACAACAAACCTCTCACCAGGGGAATACACTAAAAATCACTCCACAGACTTTACACGCAGTCATGGGTAAATTACCTGCAAAAGATTAACAAATTCCATTCTGGATAGCTAAAAAATTACTTAAATCGAAGCGGTATTTCCTGATACCAGCCCTAATGATAAACATATAATTCTAAAAATCTGTTTACCAATGGGGATCACACCACATCTGGAAGACTGCACCACTTGGGGCACAGTCTTTGCTGCTATCTACACTAAAACACATGGTGTTCCTTCTATGGTGGTTATACCTGATGTCCTAAAACAGATTCAAAACGAATACGAGGCAGAGCCTGCGCTGAATTTAGGTACGAAATTACTGAACATTTTTAACCAGGTCTCATCAATAATATTATCTAATATTAAAGGAGAAGCAGAGTCAGTGGCCATCCGCCAGAAATTAAGGGAATTTAATGTAACAGAACAACCACAAGAAGTAGCCAAAATAATTGAAAAATCCTATGAAGACTTAGGCAGAGACAGTTTGGGTGGGAAACCAGTGAAACCACAACTGTCTGAAAGTCCTGAAAAGGCCTTTACTAAAAACACTCCTATATCTTCTAAAAAGAAGAGGTAGGTCACCTCAAAAGGAGCTCTTCGAAAGGCGGTATAACCTCAGGAATAGGGAAAATGTGAGAAAACCTGACAGGTATCAAGATACTGATACACGTTCCTCTCGTACCTTTCAGATATCGTCACAGACATGCAAAAGAAGAGGACCGTCAGACAACAAGGAGGAATGTGTGAAGTCCAAAGACGATCAACACATTCAGAAAAATACATCAAAACCTCAATTCTCCAAGAAGAAAGTAGCAGGTCTAAAGATTAGATATGCTGAGGATATTGCGGTACAAAAGGGGGTGCTGAGGATATTGCGAACACAGCTCAAGAACGGAGAACGGGCTCAGACAATGTTGGACAGCACAGCAGAAGTATCAATAGCTCGCCAGAACCTGAAGGGACTTCTCGAGACAGTGGACTTGAATGAAGACATTCAAGTTGAGACTGCAGACACCAGGGTTAGCTCTCCACATAGGTTATATGAAATAACACTCCGGATGGAGGGAGACATACCTAGAAAAGTAAAAGCACTCTTTTGGGAGCGACTTTCAAAGGGTTATAATATACTTCTAGCAGAACAAGACTGGCCACCAGAATTTGTCAGGGAGTGCCCACATAGCAAATACATCATTATGCCAGCTTTCTCTTAGCATATTCCAGTACATTTAAAATACATGTATGCCAGAAAATGGGCAGTTGCCCAAGTTCCAGCATTATATAAAAATCATGTAGGATGGATTGAGGATTCACCTCACCATAAACTCCAGTTAAAAAGTCAACCAACTGCACAAAGGCAGTACCCAGTTAAGCAAGAAGCTAAAAAACAGGTCAGGGAGATTTTTGATCAACTTGACTACCAAGGGGGGATTGAAACATGCACCTCATCAATAAAAAATTCTTTGTTTCCTGTCTCCAAACCAGACAATACATATTGTCTAGTATTGGACTACAGACACCTAAACTCTTGTTGCAAAACGTTTGCAGTGCAAAATGCACACAGTACAGCATTAATGAATAACATTGTACATAAAAAATATAAAACCACATTAGACATTTCAAATGGTTTCTTTTGTCAAAACATTGCACCTGGAAGCAGGTATTTGACCGCTCTCTCAATAATGGGGTCACAGCGTCAGTTCTGTTGTCTCCCTCAAGGATTCAAGAATAGTCTGGGGTTATTCTCAGCAAGGGTAACAGAGTTACTATAAACTTATGATGACGAGGCATTGTCATATGTCGATGATATCTATCTGACAGACGATGACTTGGATAGGTACTTGAACAGGGTGAACACCATTATACTGGGCTTCGCCTCTGAAGGGTATACATTCAATTTTAAAAAATAAAGAATTGCCCATCTCATGCTTTTTTCTTAGGATATGAACTATCAAGTGATGGCAAAAGCCTGGAAGCCAACTTTTTAGAAAAGCATGCGCTACTCCAACCTCCAAAAACGTGAAAAAACTTACAGTCGATTCTAGGTTTCCTGAATTTTGGAAGAACATACATTCTAAACTACGTAGAAAGGATAACACTTCTCTACAAATTAATTAAACCTGATTTTAAAACAAGAAATTGGAAAACAAGAGCACACAGAAATTTTGCGTTCACTTCAAGCCGACATGTTAGCAACAAAACACTTACAAATACGCGTAAACGTACGCAACTTAATGATCCGAATCATTCCGGGTCAATGTGGATTCACCTACTTAACTTTTAATAAAGGTGAAAAAGTACCAATTGCATACAAATCACATTTGTACACACAAGTAGAAATGAAATTCACGCATTATGGTCTTAACACCTGTACCAGCCTTAGAGGTGGTGATAAAAGCAAGCATTCCGAATGCTAAAGCTTTACATCCGAGATTAATACAATGGGTTAAATCTCTTTCTGCAACTGATGTTGAATACGTTTTTGATCCTTATTTGAAAACATATCTGCAATACGAAAAAGAATGTCCTCTGCCTTCTGAAATTCTCCCTCTATAACCAGTATGAATGTATAATTTATACTGACGGATCTGCACAACTCGATACAGGGGGTAAACAAGCTTATAGTGCGGCATGCGTGATCGTTAAAGGTCGTATGCACGATGGCAAATTCAGACCTATGGTCACAAAAACGCAATCTCTAGGAGATTGTACAGCTCAGCAGGCTGAACTACAAGCATTCAAAATGGCTCTTGAAAATATGGATCGCAAATTCCCCACAATCATAGTGTGCGATTTTTTCTATTGTGTTCAATCATATAATGAAGATTTACAGAATTGGCTTCAAAATGGTTTCAAAGATGCAAAAGGTGGCACAATTAAGCACTAAACGCTTTGGGAACAAGTAGTTTTGTTGCGAGAAGGACTACAAAACACTCACGTGATACACACGCTGAGTCATCAACGTGATGGCGTTCACGTTGAAGGGAATTCATTGGCTGATGAAGCCGATAAGGGGCTGTGCAAATGGCTTCCATAGCTGCAATCACTCGTTCAAAAACGAAAATAGACAGTGAAATAATACTGGCTGTCAATGTTTCAAGCATAGGCAGCAGTGCAGCGTTACCTAAAGGGTTTCCACTCAAATACTCATATATAACTGATACAAACAATGTTCCATTTGCTCGAATACCTGGAGAGGGGAATAGGGTAATTCCAAATATAGAACATAGATTAGGACTTATCCTATCAGCACATGAAGGGCTTGCCTCTGCTTTTGCAGGCGTTTCTGCCACAGTATCATTATTAAAACAGAGATACAGGTGGCCAGGCATTAGGAAACAGACCCGTAATCATGTTTTGGACTGTGAAATATGTCAAAAGATGAAAGTCTCTACTGTGAAACGTCCTGCGCAGACACCCCTGTTAATTTCAGAGAAACCATTAGCTTGCATTTACCTGGACCGCTGCGGTCCCCTACAAAGGGATGGTAACTATAAATATATCATGGTCGCAGTGGATTCGTGCTCAAGGTTCCTTTGGATGTGGCCTCAGCGCTCGGCTGACGCTCGAACTGTTATAAAAGATTTGCGAGACTTTATCGGCACTACGCAATAGGCACTCTACACTCTGACCAGGGCCCTGTGTTTAGCTCTCGAGCTTAGAGAGAAGCCATGGCCAGTTTAGGCGTTGAATCACGGTATTCTTCTCCATTCCATCATGAGGGAAATTCTGTTGTGGAAAGAAAATACCGGAACTTAGAGCTGTCTATAACAGCTAAGGTATTAGTTTCGGGTGATGGGTGGGTCAAACATCTTATTGGGGTTCAACATGCTTTAAACAACTTGCCAAGAAGTTCTCTAGGGGTGTCACTCCATATGAGGTCCTATTTGGGACAAGAATGTTGGTTCCGGACCTTGATTGTCATGGAACAGTGGTGGAAAATAAGAAATTTTATATCAAATATCATTTAGCTGTTTTACAGGACTTAAATGAACTAAGAGCGAAGCAAAGCAACGTGTTCCTGAAGCCAACCACCACTGGGGAAAAAGCAACCGTCCCAGCAAGGCCTGCCTGGATCCCAAAGCTTGGTGATCTAGTCAGAGAAAAGATCGCGGACAAGAAGGAATTTGGGCTTTCTTACAGACAACCAGTACCTGTCCTAGCAATCCACGGATCAAGAACAGTACTACTGCCGCCTCTTGCTGGTAAAAAGGAGAGAGGATTTGTGTTTATTGACCTGATCAAACCACACTATGTGGCCGATACTAAGCAGTATGACATGCCAAGTGGACTCCGACAATGTAGCAGACACACTCCTCTAGCTACAATCCAAGAGGTTCAAACTGAAAGACTCATCACCATTGAAGATTCTGCAGGACTAAGCAACAAAGCTGTGGATCTTGTACCTCTTGAGACCCAAAAAACAGTTCATCCTGAAACACCTGTCTACAATGAAGTAACAAGTGATCAATTGGATCCAGCAGTTTCTACAAATCTGGATGCAATTCCAACCATTGACAGAACTGCCTTTGGCTATTTAATTAAACTTTGATACATTTTCTGAGGATCCCAGCGAACCTAAATCTACACCAGTGAAAATAACTTTCAAAGAACAAGCAACAGACTTTTTTCATCACCTGAAAAAGACTTATCTGGTTTCACCATGGATTGAACTGTGGATTGTGTTGGGAATATTTTTTCTTCTACTTTGTTTAGCTCTGGTAATAACTCTGGGTATGCTGATAAATGGAAGATATGTTAAAATGGACACAGCACGTAAAAGAGTGAACTTACGTCTCCAGCCACACAAATCATCCCATTGTGAACAGAGAGATTTGTCAGCAGTGAACATCACAGCCGTTCCTATACAAGATGGTATAGTTTGGGACAAAACTGACTTTATGACCTCTAGTACCTTTTCTGATGATTGGGACTTCGAGACTGTTAATAATATGATGTCTGGTCTAGAAATGTCTGCCGTATTCACAAATCATGATTATTTAGAACGTTCATCAGACTATGAGCAAATGTATTGTTAAAACGATTATGGTCAGCATTTCTTGCACAAATCTGCAATGCCTAGAAATGTGTATATGTATAACCAATGGGAACATTGTCCTACACCACCAAAGGGTAGCTAAAAACATTTGCGAATAAGATTCCATATTTTTCAGGGTTCAATGTATCCAATGCTGAACATTCTACTTTAGAAATGTGAACAAAACAGGAATGAAAAATATGCTAACAAATACAAAACAGATTTATTCTGCAGCCTTTATTGCCCAACTGTCTAGACAGGGTTTCGACTTTTGGAAAGACAACATTGAGACAAAAACTGTCTGGGTTATAAAAGATTGGCAAGTGCAGGGGTAGAAGCTATGTTTAGAGAATGTATCATTTGTGAGAAGCATATTTAGGAGTAGAGAGAACAAAAAAAACTGGACCTAAGCAATCAGCATGATACAATCAAATGAATAACAAGAAAATTATGGCGATATGATACTCAAAGGACAGCCATTTTTACTCAACAAATTTATTTACTCAATATCAAAAAATTGTTTTTTATTACAATAAATATTTCCAAGCTTTAATAGTTATAGCGATTCAGATATTGTCTTCTAAATTCATTAAGACAACAATCACATTTTATAATGTCAAAACAATATTCATGTCATGGCTAAAATTTCTTATAGTTCCTACGCGCGTTTCGGCTAGCAGCCTTCATCAGGAAGCCATGAATAAGGTTCACAGGGTGACCTAAACAAAATACATACAACCAAAAATCCAATATCAATGCTGTGTCACGGTCCTATATACATAAAATTGCCTCTTTTGCAACATGAGGTCAATGGTCATAATTCCAATCAATTTACGATTAAAATCAACTAGTCTTATTAAAATCTAAAAATTCCTACCATAAAGCCTGAATAAGGCGTGCCTGTTATTCTCTAACACCGCCAACCATCACTGGGTCAAGCAATCAATCAATCAATCAGTCAGAAAATTTATATAGCGCGCTACTCACCCGGAGGGTCTCAAGGCGCTTGGAGGAGGGGGGTCTGCTACTGCTCGAACAGCCAGGTCTTGAGTTGCCTCCTGAAGGAGAGGTGGTCTTGGATCTGACGGAGGTGGATGGGGAGAGAGTTCCATGTCTTAGCTGCCAGGTAGGAGAAGGATCTTCCTCCCATGGTGGCTCTTCGGATGCGTGGAACAGCGGCGAGGGCGTGGTTGGTCGAACAAAGCTGGCGGGTGGGAGTGTAGAAGGTCAGGCGGTTGTTGAGGTACCTGGGGCCCAGGTCGTGGAGGGCCTTGTGTGCGTGGGTGAGGAGACGGAACTTGATTCTCTTGTTGACAGGGAGCCAGTGCAGGTCTCTCAGGTGTCCGGAGATGTGGCTGTGGCGGGGGATGTCCAGGATGAGTCATGCGGAGGCGTTCTGGATGCGTTGGAGTCTCTTCTGTAGTTTGGCTGTGGTTCTGGTGTAGAGGGTGTTTGTAAATGTAAATGTAAATTGATACTTGTATAGCACACTACTCACCCGCAAGGGTCTCAAGGCGCTTGTACGAATACCGCTGTGGAACCCGTCCTGGCTTTCCCTGTGAGGCGTCCACTCCTAGGCACCCCCAAGGTGGAGGCCAGGCATCCTTAGCGTTGTGGGAGCCGTTGTGGAGATTAAGCAAGCTATTGCCCAGAGTTGCTGAGTGGGACTCCATGATTGGAATAGGCACCAAGACGAGAATTATCAGGTCCATGGAATTTTTGAGCCCAAGACCCGCCGAGGCGGGGAATTGAACCCTGGTCCCAGTCCAGACCTCTGCATCAGGGTCTGCCGCTCTAACCATTGAGCCACACTTCTCCACCAGCGGACTGGTGACGAGTGCCTGTGTGACCGTCTTCCTGGTTTCGATGCGTAGGATGTTGAAGCACGAGGACGAGACGGCGTTGACTTGTCTGGTCATCGAGAGGGAGGAGTCCAGGATGAAGCCCAGGTTGCGTGCGTGATCCGTTGGTTTGGGTGCGCTGCCCAGGGCAGGGGCCACCAGGAGTCGTCCCAGGCGGAGGAAGATGGTCCCAGGATGAGGACTTCCGTCTTGTCTGAGTTGAGTTTCAAGCGGCTGTTCTTCATCCACTCGGCTACTTCTTTCATCCCTTCGTGTAGGTTGGTCTGGCGGTGGTTGGGTCTTTGGTGAGGGAGAGGATCAGCTGAGTGTCGTCGGCGTAGGAGATGATGTTGAGGTTGTGTTGGCGTGCAATGGCCGTGAGGGGGCTCAGGTAGATGTTGAAGAGGGTGGGGCTGAGTGATGATCCTGGTGGTACGCAGAAGATGACTTCGGTGGCCTCGGATCTGAACGGGGGGAGGCGGACTCTCTGGGTTCTGCCGGCGAGGAACGAGATGATCCACTCCAGAGCCTTCTCTTGTATTCCGATGTTGCTGAGGCGTTGGACCAGGGTGCCGTGGCAGACAGTGTCGAACGCTACGGAGAGGTCCAAAAGGATGAGGGCAGCTGTGTCCCCGTTGTCGAGCAGGGCTCGAATGTCGTCAGTGGCTGCGATGAGGGCGGTCTTGGGACTGTGGTTGGCTCGGAAGCCGGACTGCGAGGGGTTGAGGGATCCGTTCGACTCGATGAAGGCGGCAAGCTGTCGGTTGACGGTCTTCTCAGTGACTTTGGCAGGAAAAGGGAGGAGCGAGATGGGGCGGTAGTTCTTGAGGTCGGTGGGGTTTGCTGAAGGTTTCTTGAAGAGGGCGCTGAGTTCGGCATGCTTCCAGCTCTCCGGGAAGGTGGCGGTGTTGAAGGAGCAGTTGATGACGTCTCGGAGTTGGGGTGCGATGACGGAGGCGGCCTTGTTGAAGATGTGGTGTGGGCATGGGTCGGTAGGTGATCCGGAGTGGATGGTGTTCATCGTGTGGATGGTGTCTTTGGTGCTGACCAGGGTCCAGGCGCGGAGGGTGGTGGTGGGAGGCATCGGTTCGGTGGTTGGGTACGTGGGCTGTGTGCCGAAGCTGTTGTGTATGTTGGCGATCTTGCTGTGGAAGAACGAGGCGAGTGAGTCGCAGAGTTCTTGCGAGGGGGTGATGTCATTGGTTCCGGCGTTGGGGTTCGCGAGCTCTTTGATGATGTTGAAGAGTTCTTTGCTGTTGTGTGCGTTGTTGTCCAGTCGTTGCTTGAATGCTGTCTTCTTGGTGGCGTGGATCAGCTGGTGGTGTTTGCGGGTGGCGTGCTTGAGGGCGGTCATGTTGTCTGTAGTCGGGTCTTTGTGCCAGGCTTTCTTGAGGGTGCGGCAGTTCTTCTTGGAGTTCATGAGCTCGTCGTTGAACCAGGAAGCCTTCTTGCTGCCGGGTCTGCTGGGATGGTTTTTCAGACTAAAAGCCCACTATGTTAGAGGCACGCCATATCTATACATAAAAATAAGCTCTAGTTAAGCAGTGACTCCATGAAAACAATATTATTAGAGGTCCTGTTGCGGTTTTCGACTAACTCCCTATGTATTAAATAATCCATCGTAGTTTTCCAAATGGTGGCGACAAGTTAGACTATCTAAGGGCTGTAAAATGTATCCATAGAAACGCTAATGTGCAGTAATGAATTAATACCTGGTCTATGTCTGAACACTGCATAGTGGTGAAAACTTCAAACAGAGGATACAATGGCGCTAGGGTGGGCCCTGTAGAAATACATGTTGCCATTAATAATTTTAATAAAGCAGTAGCTCATTAGTGGCTCTAGCGATTTATCGTATGTTAAACTAGTGACTTACCAATTCACTTCATGTTGTAGGGAAAAGAATGGATTATGCCAAAGCTCTGAAAAATATTTCTTTTTGAGTGGAAGGTTCAAACAGCGGATACAATGGCGCTGGGGTGGACGCTGTAGAGACACGTGTTGCCATTGATGATTAAGCAGTAGCTTATTAGTGACAGAGACTGTATCATCCCAGAGCAAATTATGTTTTTGAATGAAGGTCTTGCCTTGGGTTAGCCAAGATCAAAGACATGAACAATCAGTTCATAACTGCACCTGCACCTGAGAGTGATGATACTACAGAGGGGGAGGTCAATGTACCACTATATTGCATCACAACAGAACAGATCCTGAATGGAACAAATGGTTGATCTGGCCCGCAGACACCAACAACTGTCAAGATCGATTCCTGAACAAACCACTGGATTTCACTATCAATAGGCCAGACCCAAGATATGTTGAAAGACAGCATCCTCGGGTAATAACAACATTCAGTCTAAGGAAACCATGCCTTGATTGGCTACAGAAAGCTACACTACAGGATGTAAAACAACACTTATCTTTACTTAAAGGTGGCGCAGACATTAGGGAATTCTTGCTAGGACCAAGAAAACTGTGTCAAAAATGTTTCATATTTACCGGTATATATGCAGCATATAACGAATAATGGAAGATTATCCAAGCAGAGACTGCTGAACGAATACAAGAAATTGATAATATTCATTTAGAGAAATCTCTCTCTGTAGTAGACAATGGTTTAACGACTCTGTCGTCCAGTATATATCCATTGGACAGCATTGTATCTTTTGCCATAGACATCATGGAACAAGACTTGGTCATGTTGCAACATGGTCAGTCTCAATTACGTTCTATCATGCTATTAGGCTGGACGCTACAAAACATGCGTTCAGGCTATGTGCCTTGGGATTTAATCAACACTATGTCACTGCTTTCAGAATTCAATCTCACTGACAAACAGATCAAACTGGCGCAAAGAGGAGCAGATATACGGTGCTGAGCATAGAAAAACTGGAAAGATTGCCATTCACGGTAGCAGAGAAACCAGCTACTAAATGGGTAATACATACCTGTTACAATTTTCCATTTTCAGTATTGACTAAACTGTGAAAACGCACTAAGTGGTTCTCTCCTTTGTCAGGGTATTAATTTACACGGGCCTGTGATGATTCTTCTAACAACTTATCCTGTCACCTGCAAGGTTCACTAGCTGCAGTGATTGGTAGCCTTTCAAATGGAGGTTACATTACATACAAAGGTTGATCGATAGATTTCATTTGTGTTGTGCGCAGCTAAGCCTGCATTAACAGATTGTTAACCAGACACATTTTCAAGATAGATATCATCGACATATGACAATGCCTCATCATCATAGGTTTGTAGTAACTCTGTTACTCTTGCTGAGAATACCCCAGGCTGTTCTTGAACCCTTGAGGGAGTCGACAGAAGTGACGCTGTGTCCCCATTATTGAGAAAGCTGCCAAATACCTACTTTCAGGCGCTATGGTTTGACAAAAGAAACCGTTAGAAATGTCAAATGTGGTTTTATATTTTTTACGCACAATGTTATTCATTAATGCTGTACTATGTGCATTTTGCACTGCAAATGTTTTAGAACAAGAATTCAGGTGTCTGTAATCCAAAACTAGATGATATGTATTGTCTGGTTTGGAGACAGAAAGAAAAGGGTTGTTCATTGATGAGGTGCATGTTTCAATCACCCCTTGGTATTCAAGTTGATCTAAGATCTCCCTGACCTGTGTTTCAGCTTCTTGATTAATTGGATACTGCCTTTGTACAGTTGGTTGATTTTGTAGCTGGATTTTGTGGTGAGGTGAGTCCTCATCCCATCCTACATGGTTTTTATATAATGCTGGGGCATGGGTAATTGCCCATTTCCTGGCATAGGTATATTTTAAATGTACTGGAACATGGTTAGAGAAAGCTGGCATAATGATGACTTCACATGAACAACTGGTAATCCATGGGGTTGCAAATTCCAAACGGGTTGCACAGCCTTGTACACGTTAGTATTCATTAATACTCTTAAGCCATGGTTATCAAATGTTTCATCCATTTATTTCTCACTTTGTTTTCCAAATTAATCCATCACGTCAAAGGTATGAGATTTCAATATGCTTTTGCGTATTTATTTATCACAGACTTGCCCATCCAGGCCTACTCATGGACATTTAAGAAATCCCGGATTCTCCCAATCATTACGAATATATAGCACCCAATGCATTTCGGTTCTTAAATCACCTTCGCCAGGGGTATCTGCAATTTTATAAAAACACATATATCAGTCATATATTGTATGGTTCCCCGCCCCCAATCGCAACACGATTCAATGCCTACCCAGTCTCCCCTTCGTTAATTGGAACATAAACAAGATGAACTGTAAACCTCCACCGCGTAACAAAACCATGCTAACAAACTCTGTGAATCTCCCTCCTCAACAGGTCTCCTTTCCCGTAACCTATACACATATGCTTCTCTACAACGATGTATTGTTGTCAGCATTCGTGCTCACTAAGCATGGGCGGAAAATCCGTTACGCTCGCGGATTTTGCGGATTTTCGGTAAATTCGCAATCCGCGAGATCCGCGAATTTCCCACAAAATCCGCAAATTCGCACGCAGCGGATTTTTTGCTGTGTGCGGTGTAAGTTCGCAATTGCGAACTTACACAAAACCCTCACGAACTGGCAGAAATCCTTGCAAACTGGCAGAAATCCTTGTGAACTGGCAGAAATCCTTGCGAACACAAAAAAACCATTCAGCAGGTTCAAAAGTTCAAAGTCATCATTAGTAACCATTCCCTGTAGTGCTTCCTGACAAGGGCCCCTCCAGAGTTCAGTTGCTAGTTGCAACAATTATATGACCCTGCTCTGACCCTCACAGCAGGCTCATAGAATAGCTACAAGTAGGCCACAAATGTCCTGGAAAAACAATTGCACTGCAACAGAGAGCAAATTACAGATAAGGAAGCAGGTGCCAGACTGGAATTTTAAAACAGTGACACATTATTAAATCAACCCCATATTAATTCATGTCAGTTGAAGCAGGCAGGTGTGCTTGCTTTTCCCCCCCATAATCTACAGTGATGATGAACCAGAGGGTGGCATTGATGCACCAGAAGATGGCATGGGTAAAACAGAGGGTGGCAGGGGTGAAACAGAGGGTTCTGGGAACCTGTGATGATGAACCAGACGTAGAAACAACATAATCGTGACCGTTGCGAGCCGACATGAAAGTTCGCAATTGCGAACTGGTACAAAACCCTTGCGAACTGGCAGAAATCCTTGCGAACTGGCAGAAATCCTTGCGAACACAAAAAAAGCATTCAGCAGGTTCAAAAGTTCAAACTCATCATTAGTAACCATTCCCTGTAGTGCTTCCTCACAAGGGCCCCTCCAGAGTTCAGTTGCTAGTTACAACAATTATATGACCCTGCTCTGACCCTCACAGCAGGCTCATAGAATAGCTACAAGTAGGCCACAAAGGTCCTGGAAAAAAAAATTGCACTGCAACAGAAAGCAAATTACAGATAAGGAAGCAGGTGCCAGACTGGAATTTTAAAACAGTGACACATTAATAAATCAACCCCAAATTAATTGATGTCAGTTGAAGCAGGCAGGTGTGCTTGCTTCCCCCCCCCATAATCTACAGTGATGATGAACCAGAGGGTGGCATTGATGCACCAGAGGATGGCATGGGTAAAACAGAGGGTGGCAGGGGTGAAACAGAGGGTTCTGGGAACCTGTGATGATGAACCAGACATAGAAACAACATAATCGTGACCGTTGCGAGCCGACATGTAAGTTCGCAATTGCGAACTGGTACAAAACCCTCGCGAACTGGCAGAAATCCTTGCGAACTGGCAGAAATCCTTGCGAACACAAAAAAAAATCCGCAAATTCGCGAGAATTCGCGGATTTTGCGGATTGCGAGTTCGAAAATTCGCAAAATTTGCGAACGCCAGATTTGCAAAATTCGCCCATGCTTAGTGCTCACCCCAGTTTTTTCATTTTAACATAAGTGCCCTTAATTCCGCAACCTACCCCCAAACTTCTATAACCTCACCCTCTCAGAATTATCTTTAACTGTTTCCCTCATTCGTACCTGCTATATCAAATTCGCCAAACACAATCCTCCCAGTGTGGGCCATAATTCTCAATATGAACTGAGTGAATTTAAATAAATAGACCTCCCCTCCCGTGAACCAATTGTAATCTAGCACATGTGTTAGTGACCCACCCCTTGTTGAACACCTGAACCCAGCTTCATTTCAAACGAAACCGCTACACATGATGTATCAGTATCTTGATACCTATCAGGTATTCTCAAATTATCCCTATTCCTGAGGTTATACCTCCTTTCAGAGGGCTCCTTTTGAAGAGACCTACCTCGGGATTGAGAACGTTTCTCTTTGGAAAGTTGTTTGCTATTTTCCCACTTCTTTTTAGAAGATGTAGGAGTGTGTTTAATCATGTCCTTTTCAGAACCTTCAGACAGTTGTGGTTCAACTGTGTAATTCTATTAATTCTTGTATATGTTTTAGTAATTCCTCCTCTGACAACGCTTCGATTTCAGGATGAGGTGTGTAACTGGCTAAAATCGGCCTTGTTGCTCCTGGTCTACCTAGTGATCCGAGCCTGGTAATGTGATTCAAATGTTTTAGGGCACCTTTAAACCAGAGATCATGCTCCTGAGATGTGTGAGGAATTTTAACATCCTCGAAAGGAATATATTCCTCTGGTGGATCATCTTCTTTGTAGAAGTGAAACATTTGTGTTACTGGATGTGATTCTGGGAATACTATCCTTGAGTAAAATGCCTCTTTCTGATAAGATTCATGTGCCTCTATCACAAAACTGCTCTACCACCTCTTGGTGTTAGGCCATGTTTTATAAGTTTTAGAGTGATGGCTTTCCTTAAATTAGGAGGGATGATTATAGAATCATCATCGGTTTCATCAAAACCTGTAAAATTAAAAGCTGTTACGACTGGGTCAGGCGCAGCTCCACCAGTTCCGGTGTTTGTGCTGTTTTGGGTCATTGTTTAATGAAAAAATGCAGAGCAAGTTTCAGGGAACAAAGATAAGGTGTCAATATTTTCGGAACACTGTATCCTTCAGCGTTGAACAAACCAAGCAGCTAATACATAGGATTTTTGTTCTACTCAGCTATGGCGGATATTATCCCTTACCCACTCCAGACGTCTTATGGAGTTTTATAAATAGAGGGTCTCTGAGAAAAGCACGACTGTGTTACTTCAGTAGTTAGCGTTAAATGAGTGTCTTACCAAACCTTTGGGCGCCATGTAGTGTAGTTCCTCTACCCCTTATAGGCTCTGCGCATTGCAATAATATACACTCTAGTTTTGGCATAGGACTGAGGTCAGTATGCGTCTATTGAGTACATTAAACGTAAGTGCTTGTGTGTGCCAGCTAGGTCACTAGAAACTTCTCGAATTAACAAGAAGGGATCAGTCTCTGACAGCATAAACATGACAACTTTGTTTCCTTTGGAATCGGAACAGTTCTCAGAATCGTGGAAACAATAGATATTCACTCAGTCAATCGTGCATGCTTCATTTCTACAGAGTTACACAGAAATAGATAGACAGGCGTTTCAATAAAAGGGTTTATTGAACAGTCTTATTTCTCTTGCAAGAGATATGAACTGCTACAATCGTAAGACAGAATGCGAAGTATAATACATACAGCGTTAGCAGTAAGATAAAATAATACTGCAAAGCATGGTTTGTAGCTGTGACATATATTCATAAATACATTCATAAATAACACAGGCTAAAATGTGAATACTCGTCTGGTGCTTCCAGCTAGTTCTACTCCAGTGTACCTAACCTAATTGTAGTACGAGGCAAGAAGTAGGTTCTGTTTTTCTAAAGTATAGCTAGCTATATTTTAGTATTGCCAAGAGTCCCTCTAGGTTCTAGTCTGCTCCATTCCTTAGAATGAGAGAGGTTGGAATCTCTTTATGAGTCTCGATATCTAAGACTCCGCGAAGGGAGTCAGAAACACTGGAGCTGGATTCTCTGTGAGGTGGATGACAGTGTCAGTTCAGTGCATCAGGCGGGGACTCAAATTTTTTCCGAACTTGCCATGGCGGGCCGTATCGAGCTGTGCAGCCAAGCCGAGGTTTACCAGGGCAAGTGAAGGTATAATTATACCTTGTAGGTATTTAGGAATGCCAGTATTGACGTAAAAGTCGGGCAGAGGAACATCATGAAAGAACCCCTAAGGAATAGATGTTCATGCATAATAAATGAGTTCTTGGAGAAATCAATAATCCAAGCAGGGGAAGTCCTAAAGGCTTAAGAGTCTGGTTTTCCAAGAACTCGTGACGTGGGATGGACAGATGTAAGTGGCCATGCCTGTATTTGGTTTGTATGGGCAATTCCTAAATAAGGACTGGGATTCTATACCTGAATAAGGGCAATGTGAGCTGTGCCTATATAAGGGCAAGATTCGATAAATCTATGTACGGGTATCTAAATCGACACACAACAATTAAAACGGATTTCTTCCGGGCCCTGAAGTCATTAACTTTTCAGGCAAAAACACAAATTGATTTCTGAATAATCAGTGTAAAAGCGTTAGGATAGCCATGGTGTTCCTGCTTACATTTTACATGCTTTACTTAATCTTCCATTCCCTATGCGTGTTTGCTTTTTCCAGGATGTTGTTACTTTTTTATTTTCAGGCAGCATAATACTCTTGTCTAGTGCATAATTTGTATTGAGTTGCATCCAGGTGTTTATAGCGGGGCACAATTGGGTTGTGGCTGAAGGAAGTTCGAGTTTCTCTCAGTGGGGCAGTATGGTGTTCAGTGGGAAAGAGGATGTGGCACTATGGCCAGAGCTGCTGAATGTGGAACTGAGGAACCAGGTTCAGCCTTCGTGACCAGGCCACTTTCCTGAGGGAACACATTCACATGCAGGCCCTTAAAAGGCCCCGCTAGACTTTAGAAGCCCTGGTTTCTTAGCACTAGCAGGTAGACCCTAGCGGCCAGTCCACCACAATCCATACCAAAATTCACCTCCCGTCTTCTAGACAGGCTTACCAAGCAGCACACCCTAGAGCAATAGTGACTCTGTCAATGAGGTCACATGACCCTTGAGGCCAGCCCGCCTCACCCATTGGTACCTACATTGGCCTTGCTTCAGCAGTAATAGTGCAACTCACCTGGATCGGCGATGCATGATTTGCATAGAAACAAAACTGAGTTTGCAAACTTCAAGGTCTATCTGCTTCATGCACATTACATTTTTTACATACTATCTGTCTCTGCAAAGATTTTGACTTATTATTATCAGTGTAACATACAACTGCAGCAGTGTTAAAGGTGACCAGTCAACCATTGCAAAGTGCCCTCCACTTGGCAGCAACAAAAGCCACATTTTTTTAGTAGCTTTTGATATGTTTGAGCTACAAACAATTTTTTTGTTAAAATCATCAGATTATACAGCTGATGATGTATTATGTGGCAAATATGGCGGAACCATAATTAACAGGAAAACATTTGCAAACCAGAATATTTTTCTATACATGTTTGAACTGATCTTGTCGAAAAAGGGAAGAGAAGTGCTGATGATAGAAACTGCGTGGCTCGGAGACAAATGGCTTGTGATTCCACTTTTAAGCATATTTGGGAAATTCTGTGATTGGAAACATATCATACTTTGTGAATGTATGATATGCTTATTTAAGGTTAACTCATATTAAACCTTAAATAAACATGTGTATCCATTGGTTGAATTAAATAAAGTAATAAGCTGTAACTGGTCAGTGAAATACCAAACAAATACTAAAAATGAGTATGTTTTCCTCTTTCTGGCCACACACCTGTCTCCATCCACTGACCCACTCCTCAGGTTATTCCCGCCCTAGGATTCCCCATTCTCAGCCAGCCAAGTGACAGTGGTGTTCGGCGCTGAGCAGCTCATTTGCATTTTTGTTTTGCTTTCTAGGTGGTGGTAGGAGCTGTCTCACATTTGGATTGTGAGCGCAAAGTTGAATCAGGTCTTGCGCTTCCAAGTACTCTATGGTTTATTGCAGCCTGAAAGCTTGCAATGTGGTGAGCACCTAAATGCAGGCAGCCGGCTTTAAAGGGGGTTAAAAGGGGCGTGATAAATATTTACAAAAAAAGGGCTTCGTGTGCCAGCGTTTATGTCTTTTGTGTGTTTGTCTTTTGTTTTTGTATGTGTGTGCTTATGAATGTATGAGTGCCAATGTTTGTCCGCTACTCTCCCCCTCCCGGTAAAATAATGTCAGAAAACTGCCATGTAGCCTCTACTAGGACCCCCCCGTGTAAGCACACACTTTTATGTCCGTGGCTAAAGACTAGCTGACAGGGATCAACTTAGGAAAATAAGAGGAATTAATTTTCCTATGAAGAACATTAGCACCCAACGGCGGCTCCTCTGCTATGCAGAGGAGCATCACCCCACTGCCTGGCTCAGAGCCAGCAAATGAAAAATAAAACCATGTTCTAGCATTGTTTTATTTTTTATTTGTTGGCTCTGAACCATTGCTGTAGGGAGGGGCGGGGTTGAGGCATGGGTAATGGGGAGGAGGAGTGCTATGTGCACTCCCTAAGTGCGCATATGTGTTTGGCCAGCTGCCTCAGGCGAGCCAAAACACACATGCACAGTTAGGTGTGAGTGCAGCATCTCTCTAGCTCACTCAGACCAATCCCTGTGCTGCTCTGCAGATGGGAGTCTGTTCCAGGGGCTGCTGGGACCAGGAAGAGGAGAGGAAGTGCGAAGCAACGGGGAGGCGGCTGGCAGCTTCAGGTAAGTTCTTTATTTTTTTTAAATATATTATTACCAAATGTTGTAAATAAAGGTAGCGTAGTCCTTGCAGTTCCTTGTAAGTAGTTTATTCAGGTAAGATGGTAAGATAAGAAGAAGAGTATAAAGCCCCACCAGGAGCAGCCTCCTGCGGCTCAGCCCTTCATCCAACTGACAGTCTTACACACTCAACATTCCAACAAGCTCTCACACCAAACATTCTAGGCTGAGCAGCAGGAATAAGTACAACACATCTCCCTTCTTTAATAGAAGAACTAATAGTAATACATTGCAGAGAAGAAGTCAAATCACACAACTTCAGCAATTAACATTGAATGTTAAGTTGCTGAACTTAACTGATTTAGTCACTCAAACCAGCAGATTACATTCACCACCACCTTCTCCCTTTCTCAAACAAAAACAAACCTTCCACAGACATTACTCCCAAATCGAAATAACCAACACACCACCACGCCAACACACAGCATACAAACCCCAGAAAACCAAGCAAACTGACTGGCCAGGTCAGCAAGAGGCAAAAGGGTCCCAATTCATGGCGTGACAGGGAAACATCAACCAATTATAGACACATTAAGCAAAACTAATAAATGTGACACCAGTCACGTCACGTAGGTAACGCGCTCACGCGTTCAGGTCACAAGCTCACATTCTCATCTCGACAAAAATAAATAAATAAACATCAGGTGACCTGCTCACACACTGCCATACCAAAGCAGTCATTCCAAAAACAAACGAAAATAGTAATGAGTGGCTTATGTTTGACAACCGTCTCATGCGCAACATAAAACTCCCATACACCATACATGCAATAAGTGACTTCTAAACAACTTCTCAGTCATCTCAGGAACAGTAGAAAACATGAGTGACTCAACACTTAACAGGCATCTCATGCACAACCAATAAACAATGAGTGTCTTAGAACCTAGCAGTCATCTCAGATACAACCATAAAAAAATGAGTGACTTAAAACTTAACAGCCAACTCATATACCTCCATAAAATAATGAGTGACTTAAAACTTAACAGCCATCTCATGTACAACCATAAAATAACTTAATGTCATTCCATACACAACCACAAGCCGATGAGTGACTAAAATTAACAGTCTTCTCATGTTTCACAAAAAACTGACTGCAAGACTTAATTTCAAGCAGACATCGGAAAGAAAATTACATGAAGTCAAAGAAGAAAAAAAACTAGCTTCAAGTTCAGTAAGTTAAACGCTGCCAGAACTGACTGGGCTCCTTGCTCTTTGTACTCTTATCCACACCGGGGCCCAATGTTTGCCCCCGACCAGTATATCCCACAAGAATGTTGACATAGACACAGCGACATGCAGCACATGTAAATAAAGAGTACCTTGACTAAAGTAATGTCGAGTGTCATGCAAGAAACAAGTAGCAATTCCATGTCCTTCAGCATAACTCATCGCTGCCAGGATGAGGGAGAGGAGAGGAGTTGGCCTAACGGCTAGGGTGCTCAACCTTGGACAGTATTCTTCTGTAACTTAAATAATGCGCCACAAGCAGAGCCACAAAAATGTATAAGCAGTGCCGACTTTCCCACAACACATCGCTCCCCCTGCAGTATTATTATTATTATTATTATGCTGTTTTATTACGCGCTCAATTACTCCAGAGTATCCTGGCGCGAAAATGAAAAGGAGAAACAGAATACAAGCAGAACGATGAGACAGAAGGCAGCTAGAAGGCCAACCTGAACAGGTGTGTTTTCAACGCTTTTTTGAAAGAGCCGAAGTTCGGGGTAGCTCGCAGGAATAATGGAAGTTCATTCCAGGCCAAAGCGGCCTTTACCGCCACAGATTGCCCTGCAAACCGGGCATGCCGGAAGCGTGGAACCAGCAACAGATGTTGAGTAGCAGAACGCAAGGGTCTATTAGGAGAATAACAACAAAATCGTTTCATCAGATAAGCAGGACCTTGCCCATTAATGGCTTTATGAGCCAATGTAAGAATTTTAAAGATAATCCGTTGTGGGACTGGCAACCAGTGCAGACTCTGCAAGTAATTCTTTACGCTCACCTGGCTGGAGATATTGCCTAACAGTCTGGCGGTCGTATTTTGAATCACTTGGAGACGCCTCACCAGGAAAGCCGGGGAGCCACTCAGCAAGGCATTGGCATAGTCAAGCCGCGAGAGGATTAAAGCTCTCGCTACTGACTCTCTGGCTGAGGAAGGAAGATAAGGGAAAAACTTCCAAAGTGCTTTAAGGGTCCCAAAGCAGCCCCCCCCCGTCAGCTTCTTAATGTGAGCCTCGAACCGGAGGTCCTCTCCGAACCAGACCCCCAAGTTCTTAGCAAGGACATTGACTGAGCAGGGCATCGGAAAGCCAGCTGGCCAGAGAGATTCTCTGAAATTAGGGGGAAAATGACCATACAGCAGAATTTCTGTCTTATCCTCATTACACTTCAATTGTGAGGAAGCAAGCCAATTAAAAACTGAGGATAGGCAGGACTGAATTTGCGCTGTGTCCAAGATATCGCCAGGCCACGTAAATAGCAGCTGCGTGTCATCCGCATGGCAATAATTTTGGCCCCCAGTTGTTCTACCAACTTTATCAAGGGGGTCAAATAAACATTAAAAAGCAAAGGGCTCAGTGTGGAGCCCTGAGGGACCCCCGTCGACAGAGGCTTGGCCGTAGATGAAAAGGGGGGAAGCCAGACCTGCTGAGATCTAGACGAAAGAAAGGAGCTTAGCCAGTCCAAAACTAAGCCTGTGACACCAATATCTGCAAGCCGGGCGAGGAGGCGCTGATGAGGCACCGTGTCGATCGCGGCAGAGAGGTCCAATAAAATTAGAGCTGCTCTGCCGCCGTTGTCCAGACCGCTTCGGAGATCTCCACCAATGCAGACTCCGTGCTGTGAGCCACACGGAACCCCGATTGTGCCGGGTGGAGAGCCCCTGACGATTCAACAAACTCATTCAGCTGCCGAAATGCCATTTTTTCACAAATTTTAGCCATAGACGGAAGCAGTGAAATTGGCTGGTAATTGGCTAGTACTGCAGGATCAGCACCCGTCTTTTTGAGCAAAGGCAGCAGCTTAGCCTGTTTCCAATCGGCCGGTACTATAGCTGACTTGAATGAAAGGCCAACAATATGTGCAACTTCCTGCACCACTTCTTCAGCTATACCGGCAAGCACCCGCGCTGGACAAGGGTCAGTAGGAGACCCAGATTTCAGGGCTTTAATCACGGCCAGAGTGTCCGCTGCTGAAGGGGGCACGAACTCCACCATCCTGGGCAAGGATGACCCTGCGGGAGGGGAGGGGATATAAATACCATCCAAGATGTCACTGGAGCTAAAAGTGGACTGAAGCGCAGTGATTTTTTGCTCAAAGAACACGGAAAGACTCTCACACCACGCCCCCGAGGCCGGGACCGTCCGTTGCTCTGCGCAGGGGGTGAGAAAGCTCTTCACAATCGCAAAGATCTCACGACTGCTGTTGTTAGCCTTATCAATCCTGCTGGCAAAGTATTCGCCTTTAGCTGTTCTAATGCAGGCATAGTAATCCCTCTGAGCTTCACGCAAAGCTGCCTTAGCCAGAGGGCAATAGGCTTGACGCCAGGCCCATTCTAACTTTTTGCAAGCCAGCTTATGAGTGCGCAACTCAGGGGAAAACCAAGGTTTAGAAGGGGTAGAGCGAGCTCTCCCGGTGCTACCACCTTTGTAAGAAGAAGCCACCCCCGCAGCAACCCATTCATTGAAAGTCAACACCGCCTTGTCAAGCTCATCGCCGAGCACAGGCCTACTCTCATTCAGGGTAGCAGCTAAAGTGCACATATTGATTTTCTTGGTGCAACTAGTTTTAGCCGCTGTAGTGGTAACTTTCTGGGCTGACCATGCAAATCTGATCAGCCGATGATCCGACCACATAAGAGCTTGCGGGGGTTCTACCCGAAGAGGAAAGTTTGAACAAATTACATCAAGAGTATGACCCCCGGAGTGCGTAGGCAAAGAAACCCATTGGGAAAGATGTGCCATATTGAGAAAATCCCACAAAGCTTTACACTCAGGGAGTTCCTCTACTTCCGCATGAATATTAAAATCACCCAGCAGTAGGAAGCGCAGGAAACTCAGAGCTCGAGGCACCATGGTCTCCAACAATGCCGTCAGAAAAGAACCCGAAGGCCCTGCAGGCCGATAGATTAAGGTGCTGCCTAAAGTGAAATGGGGAGAGAGGACCAGGGAAAAATTCAGAACTTCTCCAACTCCTAGCTCTTCCGGGGTATCAACTTGGAGAACCCAGGATTCTTTCAGAATAATTGCCAGACCCCCTCCCCTTCCCAATACTCTATCTCGCCTGCATATTTTGTAACCTCTAGGGATGGCCAGCTCGACATCCGGTGCACTGGCGTTGTTAAGCCAGGTTTCAGTCACAAACAGAATGTCCAAGGAGCCCTCCTCAAGGAGTTCAAATATGTCCGCAGCGTGCTTGCTCAGCGAGCGCGCATTGACCAGAGCCGCCGAAATAGAATGGGAGACATTCGACGGAGGAGAATGGCCACTCAGTGTGGTAACACAGCTAAAGCCGCAAGCAGAGCAAAGATTGTACATGTTAGAGCTCCCCATACCCTGACCTGAGCCAAGACAGCTCGAAGGGCGCAGAGAACACAACTGCTCGCGGGTGTACGAAATAACAGCCCTGTCAGGAGATTGGGTCTGTAGGTCAGCGAGTCCTGCGTCCGCCACGGCCGAGGCGCGGACGGGAGCAGACGGGCTGACCTTTGGCTTACCTTCGGCACGCCCAAGGCAAGCCCGCCACGCGCGGCCGCTGCGCGTCTGAAAGGGCATGTTGTTTTTATAGAAGCACCTCCCTCCCCCAGCTAGACCGCTGCCACAGGTTCAGCAGGGGTGCAGGACTACTAGGAAGATGGCCGCCTGCCCTCCACACAAACGGCACAGCAGCCGCGGTGGAACGGGGCAGGGAAGGCTCACCTCACCTTGCAAAAGAAGTCAGGTAGGTCGTAGCACCCCCCAAATGTTTAGATCACGTTTTGTAAAAGACAGCAGTAGAAAGTGCACGGAATCGAGAGGCGAGTTTTAAAATGTGCAAAGTAGTGCAAGAAGATTCCAAAATATTACACGTCAATCAGCAAATTTCAATTTTTAAAAGTTTCAGGAATACAAAGCAAAGCGGGTCAGCATGGGAGCTGCCACCAACCCACTTGGTAGTAGTAGTCTCCCAGAGGTCACAAGTAATGCAGAGCTTTTTCTCTTTGTCTCTTTCGTAGAGGCACAATTCACAGCCCAACACCCCTTTAACCACTCCTTACCAGTCAGTTGAGAGGTAAAGAGTACTTTAAAAATTTCGATGTTCCACACCGTCTTATGGAGAAACCCTGTTAGAAACGCAATTTCTTGACGGGCTGCTTCACACTGCACACAGCTCCTTGTCACCTTGAAAGCATGCGCATCTGAAATCATAGGTAAATTCCTCACCCACGTTGTACAACGAGCGGGACACAGGAAGGTCAAATGCTGACACCCCCGCAAGCAGTTGGTTGTTGCTCCTCATAAGATAAACTGACACGCAGGAAAATCATTCTTCTCTGTCACTAAGGTCTTTAATCAAAGAAGTACTTGCCAGTGTATCATTAACCTTTGAACTGTGGGTTGTTTTTCTTGTGTCAAACGCCCTGGGGAACAGGCTGTCCAGCTGACCAAGGACACTGGTGGGGTTAAGCAAGGCGTTGTCCTTTAGTTCCAATATTTTTAAGTAAGGTCCTTAGTTCCAGTAGGTTCTTTAAACACAGTCTCTCCTCAAAGCTGTAGGTTCTTTTCAGTGGGTCGAAGTTCTTTTCTCTTTTGTAGATTCCTTAGTTGCCTGATAGAGTCTTTCCTGCACGCTGTAGGTTAAAAAAATAGTCGCCAAAATGTTATAACTAAAGTTAGCCTATTCCTTGCAGTTCTTTGTAAGTAATTTATTCAGGTAAGATGGTAAGATAAGAAGAAAAGGATAAAGAAGCAGCCTCCTGCTGCTCAGCCCTTCATCCAACTGACAGTCTTCCACACTCAACATTGTAAATTGATACTTGTATAGCGCACTACTCACCCGCAAGGGTCTCAAGGCACTTGTACAAATACCGCTGTGGAACCCATCCTGGCTTTCCCTGTGATGCGTCCACTCCTGGGCACCCCCAAGGTGGAGGCCAGGCATCCTTAGCATTGTGGGGGCCGTTGTGGAAATTAAGCAAGCTATTGCCCAGAGTTGCAGAGTGGGACACCATGATTGGAATAGGCACCGAGGTGAGAATTATCAGGTCCGTGGAATTTTGGAGCCCAAGACCCACCGAGGCAGGGAATTGAACCCTGGTCCCGGGCCAGACCTCTGCATCAGGGTCTGCCGTTCTAATCATTGAGCCACACTTCTCCACTCCATTCCAACAAGCTCTCACACCAAACATTCTAGGCTGAGCAGCAGGAATAAGTACAACACTAACCCTCTCCTGCATGACCCCCCCAACGCACCCCCGTGATCCCTCCTGCATTCCCTCCACCCGCCTCACCACCGCTTTGTTTGTGACAGCCGCCACTGACAGTATCCAAAATCTTTCCAGAGTAAGACCTTGAAATTTAAAAAACACTGTTGAGCACTCACTGCAACCTAAGTACATACTATTGAAAAGGTATCATTCATACCCAAAAGATACTTTCTTAATTCTTTTGTGTACTGAAACCCTAATTCTAATGTGTTTTATTGAAGCTTAACAATAGCATTGCAAAGGTGGCATGAGCACACTTTTCCCTGAAAAGGACCTTACACCAAAAATACATCTACTTCCTGCCGGTAGTTGATCCACCTTTATTTATGTTAAAGTGCGTAATTTACACTATCAATCTTTCCTTCACTTACTCACTGCCAATACGTGGAATCACAACTTTTTACTGAGAATCATGCAGCCTAATTGACTATTGTTATGTCCATTCTCCTTTCCTTTTAATAATGCTATGATCCTGGATGGTTTCTGCTCATTTCACCTGGGATTTAAAGAGAGATATAATTTGGATTATTAGGGAGTGAATGGGTCTCACTATGCTTCTTTAAAAAGTATGCTTCATGAGCAATTCTGAAAAGTCTTATTATTAGTGTGTAACCCCAAAAAGACAAAAACACATACTAAACATGTGCCTAATTGTAGGTTGAATTTTCAACAAAAATAATCATTCTCGCTGCTTCTTCTAGAAGAACATGATGTAGGACAACTCAAAGTACCAAGAGTTATTTTCTATGCACAGAACTATCAGAATATGCAGTAATGCTCATGGGACTTGTTTTTAGGATTTAAAGTACATCAACACAAAAAACATCTTGTGTAGAGATGGAAATGTGGTCTCACATTTAGCTTGTCAGTTGCAGTGGCGGCTCGCAGAGGGAGTGCTGCAGGGCGGGGGAGGGACAGGGTGGGGCAGTAGAGAACTCGGACATACGAAGGACAGGATTAAAGTAAGTAATTAAATAAATACAACTATTTACCTTGCGCTCACTGCATTGCTGAGCTGACCTTCTGTCTGCCCAGGAGCTCAATGGTTCACCAGAGGGTATTAAACTCTCTCCCCTACTCTGACCCCAGAACAGCAGAGTGGCTGTCACCATTTGTTGGGGCAGTTTTCCTCCCTGTTCTCTCTTACCCCGGGCTTACACATTTGTGTACACATGACATAGACACTGTCGAAAATAGCATTTACAGGCTGTCTGATTAGGGATAAGGTGAGGGCAAGTATTAAGGACAATATCTTCAAGATGCTGGTGTTAGGGGTTGTTGAATCCGCCAACAGTCCCTGGTCCAGTCCTGTGGTGCTGGTATTCGAGGCTGCCCCACCAGGCATTACTCCAGAACTCCGGCTCTGTGTGGACTATTGAGGACTCAGTTCCTCTACTAAGACTTACACACATCCTATCCCCTGAGCTGATGATCTCATACAAAGGCTGAGCACTACCAGGTTTCTCTGTACTTTTGTTTGAACAATCATGATACTGGCAGAATATCCTGACTGAGGGGGCAAAAGAGAGGTCTGCATACTCGACCCCAGAAGGCTACTTCCAGTTCAGGATGATGCCCTTCTTTTAAAAGAATGCCCCTGCCTCCTTTCAGAGGTTGGCCAACAGGGTCCTAACTCGGAAGAAGGCATTCTGTTCCACCTACCTAGGTGACATAGCTGTCTTTTAGCTTCGGCTGGGAGTAACACCTGTACCACCTGTAGGAGGTGCTTCAAGCCCTACAGCAGGCTGGGCTGACTATCAAGGCCAGTAAGTGCCAGATAGTGCAGGATTCTGTGCTATATCTGGGCCACATGAACAAGGATTGTCATTGCTGCTTGAGCAGGGTTTCGCCCCTCAATAACTAACACAGTTTCTTACACTGTCCATCTTGGAGTATTTTGCAGGAGGGCTGAAGTGTTGGACTTCTTTTTAGTTTGTGAAAGACTTTTGAAGAGCAGCATCCACTTTGTCCTTGAACAATATGGGGCCTAAAATGGCAACTTGAATACGCAGAAATTCTGAGTCTGAGGTACCTTCAATCCTCCTAGATGAAGAGGTCACTGTGCTATGATCACCCCACAGGACACCCTACTAAATGTATTCAAGAAATCAAATGCAATAATGGACACAATTGTGATTCTGTCTCAATGTGGTCCAGTAACTTCAAGCAATACTCCTCTTTCTACATCGAAGACAACAGTGACCAAAAGCCTAAACAACATAGATCCCAGCTCACACTTCCAAGCACAAACCTGCACAGGAGCTCTCCAAGGTGGACTCAACATTCTTATTCGCCACATCTGTGAGCACGACATTCTCAGTAAGAACCACTGTCCGGCTTGTTAGGTTAGCATGCATAAGGTCTAAATAATAGTAGCGAGCAAGAGTCTCTGAAGCCTAATCCACTATTATATTTTCACTGCTTCATCAGTAGACCTAGTACAGCAAATTGAACTGGGAGCTTAGGTAACGTAGGCCTGTGAAACTAGACAAAAACACTCCCCACCGGGACCAAACTGCTTTTATCAGAGGGTGAGTTTTCAAGACAAGTCATTTGCACCAAAATTGATAGACTTGTTTACTCATCTATTAGTCCTTACTACTGGCTACTTTATATCAATTATTACAGTTGGGTCTACGGAAAGTTTACTTTAACTATCATGGTCCTGATGAAGGTCTGACACACGGCTGGTACTGTAGACTGAAACATTGACGCATCTTCCACTTCTATATAATTTGTGTTGGATCATCATCCTAATTGCCATTTAACATATGTAAGGAATTGATTACATGATCTCTAAGAGTGGATATTGTAAACATTGATATATGGCTTAATATATTCAATGCTCACCTACTAATGACAAGATCAATGTGAAATGGACTTATGTGTTGATGGACCCTAAGTTTCATTGAGATTCAGATAAATAAACTTATTATGATACCACACCCCTGTCCTTCTTTTTTTGACTTGTAACACTTAGAATAGTGATTTCATTCAATGTGTTCTTCTTTGATTGATTCATGTTGTTACCCACTTTGGCAACATACAACTCTGTTTATTCCTCACATATACATATAAATGATTCCCTTGTTAGCATAGTAACCTCATTGTCAGAAGAGAATGGGGCATGGCTGACTCTGCTAAAAGGATAAATGGCATCCTTGTCAAGTGGGCCACTTAGATCACTCTTGCTGCAAGCCTTACTGCTACTCAAAAATGCATAAGGGGTAGAACCACATACTTCATCCCTTCAACACCACCACATCCCTCAGACCGCGCAGTGCCATAATCTCCTGCAACAGGGTTCATCAGACTTACAGAGAGAGAGTAAGGGGGGCATATAAGTTGCAGTTTCACCCAGAAGCAGCTACAGTAATCTTCCCCCAGAACAAACTCAAAGAAAACCTGTTCCAAACTCCCCAGTGCTGTGGTGTCTGACCTAAGACAGATGCAAGAGAGAACAGAACGTTCTCTGGGTGCAGGTGACATTTACAGTCCTCACCGCTGGCGTGATAGGTGAGGGGTCAACACGAAAGTTATTTTTTTTAAGAGATCTTATATGTGGTGACACCAAAGAAGCTGAAACTATAGTGAACTAGGTTCTGTTTTCATTTTACAATTTTCTTTGGTTGACATGTAGTCAGGCTGTCACAGATAACAAAAAATTACACATAGAATGACGCAACATAGACTAATATAAGACTGTGATAAGGTGATCTAGAGGTGACAAAGTGCTATAGGTAAATAATATATATACAGTGCTGTACAAGATGTATCTAAAATGTCCATTCAATAGACATCAATCTCTATACACTTGAATCTCCAATCCATACACAGTTCTGCTTTTCATTTGGGGTGGAGAGAGTATTTGCACGTCGACGTTTTGACCCAAGTGGTGCGTGATTCAAGAGGATTCACAGCAGGTCTTCTTCAGGACAAGGGGGACAGCCGGTGGGGTTAGAAGCCAAAGACCTGATGAAAGTTTCAATTGTTCGAGCCACCCGTGGTTTGAAAAATACAGTCAAATTCTAAAAGCAGTGATGGTGATGAGTCACGTCAACTGCAGCGTAAGTCTGAAGGCTCTGGCCGACCGGCGGAGAAATGAACAGCCGTGAAGGCTGTTTTTTTCCAACCCCTGGTGGTTCCACAGCGATGTATTCCCTAATTTTTGGCAAGAATCCAACCACGGGTGGATCGATCAATTGAAACTTTCAACTGAAAACATAACTATACTTTTCAGGAATATGGCACAGTGTCTACTGGTCACTGGGGGCAAGAGACCTGATGTTTGTAAATGCAACACTTTGAAATGGGAGAAAAGTAGAACGAAAAGTTCATTATTAAGAAAACTCTTAATTTAAATGTTCTCCCATTTAAAATCAATCAGAGCCATTATTTTGCTTTCATGCTCCAATATTGATTTGACACAGACTTTTATTTAAGAGTTAAATACCTCAGTTCTTCACCTCTATGCCCCAGCCCTGGTCATAAATCTGACTGAGCCCTGCTTATTATCAGGCCCTGCTATCTGCAGCTTGATAGTAATAATGTAAAATAAACACAGACTTAAATTAGCTTTAAAAGTAAAATGTGACCCAGTGCTTATTTAAAAATTGAACTCAAGTGCTGCAAGGTACTCTGAAGATGTTTGAGAGCTACTGATAGTTCATCATCATCCGGCTGGAGGCACCTGATTTACACACTTTTATGATTTATTGCATCCCGTGTGTGATGTAATGAACTCTGACACCCAACACTGGGATGAATAGCGCTATAAAAGAATGAAATAAAAAATACATTATTAGGTGCCATTTAATCATTATTAGTGTATTTACGCATACACACAGATAAATCTTGCTCTCTTACAGTGCATGCACATCTCTTACACGAGGGTTGAACAAAGTAAAAAACCTGCTATCAAGACATAATTTATCTAAATTGCTTGTGAAGTGGTAAGGTATATATATATCTATGTCTTTGTTTCCTTCCTTTGCATGAGAATCTAGGTGTTAGGCTCTATATGGGTCCTAGCCAGGATGATACTTGAACTAAAGAAGGACAGATGGTCCTTTAACTCCTTCGCTGCGGGGGATAATCCCCCGCTGGGCTGGGGGGGAGGGGACGCGCACAGCGCCCGCATGCTCATGACGAGCTGAGCTCGCCATGAGCTACGGCGCTCCTGTGCTCATGACGAGCTCAGCTCGTCCCAGGTGTATTGCCTCCCGTAGAACGCTTAGCACAGCGGGGGAATTCTCCCCGCACCTGAGCGTTCCACGGGCCATGACGAGCTGAGCTCGTCATGAGCACCGGAGCACCGTGGCTCATGATGAGCTCAGCTCGTCATGAGCATGGGAGGGGTTAAATCAGGCCTTTGTTTGTTCCCGGCTGGAAGTGAAAATAAGAATGCCCCCTGCAGGTTGCTGCATCAAACGGAATGCAGACAATGTGCGGGAACTGCTGAATTGTCTCTTAGTGTCGGAAAATGACACCAGGACAAATTCAGCATATTTACATAATTTGGCCTGACACCAGATTCAGCCCAGAAATAGCTGCAGGAACTGGGATTTGTGATCCTCTTACTTCCCAGTACTGGCCCCAGCTCCAAAGATGATGGGTCGAAACAAGCAACACAAGAAAAACCAAAATACCAAACATCAAAGGAAATGATGACTGTCTTTTTCTACCTAGCCATAGGCTAGAGGCATTTCCTTAGTAGATAAGGGTTGACAGCACAGTTGTTGCTTGGCCTTATATGATCAGCAGACAAAAATGATTTAAGAAGTGCTAATGAAAGAGGGGCTTGAATACAAGATCTCATTAGGCAGATGGTAAGTGCTTCCACTAAACAAAATACTATTATTGCACTTTTTGCCTGAGAAAGCTAATTCTCAATACAGCTGCCCATGGTCAAGCTGATCCTGCTGCTATGAAACGTTATGATAAAGGCAGAAGCTCTGACATATTTATTTTGAAAGCATCTGTTAAAGTGCGTTTCAGTGTGCGTGTTTTTTTACTCTATATTAGGTTGCTCAAAGGCATTTGTTATATGAAATGTCATAGATTACGCTAGTAGTTAAGGATACCCCATCTGTCAAATGATAGCAATAAAAGATTTACACTGTGAACACCTTATTAGGCCCCTCGAAGAGAAACAGTATTTTGCTTTGCCAGCTGTAATTTTGTATTACATTTGAAATTGTGTGACAGTATGCCTGATGGTTGTCTCGTGGGAGACCTTATGCTCAATGCAGTAGTCCTGAGTTGGTTAGGATGACAAGGCACTGATAAAGGCTGTAGGCCCTGTGGAAAAGGTATGTTCAATGGCATATGTCCGATTTGTTAAATATGAAAAGTTAAGATAAAGCAGTAGACCTGGATTATTCATAGTGAGAAGCATTTGTTAAATCATATAGGCTGTAAACAGTGAATGGTTCCGACTTTTGTGCTCGCTCTGCCCCCGGATATCGGTATCCGGGGGCAAAGCCAGCACAAACGTCGGGGAATCCTCGATATGCGGCCTGCGATAAATTACCCTTGCCCCGATGAAACGCGCTGATAGAAAATACGAGGTTTAATGAAACCCCAGCCAGAAACCAAGTGGTGAATAAAATACCCACAGTAAGCACTGCACAAATAGTGTAAGTACTGATACATTTTTTAAAGTCCTGACGAATGCTCCACAGACCCGGCTGGGCGAGGAGGAGCAGAAACATGTTAACCGATTATTCTAAGTGGTATATTAGGATCTAGTCACACGGTCCATTAGTATACCCAACCTAGTTTTAATAACAAGCCACATCTTACCCTCAATAAATACTTGCTTCATGTTAGCTTGTTTTTTACCTAATCTATTTCTGGGCACGGAACTATCTCTGGGCACTACCGCGCTGGACCAGAGGTTGCCTCAGGCTTGAGGCAGGCATACAGCACACTTATCAAACCCTATGACTATGCCACAACGCGTGTGAGGGGCGGAGAAAAGATACACCGCTTAAAACAATTCATCCACCGCGTTTAAGAGGGTTTTGTAAGCAACCAAGGTAACACGGTTACAAGTGTCCATTCCACCTCTTGAAGGTGATGTATGCCTCCTAATCTCACTTGACCTATCGGCTGCCTTTGATACCGTAAATCACCCTGATTTACTTGAGACACTCAATACCCGCATTGGGATCAATGGCACAGTCCATAGATGATTCACATCTTACCTGCAACATAGTTTGCAACAAATAAAAATCAACAACTGCTTCTCAAAAACAACACTAGTTCCTCATGGTGTACCCCAAGGCTCCACTCTATCCCCGGCCCTTTTCAATCTCCTCATGGAACCCCTAGAGGTTACCCTGAACACAGCAGGGGTCAAATATCACCTATATGCTGATGACACCCAACTCTAATACAAGATTAAATCACCAGTGACATCCTACATCTGAATACCACAATAATGAAGATACAAATTTGGCTTAATATCAACCACTTAAAGCTGACCCCCAGCAAAACTGAACTACTACTTTTCTCCCCGAAAAAGAACCTGCTACCAATCCAAGTATGGCTCAAGAATGTGGATGCTCTAAACTGTTCTCTAACACTGTCCAACACCGTTAAGTCCTTAGGTATCATCATGGACAGAAACATGTAATTGAAAGGCCACATCAACAGCTCAGCCAAAGGAGTTCTCCTCACACTAAAACACCTCAAGAAAATCCAACCTTTCATTCCCCCTGAAGATTTTAAAATGGTAGTGCAATCACTTGTCCTCTCAAAACTGGATTATGGTAACGCCATCTTCACAGGAACTCCGAAAACTCACCTGGCCCCCTTAAGCTCAGTTCTGAACATGGCTGCCTGGCTAATAACAGGTTGCAATCGGTTTGAGCACATCACACCAGCCCTCAAGAGCCTCAATTGTCTCCCAATCGAAGGAAGATGTTTCTACAAGACTGCTTGCATCACCCACAAAGCCCTTCACACCCATAACCCCAACTATCTGGAGAACACACTTTCGAAAGCTGGTAGAGCCAGATCTCTAAGGAGCTGCAACTCACTTTTGCTCATACCTCCCAAACTGAAAAAGAAATCTGCCCAGACACGTTTTTTCTCTGGAAATGCTCCCACAATCTTGAATTCACTCCCTAGTGACCTGCGCTGCAACCCCTCATTTTCCTGTTTTAAACACTTACTGCTCAACAAATACTTTAGCACACACCCTAACTGAGCTATGTTCCTGATCCAGTGGGCCAAGAGAAATTCTGTCTCATATGTACAACTCTACACCCCGATACTCACCATAATTCATAAATCTATCACTAGGCCCATAATTGACTGAGACATGAATTGACCAACTGAATCTTATGACCTAATTAATCAAAACATAATATAATACATTTAATTAAGTCAAAATCATAGGCAATGGATTAACTAATGGTAACTCAAGGAAACAAACAAGTCCAGCTTGTCATTTCAAAATCTATTTTATTAACTTTATTTTAAAGCAGAATGCATTTTAAAGCGAAAACCCTTTCATTAGCAATATAATTAAGCAAAATTATTTATTAGCAAGGCACATTTAACTGGCAGTTCGAACCATACTCAGCATGAGAAAATGCTCAAACATTTAGATTATTTCTCCAAAGCCCTATTTCCCTATCTTAGCTAAAGAAAACCTAATGGGAAAAAGTAAAGTCTCAATGGATCTTACGTGAAACGAATGTCCGGCAGCATTTCTGGAGCACAGGAACGAACGAACAGTGCTCTTAGCAATGGGACAATTTTTATACCTTTTTCCTATCTAAAACTAACTAAAAGAATACAAATATTCGAGCAAGACATAACACGATTGGTCCCGGACATCATACGATGAAGTCATACGACTCTCGCATAGCAAGAGTCACGTTCCTTCAAGAGCGGCATTGTTCACAGTTTATACGTGTCACAGGCTTCCCGAGAGTTGCAACATTAAGCAAATTATTTCCTCCGTCCAAGCCTTTCCGGCACTGAATATCCTGTCCTTGGCGATAGAAGCTGAATCAAATGTCCTCAGCTTCCACACTACCTTGCTTACGAGCCTCTTTCAAAGAATATTTGCACAAAAACATTTCCACATTCAAACGTTGCTGTGCAAGGCCCACTTTTGACAGAGCTCCGGGCATCCATTTTAGAAATAGGCCACAGGCCTCTTTTAGCGTGAGTCTAGTATGCAAGGAAACACAAGACAATAATTAATTCAAGAAATTATAATTATTCTGTTACCCACCCCCTTTACTAATATTAACCCATTAGTCTATGTTACCTAGTTTTACATACAAAAGGATAAACAAAACAAACACATGAGACGACAAAACATAAACAAAAGCACATTTTAAAGAATGCACATGCTATTATTTAAGACAGCCGCAGTTAATAAACGACAAAACAAAAGACAAAGTAAATGTATTATTTAAAGCAAAATGACGAACATAACAAGAGCACAAATGATTAAACCCGCGTGTTTATGTTGGTGCACATTAATCTAGGTTGTGTCAGTACAAAACGTGCAAATCATGCAACACTCATTAGTATATTAATATTATGGGAGTTTCATTTTGCTGCGTACTTTTATTCAGAATTAATTCTGAAAGTGCGCTCCATCAACTCCCTCATCTGGTGATTTAAAAATCACCAAATAAACCCAAACATTTATACTAAATTTTACTTTTTAGTAATGTCATATAATGATCTCTCTCTGTATTAGTAAATCTAAACTCCTGTTTTATCAGTCTGTCTGGAACTCATCCATTTCTATCTCCTTCTCCTGAGCTTTTCTGAGTTTATAAATCCTCTTTTTCTCCCTCACATGCTTCTTTCTCTTGTGAATCATGCAACTTATTTTTAACAAAAGTGTCACTATAACAATGACTATTACAGGGTAAAGCACTTTGCCAATGATTGAACTGCCAATGACTGCAAACCACTCCTTGATTGCCCCAAACCTTTTTGCCAAACGTTCAGAAAAACTGTCACTTTCCATGGGTTCTACTTCTGAGTGAATTTCTGTAATATTTCTAATTAGTAATTCAATGTTCTGACTCTTATCTGGGATAGATGTGCAGCAATGCTGAACATGCAAAATCCCACAGACTCCTCCCTCTTTTGCTAGGAGAACGTCTAAAGCAAGCCGGTTTTGCATAACCATGCTTCTAGTAGCAATGAGCTCTGTATTGACCAACTGGAAACCACCTGAAGTATCAGTGGACAACCTGTCAACAATTGTGGAAACCTTTCTGATTTTAATTGCATTCAGGGTAAATCCCACCATAGGAATTATTGCACCAAATATATCTCCCATGATTTCTGAAAAACTTTCTCTTTTGAATCTATTAAGGTGTTTGTCAATTTCAAATGATCCTTCTCCATTCCTGTCAACATGGAAAATTTTAGGAAAGACAAGACCAAGGTAACATGTGCCATACCAATGGTCAGGAAGACTGAAATATGCTTTGTTTCCACAAAAAAAAATTCCTGGGAAAATTGGGTCATTACCACCTTTAAATCCCCATCCCCCTACAATTCGGTTGGTGTCTTCGCACTGGCTAGCACCGACAAAATAATTGTCGTAAAGCGTGTTATCTCTTCTAATGCAAAGCTTTCCACTAACTGGCTCATCTATGTGAATAGCAGCAAATCTATTTTCACCATTAAGTTTCTCGTCCTCGATTTGCCAAAACTTGGATTTAGTTTGTTTCAGCATTTCATTCCTCTTATAAATTGCTCTCCTCTCCTCAACCTGATCAAGGAAAGATCTTTCTTCATCCCTCATTTTGCAAGTTAAATTATTCTTATAAGTTCATTTGTTACCAGGAAGAATTCCCTCATCTGCTTAGCAGGCCTAGCTTTGTTAAGACTATGCACAATTTTCAAGTTAGCAAAAATCTCATCAAAATCGGAATAATAGTATTCCAGACGACCAGTTTGATAGAACAAGCTTGATATAACACTGCATGTTATTCCATAAGTAAGGGGAAGCATATTATACTTGACCCCTTCCGAAACTGAAGTAGGAAGCTTAACACACACATAGCAATCCTTAACATCCATGACTCTAACATACTCCGATGGATATCTGGTTTATGCTCAATGACTCTGTTAGTTTTTCCTGCAACATCATGATCAGCTTGTTTTGATTCAGCTTTGCTTGTCATATTTATCTTATAATCCTCCCTATTAATGCCAAAAGGGAAAATGACTGCTAAAACTAACCACCCTAGAATAATTAAAATCACACAAATAGAAGACATTTTACAACATCTTCTAAAAATTGCACACCTAGAATTATCAGCATTAGGCATCTTTCCTCAACTTAAACTAAACAAAAATTTAAAACTTGAAATTAGTATGTAACACACCAACACACCCCCCCCTTTAACATTTTTTTTTTAGTAACCTTCTAACAGATTTTCTTCGACCTTACGTCCATAAAAAAAATATTCAGCTAACACAATTTCTTCGCCCTTGTGTCACCTAACACAATTTCTTCAGCCTTATGCCAAAAGCAAACCTCAATTTTAACTAAACGTAAATCATTCTCACTATTTTCTTCCAAATCTTCTTGACTGCTACTAGTAACCTCAACTACTGGTGGGATAATTATGTAGGCCCACTCTGGAGACTTGTACTTCTGATTTGGTTTTAATGGCCTTTTACTTTTTCTGTTAATAACTTCAATTTTCTTTCCAATTTGTTCTTTCTTGTCTAATTCACCCTTTTGACTAGAAATTTCGTTGACCTGTTCTTTCGATCTGTTAACTAATTTGAATTTCAAGTCTTCTTTTGGCCAAACATCACCTTTTCTCAAAAGTTTCTTCTTAGGCTCAATTTCATTGCACTCAGCTTTCCAAGCTCTTTTCCTGAATCTTCTTATTTCAGACTCTTCATCACTGTCATCCGAATCAGTTTCAGAGATTTCAATACTGTATCTAGGAACTTCTTTACTCGGCAGCTTCACTCCGTTAGGAACAACATCTCTGTAGCTGGTACTTGGCAATTCGTTCTCTTCTTCCGGAATTACTTCCAACTTCCCAGTTCCAGAATTCCCGTTCCTGCTTTCAGAGCTTCCAATCTGCTTTTCAATACCCTTCTGATCTTGAATCTCTTCTGACACAGTTTCTTTTTCAGTATTCTTTTCTAGAGCATCTTCATCATTCTCTGAATCAACAACCTCGTCTTGCGCTATTCCCCTAGCGAACTTCGCTCATTCTTTCCTCATGGCTATGGCTGTCGCACTGTATTCCCTGGTCGTTACCATGGGAAATCCCGTTGCCCGGGTTGTGGCTGGCGCCCGACCCGCTCGCTCTTCTTACGGCCGAGCAACAACATCTCTAGTATGGGCTTCGGGTGCATGCTATTGAACACCAGGTCAGCTTGCAAACATGCGCAGGACATCTATGAGCTTCTCGATGTAGATAAAGCACTATGCCTCATGCTTAATGAGACATGGTGGGGTGACTCTTCTAACCCTGACGTCGCTTTGGCAATCCCGCCCGATTACAACATCTTCAGAAAGGACAGAGCCAACGGAAGGGGAGGTGGAGTAGCGCTAGTGGTCCGGAAAGGAACCCCCTGCGAGATCCTGCCAGCTATTGACATCCGAGGCTCGGAGACCCTAGCCTTCTCTATCACTCTTTCGCCCCACCAATCCTTTAAGGGACTGCTTGTATACAGGCCACCTGGTTCTCCCGGCACCTTCTTTGAAGATCTGGATATGGTGCTGGTGGAGTTGGCCCTGAAAGCCGAACACTTCATCGTGGCTGGCGATTTCAACTTCCGGATGGATGATTCATCCGACCCGGCGGCCGCCAAACTTTCAGAGGCGCTGACCCCGCTGGGGCTCATCCCCTACTTTCAGGAGCCTACGCATGAGAAGGGGCATACCCTTGACCAGGTCTTTTCGTCTGTCCCTCTCGAGGGTATAGAGATCACTCCTGTCCTATGGTCTGACCACTTTCTTGCCAAATTTGTGATCAAGGGCATAGTTAAATCAGTGCCTATCCCGGCACATCAACAGGGTCGTGTCCACAGGGCTTTCCATCGTGTAACCCCGGAGATGCTGGCCCAGGCAGCTGAGGCCCACCCCTGCCTTCTCTCAGGTGATCTAGACAGGGATCTGCAGACCATGCAAGACTGGTTATTGGATAGGCTAAACGATCTTGCCCCGGAAGTAACATCTCGCCCGACACCGAAACGGGTCTCTGCGCCTTGGTTTACCGCTGCACTGTCGGCTACGCGGCAGCAGTGCAAGGTAGCCGAAAGAGCCTGGCGGGCACAATATGACACTGTTGCCAAGTTGACATATAAAACGGTGGTTAAGGCCGATCACCGGGACATCCGTCTGGAAAAAAAAGCTTATCTAGCCAGGAGAATTGATGCTGCTTCCAACTCCTGCAAGGAGATTTTCTCCATTGTGAGAGAATTCACCTCACCTTGGTCTAACACCTCGGACCAAAAACCATCTGGTACCTGGGCCACGGACCTTGCTGACTTCTTCACGAGCAAGATCCAACGCATTCAGGAGTCATTCCTGGCACCAGTGTCTGCGGGCCAGACTGAACCCGACATCACCACACTGCCACAGGCCGGGCCAGGGGCGACGTTGAGTGTGTTTCCTTCTATCTCTGCTCCGGACTCCCTGGCTCTTATGGGCAATTTAAAATCGGGTTCTCCCCTTGACCCATGCCCTGCTAAATTTCTGGCGAAAGTTGCGGAGGTGATCAACCCGTTGGCTAATCCGCTCTTAAATCTTTCGCTGAGGCTCGGTGTGGTCCCGCAGACCTGGAAGCAGGCGATGGTGATTCCCTTGCTCAAAAAACCTGGTCTAGATCCGAAGGCCCCGGTTAATTATAGGCCCATCTCTCTGCTGCCGGCCCTCACGAAGATTCTGGAAAAGCACGTCCAAGGCGTGCTCTCCAACTTTCTTGAATCTAATGAGATCCTGCACGCCACCCAATCGGGCTTTCGTCCCCATCTCAGTACTGAGACAGCGCTCCTGGAGGTCTCGGAAACCATTAAAGGGGTTCTGGACTCTGGGGGCAAAGTCATGCTGGTGATGTTAGATCTGTCGGCGGCGTTCGACACCGTTCCCCATGATGGTCTTCTCGCTAGACTTTTCGAGATAGGCCTACGGGGGACGGTGTTCGACTGTTTTTCCTCTTTCCTAGCCGGCCGCCGGCAGTCGATCTGGGCCCCGCCGGATTCCGCCGTGATGCCGCCTCTGGGAGTCGGGGTCCCTCAGGGCTCTATTTTGAGCCCGACCCTCTTTAACATCATTATGACCCCATTGGCGGCGTTGGTGGAGTCGCATGGTGCCCAGATCGTATCCTATGCGGACGACACCCAGCTCCTCTTCTCTTGTAAGAGAGGAGGCGACTTTGATGGGGAGAGTATTCGGGATTGCCTTGGGGCTGTTTTTCACTGGTTCCATCTAAACAGCCTAAAGTGCAATTCCGACAAGTCCGAAGTACTCTTCTTTGGGTGCGACACAGAACCAGATTGGCAGACCTGGTGGCCACGGGATATGTTCCCTCCGTCCTGCTCCTCTCAGGTTGCTAAGAATCTGGGGGTGAAGATGGATAACAGGCTTACCTTGAAATCCCAGATCCTGGGGGTGTCGGGCATTTGCTTTGGCATCCTCAGGATGCTGCGGAGGTTTCTTCCTCTGTTATCCGTGGAACATAGGACGCTGACTGTCCAGGCTCTGATTGGGTCCAGGTTGGATTATTCCAACGTTCTTTACCTGGGCCTCCCAGAGTACTTGTTGCAGCGGCTTCAAGTGGTACAGAATGCCGCTGCCAGGGCAATCTTTGGCCTTAGCAGGCGCTCCAGGGCCTCGGGCTTGCTGGCAACTTTACACTGGCTTCCTATCCGCAAGAGGATCGCCTTTAAGGCGCTGTCCTTGGCCTACAAAGCTCTTCACAAGGAGGGAGCCAAGTACCTCCAAAAGAGACTGGTCTTTTATCATCCGACCAGGTCTCTGAGGTCGGAAGCCCTGCACCTTGCTGTTGTCCCCCGGGTAAAGAAAGCGCGCCTCGGAGGCCGCTCCTTTGGACTGCTGGCATCTCAGCTGTGGAACTCTTTACCACTGGCCCTGCGGGGAGCCACCAGCCTACTGGCTTTTAGGAAAGGCCTTAAAACTTGGCTGTTCACTCAGTAGCCGGTCTTCCGTGAATCTCTGGCCCACTCTTCTGTTAGTTTTTTATCTGGTGTTATGTTTGTATGTTGCAGTATTGTCTCTTTCTCCAATAAAGCGCCGGGACACTCTTTTTGAGTAGCCGTGCGCTATAGAAATAAATAAATAACATAACATAACATAACAACAACGATATCTAGATCTTTTTCATTTGATGCTTGATTCGGTTCTGAGTTTTCCAGATGTCGACTTCTCTGTCGATCTTCAGAATCTGGATTTTCAGGTTCTTCTTCTTCTGAATCTGAATCTGCTGTAGTCTCGTCACTGTCTTCGTCAGGGTTATCAGGTGCAGGTACACGAAGGGTATGACTTGCATGCACCCACCTTTGTAGACCTCTGCATTTAACAGCATTTGTTGTGACTAAAATCGCTTGCCTTGCTTTCTGCCACCTGGGTACCAAACAGTTCCTCCTCCGATGAACTTTTGTTCTGACCCAATCTCCTGGCAATAGATCATGAGCTTGCTCCTTTTCTTTTGAAATCACATTTGTTCCCACCTGATGGAATGCAGAAGTCACTACATCAGAGAGCTGCATACAATAATCTAAGATTGCACTGTCATTTATTGCTAACAACTTTCCAACTGGAATATAAGCCTGCCTCATTACTCTTCCCATGAGAATGTCATGAGGGCTAAGACCTGTTTTCTTATCTGGAGTACTTCTCAAAGACATCAAAACAAGTGGAAGTGCTTCAGTCCATTTAATTCCTGTAGCTAAACACATTTTTGAAATTCTGTTTTTGATTGTGCCATTGATTTGCTCAACGACACCTGATGCTTCTGGCCTGTAAGCACAATGTAGCTTTTGTTTAATCCCAAATGCTTCACAAATTAATTCAATCAGTCTATTTTAAAAAATGTGTGCCACGATCACTTTCAATAGTTACTGGAAAACCATATCTAGGTATGATCTCCCTTAAAAGCAATTTTGCCACAGTGATTGAATCATTATGACGAGTTGGGAACGCTTCCACCCATCTTGAAAACAAACAGACAATCACAAGCACATACCTGAGCTTATTGTGTTGTGGCATGTCAATGAAATTCATCTGTAACCTAGTAAAAGGACCACCCTCCCGACCTATGGTTCCCATGCTTACAACTGTTTTTATGTTTGGATTGATTTGTTGGCAGATCAAACAACGTTGGCAAAGCGACTCTGCAATAACCCTAAATTTTGGATTATACCAAGTCTCCCTGAACTGTCTGATCATTGTGTCTCTTCCTAAATGACCTGGTCCATGGTACATCCGTGCCATGTCAGCAATCATGCAATTAGGCATAACAGGTCTTCCATCTTTGTAAACCCAAATTCCATCTTCCTCCTGCTGTCTACAACCTTCCTTGAGCCATGTGTTTTTCTCCTCATCATTTGCCTCATCTTGTAAGTCTTTTACTCCCTGCCATGTTTCTACCACAGATATTAGCATGAGAGAGTTCATTATATGCTCATTGTCCTTCTCCCGATTAAGTGAAAGATTGTTTTTTGCACAGTATCATGCAGTCTCATCTGCAAAAGCATTTCCTTTAGTAATGTAACCTTGACCTTTTTTATGTGCACTGCATTTAACCACAGCTATTTTTTCTGGTAACTGAATGCCATCGATCAGTCTTTTAATTAATTTTGCATTCCTGATTGGAGTTCCTGCAGAGGTTAAATAACCTCTCTGAGACCAGAGCTAACCATAATCATGGACTACGCCATATCCATACTGACTATCAGTCACTATGGTAACTTTTTTCCCTGCAGCTTTTTCACAGGCACGAATTAAAGCAACTAATTCTGCTACTTGTGCTGAACGAATTCCTTCAAGAGTTGAACCCTCAACTATCCCAGAAACTGTGCAGACTGAATATGCTGCTCTCAGAATGCCTTCATCTGTTCTTAAACAAGAGCCATCAACAAAGTAAACAATGTCTGACTCTGGTAAAGGCACATCTTTAATGTCTTTTCTTGGTTTGGTACAGTATTCCAAAACATCCAAACATTCATGATCCACATCATCATCATCAGGAACCACATTATCTGGTAAAAGTGTAGCTGGATTGAGATTAAGACATCTCGCAATGGATACATTATCTGATCCCAGAAGAATTTTTTCATATTTTGTCAATCTGTTACTAGACAGGTGTTGTGTTTTATTTCTGGTAAGAAGTGTTTCAACTGAATGAGGTACATATACTTTTACAGGGAACTCCATTATGATTCCTTCACTTTGCTCCAGGCTTACACTTGTTGCAGCCACTGCTTTTAAGCAACCTGGGAATGCTTTAGCAACAGGATCAATAACAGCTGAAAAGTAAGCTATGGGTTTTCTCATCTTTCCATGTTTCTGAATGAGAACTGATAAAGCACAACCTTCCCTTTCACTGCAGTACAGTTCAAATTCCTTATCATAGTCAGGCATACCCAATGCTGGTGCTTCACAGAGACTTTTCTTTAGCTTTTCAAAAGCCTCCAATTCTGTTTTTGTCAAAACAATCGGGTCCTTTATGTCTGCCTTTGTTAATCTTTGCAAAGGTCTTGCAATTACTGAAAACCCACAAATCCATTGGCGACAATAATCAACCATTCCTAGAAACATCCTGATCTGTCTTTGAGTTGTTGGTGGTTGTATTGCTCGAATCATTTTTATTCTTTCAATTGTCACTTGTCTAATTCCCTTTGCAATTCTGTGACCAAAATATTTAACCTCTTGTTTGCAAAACTGTAGTTTTGCGGGTGACACTTTATGCCCTTCATCTGCCAAGCGATTCAGAAGTGTAACGGTGTCAGTCACACAATTTTCTCATGTCTTTCTTGCAATCAGAAGATCATCAATATACTGGACCAATGTCGACTCTCCAGGTAATTTTAAATCTTCCAGGGATTTCTTTAATAACTGATTAAAGATAGACGGACTCTCAGTATACCCTTGAGGGATACGACACCCTGCTAATATGCGATCCTGGAACCGAAATGCAAAAATTTGCTGGCTATCTGGATGCAATGGAACTGTAAAGAAGGCATTACATAGGTCAATGACCGTGTACCATTCTGCATCATGCGGAATCTGATATAAAATTACCGCTGGAGTTGGTACGACTGGACAGCAAGAAACAACTATTTTATTAACCTTTCTCAGGTCCTGAACTATTCTGTACGTTCCATTTGGCTTTTTAATACCCATAATCGGTGAATTACATGGGCTGCTCTCAATTTCTCTCAAAACTCCTTGCTTAATGAATTTTTCAATTACAGGAATTACACCTTCAATTGTTTCAGGTTTCATTTTGTACTGGGGAATGTTTGGAAAATCTATTCCCTGTCTCACAGTAATTTTTACTGGGTCCACATGTTTCATTAAACCCATTTCATCACCAGTTAGATCCCAAATTTTTGGATTTACTGTCTCTTTCAGTTCCTCAGGTAAATTATTTTTATCAAAAGCAGGAAACATTTTATTTTCTTCATCAACCCTTAATAGTGTCAATTTGTACAAACCATCTTCTTCTAGAGTTTGAAGCTCAATACCCTCTGGTGAACAATACATTTTACAATTCATCTTGCATAGCAGATCCAGGACTGCTGTTACAGACAACAAATCTGTGTTTGTCTTTGTAATTCCCAATTTCTACATCCACAGGTTTTGTCAAATTCGTTTTAATCTGCTGATTAGCTACACCAATTACCTGGATAGAATCACCCGAGAGAGGAAGATTTTCAATTTCCACTGATCTAACAGTAGAATGGGTAACACCAGTATCCACAAGAAAAGTGATATCTTTGTCATTCACTTTACCATTTACAAATGGACCTGTGGTACCGAAAATTATGGACCCTGCTATAATGTGGTACCGAAGCCCAACACTCGTGTCAGAAAATATCATCGTACCATGACGAATTTGGTATCGGCAGACCGGTAATGATTAGGACATTATACCTGTGCATTTGCGTCGTGATCGAGTGCTGCAATCACCTTAAAATCGTAGTTTCTGACTTGAACCCTCGGGTTCCATTTTGTGAGCGGCATCCATCTTGTGGTTGCCCTTACATAGTCAATTGACCAAGGCCGAATTCGAGCTGAAAGGACACGTAGACCTTTGCTGACTCCTCTGTGACCTGGCCGAGCTGACTCCACTGCCTCCAGCCAAACCTGTTCGGGCAGTCCCCATCCCAAATGGCCGAGCGAGATTAGCATCAAGGCACAACATGTCATAAACCATTCACCGCATACAAACCACGCCTTATCATACACACACCTGTCCCTGTTTCTTCTTTGTGGCTAGTTTTACAAGGAGGAGGTGCCCGAATTTATTGGGGTTTCATCGATATCTGATGGAAGTTCTGGGCCTGGCTGGGTAATCTATCACAAACTGGACAAACGAAAATAAGGGCTGGCCATCATGACTCTTCTTTTTCATTGTTGTGAAAATATGTATATGACCATACTGTAAAACAAAGAATTCTTGCCTGAAGCTGATATTTTTCTATAAAAGGAGAAGGCTGGTTCTGTAAAAACGAACAGTCTCCTGAGAATATACACACTGTGCTGTTGTACTTCTAGGACGCTTGTTACTTGGTTGCAGCCAATGAAACTCGATCCTTGACATCACCTAGAAGACTCTTTGTTTCTGTGGTCCAGAACAGGAAGAACTCAAGAGGTCTCTGGGTGTTCCCCCTGGCACCGCCGGGTTCCTAAAAACCCGGTACCTCAGACCTGACTGATCTACCTCAAGTGTGGCTCCAAGCACACACACTTCTTCCTCCCTCAGGCACCGTCATGAGTAATCCTCTGAGTCACTGCTCTCGTTTTCTTTTAACCAAAATTGTTGAGAGACATTTGACACATTTACTTTTTGTGATCTTTTTACCTGTTCAGCTCCGCAGAAACCCGTCTCTGGATTGTATCTTTGTGTATTCATGCAATTTGGCAAAGGTGGCTGTGGAATTTGGTTTTGTTGAATCAATTGTTTCTGCTGATTCGCTAACTGTCGCTGTAGCTGTTGCTGCTGACTTATTTCATTTAACTGTCGCTGAAGCTGTTGCTGTTGCTGCTGATTTACCTCACTCTGCATCTCTGGATTTAATGATGATTTTTTTAAATTTCTGGGCGGATTTTTACACTCACGCTTCCAGTGTCCAATTTCGCCGCAATTAAAACAAGGTAACTTTTGTTTTAGCTCTTCAAGATTTATATTAAATTTTGGCTTATTTGAAAAGTTCCCTTTGAACTTGCCTGGATTCTGGTTCTGCTGAAAGTTTTTATTTTCTAATGCTGCTATCTGCTGCTCAGCTACCTTCACTTGTGCCCACATTGCCTTTTCCTTGAGTTTCTTCTGCTTTGCTTCTAATTCATCACTGCAATGGTTTCCCTTTCTCAGGATGTCATCAACTGAAAGTGCTTGCCAACCAACAATTCCAGTCCTAATCATATCCCCTATCTCAGGTCTCAGGTCTCAGGCCATAAACAAACCTGTAAATGAAGTGGCTCATGTCACTTTCACTTAATTTTTCATAGCCACTGTATTGTTTAAATACCAGGAGCAATCTTCATAATAAGAATGAACTGATTCCTTTGGTTCCTGGTTAGTTCTGTCAATTTTAACCCAATCTACTTCTTTTGCAGGAATCTTGTCTTTTAGCCAAACAATTACTTTGTCATAAAAATCCATGACAATGTCTGAAGGAGCGCCTGTTACTTTATGCCGCTGCGGTTCCTCCATGGGCCAGTTAACAGAAATTTTGCATTCTGTCCAAAGATCTGACGGGACAACAATGTCAAAGAAACCATCAAGATCAATCCACAGAACTTTTGAGACTTTAATAAATCTGTCAACCTGACGATACCATTCCACTGGCTTTTCTCTCAGCCGAGGAAAATCATTTGTGAACAGTAATATATCCTGTCTTGTCCATGGAACATGAACATAACCCCCACCAGCTATTTCCCTCATTGGAAATTCGCCAAAAACTTCTCCCCTGTCTCTCTTTTCTTCTTCTCTCTTCTTTGTCCATTTAACTCTCCATTTACTTAAATCACCTAATATTTTTAAAAACACAATCAATTCTTTTATATGGGTTATTCTGCCTGTAGTATTTAGATTCTCTATATCTTTCTCAGAAAAATCCACTCCGTAATGCTTTTGTAATTGCTTCTGGCGAGTTAAATCTATCTCCAATTCAGCAGCCACCTCTTCAAACTGTTCATATTTATTTTTAGTTTTCCACTGAATACTTTTGCAAATGAAAAGCAGTTCATCATCCTGATATTGCTTCAAACAGTCAGTACCAATTGTGCCAATAATTAATTCTTCTAAATCTGCTTTTAATTTTGCAACATCAAGTTGTTTAGACTCAGGAACTTGTGTTAAATCTGTTCTATTTATAGAACCAGAATCTGATTCTGCAGCTGATGGTGTAACATTTGACAATCCTTGATTTAAAGTTAAATTTGGCATTGTTTTATCTTTATGAATTTCTGTTAACTCAGAATAAAAATTTTCAGCCACTTTTTGAATTTCTGCATTTAAAGGATTCGTTATAACAGAATGCCTGTTCTCACTCTGATCAAAAACTGGTACAACAGGACCAATTGTAACTGGAACTGTCACTGCTTCCATGCCTTTTGTCAATTGTTGAATTAATTCTCCCTTTGCTTTAAAATAATCTGTTATATTTGGTATATCTTCAGGCAATGTCCTTTTATCATTTCTCTGGAAATTATTTCTCGAATTAGAATTTTCTCTTGGGGATTTTGTTTTACTTCTCGATCTCCCTCTATCAGGTAATTTCATAAACCTGGGTGAATCTTCAATTTCCCTAGGCGCACTAGGAGAAATACCTGGAAGACTCCTTGGAGTAGAATGTGAACAACCTGGCTGATAAGGTGGAGGACTATTTAACATATCCTCTAAAACTGCATCATCTAATTCTTGATCAAGATTATCTTCTTTCTGAGAATTCTTTTGACCTGATTCTACAACCATCTCCAGTACCGGATACAATCCTTCATGCATGTCTCCTTTCCTCCAACGTCGCACTTTATCTTGGTGGGTTTCCCAATATAAACCTCTCGGTGCTCCCCAATTTTCTCGCTCAAGTTCCATCATTTCAACTTCCCATTCAACTAAAGCTTCAAATTGAGTGGGTCTGGGTCTTGGTGAAAGAGCCATCATTTTATCTCTTAAAGTTTATTAAAACTTTAACATTAAATGACCCATCCTCCGGCCAGGCTAAAACACCATCACCTCTAGTGTATTGCATCCAATTTTCAAACCAGAGAATGGTATGATAACCATATTCTCCTTCCATATATGCTGTGGGTGTTTTATATTTATGAAGTAATTTTCCACCACGCGCTTCAATTTTCTTGTCAGGATTAAATACATTTTTAATTTTCTGAAACCATGAAGGCTTTTTCTCTTCTTTATACCAATAACTCATGTTTTAAAATCAAATCGTATAATTTAGAAAAGATCGTAAATATTTTTCTGTTGTTCCGCTGCTCTAACCAATCCGTGCGCGAAACTCACCAACAAGCCAATCAGGTTAAGCTGTGTTACCACCTTGCTCAACCAATGAGAAACCAGTTTCCAGAAATGACCAATCAGCTAACAGCTCGGTTAGATCACGTGAACCAATCAGCGTACTTGCTGTGACGTATGTGAACCAATCACAGCGCGAACCCTGTGACGTACACTGCCGCTGCACCGAAGCTGCGCATGTCAGTGTCACTCCGTAAACTCACCCCTCCTTTACAAAATATTTTCACAGCGCCATTTTAAACAATTCTTTTCAACAAATTTTAGTTAATAACTACAGAAAAACAAACCATTTGTTCGTTTCGCTAAACAAAGTGATAGTTTTACCAGATATTCAAGAATTCACTCTCGTGAAATAGACAACACTATTTTCACAAAAACAATTTTTCAACTTTCATACGAGAGAAACCTATTCATGCAAACATGAAATCTTCGGTAGGACTTTAACCAACCAATAGATATCCAGAAACGCCAGTAAGAATAGACAACGCTACTTTACCCTTCACACAAGCTCGGAAAAAATCCTACTACTTTTTTCACAACGAGTTTTAAAACGGGCTCCTAGTCCCTATACTCAGAGCTACGATTTCATATACAAACCTCACTATTCATGCAATCTATCATACCTAAATCCCTAAACTTATGTTGTACGTCCACAACACTTAGTGATATTTCTGTACCACTAATTTGAAACGAAACAAATGAACTGTGTAACTTCAGCTGTCACACTACTCTGCCGGCACATAGGCTTTTCACACTGCTGGAAAAACCTTTCAACAACAAATAACAACTAGACAAAACTTAACATGTGTTAAACATGTATCCTATGTAATTACCATGTAACATGTATATTACCATAGTAACCGAACTCTGCTACCAGGAATTTGATCCATTGGGCCAAGAGAAATTCTGTCTCATATGTACAACTCTACACCACGATACTCACCATAATTCATAAATCTATCACTAGGCCCATAATTGACTGAGACATGAATTGACCAACTGAATCTTATGACCTTAATAATCAAAACATAATATAATACATTTAATTAAGTCAAAATCATAGGCGATGGATTAACTAATGGTAACTCAAGGAAACAAACAAGTCCAGCTTGTCATTTCAAAATCTATTTTATTAACTTTATTTTAAAGCAGAATGCATTTTAAAGCGAAAACCCTTTTATTAGCAACATAATTAAGCAAAATTATTTATTAGTAAGGCACATTTGACTTGCAGTTCGAACCATACTCAGCATGAGAAAATGCTCAAACATTTAGATTATTTCTCCAAAGCCCTATTTCCCTATCTTATCTAAAGAAAACCTAATGGGAAAAAGTAAAGTCTCAATGGATCTTACGTGAAACGAATGTCCGGCAGCATTTCTGGAGCACAGGAACGAACGAACAGTGCACTTAGCAAGGGGACAATTTTTATACCTTTTTCCTATCTAAAGCTAACTAAAAGAATACAAATATTCGAGCAAGACATAACACGATTGGTCTAGGACATCATCCGATAAAGTCATACGACTCTCGCATAGCAAGAGTCACGTTCCTTCAAGAGCGGCATTGTTCACAGTTTATACGTGTCACAGGCTTCCCGAGAGTTGCAACATTAAGCAAATTATTTCCTCCGTCCAAGCCTTTCCGCCACTGAATATCCTGTCCTTGGCGATAGAAGCTGAATCAAATGTCCTCAGCTTCCACACGACCTTGCTTACGAGCCTCTTTCACAGAATAATTGTAGAAAAACATTTCCACATTCAAACGTTGCTGTGCAAGGCCCACTTTTGACAGAGTTCCGGGCATCCATTTTAGAAATAGGCCACAGGCCTCTTTTAGCGTGAGTCTAGTATGCAAGGAAGCACACGACAATAATTAATTCAAGAAATGATAATTATTCTGTTACCCACCCCCTTTACTATTATTAACCCATTAGTCTATGTTACCTAGTTTTGCATACAAAAGGATAAACAAAACACAAACACATGAGACGACAAAACATAAACAAAAGCACATTTTAAAGAATGCACATGCTATTATTTAAGACAGCCGCAGTTAATAAACGACAAAACAAAAGACAAAGTAAATGTATTATTTATAGCAAAATGACGAACATGACAAGAGCACAAATGATTAAACCCGCGTGTTTATGTTGGTGCACATTATTCTAGGTTGTGTCAGTACAAAACGTGCAAATCATGCAACACTCATTAGTAAATTAATATTATGGGAGTTTCCTTTTGCTGCGTACTTTTATTCAGAATTAATTCTGAAAGTGCGCTCCATCATTCCCAAAGCTCACACCGACTCTGCCCTGACCAGTTGTAACGGTAAAATTAGTGTTTCAGCAGTCCACTATGTCTTGTACATCTTTTAGCTCAAGCGGTTCCTCTGTCTGCATACTGTAACTACCGCTGCGGCCAAACGATTTTCTTTATCTGTTTTTTTTTTGCATGTATTTCAATCTAATTATCTCGCATTGTATGTAAAGTGCTCTGATACCTTCGGGTCTAGCTAGCGCTATAGAAACTTATAAATAAAACCAAGGGATTGAACAGTAACATAGCCACTCAAATTTGAACCTCCTGTGAGATGTTGGTTAGAGTTGAAGTAAACACAGCTGTTCAAATCAAATTGACCCACCAAACGCAGACGAATCAGGGCCATGCAGGGAAGGTGCAGAATGGAACAGCTCCCGCGGTGGGAGGCCGACATAGGGGCGCGTCCTCTATCGAATCACTGAGTGCTCTGAGATAGCGTGTCAGGGGAGATAATACGTCTCTAGGTTGGGCTCGAGTAGGCATTAGTTCCCGGTATGCGTCCAGCAATTACTGACACAGCGCTGCATCACACAGCCACACCTTCCTCATAGGGGCCCGTCTCCTGCCCCAGTGGATTGCCACTGTCTGCCGAGAGACCTCAAAGGGAATCTTCTCGACATATTCTAAAAGGGCAACCACAGGTGAGCCGTCTAGGACATGGCCATTGATGTTAGTAATGTCTTTAAACACTGTTGCCCTAAAGTCACTTATCTTGGGGCACACTCACCCCAAGTGTAGAAAATCTGCATGTGGCGCATCACATTGCACACAGTGCAGGTCTTCAACTAAACCCATCTTCTGCAGATGAGCACAAGTATGAGAAAGCTGGGGTAGGAATTTAGGTCCACATACATGAACACATTGTCCCATAGACGACACAGAATGGGTAAAAACCTTTGATACATCCGGCCCTTGAAGTATATTAGCCGCAGCCAGTAATTCTGAGATAGGGCCCTAGACTGGGTGCAGCAAAAGGACCACTGCTATTTGCATATTTCAGTATGAAGCTCATCAATCCAGAGCTGTCGCTCATGGACTACCCTGGCTGGGGCAGTTTGCTGCATGCCAGAGTAAATGCAGTTTATTAATCTACACGGAGAGGTGTTAGTAAGCATTTCGTCAAGTACTGTGAATACAGGTGGAGCACGGGGGATGGAGTCATGGAGATTACGTAGAGTCGCCCTAAGCTGATGATACTTCATGGCATCTAGAAGGGATACCAGGGTGTCCTGAAACACGTGCTGGTAAATGACGAAAGAATTGTCAGGATATATTGATGAGAACGATGTTAACTTCAGCCGTCAGAGTCTCGCTTTCACTCCGGCCTCTGAGGCTGCGGGAGTCGGCAAACACACTCTTTTCCGTAGTTCATTCCATGCCCAGATCATACAAACAACCGTATCTACCTGCCGGTACGCTCTCCGGGGAGGTCTGTAAAGCACAGTCTGTAGGGAGCCTGGGGTCGCATGGTCTGCCTCAAGGGCAGTGTTGGGCTGGAACTTAATCGGATGCAGCCAAAAATGTACAAAATGCACCTGCACACTAAGAAAATGAAGTTCCATGTCTGGCACCCCAAGGCCCCCCTGTTCAAAAGGAAAGGTGAGAATCTCCCAAGATATGCGAGCCTGGTTACCAGCCCAGGCCAGGGAGACCATATAAGATCGAAGTTGGAGAAAAAACAGGCCCTAAGAGAAAGAGGTAAATTAATGAAGAGGTAAAGAAACTAGGCGAGGACCACGAGAAAATGATAACTTTCTTTCTGGCATTTTTAGAATTATGTGTACAAGAAATGGTACAAAGTTCCTATACGGTCATAAGCGAGAGGAGAAGAGATGCTGTGGAGTGTATTGGGGAAGAAATAAACCCACTACTGGTTCAAAGGAAAGGGGGGGGGGGATTCCCTTTTCGGAACTAGGGCTCTCACACTCCCAGCAAGCTAGGTGTCATGCTTCATCATGTGAGCCTGAGACATGTTTTAAAAGGCAACTGAAGTGGATGGCACAATGAGTGGTGTCGGCCCACTAGTAGCATCAAACTTACATGCCCTGTAGTAACTCTTTACCAGGCACTTATAAAGAAATTAAACGTACCAATTGAGTGTAAGCCAATTGTACCATGTTTTAGGAAGAGTGCACAAGCAGTTAAGCACTTGTTAGCAGTGGAAAAGTCCTAAAGCCATGAAAAACGTATTCAGCAAAACACAGAAGGGAAAATGTATGGGGGACTACCACCCAAATGTCAGGTCTAATACCATAGACACCTTTAGGGAACATAACATATACAGCCATGATTTAAAAATGTAATTACAATAATAATTTAAGCAACACCGTTAAAACAATCCCATAGCCTGAATACATATGGCAAGGCTAATTAATAAGAAAATGTAAAACCTTTGGTTTCCTTACTAAGTCCATATTTTTCACAGATTTGGATAATAAAACGCTCTCCTTCCAGAATATATTTTGGGTACAACATTAAAACATAAAAATAAGCACTTTGGGACATTTTTGCAAGCCCCTATCACCACCAAAATATCACTTTTTTTGCCGTTGTGATGGTGATATGGGCTTTGCCTTATTTACAAGGCAGCGTTAACCTACTTAATGTGGCTTAACGCTGCCTGTAAATAAGGCACCCTTTCTGGCTATACTTAGCATGAAAGGGGGGGCAATGGGTGTTGTGGTGGGCGTACCATGCAACACCCATTGATTTTGACCAGGAAAACCTGGTCTTACTCTGGCGAAACAAGGAGGAATGCTTTATATCTCCTTGTGTCTCCTGTTTTTGCTGTTTCTATGTTTGCTGCATTGTGCATCACACATAAAAACAGCAAAACCCCATTGATTGTTTATGTACAGGAAGGTGTCCCTTCCTGCACATAAACAATCATTATTAAAAAATTATGAGTTGGAACTTCTATGTGTGCTGCATTCTGCAACACACAAAGAAGTTACAAAACGCAATTACTGATTGTTTATGTGTAGGAAGAGACACCTTCCTGCACATAAACAATCTTACCCTGCAACGCAAGCTCCCTTGCACAATGGTGCAAGGGTGCCTGCGTGGCACTAGGCAGCTAAATTTAGCGCCAGCGCAGGGTGAAACGCACGGCTGCATAGTATTGTGGTAAATACTGTGCAGCCCTGCATTTCAGAAGTGGCGGAGAGCGGCGTCACTTCCTTTTACATATGCCCCTTAGTTTCTCAAACACTCAATATCAAATCAAACAAAGATTCTTCATTACAGAATGTTTAATTCAGCAGTAACGTTATCGAAAAAGCTTGAGCTGGGCGTTGGCACCCCTCTGGACTGCATGCGTTACACCTGTGGGAAGGGGGTGTCCTTGATAGATCTATGCACCCGTGCTTAAATCACACCTATGAAAACATCACCCTGCACATTTGGAATGCCTTACCCCCTTGTAGCTATTGCGCCTCCTGCACCGCAGCTATTAAGACATATTGTTTCAATAACAGGTAGTGGCCCAAAATCTACTCTGCCGGCCTGAAAGCCATTTAATGTCAGTGCCCCAACCGGTGTTGGGAGTAATCTGCCGGCCTGCCAGCCATTTAATGTTAGTGCCCCATCTGGTATTGGGTGTGAAAACAAGGGTTTGGAAAACTGTTACACATGTATGTATCCGTAGCCAAACCGGTGAATATCAAGAAAAGAAAATATGACTGAACCTTTCAGCTCCCTCCTGGCAAACAAGGGACATTTTCTCGCATTTTAGCTCCCCTGCTCAACTGAGACTAATGTAGAATAACCTCTATGAATGTGCTTCTTTCTTGCGCTGACTTGGTGAAAGAAGCCAGTGAAAGAATACCTACTCATGCTCAAAACCTAAAGAGCAAAAGAAGTCCAAGCCATTTTATGGCGCACAAGGTATATGAACAGTGACCCTTTCGTAAATACCTTACGCCTTCCTAGACGCTGAATCCCATCAACCGTGAAGTAACATGGTTTACATAGTTACTTCGCTAACAAAGACTGACACGTGTAACATGGAATGTACTTCTGCTGTTCACCACCTCGATATTTCGCCCAGCAGGGGGGGAGATTAAGTGTATTGCCCAGAATCACAGTGTTTGACAGCCTTAAATAGATCTGCTAAGTTTCGTTTCTGTTAAATTTCGTTTTTCACGCCGCCAGCCCGTCTCCTTCTCTGATCCATGGAGGAGGCTCCGCCCCGCGGCACAACTAAGGGCGCCCCTCCCTCCCCTAGTCGCTGGGGGCGCCTGTTCATTCCGCCCTTTCACAAGTAGCACATCCACATAAAAAGTAGTTCCCTCCAGGGATTACTTTTGAAATGTATGCTTTTAGAGACTAAAAAAGATGTTTATTTTTATCCAGTGTTTTTTAGATTGATGAGGCCCAGCAGGTACTCCAACAATAACGTTTTGCAAAAACGATGGCAAAACAAAAGATGCATCAACTAAGACAAAATGCTAGCAGCCAACTTCAAACATATTGGCTTTGACAGTGCTTGTTGTTAGCATGGTCCAATTACCTGTAGGACGGAGACGAATACAAAAGGCAGCTGTGATCTCATATCATAGCTGTTCTTCCAGATGAGTGTTACTATGTCCCCTTTCTCGCGGTTGTTTGTTTACTGCTGACGACTGGCAGGCAATCAAAATGCTGAGCAGATTCCTTAACAACTCACCTTGTATATCTGTAACCTAGCCCCTTCGCTGAGTGACAGCTTTGTTTACTGACGGAAATATTTTTCACCCTCTTCATTCAGTATACTACAGAGGTTGACCTACTGCACAGCAGCTAGCTTGCCTGGCCAGAAGTTGTAAGATGTGTTTTGGCCAAACTGTAAAGCTTAGTGTTTATCACTGCGAGTAAATCAAGCTGCTTGGGACTGTTTATGAATTAAGAGGTATGCATGCTTCACACTCCTAGTCTGAGAAGATAACCCCAGCCTGCAGAGCTCGAGCTGGCTGCTCTGTGCTTTGTGTGCTGTCTTCTTAGCATCCATTGTCTGCCGAGGGACGGAGAAGAGGGTTCAGTATTGATCCCTCGTCCCTGTCGCTGCCTGGTGCCACCGGGATGAGCAGCCTTCTACACATATCCTGCTCCCGAGTCCACCCCACCGCAGGCCCCGCTGGCTCGGAGTCAAGGCCACGCAAGCACCGAGGGTCAGCTCGGATTCTCCACCTGCTCTATAACGGAAGCCTACTCAGAGAGGAGGCCGTGGCTGGGGGCAAGATGGATCAATGCGTCCTTCACCGTGGTAGGCCAGGCGGATCACCCGGGTAACTAACTGTACACACAGCTCAGGCCTGTGATACAGGACCCTAGTGTCCCCGCATTGTCTGCCGAGACATAACTCACATGCTACACATGATATTATAATTATCTTAAGTACAAGACATCTGGGCACCCTAGGCCACCATAAGGCACCTACAGCTGCATAACGTCTCACAATATGTCTTACAAGACCCCTTTCTTCCCTGTACAACAGTCTTCCTGTACGGCATACATACCCCAGCAAGACAGGCCACATACCCTACTGTGTGCATATTATTATCGATCAATTGTACAGGGCCCATAAGGTCCTTCACAACATAGTCTGTCAAAACAGGGAACCTACTTCAGGGCATCTACAGTCTGTGGTCCAGGAGCTTCACAACACAGTTTGTAAAAACAGGTTACCTGCTGCAATGCATCTATGATCTGTGGTGAGGGGCCCATGTATGCCACGGCCACCCAGACCGTGATGTAGTAGAATCTGCGTGTAAAGCAGTGATACTCAAAGTAAGTCCTGGGGGCCGCATGCAGCCCTCCTGACCTTTACGTGTGGCCCCCTGGTCAAAAGCAGCCCTGGGCAGATGTTTACTCAACTAAGCACCAGGGCTCGAGTCGGGGTACCACGCGGGTGGACGGCATCTCCCCACTTATTTTACCAGGTTTTTACCGGGTGGACACTGTCTCCCCTGCCCAAAGCTGGACTTTCAATTAGTAGCGGCGGAGGCAGGATGAAAGCTAGAGATGATTGAGTGAGAAGAGGAAGATGGTGCCGAAACGGGTGGGGAGAAGCAGATGAACGAGGACACACGAGAGATGAACAGAAGAACGTTCGAGAGGGGAGAATGTGGTACCTTCGGCTGAGCGAGATAAGGCTTGTTACGGGAGCCATAGTGAAAAGCCTGTAATGAGAGGGGACTACCTTTCGTGACGTCACTTCCTGTCATGACGTCACTTCCGGTGACACCACCTAACTTGGAGCGTCCCCTCACTTCTTTTTTTTATGACTTGTGCGCTGCTCAGCACTAACATAAAAAAAATAGGCAGCAAGCATTTGTTTAAAGGTTAATTGTAGTTAAAGTAAAGAAGTAACTAGGGTGTACTGCACCCCTGAACTTTAGGAACACCTTCATTTTTAAAGACAGCAAACTTGTAAAAATATGATAGTCTCTTCAAATCTCAATAAGTGTTTTTCTTTAACCTGCAGAACAGTTTCACCTTCGTAAATCAGATTTTAGCAGTGCATTCAGAAGTATTTTTTTCAAAGGGATACTTTACAGCACACATCCTGAAGTCATATAGTTCTAGGTCCTCTTATATGTGATAATGGAGAAAAAGGAGAACAATTGATATAAAACAATTGCCCAGGATCACACAAATTGGTCAAGTGGAGAAGCCAGGATTCATCCCAAGTTTTCTGGTTCCACATTGTGTCATTCAGTAAAGCTACAATATGTACATGCTTTTCTTCCCCTACACTACCTTTTTGTCTCCTACCACCCCCATCACCACCCTGCTGGCATCAGTGCTGCCCTTGGTCACAACAAAGACCAAACCTTTCGGCACCCCGGGAAAATGTTTGCGAGTACCCATGGTGTGAAGGGATTGTGATTCCCTCAGCAGTAGGTGTTGCCAGCCTAGAGAGAGCCCACACATAACTGAAAAATATAACAGTCATGGTGACAAGTAGAAATGCATTGGCAAAACCCATAGATCTCGCCTTTAAGAGTTCAAGCTGTTGTCTTTAAAATCTTCTGTGCCAAGCACAGGCATGTACGGGTCAACGAGCATGTGGAAGCGTGGCTGGAATTCGTGCAATTGATTTTCTAATGAAAACCCATTGCAAGATGGCTGTTAATACTCAGAAATGTGTTGTGACAGATGTCACCCATTTTAATTTACTGTTCTAACATGGCAGATAGAAGTGTTAGAACGGTAAATAAAATGTACAAAAAAAGGAGCCAAGCATTTGCAATGCAATAGGTCTTGCAGTTATGAGAGTTTGAGCTATTGGCATTGTAAATGGCAATGCCTTTTATTTCTGTGTTGGTTTTTAAAACATACATACAAGGCATTGTTATTTACAATGCCACTAGCTTAAACTCTCGCAAATGCGAGGCCTATTGTATTACAAATGCTTGTTAAATATTGGTTTAACATTGTCAACAAGAAAAAACAAGGATATTGTGCTGGATAACTAAACACTCATAAGGTCCCAAAGGCGAGACCTATTGGCTATGCCAATGCTTGTTATAATACTTGTGCCCTGGTCACTAGTGAGCACACGTGCTCTTGACATACACCCCTGCAGTGCCCGCCCTTCCAGGGAACCACACTGCAGACAAGAGCCGCTCCTTCTTCATCAATGCCTCAAACGACTACTTTATATCCTGTCTCCAAAAGTTAATGATCAATATGCAGGCATCAGTGATATCCTGTGGGATAACACCAAACTTGATGGACAGGCTATTCACCCAATGCCTGAAGGGAGAAACCAATTGCTTGCGGGTTGTCTTGGGATTACTAAAATGGTAACGGAGTATGAACTCTGTGAAGGTATGACAAGTGCCATGTGCCCAAAAAATCCATGCTGAACACTACAGCTGCACGTAACAACGAGCAATATAGCTGCTGGACAGAGCAGAACACAGTTGTGCGAGAGAGTGGGGCCTGAGGCGGCTGGCCATGCACTGTGATCGGGCCTTGGCTGCCTCCCCCTAGTCTGCACAGTTGAACCACGACTGGATCACCAGGTGAGACTGTAAAATGCGGCAGGGAATGTGGTTGCATGCGTACCTTGAGCAAAGGTGTAATACATCACTGCAGCAGCACAATAGTGCCGCACCGGGACAGTTACTGCCCCTTGGGACCAGGCTACGGAATCGAGACCGGGCATTGGCCTGCAGACGTGCATTGAGATGTGAGTGGTGGGTCTGCGGCCCCCGACTGTGTCGAAAGAGGAGAGCTGGTGCTGTGTGGTGGGGCCCCACTTTGAACTGCTGTGTAGAATAGGATGAATCGACTGGGAGCGGCGTCCATGCCAAGGTCAGTGACTCGGTGAGATAAATCACTGACCCGCCAAAAACTGCTTGCTGGGGACGATGTGGGCCCTGCTGCACATTGTGTGCGGGTTAACAGGTGTTGGGACTAAGATAAGCACATTGAGAGGCTGCACGATCCCTGTACATTGAGTTTCTTCCTCTTGCATGCGGACCACCCATTGAGGAGCAGAGTAGATGTCGACCCACACCCACCTGTACCACATCTAGATGAAACAAGCATTGGCTGCTTAAACATATGCAGTGCATTACATCGCGGCGCCGCGAAAGTGAAAGTAATCAAGGCGGCGCGAAAGTGAAAGTAATCAAGGCGGCGCAAAAGTGAAAGTAATCGCGGCTGGTGGCGTGAGTTGTGGGCGCATGGTAAAGTAAACAATGCAGCGCCATTTGGAGCACAGGAAATGAAAGAGGGTGATGTTGCCGGCCACCAGCTAGCTATTAAGCGCAGGCGCTCTTGTGCGCATTCTAGCAAGCTGATCGCCGGCAAAGAAGCATTTCTGAGAGCTACTAAATGTCTCGGCCCACCCAGCGCATGAGCTGTATCAGGCTGAGACCTAAAAACCAAGTGGGTGCAAAGTGCAAAAAAAGAAGCGAGCCGCCCAGTGCCATTTTGCAGCTGTTGGGCAGGAACTGGAAGGGAAGAGATAGCTGGCAGGGAGGGAGAACAAAGGAGGAGGGAGTTCAATGAAAAACACGCACTCACATGAATACTAAACCAGCATTGGCAAACCCAATAGAGCTGGTTTATAAAAGAAAAGTACTCTTTCGTTGGCTGGTAAACTTGTGTCAGTTTGCTTGAGGAGGATACATTAAGGCCAGGATACACCTCACTGCCATAAGGAAAGAATACAGGATGATGAGAGGATGTATGAGTAAAGTGGAACACCTCTCAGGAGCAGGCTTGCATGGCTGAAACTCCAGGCCGCAATCAATGAATTGGACTCCTGCTGTGGCACACTTGGCTCAATCACAAATTACATTAGAAGCTGCCACTATCTCACTGGCACGTATTTGAGGGGCTGTTACTTAACACTGTGAAGTGAAGACTGCATACCAGGAAATGGGAAATGGCTGAAGATGTTTATTACCCATTAGTGGGCGGCATGTCTCTCTCAACAGGGCCCAGATACCAACTGCTCTGTCTTGAATGCTGTGGTGACAACGAGGCATTCCATGACATACCTACATTCTATAATACACATCACCACACACTGCTCTCTTCAAGTAGGTACTGCTGGAAGAAATTCAAGTAGGCCCCGCCATGCACAGAAGTGATGTCAGACCCCGTTCAGAGTCCACCGAGTGACAAGGGCTACAGGGTTCCAACCATGGGTGTTGCAGTTAATTAGCACTAGTGTCCAGGGCTCTGTCCTTCCATGGCTGTGCAATGTGGATGATGTACAACCCTTTCTGCACTTGATTCGGAGGGTAGAAAGCAGTCATAGATTTCTCAAAAAGGCAGTATGAGGGCAATAATATGCAACTCAACAGATACAAGAAGGTAATGTCCGGCCCAGTGCTTATCTTTTACGGAAAAAGAAACTATTTGAATCAAACAACAAAATTACAAACAACAACATTTAAAATTGAATACTACAAAACACGAGGAAAGTGTAATCAGATGCGTTCAAAAGTGAAGCACTACACCTCCTTTGTCTCTCCTTTCTGCTATGGTTGTGTACAGTTCTGTCTCTAAAGTTTCCAGTGATAAAAGTTAAAAAATATACAAATTCTGCTACATTTACAAATAAGCTGTGGCCATGCCAATAGGTCTGGCTTATGAGATGACAGGTCTTTTCTGTCACTAGTGGGTTTTGACTCTAAATAAGGCATCATAATTGCACTCTGTCATTCTTTGTGGGTCATCGTGAATCCACTAATCTGTCCACTGACTCATTCTTGTATTCACCCTCGGATCCAGCCAGAGTAAAAAGCACACAAACTCAACAGCATATGCAAGCACACAAACTCAACAGCATATGCAAGCACACAAACTCAACAGCATATGCAAGCACAAAAACTCAACAGCATATGCAAGATAACTTAAAAGAATACAATGTTAAAAAGAAAACACGCTGCCCTCTAAACAAAGAGCGCATGTGCCAGCAAAAACTAAGCATAGCAGCGTGTGTCTGTCTTGCAGAGGTGTTGTACATAGTCTGTAGTTCCAGCATAGCTTTCACATTCAGAACAAAACTGTTGGCCAACTTGGAATGGCAAAACAATGGTACACTCTGGACAACAGCATTCCATAACGGATGCCTGGTTTAAAGTAAGTGGCGCACAGGATGTGATGCACTGCAGATGCAATAAATGTGCTGACAGCGGGGCTTTTTCCGCGACCAGGCCAGGCCGCTAAACATAGTCCAAACAGTTGCATTTTCCGGTCCTGCGCTGCATATTTCCTGAGGTCACTGAAGACGAATCGAAGGATTTGAAACGCGTCTGACAAGGGAACCACGATTGCGAGGACATTCTCTGCCCGCCTTCCAACGTGATTAAAGAAATAGATTCAAAACTCCCTGTTTGTGGCTTTTTCCTCTGGGGGCAACTCTGTTTGGACTATATATATATATATATATATATATATATATATATATATATATATATAACCTACTGGCGGTCGCCAGTAGGTATATATAGTTAGGATTTGTTCTCTATGGAACTTTTGAAAATTCTATGCCTAATAACTTTGGCGTTTGTGGACGGAATCGGCTGAAATCTTCAGGAAAATGGCACCTTTTGTTTCTGAGCAGCCCCTGACAATTTGGGGGGTTTCGTCAAGGGGGGCCGAGAAAAAAGGGGGGTCCCAAAACGCGTTTTTCCCATTCATTTTTCCATAGGGCGTTTGGCCTCACTTTTAGCTCGAACGGCTGAATGGATTTGCACGAAACTTGGCAAAATTGTAGGGACTGTTAGCCCGATGTGCCTTTGCTGGGTCTCAATATATGTGCTCCAGTGGATTTTGAGAAATTAACGTTTTAAAAAACAGATATATCTGTGACAGCGTCCCGGGTAGCGCTCCGGTTCGCGAACTTTTCGCGTAACGGAGCTTTGCGAAGCGAAGCTGATTGGCTCTCCGGCGTCTGTCAACATTCTAAACAGTCCGGTGCGGCCGCCATCTTGTCTCTCGGTAGGATCGAGAGACAAGAAGAGGAGAAAAACGAAGGGCGAATTTAATGAAAGGGGGCAAGGTAGACCCTTCTTGACCCCCTAGGAATGATGTTCAATCAATCAATCAGTGACACTTATAGAGCGCGCTACATACCCGTAGGGTCTCAAGGCGCTGGGGGGGGGGGGGTGCCGCTACTGCTCGAACAGCCAGGTCTTCAGCTTCTTCCTGAAGGAGAGGTGGTCTTGGGTCAGGCGCAGGTCGGTCGGGGGGGAGTTCCAGGTCTTGGCGGCCAGGTGGGAGAAGGACCTTCCTCCTGTAGTCGCTCTTCGGATGCGGGGGACGGCGGCGAGGGCGTGGTTGGCTGAACGGAGGTGGCGTTTGGGAGCGTAGAAGTTGACTCGGCTGTTGAGGTAGCTCGGGCCTTGGTCGTGTAGGGCTTTGTGTGCGTGGGTGAGGAGGCGGAAGGTGATTCTTTTGTTGACGGGGAGCCAGTGAAGGTCTCTCAGATGTCCGGAGATGTGGCTGGTTCGTGGGATGTCGAGGATGAGTCTGGCTGAGGCGTTCTGGATCCGCTGGAGTCTCTTCTGGAGCTTGGCGGTGGTACCGGCGTAGAGGGCGTTGCCGTAGTCCAGTCGGCTGGTGACGAGGGCCTGGGTGACGGTCTTCCTGGTCTCGGTGGGGATCCACCAGAAGATCTTCCGTAGCATGCGTAGGATGTTGAAGCACGCCGAGGAGACGTTGTTGACTTGCCTGGTCATGGAGAGGGAGGAGTCCAGGATGAAGCCCAGGTTGCGTGCATGGTCTGTCGGTTTGGGTGCGGTGCCCAGGGCGGGAGGCCACCAGGAGTCGTCCCAGGCGGAGGGTGAGGAGCCCAAAATGAGGACCTCCGTCTTGTCCGAGTTCAGTTTCAGGCGGCTGGTCGTCATCCACTCCGCTACCTCTTTCATCCCTTCGTGCAGGTTGGCTCTGGCGGCGGCGGGGTCGTTGGTCAGGGAGAGGATCAGCTGGGTGTCGTCGGCGTAGGAGATTATGCTGAGGTTGTGTTTGCGTACGATGGCCGCGAGGGGGCTCATGTAGACGTTGAAGAGGGTGGGGCTTAGAGATGATCCTTGGGGGACTCCGCAGATGACTTCGGAGGCCTCTGACTTGTACGGTGGTAGGCGGACTCTCTGTGTTCTTCCGTCGAGGAAGGAGATGATCCATTCCAGCGCCTTGTCCTGGATTCCGATGTTGCTGAGGCGCTGTACTAGGGTGCGGTGGCAGACCGTGTCGAATGCCGCGGAGAGGTCTAGGAGGATGAGGGCCGCTGTTTCTCCATTGTCCATCAGGGCTCGGATGTCATCGGTGGCGGCGATGAGGGCGGTCTCGGTGCTGTGGTTGGCTCGGAAGCCGGACTGTGAGGGGTCAAGGGATCCGTTCGTCTCGAGGAAGGCGGCCATCTGCTTGTTGACGGTCTTCTCGATGACTTTGGCTGGAAACGGGAGGAGCGAGATGGGGCGGTAATTCTTGAGGTCGGTGGGGTCCGCTGTTGGTTTCTTGAGTAGAGCGCTGAGTTCGGCGTGTTTCCAGCTCTCGGGGAAGATGGTGGTGTCGAAGGATGTGTTGATGATGTCTCGCAGGTGGGGTGCGATGACAGCGTCGGCCTTGTTGAAGACGTGGTGAGGGCAGGGGTCGGTCGGTGATCCGGAGTGGATGGAGTTCATCGTCCGGATGGTGTCTTCGGTGCTGATCGGGGTCCAGGCGTGGAGGGTGGTGGTGGGGGGTGGTTGCTCGGTCATGGTGTGCGTTGGTTGGTTGTTGAAGCTGTTGTGTATGTCCGCGATCTTGTTGTGGAAGTATGATGCGAGGGAGTTGCAGAGGTCTTGCGATGGGGTGACGTCGTTGTTTCCTGCGCTGGGGTTGGAAAGCTCTTTCACGATGTTGAAGAGTTCCTTGCAGTTGTGTGCGTTGTTGTCCAACCGGTCCTTGAATGCTGTTTTCTTGGCGGCGCGGATCAGCTGGTGGTGTTTCCGGGTGGCAAGTTTGAAGGAGGTCCTGTTGTCCGGTGTCGGGTCCCTTCTCCAGACTTTCTCGAGGGCTCGGCAGTTCTTCTTGGGGCTCTTGAGTTCGTCGGTGAACCATGGGGCCTTCTTGCTGCCGGGTCTGCTAGGCGGGGTCCTCAGTGGGGCGAGTTCGTCCGCGCAGTTGCTGATCCACTTCGTGAGGTTGTCGGCGGCCTGGCTGGGGTTCGCTGAGCTGGCAGGAGGGTGCTGGCTCAGGGAGGTGGCGAGCTGGTCTGCTGTGATCTTGTTCCAGCTTCTGCGGGCGGCCTGTTGCTGGTGTTGGTGGGTCGTCGTTCTCTTGAAGGTGAAGTGGACGCAGCTGTGGTCCGTCCATTGAAGCTCTGTGGCGTGGCTGAAGTCGATGTCTGTGCTGGAGGAGAAGACTGCGTCGAGTGTGTGTCCGGCGAGGTGGGTGGGGGTGGACACCAGTTGCTTGAGTCCCAGGTTGGCGAGGTTGTCGAGCAGGGTGCTGGTGTTGCGGTCGTTGTTGTTCTCCAGATGGAAGTTGAGGTCTCCCAGGAGGATGTAGTCAGCGGAGGGGAGGGCATGCGGGCTGACGAAGTCGGCAATGTCCTCGCTGAATTGCGTGCGTGGTCCAGGGAGTCGGTAGATCAGGGTGCCTCTGAGGGTGGTGTTCGGGTTGGTGTGGATCTGGAAATGCAGGTGTTCGGCGCTGGTCAGGGTGTTGTCGGTGCTGGTCGTGATGCGGATGGTGCTCCTGTGGATGATGGCGATGCCTCCTCCCATCTGGTTGGCGTTTCGGTCCCTCCGGACGATCTTGTAGCCCTCTGGGATAGCGATGGCGATGTCGGGTGCTGAGAAGGCGTCCATCCAGGTCTCCGTGAGGAAGGCAACGTCAGGGGCTGTGGCGTCTAGGAGGTTCCAGAGTTCGATGGCGTGTCTGTGGACGGAGCGGGTGTTGAGCAGGATGCACTTGAGGTGGGTGCTGCTGGTGTTCGACTTGGCGGGTGCTGGTGCGAGGCTGGTCCGGATGCATGTGAACTTGCAGGCGTGGCAGCTGAAAGGTCCGTGGGTACGTCGTGGAGTGGCTTGATGGCAATCTGGGAGTCGGCCGGTGTTGAGAGCGGTGAGGGTGGCGGCGGAGTACGTCAGGCGGGTCGGTCGGGGTCTTCGTGGGCCAGGGGTCCTGGCACTGGGCGCGGTCCAGACGCGGACGGGCGCAGACGGGCTTGCCTTCGGCGCACAATCGGCGCGCCCGCTGCGCGTGACCGCTGCGCGTTCACACGGTCGCCATATAAAGGCGAAGTGCGCGGGTGGGCGGAGCAGCTGGGAGGCGGGAGCGGGGAGGGAACAGAATGAAAAAAGGGGCGGGGCTTGCGGTGGTGGCGGGAAGCGGGGAGCGGGGAGGGAAGACGGAGGTCGGCGAGGGTAGGCGGGCAAACAGGAAGGACACAAGCTGAGAAAAGAAAAATACAGAAAAAACAGAGGCAAACGCTAACACGGGCAAGGAAACAAGAAAACAATTTTAGCAAGCACAAATGTCGGACAAAACAAATTCAAAACAATCGACAGCCGAGTCGGCCGGCAGCGAGGCAGGCAGCGAGGCAGGGAAGGCTGAGGGGCACACGCAGCAGCTGGCGGCCGTGCGGCGCAGGGGTGTCCCACAAATGTTGGGGTTATTAAAGGGTCCCGTGGGGCAAATAAAAAATTTTGATTTTTTGCGGAAGAAGCGCTTTCCGGTTCGCGAACCGGGTAGCAAATCGGGACGCGAAACGGGAATTCGCCATTTTGTGTTTCGTTTTAATTAAATTACAAGATGGAGCAAAAACAATGTGAGAAATGGGTATAAGGGGGTACGGAAGACGTATCCTGACCCCCTATGTTTTCTGAGGGTGGCTGAGGATGCTCATATATGTTGATACTTGTCTTCCAGAGGTTGCGCGTGAGCGTTTTTTTTTTTTTTTTTGCTGCGTGACGTCTGTTAACGTTCGATTCGAAGGAAATCATGAAGTGTTGACCGCCATTTTGACACTGCGAGTAAATATATTGTTAAAAATAATTGTTATAAATTAATCCGTATTGATAAACATTGTCTGCGCCATCTTGCTTTTTTTCCAATGCCACACTTTTGTCGTGCACAGCAGCCATTTTAGATGCCTTGACCAGACCCACTCTCTGCACGCCGCCGATCCTCAGCATGGCTCCCCACCCTCGCAAGCATCTCCCCCACGCACTGGTCACCCCGCTCTCTCTCTTATGCATGGGCCATAAACCTCCCCCCATCTGCGCTGCTCTTCCCTGAGAATCACGCCCTGTGCCCGCCCGACACCACCCTTCCACCCTATTCACTACCGCACCCTCTGACACTCCTCTTCCTCTGTGTCCGATTGTCCAGGCCGGTCCCAGGCTATCACCTAGCCCTGCGGATGTAGTTTATGGCCTCAACTGTAAAGAATCACCCCTCTTCAAAGGAGTTACAGTAGATCAAGGCCCCCCACCCCAAGAGATCCGTCACACCACACGCGTTCCTACTATCTGATAACGATCCTGTATTGTGATTGGGGAGGGGATTCCCACTGTGAGGGTGTGTGGGACCGAGCCTGAAAAGGAAGATTCCAGGGATGCCTTTTTGTACATCAAAGTCTTCACAATTATGTGTCACATTAAAAATATATAGCACTCCAACAAAGTAGTAGGATTATAACACTTTAATAACTTATAAATATATACAAAGCACAAAAAACAGTAAACACGTAAAAAAAAATTAACACAGCACCAATGGTCAGTAGCGGTCTGTTGTGCGAATAGTCCGAAGGCAGCACAACGCGCCGAGATCTGGACGGCACCCCCTTGCCATTCAGCGGTTTTCCGCCCGCTTTTCCTGCACTGTTTTTTGTCAGTAGCGGTCTGTTGTGCGAATAGTCCCAAGGTAGCACAACGCGCCGAGATCTGGACGGCACCCAGGTGATGCCCTTTACTTGCCCAACTGGTTTTGGCATCCTACAATGCTGCACCGAAAAACGGCGTGGGGCGCCCCGGGGAGGGGGGGGGGGGAAGGCGGCGTGAACGGGCCTCCCCAGGTGGATGTTCGTCTCCTGTAGTGGGGCGCCCTTTTACCGTTTCAGTCACCAATCAGCAGTTTTTCGCCCGCTTTTGCTGCACTGTGCCTCATCCGCCATTTAGCTGTTTACCGCCCGCTCTTGCGGCTTCAGCGTCTCGCTCACCATGTAGTTGGATTGCGTCCACTCTTGCGGTGCAGCGATAGGCGGCTGCCACAGGGCTCTTAAAATGGCGGACGGCTCTTCGGATTTGGGCCTGGTCCACTAAAATGGCCCTGGGACACCTTGGAACTCGGACGCTTGTCTGCTAGGGCTTGGGCTCCATTCTCGAAAGCGTCCCCTCAGCCTTGAAGATTCTTCAAAAGTCTTGGGGGCCCCCGACTCCCGCAGGCTTCCGGTGGGGAGCGGCTGCCATGATTGCTTGCGGAATGGCCACGACGGAGCTACGAGATGATGGTGCTCTCATGCTGACGCCAGCTTCAGTCTGAAACATCCAGAAACACTGTAGACTATCAATTCAATGACTTCCGGTGGAGCCTCAACGTGACCCGGTAGGGAAGAACTTGCCCTCCCCTCTTTTGACTGATGGTTCTTGTTGCCTGTCCCCTCTGTTGTCATCTAACGGAACCTTTTTGGATTGCCGAGTGAGAAAAAAAAAAGTGGGGCTTTCATCGTTTGGGAAAAAAAAATGTTTCAAGCCAATGAAAATTGTTATTTTTAGGTCATATGATCAAGCATTTCATCATTAGGAAACCAAAAGTAAAATGAACCAATGAAAAGTTTTATAAACAAGTCACATGGCCGGTTATGCGGCTTTGGGCTATAAAAAGCCTACAAAATCCGTTGGCCTGTGAGGCGGCGTCAGTAGCGGAACGATGTGCGAATAGGCCGAAGGCAGCAGAACGCGTCGAGATCCGGATGGCACCGAGGTGGTGTCCAGCAAGTTGCCGCACTGGTGTGGCTATCCTACAATGCTGCGCCGAAATACGGCGTGGGGTGCCCGGGGGGAGGGGAGGCAGCGCAAACGGCCCTCTCCCGCCTCCCCAGGTGGAGGCACCTCATGTGCAGTGCGGCGCCCCTTGCCGTTTCACTCGCAGTTCAGCAGAGTTGCGGCCGCACTTCCGGTACAGTGACTCACCCGCCATCCAGCTGTTTTCCTCCCACTCTTGCGGTACAGCGACTCACCCGCCATCCAGCTGAGTTTCGGCCACTCTTGCGGTACAGTGACTCACCCGCCATCCAGCTGAGTTCCGCCCGCTCTTGCTGTACAGCGACTCACCCGCCATCCAGCTGTTTTCCTCCCACTCTTGCGGTACAGCGACTCGAACGCGCAGAGATCCGGATGGCACCGAGGTGGTGTCCAGCAAGTTGCCGCACTGGTGTGGCCATCCTACAATGCTGCGCCGAAAGACGGCGTGGGGTGCCCGGGGGGGGGGAGGGGGCTCAAACGGCCCTCTCCCGCCTCCCCAGGTGGAGGTACCTCATCTGCAGTGGGGCGCCCCTTAGCGTTTCACTCGCCTTCCAGCTGCATTGCGCCCGCTCTTGCGGCACAGTGCCTCACCCCCCATCCAGCTGAGTTGCGTTTACTTTTGCGGTGCAGCGAAAGGCGGCTGCAACAAGACTTTCAAAATGGCGGCCGGCTCTTTGGATTTGGGCCTGGTCCACTGAAATGGCCCTGGGACACCTTGGAACTCGGACGCTTGCCTGCTAGGGCATGGGCCCCATTCACGAAAGCGTCCCCTCTTTTGACTGATTGTTCTTGTTGCCTATCTCTTCTGTTGTAATTTAACGGAAACTTTTTGGACTGCCAAAAGGGGTTCTGGTCCGACCGCTGGTTGGTGGAGACATTTTGACTATATCCTGGACCTGCCCGGCCTCGCCCAAAATGGCGCCGGTATAAATGGGACTCGTAACTCCTTGTTGTGTACTGGTTGCCCAACCTTGATATCACGAGATACATATGCAGTTTTGAAGCACATGGCGGGCGGGGACGAGTACTGATTGAACATTTGGACATCCCTATTGATATTAAGTTCTGATGTGTTATTGATTACTCTACTATTGAAAGTTCGAATTAACGTCACCCATGGAACTTGCCCGCAAATGTATATCTAGATAATTTTATTGTAACTGGCCCTGTCGTACTTTAATTATAAAATGTACGTCCATCGATTCCGCAACTGTTTGACACCTTACTTCTTGCAACTTAATGGCCCGCCCGTTACGTTCTTCTACAGTGTAAATGTCCCCTCATCATATACGATTCCAGTTTGCTCCGTGGCCGGCCCACGTGGTTATAGGCCCGTATTTGTATACTGACATTTTCACAATAAAGTTTTTTTAAACAAAACATGGTAGTAGTACCTTTTTTGGTAAAGTTTTTAATAATAGCCACTGTTTTCGAATCAGTAAAAGGCAAGTGAAATAAAGCAGCCCGATTACATGACGGTTAAAAGGTATAATACGCAGGAAAGCAGTAAAGATAAATGGTCAAGGGCTGTTGTGTTTTCCACTCCTGCAACATAAAGTGATCGATAAGAATCCGATATTCATGCCTATCAGCGACTAAGACAGCAGGCCGAGCCTCTTTTGTTCAACGGCTCCCTCATGGGACGAAGAAACGCCCTTTTTCTCGAAATAGGAATATTTTACTTGGAGGACAGTTGTAAATTTCCCGGGAAAATACATTAGCCTGGAACATTGTTAGTGATAAACTGTAAATGCATCTGGGTCCTTTGCTTTACAAGTCAGAGCGAGAAAAAAAAAGGTGGGGCTTTCATCATTTGGGAAAAAAAAATGTTCGAAAGCAATGAAAAGCGTTGTTTTTAGGTCATATAATCAAGCCTTTCATCATTAGAATAACAAAAGTAAAATGAATCAATGAAAAGTTTTATTAACAAGTCACATGACCTGTTATGCTTACGTTACGCGCTGCACGCCGCGCTCTGGATCGTTTCCGGGAAGCTGCGCCTTGCGCACCGGAGCACTTCCGGGTGCGCTAACGCGGCGCGTCATATGACGCATTACGCGACAACGCAGGTCCAGAATATAGTCAAAATGTCTCCACCAACCAGCGGTCGGACCAGAACCCCTTTCGGCAGTCCAAAAAGGTTCCGTTAAATGGATGGTGGGCGAGACGCCGTAGCCGCAAGAGCGGGCGCAACTCAGCTGGTTGCGTGAAGCGCTGGGGTGTACCTGAGAAACCTCCACCTGGGGAGGTGGGGGAGGCTTGTTCGCGCCGCCTCTCCCTTCTAGTGCATCCCACGCCGTCTCCCGTCTCCTGGCGCAGGAATATGTGATGGTCGGACTAGGGCACCGCTGGACGTGTCTTCAGTGATGTCATCAGTGATGTCACTGACCATGTCATGAATGATGTAATATGTGACATCATCAGCAGTGGATTGCGGTTGCGCAATATATAGTTAGTGCAACTAACTATATATGCGAATTTCAATGGTTTTGTGCAAGTAAATTAAGGTTTTGTAAATGCTAATCCCTAACTATATATGGTCTATAACCTATGGTTTTTTCAGTGAATTTTCAAGGTTTTGTAAATGCTAATTCCTAACTATATATGGTCTATAACCTATGGTTTTTTCAGTGAATATATATATATCACGTACACCACTCCTTGCAGACAACAGCAGAGGACACCAGGGGAAGTATTCAGCTGTTTTAATGATAAACGAACGCAGACCGGTTTCGGCTTGATGCCTTCTTCAAATGCCTCAGTTCTGATAGCGAGTGCACTGAAAGGTCTCTGAAATAGACCCCTCCTATCCTGTGATGACAGGCTCACCTGCAACAACTTGGCAGCAATAATATCACCGCAGTTCAATGCCGAACTGCAGTTCCCACAATGCAGCGTGTAGGTAAGTACCTGGGTGAAGCAGTGACACTCGAAGAAAATGCTGGACTTTAAAACAGCCTCAGGTCCCTAACTTTCAACCAGCCCGGTCTTACTGTAACCAAGGCTGGAAACGTATGGCAAATTCCAAGCGTCTCCCCAAGTAATCCTAGGCCACCAGATGATGGCAGTCTCACGGTGTGCAGCAGAAGGCCATGGTCAAGTCAAGTCAATTTCCGTCTGCATTCGATCATAATCAATCATAAAAGACACATTTAGACAGATACAGTATAATATAAAAAGACATAACATCACATACAAAATATACTTTTTTTAAAAGAACATGTCATATTAAAATCCCATTAATAATTAAAAAGGATGTCAGTACTATCAAAACAATGATTATCTCTAAAAATTGAGAATTCAAGATCAAAAGCTGTTACATCCATAATTACACTGGGCTTGGTTAAAGTCTTCAATATTTTAAATGAATAGCTTAGGTGAAACTTGAGTGCACCAATACATAAAACAAACAGGTTACATACTGCCTTGCAGATTATTCATTCTAAGGGCCCAAGTCCAGCTCAGAAATTTAGCCATAGCGATAACTATGACTTCTGTAGTTTCTGTTTATAAGATACGCAGGACCGTTTGACAAGATCTTGTTCCAAACTTTTTACAAACCGGCTTTAGCCCTTTCTGTTGAGGGTCCTTGTATGCAGGGCACACAAACAGGACATGAGATAAAGTCTCATCCTGAGTTAGACAAGTATGACATTTTGTATCACGGTCATCCCCCCACTTTTTCGTGAAAGATTTTAGAGGGAGTGTTCCCACTCTGACTTGGTGGAAGAGTTTCTATCACCAGGACATGTAATAATGTCCAAGTACGCCTCCAGCTTATACTCACACTTATAATCGAAAAAGAGGCCTGTAAGGGAAACACTAGAGACCGAGGACAGAGACTTTTCGTAGACCTTGTCCCTATATAAGGCTTTAAGTTCTTTTTTGGATGGGAAAGAGTTCCCTTCTGGGTCCTCCCACAAGTAAATGAGGCCCATTTCTAATAACAATGCCTTAATCTTTAGTAACATATATATGCATGAATTGTTTAATGATGATTTTATTACAAGCCTGTCAGGTCTTCCGGAGAGATTCTAGCAAGAGTTTTAAGAGTAGAAATGTTCAACTCCTGGGGTTTGTGAGAGGGGGTACCCATCACCAAGACCCTTCTTGACAAAGGTAATCTATGAGATAACATGTAACAAAATACGCAGTTGCAGCTTTAATACAGGGTAATAGAAATCCATCCATAAAGGCCTACTGACTTGAACTTATTTGCGCTTTTCACAATCAGTATGTCAGGCGCCTACGGCTTTATTTGTAACTTTTCAGTATAAACAATGAGACCTATAACCTTTATCATTGGCTTGTGCCTAGAACCAACTCAGACCTACTGTTAGTCATGACCTTTTCCACTAGATATCCATAAGGTACACCACAAACAATTACGTTACAATTATGTCCAAAATTGGGGCGTGGCCAGCAACATGGCCGAGTAGGACGTGTGCCTGCGCTGCTCTGGCAACTTACATCGATCCGACAACCTTAATGGTGGCCTGAAGTCCTGAAACCTGAAGTTTTGCCATCCACGGGGGTCCCTGCTCCCCCCTGATGATAACGAGCACTTGTTGAGAGCTGAGGCGTCCCTGTTTCAGAGATGGCAAAGACCGGACTGGAGGCCTCGGAACGTGACTCAAGATGGCACTGCTGGGGTGCAGAGATAAGTTGCGGTGCGGCTGGAGGTACCGCCGATTGCCGGGCGCCTCGGATGTGGAGTAGCGTTTCCCTTCTGTCCAGCTGGGATCGCGGAGGCTCCGGCGGGACGCTGCATGCGTCCCGGGGAGCCGGTGAGTGATCTGGAGGAGGAGCGGATGCCGAATTTGGCCTGCCGGCCCGACTGAAGCCTGCCGCGTCAGAAGGTGAGGGCTGCCCCCGGGGAGAGCGGCGCATACAGTGGAAGCCCTGAAGGAACCGAGGCTGTGACTGGATACGGCGCGAGGCGGCTGCCCCGTCCGCCTACCCGGGCAAAGAGCAGGGAAGCAGCCTGGGCCCTGAAAACAGAGTGACACTAGGGGATCTCGTAGAGCCGCGGCATGAATACGGGGAACCTGGAAGACCAGTGAGACTGTACGGGGGGCCAACATCCCTGCGGGCCCGAACTGAGACCTGGAGTGGCCCCTTTTACCCCCCCTCGCTCCCCTGTCTCTGTGGCATGAGAGACCGCGGCGAGAGGAGGCCTCTGACCATTCTCGGTGATATCGGAGGGCGCTGCACAGATCGGAGGCCCATATTGCACATCCAACTGAGGCCCACCTCGTTAGAAGGTGAGGGCTAGCCCCGGGGAGAGCGACACAGACAGTTGAGGCTCTGAAGGTCTCGGAGCCGCGACTGGACGTGGCGAGCAACGGCTGCCCCGTCTGCCTGCTTGGGCAAAAAGCGAGGAGACAGCCTGGGCCCTGCAAACAGAGTGAGACTAGAGGATCTCGCAGAGCTGCAGCGCGAGTGTGGGGGATCCGGAAGGCCAGTGAAGCTGTACGGGGGGCCAACATCGTTGCGGGCCCGAACTGAGGCATGAGGCGGCCCGTTTCCCCCCACCTCTCCCACTCGCTCCCCTGTCACTGTAGTGTGAGAGATTGTGACGAGAGGAGCCCTCCGACCGTTCTCAAGTGGCAGCGGAGGGCGCTGCTCAGATTGGGGGCTCATACTGCACATCCCGCTGGTTACAGGCGCAACGACAGGAGTTGTGCGGGACATCTGAGGTGGGCGAACTCAACTGGGGGGCACTGACTCCGCCTGTGACATTTTGTGTTCTGCTCGGTGTGGGCACCACGAGGTGCAGGGAGTTTGGCAAGAACTCCTGGATATAAGCCGCAGTGATCGCTAGCGGCCTCTGTGGGGGTTTCCCCGGCTGGGGGTGCGGAACTCCCTGTTCGCCACCTGCACCGAGTCTCCCCCCACCCCGCTCGAGGGGAGCACAACCATTGACTATCCTTGGTGCCCGGGAAGAGTGATCGGCGCGGTGCCCGGTGAGAGTCGGCAGTAAGCATGGGCAGAAAAACCATTTTGCTCGCGGATTTTGCGGATTTTCGGTAAATTCGCAATCCGCGAGATTCGCGAATCTCCCGCAAAATCCGCAAATCCGCGAGCAGCGGATTTTATGGCTTGCTCGCACTGTTCGCGTGAGTTCGCGGCTTCCCAGTATGTTATGTTATGTTATGTTACTGGGTGTTTTGTAGAGCGCTCAGCTGCTCAAAGAGCGTCCCGGCGCTATAGATCCTCTTCACAAACTACCAGCAACCAACAAGACAGCCAAACGGTACTAGAAATCCAAGGAACAACTTACAGAACAAAGAGATACGTTTTAAGTCCTTTTCTAAAGGCGGACAAATTAGGGCACGTTCGCAGCATCAGGGGCAGAGTGTTCCAGAGATGGGGGGCAAGGTAGCTAAAAGAGCGACCTCCACAGCGAACACGTCTCACTACCGGTACCATGGCATAGGCCTGGGCAGCAGACCTCAAGGGTCTAGATGGAAGATAGAAATTGACCCTTCTCTGCAAATAGCCAGCGCCGAGATTGTGAAGCGCCTCAAAAGCTGTAGTTAAGGTCTTAAATGAGATGCGCTTGCGAATCGGCAGCCAGTGCAGAGTGGCAAGGAGATTGCTCGCCCTGGCTCTTCTGGTAAGGCCAAAGATTGCCCTGGCTGCTGCATTTTGGACTATCTGCAGACGGGTCAGCAGATATTCAGGAAGACCCAAGTAAAGGATGTTGGCATAGTCTAGGCGAGAGCCTATCAGGGCCTGCACCGTTATCTTCTTATGTTCCAAAGATAGGTACGGCAGAAACTTTCTCAACATCCTTAGGATGGCAAAGCACTTCCCTGTCAGGCCAGCTACCTGGGCTTTGAAGGAGAGGGTGTTATCGACCAACATGCCCAGATTCTTTGCTGTAACAGAATCGCTGGCCGGGGGGAACATGGCCGAAGGCCACCAAAGCTTCCATCTCGGGTCGGCAGGACAGCCGAAAAACAATATCTCGGATTTGTCCGAGTTGCATTTGAGGCCGCTTTTCCCGAACCAATCAAACACAAACTCCAGGCACTTCCGGATGGCCGCCCCGTTGAAGTCACAGCCCCTGTCACACGTGAACAGGAGCTGTGTGTCATCCGCATAGGATACGATCTGGGCCCCTAGCTCCTCCACACGTGCCGCCAATGGTGTCATGAAGATGTTAAAAAGGGAGGGGCTGAGTATGGAGCCCTGCGGAACCCCCACCTCGAGCTGCGGCATAGGGGCGGAGAAAGGGGGGGCCCAGATCATTTGTCTGCGGTCGGCCAAGAAAGATTGAAACCATTCGAACACCGTTCCCCTTAGGCCAATCTCCCAGAGTCTTGTAAGGAGAAGGTCGTGGGGGACGTTGTCGAAGGCCGCCGACAGATCTAGCATGATGAGCAAGGCCTTTCCACCCCTGTCCAGAGTTTCCTTCACAGCCTCGGTCACCTCGAGTAGTGCAGTTTCAGTACTCAGGTTAGACAGGTCAGTACAACTTCGCGCCCCGCGAATAAGCGCTAAATTGCAGAAATACGATCTTAGCAAAACTGAAACTACTTACCAGGTTCAAAAGTTCAGGCTCATCATTAGTAGCCATTTCCTGTAGTGCTTCCTGAGGGGCCCCTCCAGAGTTCAGTTGCCAGTTGCAACTATTATGTGACCCTGCTCTGAACCTCAGAATAGTTACACATATGCCACAAAGGTCCTGAATTACAGCTAAGGGAGACAAGCAGGAGCCAGGCTGGAAGTTCAAATCCATTAATCAGCCCCTAATTCATTATTGTCAGTTGGGGCAGGGCAGGTGTTGTAACTAATTTTGCAACAATGAAAGCACTTAGCAAGTGCAAAAGATCACTAATCAGGAAGCACTAAGGAAGCAGGTGCCAGCTAAAAAAATATTCTGTGACACATTAATCAGCCCCAAATTAATTCAGGTCACTTGAGGCAGGGAAGGTGTGCTTTGCTTTGCCACAATAATGTACACTGACTGGACAACCAGAGGGTGCTGTGATGAAACAGAGGGTGGCATGGGTGGGCCAGAGGGTGGCATGAGTAGTCAGAGAGTGGCAGTGGTGACAGAGAGTGGCAGTGATGAAGAAGAGTGTCCCAAACAGGCTGGACACGTAGAAACAACAAGTTCGCGAAACATGCGACCCGACAGGTAAGTTCGCGTTTGCGAAATTGTACAAAACCCTCGCGAACTGGCAGAAACCCGCGCGAACACAAAAAAAAATCCGCAAATTCGCGAGAATTCGCGGATTTTGCGGATTGCGAGTTCGCAAATCCGCAAAATTCGCGAACGCGAGATTCGCAAAATTCGCCCATGCTTAGTCGGCAGCTGCAGGGACTGCCTGAAGGGGGCTTGCGATTGTGGTGAGCTGTGGAGAGATACTGAGTGGTGCATGGACAGTGTGGTCCCTGCAGGTGTGTGGCCAGCGGACAGAGCACCATAGGCAAGAAGGACAAAGATCCTAAGCCCCCCAGACAGGGAACACTGGATCGTTACACCACATCGCCCCCCCCCCAAGAAGGTGGCCCTTCCGGTGCTCGTTCAGACACAACCCTACTGATGGGTGCCATACAAGCGTCCTGTGAGGCCCTGGAGAATAAAATCGGAGAGGTGGGCACAGAAGTGACGCTCCTACGGCAAGACTTTCAAAATCTTGCCCAAAATAATGATTTTCCCGAACTACAGCCAGGAAGTGCAGAGGCAGAGGTGCTCCTTCGACTCGGTTAAGGCTAAACTGAGAGACCTCCGCATCCAGTATATGCTCCTATTTCCTGCAAAGCTGAAAGTGATATACAAGGAGAAAACATACTTCTTTCAAAACCCGGAAGAGGCATGGCAGTCGCTGGAGGAGCGCCCTCCTCTGACAAGACACGAGTCTGTGGTTCAAAAGACACCAGTTGTGGAGAGACCCGTGGAAGACCTGAGAGGAATGCCAAAACCGCAGAGATTGCGGCAGAGACACGGCAGCCGAAGCTTGGCGATAACCCCATACCCCAAATCCAGATCTGTACGGCAGAGGCGGCGGAGCACTGACTCTCTTGAATCTTATCAGCCGACGGGGTCCCGGTTCCACTGCCTAGCGGAAAAAGCGCCTAGATGTACCTCATCCGAGGGAGAAGAATCGGAAGGGCAATCACTGCATCCCCTGGTAGTTGCAATAAACGATATGGAACAGGAGACTACACAAGGGACAGGGACCTCTCAGGGGGACCCCCTGGACTCCAATTCGTGAAGATGGGACAGTAACGGCTGACCGAGGATTGACTATGTGGCCATGGAGCACGCAAGTTAGACACCCCCTCCTGTTTGCTTTGTTCTTTTGGTCTAAATTTCTTTCTTGTTCTTACCTGCTCGTGCTTCTACCTTTACATGTTCCTTTTTAGAGGTCTTGAGCAGGTTTCTCATATTTTGGGGTTGAGACTAGGTGGGCGACAGACCTCCTTCACCTGGAAAGCTTTATCTCTGTCAATTGGATGGAGATGGGACTGGAGGGGAGAGGGGGGTGGGGAGGGAGAGTAACTGAGGTGGATCTATATTGCTATTGGGGGAAGTTTTGAATGAGTGTTGGGTGGGTTCACAGTTAACTTGTTAAACCATTTCACAAACAGAAATGCTCCATACACCTGCATACCACACACCCAACGCCTGCCCGTGCATGAGCGAGTCGGGACTGATGTCTCCTGAGGTGGTGGGTAGCCCCGGGACGCCCCGCAAGACAGTGGCAGTGTCAGAATCCTTACATGGAACGTGAATGGCCTGGACAGTGAGATAAAAAGGGGATTGGTTATGTCCTATGTTAGAAGGGCAGCCCCAGACGTAGTCCTGCTGCAGGAGACCCACTTACATGGTACACAATGAGGGTTCTTGGCCATGGGGTCGTACAAGGTTCTGGCCAATGCAGGGTACACGTCGGGCTCTAGAAAGGTTGGCATATTGATTAAGAAATCCCCCCTTTTGCAGTCACACGAACATGGACAGACCTGCAAGGTACTTATGTGGGGATTATGGGAACATGGAGACGCCAGAAGATCATGATAATCTCTGTCTACGCACCACCAAAACTCCAGGCTAGAACCCTAGCTGGATTATCTGATATCCTTTTGAATACACCAGACACACTACATGTGGTGGGAGGGGACTTCAATGATGTTATGTACGCCCCATTGGACAGGTCAAAGGATCGGACTGATCCCCCAGCATTGTCCCCTCTGGCGAGGACCATTGACACGCTAGGACTGACGGACGCCTGGAGATGGCTCCACCCAGACGCTAGAACTTACTCTTATTTTTCAGGGGCCCATAAGGTGTATTCAAGATTAGACTATGTCTTCCTTCCCGCCATGCTCTTAGCACTGGTGATAAGGCAGAATATCAAGTACGAGGAATCTTAGACGACTCACCGCTTCTGGTTACAATAGGGACGAAAGTGGTACAAAAGGGGGTGGTAATGGACGGAGCATCTGAACCAATCAAACACTCACACCCAGTCAAAAGATCTGGGTTTAATCCATCACCGTTCTTTAGCCCACTCTGCCACCCCAGTTCAGACATGGCTATATGCAAATCAGTCTGACCCTGTGCCTCATGGGCACAGTCCAGCCCGAACTGCCAAGCCATGCCTTCCCTGGACCGGAAACAAGCTTCCGAGGACCGGTTTCTGGCATTCCAGCCGTCTTCAGTCCGGCTTGCTTGAATCCAGTGGAAAAGTGAGCAAGGGACTCACGTCTGAGCATACCCTGCCACACTTATGGCGGCCAAAAGCGGTACAAAAGGGGGTGGTAATGGACGGAGCATCTGAACCAATCAAACACTCACACCTAGTCAAAAGATCTGGATTTAATCCATCACTGTTCTTTAGCCCACTCTGCCACCCCAGTTCAGACATGGCTATATGCAAATTAGTCTGACCCTGTGCCTCATGGGAACAGTCCAGCCCGAACTGCCAAGCCATGCCTTCCATGGACCGGAAACAAGCTTCCGAGGACCGGTTTCTGGCATTCCAGCCGTCTTCAGCCCGGCTTGCTTGAATCCAGTGGCAAAGTGAGCAAGGGACTCACGTCTGAGCATACCCTGCCACACTTATGGCGGCCAAAAGCGGTACAAAAGGGAGTGGTAATGGACAGAGCATCTGAACCAATCAAACACTCACACCCAGTCAAAAGTTCTGGGTTTAATCCATCACCATTCATTAGCCCACTCTGCCACAATAGGAACGAGACATAGGATCAGGAGCTGGCGTCTGACGGCATGGGATCTTCAGAATAAGGACTTGCTGCGGGGATTTAGGGCAGACGCGAAGGTGTACTTCACAGAAAACCTAGGATCGGTACAGTCAGGGGTGATTCTATGGGAAGCTTTTAAGACGGTCACGCGTTATAGGGCCCAGAACAGGTTAGCGTGGGAAAAAAGGAGAGTGCAGGACAAACTACATGACCTGGAAACTTGTATTTTGGAATTAGAGCAGCGGCACGTGGTTGATTGTGCCACGCAGTCTGTTAGACTACTAGTGGACACACAGCAACAATATAAGGCACTGGTGACGGATGAAGCTAAAACGCAGGCACAAGCGACCTTACATAGTCTGTATGATGTAGGGGATAAGTCTGGGAAACTCTTGGCGTGGTTGAGTCGTAAAGAGCAGGATGCCAGATGGGTGGAACAAGTGTCAGATGGCCAGGGCCATATTAGGCGGACTGATGTCCACATAGCGCAGGCATTCTCTGCTTATTATGAGGAGTTCTACAAGGCCAGGGACCTAGGCTCGACAGCTGATGTAGGGCAGTATTTGGACAGCATTGAGACACCCATCTTAGGGGAAGACGATTAGGCAAGTCTGGAGGAAGAGATAACGGTCACAGAGGTTAGGGAGGCTTTAGCTAGACTTCGTCCGGGGAAATCTCCTGGTCCGAACGGGTTCCCCTCAGAATTCTTTAAAAAACGGCAGACCTACTTACTAATCACCTGTTGGCCTTGTTTTTGGGTTGGGGGCGGTTCAAAAGGGCACGCTGCCTCCAGATATACGTATGGTCACAATTGTACCAATCTATAAAGAAGGTAAGCCGCCAGAGGAGTGCACGTCTTATCGTCCCATTTCACTTCTGAACGTGGAGGTTAAACTCCTGGCAACGATTCTGGCGCTGTGGCTGAGACGTGTGATCCCAGATCTGGTCCACTTGGATCAGACCGGCTTCCTGCCAGATAGGGCAACCAGACTAAACTTGAGGAGAACCCATAACGGGCTGATGGAGGTGTGTGACCGTCGGGAGCCCCATGTGTTTCTGTCTTTGGACGCCGAAAAAGCGTTTGACGCAGTACACTGGCCGTTCCTGGAGGGAGTCTTGCTTAAGTTTGGCTTTGGTCCTAAGTTTAGGAAGTGGGTGAACCTTCTCTATACTGACCCAAGAGCGAGGGTAAAGGTCAATGGGGTGTTATCAGCGGACCTTCCCATACGGAGAGGGACCCCGGCAGGGGTGCCCTCTGTCACAGCTATTGCTCACCCTTACTATAGAAATAGTGGCGTGTGAGATACGACTTGACAAAGGGATAACAGGGTTTAAAACTGACTGGATCGATACGGTTGAGGAAAAAATATCGCTGTACGTGGATGACATCCTCCTATATGTCACCAACCCAGAGGTTCAGATACCACGGCTATTCACCTTGCTGGGCCGCTATGGCTCCCATTCAGGATACACGATAAACTGGCATAAGTCAATCCTGTACAGCCCTAGGGGAGAGAAGTTATGGCCTACCCTGCCTGGCGCGCTTCAGGTTACAGGCGAGGGGTTTACATATCTGGGGATATACGTGACGAAGAACCGATCAATCTCGTATCAGAGAAATATTTAGTGAGTGCTCGCAAACTTTGCTAGTGACGCAGCCAGATGGAAGACCCTCCCCCTTACGATTCTGGGATGTGCAGCAATGTTCAAGAGGATAACCTTGTCACGGTTCTTGTACGCCGTACAGAATGAGTATTTCCCCCTCCCCCGACAGGTCTTAAAAGAGATAAACGAAGAGCTCCGTCGTTGCTTTGGCTGGGAAAACAACCCAGGATAGCCCTACAGACAATGCAGAGGAACCAATACAATGGAGGGATCTCCTTATCTACTTATCTAAGTCCCTTTAACAGTGCCATATGTGTGCTCCTAAACGTTCAAACTCCATCCCATTGTAAGCTTGATAGTTATTTGTGCTAGTCAGCCTTCTATAGGCAGCCATAGTCCTGCTGGCTCATGCAGGTAGATAAACAAAATACTGACAGCTGCTTGGAGGGTTATCACACTTACTGTGGAAGCACACAACTCCTGCTCAATCAAAACATATTTTCCTGTTCACCAAAATGGGGGCTGAGCCAAAGGCCCTCTGTAGTACTCCTGAAAGCTCTTTTTTAGGTTGATCACATAAGGTCTGTTAACAGCATGGTTTTTCATTAATATTTTTCTAATGACATCCCTTTTCTATGAAAAACATACAACTCTCCCTCTAAGGTTACAGTGATGTTATAGCTGGGAAATAGAATTGAAAAAGCCTTAGAAATTCACTGAAAAGGCAAAGGTCACAGAGACGGTATAGCTAGTCTTAGATTTCACACACACAAAACCATAGAAATTCAGCAGTTATAGTTACCTGAGCTAACTACAACTCATGCACCTGTAATGCACTGCTTATGCCCTCACATATTGCATCACTTATGACATTGTCAGTGACATCATTGATGACATCTTGGCCGTGCATGGCACGGGGTTGTGTGCATACGGGGCGGTTGGCTGCAGGGCGACTAAGCCACAACACACAGTACACTGTCACCACTGCTTTACATGATGTGCACGGGCCGTGATCTACACCCTAGTAAAAGGACATGCTTGATGTCTGCCCAAAGATCTAAGGACTGGTCCTGGACCTTGCATTGTCACAAAAAGGCCTATGCCTCTGTGGACATGCTAGATGACCCTGACTTCTGACCAAAATAAAAGTCAGGATACCAGTTTCACATACAGTCTGGCACTCAGGGAGCGGTACACACCTGTACACACCTGTACACCCATTTACCCCTTCCAACCCAAAAGAAGACAATAGTTCCCACAATTGCTGAACAAATAAAGGAGACGCAGCATGCACAGAAGTAAAGACTACTGCTTCTGCAGCTGGCACACACAGCCGACCATCGATAGAAATGAAATCAAATATTTTACTACCAACAACTTGACTGTTTTGTTAAACTTGTATTCACTACACTCTTCACGGACATCTAGTCTGTTGTCATAAGCATTTGAGCTGCTCTGGTCCAATCCAATTCCAGTAGGTCAGCATTATTTTTTTCTGCATTTTGCTGTGCGTTATTGCAATATGATTTTGTTGTGTTGTACTGCGATTTTTGTGTTGCTTTTTGTTTTGGCTGTTTTGTTCTGACGTGTACTTGTATGTTTTAATTGTGTTATATTGCTTTGTGTAAGTTATTGTGTTATCTTTTATTATTAACTTTAGATATGTCAAAAAATGTTGCAAGATTTCTATCCAAAACCAGAATATGCCTCAAAGGTTACTGCAAGAAGCAAATATCCTCCATTTTTTAAGGTGGTAAAATAGCGCTGCTCCAGCTCTTCAACTACTTAAGACAACGTCAGCCCAGAATAGTAGAAGAGAACGTGTCTTGTATTATCACTTCCTCTGGCCACTTTATGTGATGCTGTGCCATACTTTGCTAGATTAAATTACGAATCATTGTCTTGTCTTAAGCATAATTCACTTGTCATCAATAATTAACCCTATTTCCAAATCTTTCTTGTTGAAAGACGGTGGCCACACTACAGAGTACCAGTTCATGAATTACAAAACAAACACAGTGTAAAAATCAACTTAAATACATTAGTTAGAGTACTCTAAAGACTTTTAAACAATTTCTTTGTGCAGATTTCATGACAGCAGGGAACTGCCATTTTCTCTGATCATGCTATGGCACATGGCCTAAATGCTCTTTCTTTCGAAGGCCGGGTCTTCTCGTAGGTAATTCTACAGCTCGACACAAAAATGTCCACGGGTCAAAATCAATTACCAAATTACCTCACTGATAAATCAACTTAAAACCTAAACAACATGAGAGACCTCATTAGGAGTGTGGATACCCATCAGTCACCAACCGGTGCCACCCTTAATCATCATCTGGGTCTCCTCTTGACATTTCCATAGTGAAACGTTGATGGTGAGCTTGGGACCTGTTGATCGTGTCCCACACCAATTTACGAGTCACTGGATGACCTACAGATGTAAACTGATTATCATTTGCGATGGGAAAAACTATATTGCAGTGCGAAACTCAATTGCAAAAAGTGAATTAAAATTGGGCAAATGAGAGAAAAATTATATTTATTAATATCGCTCAATGCCCAAGACTAAAAACAGTACAAAAAAGAGACAGCTTTCAGCAAATAACTGCCATCAATAATTATGGGGTCGACATGTTTTAGCAAAAATGAGGACAAAATATCCTCTGCCTTCCTCAGGACCGCAATATCATTGCTATTGCAATGTGCACAAAGAATAATAAGTGAATAAAAATGGTACAACCATGTCACCTGGGATCCTAGGTGTACAACAAATCCTCTGCACGTGGACTGATTGGCCACTAATCAGCAGGAGGATTAAACCTCTCCTCACTTGGCTGCTGTTCAGGGAGAAGAAGCCCGCTCTGGCCGTCGGTACTCCAGACGATCATCCGAAACCCCAAAATAAGGAATATGTATAATACAAGTCCCTCATCTTACTCTGGGTCTGTTGTTTCTCTGATGGTCAGACCGTTGCCCGATATTCACAGCAATTCAATGGATTAGCTGTAGATATCGCTCGCTGCCGTCGGCAGTATCCGGATGGCAGCGAGCGATGTCACCACAACGGGAAGTGTAGGCAGTAATGCCATGCGGATACTGCTTGACGGCAGTGAGCGATATCTACAGCTAATGTAAATGTACAGGAATTTATATAACGCATATCACCGAGCAGTTTCTAAGCACTTGCTTAGGGAACCCGTCCTGGTATTCCCCTGTGAGATAACCCCAGCAGGGTATCCGCAAGGTGAAAGCCAGGCATCCCACCACGAGGGGCCATTGTGGAGATTAAGCAAGCTATTGCCCAGAGTCAGAACCTGTGAATTGAGTAGGCACCGGAGCGAGAATTGTCGAGTACATGGACATTTTTAGGACTCAAGACCCCGCCGAGCCAGGAATTGAACCCTGGTCCCGGGCTGACCTCTGCTTCCACGTCTGCCTCCTCTAACCAGTGAGCCACACTTCTCCATTGGATTGCTGTGAATGATTTTTTCAATGAGCTTGGAGTTTTTAATTACTCGTCCTGCGTTAGCTAAATGGAATTATCAATCTAATTAGGATTCTGCTGGTCTAAGAAATACATTACTTGACAAGATATAAGGGTCAATCATTAACCTTTAAATTAATCATCCTGAAAATGGTCCAACTGACTTATCATCCATAGAGATCGAAACTTCGACAAGCTCATCTATTTCCACAATTATTTTCTTCTCTGGAATTGTTTTCTATTGCCTCAGATTCATTTTTCACTACACAAAAACCTTGGAATAGATGTTTACATACTGGACCCTGAGGTCAGAATTTTTGTACAAAACTGATTTTGTCTCTGTATGTAGGTATATTATTTTGTACCCTGTTTATTTGCTTGTATTAAATACTCTGATTTGTTGAACTACACACCTCTATTTACAATATAACACAAATAATGGTATATGGTTTGGGAGTGCAGGGACATGACCCTTCTCCCCTGGTGCTTTCAGGTTAGACCAGGGCCTGACTGGAACATTCCAAGTTCAAACTGTCACTAACGGACCCCTGGATTTCTTGGATTCCACTTCGGTTTAAACTCGATGTAACATCCTCCCTCTGAGCCTGCTGTCTCCGAAGAATTATAAGAAGGCGCAGGCCAGTAAAAAGCTGGCACCTCGGAGGCTTCTTAACAGGAAGGGCCTACATTCCAGCTGAGGCAGCAGAAACTAGGCCTTATCAGCTCCGGGAGAATATTCACGCACGTGGAAAGTCAAGCATTAACAAGAGAATTCAAGTTTACGGAGGCGTCGGGACAAGAGGTGTTATCTTGGTTCCACGCCCATGGCGAGCAGGCGAGAATCCCGGGCAGCGTTAAATCAAGGCGACAACACAAGTCATCTCATCAGCAGTGGCTGCTGAAAATGGGGCAAGGATCTTCATTTCCGGCTTCCTCAAGCCAGGTGTGCCCAACAATCCATGAGGGCTGAGCAGGAGCAGAAACCAAAATCATGGTGCACCGAGAGGGGCAAGAAGGATGTACCAAACAGAATTATGAACACATTCGGTTACCATATGCATGTTCTAAGTGTACAGGATGCAGTGTTGTAAAAGAGGGCTGATTGTCGGCAAGGCAGCCACTGACTTACTATTGCTACCACTAGCCCTTAGCAGATGTGAGAACAACTGACAACTCTTTGTGGATAACATTTTGTCCCAAATCTACTGATTATACAGCTTAGGTTAATTTATGGGCGATCTATGTGTCAGCTGTGAGTTCACTGAGCAGTTGACACCCATCCTGAGAAAGATAGAGCTGTCCTGTTGGTGGCACCAAGTGCGCTTATGTTCTTTACATCTCATTAACTGAATGTGTTCTTTCCATTTTTTGCCGTGCTTCCAACAGATCAGAGGAAGGCCACAGCAAGTCTCCACTGTTGCTGACGATTCCAGCTGTCCATTGAGTGATTAAGGAGTGTCGTCACGTCATCTCAGGCTCTCTGTAATAACTGCCAGTGACCTGAGGAATTCCCTTTTGGGTTCCTAGCTCTACCATATGGAAGGCCATATCGTTGTTTAAAGCTTTGGATAGCCCTGTAACAATGCTGAAAGAAACCTTCACAACCAAATTCTTCCTTTTACTTGTCTAGGCAAAGGTAGAGTCCGCAGCTGAATGGGGATTCCCAACCACAAAGAGGCCCAGCCCTCTCTGCTGACCCCTTCTAAGATCCACTTTGTCCTCAACTCTCTCCTCCTGATGCCATGGGCAGTAAATTAAGGGGGCTGTCGCCACCTACAGTGGCCCTTTATGAACAAAACTGTACCTTAACAGGGGAGTGACACTAGGATGCTGCCCCTCTAGCGCAGCGCTTAGAATCCCCCCCCACTCCCATGATCATGCACAAAACCTCAGCATCACCCTGGACTACTCGCTCCCTATGAACTGCCAAATCAAGGCTGTTTCGTTCTTCTGCTTCTACACGCTCTGCCTGTTTCATAAGATCATAAGATCTTAAAGTGTATCTCCACAGAGTCCAGGAAAACTGTCACCCATGCGCTCGTCACCAGCAGACTCGACTACAGCAACACACTCTACACTAGCACCACCCAGAAACTAAAAAAAAAACAGCAGAACATCCAGAATGCCTCCGCTTGACTTTTCCTGTAAATCCCATGCCTTGACCACATCACCGGCCACCTGAGAGACCTACACTGGCTACCTGTCAACAAACAAATCACTTTTAAACTCATCACACACACCTACAAAGTCCTCCACAATGCTGAACCTGCATACCTCAACCATCTTCTCTCCTTCTACACTCCCACCAGACATCTCCGCTCTGCCCAACTGGCCCTGGCCACCAACCCACCGTTCCGTCAAACCAAGGCCTACCTCGCTGTCAAGACCTGCAGTTCCCTAACTCTGCACTTCAGGCAATCACCTTCACTGCCGCAATTCTGGAAGGACCTCAAGATCTGGCTCTTTTACTGAAACGCTGGCCCACCCTCCCCACTCAGTGCCTTGAGACCCTTACGGGTAGTACCCGTGCTTTCTAAGATTACTGATTGATTGATAGATATTCCACCCTGCAGGCAATGTGCCCAGCTGCAGTATCAATACAATGCACTTATATTTTATACACGCTTTAAGCCATCTCTTAACCCCTCCCAGCACGGTGCTCGTGTGGTCATGACGAGCTGAGCTCATCATGACCGTTAGAACGCTCACACGCGGGGCTAATTCCCCCGCTGTGCTGAGCGTTCTGAGGAAACGGGTGTGGCCGTGACGAGCTGAGCTTGTCATGAGCACACAAGCACCGTGGCTCATGACGAGCTGAGCTTGTCATGAGCACCAGGGCGCAGTGCGCGCTCCCCCGCCCCCCAGCACAGCGGGGTAATAACCCCTGCAGCCAACGGGTTAATGTGTTACTCTGTGTGGGGCTTCTTGAAATGTGCGGTGGCACATCTGAACTCTATGCTACTTTAATCCTGCTTGGCTACGTTTGCATTCAACCGTGGTTTTTTATGCTTGCATTTTATAGTATTTAATGCTTTTTTATGATTATCTGTGCAATAATCGAAGAAAGACACTACTATTACTACTGCAGTTTGAATGTGAAATGAAGAGAAAAGTAAGAAAAAGTAGAGTCACTTGAAAGATGAATGTTTTGAGTTACCAGGCATGCCCGGATGTATAATGGGGGAAGAAAACAGACAGGGCCATAAGTAGACGATTGATAATGGAACAGGAGTGGAGAAAGGATGTAGTAAGAATTGGGCAGCTCCCACTGCAGGGTTTCCACAAAGTTCGTTTATCATTCCCAAATAATGTCCCTAATTGCAGAAAAGAAAGTGATAAGATTTCCCATCACCAAGCATTTAGCAAAACAACCCATGGCAAGAAATCGGTACCACAGTAAACGTTTCCTGTCGGGGCATTTGCCGTGCCACAGGATACACAATCTTTGCTCTCCCTGAGCCTGGGACATCAATAGCCATCCTACAGCTGAACCACACGTCATCGGACCAAAGAACACATAATCAGACAGACTTTGGCCCGCGCAGTTAACACCCAGGGACGTGTATATTGATTTCGGATGGCTCACCTGGGAATGGCAGATATTTTCCTTTGCTGACCTAATGCTCTGTAAATATGACATTAGGCCTCCAGAAAGGATAGGCTGCTGGATGTGAGCAATACTTCCTGTTACGTATCGTAAGTCGAAGTGCTCTACCACTGAGTTTTCAACTAGTGGTGTGTGAAATTCAGGTAGTTTGCTTTCACATAATTGTGCAACATTTTGGGGAAAAATATTAAACTACACATAATAACAGGAAATGTGAATTCATCATTTAGTGTTATATTTGATCATGAAATACGTCCTCAAGTCAAATCATGATGCCAGCATTTTGCTCTAAAAAAACCCCATTAAAAACACAATTGCCCCACTCTACAGCCACTTGCAGTCTCACTGGTTGCATTGCTATGGTTCTATAATTTTGCTGTGAATAGTGGCGTAATTATGTGACGTGGCATAACGGCGTCATTTGTGGAAGTGTAATGTGAAATTCCTGATACTATGCACATTATGCCGTTTAATTTAAATTCTGCCCAGGCCTACTTACAACATACAAGCAATAAGTAATCCAACTTAAAAGCAAGTTCCTGCTTTACATATTTCCCTACATCCAGCAGCAAAGCATGCTGGACGCTCTTCACATCATTCTTTCACAAAGACAAACCAACAGACGAATGTAGCAAAGAAAAAGGCGATCCTGAGGCAGTTCAAGGTATTGCAGAGTCAGCATGGAGCTGACTTACAATTCCAATAAACAAGCCAGTTGTGTATGAGCCAATGGCCCTAATGCTAGTAAAGAAAATGGGCCACCTGGGTTGGGTAGTAAAAGACAGCTAAATTGCACTTCTTATCCCTGAAGCGACACTGAAGTATTCTGCAGCCAGCTAGACTTGGGTGGAATAGTGTACCTGTAATAATGGTGGTATGGGCAGTGTACCTGCTTAAAGTGAGAACCGGAGTGAGGTCGTATCTCATGTTTGGCACTCTACCTATTAATGAGCTTGAAGTAAAACTGTGTGAGTGACAACACACAGCCATCAGGGGCGTAGCTTTGGGGGAATGTCTGGGGTTTGACACCCCATAAATAAATGCATTCTTGGCTTGGCATTTGGGTCTGGGTGCCCTGAGTTGGTCTGCAATCTCTGTGTTAGTTTTTCTCGTGGTAAGCCAAGAATGAAAGACAAACCAGTGACCTTTCAATCAATCAGGATATTTGTTAAGAGTGCTACATACCCGCGAGGGTCTCAAGGTGCTGGGTGGGGGAGGATGGGGGGGAAGCTGCTACTGGTCGAAGAGCCAGGTCTTGATAAGTCGTCTGAAGGCCAGGAGATCTTGGGTCTGCCGTAGGTTGGTGGGGAGGGTGTTCCAGGTCTTGGCGGCGAGGTGGGAGAAGGATCTGCCTCTGGCTGTTGTTCTTCAGATGCGGGGCACTGTGGCGAGGGCGAGGGTGGCGGAGCGGAGCTTGCGGGTAGGGGTGTAGAAGCTGAGACGTTTTTTGAGGTACGCTGGGCCGGCGTTGTGGAGGGCCTTGTGTGCGTGGATGAGGAGCTTGAAGGTTATCCTCTTGTTGATGGGACGCCAGTGTAGGTCTCTCAGGTGGGGTGTGATGTGGCTGCGGCAGGGGATGTCGAGGATGAGTTTTGCCGAGGCGTTCTGGATGTGTTGCAGCCGTCTCAGGAGTTTGTTTGATGTTCCTGCATAGTGGCATTTCCGTAGTCCAGCCTACTGGAGACAAGGGCCTGGGTTACTGTTCTTCTCGTTTCGGTGGGGATCCACTTGAAGATCCTGCGGAGCATCCGTAGAGTGTTGAAGCAGGATGAGGAGATGGCGTTGACCTGTTTGGTTATGGAGAGGGTGGAGTCGAGGATGACCCCCAGGTTGCATGCGTGGTCGATGGGTGTTGGGGCTGTTCCCAGTGATGTCGGCCACCAGGAGTCGTCCCAGGCTGAAGGGGTGGATCCGAGGATGAGGACCTCCGTCTTATCCAAGTTCAGCTTCAGTCGGCTTTTCCCCATCCATTCGGCAACGGCCTTCATTCCTTCGTGGAGGTTGGTTTTGGCGGTGTGAGGGTTTTTGATGAGGGAGATGATCAGCCGGGTGTCGTTGGCGTAGGAGATGATGTTGAGGTCATGCTGACGGGCGACGTAGGCGAGGGGAGCCATGTACATGTTGAAAAGCGTTGGGCTGAGGGAGGAGCCCTGGGGTACGCCGCAGATGATCGCGGTGGAGCTGAAAAGGGGGAGGCGGACGCTCTGCGTTCTGCCGGAGAGGAAGGATGTGGTCCAGGCCAGGGCCTTCTCTTGGATCCCGGCATCATGTAGGCGTGTTCGTAGTGTCTGGTGGCAGACCGTGTCGAAGGCAGCTGACAGATCCAGGAGTATGAGGGCGGCTGTTTCTCCGTTGTAGAGCAAGGTCCTGATGTCATCGGTGGTGGCGATGAGGGCGGTTTTGGTGCTGTGGTTGCTGCGGAAACCGGACTGGGATGGGCCCAGGATGTTGTTGTCCTCGAGGTAGTGGGTCAGTTGCTTGTTGATGATTTTCTCAGTGACCTTCGCTGGGAACGGGAGCAGGGAGATGGGACGGAATTTCTTGAGGTCCTTGGGGTCCGCCTTGGGTTTCTTGAGTAAGGCGTTGATCTCGGTGTGCTTCCAGCTCTCTGGGAAGGTTGCTGTCTCGAAGGAGGTGTTGATGACTTTCCGGATATGAGGTGCGATGATTGTGCTGGCTTTGTTGAAGACGTGGTGTGGGCATGGGTAAGACAGGGATACAGAGTGGACGGAGTTCATGATTTTGATGGTGTCATCATCGTTGATGTTGGACCATGCGATCAGGCGGCAGGTGGTTGCGGCGTTGGGGGTCTCGGTGGTTGGCGGGGCAGTCATGGCATTGAAGCTGTCGTGGATGTCTGTGATCTTGGAAGTAGGTGGCCAGTGAGTCGCACAAGTTCTGCGAAGGGGGGATGTTGTTGGTGTTGGAGCTGGGGTTGGAGAGTTCCTTCATGATGCTGAATAGCTCTTTGCTGTTGTGTGCGTTGTTATCCAGGCGGTCCTTGTATGCGGTCCTCTTGGCGATTCTGATGAGCTGGTGGTGTCTGCGGGTGGCGTTCTTGAGGGCTGTGTAGTTGTCTGTTGATCATTCGCAGAGCCAGTTCTTCTCCAGTTTCCGGCAAGTATACTTGGAGGCCTGGAGGTCTTCAGTGAACCAGGTGGCTTGATTGTTGGTGTGGCTGTTGGAGGGTGTCTTGAGCGGGGCGAGGGTGTTGGTGCAGTCGTTGATCCACTGTCGGAGGTTGAGGGTGGCGGTGTTGGGTTCGGTGGGGTCGGCTATTGGGCTCTGGGCAAGGGCGGTATCTAGCTGCTCTTCAGTGACTTTTCCCAAGCAGCGACCAGGCATCTGTTGGGTGCGGCGATGTGCGGTGGGCTTCCTGAAGGTAAAGTGGACACAGAGGTGGTCGATCCAGTGGGGTTCGGTGGTGTGGTTGAAGGAGATGTGTGGGCTTTCGGAGAAGATGGAGTCTAGCGTGTGACCGGCGGCGTGGGTGGGTGTTGTCACAAGTTGTCTGAGTTTTGGTTGGCGAGGTTGTCAATCAGGGTAGTGGAGTTGGCGTCATTGTTGTTCTCGAGGTGGAAGTTCAGGTCCCCGAGGAGGATGTAGTCTGTGGAGGTGAGGGTGTGGGTGCTGATGAAGTCGGAGATGGAGTCGCAGAACTGTGGTCGGGGTCCAGGAGGTCTGTAGATGAGGGTTCCTCTGAGGGTGGTGTTAGGTTCGGTGTATGTGTTCGGCGGTGCTGGGGGTATCGTCGGTGTTGGTCGATACTCTGAGGGTGTTCCTGTGGACGATGGCATTTCCTCCTTCCGTTCCATTGGTGCAGTCCCTGCGTGTGATCTTGTATCCTTACGGAATGGCAATGGCGATGTCGGGTGTCGAGGCAGGGTTCAGCCAGGTCTCTGTCAGGAAGGCGACGTCCGGGGAGCTAGAGTCAAGGAGGTCCCAGAGCTTGATGGTGTGTTTGCGGGAGGAACGGGTGTTGAGGAGGATGCATCTGAGGTAGTTGAGTTCCTTGGTGGGAGGTGTGGCTGGCTGGATGCTGGTGAAGTTGCAGTTTCGGCAGGTGAAGGGTCCATGGATGCGCTTCGGGGTTTCTCGGTAGCAGGTGTGTTCTCGACCAGGGTTGAGTGTGTGGAGGGTGCTGGTGTCGTAGTGCAATCAGGCGTCGTGGTGTCTCTGGGGTCCAGGGGTTCTGGCGCTAGGCTCGGTCCAGGCGCGGACAGGCACAGAAGGGATATCCTTTGGCGCTCCAGCGGCGTGCCCGCTGCGCGGCATCCATAAGAGGGGGAGAGGGAGGGAGGAGCAGCTCGGAGGCGGGAGCGGGGTGGCCAATGGGAAAGCAGGGGGGCGGGGCTGCAGGGATGCAGCGGCGTGAGGAGTGGGAACGGTGGGAAAAGGTGGGTAGCAGCCGGTGGGCACCGGCGGAGGAAACCTGAGAAAATAAAAATAAATACATTACAGTGACACAGTTAGGATGTAGGGAACCAGGCAGCAGGAGCAGAAGTGAACAACACAAGTATCAGGCATGAAGCAGCTGGCAGCCATGTGGTCGCTTGGGGAGCGACCTGCCTGCGAGCAGGGTCAGAGGTCACTCTTTCTCCACTGCGCGGCCTCCATAAGACGGGGAGAGGGAGGGAGGAGCAGCTGGGAGGCGGGAGCGGGGTGGTCAATGGGAAAGCAGGGAAACAAGCTATGGTTAAGGCCCTCCTAAAGAAACCAAGCTTGGATCATAACAACCCCTCCAACTACAGACCCATTTCCATATTACCCTGGGTCAGTAAACTCCTAGAAAAGTATGTCAACTCAGTTGTGACAGACTTTCTGGAGTCAAACGCTATACTTGACCCTTCTCAGACGGGCTTTCGGCCCCTCCATGGGACAGAAACGGCACTGGTTGCAGTGACGGAGGAGGCAAGAAGGATCTTGGACAACGGTGGTTCGACGGCCATCATCCTCCTTGACCTTAGTGCCGCCTTCAACACTGTAAACCACAACATCTTACTCCACCGGCTGAGCAGGGTGGGCATCTCAGGAATGGCAATCACCTGGCTGAAATCCGTTCTCGCAGATCGCTCCTTCCAGGTATTCGAGAAAGAACACACCTCCCCCAGCAAGCCCCTGAATTGTGGGGTGCCACAGGGCTCCTCCCTAAGCCCCACCCTTTTTAATGTCTATATGAGCCCACTGGCTGGGTTCGTCCGCCCCTTTGGAGTAAAAATTGTCACCTATGCGGACGACACACAGCTTGTGGTAGCGCTAGACCCCCCCTATAACTCACACTATGACCTATATAAATGCCTGGAAGCAGTCACCTCATGGATGACTTCATCCTGTTTAAAACTAAATGGGGAAAAACAGAACTTATGCTCCTTGGAAACACCATCGGCAAGACCATCGACCCAATCTGGCCCCCCTGCCTGGGCTGTCCCCCCCCACCCAAAGAATCAATCAAAAGCCTCGGCATATGGCTGAACAAGGCACTCAATTTTAATCACCAGGCCGCCAAGCTATCCGCCATCTGTTTTGGGCTCCTGAGACTACTGCGCAAAATCCTCCCCCTCCTCCCTTTTCATTCAAGACGGATCATGGTGCAAGGCCTGATCTTATCACGTCTGGACTGTGGGAATGCCCTATACTTCGGGGCTCCGCAGTCCACCCTAAACAAACTCCAAATTATCCAGAACTGCGCAGCCAGGACCCTTCTCCAAATCCCCCGCCGAGTTTCAGTTAAAGCCCGACTGAAGGACCTCCATTGGCTCCCAGTAAAATCAAGGATTGAATTCAAGGCCATGTGCATCGCCCACCGATCCTACTGGGGAACAGGTCCCTTCATCAACCTTCCCCTAGTAAACGCCTACCACCCCAATAGACACCTTAGATCTGAGTCCTCCTACCTCACCACAGTACCTCGAGTTAAAAGAGCTAGGTGCGGAGGCCGCTCACTCTCCTACAACCTGGCCAAGCTCTGGAACACGCTTCCCCTCACAATCAGATCAGAGCCCAAACTACTGACATTCCGAAAGCTCCTAAAAACTTGGCTTTTTAATAAACCTGTGTAACTCTCAGCAGCTCTGCTTTTGCCCCGACCTCCGCAGCGCTGGGACGCCTTAGGGGAGCCATTGCACTTTATAAATTAGCTTTTCATTTCATTTCACTGATTTCTCGACCAGATCAACTACTCTTATTCCCCCCCACGCCCAGAAGGTCTGTGATAATTCTGCTCAAAGGAAACTTCAACCACTGGGGGTGAGGCTAGGCACCAATGGAGTAGGACGTAGACTGAGATGCTCCTGACTGAATTCCTGCAACCAGGGGCATCCTAAGTCCCATTTGCCTTATTTGACTCCTTCCTGCCCAGACCTGGGATCCTTTCCCCGGCAGGGACCCATTGCTGTGCCCCATCGGTGTTCTTACCGTGCCATCCTTCTGGGGATCGCAAGGACAGCGCAGCTGTCACAAAAGATTGTGGCACAGGTCCACTGAAAGGGCTGCATACTACTTGAGCGGCATCCCTCACTGCCCCCAGCTGGAGACCGACCCCATTTGGGGGCTAGGCGGATGAGGTGTTGGGCATTTTGGAGGGGGAGCTCCTCCATCGCAACAGCTCACATCGCTGCAGGTGGCATGTTTGGAGCCTGTTGCAGAGAGAGGCATGCCAGGGAAACCGACAGCAGCCTGCTGAGTGGCCTGCGGTGTGCCTGACAGGCCGCGGAAGAGACTGAACAGCACAGTGCAGATTTAGCACTGTGCGGTACGGAGCAGACCACACCGGGGAGTGAGACCCGGGCCCCCCACAACTGCCGACATTTTCATTGGATCACACGAGGTGAGGGCGACTTAGTGGCTTACTAGTGCAAACTGCTTGATACCTACAAGGTGATCTGTGGAGCAGCTACGTGCCTGCAGTGGAATCAGGGGATACTGGGGTTGGATGGGCTGTGGGCTGCCACCGTATCCTCTTAGGATTGACAGTAAACTGGTGAGATTGCCATCGCCTCCTCAACTAAGGGCCTTGAAAATGTTGGGGGCTTCTTCTTCACCCCTTTATACACCGTTCCTTCTGCCAGCTCCAAGTGAACTGCTTTGAACTGTGCTGTTGCCGGGGGGCCCGGTATAATGAGCCCCAGGGACCTGGGATTAATGGCACACCGACCTTGCCGATTGGCCTGAAAGTGCTGCTACAGCCTGCATGACCGATCGAACCCTGACTTGCTCGATGCAGCTGGAGATTCTGTGGGGACCCCTTCCATCTCCCTGTGTAAGTGGCTTGGCGCTGAAGGTTTTCCTTTCCCCCTCCACCCCCACTGGCATCCTGTGTACCCAAGATGCCTTTGGTAGTGTACGACCTTGCCAAAATGATGGTCCTTACGGCGTGCTGATGAGGAGGAATGGGCAGATCCTTGCTTGGGAGCCAGGAACAATTAAGTTGCTGTGGTCCGATCACTATCTGTACACTCTTGACCTCGGAGCTCGCCTCATGAGGTAGTCAAGGCACCTGGTAGCTGTGTTGCTCCTGCTGACACCCATGAAACTATTGTGAGTCAGGAGTGGATTTTAATCGCAACACCTGTTGAGTCCCTACACAAGGATTGGAGCCCTGGCAGTATTGTGACACAGGAGGTGGAGCCTACCTGCAACAGCAGACAAGTTCCTGCCCTGGAGGTGAAGCCCTTAAGTCCAATCTGAGGGTTTGCTGATATGGGTAAATACTCCAAGAAAAATATGGCAGCTGACTCTTGCCCTTCCCAGGCATCAGGGGCTCAAAATATAGAAGGGTTGGCTTTGCACTTGGGAAAATAAATGAAAAAGGAATTGATCAGGATAACGATCCACGGGCTAATGATGACGGAATACCTGAGGAGCAATATAGCTCCACAGGGCCTAATTGTCAACATCGTCCCTAGGCTGTTCTTAGACGACAAACGGTTTAAAGTAGACTGGTGCCAGGTCTCCTGGAAGTGCACCAAGGACCTGCTGTTCCTGATCAGCCAGACTGCCAAACGATTATCTGAAGCGCTCCAAGAGAAAATCTCTGCCATCGAAACAACTATGAAAAATGCCACGTCTAAAAACAACAAACCAGCATTTACAACAAAACTTGCTGAGATCAACCAAGAGATGACTGACCACTACGACTTTCTGCTCAAACAGAAAACTACCAAATTGGAGAAAGACATAGCCAAATTTGCAAAGGAGAAGGTCTATCCCTACCTCAAGGATGATTATAAAGGAAAGAAGAACACCTACTCTTCGGACGATAATTCGAGCATAGACAACAGGAGGGGCTCCACGAGTACTGACTCCAGTGGAGGCTACCCGGCGAGAAATGCACGACCCACACGCCCCTGGCAACAAGGATACCACCAAGGACCAGTGTTCCATGGCCCACCCAATGTACCACCACCATGGCAATACCCCTACTACCCACAGGGCCCCCTGCAATTCTACCCCCTTAATCCGCCTCCTTTTCACGGCAGAGGTTGGGGCAGAGGAAGAGGGCGAAAGCGAGGAGGGAACAAGGGTGTACAGTGGCAAGATCAGATGCCAGAGTCATCGGGAGTGGAAACCAGGAGCGCGACAACCCGAGGGAGAAGAGTTTGATCGTGAACCTTTCCAATAGAAATCTGACTACTACAGAGGAGACTGTCCTGGAAAAAGGATTGGGCTTTGTCCCCACACCGATCCCTGACTCATTCCAGGAAATGATTGAGCTGAAGCAGTTCTTTAGAAAGATACGCCTTCGGGCCTTCTTCCACAATCGACCCGACTTACCCTGTGAAGACACGGGACTCAGGAAGCCTTCCTCCTTCACCCCCACTGATGGGATGGTTCCACCAGAGGTCCTGACTTTTGAAAGAGCAGTCCTGCAAACCATGAAGAACAAACCCTCGTTTAAACCCTTCAACAACCTTTCCAATGCTGAAAGACAGGCAGCCTCCTCCCTTGGCAAGGACACTTCAATTGTCATCAAACAAGCTGACAAGGGGGGAGCCACTGTCATACAAAACTATGATGACTATGATCAGGAGTGTAGACGCCAACTGGCAAATACGACTCATTACAGATTATTGACAGAGGACCCAACCAACCGATTGACTACCACCGTGATGTCTCTGGTCATCGAAGCAGAGACCAACGAATGGTTAAGTAAAAAAGAGGCAGAATTTCTGGTGACCACAGACCCGGTCATACCATACTTTTACACCCTGCCCAAAATACACAAGGGTACCACCCCAGTTCCAGGTAGACCAATTGTGTCTGGTATTGGTTCAATTTTAGAACCCCTCTCTCAGTTCTGCGACTCCTTCCTACAACCTTTGGTCAAATCCATCCCATCCTATCTGCAGGACACGAGAGATGTGCTTCGGCTTATCGACGACATGGATGGCAGGGAGGACATTGATCTTCTCTTAACTCTCGACGTGGAAGCACTGTACACGAATATACCACAACAGGCAACACTGGAAGTCGTGGACGCCCTCCTACGACAAGAGGAGTGGCTGTCCCCTACCCCGGTCTCATTCATAATGGAGTTGGCACATATTGCATTGACAGAAAACTTTTTCAAATATGAGTCCAATCTATACCACCAGATCCGCGGGACATCGATGGGCTCGACCTTCGCGCCGAGCCTGGCATGCCTATACATGGCATCGTTCGAGAAAAAATGCATCTACCCCCCAGAATACAACCCATTCCGTGAAAATCTCACGTGTTGGCGCCGGTACATCGACGACATCCTGGTGTTCTGGAAGGGGGATCGGACGACATGTGAGGCCTTCTGCACATGGATAAATCAACAAGACCCCTTTCTGAAGTTCACGGGCACCATCTCGGACAAATCCATACCCTATTTGGACCTCAGCATAATCCTGGAGCCAACTACAATCAGTACCAGTCTCTATACGAAGGGGACTGACAGGAACAGCCTTCTGCCATACTCCAGTCACCACACGAAATCCCTTAGGGACAATCTCCCCTTCGGACAATTTCTCCGCCTCCGGAGAAACTGTAGTTCAATCGCCGACTACAAACAACAAGCACAAGTCCTGCAAACCAAACTCCTCGACCGGGGCTACCCCACACGACTTCTGAAAAACTCTACCAAACGAGCCCTTAACAACAACAGGGAGGCCCTACTTGAAACACACCCCAAGGAGCCAGATGATAAGATCACTTGTGTCACTTCATTCACAAGAAACTCCTCATTTATCAAGAAAACTGTCAGTACCCACTGGGGCATTCTCAACTCCGCAGGTATGGAGTTACCGCACCCCAGGTTTGCGTTCAAAAGGACGGCTAACCTTAAGGACACCCTAATCCATACCCGTCCAAAGAAGACCAGTACTCAATCTGTGAATACGCTCTGGGACCTCCCCCCAGTAACTGGACACTATCGCTGTGGTTCTTGTGTTGTCTGCCCCCAGACCATCCAGGGTAAGACCGTTGTACTGAATAATAACTTCACTTGGACAATGAGCAGACACACCAACTGCAACAGCGCCAAATGCATCTATGTTTTGATCTGCCCTTGCGACTTATTGTACATCGGGATGACAATGCGTCCAGTCAAACAGCGAATAATGGAGCATAATAGTAACATCCGTTGTCACAAAACACACACAAGGCTGTACGAACACTGTAAGGACAGAAACCATTCTCCAGAGAACATTCGATGGACTGTCATTGAGTCCTTACCGAACCTGAATCAACAAGCCTTGTTCAGATATGAACAGAGATGGATACATCGGCTTCAGAGCGACGAGTTGGGACTGAATGATGGGGTGCCCTGGGCGACACTCGCCAGATAGTGACCAATCCGGACCGGTTGTCCATTTGCCAGTGTCTCTACATGCCTTGCTAGACTTCCACATCCATCCATTGATGGACTCCGTTTTTGTATGACTTGGGTTATGCCTTCTCCAGCTCACCCTCCACTAACCCCCGTGATTTTTAAGCGCGTTTGCCAGGGCGATCCTCGCCAGTCTGAACTGGTTGTCTATTTCCAAAACGCCTTAAAAACATGCCCCGGAATAATCTTTCAAACAATTTATAAAGATGGCCTCAGCACTATCTCCAGCCATTCCCTTGTCTCTTCGTACACGCATATGCCAAGGCAAAACTCGCTAGAAAGTTATTATTAATTTGGGCCAGTTGTCCATTTTCATATGCCCTATAACATGCCTTGTGTGTTTTCCAGACCCATTCCAAGATGGCCCCGGTCTATTTTGACTTGGTCCGCGCTATCCTGAGCGAACCCCTCCTCGGTTTCTACACTCGCGCGCCGTAGCCCAGCAACTGGACTGACACACCCCCTACGCGCGCGCAGCTTTTCCTTATCTACACCGGACATGCTGCACTACAGCGCCGGCTGTCCAGTCACCAGAGTTCCTGTGGGAGGGGTAGGTGTACAGAAGCCTGCCACCGGCGACCCTTGAGGTAAGGTGTGGATCCGAGCCCTGAGAGTTTGAATGCACTTTTGCATCCATCCGCAGTAATTTCAGTCACGTGTTTGGGCGATCTGCTAGATAGCTCTTTCCCAAACGATCCCGCTAAATAAGCTACCTCCCTCATAGGTATTCCTCAATCGCTGCTGGCCCCACCTGGACAGCTCGTGAGGCTTGAAAGAGGTATCCCAACGGGTAAGTGGAACAGTGATTCTCAGACTGGTGTTTTCTCAAACGCACACGTTTAGCTTGGCATGTTGACTCGTTTTACTTTCTCCTCGCTGGGATATACGACCTTACCGCCAGCGTTGAATTCCCCTTATCACAGAGTGTCAAATTACCTCGAATGGTTTTTATTATGCGGCTTTTTTCAGCGTTTGTGGGTCATCTTTTGGTTTACAAATGCGTGTGAAACACTTTATTTTTGGCGCCACTCACCGCTCGACTTAGTGAGAACACGACGCCTTCTAGTAGATGCATGCTATAGCTTTTCAGAATGGCAGCACTGTGCAGAGCGACTCACCCTGGCGCACTGTATATGTATATATATCTCTATACATTTTTAAATATCTCTCACCCACAGCACTACCCGACCCTGTAACCACCTTAACACAACGTTAGCCACTGGGCACGTTTTCCCTGACACCCTGGATATAGGCACAATTATGATGTACTCCTGTTCATCGTTACCTTTGACATCAATGGTTGTTTGCTTATTTCTCTCATTCTTTCAGGAGGTCCCTCATAAGGAATCAATTGAGAACGACACTACACAGGTCGTATACCAGTGTCCTCCCAAACCGGGGGATGCTAGCAATCATATGAGCACAAGGTCCTGATGAATCGCCCTTAGGGCGTGAAACATGTTGACCGTTTCCACAACAAGGGTTGAATTAAAGGTTTGGTCTCATTGTTCACCACTCCTTAATACCCCTTTATTATTTTAATAAAGCAGTGAGCCTGATCATTAAAAACTTTTTCCACTTAGGACTCTACTGACTTTTTTTAAACACCCCACCACGCTCACTATTGCACCCCTTATAGGCCCCTCACACCCACACACCCGTTGGCTCGGAATAGAAGATCTCCGCTAAAGTGCAGCTTGACTCGCTGCCCGACGGGCATTGCACCGCCAGCCTGCCGTAGGAGCAGGATACCAATGATGACGCTGGACGGTCATTGGCTGGGACAACAGTTGTGGTCCTGCCGTGAGCCTGTGTGAGGTATCCTTACATTCTGAAGAGGGTCTACACCCATGCACTAAACCCCCACCCTTTTTTTATTGAGTGAGAGAGAAGAGAGGCTGAGAAAAAAAGTTTTTGTCTTGGCTCTCCCCTGGGGAACTCTGTACAACACTGTTGGTTGCTTTGCACTTGGGAACCCCAGGCGGGGGATATCAAGGAACTACGCTGGATATTGTACTGCAGAGAGACATCAAGGAACTACGCTGGATACTGTACTGCAGACCTTCGCCGCCTCTCGGGAGGCCCTTGAGCTGAAGGTTGATACTATGGTAACAGACATGGGACTCTTACAAGATGACCAGCGGCGGATGGCTGAGAAGGTCACTACTACTGAACAATCCTTAGAGGATATCACCCCGGAAGTGGCGTCCATAGGAGAATGGATGTCGAACATGGAAGGCAGGATGAAGATTTTAGCGATCATGCTGAAAATGCTAAAAATGGAGCCTGGAAGAATAATTTTAGGATTATAGGGCACCCAGAGCACATAGAGGGCACCAACGTAAAAATAACTGGCATTTTGGAAACATGGATTTGGGTGAAGGTGGCCCTGGAGGGCCTCTCTCCTTTCAATGCTCTGGAGCAAGCACACCGTGTCCCTGCAGGACCTCCACTGCCCAGAGCAGCACCCAGACCGGTGGTGGTCAAACCTTTACACAACAAGGACCACAATCACATAATGGTCGAAAACCATAGAGTCATGATCTTTCCAGACTTTACAAGGGAAGTCCAAAAGCAGAGAGCCTCTTTTATGGACACCAAGAAAAGCTTCAGACAGCTGGAGATACCCTATGCCATGTTATACCCTGCCAGATTGAGAGTGATTGCGGGAAACGTAGTGGAATTCTTTACATCACTTCAGTTGCTCTGGGACTGGATGGATCGTCTGCCCCAGATGGGGGATGTTGCTCCTGCTAGCGATTGGCAGGCTGCCAGCAGCCTTCCAGGAAAAAGATGAGAGGTGGTTCTAGTGCAATCCCTTCTTGGCCCCAGGTACAGCATGAACGTCAGCAATCAGTGGAGGTGGTAGCTGCTATGAGTGGAGCAGGATCCAACCCCCATCTGTAGTTGGTGATGGAGAGGTAAGGAACCTTAACTCTGACCGAGCTTCCAACTCCACACATGGCTTAGATGACTCCCTACCTCAGTTTACCCCAACCACATCTGATAAGTGTTTCTGAGAGGGCTTGTAGGGACCATGTATAACAGTGCTCTAACTGAGATATGCTTGGGTGTGACAACAGTGTTACCTAGGCCTTTATCCTGCTGCAGGGCTGAATGTGGGTATATATTTATCCTGTTTGCCTCTTTAGGATGGTGTGATGTAAGGTGTATCGGCAGGCGCACCCCCGTATTGATGTTATGAATGTGTTGATTGCACATGTGTTGGACGTTTTTACATTGGTTTGGATGGGGATCTGTTTTCTCTTGTCCTAGGGATGTGGAGTTGGGTTGATTGTTATTGTTTTCAGGGTTTCTACCGGGTTATCCCTGCTGTTCCCAGATTCTGATGATGTGGCTTTAGAGCTTTGGTTTGAGGGAGGGATTCGGCCCCATTCCTGGAAAGCCATTGTGCTCATGTTGTTCTCCCTTATGGCGTCCACCATGACGTTTAATTCCATTTCCTGGAATATTCAGGGCCTTAATAACATGTCCATGAGATATAAGAAGTTATCTTCCCTCAAGAGGAGGGGGACACATATCGACTTCCTGCAGGAGACCCACCTCATTGCAGTTGAGGGTCCAGAGCTTCACAAAACATGGCAGGTTCAGATCTATTCTACCGCCTACTCTGCCTTTGCCAGGGGAGTTCTACCATGGAAAAGACTGGGGGTACCCTTTCGGAAGACGAGTAAACTGATCGACCCTGACAGTAGGTATTTAGTAGTCGCTGGGAGAATGGCAGGGTATGATTTGGCCATAGTAGGAATTTCTGCCCCTAATATGGTGCAAGGGGGCTCTTTGCTGAGCTATCCAGGGTCTTGGCCCCTTATATGACCCAAGCTATGCTCTTGGGGGGGGGTGACTTTAACAGCTTTGACAACCCAGCCTTTGATCAATCCCATCTACCACTGGGTGACTCCCCAGTAATCTGCCTAACTTGCACATTCTCAGACTGGAAACAGCAGTGGTGGGTTGTGGATTCTTAGAGGAGCGGGCACCCCATAGCGAAGGACTGCGCGTTCTACTCTGTTATGCATTAACTCCATGTTGACTTGATACCTTCCTAAGTATGCCTGGGGTCCATGGGCTGGTATATAATGTGGAATATTTATGAGGGACTGTCTCAGACCACAAACCGGTGTTGCTCTCCTTGCATTGGGAAAGAGGGTGTCCCAGATTAACGGCTGCGTTTTGAGGCATTGAATGTCTCTGTGTTTCAACATATTATTGGTGAGTCAATCCAGAATGATTTTATGGATAATATTGCCACTGCTACCTCACCCTTGATTGAGTGAGATGCTTTTAAAGTGGTCATCAGGGGGTGCTGCATTGCCAAGTTTGTGGAGGTGCAGCACATGTTGGTGGCAGGAGTTGAGGACCAGCAGCGAGTATTGCGGGACCATGAAAAAAACAGATCAGGGAACCCTACACTAAAGTAGCCATTAGTAGCAGTCAGGGAGTTACCAGCAGCCAGTGCTGAGAAGCTCTGCTGTTTTGACCATTGGGAATATATGGTCTGCGCCCATGCAGAGCAGCAGAAGGCAGGGACATTGCTGGCATGCCTCACCAGCCCTACCTCTAGGAGCTCTTTGATTCTGGAGTTTGAATTGGAAATTGGTGATCGCTGAAATGGTCAAGACAGCATTAACGCTTGATTTCCAGAGTATTTTACTTCACTTTATGCCCCATTAATTGCTTTGCGGCCCCAGGTCCTTGGTGCGTTTTTAGACACGGTGGCCCTTCAGGTCCTTATGCAAGAGGACGCTGAGGACCTGGGTGGTGCCATCACACTCCAGGAAGTTAGAGCTGCTATTGAGCCCATAGCACAGGGCAAGGTACTTGAGGCAGATGGCCTGCCAGTAGAATTTTATGCCACCTATAGCGGAGAATAGGCACCAGAAATAATTGATCTCTACACTGCAGCTCAGGCTTTGGGACACTTACTGGTGTCCACGTGCATAGCCCTGGTGATTCCATCACTGAAACCTGGCTGCCCCCTCATGATGTTAGGGATTATCGTCCATTATCCTTGCTTAGTGTGGACTATAAAATACTTAGTCAGATATTGGCAACTTGCCCTTTACCTCACATGCCTAAATGGGTTTATGCCCAGGCACAATACGGCAATCAACATTCGTAGACCCCTATCGCTCCTGACCCATGAGGTTCACTGATAGAATATCGATGCCCAAAATATTTCCATACACAAATATTGATGCAAAAATGTTGATGTCAAAAATATCAAAATCCTATATTTAAAATTTTAAGTACAAAATATCAAAACAAAAATATCAATGTAAAAAATATAGATGTACAATATATCGATTTCTTAAATTTAAATAAAAATGTATGTTAAATATATTAAATAATAAAATAAACTTTAAAAAACTATTACGATTTAATATACATTTTAACAAATATAATAAAATGAATGTATTAAAAAAATTATTAAACATACATATATAAAATGTTATATATATATATCCATTTCCTTTAAAACAATTCATAAACTATTAGTTTTAATTTATTTTTACATTTTATAAATATATAAAAAATTACAAATAAATATATATATTTACATACACCTATAACATAAAATCAAATAAAAAACATTATAATATAAACTAAAACATAAAAATATTTACTAGTCTTTAAAATTAAATGTTGCACTCCATTGAGTACAACAGTAGGGAAGTGTTGAATAGCAGAGGGGTAGCATTAACTATTCCCACTCCAGTGATTGCAACAGTACGGAAAGTGTTGGATAGCGGATGGGTAAAAATTACTATTCCCACTCCAGTGGGTGCAACAGTAGGGAATGTGTTGGATAGTGGAGGGGTAAAACTTACTATTCCCACTCCAGTCAATACAATAGTAAAGGAAATGTTGGATAGCGGAGGGGTAAAATGTACTATTTCCACTCCAGTGAGTGCAAAAGTAGGGAACGTGTTTGATAGCTGAAGGGTAAAACTTAATATTCCCACTCCAGTGGGTGCAACAGTAGGTAAAATGTTGGTTAGTGGAGTAGCAACACTTAATATTCCCACTTCAGTGACTGGAACAATAGGGAAAGAGTTGCATAGCGGATGGGTAAAATTTACTATTCCCACTCTAGTGGGTGCAACAGTAGGGAAAATGTTGGATAGGGGATGGGTAAAAATTACTATTCCGACTCCGGTGGGTGCAACAGTAGGGAAAGTGATGGATAGCGGAGGGGTAAAAAATACTGCTCCCACTCTATTGAGTGCAACAATAGGGAAAGTGTTGGATAGTGGAGGGGTGAAAACTACTATTCCCACACCAGTTTGTGCAACAGTAGGGAAAGTGTTAGATAGGGGAGGGGTAAAAATAATATTTTCACTGGAGTCATTTCAAAATTGAAATCAATCAAATTAACAACAAATTAACAACAACACAAAAGATTTAAAATATAAAAATAAAACATATGTTATGTTATGTTATAACTACTTATATTAGTAGGGGCGTCCCAGCGCTTACAGCAGCGAAAAGAAAAGCATACTACAGTAAGACCCAGTAAGGTATATTCCCACAAGATTTTATTTTTTTAAGGGAAAAAGATGGGTCTTAACTGCCTTCCTGAAGGCCAGCAGGTCATCTAGTTCTCGTATGTGGGTCAGTAATGAATTCCACAGTTTTGCTGCCAGATAGCGGAAGGAGCGACCTCCTGCTCTGCAGCGTTTAATCCAAGGCACTGTGACCAAATGCTGCGCCGTAGAGCGTAATGCACGAGAGAGTACATATGGTATCAGCAGGTTATCAAGCATTTTAGGCATGGCCAGTTTCAGAATTTTAGAGGACAGGCAGAGCGCTTTAAACTTAATCCTTTGTGCCATAGGGACCCAGTGGAGCCTCCGGATGGTATCGGCAGCAGAGCAGAACCGTGGAAGGCCAACTAAGGCCCTGGCCGCTGCTTTCTGAATGTGCTGCATCCGGGTGATCTCGGCTTAATTTGCCCCCAGAAGCAGGGAGCTAGTGTAGTCCAGATGAGATAGGATAGTAGACTGGATTATCAGATGTCAAGTGGATGCGTCAAAGAATTTTAGGATAGGTTTAATACCTTGTAAAATGCCGAAACAGGTAGCAGCGGCTTTTTTTGTGTGGCAGCGGAAACTAAGAGAGGAGTCTATCCACACCCCCAAGTTTTTAACCTCATTCCTGGATTCGGGGGCCTTACCTAAAGCAGTAGGCAACCCTGGTCACCCCATAAGTCAGTGTTCTTACCGACTACTTCGGTTTTGTTTGCATTCAATTGCAAACAATTAGATGTCATCCAGTCTGCCACGGCAGCAAGTCCATTTTTAAACTTGGAGACGTTCAGGCTCGAGCCATCCAAAAGAGCAACCACCAACTGCGTGTCGTCCGCATATGAGACCATGGTGAGGTCCTATTTTCTGGCGACAGCAGCTAATGGCTGAACATAGAGATTGAACAAAGTGGGGCTCAATGTTGAGCCCTGAGGAACGCCCTGCTCAATCGGATGTGCTTGGGATAGGAATGGGGGAGTGGACACGCGAAAGAATCTTCCTGTCAGAAAAGATCTGAAGCATTCAAGGACCAGATCTGAGATCCCTACCTCCTCCAGGCGGCGGAGCAGAACCTCATGCGAGACCGTGTCAAAGGCGGCACTGAGATCTAGTAGAATCAGCGCCGCAGTTTGACCAGAGTCAAGAATGGTCCGCAGGTGTTCTGCCATAGCAAGGAGAGCCGTCTCTGTGCTATGGCCGGTGCAAAAGCCATGTTGAGTTACATCTAGAAAGTTGTTAGAGAGCAAAAGGTTGGTAAGTATGCTATTAACATGGGCTTCGGGAGCCTTTGCCACCCAGGGGAGGAGAGAAATAGGTTTATAATTCTCGGGCTTCGTTGATTCCAAGGTGGGTTTCTTAAGGATAGGGGAAACCCAGGCCTGTTTCTACTTGGCAGGCACAGTGGCAGATGAAAAAGAGGCATTAATTAACTGGCACAAAGGCAACAGACAGAGTGAGGAGGATTACATTTTACTAAAGATAGAAACAGATTAGAATGTTAAAAAGATCTAAGAAATACCTAGAAAGATTATTTCAAAAAATTTAAAAAAAATGTAAAAACAAAAAACTAGAATAGAATTTTTTTTATAAACAAAAATATTATTTATTCCATAAATGTGAAATATTGTATTTCCTACCCTATAATACCACACAATTCACAACCCACATTACATTTCTTTTTAAAATGTACCTCCATAAGTAACATAATTAATTAACAATTAAACAAATATTAATATTTGTTTTTAAAATAAAACAAATAAAACTTAATTTACTCCCCAAACATTACCCCAATAAAACCAAAATACACACACAAAATAACAATAAACACTCACTGCAAATGATAATAACAACTTTGAAATTTACAAAACCGATATTTCTTACCTGCAAGTCGATACTCTTGACCACGATATTCTTCCTGCTGATACTTCTGTATCACAATATTTAAACTCGATATTTGTGTTTGTCGACATTTTAAACTCCATATTCTGTCTGTGCACGGACCCATAACTCTGTAGACAAAACAAAGGACAGCGGTCATGTCAATAGATATAGAAAAAGTTTTTGACAGCAAAAGATGGTATTTCCTATATCAGGTGATGTCAAGAATGGGGCTGGGCCTGGCTTTGTGCAATGGACTGAATTCCTTTTTTCGTGGCCTACCTCCCGGGTTCAAATAGGTATGTTGATCTTGGACTCTCATTGGGTGGGACATGAGACCAGACAGGGGGGCCTACTGTCCCCTTTACTTTTTGCCATTGAGGTGGAGCCGTTGGCAAGCAGTTCATACACTGGTGAATTCTATGAGGGGTTGGAGGTTAGAGGGGCTTCTCACTTTGTAACATTGTATGCTGACTGCATGTTCTTGTTCCTCTGAGATGTTGATGCGGACTTACCAGGAGCGATAGTTCTTCTGGAGTGCTTTGGGAGGGTGTTGGGCTTTTGTATTAATTGGCAGAAATCCTATTTATTTTCATTCAGTGGCAGTGCACCTCCATCTCAGGACCTGCGTGGCTTGATATGGAAAGGGTCCTGCCTGAAATATCCAAGTGTTAAGATTTATCATGAGGGCTCTAGCACTAGTGGGGACTTTTGGACATACTTGCTGCTGTCTGTGGCTGATAGTGTCACTGTGTCCAATATGGTGGCACCCCCAACCCAACCCCCCCCCCCCACTCCCCCTCCACAGCCACTTTGCTTTTTTTTCAACATTGCCCTTGCTTGTTCCACGCAGGCTTTCCTGAGACCTTGAATTAGCCAGTGACAGAGGGGGTAATGGTGGCACCAGACCTGGAAAGCTTAGTACCTGGCAGCGCAGCTTCAATGGTTCACCCGGTGGGTCTACTCCTGGATGACCCCAGATTGAGAGGCCCTCTTATCGATCCCAGATTCTCAGAACCTGTTTCAGTTCCTCTTGACCCTTTGCCAATGCCTTCAAGGGGATTCACAAGAGTTGCTGGTTGTTCAGCACTGTTGGCAGCGCTGCTTTGAACGAACCCGTACTCAAGCACCTTACTCACCAGATCTATTGTTGCAGTGGTTGGAACTGGTGACTCGGTGTGATGTCTTGCGTGGTCTCATGGAGTGGACTGCCTGTTGGTTGACTCAGATGGGGGAACTCTTCAGAAGCTGAGAACTCCTCCTGTTTGAGGACCTGTCTGCAGAGTTTGAGCTACCAAGGGGCCAATTCTTGTTGCATTGGGTATTGGTGGCCATGATTAGAAGACAATGGTGGATTGGAGCAGCTGAACCCCCTACCCATATGCCCAACTGCTATGCACTGCAAATGGCCGCAATAAAGCGATTACGTGTCTCTACCGGACCCTGCAGGATGAAATTATTACCCCTGTGGCAGAACTATGGGTGAAATGGGAGGAAGATTTAGAACTTCAGATTACTGCTGCGTACTGGGCAAAGATCCTTGAAAGCACCCCTGCAGTATCTCTAAATGCCAGGTTTAAGTTAATAATGTTCTATTTTTTTAATAGAGCTTATCTCACGCCTGACAGAATCAATAGGTTTTACCACACTGCTGAAGCGACCTGTCCTAGCTGTGGTGAGCATAGAGCTGAAATGTTTCATGTGGTGTGGACCTGCCCCTCCCTGACTGGGTTTCAGGTAGATGTGATAAACTGTATTAATGATGTTACCAAACTGACAATTCCTTGTACTCCTATGACCTGCTTACTTGGGGGGATCCCACGCCCAAATAAACTGAAAACTACTCCTAGGTTGACGGACCTAGCTCTGATGATTGCGAAGCAGGAGAGCACAATGCATTGAAAGGCGACTAGGGCCCTAGGCTAACTAAATGGCAGGAAGAACTTGTTAAGTGGGCAGGATCCGAGAGTGCAGTCTTACTTTGAGAGGTGAAGATGTGGCGCAATTTGACTGAAAGGGCCTGGGAGCATCGGGTGGATTATATCAAAGATCCTGAGCCCGGCTACCAAGAAGAATCCCCGCTACCTGTGGATGGAGAGACTGACTTAAATCATTTGATCCCACTATGCTCCCTTGTTGGTATTCATATGGGACAGCCTGGCATGAGCTGTGGGTTCGGGGGCGATAGGGTGGAGCGTATGTTCCTTTGTAGCTGGGAAGGGCCTGTGTGATATCACATTCTGTACATTAATTCCGTACTCTTTGATAGTATGCTTGGAACCTTTACAAGATTAATGTACTGTGCATATGGAAATGAATATTCATGCTGTAATGTGCCTAGGACTGCGTTGATTATGGTAATAAAATGACATTTTGTTTAAAAAAAGAAACTTCTGTCACTGCGAACGAGACAAGGCATCTGCTATATTATTATTTGCTCCAGGCACATGTCTAACTTTAAACACAATGTTCAATTGTAACTATAGTAACATATATCTTCTCAATAGCCTTAAAACTCTCAAATCCCTCACCTTTTGTTTGTTTACTACATCTACAACTGTCATGTTGTCAACATTGAAAATCACTGCCCTGTTCTGTAACTCTCTCCCCCAAACTGTCAAAGCCACCAATAATGGAAATAATTCCCCCAAAAAGCTATGCTCCTACCCTTTGCTTTCCAAGGCGCTGGTCATTCTTCTGCATACCACCTACCATCTCAGAAAACTTTAAACCTGTTCATGCCAGCAGCATCTGAAAATATCTGGACCTGCCAGTTTCGTTCGTGTTCCTGAAAAACAATAGGAACTCCATTGAAATTATCCAAAACGGTTCTCCAAATACAAAGATCTACCCTCACACCCATCAAAATCCTGACTCAATGGTGGGGCAAAAAGGCACCTGCCAAAGCTAAACAATGCCTTCTACAGAAAGTTATTCATGCTCTGTCCACTCTGCAAGCAAAATTCAAATAACCAAGGAGTTTTGGAACAGTCTTAAATTCACATTTTTTCAACAATTACCGAGTACACAAAAACCTGTATTTCCTTCACCTTAATCTGGGATAATTTAGCAATCATGTGCACAGTATTCAATGCAATTCCTAAAAGGTCAATGATGTGGTTGGACCTTCTGCCTTCTCAACCAATAGAGGAACTTCCAATCCTGAGCTATCTTCTCAAAACAGTGTATTGGCCACTGCATTTGCCTGTCTCTCTCCTACTAACAAACAAAAAATCATTTAGGTATTGACAAACCAAAAGGTGCCCACTATAGCGCATGAAGAAGACCCACTACAGAAAAGTGCTAAACAACTCTTAAAGACAGCATGATATGGCATAACCCATTGGGAGTACAATGTCAACAAAAATGGCTCCCTGAACTGGTATCCTGGCAAGGAGTAATCTGAAGGAAGAACAAGTAAGAAACAAAATGCAGATTGAATGTCACTCTTTGCCAATCCAGCTCCAAAAGCCCCCTCCTTACCAATTTCATTGTATCATTCACTAATGTCTATGATACAAGGCAGCTTTTTCCTATGCCATGAATCACCCTCACCATAATCTTTCTCGTCATCGCTATCCCCTTTTTTCTTCTCTTCACACTGCATTTCCTTATCACACATTACTTTTCCCCCTTTCGCATTTGCACTTTCTGCAACTTTTACAATTTTATTGGAATTCACAATCGAATCATCCCTCTTTTATTCTTGTATCATCCCAACCCCCACCAATTGATTTGTGAACTATAGCATTCCCTCTTTTGCGCAATCCCAAACTGACCACTTTTCTCCGATACCTTTAAGTAGTGTTGTCCTGTGACCACCATCAACAGCTTTGCCCTGTGACCTTCTCCTGTGTGACTGCCCCACACCTCTGGTGACATTCCTTTCATCTGCTCTTGACCTCTGAATGGCACGAAAACTCTGCTTTCCTCAGGTTAGTTCCTGTGACCCCCCCACATTTGATTGATCCTTTGCCATTTTATCCACTAGTACCTCACTATCACCCACCTCACTCTCCTCTAACTCACCACTCTCACCATCATAATCCAGCATTGAATCATCCACCTCTGCACCTGCATCCTTATCACTCACTCCCGTTCTCATGTCATCACCCACACCCCCATCGTATTCACTCCTTTCTCCAGAAGTAGTAGGTAATTCTTTAGCTATATGCTCCCGAGTTGATGGTAAAGTCATAGAAGAAAACTACAGTCATGTGGAAATGACAATCCACATCTGGAACACATTTTCTTTTTCTGTGGAGACATTGCTTTGTGTCCCTCAGCTTTAGGCTTTGGCCTATGTTTCAGGTTAATGACTGACGTTCTCTGGGCACCTCCGGACTTCATGTCAGCCGCTTGTCAATTAGCACACTTCTCAGCTCTGGCATCGTAAGGACTTACTCTGAGCTCACGGTTTCCTACAGCATTCGTTGTCATAAGGAATCTGGCAGGCATCCATCTATAATTTTGAGGTGGGTAGCTACCTCATAATTGAATTCATTGCACTTATAGTGCTTTATGATGAGATCCAGTCTCTCCACAAATTCATCAATGGTTTCCCCTACTCTGTAGTGTTCTTGTCTGAAGATGTATCGTTCGTAATCTACATTTGGCACTGGATTGAACTTGATATTCAAGGCTGCTTTGATTTGATTGTATGTAACTTTGTCATCTTTTTACAGCTACCTTTATACCTTCACCAGCCTTGTTCTTCAGATATATGATAATCATTTTTGTCATCTGTCTCATCACTAGCATCAATGAAACCCTCAAAATTGTCTATCCAGGCAGTTCATCTAATGCCAATATTGTATTTTTGGGTAGTATCAAATGATGATGGTAGTTTAAAAAACCAGGAGCAGCAATATAAACATTGGTGGACAGCAGTGGCTTCTTGGGGAGCTTGCTCACGCAAGTCCTTTCTTAATCTGTGCAACGTGCTGGTTTCAGGGTCAACCTTAACAGTTGTAGGAACTTTGATCTTACCCTTGCTCTCCATTGAAGCTCTTTATTTTGATCTGTGGAGTTGTTCTGAGCCCCCAGATGGCATATTTGATGGTGGACCTCTTCGTTTATGGACAGCTCCTCAAACACAACCCAGGTCTGGCCTCTGGGCCACTTCACATAATGACTCTCTTGAGATGTTTTCGTAAGTAGACAAATCTTTTTCATATTCAAATGACTTGATTTGCAGATAAAGTTGTAATATTAAATTGACTTTGTACTCAAATGTCTCTTCATAAACACATGGTTGATTTCTGCTTCAGAGCATATCAGATTACAGCTCAACTGGCACTGGATTATCGCCATACTCTGTCTTTCAAAACTTGGTTACATCCACCTCTAACGTTATCACTCCATATGACATACGTAATTTATTTGCATAGTAGTGCAGTACCTCTGTTTGCGGCCTTTTAATTTTTTCAATCTTGGCCACTGATATGTAGATTTTCAATGATGCTTCCTTTATCTTTGAAAGCTTTGCACAGGCTTCCATTGCAATGAGATAATAGGTGCCAGCGTCGATTCTACACTTCGACTGTGGCACATGTGGCACACACAAGAAGTTTGCTGGACACAGCAAACTCTCTGGGAGAGCTCTGTTGATCTACGAATACTTATCCCCACCTCATCACCTGTTGTTGCATCCTCCCCAGCCCAGGCACTCGCCAATGACTATGACATACACGGAGAGTAGTTATACAAGTCTTTATTCTTCTGTGTGTACGCAATAACTCAATGTTCTAAACCTGCATTCACTTCATTATCCTCCAACGCCTGCATCATAGGTCTATGTGATCCATCAGGAACCAAAAGAGTATCTTCATTCTTTATTTACACAACACTACACCATGTGTTAGGGGTGCAGAAAGAGTTTTATTTTCTGAACTGTTAAGGTGTGTGCAGTGAATATCATGTCCTCAGAGTGGCCTAGTTCTGGGATATCATTGCTTGGTGCATGGCTGAAAAATGGTGTATTGGCCTATTGGCGGGACAGATGTGTATGTTGCAGGTGTGAGATTAGATGTGTATATGAGAGCAAATAGAATGTCTCAATACTGGGAAATGATTGTATATTGCAAGCTTAAATAGAGTGTTTTTTTGCTTCAAAGTAACAGAGAGATAATAAAATGGCTGTTGCTGGGAAAACTCATGGATGTCTTTTAGGGGTCGCAGCTGCTATCCCTGGCTTCCCCCTTGTGAGTCCTGGCACTGCCTTTGTGACCCCTGACATTGGAGGTGGCAAAATCAGTGCCAGGAACATGCAAAGATTGGCAAAAAGCATTAGAATATCCAAACAAATTATCTCACAATGTCTGCTTCAAATATATCCAATTCAATATGTACCTAACACCTCAAAAGTTAAATACTATTTACACTGCTGTAATGTCAGACTGCCCAAGGTGTCTGAACTCACAAGCTGGATTTAGACACTTTGGGGCTCATTAGGATGGTGGAAGGACCACCACCGCCAGCCATGCGGTGGCGGTCCTTCCGTCCTCCAACCGCGATTTTCCCCCACCAAATTAGGATGGCGAGGAGAATCCAACCACGACTGTGGCGGTCGTTACGATTGCCTGGCGGAGCGGTCTTCATCAGTAAAATGGGAGCGGTGCCTAGCAGGCACCGTCTACCAGATTACGGGGTGGGCTGTAGCCAGCCTTTCTATGACAGTGGAACTGCCATGGAAAGGCTGGCAGGGATGGGGTTTGGGGGCCGTTGTGAGCCCCCCTTGTGTTGGGGGAGGCGAGGGTGCACTTGGGTGTGGTACCTGCCACTTAGTGCTGTGAAATGCGCAACATGGCACATTGGCATCGCGGCGGGTGCTGCTGTGAGCAGCACCCGCCGCAATGGTAATGATCAAGATCAGACCGCCATGGTGTCAATCTCATCCTGATCGGGTGTGCGGGATCGCCGCATGCATGGCCGATGATCCCGGTTTACACAGAGATGGCAAACGGACTTGAGTCCGTCCACCATCCTAATGAACCCCATAGTTTGCAAGTGCGCACCAGTTAGGCAGTTCTGGACAGAAGTATTGGATGATATAGCCTGGACAGTAGGGCACACAGACTAGACCATATAGAAAGTTATTTACTTGGCTTACTCGCTAGACAAAAGAAAAATAGGATTGCCAAGAAATTGATTGACCTCACCCTTCTGGTAGCTAAATGAGCAATAACAATGTTATGAAGTCCCCTCATTCCTCCAGTGCTGCTGACTTGGGAAAATAATTGGCAAAACGTGCATTAGTGGAATGAGAATCATTATGCAGAGAAGAAAAGCGAGGGCTCTGAAACTTGTTTTGCGCTGAAAAGTCAAATAAAAGTAGTGCAAAGCAGCACCTACCACTGCTGTACATTACTGTGCATCAAGTAGGTGTACAATGAGTGAGACCTGGGTATTTTCACCCATGGTTTGGATGCAAAACCCTATCTCCTAAAATAGGTAGACAGGATTTTGTATAAGGAAATAACAATGTTTTGGAACTGGAGTTATCAAGGAGATATGCTTCTTTTTTCTCCAGTCTTTTACAACTGTGCATGTGTGCCACAATATGCAGCACACATCAAAAGTAGGAAAAGTGTAAAAGTTGGTCTAAGCATAGGATTTTGTACTAGAAGGGTATCTTTTCAGTATAAAACCTACGCTAGACATGATGCAGACACCTTTGTGCAAGGGTGCAAAGGTGTGACCGTGGCTCTGGCAGCCTGATTGTACGGCAACACTGGAGAAAGAAGACAATGCCATATCTCTGTAGTTATGGTGCTTTTCTGCTCTCCCTTATTATGCAACGTAAACACAGCAACTTTGTTTGCTGCACTGCATTGCAATACATTTTAGGAAATATACCCCAAGGAGTCAACATTTAGGTTCCATTACCAAGTTGTTAAGACCGGTAAACAGGCTTAAAATCAAATTTTTTACGTCGACTTCCAAGTATATCGAGTTGGAAATATCGTAGGGACAGAATATCGAAATCAAGAATATCGACGACCAGAATATCGACCTGAAGGTAAGAAATATCATTTTTGTTAATATCAAAGTTAGTAATATTGATAGCAAAAATATCGATGTTACTAATATCGATATTGATATTAGGAGATGATGTTGAGGTCCGGGCAACGTGGGCAAGCGGTGCCATGTAGATGTTAAACAGAGTTGGGCTGAGGAATGAGCCCTGGGGTACGACACAGATGATCTTGGTGGCTTCGGAGCGGAAGGGGGAAGGCGGGCGCTCTGTGTTCTGCCAGAGAGGAAGGAGGTGGTCGAGTCCATAGCCTTCTCTTGGATCCCGGCGTTCTGAAGACGTGTTCCTAGTGTGTGGTGGCAGACCGTGTCGAAAGCGGTTGACAGGTCCATGAGGATGAGGGCCGCCATTTCTCCGTTGTCCAGTAGGGACTTGATGCCATCAGTGGCGGTGATGAGGGTAGTTTCGGTTCTGTAGTTGCTGCGGAAACCCAGACTGGGAAGGGTCCAGGATGTTGTTCTCCTCAAGGTAGCGGGTCAGTTGTTCCTTGACGGTCTTCTCGATGACCTTTGCCGGGAACGGGAGCAGGGAGATGGGCCGGAGGTTCCTGAGGTCCTTGGGGTCAGGCTTGGGTTTCTTGAGTAAGGCGTTGATCTCGGCGTGCTTCCAGCTCTCCGGGAAGGGTGCTGTCTCGAAAGAGGTGTTGATGACTTTCTGGAGATGGGGTGCGATGGATGTGCTGGCTTTGTTGAAGATGTGGTGTGGGTATGGGTCTGCTGGAGATCCGGAGTGTATGGTGTTCATGATCTTGATGGTGTCATTGTTGCTGATGTTGGTCCAGGAGAGCAGGTGGTTGGTGCAGATGGTGGTCGTGGGGGCGGAGGTCTCAGTGGTTGTTAGGGCGGTCGTGGCGTTGAAGCTGTCGTGGATGTCTGCGATCTTGCGGTGGAAGAAGGTGGCCAGCTAGTGGCACAGGTCTTGCGAGGGTGGAAAGTTGTTGGTGTTGGAGCTGGGGTTGGAGAGTACCTTCACAATGTTGAAGAGCTCTTTGCTGTTGTGCGCATTGTTGTCTAGGGGGTCTTTGAAGAAGGCCCTTTTGGTGGATCTGATGAGGTGATGGTGTCTGCAGGTGGCGTTCTTGTGGACTGCATGGCTGTCCGGTGTTCGTTCACGGAGCCAGATCTTCTCCATCTTCCAGCAGGTTCGCTTGGAGGCCCGGAGGTCTTCAGTGAACCAGCTGGCTTTCTTGTTGGTGTGACTGTTGGAGGGTTTCTTGATCGGGGTAGGGTATTGGCACAGTCATTGATCCACTGTCGGAGGTTGCGGGCGGCGGTGTCGGGTCGGTGGAGTCGCGAGTGGGCTCTGGGCGAGGGTGGTGGTTGGCTGGTCTTCGTGACTTTGCTCCAGCAGCGGTGAGGCATCTGTTGGGTGCGGTGGTGCGTGGTGGGTGTCTTGAAGGTGAAGTAGATGCAGCTATAGTCAGTCCAGTGGAGTTCAGTGGTGTGGTTGAAGGAGATGTGGGGACTTGCGGAGAAGATGGGGTCAAGCGTGTGACCGGTGGAGTGGGTGGGTGTTGTGACGAGTTGTCTGAGTCCGAGGTTGGCTAGGTTGTAGATCAGGGTGGTGGAGTTGGTGTCGTTGTTGTTCTCGAGGTGGAAGTTCAGGTCACCGAGGAAGATGTAGTCCGTGGAGGTGAGGGTGTGTGTGCTGATGAAGTCGGCGATGGAGTCGCTGAACTGTGGTGGGGGTCTGTAGATGAGGGTTCCTCTGAGGGTGGTGTTGGGGTCGGTGTGGATCTGGAAGTGCAGGTGTTCAGTGGTGCTGAGGTTGTCATCGGTGTTGGTCGAGACTCTGAGAGTGTTCCTGTGGACGATGGCGATTCCTCCTAATGCTCCGTTGGTGCGGTCCCTGCGGATGATCTTGTAGCCTTCCGGGACGGCTATGGCTATGTCGGGTGCCGAGGCGGGTTTCAGCCAGGTGTCCGTCAGGAAGGTGACGTCTGGGGAGGTTGAGTTGAGTAGGTCCCAGAGTTCAACAGTGTGTTTGCGGGCGGAGTGGGTGTTGAGAAGGATGCATCTGAGGTGGTTGCGTTCTTTCCTGGTCAGCAGCATGGTTTGGCCGATGCTTGTGAAGCTGCAGTTCCGGCAGGTGAAAGCTCCGTGTGTGCGCTTTGGGGCGGCTAGGAAGCAGGTGTGTGATCGTCTGATGTTGAGTGTGTGGAGGGTTTTGGCCTCGTAGCGGTATCGGGCGTCGTGGCGTTCGCGGGGTCCTGGAGCTGGGCGCAGTCCAGGCACGGACGGGCGCAGACGGGCTTGCCTTAGGCGCACATTCGGAGCGGCACCGGCCTCCATATGAGGGGATGTGGGAGGGAGGAGCAACTGGGAGACGGGAGCGGGGCGGCGAATAGGATTGCAGAGGGCGGGGCCGCAGGGACGCAGCGGGGGGAAAAACGGGCGGGCCGTGGGAGAACTGGGCACAGGAAGGAAAAACAAGTTTAGGCAAGAAAACAAGTACAGGCACAGAGGAATAAAAACAAGTCTGGGCAAGAAAGCAAGTTAGGCACAGGAGAATAAAAACAAGTCTGGGCAAGAAAGCAAGTACAGGTACAGGGGAATAAAAACAAGTCTGGTCAAGAAAGCAAGTACAGGCACAGGGGAATAAAAACAAGTGTGGGCAAGAAAGCAAGCTAGGCACAGGGGAAAAATACAAGATTAGGCAAAAACAAAGCAGGCAGAGCCATGCAGCAGCGTGGGGGGCTTGGGGAGCGACCTGCCTTGATTCTTTATAATTTATTGGTATTTATTAATAATGTATTGTTAATTAATTATTAATTGTTTAAAAAAATGGTAATTTTTTTGGGGGGGAGTGAAATGTAATTTTTTTAATGTTATTATTATTTGGTAATACATTTTTAATAAATATTATTTAATTGTACTTATCATCAATTTAATTGTTAATTAATTATTAATTGGTAATTATGTTTTAATAATTATTATTGGTATTGTTCATTTATTGTAATTTAATAATAAAATTATTATTTTTTACAAACATTTTTTTTTAATTATTAGTAAGTTATTTTAACCCCTACGCAATCCAACACTTTTCCTACTGTTGTACTCCAGCGCCTGTTGAACCTGCACGCAAAGGAGAGTTTCTCCGCCGGCAGTCACCTCTCCACCGGCCACAGGGTGCCCCTCCGCTTGGCGACTGGGAACAGTCTCACTACAAGCTCCTTAGTGCAAGGTCGTAATGTGAACGCCGTCCACACCTGTATCGGATGAGCCAATTGCCTCCCTGCTACTGCTTGCTGCTTGCTGCTGACCACCGCTGTACACCATATACACCATATACACCATATATGACTTATTTCAACAACTCTACCGCAGACCACTATTTTCAGTGATGGAAAGTTTTCTGCCAGAAGTGAAAGCGACTGGTGCCTCGTCTTTAACACCGCAGCAATGTTACGCCACCATTAAACCAACGGCACGGGTGAGCTATTCCAGGAGCTGCTCACTTACACACACACGCCCACTAAGAGGAGTCACTTATTGTCTGCAATGAGTCAATCGGATTGTACTCTCTGGAGTTGGAATAGTAATTTTAACCTCTACGCTATCCAACACTTTCCCTACAGTTGCACTCTCTGTAGTTGGAATAGTAATTTTAACCCCTACGCTATCCATCACTTTCCCTACTGTTGCACCCTCTGGAGTTGGAATAGTAATTTTAAGCCCTACGCTATCCAACACTTTCCCTACTGTTGCACCCTCTGGAGTTGGAATAGTAATTTTAACCCCTACGCTATCCAACACTTTCCCTACTGTTGCACTCTCTGTAGTTGGAATAGTAATTTTAACCTCTACGCTATATAACACTTTCCCTACAGTTGCACTCTCTGTAGTTGGAATAGTAATTTTAACTCCTGCGCTATCCAACACTTTCCCTACTGTTGCATCCCCTGGAGTTGGAATAGTAATTTTAACCCCTACGCTATCCATCACTTTCCCTACTGTTGCACCCTCTGGGGTTGGAATAGTAATTTTACCCCCTACGCTAACACTTTCCCTACTTTTGCACTCTCTGGAGTTGGAATAGTAATTTTTACCTCTACACTATCCAATATTTACTGTTTTAGTTAATGTAGTGTATATATATTTTTTTAAATAATTTGTTATGTATAGTTTTGATATCTTTATTTATATTATTGTTGTATGTGTATGTACATGTTTATAATTTATCAAATGTTTAACAATTTATAAGTTATTAGAATAATGAATTGTAACTATGATTAAGTAAGTATATATATATTATATTTTATATGTATATGTTAAATTTTACATTTTACATTATGTGTATTACTTATAATCTTAAACATATTTTTAACTATGTTTATAATAATTATATGTATTATTAATTTAATTTTACATTATTTTAAACATTTAAAAAAACGATATTTTTAAAAACAATATTTTTAAAAACAATATTTTTTTCCTAATATGTTTGTACTTCCCATAATGTAGATAGGACTTCGATATTCTTGACATCGATATTCCGCCTCCAATATTTTTGACGTCGATATTTTGTCTGACATTCGTTAAGACCATCATCAGGACTGTAGTGTTAGCCCAGGAAAGCTCTGCTCTCACTGTGAAAGCAATATGAGCAACATGGATGGAAGTCTAATAGAGCACTTGCACACAGGAAGAATGTACTCCGGGGATAGTCAAATTTACTTTAACCCCTCCCCTGCTGGTGACGGAACCACTCCGTCATCAGCCGCGGTCGCGCTGTGCTGATGAGGGAGCGGGTTCGTCACGGCCCGCTCGGAACACCTGCGCGGCGCGGATTCTGCGCCTGCGCTGAATGTTCTATTGAGCGGGCGGGGCCGTGACTGAACGATCCGTCATGAGCACAGCACAACCGCGGCCGGTGACGGAGTGGTTCCGTCACCAGCATGCGCCCGTCGGAATAGCCGCCGCAGTGAAGGGGTTAATAAGGGTAGATCGCCTCTTAGTATCATAAGCGAAAAGATTATCATCATCAACATGATTAATACAGGGTGGGTTGGATACACCCGTCGAGTCTGACAACCAGCCCTAAATGCTGCCAACTTCCACCATATGGTGTGGAGTTGCCCAGTGATGCATACATTTTGGACCGCTGTACTCCACAAAAAAGAACGTGTGATAAGAAGAACGGATGTGGAAAGCATACTCAAATCACATAAAGTGTCCTCAAAACTTGCCAACCTGCCAGGGTTGTTGGCCAAGAGGACATTCACAATGCAATGAAAGATGCCTAATTCCTCTGTGTGATGGTTTGCTCCGATGGGAGGTCCCCCCCTTCTATACTTGGATGAAGCAGTGACGCCTGACTTGTTTCAAGGGATTCATTTATTCAAATATTCAGGTTCTCCTGATCTTTCAGTAAAGTGAGTTCAAAACAATGCATTCCTGTTCTTCTTCAGGCCGGTCACCTCTGGGCCGGTTGTGGTTCTTCGTTGACTAGATTGTGGTCCCGGGTTGTCTTGTCTGGGCTGTGGTACTCCGAGCAAATGGCAGGGACAAAGGAAAATAAATGAAAGAATAGAGAGCCTTTAGGTAACTGTCCTGTTGCAAATGAGGGGAGGGTGTTGTGCACCACCACCAGTGTCCCTGCGTGTGAAATGCCTGAGTGAGGGGAATTCAAGGTGCCGAGCTTGGTGTGGCCCTTAGCCCTGCCCACCAGCCCCTAAAAGAAAACGGGTGCGCAGCAGCCACTTGCCTGTATCCACGACCCTCCAGGGTCGTGGTACGGTGAGAACCCGCCTCCTTGTCCCTTCTTGGAGAGCCGTTCTCGCTCGCAGTAATTGGGAAGTCGTCTCCCGCTCCCTTAAGTTGGTCCGCCTCGCTGTTGTCTTCCGTGGCGTCCTTCGGTGTGTCCATGCCTCCAGAAACTGCATCTTTCTTCTCCTCGCCTGGCCTCGCTCTCGCTCTGTCTCCTTGGTCAATATCCAATCCAGATTCCCTGTCTCCTCACTCTCCGGGTTTTGTCCTGTCTCAGGGGTTGTGGTTCCGGTGTTCTAACTATATTACCACCCCCGTCGTTTTGTACACCCCCAAACGTCAGAGGGGTGCCGATTCATGCAGGTTCTGCCTGTCTATTCGTGCTCCCCTGTCTGGCTGTGCACACCCTACGCGTGTTTATTTATTTATTTATTTATGCATTTTTATATAGCGCGGACTTTACCCGAAGGCGTCAGAGCGCTTCACATTAGGAACAGAAATGAAACATAATGAGAAACATTACAAAAGAGCAGATTACTAAAACATACGTTACTTACATAAGGTAATAGTGACAATTGTGAGCAAACAAAAAAACATGAGGTAGTAAAAATTGTGAGCAACCAAAAATACATGAGGTAATAAAGGTAATAATGACAATTGTGAGCAAACAAAATACTTGAGGTAGTAAAAATTGTGAGCAACCAAAAATACATGAGGTAGTAAAGGTAATAGTGACAATTGTGAGCAAACAAAATACTTGAGGTAGTAAAAATTGTGAACAATCAAAAATACATGAGGTAGTCAAAAGTGCACAAGAGGAAAAGTGACAAGTGTGCAGTTATAAGAGAAAACAGAGTATAATTTGAGGTATAATACTGCAATAAGTGCTGGCACAAGAACAGGCGTTACGTAGGCAAGGTGGCCCTTGTGCAAGTATCAAAGGTAAAAACATGTGAGAGGTAGCAACCGTGTGTTACATGGGCAAAGTGTAGTGTGCATGTTACAAAAAGGGCACCGAACACAAGTACATGGAGAATACTGCAAAAAGGCAGACACTCCCACCACAAGAAAACACTGGGAAGGCACTCCCATGGTCATGGAAAGTAGAAAATATCAGTAGTGGGGAGTCTTCCTCCAAATAGCAAGAGGACGTGAATTACTTTTGGAGGTGTCTCTGGAGGAGGAGAACTTTGAGGTCCCTTTTGAAGGCCTGGGAGGAGGCGGTGGTCCGGAGCTCAGGCGGAAACGAGTTCCAGATTCTCACTGCGTTGCCTGAAAAGGATTGGGCCATTGTTCTTTCCTTCTTGAAAGTGGGAGGTTCAAGCAGTAGATTCTCGGCATTGCGTGAAGGTCTAGAGCCTCCAGAGAGTTTCAGTTTATTCGCCAGGTAGCGGGGAGAGGAGGAGTGCAAGGCTTTGTGGGTGATACAAGCGGTCTTGTAGATAGCTCTAGCCTCGAAGGGAAGCCAGCGGAGGGTGGATAACATCGGTGTGATGTGATCGCTTCTTTTGGCCCCATAGATAAAACGAGCTGCTGAATGGAAGACAGACTTAAGTGGAGACAGGTGAAATTTGGGGAGGCCAGTAAGAAGAGAATTGCAGTAGTCTAGTCTGGAGAGGACCAGCGATTGTACCAGGGTTATAAGGTCCTGCTCCGGGAAGAAGCGACGGATTCCCCAAAGAAGGCGCAGTTGGTAGCGAGCAGATTTTGCAATAGAATTGATGTGGGGAGTTAGATTGAGTTTTTTGTCTAGAATGACACCAAGAGATTTTGCGCTGTCGACAATGATGGGTTTGTTGTTTAGTAGATTCATCTGATCCATCCATGATTGAACCGGGGGAGGAGAGAGTGAGGAGGAGAAGAGGAGGAATTCAGTTTTGGAGGGATTCAGAATCAATTGATGAGATGACATCCAGTTTTGAATGGAGTCAAGAGTAGATCTTAGGATGGAGAGATCATGAGTGGAGGCAACCTTGAGGTAGAGTTGAGTGTCATCAGCATAGAGATGATAGTGAATCCCGGATTTGCTTAGGAGGTTTCCCAGTGGTTCTAAGTAGAGATTGAACAGTGTGGGTGCAAGTATAGAGCCTTGGGGAACACCTTGACCCACCGCCACAGGAGAAGAAAGACTGTTCGCTATTTTGATCATTTGAGATCTGTCAGAGAGGAAGGATGCAAACCATTTAAGCACAGTGCCCTCCATGCCCATTCTCTGTTGAAGAATATTGAGGAGGGTGTTGTGATTAACAGTGTCGAAGGCTGCGGAGAGGTCAAGGAGAAATTAGCAGACAGGACCCCCCTGAGTCGAGTATCCCCAGCGCATCATCAACCACTTGCAGTAGGGCTGTTTCAGTGCTGCAGTTTTGGATGAAGCCGGACTGACAATTGTCAAGAAGATCATTGTCCTTGATATGACGAGAGAGTTGTTTGGCTACACATCTTTCCGTGATCTTTGCAAGAAAGGGAAGGTTAGTGATGGGGCGGAAGTTGTTGAGGTCATTCGCATCAGCAGTGGGCTTTTTCAGCAGAGGGGTAACCTGCCCAGTTTTGAAGGAGACAGGAAGGGAGCCTTGCCAGAGGGAGAGGTTGATCAGAGTGGTCCAATAGGAGAGGGAATGGGTATAGAAGTCAAAGGCAATGGCACTGGGGATAGGGTCAAGAGAATGGTTGGAGGGCTTTGTTTCGCGTATGCACTTGAGAAGGGCATCTTCAGATATGGGGTCAAAGCTCTGCCAAATGGCTAAGGATTTGCGCTCCTCTGGAGGTGTAGGATGAGCAACCTGATCCACAAGTGATTTCACCTTTCCATCGAAGAAAGTAGCGAAATCCGCTGCTCTCTTTGTAGAATCCTCCACCTTGGAGGTTGGGGGAGAGCAGCTTGGAGTCTTGATGAGATCGAATAGTTTTTTGGGTCTATTTTTGGCGGAATCAAGGAGGGTTTTGAAGTGCGTCGCTTTCTCAAGGAAGATGTGCTTGTGGTATTTGGATCTTGCTGTGCGAAGCAAGGCTAAATTGTCAGTGGAAGGCAATTGCCTCCATTGCTTCTCCAGGAATCTTAGCTGCTTCCTTTCCTCATAAAGGGATTTGTTGAACCAAGGTGCTGAGGGAGTGGGCCTTATCCTTTTGCTTTTGAGTGGAGCGACGTTATTAATTTCAGCTGCAAGAACTGTGAGGCATTGGGAGGTGAGATCGTCAACAGCTATGTTCGGGTCTAGCCTTGGAAGTGAAAGCAAAGCTGATTCACAGAGGGGACCGACATCAATGTTTTTGGCATCACGGGACCAGGAGATGGCCCTCTTGGGTTGGCCAAGAGTTATAGAGTGTGAAAGTTGAAGAGAGAATGGGATGAGGTGGTGGTCAGACCAATCTACATGAATAGGGGTAGTAGTAGAAAGCATGCCTGCTTTAGAAATAACAAGGTCCAGGATTGCGCCCTTAGAGTGGGTTGGTTTAGTGCAGTGTGGATAAGATCATTTGCCGAGAGGAAGGTGGCCAGTGAGTTCGCAGAGGAGTCTTGCGGTGCGCCCCAGTGGAGATTGAAGTCACCCACGATGGTCTGATTGTCACTTTGAGAGTATTGGTCGCTGATGAAGTCTTTGAGATCTTCTATAAACGAAGAGCAACTACTACGAGGCGGGCGGTAAATGATATGGAATCTGAGCGGTGAACGGTGTTGCAATTGAAGCTCAAGAGAAAGGCATTCAAAGGTGTGGGAGGAGCTGCTAGGAGACGCCTTAAGTTGGAGGGCGTTTCTGAAGATGACTGCAACACCTCCCCCCGTGTTTTCAGTTCTGTCATTCCTCACTTTGTGCATGCGCAGGACTTTGTGTGTAAGAAATACTATGTTTTGACAATCCATTGCATAATGACGTCATACCAATACTGCTGTGCAGACTCGCAGCAGATCAGCGTTCGGGCAAAATACACCAGCTACTCTCGGGGTGATTCTCGAGATCAGATCTTGCCACAAAGTCTCATAAAAAACATTTAGTTAGACTGTGTAGGTGATGTGCCAAAATCTTTTTCACTGGTAAAAAGTCTTTGGATTGAAAAAGAGGAAAACAATCCAACAAATAACTTGCTCGGCTATCAACATTCTAGTATGTGAGCCTGGCCTGGATGCAGTTATTTGGTTAATGTGTGGACTTCCAGATGATCTCTTTAGGCGTAAAGTTGCAGTAGCGTCAAATTTATAATCATGGGATTTCAGACACTGTATCAATGTTTCTTTAAACTGATTCGTTCAATCTGTGGACCAGCATTCGAAGTGCAATAAACACGCATTGGCATAGTGTTAAATCCAGGGATGATGAGATCCAGTCGAGTAGATGATATAAAGATAAGTTTATTCCAAATAAAAGAGTACAGCACCAAGGAGCCTCTCCAAAGCGTCTCTCTTCCACATCCTATAGCATATAACTGCTAAACTGGAGCTTACAAGATGATAACATTCTGAAGTAACAGTACAATTGAAGGATACATGCTAAGTTACATGCATAAAATGTGAGGGAGAAGAACATAACACACCTTCCCCCCTAAACAAAAACAAGCATTGGCATAGCCAATAGGTCTCGCTTTTGGGACCTTATAAGTATTTAGTTATGCAGCACAATATCATTGGTGCAACAACATCAACTGTTGCATGGTTAAACACTTATAAGGTCCCAAAGGCGAGACTTATTGGCTATGCCAATGCTTGTTTTCTCTCTCCTCATCTGCCTTCTCATGCTCTCTTCACTTGCTGCCCTCAATTTAAACATTGAGAAATCAAATAAAAAAGTGGATTTGCTTGCATAGCATTCATTACGGGAAAGCACACTTTAAAAGCAATGTGTTAAAAGTAAAACATATACTTCAGGATAAGAAAACGCGTTCCCAATGTCCCTAAAATGTCACTTTCCAAATGAAGCATTTCAGAGCAAACCTCATTTGTTTGTAACGCCGTCCTGAATATCTCACCCGTATCTATGAAGAAATGCGCACTGATTCCGTTAAGTGGGAGCTCTTCTTCTGCAGCACAGGGGTGGCCATCTGCCAACCTGTCAGTGGGCAAAGTTTGAATGGAATCTGAACATAATGCTAGGGTTCATATTTGGATTCAAAATATTCACCAAGCGCCTAGTATTGCCACATGGCACAAGCAGAAAATCTCAAATGTAATTTAAGTACACTTTTATTAATTAGATCCCATTAAAGTTAAAGTTACCATTGATGATTCTCACGTCATAAATATTTCCCCACCTCGTCACCTCAGCTTCGTTCTTGCTGCGTTGCACAGAATGTTTCCATGTTGAGTTGGCGACCAGGCAAGTGCCTTGCGATGATAAAGTTGGAGCGCAAGCAATATAAGAATTATGATCACATGTGTCCCGCCCGCATCCACAGTACACTTCATGTGCCCCAAAAGAGTGATAGTGAAAGGGATGTGCAAGCTGGAAGCCTGTTTTACAAAATGACAGCGAGCCAGACCCTGTTTTTCACAGTACGGAGGCCAAGTAAAGAAAAGAACAATTTTAAAAGTATGTCAAGCGCTGTGACTGAAAAAGCTTATTTTCCACCAAGAGTTCTTATTCATACATTGTACCATGATGTGGTACATGTAACGTGTATAATAACATAATAAATAAATCACGCCTTGTAGAAGGGCGGGTGGAATCACATAAAAGTTTTACTGTCACGGTTATAGGAGTTTGTTTTTTCACTTGTGTGATAATGTTATGTTCCAAATAGCAAATTGAGGTGGGGCCTGCCTAGCTGCATTCTTCCCAGACAATCAGCGTAGGAGTACAAGGAAACAAGAAACACAAGCAGAGAGGGAGGGCGAAGGGCTAGGTAAGGAGGAGGAGAGAGGAAGGAGAGTGAAGGGGAGAGCAGAAGCGAGAACCGATAGGTGGAAGATGAAAGAACGGATTAAAAGAAGGCAAAGAGGGCAGGCTGAAAGCAAAAGAGAGTTAAAGTGTGACAGAGGGCAGAAAAGGCAGAGAGAGGAAGAAGGGTGGCAGGAGCAAAAGGAGCTGAAGAACAAACATGGCGAGGCAATCGGAGAGGCAGATGGGCATAGGAAGGGAGAAGAAAGGAGACAAAGTAGACGGGAAAGACGTGACGGGTCTAGATATGAAAAGGACGAAGAAAAGATTATGATGAAACTGATGAAGAGGGAAGGGGAGAAGGGAGGGGGGAATGTGCGCAGCGGAGCATTCACAGCAATAGAAGACACAAATGAAACTGACAAAGAGGGAGGGGGAGAAGGGAGGTGGGAGTGTGAGCAGAGGAGCATTCACAGTGATAGAAGACACAAATGAAACTGACGAAGAGGGAGAGGGAGAAGGGAGGGGGAGTGCGAGCAGAGGAGCCTGATTACAGCAATAAAACACAGATGGCGGCTGTGCATGTGCACCCGCTCGTGAACGCAAGCTGGAGGCTAGCAAAAGCCTCTGGTGGCACTTTTAAAAGCCACTTACTAAATGTCTCGAAGAGACAGCATGCGCTGTCTCAGGCAAGACCTAACAAGGAGAAAGAATAAAGAGAACAAAAACTACATGGAAAGAAATCTGAAATTAGAAACCAAATTTAAGTAATATAAATTTCAAGATACTTAGGTTTGAACTTTTGTCTGGTGCAAGAGGTATCCAAAGTATTAGAACAGCTAGGTACAGAGGATCCTTCAAACCTGCACGTGGCTTCCTCTGACAACATTTATTTGGAAGATTATAGGTTAGAGTCTGTTTGCTGTAAGACGTTTTCTTGCACATTCTCTTGCTCAACAACAACAGAAAAGTCATCTACAAGCTTAGATAGATCATTATGAATCAGAACACTTTTCTGGAAAAGATCATATTTTTGTACAGAGTCAGGATCTACAGACACCTTCAAATCAAAAGGAAAATTAGATATTCTTTTGGGACCATTTGTAGAATTAGCGCTGCAAAGAGAATCAGTAGAAGTAACAAGGCTATTTTTGGGATTCATACTTTGAAAAAAGTCAGTGGAGGTAACAACTCCACCTTTCACTTTAGCAACATTCCTTTTACTCCACCACTTACCACCAGAGACCATGACAGCATGTTTACTGATTTTCACAATTTGTGTATAATGGATAACATTTTGAGCCTCTTGTTTTAAATGGTCTCCTTACTCGAACACGTTCACCCCCTGTGAAATGATCCTCTTTAACATTGTTAGATAAGTCATAACTGATTTTGGATTTGGTTTGACTCTCTCTAGCTCTTACTTGATAATAATGAGGAACGTGGTTGAGACTACCAGTATTGGTAACGACCCATTCAGGAGAGAGTTCATTAAATGATTGTCTACCCCTTAATATGGCAAAAGGAGTCACTCCAGGAGTGGAGTGCGGAGTATTATTATAAGACCAAACTCTATCACTCACCATCTCTTGTACATGTAGGCCAGAAGAGGAAGCAAGTTCAATGGACTCTTTCAAAATACGACTAATCCTTTCCACCAAACCATTGACTTGTGGACTATAGAAGGCAGTAGTGAGATGTTTGACTCCAAAATTGTTTAAAAAAACTTCTCATATTGTGTGATACGAATTGTACACCATTATCTGACACCAAAAATGCAGGTATACCTTCAGAACGAAAAAGTTGCAGCAAAAATGTAATAACATTTTCAGTGTTGGGATCTTTCATAAATTTAAATGAAACACACTTTGAAAAGTAGTCCACAATGGCTAGAATATATCTGAAACCATCATTAACTCCACTAATAGGACCTACAAAATCAATGGCCAGTTTTTCCCAGGGTCTCTGGGAAGGTTAACCGGGCGTAAGGGAGAGTTGTGAGTACGAAGAGTTTTCTCTGCTAGACTACATTGACTGCAATTACTTAAAATAGTTTCAACCAACATGTCCATTCCGGGCCACCAATAATATAAACGTAATCTTTTTTTCGTTTCAGTGATACCTGTATGTCCTTTATGTGCTAAAGTATTGAGTTTATCTCTTAGGGTAGCAGGAGGAACCAGTGAGGAAGCTCTCATAATGAAATTACCTTCTACACTTAGCTCATCTTTAACCTTGAAGTACGAGATTAACTATTTTCTAATTTGACCTTCTCTGGGTCAACCACAAGAAATAAACTTTTTGAGGGTGACCTGACAAGGGTCAAATGTAGAAGCTTTTTCCCAATCAAGCTCAGAAATAACTTCCTTAGTCAGGACCAAACCATCAAGAAACCCTACAACAAGTTCTTTATTATCAGTAAGCAGATTCTCAACACTAATATTTGTAGGGCATCCAGACAAAAAGTCTGCTTTGAAATTTTTCCCACCTGGAATATGACTCATAGAGAAATTTTAACCACATTGCTGCGGCCGTAATTTTTCCGCTGTGCGGCAAAAATCATACAGCAATGTTACATGACGAGCTCAGCTCGTCATCAGCACACGACCACCGTGGCTGATGACGAGCTCAGCTCGTCATCAGGTAGCGAAGCGGGTAATCATTCAGTTTGGAGAATAAGCGTATCAACCTGGGGCTGGCATTACTTTGTCCGCTGTCATTCCAACTGGATACTAGAGGTTTATGATCTGAGATCAGGATAAATTCTCTTCCTCACAAATATGTGGCAAAATGTTTAACTACACAAGCAAGTGCTTCTTTTTCAATTGTACTGTAATTGTTTTCTGATGTAGAGAGTCTTCGGGAAGCAAATGCAACTGTGTTTGCAACATTATCGACCATTCGACTCAGAATAGCACCCAGACCTAAATTACTTGCATCAACAGTTACATAAGATATACCGTTCTCATCAAAAGGTTTCAGAGCTGGTGCATTTATAATTAAATCCTTTAAGCTTTTGAAAGAGTGTTGTTGCTCATTTGCCCAAATACATTTTGCATTGCTTCTTAATAATTTCCTCAAAGTATCACTAACAAAAGCAAAATTTTAAACAAAGCGTGAATAGTATTCGCTTAGCCCCAAGAAAGATCTTAACTAATCTTAACAGTTTGACTGAGCACAGTCACGGATGGCTTTCAGAAGATCTTGTTTGGGTCTCATACCAGTGGCAGAGATTACACAACCTAAATATTCAATTTCACTCAGTAAGCATTTGCATTTCTGTCTTTTGACAGTCATCCCATGTTTTCCTTGAATCCCCAAGACTTGATTTAACTTGATAAGATGCTCTTGAACATTGTTGGTTGATATTAGTATGTTATCTTGATAAGCAAGTACATCTTTGATGTTACCTAATAACTGAAACATCAGTTTTTGAAAACTGGTGCCACGGAGGTGAGTCCAAAGGGCATCCTAAGGACACGAAAAGCACCAACAGAAGTATTGAATGCAGTCAAGTCTTGGAATATTTGTATAATTCAATTTGATGATACGCCGCCCTTAAATCGATGGTAGAGAAAATTTTGGTACCCTTTAATTGAGCTAACATATCTTGAATGCGAGGTAGTGGATAGCAGTCAATCTGAATATTGTTGTTTAGGGATCTTAAGTCCATGCAGAGCCTAAATTCATCTGTGAGTAAACTACCCAGGCAAATTTCTAATACCAACTAGCACATGAAGAGTGGCTTAGGCCACATAAAGAAATGATAATCCACTACTGTTTTTACACATTGGAATACAATTTTAATACTTCTTACAAAAACATGATATTTGATAAAATTGATACACAGTTATACACAAATGATAAAAAAATTGTAGCATTATAGCATATGCATAATTTCATTCATACAAATAATTCATAAATATAAAAACTGTTGGATGGTTTCCTGTCTACGCGTTTCGACACTCATGCGTGCCTTCCTCAGGACTGTACCATCGTGCTATTTAAGGGTCAAACAGGGTAGATACCAAGGATCAAACAGGGTAGATGCCAAGATGCTGTGAAGATTGGTATAAATATCAATGAAAAATAAATCCGACTTTTAAAAAGGCTCAGACTGACTTTGTGTTCAGACTTCGTTATATGTAGATTTGATGATCACCTAGAATCGCTAACATCCATGAGCCACTTCATTGGGGGCACAAGGGTTTGATAATCAGGCCAAAATATTTAGATCGCGCGTTTAAAAATGTCCTTTGTTTTCGTTATTTTTTGGTGCCATCTAGATAAGTGTCCGATAAAAGTTACAGAAAACGTGGTCACACATCAAATACGCCTTTCGATGTGGGCGACCTGCTGCGATAATTGCCAGCGTCTTTACGGCGTCTTTTGTCTGTATTCACGTGGTTTAAGACGGACCGGCTATGGTGGAGTCCCGGCGGTATCTAATGTTGGAGCCTAAATTCATCACCATGTTTTAAGGCTATGACTATGGGAGAAATCCATAAGGAAGAATCAATAGGTTCTATCACTCCATCAGAACACAATTTTTGGAGATGATCTTTTAACTTATGTCTGATGCTCAGAGGGACATGTCTGACTTTGTGTATTACTGGAATAGCATTAGGTTTAAGAACAATCTTATGCTGAAATCCCTTGACCAAACCAAGATTGTCTTGAAAAACAGTTTGATGATTGGCAATGACTTGATCAAAAGAAGTAGCATCAACATGTACAGTGTCAACTAATGAGATGGGAACCTCTGTGCCAGGTCTCAAGACCATTCCGAATTTACCTTCATCTCTCCAACCAAGGATATTGTATCCTTTCTTAGCTACATACATTTTAGAAGGAATTGTTCTGTCCCTAAACATAAGATTATCAGTAAAGTATCCCAGCATATCAATTTCTTGACCTCCAGAAGGAACCGTGTGTATGTCAGGAAGAAGTAGTTTGATGCCTTTCCATTCTTTTAAGAAAAATACATCAGAAAGTATGGTAACTGGAAAACCATAGTCAACTGTGACTTTGGTAAGAACATTGCCTATTTTGATATAGCAAACAGGACCCCCTTTTTGAGATTCAGTGAAAGAATGTAGTATGTCAACGGACAACAGAATTTTGTTATCTTGAAAATTATCAGAATACCTGTCAGAAGGGACATTAAAGTCTTGAGTGTCTAGGCTCATTACTTTAGATATGTTTTGCAAACCTTGGCAAAATGTCCAGATTTTTTACAATTAATGCACATTTTTCCAATGACCGGACAATTTGGTGCATTGGCTAAATGAGATTTAGAACCACACCTACAACATTGTGTGATTCTATCTGTTTTTTTAAGTCAGACTTGTTAAGGGAAGGTTTGTTAAACTGAGAAAGATTAGTAGTGGGTTTTTGTGAAATGTTATTTACTGCTTCAGTGACCATGTTGTTGTTGTTGTTTTTACATATGTCTTTAGAGTCTAATGCTGACTGTTCAATTCCTTTGCCAATTTCTTCTAGGGTTTCAGCTAAAGATGGGTTTCTACCACACAGAAATATTTCTTGTACTTTGGAATCAAAACAATTAACAACAATTCGATCCCTTAAGTATTGGTCTAAGGGAGATAGAAATTCACAAGAAGAAGCCAGCACTCACAGTTCAGCTATAAAATTATCAATGTTCTCATGTTCACGTTGTTTACAAGTGTAGAATTTATGTCTTTCTACAATAATGCTGGGTTAATCTTTGAAATGCTTTTCTAGTCTGCTAACAGCTTCAGTAAATTAATTCCAATCATCTGAATAAGGATGAACAATAGGGGGTTGATGGTCGAAGATTCTTTGACCTTCACATCCTAAACAATTATGTAACATGGCATTTTTTTTAATAGCAGAACATTTTACCCCATCAATGGCTATTAAGTAACTATTAAAAGACTTATACCACTGAGGCCATTTCATTTTTGGGGTTCCGGGCTTGGAAAGAAAAGGAGCCGGAAGAATGGCTGTTTGAAGAGCTATAACTGTTAGTAAACAAGCATTTGCAATGCAATAGATAGGCATTAGGAAAGTTTGAGCTATTGGTATTGTAAATTACATTTTTTTTATTTATGTCTTAGTTTTGAAAATAGTGAAATTAATAGCTTTGCCATTTACAATGTAAATAGTTTTAACTTTCGCAAATGTGACACCTATAGCATTTGTAATGCAATATGTGTTGTATTTACGGGACTTAGATGTATTGATATTACAAATACCAATGGCTTTTAATTGTTTTCAATAATTAATATTTAAATACAAGTTATTGTAATTTATATTGGCAATAGCTTGAAATTTTGTAAATAACGCTGAGTGATGTTGTGGTGGCGACAAGTGATGCTGTGGCGTTCAGTGATGCTGTGGTAGTACACAGTGATGTTGTGGTGCCCCTGAGTGATGCTGGGCGCTGCTGAGTGATGCTGTGGTGATACGATAGATAGATAGAGTGAGGGTGATAGATAGATAGAGGGAGGGCGATAGATAGATAGAGTGAGGGCGATAAATAGATAGATAGATAGATAGATAGATAGATAGATAGATAGATAGATAGATAGATAGATAGATAGATAGATAGATAGATAGATAGATAGATAGATAGATAGATAGATAGATAGATAGATAGATAGATAGATAGATAAAGTGAGGGGCGATAGATAAATAGAGTGAGGGCGATAGATAGATAGAGTGAGGGAGATAGATAGATAGAGTGAGGGCGATAAATAGATATAGTGAGGGCGATAGATATATAGAGTGAGGGCGATAGATAGAGTGAGGGTGATAGATAGAGAGAGGGCGATATATAGATAGATAGATAGATAGATAGATAGATAGATAGATAGATAGATAGATAGATAGATAGATAGATAGATAGATAGATAGATAGAGGGCAATAGATAGATAGAGTGAGGGCGATAGACAGATAGAGTGAGGGCAATAGATAGATAGAGTGAAGGCGATAGATTGAGGGCGATAGATAGATAGAGTGATGGAGATAGATAGAGTGAGGAAGCTAGATAGAGTGATGGCGATAGATAGAAAAAGTGAGGGCGATAGATAGTTAGGAGAAGAGAACAGGGAGTTAAAGAAGGAGGCGGGTGGAAGAGAGCAGCAGATCAGCACAGGAGAAGAGAACAGGGAGTTAAAGAAGGAGGCGGGTGGAAGAGAACAGCATATCGGCACAGGAGAAGAGAACATGGAGTTAGAGAAGGAGGCAGGTTGGAAGAGAGCAGCAGATCAGCATGAGAGAAGAGAAGAGAACAGGGAGTTAGAGAAGAAGGTGGGTGGAAGAGAGGAACAGATCAGCACAGCAGAAGAGAACAGGGAGTTAAAAAGGAGGTGGGGTGGAAGAGAGCAGCAGATCAGCAGAAGTGAACAGGGAGTTAAAGAAGGAGGCGGGTGGAAGAGAGCAACAGATCAGCACAGGAGAAGAGAAGAGAACAGGGAGTCAGAGAAGGAGGTGAGGTGGAAGAGAGCAACAGATCAGCACAGGAGAAGAGAAGAGAACAGGGAGTCAGAGAAGGAGGCGGGTGGAAGAGAGCAGCAGATCAGCACAGGAGAAGAGAACAGGGAGTTAAAGAAGGAGGCGGGTGGAAGAGAGCAGCAGATCAGCACAGGAGAAGAGAACAGGGAGTTAAAGAAGGAGGCGGGGTGGAAGAGAGCAGCAGATCAGCACAGGAGAAGAGAACAGGGAGTTCAAGAAGGAGGCGGGTGTAAGAGAACAGCATATCGGCACAGGAGAAGAGAACAGGGAGTTAAAGAAGGAGGCAGGGTAGAAGAGAGCAGCAGATCAGCACGAGAGAAGAGAAGAGAACAGGGAGTTAGATAAGGATGTGGTGGAAGAGAGGAACAGATCAGCACAGCAGAAGAGAAGAGGGAGTTAGAGAAAGAGGCGGGTGGAAGAGAACAGTAGATTAGCACAGGAGAAGAAAACAAGGAGTTAGAGAAGGAGGCGGATTGGAAGAGAGCAAAAAGATCATCACAGGAGAAGGCAACAAGGAGTTAGAGAATGAGGCGGGTGGAAGCTAAGAGCAGATCAGCACAGGGGAAGAGAACAGGGAGTTAAAGTAGGAGGCGGGGTGGAAGAAAGCAGCAGATCAGCACAGGAGAAGAGAACAGGGAGTTCAAGAAGGAGGCGGGTGTAAGAGAACAGCATATCGAGGCACAGGGGAAGAGAACAGGGAGTTAGAGGAGGAGACAGGGTGGAGGAGAGCAGCAGATCAGCACGAGAGAAGAGAAGAGAACAGGGAGTTAGATAAGGATGTGGTGGAAGAGAGGAACAGATCAGCACAGCAGAAGAGAACAGGGAGTTAGAGAAAGAGGCGGGTGGAAGAGAACAGTAGATTAGCACAGGAGAAGAAAACAGGGAGTTAGAGAAGGAGGCGGATTGGAAGAGAGCAAAAAGATCATCACAGGAGAAGGCAACAAGGAGTTAGAGAATGAGGCGGGTGGAAGCTAAGAGCAGATTAGTACAGGAAAAGAGAACAGAGAGTTAGAGAAGGGAGCGGGTGGAAGAGAGCAGCAGATCAGCACGGCAGAACAGAACAGGGAGATAAAGAAGGAGGCGGGTGGAAGAGAGATGTTCTTGTCTTGTCTTGCTTTGTGGGAGGGGTAGGGGGAGCGAATTCCTGTGCATGCGCCTACCTCACATGAACTGTATGCGATTCGCAGTGGGTAGACTTTTGAAAGCAGCTTTCTAGAATCTTGCAGAAAACAATGCTTACGCATTGCTTCAGGGAGACCTAGGAGTCACATAGGAATGGTAGAGAGTACAAAGGTCTACTGCATATACTAGTGATTAGAGTTATCTCTATATACATAGGGAAGGAATACGGATGGATATACTCTAAGAGTCACATAGGAATGGTAGAGAGTACAAAGGTCTATTGCATATACTAGTGATTAGAGTTATCTCTATATACATAGGGAAGGGATAAGAATGGATATACTCTAAGAGTCACATAGGAATGGTGGAGAGTACAAAGGTCTACTGCATATACAAGTGATTAGAGTTATCTCTATATACAGAAAAGCAGAGTTCCATTAAGTGGGGTCGGAGGGGGGATGCAGTCACAGCACCAAGGGAGGGACAGAGAATGGTAGGAAAGTGAGACAAACGAGAGAGGGAAGCAGATAGTAAAGAGTAAGACAGCGAGGAGTGTGTCAGAGGCAACAGGAGAGACAATAGAAAGGTCGCTAAGACAGAGGGGGAGGTCAGAGATCGTTACAATGGCGGAGGAGAAAGGTAGACGAAGAAGCGAGTCATAAAAAGAAAATGGCGGGGAGCACAAAGGTCCAAGTCCTAACGTCCAGGAAGAGGGCTGCCATAGCCAGCAAGTCCGGGGGAAGAAAGGCAGTCCGCAGCAAAGTCACAGCCTCATCGTCCATGAGGAGCTGGGGCAGAGGAGTTTGATCCGGAGACCAGGGGTCAGGGAAAGAAAGACCACAGGCGCCAAGGCAGCTGTTCGCAGAACGGGAGGCAGCAAAGTCAAAAACAAAGTTTAAAGGGAAGGAGGAGGGGGCCTCTCACCAGAGCGATAGTAGACAGATGGGCTCAAGCGTAGTCGCGGAGAGAAGTGCAACTTCCAAACCTCCGCTGTGTCTCAACTCGGCCCGAAGTCTAGCAAGGAGGTGAAGCATCAGCGACGTTTGAAGAATCGGATACGATAAGGTTTAAGTATGAGGGGCTCAGAGCAGGCATGGAGAGCGGCGCCGGCACCCTCTCACCTCCGCTGTGTGTTTCCAGGTCATGTAAAGAGGTAAAGCAGGCGGCCTGTCTGAAGAGAAAGGCAGCAGCAATCGGGCCCAGAGACAGGATGGGGAGTCTCGGCCCGGCTCTTCAGCAACCCTCTAGAGACCAGCGAGGCATCGGGCATCAGCTAAGAGGCGAAGGGGTCTGTCCAGCGCTTCAGACCGGGAGATGAAAAGGACAAGGCGGGGGGAAGACAGACTAGCAGCGGAGTTAGGAGGGGAGCAATGCCCTATGCCCAGCCGGGGGGAGGAAGCACAGGGAAAGGTGAAGAGTCTCTAAGTTCATTTGTTTGGAGCTGTGTGGCACACGCTGAGCGCTTTGTTCCCTGGCCCTGCCCTCCAGTATGGCGACCTTCCCGAGAGCTGCAGTTTCGGGAGCCCGGCCTGGCCCAGATCTGGACTCCACCGCAGCATCGCCACATTCCAGGCATTCTGAGGCCCAGTGAGTCTCCGGCGATATCAGCATATCAGATTTCAAATTCCTCCATCTGCCCCTGCAGGAAGCTGCCACCCTACCTCAATACTAATGGAGCGAGAGACATCTGAGGAGACGCCTCTCGAACTCTGTGTCCTGTTATAATCCCCATAAATGTTTCTTCTCCTTCTGCTAAGCTATCAAGAGATCACTTTTTTTTTTTTTTGCGCTACTTTGTGATTTAAAGCAAACAATTGAGATGGTGGCGGCTTGAGCAGTGATGTGCGCTCTTTGAAATAGCTGTGAGCGCTTGAGGAAGGTGGGCTGCAGGCTAGGGTGACCAGGCGTCCCCATTTTGCCAGGACGGTCCCAGTTTTTAACCAGCTGTCCCAGCAAATTGCAAGAAATGTAGCTCATGTACCTATTTTTAAAGAGGGTCGACTGAAAACGGTGGGAGGTGGTTCCCAAAGAAGTCTTCGGAGGGATCACTAACCAACGGGCTAGCAACCGGGGTGACGCGGTGAGCTGAAATGCAGGCGCAGGCCCCACGCGGCACTCGTGGAGGGCTGTGCTTCGGTGCAAATGCTGCTCGGGTCTGGGGCTTCTCAAACCCCAATGCACAACTTCGAGGATGCCTCAGAAGCTGCACAAGTAGCAAAAAGCAGGTAGTCCAGGATGTCCGGTCCCACGTCTCTCGTGTTCGCCACTGTGGATGTGGATGTGGATCAGAGTCGGAGAAGTCTGGAAGTCCAGTTCCTGAGTCGCTGAGTCTTCGGGTTCCGGCGGGAGCGTCGACAAAGCAAACTGACAAGTTACCACAAGGGAGATGTCTTCAGGCTTCCAGTCGATATGGAACGTCAAAGGTCCAAGAGTTTCGTTTCAGAGTTTCTTTCCAGGATAATCTAATGTCTCTAGACACAGCTCCTATCTTTATACTAAACTAAGGGGTTGGATTACCTGCTAGGTCCCTCCTATGGGTGGAACCTGAGAAAGGGCTGGTTACACCCCTTTCTCTTTGCCCAGTTTTGCGCCAGAGCGGGGGCTAGAGTGCCCCAGCAACTGGTTTCAACCGAGCTATACATGGAGCACCTTGTGTGCCCCAAGCAGTGTCTGGAAAAGCATCTTTCCATTGAACACACCCTGCCCCAATCCACTACAGGCTGTCTGGGGAGGTGCTAGCACCTCCCTTGACAGGAAACATATTGTCCAGGCCTCCCCTACCGGAGTTTCATCCAGCAGCAGGAGGTCAGACTCGTGTCTGTGGCAGCAGCATCCATTTTGTGATGCTGAGGCTCTGTTTAACTTTAACCAGGTAAAGCAGTAACTACATGTCTTCTCCCTCTAGAAGGGTGGAATGCTACCCCCGCCGCCAGAACTGGCGGTGGGTAGTATTCCAAAGTGTTTGATACCATACACGACATGTTTTGATAAAGCCAAACCAAAGTTAGCATTAACTGCGAGGATTATAATGCACTTAAGAGTATATGGTATGGCTATATCATAGAACAGCTGTGGTGTCAGTTTGGATGGCCAGCCAGGGGTGGCATAATTCATGCTGCAGCCCCTGGTAGGCCTTGGATGCACCTATGCCCTGGGTGCCTATGGTACACTATACATGGGCTCACAAAGGTGACCCAATTCACAATTAGGTATGTACCTACAGTACATGGTATCAATTTAGAGAGAGAACAGCTGGGCTGTGGGTCTCATTAACAGGCCCACAGCCACACTAAAGTAGAAAAACCAGAGTATCACAGCAAAAAGTGGGGGTGACCATAGGAAGCAGACCCTACTCTCCTACAATCTGTGTGACTTCCGCAAAGCTAGGGTGGCATGCGGTAGTGGAATTATCCAGTGAAGGCTACACTGTTAACCAAACATGATGGAGCAAATGTGGAGTTCTTATTTGGGCAGTGACTATGCTTTTCTTAATAAGAGAATTTTGCAATGACAAGAGAAATGGTCTTGGCATGTATGAGGTTCTTGTTTGAACAAGCAACGCTATGCTAAACATGAGATTTGGTAGTAACTTGACAAATGGTCCTACAGGCTTTTGGTTTACTTCAGGGACAGGGGTTGGGCATCTCAAAACCGGTTGGGACTAACTTGAATCTGTAAGCTTGCACTATTAGTGAAACCAGGATCTCTTGAAGGTGGGTTAGGTAAAGGTGTCTGGTGGGAGGGAGGAGGGGTGTTCTGTAGTGAGGGTCAGCGGTGGGCATGTCTAGGTAGTTGCACTGTAACCGGAGGTGAATGGGCAGGCATGGGAAAAGCCCTAACAGGGTGCAAGCAGGAGAGAGACATGTGGGATGTAATTTACACTGTACAATCCCCCAAAACGGTCCAATAGTTTGTTATGTCTTGTATTAAACCTCTCCCAGCCATTAATGCATTTCTGCATCTTTATTTAGACCCATTGCCACTGTCTTGAATTTCAGGAAAAGTTCGCTTTCTCGTCTCCTGAGTTACAGTTCATTGTATCCCCTTCTCCTGGACAACTTCCAGGACAAAGAAGATGAAGTCTTTCTTGTGTGGGTGCATGCAGTGGAAATGCTCTGTCAGTGTATAGCCGGTGTTGTGATTGAGTATGTTACAATAGTGTTCTTGAAACCGGGTGCGTAGTGGTCGTATTGTGCTCCCAATGTACGGAAGGTTGCAGGGACAGATGATTACATAGATAGTAAATTTGCTGTTCTAGTCAATCCATTCTTTGATGGTAAATTATTTTCCTTGTGTCAGTGGTACCTGCGTCATTTTACTTCTGCTCAGCTTGCAAATACTGCAGTTTTTACAGGTTACAGGCGTGAAACCCTGGTGGTTGGTCCAGGAATGTGGTGATGGATTTCCTTTTGTCGTCTAATTCAGATTTACATAGTAGGCTCTTGAGGTTGGGTGCCCGTCTGAAAGTCATTTCTGGATAGTTTTTCAGATGATTAGTTAGGCTGGGTGTTTGTTGTAAAACGTGCCAGTGACGTTTCAGAGTTTGTCTAATTTGGTGGTGGCCGTTATGGTAGTCTGTAATGAAACGGTCATGGTGTTGCTCTCTTGCTGCCGTTTGTGTTGAACATTTTTTTTACGTTCCATTTGAGCCACTGAGGTGAGGCTGTTGGTGAGTGTGTTGTGGTCATATCCTCGTTGACTTAATCTTTATACAATTTCGTGTTCTTTTTCCTTGAAGACTTGGTCTTTGCTACAGTTTCTGCATGTTCTCAACAGTTCCCCCTTTGGTATAGAGACTGACGATGTCAATGAACACAAATACAAAATTCAGTTCCCACATGATGTCTTGTAGTTTTAGGAGGATATCTTTGGTGTCCTGGATGAAAGATGGGATGTCTCTCATCAGTACCTGTAATTTATTTTCTATGTATTCTCCCATCTTGGAGCATGCTGAGTTGATCCCTGCTATGATTGGTCTTCCGGGTGGCGGGTATGTACCTTTACGTATTTTGGGGAGAAGGTAGAGGGTCGGCATGGTGGGATGTGTTATATATAGGAAGGCTTTTTCCGCCAGCGATATGAAGCCCAGTGTGTACCACTTGTCTATCTTGACTTTGATCGATTTGAGAATATCCTGTGTGGGGTCTTGTGCTAGGAGTTCATAGCATGTTTTGTCTCCAAGTTGACGATTGGCTTCGAGAATGTAGTCATCTATGTGTAGTGCTACTGGGTTTCCTCCTTTGTTTGCTCCTTTTATGATGAGATCCTTCCTTTCGTTCAGACTTTTGATTGCTGTCCTCTCTTCTTGCGTGCTGTTAGGGGGTTTATTGTATTCCTGTTCCAGATCATATGTGACCGCCTGGTGAAAGGCGTCAATGCTGTTGCCTGAGGGTAGTTGTAGAGTGAAAGTAGATTTTTTAGTGAGTTCTGTATCCAAGGAGATGTTGGTTTCAATTCCTAGTTCCAGAGCTGTTCTAGTGAGTGTATCGAAGTTGTTTTCTTCCTCACTGAGATGGGTTAGTAAGTCGACATGTTCCAGGTCTTGAATGGATAGATCTGAAGCTGTTGTTTGAGGTGGGTGTTCTGGTCTCGTGACTCGGTCAGCAAAGAAGGCTTTGAGTTTAAGTTTGCGTGTAAATTTGAACAGGTCTATTTGTGTTCTCGTGATGGTCCAGGAGGCAGTGGGACAAAATGATAGTCTTTTGTTGAGATTACTGGTTTCTTAGTTGGATAGTTGAATGCAAGACAGGTTCTTGACCAGATTTCTGGGAGTCAAGTTCTTCTTTCCAAATCCTTTTTCCTGGACCTGGTAGTCACACCTATTGTTGGAGTCTGTTGTCGTCCGTATTGTGGGGAACCGGCCATTGTTGTAGTATTTTCGGTATTTGTGGTCCTGATACCGAGTCTGTAGCGCAGTACCTCCTCGAAATAATTCACCTTGCATCATGAGTTTTCCCCTTCCGGGCCAGGTGCAGGTGGGTCAATTTCTGAGCTGGAGGACGCCCCCGATTGTTGTCCACTGCCGTCAGTGGTTGTATTATCCTGTACTCTCTCTCCACTCTCTCTCCACTGTCTCTACCCTCTCCTCACTCTCTCTCTCTCCACTCTCTCTCTCTCCACTCTCTCTCTCCACTCTCTCTCTCCACGCTCTCTCCACTCTCTCTCCACTGTCTCTCTCTCCATTGTCTCTCCACTGTCTCTACTCTCTCCTCACTCTCTCTCTCCACTCTCTCTCTCTCTCCACTCTCTCCACTCTCTCTCCACTTTCTCCACTCTCTCTCTACTCTCTCCACTCTCTCTTCACTCTCTCCACTCTTTCTCCACTCTCTCTCTCTCCACTCTCTCTCTTTCCACTCTCTCTCCACTCTCTCTCTCCACTCTCTCTCTCTCTACTGTCTCTCTCCACTCTCTCTCTCCACTCTCTCTCTCTACTTTCTCTACTCTCTCAACTCTTTCTACATTCTCCCTCCACTCTCTCTCCATTCTCTCTCTCTCTCTCTCCCTCTCTCTTCACAGTGTCTCTCCACTGTCTCTCTCTACTCTCTTTCTACTCTCTCACTCCTCTCTCTCTCTCCACTCTCTCCACTGTCTCTATCCACTCTCTCCAATCTCTCTATCTCTACTCTCTCGCCACTATCTCTCTCCACTTTCGCTCTCCACTCTCTCTCCACTGTCTCTCTCCACTCTCTCACTCCACTTTCTCTCTCCACTGTCTCCCTCCACTCTCTCTCTCCACTCTCTCCACTCTCTCTCTCTACTCTCTCATCACTATCTCTCTCCACTCTCGCTCTCCACTCTCTCTCCACTGTCTCTCGCTCCACTCTGTCTCTCCACTCTCTCTCTCTACTCTCTCTCTCTCTCTCTCTCTCTCTCTCTCTCCACTGACTCTCTCCACTCTCTCCCTCTCCACTATCTCTCTCCACTCTCTCTCTTGCTCCACTCTCTCTTGCTCCACTCTCTCTCTTGCTCCAATCTCTCTCTTGCTCCACTTTCTCGCTTGCTCCACTCTCTCTCACTCCACTCTCTCTCACTCCACTCTCTCTCTCTGACTCCAATCTCTCTCTCTCACTCCACTCTCTCTCCACTCTCTCTCACAAAGTAGTGTGCGTTGCCATGGGCGTCCACAGAAATGTTTCCAGGGGGGCACATTTTTTACTTCAGCACCATCCCCCTTGCACTCTTCTCCCCTCTGCCATGCTCCCTTCTCGCCCTCTCCCTTCTCCCCCTTGAACCCTTCTCCCCCTCCGCCTTGCACCCTTCTCTACCTTGCACCATTCTCCCCTCTGCCTTGCACTCTTCTCCTCTCTGCCTTGCACCCTCTGCCTTGCACCCTTCTCGCCCCCCTTGTCCCCCCCTAGAGACGCCCACATGGTGCTTCTAACAAGAGTGCTTACCTGAGGGCACCATTTTGCTGCCTCATACCTTCTCATATGAGCTTTGCCCTGGAGAATGATCTCTATGGGGGCCCCCAATCTCCCCGTCCTTGTCAGGGTCCTGAACAGTGCTCTTTGCTGCCTCCTCTCTCTGTGAGGCCCCCAGCCCCCGTCCTTGTCAGGGTCCCGAGCAGTGCTCTGTGCTGCCTCCTGCTCTCTCTCTGGCCCCCCTCCTTGTCAGAGTCCTGGGCAGTGCTCTGTGCTGCCTCCTGCTCTCTCTGGGGCCCCCACACCCGTCCTTGTCAGGTTCCCGAGCAGTGCTCTGTGCTGGCTCCTCTCTCTGGGGCCCCCAGCCCCCTTCCTTGTCAGGGTCCCGAGCAGTGCTCTGTGCTGCCTCCTCTCTCTCTGGGCCCCCCGTCTCCGAGAACCACACCATCCGTATCTTTCCAGATTACACACGAATGGTTCAGCAACTCAGACTGTCTTTCGGCGGTGTGCTGAAGAATGTTAGGGCACAGAACTTAAAATACATGCTGCTATACCCTGCCAAACTCCGAGTAATCCACCAGGACAACGACCATTACTTCCCTACCCCCAAAGAAGCCTGGGACTGGTTAGAGGTGAGAGGGGAGGAACGTATACCGGCCCCCAGGGGCTCTGGCAAGCCACCTGCGGAGCCCTGGTTGGTGCACATGGCGCAGAAGCATGCCCACCATCACAAACAGTCCTCCCTGTCCACCCAAAGAATAGTGATGCAACAATATGGCTCCTTAGACTTTAGATCTTGAACATAACAGTTCGGACGGCGAAGGAGGCCAGGCGGTCTGAGTAGGCCAGGCACTCCTACTGGAGGACCACGAAGAGGCCAGAGCGCTGGTGGTGACAGCAGCTCGTTCTGAGGTCAATACTGAGGACATAAAAGAGGATACCCCTCAAACCTCCAATACTTGAAAATGTCGAGTGGATCTGATGTCGCCTGAATCTTGACTGCGGCCACACAGTGCCCAGAGGAGGTCAGCGGACTGGGGTAATCCTGAGGCCTATGCTCCTCAAGCGGTTCACCAGACACCTGCCAAGAACACTTACTGAGGGCTTGAACAGTCTTATGGGACCCTGGCTGATCAGCTTGAATGCGGGGACTGGCGCGCCATACCACTACTTTTCCCTCTCTTCTCTTCTTTCCTCCACACCTATCCCATCCTCTGTACAGCTCTACACTAAAGACTCCCATCCCCGCCCCCTCTCCCCACTACCTCCTTTTGACTCTTATCCCCTCTCCTTTTTTATAATTAAATCTCTTTATTAGTTTCAGATTTAACATACCAAATTGCATTTCACTCTGTAGATACTGCTGTGTGCCCCATCAAGCTGGCAGGCTTGGATAAAGAAAAAACATGAAACATGAAACACAATCCCCATCCAACCCCTCCCCCAACCTCCCATTGAAGCATAAGACTTTTACAGTAGGTGCCCTCGGGCTCGCCCCCTGGCCTGGGGTTTCCATCTCTATGTAGCCTATGCCCATTGGTGCTTGGTATCATCCAGTGGAGACAGGATCTGAACAGATTCTCCTTGTTCACCCCGTAAGTCAGGTAGAGGGGAGGAGTCAAGGAACCCTGCACGAGGCTGAAAAACCAGAAGACGATGCTCTAGCAAAAACATATGGAAAGCATAATGAAAAGCCGGAAGACGCAAAAAGCACACCGGGAGGACTAAAGCAACCTATGACCCTGCTCACAGGCAGGTCACTCCCCACATGCCTAAGGCAAGCCCGTCTGTGCCCGTCAGTGCCTGCACCGCGCCCAGCGCCAGGACCCATGGATCCCACAAACTCCACAACACCCGACACCGCTATGATGCCAGAACCCTCCACGCACTCAACACGGGATGATCACACACCTGCTTCCTGGCCGCCTGAAGCACACCCACTGAGCTTTCACCTGCTTGAAGTGCAGCTTCACAAGCATCCGCCCTACCATGCTACCGACCAGGAAAGAACGCAATCACCTCAAATGCATCCTTCTCAACACCCGCTCCGCCCGCAAACATGCTGTTGAACTCTGGGACCTACTCGACTTAACCTCCCCAGATGTCGCCTTCCTGACGGAGACCTGGCTGAACCCCGCCTCGGCACCCGACATAGCCTTAGCCATCCCGGAAGGCTACAAGATCACCCGCAGGGACCGCACCATCAGAGCAGAAGGAGGAATCGCCATCGTCCACAGGAACACTCTCAGAGTCCCGACCAACACCAACGACACCCTCAGCACCACTGAACACCTGCACTTCCAGATCCAGACCGACCCCAACACCACCCTCAGAGGAACCGTCATCTACAGACCCCCATACCCCAACCACAGTTCAGCGACTCCATCGCCGACTTCGTCAGCACACATGCCCTCGCCTCCATGGACTACATCCTCCTTTGGGACCTGAACTTCCACCTCGAGAACAACAACACCAATTCCACCACCCTGATCGACAACCTAGCCAACCTCGGACTCAGACAATTCATCACAACACCCACCCACTCCGCCGGTCACACTCTTGACCCCATCTTCTCCGCAGCAAGCCCCCATGTCTCTTTCAACCACACCACCAAACTCCACTGGACAGACCACCGCTGCACCCACTTCACCTTCAAGAAACCCACTACGCACCACCGCAACCCAACAGATGCCCAATTCTGTTTAACATCTACATGGCACCGCTCGCCCATGTCGCCCGTCGGCACGACCTCAAAATCATCTCCTACGCCAATGACACCCAGATGATCCTCTCCCTCATCAAGGACCCCCACACCGCCAAAACCATCCTTCACGAAGGAATGAAGGCCATCACTGAATGGATGAGGAACAGCCGACTGAAGCTGAACTTGGACAAGACGGAGGTCCTCATCCTCGGTTCCAACCCCTCAGCCTGGGACGATTCCTGGTGACCGACCGCACTGGGAACCTCTCCAACACCCACCGACCACTTCAACCTCTCCATGACCAAACAGGTCAACGCCATCTCCTCCTTCTGCTTCAACACCCTCTGCATGTTCCGTAGGATCTACAAGTAGATCCCCAGTGAAATGAGAAGAACGGTCACCCAGGTCCTCGTCAGCAGCAGGTTGGACTACGGAAAGGCCCTCTGTGCAGGAGCCTTGGCCAAACTCCTGAGATGGCTCCAACTCATCCAGAACGCCTCTGCATGCCAGATCCTCGACATCCCTCGCCGCAGCCACATCACACCCCACCTGAGAGACCTGCACTGGCTCCCGGTCAACAAGAGGATAACCTTCAAGCTCCTCACCCACGCACACAAGACGCTCCACAACACCGGACAAACGTACCTCAACAGACGACTCAGCTTCTACACCCCCACCCGCCAGCTCCGCTCCGCCGACCTCCCCACAGTCCCCTGCCTCCGAATAGCGACCTCAGGCGGTAGATCGTTCTCCCACCTCGCCGCCAACACCTGGAACACCCTCCCCATCCACCTACGGCAGACCCAAGATCTGCTGACCTTCAGAAAACTCCTCAAGACCTGGCTTTTCAAGTAGTAGCAGAATTCTCCACCCCAGCGCCTTGAGACCCTCACGGGTGAGTAGTGCGCTTTACAAATGATATGATTGATTGATTGAAGGAGAGCGAAGATGCCGATCCACTGTGCAAAGAGGGAGAAACAAAGCCCACCGGGAGAAGGAGCGGGACAGCGGCAACATCAGAGGCAGCGCCTTGAGATTCCCAGAGAAGAGAGGAGTCTCCTGCCCGTTTGGAACTATGCCAATCCAGCCACACCCCTGGAGGGACGTGGCTACACCAGATGTGTGAAAAGTTCACCCTAAGGGGCTGGAGGGCAGTTTTGGGTGCGGGAGTGGGAAAATAATAAAAGGGGAAAACCATACTGACAGCAACTCAATAAAGAACGTTTAGAGAGTAAACAAGGAGATTTTAATTATTTTTGACCAACGGGAAAATCCTTCTCCTCCTTACATCCTGACCCAAAGAGAACCCTTATTTCCTCTTTTAACTCCCCAGCACTAACAAGCACTAGCTGCCTTCTATAGTAAAAAAAAGCTACTCTACTGCACCCAGAAGTCTGTACTAATTCACTTGAAGTACTTAACCATCCCAAAGAGCAAATTTTTATCTGTAAATTTTAGGTCGAGCGTACAGCGCTTGCGCTGTCGCTTAGCGACCTATTGTGTATGGTTTAGGAGTTGAACTCCACCCATTCTTAGCGGATTGTTTTTTTTTGGTCTCTCTTAGTACCCTTTCCACGCTCTAGTCACGAGCAGACTGGACTACGGAAACACCCTCTACGCAGGTACCACCGCTAAACTCCAGAAGAAACTACAACGAATCCAAAACGCCTCAGCCAGGCTCATATTAGACATCCCACGCAATGAACACATCTCTGGTCACCTTAAAGACCTCCACTGGCTACCCGTCAATAAGAGGATCACTTTCCGACTGCTTACCCACGCACACAAATCACTCTACGACATCGGACCAGATTGCCTTAATTCTCGAATGTCCTTCTACACCCCCTCCCGCCAACTTCGCTCTTCCAGCCAAGCCTTCGCCACTGTACCTCGCATCAACAAGACCACCATGGGAGGCAGATCCTTTTCTTACCTGGCTGCCAAAACATGGAACTCACTCCCCGCTTACCTTCGCCTCACCCAGAATCACCTAGCGTTCAGAAAGCAGCTTAAAACGTGGATATTTGACAAATAATCCTCCTCCCCTTCCTAAGCGCCTTGAAACCCTCTGGGTATGTAGTGCGCTATACAAATTTTATGACTTGACTTGACTTGACATTCCTCCACCTTCTCTCACCCTTTTTACACCTTTTTCTTTTTTTGCTGACACATTTTTCCTTACTCCTTCTCCATCACTCTGTTTCACCTCATCTCACCGACTCTTTCTTTACCCCCTCTTCTCTCTCTACTCCATCCTATCCACTCCAATTAGTTTCTGTGCCCTTCCCTCTTAGTTTTCCACTCTCCTTTAGTCTCTCCCTGTTTAACCTGTTTGCTTCCTCTTCTTTTAGAACTCTCTCTATTTTCTCTAGACCTTTCACTTATTTCTTTGCTCAAAATTCCCTCTCTCTAGTTCCATTGGCCTCTCCACGATGGGGATGCTCTCCCCTTCTCCCTTTCCCTCTGTCAACTGTCTGCACATCCATATAACCTGGAATGAAATGTCGACGTTTCGACTCGTCTAGCGGCCTTGCGGTCGTTTTATTCCTGGGCCATGCGAGTCTTCTTCAGGACAGGTGGGACGGGACACTATAGGGATCTCATTGATGACCCCTTCTAGGGAAATAATGGTCGTGATTCCCACTCCACATAGACTCAGTCCTTACGTTTCCAGGGAGGTTATCCAAGTGGTCTCTGCGCTCTTATTTGGTTTCCTATCCGATGGTTATTCATGTGGCACTACATGTCTTAAATTTCTGGTCCCAATCGTAGGTATTGGAAAGTTTCAATATAGTTTTTAAATCAGGCAACTCCTCGCGAATTAATCAATTGGTCGACATTTCATTAATTAACCTGGACCACTAACTATATCACCCTCGAAGATATAGTGCAGACATTTTTTGACATCGGATGCCTAGTAATAATTAGGGAAATTGTGCTGACTAATTGAAGTGGCCAGGTTATATGGTTCCGGCCTTCACTGGATGGTGTTTCTTTTGAATTGTTTGGAATATAATTTCTTAAATCTGTGTGATTCCTTTCCGTTCACTTTATCACGTTCACTCTCTTTTGACACCCCTTTTTTGCTCTACTGCACGTTCTGAATACGGGACAATGCATATAAAGAAAAAGTACATAATACTGTGAATTGTGCTTTCGTTTCAAAATCCTGACAATAGATTAAAAATATTGTATATTGTGCTTCCGTTTCAAAATCCTGACAATAGATTAAAAATATTGTATATATATTTTGAGTTTGTTGCTGTTGCCTATTTTCTATTCTTTCTTCATTGATTGATCAGGGCTGTTAAAATAACATACGCCTTTTAATTTATTAAATTGTGATTTTTTACGTATTTGAAATAATAGGTCTCGGACCACTGTTTGTTTATACTAGTTCTCTTCCACCTGCCTCCTTCTTTAACTCCCTGTTCTCTTTTCCTGTGCTGATCTGCTGCTCTCTTCCACCCGCCTCCTTCTTTAACTCCCTGTTCTCTTTTCCTGTGCTGATCTGCTGCCCTCTTCCACCCCGCCTCCTTCTTTAATTCCCTGTTTTCTGCTCCTGTGCTAATCAGCTGTTCTCTTCCAACCGCCTCTTTCTCTAACTCCCTGTTCTCTTCTCCTGTGCTGATCTTCTGCTCTCTTCCACCCGCCTCCTTCTTTAACTCCATGTTCTCTTCCGCTGTGCTGTTATGCTGCTCTTTTCCACCCACCTCCTTCTCTTAACTCCCTGTTCACTTCTCTTCTCCAGAGCTGATCTGCTGCTCTCTTAAACCCACCTCCTTCTCTACCTCCCTGTTTTCTTCTCCTGTGCTATTTTGCTGCTCTCTTCCACCCCACCTCCTTCTTCAACTCCCTGTTCTCTTCTGCTGTGCTGATCTGCTGCTCTCTTCCACCCACCTCCTTCTCTAACTCCCTGTTCTCTTCTTTTCTCCATCTGATGATTTGCTGCTCTCTTCCACCGCCTCCTTCTCTAACTCCCTGTTCTCTTTTCCTGTGCTGATCTGCTGCTCTCTTCCACCCCACCTCCTTCTTTAACTCCCTGTTTTCTTCTCCTTTTTTTTTTTTTTTAATATTTTTATTGACGATTTTTACAGCAATTTTTTACCCCCCCCCCCCCGCACCAGTCAATATCTTTCAACAGCAGGTAAATTTTCTGAATAATCACATAAAACAATTCGATTGCGTACTTGCATACTTCCATAATATATACTTCCTATAGCAAAACAAAACGAATTGGGGAAGAAAAAGAAGAACACAGTAGATAAGAAAACATTAATAAAACGCATTTAAAGGGAAATATAAAGGGGACAAAAGATACCCCAAAGAGGCATATGTAAGGCGTATATATATTTTATCACATCCAACTCTACACCCCCCTAGACACTTGCCATCCTACTTTTCCATTCTAAAATGGGCTTCCACAGCTGTAGTCCCAGGGCTCTACCCTTTTTCCCCCTTCTGGCATAAATAGCTTTCTCCAGATTATACATATGCAGTAACCTAGCCAACCAGTGCTGGAACGGGGGTGGTATCTTATCTTTCCAAGCAGCTGCTATACATAGGCGCAAAACAGCCATGGCCACAAACAAAAAACCCCCATTTTGATTTTGCTGTGAGTTACTCCCCTCTAGTCCTAGTAGTATTACTTCTGGTGTCAGCTTCAATTTATATGCCAAGGAGTTATCAAAGAATGTTTCAATACTTTTTATTAGCGGAGAAAGGTTTGGGCACCCCGCAAACATATGCACTATATCTGCCTCCGTACTGTCGCACCTAGGGCACCTAACCCCCTGTGTTCCTCCCCACTGGGCAATTCTAGCTGGTGTGTAGTAGAGTTTGTATAGCGTCTTGTAGTGTTGTGCCTGCAGTGCCGCTGAACACAGGGTTTCCCGTCCTAATCTTAGTGACCTTAAAAATACGCCCTCTGTTACTCCTATTGCTTCCCTCCATTTAGTCTCATATTTTTCAAGGTCATCCCCTCGATGTTCTATTAGTTCAGCATACAGCCTTTTGATTGAGCAAGATTGGCCCCCCTCAACCATCTGTATTATCGGATTTGCTTTAAAACCCATCGGTCCACCTCGTTTATTACCTAGAAAGCTTCTTAGTTGTAAATATTTAAAAAAGGTCCTATTGCTGACACCAAATTCCTGCTGGATTTCTGTGAATTGCCTTACCCCTGCCTCCCCTATTAGATCCCCCAAGTTCTTAATTCCCAAACGAACCCATTCCTTAAATATAGCATCCGCAAATATTTCTGTGGGCAGCATTGGATCCTCCATTAATCTAGTGTGTGCATGAAGTCTTCCCAAGCCAAAACTTTTCTTGAATGCTTTCCATATTTTACCAGCAGCTTCTAGCGTCTTGAACCTGGTCCGCTTAAAATAGCTTGGCTCCGAGTATCTAAGGAAAGCATTGTTTGTCTCCCCGCCAAGTATTATCCCGTACACCTCTGTTGATCCCGTAGGAATCTCAATTTCCCCCTCAGCACCTCCCAATAAACCCGTCATCTGCTGTAATGCTGCCGCCCAGTAATACATTTTAAAATCTGGCAACGCCCATCCCCCCCTGTCTCGTGGTAATGACATGTACTTCAATGCTCTTCTCGTCTTCCCCTGGGACCAAACAAATCGATTTACCATATTCTCCAACTTATTGAACCAACTCATACTAAAAAACAGCGGAATTGTTCTAAATAAATACAGAAATTTCGGCAACAAGTTCATTTTTACGTAGTTTACTCTACCTACTATGGACATATGTAAATTATTTACCCTATCCAGATCTTTCTTTGCTTTTGTAATAATGGGATTAATGTTAATTTCCACCAATTTTTCCAGTTCAGCCGTGATCGTAACACCTAAATACATCCCCTCCTCAACCACCCTTGCATCTGTACATATTGTGTAGACATTCTTTATAATTTGTGACTTGCTTTTGTTCAGAGCATACCCTGCTATTCTTCCGAACCGATCTGCCTCTAATTCTATTTCCCTTATTGCATCTATTGGGCTAGGTGTAATGACCGCAATGTCATCTGCATATGCTAGGACCTTAATATCTCCCCTGCTAGTGTTTATTGGATTAATTCGATCGTTCTGCTCTAACCTCAATATCAAGGGGTCGATGTACATAGCAAATAATAGGGGCGAGCAAGGGCATCCTTGCCGAGTGCCCCTTGTAATATCCAGGGGTCTAGTGCGGCCAGAGTTCACCCTAACACAGGCAGTAGGGTTTGTATAGAGTGATTGAATGACTTTGACAAAAACCTCACCTACCCCTCCCCTTCTTAAAACCGCCCACAAATACTCCCATGCCACCCTGTCAAAGGCTTTTTCTGCGTCCAATAACATGGCCGCTATAGGTTTTCCTTCTACTTCCTGAACATCAAAGAGTGTTATCATTTTCCTGATATGAAGTGTAGTGCCCCTTTGTGGTATAAAGCCATGTTGATTAGTGCTGACTAATTGGGTTATTATCTTAGCGAATCTATCTGCCTGTATTTTCGAGAATATTTTGGTGTCTGCTGCTCTCTTCCACCCACCTCCTTCTCTAACTCCCTGTTCTCTTCTTTTCTCCATCTGATGATTTGCTGCTCTCTTCCACCGCCTCCTTCTCTAACTCCCTGTTCTCTTTTCCTGTGCTGATCTGCTGCTCTCTTCCACCCCACCTCCTTCTTTAACTCCCTGTTTTCTTCTCCTGTGCTACTCTGCTGCTCTCTTCCACCCGCCTCCTTCTTTAACTCCATGTTCTCTTCTGCTGTGCTGTTATGCTGCTCTTTTCCACCCACCTCCTTCTCTAACTCCCTGTTCACTTCTCTTCTCCCTCTAATGATCTGCTGCTCTCTTCCACCACCTCCTTCTTCAACTCCCTGTTCTCTTCTGCTGTGCTGATCTGCTGCTCTCTTCCACCCACCTCCTTCTCTAACTCCCTGTTCTCTTCTTTTCTCCATCTGATGATTTGCTGCTCTCTTCCACCGCCTCCTTCTCTAACTCCCTGTTCTCTTTTCCTGTGCTGATCTGCTGCTCTCTTCCACCCCACCTTCTTCTTTAATTCCCTGTTCTCTTCTCCTGTGCTAATCTGCTGCTCTCTTCCACCCCACCTCCTTCTTTAACTCCCTGTTCTCTTCTGCTGTGCTGAGCTGCTGCTCTTTTCCACCCACCTCCTTCTCTAACTCCCTGTTCTCTTCTTTTCTCCCTCTAATGATCTGCTGCTCTCTTCCACCGCCTCCTTCTTTAACTCCCTGTTCTCTTCTGCTGATCTGCTGCTCTCTTCATTTAATTCATTCTGGCCTGAGAGGTCCTGACAGTCTGGGGGAAGGAGGGAGTCCATGTTTTTTGCAGATAGGGAGTGGGGAGGGCTCAAGTTTTGTTACACTACTGACCTGCACATAAACTTAATACACAAAACGTTGTGAGTCAGCTCTTGTCATTGCCTCTCAGCGAGCCCTCAAAGTTGGAAATTAATTATCTGCTAGCTGCAGGAACATGAGTTATCCACATGGAGCACTGTCAGGGAAAACCATTAGCATCAGCTAACTTAAAGAAACACTTCTAATCCCATTCAAGAGTGAGAGGACTGAAAGTAGCCAATCCAATCCCAGTCCAAAAGACTTTATTCGGATAGCAACGTATTCATAAAAGTAACACATGTGCAGGATAAAAAACATTAGAAAAATAAATAGATAGCAATATCCAATCCATAATGTAGCAAAATACAGTAGACCTAGGTAAAGTGTATATTGTGAATCGTACAATACGAATGACTTTATAGATCGCACATAGATTTACGGGCACCCGTAGCTACTCTCAAAAAGGGGCCAATGCGCAAGATCAATTCAGCATTGTCCAATTTAAATTTGCAGTCAACAGCGTCTGTTAAATTAATAGGTGACAATTTTTTAAAATACGGAATTAGCAACCATTGTGCATATTTCATATAGTATCTACTAAAGAATAAAAAGTGTAAAAGTGTTTGACCACTGTGACCATCACATGGATATGGCAGGGAGTCACGTTTTGCGCTATAACCATAGGGAAAACAAAGCAAATATCTTACTGTCCCAGCTCTTAGACGAAATAGGAGGCCTCTCTCCCATTGGGACATGGGTAGTGCAATATAACTTGGTAGACAATGCTCAGGGTACGCAATGGATATACATTTTGCGACAGTTTGTTTATTCAATTCCCTCTCTAGTCTTTCCACGATATAAAGTGCGTACAATGCTGTCTTTAAATCTTTTTTGTCCATTGTTACAGCTGTGTTCGAATTGGCAAACAGTCTATAAAGGTTAACGCTTTCCAGACTCTTGACTACCCCAGGAAGCCATGGACTATCCATCCCTTTCTCACAGCGAAGACTATCATCTATTATGTCCCTTATGAGAGAAGCCTCGGGATTCTTCATTATGGATAGCCAAAATAGTGCGGGTGGGCACTTATGATGTCTTCAATGTATCCTAATTTCATTTCGCCTTGGCATATGTACAAAGGGGTGGAGATTGGAGCTCCCAAGAGTTTTCTACAAAATCTATTTTCCTCTGATTGGACACAAGAGCATTTGGCAACACTCCATACCTCTGCCCCATAGGTAGCTATTGGTACACACTGGATCTTAAAAATCTTTAAAAAAAGCTGGAATTGTTCCCGATCTTTTAGGGCGGGGGAGACTGAGGATTGAGTTAAAAGCCCTCGAGAACTTACTTTTACAATATGACAAGTGTTCACACCAGGTGCCGTTCGCAGCGAAGACCATTCCCAGATAAGGGAAAGTAGCAGTGCAAGTACATTTTTGGTCGCCCACAGAGATAAAATTTAAAGTACATTTCCTTGGCCCACAAGGCATTATAAAAGATTTCTTAAAATGTGTGCATAAATCTAGGCCGGACATAAAATCTGTGAAACCTCGAACTAAAGTGTGTAGTGGATCTGGTGTACGACCAATTAAAACCGCATCATCTGTGTATAAAAGCACTGGGAGAGGTTTGCCTTGAATTCTGGGAACATCATAAGTTAGTGTGATCAGTGATTTATGTAAATTGTTTATATATATGATACATAGAAAAGGGGCCAGAACACACCCCTGTCTGACCCCTCTATCTACACTGATGTAATTGGAAACTTCTCCCCCACCACCAATCCTGGCCAGCGCTTTCAGGTCCATATGGAGATAGGCCAAAAAATGAACAAGGGCCTCATCCAGTTCATATTCTAAAAGGATGGACCATAGAGGGGACCTATTGACAAAATCGAAAGCTGAGGACAGGTCCATAAAAGCTAAGTAAAGTGGCGAGTGCTGTGCAATGGTGATGCTCCAGAGTGTGAGGTGTGGGGTTGGGGGGGGTCCGGGGAGCAGTAGGCCTTGGGAGGGGTGAAGTACCGTCAAACTGAAGGGGAGGTGAGATGCTGCTGCTCCAGTGTGTGAGGTGAGGGGTTGGGGGTTCCGGGGAGCAGTGGGCCTTGGGAGGGGTGAAGTACCGTCAAACTGAAGGGGAGGTGAGATGCTGCTGCTACAGAATGTGAGGTGAGGGTGGGGTCCGGGAGGCAGTGGTGCTTGGGAGGGGTGAAGTATTGTAAAACAGAAGGGGCGGTGAGATGCTGCTGCTCCAGAGTGTGAGGTGAGGGGTGTCCGGGGAGCAGTGGGCTTTGGGAGGGGTGAAGTATTGTAAAACAGAAGGGGCAGTGAGATGCTGCTGCTCCAGAGTGTGAGGGGTTGGGGGGTCTGGGGAGCAGTGGGCCTTGGGAGGGGTGAAGTATTGTTAAACAGAAGGGGCAGTGAGATGCTGCTGCTCCAGAGTGTGAGGTGAGGGGGGGGGTCCGGGGAGCAGTGGGCCATGGGAGGGGTGAAGTATTGTTAAACAGAAGGGGCGGTGGGATGCTGCTGCTCCAGAGTGTGAGGTGAGGGGGGATCCGGGGAGCAGTGGGTCTTGGGAGGGGTGAAGTATTGTTAAACAGAAGGCAGTCCTGCCAAGTATCATGCATCAGGCGTTAGACTAACGCATTTCAGTGTGGTGCTCCGCATCACCGCACTGAAATGCATTGTCACGCATATGATGCATTGTGTATAGAGTCTTAGCTGAAGTCAGTCTAAAACTATTACGGAGTGTGAGGCAGCTGGGTGCGTGCCACCAGTGGCCTGCGCGTGCTGCTTCCGCAGGCTTGTGGTGATTGCCGCTGAGTTACGGACTGCTACCAGGCTGACTGTGCAGCTACAATGTATCTGCTGCTGATGCCTGTGGCGCCGCTGAGACAGGACGTAATGCAAAGTCTGGCTGCGCCGCCATGGGGGGACGTCACCTCCGGTCCTGTTGCCGGAGCAGGAAGTTTGTAAAGAAGGCAGCTGGCTACAGGTTTGCGGGACTTAGGCGCTGGCCTCACAGCGCTCTCTGCTGCTCGCACTGGCCCGCCAGCGCTGCATCTGTAACTATGTCCGCCACCTGCGACAAATTGAATTATGGCTGTGTCGAGCCTGGGACAGTGGAAATCATGGGATCAATGACTGACCCAGTTGTGCAGTTCCCCCAAGGACAGACTCTGTTTGTGTGCTGATTGGCTTTAAGATTGGGCATCATCAAGGACGGTGAGGATGATTTAGGCAGAGATGCCAGGGGCTCGCATTAAAGCAAGTAAGTGCACATGGTCTGCATTTACTTTCCTTGTGATTTCCAAACCGGAGAGCGAAATATTTGCCAACCCTAATATGTTCCTGCAAACGTGTTTTAATCAAAAAGTTTCCCAAATGGGTATTCGCACATGAGGCATGTTTTACAAAAATGTATTTTCAAAGTTTGCGTGTTATTCTCATACACACTTGATTCATATCATGTTTTATGACGAGGAGTGGCCAATTTGCGCACCTCTTAGCCGTACCCACCAACTAGATAAATATATTTTTAAAAACTAAACCTCTAAATAACAGTTATTCTGGTTGCTTTATGCTTCCCAGATTCTGGTGCTGTTTTTTTGTGTCCGATGTTAGTGCTTAGGAGCAGGCACTCTAGGTCGGGCATTATCCATGCTGCTCACTCATTCCACCAGGGAGGTCGAATGCTTCTTTCCAACTCAGCATGCCCCTTGCCACCTCTTTGCTTCCTTAGTGCCCTTCAATTTTTGGTGCTTTGCAGTAGTTTTATAATGTTCTCAAAGTTTCTCATTGCTCAAATTGGTTTAATTAATTTGTTTCACTTGTTCTAATTGCTTGATTTTTCTCGTGTGAAAGTGTCACTCGTAGTTGCAGAATTGTCACTCATAATTAGGCTGAAATTATGAAAATGTCACACGTAGCAATCTGAAACCTTGCCAGCTATGAGAAGGGGCGGTGAGATACTGCTGCAGCCTGCAGGGGGTTTGTGGCTGGGCACGCAGGCAGCAACAGAGTTTATTTAGGTTTTTGAGAATGCTAATGTTGTGATAGAGGGGAAAAGGTAATGAGTCACCATGAACGCAGGTAAAACAAAAGACAAAACGTGAAGGGAAGGAGCTGCAATCCGTAGAGACTGTAGGAAATATAAGAAGAAGTAAGGCGCTGACAGCAGGGCGCACGGTAATTCTATATCAGGACAGGAGGCTCCGATTATGCTTTCTCATTTCTTTATTAGAAATGCTCAGCAGCCAATCACAATACAGTAAAGAAAAAAACAACTACATTTCCCATGAATACTCTGGGTAACCATAGAGTATATACACTATATAAGGAACCATAGAGAATAAGACATCCTCTTTCTTTGCTGCTCCGCAGCCAGTTAAGTGTACTTTTCCTTACTTGTTCATTACTGCTTGATTGTTTCATGCTTTATTGTGCCTTTTGCGCTTGTGCCTGCTAGCGCTTCTGTTTGCGCATTGTATTTGCGCATTGCCGGTGTGTTCTGTCCGGTTTTGTCGGTTTCTCTGTGCCGCGTTTGTACTTTAAATTCCGCTCGCCGCTTTCATCAGTCTCGGCGTTGCGGCTAGCGTGAGGCCACCTCCCCGAGTCCGGGCGCTTCGCACCCACGTCTTTATTATCTGTGGAGTGGGAGACTGGGGCTTGGAGGCTCGCGCGCTGTACGCGAGAGCTCCTGTTTGCATACACCGGGCAGCCGATACCGCGCATGCGCGGCGGCCATTTTTGTTTGTTATTCTCCGTGGATACACAGAGTTTTGACAGGTGAAGGTCATTTTTCAGCTCCCATTGCCCACTGCCTGTGTATTTCGGCCATTTATGCCCTTTTACATATAATTGAAGAGTTGGGCTGTATAATACTTCATAGGCTTTGCCTAGAGTGACTGGTTTTTTTTTCAGCAAGCCCTCCCTCCACGTTTCATTGTTGCAGTGTGTTCAGGTTCTACCTGTACTGCTGGCTTGCTGTGGGGTTTGTTCACTCCCCCTGCATTGTGCCTTTGGCCATTATTGATTCTTGTTATCTCTGTGGGCCTTATTGTTGTTACACTTTGTCTCACTATGGCTGATTATTATGACGATGATGACTATTACTATGACGAAGATGCCTCTGGCTCTCTGGAGCACGACTTGGTTGAGGCTTTGGATCAGGGAGTACAACATTCAGTTAATAAGGCGCTTGTTTGTGCCATTAATCCCTTGAAACGTCATTTGTCTCACTATGCTCAACAACAGGGCTGGTTGCCGTCTTCTCGTGCTTCCTCTAAATCTCCTGTAAATCCTCATAAGTCAGATTTTCAGAAATTGGCCAAAAGTTTGTCTTCTGACAAGTCTTCCTCAAAGACATCGGTTGGGGCTTCGGCTTCCACCATTCCTGTTACAGATATTGATGACACTCATTCCTCCACTTCATCTGATCAGGATGACCCTCCACCATGGAAGAAGGCTCGTAAGGAACACTATGTTGACGCTCCCACTCATCCTCCTCTTCTCACTTTTGATCCCTCTGATATCGTTCATCCGAACTCAACTTCTTGGCTGCCATCCCCTGCTGTGGCAGAATATGTACATGTACATATTCGCCAGCCCTTTGAGAAGGATGTCAGGGCCCGCCTTAGGTCTGAGTGTCCACGTCCAGATTTAGCCGACCATTTGGCTGACACTCCAGAGGTGGATCCTACAATGTTCACATATCTCAAGAAATATGCCAAAGACCAGAAGAAAGGTCTTAACAGATCTTGGCGATCCTGCCAGGACAAAATTTTGGATCTGCTGGGCCCTCTTACTAAAATCTTAGATCTAGGTTTTCAAGCCAAGGAGTCTTCAGTCCTTGTTGATCCTGTTGAACTAATAGAGTGGTCCCAGAGGGCTGTATGCCAGTTGGCTAATGCCAACTGCGCGATTTCTTGTGAGCAGAGCCGCTCCATTCTTCTCAAACTGGATCCTAAATAGGCAGAGCTCTCATCTTCCGAGTCCGGTCCCTTGGCTCAAGGACTGTTATTTGGCCAGCCGTTCCTAAAGGAGCTTACAAAATTTGTGGCTACTTTTAGTGGCCTTGACAAGGCTCAAGCCTCGCTGCGGTTTTTGCCAGGGCCGGACGACACAGGGGATGCTCGTTCGGCAGTGGCTCTCAATAGAATTCCCAAAGAGGATTCCAGTCCCAAAGAGGCGGTGGGCAAGATTCCGGACACAACAATCGTTCCAACTTCTATCCCTCTCACAAAGGGAGTGTCAGGATTGAACCCTTTGCAGACCGCTCTTTGTTGGTATCTTCCATTTCCCTTTCTCCCAACTGGACTCAGTTAGTTGCTACGTTTCGCTTGCACAGAGCAGGCGTTTCCCTGTTGCCACAGTAAGCTTCCAGTTAGCATTCTAGTGTTCATTTAGAACGCTGGCTCTGGTACTTGGAGCGCGAGCGTTTTTCAAACGCCGCACTTCAACTGAAGATTTTCCCGAGAGGCGAACGTTTCATTCGCGCTCTCCCTCAGTTAGCTATTTTCCTGATACTATAGTTATAGTCAGTCAGGTTTCGATTTCCATTCTGTTCCCTGCAGTAAGTTAATTTCCCGAGTTTCAGTGACAGCGTTCTGCCGCGTTTATTTCCTCAGAGACTCCGCTAGTCTTTCTGTCCCTTTCCCGTTCCAGTCTAGCCCCTTTCACGTCGGACTCCAATATTTTTATTCCCAGTGCTTGTCTGACAAGAACGGCATAATCTCTGAACCCTCCTGGAATTCAGCGGCAGTAGCGTCAGTCAGGGGCAGTAAGCGGCTCGCCTTTCAGCCAGCAATTCTTCAGCGGCGGCCAGCGGCAGTCAGAGGCTGTAAGCAGCTCGCTTCTCTGCCCGCATTTCTTCAGCGGCTGTCAGCGGCTCACTTCACCCAGCGGCAGTCAGAGGCTGAAAGCAGCTCGCTTCTCTGCCCGCATTTCTTCAGCGGCTGTCAGCGGCTGCCTGTGGCTGTCAGCGGCTCACTTCACAGACAGCTCATCGACCTGAGGCAGAAACTACGAAGAAGTCGGTGAGCTCCATCCAGTATTCTTTGTAATGGAAAAAACTGTACTGTGACTCATTCAAATAGCGGATTCTCTTCCTGTAATTAACTTTAAACCTTCCACGTTTGGAACTGAACTTTGGGCAGTCCTCTGTTGGTGTAGTGAACTGGAACTGCTAACCTCCAAGCTTGGGTGCAGAGAATTCATGTAGATAAAAATATATATATATATATTCTTGTGTACCACCAATGCATCATTTTATGAACTTGTGTCAGCTCTGCTACAAAGTCAAATCTTCACAGCTGAAACTTTGAGACCTACTAGAGAGTAGCTAAACCTCACACATACTCAGGTAATTGGGGAAAAAAGGTTCAGAGAGAGAGTAGTTTAGGAATTACCTTCTGTAGGCCTGAACTTAGTAATGTTGTTGTTGTGTTTTGCAGACTAATCATTACCATCCAAGGGCAGAAGAAGATGTCTGTGTGAGCAGTCTCTCTGTTTGTCTTATCCACTTCCCCTTTCCCCGTTGTCACTGTGGCAAGAGAAATCCGGCACAGTGGTTTTGGGGAATTGGGAGCTAGCTTCACCTTCGGTGTGGTACCCCCGCGGAGCTCTGGAACGTCAGGTACTTTCTGACAGATTGAAGTGCCCGCTGTTGCTATCCGCTTGGGTATCATGGCTGAAGGATTAGATTTAAAGGCCCTGGGATCCATCCTGGAGGGTTTACAAAAGCAATTGATTGAAACCAGAGAGGAGGTTAGGAAATCTAATCAGGAGACAAACTATCTTCGACAGAAGATAAATGAACTCACAACTAGCCCAAGCCTAGATTTCGGGGGTCAGAAATCCCAAACTTTTAATCCATCTCCAGCCACCAGTGAGTTTTCTACCCAGGTAGTACATGCTATGTCTCCCACAATTCCACTTGCCCCTCCCGAAAGATTTCTGGGTGATCCCAACAAGGCTCAGGTTTTTGTTACTCAGTGTTCGTTACATTTTCTTTGTAAACCAATTATTTTCAAGGAGGATCAATCCAAAGTGGCGTTCATGCTGTCGTACCTGAGTGGAGATGCCGCGTCTTGGTCTTTGCCTCTGGTGTCTACAAATGATCCAGTGCTGTACAACTTTCGGGAATTTAAGACAGAATTTTTACGAATTTTTGATCGGAGAGCAATCTCACAAACCACCGACAATGAGCTTCTAGATCTAAAACAAGGAAATAGAGAGTTGGTGGCGTACTTAGCTCAGTACAATAAGCTTATAGTTGAGACTAATTGGCCAACAGAAAAAAGAGCAGCAATTTTTTACAGAGGTCTGCGAGATGAGTTGAAGGATGGTCTTTCGCAGATTCCTAAGAGACCCACAGACGTTTCAGAACTCATCGACCTGGTTCTTCAAATTGATCAGAGACAATCTGAGAGGCGACAGGAGCGGCGTAAGGAAACCCGACCGATTCCCCCGAGATTTGATCGAATGCGTTCAGAGAGTATAAAATCCTGTTTATCTTCCTGGGGATCAAGTTTGGGTTTCCACGCGCCATATGCGCTTGCGGGGGAATCGAAAGTTTCAACCCAGGTTTGTGGGACCTTATTCAGTGGACAGAATGATCAATCCTGTGAGTGTAAGACTTCAATTACCAAAAAACTTGAGAATCCACCCAACCTTTCATGTATCCTTGATTCGGAAAAACCCACCTAATCTTCGTAAAGTCCTTCCACCAGTTTCAGTGCAGGTAGATTCAGCGGAGGAATATGAAGTTAAAAGAATTCTGGATTCTAAGATCAGAAAGGGACAACTTTTTTATTTAGTGGACTGGAAGGGTTTCGGTCCAGAAGAACAATCTTGGGAACCCAGTTCTAATGTTCACGCTGCTAGATTGGTGAGGGAGTTTCACAGTCTTATCCACACAAACCTAGGAAGGGGGTTTTGGTGGGGGGTACTGTCAGGATTGAACCCTTTGCAGACCGCTCTTTGTTGGTATCTTCCATTTCCCTTTCTCCCAACTGGACTCAGTTAGTTGCTACGTTTCGCTTGCACAGAGCAGGCGTTTCCCTGTTGCCACAGTAAGCTTCCAGTTAGCATTCTAGTGTTCATTTAGAACGCTGGCTCTGGTACTTGGAGCGCGAGCGTTTTTCAAACGCCGCACTTCAACTGAAGATTTTCCCGAGAGGCGAACGTTTCATTCGCGCTCTCCCTCAGTTAGCTATTTTCCTGATACTATAGTTATAGTCAGTCAGGTTTCGATTTCCATTCTGTTCCCTGCAGTAAGTTAATTTCCCGAGTTTCAGTGACAGCGTTCTGCCGCGTTTATTTCCTCAGAGACTCCGCTAGTCTTTCTGTCCCTTTCCCGTTCCAGTCTAGCCCCTTTCACGTCGGACTCCAATATTTTTATTCCCAGTGCTTGTCTGACAAGAACGGCATAATCTCTGAACCCTCCTGGAATTCAGCGGCAGTAGCGTCAGTCAGGGGCAGTAAGCGGCTCGCCTTTCAGCCAGCAATTCTTCAGCGGCGGCCAGCGGCAGTCAGAGGCTGTAAGCAGCTCGCTTCTCTGCCCGCATTTCTTCAGCGGCTGTCAGCGGCTCACTTCACCCAGCGGCAGTCAGAGGCTGAAAGCAGCTCGCTTCTCTGCCCGCATTTCTTCAGCGGCTGTCAGCGGCTGCCTGTGGCTGTCAGCGGCTCACTTCACAGACAGCTCATCGACCTGAGGCAGAAACTACGAAGAAGTCGGTGAGCTCCATCCAGTATTCTTTGTAATGGAAAAAACTGTACTGTGACTCATTCAAATAGCGGATTCTCTTCCTGTAATTAACTTTAAACCTTCCACGTTTGGAACTGAACTTTGGGCAGTCCTCTGTTGGTGTAGTGAACTGGAACTGCTAACCTCCAAGCTTGGGTGCAGAGAATTCATGTAGATAAAAATATATATATATATATTCTTGTGTACCACCAATGCATCATTTTATGAACTTGTGTCAGCTCTGCTACAAAGTCAAATCTTCACAGCTGAAACTTTGAGACCTACTAGAGAGTAGCTAAACCTCACACATACTCAGGTAATTGGGGAAAAAAGGTTCAGAGAGAGAGTAGTTTAGGAATTACCTTCTGTAGGCCTGAACTTAGTAATGTTGTTGTTGTGTTTTGCAGACTAATCATTACCATCCAAGGGCAGAAGAAGATGTCTGTGTGAGCAGTCTCTCTGTTTGTCTTATCCACTTCCCCTTTCCCCGTTGTCACTGTGGCAAGAGAAATCCGGCACAGTGGTTTTGGGGAATTGGGAGCTAGCTTCACCTTCGGTGTGGTACCCCCGCGGAGCTCTGGAACGTCAGGTACTTTCTGACAGGGAGAGGACAGTATAAGAAGGGTCGATTCAGCGGAAATCAACAGGTCACCAGGACTCCAACACTTCAGGTGAGGTTGATTCCAGCTTCCGATGTTGTATTGGGGGGCAGGATCCAATTTGTTCTCCACAATTGGCGGCTAATCTCCAACAATGCTTGGGTGCTGGAAACTGTTCAAGGTTACAAGATGGAGTTTTACCAGCCCCAGCATCAATCCCACCCTCCAACCCCGTTGTTTTTCTCCCTTCAAGATCAAGAGTTCATTTCAGCAGAAATAGACTCCCTTCTGACAAAAGGGGCAATTCTTCGGACTACCCGTCATCCAAAAGGGTTTGTGAGCACAGTTTTTCTGGTTCAGAAAAAAGGGGGCGGATCCCGTTTGGTTCAAAAACTGAATGAGTTCAACAGAGGGGTGGTTTATTGCCATTTCAAGACGGAAGGGATCCATCTGTTGCGAAATCTTCTTCGGGAAGGGGATTGGATGGTTCACCTAGACCTCACAGATGCGTATTTGTCAATTCCAATCTTCGGCCCTCATCGTCGGTTCCTACAGTTCCAATGGCAGGGGAATTGGTTTGAGTACAAAGTTCTCCCGTTCGGCCTCTCGTCAGCACCTTGGTGCTTCACGAAGCTTCTGAGGCCCGTCGTGGAATGCTTGCGTGCTCGGGGCGTTCGCTTGATTATATACCTGGACGACATTCTGATCATGGCAGACTGTCCCCTCAAACTTATGACACATCTGGAGTGGTCGATCGACCTGTTACAATCTCTGGGATTTCTGATGAATCCTCAGAAATCTTTCTTCACTCCATCACAGGTGATAGAATTTCTGGGTTACCAGGTCAATTCTCTTTCCTGTCAGCTTCTCTTACCCAATCAAAAGATTTGTCACATCAAGAGGGAGTTGACTTCGTTTATCTCCAGACAGAATCACTCCATCACAAGTGATAGAATTTCTGGGTTTCCAGGTCAATTCTCTTTCATGTCAGCTTCTCTTACCCAATCAAAAGTTTTGTTACATCAAGAGGGAGTTGACTTTGGTTATCTCCAGATAGACTGTATCGTTGAGATCTATAGCACGAATTGTCGGTCTGTTGGCATCTTCGATTCAGGATATTTTCCCGGGCCCTCTGCATTTCAGGCACTTCAACGTTGAAGTTCTGTCATCTCCAGAAAGGCCTTCGCTATTCCGATATGGTTCCTCTTTCAGAGGAAGCAAGGTGGGAGATGCAATGGTGGTTGGACCACATGGATGCCTGGAATGGGTGAGCCCTGTTCGGATCATCTCCGGAAATGGTGATAGAATCCGATGCCAGCCTCTGGGGTTGGGGAGCCCGGTGCGGTCCTGTATCGAGGGGGATCAGTGGTCTCCTCAGGAGTTATCTCTCCATATAAATTGCCTGGAACTCCTGGCAGGGTCCTTCGCAATCTGTTGTTTCACTCCCCTTCGCTCCAATTGCTACATTCTTCTCCGCATGGACAATGTTTCAGCGGTTCGATACGTCAACAAGTTGGGAGGAACGAAGTCCAGGATCTTGGCGGAGATCGCCAAAGACTTTTGGCATTTTTGTCTACAAAAGAAATCACTGTTATTGCCGAATATCTTCCCGGTCACAACAATCAGAATGCGGACTGGAATTCGCGTCATCTTCGGGATTTTAGCGATTGGAGGCTTCATCCTCGCATATTCTGTTCTCTTCTCCGGGTTTGGGGCCAGTGTCAGATCGACCTGTTCGCCTCTCACCTCAACACTCAGCTTCCCCTGTTCTTCAGCTGGAGGCCGGACCCGGAAGCCCTGGCCACGGACGCATTTCTACAGACCTGGCCGTCGCTTCTGTGCTATGCCTTTCCCCCGTTCATGATGATTCCCAGAGTCCTGGCTTGCACAAAGCGTTATCAGTCGGAACTGATTCTGATTGCCCCTCTGTGGAGGGCTCAAGCTTGGTTCCCGGTTCTCCTGGAAATGTGTTGTGCAGTGCCGCTCCTTCTTCCCCAAAAGTGGAATCTCTTGCTGGATCCTCTCGGCAATCCGCATCCCCTGATCCAATCAGGCACTCTCCTTCTTCTGGCATGGCAAATTTCGGGGATCTCTGGACGGTCTCAGGCCATTCACGAGACGCTTCCAAGTTTATCAGTGAATCTTGGGCACCCAACACTGATAAAGGCTACACAGGGTCCTGGAAACGATGGTGTGATTGGTGTGTTCAACGGGAGATTGATTCCGCTGCAGCAGATGTCTCTCTGATCATTAATTTTCTAGCTTCCCTTGCTTCCTCCGGTTTGGCTTATGAGACGGTTAATAATTTCCGTTCCGCCATTTCGGCAGGCCACGTTCATATTGATGGTACTTAAAGGCATCCGTCCGGCGAAGCCTCCTTGTCCCAAATACGTGTCCTTGTGGGATGTTTCGGTTGTTTTGCGATTTTTTGAGGCCTGGCCTTCCAATTCCTTGTTATCTCGTAAACAACTATCAGCTAAACTGACTATGTTATTGTGCCTCGTGTCCTGTAAACGTGTGTCTGATGTTCGAGCTCTCGACTTGGCAGGTCGCAGTTTTACACCTGAAGTTGTTAATTTTGTTCTTTCTAGACGCACCAAAACGAATACCACTTCGATTTCCTATCCTTCTTTTCCCACTCATCCCAACCTTTGCGTTGTGCAATGTGTTAAAGATTACGAGGTGAGTACTGCTCCTTTACGTTCAGATATGCAGGGTCAGTTGTTAATTGATTTGCAGAAGCCATTTCGCCCTGTCGCCCCAGCTACATTGGCCCGCTGGGTCAGATGGCTCATGTCAGAAGCCGGCATTGTTGTTTCAGTTTTTGGTGCACATTCTGCACGAGGGGCTATGGCTTCCAAAGCTTTCTCAATAGGTGTCACTTTGTTTGACATTATGAAGGCTGCAGATTGGTCTTCTGATTCAGTATTTAAATCCTTTTATTACAAGCCAATTGATCATATTGCCTCTGTGGTGGTGGATCAGCTTTGAACAAGCATAATCGGAGCCTCCTGTCCTGACATAGAATTCAAAATTTGCGAACATTCCTGACAAAAATTTTCAATTCTATTAAGGACAAGGAGGCGAGGATTATCCCACCCAGGTTATCTGCTTACATTTCTACTGTTTGAGCTTTTGCTTTGTATGCAATTGAATTATGCATTGTTTCATGTTATTTCTTGACATTTTTACCCCCCCCCCCCCCTTTGGTTCTGATGTTTGATCCATTGTGGGTATAGTATATTACGGCTCTGTTTTGCTTTTCAGGTTCAGATCCTAAATGACGTGCTTGTTGTGCGTTCTTCCTTCTGCCAGTTGGCTGTTGGCTGTTGCTCGTCCCGGAGGCTCTTCAGCTGCTGCAAGCATCGCTTCTGCCTTTCCAGTGGACTGCTGCTTCGTGATGTTGTTCGTTAATCCATGGTTTCGTTTGGGACTGCGTTTTTCATCACTTGAACTGTTTTACTATGGACAAAGAAAGAGGATGTCTTATTCTCTATGGTTCCTTATATAGTGTGTATACTCTATGGTTACCCAGAGTAGTCATGGGAAATGTAGTTGTTTTTTTCTTTACTGTATTGTGATTGGCTGCTGACCATTTCTAATAAAGAAATGAGAAAGCATAATCCTCGCCTCCTTGTCCTTAATAGAATGTTCGCAAATTTTTAACTGTGTTCAATGTACAATGAAAGGACTCAAATAAACCACAACGCGGGTGCACTTGTAGAGAATCGAAGTATTTATAGCAGCACAAACACAGAAGTGGAATGAGAGCTTCACTACCCCTCAATTGGATTCAGTGCAGTGAATCCGATCTGAGTGTGGGGGTGAATACAATGCTCGTTTTTAGTTTCAAACTCCTGCGAAATAAGCGTGCGTGCGTGCACACTAAACGGGCAGAAGAGTGGGGAGCTTAAAAATACATGTATCTAAGACATGGACCATAGTGCTGCTGTGCAGAATTATGCGCATGCATGGTAACGCGGGGGTGTACAGACAGATGGGGTGAGGCTATCGATAGTACACCGGCGCTCTGAGCCGATGAGACTAGACCATCACTTCTGCTTCCTGTTGGCGGTGTTTCAGTGGCCATGTTGGAATTCCTGGAGCTCCCTTTTCTGTAAAGGGACGGGACCTCTGTGTGCTCCTCACACTGGCCTGGACACCTGGACTAGTGAGGTCCTATTTCGGGTGGAAGCTGAAGGCAGGGTGCTTAGAATGGAGGAACGGAAAAGGTTGCATACAAAGCCTGTTGCTGATTGTGGGATGAAATAATGCATACCTTAAAAAACTGAGGGCGACAACATGCCACCTTGAATATATGAGGTCTCTACATGTTAGACATCCAACGACTGCTGTTAACCTCACTTGACATGTCTATGAACTTTATTTTTAGGTTTCGCCTGTCGAAAGCTGCGCAAGCAGCGTTTCGCGCCGGCAAAATCTTTTGTTTAGAGTATGTAAGTGTAGTCCCGCCCCTCTGTTCCATTGGCTTGCTCCATAAATGGAGCCTAGCCATTGGAACAGGGATCTGTCCGTCAAAGCCGGAGCAGATTCGTGGGCGTTCCCGAGACTTTTAGGCTTTTGCCTACGTCATGCGGCTGTGGGCATGTTTATTTTTTTTTGGGGGAGGTTTTTTTGGCTCATTCCGCCGAAAGAAGTCGTCCTTGGTGGGTGCTTGTTTTATCGCGTGATCCACTTCAGTCCTCCCGGCTGCTTTGATGAAAGCGCCCGCTCTCCCACAAGCTTCGCCGCTCGCTCCGGGGTGCCGCCTAGTGATTAATAATGATCCACAACGGCTTCTCGCGACCAGACATGCACGGGGGCCAAACCCGCCCTACCGCCGCTGTGCACGTTCTTATGTTAGTTCCTCCGGCGCAGCGCAGGGTGCTACTTAGTATTTCTCCCGGCCACCGCTATTCAGGCATGCCGTCAACGAGGCATATAGGCTCACCTTTATTTCAAATACTGTCCATCATTGATACCCTGCATCCAGGGCACCGCCATGCGTGCCAGGCGTCGCAGCCGCAGTCCAAAGCACAACCCACGGCTTCAGTTTCACTTCCAGCAGGTAGGCCACCGCTGAGCCAGCTTTCGTTCCACGTTTGCAAGTCGTCTTATGTGTTTACAGTTGGTGTTTTCGAATGCATGTACCCGTCCTCAGCTTTCTAGCAGCAAGTTTTCTGTCATCATCTGTGTACTTGGGGTGAGCCATCTCCAAAGAACTAAGCAGCCAACTGTCCCAATGTCCTGTGCGAGGCCCTGGGTTTTTAGCCAGCATCGCTAAGAATACTGGGACTTGTAGTTTCACTTTCTCATTTGTATGTGTGCGGGAGTTCGACATGCAAAAACGGGTCTAAAAAGGAGGTCACACGCAGCAAAGTTTTACTCGGTGTTAGTTAATTTAGCATTTTACCCGTGGCCACTTGACTAGTATTAGAGCAGCCCAATACCGCAGTTGCTCTCTCTCCGCGCTCCCCTTCAACCCCCCCACCAAAAACAAACGCTTCAGGGAATCAGGTGGCCTCTCTACAGCCTATGACTTTAACATCTATCTCACCTCAGGTTAGTGGAGACCTTGTTGCAAATATAAAAATCAAAGGAGCACTTTTAGCCACACCCTCACCAATCCTCCGTCTGTGGCGTCGCTGTGCTCTTGGTAATTAAGCCCTGCTCTGGTCGGCCAGGCCCGGGCCTCGTGGAGCTGTTTTTAGCAGTGTGTATGTTGGTGTATTTTTGGTCTCTGCCAGCCCTGCTTTTGGAACTAGAATTAGCTCCTATCTGTCCCAGCGAGGCGGCCTGTTTTTAGGCAGGGCGTGTGTGCGGTGGATTCTGGGCCGCGGAGGTCAGGGGAGGGAGGAGGCATTGGGGGAGAGGCGCCCCACAGAGTGGGGGGTGAGGGGAGACTTGAACTTCAGGGGGAGGGCATGTGTCTGTGATACCATGGTGCCCTGCCCACTGATTAATCATTGACTACGCCGGAAAGGGGCAGGGTGGCAGGAACTGGGCAACTGCGCTCCTTTGATCCTCAATAGATAGAAATAAATCCTCTGTTTTTGTCATTTAAATCTCTCTTCAGTCGCGTCCACCCCCCTCTAAGCTGCAGTTGCGTGCCCTCAATGTCCCCTTTGACCCCCTACCACCACGTCTCCATTTGCGCAGCTTCAGTCCGCATTAACAAGCCCATTGCCAGTGAGAACAGAAGTCCTTCTGACTGGTGGATCATGAAACTTCTGTATAGGTCATGCTGGGCCGGTGACCTCTGCCCCCTCACCTGACCAGGCGCCTGGATTGCATAAATCTAGGATCAAATGCAGAGCGTCTCTGCCTGGGGCAGGCGCTCAGCTGATCCTAGCGCCTCGCAGCAGTCACTTGTTGCTCCCAGCTAGTGTTATTCTGTGAAAACAAACATTCTGGGAAAACAGATGAAGCGCCTGTGTGAGATGTAACCCAGCTGCTGTGATCACAGCCATGTATTTTACTCCTCTTCCACAGACCCCACCGATACTAACCAATGGATGGCGGGGGACGGTGCTCATCACCAAATGAAGCTATCTATTAGTGGATGGTGGTCGGTGCCGGATGACTTAAGTAGACAGGAGCAACCACTTAGCGGTCAGCTGCGATCATGGGCAAGTAATGCTGGCCACCGATGTGAGAGCCACTGGAATTATGCGGGAGCGTTTACTCAATTATGCGACAAGAAAAGGATGTTCCCTCATTATTTTTGCACGTTAACACACTCTAGTCACATGTTTCACCTCATTAAAACCAGTCTGACACCTAAATACAGCAATAAGCAACAGAAAGAGGACCGGTCAACCTATGCGTCGGGTCTTGCATTGCACAGAAACATGTTGCCACGTTTTTAGTATTAGTAACTTTTGATCCGTTGGAGCTAGAAGCAATTTTTTGTTCGTGGTTTAAATCTACAAATTAGGCAGCTGATGATGGATTATGTAGCAAATGCATACTCATGCGGAAAACGCAGCAACCACAAAATTGCATAAGTCCAGTGGCCCCAAGACCGGGACAGAAGGTCGACTTCAGAGCAGGCGCACCACAGCTAATAGGAGATCAGCTGGCACTGGCCCTTTCGTAGAGCAAAACACACAAGTCTTGGTTAGGGATCATGCTTCCAACCACAGTTCATCAGTCTCTTGTCTGTCCGAGTCCAGCTTCAGGGGGCCTGTGTTTCAGTCTCACTGGCAGGCAGCATGAGTTTGCATGTGTCTAATCTCAGACTTCAATCTGAAACACCATCAGATATAGCTCCTATGACTGGTGGGCGGAGATATCCTTTCTATGATTCCCTCCCACCCACAGTGTAATAGTCTCTGGCGCATGATGAAAACTGCATGATCAATTCAAAACTTTCAAAAGGTCACATTAGTAACACTCAGCAAATTAGGCTGCTCTGAAATAGGCCATTTACATTGACGTTTTTGCAGCGCTCCATTGCCATTCATATGGTCTCGAAGCGCTATTGTGCTCGCAGTGTTTGGGGGGGGCTCGCAGTGTGTGTGGGGGGGCTCGCAGTGTGTGGGGGGCTCTGTGTGTGGGGGGCTCTGTGTGGGGGGCTCGCAGTGTGTGGGGGGCTCTGTGTGGGTGGCTCTGTGTGGGTGTGTGGGGGGCTCTGTGTGGGGGGGGCTCTGTGTGGGTGTGTGTGTGTGGGGGGGCTCTGTGTGTGTGGGGGGCTCTCTATGTGTGTGGGGGGGACTCTGTGTGTGTGTATGGGGGGCTCTGTGTGGGTGTGAGTGTGGGGGGCTCCGTGTGTGTGTGGTGAGGGCTCTGTGTGGGGGGCTCTCTGTGGGTGTGTGTGTGTGTGGCATTTGAGAGAGATTAAGCTATTGGCATTGTAAATGACAATGCCATTTATTTATCTGTTTTCAAAACCAACACATAAATAAAAATGTTGTCATTTACAATGCCAATAGCTCTAACTTTTGCAAAGGCGAAACCGTTGCATTGTAAATGCTTGTTATTTAATGGTTTGCGACATATTGGGAAAATATACACATCTTACAACATATGACGGACTGGAGAGAGGGCATATATGCTCAAACTGCTCCACTTTCAACAAATAAGTAATATCTTTGATACATGTATTAAAAATGTGCTTTCCAGGATACATGAATGTTGGGTTAGGGGGAATGTTACTTGGTTTGAAACTGGCATTGTCCAAAATATATTACGTGCGCTGCCAAGACGCAACTAGATGGCTGTGCAAAGTTTTACAGGTGTACCTAATTAGATCTACATATACGACACTGAGATGTAAACATATATTGCATCTACAGAAATGAGAACAGCACCTTGTAATTTCTATGTAAATGGATGAAAACTATGAAACCATGCAAAGGTTAATCAAAGTTTATTTTAAAAATCCATCACAATCAATATCACACACTCTGTTCCCAAAGAGCGAATGTTATGTACAGGTCCACAAAACCGCGAGCCAAAACAGACTCAGACTTAAATAATATGGTAATCAGATTCTGCTAGCCTCAAGCAATCTTGTTTGATTTAATCCTGTGACTAAAAATTCAAGTCACCACACAGAGACAGTCAACATGATCAGAAACTGCAGCTGAATACACACTCCTCTGGCATAGTCCACGTCTTCAAACACCTGGGAGAGATGCCACCCGCCAAAGGCCTTAGGGAAACCAATTCTTCCCGCCACTGTCTGAATCTAATGTAGCAAGGGGACAGAACAAGAAGCATCTCTCTCTAGTATGTCTGACAAAATGAATCTTGTCAAATCAGCATGACGATAGAATCTTACATTCGGTTGCCTCATAGATTTTGAGAATGGATGGCATATGTATACACACGCTTTTTTTTGGGGGGGGGGGGGGGAGTTTCATATAGCGTGAACTCAAACCGAAGGTATCAGAGCGCTTTACATGAGCAACAGTTGCGTTACAGACGGAAGAAAATCATTTTGTGAGGCACAGGGAGATTAAGTGACTTGCCTAGAATCACAGGATGTTGAGCGTCCCTGCTAAAGCTCGAACCAGGGGCCTTATTTATGAAGGACTTGCGCCGCCGATGCGTCACTTTTTCCCATGTTAAAAGTGACGCACCGGCGGGGCAAGTCCTTCATAAATGAGGCCCCAGGTTTCCCAGCCTCGAGGTCGACCGCTCTAGCCGTTAGGCCACAATCTTCTTCTCGCAAAGCTCAGTATGCTCTGATTGAGTTTTGAAGGACTCTCCTATTGGCTTAGTGTCAATGACCCCAATTAAAATCAGTCAAAAATGCCTCCCCAGTGGGGCAAGAATTGTACTTTTTCTATTGGGATCCCATTGACTCTAATACTTTTAGAGCCTGATGTACAGCACTTTTGGATGGTTGCAAACCCTCTGTTTCAGAGTGGGTAAATTAGTTTGAAAATGATTTACAAATAGTTTTTTGGAAAGTGCATGTTGTGGGCATGACTTCCAAATTGCACCACATACCCTGATTTATGAATGGTTTGCAACTGTAGTTCTGGTCATAAACCACCGATCAGTTACTCTCAAGTTAAGAGTTGAAACAATCCCCAAAGGGGAAACGATTGCCTTTTAACCACATCCCTTTTGTAAATGTTGAAAAAGTTGCAGGGAAAGGAGGCAGTGGTCCACAGGTCTACTGCCAGCTCTCAGTGAAACTTAAACGAAAGAGAGAACCTTTTTTAAGTAGCCCTTTTTCCTTCACTGAAAACAGGCAACATTTTCCAAAAGGTTATCTTTATATAAACACAATCACAAATATGTTGGTCTTCTGACCCTTACAGGCCACCCCATCCCTGTGATTGTGGTCAATCACAGGAGGTGGCAAATTGTTATCTGTCAAATTATTATTAATTGGGCAGGTTGTTCTGTGACACCTGCAATTCAGCATTTATAAATATGTAGGTTTACAAAATAAGATCGCATTCACAAAAAGTCAGTGCGCACATTTTTTTTGATAATCAAATTTATTAGCATTAGAGAAAAAAACAAATACACAAGACAGCAGGAGCGCGCACAATATATCTGAGTCCACTCAATATATCTGAGTCCATCGCCAGTGGACAACAGTGTAATAGACCTTAGCACAAGGCCCTGGGGCACGCCTCCTCGTGGATGTAGCAAAACTGAGGCGAGCATGCACAGTGATCAAAACAACAAATTTAGCCACTTGCCCCAAACCTTTTCAAACTTTTCAGGACATCCCCGGGCTTCAAAGAGAGGTTCTTCTTGGGCTGTGCACCAGTCAACCCCTCTTTGCCACATCTGTACAGTAGGGGGTTTGGCCTGAGACTAGGCCGCTGCAATGTCTCGCTTGGCCACCGCAACCGGAGTGCCCAAGAAGTGTTTGTCGGATCTAGAGCCATCTAGTCCATCGAATACTCCCGAGAGAAGACTCAAGGGGTCGTGGGGGACCAGCCATCCCAGGGTCTGCGTGAGCTCTGATTCCACACCCGCCCAGAATGAGTCAAGAATAGGGCACTGCCAGACCATGTGATAAAAATCAGCTGGGGCATGACCGCACCTCGCACAGGCTGGGTAGGAGTGCAGCCGTGCCCTGTACAGACGCACAAGGGTGACATATGCCGTGTGGAGATAATAAAGTTGGATGAGACACAGTTTAGAGGAGGTCGTCAAAGTTTAGGGAGCCATGAGAGCGTCTCGCCAGTCTGCTTCATCCAGGGGACCCAGCCACCCCTCCCAGCGGGTGCGCAGTGAATCTAGGGTCGCAGGGCCATTGTTCACAAGGGAGCGGTAGATCCGTGACACCCCCCCTCTACCCAAGTTCCCCATCATGACCTGGGCCTTTAGGGTACTGAATTCAGGAAGTGAGGTGGCTGGTGGGATGTGCGCATTAAGAGCATGTCGGAGCTGCAAGTACTTATAAAATTGGGTGGTGTGAAGGGAGTGGCGCTGCTGCAGGTCGGAGAAGGTTCTGATGTGGTCCCGTACCCAAATGTCCCCAAGGAGTTAAATCCCGATCTGATTCCACTGCCGAAAGCCCTTGGGGGTTGATGCCTCACGTAACCAGGTGCTGTACCAGAGGGGTGTGTGTTGAGTAGCTTCTTATCCCATCTTGTGTAGTGCAAAGCAGAGCACCAGGCTGTTAGGACTGCTCTGGTGATAAATGGGATGGTATGTGGTACGGGGGCCCCATACAAGAAGGCCTGAAGTTTCAGAAAGTCCATAGTCCTGAGCTCGGTCGGGTAAGCCGGGTCGGACCAGCCGCCATCGAACCAGTCGTGGACAACAATGAGTCTAGTGGCCAAGTAATAGAGGTGGAGGTTAGTCACGCCCATTTCACCATCAAAGGGAGGTATCTGACAGCGAGCCATTCCAAACGTGGCTTCCCGCCTCGCCACAAGAACCGAGTGAGCAATCCATCAAACTCGCAGAACCAACCACCCGGAAGATAAAAGGTGATTTTTTGAAGAATGTATAAAAACGGGGGGGAATCATCATTTTAAAATGTGCTCCTCTGCCGAGGAGGTTGAGTAGGAGAGATTGTCAGCGCTTGAGGTCAGCCTTAGCCTTCGTGACCAGGGGTGTGAGGTTGACAGCCCACTCTAGCTCCGGTAGCAAGGTCACTCAAGTATTTGAACGATTGTCTTCACAAAGGGATGATCAACTGGCAATCGAAGCAGGCCCACGATGGATGGAGGGGGACCAGCTGGACTTCGCCCGGTTGAGCCGTAAGCCTGCTACTTTCTCAAAGGCAAAGAGGACCTCCAAGTAATGTGGGCCGGAGTTCTCTGGGTCGGCCAGGAAAAGGAGGACATCGTCCGCGTATAGGGCAATTTTATCTACGTGATGGAGATACCAAGGCCTTCCTCGATTTGGGGATCATTGCATATGAGGCAGGCCAGGGGCTCCATCACCAGCGCGAATAAGAGCGGCGAAAACGGGCAACCCTGATGGGTGACCCTCTGGATGGGAAACACCCCAGAGAAGGCACTGTTGGTCAGAACTCGTGCTTTAGGGTTGGAGTACAGGCCTAAAAAGGGGGACGAATCCCATCGTAATGAATACATCCTCCAAAGAGCTCCAATAAACCATATCAAGCCTTTTCAAAATCGATGAGGAGGAGGGCCAGATATGGGTGAGCAGGTGGTGATGGAGGAGGGCAAGATGGAGACGTTGTATGCAATGCCAGGTGCCGTGGGCGGGCATAAAGTGTCAGTGAACAATTTAAAACTACTTTTTGCAATATTTTTACAGCAGACCCAATATTTTAAGATTCTTGGGCCCAAGTGAAAAGACCTTAGATTTAGACACGTTTGCTTTAAGACAAAGCCGATCCATACATTCTACATAGTTGGACACTAATTGCTCAAGACCAAACACTGTTCTCAAAATTAGAATGGAATCATCCATATAAAACAGACTGGCGGCACTTCGTCCTCTAAATCATTGACAGACCAGAACAGAAGGCATGCCAACAAGCTCTTTCTCTAGATAATTAATGTCAAACTTGAATAAAAAGGATGCCAAACACATCTCTGCTGCGTTCCAACGATTGACTCAATGGTCTGGTACTTTCTCCTTTGACCTGTAGCATACTGATGACTTTAGAGAGTGATGTATTTTTTAAAGCCGATTACCAGCCCAGATTCCATTACCTAGCTCCCATCATTCCATCACTCTCATTATTTTTTTCAGTTTAAAAAAACGTATTTTGCTTACGGGTGGCATACCTCAAACATTTAATGCATATCTCATAGATGCAGAGTTCAAATATCAAAGGAAAAAGAAACAAATACATGGGCAAGGCTAATTGCGGTACACTAGATCTAAAGTGTGCAAAGTAGTAAAGTGCAGTCATATTTCCAATTTCTTTCTAAATTTGCAACAAGATTGTTTCATGAGCAGATAACAGGAAGTACGCAGACATTTCTTTCCGCTTATCCACCAATTATTCGATGTTGCTTTTCGCAATGAATGTTCCCCAAATCCTGGAGACTTTTAAGCTGGCACCAAAGATTTTTTTCTTTATGCCGAAGAACGCAAAACATTTTCGTGGAACAATCTGTAAAATATGGAATCAGTTGGGATCTCCATTTCTGTAGGGTTAGTGAATGAGCAGCAAACATTGCTTTGTAAATCAACTTTTGAAATCTCCTGGCTGTTCCCTGCAAGGGGGGATATACCCACAAGGAAATAATTGCTCTTCGAGGAGGTTGAATGAGGAATAGCCTGTCAAGATACTGAAAAATGGAGCTCCAAAAATTATTTAATCTGGGACATTGCCAAATCGTCTGTGACTAGTTGGCCGTGTATGAAATATCGCATCTGAAACAGCTGACTTGGATAGATATATTTTACTCTGATGTCTTGACTGGAGTTTAAGAAGATTTGCACCCCTAATGATTGACAACTTAACTACTATATTTTTCTCCCAACTATCAATAGATAAAGCATGTCTTTGAGTGTATCCCATTTATTAGATATTTATTGGAATACATTTGATTGCTTTAAATCATCAGGTATAGTTTCCAACTCCTTGCTCTTTTATTATATTGTAAATATTTTTTAACTACATGAAAAAAACAATACCTCCTGGTCATGTATCACTGATGAAGAAAACATCTTGAGGGAGAGATGGCAATGTTATAGGAACAATGAATTAGGGTCCTATCTATTTTAAAAACTTCATCTATTTCGGCCCACGTTTTGTATCTGTCCCCTGCCAGGAAATCAGTTGTTCTGCAAAACTCCTTTAACTTCCATCTTGCTATCATTGCCCGGTCCATGATCTCTTGATTTTTAAAAGCCAGATCTTCACATTGCATATTGATTCTAGGTAATCTTAACTAATTGACTTCTTCTTACTAGAAACCAATGTAGTGTTTGTTTCATACTTTTTAAAATGATTTTATTGGGTACAGTGTGTCTCTAATATTATTGTCCTGCTTCATAATTTCTAACAATTCCTTGTAATAATAAGTTTGCAGCTGTTGTATTGCTCTAAATCTAGAGTAATATTGTACACAGTTAGTAAAGTAATACGTTTTAAAATTGGGTAATGCTAACCCTCCATCTTTACTCTGGCAATATAAGTGCAGAGTGCTAATCTTGGATAGGAGTCTTGCCATAAAAGAAGAAGAAATTAATGAAATTAATTTAAAAAGTTGCGTACAACACACAGGTAGCCGAAGAAAAATAAATAATTAATGTGTCAAGTATTGTCATTTTAGGGCCACTCTGCCAAGGATCGTGAGCAGTAATGGGTTCCATTTTAGTAATAAGGCTTTCGTTTTAGCTCAAAATGGTTTATAATTTAATTCATAAAGATATTCAATTTTGTTTCTGAATGTAATACAGAGATAGCGTTTTGGATGTTGATTATAGCAGTTCTGAAGATCAGGCAACAGTCTCTCAATGGAGCAGTTGCACAGTAATACTTCAGTCTTGAGCTAATTGATCTTGTATGTCCTCGCAGGTTGAGTGTAAACATTTCAAATGCTCTCTCCTGACATACATTTTCAGGTTTTATAAACAACTTGATGTCATTTGCATATAGTTTAATTCCCACAATATGCGGCATGGGAAGGCAAATAGTACTGTCTTTTCTAATCTCAATAGCGAGACGCTTGATAAAAAGGGCACAAAGAATTGACACAAGGGGGCAAATCTGTATGGTCTATCTTTTAATATCAAGGCTGCCCATAATTGATGAATTAATAATCCACCTATTTATTGCGCTGTCATATAGTCTAGGTATAACCTCTGTGATTTGTGGTGGAAAACCGAATTTACCCATTATATAAAAAAGAGTTTCCCATGCCACCAGGTCAATAGCATTTTTAGAGTTGTACAAAAAACATTGGGCCTCATTTATGAGGCCTTGCGTCAGTTTTGCGCTGCGGATGCGTCACTTTTTGTGACGCATCGGCAGCGTAAAACATGCGCCTTGTTGCGCCATATTTAAAAAGTGACGCATCTAGGTAGATGCGTCACTTTTTAAACCCCTGCGCCATATTATACCTGCGTCAGGTATAATGTATGCAGAGGGGGCGTTCCCCCGCAAAAAGCCTCGTAATAGTGACGCAGTGAAATCTATGAGATTTCACTGCGTCACTTTTAGGATGCGGTTGCGTCAAAATCTTGCGCCTGCCTCACAGCAGGCGTAAGACTGACGCAAGCCCTTTCACATGGGGCTTTCCCCATGTGAAAGGACGCATTGCTGGAGTTGCGTCACTTTTGTGACACACTCCAGCAATGCGTCACTTTTGCGCTTACAGATGCGTCAGAAATACTGACGTATCTGTAACTCCTTGCGACATGATGCGTCATACATTAAATATGACGCATCATTGGTGTCGCAAGGAGTGCGCAGTGAAAAGTGACGCATCGCTGTTTTCACGCAGCGATGCGTCACTTTTCATAAATGAGGCCCATTGTGGGCACATGTTTTATGGAGAAAACGTTAAATGCTTCTATTGGGTAGTTTGTGTCAGTCTGCAGCCCTTGGTCTATATGCAGTAACTTGGTTACAGTATTAAACCTATTTGCAATTCATTGGACTTGGATTTTGGACACCTTCACATGTTTATGATGTTTTTGGCTGCCTTTTCTCTAGACAGCCATGGCATAAATTTCATATAATTTCATATAACTTTAAAGGTATGTGTATATCCTTACTGCAACAACATTAACTGTTGCATAGCTAAACACTTATAAGGTCCCAAGGGCGAGACCTATTGGCTATGCCAATGCTTGTTTACCGGACTGCAGTGACAGCAGTTTGCTGTCTCTGCAGTCCGAAAAAAAGTGCCAGGGCGCAAAACAGCCCGATAGAGACCTGTTTTGAGACAGCAGGCACATCGATGTACGCTGCCCACACTGCTCATTTCTCATTAGTGGAGAAGTTACGGCATGACGTCATGTCAGGTGAGCGTTGTTTGGAAGGGAAATCCTTTAAAGAGTCATTTTCTTTCTGGATTTCCCTTCTCTTTCTGAAACGCAAGAGCAGCAACATTGTGGTGGTGTCACCAGGGCTTTAATTGGAAGGTTTTTCAATATTATATGTAACAAGCCATAGTTGCAGCTTATTTATCGAATGCAACTAATAACCATTGACAAAGCCAATAGTCCTTACTTGTTGTAGGTATGAAGTTACTTGTTGTAGGTATGAAGTTACTTGTTGTATCACTTATCTGGATGCAATGACAGAAACAGCAAAATACAAGTCAGGCGGCGCACTATGCTAAGCACAGATTTTTAGTGTAAGTGTTTTAAAGCCACACCCCTAATTACACTGGCCACGCCCCTTTCAGAGACCCCCAGTTTTTTCATCCCACTTAAAGCCCTGCCTGAGGGTGAATCAGGTGCCCGGCACGGCCTGACGGACTTAGTTCAAGTCCTGCTTGGTGACAGCTTGACGCTTCTGAAAGGAGGCACAGTGGCTGAGGAAGGGTGAGCACATGTCAGGCGTGGCCTGGATGGCACTTCGCCAGCCCTCGTAACCACAGACCGAGCTCTCTGAAAGGACAATGGGTCTGCGTTCTCGAGCCAGCACATGTCCAACGCAGCTCACCGGGCCCCCGCCCTGAGAGCAGAACTTTTATCGATACGATCCTCTCCGAGAGCCTGCTGCCCACCCCGGACCCCTAACTGGAGAGAGCTTCTTCTAGGGACAAGGATAATCAAGGGGGCACGAGAGAACCAGCGAGGGGCAGGAATGCAGTCACTGCTTCAGGGTGCCCCGTGCTGTGCGGGAACACTGGTAGGAGCTTGTACCTGGGTTGCCATCGTAAGAAGGTGAGGGGGTCTCATTGTGTGGATTTGCTTGGAGGGAGCCACACGGAAGTATTACTTTAGAATCCCAATATAAGGCTTTACTCCTGTGGAGTGCAGCATGGTAGAGTTTACTCCGGGGGTAAACAGAGGAGAATTACTCTTGAGGGTGGGGGAGAGTCGACCTCATGGTATGGCTTCACTCTAACGGATAAGGTTTTACGTTTGGGGGGGGTCCATGGTGATGTGAGGCTTGCCACGGGAGGTGTTCCTTTGGGGGCCCACCGTGTCACCTTGTGGCTGATGGTCTTGTGGTAGGGATTAATACTCATAAATCAGGGCGCAGTGGGTGTCCTCGCAGTCTGATAAATAAGTGGACCACAAGGAAGGGCAACCCACGTTTTTCTAGAGAAAGTATCCCAGCAAGAGAACCCCAAACTGAAGACACGCCAAATGTCACCCTAGAAAACCCCCCAAAGAATGCCTCAAATGGAGGGGACGTAACAAAACCCTAGACAGGGAGGAAGTCAGAGAGAGTCAGGCAGAGAGGCGACCAAGAGAGTGCCTTAGAGAGATGGCCACAGTGAACAAGGGTCAGTGAAGCGGCGTGCCTACCTGTAGATGTTTTCTCCCATCTCGTGGCTGCAGTGATGAGTGGGGGGGGGGGTTTGGGGGGCTCCTGCCATGGGTGTACCAACCCTGCAAAAAAAAGGCTTGTTAAAATTGCGAGCAGATACCCCACCCCTGGCCAGAGGGCATGAACATCACTTATTGTCAACATTCTTTCCAGGTCCGTCCTGGTGTTTTGTCTTCGCTGGGCGTCAGCTCGACAAGCTGGCAAGGGTCTTGGACTCACCTATCAAGTTGCCTCAATGGACGCGGAGCTTGCCACCTGTCCTCGTGGTGGACCTCGCTTATTTCCCTGTTAAATCTGGCTTGTCTAGAGTTTTAGCTGGAAAAGAACCCACAAGAAGGTGTGGAGTCACCTTTAACCTACCACCTACCCACGGGGTCCAAGACGTTACTGCAGCAGGAAACTCAAGGGCCACCAGGGGCGGGACAGAGGAGGGCAGATGGGGAAGAAAGAGAGAGAAAAAGTTGACGAAGGCGTAGTGGTGGAGGGGGCGGCAGCACTTGGGCAGAACAGGAAGTAAACAGCGAGAGAAGATAGCAAGAAGCAATGAAGAGAGATAATGAAGAGCAGCAGAACGCTAACTACAAGAAGTCTTTCTGCAAACCCGAGGTGAGGAGGCGGGGGCAGGTCAGAAGGGCGAGGCAATGGGTCATGGGCAGAGATGTCTTGTGAAGGCCGGGTGGCGCAACATGAAACAGAAAAGGACTAAATGGGTCGATTTAAAGGAGGTAGATAGGACGCGAGCCCAGAGAAGAAACCCTCTCCTGGCATGTGAGGCTTCAAACCCTTCTCGAGCCGAGGCACCGACGTCCTTCCCAAACACCCAGCACTGACAAGACAACTTCATCAAGGGTCTATCCCGTCCATCAGCCAGGCTCACGGCTGCAGTGCAGAAAGCACGAGCGGCCCTGGAGAGCGCGAGACACAGGAGGGCCGAGAGGGGTCAAAGGGACATCACTGCGGAAGTTGCATCTTATCTCAGGAGGCGAGGGACTGAGCGTGACTCTTGCGTCTGAGAGTCGGACACCAACAGCAGCTGATACATTGGGAGAGAAGACTTGCGGCAATCGCGGCACCGGTGCTTTACGTTTAACCATGTTAAAGTAAAGCGCGGGTGCCGCGATTGCACAAAAGTAGAGATATAAAAAAACAACATGTATTTCTTTACTTTTTCTAGAATCACGGCACCTGCGCTTTACTTTTAACATGGTTAAAGTAAAATGCGGGTGCCGCGATTGAGCACTGTTGAGCAAAAGTAAACAAAGCTGGCCACCGCGGCCTGCTATTGTCAGCTGTGCACGTCGTGCGCGCTCGCGCACGTAACAGACAGCTGGTGGTCTGCAGTAGCCTCTGGTGGCACTTTTAAAAGCCACTCACTAAATGTCTCGCCAGGGCAGCGCATGCGCTGGCTCTTGCGAGACCTAAAACACGTCCATGTTTTAACTGTCTTGAACTAATTTTATATTTTTTGAAGGGGTGTGTATTTCCTGTAGTAGGACCACCAAGGGTCAATGAGTCAATGACCATGATTCAATAGCTTGTGCTTTTCTAGCATTTTTTTAACCCATTGACATTAAGGAAAAAATCTTCAATCGATCAGTCATGGGGATTCCTTTGTTAATTTTGCGATGGCTGCCTCTTTTGATTTAGTCATATTGTTGTCACACAATTATAAAACAAATACAATGGTAGCAAAATGCTTCCCATTTTTTTACACACTTGCATAAGTAATTTTGATTCTTTGTACACAAGGGGGCCCATTAGAATGTCTGGTGGATCGCCACCGCCTGCATGGCGGTGGCGATCCACCCGACATTCTCGCCCGCCCGCTTTCCCTTTCCCCCTGCCTCATTACTATGGCGGGGGGGACCCTGGTGGACGGAAAGACCATCCGCCGGTTTTCTGCCCGGTCGATGAGTCGACTGGGCAGAAAAGGTTTTAATATGGTGGCGGTATCTGTTAGACACTGCCATCCATATCAGGATGCATGCAGGGATTTGCCTTTCACGAAAAGGCATGCAGTATTTTACATTGGGGGCCCGTATCGGGCCTCCAGGGATTCTGGGGGGCGGGGGTGCATTCTTCTGGTACCCCCCTGCATTTGCATGCACAACATGGCAGACAACGCATGGTGCCTGCCACGTTGTGCATGCAAATGCACAACATGCATATTTGGCATTGCGGCGGGTGGTGCTGAAAGCACCGCCTGTCCCAATTTTGAAAATGCAGGATGCGCCCGCCAGTGTGGTGGGCGCATCCTAATTATCCCCACAGGACCTTCGCACTTATGGCAGACCGTCCATTTGTACGTCGGGATGGTGGGCGGACAAAGTTCGCCCACCATCCTGATGATGCCCAAGGAGTCTTAGACATAATAGACATTGCCATAAAACACAGTGCCTGTATCCTCCAGTCCCAAAGGGAGTCTATAAAGTACTTGGAATGCTGGAAATTGAAAAATGGCTTTGGTGCCTACTACACATTAGGATTATAAAGTGCTTGAAATTATGAAATGGCATAGGTGCATGTTTCAAAGCAAACTTCGCAATTTCCTTTTTGTACTCTGTGCTTTTTATGCCTCCTTTCTTAATTTTTCAACAACACCCCCCATCCCTCTATCTACCCTTGTGTTGTAGCAGGTAACCCAACCAAATACCTGCTCTAATCCCCCACCCGCCGCTTCAAGGCTTCTGGCACCATAGCAGGGTGCCGCAGCTCTCTGGATCCTGCAGATGGCAGAGCCCTGTGCTCCCTTCACGCCGTGTGCCGATCTTCTTAGTCTTAAGCAATCATTCTATATCATCTTGACTCATGTCTAGAGTTTACCTCTCTTCCTCATGATCTGGTGCCAGCAGTCAGTTCCATTAATCAACGTACTTTTGAGGCTATACAAAACAATTTGTGAATCCTGATCTTATCAAACACATTAACTTGCCCTCTAGAAAGTACCCTCGGTTTTAATATTTGAACCAAGCTGCTCTGAGCCACCGTGGCTTGAAATTGTGATATCATATTCTTTATAATTTATTTTGATTTAAAAAAAAATCACAAAAGTCAGCACAATATATATAAAAATACAGAATACAGAATCAAGGGAATAATCATCCAACATTACATTGCACTATTCCAATACACATGACTGTGATAGAGATCTCATAATACAACATTAAAACTATAAAAATTATAAAATTAGGATAAAAAACCTTCCTTTTCAGTAGACCAGATGCAGTTCATAATTAGAAATACATCAAAAAGTTAAAAAGAGCAATATAAATATATATACGGTGTGGGGAGACACATAATAAAAATTACAGGCGCTTTCCTTCAGCCCATCGAGTAACCCACGCGTGGCCCAGAAACTTGGCTACAGCAACCACATAGGGGCCATCCACAGCAGATTTAAATAATCTATATGCCTCGCTGTGATCCCTGGTTCCAATCGCGGTGCAAACGGGTTTGAGCCAGTATCGCCTCGAGTTGTAATAAGCTGGGCATGCGAAAAAGATGTGGGCCACCGATTCAACCCTGTCTGGGCAGAATGGGCATTTATTATTGCTGTCTAAAGACCCAAACCACTTGGAACTAAAGGCCTTGGTTATTATGTTCTTGGAGTCCTCTCGTTTACGAGCAGTCTCAACAGTCATATCAGAAATTAAGCAAAATGAGAATTAATTTTGTACAGAGAAGGCTTTTTATTTGATTGTTTTGGCAAAATGTAATCCCTTAACTTTATAATCAGCAAAATTAATCAATATTGTGCGTCGATATTTGTCTTTTTTTTTTATTTTTTTTAAATATTTTTATTGTTGCAGGAAACGATAAGAAGCCAAACATAATACAAAGGTACAATTTCCAATATCTTTAGAAAGCATAAAATTACATTGATTGTGATTAAAGGGTGCGAATAATGGAGAACAAAGAAAAGAAGAAGAAGAAGAAAAGAAATACAAAAAAAAAAGAAAAAATATACAACCTCTAGACGACCGTAATAATAAAGAGTAGAAAAGTGCGCGATGAATTCATATAGGAAAAGGGAACTATTTCACAAAAGCAAGTAGTAGTAAATTGTTTATCGCCCACATACATCTTCAACATACCCCATTTTTTATACTACAAAAAATTGTTTCCAAATCTTTTCCTTTCTAGCAAGAGTTTTTGGTCCTCTATATTTAGCGAGTGTAAGTTCCATAGTTCTGATTTCTATAACCAATGCTACCCACTCAGCTACAGTTGGGGTGTTCTTAGAGATCCAAGCTCTTGCTATTATTAATCTTGCACAAGCTAACAGGATTGTTATAAGATCTTGGTTGGGACAATTAGTCTCATAGATATCAAGTAAGACCAACTGAGGGGATAAATCCGGTAACTTAATCTGGCTATCCTGGAGATGTTTTATTATTCCAGTCCAGTAACTAGAATATGCAGGGCAGGAGTAGAGCATATGTTCTATATCAGCAGCATAGGTGTTGCACTTCACACATTTCGTTTTATCAGATATTTGGTTCCCTTGAGCCCAAGCAGAAATTCTCTGCGGTGTGTAGTATAGTTCGGTGGTAGTCCTATACGATTGCAATCTTAAGCTAGAGGAGTGCACAACATCACTTAGGTGCGTTAAAGCTTTTCTAATCTGCTCTGAGTTTATGTCCCGGTTTAAACGGCGAGACCACTTAGTTGCAATTTTAGTAGTATTTTCGCATTTGTCTTTAGTTAAAAGTTGGTATCCCAACTTTATGAGTGATTTGGTTTTATCGGAATATATACCCTCTATAATTTCGGACTGAGTGGCTGCTGTTATTTTCATTTTATTGATAAAAAAGTTTCTCAGCTGGCGATATCTATAATGCATATCGTTCGTTACGCCGTTTAGTGTTTTCAGGGTTTCAAAGTCTAACATACCATTATTTCCATATATATCACCTAATGTGTTAATACCACAATTAATCCAACGACACCCAGTCCCATCCGAGAAGGTACTCGGAAGACCCGGATTATCCCATAGCCTAAGTTCAGTATTGTAAAATGAAGTCTGACTGATGTGCATGATTTTCTTTCAAATGCTTATGGCATGTTTAGCAGTCTTAAATTTAACCCGCTTGTAATAGTTTGGGTCATGTGTGCGGAGCAGAAATTGGTTTGAGTCAGTACCCAACAAGTATTGATAAAAAAATAGGCAAGACTCTTTCTTTAATAAGCTCCGTATTCGAAAAAAAAAGGTTGCCAAAAAATATAAATTAAAGTCCGGAAAAGCAAGTCCCCCTTTTGATATTGGTAATGTCAAAAATTTTATGGCCCTGCGTGCCTTTTTGTATCCCCAAATAAAACTGCTACAAACGGCGTCTAGTTTTTTAAAGAAATGTTGGTTCGGTTGTAATGGTATAGCTCTAAACAGATAGAGTAGCTTGGGAAGTATTTTCATTTTGATCAAATTTAATCGGCCTAATAGACTAAGAGGGATTTTGTGCCATTTTTTAAGAGTTGTGGTGGTTTCGTTTAGAAAAGTATCATAATTTGTTTCCAAGATTTTCCCTACTTTAGCCATTAGTTTAATACCTAAATAGGTAGCTTCTCTGCAAGTATCATAGATATTTGTCACGATGTAGAATTTGTTAGGGGGTCCTTTGGGCACGCCCTAGAGTCAGATTTTGCGAATAATTTGAATTTACGTGAGTCAGAATTAAGGATTCAGTGTAAGAGATGGAGCCTACATTACCTCCTCGTTAGTCTTCCTCGCCCCCTGAGTTACAAAGTGAGCTTTAGCTCCACAACAGAACCCTCCAAAGCAAAAAGAAACCACCTCCCACCCCCTCCCAACATGGCCGACCAGTCCCACCTGACCTCTATAAGAGGCGGGCCGGCCCAACCAATCAGCCTGTTTTTTTTGTTCTGCACGATTCTCTCCAGAGCACTGTTCAGGTAAGATGGGCCGGCGTGAGCTGGCCCTTGGGGTTTAGGGTGGAGGACCTGCTCTAGCGGTCTCGAGTGCCTTATGCCTAAAAATCCCCCCCCCCCTCTTCCTTCCCCCGGTCCTGTGGGGCCGGTTAGGTACTGCTATAGCATGCCAGTGGTTTACAGGGGGGGGGGGGGGCGGCGGGGGATATGGGGTGTTTGGACATCCCTGTGTATCCCCAGGTCGTTACTAATGGGCCCTGGCCAATAAGTGGGCTTTGGGTCCGGCGCTGGGGGTTCTCCGGTGTGTACTGGGGCTCCGGTTGCTTTCTGGGCATGTGTCCCTGGGTGATTCCAGGTTTTCCCTTGCTGTACGACCGCCCCCTGAGGGCATATTGGGTCCCAAGTGGTTTGCTTGTGGACTTATGGAGTTATACGCCCGTTTACTGGTGGGGATTCATTTCACATGCCTTGGCCCAAAGGGCGCCTCAGTGAGCACTACGTGCTATGTGACCTAGCTTCCTGAGGGCTTCACTGTGTATAAAAATGTACAGTCACCTGCACTCCCTTGACTACTGCCGGGAAGTGAAGCTACTTCGCTTCGAACGTGCCCCTCACACTGACGCTGGGTTTCGTTAACACACGTATGCTGGCTTAGCCCTGCAAAGGGGGAGAGGCAGTCGATACAATGTCTGCGTGATTGGGTTCACTTTCACCATTCGGTGTGTGTCGTATGTTTGCCTGCCTTGTTTTCTGCCATTTTCCGAGACACGCGTGGCAGATGCGACGCATTCACTCTGCCACGGGGCTGCATCCCCGTGTCAGCGGCGCGCTTCCTGGCCTTGCGCTGCGCCTAGCCGGGGTAGTGAGCCTCGGCGTGGGTCTGAGGCGCCAGACTCGGGAGGGCTTGAACTTCTGTGATGCTGAGCCTTCTGGTCTCCTCATACAGAATTGCGTATTACGTTGGCTCTCACACTATGGAACTTCGGTTTTACGAAGCCTTGCAGCACCTACCTTGTCGGTCGGCGGGTCCTCGGGGCTCGGCTGGTCGGGTACGGGTGTTTGGTCTGCAGCCTCGGTTCGACGGCGCTGGTCGCTTCCGCCTCCTGACGGGGTTTTCGTCCTGGGTCCCGCGGCTGGTTGCAGCGCGGGGATTGGCTTCGGGTGTCTCCCGCCTCTTGGGGGCGGGGCGTCGCTCGGACAGGTGCGGCCTCTGTCTCGACCAGGGCTGCTGGTTCGCCTGCAGGCGGCAGGCGCGGCGGCACGCGGAGCGGGGCTGACGCCCTGAGGAGGGTCCGAGGCGCTAGAACGCGCAGGTGAGGCTTTTGCCGTTGGTGGGCCTGCCCCCACGAAGGGTCCGTCCCTGCAGGGGCGGTGATGTGTGTTTGCTGGCGGTTCCACCGGATCCGCAGTCTGCCGTACTAGGGCGGCTCTGCTGAGGCATGGCGGGGGGTCAGTCATCCGGGGGGCCCGTGTTTCCCCCGTGGACGGTACCTGTTGCGTCACACTACAGGAGGCCGTAATCTACCTCTTTATGTCCTGGCCTCTCTTCCGTCACCGGCGACGGAGCCTCCCCTTCCGGAGGGGCTCGCTGCGGCTGCTTTTTTTGGTCCGTGGACTTGTGCCTTCGGCGCGGACAGCCCTCACAGGCCGGGGTTCGAATCCGGCCTGGGCTGTAGTAACGGTCCCCCGCCACGGGCTTCTGTGCACGGATGGCGTGTTTTTGTCGCATACACGGCCCCCACGAGGCTTAGGAAGCCTTGCCGTCCGCCTGAGGGGCGTCTCTCTGGGGGTGCCTGAGGGTACCCCTGCGGCATTGGGCCGTTCCGCCCTGTAGGCGCCTGGTCGCGTTCGCTCTCAGTGAATGTGCTGGGTCGGGCCTGGTTGGTCCACGGATGGGCGGCCTGGGCATGCCGGGTGTTGTGGGCTTTGGGCATTCGTTCCGGCGCCTTGAGACCCTTGGGGGTGTTGTGCGCTTTTCTTGGGTCGCTTACGCGACAGACGTTTTAGCATGGCCCCTGTGCGGGTGGTCGCGCGCCAGGTTGTGGACAGCGGACCCTGAGGCAGAGGTCTTGCCCGGGATCCCCGCCTAGCCGGGTCTGGGGCTCAAATATTCCACCGACCGGTTTATCCTCGCCTCGGTGCCTATTCCTGACTTGGAGTCCCACTCTGCGACTCGGGGCAATTGCTTGCTTATTCGCCTGGAGGGCCCCCACATCGCTAAGGCTGCCTGTCCTCCACATTGTGGGTGCCCGAGAGTGGAGGCCCCTCAGGGAGTGCCTGGGGGGTTCCACAGCGACGGTGTCCGGTCTTGCGGTTTTCCGCGGGATCCTCCTCCTCGGAAAGTTAGTGGTGCTCGCTTCGGCTGCTCATATTATAAAGATGGACGTATTGCGTTCCTTATGCATTCTCCTTACCTTGTCTCGCCTGTGGTTCTTTTCTGGGCCCATGGGTGGGGACTGGGCTCCTGCCCCGCCTGGTGGAGCTTCTTCGCCGGGTAGGGGGCCTGGGTGTTCCCTGGGTGAACGTTTGGTCCTTCTCGGCCTCGTCGTTTGCGTGGGTGAGAACGTCTTGTCAGCGGTGTCTCTCCCCCGTCGACTCCCTGCACGATGTGTGGTGGGCCCTTCGGCCCCCGTCTCGGGCTTGTCCTCCTGCGGGGGCGTGTACCTGGTCCCGGTTCTTCCCTCTGGCTCTTTCGGCGGGGTTTGGCCGGGGCGTTTGGGGGTCGTTGGGATCTCCTGCTGTCTCGCAGCTCCTCGTGCTTCGGGGGTTGCTGGCAGTCCTCCTGGCCGGCCGCCTTGGCACCTGTGCTTCGTTGTCCCCATGTATTGGCCGTGCTCGCATCGGCCACTCATGTACAGATGTTGGAACACTTCGGAGGAGATTGGCGTGGCCCCTGCGCAAGGTTGTCTCGCTTATTCGTGAGGCGTTCCGTAAAACGGGTCAGTCGCCCTGGGTGGGTCGGTGTCACCGGTCCTGTCCCTTCGGGCCACCCTTCCCCCGGGGTCCGGCTCTGTGGCGGCGGCTCGACTGTGTCGGAATTCCCTTCGTTGCCTTGTCTCGCCCTGACCCCGGTGGTGTTTCGGCGCCTGGTGCCTCGGCTCGGTCTGCCTCCGGTGGATAGGTTCTGGGAGGGGGACTCGGCCCTCCTGCCCGGGTTCTGCTCCTCCTTCCGGGTCCTTATTGCCCGGTCTTTCACGTGGCCTTTCGGTCTGATGTCCGCGTTTCCCCCGTGCCCTCTGATTTCGCGGGTCCTCGGCTGGATTCGCTTGGGCAGGGCCGGGGTGCTCCTGGGTGCTCGACCCGGCTGCGCATGGACTTGTTTTGGGGTGATGTGCCTGGCACCCGCGCGTGGTTGCCACGCATGTCCGGGGGCATTCCTGTTTTTGGCTCCCGGCGGGGTCCTCCGCCCCGGGTTCCCTCTCCTTGGGCCGAGTTGGCGATTCGAGCCACTTGGCCGTTCCCGGATCTTCCCGTACAGTGATTGGGTCCCCTGCTCTCGGCGCCGGTGTTGGGCCGGCTCTTGTCGGCTGGCCTGCCTCCTTGTGCAGGCCTGGTTCTGGAGCGGAGGAGGCTGCCTGGTCGGGGGTTGTGGCTTTGCTGCTGGGTTCCCGTGGTTGTTCCAGTGCTCGCTCCGGCGGCACGTATACATGATTTGGAATGATACAGAGAGGATTGCCGCGGCTCCGGCGCAAGGAGGTCCCGCAATATCGTGGAGCGTTCCATGTTAGTGGAGCTGTGTGGCTCAGGGGTTGGAGGCGACTGTCCTGGTAGCTGAGATTGGTCCTGGACCTGGGTTCAGTTCCCCGCCTCGGTGGGTCTTGGGCTTACATACTCCCATGGACTCGAGCATTCTCATGCCGGTGCCTACTCGTCTCGCGTGTTCACACTCTACAACTCTGGGCGGATGCTTGCTTAATCTCCACTTGGGCCCCTTGCGGCGGGATGCCTGACTCTCACCTTGTATCCTGCTGGGGTTATCTCACAGGGGAATACCAGGGCGGGTTCCCAAGGCACGCACCTTGTTGCCTTTGGGTGATGCGTGCGCTGTGCGCATCGCAATACACTTGCATACTCCCTCTCTCGTTCTACGAGCTCTTCGGGGTCCGCCCTTTTGGGCCTCGGCCCTCGTTGGCTCTGCGGTTTCTCGCCTGTCAGGTGTCCCTGGTGACGATGGTGTCTGCTGGGCGGATGGGCGGATGGGGGTGCGGGGGTCGTTCCTCCGCTCCCCGCCCTTCTTGCGGGTTTTGCCGGACGGGGTTGTTCCTCCGGCATGTCCCCCGTGTCCTTCCCGGGGTCCCTTCCCTGGGGCCTCGGACTCAGGTGGTATCTTTACCGCTTTTTTCCGGCCAACGTGGTCCCTCCCTTGTCCGGGCTGGTTGTTCGGCGTGCTGTTTTGGCTTCTCTTAGCCGCACGTTTTATTCCTTTCCCGGTGGGATGACCTGTGTTATGCCTTTTGGGCCCGGTTCGTTCGGGCCGCTAGCCCTCGTTCCTCCTTGGCTCGCGGGCTTACACAGGCTGGCAACCCTCCCTACGCTTCGCTGGGTTCGGTGGATCCGGCGGGGGCCCAGGGTCGGTCCGCGAGGTGTGGCTCTGTTCCCTGGGCCCCCTTAGTGGGTGTCTCCTCTGTGGTGTTTTTATCTGTCTTCGGCGTGGTTGTCCCCCGCCTGGTACCTGGGTCTCTAGCAGTCCCGGGGGGACTTCGCTGGGGCCGTTCTGAGTACTGGAGCTGCGACTCCTGGTTGGCCTCCTTTTCCTGGAGGTCTTGATTTCAGGTTTCCTGTGGTCCCTGTTTTCTTTTCGGTTGTTTTACATCAACTTTGGGTTGGTTTCTCTGCATCACCGTGTGGTGTTGTTGTTCTGGTGGTCAATGAAGCCTTGTTGGCTTGGGTATTGGCTCACTTTGTAACTCAGGGGGCGAGGAAGACTAACGAGGAGGTAATGCCCCGGTTACTTACCGGTAATCTTCATTACTCCGAGTATAGTCTTCCTCGCCACATGAGTTCCCTCCCCCCCTCCCTGTCTGGCTATCGGCTTCATTGTTTGCTTGGTAGATCAGGCTGATTGGTTGGGCCGGCCCGCCTCTTATAGAGGTCAGGTGGGACTGGTCGGCCATGTTGGGAGGGGGTGGGAGGTGGTTTCTTTTTGCTTTGGAGGGTTCTGTTGTGGAGCTAAAGCTCACTTTGTAACTCATGTGGCGAGGAAGACTATACTCGGAGTAATGAAGATTACCGGTAAGTAACCGGGGCATTATCCTCTATCTTCTCGGAACTGCTGTGATCCGTAAATTGAAATTGGAGTAACTGGAATGGTTTTCAATCTGTTCTTGGTTGTCATGAGGTGCTGTAATTTCTTTCTTCAATAGTGCTGTTTGCTGACTGGTTGCATAAAGTGTGTCTTCGCAGCTTAAGATCCATTGTTCTATTTCCTCAATCTTCTCAGCTAATTGTTCCGTTTAGGTCTCTATTCTAACTAAGTGGCCTTTAATATTATTTGCCATATTGGACTATGGTTGATTCACTGATTTAATTTTACCCAAGATTTCATCTAATAATAGCATTATTTCCCTAGACCTGCTTCCTTTTCTGAAGCATAGGAAGATTGAATTGAAGACGTTTAATCATTCAGAGAGCTCGCAACGCTCGCCCAGCTGTTGCCTCCACATTGTTTGTTGCCTATTCCGTAGGTTGATTTCAAACTTAGCTTCTATTGGAACAACGGAAAATCCTCAGTTATCTTGTTTGCAGCTACATCTAGAGGGAATATCTATCTGTATATTGTTCCATATTTGTAGTGGACAAAGATTCCTTTGACATAGTGGCCTCTTGCTGACAGAGGGGGCTTAACCTGTTTGATGGAACGGACCCAGGAAGCTTCCCATTTTCTGTAACTAATTCAGTATCACTTTGGAGGGTATCAGTCACCGCAGCCACTTTGGCCACCTCGACGACAATGAACAAGGTTTCCCGTGGCGTAGCTTGAAAAGACAGAATGAGCTGTCTGAAGTCCCCCTTTAGAATCCTTCTTTTGTCTGTAGGGCTGGTGATTGTGTGGCCATAACTGCATTCTTTTTTGGTTAAACAATTTTTGTTAAGAAGAAGAAAAGAAAAAGAAAAACATAACGCAATGTCAAAACAATAAGCGGGTCTAGAGTATTGCTTGTACACAGTGCATTGAAGACACTTTCTAAAGAGTGCAATACACACCCCTCCGTTTAAACATGGCGAGAATGTCCATTACATCCACCAAGCTGCCGAAGGCGCGCCAAAGGAAAGCCCGTCTGCGCCCGTCCGCGCCAAGTACGCGACAGGCGCAGGAAAGACTGGACATTCACATCCTACTCCAATGTATCAGGCAAGCGAACTCCGAAATCTTAACACTGCAAGCAGTTGTCCTTGTAGTATTGATATGGATAAGATAAGGGGGCAATTTTCATGTAGGCTTTGTAGCTGGACCTCTCCCTGGTCCCCAGTCGAGACAATAGTTTCTCTAACTAACACTGTCGTTGATATTCTAAATTTTAAAGGCGGGTTGATTAACGCCCGTTCCATGTGTGGCCATAGCCAAGACATTAAAGACCTAATCCTCGATTTAGACTTGAATTGCCTTTTCATAACTGAAACATGGTTAACTGACAGCAGTAACCCAGATCTAGCAATAGCCCTTCCAACCGGTTACACCATCTTCAGGCAGGATAGATTGAAGGGGAGAGGAGGAGGAGTGGCTGTGGTGCTGAGAAACCACATGAAGTGCCACACTTTCAATTTAGGTCCCCTCAGAGGAGTAGAAGGACTGGTTTTTTCTATTAAGTTAAATGAGAACTCCTCCTTCTCAGGAGGCTTAATTTACCGCCGCCCAGGCAGTGCAACTATGCTCTTAGAATCGCTTATTGACTCTTTAGGGCACCTCCTTCTTCGTTACCCTCATTTTACATTACTGGGAGATTTTAATCTGCAGCTGGAATCCAAATCGGATATGCAGGCACTTAATTTTCATCAGACCTTGGAGATTTTTAACTTACAGCAAAGGGTAACACAGCCCACACATCAAGCAGGACATACCCTGGATGGGGTATGCTCTAATTTTCCCTTTCTGGAAATCCAGACACCTGTCCCACAAATTTGGACAGACCATAGTCTGATTCCTTTTTGCATCAGAGCATCACGCCCTCAGAACTCAGTAAAGTTTAGTCAACATTCAGAGAACTATGTTAACTGGACAATGGTCGAGGATAGCTTCAAGCTCAAACCCATCATTCAGACACAGATCCCCAGCCTGTCCGGAGACGTTGAACAAGACTCTAAATGCTTTCACAATTGAATGCAGCAAGAGATTAAAGAACGTGCCCTACCTAAACGCCCCCGGGGAAGGGAGAAAAGAGGGAAGATAAATGCCCCCTGGTTCACACCAGAACTAGCCAAATCCCACCTACTATGTAAGAAAAGTGAACGCAACTGGCGCAAAATTTATGATCCTGCAGATAGAAGCCTTTATATCCAGCAGAGGAAATTATATCTTTGCAGTATTAAAATCGCCAAGAAAGAATATTTCATTAACGCCATCAAAGAAGCAAAACAAAAACATAAAACGTTGTTCTCCATTGTTAAGACTTTCACACATCCAAGAGCCTTACAGCCAGAAATCCCACCATCCCCAGAACTCTGCAACCAAATTGTGGACTTCTTTGAGAAAAAAATTGACTTAATACAAAAGGACTTTCCGGCCCCTCAAGTCTTTCAGTTATCCGGCCCCCGGATTATGGAGAAAACATGACTGGCAGTCTTAGAACCTTCACACGCTGGTGGGGAAGTGTGGCTCAATGATTAGAGTGGCAGACCCTGATGCAGAGGTCTAGCCTGGGACCAGGGTTCAATTCCCCGCCTCGGTGGGCCTTGGGCTAAAAATTCCACGGACCTGATAATTCTCGCCTCGGTGCCTATTCCAATCATGGAGTCCCACTCTGCAACTCTGGGCAATAGCTTGCTTAATCTCCACAACGGCCCCCACAACGCTAAGGATGCCTGGCCTCCACGTTGGGGGTGCCCAGGAGTGGACGCCTCACCAGGAAAGCCAGGATGGGTTCCACTGCGGTATTCGTACAAGCGCCTTGAGACCCTTGCGGGTGAGTAGTGCGCTATACAAGTATCAATTTACATTTACACCGGTCACACTATCCCAAACTCGTGAAGTAATTCTGGCGTGCAAATCGGGCGCCCCTTCTGATTCCTGCCCCCCACGAATTCTCCATCAGTTAATTGATGTGGTTAATCCCATCATAAATGGGATTGTAAACGCTTCTCGCAATACAGGCGTAGTTCCAGGAGAATAGAAACAAGCAGTCGTGAAACCTCTCATGAAAAAACTCAATAAACCCACCACAGACCTCGCCAACTTACGTCCAATCTCAATCCTCCCAGTTCTGGGTAAGATTACCGAACAGATGGTCTACAAAGAGCTAAACAGCCATGTAGAAACATATTATGTCCTTCATCCCCAACAATCGGGTTTCCGTTCACATCATTCTGCGGAAACGGCTCCGATCGAACTTACCAATTCTATAAAACTACTGCTGGATCAAGGAAAGAACGCCGTTCTGATTTTATTAGACCTCACAGCAGCGTTCGCCACCATCTCCCACTCAATACTGATAGGTAGACCAAGAGACATTGGAATTTCAGATGTAGTACTGGCGTGGATAATCCCGTTTTTGACAGATAGATCGCAAACCATTGCATTGGGTCCTTTCCTTTCCAAAGAAAAAAAGGTGTTGTCTGGAGTTCCTCAGGGCTCCATTTTGAGCCCATTATTATTTAATATCTATATGGTTCCTCTCATTTCCTTGATTCAGTCATACGGCATACTTGTGACATCGTATGCCGATGATACTCAACTCATTGTACCCCTTGACAAGAACTCCACCAATGCCGAAAAAAACCTTAAGAACTGCCTTAAGGATGTCTTTCTTTGGATGGAAAAACCATCTTAAATGCAATGCCAATAAGACAGAGATTCTTCCTTTGGGGAAACAATCCTCAATTCTGTCCTAGCAAATGGTGGCCGGAGGATTCCCCTGCTCTCCCACAGGCTGTGGTGTCAGCGAGAAATCTGGGTGTCTTATTTGACACTGAGCTATCATTTGATCAGCATGCGAGGAATGTGGCAGGAAGTTGCTTTAGCATCATAAAATCTCTAAAGAAGTTTTTTGACTTCCTGCCCACTGACTCAAGAAAGGCGGTGACAGTGGCTTTAATCCTCGCCCGCCTTGATTATTGTAATGGCCTGATGGCAGGTGTTAAAAAAACGACACTGAAAAAACTCCAGAGCGTGCAACATGCAGCAGCCAGACTCGTATTAAAATTACCGAGGTAATCTTCAGCGTCGGCTGCTTTGAAGACCCTTCACTGGCTACCTCTGCATAAGAGGATACTGTTTAAAATCCTGATCATCGCCTTTCGTGCATTTAACAGCACAGACCCGAAGTATCTCATCAGGCAATACCCCCACTATAACCCTACCAGGACGTTACGATCTTCAGGTGACAACCTGATAGAGCTGGCCAAATTTAATTATAAAACCAAGGGGGGTAAGACCTTAACCTTCCTGTCCTCCAAAGCCTGGAATACAATGCCCAAGAACCTCAGATTTCTGATTCAGGAAAGCCAGTTTAGGAAGCAACTCAAAACCTGGATCTCCAACCTTCCAGATGACTATGTAATGGCTGCTATCTAGTTTTTGTACTTGTAATTGTTTGCACACTGTCTCGTCAGTGCCAGGATGCTCCTTTCGGAGCGATAGTTGCGCTTTACGAATACACAATACAAATACATACAAATTACACAAACAATAAAATGTACACACTTGATATGCATAGCAGTTGACTCTTAGTAATCGAGCAATCACCCTATTCAATACTGGGTGTGGGCACATGGTCGAGCTCAGGGACGTCCAGTAATGCATGTAGTTCACGCTGCAATTCAACTGTAGGAGATACACAGGTAGTGCCCCTATATTTATTCCACCTCCCCCATTTATGGTCCCTTTTCCTAGGGCACCCCCTATGTTTGAATACGTCCTTCTCAGCAACCATTGCTCTTTCCATGTCCACTGCACAGTCCCGCCTGGTTGAGGCCACCCCCACTCCCCACTTTTGTGTAATGTTACGTTTGGCGATAGCTCACCCTAGTGAGGCCCATGTTTTCTCCATTTGTGTTAATTTTGTGGCAGCCCATACATTTAGAAGACACAGCTGGGGAGAGGCCGTCAGAGTCTTGCCATCCGCTCTTTCCATCTGTTCAGTAAGCCTGTCCCAGTATTGTTGCACTATTGGGTAATCCCATTAGATATGAAAAAAGGTTCACTGCCGGAGACACAGGGGGTCCGCCCGCCTACCCAATTTGGCCAGAATCTTAGCATCCAAGTATACACAGTGGAGAATCTTCAATTGGACCAGGTGCAATCTCATGAGGATAGTCACTAGTAGGGGAGAAGCCAGGGAGTCACGCCAATCCTCCTCATCAAACTCCCCTATGTCTGCCTCCCAGTGTTGCCGCAGGCGCAGCATGGGGTCCGGGCGATTGTTTAGTAGCTTTTTGTATGTGAAAGATATGGCCTTTTTAGGCATAAGGTCTAGTATCAACCTGCCCTCCAGCGGAGAGGACTCAGGCAGAGGGACATCCTTGGTTAAAGCCGCTGTGACTGCATGGCTAATCTGTAAATACCTGAATGTCTCGGTGTGAGCTAATTGACATTTGGTCTGTAGGTCAGCAAAAGTGGCCAGCTTTCCCTTCACCCACATGTACCCCACTGTTGAGATGCCTTTCATGTCCCACTTGTCAAACCAGGGGCATTTACTAAGTTGACCCAGTATGTCTGGTTCCCAAAGCGGTGTAGCTTTCGTAAGTTTATTATGCCAGCCCCATTTCTTATTTATTCCATACCAGATCTCCATGTGCAGGCAGTGGGACCTGTGAGGTTAAGCTTACGGGGATTTGAGTAAAGTGCCCTATTGTAGTCCCCCTCCCCAAGAGCCAACGATCCGTGCGAAAATTGGTGTTGTCGTATTCCCCATGTACCCATTTGTTAATGGCAACCAACTGGGACGCCTGATAATAAAGCTGCATGTCAGGTAATACAATATGCCCATCATACCATCCCATAGTCAGTTTTTCCATGGCTATGCGTGGGGCCCGACCATCCTACAGCAGCTCACGCACCACGCTGTAAAAACTGGCAAAATAAGTGTCAGGAATCGGATTGGGGTGTTCTGCAATGCATATAGGAAATGCTGCAGTGCCAACATCTTGAACTGTGCCACGCTTTCCAGGAGAGTAAGAGGGAGGAATCGCCAATGCTTAACATCGGAGCAGTGTCAGGGTTTCCAGCAAGTTTGTTTAGAAGAATAAGGTCGGGTTTGGCGTAATAAAGATACCAAGGTATTTGAAACCCTGGGCTTCTACTGGTATGTCATAGCTCCTAGGATTGTATGGAGGTGCACCCCACAGCACATAAAGTTGGGACTTAGTCCAATTAATTGCATACCCCGAGTGGGCTCCAAAAATATGAAAAACTTAGAGGACCTGTGAGAGGGACCGCGAGGGCGAGGCCAAATATAGGAGAATGCCATCTGTGTACAGTGAAATACGGTCTTCGTGATCCTCTGCCCATCTCAGCCCTTTGATCCCAGGGTCCTCCCTGACCCAAAAAGCTAAGGGCTCCAGCACCAGGGCAAAGAGCAGGGGTGATAAGGGACCCCTGTCTAGTGCGTCTCTGCAGCGGGAATTGCCAAGAGACGTGATTATGTACGGTCACATGAGCGTTCGGTTGGGCATAAAGCAGTTGAATCCACTTGATAAATTTGGGCCCAAATCCCATCCTTGTCAGTACAGCAAAAAGAAATTCCCACGACCCCATGCAGTCTCCTCAAATTCAAGGCTGTGTTCCTCCCTGGCATAAACCCAGACTGATCTGGGTGCACCAGCTCGGTGATGTAAGGAATGAGCCTGCTGGCCAATAGTTTAGCTAAGATTTTTGCCTCCACCGCGATAAGTGATATGGGACGATAGGTCCCACAATCACCCGAGGGTTTGCCTAGCTTGTGAATGACCACAATGGAGGCCATCCAGACATCAACCGGCAGAACCCAGACTTCAAAACTTTCAGTGTACATTTGCAATAGGTGGGCTGAGAGTTTGGAAGACACTGGCTTGAAGAATTCTATTGAGAGCCCGTTGGGTCCCATGGCTTTGCCGGACAGCACATCTTAAATTGCTTTCTGGATTTCGGCCTCCGTGATGTCGCTCTCCTGAGTGTCCCTGTCCTTTACAGACAGACAGGCAACTTTAATGGTTGACAGAAGGTCTGCCGCCATGGAGGACTGGGATGTCTCGGAGGACGTGTATACCAATGAGAAGTGAGAAGCAAATGTTTCAGCAATTTGCTGGGGATCAGTGATCGTGTCTCCATTGGCTCCACGTATTGAGGGAAGCCACCTAGATAACTGTTCTTTTTTCTCCAGCCAAGCCAAAAGCTTACCCGTCCTTTCACCATGTTCATATATCTTATGGCGAGTGGCGGTATATCTTGCTTTAGCGGCTTCCGTCAAAAGTTGGTCATAGTCAAGGCGCACCATTGCTAGCGAATGTTGTGCATCAGAGGTGCAAGTCAGGGCTCTTTCCTTGGTCAGGATCTCCTCCTGAAGCTCCGTAATGCGCTTGGTAATTTCCCTTTTATGGCCGATCATCAGCGCCAGGGCTCTGCCCTTTATGACGGCACCGAACGCCCATCACAACATACAGGCTGTGGTAACCAATCCGACATTCTCCTTAAAATAACAGTCAGCTTCTGTGAGTAATGTTTCCCTAATGTGTGGCATCTTAAGGGCCATGGGGTTTATCTTGAGAGTAGTGTGACGTTTGGGCAGTCCGAGGGTGAGCGTCGCTAAGACTGGGGAATGGTCAAAGATTCCTCATGAGCAGCATCTATATTCAGTGAAGACCTGTATATCCTGGGCATGCCTGGACATGTGGTCAATGCGTGATTGACTGTTGTGAGCCACAGAGTGAAATGTAAACTGAGTGGTGGCGGGATTAAGCCATCTCCAGATATCCACCAAGTCCACAGCGGACAGGAACTCAGTCAGTTGAGACCCCCAAAGGGGTCCCTGTGAGGCAGGAGGCGATCCCTGCAGCCGTCCACAGTCTGGCGAAAGTCCCCCCCAGCACCAGTAGCCCTAGGGGCAAATCGAGCAAGAAAGTTCCAAGATCGCGCAGTGTAGAACGCTGCAGCCCAGGGGGACGTAAATAGATATGACGTTGAGAGTCTGCCCCTCCCAGGTGCCATAGAGCGCCACATATCTGCCCTGGTCATCCAACCAAGCCCAGCGTATTATAAATGAACAACCCCTACATAGAAGCACACAAGCCCCACGTGAACCAGAAGTGAACCCTGAGTGAGCGACCAACCGATATCCCCATCTATTCAATGCCCCATACGAGTTGCCTTCTAACAATATCCGACACCTTGCGCTTCAGGTACTGGAGAACTATGCCTAAAAAGAACACATTTTCCCTTAGTCCACTATACAGTAAATTGTCATGCAATCATAAACCTAACCACTTTAGGCCAAAATACGTAAAAACACTTTATTATTACAAAACTATAGTAGTCGAGCTCATTATACAACACATTTTTTCATCATGAAATACATTCATATTCATGTGTCAATTTCCAGATTGTGCCTCAAGCAAAGCGCAATCTGGAAATTGACACATGAATAGTGAAATACTGATGTTTGCAATGTATTAACACATGTTTCAAAGAAAAAAAGAACAGATGTGCATTTGTGATTTGACAATTAGTTTAGGTCTTACATTTTGTGTTGTCTTGTGTCTATTGATTATAATTGATTATTCGTGGTATCAGGAATTTGTATGAACTTTATTAACGGATTCTGATTTTTATATTGCACTGTTAGTTTTTATCTGTAAAATGTATTTCATGATGAAAAAATGTATTGTATAATGAGCTCGACTACTATAGTGTTGTAATAATAAAGTGTTTTTACGTATTTTGTCCTAAAGTGGTTAGGTTTATGATTGCATGACAATTTGATGTATAGTGGACACACAAGGACACAGACACAACCACACACAACCACACACACAAACACCCAACCAGACAACCACACACACAACCACACACCACACCCAACCACACACACAAACAACCACACGCACAACCACACAAACACACAAGCACACACACAGCCACACACACAAACACACACACACATACACAACTACACACACACACAACCACACACATACAACCACACACAACTACACACATACAACCACACACAACCACACTCACACACAACCTCACACACAACCACACACACCCACACACACAACCACACACACACACCCTCACACACACACACACAACCACATACACAACCACACACACACAACCACACACACAACCACACACCCACATACACAACCACACACACAACCACACACAAAACCACACACACAACCACACACACACAACCACACACGCAACCACACACACAACTACACCCACAATAGCACACAACCACACACATAACAACACACCACACCCAACCACACACACAACCACACACACATAAACACAAACACAACCACACACACACAACCACACACAAACAACCACACACACAACCACACACACACAACCACACACACAAACACACACAACCATACACAACTACACACACACACACACACACAACCACACACATACAACCACACACACAGCCACACACACAACCGTACTCACACACAACCACACACACAAACCCACACACACACAACACCCAAACACAACCACACACACAACCACACCCTCAGCCACACAACCACACACACAAACAACCACACACAAGCACACATACAAGCACACACACACACAACCACACACACAAACACCCAACCACACAATCACAAACACACACAACCACACACACAACCACACCCAACCACACACACACACAACCACACACAACCACACACACACACAACCACACACAACCACACACAACCAGAACCAAACACACAACCACAACCACACACAACCACACACACAACCACACAGAAATCCAAACACACAACCACACACACAACCACACACACAAACACACACAACCATACACAACTACACACACATGCACACACAACTACACACATACAACCACACACAACCACACACACAACCACACACACACAACCACACACACAACCACACACAACCACACACACAAACACACAACCACAACCACGCACACAACTAGACACACACAACCACACACGCATAACCACACACACATTCAGACACATAAACACACACAACCACACACAACCACACACAACTACACACACACACAACCACACACATACAACTACAGACCCAACCACACACATACAACCACACACACAACCACACACACAACCATACACACAACCACACCCACACACACACACAATCACACACACACATCCACACAGACACAACCACACACAACCACACAACAACACACAACCTCACACACAACACATAACCACACACACAACCTCACACAGAACCACACATACACACACAACCACACACACAAACACACACAACCACACAAACACACAACCACACACATACAACCACACACCCATCCACACACATACAACAACACACACAACCACACATACAACCACACACAACCACACACACAACCACACCCACACATACACACAACCACACACACAAACACACACACAAACACATACACACACAACGACACACACAACCACACACACAACCACACACACACCACACACAACCACACACACAACCACACCCACAACTACAAGTACACACAGAACCACACACACAACCACACAGACACAACCACACACAACCACACGACACACAACCGCAACCACACACAACCACACACACACAACCACACACACAACAACACACCCAACCACACCATCAGTGCACACTTTCACCAGACACAGACACCACCGGCCGCCAGTGCACACTTTCACCGGGCACAAACACCACCAGCCGTCAGTGCACGCTTCCACCAGGCACACAACACCTGATGGCAGTGCACGCTTTCACCAGGCACACACACACCACCATCCGTCAGTGCACGCTTTCACCAGGCACACCACCAGCCATCAGTGCAAGCTTTCAACAGGCACACACACACCACCAGCCGTCAGTGCACACTTTCACCAGACACACACCACCAGCCATCAGTGCACACATCAATTGATAACGCATCCACAATTAACTATTGTAGCAATCGCAGTATGGTGCACTTTACTTTTAAACATATTCATCTAAAGCGCAGCATGCCACCATTGCTACAAAAATAAATACACATTTTTTTGGCCTACAATTTATAGACTTTTATTTCAATTGGTGTTGCAATATTTAGCAATGCCAATAGCTCACACTTAATTAATGTGAGACCTATTGCATTGCAAATGCTTGTTTAATAGTGCACTTATGGAGCGAACAATAGTGGAGAAATCAGGAATGAACTTGGAATAGTATTCACAAAGTCCTAATCAATACTTAACACCACACTTATCAGATGGAGCAGGAGCATTGGTGATGGCTTCTAATAAACCAGCCTTGGAACTCACACCTATGTGGGAGACAATATGCCCAAGGTATTCCACCTTATCACAAGCAAACTCAAATTTTTCAGATTTCAGAGCTGCACTATTCTCCTTGAATAAGGATAAAACCTTATGAAGAACAATATCATGAGCTTTGGTGTCCTTTCCAAACACTAGAACATCATCTTGAAAAACCAAGACGGACTCTAAGTCTCGAAGAATGTTGCTCATAACATTTTGGAAAATAGAGGCAGCAGTAGCTAGTCCAAAAGGCATTCTGCGACAATGAAAGGTGCCTAAGGGGGATATCAAAAGCTGTGAGGTATCTTGATTCAGAGTGGGGCTCCACCTGATGCTACGCACTTGCCAGATCAAGCTTGGAGAAATACTTATCTCCCTAGGTGGCAGGAAACAAATCATAAATGTTAGGTAGGGGATGCGAATCGACCCATTTTTCCTTAATGAGGGATCTCAAGTCAACACAGACCCTGAGTTGACCATTCTTCTTGCGGGCCACCACCAAGGGAGAAAGCCACAAGGAGGACTCGGCAGGTTCCATGACACCTTTGGCACACAATTCCTTTAGCTCCTTCTCCAAATCTAACCTAATGATGAAGGGCACTCCCTTAAGTTTGTGTTTGACAGGTGTAGTGTTGTGCTTGAGACCTACATTTCTTTTTTCAGATTCAGCACAAATTCAGAAATGGGCTAAACAAAAAACGTTTTAAACAAAATGCAATAACATCAACATATTCATCCATCTTGACATTAACTTTTTATTATTTCATTTCTTTTATCAAAATTATTTGTATTTCTTTTTTCCACTTTACACATAAAATTATTATAATCAACATATACACATATTCTTACAAAATGATGACATTGTCATATATGAACATTAAATAACCCCAGGTAGAGAGACAACAAACAACCTTTCAACATAACTTTCATTACAGCACACCCCTTCCACTCCATTCACACCACATTCATCACTGCATACATCTGGAAAATAGGAGACAATAGTTTGTTTTTTGGTCTCCATGACCATTTAAGGCTACTGCAATTAGCAGGATCCGAATAGCATAGATTGACGTGTTTCGGTGGCTTGAGGTGGAAATAGACACTACTTTCCTCAGGACCTGCCAGATATCAGACCACAATCGCTCAACCCAGGGGGAACTCACAATGTTTCTCCGCTGACACCTTATTGCTATACTCGCTGTGCCACAAGTTTTATTTATACTGCATTCTCAACAGTCTCCAATTTGTTGTGTGGCAAATATATAAACAAGGAATGGGTATTTAGATCGCACAAAAGAAGAGAACAGTCCTTTGCCTTTAATTGCGATATATATTTTACCTTTAATGCCCCTCCCTTTAAAAAACATTTTATCTTCGAAAAATCCTAGAAGATCGATCTTCCGCCCTTCGTAGGACACTGGAGAATGGTCTGGAGGAGATAACTCTATGGAATCTCCCCACGTTTCTTCAAATAACTTATTGGTTATCATCGTGATGCTGGTACCTGAGTCTACAAGTTGAGGACTTTATCTCCCACACCAATATCAACAACAGGATCTATACATGTTGCGGGATCACCTTCAATGGCTTCAGACGAAGAACTAATATGCTCATTCACATCTTGCAAAGAATTATCACTATCTTCACGAATTACAGAAATGACTTCAGAATCACTTTCGCAGTCAGAATCAACAGTGCACACAACAGGTTTTTTTTTGTTTTTCCTTTTCAGGTAAACCTTGGCAAAGTGCCCTACCCTTTTGCAGTAATTGCACGTGACAGAGATGGCAGGACATCTCCCATTCTTAGTATGAGGGGTATTACCACATCTAAGACAAATATTGGGATTAATTTCTTCAGGCTTTACAGACTTGGAAAAACCTTTGGTAACAGCACTCTTGACCTTGGTATTTGGTTTGCCACTCTTAACAACATTAACTCCTTCATTGGTCTTATCAGTACTTTTGTCCTCAAGTTCTTTTAAATATGTCATAGAGATCTCAATGCTTTTAGCAATTTTTAATGTCACGTCAAGAGTGGGATCGCTTAGACTCAAATGTTTTTGTCTAATGCTTTTGTTTCTGCATTGACAATGAAATTGGTCCCTTATGAACTGGCCTGTAAAGTTCTCAAATTTGCAGACTGCAGCTAGTCTCCTCAAAGCAGAAATGTAAGAATCGACGTCTTCATCATCCATTTGTTTTCTTTTGAAGAATTTATGTCTTAAAGGCATAGGACAAGGCTGCTTAGCAAATATTTTTTTTAGTTTCAAAACAGTCTCGCAAAATTCATCAATACCATCACTTTCTTCTGGTATTAAATTGGGTAAATGCTTGAAAATAGATCTACTTCCGAATCCCAATGAGTGAAGAAGAAGACATTTCTTTCTGTCAGCGGTATATCTTGTTGCCCGTATAGCCCCTAAATAGGTTTCGAATGCGTTGAACCATATTTCCCATCGGACAGGAGGTGCGCCTGGAGTTTCCAGAAACGAAGGTGGTGGGTTTACAGCTTGCATGGTGCACATGTTTAATACACCAACAAATGACACACAGAGCAAGAATATGGAATGAAGGAGTGTGTGTGTCACAGTGACGACGCTGAACTAGAAACATAAAATGGTGAATTTGTCAACGTCAGGCATATTTGATGAAGAACTCATAATGATGAAGAAAGAAAAAATATATAATTCTAGAAGTTCTTAAAACCAGGAAGAATAAAACATGTTTGTGTATCACAGCGTAATACACCAACAATGGGTAGGACAGGGTGTACGTATCACCACTTTGTGAGCGAGTGAAAACGATATTATGGATGTTCTTGCACAGTTTGTTGTTTCAAAGTAAAGAAGTGGGTGTGCGTATCACCGCGTGGTACGTAAGAGAAAACATTGCTACAGGTTGGTTTAGATTATATATTGGGTGTGTGTATCACTGCGTAATACACAAGACACAAAAGAATGATGTTATTAAAAAAATGTTGTGGTCCAATACAAATGAAAAGGTGTGTGTATCACTGTGGGATATGCGATTGAAAATGTTGCTAAGTGTATACATGTGGAGTAGACTGCTTTGATGTAACAAAGTCGGTGTACTTATCACCGCTTGATGCGCAAACAAAGATAACACTGCAGGATTGCTAGAACAGTTGGCAGATCTGATACAACAAATGGGTGTGCGTATCACCGCGTGATGCGCAAACAAGCACAACACTGCAGTTATGCTGGAACAGTTGGCAGCTTCAATACAACAATTCAAAATTTGCACACATTCGTGACAAGAATTTTCAATTCTATTAAGGACATGGAGGCGAGGATTATGCTAGTCTCATTTCTTTATTTAGAAATGGCCAGCAGCCATGTAAAACTACAATACCCAGAAACACTTGGGTAACAACCATAGAGTCCGTGATATAAATAGCCATGAAGACAATCCCACTTCCTCTTTCTTTGGTGAAAAGTCAGTCAAGGATACCAGAATCAAAATATGGAAAGTCAATGCAGAAACAGCGAACCCCAATCCAGGGCAACGAAGGCAAGTGCAGCACTGCAAAGGCCGAAGGAAAAACAGGAAATACAGTCCTCAAAGGAGAAGGCAGGAACATCCATGCCACACTGGAGAGCTGTCACTTGGGATCAGATCCTGAAAAGAAAACACAGAGCCGTAAAAGACATCCGGTAAACAGGAATATTGCAAAGAAGGGTGGGTAGAAAAAACAGTGCAAGATAACAATTCAATATTAATCCAGTTCTGAGTATCGATCAGTAATTAATGCAATACAATGGGTGGGATAATCCTCGCCTCCTTGTCCTTAATAGAATTGAAAATTCTTGTCACGAATGTTTGCAAATTTTGAATTCTATTTCAGGACAGGAGGCTCTGATTATGCTTGTTTAAAGCTTATCCACCACAACAGAAGCAACATTAGCAATAGGTTTAAAGTAAAAAGTCTTGAAAACAGAATCCAAAGACCAGTCAGCGGCCTTCATAATATCAAACAAGGTGACTCCCAAAGTGAAGGCTTTAGAAGCCATGGCACCTCGTGCAGAATGAGCCCCAAACACAGACACATCAATGCCAGCTTCCGCCATAAGCCACCGTACCCATCTAGCCAACGTAGCCGGGGTAACGGGGCGAAAGGGCTTCTGCAACGCAATCAATAATTGACCTTGCATATCAGAGCGAAGAAGAGATGTACTTACCTCATAATCCTTAAGGCATTGGACAACACAAAGTTTTGGACGAGCAGGAACAGACGGGTAAGAAATGACCGTGGTATTGGTCTTGGTGCGCCTGGAGAGACGAAACGTAATGCCCTCAGGAGTGAAACTCCGTCCGGCTAGATCTAAAGCCTGGACATCTGACACCCGTTTGCAAGAAAGCAAACACAACAACATAGTAAGTTTGGCCGACAGTTGTTTCCGAGATAATAAAGAATTGAGCGGCCAAGCTTCCAAAAAACGCAAAACAATAGACACGTCCCACAATGAAACATATTTGGGACGTGGAGGAGTGGCTAGACGAATACCCTTGAGTACTAAAGGATGTTCCCCGACAGGTTTACCGTCCACTGGAAGGTGACCCGCAGAAATAGCGGAACGGAAATTGTTCACCGTGCGGTACGCCAAACCAGAAGAGGACAAAGATGCCAAAAAATTGACCATTAAAGAGACATCAGCTGATGTTGGATCAACTTGCCGTTGAGCACACCAATCACTACAACGTTTCCAGGAGCCTCTGTAACGTTTGTGAGTACCAGGGGCCCAGGCGTTGCTGATGAATCTGGCAGCGTCCGCAGAAAGGCCTGGGACCGGCCATCGTTCCCCGAAATCCGCCACGCCAGAAGAAGGAGAGAGCCTGACTGAATCAGAGGATGCGGATTCTGAAGCGGCACTAGCAGGAGATTCCACTTCTGAGGAAGAAGGAACGGTACTGCACAGGCCATTTCCAGGAGAACCGGGAACCACGGCTGAGCCCTCCACAGAGGAGCAATCTGAATCAACTCCGTCTGATAGCGTGTCGCGTAAGCCAGAACCCAGGGGATCATCAAGAATAGGGGAAACGCATAACACAGGGAATTCGGCCACGGTTGAATGAAAGCATCTGTGGCTAGAGCCTCCGGATCCGGACTCCAACTGAAGAACTGGGGAAGTTGGGTGTTGAGGCGGGACGCAAAGAGGTCGATCTGACAAGGGCCCCAGCCCGAATGAGTTGGCGGAACACACGCGGATGGAGCCTCCAGTCGCTGAAGTCCTTCAGATACCTCGAGTTCCAATCCGCCACAAGATTGTGGCAACCAGGAAGGTACTCCACAATAACTGTGATCCTGTGTTGCAGACAATAATGCCAAAATTCCTTGGCAATCTCCGCCAACAACTTCGACCGAGTCCCTCCCAGTTTGTTGATGTACCGTACTGCTGATACATTGTCCATCCGGAGAAGTATGCAGCAGTTGGACTGAAGAGGTGATAGGCATCTGATCGCGAAGGAACCCGCCAGCAACTCCAAACAGTTGATGTGGAGTGAAAGTTCCTGGGGATACCACCGACCCCCCATCGAGATTGGACCGCAGCGGGCCCCCCAGCCCCAACGACTGGCATTCGATTCGATCACTATTTCCGGTGTGGATCCGAAGAGTGCTCGGCCGTTCCAGGCCTCCATATGATCCAGCCACCATTGCATCTCCGACTTCGCCTCCTCCGAAAGAGGAATCTGATCCGAATATCGGAGGCCTTTCTGAAGATGACGAATCTTCAGACGCTGCAACGCACGGTAATGCAGCGGAGCCAGGAAGATCGCCTGCAGGGAAGAAGCTAAGAGACCGACAACTCGTGCTAACGATCTCAATGACACAGTCTGACTCGAGATAACGGAAGTCAATTCCCATTTGATGTATCGAATCTTCTGATGGGGCAAAAGAAGCTGACAAGTGAGGGAGTTGACCCTGAACCCCAAGAAATCGATCACTTGAGTAGGATGTAGTACAGACTTGGGAGCATTCACCAGAAAACCGAAGGATTGAAGAAGCTGGACAGTCCACTCCAGATGGGACATCAGCTTGATTAGACAATCCGCCAGAAGGAGAATGTTGTCCAAATAAATGATCAATCGAACCCCGCGACTGCAAAGCGACTCCACAACCGGCCTCAACAGTTTCGTGAAGCACCAAGGTGCTGACGAAAGGCCGAAGGGTAGAACCTGATACTGATACCAAGTCCCCAGCCAGTGAAACTGAAGGAAGCGGCGATGCGGACGGAAGATCGGAACAGACAGGTAAGCGTCTTTGAGATCCAGACGAACCATCCAATCCCGTTCCCGCAGAAGATCCCTCAACAGATGGATTATTATTATTATTAAAAATTTTTATAGAGCGCGTAGTCACCCTGAGGTATCCCAGCGCTAAAGATCCCTACACCTGTGGGGTCGGGGGGATCTTTAGCGCTGGGATACCTCAGGGTGACTACGCGCTCTATAAAATTTTTTAATAATAATAATAATAATCCATCTGTTGAGGGATCTTCTGCGGGAACGGGATTGGATGGTTCGTCTGGATCTCAAAGACGCTTACCTGTCCATGGATGCCCTCCATCTTGAAGTGATTCAGAAAAGGGGGTGGTGATGAACAGAGTGTCTGAATTAAGCAGACCACTCTTACCCAGTCCAAAGATCAGGGCTTGATCCATCACCGTTATTTAGCTCACTGCACCATCCCAGCTCAGAACCTGGCTTATATGCAAATTAGTCTGTCCCTGGCCCAGTGCATCATGGGAACAGGGCAGACCAAACTACCAAGCCAATTCTTCCCCAGAAAGGAGACAAGCTTCCGGGGACCGGTTTCTGGCATTTCAGCCGTCGTCGTCTGGGACAGGAACAGACTAATTTGCATATAGCCAGGTTCTGAGCTGGGATGGTGCAGTGAGCTAAAAAACGGTGTTGGATCTAGCCCTGATCTCTTGACTGGGTGAGAGTATTCTGCTTAATTCAGAAACTCTGTCCATCACCACCCCTTGGTGTTAAATATTTTGTCCACCCTAAGCGTGGAAGGGTATACTCAGATGTGAGTCCCTTGCTCATTGCACCATCAGGATTCAAGCAAGCCGGGCCGACGACGGCTGAAATGCCAGAAACGGGTCCCCGGAAGCTTGTTTCCTTCCCAGTGTAAGAATTGGCTTGGTAGTTTGGTTTGCCCTGTTCCCATCATGCACTGGGACAGGAACAGACTAATTTGCATATAGCCAGGTTCTGAGCTGGGATGGTGCAGTGAGCTAAAAAACGGTGTTGGATCTAGCCCTGATCTCTTGACTGGGTGAGAGTATTCTGCTTAATTCAGAAATTCTGTCCATCACCACCCCTTGTTGTTAAATATTTTGTCCACCCTAAGCGTGGAAGGGTATACTCAGATGTGAGTCCCTTGCTCATTGCACCATCAGGATTCAAGCAAGCCGGGCCGACGACGGCTGAAATGCCAGAAACCGGTCCCCGGAAGCTTGTTTCCTTGCCAGTGTAAGAATTGGCTTGGTAGTTTGGTTTGCCCTGTTCCCATCATGCACTGGGACAGGAACAGACTAATTTGCATATAGCCAGGTTCTGAGCTGGGATGGTGCAGTGAGCTAAAAAACGGTGTTGGATCTAGCCCTGTTCTCTTGACTGGGTGAGAGTATTCTGCTTAATTCAGAAACTCTGTCCATCACCACCCCTTGTTGTTAAATACTCCATCTTGAAGTGGCGGTAGACCACTCCCGCATTGAACTCCTTCAGATTGAGTACTAACCTCGATCCTCCTCCCTTCTTTTCCACAAGGAAGACCGTGCTGACAAAACCCTGTGGATGACGCACGGTCGGCACAATCGCCCCCTTCAACACAAGCGACTTGAGTTCCTCTGTGATGAACTCTTGATTTTGCTTTGAGAAACAAAGGGGAAATGGAGGATGGGACTGGCGCAGGGGCTGATAGAACTCGATTTTGTACCCCTGAACTGTCTCCAGCACCCATGCATCGCTGGAGATCAATCGCCAATTGTCTAGGACATGGCGAATCCTGCCCCCCAGAACAACACTGCATGCAGGAATTAGTCTCACCTGAAGTGGCGGAATCTTGATATCCGCCGGAATTTCCACCGGAGCGCCCTTTCTTATATTGGCCATGGCCTTTCCTGGAAGGGTAGAAATTGGAGCGCTGGGCGTAGCCAGAATCCTGCTGTCCTCCTCTATGGGTTTGATACCCTCGTTGAGTGGGTGGTTGTTGACCACGGGACGAGAGTCCCCTGTATCGTCCGGCCCTGTTGAAAACCGGACGCATGGCCCGCTTCAGTGACGCTTGGGCTTTGTCAATGCTGCTAAAAGTACTGACAAATTGTGTCAGCTCTTTCAAAAAAGGCTGTCCGAAAAGCAGTATTTTTAACAAAGAAGGGAGGTAGAGTACCAAGTAGGATTCCTACTCCACGGGCACTGATACATAAACAAGAAGAATCCTACTACTAGTGTGGAGAGAAAGGGAGGGGAAGCACTCAGTGTTGTGTAAAATACCCCTCACACACCAACAGGCCCCTTGGTGTCATGCTTCATCATCGGGGTCTTCGCACCCCGCTAGAGGGATGCGGCACGCTGCGACCTACGACTACGTGGGAGCGTTGACAGGTGTTGACTATGCGTGGTGTGTGTTGACTGTGAGTGATAGGAGGATTAAATGTGAGTGGGAAACGTGGTGAAAAGTTTAAAAAGTACCTGGCTAGTGGGAAAAAGAAAAAGACTTTATTTCGTACCCCTAGCTGGTGCTATTAAAAAGGTGTGCAGAAAAAGACGAGGTTGATTTGTCTTAATTACGGACAAAACCTCTGGTGTGCGTCGACATGTTTCGGTACGTGTGTACCTTCTTCAGGACGGGGCACAACTCCCAACCCTACTCACGTATTTCTAAAAAAAGGGGGTTATATTTAGTAAAAAGTGAAATCACTCATTTTAAAGTTGGCTACAATGTGCCTACAGCGGTTCTTGGGATCATGTATTTACATGTCCTGCAAAAATGGAAAAAACCATTAGGTTTGGTTACCATAGGGTATCGGCTCAGACAGGTGCAGTCACCTGGAGCCCCAAACAGAGAACAATCTGTAAAGGAAGAGACATACAAGACACACAACATATATGACACACTTAGGTTTTTTTGTACTTATTGTTTTTCAGACATACTCGTAGTCTTTGATGTCTACTGCATCATGAGCAAATCCTGGGCAACAAGGTAGGTAGGTGGATCCACAATCTACAAAGATAGAGAGGTGGACTCAGTGCTGTTGTTTATATTCACTTCTTACCTCATCCATCTACCTAGAGAGGCCAGATTCTGTGTGGGGAGAATACTCACGAAATCCGCCTGTATTGGCCTCCTTCTACCACCCCGTGCTGCTCCGCTGTGAATGAATAGCGGGCGTGTTTAGTGGTATTTAAGGAAAGGCTAGGTGTACTGCCATTGGTTAATTGCCGGAAGTCACAGGGACCATGTATGAAGACTATCTGTATTCGCCTTTGTGCATGTGGTCTAATTAACTTTGACATGTGACCCATTGTTATTAGTTTATTGCCGGAATGACCATATAAGGTCTTTCCGCTTCTTGGTCAGTCACGGGCTGAAAAAGGGAGCGCCGTTGTTTACACGACTGTGTTATCATGTGTGCATGCGCATGGGTTGGTGTCTATGCGCATGCGTACCAGCCGGTTGGGGTAGTGTGTATTCAAAGATGTGATTTGTAGCGCTAGCTCTTGTGGGCAGATGTCAACCGTAGTGGTCAAGTGATTTGGCTCCACGGTATGTCATCGTTTAGTCCCGTGATATGGGTGCCCAGGCGGAACACCCAACGTTGTTCCTTCTGAAACAGGCCTGATTCCGAAGGTAGTCGCTCAATGACCGTCCAGCGGAGGTCATTTATGCAGTGCTGTAGTGCCAGGAAATGTGATGCCATTTTGGTTGTTGACTTTTTACAGCGTATGTTTGATTTATGTTCACCAATCCTTGTTTTGACTGGTCGGGTGGTCATGCCTACGTATTCCAATCCACATGGATAGTTGATCAAGTGTACCACATTTTTAGTGTTACAATTTGAGAATTGGCGCTGCTCCCATGTCGTGCCATTCCTGAAGGTGAGGTTCTTGCTTTTCTGAGTCTGGTGGCAGCAGCTGCAATCACCGCAAGGGAAGTGGCCCTGTACACTGGTCGGGTTCTGTCTCGCAGCCTGGTTTCCCCGTGGTCTAGTGTGGACCACAATGTCTTTTATGTTCTTGCCCCTCCGGTGCGCATGCATTGGTTTCTCAAAATTGAGGTTTCCACAGTTCAGGATGCCCCAATGTTTTTCGATCACCTTGGAAACCTGGTTCGATATTGTGGAGTAGGTTGTCACGCAGATGGGTCTCTTGTTCAGGTCCTTCTCTTTGGGATTTTCCTCTATGAGAGCCTCCCTATGGTTGTTTTTGGCACGTTTCATCGCTTTCTCGATGGTCCTCGTTGGGTACTGCCTTTCCACGAGTTTCGTTCTCAGGTCTTTTGCCTGACGGTTGAATTCACTCAGTTCCGTACAGTTCCTCCGTAATCTCAGGAACTGTCCGTACGGCAGATTTTCCCTCAGGTGCCTAGGGTGAAAGCTGTCATAGCGTAACAGACAATTCCTGGTGGTGGGCTTGAAGTGGGTGTTGCTTTTTAGCCTACCATCCTCGCTGTAAATGTTCAAATCCAAGAAGACCATCGATTTATTTGAAACAGTGCTTGTGAATTTTAGATATTGGTTCTGGTTATTCAGCCAGGTCAAGAAACTCTTAGCACTGTTGGTATCACCGTTCCAAATGATGAAAATGTCATCGATGTACCGTTTCCAGATGCCAATCTTGGAACGGTAGGGATTGTTCTCATGCAGGATTTTTTGTTCTTCAAGATGGTGGACGTATAGTCCTGCCAGGCTCGGCGCAAACGTGCTTCCCATACTTGTCCCATGGGTTTGTAGATACAGTGTCTCCTTGTACTGAAAAAAATTGTCTTTCAGAGCCATGCTAATACATTCCAGGACTAGGTTTCTTGGTGTTTGGTACTTCCACGGTCGACTGAAGAGTACTTCCTCGATTATCTCTAGTGTCTCCTCGTGGGGTAAGCTTGTGTATAAACTTTCCACATCGAGACTTACTAGGAGCTGTATGGTCGGGTCAAAAGGTAGGTCTTCCAAGAGTTGCAGGACCGACTTGGTGTCTTTTAGGTATGTATTTGTGGCTTGTACCATCGGTCTTAGAAAAGCGTCAGAGAATTTTGACAAAGGTTCTAGGATAGACCCTGTGCCAGACACAATGGGTCTCCCTGGCGGGTTGTCAAGATTCTTATGTATCTTGGGGATACAATAGAAATACGGTATCCTGGGATTCGGTTGCTGTAGGAAATCAGCCTCCTTCTTGCTGATCCAATCGTGGGCAAGTCCTTCTTCTACCATGCCCCCGATTCGTGTCCGTAGTCTTTCTCTTGGATCATTATCCAGTTTCTTGTAGTTCCGTGGGTCTGACAGAAGACGTAGACATTCCTTGTCATATGCTTCAAGTGTTTGCAATACGATTGCTCCCCCCTTGTCGGCAGGTTTTATGACAAGTTCTCTATTAGCTGTTAGTTCTCGAAGGGCTCTCTGCTCCTCTCCACTTGTATTGTGGAAGACATTTCTTCCTTGGATGTTCAGTTTGTTAACCTCTGTGACCACCGCTTTCTCGAAGGTTAGAATCTCCACCGGGATGCTTGTATCTGGTGGGGTGAAAGTTGATTTCAATCTCAGACCTGTATCGGTTTTGTCTTCAGGAGGGGGTTTATCCTTGAAAAAAGCCTGCAATTTCAACTTCCTGAAGAAGTCTTGTAGCTCCACATTGAGTCTGAAGACATCTGGTTTATGTGTGGGGACATAACCCAGGCCTTTATTCAGGATGTTTTTCTGTGTGGTGGTCAAAGTGATCGGAGTAAGGTTCACCACTAAGTCCCTTTCTTGCTGGTAGACGGTTGGTTCGGAAGTGACCCTGTCATGCTCCGGGTTGTTCGGGCGTTGGGCTGTTCCTGATCTTCCCAAGCTACGTTGTTCCCTTTCCGATTCTTTCCGCGCGAATTCTGGCGCGCCCCTAAAAAAGGCTGCTGTTGACCTCCATAGGGTTGTTGTTGTCCGTAGAAACCATCACTGTATTCCTGGTTCCACATTGGCCCGAACTGGAAAGGGTTGAATTGAGGTGGACCCATGAAAGGTTGGAAATGGTTCGGTGGTTGGAAACCCCGCCATCCCCTTTGTCTAGGGAATTGTTGGCGTCTTTGTCTCCATCCACCCCTCCGTTGTCTGTTCCCCTTGTTTCCACTCGAGTTGGAACCCGATGAGCCGGTATCTGAAGTGTCGCTGTCTGCATCGCTGTAGTTGTTTTTTGAGACATAGTCCACTTTAGTGTATGGGTATGCATTCTCTGGAGTAAATTTAGCTACATCCTTTGTCAGCTTGTTTGTTTTGCTTTGTTTCAGATTGAATTCGAATTCCGTCATCTGTTGGTTTAGTTCTTCGAGTCTGGTTTTCAGTTCCTCTGGTGTGATGTATGTTTGCAACTGGACCTCAATTTTATTTATCTCAATTTTGAGTTCTTGAGTGATCCTGGCCGCTGTTTTTATTATGAGGACTAACCAATCCCTTGAACAGTGCCAGGAGATTAGTGACCATTCTTTCTTAAAAACCATGTCCTGCTGGAAAATTAGTGGCTCATTTTTTACAATCATGCCCGGTGGTGCCATTTTGTTGCGGAGGTATTGGGTCATGAACAATCCGTGTAGTGCGGCTTTTATCTGGTTTCTTCTGAGATTCAACAGTTCATTCCAGTCGTTTGTTTGTGGACCTGTGTCCTGGTTGCATAGTCCCTCGAAAAGGTTGCTGTCTGCTAGAATTTTATCGATTTCAGCCTCCGCGAAAGTGAGGCCATGTTCGTCTTCCATTGTGATGGAACCGCTGGCTTCTTTTTTACCTAAGTGTGTGTCTGTCTATGTGTGTGGATTTGTATGTCTATGGGGAACTCCCGCAGCTGCGCGCTGCCTAGACACTATTTTTAACAAAGAAGGGAGGTAGAGTACCAAGTAGGATTCCTACTCCACGGGCACTGATACATAAACAAGAAGAATCCTACTACTAGTGTGGAGAGAAAGGGAGGGGAAGCACTCAGTGTTGTGTAAAATACCCCTCACACACCAACAGGCCCCTTGGTGTCATGCTTCATCATCGGGGTCTTCGCACCCCGCTAGAGGGATGCGGCACGCTGCGACCTACGACTACGTGGGAGCGTTGACAGGTGTTGACTATGCGTGGTGTGTGTTGACTGTGAGTGATAGGAGGATTAAATGTGAGTGGGAAACGTGGTGAAAAGTTTAAAAAGTACCTGGCTAGTGGGAAAAAGAAAAAGACTTTATTTCGTACCCCTAGCTGGTGCTATTAAAAAGGTGTGCAGAAAAAGACGAGGTTGATTTGTCTTAATTACGGACAAAACCTCTGGTGTGCGTCGACATGTTTCGGTACGTGTGTACCTTCTTCAGGACGGGGCACAACTCCCAACCCTACTCACGTATTTCTAAAAAAAGGGGGTTATATTTAGTAAAAAGTGAAATCACTCATTTTAAAGTTGGCTACAATGTGCCTACAGCGGTTCTTGGGATCATGTATTTACATGTCCTGCAAAAATGGAAAAAACCATTAGGTTTGGTTACCATAGGGTATCGGCTCAGACAGGTGCAGTCACCTGGAGCCCCAAACAGAGAACAATCTGTAAAGGAAGAGACATACAAGACACACAACATATATGACACACTTAGGTTTTTTTGTACTTATTGTTTTTCAGACATACTCGTAGTCTTTGATGTCTACTGCATCATGAGCAAATCCTGGGCAACAAGGTAGGTAGGTGGATCCACAATCTACAAAGATAGAGAGGTGGACTCAGTGCTGTTGTTTATATTCACTTCTTACCTCATCCATCTACCTAGAGAGGCCAGATTCTGTGTGGGGAGAATACTCACGAAATCCGCCTGTATTGGCCTCCTTCTACCACCCCGTGCTGCTCCGCTGTGAATGAATAGCGGGCGTGTTTAGTGGTATTTAAGGAAAGGCTAGGTGTACTGCCATTGGTTAATTGCCGGAAGTCACAGGGACCATGTATGAAGACTATCTGTATTCGCCTTTGTGCATGTGGTCTAATTAACTTTGACATGTGACCCATTGTTATTAGTTTATTGCCGGAATGACCATATAAGGTCTTTCCGCTTCTTGGTCAGTCACGGGCTGAAAAAGGGAGCGCCGTTGTTTACACAACTGTGTTATCATGTGTGCATGCGCATGGGTTGGTGTCTATGCGCATGCGTACCAGCCGGTTGGGGTAGTGTGTATTCAAAGATGTGATTTGTAGCGCTAGCTCTTGTGGGCAGATGTCAACCGTAGTGGTCAAGTGATTTGGCTCCACGGTATGTCATCGTTTAGTCCCGTGATATGGGTGCCCAGGCGGAACACCCAACGTTGTTCCTTCTGAAACAGGCCTGATTCCGAAGGTAGTCGCTCAATGACCGTCCAGCGGAGGTCATTTATGCAGTGCTGTAGTGCCAGGAAATGTGATGCCATTTTGGTTGTTGACTTTTTACAGCGTATGTTTGATTTATGTTCACCAATCCTTGTTTTGACTGGTCGGGTGGTCATGCCTACGTATTCCAATCCACATGGACAGTTGATCAAGTATACCACATTTTTAGTGTTACAATTTGAGAATTGGCGCTGCTCCCATGTCGTGCCATTCCTGAAGGTGAGGTTCTTGCTTTTCTGAGTCTGGTGGCAGCAGCTGCAATCACCGCAAGGGAAGTGGCCCTGTACACTGGTCGGGTTCTGTCTCGCAGCCTGGTTTTCCCGTGGTCTAGTGTGGACCACAATGTCTTTTATGTTCTTGCCCCTCCGGTGCGCATGCATTGGTTTCTCAAAATTGAGGTTTCCACAGTTCAGGATGCCCCAATGTTTTTCGATCACCTTGGAAACCTGGTTCGATATTGTGGAGTAGGTTGTCACGCAGATGGGTCTCTTGTTCAGGTCCTTCTCTTTGGGATTTTCCTCTATGAGAGCCTCCCTATGGTTGTTTTTGGCACGTTTCATCGCTTTCTCGATGGTCCTCGTTGGGTACTGCCTTTCCACGAGTTTCGTTCTCAGGTCTTTTGCCTGACGGTTGAATTCACTCAGTTCCGTACAGTTCCTCCGTAATCTCAGGAACTGTCCGTACGGCAGATTTTCCCTCAGGTGCCTAGGGTGAAAGCTGTCATAGCGTAACAGACAATTCCTGGCGGTGGGCTTGAAGTGGGTGTTGCTTTTTAGCCTACCATCCTCGCTGTAAATGTTCAAATCCAAGAAGACCATCGATTTATTTGAAACAGTGCTTGTGAATTTTAAATATTGGTTCTGGTTATTCAGCCAGGTCAAGAAACTCTTAGCACTGTTGGTATCACCGTTCCAAATGATGAAAATGTCATCGATGTACCGTTTCCAGATGCCAATCTTGGAACGGTAGGGATTGTTCTCATGCAGGATTTTTTGTTCTTCAAGATGGTGGACGTATAGTCCTGCCAGGCTCGGCGCAAACGTGCTTCCCATACTTGTCCCATGGGTTTGTAGATACAGTGTCTCCTTGTACTGAAAAAAATTGTCTTTCAGAGCCATGCTAATACATTCCAGGACTAGGTTTCTTGGTGTTTGGTACTTCCACGGTCGACTGAAGAGTACTTCCTCGATTATCTCTAGTGTCTCCTCGTGGGGTAAGCTTGTGTATAAACTTTCCACATCGAGACTTACTAGGAGCTGTATGGTCGGGTCAAAAGGTAGGTCTTCCAAGAGTTGCAGGACCGACTTGGTGTCTTTTAGGTATGTATTTGTGGCTTGTACCATCGGTCTTAGAAAAGCGTCAGAGAATTTTGACAAAGGTTCTAGGATAGACCCTATGCCAGACACAATGGGTCTCCCTGGCGGGTTGTCAAGATTCTTATGTATCTTGGGGATACAATAGAAATACGGTATCCTGGGATTCGGTTGCTGTAGGAAATCAGCCTCCTTCTTGCTGATCCAATCGTGGGCAAGTCCTTCTTCTACCATGCCCCCGATTCGTGTCCGTAGTCTTTCTGTTGGATCATTATCCAGTTTCTTGTAGTTCCGTGGGTCTGACAGAAGACGTAGACATTCCTTGTCATATGCTTCAAGTGTTTGCAATACGATTGCTCCCCCCTTGTCGGCAGGTTTTATGACAAGTTCTCTATTAGCTGTTAGTTCTCGAAGGGCTCTCTGCTCCTCTCCACTTGTATTGTGGAAGACATTTCTTCCTTGGATGTTCAGTTTGTTAACCTCTGTGACCACCGCTTTCTCGAAGGTTAGAATCTCCACCGGGATGCTTGTATCTGGTGGGGTGAAAGTTGATTTCAATCTCAGACCTGTATCGGTTTTGTCTTCAGGAGGGGGTTTATCCTTGAAAAAAGCCTGCAATTTCAACTTCCTGAAGAAGTCTTGTAGCTCCACATTGAGTCTGAAGACATCTGGTTTATGTGTGGGGACATAACCCAGGCCTTTATTCAGGATGTTTTTCTGTGTGGTGGTCAAAGTGATCGGAGTAAGGTTCACCACTAAGTCCCTTTCTTGCTGGTAGACGGTTGGTTCGGAAGTGACCCTGTCATGCTCCGGGTTGTTCGGGCGTTGGGCTGTTCCTGATCTTCCCAAGCTACGTTGTTCCCTTTCCGATTCTTTCCGCGCGAATTCTGGCGCGCCCCTAAAAAAGGCTGCTGTTGACCTCCATAGGGTTGTTGTTGTCCGTAGAAACCATCACTGTATTCCTGGTTCCACATTGGCCCGAACTGGAAAGGGTTGAATTGAGGTGGACCCATGAAAGGTTGGAAATGGTTCGGTGGTTGGAAACCCCGCCATCCCCTTTGTCTAGGGAATTGTTGGCGTCTTTGTCTCCATCCACCCCTCCGTTGTCTGTTCCCCTTGTTTCCACTCGAGTTGGAACCCGATGAGCCGGTATCTGAAGTGTCGCTGTCTGCATCGCTGTAGTTGTTTTTTGAGACATAGTCCACTTTAGTGTATGGGTATGCATTCTCTGGAGTAAATTTAGCTACATCCTTTGTCAGCTTGTTTGTTTTGCTTTGTTTCAGATTGAATTCGAATTCCGTCATCTGTTGGTTTAGTTCTTCGAGTCTGGTTTTCAGTTCCTCTGGTGTGATGTATGTTTGCAACTGGACCTCAATTTTATTTATCTCAATTTTGAGTTCTTGAGTGATCCTGGCCGCTGTTTTTATTATGAGGACTAACCAATCCCTTGAACAGTGCCAGGAGATTAGTGACCATTCTTTCTTAAAAACCATGTCCTGCTGGAAAATTAGTGGCTCATTTTTTACAATCAGGCCCGGTGGTGCCATTTTGTTGCGGAGGTATTGGGTCATGAACAATCCGTGTAGTGCGGCTTTTATCTGGTTTCTTCTGAGATTCAACAGTTCATTCCAGTCGTTTGTTTGTGGACCTGTGTCCTGGTTGCATAGTCCCTCGAAAAGGTTGCTGTCTGCTAGAATTTTATCGATTTCAGCCTCCGCGAAAGTGAGGCCATGTTCGTCTTCCATTGTGATGGAACCGCTGGCTTCTTTTTTACCTAAGTGTGTGTCTGTCTATGTCTGTGGATTTGTATGTCTATGGGGAACTCCCGCAGCTGCGCGCTGCCTAGACACTATTTTTAACAAAGAAGGGAGGTAGAGTACCAAGTAGGATTCCTACTCCACGGGCACTGATACATAAACAAGAAGAATCCTACTACTAGTGTGGAGAGAAAGGGAGGGGAAGCACTCAGTGTTGTGTAAAATACCCCTCACACACCAACAGGCCCCTTGGTGTCATGCTTCATCATCGGGGTCTTCGCACCCCGCTAGAGGGATGCGGCACGCTGCGACCTACGACTACGTGGGAGCGTTGACAGGTGTTGACTATGCGTGGTGTGTGTTGACTGTGAGTGATAGGAGGATTAAATGTGAGTGGGAAACGTGGTGAAAAGTTTAAAAAGTACCTGGCTAGTGGGAAAAAGAAAAAGACTTTATTTCGTACCCCTAGCTGGTGCTATTAAAAAGGTGTGCAGAAAAAGACGAGGTTGATTTGTCTTAATTACGGATAAAACCTCTGGTGTGCGTCGACATGTTTCGGTACGTGTGTACCTTCTTCAGGACGGGGCACAACTCCCAACCCTACTCACGTATTTCTAAAAAAAGGGGGTTATATTTAGTAAAAAGTGATATCACTCATTTTAAAGTTGGCTACAATGTGCCTACAGCGGTTCTTGGGATCATGTATTTACATGTCCTGCAAAAAAGGAAAAAACCATTAGGTTTGGTTACCATAGGGTATCGGCTCAGACAGGTGCAGTCACCTGGAGCCCCAAACAGAGAACAATCTGTAAAGGAAGAGACATACAAGACACACAACATATATGACACACTTAGGTTTTTTTGTACTTATTGTTTTTCAGACATACTCGTAGTCTTTGATGTCTACTGCATCATGAGCAAATCCTGGGCAACAAGGTAGGTAGGTGGATCCACAATCTACAAAGATAGAGAGGTGGACTCAGTGCTGTTGTTTATATTCACTTCTTACCTCATCCATCTACCTAGAGAGGCCAGATTCTGTGTGGGGAGAATACTCACGAAATCCGCCTGTATTGGCCTCCTTCTACCACCCCGTGCTGCTCCGCTGTGAATGAATAGCGGGCGTGTTTAGTGGTATTTAAGGAAAGGCTAGGTGTACTGCCATTGGTTAATTGCCGGAAGTCACAGGGACCATGTATGAAGACTATCTGTATTCGCCTTTGTGCATGTGGTCTAATTAACTTTGACATGTGACCCATTGTTATTAGTTTATTGCCGGAATGACCATATAAGGTCTTTCCGCTTCTTGGTCAGTCACGGGCTGAAAAAGGGAGCGCCGTTGTTTACACGACTGTGTTATCATGTGTGCATGCGCATGGGTTGGTGTCTATGCGCATGCGTACCAGCCGGTTGGGGTAGTGTGTATTCAAAGATGTGATTTGTAGCGCTAGCTCTTGTGGGCAGATGTCAACCGTAGTAGTCAAGTGATTTGGCTCCACGGTATGTCATCGTTTAGTCCCGTGATATGGGTGCCCAGGCGGAACACCCAACGTTGTTCCTTCTGAAACAGGCCTGATTCCGAAGGTAGTCGCTCAATGACCGTCCAGCGGAGGTCATTTATGCAGTGCTGTAGTGCCAGGAAATGTGATGCCATTTTGGTTGTTGACTTTTTACAGCGTATGTTTGATTTATGTTCACCAATCCTTGTTTTGACTGGTCGGGTGGTCATGCCTACGTATTCCAATCCACATGGATAGTTGATCAAGTGTACCACATTTTTAGTGTTACAATTTGAGAATTGGCGCTGCTCCCATGTCGTGCCATTCCTGAAGGTGAGGTTCTTGCTTTTCTGAGTCTGGTGGCAGCAGCTGCAATCACCGCAAGGGAAGTGGCCCTGTACACTGGTCGGGTTCTGTCTCGCAGCCTGGTTTCCCCGTGGTCTAGTGTGGACCACAATGTCTTTTATGTTCTTGCCCCTCCGGTGCGCATGCATTGGTTTCTCAAAATTGAGGTTTCCACAGTTCAGGATGCCCCAATGTTTTTCGATCACCTTGGAAACCTGGTTCGATATTGTGGAGTAGGTTGTCACGCAGATGGGTCTCTTGTTCAGGTCCTTCTCTTTGGGATTTTCCTCTATGAGAGCCTCCCTATGGTTGTTTTTGGCACGTTTCATCGCTTTCTCGATGGTCCTCGTTGGGTACTGCCTTTCCACGAGTTTCGTTCTCAGGTCTTTTGCCTGACGGTTGAATTCACTCAGTTCCGTACAGTTCCTCCGTAATCTCAGGAACTGTCCGTACGGCAGATTTTCCCTCAGGTGCCTAGGGTGAAAGCTGTCATAGCGTAACAGACAATTCCTGGCGGTGGGCTTGAAGTGGGTGTTGCTTTTTAGCCTACCATCCTCGCTGTAAATGTTCAAATCCAAGAAGACCATCGATTTATTTGAAACAGTGCTTGTGAATTTTAGATATTGGTTCTGGTTATTCAGCCAGGTCAAGAAACTCTTAGCACTGTTGGTATCACCGTTCCAAATGATGAAAATGTCATCGATGTACCGTTTCCAGATGCCAATCTTGGAACGGTAGGGATTGTTCTCATGCAGGATTTTTTGTTCTTCAAGATGGTGGACGTATAGTCCTGCCAGGCTCGGCGCAAACGTGCTTCCCATACTTGTCCCATGGGTTTGTAGATACAGTGTCTCCTTGTACTGAAAAAAATTGTCTTTCAGAGCCATGCTAATACATTCCAGGACTAGGTTTCTTGGTGTTTGGTACTTCCACGGTCGACTGAAGAGTACTTCCTCGATTATCTCTAGTGTCTCCTCGTGGGGTAAGCTTGTGTATAAACTTTCCACATCGAGACTTACTAGGAGCTGTATGGTCGGGTCAAAAGGTAGGTCTTCCAAGAGTTGCAGGACCGACTTGGTGTCTTTTAGGTATGTATTTGTGGCTTGTACCATCGGTCTTAGAAAAGCGTCAGAGAATTTTGACAAAGGTTCTAGGATAGACCCTGTGCCAGACACAATGGGTCTCCCTGGCGGGTTGTCAAGATTCTTATGTATCTTGGGGATACAATAGAAATACGGTATCCTGGGATTCGGTTGCTGTAGGAAATCAGCCTCCTTCTTGCTGATCCAATCGTGGGCAAGTCCTTCTTCTACCATGCCCCCGATTCGTGTCCGTAGTCTTTCTCTTGGATCATTATCCAGTTTCTTGTAGTTCCGTGGGTCTGACAGAAGACGTAGACATTCCTTGTCATATGCTTCAAGTGTTTGCAATACGATTGCTCCCCCCTTGTCGGCAGGTTTTATGACAAGTTCTCTATTAGCTGTTAGTTCTCGAAGGGCTCTCTGCTCCTCTCCACTTGTATTGTGGAAGACATTTCTTCCTTGGATGTTCAGTTTGTTAACCTCTGTGACCACCGCTTTCTCGAAGGTTAGAATCTCCACCGGGATGCTTGTATCTGGTGGGGTGAAAGTTGATTTCAATCTCAGACCTGTATCGGTTTTGTCTTCAGGAGGGGGTTTATCCTTGAAAAAAGCCTGCAATTTCAACTTCCTGAAGAAGTCTTGTAGCTCCACATTGAGTCTGAAGACATCTGGTTTATGTGTGGGGACATAACCCAGGCCTTTATTCAGGATGTTTTTCTGTGTGGTGGTCAAAGTGATCGGAGTAAGGTTCACCACTAAGTCCCTTTCTTGCTGGTAGACGGTTGGTTCGGAAGTGACCCTGTCATGCTCCGGGTTGTTCGGGCGTTGGGCTGTTCCTGATCTTCCCAAGCTACGTTGTTCCCTTTCCGATTCTTTCCGCGCGAATTCTGGCGCGCCCCTAAAAAAGGCTGCTGTTGACCTCCATAGGGTTGTTGTTGTCCGTAGAAACCATCACTGTATTCCTGGTTCCACATTGGCCCGAACTGGAAAGGGTTGAATTGAGGTGGACCCATGAAAGGTTGGAAATGGTTCGGTGGTTGGAAACCCCGCCATCCCCTTTGTCTAGGGAATTGTTGGCGTCTTTGTCTCCATCCACCCCTCCGTTGTCTGTTCCCCTTGTTTCCACTCGAGTTGGAACCCGATGAGCCGGTATCTGAAGTGTCGCTGTCTGCATCGCTGTAGTTGTTTTTTGAGACATAGTCCACTTTAGTGTATGGGTATGCATTCTCTGGAGTAAATTTAGCTACATCCTTTGTCAGCTTGTTTGTTTTGCTTTGTTTCAGATTGAATTCGAATTCCGTCATCTGTTGGTTTAGTTCTTCGAGTCTGGTTTTCAGTTCCTCTGGTGTGATGTATGTTTGCAACTGGACCTCAATTTTATTTATCTCAATTTTGAGTTCTTGAGTGATCCTGGCCGCTGTTTTTATTATGAGGACTAACCAATCCCTTGAACAGTGCCAGGAGATTAGTGACCATTCTTTCTTAAAAACCATGTCCTGCTGGAAAATTAGTGGCTCATTTTTTACAATCATGCCCGGTGGTGCCATTTTGTTGCGGAGGTATTGGGTCATGAACAATCCGTGTAGTGCGGCTTTTATCTGGTTTCTTCTGAGATTCAACAGTTCATTCCAGTCGTTTGTTTGTGGACCTGTGTCCTGGTTGCATAGTCCCTCGAAAAGGTTGCTGTCTGCTAGAATTTTATCGATTTCAGCCTCCGCGAAAGTGAGGCCATGTTCGTCTTCCATTGTGATGGAACCGCTGGCTTCTTTTTTACCTAAGTGTGTGTCTGTCTATGTGTGTGGATTTGTATGTCTATGGGGAACTCCCGCAGCTGCGCGCTGCCTAGACACTATTTTTAACAAAGAAGGGAGGTAGAGTACCAAGTAGGATTCCTACTCCACGGGCACTGATACATAAACAAGAAGAATCCTACTACTAGTGTGGAGAGAAAGGGAGGGGAAGCACTCAGTGTTGTGTAAAATACCCCTCACACACCAACAGGCCCCTTGGTGTCATGCTTCATCATCGGGGTCTTCGCACCCCGCTAGAGGGATGCGGCACGCTGCGACCTACGACTACGTGGGAGCGTTGACAGGTGTTGACTATGCGTGGTGTGTGTTGACTGTGAGTGATAGGAGGATTAAATGTGAGTGGGAAACGTGGTGAAAAGTTTAAAAAGTACCTGGCTAGTGGGAAAAAGAAAAAGACTTTATTTCGTACCCCTAGCTGGTGCTATTAAAAAGGTGTGCAGAAAAAGACGAGGTTGATTTGTCTTAATTACGGACAAAACCTCTGGTGTGCGTCGACATGTTTCGGTACGTGTGTACCTTCTTCAGGACGGGGCACAACTCCCAACCCTACTCACGTATTTCTAAAAAAAGGGGGTTATATTTAGTAAAAAGTGAAATCACTCATTTTAAAGTTGGCTACAATGTGCCTACAGCGGTTCTTGGGATCATGTATTTACATGTCCTGCAAAAATGGAAAAAACCATTAGGTTTGGTTACCATAGGGTATCGGCTCAGACAGGTGCAGTCACCTGGAGCCCCAAACAGAGAACAATCTGTAAAGGAAGAGACATACAAGACACACAACATATATGACACACTTAGGTTTTTTTGTACTTATTGTTTTTCAGACATACTCGTAGTCTTTGATGTCTACTGCATCATGAGCAAATCCTGGGCAACAAGGTAGGTAGGTGGATCCACAATCTACAAAGATAGAGAGGTGGACTCAGTGCTGTTGTTTATATTCACTTCTTACCTCATCCATCTACCTAGAGAGGCCAGATTCTGTGTGGGGAGAATACTCACGAAATCCGCCTGTATTGGCCTCCTTCTACCACCCCGTGCTGCTCCGCTGTGAATGAATAGCGGGCGTGTTTAGTGGTATTTAAGGAAAGGCTAGGTGTACTGCCATTGGTTAATTGCCGGAAGTCACAGGGACCATGTATGAAGACTATCTGTATTCGCCTTTGTGCATGTGGTCTAATTAACTTTGACATGTGACCCATTGTTATTAGTTTATTGCCGGAATGACCATATAAGGTCTTTCCGCTTCTTGGTCAGTCACGGGCTGAAAAAGGGAGCGCCGTTGTTTACACGACTGTGTTATCATGTGTGCATGCGCATGGGTTGGTGTCTATGCGCATGCGTACCAGCCGGTTGGGGTAGTGTGTATTCAAAGATGTGATTTGTAGCGCTAGCTCTTGTGGGCAGATGTCAACCGTAGTGGTCAAGTGATTTGGCTCCACGGTATGTCATCGTTTAGTCCCGTGATATGGGTGCCCAGGCGGAACACCCAACGTTGTTCCTTCTGAAACAGGCCTGATTCCGAAGGTAGTCGCTCAATGACCGTCCAGCGGAGGTCATTTATGCAGTGCTGTAGTGCCAGGAAATGTGATGCCATTTTGGTTGTTGACTTTTTACAGCGTATGTTTGATTTATGTTCACCAATCCTTGTTTTGACTGGTCGGGTGGTCATGCCTACGTATTCCAATCCACATGGACAGTTGATCAAGTATACCACATTTTTAGTGTTACAATTTGAGAATTGGCGCTGCTCCCATGTCGTGCCATTCCTGAAGGTGAGGTTCTTGCTTTTCTGAGTCTGGTGGCAGCAGCTGCAATCACCGCAAGGGAAGTGGCCCTGTACACTGGTCGGGTTCTGTCTCGCAGCCTGGTTTTCCCGTGGTCTAGTGTGGACCACAATGTCTTTTATGTTCTTGCCCCTCCGGTGCGCATGCATTGGTTTCTCAAAATTGAGGTTTCCACAGTTCAGGATGCCCCAATGTTTTTCGATCACCTTGGAAACCTGGTTCGATATTGTGGAGTAGGTTGTCACGCAGATGGGTCTCTTGTTCAGGTCCTTCTCTTTGGGATTTTCCTCTATGAGAGCCTCCCTATGGTTGTTTTTGGCACGTTTCATCGCTTTCTCGATGGTCCTCGTTGGGTACTGCCTTTCCACGAGTTTCGTTCTCAGGTCTTTTGCCTGACAATAGAAATACGGTATCCTGGGATTCGGTTGCTGTAGGAAATCAGCCTCCTTCTTGCTGATCCAATCGTGGGCAAGTCCTTCTTCTACCATGCCCCCGATTCGTGTCCGTAGTCTTTCTGTTGGATCATTATCCAGTTTCTTGTAGTTCCGTGGGTCTGACAGAAGACGTAGACATTCCTTGTCATATGCTTCAAGTGTTTGCAATACGATTGCTCCCCCCTTGTCGGCAGGTTTTATGACAAGTTCTCTATTAGCTGTTAGTTCTCGAAGGGCTCTCTGCTCCTCTCCACTTGTATTGTGGAAGACATTTCTTCCTTGGATGTTCAGTTTGTTAACCTCTGTGACCACCGCTTTCTCGAAGGTTAGAATCTCCACCGGGATGCTTGTATCTGGTGGGGTGAAAGTTGATTTCAATCTCAGACCTGTATCGGTTTTGTCTTCAGGAGGGGGTTTATCCTTGAAAAAAGCCTGCAATTTCAACTTCCTGAAGAAGTCTTGTAGCTCCACATTGAGTCTGAAGACATCTGGTTTATGTGTGGGGACATAACCCAGGCCTTTATTCAGGATGTTTTTCTGTGTGGTGGTCAAAGTGATCGGAGTAAGGTTCACCACTAAGTCCCTTTCTTGCTGGTAGACGGTTGGTTCGGAAGTGACCCTGTCATGCTCCGGGTTGTTCGGGCGTTGGGCTGTTCCTGATCTTCCCAAGCTACGTTGTTCCCTTTCCGATTCTTTCTGCGCGAATTCTGGCGCGCCCCTAAAAAAGGCTGCTGTTGACCTCCATAGGGTTGTTGTTGTCCGTAGAAACCATCACTGTATTCCTGGTTCCACATTGGCCCGAACTGGAAAGGGTTGAATTGAGGTGGACCCATGAAAGGTTGGAAATGGTTCGGTGGTTGGAAACCCCGCCATCCCCTTTGTCTAGGGAATTGTTGGCGTCTTTGTCTCCATCCACCCCTCCGTTGTCTGTTCCCCTTGTTTCCACTCGAGTTGGAACCCGATGAGCCGGTATCTGAAGTGTCGCTGTCTGCATCGCTGTAGTTGTTTTTTGAGACATAGTCCACTTTAGTGTATGGGTATGCATTCTCTGGAGTAAATTTAGCTACATCCTTTGTCAGCTTGTTTGTTTTGCTTTGTTTCAGATTGAATTCGAATTCCGTCATCTGTTGGTTTAGTTCTTCGAGTCTGGTTTTCAGTTCCTCTGGTGTGATGTATGTTTGCAGCTGGACCTCAATTTTATTTATCTCAATTTTGAGTTCTTGAGTGATCCTGGCCGCTGTTTTTATTATGAGGACTAACCAATCCCTTGAACAGTGCCAGGAGATTAGTGACCATTCTTTCTTAAAAACCATGTCCTGCTGGAAAATGAGTGGCTCATTTTTTACAATCAGGCCCGGTGGTGCCATTTTGTTGCGGAGGTATTGGGTCATGAACAATCCGTGTAGTGCGGCTTTTATCTGGTTTCTTCTGAGATTCAACAGTTCATTCCAGTCGTTTGTTTGTGGACCTGTGTCCTGGTTGCATAGTCCCTCGAAAAGGTTGCTGTCTGCTAGAATTTTATCGATTTCAGCCTCCGCGAAAGTGAGGCCATGTTCGTCTTCCATTGTGATGGAACCGCTGGCTTCTTTTTTACCTAAGTGTGTGTCTGTCTATGTGTGTGGATTTGTATGTCTATGGGGAACTCCCGCATTTCGTGAGTATTCTCCCCACACAGAATCTGGCCTCTCTAGGTAGATGGATGAGGTAAGAAGTGAATATAAACAACAGCACTGAGTCCACCTCTCTATCTTTGTAGATTGTGGATCCACCTACCTACCTTGTTGCCCAGGATTTGCTCATGATGCAGTAGACATCAAAGACTACGAGTATGTCTGAAAAACAATAAGTACAAAAAAACCTAAGTGTGTCATATATGTTGTGTGTCTTGTATGTCTCTTCCTTTACAGATTGTTCTCTGTTTGGGGCTCCAGGTGACTGCACCTGTCTGAGCCGATACCCTATGGTAACCAAACCTAATGGTTTTTTCCTTTTTTGCAGGACATGTAAATACATGATCCCAAGAACCGCTGTAGGCACATTGTAGCCAACTTTAAAATGAGTGATTTCACTTTTTACTAAATATAACCCCCTTTTTTTAGAAATACGTGAGTAGGGTTGGGAGTTGTGCCCCGTCCTGAAGAAGGTACACACGTACCGAAACATGTCGACGCACACCAGAGGTTTTGTCCGTAATTAAGACAAATCAACCTCGTCTTTTTCTGCACACCTTTTTAATAGCACCAGCTAGGGGTACGAAATAAAGTATTTTTCTTTTTCCCACTAGCCAGGTACTTTTTAAACTTTTCACCACGTTTCCCACTCACATTTAATCCTCCTATCACTCACAGTCAACACACACCACGCATAGTCAACACCTGTCAACGCTCCCACGTAGTCGTAGGTCGCAGCGTGCCGCATCCCTCTAGCGGGGTGCGAAGACCCCGATGATGAAGCATGACACCAAGGGGCCTGTTGGTGTGTGAGGGGTATTTTACACAACACTGAGTGCTTCCCCTCCCTTTCTCTCCACACTAGTAGTAGGATTCTTCTTGTTTATGTATCAGTGCCCGTGGAGTAGGAATCCTACTTGGTACTCTACCTCCCTTCTTTGTTAAAAATAGTGTCTAGGCAGCGCGCAGCTGCGGGAGTTCCCCATAGACATACAAATCCACACACATAGACAGACACACACTTAGGTAAAAAAGAAGCCAGCGGTTCCATCACAATGGAAGACGAACATGGCCTCACTTTCGCGGAGGCTGAAATCGATAAAATTCTAGCAGACAGCAACCTTTTCGAGGGACTATGCAACCAGGACACAGGTCCACAAACAAACGACTGGAATGAACTGTTGAATCTCAGAAGAAACCAGATAAAAGCCGCACTACACGGATTGTTCATGACCCAATACCTCCGCAACAAAATGGCACCACCGGGCCTGATTGTAAAAAATGAGCCACTAATTTTCCAGCAGGACATGGTTTTTAAGAAAGAATGGTCACTAATCTCCTGGCACTGTTCAAGGGATTGGTTAGTCCTCATAATAAAAACAGCGGCCAGGATCACTCAAGAACTCAAAATTGAGATAAATAAAATTGAGGTCCAGTTGCAAACATACATCACACCAGAGGAACTGAAAACCAGACTCGAAGAACTAAACCAACAGATGACGGAATTCGAATTCAATCTGAAACAAAGCAAAACAAACAAGCTGACAAAGGATGTAGCTAAATTTACTCCAGAGAATGCATACCCATACACTAAAGTGGACTATGTCTCAAAAAACAACTACAGCGATGCAGACAGCGACACTTCAGATACCGGCTCATCGGGTTCCAACTCGAGTGGAAACAAGGGGAACAGACAACGGAGGGGTGGATGGAGACAAAGACGCCAACAATTCCCTAGACAAAGGGGATGGCGGGGTTTCCAACCACTGAACCATTTCCAACCTTTCATGGGTCCACCTCAATTCAACCCTTTCCAGTTCGGGCCAATGTGGAACCAGGAATACAGTGATGGTTTCTACGGACAACAACAACCCTATGGAGGTCAACAGCAGCCTTTTTTAGGGGCGTGCCAGAATTCGCGCGGAAAGAATCGGAAAGGGAACAACGTAGCTTGGGAAGATCAGGAACAGCCCAACGCCCGAACAACCCGGAGCATGACAGGGTCACTTCCGAACCAACCGTCTACCAGCAAGAAAGGGACTTAGTGGTGAACCTTACTCCGATCACTTTGACCACCACACAGAAAAACATCCTGAATAAAGGCCTGGGTTATGTCCCCACACATAAACCAGATGTCTTCAGACTCAATGTGGAGCTACAAGACTTCTTCAGGAAGTTGAAATTGCAGGCTTTTTTCAAGGATAAACCCCCTCCTGAAGACAAAACCGATACAGGTCTGAGATTGAAATCAACTTTCACCCCACCAGATACAAGCATCCCGGTGGAGATTCTAACCTTCGAGAAAGCGGTGGTCACAGAGGTTAACAAACTGAACATCCAAGGAAGAAATGTCTTCCACAATACAAGTGGAGAGGAGCAGAGAGCCCTTCGAGAACTAACAGCTAATAGAGAACTTGTCATAAAACCTGCCGACAAGGGGGGAGCAATCGTATTGCAAACACTTGAAGCATATGACAAGGAATGTCTACGTCTTCTGTCAGACCCACGGAACTACAAGAAACTGGATAATGATCCAAGAGAAAGACTACGGACACGAATCGGGGGCATGGTAGAAGAAGGACTTGCCCACGATTGGATCAGCAAGAAGGAGGCTGATTTCCTACAGCAACCGAATCCCAGGATACCGTATTTCTATTGTATCCCCAAGATACATAAGAATCTTGACAACCCGCCAGGGAGACCCATTGTGTCTGGCATAGGGTCTATCCTAGAACCTTTGTCAAAATTCTCTGACGCTTTTCTAAGACCGATGGTACAAGCCACAAATACATACCTAAAAGACACCAAGTCGGTCCTGCAACTCTTGGAAGACCTACCTTTTGACCCGACCATACAGCTCCTAGTAAGTCTCGATGTGGAAAGTTTATACACAAGCTTACCCCACGAGGAGACACTAGAGATAATCGAGGAAGTACTCTTCAGTCGACCGTGGAAGTACCAAACACCAAGAAACCTAGTCCTGGAATGTATTAGCATGGCTCTGAAAGACAATTTTTTTCAGTACAAGGAGACACTGTATCTACAAACCCATGGGACAAGTATGGGAAGCACGTTTGCGCCGAGCCTGGCAGGACTATACGTCCACCATCTTGAAGAACAAAAAATCCTGCATGGGAACAATCCCTACCATTCCAAGATTGGCATCTGGAAACGGTACATCGATGACATTTTCATCATTTGGAACGGTGATACCAACAGTGCTAAGAGTTTCTTGACCTGGCTGAATAACCAGAACCAATATCTAAAATTCACAAGCACCGTTTCAAATAAATCGATGGTCTTCTTGGATTTGAACATTTACAGCGAGGATGGTAGGCTAAAAAGCAACACCCACTTCAAGCCCACCGCCAGGAATTGTCTGTTACGCTATGACAGCTTTCACCCTAGGCACCTGAGGGAAAATCTGCCGTACGGACAGTTCCTGAGATTACGGAGGAACTGTACGGAACTGAGTGAATTCAACCGTCAGGCAAAAGACCTGAGAACGAAACTCGTGGAAAGGCAGTACCCAACGAGGACCATCGAGAAAGCGATGAAACGTGCCAAAAACAACCATAGGGAGGCTCTCATAGAGGAAAATCCCAAAGAGAAGGACCTGAACAAGAGACCCATCTGCGTGACAACCTACTCCACAATATCGAACCAGGTTTCCAAGGTGATCGAAAAACATTGGGGCATCCTGAACTGTGGAAACCTCAATTTTGAGAAACCAATGCATGCGCACCGGAGGGGCAAGAACATAAAAGACATTGTGGTCCACACTAGACCACGGGAAAACCAGGCTGCGAGACAGAACCCGACCAGTGTACAGGGCCACTTCCCTTGCGGTGATTGCAGCTGCTGCCACCAGACTCAGAAAAGCAAGAACCTCACCTTCAGGAATGGCACGACATGGGAGCAGCGCCAATTCTCAAATTGTAACACTAAAAATGTGGTATACTTGATCAACTGTCCATGTGGATTGGAATACGTAGGCATGACCACCCGACCAGTCAAAACAAGGATTGGTGAACATAAATCAAACATACGCTGTAAAAAGTCAACAACCAAAATGGCATCACATTTCCTGGCACTACAGCACTGCATAAATGACCTCCGCTGGACGGTCATTGAGCGACTACCTTCGGAATCAGGCCTGTTTCAGAAGGAACAACGTTGGGTGTTCCGCCTGGGCACCCATATCACGGGACTAAACGATGACATACCGTGGAGCCAAATCACTTGACCACTACGGTTGACATCTGCCCACAAGAGCTAGCGCTACAAATCACATCTTTGAATACACACTACCCCAACCGGCTGGTACGCATGCGCATAGACACCAACCCATGCGCATGCACACATGATAACACAGTCGTGTAAACAACGGCGCTCCCTTTTTCAGCCCGTGACTGACCAAGAAGCGGAAAGACCTTATATGGTCATTCCGGCAATAAACTAATAACAATGGGTCACATGTCAAAGTTAATTAGACCACATGCACAAAGGCGAATACAGATAGTCTTCATACATGGTCCCTGTGACTTCCGGCAATTAACCAATGGCAGTACACCTAGCCTTTCCTTAAATACCACTAAACACGCCCGCTATTCATTCACAGCGGAGCAGCACGGGGTGGTAGAAGGAGGCCAATACAGGCGGATTTCGTGAGTATTCTCCCCACACAGAATCTGGCCTCTCTAGGTAGATGGATGAGGTAAGAAGTGAATATAAACAACAGCACTGAGTCCACCTCTCTATCTTTGTAGATTGTGGATCCACCTACCTACCTTGTTGCCCAGGATTTGCTCATGATGCAGTAGACATCAAAGACTACGAGTATGTCTGAAAAACAATAAGTACAAAAAAACCTAAGTGTGTCATATATGTTGTGTGTCTTGTATGTCTCTTCCTTTACAGATTGTTCTCTGTTTGGGGCTCCAGGTGACTGCACCTGTCTGAGCCGATACCCTATGGTAACCAAACCTAATGGTTTTTTCCTTTTTTGCAGGACATGTAAATACATGATCCCAAGAACCGCTGTAGGCACATTGTAGCCAACTTTAAAATGAGTGATTTCACTTTTTACTAAATATAACCCCCTTTTTTTAGAAATACGTGAGTAGGGTTGGGAGTTGTGCCCCGTCCTGAAGAAGGTACACACGTACCGAAACATGTCGACGCACACCAGAGGTTTTGTCCGTAATTAAGACAAATCAACCTCGTCTTTTTCTGCACACCTTTTTAATAGCACCAGCTAGGGGTACGAAATAAAGTCTTTTTCTTTTTCCCACTAGCCAGGTACTTTTTAAACTTTTCACCACGTTTCCCACTCACATTTAATCCTCCTATCACTCACAGTCAACACACACCACGCATAGTCAACACCTGTCAACGCTCCCACGTAGTCGTAGGTCGCAGCGTGCCGCATCCCTCTAGCGGGGTGCGAAGACCCCGATGATGAAGCATGACACCAAGGGGCCTGTTGGTGTGTGAGGGGTATTTTACACAACACTGAGTGCTTCCCCTCCCTTTCTCTCCACACTAGTAGTAGGATTCTTCTTGTTTATGTATCAGTGCCCGTGGAGTAGGAATCCTACTTGGTACTCTACCTCCCTTCTTTGTTAAAAATAGTGTCTAGGCAGCGCGCAGCTGCGGGAGTTCCCCATAGACATACAAATCCACACACATAGACAGACACACACTTAGGTAAAAAAGAAGCCAGCGGTTCCATCACAATGGAAGACGAACATGGCCTCACTTTCGCGGAGGCTGAAATCGATAAAATTCTAGCAGACAGCAACCTTTTCGAGGGACTATGCAACCAGGACACAGGTCCGCAAACAAACGACTGGAATGAACTGTTGAATCTCAGAAGAAACCAGATAAAAGCCGCACTACACGGATTGTTCATGACCCAATACCTCCGCAACAAAATGGCACCACCGGGCCTGATTGTAAAAAATGAGCCACTAATTTTCCAGCAGGACATGGTTTTTAAGAAAGAATGGTCACTAATCTCCTGGCACTGTTCAAGGGATTGGTTAGTCCTCATAATAAAAACAGCGGCCAGGATCACTCAAGAACTCAAAATTGAGATAAATAAAATTGAGGTCCAGTTGCAAACATACATCACACCAGAGGAACTGAAAACCAGACTCGAAGAACTAAACCAACAGATGACGGAATTCGAATTCAATCTGAAACAAAGCAAAACAAACAAGCTGACAAAGGATGTAGCTAAATTTACTCCAGAGAATGCATACCCATACACTAAAGTGGACTATGTCTCAAAAAACAACTACAGCGATGCAGACAGCGACACTTCAGATACCGGCTCATCGGGTTCCAACTCGAGTGGAAACAAGGGGAACAGACAACGGAGGGGTGGATGGAGACAAAGACGCCAACAATTCCCTAGACAAAGGGGATGGCGGGGTTTCCAACCACCGAACCATTTCCAACCTTTCATGGGTCCACCTCAATTCAACCCTTTCCAGTTCGGGCCAATGTGGAACCAGGAATACAGTGATGGTTTCTACGGACAACAACAACCCTATGGAGGTCAACAGCAGCCTTTTTTAGGGGCGCGCCAGAATTCGCGCGGAAAGAATCGGAAAGGGAACAACGTAGCTTGGGAAGATCAGGAACAGCCCAACGCCCGAACAACCCGGAGCATGACAGGGTCACTTCCGAACCAACCGTCTACCAGCAAGAAAGGGACTTAGTGGTGAACCTTACTCCGATCACTTTGACCACCACACAGAAAAACATCCTGAATAAAGGCCTGGGCTATGTCCCCACACATAAACCAGATGTCTTCAGACTCAATGTGGAGCTACAAGACTTCTTCAGGAAGTTGAAATTGCAGGCTTTTTTCAAGGATAAACCCCCTCCTGAAGACAAAACCGATACAGGTCTGAGATTGAAATCAACTTTCACCCCACCAGATACAAGCATCCCGGTGGAGATTCTAACCTTCGAGAAAGCGGTGGTCACAGAGGTTAACAAACTGAACATCCAAGGAAGAAATGTCTTCCACAATACAAGTGGAGAGGAGCAGAGAGCCCTTCGAGAACTAACAGCTAATAGAGAACTTGTCATAAAACCTGCCGACAAGGGGGGAGCAATCGTATTGCAAACACTTGAAGCATATGACAAGGAATGTCTACGTCTTCTGTCAGACCCACGGAACTACAAGAAACTGGATAATGATCCAACAGAAAGACTACGGACACGAATCGGGGGCATGGTAGAAGAAGGACTTGCCCACGATTGGATCAGCAAGAAGGAGGCTGATTTCCTACAGCAACCGAATCCCAGGATACCGTATTTCTATTGTATCCCCAAGATACATAAGAATCTTGACAACCCGCCAGGGAGACCCATTGTGTCTGGCATAGGGTCTATCCTAGAACCTTTGTCAAAATTCTCTGACGCTTTTCTAAGACCGATGGTACAAGCCACAAATACATACCTAAAAGACACCAAGTCGGTCCTGCAACTCTTGGAAGACCTACCTTTTGACCCGACCATACAGCTCCTAGTAAGTCTCGATGTGGAAAGTTTATACACAAGCTTACCCCATGAGGAGACACTAGAGATAATCGAGGAAGTACTCTTCAGTCGACCGTGGAAGTACCAAACACCAAGAAACCTAGTCCTGGAATGTATTAGCATGGCTCTGAAAGACAATTTTTTTCAGTACAAGGAGACACTGTATCTACAAACCCATGGGACAAGTATGGGAAGCACGTTTGCGCCGAGCCTGGCAGGACTATACGTCCACCATCTTGAAGAACAAAAAATCCTGCATGAGAACAATCCCTACCGTTCCAAGATTGGCATCTGGAAACGGTACATCGATGACATTTTCATCATTTGGAACGGTGATACCAACAGTGCTAAGAGTTTCTTGACCTGGCTGAATAACCAGAACCAATATCTAAAATTCACAAGCACCGTTTCAAATAAATCGATGGTCTTCTTGGATTTGAACATTTACAGCGAGGATGGTAGGCTAAAAAGCAACACCCACTTCAAGCCCACCGCCAGGAATTGTCTGTTACGCTATGACAGCTTTCACCCTAGGCACCTGAGGGAAAATCTGCCGTACGGACAGTTCCTGAGATTACGGAGGAACTGTACGGAACTGAGTGAATTCAACCGTCAGGCAAAAGACCTGAGAACGAAACTCGTGGAAAGGCAGTACCCAACGAGGACCATCGAGAAAGCGATGAAACGTGCCAAAAACAACCATAGGGAGGCTCTCATAGAGGAAAATCCCAAAGAGAAGGACCTGAACAAGAGACCCATCTGCGTGACAACCTACTCCACAATATCGAACCAGGTTTCCAAGGTGATCGAAAAACATTGGGGCATCCTGAACTGTGGAAACCTCAATTTTGAGAAACCAATGCATGCGCACCGGAGGGGCAAGAACATAAAAGACATTGTGGTCCACACTAGACCACGGGAAAACCAGGCTGCGAGACAGAACCCGACCAGTGTACAGGGCCACTTCCCTTGCGGTGATTGCAGCTGCTGCCACCAGACTCAGAAAAGCAAGAACCTCACCTTCAGGAATGGCACGACATGGGAGCAGCGCCAATTCTCAAATTGTAACACTAAAAATGTGGTATACTTGATCAACTGTCCATGTGGATTGGAATACGTAGGCATGACCACCCGACCAGTCAAAACAAGGATTGGTGAACATAAATCAAACATACGCTGTAAAAAGTCAACAACCAAAATGGCATCACATTTCCTGGCACTACAGCACTGCATAAATGACCTCCGCTGGACGGTCATTGAGCGACTACCTTCGGAATCAGGCCTGTTTCAGAAGGAACAACGTTGGGTGTTCCGCCTGGGCACCCATATCACGGGACTAAACGATGACATACCGTGGAGCCAAATCACTTGACCACTACGGTTGACATCTGCCCACAAGAGCTAGCGCTACAAATCACATCTTTGAATACACACTACCCCAACCGGCTGGTACGCATGCGCATAGACACCAACCCATGCGCATGCACACATGATAACACAGTCGTGTAAACAACGGCGCTCCCTTTTTCAGCCCGTGACTGACCAAGAAGCGGAAAGACCTTATATGGTCATTCCGGCAATAAACTAATAACAATGGGTCACATGTCAAAGTTAATTAGACCACATGCACAAAGGCGAATACAGATAGTCTTCATACATGGTCCCTGTGACTTCCGGCAATTAACCAATGGCAGTACACCTAGCCTTTCCTTAAATACCACTAAACACGCCCGCTATTCATTCACAGCGGAGCAGCACGGGGTGGTAGAAGGAGGCCAATACAGGCGGATTTCGTGAGTATTCTCCCCACACAGAATCTGGCCTCTCTAGGTAGATGGATGAGGTAAGAAGTGAATATAAACAACAGCACTGAGTCCACCTCTCTATCTTTGTAGATTGTGGATCCACCTACCTACCTTGTTGCCCAGGATTTGCTCATGATGCAGTAGACATCAAAGACTACGAGTATGTCTGAAAAACAATAAGTACAAAAAAACCTAAGTGTGTCATATATGTTGTGTGTCTTGTATGTCTCTTCCTTTACAGATTGTTCTCTGTTTGGGGCTCCAGGTGACTGCACCTGTCTGAGCCGATACCCTATGGTAACCAAACCTAATGGTTTTTTCCTTTTTTGCAGGACATGTAAATACATGATCCCAAGAACCGCTGTAGGCACATTGTAGCCAACTTTAAAATGAGTGATTTCACTTTTTACTAAATATAACCCCCTTTTTTTAGAAATACGTGAGTAGGGTTGGGAGTTGTGCCCCGTCCTGAAGAAGGTACACACGTACCGAAACATGTCGACGCACACCAGAGGTTTTGTCCGTAATTAAGACAAATCAACCTCGTCTTTTTCTGCACACCTTTTTAATAGCACCAGCTAGGGGTACGAAATAAAGTCTTTTTCTTTTTCCCACTAGCCAGGTACTTTTTAAACTTTTCACCACGTTTCCCACTCACATTTAATCCTCCTATCACTCACAGTCAACACACACCACGCATAGTCAACACCTGTCAACGCTCCCACGTAGTCGTAGGTCGCAGCGTGCCGCATCCCTCTAGCGGGGTGCGAAGACCCCGATGATGAAGCATGACACCAAGGGGCCTGTTGGTGTGTGAGGGGTATTTTACACAACACTGAGTGCTTCCCCTCCCTTTCTCTCCACACTAGTAGTAGGATTCTTCTTGTTTATGTATCAGTGCCCGTGGAGTAGGAATCCTACTTGGTACTCTACCTCCCTTCTTTGTTAAAAATAGTGTCTAGGCAGCGCGCAGCTGCGGGAGTTCCCCATAGACATACAAATCCACACACATAGACAGACACACACTTAGGTAAAAAAGAAGCCAGCGGTTCCATCACAATGGAAGACGAACATGGCCTCACTTTCGCGGAGGCTGAAATCGATAAAATTCTAGCAGACAGCAACCTTTTCGAGGGACTATGCAACCAGGACACAGGTCCGCAAACAAACGACTGGAATGAACTGTTGAATCTCAGAAGAAACCAGATAAAAGCCGCACTACACGGATTGTTCATGACCCAATACCTCCGCAACAAAATGGCACCACCGGGCCTGATTGTAAAAAATGAGCCACTAATTTTCCAGCAGGACATGGTTTTTAAGAAAGAATGGTCACTAATCTCCTGGCACTGTTCAAGGGATTGGTTAGTCCTCATAATAAAAACAGCGGCCAGGATCACTCAAGAACTCAAAATTGAGATAAATAAAATTGAGGTCCAGTTGCAAACATACATCACACCAGAGGAACTGAAAACCAGACTCGAAGAACTAAACCAACAGATGACGGAATTCGAATTCAATCTGAAACAAAGCAAAACAAACAAGCTGACAAAGGATGTAGCTAAATTTACTCCAGAGAATGCATACCCATACACTAAAGTGGACTATGTCTCAAAAAACAACTACAGCGATGCAGACAGCGACACTTCAGATACCGGCTCATCGGGTTCCAACTCGAGTGGAAACAAGGGGAACAGACAACGGAGGGGTGGATGGAGACAAAGACGCCAACAATTCCCTAGACAAAGGGGATGGCGGGGTTTCCAACCACCGAACCATTTCCAACCTTTCATGGGTCCACCTCAATTCAACCCTTTCCAGTTCGGGCCAATGTGGAACCAGGAATACAGTGATGGTTTCTACGGACAACAACAACCCTATGGAGGTCAACAGCAGCCTTTTTTAGGGGCGCGCCAGAATTCGCGCGGAAAGAATCGGAAAGGGAACAACGTAGCTTGGGAAGATCAGGAACAGCCCAACGCCCGAACAACCCGGAGCATGACAGGGTCACTTCCGAACCAACCGTCTACCAGCAAGAAAGGGACTTAGTGGTGAACCTTACTCCGATCACTTTGACCACCATACAGAAAAACATCCTGAATAAAGGCCTGGGCTATGTCCCCACACATAAACCAGATGTCTTCAGACTCAATGTGGAGCTACAAGACTTCTTCAGGAAGTTGAAATTGCAGGCTTTTTTCAAGGATAAACCCCCTCCTGAAGACAAAACCGATACAGGTCTGAGATTGAAATCAACTTTCACCCCACCAGATACAAGCATCCCGGTGGAGATTCTAACCTTCGAGAAAGCGGTGGTCACAGAGGTTAACAAACTGAACATCCAAGGAAGAAATGTCTTCCACAATACAAGTGGAGAGGAGCAGAGAGCCCTTCGAGAACTAACAGCTAATAGAGAACTTGTCATAAAACCTGCCGACAAGGGGGGAGCAATCGTATTGCAAACACTTGAAGCATATGACAAGGAATGTCTACGTCTTCTGTCAGACCCACGGAACTACAAGAAACTGGATAATGATCCAACAGAAAGACTACGGACACGAATCGGGGGCATGGTAGAAGAAGGACTTGCCCACGATTGGATCAGCAAGAAGGAGGCTGATTTCCTACAGCAACCGAATCCCAGGATACCGTATTTCTATTGTATCCCCAAGATACATAAGAATCTTGACAACCCGCCAGGGAGACCCATTGTGTCTGGCATAGGGTCTATCCTAGAACCTTTGTCAAAATTCTCTGACGCTTTTCTAAGACCGATGGTACAAGCCACAAATACATACCTAAAAGACACCAAGTCGGTCCTGCAACTCTTGGAAGACCTACCTTTTGACCCGACCATACAGCTCCTAGTAAGTCTCGATGTGGAAAGTTTATACACAAGCTTACCCCATGAGGAGACACTAGAGATAATCGAGGAAGTACTCTTCAGTCGACCGTGGAAGTACCAAACACCAAGAAACCTAGTCCTGGAATGTATTAGCATGGCTCTGAAAGACAATTTTTTTCAGTACAAGGAGACACTGTATCTACAAACCCATGGGACAAGTATGGGAAGCACGTTTGCGCCGAGCCTGGCAGGACTATACGTCCACCATCTTGAAGAACAAAAAATCCTGCATGAGAACAATCCCTACCGTTCCAAGATTGGCATCTGGAAACGGTACATCGATGACATTTTCATCATTTGGAACGGTGATACCAACAGTGCTAAGAGTTTCTTGACCTGGCTGAATAACCAGAACCAATATCTAAAATTCACAAGCACCGTTTCAAATAAATCGATGGTCTTCTTGGATTTGAACATTTACAGCGAGGATGGTAGGCTAAAAAGCAACACCCACTTCAAGCCCACCGCCAGGAATTGTCTGTTACGCTATGACAGCTTTCACCCTAGGCACCTGAGGGAAAATCTGCCGTACGGACAGTTCCTGAGATTACGGAGGAACTGTACGGAACTGAGTGAATTCAACCGTCAGGCAAAAGACCTGAGAACGAAACTCGTGGAAAGGCAGTACCCAACGAGGACCATAGAGAAAGCGATGAAACGTGCCAAAAACAACCATAGGGAGGCTCTCATAGAGGAAAATCCCAAAGAGAAGGACCTGAACAAGAGACCCATCTGCGTGACAACCTACTCCACAATATCGAACCAGGTTTCCAAGGTGATCGAAAAACATTGGGGCATCCTGAACTGTGGAAACCTCAATTTTGAGAAACCAATGCATGCGCACCGGAGGGGCAAGAACATAAAAGACATTGTGGTCCACACTAGACCACGGGAAAACCAGGCTGCGAGACAGAACCCGACCAGTGTACAGGGCCACTTCCCTTGCGGTGATTGCAGCTGCTGCCACCAGACTCAGAAAAGCAAGAACCTCACCTTCAGGAATGGCACGACATGGGAGCAGCGCCAATTCTCAAATTGTAACACTAAAAATGTGGTATACTTGATCAACTGTCCATGTGGATTGGAATACGTAGGCATGACCACCCGACCAGTCAAAACAAGGATTGGTGAACATAAATCAAACATACGCTGTAAAAAGTCAACAACCAAAATGGCATCACATTTCCTGGCACTACAGCACTGCATAAATGACCTCCGCTGGACGGTCATTGAGCGACTACCTTCGGAATCAGGCCTGTTTCAGAAGGAACAACGTTGGGTGTTCCGCCTGGGCACCCATATCACGGGACTAAACGATGACATACCGTGGAGCCAAATCACTTGACCACTACGGTTGACATCTGCCCACAAGAGCTAGCGCTACAAATCACATCTTTGAATACACACTACCCCAACCGGCTGGTACGCATGCGCATAGACACCAACCCATGCGCATGCACACATGATAACACAGTCGTGTAAACAACGGCGCTCCCTTTTTCAGCCCGTGACTGACCAAGAAGCGGAAAGACCTTATATGGTCATTCCGGCAATAAACTAATAACAATGGGTCACATGTCAAAGTTAATTAGACCACATGCACAAAGGCGAATACAGATAGTCTTCATACATGGTCCCTGTGACTTCCGGCAATTAACCAATGGCAGTACACCTAGCCTTTCCTTAAATACCACTAAACACGCCCGCTATTCATTCACAGCGGAGCAGCACGGGGTGGTAGAAGGAGGCCAATACAGGCGGATTTCGTGAGTATTCTCCCCACACAGAATCTGGCCTCTCTAGGTAGATGGATGAGGTAAGAAGTGAATATAAACAACAGCACTGAGTCCACCTCTCTATCTTTGTAGATTGTGGATCCACCTACCTACCTTGTTGCCCAGGATTTGCTCATGATGCAGTAGACATCAAAGACTACGAGTATGTCTGAAAAACAATAAGTACAAAAAAACCTAAGTGTGTCATATATGTTGTGTGTCTTGTATGTCTCTTCCTTTACAGATTGTTCTCTGTTTGGGGCTCCAGGTGACTGCACCTGTCTGAGCCGATACCCTATGGTAACCAAACCTAATGGTTTTTTCCTTTTTTGCAGGACATGTAAATACATGATCCCAAGAACCGCTGTAGGCACATTGTAGCCAACTTTAAAATGAGTGATTTCACTTTTTACTAAATATAACCCCCTTTTTTTAGAAATACGTGAGTAGGGTTGGGAGTTGTGCCCCGTCCTGAAGAAGGTACACACGTACCGAAACATGTCGACGCACACCAGAGGTTTTGTCCGTAATTAAGACAAATCAACCTCGTCTTTTTCTGCACACCTTTTTAATAGCACCAGCTAGGGGTACGAAATAAAGTCTTTTTCTTTTTCCCACTAGCCAGGTACTTTTTAAACTTTTCACCACGTTTCCCACTCACATTTAATCCTCCTATCACTCACAGTCAACACACACCACGCATAGTCAACACCTGTCAACGCTCCCACGTAGTCGTAGGTCGCAGCGTGCCGCATCCCTCTAGCGGGGTGCGAAGACCCCGATGATGAAGCATGACACCAAGGGGCCTGTTGGTGTGTGAGGGGTATTTTACACAACACTGAGTGCTTCCCCTCCCTTTCTCTCCACACTAGTAGTAGGATTCTTCTTGTTTATGTATCAGTGCCCGTGGAGTAGGAATCCTACTTGGTACTCTACCTCCCTTCTTTGTTAAAAATAGTGTCTAGGCAGCGCGCAGCTGCGGGAGTTCCCCATAGACATACAAATCCACACACATAGACAGACACACACTTAGGTAAAAAAGAAGCCAGCGGTTCCATCACAATGGAAGACGAACATGGCCTCACTTTCGCGGAGGCTGAAATCGATAAAATTCTAGCAGACAGCAACCTTTTCGAGGGACTATGCAACCAGGACACAGGTCCACAAACAAACGACTGGAATGAACTGTTGAATCTCAGAAGAAACCAGATAAAAGCCGCACTACACGGATTGTTCATGACCCAATACCTCCGCAACAAAATGGCACCACCGGGCCTGATTGTAAAAAATGAGCCACTAATTTTCCAGCAGGACATGGTTTTTAAGAAAGAATGGTCACTAATCTCCTGGCACTGTTCAAGGGATTGGTTAGTCCTCATAATAAAAACAGCGGCCAGGATCACTCAAGAACTCAAAATTGAGATAAATAAAATTGAGGTCCAGTTGCAAACATACATCACACCAGAGGAACTGAAAACCAGACTCGAAGAACTAAACCAACAGATGACGGAATTCGAATTCAATCTGAAACAAAGCAAAACAAACAAGCTGACAAAGGATGTAGCTAAATTTACTCCAGAGAATGCATACCCATACACTAAAGTGGACTATGTCTCAAAAAACAACTACAGCGATGCAGACAGCGACACTTCAGATACCGGCTCATCGGGTTCCAACTCGAGTGGAAACAAGGGGAACAGACAACGGAGGGGTGGATGGAGACAAAGACGCCAACAATTCCCTAGACAAAGGGGATGGCGGGGTTTCCAACCACCGAACCATTTCCAACCTTTCATGGGTCCACCTCAATTCAACCCTTTCCAGTTCGGGCCAATGTGGAACCAGGAATACAGTGATGGTTTCTACGGACAACAACAACCCTATGGAGGTCAACAGCAGCCTTTTTTAGGGGCGCGCCAGAATTCGCGCGGAAAGAATCGGAAAGGGAACAACGTAGCTTGGGAAGATCAGGAACAGCCCAACGCCCGAACAACCCGGAGCATGACAGGGTCACTTCCGAACCAACCGTCTACCAGCAAGAAAGGGACTTAGTGGTGAACCTTACTCCGATCACTTTGACCACCACACCGAAAAACATCCTGAATAAAGGCCTGGGTTATGTCCCCACACATAAACCAGATGTCTTCAGACTCAATGTGGAGCTACAAGACTTCTTCAGGAAGTTGAAATTGCAGGCTTTTTTCAAGGATAAACCCCCTCCTGAAGACAAAACCGATACAGGTCTGAGATTGAAATCAACTTTCACCCCACCAGATACAAGCATCCCGGTGGAGATTCTAACCTTCGAGAAAGCGGTGGTCACAGAGGTTAACAAACTGAACATCCAAGGAAGAAATGTCTTCCACAATACAAGTGGATAGGAGCAGAGAGCCCTTCGAGAACTAACAGCTAATAGAGAACTTGTCATAAAACCTGCCGACAAGGGGGGAGCAATCGTATTGCAAACACTTGAAGCATATGACAAGGAATGTCTACGTCTTCTGTCAGACCCACGGAACTACAAGAAACTGGATAATGATCCAACAGAAAGACTACGGACACGAATCGGGGGCATGGTAGAAGAAGGACTTGCCCACGATTGGATCAGCAAGAAGGAGGCTGATTTCCTACAGCAACCGAATCCCAGGATACCGTATTTCTATTGTATCCCCAAGATACATAAGAATCTTGACAACCCGCCAGGGAGACCCATTGTGTCTGGCATAGGGTCTATCCTAGAACCTTTGTCCAAATTCTCTGACGCTTTTCTAAGACCGATGGTACAAGCCACAAATACATACCTAAAAGACACCAAGTCGGTCCTGCAACTCTTGGAAGACCTACCTTTTGACCCGACCATACAGCTCCTAGTAAGTCTCGATGTGGAAAGTTTATACACAAGCTTACCCCACGAGGAGACACTAGAGATAATCGAGGAAGTACTCTTCAGTCGACCGTGGAAGTACCAAACACCAAGAAACCTAGTCCTGGAATGTATTAGCATGGCTCTGAAAGACAATTTTTTTCAGTACAAGGAGACACTGTATCTACAAACCCATGGGACAAGTATGGGAAGCACGTTTGCGCCGAGCCTGGCAGGACTATACGTCCACCATCTTGAAGAACAAAAAATCCTGCATGAGAACAATCCCTACCGTTCCAAGATTGGCATCTGGAAACGGTACATCGATGACATTTTCATCATTTGGAACGGTGATACCAACAGTGCTAAGAGTTTCTTGACCTGGCTGAATAACCAGAACCAATATCTAAAATTCACAAGCACCGTTTCAAATAAATCGATGGTCTTCTTGGATTTGAACATTTACAGCGAGGATGGTAGGCTAAAAAGCAACACCCACTTCAAGCCCACCGCCAGGAATTGTCTGTTACGCTATGACAGCTTTCACCCTAGGCACCTGAGGGAAAATCTGCCGTACGGACAGTTCCTGAGATTACGGAGGAACTGTACGGAACTGAGTGAATTCAACCGTCAGGCAAAAGACCTGAGAACGAAACTCGTGGAAAGGCAGTACCCAACGAGGACCATCGAGAAAGCGATGAAACGTGCCAAAAACAACCATAGGGAGGCTCTCATAGAGGAAAATCCCAAAGAGAAGGACCTGAACAAGAGACCCATCTGCGTGACAACCTACTCCACAATATCGAACCAGGTTTCCAAGGTGATCGAAAAACATTGGGGCATCCTGAACTGTGGAAACCTCAATTTTGAGAAACCAATGCATGCGCACCGGAGGGGCAAGAACATAAAAGACATTGTGGTCCACACTAGACCACGGGAAAACCAGGCTGCGAGACAGAACCCGACCAGTGTACAGGGCCACTTCCCTTGCGGTGATTGCAGCTGCTGCCACCAGACTCAGAAAAGCAAGAACCTCACCTTCAGGAATGGCACGACATGGGAGCAGCGCCAATTCTCAAATTGTAACACTAAAAATGTGGTATACTTGATCAACTGTCCATGTGGATTGGAATACGTAGGCATGACCACCCGACCAGTCAAAACAAGGATTGGTGAACATAAATCAAACATACGCTGTAAAAAGTCAACAACCAAAATGGCATCACATTTCCTGGCACTACAGCACTGCATAAATGACCTCCGCTGGACGGTCATTGAGCGACTACCTTCGGAATCAGGCCTGTTTCAGAAGGAACAACGTTGGGTGTTCCGCCTGGGCACCCATATCACGGGACTAAACGATGACATACCGTGGAGCCAAATCACTTGACCACTACGGTTGACATCTGCCCACAAGAGCTAGCGCTACAAATCACATCTTTGAATACACACTACCCCAACCGGCTGGTACGCATGCGCATAGACACCAACCCATGCGCATGCACACATGATAACACAGTCGTGTAAACAACGGCGCTCCCTTTTTCAGCCCGTGACTGACCAAGAAGCGGAAAGACCTTATATGGTCATTCCGGCAATAAACTAATAACAATGGGTCACATGTCAAAGTTAATTAGACCACATGCACAAAGGCGAATACAGATAGTCTTCATACATGGTCCCTGTGACTTCCGGCAATTAACCAATGGCAGTACACCTAGCCTTTCCTTAAATACCACTAAACACGCCCGCTATTCATTCACAGCGGAGCAGCACGGGGTGGTAGAAGGAGGCCAATACAGGCGGATTTCGTGAGTATTCTCCCCACACAGAATCTGGCCTCTCTAGGTAGATGGATGAGGTAAGAAGTGAATATAAACAACAGCACTGAGTCCACCTCTCTATCTTTGTAGATTGTGGATCCACCTACCTACCTTGTTGCCCAGGATTTGCTCATGATGCAGTAGACATCAAAGACTACGAGTATGTCTGAAAAACAATAAGTACAAAAAAACCTAAGTGTGTCATATATGTTGTGTGTCTTGTATGTCTCTTCCTTTACAGATTGTTCTCTGTTTGGGGCTCCAGGTGACTGCACCTGTCTGAGCCGATACCCTATGGTAACCAAACCTAATGGTTTTTTCCTTTTTTGCAGGACATGTAAATACATGATCCCAAGAACCGCTGTAGGCACATTGTAGCCAACTTTAAAATGAGTGATTTCACTTTTTACTAAATATAACCCCCTTTTTTTAGAAATACGTGAGTAGGGTTGGGAGTTGTGCCCCGTCCTGAAGAAGGTACACACGTACCGAAACATGTCGACGCACACCAGAGGTTTTGTCCGTAATTAAGACAAATCAACCTCGTCTTTTTCTGCACACCTTTTTAATAGCACCAGCTAGGGGTACGAAATAAAGTCTTTTTCTTTTTCCCACTAGCCAGGTACTTTTTAAACTTTTCACCACGTTTCCCACTCACATTTAATCCTCCTATCACTCACAGTCAACACACACCACGCATAGTCAACACCTGTCAACGCTCCCACGTAGTCGTAGGTCGCAGCGTGCCGCATCCCTCTAGCGGGGTGCGAAGACCCCGATGATGAAGCATGACACCAAGGGGCCTGTTGGTGTGTGAGGGGTATTTTACACAACACTGAGTGCTTCCCCTCCCTTTCTCTCCACACTAGTAGTAGGATTCTTCTTGTTTATGTCCGAAAAGCAGGCCTTGAGCTGCAGCCCCGGACTCTGATGCAGAAAGCTCCGCCAGTTTGGGATCTAGCTTGAGGAGAATAGACCTACACCTCTCACTAGAGAGCGCGCAGTTGGCGTTTCCCAGCTGGCAAATCGCCCGCTGCGCCCACTCAATCAATTCATCGGGGTCCACTGTGGAAGAGGATTCCTTGGCCACGAAGCCAAGATCTAAAATTTTTGTAAGTGGGCCAAGGAGATCCAAAACCTTGTCCTGGCAAGCCCACCAGGACCGATCCAAACCCTTCTTAGGGTCCTTCGCAAGCTTTTTCAAATAGGTCACCATGGTGGGGTCCACCTCTGGTGTGTCCGCTAGGTTATCTGCCAAATCAGGTCTCGGACACTCAGAGCGCAGACTTGCACGAACCTCTTTATCAAATGGTTGACGGATATGTTGGTGTACCTGATCCGCCACAGAAGGGGAAGGAAGTCACGCAGTGGAATGCGGATGCACAATGTCAGCAGGCTCGAAAGTTAATACAGGAGGATGAGTAGGGGCATCCACAAAATGCTCTTTGCACTTTCTCTTCTTTGGCAGCGGAGGAAGAACCTCAGAGGATGACGATGAGTGTTGGTCATCACTGTCCGCTTCAACCGCAAAGGTCTTTGATTTAGAAGAGGATAAGGTTTGAGCCAACATGCGAAAATCAGAGGCATGTGGGTTGCCAGGAGATGACGTAGTTTTCTTTGACGCAGGCACCCAACCCTGCTGTTGCGCATATTTTGTTAAATGGCGCTTAAGGGGCGTGATTGCGCGAACAAGCGCCTTATTCATTGAGTGTTGAACCTCTTTGTCAAGTGCCTCTACCAAGTCTTGTTCAAGGAACTCCGGCCCCGCCTCCTCATAGTCACCTTCTTTATCGTAATAATATGACTCACTCATGGTACACTGGGAGTGTAAAATTAATAATGCCCACTAGGTGACTGAAATATCCGGTTTGCCAATGACAAAATTCGGAGGGAGTGAAAAAACCCCGCAGCAAGCAAGACAAGGCAGTGAAAACTGCACCAAAATAATGTTAGAGGGTGGGGAGGGCTTGCTGCTAATAAAAATGCTCACTCTCGGCAAAGCTTATGCAAATTAATCAACCGGGACCTTTTTCTAAGCTCCGGTGTCAGAAGGGAAACAGCTGTGAGGCCGTGGGTGTGTGCGTCCTCCAGACGAACTCTCTGCCGGCTGCGTACTTGAAAGGAATGCAAGAACGACAGGAATGTGAGCCGCGCATGCGTGGTGACCGGCGTGCCCCACAGCCCGGGAATAGCTCGCGCAAGACGTGCGCGAGTCTATTCAGCCCTTCAATGCTCCTCTCCACAAAAGCGGGACACAGGCGACACACGCCCTGACCCCGGGAGGTGACACACGCTCCCTGCCTGCGAGTGCCGCAAGTATCGGAAAGGAAGCGGCAACAACGGAAAACGAAACCTCAAAGGCGCAAAACCAAGCGCCAGACAACGCGGCAGACAGTGCGAGCACAGCGCTAAAGAAAACAAGCACAATAAAGTCAAATAGTAAGTAAATGGATATAAAGAACTTATCTGGCTGCGGAGCAGCAAAGAAAGAGGAAGTGGGATTGTCTTCATGGCTATTTATATCACGGACTCTATGGTTGTTACCCAAGTGTTTCTGGGTATTGCAGTTTTACATGGCTGCTGGGCATTTCTAAAGAAAGAAATGAGACTAGCATAATCGGAGCCTCCTGTCCTGAAATAGAATTGGTTGCACGTATCACAGTGTGAAACTCAAGCCAAAACGTAGTCAAGGAGAAGTTTCAAAATGGCTGCTCCAGCGTAGCGCGGGGATGTCACTGAAACGCACGTGATGAAACAGAGCAGCAGAAGGAAGCCGCTAAAGGGGAAGACAGCAGCTTGACAAAGAATGGAGGTGAAGGTTCCAGTGCTCCCGTTCTGTGGTTGCCAGGAGGACAAAGGTGAAGCGCAAGCAGCTGTTGACAGGTTACTTGCAGTTTTTAAAAATGCTGAATAGAATTTCAGACAGAAAAGGCCCAAAAGCATATGCGCAATAGAAGTTAATTCTGTCCTAATGTACATAGGCAAAAAAAAAGCTGAGCCTAATGCGCAATGCGGGGCATTAACCCCTTCGCTAGGGTGGACCCGAGCGGTGCTCGCATGCTCGTGACGGAGCCGCTCCGTCACGAGCCGCGGTTGCACTGTGCTCATGACGGAGCGGTTCCGTCATGGCCCCGCCCGCTTAATAGAATGCGCCGCGCAGGCGCGAAATCAGCGCCGCGCAGGCGCGGCGGCAGGGCCATGACGGAACCGCTCCGTCATGAGCACAGCTCAGCCGATGCTCATGACGGAGAGGCTCCGTCATGAGCATACAAGGGGTTAAATACAAAGATGTGAAAACAAAGTGGAAATGCCCTACCGATTCAGTGTGTTCAGTAAAGGAAATTTAGTACTTGCAGGGTTGACGGAAATCTCACCGGACTGCTTCAGACTGCCGTGATCAGAGGGATTGCTTCTTCGTTAGACTTAGGTCAATGGAATTGTCTGTCTTTTCTCTCTTTCCAGTGCAGTGATAAGCAGATGTGGCACGCAGGGTACAGCAGATAGTGACCGTGTAGTTCAAGAATCGTCGCCAAAATATTTGTTGTGAACAAGGCGGAAAGAGTCATAAGCAAATGGTGGTTTATTGAGAACTACACGGCCGTAGAGCAAAGAGGGAAAGCTCCACCAGGCTCAGCAGTTAGGAACAACAGTAAAACATACATTCCAAATCACTAAGTAACAGCAAACTTCTACACATGACATCATAAGGACTCTAAAAGATATATACACATTACTACACGCGGTGATGCTCACTGAGCTCCTGGAACTACAAGATGCGAGACCCCCTTGAAGTGGGAGGAGTAGACAGGAGAGAACAGCAGGCAGAGAGAGGGACTTGTGCAATGTGACTACTGACTATGGTACTACAGCGGAGTGGGTAGGAGCGGTATCTAGGACACTTTATATGTATGCTTCCTGTTCAAGCTGGGATGGGTATTGGAAGACGGATGTCACACTACTAATGTTTCGGCAGTGGGGCGGGTGTTTTTTGGGTGAATATTCAGTTTTGATATGTGAAAAGGTGATGTCTAAAAGTCGTTATCCTTGTATATTACAAAAACAATAGAAATAATACAAAATAAAAAGGGGGCAGGCCAGGCAACGAAAGAAACTGAATATTTTCAAGCTAAGCTTAAATAAATATATATATTGGAGCCCACAGCCATTTACCTAACATGTTTCCTCAAACAAATAAAAGTGATGAGATGCAAAGACAAGTTGTGACTCAGCAGGTAGGGGAATGGAAAACAGGGCACATACACAAGAGAAACAGAAAGAACTAGTTTGCACAGAGTAATAGCAAAAATGGTCTGGGTGAATGTGCATGGCTGTGTTTGAGTACATTTTCTGTGCTTGTGTTCGTTACTCCTCAATCTACATCTTTTTTAATCCACAGCTTCCGCTTGAAAGTCTGTCTTTGTTTTCTACTCACTGCCACAATAAACAAAGCTAAAATTATTCTGTACAATAAAGAGATTGCCGTCCAAACCCTTGATCAGCTCGCCGTATGCCTGAGGTGTATATGAGGTGTGCATGATTTTCTGCAGCATGAGACACTTTCAAGCAGCCTTAATACTGAACCAGCCTAAATGGGTTCCGACTCTGCTTTAGTGCACAATATACATCTTACTGTTTGCAAAAAACACATGACTTTCACTGTGCAATCGTTGCGTGATGTGTGGCCTCATTTGGTTGTGTGTGATGAGAAGATTAAGCTAGATCTCCTTTCTTTTACATTCCGCTCATGGTGGACACTTCTTAACGTCAGTGGGTGGCATGTCCTAATAAACACACCGACAGCCTTATTGTGCTGTGAGGTATTATTCACCATTTTATGTCAAACCACGTGACAGCCTGGCGTATCACAGTGCATTTAAACAAATAACGTCTGGATTTCTCCACACCCACTTATTGAAGTTGCCAGCCATGAGTCATTACCTGGGAGGTGTAGTAGGGGTGTGTCACTGAAGGAGGAACTCAGCTCTCCTTCTGCAACTTTGTTTTCTCCCCTAGTGTCAAAGATCAGGGAAAACTTGCTGCGTGTTGGATGCAAGGCCACAGAGGAGTCGGTTGGGCAGTCAGATCCTCGTGGAGCGGGGTCGTCCTTCGAGTGTGAGCAATGGAGATCTTCGTGACTGTGATCCTGCATGTGCTACCGATGTGTGTGGCAGTGATGTTAGTTCTTATAATAGTGCCCTCCTTGTTCGGCTTGTCGCTGGGGATCTCTGAACTGTATATGAAAATTTTAGTGAAAACTCTGCAGTGGGCCACTGTGCAGATTCAGCAAGGGGTGACAGATAAGCAAAAACTTCAAGTCAATGGTATTATCCAGCGAGATTTGTCCCCAATGGAAACTGTGATTGTAGGTCTAAGGAAAAGTAGAAGTGATCACCTGCAAAGCCGAAATTTTGACCTGTCAGACGTTTTCTATTTCTCAAAGAAGGGATTTGAAGCCATCGTTGAAGATGAGGTCACCCAGAGGTTCTCCTCTGAGGAGCTAGCCTCCTGGAATCTTCTCACGAGGACCAACAACTTCTGCCAGTTCCTAAGCCTCCATGTTACTATGATTTGGGTGCTGGGGATTATTATACGTTATGGTATCCTTCTCCCTTTGCGCATTAGCCTGGTGACCATCGGGATGAGCTTCCTAATTGTAGGAGCCACACTGGTTGGGCAACTGCCAAACAGCAGCTTCAAAAGTTGGCTGAGTGAAATGGTCCACTTGATTTGTGCTCGGATATGTACCAGAGCCCTTTCTAGTGCTATCCAGTATCATAACAGAGAAAACAAGCCGAAGAAAGGGGCTATTTGCGTTGCCAACCACACCTCTCCATTCGACCTCATCATCTTAGCCAACGATGGATGTTACGCAATGGTTGGTCAGGCGCACGGTGGACTGGCAGGATTCATCCAGCGAACCATGGTGAAAGCTTGTCCTCATGTGTGGTTTGAACGCTCAGAAATGAAAGACCGGCACATCCTGGCCAAAAGGCTCCAAGAACATGTTGCAGATAAGAACAAACTCCCAATTTTAATTTTCCCAGAGGGAACCTGCATTAACAACACGTCTGTGATGATGTTCAAGAAGGGGAGCTTTGAAATTGGAGGCACCATATATCCAGTGGCTATCAAATATGACCCGCAGTTTGGGGACGCCTTCTGGAACAGCAGTAAATTCAGCATGGGTACATACCTGTTGCGGATGATGACCAGCTGGGCCATTGTGTGTAAGGTGTGGTACTTGCCGCCGATGTTCAGGCAGGAAGGGGAAAATACCGTTCACTTTGCCAACAGAGTGAGATCTGCTATTGCTAAACAGGCTGGACTGGTTGAGCTTCCCTGGGATGGAGGTTTGAAAAGATACAAGGTGAAGGATTCGTTCAGGGAGGAACAGCAAAAGAAATACAGTAAGATAATTGGAGGGAATGAATCAATGGATAAAATGTCCGGCGAGTCAGAATCACCATCGTAAAGGAAGAAGGATGATCTCATTCATGACAAGTTCCATCTGCTGCATTTTTCATTTTGCTAGAGCATGGTTATGATACCAAAGAGTTTGTGATTTGACAAAAGCTACTCTATTTTCATTGGTGTAGTGATCAATGCTGCATTCTACCAGTCATTCTGAAATGTTGTCAACCCTCCTTGTTTCCTTATCAGCCTCCTGCCTTCCGCTTCTATCTTTTTTCATGCTTTTTCTTTCACTTCTGCTTTCTTAAAGTTAACATTCAAAATGTTGATGCAACTATTTGGATACTACATAATTGGTATTATTGCTTGCATCACCAAAAGCACAGAACCTATATCCATGGGAACTTGACTGTTGCAGCAGAGTAGCACTGGTTCAATAGCATGAGTAAAGGAAGATAGCCTGTGCAGAATTTGAGCAAAGTGTTTGTTCCAACTCAGATGACCATTGATGATGTGCCAACCATCTTCTGCTGCTCTGCTTTCTACTCATGACGGGTTTTGAACATGTTTTTATGGCAGACAAATTCGGGGAAGGTAACCCTTTTGGAAACTTCTCTGTGGTTTAAAAGTAGTACTGAAACCTGAATGCGTGAAAGCATTGGGTAAACTTTAAATACAGTATCTTCAAAGTGCAGAATAGTGAAATCTTGGTTTTAGAAATGGTGATGGTAAACAAGGGTCCTGTGTATCTGCTAAGGACCTAACACAAAGTTCATAATTACAAGATTGGCCGACTGGGAAACAATCTTGCCAAAAGGATAGTATTCCTGCAGTCTACTTTGCCCACCCTATATACACCCTTTGTAGCACTGACATAAATCGGGCTTTACCTACAGTCTGTTGAATAGTTACCATTTTCTGTATTATTCGTACTTTTAAAACTCCTTTTGCCAAAGAGCACATGAAGGTTACAGTACCTCAAGTCTGCCGCCACTTCTTGTCCAATTCCAATCTTTTACTTTCAGACCAAAACATCCTGGAATGTGTACTTCTGGTCTCCCTGATCGTGGCCTCACAGTCCAAGTGAGGAGTGGATTGTGTCCCTCTGTCCGAGAAGTATTCGCACACATCAGTAAACTGCTTCCTCAGAACAGTCACGGAAATTGTACACTGAAACAAATGATGATTTTATTTGTGTATTAAATGTGTTTGGTGCTCTTTCGGTGATTGTACAGCTGTTTAATGCTTCCCTTGCTCCCAGTTTTATGTGAACAAAGTTTGATTGCATTAATAAATTTTAAGATGCTCTTCTGAAAAGGATTTGATATTGCATGATTATAACTCTGAAGCGGTGTCCAGGTACTGTCAACCTTGTATTCATGATGGGGTGACCGAGAACGTGGTACTTTTCTTTGCAAGAGTTACTTCAAATGCAGCTTGTCGTGAGATAAGTCTGTACTAGATTTGGGGTACTGGAACACCCTTCCATTGGCCTCTGCCTTCTAATACCAATTTATTTTTAGGGGGCTATTTGAGGTACCTACGGCACTGCTGTAGAATACTTTTAGGTTAAGCCTGGCGTTGCAGTGCATGAGCTGCTCGCTCTGCGAGGCATGTTGTAGTAGGGTATGTTTTAGAAGTGGAGTGGAAGCCCCGCCCATATTTTTCATTGGCTGGTGTCATTGTCCATGGTAAAAGATGGCTTCCGATTCCATATTAGGCTTCTTAGTCCCTCATTGTTTACCGCCCTGTCTCCTTTTGTGACTGCCCATACCAACTGGACCATTTACTTGCGGTGTTACACGGTCGGCGTTGTGTAGTCAGTGAGCACTATTTTCTTTCAGGCGCACACAGTTCAGCAGCGGCGCTGCTTTCCCCATTGGTAGCCGGCTGGGGTGTGTGGCCCTTCACTATGGACTCTGAGCTAGAAATCAAGACCGGCTCCGGGGAGCAGACTCTGGTACTGCTTGTTATTTTAATAGTTTCACTACCTTACTGGAAAAAAAAGCAGAACGTGCAGAGAGGGGCGGGCCCGGCCTGCCAAAGCAGCTCTCCAAATGGAGATCGGTGTCTGAGGAGCAAGGCCTCGGCTCTGTGGTAATCGAGTAGACTGTAATTCTGAGGAGATTGTGTTATGGTCTGGCGGGGCTCTGAGGCTGCTGCGCACAAACAGGTGACCGGAGGCAACATGGTGCAGAAAATAATTGTATGCATTAAACTGTATTCTTGTTGTTTGGTGAAAACAAGCAGCTGTGTGGTTGCGGGTAGTCACAAGGGTCTTTTTAGGTCTCGCTTGGTGTTACAGCGCGCAAGCGCTGCTCACTCTGCGACGGCTTCTTGGAATCAATATACTTTAAGAAATTGAGTTTCGGCTCCGCCAGTGATTTCCATTAGTGTGCGTCATTGGTTATGCTTAAAGGTGCCTTATGATTGTAACTGAGGCTTTTTAGTCCCTCCTGGTTACCGCACTGTCTTCTTTTGGCCCTGCCCACCCGGACTGGATCTTTTATTGGCGGCTTTACACGCTCTCCTTTAAAAGACAGTAAGCACTCTTTTCTTTTCATTGTCAGCGCCGTTCGCTTTGGCGCTTGTTTGTTTACGGTGCCGCTTTCAGCGCCATCCACTTCCAAGCAGTACTGTGAATTATTATTATTGTTTTAGTGTCTCATTCCACTTTTCCCTTGATAGCCATAGTCTTATTTGTTTTGGGGGTTTTTATAAGTAATTCTGGAGGGGAGAGTCTCGGACACTCCATCGGCCGATTCACAACAACTTTACCGGGATCCCGGCCGGGGCACTCCTGGTGTTGCTGCTGCCCCAGCTTTTGTTTCAAGTGTTGTCAGCTACCCCACCACCATATTTTTACTTTCCAATTTAGTGTCTTACTGAAGCTCTGGACCGAGGCAGTCTAAATTACATGTGTTCCTTTCAGGGTTGTTATTTGTGGTGTTGCTGCGCTTGTTTGTTTAGGGTGCCGCTTTCAGCGCCTTCCGCTACCCAGCAGTGCTGTGAGTTATTATTGTTGTTTTCGTATCCTGTTCCACTTTTACCTCAATGGCTATAGTCTCATTTGTTTTTGGGGTTCGTATACAGTAATTCTTTGCCATTTCATTGTTTCCGGCTGTTGAAGTTGGTATTCCCAGTTGATTCTGATCTTGCCAAAGGAGAGAGTGCTGAGATGGTTGGTCGAGGACTACCCTCGCTTGGTTCCCCTTCGGTAAGAATGCCACTAACTGGAATGTGCAGGAATTTCTCTTTACCATTTCATCATTTCTGGCTGGGTAGCCAGTGACTTTTAGCCCGGTTGCCTGCCGGGTGTTCTCATGGGGAGAATCTTTTTCTTGAGCCGTGATTTCAAGTTGCCTAGCTAGTCCTGCCTGGCTATTTGGCTCGAATCTGGTGTTGTGTAGAAGGGATTCGGAATCGTGTGTTGGTTGTTTTTTTTGCTTACTGACCCTGAGACTATCTCAGCTTGCTTAGAAGGCTGTTCCTCTGTTCCTATTAGCTGGCCACCAAGGTTGTGGGGTACTGCTGTGTGAAGGTGATTACTTGTATGGGCCGTTTTTCGTTACATGCCGTCCTTTTTTGGAGCAGTAATTAGATTCAGACTCTGTTTGCTAAAAATTGGATAAGTCAGTGCTTAGTTGAGTGGCAATAGTTTCTGATTACGACCTTTTCTTTTCAGCTGGCAGCGTTGTTTTACATTTGTTTTTATCACTATCGTAGTAGCCGTTGCTGCCTTTGGAGAGTCGCCACTGCAGTTCGTGATACTCGCACTTTGAGGTGTGTTGGTTGCATTGATTTTGCAGGGCTGCTTGGAATTGGTGGTGCGGTGAGGTCGTCTGTGACACAGTTTGCGCTGGAAGTGCCAGATGATTTTTCTTTCAGCTTGTTGAGTATGGTGTAGAGAATTGCCGGGAGGGTTGACAGCTTGTCCGTAAACACACGCTGCACCCGCATTGGAGGTATGATGCTGTTTGTGCCCTTCTTATTAGTGAGTTGAGTTCCCCCAATTTTTCATCGATCCCTGATGTGAACACAGCCAGTGTGTTTAATAATGAGAGCTGTATATCAATCTTGTCTGATTGATATTGTAGCGCCTCTACTGATAGTTGCATAGTTTTTAGGAGGGAGGCCCATGCGCTTCTGTCATGCAGGTTTGGGTCCCCCTGCTCCTTTAAGCCGGCTTCTCTCGTTCCCCACAAGGGCTGAGTGACCGATGAACACTAGTGTGGGTGGTTCAGCTTCGGCGAGAGAGGAGCCAAATGTTGGTCTGTGGAATATGCTGTTACCATGTCCTCCCATTCCTGAGTTCCTAAATAGGATAAAGCAGTCCTGTCTTCCTCCTGCATTAGAGATTTTGAGTTGACTGGCGGGGGTGTAGTCTTGTAGATGACTTGGCTGATGGAGCTAAGGTCACAACTGGGTGTGACATTCATTTCGCCATTATAATTGTTTGAGACCCGGGATCCGGTGGCAGCCCCTTCAGCGACCCAAGGAGAGTGCTGCCTAGTCAGCGTATTTTCTAGGCTGAAAACAGCAGCGGTTGGCTGCTTTCTCTGATTAGCCTGTTGATTTGTTTCCTTTGGCGGCGACTGGCCTTCTCCTGTTGGGGGCTTTAGAGCCTGGGTAAGCTCAGGGGTTCCTGCTGATATGGTGGAAGTTATTGCCGGAATGGAGCTAGCTACTGATGATGAGTACTGTGCTGCTGGTTGTGGCGATAACTGATATTTCTGAGATCCTAGTGCACCTATTGATTCTTCATGGTTGATTTGAGTTAGACCAGTAGGTTTTACGTCTCCTGCAGGTTGCATGTACTGCGCTGTGTGTTGCACCGAAGGGCTGGGTAAAGGGGTAGTTGAAGGGGGTTCTGCTTTTGTGTTATTTTGAGGATTTCTCAGTATTGGTCGCGTACTCCCGGCATCCAGGGAATGCAGGTTGCGGTACGAGACGAGCAGTGTGCACAAGCGACGAGAGTCAGACGCTTGCTCTGTTGCCGCAGATCGAAACTGCTGCTGAGCACCTTGAAGCACAGAGATCCCCTCCAAGAGATACTGAAGCTGTGTCACTTGGAACAGGGCGACTTGAAGCCGACAGTGCTTATGGACTGCAGCCATGAGGAATCAGCAGGGCCTCCCTGACAGTGGGCACTCCCTGTGCGGTGAGTCAGCAATCACCTTGGGGTATCCCACTAGGAAGGACAGAAACTGCCTCCTCACAGAAACGGGATGTCCAAGACACACCCCCAGCAGCAGCAGCATACGTTGGTGGGAAAGTGATGTCTGCAGCAGAGGTGAGGTCGCATGCTTAATTATTTACGTATCTCATTTTATAAGTATTTTTATTGAACAAGAAACCGTTCCAGTCAGATACACATCTTACAGTTTTAGCACTCACTATACACTGGGTCTGAGGGGTGACAGCGGTGTGCCTACGTCCCCCGCCCACCCCCATGTACAACACCTGCCACTGGACTTGGCATTTTAGCCACCAACATGTTGCATTCAGTGAATGATATACTGCAGGCACTCGGTTATGCCGGGAAACACAGAACTACAAATCCCAGCATGCAAAGTAATAATACATGCAGACAAATGTGTCCTTCAAGACTTGGCACCAAATAGACAGCTAGCGATCGCTACCACATAGACATTCTGCGAATTGGGCAATCTTCTCATTTCGATCAAGCGCTGACTTAACTTTGAGAAGCTACAAAGCGCTTTCTTGGGAACATTTGATTTGCTGCAGAGACCGCTTGAGGATATGATTCTATACCCAGAAAGTTGTGGTAGCTGGTAAGATAGGCACTGGTTATTTTGATTGTATGACAGGAGAGGTCTGGTAAACCAGGGCCCGCAAAGTCTTCGCAGTAGGGTCCTTAGTGTGGGCTGGTAAGTGCTGCAGTTTTTACCGAAATTCTGGGTCTCGCAGTGAGATGAGCAGACACGGACGCTAAGGGGCCTGCCAGCGCCTCTCGTGGGCACGGTACCTCATGTCATCGCAGACCTCTCGCATTGTATATGAGTTTGACAGGTGCTCATCCAAACACCGATTACTGCAGATTTACAAAAAGAAACACTAATTCTAGTTCTATTGTGGTTTTTCGACTTTCTTGCGTGGCGTTAACTTTGGTTTTTAGTTCCTCCCAATTGTGACAGCTATAGTGGATCGGCACAGGGTTCACGGCAGGACTCTGTCCTCCTGTGCCTCCAAACACTTCCATGTGTGTTGTTTACTTCTGAAAGTGCTCTTGCTACACTAACGATCCACCCACGCAGTTGAAGGCTTAGACCCTTCCCTCGCTTACAACAGGGCCGATGTCTGTGCCTGCTTAGCCTCGCCCCGTCCACAGCAGGTTGGGTCAACATGGGGCCGGACCCTGCGCCGGGTCTGAAGGCAGCCGAGGCAAGTGCACAGCCAGGCCCGGCTCCAGGAATTTTTATTTGGGTGGGCCATCTGTAAGGGAAGGAAGATTGATGTCAGCAAGATAGGCGGCTAATTGATCTTCGGTTTTTGACATATCGGGAGAATAAAGATGTAAAGGTGTCAACAATTTCTTGTGGTTTTGTAAGGGTCTCACCCGTTTCACTACGTATTGCAGGAATGGCCATAGCTGCTTCACATTGTTTCAGTTGGGCTGCAAGCAATCAACCTGCTTTCTCCCCTTGTTCATAGTGTCTACCCTTAAGGCGTTGTAGGGCATATTCCGCTTTGGAAGTATGTAAGTTATTAGGTTCCATTTTAGCAAGTTCTAATTCATGACGGTTGGGTATTGTAGGGTGGGATGAATATTGTTGCGTTAGGGAAGTAATTTGAGTCTCCAGCTCAATACGATGAAGTGATGCCGACTTATTGGCTTCTGCTGCATCTCTCATTAATTGAGCATGAATGGTTGCTTTAGACGCTGCCCAAACAGTTCTATTAGAAGAAACTGAAAACTTGTTAATGTTCAAATAATCAGAGAGGTGATAGTGCGATAAGGTTTTTCCTTTAGGTGGGCGATAACTTTGGATATTTAGATGCCATGGTTTGTGGCCTGGAGAGATTAAACCTAATTCTAAGGCAAGAAGAGCAGGCGCATGATCGGAGATTGCAGTTTCTAAGAATTGGAAATCAGTGGTGTTAGTAGTCATTGTATGTGAGATAAGAAAATAATCTATTCTGGATTGGGTACCATGGGTAGAAGAGAGGAAGGTAAACTCTTGGTCCGATGGATGGCAAAGGCGCCAGTGATCTATTAGTCCATGTTCTGAGGGTATGTCGCTTAATAAAGCTCTATCCCCTTCATTACATTTGTCTAAAGGGCCTGTTAGATCTAATACAGGGTCACAGGCTAAAATCCAGTCACCACCAATTATATATTTGGATGCGCCTATTTCAATCAACAGTCGATTTAAGCTAAGAAAAAAGGAACGTTTGGCTCCTATTTGGGTGTACACAGAGCCAACACAAAGGATCTTGTCACCTATTTTTAGCTTTGCAAAAATGTATATGCCCTCTGGATTAATCCAGGTTTTGATAACAGTAACAGGTAAGGATTTATGAAGTAGAATGGCCACTCCACATTCCCTTGGTTGAGCATCATTAGAAAGAGGCTGTGTTGTCAGACCACAATGTATAACCTTTCCTATCCAGTCTCTTCGTAGCTTAGAGGATTCTAAAGCATTCAGATGAGTTTCATGTAAAAGTGCAATATCCATCTTTTTAGTTTGTTGGTATGATAATACTTTTTTCCGTTTAATAAAATGTGTGAAGCCATGAACATTCCATGAAACGATACGCAGTGATTGAGAAGTGGAAGGGACACTAAATGCCATTTGAACGTTGAGACGAAAGGATATTAACCTCTGAGAAGGATGAGAGAATGAACGAGGAATAAGGATGAAAGAGAAAGCATTGGACAAGGAGGAAGAAGTATCATATGACTGTCAATAGATACTAGGATAGATAATTGATTAAAAGGAGATTGGTATACAAGAACTAAGAAAGAAAGAATAAAGGAAAAAAGAAAGAACAAAAGAAAATAGGAAGTAAAAAATAGAAAAAGGGGAAATATACCACGTAAAAGTAATACAATAGCTAAGGGGATAACATTGTTTCCTGTGGATCTAAACGTTCGGGCTACACGCTAGGGGGAGCCCCATCTGGCAATAAAGTAGGTGAAAAGGGTATGATAAAGTCATCATATGAATAGTAACGAACAATATATAAAATAATACAATATATGTGAGATCTTATATAATATAATGATAGTAATAAAAATCAGAGACAATCATGTTAAGATAATATAACAACGAAATAGTATGACAGCTATATAGTAATATGGTTTAAGCATTACTATAATTAATTAGATAGATATAAATGAGTAAGATAAAAATTAGACTAGCGATATTTACAAAGCATTGTATAAATAGAGATAGACATAAAAGAAATTACAATAAGATAAAACAGAAAGAAAGGAAGAGAGGAAGAAATAAAGTAAAGCGATAAACTTATAGAGTAATAAATGTAAAATCTTCAATGGTATGGTAATGGGAATGAGTATTGGATAAAAATATATTTAAGTAATAGGACATTTACAGTGAATAATATAATACAGCAACCGTATTATAAAATGATAAGGTGTTATCTTAATTAGTTTAGTAAATGTTAAAACATCAAAGTAACATAATAACTGGTGCAATGAACAATTGATAGCTAGAGCAAGAAGTAAAGAAAGAAAAGTAGGAAGGAGAGAAAGTTGGGTCAGACGTCAGTACTATACATATCCATGAAATTCCAGAAAGTAATAAAGGGTGAGTAATATAAAATTTTGACTTATATATATATTAAGTCTTAATCCATATTATATATAAAATTCATAACATTGAAATTATAACATTGCAAAATTAAAGAAAAATGTTTTAATCCTTTTATGTGGAAATGAAAGGATATAAAGACAGTAAAGGAAGGAAGAGAAGATTTAATAAAAGGAATAGAAAAATAGTGTAATATAAATAATGATAGAGAGGAAAGGGGAAAAAATAGAGTGATAAGTGCATAAGATAGATATATGAAAATTACATAGTATGATAATAATATTCAATATTGAATATAATAAAGTTTAAATAATGTGATAATGGAGTTGAGTGAATACGATATTAAAAGAAAATAAATGTAAAGAGGAGAGAACATCAATAATAAACATTGTATATTAATTCATAACATTCATACTATATGGTAAGGAAGAAAAGGTGAAAAGGAAGATATACATAGGGATTAAAGAACTGTAATCCTTAAATGTGTAGGATATATATGTCAGAAGGATTTTTCAGAGTAAAGAGAGGGAGAGGAGAAAAAATGTGTGTCTTTGAAATTAAATATTGATACTTACCAATCTTTAAAAATTATCCTAAAATTCATTACATACATTTTATATAACACTATGACATAGTTGGATTTTTATTATATTTATATAATAGTAAAAAGTAAAGAAAAGAAGGGAGGGGGAATGATTTAGGAGAAGAAACATAATATAAGATAGCATAATATAGTATATAGTCTAATACAAGATATTATAGAATATAATGAATGTAACCCTATAACCAATGTATACAATAATGAATAAATATAGAAATGTTCATCAAAGCGAAGTTTCAATATATAACAAAGTAAGTGGCTGTTACATCAGATCGCAGTGACAGCAAATAGTGAAGTAAATTACTTCTTTACTGATTTACAGTGGAATCAAAATAAATGATGGGCTATAGTTCAGGTAACATCTTCAGACGATGGAAGAGATTTTAAGGGGGAAATGACTTATCTCTGTCTCTTTCCTGTGTAATAGTAGTTACTGCTTGTAGTGCTTGAGCTCGATCCCCAAAAGAGTGAATATGTCGATCGGAATCTCTTCCTCTGCTTTGAGATGTATTTAGAAAGTGATAGGATTCATCAGAAGTTTTCTTGAGTTGCAGGTAAGGAAGTGTAGATGGAAGTTCAGGTATAGGCGTGTTGCATTCCATACTTTGAGGAGGGAGAGTGTCAAGGAAAATACGAAGACCCTCTGGGTTAAAGAAGTCTTTGGAGATGCCATCTTTTGTTATCCGTAGATGCGCTGGTTCAAAGAGGCCATATTTGATGCCCAACTGACATAAGTGGGGTCTAAAAGAAAGAAAGGCTTTATGGCGATCATTTGTTTCTTTTGAAAAATCTGCTGCTATTCGAATTTGATGACCTTCAAATTGGTATAGACCAGGCATTCGAGCTGCATTAATTAGTTGACATGCCTGTTCATGTCTTAGAAAGCAAACAATAAGTGTTTGTGGATGCAGATTTTTCCCACTCTTAAAAGGACCAATACGATGTGCTCTTTGCATCTCTAACAGTGGATCAAAAGTGAGTCCTGTCATTTTTGGGAGGGTTGCTATAAGAAAGGACTTGGCATCAGATCCTTCCAATCCCTCTGGAAATCCAAAGAAGCGCACATTGTCACGACGACTTCTATCTTCTAAATCTATCATCTTACTTCTGAGGAAGAGAAGCTCTTGGTCACGATCCGGGAAGTTGTTAATGCAGTTTTCAACTGTGGCTATACGGTCAGTAAGTCCATCTAGATGCCCCTGGAATTCGGCGATGGCTACACGCATCAATTTTTTTTCAATAGTAAGGGTAGATATTGATGACTCCATTCCTTCTAAATGGCATCCACCCGCAGTGATTTCTTGAAGTATTTTTTCCATGGTGGGGTCTGGCGCAGTAGACATCAGGGAAGTAGATGATTTTTGGGCTGGGAGTTTAGAATCCCAAGTATCTGAAGTGGAACGACCTTGATTTAGGATTTCAGAGTATGAAAGTTGCTTTGTGGATTTACCAGAGGTTTTACCAGAAGGCATTACCGTATAGTTCTGTTTAAAAGTTGTAGTGCAAGTATTTTCAGCACAGAATAAAAACACGCAGAAGCTATTGGCAGTTTAACTCCAATCAACACTGTTTCACCATGCCAATAAGGTATCAGCAATGAAGTCTCTTCAGACAGGTTTTGGAATGTAGGAATCACAAAGAATAATCCAAGAAGATGTAAACTCAGTCGGCTCCGTTCTTAACAGCGTCAAAGTATAGTGGTTAATACCAGAGTCTTATCACATAGAGTACATAGAGAAGCAGACAAATATACCCAAAGCAATGAATCCTTGTCTGATAGAGCTGGTAACTGTAATTACAAAGTTTCTGTGGATGTTTCTATGATCACGGAGTCACTCACCTCATATTCAGAGGCGCGAAATCTGTCAAAGGGTGCTTACAGACGTAGAATGCCGCTTACCGTGGTGTTGTTGGTCACGTTGGTTAAAAGGTACGAGTTCAAACAGTTGCCCCTTTTCAAAATTTGAATTATGACAAAGAACAATGAAAATTGCTTTGTCCCCTTTGCCAGCTCAAATGTAGGAGACACTTAATTCAGTCAAAAGAGGCGCAAATGCAGCTGCTATTAATAACTTAAAAGGACTACCTTTAATAGTGGGGTTGTGAAACACCAGGTGTTCAGGGCAGACAGGTGTATATTAAGTAGCAGATTTCCATCTGAGGAAACAAAGGGCCATTCACCACGTTTCATAAGGCACACTTTATTAAACTGTGCAATTTAAGCAGAAGCTCTCCAGATTTTCCTCAGCTGACATGAACACGAGCTGTGTAAATCACCTCGTTAGCACAGTTACCGGGCTTCACAAGGCAGTCTCACACACAGCGTGTGAATTAATAGTAGCTTTAATTAAAGTTCAGCTGAAAGTGCTCTTCCTAAGGAAAGAGAAGCCACTGCCTCACCTTCCGGTCTTTCCGCATGTTGGGCGCTCTGCAATCCATGAGGTAATTTTCCTGTCAGCATTGGAGAAATTATTTACAAAGGCTGTGACAACAAGCAGGTGCCCTCATTTGAGACTAAAATAACACTGTCTCCTCCTCTCACTCTCTGCTGTCACAGAAGCAGTTTACACTGTCTCATCCTCTCACTCCGCTGTCACGGAAGCAGTTTATAAATCATCTCTGTCCCACCGAAGAGCTGCAGCTGCTGGTCCGGGGCTCCCCACAGCTTCCGGTTCTAAGCGGCCAACTTCTTACGTGGCCAGACCACGCCCCCAGTCACTGCTATGTTACGTGGAATTGTAGAGCACACTTACACCTGGGAGGGTATCCTGGCACTGAGCGGGTATGAGTCTAGCCATACCTAGGGCCTATTGAGATTACTTGAAAAGCCAACTTTTTGCGTTATTCGAAAGCACGGAGGGGCTCTTCTGCATAGCGGCAGGTACTCTTCGGACACAGACAAGCAGCATGGCAGATGTGCTAGACAACGTAGGCGGGTGAACGTTAGCAGATTGCTTTGAATGAGTTTGAAAGTTCCCTGCTTTGGAATTCAAAGGATGGATCCATGTGACCTGAATGTATGGAATGGACTGATTGTGACTCATAGGTAATGGATCACTCCTCTGGCAGGAAGAAGGTCCTTATGTAAAAGTTGACTCAGCCTGGCCACACAGGGCGAGCCTTGTTCCACCACAGGTGAGGTGAGACACCTTTCATATAGGATACTTCCAATCGCACCTGTCAGAGGCAAGTGAAAGGAGTCTACTGAAGAGTGGTGGAAAGGAGATGAGGGAACCGTTGTGGATAAACACACATTAGCATTACACATCATGAGCCTTTTCTGTACATATATGAGAAGCGATAGGTGAACTTATAAAACTGGGCTGGATTTTATGGAGTGAGTAAAGCGAACATTCGTCACATCCAAGGGAAAAGTTTGCAAAGGCTCTAATCACCAATACAATTTTTAAATGAGGGCACAATTCTCAACTAATTTGGCTAAAAAGCCATGGACTTTACGAGCAGTTCTTAATGGGAAGGTATAAAATAGTCCAATTCTTACCTAGCATGCCCAACAAGTACAAACTCCCCAAGGGTGTTGCAGTTCCACTGCCAAAAAAGTGGTGGCAAAGCATGTTTTTTTCTGTTACATTCCCACAACACTTGGCAACATGTTTACAACATGTCTCATTGAGTGGCGTGTAATTATGTGGCACTGAGTGGTATTTGGAGTGTATGTTGCGTTGAGCGCAGTGTAAATATGTAGCATATCATTATGTGGCACTGAGTGGTATTGTGTGGAGTGTGTGTTGCATTCAGTAGAGTGTAATTAAGTGGCGTGTAATTATGTGACACTGAGTGGTATTTGGAGTGTATGTTGCATTGTGTGCAGTGTAATTATGTGGTGTCTAACTAGGTGCAACCGAGTGGTATTTGGAGTGTATGTTGCATTGAGTGCAGTGTAATTATGTGGCAATGAGTGGTATTTGGTGTGTATGTTGCATTGAGTGCAGTGTAATTGTGTGGCGTGTAATTATGTGGCACTGTATGTTGCATTGTAATTATGTAGCATATAATTATGTGGCATTGAGTGGTATTTGGAGTGTATGTTGCATTGAGCGCAGTGTAATTATGTAGCATATAATTATGTGGCACTGAGTGGTATTGTGTGGAGTGTATGTTGTATTCAGTAGAGTGTAATTGTGTGTGAGGGTGCAGAGTGTGTGAGGGTGCGGAGTGTGTGATGGTGCGGAGTGTGTGAGGTTGCGGAGTGTGTGAGGGTGCGGAGTGTGTGAGGATGCGGAGTGTGTGAGGGTGCAGAGTGTGCGAAGAGGGAGCTGTTTTGAGGGTACTGTAGAGGAAGAGCAGCAAAGGGAGCTGTTTTGGGGGCACTGGAGAGGAAGACCAATAGTAGGTGTTTCTAGTGGAGATAGTACAGAGGAAAAGGAGAACAGGAGTTTGTACTAAGAGTGCATTGTTTAGGAAGGGTATCAAGGAGGGTTTGAGTTTGTAATAAGGGTGCTGAGAAGGGGTAGAATATGTGGCGAGTACTGTAAACAAAGAGAGGTAGCAGTTTTGTAGTGATGGTAATGAGGAGGGGTGGACTTTTGTAATGATGGTACTGGAGAGAAAACAGAAGACTTGGAGTTTTTAGGGAGGGTACTTAGGAGGCATAGGCGTCTGTAAGATTAAAAGGAGGGATAGGAGTGTCTAGTGAGAGTACTCGAAGGGTATGAGCTTGTAATCAGACTACTACAAAGGAAGTAGGGTGTGGGTTGAGGGTTCTAGGGAGAAAACAAAAGCATGAGAAGCCAGTGAGCGTACTGGAGAGAAAGTGGAGGGGTAGGAGTTTGTAGTGAGGATACCAGAGAGAAAGAGATAGTAGTAAGAATTTGGTGGGAGACATAGCGAATGGGTGTTCACATGAGCTACCTAGGTCCCCTACACAGTTTAATGTTTTGTAGGCTTGGGGAGGTTTCCATAGTATGCCCAATGAGAAGTGAGTGCTTGTATGTGCACAGTCTGTTGTCACCGCACTTAAAGACGGGAGGGGTCACTGTTCACACTAAGCCCGAGAAACACAAGGACCGACTGAGTATGTTTGCTTATAGTGCATAGAAGCGCTAGAGATGTAAAGCCATTGTTTTGACACGCTTTCTTTATAGTTTGTTTTCTCTGGAAGCCCAAAACTGCATAGTTTGTATTTCGTACGTTTTAATTGTGCATAATGCAGAGACTAATTTTATAAAACCCTGAACAGGAATACACAAATACTGACAAGAAATCGTGAACATGGGCCTAATACTTCATTTTAAAAGTGTAAAGTGATTCTGACAAAACATTTAGAAATTGTGGTTCTTTCTTGGAAAAGCACCACAAGAGCCTATTACTTAGATTTATAGAGCGCCACTTGAGGTCCTCTTCAAGGTGCCATTCTTAGACCCTTGTAACTTAGTTCTTGCAAAACTGCTAATTGCTTAATTGGCTGATACAAGGATTCACCACTGAGGACACATTTATTTTGCCATTCACGGTGCAGCTGTGTTTTTAAGGGAAGAGTGAGGGGCTCTCAGTGGACTGCTGGGGGAAGGGAGGATCCGCTCTCACATCAAAGGGCAGGCCCTTGCTAATTCCTTTTAATAAATCGCCTTTTGCAGGAGGTGACAGCATGCGCTGGGACAGACATGGGTCATCGTAAGCAAACAATTGTGGTAGCTAACAATCCCCTCTGCGCCCCCGTTTCCTAAAAAAAACCTTCCCTGTGATGTGCTTGGAAAACTATTGTGGATTGACAGCCCTTCCTAGCGAGCTTTTTTTTTTTATTCGTTGAACTCACTCACCATTCCCTGTACTCCTTAATTTCATGCATGGGGGTTAACAGACAAAGGTCAGCTTTGCACGCCGAAACCATCTCGAAATAGAAATAAAAATACGTGGCCCAGCATCCTGTGATCCTGGGCGGATTTTAATGTCTGAGAGTACTCACAAAGAGGAATTGGCCTGGGGTGAAGCAATGGGGAGGGGGCGGGGGGACATAAGAAATGTTTTAATGTTGGAGGAGGGTTAGAGGGAGGCAAAGCGCGTGAGTGGGAGCGGCGAGAGTGGAGGGGCATGGGGGCCCTCGTTTCGGTGGCTTATTGAGGGGCAGCAAAGGGAAGGTCAGCTCTGCACGCCGAAACCCACCTCTGCAAAATAGAAACAAGATTTACAGCCCAGTTTTAATTGCGCTGGGGAAGGAACTGTGCAATCAGAGAGACCTCTATTACCACCTGCAGAAACAAAAGAAACAAGAACATATGTAGTTTGATGGAACGGGGGAGAAAATAGTCACTCTGCCCTGCATGAAGGGAAACAAAAATGTTTGCTCTTGAAGCTAGCGATGTGGCTTAGCTTACAGAGCTGCTGACTTTGTTCCTGGGGAACTGGACTCGAGTCTCAGCATCAGTGGTTTGCCAGACTTGTGACTCAGTGCCCCCCAAAGAGTTATATTCATTGGTTGAAGTGCATCAGAGCTGCCGACTCGGGACCTGGGGATCAGTGTTCTAGACTCAGCGTTGGCTCATCATCCTGTGAATCTGGGCAAATCACTTAATCGCCCCGTGCCCACATTATATATAATTGGACACATTTTCATTTAATTAATAAAACTGCGATCTCTGCGATTTCTTGTGAGATGCAGTAATGTAAGTTAACCAACAGAAGCAAGTAACATTGCACATACAACAAGCCAGAACTATTGGCTTTGACAATTTGTCTTAGTTGCATAAGACAACCACCAACTATGGCTTTATTGTAAAAAATATTGAAAATGATTCAGTTCTTAAATGCACGTCTGGTGTGTGGATTATGCACAGTACAATAACCAAGCAGGGATGAGGGTTCCCTTACTGATAAATTGTTTTCTAGCAGAGCAAGGTAAACAAAACTCAGAGGGGAGCATGCATCCTTTTGAGACTTGTTTAAGCTGGGAAACTATAGTTTTCGAACACCTGCTTATGTAAGGACACAAAAAGCAATTAAGAGTAGCAAATAAGTGTTATCCATAGCTCTTGGCATGGCTTATTGTGTAGCTAGCTGAGATATCCGGCTGACAGCGAGCGACTAATCACCACAGTTTTGACACCTAGTTTGGAAAATGTTTTCTCGGTTTGTTCACAAGTTTCTTTGTGTTTGCCGAGGGGATGAGCCTGGAGTTTAAAGGTCATTGGAATTTGTAGGAGAAAATAGTCACTTTTTAGCCCGTAGTAGAATATGGCTAGGCAAAAGGGACAATAATTTGCATATAGATTGAGTTAATAATGAGCATATTAATAATATGCATTCATCAGAAATGTGTTCTAACAATAGTGTCTATGTATAACTCAGTAGCAAGTAAACTTGCACCCACATGCCTTACTTCCACCTTCCACACCATCCACAGTCCTGGCTTCTAACCACATCAAACAACAAAACAAGCATCGCAAATGGGAAGAATACACAAAAGCCATATTTTGCGCTTCATTTTTGCATGATGACATATGGTTCGGTGCTGAAGTGCTATAGAAAGTTTACTTAACCCCTTCGATGCTCATGACGAGCTCAGCTCGTCATGAGGCACAGTGGAGCTGTGCTGATGACGAGCTGAGCTCGTCATGAACAAGGGGAGTCATGAAATATCAGCACAGGAAACAAAATCTCCCTAGCAGCCAAGGTGTTAATTTTCACATATTCTCCAGCTGTTAATTCGGGGAAAATGCTTGCAATGTATATATAAGGATGTCATGTAAAACTTGCGTGCAAAGTATGGCCTGGGTCGAAAGAAAGAAAACACTCCACTTTAACAACACATTCCCGAAAATATTTGAGAATGGAAAACTGTATGCCTGTGGGGGGAGCTAAGAAAAGGGATGAGTAAAAGAGTTACCCAAAAATAGATATTCGACAGCAAGTACAAATAACTAGTAAAGCAGGCGAGATAAGCCTGTTAATGAGGGCAAAGAGAAGGATGTAAGTGCGAGAGTCAGCCTTTGAAGTCTGATGAGATGATGCGAGGCACAGCAAATGGTGGTTTGTGACGTGGCTGGTGTGGCGGGGGGCGGGGGAAGCGCGCACATGTCCACATGCACTGTCCAGAATCCGCCTGCCAAAGCCCTCTTGGTCAGCTTTCCTGGTGCACCTCTATATCTCTCACCATAGCGATTGCTTAACAGCAATAGCTGGGCAAGACCTAAAAATGAGGGACTGAATTAGAATTTGGCGGATAAAGTACTCTGTCCCAAATGCGATAAAGTATCCGGTCTGCCAAAACCTTAGTCTGGCTGCCTCATTTAGAGCAAGGTAGACCGCCAGTTTTTCTGTTGACAGAGTGTTTTTTGGCTCTGTTGACAGAAGGCTTCTTGCAATGGCTAGACACAGTAGGGATGTCCAAGGAAGGGCAGTACACCACGTGTCTTATTTAGGGTGGACAGTGCAGTGCCATTTTATTTTCTGTAAAGCCTTGCGGTGAGAGGAAAAAAAACAATATCGACCCCCCTCTCAATAGGAGTTCCAAGTTTTGTTTTTTGTGTTTTCAGAAAAAACACCTGCTGTGGGAGTTTCTTTCTGAAAACGAAAAAAAAATAAAAGTTGGGTCAACAGATATCAAAACTGATGACAGGTGTGCACCAAACCTCTTCATCTACTTTGAATGGAACTTCTTTAACTGTGATTCCTTTCAAGGTACAGAGTTAACCGTCAGGCCGGCAGTCATTGGTAAATTTGATGGACGTGATGCCATGAGGCTGGCAGATGTAATGTCCTTCGGCATTGTAAGGTAAGATGCCAAACGATTTTTATATCAAAAGAAGATTTATTGTAGGTGAAGAGGCACAGAGCATCCAGCTGAACAGCAGGGCAGGCTTAAACTGCCACACAAGGAATCTGGAACACAGAACCAGGAAGGCTCACGCAGGAGCAGGGTTCTAGTTCCAGTCAAAGGAAATAAATAAATAAAAGGTGAAATGCAACACATCTCCTTCCTATAAAACAAGCCAAACAGTAAAGTGAAAAGGAGAATTAAGATAAAAACCTAGAAGGCATAATAACAGGTCTGGCATTGGTTTTAACTCTATGAGCAACAGATTGGGAGGGCGGAACACAGTTGCTGTCGTCATGAGAAGAACTCTGAGCAGAACATTTATCATGAGTAGAAGTCTGGGCAGAACCTGGAGGAACAGACTTACACTTGGCAACCCTCCTTATGTTCCAGGATCTGCCATCTTGGGTAATGACAGAATTCCTGAAAACTTTGACAATCTTAATGGGATTACCGAACTTGGAAAGACCTTTGAGAGTGAATCCAGGTTTCTTGATCTTGACCCACTCGCCCACAACAAAATCAGGAACTTTCACATTCATTTTACGGTCAAACAAAGTCTTCATAGTGTTCTGCTTGGTTTCAACCCGACTGGCCACTTGCGAGATGTCTAAGTGGTCAACCTTAACATCCAACTTCTTAACCCACCAAGGACAGATTTCGGAACTGGGAGTTCTCCCTTTCAGAAGCTGGAAGGGACTGACCTCAGTGACGGCATGTGGAGTGATGCGATACATCCAAAGTCTTTCCCTTACCACATCCCTCCAGGATTCACCAGAAGAACAAGCAAGTTCCACAGCATTTTTGAGGACACGGTTAAACCTCTCAACCTGGCCATTTTCTCTAGGCTCATACAACGAGGTAGTGTGATGCTTGATACCACAAGAAACAAGAAAATCCTCCATGTCCCGAGAGATAAGTTGGACGCCATTATCAGTAATAAGGATTTCAGGGGAACCCTCTCTAGCAAAAACTTCCCTAAGGAAAGAAATGATGACCAAGGTGGTGGCACAGGAGACAAACTTAACTTCCGGCCATTTGCTGTGATAGTCAATAAGAACTAAAGCAAAACGAGCATTCTCTGGTAGACGATGGAAAGGACCAGAAATGTCAAAAGCCAGCTTCTGCCAGGGATGATCAGGCCAAGAAACAGGGTGAAGGGGAGCAGAAGACACCTTAAGCATCTTATCACTACTAATGCACTCCACACAGTCACGGACAGTTCTGTCTACCATCTTGTCAAGGCCAGGCCACCAAAAGTTGGTCCTAATGAGACGTTTCATAGAGGACATTCCAATATGAGTCCTATGGGCCAAAGAAAGAATCTTGTTGTACAAGGAAGCAGGAGGAATCATTTTCCCAGCCTTAAACAAAATCCTTCCTACAGCCTCAATCTCAGAAGAAACCTGACAAAAAGGGGCAAATTCAGGTAAAACAGATTTATCCTTGGGCCAACCTCTTTCCAAACAGTCAAAAATAAATGAGAAAATGGGATCCTTCTCAACTTCCGACATCCACTCAATCTCAGAAACACCCCTGAAGTCACTAGAAATATAGTCATTAACTACAGAAACAATGTCAATTTCAGGATTATCTGGGTTGGAACCAACTTCAGGGCAAGGCAACCTAGAGAGAAAATCTGCCGTGACAATACTCCTACCAGGAACATACAAAACCTCAAAATCATACTCCTGCAACTTTGAAGATAAGCGTGCAATGCGAGCAGTTGAGTTCCAACCTCCCCCAGGAGACAAGATTCCAACCAAGGGCTTGTGGTCAGTTTTAAGAATGAATCTGTTGCCCCAAACATAATTGCGAAAATGCTCCACAGCCCATGTGCAGGCTAACAACTCCCTTTCGATGACCGCATACCTCCTCTCAGTGAGAGATAGGGTCCTTGACGCAAAGGCAACACACCATTCTTCTTTGCCAGAAACCTGACCTAACACAGCTCCAAGACCATAACAACTGGCATCCACGGTAATAATGCACTTCTTGTTGAGAGAGAAGGATCTCAAAGTGGGAGCATTGACGATATCATTTTTGATAGAAGAAAAGGCAGACTCCTGCCTTTTAGACCACACAAAATCAGAAGACTTCCTGGTAAGCTCCCTGAGGGGTTCCATTTTCGTGGCGAAATTGCGAATGAACTTACTGTAGTACTCGCATAAGCCAGCGAAGGAAAGCAATTTCTCCTTGTTATCAGGAGAAGGGGCATTTACAATGGCATCAACAAGGGAACGCTTGGGAACTACACCGTCAGCAGACAAGGTGTGACCCAAGTACTCGACACTCTTACAAAATAATTTACACTTGTTAAATTTGAGGGTGAGACCAGCATCACATAACTTGTTGCACACATCCTTAAGATGAACACGATGATCATCCACATTCTTGGAAAAAATGAGGATATCATCCTGGAAACACTTTACGAAAGCGCTAACCTCCTTAAAAATATGGTGCATGGCCCTCTGAAAGACCGAAGCAGCGGAGGCTAGGCCAAAAGGCATCCGCTTAAATTGGAAAAGGCCAAACGGAGTGACGAAAGCGGTAAAATGCTTTGCATCATCAGTCAATTCGATTTGGTGATAAGCGGAACGCAAATCAAGAGTAGAAAAAATGCAAGCACCATCCAACAAACAAACCATTTCGTTTATATTGGGGAGAAGGTGACAATCAGTGATTAAGTTGGCATTGAGAGCCCTCAGGTCCACACATAACCTGATACTTTTATCAGGTTTTTGAGCCAAAACGATGGGCGAAACCCATTCAGAGGACTCCACTTCCTCAATGACACCACCAAGGATCATGTCATCCAATAAGATCTTGAGTTCAGCTCTTATACTGATGGGTACACCCCTCAACTTTTGTTTGACCGGGATGGCACCATTTTTAACTTTGATCCTATGGGAAAAACCTCTAAGTTTGCCAAGTTTCTCAGAAAAAACTTGAGGAAATAGCAAAGGGAGGTCTTTCTCGAGATCACAGACATCCCTGGAAGGTTCAGGAGAAATCATAGTATCATCAGACAGACGAGTACTCGTAGTACAGGAAGCAGTGTTGTCCAAAGGTGCAGCCTCACAAGTAATGGCAACTACAGAGATAGGGTCTTGGTTCCTGGGATTTAAGGTAATACCAAGTCTGAATTGATCCCTCCAGCCCAGAACATTCACACCTTTGATGGCAATGTACATTTTGATCCAAGCACTATTTCCCCTAAACTCAATAAGGACTTCTTTATAACCAACAATATTAATGTAGGATTCATCAAAGTTTTGTGCAACAATATCAGACTCACATAAGCTAGTTAGATCAACTAGGCTACCAAAAACTTCATTGCAATATAACTTGGTAATAATGGTCCAGGGAGAGCCTGAATCAGCCATAAGTTTGAGCTCTTTACCCAAAATATTAACGATACAATCCGGAGAACTCAAAGTTTCTGCGGAATTGGTATCAAACACATTGCGGATAGAAACAACAATACCATGTTCTAGGTCTTGGGATGATGACATACCTTGTGACACAGTGGAAATTTTGCCTTTAGCGGAAAAGGAGGAATCCTTTCTAGAACTAGTGTCTTTGCACATTTTAGAAAAATGACCTGGACGTCCACATTTAGTGCACTCTTTTCCAATGGCAGGACAACGGGAATACGAAGCAATGTGGTTGGGATTACCACATCTAAAGCAGTAATAATTTTTAGAATTGACCTGAGTTTTCGTATTAATATTGGGCTTGCCACTGGAAAATGAGCTAGAGGATGAAACAGCACTAACATTACCCTCATCAACACTAGCAGATAATTTACTAACAGTACCAGAGGAGGCTTTACTTTCTAAAGTTTTCATCCAACGTTCAGATTGTTCAAGAGCTTTGGAGGTACTGATGGTCACTTCTAAACTGGGATCACCCAGGATCCAAAGCTGTTCCTGAACTTTTTTACTTCTCACGTGTACAATGATTTGGTCCCTGAGCATTTCGTCAGTCATTAACCCAAAATTGCAATGAAGGGACAAAGCTCGAAGTGCAGTGAGAAAGTCATCAAAACTTTCATTCTCTTCCTGAGCTCTAGTATAGAATTTATACCTGTTCAATGCTACACTTGTATTAGGTTTAAATCTATTTTCAATTCGCAATAAAGCTTCATCGTAAACGTTGTGATCACCTCCTGAACGCATAGGAGGAAGAGTTCTGAAGACATTTTGACCCTCTGAACCCAAGCAGTGGAGGAAAATATTTTTCTTCCTCTCAGCAGACATACGCTCACCATCGATGGCTTTAAGGTAGGTGATAAACTCTTCCTTCCAACGTGACCATGGAATAGATGGTTCACCTTTGCTCTGCAGAAACTTGCTTGGAGGATCAAATTGCATGGCTGAGTAATATGTCAATAACACAACTTAAATAAAGTATCAGTATCTGTAAATAGCATAGATAACGCCAATGGTGTAGAATGCACACAGAAAATGATAAGCAAAGTGTCAAAATGTCCAAAAATATACTTGCACTATACTGGACACAGCAAGAAAATTTCAAGGGTAGACTTAAAAGAGCAAAAATGGAGAGTAGCAAAAATATGTAGTACTAATCCTCAAAGCAGAAGAAGAACAAACCTCTGAGGAAGAAACAGTTAAAATAAGCCTTTCAGCGTTTAAGTACCAAACAGTGTAGCGTTTTCAGCCTGGAAATGCATGTCGTCAAAACGCTAAGAGTAAATAGCAGTAAAAGGCAGTTTTAATCACGTTGTGGTTCTTCGTGTTGTTGCGCATCAAGAATAAAGTACCTAGCGTCAGGATTTCACTCGGTCAGCCTAGTTATCTGAGGCGGACGCTGATCCAGGACGCTTTGACGCTGAGGCGGCGCTGATCCAGGACACCCTTTGTGACGCACCTCGTGATGCAGACACTGATCCAGGACGCTTCGGCAACACGAGAAAACAAGACGGATCGGCTCTAGAAAGAGCGTGATCTGCGTGATGACGCGTTAAACGCGGTGATGTTTAAAGCGCGATGACGTGCAGGCTGAGCAGGCTGATAGGTTGTTATGGCAACCTGGTAACGTTGCGTAGCCAACGGCAAACCTCTCGTAACGGGGCAAATAGTAAAAAAACAAGAACTTGCTCAAAGTACATACCCCGAGGTTGTCAAAAGGACGTATGAAGAGAGGCTTCTCTCAACAGTACTCCGACCACGTTGACAGTGAAGAGAGATGGATGGGTTCGTTTTCCGAAGAAATCCTCGCACCTGTGGCTTGGAAATGCCGCAAAAGGATTCCTTAGGTTCTCCAATCGTCGCCAATTTTGTAAGGTAAGATGCCAAACGATTTTTATATCAAAAGAAGATTTATTGTAGGTGAAGAGGCACAGAGCATCCAGCTGAACAGCAGGGCAGGCTTAAACTGCCACACAAGGAATCTGGAACACAGAACCAGGAAGGCTCACGCAGGAGCAGGGTTCTAGTTCCAGTCAAAGGAAATAAATAAATAAAAGGTGAAATGCAACAGGCATCTTTATGGGCGATACTCCATCGGTCATAAAATCAGGCCCCAAGGTAAGATTTCCAATGGTAAGGTCGGAATTTGCCATCATTTCTCAGGTAGTGGCAAAATGGTATTAATTTACTACACTTTAAAAAAAGCTATTTAAGCAATCAAACAGTGCATATTCCTTTAAATATGCAGTTGATTGTAAAACTTCACAAGTGGCTCACAACAGAACATTTGTGACAAGACATTGTTTTGTCTGTGCATTCAACAAGTAAATGATGAAATTGCACACTGGCAAAAGCTATTTAAGTGACTGAATAAAGATCAATTCACCCAGCATAACGATACTTCCTGTAACATTCTTCACCCCCTACCACTCCATAGGTTGTTTATTGCCACCCCCAGATCTCCTAAATTCCCACCTGCACAATGTGATAAACTATCCTTACACACCGCAGCTCCCCTTAGCAACTTCCCCCTTTGTCTAGTGACTAAAGGGCCTATTACGATGTCGAGCGGACTTGTGACCACCTGACACCGTCTCGTGTGAGAACCGACCGACCATTGGTCTACGGTTCCACACCTCCTATATTTCTCCGTGGGAGCTTGTGCTGCAGTCAGAAACCGGTGGCAGCACAGGCTCCCATAGAGAAATGGCAGTTTCTGTGAATCTCTGCACCACGTGGCAGGCACCTCATGGTGCCTGCCACAAGGTGTAGGGATTTACAGGCCCCCAACTGGAGGCTCCTGAGGGATGGGGGCCTCGTGCTAGGGGCCCCCAAAGTCGCTTTCTGACAGGCTTAACATATCAGAAAGCCCTGCATGGAAAGCCTGTCTGAAACCGACATTATAATCCCGCCGGCGTAAATTTCTAATTTCTAATTTAAAATACTTCTAAAGCGCAGCGTACACCTTGCGGTTTCTTGGCGCTGGGGGGATCGGCACCTGAGGGGGAAAGACCAGGGAGAGGTGAAGGGAATTTTGAGGGAGTTTAAGTGAGGAAAGCCTGGCTGAAGAGGAACGTTTTCAGATCTCTGCGAAAGGGGAGATACTGAGTGGCAGAGCGGAGGTGGTCAGGGAGTGAATTCCAGAAGGTTGGAGCCAGGGTGGAGAAGTTGGCCCCGCCCCACTTTTTGCGAGTGAAGCGAGGGATCTGGAGGAGGGACTTGGAGGAAGACCGAAGTTCTCTTACGGGTACATAAGACTTGATTAGTGAAGAGATGAAGGCGGGGGCAGTGCCCTGGTGGGCCTGGAAGACCATGCAGCCGATCTTGAATAGGGCCCGTTCCTTTATAGGTAGCCAGTGAAGCTCCCTGAGAAGAGGAGTGGAGTGGTGATACCGAGGGAGACCGTACACCAGCCGGGCTGCTTGGTTCTGGACGGTCTGGAGTCTACGCAGACTGTATGCGGGGATACCGTGGTAAAGAGCGTTTGCGTAGTCCAGTTTCGATATCACAAGTGCGGCCATAATGATCTTAAGTGCCAGGGGGGAAAAGAAGCGGGAGACAGTGCGGATAGTGCGGAGAGAGAGGAAGCAGGAGGACACCACAGAACTGATTTGTGAATGGAGGGTGAGTTGGCTGTTTATTTTGACACCAAGTGTTTTGACCGTGGTGGAGGGGGTCGGTGCAGAGCCAAGGGAGGGGGGCCAGAAGAGAGAGTTCCAGGGACTGGACGAACCACCAGTGAGAACCAATTCGGTTTTATCCGGGTTCAGCTTAAGGTGGTTGTGGTTCATCCAGTCCCTGATGAATGTCATAGTTGACTGGAAATTAGAAACCGAGAGAGGAGAAGAGGACAGATCAAAGATGAGCTGGAGGTCATCCGCGTAATTATAGACGGTGACCTCCAGCTGCTGTAGTGCAAAGATGAGAGGAAAGATATAAAGGTTGAAAAGTAAGGGGGAGAGAGAGGATCCCTGGGGGACACCGCAGGTGACAGGGAGGGGAGTGGCCGTGAAGTCGCCTAGCCGGACCGCCTGAGTGCGTTCCCTCAGAAAGGAGGAGAGCCAGATCAAAGCTGATCCCCCGATGCCAGCCGCCTTGACACGGGTAAGTAAGATGGTGTGGTCCACCGTGTCAAAGGCGGCGGAGAGATCAAGGAGGACCAGTGCCTGGTGTTTGTTTTCATCCATACCCTTTCTGAGTTTGTCCAAGACTGAGACCACGACTGACTCGGTCGAATGCCTGGGACGGAACCCGGCTTGGCGGGATGCCAGTCCCCCATTTGCCTCAACATGGGCGCTGAGCACCGCGGTAACATGGCGTTCCATCACCTTGCCCAGAAAGGGTAGCAGGGAGATGGGGCGATAGTTGGCCGAGATAGAAGAGTCAGCGCCAGGTTTTTTCAGGATGGGCACTATAGTAGCTGCCTTGAGCGCAGTGGGCACTACGCCCTGTGCCAGGGAGCTGTTGAGGAAGGCAATGGGGGGGTCAGGGCAGCTGGAGTAGATTTGCTGCAGGACTCGTGCTGGGCAGACGTCCGCGGGAGACCCCGACTTCTCTTTAGGGAGTATCTCCATAAAAGAGTCCTGAGTGAGGGGGGGATGGAGGTAAGCAGGTAGGGGAGGGGAGGGGGGGAGGGATCGACGAAGGCAGAAGAAGGTGGAGGGATATTGAGCTTGATGGTTGCTATTTTATCTAAGAAATAAGTATTAAGCTGGTCGCAGAGAGGTTGGGAGGGAGGGATATTAGGCGAGGTTCGGTCTGAGAATGCCAGGTCATTCACTATCCCGAAGATTTCCCTAGGTTTATTTTCAGCAGAAGTAATTTTTGACGAAAAGTAGGTGGTCTTAGCAGCCAGGATTGCTGTTTTGTATTTGTCCAGTGCTGAAATGAAGTGGGTTTTTGATAAGGGATTGTAATTTTTCCTCCATTGCCTCTCTGCCCGTCGGGCGCTCAGTTTGAGATCTTTTAGTTGGTCATTGAACCATCTATTAGAGTCCTTTGGTCGGCGGATGGAGATACGGCGTAGGGGCGCCACAGAGTCGCAGCCTTCAGCCAGCCAGGTGTTAATGGCCTTGGCTTGAGAGGTAGATGGTAAGCCAACAAGAGTAGGGGTAGAGTCGCGGAGCCTGGAGGTCAAGGAGGGGTAGTCCAGTCTATTCCAGTTCCGTGCCCAGATGTTTTTGGCATGCGGAGTTTTAGGCATCACGTTACGGGGAATAGAGAAGGAAATGAGGGCATGGTCGGACCATGGGCACGGCGAGACGGTGGCCGAGGCCACGGGGAGGTTAAGGGACCAGACTTGGTCCAGTGTGTGCCCATGGGAGTGGGTGGGAACGGATATGTGCGACACGAAATTAAGGGATGAAAGGCAATCTGTAAACTCTTTTGAAGCTGGGCACTCGTGTGGGTCAGAGGGCCAGTAATTAAAGTCCCCTAGCACCAAGACCGAAGCGTAGTTGACCACCAAGTTGGCCAACAGGTCTTGAAAGGCCGGCAAGAATGCGGGCGAGGGCTGGGGAGGCCGGTACATTAATAGGCAGGTGATGGGGGGGGGGGAAATGAAAGAGAGCGGACTACCAGGAAGTCAGCAGGGGGAATGGGGGGGGAGGGAAGTGATTGGAAGTTCAGCTCGGACCGAGCGATCAGGGCGACCCCACCGCCTGCCTTGCCTGCCGGCCGGTCGGCTCGCAGGGCCACATAGGAGGGGGGTAGGGTGGCCAGGAGAACGGGGAGGGAAGTGTCACAATACCAAGTTTCGGTCAGGAGCAGTAGGTCAGGTTTCTCAGAGTCGAGTAAGACGAACAGCTCATGGTGGTGCTTGACCACTGACCTGGTGTTGAGTAAAAGGACAGACAATGCTGGCGAGCAAGGGAGGAGGTCGGGGGGAAGGGGGCAGGGTGACAGGGGAGCATGTAACGGGGGATGAGGGGCTGTGGGGGAAGAGGAGGCCAGGCCTAGAGAGGAGATCAGTCTGCGGATGGGATCCGGAAGTAGCCATTGACCTTGAAGAGCAATTAGATCCTTGGAGGAGTAGGATGTAGTTTTGGCATGGGGTCGTGCCCCTAGCCCCGTCCGGCCGCGGACGGGCGCAGACGGGCTTGCCTTAGGCGCGCCTTCGGCGCGCAAACGTCGCGCCCGCTGCGCTCGTCCGCTGCGCGTCCGACCAAGACACATGCTTTATGCCGCTGATCGGGAGGTTGGAGGGGGCGTGGCCAGCCGAGGGGGCGTGTCTCGCCTCGCCCTCGTGAATGGCGTCCGAATGAGGGGGTCGTTGCAGCGAGGAGCGCTGTTTGTGAAAGCCCAGGTACAGGTTTAAAAACAAGGTATCACACACAAAGGCTAAAAAACAATTTGTCCCCTGCTCCCGGCTTTTCGCCTCAGGAGCCAATCATAAGTGCGGCGCTTGGCGTTTGGCGCGCTCTATTTGTGTGTTTTCCTGGCGGGGGGGCGTGGCCAGCCGAGGGGGCGTGTCTCGCCTCGCCCTCGTGAATGGCGTCCGAATGAGGGGGTCGTTGCAGCGAGGAGCGCTGTTTGTGAAAGCCCAGATACAGGTTTAAAAACAAGGTATCACACACAAAGGCTAAAAAACAATTTGTCCCCTGCTCCCGGCTTTTCGCCTCAGGAGCCAATCATAAGTGCCGTCCTAAAGGATTATGAGCGGCCTCCGACTGGCCGACTGTCTCCTTGAGCCCATCGGAAGCCAGCTGGAATGACCGGGCAATTTAAACTCTGACCTCCTTCTTTGTAAAAAGGCAGTCAGAGGTCAAACCAACGATGTTGGTCCAACTGACATCCTAATTGGCCCCTTTGTGTTCTCAGCAAAAAAATAGTAATATTTTTTGGAGGCGTTAAAGTACTCCCATCCCCATCCACTGAGCAACACTCGGTATAGAAGACACTGTAGGGTTATGATTTCTATAAATTCCCAGGGAATAGTCATCCACCATCTTCTCCCTGACTAGCCCTGGCATTAAGTGCCTTTTTCCACATTCTCCATATTCTCTAAAGACTATAGAGACTCAAGAGAGGTAGAAGGCATGTGAATCCGCCAGCCGCCATTGCCATGCCTCACATGGGCATCCCTTGCAAGGTTGGGGAACATAGGGGAACATAGGGGAAGTGAGCTCTTTCTAATGCCCTGATGCATACATGAAACCTAATCAGGGACTACACATAAGGCTAAACTTGTGAAACAAAGTGTTGCTAAATATCTTGGAAGTATAACAGTAAAGTTAAAGGTTTCATTTCCAGTGGAAGCTTGCTGTAATTACTGGGTCAAGAGTTGTTGAGAACGACCAAGATTTCATAATGAATGAATGTACCGATGATACAGCTAAATAAAAATGTTGTAATGTTATCACCTCCTCACATCTACAAAGGTGAATTCATGAATTCAAAATTTTCCAGCCTAATAAATCCAAACTCTAATATTAATTCATGCGATTGACAAGCATTGATGACTAGATATAAAAATGTAGACAATTTTTCCTTTTCTGAACAGGCCTCAAAGTAATATTTTAGGTAGGTCAAAATTAACGTTTCTTTATGATGAAATGGACTCTAGAGGGGTAGATTTCAAAGATTTTGCACCATGTTAGCGTCACAAAAGTGACGCTAACCAGAGCAAAATGTTATTTTGCCGAATTACTTTCCAGCACAAAACTTGATTTGCATTGAAAAGTATCCCACGAGTAACGCAAAGCACCAGGGGGGCATTACATGGGTGTTACATGGGGTTTTCCATGCAACCACCCAGGCCTTTTGATGCAAAACCATATGTGCAAATAATTGTAGACCGGGTTTAGTGGCAAAAGTTAACGACTTATGAAAGTACGAATTAAGAGAAAAACATTTTCATTTCTCTTTTTTTCCTACTTGGCATGCGTTCTGCACTGTGCAGCTCCCATACAAAGTGGGAAAAGTGTTTGACCTTGTCTAGGCATAGTATTTGGTACAGGAAGGGTATCTGTAGATATGGCACTCTCCTGCTCATTCTCGATTTCGTTTCAAAAACTCACCCTTTTGGCAACTTTTAATTACTAGGTTTGATCATTGTCACGTTTCTCAAACGAAGCACACTCTTGAAGATTTAGCAGGTCTGCCAGCTGTGTGTTCCTTGGCTAGTACTTTTTTCGACACTCACCACTTATTCAGTTATGAATAGGGTAACCTACATAACAGTGCATTACGAAGTTGTAATCTAGGTTCATTTTATTTGAGCCAATTGGACCACAACATCTGATAACAAAGGTATGTAAAAGAAAAGACCAGGAATGGAAAAAGTGGTGGCCAGTGGGTACATGGAGCCATCTGGTCACCCTAGTCATAAAGAAGCTTAAAGTGCTCTGCGACCGCTAGCCCTGTTTACTTCCAGTAGTTTACACCTAGAGCCCTGTCCTACTCCCTTCAGTGCCAACAACAAGGCTGCTGAGGGGCTAATTCCTGAGCTCAGCCCTGAGATATCATCGGGCTTCAAATGCAGCATAATTGTCACTTCAACTGTCTCAAGCAATTTAAAGCTGCTGCCTGTTCCTCCTGTTTTTTAATTTCATATGCACATTTTAGGTGTCTGGAGTGGGTACAAGAGCTGTTTAAGGGTGGAACTAAATAGTTTTTTTCCAATTGAGCCGGTTGCATGGATATACCTTACTCTACTTTATATCACTGTATTCTCATGCCACGGAAGAGGAACAACAATGTCATAAAAAGCCACTCGACGATAAACTACATTCAGAGCAGCCAGCAGTTGCGGAGAGAAAGCATGCAGACTGAAAGACCAAGTTCATATTGAATACACCAGGGATTTGTGAAACGACATTTGCAGATCATTTCTCAATAATGACTTTCACTCTGTGTTCAGGGGGTCTGCCAATGCCTGCCCTTTCTGGTCCATAATAAATGGCCTTTTTTCACAATTCGTACCATGTGGGATCGAAGTGTGGGACCACAGATGGATGTATGTGGTATTCTATAGGTGGAACCTATTCAAAAAGGCAGCAGAGCACTGGGTGGGGTCAAAGACAAGTATATAGCCAATAAGTGATAGGAAAGGTAGCTGGTGTGTTGCCCGTTAATGCATTAGGTGCAAGTTCAGACAGAAGTCAGATGTGTGCGTGCAGGAGTAAAATCAGACCATGACCACATATGCGGCTGCTTGCAACTGCGAGATCACAAGAATAGGGGCAGAGTCACTTGACCAGACCTGATTAAAGACTGGGATCACTAATGTGGCATCACTGATATGAGGTCGGACTATGGTTACCTGGGGGCATATTTACAGGGACATATCTCCGTTTTTTTGGCTTTTAAAGCCAAAAAAACGGAGATAAAAATATCACCCTATTTACAAGAGGGTGCTAACATGCATTAGCGCATGTTAGCACCCTTTTGTCCAACGCCTCCCTTTCCATCTCTAATGAGATGCAAAGTGGGCATCACTGGGCAGTACCACCTTGTAAATATCGCTGATATGCACGTCGCGATATTTACAAGCTGGCCCACACATTTTAGTAGGCGTTAGATTTGGGCGAAAACCGCTGTTTCGCCAATAACTAACGTCTGCTAAAATCATGACTAACCCATACCTAACATGGGGGTGGATTATTGTGTTACGACCTCATGGTCGTTTCAACAAGCATATCGCCGTTTTGCTGGGAACATCAGCGATGTTCCATGCAAAACGGCGATTACCCCGCTATCACTGGAATTTATGCCATGGGAGGGTACAAATTACGACATGGCCATAATAAGGTGGGACTAACAAGCCTCATAATCAATCAGACAGCAGCATTTACGAAAGACGATGACACAAGCCAATTAAAAACATGGGCGGAGAGTGGGCGGAGCTTCCACTGAGCTTCCACTCCATACTCCACTACTGCATGCCTCGCAAAGCGAGCAGCGCATGCACACTGCCGCTATAGTCTCGACCTAATGAAACACAATGGCCTTTGGGATTTAAACCATTTAACTTGGTCTTTAACGTGAAACCAAATCAAACAACTGCTTTTTGTCAAGAAGTTGGTTTAATAAGCTTTGCCAAATTTTCACAGAATTCCCCTACTCATTAACAGGGCACAGACCTCTGGCAGGTTTATTTATTCTTAATCCCTGTAATTGGGCCTTTACAGATATTCCATGGCACCAGTCAGAGGAGTGTGTAATGTTCACATAGTATGTATTCTGTTTTATCCTCTAAAAAATTCAAATAATCGGGGATATGCAAGGCAAAGGTAGGCGGGCTCCATAAATGTGACTCCAAGACTGGAATTAAGTTAACCAGGATTGTTTGACTATTTGAGGAGCTGGTGAAGACATATAGACACAGATTTAAATTAAGTGAGGTACAACCTTCAAAGCATTAGCGATAGAAGTGTCGGGTGTAAAATAAAAGCATGTGACGATAATGTGAAATTCAAAAAGGTTTACTGATGCATAATTTGGAACCCTAATGGGAAACAATCCCTCAAACAGTCAATTTAAATTCAGCGTAACTGTTGATGCAGATTTGCCATTTATTCTGATTTTGCCATTCCTATATGGGACAGAAGATTTTGTGAAATCAGCGGAAAACATTTGGTATAGAGCAATTAAAACACAATGGGCCTAATTTAGAGTTTGAAGGGAACTGAAAGTCCTCGAATTTCTGGAGGTACCTCTGCACTCACAGTGCAATCCTTTGACAAAATTTCCTCTACCATATGGATATTATTGTGGAGGAAATAGCAGCCAGTGGATTCTTCTCTGTCTTTATGCTTTGCTCCGGATATCGTCAGGTTTTCAGTTCTCACCAGACTCTAAATGAAGCTCTTTGCAATGAGAATAGATTGTACATGGATACAGAAGAGTTATTGACACTTTTTGGGTGTTCGGGTAATAAGGGCTTTTGATTTATTCAGCTACCGTATATACTGGCGTTTTAAAAGTGGGTGACAAGTAGGCATGGGTGGCAAATTTCTCCCTTCCAGAGACTGTGCAATGGCGTGGAGCGGAGTTTTCCCTCTCGTGCGACTCACCCCAGTTAAATTGGCTAGCAAGAAACATCATATGCCAGACCACCTCCAGGGGAGATTTTTCCAAGAGGGCCGTCGCAGCAGGTCGCTACCGCTCGCACTGAGAAGCCTGCTGCTTGCATTGAGGAAGCTGCAGCCCGGGTACAACATCTATTCGAGTGGCATAAAGAAGCAGTGCCCTCTAGCATTGGGCGTGGTGTTATTTGCACTGATTTTATAATTCTCCCAGAGCTAAAAATCAGAGCAAGAAGTGTGAACTTACTACACGTGCAGGTCTTGAACTCCACGGAGCGTGGCAGAGTTTTTTCAGCACTTCGTGGAGTTCTGCAAACTCCAACCAGGACTAGTCAAAAGTCGATTTTTGCTGAGTTGGGAAAGTCTCAACAATAAAGATGCTCCTAAATTTTGTGTTTATCTTGTCGAATTTGCCAGTACTTCAAAGACAGGTGGCAAATAGGCATTGTATTATGACAAATGTCTGCTTACTCTTTTAACATGAGAATTGCTGAGTTTTTAAAGTGAATTATGTGACAATCTTGCTGGAGTACAGGGAATGTGAAAGGAAAGGATGTAGGGGGTAATTTTTGTAACAAACACTGAAATGCAACTACCTGTAAGTGAACTGTATACATTCAGCATTTAGAAAAGCAAAAATTAGGCATTTTTATTTGTAATTCTGATGTGTGTTGTGAACAGAGATTTTAATAAGATCAAAACACATTCAGACACTTTACTTGGTAAACTGTGATAAATAGTCACACATCATTTGTGCCCACTATAGTTTTATCAGTAAAACTGTATTTCTGTGCAGTTAGAGACAATTTCAATGGAAAACGGGCTGTATGTTAATGACAGTACGCTACACACCATGCTTTAGTTCCATTCGAAAATTGCCCACCTTATTTCCATTAAAGGTAGGTGGGCCCCAAAGGTTTGTCGTTCTAATTAGTGAGTTGTGGTTCTAAAACATGTTTTGAGCATTGGTCTACACTGTTGAAGCTGCCCAAAAGGTGAAGTGAAGGCATCTCTTCTGATTATGAGCTATTCTTTTTTGATATGATGATTCAGAACTAAAAACAACCCTTGTGGAAATTATCAGGAATATAATATAAAAAAGTGATGGATGAAATGTTTGAATTAATCTCAGCCATTGGTAATTACAGAGGACTGTATCCAGGTCATTGTGTTTTTTTGCCTGTCCTGCCACTTCAGATAGTAACCACCTTATAGAAATCAGCCTTGATTGTGCTTTTATAGGAACAGTCCTGCCCAAAGTGCCAGGCCAGGTCCACCCTGAATCTTGTTCTCAAGGTGTAGAGCAGCTTTAAAATAATCCCATACAAGAAGGAGTCTGTAAATGTGCTGGTAGTCTTGTTAGGAACCTTTACCATACCTGTCTGCCCTACTTATAGCGAGAAAAGGTGAGTTCAATTTTTGGTGGTGTAGTGTAGAAATGAGAAGAATACATTTCTGCATTTAGTTTTACCATAGATCGAAGGCACTGTATTGTCACACAGCATTGTCATAAAGCTATCTGAATAGAACCATGCCTCACCTGTTCCTGTCTTGTTTTCAAGTCATTCCACCCTTAATTTTTGACTATGTGTACAACCATCTAAATTGAGGCCCGGCTGACCTTCATGCACGGCCACCGGTCGACAGCAGCACTAAGCTGCTGTTTACTCTAATCAGCAATAACATTCAGAAATGTGTTAAATAAACGGGCAAGCATTCATGTACAGGTTAATTGAAGTTAAAAAAGGAAGCAACAAGAGTGTCCTGCCCCACTTAACTTTAAGAACACATCTTGCAACAACCGTGCAAAAATATGAAAAAGTCCCTTCAGAATTCAGTATATTTCATTAACATACAAAAGGGGTTCACCTTAGTACATCAGATCATATAAGGGCATTGAGGTATTTTTTTAAGTGACACGTCCCAAACAGGAATTTAGTAACATCCATGGTTTCTTCAACCTTGACAACAATGCCAATAGTGAACTAAGAGGTAAGTCAGTTGTTATGTGCACTCTCTGGGTGGCCTGGGATTCTATTATACATGGACAACACTACAATCTATAAAATCAAAAACAAGAGAAGGATTTCTACAGCGCACATCCTGAAGCCATGCATTTTTAGGTCCTCTTATATGTCACAGTGTTGAAAAAGGATGGAATGTGAAATAAAACAATTGCCTGTGATCACATAATTTTGGCAAGTGGGTAAGCCAGGATTGATCATTGGTAGTCTGGTTTTACATTGTGCAATATAGCCACTATATGCACATGCTTTGCGTCCACTATGCCCTCCTTACATATTCGCTTCCTGACCGCCACCGGTCACACCATGGACCAAACCTTTTGGCCCCTAAGAAAATGTTTGTGAATACCCATTATCTATATTGTCATCACAATATTTCACAATTTTTATTTAAATCTCAATGAATGTTTAACAGTTCCTGGATAGAAAGCGCTTCTCATATTCTGGACAACCATATCTGAGTTTACATTATTGTGATACATGCACTACTTTATAATTAAGGCCACCAAAACTTTTGGTTCGTAATTAAAATATCCAATTCAATTCTTGCAGCCTAAGGGCCTCATTTACAAAGAATTAGCTTTGGGCAGCACCACAAGTCATTTGCTTCGCTGCCCTAAACCAATGCGAAAGGGCAGTAGTGCATCATATCTTCAAGATACGGTGCATTCCTTACCTTTCAGCTGGCGCACAATTTGCAGCCGAGCGCCAATGCAAGCACCCTTGCACCATGGTGTATTATGTACTATATTAAATAGTAACATTAATTGAAAAGATAAAATTGATTTAATATATATTTTAACACATATAACAAATAAACATAATTAAAAAAGTTACACACATATATTTTAACTAATATATATTTACATATATCTACTTAAAAAACAATTAATAAAGCGATAATTTTAATGTATATTATAATTTAAAATGTTTAACTAATATAAATATATAACAAATATAAATATATATATATATATATATATATTTATATATATACCAATAACATAAAATCTTTTAAAAACAAACTATTCGAATTAACTTACAAAAGTATACAACTTACAATTTTGTAAAACTATTTTACACATTATTTAACATGAATCGTTATAAATATATATAAACAAAAACATAATATAAATTATTACAATATCAAATAAATTATAAAATATAAAATGTAATACATATACTCTTCTCACTACAATTTATACAAAACTATGCAATCTAATATAGTAAATATATAAAATAATTAAACACTTTACACAACAAAAAAATATTAAAACTGGGTAACATTTGAACATTTCCCACCAGTAAATGCAACAGTGGTGAAAATGTTGGATAGCGGAGGGGAAAATATACTATTTCCACTCCAGTCAGTACAACAGTACGAAATGTGTTAGATTGCGGAGGGTACCATTTACTATTCCCACTCCAGGCAATACCACATAACGGAAAGTGTTGGATAGCCGAGGGGTAGAATTTACTATTCCAACTCCAATAAGTGCAACAGTAGGAAAAGTGTTGAATCGTAGAGGGGTAAAATGTACTATTCTCACTCAAATAAATGCATCAGCAGGGAAAGAGTTGGATTGCGGAGAGGTAAAATGTACTATTCCCACTCCATTCAGTACAACAGTAGAGCAAGTGTTCAATTTGCAAAGAGGTAACATTTACTATTCACACTCCAGTCAGAGCAACATTGAAAACAAACGAAATATCTTGTACAAAATACAAATATTTCAAAAACAAAGGAAAATAACGAAAATATAAATATGTAGAAGTAAACCTACAAATATATTTTGATATTAAATTTTTTTAAAAATAAAAACATATTCCAATGTAAAATACATATCATAAATAACTACAAATATTATTATAAATAAAATACAAATACGTTTTTTATTAAGAAATTCATTAACAAGAAATATTGCTTACATAAATTTTATTTAGTTACTTCCCACCCTATAACCTCACAAACCTCACATACTGCACTTAAGACCTAACTTTAAAAAGCAAAATATTCACACTATTAATATAAAGATTTATCAACAAACTAATTGCTATTAATTAAATATTAATTAATTATAATTAATTTACTTCCCACAATACACCCCCACAAAACACACAACACACTCGTAACATTTTACAGAAATTTCTTAACACAATTAACATAATTAATTATCAAGTAAATAAATATTAAATATTCATTTAAAAATGAATGATTAATTACTTAAAATGTATTTACTCTCCACCCCTACAAAACCCACAACCCACATCTAAAATCCTTTAAAAAAATGAATTGCACAAATACCAAAATTAATGATCAATTAAACAAATATTATAAATTAGAAACTAAATATGAATTCATTAAAATGAATTAACTTCCCACCCTTTACACCTATAAAGCCCACAGACAACACCTGAAATTAAACTTCCCAAAAATGTATTATACAATTAAAATAATTAACTGACAATTAAATAATTAATAGTATTTAACAACTCATTTTTTATTCATTTAAATGAATTTACTTACCACACTTTACCACTATAAACCCCGCAACTCATAAATAAAAATGTTATTAATTACACAATTAACATAATGATCAATTAATATTAATTAACAGTTAAATTACTTTCCACCCTTTACCCCAATAAACCCAACAACCTGCACCTAAAAAGAAAGTAAACAATTAACATAATTATCAATTGATTAAATAATATTAACAACTAATTATTAATTAATTAAAAATAAATTACTTCCCACCCTTTACTTCTATAACCCGCACAACCAGCACATAAAATGTAAATAATACAAATTAATAGCTCAATCAACATAATTAAATATCAAATAAATACATAATATTAAATAAAAAATAATCATTAATGTATTTTAATTAAAATACTTCCCACCCCATACTGTGCTACGGCACTAAAACTCACAAAAAATAAATAAATTACATTCAATAACTACAAAAAATGTAAGAAATATGTTAAAAAACATAATCAATAATTATACAAACATCTACATCATATACATTTAAAATGTATACTAAAATACATAATAATTAAAAAACGATATTTTAAACAACTACATTTTTGCAAAAATATTAATGACTTAGATATTTTAAAAATCGATATTACTTACCTAAAAACCGATATTCTTGACAATATTCTTGCTGACAATATTTCCATATCACAATATTTTGGTATGGCAATATTTTTTTAAAATATTTTGTCTAAATACCATCTTCCTCGTTCTATGTGTGCTGTTTTTGGCGCCGGCCCAAGTTCATGTGATGGTGTAAATCTAGGGCAGTGTCAAAATCCATGGGTGTTGAGTGGGAACACCCACAGCAACGGCCATGGAACGCCTCCTTGCCTTACTCTATATCTGGATATATGATTGAGAGGCCTGCACCACCGGATCGTCATAAAGAGTGACTCTCTGGCGCTGCAGGCCTCTTGTAAATGAGGGCCTACGTTTATAATCAGATAACTAAGATTGACTGCCCTAAACACGATTATCATCAGCAGGTTGCAACACAAGGTCTAGTGGTGGAACTCTACATTTGTGAGGAAAGTATCTTAGCACTTTCTTCTATTGCCTCTAAGACTTGAAATCGAATATGTGAAATTCCAAAAAGGCATTTAAACTCGTGGGCTGCAGACAGGCAGATTTCATTCACGCTCACTGTCTCGCCAAGGTTGAATTAGACTGCCACAATTATTTACATTTCTTAAGAATAGGTAACATGACATTTTAAACAGGAACATCTTATAAAAGGACAATGGCAGCAAAAAGCATGAAAGGCAGATATAGTGAATGTTAAATTCGCGTCAGATGCTGTTTTATGATGATGAGTCAGCAAGAAGCCATCGGAAAAAATTATACAGCTAAGTAAAGTGTTGTATTTACAGGTAGGCCTTTTACCCTTTTGGTAAAATGTGCAGACTTACTTGCCCTTTTGCCCTTTTATTGAAATCACATAAGGTGGCAGCTTTAGAAGTTATGACCTCAGTAAGTAAGGGTCAGGGTTCTTTCTCAGGATGCAGTGAGTCACAAGGATGGGAGCCTAGTAGGCAGAGATCAGATTCTGGATGTTGCACAGGCAACCACCACGGTTGGTGGTAAGGCAGGTTAAATACTATAACATTTGATGCACAGAACTTGTGTTTACCAGAAAATTGGCCCTCATTCCAATAGGGCAGGGAAAAAGCTGCTAGAGAAGCTACTGGGACTAGGGTATAGGGAAAATCGGGGGTCAACATGATGCTAGAAGAGGACCAAAAAGATGTAGGCCTCAGTACCCACTCCAGGTGTTATGGTAAGAAACCATAAGGGCCTGTAATGACTGATTCCCTTTGTGAGTGATTATAGGGGGTTGTTCACGTTTGTTCCATGACCTGTTTTGTCTCACCCCTCAATAAGGATCATTTGCTTCTCCCTATCCAGAGGTATAGCCCATGTCTATGTTATGATGCCCAATGAATCTTGGCTGTCATTGAGATTTAGTTTCTGCACTGTACAAACCGCAAAAGGCACTAAGAAATTGCGGGCATAATTTTTCCACAACCAAGAGAAATTGGAAATGCCACAAATGTAAACCTCTGCACGTTGTCAACAACCCCTCAATGATAGAAAAACCTCTACTTTTTTTTTTAATGTAATTGAAGTTGTGCCCCAGATGCCTAATATTTCACCCAGGCCTGGCCAGATGCTCTCCACGTCAACTCAGCCAAAGATCACACCATGTGAATACTCTGAACAGCACCCTCCAGTGCGCCAACTTCCCCTCCCCACAACGTGACTGCTACAACCAACAGAAATAATTTCAAGAACACAATGTTCTTGCCCTCTGGCTTCCACTGTGCCGGCCATTCTTCCACGCACCAATGCCCCTGCCATTACAGACCAAAACACAAACCTCCTGCTACATCTGAGAATATTTGCACATCCCATTCCACATCATCCTGCATGTCTAATGGAATCCTATTGAATGAATTCAAGAACAAACTCCACATTGTAAGATCTTCTTTGACCCCTGCTAATATTCGCACATGATGCTGTGGCAACGAGAAATTCGACAAAGCCAAACCTAACCTCCTACAAAATATTCTCCTTGCCCTGCCCTGACCACTCTGCATGCGAAGTTTAGGTGCCCCCAGAAACACTTGAATCTCCCTCGCCTTCTTCTCTTTTGCTAAAAATGCAGGCTTTGTTTCCTTTTTGTCCTGCGGCAACCTCACCTCTCTCCTTTGAGAATCAATCTCAGTCCTCAAGAATGACAACACTTTACTTGGCCCCACTGTCTTCTTTGGTGTTAAAGGAACTCAAAGGTCACCCATGAGCTCTTGAAAACTTACAAGCATCTGCTGGCAATCCAAAGAGCCCGGCCCCCCTACATTGACCAAATCGTCCAGGTGATGGGTCATCAGCTCGTGGCTCATATGCCATGTGAAAAGCTATTGCAGGAACGAACTGAAGCACGCAAACAGCGCACATAATTGAGCATCTCATAGGCAGGGCCTTGTCCACGTACGACTGCACCTCAAAATGCATGCCAAGAGTGAAAATCTGCTGGGTGCACCAGTAGGATATGAAAAGCTGACTGCACATCGCACTTTGCCATTTGTGTCCCTCGACGTGCGTTCACCACCAGTGACACTGCCACATCCACTGATGAATATGACACTAATGCCATGTCTTCTGAAATAAAATCATGGACTGACCCACCTTCAGGCCAGGACAAATGCTGTATCAACGAAACTGCCCCGTTCCTTCTTGGGCACCATACCAATTGGTGACACCATCAAAGCGTCCATCGACCAGTCCTCAAAGGATCCGCCATCCTTCCCTCCAACACTTCCTTATTTAGCTTATCCTGAACTACTACCTGTGCCCCATCGCTGACTGCAAATTATCTGCTTATCTCCTCATATCCCAATCAAAACCCCATCTGAACCCATACCGCAGTACCCGGATCGTAAGAGCGGAACCTGTGCTCCAACCGGTCTACTTTAACCGGGGTATGCTCCTTTTGCACCAGATCCCTGTGCCCCGGCCCCCTCTGTAATTAAATGATTGCAGATGTTGCTGTGCCACAGGGCAGCTAAAGTATGGCTGCCAGTGTCCTGCTCCCTGTCCCTGGTGTCCGCCTGCTGCACAGAAGCAGTGTATGAGGGCATGCTTTCCTGAAAACGTATGCAGAAAATTGCAATACTCATGTGTACAGAACCCCTTGTTGGAGTCCCAAAAGTCTCCCCATCTCCCGCTCTACCCCTTTGGTGCATTCCCCACCCCTCCCTGTGGAGCACACCCTGAAAGGACTGGTAACCAACTGGCAATCCACTGGCCATGTAAATAGTCTTCTCAAACTTCGCTGGTCCCATTGTGTGTTGTCAGAGGTCTGTGTCAGGCACCCCCCCCAGCTTGCCTCAGTATCTCACACCTAGTGTGCCTTAAACTCTTCATCATACTGAGCCTAGGTATACTCCTCAAGGGTAATTTGAGCTTTGTGTATAATGTCCATGTATTTGAACATTGTCACACATAACTTTGGAAACCTCTCACAGTGGACACTGCCATAAATCAAGAACGCTGCAGTGCAGTTCTCAATTGTCAAAGGAACCCTTGGATGCTTGGCCAACTCATACTCCTCCTTCTTGGACCCTTCTTTGGAGCGCAGCTCTCTCCATGGTGTAGCTTGAACACTTCCACATATTTGCCCTTCTGAATCTTTACTTTGTAGCCAACATCAAGTGCTTTCTCAATGGCTTTGTCATACCCATATAGAGTAGCCTCTTAATCTTTAACTTCTTGCTTTCCAGCCCCTCCTTTTTGTCCCCTTTATCCCCTTTGCCCTCCCCGATGTCCTCCCCTATATCAGTTACCTCACTTCCCTCCTCTACAGTTGTAGCCTGCTCACCTTTCTCCCTGTCCTTCACCCCATGTCTGTTACATACTTACCCTTGCGCAGCCACTCACCCATCCCCCCCTTCGTCTCCCCCAATGTCCACACCTGTAGACACCCTCACCGAACCCACACCGGCTACCTAGCCCTTAACTAGCTCTGAGGTCTGTGCCCATACTGATACTTGCTGCCTCGCCAGCGGCCTCTGTGTCTCCATCACTGCACTATGCAATGTCTCACCACTTGTCTGCAACACACTAGACATGGACACATGAGCAAGACCCCCGCCCCTTGTCCTTCCCTAGCCCGATGCTCCTGCACATCAACAGCTGCACCCTCAATGAACACCTTGCCTTCCTGCAGGCTATCCTCATCTTAATTCACCATTGTCCCACCCAGAGGGCACTCTACCCTCATCCATCTCGGGCCTGTGCTCTCCACCTGACGTGTTACTATCGATCTCGACAGTGTCATGGGGCTGATGTTAGACGTCCAGAGGGGCAGTAACAACCCCGCCATACCGCTCTACTGATACTGTCAGTCTTCCAATCTTTCTGTAGGCCGCTCTGAACCTTCCTGGTGGTGCCTATGAGGTCTCTCCAGACCTTCTTCTATCGGCAGTTGAGTAGTCCCCCATCGATGTCTGGCGGGCCTCACCAGGCCCTACCATTGCTTCGCCTTGGAGCACAGGAGCAGCACTAAGCTCTTCCTAAGCTCTTCCTAGTCTGTGAAACTGTTGTTCCCTGCGACCTGTAAAAAAGATGACAGGACTGGTGTACTGGTACCCTGGGCCCTCTGGGCTCATTCCACATTCTCGTCAGGGGACAACAACCAAATGCCTTGGAGGCTATGCTACGCCCTGCACCCTCCCAGTGTATCACCCCTCCTCCTCCTCATCTTCGCACTGAAGTCCTACCTCACCACCAGGCATCCAGGCCACCTGCTCCTCAATCTCCCATACGTCCTCCTCCCTGCTCCACCCACCAACTCCACCCCCTACACGCTATGTGCTGCCCCCATACTCTACTGCCCAGTACTATAATACTCATTCTTCCTGCCCCCCTTCTCCCAAGGCCCCCCCTGCCGCCCAGCACACATGCAAACCTTGCGGGCCCTCTGTAGGCACTTTCACTGCCCCAGCAATTAGGCTTGGGTTGTATCTGACCCTTCCTTTCCAGGGGCCCCTGACCCCCAGTACGTTTTTTCCACCTGCGAGGGCACCATAACAACAGGGTGTTCAAAATTCACTTCTGACCCCACTGCTCTAAGCACTCCTCCTCTGCTGTTCATCACAAGCAGGCGTCGCCACTAAGGCCATCCCACTTCACATGGCCTTTGGCAGTAGTCCAGTACACGCACAGCCCGCGCAGTCGAGCCACAGCTATTCCTGATTTCATTACTTGCTCGGCTACACCCGCATTGATTGATGCTCCCCGGCCTCTCCCGAATCCTCGATTGGCCAGGCTCCATGGCCCTGCTGCCATTTTTGGGGCCCGCGAGCAATGTTCTGCCCCTGCTACAGAGGCCCCACAACTTCTTGCACCTCACCGGCCCGCTCAATGTGTTGTCGAGTGGCCCCTCTCACTTACTTTGTCCCCTGTGGACAGTGCCGCTCACATTTTGTGAGATAGCAAAAATGCCCAGACCGCAATGTGGTCTAACGCCTGATGCGCCGAGCGGTCCACACTCACACCGGCATCTCCGCCAACAATTAAATTGAGGCATCCAGACTCCTTCAGGAGCCACATCGCCTCCGCCACCTTTGCCTCTGCAACAGCCATACTAGCCTCAACTAAACAAGCCATTCACTGCCAAAAGTACTAAAATTGCAAAAAGATATAAGCTAAGACTCCCTGCCACCAATCGCGTGGTCACCTGTACCTAAAATGGTGGCAGGGAGCCCAAAAAGAGCAGATATATAAACCGTAGACTACGCAAAACACAAAAAAAGCCCAAACAAGATGGAAGTCACCTGGACTAAACCACCCTCCCAATATGCCCTGGTAGCAGACCTCCAAGTGGTCAACTGCCCCCTCAACCCCCTTTTTCCCTACTGCGGAAACTTCAGTCTATTAAGTGGTCACTGCAGTTGGATGCACAACCGATCAGTCAACAGACTAACTGGACCTGGGCCTATGAGAACTGGCCTAAAATTACGTTTTCTAGGTAAAACGTATAGTGAAGCCTTGTGGGCCGTATTGTCATTGCTTTATATTCATGTTATACATCTTGAAAAGGATTTAATTCCTATATGCGACCCAGTCTGGGAGCGGGAAATTTCAGCATTTCAGGTTTTGCTCAAAGTTAGTATTGCTTGCGCAGAGATAGAGAAGTGAGGAGTAGGTTGTTGGAACGCAGCAGTATATCCAGGGTTAGATGGTGAAGTCCCTTAGGACCCAGTTTCTAACTCTGGTTTTAGCAGCAGCAGTGGCTCATCCCACCTGTCCAGTACTTGGGAAATGCACAGACTTGATGGAGCTCAGCAACTATAATGCACCTCTCTTTTTTTGTTTTTTCTAGTTTCCAAGAGTTCGAACAACACAGCGTGTAGAAAATGATTCACGGACTACAAAATACTCAAATAAGGATGCAGTGTTTACAGATTTGGATCCAGACAATGTGAGTACAAGTGGAGAGGTCCCTGCACTACTCATCTTCCATTTTTACTTTCCAGCCATCAACCTTGCATTTCATATTCACAATACATCTAACAATTTCTTCTCCCAGGCGTGGTGCTGAAGCTCTAACCTTCCAATTCTATCTCACAAGTGCAATGATATAACACTGTTTTTACCATTCCTCCACCCGGTAAAGCACAACACCACTACTACCTCACAGTTGTGATGCTAAATCTTCAATCTTGGAAGTTTGCTTCCCAGGTGAGACAATAAACCACTATTCCTAACTAAACCTCATAAATTACAAGTTATGAAACTAAGGGCCAGAATTAATAAGGTTTTGCGCCAGCACAGAACAACACGAAGCATCAAATGGCATTTACTGTTCAGCTCAAAATGCTCTTTGCACTTAATATGTGGTCTTTCCTCATTGCATAGCTGCTTGGCAGATCAAGGCAAACACCTAAAGGTATTGACACAAAGCCAAGTCTACTATGAGAACTTGACTAGGCTTTGCATTAAAACCAGCTGCTTGAAGCAGGCGTAAACAGGGGTAAATGTGTTCTTCTCGCAAACATTTCAACATATTGCATATATGCTGCAGCGCACAATACACTTCCAATATGTGGGATCATTCTGATTTTGTCTAAGCACATGAATTGGAACTGGAGGGATTTGCTTCCAGTGCAAATTGTGGGTCAGGCTAGTGCACACTCACCTCTGAACAGGAGCATGACAGCAGAGCAGATTAATCCTAGTAGATATGGCTCTGCATGGTTTCACTCTTGCACAACTCAGCACTGCAAAGTTGGTTGTTGCCCTGCTTTGTGTGGAAAATTAGTAAAGCTAGGCCTAACTATCCAACTATACATCTCACTACCCTTGCAACTCTATCTTCCAGCTGAGACGTTACAACCCTAATGTTCCAGTACTACCTCCGAGTTGAGGTATAGCACTAACCCTTCCGAAACTACCTTAAAGTTGAATCGATGAATAACATATTCAAAGTTCATCTACCAGTTTAGGTACTATATTACTTATTCACTGTATTATTCACTGTTTTGACTATTGTTCAGGAGGGTTATTGCATTATTTCCCATTACAAATATTCCTCTCACCTAGGTCACTGCATCACTTATGTTAAAAATGTATCCCAGATGACGAAAAGGTATCTTTACTGTTGGTATTAATATGCATATAGTTCATCCCTAGCTAGGAAACAATAGAGTGATGTACATAACATTGTGGAAAGATGGAGTTTAAAAGTATGAAAAGGACTCCCAAAACATCTCCCACCTTACCAACATTGTTCAATATTGGATGACTTCTCAACGTTCAGAATCGAATGCCTCCAAAGGTGGCTGTCTCCTCATTTCTGCTTCTCAATCACCACTATCACTACAATCCTCGTTAGACTCAATCAACATCCTCACCTGCAAATCTACCATCTTCCATGCTGCCAAATCACTAGGAGTCAACCTTGACAAAAGACTCATTCTACAGTGACAAGCTAACACATTGGCCAGAAATGTACACATTCAATTGCATCTTCTTTGGGGAATTGGCTGTTTTGCAAGATCTCAAAACTGACTCAATCACTGGTACTGAATAGATTTGATTACTACAGTTCTCTATTGAGTAGCCTTGCTAAAATTCATCTTACTCCAGTAAAAACAGTTTTAGATGTGGCACAACGTTTTGTCTCTGGGGCCAAAAGGAAGACCATATCTCACTTGCATTGTTAACACTCCACTGGCTTCCCATTTAAGACAGAGCTGTGTACAAAATAATGTACATCACCAACATGGGCCTTCACACATCTACTGCACATTACCTGGCTGCTCAACTAAAGATTTCTGCTGAGCCTTGAGCATCATGGAATGATCAAGCTTAGATTCTAGAAACCCAACCTTTAAAAAGGAATGATTTATGACCAAATCCTTTTAAAGGAGTGAGACCAGAACCTAGAATTCTTTACCTCTGAGCCGAAGCACTGATCCGACTATGTACACTTACCTCTTTATCTCAATTTTATTTGATATTTTCCTTGCCTTGCATGTTTTCATTTTGTTACTGGATTTTTACTTTATGTTTTCATTCCATTGCTCATAATTTATAATTGTGTAATTTCTGCGCCGATTGTAATGCTCTATTCCTGTCACTTTTGGGTAATGTCCTCACTGATCAGTGCACTAAGATTTACCTCTCTTGCACAATATTATTTGGCGCTTTCCTAGCCTTATACCTTTTTATTTATTCTGTTGCTCATTATTTATGACGGTGTAATTTATGTGCCCTATGTAATTCTACATCTCTGATGTAAAGCGCCTTAACATCTTTGGGTGATATCTGCACTATAAAATCACGTAAATGTGCACGCATTCAAGACGGCTGTGTGTTTGGACCTCAGCAGGTTTCAGGCATGGAAAGAGGCCTCAGCTGATTCTGGTGGCTTCAGTATTTAAAGTCTAGTGGTTTATAATCTTTTGACGAGGTGGGCTGTAGCATGCAAGACTCCATTCAATGTAGCCAAGGAGGAGACAAGGATGCAGGTGCGTAGTGCTATAAAACCACCCAGATAAGGGAGGACCTGATCTTGGGTGGGATTTTGAATTCTAGAAGGTAGGGTTTGGCTCAGTATTGAAGAAGCGCTTCATCAGGTTCTCTGGGTTTGAAGGAGAGGTTGCATTTGTGAAGCATGGAACCTATCCAGGCTTGTTTCAGAAAGACATACCTGGTTCTGGGCTGGTTTGATGTGGGTAATCAAGGTTTGTTCAGACTTCATATGGTCAGTTTAAGCATGGCGCAGGGAGTTTTTGAGGCCATGAATACACTTCATTGTGTAAACCATTATTTAGAGTTCTATATCACTGATCTACTTGTGAAATTATATGCCTTGTTAATCACAAGGACTGCAGTAAACTCTGTGCACAAGTTGAAAATCTTAAGATGAACGTAGATCATTGGCACTCCATGGCTGAAGATGCCGATTCGGGCAAGTTGTTGATTGAAAAGGTTGGTGGAAACAAGCTTAGTACAGTGTTGCCAAACCTGCATTGTGACTAAATGTATCTGGGCTTGCCGATGGATGATAATGAATGCGGCTGAGAATCTAGCAGGACCTGAAGGCACGGATTGCTGCTGCCTTTGATGTGCACCGAAGTGTAAATCGCGTGCGTTGGTCTTTGGATATTATTTATTTATGTACGTATTCATGTATTTATGTATTGTTTTTTACTAAAGAGAAATAAAACATTACAACAAAGAAGGTTACTGTTGACATTGCACTATACAATATTGCATGGATAGCAATGTATTGATGTTGTGCTTCGGGGAACATCCATTACGACGCGGTATTTACACCGCACTACCATTACAACGCTGGTTTACTTTTTTTTTTCCTTTTCTTTTTTTTTTTATATTATTTTTTTATTGAGAATCCATGAGGCATAATAAGAAAACAATATACATGATTTGAATGAAAGAGACAAGATACCATATAAACAATCCACCTAAATTAACAATAGAAACGTAATATACAGATCGGTTGTCGGATTACATAGATTAGTATCTAATTGAAGTAATTCTTTTAAATCATCAAATAATTAATGGTATTAATATGAATATTGTAAATATTAAGCCAGCTACCGCAAACAAAAAGGAGATGAGAAAAGAGTATAACAATTGAGAACATTACCATAGCCATGGTCCTAAGGATCCAATGAGCTTACTACAATCTGCTAGCAAGCCAAGCAGCCACTGGTGCCCAGATCTTCGTCCCCACTTCTCTTAATTTTTTACCCTTGTGTTCATACAGAGCCGCCTCCACATTATGTTTTCCCAATAGTCTGGACAGCCACATTTGGAAGGTTGGGGCCTCAGTGTCTTTCCAAGCTGCTGAAATTAAAATTCTAAGTACAGCTGTAGAGATAAAAATTAAAGCTTCAGTCTCAATATTTATTTCAATTTGCTTTGGCATTCTATAATCATGAGTGTTGGAGACAAGGTTATCTGAGCATCCAGCAACCCCGCCCAGAATGATTCAATCTCTGTTTTAATTGATCCAAGTTTCTCGCACTGATAAAACATATGGATAATATCAGCTGGACCTTTACAGCATCTGGGTCAGTTGCTGTTCTCCCTCTTACCCCAATCATAAAGCTTAAATGGGGTATAATGCAAGTTAAACAATGTTTTAAAGTGCTGAGCTCTTAAATTGGAGAAGCGTAGGAATCTTCTATCCATTATAAGGGCTCTGTCCAGGTCAATGTCCGGATCCTCCAATTTTGAAGCCCAGGCTGCCTCAGTTTTGCCCATATCGTCCTGGGATTCCTCCACTAACAGCCTATACACTCCATTGATTGTAGGTTCACCCCCTTCAGATAATCCAGTATGTTACACCTCTCCCTTAAGACGATACGAGGCCTTGTTGATCTGATTGTACTGACCACCTGAGCATATTTGTAATCTTGGCTACCCTGGAGGGAGTGCCTTTGTCTCAGTTCTTCCAGAGTTCTACACTCATCCCTAACCATAACTTGCCCCAGTGTCAGAATACCCTGTCGCTTCCAGTGTCTCCAAGACCCATCATTACTTAGGTTAGGAAAGAGGCCCGAGTTCCAAAGTGGGGTGTGGTGGTTATATTTAGAGATTGCCAGTGCTTTCTGAGCTGCTACCCAGACCTCCCATATCCCTTCAAGTGTCTTGAGTCTCGACTTATTGTAATATCTTCTTTCTGGTCTCCTTAATAATACCCCGGTAGCCTCACTGCCAATCAGCAATTCAAAGATAGATGGAATAACATCTTGTCTACTCGGGGAGTTTGTGCTATTTCCCACGGGATCAAATAATATAGCCATCTGCGTAAGAAGACAAGACCAATGATAGTATCTGAGGTTTGGCAGTCCCAAGCCCCCCCTTTCCTGAGGCAAAGACATATATTTCATGGATCTTCTAACCTTTCCATATTGCCACAAGAAATTCATAAAGATGGATTCTATTTCTTTGATAATTTTACCCTCTATTTTAAAGGGGATCGACCGGAATTTATATAGCACCTTGGGGAACATAGTCATTTTGATGACATTGGCACAACCTATTATTGAAATTTGTAATGTATCCATTCTTTTCAGATTCTCCCTCATGGATTTCATAATAGGGATGAAATTGTCTCTAATTATCAACTCCGGCTGTGCGTTTATCATTATCCCCAAATAAACCACGGAATCAACGAATCTGGAGTCTGATTTATTTATATTCTTGGAGCAGAGGACCTGCGTCTTACCCACATTTAAGCGATAACCTGATTGTCCACCAAATTTGCTCGTAGTGCCCCCCACTTCACGCATAGCCGCGTCAGGGTGGGTGGTAATGACAGCCAAATCACCGGCATATGCCAAGATTTTTGTTTGAAATCCCTTCGTAACTACCGGTTTGATTGCTATGTTATTAATTATTTGGCGTATTAGAGGATCAATATAAAGTGCGAATAAAATGGGTGAGCATGGGCATCCCTGCCTTGTCCCCCTCGTAATAAAGATCTTATCCGAGCTCTCACCCATCATTTGAATTTTCGTGACGGGGTAATATACATAGCCTGAATAGCCTTCATAAACCTCAGTCCAAACCCCCTTTCAGCAAGCACGCTCCACAGAAAATCCCATCTGACGCGATCAAAAGCTTTCTCCGCTTCTAGGAGGATCATTGCGACCCCCCCCCTCCCCGGCAGCATGGATATCAAACAACGTAATAGCTCGTCTGATATGATCGGTGGTTCCCCTGCCGGGAATAAAACCATGCTGCCAGGGAGAGACCAGGGTCCCAATGATTCGTCCCAAGCGGGTTGCCAAGATCTTAGCGTATAATTTATTGTCCGCGTTTATTAGAGATATGGGTCTATATGAATCCGGATTTTCCGTGGGCTTGCCCTTTTTATGAAACACCACTATATTGGTGTTCATCCATGATTCAGGGATTAAGCCTGTATTTATAATCCAGTTGAAACGGTCTAACAGATGTGTAGATGTTTCTTCAAATAAGCATTTATAGAATTCAATTGGTAGACCATTGGGGCCCGCAGCCTTCGCTGCTGCTAAATCTTGTAGGGCCTCCGAGAGTTCATCCATAGTGATGGATTGTTCTAAAATTTTTCTAACGCTGGTTTACAATGCAAGTCGTTACCACGACTTGCGCTGGAGGGGGCTCTAGGCTAAGGAATAGTAGATTTACTATTCCAACACCTTCCCTACTGTACGTAGGCTGGTGTTGGAATAGTAAATCTTACTATTCCTAAGTCCAGCACCCTACAGCGCAAGTCGTGGTAACGACTTGCGTTGTAAAACCAGCGTTGTAATGGTAGTGCGGTGTAAACACCCCGTTGTATTGACATAGAACCATTGTGCAGCACATATTTTGACAGATAATACTACCGGTGTGCACTCTCAATCAACAACAGCTAAGTACTGAGTAGTATATCAGATCATCACCATTAAGTGGTGACTGGCCTCCCATTTTTTCCTATCTAAACCCAGCCCTTTTGTACTAGATTTTCTATGTCCCCTTCTGCTAATCGTCGCAATGCGGCTTATCTCACATATAGGCGGGGCAATTCAGACCTAGGGTTACAGGGATTGATGCAAGATAGCTCAGGTTTTAATGAGGTGGATTGTGTCAGGCAGCTTCGTAGTAGGATCCATATAACCTGGGTCTGGACGCAGGACTGGTCAGCATAGATCCCCAGTTTCTCATTGTAATAGATATCCGAGTCCAGCCAATTTTTAGAGCTTTGGACATCAACCTCTGCCCCAGCAGCAGGCAACTAGTCTCTTGGCCAGCAGCAGCACCAATGCATGGAGCTACTTGTGGGCTGTAGTGACCGCAGCAATCTATCCCAGCTGGCAACTCAGGGGCCTATTGGAATGTCACACTCAATCATTGTGGACAGTGCAGCCAATACCTCCCTCCATTATTTAAGTATTGCGTTACATGCCCATACTAAGTGTAAAAAACTTGCATCCAGTGGCCCTCATCTCATGCACTGTAAGTCTTCCCTGAGGCCATTTCTACAAAGGGCGTGGGGGTATAGTATGCCCACTGAAGGAACTTGTGATGTAAAATTCACGGTCTGCTGCTTGAGGAGATTCCTCCCATTTGGGAAAAGCAACATTTCTAGGTGCTCACTGTTATGTCTAAGCCCATTTCTTTCTCCCGTCCGATCCTAGCAGAGTGATCCTGTTCTAGGAGGTCTGCCTGAGCCAGCACGTACAAATTAGAGATCAAGTGTGTGGTGGACGCTGCGTTCAACACTTTTCTAATACCTGAAGGGTGGCAGGCTCCACTGGGAAGTCAGGAGTGGCTATCCCTCTGGTGCCCCTCTGGCGGAAGTGCAAGAATATATCTAAGGGTGTGTCGCAAGTCGGTCCTCTCAATTCCTCAAGTGTAACGAAAGTGTCATTGATATAGAGGTCTTCCCATTTTAGAATAACCAGCTTTTGAAGTTGTGACCATGCCTTAGGCTCCTTCATGCACAGAGTCTTGGATGTTAGTGTAGTGGTATATGTGGGGAGAACGTAACATCCAGGCCGGACTGGCCGGGACTGGCACCGGTCGTTTCCCCGGTGAGCTACTATGTTGGGGGTGGGTTTAGACCCCAGGGGGTGGGTTTTCATTACCGGGCCGGTAACAAAAGTGGCAGCGGTGAGACGGGAGTCATGCTTTCCACTAGCACACCCTCCTTCCCCCCCGGGGGCCGGCCGAGCTGTTTGCCAGGACTGGTTTCGGTTCCCAGCCCTCTTAGCCAGCCCTTCCCATGCCCTAACCCTTCCTCTCCATGTGGATATTTTGTCAGCCAAACAAGAAACTTGAGTACCAATGATAGAATTGAGCTGGGTGGGGGGCACACTTCTGTCACAATTACGATGTGCCATGTGTGGGGACGGGCAATGCCAGTAATGGGCGAAGTGTGCCTGCATTGTGTAAGATGACCATTTTCAAAAAGCCTATATCCCCATCAGAGACAGCAGGAGGACTATCGACCGAAAGACCCTTTCTGTAATCTTGGTGAGCATTACCAATAGTTCTCTTATACCACCACTTGTGAATCTCGATGTATCCAAATCACAAGAAATCTGAGGGAATCAGTGCACTACACCATTGAGAAATCTGGAGAAACAAACCTTAGTAAGTGCGAAGTTCTGAGATTTCTCTCAATTGCTTGCATCCCGGATAGAGTTTCACATTATATATATATATTCACACATCACCATGTTTAAACCTATGCTTGGGTCTCTAAGTTATAGTGTAATTGTCATCTGCATATAAACAGCTAAAGATATGCAGAGGAACCTAAGAGCGGTGATGCCTGAGTCTGGCAGCCAGAGGCAAGACTGCCTGCGCACAGAGGATAGGTGAAAGGGGGGCATCCTTGATGATTGCCCGAGAAATTTCAAAGGGCTGTGCATCAAAATTGTTGATCCGAAGCTCAGCAAATAGGTTTATCTAATCCAATTGAGGCATGGTTATGCTGACAAGAATGGTACAAAGGTAATTCTACTCAAAAGAGTTTAAACAAAGTTTGCTGTGAAGGCGGAGGAGGGTCGCCCACTGCTCTCTCAGCAGTGAAGGCATGAAAAATAAAATGATCATAAAACAGTTTATTATCATTTTATTTTTCCTCGCTGAGACGAATCTAGAGCGAGGTGGGGCTGGGGCAACTTATTGGAGAGTAGAAGGGAGGAGAAGAGGTGGTTACTGCTGCAAGTGCACATGTCAGTTTGGCCAGCCGTCTTAGGACGGCCAAACCAACAGGCGCACTTAGATCTCAATACCCAAGCTGTGCTGCACAGCCAGGGTGGAAAACAGGCATAGGCTCCCAGAGCTTGGCTGAGCATCAAACCAGGCTGCTCAGACCTATCCCGATGCTTCTCTCATGCTGGCTAGTACCAGCATGAGAGCAGCGTCTGGATTGGCATAGGGGAGTTTGGGAGTCTGTGCAGGAGTAGAGAGGCGCAGAATAGCACAGAGTATTGTATGCCACTGTAATATAATAATTGAACCCCACCAGGGCATAAGTGGGCATGCCTCTCCTTGTGTAATAGTTAAGCGTGTTATGAAACTTGAGGAATCCTTCAAACAATACTCCCACCCCATCTCACCTACATTGGCATCCCAAGTGCACCAGGACAAACCATAAACCATAACAACTATCCAGCTGAGTCCTGTGCCTAAGGACTACACAGGCCAAACTACAAATTGTTTAACTAAGGGTGTTACCTATGTAGGTTAGACCAATGAATCGGCTGTAGATTGTGCAGGGGTTGGAGGACATATAATGGTCACCATTGTGTGCCTTATGCAGGGTTATTGGTGTGTGCAAACGTAGTAGACTAAGGATTATGATGACAGACGTATGCAGAATCTGGTATTGACCGATGTTATACTGATGTAGTTCGATCACTGGGGCTGTATAGTGCTGGTGCCTGTCAGGCTGTCAGGCTGTCATTCTGTGTCATTGTGGTCAGTTTTAGGGTGAGCCAAGTTGAGCAGGCAATGTCATTGAGTGTTCTTCCTTGTGGCTCTCATCAAATATTGTGCAGCTTTTTTCTGGTCTGGAATAAATGGTGCTTTCAGTGGTAAGTGATCTTGAGACAAGAGGGGCACAGCAATGCTTTAAAAATGTCCTCTTTCATCAGTTGTTTTTTTATGGACAAGAACTACTGGTGCGCTTCCAGGACTGCCACTGGGAATTCTTGGAACAGCAATATCTCATTGCCCTTGAGTGCCAGGGTGTGTGTTTACCGGGCTAGTTGGAGGGCAGTGTCTCAGTCTGTAAAGTTAAGCAGTCATGCCATAATGGAGAGCTCCATGGCTCAGATCTGAGATCTTGCCGCCAGGGTCCTGTGAGCTCTTTATGTCACTTGGCGACAGGAGAAGGCCTCTGAGATAAACAGTGTTACAAGCAGGCATTCAACATACTCCTCCAACCTTACAGTGTTAGGTGACTGTGGAACTATCAGTATGTGTAGATTGTTGCAGTGATATCTTGCCTCTAAATCCTCATGTTTGCCTCTTTGACCTGAAGCACTTTATCCATGTTTTGTAGCAATGCTGTTGTTGTGTCGTAGGTAAGGAGTTCCAGTAGACTTGGTTAGCTTACAGATGATACGTTTATTGTTCTTAGATGATAAAAATAGGTTTTCCAGTATATATACTCAAAGCCCCACCAGGAACAGCCACTCTGCTGCTCAGCCCAGGATCCAACTGACAGTCCACTCACAGCATACCCAACATTCCAATGACATAAAATTCACACTAACATTCCACTCACACTGGCTGAACAGCAGAGGCAGAGAAACAGGGAAGATGTAACGTAGAAACCTTAGATATAACAGCTGTCCAATGTTTTTGAAATTCTCTGTTCTGCTGCCATCAGTCCGTCATCATGTTTTTCCATTTTGTGGGCTATGGAGTCCATTCGAGCCGAGAGGGCATCCATTTTATTATTATTAGAATTAAGGCTCTCCTGCATGTCTCAGAGAACTGTCTCATTTCATCTCTGCTGCCTTCCACCTCCAAGTTAGGCTCTTCAGGCTCAATCACACTGCTTTGGAAGCTTGTAGTTTTTGGTGCCCGCCTGGTGTCAAATTGTAATTTTGCTTGCCTCGCATCAGATATGCCCATTATTGGTGTGTTGAAGTGGGGTCACAGTGGGGCACACTTCTCAAGAGAGAGATAGTGTGTTAACAGTATCCTCCAGTTTGCACCAATGGCATTGACTGGAACATCTTAAGTGTTGGTGTTCTTCATGTTCTAAATAAAGAGTTAAGAGACTCACACCAGCAAATAGAGAATTGTTCTCAGAAATGTTTCTCCTGCTGTGCCTAACCAAGGACTTTTCAACTCTCCCAGGGTATTGCCATACAATGTATCAGATGAATAGCTCGAGTAAACTGTAAGGATGTCTGTAGACCCAATGCATTGTTTACTAGGCGAGAAACTTTGAATGTATTTTGCTGTAAAATGTTTCTTCTTGCTCATTCCCTATTGGAGTACCCCCTGAGAACCATGCACTCATATACAAATGCATGAATGTCTTTGTCCAAAGTCCTATAAAAGAGCATGCAGATTTCTATGTAGATCCCAGCGCTTTGCAAACATAATGTTTGACTTCTGATCACGCAAGGAGTAATTTCCAGCTACTGTGCCACTTATTTTATTTTAAAAAACGCCGAATTTTAAAAGTGCTCTAATTTTCATACTGTTTGCATACAGCATACCTGGCATACTTGGCACTCACTTGCCACTATTTTCGCTCTGTTCCTGACATTCCCAGCCGATTTTAGGGCTGTAGATCGAGGGCTAGTGACAACAGCATTTACGGCGGCCATCTTGAGTGAGGGGGCGAGAGTGGTGAGAGCGCTCTAGTGTCCGGTATTTAAGGAGCCCCTAGGAAGCAGGCGCGAGATCCCAGCGCTTTGCAAACATAATGTTTGACTTCTGATCACGCAAGGAGTAATTTCCAGCTACTGTGCCACTTATTTTATTTTAAAAACGCCGAATTTTAAAAGTGCTCTAATTTTCATACTGTTTGCATACAGCATACCTGGCATACTTGGCACTCACTTGCCACTATTTTCGCTCTGTTCCTGACATTCCCAGCCGATTTTAGGGCTGTAGATCGAGGGCTAGTGACAACAGCATTTACGGCGGCCATCTTGAGTGAGGGGGCGAGAGTGGTGAGAGCGCTCTAGTGTCCGGTATTTAAGGAAACGGTCTATATCCGCGCTAGCGGTCGCGTTTGCGGAAGCGCCTCCTCAGCGCCGGAGTCACGCCAGAGTCAGCCCGTCTGTGCCCGTCCGCGCCTCGTGCGTGCCTCAGGGCTATGGCACCACCATATGGTTCAGTCCCCAACCTACCACAGGTACCTATAGCCGATGTAGCAATACATTCAATAGAATCCCCCTACATCAAATATACGTCTGTCGATTTGAAGGCTCTACAACCAGCAATAAAACCCTCCTGCAGGTTGTTAAAATTGGGGTGGGAGAAGGATTCCTGTCAAACCTGTCAATTACACATTGACCCTGTAGGGATCAAATCTACGCTGTCTGATTCCCTCAAGAACTCCTCAAAATCAAAGACAAAATCCTTTTCCTTTATTAGCCTCAACTGTCGCTCTTTACCAATGCATAAACTAGAAATTTTTAACCTACTCTTAGATGAAGCACCCGACGCATTGTTTATTACTGAAACCTGGCTCAAAGAAAGTTCGGGTCCAGACATAGCTATGGCACTTCCGGACTCCTACGCTATCACCAGACTTGACAGGGAAAAGATACCTGGCGGAGGAATTGCCATCATCTTCAAAAAGATTTTTAATTGCGAATTTAAACCTCTTTTATGTGATGGCTGCCAAGCGGCGACATTTAAACTTACGCTAGCCCCTTATTTCACTTTAGCTGGAGTCCTTGTGTATCGGCCTCCGGGGGCAGCATCCAAATGGGTGACAAATATGTCTGCACTTATCGGACCGTTAGCCATGAGAACTGCCAATTTCACAATCTTAGGCGACATAAACTTGCATCTAGAGGATGAGGAATGCTCTTTAGCTAAAGACTTCATAAATGACTTAGCAGCTCTCAATCTAACCTTAAAGAACTCAGGGCCTACACATCGTGCTGGACACCTGCTAGATCCCATCTTTTCCAATCTTAACAATATTGTGACGCATTCTGCCCAGCCTCTGCCGTGGTCCGACCACTATTTGGTTAAATTTGCCCTTCAGGTCGACCCAATAAATAAAGATAATACTCCCCTACCCACCCAGTTTATAAGAAAGTGGAAACAACTTGACATTGACAGTCTCAATACCCTCCTGGAAGAACATAGGCCTTGCACTAAGACCACTGTTCAACAGCTTTCCTCCACAGTACAAAACTGGCTTCTTGCAGCCATTGACTCCACCCTGCCCAAAACAAAGCTTAAACTTAACACCCACCGCTCTCCTGCACCCTGGTTCAACGATATCTTACAAAATGAAAAAACTAGATGTAAAAATCTTGAACGTCAATGGAGGAGGAGTTACTCACCTGTAATCAAGGAAAAATACAAAATTCAGTTAATAGCGTATCAAAAGCAGTGTAGCAAGGCTAAAGCAGAATTCATCTGCACAAAAATCACAAATGCCTTAGACCACTCCAAAACACTTTTTAAACTAGTAAAAGAGCTGGCTGGCTCTAATACGTCTCAACTCCCACCTGAACTTAATAAAACTCAATGTGACCTACTAGCTGCCTTCTTCATCAAAAAAGTCGACCAAATTCACCAAGACATTAATCAAGCTTCTAATAAATATAAGTTAACCACTGAAGCTACCCCAAACTGCGCATCACCTACCTCGGGTAATGCTCCAGGCATTCCGGATTGCTCTACTCCGGTTAATGCATCTTCTGTCACACTTGATAGTTGGCCCTTGCTGAACCCTGATATGGTTCAAAGGCTGCTAAAAACTATTAAATCTGGCTCACCTAAAGACCCATTGCCATGCTCAGTCTTAAAGCAACTTAACAGCAACGTCTTGGTTACCATCACTGATCTTCTCAATGCTTCGTTACTGGAACAATTTGTACCCAGTGAATGGAAGCATGCAATGATTCATCCGCTCTTGAAGAAAGCTGGCGCCGACCCCAATTTGCCAGCTAACTTCCGCCCAATATCCTTGCTGCCCACCTTTGCAAAAATATTGGAGAAACATGTACATCGTTGCCTCACTGATTTCATTACCACTCATGACCTATTACCATCCCACCAGTCGGGATTTCGTGCAGGCTTTTCCACAGAAACTACCTTGCTGGGGGTAACCGAAAATATCCGCCGCATGGTGGACAAGGGCGAAACAGTGGCACTTGTGCTGCTCGACCTCAGCGCGGCATTCGACACCGTGTCGCATGCGGTCCTCGCCCAAACACTCCACTCCCTGGGCATCCGTGGGGCAGCTCTCAACTGGATTAGATCATTATTGGAAAACCGCACGTTCCAGGTCTTCTCACAAACTGCCTGCTCCGATACCATGACATTCAAACACGGAGTTCCACAGGGCTCTATTCTTAGCCCGTTGCTTTTCAACGTGTATATGAGCCCCCTGGCCAAAATAGTGGAGGAAACAGGGCTTTTAATGTTTTCCTACGCTGATGATTCCCAGCTGCTTTTTTCTTTATCAGCTGCAGATTCTGATAATTCCTCCACCCTACAACTCGGACTCTGTAAAATCGCCGACTGGATGCAAAAAAACTTCCTAAAACTTAACGGCGAAAAAACCGAGTTAATCGTGTTGGGCAAAAATAAAGAACTTTGGGGACCCCAACATTGGCCAACTGAAATGGGCACCCCCCCTACCCCGGTTACTCATGCTCGCAACCTGGGCGTCATTATTGACGACTCACTCAGTTTACATCAGCAAGCGGTAAAGACTTCAGCCACCTGCTTTGCCATATTAAAATGGCTAAAAAAGATCTGTTGGATGCTGCCTGAAAACACCAAGAAAACAGTTGTCAATGCCCTAATAACATCTAGGCTAGATTATGGCAACGTTTTGTACCTGGGGGCGAACAAAGCTACTGTCCGCAGGTTGCAATCAGTGCAAAATGCAGCAGCCAGACTTCTCTGTAAAATTCCCATCTCTACTCCAACCACTAAATACATCAGGAAGTTACACTGGCTAAAAATTGAAAACCGAGTTAAATTCAAATCTCTATGTTTTATGCACAGGATTTCCACCAACACCGCTCCTAAATATCTGCAAAACCTGGTGCGCCCCTACCGTCCTTCCAGATCTCTTCGGTCTTCCACAGCAAATCATTTTGAAATTCCAAGGACCAGGCTGTCACGCATGGGTGGCAAGTCCTTCTCATTCCTAGGACCTTCGCTCTGGAATTCAATGCCACATACATTGCGGTCTGAGTCGAATTACATCAAATTCAGAAAAGCCTTAAAAACATGGCTCTTTAACATCTAGTTTTCTGTAACCGCATTGCTATTGGGATCTGCCGCGCCGGGAAACCCTTTGTTGGGTAGCTGTGCGCATTACAAATGTAAACAAATAAATAAATAAATAAAAATAAAAAATAAAGAGAGACCCCATCCCTCACTCCTAGATGGCCAATCTATGCCAGATTTAATTCAGAACTATACAGTTTTCTGTACTTATGATCTGTACTCTTTGCTACTAAATTTATTTATGGCATGTTATATCTGAACTGCCTATTAAGGATTTATAAGAAAAGCTTTGAAACAACAATCCATGTCTGTTATTTTTACAATAATGTTTGACACCTGCTACTGAGCTTACCCCTTCCAATACTAGTAACAGCTCTAGTTGGGGAGCACTAAAGTCGGTTTCAGGACTACACCGCTTCCAGTCCTAGCCGTTGTGGCACCCCAGAAGTGAACCTTAGTACATGTCTGTGTGCCAACAGTTCTATCACTCTGCTTCCAGGGCAATCGTCCGAGTGGGCGGGGCCTTGCCAGGCATGCCCATAAAACTTGGGGCATCATCTGCTGTCTCACGCTGGTGCTAGCAGACCTGTACTTACCGGTTCGATCAAGAGGTCTCCAGTCTTATTTATGTTCTTGGCTTCCTGGCCCGTAATCTTTGGCTGGGTGACATTGTCAGGCTTCCCTGGTCCTTTCCTCTGCCAAGTCCTCGTGCTGAACTATTCTCGGAAGTGTCATTCTCACTGCACGGCTGCCTTCGTGCATCCCAGGCCGTATGCAGTGGTAACCAATTCCAGGACATTCTCATTCCAATTTTTCATTTCAGTGCATCGGTTTCCGCTACTCCACTCGTGCCCCTACTGCAGATTTCGGAGGCAATACAGTGCAGATGTTGATGGATTTGGCCTCTAACAGCAAGAGCCTCACTACAGTGCGGCCATTTTACTCCCTGGCTCCCCAGGTGTGGGGTATTTAGATCTAATGTGAGCCTCTATACAAGGTTGCAGCTGATTTGGTCTTGTGGTTGGATGGTAACTCTTTTTTTTCGACTTTGTGCCTGTAAATTGGTAGGAGAGTGATAGGATTTAATTTGCTTTCTTCGGCATCAAGAGTATGTATCAACTTTGTTAATGAAAGTACCTTGTGGGAAACATTGATTATGTTTAGATGAGGTGTGAATGATTTTCCTGCAATCAATTTCGAAATGGCAAATGTGAGAATGTCATATTCATAATGTGAGAATGTCGTTAGGTCTGTGACTGAGAGCATCTATGCGTTGGCAAACTTGGGATTTTGTATAATGTGTTCACTGTTATGGTGGTAATCTGCCTGACGCTGTTTGCTTGGTGTTTGATCTCATTTTTCAGAATTGTTTGAACTGTTGCATCCATCAACTGAGTGTTATTGGAGTTTCTAGGGGCATGTTTATGTGCTAGTTAATGCCTTTAAAGAAGACTGTGCCATTCGCTGAACCTTCTGTAGTGGTTAATTTTTAGGAGGCAGCTTAGGTTCTAGTGACTGAGTTACTGCATGTATGTAGCAGATTTTTTTTACAGTTTTTCGGGTTTTGTTGGAGTTGTAAATTGCACCATATTTTTTCTTGCTTGTGGAAGGATCTTTACTGTCGGTTCTTTGTGTGTGCCAAGGTCCAGACAGCTTGGATTGTGATAGACTCTAGTTTCAGTGGGGTGTGGGCGTCAATGCAGGCAATCGGGCTGAGAGTGAGAGAGTCCAATGAGGAGAGTGAGGTGGGTGAAACGAGCAAATTGGTATGGCCAGTTCACTGATATACAGGTTAGCAGTCAGGGGATTGCATGAGACGAAGACCAGGCTTGGGGTTTCCTTGGGAGTGACTTGTTTCTTGAGGTTGGGGATGTCAAAGATGTTGATAAACTCTTTGGTTACTTGGTGAAAAATGCTTTGGAGTGGTGAAGTCTCATATAGGATGTTATTGAAGTGGTATGTTTGATTATGTTGAGGGGCAACCATTTCCGTAGAAAAACTGTACTAATTTTATATGGTGGTCATTTGGTAGACAAAGAGGGTGAGTAATAGCTGAAGAGCTAAGTGAGCTGAGGCTACAGGTTGTCGGAAGGAGGAGTTTTATGATACTGTCAGCCATTCACCATTCTTGAACGTGTAGTTCAAGGTGTTTTGTCTTGCAGCCTTTGAGGATAAGACTTTCCGTTGAGTGTGAAGAGCTAGCGATGACTGTCATGAGATACCTTAAAGAGTTCTTTAAGGGTGGTCTGCTGCGATTTGTCTGGTCAGTGTTCAGTCTGTGCGTAGGTATGAGTGGAATATTGGAGGTTGCTATGTTTGAAGGAGGGATAATCATGAATATAGGTAGGCAATGTGTTTCATGTTTGGGTTGGGATTATGTATCTTGGTTTTCGGAATCAGTTGCAGCATGGTTTCGTACCTAAATCAAGGGAGGCAGGGATTATGCCCCCTCCAGGCCTGATTGCCCCACTCATGCCACTGGCGACATTGTTCCTGGTCCACCCCTTATGTGAGGCATTGTTCTATCTATATTACATATCTTATTGTTTTTAAGTATTATTGCAGCTCTTTGTGTAGTTATTGTGTAAACCTTTTTCCGAAGTGAACATATTACTCCATGTAGCAGTGCAGTATGATGCTCCAGTGACTTGGAGGCATATATATGGGCACCTTGCGCCGCCGTAGCATCACTTTTTATGATGCTCCGGCAGAGCAAACCACCCAATCATATTTATGAGACCACGCTAAGACACTTTGCCATATCACCTCATAGATATGGAGTAAGGCAAGCCAAAGCAAATAACTGCTACCTTACTCTGCTATAACGAGGCGTTCAAGGGTGTTGCAGTAGGTGTTTCCATGCAACACCCATGGAGTTTGACACTTCCCCAGATTTACAAGACAATGCACACCTTGGGAAGTGCAATACCTTTGCCTCCCGAGATGAGGCGTAACAAGGAGAAATAACTTTATTTCTCCCCGTTTTTGCCTCCAGCACACGTAGAAAGAGTAAAATACCTCTATGGATTGTTTATGTGCAGGAAGGTGCCCCTTCCTGCACGTAAACAATCCTGCTGACAACAGAGGCATCCTTGCACCATGGTGCAAGGGGGCCTGTGTTGGCGTTAGGCTGCCAAAGCAGGGGGAAAGGACAGGAATGCACTGTATTGGATAAATACGCTGCATTCCTGCCCTTTTACTTTGCTGTAGAGCATTTCAGCAAGTCAGGTGACTTGCTTCACTGCCATACACCAAATACCATAAATGTGCCCTTTAGCTTGTCCCTGGAACCAGATCTACATCTAAATGTGATTCACAAAGATTTCCTCTGAGGTAAATTAAAAGAGAACTAGAAGAGGGAGCAAGATGTATTTTATTTGTGATTTTAGTGTGACCTAATAAAAGATTTCATTACTTGCCTTTCAACTTTGAGTATGTATCTGTTTAATGAAGACAATTGTTACTTTTAATGGAAAAAGGCATCTCAGATTTGCACCAGTTTTCATTTTAAGGACTATTCAAAAAGTCGTATGGCAGAGCAAATCAGGATATATTCTATAGCTCAGAAGTCACAAAGATTTTGCTCAGGTCCATCCTCAAAAATGTTTCTGGGATCTCCAGGTATTTCCATTGCAAACTTTTGTGTGAAGGACATAAATGTTTCATGTAAATCATTCTGACAATGTCACAAACCTCTCCTAATTTGCTCAATGGGTATATATTTGAAGCAAGCTCAACCAGTTTACTCCTTCATGATGCACACTGCATCCAGCCTGGATCTAACTCTCAAGGCAAATTCCTTCCAAATTCAACTCTGTAGCCTAATTCAGAGGCACTACATCACTTCACATCCCACCTCTTTATAATGTTTTTTTTTATTGACATTTTGTTAAAGATACAAAACACTTCAACAACACAACAGGCCAGTTTGTTGATACATCAATATGGAATGTAGCTTAGTCACAGTCCACGCTATGGTACATAATGCAATAGTTGGACACACTACGCTTGCATCTACGACAAATGTGAACAATAAATCACACAAATCCAAACGCTCTCTGACAGCCGTATAAGAGAACATAAGATTAAAAACACAGAAGAACACAGTATTACACAGGTGTTGTCCAGATCTTACCAGTCATATAAAATTACCACCACAGTTCCCATGGAATTAGAAGCGGTGATCCGCCACAGAGCACACCATACCTAATAGCACTCCATATCTATTCCGCAGGCAGCATGTCGCCCATTTACTCTGCCCCAGCAAAGTCGCTCTGGCCCGAATAGGTCAGGAATGGTTCCCAAATGTCACAGGGCTGGGATGTGGGGGGCATAAGTTCCCAGAATGTATTTACCTGTGTGTGGCCATAGGTGACATTGGCAATCCATCCCTTAAGCGATGGTGCCCTCCTTCTACCCCAATGTATTGCAATTCGACGCTTGGCAAATGATAGGGGCAATGCATACAACTTGCGCAGCTTGGGCGGGGTGTCCTTGACATATCCCAATAGACCTAGGATGGAAGATGGAGCATCCGACACTCCAACAATTTGACTCACTGAGGTAAAAATTCTGGACAAATATTCTGCAATCAATGGACGGTCACATGCCACGTGTAGAAACGAATGAGAATATTTGCAACGCCAACAACTATTGTCCTCTCTGAGTCCCATACGATTTAGGCCTATGGGTGTTCTATAAAATCTGTGCAAATATTTAAAATGGATCAGTCGAAGCCTGTAATTGGGAGAGAGCTCTTTAAGTTGTCCACAGCAGAAATCCCACTGTGTCTCGGTTAATGGGGTGTGAAGCTCTTCGTTACAATATTGTAAGGATTTGGGCTTTGCCAATGGGGCAGTGTTTTGCATGTGCGTGTAGAGTCGCGTGACAACTTTACTGGTAGATGGGGATCTCAACAGGTTTTCTAACACTGGCAGAGCCGTGGGAGCCGCTGGGAAATCCCCGCAAAGTGTCCTACTTATGATACAAGAATAGCTCGGAGAAAGATACCGCCTGTCCCTCATCCGCTGCCGGAGGGGGCCTTAATTCATTTTTGGGAAATAAATCAGCAAAGGTGTGAAGATGCATCTTCTGTTCTAGTGTCTTCCTAATTCTGTCTCCAATACAGTGCATCATTGGGTTCTGTGCCAGCGGGATCGAGGGGGCTTACGGCACCGGGATACCCGCTCGTTTGCGTAGCTCATCCCATGCCCATCTCAACGTTCCGGCGGTGTCTAGGTCTCCATGGGGGCTCTGCCACAGTTTATAAATAGCCCCTTTAAGTGGGAGAGGCTCGACTGCATAGAGCTCTACTGCCACATGGGGTTGGAAGGGCGTCGGGTGGACCCTAAAGTGCAGGAATTGGGCCTGGGCATAAACCGCATAAAGGTGCATGTCCGGGGCACCCAATCCTCCCAGACGCAATGGGAGCGTCAACATGTCCCAGGATGCCCTAGCCTGTCCACCCGCCCATGCCAAGGAAATGAGATGTGATCAGAGAGTGGTAAAAAAATGCAGCGTGAGTGGGATCGGAATATTTACAAATAAGTACAAAAATGTGGGCAGAACGACCATTTTAGCCAATGCTATCCTCCCAGCCAGGGACAATGGCAGCCTAGACCATAACTTAACCTTCTCCTACAACCACATGACAGCCCGCCCATAATTCAGATTGCAGACCTCCTGTGTATCCCGACTGATCCATATGCCCAAGTACTTGACCGCCTCGGCCTCCCACTTCAGAGGATATTCGGATGTCACCCGTGGCGTGCCATCTGTTAGCGGAAATATCACAAATTTTGCCCAATTTACAAAAATTCCAGCCAGACCACCAAAATGAATAAACTCCTTCAAAATTGGGACTAGACTCTCCTCCGGATTAACAAAATAGATAGTCACATCATCAGCATACAATGATATGAGTAGGCTTCTGGAGCTGAACCCTATACCTTGTGCTATGTGTTGTTGCCTAACACGGGCAGCCAGGGGCTCCATCGCTATCGCGAAAAGAAGCGGGGAAAGTTGTCAGCCCTCTCTTGTGCCGCGCGATATGGGGAAGGGATCAGACAGCAATCCGTTCACCCTGATCCGAGTGCTGGGCAAGGCCTACAATAACCATATGCGGTCGATGAAGAGCAGGCTGAACCCCATATGACCCAATATGGCAAACAAGTATGGCCACTTGAGTGTGTCGAAAGCCTTGGTGGCGTCTAAAAGAAACACTGCAGCGTGTACCTCTGGGTGCAGATAATGCAGAGCTGAAAAGATAGCACATAAATTATAAGAGGCCGATCTGCCCGGGATGAACCCTGACTGATCTGGGAGTGCAACTATAGGGAGCAGTGGCTGTATCCGGTTTGCAATCAGCTTAGGTAGGATTTTAACATCCACATTTATCATTGATAAAGGTCTATATGAGCCCACCTCCGGTTCTGGCTTCCCGGGCTTTAACAAAGTAATAATTATGGCTTCCATCATGGACTTAGGCAGTACTCCCTCCTCCAGAGCCTCCTCATATACCGCCAGCAGCCTAGGCGCTAATTCCTCAATACATGTTTTGTAAAAAGATGTGGTAAAGCCGTCAGGACGGGGGCCTTATCAAGCGGTAAGCTTTTCATAACCTGGGCGATATCTTCAGCAGTAAAAGGGAGGTCCATATACTTTCGGTGGGTGTCATTGAACCAAACCAATACAATCGAGTCAAGAAAGGACTGCATCGCCTCAGGGCACGCATCCTGAGTGGCAGTGTATAGACGGAAATAAAATGTGGAGAATGCATTCAGAATTTCTATCTGACCCATGACAGTAGTATCTGGTGCGGTGTGTATTTCATGGATGAACAACTTTACTGGTAGATGGGGATCTCAACAGGTTTTCTAACACTGGCAGAGCCGTGGGAGCCGCTGGGAAATCCCCGCAAAGTGTCCTACTTATGATACAAGAATAGCTCGGAGAAAGATACCGCCTGTCCCTCATCCGCTGCCGGAGGGGGCCTTAATTCATTTTTGGGAAATAAATCAGCAAAGGTGTGAAGATGCATCTTCTGTTCTAGTGTCTTCCTAATTCTGTCTCCAATACAGTGCATCATTGGGTTCTGTGCCAGCGGGATCGAGGGGGCTTACGGCACCGGGATACCCGCTCGTTTGCGTAGCTCATCCCATGCCCATCTCAACGTTCCGGCGGTGTCTAGGTCTCCATGGGGGCTCTGCCACAGTTTATAAATAGCCCCTTTAAGTGGGAGAGGCTCGACTGCATAGAGCTCTACTGCCACATGGGGTTGGAAGGGCGTCGGGTGGACCCTAAAGTGCAGGAATTGGGCCTGGGCATAAACTGCATAAAGGTGCATGTCCGGGGCACCCAATCCTCCCAGACGCAATGGGAGCGTCAACATGTCCCAGGATGCCCTAGCCTGTCCACCCGCCCATGCCAAGGAAATGAGATGTGATCAGAGAGTGGTAAAAAAATGCAGCGTGAGTGGGATCGGAATATTTACAAATAAGTACAAAAATGTGGGCAGAACGACCATTTTAGCCAATGCTATCCTCCCAGCCAGGGACAATGGCAGCCTAGACCATAACTTAACCTTCTCCTACAACCACATGACAGCCCGCCCATAATTCAGATTGCAGACCTCCTGTGTATCCCGACTGATCCATATGCCCAAGTACTTGACCGCCTCGGCCTCCCACTTCAGAGGATATTCGGATGTCACCCGTGGCGTGCCATCTGTTAGCGGAAATATCACAAATTTTGCCCAATTTACAAAAATTCCAGCCAGACCACCAAAATGAATAAACTCCTTCAAAATTGGGACTAGACTCTCCTCCGGATTAACAAAATAGATAGTCACATCATCAGCATACAATGATATGAGTAGGCTTCTGGAGCTGAACCCTATACCTTGTGCCATGTGTTGTTGCCTAACACGGGCAGCCAGGGGCTCCATCGCTATCGCGAAAAGAAGCGGGGAAAGTTGTCAGCCCTCTCTTGTGCCGCGCGATATGGGGAAGGGATCAGACAGCAATCCGTTCACCCTGATCCGAGTGCTGGGCAAGGCCTACAATAACCATATGCGGTCGATGAAGAGCAGGCTGAACCCCATATGACCCAATATGGCAAACAAGTATGGCCACTTGAGTGTGTCGAAAGCCTTGGTGGCGTCTAAAAGAAACACTGCAGCGTGTACCTCTGGGTGCAGATAATGCAGAGCTGAAAAGATAGCACATAAATTATAAGAGGCCGATCTGCCCGGGATGAACCCTGACTGATCTGGGAGTGCAACTATAGGGAGCAGTGGCTGTATCCGGTTTGCAATCAGCTTAGGTAGGATTTTAACATCCACATTTATCATTGATAAAGGTCTATATGAGCCCACCTCCGTTTCTGGCTTCCCGGGCTTTAACAAAGTAATAATTATGGCTTCCATCATGGACTTAGGCAGTACTCCCTCCTCCAGAGCCTCCTCATATACCGCCAGCAGCCTAGGCGCTAATTCCTCAATACATGTTTTGTAAAAAGATGTGGTAAAGCCGTCAGGACGGGGGCCTTATCAAGCGGTAAGCTTTTCATAACCTGGGCGATATCTTCAGCAGTAAAAGGGAGGTCCATATACTTTCGGTGGGTGTCATTGAACCAAACCAATACAATCGAGTCAAGAAAGGACTGCATCGCCTCAGGGCACGCATCCTGAGTGGCAGTGTATAGACGGAAATAAAATGTGGAGAATGCATTCAGAATTTCTATCTGACCCATGACAGTAGTATCTGGTGCGGTGTGTATTTCATGGATGAACAACTTTACTGGTAGATGGGGATCTCAACAGGTTTTCTAACACTGGCAGAGCCGTGGGAGCCGCTGGGAAATCCCCGCAAAGTGTCCTACTTATGATACAAGAATAGCTCGGAGAAAGATACCGCCTGTCCCTCATCCGCTGCCGGAGGGGGCCTTAATTCATTTTTGGGAAATAAATCAGCAAAGGTGTGAAGATGCATCTTCTGTTCTAGTGTCTTCCTAATTCTGTCTCCAATACAGTGCATCATTGGGTTCTGTGCCAGCGGGATCGAGGGGGCTTACGGCACCGGGATACCCGCTCGTTTGCGTAGCTCATCCCATGCCCATCTCAACGTTCCGGCGGTGTCTAGGTCTCCATGGGGGCTCCGCCACAGTTTATAAATAGCCCCTTTAAGTGGGAGAGGCTCGACTGCATAGAGCTCTACTGCCACATGGGGTTGGAAGGGCGTCGGGTGGACCCTAAAGTGCAGGAATTGGGCCTGGGCATAAACCGCATAAAGGTGCATGTCCGGGGCACCCAATCCTCCCAGACGCAATGGGAGCGTCAACATGTCCCAGGATGCCCTAGCCTGTCCACCCGCCCATGCCAAGGAAATGAGATGTGATCAGAGAGTGGTAAAAAAATGCAGCGTGAGTGGGATCGGAATATTTACAAATAAGTACAAAAATGTGGGCAGAACGACCATTTTAGCCAATGCTATCCTCCCAGCCAGTGACAATGGCAGCCTAGACCATAACTTAACCTTCTCCTACAACCACATGACAGCCCGCCCATAATTCAGATTGCAGACCTCCTGTGTATCCCGACTGATCCATATGCCCAAGTACTTGACCGCCTCGGCCTCCCACTTCAGAGGATATTCGGATGTCACCCGTGGCGTGCCATCTGTTAGCGGAAATATCACAAATTTTGCCCAATTTACAAAAATTCCAGCCAGACCACCAAAATGAATAAACTCCTTCAAAATTGGGACTAGACTCTCCTCCGGATTAACAAAATAGATAGTCACATCATCAGCATACAATGATATGAGTAGGCTTCTGGAGCTGAACCCTATACCTTGTGCCATGTGTTGTTGCCTAACACGGGCAGCCAGGGGCTCCATCGCTATCGCGAAAAGAAGCGGGGAAAGTTGTCAGCCCTCTCTTGTGCCGCGCGATATGGGGAAGGGATCAGACAGCAATCCGTTCACCCTGATCCGAGTGCTGGGCAAGGCCTACAATAACCATATGCGGTCGATGAAGAGCAGGCTGAACCCCATATGACCCAATATGGCAAACAAGTATGGCCACTTGAGTGTGTCGAAAGCCTTGGTGGCGTCTAAAAGAAACACTGCAGCGTGTACCTCTGGGTGCAGATAATGCAGAGCTGAAAAGATAGCACATAAATTATAAGAGGCCGATCTGCCCGGGATGAACCCTGACTGATCTGGGAGTGCAACTATAGGGAGCAGTGGCTGTATCCGGTTTGCAATCAGCTTAGGTAGGATTTTAACATCCACATTTATCATTGATAAAGGTCTATATGAGCCCACCTCCGTTTCTGGCTTCCCGGGCTTTAACAAAGTAATAATTATGGCTTCCATCATGGACTTAGGCAGTACTCCCTCCTCCAGAGCCTCCTCATATACCGCCAGCAGCCTAGGCGCTAATTCCTCAATACATGTTTTGTAAAAAGATGTGGTAAAGCCGTCAGGACGGGGGCCTTATCAAGCGGTAAGCTTTTCATAACCTGGGCGATATCTTCAGCAGTAAAAGGGAGGTCCATATACTTTCGGTGGGTGTCATTGAACCAAACCAATACAATCGAGTCAAGAAAGGACTGCATCGCCTCAGGGCACGCATCCTGAGTGGCAGTGTATAGACGGAAATAAAATGTGGAGAATGCATTCAGAATTTCTATCTGACCCATGACAGTAGTATCTGGTGCGGTGTGTATTTCATGGATGAACAACTTTACTGGTAGATGGGGATCTCAACAGGTTTTCTAACACTGGCAGAGCCGTGGGAGCCGCTGGGAAATCCCCGCAAAGTGTCCTACTTATGATACAAGAATAGCTCGGAGAAAGATACCGCCTGTCCCTCATCCGCTGCCGGAGGGGGCCTTAATTCATTTTTGGGAAATAAATCAGCAAAGGTGTGAAGATGCATCTTCTGTTCTAGTGTCTTCCTAAATCTGTCTCCAATACAGTGCATCATTGGGTTCTGTGCCAGCGGGATCGAGGGGGCTTACGGCACCGGGATACCCGCTCGTTTGCGTAGCTCATCCCATGCCCATCTCAACGTTCCGGCGGTGTCTAGGTCTCCATGGGGGCTCCGCCACAGTTTATAAATAGCCCCTTTAAGTGGGAGAGGCTCGACTGCATAGAGCTCTACTGCCACATGGGGTTGGAAGGGCGTCGGGTGGACCCTAAAGTGCAGGAATTGGGCCTGGGCATAAACCGCATAAAGGTGCATGTCCGGGGCACCCAATCCTCCCAGACGCAATGGGAGCGTCAACATGTCCCAGGATGCCCTAGCCTGTCCACCCGCCCATGCCAAGGAAATGAGATGTGATCAGAGAGTGGTAAAAAAATGCAGCGTGAGTGGGATCGGAATATTTACAAATAAGTACAAAAATGTGGGCAGAACGACCATTTTAGCCAATGCTATCCTCCCAGCCAGTGACAATGGCAGCCTAGACCATAACTTAACCTTCTCCTACAACCACATGACAGCCCGCCCATAATTCAGATTGCAGACCTCCTGTGTATCCCGACTGATCCATATGCCCAAGTACTTGACCGCCTCGGCCTCCCACTTCAGAGGATATTCGGATGTCACCCGTGGCGTGCCATCTGTTAGCGGAAATATCACAAATTTTGCCCAATTTACAAAAATTCCAGCCAGACCACCAAAATGAATAAACTCCTTCAAAATTGGGACTAGACTCTCCTCCGGATTAACAAAATAGATAGTCACATCATCAGCATACAATGATATGAGTAGGCTTCTGGAGCTGAACCCTATACCTTGTGCCACGTGTTGTTGCCTAACACGGGCAGCCAGGGGCTCCATCGCTATCGCGAAAAGAAGCGGGGAAAGTTGTCAGCCCTCTCTTGTGCCGCGCGATATGGGGAAGGGATCAGACAGCAATCCGTTCACCCTGATCCGAGTGCTGGGCAAGGCCTACAATAACCATATGCGGTCGATGAAGAGCAGGCTGAACCCCATATGACCCAATATGGCAAACAAGTATGGCCACTTGAGTGTGTCGAAAGCCTTGGTGGCGTCTAAAAGAAACACTGCAGCGTGTACCTCTGGGTGCAGATAATGCAGAGCTGAAAAGATAGCACATAAATTATAAGAGGCCGATCTGCCCGGGATGAACCCTGACTGATCTGGGAGTGCAACTATAGGGAGCAGTGGCTGTATCCGGTTTGCAATCAGCTTAGGTAGGATTTTAACATCCACATTTATCATTGATAAAGGTCTATATGAGCCCACCTCCGTTTCTGGCTTCCCGGGCTTTAACAAAGTAATAATTATGGCTTCCATCATGGACTTAGGCAGTACTCCCTCCTCCAGAGCCTCCTCATATACCGCCAGCAGCCTAGGCGCTAATTCCTCAATACATGTTTTGTAAAAAGATGTGGTAAAGCCGTCAGGACGGGGGCCTTATCAAGCGGTAAGCTTTTCATAACCTGGGCGATATCTTCAGCAGTAAAAGGGAGGTCCATATACTTTCGGTGGGTGTCATTGAACCAAACCAATACAATCGAGTCAAGAAAGGACTGCATCGCCTCAGGGCACGCATCCTGAGTGGCAGTGTATAGACGGAAATAAAATGTGGAGAATGCATTCAGAATTTCTAACTGACCCATGACAGTAGTATCTGGTGCGGTGTGTATTTCATGGATGAACAACTTTACTGGTAGATGGGGATCTCAACAGGTTTTCTAACACTGGCAGAGCCGTGGGAGCCGCTGGGAAATCCCCGCAAAGTGTCCTACTTATGATACAAGAATAGCTCGGAGAAAGATACCGCCTGTCCCTCATCCGCTGCCGGAGGGGGCCTTAATTCATTTTTGGGAAATAAATCAGCAAAGGTGTGAAGATGCATCTTCTGTTCTAGTGTCTTCCTAATTCTGTCTCCAATACAGTGCATCATTGGGTTCTGTGCCAGCGGGATCGAGGGGGCTTACGGCACCGGGATACCCGCTCGTTTGCGTAGCTCATCCCATGCCCATCTCAACGTTCCGGCGGTGTCTAGGTCTCCATGGGGGCTCCGCCACAGTTTATAAATAGCCCCTTTAAGTGGGAGAGGCTCGACTGCATAGAGCTCTACTGCCACATGGGGTTGGAAGGGCGTCGGGTGGACCCTAAAGTGCAGGAATTGGGCCTGGGCATAAACCGCATAAAGGTGCATGTCCGGGGCACCCAATCCTCCCAGACGCAATGGGAGCGTCAACATGTCCCAGGATGCCCTAGCCTGTCCACCCGCCCATGCCAAGGAAATGAGATGTGATCAGAGAGTGGTAAAAAAATGCAGCGTGAGTGGGATCGGAATATTTACAAATAAGTACAAAAATGTGGGCAGAACGACCATTTTAGCCAATGCTATCCTCCCAGCCAGGGACAATGGCAGCCTAGACCATAACTTAACCTTCTCCTACAACCACATGACAGCCCGCCCATAATTCAGATTGCAGACCTCCTGTGTATCCCGACTGATCCATATGCCCAAGTACTTGACCACCTCGGCCTCCCACTTCAGAGGATATTCGGATGTCACCCGTGGCGTGCCATCTGTTAGCGGAAATATCACAAATTTTGCCCAATTTACAAAAATTCCAGCCAGACCACCAAAATGAATAAACTCCTTCAAAATTGGGACTAGACTCTCCTCCGGATTAACAAAATAGATAGTCACATCATCAGCATACAATGATATGAGTAGGCTTCTGGAGCTGAACCCTATACCTTGTGCCATGTGTTGTTGCCTAACACGGGCAGCCAGGGGCTCCATCGCTATCGCGAAAAGAAGCGGGGAAAGTTGTCAGCCCTCTCTTGTGCCGCGCGATATGGGGAAGGGATCAGACAGCAATCCGTTCACCCTGATCCGAGTGCTGGGCAAGGCCTACAATAACCATATGCGGTCGATGAAGAGCAGGCTGAACCCCATATGACCCAATATGGCAAACAAGTATGGCCACTTGAGTGTGTCGAAAGCCTTGGTGGCGTCTAAAAGAAACACTGCAGCGTGTACCTCTGGGTGCAGATAATGCAGAGCTGAAAAGATAGCACATAAATTATAAGAGGCCGATCTGCCCGGGATGAACCCTGACTGATCTGGGAGTGCAACTATAGGGAGCAGTGGCTGTATCCGGTTTGCAATCAGCTTAGGTAGGATTTTAACATCCACATTTATCATTGATAAAGGTCTATATGAGCCCACCTCTGTTTCTGGCTTCCCGGGCTTTAACAAAGTAATAATTATGGCTTCCATCATGGACTTAGGCAGTACTCCCTCCTCCAGAGCCTCCTCATATACCGCCAGCAGCCTAGGCGCTAATTCCTCAATACATGTTTTGTAAAAAGATGTGGTAAAGCCGTCAGGACGGGGGCCTTATCAAGCGGTAAGCTTTTCATAACCTGGGCGATATCTTCAGCAGTAAAAGGGAGGTCCATATACTTTCGGTGGGTGTCATTGAACCAAACCAATACAATCGAGTCAAGAAAGGACTGCATCGCCTCAGGGCACGCATCCTGAGTGGCAGTGTATAGACGGAAATAAAATGTGGAGAATGCATTCAGAATTTCTATCTGACCCATGACAGTAGTATCTGGTGCGGTGTGTATTTCATGGATGAACGTGGTGGACTTGGGCAATCTAATCATACCAGCTAACGTGCAGCCTGGCCTATCCCCCTCCCTATACCGTCTCCCCTCCGCATATTTCCCAAGGAACTTATCCTCCCGCTGCACCTCCTCAGAAAAGTCCAGCAGCTTAGCCTTCAGGATGGCGACAGTGTTGGGGTCGCCAGTGGAATAAAACACCCTTATGTGAGCCTCCAGCGAAGCGATCAAGCCTCTAATAGCCTTCAACACACCCGCCTGTCTGGCAATGCACTGACCCCTAATAATAACCTTAAATGCCTCCCAAAGTGAAGCCTCAGTGGCCACCGAACCTGTGTTCGAAGTGAAATACTCAGTGATATCCGACCGTATCTCCTCTTTAAAGGCATCATCCAGTAGGGCATATGGTGGGAGGCACCAGGTGAAGGCGCATGGAGGGGAGCTCTGAATCAACAATTTCAACAAGCATGGGGCGTGATCCGACAGTGAACGTGGCAGGTGCACTACATCTGAAGTCCAAGTGGCCACATCACGGGATATGAGCCAGAAGTCCAAACGGGACCAGGCGCTGTGATGATCAGAGATGCAGGTACCCTCCCTGACCAAGGGGTGTCTGTTACACCATATGTCGAGCAAATCTCCGTCAGAAATTATAGCCCTCAGAGCAGCGCTAGCTGCAGGGTGCAGGGATCGGGCAGCTCCCCTCCTGTCCAAGTTATCATCAAGGATAGCGTTAAAGTCTCCCCCCACAGTATCGTATTGCAGCCTGTCGCCCCGACTTTCATCCAAATATCTCTAAAGAACTCTGGGGAGTCAACATTAAGGCCGTACACGGCCACAATAACCATAGATACGCCGCACAAATCCCTTGTATAAGGGCATATCTCCACTCGGGATGTACCTGCATCGAACCCTCCCTCCAGTCCAACCCTCGCCTGATCAGCAAAGCTACCCCGCGCGCATAGTTGGAATATATCGAGGAGTAAACATTTCCTCACCAGCCATGGCGGAGCTTCTGTGATGGCGTAACATTTAGATGCGTCCCCTGCAATAAGCAAATATCTATATTATGTAAGGATAAATAAGCATGAACCAATCTGGATTTCCTTTTTTTATATATTTGCAGAATATACAGAGTTTAACATTGTTGTGTCCCCCCACCCCTTCTTATGCACAAAACAAATTTACAAAATTTGTCAAGGACACCAAGTTGTACACAGAGGAACAGCTAAGAGAGAAAAGGGAGAGAAAAGAAAATAGAAGAAAGATAAAAACCAGAAAGAAAGATAGAGAAGAGTTAGAGAGAAGAGTTAATTAGACTGTTCTAGCCAAGTGGTGAGAGGTCCCCAAATGTCCAAACCCTTTTTCCTCCCTTTGCGGCCTTTTTTGGCATATAAAGCTTTTTCGAGAGGATACCTTGCTATTAGCCTGGCTAACCACTGGGAGAATGGTGGTGAGTCAGCCCCTATCCATACTGAAGCTACACAGATCCTCCATACTGTCATAGCTACAAATACCAGTGCCCCTCCTCTGGTCCTGCTAAGTGTTTCACAGGTTCCTAGAATGATTGTTGAAGGGGTTAGTACATTATCCTGAGACATGACTTTTCACAGGAATTCCTGTATTCTAGAAAGAATAGGGGCCAGTTTTTGACAGGTGGAAAATATGTGGATAGAGTCGGCACCAAACTCAGAGCCCCGTGGACAGGTAGTCCCCTTGCCTGTTCCCCACTTGGAGATTCTACTAGGAGTTATGTATAGAAAGAAGATGGTCTTGAAGTGTTGCACCTGTAATTTAGCTGACAGCAAGTCCCTCTGAAAGAATTCAAGTGATTTAAAAAACAAACTGTGTGTCACTTCTAGTTTCGACTGCCACTTGTCAGCTATTCTAGGAAGATCGTCTGGTGTGTTGGTGTTTAAAGCTGCGTATATAGATACTATTCATGGCGCTACTGGGCTAAATTTAACGCCTGAAAATCCAGCAAGTCCCCCAACCTTCTGTGAGAGAAAGTTATAAATCGCTAGGTGTTTAAAGGCATCTTGCTGTTTTAACACATATTTGTTTTGTAAATCTGCAAAGGTGTTTACTCTCTCGTTTGAGATTAAGTCCCCTAGTTTTGAAATACCAGCTTTGTACCAATCTGCTAAGTAGCTTCGGTCGAAGATAGCAGGTAGATTGCAGTTCAAGCTGATAGGGGTATAGTGATTAAACCTTCCAAGACCATATATTCTGCGTATGTTACCAAACACCTTAAAGGAATTCATCAGTGTCTTAAACCGGACCCGCTTGTAATATCCGTAGGATACCTGTCTAAAGAGACAGCCGTGAGCCTCTTCTCCCAGCAGTAGCCAAAATGGTGAGGGCAAACCGGTTGCAGGAGTATGAGGGTGTTCCGTAATTAGATCGGTACTGTACTGCAAAACTGATGGCCAGTAATAGAGTACTATATTTGGCAGTGCCCATCCCCCCTCTCTTTAGGGAGCGACAATTGTCTAAGAGCCCGTCTAGGCTGCGCATAAGCCCAAATGAACTGTGAAAAAATTTGCTGACATTTTTGTAACTGTGTCCTGCTAAATTCTAGCGGAATGGAGCGAAAGTAATAAAGCAATTTAGGAAAATACGTCATCTTAATCACATTACATCTTTCCCACAAGTGTCAAGTGTAAGTTGGCAATTAACTTAAGGGATTTTTTAGTTTCAGAGGCCAAAGAGACTAAGGGCCATATGTATCAAGATACACATTTGCGATTCTCATATAGCGATTTTTAAGAAATCGCTATTTGAGAATCGCAAATGGGTATGTATGTACAAAATCGCATTTTTTTTGCGATTCCTTAAAATTCCTTAATTGCGAATCGCAATCAAGGAATACTTTCCCATTCATTTCTATGGGCCAGGAGGCCCATAGAAATGAATTGGAAGTTATTCTCAATTTGCGATTCGCAATTTGCTAATCGCAAATTGAGAATAATTTAAAGGGTGCAGGGGTGTCCAAAGGACACCCTGTTGCACCCCTGAAATATGCATGGGTGCACATGTGGCGCACATACATTCCCTTAGGGCATGTATGTGCGTCACATGGCACTCTGAAAAATGTGCATTTTTCAAGGAATTCGCAACTTACCACCAACTAGAAGTTGGTGGTAATTTGAGATTCCTTAAGGGTATTTTGCTAATTTTTTTTGGTACATACATTGCATTTAAGGAATCGCAAAATTTGCAATTCCTTAAATGCAATTGCAAAATAAGGAATCACAAATTTTGCAATTCCTTATTTTGCACCAAATGTTTCTTAATACATTCCATTTAGCGAATTTCGGCCTTTGCAAATGCGAATTTGCTTGATACATATGGCCCTAAGTTCTCTGTTACAATATTATCCAAGTTTGCAGTTATTGTCACCCCCAGGTATTTAGCCCTTGCAACTACCCGGCTGTTATTCCAATGAACTTCCCTGTTAATTACTATCTGTGTTTTGTAGCTATCAAGGGCCAGGTGTAGGTAATTTTTATTTACCGATTCTAAAATACCGACTCATACCGAATCGGTATTTCAGAATCGGAAAATGAGATGTAGGTAAAAAATCGGTAAAAATTACCGATTCGGAATCACTCTGAATCTGAAATCGGTATTCACCGAATCAGTATTTTCCGACTCGGTAAATTCCGAATCGGTAAAACCCATACATTCCAACGAGCCCATGGCCCATAGGAATGAATGGGTTTTACCGAATCGGAATTTACTGAGTCGGAAAATACCAATTCGGTAAATACCGAATCGGAAATTTGAAACTGACAAACATGTGAGCCTGTGAACCAATCAGGAACACCAACCACACCCAAACCCAAAGGTACAGTGGAATCAACAAATCAGAATCAAGCACCCCTCCCCAATACCTGGGAGTGGCCACGCCCATGCAGGTGCAGAAACCAACAGTCAGGAGAGCAGGAGGACAGACTGAGGAGCAGGCTTCCCTGAGCTTACCTGTACATCACCATGGAGAGTCAGGATGGACAGAGGGATGCTGCTGAGCGCAGAAGAAAATTGAAATTCAGCCCTGAAGAACTGCAGGTGCCTGTTGCAGAGGTTCTCAGACATTACAGCAAGATCTTTGGGAAACAATCACTGCATGTTGCTGAGTCCATCAAGCGCACTACCTGGGTTGACATACAAGGAAAGGTAAATGCCATTGGTGTCACCCACCGTGAAATAGACGATTTGAAAAAAAGGTGGTATGATCTTCGCATCATTACCAAGAAGAAACTAGCTGCCCACCGAAAAGAAGCTGCAGCAACAGGGGGAGGAAGAAACCGAGCACCACGACTCACCGACATTGAGGAGCTGGTGGAATCCACCCTTGAGCCTGAATCCATCCATGGCATTGGGGACATTGACAGCTCCGCAAGAGCTGCAAAGAAACAAGGTAAGATGCATGTACATTGTCATCAACCCATTTCCCTATTCCCCTTCCACACTCTGTGTGCCTACATCACACTTCAGAACAGGTTTTACCAATTCCCAGCAATGCATCATGGGAGATGTAGTCATAGGTAGGTACCACTATGCAGTCAGCATACCATCCAGCAAGGGATGCAACACACTACTAGCATAAGCAAATGAGGGACAGGCAAATGTGCGATATTTGTGTGTTTAATCAAGTAACATAGGTGAACTACTCCACTGACACAATGTCCATGTCTGTCCACAGGAGAGTCATCGCGCAGCACAGCAAAGGATAGGGAGAAGAGGAGGGAAGGAGCTGGTCCCAGCACAGTACACAGAGGGAAGGACAAAGAGCAGGCAGCCAAGTCACCTGAGGATACAACACCACCACAGCCACAGTCTCCTCTTTTGTTTGGGAGTCAGGAGTCAGGAGTCAGGAGCGGCTGCACAGTCCCCCACCCTGACAACTCTGTCCCCAGTGCTGGAAAGGGCAAGGCGGTTTGATGTGCCCCCTCCCCGCATACTGGAAACATCTGAGGAGGAAGAGGATGAGGGTGACACGGCCATCAACCCACTAGAGTCAGCCAACCCTGAGCAGCTGCCCACTCCTGGCCAGTGTCCGAGGACGAAGGTCACGGGAGGCAGCTGAAGAGCATCACGGTCAGGGGGTCTTCTGCGGTCTGGAGGCCACCATGGTCAAAGTCCAGCGCCTGCAGGCGAAAGCAATGATGGGGGTTCAGAGGCAGGCACGCACCACCAATAACAAAAAGCTGGATGACATAAGCAAGGGCATAGGAGAATTATCTGAGAGCATGCAGTCAATGGCATCTGGCATTACAGACATGACACAGTGCATGACTGTCCTGTGTGACAAGTTGGACAGGGACCATTTGTAGAGACGCAAGTCTTGTGTGGCTGCGCGGCAGCAGACAAAAGCCCTAAACAGATTTGTGACTGCAACCTCCCTGCTGTGCAGATGGTCAGTGGTGATGCAGGATGCAGTTGTTCAGTGCTGCACCAATTTATCTGTGGGAATTTCCAGAGTGACCTCTGCCATGGAGTTCATGCTCGCACAACAGACTGCCACTCGAGGCGACACATGTGTGGGTGAAAGTGAGGTGTCCACCAGCAGGAGTGGCGCAAGCATTCCTGTCCCAGAAATACGCAGGAGCGGCAGGCGTCATTCGACAGAGACAGGCCACACCGAGAACCATGACACACAGCCACATCAGTCCCACCCTGTAATCCGTGGATGTAAACATTGACTATGCCCTTCACCCAAGGTACAGGTCACGGTGGTGTTAACCGTGACCACACAGTCATGGACATTTATATTCGTGTAACCATTGTGTGGTATCATTGCACTTGCGTAGTGTAAATTAAACTACGTACGTCATAATCTTTGCCTGTCTGTGTCTCACTACTTACTCAGAAATATTGCTGTGTGACCTCCACCCGTCTCAGTCTCCCATCTGTAGCAGGTGCCGCTACTGTACCATCGGCCTCTGCCAGTTCTGTGTCATCATCAATGTCCTCATGATGTGTGATCTCCACCTCTGTGCCTTCCTTGGTGGCGAGATTGTGTAACATTGCACAGGTCGCAATGATTTTGCAGCACTGGATTGGAGTGTACTGTCGTGCCCTTCTGCTCTTGTGGAGGCAGCGAAACCTGCTCTTTAGTAGTCAAAATGTGCGCTCTACAACATTGCGTGTGGATCTGTGTGCCACATTGTACCGCCTTTCACTTCTGGTGGATTGGTTGAGGTAGGGGGTGAGCACAAAGGACCGCAGGGCATATGCACTGTCGCCTAGGGGGGAGAAAGATTGACATTAGTTGCAGGTACATGATACAATGATCTACTGTGGGTGTCAGGGTGTCAATGTAATTTACCTAGCAGGTATCCGTTTCTAAATTCTCCAGAAACTAGGCGTGTGTATATTCCACTGTTCTGGAATATGTACCAATCATGGGTACTCCCTGGGAATTTCACAACAATGTCTGTGATTATGTTGCCAGCGTTGCATATGACCTGTACATTGATGGAGTGCACAACCTGCATCCAATCCATGGTAAATACCGACTTATAAATACAGAATTTCCGTGAATTCGGTATATTTCGGGTTTCATACATCTCCATGGCCATTTTTTTACCGTTTCTTGTTTACCGATTCGGTAAATAAGAATTCGGTAAATATGTATTCGGAAAATTCCGCTTCGGTAAAAACCGCCTCATATTTACCGAGTCGGTATTATACCGACTCATAATTTCCGAGTCGGAATTATACCGACTCATGTTTTCCGATTCGGTAAGAAATCAGCTCCTACATCTCATTTCATGAATACCGGTCGGTAACGGCCGAAATTACCGATTTTCGGCCGTTGCCGACCGGTATTGGGCAACCCTTATCTGGCCCCTAGTGCGTAGCCCGAAATTGTTCCAAACGCCTTTGCTTCTAACTCTAATGCTAGTATAGCGTTTTCAGGATCGGGGGTAGTAATGGCCAGGTCATCTGCGTATGCCAAGATCTTGGTGTTTAGTCCCTGTGTTCTCATAGCTAGAATTGCCGTTTTTTTTCAATTTTCTTAACTAAGGGATCTATGTAGAGAGCAAAAAGTAGAGGGGAGCAAGGACATCCTTGTCTTGTACCCCGTGATATGCTAAAGTTCTCAGAGAGCCTCCCGTTTATTACTACACAGGCCGTCGGGAGGTGATACAGAGCTTGAACTGCCTGCGTGAATCTTAGACCAAAGCCCATCCTCTTCATGACACTCCACAGGAACCGCCAGGAAACCCGATCAAATGCCTTTTCGGCGTCTAACACAATCAAGGACATCGGATCTCCTGACACCTGTGCAGCATCAAATAGAGTGATAGCCCTCCGTATATGCTCGGTAGTACCCTTTTTTGGAATAAATCCGGGTTGCCATTTTGATACCAGGGATTCTATTACTGTAGATATTCTAATTGCCAGCATTTTGGAGTAAACCTTGGAATCACAGTTTATTAGGGTGATAGGCCTATATGAGCCCATTTCTAAGGGCCATTTTTTTGGGGGGGAAATATGGAAATGTTTGCGTTGGACCAAGACGCGGGGGTGAACCTCCATTGAATATAGCGGTAATGATGTCAAGAAAGATAGGTTTTATTTGGGGTGCAAAAGTCTTTTAGAATTCCACAGGGATACCGTCTATACCTGCGGCTTTGCCGTCAGGCAGGCTGGCTAGGGCCACTAAAATATCTTCCCAAGTTGGAGTGATCTCCAACTGTGTACAGTCACCTGGATTGAGCTGCCTGAGTTCTATGTCTTGCATGTAACTAGTGAATTTGAGTTCGCCCAGGTCAGCTGACCGATTATTTCCTTCCGAATATAGTGTTGCGTAAACGTCTTGAAAGCCCTCTTGAATCTTACTGGGATCACTGGTTTCTATCCCTGTGGGTAATCCGACAGTACATATTTCACTGTTCACTACTTTTTGCCTAGTTTTGACAGTGAGATGGTAGCCAATACTGTTGCTACACTCATAAAGTGTTTCACGTGCAGCCGCCCATTTAGCTGCTGTTTTTTCTACAAATACTGCCCCTCTTTCAGCCTTAATAAGTGTAATTTCAGCCTGGATGTTCTCCGTCTCCAATCCACTTTGGACCCTTTGTATTAATGCGGTTTCTACTTTTGTTAGTTTCACTTGCAAGTCAGTTATTAGTTGTTATTCCTTTTTGTTTTTTCTGATTAAGAATCTTAAAGTTTCCCACCGAATACCAGTTTATAGTGCATCCCATACTATTGTTTTAGAAGCTGATCCCAGGTTTATTTCGAGAAATTCCTGGATCCAGGCTTGCAGATGGGTCTGGTAGCTAGCATCTTGTAGAAGTGCTTTCTCAAAGCTCCACCTTGGGATCTCTTTCCAATTCTCAAGCCCCCTGATGTTCATAATGAGTGGATTGTGGTCTGACATGAATCGTGGAGCTAAGTCTATTGCTCATTTATCTAATAGGGAAGACAAGATCAGGAAGTAATCTAACCTAGCAAATGTTCGGTGTGGGAATGAAAAGTAAGTGTATCCGGGCTGTGAGGAGTTGAGTTTAGACCAGACGTCGCTAAGCCCGTGTGTCTGTGCTAAGTTGGTTAGTGCTTTATAAACCAAGGGTTTTCTACCTTTGTAGCTCCATTTGCTCCCTATTTCTTGCTTGTGTGGCAAATTGATGTTAAGATCCCCACATAAGATTATTGGGGTGGGCCAGTGGGCTAGTTCCCCAGAGATCAGGTTAATAGTACTTGGATCATCAGCGTTGCTACCGTAGATTGAGCATATAGTGAAGGGAGAGCCTGTGGGCAGATGACATTCCGCAATCACCCATCTGCCGAGTGCATCAGATTTAACGTTTGGAATTTTAATGGGCAATCTTCTTTCGGCCAGGAGTGGTGTGGCTCACTGGTTAGAGGCGGCAGACCCGGAATCAGAGAACGGCCCGGGACCAGGGTTCAATTCCCGACGCGGCAGGGTCGTGGACCAGGGTCAGCAGACTTGATAATTCTCGCCTCAGTGCCTACTCTAACCAGGGATCACACTCGGCAACTCTGGGCATTAGCTTGCCTCATCTCTACAACGGCCCCCCACATTCGCCGGGGATGCCTGGTTTCACCTTGGAGATACCCAGTAGGGACCATCTCACAGGGATAGCCAGGACGGGTTCCCCAGCGGTCTACAGCGCCACGACGCCTCAGGGCAGCAGTGCGCTTTACAAGACACATACATACATTCCTACCCCCTTTGTTTTTGCTCCCTGTGTGGTGGCTCCAATAATTTTGTATCCTAATGTATTCAAGAGTTGTTTCTGTGATCCCTCCAAGTGGGTTTCTTGGAGACATATGATGTCCCCCCCTAGAGACCGTAATCCTTGTGCAACTTTTTGTCTTTTCCCAGCGTCGTTCAACCCACAAACATTGGCTGAAATAAACCTGAGAACTCCTTTTTTAACCATTAGGTCGTTTTAAAAGAAGACATATCGGATAGTCTCTTGGGCCAGCTTGCTCTCCCCTTCCCTTCCCTTCCCTTTCTCCTTCCTTTCAGAGCAAATCTCATCATTGGCTATTGTGTGTGTGTGAGTAGGTAAATAAATGTGTGAAAGAGGATGTCCCTGATACCCGCTGCTCTGCCCAGAGTGCCCCCCGCATCCCCACTTCCCCCCTTATTCTCAGAGCAATCAGGTACTACCTGAATGATGGTTGTCATAAGTGAAGTTCAGCCTCCCACCACACCTTTGTAAGCTTAAGATCTAGAACAGCTAGGTTACCCCCTGCGTCACTAAAGTTTAAATCTTACAGTGGACTAAATTATTCTGAGTGGGAGGCCCAAGAGTGATTGCAAGTGTAAAACAAGTGTAAAAAACAGAAAGGTACCAAGATATTACGGCTTAGCAAAACAAAAAAAGTTCATGTCAGCGTCCATGCTCATATGCCCTCTTTGGGTTCCTTATCTAGGCCCCTTTTTAGATTTAATCTCCTCTAGGTACTCCCCAGCTTTAATTTCTGACAGAAATATCTTGGAACCTCCATTAAAGACAACTTTAAACCTAGCAGGGTTCATGAGGTAGGCTTCCACTCCCAACAGTTGAAATGGAGAGATTAGCTGCCTTAAGCGCCATCTTCGCTCGACTGTCTGGTGGCAAAAGTCTGGTTTTGCAAAGAAGCTGATCCCATTAGCTCCTTTCTTAGAGTTAGGACGGGCTGATCGTAAATGAGTTGTCTCAGAAGGATGTTCCCAAAGTACACTAGGAACACCCTTGTGTGTCCGCCTTCTGTGCCCCTATTGCCATCACGTTGTCTCCTAATGTTGAAGGGAAAGCGGTGAGCCCTTTGCACCTCTCCGTCCCAATCCCAGCTCGAATGTTCAGGGAAAGAATCTTGTAAGAGCTTCACTATGAACCTTCTGGGGTCCTCCCCCTCTTTGCCCTCCGAAATACCAAGCAGGCGTAGATTGTTCCTGCGCTGGTGGATTTCTTGCTTCTCCATTTTCGCCATGATGTCCTCCAGGCAAGCGGTGTTGGCCTCGCTCTGTTTTTTGACCACAGTGGTTTCAGTTTCTAGACATTCCGTGCGTCCTTCAATCATGGAGACACGGTCACTTATATCCGTGCATGTTTTGTTTAGTCGTCTGAGGCCTCCTTGCACTTTTTTGGCTGCACCCTTTGCTGCGAGATTGTCTCCCCGTACCTCTTCTTGAAATTATTTGATTGAAGTAAGGATTGATGCCAATGAGGGCTCAGAGGGCTCGGTAGTGGCCATCAAGCCCTTCATCTTGTCCCAATCAGCTAGCTGTGTATCCTCATCTTCATCCAGGGGGTAAGACATCTGTGAGTCTGAATAATCCCATTTGAGTTGACTCCGTCTTTTCCTCTTGCTTCTTGCCTTCTTGGTGCGCTGCACCGTGCCAGTGTCTTTAACTAATTCTTCACTTTCGCCTTCGCTTGTGTCAAACCCCCCTTCCTCAGAAGATGTCCCAGTACCATCAGAAACAGAATAGAAGTTCTCGGGCCCTGTATCTGGGGTCCAGGGTGCTTGTGCGCCAGCAACTGCTTCCTGGCCCTGAATATAGTTGATAATGCCAGATTCGGGGATGATTGAGGGAACTCCAGGATTCGCTGAACCCTGTTCGAAAGAGCAGCCCTCGTTGTTTATAGCAATTGGGCCCAGCTGGTTTGCTTGGTCCGTATCAGCTAGGGGAGTAGAGTCTTCCATCCTAGCTGCAGTCTCTGCTGTAGCCAGGGCGTTCATTTCTGGTGAGGGCCCCAAGAACACACCTGCGCGGTCTGTCTCATGCTTCTGGGCTAGTGTAGGCACAGGGGTTTGAGTCAGGGTTAAGTCCAAGTCCAGGAGGGCCCTTTCGGGGGGACAAGATCACTGACTCATTGTCAGTGAAATTGCTCTCCCACCCTCGCAGCTCCACCATTAAGTGAGGTGCCCCTGTCCCTGCACTCTTGAGTGTTGGTGATCGAGGCCCTCCTCCACCCACAGGTTTCCCTTCACCTCATCCCTGGTGGTCCAGTGGACCTCTGTCTCCTTTCTTTCTTTCTGCTACTTCACTCGTTTTTCTCCCCTTTCTATCTTTCACCTTTCTGCACCTCTGCTCTTTTGCGCCTTATTTCTGCCCATTTTCCCTTTCTCTCCCTCTGCTCCTTCACTCGTTTTCACTCGTTTTTCTCCCCTTTCTATCTTTCACCTTTCTGCACCTCTGCTCTTTTGTGCCTTATTTCTGCCCATTTTCCCTTTCTCTCCCTCTGCTCCTTCACTCGTTTTCACTCGTTTTTCTACCCTTTCTATCTTTCACCTTTCTGCTCTTTTCTGCATCTCTGCTCTTTTGTGCCTTATTTCTGCTTATTTTCCCTTCTTTCTTTATCCCTTCTTTCCTCCCTTTACCTTTCCCCGCTGCTGCTGCCCCCACGGCCCCTCCCCCCCCAGCGCGACCGGCCCAATCCAGCTCCCCTCCCCGCTCCCGCCTCCCAGCTGTCCAGCCCTCCCCGACCCCTACTTAATGGCGGCCACTGCGGGGACAGGCGAGCAAGACCACTGACTCATTGACAGTGGAATTGCTCTCCCACCCTCGCAGCTCCACCATTAAGTGAGGTGCCCCTTCCCCTGCACTCTTGAGTGTTGGTGATCGAGGCCCTCCTCCACCCGCAGGTTTCCCTGCGCCTCATCCCTGGTGGTCCAGTGAACCTCTGTCTCCTTTCTTTCTTTCTGCTACTTCACTCGTTTTTCTCCCCTTTCTCTCTTTCACCTTTCTGCACCTCTGCTCTTTTGCACCTTATTTCTGCCCATTTTCCCTTTCTCTCCCTCTGCTTCTTCACTCGTTTTCACTCGTTTTTCTCCCCTTTCTATCTTTCACCTTTCTGCACCTCTGCTCTTTTGTGCCTTATTTCTGTCCATTTTCCCTTTCTCTCCCTCTGCTCCTTCACTCGTTTTTCTACCCTTTCTATCTTTCACCTTTCTGCTCTTTTCTGCATCTCTGCTCTTTTGTGCCTTATTTCTGCTTATTTTCCCTTCTTTCTTTATCCCTTCTTTCCTCCCTTTACCTTTCCCCGCCGCTGCTGCCCCCGCGGCCCCTCCACCCCAGCGCGACCGGCCCAATCCAGCTCCCCTCCCCGCTCCCGCCTCCCAGCTGTCCAGCCCTCCCCGACTCCTACTTAATGGCGGCCACTGCGGGGACAGGCGAGCAAGACCACTGACTCATTGACAGTGAAATTGCTCTCCCACCCTCGCAGCTCCACCATTAAGTGAGGTGCCCCTGCCCCTGCACTTTTGAGTGTTGGTGATCGAGGCCCTCCTCCACCCGCAGGTTTCCCTGCGCCTCATCCCTGGTGGTCCAGTGGACCTCTGTCTCCTTTCTTTCTTTCTGCTACTTCACTCGTTTTTCTCCCCTTTCTATCTTTCACCTTTCTGCACCTCTGCTCTTTTGCGCCTTATGTCTGCCCATTTTCCCTTTCTCTCCCTCTGCTCCTTCACTCGTTTTCACTCGTTTTTCTACCCTTTCTATCTTTCACCTTTCTGCACCTCTACTCTTTTGTGCCTTATTTCTGCCCATTTTCCCTTTCTCTCCCTCTGCTCCTTCACTCGTTTTCACTCGTTTTTCTACCCTTTCTATCTTTCACCTTTCTGCTCTTTTCTGCATCTCTGCTCTTTTGTGCTTTATTTCTGCTTATTTTCCCTTCTTTCTTTATCCCTTCTTTCCTCCCTTTACCTTTCCCCGCCTCTGCTGCCCCCGCGGCCCCTCCCCCCCCAGCGCGACCGGCCCAATCCAGCTCCCCTCCCCGCTCCCGCCTCCCAGCTGTCCAGCCCTCCCCGACCCCTACTTAATGGCGGCCACTGGTGCACTGAAGGCGCGTCAAAGGCAAGCACGTCTGCGCCCATCTGCGACCCGTCCGCGACCAGCACCAGGAACCCTAGACCTCCGCCCGCCAACGCTACGACCCAGCAGCACTCTACGCACTCAACCCAGGCTGCAACAACAACTGCAACGTAGCATCACCAGCCGACACCCATGGACCCTTCAGGTGTCACCGCTGCCGGCACACCTGCAGCACCGCCAAGAACACGGATCCAGCACAACCCGTCCACAAGAACACAACCGAACCGAAGACCCTGCAATGCATCCTCCTCAACGTCCGATCCCTCCACAAACACGCCACAGAAATCTGGGACCTCCTCGACAGCACCACCCCAGATGTAGCATTCTTCACCGAAACCTGGACCAACACCACATCGGGACTGGACATCGCCATCGCCATCCCCCAAGGATACAAGATCTCCAGGAAGGACCGCCCCACCCACCCAGGAGGAGGAATCGCCATCGCCCGCAAATCCAGCCTCCGCCTGAGCACACTCCCTGACGAGTCCACAAAACTGATGGAACACCTTTACTTCAAGATACTGGCCAGCCCCACCGCCGCCCTCCGAGGAACCCTCATCTACCGACCCCCTGGATCCCGCGGACCCTTCGCCAACTCCATCACAGACATTATCTCCCCGCAGGCCATCGCATCCACCAACTACACCCTGCTGGGAGACCTCAACTTCCACCTCGACAATCAACTGTACCCCAACACCACATGCCTCCTGGACAACCTCCACAACATTGGACTCCGCCAGATCGTGACCGAGCCCACGCACTCAGCAGGACACACCCTCGACCCCCTCTTCACTACAGGAAACTCCATCACCTTCAGCCACACCACCGAACTCCCATGGACCGACCATCGTTGCGTCCACTTCACCTTCAGAACACCCACCATCCACAAACACCAGCACCTGCTTCCACAAAGAAACTGGACCAAAGTCACCGATGACCAGCTCACCTCTTCACTCAACAACTCCACCCCAACCATCGCGGAAAACAACGACCCCAACACCGCAGCCCGAACCCTGCATAGATGGATCTCGGACAGCACCAACACCATAGCCCCCCTCAAGAAAAACAACAATACCCGTGCCAAGAAAGCCAGATGGTTTACCAACGAACTTCGAGAGTCCAGGCGCACATGCCGCCGACTCGAAAAGACCTGGAGAAACATCAAATCCACAGAAGCCCACAACAACTTCAGAGCCGCCACCAACGCCCACCATCAACTCATCAGAGAAACGAGGAAAAAAGCGATTGAAGACAGAATCTCCACCCACGCACACAACAGCAAGGAACTCTTCAGCATCATCAAGGAGTTCGCCCAACCCACCAGCGAGTCTACCGACATCCCTCCCTCACAAGACCTCTGCGACAAACTCAGCATCTTTTTCCACCACAAAATCAAGAGCATCTGCGACAACTTCGACGAAGACAACCAACACACTGAACCCTCACCAACCACCTCCGACACCCGGAAACCAGCGATTGATGACTGGACAGCCCTCACCACCGAAGACACACTGAATACAATGAAGTCAATCCACTCAGGGGCCCCCACGGACCCCTGCCCCCACCACATCTTCAACAGAGCCGCCAACACCATCGCACCCATGCTCTGCCACACCATCACCTGCCCCCTGGCGACCGCCTCGTTCCCCGATGACTGGAAACACACCGAGGTCAACCCCATCCTGAAGAAACCCTCAGCGGACCCCACCAACCTCAAAAACTACAGACCCATCTCCCTGCTCTCGTTGCCAGCGAAAGTCATCGAGAAAGCTATCAACAGCCAACTCGCCACATTCATTGAAAAACACAACATCCTCGACTCCTCCCAATCCGGCTTCAGAAAAAACCACAGTACGGAAACCGCCCTCCTCGCCGCAACAGACGACATCCGCATCTTACTGGACAAAGGAGAAACAGTAGCCCTCATCCTCCTCGACCTATCAGCGGCGTTTGACACAGTCTCCCACCGCACCCTAATACTCAGACTCTACGATGCAGGAATCCAGGACAAGGCCCTCGACTGGATCTGCTCCTTCCTCTCCGGCAGGACGCAGTGGGTCAGACTCCCCCCTTTCCTCTCAGACCCCACACCTACCACCTGCGGAGTCCCCCAGAGCTCCTCCCTCAGCCCGACGCTCTTCAACGTCTACATTGCTCCACTTGCCCCCATCGTCAGAACCTACGGACTCAACATCGTGTCATACGCAGATGACACCCAGCTCATCCTCTCCCTATCCAACGAGCCCAACACCGCCAGACGCAACTTTCGAGAAGGCATGAAAGCCGTCACCAAATGGATGAAAAACAGCTGCCTACAACTAAACACCAACAAAACAGAAGTACTCATCATGGGCCCAAACTCCGATGCCTGGAGCGACACCTGGTGGCCCACCGCCCTCCCCCTCAGACCACGCACGCAACCTGGGAATCATCCTGGACTCCGAGCTCAAAATGGACCACCAGATCAACTCTGTCTCATCTTCCTGCTTCCACACCCTCCGCCTCCTTCGTAAGACCTTCAAATGGATCCCCCTCGAACACCGAAAGACAGTCACTCACGCCCTGGTCACCAGCAGACTCGACTACGGCAACGCACTCTACGCCGGAATAAACAAAAACCTCATCCGCAAGCTACAGAACATCCAGAACGCCACCGCAAGACTGGTCCTCAACCTGCCAAAACACTGCCACATCTCCCAGCACCTGCGCACACTCCACTGGCTCCCCGTCGAGGCGAGAATCACCTTTAAGATGCTCACCCACGCACACAAGGCCCTCCACGGCACCGGACCAGCATACCTGAACAGCCGACTCAAATTACATGCACCCCAAAGCACCCTACGATCAGCCCAGCTTTCCTACGCCGTGGTCCCTCGCACCAGAAAGACCAGATCGGGAGGCCGCATCCTTCTCCTTCCTCGCGGCCAAAGCATGGAACGCCCTTCCGCTCCACCTCAGACAGGCAACATCGCTCCCCATCTTCGCAAGAAACCTCAAAACCTGGCTCTTCGACAGACCCCCTCCATGATGGAATGGAACCTGCACCCCCCCCCCCCACCCCTAGCGCCTTGAGACCCTCACGAGTGAGTAGTCACGCTTTAACAAACTATTGATTGATTGATTGATTGACAGTTGGAGAGGTTTTGTTACTAGTGCTGTTAGTGCTAGTGCTATGAATCTGCCCTTTGGCCTGCCCTTTGACCCCTTGAAATATTTTGGCAAGTGTAGGAAGGAGTTCGTGTTTGGCAGCCCCTGCCCCCGAGCTTCCCCAGCTGCTTCTTTGCACCACTATCCTCTTGTCGAGTTCTGCCGCTGCCGCTGCTGCCTTCTGATAGAGCCTTGTCTCTGGGCTCACTGGCATTCTTCAGTTTACTGCCCCTCTTGGCGCCCCTGCCGCTCATCTCCAGATGTCTGTTGAGGCACCTCCAAAGGGCTCCTACCCCGCTTTCAGGGCTGTGAAGGCGTCTCAAGCTGGGCACCTGAAACTCCACGACAGAAAACGCGGTCAGGGTAAACACCGCTAGCATCCAGGTAGGCAAGCTGAACCAAAAAGCTTTCTCATCCGAGGCAGGAAGATCGCGAGGCACAGTACGGGGTTTCCAAAGGAAAGCTCCTGTTAATGCTCCTGTTCTGCTCCTCTGAGGCGCGTCTCGCCTCGCTGCCTGCCAGCGCTTCCACTCGTGCATCGCAGGGTGCCTAGTCGATCGTAGGCAACTGGCGTGAGGCTGATCGACGACTGCTCTTCACTCTGACACCGTCATTGCTCCACCAATCTGGTTTTCCTACTGTCATTGAGCCCACAAATGTTCCAGGTGAGGCAATTTAGTGTATTAGCGAAAATGTGTGTAGTGTGCACCGACAGAGCCCATGTTGGCAGCGACGACTAGGTTCCCCCCAATCATGGACTGCACAGTCTAGCCGCCAATTCACATCTATACTGGCAATGAACAATAAAACAAACTCTACCCACCCACCCACCTCCCACTCCAACCCCCAATCAGGTTGCAGAATACCCACCCTAAACAAGGTAAACCACAAAGATGAACATAAAAATAGGGAAACTTCCCATGGGGAGCAGTGGCACCGGCGAGCTACCTTGTTAACACAAGGTGGCCGGGAGTACTGCGGACAGTGCTATATGCCCAAGCCCCTGACAACCCACTTTAAAGAAGAACATCGTATGAAAGAACACCAGGCTCCATAGTAACAACGTAAGCAATACTCCTTAGGGCCCACACCCCATCTACTCAGATTAGCAGGCTAGCAAACAATATGATACCCATATCAGTCATTGTCACTGAGGCGGTCTCCTGTAGACTTCTCGGCCTCACAGATGTCTTTGCTTTTCTTGCCCCCAACATGTTTAGCAAATTTCAATGCAGACTTTGAGTCTGTAAAAAAGTGGGCAGTTCCGTCGAAGGATACTTTCAACTTGGTGGGGTACAGCAGGGAATAAGGGATCTGTGCCTGCAAGAGACTCTGTTTGGCCGGGAGAAATTTCCATTGCGCCGCCTGCACAGCCAGGGAGAAGTCAGGATAAAACAAAATAGTGTTACCCTTGTGCAGAAGTTGACCTTTCTCTCTGGATAGCCGAAGGACGAGGTCTCTATCCTGGTAATTCAGGAGCTTCGCTATGATGGGTCTGGTGACGCACCTACAGGGGGCTTCGGCCCCAATGAACGATGGGCTCTCTCCCCCACAAACATCGAGGATAAATGGGGAACAAAAAGTTTGTGAAGCAGATCCGTGATGAAGGTCTCCTTTTTAGATATGGAGGTCATCTCCGGAATTCCAGGAATGGGGAGATTGTTACTTCGCGACCTCGCCTCCAAATCGTCGTTCTTAGCCCGGATGATCCCCAGCAGCTTATCCATGTGGAGCAGCTGCTCCTTCGTCCCCACCTGAAATTCGTGAAATTCGGTATGGCGGTTCTCAAGTGCATCTAGGCGTGTCTCATGTACCGTCACCTGTGATTTAACTGAGTCCAGCTGTGAAGTCAGGGTGTCCAGTTTCGTGTCTATGTTGCGTAGGCTGGAGCGCACTTCTAACATAAGGGTCCGCAGATCCTCACCCTGATCTTCCGTATGCGTTTCATTCTGGCTATTCATCTGTGCCTCAGGCTCTGACTCCGTATGACGTATGGCACATTTATTTTCGAAGGTTAACTTCGGTTGTTTAGCTACCTGTTTGCCCATGGTTACAGAGGCACTGGAAGTGCAACAAGGGGGCTCCGTCTGAGGTCGCACCGATCAAGCCGCACGAGATTGTGCCTCTGTGCCACCAATGCACCGCTCCACTGCGATACAGCGCCTCTTCGCCACGCACCCCTCAGCAGCTACGTGTGGTCCACGCAGATCCCAAGCTGACCAAATCAAGGCCGCGCCACTAACATTCCCCACCGCTCTTTTGACACTACGTAGTGAGTGGAGTTACCAGCACATTTCAGAGTGCAGCAATGTAGTAGTAGATGCAGATAGGCAATGATAATGTTCACATAATCTCTCAGGTGTCACTTGCAAAGTGGAACAGTCCTTCACTCACTAGCTCCAATATTGGCAGTATTGCATCCAGGCACAGCAAGCTCAGCAATTAAGCCAGCGATCCCCACAATGTCGGCCTGGCAGTGTAGGTGGGCACAGATGCTATGTGGTGCTCTCCCAGGCCTCAGGGGTCTAATCCAGGGCACTGCGGGGGGCTCTCTACTCTCCCAAAGCACAGCAACAGGGCCTCCAGACATGGCCAGCATGGCAGCAAACTCACCCCGACCTCAGCAGCGGGCAGAATCCTCTTGACAGCTCCACCAAAGCAGGCACCAGCACCAAAAGGCAGGGTTGCGCCGCCACGTGTGCTCACAACATGGTGGCCGTTCAGTGAGGGGTAGCGCACAGCTCACACAGCTCCAGCACACACGGCAGATACACCGCCAGCGCAGCTGCCAAGTCAGCGCCTACAGTGGTCCAACAGCAGGATTAACCACCTCACCGGTGTCGCCAGTATTCTCCGATGGCACTCTGGTCCGGTCTTAAAATGGCGGGTGGGAACTCGGGTACGGGACACTGCACTCTCCCACCGCATGTGTAGCACCTTTCCACATACAGGGACACCCGGGCATTCGGCAGCCCTCCGCAGCTCGTCCCTGGGACAACGCACCACAATCCCAAGCCCCGCCTCCAGGGCGTGCGCTGCCGCTTCCTTCGTCAATTCCCAGCCTGCGGCCCTCCAGCAGCCGTTAGCTCAATTATCGGGGCTCCCCTTCGGCAGTCCAGCCGGGATCTCCCAGCATGCAGGCGTCTTCTGTACACGTAGCTTGGCTCCGGGGCATAAAGGGACTGTTGGATCGCCAACACAAGGGTATGCAGGTGTTCAGCCACACGTGAGATAGATCAGGGCAGTTCAGCAACTATCCATGATGCAGGGTTTTTGTAGGATTACATCCCAGCCGGCGGAGAGCACTCGAAGAGCGGCCATTCCTCTGCGCAGCAGACCACGCCCCCTCATTATAATGTTAAAATCATCTAGTTTTTAAATATTTTAACTCTAGCAGTGGATAAGCACGGCCATACAATTCTAAAGCTGGCACTATATTTCTATATTTATCTACTTCCCAGCTAGTGGTGCTGAATAAAACAAATATCACATGTTACAATGGGTATTACCTCGCATGACTACTTCGTAGGCATTATCATCGGCTGACCTCTACGATGCATTGTAATCCCACACCGGGGTTTACAACGCATGCCTTTATTTTGCATCCCAGTGCTGTGCTGTAAATATATATATATATATATATATATATATATATATATATATATATATATATATATATATATATATATATATATATATATATATATATATATATTCACTGAAAAAACCATAGGTTATAGACCATATATAGTTAGGAATTCGCATTTACAAAACCTTATTTTACTCACACAAAACCATTGAAATTCCATATATAGTTATTTGTACTAACTATATATCGCGAACCTGCAATCCACTGCTGATGATGTCACATATTACATCATTCATGACATGGTCAGTGACATCACTGATGACATCACTGATGACATCTCAAATGACATCACTGATGACATCTCAAATGACATCACTGATGACATCACTGATGACATCTCATTTGACATTACTGATCACATCACTGATGATATCATTCATGTGATACTACGATGAACCTCTTCAGACTCTAATATAACCTTAGATACAATCAGTGTAAACAGACACTCACAGACTGTCACTCATCCATGGAGTTACTCACACACCTAGTCAGTCATGCAAAGAATCAATCACACCTCCATTTCCTCAACTATACAGTTATACAAACTTTACTTATTCAAACATATACTAACACCTATTTACTCTCTTATACAATCCCTGATACAAGTTCACAATGATCCATACAGCCACTCACACATTCACTGGCTCTTATGCACAGTTATTTATATATGTCAACTCTCACATGTACTGTGTTTTACATATGTACTTACTTTGACATGTAGCACTGAGATATCCATTCACTCACCAATACACTCATGCACACAGTCAACCGCCCATACAGCTGTTTCCACATGCACTTTTGAAACCATACATCTAGTGAATCAACTGCTCACACATCTATGCACAGAGTCATACACCTCCCAGCCACCCACACACACACTCAGTCTCCCATACAAATACTTGGGCAACCAATCAATAACCCATATAGTTACTCATATAGCTACTTATCAACACATGCAACAGTTTACAGAACAACAGACATAATGATGCACAAATTAAGACAGTTTAGTCACTAACCCATGCACTCAGTGAGTCACATTTAATCACTCACTCATACAGTCAGTCATGCACCTACTAAATCCTTCATCCAGACACTTATACATCCACTCATTCTTCAATATGTAAGACATATTTTAACTTTACAGAAACATACAGTCACTGGATGTTGTCATCAGTGATGTCATTTGAGATGTCATCAGTGATGTCATCAGTGATGTCACTGACCATGTCATGAATGATGTATTATGTGACATCATCAGCAGTGGATTGCGGGTGCGCGATATATAGTTAGTGCAACTAACTATATATGGAATTTCAATGGTTTTGTGTGAGTAAAATAAGGTTTTGTAAATGCGAATTCCTAACTATATATGGTCTATAACCTATGGTTTTTTCAGTGAATTTTCAAGGTTTTGTAAATGCTAATTCCTAACTATATATGGTCTATAACCTATGGTTTTTTCAGTGAATTTTCAAGGTTTTGTAAATGCTAATTCCTAACTATATATGGTCTATAACCTATGTTTTTTTCAGTGAATATATATATATACATACATATATAAACATATATCATCTGTATATCTATATAAATACAAACATAAATGCATGCATACATATACATACATGCATACATATGCATGTTATTTACATGAAAGTTGAAAAAACACTAATAAAAGCAAAGCTAAAAAGCCACCTCATTACAAACAGAATGGCTTTAACTTAAACGAGGGCGAGATCTATTGCATTTTCAATGCTTGTTTACTTTGGTTCCATCAAGAAGGCATTCAGATGTGTCACACATTTGCCATAAATTCTGAATGTTAGCACTCTAGTTGCACATTAGATCACTGTAGTAAAGCTACTGCTCACCAGGGACGTCTGCTGCTGGTATTCAAAGTGCATGTTTCAGTCTGCATGTCAGAATTTTTTTAATGAAATAAAAGAGGATTCGAGAAGTCACTCAAAATGATCCCTAATTTTTCTTTCTGAAGCACTAATCATACTTTCTATGGCAACATTAACCCCCTCATGTTGTTCCTTTTTAAATTGAGTGTTTTCAGACTTACCACTTCATTCCAATCAAGATGGCTTCTGGTGTGCCATACTTTTGTCATAAGTAAGACTGTTAGCACTCTAGTTGTTCTTTAGAACACTCTGGGACATTCTGTCATTGGGGTATACTTGGGGTACATCTGGGTGATATTTGGGCTACATTTAGGCTCTTTTGTCTCTGGTGGCCATCTTGGGAGACTGTATGTCAGAATTTTTTAATGAAATTGAAGAGGGTTTGAGAAGTCACTCAAAATGTGCCCTAATTTTTCTTTCTGCAGCACTAATCATAATTTATATGGCAAAATATACCCCCCTCATTTTGTTCCTTTTTAAATTAAATGTTTTAAGAGTTACCACTTTCTTCCAATCAAGATGGCTTCAGGTGTGCCATACCTTTGTAATAAGTAGGACTGTTAGCGCTCTAGTTGTTCTTTAGAACACTCTGGGACATTCTGTCATTGGGCTATACTTGGGCTACATCTGGGTGATATTTGGGCTACATTTGGGCTCTTTTGTCTCTGGTGGCCATCTTGGGAGACTGCATGTCAGAATTTTTTAATGAAATAGAAGAGGATTTGAGAAGTCACTCAAAATGTGCCCTAATTTTTCTTTCTGCAGCACTAATAATACATTCTATTGCATAATATACCCCCTCATTTTTTTCCTTTTTAAATTAAATGTTTTAAGAGTTACCACTTTATTCCCATCACGATGGCTCCAGGTGTGCTATACCTTTGTAATACGTAGGACTGTTAGCGCTCTAGTTGTTCTTTAGAACACTTTAGGAGGCTGCAGTAGAGCACAAAGGAATCAACTGACAGTCTCTGTCCTTGTTGGATGTACATGTTTTACTGAGAATGTCAGACTTCATTTTCACATGACTGAGAAAGATAATGTGAATTTACAGAAAATATGCTTTCAGTTTAGCTTATAGATCCCCTTCCAAACCACTGTGGGAAAATCATGAGATATTAGTTTTCTTTCAAACAATATTCATGATATCACAGCAGAAGGCTTTTTCACATGGTAAAATCATCTTAGAACACACCACAATTCCTAAAACGAGTATGGTACCATCAACAAATGATTTATAATGTAACTAAAGTCCTAAAACCCTCTATTAACTACAATGCTTTTTAATGAGGTGCTATCATGTATATTGGTCCCAAGATGGCTGCCAACACTTCTTGGATGAAGTGCTGACAGCCAATCAGATCAGATGTGTGGTTAGGCTCCGCCCAGATATATATATTTTTTTGAACCTAAATTACTCAAAATCCACTGGAGCACATATATTGAGACCTAGCAAAGGCACAGCAGGCTAACAGTCCCTACAATTTTTCCAAGTTTCGTGCAAATCCATTCAGCTGTTCGAGCTAAAAGTGAGGCCAACCGCCCTATGGAAATTAACATGGGAAAAACGCGTTTTGGGCCCCCCCTATTTTCTCGGCCCCCCCCTTGATGAAACCCCCCCAAATTTTCAGGGGCTGCTCAGAAACAGAATGTTCCATTTTCCTGAAAATTTCAGCTAATTCCGTCCACAAACGCCAAAGTTATTAGACATAGAATTTTCAAAAATCCCATAGAGAAAAAATCCTAACTATATATACCTACTTATACCTACTGGCGACTGCCAGTAGGTAATATATATATATATATATATATATATATATATATATATATATATATATATATATATATATATATATACATACATATTTATATATATATATTATCTACTGGCGTCTCGCCAGTAGGTATATATAGTTAGGATTTTTTCCCTATGGGATTTTTGAAAATTCTATGTCTAATAACTTTGGCGTTTGTGGAAGGAATCGGCTGAAATTTTCAGGAAAATGGCACATTTTGTTTCTGAGCAGCTCTTGAAAATTTGGGGGGGTTTCGTCAAGGGGGGGCCGAGAAAAAAGGAGGGTCCCAAAACGGTTTTCCCCATGTTAATTTCCATAGGGCGGTTGGCCTCACTTTTAGCTCGAACGGCTGAATGGATTTGCACGAAACTTGGCAAAATTGTAGGGACTGTTAGCCCGATGTGCCTTTGCTAGGTCTCAATATATGTGCTCCAGTGGATTTTGAGAAATTAACGTTCAAAACAAGATATATATCTGTAACAGCGCTCCGGGCTGCGCTCCGGTCCGCTTACTTTTCGCGAAACGGAACTTTGCGATGCGAAGCTGATTGGCTCTCCGGTGTCTGTCAACATTCTAAACAGTCCGGAGCGGCCGCCATCTTATCTCTCGGTAGGATCGAGAGAGAAGAAGAGGTGAAAAACGAAGGGGGAATTTAATGAAAGGGGGCAAGGTAGACCCCTCTTGACCCCCTAGGAATGATGTTGGGGTTATTAAAGGGTCCCGTGGGGAAAATAAAAAAAAAATGATTTTTCACGGTAGAAGCGCTTCTCGGGCCGCGAACTGGGCCGCAAACTGGTAGCGAAACGGGAATTCGCCATTTTGTGTTTCGTTTTAATTAAATTACTAGGTATAAGGGGGTGCGGGAGACGTATCCTGATCCCTTATGTTTTCTGAGGGTGGCTGAGGAGGCTCATATATGTTGATACATGTCTTCCAGCGGCAGTGCGTGTTTTTTTTTTTTTTGCTGCGTGACGTCTGTTAACGTTCGATTCGATGGAAATCAGGAAGTGTTGACCGCCAATTAGTCACTGCGATAAAATATTTTGTTATAAATGAATCCTTATTGATAAACATTGTCTGCGCCATCTTGCCTTTTTTCCAATGCCACAATTTTGTCGTGCACGGCAGCCATTTTAGATGCCTTGACCAGACCCACTCTCTGCACGCCGCCGATCCTCAGCACGGTTCCCCACCCTCGCAAGCATCTCCCCCACGCACTGGTCACCCCCGCTCTCTCTCTCATGCATGGGCCATAAACTTCCCCCCATCTGCGCTGCTCTTCCCTGAGAATCACACCCTGTGCCCGTCCGACACCTCCCTTTCACCCTATTCACTACCGCACCCTCTGACACTCCTCTTCCTCTGTGTCCGATTGTCCAGGCCGGTCCCAGGCTATCACCTAGCCCTGCGGATGTAGTTTATGGCCCCAGCTGCAGAGAATCCAGACATGCCAACCCTCTCGATTCAGGCGTGAGACTACCGATTTCAGTGCTAGTCTCCCGCCTCCCGATTCCTGCAAGCAAAAACCCGATTCCTCTGGGGTTTCAGCTGACAGTGCTTGGTATTGTGTTACGTGCTAATTCTTCCAGGAAACGTCAGAGGGCCGATGCAGGGGCTCTAGAAGGGGTGATAAACCATTTAAGCCTCATTAACAAGCGCATGGTCTTTTAAAGATATGTGAAGTACTCTGGGGGGCGGCGGTGTGTGTGTGCCCTCTTTCAGGAGTGGGCGGGGGGGGGGGCACTGCCAGCAACTTGCCAGGCCAGGCAGTGTTCAACACTTGCATCACCCTTTCTCTGCCTGCTATTGCGCTCCATGCTTTGGAAAGGTAAGAAAAAGAACGTGCATTTGAGTTTAAAATGTCCAATCCTGTAGCAGCACACTTCCAAAGCCCACACACGACAATAACCCGATTCAAGGCCCCATTCACCCGATTTTTTAAAAATATATAGTACTCCAACAAAGTAGGATTATAAAACTTTATTAACTTTATAAATATATCGAACGCAACAAAAACTGTAAATACATTTAAACATTTTTTTGGCAAAAAGAAGCAACAATGGTCAGTAGCTGTCTTTTGTGCGAATAGTCCCAAGGCAGCACAACGTGCTGAGTTCTGGACGGCACCCAAGTGATGTTACCTGGGTGCCGCACTGGTTTTTGGTTTCCTACAATGCAGCTCAGAAAAACAGCGTGGGGCGTCCCGGGTGGTGCGGGGGGAGGCCTCGTCAGTAGCGGTCTGTTGTGCGAATAGTCCCAAGGCAGCAGAACGCGCTGAGATGTGGATGGCACCCAGGTGATGTCCAGTAACTTGCCGCACTGGTTTTGGTATCCTACAATGCTGCTCCGAAAAACGGCGTGGGGCGCCCCGGGGGGGGCGTGGGGGAGGCGGCGTGAACGGGCGTCCCCTGGTGGAGGCTCGTCTGCTGTACTGGGGCGCCCCTTTACCGTTTCAGTTGCCATTCCGCCCGCTTTTGCTACACTGTGCCTCTTCCGCCATTCAGCTGTTTATCGCCCGCTCTTGCGGCTACAGCGTCTCGCTTACCATGTAGTTGAGTTGCGCCCACTCTTGCGGTGCAGCGATAGGCGGCTGCCATTGGATTCTTAAAATGGCGGACGGCTCTTCGGATTTGGGCCTGGTCCACTAAAATGGCCCTGGGACACCTTGGAACTCGTACGCTTCCCTGATAGGGCTTGGGCTCCATCCTCGAAAACGTCCCCTCAGCCGTGAAGATTCTACAAAAGTCTTGGGGGCCCTCGACTCTTCAGGCTTCCGGTTGGGAGCGGCTGCCATGATTGCTCGCGGAATGACCACGACGGAGCCACGAGATGGTGGTGCTCTCATGCTTACGCCAGCTTCAGTCTGAAACATCCAGAAACAAGGTGGGGCTTTCATCGTTTGGGAAAAAAAAAATGTTCTACACCAATGAAAAGTGTTATTTTTAGGTCATATGACCAAGCCTTCCATCATTAGGAAACCAAAAGTAAAATGAACCAATGAAAAGTTTAATAAACAAGTCACATGACCTGTTATGCGGCATAGGGCTACAAAAAGCGTAGAAAATCCATTGGCACGTGAGGCGGCGTCAGTAGCGGACCGATGTGCGAATAGGCCGAAGGCAGCACAACGTGCCGAGATCCGGATGGCACCGAGTTGTTGTCCAGCAAGTTGCTGCACTGGTGTGGCTATCCTACAATGCTGCGCCGAAAGTCGGCGTGGGGCGCCCCGTTGGCCTGTAAGGTCGCGTCAGTCAGTGGGGGCTGTGCGTCTCCCGCAAGATGGAGGCTCCTCGGCTGCAGTGCGGCGCCCCTTATCTTTTCACTCGCCGTCCAACTGAGTTGCGTCCGCACTTGCGGCTACAGTAGGCCGAAGGCATCACAGCGCGCCGAGATCTGGATGGCACCGAGGTGGTGTCCAGCAAGTTGCCGCACTGGTGTGGCCATCCTACAATGCTGCGCCGAAAGACGGCGTGTCCAGCTGAGTTCCGGTCACTTGCGGTACAGTGACTCGAACGCGCCGAGATCCGGATGGCACCGAGGTGGTGTCCAGCAAGTTGCCGCACTGGTGTGGCCATCCTACAATGCTGCGCCGAAAGTCGGCGTGGGGTGCCCCGTTGGCTTATGAGGTGATGTCAGTAGTGGACCGATGTGTGAATAGGTCGGAACCAGCACAAGGCGCCAAGATCCGGATGGCAAGTCCTGGATGTTGAGTGCCATAGTTGAGAGTTCTGAGCAGTGCTTGTAAGACTATCTGAAGCTTATTTGCACCTGCTGCAGCTTCACTATTGCCCGAGGTGGTGTCCAGCAAATTGCCGCACTGGTGTGGCCATCCTACAATGCTGCGCCGAAAGACGGCGTGTCCAGCTGAGTTCCGGTCACTCTTGCGGTACAGTGACTCGACCGCGCCGAGATCCGGATGGCACCGAGGTTGTGTCCAGCAAGTTGCCGCACTGGTGTGGCCATCCTACAATGCTGCGCCGAAAGTCGGCGTGGGGTGCCCCGCTGGCTTATGAGGTGATGTCAGTAGTGGACCGATGTGTGAATAGGTCAGAACCAGCACAAGGCGCCAAGATCCGGATGGCAAGTCCTGGATGTTGAGTGCCATCGTTGAGAGTTCTGAGCAGTGTTTGTAACACTGTCTGAAGCTTATTTGCACCTGCTGCAGCTTCACTATTGTCCTGGTGTGGCCAAAGATTGCCCATGACATAGGCGGCCGGCTCCCGGGGTCCGGCGGAACTTTTTCCCTTTTCCATTCTGCATCTTGTCCCACAATCCATTTGACCTGAAGACACGACCAGGTACCTGAATGTGTGCAGGGGGACGTTATTGATTGAATCAAAATGGCGGCTTCACACAAAGCTGACTCAAGCGTTGCTGCTGATGCTATACAGACAAAAATTGGTTTTCAGTTTGTACATTCTTCAGGATTTTTTTTTCCATCCAAGGCTGATTGAGAGTTTGTAGAACAATGGCTTCAGATTTTCAACATACTACTCTTCAACATTCTTCCTAAATGTAACAATGTGAGACTCACTAGGAGAACGGCTGTTTATCTTTCCTTTCAAAATGCTGCCAACAATATTTTCTGAATGGAAGACACCATCTTGTAGCATAAAGGGCCGAAAGGGGTTCTGGTCTGGCCGATGGTTGGTGGAGACATTTTGACTATATCTTGGACCTGCCCGGCCTCGCCCAAAATGGCGCCGGTATAAATGGGACTCGTAACTCCTTGTTGTGTACTGGTTGAACAACCTTGATATCACGAGATATGAATGCAGTTTTGATGCTCATGGCGGGCGGGGACGAGAATTGATTGAATATTTCGACATCCCTATTGATATTAAGTTCTGATGTGTTATTGATTACTGTACTATTGAAAGTTCGAATTAACGTCACCCATGGTACTTGCCCGCAAATGTATATCTAGATGATTTTTTTGTAAGTGGCTTTGTCGTATTTTAATTACAAAATGTACGTCCACCGATTCCGCAACTGTTAGACACCTTAGTTCTTGCAACCTAATGGCCCGCTCGTTACGTTCCTCTACAGTGTAAATGTCTCCTCATCATATACGATTTCAGTTTGCTCCGTGGCCGGCCCACGTGGTTATAGGCCCGTATTTGTATACTGACATTTTCACAATAAAGGTTTTTAAAACAAAACATGGTAGTAGTATTTACATTGGTAAAGTTTTTACTTTTAGTCACTGTTTTCGAATCAATAAAAGGCAAGTGAAATAAAGCAGTCCAATTACATGACGGATAAAAGGTATAATACGTAGGAACGCAGTAAAGATAAATGGTCAAGGGCAGTTGTGTTTTCCACTCCTGCAACATAAAGTGATCGATAAGAATCTGATAATCAGGCGTATCGGCGAGTAAGACAGCAGGCCGAGCCTCTTTTACTCAACGGCCCCGTCATGGGACGAAGAAACGCCCTTTTTCTCGAAAAAGGAATATATTTTACTTGCAGGACAGTTGTAAATTTTCCGGGAAAGTACATTAGCCTGGAACATTACAACATATATGTTTAAAAAAAAATAATGTTCGAAACCAATAAAAAGCGTAATTTTTAGGTCGTATGACCAAGCTTTTCATCATTAAAATAACAAAAGTAAAATGAACCAATGAAAAGTTTTATTAACAAGTCACATGACCTGTTATGCTTACGTTACGCGCTGCTCGCCGCGCCCCGGATCACTTCCGGGTGCGCTAACGCGGCGTGTCATATAACGCATTACGCGACAACGTAGGTCAAGAATATAGTCAAAATGTCTCCACCAACCAGCGTTCGGAACACAACCCCTTTCAGCAGTCCAAAAAGTTCTGTTAAATGACAACAGAGGGGACAGGCAACAAGAACCATCAGTCAAAGAGGGGAGGGCAAGTTCTTCTCTACCGGGTCATGTTGGGGCGCTACCGGAACTGATCGAATTGGTAGTAGACAGTGTTTCTGGATGTTTCAGACTAAAGCTGGCGTCAGCATGAGAGCACCACCATCTCGTAGCTCCGTCGTGGCCATTCCACGAGCAAACATGGCAGCCGCTCCCCACCAGAAGCCTGCGGGAGTCGGGGGCCCCCAAGACTTTTGTACAATCTTCACGGCTGAGGGGACGCTTTCGAGAATGGGACCAAAGCCCTATCAGGGAAGCGTCCGAGTTCCAAGGTGTCCCAGGGCCATTTTAGTGGACCACGCCCAAATCTGAAGAGCCGGCCGCCATTTTGAGAGTCCTGTGGCAGCCGCCTATCGTTGCATCGCAAGAGCGGGAGCAACTCAACTACATGGTGAGCGAGACGCTGTAGTCGCAAGAGCGGGCGGTAAACAGCTGAATGGCGGAAGAGGCACAGTGTAGCAAAAGCGGGCGGAATGGCAACTAAAACGGTAAAGGGGCGCCCCACTACAGCGTGTCTTCAGGTCAAACGGATTGTGGGACAAGGTCCAGAATAGAAGAGTCATCAAAAGGCAAAAAGTTCCGCCGGACCCCGGAAGCCGGCCGCCTATGTCGGGGGCGATCTCAGGCTACACCAGTGCTATAAGACTTGGGGAGGGGGTCGGAGCCAAGCGTCTTCTCTGAGTCCGTGCCATCACACCGCCCCTCGGGGGCCTCCGTCAAGCTGTTTAGGGAGGTACCATATCACATTGTTTTCAAATGCAGTCAGGTCCACAAACGACCCTCACTTACTTTGAGAATAGTGAAGCTGCAGTAGGTGGAAATAAGCTTCAGACAGTGTTACAAGCGCTGCTCAGAACTCTGAACTATGGCACCCAACATCCAGAACTTATGCCATTTGAGAATGGCAGTGACATCGAAGCAACTCAGGGACCAAAACCATTAACGTACTTTCACGTATGAAAATCTTACTTGGGGAGGGGGCAGGAGCGAAGCGCCCCCTCCCAGTCTGCAACACCACACCGTATGTGGAAAATCTGAAGCCATCGTTCTACAAACTCAACCAACCTCAGATGGAAAAATCTAGAAAAATGTACAAACTGAAAACCAGTTTTGGTCTGCATAGCAACAGTAGCAACGCTTGCTATCAGAGTGCATGAGTTTCATGCTCGATCGATTGAGCTAGCCGGATCGGGCAACAAAAAGTATAAAATAGTTATGTAAATAGTTATTTAATAAAATGTTTTTCCCTGTTACTTTGCTGGTGTGTTGTATATATTTTTAATATTTGCATAGGGTTTGTCGTTATTTTGGGCGGGGTGGGTGACGGAGCCGAGCTGTCTTGCAGCCCTCATGGTGTGGAGCTCAGTTCATCTCACTATTTTCGTATTTCTCATGAAGGGTTGTTCTTAATGTTTCTATTTTATCGAGGTCAAAAAGAGATCCAATTAGTGGCCTACTGATTTTGCTCGATTACTTTTATTTTTTTACATGATTTTTCACTATCTGCAAAGACTAAACAGAGTATTGCGACTTTGTGCTTGTTTGTAAATAGAGAATGAACCAAAGAGAACCAATTCTAAAACAGTAAATGCTTGGATAACAATCAATCAAATGGAGAGACAAGCAGACACGACGGATTACAACGGGGGTAAAGGTCTGCGTTAACTACCCTTCACTATCTGCAAAGAGAGAGTACTACTAAGAGTAAAGAGGGGAGGGGGGGGCAGCGTTCAAAGCACATCAGCGTGCATAAACACGAAAACGTTTTTACCTATCACGTACTTGACATTTGACAGCTTTTGATATTTGCTATTAAAAAACCATTGAAATTCACAGAAAAAACCATAGGTTATAGTCCATATATAGTTAGGAATTTGCATTTACAAAACCTTGAAAATTCACTGAAAAAACCATTGGTTATAGACCATATATAGTTAGGGATTAGCCTTTTCAAAACCTTATTTTACTCGCATAAAACCATTGAAATTCCATATATAGTTAGTTGCACTAACTATATATCGCGGACCCGCAATCCACTGCTAATGATGTCACATATTACATCATTCATGACATGGCCAGTGACATCACTGATGACATCACTGATGACATCTCTGTACCTTTTTGATCTTTATAATGGCTTCAGTAGCAGCAGCAGCTGGTGCATCTGCCCCACCACCACCAGCACAACAACCAAGAGGACCAGCTCAAGATTACATTGGTGGTCAACAAGAGGAGGAGGAGGAAGAGGAAGAGGAGGATGGTGGAAGATGGCTGCCTGAACAAAATACCCCATACAAGCCCAAGTCACACATTGTATGGGAGTTTTTTTCACTCCCAGAGGGCAAGAAAAAAGTGAATGCGGCCAAGGTAACTTGCCTAATCTGTAAGGAAGAACTCCCAAGGGGCAACTCAAACAAAAAATATTCCTTTGGTAACAATACCATAATTCGGCATATGACCCGAAAGCACCCTAACAACTATTCTCGTGCAGAGCTCAGGGAACTGGCAGGTAACCTCCCCCAGTGACCCGACAGCACCCTAACAACTATTCTCGTGCAGAGCTCAGGGAACTGGCCAGTAACCTCCCCCAGTCTTCAAGGACCACCTCCCAAAGAAACGAACCCACTTCATCGGGACCAGAAACATCAGAGATGATGCCTTGTATTCAGCCACAATTTGCTGATTTTAAAATCACTTGTACTGCATGTGGCAAGCTTATTGCCTATGGTGAAAAGAGCGTAAAGCTCATCGTCCTTGCAGGTGACAATCACAAGTGCCCCAAAAAGAAGTAATTTTTTGGGTTTTTTGTTTTTTTGCTCCAGTTTAGCCAGTTTCAATTCCCTTTTTTTTGTTTCTCCCCCTAAAAAAATACAAAAAAAATATAAAACTGTTTTGAAAAGCCCAAAAAAGTACAAAATGTTCAAAAAACACAACAAAATATAAAACAACAAAAAGAAGAAGAAAAAAAAGTTCTTTTTAGAACTACCTCCAATTTCTAATACCCCAAACAGGTCTTCCTAAGTCAAAGGACAAAGTCAGAATAGGGAAAAAAGGTGGGGTCTTTCATCATTTGGAAAAAAAAAACTGTCCTGAACCAATGAGAAGTGTTATTTTCAGGTCACAAGACCAGGGGCTTCATCATTATGAAACCAAAACTGTTATGAACCAATGAAAAGTGTTATTTTCAGGTCACATGACCCGACTCGCTTACGCTACGCGCCCCCGGGCGCGCCCCGGGTTGCGTCGCGTAAGCGCGTCGGATGTTTACATTGGCGATCGTATTCGCTCGAGTACTTCCGGGTGCGCTTACGCCGTGCGTATCACGCGGACGCGGCTACGCGATACGTCACGATCATGTTTTCGTTCGCGAAATTGGCGCTTACGGGACGCTCCCCGGAGCGCGCCCCGGGGCGCTTTATAAAAGTACGCTTTTCGGGGCGCTCCCCGGGGCGCGCTCCAAAAAAAAAAAAATGGGAAAAATAGTAGGGACTGGTAGCCCTATTCTTAAGTGGTTTTTACGAAAATTAACTTTGAAAAAATATGTATTGTGCTACATTGGGCTATATATATGTTAGAGCCAAAATGTAGCCCAAATGTAGCCCAATGTAGCCCAAAGATGGCCACCAGAGACAAAAAAAAATATAGCTCAAATATAGCCCAACTGTAGCCCAATGACAGAATGTACCAGAGTGTTCTAATCAACTAGAGCGCTAACAGTCTTACTTATAAAGTGAGACTTATAGTTAGGAATTAGCATAAAAAAAAAAACTATGAAATTCACTGAAAAAACCATAGGTTTCAGACCAGTTATAGTTAGGAATTAGCATTTAAAAAACCAATGAAATTCACAGAAAAAACCATAGGTTTCACACCAGCTATAGTTAGGAATTAGCATTTAAAAAACCTATTAAATTCACTAAAAAAACATAGGTTTCACATCAGTTATAGTTAGCTGGAAATTTTACTGACATAAAACCATTGAAATTCCACGTTATAGTTAGTTGGACTCACTATAACTTGCACGTGTAATGCACTGCTGATGACGTCACATATTACATCACTCATGACATGGTCAGTGACATCACTCATGACATCACTTATGACATCATCCTTTTGACAGAGTGACAGACCTCCTTTCACTGTAATGTAACCCATGAAACACATATTGAAAAATATAAATTAATTTTTTTTTAAAAATGGAGATACCCATACCAGTTACAACAACCAATTCAATAATTCCACCATCTATATAAACATTCACTCATTCACCAACAGTTCTATATAGTCACTCATACATATATACACTCATCATATGTAGTGATACACCTATACATCCTGTTACACACCGACAGTCATCCAAAAGTTACTCACACACATACTCACACATGCAAATAAACTATTGAACATCCATTTATTTGCATATACAGCTATACACACACTACCACCTTACTTCTAAGGAAACTTACACATACTTACTCTCTTAAACAATCACTTATAGAAACACATACTTATTTAAACAAGAACTCTTTCAATCTCTCACTCTCACATATACTCACTCATATACATCAATACTCACATATACTAGATTAAAACATATGTAGTTACTGATAAAGACACTAATGAGACAGTCATTCACTCACTAACACAGGCATATACACACTCATCCACCCATACAGTCCTGCACATATGCCGTCTTCAAAACACATACAAACAGTGAGTCAGTCATTGATGCATCTATGTGCTAAGTAACACTCCCACCAAACCATACAGACACTCATACTGATACAAAAAAAATGATCTAATAATCCATATACACACACATATAGCTACTCACCAACCCATGCAGCCATTTATACACAAAGTGAAACACTGATACAGATATTTAAATATTTAAACATTACTCGTTAATATATGTATTCACTAAGATACACTTAATAAGCCAGTTAACCAATCATTTTTTTTTTTTAAACATTCATTTACACACTTATTTAAAAATGTATTCTTCCATCGACCTTTACATATACATATATAAAACATATTTATTTTTCAGAAAGGCACACATTCACTGGATGGTGTCATCAGTGATGTCATGAGTGATGTCACTGACCATGTCATGAGTGATGTAATATGTGACGTCATCAGCAGTGCATTACACGCGCAAGTTATAGTGAGTCCAACTAACTATAACATGGAATTTCAATGGTTTTATGTCAGTAAAATTTCCAGCTAACTATAACTGATGTGAAACCTATGTTTTTTTTTAGTGAATATATATATATATATATATATATATATATATATATATATATATTCACTGAAAGAACCATAGGTTATAGACCATATATAGTTAGGAATTAGCATTTACAAAACCTTATTTTACTCACACAAAACCATTGAAATTCCATATATAGTTAGTTGCACTAACTATATATCGCGCACCCGCAATCCACTGCTGATGATGTCACATATTACATCATTCATGACATGGTCAGTGACATCACTGATGACATCACTGATGACATCTCAAATGACATCACTGATGACATCTCAAATGACATCACTGATGACATCTCATTTGACATCACTGATCACATCACTGATGACATCACTCATGTGATAATACGATGAACCTCTTCAGACTCTAATATAACCTTACATACACTCAGTGTAAACAGACACTCACAGACTGTCACTCATCCATGGAGTTACTCACACGCCTAGTCAGTCATGCAAAGAATCAATCACACCTCCATTTCCTCAACTATACAGTTATACACACCTTACTTATTCAAACATATTCTAACACATATTTACTCTCTTATACAATCCCTGATACAAGCTCACAATGATCCATACAGCCACTCACACATTCGCTGGCTCTTATCCACAGTTATTTATATATGTCAACTCTCACATGTACTGTGTTTTACATACGTACTTACTTGCACATGTAGCACTGAGATATCCATTCACTCACCAACACACCCATGCACAGTCAACCGCCCATATAACAGTTTCCACATGCACTCTTGAACTCATACACCTAGTGAATCAACTGCTTACACATCTATGCACAGAGTCACACACCTCCCAGACACCCACACACACACTCAGCCTCCCATTCAAATACTTGGGCAACCAATCAATAACCCATATAGCCACTCTTATAGCTACTGATCAACACATGCAGCAGCTTACACAACAACAGACATACTGATGCACACATTCAGACAGTTTAGTCACTAACCCATGAATTTAGTAGGACACATTTAATCACTCACTCATACAGTCAGTCACCCACCTACTAAATCCTTCATCCAGACACTTATACATCCACTCATTCTTCAATATGTAAAACATATTTAAACTTTAAAGAAACACAGTCACTGGATGTTGTAATCAGTGATGTCATCAGTGATGTCATTTGAGATGTCATCAGTGATGTCATCAGTGATGTCACTGACCATGTCATGAATGATGTAATATGTGACATCATCAGCAGTGGATTGCGGGTGCGCGATATATAGTTAGTGCAACTAACTATATATGGAATTTCAATGGTTTTGTGTGAGTAAAATAAGATTTTGTAAATGCTAATTCCTAACTATATATGGTCTATAACCTATGGTTTTTTCAGTGAATTTTCAAGGTTTGGTAAATGCTAATTCCTAACTATATATGGTCTATAACCTATGGTTTTTTCAGTGAATTTTCAAGGTTTTGTAAATGCTAATTCCTAACTATATATGGTCTATAACCTATGGTTTTTTCAGTGAATTTCAATGGTTTTTTAATAGCAAATATCAAAAGCTTTTTTGTGGAAAATAACTAAAATTAGGTATACATAAGCGGCGTTCATTTATGTTCACCACAGCCACTGTTCAAAGTAAAGTGAAAGTCGCGAAACAGTGACAACGCCATCTAGTCCCTTTTAGGCCCCATCATGCACGTAAGTAACAGCCATTTTGTGTGTCATGGCCTCTCTGCCCACTACCAATAGCCTATGATTGTTCGGAATTTGTTCTCTTTGAGTGATTCTCTATTCACAAATAAGCACAGAATCGCAATACTCTGTTTAGTTTTTGCAGATAGTGAAGGATAGGTAGTGCAGACTTTTGTCCCCTTTGTAACCCGTCATGCCTATCTCAATGTGAATGTGTTGTGCACCCCACGCAAAGAAAATGACATATTTTTTTTTTATTTGCCCCGAGGGGCCCTTTTAAAGACATTCTTTAGTCTAATTAGGTTGGCCTCTATTGTATGTATTTTTTTTTTATTATTTTTTTTTCTTTCGCTCCCGGTCGGCGAACTGGGTAGCTTAGCGTTACCTCAATTTGGTGCCGCGACTCGGTCCGCGAACCGGTAAACGTTCTTTTTGCGCAACTGCCGCGTTAGAAAACAACATCGTGACGCGTCGCGTAAGCGCGGCGTATCGCGTTGTCACGTAATGCGTCTTATGACGCACCGCGTTAGCGCACCCGGAAGTGTTCCGGAGCGCGAACCAAGGCGCGAAGCGCAGCGCCCCGGAAACGATTCGGGGCGCGGCGCGGAGCGCGTAACATAAGCATAACAGGTCATGTGACTTGTTTATAAAACTTTTCATTGGTTCATTTTACTTTTAGTTTCCTAATGATGAAAGGCTTGGTCATATGACCTTAAAATAACACTTTTCATTGGTTTAGAACATTTTTTTTTCCAAATGATGAAAGTCCCACCTTTTTTCCTCACTCTGACCTTCATTTTTATGAGAGAAAGACCTACATTGACTACCTTACAAATGGCTTCAATGATTGCTGCAGCTGGTGGACCCCCACCACCACCACCACCTCCTAGGAAGAGAGGACCACCTTCTCAGGTCATCCTCCAACAAGAGGAGGAAGAAGAGGAAGAAGAGGAAGAGGAGCAAGGGACTGGGATGTTTTTACCTGAACAGCCAAGGAGGTCCCATGTTATATATGGCAATTTTTTTCTTTTCCCCTGGGACAAAAAAAGGTTAATGCCCGGTATGTTACCTGCCTGATTTGTAAAAATGAACTGTCCAGAGGAACAGAAAAAAAATGCAGTTATGGTAATTATACCATGCATCGCCATATGGAAAGGTGGCACCCTATCAACTACAGTGCTGCTCAAGTACGTGATCTGGTGGATAACCCCCGACCTGTGGCCAGTACATCCACCAATGAAGAGGCAGTGACGGGACCAGAGGCGAGCGACATGGTCCCAAATATTCAAATGAAATTTGGGAGCATAAAACATGTCTGTATTCATTGTGGACAACTCACTACAGAGAGAGTAGCATACATTTAATCAATTTAGCTATTGATAATCATCAATGTCCCAAACGCCCCCGAAAATAAATTATCTTTTTTTTTTGTTGCTCCTGTTGAGCCCTTCATAACAAATCATTTTCATTTCCCCCCCCCCAAAAAAAATAAAAAATAAAAAAAAGTTATTTTCAGAACTACCTCCCCTTTATAAGAATTTGCTAGAATGTTTAGCACTCTGACAACCTCTATTTCTTTTGGTTCGCTTCCCGGTTCGCGCGCCGGTACGCGAACCGGAAGCGAACTCAACATTTTTTCAAAAAAGAGAAAATACATTGAGAGTAATGTTAAAAGAAAGACAGTTAGAGGGAGTAACACAGAGATACTGTTTAAAGAGGGGCTGAGAAAAGGAGTGGAAGGAGTAGAGTAAGTAAGTAGCAAAGGCAGAAAACTGAGGGTTAAACAAATGAAGCAGTGGAACTAATAGAAGTTAAATGTGATAGAAACGTAACGAAAAGAGTACAAAACATTTACCTTATAATTGTCGTTAACTCAGTTACTTGTTATTTTTATACTTTCAATCTGTGAAAGAAAGAACAAACATTTGAAAAATATTAAAACATGTATTTTAAAATTAGAAAAGACAAGGGAAAAGATTGACAATCATCCAATTTTACAAAAAAATAAAGTTAGAGACCTCCACTTCTCTATGCCCCCTACACAGTCCTAAATATATACATTTTAAACTGACGGTATCTTGTTGAAGATGAAGTGAGGCCTATCTTGCAACATGGTGCATCTTTTGCACTGCTGCTGCGTTACAAAAGTGACGGAACAGCGGCGCAAAAGAGGAACACGGCCATCATAAATCTACCCCTAAAATTTTTAATGATTGTTTCTAGATGCTGATAAGGTGTGGCCTATCCACAGATTTGTTTCAGGTGAGTCCAACTCAGAGTTACAGATGAAATTTAAGTTATTGAAGAGTACAGAGGAGATAATACATGAGCAGGCCTACCAACGAAGTGAGTCATGTCCACTGCACTCTTGAACAAACGTCAGACCTCCTCTATCTCCTTGAACAGGCCTAAATCTCATCTACACAATGTGATTCGTAATCTTATGAAACACAGGTAATGTAATTGAAAACGTGCAATTTTTTTTGCTCATTCCACAATCACATCACTTGTGTTTTTCCTTTGCTTAGGTATCTCATTGTGCAGATATAGTCTAGAATATCCAAGAGTACGGAGAAGGTGAGGACTGTATGCAACAGAACAATGTACATTACTCACCTCCCTTGACACTTACAGAAGCCTCATTTTTTCCATGCCTCCTACACAGTTCTCAATGTATATCATAAATACAAAAAGTACAGAATTAATTATACATGTTAAATGGTTTATTTTTGCTGTTCTCAGAATGTATCAAATTTCACTAAAAACAGTGAGTTGAAGGTATTCATCATATAACAGCGGGGAAAAAAAAACACAATCAAAATGATTGTGTTTAAAAAACCCATAAAATATAATCAATCTGAAATCAGAACTCCTCAAAAGTAACTTACTTTCTCCGACGTCAAAGGATGTCCTATGAACAGCTTATACTTGTGCTGTTACTATTTTCTGCCCGAGACTTTCTGAAAGATAAGCTCCATCGTTTAAAGAAAAATGAGACATACAAAGCAATTTAAAACAGCACACTAAATTACAGCAACACCTACAATCATTATAATCCAGTTACCTACCCTAAATTCTCACTTCTGAAAACAAGTCAAAAGGCAACATTGCTTCATACTAAAATGGTAATCATTGACGAAAGACTAGCCTTTTTTATATTTCAAATAAGCTGTGTAATATCCTGATGTTGTCAAAGGACCATCATAACATATAATAGCTGCAGTTACAAATGTTCTTCCTGAAATCGATGACTATGTAGCCAAAACATTTTTAATAAGACTTGACAACTTATTTTCATCCAGTTTATGTAGTTGAAATTGTAAAATGACATTTCACCCATAAGTTTCTATAAATAATGTGGACAGTATTGCAGACTTACATTTCCTCTACTCCTTGTTGTGATCTACTGCTTGAATTAGCTTATTAACACAAACAGTTTTCGCTCTGTACTACAATTATCCACAAGGCCATATAGAGTAGGAGCCATTAGAACCTCTTGAAATTCCTCAGAACAAATCCCGAGATTCTTTCCCTAAAATTTTGGTTTTAAAAACACCAGGTAAGCATTTTTAAGGTCAAAAGGCAATTTTTTTTTGAAAATTAAAACAGAATCATTGCAGAATGACCAGCCGTTTCTAGACATTAAATAAACTGTGTAATGTCCTGATGTTGTTGAAGGACCGTCATGATATATAATTGCTGCAGTTAAAAAAGTCCTTCCTGATATTGACAACTGCGAAGCCACAAATTTTTTAATTAAAGTTGTCAATTTTGTTCCATCAGGTCTACATCGTTGGAACATTAAAATGACATACTGGCCATATGTTCGTATAAATAATGTGGACAGCATTGCCGACTTACATTGGCTACACTCCATGCTGTGATCGGCTGATTTTATTAGCTTATTAAAGGACACTGATTTACTGTCTGGCAAAGTTAAATATATAAATATTTCTGAGTCTACACTACTAGTACTTGATAGCCTATAGTTCTCGCAGTCATGCTGCCATTGATAAGAAAGGCCAAACAGGTGATCTACATCTACACCTTCATCTTGTAATACATCAAGCATATACATTAAAAACTCTTGACAATCTTGCTGAATATTTTGAGAGAATTGCGTTTGACCTGAACATTTGTCTAACAGATTACGAATTTCAGACACACTTTCTATTTTTGTTTTATCAGTGCTACATTTCTCTAACACAGAATTCAGCAAGCAGCAAAAACTTTGATCCGAATTGATTACAATCTGTTCTTTTAAAGTTTCTAGAGAAAAGACAACATTAACCACTACATTAGCATAGCAGTTAACACCAGAACTGTTTTCAAATTGAAAACCAACAACATCTTCAACAGAATCCTTTTTCTTTCTGCTTATAATTTCAGGTTCATCGACTTTTTGTCTTTTTGCTACAACCTCCCGACTATTGGTCACATTTCTTCTTTTCCGGCCTACCACACGTTTCTCAAACAAAGGATATTGAGGCAAATGTGGCGCATACTCTTTTCTTAACCTATTGTATTCCTTAACACAATCTAGATCCGCACAAATGTTTGTGACATCACACTCAATCAAGTACAATCCCGATAAAGTTCTGACTCGTGACAATGCCACATATGCCATACCCTCCTTGAACACAGAACTGCCAATATTCACCAATGCACTGTCTACACTTAAACCTTGCGATTTATGGATTGTCACCGCATATGCCAAGCAAACAGGAAATTGCTTACGGCGAACATATAAGTCTTTTACAAGCAAAAACCTAGCAGAGCAACAACCAATTCGCTGTACTTCCTCAATGCCATCAAATTTAATTTTTAAAAATTCAATTCCATCTCTATTTCTGTATTTCCCAAAGTCAACAACATTACCCATTGATCCATTTACCAGACCTTTTTCAACATGTAAATTCCTTCTTAAAATTATACGACAATTTAAGCACACATTCAGAGTCTTTTCAAAACCTGCAGTTTTAGATATAGTCTTCTCTAACGAATCCAATTTAGATTTCAAATTCTCTGACAAAATAATTGTTGCTCCCATATGCTCTACTCTGTCAATAGCTTCCAGTTTCACAATCTCTTGGTTTTCTAAATTCAACATTTTGTTGTTGAAGATGGCACATTCTGCAAGAGTTGGCATCAAACATATTCCAGATTTCTTCTCAGTAATTTTCCGAAAAATATTCTCAGGTACAACGTCTTCTTCTGGATACAAATTTGACAGTAATCGTGCATGTAAAGCTTGTTTCCCATGCTCGGTCACTTTTCCAATTCTAACATTTTGTAGAATATTCTTATAATCTTCATCCTTCGCTTGACGCATATTTTCACGCAGTTCAGCATAATTGAAGTTTAACCATATATTGACGTTGCCAATACTCCCTAGACACTTCCTGGTATCTTCATGCGTGAGCATTTTGAACACAGGTTGTCCTTTCACTGGTCTCAGCTGCAGAAGATCATCGAAAACAATGATGTGTTTGCCACCAAATAACACATCATACTCTGTTTTAAGAACTTCTTGCATTCTCAAACGCACATAGGCAAGCATGACATTGGAAACCATGCTTACTTCGTCAATGATAAGAAGTTTCATCTTCTTCAGGACTCTAGATACTTCACAACAAGCATCTCCCGATAACTTGTGGTATTGTAATTTGTTATCATGCTCCACTGGCAGCATCAGTAGCCGATGCAAAGTAATACCTTTAATGTTATGTGCTGCCAGTCCAGTTGGAGCGGTGACAACACAAGACAGTGATGACTCAGTCCTTTTCTGCAAATAACATGAAATTGCTTTAATGAGGAAACTTTTTCCAGTTCCCGCTTCTCCACTCACGTACAGTCGGCCAGTCTTCAACGACGTACATGAGCACTCTTTCTTCTCATGACTTAATCCATGATCAATTTGGTTGGTAACTTCGTCATATATTTTCCTCTGCTCAACGTTGAGTTGTCTTTCCAAGTCTTCTAAGTTAACCGCATCCTCCTGAGCATGTGCCATGGCTCTTTCCACTTCAATCATAGCAGTGGCAGCTTCATTTTCGATAACTGGTCCTCCTAGTGGATCCTGACTCAATGAAACAGAACTCTGACTATCCTGAGAACTGTCTCTAGCAATCTCAGCTGCAATCGTTGCTTCCTGCTCGATTTCCGCATTCAACATTTCTAGATATTTGGAAAAAACAGGACATTCTATGGTTTCTTTGGCTTCATTGAAATGGTCTTCGTAACAGAGGAAATCTCCAAGCAGTTCCTCTTCTGCACGCCAAGGCTTGAAAAGTTGCAAAATAGCTAAATAGAAAAGCTCTTTTCTTTCAGGAGATTCACCACTCAATTTTCGATGATTTACAAATTGGCATTTTCTTTGCTTGACCAGACATCCCTCACTTCCAATTACAGCATACACTCCTTTTTCAATATCTTCTTTGATGTTCCTTTTGAATATGTAATTTTGCAGAACCTCATACAGACAAACATTCTCGAGGTGACTGCTTCTATTTGGATAATATGTATCCAACATGTTGGTCTTCAAAATATCTGTACTGTTTGGCTCCTTTTCCGCCAAATACTCAATTTCCTGTACAGGTTTCAGAACTCGATTACGCCTTGCAGCAAGACCAAGACTCGCCCAAATGATACTCCTGGATTTGGCATAAAGACTTGCTGAAGACAACCGGTCAGAACATTCGTAAGCTCCAATTTCTCGATGCAACAACATCTTCAGACTGAAACTGTACAACTTCTTACTGAGGCTCTTTTCATGGGAAATGTCCTCCCACATATCCTTCAATTCTGTCTTTTCTTTTTTGGTGATGTAAGATGTCACATACCGAGCCACAGCCATACAGTTATCAGCCACAAACTGTATATCCATGTTAGCATTCCACATGGACAAAATCACTGGGTTGTAGTCGTTGATATACTTGGACTCTTCGTTCCTTTTCAAATTGTATGTATTTTTGGGTGATTTCCTCATCACATTATGTCGCAGAGAAGACATCAAATTGTTCACTCTTCCTTTAGATATCACCGATCGTGGAAATCCAAAACGACATTTTGTATAGTACTTGTTCTTGTTTCTGAATTTACGACGACAGTACTTTCCACAACGATGGCTTTGAAACCGTAAAACTTGTTCTCTTAGACTTTTGTCTTCCTTTGTCTTTGGAACATAACATGTAGCATACTGTTCTATGAAACTCATCACTAAGTCATCTGGATCTGTTCCAAATTTGGGAGCATCTTTGATCCACAGCAGCATATGTATATGAGGAGCACCTCTTGCTTGGTACTCCTTTCTCCAGAAGAAATCCAACACCTCTCCAAGAGGTGGATTTTTCTTGTTCATGATGAAAGACATCATAGCTTCAAATCTATGATTGAAGTACCTGCATACATTCACTGGATCCAAAGAGCACAGTTCTCCGGGTGTCTTGAATTCGATATTTTCAATGTTTCCATTTGCCTCTCGTAGAAATTCAAGTAAGTCTTCCCAGCCATACTCGGCACAGCTGAGAGTGAGGAACCATGTGGGAGTTCCTAAGTTCCTCAGCATACATTTCAAATCACCATGACGACGGTACCAGTACTCATTAGTACCACGCTGACACGCCATGAGATTAATCAGGTGAGAATCCAAAATACTATCTTGCACATTGACTTTATCCATAAAGTCACTTGCCGAGATGTTTTGCATCTGTACACCACTTTTCAAGATGTGGTTCACTGCATATGACAGTCCAGACAGATCGCTTTCAAACAGTAGATGAAACAAATAGGGAATGCATTGACGAAACCTAGGATCTTCTGCATACAATCGTAAAGTCCGGTATTCAGAAGCAGGAATTTGAACAGGTCGCTCATCATATCTTCCTCCTTGACCTGTTGGAAATAGCTGTGGGAAACACCGAGCTTCCAAACTTTCCTCCCAAACACTAATGGGACTCCCTTTGGCTTGTTTCATTTGAAACAACTCAATAGCATTCCCCATGACTTCCTTAGAATGCAAAGGATGAACACTATAATGTTCATATATTTCTTCATTTTTGGAGGGTTCTACTTTTTCAATTTGACCAGCACACAAATCGCTATCCTCTTCTTCACTTACTTCCTCTTCTGCAACATATACATTCTTGTAGTACTTATTGTTTTTCTTCAAATACAATGTTGCCTTTTTGACTTTCCTAACATCCACTAAATCTTGCCATATTTTCTTACTCTTTGTCGGAACCCCATTAACTAAGATAACCAGAGGTTCCTCTTCCACTTTCTCTACTCCAATTGTATTAATATTTTTTTAAATCTAGAGGCAAATAAACAACTCTTCCCTTTAATCCTCTCTGTAAATCTGATGGAGGCAATTTCCCTGTCTTTGGCTCCATTCTTACTATAGCCTGAAAGGGATGCACACTTTGAATCAAAATAGATTCATAAGTATTTAAAACCTTCAATTCAGAAGGAATGTCAACCAATTCCAGATTATTATGAACCGCTCTAGCAGGCATCCGGTTTTGATTTAATTTGTTACAACAATAAGTACACACACGTTGATCCAAACCCAAATCAAAACAATTTTCTACCATCAAGTATGTTGCAAAATCCTTCCATTCACTATTATTTTCCCTTTCACTTTTCGCATATAAATCCACTAACTTAGTCTGATTCTTATAATAAGTGCGTCGACAACACACACAAGTGAAATTAGGCCTCTCACTTGATTTCACCTGAAACGTGGCAATTTCCTTTTGAAAATTATCTGTACTGGAAACCTGTAAACTAGCTTCCACATTACCTTCTTCTTCTGGGTCAATTTCAACATTCTCCTCTTTACTTGTAAAGTAACAAAACTCAATTTCTTCACAAATATTCTTCACATCTACTTCAGAACCATGCAAAAAAGCAGTGCATAATTGTTTAAGCATAATTGCTGGACTCCTACCATAATACAACATTCTAACAAATTTCCTCACTTTACTATGATGCACTGCTAGCATCCTGAAATGATGAAAAACACTCTGGCATACTCTCCTGGAAAGACAAGCCAGTGAATGACCATGCAAACCTGTCACTTCTCTCACTCTGCAAGGATCTAATCCTTGCAACAATTTTATTTTCTGTTTTAAACTTTTCTTAATAAATGTCCGTACAAAATCACAAAGAAAATTGATGGAATCCTGTCGCACACTGCAAATAGAACTACACTTCCAGGTATACACTGGTCCCTTAGGACGTCTCCCTAAAACTTCATTACCTAACACCTCTTCTGTCTCTGTTGACACAAGTTTTTCTTTTTCAACAGGACAACCATCTTTCACCTCATAAGCTCGACCACTGGTGTCAACTGCATGCACCAATTCATTGTCCTGAAAGTAACTCTCCTCATTGAAAAATGCCTCACAACTTGAACTATGCATCCATTCTCCTGAGAAAACTTCACAAAAATTACTTCTATTAACTACTCTCTTCCATCTACTATTTGATTTGAAATCATAAATTACCTTGTTTAGTTTCCTAATTCTATTGATTACCAAAATAAATAACTTTCGCTTAATTTCAAAAGCCTGATGAATAATTTTCTCTGCATTTTTCTTTCTCTTATAAAAAGCCACTTTCTGTTGACCTTTCTTTACATTTTTTAACAAATTGCCAATTATCCTGTTGCGGAACATTCGTCTACGAATGTCCCCAAACTGATATTTCCTTCTACTGCCATGCACAGAGTTATCTCCTGCTCTACCAGTAACATTTTTGATTGTCCTTTCCTTTCCGTTTAAATTGGCTCTCTTTTTCTGGACTAAAACTTGTTCTGTAGTTATACTTTTGTTTCTACAAATGTTTCTAAGGAATTATTTTGTTCTCTTACCCGGAGCTTTTTTCGTGACTTGACAAGATTTTATTGTAGAGGACTGCTGCAAGCATTTAGTATTCTGCTGTCTTTGTCGTTTTGTAGCCTTTCGGATTCTATCCTTAGACGGCATTGTCTAATTTCGAAATGATCTGGAGTTGAATTTGTGGTAAAATATAATAAAACATTTTTATTAACCACTATTACCAAACAGTAAACCAATAACAGTAAGGATTTGATTCAGCAATGCCATAAAGATGATTCAGTGAAATCTTCTTAATTTTACTGTGTTCATTTTACAGGGCTTTCATGCAAATGACTGCCCACCCTGCAACAAAACGCCCACATGAAACCTGACGCACGTTAAATTGTATACTTACCTGCAATAATCCATATGCCAGTGTTTAGGTCCCTCCACCCTGCCCCTCCCTGCCTCCCTGCCCCACCGTAACTCCCTCCACGGCCCGCGGCTGCTATCTTGCAACATGGTACATCTTGTAAATCACTGCTGCATTATAAAAGTGACGCAACAGCAGCACAAAAGAGGCGCACAGCCATCATAAATCTGCCCCTAACACTTTAAATGATTGATTCAGGATGACGATAAGGTGTGGACTATCTAGAGGTTTGTTTGAGGTGAGGCCTACTCAGGGTTGCAGATGAAATTTAGGCTTGTTGAAGAGTACAGAGGTGATAATACATGTACAGGCCTACCAATGAAGTGAATCATGTCCTCTATCTCCCTGAACACGCCTAAACCTCATCTGCACAATGTGATTCGTAATGTTAGGAAACACACGTGATATAATTGAAAAACGTGCAAATATTTTTGCACATTTAACAATCACATCACCTGTATTTCTTCAGCTTAGTTATCTCATTGTGCAGATGTAGTCTACGTCCTATGTAGATGCACACCCTATCAATACTTAAATTAGCCAAGCACACATGGGGGCGTATTTACAAGGACCTTGCACCACGGGGAAATGTCTTAAATTAAAATGGGAAAAATAACATCAAAGGGACTCAAAGGCCTTGTAAATATGCCCCAAACAACCTATGAAACACTAGCAGTACATATCAAGAAACCTAATTGATTTCAAAAAACGTTTTTAAACCTTTTATGTAAAACAATTATATACCTACATTCATGGGGAACTGACTTAAAATGCCCTAATACACATGAAAGCGTTTTTTTAAGGCCCTTGCACCTTTTTTTCCATCACTTTTAACATGGCTATGTAACTCAAACAATCAAAATCAAAATTTGCCAAGCACACATGGGGGCGTATTTACAAGGACCTTGCACCACGGGGAAAGTGACTACAAATGGCCAAACACACATGGGGACGTATTTACAAGGCCATTGCACCAGGGGGAAGTGACTTGAAATGGCCAAGCACACATGGGGACGTATTTACAAGGACCTTGCACCAGGGGGAAGTGACTTGAAATGGCCAAGCACACATGAGAGCGTATTTACAAGGCCCTGGCCTTGCACCAGAGGGAAGTGACTTGAAATGGCCAAGCACACATAACGGCGTATTTACAAAGAACTTGCACCAGAGAGAAGTGACTTAAAATTGCAAAGCACACATGAGGACATATTTAGAAGACCCTTTCCCCAGGGGGAAGTGACTTAAAATGACCAAGCACACATAGGGGTGTATTTACAAGGCCCTTGCACCACTTATGCATCACTTTTAACATGTACACTGTGGAGCACCATGGGGCAAAAACAACACAGATGCATCATGCATCTGTTCCGCAAAAGCGACGCATTGCAGGAGTCACATCGCAAGTAAATAAATTCTCATACATTTTAAAAGCATTCCTTTTCCTTAAAAACGATTTTCTGGTCATAATTTGAAAACACAGCACAGCTAGCTCCTATGTACAACCACACCTTGTCAGTACTAATATTTCACATTATCACCAATTACAATTTATAAAACAAGCAAAATCTTCTTGGAAAACATAACGCAAACACTTGACACAAAACATCATTTTAAATGCACAGCTGGCTTCCTTATTTCCTCCAAAAAGCATACTAGTCTCTTTCTAAAGTAAAGGAACCATATCTCACCTTAGCAAATGCTTTTTGAATTTCAAAACAGTCTCAGAAACACACCAATTTTACAAAAGCAGAGCAAAAGGTATGCACTCCAGAGGCTGGAACCAACAAAGGCACAGAAATGCTGATATTCATGACACATATCTCTCATGTCACCCAATCAAAACTCTTCCCTCACTTTTTTCAAATCAACACCCTTCCCCCCTCTGCCCTTTCTGCCCTTTTTCCATAGCAACTACCTCCTGCCAGACCTCTCATGTTTACAAGTTCACACAACAATGTTTCAAATGAACTCTGAACTCTCACTACACCCGCTAATCCACTGCAGTGTTTCTTAAAATCATTTTTTATTAACCATTCAAATTACATCTTTCAAAGAACACATCCATGCACCCTAACTTTCTGTTTTCAGCAATGGAAATCCACCAATCACTGCTAATGAATCATTAGCACTCAAACTCCACAGTTTTTTTTCTTTACAAACTCCACTGTTTCAACTGCCATTTCATTCCCACACTTCATCTGACTGCAGCAGAACCTCCTCTCGCCATGTTTTCTGTCTGGATTCTAGGACATAGCTACATCCACTGGGCTCACAGGTATGCTGATAACAGAAATTTACACAACCTCAATTTACAAAATGTGGAAATCAAATGGATTGGGCAAAGAGGATTGAGATGTCACCAATGTATACCATTGGTGAAAACCTTTTTGCATTTGCCAAACCCTGACCTCATAATAGTCCACTGTGGAGGAAATGATTTGGGCACTTTGACTGGGGTAGGTCTGGAAATGCTCTTAAAGGATACCTTTGAGCAATTGATGGCACTTTTTCCTCAAACTGCCTTGGTATATTCCAATATATGCCAAAGACAAAAATGGAGGTGGTCCAATCAATTTTGTCCACAAATTGAGAAATCGAGGAAGCATGTAAATAAGTCTGTTTCAGCTTACATGAGAGACCATGGAATGGGCTGCATCTACAACAATAACTTGCGTTACTACATGCAAGATATCTACAGAGGAGATGGCGTGCACTTCTCAGATGAGGGGAACAGAGGGGCATATTATCAAGGGGGTTTATCTTCGCTTTTTTGGCTTTAAAAGCCAAGAAAGCAGAGATAAAATTATCTCCCTATTACCAAGCTGTCGCTAACACCAGTTAGTGACAGCTAATAGGAGATAGCGACCATCTTGGGCCCCGCTTTGCATGTCAGTGATATTTATCACTAATGACATGCAAAGTGGGCGTGCCAAGATGTTAGCGACTGGAAACAGTCCCTAACATCGCTATCTCCTATTACCAACTTTTGGAGATATTCGCGCTAAGCAGGAATATCTCCAAAAGCTAACACCTGCCCTGAGCAGTTCTTAGCCATGTTATCCAATGGGAGGTGGATAACATGGCTAAGAGCATTTGCTCGATAATGCATGAATATAGCTGACTTTTCAGCGATATTCATGCATTGCGGCCGTTTTTTATCGCATTTGCGATAAACCTTGCTAATAGCAAGGTTTATCTGCGATAAAAATCGCCGATGTGCGGCGATAATTTTTGTCTCTAAACAAGTTAGAGACAAAAATTATCGCTAGTTGTTGGTAATATGCCCCAGAGTTTTCATACAAAATTCAAGACTGTGTATTGGTCCTACTTATAAGTACCTAGAACTTACACAGAACCCAAAAGCTCTTTTCAGAGCTACCTTAACTATAATTACTCTTTAAAAATTTCGAATGTACCTTTTTTCACTAATTTTCACTTATGTTCGCTTCCCGGTTCGCTACCCGGTTCGCGTACCGGCAGCTAACTGCGCGAAAATTTTTTAAAAAATTTTCTTTTTTCTCGCACATATGGGACTCCTCAGCCACCCTCAGTAAACCTAGGGGGTCAGGATACGTCTACCGTGCCCCCTTCTACCCATTCTGAACATTATTTACCCTCCATCTTGTATCTCAATTCTACCGAAACACAAATGGAGGGCTCCCGTAATGCTGCAGGTTCGCGTACTGGGGAACGCACTGAGAAGCGCTCGCTTAAAAAAGGTGGGAAAGTAATTTACAGAAAAACCACTGGAGACACTTTCACCAAATATACATTAGCTCATACTACATACCAATTCCTACAATTTTCACAAATTTGGTTGGAATTCCATTTAGCCATTTAGCATGTAGACCTCTCTAAATTCCCTGAGGTAAATTACTTCACAAAACACATCTGAAGTATTGGAATTGACAACCAGTTAAAATGTTGCTTTCATTTTCTACTTTTTTTACCTGACATTTGATTATGTACCTGAATATATATAAAGAAAGAGAGAAAAGACAGCCATTTTGACTACTACTTCCTGAAGTACATTGCAAGAACATTTTCACTGACAACTAAAACTTGTTTTTAAAAGGTAAGATGTTATTTTATAAATTTGTCCGGAGAACTATGTTATGCAACTTAAATTAATTTGGAAAACATTTTCAGATAGTTATATACGATCCCTCTGTAAGAGTTAGACATTGAGAAAGGCTTGTTTATTATAATTTTGGATTGATTTACGTTTCTGTGTTATAATTATGAATTTACTTAGTCTTTTTCGCAAGCACTTTTTAATAGTACTACTTCACGCCTGAAACCATACAGTGCCCATAGATAACTTCTCTGTTATAAACTCACAAGTACCTGTCTGAACTTAAACCCAACATTGCCCTATCTCTACTGATATATTTATTTTTTATGCAAATTTCAGCACAAAAATGGAAGGAGAACAGAACGTTTCCTTTGAAATTGCCCTAGAGATGAACAATGAGGAAATCATTGAACACATTGACTTGGAATTCATGGACGAATCACAAGACCAAGAACTTCTACAATGTGTAGAATCTGTGGATTTGTTACTTCATTATGAGGACGATAAAATGTGGGAAGTTATGTTCACTCAACAAGAGGACATTTCGGACAGTCAAATGTTAGACAGTCTATTAAATTTTGAAAAAGAATCAGAAAAATAAATTTATATTTAATAATCAAAAATTGTTCGAGTCTTTAATCATTTTTATATGTAATTCATAAACTAGTACCAAATTGATTATAATGTAAAGTCAGACTTAAAGTATACTTTGCAACTTTTTTATGTTACACAATAATTTTGCTCATAGTTACTTCCTTAATCCAACTATATTATCTCCAATGTGTATTTAACATCTCTTTATCATCTCCTGCCTCCATATTGTTTCTACTTTCCTGACACACTATGGTATGAATTCCATATTCCACAATAACTTCTGAAACAGCATGCAAGATATCTACAAAGGAGACGGTGTATATATATTTTTTGACTCTGCATTGGTACCTACATATTGCTACTTAAATAAAAAAAAACAAAAAAAAACTACAAAATGAACAATCAATAAACATACAATATTTAAAAAGTCTATCATTCTTGTTTCCTCATAGTACGCTCCCCGGACCGCTTTCCGGTGCGCGTACCGGGCGCACTACACGCAAAAAAAACGTTTTTTTTGTTGTTTTTTTTTGCCCCGCGGGGCCCTTTTAAAGCCTCCACATCAAACCTAGGGGGTCAGTGAGGATCTACTATGCCCCCTTATGGTCATTTCCCCCTTTGTTTTGGCCTCCTCTTGTCTCTCGATCCTACCAAGAGACAAGATGGCGGCCGCCCCGGACTGTTTAGAATGCTGACAGACACCGGAGAGCCAATCAGCTTCGCTTCGCGAAGTTCCGTTACGCGTCAGGTACGTGAACCGGAGCGCTACCCGGAGCGCTGTCACAGATATATATTTTTTTGAACGTTAATTTATCAAAATCCACTGGAGCAAATATATTGAGACCTAGCAAAGGCACATCGGGCTACCAGTCCCTACAATTTTGCCAAGTTTCGTGCAAATCCATTCAGCTGTTCGAGCTAAAAGTGAGGCCAACCGCCCTATGGAAATTAACATGGGAAAAACGCATTTTGGGACCCCCCTTTTTTCTCAGCCCCCCCTTGACGAAACCCCCCCAAATTTTCAGGGGCTGCTCAGAAACGCAATGTGCCATTTTCCTGAAAATTTCAGCCAATTCCGTCCACAAACGCCAAAGTTATTAGACATAGAATTTTCAAAAATCCCATAGAGAAAAAATCATATATATATATATATATATATATATATATATATATATATATATATATATATATCATATATCATCAGCAGACTACAAGGACCATGAGGCACTGCTGCATTAGCACAACCCATCCAGGGGCGTGCCTTCACCTTTCATTAAGGCCCGTCCTGCTGCTCACCTGTTAATCATCGTCACCCTCTGAGGAAGAAGGCAGACGCCTTCGAAACGCGTCAGGGACTTGGGCGAAACAGAACTGAATTGAAGTCTCCCTGTTTGTCAAGCTATTCAAGCTTCTTTGTGGTTGGAATAAAAGCCTTGTCAAAGCAGCCCCGCGAGTTCGGCTTGTGTTCTTGGACACGCGAGCTTTCATTTTTGGACGGCCCCATCACCTTCCCAGCCGCACCCGCCACAAGAGTGCCAGCGCCTTGATGGGGAAACGGAGCGTCGCAGGGCAACTGCATTGCGCCTAGCACCGCCAGACATCGTCGAGGGAGGAGTCCTGACAGGACGAGCATACAGCTCGTTGGTTTTACGGTATTTACCGTTTTCCTGCTCATCGACCAAAACGCTGCCTGGCTGGCGAGGGGCTTCTAAGCGAGACTTTGCCACCACAGTTGACAGAATGGGAGAGTGACGCAATATGCGGCAAAAAATCATCAGCAGGACTACAAGGACCATGAGGCACTGCTGCATTAGCACAACCCATCCAGGGGCGTGCCTTCACCTTTCATTAAGGCCCGTCCTGCTGCTCACCTGTTAATCATCGTCACCCTCTGAGGAAGAAGGCAGACGCCTTCGAAACGCGTCAGGGACTTGGGCGAAACAGAACTGAATTGAAGTCTCCCTGTTTGTCAAGCTATTCAAGCTTCTTTGTGGTTGGAATAAAAGCCTTGTCAAAGCAGCCCCGCGAGTTCGGCTTGTGTTCTTGGACACGCGAGCTTTCATTTTTGGACGGCCCCATCACCTTCCCAGCCGCACCCGCCACAAGAGTGCCAGCGCCTTGATGGGGAAACGGAGCGTCGCAGGGCAACTGCATTGCGCCTAGCACCGCCAGACATCGTCGAGGGAGGAGTCCTGACAGGACGAGCATACAGCTCGTTGGTTTTACGGTATTTACCGTTTTCCTGCTCATCGACCAAAACGCTGCCTGGCTGGCGAGGGGCTTCTAAGCGAGACTTTGCCACCACAGTTGACAGAATGGGAGAGTGACGCAATATGCGGCAAAAAATCATCAGCAGGACTACAAGGACCATGAGGCACTGCTGCATTAGCACAACCCATCCAGGGGCGTGCCTTCACCTTTCATTAAGGCCCGTCCTGCTGCTCACCTGTTAATCATCGTCACCCTCTGAGGAAGAAGGCAGACGCCTTCGAAACGCGTCAGGGACTTGGGCGAAACAGAACTGAATTGAAGTCTCCCTGTTTGTCAAGCTATTCAAGCTTCTTTGTGGTTGGAATAAAAGCCTTGTCAAAGCAGCCCCGCGAGTTCGGCTTGTGTTCTTGGACACGCGAGCTTTCATTTTTGGACGGCCCCATCACCTTCCCAGCCGCACCCGCCACAAGAGTGCCAGCGCCTTGATGGGGAAACGGAGCATCGCAGGGCAACTGCATTGCGCCTAGCACCGCCAGACATCGTCGAGGGAGGAGTCCTGACAGGACGAGCATACAGCTCGTTGGTTTTACGGTATTTACCGTTTTCCTGCTCATCGGCCAAAACGCTGCCTGGCTGGCGAGGGGCTTCTAAGCGAGACTTTGCCACCACAGTTGACAGAATGGGAGAGTGACGCAATATGCGGCAAAAAATCATCAGCAGGACTACAAGGACCATGAGGCACTGCTGCATTAGCACAACCCATCCAGGGGCGTGCCTTCACCTTTCATTAAGGCCCGTCCTGCTGCTCACCTGTTAATCATCGTCACCCTCTGAGGAAGAAGGCAGACGCCTTCGAAACGCGTCAGGGACTTGGGCGAAACAGAACTGAATTGAAGTCTCCCTGTTTGTCAAGCTATTCAAGCTTCTTTGTGGTTGGAATAAAAGCCTTGTCAAAGCAGCCCCGCGAGTTCGGCTTGTGTTCTTGGACACGCGAGCTTTCATATATATATATATATATATATATATATATATATATATATATATATATATATATATATATATATATATATATTTCGTTTTTGGGGGTTGACTTCCCAACTCCCACCTTTTTTTATCCACTAACCTCCCTATGGCTCTACCCCTATAGCCTAATGCCTTACCTTCATTTGCCTGTACCCTCTATTACCCTCACCCATCCCTTAGCCTTTACCAATCCCTTAACACATAGATACATACCTGCGTGGTAAAGTACCAAAAAGGGGTATGTGTGGTACTCAGCTGCAGGGTAACGTCCTGTGTGTAATGACTGGACTGCAGGTTAGAGACTGCACACTAATCAGAACTATTGATAACTCTGCATTTTAGAGAGGGGCACTGCATTAGACCTCTTGCTAACTGTTCCTTCAATGAGTGTTACTGCACAGCACCTAATGTAGGATCCTTCCTCCAAGCAAGAGACACTGCTTTGCATCAGTTGATACCTCCTGAGAAGGTGCACCACATTAAACCTAATGATAAACATAAGTCAAAGCAAGGGTGGAATGGGAATGTCCCCATTGTAGTTGGATGTGTATCCATGCCCTGAGTTACATAACCACCAGTGAATCTGACATCCTGCCTTTTTTTTCTTCCGAGCACCCATTAAAGCTTGAGCATGAAATTGACACAGAAGATCAAGCGCTTGGCTTTGAGGTGAAGCTGGGAGCATCAAAACCATGTCACTTTGGCAACACAAGACTATCTGTGCCCCTGGGATGTACAGTGAGCAGTGGTGGCAGCATACCGTTTTGAATCATTACAATGGAGCAGGCCTTTCCTGCTCCAAGAAATAAGCATGATGCCTACCTGCCCACTAGTATAAAGATCTGTTCATGTGTAATTCCCAGTACCAGTGCCAACATCCACATGTGAGTGTCAAGTGCATATTGTTTGCATGGTGCTTGCTATTAGGACTCCCTGATAGCTATAAGTGTAGGTATGCTATAGGCCAGTGTGATCAATTTTGGCTGAATCTTGAATTTGACATGTGTTAGAACTTGGGTGTATATTTGTTAGAGGTATTGACCCTGTCTAAACAGGAACCCCAATCCAAGTCAGGGCCAGTCAGATTTGCACTATCAATTCTTCTTCCCTATCTTGGCAAGATCCTTGAAGCCCATGTCACCTTCTGCCTCTCTACTTACATCGAGGAGAACGGCCTCTTGGCATCCCATCAGGCGAGTTTCCGCCCGGGCCACTCCACGGAGGCAGTGGTCCTTGCAGTCTTGGACGAACTCAAGGGGAAGGCCGACTCTAACCTCCCCCAAGCCCTGGTCCTACTCGATCTGTCTGCTGCATTTGACACGGTTGACCACTCCATCCTTCTCGACCGTGTCAGCGCAGCGGGCATTCGGGGCGCGGCCTTCTCTTGGCTCGCGTCATTCCTTCGGGACAGGTCCCAGGTGGTTCACCTCTCCGGCTTTTCTGCCCCTCCCCGCCCGGTTACTTGTGGCGTTCCCCAAGGTTCCTCTCTTTCCCCTCTTCTTTTCAATCTTTATATCCATCCCCTCATCACTTCCCTTCTCGAGCTGGGGGTCTCTGTGTACAACTACGCAGATGACCTCCAGCTCGTTTTCGACCTTTCTTCTACCCCTGATTCTCTCCCTAAGTTTTGTTCCACCTTAGTTTTTATTTCTGAGTGGATGAGCGCTAACCACCTGAAGCTCAATCCTGACAAGATGGAACTTGTCCTCACTGGTGGTCCCTCGAACCCTTGGTCTCCTGCACACTGGCCCCTCTCTTTTGGTCCCCCCCATTTGCCCGCTTCCTCTGTTCGTACCCTTGGTATCAAAGTCAGCCATGACTTATCCATGCATAATCAGATCAGTTCCGTCGTGTCTTCCTGTTTTCTCTCCCTCCGTCTTATCCGGAAAATTTCGCGGTTCTTCTCCATCGACGCACTCAAAACCATAGTCATGGCCCTTGTCACCTCCCGCCTCGACTATGGGAACGGCCTGTACGTGGGAATACCCGCCTACGAAACTCGCCGACTCCAGGCCATTCAAAACCAAGCTGCCTGCCTCATCCTCTCCCTCCCTAAATCCTCTCATATCACCCCTGTTCTCAAGTCCCTTCATTGGCTCCCTGTCCGTTTCAGATCTTTCTTTAAACTGGCCTGTCTAGCCTTTCGGGCTCATTCCCGCTCTGCTCCCCTGTTCATCACCTCTCTCATCTCCTCTCATGCCCCCAGCCGCACTCTTCGTTCCTCTTCCCTTTCTCTTCTGCATATCCCCCGCTTCTGTAAATCCAGAACGGGGGGTACCCGATTCTCAGTCCTGGCCCCCCAGTTCTGGAATAGTCTTCCACTCTCCATTCGCTCTATCCCCATCTACACCCACTTCCGCAAAGCCCTCAAAACCTTTCTTTTCTCTCAGGCATTCCCCTCTTAGTCTCCCTGGGTTCCCTCTGTGAGCTTTGATCAGGTCCCCAGCGCCAGGAAGGCGCTTGGCCGCAGTGCGCTCTACCAAATATTTTTTTCATTTCATTTCATTTCAATTAACCTGTGATCACACTCTGGTAGCTTGGCTCAGAGCAGGCAGGCTTAACTTAAGAGGCAATGTGTAAAGTATTTGTGCAACACTTCAAACAGTAACACAGTGAAAACACCACAAAAAGACTCCACAGCAGTTTACAATAATAGATGCTATTTTTATAAACCAAACAAAACCAAATCGCCAAGAATCCATAAGTAGAAGTTGTGATAGGATTTAAAAAAAATTAAAGGTAAAAATAGCGATTAGAAGCAATTAGCGACTATGGGGGTTATCTGGTCTTGCTGGATCAGGACAAACTCAAGAGTTCAGGCCAACTACGATGGAGCGGGGGCCGGATACAGGAGCCACGCAAGACTCAATTAACAAAGTACCTTGATCCTGATCGCAACAGTGAGATGCGTTGTAAAGCAGAGCAATGTGTCGGTGTCAATCCTGCAGTCGAGGTGAAGCATTGATTTTCTTCATGCACTGGTGGCCATGCAAAAGTTCTGAAGATGATGCACTGAGCCGAGAGGCACTGGATCCAAAGACGATGTGCTGGGTTTCCCCATGCAGTGGAGGGAATGCGTCGATCTTTCCACACCGCTTCAGCGACGATGTGTTGGTTATGATGTATCGGTTCTTTAAGGCTATGCATTGGTTCCGACTGACACCGCAGCAGGGACGATGTGTTGGTTATGATTAGGGCTCCCGGTTTTATGGTATTTATTTTTTCAACATTTCAGTCTGTATTTAACCATATTTATTTTTCAGTCACTTTATCTGTATTTATCCACATTTATTTTTGACGCATGAAAAAAAAACGCTAACGCTAGTATTTTTCCACATGTATTTAAGTTGACATGCACACTTGCACTAGGTTGTTATAGCTGTTTTTTAAATAAATTGGAGCCTATGCTAAGTGCACTTTACCTATTGGGAGTACATTTCTTACCTGTCATCTAGGAAAAGCAGCATGAATTAGTGTTTTGAGTAGGTCTCATTTGCGCAGCTGTCTTGCAAAATGTCAAAGCATTACACCTCTTTTATTCACATTTAATCAACCCTCACCGAGAGTGTCTGCTCGAAGAATATAAGATCATTCTTAATGTGAATTAGAAGACGACCTACCCCAGGAGGCATTGTAAATTGCCAAAATAGCAAAAGAATCCAGCATCTTCATCTGTACAGAATAGTGCTTTGATATGGACACTATGGAGAAAATGTAGAGCACAGGTGGTGCAACAGTAATTTCTGTTCTTGTTTTTATTTTTATTTAAGTAGCACTTAAATAGAAAAATGAAGTCATGCTAACTGACTTGCTCACCTCTCTCTCAGCCTCACTGCCCAAATGCATAGTCACTGAGAGATGCAGCCAGGCGTTATGCTAATTGTTGTTGGAGGCATTTCTGCCCCTGTGCTCTGCCACATCAACCTCTTTCATCCTCCCATACAAAAAAAAGGTTGCTGGAGCTCCAGCGATGTCCTGGGGTGTTTTCACACCTCTTAATGGACATCAGCTGCTTGCACTGCTCCAACAATTATCTTGCATGAACTACCGCTGTGGGGGGTGTTGGAGTGTCTCTACAGACACGGTGCTCCCAGTTTCCCCGGCTCTGGAGCAGTTTCAGGGAAGCAGTTTCCAGTTTCTTTTGGCCGCCCCTGTACACCTCTGACTCGGATTTTACAGAGGAGAACAGAGGCAGGAAGAGCATTGGTTTTGTTTGTATTTTCATGTTTTTATATATAAATACAGACAAAAATCAAAAGGTTTTCCATCTGTATTTATATGTAAAAATCTGTTTAAATGGAAAACCGGTAGCCGTAGTTATGATGTATCGGTTCTTTAAGGCGACGCGCTGGTTCTGACCAGATTCTGGTCTGGCAACAGCGACGATGCATCAGTTCTGTTACAAGCAGACAGGAGGCGTTAGTTTGACATGAGCTAGTACCTGGGTCCACTTCCAATGGAACAGGAGCAGATGGGAAGATTTTCATATCCCCGAGCTTCAAAAACAGGAGGCAAGCCAAAAAGCCCTTGAAGATCACTCTGGGCTCAAGCAAAGTCCCGTTCTTCCATAGCAGGGTCAGAGAGAAGCAGGCAGCCGGGCAGCACAGCAGAAAAGCTGTTCTTCCAGAGCAGCAGTTCAGCAGAGTTTCCTTGTAGCAGCACATCAGTCCTTCTTCCTGACAGAGTTTCTTCACAGGTCCAGAAGTGTCTGATTTATTGGGGCCAGAGACCCTGTACTTATATCCAGCTGTGCCTTTGAAGTGGGGGCTGCTTCAAAGAAGGGTCTTTAAAGTGTACACAGGTCCTTTCTTCTTAGTCCTAGTTCCAGACTCACTATAGCAGGGTAATCAACCCTTTGTGTGGGGACAGGACACTGCCTATTCAGGTGTAAGTGTCAGTTCCTTGCTCTCATCCTGCCCAGGATGAGCCATCAGGATGCAGATGTTTGCTAAGAAACTCTATCCTTCCTTTGTGTGTGGCTGTGTAGAGGTAATGCAGAAAGTCAAGCTGTCACCCACTCCAGACATGTATGGGAGACCGGCTACAGGCACACATAGCTTTAAGAGCAGAGAAATGTTTACTTTCTAAAAGTGTTATTTCTAAAATAGTAATGTTAAATCCAACTACTCCAGTAAAGAGGGTGAATCATACCCATTCCAATGGTATAAAACACGACAGAGCTACTACTTCTCAATCAGGAATTACAGCATAAATGTTTAATAAGGAATTCCCAGTTTTAATCTATGAAAGGAGTAGTGGTTGGTGATTAGTTCTTCTTGACCACTGCTATTTGGGTATTGGTAGGGGGAGTGGGCATGTCAGCAAGCACAGTAGTTGGTGGAATAGACCAGTCTGAGAGCGGGGTTTGATCCTTTTGTCTTACCCTGACAGGTCCTTTCAGGAAGATTGATGACAGCCAACTGTAGAACTTCACACCACTGGGCTCTTGATATGGGTACTCCTGCTTGGTCCCAGCATCATCAATACGTTCTGTGAAAGCCATCACCTTACACAAAGAAGTGTCAGCAGTGCAAAAGGAATATGAAGTTCTGAAAAGGAAGTACCCCAAACCTCTTCCCCCACCCCAGACATGTATGGGAGACCGGCTACAGGCACACATAGCTTTAAGAGCAGAGAAATGTTTACTTTCTAAAAGTGTTATTTCTAAAATAGTAATGTTAAATCCAACTTCTCCAGTAAAGAGGGTGAATCATAACCATTCCAATGGTATAAAACACGACAGAGCTACTACTTCTCAATCAGGAATTACAGCATAAATGTTTAATAAGGAATTCCCAGTTTTAATCTATGAAAGGAGTAGGCCTCACAGTAGTGAAAATGAATTGGTGTGTTTTTTTACTACCGGGACATGCAAAACTTAACAGTACATGTCCTATTTTTTAGTTACACAGCACCCTTCCCTATGTGCTACCTAGGGCCTACTTTAGGGGTGACTTACGTGTAATATAAGAGGAGTTTAAGGTTTGGCAAGGGATTTTAAATGCTGAGTGAACATGGCAGTAAAACTGCATGCACAAGCTCTGCAGTGGTAGGCCTGAGACATGTTTATAGGGTTACTTGCGTGGGTGGCACAATCAGTGCTGCAGGCCTACAAGTAGCATTTAATTTACAGGTCCTGGGCACAGGTAGTGCACTCTGCAAGGGGCTTGAAGATTAATTAAATATCCAAATTGTGGATAAACCGAAGTTACCATGCTTAGCAGAGAAGCACATGCACTTTAGAATTTGTCAGCAGAGATGAAGTGCTCAGAGTCCTAAGGCCAACAAAAGAAATCAGCATGAAGAGGTGGTAAGCAGCACTCTAAGGTTGACAGGTCGAACAACATGGCACAAGACAGAGTTGTTGATACTGCTTTCCCAGACAGTGGAAGTGTATTGCTTGCATCCCTCATTTGGAGGGTGTAGCCTCCAACGCAGAAATGTGGAAGGATGATGACAATACAGCCCTTAGAAATTCAATGTGATATGTTTAACAAGTGGTTGGTGATTAGTTCTTCTTGACCACTGCTATTTGGGTATTGGTAGGGGGAGTGGGCATGTCAGCAAGCACAGTAGTTGGTGGAATAGACCAGTCTGAGAGCGGGGTTTGATCCTTTTGTCTTACCCTGACAGGTCCTTTCAGGAAGATTGATGACAGCCAACTGTAGAACTTCACACCACTGGGCTCCTGATATGGGTACTCCTGCTTGGTCCCAGCATCATCAATACGTTCTGTGAAAGCCATCACCTTACACAAAGAAGTGTCAGCAGTGCAAAAGGAATATGAAGTTCTGAAAAGGAAGTACCCCAAACCTGTTCCCAAACTGTAGACAGTGGATGATCGTCCCCTATCTAAAAACTCAGTATAAAAGAGGGACTCAACTTCCTACTTGGTTCAACTTCTAAGGTGCGTCAATGACTAAGGACGGGGGTACTCTGCATAGTACTTGAGCTGCTTGATACAAGGCATATATTGCTGATAGTCTGTCGCCGCGAGGGGAGGGATCATCATCTGAAACAATGTGCTTTCTCAAGAAGCTCTGGGTATGCTTCAGACCTGGGCTTCAACTTGCTTGCTGAGAGGGCAAAGGAGAGGGATTTGTCACACTAAAGCGCCTGCTCGAGGAGGAGAAGTGCAGCTGCTGTGTCCAGAAGAGAGTGGGCCCAGAAGAATCAGTTTGACTCAGTGAATGTGTCAGAAACAACCTGGGTAAATCCGAAGGGTTCTTGACCTCCATATCCAGCCAAAAACTATGCTTGGCACTGAGGAGATTCATGTTAGCACTCACTTCTGTGACCTCCATGGAAGAAGCCACAAAAACGGTGCAGACTTTAACTTCGCCATGTCTAAACTCTGCATCTCAGTGCCTGAACCAGAAGGAGCTGACTTTGCTCCATATGTGGTGACGGCTGTGCGCCCTTTGCCGAGATACTGTCCACCAACGCAGAGCAAAGGAGGCTGTGCCACTAAGACAAGCTCTGGTGATCGCAGCTGAAGCACAAATACATAGACACAATGGAACAACCCAACCCCACATCGATGACCAAGTAACAACAACATCTGAGAACAGTAACTGTGAACTTTCTTAAAAGAATTGCATGTGTCGCTCTCTGGAGCATTTATTTGACCGGAAGGGATTATTCCTTTCCCTCAACTACGCACCACTGGGCTCTTCACACTCTTGTCAAATCTCAAGCAGAGCGCTTTCTCACATCTTATGAAAAATAGTTTCTAACGCGTACCTCAGATAAAGCTTATCTCAGAACTTTATATGATGCTGCTTGCTAGACATACACACACATACAATTCTGGTTGGGCACAGTGAGAGCGAGATTTAGGTTGGGCCCTCAGCCACAAGGAGTGGGAGGGGGTGTACTACAGGGCCCGTTACTCAGCACGAAATATGGATTTAATCGAGACTCTGACAAAAGTGACCACATACTGGTACTATACGGCGACCGCCTCCACATGATGGACACCCGACAAAGCGCGGAATTCTGGTGGGGCTGTGGGAAATGTGGCACGTTAGTACACCTTTTATGGGACTGTTGCCAACTACACCGCTACTGAACCCAAGTCCATGACGAAATTGACAAACACCTTGATACTCAACTCCCGAGGGTCCCTATGTCCTCTTAGGCCTCCTAAATCCCCTGACATACCCGCTTAAATCTAGACGGGCCGCCAGATTGCGATAGCTTTAGGTTCAGCTACACAAAATATTCTGCTTCATTGGCGTACCACCCATATGCCCACTTTCACAGGTTGGTTGCAGCGCTTGTGGCAGGTCCTAGGGATGGAAAAGATGACCCTCACACTAGCTGGGAAGGGTTCCACATTCGATGACCTTTGACAACCATTCCTCAACCTTTTGGCCTGCGAAATTGAGAACCAGCATGTCCAAGTAACCTCTGTCCATTGCGCCTTTCGGCACCTTCAACTGTAGCAACCCCAGAAGCACTGCTATAAGGGGCGATACAGATCTGTTTCTCTTTTGCGCTTTGCTTGGTAGACGAGGGCCAGGGTGGGGGAGGAGGGGAGGGTAAAATACGTTTCATTATTATTATCCTTGTTATTGTGGTACTGCTTATCTTCTCTTTTATCAGCACGTTTCCAATCAGCATCTCAGAGATGATGTATGTATAGCCAAGTTGGTCCTTTCTTTGTTCATAAATTTAATAAAAAGATTTAAACCTAAAAGAATTACATGATGGGACTATTTAATAACACCTGCATAACTGCCTGGCCAAGAGATTGGACTGACTTACAGGTCACAGAATGATGGAAAGCTGTTCCTTTTTGCCTCTGTTTTGTGCACATGTGCCTAAATCAAAGCTTTGCTGCTTTATTATGTAGTATACCATTTAGATTGCTTAGTGATCACCCCAGTATTGCTGCTTCTTCCTTGTGTACCATATTATATTGTGATATGATTAATGTACTCTTACAAAAAAGAAAAGGACTTGGGTTAGGCATTTTCTAATTCGGATTGTTGTGTGACTATTCAGTTCTGAGCGGCATATTTACAAGTCCCTTGAGCCGCCAGTGCGTCACTTTGTGTGACTCACCGGGCGGCGCATTCTGCTGCCCCATATTTAAAAGGACATGTAAAGCCACCCTGCATGGCTTTTTGTGTCCTTGGAAAGATGGCCCCTTTTCACACAAAACTATGTGTAAATGGGGCGTGCCATGGGTTTTGTTGTGAGTGTTCTCACACAACACCCATGGCTTCTGCCACATTACTAGATTGTCAAACTTTTGTAAACCTGGGAATACGTCAGAATGCTACGCCTCCCCAGGGGATGCTTAGGAAGCGCAATGAGGAGAAATGAAAACATTTCTCCTCTTTTTTATCTCTTTCCATGCTTGCTGCATTCTGCAGTACACATAGAAAGAGGAAATCCCCTCTGTGATTGTTTTTATGCAGGAAGGTGTATCTTCCTGCACTGAAACAATCTCCCCTAAAACGCAGGTATCCTTGCAGTATGGTGGAATGGTGCCTCCATCAGCGCATGGCAGCCAATTGTGCAACAGCGCTGGGGAGAGCAAAGGGATCTGTCATCATCATAATATCTTTATTCGGCCATTTGTAAAAAAAAAAGCCATCAAAGTACACAAGGAATAAAACATAAATATATCTACAATTAAAAATAGTATTAAACCATTGCAATCTCAAATACAAATGACATCTTGAATCATTTTAAGGACATAAAAGCATGTACCAACAATCTAATCATGCTAGGGGAAGGGCACAATGCAGTCACCAATCATATGAAAACTAAACTATTGAGTCAGCTGTGGATGTGAGATACATATATATCATAAAAAGATAGGTAAAAAAGGTTCGAAAATAGTGTCATAATTAGCATAGACATTTTTTTACGAATCAACCAAAAAGATAACAGAAAACAACTAAGAGAAAACACAATTGGTCCAGAAGTGTCTGTTTTTAAAATTCTAAATGCAATCTGGTACTTCCTAATACTCAAGTTAAGGTCTAATCCATATCCTACGTACCTGCCTACACTTGGAACAAACAAACAAAATATGTTCTTCGGTTTCGGCAGCTGTGCAGCATGCCCGGCAGGTTTCTATAGTTAGGTCATTCACCTCTTTCCCCGGAAATTTCAACAACAGATTACCATACCTAAACCTGATATACACGCTTTTAGCGAGTGAGGGCGAGATCAGGTCAAGGAACGGTTCAAATAGGGATCAAGATTTTATGATTAGGAAGTTTGTAGTTAGCTGACCGGTAGTTGGGTTATTCATACAGTGCTGGCCCACCACCTTACAGTAAGTAGCTTTGAGAGACAAAATATTACGACTGGTGGCCCTTTCTGGATACTCCCATAAGCCCATTAAGTTCAATAGCTTGCACCACTTAGCAATGTGCTTGAACCGGGGAAGTTGTTTAGCCCCGTTGAGCGCCAATACCTCCCGAAGAGAATTACAATATTCAGTTAGTTGGGGGGTAGTCCATAGACGCAACCAATAGGTTAAGGGTTTAAGGGCAGCCAGATCACCAATTCTTTTTAGCCCAAGTTAAAAAAAAAAGTAGAATAAGTGGTGTTGTGACAGGTAGTGCGATCAAAGCCCTGGCAAAGTTGTTCTCAAAAGTCGTTAACCGATTTACAGAAGTGAACCTCCAGGTCTCCGCTCCATACAGAGCTCTATTTTGGGCCTTTGCACGGTATATTTCAAGCGCTGGGGACAGGGGTTGTGTGTAGGATTTTAAAAAAAATCTTAAAACTGATTTCGATCTCTGACATAAGGTTAAAAGACTCTTCCGCAGCTGATATTCCCAACTAAATGACTCATTTATGCCAATGCCCAAGTAATCAAAATCTTTTACTCGATCCAGGGGTTCATATTTGATCTTGACCTGTCGTATGGCACCACTTGATTTACCGAGCACCATAAATTTTGTTTTCGTGGTATTCAGTTCCAGCCTCCTCTCCTTACAGAAGCTCAGGAATTTATCCAATAGAACTTGTAAACCTATAGGAGTAATGGATATTAATAAAGAATCATCAGCAAACAGCAAAAGGGGTACTTTTTCATTATTCAATGAAGGGGCGCCATTTTTACAATCCAATAGACAACTCACCACATTGTTAATATACAGAGAAAACAATGTGAGGGCAAGGACACACCCCTGACGCACCACACGTTCAATTGGAATCCTCCCTGTCAGTTCCCCATTTACCCCCCACCTAATCTGGGCATAATTGTCCTTATGCAATCAAACAAGCACAGACACCAGGTCAACCGGGGCACCTTGATCAAGCATAGTCTTCCACAGTAGGTTACGTGGTACCAAATCGAATGCAGCTCGCAGGTCCACGAAAGCTACATAAATCCGCTGTTTCATAAGTAGCACGTACTTCCATGCTAACAGAGAAAATCTAAAAGCTTGGTCGCACGTGCTAATTTTTGCGCGGAAGCCAGCTTGGGCTGGGGACAGTATCATCTTTTCATCCATCCAGTCCTGGAGCTTATCTAAAACTTGTCTAGCAAAAACCTTCGGTAGGTTGTCAATCAAACTGATGGGTCTATAATTAGAGGGGATAGCAGGGTTACCCTTTTTAAAGATGGTTATTACCTCTGCCCCCCTCCAAGTTTCAGGATTATCACCACCAGCTAAAATACAGTTAGATAAGAGGTTAATGTATGATGCCCATATTGCAGGTTCAGACTTATACAAGTCCCCAGGTATCAGGTCGGGTCCCGGGGCTTTACCTGTTTTTAGTTTCTGTATTGCTGACAAGGTATCCTCAAGGCTGAAACCTCTTGGGGGATTATGTGTGGGCCCATCAGAAGCAATGACGTCTAAAGACGGCACTGACTGATCAGCATAGGCATCTATAATGACCCTATCATCAGAGTATAAGCCAGAGAAATTTTCCACCCAAACCTCCGGCTGGATATGACTATTAGAAGTGGAATACTCCGCAGTACCATTACACACAATCAACCAAAACTTGCGGGAATCTCTTGCCTTTGCTGCTAAAACTAAATCATTCCAATTGGTGTCAGCGTAATCGCGTTTGCTTTACATAGAGTGGCTTTATATTTGTTGCAGGCAAGAATTAAATCCGATCTAGAGCGCCCCCTGACTGCTAATTGTAGTGCCTTCTTGGTCAAAGGGACCTGTCATATCGATGTGGATATGACGCATCCCTTTGCTAGAATAAACGCGGTGCGGCGCAGCCAAATGACTTGCGGCACTGTGCTGCATTACTTTGTCATAAATAAGTCCCTGAGTCTCTACCCCTACACTACCTCCCGGAGATCTGGGATGCTGTCATGAGAGTCAAGTGCGGCAGAGCTCAGTTGGCAGTGCCATAGAGGCACATACGAAAGGACATCAGTGGTAAACAGACCCAACCATCAGCGTTAGGTCCCAGTAACCCCTTTATGCAGCCCCCAGACTGGTTCTGTGGGGGCCGCAAAATTAGATCTTTACTTGGCTTCTACCAGTTGCACGTTGATGACACTCAGATATTATTATCCATCCAACTTTTTCTCCACGTCTGCATTCTCAGATATTAGACGGATTTGTACAATTTATCACTGGTTGGTTTTACTCTTCTTTATGCTGAGCTCTGCTCATACAGAAGTTCTATACTTTCCCTTCTCCTTCTCCAGAACTCCCCCCACTCCTAGCTCCATCTGTTTCCCACAGGACTTGCACAGTTTCATCACTTTGGTCAGAAAACTAGGTGTACTTTTTTCACCTTCTCATGTGTATGGAAACTTTCATTATCGCCACTGCAACAAGATATCAAATCCTATATATACGCATTATCCCTCCTCATATCTGCCTGCACACTTCCAAAGTACTGATTAACTCACTGGTTATTAACAAACTGGATTAGTGCAATAGTTTATTAGTGGGTCCAGCCCTTCTCTGCCTTTAAACTTTGCTATTAGAGAACTTTTCAATCTCCCTAGAAACACACCCACATCTTCACACCAACAGGAAGCTGGCAGGCTCTCTGCTACGAAGAGAGCTCTCTAAAAATTCTTAATACTGGTCTTCAAAGCCAGACATGGGCCAGCCTCAGTCTACCTCTCAGAGACCGTGTCCCAGTATAGCCTCTCACGCAACTTAAGTTCAGCCAACCTGTACCTCCTAACACCACCAACTCCCCACCTCCCATCAGTCTTCTGATCCTTCAACCTTATTGGACCAGCTCAATGAAATGCTCCACGCTGAACATCAGTGGCAGGCCAATATTACAGGACTTTAAATCTGAGCTCAAACCACATTTCTTGAAACTTGAAGGTTATATAGAGCAAGTATTACCAGGCAGGGTCCTCACACAAACATTCTGACCGCTGGTTTCTGCTTGTGATTGCATATGCGTAGCTTGGCAGTATTCCAGATACCTGTTTGTCCTTGCTGTTCTCATTCCCAAACAGCTGATGCCGCAGTGAATAGGTTAATCTGAGCTGTAAAGTCATGTTGATTATCACACATATAATAATTTTGAAATGTGGAATATATGGTGCCCGAGTTTTACAGAAGCACATTTCAATACTTGTATCTACATAAATACTTTTGCCTGTAATCTCCCTCCCCATTACTGTACTTAAGAGATGCGCCTGCCAGCTGCTACTTCAATGAACATGCCAAACAATGCCCAGGATGTAGCAGGGTATACAAGGGGCTGCCAAGAGGGACTTGTGTGCGGGACTAGTTTCCAGTTGCACCTTTCCCACCCATGGAAGCAGTGGCTTCAGGCCCAGTGGATCCATGCTCTACCGGAGATCTTGATCAGGTGGTAGTTTACGGGATGGGCTTTGAAGTCCAGTGGGCCAATCAGGGACGGCAAACGGTGGAGTTGTGAGGCAGAGGCGGGCTCCTGATGAAGCTATCACTTTATCTTTTGTGTGTAATAGTATTGTTGCCCCAAAACATGACCCCAGGAAAAAAGTACATCAGTGTGCTGCAACACTGTTAGTGACAAATCTAGAAATGCAATCATGATTCATCACAAACATATATCGGTTTGCACTTTAAATACCCTGCTTGGCCCATGCAAGACAGAAGTGAGCTTTAAACTCCCCTGTCTGCTACCGCAATAAAGAACTCCCGCCTGCCTGAGAACTGGAGAAAGTCATCTCCAGCTCCTTCTTGATCGGATTTGGTATTTTGCTCCAGGGCTGGTGCTATCAGTCCAGTTGGCCAGAGGGAACAAGAGATTCCTAGGTCCTGAAAGCCAAGTTGTAGGAACCATTCTCCAACTGGGAAAAGTAGAATGGAGTCTGAGGAGTGGTTACTGAAGTTCTGAGAATTTGTCTTCCAGGTAACAGTGGTACCAGACAACCTTTCTCCCGGGGAGTACAGGGACAACCTGCCAGGCTCACCCAAAATTGAACCGACCTGGGTGCCTTTTTTTTGTGCTCCGAGCTTTTCTGAATGGGCATTCTGGACTTTGTGGAGCCATTTACAGATACGTATATCAAGTCTGTGCTACTAAATTTAAAGCAATGGCCCATGTTCGACGAGGGTTCAGATGTATGCTACATCTAGGCAATGGCCTATGTCTGACAAGGGATCAGACGCATGCCACAACTAGGCAATGGCCCATGACTGACAAGGGTTCCGATGTGCGCCATATCTAGACAATGACCCATATCTGACGAGCATTCAGATACGTGCCACATCTAGGCAACAGCCCATGTCCGCTCTAACCTAGCCTTCTGATTCCTTATGACAGTCTCTCCTTAAACAAAGAACTAAAACGTATTATGTGGAGAGGTGTCAGGATTGAAACTGGCCCAAGACGTTCCATTTTCAGAACTCAGACCTCAGGTTTGACCTAGTGACAACAGGTGTAAATTCATCTAATGTGCACCTGCTTATTCTTTTTTTTTGGTCCTCATTTTCTACCCTGGTCACGTTATAAGAATCGGTCGAGAGTGACACACTACCTCAGAAATCTGGTTTGGAGGGCATGATATGAACCTGCCTACCAATTAGCGAAGTCGAACTCTCTTAGACCCACACACAGAGACCTTCGGGGTAATGGTTTGCTGCACGGGAGTACTCACAACCTAGGCAAAGTCTAACAGGTCTGGGTTCTGCCAGCAGAGGTAGCGGGGATAACCAAAAGCAGCGTAATCATTGGACTAAACGGAAAAAACAAAACGTATTTGGTCGTTGACTATGCCCACTTTAAAAGATGCCAGAATGCTCTTTTATTTAGGTTGCCCGATCTAAGTAGATTGAGTTTCGATACCTGCAATATTGAGGCCTGCCAATCGATAAAAGATGGAGGTGCTGAGTCCTTCCATTTCATGCAGATCTCCCTCCTGGCCAAGAGAATGGCATAAAAGAGCAGGCTTTTTGAGGGACCCACGACCCCCTACGTGACTCCAAAGATAATTAAAGCAGGATTCAACATGACCGGGCAACCCAAACTGGCTGTAAGAAAAATACTGATAGAATGCCAGAAATTAGTTAAAAGTGGACATTCATAAAACATATGTAAGTCAGATGCTGCAAATGCCCCACACTTTGCACAGGAAACCGGACGGTCTGTCGAGAATTTAGAGAGCCTTTGGGGCGAATAGTAGGCCCTATGCAATACAAAAAGATGGTTTCTTCAAAGCCATGCTGGTTTAACAATTTAAACGAGGCAGTCCAAAGGCTTCCCACCTCCAGATCTGGAAAAGATGTCGCCCAGAGATTTTCGGGCAGTTGGAAGTCGCCGTCCATCTCTTCCAAAATTAAATGATACCAAAGTGATACCTCCTTTTTAGCTGGAGGTTTGTCAACAAGTTGGGATTCTATCAAAGTACCACCGCCTAGTTGGTATTTAGACCTAGGGGTGGCCTGTGAACGTGTCCAGATAGCTATTTGGATGTATTTAAATCCAGAAAGATTAGGGCCAACCATAGTACTCAAAGACTCCCATGGAATTAAAACTCCATCAAGAAACAGATCACCCCAGACTGCCAAGCCGGCTTCCCTCAAGGGCAAGGCAAGACTGTCCAGGAGCCAACCCGGGCTCCCTGGTGAATCCCATGGGGGCGCCCTTCTTGAGAAGTAACCCGTCTTTGTAATAGTATTGACCTTGGCCCATGTTCTGGCCAGGCCCTGTAGAACCTTCAGTTTAATTTGTTTTAAAAATGTAGGATTCCCAACTTAAAAAGAAACCCTTCTTGTGCAAAACCTTCCCAGCTGAGCATAGCTCTAAACATACCCCCAATCCCGCAACTAGTAGGTACTTTAAGCAACATTTGAAAGTGACTAAGTTGAAAGGCCCAAGCATATATTTGAAGGTCTGGGGCTGCTAACCCTCCCTTTTCTCTACGGCGTCTTAACTTTTTCCAAATTATTCTCGATGCTTGTTGTGCCCAAATAAAAGAATTATTATCGCTCTGTAATTTAACAAACAATAAAGGTTCAAAATAAAGAGGAATAGTATTAAACAAAAAAGTGATCTTTGGCAAGACCGTCATTTTTAAGAGATTAACCCTTCCTATGACTGATAATGGCTACAAAGCCCAGGATCTCATAAGTTGCCGACACTCCTTAGCGATGCGAGAGAAGTTAGTGTCAACAATTTTATTAATGTCCTGGACAATTTCCAACCCCAAGTATCGCATTCGTGAGCTGGGTTGAACCCCAACTAGTAGGTGCTCATGGTTCCAGGTCATATTCTCCGTTTTAGAGGCATTGACCTCATATCCGGAGATGTCGCCAAAGTTCTGAGCCAGCTTGATAACAACCGGCAGGGCAGAGCTAAGATCTGAAGAAAAAATCAGGATGTCGTCCGCGTACAGGGCTACCCTCTTATCCCAACCTCTGTAACCGAAAGACTTGATGTTAACATCGTCCCTCAGCTGCTGTGCGAAGGGCTCAATATATAGGTCGAACAAAAGAGGGGAAAGAGGGCAGCCCTTCCGTGTTCCACGCGAGATGTTAAAGGGGTCAGTCAATGCTCCGTTCACCAAAAGAGAGGCAGTGGGGTTCTGATAAAGTAGTCTCACTGCTCGGCGGAAACCTTCTCCAATGTTGAACTTAGCCAAGACCCCCGACAGGTATGACCAATTCACCCTGTCGAAGGCCTTGGTGGCATCGAGTGTGAGAACAGCCAATGGTATACAGAGATGAGAGGCAATATCAATGGCCCCTATAAGGGCGTATGTCAATTCGGAGAGTTGTCGGCCCTTAACAAAGCCTCTCTGGTCCTGGTGTGAAATACCCCCTGCAACTAAACCCAATCTATTAGCCAGGATGGAAGCAAATAGCTTATAATCGGCCTTTAGAATCAAAATTGGTCGATATGACCCGCAAGATGATGGAGGTTTGCCTGGCTTTAAGATTAAAGTTATGGAGGCGTTATCCCAGGATTTTGGTGGTGACAACCCTTGCTGAAAGATTTGATTGAATAATAAGGTTAGAAAAGGTGCAACCACGTGTTCAAGAACCCTATAAATCTCAGCAGGCAGGCCATCCGGGCCAGCTGCCTTCCCGGAACTGCTACTTTGATTAGCATTTTTAACTTCTTCCTGGTTGATCATTTGGTCTAAAGAGATAGATTGTTGTAGGGTCAGTGAAGGCAAAGAGATCTCATTTAGCCATTCATCAACAGAGACCTGATTAATAGTCTTACCCTCAGTATAAATTTCTTTGAAAAAAGATCAGAAAATTGTCCTGATGTCCTCATCTGAAGAATAAGACACATTGTCCATCTTAATTAGACTAATGTTGTATCGAACCCGATCGGTCTTAGCTTTCCATGATAAAAGCTTCCCGGCACCCTCGCCGTTTTGAAAGTGGGAGATTTTACTGATTTCCTTCCTTTGTAGGACACGGGCATTAAGCGCTGAGTCTAACTCCCCCTTTGCACGAACCAACTTGTTCTTTAGATCTTGTAAAAGAAAAGGGGAGGCAGCTGAATACAGATTTATTTCGCTTTGAAGCCTAGCTATTTCGACCTCGCTGGAGGATATTTCCATTTTATAAACCTTACTCCTATGAGAAGCCCTGCTAGTTATTTGGCCCCTAATAAAGGCCTTAAGAGAATCCCAGATTGTTACAAAGTTAGCCGAACCAATGTTGACATTCATAAAACTCTCACTTTCTTTTAACAAAAAGGAAATCTCCTCTGTAATCGCAAGCAATGAACAATCAAAGGACAAACTTCTAAGAACTGCTCTAAGCGAACCAGTCATAGCCAATGTCATCAAAACGGCAGAATGATCAGATAGATGTAAGGGGAGATACGTGATGCTCTTCACTACAATTTCCAGTGACCGGCTAATTAAAACATAGTCAATCCTGGATTGATGATGGTACTTGTAGTTGCGAAAAGAGACTCCCATTTGCCTCCCCGACCTTATTCTCCATATATCTACATAACCATATAATTTCACATTGGCCAATAGGAGAGTTCTAGACTTCGAGTGATTCAAGGCTCGGCTGCTGGGTGACTTATCTAGCAAAGGGTCAAGAACTAAGTTAAAATCACCAGCAAAGATGACAGGCTCTGGAAAAGAAAGTAAGTGAAAAAAAGAGATTCCAGGACAGAGGGATCATCCAAATTGTGGCCGTAGTGTTCTACGATAGTAATTTGCCCCCCTGCAGTGATAACTGTAGAGATAACCCATCTGCCACAGGGATCTATTAGCTTAGATATTAAACGAGCTTTCAGCAATTTTTTAAACAGAATCGCAACACCCCTATTATGGGTAGATTGCGTTGTAGAAATGTAAAAATCAACCCATGAATTTTTTATAACAAGAGCATGAAGTTCTGGCTCAGTCAAATGTGTCTCCTGGAGAACAATGACCCGCGCCTCGCAATCAGGTAGATACTGTAGCATCCTATCCAAACGGGGACTAGTACGAAGGCCATTGATATTCCAGGAGAGAAATTGCCAACTATTCATAACTGGGTTGCAAGTCACCTACTATACTACATGAGCCTGCCAAATCAGAAGGGATACCCACCCAAAACAGTAAGATCATGCCAAATACCACTTCAAAACTAAACATAAAAACAGAAGCAACCAGGAGTAAAATGAGGAACTTTTTTACTTTTTCCCCCAACAACACCCATCCACTAACCCCGTGCCCACTCCAACCCCACCACCCACCCTGGGAAACCCTTGCCCTATCAGTCCAGAACATGTCAAGAGATAGTGCCCCTCCCTCCAGGCACCCACAGAGTGTATTGTCTTTATTTTATTTTTCCCTTAAAGAATAACCCCTGGTACCCAGGAGTATACGTGATAAAAAATAAAAAAATTACCCTCTTATTGTAATTAATATTCAAAAAAAGTGTAGCCTCCATATTGTGTATATATGAATTTCCTATATTTCCTAAAAATCTTGCATTTAATTAGTGATTTTTTTTCTTTAAGTTCCTTTTTTTTATTATTATCATCTAGACACTCTCACTTTTCCTTTTTTCCTTTTTTTTTCTTTTTTTCTTAGCTAAAAAAAGAGTCAAAAACTAGCAAACCGTAAAACCCCCCCCCAAAATTAAAGAGACGGTGGAGTCATGTTAATGTATTGTATCAGAATGTGTTGGAACCCTAATTAACCCGACAACCCACCTTTGCCACCCAAGGCCAACAGCAATTCATCAGCTGCTTGTATCGATCTAACGTTGTACATTTTGTTTTGGTGCATGATCCTTAATGCAGACGGAAATTTAAGTTGAACAGTGCCTGGCTGCCTGAAGGCGTCTAATCTCCTCCCCAATTCCCACTGCTTGTCTAGTGTAGCCCTGGATAGATCTGACCTAACCTGGAAAGTAAAACCCTTATACTTTAAGGGCTTTAGTTTCAGGGCTTGTGTGAGAATCAACTCTTTAAGGCTATAGGTATGAAAATTGACAAGAATTTTCCTTGGTTTAGTTCTTTGAGGACTTTTCCTAAAGGGGTCCCTATGAATCCATTAGATGTCAACACTCAGGAGTTCTTCTGATTGCTCAAGCTCCAAAGACACCCTTAATAACATGATGACAAATTGGTTTATGTCCAAACCCTCACTTCCCTCCCGTACATTCAGAATCCGCAAATTGCAGCGCTGGGCATTATTTTCCAAGGTCTCCATTTATTCAGAGAGGAGGATCTCTTCCTTTCTAATTGCTACAATGTCAACCTTGGCCTGATCCAAGTAAAGTGAAAGTCCAGCCACTGTTTCTTCAAGGGCCGTAGTTCTAGACTTGAGACCGTCAATTTTACTATCTAGCGACTCACAAAAGCTCCTTATTTCCGCCTGGTTAGCAGCAGAGACCTCAAAACCCCTTTTTATGTCCGATGTCAGGGATAAGAACATAGATTTCAGTGAGGTTTCTGAAGAATCACCGATAATTTCCTCCTGTATACAATCAGCTCCAGTGACCTGATTCCCCAGTTGAAACTCCAACGAGTTTGACCGCTCAGGAGTCGCTGCTACAGCTGGTGTCTCTGCTGGTATCGCTGCTGGCAGCTGTAGTTGTTGTTGTTGTTGATGGGAGTCATTGACACTGTTAAGATTATTAAAGACGGGATCTTGCATAGAAGAGTGTCCTAGCAAATCAGATTCTGATTCTAATACAAATTCTCCCAGCTCAGCCTGTTCATCAAGGTTGTTCTCAGTCGGCATTACATTGGCTTTCACCGGCTGTAGCTCGCTGCTAGCAGACACAGTGCTCCTTTCAAAAGGCCTTCCCTCTATGGAAACCTCAGAGTCTATCATAACAACGGGAGGAGTAGGGATAGACAAAGGTGAGGTCAGAGAGGAAGTAACCTGAATCTCTTTAGCCAGATCTAAAATCTGAGGGACATCCTTAAAATATGATCGGAGAGAAGGTGTTATCTTTGAACCCTGCTTCGAACCAAGAATAGCAGCCTTAAAAACCTTGGAGGCCTTAGTGGTTTTTGCTGACTTACCCCCCTTAGAGTGTTTGGCTTTGACCTCAGCACAGTGAAAAGAGGACGCTTTATTAATACTGCTGCCGACCGCAGGGCTCAAACCCTGTGACCAGATAGCAATACTTGCACTGGTGCTCTTAGGTGACTGCGGTAAAGGGAAGTCCCCCTTAACAGCGTGTACAATATCAAGCGGGGGTCGCCCCTACTTTCAATCCCTCCAAGGTCCTTGATTCCTTGTGACAGCATTGATATTTTCAGTGCAGGGTTATTTTTGGCCTCTTGTTTAGCCTGTTGTTTTCCCCTTACCTCCTTAACCACAAGCAGAGAATCTGAAAGGGCTAAATCATACTGTTCCTGCCCTTGGTCTAGCTCCTGATGCTCTAGAAGCTGTTTTGTACCCACACTCACCTTTGATGTGGGGGCCCCCACCTCTTGCCGCCTGCCAATAGTTGTCAGGCTCACCTCAACTGCAGAGGAATCGATAGCGCAGCCTCGAGTGTCCCGGAGAAGACTCCGGATCTTACGCCCCCTCCTCAGCTCCAGGGAGGCTAAGTTCCAGTGCAGGAGTCCGCGCATGTAGTCCCGGCAGGTCACGCTGAGGTCCCGGCAGGTCCGCGAAAACAAACCCCAACTCCTCTAGCCAGCACATGGGTGTCTAAGGCAAGCAGCCGGACACTGAGCACGAGGAGAAAAAAAAAAACACAAGCAAGCACCCACGCCGGTGGCAACGCCGGCAGAACACGCCACAGGGACCGGCTGAACCTGCCACGGAGCTCCAAGAGGCACCGAAGAAGGAAAAAAGCCCCACAGAAAGACCCTCGAGGATAAGCTTGTTCTAGTTCAACACATTAGGGAAACTGGGCATTAACGCGGTGATCTGACATTCCGCGGATGCCGGGATATCGGGAGCGCTACGGCAGCTCCCTCGCTGCCGCCATGTTTCCCCTGCCCAGTTGCTGTACAACTAGGCAATGGCCCATGACTGACAAGGGTTCCGATGTGCACCATATCTAGACAATGGCCCATATCTGACGAGCATTCAGATACGTGCCACATCTAGGCAACAGTCCATGTCCGCTCTAACCTAGCCTTCTGATTCCTTATGACCGTCTCTCCTTAAACAGAGAACTAAAACATATTATGTGGAGAGGTGTCAGGATTAAAACTGGCCCAAGACGTTCCATTTTCAGAACTCAGACCTCAGGTTTGACCTAGTGACAACAGGTGTGAATTAATCTAATGAGCACCTGCTTATTGGTCTGTAATTAACAGCAAGTATTGAACTATAATGAGTTTGAGGAGTGGAGGACGATAGTTCTGCCTGATAATTTCCATCACCTGCAGCTTTGTGAGCCCATCTGTGGGTGCTGGTGCAGACAGTGGCTGCTGGGCAGTATCCGAAGTCGGTGCTGTCATTTATCACAGTGGGAGTTCCTGCTGATCTGCTATTAATGACCTCCTGTGACACTGGGTGACTCACTACAAAATGATGGGAGGTGGCAGAGAGGAAAACACTTCCATTGAAGGACCTACATTAATTGTACTAATCAGTATCATGTCCAATTGCAAATCATACATAACAAGTTATAAAGCACCTGTAAAACATATACTCTTGATGGTATGTTCGCATTAATGACAGCCCTGTTTTGTACAGAGAAGTAATATATGAGGAAACGTCAGTCATCAGGCGTCTTGAGTGACATCTCCGACCTTTTCTCGGACAGGTTATGGCAGGGGTCTCCAACCTTTTCTGTAGTGAGAGCTAATTCTGCTCAAGAAAAGTCCTGCTGAGCTACTAGCATATTTTATCACTGTCAAATGCTGATGATATATATTAACATTACACTATGACCACCCTAAGCACAATTATCAGTAGTAACAAAAAAAAAAATTCCAGGTGAAGTTATCAGCAGAATGCTAGGAAAACGTTTATCAATATTAAATGCTTGTAATCAAGTAAAATTCATATCATCACATGCAGTGTGCCACAAACGGTATTACCACAGCAGTAAGTCTCCCCAAATCAGATTTAAAGTGGATAATCATGTTTCATGTGGCAGACCCATAGGCCAACACTGCAGCTCCCACATGCTTCAACACCCTCCACATACTCAGCAACACCTTCAAATGTACCCACCTTCCAAATCAAGGAAGACCGTTACCCATGCACTCATCACCAGCAGGCTGGACTACGGGAACACCCTCTATACCGGAATCAACAAATCTCTACTCCACAAAGTTCAGACTGTCCAGAACGCCGCACCCAGACTCATCCTCAACATCCCACGACAAGACCACATTACCCAGCATAAACGAGCACTCCACGTGCTTCCCGTCGAAAAAAGACTGACCTTTCAGCTGCTCACACACACCTCAATAGAAGCTTTATTTCGGCCTAAACAGCCATAAAACCACAGATAAAAATACAGTACAAGCCATTTGATAAAAAGAAACGGTCATTACAATATAAAAAACAGCTGGATGGTCTAATTGAAACGGTACACAGTCAAAATATCGAGTATGAAATATCGACCTACCAAAATATCGTGTTTGAAATTTCGAAGGTGCAGAATATCGATGTCAAGAATATTGTTGGACAGAATACCGAACCTAAGGTAAGTAATATCGAAATTCTTTATATCGATGTAAGTAATATCGAATTTAGTAATATCGATAGTATATATATCGATGTCACTAATTTTGATGACACTAATATCGATATTTGTATTATTTTTTTGTTTTTTATTATGTATGTGTGATATGTTTTACTTAAGTATTTAAAATAATTAATATTATATGTGTATTTATTTTATATATTAATACATTTATTTATAAGCAAATTATATGTTTTAGTACCGGAGCGGGTTGTGGGTTTATAGCGGAATAGGGTGGGAAGTAATTTAATTATGTTAAATTGATTATTAATTAGTAGGATTTATTAATAAATTGTAATTAATTGGTAATTATTCTTAATTAATTGGTAATTCATTTTAATTAATTGATTAATTGATAAATATGTTCTGTAGTGGGTTGTGGGTTTATAGGGGAATAGGGTGGGAAGTAATTTAATTATGTTAAATTAATTATTAATTAGTAGTTATTATTAAATAATTTTTAAATAATTGGTAAATACATTTAATTAATTGGTTTTTTCGTTTTAATTAATTGATTAATTAATATATATGTATTGTAGCGGGTTGTGGGTTTATAGGGGAATAGGGTGGGGAGTAATTTAATTATGTTTAATTAATGAATAATTAGTAGGAATTATAAATTAATTTTAATTAATTGGTAATTAATTTTAATTAATTGGTAATTAATTTTAATTAACTGGTAAATAAGTTTAATTAATTCATTAATAGATAAATAAGTTTTGTTGCGGGTAGTGGGTTTATAGGGGAATATGGTGGGAAGTAATTTAAATTTAATTAAGTAATAATTAATAAATTGTTTTGTTAATAATATAATTGTTAATTAATCATTAATTGGTAATAAAATATTATAAAATGTTATTTTGTAATATTTAATTTTGGTTAAATATATTTAGCTAATCAGGTTTTCTATAATTATGTATAGGTATTGCATATGGTTTATATTTATTTAATACTTTATATATAGATATATAGATTTTTTTTGGGAAAACCTTTATTAATACTTCAACCAGTTACAAATATGGGCCTACAACCACCAGGGCCGGCCGCTAATCAGTGTCATCACAGCAAGTCAATTAGGACAAGACTCGGCCTCCCGGGAAGCGAATGTATCACAACTTCAATTAAAACTGGCTGTAGAACATACCATGCGAATGACAGGATACTAAAGGCTCCATTTTACAATATAAAAATAGAAGGATCAGGTGCCATACAATATCACAAAGTCGCATAAAGGGCGGGCAAAATAGTAGGAGTTCCACAATTGGCTCGATCTCATTTAAGACAGTGGCGCTAAGGCATACAATTCAGGATAAACAAGCATACAATCACCGTTCGCACCAGTGAAGCGCCTGCCCAATGATACTAAAATACCGTGAAAAGTATAGGCACAGATAAAAAGTCGACAGTGGACAGAAGAATAAACCCACTACGCTGACCCGAAAAAGGGAGAAACGAAAGAAAAAGCGAGGAAAGTTAAAAAAGAGAAAAAGGCCATAGAAACAAACGGAAAAACTAAATTCCCCTCACCCAACCCCCCACCCTGCACCCCTGCAGATGACTACGGCCTACCCCCCTAGCAGCGTGCCTGTCGCCCCAAAACTGAAACCCGAAATATAGGAAGAACAAAGGGAAAGAAAGAAGGGACTAAACCCCTGCCCTAAAAGGAGAAATGGAGGAGGGCTATATCATACGCATTCCCGGTCTCTCCCCGCCACCTTAACGAAGAATCCCCCACAAAGCTGACACAATCGAGCAGACCACAATAAAAAAAAATTCACCGGAGGAAACTATAGACCCCGCCCCGGTCACCGTTAACCTAGTAAAGCAATCCCATTACCGATGAAACCATAGTGTGAAACCCCAAACAACAGTCTCAGCCTTGGCCCCGTCTATCAAATTTGCTGATTCCCTCCGATAAGTAGAGCCCCATTGTCAAGTTGTCAAAATTTACACAGAAGTTGCCGAAACATGGTCTGTTAGATGGATAAAGGATGGCAAGTCCCAAAGCAGACGACCGGTTGCAACGATGCCCCTCCCCGACTCCAAGGCCAGGCACTGTCCAGTCCGCCATCGTGATGGACCAGCTGGGAAGGGGGTGCAACACAGTCCAACACAGTTCACAGTTTCGACCAAAAGTCTCTAAATCGGGAACAGCAGTTAAATTTTCCGCCAGTTGCAGAACCAAAGATTCCGACCATACAGTTGAAACGCTGATCTCCGCATGTTCGAACCGTTTCACTTCTGTAGGGGCAGGCACAGCTCCAAGCACCGGGTCTGAATGCACCGCTGGGGTAGCTGTCAGGAAGTGAACTGGCCACCGGGTCTTGGGCAGCGAGTCAGGGTCCGGTCCCGATCCTCTAATTCCATCTGCTGCCGACATTAGATTCCAGGCCTGGGCCTCCATAGTCGCCTGAAGTGCCTCAAGGGCTGCCAGGACTGACCGCAATGACGGGCCGTACTTAGCCCGCTCCGCCGGGTTCCACATAACATCAGGCATAGTGATCCCCACGGAGATGCGCCTTTCCCGGGGTAAGATTAGTCGGAGCAGGAATGAACCGTGAGGGACAGATCTTCAACATGCGTTAGTGCGCGCCAAGTCTCCAAACCCAACGGCACCGGTGATGCGAACGCCAGGCCTCCGGGTCAGGGACCCCCATCACACCGCCACGGGCGTCACTCGTCTCCTCAGCTCGGGTACAGTGTCAGGCAGCAGATCGGCAGCAAAACAATCCAAAAGATGTCGGAAGTTCCATGGACCGGACCCTGCCGCCCTCACCGGTCCGCTGTTGTGCAACTAGGACCCAGCTGGACCAACACTCGAGACCCCGGCTTCCAGACTGGGTTTGGCCGCAAATCAAACCTCGACATTACTCCACTCCACAATGTCGGAAAAATCTCGGGATTGCTCCATCAGACTGCAGAATAGTTCATACACACGGATATGGGGCGGGAAATCAGGATAGATGACAGGATCTTCGAGCGAAAGACGGAGGTCAGCGGAGCCGGGAGACTATACGACCATCTTGCTTGCTGTCGTAGCTCCTCCCCCAATACTTTATATTTTTATTATTAAAAAAAATCTTTTATTTATAAGTATGTTATTTTAACCCCTACGCTATCCAACACTTTCCCTACTGTTGCACTCTCTGGAGTGGGAATAATATTTTTTATATAGTTTCCATTGGCTTAGCCTTGCTGTGTTTAGGAGCCAAGACCCTTTTTGTTTCCTAAACTGTAGTGCGGGTGGAAGACTCGCGAGGTCCTGTAGGGCAGAGAAGCAGCTGCCTCAGGGTTATACCCTTTGTATATTACCAGGTTGTTCATGCGGTGAATTTAGTGTATTTGGGCTGTTGCAGTAGTCTCATTCTTGTTATAACTCTTTCCCTTCACACCCCAACCTTGTTTCAAACTTTTTTTATCACGTGTGTTCAGTTGTGGTATGGCTGAACAGGACACTGTAGCTTTCACAGAGGAACACATTCAGAATTTACTAAGAGATCCACCTCCTTTTGCATCGGCTACCCTCAGTCTTACGGCTAACACTCAAAACGAGTCTGAAAAGTTACTTTGATTGCGCAAAAAACAAATCAGGACGGATCTCCACGGACATTTTCTACTTCAGCATTTAAGATCTGGTACAATTCCTTCCGGCCTCCAAATCCGCAATATCCCAGTAGTGTTCACGGATGACCCTGACTACAAAAAGGGTTTTAGCGGGATAGAAACAAAGTGCAGCAGGGATTTGATGGTCCTTACAATCGAGACAGCACATAGAATCTCGGTTAAAGAATTGGAAGAAATCTCAGCGTTGGAGAAGGAAATCCAAGACAACCAACTAATAGCGGACTCTAAAGGACTGCTGGAAAAAGTGGAGAAAGAAATTGGAGAATTTAAGGACTTCACGGTAGCTCAAAAGAGCAATAAGTTCGAATTGGATAAGAAGAATTTCTCCCTGGACTCCGTCTACCCTTACCTTAGGAAAGACTTTTACTCGAGTACTGAATCAAGAAGATTTTTACAGGACAACCAAGGGCGATCACGCCGCAAGTTTGTCACATTTTCAGATACATCCTCCTCAGGGAGTGAATCAAACAACACAAACAGACCTTACCAAAACAGACAGAGTAACCAACAAGACCAACAACAAAGACAGCAACAAAACCAGATTCCTTTTTTAGGACAGGGCCAACAGAAAGGGAGAGGGCGCACACGACCGGTGCAACCATGGGAAATGAGGACACGGTCCCGATTTTACAAGAACTAAATCTTCCCCCCATATTTAATTTATCTGATAAATGCCTAACTGAAGCAGAGACATCTATCTTAACAAAAGGGTTAGCCTTTGTACCATCCAGGCCAACAGACTACGTGAGAATGAAGCTAGAAGCTCTAGAATTCTGCCGCAAGATCAGGCTTAATACATTTTTTTCGGACACTATTGAAGACCATCAACCTGAAGTGACAGGCTTAAAGAAGAAATCCACCTTTTGCCCTGTAGGTTCTAAGATTCCGAAAGAAGTCATCACATTTGAACGCACCATTCTATCCGGTATTTCATCTCTAGAGAATAAAAGAAGCTATGTCAAATACAATCTACCCAAGACCGAAAAGGAGGCATTATTCACATTAAAAAATGATAGATCAGTTGTCATAAAACAAGCAGACAAGGGAGGGGCAGTGGTCGTCTGGGATGTCAACAAATACAAAACAGAAGTACACCGACAACTGGACGATGTTACATGTTACAGACGTATTCCTAAAAATCCAACCATTGAACTCCAAAATCAACTTTTCCAATTCATTCAAAAAGGATTTGATCAAGGTTTCGTGGGCCCAAAGGAGTTGGCGTTTCTGCAGAATAAAAATCCCAGAACCCCGGTGTTCTATGTTCTGCCCAAAATCCATAAAGACGAAAACAATCCCCCTGGGCGTCCAATAGTATCTGGATGTGAATCCCTTTTCGAACCGGTAGCAAAGTACATAGACTTCTTTTTAAAACCATTCATCGACACGGTTCCAGCCCACCTCAAAGACACGACCGCGTTCCTCCAAAAGATTGAAACAGTACAATTTGATCAAAATCAACAACTAATGGTTACTCTAGATGTGGTCTCACTTTATACCCAGATCCCCCAAGACCAAGCCCTAGAGACATTGTCCTTCTTTTTGAACAAACGTGATAGACCGACTCAGGTACCCACGGAATTTATATTAGAGCTGGCAACTTTGGCTTTACAAAAGAACTTCTTTACATTTGACTCCGAGTTTTATTTACAAATAAAAGGAGTAGCAATGGGTTGTCCATTTGCTCCGGAATTAGCAGTGATGTTTATGGGCCTCTATGAGCAAAAATTCATCGAAAATGACAACCCTTTCAAGGATCAAATCTCCCACTACATGAGATACATCGACGATGTATTTCTCATATGGACTGGAAGCCTTGCAACCTTAAATGAATTTGTGGACTGGTTGAACGCAAGAAGCAATTACATAAAATTCAGCTGTACATCATCCAACGCAGCCATTACTTTTTTGGATGTTAAAATTGAACCAGTTGAGGGAGGTCTTGCCACAACCCTATTTCGGAAAGCAACAGATAGGAATAAGGCATTGCTGTACTCAAGCAATCACCCACGCAGCCTAAGACAAAACCTACCCTTCGGCCAATTCCTAAGGGTACGTAGGAATTGTTCACGCAAAGAGGACTACTTTGAACAAGCAAACCAACTCAAAGAGAGGCTCCTCCAAAGAGGTTATCCCAATAAATTACTAAAAAACTCATTGAAAAGGGCGTGGTGGATACCACGTGAATCCCTTTTGCAGAAAAAGCCTAAAGAGGAACAGAAAAGAATCGTCTGTGTGTCCACATTTTGCCCAGCTACAAACCAATTGAAGAAATTAATTACATCCAACTGGCATTTAATAAAAGATCTGCATGAGGACTTCAGAACACCACCCTTATTTGCCCACAAAAAAGAAAAGAGTGTGGCCAACCACATTGTTAGAGCCGCCATGCCTATTGAAAAAGCTCCAACAATAAGAAGCCTATTCGGCTTCCCACCGACTACAGGCCACCACAAGTGTGGAACATGCATATGTTGCGAGGACACAACAGAAGAATCAGTCTTTTCCTTTAATAACATCCACTGGACACACGATACATTCACAAATTGCAAGAGTAGAAACGTAGTTTACGCTGTAATGTGCCCATGCCCTATGTTGTACATAGGAAGAACAACCCAAGAAGTGAGGCAGCGTATCACGCAACATAAATCAAGAATACGCAGAGAAGTGGAAAATGCACCGCTAGTCCAGCACTGGGCCATCATGAAACATGACAAAACCAAACTAAAGTGGACAGTCATGTCCAAAATTGAAAATGACCCGAGAGGAGGTGTAGGAGAGTAGGGTCTGCAATCCTATGATCACCCAGATTTTTTGCTTTTGTTTCACTGGTTTACGACTTTCTCTGGCTGTGGGCCTGCCAATCAGACCCACAGCCTGGCTGTTCTCTTTCTAAATTACGATATGTACCCTAGGTGCATTTACCAATTGGTACTGGGCCACCTTATCAGACCCCGTAACGCAGGGCATAGGTGTACCCAGGGCCGCCAGGGGCTGCAGCATGTATTATGCCACCCCTGGCTGGCCTCCTAAATTTGACACAACTGGCTGCATGACAGCTGGGGCGAAGTCGTGTAATCACACTTTGCTTTAGATATAGTAGCCCTATATCTAACCATACCATGGACACCCGAGTTCCTATCAGTCACTCCTATGGCAGGCCTTGACAATCCTGAAGGCAGAGTGCGTGGGCTCGTGTGAACTAGGTTCTGGCCCGAGCCGAGCCCGGTTGCAGCTTGCGGAATCAAGACCCAATGGCTGTTCCATGATAACGCGTACCACATCGGTAACTTCGGTGTCGCGTTATCAAGACATGTCGAGTAAGGTGTCATACGAATCGGGATGCTGCCCCCTCACCAATTCTGGCGACGAGGTTAGCATTCCGCCCTTCTAGAGGGACACGACATGTACGTAACTGTGAACCCCGGTTAAAGTTAACTAAAGCCTCAGCTCCACAAAATGGATGCTGCCACCACAGACACGAGTCTGACCTCCTGCTGCTGGGAGTCCTTCCAGCGAGGAGAGCTTGGACAAAGGGTTTCCTGTCGAGGGCGGTGTTCGCACCGTCCCAGACAGGGTTTGTGTATTCTGGGTAGGTAGGGCTTTTGCGAGAAGGTGACTGCGGAGTGGCACCCCGGTGCTCACTACGCATCTGCCGGTCAGAACCAGTTCCAGGGGCACCAACCCTGGCCTGGGGAAAGTCTGGCAGGGGAGAGGGGTGTAACTACCTCCCTTCCTGGTCCCACCCTTAGGGCAGGACCTAGTCATGTACCCACCCCTTTCTTTAGAATAAAGGCCGGAGCGGGGACCCTTCCAAATCAGATCATCTTTGAATCAAGAACTACTTTCTACGAAAGGACACTCAAGACTCTTCTCAAGATTTCTCCCTTGTGACTAAGGAGTAGTCACCCTGCATCAGCGGGCACCATCTAAGAACTCTGCGGTTTGCTGTAAGTCCTTCCTCAAGGAATCCGACGGCCCAGCTCGACGAGAACCGGCTTCCCTGGCACCTCTGACCTCTACCCACGTCATCAGCTCAGCTGTGATCTGTGGGTGCGACGAGACCTCGAGGGACCGGCCATCATCAGAACCTGCACGCTCTTAACCAGCACGACCTTCGAAGCAATTCCCTGGTGAGTGCTCTGGGGTCCGAGAAGCCCCGACCCTGAGCCGCTCCAGCACCGAAGTGCAGTCCCCCGGCATCTCCACGATCTGCGTGGGGCCCTTCTGCTCGCTGCTCAGCACGTTGTCTGGTCACTAGCCGCCGGCTTGTGCCCTTCCTTGACGACGACCGACAAACAACTCTGCTGGTCTGGTTGCTCCAGACTGGCCCTTGCTTCCATCTTTGCGAGAAGCACCCCGGACCCTCCTAGTCCACTCACGACGCCATCTTAGGCCCACCACGTGGCCCTGAGATCTGCCAAGGCTTGTTGCCCCATCCTGGGCCCAGCGACGCCGACAGCATCATCCTTCGTGGGACAGCTCGCACCTCCGACGTGGTCGCCGACAACGCCTCCTGGTCCGTGAGACTGCAGAGCCTAGCGTCGCCCACTCACCTGGTCGAGGTGACGGCCAACCGGTGCCCTCCTGGTACCCTCTGACTACTGGCTAGTAGTACGAACTTGGTCCCCTCTGCTTTCAGGTATCAACAATCTCTGATCCAGGCTTGGATCTCTACGAACTATTCATCACTGGTCGCCGGCCAGCAACTCCTTTCTTCCGGCTCCTGGCTCGTCAGCGAAGACCCCGACGCCTGTAAGACTTGTGCAGCCGCAGCCCTCGTGGCTAGGTAACTCGGCATTTCGGTGCTTGCATAGCCTCTTTACTCTAGGGTCCCGAGTCCCTCGCTTCTGACTTGCCTTATCGGGTCCGCCCGAGACCTTAAACTTTCCGTGTCCTCGGACACTTGTTTTAATTGTGCACTTGAAGTATTTTCCTAAAGAGATTTGGTTTGTGCTTAGTACCCTGTCCTCATAAAGAGTACAGGGCTGTTGTGATTCTTAATAAATATCCTGTTTATTTTCATAACACTTGTGTGGTGTCCTTTCACTTGGTGTTCAAGGGGTACATGTGTGGTAAACAGCTGGCTTAACACGCCCTCTCGAGTCTTTAGCCTTAGACTGCTCGTATCCACGCTACTAGGATAGCTGGTCTATAGGTTGACTTACAACCAAACACCATAAGGGTCGTTGGAACGATACATAGCGGTCGCTAGAATAGCGAACGTTGCATATCGGGCCAACTTCTCACATTGGTGAGCAGCGGTTGGGATTTGAGCTTGCTGTTGTTTTACCACACGTATCCTAAGAATATCTTGTTGAAAGATCGCATAAGTACTGTTAGTACATATAACTAAAGCTTAGAATACTCTGAGTTCTACTGAACCAGCTGTTGCAGCTCCTCAAGGCTTAGCACACCTTGGCTGCAACTCTTAGCAAGGGAACAGTAGGTAAACCCATAGTGTAGGTAGGTGCATCACTTACACCACACTAGAAACAGTATGTCGGACAAAGGAGGAAACTCTGAGTCTCCCCTTGTGTCAGTTGACCCTCCACAGGTCATCCCTTCAAGATATACTGCGCTTAACTTCCATGAGTTACGACAAGTATGTACCTCTAGGAAGATTAAGCAAGGGGCTAACCCCACCACCTCCTTTCTGATTGGTCTCCTAGAGACTTATGATGCCAGAAAGGCTGAGAAGCTTCTTAGCCCTTCTAATCCAGAAGGAGACATGCCTCCCCTCGAGGGAACCAGAGACGATCCTGACCTCATCCACCTCGCAACCGAGAACGAAGATGTGGAGGAGGATGAGGATGAGGATCCCTCTGGGGATGAGGCAGATAAGGGACAGGTAGAAGTCGTTAGACTAAGCAGGTCCAACTTAAGCAAACATGACAGTGGCACTGGGGGACTCCTGGGACCACTATCAGGTCAGCTTAACAATGGGAATGGACGAGCCAGATCTCTGTCAAGAGGCTCTGGCAGATCCCTTCAAACCAATGGCTCTCACAACTCTTCGCAAAGAGGGATGACGTCCCCTCAGCGGAGAGTGAACGAAGCTAAGGAAAGGGCAGCTAATCTGAGGATCGAAAGGGAAGAACTTGCCCTGGCCAAAGAGAGGCTTGCCTTTGCTAGAGAGCAACAGTTAAGTGGGGCGGTCCCCACTGGTGGCAGCATTATACCTAGCAATAGGGAAAGGAGTTTTGATACAAAACACCTTGGTAAGATAGTGCCCCCCTTTAAACAAGGGGACGACATCCACAAATGGATTACTGCTTTGGAGAGGGCCTGCACTGTGCAAGGTGTACCCCAGAGTCAGTGGGCAGCTATCTTGTGGCTCTCCTTTGAAGGAAAAGGAAGAGACAAGCTCCTCACCACAAGGGTGGAGGATGCGAACAATTACCAAGTCTTGAAAAATACACTCGTTGAAGGGTTCGGCCTAACCACTGAGCAGTACAGGGTGCTGTTCAGGGATACCCAGAAAACGCAGTCTCAAGATTGGTCTGATTTTGTCGATTGTGCCACTAAGGCTTTTGAGGGCTGGTTGCTGGGCAGTAAGGTTACTGATTACGAAGGATTGTATAATTTGATGATGAGAGAAAAAATTTTAAACAATTGTCAGAACCAGTTGTTGCATCAGCATCTTGTCGACTCGGATCTGACCTCTCCCCAAGAATTGGGAAAGAAGGCAGACAGATGGGTTCGTACGAGAGTTAAACAGAACCAGGGCCAGAATCAAGGTGGTCAGAAGAAAGCAGACCAGAAGGGTAAAGATTCTAAGGGGGAACAAAATGACCAGAAGTCTTCGACAAGTCCCCAACAACCCAAAGAGGGTGGGGGTCAGGCTCCCCAAAAGAAGAAAGAAGGCCAATCCAAAAGATGGTGCCAGTACTGTAAAAGTAAATCTCACTGGTTTAGTGAGTGCACCAAGAAAGGAGGAGGGCAGACTCCTGCCACTGCAGCCCCTAAGGCACCTGTGCCCCCTAGTACAGTCAGCAGTGGTAGTGCGCCTCCCAAGGGTTTAGTAGGGTTAACCCTGGGTTCTGAGGGGCGTGACAACTTAGTTGGCACACTCACTCAGGCTGTCCTTGTCAGTACAGGGGACGCGGACGTGTCCCCTGACATAAGTCCCAATACCTTGGGCAAATACAGACAGACGCCTTTCATAAATGGAAAGATGGCTCAGGCCTATAGGGACACTTGTGCCAGCGTCACCATGGTGACGCCTAACTTTGTGGACCCTGGACAGATCATGCCAGGTACGGAATTCCTGGTGACCAATGCAAGCAATGTCACTACCAATCACAGTATGGCAATTGTAGCTTTCTCCTGGGGAGGGGTAACTGGCCAAAAGAAGGTTGTAGTTAGTCCAGACCTCCCAGTGGATTGTTTGTTGGGCAATGATTTGGAGTCATCACAATGGTCAGAAGTGGAGCACCGGACTCACATGGAAATGTTAGGTTTGCCAGCACATGTGTTCGCTGTGACCAGGTCACAGGTCAGGAAATGCCCCACTGAACAGGTGCTGGATCCTGGAACAACGGACCAGACACCTCCCAAGAAAAAGAGCGGTAGGGTTAAGGCTGCGCCTTCCCCCTTGCCCCAGGTCGTGGATCAAGTCTCAGAGGAGGCTGACCTACAGGAATTGAGGGAAACTGAGCCTAGGGAGTTCGAACTTGATCAAGTTGAATTCTTGGGTTCAGGGGGACCCTCAAGGGAAGACCTGGGGAAGGACCAGTTAGACTGCCCTTCTCTTGAACCCCTCAGACAGCAGGCTGCTGCTGAGGCTGCTGGGAACGCCACAGGTACCCACAAGGTATACTGGGAAGATGGACTCCTGTACACTGAGTCAAGAGACCCCAAGCCTGGCATGACCAGGAGGCTGGTTGTACCCTTGTCTCAGCGTGGTTTCCTACTTACCTTGGCCCACGAGATTCCCTTAGCAGGTCACTTAGGCCAGACGAAAACGTGGGACAGGCTTGTCTCACACTTTCACTGGCCTCATATGAACGAAGATACCAAGGAGTTTTGCCGCTCCTGTGTCACTTGCCAAGCCAGTGGTAAGTCAGGTGGCACGACAAAGGCCCCCCTTATACCAATGCCTGTGGTGGGGGTGCACTTTGAACGGGTGGGGATCGACATCGTCGGTCCCATGGAACCACCGACAGCATCAGGGCACAAGTTTATACTGGTGGTAGTGGATCATGCCACCAGGTATCCTGAAGCTATTCCCCTTAGGACCACTACAGCACCTGTTGTGGCAAGAGCCCTAGTTGGAGTATTCTCCAGAGTGGGCTTCCCTAAGGAGGTCGTCTCCGACAGAGGTGCAAACTTTATGTCGAGCTACTTAACTGCTATGTGGAAGGAATGTGGTGTCAACTACAAGTTCACTACACCCTATCATCCACAATGCAATGGGCTTGTTGAGAGATTCAACAGGACCCTTAAAGGGATGATTCGTGGACTACCTGAAAAGCTTCGGCGTAGATGGGACGTCCTGATCCCCTGCCTCTTGTTCGCCTACAGAGAAGTCCCGCAGAAGGGGGTTGGCTGCAGCCCTTTTGAACTTTTGTACGGGCATCCTGTAAGAGGACCCCTGTGTTTGGTGAAGGAAGGATGGGAGAGACCTCTCAAAAAGCCTGCAGCCAACATAGTGGACTATGTGCTTGGCCTCCGCTCGCGGATGGCTGAGTACATGGAGAAGGCATCTGAAAACCTTAAGGCCAGCCAAGAACTCCAAAAAGCTTGGCATGACCAAAAGGCTGTCTTGACTGTTTACCAGCCCGGACAGAAGGTGTGGGTGTTGGAGCCGGTGGCCCCAGCAGCACTCAAGGACAAATGGTCCGGGCCCTACACCATCCTGGAGAAAAAGGGAGAGGTCACCTACCTGGTCGACCTGGGAACTCCCCGGAGCCCCCACAGGGTGCTTCATGTCAACAGGCTCAAGGCATATGTCGACAGGAAGGACATGAGTTTGCTCATGGCCCTAGATGAGGGACAGGAAGAAGAGAGTGACCCTCTCCCCGACCTGCTCACTCAGAACCCTGACGATGGATCGGTAGATGGTGTTGTCTTTTGTGGCAGCCTCTCCGAACATCAACAGAGCGACTGTAAACAGGTTCTTCAGTCGTTCAGACATATGTTTTCTCTAACACCCAGTCAGACCGATTGGTGCACCCATGAGGTTGACACTGGTGACAGCGTGCCCGTTAAGAGTAAAATCTACCGGCAGCCTGATCACGTTAGAGACTGCATCAAGAGTGAAGTGCAGAAAATGTTGGAGCTGGGAGTCATTGAACCCTCGGATAGCCCTTGGGCTAGTCCCGTAGTTCTAGTGCCGAAACCTCACACCCAGGGTGGTAAGAGAGAGATGAGGTTTTGCGTAGACTACAGGGGTCTCAATGCAGTCACTAAGACTGACGCCCACCCAATACCAAGGGCAGACGAGCTTATCGATAGATTGGCTTCGGCCAACTACTTAAGTACGTTTGACCTGACCGCTGGGTATTGGCAAATCAGGTTAGCTGAGGACGCCAAGCCTAAAACCGCATTTTCAACCCCTGGTGGGCATTATCAGTTCGTGGTGATGCCCTTTGGTCTGAAAAATGCACCTGCCACCTTCCAAAGGTTGGTGAATCAAGTCCTTACTGGGCTGGATGACTTCTGTGCGGCGTATCTTGACGATATCGCTGTCTTTAGCTCCACCTGGGAGGATCACCTGGTCCACCTGCGGAAAGCGTTAGAGGCTCTGCAAGCAGCAAGCCTCACTATCAAGGCCACCAAGTGCCAGATAGGGCAGACACAGGTTGTATACCTGGGCCACCTTGTAGGTGGAGGCCAGGTTCAGCCACTGGAGAGCAAGATACAGTCAATCAGGGACTGGGCTCCTCCAACCACCCAGACTCAGGTTCGAGCTTTCTTGGGCCTGACTGGTTACTATAGGAAGTTTGTCAGGAACTATGGTTCCATCGTGACACCATTAAACGAACTGACAAGTAAGAAAATGCCAAAAAAGGTTCAGTGGACAGCGAGCTGTCAAAAAGCATTCGATGACCTAAAGCAGGCCATGTGCACGGCGCCTATCCTCAAGAGTCCGGACTACTCCAAACCATTCATTGTCCAAACAGATGCTTCTGAGTTGGGTGTGGGAGCTGTTCTTTCTCAACTGAATTTCGATGGTCAAGACCAGCCCATTGCTTTTATAAGCAGAAGGCTGACCCCTAGAGAGAAGAATTGGTCAGCTATTGAGAGGGAGGCCTTTGCTGTGGTTTGGGCCCTGAAGAAGCTGAGGCCATACTTGTTTGGCACTCACTTCAAGATTCAGACCGACCATAAGCCCCTCTTGTGGCTAAATCAGATGAAGGGTGAAAACCCCAAACTGCTAAGGTGGTCCATTTCCCTACAGGGGATGGACTTTACAGTGGAACATAGACCTGGTACTGATCATGGCAATGCCGATGGGCTCTCCAGATATTTCCACTTAGAACAAGAAGACTCACCTGGTCAAGGTTAGCTTATTGTTCCGACGTTTGGGGGGGGGTCATGTAGGAGAGTAGGGTCTGCAATCCTATGATCACCCAGATTTTTTGCTTTTGTTTCACTGGTTTACGACTTTCTCTGGCTGTGGGCCTGCCAATCAGACCCACAGCCTGGCTGTTCTCTTTCTAAATTACGATATGTACCCTAGGTGCATTTACCAATTGGTACTGGGCCACCTTATCAGACCCCGTAACGCAGGGCATAGGTGTACCCAGGGCCGCCAGGGGCTGCAGCATGTATTATGCCACCCCTGGCTGGCCTCCTAAATTTGACACAACTGGCTGCATGACAGCTGGGGCGAAGTCGTGTAATCACACTTTGCTTTAGATATAGTAGCCCTATATCTAACCATACCATGGACACCCGAGTTCCTATCAGTCACTCCTATGGCAGGCCTTGACAATCCTGAAGGCAGAGTGCGTGGGCTCGTGTGAACTAGGTTCTGGCCCGAGCCGAGCCCGGTTGCAGCTTGCGGAATCAAGACCCAATGGCTGTTCCATGATAACGCGTACCACATCGGTAACTTCGGTGTCGCGTTATCAAGACATGTCGAGTAAGGTGTCATACGAATCGGGATGCTGCCCCCTCACCAATTCTGGTGACGAGGTTAGCATTCCGCCCTTCTAGAGGGACACGACATGTACGTAACTGTGAACCCCGGTTAAAGTTAACTAAAGCCTCAGCTCCACAAAATGGATGCTGCCACCACAGACACGAGTCTGACCTCCTGCTGCTGGGAGTCCTTCCAGCGAGGAGAGCTTGGACAAAGGGTTTCCTGTCGAGGGCGGTGTTCGCACCGTCCCAGACAGGGTTTGTGTATTCTGGGTAGGTAGGGCTTTTGCGAGAAGGTGACTGCGGAGTGGCACCCCGGTGCTCACTACGCATCTGCCGGTCAGAACCAGTTCCAGGGGCACCAACCCTGGCCTGGGGAAAGTCTGGCAGGGGAGAGGGGTGTAACTACCTCCCTTCCTGGTCCCACCCTTAGGGCAGGACCTAGTCATGTACCCACCCCTTTCTTTAGAATAAAGGCCGGAGCGGGGACCCTTCCAAATCAGATCATCTTTGAATCAAGAACTACTTTCTACGAAAGGACACTCAAGACTCTTCTCAAGATTTCTCCCTTGTGACTAAGGAGTAGTCACCCTGCATCAGCGGGCACCATCTAAGAACTCTGCGGTTTGCTGTAAGTCCTTCCTCAAGGAATCCGACGGCCCAGCTCGACGAGAACCGGCTTCCCTGGCACCTCTGACCTCTACCCACGTCATCAGCTCAGCTGTGATCTGTGGGTGCGACGAGACCTCGAGGGACCGGCCATCATCAGAACCTGCACGCTCTTAACCAGCACGACCTTCGAAGCAATTCCCTGGTGAGTGCTCTGGGGTCCGAGAAGCCCCGACCCTGAGCCGCTCCAGCACCGAAGTGCAGTCCCCCGGCATCTCCACGATCTGCGTGGGGCCCTTCTGCTCGCTGCTCAGCACGTTGTCTGGTCACTAGCCGCCGGCTTGTGCCCTTCCTTGACGACGACCGACAAACAACTCTGCTGGTCTGGTTGCTCCAGACTGGCCCTTGCTTCCATCTTTGCGAGAAGCACCCCGGACCCTCCTGGTCCACTCACGACGCCATCTTAGGCCCACCACGTGGCCCTGAGATCTGCCAAGGCTTGTTGCCCCATCCTGGGCCCAGCGACGCCGACAGCATCATCCTTCGTGGGACAGCTCGCACCTCCGACGTGGTCGCCGACAACGCCTCCTGGTCCGTGAGACTGCAGAGCCTAGCGTCGCCCACTCACCTGGTCGAGGTGACGGCCAACCGGTGCCCTCCTGGTACCCTCTGACTACTGGCTAGTAGTACGAACTTGGTCCCCTCTGCTTTCAGGTATCAACAATCTCTGATCCAGGCTTGGATCTCTACAAACTATTCATCACTGGTCGCCGGCCAGCAACTCCTTTCTTCCGGCTCCTGGCTCGTCAGCGAAGACCCCGACGCCTGTAAGACTTGTGCAGCCGCAGCCCTCGTGGCTAGGTAACTCGGCATTTCGGTGCCTGCATAGCCTCTTTACTCTAGGGTCCCGAGTCCCTCGCTTCTGACTTGCCTTATCGGGTCCGCCCGAGACCTTAAACTTTCCGTGTCCTCGGACACTTGTTTTAATTGTGCACTTGAAGTATTTTCCTAAAGAGATTTGGTTTGTGCTTAGTACCCTGTCCTCATAAAGAGTACAGGGCTGTTGTGATTCTTAATAAATATCCTGTTTATTTTCATAACACTTGTGTGGTGTCCTTTCACTTGGTGTTCAAGGGGTACATGTGTGGTAAACAGCTGGCTTAACACGCCCTCTCGAGTCTTTAGCCTTAGACTGCTCGTATCCACGCTACTAGGATAGCTGGTCTATAGGTTGACTTACAACCAAACACCATAAGGGTCGTTGGAACGATACATAGCGGTCGCTAGAATAGCGAACGTTGCATAACAGGCCAACTTCTCACAGGAGGTAACATTGAAGCAAGGCTTAATCAGAGAGAGGCAATGCTCATAATGAAATTTAACACAGCAGTCACTGGCCTCAACGAACTATCAGAAATTTACAGATCCATCACGTGACCTTGCCATTCAGCTCCCATTCACATCCACAGGACTACATTTCCCACAATCCTCGGAGTCAGCACCACTCACATCTAGGAACAGTGAGCGTTCTCAGTTAGCTGCAAGAGACCAAAGGGGAAGGAGCCACTGTTGCGACCAGCGATGGAACCTTTGTAAACTGTGGACTAACGCAAAGCTACATGAAAGGTAAGACAGGACCCGGTAGGGCACTTGATCCCTTTCACGAACAATCGACCGATAGATGCGGGCGGACAAACACTCACACACGCGTTTCCTTTTGCCCCAGCAGATTGATTTTTAACGCAACGTGCAGGAGCGGCAGCCACGGGCGATCATTTCCCCTCCGGCGCCGGCTGTTCATACGTTCGAACAGCGCGGACTCAGAAAACGGTAAGAAGCATACCGTGAAGAAGCGCCATTACTTACCTCAGTTATATGCCTCAATAACGCCTACAAACGCTGCAAATTGTGTTTGTACCAGCAGAATTGAACACGACATTAACAGCCTAAGAACCTGAACCTCGGAAATCTTCCCCAGTCCACCACCAGTCTCAGTTCAGGTAGGCACACACACGAGATAGAAAACATGATGAGTGTAATTTCCTGGGGAACACGTGGAAAGACTTTTCTTGCTTCCAGTACAAATTACCACAATTAAGTGTGAGATAGGTCAAAGAACTGACTATTCTTTTGTTGAACCAAAAAGTTTATTTTGACACTGGGACCACCGTGTATGTGTTGCATGTGTTGTATGAATGGATGGCCAAGAATGCGTTGTATGTAAGTTGAGAATTCATTGTACATACCATAGTGTTTGTGTAATTGTCTTTTCATGTTTGTATATAATATGTACATAAAATGTTTTGTATTCCCGTGCACATAATCTCAATGATGCAGAACTAAAAAAAGCATATAAGTGTAAAATAAAAATTTGCAATTCATAAAGCAAGTGTCCATGCCATAGTCTTGTGCACTACAGACTCAAACAGGTTGTGATAATAAGTTTCCCAGCACTGGCAGTTGTGTTGTTTATTATAGTCATGGTGACAACAGCATTGATTGGCTTTGCTGAGTGTGCTTCCTGCCTTAAGCAGGAACAGAAGAGGACGGAGGCTAGGGGAGGCGGCAGCCGGCATTAAGGTAAGTAACTTTTACATTAATGTTTCTCTCCCCCATCCCCACCCATTCTACTTGGTAGCAGCTGCCACTGCCTCTAGTATTGACTTTCTCTGCTGCACCTTTGTTAAAGACTCCTCAAGAATGTATGCATGGGGGGCATGTCCAGGATGGCGGCGTGATCGGACGCAGGTCTCCGGAGCTCCCTGCCCGATCCCGCCATTACGCCGTGAAAATCGCCCAAATCTCACGAAAACCTGTGCACAAAGTTGGGAGACAGCTACCCGATTGCGGGGACCTTGGAGTGAGACCGATGCCCGTGATTGCAACGGTAGAGCTGCCACGGGACTGGGGCTTGGCGCTCTGTGGCGGCAGCCGCACCGGCAAGTGCACGATTCCTGAGCGGCTGCCCGGCGGCCTACAGGTCCTCCCTGGGGTGCGGATGACTCAGTGAACTCAGCAACGCCCTACCGGGCTCCGCCACCACCGCTGAGCCTGCGGAGCCCCGTGGGAGCCACCCGCCCCACCAACACCTTTGCCCGGGACGGAGAACCTCGCTGGCCGGCAGCCGCGAAACGCGAGGCCCCGGCTTCGGGCCTACCAGCGGAGCGCCAATACCACTCCCCGCAGCACGCCAGAGAGGCGAAACGTGGGCCGAGCTGCCCTGCCGGCGGGGTGTTACACTGTGCAGCCCCCCCCGCCAACACGACTGCCGGAAAGAGCGGCGGCTGCCAACCGAGCGACCCAGCAGATGCCTGGAGGGCCCGGCCGGCGGCCGTGAAAATTGAGGCCCCGGCTTCGGGCCTAATCCCCGCCCACCTCGCGTTTCCAGGCAGGAAGGCCGGCCCGAGCATCTGAGAGGGCCTGGTGCCGGCGGAGCCCCCGACATCACTCCCCCATGACCTCTGGAGGCCCCCAACAGCCCGGAACACAGCTGTATGGACTCTGAAGGGCCCAGTGGGCCGAGCTTCCGACGCTAAGACTGCCTGGTGAGCCGTGACCCCCGAGCGCGCTGCGCTCCCACAGGTGAGGAGAGTGGAGGAAATTCGGGGGGCACGATCGAGCCCCCGGCGAAAGACTGGCTGTGAGGGCCGACACTGCACAGTAAAAGAGGCTGACCCGGGCGCATCCCGTGGGGTGGTGGAGCCACATTCCCTGCACCTCGATATCTCATCATGCATGGTGCCTGCCGATCCGGGAGGGCGCCGTCTCTCTGCTCCCCCGGCTGGAGGGTGATTGGCTTACCGCACCGGCCCTGCCCCAAGCACCACGAAGGGTGGCCACCTGGACACTTGCACACCCTCTGCCCACTTACCGCCACATCGTTGTCCCCCCACCAGGGCCCAAGCTCCATTGACCTACCGCCTGTTGGGGCCCCACACCCTCCCACACCATGGCAGGACAGAGGAATAAGAAGGGGTCGCAGACACTCCCTGAATTACTGGCTAAATCACAGCCCAGGTCTGGCAAAGGCCCGCCATCCCCGGGGACAGGGAAGACACCGCCCACGGCCGTGGATGACCAGGTGCCCATCACCAAACCTTTTTGGAAACGCTATTCAATTCGCTCCGCGAAGACTTCAAATCTCTAAAGCAGGAGGTTGCAGGCGAAGTCAAGGAACTCCGACGTGATGTAGAGGACCTCGGCGAACGAGTGGTCGCGGTCGAGGAAGCTGACCAAACTAGGAGCGCCGAAATTGAACAACTCCAACAGGAAGTCCTGCGGCTCACTGACCAACAATTAGACCTCCAAGCCCACGCTGAGGACCTCGAAAACCGTTCCCGTCGCAACAACATACGGGTCCGGGGGGTCCCTCAGAAAGAAGAAGGGACTGATGTTGCTGCATACCTGCAGGCCCTATTCAGGAGCATCCTGGGGTAAGCGTAAGACTTTACCATCCGCATAGGCAGAGCGCACCGGGTGGGGTTGCCTCGTAGAGCCCCGGCCCCACCGCCGGACACCCTGGCTTTCCTCCCGGACTTTCCGTTGAAGGAACAGATCCTCCGTGAAGCCCAACCCATTCAATTTCAGGGTCATTCCATTGCCCTCTACCAAGATCTCTCCTCCATCACTCTACAGAAAAGGAAAGAATTCAGACCAGTGACAGACTTTTTACGGCAGAAGGAGGTTCCGTACTCCTGGGGACACCCATTTTGGATAATATTCAAATGGAACGGACGACTGCAGCAGCTGCGGTCTCTCAAAGACACATGTGACCTCCTGGGTCTGGACCAAGTTGACACTGAACCTATATTCAGGAGCTCGCAGGGATCTTCCAGGGGGGGCTGGCAAACTGTACATCACAAACGGTCCCCATACCAGCGCCTTAGACCGGATGCCTCTGTCATCTCCCGGGAGCGTGAGACGGCGGTGGCGGAGGTGGCCAAAGAAACTTCTTCCCCGGAGTGATAAAGGCTTCTACTAGGGAGACTATACATCGCATATGTTCTGCCCACACGGTGGGTGGGTCGGTGGGGAGGCCGGAGAGGCCGCCGTCGGAGATGACCCCTTCAATGCTTTCTACCATGATCCTGTGCGAATCGACAGGATTGGGACTACAGGTTTCAGGGAAGTTGGGACTGGAAGGGGGGAGGCGGTGTTGGGGGATTCGTTGCAGAACCGCCGCTCACAACCACTCTCACCTACGTATACAGCACTGCATATTTTGGTGGCTCTGGGTTGTTTTGGGGGGGCTTGTTGGGCTAGGGGGGGTTCCAGGGTGGGGACCAGTGTGCCAGACTAGATCTCTCATTGTGCCGGGGGATACCTCACTGATGTGCCGATCCCGAGATGGGTCGCCTGTCTACATGCAAGGTCCAGGACTAGGCCCGCAGGGATACCGAGAAACACACAGCCTACTACATACCACCACACATTACTATAACGCGACTGCAGTCCACTCTGCGCTGCGACACTTGTCTCCTGCACAATGACGAACACTACTCTTAAGGTTATAACGCTTAACGTGAAAGGGCTAAACAACCCGATCAAGAGGAGGGCTGTTCTCTCCTATTTGGAGAACTCTGGAGCGGATATTTGCCTAATACAAGAGACCCATCTCCCGCAAAAGGATTGGCATAGGATGCGCTCACGAGCCTTCCCGCAGCAATTTTTCTCCTCCCTTCCAACGAAAACTGCTGGGGTTGCGATTTTAATATCTAGATCTTTCCGGGGGAGGGTGGGCAACAGGGTGGGGGAGATCAGGGGCCGCCTCTTGGTGCACACATTTCAATTGGGGGACACAACACTCACGATTGGCTCCCTTTATGCCCCAAACACAGGTCAGGAGACCTTCCTGAAAGGCGCCATTTCTGAAGCACTCCAGACCCCGCATACACCTCTACTCCTGGGCGGGGACCTTAATGTTGTTATGGACACACACGCCGATCGGTCCGGGCACCGCTATGGGGGGACTGGGGCTTTGTCATCCAGTGGTCGTGAATGGCTATCAGATTGGGACTTAATAGACCTCTGGAGGACCCAACACCCAAACGCCTCACAATTCACATTCTACTCACATGTGCATCGTACTTACGCCAGACTCGACCACTTCTTGGGCTCCTCGGACCTTCTTAAGATTCTTGAGGAGGTCACCATAGTACCAGCGGCCATTTCTGACCATGATGCGGTGGAGCTCTCTCTTACCCTTCGAGCGACCCTCCGTCCCCGTGGCCCATGGCGCCTCCGCGAAACCTTGCTACAACGGCCTGATGTCGCTAAACGAATTGGTGAATGCATCGATAACTACCTGTCCACCAACGACACACCCGACGTCTCGGGGACAGCCCTCTGGGGAACCCTGAAGTCGGTTGTACGTGGTGAACTCATAGCCATTGCGGCGGCAGAGGCCAAAGACCGCAAAAGCAAACGGGACGACCTCACGGCACAAGTCGCGGAGCTGGAGCGAGTTCATAATCGCACCTGCGCCCCCCGTGTGTGGAAACAATTAAAGGCGGCTCGGGCCCAATTAGCCAGTCTAGATATTGATAGAGCAGAATTCGCAGCTCTCCACCTACGACATACTTATTATGTCGGAGGGAATAAAACGGGTCGTTTACTGGCCAGCGCTCTGAAGGCCAAGACCGAGCGGGCTAAGATCAATACTCTAGTGGGTACCGATGGCGAGGTGCTCACTGATGACGTCCAGGTAGCCGAGGCATTTCGCTCCTACTATGCTTCCCTATATGGGGAGGAGGAGACCTCATCAAGAGACATCGAGGCCTACCTGGCCACGACGGCCATCACTGCGATCCCCAAGACTACTGCGGAGGCTCTGGATGCCCCTATCTGCCAAGATGAGGTCTTAGCTGCTATATCCCGATTGCGCCCGCTCAAATCCCCGGGGTCGGATGGCTTTTCGGCGGGCTTTTACAAGCTCTTTAATCTGACCCCGGTGCTTGCCTGCCTTTTCAATTCCTTTGAGGGAGTGGGAGCTATACCTCCGGACATGTTGGCCGCTGAGGTGGTAGTGCTGCCAAAACCCGGGAAGAAACCCACACACTGCTCTGCATTTCGTCCTATTTCACTGTTAGACCTTGACCTGAAGCTTTTTACGGGTATCCTTGCCACGCGTCTTGGCCCATGCCTCCCCGGAATTTTGGAACCTGATCAGTCTGGCTTTGTCCCCGGCCGCCAATGTAGCGATAACACTAAACGGGTGCTCCACCTTATTGATAAATCGCATTTTTAGGCCTCGGACTCGGCGCTGCTCGCTATCGACGCAAAAAAAGTGTTCGATCGCGTGAACTGGAATTACTTACAACATGTACTCCGTCGATTTGGCCTTACCGACCGCTTCTGCTCTCGCGTAGCGAGCTGTTACCATCATCCACAGGCCAAGGTCCGCTTGGGTAGTTTGCACTGACAACCGTTCTAGATCCAGCGAGGCACCAGACAGGGGTGTCCCCTCTCCCCCCTCCTCTTTGCGATGTATATCGAGCCGTTAGCACAGAGGGTCCGGGACAACCCAAGGATTGAGGGCATCGACTTTGGACGCGAACCCCATCCTATCAGTCTCTATGCAGACGATGTCATAGCCGCCCTGAACCAACCTGATTCCTCCATACCCGCTTTTATGGAGGAACTTGCCTCATTCGGAACAGTCTCTGGCTTCCGCATCAACATCGACAAATCCTTAATTTTACCCTTAGGCAAATATGCACGTTCACGGGCCCCAGCTATGGGTCACGGGAGCGGCCTTCAGCTAGCCACCCAAATACCATACTTGGGGATTACCTTGACTCCCTCAACGGACCTCACGGTCTCCACTAATTATAACACTCTCACCACTCAAATCCGGTCGGACCTGGCGAGATGGTCCAAACAACCTCTTTCCCTGCTGGGGAGGGTGGCGGCAGTGAAAATGTCGATTCTGCCGCGGATTCTATATCTGTTCCAAACAATCCCAGTTATGCCCCCAGCAGGTACTTTGAAAACCCTGCAGGATACACTGTCTAGCTTTGTCTGGGAGGGGAAAAGAGCACGAATTCACAAACTACTGACGTATAAGAGCATGGATGAAGGTGATCTCGGTGTCCCAAACCTTTTGCGATACTTCCAAGCATCTCAACTCCGGTACCTAGTAGAATGGTACCAACCCGAGTCAGAGAAGAGATGGCTCTTCCAGGACAGGGCCATGTCGCGAATGCCGCTTTGGAGAGATCCATTTCTTGCTAGGCAGCAGAGGCCGAGATACATGTTGCGATCCCCTATCACACGCATGACTCTACAGGTATGGGATCGGGTGGCACACAAACATGGGTTGACCACTTTTCCCTCCCCTTTTACTCCCATATTAGATAACCCTGACTTCCCTCCAGGTGACGGCGCAGGCACGTTCCCTCAATGGCGAGGCACGGCATGTCGAGCTGCAGGTGACCTTTTTGACATGCAGGGATTTCTCCCCTTCGCTGACATTAAACAAGGGTATGACATAGAGAACCCTCATTTCTTCCAATACCTTCAACTTCGACACTAGCTCACTGATCCCTAAATCACTGCATTGGTGAGCCGCCCCATGTCGACCTTTGAAAAATGGCTGCTTACTAAAAATACAGACAAACACCTCATTTCTGAACTCTCTAAAATGCTCACACCACCATCCGCCCCGGCTAAAACACCGAGCCAAAAGCGCTGGGAGGCTGAACTGGGTAGGGCTTTGTCACTCAAAGAACGGGGGTACATATACTATAGAGCCTCACATACCACACGCAACACCAAGGCGAGGGAGACGGCAGTAAAGCTGGCCATGTACTGGCACCTCACCCCAGTCCGGCTACACAAGGGAAACCCGACGCGCAGCGAGCTGTGCTGGAGGGGGTGTGGGGAAAAGGGTACCCTGACTCACATCCTTTGGGACTGCCCGGAACTGGGAGACTTTTGGAAACTGGTCCTGGATGAGATCGACTCCACCTTTGAGACTGAAGTCCCGAGGTTCCCTGCATACGCTTTGTTGGGTCTGCCTAACGCACTAACATTCCCCTTAAAGTCACTGCAAGGTCGGCAGATGGGCATTGCCATGCAGGCGGCCACGCAGCACATATTATCACCATGGGGATCCACGACTAGGCCTACACACACGGGATGGCTCCATAAACTTTGGTTCACCCTTGGGATGGAGCGCATTCACGCCACTCTCACCAACTCAACCAAAGCCTTTCGAAAGACGTGGCTTCCTTTGCTGACCCTCCTGTCCAAGGAGTTCAATGAAATTACATGCCCTAAATACTTCCGGGTCCTACGTCTTACCAGCACCACCGACGACTCTCGGTGACTTCCCGATCGGCCACGCCGAACTTCCGTGGCACACTACTGGTCACATTGGCACTCCGGAGCACACTGGTCGGGGTGGGGGGTGGGGGGCTCTGGGGGGGAGGGACGGGGAGTTCTTGGTTTTTGTTGTTCTCCTTATGTCACTTGATTGCTATACAGCTCTTTTATACTCACGATGTCGAATTGCTTCTTGGGCAAATGTACTTTGCTTGTTCTGTCATATTAGGGAAGACATGCTTGTCTGTCCCGCCCGCTATTTATGCCTCTTGCTTGTTATTCTTGCTGAGGCGTCTCAATATATGCCTGATGAAATCTTCAATAAAAACACCTTTGAAACTAAGAATGTATGCATGAGCTAAGATTGACATCTAGTAATGGCTTGTTGTACTGCAGTTTTGTGAGACCCTTCAGGCACTTTCACATGACTCAAGCAGGATATTGGTAATTGCTTGCATTGGTACATCAGGCACTGGCAAAGCTAATATGTCTGGCTTTAATGTACTAGCAGAAGCAAACATAGACAGGCTCATTGAAATGTGCATGCACTAGCACATTAAAGCCAGATTTATTGACTTTGCTAATGCCTATTCTCCATTTGGTTTTTAGGCATCTGACTTTGCTTTCATGGTTTTCATCGCCGTATTACATACAGGTTATGTTGCCTATACTCATCCAGTTTCTCCTTGTTCTCTGTTCCAGGATCTGGTGGACTGGAGTAAGCCGCTCCTCTGGCAAGTAGGCCACCTGCGGGATAAGTATGACGTGTGGGTGCACCAGCCGGTGGACAGGCCCATCCGCCTCTTCTATTCAGACTTCATCGAGTGGTGCTCCAAGACGGCCTGGTAAGACGTGCGCACATTGCGTCCAGAGAGCAGGGCACGCCCTGGTTCCTCGCGCCCTTGTGACCGACAATTCTCTTTAAAACCTGACGCAGTACGCGGTACCAGTACGTGCAGAGGGGCTAAAGGTCACTCGGGCGCTTACTTTCTGGCAGCCTTATCTGACCTGATAGCGTTTCCGCTACAGAGGGTTTTATTGGACTAATAAACATTCAGCTCTGCGACCGTTGGTTAATGTGCACTCTGCTCGCCGTAATGCATGCATGCCATCATTTTGATATTAGAGAGGGGAGAATTAGAACACACTCGAGGGGGAGTTTTATTTTCCCGATAGACATTAAAGAAGTGGCAACTTCAGGCAGGACACTGATATAATAAAGCTGTTTTTCGCTTTAAAAAGTCTGGAGACTCCCCTGAATTGGGTTTGTTGGCATCAGGGCACAAGTCCTTAGTTAATCAGTAAGCAAGTGGCATTACAGCGCGTGGCATCACGCTGCGTGACATCGCGGTGGGCGTGATATCACAGGAAGTGGCATCACAAGAAGTAGCATCAGATCTTAAGCCCTCACATATATGTTTAACATGTCTATCATGAGTACATTTGAGCACATTTCGAGTACACAGGTAAACAAACCCTCCTTATTTAGGCAGAAGATTCACACTTTTGTAAGCTTCACATAAACCAATGTTGTGTAAAGCTTCCTCTAGCCATAGTGCTTTAAAAGAAAAAATTGTGATGTTTAAATTATTACAACGCCTCCTCAGGGATAGTAAGCACTATGGGGCATATGTAGGTAATTCACATTTTGCGATTCTCAAATAACGATTTTTAAGGAATCCCTATTTGAGAATTGCAAAATGGAATGTAGGTAAAAAATCGCAACTTTTTTGCGAATCTCAAAAATTCCTTAATTGCGATTAGCGAATTGCAATTAAGGAATGAATGGAGATACATTCTCAAATTGCGATTTTCTATCAGAAAATCGCAATTTTAGAATCGCAATTCCAAGGGTGCCAGGGTGTCCAAAGGACACCTGTTGCACCCCTGGAATGTGCCTGTAAGTACATGTGGCGCACATACATGCCCTAAGGGCATTTTAAAAAAAAATGCATTTTGACAGGAAATCGCAAAATACCATCTACTTGAAGTAGGTGGTATTTTGCGATTCCTTAAGCCAAAATCGCAATTTTAAAGGCACTCCCACATAGCATTTAAGGAATTGCAAAATTGCGATTCCTTAAATGCTTGAACAAAATAAGGAATCGCAATTTTTGCGATTCCATATTTTGCTAAGTGGCACCTACATACCAAAAGGCCAATTGCGATTCGCAAACGCCTTCCTACATATGCCCCTGTTTAAATGCTATTTATTTTATGCTAATACTGGGAAAAATCAACATATCTGACATTCTTACAGTGCCTGCATATCTCATAAACAGGGACTATACAACGTGAAAAGTTGCCTCTCTTAAGTATGTGTGAAGTGCTAACAAGGTGTGAGCCTTTGTTTCTCATCTGCTGCATTTACTTCTAGGGGTGAGGCTCCTGACTGCTCCCAGCCAAGAGACTCCAACAAAAGGAGGCCTGATGACCCCTCAGACATGGGCTTTGTTAAGGGCCCAGCAAGAGTCAGAAACAACAAAGCCCGTCCCTGCCTATAAGATGTTGCAGATCGAAAGCAGATAACAACATGCAGGCGCTGCTGAAAGTGTCCCAGTGTTTGCAAATTACACAGGGAGGAATTCAGCATCTTTATCAGTGGGGCCCAATTTCTTGGCAGGGTGAAAAAAGTGGGTGTACTCCCGACTCGTGCCCTGGTTGGCATGTAAGATAATGGTCGAAATGGGTTAAGGGCTACCACAACCTAGACCAGCTAGGCACAGATGATTAGTGTGTTGGCATAATAGACTAGATCATACAGCCATAAAGTATGCATAAGCTGATATTGGGAGCCCTTCCTGTTGCATCCTACTCTTTCAAAAGTTGCACTTTGAGAAATAGCACAAAGGCACTTTAGAGCAGCAGGGCTCGACAGCCTGGTGTCTGTTACCGAGGACCGTTGGTTAATAAACTAACAACATGACCTTGGGAGTACAACTGTGGTATTTCCTCCAACATATTAATATGGTGGTGATGAAATTCAACCAGTAGATACTCCTTTACATTTGGGACATTCTCCAAGAATTTGGGACTCTCCATTAAAACTTACCTTACACTCAAGCTCCTAGACAATTGACCCACTAGGGAAATAAGGTAGCTAGGGTGAGGCACTATCTGTTAGGCTCTTATTGTAGACCAGCACTTGCTCTCTTTCCCCCCTTCTCCTTCATTTAGCCAAACATCTTTCCTCCTCTCTCCATGCTTAATCCAGCTACAATCGAACCTCTCCTCTCTCTATTTGTTGTACTCTCCACTCTACTTTTGGTTTCCTCCTTCTCACTCTCTACCCACACCCTGCTTCCTTCATGCTCTCTTTCTGTCACAATCACTAGTTCACCTCTTTTCTCAACTTCCTATTTTCAATGTTCTACCTCTTGTCCCTTCCCCTTTCCTTCTCGCAGTCTACTTGTCTTTCTTCATGCCACTTCATCTGTTTCTTCTCTACCTCTTTCCCTCCTTCTTTGCAACACTACCTCTGCACTTTCCTGCTATCTCTCCATCCTCTCATCATTCCACCCAGTTTTTGTTTCCTTCTCACTCCATATTCTTTCTTGTCTCCCTCTTCCCCTTCCATTGAACTTCCTTTCATTCTTTTTTCTCCTTCTCTCACTTAACCTCTCATTCTGCACCCTCCTTCCACCTCTCCTGTAGTATTGTCCCTATCCATTTAATACCTCCTCTCCTTTCCCCCCTTATCTTTATTGAATGTTAGGACGATACAAATACAAATAGCTATTTCAAGAGATAAATCAAGAAAGAAAGTCATTGCTTGCATCTGTACAGTAGGAGCAGATTTCACTCACATAGTGTCAAAAGGCATTAGATCAATAGTGAAGCATTATTGTAAACATGGGATATAAAAAAAATAGAAAGAAAACAGTAAACCAAACAACATAAGGCCTACTTCAGACCATCTGTTGCAATGTCTTTGGTGTGTGGATCACTGTGTGACCGCCCTCAGGAATGGACATTATCTTGCCCTCTGGATGGGAATGTAATCGACCTCCACGACCAGTGTTGGCCAGCTACTCAATTTACAGGACAGAGAGGCCCCATCAAGCTTTTCCTCCAAGGCTCTAACCTTATGGATGAGTAGATCGAACTGTGCATTGAGGGACTGTGCTTGATGCCAGAGGTCAGAGATGGCTGCCTCTGTAGGCTGAACCCTGTCCAAGAGTTTTCGCTGGCAAGCCCGTAAAAGCACTAGCTCTAAGGCCAACACATCCACCCACCCTCCAAAAACAGTCCGGGTCTCAGTGATGGCTTGTAAAATGGAGTCCAGTTGCGCTAGTCAGATCCAGTATTTACTACAGTTGGACAATCCCCATCATACTCCATCGCAGCCATGGTGGATGCCTTCCCAGACAACGAGGTCAACAATGTGCGTTTTCCAGGCCTAGGTCTGGCATGCCAGCCCTAGGACCGGCATGCTGTGACTGGCCAGGCCAGTCACAGCATGCCAGTCTCCTGGGCACCATAGTTGATGTCTGCTGTCCCCCAAGGTCGCTCCTAGAATACGCCAACCTTGCCGAGGCACAAGCAGCCCTGGTACTGGTGGTAACCATGGCTTAGCAGCGGGCACCACACTCTGACCAGGAAGAGCAGCCAAGGTACTGCAGGTATCACAACATAGACCTGGGGGGGATAAACAAGCAGGGTGCTCTCTGGTTCTGTTTCTCAAGAGGGAGTTGTAGAGCACAGATAATTAGACAAGAGAGGTCACCACCCCAATCTCAGTGCACTTCTTTTACAGTGCCCCACACACTCCTGTGTCCTCCTACAATTTTCTATGTGGAAGAGGCTCAATCCCACATAGCCGGGGAGCCCACCCTCAGCAGCAGCCCCCACATCTTGCACCTCTTACGCCAACTTGTCTAGCTGGCGATGCGGGGCAAAGGGGAAAGAGAAAAACAGTGCCCAAGCACCTCCAGCACCCAGTGGGCCTCAGCAGCAATAGACCTGGCCTGCCTGCACACCACCACATCCTGTCCAGTGCTTAATTTGAGCCAGTGCTTCCTGGTGATCAGCACCAGCACTTAATTGTCAGCACCAGTGCTTGTGATGGCCTGCCACAAGGTGGCGCTGTCTAGCTCATTTCGGGATGACCACAACAACAGTTAATTATGGATGCTATATTAATAAAAATGACTATTTTCTGCCGTCCAAACTATTCTTATAGCTTTGGGGGCCTGAAATAGTCAAAATTGTCACACTTGTAGGAGTGTGATTGTTAGTGGTTGTGTTGTTACTATCACTGGCTGCATAGCACGGCAAAGTGTAGTGGAAGGTGCAGTGGCCGCTTGACGAGCGCCCTGGCACTTATTTTGTTACAAATTAAGCACTGATGTGCGAGACGGTCTCATGTGCGAGGCGAGGCGTGGCCCAGGCCATCCGCACTGTATCGGAAGCTCCTGGCCCAAAACCTCAACAGAACGTTCTGCTGAAAGAGTTTCCACAGTTGTTCCAAGACCTGGGAAAATTGAAAGGTCAACAAGTGCCATTGCACATAGATGACTCTGTCAAACCTACATCACTAAGACATAAGTGAGTCCCTTTTCATCCAAGGTCACTTGTGGAGAGGGAACTACAAAAACTAGCGAAACAAGGGGTCAGTGAAAAAGTTTTGGCGCTACACCTTGGGTGTCCTTGCTAGTTATTACACCAAACCCAAGCAACCAGGAGAAATATGGCTATGTGTAGATATGAGACTGCCAAATCACGCTGTTAGACCTGGCACCATTGGCGTGGGTCTCCCTTCCATTTTTTTTCTGTTGCCTCTTATGTTTTTGCTGGTTTTAGATGCTTTTGGGCGCTGTGCCACTGCTATTCAGTGCCACAGTGCTAGTGCTTCCTATGGTAAATTGATGTATGGATTAGTGACTCCATGATTGGCTTGTTTGGTTTACTTGTCAGACCCTAGTACAGTGCACTGCGTGTGCCCAGGGCTTGTAAATCTAATGCTGCTGGTGGGCTTGCAGCACTGATTGTGCAGCCCACCGGAGCAGCTTGTAAAGTGTGTCTCAGGCCTGCCATTGCAGAGCCCGTGTGCAGTCTGCTACTGCCATGTTGACTGGGCAAGTGCACCTACTTGCCAGTCCCCAAACCTTCCCTTTTTCTACATAGTAGTCACCCCTAAGGTAGGCCCAAGGACAGGGTGCATTGTTGGTAAAATGTAAGACATGCCCTGGTGTGTGTGGCATTTCCTGATAGTGAATTACAGCAGTTTTCTTCGTTTTTCACTATTGCAAGGCTACCTGTTCCCCATAGGCCAGAATTGGTAGTTTGATTATAACATCTTATAATCCTAACTGACTCAGGGAACTAGGTAGAAATTTTAGTTTAGTATGCCTGAACTCAGAATGATAAAATATATCTTTTAGTGAAGTTGGTTTTAACATTCTGTGTTTGAAAATACCACTTTTAGAAAGTAGGTATTTTCTTGCCTAACTTTCCAAGCTTGCCTCTGCTAGGTTTTGTATTCCTTGTCTGGTTTGTGAGTGACAGGGGCTGGGGGATTCCAGGAGACAGGGCGAGTCAGCACAGGGCTGAATAGACCCATCTGCATTTAGAGTGGTGGGAGGGGAGCATCTGGGAGCTGAATAGGGTTGTGCCTGCCTTCCACAATGCTGGCTCCACCTCCTGTGGTTGGTCTCATGTCCCTGGCCTACACTGTCGAAGGAAGAGAAGGAGTCCTGTAAACAAAGTGCTCCAGGACTGCACAGAACTGGTTTTGTACTAGGCGCAGACACTCTCTACCTTCAGAGACAAAGGATTTTGGTGTATAAAAGAGGGGAACCAGACCCCAGAACTTTAGATCACTTCTGGGAATCAAGACAAACCTTTGCTGAGGAGAAGAACCAGGAAGCTGAAGGAGGAGACTACCCCTTTGCTGTGTGTTTGGGGGTTGGCCTGCAGTGGTTGCTTCATTGCCAAAGAAAGGAGAAGATGACTGAGTGTGCTTTTCATTAACTTGAAGAAGAATCTCCAAGGGCTTGAACTTGAGCTTGCCTCCTGCCTGAAGTCTCAGGGATACAAGACTTCGCCAACCAGCTCCCCCCTGAATTCCCTTGCTGGGAATTGAAGTGCCTGCTGTTGTGCTGGGACATCTGAGAGACTGCGTGTCGCTGGGAGCTGGACACCTGATGCAACAACGAGAAGCGTGTCGCCGCAGTTGCAGCTGTCATTGCATCGCCGAAGAAGCGTGCCGCCGCTGTCATCATCGCCTCGCCGAAGCGCAGCGCATCACCGGAGAAGCGTACCGCCACCGCAGAGGTCGTCTTCACATCACCGGAGAAGCACGTCGCAGGGCCTGTCGTGGCTCCAAAGATCATCGAGTTGCCGCACAGCCGTCGGGAGAGCACGCATCGCATCAACATTGTCGCATCGTGAGCAAGACGCCATTTTGTCGCATCGCACCGCAGAAGAGTATCGCATCGAGGCGCCATCTTCTCGCATCGCACCGGAGAGCAGTAAGAAACCGACGCATCACCTCCCCACACAGTAAGGACGCGAGCTTCAACTCCCCTGCGCAGCAGTAAGGAACCGACGCAACCACTCCCCTGAGTGTAAGGAACCGACACATCAACTTCCCTCTGACCCTTTTGTTTTCTTGCGTTACGCATCCAAGGTATATTGAGAGTAAAGTGTTGCATTTACAACTTAAGAGAACTGAGCTATTTCCTACCATTTTAGAGTCTATTTTGAGTACAGTATTGTGGATTTTTGTTGTTTGGTTTTGTGTTAAGTCTATATAAAAATACTTCTTTTTATAATACAGCCTGTGTGGTGTCCCATCTGTAGTGGTGTCACTGTATTACTGTATGTGTTCACAAATGCTTTACACATTGCCTCTGAGATAAGCCTGACGGCTCGTGCCAAGCTACCAAGGGGGTGAGCAGGGATTATTTTAGGAGTTTAGCCCCTTACCCTGACTAGACGCAAGGGTCCCTATTTGGTCAAAGGTACCTACCTCTGCCAACTAGAGATCCCCAAATCTAATACAGGCCATCTGGAGAGGAAAGCACATTACACCTACAGTGGACAACATAGTGACAGACCTCAACGGGCCAAATGTTTTTCAAAACTAGATCTAAATTCCTGATATCACCAGCTTGAGTTAGCATCAGCGAGCAGATACATAACGACATTTTAACATGTGAGTCTCCGACACTATAACAGACTGAGCTTTGGCATCTCCTCTGCCGCAGAAGCTTTTCAGAATGCCATCAGAGAAGCCCTCTTGGGGTTACTGGGTTGATCAACCTGAGTGACAACATTCTCATATACTCTGAGAGCCTGCAGGAGAACCACACTCAGCTGAGGGCCCCCTTTTTAGTGCCTGGCAGACTGTGGCCTCTCATTCCACAAAAAGAAGTGCACTTTCCATCAGAAAGCTATTGACTTCTTTGGATATGTGTTTTCCAGGGACGTGCTCAAAGTGGAGCCCAAGAAGGCAGTGGCGATATGTGATGCACCCATACCCCAGAACCCCACAGAGGTGCGCAGTTTCATTAGGATGGCAACGTATTGCAGGAGATTCATACCCAACTTGGCCACATTGGCAGAATCCCTACGGAATCTCATGTAAACAGGTATCAAGTGGAAATGGGGCTCTGTGGAGAAGAACATTTTCAAAGCATACAATGCTCCGTTCTGGACCAGGCAAACATGGCCTACTTCCACCATCAAAGTCAAACAGAGTTGGTGGTTGGCACCAGCCTGGTGGGGATAGGGGCAGTACTGCTACACGAAAACACAGAACATAAGTGGACAGCAGTGGCATAAGCAAGTTGTGCACTGTCCTCCACCAAAACTCAGTATGCTCAAATGGAGCGAGAGACCATTGCTATCAGGTGGGCATGCCATCTCTTTCACCTCTACCTAGGTTACCAGCATTTCAATGTGGTAACAGACCACAAGCCTCTCATACCGCTGTTCACTGGCACCAGCCGCTTAACCCCTCTGAGGATCGAGACAAGGGTGGCACAGCTTCAAGCCTACGTATTCCAGACTGTATATCGCCCATGGTTTAACAACTCTGCGATTACCTGTTCCGGCACCCAACCACGGGCAGAGCTGATGGTTTGTAATAGGAAGAGGAGAAAACGGAATGCTTTGTGCAGATGATTGTGAATGAGGCCTGCCCAAAAGCAAAAACACTCAAGCCATCCGGGAAGCCACCGAAAAAAAAGGGAAGACTGGCAGAGGCAAAAGAAGCATTGGCCTAGCGACAGTGGCAACACTTCCTCAATGGGGTCAGGTCTTTAACACATGAAGAACAGCATAACCGACAACAACTCTGGAGGGTAATGAATGAGCTGAGCCAGAACAGTGATGACCTATTGCTGCGGGCCAGCAAATAGTGGTACCCAGAAGTCTGTGTGATCAGATGATCACCCTTGCACACTAAGGATATCAGGGAGTTGCAAAGACAAAGGCCCGACTGAAGAGCATGGTCTGGTTTCCCAGGATGGATGCAATGGTGGATGAGAAAGTCAGAACATGTTATCCCTGTGCCATAATCAGCTGGGACCCATTCACAGCACTGGTGCTGACAAAAGAGCCCTGCCTCAAGTGCTGGTCGAAGATCAGCATTGAGTTTGGATGTTTTCAAGATGGGTGCACCATGGTGGTGGTCATAGATTCCTATTCCAAGTTCCCTTTGGTAGAGCTGGTGCCGCTATGGCTTTCACCCACATTAACCCCTTGGCCGTGGGGGTAATTCCCCCGCTGTGCTGGGGGGCGGGGGGGGGCGTGCACAGCGCCCCGGTGCTCATGACGAGCTTGGCTCGTCATGCAGCACAGGGGCGCTGTGCTCATGACGAGCTGAGCTCATCACGACCACGCCCGTTTCTTTAGAACGCTCAGCACAGCGGGGGAATTATCCCCGCGTGTGAGCACCAGGCAGGTCATGACGAGCTCAGCTTGTCATAAGCACAGCGCAACCGTGGATCATGACGAGCTGAGCTCGTCATGAGCATGGGAGGGGTTAAGCCAGTGCGGGAGAGAATCTTCGTATTGCTGGGATTATGCGAGGAGGTGAGGTTGGACAACGGACCCCTGTTCCAGGGACAGGAATTTCTGGAATGTCTGTAATCTCTTGCTGTTCGCCATAGGAGGATCACCCCTCAATGGCCGCAAGCTAACAGCGAAGTAGAAAGATTCATGAGGACACTGTATTGGGCCCTTAGGGTAGAGGTGGACCAGCTACAAGATGCCAAGATCTGTCTCCACCAATTCCTGCAGGCATGCAGGCAGACTTCCTCACTCCCTGACCAACTGTATTTCTGCGATGCTTCTGTTTAAGCTACTCCCAAAGACAATATCCAGGCAAACCCACGGTGGACACCGGTGGGGCTAGATGTGGAAACAACTCAGAGGTGGAGACAAACCATGAACAACAAAGCCAGCCGAGACTGGCAACCGAGGATGCTTACCCTGCAGATTGGGGCTTGAGCCACCCTGAATGATTGCTACCCACGGTGGAAGTTTCAAACACCTTATGAGCCCGAGGTGTGGGAAGTAATCAAGATCGATGGATTGGTACCGGCGAAGCGAGGACACCTCACCCTGGTGCAAAACATTTTATGGTTCAAGGAAGTGCATTGGGAAAACAGAGACAGATGGGGAGAACACCTTCCAAGTACAGCCTGAAGGAAGGATGGTCATCAGCACATCCAGAGAGAGGAGAGTGATGAAAACAAGAGTGGGCGAACACCCGCAAGAGGGCAGGACCGCTCCACTACCACAGACAGTAGCACTCGTCAGAGACCGAATGAAGGGCTTGGATCAGTAGGAGCTTCCAGAAGTCAGAGATGCTACCTGCGACCTCACCCGACTCCCAGCCAGGCGCTGAAAGACTTTTTATGCTCATATCATGTCAATGTGCATTTATTATGTTTATTTACTAAAAGATGGGCGGGATGTAGCGAGCCACCCGGCCTCTCCAATTTAAATGTATCTACTGTAATGGACCCTTGACTAGAGCAGACGCTGCTTTTCTGCTCACAGTACCTCACTCTTTCTGCACATTTCTTTTAAAATTGAATTTGTTTAATTTCACTGTTTTTAAACATTACTGGATATGCTGCCCTATTTTTAACTGTGTGAGAATTTTAATTTGGGGCTGGTACTTGGTGGCTGGCGGGACTCGAACCGGGGTGTAGACTGCTTTTGACAACACTCCTGAGCCGCCATTTTTCCTCTTGTGAGGCGGTCTAGTTGCTCTGGAGGGCATAAAAAGGGACGCTGCGCTGGCGTGCCAAAGGCAAGCTCGTCTGCACCCGTCAGTGTCTGGGAGGTGCTCGGCACCAGAAATGCTGCTCATCTCCCTGGAAGAATCAGAGGTGAGAGCACTCCTAAGCTTAAATATAGTAGAGATAGCCTTATGGCAATTGGCAGTCAGGCAATGTGTTTCATATCAATGAAATCATGTGCTGACTCTGACCAATTGTCATGTAACATCTGCAAGTGGAAGGCAGTCCCTAGAGGTGGTGAGGGATTGGTCTCTGGGGTAATTGTCCATACCCTCGGGTCACAAATTCCCTTGAATGATGTGACCAAGGAAAATTTCAAAGCTATTCTTTTAATGCCAGGTCTATGAGGAAACATGAACTTCAACTTTATGATCTCCTTGTGGAAGCCAAGCCGGATGCCTTATTTATCACTGAAACCTGGCTCCACGAGGGATCAAACCCTACTCTCGCTAAAGTTATACCCCGATTATTTGATAATCAGGAAAGACAGAATAGATAATAGAGGTGGGGTGGTAGCAATTATATACAAGAACTCTCTCCCTTGCTCGGCTATCCCCATTGCTGACTTGGAGGGAGCAGAAGGCTTAGGATTCCATTTGTCAGTCTCCGCCCACCAGTCAGTGGCCGGGGTGATCATATATAGACCACCAGGGCCGCCTAGTTGCTTCCTAGAGTCCATTAGCCATGCCATAGCACCCATCGCTACTAGATTTAGTCAATGCATGGTCCTCGGGGACTTCAATCTTCATTTTGACCAAAGGGAAGACCGAAAGACCAAAAAGCTATGCAAATCTTTGAGTATTTTTAGCATGGCTCCGTATGTGATGGCTCCTACTCATGAAAAGGGTCACATTTTGGACCAGATTTTTTCAACACATAATATTGACCTCGACAACTCGCTCCCTATTATTTGGTCCGATCATTTTTTGCTCACATTCTGGCTGAAAAAAGAGTTAAGTAGGGCCCGGTCTCATGGTATCCAATTAACGAAAGAATGCAGATCTTTTAAGCTAATCACGCCCAATTCTTTGGCTGAAATATTAGGCCATCATCCTATTCTTGTGGAGGGGCCCCTAGTAGATGCAACATCTGCTCTGGAAAGCTGGCTGCAGAAATGTACATTGCATCTTGCTCCCCCTAAGATGCGCAGGGCTGTACAGGGCACGACCTCTGCTCCTTGGTTTACCGAGGCGTTAAGAAAAAGCAAAAGTGCTTGTAAGTGTCTGGAGCACTTATGGAGGAAAAGTTTTGACCCATTGAGTAAAGACACCTATAAACAGGCACTTAAAGCGCACTATGTCAAAGTGCGAGATGAGAAAAAAAGTTTCCTGGCTAAAAAAATTGATCAAGCCAGAAACAGTAGTAGGGAATTATTTAAGATTGTGAAAGACTTCCCCTCCCCCAATGTTACCCAGAGTCTTTTCACTCCCACCTGTGAATGGACTAATCAGATAGCCAAATTTTTCTTTGACAAGCTTAAGTCCATCCAAGACACATTTGTTGTGCCTACTTGCATGAATCAGGATGATGTGTTAGACCCTAAAGAATATTCCAGGGAGGAACTACTTCTGGAATTTCCTCCTGTTTCTTTGAATACTTCTCTTACCATCATGAAGGCGTTAAAGTCTGGTCGCCTACGGACCCCTGCCCTGCGAAAATAGTAGCATCTGTCGCTGAGGTTTTGAATCCAGCTATAAATCAAGTCCTGAACCTTTCCTTGTCTAATGGAGAAGTTCCAGCGAGGTGGAAACAGGGTAAAATCCTCCCCCTTCTGAAGAAACTCTCAGGTGACCCAACTGTAGTTAGCAACTATAGGCCCATAACACTGCTTCCTTTCTTTGCCAAGGCTTTGGAGAAGTATGTGAATGTGGTGATTACGGACTTTATTGAGGCCACAAATGCTCTCCGTCCCAGTCAATCTGGTTTCAGAGCAAATTATAGCACTGAAACGGCCTTATTGAAAGTCACTGAAAGTATCAAAGCCACCCTTGATAGAGGAGGTAAGGCAGTTTTAATACTGCTGGACCTCTTGGTGGCTTTTGATACCGTGCCCCACGGACGACTCCTACAGAGACTTAGGGAATGTGGTTTTGGGGGCATGGTTCTTAGGTAGTTTTCATCTTTCCTGGATGGGCGTCAGCAATCTGTCTGGTCCCCACCTTTTTCAGCTGATATTGCTTCGCTGAATGTTGGAGTGCCCCAAGGCTCAGTTTTGAGTCCAACTCTTTTTAATATTTATATGGCACCTCTGGCGCCTCTAGCGGAGAAACTTGGGGCAAAGGTTATAACCTACTCCAATGATTCCCAACTATTGTTCACATACGAAAAGGATGAGCCATTAAATGAAAGTTTAAATCACCAATGCCTGGCTAAAGTGTTTGATTGGTTTCGACAGAACCAACTGTCATGCAATTCTGCCAAAACCGAAATTATCAATTTTGGACACACCCCGGGCGATGAATGGCGAAATTGGTGGCCTCAGGATCAACCTTCTCCTCCCAACCATGTCACCATTGTGAAAAATCTCGGAGTCTTGCTTGATTCGGATCTTTCTATGAAATCGCAGGTTCAATCTGTGGCTGGCACGTGTTTTAGGCTCCTTAAAATGATGAGAAACTTCTTATCACTGCTGCCACTGTCCCATAGGAAGACAGTAGTCCTAGCCTTGATTATGTCAAGGCTGGATTACACCAACGTATTATATCTGGGCATCCCGAATTATTTGTTTGGCCGCCTACAGGTTGTGCAAAATACGGCAGCCAGAGCGATCTCTTTGGTGGGGCCTAGGGCTCACATGGCAAGCTATCTGAAAACCTTACACTGGCTTTCAGTTAAAAATAGGATTGATTTTAAGTCTCTTGTGCTAGCCTTTAAAACCCTTCATAACAGTGGAGCTCAGTACATCAGAAAAAGAATTACGCCCTATATCCCAGCCAGGACTTTAAGGTCATTGGCCCAACATTTGTTATTGGTGCCTAAATTCTTTAGGACCAGAAAGGGGGGACACTCCTTTCAGGTGGCAGTGGACAGATTTTGGAACTCATTGCCTCTTTCCCTCAGACAAGAACCAGAACTTCTTAGCTTCAGACGCCAACTTAAGACCTGGCTGTTCCACCAGTAATGAAGCTGCTGTAGGACTATGAGTGACTAGGGTTTCTCTTTTCAAGGGGTATTTTCCCAGCGCCGGGACACTCCTTGGAGTAGTTGCGTGCTTTATAAATCCCCCATAACATTAACATAACATACTCTCAACCCGAGGGGCTGGGCGCGGCACAAGGGTATAAATAAAAGGGTAGAAGGTCGCTCGTGACCTTAACCGATATCTATGCTGATGTGTCCGTAATTTGGAGACTAGCATTCAGGGACCTGCCCATAAGGCCCAAGACCACACCAGCCACAGTAACATTCATACTGTGGGAAAGAGGTAGGTTACCCAGAGGGGCCACAACCTTTTTCAATATTTTTTTGGGTTGTGGGGCTCAAAATCTTTCGTGGCTGATTAGAGGTTGGTGCGGGGTGGTGTCCCCTCCATCTGCATGGCTATCGGATAAGCCTTTTATTTAAGGGGTTTGCGCCCTTGCAATCAGTATATTGCAGTCATGTCTGGGAAGCGTTCCCGCAAAGGTGAATTGTTTCTTCTTCCTCTGATGATGATGAGGAGAAAATTCCAGCCAAAGCCATTAACTCACCAGAATTTCCTCATGCGCTGCCTAATTCTCGTGCACTGCTGACTGACGCAGAGATGGAGGCTATGATAATGAATGCAGTGGATAAAGCTCTGAAAGAAAGAGACAAGAAGAAGCGCTCTAGGCAGAGTGCTGCTTATGTTTCTCTTCTGATGATGATGTACTTTCTTCTTCTGGGAAATGTAAAGAAAGGAAAGAGGTTCCGGAGATTTTGGGAAATATTGGGCAAAACGTAGGTTTTAAGACTCTCCGTGGATAAGACAACAAGGATGTGCTGTTTTCCCAAAATGCAAAGCCACCATTTATATCCATGACATTCCACTCTAGAGCCAAAGATCTGGTTTATGGGAATGAAAGGAGAGGGATCATGCGTCTGTACCTAGATGTCTGCAAAAGCTCTACTCTTTGGAAGATGAAAATTATATTTTACCAGCCTCTTAAAATTTACTTTATCCTGGCAAATCTTATTGGGCTCATGTCTCTCAATCCCAAGTCAGACCCTACTGAAAAAGTCAAGAGTGCTTTAAAGAAAGCGTTTTCAGCACAAAATATGTTCTTGAGATCCACCACTTATGCTGCCTATAGTGCACAGTCCTTGGTAACGGACTGTAATGGTTTGACTAAAGCTATGCAGGATGGCGCTGACTATTCTGCTCTCTTGGTGGAGATGGAGCAAGATGGTAAAGTACATGGCGGATATCTCCTCAGATATTCTTGTAGCATCCTCAGTTGCGATGGGGGCCTTGTTGACAGTAAGGCGCAGTCTTTGGATGCAGGATTGGTAGATGGATCTGAGTGAGAAGACTTCATTACTGACAATTTCATTTGATGTTAGGAAGTTGTTTGGAGACAAGCTTGAGGAACTGATTGCAAAGGCTTTCAAAGACAGAAAGCATGCTATCCCATATAAGGGAAGGCTTTCTTAATCCTCTTTTTTCTAGAAGCCTTGGGGCGGATTTTCCAGTCTTCTACTTCAAAGCGGGACTACAAGTCTTCTTCCTGCATTAAAAGATTCCAGCCAAGAAGGCTGTATAAAAAGGATGAGTCTCCTGATCTGCTTAGTTCTTCCAAATACAATTCCTGAGTAGTCGGCTGCTTCAGTATCTTCAGATCCAGTGGGAGGTCATCCTAATCTCTTTGCGGATGCTTGACATCAGGATGTCAAAGACAAGTGGGTCTAGCGGTAGCTCGAGGCAGCACCACATCGATTTAATCAAAATGCCATTCCAATAATTTATTTACCTACTTCTGTTCCTTCTAATGCAATCAACTAGTATGCGCTCTTCTCTGGTATTTTCAAGCTCATCAAGAAAAAGGCAATTGTCAGAGTACTGCCAGCAAAGCACATGATGGGCACATACACCATTCTGTTCTTTGTTCAAAAACCATCAGGGCATATCAACTATCCAGTTTTGAGTTTGAAGCGGCTCAACAAAAAGTCAAAACCATCTTTATTCAATTCAAAAGGGTGAATCATAAAAGTGTACATAACAATGCATTTACATTTTTATAAGTAAAAAAAATAAAGAATGCAGATAAAAGACAAGCACAATTTAGCATACAGCAGTTAGTGACTTCCTTCTGAAAATAGCAGCCCTCAAGAAACTAGCTAATACCACACATGAATACAAGTATGGAAGTAATTTTAGATATAAATACGCCGGCCTACATTGTCAAAAATATAGTGATTTCAATAAAGGCTTGATAAAAGAAATCCTCAGGTCTTTATGAAATTTACAAGAAAACTGTACATGTATGGTCGATTGTTCAGACATCTTATCACAAGGGCAGTAGATTGATTGTCGTGACCAGTTATTAGAAGTTAGCAAGCCTGAAACGCGTCAAAACAAACCTATGTTGGGGTTTAAGAACACTAATTAGACACGGTTGAATCGAGAAACTGGTCAAAGTCATTTGGTTATGCTGTACAGTTGTTTTGACCAGTTCCAACGATAATCTCACATCTTCCAGTAGGTTTAGACATTCTGTTTTTAGTGATTTCCTCATAATGTACTTTAGGTTTTCAGGGTTAACATAATATTCAGGATGGCTAATGTCAAACATTACTTTTTTGATAAAATGTAACCATGGAATGTTCAGAGCAAGCTCCGAGTCACAACAGTCCTGTGCAATAGCGCAATTAAAATCCATATAATCAGATGTCCAAATCTTATGCCAGAGGAGGACTGGCTGCACTTTTATCAGACCAGCTAAATGAGTTGCTCCCAGTTCTGAGTGGCATACAAAGTTAGAACAGCTGGTTGGGACCTCAAGGAGATTTTAAAAAAAGCCATTTTCTAACAGCTGTGAAGAATCCACATTTACATACCCCCATAGCTCGGAACCATACATTGCAATTTACCGACATTTAGTGTTGTAGGTGACTAACATTTCTTTGGGAGGTTTACAACACAAATTCCCCCAAAAATTGCAGAGGCCTGTAATTGATATAAGAAATTGCATCCTTCTTGAGCTTACTGCGCTTCTCCAATTCCCTACATCATCAAATAAAATTCCCAAGTATGAAAAAGAGGGCGTTTGTGGTAAAATCGCTTTTCCTTTTAAAATAATATGCCCCTTTGATGATTTTCGGCCTGCTTTCATGACAAACGTTTTACTAATGTTGATTAATAGCCCCAGATTCTCCATAAAAAGTACGAATTTGTCTAGAAGACGCTGCAAACAGTGGAGTGCGGGCCAAAAGCACTGCATCGTCCGCATAGATTAAAACCGGTATAGGCCAATGTCCAATTTGAGGCTTATCGGTGCATGTGTCAGCAAGGCTGCTACCCAAGCTATTAAATAAAAAGGGAGTGAGTATGCATCCTTGACAAACCCCTTTACTGATGTCAAAAGATCTTGTACATTCACCTCTCATCCCAAAACGGATCTTTGCGGATCCGGTTGAGTATAGATATCTGACAAAGTTAATAATAGCAATGTCTATACCCATTGAGGTCATGACAGACCAAAGTTTTTCGTGAACAACACAATCGAATGCAGATGACAAATCCACAAAAACTAAAAACAAGTTACCACAATTAATTTGTGTATATTTGCCCACCAGTAAATTCAGATTAATGGCTTGCTCTGTGGTCCTGACTCCCTGGTGAAACTTATATTGGAAATCCAAAATAATGTTGTTACAAACTGCCGACTCCTGTAGCTTGCATAAAAGTATGCGACCCACAACTTTGACTTAAGAACCTAGCTCCCTGTCTCCGGTCAAGCAGCACTACTCTGCCAGGAAACGTCTCACAGCACCCTGGCACTCGGACACTCTCAGGTTGCTGAGACAGGGTTGTAGGAAACAAGAGAGGCGCTGGAGGCTACACCTTGACCCTTCTGAAAAAGACAAACACAAGAGCCTACTTAAGGAGTACAAAGCTGCGGTGTTAGCGAAAAAAAATCCCATTTCACCAAGGTAACCTCCTCCCTCAGCTCCCCTAGGGATTTGTTTAAAGTCGTGGACTCCCTGTGTGCCCTTCAATCTCCCGATCCCATTGTACCTACACAGGAACTTTGTGTCCAGATTTCCACCTTTTTTTCATGTGAAAATACTGCCAAAATTCTTCTCAAAGAATATTTTCCTTTAGAACTTATATGCGCTGCTCCATGCGCCATTGTCACTACTGCAAGCACATACGCATCAGGCAACATCCAACGCTGTTGTCCTGACAAATCAATCCAACACCCACTCGAATCCAACTTGCCCGTACTTTCTTTCCATGCACGTTTTTCCTCCTCAGTTGCCTCTTTCTGAATCTCTTTCACACTTTCCACTGTATCCTCACACATTCCAGACTCGGAAATCCATCTTGCAGACGTAGCAACATACATTCTACTCATCATATCTGTAGCTGTTTGTTTAGCGGTCTCATCGGCAAAAGCATTCCCACGACCAACATCATCCGTGATTGCTTTATGAGCACTGCATTTCACAATCGCAACTTCAGTCGGCAAGGTTAGAGATTCCAACAAGTCGTTAACTAGCTGACCATGTTGAATCTTAGTCCCATGGGACGTAATGAAACCTCTTTCTTTCCACAAACGGCCAAAACTATGGGCCACACCAAACGCGTACTGACTATCTGTAAACACATTCACTCTCTTTCCCTTAGCTAAAACACACGCTCTTGTTAGAGCTATTAATTCTGCAGCTTGGGCAGAATTCTGACTCACTCTTGCAGTCTCCACAATCGTTCTTAAAGTCGTTACCGCATAGGCAGCAGTCACATCACCATTCTCCAATTTAAAGCATGACCCATCAACATACAACGTGCCATCTGGATCTGACAACGGAGTGTCTTTTAAATCAATTCGTCCTTTTGTCTCTTCCTCGGTTCTAAAACAGCAATCATGGGGCTCAGAATCACTCGACTCTTGATTAGTCGGCAACAATGTTGCTGGATTCAATACATTGCATCTTTTAATCTGAATATGACTTGCTAGCAGTGTCAGCTCGTAGCCAGATAATCTCGCACTGGTAAGGTGTTGCGTCTTGGTTTGGTTCATGAGTGTATCCACTGCATGAGGAACCATGACCACTAGCATGTTGTTCATCACCAAACCAGCAGATTGTCGAATGGAAGCCGCAGCTGCCGCTGTAGCTTTCAAACAACTAGGTAACGCTCTGGCTACCGGATCTAATGTTGATGAAAAATACACGCAAGGGCGTTGTTTATCACCAAATTTCTGTGTCAGAACACTCAACGCGCAACCTTCTCTCTCGTGAACATAGAGCGTGAATGGCTTGCTGTAATCAGGTGTACCCAATACAGGAGCTGAACACAATGCTTTTCGTAACTCAGAAAAACTCTCCTGACATTCATCAGACCATGGCACTGGACTCGGAACATTTTTCCCAGTCAAAGCTACCAATGGTTTTGCTAAAAGAGAAAAATTTGGGATCCACTGCCTACAGTAAGAGGTAATACCTAGAAAGGCACGTACTTCTCTCTGCGTGCGAGGAACACTCATCTGCGTAATTGCTTTTATTCTCTCTGGGGTCAACTTCCTTCCCTCCTTTGACAAGAGATGACCTAGGTAGGTCACTTCTTGGCAGCAGTATTGCATTTTTGAAGGTGATACCTTATGATTCAAATTAGACAAATGATGCAATAACGAAATCGTAGCTGATTTGCAAGTTTCCTTGTCATCGGCAGCCACTAGAAGGTCATCTACATACTGCACTAGAGCCGAACCTTGAGGAAGTACAAAAGAATCTAACTGACTTTTTAATGCCTGACTGTAAATGGATGGGCTCTCACAATAGCCTTGTGGAGCGCGTTTAAACCTGAAGCTTCGACCTCCTAGACAGAAGCCGAAAATATCTCTGCTTTCTTCGGCTATCGGAATGCTGAAAAAGGCATTCTTCAAGTCGATGACTGAAAACCATGTGGCTGTAGCAGGAATCAATGTTAACAAGGCAGTAATGTCTGGAACTACAGGAAACTGCGGGACCACAATCTTATTAACTTCTCTGAGGTCAATGACAAACCTATACACTGGAGGCTTTGTAGGATCAGTTCGTTTCAAAATCGGTAATACAGGACTGTTACAGACATTTCCTCTAGTTTCTTCAACCACACCTTTCTTAATCAAATCTTGTACAATCAATAAAAGTGCTCGTTCACCTTCACTAGATATTTTGTATTGAGGAATTCGTGGAAATTTTACATTTGTTTTCAAAGTGACTACATATGGTGGTATTTCTAAAAGGCCTACATCGTTAGGACCAGTCGCCCAAAGAGTATCAGGGAGCGAACGCAGCTCCGGCGGGAGTGCATCCATTGACAAGTACATCGGAGAGGTGATTCTTTTGCCCAATGTAAGCTGTACTCCTTCCGGAGAACAGTACAATGTCGCATATAGTCGTTTTAACAAGTCTAAACCAAGCAGATTTTCATTACAACCTGTTGTCAAAATCAGAGGTGCTTTCAACTGACACGGTCCAACAGAAATAGACAAAGGACCAGATATGGGGTTGTAAACAGGGGCGCCTGAAAAACCTACAGAAACATTTGTTGAGCCGGACAAAGGTGCGCCAGGGAGTTTCGCATGAATGATAGAACTTTTTGCTGCACCAGTATCCAACAGAAACGGTTCGACTACACCTGATGTTGCTACTGCGACATAAGGCCCACTCTGATCCACTGGAACTGATACTACTCCCTCTCTCTGTCCATGGCTATCCTAGTACCCATTTTGCTGAAATCCCTCATCCACTTCACAATAGTCTTCAACAAGATACTGTTGAGATCTATTTTGCTGGGCAGACTGTCCATTACGTTGATCAAAGTGATTGGAAGGGCGATCATTCGTCTGTGGAGGCATAGCACCTCGTCCTCGACCTCTAGAATTCTGCAAAAAACCACCGCAACCTCTCTGAGCTGCTGCTGCGTTATTTTGTGCTAAGACTGGACACTCATTCTTGTAGTGACCCTCTTTCTTACAGTACGCACACTGGTTCCATTGATATTGAGGTCTCGGTGAACTATAATCTGTCCTTTGATATGACCCTTGTTGCGTATTAGTCTGATTCATGCGAGGCGGATACGCCTGTTGCAAGAGAACTTTAGTCTTTAAGTCTTTCGTTTTCTTATCTGATTTCTCTTTTTCCTCTTTATCCCTATTTTCATAATACTGTGCAGTTGCAAGTATTTGCGCAGTTGTAGAGACAGCCCACGCACTCTCTGAATCTTTTAATTTATTGCATAACTCGGGTAACAAATTATGTACAAATTTATCGACAAACAGTCTCTGTCCTCCTTCTGTGCTCATATCCTGACCACTATGATCTACAAAAGTTTCTTCGAACCTCGTGAAAAAGTCGGAGACACTTTCGTCTTTCTTCTGCCTGCATGCGGACAACTTGTCCCAATTAACGCGCAATGCGGGCATCAGAGTCTTCATTAAGTCGATTATCCTACCTGGAAGATTAGCAATTAGAGGTTCGGGTTTGGAACCACCTATTTGCTGACCATCCGCTGCAACGATATCTGCCCAATTACCACCTAGGGCAACTGGATGATTTTCCTTACGAATCTTAGCCCAAATTGGTTGCGGAACTACATTTCCAAATAACATGTCAATGTCCGCCAGATTCATTACACAAGCCTCTACTGTCTGCGTTAATTCCTTATAGTATCCAGCAGGGTTCTTACGCGGATCTGGCAAGGCCTGCTTCACTGCTAATACTTCGGCTCGCTTCCACGGAATGTGTATCCACACTCTTTGGAATTGCGCCGGAGCGGCTACAATACCATTGGCAACATCAGCTTGTACAGCGTCGCGCCAAATTGGAGGAACCTCCCTCATTGGATATTGGCGAGTCTGCTTCGTACTACCTTTCTCTAAGTCTCTCGGTGAACGAAGTAATGGATCATTTCTATAACTTAAAATCAGTTCCATCGCTTCTTTTATATTTTGACCAACTATCATTCCCGCAGCAAACTCTTTCTGAACCTTAATTAAGTCTTCCAAATTCGATTCAGAGTCATCTTCTTCTAGTTCCTCACGTAAAAGAGAGCACATCTCGTCAAAAACATATTGTTGCGTTGGTTCATTCCACTGCATAAATGTATCTAGTACATCTCTCGTGCTATATCTCCTACTCTTCGAAATCCATCTGAGAGCCGTGGAATCTAATATTCCCCGTTCCTCAGTACTTGGAAGCTGACTACGTCTTTGTACAGAGTCAGAAGTAGGAGTCTTAATTAAAGTTTTATAGAGAGGAGACAGAATGCTAGAGACAGAATCAGTGATTCTTCGACGAACAGAGAGCGGAGTCAACATACTGGCAGATGCAGAGAACACAGTAGCAGTTGGAATAGATAACGGGACAGTAGGAGTATCGAGGAAGATAGTTTGTGGAACAGTTTGTGTAAGCGATACAGGTACAGGTATAGAAGTCGGCAACCCAGGAAGAGGAGGTGCCGAAGGAACATTTACATTAACCACAGGAGGTACAGGAGCTTGATTCTGAGGGGCAGGAGCAGGAATACCAGGTTGTCCAGCATGTTGAGGAGTCTTGCGAGACTCTTCTGACGTTTTCCTCTCGAGCTGCAAACTCCCAACTCCCTCAAGGATCAACCAACCCAATCAGGACGTTGACACTGACTGGATTGACTTCTCCCCCAGGGAAAGGGGAAGTGGACAGAGAGACTCACAACAAATTATACAAGATTAAATCTTCTGTTGTCTCTCTCTCTAGGAAGTGCTCCAGGCCGAGGACCTTTTCTTAAGAAATGTTCTGCGCTGTCTTCACGCTACACTGTGATGCAATATAAACAACATTTACTCATCTGTAGCTTTCTTAACTGGCTTAGATAATTAATTAGACATCATGCTTACTGACCATTAATCCGTCTGGCCCTTGTTTGCACTTTTACGAAGGTTTTTTAACACTGACTCTGTATCTTGTCACCTTCAAATAAACATTACATGTCAGAATATCTTAAGACTACTACTGAAAAACCAGGCAAGTTAGATTAATAGGGTTAGTTTAAACTGAACTAGTAACTTCATGCAGGATCATACCTGAATCTTTGGTTACTTCTTCTGTTAGGAAGTTCTGCAGTAGGAAGACAGGTAGACACAACCTATCTAAATTCACTCTTCTATCTAAGGTTAATTATCCTGACTGACCTTGTAAATAAGCTAACCTTTCTCATATAACTCTGCAATTAAACCAACATATCACAGAATTACTCATACACATTTGGTTTGCCTATTTAACACCTTTGCCTTTATCTAGGCTTGTTTGTCTCTTATCTGCTACAGAGCGCTTACAACAATACAATACTTGGCTCTATGTAGCTACTGCCATAAATCTCCTCCACAACTCGTTTAGGTATCTCCAAGTTTTGCAAGCGCTTGTCCATTGGTTTAAAAGTTCCAACTCCACCTCATTAGTCACTTGCCTTTACCAAGGCTTGTTCCTTGGTTAACACCAAACGACGAGTTATTTCCTTTTTTAGCGTTTTCTAGAACTTACACTAAATTAACCTAGCCACATTGCATTTAGACAAAGTCCGTGGCCTTTTTTAAAAACAAAAGCGATCTCTTACTGTCTTTTTTCATCTAGGCAGAGCAGCGCTGCCAAGAGACTCGAACTGCCGGCAGAGAGGGAGCGAGTAAACAAACCTCCCGGCTGGCTGCCTCAGAGAAGCTCCGGAGTCCGCCCGCGTCGTCTTCTTTTCACTGTCATGAATCAACGACGCTGACAGCCAGGAGCTTGGGAAACTTGACAACACGGGGTTTTAAGGAACGGAATAAATGGGGCTAGAGTTTTCTCTCACGAAAGGAAACAAGAGATGACAGGGACTGAAGGATCCAACGTGGGAGCAGAAGCTCTCGTCAAGAACAACGAGAGACGAAGCGTTTGACAGTTGGCTGAAGCTTGTATTTATAGCTTCAGCCACGAGACCAGCGCGAGGCTCTCACTTCAACTCACCAAGCGCGAGGACAGACACGAGCCTGTCTCACATGAGCGCACAGTCTAAGGAATTACTCATACCTAAATTAAATAACAAACAAGCATTGCTAAAGGCAATTGCTACAGGTTGCATTTCTAAAAGGATTTTTAATTACAACTGTACATTAAATAATACTGTAAATGAAATCACTAAACTAAAACTACCCATAGATTCACAATATATACACTGAGTCCATTCTGAGTCAGAATCTAATTAAGACGACCTGTAACACCCCTAACAGTTCCTCCCCCCAAAGGTCGTCTTACAGGTCTAGGTTTATCAGGATAAAGAGCATGAAAAGATCTAACAAGTCTAGGAGCATGAATATTTTTCTCAGGTTCCCATGATCGCTCAGAAGGATCATAACCTTTCCAGTCAACCAAATAAAACAAGGCACCCCGAATCCTTTTGGAATCCAGAATGGATTTAACCTCGTACTCAACATGGTCACCGACAATTACTGGCGGTGGTGGGTTATCAGCACGAGTAGAAGGTTCAAAAGGTTTCAACAGAGAAACATGAAAAACAGGGTGAATAGCATATTCCTCAGGTAAAACTAATTTCACAGACACAGGGTTCAGAACTTTCTTAACTTCAAAAGGCCCAATATATCTAGGCTTCAGCTTCCTGGGACCCTCCAACTGAATGTTTCTAGTGGATAACCATACCAACTGACCTTCCTTATACAAGGGAGCAGCTTTACGATGAGAATCAGCAGTCTTTTTCATAGATAACTTACTTTTGACCCATTGTTTTCTAGCCTTATCTTGGATATCTAACAGATGAGTCAACCTATCAGTGACCGCTGGCATAGACAAATGTTCATCGGGTAAGAGTATAGGAATAGATCTTGGATGTTGCCCAGTGAGAAAATAAAAAGGAGAACAACCCAAAGCTGAATGAGTGGTGTTATTATAGGAAAATTCAGCCCACGGCAATACTTCATCCCAAGGGTAAGAGGAGGTAGTTAACAAACATCTTAAACCCTGTTCTACATGTTGATTCAATCTCTCCGTCTGACCATCCGTCTGTGGGTGAAAAGAAGAAGACAGAGCCAACTCGATTCCTAAATGTTTACTGAGTTGTGACCAGAATTTAGAAATGAATTGAGGACCCCTATCCGAAATAATCTTTGAGGGCAGACCATGAAGTTTCACAATATTAGATAAAAATACAGTACTGAATTCAGTTGCAGAGGGAATCTTGTGTAATGGAATAAAATGTCCCATTTTAGATAGCAAATCCACCACCACAAGAACCGTAGTAAAAGCATTAGACTTAGGGAGGTCAGTAATAAAATCTAAACTGATTGTATGCCATGGATGAGGAGGAATAGTCATAGGACGAAGTAAACCCATAGGAACTTCATGTAGAGCCTTTTGACGTGAACAAACTGGACAGGCTTTCACGAATTGTTGAACAATAGAAATCATTTTTTCCCACCAAAAATGACGTTGACATAAATCCAAGGTTTTGTTAATACCTGGATGTGCAGCAATTGCCAAATCATGATTCCATTGCATGACCTTATCCTGTAAATCTCTTGTAGGAATAAACAATTTATCATTGTGATAGAAAAACCCATCTCTAATGGAATTACCTTTTTTAAATAACCATTCGTGAACATCAAAGTTCTTTAATTCCTTCCTAACGGAATCCAAGAAACTTTCTGAATGGATTTCAGCTACGATTTTTTCTAAAGGCAAAATGCTGGGAGGATCCTTCATAGAATTTAAATCTTTTTCACAAACTAAACGTGAAAGTGTATCAGATAACAGCTGCTTCTTCCCTGGTCGATACATAATTAAAAAATCAAATTCGCTAAAGAATTGTAACCACCTCATTTGTCTAGGAGTAAAAGCCTTAACAGTGGAATAAAATTGCAAATTTTTATGGTCAGAATAAACAGTAATAGTGTGTTTAGCCCCCAAAAGATGATGTCTCCATTCTTGAAACACATCTTTAATGGCCAACAATTCTCGTTCCGCAATCGTATAATTCTGCTCAGCCAAAAGTAATTTCCTGGAGAAAAAGGCGATTGGATGAAGGTGACCAGTATTTGAATCCTTTTGAAGCAACACACCACCAATAGCAGTCTGTGAAGCATCCGCTTCCACAAAGAAAGGCCTATCAGGATCAGGATGAACCAAAATGGGAGCAGAGGTAAAAGCCTTCTTTAACAAAGAAAATGCCAGGTCAGCCTCCTCAGTCCAAGAGAAGACTTTCCCTTTTTTCAATAACTGGGTAATAGGAGTAACAATTTCTGAAAACTTAGAAATGAATCGCCTATAAAAATTAGCAAATCCTAGAATTCTCTGTGTGTCTTTTATTGAAGCAGGAATTGGCCAAGTTAAAATTGCCTCAACTTTCTTTGGATCCATATGAATTCCCTCAGGTGATAAACAATAGCCAAGAAATTCAACTTGAGAAGCATGGAAAACACATTTTTCCAATTTAGCATACAGAGAATGATCTCTCAACTTCTGTAAAACTAACTGAACATGCTGTACATGCTCTTCCATATTTTTGGAATAGATTAAGATGTCATCAATATAAACAATACAACAGACATCCAATAAATCATGCAGGACCTCATTTATAAAATACTGAAAAGCCGCTGGAGCGTTGCAAAGACCAAAAGGCATAACCGTATACTCAAAAAGACCAAACTTCGTACGAAAAGCGGTCTTCCACTCGTCACCTTCTTTGACTCTAATCAAATGATACGCTCCTCTAAGATCCAGTTTGGTGTAGACACTAGAACCTTTAATTTGATTAAGAAGCACTGGAATCAAAGGCAATGGGTACCTATTCTTAATAGTTGCTTTATTAACCGCTCTGTAATCAATACAAGCCCTCAAATCACCAGACTTCTTCGCAACGAAGAAAAGAGGAGACGAAACAGGAGAAGTAGAATGTCGAATAAAACCTAATTCTAAAAGCTCATCCAAATAGCTCCTTAAATAAACATTTTCAGGTTCAGTTAAGGCGTAAATTCTGCTACATGGCAGAATAGCACCCGGAACTAAATCAATCCTGCAATCAAAAATTCTGTGTGGTGGTAATTTGGTTGCTTCAACAGGATCAAAAACCTTAGAAAAACTCCTATACTCTACTGGAAGTTTATTATCTTCAGCAGTTAAAGCAGCACAAAAAAGTGGCATCACTGGATCTTTGGTCTCTTGATAACAATGTAACTTACAAAAAGAAGACTCTAAGGTAACAGTCCTTTTGATCCAATCAATATTGGGATTATGCAATTCCAACCAAGGAATGCCTAGGATAACACCAAAACTAGGTGCATCAATAAGATCAAAAACCACTTTCTCAGTATGCCCATTATCTGCTACCAAAGTCAATGGTTCGGTGTTAAATTGAATCATACCAGAAGACAAAACTGAACCATCAACAGCTCTCACAGACTCAGGTTCCTCCTTAGTAACAAATTTCAGATTCAATTTATGAGCAAACCCAATATCGAAAAAATTCCCAGTAGTCCCAGAATCCAAAAGTACAGGAATGCTATGCCTTTGAAGAGTAGTTAAGATAAAGACCATCCGAATAGTAAAATGTTTGGGAATATGTGTAGTTACATTGGTGACAAATTTGGAGATCTTAGAAGAAATTTTGCTCGAGGAAACAATCTCTGCTTCCCTCGAGTATTTCAGTTTTCCGACGGCTTAATGGGAAGAGTTTCAATAGCTAGAACTTTCTTTTTTGCGGGTTTTACAGAACAATCCTTGGCAAAATGCCCAGGTTTGCCACAGTATAAACATAAATTACCCTTACGCCTCCGTTCTTTTTCTTCAGGAGTTAAAGGCCCCTTGAACCCACCCGATAGAACAGGCTCAACAAAAACATTCTTAACTTCTGACTCTTTTTTCTCAACTTTAACTAAAGGACTTCTAAAATCACTCCTTGCTTTTTCATTTCTACGTTCACCTAATCTGTGATCAAGCCTAACCACCAGATCCTGAAATTCCTTAAACCCATCAGGCAAATTCACTATGTGAGCAAGAGAATCTTTTAAATCATCTTTTAGACCTCTATAAAATAAAGAAATCCTCTTCTCCTCTGGCCAATAAGTTTCGGACAGAAGTCTATTAAAGGTAGTAATATAAGAGATAAGATCCTTAGTCCCTTGACGAAGACTCAATAACTCATTATTAGAAGATTGCATTAAGGTATGTTTAGCAAATAAATTGGACATGGCCAATTTAAAATTCTGCAAGTTATGAAGCAGAGGGTCATTATTATCTACTAACGGCATGGCCCAATTGGCAGCCACCCCTCCCAAATAAGAAATTATAAATGCTACCTTAGCAGAATCAGAAGAAAAAATGTAAGGTTTACACATGAAGTGTAATTGGCACTGACTAAAAAAGGTCGCAAATCTGCTATTATCTCCAGTAAACCTTTCAGGGTTAGCCAAAGGGACAGGTGTAGGAGTAACAACAGTAACTTGAACTGGTTGTTTTTCAGACCGATCTTCTGAAATATGTGGCTGAACAACTTCAGCTCCTAATCTAGCTGGCGCCAAAACTGGTTTCCTCTCTTTAGAGGTATCCCTCCAAGTTGAGAATCCTACCCTAGTCTCATTCAATTCCTGACGGAGTGATTGATTCTCCAAACGTAAATTTTCCATTTCCACTGTCAATTTCTGGACTAATAGTGACAACTGTGAAGCATCCATGAGGGTGAGTTTGCAGACTCAAGAGGAAACGATTTAGAAATTGGGAAGATAGGCTTCGTCTACTGTTGAGGAGTCTTGCGAGACTCTTCTGACGTTTTCCTCTCGAGCTGCAAACTCCCAACTCCCTCAAGGATCAACCAACCCAATCAGGACGTTGACACTGACTGGATTGACTTCTCCCCCAGGGAAAGGGGAAGTGGACAGAGAGACTCACAACAAATTATACAAGATTAAATCTTCTGTTGTCTCTCTCTCTAGGAAGTGCTCCAGGCCGAGGACCTTTTCTTAAGAAATGTTCTGCGCTGTCTTCACGCTACACTGTGATGCAATATAAACAACATTTACTCATCTGTAGCTTTCTTAACTGGCTTAGATAATTAATTAGACATCATGCTTACTGACCATTAATCCGTCTGGCCCTTGTTTGCACTTTTACGAAGGTTTTTTAACACTGACTCTGTATCTTGTCACCTTCAAATAAACATTACATGTCAGAATATCTTAAGACTACTACTGAAAAACCAGGCAAGTTAGATTAATAGGGTTAGTTTAAACTGAACTAGTAACTTCATGCAGGATCATACCTGAATCTTTGGTTACTTCTTCTGTTAGGAAGTTCTGCAGTAGGAAGACAGGTAGACACAACCTATCTAAATTCACTCTTCTATCTAAGGTTAATTATCCTGACTGACCTTGTAAATTAGCTAACCTTTCTCATATAACTCTGCAATTAAACCAACATATCACAGAATTACTCATACACATTTGGTTTGCCTATTTAACACCTTTGCCTTTATCTAGGCTTGTTTGTCTCTTATCTGCTACAGAGCGCTTACAACAATACAATACTTGGCTCTATGTAGCTACTGCCATAAATCTCCTCCACAACTCGTTTAGGTATCTCCAAGTTTTGCAAGCGCTTGTCCATTGGTTTAAAAGTTCCAACTCCACCTCATTAGTCACTTGCCTTTACCAAGGCTTGTTCCTTGGTTAACACCAAACGACAAGTTATTTCCTTTTTTAGCGTTTTCTAGAACTTACACTAAATTAACCTAGCCACATTGCATTTAGACAAAGTCCGTGGCCTTTTTTAAAAACAAAAGCGATCTCTTACTGTCTTTTTCATCTAGGCAGAGCAGCGCTGCCAAGAGACTCGAACTGCCGGCAGAGAGGGAGCGAGTAAACAAACCTCCCGGCTGGCTGCCTCAGAGAAGCTCCGGAGTCCGCCCGCGTCGTCTTCTTTTCACTGTCATGAATCAACGACGCTGACAGCCAGGAGCTTGGGAAACTTGACAACACGGGGTTTTAAGGAACGGAATAAATGGGGCTAGAGTTTTCTCTCACGAAAGGAAACAAGAGATGACAGGGACTGAAGGATCCAACGTGGGAGCAGTAGCTCTCGTCAAGAACAACGAGAGACGAAGCGTTTGACAGTTGGCTGAAGCTTGTATTTATAGCTTCAGCCACGAGACCAGCGCGAGGCTCTCACTTCAACTCACCAAGCGCGAGGACAGACACGAGCCTGTCTCACATGAGCGCACAGTCTAAGGAATTACTCATACCTAAATTAAATAACAAACAAGCATTGCTAAAGGCAATTGCTACAGGTTGCATTTCTAAAAGGATTTTTAATTACAACTGTACATTAAATAATACTGTAAATGAAATCACTAAACTAAAACTACCCATAGATTCACAATATATACACTGAGTCCATTCTGAGTCAGAATCTAATTAAGACGACCTGTAACACCCCTAACACAGCAACCGGCAATTGAACATTCGGTACAGGTGGAGCCGTAGCACCTTGTGCATACGGTGGAGGTGACCTTAACAAGTAAGACAACAGAGGATCATTTTCGGGGTCCTCTACTATCTTAGTTGTACTCGATGGCAAGGCAGGATAGCACTTATCTATCGCTAGGTTACGCTCTCTAGTAGCTATCTCCATTGCCTTTTCAGACTCGTTTTCTTGCAGCTGCTTAGCCGCCTGTTCTAAAGTCAAATCTTCTTGCTCTTTCTGTTCTTTCTTCAACCTTTTAATTTCTCTCTGTTTAGATTCTTTTCGCCAGTAACGGAAAGAATCAAACATTGCCGGCCGGGCTTTCTTCCTAAACAATTTCGCCTCTAAATTATCAAGGATCTCGGGTTCAAAACTACCATGTAGTGGCCAACTAAGGACACCATCCTTTTCCGTATAGCGGACCCATACCTCATTATAAGATATAGGACCCACACCATGCTTACAGTACAGATCATATAAGGGAGTCCCAATCGGGGGAACCAGACATGATTCCTCCAATCGTGAATCACTGTTGCAATCAAAACAAGACAACATACAATTTCTCCGACTTACCATTTTGCAATCCGGAACACAGAACAAACAACACAAACAAGAATGTGCACTCGAACCAAGAACTTAGGCCTACCAAAAGCGAACTGATGTATTGATACCCAAACTAAACCAAATAGATTATCGTAACCAGAACAACCAGTGATAATCTCACAAAACCAAACCAAATCAAGAACCAAAAAGGATTTTAACAACCCTCACGAAGTAACCAACTAGCAACCACTAAATACTTAACTGAGGCACTGAAGACGTCACCAAGGAGAAACCCGTCACGTTCCGCTGTACTAAGGACTGCACCTCGGGTCCAAGACAGGGCGACGGTCAAGGCAACGGCCCACTGCAGCCGTCCTGAACGGGAACCCTCGTGGAAGAGAACTTCGGGCCACTTTTGCGATATGCCGGGATCGATGAAGTGGGGCGCCTCCCTCAGGAATCTTCACACGAAGCTTCTCGAACTCTTCAGGCTTTTGGACCGGTACCGAATGACGTCGCCCCACGTGGGGCGCCAATTGGAGTTCTGGACTTTTTGGTTCCGTCCAGAGGTGTCAGGGAACAACACCCGAAGACCCCGGAGTTCCACCTGTCTTGGTGCACAAATAAACAGAAACATGGGCTTCTCGATGGTGGCGTCAAAGACCAAAGGTTTATTACTGCAGGGACACAGAAGTCACAGAAACTACGCATGGGCAGTATCTAGGAGCCTGTTTGATTTGTACAAAGAGGGTTGCTCCTTATATACTGAAAATTGGGCTTCGGGCAAATTCTTCATATGTTAGTACATTCCCAAACCTTTGTGTCCTAAACAATAAATATTTGGCGTTGCACAGGAATCGTCGACAATATCTGATGACACAACATTACGAATGAGAGGTTCCCACTTTTCCATCATAATCTCATGTCAACTTTTCATTCAGGACCCGGACCGCCTCATCGTAAATTTCGTTACCTCCCCCTAATAAAGGCCCAGAAGGAAAGGAGCAGAGCCAGGTGCAGAAGATAGAAAAGCAGGATAAGAGATGTTTGTGGGTTGTAAATGGGCAAGGCTACCAGCTTCGGCCGCCTAATTGTGATCAGGCCAACGGACACGAGAACCAGTTCAGCAGGGCTGGCCTCGGGCAGAGGGAGGCAGCCTTTGTCGAGTCATGCAGCTACAGCGTGATCTGGTCTAAAGTGCACGTGTCACTAGAGATGTGAATCGCCGGCTAAAGCTACGTGTCCTTAATTGAAATGAAGTAATCAAAGGTTATTGCGTATGTGAGGGCAAGAAACACAAAATGGCTGCCATGATCTAAGATGGATGCCATGGGTAGATCAGAAATGTGTTGGTTACAGGAGTACTCTTGCTCGTAGCGTAGCGAAAACACCAGGATATGCTAAATGGATCATTTGCGGTTCGCTGATACCAATATTATGTATTTCCGACAATATTGAAAACACGGGTTCAAATCGTCACGGAACCTCACCCGGCTTGCTTGAATCCTGATGGCGCAATGAGCAAGGGACTCACATCTGAGTATACCCTTCCACGCTTATGGTGGACAAAATGATTCAGAAAAGGGGGTGGTGATGAACAGAGTGTCTGAATTAAGCAGACCACTCTTACCCAGTCCAAAGATCAGGGCTTGATCCATCACCGTTTTTTAGCTCACTGCACCATCCCAGCTCAGAACCTGGCTACATGCAAATTAGTCTGTCCCTGGCCCAGTGCATCATGGGAACAGGGCAGAACAGACTACCAAGCCAATTCTTAAACTGGGAAGGAAACAAGCTTCCGGGGACAGGTTTCTGGCATTTCAGCCGTCTTCGGCCCGGCTTGCTTGAATCCTGATGGTGCAATGAGCAAGGGACTCACATCTGAGTATCCCCTTGCTTATGGTGGACAAAATGATTCAGAAAAGGGGGTGGTGATGAACAGAGTGTCTGAATTAAGCAGACCACTCTTACCCAGTCCAAAGATCAGGGCTTGATCCATCACCGTTTTTTAGCTCACTGCACCATCCCAGCTCAGAACCTGGCTACATGCAAATTAGTCTGTCCCTGGCCCAGTGCATCATGGGAACAGGGCAGACCAGACTACCAAGCCAATTCTTAAACTGGGAAGGAAACAAGCTTCCGGGGACCGGTTTCTGGCATTTCAGCCGTCTTCAGCCCGGCTTGCTTGAATCCTGATGGTGCAATGAGCAAGGGACTCACATCTGAGTATACCCTTCCACGCTTATGGTGGACAAAATGATTCAGAAAAGGGGGTGGTGATGAACAGAGTGTCTGAATTAAGCAGACCACTCTTACCCAGTCCAAAGATCAGGGCTTGATCCATCACCGTTTTTTAGCTCACTGCACCATCCCAGCTCAGAACCTGGCTACATGCAAATTAGTCGGTCCCTGGCCCAGCTAAAAAACGGTGATGGATTAAGCCCTGATCTCTTGACTGGGTAAGAGTGGTCTGCTTAATTCAGACACTCTGTTCATCACCACCCCCTTTTTGAATGGTTTTTGGCCACCACAAGTGTGGCAGGGTATACTCAGACATGAGTCCCTTGCTCACTGCACCACCAGGATTCAATCAAGCCGGGCCGACGAAGGCTGAAATGCCAGAAACCGGTCGCCGGAAGCTTGTCTCCTTTCCGGTGAAGAATTGGCTTGGTAGTTTGGTCTGCCCTGTTCCCATGAGGCACTGGGTCAGACTAATTTGCATATAGCCAGGTTCTGAACTGGGGTGATGCAGTGAGCTAAATAACGGTGATGGATCAAGCCCTGATCTCTTGACTGGGTAAGAGTGGTCTGCTTAATTCAGGCACTCTGTTCATCACCACCCCCTTTTTGAATTGCCACACCAATCTAAAACAATCTGCCACACTCCAGTTGGCCCCACTTCATTCAGCTCCACTGCAATCCAAAACAATCTGTCCCACTTCATTCTGTTCCACTCCAATCCGCCCCACTCCAATCCTCCCCACTGCAATCTGCCCCACTACAATCTGTTCACTACAACCTGCCCCACTCCAATCTGCCCCACACCAGTCCCAAAAGAATCTGCCCCACTCTAATCCCAAACAATCTGCCCCACTCCATCCATCCCCCTCCAATCCAAAAGAATCGGGCCGACTCCAATCCAAAACAATCTGCCCACGCCAATTAAAAAACAATCTCTCTTACTCCAGCCCAAAGGAATCTGCACCACTGCAGTCCAAAGAGATGTGCCCCATTAAAACTCTAAGCAATCTACCCCACTCCAATACAAAATATTCTACCTCACTCCAATCCAAATAAACATTCTCACTCATATCCTAAATGATCTTCCCCATTCCAACCTGCCCCACTCCAGTCCGCCCGACTGCATTCTGCCCCACTCCAGTCCACCCCACTCCAATCTTCCTAACTCCAATCCAAAACAATCTGTCCCACTCCTATCTACCCCACTCCTATTTACCCCACTTCCTCCCCAATCCAGCCCACTCCAATTCCAACAATCTGTCCCACTCCCTTCTGCCCACATCAATCCAATACACTCTGTTCCGCTCCAGTCTGCCCCACTCCAATCCAAAACAATCTGTCCACTCTAATTCCAATAAATCTGTCCCATTCCAGTCTCCCCCACTCCAAACCAAAACAATCAGCCCAACTCCAATCCATCCAACTCCATTCGGCTTCACTCCAATCTAAAACAATCTGCTCACTCAATCTGCCCCACTTCAATACAAAACAATCTACCCCACTCCATTCCCGCCCACTCTAACCTTCCCCACTCCAATCCAAACAATCTGCCCCACTCAGTCCAAAACAGTCTGCCACACTCCAATCCAAAACAGTCCACCCCACTCCAATCCAAAGCAATCTGCCCCACACCAATCCAAAACAACCTGCCACACTCCAGTTGTCCCCACTCCATTCAGTTCCACTGCAATCCAAAACATTCTGTCCCACTTCATTCTGCTCCACTCCAATCCGCCCCACTCCAATCCAAAACAGTCTGCCCCACTCCAATCCAAAACCGTCTGCCACACTCCAATTCAAAACAATCCGCCCCACTCCAATCCAAAACAATCTGGCACACTCCAGTTGGCCCCACTCCATTCAGCCCCACTGCAATCCAAAACAATCTGTCCCACTTCATTCTGCTCCACTCCAATCCGCCTCACTCCAATCCTCCCCACTGCAATCTGCCCCACTACAATCTGTTCACTACAACCTGCCCCACTCCAATCTGCCCCACACCAGTCCCAAAAAAATCTGCCCCACTCTAATCAAAAACAATCTGCCCCACTCCATCCATCCCCCTCCAATCCAAAAGAATCGGGCCGACTCCAATCCAAAACAATCTGCCCACGCCAATTAAAAAACAATCTCTCTTACTCCAGCCCAAAGGAATCTGCACCACTGCAGTCCAAAGAGATGTGCCCCACTAAAACTCTAAGCAATCCACACCACTCCAATCCAAAATATTCAACCTCACTCCAATCCAAATAAACATTCTCACTCATATCCTAAATGATCTTCCCCATTCCAACCTCCCACACTCCAGTTGTCCCCACTCCATTCAGTTCCACTGCAATCCAAAACATTCTGTCCCACTTCATTCTGCTCCACTCCAATCCGCCCCACTCCAATCCAAAACAGTCTGCCCCACTCCAATCCAAAACCGTCTGCCACACTCCAATTCAAAACAATCCGCCCCACTCCAATCCAAAACAATCTGGCACACTCCAAACCAAAACAATCTGCCCACTCCAGTCTGCCCACTCCAGTTCAAAGCATGGCCTCCTCTCCAATCAGCCGCACTCCAATCCAACACAATCAACCCCTCTCCATTCAGCCCCCTCCTATCCAAAACAATCTGCCCCACTCCAATCCAAAACAATCTGCTCACTCAATCTGTCCCACTCCAATCCAAAACAATATACCCCACTCCGTACCGGCTCACTCTAATCATCCCCACTCCAATCCAAAACAGTCTTCCCCACTCCAATCTAAAACAGTCTGCCTAACTCCAATCTACCCCACTCCAAAGCATTGCACTCACTCCAATCAGCCACACTTCAATCCAAAACAATCTGCCCCAATCCAATCGGCCCCACTCCATTCAGCCCCACTCCTATCCAGAACAACCTGCCCCACTCAAATCCAAAGCAATCTTCTCACTCAGTCTGCTCCAATCCAATACAATCTACCCCAATCCATATCAGCCCACTCTAATCTTCCCCACTCCAATCCAAAACAGTCTGCCCCACTTCAATCCAAAACAATTTGCCCCACTCCAATCCAAAACAATCTGCCCCACTCCAGTCCAAAGCAATGTGCCCACTACACTCCAAAAAAATCTGCCCCACTCCAATTGCCCCCACTCAATTCAGCCCCACTCCTATCCAAAACAATCTGCCCCACTCCAATCCTAAACAATCTGCCCACTCTAATCCACCCCACTCCAAGACAATCCATCCTATTCCAATCTGCCCCACTCCAATCCAAAACAATCTGTCCTACTCCAATCTGTCCCACTCCAATCTAAAACAATCTGTCCCACTTCAATCTGCCCCACTCAATCCAAAACAATCCGCCCCACTCCAATCCATCCAACTCCAATCCACCCCACTCCAGTCTGCCCCACTCCAATCCAAAACAATCTGTTCACTCAGTCTGCCCCACTCCAGTCCATATAGTCTACCCAATCCATTCCAGACCACTCTAATCTGCCCCACTCCATTAACCCCTTCAATGCTCATGACGGAACGGTTCCGTCATGAGCGTCGGTTGGCCTGTGCTTATGACGGAACTGTTCTGTCATGGTTCCATAGGCCCAATGGAACATTCAGCACAGCGCAGGAATTTGCGCGGAGCTGAACAGGTTAAAAAAAGTCTTCCCCACTCCAATCCATAACAACTGCCACACTCCAATCCAAAACAGTCTGCCACACTCCAATCCAAAACAATCCACCCCACTCCAATCCAAAACAATCCACCCCACTCCAATCCAAAACAATCTGCCACACTCCAATCCAAAACAATCTGCCCACTCCGGTCAAAAACAATGTGCCTGCTTCAATCATCCATCGGGACCATTTCCCCTGCAAAGCCAATGATGCGCACATCCCTGATTCTGAAAGCCTTCAGTTCACGATCCAGTTGGCCCCGACGAACTCGCTATCAGGCCTCTTAGTCTTTCGCCCTCCCGGTCATTCAGGCCCTTTTTCCAGTGCTCTCCTGGATATGGTAGCATTGCAGGCCCACTCTACTACCAATTTTACGATACTAGGAGACCTAAATATTCATTTTGATGACCCTTTAGATACAGGGGCAGCCGACTTGATCAAAGAGCTTTACCTAACCTTACCTGCCGTGAGGGGAACGGCTGAGAGCAGCAACGTCGGGTCCCGCACCCCAGCGCCAGTATCTACGCCGTGAGGGAAACGGCAGTCAAAGCAGCGGGTCCTGCAGCCTACAGTCGCCGCGAGGGCTGGGACTTCAATCCCCAGGTGCCCCGGCGGCTGTGGCGCGAAACTGACGACAGCAGAGCGCCCGGAGGCGCGTAAAGGGAGAGGAGCGGCGAGCGCTCCCTGGGAGCTTTACCTAACCTTACCTGCCGTGAGGGGAACGGCTGAGAGCAGCAACGTCGGGTCCCGCACCCCAGCGCCAGTATCTACGCCGTGAGGGAAACGGCAGTCAAAGCAGCGGGTCCTGCAGCCTACAGTCGCCGCGAGGGCTGGGACTTCAATCCCCAGGTGCCCCGGCGGCTGTGGCGCGAAACTGACGACAGCAGAGCGCCCGGAGGCGCGTAAAGGGAGAGGAGCGGCGAGCGCTCCCTGGGAGCTTTACCTAACCTTACCTGCCGTGAGGGGAACGGCTGAGAGCAGCAACGTCGGGTCCCGCACCCCAGCGCCAGTATCTACGCCGTGAGGGAAACGGCAGTCAAAGCAGCGGGTCCTGCAGCCTACAGTCGCCGCGAGGGCTGGGACTTCAATCCCCAGGTGCCCCGGCGGCTGTGGCGCGAAACTGACGACAGCAGAGCGCCCGGAGGCGCGTAAAGGGAGAGGAGCGGCGAGCGCTCCCTGGGAGCTTTACCTAACCTTACCTGCCGTGAGGGGAACGGCTGAGAGCAGCAACGTCGGGTCCCGCACCCCAGCGCCAGTATCTACGCCGTGAGGGAAACGGCAGTCAAAGCAGCGGGTCCTGCAGCCTACAGTCGCCGCGAGGGCTGGGACTTCAATCCCCAGGTGCCCCGGCGGCTGTGGCGCGAAACTGACGACAGCAGAGCGCCCGGAGGCGCGTAAAGGGAGAGGAACGCCTCTCGCCACGCGAGTCGCGCGCGCGGGAGAAGCCCGGGACAAGGGCGGGCCCTCTGTGGCCCTCAGAGGCACGAAAAGGCCAGGCTAGGCCTCCCCCCTAACATCATTCTCCGCAAACTAAGGTACTGTACCCCTTTGTGACTTGCTGGTCTTTACAGAGTATTACTACCACGCTATTGTTATCCTCTCCTGCTGCACAACCTACTTGGTGTTTGTTGACGTAGGGACTCTAGCGTCTTCATTTGCTACTATTCTAAGTATGGGGAAAAAACGGGTTCCGGTCCCAGTGGAATCTGTGAACACTCTGGATTCTTATCTTGTGCAAGTAGTTAATGATATCAACAATAAGCGCAGGCAATCCTTGGGGCTGAGTCAATCACCCATTATGCCGTTAGTAAGTCCATCAACAAGCGCTCTTATTCCCGAGTCATCCGAACTACTGCCAGATAATTCTTCAGGGTATCCAGAAATACTAATTCCCCAAGATCTGGACCCCGAGGATAAAGCAGACTCTTACCCCCAATCAGATACACAAGTTCTGATCAACCTATCAGATAACATCATCAGCGATCCAAACCAACAGACAGACGCCACGGAAGTAGCACTTCACTCACCGCCAATTGCCACAAGGGCTGTCAGAGCTTGTCGGAAATCCACTGCGAAACGCGGGGGTAAACATCCCAGTAGGAAGAAGGTCGCTACACCACCCCAGATTCGGGCAAGGAAACAGCCCGATTCTGTCACTGACAGTGAGTTAAGAAGCGCTACCGATGAGGACCTATTTAATAGAATCCAGGACATGATTGATATTAAAATCAGGACCATCATCAAACCAATGTTAGGGAAACTGGACAAATTATCATCTGAGGTAAAAAAACTGGGAGAGGCACATAGTAAGTTGGCAGACGAGGTCGGAAATTTATCTTCCCTCGTCACAAATTTAATACCCATAAACGCAGAAGCCAATACTAATGAGAGCAGCCCGCATACCATACAGCAAGGGCAGTCACCCCCGCCCCCATTACCCTCACTACCTCTACCTCTACCACCATTACTCACAGAGGGTCAGGCTGCAGACAATTCAGCCCCTAGCATTAGCGCATCTGCTGCTATAGCGGAAGAATTCCAAGTGGACACTTCTGCCCAATTTATCTTGGAGGCTTCGCCGGTTGTCTTGGTGTTGGCCAATGTCCCAGTCTTATCGCAAGGCAAAGCAGAGTCCAACCAAGACTTAAAAGACAAAGCGTTATACTGGTTAACTAACAACATGCGTATGACAGATCAGGGCTATGATAAGCTGGCAGGTGATATTGTTATGTCGAGGAGGGTCCCATGGATTGGCAACAAGCCCAAAAAGTTCCAAGGGGATTGCGTCATCTTAAACTTTGCCAACGCTGAGGTCCTCCCAGACATTTTAAACAATATTTACCCGCCTCAACGACGTAGTGGCTCCATAATTCCTCTTACTCTCAAGTTCTTTTTTGATAAAAATAGGTTTACCACTTTACCTAAACCTCCAACCTATAAAAGACCTTCCAACGTTGACAGATGGGGAGGGGGCCCTAGACTCCTACACCATAACGAGTGGTCTCAATTAGCAGCCTATAGGGAGCCAGGTAGATCCTATCGCCCACATGATTTAAATATCAGGGCAACTTTGGGACAAGAGACAAGAGGGAATGCCTGGGGTTCTGGTATAAGGGACTTCGAATATAACACTAGGGGTCTAAGGCCTACACATTGGTGGGGAAACGATCAGTTTCCGGTACACCCAATAACTCCACAACCTCCGTGGAACCTAGCTCCATTTGGTCAGGCTCAGGCAGCCACTCCTCTTGTGTGGGGATTCGGCACCGGCAATAGATTTGCACCCTTGTCTGACCTAAATCCCTGCGACTGACTCGAATTAGAATCAGTCCAAAAACAGGCTGAGGAGCCCGATCCATTACCTACAGGGGGCGGCCAGGTATTGCAACAAACAATAGCCGATTGCGCGGATGAAAATGCGCCAGTAGACCTAAGATCTCCCACTAACCACTGTAAGATAATGAGCTGGAATGTGGCGGGCTTAAACGCCAAACGCCAGGATCATGCATGGCTAAGCTTTATTTCTAAGTATCATATAATTGCCCTGCAAGAAACCTGGGACACATCGAATAACCTTTGGTGGGATGGGTACATTAGTTTTACTAACCCTGCAGTTCCGAGTAGAGCGGGTAGAGCCAAGGGGGGCTTGGCGATTCTGTTCTCACTGGCCCTAAAAGGCAGTTATAGGCAGATAAGCTCTGAATCAGACAATATCCTAATGATAGAGAGGGTGATAAGCAAAGAGTGTAAGTCTTTATACGTAAACTTTTATAACTCTAGGAATAGCGATTATAATGGCCGTAATATCGCAAGCCTAGACACTATCTTAAATATAGTACTTCAGGATAATAATTTTGCTTATGAGTTAATTTTATTAGGCGATTTTAATATTCATTTGTGTGAATTAGCCTGCAAGGGTAGTGATGCAAGGGATGTGGAAGACACAGCAATACAGGGCCCTCATTTTGAACATTCTGCAGAGGGACAGGAGTTGGAGGAACTTTTGGCCAACTTTGATTTGATTGAACCCGACTGTGCCCTAAGAACCCCAACTTTCACCGGCACTCTATATGGCACAGTGATCGACTATATCTTTGTAACCCGGGGAATCTTAAGATCGACTATGTCCTATGTCACTGTACCAACCCACTTCAGCGACCACAACCCGGTCCTCTTAGAAGTGGCCTGGGGCGCCTACATGGGGCCACCCCCAGCAACGGAAAAAGCGGCACACCCTTTGAGGACCACTGATCAAAACAGACGAGTGAAGTGGGCCAAAGTGATACCGGCCGATTTCTATAATAAATGTTTTCCCAAAATTAAAGTCCAAGTTGATCTTTGTAGAAACCCGGACACACAAGGGCATACCATAGTTGAAGCATATGAGGCAATCTGTACACAGGTCTCCAAGGAACTCCTGGTAAAAACCACCCCGGGAGTACAAGGCCACAAGCGCTGGTTTGATCACGAGTGCTCGAAAGCACATAGAGAACTGTTAGCGGCACTAAAATCTGTACCTAAGGATAGAGCCGAAATCTCCAGGAAAAGGAAGACTTACAAAGTGACCATAAAAAATCGCAAAGACGCAATCAAACGCGAAACCTGGGACAATCTCCTCTCCGTGGCTGTACTAAAGGATAGCAGGAGATTCTGGGAGATTTTAAGGCAACCACTTTTTGCAGAAGATAACAACGCACCTATGGACTGTGTAATCGATGACGAAACATGGCTTGCCTTCTTCAAAAATGTTTATGGGGGAGATGATGACGACGGCAGTAAAAGGGTCCAGCTGACTATTAACAATGTACAACCCATTATCTTCAACCCGCAAGAAGTCGAAAAAGCACTCCTGGATACAACTAAACACAAGGCACCTGGTCCGGATGGGGTCCCGGCTGACTTCTTCATGTTCTCTCCTAAGCTATGGGCCGAGGTTATGACAAACCTGTTTAACGCAGTGAACGGCAACTCGGCGCCAGCTACATGGGCCATATCTACGATTGTTCCTATTTTCAAAAACAAAGGGAGCAGGGATGACCCCGCCTTCTACAGGCCCATATCCCTACTGGATTCAACTATAAAAATCTTGGGCAGAGTTCTGCTAGCCAGATTGAGGGAAAACATCGAGGACTGTGGAGGCCTATCCGACTTGCAATACGGTTTTAGAGAAAGAAAGGGTACCATCGAACAATGTATTAACTTGCATCTTCTTATCTCTAAGTATACCGTAGCCAAGGAGGGGTCTGTGTTTCTTGCCTTTATGGACCTGTCATCAGCGTTCGATCTTGTTAATAGATCCAAATTGTGGGCGATTTTGTTAGAGTTGGGCGTCGAAGAAGCCCTGGTCTCCTTCATGGCCACCATGCATCAGGAACTCTTCGCAGCAGTCCGAGTGTCAAATAACGGCAGATGCACCTCATTATTTAAATCTTTAAAGGGGGTTCGCCAAGGCTGCATCCTAGCCCCGACGCTTTTTACCATTTACATCAACGGCTTGGGGGCACATTTGCGCAGCCTGAAAGCGGACGTTCCACGTGCAGGGGATGTGCAAATTCCGGCTCTCCTGTACGCAGACGACGCCGTGCTGATTGCTCGAACTGGTGTTGGCCTTCAGACTCTTTTGGACGCTTTTGGCAGTTTTATGAACAATCTGGACTTGAAGGTGAATGTGTTAAAATCTCATACCATGGTAATGGGGCGTGAATGTACTAAAAAAAGGCACAAATCTTTTTTCTGCAGTGGGGTCCCCGTCTCAATGGTAACAACATTCCCATACTTGGGTGTCTTATTTGATCAAAAGGGTACATGGGGACCACAGATAAAAGCTAAAAAGCTGGCGGTAGTTAGATCCTCCTCAGCAATCCTCGGATTTGCAGGCAAGTTGGGTGCCCGGCCTATGGAAGCCCTTTTAAAGATCTATAAGAGTAAGCCAGTGGCCATTGCACTTTATGGTTCGCCTCTGTGGGGCTATGTCAACCTTGACCCCATTCAGAGAGCGGAAAACAGATTTATTAGATCTCTTTTATCTGTTCCTCAGTGCACCCCAACATACTCAATCCATCAAGAGGTGGGCCTACCATACTTGTCCGACCTACTGAACTTAGCACCCCTGACTCTATGGTTGAAACTATGGTTAAATGAAGACCTCCCATTAAACCATACAATCTTGAAGGATGTTTTATCATTAGATAAGCATGGTAGTATCCCATGGTTGTCATATCTAATTAAATCCTTTACCGACCTGGGCCGCCCTGAGCTTTTTTTAAGCCCAGATAAAATCAGGGTGGAAGACATAGGTTACATTAAGAAGGTCTTTATGAATAGGAGGGAAGCGCAGCGCGAGGACATAGAACTACTGAAGCCATCGGTTAGGTCTCATGACCTTTTGGTTAGCGCCCCTTCCATTGCATCCTATCTTATTTTTGTAACCGTTCCCTACCATAGGTTTCTGCTAACCAAATTCAGGTTTAACCAGATACATTATTATCTTGGTTCATATAAGGGATGGCAGAAGCCAGACGAAGCCCCACCTTGCAGATGCGACGACTTTTCGGTGCAGGACACACTGCATTTCGTCATGTTCTGTAGCTTCTTCCAGGAGCAGAGGAAAAAATATCTACTCCCAGTCCTGAAAGAAGCAGGCTTTATTCAGGTCCGTCCTGCCTTGCTCTATTTACAGCTTTTGCCAAACCCCCGTACCACCTTTTGCATTGCGAATTTTCTAGTCGCCGCAGCAAGGGCAAAAGCTGCCGGTCAAAACTCGCCTTAGTAATTTTTTAAAATGTCTTAACATGTGCATAGTATTTAACCTTTTTATTGGTAGTTTTAATGTTTTTATGAATATGCTGGGTTATGTATGTATGGGCATATGTATCCTATGTTATGTCTTACTGTTTATCGTTTATGTTTTCTTTGTATGACTTGTAATAAGTCGAAATAAAGATATCCTGACTGACTGATCAAAGACCTGGCGGTCTACGACCTCCACCTCTTAAACTCCGGAGCTACACATAACAAAGGTCACTTGCTGGACCCGGTGTTCACTAACATCCCCACCATGCAAGCTATGGAGTCCCTCCCCCTCCCTTGGACGGACCATTTCTTAGTCTCCTTCCACCTGCCAGGAGCTTTCAGGAAACCTCACAAACCTCCCACATATACCAGGGACAGGGCATGGTCCAAGCTCTCCATAGAAGACTGGGCCAGAACCCTGAAGTCAATCACCCCACTTACTCGGAAGACCCGGCTATCGCTGACAGTAAATTCAGGGAGTGGATTGTCACATCCCTGGACTCCATACTTCCCATTAGAACCCGGGAGGATAAAAACGGGAAACCAGGATCCGCCCCATGGTACACCCCTGAACTTCGAATGCTACGCAAAAATTGCAAGAAAGCTGAGCGGCTATGGAGGAAAGACTGGCAGCACGCCAGCAAGGAAGCTTACCAGAAATCAGTAAGAATTTACAAATCTACTCTAAAACACACCAAAGCCTCCCATTACGATACACGGATAAAAAACTCTACCAACTCTACAAGGGAATCCTTCCTTATCGTAAAAGAGCTATTGAAAATACCAGCTCCCTCATCCTCCAACACCCCCCCGGTAGACCGAAGTAATGAACTGGCCACCTACTTCAATGACAAAATCGCCCGCATTCTGGCCTCCCTTCCCCCTCCCTGTCTATCATGTCACATGGACAATGAAACACCCTCCAGTCAGACAGGAAGCAGCCCACGCCCTCAACTAGCGACGTTTAGGGCAGTAACTTGGAACGAGGTTGATTCAACCATGGCCAAAATGAAAAGCGGATCACCTCTGGATCCCGCACCTATTAGATTTCTCAAAACCGTAGCCCCAGTCATCGTGCCTACGATTACGGAGCTCATAAATAGCTCGCTCGCCCAAGGCTCGGTCCCCTCTAGCTGGAAGAGTGCAGTGGTTAAAGCACTCCTAAAAAAACCCCAGCTGGACCCAACTGATATGGCAAACTACCGGCCAATTTCACTCCTGCCTTGCATTAGCAAATTGGCCGAGAAACTGGTCAATGGACAACTGTCACAATTCCTCGAGGTAAACAACATCCTACGGCAATCCCAAACTGGGTTTCGCCCTGGCCATGGCACAGACACCGCCCTGCTTGCCGTCATCGAGGAGGCAAGGCGCATTTTGGATTCAGGAGGGTCAGTGGCAGTGATCCTCCTGGATCTTAGTGCAGCCTTCGACACAGTTAACCATCGTGTCCTTCTCCATCGGCTGGCGGCAGCAGGGCTCACAGGGGCGGCGCTCAGGTGGATAGAGTCCTTCCTTGTTGGGCGTTCGTTCCAGGTATGGGATGGCAATCACCATTCGACCACCCTCCCCCTCACGAGCGGGGTCCCACAGGGGTCGTCTCTTAGCCCCACGCTTTTTAATGCTTATATGGCCCCTCTCGAAGATGTGGTTACCCCCTTCGGGATTAAAATAGTGAGTTATGCTGACGATACACAGCTGGTCGTCTCCTTATCCCAACTGTACGACCACCCGGACAATCTGGCAAACTGTCTCACGGAAATCCACAACTGGATGTGTGAATCATCTCTTAAATTAAACGGGTCAAAGACCGAAGTTATGCTCATGGGCAAGCAATGGGCTACTATCCCCCCATCGGTCTGGCCAGACGTGTTCGGGGAAATTCCCACCCCGAAACAAGAAATTAAGACCTTAGGAGTCTGGCTGGAACCCGAGCTTTCGATGAAAACACAAGCATCCAAAACAGCAGGTACCTGCTTCGGGCTGATGCGCACCATCCGCAGGATTCTCCCCCTACTCCCGCCCACATCTAGAAAACTCCTAGTCCAAGGCTTAATACTGGCACGGTTGGACTACAGCAACATGGTATATCTGGGAGCCCCAGAAGCCACCATGGCTAAACTTCAACGCACACAGAATGCAGCAGCCCGATTACTTTTCAACCTTCCCTCCAGAGTATCAGCCAAACCAGCAATCAAGGCCCTTCACTGGCTGCCAGTGCGCCAAAGGGTGGAATTTAAGGCCATGTGTACTGCACACAAACTACTGAATGGCGTTGGCCCTACGATCCTCAGTGACCTGGTCACTCCTTATAAGGCCCCCAGATCCCTTCGGTCTGAGAATGAGCGCTTGGCTAACATCCCCAGATACAGGAAGACACGGACCGGTGGCCGACGCTTCTCTGTGAAGGCATCTGCCGGGTGGAACTCCCTCCCCCGTACCCTTAGGCTGGAACCTAGTTATCTGATCTTCAGAAAAAAACTGAAAACGCTCTTATTTCCTAAATAAATTCCCTGTCTACCATGCCCCCTCCCTCTTCCCTCCCCTCTCCTCTGGATAAAACAATCATTATAGCGCGGGGATGCCTTCGGGTCACCAGGCGCTCTACAAATCGTTAAATAAATAAAATAAATAAATCACCCCCACTCCAATCCAAAACAATCTGCCCCACTCCAGTTGGCCCCACTCCATTCAGCCTCACTCCTATCGAAAAACAATCTACCCACTCCAATCCACCATACTCCAAGACAAAACAATCTGTCCACTCCAATTCCAATAAATCTGTCCCTCTCCAATCTGCCCCACTCCAAACCAAAACAAACAGCCAATCTCCAATCCATCCAACTCCATTCCGCCCCACTCCAATCTAAAACAATCTGCTCACTCAATCTGCTCTACTCCAATCCAAAATAATCTACCCCTCTCCATTCCAGCCCACTCTAATCTTCCCCACTTCAATCCAAAACAATCTGCCACACTCCAATCCAAAACAATCTTCCCACTCCAGTCTGCCCTACTGCAGTCCAAATCAATGCGCCCACTCCAATCAGCACCACTCCAATCCAAAACAATCTGTCCCACTCCAATTGGCTCCACTCTATTCAGCCCCACACCTATCCAAAACATCCTCCCCACTCCAATCCAAAACAATCTCACTCAATCTACTCCAATCCAAAACAATCTACCCCACTCAATACCAGCCCACTCTAATCTTATCCACTCCAATCCAAAACAGTCCGCCCCACTCCAATCCAAAACAGTCTGACACACTCAAATCCAAAACAATCCACCCCACTCCAATCCAAACAATCTGTCCACTCCAGTCTCATCTCTGCCCTCCCTTCTTTCCATCAGAATGCAGATGAGTACTCAGATACACCTCAGCTTCCTGTGGTTGTGGCTGTCTAGAGGGAATGCGCAAAGTGTAGCTCTCACCCACCCCAGACTTGTATTGGAGATAGGCTGCAGGCACACGGGGCAGAGGAATGCTCACTTTCTAAAAGTGGCATTTCTGAAATAGTAATGTCAAATCCAAGTTTACCTGTAAGAGGGTGTGTCATTACCATTTAAAAGATATCAAACATGTCACAGCTACTTCTTTCAAGTCAGCAGAAATTACAGTTTAAAAGTGTATTAAAGATTTCCCAATCTTAACCGATGAGAGGAGTACGCCCCACAGTACTAAAAACAAATTTGGATGTTTTTCACTACCTGGACATGCAAAACTTAAAAGTGAATGCCCTACCTTTTACTTACACAGCACAATACTAGTTACTTTGGTATAATCAAAAGGGGAATTTGAGGTTTGGCAAAGGGGTTTAACCCCTTCGCTGCTAGGCCTTTTCCGCACCCTGTGCTAAGCCTTTTTTGGCTATTTGGGGTAGTGCTCGCTTAGGCCCCTGTAACTTTTTGACCACATAAGGTATCCATACCAAATGTGCGTCCTTTTCTTCCAACATCATGGGGATTCTAAAGGTACCCAGGGTTTGTGGATTCCCCTGGAGGGGTCCATGAAAGTAGCCAAAATTCAGCAACATTTTTTTTTTTTAAATGGGAGAAACGCGCTGCCAATGAAAGCGTCTGGGTTTTTTGCCTGCAAATGTTATCAAAAAAGGGTTTGTGGGGCTGAAATCATCATTTTCCCAGCCTTCAGCAAATGACAGACTTTTCTCAGAAAACCAACATTTTTCACACATTTTTGGCATTTTTCTGGGACATAGCCTATTTTTGCTATTTCTTGTGCTTTTTAACCTCCTTCCAGTTAATGGTAGAAATGGGGGTGAAAGCAATAATGGATCCTGGAAAGCTATGCATTTTAGAAAAGTAGACACAATTCTAAATTCAGCAAGGGGTCATTTTCGTAGATCCATCAAGGTTTCTTTATAGAAACTAACAGTTAAATATAGCAACAATTGAACATTAGTTGAAAAAACCAGCCTTTTGTGTCAACGTTTTCACCTGTAACTTCTTGTAAATATAACAGCTCTTTGAAAGCAATATACTGTTACATCCGCTGGACCTTCCTGGTTGTGGGGATATATAGGACTTGTAGGTTCACCAAGAAGCAGACGAACCCAGAGTCAAAAACTGAGCAGCAATTTGCAATGGCTTTTTATTATCTACCGGGTATATAGCAATTATTGTGAGAAAATGTATACATGGAAAAATCGGTATGAAAGACACCTATGTATTGTGTGTCCCTCTAAGCAGATGACCTCCTAATATATGTTTGTGACGCCACCCGAGACCTAACACTAATCTGGCATACACTAAGGGACTTTGCGGAGGTCTCAGGCCTCAGAGTTAACTGGGAAAAATCCACTATTTATCCGCTAAGCCCTCACATGGCCCCATTCGAAATTCAGGTAGGAACTCAGACACTTGCATGGAGTGCTGAAGCGCCCAGATATCTGGGAGTGAGATTGTACCACTCCCCCAATTACCTATACGAAAAGAATCACCGTAGGGCATTGGAAGGGGTGCGATCAGCAGTAGGGTTCTAGAAAATGCTGCCCCTTGCCCCCATAGGACGCGTAGCACTGACCAAAATGATTATGGTCCCCCGGCTACTCTACCACTTTACAAACCTCCCAGTCATACCACCGCGAACGTTCTTTAAAGAATTGGACACCCTGCTCACCGAACTGATCTGTGAGGGCCGACACAGGGTGGCACTGTCCACGCTATACATACCCACTACTGGGGGTGGATTGGGAGCGCCATCCTTTGAGGCATACTTCCTTGCGGCCCAAATGCAGTGGCTGTCGTATTGGACAGTGGGGAGGCATACAGGGGAGATCACCACTGAAGAAGGCCGCCTATCATTGCCGGCAATCCACAGGATGCTGTTGCCAGGCACCAGGCCCATGCGCACCCGACCCCTGCAGTTGTCCATAGCCCGCACCTGTATACCTGAATACACCGCATGTTCAAGGGAAGACGGCCGTACTCACCCCTACTCCCTTTAGTGGGTTTCCCCAGGGAAGAGAAATGCCACACCGCAGGTACCCTCCAAGTCTGGACTGATCTCGCAGTTATGGAAGTAGAATCCCTGTTTGAGGAGGGTCAACTTAAAACGCATGTCCAGATGACCGAACAATATGACCTCCTGCCAGGACAATTCTTAACACACAGACAACTCATAGACAGTAGTCGCCGCTACTGGAACACGGACGAAGGGGAACCCCCAACGCACCGAGTAATACACACTATCTTACACATTGGAATAGGACGGCATTGGTTACATGGCCCTATAAAGCCGTTCGGGAACTAATACTCCTCTCACTACTGCCCCTTCGTCAGACATGGTAAACAGAATTGAGGAGGGTGTTTAATGACAATGAATGGGACACGTCCCTAGAATACCCTCAAAAAGTCTCTAGGAATGCACGCTTTCGGAATATACAGTTCAACTTCCTCCACAGAGCATACCTCACTCCTCACCGTCTCCATCGTTTCTACCCAGACACACACTTCGCATGCCCCTGTTGTCAAGCCCCTGAAGCAGACTTCAAGCACATGTCCTGGGACTGTCCCCACATTCAAGACTAATGGGACCGAGTTCACCAGACACTTAAGGCAACAATCAATCTCACAACTATGTCCACATGGGAGGCGTGTGAGGTGCTTAGAGAAGAGGAAGTAAAAGGAACCCGTAAGCACCCCATCTCTTTAGAATGGGCACAATTAATGCACACCTTTACACACAAAACAACTCAGGCAGAAGAACCATCAGAATCCCAACCTCAGTCCCCGCCCCTACCCCCTGCAGAATCCAACGCAGAACCTCCACAGTAGGATTCACGTGCTCAGATTTTACTCATACACTGATGACACACCTGGAACTCCCCACGTCTGTACTAGGACACCCAACTAAAGCCGTTCCACCCCATGACCTCCCCCACACATGTGCAAAACACATCCCCACGTCATTATGTCATAAAGAGACAATAATATCACCCGCGCCACCCATTCTACCGGCATAAAATCTGATAGCTCCCTAACACCCTCCACAGTTCACCCCTATTGTTGAAGGTTCGAAGTTCTACATCGGTAGTAATGAACCCAGTGTCAGGTAGAATCGGAGCACATTCAGACAAGTATAGACACAACATTACTGGGAATCATTATACAGAGACAGGAAGTCTATGCATGCCCACTGAAGGTAAACACAGTTGGAACATATTACGCTACTGCCAACAGCATAAATGTCCGGGGGGCCCCTCCCCAAAAGGCTCCCTCTAATGTTTAAGGATTATAATGGACGTGATTCGGCGATAACATGTATGTGTAGGCCTACCACTGTTGTACACCCAACTATATATTTTATTTATTTATTTATAAAGTTTTATATAGCGCAAACATTATCCCAAAGGATATTAGAGCGCTTTACAAAGGAAGCAAGGAAGAACATAAATCCAGCATTGACAACAATAAGAATACACTACAGGAATAATCACATACATCCCACACAAATAATCACATAATTTCCAGACATATGAATCAAGGAGAGTAGTACAATAAACGAGTAGATGCCAATATATGGTAAGTGGGGATCCAAAGGATTAGACATGGGCAGCACAAAAGAAACATCTTTCACAGTGCATGTTTTGGTAACGAAAGGGCTATACATTTTACACCCCATTTGTCTTTCAATTCCATTTGAAAGCACACGCAATGAAACAGCCAAGTATATGTGCGAACAGAGATCCTACACCTAAACTGCCACTATATGAAGCAAAACTTTGGAATCTCGAAAAATATTACCAGCGTCAGTTTCTAATGTCTTTAAATAATTCTCACATCCTAAACTGCCACAAAACGAGTACAAATCCGCCCCAAATTGAAAAGAAACATTAACTTCCCAAAATTCGTTTTTGAAACTTGAGAAACAATTTACTCCTTCGCAACTGAAACCATCACTTCAATCTAAAACAAGCCTGAAGTGCTACGGGGATGAGTAAGCGCCATAGCGGCTGGAATAAATGCGCCATTCTAAAGAAAAGGAGACACCCCCCGCCCCCCAAAAAATTGTACGCTGACGAACACCTACATACATGTCCCAGGGGCAGAATTCATGGGAGGAAATCAAGCAACGATTGGAGGCACAAATACAACTATGTGACCAGTACAAAACACGTATTCAGGAGAGGCACTTTAAAGAACCAATGGAAGCAATCAGAGTGCACTTACCCCACAAAGCAGAATCAGCAGTCTTGAAAAGACAGCGCATGCGCTGCCTAGGTGAGACCTAAGATGGTGTGTGTGTGTCAATACATTGTAAAAATGTTGTGGTATAACAATTGTAAGATCCCAATAAACAAATTTTAAACATGAAAGACACCTATGTATTTCTGAAATGGGAACAAATTATAGAGTTTAGAAACAGTACATATTTGCACATTTTAGAAATTGGGAATACTCATACTAGCATGAGAATTATCGGTCATTTTTCAAAATGGCTTCTTTTTTACGCAATGTCTTTCATTTGGAAGGCAGAAATGCATCAAAAATCAATAGGTAATAACATTTGCTTTACAAATCTGAATTACCCTAAGTCTCCCGATAAAAACGGTACTTCACTTGTGTGGGTAGGCATAGTGCCCACAACAGGAAATGGCACAAAACGCAACGTGGTCACACCTCAATTTCGCAGTGAAAAATGACCCTGTTTTGGCAAAATGCCTAGCTGTAGTTTATTAACCTTAGCACTACCGGCACCTAAGGAAACCTAGCAAAACTATACATTTTTGTAAACTATACACCCAGGGGAATCCAGGATGGGGTGACTTGACTGCATCCCACCAGGTTCTGTTACCTAGAATCCATTCCAAACCTTATAAATTGTCAAAAAAACAAATTTTCCTCACATTTCTGTGGTTGAAAGTTCTAGAATCTGTGTGGATCCACAAATTTCCACCAACTCCTCGTTCCCCAAAGTCTTCCGAGAAAAATGGTACCTCACTTGTGTGGATCAGCCCAGTGCCCGCGACAGGAAACGGCGCAAAGCGCAACGTGGTCACACCTCAATTTCGCAGTGAAAGATGACCCTTTTTTTTGCAAAGTGTCTAGCTGTAGTTTTTGAACCCTAGCTCTGCCGGCACCTAAGGAAACCTAGAAAACCTATACATTTTTAAAAACTAGACACCCAGGGGAATCCAGGATGGGGTGACTTGACTGCCTCCCACCAGGTTCTGTTACCCAGAATCCCTTGTAAACCTAAAAAATTGTCCAAAAAACACATTTTCCCCACATTTCTGTGGTGGAAAGTTCTGGAATCTGCGTGGATCCACAAATGTCCACCCACCCCGTGTTCCCCAAAGTCTTTCGAGAAAAATGGTACCTCACTCGTGTGGGTCGGCCTAGTGCCTGCAGCAGGAAATGGTGCAAAACGCAACGTGGTCATACCTCAATTTCACAGTGAAAAATGACCCTTTTTTGGCAAAGTGCCTAGCTGTAGTTTGTGATCCCTAGCTCTGCCGGCACCTAGGGAAACCTACCAAACACACACATTTCTGAAAGGTAGACACCCGGGGCTTCCAGGGAGGTATGGCTTGCGTGGATCCCTCAACGTTTCCTTAACCAGAATCCCCTGCAAACCTCAATTTCAGCTGAAAAAAAACACTTTTTTCAGACATTTTTGTGTGGGAAAGTGTGGCATCACCGGGTTCACTAAAATTTCCTACCACCCAGCGTTCCCCCAGGTCCCCCAATAAAAATGGTGCCTCACTTGTGTGGGAGGCCCAAGTACCTGCGACAGGCAAGGGCCCAAAACGTAGTGAGGCAACATCAAAATTGCCCATCTCAAAACCACTTGGTTTTGCAAGGGGGTTCACATGGGTTTTTCGCTCCGTGCTCGGCGGCCATCTAGGGCAACTTTTTTTATTTTATTTTTTTTAAACTTTATTTTAAATTTTTCTGGGAAATTGTAGAACACATTACATAAGAATAATGACTTGATATTACACCACTCTGTAGCTTCCACATTATACAACTAATAATACCGTATGCTCAATCAATCCAGCAATTGATAAGTACACAAAATGTAGTAACAGGTCTCTGCAAAGTTCACATGAAATAATACGACGTCAGACAATAAATAATACATAAATTACCTTGGGCTCCGGATCAGGGTCATGCCTCATGCTCATCTAGTGGCAAAAACCCACTAAGCATCACACAGTTCGCCATCAGTCCCCCCAGTGTCCTGTACACAGAGGTATTCCAGCAGTGGCCCCCAGATATCCTTGGGCTTGGATGCCAGCGGCAGCAACTCAGCATAGGTGACGCTTTGCTCTTGACAGTATATCATATCCGCCAACCATTCCTTGAATTTCGGAACACGTCCTCTACCCCACCTGCATGCTACCCTGCGTTTGGCTAGTAATAGAGAAAGAGAAACACATTTTCTGTACTTAAGAGGCACCTGCGCTGTATATCCCAGTAGCGCTAAGATCTGATGTCACTCCAGGATCTGATCAATCATTGTGCCCAGAGCTGCTAGAACCTGCTCCCAGTACTCCTGTATGAGTGGACACTCCCACGCTAAGTGAAAAAATCTCGCCCACGTGTTTACACCGTAAGCACGTGTCATCATCCGTCATTTTAAGTCGCACCTTCCTTGCCGACGTGTAGTACATTCTATGCAGATACTTATAGTGTATAACTCGTAACCTGCAACTGGATGAAATCGGCGCCGTCTGCATACAACAATAGCGCCATTGCTCATCAGTGATCTCACAGCCCATCTCCGTCGACCAGTGCAGTCGGGACCTAGTCTCTATCCCTGCTCTATGTGTGCGTATGCTGGTGTATAACCTGGATACCAAATGCTTCCCATCCGGAGAGCTTAACATGAGGTGTAGGGGCAGAAGGGATGCCGGCTCTCGTGGGAAGTCAGAGAGAATAGCCCGCAACCCCTGTCGAAGACAAATGTATAGGAACGTGTCCAAGGGTGTGGGTTGTGTGCCCGACAATAAATTGTCCAAAGTACGAAACATCCCTTCATGAAAAAGGTCCCCCCAGGTAGGGACGTGAACATGGGTACAAAGATTCTGAAAACCCTTCTCCTGCAACAACGAAAGATCCGACAATGGGAGCTGGGGAGAATAAATAAGAGACACATCAAGCAAAGCTGCAATGCTATGCCAAGAATCCACAGTGCTCGTAACAGTGGTAGGTGGTGTCGCCCGTGTGCTAGCAGGCCCAACGATTGCACCACTCAAGGGTGTAGGGGTAGCAAGCCAGTCCTCAGCTGCTACTTGTGGCATGTAGCGAGGAGGGTGTACCCTGTAATAGGCATAATGCGCATGTGCACTTAAAAAAAGAGTTCGAAGTCTGGAATATCAAACCTTCCCTGCTCATAAGGCCGCGTCAATGTTGACCATCCGAGTCTCGCCTGTTCCCCCCCCCCATAACAACCGAAGCAGTTCAGTGCTCAGTGTTTTAAAGAAAAACCGCCCTGGATCGTAAGGAATATTAAGAAATAAATAAAGAAATTGGAGCAAGACAACCATCTTGATAAGAGACGCTCTCCCTGCATGAGACATGGTAATGATATCCATCGAGTGACATTGGCGTTAAGCCGTGTGATGGCCGTGCCGTAATTAGCACGTATAGTTTTGTCCTTATCCTGAGTGACCTGTTTACCAAGATAGCGCAGCTCCGAGCCACACCACTCTATCGGGAAGTCTAATGGGAACTGCTGCACCGCTGGGGTGAGAGGGAAATCCTGCAACTTCCCCCAATTGATGCTGACACCAGATAACCGACCAAATTTTATAAACTCACGCAAGATGGGGTTAATATTTTGTTGTGGGTCTCTGACATACAGGGTAATGTTGTCCGCATACAGCTAAACTAATATTTGTCGCAGGCAACACCGGAATGTCTTGTCCCGATGCATCTGCCGCAGCCTGCAAGCCAAGGGCTCCACCGCTAGAGCAAATAGAAGCGGTGATAACGGACGCCCCTGGAAAAAGAAATAGGGCGGTACAGATGACCATTAACCAGCACTCGAGCCGTGGGGTTATGATATAATAACTCAATCCAGGAGGGGTATAACTCAGGAAAACCCATCTTAAGCAGCACTCCGAAGAGATAATCCCACTCCACCGAGTCAAATGCTTTTGTTGCATCAAGAAAAACAGCAGCGAGTGAAAACTCCGGCACTACATTCTGGAGCAATGCAAATAGGGTCCTAAGGTTATGGGAGGTCGCTCTACCTGGCACGAACCCCGACTGGTTGGGTAGCACCAACTTATCAAGTAAAAGGCAAAATCTGTTCGCCAATACCGTAGCCATTATTTTAGTGTCACAATTCATCAGCGACAACGGCCTGTAAGAGTCACACGACTCTGGGGGTTTACCCGGTTTCAATAAGGAGGTAACTATCGCCTCCCTCATGGAAGCAGGAAGAGTGCCTAGCTCAAGGGACTCTTCATAAACCTCCTTCAACACTGGCGCCATAATATCGACATAGGCCTTGTAAAATTCTGTCGGGAGGCCATCAGAACCCGGAGCCTTCCCATTCTAGAGTTGCATTATGGCGTTCTTTAATTTCATCCAATTCAAAGGAATGGCTAAGTAACTTGTGTTGTGTGTTCCCCAGCCAGCTGAGCGCAACATCTTCCGTAAAAGCCTCCAAATCCATAACATCATTCCTCTGAGTGGTGTACAGGGTCGTGTAGTGCGTGACAAACATCTCTAGTATGTATAATGAATCCCTATATGTCTCCCCACTGGGTCCCTGTAATTCCAATACGTGGGCATTAGAGTGAGAACTTCTAGCTAGTGCAGCCAGTACCTTCCCTGGCCGGTCCCCCTCTACATACTTGCACGCTGTCCAATATTTCCCCCTAAACTTCACCTCCCTGTGCGCAGCCTCTTCATATTCAGTTAAGAGTGTGCAAAAAGCTGTGTGCACCTGACCTTCTTCCCCTCTCTCCATCCTCCTCTCCAACCCCTTCAAATCCCGTTCCAGCTTACTCACTGTATCCTGTATGCTCCGCAGAACCCCAAAGCTCTTGGAGATGCAGTGCCCTCGCATCATTACTTTAAACGCCTCCCATACCACCTCAACACTGTCCACCGACTCTTTATTTCGAACGAAAAAGTCCTCAATTTCCTTACCCAGTTCAGTTCGAAAAACCGTATCCAGGAGCCGCCAGCTTGGGCGAGGTCTATCATACCCCGGAACAGTCAGTGAGATCTTAACCAGACAATGGTCCGAGAAAGTCCGTGCTAAATGTGTCAGGCTCCCAATGGCCAACCCTAGCCCCCGTGTAACCGGACAGTAATCAATGCGCGCCATGTCCCCTTATAGGATGCAAAATGCGTCCCCTCTCGTTGTGCAGCATGCAGATATCTCCAACTGTCTATCAACCCACCCTCAAGAAGTATTCAACGCCACATTGAAATCACTCCCCCCCCAATGACATTAGTGGAACAAACTGCCAGTATCTTTTCCCACAATTTAGCAAAAAAATCCGGGCAATCCACATTTGGTCTATAACAGTTCGCAAGTGTAACGATATCCTGTCCCAATCTCCCCCAAATGATGGTGTACCTGCCCTGGGGATCCTCCACCTCCCCATCCTCTTAAAGCACACTAGTTTACTGCAGAGTATTGCTGTGCCTCAGGCATAGGAAGAGTAGGAGGCAAACGCCCGACAGCTTGCCCAACGGCTAGCGAATGAATTCCCAGCACCTGGCGCAATGTGAGTTTCCTGTAGGAAAGTAATTTGAATCTGGTGCCTATCGAGGTAAGCTAGCACCTGCATTCTCTTTCTGGGATCCCCAAGGCCCCTAACGTTCCATGAAATGATTCTAAGGGTATCATCCCCTGTCCGAGCCATTAAACAGAAAAGTCAATCCCCAAGCATTCTGCAGTACATGTAAACATTTCCTGACCTGCGTACATGACAAAGCATAGATATCTAAACACACGAGAGATACCAGAGGTCTTTGTCAAATTCAATTACCATACCAAACCATTACAGTATTCAGCATGTGTAGCTGGAACCAGACAGTTTCTAAAGTGCAAGATAGACACAGGAGATAGATACAGTCCAAAAGTCAGAACCCATTGAGAAAGTACCCATCAGCCCACTCAATAGTGGAACTTCGTCATCTGGGATTTCATGTTTCGAAATATGGTGTCCAAACAGCCCTTCCCCAATAGAAACTTGAGGCTAGCCGTGGACCCACAGGTTGATCCTTCAACCAAAAGAGATGACTGAGTATGAGACTGATAGTACTTAGTTGCAGTGCTCAAAGAAATTGTGAAGAAGTGAAAATAAAGGAAAAATAATAATCCAAGTGATTAAAAATACCTAACTTGATGTCAATAAGAAAACTTTATTGGATTTGTCCATCATGATGGTATTGTTAAAAGCAGAGTGATAATGGCGAAAAAATAAATTGCTATTTACCAAAAATGTTATGTGGTCAACATGTTTCAGCCTGTATAGGCTTTCGTCAGGACCTTATAGTCACTACTGCAACACTTACTTTTATTACTGTGAAAAATAAACTACAGACCTTCTTAAAAGTGATGTATCATCTCCTGTGAAGAAAAGAGAAAGCACAACAAACCATACAACATAAAGTTATGGTCCTTGAGACAATTATCTCATATGTATATACATTCATATCTGTTATAAACTTACTTATTCCACTTACCCAAATTTTTGGGATTTGGAGCCTCACCTCACCTGGCAACGGCTCAGGACAAAGGAGGCCACGCACTATAAAAATCAAGTTACAAATGTGTTTTAGTTCCATCCCATCCCCAGAACTGTTGCTCAGAGAGGCCAACCGGGCCCAAGTCATCCCCTCAAACTGTGAAGGGAGACTACTGAGAGGCATCAGAAACCATAGCAACCAACAAGGGGGTATTCCCAGGTGAGGAATGCATCTAGGTGGCACACAAACACCTCTTGCCAGCCCAGAAGCCACGTCGAATGACACTACTTACAAGGTCCGTCACGAGGGTGACCGGCATTACAGGTGACTCTCATGCCTTTTACACTCACAGCAATCCAATGATCACGTAACGGACATAGAAACGATCATACTCTACCAGTCCATCCCCTTCGAGATTACCAGTCAACATAGCAATACACAATGAATCTATGCATACAGTAAAAGAGCTAGATTCAAAAGAGAAAAAAAAAAGGGACTCATTCCTCGTCCGGAGGCTGTGATTCAGGAGAATCCTCCAGGTCTCGTGACTGCCGTTGCCACTTCTTGAGGCGCTTCGAGTAATCCCCTACCTGCTGCAGATTCGTAAAGAATTTTTGTGTCCCTTGATGAGTGATACGCAGGCGAGCAGGGTACAGCAGAGCATAGTCTATCTGAGGTTGACGAAGGTTTTGCTTTACTCCGAAAAATTTTGACGCTCCTCCTGAACATGAATTGTAAAATCCGGAAACATTGTGAAATTGATGCCATCGTATGTCAGTTGCTTAGTCTCCCGAGCAACTCGTAGAGCAAGATCTCTATCACGGTAGTTCAGAAGACGTGCAATGATAGGCCTGGGCGGGCAACCCGGGGGGTCTCGCTCCCAACGACCGGTGCGCCCTCTCTACCACAAATTGAGAGGACAGCTTATCCGCCCTGACCTCGGCCTTAAGCAGTTTCTCAATGTACTCCTCCATTTGTCCGGTACCTGTATGTTGTTCCGGCGACTGCAAGCTTCAATATCCTCATGATCTTAAGCAGCCGATCCATCTGCGTTGTTGCCTTTTTAAGCTGTGCAGTGTCGTCCTCCACGTCGGACACCCGCTGCTCTGCTTCCGTAAGGCGCATCTCGTGCCCCTCTATTGTACGCACTATGGCATCCATGCGAGTGGAGACCGTATCGATTTTGTCCGCCATTGTCGCGAAACCTTGTCTCACCTCTGTGAGTAGCGATTTTGGATCATCGCTTGTTGTTGGTGGGGAGTGTTGCTGAGAGGGCTCCCCCTCCTCCTCCTCGAGCGCCATCCACTGCTTAGTGACCTTTTTAGCCTCAAATGTTAGTTTCAGTTGGTGAGCATCCGTTCGCCCCATCATATGTCCAGGCCCAGCCACACAAACAAAGAACCAAATGCCCCACACCGACTGCCCACAGGAGTCACGTCAGCGCCGCAACTCCAAACCTATGGCAGACAGAAAAGGCTCAAGCAGGTCACCCCTGAGGGCCAGCGAATCCTTCAACAGGAAGGGCTAGGGAACACAGCTCCGCCCTCCGCTCCGGCAGTGATCACACCCAGCTCCGCTCCGCAAGGGTGACCCCAGGGTCCAGGACCTTCCCAATCAGGCACCACACAGTCCCGGTGCAGTGCAGCCACCTCCTCCCATATAGTCACTACGCTTACCCTACGACCAATGGCTGTAGCCGACCCAGTGCCCACACTCGAAGAGCCCAGCAATGCTGACTGACCTCTCTCTTCAGTGTCCGTTAGTATAATCCACAGAACGTAGTCTTGCACTTCAAGAGGGCCTCTCAGCACATGGGATCCTCTCGCACCCCTCCTTGGAGTCAGCGTACCTGCAGCACCAACCACCTTCAGTCTTCTAGCCCTCAGCAACACACTCCTAACGTCGGATCCCAGGTCGCAGTATGCTGCCAAACTTCGCGTGCAATCCGCTCACCGCACCACTCGTTATGCTCCTCAATACCAGGACAACAGCCCGCAATGGAGGCCTCCATGGCGAATTGAGGGAAAATGGCGAGAACCACTCCTCTCACGTATTATCTTCACTCCTTGCTTGTCAACAGTCCTTTAAGGCTACCTCTCACACCCCGCTGGCAAGCGCTTCGGCGAAACAGATAGCAGGCACCACTAGCAGTGCAGTAGCCTGGCAATAGTTCAAATGCGGGCCTCAGCTCTCCTCACCCAAAATGGCCGCATCAGACACCTCCGAGGCGACCGAGCCTCCGTGTCCAGCAGCCACAGGCACATTCACCAACCAAAGACAGCTGAGAGAGTCCGTCCAGCAAATCGAACACCCTCTGACGCTGAGGCCCACACTCCTCGTTGTAAGCCGGGGCCTCTCTTACTGAGGCTCTCCGGCCAGCTGCTTCAGGGGCTACGAGTGGAATGCACGCCCTCCGCTACACACGCTCACCGGCGCTCGCCAGCTCTTCCCACAGCTCCGGAGTTCACACTGGCTGCATCTCGAAGGTAGGAGAGACCATTCCTCGCCAGGTGTCACTTTGTAGGCAGGGTAAGAGAAGGATAAATTTAGGATATCTGAAAGAAACAGGTTAGTATTAGATTCCTTACCTTAGAATAACCCCAGGCGTCAGACTGGATTTGGAACATTTTGCGTAGCAGTACCCCTGCGCGTCAGTAGGCCTCGTCTTCGGCTCCGCGTCCGTCGTCGGCATCTTTGGCGCTGGGATGACGTCGTCGGAATACTTGGAGCCGCCCTTGCACGCTGACGTCAATTCTTCTTTTTTCCGCGCCCGCAAGCGCAGGTCCGGAGAAAGTGGTACCCTTTAGTCATTTTTTGACTACGCTTTTTCGATCCTTTTTGGATCCGTTTTGAGCCTACGACTACATCGGTGCCGGTAGGGATGCCCGGGTACAAGCCCTGTGCCGACTGCAACCGACTGATATCGGTTACCGACCCCCATCGCCGGTGCCTACATTGCCTGGGCCCCGACCACGATGACAAGTTGTGCCCCGACTGCCTGGCCTTGACGTCGAAGGCTAGGCGGGAGCTGTCCCGTAAGTGCTTCGAGCTCCGGCAGTCGGCCCGCGCCGCTCGAGGTCCCGGTCCAGAAGGAGGTCGAGAGACCGGTCGCGGGGCCGGAGTCATCACAGCTCGGCGAGTTGACACCACTCGTCGGGCTCCAAGTCCTCAGGTAAGAGGCACAAGAAGTCGAAGAGATGACATCGCTCTTCTGACTCCCCCGACGCTTGCGCGACGCGGCCGGGGGTTTGGGTGACACCGCCACGTGGCTCCAACGGCCTGCTTCATACCAGCCAGTCCCTGGACAGAAGGCAACGCCGGAGGGCCCAGCGGCCCCGACTGGGAGCCCAAGCAGGCCGGGTGCTTCGGCTCCGGCGCCTTCAGGTGCTTCGGCCCCGGTGCCGTCGGCAACTTCAGTTGGGTGTCACCCCCGACGCCGTCCCTAATCCAACCCTCAGGCCGGATCCGGCGCCCGAGCAGCGTTGCATGACGCCGCATTCGGTGCAGGTCGAAGAGGACTTCTTCGAGGATCTGGGTCCATCCTTTATCCCTGAATTTCAGGATATGGACGACGAGGGTGACTGGGGGGTCGGAGGCCCCCCAGCACGTGAGTGCCAGTCATTTCAGGACTGGACACAGGAACTAGGGATAGCCAGTGGCCTGGATACCTCCCCAGACATTGGTTTTGTCTCCCCTCCTACCATGGCTACGGAGGAGGGGGCTGCGCTTATAGTGGGGTGCTGATGAGGGCAGCCAAGGCCTTGGCTCTTGAGCTCCCTGTCGCAACGGTGAGGTCTAACATCCTCACGGAGGTCCTTAAACCGCAGGTAAGCTCCCCAGAATCTCCACTGCCATTTAATGAGGCTCTCCCGGACGTCCTGTTGGGCACCTGGTCCAGGCCCACTACAGGTCCCCCTGTAGATAGGAACGTCGTTAGGCGCCACCGCCCTGCTCCGGGCGACCCTAGTTTCTTGTCCACCCACCCCACCCCGAGAGCCTGGTACTCCAGGCCTCTACTTCCCAATCCGCATTCCCAACTGCGCCACCAGATCAGGAATCCAAGAGGTATGAACAATTCGGCAAGAAGATGTTCTCCTCCCTTACTTTGGGATTGCGGTCGGTTAACACTGCGTGCATCTTGGGCCGTTACACCCACTCTCTGTGGAATACGGTCGTGGAAGTGCTGCCTGAGTCCCCTGAGGGAGCCCGGGTAAAACTCGCTCAAGCCCTAGCGGAGGGAAGAGCCGCAGCGCGGCTCTCAATACGATGTGGACTGGATACCACGGACTCCCTAGGAAGAGCGATATCCACATCTGTGGCGGTTTGCCGCCACACCTGGCTGAGGTCCACCAACTTTTCAGCCGATGTCCAGAACACCCTTATGGACATTCCGTTCGATGGCAGCCACCTCTACGGTGGCAAGGCAGATAGTGCGCTGGAACGCTTTAAGGACTCCAGGGCTACGGCCAAGTCCTTGGGCCTGTCGGCCCCGCACCAGCAATCTTCTGCCCAGCGCTCCTTTTGTGGCCACGGAAGGGGCGCCCCCACACGTCCTGCCAGCCAAGGGCCGCAGACTATCATTCAGCATGGTGGCGGACATGGTTACCATCGTGGTGGTAACAGGGGACAACGGCGTGGCCAGTCCACATCCACCCCTGCTGCATCCGCCTCAAAGCCTTCCTAGTCCGAGCTTTCAGGCCCATTTGACGCCAGTGGGGGGCAGGGTTCGCCATCACCTCCTCCACTGGCGCTCCATCACGTCGGACAGGTGGGTGCTGCAAATCGTCCGAAGGGGCTACTCCCTCCCCTTTGAGGCGACCCCCCTCCAGCCATGAAACCGCAGAACCACTGCGTGTCGGGGGATCACTTGAGAGTTCTGCAAGAGGATGTTGCGGCCCTCTTGGCCAAGAGGGCTATCGAGCACGTTCCTGGGCCAGAAGTAGGGTGTGGTTGTTACTCCCACTACTTTCTGGTTCCCAAGAAAGGCAAAGGGGGCCTACTCTCTATCTTGGACCTGCGTAACATCAACGGCTTCCTCCGGAAGGAGAAGTTCAAGATGCTGACTCTCGCTCAGGTCTTAGCTGCCCTGGACCCGGGAGACTGGATGGTAGCGTTGGACTTGCAGGACAGTTACTTTCACATCCCCGTCCTGCCGGCCCACCGGCGTTACCTGCGGTTCACGGTAGGCCACGAGCACTTTCAGTTTACTGTGCTCTCCTTTGGCCTTACCAGCGCCCCACAGGTGTTCACAAAAGTGATGGCGGTGGTCGCAGCTCATCTGCGCAGGTTAGGGATTTCAGTCTTCCCCTACCTCGACGACTGGTTGTTGAAGGCAGACTCTCCCCAGACAGTCGTCAGCCACCTCCAGACTACGGCAGACCTCCTGTACCCCAGGGCGGACGAACTCAGCCGTCGGTGCATGATGGATCACGAATGGCGTCTGAACTCGGACGTGGCGCAAGGTTTCTTTCAGCAGTGGGGAGAGCCTTGGTTAGATCTATTCGCCACAGAATAGAACGCGCAATGTCATCAGTTCTGCGCGTTGGAATTTCCAAGGCGGCACTCGCTAAGCAACGCTTTTCGTTGCGAGTGGAGTTGCGGTCTGTTGTACGCCTTTCCGCCTATACCACTTCTGCCCAGAGTGCTGAAGAAAATCAGGCGCGACCGAGCCCAAGTCATCCTTGTGGCTCAGGACTGGGCATCAAGATACTGGTATCCTGAGCTACTCAGCATGTCTGTCGATTCGTCTGCCTCTTCAGGAGGACCTTCTGTCGCAGCAGCAGGGAACGGTCCTCCACCCGAACCTGTCCAGCCTCCACCTCCATGCGTGGAGATTGAGCGGCCACAGTTGAGGCCATTTGACTTGCCTCCTGAAGTCTGTGATGTTATTCTGGCAGCCAGGCGTCCCTCCACAAAATCGGTATACGCCTGCAGGTTGAACAAATTTGTGGCATGGTGCACAGCAAAGGCTGTGGATCCACTCTCTGCCCCTCTTTCTGAGGTTCTCCTCTTTCTTCTTTCTCTTGCCCAGCAGGGCTCTGCTCTGGGCACAATCAAGGGCTACCTCTCTGCCATTTCTGCCTTTTTAAGGCTACCTGATCAGCCCTCTTTGTTCAAGTCCCCAGTTGTAAATAAGTTCTTAAAGGACATCACTCATATGTTCCCTCCTGTTCCTTTCGTTGTGCTTCAGTGGGACTTAAACCTTGTTCTGACTTATCTGATGTGCGCTCCCTTCGATCCACTTCATAACTGTCCTCTTCGTCTTCTTACCCTTAAGACTACATTCCTGGTTGCCAGGCTCTTTTTTCTAAACCTCCTTTCCTTTCTGTCCATCCGGACAAAGTTGTGTTGCAGACGCGACCCTCTTTCTTGCCCAAGGTAGTCACAGCCTTCCACATCGGGTAGTCCATCACCTTGCCCACCTTCTTTCCGCCTTCTCATCCCTCAAAAGAGGAAGAGAGGTTCCACCGTCTGGACCCAAAACGTGCGCTCTCATTCTATCTGGATCGCACACGCCAGTTCCGGGTGGATGACCAACTCTTTGTTGGTTACGTGGGCTCTAAGAAGGGTCGGGCGGTGCACAAATGAACCATCTCTCAATGGGTCATCTTGTGCATTAAGATTTGCTACTCTTTGGTGAGGAAGGAGCCTCCTGTTGGGCTGAGGGCCCATTCCACTTGGGCCACAGCGGCTACCACTGACCTGAGTCGTGGAGTCCCCTTGCAGGACATCTGTCAGGCAGCTTTGTGGGCCTCGCTACACACGTTCACAAGACACTACTGCCTGGACAGCCAAGTCCGAAGAGATGGCTTTTTCGGCCGTTCCGTTCTCCAGGACTTTCTGGTGTGATCATTGGTTCGCAGACCCACCACTGGGGTTGGTATTGCTGGGGTATCTATTCTAAGATAAGGAATCTAATACCAACTTGTTTCTTTCAGATGCACAAGTTACTTACCTTCGGTAACTATATATCTTTAAGAAACAGTAGTTAGTATTAGATTCCTTACCGCTTCACCCATCCTTCCCGTTCTGTGAACCGATAACTAGGGTTAAGGTCATCCCCTTTCAGGGTCCTAGTTTTATGGCACCAGTGTTGGTTTTTATCATGGCTCTGCATTTTCTGGCGCGGAAAAGCTGTGTATAAGAACTGACGGCGTCTAAGTACTCCGACGACGTCATCACGGCACTGACAACGGACGCGGAGCCGCAGACGACACCTACCGATGCGCAGGGGTAATGCTTCGCAAAATTTTCCGAATGCAGTCTGATGCCTGGGGTTATTCTAAGGTAAGGAATCTAATACTAACTACTGTTTCTTACAGATATATCGTTACCGAAGGTAAGTAACTTGTGCAATATTGCCAGTCCACTGGAGCCTCACCACACAGCGGCCATTCCGCACGTGCCCCCCCTAGCGCCCCCATCTAGGGAAACTTACCAAACCCACACATTTCTGAAAACTAGACACCGGGGGCTTCCAAGGAGGTTTGGCATGCGTGGATCCCCCAACGTTTCCTTACCCAGAATCCCTTGCAAACCTCAATTTTAGCTGAAAAAAAATCATTTTTCCACAAATTTTTGTGTGGGAAACTGTGGCATCACTGGGGTCACGCACATTTCCTACCACCCAGCGTACCCCCAGGTCTCCCGATAAAAATGGTGCCTCACTTGTGTTGGAGGCCTGTTGGACTTGGCCCTTCTGGCAGGTGTACCCCTGAACTTTTTGCATTTGAACTCTGCGATAATTATAATGAGTCTTTGCGCACTTTAGCACTGTGGCGCAGTGTAAAGTGCATGCGCTCTCTGAGTGCGTGTGTGAGATTGGCCTGCCCTCCCATAGGAATGCATGGGGAATGTATGTGTCCATGTTAGTTCCTGATGCATGGGGATTGCAGGTGCGAGTTTGGTATGTGCGGACTCGTGTGATTAAATGCTGCGCAATGATGTGTGTGGCGTGAATGTGTCTAGTGTGGAAGTGCCACTTCTAGAAGTTGGCATGTTTGTGTAATTTGTGTCTGACGTGTGATTGGCTGGTGAACCTGGCTCCAGGAGTCAGGATGGGTCTGCCCCGGTGGTGAGTGTTGAGATTAGCATGCTGATGTGAGGGAGGGGCTGCACCTGGGACCTGAATAGGGCTGGGCTTTCGCCACACAATGCTGGCTCCGCCCCCTGTGGACCCTAGCATGGCCAGTGAATAGTAAGAGAGGCTGAGCCCATCAGAGTGCTCCCAAACCTGCTGCGTCTGGTTTTGCCCCCACCCTGCACCTTTAGACAAAGGGATTTTCTGTATAAAATGAGGCTGTGACCTCATGTTCAATGTTCTTGTTCCCAACTTGAATCTGCCAGGGGCGTGCTGCTGCCGGGGCCTAGGGGAGGGCTTGCCTCCCTGGGCCCTGCCCAGCCCCTGGATGCCTAGAGGACTTCTTTCTGGGACCCTGCTGCTTGCTGGGATGGCTCTTGTGACCCCTTGGCGCTGTTTTGCCCTTTAGGGGCTGTATTGCTGTGCCTTTGGCGCCTAGGGCGCTTTCCCTACGTCTGGCCCGTGTGTTTTTACTCATGTTTATGGCAGGAGCCCACCCTGCTTTGTCGTCCCATTCGGAGGGAGCCTGCCCCTCAGTTGCGCTCGTTGTCCTTGTTGTTTGCAGAATGGGTGCCCACCCCGTGTTTGTGTGCCTTGGCGAGTGCCCACCTTGCTTCTACATTTTTTGCCTACTGAGGGTGCCCACCCCTCATATTCTGCCCAAGGGATGCCGCCGTCGTCCGCGGCCCATCTGACTGTTGGCTGGGCCGCCGGACGGAAGTGACGCGGGAACCCGGAAGTGACGCCATGAGAGAGAGGAGGTCGGGAGCCCACCCCGCCTCCTCGAGCCCCTGGGAAGAAGAGAGGAACGTCCTCCCGCGGCCTGGGGCTTCCGTGAAGTAGGGAGAGCCCCGGGCCGCCTATAGCAAGGAGCCCAAGTTTTGTAGGGCTCCCGTGTCCTGGAGGGAGCCCCGACAGAGGAGTCCAGCGGCGCCACGAGAGAGGAGAGACGACCGGCAGCGTCCTGCAGACCACCATGAAGAGACCATGTCCCCCCTGCTGCATGGAGAGAGGAGCCCGGTAAGTGAGAGCTGGGCATGGGGGGAGCACAGCCACATTAGTTCTCGAGCGGCCCCTGCCTGCTAGGGGGCCGCTCCAACGAAGGGGAACACAATTAGTTGAATGGTCCAGAAGGACCCCATGGACATGGACGCATTTCACCCCCCGCTTCTTGGGGGGGGGGGGCAGGGTCCATTTTTAGAATCCAAGCAGCCCCGTGTGCTGAGTGGGCCGCTCCACCGGTAAAGTGGGCACCTTGCTGTTAAGAGAGGCCCACTCCTTTGCTGATCTATGGAGTCCAAGTGGCTCCCCCATTTTCCACCCCATCTCCTACCGAGCCTGAGAGGATCACAGGGGGCATAGCCATTTTCTAAAAGACCCCAGTGGGGGTCTCGAGGGCCAGAGAGGGGCGGTGTTCTTGCCCCTGGGGGCACCATTTATTGTTCAGAGCCTATAGGGCTCCAACGTATTTGCACAATTTATTTGCAGGGCTACAGAGAGCCCATGCCGCATTTTGCTGATTCTCAGCTGCCCAGCAATTAGTGGGCAACTGCACCATTTAGGTTCATCTTTCTGTTAAGGGGACATCTTTTATTACAGAGCCCCGTGTGGCTCCAGCCTGCGCATATTTGTTTCCAGAGCCAGATGGCTCAGTTTGGCGCAGTCTTTGTCCTGAGGGGATAGCGAGAGCCCCGGACGCAGTTTTGTCCTCAGCTGCCCAGCACTTAGTGGGCAGCTGCTCCGTTTAGGTTCTTCTTTCTAGGGACTTGCTCTATTGGACTTAGGAGTGAGACGCACTACTTCATCCCTACCTTGGCCTTCCTCAGCTGCGCAGCACTTAGTGTCAGCTGCAGCGTTTAGGCCCCTTGTCCTTGTTCTCAGCTGCCCATCAAGTAGTGGGCAGCTGCTACGTTTAGGTTTTGGCGCAGTGGCGCCACCTGGACTTTGATGTGAGTTATGGGCTAAATGTGATTTCTGCGCTAATGGGCTTTATGTGCTGTTATGATTTATGCGCTAATGCTTTGGGGTGTTAGGAAATGTACTGTGTGTAGTATCTGATCCAGCGCGGCAATGCGCTCACTTGCAATCCGATGGAGAGACGAAATGGCTCACCAGCGAGCAATACGAAAACAGTAACTCACAGCAGAGACGGGAATCCAAAACAATAGGCAAACAATATCAGGTGACAGGCACCTGATAGTAGTAGAGGAGGAGTTTAAGTAGAAAGGAGAGAAAGGATAAGAGGCTAACCTTCCCTCAGCATTCTTGGAAGTGTAGTCCCAACACTCAAGCCTCAATTATTCCTCATGTGCCTATTCAACCTAGGGTAGAATGTGACACGTATACTGTGCGGTTAACATTCCTGATGTCCCCAGTACCATAGGTCCTTATGAGACCCCACATCCTAGAGAGGGTCGAAACGCCGTCAACACTTTTTTGAAAGCGAACCACTGTCACAGCACTTATTGTGTAAAGTTGCTGTATATATTTGAGGAAATTATAAATGTGGTCGTTTTTTAGTGAAAAACTATGAGAAACCTTGTAAATAATGTCACTCTTTATCACTAAACTGTTAGGCTCATGCTTCACTTGGGACACCTATTTACAACTGTGTTTTACTTTTTTTTGCTTAAAATTGTTGATATATATATTGTGTAAATAATACAAACATATGTGCATAAACAAATTCCTTAGTGTGTCTGGTCCCTCTTTCTATGACATCAATCTAATCCTTTAAATCGCAATTGCGCACAAATACAATTATATATAGTTGTATACTATTCCACAGGAACCATTGTTTCCCTCTTTATTAAGTTGGCAAAGTACTGCCCCTTCACCATGCTCTGAGGCATCTGTCTGTATAATAGATTCCCTGGAAAAGTCAGCGGCATTGAGTACAGGCGCTGTGCACACGACCTGCTTAAGGGAGTCAAATGCCTATTGAAGACTGTCATGTCCAAATAGGCAGCACTGAAGGCCTCCATACCAGCATGGATGTGGTTCACCAACCGCCGGAAGGTGGCAGGGGCATTATTGAGTCCAAAGGGCATCACTCTGAACTGATAGTGGCCCTCTGTGGTGGAGAAGTCTGACCTCTCCTTGCCCCCTCTGTTTGGAGGATCTGCCAGTACCCTGATGTAAGATCGAAAGTGTTTAGGTGCTAGGCAGCCCCTAACCAGTCAATCAACTCATCAGCCAAGGGTATGGGATGAACATCAGTCTTGGTGACTGAAATGAGTCCCCTATAGGCCACACAGACCCTAGGTTTAGGTGTGGTGCACGGTGGGGCAGCTTTTGTCACCAGAACCACAAGACTAGAGCAGGTTCTACTGGAGTGTTCTATCACCAGCAGCATTTTGGTATCCTCTTTCTTAAAGCTGGCCCTCAACTTGTCAGACAATCTGTAAGATTTTTCCTTGAAAGGAAGGTTGTCTACTGTGTCCATATGATTGGAACACAGGTAAATAGGCCAGGGATGAGGGTAAGCAGAGAGGAGTACTGCCCCCAGCACTTTTTGGCAGTCCCTCTGCTGTTCAGGGGTCAGGCTGGGGGACAGGATTACTCCCTCAACTGAGCCATCTTTCTCCTTGGAAGCTAAGAGGTCAGGGAGATGTTCACTCTCCTCTTCCTCTTCTTCATCTGTCACCAACAACTTGAGAAGCTTAAACTCCTCAAAGTGGGGTTTGAGTTGGTTGACATAGAGCACCCTGTGGAGGTGCCTAGGGGCCTTGAAATTCACCAGGTATATGGCCTCACCCTTCATTTTACCCAGCTTATAGGGCCCAAACCAGCTGTCCTGGAGTGCCCTGGGGTCCACAGGTTCCAACAATCACACTTTCAAACCAGGTTGCAATTCCACAGTGGTAGTTTGGTTGTACCATTCCTACGTCATTTCTTGACTGGCTTTTAAATTGTCTGAAGCTTGCTCTCATAACATATTTGGCTTCTGAAGGACGGCATGCAGCTCACTGCATCCTGGGAAATCTTTCTGGGAGCTTGCTCCCACCCTTTTTTACCACACTCAGAGACCCTCTTTGGGAGGGCATCCATACAGAAGCTCAAAGTCGATGACGCCCGCTCCCTTCTTTGGTACCTCACTGTAGGCAATCAGAAGACATGGCAAGAGGATCTCCCACTTATGCCTCAAAGCCTTGGGCAGGCTTGATCATGCCCCTCAGGGCCTTGTTGAACCTTTCAACAACCCCATTGTTTTGTGGATGTAAGGGTGGATAACTTGTAGGTTACCCCACACTCCTTCCACACATTGACGGCATTTAAGCAGATATGAAGTTTGTTTCCCTGTCAGACAACACTTTCTTGGGGAAACCCCTCTTATGTAAAAAAACATTAGGTCCATGGCCACTGGAGGTGCAGTCATGGTACTCAGAGGGATGGCCTCTGGGTGCTTAGTGCCATGATGCACCAGAACCAGGATAACCTGTTGTCTGAAGCAGTCTGGGAGTCAATTTATCCAACAATGTGGAAACCCACCCTCTCAAAGGACGCCAGGGTAATTTCGTGAGCTAACACCAGTAGGAAAGCGCTCTAGCATTGGGGGACCACCAGGGCCCTTGTTGTCCCATGCACAGGAGCCTTAGAATCACTGTAAAGGAGGCATTCCTCACGGAAAATGTGAAGCCTTCCAGAGGCTTCAACTGCTGATTGGGCTTCAGCCTGTTGCCTCATACCCTAAAGGCTTGGGCAGTCCCTCTGTGCCCCACAGAACTCCTACTTGGTTGGTCCTCCTTCCACATGCCATCCAGCAAACTCTGTAGGACAACAAGGGGAGCAATGCCCTCCTCTGTGGGCTCTGGGCGGCCCCCACATGTGGAAGACAAGGAGGGCCTGATTTCCAATGCTGTATGCCTTCTTAGCAGCTGGCTTGGCCCTTTTCCAGGCTACAGCCTTTTTTGACTCTCGTCCTGGGCAGCCATGGACCTTGTGGTTACATAGATCCACATAGATCCACTCAGGCAATCCTAACATCTCCAGGTCATCCTTGGGCTACAGTTCCTTCCAGTTTGTGTGCTCAAGGTAATTACCTAACAAAGAGTCCACATGAATGGCAGGGCTCACTGCAACTTTCAGAAAACCTGAACCTGGATAGTGACCCTTTCTGTTGTCAGCCACCACAATCTGGTGGAATGCATTGCTATTGGCGATCACCTGATCTATGGAAACCAGCTGCCTCTTTACCACAGTCGTGCAGGCACCTGTGTCCTTTAGAGCCTCAAAACCTTGCCCATTGATGGAAACCTGTTAGCTATACTTTGAAGTATTTGATGGCACATGGACTTCATGAACCATCTCTCTGTCAATCAGGGACACTAGGGTAACCCCACTGAACTCCCCCCACTTACTGGGACAAACTCTTCACCACAGCACTATATTTGCCAACCCTGAGACTTTGAATATGCAGATTCCTGATTTACTATTGAACACTGCAGGTATGCTGCCACCATTACTACTGGACCACACCTGAAGTGTTCTGATGTCCAGTTCTTTGATGCTTAACTTGTGGGTAATTTTCCTCTCCTCCATAGCCAGACTTCTCTCTTCTAGAGCCTGCTTTTTCTCAGCCAAACCGGACTTCTGCTCCTGCTCTAACTTAGCAAGCTACAGGTTGAGCTTTCTCACCTCCCTCCTGTCTGCCAGCTCCTCTGGGGATGTGTTTCTTGATTATATGCTGCTCCTTGCTCTGGGAATCTCCACTGCTTCTAGCATGTTGTTAAAAAACAAATGATGGACAGAATGCTGAACAATGTCAAATAATCACTCCAGTAGAGATATCTGGGCTTAAATCCATTTTTGTTTTGCACACGTCATTCCACTTGTGACACAGCCATATGCAACTCAGTCTTGACTCTGCTCCCCTTGTGAACAGTCCAGCCAAAACTGCCAGGCCAGGTCCTCGCCGGACTGGTAACAAGCATCCTAGGACTGGTTTCGGGGTATCACCCCTCACCAGCCAGGATAGATTTGCTCTGGTGGCGTGGTGAGCACGGAACCGGCGTCTAGGCATACCCATCCTACTTAGAGCAACAAATGCAACAAAGAACAAATGATGGACAGAATGCTGAACAATGTCAAACACTCATCCCCAGTACAGAGATTGGGCCTAAATCCATCCTTTTTTGCTCACCACCCCATTCCAGTTTGGATTCAGCCCAATGCAAATCAGTCTAGACCCTGCTCCCCATGGGAACAGTCCAGCCTGAACTGCCAGTGCCAGCTCCTCCGCGTACATGAAACAAGCACTCTAGGTTCATCAATGGTTCTTTTGCTCCAGAAACAAGTTGGCCCCTTCCACAGGCAGGCCCAGATCCACAGCAGACTCTAGGATCCGCTCCTCATCCTCCTTAATGTTTTGCCCCTTGTCATCTGGGTCCCACCCCCTGCATTACGGGCCTATGTCCAGATTTTCAGTGCCTTCTGTAGCTCCACCTTCCTAGTTAAGCCTTTAGTGGACAGTTTAACCCCCATGCAAAATTCCTTGAATTGGACCACTGTATAAGTCTTCAATTTGGCCAGCTCAAAATGAATTACTGCAGATGCAGTTGCTGATTCTCCAGATAGAGACATGGTTTTGCAAAAAGTAAAAAGCCAACTTAGGGAGAATTGAAAAAGGGTTCTAATTGGTCCTTAGTATAGATTAGTAGTAAACTATCAGTTTCTATATGGTATTGCACAAACAAAAGCCCTATCCTTACCGCTGATCACCAATGTTAGAAATTTGGTTTCTGGTTGAAAGAGGTATGCACCCTGTCCAAGCAGGAACCACAATTCTAGTCATGGGAAGTCAAATATACACTAAAAGATAACCTATGCTCACCCTCTGGTAGCTTGGCAAAGAACAGTCAGGCTTATCTAAAGAGGCAATGTGTAAAGTGTTTGTGGTGCACCACAACTCACAGTAATACAATGAACACAACACAAATAGACTCCACACTGGTTAAGAAATATGGACAATACTTTTATAAATAAATCAAGACCAAAATGACAACAATCTCAAACAGTAGAAGTTGAGATATGAATTAAAAATAAATAAAAAGAGTTCTAGTGCTTAAAAGCATTAAGCACCAATGGGGGTTATCTGGTCACGCTGGACTGGGGCAAAGTGAACAGTTCAGGCCGACAGCAATGGAGTGCAGGATTTGGACAAGAGCCACTCAGGCCCGGTGAACAGTGTACATTGTTCCTGGTCACAACAGCAAGATGCGTGGTGCAGGCGAGCTATGTGTTGATGTCGAGTGGACAGTCAAGATGATGCGCCAATTTTCTCCGCACAATAGTGGCGATGCGTCGGTTCCAAAGACGAAGCACGGAGACGAGATGCTTTGGTTCCAAAGACGAAGCACCGAGCCAAGATGCTTTGGTTCCAAACTGTGATGCACGGGTTTCTCCACGTAGTTGAGGGGATGTGTCAATCTCTCCAAGCTGCATGGTTCCGATACAAGGAATGCAAGGTGATGTGCCAAGCCTATTCCCGCAACAGGATCGATGGGCCGGTTCTGTAACACGCAAACTGGAGATGCGTCAATTTCTCTGGTGCAAGTATCTGGGTCCACTTCCAGTGAACCAGAAGCAGGGGCAGAACATTTTATAGCTCTGAGTCTCAAGCAAGAGGAAGTGAGCAAACAAGCCCTTGGATAACAGTCCATCTCTCCCTCAGCAGAGTCAGAGAGCAGCAGGCAGCAGGGCAGAACAGCAGAAAAGCAAGCATTCCAGGTCAGCAGTCCAGAAGGGTGTCAGTCCTTGATGCAGTGCAGCAGTCCTTCTGATATAGTTCAGTTACAGGCCCAGAAGTGTCTGATTTGGTGGGGTCAGAGCCCCAGTACTTATACCCAGTTGTGACTTTGAAGGGTCTTTGAAATGCACAGAAGCCCGTTCTTCCTAGCCCTGGTTCCAGACTAGTTGTGAGGGATAATCAGCCCTTTATGTGGGGAGGACAGGACACTGCCCCCTCAGACATATATGTACTTTCAAATTCACAAACTCACTTATGCACCTACTCACAGATCGACTAAGAGACTTCTGCAACCAATCACAGACCAATTGAGACATTGATGCACCCACTCATAGATGCACTGATACAGTCACACAGTCCGTTATGGACCCTTGATAGACTTATGTACCCTCTCATAGATCCCCTCAAATACTTATACAGTGAATGAGAGACTTACTGATACAGTGCTGTATGCAGTCACAGATTCCAACAAAAGAGTTACACACTGTGTTATAGAGATATTATGGGAGTTATACATGCGATAATAGAGTCATTTAGATAATAATGTGTTGGTTATAATCCATTTTGCAGTTATAAGTTTTGAATGTGGTGGTGACTGAAATTCACTTAAAACAACCAAGGCTACAGGGACGTTATAGTTAGGAATTAGCATTTAAAAAACATTAGAAATTCACTGAAAACACCAAAGGTTATAGGGACGACGATATAGTTAGGAAATGGATTTTCAAAAATTCACACAAAAAACAAAAGTTACAGGGACGTTATAGTTCGAAAATTTAATTAAATAAACTTTCAAATTCACTGAAAAAAAAACAAAGTTTACACGGATGTTCTAGGTAGGAAATATTTAGGCTCAGATTTCACTTGTACAAAACCAGAGAAAATCAGCAGTTATAGTTAGCTGAGCTAACTACAACTCGTGCCCCAGCAATGCACTGTTTATGACCTCCCATATTACATCTCTCATGACATGGTCAGTGACATCACTAATGATATGTCAAATGACATCACTGATGACATCATCCACATAATCTCTGACGCACCCACTCACACCCCGTATAACCTTTCATACACCCCCTGTAACTTCCATGTTATCATTCTCAAAACCATTGACCCATCCATGCCACTATTTACACACCCACTTACTGATTGATAGGTCTACACACATATCCACTTAGTCACCCTCTACAACCACTCATAATCCAACTCACTCATAGCCACTGATATATCCACTCAAACACCCATAGAGCCACTCACAAATATAGGGGCATAAAGTCACAATATTGAATCGGGTTCCTAGATAAAACACATCACCCACTCCACGGTTTTATGTCTATCAATTACTAAAAACTAAGCAATAAAGATGCATGTGTATTCCAACCCACCCCAAAATACATTTTGCATTCGAAATGGTGTATGCGAAATACACGGAAACGTTATAGGTACTGTACGTTTTTAAGCAGTGTAATCTTTAAAAAAATATTGCATATCTTTAGCTGAACGATTTGCGAAAATTACACATGAAATGTCTCTTAATTACAGAAAAGAAGGTCGAGACTATTTCATCACATATAAATGAAATTGCTTGTGAGAGTGCTAGAGGCTGCGGTAACATATTGTCTCTAGATTTGCTAAAAATAGAAGCTCTGTTCTTTATGAATAGTTCTACTGTAAGCAGAGTACGTGTGCCAAAAAAAAGGTAAATATTTTGGAATTTGGAAAAAATTATTTAGTTTTCAGGGGAAAAAATAGTTCCAAATGTTTTCAGTAGCTTTTGTTTTTCAAAGCTGAAGGCCGAATTCAGAGTTCATGGGAACGCCGTGTGCTGGTTGGCTTAAAAGTTATTCTTTTGGTTCAGGGTAGAAGAACATGACTTCAGATAGATGCGCAAAAAAACAGTCTACAGCTTCAGGTGAAAGTTCGACCATGGTTGAAAATGCTGTAACTGGGCAGTCGTGAGAATGATTGCTATCATCGATTTCGGGATCAGCAATGCTCACAGAAGGTCGTACCTGGGTGATGTTTCTCTCGTTTCTTGCTTCACTGCCACCACCTAATCGTAGTGCAGAAGTCTCAACGAATGCCGTTATCAGGATTGGTAACCGCTGGAGACAACACGATGCATGAGCCGTTACTGGACTTAGCAAAGTATCGACATCCATTGGCACTGCTGATTGTAGTGTAAGACAGGTGTCTAACACGCATTCTTCTCCGCATAGCATACATCGAAGCACAGGTAAGATGCAGTTCTGCCATATAGGTCTGAATGAAAGAAACCAGGTCATATTCAGATCTCTTAGCCGGACTAATCCAAGGACTTTAGTTATGCGGTCCCGGTAGCGTATTGCTAGGATCGTTTCTTCCATTGTTGCCGGAGTCATGTCTGTGTTTTGGCTTGCCATATCGGAGCAGAAGGGTCAAAAATAAGATTCCTGCTACGAGTCCCAAAAGTAGTGGTAGGCCGCCAAAGACTGAATGGACAAAATTGGGAAAGATGCCCAGGACTACCTCGAAGGGTATTAACAGTCCCGAAAAAATTGTCTTAAATACATTTGCGATACCACTGGCATCTGACATATTTAGGATTTGGCTTAGCATTTCTACGAAATGCACGGGGCAATTAGTTGATAAAAGTGTATGTATCTCTGCCGTTGTCCTTGCAACTTGAAGATCATACGTTTCATTTGATGATGTGATGGGCACTGTTGTCTGTAAAAGTACAGACTTCATTCTGCTTAAAGTATCAATTCGTATAGAAGAGATATTCAACGGAGGCCAAATCATCGCCTCTGAGTCTCCAGGGCCGTTTGGATACAATGCTTGCATACAGCAAGTGACCATGGAACTAACGCTTATGAGATATGCTTTCCCTGGCACCATGCCACAACAGCTGTGGTCCGTTATTAGAACGTAACTCCCGTTAGAAAGTTGTCTAAAGAATGGCTCTATTTGTGTTGCAGGTGTGCCATGCTGGTGGCATGAAAGGTTATTTGAAGTCCCTTCACAGGCCCCATGTAAATTAATACCTTGGTACAGAAATGTACCGCTTAGTGATTGTTTACAATTATTACCACTAAGAAATACATTCTGGTTTTTGTCACTATAACATGTGTGTGTATGAATTAATTTCCATGATGACTTTATGTACCCTTTACCCAACCTTTCATACTGGCCTGCTGGTATATACTCTTGGCATATTTTAAATTGGAAAGTTGTTATCGGAATTGTGATAATTCCCTGTATTATCCATTCAATGACAGGTCTTTCTGACATTGTCAATGGTAATCTCTCAGGTTTTTCAATGCTCAGAATCGTATAGTCTGCTCCTTTCTGTGCCAAACTGATTTGTTTATCAGTAAGGTTAAAGATAGAGAACAATGACGTTGTGTTGATTAAACGCCAAGGCACATAGCGTGAACGCAGGTTTTGCAATGTCCAGCCTAGCTGTACAATAGAACGTAATTGGGACTGACCATGTTGTAACATTAGCAAGTCCTGATCTATTATATCTATAGCAGATTATACAATACTTTCCAGTGAATATATTCTGGAGGACAGAGTCATTAACCCGTTGTCCACAACAGAAAGTGATTTTTCCAAATTAATACGATCAATTTCTCGTATTTTCTCTGCTCTCTCAATTTTAGTCACTTTCCATGCCTCGTTGTAAGCAGCGTATATACTGGCCGCTATGAAACGTTTTTGACGCTGTTTGCGTGGTCCCATTATGAAATTGCGCAACTCAGCACCATCTTTATGGAAATACAAGTGTTGCTTAATTTCTGCCAGTGTGGATGTTTGTAGCCATTCAAGGCATAGTTTCCCTACACTGTATGTTGTTACTATCCCTGGATGTTGTCTCTGGGAGTATCTAGGGTCTGGTCTGGTCATTTTTAACCCCTGTATTTTGTTCAGGAATCTATCTTGACATTTATTTGTGTCTGTTGGCCAGATTAACCACTTTTTCCAATCAGGATGTGTTCTATTCTGATGCAAAATTTGGGATACGTCTATCTCAATATCTGTGGTTGTGTTATCAGGTATTGGCTTTGGAATAGACGGTTTGTTTAAGTCTTTGATTTTGGCTAGGCCAAAACAGGTAGTTTGTTGAATGGTGTCATTCAAGAACATTATTTGTTCTGGGATCATGCAGGCTCGATATAATGCTTCTAGGCCTTGTACCTGCCATTCTTTTGTACCCCAGATGTTTTTTGTTTCAATGTTGTTTTTCCAGAAATCAAAACCAAATGTAATCATTTTTTCATAAAATGTTTCCGAATAGATCAATTTAGTATTTGTCAGCATGGTTTTTGTCCCTGTTTTATCTAACAGTTTATAATAAAATGTTTCTGCATCACTTGTGTTAAACCCTGAGAAGTATTGGAATTTCTCATAGAATGGTTTTGAACTGCTTTTAGGTGGAGTTGCACAATGTTCCCATTGATTATATTTAAAAACATTTCTAGGTTGAGCAGATTTATGCAAATAGTGGTCTGCATAGTGGGTATAGCAATACATCTGTTCATAATTCGATGAACCTTGCAAATAATCAAGTTCTGTAAATTTTGCTGACATTACTAAATCTGACATCATATTATTTATGCTTTCAAAGTCCCAATCATCAGAGAATGTACTTGGTTTTACAAAGTCACTTAATGAAACCTTAAACTGATGAGGATATTTCAAGAGTTCGACAGGTCCATATATTTCGTAATCTGTTTTGTCCCAAACTACCCCGCCGGGTATTGGAATGGCTGTGACATTCACTGATGATAGTTCTCTTTTCTCGATGTGAGATGACTTGTGTGGCTTCAGAACTAAGTTGATTTTCTGACTTGCTGTGTCCATTGCACTGTCTTTTCCCAAACAAAGTACCATGATGAGCCAAAGCAGGAGGAAAAATAAACCTAGCACAACCCAAAATTCTAACCATGGAGAAATGAGATAAGTTTCTTTGAGTTGATAAAAGAGTTCTGTTGTTTTGTCTTTAAAAGTCTTTGTTGCTGGCGTTACTTCAGGCTTGCTTTGATCTTCAGAAAAGTTATCTAAATTGATGAAGTAGCCAGATGCAGTTCTGTCAATTGTTGGATTTGTTTTTTCAATTTGCCTTTCATTAGCACATTCTGATGCTACATCATTGTAGACTGGTGTTTCTTGACGAACTGTTTCAATTTGGGTTTCAAGAGGCACAAGTTCCATGACATTGTTGTTGCATAGTCCTTTTTTATCCACTGCAGGTTTATCGAATATGATTAGCCTCTCAGTTTGAACCTCTTGGGTTGTAGCAAATTTTGGTATTCTGCTATTTCTTGGGAGTCCACTGGGCCTACTACGTATTATCGGCCACATGATTGTGGTTTTACCAGGTCGATGGATACAACTCGGTTCTCCTTTTTACCAGCAAGGGGCGGTAGTACACCTGATCTTGTTCCGTTGATTGCTAAGACAGGTACTGCGTTTCTGTAAGAAGGCCCAAATTCCTTCTTCACCGCTATTTTCTCTCTGACCAGATCCCCAATCTTTGGAATCCAGACAGGTCTTGCTGGGACAGGTGGTGTGTCTTCAGTGGTTGTTGGCTGCTGTTTTAACTTTATGTTGCTCAGGGGTTTTCTTGTTTCATTTAAGTCCTGTAAAACAGCCAAACGATCTTTGATGTCAAAGCATTTTTTCTTATCTTCTACCACTGAAGCATGACTATCTAATTTCTGAACATACATTCTAGTTCCGAACAATAGTTCGTACGCGCTGAAACCTTTTAGAGAATTTCTTGGCAGATTATTAAGACTACGTTGGACACTTGTTAAATGTTGGACCCACCCATCACCCGAACCTAATACCTTTGCCATTATAGATTGCTTTATGTCTCGGTTTTTTCTTTCCACAACCCCGTTTCCCTCAGGATGGAAGGGACAAGAGTACCGCAATCCAATGCCCATGCTGGTCATGGCCTCCTTATAAGCTCAAGAGCTAAAAGCAGGACCCTGGTCAGAATGAAGCATGGCAATTGCGTATGTGCCGATAAAGACTCGCAAATCTTTTATAACAGTTCTGGCATCAGCCGAGCGCTGGGGCCACATTATTAAGTGAATTTTAGTCTTAAAAGGAATTAATAGGGCGCTAAATTTTATGTATAGATAGCCTTATGCTAACTACAGAAATGGCCATGGCAATACTCCGGTTGGCTCGTTACTGCGGTCTCTGTTGCAGTCTGGACAGCTCTTTACAAATTTGTAATGTTGCAGGCTCATCCCCGGCCACCAGTATTCTGATTGTAATTCTGTCAGAGATTCCTTGATCTGTTTGTGCCTAGGACCTTCACCCATGTGTGCGTCTGCTATCAATAAGACTCTCCGGTTCGTGTTTGGAATTACCCTATCCCCCACTCCAGGGATTCGAGCAAAAGGAACGGAGTTTGCGTCTATTACGTATGTATAATCGAGTGGATAGTTCACGGGTAGTGCTGCACAGTTGTCTTTTGAAGACGTTTTTACCGCCAGCATGGTTTCCCCGTCTATGTATTTTTCTGAACGCTTTTTTGTGGCTACGGAAGCGGTTTAGTTGCTTCCGCTGTGGCTGTATTCGCCAATGAATTCCCTGCAACGTGAACGCCATCACGTTGATGACTCAGAGTGTGTATCACGTGAGTCTTTTGTAGTTCTTTCTGCAAAAGAACTACCTGTTTCCAAAGCATTTTATGCTTGATTGTGGCACCTGTGTCATCTTTGTAATCGTTTTGAACCCAGTTCTGCAAATCATTATTGTAAGATTGGACGCAGAAATGTGAATCGCACACTATTAGTGTTGGGAATTCACGTTCGGCATGTTCAAGCGCCATCTTTAAAGATCTGAGCCGAACAGTTTCTCAGTGTTTCAGTTTTTGTTATTTTTGGTCTGAATTTACCACAGAGCCAGCGACCTTTAACAATCGCGCAGGCTGCATTGTAGGATTTATCATCTACATTGTAATGCTGTACAAATCTGTCTGTATAGATTATACAAGAGTACTGTTGGAGAGGCAGAATTTCGATTGGCAGAGGATATTCTTCTTCATATTTCAAATCATTCAGTTTTTTTCATGTTCGGAACATAATAGTGTGTCACTTTTTCTGTATCAAGAGAATTTTCCAACTGTATCCATTTTGGATCTAGTGCCACTGTTTTTAGATTTACTGGGCTGAATAGCGCCTCGAAGGCTGATTATGCTGTGAAAACAGTTATTCTTTTACCTTGGGCTAGGGCTCGTTCTCTTGCTACAGCAGTTTGAACTGCCTTTACAGTATTTTCTGTAAGACTGAATGTTTTTTCTGCTTGTGTGTACAAATGTGATTTGTATGCTATTGGTACCGTTTCTGCCTCATTAGAGGTCAGGTACGTGAATCCGCATCTTCCTGGGATGACTCGGATTACAAGATTGCGTGTATTGTCGCGTGTTTCTAATTTTGTTTTAGCTAACATGTCTGTTTGCAATGATCTCAAAATTTCTGTGTGTTTTTGAGTCCAGTTGATTGGTTTAAAATCAGGTTTTATTAATTCGTAGAGAGGTTTAACCCTCTCTGCATAATTTAGAATGTAAGTTCTTCAGAAATTCAGGAAGCCTAGAATCGATTGTAAGTTCTTCAGCGTTTTTGGTGCTTGGAGCACAGCGCACTTCTCTAAGAAGTTGTCTGCTAGGCTTTTGCCTTCACTTGATAATTCGTATCCTGAAAACAGGACCGTTAGATTGGCAATTCGTGACTTTTTAAAGTTGAATTTGTAACCCTCTGCTGCGAACCCAAGTATTATGGTGTTCACTCTTTTCAAGTGAGTATCCAAGTCCTCGTCTGTGAGATAGATGTCATCGACATAAGATAATGCCTCATCATCATACATTTGTAGTAACTCTGTTACTCTGGCTGAGAATAATCCTGGGCTATTCTTGAATCCCTGTGGGAGTCTACAGAAATTTTTCTGTGACCCCATTATTGAGAAAGCGGTCAAGTATCTGCTTTCCGGTGCAATATTTTAACAAAAGAATCCATTAGAAATGTCTAATGTTGTTTTGTATTTTTTGCGAACTATGTTATTCATTAGTGCCGCACTGTGCGAATTTTGTACCGCAAATGTTTTGCAACATGAGTTATGGTGTCTGTAGTCCAAGACTAGACAATATGAATCGTCTGGTTTGGAGACAGGAAACAAAGGATTGTTCATTTGAGAGGTGCATGTTTCAATCACTGATAGGCACTTGAACAGGGTGAACACCATCATACTTGGCTTCGCCTCTGAAGGGTATAAATTAAATTTTAAGAAATCGAGAATTGCCCACCTCAATGTCCTTTTTCTGGGATAGGAGTTATCAAGTGAAGGTAAAAGCCTGGCAGTCAACTTTTTGGAAAAGTGTGCGCTGCTCCAACCTCCAAAAACACTGAAAAACGTAGTCAATTCTAGGTTTCCTGAACTTCGGAAGAACATACATTCTAAATTTGATGCCTAGATGCCCTTGGGCTAAGTTGCGCGGTACAAGTTTCCCTTCATTCATTCATTCAAATTACGCAGAAAGGGTTAAACCTCTCTACGAATTAATCAAACCTGATATCAAAACAGTTAATTGGACTCAAAAACATACAGAAATTTTGCGTTCTGTCCAAACAGACATGTTGGCAACAACACATTTAAAGACCCGCGTAAACGTACGCAATTTGGTGATCAGAATCATTCCAGTACTTGACCTTTAATGAAGGAGAAAAAGTACCAATAGCTTACAAATCACACTTGTAACAAAGCAGAAATGAAATTCACTTCTACAGAAAAAATTCTGACAGCGGTTCAAACTGCAGTAGCAAAAGGGAGAGCGCTCGCACAGGGTAAGCGCATTATGGTCGTTACGCCTGTACCTGCCCTAGAGGCAGTGACAAAAACAAGCATTCCAAATGCTAAAGCTTTTCATCTGAGATGGATACAGTGGGTTAATTCTCTTACTGCAACAGACGTTGAATACGTTTTTGACCCTTATTTGAAAACACAAGAATTTCTACAATACGAACAAGAATGTCCTCTGCCTACTGAAATTCTGCCTCTAGAGAAGTATGAATGTATACTTTATACTGACGGTTCAGCACAGTCCGATACGGGGGGTAAACAAGCTTATAGTGCTACGTGCGCGATCGTTAAAGGTCGCTGGCACGATGGTAAATTCTGACCTATGGTCACTGAAGCTCAGTCTCTAGGAGATTGTACAGCTCAGCGAGCTGAACTACAAGCATTTAAGATGGCGCTTGAAAATACTGATCGCGATTTCCCCATACTCATAGTGTGCGATTCGTATTATTGTGTTCAATCTTACAATGAATACTTCCAGAACTGGATTGAAAATGGTTTCAAAGATGCAAAAGATGGCACAATCAAGCATAAGTTGCTTTGGGAACAAGTAGTTCAGTTACAACAAGAACTACAAAAGGCTCACGTGATACATACGCTGGATCATCAATGTGATGGCGTTCATGTTGCAGGGAATTCATTAGCTGATGAAGTCGTGAAGGCAGCTGTGCAAACGGCTTCTGCAGCTGCAATCACTCGTTCAAAAACGAAAATGGGCAGCGAAATAATGCAAGCTGTCAATGCTTCAAGCAAAGACAGTGGTAAAACATTACCAAAAGGCTTTCCACTCAAATACTCGTATATAACTAATGCAAATAATGTTCCGTTTGCTCGAATCCCTGGAGTGGGGATAGAGCAATTCCAAACATGGAACATAGATTAGGACTAATAGCAGCACATGAAGGGCTCACCTCTGCACACGCAGGTGTTTCCGCCACAGTGTCATTTTTAAAACAGAGATACTGGTGGCCGCGCTTGAGTAAACAAACCAGAAACTATGTTTTGGAATGTGAAATCTGCCAAAAGATGAAAGTCTCTACTGTGAAACGTCCTGCGCAGACGCCCCTGTTAATTTCAGATAAACTTTAGTTTGCGTTTACCTGGACCACTGCGGTCCCTTACAGAGGGATGGCAACTATACATATATCATGGTCGCAGTGGATTCGTGTTCAAGATTCATTTGGATGTGGCCTCAGCGCTCAGCTGACGCTCAAACTGTTATAAAAGATTTGCAAGTCTTTATCGGCACATATGCAGTCGGCATGCTACATTCTGACCAGGGTCCTGCGTTTAGCTCAAAAGCTTACAAGGAAGCCATGGCCAATCTGGGCGTTGTATTGCGGTACTCTAGTCCATTCCATCCTGAGGGAAATTCGGTAGTGGAGAGAAAAAAACGGGACATAAAGCAATCTATAACAGCTAGGGTATTAGGCTCGGGTGATGGGTGGGTCAAACATCTAATAAGTGTCCAACGTAGTTTTAACAATCTGCCCAAGAAGTTCTCTAGGGGGTATCACTCCATATGAAATCCTTTTTGGTACCAGAATGATTGTGTTGGACCTCGATTGTCACACTGCAGTGGTAGAACAAAACCCCTTTTTTTTTTTTGTAAATATATTTTTATTGCAGAGAAAAGTTACAGTTGTACCTCGGTCAATGAAGAAGCAATCGGTGATGGTAACGCCTATGACTAGATAGCACTGTTACACGGCCATTCAGCCCACAACCCGGAGGTCGGGCGGCAATTTGGAAATAAACTTTGAGCGTGGGTCCTGCGGTCATCCAAAAACGACCAGTCATAATGCAAAAATTCAAATCTGCTTTTAGTTTTTAAAGAAAAGAAACACCCACCCCCCAACCCAACAAAACTCACCCAGAGGTCCAGTGGCTAAACAGCAGGGTCAAAATATCAATAGTTTATTAGGAAGTTTGTAATGCTCTTTCCTCTCTCTATCTACCTCCCCCCTCCCCCAGACGCCATCGGTGTATGGTTAGATCATCAGAGAGCATATGGAAGGAAACTTTCCGCAGTTTGTAAGAAGATGTCGCATTACGGGGACGCAGGCAGCTCATTGGCATCACTTTCCGTGTCGCTAGGGGTGTCATGATCACGTAGGGCCTGCACCAATGCTTCCCATGCCTGAGCTGATTCTAGTGCCCTCTCATTCTGCTGCCGCTTTGCTAGTTGGTATCACAGGATGCTCTCACCCTCAGCCCACTTGAGGAACTCGTTGCGCCATTTGGCGCCCGTTGGACCAACTCGTGCCTTCTAGTGTTGTGTTATTTCCCGTTTCACCAAGAGCAGTCCCATGTCAATGAATTTGCTGGTCACTGTTGTCTTGGGGGTATGTGGAAACCAATGTAGGATCCCCACTGTGATGTCGAAATGCAGGGTCCGCTCCGTAACCTCACTGAGGGTGTCCCCTATCATTGTCCAGTAGGAGGACAAGGCGGGGCAGGACCATAACATGTGGGCTAGGTCCGCTCCAATTGTCCGGCATCTAGGGCAGGCCGCTGCGTCAGAGGCAAAGTACTTTTGTATCTTCTCCGGGGTCAGGTATGCTCGGTGCAATATATAAAAGTGGACCAATTGGAACCGAGCGCTGCGCGTGCTCTTCCAAGCTTGGCGCATCAGCTGGGCCCACGTGGTCTCTGGGATGTCCCTCCCTATGTATGCCTCCCATTTGGCCTTGAGTGTCTCCAATGGGGGAAACTTCTCATGAGCCATCCTGGAGTATAAACATATTATAGCTTTAACCGTTCCCGCTGCCATCATAACATACTGACATGCCAAGGACGTCTGCGGTTCCTCAAGACCATTCAGCGCCAAGAAACCGCAAGGTGTACGCTGCGCTTTAGAAATATTTTAAATTAGAAATTAGAAATTAGACCATTCTGCCAGTGTGCCTGAAGTGCCCTCGTGATCGCCGCGTGTAACAAGAAAACGCCCGGGGGATGTCAAATCGGTCCAGCATTGCCTGGAAGGGCAAGAGCACTCCGTCCTCGTACAGGTCGCAGATAACTTGTATGCCCGCATCCTCCCAAGCTTGTAATTGCGACCAATCCCCACCATGTGGTAGCGCTGTGAGAATTCCCAATGGGATTTCGGGGGCATAGGGGTGAATTATTCTCGACTTGCGCTGTTTGCGGTTCCAGCACAATCTGATAGTGCGTTCCTCTTGCGTGAGGTCCCTCACCGCTAGCCGCTGCTGCAGTGCGATGTAAGAAAGAATGTGCCTGGGTATGCCCAGCCCCCGCTTCTACTCCGGACCCCGAAACTCCTGTGCTACCTCCTGAGTGTAGGTCTGGAGTTGGGCAGCTAGGTAGTATGTTTCAAAATCGGAAACAGCTAGCCCACCCTCCGCTTTAGGTCTCATCAGGGTCTGAAGCGCCACTCTGCGGCGGCCCAATCCCCAAAGGAATGCCACAATTAGCGATCTCAGGTTCCGGAATACGGCCGGCGGGATCCAGATTGGAAGCGTCCTGGAATAATAGAGTAGCCGGGGAAGCGCCACCATCTTCAGTAGCGCTGTACGTCCTGCCACCGATAGCGGCAGGGCAGCCCAAAAAGACATGCTACGCTTTAGCGCCCGAACGCATCGGGATATGTTGCCCTCCAGAACGTCAGCAGGGCAGTGGTAAATATAAACCCCCAGATATTTGAGGCAGTCAGGTGCCCATCTGATCGCCCTAGGCGTAAAGGGCTGGGGTTCCCCCTTGCGAACTGGAAACAAGCAAGTTTTCGACCAGTTCACCCTGAGGCCCGATATCTCACCGAAAGAGGTGAGTACAGCGTCAGCAGCGGCCAAGGCTCCCCCAGCATCCTCCAGGAAAAGCAACAGATCGTCGGCATACAGGGAAATAAACTGCTGCCCCAATAAGGTCTGCAGTCCTCCGTAGTGGGCCCCCGTGCGAACTGACAACGCTAGGGGTTCCACTGCCAGCGCAAAGAGTAACGGGGACAACGAACAGCCCTGCCTCGTACCTCGCTCCACCGGATATTGTTGGGAGATCAGCGGGCCCGATCTCACTCTCGCTACCGCAGAGGCATATAGCACTGTAGTTCAAAGCAAGAATCCTTCCCCTACCCCAAAACAACTAAGCACTCTACGGAGATATTCCCACTCCAGACTATCGAAAGCCTTCTCCAGGTCAATCGAGAGGATCGTGGGTTGGGGAGCCTCGTCGTGGCCTTCCTCCAACAGGCGGAACAGGCGACGGATGTTCATTGTAGTGTTTCGCTTGGGAATGAATCCCGCCTGGTCTCTATGCACCAGGGAGCTCATGTGTCCCAGCAATCTCGACGCTAGGATGCTGCTCAGTATTTTGTAATCTACTGTGAGCATGGAAAGCGGCCTATAAGACGCCGGGTCGCTACCCTCCCTATCAGGCTTGAGCAGGGGGACCACGAGGGCCTCACGCATGAAGCCCGGGAGGCGTCCCAGGTGCTTCGCCTCCTTATAGATCATCAACATCCGCGGGGCCAGGAGGTCAACATAGGTGGAATAGAACTCCACAGGGAGCCAATCCAGACCCGGAGTTTTGTTGCGTGCCATGCATTTAATGGCACTGCGGATCTCCCCCAGCTCCACGTCTCTTCCCAATTCTTTCGCTTGTTCGGGCTCCAGAGTAGGGATGGGCAAATCCCGAAAGAAGTTGTCAATGGGCAGCGTCCTTAACCACCCTACTCTGGTACAAATCTGCGTAGTAGTTCATAAAACAACCAAGGATTTCTGGCTGGGTATAGACCTCCACTCCCACAGCGTCTCGCATTGCCACCTAGTTCCCATCCAAACTATACCCAGAAAAACCAAAACTATCCTGACGGTAGCCACCGCAGGCGTGCCTTAAGGGCAAGATGGGGGTCGAGCACCGATAGGGGGCCTCCCCACGTCCAAGCAACCTAATGGCGATCGAGCCAGAAGTATCGAGGGCAAACCCAGGCCTCGTCCTCAACCCATTTAACATCCAATTATCCAAGTGTCTCCACGAGGGCTCACCCCCCCCACCCCATCATCCACTCCCCCACTGGTATCGACTCACCCAAGATCACCCGTGGCCATCAAGCAGACCCTCCGCCGTATTTGGGGTGACCACAGGGAGGGTCACACTATCAGTCTCGGAGTCCTCCGTGTCCGTGCGGCCCTCACCACCTCCAGGTTCCGAATCCTCAATTACTGGTCCACCTTGAGAGCCTGACATGCTGGATACCATCTCCAACACACCTCGCCTTTCCGCCGTAGTCTCCACAGTCGAGGGACGGCCAAGCCGGCCTCGGCGATTCCGGATCCTCTTAGACCTCCGCTGTAGTCCGACCTCCGAGGTAGTCGAGAAAGAAGACCCAGGGCCATCCTTGCCAGCCCTATACAGTTCCAGCCAACTACACGCTTTATCTGGGGTGTCAAAAAATTTAGTCGTGCCATCCAGTATGATGCGGAGCCTTGCCGGAAACAGCAATGAATATTGAATACTCTCACTCCTCAGTTCCCGTTTAATCGCTAAGAAGGAGGCCCGCTTGCGCTGGGTCTCATAGGTGTAGTCCGGAAAGATATTCACCTTGCTGTTGTCTACCTGATAGGGTCCGTGCATCCTGGCATTATTAAGGAGCAGGTGTCTGTCACGGAAATGCAGCAACCATAACACCACCGGACGCGGAGGCCGGCCTTGTAGCGGCGGCCTGGACGGAACCCTGTGTGCTCGTTCCAGGGTGTAAAAGGAGGAGAGCCCCTCGGTTGCCACCACCGTCCTGAGCCAGTCCTCTAGGTAGGCCACCATGTCCCCACTTTTGATTTTTTCGGGCAGGCCCACCAAGCGGATGTTGTTCCTTCTATTGCGCCCTTCCGTGTCCTCCACCCTCCTCTCCAGCACTATCTTTACTTAAAAATGGTGCTGATCTGAGGGACTTCTTACAAGGACCTACTAAACCTCGTCATAAACGTTTTATATACGCCGGTATCTATGCCATGTATAATGAAGCTTGGAAGATTACGCAAAGAGAGACTGCAGAACGAATACGAGAAATTGATCGTATTAACTTAGAGCAATCTCTCTCTGTAGTTGACAATGGGTTAACAACTCTGTCATCCAGGATATATTCTTTGGACAGCATAGTATCCTCTGCCATAGACATAATGGAACAGGACTTGGTCATGATGCAACATCGCCAGCCGGATTACGTTCTATAATGCTATTAGGTTGGACGTTACAAAACCTTTGTTCAGGCTATGGACCTTGGCGTTTAATCAATACTACGTCACTGTTTTCAGTATTAAATCTCACTGTAAACAGATCAAACTGGCACAGAGGGGAGCAGATTATACAGTGCTGAGCATTGAAAACTGGAAAGATTGCCATTAACTGTCGTTGAAAGACCAGCAACAGAATGGATAATACATGGAACAATCACTCTGCCTGTTACAATTTTCCATTTTCAGTATTGCTTAAAATGAATACCAGCAGGCATATATGAAAGGTTGGGTAAAGAATACATCAAGACATCCTGGGAATTACCATACACACACAGATGTTGGAGTGGGGGAAAGGAAGTGTTTCTTAGTGGTAAAAATTGTGAAAACGCACTAAGCGGTTCTCTCCTTTGTCAGGGTATTAACTTACACGGGGCCTGTGATGGTTCCTCTAACAACCTATCTTGCCACCTGCAAGGTTCACCAGCTGCAGTGATTGATCCAATTTTTGGACAACTTTCTAATGGAAGTTATCTTATGTTGAATGATCACAGCTGCTGTGGCATGTTGCCAGGTTTAACCTATCTCATAACTGTGTTGACCAGGGTCACTTGATGTATGCAAGTATTGTTTCCAAAAACCAAGACAGACTGGGAGTCGCCACTTTGGCCTTCACTGAACATCTCTTCTATACGAATTGATACTTTAAGCAGAATGAAAGCGATTCTTTTGCAAAAAAACGTGCCATTGACCTCGGCCAAAGAGACGTATGATCTGCAAGTTGCAAGGACTTCTGCAGAGATACATGCCCTTTTAACAACAAATTGCCCTATACATTTCTCAGAAATGTTAGGTCGGATCTTAAACATGTCTGATACAAGTGGTATTGTACATGTATTTTAGACAGTTTTTTCGGGACTGTTAGCACCTTTTGAAGCAGTCATAGGCATATTTCCAAAATTTCGTGCACTCTGTGTTTGGCGAACTGCTTCTCGTTTTGGGACTCGCAGCAGGGATACTATTTTTGCTCCTATTGCTCCGATATGGCAAGCCAAATCACCAACGATACCCAGTTCACCATGGAGAACACTCTACTGGTGATGAAGTGTCGTGAGCGCATAGTCCAAATTTTAGGATTAACTTGTTTAAGAGAATTGAATACCACATGGTTTATGTCATTTAGACCAATATGACAAGATTGCATCTTACCTGTTCTACGATGCCTGCTATGCGGAGAAGTATGCGTGTTAGACATCTGTCTCACACTACCATCAGTCCTGCCAACGTATGTTGATACTTTGCTTGGACCAGTAACGGCTCATGCACTGTGTTGTCCTCAACGGCTACCAATCCTGATGACGGCATTCATTGAGATCTCACAGATGCAACATGCTACTGCTGAGGTACGAGAGGAAAGCGGCACACAGGTTCCTTCCAATTCGAACATTGCTAATGCGACCTCGCTGACGGCGATGCTTTACATCTATGTGCGATTGATCTACTTAACGAGGTAATCCAACTTTCACCTACAATGGTAGACAAATTCTTTACAGACTTAGAAGACTTGATGTTTTCCCCAAACAATAACACTGACATTTGATTTGGCACGCAGTGTTCTGAAAGACTCTGAATTCGACCTTCATTTTTCAAAACAATGTTCTAACTTTGGAACTCTTTTTCCTATGATTAGTTTTTGTTTTTCCAAATTTGTATTTTTCATTTTTTGGCACAAAGTAATCTGCTCAAAGTAGAACTATTCATAGAGAACTAGAATTCTTTGAAAAAACTTCCAAGAGACAATATTTGACCTTGTCCACATTTGACCAGTTTATATAATCTGCCATGAAATGGTCTCGACTTTTTCTTCTGTATTTAAGAGCCATTTCATAAATGTATTTTCGTGATTCAATCGGATAGCATTTCAAATGTCAAACTATATGCTTTGAATGAAACATTGCTTTAAATGCGTACAGCACAAATGCTCTTTTCGTGTACAACAAGTACCAATGCATTTTTGTGTATTTTGGGTGGCTTTTTAACACATCCTGTTTAGATATGGTTTTATGTGTTTAGAACTTAGTAATGTCGTACATAAGAAAGTGGAGTGGGTGTTGTGTGGTGTTTTAGGCTCCGAGTGAATTTTCCTGATTCATGCCCTTATATAGGTACAATTCACATTGCTCTAATATAGGCATAGAAATCAAACACTTATTTAGGTATAGCCCATGCAGCCCAAATACAGGCATGGCTACTTCCACCCGTACCAAACGTCACAACGATTTCTTGGAAAACCAGCTTAAGCAGTTAGGGAACTTCCCCTTGCTTGAATACATATTTCTCCAAGAACTCAGTTACTTTACAATTAATAACTATTCCACAGGTATTCATTGTGACGTTCATATGCCCGACTTTACGTCAAACTATGGCATTCCTAAACATCTTCAAGGTATAAATATACTTTCACTTGCTATCCCAAACTACGGTGGTTCGGAGCACGTCGATTATCTACTTACCCGACACAGCTCGCTACAGCAAGTGCCGAAGGAAGCCGACTCTCCAGCTGACGCACTGATCAGGAATTTGGCCTTCTCCTACCGAGAATCCAGCTCCAGTGTTTCAGGCTCCCCTTGCGGATTGCTGGGAAATCGAGTCCCGAGACTGAGATACCAGACCTCCTTCATTCTAACCAAGGTATGGAGCTGATTAGAACCTAGAGAAACCTTTGGTAGATTCTTGGCAAAGAAAACTAAAACCTATGCTACACAATATTTACTTCTTCCTGTGTACTAGACTTAGATTAGGTACATTGGGGTAGGCGTATTTTAGAAGCACCAGTTGAGTATTTTAGTCTGTTATTTATGTATGTATTTTTATATGGCTTAGAAACCATACAATATTACTTCATTATGCATTATACTTTACAGTCTGCCTAACGATTGTAGCAGTTCACTTCTCTTGCATGAGAAAGAAGACTGTTCAATAAACCTTTTTATTGAAAACGCCCATCTCTCTGCAACTCTGTAGAAACGAAGCATCCACGAGTGACTGAGTGAAATACTTATCTATTGTTTCCACGACTCTGAGAGATATATTCTTATTCTTGGGAAACAAAGTTGTCATGTTTATGCGGTTGTCAGAAACGAATCCCTTCTTGTGAATTCGAGAAAGTTTCTAGTGATCTATGAGCTAGCTGGAACTTTTAGTATATTCGATAGAGACCTAGTCGACCTAAGTCCTACGTCAAATCTGTAGGATATATTATTCCCATGCGCAGAGCCTTTTGGGAATATAGGAACTACACTACAGTTGGATTCACGTTGTTCTATGACTATTACTCTCTGGATCTAGATAGTGATTAGCTGATGTAGTAGCTATATCTCTTTAATGCTACAATAATCCTCCATTCTGTTTGTCTCTCCCTCTGTGTAGGTACATAGTCCTCGGTGTGTGGGTTCCTGTGTTACTCTACCTTTGCTTGCACAGCTACACTGCCATGGCCAATGAGGATACAAGACTTGCTGTTGTCAGCACAGGTACTGAATGTCATATGAAGCCTCAGCTCGGGCACCCTATATCTGTGTGTTTGTGAATGTGCATTTATGTGTCTGTGTGCCTGTATAAATGTGTCTTTCTTATCTGTGAGGCCGTGAAACTGTTGCTTTGTTCAAGAGCTCTGCATCTGCGTCTGCATAAAGATTTGTATTCCCTTCTGTGTGTCTTTTCCTGATTGGCTTACCGAGATCCGTTGGTTTGAAAACATACACAGGCACAGAGAGTGAGTTTGGGTCAGCGCCCTTCAACCTTCACATATTGCTTTGTGGCAGTTTCAATCATATCTTAGGAAGACTGCAGGAGTATTTAAGTTCACCATCTCTATATTGGGTATTATTCCACCTTCTAAGGGGTGCTTCCGCTGAAGTGCATCAGGTTCATTGTTTTCAGGAGCATCAGCGGCTGGCAGGTGAACAGAGAAGCCATTGTAAAATGAAGGTTTCCCCTGCTACAGGCAACTAATAAGTGTGGAAAGCACTAGAACATTAGTTAGATGTTATTTTTCAATAAAATCCTTTTTTTCTGTACAGCTAAAACTACATAGACCTGAGAAGAATTATAAAGTGTCTACTTACTTATTTAGATAATGCATCAAATAAGTCTTTTGTTTTTTTATGTGACGTGTTGCTTTTCATGGGGAAAGACGCCTTTTCAGAAAGGGGTGGCTTCTCCGTTATTGTGGAGCAACATAACCCCTTGCTAAAAACCAGCAGAGGCAACCGATAAAATAAAATGCTAATAAAACATTTTTAATATTCTTTAATTTTTCCTCCTGCAGGCGTCTAGCCAAGGGAGGGGTGGGCCATCCCTACTGACGCTGCTGCTACAGCACCAGGGAGGAGGGGGTAGTAGTGGGTATTGCTAGGTGCTCATAACGGTGGGGCCGGTGTTGTGTAATATCAGGTATCCCCTCGGGATCGTGTATCCCCTTCGCTTCGGCAGGTTCCGGATGTCCTGCCTATTGGACAGCTCGGACGAGCCCCCAGTAGCCCCGCCCACCCCAGGAAAGGAGAACCTCGGCTCAAATAGACAGAACGAGCAGCGCGCCGAGCAGAGCTGCTGATAGACGTGTGATTCTTATACAGCCATATTGAATCCCTTACGTCTTGGAGAAAGAAGAGGAAATCATTCACGGAGCTGAAATTAGCTCATATTTCGATTCTTTTCTGGGCCAAGTCCAACTGCTGGCTAAGGTTATTATTACGTTCCTGGATGCAGAGTTATTTTAGGACGCACAATTACAAAGTGATTTACAGTAAAATCTTTATTGAAATGTTTTTCATTTTTATGTGCGCTAATATGTCTGTGGTATGTGAGCATATATTTGTGTATCTGGGAAAAATCATGTATGCCTTTGTGTCACTTTCATCGTGAGCTGTGGAGGGCACACATGTTTGTATATCTACTTACTTTAGTTCAAGCACATAGCTGGCAAGGTTTCAGAGTGCTATGTGTGACATTTTCATAATTTTAGTGTAATTAATGAGCAACACTTCAATGACAACGAGGGACACGTTCTCACGCGCGAAGTTAAGTAATGAAGACATGAGAAGCATGTAAATATCAGAAATTACTCCCATTTAAGCAGCGAGAACCTCTACGGGCCACTGACAGACATTAAATTATGACGCCCAGTGAATATACCCGACTATCACAATTTAAGTGATAGTAGCATAGTGATGCAAGCAAAAATACACATGTCAAGGAACAGTCGCAAAAGAGAACTTACATACAACAAGAGGGAATTATTAACTTGTATAGTGTGAGAAACAGTACCAGAGTGATAAGCACAGTTGTGCACAATTGTATAAAAGGTCAATTTGTATGCCAGCTTTTGTTTGGAATGTTGAGTGGAAGCTATTATGCAAAGGATCTACGGCATGTCACCCTAAATGCATTAAAATTAAACACTACTTATTCATTGTGCCTGTGTTCACTTACATTCTTACTCAAACCCAAAGGTTTTGTGCCCTTTAAATTAATTTTTACCTAATTCGTGAGCATTTTTATTCCGACGCTAGTTCAAGAAGTCTACTTTTTGCTTAGATTTAGTTTCCATCACTTTGTAAGCTATCAAAAATATTGCACTATAGTAGTGTCAACTCAATTATTACATTCAGCCCACTTAACAAAAGTAATATTTTGCACAACACAAGTGATACATGAAGGACACTGGCAAAGCTTCTTTCCCACACTGGCTCAATTGGGTTTCGAACCTCAGAGGAGCCGACAATATTGCGCTGGCTGCTACACCTTGGCGCCCCCCCTATAGGAACCTGTGGTCCTCGCTTGACGCTCACTTCGACCTATTTAAACCACCATGATTACCTGATGCGCCATGCACATATACACCCTGCCCATAGTCCGGGTTGCCTACCTGTCCAAACGACTGACCTCATTGACTTACGTGGTCATCTTGCTCCACCTATGACTGTAACCTTGAAAATGTACTGATGCACTGCCTGTGTTATCTTTCTTTTCTTTACGATTTGTTTTGAATTGCTTATTGATTTATCTCACATTATCTTAATTTAATTTACCCCTCCTTTGTTCTTGTTATGCTCGTATACTTGTGTACTTGCTCTTGTTGATGCCGGAACCATGCATGATATATGCTCATGTCTGTAATGCTTGCTCATCTCTCTCAATAAAAAATTTTGTGAACAAAATACACAAGAACAAACACACAGCTCATACAGCTTAGCAGCTCGTAGGAGGCTGCTCTATTACAGAGAGAAGGTGATTGGAGGAGGAAATGCTGCCTGCACGTCCAAAGCTGGGAGAAATGGCTCTGATTAACATGCACTCACACAAAGCAGACATTTTTTGCTGCAACAGGCAGGCGAGATATGCAAACGGAACTTGTAACATATTAAAGATTGTGGTCGCCATCAAATAATACTTTGCTTTTCTCTGGGGTACCAGGGCCGGATAGACTTATAGGGCAGTACGGCAGCTCCAGAAGGGCATTGGTGCACATGTTTTTTGTTAGTGGTGGAAATGGATATGCTGCGTGTGAGAAGTTGGCCTGGCATATGCTGTCCACTATTGTAGTGGGCACCTTGCACCAGTCCAAACAACCCTTATTGATGGTAGGTTTGAAGACAACCTATATAGAAAGCTATCCTAATGGTAGCTGTGGAGAGCAGCCTTCAGGCTAAGTCTTGAAGGAATGTCAAGCAGCTTGTTTTACCAGTCTATAATCTCATGAATGACCAAATGAAAGGAGAACCACACCAGGTATATATATCAAATATATGTATTTATTCTAAACACATACCCCTAGTCTCTTATGAGGCTAGAGGCAAAAGTACATTCAGTAAAATTATTTAGCACACAGTAAATTAGCACAATATTTGTGGAGCCCTAGGGGCGTACCAAACCATATACTAAGAAAGTGTTATAAGAACCACAACTGACATAGATACAAGGCCTAGAGCCTTTAGAACCGCTGGGGCCACCGTGAACCACACAGGGTAGCGACACAGGGGACCCACGGTAGACGTGCGCAGTGTCTAAACACAGCCGCAAATCACCATTAAATTGGGGGAAAGTCGCGGTTGGAAATGATAGATTAAAAACACTTAGAAGAGGACTTGGAGCAAACCCCTTTAGAACTAGGAGGTTCTAGAGCCAACGCCCACAGGAGCACCAGAGTACTCGAGTTACCTCACCCAGGGAAGCCGGGTGCAGAGGTGACTTTTCGTGTCGGGTTTCGTCGTTGATTTCAATGGCGAGCTGCTGAAGAATGCTGCAGGCGACCAAGTGGAATGTGTCCGGGTGGATCCAAGGGTGGATCGGAGATCTGAAGAACCTGAAAGCAGAGGGGTCAGCATTTGGATCACTAGCCAGTTACCAGGAAGGCAATGAACAGATGCCCACTGATGTCGGGTGATTTCAGGTGAGGAAGGGGAAGCCTGACTCTTCAGCGGCGAAGACCAGGAGGCGTCAAGGATGACCAGGAACTGGATTCGAGCTGTCCCACTAAGGATGTTGAGTGCTGCGGTGTCGGTTTCCGAATCAGACCCAACAAGCCTTGGCAACAGCAACCCACGCAGGAAGCAAAGATTGGCTTTGGTGGAGACCAGCAAGGTCTGAGGGACTCACCCTTTGGAGGGGAGTGAGGACACGTCTGGCGCAACCAGGGAAGCCCAAGAAACAGAAGAGTTACCTTCGTGGGGCCCACCAGTTGACAGACCAGAGATCGCGAAGGGGACTCGAGCAGAAGTGCTAGAAGCAGGCTCGCGGAACACTCGTGGAATGTAGGCCCACAATCTTTCTTGCAAATGGTGCTCAGGCATGGACTACAAGCAGCCCAATGCGCAGCTTCTGGAAAGCTCGGGAAGTCAATGCACTTGCAAATATGACGTGTCCAGGAGTTCCGGTCCCACGTCACTCGTGAGAGCAGCGGGTCTCAGCTTTGCTGGGAACTCGTGTCGGCCTCTGAGAAGTCTGAAAGTCTGCTTCTTGAGTCCCAAATCCATCGGGTTCCCGTGGGAGCCTTCGAAATGCAGACAGGAAAGATGCTTCTTTGGTGCCTGTTTGAACAGGGGGGTCGCTCCTTAACCCCAAGGGAGATTCTTCTGTCTTCTAGTCGATGTAGAATGTCAAAATGCCAGGATATATGTTGCAGAGATTCATCGAGGTGTAATCTGAAGTCCTAAGGACTGGGATCCCATATTTATACTAAGTTAGGTGGTTGGACATACTCTAGGGACCCACCTACGGGAGGTTCCAGGGAGGGGGGTGGTTACACCCCTTTCCCTTTGTCCAGTTTCACGCCAGAGCAGAGGCTGAGTGCCCCTGCAACAGGCTTGAACTGGGATATGCACAGGGACACCAAGTGTGTCCCTAGCGCTGTCAGAAAAGCATTCTATGAAGGCACCCACTCAACCCCAATACAGTAAAGCCTGTCTCGGAGGTGGTTACACCTCCCTGTCACAGGAAATCTATTGTCCAGGCCTCCCCTGCCAGAGTTTCGTCCAGCAGCTGGAGGTCAGACTCATGTCTGTGGCTGCAGCATCCATTTTGTGATGCTGGGGCTCTTTTAAACTATAACCGGTTAGGTAAGTGTGTACATGTCTTCTCCCTCTAGAAGGGTGGAATTCTACCCCCGCTGCCAGAACTGGCGGGGGTTAGGATTCCAAAGTGTTTGACTCCAAACACAACATGTTTCCATGCAGCCATTCCAAGGTTTGCATTTACCGCAAGGTTAAGTGTATAAGGTCTGGCTGCATCACAGAACAGCCTCAGAGAATAGATTCTGAAAGCTGCAGAGGTGTCCTGCTCATGCATGGGTACCCTCTTACACAAAACCAAGCACTCTGCCTTCAGGAATGATAAGGCCTGCCATAGGAGTGACTTATAGGTTTATATGTGTCAGTGATTAAAGGTAGATATAGGTAACCTATATCTTAGTAAGGGGTGCATGCACCACCTTTCCCAGGCTGTAGTAACAGACCTGTGGTGCCCTTTTTGAAGGCTTCCCAGATGTTGCATAATACATGCTTCCGCCCCTGGTGGCCTCTGGGGTACCTATGCCCTTGGTACCTATGGTACCATATACTAGGGACTCACAAGGGTAATCCAGTAACCATTCTGGAGTGTACCTAATGTATATGCAATCTTTTTAGAGAGGAAGCAGCTAGGCTGGGGTCCTGGTTAGCAAGGCACTAGCCAGACTAAAGTAAAAAAACAGTGAAACACCAGCAAACATTGGGGGTAACCATAGCAAGCAGATCCTACTCTCCTACACTGTGTTGTTTTTGCACTGGTGTAAAGTTATCACAATACAGCCCTCGATAACCTAAACAAGAACCTTCTCATTGGTTAAATGCCAACCTTACGTGTAATAGTGACATAATTCATAGTTCCTTCAGTCGTGTTTGTTGGGATAAATAAAATAATAAACACTGTAAGAACTAAGGATCACTAGCCTCGTTCCCATATTTACACTCTCGCGCTTCACCTCCCCTCGACTGATGCTTGCTTGAGTTTTTCATTACTCTTTTCTATAATTTAGTGTAATTTATTAGAGCTTTCGGGAATGGGCAGTAATACTCCTTTTGTATAAAGGTAATGTTGATTTAAGTGCCAGACTGGAGCCCAGGCCATGTGTGGAATGGTGAAAGCTGCTGTCCGCATTCAAGGTAATACAATATTTAGGTTAACGTGAAATGTAAACAGAACTGTCCCTGACACTGATTACCTCAAGGGCTACACTGAACCACAGTCACTGCTGCATAGTTATTTGTTGTGCGGGCTCGGCTGGTGATGCGTCACTGCTCGCAGTCAGAACAGTCATCAGACCTGAAGGAAAGAGGGCTGAGCAAATAACAGTGAGCACCTCAAACTCCTCAAGCCAGTTCTGCCAGCTTGCCCGTGGCAGCCCGCCTTTACATGTCCCCTCTCGGCTGCACAGTCATTGGACAGATCCTTACAGTCACTCTCATGACGTTGGGCCATGCGAATCAGAATGTTGGTACCAGGTAAAATGTATCCAGAGCGGAGCGCAGCTGAGTCTTCCCCCAAGCCGCGAGCACCACAAACAAGCGCTGCCAGCTGTGCTCAGACAGACACTGCAAATTAATATATTGCAGTGCTCCTGCTGGATACTGAGGAAGCACTATAATGCGTTATGATTATTTTTAATGCGGTGATGCGAGAACTTGTCTTCATATGCGTTAGGATCACGCGTGATGCGTGGCACTTGGCAGGGCTGCAAATACCTGCCTTTTCTTGTTTCAATAAGCTTTGTTGCGTGTGCCTTTGTCTTTCATGGCACGTTTCTGTGTGTTTGCATGTGTGCGTGTTTGTGGGTGCATTTGTGAGGGAATGCATTATGTGTATGTGCATGTGTTTGGGCACCTGTATGCTTTTGTTTTGTTTGTTTGAGTGTATGTGTGTGTGCCCTTATCTTCCACGGCAGTTGGCTGTGCTCATGTTTTCATTTGTGTGAGCATGCAATGTGAGTACGTGTGTGGTTGCATGAATGCCTCCTGTATAAATTTGATGACTGCAATGTATCTGCAATGTATCTTTCAAAGTTAAGGTATAAGATACTAAATTACATCCTGAACTGTCATATTCTGGTAAAAAAGAGCAAATACAACAGTCTAAACAGTTTGAGTCTTATTTAAAGTTTTGAAACGGATGGAGACATGCAGGTTCCTGCTCTCCTGAAAATGAGCTGTTCCGCACAAAACCAAATGAGATGCATAATAAATGTATCATATTGAAATTATTTAGATGATTAGTATGAAAAGATATCTTCCTGTTTTTATCAAGTATGTTAGTGGCTCTAGGTGTTGTGCTCAGAGTTTCTTGTGAAGTGATTGGGATTTAGCCATTAACTTGTAATAAGGGTCTTTCTTGTCTGTTGCAAAGATAAACTTGTTTGTTCCGATTTTCACTCTCTGTCTTAAGTTTCTCTGGGAAAGCCCTGCTCCTGTCACACCTTAAGTGCCCCTCCACATGTGGGCCATAGAAGAGGGCCACATGGCAGGAAAGCCCAGCTATTTACAATATGCGAGAGGAATTAGTGAGAAAACCCTCATGCTACGCAAAGCTTTCTAATATTTCAGAATGGCAGGAGCAGGTGTGAACCTGGACTTCCTTGGGCATGTGCAGAGCCAAGGAGTTGGGTGCTTTATGTGAAACTAGATATTCAAAGGTAGTGCTACCTGTTGCAATCTGATATGGTGAGCTAATGCACCTGCAAAAGTAACTGGTGTATAATAACCAAATAATGAATTAGAAACATGTTGGAACTACTAAACTTTGTATCGTGGTGTCTGCACTATGAGAAGGCATTGTCCAAGTCAATTAGTCTGGCTTACTAAAGAAGGTACCTCTATGCTTTCATCCATGCAGTCACTCATCCACACTCACATGAAAGTAGTCACTCTTTATCATACCGTCAAGCATCTGTCCTCACCTTACCAACCTATGAAAACCTCATGATCGGACAGTGCTGCACAGCTCAAAAGCCCAGAAAACTGACAAATGAGGAAGGTGCTTGAAGTGCGTGAGAGCTCACTTTAGGAACAACCTGGACCCTTTTTATGAGAAAACTGGTAAAGTGCCTTCAGTTCCGAAACCACCTTAGAACCTGCCTTTTCAGAGATGAATTCAATGTTCACCCTTTAAAACTTAGCCAATATAAGAACCAGACAAAAATGTCCTTCAAGACCTTTTTCTAGGATGACCATTTACGTGTCTCCTAATGTGTACCATACCCAGGTGGTCCAATTCCTTTTCATTACCATGTAATTCTATTCCTTTCACGTTCTTTACCTCCATATTGGTCCAAAGTAGTCATAGGGCAACACCTAAGAGCTTTGTAAAACTTTTAAATGCATAAACACATCTGCCCTTTAGTTGTGTTTCCATACCTAAATAAAATGATATATGTCCTATTTGTCTTACTTGCAGTGGAGCTCATACTCAGTAATTCAGTACTTTGCTTGATTGGCCAACAAGTGTGGAACCTGCTTTGTCCATGTACAATTCCTTGCTGTCAGCCTGGTTTATAGAGCTGGAACTGCGCTACCCACAGCCATCCATTCATGGTGGTCATGTAATGACTGCTGGTGTCGCTTACATAGGCTTGACCAGTGCAGGAACAAGGAAAGTACAAGTATTCCTGCTGACCCTCCTCAAGCACTATAACATGTGACACCAATGGGGCCTATTAGGATGACGGGCGTACTTTGTCCGCCCGCCATCCTGTCGGAGAATGGGACCGTACGCCATAAGGACGGGGGTCCCGTCCTCGGAATTAGGATGCACCCGCCACAGTGGCGGTGCATCCCGCATTTTTAACATTGCAGCGGGCGGCGCTGAAAGCACCGCCCGCCGCAATGCTATAAATGCATGTTGTGCGTTTCAAAGCACAACATGACAGGCACCACGCGGTGCCTGTCATGTTGTACTTTGCAACGCAGGGGGGGTACCATAGGTACCTCCCCATGTGCACCCCCACCCCCATTTCACCCTGAGGGCCCACAACCGGCCCCCAAAGCAAAGACAGTATGCCTTTCCACGGAAGGCATAGGACCGCAGGCTTCGCAATATGGTTAGCGGTGTCTCGCAGACACCGCCACCATATGTACGCACTTTTTCCGCTGGTTGCGAAGGCGACTGGCAGAAAAGCGGTGGACGGTCTTCCCGTCCGCCGTGGACCCCCCCAGCCATCCTAATGTAGTGGTGGGCCATTTCACTGAGGATGGCGGGCAGATTGCCCCAGCCAGGCCGGCGGTGGCTACCGCCAGCCCGGTTGGGGCAATCCGTCCGCCATCCGGATCGGCCCCGAAAGTGTGCTGCCTCAGCCTTCCCAGAAGGCACAAGTGACTTACCGTCATTAACACTTGTCATCGTCCCTAACGAGTGCTACCATCCATCATAACATTCACTCAGCAAATCAAGGCTGAGCCCAAGTGCATGTCTGTGCAGCCCCTGGTGAATGCGATGACTGGTCTGTTGATGTTGAATGGATAGGAAGCAAGCTGGCACACAGGCACCTAATGATTGACAGCACAGCAGAGCAGTACAAAACTAAAATCATCACTTTAAATTGGTGCTGATTTTACTACTGAACTTGTAGGCTGCATTTCCTGAGCCTTATGCACAATGACAGTGCTCGGACAGGAAGAACAGAGGCGTCCCAATGACCACCAGCCTCACCCTCGTCCATGGTGACCTGTGACCCTTGCTGGGGGTATAACACTGGTGTGTCATCAGCGCAAGACATAGTCATGCCACACGTGCAGCAAGTGGCGCACCTGTTCAAGGCAGATTACATCCATCATAGTGGAGATGCAGATGCCCCATCTAAATCACGCGGAATTAACCTCAGGAAGAACAGTCCAGCACATTGTTTTTTCTTTCCAAATGTGTCTTTAGACATGTCCAGCTTCTTTCACGGCTGCACTGTTCTGTTAAATAGCATCCTCTGTTAGCATGTTCATTTCCAATGAGTGTTAATGTTAACCCATTTGCAGTGAGTAGCTCGTATTTGCCTTTGAAAGGCTATCTCTGTCCTCTCACCTACTTGGCGGTTGATGCCCAGCAAGAAAAAAGTCAGTCAGGATGTAATTTACCTTTTTGAATTTTACAAGCCTGCCAATTAGCATTTGACATATGATACTATCAGCCATTCTTGGCTTTTCAGACCACAGCATTGCGGGCCATGTAGTTTTCCTTTTTACACTTTCATTGTAGGGCGTCGCCCGCTGCTGACGCCCTACAATCGACAACGCAACCTCCGGTCCAAGGGGCAACATCTAGTCATGGTACCCCACACGAAGTTCTGTCGCATCGGAGGACGCTCTTTCAAACTACTGGGGGCTAAATTATGGAACTCCCTTCCCCTCCACATCCGTTGCATTGACAACCTACTAGCTTTCCGCAGAGCTATCAAAACTCATCTCTTTCCCCCCCTGTAGGTCTCCCTCTTTTCTCTACTCAGCTGGTTGTGTTATGGTTCTAGCGCCGGGACGCCCCGTTGCTGGGGCAGCTGTTTGCGCTTTACAAAATGCTTAACATAACATAACATAACATTAAGAGCTCCTAATAATAGCATTGCTGCTGACTAAAATGCCAGAATTGGCCCGGCGATTTTATACATGACCTTGAGACACTTGTCAGCTATGTTTAAAAATAAAATCAAAGCAATTTCTTTTGTATTTTTTGTATTTATTATGTTTTATATAGCGCTGGCTAGGCCCGTAGGTATCAGAGCTCTTTACATAAGGAACAAAAGTGAGTTACAAGAATAATAATTTTAAACATTTTACACGTAAATTAAAAGTGAATGACAAATCATAAAGAGGCAGAAAGGGAAAGGGGGACAGGAGTATGAGTAAAAGGATAGGTGGGGGAGGGAACCTAAGGGAGGAGGGAGTAAAGGCAGACGGGCGAAAAGAGAAATATGTTAGACTCAAGAGTTAAGGAATCATAGCAATTAACATAAGGTCAATGTACAGTAAATTAAAGACAGAGTTACGTTACAAGTTACATCAGTTACAAGAGCATAGCAAAGTACAGTATAAAATCCATGTTGTGAGAGTTTGTGGGAGGGAGGGAGAGGAGGAAGGAGTCAAAAGCAGGGGGATGAGGAGGAACTGTGTCCATAGTCCGGCTGGGTAGGTGACGATCGAGGGGGATACCAGTGCCAATCTTCTTTTTAGCTGTCTAGCAGCTCCACCGGGTATCAGCCATGTTGCTCAGGTCCCAGCGTTCAGGTATAAAAACAGATTCGACCCGAAGGTATCAGAGCGCTTTGCATGAATTCCACATTGTTCCAAAATAACATCAGTTACTGGAAACATATAAATATCTTTGAGGACGATGTCAAAGGAGCGTAGAGTGTAAGGGGTAGGGTAATGGGGTTGTGGGGAGATATGACGGAGAGATGAAGGGAAAAATCTGTCCAAGGTCCGACTTGGTAGGTGAAGGCTGAGGGGGAAGTCAACAGCTCACAGAACAATATTTAAAAATCGTAGAAGACAGGATGAAAGGGTGGTAGGGTGAAGGGGAAGGCGGGAGGTACGACAGAGAGACAAAGTAAGGTTTGACCAAGGACCAGCTGGGTAGGTGATGGCTGAAGGGGAAGTCCACAACCCATCACCTCTTTAGCTATCTAGTAGCTCCACCAGGTCTCAGCTAGAAGGCTAGGTCTCCACTGTCGGAGGAAAGATCAACAAGGTCAAAGTCCTGTCGGGTAATCATGATGGGGGATAGGTTTAAGGTCAGGTCAAAGTCCGGTTTCTGTCCCGGGCACCTCCTATATCCCTCTTACTCTACTCTTAAGGATAAATTAGCCTCAACAAGAATGAGGACAAGTCTTGAAGCGCTGTTGGTTAAAAGTAGGTGGAAGGCAGGGTAACAGCAGGATATAAAAATGCTAATGATCCCGGCTGTGGGAGCTACTTGTCCAGCTTCAGTTCGTCTGCCATCTTGGTACTGTCTGCCTTAGTGCAGAAGTCCTTTGTTGTTCAATGAACCAACTCTAACTCTAAGTTGCAGTAGAGAAGTGTCTCCAGAACCATATAGTAGCAATCTAACAGTGGATCATGATCATGGCTATCATTCTCCCATGCAGCATTGACACAAAGTACCTTGCTTGGTCCTCGAAATAGGTAGGGGATGCTTCTCATTGCCTCTCAATTTGTTGTCCTGCGCTGCACTATATAATCAGGCCTAGCAGTCTCGAATCCATTTCCGCCGTGTCATGGGCGTCCGCAGAAATTTTTCCGGGGGGGGGGCAAAATGTTAACGTCATCACCATCCTCCGACATGATGTGTGCAAGGTGGGACACAAGAAACACTGGGGCGCAGGAGGACCCATGGAGGGCAGGAAGCAGGTTGCATATGATCTCATACAACATAGGGTTGTTGTGCCACAGCCTTCTCTTTCTTTTGTGGCACCCCAAAATCCATACCTGCCCTGGTCCCTAAAATTACGGCCCTGGCACCCCAAAACCCATACCCACCCTGAACCCTAAAATTACCCCCAACACCCCAAAACCCATACCCACCCTGAACCTTAAAATTACTCCTGTCCCCCAAAACTCATACCTGACCTGAACCCTAAAATTACCCCCCTGGCACCCATAATCCATACCCACCCTGACCCCTAAAATTGTCCCCCTGGCACCCCAAAACTCATACCCACCCTGGACCCTAAAATTACCTCCCTGGCACCCCATAACTCATACCGCCCTGACCACTAAAATAGTCCCCATGGCATCCCAAAACCCATACCCGCCCTGAACCCAAAAATTCCCCCCTTGCACCCCAAAACCCGTACCCGCCCTGAACCCTAAAATTACCCCCCTGGTACTCCAAAACCCATACCCACCCTGAACCCTAAAATTATCCCCCTGGCACCCCAATCCCTAACCCACCGTGAACCTTAAAATTACTCCCTGGCACCTAAAACCCACACCCACCCTGAACTCTCAAGTTACTCCCTGGCACCACAAAAGCTGAACACTACATTCTGATTGTGTATCTGGGAGGATCTGCTGGTCCGGATCGGCTCGCCCTGGTCTTGTTCTGCTTGCCCTTCTCTGGAGCTGTTCTGCCTGCCCTGTCCCTCTTCCGGACCTACCGAGCCTGCCTCCTTGCACACAGCCTGGACCTACTCTGTCTGGCCTGGTTCTTTCTCCTTTGGACACGCTGTTTTCACTGGTGGAGTTAGAAAACAGGTCTCACTTCTCTGAAGCTGCTCTCCCTCACCCAGAACCCCCCCTACACCTCCACTTGCTCTCTCATCTTCTTTCCTCCCTACTTCTCAGTCTCTCTTTCTCCACTGCTTCTCTCTCTCTTTCTCTCCCCCTCTTCTTTCACTCTCACCCCCACCGTATCTGTCTCCCCGACCCCACCAAGTTTTCCTCTGTCTCCCCTCTCTCTTCCTCCTCCTCATACTGGTGATAGGGAGCCCGGGGCCCTCTCTGAAAATGCGAGCTGGAGGTGACCTTAAGTGTGAAAGCACCAAGGTGTGAACCGGGAAAAGAGGCAGGGAAGGGGTGGGCGGCAGGTAGAGGGTCAAAGGGGGCACTGGCTCTCATAGAGGTGAGACGGGGCGGGTAGCAGCCTGAGGACAAAAACAACACCAGAGCAAGAGGCAGATGCTACTCTTTTATTCAAATGTGACTATTCTTTCTGCTTAGTAATTTACTTAACAGCAACTGTTCTAGACAGTCCATCACTATAATCCAATAATTATTTGAAAAAAACTTTGCCTCAATCTTGTTATGGTGTCAGAGTGCGCTATAAAGTCCGAGGTCTCCTGGCGCTTCTGACTAAATATTAAGATGGAAGGGGCGGGGGGGAAGAGGGTACTCAGAAGGATTTAGAAAAGAGCAGAGTCTCCAGGTGTTGTCTAGATGTGACGTGCAATGAGATGCACATGAGTTCACCAAGAAGAGAGTGCCAAAGGGACTGTTCAGGAAAATTAAGCCCGCGTCTTGTCCTACTGAGCCCTGAAACGCAGAGAAGCTTCAGAATAGAACAGAGAGTGCAAGCTGGAGAGGAACCGTGGCAGGAGCACCATGTGCAATGCATAGTGGCATGGGCATCCGCAGGGGGCAGGGCCAGCTTTAGCGCTGGTGGCACCCAGTGCGACAATGTTAGTTGGCGCCCCCAATGACCACCTCCACCACGGATTCTCTCACTAGCACCCTCAAACAGTGACCAAGACTCCATAATCACTCTCTCTCTGATGCATTGAATTCGTTATATAGAGCTACTCATACCATTAAAGTATGTCAGAGCCCTTTGCATCACACACACATTACACAGACAATCAATCATACTTGTGTAAATCAGTGTATAGGAAATGTTACATAAGTCAAAGGACAAAGGGGCATATTATCAAAGCCAAGCGATATTCGTATCTCCGCGTTTGCATCCGTATTCGGACAAAATGTAACGATAAAAATAACGCTTTATTTACAAGAGCACGCTAACGCGTGTTCAATGGGATTAGCGCTGGTTTCAACATTGCATCGCCTTGCATCTCTAATGAGATGCAAGGGAGGCGTTTCCCTTGAAACAACGTGGGATATCATCACCAACCCTGATTCTTTCTATTTTCAAGTGCATCGCTAACACACATAGCGATATTATAATCAGCGCTAAACGGGTTTTTCGCCGGTTTGTAATGCTTGCTATTTTCCTTACTAAGCTATATCTATAATGGGAGATGGATTGTTATGCCGAGTCCACGTCTCCCATTATAGATTAGGTTTTCCCTAACGCGGTTTTCTATTGCTGGAATTCCAGCGATTTCGACTCTTTCCGCCGCGTTTGCCTGGATTTCTATCGCCTGGGCGATGCACCTTGCTGATAGTGCGCTCACCAGGCGATAGAATCCAGCGATATGTGGCGTTATTTTTTGAACGCTCACACGCTCAGCGATAATTATCGCTGGCCATTGATGATATGCCCCTAAAAGTGTAGGAGTCACATGTCATCCATACTGGTAGGCAGTATAGTTTAGGAGTGCTTGGTGTGGAGAAGCACAAACTCAGAGACCGAAAAGAAACAGCATAGTTGGGAGTTTTCTTTAATAATAAGACTTAATTTCTACCCAAATTAATCCTTTTTGCAACATTAATCAATGTTCCATACTCAGCAGAGTGTATGCACTTCTATGATGAAAGTTAATACCTCACTATTCTATATTAGGACTTTAAGTTATAAATTGCAAGTAAGAAAAGGATGGCTCTTTTAAAAGCAGTAACCTGCTGATCTGTTTACATTAAATGCACTCTTTAATCTTCTTGGTACACGTTCTTTGCACCAGGCATAATAACCCACTGTACTACCTTCACATATGTCAAAAACCTCAACTTCACAAAACTCTGATCTCTGGCCAGGAAGAACATTAATCACAGGAGTTATCTTGATATTTTTGTGAGGCCCTGTAATTGCAGGACGAAAGGAACGTGCAGCAGGTGTTTTTAAAATCATGATTAAGTTGTAAACACGGCGCCCCCAGGAAGTCAGGAGCCGGCCCTGGCAGGGGGGCAAGGAGGGACGCTCTGGAGGGGGCAAGTGCCCCTCCGTGCCCCTCCTTGCCCCCCCAACCCCTGCGGACGCCCATGTAGAACAAATGAAGTGGGTTGTCTCTGGCTCTTCGTTGCTGTCCCCAGGGCCACAATCTTAAGGACAGGCAACCGGGTATTCCTGCACACCGCGTAGCTGTTCCCGAGGTCAGCACTTTGGCTTCCGCTAGACCTGGGACCCAGTGAGTAGGCCGTTTGCTTTCCGTCTGAGGTACTCTTGTCTTAGATTCGAGCACCAGGGCCGGACTGCAGCCACAAGCGAGAGGAGTCCTCGCTCTCCGACGTCCCAGAATCTATCACTGATTATATATATTGCACCACTGACATTACACAACAGAATCAAGAGTGCATGGTTAGCAGTGCAGAGTCTCACACAGGATGCAGGAAGTAGAAGCAGAGGCAGGACCCTGGAGGGCACAGTTTGAGTGTGAAGCTTATGTTGTTTACAGCTGCTGAGGTGAGGCTGAGGAGAACGGTGCCACAAGAAGCAAGTGGCAGCACAAGAGACATCTGCCGCTCACAGGTGGTCAACCCGGGGCTTCCAGTGCACAAAGGAGCACATGAGTTTCCACAGTATTTGATGGTTGCTAATGCCAGTGATCAGTATATCTGCTAAATAACACTGCTTCACCCAACAGCACTTAGCATTCTTGGGCTTTTGTCCCCCTGCGTTACCACTGAACATTAGCCACCATGCCAGCTGGAGGGGTGCTTGTCGCTCCTTGCAGCACGGAGGCGCGATGTCAGACAGAGACACATACTGTGCTGCAGCCAGTTCCCAGGAAGGGGAGGTTAGTGGCAGAACTACCAGGACCTCCCGCATAGCTCGCAGGCCTGCGTCTGCCTTGAAGGTCAGCAGAGCATGCATTGGAGATACTGAGCCTGCAAGACAACAGGGCTGCAAGTGGAGAAGGTGGTGAATCCCACATGGACAGCGATGCAAGCCAAGGTCTAGAGAAGCTCCAAGGAAGAAGGAAACTAGGCTGGCAGAGATTGCTGAGCTCTGGTGTGGAGGGTGGTGTATGAGCTAAGGTAAGGTAAGGCCATAGAGGAAAAAAGGAAATGTCACATACTCAGGACTGGGAATGGGATCCCATAACAACTGTTCAACTCCACCTGGTCGTGCTGTAGCTGCGACTATTTTCCCCCCTCCCACTGTGCTGAGCCCTCAGTAAACAGCTGACAATTGAGCTGGTACTGACAATGAGGACAAACAACTCCATCCTAAACACAATAGGAAGCAAGAACTCACAAGGGGTCTTATGGTCAACCATGTTAAGGATTCTGCTGGGCTCACAAGAAGTACTAAGTTTTCAAGCAAACAAAATGGACACACAAATTAGCCTCCTGAACACTCTAGCAATTTATGTGGGAGGCATTGATGAGAAAATTGCGAATCAAAAATTGCAAACCAAAAGAGAGTACAAGCTGAGACGCAGGGAATAGGGCAGAGGTGCATGTGCTCCCCTGTCGTAGACAAGCTGTCAACACTCACGGTGACGATGTCGAATCTACTGGTTGACCTCAAAGATGTGAATATAAACAGGCCCCAAACGAGCATAGGACCCCTGAACACTAAAGCAGGCCCCTCAGAGGCACCGCTTCCAGTAGAGGCAGAAAGGCTGAGGTGTGGCTACCTTTCTGGCTGTAACAATGAAGGCCTGGGGACTGCTGGATCCAACACTGGGGGGGCACCTTTACCAATGGCAGGCTCACCAGATTTAGACAGGACCTAATAAAGCAAGGATGAACCACCAGAACAGCAGAAAGCAAGGAAAAGAAAGGGTTGCAACAAAAAGCTCCTACAGCCTAGCAGGCTGGCAGCCTACCCAGTCTTCATTAAAAGACTCAGGCCACACTCCGCACCCAGGGATGCAGACCTCTATGAGAAACTGACGGCTCAGGAAAGGGAAGCAGTTGCAACATTAATGACCACTTTTAAGCAAACCAGCCCTGCAAACAGATAGAGGTAACATCCTCAAGCTCATTCGGACAATAGATGAGATGGGGAGGCCGCCTCACATAATTTAGTATCAACTGAATGTAGTGACCAGGTGCTGGTCAGTGAAATCAATCAACTAAAGTAGTGTGTGGCTCTATTGAGAAGATCCTGAGTGAAGCCAATATATTCCAAGGCTGGGGGGGTGAGGGGTAGGATTACACCATTCAAGGGAACAGGATATCCCCATGTCCTGAGTCACAAAAAAATGGTTGACTTAACAGCGACCTGACCGAGAACTGTCTACTCAGTCCTGAGAAGCGCAAGAAGCAAATTGAATGGGCTGAACAGCCCTGTGGTGGGTCTGCCAGAGAACCAGACGTGGCACAGAGTGGGGTTGGCTGTCTGGTGCCTTGAACACAACCAGAATTTTACAATGACAAGACACTGCTCTTACTACCGATATTGACAAAGCCCCTGGGATCTGCTCTTGAAATTTTATTTGCAAAAAACACAGTTGATGGACAGAATGTAGAACAATGTCTTACATTCACCCCAGTACAAAGATCTGGGCCTAAATCCATCGTTTTTTTGCACTCCACACCACCCTAGGTCAGACACTGGCTATATGCAAATCAGCCTTGACACTGTGCCTCATGGGAACAGTCCAGCCTGAACTACCAAGCCATGTCTTTCCTAGACCGAAATCAAGCATCCAAATACCGGTTTCTGGCTATCAGCCTTCTTCAGCCTGGATAGCTTGACTCCAGTGATGTGGAGAGCCTGGGACTCACGTCTGAGCATACCCAGCCCACTCGGGGTGAAAATTGCAAAAAACACAGTTGATGGGCAGAATGCAGAACAATGTCTTACATTCACCCCAGTACAAAGATCTGGGCCTAAATCCATCGTTTTATTCCACTCCACACCACCTTAGGTCAGACACTGGCTATATGCAAATCAGCCTTGACCCTGTGCCTCATGGGAACAGTCCAGCCCGAACTACCAAGCCATGTCTTTCCTAGACCGGAATCAAGCATCCAAGGACCGGTTTCTGGCTATCAGCCTTCTTCAGCCTGGATAGCTGGACTCCAGTGATGTGGAGAGCCTGGGACTCACGTCTGAGCATACCCAGCCCACTCGGGGTGAAAATTGCAAAAAACACAGTTGATGTACAGAATGCCGAACAATGTCTTCTTCTTATTATTATTATATTTCTTATATAGCGCCAGAATCGACCCCCGAAGGGGTATCTCCGCGCTTGCCTTGGGAACCCGTCCTGGTTTTTCCCTGTGAGATAGCCCCTACAGGGCATCCCCAAGGTGAAAGCCAGGCATCCCGCCGCGGGGGGCCGTTGTGGAGATTAAGCAAGCTTAATGCCCAGAGTTGCAGAGTGTGAACCCATGATAAGGTCAGGCACCGAAGCGAGAATTATCGAGTCCGTGGACATTTGAGCTCAACACCCTGCCGCGTCGGGAATTGAACCCTGGTCCCGGGTCTGACCTCTGCTTCAGGGTCTGCCTGCTCTAACCAGTGAGCCACACTTCTCCACCTTCTTACATTCTTACATTCACCCCAGTACAAAGATCTGGGCTTAAATCCATCTCAGATCTGTGACTGCGAGTGAGTGTCTGAAAAGTTTCCGTGCTCGGTCAGTCATCTCCTTGTGTTTGTCATAATAGTCTAGATATGTCACTCCTGCAACCTCAAGTGTGGTTGCATGTCATAATGAAGAAGGCCCCTGCATTGACATGGGTGGCAGTATGGTGTATTGTGGCAATAGTTTCCAGGGTACAACATGATTTGGAAGGACACCAAGGAACATGTACGCCCCAGTACAGGCTAATCCACACATGGAGATATAAGAAGATCCTGCAGGCCAGTGCCAGTGGTCACTCCAAGCCAGGACAACAATTCTGAGGTGCCTGAGATCCACACCCACAGTTGTAAGGAGCAGTGTTGGTGTGGCTGTATTACCTATATGGAGTCCTCATATGGGCATGGTTCCGCTATCTCATGTGCTGGCATGGCTCATTGTATGAGTTGCAGAATGGGACACAAGGACCTAGGGTAGTGGTCAGGGTTCAGGGTGGATGTGCATACCTTTTTTCCTCAAAGTTTCTGATATAGGTATCCCAGCACCCGTCTCTAGCATTCCCTCCTCCTTGTCTACGTGCCACTGCAAGGACATCCAGGTCAACTTTTGCCCATTTGAGCAATGTGGAGAGCCAACCTCCATGAAAGTACGTATCTCTCTTAGTCTTGGGTCTAGGACCGAGTAGGCATGATTCCAGGATCGGCAGGACCAAGTGCTCTAGCAAAGTGGAAGTAATTCTGTGACTTCTCCCCAGGGCCGCTCCAACACATGGTGCTCCCAGACCATGTGGCCAAAAACTATCCTCATCGGCTCTACATCTGGGGCATGCAGAGGATGCTGCAGGAAACAGGTGCTTGATGCGTTTCGGTGTGAGATGTCCCTGATGTAAATAGTTAAATTGCGTGTAATAGAAGTGTGGATTACGGGAAACCTCCTTTACATGGGTCCAGAGACTGTCTGTGATTTGCATCTCGGGGTCCGCCATTTATTGGTCTTTAGCCCGGTCATACGACTCATAATGGTACGAGTGCAATGCAACATTAAGGGCCATAATATTTTTCTTTGGGACAGGATTGCATGCAGTGGTGGTGTACTGTAGTAATCGCATGCTGTCCGGCATGATATATCAGGAAATGGCCTGCCACAATGCCATATGTGTCCATAATCTCAAAAAGGGGATTTGTGCAGCCACCATGAAAAAGTCACCCATTTGGTCAATCTCGGTCTCTCTGCAAGGCTACATGTTATTGTGTTGTTGGGTCACCTCCTGGTGCCGAGTGCCAGCAACTGTCAAACTGGGATCAGTGGGGAGTATGGAGGATGGGACCCGTTGCCTTGCTCGTATGCATACCAGCACACATATCCTATCTTTATTTGATGCGTCTCATATGGTGGACGATTCCTGGGGTCCAACAGTCGCACATATATGTGTCCACCTAATGAATGGTTGCTCTCTCCGGTCAAGGGGCTGTGCCTAGCCAGTGCATCGACCACTGCAGCTGAGCTGCTGCATAGTACAACTCATAATTTGGACCACCCTCATGAAGCAGGCACTAGAGCATGAAGAGCACCACCCGTCTCCTGCCTGAGCCCCATATCAGCTCCAGCAGGAGACCATGGAGGTCCTAAATGAGTCACTTGGTGAGGGAAAGTGGTAACACTGCAAAGAATACAGGAGTCATGGCAAGATAAGCATTTTGAAGATTACCTGCCAGCCCAGCCGGGACAGCTGCAAGGACAACCATAAGGGAGGGATTTACAGATGTAGTTTGGGGCCCTACCCATGTTAACGTTGCCCTCCACAAATCCTTGTCTGAGTGGTAGAATTGTACACCCAAGTACTTCAGCATGTCAAGGTGCTATTCCAGCCCAAACCGTGGCAGGGCCCTCCTGTTATGCTCATGAACTGGAGAGAGGGGGGAAAAGCAAGACTTAGACCAATGCAATCTGAAGCCTGATACTATTGCAAATTCCTCCAGTGTCTCCATCAAGGCTGGAAGTGTGGCAATGGCATCATACAGATAGATAGGATCATCATGTGCTTATAAAGAGATGATATGGCCCTTGTCATGTACTTGGAGACCCCAAAGCTGCACTTGCAAGCTCTGGCAGCAGGCCAGGGGCTCCATGGTCAGGATACAAATCAATCAACAGGGATAGGGGGCAACCCTCACTAGTGCAGCTATGTATGTCAAAGCTGTCGGTTATCAACTGTACCATCCTGACTCTTGCTTTCGAGTTCTTATAGAGGGTGCATATCTAATTAAGGTACCCCGGCCTGAGGCAGATTTCCTCCAGAGTTGCCAGAAGGTAATCCCACCCCAGTATGTCATACTTCAAGTCAAGCGACACCACCAACTATTCCCCCATCTCACTCAAGGCAGGTTTCATCAGATGAAGTGGTCGTCAAATGTTGAGAAAAGAATTGCATTCTGGAATAAACCCACATTGATCTACTTGTGCTATGGTATTAGCAACAGCCAGTTAGCCAGGGCCTTCCGTAATATCTTATTGTTTACATTTATTAGGGAGAACGGCAAATATGAGGGGACTTCGGGGGGGGGGGGATCCCAGCCTGGTTTTGACACCTCTATCAGCACCTCGCAGAGCGAGTCTTGGAGCCGACCCTTCTTTCTTGCTTACTTAAAAACTTCCAAGAGAATCTGGGAAGGGTGTGCACTGAAGGTGGCATACTATTCTAGCGTGACTCCATCCGTACATAGAGTTTTATTTCATGCAATTTGAGTGATAGCCACCCGTATCACATCAATTTGAAGGGGTTCATCCAGTTCAGCTCATTAGAGTGGAATCAATCAGGATAACAGTAGCCCGTGAAGAAACCCTTTGATTCAGTTAATGGGGACTGTCTACAGCTGCATACCGGGAGTGATAGTACTTTGCAAAAGCGGCAATAATGGCCACTTGTGTATTAACCACCATGCCATCCCCCAACTTGATTGCTCCTACTGATGGGTATGCCTGTCAGTCTTTAACGAGTCATGGCAATAGCCTGTCCGAACGCTCCCTTCCACATGGGGAAGGGCAAGGCAGTGACTATAGTCATGCTTCCCCTACAGTGCATCTAGATCCCTGTGACTCTTTCTCAGCTGCTTGTTTCTTTCCGTCCCATCGGCCCACTATGACACCTTGGTCTCAAGTAGTGTCAACTCCCGCTCCATGTCCAGCAGCTTTGTGTGCAGAGTCTTATGTACCGCCTGATGTGGTGGCAATGCATTGCTTTCTGATGACCACCTTGTGGAAATCCCTGTTCAGCACCCTGGAGAGGGTGGTGCCTGTGTTAAGTTGGAAATATTGAGTAATTTGTATTAAAAGGGCATCCCTGAAGGGGGCTTCCGAAGTACCTCGGTCTGGAACCTCCAGGGCTGTAATGTCATCAGCAGTGGCCAGTGATCGGAGAGGGTGCGCACCAAGGACTCTGTCACAGTTATCCACATGCCCAATGGTTCATTGCAGAGAAAAAGTTCAAGTTTAGCTTGGAGGTCATGGACCAGGCAATAAAACAAGCCACTGGTGTCCAGATGGTGCAAGCGCCACTTATCGAACACACTCTTCTTAACCATCGAGTCCTGAAAGTATTGTCAACACAATTAAAGTTGCTGCCTGATGTGCTTGGATTGTGAGGGTCCCGGAAAATAGCTGGGATGAAGAGCCCTAAAAAAGTAGAGTGAATTGTGTTGGGGGCATAAACAACCACCAGCATGAGGGGAGCACCATCCATTTGTCCTTCCACCACCTACTACCTATTCTCAGTGTAAACTCTGTGCAAGTCTTTCACAATTGGTACCCCCAGGGCAATCTATCTCATGACCCTTTTGCATATGGGCTGCCGTAGTGCTATACACCTGCCCCCTCCATTTTGCATGCACTTTTTGTAAGTCTACCTGTGTCAAATGCATCTCCGGCAAAAGGCTATGTGTGTGCAACGCAGCTTAAGATATGTATAAACCCAGTACATCTCTGTGGTAGTGCCCATGCCCTTCACATTCCAGTTCAGCAAGTTATAGTGTGTGGTCATATTGCCTGTAGGTGTGCCCATGGTAAGTAGTGATGCATCACAATCCATTTTGCCATTCCCAAAACTCCATTGTGAAGGCAACCCCAAAAGTTCGATCAATGATAAAGAGATCAGTGGAGTACAGAGCCATGTCACAGAATTATATGTAGAAAACTCCACCTGTGCCTCAAAAGAAAACACAAGATTTGTAACCCCCTGACCAGGACTCCCCTGAGGGACTAGCCATAACAATCCAACAAATGTGCATCAACCAAAGAGAAATGTGTAATAAAATACATGTCCTGTTTGGAGAGGTCAGGGCTCATGGATACAAGGGTCGTCTTCGACGATCTGGGCGTCCAATCCTCTCTCATAAGGTTCCAAGGTGTTTCCAAAAGTTACTGGTGAGCAGTTCATGCCACTTCTCACACAGTAAAGACCAAACCCCCACGCTTCATAGCAGATTATCCACCAGTCATAGTGTCAACTCCTGACCCTGGGAGTACTCCCAAGCAGAGGTCATTGTCGTGTAGTTCCTACAAACCTATATAGGATCTGTGCATTTAGATAACATAAACTAAGGGACTGGTGTCCAGACTGATTCTAGGAACCCCCAAAGGATAAGTTAGTCAGTAGACCAGCTAGCTCACAGTGCCACTATGAGCCTTCTTACCAAGGTTCGAATAGTTTCTGGCAACTATTGAACATGACAACCCTAACCCCTCAGGGATCCTGGAAACAGTACAATACTTTTCACTCAGTCACTCATGCCTTCTTTGTCTCAGAGAGATGCACAGAATAAACGGTGGGGACGTTTTCAATAAGTATTTTTTGAACCAGCATATTATTCTAGTATAGAACCATGAGACAGAAACTGATATATACGATTATGAGCGCCAGTAGAGTAAAGAAAATGTTGAATTCAACCATACTGCTAAAGCAATGACTATATGCAGGCATATAGATACATAACAGTAAAAATGCGTATTCAACAATGTAGATCCTAATTAGATGTACCTACGTTTACCTAGCATGTATGTAGGTGTATAGCCAAGAACTCCCTTAGGGTAGAGCCAACCTCATTACCTGATGTGGGAGAGTGAATGACCCCATCTAGGTCTCCAGATGGACACCCCGCAAGGGATGTCAGACCACTGCGTGCAGCAGTGTTTGCATGCAGGGACCTCAGCGTCTCACGTCAGCATGTCAGAATGGGAGTCTTTCTCCTCTGGTTTGCCCAGTGAAGATGTAGTGCTTATATACCTGAAAGGTACCCTCAGGGGTTCTAGCTAAAAATATACAATGGGCATGTTGGGCAAGGATGACGATAGAGATGGGCCTTATACAGAGTTATTATACAGAAGATGGTAATCCTGAGTTGATACTGAGAATCCTCATGCATAATACATGAGGCTAGTTTTCAGAGAAAACCACACAACAGGCATGTAGCACCTAACTAGGTAAATGGTTAGCGCCAGACCCGTTATGTAGAACAGTGGTTGGACAGAGGTAGGTAAAAGGTCATGTAACTACTGAGGCCTATATTGGGGTACATTGGGGTTCATAACACCATGGAGCCATTAGTATCCGACTGTCAGAGGCATGGTTCGACAGCAACGCCTCAAAAGAGTTCTGGTTATATTTCAGCACCACTTGCCCTACCTCTGCTTGCTCCCCGGCCGTCTGTGCCATGAAGGGGCGGCTATGGGTCTCCCCTGTTCCTCCTACCCCTCAGTTGCAATGTCAGCCATTTACTAACATTCCAGTCATCTGATGTGGGCTTCGCAATTCCCTTGGCATGAAACCAGACTTATGCATCTTCAGGAGTCAAGAAAGAATGGGTTCACTCATCATCCATCACCTCAAGTTTAGCAGGATAGAGAAGAGCATACTTCAGGCCTAGCTTGTGGCGGAGTTGCGTGACCGCACTATGCAACTTGAGAAGATGCTGCATGTCCACAGTAAAATCTCTCCTCAAAGTGCCAAGGACTTTTCATCCAGAACAACTGCAGAATCAAGTCTCTGTCTCTATCATTAAGTTACAGGACAAGTATTTGCCCCTGATGGTGGTGACCTCCCTGGTAGACAATGTGCTTTCTCCACAGCAAAGAATTTAGGTACATTGCCTGTCAGTACTGTGGGCATCAGCCACTGTGTGAGGAAGAGCTCTGTACTCAGGCTCCCACAAGCATTCCAGAAAGCTCGGAAAATGGACATTATTATGCTTTGAGAAGCCCTCTGCATCCTCCGATGTGGAGAGGTCATCTCCGCCCTCATGTCCTTCAGATGGGTTTGGAGTTTCTGCAATGTGGGTCGCATTGTGGTTAATGTGGATTCAACATTGTCCATACAGTCCACCAGTTTCCTGTGGTCCGTACGAAGCTGGTTCACATCCAGGGAGACTGCCTTGATCTTGGACTTCAGCGTGGCTTTTGTGTCCAGAATTACCTGCAATATCTTTTCAAACTGTAAAGAGTGACTGCGGAGAGTGGCCCAGAGTGCCGACTCCATTAACGGGAGGGGCGGAAGGCCTGCTGCATCCCCAATGCCTGAGGTAGAGTTCTTAGCAGATTTCGGCTTTCGGCTTCCCCCTCAAACCCACATTGGTATCAACCCAAGTGGATGCTCCAGCAGGTTCTAGACAGTGGGCCATCACACCTGACTCTCCACCAGGTTTGAGTCGTGGGTAAGTGTAGTGCAATTCTGGATCTGCACGTGTGTTAGAATAGAAATATTCATGTTTGCGCATTGCCCAATGTAAGCTACTATTTGCGGCACCATTTTCTATTCAGGCACCATTTTGAATCATGATCAAAACTAATCCTTTGCTACTTCTGAGAAAAGGCCTCTGTTATGTTTTGTTCCTGCAGTTTTGGGGTTTAGCTTCACTAATGAATAGACTGCTCATATTAGTGCATACCTTGCTTACTAGGTAGAGGCCTCTCCCACTTGTCTGGTGGAGGGTGCAGGGTGAAATGATCTTGGCTTGTATTAGGTGGTGTACAATATGACAACCAATACCTATTTTTTGTATTTCACTGTCCAACTGCACCTTCCTGGAAAATTTCATTGTGGGCATGCCTTTGCCTAGTCATGAAACTTACATAATGTATCTTTATGCTTGTTGATTTCAGTCCCTCTGCAGTACTCCTAGTGACTGGGCAGGCTGGGCTCCACTCTGGGTATATATAAATAAACAGTTATTGGTTTGTGTTCTCTACTGTCTGACAGACTCTTCTGTAGTGTTGTTCCTATAATCCCAATAGGCTCTGTGCATTGGAATAATATATCCTATAAATGTGACGTAGGACTTATGTCTACTAGGTCTCTGTTGAATATATTAGGCTTAATTGTTAGTGCCAGCTAGCTCAGAGGTCACTCTAAACTTTCTTGAATGAGCAAGAAGGGATTAGTTTTCTGACAACCACATAAACATGACAACATTGTTTCCCCAAGATAATACGTATCTTCAGAGACGTGGAAACAATGGATAGATATTTTACTCAGTCAATCGTGCATGCTTCGTTTCACCAGAGGCGCAGAGAAATAGAGAGACGGGCATTTTCAATGAAAGTATTTATTGAAAAGTCTTCTTTCTCATGCAGAGGAAATGAACTGCTATAATCGTAAGACTGGCTGTTAAGTATAATGCGTACAGCAAGAAGAGTATTATAAAATAAAACCGTAAAAGCATGGTATGGTTTCTAAGCCATAAAATACATACATAAATAAATAAAGACTAAAAGTACTCAACTGGTGCTTCTAAAATACGCCTACCCCGATGTACCTAACCTAAGTCTAGTACGATGGAAGAAGTAAGTGTGGTGTAGCATAAATTTAGTATTCTTTATGCCAGGAATCTATCCAAGATTTCTTTTAGGGTCTAACCAGCTCCGTACCTTGGTTTAGAATGAAGGAGGTCTGGTATCTCTCTGTCTCAGGACTCGATTTCCCAACACCCCGCAAGGGGAGCCTGGAAACACTGGAGCTGGATTTATCGGCAAGAAAAAAGACAGCGTCTCTCTCAGTGCGTCTGCTGGAGGGTCGGCTTCCTTCGGCGCTGGCTGTAGCGAGGTGGTCGGGCAAGTAGATAGTCAAACTACTCCAAAACCACTGTGTGTTTGCTAGGGCAAGTGTGGGCATATTTATACCTTGAAGATGCTGAGTTTGACGTAAAGGTGGACATAATAATGTCATCAAAGAATCTCAGTTCTTTGAAAACTCAATGAGTTCTTGGACAAATCAATATTCAAGCAAGGGGAAGTTCCTAACTGCTGTGGATTTTCGGAACTAGTGGAAGTAGCCCTGCCGTATTTGGACTGCATGAGCTACATCTAAATATGGTTATGATTTCTATGCCTATATAAGGACATGGTGATTTCTACCTATATAAAGGCATGAATCGGGAACATTACACTAGGGTCCTTAATGCTATACAACACTTCATTTAGTATGGAAGACTGCGAGGACCCGGGTGACCCTAATTGGGCCACTTCCTTCATGTGGTGTCTGTCACACCCCCTCATAGGAACTGAATTTAAAAGCTTGAGGAATATTATCAAAAATGCAAACAAATGATATAATCTGCTATCAATTAAGTGGTCAAAGGCTAAAGGGTTGCCCATTAAAATGCTGGGTATATCAGATATTACAGCAATGAGTGAGCTATCATATTTGGTATATCTTTGTAAAAGATGTTGGAAAGGAAAAGGGATGGTGCTATTTGGCATAGAAATACTGTGCTCACCCATAGCACATAGGACCATGTCAAATTGAATACTGAACATACAATCTTGTGGAATAATGTAAAACAATGTGAAAATATACTGTAGTCTCTTAACAAAGAAAAGACAACTTTAAGTGGTCAATGATTAAAAGGTAATCCATGAAACATAGGGGATACAAGATATTACAGCAATGCATGAGGCATAATATTTGGTATCCCCATTGTAAACGATGTTGGAAGAAAAATGAAGGGTGCTCTTTGCCATAGAAATACTGGGCTCATCCATCCAACATAAGACCATGACAAATTGAATACTTGTAAGTTCTAACCCCAGAAACCCGGGGGATACCAAATATTATAGCTTGTATAGGCCATTATATATGGTATCCCCTAAGAGAACCAGTCATAGAATCTTGTGGAATGATGTAAAAATGTTGAAAATATACAGTTGTTTGCTATCGTACAAAAGGCAACTTACAGTGGTCAATGGCTAAAGTGTAACCCATTAAACGTAGGGGATACAACATATTACAACAATGCGTGAGCCATAATATTTGGTATCCCTATTGTAAACAACATTGGAAAGCAAAAGGAAGGGTGCTATTTTGCATAGAAATACTGTGCACACCTGTCTTACATAAGACCATACCAAATCAAATCCTGGTAAGTTCTAACCCAAGAAACATAGGGGATACCAAAAATTATAGCCGGTATAGGCCATTATATATAGTATCCCCTAACAGAACTGGACATACGATCTTGTGGAATGATGTAATACATTTGAAAATATACAGTTGTCGGCTATAATATCAAAGGCAACTTCAAGTGGTCAATGGCTAAAGGGTAACCGATGAAAACGTTGGGGATAGAAGATATTACAGCAATGCGTGAGCCATAATATTTGGTATCCCCAGTGTAAAAGATGTTGGAAAGCAAAAAGGAATGGTGCTATTTGGCATAGAAATACTGTGCTCACTCATAGCACATAGGACCATGTCAAATTGAATACTGGTAAGTCCTAACCCTAGAAACACAGGGGATACCAAATATTATAGCTGGTATAGGCCATTATATATGGTATCACCATAGAGAACCTGATGTACAATCTTGTGGAATAACGTAAAAAATGTGAAAAGATACTGTTTTGTCTTATCAAAGAAAAGCCTGCTTTAAGTGGCCAATGGCTAATGGGTAACCAATCAAACATAGGGGATACGAGATATTACAGCAATGCATTAGCCATAATATTTGGTATCCCCTTTGTAAACGATGTTGGAAAGCAAAAGGAAGGGTATTCTTTTCCATAGAAATACTGTGCTCATCCATCGAACATAAGACCATGTCAAAGTGAATACTGGTAAGTTCTAACCCCAGAAACACAGGGGTTACCAGATATAATAGCTGCTAGAGGCCACTATATTTGGTATTCCCCTTAGGGAACCAGATGTAAAATCTTGTGGAATGATTTAAAAATTGTACAAAGGTACTGTAGTCTGCTGCTAAACAAAAGGCAACTTCAAATGGTCAATGGCTAAAGGGTAAAGCATGTAACGTAGGGGATACGAGCTATCACAGCAATGAGTGAGCCATATTATTTGGTACCGCCATTGTAAACGATGCTGGAAAGCAAAAGGAAGGCCCCTGCTTGGCATACAAGTACTGTGCTCACTTATTCAACATAAGACGATGTCAAATTAAATCCTGGTAAGTTCTAACCCAAGAAACACAGGGGATACCAAATAATATAGCCGGTACAGGCCATTATATATGGTATCCCCTAAGGGAACCAGAGGCATAATCTTGTGCAGTGATGAAAAAATGTGAAAGACTACTGTAGTCTGCTCTCAAGTAAAAGATGACTTCAAGTGGTCAATGGCTAAAGGGTATCCCATGAAACTTAGGAGATACAAGATATTACAGCAACGCGTGAGCCATATATGTGGTATCCCCATAGTAAACGATGATGGAAAGCAAAAGGAAGGGTAATATTCAGCATAGAAACTCTGTGCTCACCCATACTGCATAAGATCATGTCAAATTGAATCCGGGTAAGTTCTAACCCAAGATACAAAGGGGATACCAAATATTATAGACCGTATAGGCCATTATATATAGCATCCCCTAAAGGAACCGGACGTACAATCTTGTGGAATGATGTAAAAAGTGTGAAAAGATACTGTAGTCTGCTGTCAAATAAAAGACAACTTCAAGTGGCCAATGGCTAAAAGATAACCCATGTAACGTAGGGGATACGAGGTATTACAGCAATGCATGAGCTATTAAATTCGGTATCCCCATTGTAAACGATATTGGAAAGCAAAAGAAAGGACGCTATTTGGCATATAAGTACTGTGCTCACCCATCCAACATAAGACTATGTTAAATTGAATCATGGTAAGTTCTAACCCAAGAAACACAGGGGATACCAAATAATATAGGCTGTATAGGCCATTATATATAGTATCCCCGAAGGGAACCAGACGTACAATCTTGTAGAATGATGTAAAAAATGTGAAAAGATGCTGTAGTCTGCTGTGAAATAAAAGACAACATCAAGTGGCCAATGGCTAACGGGTAACCCATGTAACGTAGGGGATACGAGGTATTACAGCAATGCGTGAGCCATAATATTTGGTATCCCCATAGTAAACGATATTGGAAAGGAAAAGGAAGGCCGCTATTTGGCATACAAGTACTGTGCTATTCCATCCAACAAAAGACTATGTCAAATTGAATCATGGTAAGTTCTAACCCAAGAAACAGAGGGTATACCAAATATTATAGCCGGTATATGCCATTATATATGGTATCCCCTAAGGGAACCGGACGCACAATCTTGTGGAATGATGAAAACATGTGAAAGTTTACTGTAGTCTGCTATCAAGTAAAAGGCAACTTCAAGTGGTCCATGGCTAAAGGGTAACCCATGAAACGTAGGGGATACAAGATATTACAGCAATGCGTGAGCCATAATATTTGGTATCCCCATTTGAAAAGATGCTGGAAAGCAAAAGGGAGGGTGCTATTTGCCATAGAAATAGTGTGCTCACCCATCCAACATAAGAACACGTCAAATTGAATCCTGGTAACTTGTACCCCAAAAAAACACAGGGGATACCAAATACTATAGGCAGTATAGGCAATTATATTTGGTATTCTCTAAGGGAACCAGATGTAAAATCTTGTGGAATGATATAAAACATTTAAAAAGATACTGTATCAAACAAAAGGCAACTCCAAATGGTCAATGGATAAAGGGTAAACCATGTAACGTAGGGGATACGAGATATTACAGCAATGCATGAGTCATAATATTTGGTATCCCTATTGTAAATGATGCTGGAAAGCAAATGGAAGGGTGCTATTTGGCATAGAAATACTGTGCTCAACCATCCAATATAAGACCATGTCAAATTGAATATTGCTAAGTTGTAACCGCAGAAACACAAAGGATACCAAATATTTTAGGTAGCGGAGACCACTATATTTGGTATCTCCCTAAGGCAACCGGATGTAAAATCTTGTGGAATGATTTAAAAAATGTGAAAAGCTACTGTAGTCTGCAGTCAAATAAAAGGCATATGCAAGTGTCAATGGCTAAAGGGTTACCCATGAAACATAGGGGATACAAGATATTACAGCAATGCTTGAGCCATTATATTTGGTATCCCCATAGTAAACGATGTTGGAAAGCAAAAAGAAGGGTGCTGTTTGGCATAGAAATACTATGCTCACCCATCCAACATAAGGTCATCTCAAATTGAATCCTAGTAGATTCTAACCCGAGAAACACAGAGGATACCAAATATTATAGGTAGAGGAGAACATTATGTTTGGTATCCCCCTAAGGCAACCGGATGTAAAATCTTGTGGAATGATTTAGAAAATGTGAAAAGCTACTGTAGTTTGCTGTCAAATAAAAGGCTGCATCAGCTGGTCAGTGGCTAAAGGGTTACCCATGAAACATAGAAGATATGAAATATTACGTCAATGCATGAGCCATAATATTTGGTATCCCCATAGTAAATGGTGTTGGAAAACAAAAAAAAGGGTGCTATTTGCCATAGAAATACTGTGCTCACCCATCCAACATGGCAACTTGTCAAATCTAATACTGGTAAGTTCTATCCCTAGAAAAACTGGGGATACCAGATATTATAGCGGCTAGAGGCCATTATATTTAGTATCCCCTAAGGGAACCAGATGTAAGATCTTGTGGAATGAAGTAAAAATTGTACAAAGATACTGTAGTCTGCTATCAAACAAAAGGTAACTTCAAATGGTCAATGGCTAAAGGGTAACCCATGTAACGTAGGGGATACGAGATATCACAGCAATGAGTGAGCCATAATATTTGGTAGTGCCATTGTAAACGATGTTGGAATGTTGGAAAGCAAAAGGGAGGGTGCTATTTGCCATAGAAATACTGTGCTCACCCATCTAACATCAGACTATGCCAAATTGAATCCTGGTAAATTCTTACCCCAGAAACACAGGGGACACCAAATATTATAGCTGGTATAGGTCATTATATGTGGTATCCCCTAAGAGAACCAGACGTACAATCTTTTGAATTAACGTATAAAATGTGAAAAGATACTGTAGTCTGCTTTCAAATAAAAGACAACTTCAAATAGTCAATGGTCAATGGTTAAAGGTTAAAGGGGAACACATGACACGTAGGGGATCAACATATTACAGCAATAGATTAGACATAATATTTGGTATCCCCATTGTAAACGATGTTGGAAAGCAAAAGGAAGGGTGCTAATAGGCATAAAAATATTGTGCTCACCCATCGAACATAAGATCATGTAAAATTGAATACTGGTAATTTCTAACCCCAGGAATTAAGGGGATACCAAATATTATATCCGGCATGTAATGTAACTTGTATCTTATAGAGCGCGACTGTCACTCCACTAGGTGTATCCTGGCGCTGTCCAAGGGGGGAGTGAGAATAACCAACAGAATACTTAAATGAGCGAGAGGCATAATTCATCTGGGGCAGTAAAGATCCACGTCTTCAGGGCCTTCCTAAATTGGGATTCTGTGTTGAATAGCCTTAACTGTGATGGCAGTGAGTTCCAGGCTTTGGCCCCTATGGGCTGCCACAGTTTTTCCTCCTTTCCCTTCCAATCTGAAGGTGGGGGGTTTAAGCAAGTTGGCGGAGGATGATCTGAGGGACCTAGTTGTGGTATAAGTAATAAAACATCCTACCAGATACTTGGGTCCTGAACTAAGCTTGGCTCTGATTGTGATCAAGAGTACCTTAAAGAGAACACTCTTGTGCACCGGAAGCCAGTGCAAGGTTTTCAGTGCTGCAGATGCTGACGACCTTAGTGGAAGTTTAAGCACCACTCGAGCGGCTGCATGTTGTACCACCTGCAGTTTCTTGAAGATCGCTTTGTTCGCTCCCGCAAGCAAACTATTGCAATAATCTAAGCGCGAGAGAACCAGGGCCACTGCTACTGATTTCCTTGCTGCCAGTGGAAGAAAATGGAAGAATTTTTTTTGTGATTTGTTGATACTGAAGCATGACCCGGCTACTGCTGTAGCATGGGGGATAAAGGAGAGCCCCGCATCAAATTGTACTCCAGAATTCTTTTCCACTTTGACCACATCTGGCGGTGGGGTGATACCCTAAGGCCACCATTTCTCAGGCTGGAACAGAACATCCTTCCCCACCGGGAGGATTTCTGTTTTGTCTGAGTTGCATTTAAGGTGGTTGTTCCTCATCCATTGAAAGACAGCCGCTAGGCATCTTCAGAAATTAGTTCCTACATATGAGTTGGTGTCATCTAAAGAAAGGATCAATTGGGTATCAGCTGCATATGATGTGACTTCTATCCCAAATGATCCAATCAGAGACATAAGCGGGGTCATTTAATATTAAACAACAATGGGCATAGCCCATTATATATAGTATCCCCTTAGAGAACCGGCGGCACAATCTTGTGGAATAATGTAAAAAATGTGAAAAGATATTGTAGTCTCTTATCAATTAAAAAACAACTTTCAATGGTCAATGGCTAAACGGTAACTCATGAAACATAGGAGATATGACATATTACAGCAATGCTTGAGCCATAATATGTGGTATCCCCATTGTAAACGATGTTGCAGAGCAAAAGGAAGGGTGATATTTGACATAGAAATACTGTGCTCACCCATTGAAAACAAGATAATGTCAAATCGAACCCCGGTAAGTTCTAACCCAAGAAACACAAGGGATACCAAATATTGTAGCCAGTATAGGTCATTATATATCGTATCCCCAACGTGAACCGGGAGTACAATCTTGTGGAATAATGTAAAAAATGTGAAAAGATACTGTAGTTTATAATCAAAGAAAACACAACTTCAAGTAGTCAATGTCTAAAGGGTAACCTATGAATCGTAGGGGAGGGGATACAAGATATTACAGCAATGCATAAGCCATAATATTTGGTCTCTCCATTATAAACGATGTTGGAAAGAAAAAGGAAGGGTGCTATTTGTCACAGAATACTGGGTTCACCTATCTAAAATAGGACCATGCCAAATCGAATCCTGGCAAGTACTAACCCAAGAAACACAGGGGATACCAAAAATTATAGCCGGTGTAGGTCATTATATATGGTATGCCCTAAGAGAACCGGACGTACAACCTTGTGAAATAATGAAAAAATGTGAAAAGTTTCTGTCGTCTGCTTTCATATAAAATTCAACTTCAAATGCTCAATGGCTAAAGGGGAACCCATGAAAAGTAGGGAATACCACCTATTACAGCAATACGTGAGCCATAATATTTGGTATCCGCATTGTAAACGATGCTGGAAAGCAGAAGGAAGGGTGCTCTTTGGCATAGAAATATTGTGCTCACCCATCAAACATAAGACCATGCCAAATTGAATACTGGTAAGTTCTAACCCCAGAAACACAGGGAATACCAAATACTATAGCCGGTATAGGACATTATATATGATATCCACATAGAGAACCTGAAGTACATACTTGTGAAATGATGCAAAAAATGTGAAAAGATACTGTAGTCTGTTATCAATGAAAAACAACTTCAAGTGGTAAATGGCTAAAGGGAAAGCCATGAAATGTAGGGGACACGAAATATTGCAGCAAAGCGTGAGCCATAATATTAGGTATCCCCAATGTAATCGATGTTGAAAAGCAAAAGGAAGGATGCTATTTGGCACAGAAATACTCTGCTCACCCATCTAACATAAGACCATGCCAAATCGAATCCTGGTAAGGTATAACCCAAGAAAGACAGGGGAACCAAATATTATAGCCAGTATAGTTCATTATATATATTATCCTCAAAGAGAACCGGATGTACAATCTTGTGGAATAATGTAAAAATGTAAAAAGATAGTGTAGGCTGCTATCAAATAAAAGACGAATTCAAATATTCAATAGCTCAAGGGTAACACTCGAAACGCAGGGGATATGACATATTACAGCAATGCGTGAGCCATAATAATTGGTATCCCCATTGTAGATGATGTTGGAAAGCAAAAGGAAGGGTGCTCTTTGGCATAGAAATATTGCGCTCACCTATCAAACATAAGACCATAACAATTTGAATACTGGTAAATTCTAACCCCAGAAACACAGAGGATACCAAATATTTTAGCCAGTATAGCCCATTATGTATAGTATTCCCTAAGAGAACTGGACGTACAATCTTGTAGAACAATGTAAAATTGTAGTCTGATATCAAATAAAAGACAACTTTGAATGGTCAATGGCTAAAGGGTAACCCATGAACCGTAGGGGATACGACAAATTACAGCAATGCGTGAGCCATAATATTTGGTATCCCCATTGTAAACGATGCTGGAAAGCAGAAGGAAGGGTGCTCTTTGGCATAGAAATATTGTGCTCACCCATCAAACATAAGACCATGCCAAATTGAATACTGGTAAGGTCTAACCCCGGAAACACAGGGAATACCAAATAATATAGCAGGGAATACCAAATAATATAGCCGGTGTAGGACATTATATATGATATCCACATAGAGAACCTGACGTACATACTTGTGAAATGATGTAAAAAATGTGAAAAGTTACTGCAGTCTGTTATCAATAAAAACAACTTGAAGTGGTCAAAGTCTAAAGGGAAAGCCATGAAATGTAGGGGATAGCAGATATTGCAGCAAGGCGTGAGCCATAATATTAGGTATCCCCAATGTAATCAATGTTGAAATGCAAAAGGAAGGGTGCTATTTGACACAGAAATACTGTGCTGACCTTTCCAACATAAGACCATATCAAATCGAATCCTGGTAAGTTCTAACCCAAGAAACACCGGGAAGACCAAATATTATAGCTGGTACAGGTCATTATATATGGTATCCCCTAAGAGAACCGGACGTAAAATCTTGTGGAATAATGTACAAAATTAAAAAATATAATGTAGTCTATTATCAAAGAAAAGACATCTTTAAGTGGTCAATGTCTAAAGGGTGAGCCATGAAATGTAGGGGATACCAGATATTACAGCAATGATTGAGCGATAATATTAGTATCCCCAATGTAATAAATGTTGAAAAGCAAAATGAAGGGTGCTATTTGACATAGAAATACTGTGCTCACCCATCTAACATAAGACCATGCCAAATCGAATCCTGGTAAGTTTTAACCCAAGAAAGACAGGGGAACCAAATATTATAGCCAGTATAGTTCATTATATATATTATCCTCAAAGAGAACCGTATGTACAATCTTGTGGAATAATGTAAAAATGTAAAAAGATAGTGTAGGCTGCTATCAAATAAAAGACAAATTCAAATATTCAATAGCTCAAGGGTAACACTCGAAACGCAGGGGATATGACATATTACAGCAAATGCGTGAGCCATATTAATTGGTATCCCCATTGTAGACGATGTTGGAAAGCAAAAGGAAGGGTGCTCTTTGGCATAGAAATATTGTGCTCACCCATCAAACATAAGACCATAACAATTTGAATACTGGTAAATTCTAACCCCAGAAACACAGGGGGCACCAAATATTATAGCTGGTATAGGTCATTATATGTGGTATCCCCTAAGAGAACCAGACGTACAATCTTGTGAATTAACGTATAAAATGTGAAAAGATACTGTAGTCTGCTTTCAAATAAAAGACAACTTCAAATAGTCAATGGTTAAAGGTTAAAGGGGAACACATGACACGTAGGGGATCAACATATTACAGCAATGTATTAGCCATAATATTTGGTATCCCTATTGTAAACGATGTTGGAAAGCAAAAGGAAGGGTGCTAATAGGCATGGAAATATTGTGCTCACCCATCGAACATAAGATCATGTAAAATTGAATACTGGTAATTTCTAACCCCAGGAATTAAGGGGATACCAAATATTATATCCGGCATATAATGTAACTTGTATCTTATAGAGCGCGACTGTCACTCCACTAGGTGTATCCTGGCGCTGTCCAAGAGGGGAGTGAGAATAACCAACAGAATACTTAAATGAGTGAGAGGCATAATTCATCTGGGGCAGTAAAGATCCACGTCTTCAGGGCCTTCCTAAATTGGGATTCTGTGTTGAATAGCCTTAACTGTGATGGCAGTGAGTTCCAGGCTTTGGCCCCTATGGGCTGCCACCGTTTTTCCTCCTTTCCCTTTCAATCTGAAGGTGGGGGTTTAAGCAAGTTGGCGGAGGATGATCTGAGGGACCTAGTTGTGGTATAAGGAATAAAACATCCTACCAGATACTTGGGTCCTGAACTAAGCCTGGCTCTGAATGTGATCAAGAGTACCTTAAAGAGAACTCTCTTGTGCACCGGAAGCCAGTGCAAAGTTTTCAGTGCTGCAGATGCTGACGACCTTTGTGGAAGTTTAAGCACCACTCGAGCGGCTGCATGTTGTACCACCTGCAGTTTCTTGAAGATCGCTTTGTTCGCTCCCGCAAGCAAACTATTGCAATAATCTAAGCGCGAGAGAACCAGGGCCACTGCTACTGATTTCCTTGCTGCCAGTGGAAGAAAATGGAAGAATTTTTTTGGTGATTTGTTGATACTGAAGCATGACCCGGCTACTGCTGTACCATGGGGGATAAAGGAGAGCCCCGCATCAAATTGTACTCCCAAATTCTTCTCCACTTTGACCACATCTGGCGGTGGGGTGATACCCTAAGGCCACCATTTCTCAGGCTGGAACAGAACATCCTTCCCCACCGGGAGGATTGCTGTTTTGTCTGAGTTGCATTTAAGGTGGTTGTTCCTCATCCATTGAAAGACCGCCGCTAGGCATCTTCTGAAATTAGTTTCTACATATGAGTTGGTGTCATCTAAAGAAAAGATCAATTGGGTATCAGCTGCATATGATGTGACTTCTATCCCAAATGATCCAATCAGAGACATAAGCGGGGTCATTTAATATTAAACAACAATGGGCATAGCCCATTATATATAGTATCCCCTTAGAGAACCGGCGGTACAATCTTGTGGAATAATGTAAAAAATGTGAAAAGATATTGTAGTCTCTTATCAATTAAAAAACAACTTTGAATGGTCAATGGCTAAACGGTAACCCATTAAACATAGGAGATATGACATATTACAGCAATGCTTGAGCCATAATATGTGGTATCCCCATTGTAAACGATGTTGCAGAGCAAAAGGAAGGGTGATATTTGACATAGAAATACTGTGCTCACCCATTGAACACAAGATCATGTCAAATCGAACCCCGGTAAGTTCTAACCCAAGAAACACAAGGGATACCAAATATTGTAGCCAGTATAGGTCATTATATATCGTATCCCCTACATGAACCGGGTGTACAATCTTGTGGAATGATGTACAAAATGTGAAAAGATACTGTAGTTTATAATCAAAGAAAACACAACTTCAAGTAGTCAATGTCTAAAGGGTAACCTATGAATCGTAGGGGATACAAGATATTACAGCAATGTGTGAGCCATAATATTTGGTATCCCCATTATAAACGATGATGGAAAGAAAAAGGAAGGGTGCTATTTGGCATAGAAATACTGGGTTCACTAAAATAGGACCATGCCAAATCAAATCCTGGCATGTACTAACCCAAGAAACACAGGGGATACCAAAAATTATAGCCGGTGTAGGTTATTATATATGGTATGCCCTAAGAGAACCGGAAGTACAACCTTGTGAAATAATGAAAAAATTTGAAAAGTTTCTGTCGTCTGCTTTCATATAAAATTCAACTTCAAATGCTCAATGGCTAAAGGGGAACCCATGAAAAGTAGGGAATACCACCTATTACAGCAATGTGTGAGCCATAATATTTGGTATCCGCATTGTAAACTATGCTGGAAAGCAGAAGGAAGGGTGCTCTTTGGCATAGAAATATTGTGCTCACCCATCAAACATAAGACCATGCCAAATTGAATACTGGTAAGTTCTAACCCCAGAAACACAGGGAATACCAAATATTATAGCTGGTATAGGACATTATAAAAGATATCCACATAGAGAATCTGAAGTACATACTTGTGAAATGAGGCAAAAAATGTGAAAAGATACTGTAGTCTGTTATCAATAAAGAACAACTTCAAGTGGGAAATGGCTAAAGGGAAAGCCATGAAATGTAGGGGACACCAGATATTGCAGCAAAGCGTGAGCCATAATATTAGGTATCCCCAATGTAATCGATGTTCAAAAGCAAAAGAACGGGTGCTATTTGGCACAGAAATACTGTGCTCACCCATCTAACATAAGACCATGCCAAATTGAATCCTGGTAAGTTATAACCCAAGAAAGACAGGGGAACCAAATATTATAACCAGTATAGTTCATTATATATATTATCCTCAAAGAGAACCGGATGTACAATCTTGTGGAATAATGTAAAAATGTAAAAAGATAGTGTAGGCTGCTATCAAATAAAAGACAAATTCAAATATTCAATAGCTCAAGGGTAATACTCGAAACGCAGGGGATATGACATATTACAGCAATGCGTGAGCCATAACATTTGGTATCCCCATTGTAGACGATGTTGGAAAGCAAAAGGAAGGGTGCTCTTTGGCATAGAAATATTGTGCTCACCCATCAAACATAAGACCATAACAATTTGAAGACTGGTAAATTCTGACCCCAGAAACACAGGGGATACCAAATATTATAGCCAGTATAGCCCATTATGTATAGTATTCCCTAAGAGAACTGGACGTACAATCTTGTAGAATAATGTAAAAAATGTGAAAAGATACTGTAGTCTGATATCAAATAAAAGACAGCTTTGAATGGTCAATGACTAAAGGGTAACCCGTGAAACATAGGGGATACAACATATTACACCAGGTCGTGAGCCATAATATTTGGTATCGCCATTGTATACCATGTTGTAAAGCAAAAGGATGGGTACTAGTTGGCATAGAAATACTGTGCTCACCCATCGAACATAAGACCACGTCAAATCAAATCCTGGTAAGACGTAACCCAAGAATCACAGGGGAGACCAAATATTATAGCCGGTATAGGACACTATATATGGTACCCACATAGAGAACCTGACATACATACTTGTGAAATAATGTAAAAAAATGTGAAAAGATACTGTAGTCTGTTATCAATAAAAAAACAACTTCAAGTGGTCAATGGCTAAAGGGAAAGCCATGAAATGTAGGGGACACCAGATATTGCAGCAAAGCCTGATCCATAATATTAGGTATCCCCAATGTAATCAATGTTGAAAAGCAAAAGAAAAGGAGCTAATTGGCATAGAAATACTGTGCTCGCCCATCTAACATAAGACCATGCCAAATCAAATCTGGTAAATTCTAACCAAGGAAACACAGGGGAAACTAAATATCATAGCCGGTATGGGTCATTATATATGTTATCCCATAAGAGACAATCTTGTGGAATAATGTATTAAATGTAAAAAGATAGTGTAGTCTGCTATCAAATAAAAGACAACATCAAATGATCAATGGCTAAAGGGTAACCCATGAAACGTAGGGGATACGACATATTACAGCCATGTGTCAGTCATAATATTTGGTATCCCCATTGTAAACGTTGCTGGAGAGCAAAAGGAAGGGTGCTATTTGACATAGAAATACTGTGCTCACCCATTGAACATTGGACCATGTCAAATTAAATACTTGTAAGTTTTAATCCCAGAACCCATGGGATCCCAAATGATATAGCCGGTTTAGACCATTATATATAGTATCCCCTAAGAGAACCGGACATACAATCTTTGGAATAATGTAAAAAATGTGAAAATATACTGTGGTCTGTTATAAAATAAAATACAACTTCAAATGGTCAATGGCTAAAGGGTAACTCATGAAACATGGGGGATACAACATATTACAGTAATGGTTGAGCCATAATATTTGTTATCCCCATTGTAAAACATGTTGCAAAGCAAAATAAGGATGCTATTTGGCATAGAAATACTGTGCTCACCCATCGAACATAAGACCATGTCAAACTGAATACTGGTAAATTTTAACCCCAGAAACACAGGGCATACCACATTTTATAGCCAGTTTAGCCAATTATCTATGGTGTCCCCTAAGAGAACCGTATGTAAGATCTTGTGGAATAATGTAAACAAATTGAAAAGATACTGTAGTCTATTATCAAAGAAAAGACAACTTCAAGTGGTCAATGGCTAAAGGGTAACCCATGAATCATAGGGGATTAAATATATTACAGCAATGTGTGAGCCATAATATTTGGTATCCCCATTGTAAGCGATGTTGGAAAGCAAAAGGAAGTGTGCAAATCGGCATAGAAATACTTTGCTCACCCATATAACATAGGTCCATGCCAAATCAAATGCAGGTAAGTTCTAACCCTAAGAAACACAGGGGATACCAAATATTATAGCCGATCTAGGTAATTTTTATATATGGTATCCCCCATACAATCTTGTGGAATAATGTAAAAAATTTGAAAAGTTACTGTAGTCTGCTATCAAATCAAAGACAACTTTAAATGGTCAATGGCTATTGGGGAACCAATGAAACGTAGGGGATACAACATATTTTAGCAATGTGTGACCTATAATATTTGGTATCCCCATTGTAAACGATGTTGGATAGCAAAAGGAAGTGTGTTATGTGACATAAAAATACTGTGCCCACCCATTGAACATAAGTCCATGTCAAATTGAATACTGGTAATCTCTAATCCCCAGAAAAACAGGGGATACCAATTTTTATAGCAGGTATAGCGCATTATGTATAGTATCCCCTAAGAGAACCGGACATCCAATCTTGTGGTATAATGTAAAAAATGTGAAAAGATACTGTAGTCTGTTACCAAATAAACAACAACTTTGAATGATCAATGCCAAAAGGGTAAATCATGAAACGTAGGGGATACGACATATTACAGCAAATCATGAACCATAATATTTGGTTTCCCCATTGTAAACGATGTTGCAAAGCAAAAGGAAGGGTGATTTTTGGCATAGAAATACTGGGCTCAGCCATTGAACATAAGATAGTGTCAAATTGAATACTTGTAGGTTCTAACCGCAGAACCGCCGGGGATACCAAATATTATAAATGGTAAAGGCCCATATAATATGAGATATTACAACAATATGGGAGCCATAATATTTGGTATTCCCATAGTAAACGATGTTGAAAAGCAAAAGGAAACGTTATAATTAGCATAGAAATACTATGCTCACCCATCCAACAATAGACCATGTCAAACTGAATTGTGGTAAGTTCTAACCCAAGAAACACAGGGGATGCCAAATATTATAGCCGGTATAGGCCATTATATATGGTATCTTCTAAGGGAACCGGATGTAAAATCTTGCTGAATGATGTAAAAAATTTGAAAAGATACTAGCTTTAACTATAATAGCATATGGAATAGCAAAGATTACAGCTCTTATTGGCCATTATATTTGGTATCCCCATAGGAACCGAATGTGGAAGCTTTTGGAATACAATTAAAAGTGCTTAAAGATACTGTAATATGCTGTCAACTAAAAGGCAATTTTAACTCATCAATTGTTGAAAGGTAAACCTTGAAAAAAATGGGATAGCAGTTATTACATCTTTGCATGATCCATAATACTCAGCATCCCTGTGGAAAGAGACTGTGGAAATTATAAACAAGAGTGTGGTGTGTCAGAAAAGCACTGTGTGTTCCACACCAATTCAAGACCATGTGAAATCCTGGTTTGTTTTAACCCAAGAAACAGGGGATACCAAATATTATAGCCGTATGAGCCATTATATTTGGTAAACTCTAATGGAACCATAAGTGAAAGCTTGTGAAATGGTTTGAAAGTGCTAAAAGTACTGTAGTCTCCTATCAAATATAAATACATTTCAGTTGGTTAATAGATAAAAGTTAAGCCTTGAAATGTAGGGGATACAAGATAAAGAAATAAATGAACCACAATATTAGGTGTCCCTGTTTATGAAGATGTTGTAAAACACAAAAAAGGGTGTGTTTTGGCGGAAAAATACTGTAGTCAACAGGCCAACGTAAGACTGTTTCAAATACTATCAAGTTAAGCGTTAACTCTATAAATGTAAGTGATACAAAACATTACAGCAGCGTACAGGTACATGTTATCCTCCACAAGAACTGAATATGAGGGTGCAATAAAAATGTCAAATGCAGATAGACCTACTGTAATCCGCTGCCAAATAAAAAATGAAATTTCAAGTGATCAATGGCTAAAAGGTAACCATTGAATAGTAGGGTATATGAGATACTATAGCAATGTGTAATCCATAATATTTGGTATTCCTATAAAACAGAGTGGAAATTGCTATGAAGGGTGTGATGTGACACAGATAGATGTTGACTGTTCTGAATAGCATGTCAAATTCTAAGCTTGTAAGTGTTAACACTTGGTACATAGGTGCTATCAAATATAGCCAGTATTGGCAATTTTCTTTGGTACACTGTTCACTAAGTTTATATGGCCACGTCGTAATATCTCCTAATTTAGAATTTTTGCAAAATGTCAAATACATAATAAATTAATAATAAATTTAAATAAAGGGGACACACCTGGGAGCTGGTTGGAGGTTGCTGTGTGCATCTTGTCCCTCTGACCTCGGGACCGATTGCTGAGCAGAGCTGCCGCTGCCTCTCGACGCACCCGCTCTGCGGGTGCCGCTTCGCGGCTCCAAACGAGGGAGTGCTTCCTGTGGGGCGGTAGCCGGGAGCCAGTGGAGGTCCAGCACAACATCATCGGCGCTGCAGCAGGGACTCGGAAGTCCAGTGAGTCCCTGCTTCCTCAGGTGCACGAGGACGCGCCCACAAACAGACACGCCCCCCGCCTGGCCAGTGTGTAAAGGCGCGTGTTTCTTTCTCTGCTTGGGACACACATGGGAGCTAGCATGTCAAATTCTAAGCTTGTAAGTGTTAACACTTGGTACATAGGTGCTATCAAATATAGCCAGTATTGGCAATTTTCTTTGGTACACTGTTCACTAAGTTTATATGGCCACGTCGTAATATCTCCTAATTTAGAATTTTTGCAAAATGTCAAATACATAATAAATTAATAATAAATTTAAATAAAGGGGACACACCTGGGAGCTGGTTGGAGGTTGCTGTGTGCATCTTGTCCCTCTGACCTCGGGACCGATTGCTGAGCAGAGCTGCCGCTGCCTCTCGCCGCACCCGCTCCGCGGGTGCCGCTTCGCGGCTTCAAACGAGGGAGTGCCTCCTGTGGGGCGGTAGCCGGGAGCCAGTGGAGGTCCAGCACAACATCATCGGCGCTGCAGCAGGGACTCGGAAGTCCAGGAGTCCCTGCTTCCTCAGGTGCGCGAGGACGCGCCCACAAACAGACACGCCCCCCGCCTGCAACACTCCTACTTCACGTTCTGCACGACGCTCAGAGGGACGTGAGCGGGATGCCGAGCGAAGCCCGAGCAAAGGGCGGGCAGTCTGTGGCAGTCAGGGGCTGTCAAGGCTGGGCTGGGCCACGTCCCTTTCGTCTCCAATAGTAGTGTGTACAGGCGGTTCGTGTGAGGCCCCTTAGGGTTCCCTACAATCATGTCCACCCGCTCTGGAAAACTCCTCAGGAGTGAGGGTGAAAGGGGAGTCGTTGCCGGGAGCCCTGTGATTGGAACTATGGACCGCTTCATTACCAGGGTGGCGGCTGTAATAGAAAGGGAGATCGCTATGTCAGAGCGGCGCCTGTCCGAGGTCTACCTCCCTTCCAGACGCTCATCCTTGGGGTCCGCTGCACAGGCGCATACACCGGCTTGTGAGCGGGCTCAAACTGTCCCCCCTGCTGGTGTTCCGGGCGATTCTATAGACCCCCCTCAGCTGCTTGAAATAGGGCAAAATATAGACAGGTTGGAACATCTGGCCGAGCTTCTTCCTAGTGGTATTGAGGAAGAGGATGGTCTCAGTATATCATCTCCACCTGTATCGCCTAAACCCCTAAAAAAAGCCACCAGTCAGCCTTCATTGCCAAAACCGTCCACCCCGACTATAGTAATACTAGATGGGGTGCCAGATGGGGTGCCTTCTATAACTGAAACTGTCGAAACTAGGCAGGATAAGAGGTCTATAAGTAAAAAGGCAGGATATCGTAAAAGGGTAGGTTGGTGAGACAGGCCGCGCTTTATCAAAGAATAAGAAAGCCTTTTGGACCTGGTGGGAAACATGCAAAGGGCCTGTTCACAGAGAATAAAGCCGTGGCAGAGGGGGATGAAGTGGTCTCCTCTAAGGGACCACCTACTAATGATAACACCGTTTACGTCCCCAAGCTCACCGACCCCGTCACTATTGAAAATATCTTGGAGAGGGTAAATAATCTCTTGATGCCCCTACTAACTCAGGTTAAGGCCTTCGGGGCGAGAATAGATAAGCTAGAGCAATCAACCCTCGATGGGTTCTACTCACTTAAAACTACATTTAAACAACTATCCAGAGTGAGTGATAACCAGGACACGGGCATAAAGGGGAGCGAGCACCCGGCAGTTTCCTTACCACCACAGAAAGATCCCAACCCCCCAAAAAGCCTAAATAAGGTTGATACTAACAGAGTCCAAATCCCAGCTCCCAAAATTTCTCCCCTACCTAAAGCAGGGCCGAAATCCAAGGGACCGCCAACTCACATAGAGGCCGCTAAAACTAAGCCTAAGCCACTTCCACAAAAACAGCCCCAGACAGCCAGTGGTAAAGTGAAAGATATTCAAACACCATGTTCACGAGATAATGCTCAGGGACTTGTAACAGGGAAGGTCCCCAAAGCTGCCCCCCAACCTACAGCTTCGACTACTACCACAGTGGCCCCTAGAAATCCAATACGCCGGATCCCTCCAGTAAACCTCCCGCCAGACTGTCAACCTTTTGTCGCTGTTCTGGTAAAAGTTCCCCCACTAAAGGAAGGCCAGCTGGAGAATCACCAAACTCTCAAGAATAAGTGCATCCACTGGCTAAAGTCAAATAAGCCAATTCCGCTGGGTGTGGATGGGATTATTCTAAGTGTCCGCAGAGTAGGGTGGGTAGGGCAGGGTAAAAAAACTCAGGAGGGGGACTGCATAATAATAAACTTTCAAGACCCCAGAGTAGTGAACTCCATCTGTACTCCCATAAAAAACATGGGGGCACCAGGGGTTAAAGTAGTAGACTTATCCTACTTTTATCCCAGGCAAATTGTTAGCTTAACTGGGGAAAGCCTAAGCTCCCCTGATTTTTGCCAAAATTGGGAGACATGTTGGGCTGGGGCACTTGGGGGTACTGGGATGAACCCCCCGTGGGTGCCAGGGTGCTACTGACTGGAGGAGGATGACCCCAGGGTATGCACGGACGTAGTTTCAGACAAAGAAACTGTGAATAGAGTAGATCCAATGGCAGTATCACCCTCCCGAATTGACTCTCCCTCAATTGTAGATACTAGTGGGATGGTAGCCTTAAAGGACATTCCGCAAGATTATTGTTCCCTCCAAGCACCCTCTGTGAGGGCCACAGACAATATTATTCACGCGACCAGTGACACCCCAGTTGTGACGGACCTAGTTTTCAAGGTTTTCAGCTGGAATGTCACAGGGATCGCAAGAAAGCTGGCTCTCCCTGATTGGATTGCATGGGTTGATGAGCACTCCTTATGTATTTTCCAAGAGACCTGGAGCTTAGTGCCGGTACACAGGGTGGGATTCTCTTCCTACTTTGTGCCTGCACTAACCTCGGAAACAGGGAGGGGGCGACCTTCAGGCGGTCTACTTATTTGGGTAGCAGCCTCCTTAGACTGCAGAATAGAGGAGCTACACACAGTTGCCCGGACATCCAACATATCATCTTAAGAGACCCAAGGGGAAGACTAGTTTTAAATGTCTATAATGTTTATGCCAGAGGGACTAAGGGCGGGAGAAAGTCACCTGTAATATCTCTTCTTGAGACCCTCCTGAATAAAACTCCTTACAAGTCGCGCACACTGGTTGCTGGTGACGGTAAACAGTCATAATATCTATTCCAAAATATAGAATGGACATAATATCGAAGTAAAAATATAGAATGGACAAAATATCGAATGGACACAATATAGTGGTTAAAAATATCGAATTTAAGGTAAGTAATATCGATTTTCAAAATATAGAAGTCAAAATATCGAAATATACAATATAGGCATTAAATATATCGATTTTTTAATAATATCAATTTTTTTAAAGTGTTTTGTATGTTAGTATATGTGTGAAAAGTGTATATTAATTTTTGTAATGTATGTTTAATGTATTTTAAGTAATGAATTTTATGTTATTTAATTTTTGCGTAATTTAATTCTGTAGCGGGTTGTGGGTTTATAGGGGAATAGGGTGGGAAGTAATTTAATTGTAATTAATTAAATATTTGTATTTATTTACTGGTATTCCTTTTGAATTTATTGTTATTTTGTAATTGGTAATTATTTTTTATTAATTGCCAATTAATTTGTATTAATTGATTAATTGTTAATTATGTTAATTTTCTAAATTTATTTTCTGTAGCGGGTTGTGGGTTTATAGGGGAATAGGGTGGGAAGTAATTTAATTGTAATAAAGTAAATATTTTTTTTCATTTATTCGTATTGATTTACATTTATTGTTAATTCATTTTTAATTGGTAATTAATTTCTATTAATTGGCAATTAATTTTTATTAATTGGTAATTATTTTGTATTAATTAAATATTTGATAATTATGATAATTGTATTAATGTATTTTCTGTAGTGGGATGTGGGTTTATAGGGGAATAGGGTGGGAAGTAATGTAATTGTAATTAATTACATATTAAAAATACTTTTTGTGTATTGATAATTAATTTACTGTTAATTTTTAATTGGTATGAATTTTTATTATTAATTAGTTTTTGTTATTTAAAATTAATTCGTTGTTGAATAATTATGAATGGGTTATTAATTTTTAATAACTAATATGTAGTTGTATTTCTAATTAATTATTACATAATATTAAATTGGTTATTAATTTAAATTAATGTTTTATTGGTATTGATATTTCATTTATTTTTAATAATATATTAAATCCTTATTTTCCCTACTGTTAAACTCACTGGAGTGGAAATAGTAATTTTCACCCTCCCGCTATCCAACGCTTTCCCTACTGTTGCACTCTCTGGAGTGGGAATAGTATTTATTACCCCTACGCTATCCAACGCTTTCCCTACTGTTGCACTCTCTGGAGTGGGAATAGTAATTTTTACCCCTACGCTATCCAAAGCTTTCCCTACTGTTGCACTATCTGGAGTGGGAATAGTAATTTTCACACTCCCGCTATCCAACGCTTTCCCTACTGTTGCACTCTCTGGAGTGGGAATAGTATTTTTTACCCCTACGCTATCCAACGCTTTCCCTACTGTTGCACTCTCTGGAGTGGGAATAGTAATTTTTACCCCTACGCTATCCAATGCTTTCCCTACTGTTGTACTCTCTGGAGTGGAAATAGTAATTTATACCCTTCCAATATCCAACGCTTTCCCTACTGTTGCACTCTCTGGAGTGGGAATAGTAATTCTTACCCCTACGCTATCCAACGCTTTCCCTACTGTTGCACGCTCTGGAGTTGGAATAGTAATTTTTACCCTCCCGCTATCCAACGCTTTCCCTACTGTTGCACTCTCTGGAGTGGGAATAGTAATTTTTACCCTTATGCTATCCAGCGCTTTCCCTACTGTTGCACTCTCTGGAGTGGGAATAGTAATTTTTACCCTTATGCTATCCAGCGCTTTCCCTACTGTTGCACTCTCTGGAGTAGGAATAGTAATTTTTACCCTTACGCTATCCAACCCTTTCCCTACTGTTGCACTCACTGGAGTGGGAATAGTATTTTTTACCCCTACGCTATCCAACGCTTTCCCTACTGTTGCACTCACTGGAGTGGTAATATTAAATGTTACCCTCCTGCTATCCTACGGTAAAATATTGTACATTTTTTATTAATAACTTAAATTAATTATATCTTAATTTCAAGGTTATTTGAGTATTTTTAAGTATGTTTTAGTTAATTATATTTATTATTTCATTAATTTTAAATTACTTTTAAGACATTTAAAAAAAATCGATATTTTGACTGACTATATTTTTTACAGACTATATTTTGGATTCGATATTTTTGTACTTACCTGTTTGGAGATAGGAATTCGATATTTTGGCATTCTATATTTTGGTGACTATATTTTGGTAAGTCTATATTTTGTCATTCTATATTATGTCAGTGATCCGCTGGTGACATGAATTGTACGTTCGAGCCTCTGGGCTCGGACGTTCCCCTTGACCAAGATGAGGAGGACATTAGGATAGGGATCCCTGTACTGGAAATCCCACCCATCAGGAGGTGGTCAGAAGTGGCGCTACAGCTATACTCCCTGAGCCTTGAACTAAATCTAAGGGCAGTCAATGGGAGGACAATCTCGGATAGGGGGGTGCCCATACGTATAACAGACCAGGACACACCTCTAGGATAGATTACATCCTAGTAGATGTATTTCTATGGAACCATGTGAGGGACATGTTGGTGGTGCCTACGACTGAAAGCGACCACAACCCACTCTCCTTAAGCATGGACCAGTGGTGGTGCCCTGTAAAAAAGGGTCTTAATAACCCCGTATTAGCTCCCTCCGACGAGTCTGTAGTCTCGCTCTGTGGAAGACGATTAAAATGGGCTAAACTGGTCCTCTCCGAGGCAAGGGTCGGAGAAATTGCAACCCTCTTAAACCATGCAGTGACAACCCTGGGGTCCCCCTTAGAAGGGGTGGGCAGGGTGAGTGGACTATTTGTCTCCCTAGTAGATGCCTTGACAAATGTGTTTACCATCCATTCTAGTAAGTTGGGAAACAAGCTAGGTAAAAAGCTAGATGATGGCTGGTACACTCAAACATGCAGGGCACACAAGTCAAGGCTTGTTGAGGCAGTAAAGCACAAATCCCACAGCGATATACAGGAAGCAAGGAAGGCCTACAACAGATCCCTAAAAATTGCTAGGATGAAGTGGGAAGATAAATTCTGGGAAGACGAACTCCAAGCTAGCAAAAGTAGGGATTCAAGGGCTTTTTGGAACCTTGTAGGCTCCCGGAACAGGCCAGAGGCAGCTATGAGACCCTGTAATATCCCCCCACAAAGTTGGGTAAAACACTTTGGGGATTTATATCTCCCGGCAGACGGGGAACTAAATGTTAGGGTGAATTCCCCACTAGTATTAGAACCTCACGCCTATGATCTCTTTACCCCTTTAGAGATCGAAAAAGTAATAGGGTGGGTAGCCCCCCGCAAGGCAGCTGGCCCAGATGGCCTCCCGGGGGATCTTACGCGGGCATACCCAGTGGAGTGGGGAAGGGTTATTGCAGCTCTCCTTAATGACATCATGATGGGAGGGCCAGTGACAGAATCGTGGAAGGGAGCGGTAGTGGTCCCGATTTATAAAAAAGGGTGTAGAGAAATCCCGGGGAACTACCGCCCAATAAGCCTGATAGACTCCACCCAAAAGATAGCAGGTAAAGCTATACTTGGAAGGATTCTTCACTGGGTGGAGGAGAATAAAATACTATCGGACTTCCAGGCAGGTTTTCGGGCAGGAATGGGGACAACAGAGCAGGTGTTCAGGTTGGCACTCCTGGGGTGGAAGGTGGTGGAGCTAGGCAAGGGCAGTCTATACTTGGCCTTTATAGACCTAAGGACTGCCTTTGACCTACTTCCCCGGGAGGAGTTATGGAGGGTGCTTCACGAGCTGGGATTGCCCCCTTACATCTTGTCCCTCCTCACTAGCCTCCACGCCCATACCTTTGCTCAGGTCCGCTGGGGTAAAAACGGAGAGCTTACAGAGAAAATACCAGTGTCTAGGGGCGTGAGGCAGGGATGTGTTCTGGCGCCAACCCTTTTCTCACTATATGTGAATGGGGTGGTAGAACATCTCCAACAAGAACCAGCCGAAGCCCCCTGTCTCGGAGGAGTGTGGATCCTCACCCTGCTTTTTGCGGATGACACGCTCTTGATCTCCAAGACCCCGCAAGGCCTCCAGAAACTGCTAACCCGTTTCCAGGATTTCTGTGCTGCAAAGGGACTAGTAATTAACGTGGACAAAACTAAGTACCTTAAGTCCTAAATCCTCCAAAGAAACTGGGCCGCCCACCTATTCTTAACTCTGTTGCCCTTGAGAAAGTATCCGAATTTGACTATCTTGGAATTCGGATTACGGATAGAATGACCTGGGCACCCCACATTGATAAGATGGTCCTCAACCATAAGAGAGTAGGAGGAGCCCTCCTGAGGGAATTCCGGTCATCACCGAGGAGGTCGCTTACCCCAGTAATTGACATCTACAAGGCTAAGGTAGTAACATCAGCCTTGTATGGGGCAGAACTGTGGGGACATTGCCGTCTGGACGCCCTGGCTACAGCGGAGAGTAAGCTCCTAAAATCCATTATCGCCATCCCTCTGAGCACCCCAACTGTACCTGTGCTGTTGGATACAGGCAGCAAAAACATTAAAGATCAAGCCCAGCTTCGCCCTCTCCTTTTATGGACACGAATTTGGAGGGGTGAAGAGCTAAAATCGTATGCTGATGGGTTGGCGGAAATAATGAGCTTGGGCGGCTGGGCAAAAATAAGATGGCTGAGAGACACTAAAAAGCTTCTGGAGAAAATCGGACTGGGGGACTGTTGGTCATCACGTTCAGCTCCATCAAAAGAGGCCGTGAAGAGTCTTTACTGGAAATGGGCTGCGGAACAATAGTTACAAACCTGGATCATTGCAAGTCCACTGCTGCCTTTTTATTAGTAAAAGATGTTGTAGTTTTCGAGCCTTACCTGGACCTTATCACCCTCCCTTTTGACTGAGCACTGTATTTTAAATTTAGAGTAGGTTCGCTCCCGCTTGGGGCCTTGGTATCAAACTGGAAATCAGCTGCTCATACGTCCCCAAACTGTGCATGTTGTCCCAGTAGGATAGAGTCCGTTACGCATATCCTATTCGAATGCCCGGACTATGCAAAGCCCAGGAGCTTTTGGCTTAAACCTCTCTGCCGAAACATGGGTACACGTAGCTACCTAGTAGCTTTGCGCATCCTAATGACGGACACTTCCCCTCCTATTGTATGTGGCTTAGCTACATTTTTAAAACAGTTCTGGTTTATTCGTTGCAAGAGACTGTCAGTAGCGGTTTAATTCTCTTTTTAGCTAAATTATTCTGGGCATTTCATGTCCTTTTATCCTTTTTAATGAGATTTAATATTGCCTTCTTAAAATGTTGCTTTTTGTAGATTTGTAAATGGCTGTATTGTATGTGCGCTTATAAGATATCTTGCATATCAAATAAAAGCTTATGACTGACTGATAATGCTATAGTGCAAGGCAAGTGTGTGCTGTAACTAGTGTCAACCTGACTTGCTGCCATTAAATAACACCGCACCATAAGCAAACAAAATAGAGGATACATCCAACACGAAAATCCAGCGAGATCTAGACTAAGGTTTTTTTTCTAATTTGATTATTTTTTATTTCAAACTGTGTCCCTCAAATGTGTATGTACTTCTCTTGGCTCCTTAAGAAGTCATCTAAAGCACCTGTGCTTGTAACAATGCACCGGTGTGCTGGTGTACCTGACTGTAGCTATTCTGTGTTTGACTGAGATTTGCACTGCAGGTGCCAGGAAAGTACTGAGTTGTTGACTATTGCACTGTTGATGCGGACAAAGCCTATTTAATGTCCTTATCGTTTAGCCACATTACCATTTTACTTGCTATCATTTTTCAGCTGTACGGTCAATCTTAAAAGAAAAAAAATTCTAGTCCCAAAATACAACATGGTGTAATTAAAAGGTAAAGACTGCTATCTCAACATGACATACAGCTTCTTGAAAATCGGGTTACACTAGAAAAATATATCATTTGCTTACGTTTGCTATTTCGGAACAGCCAAGAGCTGGGAGATGGAAACAAATTTGAGTAAAATACAGCCGTTTCCTATATTAAGTATTAAAAAACTAGGCACTTTTAAATGATTTATTCACATACTTGCTATTTTAGGTTTATTTATCAAAAGAAAACATATGTTGCGGGGTTTCTGCTCATGCACAGAAATATGCGCAGGAAACCAGGACCTCAGTGTATTGTGGTGTACCAAAAACCCACCTCAGTACCCAGACCCCCAATCAGACTAGCATTGGAGTCTCATTTGTTCTCCGTGCTACAGCAAAGCTACCAATGATTAGACAACCCAGAACAAGTGACTTAGGAACCTCTCAGGAATAGTGGGAATCAAGAAAACTCTTTCATTTTTATTCTCATATAAGACCACAAGGTGAGTAATCAGAGACACAGTATAGTTTAAAATGTTTATTTTAACTACGTGCTCTAAGATGCAATATCTTTGCCAACATAAGTAAAAGTATGCATTACATCAATACAATCAGCATTGTTACAATTCCATAAAATACAAAGGGAGACATGATATAATGATAATGGAACCAGGTCTATAGCACCTTGTGTACCACCCTTCCCTTGCTAGGAGCTAGCTTTTATAATAATAGAAGATCTCTATGTATAAACGGGGAACCCCATGCCTCCAAAATCAGATGAAGTGAATCACATCCCAGATCAGCACCACTCTTTGTAGATGGAAAGGTTTTCTCCAAGTGTATCATGCAATGCAATATTAAAAGCACCCGAGTTTCAGTGATGTGCAGCTGTGTGTGTGTTATGTCTAGAGCGTGGGCCGATCAACCTGAATCAACGGCTTTCATTGTTATTTAACCTTGAGCACTCTGCACAGACTTGAGGTCACAGTGTAAGTCTAGAGATGTGAAAAACAGACTGTTCTCATGTGAAGGAAAGCAAGCAGCTTGTCTTCGCAGGAGCTGAGGCCTGTAGTGTCGTCTGCCAAAGTGGCAAAATGGCATTTGAGTAACTTAACTCACTTATGCTAACATAGGAATGTGTGCAAGCAGAACTATATCCTCACTACACATACAGAATTGGATACATTTGCTTTGTAGGTCTCTCCTAGGCAGCACATGTGCTGTGAATTTGAGATCTTTTCTTTTCTTTTCTTTTAGAGCCCACTCATTGCTTACCATTCATTGACTTTATTGTCACTCTCTTTTATTTGCTTTTATTGGTAAGATGACATAGGCTTCATTTCATTTTTCATGTTTTCCCTCCACTCGAGCATGAACACACTACTTGTATCCTTCCACTGAACATGTTTTTAAGCATTACTTTTTCTTTGTGTTTAAGCACTTTACTAGAGTGTGTCTTGTTCAGCTGGCTCCCTCATGTACTTTTCCCACTTAGGGTCCCTTCCTCATCGATGTTGCATACCCACACTGCCTCCTTACATTGATGTCCATGTTGTTGCTTGCCCCACCCATCCAACTACCTTTTGTTGTTGCCTGTGTTTTTGCTTGCAACACCCACCTTCCCATCTTCTGTTGTTGCCCATGTTATACCTTCATCCATCTTCCTTCCTTCCTTCCTTCCTTCCTTCCTTCCTTCCTTCCTTCCTTCCTTCCTTCCTTCCTTCCTTCCTTCCTTCCTTCCTTCCTTCCTTCCTTCCTTCCTTCCTTCCTTCCTTCCTTCCTTCCTTCCTTCCTTCCCAGTGTTGTTGCTTGCTTGATCCCACCCTCCCTCCTTACATTGTTGTCTGCATTATTGATTGCTTCTACCTGCCCACCCTAGTTCCATTGTTGCACGTGTTGTTGCGTTCTCCGGGCCCTCCCTCCTTCTGTTATTGCCCGGGTTGTTGCTTGCAACATTCACCCTCCATCCTCATTCCATTGTTACCTATGTTGTTCCTTGCTTCCACCCACCCTCCCTTCATCAGTTGTTCCACCACTTATTGCTGCTTTCCTCCCAACAAATCTCCTTTCTTCCGTTGTTGCCTGTGTAGTTGCTTTCAACACCTACCCTCCTTCAGTTGTTGTCTATGTTGTTGCTTGCCGCTACCGTGCTCTATTGTTGGTTGCAACCCTACCTATACTCACGCCTTCTGTTTTTCCTGTGTTGTTGCTTTCCCCACTCACCTTCCCTCCTGTTGTTGTCCGTGCTGCCGTCAGTGTTAGATTGTCTCTATCCTCCCACCAAGTGTTATGCATGTGCTTGCTCTGAGCCCATCTGTTCCACCATCCATTGTCTGTGTTGTCCCCTGACTCTATGTTGCCTCCATAGCTGCTTATGTGTGACATTTCCATGGTTTAAATGTACTTATGAGTGACATTTAATGACCAAATATGTGACACTTTCTCGTGAGTAAAACCAAGCACTGAAGTGCCAAGAAAGCAAAATGACAGCCTTTTGAGCAATGAAAAGAATCTTGAAACAGCTGTTATCTACTTCAAACGGAAGGTTACTATCACAACCATCGTCAACTTTAAAAAACGGGAGAAACTCCTGCACTGGACACTACTTATTAGGGCTGCTCTAACCCTCGCAGCACCATAGCCAAATTATGGCATTACTGTCTCTGAAAAGTGTAGCATTGCTGGACCATGATGTAACTTAACTACATAAACACTTCCTTTATCACAACTTAGAAATTAGATTTGAAATCTCATTTTCTCATTGTTTAAAGAAGCACAATATGACAAACAAACATGATCACCCCAAACAGCACAGTGTCAGTCAGATCACTTTATCTTTCTCTTAAAGGTTGCACTGCCTGCAGCTTACCAACTCTCTCTGCTGGCCCTCTGCGGGCTGACCCACATGTTAATGCTGCTCCTATATGTGGACTTACTCTGGCTGCCTTTTGACATTCAACTAGTGCAGAGATGCTGCTACCTAATCTGCCGTTGTGCTCTGCTACTCAGTGCTGCTGGTGACGATGTGGAGTAAGAGTAGGTGGAGACCTTGTGCTCTCCCTTATGGGCGAGCACAGGGAAATGCTCCCTGTGCAGTGAAAGTCTGCAACACTTTGCAGCCGACCCAGCTTTTTGAAAAGCTGCAGCGTGGCACGTGCCATTGACATGACTGGACACAAGCAGGGAGCCATCTTGTGCCTTCCCACATTGCATGCCTATAAAGAGACACATGAGTGACATGAGGCACTTGTTGTTTTACTTGTGTGATCAGGTGGGACCCATGGTCCCTGCCCACTGCCTGCGATGCCTTCCGGGGGGATGGCAAGAGGATTTTGAAAAAAGCATTCTGGTGCCAGTCTGTCAGAGTGCTGACACATTAGCACACAAGTTAGTACAAACAAAGCTCTGCCAGTGAGGCTAGGGGTGTGCGGCACTGTATAATCTGAGAGGTGCCGACAGCCCCACTCACTCTATGCCTGCAGGGGAGCACACAACGTGCAGTAAAATAAAACAGTAATTTAGCCAACCAGTTGCTCAGTCACTGGCCAATCATCATTGACTTTTTGAAACAGAGTTAACTGTCACTGACAGTGCTGTGCAGGTGGGGCCAGTTTTCAAAATACAACAGGGCAAGTCGCCACACCCTGGATGCATCATCACTCTCAGTCTCAGTCTGAGCAAGGGGCAGTGCACTGATGGGTAGTCTCAGGGTGTTTACCACTCTCTAGAGCGGATGTAATTGTCAGAGGCTGTTTGACAGACTTAGCAAGGGCATGCCACATGGCTCAGTTCCTAAGGGTCTGGTTTATTGTGGTCTGCTTTGTTGTGCACTGCAGCCAGAGCCTGAGACTGCTGTATGCTGTGTGATGGCAATTTATGTTCATTATTGGTAGTGAAGAAACTCAACCATGAAGGCAGCACAGTGTATATTGTAACTATTGACGCAGATGATCTGTTGTTTCTCCAAAGCATAGTGCAGAGTTGTTGGAAAATGTGTGAAACCCCACCCCACCATGTAAGATGCATTGTGTAGTTCACCTTAAAGTGCTTTCCAGGCCTCTTTCTCCTGAAAAAAATCTCCAAGGGAAACAGTGGGTACCAAAGAAAGCTAACTAGGGCTGGTGCATGGATTTTTGCCACCCTTGGCAAACTGATATTTTGTGCCTTTTCACCCCCTGTACTCTTTGCTAATTTTACGACAATACTGATGATCTTCTGCTTCCCTAGACTTAAGGCAGCAGCCTGCTCTTGCCTTTTTTTTAAACTGACTCTGGAAGATAAGACCTTTTTCACGCGGAGCCCCTACTCCATAGCGTGCCCTCAACAACGACTTGGATGTGTCTGCAGTAGTGGTGGTGTGGCTGTTGGCTCAGTCTGTTGTCAGGCAGGCATACCCCCTTTCTACCTCTTCCCGAAAGTGCTTTTTGTTACCGTTCTTACTCACCATCTGTTTTCTGGACCGTCGCCCGATAACCATGTGAGCAAAAACAAATCCACACATTTTGATTTTGCAAATAGAAGAGAGGTGGTATCTAAAGCAGATTCCCTGCTAGGTGTTTTCATTGATCTTATCATCAAATAAAAACCTGGTTATTTTTAAAGTGCTTGCAATTGTTTGCCATTTATAGCGCTGTAAATAACAAGTGGTCATCATTCCCCAACTCACTTAGTTGATTTTAGAACTATGAAACAGGCAGTTGGCCCTGCCACTATTAAACCTGTAACAAGGAGGTTTATAATAATAATGATGATGATAAATAGTTTTAGATAGTATGTAATGCCAGAGGTTGCAGTTGTGAGCGCTGTAATAACACATAACCATATTTAGTGCTACTCATTTTATCTATGTTGGATGGATGCGAGGCTGGAATTCAACCTGGCAGGTCACACAGTAATATCAGCAGGGAACACGTAACCTACTGAGCAGACTAGCTGACTAGGTTTTATTGTGCAGAAAAACTATAATCCCTCTTAAATAAGACCATTTCTCAGGAAGTACTATAATAAGAAAATTGCCATTCTTCCGAGCCTTTGGGGGATGTGGGATTTCTTGTTTTTGGACGTTTCTCTAAGTCACCAGTGGCGAATGACCATTTAAACACACCAGCTAAAAACACATGAAGCAATCACATTGGCATCGATGTTTGCTAGGCATGGGTCAGCATCATTATAAAAGGAAACAAGACTGCCCCAAGCGAGATCCAACCACCATCTCACATCTCATAAGGTAAGCAGGGTAGCAACATCTCGAAAATGCAGCGTGGAAAAGGTCAGGAATAACAGTAACCCAACTCTGCACTGTCAGAAGCAATGATGAAGTGTCTTCCCTCTTTTATCTGGCATAAATGTTTATGCTTATTTTTTTACCTCACTCAATAGCTTTTGGCATTTGATAAGTTTACAGTTTCACAAGCAACCCGCTCTTTGCCTGCGGAGCAGTGAATTCAACATCCTGTGAACCACATACACATCTAAGGTGCATGGTTTGGAGCACCAGAATCAGAACTCGCCTGACAAATGTGTCAGGCTATGTTTAGATGAATATGGTTCATGCCCCCCCCACAGATGTGCATATCTCTAGCACCATTTGCAACAAAAACAGCGCCCCACATTGTTCAAGCCCCCCTAAAATGTATCAACACAAATGTCACTGGGGATTCACTTTGCATGTTTTCATTGAGATATTTGGACAAGTCTTTGCATATAATAAGGTTTTGTAAACTTGTGCACATTGAAAGGCCACCTTTCTTTGTAATTATGTTTCATCATTTTAAAACTTGGGAAGACAATCCACACAAATACACTCCACACCATGCAACATAATTCCAATCAGCATAATTTCAATCAATGCTGAAAACTTTCACGTCACACAATTCAACTCTACCTTTTTTATTTCACACCACATAATTCGGCAACAAACCACATATTCAAGCTCAGCAACCCAAGTACAGAACACTCCACATACACCCAAACCACACCATCTAATTCCACCACAAAATTCAACAGCACACCACATAATTAAAATCCCTGACACACAAGTACACTCCACATAATTCTAGTACACTCAACTCAATATCACAATTTTTTTTGTATTATTTATTGGCATTTTCAAACAAAAAGGATCAATTCACAATATGCATCCCAGTTTAAGCAATATGATCAGGGGAGAAGCTAGCTCGGATGTGTAAACATAAAACACAACAAAACAGTCAGAAAGTGATATATTCTCTTACAGTGTCTGAATGTCAACCTTTGAAATAGGATGGGTCCACAGTTTTGTCGCAACAGTGCAGCACATGAGACATATTTTCATAAAGGGGGGCCTATAGGTGTGTACTCAACATATTGTTTTGAGGTAGCAGCTTGTTGAACCCATTCATGCATAATTAGCCCCAGCTTGTGTGACCCATGAGTGTCTGCAGTAAGTGGCGAGGGGCTGCTGTCATCTTATAGCATTTTCAGCCAGTCTATAAGGGACCCCATATATTTTTTGATCAGGAGGCCATTGGCATCAGCTCTCAAAAGTTGGTCAATTGACTGTGACTAAAAGTGACATATTGTCCTTGCTCGTGGGAGCTCGCCTATAACCCCAATGTATAGATACTCTATGTTTGGCAAGGAAGAGCAGCATGGCATGAAATTTACTATTCTCCGCCTTAGAGTCTTTAACATATCCCAATAATTCAACGAGCAACCGAGCCTCGCTTGAAGCCCCCAAAATCTATTGTATTTGACTAAATATGTCAACCCAGAAGGCAGAAATAGGTAGGCAATACCAGGACATGTGCAGGAAGGTGGCAGGGGAATAGCCATATCTCCAGCAATTATCATCAGGTCTGATCCCTTTACAATGTAGTTGAGAAGGGGTGTTGTAGAACCTATGTAGATATTTAAAATGTATAAGCCTCAGTTTATATTTTGGTGAGAGCACCTGGAGTTGGCCACAACAAAAAGCTCAGATTTCATCCGTTATCTGACCATCTAGTTCTAGATTCCAACTGCGCCTGGCCTTAGGTGTAGTCAATGGTGCTGTGGTTTGAATGGAGTTAAATAATCGTGTGATTCTTCTACAAGGATATGCATTTATTATCATCTGCTCGAGTGCAGATAATGAAGTGGGGGGGCTTGGAAAGGTGGTGTTGAGTTGCCTACATGTCGCTCTCACCTTATAATAATATAGAAACTGCCCGGAGAAGCTCCCTGTACCCTTAACCATAGGATCCGGAGGGGTGCAGAAGGTGTCGTCAGGATAGAGTTCTGCAAAGGTTTCAAATCCAATGGATTTCGCCATAGATAAGTTCCTGCCATCTCCCAATGCTGGGATTAGTGGGTTTCATGCAAGTGTGATGGTAGGGGCAAATAATATCTTTAGGCAAGTTCTGGTGCGCAGCCTATCCCAGACCCACTGAATGGTCTCAACGTTATCTATTCCGTCCTGCGGTCTGCGGTATGACTGAAAGAGAGCCACCTGAAGGGGAAACGGGGCTGCGATTTCCGCCTCCACTGACACATGGGGCTGAAATAGGGTGTGATGTAGCCAATAATGTAGAAATTGAGCTTGTTCACAAATCACATAGAGAGGTATATCCGGAGCCCACAGTCCTCCCTGCGTGAGGGGGAGTGTGAGTAGCTCCCAGGAGACGCATGCTTGATTCTCGGCCCAGACTATCAAGATCGACATCGAGTGGATGGTGTGGAAAAAGGCTTGGGTGAGAGGGATAGGAATGTTGACAAATAAATATGAAAATTTAGGTAAAACGACCATTTTGGCAATGGCTATCCTACCTGCAAGATTTATTGGTAGCTAGGACCACGCTTTTGCCTTTTCTGACAGCCAGGAGATTGCGCGGCCAAAATTTAAGTTCTAAATTTCCTGTTCATCTCGACTTAGCCAAATGCCCAGATATTTCACCAGGCTTTCCGCCCGTTTCAGCGGGTGGTCCAGGTCAAACAGCTTGGTTGCCTCTGTGAGCAGGAATACTGTAGACTTGGTCCAATTTGAAAATATTCTAGAGATACCCCCAAACTTAATGAACTCCTGAAGTAGTGGGCTTAGGTTAACCTCATGGTCTTTGATATATAATGTCGTATCCTGCCCGCTATTGGCTCCATTGCGATGGCAAAGAGGAGAGGGGGAAGGGGGCATCCCTGACTGGATCTGCGGGAAATACAAAAAGCATCTGGCAGTAGTCCATTCATGCACAGTCTGGCCAAAGGAGCCATATAGAGCAGTTTTATCAATGCTATGAACGTCGGACTGACACCCTTCCTCCCCAAAATGGCAAAACCTTTATGGCCATTCCAGCGCGTCGAACGCTTTAGTCGCATCAAGGAATGCATGAGTGCCTTAACCTCACGGCTAGATAATGTAGCACCGTGAAAAATGTGCGGAGATTGTGCGAGGTAGATCGGCCCGGTCTGGAGCCGGATTGGTCAGGTCTCACGATCAAAGGGAGTAGAGGTTACAGCTGATTCGCAAGCAATTTAGAATAGATCTTGGCATCAATATTATTCAGCAAAAGCGGCCTGTAAGAATCTATCTCGGGACTTGGTTTACCAGGTTTCTGTATTGTTTGGACTAGCGCCTCCCACATAGACGGGGATGCATTCCAGAAGTCTAAGCCTCCTCGAAGTCCGCGAGGAGATGGGGCACCAGTAAGTCAGCATATGCCTTATAAAAGGCAGTCCTCAAGCCGTCAGAGCCTGGAACCTTATCCGTGGGCAGACTGCTGATTACCTGCAGGATATCGCTGGATGTAAAGGGTTCATGCAAGTATGCTCAATGTGCCCTCCCGAGCCACAGCAATTCAATTGAGTCAAGGAATGATTGGAGCTCCTCCGGTACTGTCTGATGGATGACGGTGTATAATTTGGTATAGAAATTGGTAAAATGATCCAAAACCTCCTGAGGTCCTCTGACTATGGTTAAATCATCTCCCACTATCTCCTATATATAAGTGACTGTGTGTGGTGTTTTGAGCATATTCGCTATGGTTTTGCCAGGTCTGTCCACTTACCCATAGCGCCTAGCTTGGGAGCATTTGCCCAGAAATTACACCTCTCTGTGCGCCTCCTCCTCAAATTCAGTGGCACCTCCTTAACCCCTTCGATGCTCATGACGGAACCCAGCCGTCATGAGGCACAGGTGGCCTGTGCGCATGACAACTGGGTTCTCTCACGACCCCGCCCACGATTGGAATGTCCAGCACCGGGCTGGAATTCATGCCGCAGGCAAGGTGTGAATAGACAGTAAAAGTGCATGGTCCTCCATGGCATAATATGTGTTTCCATCTCCTGATGTGAGCCTCTAGAGCAGTCAGCGTGCCCCCAATAGCCGGCCTGGGTTAAATGCATTTCCCCTTTATTACCACTTTAAACGCCTCCCAGAGCATTGCATATGTGGAGAATGACCCAGCATTAGTGGTGAAATATTCCTTGGTGTCCCTATGTTTCTCCTCTCTAAAGGCGGAGTCCAGCAGGGTGTTAGGGGCAAGGCTTCAGCTAAACATCTTACATGGTGTGTTTGGGATAGTTAGCTGCAGCAGACAAGGGTCGTGATCCAATAGCATTCTAGGGAGGTGTGTGGTGTCCATGGTCCATGCTGCAATGTCCTGGGAGGCCAACCAATAATCCAACCTGGACCAAGCCCCTTGATGAGCTGAAATACACGTGCCCTCCTACACTTCTGGGCGTCTCTGCCTCCAGATATCAACCAAACTGCCATCCTCTACTATAGTATTCAGGGTGTGTATGAGAAGTGCCCTTTCTGTCCAAAGCATCATTCAATACAATCACCCCCCCCCCCCATACTTTAGTATCACACCAGATGATTTGCATCTTGGCCCATACAGTACGAAAGAATTCAGTGCAGTCAATATTCGGTCTATACACTGCCACAGTTATCATCTTCATCCCTCCCAACACACCTCATAGAATCACAAAACAGATTTCAGGATCTAGTTGCAAATCTATGGTTTTCCAGTCTAGGCCTTGTCGAATTACTACAATATAACATAATTACTAGTCACATATTTTAACTGCACACCATTCCACATAATTCCACTTAACCAATCCACTCCACACCACACAATTCCACCACACACAATTCCACAACTAATAATTCCAATCCAACCCACATAATTCCCACCTACAGCACATACATCCACTACACACCAATTCAAAACACATGGGTAAAAGACATTGTCATTTACAGTGCCAATACCTCGAACTCTCACAAATGTGAGACCAATTTGCATTGTAAATGCTTGTTTTACTTGTATTCATGCTGCACTCCAGCCATGCTGCTACACAACATTTCTTATAAACATAGAGAAATAACTCTCTAATAGGCCAAACATATTAACTTTGCCAATGCTTGGTTTAATTTGCATAGAAATATAATGCAGGTTGGTGATATGCCAGTAAGGTGGTGGCCTTATAGCTGTATATATATAATGAAACAATCACTGTTGTTGTACTTATAGTGTCAGTTATATGTTTTGAACAAAGATTTGTAAATTGTTCATTGTATATTATAAGAAATGTTTTATTTCTCCATTTTCCTCTCCTGCTTTTTCCCATTGCCTTTTTAGGTCGAGCCTATAGCGGCAGCGGAGCTATCAGCTGCTCGTTTTGTGAGGCATGCAGTATTCAATATGGAGTAGAAGCTCCCTGGAAGCTTGGCCCACTCTCTGCCAATTTTTTTCAATAGTTTAGTTCCTAAATGCTGCCTTCCGATTGGTTTTAGGCTTATTAGTCCCCCCTTATGACGGGGATGTTGTCATTTGTAATCTTCCATGGCTACTGGCCCCTTTACTTCAAGTATTGCACAGTATGTTTTATTTATACTGTGAGCACCATTTTCTTCCCGTGCCTCCCCCTCCCTCAGTCCATGCCTTCTCGCCCCCCCCACTCGCGTTGTTTGTGCCTTCCCGCCCGCACTCCTGTTTACTATGCAATAGGTCTTGCGTAATTGCGAGTCCTATTGCATTGCAAATGCTTGTTCTATCGAACCATTACCTTTGGTGCGACTTTACAGAGCTATAGCGCATAATCGGACATTTGTGTGTGTTCGTCGCACTATAGACCTGAGTCTGCTCTTAAAATGCCCTTGTAGAATATAGGCACAAAGTTTTCTGTTAGTGTGTCCTGATCATATAGCTAGAGTCCACATCCCGGAGGGACTAGGGGTGGCTCACTCCCCCACCCGAGCCCTTCCCTTCTGCCATTTTGGAGTGTCTACCCCAACTTTTGGGGGGGTGCCTCGGATGATTACAGGGACCTCGATTAAAACTAAGAATGGTATTCCAGGCAGGGGATGGCAGGGACGGGGTAGGTAAATTCTTTATTGCATTATTAATAAAAAATCTTTGCAATTTATCTAAAAAGTAGTCGGTTGAGCACTTTTGCAAAGCTCATAAAAAAGCAAAGGATGAAAAAAGAAGACATTTCATTACAATCACATTAGTTTAAAAGCATATAAAAATTGGCAAGTTAATAAATATTAAAAAAATAATATGTGCAAAAATGAATCTTGTGCTGTCCTTAAATGAAGAAATATTAAAAACCCAGGGATTCATATGAGGACTCTATCAGAGTATGATTTTTGTTCTAGCAATAGCGAAAAAGAAGAACTTTGTCAAACATTCGCAAGGGAAGGTTCTTTACATGTAAGAGTTATTCACAGATAAGAGTTTTTCCAGTTCATGGACTAACGGCTGGGTGTAGCGCGATGTTTGCTAATTTCATAAAGCGAACCAGTCTGCAGGCTAATTGAATGTCCTCCCCGCTAAAGCATGCCAACAGTGCCTGTCAGCGCGTTCGCAGACGTCTTTGGTTTCACATCTGAGTTAGTTGTCTCCTTCGTTCAATATCTAGGGCTTTGCAGCTGCATAGCAAGTGCAAAACATCCTCCTTTGGATCTTCACAGAGTCTGCACTTTGCGTTGGATTCCAAACGTCTCCACGGGGGAAGATGTTCTTTTGATGGCATTACCCCCATCCTCAACTGCAAAAATGACTCCTTCATCGCCCTAGAGAAGCTAGTGCCTAAGTAGCCCTGTGGTTGGGGCCCGGTGTAGCTTTGGATCACGTACCACCCGTGAGTCCTCCTGGTTTATGTTGCTTTATCTTCTTCCAGGGATTGAATCTTCACAGTTTTGTTGACGAGCCGTTTGAAGCATTTGTGTGTGCAGCTTGCTTCCCAAAGGTCTTTTAGTACAAGGGTGCTTATTGCTGATTGGAGATAGACCATTGCAGGGCTGTCCATGTTTCTTTCCAGCTCTTTCCACAAGTAAGTATTCAAAGTGCCCATCTCAGCACTCTTTACTTTGTGCCAGCATTTTACGTAAGCACCCTTACGTGCTATTTGTTGTTTCTGTAGGCCGAACTCAAGCCTCAGTTGAGCTGGCGAAGTGTACGGCGGCAGACTGAAGAGTATTCCCATTGATTTTGCTACTACTTTATCTAATGTTGACTCGTCTCTCCCTCTCATACATTCGCTACCATAGGTTATCGATGGCAGTAGTCTTGCATGTAGAACGTCTAGCAGAGGAATTAGATTTGGACCCGCTATTTTGTTCTTAATGCTCTTTAGTGCAATGGCCAGTGATACCCCTCAGTTCTTAATTGCCATTTTTTGTTGTGTGAAGGAGCATTTCGAGTCAAAAATGATGCCCAGTATTTATATTCTTTGACTGTTTCCATCCTCTGATCTCGCAAAAACCCCGGTGGGTGCGGCTTTTTAAACTTTTGATTTAATATCATCACCTTCGATTTCCCTAAATTTATACTTAATCCGCACTTTTCTGATAAATTGGTCATTGTGTTAATAAGGTGTTGAAGGCCTACAGGGGTTTGGCTTATTAATATTAAGTTGTCGGCATACAGTAGGTTTGACAAAGTGAGGCCCCCTAGCTTTGGAGCGTGATGATTGCTTTTGTCAAGTTCATCGGAGAGATCGGACATAAAGAGGTTGAACAGGGTCGGTGCGAGGACGCACCCCTGCTTCAGACCTTTTGTAGTTGTTATTTTTCTCGATAGAAAATTACCTGCCCCCAGTTTTATTTGGATCCAGGTTTCTGTGTGCAGTAAGATCAGTAAGTTCAGCAATTTGGAATCGGCGTTCCAGCTTGAGAGCTTGGCCCAGAGTTTCCCTCTGTCTATGCTGTCGAATGCAGCTGAATAGCCAATGAAGCACACATATAGCGTTTCTTTGTGTTTGATTGTAGAATCTATTAGCAGGGAGAGGGCCAGAATGTTTGTTGTTGTCGGGGTGGCATTCATTACTGCCCTGGGGGCGTCAGTGTCTGACTGAAGTTTTGGGATTAGGACAGGGAGTGATGAGGTCTGCTCAGACCTGCTGGAGATGAAATCATGAGGGGCGAAGTTCTATTTGTACAGGGCCCAGCCTGCGATTGGTGCCATCTTGCAGAGCAGTAGTACAGTCTGACACATAGGGTATCGCAGTTTGGGGGTGCACAATCTATACTCATAGAATTAAAGCGCCCTGTCTGCAATCGCTATGTCTTTTAAGAATTATAGCCACAGTCAGCCATCAGGAATGACTCGAAACACTTTTGGAAGTCTTCATATAACATCCCGCAAATGTCCAACTTTTCCATTGCGTCCAAAGACTGAACAAGTTAGGGATAATACTCACGCACTCAGCATGTAATGGGCGCCAGAGGGATGAAGGAGTTTGCACTAAGTGTAGGAAGGTGGATATCTGACTATGGTTACCCCCAACTTTTTGCCTAGTGTATAGCTGGTTTTCGACTTAGTTGGCCTGGGATACTGCTATTCAGGACCCCAGGCTTCCTGCTCTCTCTGTTAAAATGGACTCCATGTACCTTAGGTACATATCTAATTGGATACTGGGTCACCTTATCAGTCTCTGTACAGTGTACCTTAGGTACCCAGGGCATAGGTGCACTCAGGGCCTACCAGGGGCTGCAGCATGTATTATGCCACCCCTGGCTGGCCATCCAAATCTGACACAACTGGCTGATCAATCAGCTGGGGCAAGGTGGTGTAATCACCCTTTGCTTTAGATATTGTATACCTATATCTAAACCTAAAATGGACACATATACTCCTATAAGTCACTCCTATGGCAGGCCTTAACAATCCTGGAGGCAGAGTGCTTGGAATTATGTGAGATAGTGCTCTGGCATGAGCTGAGCCTGTCTGCAGCTTTCGGAACCAAGGCCTTTAGCTGTTTCCATGATAACGCTATACCATATACTCTTAAGTGCATTATAACCTCGCGGTTATTGCTAACTTTGGCATAGCATTATCAAAACATGTCGAGTAAGGTGTAATACGAATTGGAATACTACCCCCTCGCCAGTTCTGGCGACGGGGGTAGCATTCCACCCTTCTAGAGGGACACAATATGTATGTAACTGAACCCCGGTTAAAGTTAACTCGAGCCTCAGCATCACAAAATGGATGCTGCCACCACAGACACAAGTCTGACCTCCTGCTGCTGGAAGTCCTTCCAGTGAGGGAGGCTTGGACAAAGGGTTTCGTGCCTTGGGAGGTGCTAGCACCACCCCAGACAGGATTTTGTGTATTAGGTAGGACAGGCCTGAAAGGAATGAGACATGCCTGGGGCACACAAGGTGCCCTGTGCATACACGGGTTCAAACCAGTTGCTGGGGCACTCCAGCCCCAGCTCTGGCGCGAAACCGGACAAAGGATAGGGGGTGCAACCACCCCCCTTCCTGGTCCCACCCATAGGAGGGACCTAGCCATAGTACAGCCCCCTTTAGGAGAATAAAGGTAGGAGCTGGTCCCATTCCAAATAGATTATCCTGATTTGAAACTCTACAAGAAGAAACTCTGGACTTCGACGTTCTGCTCCACAGAAGACTGAAGAAATCTCCCTTGTGGGCAAGGAGTGTCCACCCTGCATCTGCAGGCACCATCAAGCGTCCTAGCAGTTCACTTTGTCGTCTTCCCGAGTAGATCCAGACTTCAGAGCCCGACGAGACCCTGATTCTCAGACCTCTCCGACCTCTACCTACATCTGCAGCACAGCTTAGATCTGTGGGTGCGACGAGACACGTGGGACCGGCCACCTTGGAGAAACTACACTTCGCTTCCAGCACGACTTCAGAGGCATCCTCGAGAACGTGCTTTGGGGATTGGGAAGCCCCAGCCCCGAGCCGCTCCTGCACAGAAGATCAGCCCTCCAGCATCCACAAGATCTGCGTGGGGCCCTTTTGCTTGATTGCTGCTCGACGCATTGTCCGGTCACTTGCCGGCTGGCTAGTGGCCTCCTAGACGACGATCCTTGAAATCCACACTGCTGCTCTGTTTGCTCGAGACTGGCCCCAGCTTCCCTGCAAAGGAGAAGCACCCCGGACCCTCCTGGTCCGCACCAGACGCCTTTTCCACTCACCGCGTGAGTTGCCTTTGCCAAGGCCTGTTGACGCCGATTCCAGATCCAACACCGCCGACAGCGAGAGCCTGCGTGGGACAGCTTGTGCCTCTATCCTGGTTGTTGAAGACACCACCTGGTCCACGTGGCTGCAGAGTCAAGCGTCCACTCTTCACCTGATCGCGACGACATCATCTGGTTCCTTCCTTGTTCCACTCCAGTCACTGGCTAGTGACTGTGAACATTGTCCCCTCTGCTTTCAGGTCTTCATCTTCCTTGATCCACCCTTGGATCACTCCGGACATCTTCCATCTGGCCGCCTGCAGCTTCTTTTCTTCCAGGCTCCATAGACTTCAACGCGGAAACCCGACACACTTTGACACCTGTTCACCCGCATCCCGTGGGTGAGGTAACAAGGGCATTTCGGTGCTCAAGGGTAGGTTGACTCTCCTAGTGCTCAGATTTCCAGTCGTTTTAGTCCTAGCTAGTCGGAACTGTCTAATACTTACCTTTTCATAATTTGTACTGTCCATTGACTTTGTTATGCATCTTGCTTGTGAGTTCACACTCTGCACACGCATTCTGTGGGCCTCCTATTACTTACCTCAGGTCAGGATAGTGTAGTCCCAGCGATCCAATAGCCTATGGACAGCTCCATTCCTTCTATCGATTTCCTTATACCATTTACTTAGTATATGGTTTGTCGTGCCCCTAGGGCACCATTGTAATTTGTGCAACTTATCGTATTTTTCTTAAGAGTCTTGTCATGTGCTTAGCTCTCTGATCTCATAAAGAGTTCAGAGGTGTTTGTTAGTTAATAAATATCTTGTTTATTTTCATAACTACCTGTGTGGTGTCCTTTCATTTGGTATTCAAGGGGTTATATGTGGTAAAACAGCTGGATTCACATGCAAAAAGAGTTTAGCCTAAGACTGCTTTGTCCATGCTACCATTAGGATAGCTGGTCTATAAGGTTGACTTACAACCAATCACCATAAGGGTTGTTTGGACTGATACAAGGTGATCACTAGAATTAGTGAGCATCATATATCAGACCAACTTCTCACACTAAGCACCTAACCCCTCAAATGGCATGCTGCCCCGCCGGCACTTCACAGCAGATAAATGGATGTTATGGTAATGAGGGGCAGCGGTAATGGTGCCGGTCTAACTTTCAGCATAGCCAGCAGCTGTGTCACTTATGAGCCCAGTGTTTTAGTAGCTCTGTGACAGCTGCAGCCTGCTGCAGTGATCTGGTGCTGAGGGGTGGGGCAGGTAGTGGAGTGCCAACTGGGGCTGACACCGCTGAACTGCACTCCTAAGACATCATTTTTATTCGGATTTATTAAAGCATAATGTCTCTGAAATAAACAGCATACAGCATCCTGACTCCCTCTCCTGAGCCTTGCCAATGCCCTTGCTGCTGTCTGGGCAGCTAACGAGTACTAGGTTAGTGCCCTTCCATTCCAATTTCTGATATCTATATGCTTCCCTCATCTTTATACTTGACTTTGCTTGCAAGAAAAAGCCACTCTTACGGGCAGATTTAAGAGAAAGTGACTCAGTGCATTCCACAAGCCATTTGGCTGCGCTGCTCTGAGTCACTTTCAGAGCAAAGGAATGCAACATATTTACAATAATATGTTGTATTCCTGTGCTCTCCCCTGCACTGGCGCACAAACAGCTGCCATGCGCTGGTGCAGGCACCCTTGCACCATGGTGCAAGGATGCTTGCTTCATGGGGAGATTGTTTTCGTGCAGGAAGGAGCACCTTCCTGCACGAAAACAATCACTACAGGCATTTTCCGCTTTCAATGCCTGCTGCAGAAAGCAGCACGCATTGAAAGGGGAAAGAACGAGGAGAAATGAAAACACTTCTCCTCGTTGCGGCTCGCTTCGCCATCCCTAGGGGGAGAATGACCTTTACCAAGCCATTGTTACACCACAATAGCTTCACAACACGCTTATTACAACGCAAGTCTTTACAACGACTTGTGCTGGATACTCTACACTAAGGAATAGTATGATTTACTATTCCAACACCTTCCCTACTTCCACACACTGGAGTTGGAATAGTAAATCATACTATTCCTAAATCCAGCTCCTCTAGCGCAAGTCGATTGTAACAACTTGCGCTGTAACAAACGCAATGTACACTACTGCGTTGTGAATGTATGCGTTGTAACGTCATACATTCCCCCTACGGTGGCGTAGCATACTGACGCATTTCCAGATTTACGATTCCTTGTAAATGTGGAAATGTGTCTGGTTCCATGGGTTGTGCGTGGGAACACCCACAGCAACACCCATGGAAAGCCCCTTTCACACAAAGTGTTGCATGTAAAGGGGCCATATTTACAAGGGCAGGAAAAGCCACGCAGGGTGGCTTTTCCTGTCCTTGTAAATAAGAAGCAGTGAACTACGGCACCAGTGCATCACAAAAAGTGATGTACTGGTGGCGCAGGGGGCTTGTAAATCTGCCCGGTAGTTGTTGAAATGTCACTCATAATTAAACTGAAATTAGGAGAATGTTACACATAGCAATTTAAAACCTTGGCAGCTATGTTCCCTTCTGTGTCATTCTCTCTCCCCATGTTTTAATTTACAATGTGATTCTGTCTTTTCAAAAATAAAAATTCCATTCTTTCACTCCCACTTAGTGCATATGTTTAGTTTTCATTTATTTCACGTTTCCTGCTTTGTACCACTTGCCATTTTTTTTTTTTTAAATCAATTTTTCCACTCTGACTCCGAGCACATGTTTACATTTCGTTTATTTCACGTTTCCTTCTTTGAAACACTTGTGATTTGTTAAAAAAAAATAGATTCTTTCACTGGGACTCCGTTCGAGCAATCATTTAATTTTCATTTATTTGACCTTTCCTTCTTTGTACTAGTAGCGATTTGCTTAGAAGATAAACATACCATTTTTTCACTCTGTCTCTGTCTGCATTTAATGTTCATTTATTTAACATTTCCGTTCTTTGAACTACTTGCGATGTGCTTCATGTCTCTTCTCGTGCAGTGAAACCTCAGGTAATTTGTAGTGTGAAGTCTGTCTGGTATCCCATGAAATCGTGTATCCCCGCACTCCGCCCGAGCAGAGATCGACTGCTTCTGTCTGATCCTGCCCGGGCTGAGTTAATTCTCCGAAGACGGCCGAAGTGAAGGGGATACACGATCCCAATGGGATACCAGATATTACACAACACACCGGCCAAACCGTCATGCATATTTAGACTTTCTCCAACCCAAGTTGGGTGGCTCCCAGTCCATGTCTGAGCCCCAAACTAGGGTCTTCAGACCAATCCCAGCGCTGCTCTCATGCATTCCCAACATGAGAGCCACACTGGAATTGGCATTTGGGAGCCTGCGCAGTGTGCAGTGGTTTTTATAGTTCTTCTCACTCCCCCGCCTCACCACTTCGCAATACGAGCGACTGCTGCTGCTTTTCAGTATACTTTCCCTTACCCACATCATTATTTTCCTTTCTTCATTTAAAACCTTGAAAAATATAAAAGTTATAGATGAGAGTCATTTAGTTACTTTGTGACCATTCCCTCAGCCCTTTCTCAAAGATGTTGCTCCTATTTATTTCAATCCTGAGGAGTGTTGCATATATTTGTATTATGGAAATGTTCAAATGTTGACTCTGGGATTGCATGCTGTGCCATACGTTCCTGGGCTATTACTGCCTTAGTGATTAGAAGGCACATTTTACAATCTGCGGAGTAAATGGTTTAAATACAGTAGACCATCCTTGTCAGGCTCACTTCACTGCAACACAGTTGTCTTGGGGAAACATTTTCTTACTTCTCTCACAGCCCACTGGGGTGACGAGAAGAGAGTAGCTTTCGTCATGACCAGGGAACGATGTGTTCGACTCAACCATATTGAGTTTTGCCTCACACCATCCTTCGATCTAGCACTCGTCCTCCACTCACATGGCATTTTTCATTGTTTGTTTGTCTTTTGTTAGGGCAGATACATGCATGTTAATTCACCAAAATGCCTTGGGTTGCGGACGTGGCATCCCAAGCCCTTTGATCTTTTCTTTCACTCACACACACATTCACATGTGCACACACACTCCCACATAAATACACTCTCACTCGCAAGCCAGGTGCGGCCGGCATGCCTTGCGCGTGGGAGGGCAAGTGCCGGGGTCATGTGAGGGGGAGGGGGGTCACATGAGGGAGAGGGGGGTCATGTGAGGGGGGTCACGTGAGTGGGAGAGAGTGCACATAGTAAATAACTGAATAAATAACTTACCTTGCCGCCGGGTCCCTGGTCACTGCTCCTGCTCTCATGGAACTCGAGGAACAGGAAGCACGCCCGTTGACTAATCACAACGTTGCAATGCACCGTTGTAATTGGTAAGCACCCAGGCTTCTTGACCAATCACAACCCTACCCCAACTAGTAGAGCGCAGGAAGGCGCGTTTGCAGAGTGGTGGAGAAAGGGGGTGTGGCCTCTAACAGCTTCTCAGCAATCCTGCTGTGCAGGACTTACTGGAAGTAACAGGAGGGGTAGTTGGCCCCAAAGACATTCAGGGAGCCAACTACCCCTCCTATTACCTACATTAGGTCCCATACAGCAGGATTGCTGAAATCTAATAGCAGGCAGGTCCCATTTCTGTACCACTCTGCAAACGCACTTCCTGATGTACTGCTAGTAGGGGGATGAAGTCTCCTTGGCTTTGGAGGGTCTTTGGGGCCAACTACTCCACCTGTTACCTCCAGCAAATCCCACACTGTGGGTTTGCTGTGAGGGTTTTGGTGACCACGCCCTCTTTCTCCTACACTCTGCAAACGCGCCTCCTGGCACACTTATGTGTGGGGGATGAAGTCTCCTTGGCTCTTGAGGGTCCTTGGGGGCCAACTAGCCCTCCTGTTACCTCCAGTAGGCCCACACAGCTGGATTACTGAGAGGTATCCAGGGGCCACACTCCATTTCTCCACCACTCTGCAAATTTATCTCCTGGTGCACTGCTGCTTGAGGGATGAAGTCCACTTTAGTCCTGAGGCACTCAGGAGGCAAAGGGGCCTCATCCTCCACGAGCAGTGCGACGAAAGGCAGGTTTGAAGAGTGGTGGAGAAAGGGGCGTGGCCTCCGACCACCTCTCAACAATCCCACTGTGTAGGGCTTACTGGAGGTAACAGGAGGTCTTCTTGACCCCTAAGGACTCTCAGCAGCCAAGGGGACTTCATCCCCAACCAGCAGCGTGCCAGGAGGCGCGTTTGCAGAGTAGTGGAGAAAAGGAGGCGGGCCTCCAATGAGTTGCAGCTTTTAAAAAGATTTATTTTAATGTTCTAGGAATGGTGGCTGCATGGCCCCCTTTCCCTAGACCACTTTGGGACCCCAGAGCCTAAACCATTTTTTAAAAATAATAAAATAAAAGGAAACGGGGGACGTGAACCCTCTGCCGGGCTGGTTTTGGCCCTGGGGACACCATCCCATGTAGCCTAACCCCTTTTTTAAATAAAAAAAGGGGGAAGCGTGACCCCCTCTCCTGACGCTAATTCTGGCCCCGGGGACCCATGCCCCGGGGACCCATGCCCCAGGGCCAGGCCTTCACCTTTTTTTTTTAATGGAGAGGGGGGCCAGCGCGGCCCCCTCCCCAGGCCGATATTGCCCCGGGGACCCCATCCCCCGGGGCATGGCATCTTGTTGGGGACCGTGGGGGAAGCCTCAAGACCCCCACGGTCCCTGCTGGCTCCCGCATTCCTGTGGGAGCCGGCATTGCTTTTGGACAGAGGGAGCTGCTAACATGCAGCTCCCTCTGTCCAAAAGCAATTCTGTTCTGCTTCATGGAGGCGAGAGCATTTTCCATGCTCTCGCTTCCATGAAGCTGACTAGAGTTTGCTATGGCTTGACAGGCACAGCCAAGCCATAACAAACTGCAATGTCCCGGGGGTGAGCACCCTAGGACATTGCTGGAGCTGTTCCTGGGTGGGTGCCGGGGGGGTGGTGGTCCCTGGGGCTGCGCGGGGGGACTGGATCCCCCCATTCATTATTTTAGATATAGCTCTGGGGAGATGGCACTCCCAGGGGCTGCGGGGGCTGGAGCCCCCTACGCATTATTTTAGATATAGCCATGGGGAGGTGGTGATCCACAGGGCAGTTCGGGGGAGCGTGGTCCCCCTGCATTTCAATCAGTTAGCCGCAGGGAGGGGGGTGGTGGTCCCCGGGACTGCAGGGGCCCACGCGGGCCCCCGCATTATTATTAGTAATTGTCCCCAGGAACTGGCCACCCGGGGGCTTATTAAACAAAGCATGGGAGCCCGTGCTTCGTTTTTTGGGTGGGTTCGGTCAGATTTGAGGATACAACGCGACTCAAGCTGAATTATTTATTTCAAAAAGGCTTTTCTTTGAGCGTGGGGTTCCCTGTTGTACCCCCTGAACAGGCCTAGGGCATATGGGTATTTCTACCCTGCCTCCTTTTCTTTTTTTTTAAACGTTTTTTCTTTGACTCGGTTCAACCGAGTCACAAGATGGCTGCCAACACTTCCTGGTTTGAAGTGTTGGCAGCCAATAATATCTCAGGCACAAGGTTGGGATGGTTTGTGAATCCACTGCTGCCACAGATGTACATCTAAGAAGTCTTTACATTTCTCAGGAACTACTTAACGGATTTACACCATTTAACTAAAAGAGTTCTTTCTGGACCAAGATCTAACTTTTTGCCAAATTTGGTGTAATTCCTTCCAGCAGTTCAGGCTGTAGCGATGTCAAAAAATTCCTATATAAATTAACATGGAGAAAAAGCATTTTGTGACCCGCCTTTTCCTCAGCCCTCACTTGACGATCCACCCCAAAATTTTCAAAACAGCAGCTGGTAATGTCAAACCCAACTGTACCACTAAAGAGGTAGCCTGTGTGGGGTAGTAGGCCTTACAGCAGTGAAAAATGAATGTAGCTGTTTGCCACTGCCAAGACATGTAAAACTTAAATGTACATGACCTGCCTTTAAATTACAGAGCACCCTGCCCTTAGGGTCACTTAGGGCCTATTTTAGGAGCGACTTATGTGTAATAAAAGGGAAGGTTAAGGCTTGGCAAGTGGTTTTCAAAGCCATATTGAAGTGGAAGAAAACTGCAGACACAGGCCCTGCAATGGCAGACCTGAGACCAGTTTTAAAGGCTGCTTGTGTGGGTGGCCCAACCATTGCTGCAGGTCCACTAGTAGCATTTAGAATACAGGCTCTGGGTATGTGGTATACCACTTTACAAGGGTCTTATGGGTAACCTAAATATGCCAATCCGGTATACACCATTGTCAACATGTTTAGGGGAGAAGTACATGCACTTAACCCCAACGACCCTCAGCAGCCAAGGGGACTTCATCCCCCAATCAGTGCTGCGCCAGGAGACCCTTTTGCTGAATGATTGAAAAAGTGGGCGGTGCCATAGACAAGGTCTCAGCAATCCTGCTGTGGGGGACTTACTTGTGGCAAAAAAGCGGTTCTTGATCCCAAACGACCCTCAGCAGCCAAGGGGACTTTGTTCACCAATCAGTAGTGTGTCAGGAGGTGCCTTTGCAGAGTGGTTCAGAAAGGGGGTGGGCCTCAGACGAGGTCTTATCAATCACGATGTGGGGGACTTACTTGTGGCAAGAATAGGGGTTATTGGCCCACAAAAACCCTCAGCAGCCAAGGGGACTTTATCCCCCATATAGTAGTTTGACAGGAAGCCCTTTGCAGAGTGGTTAAGAAAGGGGGAGGGGCCTCCAATGAAGTCTCAGCCATCACATTGTGGGGGACTTACAGGTGGCAACAATAGAGGTTCTTGGCCCCCAACGACCCTCAGCAGCCAAGGGGACTTCCTCCCCCAACCAGTAGTGTGTTAGGAGGCCTCTTCGCAGAGCGGTTCAGAAAGGGGGCGGGCCTCAGACATCGTGATTGCTGAAATCACGATGTGGGGGACTTACTTGTGGCAGGAATAGGAGTCCTTGGCCCACAACAACCCTCAGCAGCCAAGGCGACTTTTTCTCCCATCTAGTAGTTTGACAGGAAGCCCTTTGCAGAGGGGCTGAGAAAGGGGGAGAGGCCTCCGATGAAGTCTCAATCATCACACTGTGGCAACAATACAGGTTCTTGGCCCCCAATGACCCTCAGGAGCCAGGGGGACTTCATCCCCAACCAGTAGTGCTTTAGGAGGCCCCTTTGCAGAGTGGTTAAGAAAGGGGTGGGTCCTCCAATGAGGTCCCAGGAATCCAGCTGTGGGGGACTTACTTGTGGCAACAGTAGGGGTTATTTTCCCCCTATGACACTCAGCAGCCATGGGGACTTCATTCCCCAATCAGTAGTGTGTCGGAAGGTGCCTTTGCAAAGTGGTTCAGAAAGGGGGCAGGGCCTCAGACGAGGTTTCAGCAATCACGCTGTGGGGGACTTGCTTGTGGCAAAAATAGGGGTTCTGGGCCCCCAACGACCCTCAGTAGCCAAGGGGACTTCATCCCCAACCAGTAGTGTGCCAGGAGGCCCCTTTCAGAGTAGTTGAGAAAGGGGGCAGGGCCTCCTTTGAGGTCTCAGGAATCCCGCAGTTGGGCACTTACTTGTGGCAACAATAGGGGTTCTTTTTCCCAATGATCCTCAGCAGCCATGGGGACTTCGTTTCCCAATCAGTGGTGTGTCAGGAGGTGCCTTTGCAGAGTGGTTCAGAAAGCAGGCGGGCCTCAGAAAAGGTCTCAGCATTCATTCACGCTGTGGGGGACTTACTTGTGGCAAAAATAGGGGTACTGGGCCCTCAAAGACCCTAAGTAGCCAAGGAAACTTTATCCCCAACCAGTAGTGTGCCAGGAGGCCCCTTTTCAGAGTGGTTGAGAAAGTCAAGTCAAGTCAAGTCATAAAATTTGTATAGCGCACTACATACCCAGAGGGTTTCAAGGCGCTTAGGAGGAGGAGGAGGATTATTTGTCAAATATCCACGTTTTAAGCTGCTTTCTGAACGCTAGGTGGTTCTGGGTGAGGCGGAGGTAAGCGGGGAGTGAGTTCCATGTTTTAGCAGCCAGGTAAGAAAAGGATCTGCCTCCCATGGTGGTCTTGTTGATGCGAGGTATAGTGGCGAGGGCTTGGTCGGAAGAGCGTAGTTGGCGGGAGGGGGTGTAGAAGGACAGTCGAGAGTTGAGGCAGTCTGGTCCGATGTCGTAAAGTGATTTGTGTGCGTGGGTGAGCAGTCGGAAAGTGATCCTCTTATTGACGGGTAGCCAGTGGAGGTCTTTAAGGTGGCCAGAGATGTGTTCGTTGCGTGGGATGTCTAGTATGAGCCTGGCTGAGGCGTTTTGGATTCGTTGGAGTTTCTTCTGGAGTTTGGCGGTGGTACCTGCGTAGAGGGTGTTTCCGTAGTCCAGTCGGCTCGTGACCAGGGCGTGGGTGACTGTTTTCCTAGTTTCGGAGGGGATCCAGCGAAATGTTTTTCTGAGCATGCGAAGAATGTTGAAGCAGGAAGAGGATACGGCGTTGACTTGTTTGTTCATTGAGAGTGAAGAGTCCAGAATGACGCCAAGGTTCCGTGCGTGGTCTGTCGGGATGGGTGCTTTTCCGAGGGCTTCCGGCCACCAGGAGTCGTCCCAAGCAGAGGGGGATGTGCCTAGGATGAGGACTTCTGTTTTGTCTGAGTTCAGTTTCAGACGGCTTTGTTTCATCCATTCGGCGACTTCTTTCATTCCTTCGTGCAGGTTAGCTTTGGCGGCGCCGGGGTCATTGGTGAGTGAAAGGATCAGTTGAGTGTCGTCCGCATAAGAGATGATGTTGAGGTTGTGTTGGCGTGCGATGGCCGCGAGGGGGCTCATGTATATGTTGAAGAGGGTGGGACTGAGTGAGGATCCTTGAGGTACGCCGCAGATGACTTCAGAGGCCTCGGACTTGAATGGAGGAAGGCGGACTCTCTGGGTTCTACCGGTGAGGAACGAGGTGATCCATTCCAGTGCTTTTCCTTGGATTCCGATGTTATTGAGGCGTTGTAGAAGGGTGCTGTGGCAGACTGTGTCGAATGCTGCAGAGAGGTCGAGGAGGATGAGGGCGACTGTGTCTCCATTGTCCAGTAGAGTTCGAATGTCATCTGTTGCTGCGATGAGGGCGGTCTCGGTACTATGTTTTGCTCGGAAGCCAGATTGTGAGGGGTCGAGGGATTTGTTGGCTTCGAGGAAGGCGGCGAGCTGGTTGTTGACGGCTTTCTCGATGACTTTGGCCGGGAATGGAAGAAGCGAAATGGGGCGGTAATTTTTTAGTTCGGTGAGGTCTCAGGAATCCCGCTGTGGGGGACTTACTTGTGGTAACAGTAGGGGTTCTTTTCCCCCAATGACCCTCAGCAGCCATGGGGACTTGTTCTCCAATCAGTAGTGTGTTGGAAGGTGCCTTTGCAGAGTGGTTAGAAAGGGGGCAGGAACTCTGACAAGGTCTCAGCAATCCCAATGTGGGAGATTTACTTGTGGCAACAATAGCGGTTCTTGACCCCCAACGACTCTCAGCAGCCAAGGGGACTTCATCCCCAACCAGTGGTGCACCAGGAGACCCCTTTGCTGAGTGATTGAGACAGGGGGCGGGACCAGAGACAAGGTCTCTGCAATCCCACTGTGGGGGACTTGTGGCAACAATAGCGGTTCTTGACCTCAAACGACCCTCAGCAGCCAAGGGGGCTTTATCAAGTAACCAGTAGTGTGCCAGGAGGCCCTTTGCAGAGTGGTTGAGAAATGGGTGGGGCCTCCGATGAGGTCTCAGCCATCCCGCTGTGGGGGAATTACAAGTAACAACAATAGAGGTTTGTTGGACAGGCCACGTGAAGGGCCGCTCCCCCTCTGCCCGACCAGGCCCGAGCCCGGTCCCTCAAGTGTCACACACCACCACTTCACGTTTTCCGTCCCCTCCGGGACCCTTGCCTCTGAACATATCGACCTCGTGGGCCCGATCCACTACTGGCCCGCGCGCCCAGCCTGGGCGCCATCTTGGACACTCCGCCACGAGGCCGCATGGCCCCCGATCGACCCCAACCCTGGGCCTGGCCAGGCCTCAGACATCCCGGCACCACCATCCACCCAGGAGGTGAGCGGACTACTTGGCAGGTCAATGGGAGAAAGAGGTGTCGATGGCTCTCCCCCGCCAGGTGCCGCTCGCCCACAACCTCCCCGGGCGCTGGCTCCACCCCCCTGCTGGGTGTCTGGACTCCTTCATCCCGGACCCCCCGACCTCCAAGTGCGAGGGTCCGGACATCAAAGGGCACCAGCCCTATAACTGGGGCAGCTCCAGAGCAGGAGGGCAGTTGTATCCTGGAGTCGAGAGACGCAGTGAAGAACTCATCCTTGACGGACTACTGGCGCTGCCGTAGCCCTGCCTTGCGAACCATCGTCTTGCCTGCTGGCGCTGCCGTAACCTTCGTAACCTTCATCGTCGTCGGGACCTGCTGGCGTGGCCGCGGACCGTTTGTAACCACCACCTTCATCGGGACCTGCTGGCTCCGCCGCGGACCGTCGCTTCCTTCATCCATCTCGGGACCTGCTGGCTCCGCCGCGGCCCGATCATCTAGAACGCCGAGCTCGAGGATTGAGAGCTATTTTCATCTATTGGTAACAAGACTGTCCCGCTACCCTTTTCCCAATCCAGAGACCAGAACCGAGGGGACCCCTGAGTCCAGACCTCCTTGTACCATTTTACCGTACTTAAAGAATCGCTGATAAAGTATCGTTGAACCTTATCCTGGTGTGGTGTCCGTCTGTGGGGGGGAAGTTACTTGTCTGTACGATCGCTGGAGACGGCTCTCCCCGGAGACCTCTCCCCTTATCCTCGGCCGACCCTCCCGGTCCGTCTAACATTGGTGGCCAGCGGCGCGATCCGAATCACCGCATAATCGTACAGAGAGTAGCTCACCCCACGACGAAATCACGATGACAACCAAAGAAAGCGGATCCACCGAGAAATTTCAGATGGAGAAATTGGACGAGTACAGCCATCGTGAACTAAAACAATTCTGCATCGAACTAGGTATCGCTACCACCGGTCTAAGTACCAAAGACGATTTCAAGCATGCCCTAGAGTCCTGGGCAGAAACCGGGGCCGTTGGAACCACCGACCAAAACATCGCAGCAGTAGAAAAAAACACCACGGCCCCCGAGGAGCGAAGAACGGGTCTCTCGCAAGACGAGATCCAGGAACGAGAAAAAACACGACTACATGAACTAGAAATGGCCCGGCTCAAAATGGATGTTGAACTTAAGTTGGCCGAACAAAAACTGAGCTTAGAGCACCTGCGTCTCCGAGAAGAAAGAGAGGAAAAACAGAGACAAAGGGAGCTCGAGGAAAAGAAACTGGCGTATGAACACGAGCGCAAACTAGCTGAGATAGACTTACGCAAGCAGAACAAAGAATTAGGGGTGCCCGAGCAACCCCGCAACCCAGGGACAACAGAGAAAAAGGTACACATCCCCAAGGATGTCGTTCGAGAATACTTCCGGGAGGACGACATCCAGCAATGGTTCAAGGCCTACGAAATCGCTATGACCGCCCACCGGATCGATCGAAGCGACTGGGGAGCCGGTCTATGGGGGAGATTCCTCAATGAGGGCCGCGATGCCCTGCTACAGCTCCCGGACCATCAGATGACCTCCTATGACCACATGAAAGCTGCCCTCCTCACCCGCTATGGGCTCACACCCGAGATGTACCGTCAGAGGTTCCGAGACTGCACCCGCATCCCGGGTACAACTTGGGTGGATTACGTGAACTATTTTAGCCGAGCCTTCGAGGGCTGGATCAAAGGAAGCAATGTCACAACTTACGAACAACTCTTCAATCTCATGGTGTGGGAGCATCTATCAAACAATTGCTTCATTGAGCTCCGGCAGCACCTCCTCGACAGCAAATTGACTGATCCAAGGCAGCTCGCAGCCGAGGCTGACCGGTGGGAAATCACCAGAGTGGGCCGAAATGGATCCTATGAACAGAACCGGAACAACAACGGTCAGCACCGTCCCCGAGGAGGAGGAGGGGGCCAAGGGCGAGGACGAGACAACGCCCCGGTCGCCCCCGCTACCAGCACCACCCCCCCGGCCAACCGGGGCAGCACCCCGGCGCGACCGGGGTACAGAGCCAATGTCACGTGTCACCGATGCCAACGAGTCGGCCACTATGCAAACGACCCAAATTGCCCACAGTACCAGAGCCCAAGACCCCGCCAAGTGGCCGCTGCTGCCCTGGGGGAAGAACAGATCTCCGAGGAGCAGGAAGAATATGAGCAAGAGCATCCAGAATGGGAGCCAGCCGCCATGGCTTTAGCATGCTTAGGGGGGAAAGACATGGTCCCGCGGGTCCCCCTACCCGCTAACACCCGGAAGTACAGCCAATGGGTGAGCATCAATGAACGCCAGGCCGAAGCCCTCCGTGACACCGGGGCCAGTGTAACAGCCGTCCGCTGTCACCTGGTGACCCCAGAACAGTTCATACCAAACATTCTCTGCCCTGTCCGCTCAGCCGATAACTCGGAAAGTCTGTGTCGGATGGCCTGCGTCCCTTTCGAATGGGGAGGGGTCTCCGGCATGTTGAAAGTGACGGTCCGAGATGATGCTCCCGTAGACTGTCTCCTGGGAAATGACCTTGAAAGCTCTCCGTGGGCAGCCGTAGAACGAAGAGAACACCTGGGGATGTTAGGCATCCCGGACTGGGCGTGCGTCACCACCCGGTCCATGGCCGCCCGTGCCAATCCCCGACAAGAGGAACCCGAATGGCCGGCGCCTCCTCCCCCGGTCGCCCCAGTCGAAGACACCGACCGTGCCGTCCCCCCAGAACCAGCTCAACCTCCGGACCTCGCTGGCCTCGACCAGTGGCATCAAGAGGGGGGGCCCACACAGGAGCAGTTTCGCCAAGAGCAAAAGACCTGTCCCTCCCTCGAGGGACTCCGCCAACAAGCCCTCGCCCAGAGCGCAGGGGATACCTCCGGAACACATTGGATCTACTGGGACAATGATCTGCTATACAGTGAACAAAGGATCGCGGAGTTGGGGGCCAGCCGAGTGCTAGTGGTGCCCCTCCGTTTTAGAGACTTCTTGCTAAACCTGGCCCACGATGTCCCCCTGGCTGGACACCTGGGTCAGGATAAAACCTACAGCCGCCTAGTGACCCACTTCTTCTGGCCCAAAATGAGGAATGATGTACTCCAGCATTGCCGATCTTGCCCCACGTGCCAAGCCAGTGGAAAGAGCGGCCGCAAACTGAAAGCCCCCCTGCAACCATTTCCCGTGGTCACCACCCCGTTCGAGAGGGTCGGGATAGACATTGTGGGGCCCCTGGACCCCCGTACAAAACAAGGACATCGGTTCATCCTGGTACTGGTGGACCACGCCACCCGCTACCCCGAGGCTGTTCCCCTGCGAACTGTGACAGCCCCGGTGGTCGGCCGGGCCCTGATGGGGATCTTCTCCCGTGTGGGCTTCCCCCGAGAAGTCGTCAGCGACAGAGGCACGAACTTTATTTCCAAATATATGAAGTCCCTCTGGCAACAGTGTGGGGTCACCTACCGATTCACGACCCCCTATCACCCTCAAGGAAACGGACTCGTTGAGCGGTTCAACCGCACGCTCAAAGGGATGATTGGGGGGTTGGAAGAGCCCCTCCGTCGCCAGTGGGATGTGCTGCTGCCGTGCCTCCTCTTCGCATATCGAGAGGTCCCCCAGAAGTCCCTCGGCTTCAGCCCGTTTGAATTATTGTATGGACATCCCGTACGGGGGCCTCTCAGTCTCGTCAAGGAAGGCTGGGAAATGCCCCCTCTAAAGAACCCTCCAGATGTCTTCAAATACCTCCTAACACTCCGCAACCAGACCCGCCGGTTCAGAGAGCTGGCCAAAGCAAACTTGGAGGCCAGTCAAGAGGACATGAAAAAGTGGTATGACCAAAATGCCTCCTCCATCGAATTTGAACCTGGACAACAGGTATGGGTGATGTCCCCCACCGAACCCTGCGCCCTGCAAGACAAGTGGACGGGGCCCTTCAAAGTAGTCGAGCGCAAGGGTCCTGTCACCTATCTCATCGACATGGAATCTTCACGGAACCCCCTCCGAGTCCTCCACGCTAATAGGCTGAAACCCCACTTTGTGCGTTCCGAACTCAGCCTCCTGATGGCCACAGACAATGGAGCCGAAGAAGACTCCGAACCCCTCCCTGACCTCCTACGGACTCGGGAGAAAGATGGCTCCGTGGATGGGGTCCGACTCTCGGAGGCCCTCACCCTGGAACAACGCCAAGAATGTCGAGACCTTCTGTTGCAGTTCGCCGGCCTGTTTTCCCTCACCCCAGGTGTCACTTCCTGGTGTGTGCACGACATGGACACGGGGGACAGCCCCCCTATCCGCCACCGGGCCTACCGCGTACCAGATCGGGTACGGGCCTGCATCCAGGAAGAAGTAACCAAAATGCTCACACTCGGGGTCATTGAGCCCTCAGACAGCCCCTGGGCCAGCCCAGTAGTACTGGTCCCCAAAGCAGCCACTCCCGGCACCACACCGGAACTCCGGTTCTGCGTCGACTACCGGGGCTTGAATGCGGTCACCAGAACAGACGCACATCCCATCCCCCGGGCGGATGAACTAATCGACCGCATGGGAGCTGCCCGCTACCTCAGCATTTTCGACTTGACGGCGGGCTACTGGCAGATCGGCCTCACACCCCGGGCCCAAGAGCGATCTGCATTTTCCACTCCTGATGGCCATTATCATTTCAAGGTCATGCCCTTCGGCATGAAGAATGCCCCAGCAACATTTCAGCGGCTCGTCAACCAGGTCTTGGCCGGGCTCGAAGGATTCAGCGCCGCCTACCTAGACGACATCGCTGTGTACAGCCACCATTGGTCCGACCACCTCCACCACCTCCGAGCGGTGCTACAGGCCCTTCAGCGAGCTGGCCTCACGATCAAGGCCAGCAAATGCCAAATTGGTCAGGGGTCCGTAACCTACCTCGGACACCAGGTGGGAAGCGGCCTGGTGGCCCCTCTGCAGCTCAAGATTGCCGCCATCCAGTCCTGGCAGCCCCCCATCACCCAGACCGAGGTACGCGCCTTTCTGGGACTCACGGGCTATTACAGACGGTTCGTGAAAGACTATGGTACCATAGTGGGGCCCCTCACAGAGCTCACGTCCAAAAATCAACCCAAGAAGGTCAACTGGACCCCAGATTGTCAAACAGCCTTCGAACAACTGAAGGCCGCCATGTGCTCCGCCCCTGTGCTCCAGGCCCCCGACTACAGCCGGGAATTCGTCGTCCAGACGGATGCCTCCGACCACGGCATTGGGGCGGTCCTGTCTCAATTGAACACTGAAGGCCTTGATCAGCCAGTGGCCTTCATCAGCAGGCGACTCCTACCTCGAGAACAACGCTGGAGCACCATCGAGAGGGAGGCCTTCGCCATGGTATGGGCCCTCAAAAAGCTCCGGCCCTACCTCTTTGGCACACACTTCCGGGTGCAGACCGACCATCGACCCCTGCAGTGGCTGATGCAGATGCGGGGGGAGAACCCAAAACTACTACGTTGGTCCATCTCCCTACAAGGGATGGACTTCACTGTTGAACACCGGCCTGGGCCAGATCACGCCAACGCGGACGGCCTGTCCCGGTTTTTCCGCCTCGACGAGGAGAGTCCCCAAGAGGATGGGTGACTCTCCCCGCCTTCAGCTGGGGGGGACGCATGTTGGACAGGCCACGTGAAGGGCCGCTCCCCCTCTGCCCGACCAGGCCCGAGCCCGGTCCCTCAAGTGTCACACACCACCACTTCACGTTTTCCGTCCCCTCCGGGACCCTTGCCTCTGAACATATCGACCTCGTGGGCCCGATCCACTACTGGCCCGCGCGCCCAGCCTGGGCGCCATCTTGGACACTCCGCCACGAGGCCGCATGGCCCCCGATCGACCCCAACCCTGGGCCTGGCCAGGCCTCAGACATCCCGGCACCACCATCCACCCAGGAGGTGAGCGGACTACTTGGCAGGTCAATGGGAGAAAGAGGTGTCGATGGCTCTCCCCCGCCAGGTGCCGCTCGCCCACAACCTCCCCGGGCGCTGGCTCCACCCCCCTGCTGGGTGTCTGGACTCCTTCATCCCGGACCCCCCGACCTCCAAGTGCGAGGGTCCGGACATCAAAGGGCACCAGCCCTATAACTGGGGCAGCTCCAGAGCAGGAGGGCAGTTGTATCCTGGAGTCGAGAGACGCAGTGAAGAACTCATCCTTGACGGACTACTGGCGCTGCCGTAGCCCTGCCTTGCGAACCATCGTCTTGCCTGCTGGCGCTGCCGTAACCTTCGTAACCTTCATCGTCGTCGGGACCTGCTGGCGTGGCCGCGGACCGTTTGTAACCACCACCTTCATCGGGACCTGCTGGCTCCGCCGCGGACCGTCGCTTCCTTCATCCATCTCGGGACCTGCTGGCTCCGCCGCGGCCCGATCATCTAGAACGCCGAGCTCGAGGATTGAGAGCTATTTTCATCTATTGGTAACAAGACTGTCCCGCTACCCTTTTCCCAATCCAGAGACCAGAACCGAGGGGACCCCTGAGTCCAGACCTCCTTGTACCATTTTACCGTACTTAAAGAATCGCTGATAAAGTATCGTTGAACCTTATCCTGGTGTGGTGTCCGTCTGTGGGGGGGAAGTTACTTGTCTGTACGATCGCTGGAGACGGCTCTCCCCGGAGACCTCTCCCCTTATCCTCGGCCGACCCTCCCGGTCCGTCTAACAAGGTTCTTTGCTCCCAACGACCCTCAGCAGCCAAGGAGACTTCATTCCCCAACCAGTAGTGTGTCAGGGGCTCCCTGTGCAGAGTGGGTGAGAAAGGGGGCGGGCTTCCTATGAGGTATCAGCAATCACACTGTGGAGGACTTACTTGTGCCAACAATAGGGGTTGTTGGCCCCCCAACGACCCTCAGCAGCCAAGGGGGCTTCTTTCCCCTACCAGGAGTGTGCCAGGATGCCCCTGGCACAGTGGTTGAGAAACAGGTGGGGGCCTCCCACAGGCCTCCGCAATTCTGCTGTGGGGGACCATAACACAAAGATAAGCCCCAGTAGGTGGTGGTCTCTGCGGCTTAAAAGAGCCTCATGTTAGAGGCCCTGTGCGCCACTCTCCTTTTTAGGTCGAGCCTAGCGCAGCCCACATGCTTTGCTCCATGGTAAGCTTCTTGTGAGGGCTCAAAAATTCTCCATTTGGGTCGTACTCCTCCCACACATCTGATTGGCCTTTGCGTGTGTCTTTCAATAATGAAAGCACACAAATGGCCAATGGCAAGTGCATGTCCCACCTCTTCTTCAAATGTTCACTCCCACAGCGTTTTGCTCTCAGGAGCGAGCAGCGCTGCGCAGGTTGCCAGCTGCATACCTCCCTCATCGTGGATCAGGTTACTAATTAGGAGCGTGCGCTCCATGTTTGCACCCCTCCCACTCTTCTTTGTTTGTTCTTTGTAGCGTGGTCAGGTTTCACATTAGGGACCGCGGACTGCACTTGCTGAAAGTGACAATGTATTCCGACAGTGTGACCTTTACTTTCAGTTCATAAATGGCACAGAGAGTAAAGACAGAAAAGCAGCCCAGCCATGCCGGTCCACTTTTCTACCCGTTGTAACCTCTATACTATCTATAAACACCAATTTCATCACATTTCTCAAAGAGGCACACGTTTTGGGGTTCACAAGGCTTTTGCATGTTTACATCGTTTTCATCCCATCATGTGTTTTATTTATCTTTTGATGATTCCTCATCTAGTTGTGAGTTCCCTTCTAGTTGTGTTTCTTTCATTGTACCTCCTGCTGTGGATCCTTATTAAGGTTCTCTTGAAATATGGTTGGATGTCTGCCAACAGGGGCGGTTGTTACCACTCTCTCGCTTATCCTACTAATTTGCGTTCATACTTGCTTCCTGTACTTCATTGTTTTGCCTGTTGTCGGTTCCCTCAGTCGTTCATGTTATACTTGTCTCTGACTATGCTCTTTATTCCTTGTGGACTGCCCTTGTCTAAATGTACCTTCGTTTTCCCACTGTATATGACAGCACAACACTTCTTCCCAGGTGTAGTGGTATTTGTATCTTCTACGGTTCTTGAGCAAAATTACTGGTTTGCCTGGTGCTAGTTTCAATGAGACTCCAAGTCGCATGGAGATTATTAAGTTATGCTCCACATATCTTATTTTTGACGCTGCTCCGTTCTGTGACCCAGAGAGTCCAGCCCAGGTATCCCACTCTCTCACTGTCTATCTCTCTCTCACTGACTGACTCTCTGACTCTCTCTCTCTCTCACTGACTGACTCTCTCACTCTCTGACTCTCTCTCACTAACTGACTCTGACTCTCTCTCTCTCACTGACGGACTCTCTCTCTCACTGACTGACTCTCTGACTCTCTCTCTGTCTCTCACTGACGGACTCTCTCCCACTGACTGACTGACTCTCTCACTCTGTCTCACTGACTGACTAACTAACTGACTGACTGACTCTCTCACTGACTGACTGACTCACTCATTCTCCAAATCCCTCTCTCACTGACTGACTTACTCACTCTCTCACTGACTGACTGATTCTCTCACTGACTGACTGACTCTCTCACTCTGTCTCACTGACTGACTAACTAACTGACTGACTGACTCTCTCACTGACTGACTGACTCACTCATTCTCCAAATCCCTCTCTCACTGACTGACTTACTCACTCTCTCACTGACTGACTTATTCTCTCACTGACTGACTGACTGACTCTCTCACTCTCTCTCCTTCTGACTGACTGACTCTCTCACTGACTGATTGACTCACTGACTGACTCACACTGACGGACTGACTGACTCACTGACTGACACTCTCTCACTGACTGACTCTCTCACCGAAAGACTGACTGACTGCCTCACTCTCTCTCTCTGGCTGACTGGCAGCCTGACTCTCTCACTGACTGACTGACTGACAGACTGACTAACTGTTTGTCTCTCTCGCTCTCTCTCTCTTTCACTGACTGACTCTCTCTCTCACTGACTGACTCTCTGACTCTGTCTCACTGAAAGACTGATTGACTGACTCTCACTCTCTCTCTCTGACTGACTAACTGTCTGACTCTCTTTCATTGACTGACTCTCTTACTCTCTCTCACTTACTGACTTTCTCTCTCTCTCACTGACTGACTCTCTCACTCTGTCTCACTGACTGAATGACTCTCTCACTGACTGACTGATTCTCACTCTCTCTCTCCCTGACTGACGGAATCTCTCAATCTTTCTCGCACAACCTGACTGACTCTCTTACTCTCTCACTGACTGACTAACTATCACTGTCTCTCTGACTGACTGACTCTCTCACTCTCTCTCCCACTGACTGACTGACTGATTCTCTCACTGACTCACTAACTGACTGACGGACTCTCTCACTCTCTCTCTCTTTCACTGACTGATTCTCTCACTGACTGACTGACAGACTGACTAACTGTCTGACTTTCTCTGTCACTGACTGACTCTCGGACTCTCTCTCACTGACTGACTCTCTGACTCTCTCTCACTGACTAACTCTATCGCTCACTGACTGACTCTCGTACTTTCTCTCACTGACTGACTCTCTCTCTCACTGACTGACTCTCTCACTCTCTAACTCTCACTGACTGACTCTCTGACTCTCTCTCTCTCACTGACTGACTTACTCTCTCACTGACTGACTGATTCCCTCACTGATTGAGTGACTCTCTCACTCTCTCTCTCTGATTGACTGACTCTCTCACTGACTGATTGACTCCCTGACTGACACTCTCTCACTGACTGACTAACTGTCTGACTCTGTCTCTCTCTCTCTCTCTCTCTCTCTCTCACTGACTCTATCTCTCACTGACTGACTCTCTGACTCTGTCTCCCTGAAAGACTTATTGATTGACTCTTGCTCTCTCTGACTGACTGACAGACTGACTCTCTCACTGACTGACTGACTGACTAACTGTCTGACTCTCTCTCTCATTGACTGACTCTTACTCTCTCTCATTGACTGACTCTCTTACTTTCTCTCACTGACTGACTCTCTCTCTCACTGACTGACTCTCTCTGACTCTCTCTCACTGACTGACTCTGACTCTCTCGCTCTCACTGACGGACTCTCTGACTCTCTCTCTCTCTCACTGACTAACTAACTGACTGACTGACTCTCTGACTGACTCTCTCACTGACTGACTGACTCACTCATTCTCCCAATCCCTCTCTCACTGACTGACTTACTCTCTCACTCTCTCACTGACTGACTGATTTTCTCACTGACTGACTTACTGACTCTTTCACTCTCTCTCTCTCCCTCTCTCTCTCTGACTGACTCTCTCACTGACTGATTGACTCACTGACTGACTCTCACTGATTGACTGACTGACTCTCACTGACTGACTCACTGACTGACACTCTCTCACTGATTGACTGACTCTCTCACTCTCTCACTGAAAGACTGACTGACTGACTCTCACTCTCTCTCTCTGGCTGACTGACAGCCTTACTCTCTCACTGACTGACTGACAGACTGACTAACTGTCTGTCTCTCTCTCTCTCACTGACTCTCTCTCTCACTCTCGCTCTCACTCACTGACTCTCTGACTCTGTCTCACTGAAAGACTGATTGACTGACTCTCATTCTCTCTCTCTCTGACTGACAGACTGACAGACTGACTAACTGTCTGACTCTCTCTCTCATTGACTGACTCTCTTACTCTCTCTCATTGACTGACTCTCACTCTGTCTCACTGACTGACTGACTCTCTCACTGACTGACTGATTCTCACTCTCTCTCTCGCTGACTGACTGACTGACAGAATATCTCAATCTCTCTCACACAACCTGACTGACTCTCCCACTCTCTCACTGACTGACTAGCACTGTCTCTCTGACTGACTGACTCTCTCACTCTCTATCACTGACTGACTGACTAACTGATTGACTGACTCTCTCACTGACTGACTCTCTCACTCTCTCACTGACTGACTGACTAACAGACTGACTGACTCTCTCACTGACTGACTGACAAACTGTCTGACTCTCTCTGTCACTGACTGACTCTCTGACTCTCTCTCACTGACTGACTGACAGACTGACTAACTGTCTGACTCTCTCTGTCACTGACTGACTCTCTGACTCTCTCTCACTGACTGACTGACAGACTGACTAACTGTCTGACTCTCTCTGTCACTGACTGACCCTCTGACTCTCTCTCAATGACTAACTGACTCTCTGACTCTCTCTCTCACTGACTAACTCTCTCTCTCACTGACTGACTCTCTTACTCTCTCTCACTGACTGACTCTCTCTCTCTCACTGACTGACTCTCCCACTCTGTCTCACTGACTGACTGACTGACTGACTCTCTCACTGACTGCCTGACTGACTACGGACTGACTGACTTTCTCATTGTCTCACTGACTGACTGACTGGATCTCTCACTCACTCTCTCACTGACTGACTGACTCTCTCACTCTCTCTCTCTCTCACTGACTGACTGACTCTCTCACTCTCTCACTGACTTACTGATTCTCACTGACTCTAAGACTCTCACTCTCTCTCTCTCTCTCTCTCTCTTTCTCTGGCTGACAGACTGATTCACTGATTGACTCTCTCACTCTCACTGACTCACTCACTCACTCACTGACTCTCTCTCTCTCTCTCACTGACTGGCACTCTCCCACTCTCTCTCTCACTGACTGACTGACTGACTTACTCCCTCACTCTCTCTCTGACTGACTGACTGACTGACTGACTCTCACTGACTGACTGACACTTTCACTGACTGACTGACTGACTCTCTCTCACTGACTGACTGACTGACTCTCACTGACTGACTGACTCTCACACTCTCTCTCTCTTACTGACTGACTCTCTCACTGTCTGACTCTCTCTCTCACTAGCTGACTCTCTGACTCTCTCTCACTGACTGACTCTCTCTCTGACTGACTCCCTCTCACTGACTGACTCTCTCACTCTCTCTCACTTATTGACTGACTCTCTCACTGACTGATGTACTGACTCTCTCTCTCACTGACTGACTGACTCTCTCACTGACTGGCTGACTGACTGACTAACACTCTCTCACTCTCTCACTGACTGACTCTCTCACTGACTCCCTGACTGACTGACCAACTGACTCTCTCTCTCTCTCTCACTGACTGATTAAGAAACTGACTCTCCCACTGACTGACTCTCTCACTGACTGTTATACAGGTACTATTTCCCAACTTTCACCCTCCTGTTATTTATGCCCCCCATAACAAAAAAACCCCATAACAAGCAACCATTGGGACAGGCAGATAGAAGTTGCCATCGTTGAAAAAACAAAAAAAACTTAAAACATTATTTATTGTTAATACTTTTATAATATGGTCGTTCAGTTGTACATAATGCTTTCTTGGTCATTATAAGGTAAAAAAAATGCTTCAGACACTTCTTTATTATAACATTTCAGCATGCTGCAGACTTCTGTACAGCACAGCTTAAAGACATAGACAAAGTCAATATCTCTGGCTAAACACCTATAAGGTATCAAAGGTGAGACCTATTGGCTATGCGAGTGCTTGTTTAAATTCTGCATGTCCCCAGAACTTGTCCCTCCCGGGGGCTAAACATTAGAGATGCACAGAAGTCCACACTTATTTTTTTTCAGTGGGAACCGCGGATCCAGCATGACACCTGCAGAAAAAAAGAATGCTGTTTTGTTCCAGGCAGCGTTTCCCCCAAGAGTACCTACCCTGCTCCCTTATCTTTAAAAATAAAATAAAAAATTGTGGGACTCAGCTGAAGCCAAGTCCCAAGATGACTTCCAACACTTCCTGTTTGAAGTGTTGGAAGCCAATTGCATTTCAGCATGGGAACTATCGGATTCTCATAGGATCCACATCCCTATATTTACAGATTTGGATTTCCGTTAATATTTCCAATATCCATGCACAGATTTATACCATTTTACAAAAAGGTAGCTTTCTGGACCAAAAGCTATCTTTCTTCCAGATTTGGTGTAATTCTCTTTAGCAGTTTGGGCTGTGGCTGTGTCTAAAATTCCTAAGAGAAATTGCATAGGGAAAACTCATTTTGGGACCCCTCCCTTCTTCTTGGCCCCCACTTGACAGATCACCACAAAACTGTCAAGACAGCAACTGAAGTGAGCGTCATAACTATAACTACCTACTTTTAAGGGCCGGGAAGCCTCAGTTTGCTGCTAGGCAGCTCCTTTATAATAAAAATGTGCTTTGGTGTGCTTTTTTCTGTCGTTTAATTTACTGTAGAAGATATTCATCCACCATGACAGAATGGAAAAAAAATATTAAAACAAAAAACAAAATGGCCGCTACATCATTCATCATGCATTTGCATGCATGGTGACGCTAGGGCCTCTATAGAGTCATGATGCGTACTCCTGCATGCTTCTGTAATAACACACATTTTTTAATGTTTGCTGGTGTTGTTCATTATCAGCAATGTGGCAATAACCAATGTATTTATTTTAGTCAATGCTGAACAGCATCAGCTAACAGGCCATAGCCAAAGTCAATAGGTTCCGTATTGGCAAAAAAGATGAGTCCTCTTGAATTTTGTCCATGATATTTTAGAATGTGGTTAAAACACACAGATACCCAAAGACTGTTTTAATAGTGATTGCTTGATGTAGACATGAAATGTTTTCGTTTTGACATAGTGGTGCTTGTCCATTAGCCTGAACTATGAAAAATTGTCCGAGCGGTTTTACAAATAAACTACACTGCAGGAGTAGCCGGACCATCACATATGCTTGTTATTCCAAAAGAGTGTGCGGCATTGCCCATAGCCACAAGCAAGGTATGCAGATTATAATGTATGTAAATATCTTTGCCACTGAAGGTAAGTCTTGAATACTTGTTCTGGTGAGCCCCCACAGTGCGGGGTACCATGCAGAATTAAACCAAGATACAGGGGATAATTGCAGGAAGATGGGATTCACTCATGCACAGGGGATTTTTATTTTATTTATTTATTTATCTTATAGTTTTATAGAGCGCAAACCAGACCCATGAGGGTATCAGAGTGCTTTACAGGATTAAGGTTAGTATACAAAGCTTTAGGAAGGGAGGGGTCAATTGGGTAAAATAGGGGATACATTATACAAGTGAAGCACGCAGTCTAAAGTCCCGGCTACATGTGGGATAAAAATTAAAACAAGATAGCTACATTATACAAGAAGGCAATCAGTCTCAACTCTTGGGCGGATGCCCAGGAGTGCAGGAATAGGTATCATCCTTAGAAGCCGTGGATAATGCCGAGGTGGAGGGTGGAACATGTCGCTGAGGTGATTGTAATGTATTCATTAAACGAGGTAAAGCACAAGTCAGCCCACAAGGTGGCAGCGCTCTTGCTGTGAAATGTCCTTTGTCATATCTTTGAAGTTGATCTGGAAGTTTACCTACTCTCACCAAGCTTGATGGAATAACAGCATTAGGAATAATGGTTGGTCCAGCAGTGCATCTGTGTATCTGCCAATATCTGCAGGAGCTTGCCTGTGTAACACTGTACATCCTTGTTCCATTGTGCGCATAAGACCGTATAACTAAATACCTCTCTTCTTTGTTCTGAATACATTCTGAGGTGTACATCAGTGGTAAACTCTATTTCTGTCTACATTATGGGTGTGGAACTGTGTGCTGTGTATGTGGGTGCCCTTCTGCAAGTACAGAATTAGTCTAGTCTTGCTTGTTTGCTCTTGGCCAGCATTTCTCTTGTGATTCGGAATTAGTTGACATGGTTTTATGGCAGAAAAACATTAGAATACAGCATTTAGACATTATTCTGACAAGGTAATCTGGTACAACACCGTTAAAGTTGTTGCAGACTAGCTTATCACTTTGGTAAATGCTAAATTCTACGATTAGGATGGTTGTATGCTCTCATCTGATTTGTGATCTCAGTCACAGGCCTCTGTACTTAGTTGTTGATTGTACCTATATTCTTTCAGGTTGGCTGATACTATCAGTTTCTGACCTCATTAAGGTTTTGATTGTCTCTGTCCCTGAGGCTTAGATTGGTGATCACAATTTCGTGCCTATTTCTTTGGGAATCGTTCCTAATGATTGTTCTCTTTATTTGGTTGGTTTATTCTGTCCCTGTGTGTTTCTTTGGTGAATAATGTTAGTCTTTGGTCTTTCTCCCTGCTTTCCGAGTGCAGTTGTATGTGTCTGGCCTCTTTGCATAATAGGTGAATGCTATTAGTTCTAATTTTTCTGTGATTGATTTGATGTGGTCAGCTCCTATTAATTTCTGTTTCTTTCTGTAAAAACTTGATGTATTTTTATTTGGGTGATGTGTTACTCAGCCCTTGACCTCGAGAAGTGTGGCTCAATGATTAGAGCGGCAGACCCTGATGCAAAGGTCTAGCCCGGGACCAGGGTTCAATTCTCTGCCCTGGCGGGTCTTGGGCTCAAAATTCCACGAGCCTGATAATTCTTGCCTCGGTGCCTATTCCAATCATGGAGTCCCACTTTGCAACTCTGGGCAATAGTTTGCTTAATCTCCACAACGGCCCCCGCAACGCTAAGGATGCCTGGCCTCCACCTTGGGGGTGCCCAGGAGTGGATGTCTCACAGGGAAAGCCAGGATGGGTTCCACAGCGGTATTCGTACAAGCGCCTTGAGACCCTTGCGGGTGAGTAGTGCGCTATACAAGTATCAATTTACAATTCTTTAGATGATTAATGCTGTTGTTCCCTGGCACTTTTTGTTATTTGCCTGACACTTTCAGTCCCTGGCCTCTTTGGATGCTATTGGCCTCTGGCCTCTTTTTTTTGATTGGTTGATGTGGTCAGATTCTGGAGTTTTTCTTTGAAACTTTTAATGCTGTCAGTTTCTGCCATTTTTTATTCTTTCTTTATCAGCTGTATGTTCAATTCAATTCAAAACAACTTTATTCGGTTTTTCATATTTGTAGAAACACCATAAAAGTTCATGAAAATACACTTTACACACTTATCACAATTTAAAAATTTGTTAAAATTTGAAATTTAAAATATAGTATTTACTATTCAGTAAAAAGACAGTTTGAATAAAAAATCTCAATACATAAAATTATGACCATATCATACAGTTTTTACGATGTCTTCATCAGTTCTCGATTTAACAAACAAGAGGATTTATCTTTTCAGAGATTTGAGCGATGGCGGATACAGAATTTAAGAAATCGCACCATCGCTTTTGCTATTTTTTCATTTTCGAGATACTGAAGCGCCAAATATGCTGGGCGACATTGGCGCAAGCCCCAGATTTTCAGTATGGGCAATAACCAATACTTTTGTGGTTCTAAATAGAATTTACAGAATAGAGTTGTGTGTATAGTCGATTGTAACGAAACAGAGTCGCAAGGACATGGGATTGATTTTGATGTCCAATTGTTTTGAGTGGGAAAAGATACCATTAAATGAAACATATTAAATCTGAAACGTGTCAGCAACAATTTTTCAAATTGGGTTAGGCTGTACTTCAAATAAGGTTCAATGGAAAACACAGTCTGAGCTAATAAGCCCTGTTGAACAGATGGTTTCTCTATCTCGCTTAGCAGGCTTATCTGAAGCAAATGTGCCAGACATGCTTTTTTTAAATCCGCCTTAGAGATCTCAGTTAGCGTTAGCGGTTGTACGAAAAACTTTTCGTACCCTAAGTCTGTTAATAGAGATTTGACATATGTTAACCATTTAATCTTCCCACAATGATCAAGTGTCAGAATATCTTGTATAATTGATCTTGTTAGATGGCATTGTTCAGTTATCCAAAAAGCTGTATGTTATTAGTCAGTACTTGGTCTGTTCCTTTGATTTGTTGATGCTCTCGGTCTGCTTCTTTGTTTAGTTGATGGTGGCACGCCTGGACATTTTCCTTTGATTGACAGATTGTCAGATGCTATGTTAGAAGCAAAAGCAGGTGCAACCTTGACAACTGCGTCTAAGGTGGAACCTGGAATGTGGGGGTTTTGACAGTTGCTGTCCGGTGCCTGTCCTGTCGATTGGCTGTATCTTTACTGCATAAATACTCACAGTTCCCAATGTCATGGCTCTTTGGACTTTTTATTGGTGATGACTGGACAAGAACCTAAAGCAGGACAGGCAATCTTTGGTGCACAGCTAAAGTGTTATTCGGTGTGTGGGAACAGATTGGACATTTTTCCTTGCTTGCAGAGTTGCTGGATGCTGTCGTTTTTCCCGCTCATTCCCGGGGACTATCAGTTTTCCCTCCAAATTTCCCCTTGGCTCTGTGCTAAGACCTGTATGTTAAGCAGTGCACCCGAGCCACCATTTTGTGTTAATAAGTCTGTGAAACCAGCCCCTCCTCCCCCCCCCAGCAACAGGGATATTCTACATCAGCGGGTGCACTGAGGCAGCAGTGATAACTTCTTTGTGCTGTTTAAACTGTGTTTAATTGGGACTGTGCACTTCATTTTTTGGCCAGGAGAGGGGGTAAAGTTTTATACAAACACTATTGTCAGAGGACAAGTTAGGCCTTTACCTGCAGAAGTCCGAAGTGTGTAGCCTGTCTGTCTCCTAGGAGATTTCTGAACAAGGGAAGCAGCTCCCAACTCCCTGGCCAGCAAAACTTGTCTGAGGATGCTGTGACCTTATATAGTCTGCTAGTGGTTGGTACATGTGTACACTGATTGTGTTTGTATCTGGTGTTTCTATTGGATTAGGGTTAGTGTCCTCATTGGTTGGGTATTTGAGTCTTCTGATTGGTTTCTTGCCTGCGACTCAATCAACGTAGGGTTGGGACTAGGGCCAGGGTTGAGATTTCTATTGGAAGTAGGGACTAGCGCTTGCAGTGTGATTGGTTGTTGGGACTAGGGCTAGGGTTAGTCTTTTAATTAGAAGTAGCAATTAGGGTTTCTGGTGTTAATGGCTGCTGGACTAGGTGTGGGACTGAGCGTAGGTTTAGAATTTCTATTGGAAGTGTGGACCAGGTCTTTCTGTGCCATTGGTTGCTTGGACTTGGGACTACTGGTTTGGCTGAGGCCTCTGTTGGACGTAGAGATCAGGGTCTTTGAAAGTTATTGGGTGCTTGGACTAGGGTTAAGATTGTATGTAATGTCCTGGTCTCCTATTGGTTCTAGATTTTAGGGCTAGTGTTGTGATTGAATAGGGTTAGGACTAGGGTTCCCATTAGCTGAACAGGTCACCTGATTACTAGGGTTATAAAAGCCAAGGCTTAGGGCATCTCGGCCAGAGTGTCTAGGCTAAGGGTGGAGAGGACAAAGGCAATTAGCTGTTTGAGCCTGTTCGAGACTGATCGGGACTAGGGCCAGAAATGCTGCCCATGTTCGCATTCAGTATTAGCCACCCCACACGATCCACAGACATAGTAACACATTCACATCAAATGTACACCACAAACAACCCTATGCACAGACCAATGTACCAGCATGCACTACAAACCCAACCAAACCACATCTATACACCCTTCTATCCCAACTACCACACATGCCCACCATTACCTACAAACAGTACACAACTCTATCCTATACCTCTAACCAATCCACTCACCACTAAAACAACCCCATTCAACACCATACATAACTACATCCCATCCAGGCACACACTCCCTCCTCTAATTACACCTAACAGACAACCTTTTATCACTAACAAACATTGATTTATCTTTCCAGCACTTGTCCAACCAACACCCTCCTCTCCCTACTAACATAATAACACTAACGCATAACACACACACTGCATACCACCATACTTTTAACTCTTGCAACAAACTAGTCTAAGACAAACACTCTTACCTCTACTTCATTCCCTCCTACACATAACATACACTCTACTCATAAGTACATCACCACCGCCTCTACCTCACAACCTCCTCTCACAAACAATACTATACAACCAAATCCATTGCATGAAACAAATACACCAGCACCCCTTTTCACTACTCCTCAAAAACAAAACATATCAAGTCAAGTCAAGTTTAAATTTGTATAGCGCACTACTCACCCAGAGGGTCTCAAGGCGCTTGAGGGAGGGGGGAGCTTTATTTATCAAATATCCAAGTTTTTAGTTGTTTTCTGAAGGAGAGGTGGTTCTGTGTAAGGGGGAGGTGGGTGGGGAGAGAATTCCAGGTCTTGGCCGCTAAGTAGGAGAAGGATCTTCCCCCTATGGTGGATCTTTGGATGCGTGGAATTGCGGCGAGGGCTTGATTGGACGATCGAAGTTGGCGGGTGGGGGTGTAAAAGGACAGGCGAGTGTTGAGGTATTCGGGTCCTAGGACGTAGAGGGCTTTGTCTTCGAGGGTCAGGAGGCGGAACGTTATTCTCTTGTTGACGGGGAGCCAGTGGAGGTCTTTCAGGTGACCTGAAATGTGAGCTTGGCGGGGGATGTCAAGGATGAGTCTGGCTGAGGCGTTTTGGATGCGTTGGAGTTTTTTCTGTAGTTTGGCTGTGGTTCCGGCGTAAAGGGTGTTTCCGTAGTCCAGTCGGCTTGTGACCAGTGCATGGGTGACCGTCTTTCTTGTTTCGGTGGGGATCCAACGGAAGATTTTTTTGAGCATACGTAGTATGTTGAAGCATGATGATGAGACGGCGTTGACTTGTCTGGTCATCGTGAGGGAGGAGTCCAGAATGAAGCCCAGGTTACGTGCGTGGTCCGTTGGTATGGGTGCGGTTCCCAGGGCCAGTGGCCACCATGAGTCGTCCCAGGCAGAGGGGGATGATCCTAAGATGAGGACTTCCGTTTTGTCCGAGTTCAGTTTTAAACGGCTGTTCTTCATCCACTCGGCTACTTCTTTCATCCCTTCGTGTAGGTTGGATTTGGTGGTGTTTGGGTCATTGGTGATGGAGAGGATCAGCTGGGTGTCGTCTGCGTAGGAGATAATGTTGAGGTTGTGTTGGCGCGCAATGGATGCGAGGGGACTCATGTATACGTTGAAGAGGGTGGGACTGAGTGAAGATCCTTGGGGTACGCCGCAGATGACTTCGGTGGCATCTGATCTAAAAGGGGGAGGCGGACTCTCTGGGTTCTTCCGGCGAGGAACGAGATTATCCAGTCCAATGCTTTTCCTTGTATTCCGACGTTGCTGAGGCGTTGTATAAGGGTGCTATGACAGACTGTGTCGAAGGCTGCGGAGAGGTCAAGTAGGATGAGGGCAGCAGTTTCTCCGTTGTCTAGTAGAGTTCGAATGTCGTCTGTTGCTGCGATGAGGGCGGTCTCGGTGCTGTGTTTGGCTCGGAAGCCGGACTTTGAAGGGTCGAGGGATTTGTTGGATTCGAGGAAGGCGGCGAGTTGGCTGTTGATGGCTTTCTCAATGACTTTGGCAGGGAAAGGGAGGAGCAAAATGGGGCGGTAGTTCTTAAGTTCAGTGGGGTCCTCTGTAGGTTTATTCAAGAGGGCGCTGAGTTCGGCATGTTTCCAGCTTTCCGGGAAGGTAGCGGAGTTGAGGGAGCAGTTGATGACGTCTCTGAGATGGGGTGCGATAATGGAGTCTGCTTTGTTGAAAATGTGGTGGGGACATGGGTCGGTTGGCAATCCTGAGTGAATGGTGTTCATCAGGCGGATGGTGTCTTCAGTGGTGATTGGGTTCCAGGCGCAAAGGTTGTTGGAGGGGGTTTTTAGTTCGGAGGTGGGTGGGGTGGACTGGTCTCCAAAGCTGTTATGTATGTCAGTGATTTTGTTGTGGAAGAACGAGGCTAGAGAGTCGCAGAGGTCTTGGGAGGGAGTGATGTTGTTGGTGCCGGCGGTGGGGTTGGTAAACTCTTTGACGATGTTGAATAGTTCTTTGCTGTTGTGGGCGTTGTTGTCGAGTCGATCCTTGAATGCTGATTTCTTGGTGGATCGGATCAGTTGGTGGTGTTCGCGGGTGGCGTTCTTGAAGGTGGCCAGGTTGTCAGTGGTTGGGTTTTTTCGCCAGGCTTTCTCGAGGGTGCGACAGATCTTCTTGGATTTCTTAAGGTCATCATTAAACCAGGGGGCTTTTTTGCTGCCTTACTTGATTTGAGGGTTTTTCAAGGGTGCTAGTTCATCAGCGCTGTGGGTGATCCATTGTGTGAGGTTGGTGGCTGCCTGGTTTGGGTCCGATGATTTTGCAGGAGGGTTTTGGTGAAGCGATGTGAAGAGCTGGTCGGTGGTAATTTTGTTCCAGTTTCTCCGGGGAATTGGTTGTGGGTGGTTGTGGGTCATAATCTTTTTGTAGTTGAAGTGAACGCAGCTGTGGTCCGTCCAATGGAGAGCTGTGGTGTGATTAAAGGAGATGTGCTTGCGGGAGGTGAAGATTGGGTCGAGCGTGTGCCCGGCATAGTGGGTGGGGGTATCAACAAGTTGTTTGAGTCCGAGATTGGCGAGGTTGTCCAAAAGGGTGGTGGTGTTGCTGTTGTTTTTCTTTTCCAGGTGGAAGTTGAGGTCTCCCAGTAGAATGTAGTCCTCAGAGGGGAGGGCGTGAGGGCTGATGAAGTCAGTGATGTCTTCGCTGAATTGTGTGCGGGGTCTGGGTGGTCTATAGATGAGGGTGCCTCTGAGTGTGGTGTTAGGGTCGGTGTGGATCTGGAAGTGAAGGTGTTCGGCGGTTGTGAGGTTGTCGTCGGAGCTGGTAGTGATGCGGATGGTGTTCTTATGAACGATGGCGATTCCTCCTCCAGTTTGGTTGATGCGGTCCTATCTGATGATTTTGTAGCCGTCCGGGATGGCTATGGCGATGTCGGGCGTTGATGAGGTGTTCATCCAGGTTTCTGTAAGAAAGGCGACGTTCGGCGATGTGGTGACGAGTAGGTTCCAAAGTTCAATGGCGTGTCTGTGGACCGAGCGGGTGTTGAGCAGGATGCACTTCAGGTGGTTAGTGTCGAAGCTCTGTTTGGAGTCTGTGGGTTTGGTGTGGGTCCTGATGCAGTCGAACCTGCAGGAGTGGCAGGTGAAGGATCCATGGGTGTGTCCTGGGGCGGCTTGGTAGCAGTTTGGGAGTCGGCCAGGGTTAAGTGCAGAGAGGGTAGCGGCGTCGTACGTTACGCGGGTGGAGTGGATTTTGCGGGGGCCAGGGGGTCTGGCGCAGGGCGCGGTCCAGGCACGGACGGGCGTAGACGGGCTTACCTTTGGCGCGCATGGGGCGCGTCCGCTGCGCGTGAACGCTGCACGCAAATGCGTCTGTCATATGTGGATAGTGGAGGGGGGCGGAGCGAGGGAGGAGCAGCTGGGAGGCGAGAGTGGGTGGAGATCCGGGCTGGGAGGCACAACAAACAAACAACAAAATGGCAGCAAGCCTAAAGTGAAACAGGACGAGATTGGGTCACAACTTGAAAATCGCAAATTACATGGGCAGTGGCACCGGCGCAATCAGGCACAAAAATTACAATAGGCAAAGCGAGCAGTGCACAGATGAATAATTAATGAGCAGTAGTCTAGCAGTCAAGCTCTACGGAAATCAGGCACAATAAATTGCAGGAAGCAGTGCGCACTTGGAATCAAACGCAATGAGCAGTCTGGCAGTAAGCGCTACAATACCAGTCAACGGGCAGGGGGGCAGCGTGAGGAGCGACCGCTTCTGAGAAGTCAGGACATACCAGCACAACAAGATCTTCAAAGCGCAACACCTCAAAATAATTACCATCACAAAATACAAACATACACCCACACCCACCTTTCAAAACCCACAAAGGAGCAAACTCCAATGCCAAGCTTTCTCTCTTCTACCACACCTAACACAGATACAGCAACACAGTAACTCTCTTCTAACCGCCTCTCTTCCATTGGACAATTTAGAACCTTACTACATGACCCACATGCTGCACCACCACCCCTGACTCATACATCTTCCGCAATAAACACACACAAACAATATAAGCAACATGCCACACCTCACAACTTTGCTTCCCCATGTCTTCTGCACAACAATGTTACACCACGAAAACAACATGGCACACCAACTCACTCACAAACACCATCTCCACCACATACACATGCAGACCCATCAAAATGCCTTCTTAGCATGCTGGATGAGGAACATGATACATAACAGCTACATGATTGCTATCCTAATCAGCTAATGCCAGCACTAAAAACACACCTGCTACAAACCCACACAATACTGATCACTCTTCTACAAAATAAAGCCTCACTATCACCAAAGGCCATTCTCTAAGCTATCTACTAATAAATGCTCGATCCCTCTCTAAAAATAAACATCACATCTACGACCTTCTCACAGATGCAAAACCAGACATTCTATTCTTAACTGAATCATGGTTGGGAGATGATATGTCTCCAGTCCTGCATGAAGCCATTCCTCTAGGCTATCAAACGATCACCCAAAATCGTACAGGCAAAAAAGGAAGTGGTCTAGCTGTTGTGTTCAGGCAAAAATTACATATCACAAAAGTTGACGACATCTCTATAAAGATTAGTTAGGCTCTTCTAACAAGATGCAATACTACACCGTCTTCATCCTGTAACTTCCTGCTCCTTTACAGACCTCCACCTAGCAAGGCGACATTCCTAGACACACTTCTAGACACAGTTTCAAACCTGATAACAATACACTCCAACTTATGTATTCTGGGTGACCACAACATTTGGTTTGACAATATGACCCATCCAAAAACAATAATCACTGGCCTAGACGCAATGAACCTGCATCAGATTGTCCATAAACCCACACACATCGCTGGACATTCCTAGATGTCATTTTTGCTAATACTGAACTAGTTAACTTTCAAACTATAACTCCAGTCACATGATCAGACCACCACTTGCTTGCTTTCCAACATAAACAAGCATTGGCATAGCCAATAGGTCTCGCATTTGGGACCTTATAAGGACTTAGCCATTCAACAGTTGGTGTTGTTGCACCAAGGATATTCTGCGGCATAACTAAATACTTATATGGTCCAAAAAGCTGCATCTTAGTACAGGGTAGTTTTGACCATGGGCAGCTTGTCATGAAAACAGTTTTGACTATATAATTATCATAGTTGTCTTTTATAAATCGAATGGAAAGCTCACATGATTGTAGATGTCTACTTAAACATCAAATTCCAAATATGAACCTGAAGTGAAAGTTGTTAACACTCCCAGCTCTCAAGTAGGACAGGAGCTTAACAGAAACCATGTCACACTATAGGTTAAATCTGGATACAAGCAGTGAAAACTAAAACCATTTTTAGATGTATACTGCTAGATGAAACACAATATGTCTGCTCTTCCTGTGCTTCGTCAATGTTAGATTGAGCATCCTAGCTAGCACTGAAATGTTTAAAAGCCAACACACATTGAAATATGTAACATGAGCTAATGCTATGTTACAAGCTATTTTTATTAACTCGACTTAAACAAAGGCCTAGAAATGTAATTCTCATGAAATACATGTAAAAAGGGCAAATAAAAGGTAATAATCACATTAGGTTTTTATTTTTAAGGTGCAGATGTGACCTTTTTAAGTTTGTCTTTTTCCTGCATTTTCAGTAAGCATCGATTCCGGTACTGGTGGCCCTTGAGGGTCACATATACTTATATACTTGGAATCATAAACACCACCTTTTCCCAGAAGGGAGGCGACCGCCTGGAACTTTTCAAAGTGTTCCCTGAACAAAATCTTCCCCTGTCATCTGCCTAGCCATGGAGATCCATAAACCATGGATTCTTTTAAGGGTGGTCCCCAGAGGGTAACATCCAAGATATCCACATTTTGAAAATGCTCCTGCGGCCAGAGCTGAAATCCGTCACATTCATCCCTCAAAAATACATATCAAAGCACAAAGACATGCCTAGCACTCGTACAGAGGATCAGCCAGGTGAGGCCATAGATGGCAACTCCGACTTACTGTTCTGTGCACTTGACTAGAGGAAGCGATGCGGCCCGGGCGAACCGGCCCCCAGGGCCAAAAACAAGTCATCGGGCACTGCATGCTGGACAGGGCCAGACTGTATCAGAAGAGGGGTGGGGCTGATTCAGAGAGACAGTCAGCTTCGCAAGGAGACGGCGTAAGGTCTGCTGTAAGTCTGCGAGACAGCTAGGTTCTGTGCTGCCTAACGGAGAAAGGCTAGGGAACCTGATGCTCCAGCCGCAAGACTAACTGCACAGCCTAGCCAGAGGAGGCTGCGGCCACTGTCAGGAGTAACGCCTAGCTTGTTTACAATGCCAATCAACAATTCATCAGAATCGGGTGTCTTAGGCACATGCTACACAAGGCTAGTGATGCTTTAAAGCTGAAAGTCGATAAAGGGCGGCTGGGGCCACTGAGAATCGGTGGATGGGCAATGCAGATGGTGGTGGGGGGCGCTCGCTAAATTTTCATTGAAATGCCAACAGCGCTCGAGGCCTGCTGATCTAGGGTGATTTCAGAATGAACAAGCATTGGCCGCGCGGCCGTAAAAGTAACGCAGCGCAGCTGCAAAATTAAATAATAAAGTGATGACGGCGAGTTGTGCGCTCGCGCCGTCGCGACGGTAAGAAGTGCTGTGCACATTGCGCGCGCTTGTGCGCGTTCTAGCAAGCTGGTGGCCGGCAAAGTAGCGCTTTTTAAGCAGCTACTAAATGTCTCGCAAGAGCAGCGCATGCGTGGACTGTAGCGAGTCCTAAAATACACCATGGGACTCACCTAAAACTACCTTACATCCATTGATCGGGCATGGAGTAAACGCAATTTGGAGCACTTAGAAACACAACTAACATCAAGTACAAATCTGGAAACAATAACTTCTGTTCAAAATCTATATGAGTGGCTACAGGAAGCTTTTGACATCCTGATACCACTCAAAACCACACAACAGCACAAAAGAAAAAAAGTGCCTAGGAGAAACATAGCAATAAAAGACATAAAACAACAAATTAGAAAGCTGCAACATACCTGGCTCAAAACAAACGCCAAATAAGACAAAGTTCACCTACAAAAAATTAACAGATTATACAAGGCAGCTATCAAAAAAGCTAAGAAAAGGTACTATTCAGACAGAATTCAAAATGCTAAATGCAAATAAAGAATTCTATCAAATACTAAATGAATTTTGTAAACCAAATTGCCTTCAAGGAACTCATCCTGTTACTCAAGATTTCACAGACAAACTGGCAAATCATTACACAGACAAAGCAGACACATTGAACTCGTACTTAAAACAGAAACAAAGCACCAGTACTAACACCTGTGCAAAACAACAATCCAAGAATACTCTCACACGATGAACTTATGGACCTGGTCAAAGCAAGCAGGCCTGCTGGAAGCTCTTCTGACCCCTGTCCACCACAAACTTGGAAGACAATTCTTTTAACAACCTCTGCTACCACTCCAGTAAGAAGAATCATCAACGATTCCTTTACTGCCGGAATATTTTCAGAAGAACTAAAAAAATCACACATACGCCCTTTACTGAAGATAACAAGCTTGGACCCGCTGAACCATGACAACTACAGACCCATTACAAATGGACCTTTCCTGGGCAAACTGATAGAAAGAGCAGCGTTCACCCAGATGTCACAATTCATTGAAGAGAATGACATACTCTCAGACTTCCAAACAGGATTCTGTCCGGGAAGAGGCACTGAATCTGCCCTCCTTGCCATCTGGAATGACCTGAAGAATACAGTTGACTGCAGCGGGGTTGCTGCGCTACTCCCCTTGGACCTCTCGGCTGCTTTTGACACGGTTGACCATTACACTCTGAAACAAAGACTCTGTGAAGCCGGCATAAAGGGAACTGCTCTAGACTGGATCACATCCTACCTTCAAAATAGAACTAATGTCATCCATACCCCACCTTTCTCGTCCAAACCATACTCCACAAAAGCATGGGTCTCTAAAGGTTCTATCAACTTGCCCATGCTTTTCAACATCTACATGAAGTCATTACCGATACTGATCAATCAATTTCACCTCATGAACTATAACTATGCAGATGACATGCAGATACTCCTTCAACTGGAATACCCCAAAGACATTGAAAAAGCCTCAATTTCCAGTTGTCTCAGAACCGTGGATCAGTGGGTGACTTGGAGCCATCTCAAATTGAATGCTTCAAAAACGGAAATACTCACGAGTGGCGATTGGAAACATTACGACCCGCTTGCCACCTGGCCTGATGAACTGGGATCACCACCTAAAGTATCGAAGTAAGTAAGAAACCTTGGAATGACCATGGACTCCAAGCTGTCGAAGAATGCCTAAGTGGGCAAACTAGGAAGATCAACATTTGTTACTATAAAAACGCTGCAAAAATCTTCCCTCATTTGGGATTTCCACACAAGGTCCAAGCTACCATCTCCCTTGTTCTGTCCAACCTCGATTACGCCAATAGCCTCTACCACGGATCACCTTTAACGACCATGAAAAGACTACAACGGATTCAGAACTTGGCTGCCATCTTGCATATCAAACCGCGAGACCACATCTCACCTGCCTTGAAAACCCTGCATTGGTTACCAGTTGCCAGAAGATCCATGTTCAAGCTACTTTGTATCACCCACAAAGCAATACATGGAATGGGACTGCTCTTCATCAGGAATAAAATCACCAAACACATTCAACAAAGGAACCTATGCTCTAAAGGGGTATCTCGCCTCAAAATCCCAAGATAGAAGAAAAAACCATGGGTGGCACATCCTTCTCTGTTCAAGCAACTAAACTATGGAACTCTTTACCCCCAACATAAGATCCACTGACAACCACCCTATCTTCAGAAAACTACTCAAGAATTGTCTCATCCCCACATAAGCACAATACACAAACAGAAATTTACTGCATATTCCTCTGTATATAAGCATTTATTTTAACTATAGATATGCACCTATCTTTGTCTATTGCTTTGTTTAAACATGTAGAATTATTATGTTGTTGAAAATAAATAAATAATAAAAAAAAACAATCATCTTTGGTCTACATCTACTTACTTCCATTGTGCATCTATGTACCTTCCATGTACTTGGATCTGTGTGTCTGTTACTTTTCTCCTGAAAAAAACATATCCAATACACTACCCTATTTCTCATCCTGTACCTCTATCAATATCTTTAATCTTGCCACTTACAGCACATGCCATGCACTCCCTCACAAAGTGTTCCACAGATTGGTCCATACCCGGCCACCAAAACATCATCCTGATCCTTCTATTCACGGCTCTCATACCCATGTCATGTCAAAACTTTGTTCTGCATGGCACGTGGAACCACGAGTAAATCCACTCTTCTCATCACACCATCCTTCATGCTTAATTCTGAAAAAACATGTTTAAAGACTTTCACCTCTTCTTCAACACCTACATCAGACCATTTTATACTTAGCGTATACATCACTTGTTGAATGATTTCATCCTTTTCCACAGCATTCTTCCACTCCTCCAAAATGCACTCCTAGTCAGAATACTGCAATGCAGCCACTACAGAAAAATCTTCATCTACTGCATCCTCAGTTCCATCATCTTTAAGTGGCAATCTGGATAAATTGTCTGCAGAGAGATTTTTGGCACTAGGAATGTATTCCAAAAGAAACTGGAATTCCAGCATCCTTTAATCCCTAATGGAAAATCCAAGTGTTTCAACTTGACAATGGCAAGTGGTGGAATAAAGAGAAATTATCTATGCAAAGTGAGATGGGTGTGCCGAATGTAACCATAGCTCGGGACACTTTGCCGTCTTCTGAGGAGGAGAAGAGGTCATTGAGATTTGGAAGTGAAATAAAACCATCTGCGTGGCACGAGGATTATCTCTACGTACCTGTGATCTACTTATGTAGTGTTTACCTTGTGTGCTTCAATTTACTGTGGAAAGCGTTTTTGGTTTCCCATTTGCTAGTGCATGTGTCTTATGTTTGACTATTTCGTTCTTTTCAATAGGTCGTTCTGATTGTGCATTTAGTAACTGTTTGTTTCATTTTCTGGGGGGGAAAAGTTTCTTTGTTATCATGTGGGAAAATATGTGTTAGTTTTTATGTTAAAAGCTAAAGCAACTGCCACCTTGACAAGTGCAACTAAGGTAGAACCTGTGGGGGTTTTGACAGTTGCTGGCTGGTGCCTGTCCCGTCAGCTGGCTGTATCTTTACTTCAATCAATACAGTTCCCAACTTCCTGGCTCTCTGAACATTTTTCAGATGCTGTATTTCTGTCCACTGACTGAACCATGCAATCTGTCTCAAATATTTTGGTTGAGAACATTAGTTTTAACCTCTTCTATTGGTGAATACTGTCAGTCCCCAGTAGTGAAACAACATTTTCGTTTGATGTTGCTTGACTTGTGATCATTCACACTCTTCTTTCTTTTTGTTGTGTAGAGCATTCAGTGCCTGTGCACAGGCTGCTTTTCCTGTTCCTCTTCTTACTTGGAGTGTTTGTATGGTCCTTGCTAGAGTACTGCATTCACCGCTTCGTCTTTCACATCAAGGCTTCTCCCAGCAGCTACATCCTCATCACCCTGCACTTCCTACTTCATGGACTGCACCACAAGGTAAGCTTCGAAGGGGACATAGAGCGAGCGCCATGAGGGTAAGTGGGAGAACAGGGAGGGATGTACGACATTACAACGCATGCTTTTACCACGCATGCTTTTACAACGCAAGTATTACAACGCAAACCTTTACAACGCATAGCGCTTTGGGGTGCTGGATAGTGAATAGTTTAATTTACTATTTCAACTCCAGTCCCCGTGGACACTAGGGAAAGTGTTGGATAGTAAATTAAATCTATTCCCTATCCTAGAGCGCCGCCCAGCGCAATGCGTTGTAATGGTTTGCGTTGTAATAGTTGCGTCGTAAAGGCACTGCGTGGTAAAAGTTGTGTTGTAAAGGATGTTACCCACTGGGAGGTTTGGAGATGTAAAAGAACAGGTGTTTTCTGTAACAACATGAACTCGGTATTGTCTCTAATAATAACCCATCTCCTCCACTTTACATGCTGCGTGGAGACCACACAAGGTAAGTGTGATGAGGCTGGAAACCAGCTGAGAGGACATAAGGTGGGTATGGAGTAGGATAGCGAAAAATAAATAGGCGGGGACTGAGTTACAGCTTCACCAAACATAATCAATCACACATCATCCACTACATATACACCTTTACAGTTACTTGTGTGGGACCACAATAAGATTTAATATGTAAGCAGTCCACCACATGCCAGTTCCTGTAAATCAAACGCTGGCGGTTTCTTACACCGGCCGGCCGGCTTTAGGGCAGTGCGACTGGTGCTGCCACACTGGGCGCTGACCAGTGGAGGGGGACGCTGTGACCTCAGGGGGGTGCTGATCTTTCAAACCCTAAACGTTGCTGTTTTATGCACAGTGCACCGCAAGTATCTCCATTCCCATGAATAATACCAGTCCATGTAAATAACAGATACACGTCCTGGATGGGGCCGTCCGATGGAGAGAACACTGGTGGGGCTGCAGGGCCTTCTGTTTCTGTCAGGTTTCGTATTCTTCAGTGCTCTAGATTACTCAGTAGTTTCCTCTTGAGTTTCCTTTCGATTTCTTCAGTAGATTTTTCAATCTACGCGCATGGTATCTTGCCTAAATAATGGCCATGATTGTAATGAAAAGGTCCGGCAGCCGAGGTGTATGTTATAGATGAAGATTTATTAGTCTTAGTTGCAGGTAAGTATATTCACAGCTAGGTCCTTAGGATAGCTCCACTAGGAGCAGTCTCCCTGCTGCTCAGCCTGTACTCCAACTGACACTCTCCCCCTCACAGGCAACGAAGCATTCCATTGCATTAGCATGCACTACAACATGCCACACAGCACATTCATACTGGCTGAGCAGCAAGGACCTGAGCACCAGGGAGCATGCAGAGCAAAATACACAAGGGGCCTCATTTATGAGGCCGTGTGTCACTTTTACGCCGCTGGTGCGTCACTTTTTGTGACGCACCAGAAGAGTAAAAAATGTGCCTTGTTGCACCATATTTACAAAGTGACGCATCTAGGTAGATGCGTCACTTTGGAAACCCCTGCGCCACATTATACCTGCGCCAGGTATAATGTATGCAAGGGGGGCGTATTGATGCAAGGAAGGGTCGTAGAAGTGACGCAGTGAAATTTATAAGATTTCACTGCGTCACTTTTAGGACGTCGTTGCGTCAAAATCTTGTGCCTGCCTCACAGCAGGCGTAAGACTGACGCAGGCCCTTTCACATGGGGCTTGCCCCATGTGAAAGGACACATTGCTGGAGTTGCGTCACTTTTGTGACACACTCCAGCAATGCGTCACTTTTGCGCCACACAGGTACGTCAGAAATACTGACGTATCTGTAACTCCTTGCGCCATGATGCGTCATACTGTAAATATGACGCATCATTGGTGTCGCAAGGAGGACGCAGTGAAAAGTGATGCATCGCTGTTTTCACGCAGCGATGCGTCACTTTTCATCATAAATGAGGCCCCAGATATATATGTTATTTATCTACAAACCAACTGCTATGGGCATATAAGCAGTGAAAGCCTCGCATACACAGCGCACTCTGCACATTGACCTTGACTGATCTATCCAATTCAAGCTTTGCTCACACGCAGAGGAGGTGCGACATGTGCTGCAGCGTTGCAAACTCCCTTCCCTCAGAACAGATGCAACAACCTAACCAGCTCAGGTAGAAGTAGTTCATTATTCCGTACACCTAGAACAAGTACAGCACATCCAGAATCGAACCTAAGTTTACACTCATGCAAGCCAATATGGCACATAGATCAGCAATGAGCATGCCCTCACGCACAAGGGCAGGTGCAAAATATGCAGACACTTTGCAAGCTTCCCTCCCATGTTATAGGTGCAGAATGAGCAGCAGCTGGCTTTATACAAAGAACAGGTAAAGTACAAACAGGAGCACAGCAAATATTCCATCATAAGGTGCTACAAAATCCACTTTGGTTTATTCTACTAGTTTCCCCTCTAATTCCTCCCAGCAACAGAAGCAGCACAATACGTGTGCTGCTGTGTTAGCCTCTGCCCGTGATCCTGCACCATCTACCTCCAACCCTGCTTCTGGTTTATTACTTCTAGATAACTGTTAGAATACTAGAGCTGTGTGCCATATTAGTCTTAGTTGTGACAAGTAAACCCTACGAATCATCTGTTCACTTTAGTGGACCACCCAGATCATACACCCATGTTTCCATAAATCAGGATTCTCCAACCTTTTCTGTAATAAGATCTACTTATGTTCGCTGAAAATTTTCCTGAGTTACTAATATTCTTTGAGATGTAGTAGTAACCACGTCAGACCAGATAGAATTAGTGGCCACCATTTGCAAGATTATTATCAGCGACCACCTCCGTGCTTTAGGCACAGTTATCAGCAGTATTGTAAAAAATGCTTTGTCAATGTGGAATTCCTCCACATGCGTAATACATAACAGCCATAGCTGCAATACCTTTAGCACAACGTTAATAGTGATAGTAATAGTCTCCACAACATGGCTTAATTTTTTATCACTCGTATATCAGCTTTTAATATCGGAAATTTAAAAAAAATTCTCCGAACATCCGCATATGAATTCTGAATATACACCAATTTTCATTTCAAATACGTGCTTTTCAATTTTGGTATAGATATATTAATTCAACAAAGCAAAAGCTTCTTATTTTTTTCACTGCGCTGCACGCAGGAGAGCTACTTACAGGTAACTAGAGAGCTACCAGTTGCTCACATGTTACACTTTGGAGAAGCCTACTCTAAAACAGTAAATGCACTGAAACTAACTCAAAATAAAGGAAATGCTAGGCACACACATTTTTAAGGCTTTTTTTAATTAGGCTGATGTAAGTCCTCCTCAGTGGCCTCTGCATGAACTAGGGCACAGTTGATATCAAGCAGTTACGTCACCCTAGCACTATACAATGGGGCGCAAGGGTGACACAATTACTAAGTAAGATTTATTAAGCAACGCAAGGCTACCTTGCGAGGCCCTACGTAACTTGATTAACCTAGAGTAACGCAACACATCGCAAATCGCTGCTTTGCATTAGTCTGCCCTAGGCAGGTGCTCAATGGGTGGAGTTTGGGTGTTCCCATGCATCCACTTATGGATTTTGGCACATTCCCAAATTTAGCATTAGAGGTAGACCTGGGAATGCGTCACAATGCTATGCCTCCCCAGGTGAGGCATTACAAGGAGAAATATCTTTATTTCTCCTAGTTGTTTACTTTTTCAATGTGTGCTGTATTCCACAGCACACATAGAAAGAGGAAAATGCCTCTCAGGATTGTTTTTATGCAGGAAGGGGCCTCTTTCTTCACAAAAGCAACCCTGTCTTCAACACAGGGGCCCTTGCAACACTGTGCAAGGGTGCCTGCATTGGCACTAGGCAGTAGTTTGTGCACCAGTGCAGGGAAAAGACAGGAATGTGCTGTATAATGTTAAATACAGCCCATTCCTGCCTTTTCCCTTTCATGCAGAACAGCAAGGTGACTTGCTGTGCTGCGCCGCACGAAAGTTTGATATTTGTAGCCCTAAAGGTATATCTAGTTTGCATTGGAGTAAGTGAGTTTTACCATTTAAAGTGGATAGAGCACACAGAATGAAGAAAACACAAATATCTGATAGAGACTTCTAGCTGCAGATTACCCTAAAATTATCACCAGGGATCAGACAGGATCCTGAAACCCTTGAAGTACCCCGTGCGCTGAAAGGTGACTTCTTTTGACTCCATGTTGGCATCGTCCACGCAGGAAGTGCTGTGCGCGGTTCCTATATAGGCACTACCTCGGAGCGCTGACTTCATTTATTTTCTTCCTGAACCAGGTAGCTCAGACCCCATTTCACTTTTTTACTGAGATTTTTGAAAGTTTTGTTGTAGACTTTATTGAGAATCCTTCCTTTTGATTTGCAAGGGATGTCACCTAAGAAACCATTAGGTTTTATACACAGTGGTGCCTCATTAATAGACCGAAGCAGACAAAAGTTATAATGAGGATGAAAACAGTGAATAAAACAAAGAGTTCCACCATTTTCTTGAGACAGCAGATATATGCAAACATATATAATAAAAGACTCTAGGGCACTCCTACGATGCAAACCTAACCTATGTGTCTAGGGTGTGAACGTATGGTCTGCCAAGAAACCCCCTTCTATATGCTCTAACCCCTTTACCTGGTGGGTAAGAGTGCAAGACTCCGTCTTGCTCACAAACTGGACACCTCTCACAGAGATGTCCGTCAGCTGCTAGGCAAACGCTTCAGCATGCAGGGACCCCTCAAAGTCAGCAGAAGTGTCTCCTTTGATTGTATTTGGAAACAAAAGGAAATATAGAAAAGGGCATCCTTGCCTGGGTCGAGATTGGGTTCGGGCTGCCATTGTTTGTATTCCACAGATAGCTGCGTCGCCATATGCACGTAATGACCACCACATTTGTATCACACACACGTGAGGGCTTTGCACATAATGCCAAGGCAGTGTGATAGTGTTCTCACAAATTTCTTTGTATCAGCAGGGTCGGTGTCTCTTAGAAACTAACCCAAGTGTCACAAATACAAATGTGTAACAAAAGTCAATGGGGCAAAGGGAAGGCAACTTTTGGAAAGAACAGTGTACATATAAATTGGCACTATTATCTACTAGTCCTAACTCGGGCACATGACACAGGCAGATGTCTGTGATAGACCAGCACTTGCTTTATTTATGGTGCGTGGAGCAGGACAACATCTTTAAGGCCTGCGAGGACTGCTGTGCCACGAACCCGAAGGCACAGAGGGACTATTTGCTGAAGTCCCACAGGCAGTCTATAACATCGGGCAAGTGGGTCCTTCAAATTGTCCAGAGAGGTCAATCCATCCCTCTCCTCGATTGTTCAAAAATATACTAAGGCCAAAAGAGGCTGTGTCCATCTCGCTTTCATGGACCTTACATGCTATTTCGATACAGTGGACCAACCAAAGTTATGGTCAATAATGCTTTAGTTAGGTATTGACAGTACAATTATTTCCTTGCTTACTAGGCTCCATGCACATACCACAGCCGGAGTCCGGTATAATCGGAGCAAGGAACTTTCAGAGGATTTTCCATCAACCACTGGAGTTAGACAGGGCTGTATCCTGGCACTCTTTTTCTTTTTAATTTAGATCATCTCTCTGGGAGAGCACCTGATAAAGGCTGGAAAAAACATCCCAATGGTCAACTCTCGAGAGATCCCTGTGTTACTCTATGCAGATGATTCTGTTCTTATTGCTCGATTAGCTAATAGCCTCCAGTATCTACTAGATGCTTTTAACAGTTTCGTAAATAGCTTGGTAATTGTAATGAAATGCAGTCCCCTGCTATCCAAGACCAAAACATTCTTACTTAGGGCCTGATTCTGATGCGCTAAGGAAAGCATTCACACCTAGGGCCTGATTCTCATGTGATTAGGAAGGCCTCCTAATGGCATTTGCTCCTTCCAAATCGGATCGGGAACGTGTCTTCCCGACCCAGGGCCCAATTATGATGCGGTTAGGAACATATGTTCCCATTGAAGTCCATGGGAGTCCAACCAAATTGTATCTGGAAGCATCCAGATGCATCGTACTCCGTCGGTCAGACGGGTCGGAAACCATTTCCAAACCGATTCGGCGAAAGCTTTCCAACCCACATCCGAATCAGACCCTAAGTGGCGAAGAACTTCTGACAACTGCTCATTTTAAATGTTTGGGAATCCTCGTTGATGTAGGCTTCATTTGGACATTTTTATTAAATGTCAGAGCTATGCAGTTCCAGAGAGCAATCGATGGATGCAGTTTTTAGATTTTCCAAAAGGCTGGGACACAAGCCAACTAGATAAAATGCTCTGTATTTTTAAAAGTAAATGTGTCTGTTGCTACTTTTGGTGCGGGCATATGGGGGCATGATAACTGCAAACCCATGCAAAATGTGGAAAACAAATTTATAAGAAGGCTGCTGGCTGTCCCACACTCAACTTCGAAGATGTTCTGCCACAAAGAGGTTCGACTTGGCAATATAGAAGATAATGTTAAGCTACAACTCCTTTAATGATGACACAGAATCTAGAAAAAACAAGAAGCCCAGTTATGTAGAACATTTTTAGAAGATTGTATGAATGTGAACAACTGATTAGACAGCCCTTGGCTTAAATAGACCGAAACAAGTTTTGAAAGGCTAGATACCTGAGGTGATGAGATAGAAAACATTCCCAGGGAATTTCTTGAGTTCCCAGCACTTTATTTGCAGATGACTGAAAATGAGAGATAGAAGTTTCTATTGACAGGGTTTCATCTCCAAGCCATACATTTTTTTTAGCCTTCCCAGTGAAAGACACATTCTGTCTCTCCCACTCTGTCACTGCGAACCCCCAGCAGAATATAGCTCCATGCACTTTTTGCTCTTTTGTACATTTTATATTGCACAAAAAACTGTTCTTTTGCCCAGTATTATGAACATTAGAAACTAGGTCTCATGTAGCTGCTTTTGCTTATTTGCACTGTCTGGGAAATGAAATTTTAATTCATGCTTGATTTTAGTGTTTTTAACAAAACTGTTCTTCCTTTTATTAGTATGTTGATCTGCTGATAATAAAATATGCAAATATTATATGGCTGTTCATTCTGTGAGTACTAGTGCAAGTTACTTATTATCCTCTGTGTGTTGGCCTCATAGGCATCAGGCCAATTAACTTTTCTATTAAGTTATTTAAACTGATTTTATTGGCCACCTTTCTTTGCTGTGTAAAGCACATACTGGTTTATCACAAAGGGGTGCAAGAGAGAAAAAACCATAGGATATGTCCTCCCACCATCAATCAATCAATCAATCAATCAATACCAAACAGTATCCAATTTAATAGTGTTCTCTGCTAAATCTTCACAAATCCACAATCTTAATTGTTTATTGTGTAGACCCTCACACACCCTATTGGTATTGTGCTTCATCACCGGGTCTCATCCTGGTCCCCAAAAAAACGGGATGAGCTCAACCATATTCCAGAAAGCACTTTTGATAATTTCCAGTTGGGGACTTTGGGGGCCATTACTATAGCAGTGAATCCGCCACCATGCAGCCATTCTCCACCCGCCAGATTAGGATGGTGGGCGGTTTGCTGGCGGACGGGAAGTCCATCCACCACGGTTCCGACACAGGCAATCGTTCCGATTACCTGTCTAACACGAAAGCATACCTAGAATGGTGGCGGTGCCTAGCAGGACCCGTCCGCCACATTATGATGCTTCATCCCCGTCAGCCTTGAATGGCGGTTCACACGCCATTCAAATGCTGGCGGAGATTGACTTTAGGGGCTGGTTGCTGGTGCCCCTCAAGCAGGGGCATTTTCTTTCTGCACTTCATTTCCATGAAGCATGTGGCAGGCACTGCATGGTGCCTGCCTCATAGTGCAGGGAAATGCAAAACCTGCATTTTTACCATTGCTGCGGGTGCCAATGCAACCACCACCGTGGTGGTCGCATTGTAATCCCATGTGTGGGACTGCCGCCATATAGGTGGCCGGTCCCAATTCCTGTGACAATGGTAGACATTATAATGAGCCCATTTGCAATCAAATTCCTTGGAACACCTAGGTATCCCTTTATTTTTGGTGTTCCTGGTATGATTGAGGGTATTAAGTTAAAATATAGAGTTGGAAATGTAGACTTACACTAATTTGAGTTTTAAATATCGTGACTCGGTGGCGTGGCCTAGCCAGCAACCAGAATGGCCGCCTGGCTGTGAAGCTTCGATGAGCAACCGGTCAAACGTCGTATTCCTGCTACATCTCATCCTTAGAATCCTACTCGGCATGGCGCGCCAGGCTGCGGAAGATGCAGAGACCGCATGGAGCCCTGAGCGAACTTAAGAGCTGTCTGGAAACATTGCCGGCGGTGCCGAACGAGTGCTGCTTCTCTGACTGATGGGGGAGGAGCTTCGCTACCGTCCAACTCCCAGGCCGCTGGACCCGCGCGCTGCGGAGGACACTACGCGGTCAGGCAAGACCCAGACCCCAGAACATCACTCCCGGTGTGGTGGCGCTACACTCTGCTCTCCCCCTGCCGCCCGATGAAGCTGCGGCCGCGGATCCTCTGAGCAACTCGGATCACGCACCGCAGCACAGATGTGGCTTGTTTGTGCCTGCGGCTTATCACAGAACGTCAGGACATGCACGGTAGGAGACACGCCGTGCACAGCCGGAGGCAGCTACTCCGAGCGGCTGCATTGTCCCTTTATTATCGATCCAAGAGGGGGGAGACCTGCAGAAACTCCTTGCTGCTCACTCGCACTGCCTAAACCGCCCTTCACCTTTTACCCACGCAACACATGAAGGTAGGGGCGCTCTGCACGACTCAACCGCAGACAATATTTCCTGCCACTGAGTAGAGGCCTGCACATACCCATGCTCTGGGCTCCTCCCACATTGAAGGGCACTGCTCCTCATCCGGCGCTCTAATTATCAGCACACTGGGGCATTAACTACATCTGCGGCAGCACCGTGAAATGACTGCCCCTCAGCCTGGAGATCCATAAGCAGAACAGTCAATCTCATTGGCCCCACTATTAAATTGGCTAGTCTGGTGCTGCGCATGTGTACAGGCAGTGGTACCTCCGTGGCCCATCCGGACTTTCCTGGCTTATTCAAACATTCATTTAAGCCACATCTCTATTGTAGAACATATCCCGGTGCCTACTGCTGGAACTGCGCCACACAACTACACGCTCCGCGATCGGCAAAACGAACATACTGCCTATAATGCCTGGCGACGCTACGGAGCCTGCCAACACCCGCGAGTCACGACTGCTCTGCTTTGCTGCAGCATCGGCCATAAAGACCCTAAACAGAAGACACTGACATTCGAGAAAATAATCGACACTGCCCCACAACAGAGCCCCACAATGGCGGAGTCTGCACAACAAGAGGAACACGGGGAAAACCCGTTGGACATGTCCTCCTCACTGCTACAGGAAATAAGAGCCGGCTTCAAAGCGCTAGACAGCAGGTTCAACCTACTTGACAAAAACTAGTCTGGGCACCAAGAAACAGATACATGACCGGCAGCTCGATGTGGCGGAAGCTCGTATCTCGGACATCGAAGACAGAACTGGGCAATTGGCTAAACGGTTGGAACGAGTTGAGCGCATCCTGAAGGAAGTGGCCATCAAGAATGAGGACCTATAAGCCCGCAGCAATAATATTCCCATTATGGCGTCCTAGAGACAACCCCCACGGGCCGCGTGAACCTTTTTGTAGAGACTTTACTAACTGGGCTGTTTGGCACAGAGTCCTTCACTTCTGGCTTTGTCATTGAAAGGGCTCATAGATCGCTAGGACCTCACCCAAATCCAGGTCTCCCCCACAGGCCCATAGTGGCACGCATAATGAACTTCAGGGAAAGAGAGGCGGTTCTCCGGCTGGCCAGGGAGTGTGGGGAACAAACCTGGCTTGGCTCTAAACTCTCTTTTTACCCAGACTACATGACCATGGTGCAAGATGCAAGACGAAAATTTAACGGGGTGAAAGCGGCTCTAAGAAATATGGGACTGAGATACGGTATGCTTTACCCAGCCAGGCTAAAGGTGGACGTAGGTGGCAGATCTCGCATTTTTGAGAATCCTACGGAGGCGCAAGAATTCTGCTGCATTTACAAACAGAACAATCACCCATCTGTCAGAATGGTGGCAGGACCCTCACCTCCGCACAGTGGGTCTGATGCCAGTGCGGATCTATTTGCCAGCTCCAGTCTGGGCTGATAATGCTCCCGCCTCACATTGTTTTGTTCAAATATGACATTGGGAATACGTTTATCACTCTACATGGTTTTCGCAATTAGCTAGCTGGTGAACCCAGACTGGAATAGAGCCAGGATGCTGTTCTCCTCGAGTTAGCGGGTCAGTTGTTTGTTGACGTTCTTCTCGATGACCTTCGCCGGGAACGGGAGCAGGGAGATGGGCCGAAAGTTCTTGAAGTCCTTGGGATCCGCCTTGGGTTCCTTGAGTAAGGAGTTCATCTCAGCGTGCTTCCAGCTCTCCAGGAAGGTTGCTGTCTCGAAGGAGATGTTGATGGTTTTTCGGAGATAGGGTGCGATGGCGGTTCTGGCTTTGTTGAAGATGTGGTGTGGGCAAGGGTCTGACAGAGATCCGGAGTGGATGGTGTTCATGATCTTGATGGTGTCGTCGTCGTTGATGTTGGTCCAGGAGAGAAGGAGGTTGGTGCGGATGGTGGTTGTGGGGGCGGGGGTCTCAATGGTTGTCGTGGCGGTTGTGTTGTTGAAGCTGTTGTGGATGTCTGCGATCTTGCGGTGGAAGAAAGTGGCCAGCGAGTCGCACAGATCTTAGGAAGGTGGAATGTCGTTGGTGTTGGAGCTGGGGTTGGAGAGTTCCTTCACTATGTTGAAGAGCTCTTTGCTGTTGTGTGCGTTATTGTCTAGGCGGTCTTTGAAGGAGGCCCTTTTGGCTGATCTGATGAGGTGCTGGTGTCTGCGGGTGACGTTCTTGTGGGCTGCGTAGCTGTCCGGTGTACGTTCACGGAGCCAGTTCTTCTCCAGCTTTCAGCAGGTTTGCTCGGAGGCCTGGAGGTCCTCAGTGAACCAGCTGGCTTTCTTGCTGGTGTGACTGTTGGAGGGTTTCTTGAACGGGGCAAGGGTGTTGAGATTGGTTTGGTGTATTTGGGGGTATTGTTCTTTGGGTTTATTGCTCCAGTGTCAAGCTATCTGGTACTTCGTTCTAGTTTTTTCATTTTGGGAATGGCCTGGCCAAATTAGGGGTCTGGCTGGGTGGAGGGTGAAGGGGGGAATTTTGCATTTGTCTTACAACACTTGGTCACTGTATGGATTGGTTCACTATTGCTCGTTCTTGTTCTACGTCACCACAATGCCAGAATATGCATGTGCTACACTGTAAATGGCCAGGTTCGGTAACATAGAGGGTCCCTCAGACCTCTCCCTGATGCCCACGAATGTTCGGGGGTTGAACAATACTCGTAAAAAGAGACAAGTGATCCACTATCTTATGCCTCACAAAGTTGACATTGCCTATTTACAGGAGACATGCTTCCCTAAATCTGACACACACAGTTCGGCTCTAGTTGGGGGACGCATAGATATTTTGTTAATTACAGCAATTACGCATGGGAAACAGCTATTTTAATGCATAGGAGAGTTCCATTCAGCCTTGGTTCTGTACAGCGAGATAACGAGGGGCGCTATTTGGTTGTTTCTGGATTACTACTGGGCAGACAGGTTTCATTAGTATGTGTATATGCTCCGAACTCGAACGATCCGGATCTTTTCCACACTCTACAAACACAGCTTATCAAGTTAGACCCGCAGACATTGATCAATTGGGGGGGGGGGGGGGGGGGGGGTTTAACCTATTGCTCAATCCCGGACTCGATAGTACCTCAAAGGCGCAACCCCAACACCACTGACTATACCCACTATTCATACAACACCTGTACGAGAATAGATTTCTGGGTGTTATCCCCAGACATTTCTGCCTGGTGTCCCTTGATCGAAACCCCACCCTGGACTAACTCGAACCACTCTCCTGTTAAACTATATTTGAAAGTCCCACGGCTGGAAGGCTTCGAGAGACAATGGCGCTTTCCTAGTTGAGCCCTACAAGATGAGGTGTTTAAGACTGAAATCCTAGAGGCCATAGAGGACTACTTTGACATCAACGCGGGCTCTGTAGACTCCTGGGCAACTTTATGGGAGGGTTTTAAAGCGGTCATAAGGGTGGCTGGCATAGCCAAACAGGCAGGTGTACTCAGGGAGCTCCGGAACACGCTGGCCCGTATTGAAGGTGAAATCAAGTCTTTTTAAAAAAAAAATATTTTTATTGAGTTTTCGTAGGCACACATGTAGCAACACACAAAGCATCAATACATAATTAAGCCAGCTAAGTACATAAAGTAATGAAATAATGAATATAAACAATACATTGCATTACCATACAGTTTACAAATTACACCTCACCACTTTAGCAGTGAGACGGGGCAATATATACAAGAGCGGAAGAGAGAAAAAAAAAAAACCCTATACACCAAAATGACAAAACATAGCAAAAATAAGCATATCATAGGGGAATAAATCAACTTCGACTTTCTCTTGCCCTCTCTTTCCATTGGTGAACTGGTTCCCATATTTTCCTCCCCAGCCTCCTTGCCCTTCTACACTTCCTGGCATAGATACCTTTTTCTAAATTAAAAATCCCCAAAAGCATGGCAATCCACTATTGCAGTATTGGGGGTGCATTATCCAGCCAAGCTCTAGCGATCAACAATCTGTATACCGCCATTGCTATAAATAAAAATTCACGGTGTTCCACACCCTCAACCTCCCTAACCCCTAACATAATTACTGAGGGTGTTAGCATGACAATCAGCCCAAGTGTTCGACCCAGGAAGTCCTCCATACCTTTAAGCAAAATTCGTAATTGAGGGCAAGCAGCAAATATATGTATGCTATCAGCTACTGGTTCACTACAGCGTGGACATGTAATCCCTACAGTCCCTCCCCACTGCGCAATACGAGCCGGAGTATAGTAGAGTTAGTATAATGTTTTATAGTGTTGGGATTGAAGCGGGGCTGAACAAAGGACTGAGCATCCCAGTTCCAGTGAATCCAAGAAATGCCGGCCCTGAATTCCTAGCTTTACCCCCCGTTTATTTTCATACTTTCCTATATCGTCCACCTTAAACTCTGCCAAGGTAGCATAAAAACTGCGGATAGAGCACTCCCCTCCCCGTTCTATAGCTTCCAAAATGCTACTAGGTGAAATCAAGTCACTAGACTGCTCCTCCACACAACTCACATCGTCCGCACACGTGGGTAAATGCTGGGCTCTCCTAGACGAGTACAGGGAGACAGCAGAATGGGAGATTCTATACTTAGGGAAATACCACACGGCCAGGAATTATGGAGGTATGGAGAGGGCGAGAGGCCGGGCAGAGTCTTGGCACAGTTGCTCAGACCGCCTTACCACAAAGCTTTCATTACAGAACATTACAGAACTACAGGCCCTTGATGACCAAACATTTACTACCACAATGGAAATCCGAAACACATTCCTGGATTATTTTGCATCACTATATTCCACCAGACTAGGGACCACACACGGAGCACAAAAGGCTTATCTAGATGAGATAGCTCTCGTCGTCCTCGAAAAATACATGCAGAATTTTTGGGCATAGCCCATCTCTGAAGCAGATGTTATTAACGCCATAGAGACGATCCGCGGCCCCTCAGCCCCTGGGGTGGACAGCTTCACGGACGACTTCTATAAAGAGTACAAGGATCTCCAGGCCTCCAAGCTAATTGAGGTGTATGCGGAGGCCTTAAAGTCGCAAATCCTCCCCCTACACTCCGGGAAGCGGTAATATTTTGCATCCCAAGCCAGGAAAAGATCCCAAACAGTGTGGATCGTATAGACCCCTGTCCCGCCTCAATATAGATTATAAAATATTAGCCAAAGTCCTCTCCAACAGGTTGTCCCAACTTATGGAATTCATCATATCCCCAGCTCAGACTGGTTTAGTTCCACACCATTCTACTGTGTTAAATCTGCGGACGCTTTTTTCAAGTTCAGCACACGATTAGCCCAGACACCCCTGCGGCGGCCATTCTCCTGGATACAGAGAAAGCTTTTGATTCATTAGAATAGCCCTTCTTTATATCTGTTATGCAGCGAATGGGCATGCCCATGGGATTCATAGCCACAACAACTTTATTGTACACTAAACCGACAGCTAGACTCCGCCTTAATGGCACACTATCGCGCCCCTTCCAACTCTCCCGTGGCATCCACCAGGGCTGCCTCCTCTCCCCCTTATTATTTATCCTGGCAATGGACCCTTTGATGAGCCATTTTCAAGAACGCCATCTCCACATGGGCCTTCAATTCAACACAGGCCACCTCCTTGTCTCGCTATATGCGAACGACACAATATTATATGTACGAAACCCTCAAGACAACCTGGATCTACTGCTTCGGGAAATCATTAGATTCGTCCATTTTTCGGGACTAGGCATTAATTGGCATAAATCAATTATCTTTCCTTTGACAGTCAGCACAAAGCCATGGGAATGTGAATTTCCCCTGGAATGGTGCAGCGACACTGTCAAATATTTAGGAGTCCACATACAATTAGATTCCACCCAAATAATAGGCCTGAACTATGATCAGGCTATTACAACGCTTGAAGCACAAGTTGAGCGTTGGTTGAGACTTCCCCTGTCATTGGCTGGCCGAGTTGCGATTTTAAAGATGGTGGTCCTACCCAAATTTTAAAATTTTTTTAACAACATACCAATCCCGCTCACCAATGCCTTCTTTAGGACGCTACGTTCACTTTTGATCCGACTAGTCTGGGGGGGGAAGCAGGCATGTGTAAAGTGGTCTGTCCTCACTCTACCATACGACAGAGGAGGCTACAGTATCCCTGATTTTCAGTTATATTACTTAGTAGCCCAATGCAGCTACGCTCATTCCTGGTATCATCCCGATGCCTGCATTCCCTATTTAAGACCAGAAGCAGATCTTGTTCTTCCGGAAGAATTTTCATCAATCTTGCCACTTGGCCTTCCCAGAGACCCCCATGACATCCAGACCGTTTCCACCACAAGCTGGGCATGGGACAAACTGCGCAGGTACACTGGAGCGGATATATTGTACTCCTCTGCACTACACATTATTAATCCCAGATGGATCCCGATTACGGAGGAACGCTTAATACAACCTACTCTGATGACATTTGACATTACACGAGTGGACGATCTATATACTGGGGGCACATCTTTTCGACAGTGGACGATGCCCGGTTCAAATCTGGCAGCACAATGGACAAATTTGTCTTGGGCTGCATCAAACCCGGACTGCAGGCCACCTTGCCAGCTTTTCCGCTCGAACCACCCTCATTCCCCGCTCTCACGAGGATTATTGAAAGCACGGACTGTCTCCGCTTAATTTCTAAACTTTACAAAACGTTTGCCGCTCTGAGACCGGTAAATGACGACAGACTCTGCACCGATTTGGGGCGACAGATCACTAATGAGCAGTGGGCCAAGTGTTGCACAGTCACACAAGACGTTTCACTAAATAGTAGACACAAAGTTTTACATTTCAAATTCCTACGCCGGATATATTTCGCCCCAGTCATGGCACACAAAATTGATGCATCTACACCACACAACTGTCGCAAATGTTCTGCCCCAAATGCTGACTTTGCCCATCTCACCTGGACCTGCCCAAACTTGCAACACTACTGGACACGCATTCATCATACACTGGGGCAAATGCTCAATATTCTGATAATCCCCACTCCAGAAATAGGCCTGCTGGGATACACGGTCAACTTCCCCAAAAAGATCAGGAGGCTTTGCATCTCTGGTTCTCCTGTTAGCAAAGCAAGAAATACCCATCCACTGAGGGCGTAAATCTACCCCCACTGTCCAGAACTGGCTGAACAGTATGGCCTACTGTAATGTGAATAGCAAAATATACGCCACTATGCTACCTACCACATCTCAGCCTATATACACATGGCACCCATTCCGTTCATATAGTGACACCAGACACCAGGCATCAGACTCCCAGCTTGAGCAGGGCATAGTCCCGGAGGGTGTGGGATAGATCTTATCGAGTTTTATGTTTTATAGAATGTCCACCGACCGCACCTCTGGTTAGTCTCAAGAGGTGCGCTTGCTTGCATGACACAAATGCTGGTACTTTTGCATGTGTGGAAAAGTACATAGAGGATCCTTTATCAATTCTATGATGTGTTTTTTATTGAAATTATAAGAAATACCTGCCTGGTGACTATGATCAAAACATTTTATGGCTAAGTGAACCAGTATGCATATTACGGTTTTTGTATTCTAAAAATCTGAAAATAAAGTTATAAAAAAATATATATATATTGTGACACAGAAATATCGACAGCAAGAATATTGTGGTCAAGAATATTGACTTTAAGGTAAGAAATATCGATTTTAAAATGATAGAAGTCATTAATATGATATGCAAAAATATAATTCTTTAGAATATTTTAGTATATATTTTAAATAAATGTGATGTATTTTTTTGTAGAAGTATTGTTTGTTTTTTAATATATGTGTCACATTTGTAGTAGTTATTAATTTTATTTAAATTTAATATTGTGTTTTATTTGGTCCAAAGCAGGTTGTGGGTGTATAGGGGAATAGGGTGGGAAGTAATTTAATTATGATAAATTAATGAATAGTTTTTATTTATTAATATTTATTTAATTGAAATGTTATCATGTTAATTGTGTTTTTATTATTTTTGGTACATTTTAGGTGTGAGTTGTGGGGTTTATAGGGGCAAAGGGTGGGAAGCAATTTATTTGTAATTAATTAATAATTAGTTATTTAATTAGGGGCTCATTAGGATGGCATAACGATCACCACCACCGCGGCTGCGGTGGCAATCGTTATGCCATCCTCATGTGAAATACCCCCCACCATATTACGATGGCGGTGGGTATCGCGGCAGAGGCAAAGTCCATCCGCCGCTTTTCCGCCGGTCTGCAATTGTTACGATTGCTGGCCGGGCAGAGCTGAGCCACTAATATGGTGGCGGTGCCTAGCACGCACCGCCAGCCATATTATGATGTGGGTGGTTTAAGGGCCTTTCCATGGCGGTGGTGCCGCCATGGAAAGGCTGGCAGGATTGGCTTTGGGGGCTCGTTGCGGACCCCCGGGGGGGGAGGTGAGGGGGTGCGCTTGGGGGGTACCTATAGTACCCCCCTGCAGTTCTCTGCACCAAGTGGCAGGCACCGCATGGTGCCTCCCGCGTGGTGCAGGGAAACGCTGTGCATGCCCTTTTACCATTGCAGACAGTGCTGCAGCCAGCTGGTATGGCGGGCGCATCCTAATTGGGCTTGGGGGACCGCTGCACGTATGGCGTTCGGTCCCATCACCGTTATGGTGGTGGGCGGACTAATGTCTGCCCGCCATCATAATGAGCCCCTTTAGATTAATTAATTAATTGACAATTAATCATGGTAATTGTGTAATAAATTTTAGGTGCGGATGTGGGGTGTGTAGGGGTAAAGGGTGGGAATTAATTTATTTTTTAATAATTAATAATTAGTTGTTAATTAATATTAATTAACTGACAATTATGGAAATTGTATATTCATTTTAGTTTTGGGGTGTGGGGGTTTTAGGGGTATAGGGTGGGAAGTAATGTATTTTTAATGAACTAATAATGAGTTGATAATTAATATTAAATTATTGATTGCTAATTAATTAATGTAATTGTTTAATTGTTTTTTGTGTTTGGGGTTTGAGTTTATAGGGGTGAAGATTGTGGAGTAAATTAATTTTACCTACTTTATAATTAATTGTTAAATACTATTAGTTATTTAATTTTTTTAATAGTGTAAATAATTTACAGTTTAATTTTAGGTGTGGGTTGTGGGGATTATAGGTGTAAAGGGTGGGAAGTTTATTACATTGTATGTGTTTTAGTTTATGTAATTAATGGTATTTGTTTAATTGATAAATATTTATGTTAATTATGCAAATATTTTTTTTTATTTTCGATGTGAGTTGTGTTCTGTTATGCGCTAGGAAGTAAATAGACATGGGGTAGTCGATTCCGATCCTGGAAAAAGAACGTCCGTATGATTTGTATCAGGAGCCCTCTCCGTACGAATCGTAAACATGCCGTAAGACCCGACGAGTACGATCCGGACCGGGGTATGAGGACGCGATTCGTACGGTCCTTGTCAGGTAAGGGCGATTCATACGGAAAAGCACACAATCACATACACACCGTACGGTTCGTACACTCCATGATCGGGGGGTACGGTGCGTACCCCTGCGATCATGGGGTGTACGCATCGTACACCCAGCGAACCTGGGGTACAGTCCATACACCCCATGATCGCAGGGGTACGCACTGTACACCCCATGATCGCAGGGGTACACACCGTACCCCTGCGATCATGGGGTGTAAGCACCGTACCGGGGGGGGGGGGCGTTCCGTACCTGTTTCGGGGCGAACCCTGCTTTTACGGCTGTTTTCAGCTCCCGTAGAAAAAGGGTCGTACGGTGCATACCCGACACAAGTGGTACTTGCTGGGTTGGACAAACCATCCGCGAACCGTACAGATGTCGCATACAGCGGGTTCCGTGGGATATTCGTACGGGGATTTGATTTGTACGGTGTCTGTACGATTCGTACAGAGTCCAGCTCCTGGTACAAATCATACTTCGTTGTACGTATGGGTGACGTTGCAGGGTACGATTCATACAAGAAAAACGCTCCGAACGGCTATTCGGAGCGGTTTTTCCCGAATCGGAATCGACCCCTAAATGTATGTAATAGTTAATGTTTTTGTTAAATAATTTCTAAATAAAAATATTTTTTTGTTTTCAAATAATTTTTTCAAATGTATTTACTATAATATTTGTAGGTATTTATGATATGTATTTAACATTATAAGATATTTTTTATTTTTAATAAATATATTTTTATTTGAATTTTTAACATATTGATATATTTTTTTTACCTACTTTAAAAAAAGAATTCTATTGATGCTATTTTGTTTGTTTTTATTTTGAAATGACTGGAATGAGAATAGTAAATTTTACCACTCCGCATTCCAACACTTTCCTTACTGTTGCACTCACTGGACTGGGAATGGTCAATTGTATCCCTCCGCTAATAAACACTTTCCCTACTTTTGCACTCACTGGTGTGGGAATAGTAATGTTTACCCCTCTGCTATTCAACAGTTTCCCTACTGTTGCACTCATTGGAGTGGGAATAGTAATTTGTATCCCTCCTCTATCCAACACTTTCCCTACTGTTGCACTGCCTGGAGTGGGAGTGGTACATTTTATCCATCCGCTATCCAACACTTTCCTTCATATTGCACTCACTGGAGTGGGAATAGTAATTTGTAACCCTCTACTATCCAACACTTTCCCTAATGTTGCACTCACTGAAGTGGGAATAGCAATTTTTACCCCTCCTCTATCCAACACTTTCCCTATTTTTGCACTCATTGGAGTGGGATAGGTCATTTTTGTACTGACTAGAGTGGTAATAGTAAATTGTATCCTTCTTCTATCCAACACTTTCCCTACTGTTGCACTGACTGGAGTGAGAATAGTAAATTTGATCCCTCCGCTATCCAACAGTTTCCCTACTGTTGAACTCAGTGGAGTGGGAATAGTAATTATTACTCCCCTCTATCCAACACTTTCGCTACTGTTGCAGTGACTGGAGTGGGAAATTTAAGTTTAAAGATTTTTAAATAGTTTAATGTTTTAATTTATAATAACATGTTTTTTTAATAGATTTTATGTTATTCGTGTATGTATATATATATTTATTTGTTACACTTTTATATAATTTTAAAATGATAAAATACATAAAAAATATTTGTTCAATAATGGTTTTAAAGTACATATATATATATTTATATAGATAGATAGATATATATTATATATGTGTGTTTAACTTTTTTAACTTAAGTTTATTTGTTACATTTGCTAGAATGTATATTGAGTGTCATTTATTTTTTTACATACATTGTATTCTTTAATATATTTATTATGTATTAATTTATTTGATATATATGAACACAAAGTGTCCGCCTCCCCCTTCCGCTCCGAAGTCACCAAGATCATCTGCGGCATACGCCAGGGCTCATCCCTCACTCCAACGCTGTTCAACATCTACATGGCACCGCTCGCCCAAGTCGCCCGACTACACGACCTCAACATCATCTCCTATGCCGATGACACCTAGCGGATCCTCTCACTCACCAAGGACCCCACACTGCCAAAACCAACGTCCACGAAGGAATGAAGGCAGTCGCCGAATGGATGAGGAACAGCCGACTCTGAACTCGGAAAAGACGGAGGTCCTCATCCTTGGATCCACCCCTTCAGCCTGGGACGACTCATGGTGGCCGACCGCACTGGGAACAGCTCAAACACCCACCGACCACGCATTCAACCTAGGGGTCATCCTCGACTCCACCCTCTCCATGACTAAGCAGCTCAACGCCGTCTCTTCCTCCGGCTTTAACACCCTCCCCATGCTCTGCAAGATCTACAAGTGGATCCCACCCAAAACGAGAAGAACGATCACCCAGGCCCTCGTCAGCAGCAGGCTGGACTACGGAAACGCCCTCTACGCAGGAGCCTCTGCCAAACTCCTGAAACGGCTTCAACTCATCCAAAACACCTCTGCACGCCTGATCTTCGACATCCCTCGCCGCAGCCACATCACACCCCACCTGAGAGACCTGCACTTTCTCCCCTTCAACAAGAAGATAACCTTCAAGCTCCTCACCCAGGCACACAAGGCACTCCACAACACCGGACCCGCGTACCTCAACAGACGACTCAGCTTCCACACCCCCACCCGCCAGCTCCACCCTGCCAACCTCGCCCTCGCCACAGTCCCCCACATCCAAAGAGCGACCTCCAGCAGCAGATCGTTCTCCCACCTCGCCGGCAAGAGCTGGAACACCCTCCCCATCCACCTACAACACACCCAAGACCTACTGACCTTCAGAAGACTCCTCAAGACCAGGCTTTTTGAGCAGTGGCAGCACTCCCCACCCCCCAGCGCCTTGAGACCCTCAGGGGTATGTAGTGAACTTTACAAATGCTATGAATGATTGATATATATATATATATATATATATCAACCAGCGGCTCCCCCCTTCCTCCTCTCCTGGGAAGCCAATTGAGTCGCACTCGCTGCACTGAAATGATGTTTCTTTATTGAGAGCAGTATCGGGCAGACATGGATTTTGCAGGTAACCTGACGCGTTTCGTTGAGGGCTGTCGACTTCTTCAGAGGTATTTGCTGCAAGTAGGGGGCTTGTGTGGAATTACCTCGATTCTTATAGTTGCATGGCTTGCCCTCTAGTGGACACTTGGATGCGATTGCACAGCATGCTGGTTTCGGTAGTTCCACTGCCCTCTCCTTGCTTACTGCCGAGTATTTGTCTGTCTCTCTCTGGAACCTGAGGTGTTCAGAAGTGTAGCTCCTCTACAATTCTCATTAATACAATTTTTAAATGTATTAATTGTTATTTTTTTTATATTGATTTACTACATTTTTGCAGGCAGGTTTTGAGGGCACGCCCCCTTTTTACAACACTCTGCAGCGCAACCCCTGGCGCGTTTACAGAGGAGGAACTAATTCCCCTTGCATACTGGGGGTCCCTGGGGGGCAACTAGCCCACCAGGAGCCTCCAGTATAAGCCAGTGGGCTGCATGGCAGAGAGGTGTAATGAGGCCACACCCTTTTTTACACCTCTCTGCAATGCAGCCCCCGGGCATGTTTGCAGAGGGGGAACTAATTCCCCTTGCATACTGAGGGTCCCTGGGGAGGCAACTAACCCACCAGGATCCTCCAGTATGCGCCAGGAGGCTGCTATGCTTTGCCCCGGAGGGCGGCGGTCCCTGGGGCTGTGTGGGGGGGATTGGGAACCCCCCACACTTGGTCCCCCTTGGGGGTAATTTTATATAAACATACCGGGATTTAAAAAAAAAACATTTTTGGCCTTGGGGGTCCTTGTGGGACACCCTGAGCAGGCCTAGGGGGTCAGGGTGCTTCTACCCTGCCCCTTTTTTTCTACACGTTTGTTTTTCTGCTTTCTTGTGCCTCGGTCTACCTAGCACAAGATGAATGCCAACACTTCCTGGTTAGAAGTGTTGACAGCCAATGAGCATGCTGCTTTCCTGTGAAAGGCATGCTGATTGGCTGCCACTGTCTGTCAACACTCCAAACCAGGAAGTGTTGGCAGCCATCTTGTGCCTCGGTAGAACCAAGGCAAGAGAAAGCAGTGAAACAAAGGTGCAAAACACGCAAAGGGGGCAGGGTAGAAGCACCCTGACCCCCTAGGGCTGCTCAGGGGGTCCCACAAGGACCCCTCAGGCCCCAAAAAACATTTTTCTTAAAAAAATCACGGGGTGCGCAACTTTTTTTTGGGGGCCTGGGGGGTCCTTTTGGGACCCTCTGAGCAGGCCTAGGGGGTCAGCGTACTACTACCCTGTGTCCTTTTTGAGTTCTACACATTTGTTTTTCTACTTTCCTGTGCCTCAGTCTACCAGGGCACAAGATGGCTGCCAACAATTTCTGTTTTGGAGTGTTGACAGACAGTGGCAGTCAATCAGCAGGCAGCTCGTACTCTGGAAGGTACACAGTACAGTAAGCTTACAGTGCACGCACGGTGCAATGCCTATAGATATATTTATATATTTTTAAAGTCCGATTTTCTCAACAACTACTGGAGGGATTTACACCATTTTACCAAAAGCTTGTACTGCGTACCAGGCCCTACCATTTTGCCAAGTTTGGTGTAATTCCGTTCATCGGTTCGGGCTGTAGCCTTGTCTAGATGTCCTATGGAAAATTGCATGGGGAAAGCACGTTTTGGGACCCCCCTTTTTTCTCCGCCCCCGCTTCACAAATCCCCCCAAAACCTTCAGGGAAGGAGCGGAGCGTAACGGGCCGTCTTCTTTGAGAAAATCGCATACATTCATTAACCGGCGCCAATGAAAATGAGAAACCAAGCCCTGCGCACCTTTAAAAAATTTCCAGAGAACTCCGAGCACCAGAATACGTATAAAATTATACAAAAGGCATTTAGGTTGGCTCAACAAAAAGACAAACAACTTCATCTGGATCAATTCTGGTGCAAATTATTATGGGAGAGCAAAAACCGTAACTCAAGAAAATTCTGGGCTTTAATCCATCAATAAAACTTGAGCTCGACCACCTCCGGGAGCGCAAACATCTCAGAAGCTGACTGGGCTGCCTTTTTGACCAACCATTTTAGGGCTACAAATGGAACAGCCCCCATTGACATTTGTGTTTCAGACCTGACAAAAGAAAATCCAATCAACAAATGGAGCGCCCCCACTGAATCTTTGGAATTTCCGAGGGAAGACTTAATGATATCTGAAGAAAGGGTTTGTAAAGCGCTACTAAAAGCAAGATCTGATGGAGCACCGGGCCCAAATGGCCTACCACAAATCCTTTTTAAATCAAATATAACTCTCTGGTCGGGTTACTTAACCAATCTTTTTAACTGTGCACTAAGTAACTCAATCATAACGGAATCGTGGACGGGCCCGATAATCCATCCCATTTATAAGTCAGGGCCGCATGCTTCTCCAAACAACTACCGACTAATCGCCCTTTTAGACATTGAGGCAAAACACTATGCAGGCATTTTACTGAGCTCCTGGGCAAAGCTGAACAAATTGATCCCAAAGAATCAAACAGGCTTCAGTACAAATTCGGGCACTATGACTAACTTATTGGCACTGTCTATAATCATTGACAAAGCACTTATCACATCTAGGGCTGTTTTTTGCTGCTTTGTAGACTTCAAAGCCGCCTTTGACCGGGTCCCCAGGGCTGCACTATGGGTAAAGTTAAAAAAAATGGGGAATCCCAGCCAAACCTCTTGAGGTCATAATCCAATTACACTCAGGCACATGGATACAAGTGAAGCTGGGGTCCGGCACACATCTCTCTTGGAAAATCAGGACAACCAGAGGTGTCAGACAGGGATGTGTGCTGGCCCCACTAATTTTTAATTTGTTTATAGCAGACTTACTAGCTACCCTAGAGGAAACAAACAGCCACCCACCCAAGATCGGTGGTGTGTCAATAAGCAGCCTCTTATATGCAGATGACCTGGCCCTTTTTAGTCTCACTCAGGTAGGTCTGCAAAGGTTACTGATCAAATTGCACAGTTACACCATTTTGAATTCCTTAGAGGTAAACCTAAAGAAAACCCAAGTGGTAATCTTCGGCAGAAAACTCTACCATGGAGGTGGATGGCAATACAATAATATGAACCTCACAATCGGAAAAACATATAAATACTTAGGGGTCAATTTTGACTCCAGGGGTTCCTTTGCTAAACAACGTAGCAAAATATCATTTAAAGCCATGAACCTTCAGGTAACTTTCTTGAAGCTCTCAAAAAAACTGTCTGGTCTGAGTCTATCACCCTTACTGGAAGTCATGAGATCAAAAATCGGGCCAACACTGTCGTACGGGATTGAAATATTTAGGGGAAAATTAAATGTCAATCTAAACCAACATGTGACCAAAATGTATAAAAAAAACCTGTACAAGCCTAAATCTGCCTCTGCAGCACAGATCAGATTAGAATTGGGCCTATTAAAACACGAATTCTCAAACACTGGCTCCTATTTGAATCTGTGCCACAAACTAAGACGAGCAGAGCCAGGTACCCTAGAGTCACTACTTTGGTCAGATATTACTCAGACAAATTCAGGGGGGTCTTATGGTTGTTTTTTCAAGGAGGCAGTTAAACAACTATCTGTGGGTGAACTATGGGATCTCAACCCTAGTAAGGCCGTTTTTAAAATCAGCAATAAGAAACGTATTCGACTGAGGTCTCGAATTGCTGATAAAGCTCAATTCGCTAAACGCAAACATGCATGGGCAATAATGTCCTCCAATGGGCTGGCCACACCCCTCCCCTACCTGTCTTGCACCTACCCCTTGTACTTAAAGCTTAGTTTCTTGGCTCTTAGACTGGGTGACTGGCAATTTCTAAAGGATTTACCTCACTGGCGTCGTTCGTCAGAAGATGTAATGTGCAGGGGGTGTGGTAAGGTGGCTGAAACCTTAGAGCATGTAGTCTGTCTCTGCCCCACAATTGCGCCACAGCGCAGAAGAAAACTGAAAGTTGAGTGGAACAGGCTGGGAACCCGGACCTGCAGACAGGCAGTAATTGCAGCTCTGAATCCAAAAAATACAGCCTTAAATATAGGCCTTACAACCCTCATACGCTATGCATACTGTTATTTTTCTTAACAACTAGAAGGGCTGGTCAATGGTTTTATCTTAAAGGCATATACTTTACATTAAACTGCACTTTATTATATGCTGCTAAAGTTGGTTGCATTTGACTGCACTTTCTTACATTCTGCTGCTAGCTGTCGACCATTTGATTGCATCCATCAGTTTAACACAGCTTTCGTTGAGCCCTTTTTTTTCTCTTTTGCCCAAATGCTAATGTTGACACGGTTGTTGTTCTTATTTTGCCTTTCTTTTTTAACACATGTATGCCATTGAAGTCCGCTAATGCAATTTGGAAGTTTTTATTTACTCACTGTTTTTATGCTTGCTATTTTATAACAACCTTACCTGCTGCTGGTATCTTTTTACCTGTACTTTTATGGATATTTTATATTCAAATAAAGTTTCTATTATCTACAAGGTTATATATAAAAATAACCTTTGTATTATACCAAACACATTCGATAATAAACACACAATTTACACTGTGCCACTGGCACGGGCGGAATTTACAGGGGATTATATACACAGGACAGGGCCACATGGACCACTGTCAGGAATAAGCACTTGGTAGAACTAGCACTTTGTAGAAATAGCACTTTGTAGGAATAGCACTTAGAACATAGGATAATTGTAGCACCAAATAACAACTGTAGCACCTAACCAGAAACCACTGGTAAAAGGTAAGTACACACTACGCATTCCTAACCACCTTAGGCATATATCACGCAGGGAACCATGAACTCACTAGCACAGGGGTCTCCAACCGGTCGATAACGAGCTACTGGTAGCTCACCGACCCTCTGGGAGTAGCTCGTGTCTCCTATCTAATTAAGACGTGATTTCGCATTTTATTTTGTATTACATCATTCTCTTTTATGGGAATCAGCTCCTGCCCGCCTTCACTCAAACCAGCTCCTCAGATTGGCTAAAGTGAGCTTTGCTGGGGCGGGGCGGGCTGAAGAACGTGACGTTCTTCCTGAAGTCACGCTTCCTGAAGTCACGCACCACCTCTTTTTTCCAGGCTGGCGTCGTGCTTCGTATTTCCTATTTGATCCTCCGGGAGTTACTGCAAGGTAAGATGGCCCGTGGCCGAGCAGCAGCATAGTGATTTGTTAAAATTAACCCCATGCAAGCAAGGCCCTTTGGTTTGAACGTCGGCTCCCACCGCGCTTTAGATCTGCATTAAAAAATAATGTGCGGTGGCAGGCGACGTTAAGATCAAAGGTGCTTGCAGGCACTGGGCTGCTAGTGGCAGCCGGTGCTAAAATGCAAGTTCCTTGCATGCCCGGAGCTGACTTCACCACGCTTTCATTTTTCCTGCGCGTTGTAGTCAGTGAAAGTGGCTCCGTGCATGCAAGGAACTTTGAGTTTAATATGGGCTGCAACAGCACTTTACATCTACCTGAATTAGAAGTCGTTGCATGCACTGGGCAGCTGCGGCGCTTTTTTATTTGCCTGCCGTCATTAGTAAAACACGGTGGCAGATAACAAAAAAATCCTTGCCAGCAATAAAACTCTTCACTGTCTACTTCAGGCAACTATATAGCGTGGTGTAATATTCAGTGAAAGTTTTCACTGATTACTACACCGCGCTATATATTTGCCTGAAGTAGACAGAGAAAGCTGCTCCGAGCATGCAAGGAACGTTGGCAGCCACCGCGCTTTACATTCTTTCTTCAATAGTAAAAGTGCGGTGGCAGCGGATATTGCAATCAAAGGGCCTCATATGCACTGAGCTTCATTTTTGTAATTTAACTGTGGGGCAGTTTTAAAATGAAGGTCAGACTTGGGCCAAGTATAACAGTGCATTGAAAATATGTACTTGCACTGTCAACATTATTAAATGTATATTTTTTTTAAACATGAAGGCTGTGTGCCTCTTGCTTTGCATATTTCCATTCTGCAACATATGTGTAAACATGCAGAAACAGGGCATTGCCACCAGTCAAAGACGGAGTCCCTTTGATGAGTTTTTGTCTTGTTCTTCTCTGCTTTTTAATGTCCAGACTGCAAAATTCATGCCACACAATGTGAGAAGGGAAAATACATTTTTACTTTCCAATCTCCTACTTTTGCAGTAAGGCACAGGCTCCAGATGAGTAGGGACCCATCAAACATTTTGTTAGCGGTGCGCAGACCAAACAATTATCAGACAGAGCACAATGGTTTTTGAGACAAAGAATAGTAAAATGAATTCAAGTATGCACTGGCAGCCCTCAACATTTTGAGCAGGTGAAGCACCATGGCTGGGATAGTACACAACAAGATTGATGCCCTCACATTCAAAACATTTTTTGAAGAGGTTTACACCTGTGTGCCTTATGGGTATGTAGCAAGTGTGCGCAGAGGACAGCTGTACTGTTAGTGAATGGCTTTTGAGAAAATGGAGATGTGCTTAGTGTAGGATGCAGAAAATGCTGACATCTGAAATCTGTGAAGTGCAGGACGAAGTGTGAGAACATAATTGAGTTAGGGGTGAAAGCTAGACTGCAAAGTAAGCCCTTGTAAAATAGACTGCAAATTATGGGTTTGATTAAATAAAAGGCTGCCAAGAGATTGGAGATGGATTTCTGGAAGTAGAAGACTGGGCAGAGAGCGGAAGGCTTAGCAGACAGTATGTTGCTGGGCTGAACAGAGTGAAGAACTATGGCTATGCATTTTCTGGACTTTGTAGAGTTGAAGTATGTGTTATAGAACTGAGTGAAGTGCTTTATAGTGAAACTAGGTTTGCCACCTTTCCAAATACCGGCCATTTGCTGCTGTTTTAATAGTTTGCAAAGGCCCAAGCATGAAAAAAAAGTAATATGTATTCACTTGTAACATAACTTTTCTCCCTTTGTTTACTTTACTTTATTTGATAATGAAGTAAGGGGAGGCCTTCTGTTGCAGCTTTTTATCTATTCTAGCGCTTACTAATCCAATGTGTGGCACTGAAGCACTTACCTACATGGTCAGCAAGCTATGGCATGTGTACCGTGGGTAGTTGGACATGTTTTCTTTGGTTTGTGATCCTATGTGGGAAGTGTTTCCTTGTCTTCCCTGATGAACAGCAGTAATTAGGCTTAAAGTTAATGAAGCTGGGTGTGGGGGGATGTCTCAGAAAAATGCGCGAGTTGCTCGGCCTTTAGTAGCTCACGACTATTTTTACTGATCAGAAGTAGCTCTCACTACAGAAAAGGTTGGAGACCCCTGCACTAGCATAACCTATGCTAGGAAAAACAACCTCCTGAGCATAAAAATACATTTAGAGGTATAGGCATAATGCATTGCATATGATGCAGAAATCACATTAGGCAGGTAATCACATTTACGCCACAAATCACATAACTGACCCCAGGCCAACTTGGCCTCTCAGGGGCTCATAGGCCCAATGTCCAGAATGTCTGGGCTGGCTGCGCAGCCAAAGAAGAATGCGCAACAGTTCTCAGGGCCTAAACGTAGCAGCTGCCCACTAAGTGCTGGGCAGCTATGGAACTGCATATGGGCACCAGCGTGCCTACTGAGCCTCCTCTGGGCTCTAAACAACAATGGGCCGGGAGCCTCGTGGGCTCTAAATAGCAATGGGCCCGGGAGCCTCGTGGGCTCTAAACAACTGGGCCCTCAGGGGCCTTGTGGGCTCTAACAAATGCTGCCTCGCTGGGGTGGGGGGGTTGCCCGCAGCCAGCCGGGGCCGCTCGGCTAGCCAAAGAAATGCCCCCGACGTTGGAGCCTCTCGGGCTCAAAATAACAAAATGCCCCCATCGTTGGTGGAGCCACGTGGGCTCTAACAAATGCTGCCTGGTTGGGGGAGCGGCCCGCTGCCAGCCGGGGCCGCTCTACCACCAGAAATGCCCCAGATCACGTTAGAGTCCCGCTCGGGGGACTCAGAGAACAATGGCCAAACTAAACAGTGGAGCGGCCCGCTGCCCTCCGGGGCCGCTCAGAAGATGTGCCCCCCACGTAGTGAGAACGGGCAGGAGGTGGGGCGGGCACCAGCAGTGTGCCCCTTCACACTCCCCTCCCCTTTGCAAATGAGCCCCACTCACTGGGTGCTCCTGGGCGGCGTTTCGCTCCTGGGTTGCAGGCTGACTTCTGCCGGTGATTCCCGGCACCGGTCACCAGGCGCCAAGCGGGGCTCTCCCTTTCCTCAGGGGAGCCCTGCTCGAGCCGGCGCTGGCGTCCTCTTCCCTTTTCGCTCTCGCACCGGAGCGCGTGGTGAGCTCCCGTCAGCTTCCGGTTTTGGAACTGTACTTCTGGGTCGCGCTAGGCAGCGGCCCGGAGATGATTCATCTCGCGGCTCGGGTCGCGGTGGTTTACACGGGGTAGGCACCCGAGTAAGAGGCACAAGTCCCTGGTGGGGTGGGCACCCGTCAGGGGTTAAGAAAAGTACAAATACGCGGGGTAGGCTCCCGCTAGGCACACCATGCAGGGTGGGCACCTGCCAACAATTTCACTAGTACGGCAAATAAACGGGGTGGATTCCTCGCTCTCCACCACCAGCGTGACGCTGCAGAACCTCCTAGAATAGGATAAGAAAATAAAAGCAAAGCGCTCCCAAGCCCTAGGTTCCCCAAAGTCCAGGGAAAGTTCAGCAAAAAGTCCTTAGGAAGGCAGGGGGGCAAAGGCTGGGCCCAGGGGCCAGCTCACAGGGCCCTCCAGGCAGGGAGGCAGTCCCCAGTGGCGGTCCCCTCAAGTTAGGACACAGAAGAACATTTTGCATGGGGTCACAGCCCCTTCTTATACACAGGAATCCTTCGTCTCAGGCTGCAGGGTGGGGGGGGGGGGAACCAGACACAGCTGGTTTTGGAGCACTCTGTTGTGTCCAGCCCCTCTCCCCATTCACTGGCCAGGCTAGGGTCATCAGTCGCACCACAGGGGGCGGAGCCAGCATTGTGTAGGGAAAGCCAGCCCTATTCAGGTCCCAGGTGCACTCCTCCCACCCATCTGGCTCTCAATCTCTCTATTCACCACCCTGGCAGACCCATCCTGACTCCTGGAGCCAGGCACACCAGCCAGCTCCAGCCAATCACAAACCAGACAGTCATTTCACCTTTATTACACAGACATACTATAAAGATGGGCTGCAGTTGATATTGTGGTATTAATACAGTTTATTTAATTCATAAACCATAGACCCACAGGAGCAGCAGGGCAAACAGCCCAACTCTTCCAAATCCAACCGTTTTCTCCACAGAAAGCAAACCTTAATAATTCTAAGTTACATCATATGATTCTAAGGATGGCACAATCATATTCTAAAAATGAGCTAACAGTTGCTCCATAGTCGCAATTAGCAGCTAAGACTCTTAATGCAGCAACATATTCTTCAATGGTCTCATCAGGAAATTGCTTCCTTTTATGAAATGCATGTCTTTCAATAAGGACATTAGGCTCATCTTGAAATTGTTTCTCAAGTCTGGCTACAGCTTCTTTATAAACGTTCCATCCTTCACCACCACCACTAGGTGGTGCAATAGGAATTAAGTTCTTGAACATTTCAATAGCAGCAGAACCCAAAAAACTGAATAAGATGGCCTTTAATCTTTCAGGGGAAAATTTGGATCCGTCAATAGCCACAATGTAATTTTCAAAACTTTCAAACCACTTCTTCCATTCCAATTTAGGCTTACCTGGAATTTGTAGAAAAACTGTGGGTTGATTACAAATTTGCGCATTAGCCATGTCTAGATTCTGAATAAATAAAGAAATGAAGAAAAGTCAAAGATAAATAACTAAAACTTTTCCAGAAAATGAATAGAATTTCAAATGAGCAAGTTTAAAATGTGCACATCACTGAGAAGCTGAACAAAGAAAAGAACAAGGTAAATAAACAGTAGAGCTCCAAAGTATATCAAAAATAAGTATGCACTTCCAGAAACAAGAACTGTGTATGAGCTTTCAAAGTGGAATGCCTTCGAAAGAAAAGACTCAGCAATTATAAGTGTGCGCACCACTGAAAATGCGCTAATAAGAGAATGCTTTCGATGAAGTAAAAACTGGGCGTGACCAGAGTTGTAACTGGCCACCAGTGAAGCCAATGTGTGGTGTGTGCGGAATTTCTAGGCCCCAGGTCGCAACACTACATTGGCGACGAGGTGGTCTCGCCATCCCATCGCGTGCAAGGCTAAATCACGCTCTTGCCCAAGGAGCGGATTGCCGTAGCCTCTGTGGGGTCCCTCCCCACTGGCGCCCGTTCCAGCTTTCAACGTGCCGCATTGCAGAGTGTGGCCCCAGTTGCCCCTGCGCCGAGCGTGCTCTACCCGGACTCACCGCCTGCCTCCTTCGGTGTCCCGGCCTCGCTGGAGCGCTCTCTCCACCGCGGTCCCGCCTCTCCTGCCCGGCGGTGGTGCCAAGCGGTTCCGAGGTGAGCGCGCGCATGTCCCGGCGCTCCGGCTGCCTCACCGGTCTGGCCACGATCCCAGCAGTCCCTCCAGGCCCAGCGACCGCCTCCCACCTGCCCGGCGGCCTTCTACCTCCGCGGAAACGGCACATGCGGAGCAACGCAGCCGGCAACGCTGCTGGCGCTGGGCACTCCATCTCTCACGCATCTCGCGTGCAACGCGACGGACCCGGACCTGCTATTTCTCACGCGTGAGATGCCGATCTGCCTGTTTCAAGGCCCCTGATCGCTCCTTCTACTCGCCCAAGGGTGTCTGGTCATCTGTGCAGCCCAGCTAGCCCGCTAACAGCGCCTGGAAGGCTGGTGTATCTCTCCCTGAGGTTTGCAGTTGAGGCCCCTGCCGCCTACTCCCGTCCTCAGCAGCCATGACCACCGTCCCCCCCTGGAGCCGTTCACAGTCACCGGCACACCGCCGTCGCTAGCTGCACGGTGGAAGAAATGGGTAGAACGCCTAGAGAACTATTTCGTGGCGGCAGAAGTCGCGGTTGTGCTGCGGCGTGCCATGCTGTTGCACCTCGGAGGAGAGGCGATCCACGACATATCGAAAGACGTGGTGCCCGCCCAGAACATACGCCATGATGCGCAACGCAATCACGGCGTATTTTGAACCCTTCGCCAGCGCTGACTATGAAAGGTTTTTGCTCCGCTAGGCCCGCCAGCTCCCGGAAGAGTCTGTAGACGTCTTTTATGCAAGATTGAAGAAGCTTGCCAGCACGTGCACTCTCCCCGATGTTGACGACGATATCCGCGCCCCATTCATCCAGGGCTGCGCGTCTTTGAAGCTGTGCAAGAGGGTATTGGAAACGGACAATATGCCCATGCGCGACATCCTTGCACTAGGGCGATCCAAGGAGTTATCCAAGGCCAGAGCCGCGTACATGGAGCCAAAGCCCGGCGGTCGCAATCAAGACAGAGCCAGTGTGCGCCCTCAAGACCGTTGCCACCGAGAACCGCACGAAACAACCCCGGCATGGAAAACCAAGACCGGCTCAGCCCTCCCAAGGCCGCGCCTGCATGTGGTGCGGAGGTGCGACGCCCCACAATGGAGCATGCCCGGCACAAGGCAAGATCTGCAGCGCATGCGGAAAAGCCAACCACCTTGCAAGCGTGTGTCTGTCGGCACCGAAGAAGAAGCATCGTGGCCCACCCAGAAGGGTAAGACAGTTGGAGTCGCTGCCCAATCCCCCTGCCAACAGTGACATGGACGACGACTAAGTGGACGCAGCCTCCGTCCATGTTGTGCGGATGCTTAACACCCTGGCAGCTACACCGTCCGCAGAACTTTTCAATTCAAGATACTTTTGGTACTTTTGGTCATCTGCATTCTTTCGTTTTTAGGGCAAATGGAAGGCAATTTACTTTTGCCAGACTGTCTGGTCTTTTCTTTTGCCATTATGTCCGCCCTGTGCCTAGTGACTGTTTGGCACTCTGGAAGTTTCTCAGCTGCGTTTACACTCAATCCCCGTAATCTTTGACTCTTTGTCCTTGAAAGCATCTTTGGCAGCTGTTTGGTATTTCGGGTGAGGAGTCGCTCATCAGAGGTTCCCAGGTGTACTTGCTCAGAGTTGCTTATTTCCTATGTTCTAATGCTGTATTTTACTGTAGTGCCAGTGTTCTCTGTTCTCTAATGCACGATCCTTTATGATTCAATGTCTTTATTGACTCTATTTACAAGTGTGCTTTATCGCATTCTCAGCTGCAGAACCAATTAGGTTACGGTTTTAAATTTGTGCAGAGTTTATTGGACATGATTATCTAGTACAGCACATTTTCACAGCTTTTCTAGTGTACTTTACCCCACACAGGGTGTACAGTACTTTCAGTCTCTACGTTATGATGCAGACCAAGAGACTTTTACTTAATTTCGCTTGTAGACTATTTCTCATACTTTTACTCTACATAGGGTGTTGTGAGGGTTTCAGCCACATCACGGAGTACACAATGTTATTACCTCCATGCGAGGTGTCTTTACACTAAGTGTATAGCGTGGGTTTCAGTCCCATTGCTACAGTATACAATGTTTTTGCCCCTTCACGAGGTGTCTCACGTGGGTCTTTGTCCCACTACGCAGTGCACAACACTTGACCTTTCGAGATGTGTCTCACACCGTCTCTTACCTTCATTACACAGTACACGTTTTCCAGTGTGGGTGTTTCTTTATTGCAACAGTGCACAATGTTTTACCTCCTCTCGAGGTTACCCATGCACAAGCGAGTTGTTACCTTTATTGGGTGTATGGTTTGGGTTCCAGTCCCATTTCCATAGTGCATGGATTACGTTACACTGGGCGTTTGTTTTTTATGTTCATGTGTCATTATCAACACTATAGCCCAGTGCTGTTCTCTATTTGGATTTGGTCTTCATTATGTGATGGAGAAGTATGTGTAATCACTTGTATTTCTCTGCTTCTCTGTCTTCTGTTTTCCTCTTGCTCTGACTTGCCTCCTCGCATACCTGTCTCGCCAGTAGGTGTGCAGGTGGTAGTCATTGATAGCTTCTCTTCCTACTCTATTATTGTTTTTTTCTGTCTCTTTCTTTTCTTTGGTTATATAAAGAAGGGAGGATGGGTAATGGTTTAAAATGTATTTGTTTGCTCAAATTTCTATTGTTTCCTTTCATTCTCCTACTGCTCTTCTTGTCTCTCCCTGGGTCTCTCTATTCTCTTTCGTTCATATAGCTTCTGCATTTAGCTTCTTATTTCTCTGTTATGGTGTTCTTTTCTGTTTTCCTTTTGGAAGAAAGGAAGATATGTTGTATCCTGGTTTCAATGTGTTCATGCTCTGCCAGTGAGTTCCTCCTAGAATGATGTAATATGGAATGTTGGGGGTCAGAGACTACAGTTGGAGAAGGGCTGAGCAGCATGCTGCTGCTCCTGATGGGGTTGAACTACCGGAATTGTAAATACTACAATAAATACTCATGAAACTCTACAATCTGTATGGACCAAGTCACTACAGTACTATTTTAGATCTTTGTCCTCTCAATTTCTTCCTGAATAAGGACAAATTCAGGATGCTTACATTGGCCCAAGTTCTGTGTTCCTTGGATCCAGAAGACTGGATGGTAGAGTTGTACCAGCAGGATGCCTATTTTCACATTCCCATCTGGTAGTACCACATGGATTACCTGTAGTTTAAGGTGCATTTTCAGTTCTCTGTGCTCCCTTTTAGCCTTACCGGTACCCCTCAGGTGTTTACAAAAGTGATGGCGGTGTTGCAGCACACCTTCGGAGGTTCAGGATGCTAGTCTTCCCCCACCTTGAAAACTGACTGTTGAAAGCACAGTCAGTCAAAGACCATCTCTAGATGACAGCAAACCTCTTAACGCCTTTGTTTTCAATCAACATGCCAAAGTCACACCTGACTCCTTTGCAGACACTCCCGTTCATCAGAGGTATCCTCTGGTTCAAATAGTCCAGGATATTCAGGCTATGATCCCAATGTTTCAGCCTTAGTCATGGGTCTCAGTGAAAGTGGCTCTGCGACTTCTTGGCCATTTGACCTCCTGCATCCTACTGGTTGACTACATAAGATGGCACATGTGGGCTCTGCAGAGGGACCTGAAATCTTAGTGGGCTCAACACTAAGAGGACCTGTCAGTTCCAACTAGGACTTGAAGGAGACTTCAAAAAACCTGCTGTTCTACCTCAATTGGACCAGCAGCAGGCCCCTCTCCTAACTCCACCCAGCTGGTGGTGGTGACTAACACAACGTTCTTGGGCTTTAGGAGGTCATCTGGGAGAGGTAGAAATCAGAGGACTTTGATCTCCGGCAGAGACCTGTCTACACATCAATATGTGGGGGCAGCAAGCCATATGCTTGGTCTTGAAGGGATTCCCATTTTCCATTGAAGGGAGACTTGTTCAGATCCACACAGACAGTACCACCACCATGTGATACTGCAACAAGCAGGACTGATTGTGGTCTTCGGTTCTGCGTTATAAGGACTTGCAACCTTGGAACTGACTGAATTGACAGGGCTCTCCCTGGTCATGAAAAACCTGGCATGATCTCTAAATGCCAGGGTAGACGAACTCAGTCAGCAACGCTTCATGGATCACAAATGGCAGCTGCATCCGGAGGTAACGCAGGGCATGTTACAGGAATGGAAGAGTCCTGGCTAGATCTCTTTGCCACCACAGTGTCAACAAGTGTACACGTTTGAGTTCCCAAGAAGGCTCTCTCTTAGAGACGCTTTACTATTGGAGTGGGCTCAGGATTCCTGTTTACCTTCCTGCCTCTTTCTCTCCTGTGCAAGTTCAGAAGAAGACTAGAAATGACTGTGTCCATGTCATCCTAGTGGCAGTTGATCTGGTCAGGAGTGTGTGGTACCCAGAACTGTTGGGCGGTGAGCATATGTCCCCTGATCAGGCTACCCCAGCAGGGCAGGAGCTTGCTGCCGGGTCTGCCCAACCTATGTCTCCATGCATCAAGATTCAACGGCGACTGTTGTCTTCCTTTGATCTTCCATCTGCAGTAGTGAATGTTATTCTAGCCCCAAAGTGCCCATCTACAAAATCTGTTTATCTTGGACATTGGGATACGTTTGTGGCCTGCTGCAATTCTTGGCACACAGATCCACAACAAGCTAAGTTGTTTAATGTTTTACTTTTTGTGCAGTCTTTCGCCCAGCAAGGATTTACTGTTGGCACAGTTAAATGTTACTTGTCAGCCCTTTCAACCTTTTCTGTTTACCAGACCAGACATCCTAGTTTAAGTCACTGGTTGTGATGCGTTTCCTTAAAGTTTTGGCCCACTTTTCTACTCAAGAATTTTGTAATGCTGCAGTGGAACCCTAATTTGGTCCTCGTTTTCCTGGTGTGTACTCCATTCAAGTCTATGCACAGCTGCCCTTTGAGACTTCTGAATCTCAAAACAGTCTTCCTCACAGTTATAACCTCAGCTTGTCACGTGAATGAGATACAAGTTCTGTCTGTTCACTTTCTATATATCACCTTCTTGCCAGACAGACTGGTGTTGCGGACTAGAGTGGCATGTTTTCCTAAAGTTGTGACAGCCTTTCAAGTTGGATAATGTCTTCTGGCATTTTTTCTCCACGTCACCTTTCTCAAGAAGAGAGACTCTATAGTTTGGACTCTAAAAAAGGTTTGAACTTTTATATCGATCATACAAAGGACCATTGGATGGATGATCACCTTTTTGTGGGATTTTAGGAGCAAAAAAGGGTAAGGCAGTGCAGAAAAGAACCATAGCAAGGTAGATAGTTCTCTGTATAAAGATCTGCTACACGTTGGCTAAGAAGCAGCCCCCAGTAGGACTGAAGGCTCATCCGACAAGAGCCAGGGTTCCAATCACTGTATTTGAACACAGATGGGCTGATTACGATGTGAGTCGGAAAGGCTTTCAGACTCACATCGTAGGTTTCACTTTTGCCCACAGCATTACAATGCCGGTGGCCAAAAGTGAAACCAGCCAGTCATTCCGGCTGGATTCCGATGGGCTCAAGGAGCCTGTTGGCCAGTTGGAACAGGCACGTAGGGGCATATTCACAAGAACATGTGACAACCATCGCAAAAGTAACTTAACGCAACATTCAACATCGCAGTCTTTCGCAGGAAAATTACGCTGTTTTAACTAAAAATTCACAACACGGAGGCACCATGCGCTAGGCCCCCGACAACACGTCAAATGACCGCGATAAAGTCAACGCGACGCCGCAAAAATGCGAAACAGGAACACAAGAAAACTTGCGATGAGGCAAATCGCGATACAAAAAGCTGCGAAAATCAGCGGCAGGCCTACAAATTCCACGCTTCTGGCGGGAAAAGGCACTATAAAAGCCACAAAAACAACACACCCAAAGCAATCCAAAGTGTGTAGCAACATGGATGCACCCAGAACGAGTGCAGAGGCCAACGTGAACGCCACAAGCCCCACAGACCACCAGCAAGGAACAACGAGGTCAGGGAAGGCCAAGGAGAAGAGGGAGAGGAAGATGGGGGCAGTCTGCAGGAAAACCAGATCAGCGTCACAGAAGTGACAGAACACTACCATCAACTGACCCACAATCAGACCACCGTGAATGCAGTCGGGAGTGTCGAGGAGGCCAATGGAGGAGGCCAAGAGGCGCTGGCATGATGGGAAAATCTAAACCAGGCACAAAGCTGCTGCCAACAGGAAGGTAGCAACGGCGACAGGAGGTTGGAGTCCTGCGCCACTGGAGGAGCTGGTGGAAACGGAGGCCACAGTCATCAGTGTGGAGACGGTGCAAGGAGTCGGGTGTCCGGACACAGCTCGGGAGAACCTGACACAACATCAACAGGGTGAGTAACGACCAGGGACTGGGGGGACGGGGAGAGATGGGCACAATGGCGCACATGCACAACGATATGTAGCACACTGTACACCCACAATGACCCTGGAATCATGGCCCTGATCCCCGTGGCACACTGCAGCGCACACACATAGCAATGACAGCACATCCACCTTGACGACAATGTGGTACAATGTGCAACCCCGACACTGCAGAACAGAGGACACAACCGGCTTCGCACATGCGCTGAAACAGGCCAACTACATCTGACAGAGCTGAAAACTGTGAGATGGAAATGTACGCGTACAACCTCACATCCGTCATGTAGTCCAAATGTACACTGTCAAGCTTCTAAATCCTGCACCTCCAAAACCGACACAATGTACATTGTCACACAGTCTGCATGTAAACAAGAACAATGCGCCAACATACATGTCAACACAATGTCAACATGCATCTCCCCTTCACATTACAGAGGAACACGCAACACCTCCAGCAGAGCAGACCAGACCACCCATTAGTGATGATGAAGAGGACCACCACACCTTCGACACCGACGCCCTACAACAGCCCATGGACATCCCACGCAACTCATCACCAGGACCAGGGCAGCCAAACTACATAGGGGAGAGCACAGCCCCTGCAACAGACCACACAGCGGGAAGCACCCGCAAGCATGGCTGGCTCCCAACACTTCACCGACCCACACATGGCATCCCAATGCCAGGTGTCAGAATACCAAAAGGAGGTGGCCGAACAGGTGTGGGGGGGTCAGAGCTCATGGACTAGATCACATACTTGGGTGTCTCATTCCCTTAATGGACCACCTACACCCCACAAAGGAGACCCACACTGCGACAGACACATGCATTTGAACATTATCTGTACTGAACCACGCCCAGAGCCCCGCTATTATTAGTCACACAGCTGTGCTGGACCTGCGTACGACAGCCCAGCCCACTCCCCTTACGTATTGTGTGGGTGACGACCAAACTACATGTCCAAGCTCTAACGCGCTGCCTCCGGTGACATGTCTGCGTCCGCTGGACACAGCACAATGCAATGTCATAGGGCCCAGGGCACTCATGTACAGTGACGCCTGTGCTGGATGTGTGTGGGGTGAGTGTAAGCCAGCAATCACAGAGTGGTTGGTGCTGGCAACAACTTGAACAGTGATCAATATCAAAACGGAACACATCAGCATTACAGAAACTACAGCGAAGCATCATGGTGGTGGCTGGAGCAAGCACAGGAGACACCCAATAAGCAAACAGTAGTGTCCGTGAGCTACTGAGCACTGAAGTTGGGGCATTAGAACTGAGCGTGTCCATGTGAATGAATTGTCTAGGAATGTGTCCCATCGGGGAATACCTGATGCAGCTGCAGTGGGGTGTGTTACACCTGCATCATCTTCCTCATCATCGTCCCAGGTCTCCCACACTGCCTGAGGTGACATTGCTGCATAACCTTTCCACAGCACAAAACTCAATCTGTAACGGTACATGGGTTGTGGTGCACTGAGTTAGTGGCACCTGGATTGCTGAGCAGGGTATCAGGCAGAGGATGACACCCACAACAGGTGTGAGCAACTCAGTCAGTCTGCCAGTATAACTGTTGCGATTCTGGCAGTTGGTGGTGGTCCTGGCGGTGGTGGCGTGTGCCTCCTGCGGTGATGCGACATACGGGCCGGTCAGCACTCTAATTGATGTGTGAACCCTGGTGGACCGCAGTTGAGGGCGGAGGCAGCGGACAGTGCAGGGCCACAGACACATGGCGTCTATGACCCCAAGGCCATCGTCTCAGAGGCCTTCCAATATCTCAGAAAAAAGGGTCCCTGACTTTACCAGCACAGAGTTAGTGGCCCCAGATGCACTGCGGTCGGCACGGGCACACCGCCACGGGACGGTGACTTGCTGTGAACTGAGGTAGGGCCACGTGGACTGAGCGGGTCCTCATCAATGTCCGAGGTGAATGTGGGCGAAGGTTGCGGGGGACAGTGAAACGTGTCCTCCTGGGCATGATGCAGAGGGCAGAAGCCATCCGGAAGTGGCAAATTGAGAAGTGGAATGCTACAGCCTCGTTTTCACCACCAATTCGGTATCAGCTACATGAGGATGAAAACTACCCCCTAGTCCATAGACTCAGACGCCACCAAAGTTCGACCAGAGAATGTCCATGAATGTCGGGGAACAGACTTAGTGGCACTGTAGCTGAGAGTGGATGCAGTCTGCGATGATGTCGGTACAATGATATGAACTCGACATTGCTAAATCAAGACTCAGTTCCAAATGTGTGATCTACTCGAGCGCAGTGTGGCCCGAGGGCAGTAGTCCACGTGGGCCCACAGACAAGTGTGGTTGTAATGCTATGCACAGACCTGGTGGCACCACATCAAAGGGAGTATAGTGACATATTCTCTGTCATAAGGAATATTCTCTGCCATGGTGTAATCAAGACTCAGTTCCAAATGTGTGACCTACTAGACCACTGTATATGCCGGTAGAGTACGTCAATGAGAAAGGAGTACTGCGGGCATGTGTTGCGGAGGCCGTGATTGTCTGAGGAGGCTGTCAAGGTCATAGGCCACGGCCTTGGAGCTTGCACCGGCATGTGGTGGGCCCTCTACGACACACGCCGGTGTTGGCTGGTGGGCATTGAGGCCTGGGTGCACAGGGGGGGGGGCAAGACTGGTTCAGTGACCAGCATCCCGGGGTGCAGCAGGCGCACAGGATCACAGGCAACCCCGCATTACGGCGACGGCGACAGCCTTGTGAAAGGCGCCGCTCTGGCAGAGAAGGGCAGTGCGGAAGAGAACCACGGCCAGAGTTATGTGACTTTTATTCATACCCCTACGCTGGCCTATACCAGGCCAGCCCACTCCGCTCACGCTTACTGGGGGGACATAACAAGCTACATTTCCTCGATCTTCCACAGTGGCTGGGGTGGCATGGTTGCGTCCACTGTCCACTACACTCCAAACACCAGCGGTGTGTGTCAACATGGATATGTGTGTGGTCTGCATACTGCAGTCTGGCCAGCACATCCATGCCACACTTGGCATTGTGTACATTCTCATTCATAGGTCACTTGCCTCCTTCGCACATGCCTGGTCCCCACCTCTTCCCGCATTCTGCACTTGTGTGGCTGAGGTGCTATGCCGTTAATTTCTAATGTACATGTTGTGTCTGGTTGGTATGCATGTTGCTTGGTATATTGTTTATGAACTTGTGACATGTGCATTTCCAGTGCTGTGAGTTGCATGATTGTGGAGTTGAGGTGTGTGGCGTGTTCATTTGGTGTTTGCCAATGAGCAATACATTTCCATGGGTGCCATCCTGGTAGCACAGGTTGATGATGGACTGTCGGAAGATGTAGGGATCATGCACACTGCCTGGGTGGTTGGCAACAACGGTGGAGATTCCCCTATGGTCCCTATATAGCCTGGACATTGGTGGAATATGTGCGCTTTCTGTTGTGGTTATTGTGTGCAGTGTTGCCAGGGTGCACAAGTAGGACATGTGTGCAGTCAATTGCCCCCAACACATGTGGGAAGCCACTTATGGCGTAGAAGCCTTGCTTGGTCTCCGGCTGTTCTTGTGCAGTGTGGGGGAAGTATAGATAGTGGGGTACCCAGCTGATGGTGCCATCCATGACCCTTGTGAGGGACCTTGATTGGGCTGGCTGTGTGACTCCTCTGTCTTAGGTGGTTGTTGGTTGGAGGGTACCAGAGGCTAACATATGCAGTTCAGCCAGCAGCTTTGTCTGAGGTGGGATGTTGGTTGTCCGCTGTTTTGGTACCGTCAGCCTGTAGACAATGGTGGTCAGGATGCGGAGGATGGTTGTCCCTTTGAGCATGTAGTGGACAATGACATTCTCTGGTGTTGAGTCTGTGAGGTTGGTACGTTTTCTATAGGTCGCTGTCTTTGTGTGCGCTGCCTCAGTGTTGGTCTCTTGGGGGGTCCTGGGGTGGTGGCGGTGGGTGTTGTTGCCCTGTTGGGGATCCGCGCTGCATGATTGTTGGCTTCATGGTTGCCCTTCAGGTGTGGCTCTGGGCTGTGCTCCATTTTCTGGTGCAGGCTGTCATCTGACTTTACACCAGGTCAGAGCAGGTGTAAATTTCTTGCTGCTAACACGCCTTATCGCTTGTTTGGTGATCTTATCGCCTATCTGGCTGGTCGTTGAAAATGTTGCGGAGTGGTGTTGTTGCGGCTTTTTGCACTAGAATGCCTACTCTGCATCTCATTAGCGAGAGTTGTGGGGGTCATCTGTGGCGATGTTTTTAGCGGCTGCTATTGCAGGTAAACTGGTGATATGGGCTGTTAACACCAGCTTGTGAATGAGGCGATACACTTTGTCAGCAATAAAGTGTTGTTAACTCAGCAATAGTCCTTGAGAATATGCCCCGTAATCCCTTAACCCCTTACAGGCTCATGACTAGCTCAGCTCGTCATGACCACACCCGTTTTTATTGCTGTCCAGCACAGCAGAGGAATCTCTCAAGCAGCGATGAGGTTAATGTCTATGTTTCCGCTGTTGGGATTACGATGTCGGTTTCACACAGGCTTTCCATGTCGGGCTTTCTGACATGGAAAGCTTGTCGGAAAGTGACTTTGGGGGCCCCTAGCAGGGCCCCCAGGTGCCCCCTGTGGCCTCCAGTTCAGGGCCAAGGGGGCACCTATGGTGCCCCTTGTTAATCCCTGCACCATGTGGTGCCTGCCATGCGGTGCAGTGATTAACAGAAACTCCCATTTCTCTATGGGAGCTTGTGATAAGGCCGATTTATGGGCCGCAGCATTGGCTCCCATAGAGAAATGGGAGTACGCGACCACACAATGTGCAGTCGCATTGTAATAGCGGTGTCCGGACCGCTGACCGTAGATTGGTGGTCCCGAGACCGCAGCGTTGTCGGACAGAGGTAAGTCCACCTGACATCGTGATCTAGCCTAGAGTGTCTGTTTTGGGCATCTGTAAGGTCATGATGTGGGCATCAATCCATATATTCATAAACCACTAATGCCTTGATAGCCAGATCCGTCAGGAGGGGCACTTTGCTCATTCCGTCCTGTAGGATATTCTGATCTGCGCCACTCCACAGACCTACTACCTCAGGAGGTATTGCTTTGGCATAAGGGTATCCATTAGAAGCACAAGTTACTAATCTTTGGTAATACTCTTTCTGGTGGTTACTCTATCTAACTGTCGATTTCTCACTGACTCACTCCTCCCCATTCGGTGGAATGGATTCCTTTCATCCATAATAAGATTCCAAAATCGAAATCTGCACACTGTCAAAACCAATCAGTTAATAAGTGCAGAGAGCCAATGTGATCTGCCATGTGATAGTAGAAATAACCGCTCAGCGTAATGACACCAAAAGCAGCCAAACATGCTAAACTAGGAGCATGAGACACCTCCATAGAAGCATTAACTATAAAGTCAGATGAAAGGCCCCCATGTTAATGAAGACATTTTACTCATCATCATAAACCAATTGAGAAACATAAGTGTTGGTGGAGACTACTGGTGAACTACCAATGAGGTTTGAGCAAAAATCAGGGATGGACCTTATCAAATGGGTGGAAAATCAGGGGATTCAAATGGATAAAGGGTTTGAAAGCCGAGGCATAGAACCAATGAGGTCAAACTTGCCCATTAATAAAGCCTTGAAAATCGCTGAGTGTGTTACCATGCCCCCATTGAGCTATATGTTACGTTCTATAAACTATAATATGGTTAAAGTGTTTACTCTGGTGTGATGCTTCTTGCACTCAGAACTTTGTTGTGTATGAAAATAAGTTTGTGTGTGTGTCTGTGTAGGAACTAAAACATACATGTATTTCTAAGCATTAGCTGTATTCATGATTGGCACACTTGCACACCAAATACCCCTTGAGATAAAGGTAATTGCTGGAAGTGTTCAACAGCAGTCTTGTGTATGTGGCAAAGATTTAACCACAAATCAACACTGCAGTTTTAGTAGAACATCACACAACTACTAACTACAACAACTAAAAATAATGCTCCAGAGCTAGGCCACTGTTCCAGACTTAAGACTCTAGAGTGTTGGTCACAAGAGGATCCCTCAAAGTTATGAAAAGAGAGGAACACCTCTGGACAAACATGTTCTGATATTCAAGTGGGGTGATTATGCCTGTATGTTATAACTACTTTGCTCATGCTGTGTCTCTTCTGTTTTCTTCCAGTCTCCTTATGATGGCTCAAGGCTGGTCTTCCCACCATTGCCAGCATCACTGTTGTTTGGAGCTATTTATGGATTAACACATCTTGTCTTGCCAAATATCATAGCAAAGTCATTATTGTCTGGTATTCTGTGTGGCTACATCATCTATGACATGACCCACTACTACCTACACTATGGTGCACCACCAGAGGGAACCTACTTGTACGGACTGAAGGCCTATCATGTCAAACACCACTTCAAGCACCAGAAGTCAGGTATGAGTTGACCAGCAGCAGTTTGGAGCATGCAGGAGGAGAAAATGGGGATGAAGATTTGTGTGCGTGCAATGGACAATCAAAAAGCAATCCACATGGCAAGCAAGAAGCACACAACATACCAGTAGGAGAAGAACACAGACAATAAAAAACAAGCCTGAACTATAGTGTCTACACACACAAAAGAGTTGCTAATTGGCGTTGTTTACCATGTTTAGGGGCAGATTTATTAATGTATTGTGTCACTGTTGCGCAAGGGCCACACAACTCTAAAGTCAGATTTCTCAGGTCATACAAGGCAGCCTTGTGTGGCCCTGCATGGTTTGATAAATCTGGAGTAACGCAATGCTGTGCAAATTGCTGCATTGCGTTACTCTGCACCAGGGAGGTGCTCTATGGCTGGGGTGTGGGAGTTCCCAAGTATGCACTCATGGATTTTGGTGCATTCCCAAATGTCCCAACACTGGGGGACCTGGGAATGCATCAAAATACTATGCCTCCCCAGGTGAGGTGTAACGAGGAGAAATATCTTTATTTCTCTTTCAGGGGAATCCTCAAGAAACTTGTCAGCCCTGAAAAGTCCTGCCCATGCACAGGGACCCTGGACTACTTCTTAAATATTTGATATACATATATATGTAGCAACCTTCTACGTAGTACTATATATGTATATATATATATATATATATATATATATATATATATATATATATATATATATATATTATGTAGCACCCTTCTCTGTAGTACTATAAATATATACATATATATTTTTATGCATTTATTTATTTATTTGTGTTTTATAGAGCGCAGACTTGACCCGTTAGGGTATCAGAACGCTTTACAGGGTTAACAGATTGCATACAAATAAGACTTGGGTAGGGGGGTGGAACATTTAGGATAAAAACAACCCCTCATGGTGCCATGGATGACCCTGGGGGCCGCCATCCCCCAAGGCTGGCTCTTGCTACCTCCCGAAGTGCCCACCATTGGGAGGTAGCTGTTTGCTTTAGCTTGGTGGAAGCTGACAGCTCCCACCAAACGAAAGCAAACATAACTCCGCTTTCTGCAAGTCGGAGCTGTCAAACAGCTCTGACTTGCAGAAAAGTGAGTTTTCATCTGTTTCTCCGCACACAAATATGCAAGGATAGAAACAGATGAAAACATTTCTCTGACAGACACAGTGCTGCCTTTCAGCAGTCCCCTTTCTGTCACAGCAATGCCAGCTCCTGCAGGAGGCAGGAAGCTGGCAGGGACTGCAGGGGCCTTGAGGCTCTCCCGTGGTTGCCAACACAGGTCACTAGGTGCCCTAGGATCATACAGAATGAAGAGGCCAGGGAATGGGGTCCCAGGGGCTGAAACTGGCCCAAGGAGGGGTGTTGCGTGGCCCTCCTTCCCATAGTGTAATGGCCAGGCCCTGGGAATGGGTCCCTGAGGCTGAAATTGGCCAGGGAAGGGGGCTCCTTGGTTCGCCCTACCCTATAAAAAAAATTGTCCAAGGGAGGGGAGCCGCACTGCCCTCCTCCTCATTGTAAAAAAAAAAAAACACTGGTCCGGGGGAAGTTGCCAGAGAATCCGCCCCCTTTTACAGCCACTCTGTAAAGTATCATCCTGGTGCACAACTTGTTGGGGTACTAGATCCCCTTGGCTACTGAGGTTCGTTGAGGGCCAACAACCCCACCTGTTGCCTCCAGTAAGTCCCACACAGCGTGATTGCTGAGAGGTCATCCAAGGTCCGCCCTCTTTCTCCAGCACTCTGGAACGATGAGGTCATCTTGTGTCCTGAGGACCTCAGGACACAAGTGGACTTCATCGTCTGAGCTGCAGTGCGGCAGAAGCCGCATTTGCAGCGTGGTGTAATAAGGGGCATGGCCTAGGAACACCTCTCTGCAACGCAGCTCTGTGGCGCTTACTGGAGGTACCTTGTGGGCTCCTTGGCCACCGGTGACCTTCAGGATTCAAGCGGACTTAATAGGGATGTTATAGTTAGAAATTAGCATGTATAAAACCGTAGTAATTATCTAAAAAAAATAGGATTGAGGCACATTATACTTACAAATTCTCATTTAAACCATAGGTTTTCAGGGACGTTACAGTTAGAAATTGGCCTTTAAAAATTCACTGAAAAAACCAAAGGTTTCAGGGACTTTATAGTTAGTTGGACATTTCACTCGTACAAAACCATAGAAATTCAACTGTTATAGTTAGTTCATCTAACTATAACTTGCACCCCCGCAATGCACTGCTGATGACGTCACATATTACATCATTCATGACATGGTCAGTGACATCACTGATGACATTTCAAATGACATCACTGATTACATCATCCACATGAAAATCTGATGCACCTCCTCACACTCTAATATAACCTTTAATACACCCACTGTAAAATACAGACTAACATTTTTGAAACCATCAATACACCAATACCAGTTACTACATACGCACTCACTGATTCCTAGGTCTACTTACACATCCACTCATTCATCCATACAATCACTCATACATACATGCAGTCACTCATCAATACACTATCATATGCACTCATATACCTATACAGACACACACACACTGCCACTCATCCATGAAGTTGCTCACACACCCAGTCAGTCATGCAAAGAATTAATCACACTGCCATTTACTCACCTATACAGTTATACATACACCACCTCACTTATTCATACAGATACTAATGCATACTTACTCTCTTATACAATCACTGATACAAGTACACATTCATCCATACACCACTCTCACAATCACTGACTCGTGTGTATAGTCATTTATATACTCCAACTCTCACATACACTGCCTTTTACATATGTAGTTACTTGGACATATATCACTGAGACATCCATTCACTCACCAACACACCCATACATACACTCACCCACCCATACAACTGTTTCCACATGCATTCTTGAACCCATACACCCTCAATCAACCACTCACACATCTATGCACACACCTCCCACCCCTCACACACACACACTCAGTCTCCCATACAAATATTCATGTAGCTACTAACCAACCCATGCAGCAGCTTACACAACAGACTGATACAGACATTCACACAGTTTAGTCACTAACCCATGCATTCAGTAAGACACATTTAATCACTCACTTATAAAGTCAGTCACGCACCTACTAAATTCTTCATCTAGACACTTATATACCCACTCATTCTTCAATACACCTTGGCATATATATATATACAACATATTTAAACTTTACAGAAACACACAGTCACTGGATGATGTCATCAGTGATGTCATCAGTGAAATCCTTTGAGATGTCATAAGTGATGTCATCAGTGATGTCACTGACCATATCATGAATGATGTATTATGTGACATCATCAGCAGTGCATAGCAAGGGAGCAAGTTATAGTTAGCTGAACTAACTATCACGGCGGAATCTCTATGGGTTCGTACGAGTGATATGTCCAACTACCGAGAATATATATATATATATATATATATATATATATATATATATATATATATATATATATATATATATATTACCTACTGGCGGTCGCCAGTAGGTATATATAGTTAGGATTTTTTCTCTATGGGATTTTTGAAAATTCTATGTCTAATAACTTTGTCGTTTGTGGACGGAATTGGCTGAAATTTTCAGGAAAATGGCCCATTTTGTTTCTGAGCAGCCCCTGACATTTGACAGGGTTTCGTCAAGGAGGGGCCGAGAAAAAAGGGGGGTCCCAAAACGCGTTTTAAACATTGAGTTTTCCATAGGGCGGTTGGCCTCACTTTTAGCTCGAACGGCTGAATGGATTTACACGAAACTTGGCAAAATTGTAGGGACTGTTAGCCCGATGTGCCTTTGCTAGGTCTCAATATATGTGCTCCAGGGGATTTTGAGAAATTAACATTTTAAAAAACAGATATATCTGTGACAGCGCTCCGGGTAGCGCTCCGGTTCGCGTATTTGACGCGTAACGGAACTTTGCGAAGCGAAGCTGATTGGCTCTCCGGTGTCTGTCAACATTCTGAACAGTCCGGAGCGGCCGCCATCTTGTCTCTCGGTAGGATCGAGAGACAAGAGGAGGCCAAAACGAAGGGGGAAATGACCATAAGGGGGCATAGTAGATCCTCCCTGACCCCCTAGGTTTGATGTGGAGGCTTTAAAAGGGCCCCGCGGGGCAAAAAAAATAAAAAATCCTTTTTTTTTGCGTGGGGTGCGCCCGGTACGCGCACCGGAAAGCGGTCCGGGGAGCGTACTATATGGAAACAAATATGATAGACTTTTTAAATATTGTATGTTTATTGATTGTTCGTTTTGTTGTTTTTTTTTATTTTAGTAGCAAAATGTAGGTACCAATGCAGTAACATAAAAAAGTTGCACAGTATACTATAAGTCTGACTTTACATTATAATCAATTTGGTACTAGTTTATGAATTACATATAAAAATGATTAAAGACTCGAACAATTTTTGATTATTAAATATAAATGTATTCTTCTGATTCTTTTTCAAAATTTAATAGACTGTCTAACATTTGACTGTCCGAAATGTCCTCTTGTTGAGTGAACATAACTTCCCACATTTTATCGTCCTCATAATGAAGTAACAAATCCACAGATTCTACACATTGTAGAAGTTCTTGGTCTCGTGATTCGTCCATGAATTCCAAGTCAATGCTTTCAATTATTTCCATATTTTGTATCTCTAGGGCAATTTCAAAGGAAACGTTCTGTTCTCCTTCCATTTTTGTGCTGAAATTTGCATAAAAAATAAATACATCAGTAGAGATAGGGCAATGTTGGGTTTAAGTTCAGACAGGTACTTGTGAGTTTATAACAGAGAAGTTATCTATGGGCTCTGTATGGTTTCAGGTGTGAAGTAGTATATATATATATATATATATATATATATATATTACCTACTGGCGGTCGCCAGTAGGTATATATAGTTAGGATTTTTTCCCTATGGGATTTCTGAAAATTCTATGTCGAATAACTTTGACGTTTGTGTACGGAATTGGCTGAAATTTTCAGGAAAATGGCACATTTTGTTTCCGAGCAGCCCCTGAAAATTTGGGGGGGTTTCGTCAAGGGGGGGCCGAGAAAAAAGGGGGGTCCCAAAACGCGTTTTTCCCATTCATTTTTCCATAGGGCGGTTGGAATCATTTTTAGCTCGAACGGCTGAATGGATTTACACGAAACTTGGCAAAATTGTAGATATGGTTTGCCCGGCGTGCCTTTGCTATGTCTCAATATATGTGCTCCAGTGGATTTTGAGAAATTAACGTTTTAAAAAACAGATATATCTGTGACAGTGCTCCCGTTAGCGCCCCAGTTCGCGTACCTGACGCGTAACGGAACTTCGCGAAGTGTAGCTGATTGGCTCTCCGGTGTCTGTCAATATTCTAAACAGTCCGGAACGGCCGCCATCTTGTGTCTCGGTAGGATCGAGACACAAGAGGTGGCAAAAACAAAGGGGGAAATGAGCATAAGGGGGCAGAGTACATCCCTCTGACCCCCTAGGTTTGATGAGGGGGCTTTAAAAGGGCCCCGTGGGGCAAAAACAAAAAAATGTTATTATCGTTTTTTTTGCGGGGGGAGCGCCCGGTACGCGCACCGGGAAGCGGTCCGGGGAGCGTAATATATGGAAAAAAGAATGAAAGAATGTTCAAATATTGTATGTTTATTGATTGTTCTTTTTGTTGTATTTTTTTTATGTAAGTACCAACATGTAGGTACCAATGCAGAGTCTAAAAATAAATATACACCGTTTCCTTTGTAGATATCTTGCATGTTGTTTCAGAAGTTATTGTGGTATAGGGAATTCATAGCATATTCTGTGAGGAAAGCAGAAAGAACATGGAGGCAGGAGATGATAAAGAGATGTTAAATACACATTGGAGATAATATAGTGGGAGAAAGGAAGTAACTATGAGCAAACTTACTATGTAACACAAAAAAGTTGCACAGTATATTTTAAGTCTCAGTTTATATTTGATCTTTTTGGGTACTATTTCATATTTTCATATTAAAAAGAATAATGTCTTAAACAATTTTAACTTTTAAAATTTAAATTTATTGTTCTGATTTTTCAAAATCTAAGAGAATTTGTAACATTAAATCATTAGGAATGTCCTCCTTTTCATTCCAAGAATCACATTCACATTCTTCAGCACATTTTAATAATTCTTGGTCTTCTGATTCATCCATAAAGTCTAGTTTTTCTTTTTCTTGGTTTGGATTGCTTTCAATCTTAATTTAAAATGAAATTGTATTTTCTTTTTGCTGTGCTTCCATTTTCTTGCTGTAAATTGCATTAAAAAAATATATCAGTGGAGATAGGGCACTGTTGGGTTTAAGTTCAGACAGGTGCTTGTGAGTTTTTAACAGTGAAGTAATCTTTGGGCAGTGCATGGTTTCAGGCAGGAAGTAGAACTATTAAACAGTGCCTGTGATGAAGCCTAAGTAAATTCATAATTATACCACAGAAGCCTAACTCAAACAATAATTTAAATAATTAAGTCTTTCTCAATGACTAACTCTTATAGAGGGACAGTATGTAACTATCTGAAAACGTTTTCCTTATTTAATTTAAAGTGCATAACATAGTTCTCCTTTCAATTTTTTTAAATTATATCTTACCTTTGAAAAAGAAGTTAAAGTTGACAGTGAAAATGCTCTTGAAATGTACTTCAGGAAGTAGTAGTCAAAATGGCTGTGTTTCTCTCTCTTTCTTTATATATATTCAGGTACATAACCAATCAAATGTCTTGAAATAATAGTAGAAAATGAAAGTAACATTTTAATTGGTTGTCAATTCTAACACTTCATATGTGTTACTGTCATGTAATTTACCTCAGGATATTTAGTCAGGCCTACAGCATAATTTTCTCTATGGAATTCCATCAAATTTGGGTAAATGGTAGGGACTGCTATGTAGTAGGGCCTATTCTATATTTGATGAAAGTGTCTCCAGTGGTTTTTCTGTAAATTACTTTCCCACCTTTTTTTAGCGAGCGCTCACTGGTGCGCGCCCCGGTACGCGTACCGGCAGCGTTACGGGAGTCCTCCTTTTTGTGTGTCGGTAGAATTGAGACACAAGATGGAGGGGAAACAATGTTCGGAATGGGTAGAAGGGGGCACGGTAGACACGTTCTGACCCTCTAGGTTTTCTGAGGGGGGCTTAGGACGCTCATATAGGCCAAAAAAAAATGTTTTTAAATCGCGCGGGGAGCGCCCGGTACGCGCACCGGTAAGCAAACCGGGGAGGGTACTTTGGTGAAAAATAGTGAAAAAAGTTAGAAAAAGATAAACGTTTTGAATGATCAGAGGTAGGGTAGCTCAGAAAGGAGCTATTGGGTTCTGTGGCTGATTTAGGTACCTACAAGTATGTTTCAATGCACAGTTTAAAATTCAGGAGGAATATTCTATTCCCCTCATCTGAGAAGTGCACACCATCTCCTCTGTAGATGTCTTGCATGTTGTAACGCACGTTATTGTTGTATATTGAACCCATTCTAAAGTCTCTCATGTAAGCAGAAACAGATTTATTCACATGTTTCCGTGCTTTCTCAAATTGTGGACAAAATTGGTTGGAACAGTTCCATTTCTGTCTTTGGCATATATTGGAATATACTAAGGCAGTTTGGGGAAAAAGTGTCATCAATTGATGAAAGGTGTCCTTTAAAAGCATTTCCAGACCAACCCCAGTCATAGTCCCAAAATCATTTCCACCACAGTGCACTATTAAGAGGTCAGGGTTTGGCAGATGCATAAAAAAATTATAATAAAAACATATAAAATATATTTTTCATTTAAAAGAAGAATACATTTTACAGCTTTTGATATTTGCTATTAAAAAACCATTGAAATTCACAGAAAAAACCATAGGTTATAGACCATATATAGTTAGGAATTAGCATTTACAAAACCTTGAAAATTCACAGAAAAAAACATAGGTTATAGACCATATAGAGTTAGGGATTAGCATTTACAAAACCTTGAAAATTCACTGAAAAAACCATAGGTTATAGACAATATATAGTTAGGGATTAGCATTTACAAAACCTTATTTTACTCACACAAAACCATTGAAATTCGCATATATAGTTAGTTGCACTAACTATATATCGCGCACCCGCAATCCACTGCGGATGATGTCACATATTACATCATTCATGACATGGTCAGTGACATCACTGATGACATCACTGATGACAACTCAAATGACATCACTGATAACATCACTGATGACATCATTCATGTGATAATACGATGAACATCTTCAGACTCTAATATAACCTTAGATACACTCAGTGTAAACAGACACTCACAGATTGTCACTCATCCATGGAGTTACTCATACACCTAGTCAGTCATGCAAAGAATCAATCACACCTCCATTTCCTCAACTATACAGTTATACACACCTTACTTACTCAAACATATTCTAACACATATTTACTCTCTTATACAATCACTGATACAAGTTTACAATGATCCATGCAGCCACTCACACATTCACTGGCTCTTATACACAGTTATTTATATATGTCAACTCTCACATGTACTGTGTTTTACAAATGTACTTTGACATGTAGCACTGAGATATCCATTCACTCACCAATGCACTCATGCACACAGTCAACCACCCACACAGCTGTTTCCACATGCAGTTTTGAACCCATACATCTAGTGAATCAACTGTTCACACATATATGCACAGAGTCACACACCTCCCAGCCACCCCCACACACACACTCACTCTCCCATTCAAATACTTGGGCAACCAATCAATAACCCATATAGTTACTCATATAGCTACTGATCAACACATGCAGCAGTTTACAGGACAACAGATATAATGATGCACAAATTAAGACAGTTTAGTCACTAACCCATGCACTCAGTGAGACACATTTAATCACTCTCTCATACAGTCAGTCATGCACCTACTAAATCCTTCATCCAGACACTTATACATCCACTCATTCTTAAATATGTAAGACATATTTTAACTTTACAGAAACATACAGTCACTGGATGATGTCATCAGTGATGTCATCAGTGATGTCACTGACCATGTCATGAATGATGTAATATGTGACATCATCAGCAGTGGATTGCGGGTGCGCGATATATAGTTAGTGCAACTAACTATATATGCGAATTTCAATGGTTTTGTATGAGTAAAATAAGGTTTTGTAAATGCTAATCCCTAACTATATATGGTCTATAACCTACGGTTTTTTCAGTGAATCTATACTACTATTATAAAGTGAGAACTGGGAACCTTTGAGGCGGGTAAACTCGGGAACCACAGAGCCAATCCAAACACCCAATACATCAACGGAATGGTCAGGGTAAACAGATGGACATAGGCTATATATGTCAAAAAAATATATGTTATAAGAGCAAAGTAACTTTTTTGGAAAAGTAGTCCCTTCGAAGTAGCGCCAGCTAACGACGTGCGTGCTGACATCACGGGTCGGCCGCCAGGAGCGCGGAAGCCGGAAGCAACACCCTGTGAGGGCCGGAGCGATCACGCCATGCTCAGCGGGGCCCGTCGAGAGTTGGCAGAAATGCACAAAAAAGTAAGAATCTCTTCACATGGAGAAGAATGTTGCGCAAATAGCAATGCAGCCCCAGAGAGGAACAGGAAGGGCGCTGCCTTTCCTTCTTCTGTCTTGGTGGGTGTCTGTTGATTGGCCTCTGCTATTCCCTATCTCCATGCGTGTCTGTGGGTGTGGGGGCGGCGGCGCAGGATGACTCTTCCAATAACTGCAGAGTGAGGCCTGCCATGATGCGATCGATGCTGCCCCGAGGCGAGCTGCGCCATGCGTGTCTGTGGGCGCCATCGCCATGCGTGTCTGTGGGCGCGGGGCGGTGGCGCAGGATAATTCTTCCAATAACTGCAGAGTGAGGCCTGCCATGATGCGATCGATGCTGCCCCGAGGCGAGCTGCAGGCGGTGTTCCAGCGTGCCCACAACACATGGGCAAAGGAGGTGAAAGCAGGAAGTGAGCCGGCCACTGACTTCTTTAAATAGAGAGGAAAACCGCACCGACATGCCCAGGGGAGCGCAATGCTGGTGAGGACCTTTCACCGAGCAAAGCCTACCCGGACAACGTCGGGACGGGCTACTAGTATATATATATATCTGGAGAAACTCGAACCACTTCCTGATACTCCACAGCAGCAGACAGGCGAGGAAAGAGACACAGACCTCCGAGGTATTTCAGGTGGGCAAAGTGATTTTATTTATATATATATATGAATATATATATATATATTACCTACTGGCGATAGCCAGTAGGTATATATAGTTAGGAACTAGCTACCATAGGAAATCCGCAACATTCTATTGGGAATAACTTTGGCGCTGGTTGAGGAATTTGCATGTAATTTTCCAAAATTTAGGCCAGCTCCGCTTCGCTCCTTCCCTGGAAGTCTTGGGGGGATTCGTCATGCGGGGGCCAAGAAAAAAGGGGGGCCCCAAAACGTGTTTTCCCCATGTTAATTTCCATAGGACGATTAGACACGGCTACAGCCCAAACGGCTAAACGGAATTACACCAAACTTGGAAAAATTGTAGGGACTGGTACGCAGAAGTGCCTTTTCTATATGTGGTGAAAATTGCTCCAGTGCTTTTTACGAAAATTAACTTCAAAAACACATAAATATCTATATGCGCGCTTCGAGCGCTTACAGGTACGCGTACCGGGGAGCGCACTCGGCGCGACACGGAAGTGTGCGAGCGGAAAGCTGATTGGCTCTCGGGTGTCTGTGAACATTCCAAACGGTCCGGAGAGTCCGCCATCTTGTGTCTCGGTAGAACCGAGACACAAGAGGAGAAAAACAAAAGGGGAAAACTATAAAAGGGGGCAGGGTAGAGACGCCCTGACCCCCTAGGTTTTATCAGGGGGGCCTAGGAGGACCCCGAAGGTCAAAAAAACGAATATGTTTTTGGGAAAATTTCGCGGAGTACGCGCTGGGTGCGATGCCATGTACGCGTACCCTGAGGGGAAACCGAAAAAATATATATTTTTGGGCCTGGGGTGTCCTTGTGGGACCCCCTGAGCAGGCCTAGGGGGTCAGGGTGCTGCTTCCCTGCCCCTTTTGCGTGTTTTGCACCTTTGTTTCACTGCTTTCTTGTGCCTTGGTTCTACCGAGGCACAAGATGGCTGCCAACACTTCCTGGTTTGGAGTGTTGACAGACAGTGGCAGCCAATCAGCATGCCTTCGCAGGAAAGCAGAATGCTCATTGGCTGTCAACACTTCTAACCAGGAAGTGTTGGCTTTCATCTTGTGCTAGGTAGACCGAGGCACAAAAGAAGCAGAAAAACAAACGTGTAAATGCAAAAAGGGAACAGGGTAGAAACAACCTGACGCCCGAGGGCTGCTCAGGTGGTCCCACAAGGATATTGACATATTTAAACGTTATCCGCTAATAGAATTAGCATTTAAAAAACCTTGAGAATTCACTGAAAAAAACCATAGGTTTCATTCCTTATATAGTTAGGAATTAGCATTAACACTGTATTTCACGTCGGAGGTGAAAGCTAAGGAATATCTGTATTCTCAAGGGACCTAAGCATGTAGAATAACAATGTGGTCTGATATACCGATTAGTCTCGATTAGACGACCAATAGGTTAATCTGCTATTCCCCCTCTGTGAACTGTTGGTATTACTGTTACTACTGTTATTTGGAGTATGGTTTGTGGTTATTGTAAGGCATTCGGCTATGAAGCTACCTAGCAATGGCAGTCTACTATCCAGGGCATGGAATTTTCTTTCTTTTTTTTATGAGAAATGTCATCTCCACCACTTCAATCGATTCTCCATCACGTGCACAGACCAGGTCTGAGCGCCTCATTTGAGTGGGTGTGTGGGTGGTGCTGGGGGTGGGCAGGGGGGGGTGGAGTGGGTGGTGGGTGGGAAAATTGGTGGGAAGGGAGGGGGAGGGTAGGGTGGGAGCAAAAAGAAAAAATGAGTTGTTTCGGTATGAAAAGGTTTTTGGCTTCAGCCAGAGAGTAAGAAGAATGTCAGTCAAGGAATTAAGATTTCGTCTTCTTTACCATTCGGAAAAGAAAATACTAGATAATATCACACATTAATATTTGTTCTATTAATGTCGCCGGGTTAAATGATTGGAGAAAGCGTCAGAGAGTGGGACACTTTGCGAGATTCGATATTCTATGTATGCAAGAGACGCACCTACCGTGGGCCAGTAAAAATCTATTAAATATAAGGGGCTATGAGATACTGGCTTCCTCATCACAAACTTCGATGGTAAGGGGGGTGGCTATTCTTGCCAAACAAAATTTAGGAGGAGCAAAAAGAGTCAAAGCAGATAGTTCAGGAAGATGGGCAATAGCAGAATTGACCCTTGGTTATACTTTGTGTAATGTGTATGGCTCAAATTTTGATGACCCGGAAGTCTTTGATATTTTAGAGGAAGAGTTGGTAGATTGGCCAACACCGATCATAATGTGTGGGGATATGAATTTGTTGGTCGATTGGAACAGCATAGGTAGCTATGCAGGATCTAAGCCAGGGGTCTCCAACTGGTCGATCGCGAGCTACCGGTAGCTCGCCGACCCTCTGGGAGTAGCTCGTGCTTCCTATCTAATTAAGACGTGATTTCGCATTGTATTTCGTATTACATCATTCTCTTTTATGGCAATCAGCTCCTGCCCGCCTTCACTCAAACCAGCTCCTCAGATTGGCTAAAGTGAGCTTTGCTAGGGCGGGGCGGGCTGAAGAACGTGACGTTCTTCCTGAAGTCACGCTTCCTGAAGTCATGCACCACCTCTTTTTTCCAGGCTGGCGTTGTGCTTCGTATTTCCTATTTGATCCTCCCGGAGTTACTGCAAGGTAAGATGGCCCGTGGCCGAGCAGCAGCATAGTGATTTGTTAAAATTAATCCCATGCAAGCAAGGCCCTTTGGTTTGAACGTCGGCTCCCACCGCGCTTTAGATCTGCATTAAAAAATAATGCGCGGTGGCAGGCGATGTTAAGATCAAAGGTGCTTGCAGGCACTGGGCTGCTAGTGGCAGCCAGTGCTAAAATGCAAGTTCCTTGCATGCCCGGAGCTGACTTCACCACGCTTTCATTTGCCTGCGCGTTGTAGTCAGTGAAAGTGGCTCCGTGCATGCAAGGAACTTTGAGTTTAATATGGGCTGCAACAGCGCTTTACATCTACCTGAATTAGAAGTCGTTGCATGCACTGGGCAGCTGCGGCGCTTTTTTATTTGCCTGCCGTCATTAGTAAAACACGGTGGCAGATAACAAAAAAATCCTTGCCAGCAATAAAACTCTTCACTGTCTACTTCAGGCAACTATACACCGCGCTATATATTTGCCTGAAGTAGACAGAGAAAGCTGCTCCGAGCATGCAAGGAACGTTGGCAGCCACCGCGCTTTACATCTTTCTTCAATAGTAAAAGTGCGGTGGCAGCGGATATTGCAATCAAAGGGCCTCATATGCACTGAGCTTCATTTTTGTAATTTAACTGTGGGGCAATTTTAAAATGAAGGTCAGACTTGGGCCAAGTATAACAGTGCATTGAAAATATGTACTTGCACTGTCAACATTATTAAATGTATATTTTTTTTTAAACATGAAGGCTGTGTGCCTCTTGCTTTGCATATTTCCATTCTGCAACATATGTGTAAACATGCAGAAACAGGGCATTGCCACCAGTCAAAGACGGAGTCCCTTTGATGAGTTTTTGTCTTGTTCTTCTCTGCTTTTTAATGTCCAGACTGCAAAATTCATGCCACACAATGTGAGAAGGGAAAATACATTTTTACTTTCCAATCTCCTACTTTTGCAGTAAGGCACAGGCTCCAGATGAGTAGGGACCCATCAAACATTTTGTTAGCGGTGCGCAGACCAAACAATTATCAGACAGAGCACAATGGTTTTTGAGACAAAGAATAGTAAAATGAATTCAAGTATGCACTGGCAGCCCTCAACAATTTGAGCAGATGAAGCACCATGGCTGGGATAGTACACAACAAGATTGATGCCCTCACATTCAAAACATTTTTTGAAGAGGTTTACACCTGTGTGCCTAATGGGTATGTAGCAAGTGTGCGCAGAGGACAGCTGTACTGTTAGTGAATGGCTTTTGAGAAAATGGAGATGTGCTTAGTGTAGGATGCAGAAAATGCTGACATCTGAAATCTGTGAAGTGCAGGACGAAGTGTGAGAACATAATTGAGTTAGGGGTGAAAGCTAGACTGCAAAGTAAGCCCTTGTAAAATAGACTGCAAATTATGGGTTTGATTAAATAAAAGGCTGCGAAGAGATTGGAGATGGATTTCTGGAAGTAGAAGACTGGGCAGAGAGTGGAAGGCTTAGCAGACAGTATGTTGCTGGGCTGAACAGAGTGAAGAACTATGGCTATGCATTTTCTGGACTTTGTAGAGTTGAAGTATGTGTTATAGAACTGAGTGAAGTGCTTTATAGTGAAACTAGGTTTGCCACCTTTCCAAATACAGGCCATTTGTTGCTGTTTTAATAGTTTGCAAAGGCCCAAGCATGAAAAAAAGTAATATGTATTCACTTTTAACATAACTTTTCTCCCTTTGTTTACTTTACTTTATTTGATAATGAAGTAAGGGGAGGCCTTCTGTTGCAGCTTTTTATCTATTCTAGCGCTTACTAATCCAATGTGTGGCACTGAAGCACTTACCTACATGGTCAGCAAGCTATGGCATGAGTACTGTGGGTAGTTGGACATGTTTTCTTTGGTTTGTGATCCTATGTGGGAAGTGTTTCCTTGTCTTCCCTGATGAACAGCAGTAATTAGGCTTAAAGTTAATGAAGTTGGGTGTGGGGGGATGTCTCAGAAAAATGCGCGAGTTGCTCAGCTTTTAGTAGCTCACGACTATTTTTACTGATCAGAAGTAGCTCTCACTACAGAAAAGGTTGGAGACCCCTGATCTAAGCCAAAAGTGTTCAGGGCGCTCACTTCACTTATGAGATCGCATGGACTTGAAGATGTGTGGTATGCGAAAAATCCTACTGAACCAGGCTTTACCTACTTTTCTTTTCCACACGGAAATATACTAAACTAGACTATTTCCTCCTCTCCTCAGATAAACTTTGTAAAGTCAAAATAAGGAAATTGCCGAAATATATCTCTGACCATAACCCATTGATATTAACCTGTGTGATGGATAAAGTAAAAAGGCGGCTAACGAAATGGTCATTTGAAAGAAAGCCTCTTGCTGACGATAGATTTGTGAGACATATAAGGCAATGGACAAAGGAATTTTATGACATGAATCGGTACAGTGCCTCTCGCAATACAGTCTGGGACACGTTTAAGGCCTCTCTGAGGGGGGGGGAACAATAAATTGCTCAGCCAGACTGAGGAAGGAAGACAGAATGAAGGCTGAAAATCTGATTGGGGAGTTGGGGATAGTGGAAACACAACATATTACAGAGATAGGGCAGGGGACTGATGGTCAGGCAAGTTTAAATAGAATGATTACCATCAAAGCGGATCTCCAGGAGATAGCTACACAGGAGTCTAGGGATTACCAGTCCTCAAGGGTAAATCATTATGAGACGGGGGAGCAGGTAGGTAGAGTGTTAGCACTTCGAATTAGACAGGAAAGATCCAATAATCTGATATCCAGTATACAGGAAAATGGGACCGAATATACTGAACCGGAGGAGATTCTGAAAGTATTCCAGACCTTCTACCAGAAACTATATAATGAAGAAGGTGAGGGACCAGTACAGAGCCCAACTCTTAAAGATGATGGCCCGAAAATAGATGAAAGAAGTAGGGAAATATTGGAACAAGATCTGACTCTGTCAGAGGTTAAGACAGCGCTTCAGGAACTAGCTGCTGGTAAAGCTGCGGGGCCCGATGGGATTCCCAGCGAAGTTTATAAGTGTCTAGAGGAGGAAATAGCCCCAATTTTGCTAGATTTATTTAGCGGTATAGTATGTTCAGGGTCAATTCCGGAAACTTGGAAGGAAACTAACATTGTTATATTCCATAAAAAGGGCAAACCCAAGAATAACCCGGGATCATATCGTCCAATATCCCTAATTAACTCAGATACAAAATTATATTCTATGGTATGGGCAAAGAGGCTGGGAGGGATCATTGGTCGGTTGGTTTCCTCTTGGCAGCATGGGTTCGTACCAGGACGCGACACCACAGACCATATAAGACGCGCTATAGCCCTCTTTGATGCCCATGCTGCCAAGGGAAAGGATATGGCCATGATCCTTCTCGATGCCGAGTAAGCATTCGACCGAGTGACCTGGGAATGCTTATGGGGGATCTTGGCCAGAAGAGGGTTTGGAAATAAGAGTATGAAGGCAATTCAGGCAATGTATAGTGATCCGATTGCTAGGGTTATGGTTATGGGTCAAAGCTCGGATAAGATAATAATCAGAAGGAGAACCCGCCAAGCCTGCCCTTGTTCCCCGATATTATTCTCGCTATATATAGATCCTCTAATTCAAAAAATCCTGAATTCGGAACAGATTATTCCGGTGATGCTTAATGGACATACTACCAAACTCCTGGCATACGCTGACGATCTGGCAATTATAACATCCGCCCCACAACAAGCAATGGTTGAGATTTGTCAGTTAGCCAAGGATTTTGGAGCTAGGTCAGGGTATCGCCTGAATGAGGAAAAAACTCAGATCATTTGTACGAACAAAATTATCAAATTAGATCAAAGATATGTGGACTCAGCAGTGTATCTGGGGATAAGGGTAAACGCCAATGTTAACAAAATTATCTTGGATAATTATCTCCCATTGATAGAGTCAATTGAAAAGGAGCTTAAGATGATATACGTGCTGCATCTTTCATTGATTGGTAGGGTAAATGTCCTGAAAATGACTGTTCCCTAAATTGCTCTACTTGCTCCGTGCCATACCATTGCTTTTGGAAGAGGGGACAATTTGGAAGATTTAAAGAACATTTATCCGATTTATTTGGCAGTATGGGAAAGTTAGAAGGTCGATTGCACATATGTCTCTACCACTTGAGAGGGGTGGCCTAGCGATGCCCAACATCAGAATATACCATTGGTCATGCTTGTTAGTACAAATGAATGTATTGTTTCAGTGTGATTCAGGAACAGTAGAAGCCCCGATAGACACTCAAGTTCTCCCCACTATTTTTGAGCTTCTAGTAGGAAGGAAGGCAATAGGACTGCTGATGTGTGAGGTTGAAAGAAGATACTATAAAAGATCCAGGTACAAGATTCTGATGGGTGCATGGGGAACTTGGAAGTTGTTAATGACATTTTTAAACATTCCAAAAATTCATGCTTATATTGACATATGGAAATCAAACATCTTTGCCCATTTAGGCCAAGATATAAATGGTCGTTTCTGGAAGGAGCTGGGAGTTAAATGCTTGGGTGACGTTATAGTAGGTGACGAGATTCTTGCCTTTAGTGTCCTGCAACAAAAATTTGGGCTCCCTCCTAGTCAATGGCTGTTATATACACAACTGACCCAAACTATTAGATCTCTCAGGCCTAGGCTATCTATCTTGCCAAGTCATCCAATAGTGGAATATTTGAAAAAAGGAGGCAGCAAAATTAGAATATGTTACAATAATTTATTACAGGAGCTAGATGATGATATTGAAAAGACAGAAACCACTATAGCTCAAAAATTGGGTGACTCAGACGTGGATATAGATCGAGCCTTAGTATTAAATAAAAAGATTTTTCGCTCCTCAAATTTAAGGGCTCAGCATTATAAAACACTATTCAATTTATATTTTACTCCATCAAAACTGTTTGCCTGGGGAGTAAGGGATAATGATAGAAGCCCTAGGTGTAATTTGGGCCCAGCAGATCTACTCCATATGTTTTACAATTGCCCGAACCTAATACCAATTATCAAGGAAATACAGTTATTTCTGGAGGGGCTGCTAGGACACAACATCGTTCTATCCCCGACGGTGATCTTAGTGGGCATGGATGGAAAACTGAAGGCAGAAGGTGGGGAGGAAGCCCTAGTTTTTATTTCTGCAGCGATACTACGGCTATTAATCTCAGCCGGTTGGAAAGATACCACAGCACCCACCTTCCAACAATGGCTTTCAAGGTTTTTAGGAATACATAACATCGAGGAGTGTCTATATGATTTTAAGGGGAGGAAAAAACGGGATATGGGCAAGAATATATGGGCACCTGTTAGAAAATGGAGGTAATCTAGACACTAAATGAAAGTTGAATGTGTATAGGAGGGTAGGGTCTCTCACACCTCCTGTCTATTATAATGCGTGTTTTAATCATGTCTGCCTCTCCTCAGGCACTGCTTTTTTATGCTGCTTGTCTATTGCTGATGTTGTCTCTATTTATTTTTGATTATTTATTCTGATTGTGTAATAATTATGTAATGAATTCAAATCTGTAATGAACCCTTTTTTACCCTATATACTTGAAACAACTCAATAAAAAAATAAAAAAAAATAAAAAGGAATTAGCATTAAAAAAAACTTGCAAATTCACTGAAAAAACCATAGGTTTCAGGCCTTATATAGTTAGGAATTAGCATATAAAAAACCTTTGAAATTCACTGAAAAAAACATAGGTTTCAGGCCTTATATAGTTAGGAATTAGCATTTAAAAAACCATTGAAATTGCTCCTATATAGTTAGTTGTACTAACTATATTTCGCGCACCCGCAATCCACTGCTGATGATGTCACATATTACATCATTCATGACATGGTCAGTGACATCACTGGTGAATCTCAAATGACATCACTGATGACATCATCCACATGACAATCACATACGCCTTTGAATATATATATATATATATATATATATATATATATATATATATATATATATATATACATATATATATACATATATATATATATATATATATATATATAGATAGCAGGACGACGTCTTCAAAGGTAATCAACCAAAGACGAAGCAAGACACAAAACTGGTGCAATTATAGTTTATTCGTGCTCAACACCATGCCGCCATTGCGCGTTTCAGCCTGAAGAGGCCTTGATCATATATATATATATATATATATATATATATATATATATATATATCCAAAGATACTCCTCCACAAGAAAGAGCGAAGGCCACAACTGGGGACAAGGTTGGAGGCATTTATTTTCACAGGTTTAGGGCGAATGCATTTAGGCAATTGATTGCCTTCCTCAGCGCCACAAGTGTCTGGGAACCCTCCATCTTACGCCAAATGACTGTTCTGCTGCCTTCTGTAGCCTGTTGGCTGAAGCTCCGCCCCCGATGTTGCTGACCCCACCTGTTGTCAATCCGGGCGTAGTCCAGAACTGCAAGTCCCAGAATGCAAAGCCTTGCATCCAGGTAAGTGGTGGAGTGAAGTACAGACCCAAGGGTCAGACGGAGAAGCAGAATTGCGCAGATTGTACACAGTCTCGCTTGTAGTGAAAACAAAAATGTCTCCTTGTGCCCCCAAACCGCTTCAGCCGCGATGTCCAAGTCTAATACTCCGCGGGGGCAACAGTGACATTGCATATATATATATATATATATATATATATATATATATATATATATTATCACACACAAGGTTGCCCTCAATGAAGACGCCACTGATGTGGAGTTTAATCCCTTTAATCGAGGACTTCCAGGTAACAGTCTTCACGTTACAATCTCACTCGTAAAGCCCAACGCGTTTCAAACATCATTGTGTCCTTGATCACGGGCTAAGAAAAGAAGCAGCAGCTTTTAACATGCAGAACACCTGATAATAACAAAGTCCCGCCCTGTGGGCGTGTGCTGCACCAGCATACTGGAACTTGTAGTTCTGCATGAATTCTTACCCTGGTGGGTGCCGTCATACTCCTTTGATTCATTCCAATAAAAAATCCCCAGTGGGTAGAGAGGAACATGGACAAACTGCGACATGGTTCGTACAATTGTCCAACGACACGGACTCCACATTCCATCAGCGCTGAGCATTTCAAAGCGCAGGATCTGTGCAGGCAGCAGCAGGGCGTCTCCGCGGCTGAGCAAGCCGCTAAACATTATCACACACAAGGTTGCCCTCAATGAAGACGCCACTGATGTGGAGTTTAATCCCTTTAATCGAGGACTTCCAGGTAACAGTCTTCACGTTACAATCTCACTCGTAAAGCCCAACGCGTTTCAAACATCATTGTGTCCTTGATCACGGGCTAAGAAAAGAAGCAGCAGCTTTTAACATGCAGAACACCTGATAATAACAAAGTCCCGCCCTGTGGGCGTGTGCTGCACCAGCATACTGGAACTTGTAGTTCTGCATGAATTCTTACCCTGGTGGGTGCCGTCATACTCCTTTGATTCATTCCAATAAAAAATCCCCAGTGGGTAGAGAGGAACATGGACAAACTGCGACATGGTTCGTACAATTGTCCAACGACACGGACTCCACATTCCATCAGCGCTGAGCATTTCAAAGCGCAGGATCTGTGCAGGCAGCAGCTGTTCGTCAATAAAGTCCGGCTGAAGTATCAACCTGAGGTCTTTTCTATTTGGGGGCTACCCTTTGTGTGACTGATATTGAGCGGCTGGAGCCCAGCCGCAGAAGAGACCCACCGCGTGAATGCGGGCCCGCATTGGCGTCAACCGGCGTCATGTTGCTTTTGGGAGGTTAGTTGCCGTGATGTTCAGCGCAAAACATACAGCCTTTTAAAAAGCGAACTTGTGCATCAACCCACTGGGGTTAAAACTGGGACTAAATTGCTGAACACAGGAGACTCACCAGAGTAATACAGGCACTACAGGGACCACAGGGCCATGCGGTTGGCTCCACCCACTGGGGCGGTCCTTGAGAGTTTAAATTGGTGCACAAAACTTTCCTGTGTAATGCAGTCCACGCCATTGAGAAAGGGATTCATCACCCGAAACGCGTCTGGCAGCAAGAGGAGATGCAACTTTGTTTTTAAAATGTCTGCAGCTGTTCGTCAATAAAGTCCGGCTGAAGTATCAACCTGAGGTCTTTTCTATTTGGGGGCTACCCTTTGTGTGACTGATATTGAGCGGCTGGAGCCCAGCCGCAGAAGAGACCCACCGCGTGAATGCGGGCCCGCATTGGCGTCAACCGGCGTCATGTTGCTTTTGGGAGGTTAGTTGCCGTGATGTTCAGCGCAAAACATACAGCCTTTTAAAAAGCGAACTTGTGCATCAACCCACTGGGGTTAAAACTGCGACTAAATTGCTGAACACAGGAGACTCACCAGAGTAATACAGGCACTACAGGGACCACAGGGCCATGCGGTTGGCTCCACCCACTGGGGCGGTCCTTGAGAGTTTAAATTGGTGCACAAAACTTTCCTGTGTAATGCAGTCCACGCCATTGAGAAAGGGATTCATCACCCGAAACGCGTCTGGCAGCAAGAGGAGATGCAACTTTGTTTTTAAAATGTCTGCAGCTGTTCGTCAATAAAGTCCGGCTGAAGTATCAACCTGAGGTCTTTTCTATTTGGGGGCTACCCTTTGTGTGACTGATATTGAGCGGCTGGAGCCCAGCCGCAGAAGAGACCCACCGCGTGAATGCGGGCCCGCATTGGCGTCAACCGGCGTCATGTTGCTTTTGGGAGGTTAGTTGCCGTGATGTTCAGCGCAAAACATACAGCCTTTTAAAAAGCGAACTTGTGCATCAACCCACTGGGGTTAAAACTGGGACTAAATTACTGAACACAGGAGACTCACCAGAGTAATACAGGCACTACAGGGACCACAGGGCCATGCGGTTGGCTCCACCCACTGGGGCGGTCGTTGAGAGTTTAAATTGGTGCACAAAACTTTCCTGTGTAATGCAGTCCACGCCATTGAGAAAGGGATTCATCACCCGAAACGCGTCTGGCAGCAAGAGGAGATGCAACTTTGTTTTTAAAATGTCTGCAGCTGTTCGTCAATAAAGTCCGGCTGAAGTATCAACCTGAGGTCTTTTCTATTTGGGGGCTACCCTTTGTGTGACTGATATATATATATATATATATATATATATATATATATATATATATACATATGTGTGTGATCAAGTCTCCTGGGAGGGACGAAACGCGTAATGGCTGCCGCACTTTCTTTTTAAAAAACATTTTTGTCCTCATTTGCCTTCTCACCGCCCAGCACTCAATGATACCACCCTTGGGCTGTTTAACCTCATATCTTGACTCTGCTATAGAGGAGGGGGCTTCTGCCATGCTACTTGGAATTTTCCCCTCTTCCAGGCAATGCCCCGTAAGTTGGTTGGACAGAGGGGCTTCCTCCAAGACGTAACCACCCTTTCCTCAAATCTTCACCAGGCCGGGAAGACTGCAGGCCAAACCAAGATAAGAGAAAGCTTAATCATAGGACTGACATCCGGTGATCCTCCTGGACCTAAGCGCGGCGTTCGACACTGTGAACCATCAGGTGTTGATCCGACGGCTGGCTGAGGTAGGGGTCTCCGGGGCAGCCTTGCAGTGGCTGAGATCTTTTCTTTCGAATCGTTCCTACCAGGTTTGGGATGGCCCCGAGAGATCCAAATCCATTCCCCTCCAGTGTGGAGTGCCACAGGGCTCGTCATTGAGCCCTACATTATTCAATGTATATATGGCCCCCCTGGAGGACGTAGTATCCCCATATGACATCAAAATCGTCAGCTACGCTGACGATACGCAGCTAGTGGTTTCCTTATCACATCTGGCCGACAATCCTGACATCTTGAACTCCTGCCTGGCAGATGTTCATACTTGGATGGGAGATTCCTCCCTTAAGTTAAACGGCTCAAAAACGGAAATACTGCTGATGGGGAGTAAAACTACCCTTCTCCCGCCGCTCAGCTGGCCGGGATGTATGGGCGATCCCCCGGCTCCCAAGGATGCGATCAAAAGCCTTGGAGTCTGGCTGGAACCAGACCTGTCTTTCCGCACTCAAGCCAAGAAAACAGCAGGAGTATGTTATGCCCTGCTCAGGTCGGCTCGGAAAATCTTCCCCCTACTTCCGGTAACATCGAGGAAGTTGTTGATTCAGGGCCTCATAACATCTAGACTCGATTATTGCAACGCCATCTTCTTAGGCGCCCCTGAATCAACCTTTAAGACTCTTCAACAGGTCCAAAATGCAGCGGCAAGGCTGCTCACGGACATTCCGAGGAAACAATCTGCGAAACCAGCACTGAAGGCACTGCATTGGCTCCCCGTGCGGGAGAGAGTGACTTTTAAAGCACTCTGTACCGCTCATAAAATTCTTGCAGGCAAAGGTCCCCTTATTCTAAAAAATCTAGTGACTCCCTACAAAGCTGGCAGAACGTTGCGGTCAGACACAAAACATCTCTTGATGGTGCCCAGAGTCAAAAAGGCCCGCACTGGTGGGAGAAGATTTTCATTTAACACGGCAAAGCTCTGGAACTCGCTTCCTCTAAAACTCCGAGCTGAGCCCTGCACACTGCGTTTCCGCAAGGGTCTTAAAACCTTCCTGTTCCCAGCATAACGCCTTGATGCTGTTTCCTTACCATCCGATGTTGTCTTAAAGCGCCGGGACGCCCGAGGGTAGCTGCGCGCTATATAAGATTTAAAATAAATTTAAAATAAAATACATCCAAAAAATTATTTAACCACCTTCCCATTCACCCAAAACATAACAAAAAGGGAGTCCAAAATCGATATCTTTTTCTGCGCTGATCCGAAATGTCTAACTTGGCAATAGCTCCCATGGATCTTATCCAGTCTAGTTCTGTTGGGGACACCACAGACACCCACAGTTTGCAAATCTCTCTGCGAGCCAACAGTACAGCATAAAACACAAGCTTTGCATTATCATCTGTGCCCTTACCTTGCAGATCCAGTCTCCCTGTCATGACAAGTTCAGGGCTTACCTTAATCTGAAGGCCAAGAACTGTTGACAACCTCGTAATTACAGTCTCCCAGAATTCTTTTAACGCAGGACAATGCACAAACATATGAAGGTCTTCCTCGTTCGGACTCTTGCATTTAGGGCACACCACCATACCCCCAGGGTTGAATTTCGAAAGTCTTCTGGGAGACCAATATGCCCTGTGAATCGTACACAGATGATTCCTCCTTAAATTTGCGGGTTTAACTATTTTATATAGCAAAGGCATTGTTACTTGCCATTGGTCTTCTGTAGCGATCCCTGGCAAGCACTCGCCCCACAAGGTTTCAGGCAGCGTAAATGGTGCATCCTCCATCTCCAATATTAGCCAATACCACAGCGAAACTTCTTTTTTAAACTCCGTTTCTGACAGCAGCTTCTCTTCGAAATCATTGTGGAGACCAATTAAACTTTCCTTTCCCGCTGCCCAACTCTGAATCTGCAAGAACTTAAACTTGGAGAAACTCGGTCCCCATTCCTGTACGCAAACCTCCCATGCAATCAGCTTGCCCTCCGGAAATAAGTCTTTCCACCTCTGCAGCCCATCCACTTTCAATGCTTTCGCCATAGCATCCTTAGACCAGAGAGGGGACCCTGGTGTGTCCCAAATCGGAGCCATAAAACTGTAGTAGGGAATTTTTAATACCCTCCGAATTCTAAACCAGACCTCCGCTAAATTCCTTAAAACTCTTAATCTGACCTTCTTGAAGAATTTCGGATCAGCAAATTTATACATGAAGCCGTGGTCTTTAAAATTAGCCATTGCAAGCAGCGCAGCCAAGAATTTCCCAATATCTGAACTCCCCAGAGTACCCAGCAACATTCGACAGTTTTTCAACAAAAAAGCCCATGAATAAAACTGAAAGTCCGTAGCCGCTAACCCTCCCTTCAGAAGCTTCCTCCTAATCTTCTTCCACCAAAGACGGGAGCCTCTTGAAGCCCATATAAATGAGCCAATCTCACTCTGAAGTTTTGTGAACCAGTCTTTCTCAAATAGTAACGGCAGTGAATCAAACAGAAAAGTTATTTTCGGAAGAATCATCATCTTCACTAGATTCACACGCCCAAACAATGATAACAACAGGTGCGCCCAGCCTCGGAGAGCAGCAGTAATCTCTTTCTTCACTCTAAGAAAATTAACCTTCATAAGATCCTGTACGTCCTGTGTTATCCTCACCCCTAGATATCTCATTTCCGATTTACAGACTATACCCTCAGGGTTTAGATTCCAGGACATAACCTCCGTCTTATCCTCGTTTATAAGATAGCCTGATACAGCCCCAAACTCCTTAGTTAATTCCAGCAAACACTCCATTGACTGATGAAGCTTGGGGGTTAAAATAATTATATCGTCGGCAAATAACCCGATCTTCCTAAACCACCCCTCAAATTCGAACGGTGTAATCCTTTCTGCTGCTCTGATCATACAAGCTAGGAGCTCAATATATAGGTCGAATAAAAGCAGACAGAGGGGACACCCCTGTCTAGTCCCTCTCATAATTGGCACGGGTTGGGTTAATGTCCCATTAACCAGTACCTGAGAGATGGGAGACTGATATAATGAAGCAAGGGAGGTGCTAAAGTTTGGGCCCAGTTTAAGGTGTTTGATCAAAGCCTGTAGATACACCCAATTTACCCGATCAAACGCCTTGGCAGCATCCAATGCGATAACCTCCAAGGGAAGATCATAAGCAGAAGCCACATCTATACTACCAATAAGGGAAAATGTTAGTTCCTTCAGGTATCTGCCCTTAATGAACCCTTTTTGGTCCTCGTGGACTAACTGGTGTATAACTTTACTCAGCCTATCGGCCATAATTTTTGCAAACAACTTGTAATCGCTGTTCAATAATGATATAGGCCTATATGAACCCATATTCTTTGGCGACTTCCCAGGCTTAGCTATTAATATAATATTCGCCTCATTCCATGGGGGAGGCAAAGAAGCCTTACCCAAAAAGACCTAAAATATAACTGAGTTATAAAAGGCCCTAAGATGTCAATCAGTGCCTTGTACACTTCAACTGGAAGCCCATCGGGCCCTGGTGCTTTCCCCCGCTTTCCTTGTTTAATCACACCTTCCACTTCTGCCTGCGATATTTCCTGATTTAATGCCTCCTGGAGGTCATCAGACAGTGGCTTCACCATCTCCAACCACCGCTCTAGTGCTTGGGCTTCAGGTGCAAGATCCTCCTTATATACTTCCATGAAATACCTGTGGAAGGCTTCCACTATACCCTTACTGTCCGAAACCATCTGACCTGACTCCACCTCTCTCACTTACTATATGAAATTTTGTGCACGATCCTTTCTCGCCTTCCAAGCCAGCAGTTTACTGCTCCCTTCCCCATACTCAAAATGTGCAAGTTGACTAGCCTCCCATTTCTCCTTAACCCTTTGGCTAAGAACACCCACCAAATCTGCTTTTAATTCAGCCAACTCGAGCAGGGTCTTTACCTCAACCTCCGGGCCACCCGAACTTACAATGACCGCCTCCTGCTTCCGAATTTTCTTTTCTAACTCATCAACTCTATTATAATAAGCTCTCCTCTTTTTAGCTCCCCAAGCACCCAGCCTGCCTCCCAAAAATGCCTTACATGTGTCCCAAACAATCTCTTCTTGCTGACCCCATATTTTTATCCAAAAAGACTTCAATCTCCTTATATAAACTTACTAAAACTTCCTGATCGTAGAGGACCGTACGATCCAGCCTCCAGGTTGAACCCTCTAAACCGTTCCCAATTTTTAATGACAGGGTAATAGCTGAATGATCTGAAAGATGAACCCCTACATGAACTACCTGGCCCACCCCATCAGTCAAACTAGAATCAATAAGAAAATAATCTATCCGCGATCTATGACTGTACTTCTTATTATAAAAGGTATAACCCGGTGACTGACCAGACCTCAATCTCCAAATATCGCACAGTCCTAACTGAAGCATTATCATCTTCACTCTATTTGACATTTTGGTATTCACCAAAGCCCTACTCTTTTCTGACCGGTCTAACTTATGATCAAGGACTGTATTGAAATCCTGCCATAATTATTTTTCCCGAGAAGCTTAAAACTTCCCTGGCCAGCTCATCTAAGGGCGTGACATCATCCTGATTCGGACCATAGAATCCAATAATAGAGTACAACTGGCCTGTTATCCTCAAATTCACAATCAGCCACCTACCTCTAACATCCACAGCTGTACCCTCGACTGAGCAATTTTCCCCCTGTCTGATTAAGACCGCAACTCCTTTTGTTACCGTCGATTGAGAAGTAAAAAATGCATGAGCCACCCAGCGCTGGGTCAAATAAAGTTCTTTACTTTCAGGTCCTGTTAGGTGAGTCTCCTGCAAAATTATAATTTGAGCAGGAGAGTCCCTTAAATATTTCAAAATTAACTCCCTCCTGGGTCTCACACGTAAACCATTTACATTCCATGATAGGAATGTCAACTCCTTTAAACTACCCCCACTCATAGCAGAGCCAGTAGCCTACCCTAGACAAGCTAGCGGAAAGAAAGTTCCTGAGGACTTTTTCACATTTTCTCCCCTTACTCTTACCCTTACCCTTAGGTTCCCCCCAACCCCCCCAACCCCCTTCCCTTCTCTCCCCTCCCCCTCCTCTCCTCACCCTGGAAAACCCAACCAAATTACCTATGGCCTTACCAGGCCTTTTGGGTGCCTGCAACGGACGGTAAGCGGTGTCGTCCAACTAAAAAAGAAAGAACTAAAAAGTACTCCTGCGCTGCTTACCTTCAGCCGATTTAAGGCAACATTTACCAACTCTATTAGTCACTCTCCATCTGACACTGCTCCAAAATCTGTCTACATCTTCCACAAACCGAAAAGAATGCATCTTATTCTTCCACATAACCTTTAAAAAAGCCGGGAATTTCAATTGTACAGTTGCTCCCAAAGTCCTCAAAGGCTCAATCCTCTTGTGTAACTCCCACTGCCTATTGGCAGTGGGAGTTAGACAAGAGGACAGGTCCGATCTCACCTCCACTTTCACACCATGTACTAAAATAGCATTCTTTTTGAGGGCAGCAGCCAAGATCTTCTCCTTCAAATTATAAGTCAAAAAATTTATCAGAATTTTTCTAGGTTTTGAGCGGTTAGGGTTCAACCTGAAGGGATCGCGTTGTATCCTCTGAATATCCATCAGGATCTGATCCTCACTCTCTTCTAACTGCAGCTCAGTTTTCAATAACTGCACCACAAATTTCTTGATATCTGCTCCTTCCTTACCCTCGGGCAACTTCAAGAGTTTCAGATTGTTTCTCCGCTGCATGTTCTCCAATCTTTCCAGCCTTTCCTCATGCTCCCGTTCCTTAAACCTGATAATCTCCAACTCCTTGCTGTTATCCAACACTTTCTCCCGAATATCCTTGACCTCTGCCTCCAACGCTACTGTACGGGAGCTCAACTCATCAAATGTAGTCTCTAATAGACTACACGCGGCTCTAATCCCTTCCTGATTTAAGTTAGATACTTCAAAACCCTTGTGCATATCTATATTTAGCTTCTTTAAAAGGGCAATAACTGGAAGGTCGGAATCATCCTGCTCTAGAGAACCCTCCATCTCTTTCTCATTCCCGCCACTTGCTGAGTTGGACTTATCCTCTTCCTCCCCTAAAGAGGCCTGGGCCAGTAGTGAACTCGCAGACCCACCAAGCCCTCCAGAAAGTGGGGTGGTTTCATCCAAAGACGAGATGGTGTGCTCTATGGCCCCCCCTGCACACCCCGCCAACTCCAGTTGCGTCATGACTTTATCTTCCCCCTCCAAATCCATAGCCAAGACCTGGTACCGGTTGGGACTCGGGTGTTTTGACCAGCTCGCCAATCTAGTATCGACAGAGGCCCACCGAGATACCTCTAGCTCCCCCTCCAAACACGCCGCTATCTGACCTGTTTGATTCTGCTTAGGTGTCTCCACAGAGACTATTGGAGTTATTTGGACAGGGGGTGATTCTCTCTGCAGAATCAGGGTTTTAGGCAGAGTTTTAAAAAATGAGATGAGGGAAGGGGTAATATTCACCTTCCTCTCTAGTATAGCCACCTTACCAGACTTGTTTAATCATACTGCCCTGCTTAATACACTTTTTAATCGTGCTTTTAGGCTTGACTCCTATACTAGTTTCAGACCTGCTGCTAGATGTACCTGCGTCCTTAAGTAAATCCTTCTCTCCCCCCCCCCCCCTCCCCTCCCAGCACTCCTCAAGGTGTATCTGGAGGCCTCCGGGTTGTTTTTATTTTTACCAGTTATGCCAATGATCGAACCGTCAGCACCTCCCTTCACTCCCTTACCTCCCTTGCTGCCACCAAGTTGAAGGACTGGAAGGTGCTTTCCTCCTGCTTCTCCGGGAGGCCTTAACTCCTTGCCTCTACCTGAGACCCCCACCCCGGAACAGAATCCTAGAAGCTGCGCGCCGGCCTCTCCCGACCTCCGCAGCTGCTCTGCTCCAGCAGAGCTCCGTTCTTGGTCCTGACTCCGCCTCCGCCTCCGCCTCCTCCTCACTCAGCAAGCTCTCCGAGCCCCGCGCCGCCAAACACTGCCAAAGACTACCAGCCGGACCGCTCCACTCGCAAAATTCACGGAATCAGGTAGGGAGTGATATCCGATCACTTTTGCAAGCTTTCACGCCCCGCGCAGGCTACTAATCTCGCGCTCCACCGCCTCCACATCACAGAGACCCGCGACCCGCACCTAGCCGGCCGCCATGTTCTCCTCCATGGCTGCCGCACTTTGTTTGGGAGTAAAATAAACATTGCAGTCTGAAGATTTCCATTGCGCATGCAGGAAAAGGCGCTATCTTGAAGGAGTGTTTCACGATATATCTTCTATACTACTATAATAAAGGAAGAACTTTAAAGCTTTGAGGTGGGTAAACTTGGGAACCACAGCGCCAATCCACACACCCGATACACCGTTGTAATCGTCAGGGTGTGCAGATAGTTATAGGCTATATAAATGTTTAAAAAACTTTATTTAAAAAATTTACATTAAAAAAAAGTAGTCCCTCCGAAGTAGCGCCGGCCGCGACGTGCGTGCTCACGTCAGAAGCGTGGGGAGGAGCGGCGTCCAGGAGCGCGACGAGGAGCGGTGGACATGGCGCGGGGGATGAGCGGTGACGTGAGGAGCAGCGGACAGGCCGGAGAAGCGGTGACCAGCGGCGGTGAAAGCAGCGGACAGGCGGGAGGAGCGGTGAGGTGACGAGCAGCGGACAGGCGGGAGGAGCGGTGACCAGCGGCGGTGAGGAGTGAGGAGCGGCAGAGCAGTAAACTGAGGAGCACGGGGGAGGAGCGGCAGCTGAGGTAAGGGGACCCACGGACAATGTCAGGGCAGGCGGGGGTCGGGGCAGGCGGGGACGGGCCGGGCAGGGGACGGGCCGGGCGGGGGCCCGGGCTTCTGGACAATGTTGCGGCGGGCGGGGGTCGGGGAAGCCTGATTGCTCCCGGACAAGGTCGGGACGGGCTGCTAATATGTATATATATATATATATATATATATATATATATATATATACATATATGTAGAGAACTACATGCATGGTTGCTTCATATTCGGGGAGAGGATGCAGCCTTATGGCTAGAGTGGTCAACCTCGAAACTGGGGAACCAGGTTTGAGCCTTGGCAGGGATGGTCAACTTCCTGTGATTCTGGGCAAGTCGCTTAATCTCCCAGCGCGTAACAAAAATGAATGTGTCAATCTGTAACAAAACTGGTGCTCATTTAAAGCGCTCTGATGCCTGATATCTTCGTTTGAGTTTGAACTATATAAAACTAAAAAAAATATATATTTTATATATATTCCCGACAGCCTGCTCTGCTTCATCAAGGATGGGTACAGACTCAAGTATCTTGTGCAAAATAGTTTATTTGTGCAACTCGTCCACCATTACGTGTTCCAGCCAAGCCTGGCCTTGTATGTATATATGGATATATATATATATATATATAACGGCTCCAAACATCCACGGACAATCTGTCCGAAAGGAAAGCAGCACACGCAGGGGGTAGTTCCACGGTAAGATTTTATTCAGGAACTTTACAGCATACGACGCGTTTCGCCAGAGGGCTTCGTCAAGATATGCGGTTTGGTTGAAAGGGGAAGAAACTTGCGTCGCTGCTCCCTGGTTCACACTCCTCAGACCTGACGTGTTTCAAGGCTACTGCCTCTTTATCAAAGGTCGCTTGTGGACTGACTCTCACAGGCAGTTCTAAATCACTTTATTAATTGCATGCACCGCCCTCAGTGGGCCTCGCTCACAGCGCGCTTGCATGCTGGGATTAGTAGTCTCATGTTACAGCAATTATCACCTTCAGTAGTTCTTGCGTGAAAGTCAAAAATTTAAAAGCATTACTCTTCACCCTAAGTGGGCCCCAGAGCAGCCCGCAAGTTTGTTTTGCCCCAATTTGCTGTGCCGCATACATATCCCATCATGCGACTAAATGCACTTTGCCGAGATAATCATATGCATGAAATTAAAAATAAAAGAGAGCACTTCCTGTCACGTATCTTAAAGCACGCCTATGATGAAGATGCTGCCCTGCATCGAAACTCGTCAGGCGAAGTGAAGTAAATTTGGAATGCCGTGAGGAATAATGAATGCAAGCCAGGTGGCAGGCTTCCAGCCGAGTGCCATCTTAAGCTTAGGGCGATTGGATAAAAAATTATTCGCGGCAGCCCTGTCATAGAGGATGGAGCACCACCTCTTTGGAGATTGAAAAAAGAGGGGCTGTGGCAACAAACTTTCTTGCTTTGAAGCGCTGGAAGTCTAACAAATGAAACTCTTCACTATGGGCCAATGGACTCATGCTGGTAAAATAAATGAACAGCACAGGCCCCTACTAAGGGAACAACGAGGCTCACAATAGGGACTACATACCCCATCATGCCACATGTTACAGCAATTATCACCTTCAGTAGTTCCTGCGTGAAAGTCAACAATTTAAAAGCATTACTCTTCACCCTAAGTGGGCCCCAGAGCAGCCTGCAAGTTTGTTTTGCCCCAATTTTCTGTACCGCATATATATCCCATCATGCCACTAAATGCACTTTGCTGAGATAATCATATGCATGAAATTAAAAATAAAGGAGAGCACTTCCTGTCACGTATCTTTGAGCACGCCTATGATGAAGATGCCTCCCTGCATCGAAACGCGTCAAGCGAAGTGAAGAGAATTTGGAATGCCGTTAGGAGTAAAAAATGCAAGCCAGGTGGCAGGCTTCCAGCCGGGTGCCCTCCTAAGCTTAGGGCGATTGGATAAAAAATATATTTATGTATTTGCGCTGTAGCTCGTCTCAAAAGTTCCTATGGAAATTAACATGGGGAAAATGTATTTTGGAACCCCCCTTTTTCTCATCCCACGCTTGACGAACCACCTTCAAACTTTCAAGATAGGAGCTGACCTACAAAGTGCAACTTTTTGGGAAATTTCATAAAGATTCGTTAAACGACGCCAAAGTTATAAACAAATCAGAAAATGCTTTTCCTATGGAAACTAGGTTGTAACTATAACTACCTAATATATATATTTTTTGGGACTTTGATGCACTAAATAAACATCATTAAGCAACAAGTCTTGCCTGCGGAGTCTGTTTCCCGGTAAAGCACCGTTCCCTGTGAAGGTTGCATCGCTGGGATCCTGATGTGACACATATATATATACATATATATATATATCGCGTAGTTTAACAAATCTTTATGAAATTTCCCAAAAAGTTGCACTTTGTAGGTCAGCTCCTATCTTGAAAGTTTGAAGGTGGTTCGTCAAGCGGGGGATGAGAAAAAAGGGAGGTCCCAAAATACATTTTCCCCATGAAGATTTCCATAGGAAATTTTCAGACGAGCTACAGCGTGAACTGCTGAACAGAATTCCCCCAAATTTGGCAGAAAGGTAGAGCTTGGTTCAGAAAGTGACCGTTTTTTTAAAAAAATTGTGTAAATCCGATCAGTAGTTTTTGAGAAATTGAAAAAATGAGAGTGAAAAAATCAATTTCCCATAGGAAACTTTGTGCAAGGCTACAGCTTAAACTACCGAACGGAATTACCCCAAATTTGGCACAAAGGTAGTGGGTGGGTCAGAAAGCAACATTTTTTTTTAAAAAATGGTGTAAATCTTTCAGTAGTTGCTGAGAAATTAGAAAAATAAAAGTTTTGTTATCTGGGCGGAGCCTAAGTCCCGTGCACGAGCTTCATTGTGATTGGTTGCCAACACTCCAAACCAAGAAGTGTTGGCAGCCATCTTATGGCTCGGTAGAAGCGAGTCGCTAGAAAACAGAGAAAAAAAGGTAGAAAACAAGAGAAGGGGGCAGAGTAGAAACCCCCTAGGCCTGGTCAGGGGGTCCCAGAAGGACCCCCAGGGCCCCCCAAAAAATGTTGAAAAAAAAAGGGCGTAGTTCGCGCTTGGGTCGCGGGTTCCCATGTTTTATTTTAATGAGACCCCGGGGTGTGCTGGTCCTGGGAGTATTTCTTAAAAAGTAATAGAGGGGGCTCGCTGGGGTTGCGGGTCCCCGCAGTCTCGGGGCTTCACTAATGTTGGGAGGGGGATTACGCGGCCCCCCTCCTGGAGCTCTCCATCTGCTTATAAGTTTGGCATCGTTTAGCGATTCTTTATGAAATTTTCCAAAACGTTTCTCTTTTTTGATCAGCTCCTATCTTAAAAGTTTAGGGCTGATTGGTCAAGGGGAGGCTGAGAAAAAAGGGGGGGGGGGGGGTGAAAACGTGTTTTCTCACTGGATTTTCCATAGGAAACTTTATACAAGGCTACAGGTCAAACTGCTGAACGGAAGTACGCCAAAAAACGGAGAAAGGAAAGTTCATCAAAATTTGATGGTAAATTTAAGAGTACAAAGTATGAAAAAAGAAATACTCAACTACTTTCCTACAGATGTGGGAGCGACGGACATTTGGCCGACTCTAAAAACTGTCCTGCTATTGGACAACTTATTCAAAATGAAATAAGAAAGGGTAATGGCAGGGTATATACGACTGCGTATGCCTAAGTCGATGTGCAGCCTTTCTGCATCCAGGCTGCTGCACCCTATCCACTCCCGCCGCCCAGAGGTATCTGCCCGTTGCTGCGCACCCAGGACTCACTGCTCACCTTTTCGCTCTCACAGCACCCTCCACATCATGCAGCTCCGTTCTGCAAGGTAATAGGTCTCACATTGAGAACTGAGTCTTGATATCGCTATGGCAGAGGACATACTAGTGCACCAATCATCATCGCAGGTTGTACAACCGCTCAGTGCTTGTGGTGCTACTAACTCTGTGAGAAGTGAGGCCACACACTCTAACCTTTAAAATGGCGTAGAGCACGTGAGCCTGTTTTTTTATATTTGTAGGGTCACTGTCCTGTGGCATCAGTGTTGCCAGATTGGGCTAGATCACACACAATTGGGCTATATTTTGCCGGTTGTGTGGTAAAATGTTCCTTTGGGCTAGTTGCCAGATTATAAATATAAATACCGCGCTCCAGAAAAGTAGTATGTTAAAGCGCATTATTAGACAAATATTTACTTGGCATCCTGCTGCAACATCGATTCCAAAGCATTCATCATCGCCTACTTGACGCTGTCCCTGCTTCACCTTCCCTAAAGTAGCAATTTTGGGCTAGTCTGGGCTACTTTTTGGTTGGCTTTGGGCTATAGAAAGCTTAAAAAATCTGGATGCAGGTGTCCGTGTTGGAGTGCTACCGTCACCCCGGTTGCAAAATCCAAAGTGTCACTCTGTGAGCCAAGTCCAACAATGTGGCCAACATGGAAGGTACAGGGAATTACTGCCCCTATCTATATTCATCCGTAGTTCCACACAAGAAAGATGGTGGACATGAGACATCTGTGTGGATATGAATGTTTATTGCACAGTCAGTGGAGTGTTGCAGCTGTAGCAATACAAGGCTTGGGAAAATTGAAGTTTCAGTTTTTGGACATGGAGGGCAGCCAATTAGAGACAAGTGCATTGTCGGAGTTAGGCTGTGCCAACATATGTACTTATATAACCACTGCGATGATCCTCACACACTTATAAATTCACTATACACTCTGCTTTCAGTACTCTAATGATGCAGTCTCTATGTACATACTTGTAAAATGACCGAGACAAAGTTATATAACTAAAGTTTTCCCCCACTGTCAAAGGTAAGATGGTTGCATACGCTGTCCAGAGCACTATGTAATGTGGTAAGGCCTAGGGGCGCATATGCATACATAATGAACACATGGACATAGATAGATATTGGAAATGGGTACGGGCATATGCGCTTGACTCCTTTTTATTACCAAGGTCACATGCCCAGTGACGTCTGTGCTGGATGCATGTGGGGTGAGTGTAAGCAGCCCTCCGGGAATGGTTGGTGCTGGTAACAAGTACAACAGTAATCATTGGATCATACACAGAGATTCAATCATAAAGGGTCTATGACTTGTGCTGCTATAAGGTAGGGGCACCAGATGTTAAATAGATCAGAGAAGATTCTATCGTAAAGGGTCCATGACTTGTGGTCACGGGGGTGTGCTCGGGAGAAAAAGGGGAAAAGTTCAGTCAAAGCCATAGTATGTCATGCTTAAATATACTGTTTTTTCGTTTCTGGTGCAATTGTGTAAAGCAATTTTGTAATGAACCTATTTAGTTGCCATGGCTAGTTATAATCTGCGTATGTGTTCATTCAATGTATGTGGCCTTAATAATATTCATAAACAAAAACGTGTGATGCATGAGATCCGCCTAATTCAACCGGATATAATATGCCTCCAGGAGACGCATATACCATGGGCAAATAGAAAAGTTCTGAATGATCTTGGGTATATAGTGTTTGCGGCCTCACAACAATCTACTATGAATCGAGGAGTGGCCATATTGGGGCGGCAGTCCATAGTAGCAACTGGGAAAATCAAAGTGGATAGTCTAGGACGCTGGGCAATTGCTGAATGTATCATAGGGAATGTTGTTGCTACGATATGTACAGTATACGGATCTAATATTGACGACACTGCAGTTATAGAATTTTTAAATGTAGAGTTGGCTTTATGGGGTACTCCATTATTTTTACTTGGGGACTTTAATATTCATGGGGAGTTGAATACTTGGGATTCAAGATTTAGTAGATACCAGGGTAGGAAACCTAAGGTATTTAAGGAATTACGCCAACTCTTACGTCAGCATGGGTTGATTGATGGGTGGCCTGTGGCAAATATGCAGGATCCAGGTTATACTTTTTTTCTTCACCGCACAAGAAATTTGTGCGTATAGATTATATTTTTGTACCTAGGCACATGGCAGAAGGATCCCGAATGTCTGTAATGCCACGTATTACATCTGATCATGCTCCGATTGTCATAGACATGCCTTTACTTAAAACCCAGCGAATACAAAGGTCTTTTACATTCAATAAGAAACTTCTTTTAGATGAAACCTATCTGCAACAAGTATTAAATTGGGCCCAGCAGTTTTTTGATCTCAATAGGGGTTCTACCTCCTATGCAATGGTATGGGACTGCTTTAAGGCAGGACTATGTGGTGAAACTTGTAGCTATGGCTGGAATATTCAGCAGAAAGGGAAAAACACAATGGCACAACTTTTACAGGACTTAATAAATGCAGAACATGATCTAACACACAATATTAGTCTAAGCCGAGATAGTAGCGCCACACAAGGTAAAGTTGCAAAATGTAAGGCTAAGATTAATGGGGTCTGGAGCTAGGACATAGCACGTCAATATAAAATCCATCGCGCTGAAAGATATGAATATGGGGAAAATGTGGCAAGATGCCTAGCTCAAAGAATGCGGGGGCGTCAGACCGCACAACGTATAACCTCTATAGAAAATAGTAAAGGTATTTTAATTGAATCATCAGAGGGTATTCTTCAGGTATTTTATGAGTACTATACAGATCTTTATACCCAAGAAAATTTTTCTTCTGATTTACTTGATCATTATATAGATAAACTTGACTTAACTCAGTTAGACTCCATGCATAAGGAACAGCTAGAGATGCCAATTACAATGTAAGAACTTGAGATCTCCCTTAAAGAACTAGCTCTGGGGAAGGCCTCTGGCCCCGATAAACTTCCGTTAGAGATATACCATGTGGTGTTTTCTATTATTAAAGATGATATGTTGGCGACGTTTATTGATGCCCAAAATGGGAATCCACCCCCATCATGGGACGATGCAAGTATAATAGTATTTAAGAAAAAAGATAAGCCTTCGCATCTTCCTGGGTCATATCGACCGATTTCACTTATCAATGTTGATGCGAAATTGTATTCTAAAATCCTTGCGAATTGGCTGATCCAAGTTGTACCTGCTCTTGTCTCTGAACAACAGCACAGCTTCCTTCCAGGTCGTGGTACGATTAATCATATACACCGGGTTATTGCAACTTTAGATTATGCTACTGTAAATCATTTGAACGTTGGTTTGGTGTTTTTAGACGCCGAAAAAGCGTTTGATCGTGTTGCATGGGCATTTTTATGGGCGATCTTGGGAAAAATTGGGTTTGGACCACGATTTATATTTGCTTTACAAGTTATGTATAGACATCCAAGGGCCAAGGTATGTGTGTCGGGCCAAGAATCAGCAGCAGTTAATATTACTCGGGGCACACGGCAGGGGTGCCCATGCTCACCTTTATTATTTGCCATGTACATAGAACCACTTTTAAAGACGTTGATGGCATCCCAATATATACAATCCATGAGTCTACCCGGGGGTGATATACGTGTGTTAGCTTATGCTGACGATGTCGCGGTCACAACATCTGATCCAGAATCTGCACTACGTGAAATTGAAAATTTGACTCGCGAATTTGGTAATGTGTCAGGGTATAAACTTAATATTCAGAAGACACAGGTTATCTGTTCAGCAGGACTATGCCCCAATGACAGTCGGGTTACCCCGGAAGCCAAATATTTGGGTATTAAAATTAGATCATCACTTCAACAGTTAATAATGGTGGACTGGTTAGATATTTTGCAATCAGTTAGAAATCAACTTGAGAAAGTTGAGTGCTTACACTTGTCATTGGTTGGGAGACGCAATGTTTTAAAAATGTCCATTTTGCCAAAAGTTCTATATTATTTCCGGGCAATACCTTTGGAGATACCTGTATTACAGCTGCGGCTATTGCAATCTATAGCTGATCGATTCTTATGGGGTTGGAAATTTGCGCAAAGGGCATCTAAATTCATGACATTACCAATTCTACGTGGGGGATGGGGAGTGGCAAACTTTGCACTATATTACCTGGCGTGTCTTATGCAAAACATTAAATATATTGCGATTGGTGGAACCCCACCCATATGTGAGAGCCCTGATATTTTTTCTCTTTTACTTGGTCCACAATCTCGCCAAATGCTGCTCTGTTTTTTAGAACCTAGCTACTATAAAAGAACTAGATTTAAATTAGTTTGGTCTGCCTTTAAAGGATGGCGGTCTATACGGAAGCTTATCTCCTTGGGTCGTATACATTTTTATACTCCTTGTAATTCTATAGAACTGCTTCCGCCAATATTTAGGGATCGCACTATCTGCACATGGCGGGAAAAGGGTATGATAGCCATAGGCAACATGGTTAAAGATGGTACAATTGCTTCTTTTCAGGGGCTAAAAGATATATATGGTCTCTCCCAACATGACTTTTTTAAGTATTTGCAGGTACGCAATTTTATTCTTAAAAATCCAAATGCTCTACCGCTTTGTCATAATGACTTTATCGAAATATTTAAAAAGCCATCACGTATAGGGACTATATATAATCATTTGCTAAATGTACAGCAGGACGATATGGGATTGCAGGAATCTAAGTGGTGTATTAGATTGCACCTATATACGAAATGTGGCGAGCAAAGTTTTATAATGTTTTTTATTTAGAATTTAATCTATATCGGATCAAATCCGTCAGGAAGATGCAAAAGGGGTATAAAATTTGGCAGGTAATGATAGACCATTTAGATCCCTAAGAATTATCCTTCTTTTGGCTAAATATGGTAATTTGCTGTTTATATAGTATTTCTGATTCTAATATTGCTTGTATCGTCTGTTCTTTATCTTTTCTTGTCTTTTTTAATTATTTCTGTTAAATACTTGCACCATAAATCTGTTTATCGGTATGATGTTTTAATATGTTATAATGTTTTTTTATGTTTTTCTGTATATGTGGCTTTTAACTGAACCAATTAAAAAAAAAAGGAAATGGGTACGGGCATGTGCGCTCGACTCCTTTTTATTACCAAGGTCACATGTCCAGTGACGTCTGTGCTGGATGCATGTGGGGTGAGTGTAAGCAGCCCTCCGGGAATGGTTGGTGCTGGTAACCAGAACAACAGTAATCATCGGATCATACACAGAGATTCAATCATAAAGGGTCTAGGACTTGTGCTGCTATAAGGTAGGGGCACAAGATCTTAAATAGATCAGAGAAGATTCTATCGTAAAGGGTCCATGACTTGTGGTGCACTGAGGTAGGGGCAGCAGATCTGAAATCATACAGAAAAGATTCTATCATAAAGGGTGCGTGAGTTGTGGTGCACTGAGGTAGGGGCATCAGAAGCATTCAGCGTGTGTGGAGCGTGGTCCAGGTGGGCCGCACTGGGAGCAATGTCTCTTGCCTAGTGGAGTGCGTCATCTGTAATTGCGACTCGAACAAAAGATGAAACATGAATGAAATACATTGTCAAAACATGTAGGTTTCAGGTACAATATAGTTAGAAATTAGCATTTAAAAAACCTTGGAAAGTCACAAAAAAAAACATAGGTTTCAGGCACGTTATAGTTAGAAATTAGCATTAAAAAAACCTTTGAAATTCACTGAAAAATCCACAGGTTTCAGGCATGTTATAGTTAGAAATTAACATTTAAAAAACCCTTTAAAATTCAGCGAAAAAACTATAGGTTTCAGGTACATTATAGTTAGAAATTAGCATTTAAAAAACCTTAGAAATTCACTGAAAAAACCATAGGTTTCAGGGACGTCATAGTTAGTTAGACATTTGACTCATACAAAACCATAGAAATTCCCAGTTATAGTTAGTTCAGCTAAATATAACTCCGCCACCACAATGCACTGCTGATGAGGTCACATATTACATCATTCATGACATGGTCAGTGACATCACTGATGACATCTCAAATGACATCACTGATGACTTCTCAAATGACATCACTGATGACATCATCCATGTGAAAATCTGATACACCTTCTCACAGCCTAATATAACGTTTGATACACCATCTCCAAAATACACCATTTTTGAAACCATAGACACACCAATACCAGTTACTACATATCTAGTCACTGATTTTTAGGTCTAAACATACATCCACTCATTCACCCATACAATCACTCATACATGCAGTCAATCATCAATACAACACTATCATATGCACTCAAATACCTACACAGACACTCATACACCAGCACTCCTCCACAGTTACTCACACACCTAGTCAGTCAGGCAAAGAATCAATCACACTTTCATTTACCGACCTATACAGTTATACACACACCACCTCACTTATTCAAACATATAGTAACACATACTTACTCTATTATACAACCACTGATACAAGTACACACTCACCCATATAGCCACTCTTACAATCACTGACTCTCACATATAGTCATTTTTATACACCAACTCTCACATACACTGCCTTTACATATGTACTTAGTTGGACATGTACCACTGAGATATCCATTCACTCACCAACACACCCAAACACGCACTCGCCCACCCATACAACTGTTTCCACATGCACTCTTAAACTCATACACCCAGTCAATCAACCCCTCACACATTTATGCACAGAGTCACACACCCCCCAGCCAACCACACACAGACTCAGTCTCCCATACAAATACTCAGGCAACTAATCAATAACCCATATAAAAACTCACGTAGCTACTGACCAACGGATGCAGCAGCTTACACAACAAGAGACAGATTGATACAGACATTCACACAGTTTAGTCACTAACCCATGTATTTAGTGAGACACATTTAATCACTCACTTAAACAGTTACTCTCTCACCTACTAAATCCTCCATCCAGGCACTTATACATCCACTCATTCTTCAATACAGCTTGGTATATATATATATATATATATATATATATATATATATATATATATATATATATATATATATATATATATATATATATTACCTACTGGAGGTCGCCAGTAGGTAGTTATAGTTAGGACCTAGTTTCCATAGGAAATCCTCAACATTCTATTTGGAATAACTTTGGCCCTGGTGGAAGAATCTTAGCGAATTTCTCAAAGAAGATGGCTCAGTCCGCTGCGCTCCTTCCCTAAAAGTTTGGGGGGGATTGGTCAAGTGGGGGCTGAGATAAAATGGGGGTCCCAAAACGTGTTTTCTCCATGTTATTTTCCATAGGACCTTTAGACTCGGCTACAGGTCGAACGGGTGAATGGATTTATAAGAAATTTGGCAAAACTGTACAGTCCGGCTCGCAGATTACGCTTTTTTTGGAATGGTGTAAATCCGTTTAGTAGTTGTTGAGAAAATTAAAGTTAAAGTCAATTATATATCTATAGGCGCGCATGCGTGCGCGCACCCAAGTGGCTGCGCGTGAGCGGAATTTATTTTGCTGCGTGACGTCTGTTAACGTTCGATTCGAAGGAAATCAGGAAGTGTTGACCGCCATTTTGTCACTGCGAGTAAATATATTGTCATTTCAAAGCGTTGGAACATGGAAAGGGGAGAAGGTAGAGATTGTTTTGCTGCGTAGGTTTTCTCAGGGTGTGCAGTAAGGTCCTTAAAAGCGAAAATATATATATTTTTTTCTCGAAAAAGTTGTGGGGTGCGCGCACTCGGGCGCGCACACCTATTTACAAAAGTGTGAAAATGGAGATAAATCAGAAGTTTGAGTGCTTTGATATAAGGTGGCTCTGAAAAGAGCCCTTGTGTTAATTGAGTTGTTTCTGCATTTATAAGTAAGTACCGATGCAGAGTTTGATATAATATTGTTGGCAGCATTTTGAAAGGAAAGACAGGGGCCCATTTTCTGGTTAACAGGTGACCAGGCCAACTTTTCACGCCAGGCCCATTCCTGCAAAGTCGACCGCCATTTTTAGGAGATCTGCAACCACCGGCAGTCACTGGGTTGCAGGAACAGATGGACTCAAGCCTGTCGGGCGAAGCATCGTTGCACCGCCACAGTGGACGAGACCCTGCTGGGTGAGTGGAGCGTCGCTGTACCGCAACAGTGGGCGAGTCCTTTGCTGGGCTCGTGGAGCGTCCCTATACCGCCACAGTATGCGAACGCTTTGCTGGGCTCGTGGAGTGTCCCTATATCGCCACAGAGTACGAACCCTTTGCCGGGTGCAAGGATCGTTGGGGGTGCAGCTGAGGGGCCTCCATCTGGGGAGGCTCGTCCGCGCCGCCTCTCCCTCCCAGTGGACCCCACGGCGTCTTGCTGACATTTGTTATGGCCGGACCAGGCGATGAAGAGAGGGGGAGGTCGGATATATTTGAGTTATACTATTAGGTATGTCACATCCCCCTTGTGGCCTGCAAGGCACCAAAAAAAGAAGAGAATGGGAAGACAACTACATCTCGGGTCGGGCCCATGCCTTCTCTGGCCGATGGCGGCCGGCCGCTCTTTGCCATGGCCCCAGGAACGGATCCCTTGGTTCATCCTGGGGACAGGCCTTGGCGTGTGGTGTCTCCTCCGGACTATTCGCGTAATGGTTCTCCACCCCAGGCCGTTGCCGACGGCTTTTGTAGACTTTCTGACGCTCAAAAACCCTACTAGAAAGCAGCCCAAAAGTAGCCCAACATTGCTACTTTGGGGAAGGAGGGGCTGCGCGCGAGCGGAATTTTTTTTTGCTGCGTGACGTCTGTTAACGTTCGATTCGAAGGAAATCAGGAAGTGTTGACCGCCATTTTGTCACTGCGAGTAAATATATTGTCATTTCAAAGCGTTGGAACATGGAAAGGGGAGAAGGTAGAGATTGTTTTGCTGCGTAGGTTTTCTCAGGGTGTGCAGTAAGGTCCTTAAAAGCGAAAATATATATATTTTTTTCTCGAAAAAGTTGCGGGGTGCGCGCACTCGGGCGCGCACACCTATTTACAAAAGTGTGAAAATGGAGATAAATCAGAAGTTTGAGTGCTTTGATATAAGGTGGCTCTGAAAAGAGCCCTTGTGTTAATTGAGTTGTTTCTGCATTTATAAGTAAGTACCGATGCAGAGTTTGATATAATATTGTTGGCAGCATTTTGAAAGGAAAGACAGGGGCCCATTTTCTGGTTAACAGGTGACCAGGCCAACTTTTCACGCCAGGCCCATTCCTGCAAAGTCGACCCCCATTTTTAGGAGATCTGCAACCACCGGCAGTCACTGGGTTGCAGGAGCAGATGGACTCAAGCCTGTCGGGCGAAGCATCGTTGCACCGCCACAGTGGACGAGACCCTGCTGGGTGAGTGGAGCGTCGCTGTACCGCAACAGTGGGAGAGTCCTTTGCTGGGCTCGTGGAGCGTCCCTATACCGCCAGAGTATGCGAACGCTTTGCTGGGCTCGTGGAGTGTCCCTATATCGCCACAGAGTACGAACCCTTTGCCGGGTGCATGGATCGTTGGGGGTGCAGCTGAGGGGCCTCCATCTGGGGAGGCTCGTCCGCGCCGCCTCTCCCTCCCAGTGGACCCCACGGCGTCTTGCTGACATTTGTTATGGCCGGACCAGGCGATGAAGAGAGGGGGAGGTCGGATATATATGAGTTATACTATTAGGTATGTCACATCCCCCTTGTAGCCTGCAAGGCACCGAAAAAAGAAGAGAATGGGAAGACAACTACATCTCGGGTCGGGCCCATGCCTTCTCTGGCCGATGGCGGCCGGCCGCTCTTTGCCACGGCCCCAGGAACGGATCCCTTGGTTCATCCTGGGGACAGGCCTTGGCGTGTGGTGTCTCCTCCGGACTATTCGCGTAATGGTTCTCCACCCCAGGCCGTTGCCGACGGCTTTTGTAGACTTTCTGACGCTCAAAAACCCTACTAGAAAGCAGCCCAAAAGTAGCCCAACATTGCTACTTTGGGGAAGGAGGGGCTGCGCGCGAGCGGAATTTTTTTTTTGCTGCGTGACGTCTGTTAACGTTCGATTCGAAGGAAATCAGGAAGTGTTGACCGCCATTTTGTCACTGCGAGTAAATGGTGCTCCACATTGTAAATGCGGCACACCATGGGTGGCAGAGCAGCGGTGCACATTAACTGGTGCATCTCTGGGGATGCGCCAGTTAACATAAATCTGCTCCTTTACATTTAAGTATGAGCAGGGGACACAGAGTTGGTGAAGCTTATCGAAGGTTAAAAAGAGATGAGTCCTGTTCACTGAAAACTTGGACATAGGACTCACCTCCTCAGCATCGCTGGACATGGCTAAATAATAGCTGCAAAATGTAACTGTTGTTAAACAATTTTACTATTATAGTGTCTGAGATTTGTCTCTTACTCTGCAACATCTCATTGTTGTTCTCTTTCTTTAAAGATAAGGACATTAACCATGAGTGATAATGAGCAATCCGTTGGTCTCGATCTTATTGTTGAACATGTCATTGAAACGTCAGTGGAAGTGGAACCCTTAGATGATTTAAATCCTGAGGATGATGAAGAACATGATGAGGATGCCGATTTGTCAGAATTGTATGACATAGGGTGGGAAGCTGACGTGCTTCAGCATATGGAACTATAAACATTTATTTTTCAAATTTACTGGAAATAAAAAGTGAAAATGTAAACCGTTTCATTTAAAATTAAACATAACTTGAAAAACAGGTTATGTGTAGTGTCTTTAATAAAATAGTCAAATATGCTCATAAAAATATTTCTAAACCAATGAAAAGCCTTAACAAGTCACATGACCTGTTATGCTTACGTTACGCGCTCCGCGCCGCGCCCCGGATTGTTGGTCATTCAAACTGAGGCTGGCGTCAGCATGAGAGCACCAACGTCTCGTGGCTACGCCATTCAGAAAATATTGTTGGCAGCATTTTGAAAGGAAAGATCTGCAACCACCGGCAGTCACTGGGTTGCAGGAGCTGATGGACTCAAGCCTGTCGGGCGAAGCATCGTTGCACCGGCACAGTGGACGAGTCCTTTGCCAGGTGCATGGAGCGTTGCTGCACCGCAAGAGTGGACGAGTCCTTTGACGGGTGCGTGGAGCGTTGGGGGTGCATGTGAGGGGCCTGCACGTGGGGAGGCGGGAGAGGCTCGTCCGCGCCGCCTGTCCCTCCCAGTGCACCCCACGGCGTCTTGCTGACATTTGTTATGGCCGGACCAGGCGAAGAAGAGAGGGGGGGGGTCGGAGGCATATGCAAGACATCCCCCCTCGTGGCCTGCAAGGCGCCGAAAGATTATCGTCCGCGCCGTCTCTCCCTCCCAGTGTACCCCACGGCGTTTTGCTGACATTTGTTATGGCCGGATCAGGCGATGAAGAGAGGGGGGGGGGGTCGGAGGCATATGCAAGACATCCCCCCCTCGTGGCCTGCAAGGCGCCGAAAGAGGAAGAGAATGGGAAGAGAACTACATCTCGGGTCGGGCCCATGCCTTCTCTGGCCGATGGCGACCGGCTGCTCTTTGCCACGGTCCCAGGAACGGATTCCTTGGTTCATCCTGGGGACAGGCCTTGGCGCATGGTGTCGCCTCCGGACTATTCGCGTAATGGTTCTCCATAGTTGTTTTAATATATTTTTGTTCAAGAATAAAAACGTTTTAATCTGTTATTTTGCTGTCGTGTGGTATATTTCTAATATTTGTCGCTCTGATGTCGTTTCCCCTCCCAAATGGAACATGTGATTGTAATCTACAGCCGGACATTCCGACAGGACATGAGAGCAAAAGGGGGGGGGTCAGATCTGAAGTTGGGCAGGCGATAAGATCACGTTTTGCTATGTAGGGCTATCTATGTTCGTGATGGGGCCTAAAAGGGGGCAAGATGGCGTCGAGCTCGGTTTCTCTCACTAGTTTCACTAGTTTCATATTTCTCATGAGGGGTTGTTCCTAATGTTTCTATTTTAGCAAGGTCAAAAAGAGATCCTATCAGTGGCCTATTGATTTTGTTCGATTCCTTTTGTTTTCTCTAACGAGTTTTAAGTTAAAGTTTGCTAGTACGATACAGCGGCTAGTCCGCATTTTATATATATGTCTTTTTTATTAGGGGTGTTTTCCGGTGGAGTCGGACGATCTACCTCTAATAAACGGTAAGTGTTCCTCTGAAGGAATGCGTCTTGAAAGTGGCTGACTGTAATGTATGATATTTCACTCAGTGACTTTTAGGCCCATGCTGTTTCAAAACTGTGCATGTGTTTGAAGCAGGCGTAGGTATTGACGCAGCATAGAAACTACTAGGAACCAATTGGAAGTGTTGTTTTCAAGTCACATGACTTCACATGCGCGTCTCAGGACGCGGTGATAGTATCTGGTTGGAAGTAGCGGTCCAATTTCAAAACGTGAAAAGGAGTAAATCGAAACATATCGGGATTTAATATATCTTCTGAGTAGTATAAGTTCTATGGTGGGTGTATGAAGAAATTTAATAAGTTGCAATCGCGAACTTTTCCCGAAATATATATATAGGTGGTTGCGCGCACACGGTCGCGCACGATCGAAAGCCGATAAACGCCGTTTATAATATGCTCCTGGAGCTGTTTTTGGAAAGTTCAAATTGCAAAGTTTTCACGAAATATATAGGCAGGTGCGCGCACTCGGTCGCGCACGAAAGCCTGGAAATGCGATATCCATTTTATTGACAACTGTTGCCGAGAGTGCGCACACCGGGTCGCGCACGAAAGTTTAGTAAGGCTATTTTTATTTACAGACAAATTTTAATGTGTTTAAAAAAAGGCAAGGTACAGACTTTCGAATTCTGTATCGCTTTACAAGGAGTCTCTATGCAACTTGAACAGTGAAGAAAACGGCTTGTTTTCGAAAAAAATATTGCCAGAACTTTATTGCCAAAAGTATAGGTTGCATACACGACATTTTTCTGAATTAGCATTTTAAAAACCAATGAAATTCACAGAAAAAACCATAGGTTTTACACACGTTATAGTTAGGGAGTAGCATTTAAAATACCTATGAAATTCACTGAAAAAACCATAGGTTTGACACCAGTTATAGTTAGCTGGAAATTTTACTGACATAAAACCAATGAAATTCCACGTTATAGTTAGTTGGACTCACTATAACTTGCACGTGCAATGCACTGCTGATGACGTCACATATTACATCACTCATGACATGGTCAGTGACATCACTCATGACATCGCTGATGACACCATCCAGTGAATATGTGTCTTTCTGAAAAATAAATATTAGTGAGTAATGTTTAAATATTTAAATATATATATTAGTGTTTCACTTTGTGTATAAGTGGCTACATGTGTTGGTAAGTAGCTACATGCGTATGTATATGGGTTATTAGATGTTTCTCTTAGTATCAGTATGAATGTCTATATGGTTTGGTGGGGGTATTACTTAGCACATAGATGCATGAGTGACTGACTCTCTGTATGTGTTTTGAAGACAGCATATGTGCAGGACTGTATGGGTGGATGAGTGTGTATATGTGTTTGTTAGTGAGTGAATGACTGTCTCACTAGTGTCTTTATCAGTAACGACATATGTTTTAATCTAGTATATGTGAATATTGATGTATATAAGTGAGTATATGTGAGAGTAAGAGATTGAAAGAGTTCCTGTTTAAATAAGTATCTGTTTCTATAAGTGATTGTTTAAGAGAATAAATATGTGTAATTTTCAATAGAAGTTAGGTGGAAGTGTGTGCATAACTCTATATTCAAATAAATGGATGTTCAATAGTTTATTTGCACGTGTGAGTATGTCTGTGAGTAACTTTTCGATGATTGTCGGTGTGTAACAGGATGTATAGGTGTATTATTTCATATGATGAGTGAGTATATGTATGAGTGGCTGTGTATATAGATGGTGGAATTACTGAATTACTTGTTGTAACTGATATGGGTATCTGCATTTTTTTTTAAATTTCAGTTTCTATTTTTGAATATGTGTTTCAAGGGTTACATTACAGTGAAAGGAGGTCTGTCACTATGTCACAAGGATGGTGTCATCAGTGATGTCACTGACCATGTCATGAGTGATGTAATATGTGACGTCATCAGCAGTGCATTGCACGCGCAAGTTATAGTGAGTCCAACTAACTATAACGTGGAATTTCATTGGTTTTATGTCAGTAAAATTTCCAGCTAACTATAACTGGTGTCAAACCTATGGTTTTTTCAGTGAATATATATATATATAATACATATTTACATTTTAAACAAAACCATATTCACTGGATGGTGTCATCAGTGATGTCACTGACCATGTCATATATGATTTAATATGTGACATCATCAGCAGTGCATTGCGGGGCCTTGAGTTATAGTTAGATGAACTAACTATAATGGGGGAATTTCTATGGTTTTGTATGAGTAAAATGTCCAACTAACTATAACGTCCCTGAAACCTATGTTTTTTTCAGTGGAAGTAGGACACGATGACCAAGTCTTGCACTGCCGTAGGGCCAACACGCCCGTCCTCAAGTCCCCTTATGACGCCACAGCCTCGCATGCAGAAGATCCAATGTGCAGGGATCAAGTATGCATAGCACAATGTCCAAAACGAGGTAAAATACCTCACTGCTCCGGGAACAGGACTAGCCCTCCCGGGAAACCGTAGATGCCGTGAAGCAAGAGCCAGCAGTTGTCCAGCCCCCCAACGTGGCGGTGCTCCTGTATTGTGCAACTGGCAAGCACAAAATATATGAACAGACACCTTCCTCCACAAGAACGAAGCAGGAGCCCGAGGGGAACAAGTAAGACTGGTTTTATTGGCAATTGGGCAGTCCCAGTGGCGGCAAATGCATTTCGGCGTGGTGCCTTCCTCAGTACCCAACACCGGGAACCCTCATCTGTGTTGTTTCATTCCCACTGCTACTGATGTAATGCTGGCGTGATCCGCTCCTCCCCCTGACAGTTAGGCACACCTGTCGTAGTCCGTTTTGAATTGGAGGACTACAACTCCCAAAAGCCCAATTGTTCGCGGCAATTTGGGTCGGTGGAATGGGGAAGGTGTGCAGGTAATCTTCACTGCGGTCACAAAGCAGGACACGATGACCAAGTCTTCCACTGCCGTAGGGCCAACATGCCCGTCCTCATATCCCCTTATTACGCCACAGCCTCGCATGCAGAAGATCCAATGTGCAGGGATCAAGTATGCATAGCACAATGTCCAAAACGAGGTAAAATACCTCACTGCTCCAGGTCCTCTGCTAGCGAAGCGGGAACTGGACTATCCCTCCCGGGAAACCGTAGATGCCGTGATGCAAGAGCCAGTAGTTGTCCAGCCCCCCAACGTGGCGGTGCTCCTGTATTGTGCAACTGGCAAGCACAAAATATATGAACAGACACCTTCCTCCAGAATTGGGGGTCTCTAGTTGGCACAGGTAGGTACTCGTGACAAATAGAAACCCTCTCCTCTAGTCAGGATAAGGGGATTACACTGCTAAAATAACCCCTGCTCACCCCCTTGGTAGCGTGGCACGGGTAGCAAGGCTTTATCTCAGAGGCGTTGTAAGTTAAGCATTTGTGACCACATACAGTAACTCAGTGACAACACTACAAATGGATACCACACAAGGTTTTATATCAAAAATAAGTATATTTTCTATAGAGTTACCACAAGACCAATAAACGACAAAAATAATCCACAGCACTATTAGATTTCAAGAGTTCTTGTTAAAAGGCTTAAATCAAAGTTCTGTGCGAGTCGGTAGCCTGGTCCGGCTACCGCATTGTTGAAAATAATACAGAGTCTAGCAAATCCAGCGGACCGCGTCGGTACGGGCCCACTCAAACGTCGACAGACTCAGTCACAGTACCTTTTACTTGGGGCGGCCGGCACAGATGTGTGAGCCGGTTCCGGTGTTCGTCGCGGTGCAGAAAGGAAGCGTTGCAGGACGCGTTGTCCCTCTATGCGGTGCAGGCAGCAGCTCGTCGACAGAGTCGGTGGATCCAAGGCTTGCGTTGCAGGGCGAGCCAGTGCTTCGATGCAGTGCTTGCAGCCTGCGGTGCGGCGACAGAGCCGGAGTTCAGGAGCTGGCGTCGATCAGTCCGGACAGTGGTGCGAGTCGGGCGGTGCGCCGCTAAGTGTGCGAGGCGGTGCCCAACTCCGGTGCGTTCACAGGACTCTAAGTCAGCAGCAGTGACGCGTTGGTCAGACCAGTACGAGTCGGCGTAGCGAGGCGTTGCACGTCGCGGTGTCCACCAGTCGCGGTGCAGGCTACGGCTCGGTGACAGCGTCAGGACGGAGTCAGTGAGCACAGAGCTTGCGTATTTCTAGGCGGACGTTGCTTGATGCAGTGCCTACAGGACACCAGGCCGGTTGTGAGAGTCGGTCACAGCTCCCTGCCTCTGTAGCCACTGAAACAGCGTTTCCAGCAGCAATTCACAAAGGCTGGTGAAGTCCAGTGGTCCTGGGACTTCAGTCAGGCGGCAAGCTCTTTTCCAAGCCCTTGGAGATCTTTTGCACAAGTTGAAAGTAAAGTCCACAAAGTTCTTTCTCCTCTCTTTGGCAGTAAGGCAACCACTGCAGGCCAATCCCCGAAGCAGCACTTCCGCTTTGGAATAGTCTCTCCTCAGTTTCTTCAGGTTCCTCTCCTCAGCAGAGGTTTTGTCTTGTAAGTCCAGAAGTGATCTAATTTCATGGTATCAGGGTCCCAATACTTATACCCCAAGATCCTTTGTTCTCTGAGGGGAGAGGGGCCTGTGCCTAGTCCAAACCAGTTCTGAAGCTCTCTGTTTACCAGACTTCTCCTTTCCTTTCACAGCGCAGGGCAGGCACATCAAATGCCCCACAGGAGGTGTAGCCAGCATTGTGGAAGGCGAGTACAGCCCTGGAGCACTTTGTTGACAGTCTTCCTTCTCTTCTTTCAGTGTGCAGGGCAGCAACATCAGACGCATCACAGGGGGTGGAGCCAGCATTGTAGAGGGAAGGCACAGCCCTATTCAGGTCCCAGGTGCAACTCCTCCCTCCCATCTAGATGCAGATCTCTCTATTCACCACCGGGCTACCCCAGCCTGTCTCCTGGAATCCCCCAGCCCTGTCACTCACAAACCCAGACAAAGGAATACACAACCTAGCAGAGGCAGGCTTACATGGTTAGGCAAGCAAATACCTACTTTCTAAAAGTGGTATTTGCAAACACAGAATATTAAAATAAACTTCACTAAAATATGTATTTTATTATTCTGAGTCCAGGCATACTAAACTCGAATTTCTACCATGTTCTCTGAGCCTGTTAGGATTATAAACATGTAATAATCTATCAGCCTATTCTGGCCTATGGAGAACAGGTAGCCTTGCAATAGTGAAAAATGAAAATGGCTGTAATTCACTATTAGGACATGCCACACACATCGGGGCTTGTCCTACCTTATACTTACAATGCACCCTGCCCTTGGGCCTACCATAGGGGTGACTAATATGAAGAAAAGGGAAGGTTTAGGGACTGGCATGTGGGTACACTTGCCCAGTCAGCATGACAGTACCAGACTGCATGCAGGCTCTGCAATGAAAGACCTTAGACACATTTTACAAGGCTGCTTCTGTGGGTGGCACAACCAGTGCTGCAAGCCCACTAGCAGCCTTTGGATTTACACGCCCTGGGCACACTCAGTGCACTGTACTAGGGTCTGAGAAGTAAACCAAACATCCAATCATGGAACCACTAATCAATACATCAATTTAGAGTAGGGGGAGCATGTGCACTTTAGCACTGATGAGCAGTGGTAAAGTGCCCAGAGTCATAATATAGCCAACAACAGGTCAGAAAAAATATAGGAGGAAGGCAAAAAGTTCAGGGATGACCCTGCAAGTCCAATATATATAAATATATATATATATATATATATATATATATATATATATATATATATATATATATATATATATATCCACGAAGTCCTCTCGATCGGGAAAAGGATGACAAGCCACACCATCAGGTACTGGAAGAAGTTGTTTATTTGGGCATAAACAAACGACGCGTTTCGAGCTCACGGGCTCTTGGTCACATGACCACCATTTTTTTCTCATCATTTAAATACTGACAGAAATCATAAAAAGGGAAGAGAGTTCTCCGTGTTTACAGACATCACACGGAGACTCCTTTGTAGAAAAAACATGCATTATTCACAACAACAAAAGAATCACTGTTGAAAATCTAAAATAATGCAATTGGACTGCTTTATTTCACTTGCCTTTTACTGATTCGAAAACAGTCACTAAAAGTAAAAACTTTACAAATGAAAATACTACTACCGTGTTTTGTTTTAAAAACCTTTATTGTGAAAATGTCAGTATACAAATACGGGCCTATAACCATGTGGGCCGGCCACGGAGCAAACTCAAATCGTATATGATGAGGAGACATTTACACTGTAGAAGAACGTAACGAGCGGGCCATTAGGTGACAAGAACAAAGGTGTCTAACAGTTGCGGAATCGGTGGACGTACATTTTGTAATTAAAATACGACAGGGCCACTTACAATAACATTTTCTAGATATACATTTGCGGGCAAAGAGTTACGAGTCCCATTTATACCGGCGCCATTTTGGGCGAGGCCGGGCAGGTCCAAGATATAGTCAAAATGTCTCCACCAACCATCGGCCAGACCAGAACCCCTTTCGGCCCTTTATGTTACAAGATGGTGTCTTCTATTCAGAAAATATTGGTGGCAGCATTTTGAAAGGAAACAGAAACAGCCGTTCTCCTAGTGAGTTTCACATTGTTACATTTAGGACGAATGTTGAAGAGTAGTATGTGGAAAATCTGAAGCCATTTTTCTACAAACTCTCAATCAGACTTGGATGGAAAAAAAAACCTGAAGAATGTACAAACTGAAAACCAATTTTTGTCTGTATAGCACCAACAGTAACGCTTGAGTCAGCTTTGTGTCAAGCCGCCATTTTCATTCAATCAATAGCGTCCCCCTGCACACATTCAGGGACCTGGTCGTGTCTTCAGATGAAACGCATTGTAGGAAAAGAAGCAGAAAGGAAAAGGAAAAATGTTCCGCCGGACCTAGTGAAGCTGCAGCAGGTGCAAATAAGCTTCAGACAGTCTTACAAGCACTGCTCAGAACTCTCAACTGAGGCACTCAACATCCAGGACTTGCCATTCGGATCTTGGCGCCTTGTATTTTTGTTTTGTTTTTGATGGAGGGGAAAGAACAAAAAACAGACATTGAAAAAGGCTCAACAGTGCAGGGCGCCTTGTGCTGGTTCCGACCTATTCACACATCGGTCCGCTACTGACATCACCTCATAAACCAACGGGGCACCCCACGCCGACTTTCGGCGCAGCATTGTAGGATGGCCACACCAGTGCGGCAATTTGCTGGACACCACCTCGGTGCCATCCAGATCTCGGCGCGTTCATTCATTCAATAGCGTCCCCCTGCACACATTCAGGGACCTGGTCGTGTCTTCAGAAGAAACGCATTGTAGGAAAAGAAGCACAAGGGAAAAGGCAACAAGTTCCGCCGGACCTAGTGAAGCTGCAGCAGGTGCAAATAAGCTTCAGACAGTTCTACAAGCACTTCTCAGAAATCTCAACTGAGGCACTCAACATCCAGGACTTGCCATTCGGATCTTGGCGCCTTGTGCTGGTTCCGACCTATTGACACATCAGTCCACTACTGACATCACCTCATAAGCCAACGGGGCACCCCACGCCGACTTCCGGCGCAGCATTGTAGGATGGCCACACCAGTGCAGCCACTTGCTGGACACCACCTCGGTGCCATCCGGATCTCAGCGCGTTCGAGTCACTGTGCCGGAAGAGTAACCGGAACTCAGCTGAACACGCCGTCTTTCGGCGCAGCATTGTAGGATGGCCACACCAGTACGGCAATTTGCTGGACACCACCTCGGCGCCATCCGGATCTCGGCGCGTTCGAGTCACTGTACCGCAACAGTGACCGCAATTCAGCTGGACACGCCGTCTTTCGGCGCAGCATTGTAGGATGGCCACACCAGTGCGGCAATTTGCTGGACACCACCTCGGTGCCATCCGGATCTCGGCGCGTTGTGCTGCCTTCGGCCTATTCGCACATCGGTCCGCTACTGACGCCGCCTCACGTGCCAACGGATTTTCTACGCTTTTTGTAGCCCTATGTCGCATAACAGGTCATGTGACTTGTTTATAAAACTTTTCATTGGTTCATTTTACTTTTGGTTTCCTAAAGATGGAAGGCTTGGTCATATGACCTAAAAATAACACTTTTCATTGGTTTAGAACATTTTTTTTTCCCAAACGATGAAAGCCCCACCTTGTTTCTGGATCATTCAGACTGAAGCTGGCGTCAGCATGAGAGCACCACCATCTCGTGGCTCCGTCGTGGTCATTCCGCGAGCAATCATGGCAGCCGCTCCCCACCGGAAGCCTGCGGGAGTCGGGGGCCCCCAAGACTTTTATACAATCTTCACGGCTGAGGGGACGCTTTTCGAGAATGGAGCCCAAGCCCTAGCAGGCAAGCGTCCGACTTCCAAGGTGTCCCAGGGCCATTTCAGTGGACCAGGCCCAAAACCGAAGAGCCGTCCGCCATTTTGACAGCCATGTGGCAGCCGCCTATCGCTGCACTGCAAGAGTGGGAGCAACTCCACAACATGGTGAGCGAGACGCTGTGGCCGCAAGAGCAAGCGCAACTCAGCTAGATGGCCGCCACCTGGGGAGACCCGTTCACGCCGCCTCCCCCCCCCCCCCCGGGCCGCCGCACGCCAATTTTCGGAGCAGCATTGTAGGATACCAAAACCAGTGCGGCAGTTTACTGGACATCACCTGGGTGCCTGTCGTACATGTTGTGTCAGCCATGTGACACTGGACACAGACCGCTACTGACGAGGCCTCCCCCCGCACCACCCGGGACGCCCCACGCTGTTTTTCTGTGCTGCATTGTAGGATCCCTAAACCAGTGCGGCACCCAGGCGACATCACCTGGGTGCCGTCCAGAACTCTGCACGTTGTGCTGCCTTGGGACTATTCGCACAACAGACCGCTACTGACGAGGCCTCCCCCCGCCCCACCCGGGACGCCCCACGCCAATTTTCGGAGCAGCATTGTAGGATCCCTAAACCAGTGCGGCACCCAGGCGACATCACCTGGGTGCCGTCCAGAACTCTGCACGTTGTGCTGCCTTGGGACTATTCGCACAAAAGACAGCTTCTAACCATTGTTGCTTTTTGTGTTAATAAATGTTTAAATGTTTTTAGTTTTTGTTCTGTTCATTATCGTTAAAAGTTAATAAAGTTTTATAACCTTAATTTGTTGGAGTGTTATCTATTTTTTGAAAAACGGGTGAATGGGGCCTTGAATCGGGTTATTGTCATGTGTGGGCTTTGGAAGTGTGCTGCTGCAGGATCGGACATTTCAAACTCAAATGCACGTTCTTTTTCTTACCTTTCCGAAGCATGGAGCGCAATAGCAAGCAGAGAAAGGGTGATGCACGTGTTGAACACTACCTGACCTGGCAAGTTGCTGGCAGTGCCCCCCCGCCCGCTCCTGAAAGAGGGCACACACACACCGCCGCCCCGAGTACTTCAGAAATCTTTAAAAGACCATGCGCTTGTTCATGAGGCTTAAATGGTTTATCACCTCTTCTAGAACCCCTACATCGACCCTCTGACGTTTCATGGAAAAATTACCATGTAACACAATACCAAGCCCTGTCAGCTGAAACCCCCAAGGAATCGTGGGGCATATTATCAAGGGGGTTTATCTCCGCTTTTTTGGCTTTAAAAACCATGAAAGCGGAGATAAAATTATTTCCCTATTATCAAGCTGTCGCTAACACCAGTTAGTGACACCTAAAAGGAGATAGCGACCATCTTGGGCCCGGCTTTGCATGTCAGTGATACTTATCACTAATGACATGCAAAGTGGCGTGCCAAGATGTTAGCGACTGGAAACAGTCCCTAACATCGCTACCTTCTATTACCAACTTTTGGAGATATTCGCGCTAAGCGCGAATATCTCCAAAATCTAACACCTGCCCTGAGCAGTTCTTAGCCATGTTATCCAATGGGAGGTGGATAACATGGCTAAGAGCATTAGGTCGATAATACATGAATATCGCTGACTTTTCTGCGATAATAGCAAGGTTTATCTGCGATAAAAATCGCCGATGTGCGAAGATAATTTTTGTCTCTAAACAAGTTATAGACAAAAATTATCGCTAGTTGTTAGTAATATGCCCCCGGGTTTTTGCTTGCAGAAATCGGGAGGCGGGAGACTAGCACTGAAATCAGTACTCACACGCCTGAATCAGGAGGATTGCCATGTCTGAATTCTCTACAGCTGGGGCCATAAACTACATCCGCAGGGGTAGGTGATAGCCTGGGACCAGCCTGGCATCTAAAATGGCTGCCGTGCACGACAAAATTGTGGCATTCGAAAAAAGGCAAGATGGAGCAGCCGCTGGAAGAGATATATCAACATATATCAGCCTCCTCAGCCACCCTCAGGAAACATAGGGGATTAGGATATGTCTCCCGCACCCCCTTATACCTAGTACTTTAATTAACGAAGCACAAAATGGCGAATTCCCGTTTCGCTACCAGTTTGCGGCCCAGTTCGCGGCCCGTGAAGCGCTTCTACCGTGAAAAATCATTTTTTTTTTATTTTCCCCACGGGACCCTTTAATAACCCCAACAACATTCCTAGGGGGTCAAGAGAGGGATACCTTGCCCCCTTTCATTAAATTCCCCCTTAGTTTTTCACCTTTTCTTCTCTCTCGATCCTACCGAGAGACAAGATGGCGGCCGCTCCGGACTGTCACGCAGCAAAAAAAAAAAAAAAGCTCACGCACAGCCGCTGGAAGAGATGTATCAACATATATCAGCCTCCTCACCCACCCTCAGGAAACATAGGGGATTAGGATACGTCTCCCGTACCCACTTATAACTAGTAATTTAATTTACGAAGCACAAAATGGCGAATTCCCGTTTCGCTACCAGTTTGCGGCCCAGTTCGCGGCCCGTGAAGCGCTTCTACCGTGAAAAATAATTTTTTTTTTCTTTTCCCCACGGGTCCCTTTAATAACCCCAACAGCATTCCTAGGGGGTCAAAAGGGGGATACCTTGCCCCCTTTCATTAAATTCACCCTTCGTTTTTCACCTCTTCTTCTCTCTCGATCCTACCGAGAGACAAGATGGCGGCCGCTCCGGACTGTTTAGAATGTTGACAGACACCGGAGAGCCAATCAGCTTTCTGCGCGCAAAGTTCCGATAAGCGAAAAGTAAGCGGACCGGATCGCTGCCCAGAGCGCTGTTACAGATATATATCTTGATTTAAACGTTAATTTCTCAAAAACTACTGGAGCACATATATTGAGACCTAGCAAAGGCACATCGGGCTAACAGTCCCTACAATTTTGCCAAGTTTCGTGCAAATCCATTCAGCCGTTCGAGCTAAAAGTGAGTCCAACCGCCCTATGGAAAACTCAATGCAAAAAACGCGTTTTGGGACCCCCCTTTTTTCTCAGCCCCCCCTTGACGAAACCCCACCAAATTTTCAGGAGCTGCTCAGAAACAAAATGTGCCATTTTCCTGAAAATTTCAGCCGATTCCATCCACAAACGCCAAAGTTATTAGACATAGAATTTTCAAAAGTCCCATAGGGAAAAAATCCTAACTATATATACCTACTGGCGATAGCCAGTAGGTAATATATATATATATATATATATATATATATATATATATATATATATATATATATATATATATATATATATATATATTCACTGAAAAAACCATAGGTTATAGACCATATATAGTTAGGAATTCGCATTTACAAAACCTTATTTTACTCACACAAAACCATTGAAATTCCATATATAGTTAGTTGCACTAACTATATATCGCGCACCCGCAATCCACTGCTGATGATGTCACATATTACATCATTCATGACATGGTCAGTGACATCACTGATGACATCACTGATGACATCTCAAATGACATCACTGATGACATCTCAAATGACATCACTGATGACATCACTGATGACATCTCATTTGACATTACTGATCACATCACTGATGATATCATTCATGTGATAATACGATGAACCTCTTCAGACTCTAATATAACCTTAGATACAATCAGTGTAAACAGACACTCACAGACTGTCACTCATCCATGGAGTTACTCACACACCTAGTCAGTCATGCAAAGAATCAATCACACCTCCATTTCCTCAACTATACAGTTATACAAACTTTACTTATTCAAACATATACTAACACATATTTACTCTCTTATACAATCCCTGATACAAGTTCACAATGATCCATACAGCCACTCACACATTCACTGGCTCTTATGCACAGTTATTTATATATGTCAACTCTCACATGTACTGTGTTTTACATATGTACTTACTTTGACATGTAGCACTGAGATATCCATTCACTCACCAATACACTCATGCACACAGTTAACCGCCCATACAGCTGTTTCCACATGCACTTTTGAAACCATACATCTAGTGAATCAACTGCTCACACATCTATGCACAGAGTCATACACCTCCCAGCCACCCACACACACACTCAGTCTCCCATACAAATACTTGGGCAACCAATCAATAACCCATATAGTTACTCATATAGCTACTTATCAACACATGCAACAGTTTACAGAACAACAGACATAATGATGCACAAATTAAGACAGTTTAGTCACTAACCCATGCACTCAGTGAGACACATTTAATCACTCACTCATACAGTCAGTCATGCACCTACTAAATCCTTCATCCAGACACTTATACATCCACTCATTCTTCAATATGTAAGACATATCTTAACTTTACAGAAACATACAGTCACTGGATGTTGTCATCAGTGATGTCATCAGTGATGTCATTTGAGATGTCATCAGTGATGTCATCAGTGATGTCACTGACCATGTCATGAATGATGTAATATGTGACATCATCAGCAGTGGATTGCGGGTGCGCGATATATAGTTAGTGCAACTAACTATATATGGAATTTCAATGGTTTTGTGTGAGTAAAATAAGGTTTTGTAAATGCGAATTCCTAACTATATATGGTCTATAACCTATGGTTTTTTCAGTGAATTTTCAAGGTTTTGTAAATGCTAATTCCTAACTATATATGGTCTATAACCTATGGTTTTTTCAGTGAATTTTCAAGGTTTTGTAAATGCTAATTCCTAACTATATATGGTCTATAGCCTATGTTTTTTTCAGTGAATATATATATATATACATACATATATAAACATATATCATCTGTATATCTATATAAATACACACATAAATGCATGCATACATATACTTATATGCATACAGATGCATGTTATTTACATGAAAGTTGAAAAAACACTAATAAAAGCAAAGCTAAAAAGCCACCTCATTACAAACAGAATGGCTTTAACTTAAACGAGGGCGAGATCTATTGCATTTTCAATGCTTGTTTACTTTGGTTCCATCAAGAAGGCATTCAGATGTGTGACACATTTGCCATAAATTCTGAATGTTAGCACTCTAGTTGCACATTAGATCACTGTAGTAAAGCTACTGCTCACCAGGGACGTCTGCTGCTGGTATTCAAAGTGCATGTTTCAGTCTGCATGTCACAATTTTTTTAATGAAATAGAAGAGGATTTGAGAAGTCAATCAAAATGATCCCTAATTTTTCTTTCTGAAGCACTAATCATACTTTCTATGGCAAAATTATCCCCCTCATGTTGTTCCTTTTTAAATTGAGTGTTTTCAGACTTACCACTTCATTCCAATCAAGATGGCTTCTGGTGTGCCATACTTTTGTCATAAGTAAGACTGTTAGCGCTCTAGTTGTTCTTTAGAACACTCTGGGACATTCTGTCATTGGGCTATACTTGGGGTACATCTGGGTGATATTTGGGCTACATTTAGGCTCTTTTGTCTCTGGTGGCCATCTTGGGAGACTGTATGTCAGAATTTTTTAATGAAATTGAAGAGGGTTTGAGAAGTCACTCAAAATGTGCCCTAATTTTTCTTTCTGCAGCACTAATCATAATTCATATGGCAAAATATACCCCCTCATTTTGTTCCTTTTTAAATTAAATGTTTTAAGAGTTACCACTTTATTCCAATCAAGATGGCTTCAGGTGTGCCATACCTTTGTAATAAGTAGGACTGTTAGCGCTCTAGTTGTTCTTTAGAACACTCTGGGACATTCTGTCATTGGGCTATACTTGGGCTACATCTGGGTGATATTTGGGCTACATTTGGGCTCTTTTGTCTCTGGTGGCCATTTTGGGAGACTGCATGTCAGAATTTTTTAATGAAATAGAAGAGGATTTGAAAAGTCACTCAAAATGTGCCCTAATTTTTCTTTCTGCAGCACTAATAATACCTTCTATTGCATAATATACCCCCTCATTTTGTTCCTTTTTAAATTAAATGTTTTAAGAGTTACCACTTTATTCCCATCACGATTGCTCCAGGTGTGCTATACCTTTGTAATAAGTAGGACTGTTAGCGCTCTAGTTGTTCTTTAGAACACTATGGGACATTCTGTCATTGGGCTATACTTGGGCTACATCTGGGTGATATTTGGGCTACATTTGGGCTCTTTTGTCTCTGGTGGCCATTTTGGGAGACTGCATGTCAGAATGTTTTAATGAAATAGAAAAGGATTTGAGAAGTCACTCAAAATGTGCCGTAATTTTTCATTCTGCAGCACTAATCATACTTTCTATGGCAAAATATACCCCCTCATGTTGTTTCTTTTTAAATTAAATGTTTTAAGAGTTACCACTTTATTCCAATCAAGATGGCTTCAGGTGTGCCATACCTTTGTAATAAGTAGGACTGTTAGCGCTCTAGTTGTTCTTTAGAACACTCTGGGACATTCTGTCATTGGGCTATACTTGGGCTACATCTGGGTGATATTTGGGCTACATTTGGGCTCTTTTGTCTCTGGTGGCCATTTTGGGAGACTGCATGTCAGAATGTTTTAATGAAATAGAAAAGGATTTGAGAAGTCACTCAAAATGTGCCCTAATTTTTCATTCTGCAGCACTAATCATACTTTCTATGGCAAAATATACCCCTCATGTTGTTTCTTTTTAAATTAAATGTTTTAAGAGTTACCACTTTATTCCAATCAAGATGGCTTCAGGTGTGCCATACCTTTGTAATAAGTAGGACTGTTAGCGCTCTAGTTGTTCTTTAGAACACTCTAGGAGGCTGCAGTAGAACACAAAGGAATCAACTGACAGTCTCTGTCCTTGTTGGATGTACATGTTTTACTGAGAATGTCAGACTTCATTTTCACATGACTGAGAAAGATAATGTGAATTTACAGAAAATATGCTTTCAGTTTAGCTTATAGATCCCCTTCCAAACCACTGTGGGAAAATCATGAGATATTAGTTTTCTTTCAAACAATATTCATGATATCACAGCAGAAGGTTTTTTCACATGGTAAAATCACCTTAGAACCCACCACAATTCCTAAAACGAGTATGGTACCATCAACAAATGATTTATAATGTAACTAAAGTCCTAAAACCCTCTATTAACTACAATGCTTTTTATTGAGGTGCTATCATGTATATTGGTCCCAAGATGGCTGCCAACACTTCTTGGATGAAGTGCTGACAGCCAATCAGATCAGATGTGGGGTTAGGCTCCGCCCAGATATATATCTTTTTTTGAACCTAAATTACTCACAATCCACTGGAGCACATATATTGAGACCTAGCAAAGGCACATCGGGCTAACAGTCCCTACAATTTTGCCAAGTTTCGTGCAAATCCATTCAGCCGTTCGAGCTAAAAGTGAGGCCAACCGCCCTATGGAAATTAACATTGGAAAAACGCGTTTTGGGACCCCCCTTTTTTCTCGGCCCCCCCTTGATGAAACCCCCCCAAATTGTCAGGGGCTGCTCAGAAACAAAATGTTCCATTTTCCTGAACATTTCAGCCAATTCCGTCCACAAACGCCAAAGTTATTAGACATAGAATTTTCAAAAATCCCATAGAGAAAAAATCCTAACTATATATACCTACTGGCGACCGCCAGTAGGTAATATATATATATATATATATATATATATATATATATATATATATATATATATATATGAATCCAAACTTGTCTTCAATGTGCCTGACAGCACCGACAGGTACGCAAACTTCCAAAATTATCGCCGAAGTCAGTCTTTCAAATTTCAAAAATGCTTTATTTCATTTGTGGTACAAGCCCTCAGACGCATTTCGGACATAAAGTCCTTGCTCACTGATGACAAAGAGGCAGGAGCCTCGAAACACGTTAGGTCTGATAATTAAAAAAGAGCAACAAATAGGAGTTCCGTCCTCTGAAGCAAACCGGATGGTGCATTTGCTGAGAGTGCGCCCCTGCAAGCTTTAGGGCATTTGGTGAAGAATATATATATATATATTCATCACAAATGCCCCAGCTTTCAAGAGGTCACACGCATTGCTCAGCCCTCCGGCTCTGTTTAAAAGCAGCCCGCTTTCCAGCTCCACAGATTGTTTATTTGGCCAACGCGTTTCACGGCATCCTCGCCGCTTCTTCATGGGCTCGCAGCGACAAAGCATTCAACTCTCCCCTGATTGGTTCACACTTTTTTAATTCACATGCTCGCACTTGATTGGCGGTAAACTTTACAAACATTATTGTGGTGCATGTTGGACCTTTGAGTCCGTTCAGGGGTCAGTCAGTGCCTTGTACTTATTTCTGCAGTATTTACAGCCTGATTCATGTAGCTAAATTGCACTCGCAAAGGGCCAGATTCTCAGAATCTGGCCCTTTGCGAGCGCAATTTTTGCATTTGGTATTCATGATACCAAATGCAAAAATCGCTATTTAAGAATTCGCATATTTGCGTGGAATGGCATTTAAGGAATCTCTAATAGAGATTCCTTAAATGCTATTCATGACACACAACAAAATAGCGATATTGGACTTTTGGGGCCGCTATTTATCGACAGGTCAGACCTGTCGGTAAATAGCAAAAACTCAGAAAAATGCTTTTAAAAGCATTTTTCAAAGTTGCATGTAGCACACACACATGTCCTTTGGACATGTGTGTGCGCAACACCTGTCCAAAAGTGCATTTTAGGGGTGCTACAGGGCGTCCTTTGGACACCCCTGTCACCCTTAAAATCGCTATCTCAGTTGCGAGTAGCAAATTGCTACTCGCAAATCCCCATTCATTCCAATGGGCCTCTTGGCCCATAGGAATGAATGGGGAGTATTTGCGAGTAGCAAATTGCTACTCGCAAATAAAGAACATGTAGGAATCGCTATTTAAGTAGCAATTCCTACATGAATGCCGTTTTGCGTGTCCTCAATAGCGAATCGCTATGATTCGCTATTAGGGACACGCAAAACGGCCCGTACATGAATCAGGCTGTTAGTCCTTTGAGTAAGGTAAGAAGCTTTCCGGCAGGTTTCATTTTTGCATATGAGCAACGTGCTGTTTGTTTCAGATCAGTTCATCACAACTTGCATCACCCAGCAGGCTCTCCATTCGTTACCTGCTGGGGACGGTGCTCCTCTCCACGGCAGGACGGCCGTACAGTTTATTCATCACAAATGCCCCAGCTTTCAAGAGGTCACACGCATTGCTCAGCCCTCCGGCTCTGTTAAAAGCAGCCCGCTTTCCAGCTCCACAGATTGTTTATTTGGCCAACGCGTCTCACGGCATCCTCGCCGCTTCTTCATGGGCTCGCAGCGACAAAGCATTCAACTCTCCCCTGATTGGTTCACACTTTTTAAATTCACATGCTCGCACTTGATTGGCGGTAAACTTTACAAACATTATTGTGGTGCATGTTGGACCTTTGAGTCCGTTCAGGGGTCAGTCAGTGCCTTGTACTTATTTCCGCAGTATTTAGTCCTTTGAGTAAGGTAAGAAGCTTTCCGGCAGGTTTCATTTTTGCATATGAGCAACGTGCTGTTTGTTTCAGATCAGTTCATCACAACTTGCAATCACCCAGCAGGCTCTCCATTCGTTACCTGCTGGGGACGGTGCTCCTCTCCACGGCAGGACGTGTATATATATATATATATATATATATATATATAGCCTTATTTACAATAAAATGATACAGGGTGGCGCCACAAGCTATTTTGCTGTGCTGAGCTGAGTCATTTTAAAAGCCCAGGGATGTGTCATATTTACAACAATATGATGCATTCCTGTGTTTTCCCCTTCGCTATCATACAATTGGTTGCCATGTGCCAACTCAGGCACGCTTGCACCATGGTGCAAGGTGCCTGAGTTGTGGGGATGATTATTTTAATGCACGAAGGGACACCTTCCTGCACAAAACAATCACAAGAGGCTCTTTCCTCCTTCTGTCTGTGCTGCAGAATGCAGCATGCACTGAAAGAGGCAAAAACGAGGAGAAATGAAAATATTTCTCATTGTTGCGCCTCCCTACGCCTCACACGGGGAGGGTAGGATTCTGAAGCATTCTCAAGTTTACAAAATGTTGTAAATCTGGGAATGCGGCAGAATACATGAGTGTTGCATGGGAACACCCACAACAAGACCCCTGGAATGCCCCTTTCACACAAAGTGATGCGTAAAACGGGGCCATATTTATAAGGCCCTGAAAAGTCACTCAGGGTGGCTGTGCGTTCCATGTAAATATGGGGCCGCACACTGCACCGCCGGTGTGCCAAAAAAGTGATGCACGGCTGTGCAAGGGCTTGTAAATAAGCCCCATAATATTTATGAAGTACTCCGGGGTCCCTGTACATGGTCTGGACTATTCTAATCTAGCCGCATTTAAAAAACTCCTAAAAACATGGCTTTTCAATCCGTAGATTTCTACCAAACCGGATCGCTGTGGTCTGCCAGAGTACCAAGAGACCCCATGTGGGTGATTTGCGTGCTTTACAAATATCTATAACATATAACATAACATGTTCAGTGCTTATGACTTTGAGTTTTTCCATGAAAGCGAACTAGGATTACAAGTCAGCAATTTATTCTTCTCCTTGTTTTTTTCTCATTTTGCAGCACACATAGAAAGAGGAAAATGCTTCAGAGGGTTGTTTTTGCAGGAAGGGTGCCTGCGTTCCTGCTAGGCAGCCAAAAGAGCGCCAGCGCAAGAAAAGTACAGGAATTAACATATAATGTTAAATACAGCAAATTCCTGCCCTTTACCTTTCATGCAGTGCAGAAAGGTGGCTTGCTGTGCTGCGTGAAATAATGGTAAATATGCCTCTTAATCTGGATGTTCAGAGCTTCAATTTTTACAAAGTTACTTAACTGCTGAATGGGGTGGACACTTTGTTGTTGGGATTTTGGTGTTAACAAAATAATAAATAGATAAAAAAAGAAAAGCAAGATGTGCTGAAAAGAAAGAGAAGCTGGTTGGCCGATAACTTATGACATAAAAAGAAGGGATAAGAAAGCCAACAGAAGTTGTCACTGTAATGGAAAGAAGTTGACGAAAAAGAAAACATTTTGATGAGAGAACTTTTTAAACAGCAAGTGTTGGAGAGCTGTATGAGCACGGTTAGTCAATGGGGCTTTGTGAGAGCAGTAAAATCAGGCAATAGTGGAGACAGATTTAAGGTAGTTGGAAGTTGTCAATGTGGACATCTGAACAAGAGGAGGCAGAGGAACAGTCAAGCATAAACATGTTTAGGCTGATAAAAAAAGTATCAAGAGTAGAAAATGCTGTAGGAGGAGAAAAGAAGAAAAGGAACTGCTCAGGATGAAATGCCATGTAGGATAAGGTTAGAAAACTGTTGGAGAAATAGGGTAGGCAGTGGAACTGTAAATCAAGCATTTTTATAATCAAGCATCTTCACTCTTGCAACAGTTTTGGCACCTGAAGTCTGATGCTGAAAAGACCAGAACCTGATTCCAGTTTTAACAAGAGAAGCAAGGGGACCAACACCTACCAATCCCTCTGTTGCAGACCTGGCCTACCTGCACAGATCTGAACATTGCCTTCCAATAGGAGAGCATAGAATTAGTGATGGTGTCTTCACTTAAAATCTAGCAACTCCCAATGATGTTTTCTTTCTTAATTTTTTGTGCACGTTTTCTTTTCTTAGTGTGTGCAGTTAATGTATTTGTCGTCCTTGATGCATGTCGTCGATGCATTGTCTGCCAAGATGCACATTATCAGTCAAAGAGCAGGTTTATTGGCATAGCCTGATAAACAAAGCTTGTGATGTAGTTCCTATAAAACCTATACAGGATCTGCGCGCTTGGATAACATAAACTGTGGATTGGTGGCAGACTGATTCCGTGCACCCCCACTGGGTATGCTAGCCTGTCTGTATCAGCTAGCTCACAGTGCTACTAGAATCTCCACTTACCGGGGAGAGAATATGACAATCCTGATCCCTCAGATTCGTGGAAACAATATACTACCTTTCGTCCAGTCACTGGTGCTCACTTAGTTTGTCTCAGAGAGATACACAGAATAAACAGGCTGGGCATTTTCAATAAGAGTTTTTTGAACAGTTGTTATTCTAATGTAGAATAGATGAGCTGCAACAACTATTAGACAGTAGCAGAGATATATGATCAGAAGTACTACGAAAGTAAAGGGATGGTAAAGTTCTACCATCTCGCATTAATCATGAATATATACAAGTACATAAAACACATGATAAAAAAGTGCGTACTCCTACAATGCCTCCGTACGTAGATGTTTCCTAAATGTACCTAGCATCTGTGTAGGTGTTATGCCAAGAATCCCTCTAGGATCTTGTCAACCCCATTACCTGAGAATGAGAGAATATGGGACCCCGTCTGGTCTCGAGTTGGACACCTAGCGCGGGATGTTAGACCACTGCGAGCTGGAGTGTCTGCATGCAGGAACCTCAGCATCTCTGGTCAGTATGTCAGCGGGAAGTCTCGGTCTCCTCTGTCCTTCTAAGCAAGAAGTGATGTATATATACCCATAGGTTGCCCCAGGAGTCCTACCTTACTATGTTACTGTGTTTGCCTAAAGGATGAACTTTATACAAAGATCATACAGGAGATGTTAGTTGTGCTGTGCTTCCAGGAAGCCTCATGCATAATGTATGAGATTCAAACTAGCGGAAAACCTGTGTTCTGAATGCAGTGTTGTATCTAGGTAAAAGGTCAGTCCCTAAGAACTGTTATGTATGTAATGTAGGGAAAGATATAGTTGAAAGGTTGCAATGTTACCTGAGCCTACATGGGGTACTTATATGGAATATAACACCCCCTCCTCTTCCGACTGGACGGCATATGTAACCTATTACCATACTACTAGCCTAACTAGATATTGGTACGCACAAAGTTTATTTGTTGTGCTAAAATGTTTAAAACGTGTAAAAAATTCTGAAAAACTTACAAATGTTTTTTTTTTTAATTGCAAGCCATAGCTCTAAAGTGTCCATAGTTATAGTCTGAATCACTATAAGTATTTGAAAGCCATGTGTTCCCAATAAATGAAAGGAATGTAAAAAAGAAATGAGTTCCAAATTTAAGCTTGTTTAAAAAAGGGCGAATTTCTTCCAGCGCACAATGAGCCAAATGAGTCAAATGTTTGTGTCCTGGCTGGTAAACGCAACATTTTCATTGCTTACTTCCGCAGTAGACAGCCCCTGTAGCACCTCGCAGAGTATGTCAATTGAGCACAGATGATGTTCCACAATGTCCAAAGCTGGTGCTGGGGCAGGCTGTGCGCCGCCCAAAGCTTGGGTGTCAGAGGTAGAGCCGGTGTTCATACTAACAGGTGCTTTTACTACCTGTGGGGGCTCAAGGAATGCCGCCATCAACATCAAAATACACTGAGGACACTGCAGAACATGGGCCGTTATTCGGTCCATTAAAACATTTACATCCAGTTGTGCACATGATGGGAGTGTCAAACAAAGGTCTAACACGCATTCTTCTCTGCAAACAGGCATCAAAGGACAGGTAAGATGCAGTCCATCCAGACTGGTCGAAATGACAAGAACCAAGATGCACGTATTTCTTGTAGGCGAGGGGTGCCTAGATGTTGTACCATGCGGTCACAGTATTTACGCTCCAGGAGTGCTTTTTCCGTCTCCTTGGTGACTGGGATGTCCGTTGCATAGCAGATGGAAAGCAATCGGGAAACCTGCTACTAGAAACAGGATGAGCGGAAGTCCTCCAAAGATGCTTCAGAATACGGAGTGTATGAAGTTTCGTATAACTCCAAGAACCGTCTGAAAGGTGCCCAGAAGTCCAGAACCTATGTTCTTAAATAGGTGGGCTATGCCTGTCGTATCAGACATGTTCAAGATACGATTTACCATTTGTGCGAAATGGAAAGGGCAGTTTGTATGGATAAGCTCCTGTATCTACATGAAGACCTTGCAATCTGGAGATCAAAAGTCCCTCGAGCTGAGGTTTAGGGCACAGACTTCTGTAAATGCATGGCTTTCATTCTGCTTAGAGTATTAAACCGTATTAAAGAAACATTCAGTGAAGGCCATAATGGCGCCTCCCTGACTGTATGTGTCGGTGGAAACAATACTTGCATGCAACAAGTAACCCTAGAGCTCACGGTTACCAGATATGCGATGCCCCGGAGCATTCCAAAGCAGCCTTGACTGTTCAGCATCAAGTAAGTCCCATTTTAAAGTAGCCTGAATGCTGGAGTAATCACGGCAGCTGGGGCACCCCTCAGATGGCAGGACAAGTTTGCTACAGAACCATTACAAGCCGCATGCAGCATTATGTTCTGGCATATGAGTGATCCACTTGACGTGTTGTCACAGTTTGTACCTCTTAGAAACACTTCTCGATCCCCACTCCAGCATTGAAATCTGTATGGTAATACCCATGATTCCTTAATGTATTCCTTACCCTTTTCTTCATATCTGCCTGCCTGATTTTCTTCAAGGCAATACTGAAACTGAAAAGTTGTGACCAGTAGAATTATGAGGTCATGGATTAGCCATTCTGTGGATGGCAGTTCTGCCACTGTAAATGCTAATCTATTCAGTTTTTCGATACGTAGCATTGTATATTTTGCTCCCTTTTGTGCCATTTCTCTCTATTTATCTGTTAGATTGTATTCAGAAATCAGAGATGCACTGTTAATATAACGCCAAGGCACATAGCCTGCACGCAAAGATTGCAGCGTCCAGCTTAACAAAATAATAGAACGTAATTGAGATTGCCCATGTTGTAGTATGGTGCAGAGCAGGAATATCAACGGAGAAATATCGTGGGATATTAATATTGCAGCAGAAATATCGTTTGGAAGAAATATCGACCAAAACAATATAGTTGACAAGAATATCGACTAACAGGTAAGTAATATCAATTACAAAAATATAGTTGTAATAAATATCGTTTACAAAAATATAGTTGACAAGAATATCGATTTATTAATAAAGATATGTATTTCAGTGTTTTTAATAAGAATTGTTTGTCATTTTATTATATGTTTTAGAATTTTTCTAGTTATTAATTTAATTTGAGTTTAATTTTGCGTTATTAGTTCTGTAGCGGGTTGTGGGTTTATAGAGAATAGGGTGGGAAGTAATTTAGTTATATAAAATGAATTAATTAATAATAGTTTATTAATTAATTTCAATTAGTCAATTAATACTTAATGATGTTAATAGTTTAATTAATTTTAGGCGTGTATTGTGGTGTTTATATGTGTAAATGGTGTGAAGGGTGGTAAGTAAGTAATTAATTTTTTTATTGATTAATTATGAAACATTTTAAAATTAATTACCATTAATTACTTAGTAATTATTAATTGTAATTGTGTTGTTAATTTTAGGTGTGTGTTGTGGTGTTTATATGTGTAAATAGTGTGAAAGCTGGTAAGTAATTAATTTTGTATTGATTAATTGATAAATAATATATTAATTTTCATTAATTAGTAAATATTAAATGTAATTGTGCAATTAATTTTTGTTGTGTGTTGTGGATATTATTGTGCTAAATAATGTGTAATTAATTATTTTATTATCTTTGTTAAAAATAATGTATTTACATTTATATATTAATTATGTTAACATTGGAAATTAAATTTAATAAAAATGTTGATAGTTTTGTTTTTTATTGTTTGGGGATCCCGTGCTTTTCCTACTGTTGCACTCACTGGAGTGGGAGTAGTAATTTTTACCCCTCCGCTATCCAGCGCTTTCCCTACTGTTGCACTCACTGGAGTGGGAATAGTAATTTTTACCCCACCGCTATCCAGTGTTTTCCCAACTGTTGCACTCACTGGAGTGGGAATAGTAGTTTTTACCCCTCTGCTATCCAACGCTTTCGCTACTGTTGCACTCTCTGGAGTGGCAATAGTAATTTCTAACCCTCAGCTATCCAGAGCTTTCCCTACTGTTTCACTCACTGGAGTGGGAATAGTAAATTTTACCCCTCCGCTATCCAGCGATTTCCCTACTGTTGCACTCACTGGAGTGGGAATAGTATTTTTTACCCCTACGCTATCCAGGGCTTTCCCTACTATTGCACTCACTGGAGTGGGAATAGTCATTTTTACCCTCACGCTATCCAATGTTTTAACTACTAATGTTTTTATTTTGCTATTAAATGTATGTATTATTTTTTTAAATAGTTTAATGTGTTAATTAAATATAGAATATTTCATTTTAAATTATTTATATATGTGTTTATTTTATTTTTATATAATTAATAAAGTTTATAAATTAAATAAAGATAATAGTTAATAAAATGTATTTAAGTAAATATATAATTATATGTACACTTTTTTGTGTTTATATTTATAAAATTACGTTTTTTTGTTATAATTAGTTAAAATATATATTACATTTAATTGAATTTGTTATTAATAATAATAATAATAATATTATTATTTAATTAATTTAAGCTATGTTATTTTTTAAAGTCAATATTTCTTACATCTATATTTTTTACATCTATGTTTTTGAGTCAATATTATTGATCATACCTGTTTAAGTATAGGGAGTCGATATTTTTGTAATCGATATTTTTGCATCGATATTTTTGTTGACTATATTTTTGTTTTCGATATTTAAACATGGAACTTTGTAATATGGCCAAATGTTGTCCTAGTATGTCTATCGCAGAAGATACAATGTTGCCTAAGGAATATATCTTGGAGGTAAATGTAGTTAACCTATTGTCTATCACTGCTAGAGATTTTTCTAGATTTATACAGTCTATTTCACGTAATCTCTCTGCGCCCTTTTGTTGGGATATTTTCCATATTTCATTTCAGACAGCATAAATGAAACGTTTCTGACGTGGGACCTAGTAAAAAATCTCTGAGATCCACATCCTGTGACAGTAGGGATAAGTGTTGTTTCACCTTTGTGAGTGTTGAGGTTTTTTAGCCAATCAAGGCACAACTTCCCGACACTGTAGGATGTCACTACCCCTGGCCACGTGGATCTGGTAGTTTAGTCTGCCCTGTTCCCATGATGCACTGGGCCAGGGACAGACTGATTTGCATATAGCCAGGTTCTGAGCTGGGATGGTGCAGTGAGCTAAATAACGGTGATGGATCAAGCCCTGATCTTTGGACTGGGTAAGAGTGGTCTGCTTAATTCAGACACTCTGTTCATCACCACCCCCTTTTCTGAACCATAGGAATCTTTAGCAGGAATCCACTGCAACCATGATATACCTGCAAGCCCCATCTCTTTGTAAGGGGCCGCAGTGGTCCAAGTAAACACACTCTAGTGGTCTTTTCCCTTCGCTTGAAAGCTCATATCCTAAAAACAGGACACAGAGGTGGGCAATTTTTGATTTTTTAAAGTTGAATTTGTAGCCCTCAGATGTAAATCCCAAAGTTATGGTATTCCTTCTGTTCAAGTGCTCCTCTAGGTCATCATCCCTCAGATAAATATCATCTACATAGGACAATGCCTCTTCACCCAAATTTTGAAGTAACTCAGTTACTCTGGCTGAAAACAACCCTGGGCTGTTCTTATACCCTTGGGTGAGTCGACAAAATTGATGCTGGGACCCAAGCGCTGAGAATGCAGTTAGATACCTGCTTTCAAGGGCTATATTTTGGCGGAAAAATCCATTTGAATTATCAAGTGTCGTTTTATATTTCTTCCGCACAATATTATTCATTAATGCACCACTGTATGCATTTTAGACTGCAAATGTCTTAGTGCAAGTGTTTAAATGTCTATAATCTAAAACAAAACAATATGAATTGTCAGGTTTCATGACCGGAAAAAAAGGATTATTCTTTGAGGTGCAATTTTCAATCATCCCTCGGTATTCAAGTTGAACTAAGATCTCCTTCAACTGTTTTCTAGCTTCTTGCTTTATTGGATATTGCCTTTGTGCAGTTGGAGTATTTTTAAAGGAATTATGTGATGGGTTGAATCCTCATCTCATCCAACATGGTTTTGTATAATGCAGGGGCTTGGGCTACCGCCCACTCCTGCGCATATGTGTGTTTTAGGTGCCCTGGGAATATGGGGGCATATTATCAAGGGGGTTTATCTCCGCTATTTTGGCTTTAAAAGCCAAGAAAGCGGATATAAAATGATCTCCCTATTACCTAGCTGTCCCTAATACCAGTTAGCGACAGCTAGTAGGAGAGAGCGACCATCTTGAGCCCCGCTTTGCATGTCAGTGATATTTATCACTAATGACATGCAAAGTGGGCGTGCCAAGATGTTAGCTACTGGAAACAGTCGCTAACATCGCTAACTCCTATTACCAACTTTTGGAGATATTCGCGCTAGGCGCGAATATCTCCAAAAGCTAACACCTGCCCCTGAGCAGTTCTTAGCCATGTTATCCAATGGTAGGTGGATAACATGGCTAAGAGCATTAACTCGGTAAGGCATGAATATCGTGACTTTACAGCGATATTCATGCATTTTGGCCGAGTTTTATCGCTTAGGAGATAAACCTTGATAATAGCAAGGCTCCTAAGCGATAAAAATCGCCGCAGCTCGGCGATAAAAAAATCGTCGCTAAACCAACATAGCGATAATTATCACTAGTTGTTGGTAATATGCCCCATGGTCTGAGAATGCCAGTAAAATTACTGTTTCTCCTTTAGGGCAATCCATGACGAATGCGTGCCGCCAATCTTATTCAGCTAACAAAATATCATAACCAAACGTCAGGTTCTCCCAAAAGAGACCTCTCACTGTTCTACATTTATCCCCCTCCATTTGGAGTATTATTTCATAGAACATATGTGGGACACTTACCCTAGTATCAGGTGTTTCTACTGTGATATAATCATTCAAGTCTGCTGTCACCAGAAATTCCATCAGGTTCTGATGAGCTATTGTTACTTCTGCCACACTGTCTAGCATCGTCAGAGCCCTTTCCCGTTCAGTAGTCGAGTCCTCATAATTCTGGGCATGTCTGATCTTTAGACCTGCAACCTTCTTTTTTTGAACTGTGGCTTTTGCTTTGGGTTCTCTTCTTTTTTAGAAGTGTAATTTTGAGCATGCTGCTTGTCTCTGGACTTTGTACACTCTTCTTAACTTTCTTACCGTCGTTCCCTCTCCGAGTTTTTCGATGAACTCTGAGAGGAACAAGAGGAACGTGTAACAGTATCCTGATACCTGTCAGGTTTCCTAACGTTATCCCTATTCCTAAGGTTATACCTCTTTTGGGAGCGTTCCTGTGGAGGAGATCTACCTCTTCTTCTTAGTTGAAGCGGGTATCTGCTTGGAAGTGTCCTTTTCAGGACTGCCCATCAGTTGTGGTGTTAAAGCTTTCCCACCCAAACTGTCTCTGCCTAATTCTGCATATGCAGTTTCAATTATTTTCGGTTATTCGTGTTCCTGTTCTAAAGGACTGAACTCCCTTATGTGTTGGCAGGTAGCCACTGAAGCTGCTTCCCCTTTAATATTAGCGAATATTATGGCTGATACCTGGGCATAGTTACCTAGTAACTTCATCCCTAAATTCCGAGCAGGCTCTGATCCGTGCTCGTTCTGTATTTGTCTCAATACTTATAGTACTACTACTGCTAAAGACGGGATACCATGAGTTCTGGTATAAATGGCAGCAAAGACTGTACCCCAAGTGGTACAATTCTCTATTTGTGGTGTTATCCCCATAGGCAAGCAGATTGTTAGATTGCCTCTAGCTGTGTTATTTTCTGAGCTACCATGAACGGCATTTGTTCATGTTTTGTGGGCATTTTACCCCTCACCGCGTTTAATGTTTGTGGTGTGATTTTAGTTGCTGTACTCTGAGTTTGAGTTCCATTTATTGCAACCATTGCTGGTTGGACTGTAAGTGTCCTCATGATGAATTGTGTCAAGTTTCTATACATTTTTATCAATTCTTTGTGTTGTGTGAGTAAGTCTCCTGGTGGCATTGTTTTAATGTCAGGATGTGGTGTGTAGGCCGCTAATATTGGCCATGTTGCCCCTTCTCTACCGAGAGGGCCGAGTCTCACTCTTCTTCTTATGGGAGGTAGGGTACCTTTAAACCAGTATAAGTGTTCCTGGTACGTGAGCAGAACCTCAATGTCCTCAAATGGACAATAATCCGCTGGTACATTTCCTTCTGTGTAGGAGTGAAAGGGTTTTGTTCTTGCATTTGCTGCTGGGAATGTAACCCATGAATAACATACCTCTGTTCTGTATGATTCGTGTGCCTCAATCACGAAAGCTACTATGCCACTCCTGGCCGTTACACCATGCGCAAGCAGTTTCAGGGTGACAATATTTTAAACATTTTCTGCAATCACAATTGCATGTGCATTTTCTTCTTCATCTTAGAGGTGCAAACTATGCACAACTCCTCCCGCGTTACCCACGTCTTCAGTCATTTTTTAGAGGAAGACGTTTTTCAAGGAAACTAAGATAAGGTGTTTTTGCACAATTTTAGGAACACTGTGTCCTTCAAGCTTGATTGACCAACAGCCAATAAATAGTATTTGTTTTGCCTGATCAGCTGTGGTGGAGTTTGTGCCAACCCACTCCAGACGTCTGTGGTATTTTGTGAGTAGGGGTTTCTGAGAATAGCACGACTGAACTACTCAGATTCTACTGTTAAATAAGTACCCAACCAATGTTGGCGGCGCCATGTCGTGTAGTCCTCTTATTGGGGAGAGAATAGTTCTTGGCAACCTCACAACATGACAACCCTGATCCCGCAGAATCGTGGAAACAATATACGACCTTTTGCTCAGTCACTCATGCTCATTTAGTTTGTGTCCGGGAGATACACAGAATAAACAGGCTGGGTGTTTTCGATAAGAGTTTATTGAACAGTTGTTTTTCTAGTGTAGAATAGATGAGCTGCAACAACTATTAGACAGTAGCAGACTTATATGATTAGAAGAACTACGAAAGTAAAGGGATGGTAAAGTTCTACCATCTTACAGTAATCATGAATATATACAAGTACATAAAACACATGATAAAAAGTGTGTACTCCTACAATGCCTCCCTAACTAGATGTACCTAAATGTACTTAGCATCTGTGAAGGTGTTAAGCCAAGAATCCCTCTAAGATCTAGTCAACCCCATTACCTGAGAATGAGAGAATATGAGACCCTGTTCCAGGTCTCAAGTTGGACACCACACAAGGGATGTTAGGCCATGGCGAGCTGGATTGTCTGCTTGCAGGAACCTCAGCATCTATGTTCAGTGTGTCATCCGGGAAGTTTCGGTCTCCTCTGTCTTTCTAAGCAAGATGTGATGTATATATACCCATAGGTCTCCCCAGGGGTCCTACCTTGCTGTGTTACTGTGTCGGCCTAAAGGATGACTCAGGCCTTAACTTTATACAGAGATATCATACAGGAGATGTAAGTCCTGCTGTGCTTCCAAGAAGCCTCATGCATAATGTATGAGATTCAAACTAGGGACAAACGCGGGTTCTGAATGCAGTGTCATATCTAGGTAAAAGGTCAGTCCCTAAGAACCGTTATGTATGTAATGTATGACATTGTTCTGCATTCTGTCCATCAATTGTTGTTTTTGTAATGTAGGGAAAAACATAGGTGAAAAGTTAAAATGATACCTGCACCTATATGGGGTACCTATATGGAATATAACAAGCTATCTAAATGTAAATAATATTATACTTTTAAAAATCAAAAAAATATTCTGCAAATTCACTCCAACTAAATTGATAGCCTTAACTTAGCTAAGTTGCCTTTTAGACATCAGGTGCGCAATCACAGTGCATTGGTCTCTAAATCACAATATAGAACAAACAAATTGTTCTTTGAAATGTGATATTATCTTGGACGACGTAAGGGCTGATACTGGAGGGTATTTTTCAATTGACATTTCAGGTATACATTCCCCAGGTCAGAGAGAGGAGAATTTTCAAGATTTGTTTCTAATCACAAACGACTCTTGGGGCCAGTTTTAGAATTTGGCAGATATGGTACTCTGTCACAAACGTGGTGGTGGGGCCATCTGCAGCCAGAGGTTACAGTCTGACTCCCCCCGCATCTCCTTTCAGAATCTTCTGCTGATCCCGCCCTAAATCCCTCATTGTATTAACCCCAGTCTGTCCCCCAACATTGTCCTGCGCTTTTCATATTATGTCCAACCTCACACACCTCTCTAGGCAACACTCAAAGTATACATTTCTATGAATTATGAACGTCCAATTAAGAGTTGGACCTTGGGCCTCCTCCTGAACTCAGCCTCTTCCGCTCTTGTGACCCCTCTTTCGCCCTAACATCATTATGAAAAGCATCAGTACCTCATTATAATCCCTATTCCAAATCTTTTCCACAGTCACCACCATCAAGTGACCACCCATAGTTTTGATAACTCCTTATAAGGCGCCTTAGACCCTATTACCCCTTTCATCTCCTCTTTTTGTACATTACAAACCTTCCAAGTTCTCACCCCAACCCCAGATCCAACTTCAATAGTCCCTTGCTTTCCAGTACTATTCCTTGAAACCTGGGTGAAATATTCAATCACAGGACAAAGATCAAGCTACTCAGTTTTCTTTTTTTACCTTTATATGTATTTTTGCTGAATCCTCCTTTTACATGAATGCTTGCCGACATTTCTTGGCACTGTGGAATATTACACGATAACTCCTTGAAGGGGTCAGATTCTCAGTGGGTCTGTTTCAGCCATGGTACCAAAATTAAGCTCATAGCTTCCATTGGTTTAAAGGTCTTGGAAGATAAAGTAACTTTTGAGTACTGATTACCTCTGCCAAGCAAGGTCATTTTAGGGCACTGTATATACCTCCTATCCCTTATCCTTATTTGTCTGTTGTTTGTCTAATGGTGATTCTGTTAACTCATCCTTCACTCATGAAAATGTAATTTCAGGTTTTCACATGAACCAGAAAATAAATATTTTAAGTTTTGGTAATATTAAGGAATCTAAGATCCAAAGCGCTTTTACAAATGTCAGGGAGAGAGGAGAGACTTAAGGGAAATGCTTAGATGTTTATAGAAAATGTAGAGGAATGAACATTAGTCCAGTAATTCTGTTTTCTTTCTCCCACCTCCTTTGTCTCCAGGTTTTGGGATCACCAGCACCCTCTGGGACCGCCCCTTCAATACATTAATCCCAGAGGACACTAAGATGAAGCAATAGTCTTTCCCTGGATCTCATTGGACCTGGGCCCTAACCACGTAATCCACTGGACAAAAACAGAAGCCCCTTTGGAGAGACCATCTTTAATGCACAACTCTCTACATTCGTGGATGGAGCTCTGACTGAGCAGAAAACAAAATTCGAATTCGAACTGTGTACTGGGGCAGTTAGTGAAGAGCAGAACTTAAAGTGAAAACATAACAAGGAATTCCCTGACGCCAGCGAGTCCTCACAACTTTGCTTTGGAATTTAGATCGCGCTGTATCCACATCACCACCATTGAATGGACTTTGTTCTTCTCGACTAATAAATTGTGGGCGGTTTTGAAATATTATTTCTCAAGTGATGCATGATTGGTTGTTGCCAACCAATGACTGAAACATAGTATGGCCTCTCTTATGGAGCTGTGCATACTAGCTGCCCAGATCACCAGTTTGTGATTTTTGGGGGCAGCAGAAGGCACTATGATTTGACAAAGGAATACGGCTCATTTACATAAACAAAATCAGTGCACATTCTGTGATTTAACAAAACACTGAGCCAGTATCCAGCAAGCATTGCAGTTTAAGAGCATATACATACTTTTTCTAAAATTGAGTGAAACAGAAAAGTGGGCCGGAGAGGTCACAATGCATTCTGGTACATAATTGTAATGGAAGTACCCACTACCCTCTGCATTAGTTCCTAGCGATGGTAGGCACACATCTTTCTTTACCAGACTATTTCACCAGATTCAAATGTGAAGGCGTGGAACCAGTGAATGACAGTGAGTCCCAACACCTCATCACATTTACAAAGGCCTCATTGGGCGGTGTAGTCTAATACTCAATAGTACCCTAACATGCTTTCTCAAGAATAAATCCTGATTCTTCACAAAATCCTGAAAGTTCGTATTTCAAACTAGTATGAACACAAATAAACACGGATAGCATGGAACGTATCTTCATACATTTTATTTAGTGGTCTTGGTGTGATTTAACAACCCTGGAGACAAAGACGTTGCCAGGTAGCTTGTTCTAAAACCAGGAATGTTTTACCGTTCCTGCCAAGGAGATTTTCAATTAGATTTTACAGTTTGGAAACATCTTGGGAATGGCAGTGCCGGAAATAATGTGCAATGATGATAGCTGCCAGATGTCTGTGATAGTCATCCTATGCCAAGGATGCCCATCACAAGCCAAGGGTAGACACTGTTACCGGGGCAGCCACCGTTATTCCTGTGCTAGCAATGACTACGCCTGGGATGACCATCACAAGCCAAGGGTTGGCACTGTGTTCCTGGGGCAGCCACCATTATCCCTGTGCTGGCCTGGGATGTCAACCAAAATGCCAAAGAAGGCCATCGGATGCCAACACTATGCCAAAACTAACATTATGCCAAAGATTGCCACTGATAGGACAGGAATAACAACCACTATGCCTGAGAGGGCCATCTTCATGCCAGGGATGGGTATTGTAATGCCAATGATGCCAACAATATTCCAAGGATAGCTACCTCATGCCAGTGTTGGGCACCATAATGCTGGGGTTGCCGAAAGTGTGCCAGTGATGGCCATTCTCTGTCAAAGAAACTATAACACCAAGGATGGCCAACCTTATATCATAGATAACCACCATTGTCTCTGAGATGGGCACCCCTACTGCTTCAGTTGTCACAATAGTGCCAAAAATGCCCTCAGAATGCCAAGGCTGCAAGTACTATGCAGTGATCACCATTTTGCCAGAGTCAGACATTAATATGCTAGGACGTGTACTATATGCTAAAAATGGCTACCATGTGACAGGGCCACAATTTAGTCAGACATAGATTGTAAGGTGGAAGAGGTGGCCACCGTGCCAAGAATGAAAACGTAATGCCAAGGATGTCTGCGATTTGCTAAGGATGTTCACCTTATTCCCTGGTTCTCATTACGCAAGTGATAGGCGCACTTAGTCTTGGTTGACAACTGAAATGCTGGGAGCAACTTCCACAGAACACAGGATGCATTACCCCGATCACCCACAGCCATTAATGTGCTATTTACACTCAAACACGTTAACAGGCCTATTTTAATCACAGATTTACAATGCGTCCTCAGATATTCAATTGTGCCTAAAGTCAATGTTTGCTTGTTCTAACTAACATAACAAATGATTCATGTGCTGTTAGATTTTCCCTTTTCTGTTGCAAATGTTTTATCTGATGTCAGTATACATATATAATTCGCTTGTGCCTGCCATGGAAGAAACAAATGCCCAAAACTCAAAACTAACCAGTTTGGGCATCTCAAGAGCTTCTTTCACCGAAACAAAATTCGGTGAGAAAAAACAAACATCCCAAATTGCCTGTGTGTGTGCAGTTTGTGAGGTTATTCAAGGACCCAGTCTTGCCGGGGAGAACCTCACACAGGGGTATTACTAATATTTCACGCAATCCAGCAAGAGAACTTGGTGGCTGAGTTCTGTGAAAGGGCGACAGCAGAAATTAGCCACATCTTCTAAGATATGGTGCATTTCTTATGCCTTCCAGGGCTGGCACACTTGTGGCAGCCTAGTGCTAACACAGGCATCCTTGTGCCTTGGTGCAAGGGTGCCTGCATTGTAAGCAGGATTGCTTTTGTGCATGAAGGGGAAATAAATAAGTTTCTCCTTGTTATGCCTCGCCCATGGAGGTGAAGCATTTTGGTGCAATGCCAGGTTTCCTGACTTTAGTAAATCTGCGATTTTGTCAAAAACCACTGGTGCATGTGTGTGAACACCCACACTCCACCCATTGAGCACCTCCCTGCCACAAAGTTATGCAAGGCAGTGCATACGATATGCGCTGCCTTGTGTTACTTTGAATTCACTAAACCACAGAGCCACACAAGGTGGCTTTGTATGGCTTAGTAAATACCATTTAAGGTCTTTTGTTGCCTCCGATGACTTGCATCAACCAAGAGCAACACAAGCCCTTAGTACAAACAATTAATTATACCATTCTCAGATTGATCTGTGAATCGAATTTGGGCATTTCTTTGTTGCTCAATTTTGCTGCACATATGAATTAAAATAATGGGTACATTTCAGCTGGTATGCAGTTTGAAAATTTGATTTTACCACCCCACCTGCAGGACTTTAATACATCTAACACTGTGTCCACTTTAAGCACAGTGTAACTTATATTCCACTTTGGCCCAAAAATATATGTGTTACAGTCATCTCATTGCGAGAGAGGAAGAATGGCCGTTTAAGTATCTTCAACGTCACCTGATTTTCATCAAATGATGATTGTCAAATAGGATTAGCAATTACTCATTACAGATGAGTTGGTGATCTCTTCTAAGCACTGTTTACAGACACATTTTCATGAATTACTAATGATAGCAAATATTCTGAATAGTTAGAAAGTAACAAAAAGTAATAATTCTGATACTCCACCCTCACTCACGATCTCTCTCTCCTAACGCTGTGGTATCCAGTTCGGATGAATGTTGCACTTACAAAAAATTAAATATATAAATAAATAGTACCAGTTATTATAAATACAGCATGATAACGTATAAACACATTCTATTTCACTAATATGTAAAAAGAAGAAATTGCAACGTTACAAGATCGCAGTTGCCCTGCAAAACATGCATATAATTAGACCAAAATGACGTATTTCTTTAGGTTGTACATGTGTCAGAATGCGCTGAGAGGCACACATTTTAAATTTGAAAGGCTGCTTATCACATATCTGTGCTGTAAATTATATGAACAACTTTCTAACAACTCACACTCACTGTCAGGGTCAGGATCGGTTTGTGGGTATATGTCTTAAGCATGTTGGCTAGAATCATCTATGTAGGTTTAGTGTTGCAAGTGTTGCAGGGAATTAGCCTTGAACTTTTCAGGCAGCATCTGTACTATACAGTTCCTGGCATGGCTTGCTCACTAATGCATACAGCTAACTTGGATTGAATGCTCACTAGTTGTGACAAGGTGGTTTGCACCTCACAAGCTAAAAACATGCAGGCCTGTGGTCACAATGCACAGTGGGCGATAGCAGCATAGAAACATCCCTTCTCCATCAGCATATCCAACATCCAAGAGCAACTTTGCGGTTTTCTTTGCAACTTTGAGGTGTATTTTGAGCAACAGTTAGGTCAGCCAGTGTTTTCCCCCAGATCTTTCAACATTCCATGTCTTGTGCCACTATGGTGGCCTCTCTGGCACCAATACATGCTTGTTTCTTGAGATTTCTATTTTTAAGGGTGAAGACCATGTGGATTAAAATATTGTAATGATGGAATCAGGACAACTTGTTCATAAACCATTGTGAATAATGACATTATAAGCAGTGGATGGACCACCAAGCCTAGGTTTTGCTATGGTCCTATGAAGGCTGCTTTCTAATGTGCCCGGGTTTGTACCTTACTGTAACCTGGCCATTTGTCAATTTGTAGAATGCAGCATGACCAGTGTTATGGTAGGTCTGATTTAGAACCAGGTTTCCAGGGAGCAAGCAATAATCATTAAATGCTGTCAAAAGGATGCCATTGGTTGGCGATTTTGTCACCGGAGGGAGATGAAACCAATGAATCTCCAGGGGAAATTCTAGTGAGGACTGCATTATTTTTGTATCTGCGGGCATTGAGTGGAACAAGGAAGCAGGGGCCGGTACTGTGAAGTTGCGTTCCTTTTCCCGGGATCCTGCTGTGGCCATATACAACTGTCCGTGAAACCAGTTCATGTGCCCAGCGCGTGAAGCTGGGTCCTCTTTAGGAGGATTCCATCAAAATGAGCCAGGAGAGAGGAACTACTTTTGTCAAGTGAATCAGGATACAATGTTGTCTTCATTTAGTGCATGGTTTATGGGGAAAGTTGAGTGGTTGAACTTGAATGATGTTTAAATATATAGTTACCGATGCAGTGCAACAACTGCAATCGAGGGGTCGCTAAAATGCATTTACACAACATTGTATTTAAATCTTGAAAATCTATTCCACCGCCAAGGAAATTGAGCAGACAGGAAACGAGTAATGACCAGGTCCCAAGATGGCTGATGTGACCTACCCCCGATTATAACATAATGACAATTGGTTCCACCTTCTGGTTCGAGTAAACAGCTATTTCTATGATGCATGGAGGAAACGCAGCAGATTTAAAACAGTGTACACCATGTGAAGTGATTAGGAGTGTACTGTAAATGCTTCACATCCAGATTCTAAAAACTACCACCTCTGAAGGCTTTGTAATGTGAATAAAAATAATTTATTATGGTTTCAAAGCTCTTTTCTCACAGTCGGACTGAAAGGTATAAGTAATGTACCTTGGCATCCTTGCCAAACAATGTAAAAACAATTATGAATAAAACTGTATAATTTAAATGTGCTCCTTGTTTGAGGTGTGTTTTTGAGTTATAGATCCTGGTAATGAGTGAGGCGGATCGATTTCCCGGAGAAAATCTGGCCAGTAAAATAGCAGAAGTCTGGGCTGCAAGTGCATCCTGCACCCATTCCCTGGTGTCCTACCAATACATGGAGCATTGGATGCCTTCAGCCTCTCCTCCCCCCAGTCATTGCAGTATTGCTTTCCTATTTGTGGGCTTGGATGTTGCATTGTGTGTGCAGAAGTAGTTCCAGTCCAAGGTCTAGCTGTGGAGGGGTTACTCGCACGACATGACAGCATTGGGACAAGAATTTGGGAATGGCAGCAGTGCGGACAGCCTTTTGTGTTTAGTAGAGGTGTCTACTAGTATCACAAGGCCTCAGCACACTACCACTCCATTCAATGTGCTACCACCCCATCCGCAAATTATCATCTCAAGCACCACATGATAACTATTGCTCCAAAATTTCAGGTCCTCCCTAGCACTGCACAACCACCCCGTAAGCTCAATAACGTTGCATATAATAATGTACTAAAATTCCCTTCCCAAGACCACCACAACGGTGCATTACTGACCAAAGAACTACCCTTCCGCATCATCATTTCACTACTCCAAAAACTGTGGTAACATCCCTGATTATCACACTTTTACCTTCATTACATTACTGCTGACCACAAGCATGAAAAAATCCCCCAGCCCTGTACTACCACCCCCACTCCATACCCGAGTGCAAAGTTCCATACTACTGCCTGCAACCATATACCTTCTGTATCATCTCTCACCACTTTAAAGCAGCATGCTCAATCAAGTAACCCTACACAATTTTCACACACTTCTGCAATCCAGAATGCAGGTAAACGAGGGGGTCCTGGAGTTAGGGACTGTTCCCTCTGTTGTCAATTTTTGGGTAAAAAAAATGTGTGCTTGATTGCTCTCAATCGGGTTAGCTCAAATTCCCAGATTTGACAATCAAAATGCAGTGAAAGATGTTCACACACATCTTAAAATCAAAGATAATATTAATAATGTTTTGATAAAGTTTCTATAAATATAGACTAAAACATATAATAAGACTATAAACTGATATTTATTTCTTGTTAGAATCTTAAGGGTCAGATCTTGTACACAGTGGTGCAGCATCAACAAACATGGGAATCACACCCTGTGACACATTTTTCTGGGGCTTTTTCAAGGCTGAAAATAATGGAGATATACAGTACGTCATATATAGAAAAACCATTGGTAGTGCATCGGTTTTGCCTATGTGATGAATAATAAGCAGTTTTTATCAATCCCCGTCTGGGATGAAGGAAAGCGCTCCCTTACAAGTGTCACTAGAGTGGAGAGGATGTGGTGCGACGGCCAATGCTGCTGACTCGAGCGCAGGGATTCCCGATTCGATTCTCGGCGGTGCAACATCCTGTGATTCTAAGCAAATCAGATAATCTCTCCCAGTGAAAAATTGTACTGTATAAATCTGCTGCAAGTCAAAAAAGCAGAAAAAGGCAACATTTTATGAAAAAATAGTTCCACCGAAGCGGATGTTAACAGTATTTCGGCTACGGAAAACTGATAAGAGAAGCAGATGAGGAACACTCATTGGTAAATGAGGGAAAATATGCTGCAGCCAATAGAAATGAAGGAAAAGTAAGTGGCAAGCACAGGATCCAATCCAAAGCCAGGAAAGGGAGGGGGCGGGATGTAAGCCCTTTTTAAGTTTATATTAAAAACAATAGATTGCAAGCGCTGTGCAGGTGAAACCTAATGGATTATGTCTGGTGCTGACCATTATCTGCATATAATCCCTACTCTAAATTTGGAGCTTTGGAGCGTGGTGGTTTTAAGACTGCCAGTTCTAAAACTGTGACAAGATGAGGCGCTTAATAGGAATGTATTTTGATTTCTCATAACCATATATTAGTCACACTGTTGGCTAACTGTGCGACAACTCCTCTTGGGGTGCATGTTTTCCCATTTCCCGCACCAACATAACACTGATGATTTGTGTCTTGGGGACTGTGAGCATTTCCCTGCCCCCCCCCCCCCCCCCCCCCAGGATACTTTACCCGGTCGGGCACTGCTCCATCATCCCATCAGACAATTGAACCAAGCTTTGACTTGTGAAGAGCCAGCAATGCGGCTTCTCTATAGTCATAAAAGAACTGTTTAAACCTAGTCCACAGTAGCCACAGCATGGGGCACCAAGCACGTTCATCGTAGGTCACAGTAAACACGCTGTTCCCATCATGCACTGGGACAGGAACAGACTAATTTGCATACAGCCAGGTTCTGAAACTGGGATGGTGTAGTGAGCTAAAAAACGGTGTTGGATCTAGCCCTGATCTCTTGACTGGGTGAGAGTATTCTGTTTAATTCAGAGACTCTGTCCCTCACCACCCCTTGTTGTAAATATTTTTGTCCACCTTAAGCGTGGAAGGGTATACTCAGATGTGAGTCCCTTGCTCATTGCACCATCAGGATTCAAGCAAGCCGGGCCGAAGACAGCTGAAATGCCAGAAACCGGTCCCCGGTAGCTTGTTTCCTTCCCAGTGTAAGAATTGGCTTTTGTAGTTTGGTTTGCCCTGTTCCCATCATGCACTGGGACAGGAACAGACTAATTTGCAATATGAATTCAAAAACCTAGGCCATCCATAATAAGTGACCATACATGCTGAGACCAATGGAGAAGAAGAATTGCCAAAAGATAACGTGTATATTAAAAAAATATAAATTTAATTAAACATAGATAAAAATCATATAGAGACTCAAAATAATAAGTCAAACTATATGGTACAGTAAAACAGTTACATATATATTACTGGAGCAAAACCATCAAATACATTCATTAAAAAGCAAATACATCTTAAAAACAGTGTAGACCGTGACTGATTTTAACAATATTATACAAAGATGACAATTGCATTTATTAGAAAGTTATACAAAGGACTCGACGCGCGTTTCGGCAGTGAGAGAACTGCCTTCCTCAGGAGTCGTTGGTGGAACTCTGCAAAGAATTTTATAAAGAAAGGATGTTATACATAACAGTGCATATATATTCATGTACATTTTCACACTTATCTGATTATATATCCCTTTGCATATTTACAAACTACATAATCCATGACAACTCCCTATCTAGCCAAGGTCCAGACATACTGATTAGTCACTTAGTGTCTTTTACTAGACTGATGCAAATTACATCTATAGTGCAGTACTTCAGCTAAAAACAAAAAGGGCCAACAACATAAGTTGGCTACATTGTAGATATAGGTAATTGCCATAAATAAATTTCACATACACTTTCTCAATGTTGATTTCAATTCGCAAGTTCTTTACATATTGTTAGCATAAACTAGACATAGGGTTCATACATGTCAATTCACTTACATTGGTGATGTTATATCATATACTGCTCATGGCAAAGTAATCGATGATAACTTCCTTTTGATTCTTGCCGAAAGTGTCAACCATTACAAAGAGCCAGGAAGTAAGATTGGTACCTGATTATAAATGAAATAATGAAGGAGTAAGCTACATGTTTAAAAAAAATGCGGAGAGCGCTTTGCTCACACATTAGGTTAAAAAGAGCCAGTTACTTAATGTCACCGAATGTGGTCTTATTTAGAAGGGATTGGGTGTCTATGTTAGGCGATTGTATATACCATTCTGTTGGGCACTTAAACACAGCCCATCTTATATCTGGATACATTGTTGCCGGTAAATCAAACCGTTTTAGCATATATAAAGAAGGCAGGGTGATTTTTTCGCCCATAGTGATATTGAAAGAGAACCTATTACTCTAAGGGTAATATCCTAAGTAAGGGGATAGATGGATTTACTGTCAGATAGAAAAACAGATACCTATTATTGTTACCGCATAGAAGTCCTGAATTACAATGCCTCCATGATGGTGTTCAGAAGGATGGAGAGAATAACTGTGGACAAATACACAAAAAGAGGGGGGTATATAAATAGATCATAGATCGTTTCTATTATCTATCTGTTTTTTCAAAGAGAAAAACTTAATAATGCAGCTTGTAGGGCTTAAAGTACTTAGTGGGTTTAACAAAAAAATCCTGGAAGTTACCTCCAATATCGTTTTGTGTAAATATTTCAATAGGGGTTCATAGAGATGACCGAATATATTGCCGATTAAAAAATGCTCCAAGCATTGGATAAGCTGGAAAGTAGAAAAAAAGAGGGGTGGAGGGGACACAACGAGCATTAGGAGTAACCAATACTAGCTCTGTATGTACCAGGGTTTACAAACCACTCGATAGTTTAAGAATAAAGGATCGAATATAGCGTGTATGTAGACCTGCTATTATTCATTAGGACCACATAAATCTAGTAACTAATTACCTTCTAAATGTGTAGCTTAATTCCGACCACAAGGTGGTGCTGTTCCGCTTTTAAAACATCAATCGGAGTGTTAAGGATTGCAGAAACGCTGGTTCCGTGAACGGGTCGTTTCTATGGGGAAAGATTGAAAATACAGAAAAAACTGAATAAACAAATAAAAAACGGGGGGAAAAAACCTATGTAGTGATGCCTAAGGATCTCGCTATAACAAGCGAATACTTTTCTTACCTAGTTTTGGATGAAATTTCACGGACTGCAGGATGGTGCAGTTCCAGGCGACCAAACGGCGGGGCAGCTTTGTCGGGTTTAGAGAGATGAGCGTCTTGCCGATGACAGCTCTTTTATAGTCGAATTTCCGCGCCAAAATCGAGTTTTTTTTAAAAATTAAGGAACAGAGCGGTAATTGAAAGGGTTGGCGGACAACTGGTAGGAGGGTTATCGAGTATGAGATACCCTCTCAAAGATGGCGTTTAAATAAACGGAAGATGTTGACAAAGAGAGCCCGGTTTGACTCATAATTAATAGCAGAGAGACGACAGCGTCTCTATCAAATATTATGTTATAGAGACATCGTAATATAATCATAGTAATAAATCTAATGGCGATGTTAAACCATATATAATGCTATTAATAGGACTAAACCATAGTCGGGAGGTGTTCGAAATTACAGGTATTCCAGATAAAACACACAGATTGTTATGGGCTATATAGTGGGGTATATCTTATATATGTGGGCAGGGCTATAAGGGACTGAGTGCTGATTCCTAGTACAAAACAGGGAGCCCGTTCCAAGATGGCAATATATTCGGTCATCTCTATGAACCCCTATTGAAATATTTACACAAAACGATATTGGAGGTAACTTCCAGGATTTTTTTGTTAAACCCACTAAGTACTTTAAGCCCTACAAGCTGCATTATTAAGTTTTTCTCTTTGAAAAAACAGATAGATAATAGAAACGATCTATGATCTATTTATATACCCCCCTCTTTTTGTGTATTTGTCCACAGTTATTCTCTCCATCCTTCTGAACACCATCATGGAGGCATTGTAATTCAGGACTTCTATGCGGTAACATTAATAGGTATCTGTTTTTCTATCTGACAGTAAACCCATCTATCCCCTTACTTAGGATATTACCCTTAGAGTAATAGGTTCTCTTTCAATATCACTATGGGCGAAAAAATCACCCTGCCTTCTTTATATATGCTAAAACGGTTTGATTTACCGGCAACAATGTATCCAGATATAAGATGGGCTGTGTTTAAGTGCCCAACAGAATGGTATATACAATCGCCTAACATAGACACCCAATCCCTTCTAAATAAGACCACATTCGGTGACATTAAGTAACTGGCTCTTTTTAACCTAATGTGTGAGCAAAGCGCTCTCCGCATTTTTTTAAACATGTAGCTTACTCCTTCATTATTTCATTTATAATCAGGAACCAATCTTACTTCCTGGCTCTTTGTAATGGTTGACACTTTCGGCAAGAATCAAAAGGAAGTTATCATCGATTACTTTGCCATGAGCAGTATATGATATAACATCACCAATGTAAGTGAATTGACATGTATGAACCCTATGTCTAGTTTATGCTAACAATATGTAAAGAACTTGCGAATTGAAATCAACATTGAGAAAGTGTATGTGAAATTTATTTATGGCAATTACCTATATCTACAATGTAGCCAACTTATGTTGTTGGCCCTTTTTGTTTTTAGCTGAAGTACTGCACTATAGATGTAATTTGCATCAGTCTAGTAAAGGACACTAAGTGACTAATCAGTATGTCTGGACCTTGGCTAGATAGGGAGTTGTCATGGATTATGTAGTTTGTAAATATGCAAAGGGATATATAATCAGATAAGTGTGAAAATGTACATGAATATATATGCACTGTTATGTATAACATCCTTTCTTTATAAAATTCTTTGCAGAGTTCCACCAACGACTCCTGAGGAAGGCAGTTCTCTCACTGCCGAAACGCGCGTCGAGTCCTTTGTATAACTTTCTAATAAATGCAATTGTCATCTTTGTATAATATTGTTAAAATCAGTCAGGGTCTACACTGTTTTTAAGATGTATTTGCTTTTTAATGAATGTATTTGATGGTTTTGCTCCAGTAATATATATGTAACTGTTTTACTGTACCATATAGTTTGACTTATTATTTTGAGTCTCTATATGATTTTTATCTATGTTTAATTAAATTTATATTTTTTTAATATACACGCTATCTTTTGGCAATTCTTCTTCTCCATTGGTCTCAGCATGTATGGTCACTTATTATGGATGGCCTAGGTTTTTGAATTCATATTGGTTTACACCCTGCCCTAGGAATCTGTGTATTATCGATACCCAGGGGGTCCTTGTTTTTCTCGTCACAGACTAATTTGCATACAGCCAGGTTCTGAAACTGGGATGGTGTAGTGAGCTAAAAAACGGTGTTGGATCTAGCCCTAATCTCTTGACTGGGTGAGAGTATTCTGTTTAATTCAGAGACTCTGTCCCTCACCACCCCTTGTTGTAAATATTTTTGTCCACCCTAAGCGTGGAAGGGTATACTCAGATGTGAGTCCCTTGCTCATTGCACCATCAGGATTCAAGCAAGCCGGGCCGAAGACGGCTGAAATGCCAGAAACCGGTCCCCGGTAGCTTGTTTCCTTCCCAGTGTAAGAATTGGCTTTTGTAGTTTGGTTTGCCCTGTTCCCATCATGCACTGGGACAGGAACAGACTAATTTGCATACAGCCAGGTTCTGAAACTGGGATGGTGTAGTGAGCTAAAAAACGGTGTTGGATCTAGCCCTGATCTCTTGACTGGGTGAGAGTATTCTGTTTAATTCAGAGACTCTGTCCCTCACCACCCCTTGTTGTAAATATTTTTGTCCACCCTAAGCGTGGAAGGGTATACTCAGATGTGAGTCCCTTGCTCATTGCACCATCAGGATTCAAGCAAGCCGGGCCGAACACGGCTGAAATGCCAGAAACCGGTCCCCGGTAGCTTGTTTCCTTCCCAGTGTAAGAATTGGCTTTTGTAGTTTGGTTTGCCCTGTTCCCATCATGCACTGGGACAGGAACAGACTAATTTGCATACAGCCAGGTTCTGAAACTGGGATGGTGTAGTGAGCTAAAAACGGTGTTGGATCTAGCCCTGATCTCTTGACTGGGTGAGAGTATTCTGTTTAATTCAGAGACTCTGTCCCTCACCACCCCTTGTTGTAGATATTTGTGTCCACCCTAAGCGTGGAAGGGTATACTCAGATGTGAGTCAGTCATGAGTGAGTGAGTCATGTCAGAAACTAATTTAACCGATTCACCTAGGGGAGGACTTAAACAATTAAACTGTCTGACTTGCTAGACCGTAATTTCTTTTTGTACTCCTCTTGGGGAGTTTTCTCTCTCTTGGGAACTTTAAAGTCACAAGTATCGAGGCAGTCCTTTGAGGGGGTGGACGAGTCAGTCTCTGGCAACAGTTCATTACATTTTTTAATATGACTCGTGTGGATCCACCCTTTTCGGCCCTCAACTTTAATTGCCGTCCTCGTGGTCAGAAGGACGATCTTCGGCTCTTTCCAGCGAGGCTCCAGCGGGCTTTTCCTGTCGAAGTTGCGAATTAACACAGTATCACCGGGACGGACGTCGTGTGGCTTTACATCAGTGTTGTCGGGAAAGGCTGCGGCAACTGTGAATGACATGATTGGAGTGCAGACATCAAGGAGGCAAGGTAATCTGTCAGCATATTACAATCAACATCGGTTATTTTCTTAGGCATGGGCGTCCCCCACATATTTGGTGGTCTGCCAAAGACCACTTCATACGGGGATAGCCCTGATCTCGAATGGGGGACCATTCTCATATAGAACAGTGCAACTGGCAGGGCGACTATCCAGTCGACCCCTTTCATTTTACATATTTTCGCTAGGCGTGTTTTCAGTGTCTGGTTATGCCTTTCTACAAGGCCAGCTGCCTCGGGATGTCGGACACAATGGAATTTCCACTGATATCCTAGCAGAAGTGAAACCTGCTTCATGAGCTCGGATGAGAATGGCTGTCCGTTATCTGAGTACACGATACGAGGCAAGCCGTACCGTGGGAAGAATTCACGAACCAGCTGCCTGGCAGTGGTCGGGGCAGTGTAATCTGGGACTGGATATGCTTCGGTCCAACGGGAAAGTGCACAAACAACTACGAGGACATACTTGAATCCTCGACAACGGTCCATCTGGATATAATCCATCTGGAGGACTTCAAAAGGGTGATCAGGAGGATGAAATCCACCTTGCTCTACGGGGACGCTTTTACCTGGATTGAACTGACAACAGATCATGCAAGTACGCACTTTCTGTTTTGCTGCTGCTCGTAAATGTTTGTTGTACCAGAGATTCTGTAAACTGTCTAACATAGCTTTTTCTCCTAGGTGTGCTGGACTATGTGCTGTATTTATTATGACTTGAACCATAGAGTCGGGGAGAAACCATGTAGATTTTCCCTTCGTCATCCATCCCTGATCTGTCTGGATCCCTCCTAGTTCAGTCCATTTCTTGATTTCATCTGGAGTAGCATGTGTCTGAATATCGATTACATCTAGTGTGGGATCCCTAACTGTCATACACTGTGTCGGCACTATTGTCTTTGTCACATCAGTTGTCTGGGTGTGAGTCAATGCTGTATGTTTTGCTGTTTGGTCTGCCAGGTCGTTACCCTGGGAAATAGAGTCTGTAACTTTAGTATGTGCTTTACACTTCATGATGGATATGCCTGAAGGCAGATGTATTGCTTCTAACAGTGCTTGAATGAGGGGACCGTGTTGGATCTTGGCACCGTGAGAGGTCAAGAAACCTCGTTCTTGCCATAACACTCCGAAGTCGTGTACAACTCCGAAAGCATAACGTGAATCTGTGTATATGTTAACATTTCTGTTCTTGGCTAGTATACAGGCTCGGGTCAGAGCGATGAGCTCTGCTGCTTGAGCGGACAGTGTATCAATACGATGTGTTTCTTTAACTTCAGTTTCAGTGGTCACTGCATACGCAGCCACTAATTCTCCTGTGTTTGTTCTCATACATGAACCATCCACGTAAAGTGTCAGGTCTGGATTTGTCAGTGGAACATCTGTTAAGTCTCGTCGGGGCTTTGTTACTGCATTAATGATCTCTATACAATCATGCGGGGCTGAATTTGTCATAATCGAGGGTAACAATGTTGCAGGATTCAGGATGTTACAGCGTCTGATTTCTATGTGTGGCTGGAATAGCGTCAATTCATAACCTGTCAGTCGTGCTATAGTCAAGTGTTGAGTCTGGGTTCGGTTTAAAAGAACCTCTACAGAATGTGGAACTTGTACTGTTAATGGATGTCCTAACACGATTGAATCGCTCTGTCTGATTGCTAGGGCTGTCGCTGCAACTGACTTTAAGCACGCAGGGAGCGCCTGGGCTACTGAATCCAATGTACTTGAAAAATAAGCACAAGGCTTATGTGAACCTGCTTGATCTTGAGTGAGGACAGACAACGCTGTACCATCACGTTCTGTAACAAAAAGTGTAAAAGGTTTGCTGTAACATGGTGTCGCTAAAACTGGTGCTTGACATAAAGCTTTCTTTAATTCCTCAAAGGCCTGTGTATGTTCCTGAGTCCAAGGGAGGGCAGTCGAAGTCGCTGCCTCCTGTGTTGTCAACTGAATGAGTGGTTTAGCTAGAAATGCATATTGAGGAATCCATTGTCTGCAGTACGAGGTGAGGCCTATAAAGGCCCGCACTTCCTTTTGTGTCTGGGGTTGTGGCATATTTATAATTAACTGGATACGGTCAGGTGTGAGCTGTCTCCCCACTTTGGACAGCAAGTGACCCAAGTACACAACTTGCTGAACACAGAATTGTAGCTTCGAAGGAGACACCTTGTGTCCCTTGTCGGCCAGAAAATGTAAAACTGTCAGTGATGCTTGTTCACATTCGGGTTCACTTCGTGCGGTGATCAGCAGATCATCGACGTACTGTAGCAAGGCAGTATTAACTGGCATTTGGATACAATCAAGTTGTCTTTTCAGTGCTTGGCTATAGATGCTGGGGCTTTCTGTGAATCCTTGAGGTGCGCGTGAAAATTTGAAACTTCGTCCATTTAAACTGAATCCGAAGAGGTATTGGCTCTCTGGATCAATGGGTACACTGAAGAAGGCGTTCTTGAGATCAATTACAGTAAAGAACGTTGCTTCTGAATCAATAGCAGTCAATAGGGATGAGATGTCGGGAACCACAGGATACTGTGGAACAATGCATTTATTCAATTCTCGTAAATCAATCACCAGCCGATATACTGGCGGTGCATTGGGATCAGTACGTTTAAGAATCGGAATGATAGGGGAATTACAGATATCGGAGTCGGTTTCTACGACCACTCCTTGGGCAATGAGCTCTTCAATGATTTCCAGTAAAGCCACTACAGCATCGGGTGGTAACTTGTATTGTCTGATTCGTGGTAAAACAACTCCTGGTTTGAGTGTAACACGGTATGGTGTAATGTGCATGCAACCTACATCGGTTGGGCCTTGTGCCCACAGGTGTTTCGGTACATTTTTCAATCTGACATCAAACTCTCGTAATACATAGTGACCCTTAAAGTCACGCAGGAAAAGTCTAACTCCTTCCGGAGAACAATATATCACAGCTCCAGAGCCTTCAATGTTTTGATACCTAACAAGTTTTCTGGACATGACTTCGTCAGTAACAAGTCTGTAACACGTGATAATGGACCCACAGCTAGGGGGACTGGTTTCGATACCTCATTTACAATAGGCTGTCCTGAAAAACCAAGGGAAACATTCTGTGAGCCTGAGAGGGGTGCCCCTGGGACTTCATTATGGCTTATTGTTGTGCGGCTTGCCCCTGTGTCAATTAGAAACTTTCTGTCTTTTCCCAATACTTGACTGTGTACATAAGGACCCTCTTGATCTACAGGAATCTCAATAAGAGGCAAGCCAACCTCCCTCTCTAGGCTGTTTCATGTGTATCGCTGATAATCGGGATAATCAGATTGGGCATACAGGTTCATCTGTCGTGAAACTTGCTGTGTCGTGGCAATGGGCTGTGGCTGTGGCTGTGATACCGCTGCGGTCTGTGCTGTATGTGGTGGAGCGTGCATAGGTTGTGAATTCTGTGAAGTCTGTGGCTGACCCTGGTCTTGTCTAGGCGGATGCGGTCTTTCTTTAGTTTTTCCTGTTGCTATATTGTGTTTCAGGACTGAACATTCATGTACGTAGTGACCTGGCTGCTTGCAATAGTTGCATGTCCCTTCAACGGGAGCTGCTGAATTACCTGTCTGGGTCGTACCCTTTCTCTGGCCGTCGGCTGGAACCGACTGGGCCACTAACATTTTCATTTTCGTGTCTTTCATTCGTCTCTGTTCGTGATCTTGTTCTTCTCTAATTCTGTTCTGGTGGTATTGTAACATTTGTAACATCTGGGATGGCGTATTTGCTTGCCATGTACTTTCAACTTTATATACACGGTTCTTAACTGATGTCAGGGAATTCTCGACTAACTTTGTTTACAAAAAGGTGTGGGTACGACTCGCTACCTGGTTTTAGGCCACTATTAATAATGAAACATTTCTCGAATCTTGAATAGAAGTCACTGGTGTCCTCATCGTGTTTCTGTTTACAGGCTGAGATTGCATCCCAGTCTTCCTTTTTAGTTGTCAGTAATCTTGGCAAGACCTGTACTATTAAACCTGGTAAGGCTTTAGCTTTGTCCCCAAGGCCTACCCCTGGGGTACGACCTTTTTCCTCGTCTTCTATTGCAGTCCATATAATCTTTTTATCTCCCACCTCCCATTCCTTTTCTTTGAGTTTCTCGTAGATGCCGGTGGGCAGCAGTACTTTTAACAATTTCATAATATCTGTATACGTGTAATCTCCCATGAGTAACATGTCTTTAAGTTCTCTGTGAAAACCTGCAGGGTCTTTATCATGACAGGGTACTAGTTTCTTCATTTCTAACAATTCTAACTTTGTTAAAGGTGTGTACACATACACACGTTCCAAGGTATTATTAGCACCCATAACTGGGTGTACTTCTCGTAAGGGATTCTGTCTGTCGAAATGCTCAAAGTGACACATTTTTCTTTCTGGTGGCTGAGCTGGAACATTTTGTGGGCCTAAGAAAGCGTTATATTTACGTCGTTGTTCTAGAATTATTTGAATTAATCTGGTACTTAGGCCTCTCCATCTATTCATAAGTAGGGCTTCTAATGTATCAGGTAAGGGACCTGGATCAGAATGTTGTTGTCTGTATAACGTGATGAGATGCTGAATCATGTATATACCAGCTAATTTCTGCTCGTCTGGGGAAAGGTTCAGAAATGTCTGTGCTACTGTATCATCATTGTACGTGTTAGAATTGTCAGCCCATAGCACTGCTGACCGGGCTAGTTCTTGTTCATCCATAGAATTGAGTACATGGTACCCCATTTGTTCTTGAAGCATTCTATTGGTAACCTGAAACAGATATTCAGGAGAACTCGGTTTTGATATGCCAGAGAGAAAGACTCTCTTGCTTTCCGGACGAATGCCTTTCCTAAGGTAACTTCCCTTACCTACATACGCTATCCTGTCTGTAGTCGTTTCTGGTTCTTCAGGTCCTTCCTCCTCAGAGGAGTCATTCTTGTCACTTTCTTTTTCTTTTTCTTTCTCGTGTATTTCTATTACTTCCTTTCTTATTTTCTTGTACATGCTTGATATACAATTCAGTTTATCATGCTTTCCGTCGGCTATATTTTGACCCCACTTGTTTAGTGCTTCCATTTCTTCCTGGTCTACCCCAGGCCTGTCTCGGTCTCTTATTAAGCAATTTATGAAAAAACGTAATACATATGCTTGAGTGTCAACTTTCTGGTGTGCCAGGGCCTCCTTAATACTTTCGGGATTTTCCCCAGTCTGAACAAAATGATATATTCTGTCTAGGTGATCAGTCATCCCCGGGAATAACACTAGGTAATCTGTAGCTTGTCGCAAGCGTAGTGATGCTATCAACATTCTATCATCTTTACCGGGTACTGGATCGTATCTGCAAATTGGAAGGGGTTCTTTGAGTATGTCGAGACGGGGTGATTGGGGTGTACGTTGCTTCAGCAGGTCCCTAAGGTGTAATCTGTGTGTTACTGGCGGGGTCTGGAGACCCCCTGTCGCACCTCCTGAGCCAGAGGCTTGAGCGCTATTTCTCTGTGGAGTCTGTATGTGTACCTAAACTTGTTTCTTACTGGGATCCGGTGCAGTCGGATTCGGTATATTAATCTTAGGTGCGGGAAGTGGTGGAGGTGGAGGAACAGGTGGAGCAGGTTGTCGAACGGGGGAACCTTGTTGCGGTAATGGCGGGATATTGTCTTGAGGTGGGTTGCCACCTCCGTCACCGTCCGTAGGCGGGACGCGGGCACGTGGATTGGTGTAAGCGGGTGCTACATCGTCTAGATAGGAAGCAAGGAATATGTCTTTAGTGGTCCTGTGATTTACCTTAGTCGGAACCAATGGTGGAGGCAGATTTTTTGGTATTTCTGAAGTGGTTTCAGGCGAACCCTCGGCCACTAAGTACATGCCATTTACAAGATTATTTCGCATACGGTCTACTTGTTCTGCTTTTACTCGGATCCCTTCATTAACTAATTCGTTTTCTCGGACTCTATCCGACTCTTCTCTATGTCTGTCTTCTTTACGGAGTGCTTTTTCGGCACGTTTATGTGATTCTTTACGCCAAAATTCTATGGCGTCTTTCTGAGATTGTCTGGCTTTCTTTTTCCATAGCGCTTCTTCTACCTTCATATGATGCACTCGGCATCCCATGTTCCTGTAACGGGCCATCTGTGTCTCTCGTCTAGGTGCTTGGTGTAATCGGCCCATAAATCTAGATACAATATGGCATCTAAGCCATGCTTATGGTACATAAAATTTCCAGGAGTGTCCCTAGGGGGGATAGGAATTTCTTCCTCTAACATCCCTTTCCTAGTTCCTATCTGTCTTAGTTTATTGAAGAACGGCATCTTGTTACTTAGTACTGGATACTCGATACTGGTTACTTACTCTGAACACAGCTAGTTACACAAAAACACAGTAATGTACATCAAACAGTCACTCATACCACGACATTAATCACATGAAAAACATTTTAAACATGTATGACTACCTTGATACTAGATGTACTGCTAAACAGCACAGATACACTGTCGAGGACAGTGCAAGAACTTGTATGCTTGATATACTGCTAAACAGTACAGATACACTGTCTAAAACAGTGCAGACCGCGTTTGTGTACCCAAACACGTCTTTACCGGATACATAATAATGCACCCGTCTAGATACGTCCCAGCAATGGTACTCACCGGGAAGCACGGAACGGAAGGCCTCGGAAAACTCGACTGGACTGGACCGGACTGAACTCGACTCGACTCGACACGTGGATACTTCGGAAACTGGTGGGCCTCTTGACACCTCGGACCTTGCTTCTTTCGGCTAGGCTCTGGTCGGGATCCTCCGCACTCCTCACCGCCTCGTCTGGGTGCTGATCGCAGTCTCCGTCACCTCCGTGGGCCAGAGGGAGATACAGGAAATCCTGCGGGTACGCGTAATTGTCCGTCTTGACTTATGGCAGGGGGCAAAGGTTGCAACGCACCAACCAGCGCGTAAGGTGGGGGAGGGGTCCCTATTCGGGCGCCAAAATAATGTGGTAAATATTTGATTTACCGTCCTAATTTCTATGCAGGTAAGTACTTAAACAAAAATAACTCAATCGGAAAGAAAGACGCAGAGTCCGTGGTGTTAGAGTTCTTAGGGGTTTTATTCCTTAAAAAGGAATGGTTCTAGAACCGGATATCGGATTCCTGACACCACTGGGGTGCAGGAAGGGATAGAGCATACTTTATTGACAAGACATAACTTTTATACTTAAACCATATAATGAATTCCAATATAGTAGGCGTAACAGCTGAGAGAAACAAGATAAAAGCATACACGTGTTAGCAATACGTAATCAGAAGGCGTGAACTGGGCGTGAACATAGAGGTGTGTGCAAGAAACGTCACATGTAAGCGTCACAAGTAGGTGGGTACATAGCAGAATCTTGCAATATCAGCAGAAATCTGAGGTCTGAATGCGCGCGCAGCTGCATGACGTGTGATTGACGTGAAGCTGGAGGGTGCAGGGGACTTGACATTTACACTAGCGGAAAGAGACAGAAGTCTGGCATGTCAGATCAACTTGTACCTATATCATATCTGATATCTGATGTTTGGGAACCATATTATCTAGAGGGAAAGGTCTCTTGGGCAGAGGCTATTCTATACTGACTAAGAAGTGCGTGTATAAGCGTCTACGTGTCTGCATGAGATGCGAGGGGGCATGGGCCTACCATGGTAACAGAAGCTATGAATTACTTGCACGGAGACAGTGAGGCCGGGCCCTTTGCTCTGCAGCTGGAAGGATGTTTACTTGAACTAGTAGGCAGGAATGTATGTTTGAGGAGCGGAGCAGATAATTCGAAGGTTGAATACAGTCTTGGCAGGCAGCAGGCTGAGCTAAGCGCCGTTAGCCGCACAGGGAGTAAGGCAGAGGTCACGGGTACAGAGGCAGCCCAGGCTGAGGCGTTCAGAGTCAGAAGGCAGGAAAAGGCTCGATGGCGGAATTCAGGGCCTACTTCGCCAGAGGCTGGAAAACATGTAAAGTACACTACATAAAGACGTTGGCACAGCATACTTAGGAACGGAATATTCAACCCGTTCAGGGTGGATCTGAAAGAGGACATGTTAACGTTGGACGCAAATGTATTTGCGTCTTCATAGCTGGCACAGGAGGGAAGTTACATGCACTTTAGGCTTGTACATGGAGACGGTGGGGTACACGTTAGGGAACATTTCTTGATCATAAAATTTATATTTCCTCAGTACTCTAACTACCCCTAATATATCATAAGCTTGAACCATTATCATTACCAGATAAATGCAATGTAAAGAAAGCAACTGAAGTCAAACCGTTCATTTAACCACTTGGGGTTCACAGTGTCCAAAAAGTTGTTCCAATGAAAATTGTGTCTTATTGTTCTAGGATCAAAAAAAGGAGTTGGCTGATGTTAGACAAGGAATTACTGGGACGGAAAGAAAGGTGGCAGACAATTTAGGGAAATAGGCTATAACGAAGTGTATGGTAGGCGAAAGTAAGATAGTGATCTGTACGGTATATGGATCAAACCTTGACGAGGCTAAAACACTGGAACATCTCAATGTGGAATTGGCTTTATGGGATACCCCGCTGATATTATGTGGAGATTTTAACATCCATGGGGAAAGTACGATGCGGGATGTGGAGAACCAGAAATATACAGGGCGCACACCAAAAGTCTTTGGAGCATTACATCTACTCTTGCAGGGTCATGGGTTGGTGAATGTGTGGGCAGCTGTAAATCATGGATACCCAGGCTATACATGTTATTCATATCCCCATAATAAATTAGTTAGGTTGGATTATATTTTTATGTTTCAGCTACTTATTACGGGGGCTAAGATGCAGGTGTGGCCGAGGATAACTTCGGATCATGGCCCTGTAGTAGGTGCCATACGTGGATGTCTAAGTCTCAGGGAACACTCACAGTCCCTAACGGACACCCACAGTCCGCTCCTTGCTCTCCAACAAACCATGGCTGACATTGCCAAAGTCCTGACTCAGAGACAAGAGTGACTGACTAGTCAGAGTGGCTCCATCGAGTTCGCCCGGGAGGTGGGAAACATGCGGAGGCTCATGGAGACCATGGAGCGGTCAAAGCCCACCCGCACATGTTCAGCCAGCTGCTCCTGGCATCCCGACACACGACGTTGGAAGGCCATGTGTTCTTCGTGGTGGTCCTGGGAGGCAGACAGGGTGGTGAGTGCTGCCTGCTGTGTGGTCTGTGCAGGGGATGGGGTCTCCCCGTAGCATCTGGGCTGCCCTGCTCCTGGAAGTTGGCTGCGGAGGCTCTCCATGAGCTGTTGTAGGGCGTAGGAGTCAAAGCTGTGGTGGTCCTATTCGTCATCAAAGAAGAGAGGGTCGGGCTGCTCTGCAGGAGGTGTTGATTGTCCCTCTGCAAAGTGAAGGGGAAGCAAAATTTAACAAAGCGTTCACATGTGTGTTGTCGCATTGTACATGTTTACATACAGACTGCATCACTGTGTTCATCGTGGCTGTATGGGAGGAGCTGCCTGGGAGATGGGGGACAGTGGACATTTCAACAACAGAGTGTGTGTGTTTGTACTTGTACATTGTCATATCACATTTCCCTGCAATGCCACTTGTGATTGGCCAGTGTCTACACCCAGTGGGCACCAGTTGTGTCCTGTGTTCTGTTGTGGACGTGTTAAGGTTTGTTCCACATTGTTGTCAGTGTTGCTGTGCTCTGCATGTTATGTGTGTGCTGCATTTCGGGGGTGTGGCCCCTGCTGCTCTGTTTTGCTGCCCCTTATCCCTTTTCTGCGATGTGCCTTTTGCCTTCTGTGCTTATACAGTGCTGAGATGTTGCATTCTTGGGTACATTGGTCTCTTGGTGGGAGTTGGGGTCTGGGGCATGGTTTGTCCGCAGATGTGCTCAGCTCAATTGTGTATGTGTGCCATTGTGGCCATCTCCCCCGGTCCCCCCAGTCCCTGGTCATTACTCACCCTGTTGTTGTTGTGTCTGGTCTTGTTGAGCAGGGTCTGTTCCCCCGACTCCAGTCACCGTCTCCCCACTGATGACTGTGGACACCATTTCCTCCATATTGTCGAGCTCCTCCTGTGGCGCAGGACTCCCACCTCCAGTCTGCATTGCTTCCTTCCGGTTGTTGGCGAGTTTCAGCTTTGTTTTGCGCTTGACATAATTTCAGCACCTCTTGACCTCTTCCATTGTCCTATTCAGCACTCCCACTGCATTAACCTTGTCCACGATGGACAGCCATGGTCCATTTTTGGTTGCCAATGACACAGTGGCGGTGATGAACAGTTGTTGATGGTGTTCGACCACCTCCGTTATCAGGATCCTCTTTTCATGCGGACTGAAGTGCTTCTTCCTACTCTTCTTTGCCTTGGCCTTCGCTGACCGCGAGGTCCCAGGCAGGTTTTCCGGGGGGCTTGTGGGGTTCTGGTTCTCCTCTGTACTTGCTCCAGCAACATCCATTGTGCTTTGCTGTTGTTTGGCATTTTTTTGTCTGTTTTTTTTCTACTTTTATGGGGATTTTTTCCAGCATGACACGTGTAAATTGCAGGCCTGTAGCTGGTTTTTCGTTGATTTTAGTATCGCAATTGGCCTCATCGCAGCTTTTTTTGCGTTTCGCTTCGCATTTTTGCGGCATGGCATTGATTTTAACGCGGTCAGTTGGCCCGTTATCTGGAGACTATTGCATGGTACCGCCGTGTTGAGAATGCTTAGTTAACACGGCGAAATTTTCCCGCATTACACAGCGATGTTGGAAGGTGCGTTAAGTTACTTTTGGGATGGTTATCACACGTTCTTGAGAATATGCCCCTATGTATGTAAATATATATCAATTAAAAATCAAACTAATTTAATTATTTTATCATTATTTCCTATGAGGTGTTATATTACGTCCCTGCCTCTGTTATTTCTTACTGGAGTGTGTTACAGTACCGGTGAGTGGGCTTATGTGGTGATAGAGGTACTCCAAGGCTGGAGTACATTTGCTACTGTTTGTCACCTTTAGGGCAAGAGTAACTTTAGAAGTATAGTTCATGAATAGAAATAGTCTTACTCTTTTGCGGATTGGTGCTTATATTAGCATAACCCTACCTAAATTCTTCATTACCCTCCCTAAACCACTCCTTACCCATCCCTACCAAACCTATTTAGTAGTAAATATTCCTCATTGTCGCACCACTGCCGAGTCCCTCCCACATTTACTACTAAGGGGCCGATTTCGATCTCGCTCGGATGGCCTGCCCAAAAGTCATCCGTAGCCATACCTTCCGACCAACTCGTTCCTGGAGCCGGTCCGCCAAAACGAGGAAGTACGATGCGCGAATGTGTGTATTTCCTGAGCGACACGCACGGTCCAAATTGGACTTGCCCGAAACCATTACCATTACTGCCTCCGCGCCGAACAGGTCGCTGCATCCAGCACGTCACAGCATCTGGAAGAGCTGTACATGAGGTCCGAATCGCCCCACAACACGAACACCGCGAGACGAAGCAGCCATGTATCCGATTGCACATGCCATCCCTATAATGAACGCCTATGACCGAATCAACAATGGAACAGAAGTGTACGTCACAGACGGTAAGTCAGACACCTACCACCCACTAATACGTCACAATCCTGCGAAAGCCAAAATACTCATAGGGGTGGATTCTGTCCCTCCAGCACAGTCCACACCAGAGGGGGTGGATGCCCATCCCACCACACAGCCCACCCCAGGGCAGGTGGATGTCTATCCCCCTAGCACAGTCCACCCCAGAGGGGGTGGATGTCCATCCCCCGAGCACAGTCCACCCCAGAGGGGGTGGATGTCCATCCCCCAGCAGAGTCCACCTCAGAGGGGGTGGATGTCAATTCTTGAGTAGCTTTGTGAAGATAAGGTGATTGTCCATGGATCTTATGTTGGGGGGTAAAGAGTTCCATAGTTTAGCTGCTTGAACAGAGGATGTGCCACCCATGTTGCAATGGGACTTACATTGTTGTTCCTTTATTTTAGACGCAACAAGTATACACCTGGAAACATCAATATAACTGTTAAAGGAGAAAGGGACAATAAGTAATTAGAATACTGATATTAAAACTTAAAACAGACAGAATACAATCAAATTAATTACATTCTAAAATATTGTTATTTGTTTAGTAGAAAGCGAAAAGACCATGACCAGCAGGAGCCTCAAGTGTTATACTGATGTTCCCTGGTTTGTATCCCTTCGTCTCCTAGGGTCAGGTAGGGTCCATGCGACAGACCCATTTGGCCTTTAGGGAAGTCAGGAAACTTCAGCATTGTCATTTCACCCCTGTGAATAAAGTCCAGTAAGAGCCTCACAGTGATCATGTGGCAGAGGACAGCAAGGCAAACGTAGTCAGCCAAATGATGTAGGGAGTCACTTGGTCTTGCTGCTGTCTTAGTCGGCAGAGGGAGGCATTGCCATTCAACATTTCAACTCCTAGACTGTGCATAAAGGAGTGGCGCAGCACTTCAGATAGGCATGCATGCAGCACTTCTAGACATCTGCTGATGAGGTCCACTCAGCAGAGTTCACAGCAGAAACAGCATTTCAGGCCAGACTTTAGTGAGGACTGCTAGACTTCTGGAAAGGGAGACCTTGGCTCCTGGAGTCCGCTCAGCGGTGCTCAGGGGACAGTCCTATCAGTAGTTAACCCTGCCATGTTTCTGACACAGGTGGGACAACTGTTCCTAAAGTCCACTCAGAGTAGCTCAGGGAAGAAAATGCCTGTCTGGTGACTTTAGCTGACATGCACCTAGGGACAGCCCAGCAGTGTTATGTCCTCCTTTGTTACAAATAGGATGGGCAATGTGGGGTCACTGTATTATTAAAAAACAAAAGTTAAAGTGTCAAACACTTTCTGTAAAAATACGTCTTTTTTCTCCTCTGTAGTAAATAATAGTGGGAGTACTGCAAACATGACAATCAATCCATCATGTTTGAAAGCAACCCCTGAAGTTCCATGTGGTTAAGGAAATGCAAAACATAGTGGGGCATGTTTACAAGTTAAATGACGAAGCGTGCCGTTAAGCCAAGAAAGCTAACAACACGCTCTGTAACTTCAGAAATGCACAGCTGCACCATATTTACAAGAACATGGTGCAGCCCTGAGTTTCCCCCTGCGCAGTCGCTAAAATTAGCTGCCTAGAGCCACAACGCAGCACACACGGAAACATTATAAACAAGCTTGTTCTGCCAGGGTGAGACCAGTTTTTCCCTGGTCCTAATTTTGGCGCTGTCCCATATTTACGCTGCCCTTGTAAATATGGAGGCGCTGCAAGATCAATGGTTGTTGCTGTGGAAGGCTCACCTCAACACCCATTGCCCTCCCCTTTCATGCCAAGTGTAGCGTGAAAGAGCTGTCTTATTTACAAGGCAGCGTTAAGCCATGATAAGTGGCTTAACGCTGCCTTGTGAATAAGGCGTAGCCCCTATCGCCAACACAACGTCCTGAAAAGTGAGCAAGAACTATATATTTCACCACAGGAAGAAAATGTTGCAGTTAAATCGCAATGCAGTTGCTAACACCACTCTGTGTGCTCACAAGTGTTAATTAACAGTAACAATGAGTGCAGAAGATGAAAGGGCCCAGTCAGATCTAGGATCTGGCAGCTAATATTGAGATGGATCCGGGATTAGCCCTGGCTCCAGTGAAATATGTTTAATGTGACATTGTGTACTTTACTATCACCGGCGCACGTTCAGCAGCACCATGCTTATTCTGTTTTCCACTTCGGAGCAGCAACCTGCAGGTCATGAGAACACTATTATTTTCACTTCCAGCGGGGCTCAACACAAAGACCTTTCTTAAAGAGCCATCGGCCCTCCTTTGGTTGAGTCTCATCCTGGCTAGAAGCTATCTGGAGTCTAACACATAGCTGGCAATGCTATAGAGGGAATCAAAGGCACCCTGTTTGTTATCAATTGACAAATACCTAAGAGAAGCTATGATTTTTTTTACCCCTCTATATGAGATATGTATGAACTGTACGAATGTATAAGTAGTTACAAAAAAATATTTAAATAGCTCTTTTTTCATTTTTCATTTCTTTTATAGCACTGCCCATCTCAATGTAGGGTGTTAGGGAGATTCATATCATACACTTATTATACAGAGACAATTAATCATACCAGTGTGTAAATCAATGTACAGGAAATGTTACATGAGACAATCAGGGATACAAGGTGTAGGAGAACCAGATCATTAAATCAGTTAAGAGTGCTAGGTCTGAAGAAACACAAAGTCAGGATTTAAACCATAATGCAGTGGTGAGGATCTCTCTATTCTTAAAACGTCCTTACCAGCAAAGGAACCCTTTTTAGCAACCTTAGAATATTGAAAGATTGAGAAAAAACAATAAGGTTGTACACTCAGAGCTTAACTTGAGCTGGTGGTTGCAGGTGGAGCCCACCAGCACTCATTTGTGAGAACCAGCACCTACTTTTACTTAACAGACTGTGATCCAGAGCAAGAGAGAGACAAATACAAATGGAAAGAAGGAGGAAAAGAAAGATGGGAAAACAGTGACAGAGAAAGAAAGGAGAACCTGCCAGCTAGAGCTACTGAGGCAAAGAGTTTTTGGAGGTTAGATAAAGAGGCATGAGGTGGGTTCAATACTGCATAAACTTGGTATTCAAGACTGCGACCCTCAATAGCGGCGACAGCAGGCTTCTGAGCAAAACTTTGTGCCTTGGCACTTTTTCTTTTACTAATTAAGCACCGTCATAACCTATGTCTTGCAGTCTGTGTGCAGCTACTTGATGCCGGTTCAAGTGCAATCGATACAGGCTGATGCACCGAGGGTGGCTGGTCGTCCGATACCCCTATTGTTATATGCGGATGACGCAGTACTATTAGCGCCGACCCCGTTAGGTCTTCAAAGACTGATGGATGGTTTCTCAGATTTTATGGCACAAAGGAGAATAGTTATTAACAAATCAAAAACATTCACCATGATTTGTGGGGCCAAACAGAAACTCTGTGAAACCTTTTTTATTGTCAGCACCCCAATACATACAGTGAACTCCTTTTGCTACCTTGATATTTTATTTTCATAAAATGGTACATTGACCCAACATATTTTAAATACAAGAGCTAAAATGAGCAGGGTCAATCAAGAAATCTTTAAATTATCTTCCAAACTAGGAAATCGACCAACCAATGAAATGGTAACTATTTACAAAGCTAAAGGAGTAAGCACAGCCCTTTATTGAGCAAGTCTTTGGGGTTATACTAATAGCTCGGCCCTGCAAACAGAAGAAAATAGTTTTTTAAAATGCCTGTTGTATTTACTTCCCTCTGTATCAAATACCATTGTACATCATGAGGTGGAGTTTCAATTTTTAGCGTACTCCTTAATGGCTGGGCCATTGGTATTATGGCCATCAATTGGAGACGGGAAGAGATGGCTTTTGCCAGGTCCATTATTTTAGACTGTTTAAATTTGACTGATGTTTTAAAAATTCTATGGTTATTCTATATTAATGCCACATAAGAAAATTTGTTTGTTTAATGGTTGGACCCTACAAAATATTGTCCTTTACCAAGAAAGAGATCGAAGGCTCCTTGCTGCTACAAAGGCAGGATCTAAGAGCAAATTCAGAGCTAAATAAACCGACTGTTGCCTTATATAAATCTTTTATGTTAAAGGAGGGAGTAAATAACTATTTGTCACATGTGACTTGCGTACAGCACTGTTTGTGATATTGGGATTGAGATGTGGTATTGCCCCTTATTTTGTCACATTTCCCAAAATGAAATCACGCCCACCAGATTTGGTACCATGTCAGTGAGTAAACAAAGCACATTGCACTTTCTATTATTCTGTAATTTTTATCATCATTTTAGATGTGTTTATCTTAAACCCCTGATTGTTGCCCACAATATTAGGTCCCACAAAATAGCTCTGAAATTTTTGATGACATTAGAGGATACGCAAACATGTTATAATGTCGCCCTGTTCATCCTGAAATCGATTAATGCAAGAAAAAGCTTTTTGTTATAATCTAGAAATGAATTGCTCTTAATAATTGGTATTGTAAATGATGTGTTTAATTTTCTTAGATGTATTTTATTGCATGTACTTTTATGGCTGTTTTATTCTTTAATAGCCGAATAAAGATTTTGAATGAATGATGCCAGTTTATAGCACACTGTGATTTTTAGAAGGATTGGAACATATGAACTTCAGACCGGGTAGGATTCTCAGGTCAGCCAGCCTGGGGCTGATTAGGACCCCACGCATAAGGAGAGTGCGCTGGGGTGGCAGAAGCTTCATCCGAGGGGCAGCAATAGCCTGGAATGCCTTACCTGTGGCCCTGAGACAGATTACGGACTTGATGACCTTCCGTAAAAGTCTGAAAATGTGGCTATTCACGAACTAAACAGGAGGTTTAGGCTAGGGGAACTATCATTATAGCGCCAGGACACCGTTCGGTAACCACGCGCAGTACAAATGTTTTAAATAAATACATAAATTTGTATATCATTCCCAAATTTAGTTTGTCATTATTTGTGTTATAGCTTACTGTCAGCCTGTATCTATGATATGTCTGCCAGTGTTAGAGATACAGCCAGTCTGTGTAGTATTCTATTTGTGTCACAAAGCCCAAAGTGAGCCTATTGACGGACAAGGGTAAGGCAGCAAGAGGAGTGAAAAATGCTGGATCCTTTGCAGAGCTCCATCATGTTGTGAGCTGAGCTTTGAGACGGTTGCTGCTTCCGTCATTGAAACGCTGCAGTGCCCCCAGTGATTTTGTGATTTTTCCTGACTGGGTGCCTCCATCAGCTTACCTGAGGGTGAACAGGTGAGGGAATGCCAGTACTCCGCCCTGCAAAGCAAGAGCTGCTGTGGAAAGTAAGTAATCCACTAGGGGCAAGCAATAGAACTAAATGGAGACCAGTGTCAACGGACATATGGACAATACCATTGGTCCTGGAGAAGTATGCCTCAAACAAATACTTTTAACAATGCAGCCTTGCAATTGGGAATGGATCATCTTATCTCTGCCGTGCCTCTTCATCTGCTGGTTATCCGGAACACGTATAGGTGTTCTTCATAGCAATCCTGTTGAAGTCAACGGATGTGATATTTTGGGAGGGGTTTGCAGATTCACTACATAGGTCACACCAAAGCAGGCTAGTGTAGCATTTGGCTTCTTCAGATGGTTTGGTCGGCAGGTAAAGAGATGTGATTTTGAAGAGGCAAAGTTGTGCAATGAGTATTATTTTTATTAAATTACCAAAAATGTGCATGCACCACTCCAAAGAGCAATGATGTACAGGCAACCTCTTCAGTGTAATACTGCAATGCACATACCCTATCAAGGAATGCAACCAGTACATATCGCATTTTAATAAGCATGTTTTCATTGGGTATATTCTGATTTCATGGTTAACATTTTTTATCATTACGCATCCCATTTGCAAGATAATGTACACTTTTTTAAGTTTGGAATAATTTAATTTATAACTTTTGCACACTACCTGTACTAGCTCTTTTATTTTCAGAAAGAATCAGAGCGCAGAATTGTCACCCTCATCTCGCACTTGAAAGTGAGAAGTATTAACTTGTCGCATGGTTTGGAGAATCTTGGAATAATCTGTCAGATTAGAGTAATAATTTCATGCATTAGTAGTGATGTTTCCACACCGATTAAAAAGCATGTTTGAGTGGCATGTTTGGCAGATAAACCAGTTGTCCCCAGTTGATCACTTTGTGTGATTTTGGGACAAATCATTGAATCATTTTACGACAAACTCTTGAGTGCTTAGTAAAAGAAATATTGTAAAACGTGGACATTTACGGCTGCTGAACCTTTCAGATGCACAGACGGGCACACACTGTTTTGAACCAAGCAAGCCTGGTGAACCTTTTAAATCCCCCACTCAAACTATACAAGTGGAGTTTGTAGTTGAGTAGTACAAATTGTTTCTTCAAGATTCACTTGGCAGCTTACGGTTTTTGAAGATTTAATTACTAGCGTAAATTAGCAACTGCTATGAATGACTTTTTCCAAGTAATTTGAACAGCATATTTGAGTGGTCTATTTGCGTATAATTGTGTTCAGTGGTGTTTTCACCAGTGAACTCGCTTCTGACTTCTCTTGCCCTATGTTTTATATGCAGGATATAATGTTTCTAAAACTTGTATGCCGCCACCGGCTCCAAAAGAAACTATTTGTTAACCATCACCTGGAATGTCTGCCATGTACATCTTTAAAAAAGTGAGATTGGGCACATCGGGCTAGCAACAAGCCTAGAATATGGAGTTTGTATGGACATTATTGACTGGTTTGGGCCTTCAAGAATATCAACAGTGAAAAAGCGTTTGTTGAAAAACCCAAAACACTACACAGTGTTAGTAAGAGTTTGCAAAAGGGATTGCATTAGGGAAGATTGTGCTTCATCCTATCCAGGCTGTTCTCTGGGCATAGCAATTGTGTTGAGTGATGCTTTCAAAGCAGGGTAGTCTCTAGCACAGCAGAGGCACAAAGATGTGTGAGCAGTCTGGACCTGGCTATCAGTAGTTACTCTGCCAGTGATCAGAAAAGGGAAAAAAGCCTGACCTCTTCTAAAATAACTGTTCATGGCCAGGCCACAGGAACTGCAGCACCACCCATCACCTTTTCCACCCAACAAATGGCAGTGCTACAGGAAGACAGTTCACTGTTTCCTCTTAGCAAAAGGTCTTATTTGAATTTCTAAACGTGGTCTTGTCAGTCCTTACTTCAGTGTATAGTTCTCTCTCCCTGCAGCTCAGGGCTATAAGGAATACACTTCCAATGTCTTGGAAAACAGAGTGCCTCCATCTTGTGCAAGGGAACAAGTCCAGCGTTTCCAAATAAAATCCATAGGTCCCCATTACTCGGGGTCACTCCTTCTCAGAAGGCATGTACACCACATAAACAAATGCATACAATAGGTACCTTTTTAGGTCTTGCTGGTGTTAGCAGCGCATAGCGCTGCACCAGTGAAAGACCTATTGTTGTGGCTTTGCAGGGAATGGCTGACAGGGGGTGGTTACGCGCATTACCTCGGCGATTTCACCTCGAGGACGCGCTTCAGCTGGCGGGCTTGCATCACGAGTTCAGATCTCCTGGGCGCTGCAGCTCTGGTGTTGTGAACGCGCCTAATGACTTCTGTGTATCGTTAATTTTTTGGGGGGGCAAGCGGCACGCACACAGAAAACTGAACTGCAATTGATTTACATTAAATGTAAAAACACATATTGGACCCACAATGAAGACCAAAGCTTCATATGAAAATAAGTATTTATATTATAAACAGTCATAGCTAAATTTGCAAAAACGTGACACAATAGTGAAAGGTGAAGCAGCATAGTGTTAACATGATTTTAATGAGCAAAAAGCGCTAAAAGACATCGGTGCAGCAGGTGAGAAGCAATATTATTTTTTGGGGGGCAAGCGGTAAGCAGCACGCGCACAGGAAACTGAACTGCAATTGAATTACATTAAATGTAAAAACACACATTGGACCCACAAAGAAGAACAGCATGCTTAGAACTCCTAACTTAAATACAGGACCCTCGCCACACCACTTAGTGGGCGCCTCGATGTCCAGGCTTCCTCGCGCTGGACCTTGCATCTGCCTTAGCAGTGCGAGTGAGGGTGACTATGTTAAACGGGGGCGACACACACGGCGCCAACACCCACAACAAGGTTTCCATGAGTAGGGGACCGCGCACCCCATTAGCCAAGTTACGGAGATGCCACGTGCCATCAAAAGGTGCAGACAGAAGTACATGTATCTACCTACTCCCAGGACTAAACAGCCCATCTGTTGTGTCACTTGGCGAGCCCTAAAAATGTTAAAGCTTTCTGTGCAATATAATCTGCCTCCAAATATAGTTGGCCTTCATGTACAATTTATATGCCAACAGTGTTTACTTTGCGCCTGTCTCGTATTAAAATCTGTTAATTGGGCTTTGGCAGTTGTCTTAGACAGCCTGTCCTTTTCCAAATTGGCGCCATGCCGCGTTCATTCATTTCCCGCTTTGTGAATCAGCATCAGTGTTAAAAGCTTGACATGTGCAGACTAGCTAAAAATAAAAATGTTAAAGCTTTCTGTGCATTATAACTTCCGTAGCAAGACAGCCTCTCTCAATTGCGCACAGCCACACTCACGCATGCGCACACACACCGGCACATCAGGACGCACTTACACAGACACACAACCCCACATATACACACGCACAACTAACAGACACACAGTCACACATATACATGCACAGCTACACTCGCGCTCACATACAGTAACCCCCACACACACACGCGCACACACACAGCTACACCCACACATGCGCACACACACACAGCTACACGCGCGCACACATCCCCCCCCCCAACTCACCCCCACTCACCGGGCTCTTTCCGCGTGTCCCTCTCTCCCTCGGCAGCCAGCGGGTCAGTCTAGCATGGTCTTCACCCGGGTATTCACCCGGGCCCCCCCCTGGGACACAGGACTTCAGCTGCCAGCGCCGGGGCTCCCTCTTCAAAACAGACAGTGCGCATGCGCGGGCAGCCATCGCCATCTGACACAGCTTTCAGTTTTTTCCCTGTCTTCCGTGTTCGCTGTGGTGGCTGCCCAGCTCAAACTTTGAATACTGTGGTCAGAGGGTTTGTCTAAAAGCAATTCGTGACTGAAGTGCCTAGATCTCTTTTAAACATCCTTTCCTTTTTAGTTCACTGCGTTACTCCTAAACTGTGCGTGCCTGCTCTCTGGAAGATGTTTATGAGCCGATGCCTGGCGCCTGCAGGGAGTTGAGGGGTTGACACGCAGCTCCTTTAAGGGGAGGCATGGTGGGCGGGATTCCCTCCACACAGGGGGCTGGCCCTGGTGCTCCGTCTATTCCATTCCTTCCTCTCACAGCCTAGAGATCAGCCGGCGTCCAGCAGAGAGCAGCCATGCAGGTGAGGAGAGAGCGCAAGACGGTCGTCAAGGGACAGATAAGGGACCGCGTGACAGGACAGGGGTGGTGGGTGGACAGGGGTGGCGGGTGGGCACGCCTGACGAGTCCAGCGTTGACTGCCTCCTACTTTAGGAAAATCAAACGCTCAAAAGCAGATTTCTTTAGCCACCAGCTTGACCAAGCAAAAAAACGGCCAAAAAAACTGTTTGAGCTAATCAAAACACAATCCAAGAACAACCTCAACAATCACATATCACTACGAGCACTCTACCGTCATGTGAAGAATTCTCTGCCTTCTTTAATCTAAAGACAGATAATATCAGGAACGACCTCCTCAATGATCTAAGCCTTTACTCTAGCTCCCACAGCTCCACACCCATTGAACTAAAAAACAATGCTACATGGTCATCCTTTGACACCTACACAGAAGAAACAATTGGCAAACTGCTCAGTACCGTGAAACCTTCTAATCACCTCACGGACCCCCTCCCTGCAAACGCTGTAAAGGACTTCATCCCACTGCTTCTCCCGCTCTGGACCAAAAATTATTAACGGCTCACTTCAACAAGGACTCATCCCCGACTCCCTCAAAGTGGGACAAGTTTCGCCTATACTCAAGAAACCCACAGCAGACCCTACTGACCTAAACAATTACCGTCCTATCTCCACTATCCCTACCTTGGCCAAACTGCTGGAAAAATGCGTCCAACTCCAATTGACAAAACACATTGATCAGTTTGACCTCCTCAACTCTCATCAATCAGGCTTCCGAGCAGGACACAGCATGGAATCAGCCATGACACACATAATTGAAGACACTCTCCAAATCTTAGATCAGAATGGTACCTGCCTACTCATCCTACTTGATCTCTCATCAGCCTTGGACACCGTCAAACACGAGAACCTACTCGAGCTGCTGAATATCAGAATGGGTCTATCATGGACTGTACTCAAGTGGTTTCCCTCCTTTCTGCATAACCGGTCCCAGAAATTCAAGAGCAACAACTCTATGTCCTCACTCGTTCCCGTAATACTAGGCGTCCCACAAGGATCCTCCTTATCCCCAACATTGTTCAACCTAGTCATGGAGCCACTCACCACTTTACTGCAAGCATCTAATGTACAATTTCACATGTACGCTGACGACACCCAACTCTACCTCAAAATACAATCCCCTGAAGACATCATTTTACTCAACTCAACGCTTAAGAAGACCCAGACATGACTGGCCGAGAATCCCTTCAAACTTAACACTCTAAAAACGGAATTCCTTCTTATTTCACCTCCCACTAAAATCTCTATCACTCAGACTTGGCTTAAACACCTAACTGCACTCAACGTCCAACCTACCATCGTGGATTCAGCGAAATCTTTAGGCGTAACCCTTGACGCTAATCTCAATATGCAACATCATATCAGTATGGCAACTAAGGGAGCTAATTTCCAACTCAATACTCTGAGGAAGCTTAAACCCTTCCTCCAGCCAAGGACTTCCAAACCGGAGTACAAGCGCTAGTCATTCCTCGGATAGACTATGGAAGCGCCACCCTCTGTGGTCTCCCCCTCTCAGCTACTGCACAACTAAGAGCCTCTATGAATGCTGCAGCGAGACTTATCACCGGATCAAAAAAACGCTCGCACATTTCCCCTGACTTAAAATCCCTGAACTGGCTGCTTTTCGAAGCTAGAATCCATCTCAAAAATCGCTTGCATGACTCACATGGCTGTACACCACAACTCACCCAGCTACCTCACCCAGAAGCTGACAATTTGAGGTGGCTCAAGAGCCACTAGAAGCATAAAAAATCTTCTTCTGAAACCTCAAAAACTTATAAACGCTCCTTCTCAGGAATGGCACCCAGGATCTGGAATGCCCACTCTCCAGAAACCAGACTTATCTCCTCTACTTCATTCTTCAAAAAAGAAGTAAAAGCGATCATCATGGCTAAATTCACCTGAACAATTGCCTTGGATCTACAGAGACTCTTCAGTTATCCTCTTACAATATGTCTTGTCTGATCTAATATGTTCCTTTGATCGCTATTTTATTTGCTCTCCATTGATAACCTAGAGACATTCCGCTCACAATAACCCCGATAATCACTCGCCCGTTTTTCTTATTCAATGTATTTGTAAAGCGCTCTGATATCTGCAACGATCTTGTTCGCGCTATATAAAACTTTCAAAATAAATAAATAAATAAGTAACAAAAGGATCCCTGTGACAAAAGAAATACCCTCTGAGCGACCAACATAAAATATAATTCTGTTATCTACATGATACATGGTGTGCTTTAGCAGACCCAATAACTTTCTATCCTAATTTATGATGAATCAAAGGTGTGACTACAAAGTTCAGATCTCTCCAGCAAGGGCATTAACCAATAGATTTATCTTACCGTTATAATCCCCTGAAAATTGTGGAGCACTCAAAGATCTTTGCAGCAGGGGACTTAAGCCCATAAAATATATTAAAATTAGTATGTTTAGGAGCAATTGTGTGAGTGAGAACAGATGTACCCACTTATTTGTCTTTGTTGACAATTTATTTGCAGTTTTTTGTTTTTGAAGATTCTAAACTTTTACTATCAAACTCGGATTCTCATTACTCCGTGTCTCGTGACTCCACCCCTTTTTTGCTGCCACGCATGCAACCCAAATCTTTTGGATTACCAAGTAACTTTTTCCACTTGAAGCATTGATAACAAAAGATGAAATAGATCATGTATTCCCTTTTCTATTTTCATTTGATCATACAGTGGCTTGAAGCAGATGCTGTTAGAGCGTGGTATATAAATTCTGTCAATCGGAAAAGTTTCCAGATTTGCTGATGGCTTAAAACTGTGATTGCCAGGGCTGGCTTTTGGCATGAGCGAGCTGGGCTAAGACTCAGGGCGCTAATTTTCAGAGGGGAAAAGGTGTCCCTTCCTGCACATAAACAATAATGATGATTTGTTACTTCTATGTGTGCTTCGTTCTGTAGCACACACAGAAGTAGTAAATCACAATTTTTCAATTATTGTTTATGTGCAAGGGGACACCTTCCTGCACACAAACAATCGTTATTGGCGTTTTGATCTTTCAATGTATGTTGCAGAACGCAGAACACATAGAAAAAGTTAAAATGAAGAGAAATAAAAGTATTTGTCCTTGTTGCGCCATTCTAACACCTTCTATTGCATAGTGTTGGTTTTTGAAGCAGATTTACACATCCTTGTAAATGTAGGGCAGCATCAAAAAGCAATTGGTGTTGGGGTGGGATGCTCACAGCAACACCCATTGCACACCCTTTTCACGCCAAAAATTGCAGGAAAGGGTACCATATTTAAAAGCAGCGTTAAGCCACAATAAGTGGCTTAATGCCACTTTGTAAATGGGGAGCAGGGCATTGCGCAATCCCCTGTGGCTTAATCCCCTTGTAAACATGCCCCTTGGAACCAGTCTGACGGAGCTACGTTGTGGGTGATTCAGGTTAGCTGGGGGAGGTGTTTAAAGGAAAGTCGCTGATCTGATGTAGCCAGCTGGAGACTGGCCTATGAAAAGGGGCTGATGACTCATTTTACTCATCCGCAATTATGAGGACGGCAAAAATCTTCCTGCCAGGGCGCTACTGGAGTAAGGACTAATCTGGTAACTGCTCACCACATATCATTAATATGTTCGCATGTCTAAGTGTGCTGGCGTTTATGTGACACACACCAAGTTGGGGAATAACACATATCAATAGGAGGGGCGGGGTGGTGGCGAGATAGTGGGTTTTGAAGCCAATTGAATGATCTAAGGTAGATGGCAAATAAGTGATGTGTGTAGAATTTGTGTGGAATACTGTAGTAACATGCAGACATGTGGACTGCATGCATGCCAACATTTTGGAAAAGGGACGTGGGAGATTTTTTTCAAATAATCGGAAGAATGTATTTCTTTTACTAACTTTTGTCATGGCCTGCATCGGGTCTACTGACATGTATGGTTCCTGCAAGTGTGCTGCTGCAGGAGCCATTATGAGTAATGCAAATATATGTTTTTTTCTTACCATTCAGGAGCACAGAGATCTCGCTATGAAAGGCAGAGAAAGCGTGACAAAAATGTTGTGCACTTGTATGCAGGAGCAGATTACTCACTGTGCACAGTCCGGGTCACGCAAGACCAGTCCCTGCAAGTTGAAGCCTTACAAGGAATCAGATTTTGACATGCAGGAATCGGGAGGCGGGAGACTAGCCTTGAAATGAGAAGGCTCTGGCCTGAATCGGAAGGTGGGAGATTAGCCTTGAAATCAGTAGGCTCTGGCCTAAATCGGGAGGCTGGAGACTAGCCTTGAAATCAGTAGGCTTCGGCTTGAATCGGGAGGCGGGAGACTAGCCTTGAAATCAGAAGGCTCTGGCCTGAATCGGGAGGCCGGAGACTAGCCTTGAAATCAGAAGGCTCTGGCCTGAATCGGAAGGTGGGAGACTAGCCTTGAAATCATTAGGCTCTGGCCTGAACCGGGAGGCTGGAGACTAGCCTTGAAATCAGAAGGCTCCGGCTTGATTCGGGAGGCGGGAGACTAGCCTTGAAATCAGAAGGATCTGGCCTGAATCGGGAGGTGGGAGACTAGCCTTGAAATCAGAAGGCTCCGGCCTGATTCGGGAGGGGTGGCATGTGTAATGTCTGGTCTTCCCCCTTCAAGTACACACGGAGCCTGTGTAGTGGTAACAGGTATTTATTCAAATTCAAATACAATTCTTCTGAGCAAGGGCGCCGAGCGTCTATCTGTGCCTAGCTCCGGTCGCCAACCTTGATTCCCGTTTCGCGCCTTCGTTGCCTCCCGTTCTGCGCATGCGCGCGCTCCTGACGCTCCGGTCTATGACGTGACGCGTCATCGCGCTCGCGTCATAGACTAGAGCGCACACCACATATCTCCCCCCTTTTTATATGAACAAAATAACAATTCCCCCCCATCAAGCTGGGTGTCCGGTGGACAAAGTCATAGTCTATGGGGGGCGCAGGGTCAGGCCCCTCCCTACTGTCCATCCATCACAAAGTCCCTGTATCGCAAGGGCGCCATGACAGGCCTGCCACTGCGAGTGTGTCTTACCGGCATGTTCTCCTTCACATCAGACTCGCACCGTGATTTCTCCCCATCACTCGAATCTTCTCTCTGTGTTGCGATCGCTGGTGCCTCTTCTCTTACCGTAGGCCCTTGATTGGGTGTATCTACCTCGTTGTCTACTTCTGCTCCTTCCCACTGGTCCGCCACATTTTGCTCTGGTTGTGGCATTGCTACTGGGCTGTTTATCAGTGTCTCTTCCTCTTCTGCCTTGGGCCACCTTATTATCTTGTTAACTCTGGCCATGCGGTCTTGCGACCACACCTTTCCGTCGCTAAGGAGTGCCGCTCTGCCTCGCACCTCCTTGACCTGTAGTGGCTGGCTAAACTTGCTTTCGCCTTTCCTTTGCATGGTAGGGAGTTTGACCCTGACCCACTCCCCTTCTTCCAGACTTGTCTCCTTTACATTACGTCGGTTATTGTAGTGGGCGGCGTAGATCTTCTGGGCCTTCTCCAAGTTGTGCTGCACCACTGCAGGAGACCACTTGCTGGTGATGGTCTTTTCCCTCCACACTACATTGTCACGTGTGAATGGATATCTGCCTCTTAGTACCTGGAAGGGGCTGTACCCCACGGCCGTGGGGGTGATTCTGTAGGCCCACAGCATACTCATCACTTCCGTCTCCCAGTCCTTACCCTGCGAGATAGCAGCCTGAATGGATCCCATTAACACGCGGTTAAACCGCTCCACCTGACCGTTGCAGGCCGGATGGTACACAGCTGTGTGCCTCGATTCAATCCCGTTCCTTCTCATGAACCGGACCCATTTATCCGATACAAACTGTGGACCATTGTCACTGAGGATAGATTTTGGTATGCCCTCCCTCAGGAAGACCGATGATAGAAATTTCAGGATGGTGTCCGTTTCCATGGACTCCTGTATGTCCACTTCAGGCCACTTGGAGTACTTGTCCATGATGACACATATGTATTTGTTCACTCCTCTGCTGTCCAGGATGGGCCCTAAAATGTCTATGGCCACATTTTCCCAGGGGCCTTGAGGGGTGTCGAACTTCCCTAGTGCCGGTCTGAGGGGGCGTAACACTTTGTCTGCTCCTTGGCACTGTCCACACTCTCTCACTTGTCTTTCTATTTGTGCGTCCATCCCCGGCCACCAGTACATCATCTTGACTCTTGCCTTGGTTTTTACTATGCCCAAATGACCCTCATGTAGTTGCTCCAACAGTTTGGGTATAAGGGACTCCGGGGGCACGACCCTCTCACCTCTATACAAGAATATACCAGAATCACTGACGGACAGTTCTTCCCTTATTTCGAAGAACCTCCGCACTCCTTCTGCAAGCATTTTTTTGTTCGGCCAGCCGGCGGTGAGGTGCTTTTTCACCTCCATCTTCTCTTCGTCCCTATCGTAGGCAGCCTTCCACTCCTGAGCGCTGATCGTAGTCTCGTGGTCCTCCATGCTGGCCACCATCTCTTCGCTGTCCTGGCCATCTTCCGGCGCTTTTTCCATGGCCGCAGCCCTGCTGAGGTAATCCGCAACCCTGTTTTGTGTCCCAGGCAGATACTCCACATCATATGTGTAGTCCAGCAGTTTCAAGGTCATCTTTGCTATTCTCGGGGTCGCCGTATCATGCCCCGAGGAAGTCAGAACTTTCACCAGCGGCTTGTGATCTGTCTGGAGTTTAAATCTGGTGCCCCAAATAAACTGGCGAAACTTGTTCATTGCCCAGGTGACCGCCAGCATCTCCTTCTCGATCACACTGTACCTCTGTTCAGTTGGGGACAGTGCCCGGGATGCGAAACTGATTGTCTCCGTAGACCCATCTTCTCTCACTTGTGCCAAGACCGCTCCCAAACCTTTGTCGCTCGCGTCCGTGGTTACTATGGACTTGCCATCGGGCACGAATCCTTGCAGTGGGATAGCCTGGCTGATGCAATCCTTGACGGTGTCAAATTCCAGTTGGGCTTCCGCATCCCATTCAAATTTGGTCTTTTCCCTGGTTAGTTGCCTCAATTTGTGTGTTCGGGTGGCGAAGTGCCTCACGAATTTACTGTAAAACTCAGCCATTCCCAGGAATGACCGCACTTCTTCCTTCGAGCATGGGGCCTTGGCTTTCTTGATGGCTTCCACATTCTGTGCCTTCGGAGTGATCCCATGCGTCCCTATTTCGTGGCCCAAGTACGTCACGGCCTGTGTTCCAATCCGGCACTTGCTCCATTCCGCCGTCATGCCCTTGTCCTGCAGCACCCCAAGGACTCTGTGCAGCTTTTTGTCGTGATCACCTTTGGATGAGCCCATCACCAGGATGTCATCTTGAAAATACTGCACCCCCGATATGTCCTTGAACAGTCTATGCATGAGCTTCTGAAACACAGCCGCAGCGGAAGCTAGGCCAAAGGGCATTCTCCGGAATTGGTAACAACCGAATGGTGTTATGAAGGCCGTGTACCTCCTGCTTGCCGGGTGGAGCTCAATCTGGTAGTACGCTGACGTGAGGTCTATTGTGGTGAAATGGGTAACGCCTTTTGTTTTCGCCAACATCTCCTCTATTCTGGGGAGCGGAAACCTCTCCACTATGAGATTTTTATTGAGTTCCCGAAGGTCCACGCAGAGGCGGACCTTGCCGTTTGGCTTCCTGACCACAACCAAGGGCGAGAGCCACTCTGCACTGTCCACCGGCTCAATGATGCCCTGATCCTCCAGTCTCGTCAATTCTTGATGTACCAGATCGCTCGTGGAGATGGGTATGTTCCGAACTTTGTGCACCACGGGCACAGCTCCTTCCTTGAGGATCATTTTGTGTACAAATTTGTCCAATTTGCCCACTGTGCCCTCGAAGACTTTCGGGTATGCTGATCTCCAATCTTCGTCTCGGTCAAGGGGCCATTCATCTGTCAAAAGTATCTGCTCCTTCCCCCCAGGGTTGAGGATGATGCCCAGGTCTCCTGCGTCTCTCCATCCCAGCACAGATGGGCCTTTTTCCGCCACGTACAGGGTGCACGTGGCCGTCCTTCCTCTGAATTCAAATTCAAAGTCCCGGCACCCCACTAATGGGATGGCGTTCTCCGTGTATGATATGGGCCTGATGTCTGGAGGCCATAGGTCTGGCCCCACAACTGGAGCGAAGTCCTCTTCCCAGATGGACTTCTGCACGATGGTCCAGGGAGATCCTGAGTCCACTGCCACGTGTACTTTCACCCCTCCAATGAGCATGTCCGTGCGGGGTTTGTCGCTTCTCTTTCCCGCCACCTCCAGCACTTGGTCCTCGATGCACAACACCAAATCCCCATCGTCCACTTCATCTTCCCCGCTCACGTCTACGGCTGCTGCTTCTACGCACTTGACTGAGGATTTCGACCCTTTCTTCCGGCATACCTTTTCGAAATGTCCGGTCAAACCGCAGAACGCGCACCTGGCGCGGAAGGCGGGACATCTTTGGTCCTGAGCCGAGTGCGCCGTGCTGCCGCACCTGTAGCACGCGAATTTGCTGCTGGGGTTGGAGCGACTCGTCTGCTTTCCCGCTCCTCTGTTGTCTTTCCGCATCTCTCCGTACCTGCCCTTCGGGTTGCTGGGGTGGGGTACCTCGTCGATCTTATTAATCATTTGCCTCGGCACACTCTCTCTTTTCGCTGCATCTGCTCCTCGTTTGGACATCTCTGCTTTCTTGACCATCGCCACCACCTCCTTGAGAGTGGTTTCATTCATTGCCCATAACTTATCTTGAACGGCTCTGCAGGTCGTGTGCATCACGATCTGGTCTTTTATGTATTCGTCTTGGAGGGCACCATACCGACACGTGATGGCCAAACGTCGTAGAGCTGCCACATAATCATCCACGGATTCGCCCACCTCTTGTTTTCTCTGCTGAAAGTTGTAGCGATCTATGGAGACGCATACTGCTGGACGGTAGTGGCTGTCCAGATCATCGATTGCATTCTTGAAGACATCTACTTCTGCTGCGCCCCTCTCCTTGGGTACTAGATTCTTGAACACCCTCACCCCTTCTGGGCCTAAATTGTGGAGCAGCAATCTCTTCTTTCTTGCCGGGGTGTATTCCGCTTCGCCTTCGTCTTCCAGGGCTTCTATGTAGTTTAGGAAGTATTCTTTCCAGTCTTCCCATTTTAACTGCGGCTCCCCCGGCCTGGGTAGAAACGGTACCGGTGCCATCAAGGCTGAGGCTTGATTTGCCATTCTTGCTTCACCTCTGGGGTTCTCCTCCTGTGCGCCTGACTGGTTGAATCCCCTGGATGTTCCCGCACTTCCCGCTGCGTCCCCTTGACTCCTGGGGCTGCCTGGGGTACTGTCCCTTATGGGCGGTGTGGGGTTATCTTCCTGTGTCTCTACCTCTGATTTAGGGGTGAAGCTCTTGGCTGCCAGGGTGCTGGCTAGGAGTTCTGTACTTTGGACAGCACTGACCTGGTGAGTTGACCTGTTCCCTGGTCTTTCTCGCGGTTCCTGCGCTGCTGCCACGCCCTGTGCTCTTGCTGGTCGTTGTCCTGTCCCTTTGGCTGATGTGGGACTGTTAGGGGGGTGTAGATCCAGTTCTGTGTGCACGTGGATGTTCTAGATCCCAGCCTCGTCGCCAATGTAATGTCTGGTCTTCCCCCTTCAAGTACACACGGAGCCTGTGTAGTGGTAACAGGTATTTATTCAAATTCAAATACAATTCTTCTGAGCAAGGGCGCCGAGCGTCTATCTGTGCCTAGCTCCGGTCGCCAACCTTGATTCCCGTTTCGCGCCTTCGTTGCCTCCCGTTCTGCGCATGCGCGCGCTCCTGACGCTCCGGTCTATGACGTGACGCGTCATCGCGCTCGCGTCATAGACTAGAGCGCACACCACAGCATGTATGAAACAGTGGCCTTTTGAACATCTAAGGCGGCAGCACCGTAGGTAATAGAGCAAGTCACATAGGCAACAGTCAAAAACGAAAACGTCTCACAAGCAAGCTGAAAACTTGGCAACATTTTGTATCCTCAACTCCAGGGTTGCCACCTTTTCAAGAGTAAAATAGCACCCTTTTGTTGTTGTTTAAAGAGTTTGCAAGAGCCTGGACATGATACTAAATAGGATTTTAAACAAAATTGTATGTGCTTATTTGTTACACGACTTTTCTGGCTTTGTTTACTTTCATTATTAGTCACAGACCATTAACCCCTTCCCTGCGGGGGTAATTCCCCCATAGTGCCGGGGGCGGGGGGGGGGGGGGTGAGCGCGGCGCTGCGGTGCTCGTGATGAGGCCAGCTCATCATGAGTCACAGTGGAGCTGTACTCATGACGAGCTGGTCTCGTCACGACCCCGCCCACTGATTATTTCACCCGCACAGGCGGGGAATCAATCGCGCGGAGCGGAGCCATTATGACGAGAGCAGCTCGTCATGAGCACAGCTCCATTGTGACTCATGACGAGCTGGTCTCGTCATGAGCACCACAGAGGTTAAGCTCCAGAACACATTTAAAACTGCTTTGTATTTATATTTGATTTTTAAAATATGATTGATATGGGCTAAATATACTGGCGTTAGGGCTTTGGGTGATTTTTCTTATTTTTGTACCGGCAGGACATTATAATACCGGTGATGCCGGTAGAAAACCGGCTAGGTGGCAACCCTAAAAATTACTGTTTAATGCTGCTTTGAAGGCACTGGCCCTCACAACCTTTTTTATCAATAATACTTCCAGTGTACTTTTTCTGCCAACCACCCTGGAAAAACTTTCAAACAAGCGACACGACCTCTCATTAGCTCGAAAGGAGTGCCACCAGTGGGACAGGAGCCTGCTCCATATTTACGAGTGAGCATTAAGCAGTCACGTAGCTAGGCCTTGGCCGGCCATGGCAGCCCCTTCATTGGCTGGCTATGGCGGCCTGATCGAGGAGCGGGGGTGCTGGTGATTCTTGCGTCTGCGACGGCTGCAGGTAAGAGCGGGGAAGGGGGGCAGGCCGTCACCCCCAAAACTAATGGGCCGCCACCCCTAGCTAGGCCACTGGAACGAAGCCACTTTTTTTAGCTTAATGCTGCCTCGTAAATATTGTTCCCTTTAACGCAGTTTTATGCGTTAAAGGGGCCTGCAATGGGTGCTGCTGAGGGCATTTCCAGTAACAGCCATGACTTTTTGACATTGCCCCAGATTTACGAGAAATCGTAACTCTAAGGCAGCGTTAAAAATGTATGTCGCTCCAGGGGGCCAAGGGGGTTTAAGGGAGGCACAACGAGGAGAAATATCTTTATTTCTCCTCATGCTCATTTTTCCTTTTTCTATGTGTGCTGCAATTTGCAGCACACATAAAAAGAGGAAAAAGGCTCTTGTGATTGTTTGTGTGCAGAAGGTTTCTCTTCCTGCGCACAAATAATCATCCCTGCAACACAGTCACCCTTGCACTATGGTGCAAAGGTGCCTGCATTGGTGCACGGCAGCCCATTGTGCACCGGTGCAGGGGAAAAGGACAGGAATGCGCCGCATCTGATAGATATGGCGCATTTCTACCCTTTTCTTTTGCCATAGGGCAGTGCAGCTGGAAGGCCGGCGGCACTGCCCTATGGAAAAACCTCATAAATGAGGCCCTTTTGTTTCATAAGAAACCCACTACATCCCTTCTGACAGATAAAGCATTTTCAGCCCTGCATTAACCTGTTACCCTATTCTTCAAGATCATTTCAGCCCGTTCAACAAGACCATTACACTGAGAAGAAGAAGAATTTTAGGCAATGTATTAATGTACCAATCTGGAGTCTTTCAATTACTTTAGGCACACTTTCCAAGAAAAATACATATTTCAAACAATGAAAAATGCTATCAGTCGCTGTAAGAAATCGGGTTACCGGTTGAGGGAGGTGGAAGTATCACTGAGGCAACAACCTCAATCCTTGTCAGGGTGAACCACAAAAGTCACTAAATTAACCAGTGCTTAACCCTCTGGTAACTTGGCACTTAGGCAGTTAGGCTTAACTAAGAGGCAATGTGAAATGTATTTATGCAGCAGACAAACAGTAATAAAGTGAAAACACAACGCAAGAAAAATCCCAAACAAATTTAGAAAAATCGAGCAAATTTAAATAAAGCGATACCAGAATGACAACATTTCAGTCAGTAAAACCAGAGATATGCAATCTAAAAATGTTTTGTTAAAATCACAACTAAAAGCACAAAGCGCCACTTGTGGTCATCTGGTCGCACTTGATTAGGGAAAAGTTACAAGTTCAGGCCGACCGCAATGGAGCGCAGGTCGGATACAGAGACCAGGTTAGTTCTGCTAAAAAGCTACCTCCTCAAGTCTGCAACGAAGAGTTTTGTTTGCATTGGAGGAGGCTGCGAGGAGGAGGCTGAGCAATGCAGATGGTCTTCGTTGTAGCACGAAGAGCAAGTCGGGCCTCGCAGACGATCACAACTGTAGCTCAAAGAGCACCCCAACTCTGTCTAATAAAAGGATCCAGTTTCTAAGAGTCTGCCTCATCATCCTAAGCAGATCGATTTAAATCAAGTTGTTTATCTAGAGCAGAGTTTCCCAAGTTGTGGGTCTCGACCCACTGGTGGGTCGTGAAATGGTTCTGATTAGAGAAGGCTTTACATTTTGTATTTATCTTGTTACATTTGCTGTACTTAGAAACAGGTCAAATCTTAGGCTATGTATTTTGCATATTGCTGCTTATTTTAACATGGGGAATGGTGTTTACTTTTCTTTCTCTGACTGCAAAGTGAGAGTAGTTTTTAGGTCGAGCTCTCTCGACCTATTGTCGTCGAGATGGGCTCTCAAGTGGCACAGACCGGGGCACGAGCGCGATTCAGGACCGTGGACGCGCACACGCGCACATCTCCCGTCCCGCAGGCAAACCAGCATTCAGTTTCACTGCTTACAGTGAGACAAGAGATGGCATACTGTTCACACACAGACGCATGCGCGCGCGCACACACCCACACAGGCACACACGCACACATCCCCTCCCTCTCTGCCCCCCCCTTCCCACTTACCGGGCTATTTCCACGTGTCCCTCTCCCTCCGTGACGGGTCAGTCTCGGAGGTCGGCGTGTCTTCTCCGGCGATTTTCAGCATGCGCGGCTACAGCTGATGCGCACGCTCACGGCACTGCGTCTCGTGCGCCCGCACCACGCTGTTTCGCGCCCGGCGATCCTCAGCTTGTTATAGGACCTGTGCCCTGCTGATGCCCCTTCCAACATCCTGGCACTTTTGGTGAATTTACACTCATGCGGCTCTCCACCTGCCAGCTCTTTCTCGGTTGTAAAAACCCGGCTCTCAGAGCGCCTATCTGAACGCCCTAGCATGTGACTCACTTCCTGAGCACGCACGCCTCGCGACGGAAGTGTGTACACCCCCGAGCTCTCCGCCATTGATCAGCCCCTGCTGACTGTTGCTGCGCCTGTTTACGTGAACTCTGGAAGAATGCACGAGCGGGCAACGAGCTTTGCGCTGCCTCTCGAGGGAAAAGACATTGGGGAATAATGGTATCATTTTCAGGGAGAAGTTGGAGTCAGTGGAAGGATCGGAGAGGTTACTGTGCAATCGAGTGGGTGACGAGCACATACCGATACCCCCACCCCCCTTTTCCCGCCTCGGAGCTCGCGCAGGTTCTGGGTTACACACTCCTCTGATCATGCCATACTGGGGGCACTGAGTCATACAAAGTCCTGGAACAGGCTGCACGTTTAGTCACTCATAGTGTGGTAATGCGGCCGTGTAGAGCTTATGATTCACGGGCTCCGTCCCTCGGAAGGAAGGTGGAAATAAGAGTGTCATCCTTCAGAGGTCGATAAGTAAGTACCCAGGTGGTGGTGAGGTGGGGAGGTAAGGGAAATACTAGTGACTCCCAGGCGTGCCTGTCAGCCCGGGCTGACACGTCTTCGCGGGCTGGCAATGTAATTGCAGCCGCACCCGAGTACTTAACAGGTCTGTAAAAGACCATTTAGTTGTAAATGAGGCTTTTATTTCGTGGTCACCCCTTCTCACAGCCACTTTGTCGTGGTTGGAAGAATTAGCCCCCCCCACCCGAAATATTTTCAGCCCCTCCCCTCCCCCCCCCGAAATTTGGCTCTAGTTGCCCGCCTGGTGACTCCTCTATTTCTGCACTTCCAGGCGAAGGTGACGTCACTCTGTATTAACCTCTTTCACTATCTGCAGAGCAATCTACAAAGTTGTCACAAAATATACCACCTAACTAGCAGATGTGCGAACACTTAACATAGATATGTTAACTATTTCTAAACTGTAAAAAGAAAATAAAGGAGGGTGTGGGTTATGAAATGAGACCTAACTTAGTACTTTGATTTGATTATTAAAACTCTGTTGTACCTATCTGACTGTCACATCCCAAGGCTTGTCATCACTGCTACTGGGCGTTATATCACGACCACCAGTGCTCCACCACCGCTTTCTGCGTCATCATCTCCCTAGCTCGATGGTTCCCGCGCCTTGGTCCTGAGGTGCTGTGCCTTTCCCAAACGTCTCTAGGCCAGACCTAATAAAAAAAACCTCAAACGAACCATTGTATCCAGTAGAAACTATTTATAGCAGGTCAAGTGGAATTTACACCAGAATGGAACTTTCCAAAGATTTGCTTTATGAAACTTGTACGTGCACATACACATTTGATTGTACCTGCGCAGTTGTTAGAAAAGACTCTCTCTGGGAGGAGTCTTGAATTAATTATTCAGGTGCATTCCAGTTAATCGATTTTCGCCCACTTTAACCTTCCATACCGAGACCAGACATATACAAAGCATTAGGGGCGCTAGAACTAGGGGTGATGAAGATGAGGCAGCGCCCCGAATGACCTTAAAGGTCAGTCAGACAATAAGCAATGGAAGGCCTTTGAAGTATGTTTCTTCCGGTAGCATTAGCAGTGCTTTCATCGCCAAATTGTGAAGAATTAGACTTCTTTTTACAAACTGCTGCTAACTATTTTAACTCAAAGATTTATATAACTTTCAACTTCAACGTACTGGCACTCTGCCTGTGAGAGAGTGCTGCTTTCAGCTGTTTGATGCTTTTTTTCAGACAATTTGTGTATTTTACACCATATCAACATCAGACACAAAGTTCAATAACTAGGTCTCAGTTGAAACGATGTTGCCAAAACTGACTACTTGTGTGCGGTTTTCCAAAGACTTGTACAAAGTCGTGTTGCCAACAAAGTGATTGAGGAGACAGGCAAGGGAGAAACATGTGAATGTTACACTTTAGGCCCTGGTTATTCTGGCAAAAACAGCAGATTATCATGTCTGCTGCGGGTTTCGTGTTCAGCCTTTAAGTCCCAATTGCTGTCACTCAGTTCAGCGCTGTGGCTGATTGTATCTCGCTCATGACAGCTGTTTAAAGAGTTAGTCATTCAAAATTTCACAATGAAGCACTGCAAACAGGAGGCCCTCTGGAAAGATAGGAGACAGTTATAAGCCCGTTGAACCTTTCCATATGGATGGTCTGAACGTTTCCTCGCACTACTGGTTTAAACATTCGCCTTGAGGTGAGCACTTGTAGCAATTTACTGTTAAAGTATGTTAGTCAACAAACTGGCTTGTGTGTACCACAGTTAATAAGCCCTGTTCCTATTTGTTTATATAAAATTCGTATTACTCTGTATATAACATCCTATCTGCAGTGTGTTTTATACATCAGTTGTCATACTACATGTAGACCTCTTTGTGATAGATATATACATATATACATACACACACGCACACATACATATAATCAGTTTACATACTCCACTAAATATATATCCATCGTATGTCCTCCGAACATAGGAGCCCCCAACCCTTCAGGGCAGGGGCCTGAATATATGTATATATATAATCAGTTTACATACTCCACTAAAGGCGCACTACAAAAAGGAGCAGCAAGTAATACATATGCAAAAGAAACAGTTGATGGGCGGAATGCTGGACAATGCAAACATTCACCCCAAGTCACAAACATCTGGGTTAAATCCATCATTCTTTTGCTCACCACACCACCCCAGTTTGGACCCAGCCATATGCAAATCAGTCTTGACCCTGTTCCTTGTGAGCAACGCAGAAACCGGCCCTAGGATGCTTGTTTTGGTCCAAGGAGGACCTGGCTTGGCAGTTCGGTCTGGACTGTTCACAAGAGGCACAGGGTCAACACTGATTTGCATATGGCTGGGTCCAAACTGGGGTGGCATGGTGAGCAAAATAACAATGGATTTAATCCGTCCATCATTGTTTGCGTAGCACATCAAGTAATACAGGCAAGAAAGTCTAAATATTGGACTGGCCCTTGGAAAGGCAGGTGGGTCAGAGGCTGCAAGGGTGAGTTAACAAAAGCTTAAATCGACAGACCTGGGTTGCTCCAAGAGTTGGTTGGATCTAGCCAGAAAGGGGACCTCTTCGTGTTCTAATACAAAACCGAGCTCCCACTTGCGAGGCGCTTCTTCTCGACTCTCCCGCTGTTCCAGGGCATCCTGGGAAAACACAGGTATGTGTCTAATTCTGTATTGTATCTGGCACCTGCCACTCTCCTAGGGAAACCGCCACTTCTGCCACTCTAAACTGCTGGTGCAGGCCCTTTTTGGTTGAATAAAAGGAATCTTTGTACTATTTGTTTCAGAAATTGTCTCAAGGAATCCTCAACTCTAAACAGGGTGGGCGATTCCCAGGTTCATGCCAGGGCTCTGCTGTTATCTGCAGCTGTTGCCTTCTAAAAGGTGAGGTCCTCAAGATCTTTCTTCTGCACAACAGGACTCATTTTGAGGTCTGTGGAGCTGGGGCGTTCCACTGGAGACCTTCACCAAACTCCTTGAGTAAACGTATGGTAAGAAATGGCAAGACTAGTCAGTGAGCAAAAGTTATTGTGCATTCAGGATATGTTTACACACTTTCACCTTTCCGGGTTTTCGCGCTGATCGACGGTTGCCGCTGCAAGGCTTTGAGGAGACGCGAGGGAGGACGCCGAATTGCCGAAAATAGCTGTCTCGCGTCCCCGGTAACTTCTAGCTACTAGCACCCAGCTTCAGGCTTGCTTGAGGAGCTGTGGTGTGCCCTGGGTTCACGGCAAGTTGAGCGGAGCAGAGGCGGAACGTGTGGAGCAGTGAGGACTGCGAGGTGTGTTGCAGCGGCCGAGTTGGGGCTGCATCGGCGTGAGTTGGCGCCTCGCTCCTTGCGCCCCCTTGTACCCCGAGACTATCGCTGCCTACCACATCCACAGCAGACAGCACGGCACGAGCACCCCGGAGCAGCAATGAGGCAGGGGAACAAAGCGATGAGAGCAAGCTGCGTAAGCTGAGTCAATGCTCGCTGCTAGCCCACTGCTAATCAGCCAAAAGCAACGTGAAGCCAAGGGTGAAATTGAGCAGGTCACCTGTATGAGAACCAGAGCACAGGGAGGGGTGATCACTGTACGTCTTTGCACACCACATCCAGCCTAATCAACCTCAAATCAAAAGATAAAGCTTTGAGGCTATCACACCCGGAGCCAAGTGGTACAGAAGACGGAGGCACCTTGGAAGGTCGCACTGACATAACAGCCTCAGAGTCCTCCACGAATCTCCTACTGTGCGCAAAGGACTGCAGGGAAAAGTGAGCACAGCTGCCATTAGAGGCAGCTGCTGAGTGCGTGCCCAGTGAGTCCGTGGAAGCGGCCCAACTAGGTTGGGTGCAGCCTATGGGTCACCAGTGTGCCCTCCTCATAATCTACTTACGCCCATTTAGGCGTACTTGGTAATATCTGATCTCCCTAGCTCACCATCCTATTTTCATCCCAGGATCAATTATCCAACCTGCTGCACATTCATACTGCACCAAGTTGTCAAAAAATTCCCGTCACCAGGTCGAGGTCAGCAGCTGACGCCAATCGAGGTGTAGTTCCAGCAGGGCGATTAACTAACGGTCCCAGCATAACACGTACAAATGAAGCGGGTGCCGCTCGTAGCTGAGTAAAGAGACTGCGACTTTGCCATTCTTGTTTCCTTGCCTGCCGAGCATTGAGGAAAGGTGACATCATTTTCCAGGAGGGAGTGAGGCTGTTCTAACAGGGGCCGGGACTGCGAGACCCAGGGCTCCGCGCAGGATCACCGCAGCGCACCTGGGGTCTCTTCCCGCCCCCTGCTCCTCCTACAAAAACGTACCACTGACGCATAGCGGGACGCGTGTGCGGGATGCCGGACGAAGCCCGGACTAAGGGCGGACAGTCTTAGACAGTCCGAGACAGGCCGTGACTTGACTGGGCATGTCATACTGCCCCTGCTGAATACGACTTGCCCGGCTGCAGTAAGACTGTTTACCCTTGAACATATTCTCATCCTGGCTTCATTTGTATCGTATTTCCTGTGCCCCTTCATATTTTTTGCACGCTAAATTCTGGGTCTTCTATTAAAATAATCGAGGATGCCAAAAAAAATCCCAGTTGCGGGGGGAAATACTATGGACAATTATATGGTACATGTAGTATCAAAGATCAATAATGAAAGGAGACAATCATTAGGCCTAAGTCAATCCCCCAATCTATCTCCCTTAAGCCCACCTCCAAATTCACCGTGGATAGATATACCATCTCAGGATGTGGGAAATGAAATCCCAGATACTGACACACATGATAGTGGGACTTTAAATCAGAGCGTCCTTATAGAACTTGGTCATGACCTAGCCCAGGATAATGATTCTGATTCCCAGATAGATGATATAGAACAAGATCCCCCGTGCAGGAGGGTGAGCAGGTAAATATTGATGATGTAGACCCCCCTGTTCAAGCCCCAGTTACCCGGGCATTTAGAAAGTGTAGAAAACCACAAATACATCATGGTGGATCTCACTCTGGGAGGAAGAGGGCTGTGTCGCCACCGAAAATTAAGGAAAAAAATAGGGGGAAAGGAGAAGATGTTGTGAAGCAAACTGTGGATGAAGAGCTCATATCCAGGATAGCTGAATTGATTGATCTTAAATTTAAAGCTCTAATTAAACCAGTAGTGGCTAAATTAGATAAGCTATCTGCTGACGTAAAGAAACTAGGCGCGGATCAGAAAAAGATAGCGGAAGAGGTGTTTAATATATCAGTCATAGTCACAAATTTAGCTGCCCCTACAAAAGAGCCCCTCGAGTTAGGAACGAAGGGAGGCACAAATAATAATAATATACATGCAAACCCCACGGAGCAGACCCCAATAACAGCGATTAATCACTCACTGACAAGAGAGGTTCAGCCCCTAAACCCTCCAGTATCGACTGTACTAGGTGTAGAAGAAGATACATTACACTTTATAGAAGATGCTTCACCACTAGTGCTGGTATTGGCAAATGCCCCCCCATTAGCAACAGGTCAACCAGAATCCCCCACAGCACTGACAAGTAAGGCCCTGCATTGGTTGTCTGGCAATATGCAGTTGGCCCCTTGGGGGAAACAACAGCTAGCAGGAGACATTAAATCAGCCAGAAGGGTATCCTGGATAGGGCATAATCCAAAAAAATTTAAAGGTGACTGTATAGTTATAAATTTCGTAAACTCCGCCGTATTACCAAATATTCTACCAAACATCCTCCCGCCACAGCGCAGGAGAGGTACCATCGTCCCCCTCACCTTAGAATTTTTTGGTAAAAAACAGCGTAGTATGACATACCCCAAGCCAAATTATACCCACACTAGGCCAATATGGCCAGGAACAACAAATGGCTGGGGCCATGACGCCCTAACTAACAACTGGGGGTATAGTTTGGACAGATGGGATTGTCCTAAACAGATACACCAACAAGAACATCAATACCCTAGCCACTTTAATAACCGGTTTAACATCCCTATTTCCAACAGGTTTGATGTCTTTTATGATGAGGGTGGGTTGGAAGGGGTGGAATGACTACCTGATACACTATTAAACCCTGCCCACAATGATCGTCTGCAAGGAGATGCAGGATTAGGAATAGACATCCAAGTCCATGAATTGCAAGGTAGTAACGCTGTGATGTTGGGTTTTTTGAACCAGACAACTGATTCAACTAGTTCACACAATGTTATAAATCCTGTCCCTATTCTAGCTCCTACTAGGTATAATCCTGCGGAAGCGCGGGTATGCTGCAGTATAGGTCCAATGCCCCCTATTTCAGATGAACATGAGAATGTTGACATAACACAATGTGAAACACAAATATGTAATGAAAGTTTAATATCTTGGAACATAGCCGGGCTCCTTGACAAATTGAGTGATAATGGCTGGCTATCTTTTGTTAAGAAATATGCGATAATATGTCTCCAAGAAACCTGGGGGGTGGAAAAAAAGTACATATTGAGGGCTACCAAAGTTTTTTAATCCCTGCAGTTCCATCAGCTAGTGGTAGAGCAAAAGGGGGTTTGGCAATTTTTGTTAACTTAACTCTTATATGCCATAAAGTAGAACACTACTCTGGTAACAGAAATATTCAGGATTTAGAGCTCAAGAGGGGTAAAACAAAGCTCATATTGATCAACTTTTATAACGCAGTGAATCAGTCTGGTGATTGTAATATTGAGTTTTTACGTGATTTCCTAAGGGAAAACGTTGGATCTCTGCCTCGCCAAAAAATAATAGTAGGTGATTTTAACACACATCTATGTGGGAACCCTAGCATGACAACTGTTGGTCAACTGGGATGTAATAGTATGGAAGGAATTCATTTTGATCATTCGCGGCGTGGAACAGAACTAAACGCGCTTATGAATGAAAATAATTTCTTCACAGCAATGTCCACAGTAACGGATCGAACTCTCTTCCCTATTCCCACATTTAAAGGTCACGCAACAGGAACATACATAGATCATATTTTACTTTCGGCAGATTTTGTTAATATTGTTCAGGATTTCTCCATTCAATTGAGCATTTATAGCGACCACAACCCCATATGCATTAAAATGGGGGAGAATACATTTGAAAAACGCAATCCACGTGTGGATCGTGGTTCTATAAAATGTATTAACGGAAAGCGACGCTTAAAATGGTCAATGGTGGATTGTGAAAACTTTTATTCCTCTATTAATAATATGTGTAGCCTTGAATTATCAGTATGTACATCTCCTGTATCAGCGCCACAACAAATCTTAGCATCTTTTAAGGAGGTTGCCAAAAAGGTAGAGTCACTGTTAACGGTACCAATCAAAGGGAAAGTAAATCCAAGTAATAACCCAAAATGGTTTGATAGTGATTGTTCCAAGGCCAGTCGCGAGCTTAAGAAAGCACTAAAAATAAAACCTAGAGATTCAATGCTTATTAAGGATATGGGGTCTAGGTATAAGAAGTCCCTCGCTAACCGCAAGAGAGTGGTAAAAAATAGCGTATGGGAGACATTGTTAGATCCTGAAACACTGAAAAACAGCTCGAAGTCTTGGGACATTATTAACAAACCTTTATTTGATCTTTCTAGTAATCCCAATGTGGGTACTAACATCCCAGAGGAAGAATGGATTAACCATTTTAGCTCTATTTTTAAAAATAATGAGTTGCAGGCTAATTGACCTTAGAGAAAATTTGTTGCTCTTCTCAATTGATGAGGTAGTAAAGGGAATCGAAGGGCTGTCAAATAATAAGGCCCCAGGGCCGGATGGTCTTCCACCAGATCTTTTTAAATCTCGTATAGCACTTTGGGCACCAGTTCTCACAGCGGTAATTAACGCGGCTGTGTCCTGTGGATGTCCAAAGTCATGGGGGGTATCTACCATCGTGCCAGTGTTCAAGAAAGGAGACCGTAATAGCCCCCTCTGCTATAGGCCAATATCCTTAATAAACTCTGTTGCCAAAGTTGTGGGAGGAGTAATTTTGAACAGATTGGTCACATGGTCAGAGGAAAATAAAATAATATCCCCAATCCAATATGGATTCAGGCCTGGTCACTCTACAATTTCCCAATGTTTAAATTTATACCTAATCATGGGGAAGTACACTAAGGCCCGACAAGGAACAATCCACATGGCGTTCATGGCGTTCATAACTCTCCTAGGGAAACCGCCACTTCTGCCACTCTAAACTGCTGGTGCAGGCCCTTTTTGGTTGAATAAAAGGAATCTTTGTACTATTTGTTTCAGAAATTGTCTCAAGGAATCCTCAACTCTAAACAGGGTGGGCGATTCCCAGGTTCATGCCAGGGCTCTGCTGTTATCTGCAGCTGTTGCCTTCTAAAAGGTGAGGTCCTCAAGATCTTTCTTCTGCACAACAGGACTAATTTTGAGGTCTGTGGAGCTGGGGCGTTCCACTGGAGACCTTCACCAAACTCCTTGAGTAAACGTATGGTAAGAAATGGCAAGACTAGTCAGTGAGCAAAAGTTATTGTGCATTCAGGATATGTTTACACACTTTCACCTTTCCTGGACCACTTACTCTGGGCTGTGGAACGTTCACACCACTGAACTGTTGTCTCTGCAAGCTTGCTACAGTGCCAGGGGTTGGCTCCACAGAAAAAGGAAGGGATTGTGGGCCATGCAGCAGCCAGTGACTGCAGCTTGAAGGGGCAGTCTCCCGCGAACAAACCCAACATTGAAACACGAACCAAGTTTCCTGTGTCCTGCCAGGCTCTCTAGACACCCTCATCAAGGTTTTTATGGAGCTCCTGTGTTTACATCTGACACTTTTTTTATCTTGAGTGGGTCTTTTTCCTGCTTTCAGAGGAGGGTGTCATTCAGTTCGCACTTGAGCTTCAGTTGCAGGCACTATATATGCCTTTATGCAGGATTTGATCATTTTATTTGAAATTTGACTTACGGTGTCACCATCTAACACTCACATTGTGCACTTAAGCAAGCTTCTATTCTGAAGGGAACACCAAAGGGTACAAGGACAAGACACAGATGGAAAGGGGAGGTTTGTAAAGACCTCTATTTACATGGGCATTTCTTTGATCAATCTGGTTACAAATCCTTATTAATTAAACTTTCTGCCACTTTGCGAAATGTACTCGGAGGGAGTCTGGCATCTTCCCCTTAGGTCCTCAGTCTCCACCATAACCAGTCTACGGGCGCCCAAATATGATAGTCACACAGACAGCAACAATGAGAGCCAAGAGAACTCCCTCTGAATGTGATCTAGTTCCTGGTGATTGTGCATCCCTCTAGGCCAGCTGAAGGTGCATCACTCCTTCACATGACCTCCCCTTCCATCAGAGTCAGAGATCACACTGTCTAAATTGAATAATTTCAGATCATCTTCAAGTTCACGGTCCCGTCGGGGCTAAGGAGATCCGCACACCACATGAGGCAGACTCCATATTGACAAGCTCATGGCAAGACACCTAACTTAGAGAATATTTACCATCAAAATTCTTATATTTCTCCAATGCGCTTGCCCCTGGATTCTTCATTGCCAATAATTGCATCTCTTCCCACTCCTTTTTTCCCGATCAACCATCAATCATATCAACATAGTCCTTCTCCATCAATTATCCTAGATATTCAGCTACACATCTAAGCCTTCCACCATTCTGGGAGTTGGGGGGAGGGGGGTTTCTGCGTCACTTCCTATATCATGGAACTTCAAAGTTTACTCTTTTCCAGACAGGACACAACTCTGCCCGCTTTGTTAGTGCAGGTGGCAGAGACATTTTGTATCAGAGCCAGGGTGCAACCTACAATCCAGAATCGTGCATGCACTAAGGGCCAGCTACTGCAGGGCGCACGTGTCCCCGGGCACGTGCCCTTCGGTCAGAGTTCAAGTGGCATTTCCAGAGGCCTCTGCAAACACAGAGAACAAAGGCTGCACCCTGCTGCAGTCCCCCATCGTAAATGTACAGATGAAGGGCGCTGTGCCAAAGCCTATGATGCCGCGGTTTTTAGGTCTCGCCTATTCTATCACGTAAGTGATAAATAGACGTGAGTATAGAGGCTCAACCAAGCTCTGAAACCATCGCGGATTTTGTCGAGTGCATGTGCTTGTGCACACGCTTGCCCGAGCCGCCTGCCTCCGAGAGCTTCACTTCAAAGGGCTCACTCCCCCGCAGCCTACTTCACACTTTTCACGGCCGCCAGGCCGTGTCTCCCATTCCTCCCCCCCCCCCCCTCCCCACAGCAATGCCAAGAGCTTGTTCCTTTACTGCTTGCTGTCTTTGTCCTGACTTCTTGAGTGTGCTTAGTGGAACCTTCACAATTCTTTTTATATGTTTTTCAGTGGGTAGGTTTTCATGTACGGTTACTTGTCCAGACACCAGTGCCACTCCGAGAGCAGCTTCTAGGGAGTTAGCGCTGTAACTGCGAAATAAAGTGCTTGAATGGAGGATGCGGCTGCGCTCCGATAAGGCAGCTTCTGCGTTTATAGCGTCCATCGTTGGTCCCCAGTGTATTCTCTTGCAGACTTTCAGAACGATCTTAAATATTTTCTTATGATTTAAAGCTGATTGACATTGTGTATGTTTCACAGTTTTTACTGCTCTTCCGAGAAGTTCTTCCTTAATATTTGCCCCTCATTTTAATGTTAACATTTTGAAATATGTTGTTAAGAATAACTATACGTCCACCTTTTTGGTTTTGTATATGCATAGATGTCATGGGGCCATGTGCTGCATGAATAACTAGAGATAGTTGTGTGTGTGTGTGGTGTTTTTTTTTTTAATCCGCTTTAAACCAAGAGCAATTGATTTTCCAAAAATATACACTTCGTATATTTACTTAGGCTTTCAGCATGCCCTCCGTATTGATTGGTCTGCAGCAGTCATTCATATTTTGCTTCCTCCCACTACAGCATACTGCATAGGGTGAGGCCACTGCAGCTATTGTTCCCTTGTGTGCAGCTGGCGACATTCAGCCGAAGCACAGTTTTTGTCAGCAACACAAAGTAATTCCCTTCACTGCTAGGGCGGGTGGGCAAGTGGCCCTGTGTTAAAAAAATGTTTACTTTTATTTTTGTAAATGTTTTTTTTTAGAAAGGCAGGGAATAAACAGTGGCAAAGCCGGGCCAAATTATTGGCTTTCCTAATGCATGTTTTTAAATGTAATTGGCAGCATTTGGAATAATGTTTTTTTTGGGGGGGGGTTTTGAACACATTACTAAGGTAAAAAAACAACTTTACAAGTCATAAAATGCATTGGGCTTTTGGTTATAGATCAGAACTGAGTCCAAGTCAAATGTAAGCAACATGGGCAGCAATGTGGTGTGTCTGTGTGGCTTTTTTTGGTTGTAAACCGGTCATGGCCTTTATACTGGATTTCATGGCTTCTCGGCTTTTAAAGTTTTGCCTCCCTGCAGCGGCCCATGTGAGTGAAATGCTTCCCTTGTTCTGTACTGTCTTGCTGCGTCCTGTCATAACCCCACTGTAGGGTTCCTGCCAGCTCTCAGTCAGATGATCACATCAGTGTGCGTAAAAACACGCTGAGCTCTGCAGAGATCTGGTTACTTAACATAAATTAAGCTCCACGGCTCCTGCGGGTTAACAGATTAGTACAGCAAAATCAGCTTATTGACTGCAAGCACATCAAAATGCAGCTCACGGGGTAGAGTACATGATTTGTTAAAGTCACGCCTGTCAAACTCGAATAAAAAAGTTTCAGACTTTTCAAAGGATACTCTATATAGATGAATGGACAGGAAAAAGCGGGTGACGCCCGCAAAATGCAGGTGAGTTGATAAGTATGTTTGTATGTTTTTCCTAGATACTGATATTGGATAGTTACGTCTCAATTTCAGGTGAACAGTAGTTCCAGTAGTAGCCGTAAACAACACACAATGAAGAGACGAAATAATATGGCACCTTTTAGCAAGTACATAGCTGAAAAACCTCTGTCCGTCACACTGTATTTGCCTGTGTCATCAGGTGCCCATTAAGTCCCTTGAGGCAGTATGCCACAGGGAGTCTTCATTTTAGTGTCCCTGTGGAGTCACATGGGCAGTTGTTGGCCACCTTTTTATTTATAATAAATGTATCTTAGTTTCTTAATCATAAAATCAATTAAATTTAAAATCAATACGCAGTTTTCTGTTGGAGAGAAATGTGAAAATCTGTTTTGAAGCCCTTTGTAGAAAGGCCTGTGGGCAGCAGTGTTCATTGGCCAGAAGTTCACACTGACGTGGGTGCCACTTCAAAGGCTAGGATTATGCCAACCCCTTTATAAAACTTAATTCCATTTGGCGGAGTAATGCAGCCCTGGCAAGAAGTTTCAGGAGCAACTGGCTCACAGTCTTCTAAGACACATGATAGCAGTGGTTTGTAAAAATTTCACTTTGGATTTTGTCAGCTTGTTAAGAAGGATGTATTAAATTGTTGCAGGACTTCACGTAGTCAGCGGAGCTTGCATCCCTGCCCTCCATTGTTTTCTCCTTCTGACCCGTGATTCTGTGCTTTTTTTCTCCTTCATTGCGTACTCCCCTCTCCCCCTCCATTCCTTCTTCCTCTTTTCTCTCTCCATTCCTTACGACACCCCCTCCATTCCTTCTTTGTCTTCTCTGCTGTCCCCCCTTCCATTCCGTGCCTGCTAACCTTCACACCTCTGCTTCTACACTCCCACCGCCTTCATTTTTTGGGCTCCGCATGTGCGCTTTAAGGCTGTTACAATGTGTCTCAAACTAACTAGACAACGCACAAGGAGTTAATATTCTGAAACTGATTCATATGCCCCAAAAATCCAATCCCCTGTGAGTGGACTGTTCACACCTTACATAAATGTACTTCCCCCAACCCCCATCCTAACATCTGGTATGCTAATAAGGCCTGCCCCTCGGTGGCATGGCTCAGGCTGGCCAGTCTGGCAGAGCCTCCATTCAGTGCCCACTGCTCAGGCCAGCTGCCCCCAGAGCACTTCTACTGGGCAGATCTGCAAATAAAACAAACCATTTCTAGACACACTCTCCTGGGAGCAGCCTTTTCAGCTCGTCCATTAATTGCAGAATAACACTGGGTTTTAATAAAATGTAAAAGTAATTCCAGCATGTGCGTTAACGACGTGCCCCGTAGTACATAATGGGGGAAACAATGAGGGTTTTGGCTAAAGCGCAGTAAGGCTGCGCCAATACTAGATTCAACAAACAAAATGCCAGTACTGCGCATTGAATTCAAGCTAACAGTAATTGAGTTGAGATTCCTCAATTACAAAGACCACTCTTTCAGTTTGACTTATCAAACATATTTCATTTATTTTGTTTTTTCTTTTTTCATATTTTTTCTTTTTGATTTTTCAACTTTATCAAAATTGTTTTTTAGGGTTTTTTTTTTTACCAAAAACCTAGCAACATACAGATGACTCCGACTGGGTCAAATATCTTTTCACAGTTCAAATACAATATAACCAAATTATTGCTCAAAACATTGGTGAAGGAACACACAACATTGAATGGACAACAAGAAGTGCACTTTTTAGACATACACAAGACAAGACTACACAATTCATTGGGTAGTGAGGGGAGCGGGAAAACTAAGGACAATGTAAGAGGTGTGTATATGCCCTGCGTTAATCCTATTCTTGGAGCAGGTACAGACACCTCCACTAAGTGGGAACACGCTATTATGTTTTTATCAAAACAAAAGACCATCAAAAGTTTCAATTTTTATATTACAAAGACATAAGATTGGTCTATATAATCTGAAAAGGAGGTCGACGCGTTTCGAATCCCCTTTGATGGTGGGATTCTTGTTTAATGTTTTGAGCAATAATTTGGTTATATTGTATTTGAACTGTGAAAAGATATTTGACCCAGTCGGAGTCATCTGTATGTTGCTAGGTTTTTGGTAAAAAAAAAACCCTAAAAAACTATTTTGATAAAGTTGAAAAATCAAACAGAAAAAATATGAAAAAAGAAAAAACAAAATAAATGAAATATGTTTGATAAGTCAGACTGAAAGAGTGGTCTTTGTAATTGAGGAATCTCAACTCAATTACTGTTAGCTTGAATTCAATGCGCAGTACTGGCATTTTGTCCGTAGTATATAATGCCACCAGATTATGCTCTGAAAGATTTAGCTCCTGAGATATTGGGTGTTCACAGATTCATGTTCCACTGTATCTAGGTGTAAAAGGAGGGCGTGCGGGCTCCTGTGATGTTGGGTGTTCACAGATTCATATTACCACTTTATCTACTTTAGTTTTTAATGATTGCATTTTTTAAATACGCCATACGCTTTGTTTATTCTGTACAAGTGGCGGTGGGCTGTGTTTGATCTGTTGGCTGGCAGGCCCGAAGAAATGTGCTGAGTTGCTGTAAATAGAAAATCTTTATTTTTGTATTTGCTGTAGCATAAATATTCAAAGCAGAGCACCCCTCGTACAAATTTGGAGGCTTACAGCCTCATAAAGGCATGATGATAGTAGCGGACCAATGACACTGCCTCTCCCTTTCTCTGGCACTCCAGCCCTGCCCCCTTACGCCCCCTCTTCACTTATCCATGTCATCCTGGATTGTGTGGAAAAGTACGTCATGACGTGCAGGCTGGAACTTTCAAAAATCATGTGTTGCTATGTTTTCCCTCTTGCAAATATTTCTATCACTCATATACACCATACCTTCACCTTGTGATTTGCACCATGTCAAACGTGATCTTTTACTAGTACACACTTCACTCTAGTACACCACACACCTCGCTCTCCATCATATGCAATAATGCGCAGTTACAGAAGCGGAGGAAAGCTTACACTGCTGCTGCCTGTGATGTATAAGTGCGTAAACCTGTTCTCGTTTTGGTGGTCTTTCATGGTGGCAATCTATCTATCTATCTGTCGCCCTCACTCTATCTATCTGTTGCTCTCACTCTAACTGTCTATCGCGCTCACTTTATCTGTCTATCGCCCTCACTCTATCTGTCGCCCTCCCTCTATCTATCCTTCACCCTCACTCAATCTATGGCACCAACACAGCATCACTCAGGGGCACCACAGCATCACTCCGGGGCACCACAGCATCACTCAGGGGCACCACAACATCACTATACGCTACCACAGCATCACTAAACGCCACAGCATCACTTATCGCCACCACAACATCACTCAGCGCAACCACAGCATCAACCTGTGCAACCATTCAACAACAACTGGTTCAAATATGTTCTATCAATGTTTCAAGCTTTATTACAAATGTTTCAAAAGGATGTTAATATTTCACTTCCGTTCTTGGATTTTCGTCACAATAAAATACACAACATAATCTTCACAAAAGTTATTTACAAAAGTTTAAGCTATTGCCATTATAAATTACAATACCTTTTATTTAAGTATTAATTATTAAAAAACATCAAAAGCCACTGTTATTTGTAATATCAATACATCTAAGTCACGTAAATACAACACATGTCGCATTACAAATGCTATAGGTGTCACATTTGCGAAAGGTATAACTATTGGCATTGTAAATGACAAAGCTATTAATTTCGCTATTTTCAAAACTAACACATAAATAAAAAATGTGTCATTTACAATACCAATAGCTCAAACTTTCCAAATGCGAGACCTATTGCATTGCAAATGCTTGTTAAAGTGAGCTATATGACAATCCTGCTTATGTGAAAGCAATGGCTGTAAGATATCGTTTTTTGTAACACACAACAAAATCTGAAACCTGTAAACGAACTGCACGCTTAACTCATAATATATTAGCAGTAAGGAAAGCAAACATGAAGCACATTTTTGGGAATTTCGAGCTGTGATGGAATCAAAGATTTTAATAGATTCGAAACAAATCAAGACAATTTTACTTGGTGCTGCACAAATGATAAATATTCACTGATACCTAATGTCCCAACTGTATCATGGAGTTTTATAAATACAAATATATGTCTGTGTAAATTTAGTGACCATTTCAATGAAAAATGTGATGTCTGTAAATTTTATTGCGCTACCACACAATGGGACAGATTTACCAAAGTGCCACCCAAAGCAGTGCAGTAGCCATAAATGCTGCGCTGCATTGCATGAGAGGGAGAGAGCAGGAGAGTGCTATATCTATGAAAATATGTCTCTCTCCTCCCTCTCCTAGCGCTGGTGCAGAATTTTGCTGTCGAGCACCATGCACACACCTTTGTGCTATACAAAATACTATTCCTAGGCACCTTTTAAAGCTTTCCCTACTTTGTATGTGCTATACACTGCAGCACACATGCAAAGTCAGAAATGAAACGAGAAATGAAAATGTTTCTTCTTTTAAAGCCTGATTTCAAACGACATTATTTTTTGCAAAAATTGTCTCACATTTTTGGTAGATAGGGTTTACATCAAAAACTATGGGTGGTTGCATTGGAACGACCATGTGCCATTTGCATTACTTTCAGACTACTTTTCAGCACAAAACAAGTTTTGCACTGGAAAGTTAACTATTTAAAAACTTTGAAACCCAGTTCAAAATGTTAATAAAACTTGCCTAATGCTTTAGTAATATAATGGTGACAATGTTCTCCAAAAGGCAGCACCAGCTCCATTCTAAATCCTACATTTGATACACTTTTTGTTAAGCTAGGGTTCTTCACAATCCCAATTACTTCAGTGATTTAACATTGATGTCAGCACTCCCACTCAGCAGATGTTGCCAGCACCACTGTTGCAAAGGTGCTGAACTATGACCTTAAGTTCAGTTTTAAAACAAACCCCTGCAAGTATTCCCGTGCTGACTCCGGGTAAACCTTCCAGTATTTTTTGCTGCAGTTGTCTTTTTTACTTTACAAAGCCATATCAACAGAGAATGTACCCACTATCTCTGGTCATACACATCATCCCACTTGTGTATGACTTTCACACATGTATTGAGAAATATGGATGTGGCCTAACAGGCAGAGCTGTTTATTTTGGATCTGGGGAACCAGGTTTGAGTCCTGGTGCTAGCTCAGGGCAAATCACTCAGTCTCCTGTGATTAAAATAATATTAATCTGACCTTATATATAGTAATCTCTTGCTCGTGTAAAACGCTCTAATGCCTTTGGGAAGTGTTTGTCCTTTAAAAAACTGATTTTATCTATAGAAAGAGAGAGAGAGAAAGAGACATATATATACATAGTCCACAATGCTCCACTGGGTCTTGCTTTAGGATGAAAATGGATAAGGGGCCTTACCCCATATTCTGCTGCAGAAGGGGGTTCTGAAATGTGCTAAACTCACTGGTATCAACACCAAGGGCCTCATTTATGAAAAGTGTTGCATCGCAGTGTGAAAACAGCAATGAAACACTTTTCAATGCGCCCTCCTTGCAACACCATGGATGCGCTTTATTTACTGTACGGCGCTCCATGTTGCAAGGATTTACAGATAAGTCAATATTTTTTACATATCTGTAGGTGCAGTAATGAAGCATTGCTTGAGTGTGTTGCAAAATGACGCGATTCCAGCAATGTCCCATGTTAAAGGCACCTGCGTGAGTCTTATGCCTGCTGTGAGCCAGGCGTACGATTTTGACCCAGTGGCGGCTAGAATTGGCGCAGTGATTCTCATAGATTTCACTACCCCACTTCTACCACCCTTTTGTATGGCGAACGCCCACCCTGCGCACATTATACCTGATGCAGGTATAATGTAGCTCAGAGCTTTACAAAGTGACGCATCTGCTTAGATATTGTACATATGGCGCAACGTGGCACATTTTTGTATGCCATCACAGCGTCGCAAAAAGTGTCCCAATCGTGGCGCAAAGTGCTTATAAATAAGCCCCCAAGATTTATCAGAAGCCTTGTGATTTTATTGAACAGATGCCACAGCCCAGCACTCCATTCTGAAAAGGTTTTTTGGGGGGTGTTTCTATTCTTTATTGAGTTTTTCCATCACTGTAACAAGAGTGGTACATTAAAAAAATACACATTCAAATCGCCACATAGGACAAGTAAACCAACAATGTAGAATGCAAACCCATAATCCATTGGTAGACCAGGCCTCCATGGAGAATCTGCAAAAAATGAAAAATACCAAACTCAGCGACGAATGAATCTCAAAGAACAGACACAGGAAATGAGCAAGTAGGCAACATCATCATCATATGTTTCTTTATTTCGGTTATTAGCCATAAAAGAACAGACACAGGTATATACAAAACAGATTAAAACATTTAAAAATAATTAAAAAGATAAAAACAGTTCGTTTTTTTATAAGAATTCTTGAGAAAAAAATAATGAGGAGGAGGTCAGTCACATTTCCAGCTCTCTAGCTTTGTACCTTGAGAAAATGTGCCCTTTCCCACCACATTGAACTTAAAAAACGTGGGACCGCATAGACAATATGAGTTTCTGCGTTAAATTTTAAGAGTGTCTGGGGCATATCAGCAAGGGCGATATCGCCACTTTAGCAGGACTTTTTCCTGCAAAAGCGGCGATATTTTTATCGCCCTATTAGCAAGCTGTCGCTAACAGCAGTCAGTAAGAGTTTGTAGGCGATAGCTACAGGTTTGGGGCCCGCTTTGCATGTCAGCGATAGTTATCGCTAATGGCATGCAAAGTGGGCGTACCCAACCTGTTAGCGACTGAAAGCAGTCGCTAACACAGCTATCCCCTACTAGCAAGGCAGGAGAATCTATAAAAAAACTTGCGCTAAGCGCAATTATCGCCAAAAAATAACTCCTGCTCAGACCACTTCTTAACCTGTATATCCAATGGGAGGTGGATATTCAGGTTAAGTCCCCATTAGCGAAGATGCCTGAATATCGCTGGATTTCCAGCGATATTCACACGTTGAACCGCTATCGCCAGATATTTTATCGCCTTGGAGATAAACGTTGCTAATAGCACGTTATCTCTGCGATAATATCCGGCGATAGCCTGCGATAAAAAAAAATGCGCTAAGCACATCTAGCGATAATTATCGCTATTTGTTGCTAATATTCCCCTATTTGCTTCCATGCAGTGTGTAGTGCCGCGATTTCTACACAACTGGACCAGCCATCTGCGTCTTATCAAGCGGTAACCTTGGCAAAAAAAAAAAAACCACATCGTTTGGTCTCCTCGCGCATGTTACAAGCTGGGCACCCCACTGGAGTACCACTAGTCCATTAGTGGGTAAAGGCACGCAAGGGAAGGCAATTGTGCCGAAACTGCACATACAGTTTACTGCATCGTACCAGAAGAATTTCAGTGAGGCATGGCTTCAGCTTGCACATGTCCTTTATGTCCAGAAAATGCAATGTGAGAGAACCAAGGGTTGATGCTTCATGGAGTATAGCTAACTTCCCACCCCAATAACTAGAACTTAGCTGTTTACGCGAAGTTCTCAAGCATGCTGACGGGATTGGCCCAGAAGTCATTAAGCCCAATTGCACAGAGGCCTTCCCTAATGTGTGTGAGCCATGGCAGCTTTCCTGAGCCGGGGAGTCCCAAAATTTCTAAGAGCTGGGATCTATACTCTGCAAGTTCCGGTGTCACCCAGAGAAAGAATAAAGGCCTGCAGCCAATTTCCTCTGCGATGGATCTCACCCCTAGGTCCATGCGCAGTGGAATCAAAGGGGAACTTGCAGGTAGTCCGAGTAGTTGCCTGAGAAATTTTTTCTCAGTTTTAACAATGGGCCTGGGGTTTGAATGCCCCCATAGTTCAGCCTCATATATTGCAGCACTCCTAGCCTGTGTTTTGCATAAATCCAAGACTGGGCTCACTGGTTTGTGAAACGACTTTCTAAAATAATTGGCCAAGTCACCTGTAGTCTGGATCAATTTAAGGCTTGACTTGCCTATTTGTGGCCCCCAGATCATGTTTTCTGTGAGAGTCAAGTCCAATAGACAAATTCTGACACCCGCTCCAGGGGGGTGCCATTCATACATGGGTTGGGCGGGTTGTTTTACTGGGGTTGAAGACCATGAATTTAGTTTTTTGGATATTGATTTCCAATCCCCTGGTCTTACAAAATTCGCAGAACCCATCTAAAATTCTTTGAATACCCATAGGAGATTTAGAGAGGAGAAGGGTAATGTCTGCAAACATCATGGCCGGGATTTGATTTTGAGCTTTTTTTGGAGCATCTATATCCTTACAGGCTTTCAACGCTCTTACCAGACCATTTATGTAACTGCAGAACAAAGTAGGGGCGAGTACACAACCCTGTCTTACTCCCCTGTTTACAGGGATGGGCTGCGTAAGTTCCCCGTTTTTCCCATATCTGATTTGGGCGTAGTTTCCATTATGTAACCTTCTCAGTATGTCTTAAAGGTAAGGGGGAATCCTAATTCGCTCAAAACCCTCCACAAAGCATCTCTGGGTACCAGGTTGAATGCACTCTTAAGATCAACAAAGACCAGGTACAGGCTACCCCCTTCTAGATGGACGATTTTCCAATAGAGAAGCTCGAGCCTGAAAATCTGGTCAGTTGTTGATGTTTTTTTCCTAAAAGCAGCCTGCAGAGGTGTCCTCCAACCAACATTGAAAAACGCTCTAATAGGATCCTGGCGAAAACTTTTTGTGAGACGTAGATCAAGCTGATCGGTCTGTACTTTGTTGGTAGTAATGGTGATCCTTTTTTATATACCGGGAGGATCTCAGCACCAAGCCATGTTGCAGGAAGAACTATTCCCTGCCTAATGGCATCAAAGACCACCCAGAAATAAGGACCCCAGATCTTAGGTTCTATGCGATATAAATCCCCTGGTATCTTGTCCAGGCCTGCTGCTTTGCCCGGAATTATTATGCTTATGGCATTGGTGACTTCTGTCAGAGTGATCTCAGAAAGAGATATCTCAGGCACCGAGGGAGTCAGATTTACAAGTGTCTGGCTACTAGCCACAACATCATGCAGAGCATAAAGCACTAGAAAATGCTCTCTCCAGCTAACAGCCGCTATATTTGGTTCGAAGGCCCCATGTCCTTTATTGCTACCTGAAGATATAATGCTCCAGAAGGTTTTCATATCTTTGGCCTCCAGAGCCTTTTTCAGACTAAAAGGCCACATCTCTAATGTAGTTCACAACCTTGAGTGGGGGCCTTTTCCCCCATATCCTCACCACTCTATGCTTGGTTAGCAGGAAAGCTACTGCTAAGTACTTACAGGTATCTGTGGGAAAGTATTTTCTATAGCCAAGAAGGGCAGGTTCGACCCTGGCTTTGCCATGGACAGATGGACTCTACCAGGTGGGAACTTCAATCGGGCAATATATTCCAAGTGCAAGCAATACCCCCTTACAGGTCCAACTAACCACTCTGTCCATATCTGGCACACAGTTTACAAAAATCTGGGCTGGGAGCCAAGACTTACACTGGTAACCCCCCTGTGGGACTCTGAGCAACCAGGCAGCTTATAGCAATCGAAAGGATGTGATAAGTGGGATCTTATCGGAATCTCATTGATTAAAGATCAGTGGGATAAGGACGGAGTGAAGCACTTCACCTCTCTGCAGCAGCAGTATGAGTTGGCAAACTCAGAACGTTTCAGGGACACACAAATTTGTCATGCACTAAAATACCAATTCCCTGCCGGGTCCTCCCCTCCGGCACCTTCCCCGTTAAAAGACAGATTGTTGGACGGACACCTACCCGACAAAGCCATATCACTAACCTACAAAAAACTAATAAACAATGTTATTATTATTATTGTTATTATTTAGAAGCTTATAAAGCGCGCGGCTACCCCCAACGGGAGTGTCCTGGCGCTACGGACAGAAGGCAGCAAGAGGTTCAGGCGCTTCTAGGAGTTGGAAAACAGCCAGCTTTTCAATTTGCTTCGGAACAATGTTTCAGATGTGGTCAGCCATAGGTCCAGTGGGAGGCTGTTCCACAGTTTTGCAGTAACCACAGCAAAGGCTCTACCCCCCGTTCTAGAACAGCGAAAGCGAGGGGAGCGGTGGAGGCAAAGATGATTAGATCTACGAGCTCGGGTCGACTGAACGGGCTTTAGCCTGCTTCTAAGGTAGGCTGGGCCAAGGCCGTTGGGCCCTGAAGGCCAAGACCAACGCTTTAAATTGGATGAGATAGGTAACTGGCAGCCAGTACAGTTTCATCAAGTATGGGGTGATTGAATGGCGATAAGGGATGTTGCATATCAGCCTAGCTGCGGTATTCTGCACCGTCTGAAACCACTTAATCAGATAAGCTGGGGCTCTCACATACATGCTATTGGAATAATCTTGATGTGAAGTGATTAGAGTATGTATGACGGTCCTGCGCGAGTCCAGGGGAAGAAAAGGTAGAATTTTCGTAATCATGCGGAGTTTACCAAAGCAAGCTGAGGTGACCTTGTTAATTTGAGCCTTACAGGACAGTTCGTTGTCAAATTAAAAGCCCAGGTTACGAGCTGATTTGACTGGTACCGGAGGGGGGTTAAGCTCCGATGGCCACCTGTTATAAATGAAGTTAGTAGACAGATGCAAGGCTTAATTCTTGTTTATTAAGCACCACAGAGAATAGCTGGTGTTCCCATCAGAAAGCAGGAGCTAACTGACAAGACAGAACATAGGAGAAGATGACATCAGGGAAAATGGAATGCAGGACTTAAAGGGATACAGAGAAACATAAGTGCAGAGAATACAACATATCCTCTTCCCTTCATATGGAGAAACAAGGAAAAAAAACGAAAGTAAGTTAAAAAAAAAACATGATAAGACCATGCTCTTCGTTACAGAGAGAGACCTTATTTGCAAACAAAGTCACGTAAATGACCAGGGGGTCTTCTCACTCTCTGGATTCTACTAGTACGAAACTCATTGATACCACTTGCACTGGGCTCGCTGGTTCTCACCGGTTCTCGCTCGGCTTTCTTATACAGTGCCACACGCCTCAAGTTCCAACTCTCACCGTTAAATAAAGTGACAAATCTTTTGTGTACAGACTTGACCTTAAAAGGACCCCTGAACTTCGTCAGTCCGACACCCACTCGACCAGGTTTGACTTTAACCCAATCATTCACGGCAAATTTACACGCGCCATCTGATTCATATGCGGTGTCAGGCTCACCAGGACCAGCGGGAGGATCAGCGTTCAAAAGTTCTTTCATCCACGCAGCCACTAGTTTAGTACCCGCTGAACGTCCCCTCATGACAGAAAACGGGACCAAACCAGTCACACCATTTTCAGTAGTCCTGTAAGCCCACACTAGGTCATTAACCAAACTTTTCACATCCATTCGGGAAGAAATCGCCATTTGAATGGCACCTTTAACCATTCGGTTGGCCCTCTCCACTATGCCATTTCCCTGGGGGTTGTAAAGTGAGGTCCTTGAGTGAATAATACCGCATCTTCCCAAGAAATTAGCCATCTCCAGGGAGGTGAGTTGCGTCCCATTATCAGTAATGATCCTTGTGGGGAAACCTTCCTCTCTAAAGATCTCACCCAGCACAGCAATAGTGCTGCTCGTAGTGATCTCCCTCATGAATTTGACTACCAACCACTTGGAAGAGACATCGACTACCACCAGCCCAAACCTCATATCCTGGTTCAACTGGTGGAATGGGCCGATGAAGTCGAGACAAATGGTGTGCCAAGGGCACTTGGGGTCAGCTATAGAGCCACAACCAGTATGGCTACCCACTTTAAGTCTCTTTTCACTTTCCAAGCAATCGGTACATCTCTCCACCCACTGCGAGATTTCGGAGTCCATTCCGGGCCACCAAAAATTTTCTCTAATTCTCCTCTTGGTAAGGGACTGCCCTAAATGACCCTCATGACCCAGCTTAAACAAAGTAAATCGCACATCTTGTGGAGGAATGAATTTGTCATCCATTAAAATCATGAATCCCTCATTGTCCAAGATAGACAATTGATCCAGAACCTTCAAATAAGGACGAAGTGCGGGAGATAGGCAACTCTCTCTCCTTGGGCCCTTCGCTCTCAGATCTTTGACTTCACCCAACACCACATCTTTAGTCATTGAAGTGTTCCACAAACTTCTACTAATTGCCCCAGCACACATATCTACAACTTCATCTACAGCGGCAACAGAACCCTCTGAGTTGAGAGATTCTACCCCCAACTTGTCTACCCTCTCCCAAGGTAGTGGAAGTCTAGAGAGTCCATCCGCTTGGCAATTCTTCCAACCGGGAATGTATTCCACAGTGTACAAGTACTCCTGGATCCTGGCGGCGAGTCTAGCTAACCTGGCAGAGCCTTTGCCAGCGCCACCAGGCGAAAGTATTTTAACCAGGGGTTTGTGATCTGTCAATAACGTGAACTTAAACCCCCACAGGTACATTCTATAATACTCGCAACCCCATGCCGCGGCCAAAGCCTCACGTTCAATTATAGAGTAATTTCTCTCGGCTGTAGTGAGTGTCCTTGAGGCAAACGCTACAGTTTTAAGACCAGAATCGTGTACTTGAGCCAGGACCGCACCAACGCCTACAGCACTTGCATCCACTGTCAGAACTGACTTACGGTTGGTGTCGAACGGTGTCAGAATGCCCGCCTCGCAAATTTCCACCTTGATTCTTTTGAAGCACTCATCCTGTTCCACACCCCATACAAACTTACATCCACTCCTCAACAGCACCTTGATCTTTTCGGTTTTCTCTGCAAAATCCCTTACAAACTTAGCGTAGTACTCGATGAGGCCGAGGAAAGACCTCAACTGATCCTTATCGCACGGAGATGGTGCATTTCTAATGGAGTCTAATAAGTCTCTCTTAGGTTTTACTCCGTCCACAGACAATGTATACCCAAGATATTCAACCTCCTCCACTGCAAATTTACATTTCTCTTTCTTGAGAGTCAAACCTGCCTGTTCCATCCTTTCTAAAACAGTCTTCAAGATCACATTGTGCTCTTCAACAGTCGCTCCAAATATCAGGACATCGTCCTGAAAATACACAACATTGTTCACACCTTTTAGTACAACACCCATCATCCTTTGAAATACTCCGGCTGCGGAGGCGAGTCCAAAAGGCATTCGTGTGAATTGGTATATTCCTTCGGTTGTTATGAACGCCGTAAGTGCTTTAGAGTCTTGGTGTCGTTTTATTTGATGATAGGCGCTGCGAAGGTCCAACTTAGAAAAATACTTCCCACCTTTTAGTGATAGTACCAACTCATTGATGTTCGGTAAGGGAAAGTTGTCTACTACAATGTTTTGGTTCAGGGTGCGAAGGTCCACACAAAAACGAAATTTTCCATCGGATTTGGTTGTAATAACTACGGGGGAAATCCAAGGTGACGTTTCGATCTGCTCTATCACACCCTGATCTAGCATTTCCCCTAACATCTTCTTCACTTCCTCACGTGCGATGAATGGAACCTTTCTGACTTTGTGTTGCATGGGTATGGCATCGTCCCTCAACACAATCTTATGCACATAGCCCCTTAACTCTCCTATATGCTCGTCAAACAAACCATTCATCCCTTCCACTATCGAATCCGTGGTTATGCTATCTACCACCATCACCTGTTGTGTTGCTCTGGGATTTATTATTATCCCAAGGTCATACTGTTGCCCCCATCCTAAAATTGCAGGACCAGACTTGGCTACATACACCTTCCCTTCAGCTGAACGATCCTTGAATGTTATTGCACACACCATAAACCCAATCACATCTATGCTTTCGCCCTGAAAACCACAGGCATTAATGTCGCTAGCAGACAACTGCACATCCTTCCAATTTGCTAAGAACATATCCTTGGGAATAATGGTCCATAAGGATCCTGGGTCAACCATCAGTTGAACCTCGATTTTATCAATAAGGAACAGGGCTTTTGGTCTGAATCTCCTCCCAGGCTCACCCTCATTCACACCATCCCCACCTAAACACAATATTTTGTTCGCACCTTCAACACTAGTGAAGTCTCTTGCTTCATCCTTGTTTTCAACAACCGCTACTTTATCAACGTTTGTACCCCTACACATCTTCGCGAAATGTCCTTTCCGCCCACATTTCCTACACATCTTGTCAATTGCAAAGCACCTCCTAAAGTCCGAATTGTGAAAAGTACTCCCACACCTACTGCACATTCTTCCCTGGAATCTATTCCTGTCATTGCCTGAAAATGCATTGTTAAATCTTTTCTGACTACTTCCTCCCAGATCTACACTCCTCTTATTCACAACAGCAACTTCATCATGGTCAACACACGAAACATCATTGCCTTGAGCATTGCCTTTTGCGTTATCTTTCTTTTCCATCTCTTTCATGCATGCGTTCGATTCTTCAACTACTTTTGCTATGTCGATGGCCATTTGTAGGGTTGGGTTTTTTGCTGCCCACAATTTTTCTTGCATCTTTTTGTTTCGGCACTGTACTATCAGCTGGTCTCTTATCATTTCATCTCTTATTTCACCAAAACTACATTTTATCGATAACTCACGTAGCCTAGCCACAAACTGATCTACAGACTCTTCATTCCTTTGGGGCTGAGTGTAAAATTTGTGCCTCGCCATAACAATATTTACTTCTTTTGCATATTGTTTTTTCATCCGAGCTTTGGCTTCTGTGTATACGTTATTTATCGCCCTACCATCTTGGTTGACTGCCACAGGAAGGTATTTAAAGGAATGTTGACCCTCCTTGCCCAAAGCACTTAACAAGAGGGCTTTCTTCCTAATTGCACTGAAATCCTTCCCATCAAGTGCTTCGATGTAATTCTCGAAAATGTCTATCCATTCATCCCACTCAATGGGTGGATCCCCTGTGGCTTGTAAGAACAATGGGGGTGCAATAATATTTAAATTCTCCATTTTTTTTTTTTTTAAAAACACAGTATTTCTTTTTGAAATGAAAAGATAGTCAAACTGGAATGAAATGTCACCTTTTTAACATATGCTATATGTGTGCTTCACTACTCTTTCTTTACCTTTCTAATGTAAAGAAAAATGACCGTGGTAGCCTTCACTATGCACTGCCTAAAGTCTTGTAAAAATAATTTTGTAAATGAGGCTCTCACCCTCCAATTTATCTTGCTGATGAGGCACTCACCCTTCAATTTCTCTCGCTGACGCTCGTTTTGGTTTGATGCAGTTTTCTAACTACTCGGTAAATTGTTTCAATAGACAATCTCCGCTTGCGATGTGAGTAATGTCCGTTGCTAGGATACCCGGTAATCCAAGGTGGACGCTGCGTGATCACATCACTGCTGGCGCGTTCCTTGCGCTTGCGATGTGAGTAATGTCCGTTGCTAGGATACCCGGTTATCCAAGATGGACGCTGCGTGATCACGTCACTGCTGGCGCGTTACTTGTTCAAGTCGCGTCACTGCCGGCACGTCATCTCCTGCGTTGGGTGCTTCCTTGTTGACGCGGCTCAGTTGTAAAGAAACAATGGCTGAACATCGAACGGTGAGTCACCCGTGCTTCTCCGCTCGAGAAGTGCGCTCGTGTGTCTGTTCAAAGAGAACTTCAAAAGATGCAACGCGTATGCTTGAGCTGGAGCTGTCAGTTTAGGCAAATGGCAAAATGTCAAATATTAAGCTTGAATACTACACAAGTCACTCCGTTTTCGCTCCAGAAGTCGCGCTCACATCCTCTTTAAATCTCAGACGTGTACAGGAGTTTCTCTCTTTTTTTTTTAAAAAAAAAAATACAGCTTCCCCAAACGTAGCGTTCAGCTTTCCAAACGTAGCGTTCCTTTGGTTGGGTGCAGCCTTTAAGATTAAAATTCACCAAAGTCACAGTCAGACACACGGCATAGATTTGTTTATGTTCTCTTAAACTCACCAGTTGCTTTGGAGGCTTGCAGACTTCAATTCAAAACATGAGCTATTGCAGGCTTCAGTTCCAAGCGTTTTTCCTTTAGGGTGGCAATATGTCTTTCTTGTCTGTTTCAAGACTAGTGTGGCATATTTTCCTTGTTTGTTTTAAGACTTGCTTGATTCTTCAGAATTATTTTCTTTTGTTTCTTCAGAAATTCGCGTGGTTCTTTTCACCAGTGGAGTTCTTCTCCCTCTATGGTTGTTTAGCTCCTTCTGTTCATCGTCGCCATGTGTTGTAAATGAAGTTAGTAGACAGATGCAAGGCTTAATTCTTGTTTATTAAGCACCACAGAGAATAGCTGGTGTTCCCATCAGAAAGCAGGAGCTAACTGACAAGACAGAACATAGGAGAAGATGACATCAGGGAAAATGGAATGCAGGACTTAAAGGGATACAGAGAAACATAAGTGCAGAGAATACAACACCACCATAATAGAGAAGGAGGTGGAGCGCTTTGATTGAAAAATAAGACCTCGGTCTTATCCGTATTAGGTTTGAGGGTGTTGGAAGTCATCCAAGAGGAGATGTTAGTAAGGCAGCATCTAAAGTTGACCAGGCTGCCGTAAGAGTTATCTCTGAAGGAAAACACGAGCTGAGTGTCATCAGCATAAGAGATCACTCTGACCCTCAGGATTTGACTACTTCAGCCAGAGGAGTGAGATAGACATTAAAAAAAAGGGGGCTCAGTGCCAAGCACTGCGGGACACCGCAGAGAAGAGGTTTTCCTCAGAGACAAAAGGTAGGAGGAAGACCTGCTGTGATCTACCCATCAGAAAATATCTGAACCAGGCCAAGGGAGTATCCCGTATACCGAGAGTGAACAGTCTATCGTATAGAATATCATGAGAAACGGTATCAAAAGCCGCAGACAGGTCGAGGAGGACCAACATGGCCTCCTCGCCTGCATCCACTCATTCCAGTATGGTCTCAGATACCTCAAGTAGTGCGGTTCCACACGGACCACTACATGAGAAATGGGTGCAAGATGGCCTCAAATTAGACGATGAGGAGAGGCAGTGTCCTCACCTAGAGTAGTGGCCATTTCGGTGCGGCTTTGGCAAGTACAACTTAAAATCCTTCACAGAGTCTACATCACAGGGCCTACTCTGGTCCATATGGGTAGATCCAACTTGGGTGATTGTTGGAGGGGGTACGGGCGGGAAGGATCCTTTTTGCACATGATATGGGAATGTGAATATATACAAACATACTGGCACACGATCCACAAAGTACTGAGTGTGTTGCTTTCAGTTGTCTTATACCCTGAAGCAAGGCGATGTCTCTTAAATAGTTGGGAGGCCACTGATCTAAATGTTTGTCCTACGCAATGGGCCACTCTAAGGACTTATGGTGGCAAAAAGGAATATAGCACAAAAGTGGGGGCACCGCAGGCAGCTGAAGTAAACGCCTGGAAAGAGGACCTAGACTGGTGCATGTACAGAGAAAAGACAGTCTTCACGGCTCATGGCTGCGCCAAAAAATGGTCCAGGATTTGGGACCCCTGGAACACCTACAGAGGACATATCTGTAACCCCCCCGATAGCAATTGACCCTGACGATCCCCCAACCCCATAATTTGTACTCATTGCGCACCTACACTATCTGTTCATTACTATCATTGCTGAATGTACTGTACTTGCTTCCTCTGTAATGTTTACTATATCATGATGACTGTTCAATAAAAAGAAACATTAAAAAAAAGAAGGGCGGTTTCTACATTGTCAGTGTTGATATGCCGCTAGGAAAGCAGCCCAGTATTGCTGGTTGGTGGGTAGTACCATGCTACGGTTATGAAGTTGGCACCATCCGCCCTGCACCTGGAGCAGCGGTTGTCCACCCTTAAACCCAACCTGGTCAGCGAAGCCGGAGTGTAGTAAATTTTATGAGCAAAAAAAAATGTATCAGGCACAGCATGGGGCCTGAGGAGCATGCTCCTGTAAGTTGAATACAGAATACCCAATGTGTATCTGTGAGGGGCTCTGAGGTATCGGTCCCCCATTTTTGTCTGGCATTGGAAATGAAGTTTGGAGGGCACTGTTGCATTTTCCCATACAATCTGGAGACCAATGTTTGGGACGTACGGTTATCCAGTAGCCTTTCTAAGGGAGACAGTAGGGGAGATGCGTTTAAGCGGCTCTACATGCCGCTTGGAGCATAGCCTCCAAATCTCTTAGAAGTAGTTGTATACTTTGATACTTGAGTCACTCTTACCAGAAATCTTACACAGCTGCTGGTAGGTCTGGGGTAGCACTGAACAGCACCTTCTTATTCGAGTGGCACTTTATTGAATCATTAACATTAGCTGTGGTGGAAGTGACAATCACAGTTCAGGGACCCAGAGACATGTCAGAGGAACAGCGACCCACATTCAGTGATCGGTTTTGTATGGGTGGACTCCAACGGTGTGGTAGCAAGCAGAGTTCCAAGGACCTCAGCTGACATCAGCACCGTTAATAGACAGGCATCACAACAGCAATACTGGTTGCAGGCACAGGGGCCTCACACGCAGAAGGGTTTCACATGGACATCAATTGATGCTGAAGCACATGGGCACACTGACCTATGTCTTGCATGAATTTGGAAATCATTAGTAAATAGTGGCAAAGCCAGGAAGGTCAGGATCTAGTACACTGGCACTTAGCTTCCAATCAACTGACCTCAAAAGTCAAACTCTTGGCCACATTATTTTGGTGGGGAACTGATCATATCCAACTGTATTTTCCAGTGTGTCCAACCTCCTTGACAACCAGTGACAGGGGAGCTATAACTCTCAGGGTGTTGATTGGAATCTAGACAACATCTGTCCAATTAGGTGTTGTTGCTGGACTCTTGCCTATCCAACAGAACAGGACTCGGGATGCTGGAAAAATGGACAGGTGACCCATCTCTTTGAGCAAGTGAAGTCTTTGGTCACACCCTTGGCCATATTCAGTGTACAAATGGAGTTCTTGTCAGGACGTAGGCTGATCTTCTGGAACTGAAGGATCCTTCCTGCTCCATGCAATGCATGCAAATTGAGATCAGACACCTTCCCTTGGCTGTACAATGCTTTTTACAGAAAAGAGGAAAGGAGGGGTGGGCAACAAATGGATTAGAGTTGAGAAAGGCACAGGCAGCTCTGTTTACCATTAAACACAAATGCACCAGTCTACAACCTTATTGGCTACTGTAACAAGGAATCCAGTACCCAAGGGGTGGACAATGAAGTGGACTGGTGGACTTACAATGACTCAGATTCCCTTCCTCCTTCCCCACAGGACGAACAGGATCCATGGCAAACGGCGTCAGAAAGAAATCTGCACGGCGCCTTTAACTGGACGTATGATACCAAGGAAGCCCCCTCCCACCGCGACGTCAGCTTCGGGGCATTGGTTAAGAACACGGATATCCCACACTTGGAGTGGGCCATCACCGGAGAAGAGGAACGGAGATCGGGAGAGTACGCGAGAAGAGTTGGAGTTTACGAGGAGACGAGGACGACGAGCTAGGAGGAGAAGCAGAAGTGCCGCAAGGTGAGGTAGACGAGCCAGGAGGCCAACGGACCCGTGCTGCGCCGTGCCACACTCCCCAGGGAGGAGTGTGGCTAAGACAGGTACGGGACAAGTTTGCAAGTTGGGTGGGACATAGGAGTATAGTCCAGCGTTAAAAGGGCACCCTCTTCCAGAGCTTTCCCTGTATCCCATTCCCCTTATCTATGCCCTCACCTTTTCCCCATTACGACTCACAGCAGTGATAAAGCGTCACGAATTGAGGTGTCCCTTTACTACCCCGGTCCCCACGGGATAACAGTAGAGCGAGGACAACCTTTTAATCAGTCTTTATTTGTGTTTCCCTTTCCGGTCACCACGAGAGAGGCTTCACCTTCCATCAACCCGAGGAGTCCAGATAAGGGTGAAACCGATTCATAAGGGCGCATATCAATAGAGGCACCACGGATCCAGCAGAATTTGCCAAAGAGAGACTGACATTTCGTCGAAAGAAATTGTACATGAAAATAAAACCCGCTTTACCTAAACAACGTTCCCAACCTGTTACTGACCCCCCTTTACAACTGGTGTCAGAAGTGGGATCTCCTGACCCCCACCAGCAACCACTGATCGAACAAGTGATTCAACACCTAATTGCGGGACAGGACAAATTAGAATGGGCCATAAAAACCCAAATTTCCACAGCGGAGGCAGATAGAGAACTTTTCAAGAACACTATCAGTGCCCAAAATGAGAGCTTCCATAAAGTAGCACAAACACCTGGCCCCAGCGCAGAGCGCAAAGCAACAGTGCCCCACCCCTCGGGAGTTTCCCTACAAAAGTATGTACACGTGGAAGACCCTGACGCTTTCCTCTCCAATTTCGAAAGAGCAGCTCAAGCTTGTGGGTGGCCTCCGGAGAAATGGCCATTTTTCTTAGCTCCGCTATTATGCGGGGAGGCACAAGCAGCATACCAAGTAGCCAATCACGCTGGGATTACACCGTATGCAGAAATCAAAGAGGTTATTCTTGACCACCTCGGGTTGGACCCTGAAGCATATCGGGTCCGGTTCCGTAAAGAAAAAGGAGTATCTGGAGAAAACCCTAAAACTCTGTTTCTAAGGCTGAAGATGGCAGCAGAGAAATGGTTAAAACCAGAACAGAGAAGTAAAGAGGAGATTATGAATAGCATCATACTAGAGCAGTTCATGGAAGCATTGCCCTATGGGACGCAGAGATGGTTGCATCAACATTCAGGACTGACAGTGGCTCAAGCCATAGAAATGGCCACAAACTACTCTAGAGCCCAACCCAGGACATTTGCATGGGACTCAGATAAAAATCCAAAGGCACCCCTATCTCAAAAACTAGACAAAAAGAAACCAGACTACATACCTCCCATGAAGCCACGACAACAAAAGATGGACATAATACCTCTTAAAGGCCTACAATGTTTCGACTGTGGGGAATGGGACCACATAGCCCGGATGTGTCCAAGACGAAAACCTCAAGAAGAACCAATGGCGGTCGGATATATCCCCAGGGCTGTCATGTATACAGCAGAGATGGGCCCTTCTTTCTATGTACGTATATTGATCAACAGGAAACATATCATGGGGTTGTTAGACTCAGGATGCCGCCAGTCCGTAGTTCAGGAAAAGTTAGTATTGCCATCCCAGATTCTCCCCAAGGAGCAGGTTCACATTAGGTGCATACATGGGGATGTAAAAACGTACCCAGTTGCCCAGATGGCTATAGAACCCCAAAACAGAGCGCCCGTTGTAGTCAAAGTAGGAGTAATAGACTCCCTACCCGAAGATCTCATAATAGGTGTAGATAATCCTGACTTCATGTCTTTATTCAGAGACAAGTTTCAAAGTCCCTCCAAAAAAGTTCCGGCACTGTTAGCTACAGAGCCTTGGGTCCTGGACAGGAGCTTTAGGTTCACGCAGGCCAACAACACTACTCTCTTTAATGCCTGGGAATCCGCACATGCAGCCCAGTCTAACATCGCCCTTACATAGCCCAGGTTTTTCATAAAGAAAGACCTTCTGTATAGAGAAGGAAAGGCAGGTGATCCCCCTCAATTAGTGGTGCCCACCGATTTCAGGGAACAGATCTTATACTATGCCCACTCCCATCTCACAGCAGGACACGCAGGGGCGGAGAAAACCACCCAAACATAACAAGACATTTTTACCGGCCCCTGCATTTACAGGGAGGCCAAAATGTTCTGTAAGAGATGTGAGGTCTGTCAAAAGAAAAATATGACCAGACCTCAAGCAATTCCACTCCAACCTATGCCCCTCATAGGTAAACCATTCGAACGGGTTGGAATGGACCTCATAGGTCCCCTACCCTGATCCTCGAGGGGACACACGTACGCCTTGGTTATAGTGGACTACCACACCAGGTTCCCTGAGGCGTTTGCCCTGAGAGCACCTACTACGAAGAATGTAGCTGATAAAATGGTAGAGTTGTTTTCCAGGGTAGGGTTCCCCAAGGAGATCCTCACAGACCAAGGAACTCCGTTTGTGTCCAAAATGATGAAAGAAGTGTGTAAGATGTTGGATCTACACTAAATAAGAACAAGAACGTCAGCATATCATCCACAAACGGACGGTCTCTTTGAGAGATATAACCGTACCCTTAAGAACACCCTTAAAAAATGCTAACAGTAGAAAACAAAGATTGGGATAAAGTACTACCACTGGCCCTCTATGTTCTTCAGGCACAAGTACAGAGTAGCATTGGTTGTTCACCTTTTGAACTACTGTATGGAAGACAACCTCGGTCATTCTTAGAGATAACCAAAGACGCATGGGAACAAGAGGATTCTGAGGAACAACGGTCCCTGTTGGATTACAAACAACAACTGAGGTCCAAGCTAGGTAAATTGAGAGACTTGGCTTATTCACATTTAGAACAAAGCCAACGTAAGCAGAAGTTCCATTATGATAAAGGGAACAAATGGCGAAGACTAGAAAAGGGTGACTGGGTGTTGGTGTTACTTCCCTCCTCCAATCAAAAATTCAAAAGCGAGTGGTTAGGCCCATATCCTATTCTGGAAACGATAGGCAAAACAACCTATAGAGTAAAACTATCCCCAACAAGACAACAAACGTTTCACATTAATCTTTGAAAGAAATGGATATGAACCCCTCCTCAATCGGCACACTTTGGGCTGCCAGTGAGCGGGAATAAGACCACCCTAGAGCAATTACCCATCAACCCTGAACTATCCTTGAAGGAAAAAGAAGACCCGTTGAAGGCTCTATGTCCTTTTTCTTCTATATTTTCTGACACCCCAGGGTTGACTCATTTGACTGAATGCAGAATACATACAGAGGAAGGTAAAATAATCAAACAAAGACCATATAGAATACCTGCCGCCAGGAGAGCAGACGTTAAGAGAGAAGTGCAGGACATGCTAAAACTAGGTGTGATAAGACCCTCACACAGCAACTGGTCCTCACCTATAGTGATGATACCAAAACCAGATGGATCCACTCAGTTCTGCATGGATTATAGGGCCTTAAACGACATATCGGCTTTTGATGCATACCCCATACCCTGGGTGGATGAGCTAGTGGAGAGAATAGGGGAGGCCAAGTATATAACAACGCTAGATCTAACAAAAGGATACTGGCAGGTGCCCCTGAGAGAAGAGGACAGGAAAAAGACTGCTTTTGCCACGGAGGAAGGACTTTATGAGTTCAATGTTCTTCCTTTTGTTCTCCACGGGGCCCCGGCAACGTTCCAAAGACTAATGAACAACGTCTTAACAAATCACAACATCTATTGTTCGGTCTATCTGGACGATATTGTTATATTTAGCAAAACGTGGGAGCAGCATCTAGTCCACGTACAGAACGTCTTGCAGGCACTCAAAAAGGCAGGTCTACACATAAACGCAAAGAAATCAAGAGCAGCATTTACCAGGGTAAAGTATCTTGGGTTTCTACTAGGTGAGGGAGTAATAGCCCCCCAGGAGGAAAAAGTGAATGCCATTGAGCAAACCCCGTTTCCAACCACCAAAAGAGACCTGAGAGCGTTCCTAGGCCTGATAGGTTACTACAGAAGGTTTATCGAGAACTTTGCGGTAGCCGCAAGTCCGCTGACCAACCTATTGAAGAAAACAGTAAAACCCGCTCAATTAACACAGCCTTCCAAAGAAGCTAAGGAGGTGTTTGAACACCTCAAACGGGCTATAACAACTAGTCCGGTACTGATACACCCCGATTTTGATAAATCCTCTTCGCAAGCCACGGATGCCTCAAATACAGGACTGGGTGCCATGTTGTCTCAAGAAGGGGAAGATGGAAGGGAACATCCCATATTGTTCCTTAGCCGAAAATTGCATCCTCGTGAACGGAAGTACCCAACGATTGAAAGAGAATGCTTGGCCATTCGGTGGGCCGTTGATAAATTGAGGTACTATTTAGAGGGGCGTCCGTTTGTTTTGTTTACGGACCACGCTCCTTTGCAATGAATGCAAAGAAACAGTTCACAAAATCCCAGGGTCCTCAGATGGTTTTTATTCCTACAACCCTTATCGTTAGTGGTGAAACACCGAAAAGGACATGACAATGGTAATGTGGACTTCTTATCTCGAACACATTCTCTCCCCGATCGGGAGAAGCCAGGGGGGGAGGAGTGTAACAAGGAATCCAGTACCCAAGGGGTGGACAATGAAGTGGACTGGTGGACTTACAATGACTCAGATTCCCTTCCTCCTTCCCCGCAGGACGAACAGGATCCATGGCAAACGGCATCAGTAAGAAATCTGCACGGCGCCTTTAACTGGACGTATGCTACCAAGGAAGCCCCCTCCCACCGTGACGTCAGCTTCGGGGCATTGGTTAAGAACACAGATATCCCACACTTGGCGTGTGACATCACCGGAGAAGAGGAACGGAGATCGGGAGAGTACGCGGAGAAGAGTTGGAGTTTACGAGGAGACGAGGACGACGAGCTAGGAGGAGAAGCAGATGTGCCGCAAGGTGAAGTAGACGAGCTAGTAGGCCAACGGACCTGTGCTGCGCCGTGCCACACACCCGAGGGAGGAGTGTGGCTAAGACAGGTACGGGACAAGTTTGCAAGTTGGGTGGGACGTAGGAGTATAGTCCGTCGTTAAAAGGGCACCCTATTCCAGAACTTTCCCTGTATCCCGTTCCCCTTATCTATCCCCTCACCTATTCCCCATCATGACTCACAGCAGCGGTAAAGCATCACGAATTGAGGTGTCCCTTCACTACCCCGGTCCCCACGGGATAACAGTAGAGCGAGGACAACCTTTTAATCGGTCCTTATTTGTGTTTCCCTTTCCGGTCACCATGAGAGAGGCTTCCCCTTCCATCAACCCGAGGAGCCCAGATAAGGGTGAAACCGATTCATAAGGGACGCATTTCAATAGAGGCACCACGGATCCAGCAGAATTTCCCAAAGAGAGACTGACATTTCCTCAAAAGAAATTGTACATGAAAATAAAACCTGGTTTACCTAAACAATGTTCCCAGCCTGTTACTGACCCCCCTTTACAGCTACCTACATCCAGGAGAACACCCCCAACTATAGGTATTTCACCTTTCTGGTATCCATGCACTGGACCCAAACCATGTATAATCAAGGCGCTAAGCATGACATACTACACAGTTTTAAACAAGTAGTGTGGGTATTCAGTCTTCCCGTTAGCGGGCGGGGGAGTTAAAAAAGGCCTGTACCTCACTGTTATAATCAGATGCCAACAATAGTTATTAGTCTCATGGCCTGATCATGAGGACGATAACCATCCATGTGAAAAGGAGTATGACTTGGGGCAAACCCGTCAAATAACAGAGTGTAGAACACTGCTGGTGATTTACAAGGTGACTGAAGAAGCGTGGGTGCACACTGTCTCACATCCTAGCACTCAATTTGCCCAATGCATCATGGTAAATGCAGTGCATGATAACACTTACTTTGGTAGTAGTCTTTAATTTTCACCCTTGTTGGTGCAGCCTGTGCTGTTAAACTCTAGACACATGTTTATGGAATAATTCCTTCATCAGTAGAGTGCAACAAGTCGTTTCGGGGTGCTGGAACTACTGTCCAAAGTCTTCTCAGGTCTCTGTACCACTCACTGGGCTCAGGTGCATCAACACAAGCTTGTCAGCTCAATAGGGAAAATGGGAAAAGGGTTGGACTTCAGAGGGGTTGGATTTATTTTTCCTATTCCGGTCACCTCAATAGTAGGAAAGGTGATTTTTTTGACGTACTATTCCTACTCCAGTCACTGCAACAGTAGGAAAAGTGCTTGACTTCAGAGGGGTTAGATTTACTATTCCTACTCCAGTCAGTGCAATAATAGGGAAAGCATTGGGCTTCGGAGGGATTACATTTATTATTCCTATTCCAGTTTAACCAATAGTAGGGCAAGGGTTGGATTTCAGAGGGATGAAATGTACTATTCCCACTCAGTCCAAACAACAGTAGGGAAAGTGTGGGACTTTGGAGGGGATTCATTTTCAGTTCCCTCTCCAAACAGCCTAAAAGTAGCAAAAGTGTTGGACTTTGGAGGGGTAAAATTTCCTATTCCCACTCCAGGCTGTGCAACAGCAGGGAAAGCATTGGATTTCAGTTGGGGTTAAATTTAGAATTCCCACTACAAACAGCTCAACATTAGGGAAAACGTTGGGCTTCGAATTTACTATTCCCAATCCAGTCTGTACAACAGTAGAGAAAGCATTGAATTTCCGAGGGGTTTAATGTGCTATCCCCATCCCAAACAACGCAACAGTAGGAAAACTGTTGGACTACGGAGAGAGGTAAAATTAACTTTTCCTACTCCGCACAGTACAACAGTAAGCACATTTTTGGACTTCAGAGTGCAAAAATGTAGTATTCCCAATCCAGTCTGTGCAACTGCAAGGAAAGTGTTGGATTTCAGAGGGGTTAAATTTACTATTCCCACTCCAAACAGCACAACAGTAGGGAAAGTGTTAGACTTCGGAGGTGTAAAATGTAGTATTCCCACTCTAGTCAGTACAACAGCAGGGAAAACATTGGACTTTGGAATGGTTAAAGTTACTATTCTGTTTCCAAACAAAGCAACAGTAGGTAAAGTGTATTTCAGAGGGGTAAAATTTACTATTCCCACTCCAATCTGTGCAACAGTAGGGAAAGCATTGGACTTTGGAGTGGGTAGATTTACTATTCCCACTCCATACAACAAACCTGTAGGGTAAGTGTTGGACTTTGGAGGTGATAAATTTACTATTCTCGCTTTAAACAGGGAAACAGTAGGGAAAGAGTTAGATTTCCGAAGGGTTAAATTAGCTATTCTCATTTCGAACAGCGTAAAAGTCGGAAAAGTGTTGGACTTCGCAGGGGTAACATTTACTATTACCACACCAGTATGTTCAACAGTAGGGAAAGCAGTGGATTTTGGAGAGGTGAAATTTACTATTTCTACTCCAAATTGCGCAAAGGTAGGGAAAGTGATTGTAGGAAGGTGGATACCTGACTTTGGTTACCCCAGATTTTTTGCCTTGTGTTTAGCTGGTTTTCAACTTAGTTGGCCTGGTTCCCTGCTAATCAGGTCCCCAGGCTATCTGCTCTCTCTTTAAAATGGAGTCCATGTACCCTAGGTGCATAACTAAATTGGCTTAAGTCACCTTATCAGCCCCTGTACAAGAGCACTATAGGTGCCCAGGGCATAGGTGCGTCCAAGACCTACCAGGGGCTGCAGCATATCTTTTGCCACCCCTGGCTGGCTATCCAAAATTGACACAACTGGCTGATCACTCAGCTTGGGCAAGGTGGTGTAATCACCCCTTGCTTAGATATAGTATACCTATATCTAAACCTATCTGGACACATATATACCTATAAGTCACTCCTATGGCAGGCCTTAACAATCCTGGAGGCAGAGTGCTTGGTTTTATGTGAGATGGTGCTCTAGCATGAGCTGAGCCTGTCTGCAGCTGTCGGGACCAATTCCCTTAGCTGTTCCGGGATAATGCCTTACCATATACACTTAAGTGCATTAGAATCCATCGCGGTTATATGTTAACTTTGGTTTGGCTTTATCAAAACATGTCGTGTAAGGTGTCATACGATTTGGAATACTATCCCCTCGACAGTCCTGTCGACGGGGATAGCATTCCACCCCTCTAGAGGGAAAAGACATGTTACTTTGTTAAAACACGGTTGATTTTAAAAGAGCCTCAGCATCACAAAATGGACGCTTCTGCCACAGACACAAGTCTGACCTCCTGCTGCTGACCGAAACTTGGCAGAGGAGGCCTGGACAAAGGGTTTCCTGTCGCGGGGAGGTGTCACACCACCCCAGACAGGAGATAGTGGATTGTAGCAGGGAGGTTTGAAAGAAACCAGACACTGCCTGGGGAGCACAAGACTTCCCCTTGCATAATCCGGTCAAACCGGTTCTGGGGCACACCAGCCCCAGTCCCAACACGACCCTGGACAAAGGGAAAGGGGTGTATCCACCCCCTTCCTGGGTCCCACCCATAGGAGGGACCTAGTAGGTGATCCAGCCCACTAGATTGGTATATAGGTGGGAGCAGTGCCCATGCACTCAGATTATCCTGACTGAAACTTATGAAACAAAACTCTGGACCCTTGACATCCTACTCGACGTAGAAGACTGAAGAATCTCCCTTGTGGTCAAAGAGTGACCACCCTGTGCAAACAGGCACCATCCAGCACCTCTACGTTTGCTTTGTTGCAGTTCCCGCCGGAACTCGAGCAACAGAGTTCGACAAGACCCAGCGTTCCTGCCTTCTAACAGCCCGATCCACAGTCTCTGCAGAGCTGAGACCCGTGGAGGTGACCTGAAGCGTGGGGCCGGCCATCTTGGAAAGACCACGAGGCGCTGACCATGCTGCTTCCGAGGCTCCCTCGAAGCTGTGCGTTGGGGTTTGAGAATCCCCAGCCCTGAGCCACTCCTGCACCAAAGTTCACCCCTCTACACTCACCGAGTGCTGCGTGGGGCCCTTCTGCACTTTTTGGCTCAACGCGATGGTCGCTTGCCCATTGGCTTGCGGCCCCAGTACCGCCGAACCTTTGAATTTGACTCGCCAGTCCGGTTGCTCTGGCTTGGCCCTCGCTCCCCTGAAAAGGAGCACCCGCTCTGACCTTCCTGGTCCGAGTACTAAGCGATCTTTGAATCCTTCCTGGGTTGCGCTTGCCAGGGTTTGTTTGTTCCAATCCGGAAGCCGACACCGCCGACAGCGAGAGTCTTTGTGGGACAGCTCGTGATCCACTCCTGCACATCCTCGGTGCCCCAGAATCCACGTGGCCGCGGAGAGAAGCTTCTCGACAGCGACCTGATTGCGCCCGACATTGCCTGGTTCCTTCCTGGTTCCACCCTGGTCACTGCTGAGTGACCCAGACTCTGTCCCCTCTGCTTTCAGGTCATCTACATCTTCGATCCACCCTTGGATCACACCAGAAACTTCCCTTCTTGACGCGTGCAGCATCTTCATCTTCAGGCACCATCGACCTGCGTGACGAAACCCGACACTACTTTGCACCTGTGCACCCGCTTCCTGTGGGTGAGGTAACTCAGCAACGCCGGTGCTCCTGTACTGGTACACACTTCTAGTGTATATGTCTAAAGTTTCGTCCTTCTAGGTCAGTCGGAAGGTTCCTTAAACAGTAACTTTGTAACTTTTACACACCATTGACTTTGCATTGGTGCGTGTGTGTGCTTTAAGCGTTGCACCCGATTCCTGCGGGCTTTTCCCGACTTCAGCATTGCTAGTCCCGATTGGTCCCAGCGATTCCCTAGGCCCTAGGCCTAACCACTGTTCGATTGGTGGTTCTTATACCACTATTTTAGTACATGGTTTGAGTGGCCACCCGCTCTCATCCATAATTGTGCAACTTTTATATGTTTAACTGTGCTTTTGTTTAAACGCTTGTGCCTCTGCACTCATAAACAGTACAGAGGATTATTCTAGTAATAAATACATATATTTTTATAATATATAACTTGTGTGGTGTCCTTTCATTTGATATTACAGGATTGTGATTGGTAAAACAGCTTGCTTAACACGACCTCCCCAGAGTACATACTCGAATTGTTCCAGGCAATAGAAGATTGAGATCTCTCTGCAGGGATTCTCACATTTCTAGTGCCTCAAGAGGATCTCAAAGGGGAATGACTTTCCCCCAGAGAAGAGAGCATAAGGCCAGAATGAGGGCTGTCCAACTCCAGATAGAGAGGGAAGAGGTAGCCCTGGCCCAAGCTAAACTTGCTTTAGCAAGGGAACAAAAATGGTGTGGATTAGATTCCACTGGTGGCAGCAACAATATTCCTAGAGAGAAAGACAGGTCCTATGATACTAGAAACCTGACAATGATTGAGTCCCCCTACAAGGAAGGGGATGACATCCACAAATGGATGACTGCTCTGGAGAGAGCCTGCATGGTACAGTAGGTTCCTGAAGAACAGTGGGCTGCAATTTTATGGTACTCCTTTTCTGAGAAAGGGAGAGATAAGCTCCTCACGGTTAGACCTGAGGATGCTAAAAACTACACTGTCCTGAAGAGTGCTCTAATAGATGGGTTTGGCTTAACCACTGAACAGTACAGGTTAATGTTCAGATACACCCAGAAGACACAGACTCAGGACTCGACTGATTTTGTAGATTGTGCTACTAAGGCTCTGGAGGGTTGGCTACATGGCAGCAAAGTACATGACTATACAGGATTGTATAATTTGATTATGAGGGAGCAGATCCTAAGTAATTGTCAGAACCAGCTCTTACACCAGCACCTGGTGGACTCAGATTTGATCTCTCCCCAAGAATTGGGAAAGAGGGCAGATAAATGGGTTAGAACCAGGATTAGGCCTAGAAATCAGGGTAATGACCAGAAGAAGGAGTCTACCAAACCTCAAGAAAAGGGCGGGAATAAATCAAAAGAGAAGACTTCCCCAGGGCCCCAAAACTCCAAGGATGGGGGTGGGTCCCAATACACTTCCTCTACACAGAAAAAGCCATACTGCCATGTCTGTAAACAGACTGGCCATTGGCAATCAGACAGCTGTTGTCCAAAGAATGACAATAAAGAAAATATACCTCCAAAAACAGCTCCAACACCTCCTGTTACTGTTAGCAGTAATCCCCCAGGAAGTGGGAGCACCCCCAGGAATCTGGGTGGGTTTACTTTTGGAGCACAGGTGGACACTGGCCTACCCAGGTCCCCAATCACTTCTGTCTGTGAAAATGGCATGAGGTTTGCCAACTTCACTGATTGCCCAAACACTTTGAGCAAGTATAGACAGGAGCCCCTCATCAATGGTTTGAAAGTTGAGGCCTTTAGAGACACAGGGGCTAGCATCACCATGTTGGCTGAGTGTCTAGTCCCCTCAAGGCAACTTTTACCTGGTGCCACATACCAGGTGACAAACATTGATGGAATCCAAACCAATCATCCCATGGCAGTAGTAAATCTCAGCTGGGGAGGTGTCACTGGCCCAAAGAGAGTGGCAGTGTCAGCAAACTTGCCTGTAGATTGTCTACTTGGAAATTATTTGGAAATCTCAGCCTGGGCTGAAGTTGAACAGGAAATCCATTCTAGAATGGTAAATGCCCATGGAAAGGTTAGTGGGGCTGTGTTGGCCGCAGCCCCAATCCAAGATGTCCTTCCTGAAAAGGTTGGTAGGGCTATGCAAGACTCAGCCCCATCTTCAGCAGAAGCCCTTCCTGAACAAGTTAGCAGAGCTGTTATGATAACAGCCCATACCCAAACTGAGTCTCCTCCTGAAAAGGTTGGTGAGTCTGTGATGGCCACAGCCCAAACTCAAACTGATTCATGTGTTGTGAAGCCTGAAATGATGGATCACTCCACACAAACAGAGAGCATTGAGGAGGAAGAGAAATCTCCCTCCCACCAGACATTAGGACAGGATCAGCCTCCTCAGGGAACTGATTTTACCCCTGATGAAGGAACTGTCCCAGATTTTGTTAGGCCTAGCCTGACAGAGCTCATGATGGCAGTGGACCCTTCTCATGTGGGACCCAGCCTGGAGCAGGTAACCTGCCCCTCTCTACCTTGCCGTAGCCAGCCCAGGGCTACAGAGGACAAGAAGGACAGTGAGCCCCAAAGGGCCCCCTGTCAACTAAAGCACCCCCATCAGCAGATTAGGGGCACCGAAGCTAGCAGCCTTAGCCAGGTGAAAACTTTAAAAACTCCTGAGGGATCCCCCTTAAAATCAGTTAGGGACCTCCCACAGATGGATTCTGTTGGGCACAGCCAAACCTGGGACCCAAAGGGCCCAAACCTGAACTGTCCCTCCAGTAAGCCAAAACAAGGGACCCAGCCTCCAGCTTTAGGTAGCCAGAGGTTGACCCTGAGAGCACAGTGCAACTCAGTTGAAGAAAGAAAGGCACACATGGTGGAAGATAATTGGAGGAAGCTGAGCCCTAAATTAGTGGAGCCTCACTTCAATACTCCATATCAACACCAGCCTTTTACTTTGCATAAACACACCCAAGGTAGTGATTCCCATTAGTAGAGACCCTCTAATACCCCAAGGGTGAGGGATATACATACATACATTGCTTAGTGGACCATGAGACAGGGGGTAACCATGCTAGTGCAGGTACTTCCTTATATGGCCACTCAGGCAATATAGGCTTACCTGGTCAAGGATAGCCTTATCTCCTTTCGTTTGTGGGGGGGGGGGTTGTGTAGGAAGGTATATACCTGGCTATGGTTACCCCAGATTTTTTGCCTTGTGTTTAGCTGGTTTTCGACTTAGTTGGCCTGGTTCCCTGCTAATCAGGGCCCCAGGCTATCTGCTCTCTCTTTAAAATGGATTCCATGTACCCTAGGTGCATAACTAAATTGGCTTAGGTCACCTTATCAGCCCCTGTACAAGAGCACTGTAGGTGCCCAGGGCATAGGTGCATCCAAGGCCTACCAGGGGCTGCAGCATATCTTTTGCCACCCCTGGCTGGCTATCCAAAATTGACACAACTGGCTGATCACTCAGCTGGGGCAAGGTGGTGTAATCACCCCTTGCTTAGATATAGTATACCTATATCTAAACCTATCTGGACACATGTATACCTATAAGTCACTCCTATGGCAGGCCTTAACAATCCTGGAGGCAGAGTGCTTGGTTTTATGTGAGATGGTGCTCTAGCATGAGCTGAGCCTGTCTGCAGCTGTCGGGACCAATTCCCTTAGCTGTTCCGGGATAATGCCATACCATACACTCTTAAGTACATTATAATCCATCGCGGTTATATGTTAACTTTGGTTTGGCTTTATCAAAACATGTCGTGTAAGGTGTCATACGATTTGGAATACTATCCCCTCGACAGTCCTGTCGACGGGGATAGCATTCCACCCCTCTAGAGGGAAAAGACATGTTACTTTGCTAAAACGCAGTTGATTTTAAAAGAGCCTCAGCATCACAAAATGGACGCTTCTGCCACAGACACGAGTCTGACCTCCTGCTGCTGACCAAAACTTGGCAGAGGAGGCCTGGACAAAGGGTTTCCTGTAGCGGGGAGGTGTCACACCACCCCAGACAGGAGATAGTGGATTGTAGCAGGGAGGCTTGAAAGAAACCAGACACTGCCTGGGGAGCACAAGGCTTCCCCTTGCATAATCCGGTCAAACCGGTTCTGGGGCACACCAGCCCCAGTCCCAGCGCGACCCTGGACAAAGGGAAAGGGGTGTCTCCACCCCCTTCTTGGGTCCCACCCATAGGAGGGACCTAGCAGGTGATCCAGCCCACTAGATTGGTATATAGGTGGGAGCAGTGCCCATGCACTCAGATTATCCTGACTGAAACTTATGAAACGAAACTCTGGACCCTTAACATCCTACTCGACGTAGAAGACTGAAGAATCTCCCTTGTGGTCAAGGAGTGACCACCCTGTGCAAACAGGCACCATCCAGCACCTCAACGTTTGCTTTGTTGCAGTTCCCGCCGGAACTCGAGCAACAGAGTTCGACAAGACCCAGCGTTCCTGCCTTCTAACAGCCCGATCCACAGTCCCTGCAGAGCTGAGACCCGTGGAGGCGACCTGAAGCGTGGGGCCGGCCATCTTGGAAAGACCACGAGGCGCTGACCATGCAGCTACCGAGGCTCCCTCGAAGCTGTGCATTGGAGTTTGAGAAGCCCCAGCCCTGAGCCACTCCTGCATCGATGCTCACCCCTCTACACTCACGGAGTGCTGCGTGGGGCCCTTCTGCACTTTTTGGCTCAACGCGTTGGTCCGGTCGCTTGCCCGTTGGCTTGCGGCCCCAGTACCGACAAACCTTCGAATTTGACTCGCCAGTCCGGTTGCTCTGGCCTGGCCCTCACTCCCCTGAAAAGGAGCACCCGCTCTGACCTTCCTGGTCCGAGTACTAAGCAATCTTCGAATCCTTCGTGGGTTGCGCTTGCCAAGGTTTGTTCGCTCCAATCCGGAAGCCGACACTGCCGACAGCGAGAGTCTTTGTGAGACAGCTTGTGATCCACTCCTGGACATCCTCGGTGCCCCAGAGTCCACGTGGCAGCGGAGAGAAGCTTCTCGACAGCGACCTGATTGCGCCCAACATTGCCTGGTTCCTTCCTGGTTCCACCCTGGTCACTGCTGAGTGACCCAGACTCTGTCCCCTCTGCTTTCAGGTCATCTACATCTTCGATCCACCCTTGGATCACACCGGACACTTCCCTTCTCGACGCCTGCAGCATCTTCATCTTCAGGCACCATCGACCTGCGTGACGAAACCCGACACTACCTTGCACCTGTGCACCCGCTTCCTGTGGGTGAGGTAACTCAGCAACGCCGGTGCTCCTGTACTGGTACACAGCTCTAGTGTATATGTCTAAAGTTTCGTCCTTCTAGGTCAGTCGGAAGGTTCCTTAAACCGTAACTTTGTAACTTTTACGCACCATTGACTTTGCATTGATGCGTGTGTGTGCTTTAAGCGCTGCACCCGATTCCCGCTGGCTTTTCCCGACTTCAGCATTGCTAGGCCCGGTTGGTCCCAGCGATTCCCTAGGCCCTAGGCCGAACCACTGTTTGATTGGTGGCTCTTATACCACTATTTTAGTATATGGTTTGAGTGGCCACCCGCCCTCATCCATAATTGTGCAACTTTTATATGTTTAACTGTGCTTTTGTTTAACGCTTGTGCCTCTGCACTCATAAAGAGTACAGAGGATTATTCTAGTAATAAATACATATATTTTTATAAGATATAACTTGTGTGGTGTCCTTTCATTTGATATTACAGGATTGTGATTGGTAAAACAGCTTGCTTAACACGACCTCTTGAGTTAAGCCTTTAAGGCTGCTTAGTCCATGCTACCCTTAGGATAGCTTGTCTATAAGGTTGAATTACAACCAGACACCATAAGGGATTGTTTGGACTGATACAAGGTGCCCCCAGAATTGGAGACATCATATATCAAGCCAACTTTTCACATTGGTGCGCAGCGGTGCGGATTTGAGCTTGCTGTTGTTTTACCATTGCAATCTTTTATCAAATTGAAAGATCACATCAAGTACCTTAGGTACATATAAACAAAGCTTAGCATATTTAAGTTCTACTGAACTTAGTAGTTGTAGATCAAACAGCTTAGCACACCCTGCCTACAACTCACTAGCAAGGTACAGTTGGAAAACACTTAGTGTAGGTAAGTGCACCACTTACACCTCACTAGCAGTCATGTCTGGCACAGGTGAAGCTTCCAGCTCTCTACCTGTGACAGATGACCTTACCAAGGCAACTTCCAGCTATGACAACTTTAGCCATAAGGACTTGAGTGCCTTGTGCACTGTAAGAGGGCTGAGAAAGGGTCACAACCCTACCATTCCCATCCTGATACCCATCCTGGAGAAGGGTGATCTAGATACGGCAAGTGCAGTTCCCTTAGATACAGGAGATGGAGTGAATCCCCCAGAGACTGAGAATTCCCCAGCGATAGAGGAGGAACCTGAATCAGATATTAATGAAGATTCAGATCAGGATCAGAGGGGTAACCAGGTACACGTGGGGAGGCTTAGCCAAGCCAACTTGGACCTACTTGGAAATGGAGAGGGCCAGCACCTCCCCAGAGTACATACTAGAATTGTTCCAGGCAATAGAAGATTGAGATCTCCCTCCAGGGATTCTCACATTTCTAGTGCCTCAAGAGAATCTCAAAGGGGAATGACTTCCCCCCAGAGAAGAGAGCCTAAGGCCAGAATGAAGCTGTCCAACTCCAGATAGAGAGGGAAGAGGTAGCCCTGGCCCAAGCTAAACTTGCTTTAGCAAGGGAACAAAAATTGTGTGGATTAGATTCCACTGGTGGCAGCAACAATATTCCTAGAGAGAAAGACAGGTCCTATGATACTTGAAACCTGACAATGATTGTGCCCTCCTACAAGGAAGGGGATGACATCCACAAATTGATGACTGCTCTGGAGAGAGCTTGCATGGTACAGCTGGTTCCTGAAGAACAGTGGGCTGCAATTTTATGGTACTCCTTTTCTGAGAAAGGGAGAGATAAGCTCCTCACGGTTAGACCTGAGGATGCTAAAAACTACACTGTCCTGAAGAGTGCTCTAATAGATGAGTTTGGCTTAACCACTGAACAGTACAGGTTAATGTTCAGAGACACCCAGAAGACACAAACTCAGGACTGGACTGATTTTGTAGATTGTGCTACTAAGGCTCTGGAGGGTTGGCTACATGCCAGCAAAGTACATGACTATACAGGATTGTATAATTTGATTATGAGGGAGCAGATCCTAAGTAATTGTCAGAACCAGCTTTTACACCAGCACCTGGTGGACTCAGATTTGACCTCTCCCCAAGAATTGGGAAAGAGGGCAGATAAATGGGTCAGAACCAGGATTAGGCCTAGAAATCAGGGTAATGACCAGAAGAAGGAGTCTACCAAACCTCAAGAAAAGGGTGGGGATAATTCAAAAGAGAAGACTTCCCCAGGGCCCCAAAGCTCCAAGGATGGGGGTGGGTCCCAAGACACTTCCTCTACACAGAAAAAGCCATACTGCCATGTCTGTAAACAGACTGGCCATTGGAAATCAGACAGCTGTTGTCCAAAGAATGGCAATAAAGAAAATATACCTCCAAAAACAGCTCCAAAGCCTCCTGTTACTGTTAGCAGTAATCCCCCAGGAAGTGGGAGCACCCCCAGGAATCTGGGTGGGTTTACCTTAGGAGCACAGGTGGACTCTGTCCTACCCAGGTCCCCAACCAATTCTGTCTGTGAAAATGGCATGGGGTTTGCCAACTTCACTGATTGCCCAAACACTTTGAGCAAGTATAGACACAAGCCTCTCATCAATGGTTCTGGGGCCACATACCAGGTGACAAACATTGATGGAATCCAAATTAATCATCCCATGGCAGTAGTAAATCTCAGCTGGGGAGGTGTCACTGGCCCAAAGATTGTGGCAGTGTCAGCAAACTTGCCTGTAGATTGTCTACTTGGAAATGATTTGGAACTCTCAGCCTGGGCTGACTGAGGTTGAACAGGAAATCCATTCTAGAATGGTAAATGCCCATGGAAAGGTTAGTGGGGCTGTGTTGGCCACAGCCCCAATCCAAGATGTCCTTCCTGGAAAGGTTGGTAGGGCAGAGCAAGACTCAGCATCATCTTTAGCAGAAGCCCTTCCTGAACAAGTTAGCAGAGCTGTTATGATAACAGCCCATACCCAAACTGAGTCTCCTCCTGAAAAGGTTGGTGGGGCTGTGATGGCCACAGCCCAAACTCAAACTGATTCATGTGTTGTGAAGCCTGAAATGATGGATTACTCCACACAAACAGAGAGCATTGAGGAGGAAGAGAAATCTCCCTCCCACCAGACATTAGGACAGGATCAGCCTCCTCAGGGAACTGATCTTACCCCTGATGAAGGAACTGTCCTAGAGGTTAATAGGCCTAGTGGAGTGTTGTGGCTCACTGGTGTGGAGTGGTGTGGCTCACTGGTTAGAGGCAGCAGACCCGAGAGCAGAGAACGGCCCGGGACCAGGGTTCGATTCCCGACGCGGCAGGGTCTTGGACCAGGATCAGTGGACTCGATAATTCTCGCATCAGTGCCTACTCCAACCAGAGATCACACTCGGCAACTCTGGGCATTAGCTTGCCTCATCTCCACAAGGCCCCTCACAAACGCCGGGATGCCTGGTTTCACCTTGGAGACTCCCAGGAGGGACTATCTCACTGGGAAAGCCAGGACGGGTTCCCCAGCGGTCTATAGCGCTACGAGGCCTGCGGTGCGGGTAGCAGTGCGCTTTACAAGACACACAATTTATTTATTTAATTTAGCCTGACAGAGCCCCTGATGGCAGTGGAGCCTTCTCAGGTGGGACCCAGCCTGGAGCGGGTAACCTGCCCCTCTCTACCTTGCCTTAGCCAGCCCAGGGCTGCAGAGAACAAGAAGGACAGTGAGCCCCAAAGGGCCCCCTGTCAACTAAAGCACCCCATCAGCAGATTAGGGGCACCGAAGCTAGCAGCCCTAGCCAGGTGAAAACTTTAAAAACTCCTGAGGGATCCCCCTTAAAATCAGTCAGGGACCTCCCACAGATGGATTCTGTTGGGCACAGCCAAACCTGGGACCCAAAGTGCCCAAACCTGAACTGTCCCTCCAGTAAGCCAAAACAAGGGACCCAGCCTCCAGCTTTAGGTAGCCAGAGGTTGACCCTGAGAGCACAGTGCAACTCAGTTGAAGAAAGAAAGGCACACATGGTGGAAGATAATTGGAGGAAGCTGAGCCCTAAATTAGTGGAGCCTCACTTCAATACTCCATATCAACACCAGCCTTTTACTTTGCATAAACACACCCAAGGTAGTGATTCCCTATGGTGGAGACCATCTAATACCCCAAGGGTGAGGGATATACATACATACATTGCTTAGTGGACCATGAGACAGGGGGTAACCATGCTAGTGCAGGTACTTCCTTATATGGCCACTCAGGCAATATAGGCTTACCTGGTCAAGGATAGCCTTATCTCCTTTCGTTTGGGGGGGGGGGGTTGTGTAGGGAGGTGGATACCTGACTATGGTTACCCCAGATTTTTTGCCTTGTGTTTAGCTGGTTTTCGACTTAGTTGGCCTGGTTCCCTGCTAATCAGGGCCCCAGGCTATCTGCTCTCTCTTTAAAATGGATTCCATGTACCCGAGGTGCATAACTAAATTGGCTTAGGTCACCTTATCAGCCCCTGTACAAGAGCACTATAGGTGCCCAGGGCATAGGTGCATCCAAGGCCTACCAGGGGCTGCAGCATATCTTTTGCCACCCCTGGCTGGCTATCCAAAATTGACACAACTGGCTGATCACTCAGCTGGGGCAAGGTGGTGTAATCACCCCTTGCTTAGATATAGTATACCTATATCTAAACCTATCTGGACACATATATACCTATAAGTCACTCCTATGGCAGGCCTTAACAATCCTGGAGGCAGAGTGCTTGGTTTTAAGTGAGATGGTGCTCTAGCATGAGCTGAGCCTGTCTGCGGCTGTCGGGACCAATTCCCTTAGCTGTTCCGGGATAATGCCATACCATATTCTCTTAAGTGCATTATAATCCATTGCGGTTATATGTTAACTTTGGTTTGGCTTTATCAAAACATGTTGTGTAAGGTGTCATACGATTTGGAATACTATCCCCTCGACAGTACTGTCGACGGGGATAGCATTCCACCCCTCTAGAGGGAAAAGACATGTTACTTTGCTAAAACGCGGTTGATTTTAAAAGAGCCTCAGCATCACAAAATGGACGCTTCTGCCACAGACACAAGTCTGACCTCCTGCTGCTGACCGAAACTTGGCAGAGGAGGCCTGGACAAAGGGTTTCCTGTCGCGGGGAGGTGTCACACCACCCCAGACAGGAGATAGTGGATTGTAGCAGGGAGGTTTGAAAGAAACCAGAGACTGCCTGGGGAGCACAAGGCTTCCCCTTGCATAATCCGGTCAAACCGGTTCTGGGGCACACCAGCCCCAGTCCCAGCGCGACCCTGGACAAAGGGAAAGGGGTGTATCCACCCCCTTCCTGGGTCCCACCCATACGAGGGACCTAGCAGGTGATCCAGCCCACTAGATTGGTATATAGGTGGGAGCAGTGCCCATGCACTCAGATTATCCTGACTGAAACTTATGAAACGAAACTCTGGACCCTTCGACATCCTACTCGACGTAGAAGACTGAAGAATCTCCCTTGTGGTCAAGGAGTAACCACCCTGTGCAAACAGGCACCATCCAGCACCTCAACATTTGCTTTGTTGCAGTTCCCGCCGGAACTCGAGCAACAGAGTTCGACAAGACCCAGCGTTCCTGCCTTCTAACAGCCCGATCCACAGTCCCTGCAGAGCTGAGACCCGTGGAGGCGACCTGAAGCGTGGGGCCGGCCATCTTGGAAAGACCACGAGGCGCTGACCGTACAGCTTCCGAGGCTCCCTCGAAGCTGTGCATTGGGGTTTGAGAAGCCCCAGCCCTGAGCCTCTTGTGCACCGATGCTCACCCCTCTACACTCACCGAGTGCTGCGTGGGGCCCTTCTGCACTTTTTGGCTCAACGCGTTGGTCCGGTCGCTTGCCCGTTGGCTTGCGGCACCCAGTACCGACGAACCTTTAAATTTGACTCACCAGTCCGGTTGCTCTGGACTAGTCCTCGCTCCCCTGAAAAGGAGCACCCGTTCTGACCTTCCTGGTCCGAGTACTAAGCGATCTTCGAATCCTGCGTGGGTTGCACTTGCCAAGGTTTGTTTGCTCCAATCCGGAAGCCGACACCGCCGACAGCGGGAGCCTTTGTGGGACATCTCTTGATCCACTCCTGGACATCCTCGGTGCCCCAGAGTCCACGTGGCAGCGGAGAGAAGCTTCTCGACAGCGACCTGATTGCGCCCAACATTGCCTGGTTCCTTCCTGGTTCCACCCTGGTCACTGCTGAGTGGCCCAGACTCTGTCCCCTCTGCTTTCAGGTCATCTACAGCTTCGATCCACCCTTGGATCACACCGGACACTTCCCTTCTCGACGCCTGCAGCATTTTCATCTTCAGGCACCATCGACCTGCGTGGCGAAACCTGACACTACTTTGCACCTGTGCACCCGCTTCCTGTGGGTGAGGTAACTCAGCAAAGCCGGTGCTCCTGTACTGGCACACACCTCTAGTGTATATGTCTAAAGTTTCGTCCTTCTAGGTCAGTCGGAAGGTTCCTTAAACAGTAACTTTATAACTTTTACGCACCATTGACTTTGCATTGGTGCGTGTGTGTGCTTTAAGCGTTGCACCCGATTCCCGCAGGCTTTTCCCGACTTCAGCATTGCTAGTCCCGATTCGTCCCAGCGATTCCCTAGGCCCTAGGCCTAACCACTGTTCGATTGGTGGTTCTTATACCACTATTTTAGTATATGGTTCGAGTGGCCTTCCGCCCTCATCCATAATTGTGCAACTTTTATATGTTTAACTGTGCTTTTGTTTAAACGCGTGTGCCACTGCACTCATAAAGAGTACAGAGGATTATTCTAGTAATAAATACATATATATTTATAATATATAACTTGTGTGGTGTCCTTTCATTTGATATTACAGGATTGTGATTGGTAAAACAGCTTGCTTAACACGACCTCTTGAGTTAAGCCTTTAAGGCTGCTTAGTGAATGCTACCCTTAGGATAGCTTGTCTATAAGGTTGACTTACAACCAGACACCATAAGGGATTTTTGGACTGATACAAGGTGCCCCCAGAATTGGAGACATCATATATCAGGCCAACTTCTCACAGTGATGAACTGTGAAAAGGTTCCTTTTACTATTCCTACTGCAGTCTTAGCAAGAATAGGAAAGTACTTCACTTCAAACACATTACATATATGAATAACTCCATGAATGTAGAAAAAAGATTAAAGTCCCAATATAAAAATTATGAATTAACAATGAATAAATTTACAAAATGACTTTTCAATAATTACTATTCTACAAGTATAAATATGATACCTCAAATTATGCACCACGTTGTGGTGGTGACGTGATTCAATGTACTTTTCAGAATTCTGATTTTTTTTTTACATATACTTTTCCACATCCATATACTATGTGGACTGAAGCTTAATACTGTGGTAAGAAGAACACTGTTTAGTGTCCTATACTACTTCTGGTACCTGTTAGAGATTAGGACACATCGTTTATTTTGATTTCTTTTTCAGGTTTAAAAAGGTTTCTCATGGACTATAGATTCCAGATAGATTATGTAAGAATAGTGACAATTTAAGGTGAGCCACGTTATAACGTTTGGCCTTTAACTCTGTATAAGGGCGTTTCAAGCACACACTTTACGGGTTTGATTTAAGCACGTTTTTGGTGATCTGATTTCTGTCTCTCCTTCTCTCTAATATTTCTTTGACTATGTTTCTAGATATATATGTGTTTTTAATATTGATTTGGATCTTCTTTTTGTACTCTCCATACACTCCATTGGTTGGTGGTACCCTACACATGAATCTATCTAGTTTCAATACGATGAATAATACATTGCACGTCTGCACTGTGAGAAGTTGGCCTGGCATATGCTGTCCACTATTCTAGTGGGCACCTTGCACCAGTCCAAATTGCCCCTTATTGATGGTAGGTTGAAGACAACCTTATAGAAAGCTATCCTAGTGGTAGCTGTGGAGAGCGGCCTTCAGGCTAAGTCTTGAAGGAATGTAATGCAGCTTGTTTTACCAGTCTGTAATCTCTTGTAATGACCAAATGAAAGGAGGACTACACCAGGAATATATATAAAATATATGTATTTATTCTAAACACATCCCCCTAGTATCTTTATGAGGCTAGTGGCAAAAGTACACAAGTAAACTTATTCAACACACAGTAAATTAGCACAATATATGATTAGCCCTAGGGGCATCACAAACCATATACTAAGAAAGTGATATAAGAAACACGACTGACATAGATACAAGGCCTGGACCCTTTAGAACCGCTGGGGCCACCAGGAACCACCCAAGGTAGTGACACAGAGGACCCACAGGGTACGCGTGCAGTGTCTAATCACACCTGCGAATCACCATTAACTTCTATAGGGAAAGACGCGGTTGGAAAATTACAGATTAAGACACTTAGGAGTGGACTAGGAACAAACCCCTTCAGAACTAGACAATTAGAGAGTCAAGACCCACGGGAGCACCGGAGTACTCATGTTACCTCACCCAGGGAAGCCGGGTGCATAGGTGTCTTTTCGTGTCGGGTTTCATCATCATTTCCTATGGCGAGCTCCGAAGAAGTGCTGCAGGTGACCAAGTGGAAAGTGTATGGATGGATCCAAGGGTGGATCGAAGATCTGAGGAACCTGAAAGCAGAGGGGACAGAGCCTGGGTCACAGCCAGTGACCAGGAAGGCAAGGAGACAATGCCAACCAGTGTCGGGTGATTTAAGGTGAAGAAGGGGAAGCTTGACTCTTCAGCCAAGAGGACCAGGAAGCGTCGACGACAACAAGGAGCTGGATTCGAGCTGTCCCACAAAGGATGTCGAGTGCTGCAGCGTCAGTATCCGGATTGGACCCAACAGCCTTGGCAACAGCAACCCACGCAGAAAGCAAAGATTGGCTTCGGTGCAGACCAGCAAGGTCTGAGGGACTCACTCGTTGGAAGGGAGTCAGGGCACGTCTGGAGCAAACAGGAAAGCCCAAGAAACATAAGAGTTACCTTCGTGGGGACCCACCAGTCGACGGACCAGGAATCGCGAAGGGGCCTCAAGCAGAACTGCTAGAAGCAAGCTCAAGGAACACTCGTGAGTGTAGGCCCACAATCTTCAGTGCAAATGGTGCTCAGGGCTTCGACTACGAATAGCCCAATGCACAACTTCGGGAAAGCTGGGGAAATAAATGCACTATCAAATGTGCATGGTGTCCAGGAATTCCAGTCCCACATCTCTATTGATGGCTACAGGTCTTAGCTTTGCTGTGATCTTGTGACGGCCTCAGAGATGTCTGGAAGTCCATGTTCTGTGTCGCAAACCCTTTGGATTCCGGCGGGAGCCTTGGAAATGCAGACCGGAAAGATGCTTCGTTGGTGCCTGTTTGAACAGGGGAGTCACTCCTTGACCCCAAGGGAGATTCTTCCGTTTTCTAGTCGAAATAGAATGTCGAAGTTCCCGAATATATTTCCCTTTGTCCAGTTTCGTGCCAGAGCAGGGGCTGAGTGCCCCTGCAACCGGTTTGAACTGGGGTATGCACAGGGACACCAAGTGTGCCCCCAGCACTGTCTGAAAAACATTCTATGAATGCACCCACCCAGCCCCAATACACCAAAGCCTGTCTGGGAGGTAGTTATACCTCCCTGTGACAGGAAACCTATTGTCCAGGCATCCCCTACCGGAGTTTCATCCAGCAGCAGGAGGTCAGACCCGTGTCTGTGGCTGTGGCATCCATTTTGTGAAGCCAGGGCTCTTTTAAACTATTACCATTTAAGTAAGTGTGTACATGTCTTCTCCCTCTAGAAGGGTGGAATTCTACCCCCGCCGCCAGGACTGGTGGGTGTGTAGGATTCCAAAGTGTTTGACACCAAACATAACATGTTTTGATGTAGCCATTCCAAAGTTAGCATTTATCGCGAAGTTATAATGCACTTAAGAGTATATGGTATGGCTGTATCACAGAACAGCTACAGAGAAGTGATTCCGAAAGCTGCAGAAGGGCTCAGCTCATGCTTGGGCACACTTTCACACACAACCAAGCACTCTGCCTTCAGGATTGTCAAAGCCTGCCATAGAAGTGACTTGTAGATTTATATGTGTCTGCTATTTAAGGTAGATATGGGTAGCCTATATCTTAGTAAGGGGTGCATGCACCACCTTACCCAGGCTGCAGTAGCAGACCTGTGGTGCCATTTTGGAAGGCTTCCCAGGGGTGGCATAATACATGCTTCAGGACCTGGTAGGCCTCTGGGGTACCTATGCCCTTAGTACCTAAGGTACCATATACTAGGGACTCACAAGGGTAAACAAGTAACCAATCTGGAGTGTATCTAATGTATATGCAATCAATTTAGAGAGGAAGCAGCTAGGCTGGGGTCCTGGTTAGCAGGGCCCTAGCCAGACTAAAGTAAAAAAACAGTGAAACACCAGCAAAAAGTGGGGGTAACCATAGTAAGCAGATCCTACTCTCCTACAACCCCCCCCAAATGCAGGGCCATTAAACTAACCTTGACCAGTTGAGTCTTCATGTTCTAAGTGGAAATATCTGGAGAGCCCATCTGCATTGGCATGGTTACTCCCAGGTCATTGTTCCCCTGTATAGTCCATCCCCTGTAGGGAAATGGACCACCTCAAAAGTTTGGGATTTTCACCCTTCGTCTGTTTTAGCCATAATAGGGGCTTATGGTCAGTCTGAACAGTGAAGTGAGTGCCAAACAAGTATGGCCTCAGCTTCTTCAGAGCCCAAACCACAGAAAAGGCCTCCCTCTCAATGGCTGACCAACGTTTCTCTCTAGGGGTCAACCTTCTGCTAATACAAGCTACTGGCTGGTCCTGACCTTCATCATTCAATTGTGATAGCACAGCCCCTACACCCAACTCGGATGCATCTGTTTGGACAATGAATTCTTTAGAGCAGTTAGGACTTTACAGAATTGGTGCAGTGCACATGGCCTGCTTCAGGTCATCAAATGTCTTTTGACAGCTTACTGCCATTGAACTTTTTTAGGCATTCTTTTAGAAGTTAAGTCATTCAGGGTTGTCACAATGGAACCATACCCCTTGACAAATCTCCTGTAGTGCCCAGTCTGGCCCAAGAAAGCTCTGACCTGAGTCTGGGTAGTTGGAGCAACACATTCCTTGATGGTTTGGATTTTGCTTTGCAATGGTTGAACCTGGCCTCCACCTACAAGGTGGCCCAAGTACACAACCTGACTCTGCCCTATCTAGCACTTAGTAGCCTTGATAGTTAGGCGTGCTATCTGCAGGGCCTCCAAAACATTTCTCAGGTGGACCAGGTGATCCTCCCAGGTGGAGCTGAAGACAGCAATATTATCTAGATATGCTGCACTATAGTCTTCCAGGCCTGTTAGGACTTTAGTCACCAACCTTTAAAAAGTGGCAGGTGCATTCTTCAGACCAAAGGGCATTACCACAAATTGATAATGTCCACTAGGGGTGGAGAATGCTGTTTTTGGCTTTGCATCATCAGCTAGTCTGATCTGCCAGTAGCCAGCTGTAAGATCAAATGTGCTCAGAAATTTGGCAGAGGCCAACATATCTATGAGCTCATCTGCTCTTGGTATTCAATATGGTACAAAAGGGGGTGGTGATGGATGGAGCATCTGAATCAATCAAACACTAACACCCAGTCAAAAGATCTGCGTTTGATCCATCACCGTTCTTTAGCCCACTCTGACACCCCATTTCAGACATGGCTATATGCAAATCAGTCTGACCCTGTGCCTCATGGGAACAGTCCAGCCCGAACTGCCAAGCCATGTCTTCCCTGGACCGGAAACAAGCCTCCGAGGTCCGGTTTCTGGCATTCCAGCCGTCTTCAGCCCGGCTTGCTTGAATCCAGTGGCAAAGTAAGCAAGGGACTCACGTCTGAGCATACTCTGCCACACTTATGGCGGCCAAAAGTGGTACAAAGGGGGGATGGTGATGGACGGAGCATCTGAATCAATCAAACACTCACACCCAGTCAAAAGATCTTGGTTTGATCCATCACCGAATGCCAGAAACCGGTCCTTGGAAGCTTGTTTCCGGTCTGGGAAGACATGGCTTGGCAGTTCGGGCTGGACTGTTCCCATGAGGCACAGGGTCAGACTGATTTGCATATAGCCATGTCTGAACTGGGGTGGCAGAGAGTGCTAAAGAACGGTGATGGATTAAACCCAGATCTTTTGACTGGGTGTGAGTGTTTGATTGATTCAGATGCTCCGTCCATCACCACCCCCTTTGTACCGCTTGGTATTGGATAGGCATCAGTCCGAGTGACTGCATTGAGACCTCTGTAGTCAACACAAAACCTCATCTCTCTCTTACCACCCTGGGTGTGAGGATTTAGTACCAAGACCACTGGACTAGCCCAATGGTTATCTGAGGGTTCAATAACTCCCAAACTTCAGTCCTTATACAGTCCCTGACATGATCAGGTTGCTTGTAAATCTTATTTTTAACAGGTAGACTGTCCCCAGTGACCACTTCATGAGTGCACCAGGTAGTCTGATTTGGAGTCAGAGAAAACATATGTCTGAACTGTTGGAGAACTTGTCTAGTTCAAGTTCCAAAATTTGTATAGCGCACTACTCACCCAGAGGGTCTCAAGGCGCTTGAGGGAGGGGGGTGCCTTACTTATCGAATATCCAAGTTTTTAGTTGTTTTCTGAAGGAGAGGTGGTTCTGTGTAAGCCGGAGGTATCAGTTTGCTGCTGATCAGTGAGGCTGCCTGCTAAGGCTACTCCATCTACTGATCGATCATCAGGGTTCTGAGAGAGCAGGTCTGGGAGAGGGTCACTCTCTTCCTCCTGTCCTTCATCAGTAGCCATGAGCAAGCCCATGTCTGCCCAGTCAACACTTGGTTTCAGTCTGTTGACATGAAGCACCCTATCGGGCTCCTGGGAGTTCCAAGATCTACCAAGTAGGTAACTGCTCCCTTCTGTTCAACCATAATGTGGAGTTGACGCCACTTGTCTTGGAGAGCTGCTGGGGCCACAGGTTCCAACACCCAAACTTTCTGTCCTGGCTGGTAAACATTCAGTACAGCCTTTTGGTCTTGCCAGGCTTTCTGTAATTCCTGTCTAGCCTCAAGGGTTTCAGTTGCCTTTTTCATGTACTCAGCGATCTTGGAGTGGAGACAAAGTACATAGTCCACAATGTCCTGTTTGGGAGGTTTGAGAGGTAACTCCCATCCCTTCTTCACCAAACACAGTGGGCCTCTTACAGGATGCCCAAACAGAAGTTCAAAGGGGCTGTAGCCAACTCCCTTCTGAGGAACCTCCATGTATGCAAACAAAAGGCAGGACAGTAGAATGTCCCATCTCTGCCTGAGCTTCTCTGGGAGACCCTTGATAATACTCTTTAAGGTTTTGTTGAATTTTTAAACTAAACCATTGCATTGTGGGTGATAGGGTGTTGTGAATTTGTAGTTCACTCCACACTCCTTCCACATTGCAGTCAAGTAACTAGACATAAAGTTTGCATCTCTGTCAGATATTACCGCCTTAGGGAAACCCCCTCTGGAGAACACTCCCAAGAGGGCTCGTGCCACAACAGGTGCTGTAGTGGTCCTAAGGGGAATAGCCTCTGGGTACCTAGTGGCATGGTCCACCACCACTAGGATAAACCTGTGCCCAGATGCTGTCTGAGGATCCATTGGTCCAACAATGTCAATCCCACTCTCTCAAAGGGAACCCCCGCCGAAGGTAGTGGTGTCAGGGGGGCCTTTGTAGTGCCATCTGCCTTACCACTGGCTTGAAAGGTTACATAGGAGCGACAAAACTCCTTTGTGTCTTCAGACATGTGGGGCCAGTTAAAGTGAGGGACAATTCTGTCCCAAGTCTTGTGTTGGCCCAGGTGTCCTGCTAAAGGAATATCGTGGGCTAGTGTCAATAGGAAGCCCCTGAACTTCAAAGGTATAACTGACCTCTTGGCTGTACCAGGCTTGGGTCTGTACTCTCTGAGTACAGAAGTCCAACATTCCAATAAATCTTATGGGTGCCACTAGCATTCCCAGCAGCCTCAGCAGCAGCTTACTGTCTGAGGGGCTCAAGAGAAGGGCAGCTCAGCTGCTCCCGACTCAGATCTGCCTTGGAAGGTCCCCCTGTACCCAAGAACTCAACCTGATCAGGCTCAAGCTCCTCTGGGACAGTTCCTGCTTCAGGCTCACAATCAGCTCCCTCAAGAGACTGATCATCACTCTGAGTCAGGGGGAAGGCACTGCCTTGACCCTACTGTTCCTTTTCTTGAAAAGGCACCTGGTCCATTATTCCAGTATCCAGGGCCTGTTCAGTGTTAGATTTTGTGACCTGTGACCTAGTCACAGCAAACACATGTGCAGGGATCCCTAACATTTTTGCATGGGTCCTTAACTCCACTTCAGACCAGGCAGAAGTCTCTAAATCATTGCCAAGCAAGCATTCAACAAGGAGGTCTGCACTAACCACAACTTTCTTAAGGCCAGTTACTCCTCCCCAGGAGAAATTAACAACTGACAGGGCATGGTTGGTCCTGACATTGCTAGCATTGGTCACTGGGTAAATCTCACCAAGTATGATCTGTTCAGGGTCCACAAAGTCTGGTGTCACCATTGTGACACTTGCCCCTGTGTCCATGTAGGCCAAAGCCATTTTTTCATTTATTAAAGGCTGTTGTCTGTACATGCTCAGATTACTGGGACTTACAGAGGAGGACATATCTCTGCCTCCATCACAGACTAACACAGCCTGAGTTGGAACTCTGACTGTGCCAGAGCCCATCTCAGTACCCACACCCTTCTGCTGAGTACCACCACTTGAAGCTGAACTAGGGGGAGCAGTTGCCTTAGGGGCAATGGTGGCTGGAGTTGCATCCTTCTTGGTACAATCACTAGTCCAATGGCTATTCTGTTTATAGATTTTACACTATGGTTTCTTGTGGCCTTTTCCTTTCTTGGAAGATTGGGAATACCCACTAGTGGAAGATTTTTGGGGGCCTTGTGAACACTTCTGGTCTTTACCCTTCTCCCCACCCTTATTAGGATCTTGCTTCTTCTGCCTGCCTTCTTTCCCAATTATTGGGGAGAGGTCAGATCAGAGTCTACCAGGTGCTGATGCAACAGCTGATTCTGACAGTTATTAAGGATTTGCTCCCTCATGATCAAGTTATACAATCCTGTATAGTCACACACTTTACTGCCCAGTAACCAGCCCTCTAGAGCCTTAGTAGGACAACCAACAAAGTCAACCCAGTCCTGTGTCTGTGCCTTTTGGGTATCTCTGAACTGTATCCTATACTGCTCAGTGGTTAGGCCAAACCCATCTATAAGTGCACTCTTCAGGACTTTGTAATTATCAGCATCCTCTTCTCTGACAGTGAGGAGCTTGTATCTACCTTTGTCTGCAAAGGAGAGCCACAAGATTGCTGCCCACTGCCCCTGGGGTACCTTCTGTACTTTGCAGGTCCTCTCCAGTGCAGTTATCCATTTGTGGATGTCATCCCCACTCTTGTAGGGAGGGACTATCATGCTTACGTTTTTATGGTCAAAAGACCTATCCCTATCTCTAGGGACCCTGCTGCCACCATGGGACTCTAGTCCCATCTTTTTTCTCGCTCTTTCCAGCTCCAGGAACTCCCTTTCTAAGGCTAGTCTGTTTCCTTATCTCCATCTGAGCTTTTTCAAACTCCAGCTGTTTCTCTCTCCTCTACTGGGAGGTGACCCTCCTATGAGAGGAAACAGAAGTTCCTACTTATGAGTCAGAATGATCAGATTCCACTGAAGGTGATCTGGGTCTTCTGGGCCCACCACCAACTCTTCCTGAGGGGACAAAGAGAGGGCCTTGCTGGCCATCTTCATCTCCAGTTGGATCTGTGTTCTCCAGGTCTAGGTCATTATCACCTCCCTGGTCAACTTCAGAGTCTGAGTCTTGTGGGTTGGTACCACTGGCCTGTTCCCCTTCAGTTGCATCCACCACACTGCCTACCCTTTCAGGCTCTGAAGCCTTTCTCTGGCCATCAAGCATCAACATTTCTCTAAGATGTTGAATGGTTGCATTTTTTGGTGTATTTAGTTTCTTCATAGTACACAGAGCCCTTAATTCAGAAAAAGGGAATGTGTCATACTTGTATGTCTGTAACATACTGACATCTGGCAGGGACACACTATGTCTTGCTCTTAAAGACATAACTAGATAACCAGTGAGGTGTGGTGTATGCACTACCCACTCTAGTTGGGTACCTACTGGACTCTCTTGAGTTGTAGAAAGGGTGTGCTTAAGCCCTTGACACATAACTCTAAGTTCAGTAGAACTTACTGTATTTAAGCTTGTATTATGGATGTACCATGTTACAACGCATACTATTACAACTACCTACCGTTACAACGCGACCATTACAACGCATACCATTACAGCGCATAGCGCTTTGAGGTGCTGGATAGTGGTAAGTATAATTTACTATTCTAACTCCAGTCCCCGTGGACCCTAGGGAAGGTGTTGGATAGTAAATTATACTTATTCCCTATCCTAGAGCGCCCCCCAGAGCAATGCGTTGTAATGGTATGCGTTGTAAAAGTCGCGTTGTAACAGTAGTGCGTTGTAACAAATGCGTTGTAACAGGTGTATACCGGCAAAAGTGCACAAGTAAACTTATTCAACAACAGTAAATTAGCACAATATATGATTAGCCCTAGGGCCATCACAAACCATATACTAAGAAAGTGATATAAGAACCACGACTGACATAGATACAAGGCCTAGAGCATTTTGACCCGCTGGGGCCACCAGGAACCACCCAAGGTAGTGACACAGGGGACCCACAGGGTACACGTGCAGTGTCTAAACACAGCTGCGAATCACCATTAACTTCTAAGGGGAAAGACGCGGTTGAAAAATTACAGATTAGGGACACTTAGGAGTGGACTAGGAACAAACCCCTTCAGAACTAGACAGTTAGAGAGTCAAGACCCACGGGAGCACCGGAGTACTCATGTTACCTCACCCAGGGAAGCCGGGTGCATAGGTGTCTTTTCATGTCGGGTTTCGTCGTCATTTCCTATGGCGAGCTGCGAAGAAGTGCTGCAGGTGACCAAGTGGAAAGTGTATGGATGGATCCAAGGGTGGATCGAAGATCTGAGGAACCTGAAAGCAGAGGGGACAGAGTCTGGGTCACGAGCCAGTGACCAGGAAGGCAAGGAGACAATGCCAACCAGTGTCTGGTGATTTCAGGTGAAGAAGGTGAAGTTTGACTCTTCAGCCACGAGGACCAGGAGGCGTCGACGACAATCAGGAGCTGGATTCGAGCTGTCCCACGAAGGATGTCGAGTGCTGCAGCGTCGGTATCTGGATTGGACCCAACAAGCCTTGGCAACAGCAACCCTCTCAGAAAGCAAAGATTGGCTTTGGTGCAGACCAGCAAGGTCTGAGGGACTCACCCGCTGGAGGGGAGTCTGGGCACATCTGGAGCAACCAGAAAACCCCAAGAAACAGAAGAGTTACCTTCATGGGGACCCACCAGTCGACGGACAAGGGATCGCGAAGGGGCCTCGAGCAGAAATGCTAGAAGCGGACCCAGGGAACACTTGTGGAGTGTAAGCCCACAATCTTCGGTGCAGATGGTGCTCAGGGCTTAGACTACAAATAGCCCAATGCACAACTTCGGGGAAAGCTTGGGAAGTAAATGCACTAGCAAAAGTGCACAGTGTCCAGGAGTTCCGGTCCCATGTCTCTCGTAATGGCTACAGGTCTCAGCTTTGCTGTGATCTTGTGTCGGCCTCGAAGATGTCTGGAAATCCATGTCCTGTGTTGCAAAACTTTCAGGTTCCGGCAGGAGCCTTGGAAATGCAGACTGGCAATATGCTTCGTTGGTGCCTGTTTGAACGGGGGAGTCACTTCTTGACCCCAAGGGAGATTCTTCTGTTTCCTAGTCGAAATAGAATGTCAAAGTGCCCGGATATATGTTGCAGAGTTTCGTCCAGGGTAATCTAAAGTCCTAAGGACTGGGTTGCTATACTTATACTAAGTTTAGGGATTGGACTTACTCTAGGGTCCCACCTATGGGAGGACTCAGGGTGGGGTTGGTTACACCCCTTTCCCTTTGTCCAGTTCCGCACCATAGCATGGGCTGAGTGCCCCTGCAACCAGTTTGAACTGGGGTATCCACAGAGACACCAAGTGTGCCCTCAGCACTGTCTGGAAAGAATTCTATGAATGCACCCACCCAGCCCCAATACACTAAAGCCTGTCTGAGAGGTGGTTACACCTCCCTGTGACAGGAAACCTATTGTCCAGGCCTCCCCTGCCGGAGTTTCGTCCAGCAGCTGGAGGTCAGACCCGTGTCTGTGGCATCCATTTTGTGATGCCAGGGCTCTTTTAAACTATTACCAATTAAGTAAGTGTGTACATGTCTTCTCCCTCTAGAAGGGTGGAATTCTACCCCTGCCACCAGGAATGGCGGTGGAGGGGTAGTGTTCCAAAGTGTTTGACACCAAACACAACATGTTTTGATGCAGCCATTCCAAAGTTAGCATTTACCGCAATGTAATAATGCACTTAAGAGTACATTGTATGGCTGTATCACGGAACAGCTACAGAGAAGTGATTCCAAAAGCTGCAGAGGGTTTCAGCTCATGCTTGGGCACCCTCTCACACAAAAACAAGCACTCTGCCTTCTGGATTGTCAAGGCATGCCATAGGAGTGACTTGTAGGTTTATATGTGTCTGTTATTTAAGGTAGATATAGGTAGCCTATATCTTAGTAAGGGGTGCATGCACCACCTTACTGAGGCTGAAGTGGCAGACCTGAGGTACCATTTTGGAAGGCTTCCCAGGGGTGGCATAATACATGCTTTGGCTCCTGGTAGGCCTCTGGGGTACCTATGCCCTTAGTACCGAAGGTACCATATACTGGTGACTCACAAGGGTAACCCAGTAACCAATCTGGAGTGTACCTAATGTACATGCAATCAATTTAGAGAGGAAGCAGCTAGGCTGGGGTCCTGGTTAGCAGGGCCCCAGCCAGACTAATGTCGAAAAACAGTGAAACACCAGCAAAAAGCGGGGGTAACCATAGTAAGCAGATCCTACTCTCCTACATGCACCTTCTTATCCTTTGAACTGCAGAACACTAGGAGGGTGTATGGGCCTAACCCAACTCCTTTCATTCCTGATGCCATTATTACGTTTGTTTCATCCCTGATGAAGTCCTGTTATACAAAATGGACTAAACACTTTTTGGCATGAAGCTGTGGCATGAAGTTGTTATGTTTGGCTATGAATTTTGTACATACTGTCATATGGAATATGAAGCATAATGTCTGAATAAAAGACACTGGAAATCAATGTACAATAAGAAATTGGACTTGATTTTAAAGTGCTTGGAGCTTAATGTATATTATATTTATGTGATTAAACAAAAAGGACTAGCTTAAGTTGACCAAAGTGTTACAGTACTCAAATTAGTTCTGTCACGGGCACCTTGTTGGTGTATTCATGAAGCCCTCACCCACCAACCTAGTTGGTGGCATGCTTCATCATCGGGCCCACCCAGTGACACCTAGTATGTCCCGGGTGTGCTACGACGCCTGATTACAGCGGAGCTGGTATATTGCCGAGAGTGCAGTGAGGTTGGGTGAGTTGTGATTTAAAACGGCTTGGTGGTGGTCCCAGTACCCGAGGGTAAATTAAATTTTAATAACTGGGCCGTCACCAGCGGTTAAAAGTAAGGCCACAGGACGCGTAAGGGTGGCGAGTTACTGCCCCCTGCGTCCTTCAGATGGTCGACATGTTTCAGCCAGTGCCCTACCGGAGGACGACGGCGGGACAACAGGTACAAGGCAGGATCTGACCAGAAAGACTGGGCATCCCCTTACCGCTTCCCTCCAGGAAGCCTTGACTAATAACCCAAAGCGTATGCATGAGAAGGGAATCCCCCTCTCACATATAGAAAAACGCCTTAGTGTGTGTATCACATAGTCTGTACCACAACACTAGTCTGTTTTATTTCACCACACCTTTTTAAAAATCGGTCCTGAGGAAAGACAGAATACTCTAAGGCACTGGCTGAAACATGTCGACCATCTGAAGGACGCAGGGGGCAGTAACTCGCCACCCTTACGCGTCCTGTAGCCTTACTTTTAACCGCTGGTGACGGCCCAGTTATTAAAATTTAATTTACCCTTGGGTACTGGGACCACCACCAAGCCGTTTTAAATCACAACTCACCCAACCTCACTGCACTCTCGGCAATATACCAGCTCCGCTGTAATCAGGCGTCGTAGCACACCCGGGACATACTAGGTGTCACTGGGTGGGCCCGATGATGAAGCATGCCACCAACTAGGTTGGTGGGTGAGGGCTTCATGAATACACCAACAAGGTGCCCGTGACAGAACTAATTTGAGTACTGTAACACTTTGGTCAACTTAAGCTAGTCCTTTTTGTTTAATCACATATAAACCCTAGGGGACTCGGACTAGCTACCTAGTCCTCTCTCTCCCTCTTGTTATACGCAATGATATTTATGTGTCACAATATTGAATTTCTGATTTTTATGTCTGCCGATATTTTAAACTCAATATTTTTTCTAATCACCTAAAGTTCCTATGGAAAATTGCATGCGGAAAACACGTTTTGGGACCCTCCCCTTTTGCTTTGCCCCCCCTTGATAGTCATCCTGAAACTTTCCAGGAAGACGCTGAGGTTGACTCTTAGGTGATGTGCAGCATGGCTTCTGAGAGAGACATGTTATGTCTGTGTCTGTCACTGTTAAATCTGGTATTTCCACTCCATAATCTTGGGAGGATCAATCTCACTTGTACCCCACGGTTCCTACACCCCTTTAAGTAGGTCTGGACAGATTTACTGGTCACTATTGTCCTTGTTGCAGACTTGTTTGAATCAGAGTGTAAAAAAAATGGAAACGTTTACTGTAAGCAAGGCATTAATGGGGGTGGATCCCTCTGGGGCTTAGATTTGGTAGTAATTAAAAACGGACATTAAAACTGGTGCCTATTAGGCCTTATATTAATGTCCCTATCATTACTTGCAAGAAAACTGATCAATTTCTGTAAAATGACTGTAAAAATGCTAAGGTAATCCGTGTCAGCAATTTAGTTCCTGTGTATATTTCACTTTTTACTTAATCTTGCATTCAGAAAGAGTGTTAACTATTTCAAGGATGTTGTGGTCCTTTTTTTTCCTTTTGTGTAGCATACTACTCTTGTATAGTGCATTCTTTAAACTGAGACACCACCAGGTGTTGCGCCACGATTGAAAGCTCTGGAATTAAGGTAGAAGGCAGCGCAAGTCTCTCACAGCACCTGTCAGTGAGTCAAAATGGAGTTCAGAATACATGGTCACCCAATTCTTGGCCTCTCTGCCTAGCGCACACAGCAATGGTAGATATTCCAGTATCAATTGTGATTCTGTGCAAATGTGACTGAAGAAGGCATACAGATGTCAAAATACTAACAAGGTGACGTAAAAGAAAATGCAGTACTTCCAAATGAGGAATGCTTTGTGTGTTTGGGGAGTAGTAAAGGAAAGAGGTGGAAGGGGTTGCGATCAGGAGGAGAGAACGAAAGGAGGGATCTGAGGATGAAAGAGATGAGGTGTAAGATAAGCAGGCTGACGAGAGGTCGTGAGAAAATGGCACACTAGCATAGAGCAAACATAATGGGATTCTGAAGAACACTACCCCTTCCAAAGGCCTCGGTAATGTTTCATTCACAGTCTCGAAATGTGAGAATTAAAAGATTGTAATACTATTTACTAAAAACATTGTTGGTATTCATTTATCTTGAACAGCTCACAACCATTGACAAATCCAATAGCCCTGACTGTGTTTTAAGTGTATGCCAGTTGTTAGGTTATAAATAGGAATCCAATAACAGAAAGCTTAAAAAATACCCAACATTCTGGTCAGGTGGCACATTATGGGAATCACAGAAAACTAGTTTGTGTTTAAGCTGTGCCCTTGATTACATAGTCCATGCTCCTTTTAAAGACCCCCACCCCCACACTTTTTTCAACAAGCTTAAAAATCTGATTGTCAGCATCTGCTTTTCTTATGTCCACTACCTTTCTGCTGCCACATCTTGACCTCGAATTCATGGAATCTCTAAATATTTGTTATTACCCGCACTTGGAATGCGTGATTTTTCTGTACTGGTGTGTGAGTGTGCAACACGTGTGCCTTCCACTGTGTGGATAAGCTGTTGTGCTCCACACTGTTGTTGTATGGTTTTGCGCCAACAGTTCTTGGGAAGCTAGCATGCCAAAAGCAGTTTAAATTGTACTCCAAAAATGGCCCTTATTAGAGTGGCATACAAGGCTTTTAACAAGGATGGGTCTCTCTGGGTCTCAGACCAGGTAGTAATTAAACACAGACACTGAAAGACGTCCCTATCGGACCCTGTATTCATATCCTTAACTTTACTAGTAAAACACTGATTAAATTCTGAACAATTAATTGAAAAATGCTAAGGAAATTCATGTCAGCGATTTACTTCGGGATTATATGTCACATGCTTTATACTTAATCGTGTGTTCCCAAGAGTGTTAGCTATTTCCAGGATGTGGTGTTTTTTTGTGCAGCATTTTATTTTTTTATAGTGCATATTTGAACTGAGTCACCTGCAAGTGATGATAACGGGTGACGATTGAGACCTCTGGATGAGGCTGAAGGCTGTGCAAATTCCTCATATCAATCAATCAATCATTGCATTTCTAAAGCGCTCTACAAAGCTGTGTGGGTCTCAAGGCGCTATGGGGGGAGCTACTGATCGAAGAGCCAGGTCTTGAGAAGTCTTCTGAAGGCCAGCAGGTCCCGAGTCTGTCGTATGCTGGTAGGGGGCGTTCCAGGTCTTGGCGGCGAGGTAGGAGAAGGATCTGCCGCCGGCGGTGGTTTTTCGGATACGAGGAACTGTGGCGAGGGCGAGGTTGGCTGAGCAGAGGCTTCGGGTGGGGATGTGGAAGCTGAGACGGTTGTTGAGGTATGTGGGTCCGGTGTTGTGCAGTGCTTTGTGTGCGTGGATGAGGAGTTTGAAGGTGATCCTCTTGTTGACGGGGAGCCAGTGTAGGCCTCTCAGGTGGGGTGTGATGTGGCTGCGTCGGGGAACGTCAAGGATCAGACGTGCCGAGGCGTTCTGGATTTGTTGTAGTCGTCTCAGGAGCTTGGTTGTTGTTCCTGAGTAGAGGGCGTTCCCGTAGTCGAGTCTGGGTGACGGTTTTTCTCATGTTGGGAGGGATCCACTTGAAGATCCTGCGGAGCATTCGGAGGGTGTTGAAGCAGGATGCAGAGACAGCGTTGACTTGCCTGGTCATGGAGAGGGTGGAGTCGAGGATGACCCCCCAGGTTGCGTGCGTGGTCTGTGGGTTCCGGGGCTGTGCCAAGCGATGTGGGCCACCAAGAGTCGTCCCAGGCTGATGGGGTGGGCCCGAGAATGAGGACCTCCGTCTTGTCTGAATTCAGCTTCAGTCTGCTGTCCTCATCCAGTCGGCTACGGCCTTCATTCCTCTGTGGAAGTTGGCTTTGGCGGTGTGGGGATCTTCGGAGAGGGATATGATCAGCTGGGTGTCGTCGGCGTAGGAGATGATGTTGAGGTTATGTTGACGTGCGACGTGGGCGAGCGGTGCCATGTAGATATTGAACAGCGTCGGGCTGAGGGAGGATCCCTGTGGGACGCCGCAATTGATCTCAGTGGTTTTTGAGCGAAAGGGTGGAAGGCGGATGCTCTGGGTTCTGCCGGAGAGGAAGGATGTGGTGCAGGCCAGGGCCTTCTCTTGAATTCCGGCGTCATGGAGGCGTGCTGATAGGGTGCAGTGGCAGACTGTGTCAAAGGCTGCTGACAGGTCCAGGAGGATGAGGGCGGCTGTTTCTCCTATGTCCATTAGGATCCTGATGTCGTCAGTGGCTGCGATGAGGACGGTCTCGGTGCTGTGGTTGCTGCGAAAACCAGATTGGGAAGGGTCCAGGATGTTGTTGTCTTCGAGGTAGCAGGTTAGCTGTTTGTTGACTATCTTCTCTGTCACTTTCGCTGGGAACGGGAGCAGGGAGATGGGCCGGAAGTTCTTGAGGTCCGCCTTGGGTTTCTTCAGAAGGGCATTGATCTCGGCGTGGTTCCAGCTTTCTGGGAAGGTTGCTGTCTCGAAGGAGCTATTGATAGTTTTCCAGAGGTGGGGCGCGATGGTTGTGCTGGCTTTGTTGATAGCCTGTCGTTAGATCAAAAAAGGATTCATAACACATGGCCATCCAATCCTTGGCCTCTCTGCAGAGCGCACACAGCAATGGTCACGTACTCCAGTTAAAATTGTGATTTTTTGCAAACGAGTCCAAAGGAGGTACAAGATTGTCAAAATCAGTAGCAGCTGCTACTGGACGGGGAGTGGTGAGGTGGGGGACTAATTGACAATTAAAAAAAGTACCTTATAGCGGCCGGGCACCGCCTCCCCTGCATCCTCTTTCGTCTTCCTCTGCAGTGTGGCAGGGAGCAGGAAGCACCCGGTACATAGGCTCCCCTGAGCCAACCACAACGCTGCAATGCAGCATTGTGATTGGTCTGAGCGCTGTGGATCAGCGCTCAGACTCGAACAGTAAGCCTGTGCATGTTCCTGACCAGGCTGTGTAAAGCAGCTGGGTAAGAACATGCAAAGTGCGCTTGAACAGTTTAGTCGGTTCAATAGGGCCAGCCACACAGTTCACGTGCACTTTGGGAGTGCAAACCACTCCTCCCCCTGCGCTGCCCAGCCCCTCCCCGCCCCTCACAACACACAGGCCACTGACTCAATAAGAAAAATAAAATGACAATACCGATTCGTTATTGTCATTTTATTTTTACTTTTTGTGCAGTGGGCAACGCTCCTCCACCTTAGCGGAGGAGCCGCCACTGGTCAAAATAAGGACAAGACAAAAGGAAAAGAACACACAACATGTTTAAAGTGACTGGGTGCGTTGTGTGTTTGGGGAGTGGTAAAGGGAAAGCGATGCAAGAAGGTGCGTTCAGAGGAGAGTGAAAAGGAGGTGCTGAAGAGGAAAGAGATGAGGTGTAAGATATGCATATTGATTAAATTGAGGAGAGAATATGGGCATACATGTGAAGCACAGAGTGAATTTAAAAGTAGTGAATGACACACTCTGGATTACACTGTCCCTTACAGACCTCAGTCAGTGATGTTTAATTCGAAGTCTCCCAATTTCAGAAATTATACATTTCCTATATGAATTATTTACAACAAAGCCAATGTTGTTTACTCAGTTATCTCAAACAGCTCACAATCAATGACAAAGCCAATAGGCCTGGCTGTTTTAGGGTGTGTCTCAGGTGTTGTGCTATATATGTGGATGCAATAATGGAAATAAGGAACCAAAATACTAGCCACGTGGCACACTATGGGAGTCACGCAAATGAAATGTACGTGCGTAAGTCACGCCCATATTACAATATTACACGCACCTTTACAGAAACACCCATACTCCCCCTACCCACTGTGTTCGTCCCACGTAATGACCTGGAGACTGAGTCCACACCATCCAGCACTGAAAGGGTGAAAATTGGGTTCGTGAAAAAGCCAAACCCCTCCCTCTGCGCGCGCGGAGGGCAGTTATGGAAGACAGATGCAATCGAAAGTAGGAACCAAGCTCGTATTGCTCAATGTATTCACGTGAGAGCAGGAAGGAGCCGGGGGCTGCGGGGTGGAGGCGGGGTTGAGACAAGTTCTGGGAATACTTCACAGAGGGACCGGAAAGAGCAAGCAGCACCCTGCCCAAAGGCAAGGAAAATTCGGATTTCACAGGTAACCGCCCGCATCTTTGATGAGACTATAATGAATATAGCTGGGGGAAGGCGGCAGCATTTCAAATATATTAAAAAGTAACTAACTCTAAAGCGCGAGACCGCGGAGCGCCTGAGCCTGGTCAAAAACGAAACTAAGTTTGCCGTAGAGAACTCCAGATCCAGAGACTCTCGCCGAAGGAGTGGGACCGAGGCGCTCGGCTTCCAGGCACGGGGTATGGGAGAAGGCACCCGGGCGAAGGGAGTCTGTAGCGTTGACGTCATGCTAGCTGGGAACGCATCATCAGTTGTATCTATCTGCTCAAGAGGATTTTGTATTCGTTTTTGACTTCCGAAAGGCATTATTCTTTACGTACAAGCTGAATTCACCTTTAATGTAGTGCAGCATTGTCCGGAAAGGTTAGGCTGGACATAATGTACATGTCCGATCCCTTTCATTAGCTAGGATGGGCACCGTCAAACCTGGAGCTCGACAGAGAACGCCCTGACCACTTCGCAGAATGAAAAAGGCTCAACAGGGCTCTAAGTGGGCCGGGTCTCACCGGGTCTGTGGAAGCTTTATTTATGTATTTATTTTATTTTATGCATTTTTATAAAGCGCGGACTTAACCCGAAGGTGTCAGAGCACTGTACAATAGAACCAGTTACGTTACATGAGAGAACTGTTGCAGGAATAGAACAAACAAAAATAGCAAGCTAAAGTAAGAATAAATATGACAAATTTTACAATGACTAAAGAACTTCCTGGCGAACAGTAGCAGGCCATAGAATCAAAACAACGCAGGCAAAAGGAAAACCATTTCAAACAAAGCAAGCACAGGATGTACAGCAAAAATATAAACATATGTGACACATTTACAAAGACTTATGAACTTTCTGGCAGGGTCTGAGAAGGAGGGAATTAGTTCTGATAGTGTCTTTGGAACAAAAGAGATTTGAGGTCCGCTTTGAAGATCTGGATGGAGGTGATGGCATGGAGCGAAGGAGGAAGCGAGTTCCAGGTTCTCACCGCATTACCTGAGAACGATTGTGCCAGCAGTTTTTCTCTTTTGAAGGAGGGGGGGTTCAAGAAGTAACATTTCCACATTCCGAGAAGGTCTTGAGCCACCAGACAGTTTGAGTTTATTCGCCATATAGCGAGGGGGGGGAAGAGTGCAAAGCTTTGTGGGTGATGCACGCTGTTTTGTAGATAGCTCTAGCCTCAATGGGAAGCCATCGGAGAGAAGACAGGATAGGAGTGATGTGGTCACTTCGTTTGGACCCTGAAATTAAGCGAGCTGCTAAATGGAGGATGGATTTGAGGGGGGAGAGGTGAGATTTGGGAAGGCCAGTCTGAAGAGAATTACAATAGTCAAGTCTAGAGAGAACTAGCGATTGGACCAAGGTTTTTAGGTCATTCTCCGGGAAGAACCGACAAATTCCTCATAAGAGTCGCAGTTGATAACGTGTGCTCTTGGCCATGGAGTTGATGTGTGAGATTATGTTGAGTCTTTTGTCAAGTATGACACCTAAGGATTTATCTCAGGCCACAATGATGGGTTTACTGTTGAGTAGATTTGATTGATCCATCCAAGCATGAACAGGAGGCGTAGAGAGAGAGCTAGATATGAGGAGGAATTCAGTTTTGGAGGGATTGAGAATGAGTTGGTGAACTAGCATCCAGTTGTGAATAGTGTTGAGAGTAGAGCTGAGTAGTGAGAGATCATGAGGGGAAGACACCTGGAGGTAGATGTGGGTGTCATCCGCGTAGAGATGGTAGAGGATTCCAGATTTGCTTGGAAGGTTCCCTAATGGTTCCAGATAGAGATTGAACAGAGTGGGAGCAAGGAGAGAACCTTGTGGGACGCCTTGACCAACCACCATTGGAGACGAGAGACTATTTGCAATCTTGATCATTTGGGAGCTGTCTGTGAGGAAAGAGGCAAACCATTTGAGTACTGTGCCTTCCACGCCCATTCTCTGTTGAAGAATGTTAAGGAGGGTGGTGTGATTAACAGTGTCAAAAGCTGCAGAGAGGTCAAGAAGAATCAGAAGGCACGATTCCCCTGAATCGAGAATATGCAGCGCATCAGCGATCACTTGCAGCAGGGTTGTTTCAGAGCTGCAGTTTTAAATAAAGCCCGACTGGAACATGTTGAGGAGATTATTATCCATAATGTGTTGGGACAGTTGTTTTGCAACACATTTTTCTGTGATCTTTGAAAGAAAAGGGAGATTGGTGATGGGGCGGAAGTTATTGAGTTCATATTCATCTGCAGAGGTTTTTTTTAGAAGGGGGTAACCTGTCCTGTTTTGATGACACTTGGGAGGGATCCTTGACTGAGGAAGAGATTGACTAGCCTGGTCCAGTAGGAGAGAGTGTTAGTATAGAAATCAATGGCGATGCCACTGGGAATGGGGTCAGAGGAATGGTTGGAGGGTTTGGTTTCGCGGATGCATTTGAGGAGATCAACATCTGAGATGGTGGCAAAGTTCTGCCAAGTGACTAAGGATTTTTGCTCCTCGATGGGGGTGGGGTGGGTGACCTGTTCCACCAGAGAATTTACCTTTTGGTCGAAGAATATAGCAAACTCAGTTGCTTTCTTTGATGCATCCTCAGGCGTGATGGTTTGGGGAGAACAATTTGGGTTTTTGATGAGGTCGAAAAGTTTTTTGGGTCTGTTTTTAGCTGAATCGAGGAGGGATCTGAAGTGTGATGTTTTTTCCTGGAATATGTGTTTGTGGTATATGGATCTTGCTGAATGTAAAAGAGAAAGGTTGGGGGGGATGGAGAATGTCTCCAGTGCTTCTCTAAGATTCTGAGGTTTTTCCTTTCGTCATAGAGAGCTTTGTTGAACCAAGGAGCTGATGGGGTGGGTCTTTTCCTTTTGCTTTAGAGTGGAGCAACCTTGTCGATTTCGACTGCGAGGATTGAGAGGCAAAGGGGAGTGAGATCGTTGACATCCGTATTGGGGTCTAGACTAGGAAGAGACTGCATAGCAGAATCACATAGTCTCAAGATCAATGTGTTTTGTGTTGCAGAACCACGTAGAGGCTCTTTTGGGTTGGCCGAGAGTTAAAATGTGAGAGAGGTGAAAACAGAAGGGAATGAGGAAAGGTTCAGACCAGTCCACAAGGATGGGTGAAGCAGTGGTAATCTGGTCTGATTTGGAAATCACAAGGTCCAGAATTTACCCCTTGGCATGTGTAATTTCCGAGCAGTGTTGTGCAAGATCGTTAGCGGAAAGAAAGGTTGCAAGCTTGTTGGCAACCGAGTCTTCCAAAGAGCCCCAGTGGAGATTGAAATCACCTGGGAAGATCTGCTTGTCGCTCTGTGAATATTGGTCATTAATGAAGTCAATGAATTCCTCCATGAAGGAAGAGCAATTTCCAGGCGGGTGGTAGATGGTATGGAACCTGAAGGGTGTGCCATGATGAACTTGGAATTCTAGGGAGAGGCATTCAAAGGTGCGAAAGAGGGTAGGGAGAGGCTTTGATTTGGAGGGTGTTTCTGAAGATAATCGCAACACCTACCCCGATCTGACCTGGCCTGTCGTTTCTGAGAATAGAGTAGTCAGTAGGTAACAAAAGATCAAATGAAGTAAGAGAGGAGTCATTAAACCAGGTCTCAGTGAGGAAGAGCATGTCGAGGTTGTGGTAAGTGATGGTGTCGGAGATTTCCAGTTTTTGTTAGGTTGCAGATCAGCAGTTATGGAGCATACAGTGTAGAACTGACGCAACTGTTTTGGTGATGTGAGTGTCTGGACTGATGGGGGGGATAGGGATTAGATTCTTGAATGAGGGTGCCCCTTGAGGGGAGGCTAGTAAGTTCTGACGGAAGAGATGGCCTGAATGGCAAATTGAGTAGAGTTGTTAGGAGAGGCGAGTGTAGGGGAAATTACATTGATGGTCTTGTAGGTAGCCAATAGGTTGGTAGTGTCTGTGGAGGATAGATTATGGGTGGCTCTATTGGGGCGCGGGAGCAAGGAAGCAAGGAGCAAGGAACTCCTCGGGAGGTTGTTCGGGGATGGGGATTTCTTAGCACATAAGAGGGAAATGGACGCTTCAGGCAGGGAAATGGACGCAATGAGGGAATCAAGTTTCGTTTCCAGAGAGAGGTGTGCTGAGCATGGAGTGAAGGGTGGCTCAATAGTTACGGGAGAGAGTGGACTAGGCGAAGGAGGACAGGAGGAAGTGGGGGACCGGGGAGAGTGTTGGGGTGCGGGGGTCGAAGGTGGGGGAGGAAGTGAAGTATGCAAAGAAGGGCAGTGGGTTATACAAGCCATAGTTGCTGCTTATTTATCTTATGCAACTAGCAACCATTGACAAAGCCAATAGTCCTGACTTGTAGGTATGATGTCACTTGTTGTATCATATATCTGGACAGCAATGACAGGAACGGCAAAATACAAGTCGGGTGGCACACTGTGCTAAACACAGATTTTTCAGTCAGTCAAATAATCTTTATTTCGTTCGTAGACCATAAAAGATACATACATACATACAATTAACATCATTTCAAATATTGAAACACTAAAAAATGGCACACAGACCAAATATATGCAATTTATAAAAATATTAAAAAAAATATTTAACATTCAAAAACACAAGTTAGCAGTTCATGTTTCGTTTCTTGGAAATTGAGAAACCTAAAAAAAATGTCTTATAAAAATGATCTCCTTCGCGACAGCGTCAATGAAGCGCGAAACTGAGAATACAACAGGGCTAGAGGTGTCACACTTGAGTATTCTGAGGGCCTCTAAAAAATCTAAACCCCATATTTCTACAAAGTTGGACAAGCCAACGTTGACGTATGGATTTATACTTGGGGCAAAAGAAGATAACATAAAAATCAGCCTCTTCCTTAGCCCCAAATACCGGACATTCTACTGTCTTGCTGGGTGTCCATTTGTGGGTGAAGGCCCTAAGCGGGAGTGTGCCATATAGTTTTATATAGTTTTCTCGCAGATATAGTTTTCTCGCTACAGTAGGTAGGATCTCGTCTAGAAATGGCTCAACGTTATATTCATCTTTCCTGTCCAAAAACTGAACAGTAAGTGGACCCAAAGAAGAGTTATTAAGAGTAGCCATAATTCTATTCCTGCGATACAGATTGGCCAAATCGGCACGGGACAACTGGGCACAGACTAGAGCGGGATTAGTCCAGAAACCTGATAAACCCAATCTCACACTTTCCATTTTTATAAAAGGGAACCAAGGCAATTTCTCGGACCCTGGAAGGCCCAAATGCTCTTCAGTTTTGGATCTAAAGTGCGCCAGTTAAGGGGTTACCCAGAGTCTACGCCAATAGATTAAAGGCTGCAGAGCAATTTCTTCTTCTATTGGTCTAATGCCCATATCCATTGTCATGGGGGTGAAAGGAGTGCTAGTTGGAAGAACCAGCAGTGATCTTAAAAATTAATTTTCAGTCTTACTGATACCTTCTACCGGACGGTGGCCTCACAGTTCCGCCCCATATAAGATTGCTCCCCGAGCATGAGCTTTATATATTTCTATAATGGGAGCAACTGGGTTACAGGTGGATCCCCTATGGAGTTTCAAAATGCCACCTGTAGTCTGAGCGAGTTTTAGTTTGGCCCAATCCATTCTGTCAGTAAGGGTAATACCCAAGTATTCAAATACAGTAACCCTGTCCAAAGCTATGCCATTCAGAGAGGGATTGGGACATCTGGTCTTTGGTGGATTGCAGACCATAAACTTGGTCTTTGTGTATTTATCTCCAATCCCCTTTTATGACAAAAATTGGCAAAGCTATCCAAGGCACGTTGAATACCCATGGGTGTTTTTTACAATAGAAGAGTATTGTCAGCAAACATTAGTGCCACCACCTGTTCGTTTTTTAATGTTGGGGCATCGATGTCTTTTACCCCCTTAAGGTGGGCAATCAGTGCATTGACGAAAAGACAGAATAAAGTGGGCGCCAACACACACACCTGTCTTACTCCTCTAGTGACTGGGATTTTAGATGTTAGACTACCACATTTACCACTCCTGACTTGGGCGAAGTTATCAGAATGGAGTCTCCTGATGATGCTAAGAAGGTTTGCTGGCATCCCCATATCCTCAAGTACTGCTCATAGTATTTGTCGGGGTACCAAATCGAAGGCCGTTTTAAGGTCAACAAAAATTAAGTAGAGGCTGCCACCCTCTACTCTCATAGTTTTCCAGTACAAAAGCTGGAGCCTTAGTAACTGGTTGACGTCGATGTTTTTTCCCCAAATCCGTCCTGAAAAGGGCTCAGGATCAATAGATCCTCCATCCAACTCGAGAATAATGTGTGCAAATAGTTTTTGGCTTACATCGGTCAGACTGATCGGACGGTAGTTAACCGGGAGTAATGGGGATCCTTTCTTAAACACAGGTATAATCTCAGCACCCACCCAGGTGACAGGTAGTTTGGAGCCCTGGAGTATGGCATTGAACAAGATACAGAAATAGGGGACCCAAACTGCAGTTTGGTCCCTGTAGAGATCACCAGGGATTTTATCGAGGCTGTGCGCCTTACCAGCTGGGAGACTTTTTATGGCCAGTTCCACCTCTTTCATTGTTACTTTGCAATCTAGGAACTCGTGGTTAGTGTAGCCTAAAGGAGGAATATCGGGGATGGAATATGATGCCACATTGGTAATCTGTAATAGTGGCTGATCAGAGGGATCAGAAAAGGGATTAACTTCCATCGGAGGGGCATATAGCATCTGATAGTGTTCTACCCATTTCTCCGGTGCAATATTTGGGTCATCAGCCTTTTGGCCTTCGCTACTGCCAGATCGGACTATTGTCCAGAATTCCCTCATATCCCCGGACTCGAGGGCATTTTTTAGGGTGTCCCATTTGCTGTTTTCCCAGTCCTGTCTAGCCTCAGATAACACTTTCTTGTAGTAATGCCTCTTACTTTTTATTAATGGTTTGTTCAGGACTTTGATTGCATCCAGCAGTTCCCCCTTGGCTTTCTTACAATTTCAATCAAACCAAGTAGAAGCCTTCCTATTCTTCCTGGATGTAGCCATTAATTAATTTAATAATTCTGCGAGGGCAATCACTTGAATGTTGTGAGCTTGGTTAAAAAGGACTTCCTGCCCATGGTCTAATTGATCGCTAAGTTCAACAAACGCCTGATGAACAACTTGGTAAATAGAACTCATTAGTTCTGGTGACTTCTTCACCGTTGGCCATTTAAGCCTTCTTCTGTTATTGGAATGAAGGGGTGTCTCTCGGTTATCCACTTTGTCCCTCGTGATTGAGCTCATCTCAAGAAAACTGATGTCAAGAGCCAGGGCATTGTGGTCGCTGTCGTGGCGTGGGAGGACCACAAAATCAATGACCTTTGACCAGGTCCTGACCTCTATCATGATGTAGACTATACGGGAGGACTGACCTGGTCGATTAAAAGTGTTATTGCCCTCTAGGTCAAATTGGGTACGACCATTACAGGCTCTCAAGGAGTGAGCCATAGTGATGGAATTCAATTGAAGGGCTAGTGGTGTCCAGGCCTTGATGGGAGATATTTGAAGGTCTGGGATGGACCACAGCGAGTCCTCAATGCTGGTAATAGATTCAATGGTACCTGGGAGTGGTTCGTATTGGCAGTTGAAATCCCCAGCAACAATCAGGGTACTCTCCCCCTGAACAGAAGAAATAAAATTGTCTAAAATATTCAATGTTGGTGATTCATTACTCGACCTGGTAGGACGGGAATAGACATTATTAAAGGTCACACCAATTTGGACAGAAAAGGAAGTCTGATACATTGGAGATCTAATGATGGAGTATCTAGTTGTGACACTGTACATTCCAAATGGGAACCAACAAGAATAGTCAAACCCCCAAATGGTCTCTCCTCTCATCAATCGAGGCCAGTTTATTGACTGACAAAAATCCCTACCTAAAAAAGTGTTCCCTGGACCATGTCTCCTGGAACAGGCAGACATCAAACTTATCTATAATCTGCAACCTTATCACGTTTCCCCTGGGCACGTAAGGGGGGGGGGTTTGTTGGGGCCATCACAGTAAAAATGAACAATAACTATAGAGACCGTCACACCAACAATATGGATTTAGGAGAACGGACAGTACCTTATGTTCAGCAAGTGGGTATAGAGTCCAGTAATCCAGAGGTTAGGGAGGTGGCCCAGCCCGGCCTCTTCCGGGCAAGGACGGCCCGCCCTTGGCCCAGGCTTCGTCCGGCGCGCGCGTCCCGCTTGGTGGAGGCCCCACTCCGCTTTTGAAGGGCCTCCTGACGCTGTTGATGGCGTCAGTGGGAAGCGCCACAGAGGGGATGCTGGGACTTCGAGTCCTTTCACCTGCGCTAGAGATGGTGGAGCAGAGGTAGCGGGATTCCGAGGATGGGCGTTGTGGTCTCCCAGACCGATGGCGTGATTTGCGGCGTCCTCTGGTCAACGAAACCCACATCACTCTGCCCCCGCTCCGCTTTTGAAGGGCCTCCTGGCGCTGTTGATGGCGTCAGTGGGAAGCGCCACAGAGGGGATGCTGGGACTTTGAGTCCTTTCACCCGCTCTAGAGATGGTGGAGCAGCGGGAGCAGCGGGAGCAGCGGTAGCGGGATTCCGAGGGTGGGCGTTGCGGTCTCCCAGACCGATGGCGTGATTTGTGGCGTCCTCAGGTCAACAAAACCAGCCCTTTCAGCTAACATGTTTTAAGCCACGCCCTTAATTACACTGACCACGCCCCTTTCAGAGACCCCCCCACCCCCGTTTTTTCATCCCACTTAAAGCCCTGCCCTTAGATATTGTAGGGGACCAATGAATACAATTTAGTCTAAATCTCAATAAAAGAAAATGATGATGCAGATTATTAATAAAAGACTAAAAAGGTTGATCTAAAATCCCTGGATTTATGATCACATAATGTCTACACATGGGTTTTCTGAGTTAATTTGTTTCCCTTTCCAGTCTTCACCTAGGTGAAAATTGGATTTTAATATCTTTCACATCCTTAGGGTGCAACTGCCTTGGTTGATTAAAAAGCTCAGGGCGCCCTAGGGCTGAGAGCTGTTGAGAGACATAGCTTAGTCATTTTCTCTCTGGATTTCCCTTCTCTTTTTGAAACTCAGGAGCAGCAACATTGTTGTGGTGTCACCAGGTTTTAAGTGGAAGGTTTTTGAATATTCTGTACAACAAGCCATAGTTGCTGCTTATTTATCTTATGCAACTAACAACTATTGGCCAAGCCAATAGTTCTGACTTTTTGTAGGTATGATGTTACTTGTTGAATCATATATCTGGATGCAATGACAGAAAGAGCATAATACAAGTCGGGTGGCACACTAGTGGAGGAGTGTGGCTCAATGGTTAGAGCATGAAAGTGGCCTAACCCCTTCAACTGGCAGCTAGTACTACAGCATGCAACAACTTAAATGATAATCAAAAACAATTTTCAAATACTTTTCATTCTCAAATTTAATATGTTTTAACCATCAACATATTCTCCAACCAATTTCATATTTTTCATTTTCAATTAATGATGACAATATATACATCAATCATTACATTCAATTTATGAATTCAGTTTACAACAAATCCATATATCTTGAGCACCCAAAGCATTTCGGGACACTCTTGTCCCTTCGTCAGGGGTTCCTGTTGTACAAGAAATGAAAAGAAAGGAAACAAAATGTATACGATGCCAAAATACTTTTTGAACATGTTATCATGCTAAAGTCCTACCCTAGACAAATCCATTATAAAACATGAATGTACACCAAATCAATGTTGAAGTTCCCTGTTTGCTGAATAACCAATTGTTAGAATATACAGATTAGATTCTCACCGTAATAGATCCTATTGAGCCCTGAAAGTCCACTCTGACAAACCTGAAAAACATAAGAGGTCTTGGTTGCAAAGGGCCGTTGTAAAAATACGAAGAAACTACACAACTTAACAATAAGAAATCGCTTACCGAAATACTGTGGTATTCTCAAACTCTAGCGTCCTGCCGGAAAAACACAAGCAAACATCTATGGATCTAACTCCATTCACTCTCTTAAAAACATTTATGTGAAAATTTCATTAGTGTACCGTAGGTGTCACCTCTTTATAGCGTATAAGCCACGTATTTCTAAAAAGCAAGAAAAAACTGAAAATCCAGGATTTAACATCGCGTATCTGGTATTACAAAACAACGCTCGCTCCAATTACTCGAGTGAAGGCTCTCACCTGCAAAAGCCGGTATGGATATTCTCTTATATCAAGGTCGGTATCTTACGAACGTCCTCTAAAGGGAACAAGACATAAGGAAAACAATTTACGAACTCGCCCGAAGTACGCTTGTCAATTGCCTTTTTCGAACGCTCTCTATGCCTTCACCGCTGGTCGGGGGAAGATGCACTTCCGTGTCATCAACCGACCTATATACCACGTGTATCCGGGACCCGCAAACTAGACACTAACAAAGGACTATGTTTACATGAGCAAAGCTCTGAGTTTCAACAAAACTTTATCAAAGAACGCTACAAGGCGAATTCCGAGCGAATCCGAATCGTTACTTTTTAACTAGTACTAATGATTTTCTATACAAATTATAAATTAATGAAACAACAATAGAACATTGAAATGTAAATAGCGTTATAGCATAAATGTGCACAAATAAAGAAACCGGTTTGTTTTTTTACAAATTAATCAAAAAACAGTCAGCAGGTGTCCACAACTATAAAATCCAAAATGCATTAATACATGTAATTATACCTCATTTCCATCTATTAAAACAATATTTAGGGGACTATGTTCTATAACCCATCTAAACTGTGTTTTTACAAGATGTTATATGTGATGGTTATAAAGTTATTGGTGTATCGGAATGTCACGTGTATCGCTGGCCAGCTGTTGAGATTATTTTTCATAAAAAACAGCTCATTTCCAATTTGTCATTGAGCCAGAAGGGCGTCAAGGTTTGAAGTTTTTTTATCCAGAAGACTTCCCTCTGGAGGAGGATTTTAGAATTGTCCATACCTTCTCTTTGAGGGACCATTTCAATTATTTGGAACTTGATTTGAGCCACTGTATGTCGCTGTTCAATCCAATGTGATGCCAGAGGTGATGTGGTATTTTGGTTGCGAATACGACTCTTGTGTTCTGATAAACGTATCTTAATCTTTCGTTCTGTTTTACCGATATAAAGCAATCCACCAGGACATTTAATCATGTAGACTAGATGTTCTGAATTCCAGTTGCTCGTGTGGTATAGCGGAATACTTTCACCAGTCCTGGGATGTGATAACACATTCCCTGAAATCACGTTGTTACAGTTTTTGCAGTTCCAGCACTTTGTGGTACCTCGGTAGGATGTTTCTCCTTTTTTCAAAGTACCGATTCTAGATCGTTTAGTTAACATCTCTTTGAAATTTTGTGCCTGTGTATATGCAAATAATGGTCTTTCTTTAAAAAGTGTCCCAAAGTCTGGTTCGGACTCAAGTAGTTCCCATCTTTTGGCAATTATATTTTTGATGTCTCTAGATGCAGACGAAAATTTTGATACACCATTCTCTGAGAACTCTTTTTGTTTTTCTTTAACAGCAGTTGGGCTCTGGACAGATCTTTAACTCTAGCCATCTGCTTATCAAGGTGTTCCTCTGCATATCCTCTTTGGATGTAACGCAATTTTTGTTCATTTAGTGATTTCTCACAGTCATTATCATTGGATGAAATTCGCTTGATCCTCATGAATTGAGAGATTGGCAGATTTTCAATTAAGCTCTTTGGGTGAAAACTTTTGAACTGTAATGCATTGTTTTTATCTGTAGGTTTTTTTAAAAGGTGTGTTTGTACTTGATTCATATTGTAAGTGAACTGAATTCTTGGATCAACTAAGTTGAGACTGCGGATGTTATTGATTAATGAAGTTTCTGAATTTTTCCAAATTAGAAAAATATCATCAATATATCGCCTAAAAAAATTAGGCCTTCCTTCCATGTTGAATCAGATAATATGTATTAATGTTCGAATTTGGCCATGAATGTATTTGCATACATGGGTGCCCCCGGAAAACCCATAGAGGTTCCATTCAATTGGTTGAAAAAATTGTTCTGCCATTCAGAATAGCTGTTTACCAGACAAAATTCCAATAACTGTAAGATCAAACATTTCAATGATTCTGGTCCTTCTTCCTGTAGTAATGCCCACTCGACGGCTTCCAATATTGATTTATTGGGAATTGAAGTGTATAGTGCAACGACATCAATCGTGCACAAGATCCAATTATCAACCGATTCCAGAGGTAATTCTGCTAAACTTTGCAAAAAGTCTGATGTATCTTCAATGTAGGTGGACCACCTTTGAATGAATGGTTGTAAGCAATGGTCAATGAATATTCCTGGGGTTTCAAAAATTGACCCACATCCAGACACAATCGGTCTGAATGGTGGGTTTTTCAGATCTTTATGTACTTTGGGCAAAAAGTATATTTTTGGCCTCCTTGGAAATATTTGAAAAAGATATTTTTTAGTTTTGGAATCAATCCAACTCATTTTTTCAGCCTGATCAAGCAATTGACTCAAAATATTTGCTATTTCCATAGTTGGATCTTTTTCAAGTTGCATGTATGTGTTCTGATCCATCACATGTTCAGTGCCTTTGTTTATATAAAACTCTGCATCCATCATCACTAGTCCTCCTCCTTTGTCCGCCTTCTGGAATGATATAGTGTCATCTTTTGCCAAATGTAGAAGCGCGCTGAATTCTACGCGAGATAGATTCCTGATTTTTCGTTTGTATTTAAGCTTTTGAAAGTCTATTTTTACCAAAATTTCAAAATTGTCTAGCGTCTTATGCGATACTGGGGCTAAAAATGTGCTTTTTGGTTTGAATTTTGAAACTGAACCTTCTTCCATTGTAACTGGACAAATATTTGTGAAGAAATGTTTTAAACGCAAGATTCTCATGAATTTGAAGAACGAGACTTCAGTCTCAAGTTCAGTAGTATGGTATGTGATCACAAAGGATGGTCCTTTATTGAGCAAGTTTTCTTCAAACTGAGTGAGTTGTTTCTGTGAGATATTTATCTCGAGATTTTCCCTTGGCTCCTCAGCCCTGTCTTTTTTTCTATTTCCTTTTCCTTTCCTTTTCCCCGTCTTGTTTTTTTTCGGGTTGTTTGGAAACGGTTGGATCTGGAGGTTTGTTCTGCTCTGTGCCCTTCTCTAAAAAAGAAGAAGAGCTACTTTCACTGGGTCCTGAGGCTCCCCCTTCTTTAGTTTTGCTTGAGGTTTTTTGACTCAACAAATGACTCGCCGGTGGTCTTGAAGTATCTCTGTCCCGGTCTGAAATTACACTTTCCTCAGAGGAAGCTGGCTGGCTCAATGGTTAGAGCGGCAGACCCTGATGCAGAGTTCTGGCCAGGGACCAGGGTTCGATTCCCACCTCGGCGAGGTCTCGGGCTCAATTTCCTCGGACCTGTTAATTCTCACCTCGGTGCCTATTCTAATCACGGGCCCCACGCTGCAACTCTGGGCAATAGCTTGCTTAGCCTCCACACCGGCCCCAACAGCGCTAAGGATGCCTGGCTTCACCCTGGGGGTGCCCAGGAGTGGGCACTTTACAGGGAAAGCCAGGAGGGGTTCCACGGCGGTATGAGTATCAGCGCCAGGAAGCCGAATAGGCGACACCGCAAGGTGACCGTCTGGTGACAGTGCGCAAGTACCATGCATTTACATTTATATGCTAAGCACAGATTTTTAACTTAGGTGTTTTTAAGCCACACCCTTACTTACATTGACCACGCCCCTTTGAGAGACCCCCCAGTTTTTTCTCCCACTTAAAGCCCTGAGGCACACAGTTGTGGGGTGGGTTCGTGCACTGGTTGCAGACATCTGTATTGGACATGCATGTCACATGTTTCATTCCCAATAAGCTAGGTCAGTAGATAAACGTGCCTTTGAAGAGATATGATGGTAATCTGCAGATCACAAGTTTAATTCCCAGTAAGACAGCTCAGTGAGTTAATGTGCCACTGGCAGAGACCTATATGCAACATGGAGGACACAGGTGGTCATTCCAATGGAGTCGCTCCATATGCCAATGTGTCCGGTGCGGCTGTGTGTGGAACCTGCATGTCACTCTTTTATATCCCACTGTCCTGCGGAGACATATTGTCGTAGCCGCAGGACGCAGTTCAGTGGCCCCTATTTCCTCCCCCTGGAAATGCTATAAAAAAATTAAGTATATCCAGCCTAAACCTCATAAGCAATAAGCAATCATACACGCTTTTTACAATAAAAAGGTATGGCTCAAGGGTTGGGATGAATTTCAACATGAAATGAGCATGCACACAGGGTTCTGTATCCTTAATGCATTTGATCCAAGGGATATAATGTGACCAATCAAGCGACATACAATCCTTAAAAGTCTCTGTGTTTAATTTGATCTCCTGTTTTGTCCAAATATCTAACCAAAGAGAGAGGTGGCAAATGCTGTAGCATCAATTATGTAACCAAAGCCCAGTTCTTCATGCACAGAGAATATAGGGGCACAGTGCGGGACATACAAGAGAAGTCTCAGGAAGGAATTTCCAACTGTGCATTACAGCCTGATTGACATACCCCCAGACCTAACTCCCATATCCCTAAGAGATGCATTAGGCACTATAGATCTGTAGCACTAACAGTAGCATTGGCCCGTGTGCATTCCTCCTTTTTCCTGCTCACAAGGGGGCACCAACACACCTAAGAGTCAAACAACAAACCACAGTAAGAACAAGCATTTGTAATGCAATCGGTCTTGCCTTTGGGACCTTAGATGTATTTAGCAATGCAGCACATTAGCCTGGGTGCTGAAACATCTACTGTTCTTTAACATGGAGGTAAAGTAAGCACCAAACTACATGACACGCCAGGTATGGGAACACAAGGAGAGAAATATTGCCTTTCAGCTGGAAATGGTATAGTCCAAAACTCTGTTATTAATTTAAAATCAGGGCCTTCGGTGGTCATATCTCTGAAAATACAAGATTAAAAAAAAATATTCTTCTCTACGGCTGCTCGTGGAAGACAATTTCTATGGACAGGCACCTAAAGAATGCTAAAGTGATTCTGGTATTTTACTGACCTCTGCTGGTCGTTTTCTATCAAGAAAGTTAAATAGAACCAAACTAAACAATTAAGGCAGTAGGGGAATCATGCACAGGAAAGTGCAGTCTATCTCTCTTTTCAAATTAACAAGGACAAAAATGGGGGAGCCATACTTACCTGCACTGTGCCGCCACCGCCACGAGAGTCATTTGGGCAGGCGAGGAAGGAACGCTGACATCTCCGCCGACACCGCCAAGAGTCCCTGGACACCGGACTCCGCGCCGCCGCTCCGGGAGACCACAAATCCCGGCAGGCCTCGCGGCGGCGCGTGTGCAGTGACGCGGGTCGTCGCGCTGCTGAGGGCGCAAGAGCCCTACAAAGGGAGGAGAACCCCGGCAGAGCGGGGGGAGCCATACTTACCTGCACTGTGCCGCCACCGCCACGAGAGTCATTTGGGCAGGCGAGGAAGGAACGCTGACATCTCCGCCGACACCGCCAAGAGTCCCTGGACACCGGACTCCGCGCCGCCGCTCCGGGAGACCACAAATCCCGGCAGGCCTCGCGGCGGCGCGTGTGCAGTGACGCGGGTCGTCGCGCTGCTGAGGGCGCAAGAGCCCTACAAAGGGAGGAGAACCCCGGCAGAGCGGGGGGAGCCATACTTACCTGCACTGTGCCGCCACCGCCACGAGAGTCATTTGGGCAGGCGAGGAAGGAACGCTGACATCTCCGCCGACACCGCCAAGAGTCCCTGGACACCGGACTCCGCGCCGCCGCTCCGGGAGACCACAAATCCCGGCAGGCCTCGCGGCGGCGCGTGTGCAGTGACGCGGGTCGTCGCGCTGCTGAGGGCGCAAGAGCCCTACAAAGGGAGGAGAACCCCGGCAGAGCGGGGGGAGCCATACTTACCTGCACTGTGCCGCCACCGCCACGAGAGTCATTTGGGCAGGCGAGGAAGGAACGCTGACATCTCCGCCGACACCTCCAAGAGTCCCTGGACACCGGACTCCGCGCCGCCGCTCCGGGAGACCACAAATCCCGGCAGGCCTCGCGGCGGCGCGTGTGCAGTGACGCGGGTCGTCGCGCTGCTGAGGGCGCAAGAGCCCTACAAAGGGAGGAGAACCCCGGCAGAGCGGGGGGAGCCATACTTACCTGCACTGTGCCGCCACCGCCACGAGAGTCATTTGGGCAGGCGAGGAAGGAACGCTGACATCTCCGCCGACACCGCCAAGAGTCCCTGGACACCGGACTCCGCGCCGCCGCTCCGGGAGACCACAAATCCCGGCAGGCCTCGCGGCGGCGCGTGTGCAGTGACGCGGGTCGTCGCGCTGCTGAGGGCGCAAGAGCCCTACAAAGGGAGGAGAACCCCCGCGTCGCGGGACGCGAGCGGGACGCCCGGGGCGAAGCCCGGGCAAAGGGCGGGCCCTCTGAGGCCCTCAGAGGTCAACAGTGGTCGGGCGGGCCACCCCACCAACACTACTGAAGAAGGTTAGTCTCCCAATAGGATCCCTACAATGGCTGACTGTACTGCCACATGCATTAATGCTGACATCCTTACTCAGGACGTTGAGTCCCCTGTAACATTGCTAACGTCGTTTGAGGCATTGATAGATACTGCTTTCAACGAGATCGTTGAGACTGAAAGGAGATTTTCTATGGGCCCACTGAGTATAAATAAACCACAAGCTATAAGTAGTCTCAATGGTAATAACCACACCCATATAAACCCTGAAATAATTGTTGTAAAACCCTCACATCCCATTGTTGAAGTACCGATTGTCTTAGACGATGAGGATACTGTCACGTACATAGCACCAGAAGTGACTCTTGGCCATACCTTAGAAACAACATCTATCGTGACTGCTAATAATGTATTGGGTAAAGTCGCAGCAAAGAGAAAGAGGGGCTCTGCCAAAATAACCCAGAATAAACGGAAGCAGCCCCTAAGGACTGTCAACCAACCAACTCCACAAAGCATGTGGAATAAGGGGAAGAGACAGAAGTTGGTCCAACACATAGCACCTATACAGGATCAACCGCATCTGGGTGATGTAGTCGTTATAAATAACGAGGGGTCACATTATATATCTATCTCCACCCAGACTGAGTCCCCCCACGAAAACGTCAAACCTAGTCATCATGCTAAGTCAGAAGGGAACCTTATCGAGACTATTGCAGAGACAATTTTTAAAAATTTGGAAGGTCAAATGATCAAACAATTTAATAATATTTTTAAAAGACTTGATAAACTGGAGAATTTAATCAAAAACGAGGATGCAAAGAGAAAAGGCATAGCGAACTTGGACAAAATGAGAGTAGAACGTCTGCTAAAAGACCTTGAATCCACTACTCGTGCCACCACCTCGGGTAACATCAGGACAGTGGAACAACAAGCCACTTCTACCCCAACACAGTCTGTTACACCTAAGGGGATTAAAAATAAGGGTACAACCGGCAGTAATCTGCCTGACTGTCAAACCAATACTCCCTCATTACCAAGTAACCCTATACATGGGAAAGTCATATCATCCAAACCTTCTGTCTCCACTAATGACATAAGCAGGGCATCTATGAATTCTACAAAAAAGGATATTATAGCAAAACAGACCACACTAGTACAGAAGGGTTCTGCTAATCCCAGCCAGCACGATAGAAAGACCACGCATGAGGACACCAGACCTAATAAACATCAAGGCCCGGCTCTACATCTCCCACCTGAGGCCTGTCCTTATGTCCTAGTGCTGGCTGGCATCCCACCGCTTAAGGAAGGTCAAGGTGAATCATGGGTTCAACTCCATAATAAGTGTATAGACTGGTTAACGAAGCACAAGGGAGTGGGGTATGATATTTCTAAAGAAATCATAACCACACGGCGTGTAACCTGGGTTGGTCCCCTCTACAAAAATATCAATGGGGACTGTATTGTAATTAACTTCAGAAACCCGGGCACTGCAAAATTCTTGCTGAACTATAATCCTGGTCGACATGGCCCATCTACTGTGGTGACCCCACTACCCTTAAAATATTTTTATCGTCCTCCACACAAGATGATGCAACCCCCCCCAGTTTTCCCATTGCAGAATAGGTTTGGAATTTTCCAGGACCTGGATACATTGGACTGACTGCCCACCAAAAACACCAAACCACTTTCCGTGTGCCCTGAGGTAGTTCAGTTAATGGAACCATCTCGAGAGGCGGACCCGTTAACACAGGAGATTTTTCCATCAGGTCCATTAAGTGTTCAACAGGGACATGTCACACCTAAACCCGCCTCAAGTATTAATCAGGGTACCGGCCCAAGGAACAATAATGGTAATAACCTAAGCATCCTTAGTTGGAACATCGCGGGCCTGAAGTCCAAGTTGGGAATTCTTCAATGGCGGGACTGTGTCAATTGTTATGACATATTGATGTTTCAAGAAACTTGGTGTGTGGAGGACCTATTGTATGAGGGGTATAGCTGCCATAATAGGACTGTCCCGGTCCCTTTGGTTGGCCGTCCTAGTGGCGGATTGTCCATTTGGATAAAAATTGGTGCGGGAACTAAAATTGACGAACTACAGACAAATTGTCCTAGTTTTATGGCACTCTCGTATACCGAGCGGATAAAACTGTGTTTAATCAATTTCTACAATAATGATTTTTTGTCCCAACCTAACCAAAATTTTATTCTCTTATTTGATTTTATTAATGAAATCATGGATGGACAGGCATACGGGAAATTTGATGGCATTTGTTTAGGGGGGGATTTTAATGCACATGTACATCCAAGAAATCCCCCATGTAAAAGAGGGAAAGAACTGTCAGACCTTCTTGCCACCAGTGAATTTGTTAATTGCATGGAACACGTAGGTATGGAAGATCATGCATCCCCTTTCCCTACTTTCATAGGACATGGGGGTGGTACAACGATTGATTATGTCTTCGTTTCACATGCCATTGCAAATGCATTAATGAGGGCAGAAGTAGTGTGTGAAATTCACAGTGATCACTATCCAATTGCCATTCATTTATCATTGCCGAAGGGTAAATGCTCAAGACGTGAAATAGGTGCAATGGGTCTGGAAGTCTTGACAGATAAGTTAAGGGTAATCTGGAAGGGAGTAGACAATAAGGGAATCCTGGCAGAAGTATGTAAAAAACATCCAAGTTTGATCAAAGATTGTCTAAGCACGGAGGACCCTGGGATCAACGTGGTTAAAGCGTTCTCTGAACTCTGTACCACAATTAAAGGCGAAATTTCCAGACCAGCCTCTAGCAAGGCTGAGGAATCGCCTAGATGGTTTGATGCCCCATGCTCAAAAGCAAATAGGATGCTTAGAGCTGCCTTAAAAGCTGAACCTAGGGATATACCACGGGTAAGGTTGCTCAGAGCAGAGTATAAGCGTGCTTTACGCACTAGATCAAATGATTTACTGAAAACCCACTGGGATTCCCTGGCACGATCTGCTGACCTAAAAGATACCACTGGGTTCTGGAAGGAGGTAAAGGAAATAAGATCCATCGGTTCGATTCTGACCGAAATTAACTGTAATATTACTGGTCCCACCTGGGTTGCTCATTTTGGTAAAATCTATGCAACACCAGATAGTCTTCCTCTACTGTTACCCCCCCCACACCCAATGTCTATTTCCACGTCTGAGGTATTTGATGCCATTCTTGAAAGTGCCGGGAATAAAGCGCCCGGATCTGATGGGCTCTCCATAGACCAGCTAAAATGTGAGCCAGATTTTTGGGCCCCATTGCTGTGCAATGTTTTTAATAATTTAACTGAAGGGGAGATCCCGGAAACGTGGTCACGTAGTATTATTGTTCCCATTTTTAAAAAGGGTGACAGGCTGGATCCTGGGTGTTACCGCCCAATTTCTTTAATAGATAATACTTTAAAGGTTTTGGGACGAATCTTATTTAAAAGGATTAGAACATGGACTGATGAGAATAACATCCTACATCCGAGCCAGTTCGGGTTCCGTAGTAATGTAGGAACAGTGCAACAATGCCTGAACCTGAACCTGATCATGGCAAAATATAACATTGCAAAGAAATCCCCTTTATACTTTGGTTTTATGGATCTGAGCTCGGCCTTTGATTTTGTTAACCGTTCCCGGCTTTGGTCTACCCTTCTTGAATATGGTTTAGATGACCATCTGGTACATTTTTTAGCTTTTTTACATCGTGATCTTAAAGCTTGTGTACGTGTGAATCAAATGGGTGAAGTTTCTGATGATATTAGTATTGGCAGGGGGGTCAGACAAGGGTGTGTGCTGGCCCCTCTCCTGTTTATTTTGTATATTAATAAGTTAAGCAGCACTTTGAGCACCTTAACTAGTGATGTGCCTTTTATTAATGGAGTCCCTATACCCACACTTCTCTATGCGGATGATGCGGTCCTGATGGGCCGCACTCCCAAGGCACTCCGTATTTTAATTTCAGGTTTTGTCCTTTTTATGGCCGATTTAGGCCTAACAACTAATTTTAAAAAATCATTAATTATGAGCTGTGGTCCAAAAAATCACAAAATCCCCCAGATCATCTCAGGGTCAAATGTTTTAAAAAGCACCAGCACTTTTCCCTATTTAGGGCTGCTATTCTCAAATAGTGGTACATGGCATGCACATGTTGCTTATGCCAGGAACAAGTTGGGCAAGGCTATTAATTGTGTAACCTCCTTGAGACAGCCCAACCAAGCTGATGTAATAACTCCCCTGGTCAAGATATACCAAACCCAATGTATGCCTACCGGCACTTACGGCGCTGAGGTTTGGGGTTATACAAACTGCTCCCCGATTCAAATAGAAGAGAATAGATTTTGTCGTAAGGTATTGGGGGGGTTATCCGTTCTTCAAACTATGTATGCCATAACGAATTAAATATCCCTTATATAGAGAATTTTGTGAGATCCAGGCCAGCACTTTTCTGGATAAAGATCTGGAACAATACGGCTGCTACATTGACCCGCGAAATTATTTTGGATTGTCTAAAGTGTGACAGGGGACATTATATACCATGGCTGAAAGCAGTAAAAGAGTGCCTTGCAAGTGTGGGGTTGGTTTCTCTGTTCACATCACCGAACCTAATAAACCGCTCCCATAAGACCATCATTTTAAGGGCATTGTATGACCTATACAGAGAAGAGCGTGATAGGAAGAACCTGACTAAATGCACGGTTGTAAAATATTTGGCCAATTCTGACCCACACGTCAAAAAACCTGGCCCACCGTACAGATACTTGCGCTTGCATCTTGGAAGATGGGTAAGGGGTTTACTGTTTCGTTTCCGAGACGGGAGTATAGTCAATCTATTGAACTTCCCGATGGGATACAATAAACATCTCGAAACCTTAAATTGCCCCTGTAACCCTGACATGAAGCAAAGTCTCATGCATTTCTTGTTCTTTTGTGGTTTCTATAAAAAATACACTGTACATTTTCTCATGCCCTATTGTAAGAAAAACGGATTAACTAATTTTAAATTGGCACTCCGGTCCTTTCTGGTATTGGGATCAGATGAAGTCATTTTTAGGATGAGCTGTTTTCTCAAAGCTGCTGTCAGATCGAGAATCACCCTTAATATTGATGTATAAACTATTGCACACTGCACTTTCTATTTTTGATACTCTTTTTATAATAGTTTAATAATGGTCTTAACATTGTGTTTTTAATAGTGTTTTTAAACAGTGTTTTTAAACAATATTGTATGATATTCTCTTCTTTTATAAAAGTTTACCGATTTACTACTAAGAAGGGACATATGATGGATAGCTGGGATATTGTAAATGGATTTTGATTTTGCTCGTTTGTTCTCGGATAATTCTCCAATTGTAACTATTGAATTGAATTGATTGAATGTTTTTAAAAAATGTATTGTGTTTTTGCCTGTACTTTTATGGATGTTTTTATTCCGAATAAAGATCTTTTGACTTTTGACTTGAGGACAAAAGTGCTCAAGGCTAAAATACAACCACTGCCAAAAGTTGTAAATGGAGGGACAAAGTCCACCCTGGACACAAATTAACAATTTAAAGCCTGAGCAACCATTGTAGATGTAAAGACACATAAATTCACAACTCTCCGATGGATTAAGTTTTCTCTTTTTATTCCATTTTCACAGCATACTCAGTGGTCACAGTTCTTGTTGTTAGCTGTCCAAACCTCAGGATAACCACAAGATTGCCAACACATGTTTTGTCTATCAGGCAAATCAGCCATTGCGCAGCATTTATTCTCACGAGTTCGCACATACCAAACTCGCCCCTGCACTCCTCTCACATCAGGAACTACCAGGGACACACATATCCCCCATGCATTCCTCTGGCAGGGCAGGCCAGCCTCACCACACATACACAGAGAGCGCACGCACTTTACACTGGACCACAGTGAAAAAGTGCGCAGAGGCCTAAAATTACCAACACCGGGTTACAGAAACAGGCTAGGAGAACGCAAAAAGTTTCGGGGTGAACCTGCCAAAAGGGCCAAGGCCAACAGGCACCTTTATGTATAGATTGCACTTTCCCTGTGTGCATCCGGTGCACCTTAAAACGAGTGTGCCGGGCGAAAACAAGGAAAGTGTGCTGTATTACATAGAATGGGTTGCCCCCAGTGCAGCCGCAAGCTCGTTCCTTGAAGCAACCGCTCTCTGTTTCGCTTAGGAGGTGGCAACACACCAGCACTTTTAAAGGGGATTAGAGATCCTCTTGCAGGCGGGTGTAGTGAGTGAGTGCACCTGCCTGCAAGGGGATGTCTGAGAGGTCCATAGGAACCCCTTTCCCCCACTCCAGAGGGCTGCTATCAGGGGGTGCACTGTCAGTGCACTCCCTCACAGCTTCATTGCCTCTGCGTCTGCATCTATGATGCGGTGCGGGCGCAGAGGCAAAGGGATTCCCTCATTTGCAAATGAGGAAACGGCCTCTTGAGAAAGCGCGCCTGTGTGCCAGGGCTTTCAGTATTACAGAAAGGCCGCACAAGCGTCTGCAGTCCCTTCTGTAATACCAAAGTTGACTTTGTGTAATATGGCCCCTGGTCGGTAAAAACTGCATTCGCTACATTTTAAGTGCTACATACAAGTCTAGTTATCATTATAACAGCCCTGGAGGAGGAGATCTGTCCCCTAGGAGCTCTGTACCTAGCTAGGAGTTGTTCAGTTCGCAGTGTGCGCTAGGAAAGCTACTGTAAAATAACAGTCCAGATTGAGAGGAAAGTCGCCGAGCGACCCCCATGACACGCCTACTGCCTTCATCTAGTCGCGGAGTGTCGACTAAGCAGCACTTTGGATTTTTGGGCTTCTATCTTTCTCTTCCAGTGGCACTTGCTCCAAGTTCTAGCAGTGCATAGTGGTGCTGGTTGAAAATCCATATCTGACTGAAGTTGTCAGACGTGTGCAGGCTCACTTGATGACTATCTTCTATCACAGAATATTGCACATCAGCTGTCACTGGCTCGGCCAGACATATTTATTGTTCATATTTGTGCATTTGTAGCCCAGGATTTATAGACACTTAAAAAAGAACACAAAGAAAAAACACAAGTTCAGAATTCGCATCAGGGGAGGGAGACCTTCAGATGTCTGCACAATGTGAGCTTTGGAAGATCTCTCCAAGCGGTGCTGAAGTGTGTAGAGATCTCCCACTGCCCCATGTAGATGTGAGTAGCTAATCAAATTCAGTTTTATGTATTTGCATCTGGTTACCGCTACTTTTTATTTAAATTTTAATTGAGTACCATAATGCAAAGACACGCTGCCGCTGGAGGATTCCTTCACGCCTGACAGACTTGAGATCTTGGACTTTGAGACTACAGTTTTAAAGGAGAGTGGAGTTAACCTTTCCTCCCCAACCCTAAGTAACCAAAGAAGAGCTCAGAAGGCCACACTAACAATGCTTTTGGTTACTATGTGAAGGCCGCTGCTACCATTAATAGGCAGCCCCAGGCAGGATTCCTACTTCACGGCTCCACTGCTCGCCGATTGGTCCAACTGTGGCATCACAGACCTGGAATCACTCTTCGAGGAGGGACAGCTGAAGCCGCTTGACCGCTTGATCGCGGAATATGGGCTCCCCCTGGGTCAGTTCCTAAGGTACAGACAACTGTTCGATGGATACCGGCCCCATTTCAATCTCCAAACTGGCGAGCCAGACACGCATCCAGTAATACATACTATCCTACATATGGGGGTGGGTCGCCACCTGGTCACATGGTTATACAAATCCATCCGAGAACTCTCATATGCTCCCCTGACAACCCTGCGAGCCACCTGGGAGGAGAACATAGGCCGCGCTCTACACGACTCAGAGTGGACCAAAGCGCTCGAGGCCCCTAAACGCGTCTCTAGGAACGCCCGCTTCAAAAATATTCAGTATTACATACTGCACAGGGCATATCTCACCCCAGCGCGATTACAGAAGTTCTACCCCTCCACACCATTCCTATGTCCCAGATGCTGCTCCCCTGCTGCAAATTTCCGTCATATGTTTTGGGACTGTCCCGACCTTCAACCCTTCTGGCGGGCAGTACACAACACACTACTGGAACTCACGGGCCTTACTACACTAGCCACCTGGGAGTCCAGTGCACTAGGCATCCTCCACATCTCAAAGCAGGAACCTGTCCATAGACGCTTCGTGCCCTTGGCGCTCCTATTAGCCAATAGATGTATAACCATGCGCTGGCGATCCCCAGAGGGCCCCCCCATAGCACAGTGGAAAGGGGCGGTTAGCAAATGGGCGGCAGTGGAGGAAGACGCCTTAAGAGAAGAAGAAGCCAAGGGTGCGCGTAAAATTCCCATCTCCATGGAGTGGGCCATGCTCCTTCACAGCTTCCGACAGTCCACGCAGGCGGGAGACCAGCCTGACCCTTCCCCTCCCCCCACCCGGGAAGACCGGTAGCCTTTACCTGATGTGAGCCACCCCAGGGTCGAACCCCGATAACCCCCGCGTCTTGAGCGGCCTCTCGTACGTCCGGCCACCTGACCCCCACCCTGCTGGCCGAGATACAGCAGACCCCCCCCTGCCGATCCCCCCCCCCCCTTACCCCCCCCCCCCCCCCCCTACACCCTGCTGCCGATATCTCCCTGTTTGGACCCTGCTAGCGCCTACATGCTTCCCTCCCACAGTTCCGTTACCCCTCTGTTCACTGGTCACACTATTATATGCACAGTACAGACCCAGATCCTGCGCCGCTGTGGCAAGCGAGCGCCCGCCTGTCCTTATTCACCGCCCCCACGGCGGTACCGTCCCATCGCTTCCCAGCCTGCAGGCGCCCTCACACGATTATAATGCACTGATTAACCGATGTCATGCTTATGTGTACCAGTTCTATAAAACGAGAAAATGTTGCACACATAGCTGTTCGTGGCTGAATGTTGAGGCCACGTCGGCGGATTGTTTACTCTGTACTGGTGTACCTTTTTTTCTGCAACAATAAAAACAAATTTAAATAAAAAAAATGTGAAGGCCTATTAGATAACGTTGTTGAGCTGTGCAGAGGTCCAGCGGTGAAGACTTATTGGGTCTCCTATTGACAGCTAGCACTTTACAGAGAAGCCATAAAACACAGTCAAGTTAATTGCAGAACACCAGTTTTCAAATGTGGATGGGCAAACTCTGATCCCTCAACAAACTTTACATACATACAAATACATTTAAACTAAACAGAAATAGAATTGGGAAAGAAGTGTAATATGTTTATTTGTAAAGGAAGGGCACTACTTGCAACGAGATTAGGAGTTGTAACAGACATGATGTATGCCTTTGGGGTTCGTGATCTAAAAGCAGACCATGCACTGTTTGCTGAGAGCCACGATAGGATCCTATGATAGTTACCTGAATAGATATTTAGTTTTGAGGCCAGAGCGAGGTCCTGGCAGCTTCCTCTAGAGTTAGGAAAGTGTGGGTCTTTATGATATCTTTCAGGGTCGAGTTGGGAACAGTTATTCAGTGGATCTTAAGCTGTGCAATGTCTATTTAGGTGATCCGCGACTGTTTAAACAATAAATGTTGGCTGATAAAAAAAAAATATATATATATATATACTTTTCTCCCGATGAAGAGAAAGCCCACCCTTCAATCCTTTAGGAAATTCCATTTTATTGATAGACAGCACGTGCAACTACGTTGCAAGTACTATCAATAATATGGAATTTCCTAAAGGATTGTAGTGCAGGCTTTCTGTTGATGTGGAGAAAAATAAAATGTTTGCAGTTTTTAAATGTGGTGTTTGTGGTATCACCTCTTCCCAGCATCACCAGCGATCAGGATGTACACTAGCTAATCCACAAACCAAGAGTGAAATATATATAGGAGTGCACCGTTACTAAGTGGAAGCTGAGCGTGATTATATATATATATATATATAAATATATATAATCACGCTCAGCTTCCACTTAGTAACGGTGCACTCCTAGGCGGGTGCCGGTTGCGGTAGTGGCTAAAATTCTTTGTTTTACTTAAAAGAATTACCGCACTCACGGGGGGCGTTTGTGAACTTTTATTTAAAGCAGCCTCTAAACGAATGCGTTTCGGCACAGAGCCTTCTTCGGTGTTCATGACACATCGAAAGCGACATGTTAATAAATCATTATTCACATACATAGAAGTAAAGAAGGGACAATCACCCCATAGCTAGCATGGACGCCATATTGGAGTTACTCAATGCATATTCATAGAGCACACATAAAATTAATTTGTATAATACACGATTATGTTGACGCAGAACGAACCTTTCATTAATCATTATGCTACATATTACTTAATACAGCCGTTTATCGGCATAGACTCCATGCAATGAAAAGGGGTAAAACAAAACAAAGTCTTGCCGTGGATCGGCTAATGTCCCTTCCTTCTAACACTTCCTTCATGTAATGTCCAGTGGCAGTGGACTATTTGGACCTGAGGGTGTTTGTGGATAATGGCAAGTTACACACAGCACTATTTCGTTAGCCCACTGCTGGTAACTCCACTTTGTTTTCCAGCAGCAATCATCCACCTAAGCTGATCCAAAGCATACCGTATGGCGAACTCCTTGGATTAAGGAGAAACAGCTCTAGAGAGCAGGACTTCGAGGTGGCTGCCACGGAGTGCATTGCCAGATTTAGTGTGAGAGGCTATGATCTGGGTGCCCTAGATCGGACTCTGTGTAAAGTCAGAAAGATCCCTAGGGATAAACTCCTTATGGACAAACCAAAGAGAGAATGACATCAATAAGAAAGGCAAATTTCGCATGATCACTCCTTACTCCTCAGAAGCTCATCATCTGAAAAAAATGCTCAAAAAGAATTGGCACATCCTTAAGACCGATAGTGTCATTAGAGATGACATACCAGCAAATCCACTGGTAACATTTAAGAAGGCTAGGTCCTTATAGGACATGCTGGTGAGGAGTCATCTAGAGAAAGTCACACCCAGCGTAAGCACTTTAAAAGAGATGAAGGGATTTTTCCCTTGCAGCAGGTGCAAGGTGTGCGCCGGCAGCAAGAGAGTTCTTACGTACAATTTACCAGACACAGGGAAATCCAAAAGCTAAAAATCAGAGTTCTGGAACACCTCAGAGCAATAGACAAAGCTGACGCTGCTTACCCGGTGGCACGCCACTTCGCTGAATCCCATCAATGCGACAGAAGTAAACTGCAAAGTTTTGGTTTGGATTATATTCCAATCAATGCTAGAGGTGGGGATAGGCAACGTAAATTAAGCCGCTTAGAATAATGGTATATCATAGACTTACTCACTAAATTTCCAAAGGGTTTGAACAGTGGAGAGGAGCTGATTGTATACTTGGGAAAATAGCTCTGCAGTCTTTTTGCTTCATATGAGTTCATTGTCTTGTATTGACGGAAATATGAATTTAATGATTGTTATTGGATAAAAGTGATTAGTTGTGCACTTGTATTTGTAAATAATGTATGAGTTTGAATCTTGCAAACATTACATGAAGGAAGTGTTACAAGGAAGGGACCTTAGCCTATCCACTGCGAGACTTTGTTTTATTTTACCCCTTTTCATTGCATGGAGTCTATGTCGATAAACAGCTGTATTAAGTCATATGTAGCATAATGATAAATGAAAGGATCGTTCTGCGTCAACATAATCATGTATTATACAAATGAATTTTATGTGTGCTCTATGAATATGCATTGAGTAACTCCAATATGGCGTCCATGCTAGCTATGGGGTGATTGTCCCTTCTTTACTTCTATGTATGTGAATAATGCTTTAACATGCCGCTTTCGGTGTGTCATGAACACGAAGAAGGCTCTGTGCCGAAACGCGTTTGTTTAGAGGCTGCTTGAAATAAAAGTTCACAAACGCCCCCGTGAGTGCATATGTATATATATATATATATATATATATATATATATATATATATATATATATCGTAAGATAGACCCCGTAGTCCCCGTGGTGGAGAGGGCCAAAGCTACAGGGAGCCCCCTTAGTACAGTACCCGCCTGAGAGCTCCTGACTGAGTCCAGAGGGGAGCTCCTCCATGACACTTGAAGGGGGGGTCCTTCAAATGTCGTTATACTAGTGATCTATATAGGAAGCTGGCTTAGTATATGGTACACAATAATTTAAGTTAAGCACCTTGCATTAATCCAGACAACTCTTACGGTGATTTTAGTGGCCTTTGTCAACCTTTTCAAAGCTCTCAAAGTGGTACCTGTGGAGAGCAGCCTTCAGGTTTATCTTGAAGGAGTGTTGAGCAGCTTATTTTACCAGATTAATCATTTATTGTAGGTTAAATGAGAAAGAACCACACAGTGTATATATAAAACGATGTCTGTTTATTACACAATACTCACTAACACATTGGCATACCTCCTACCTGTAGATTTAAACACAAATACACAATAATACTTCAGTTGTAAATAGGTAAGAAGGACAAAATACTGTGGTCTCCACGATGAGACCAAACCATATACTAAAAAAGTAGAATGTGAACTGCAACCGAAGTCGGGACTTGGACCATGAGACTCGGAGGAGCTGGGGACACAAGGAACCACCCAAGATAAGTACCCAGGAATTCCACGTGTGCAGACTAGAAATACAGCTGCGTGTCCAATAGAAGTCAATTTGAGGTTGCAGTTTTGAAGAAGGACCCTTCCCGGTAGAACCTGAAGAAACCCTTGGAAGACAGAAGGTTGGAGAGTGACCCCACCCGTAATTACCCCCGGAACCAGGATACCTACAACTGGGAAGCCGGGTGCATAGGTGCGATGTGACATCGGAAACCGCTGCAGACCACAATGTAGGACTTCAGGAAAGATGCCGCTGGAGAAGACTGTGCAAGAGTCGGGTGGAATCTAAGGGTGGATACTTGAAGTGAAGAACCTGCAAGCAGAGGGGACAGAGTCTATGCCACTCGGAGGGGACCAGGAGGCACGGAAGAGCCACTGATGTTGGACGGTTCAGAAGAGTTGACGGTGATCATGTCGCTGCAGCTGTGAGGACCAGGAGACGCAGAGGAAGACCAGGAGCTGTGCACATGTTCAACGCTGGAAGTTGAGAACCAGGGGGGTTGGTGTCTGGCGGAGCATCAACAAGCCTTGGCAGCTGCAAGTGGTGTGGAAAGTGAAGAAGGAGCAGTGTTGGGACCAGCAAGATTCAAGGGACTCACCACAAGCAGGAGAGTCAGAGCAGGCCCTGAGCCCTGAGCAAGCAGCAGAGCCCACTGAAGGCGAAGAATACCCTCAGGCGGACGCACAGGCCAAAGGCACAGCAGTCGCAAAAGGACATCGAGCAGCTCACCAAGAAGGAAGACCCATGGTGCAGAGAATGTGGTGAGGACGCTGTACTTGGCAGGAAGAGATGCTGGAGGCTGTATCTTCTTGTAGTCTAAAGATCTCTGGAGTGCAGAGCTAACGACAAGTCAACACAGTGCATAGGGATTTGGTCCCAGCGGTTTCAACGAGGGGTGCTGGCCTCAAAATTGCAGAGAGGACAGGTCAGGGCTTGAGTGAATTGGAGAGCCACCACCTGTGTTGCTGAGCCTTTTGAAGTCCTTGGGACATCACGAGCAGCAGACCGGTCAGCTCTGTTGCAGCGCCTGCTAATGCAGGGGAGTGACTCCTTAACTCCAAGGGAGATCACATCAGGTGTCCTTGATGCCCACAGGTCTGTTGAAGATCCTCGAAGAAACACAGACGATGAAGAAGAATTGCAGAACAGCAACACCAGGAGCAGCAGGAGTCTTCCTTGATGCATTCTCGATTCCAGTAGAAGTGCAAGTGTCCAGACGGTCGAAGAGTGATGTGGTTTCAGTCTTGAATCTTCATCACAACAAATCTGGGGACCCACACACAAGTAAGCCCTTAACTACACTAGGAAGGGGGTTCGGATGGCTCAGAGGGTCCCTCTCCGAGGAGGGGCTGGACAAAGGGGTGGATACTCCCATGTCCTTTGTCCAGTTCCGTGCCAGAGCGAGAGCCTAGGGCTCCCTTGGACTGGTTCAAACTTAAACTGGAGTATGCAAGGACGGCACAAAATTTGCCTTTAAAGCAGTCTGATGGCCCTGGCAAGCGTCTCTCCCCAGCCCAATACAATGAGGCCTGTCTGGGAGGTGTAAACCTATTTTTCAACCTTCCTCTACTTCCTCAACCTTCCTCTACTCAAGCTTGGCTCAGCAGCAGGATGGCAGAATCGTGTCTGTGGCCGGCAGCAACAGTAGCTTGCTGTCAGACCCTGAAAGGCTATACGGGGGGAGGGGTTGTTACTCCATGGGAGCCCCAAGTACATAGGATCATACTTCTAATACTGGAATCGGTGTTGGGTTATGATTCCAACATGTGTGATACCAAACATTACCAGGTTCGTTGCAGCCACTATATAGTTAAACATCTCATTAATGACTGATGCCCACTATATGTATTAAAATGGCTGACCGCATGTACAAAGCCTGGAGAATCGACTCCGGGGTTTGTAGAGGTATCCTTCTCATGCAGGGAGACCTGCACACTTGCAACCAAGCACCCTGCCTTCAGGACAGAAAGGGCTGCCATAGGAGTGACTTATATGTTTTAAGCGTAGTGACCTCAGATATAAGGAAACAATATCTGTCGTGAGAGGTTCAAGCACCAGCTCCCACAGGCTGCAATGGCAGGCCTGTAGTCACAGTTTGAGTGGTCTCTCATGGATGGCACAAAACATGCTGCAACCAATGGGAGACCCCTGGTGTCCCTTTGCCCTGTGTACCTTAGTACCATATACTAGGGACTTACAAGGGTTCACCAGTAGCCAGTTGTGGAGGTACAGAACTACTTACCATGGTCAGTAGCAAATTAGTAGTAAATTAGTATTAGTAAATTAGTAGTAAATACCATCAGGTTAATGGCGTATAGAGCTACCCTCTTCTCCTAACCCTGAAACACAAATGGGAAGATTTTTTGGCTAGCTCTAATTTTATTAGCAAGAGGCTTAATATAGATATTGAAAAGGAGGGGGGAAGGGAACACCCCTGCTTTGTTCCACTTTATATATTTATCTTTTGAGTGAGGTTCCTGTTCACCAGTATCCCGGCAGAAGGGTTCTTGTAGATTGTTTCCAGGACCCTACAAAAGGATGTCCCCAGTCCACACCTCTCTGTGGCCCTATGCAGAAAGGACCAACTCACCCAGTTGAAGGCCTTTGCTGCATGGAAGGTTATGATTACCAGTGGGAGCTCATTTTGAGTTGCGATATCGATGACCCAAAATAACTCATGAGTTAGTTCATGTATCTGCCTGCCCCTGATAAACCCCTTCTGGTCATGATGTATTAAACCCTCTATGACTTCCCCAAATCTCACAGCCAAAATCTGAGCAAAGATTTTATAGTCCGTATTCTGTAATGAGATAGGTCTATATGATTCACATAGTTCAGGGTCTTTCCCTGCTTTATGTAAAAGACAAATAGTAGCTTCCTCCAAGGATGTTGGTATTTCCTCGCCCCCAAGAAAAATCAGGTTGAACAGGCCTGTCAAAAAAGGAGCAATCTCCTCTTTGAGGGACAAAAAGAGCTCATTTGGGAGTGCGTCTTGGCCAGCCGCCTTTGCCCTTTTCAACTTTTCTATTGACCTTATTACCTCTTCAGTTGTTATTTCTGTGTTTAACCACTCCCTCTGCTCCTCTGACAAAATTGGTGTTTGCAACTCTTCAAAGTACCTTTCTACTTGTTCCTCTGAAACACCCTCCTCCTCTTCGTAAAGTGACTGAAAAAAATCCATGAATACTCCCTCTATCTCCCCTTCCTCACACTTGGGCACCCCCTGTCCTTCCACCCTAATAGAAGGATTTTTATTCTGGCTCTGCTCTGTTCTTAATTTCCAAGCCAAAAGCTTGTTGCAGCCCTCCCCATATTTATAGTGCACAAGCTTGCTTGCCTCCCACTTCCTTCTGACTATCCCCTCCAACAGACAGAATAACGCTTCCTTTTTCACCTAGATTTCCTCCTCAAGCAGGCTTATGCCCTGAACTCCTTGCCCCTGACTCCTTAATCAGCCCTTCCGGTTGTACCAACCTAGCCTCCAGGGACCCTATTTTACTTGTGGTGGGCTTATGGTTGAAAGCAGCCATACCAATCAGTCTCCCCCTTATGAGGGCCTTATATGTGTCCCATACTATTTGTGGAGCAGTACTCATATCATTTATAAGAAAATATTCTTTAGTTAACTCCTTCAGCTGCGTCCCCTCTTGATGGTCCAATAATAGGGCTCTAGCCAAAATCCATCTTGGGGTGAGGGCCCTAACACTCTCCTTAAGTTCCAAACGGACCGCTGAATGATCTGACAGGTGTGCTGGCAGGTGCTCCACCTTACTAACCACCTTGCGCGCTCCTTTGCCCACCAAAAAGTAATCAATTCTTGAGGAATGGCCATGTCACCTATTTTTAATAGCATACTTTTGGCGGCCCACTCCTTTCTCTCTCCACCCATCTTGTAGGCTAAAGTCCTGCATACAACACCTAAGAACAGATCTCATTTGGGGCAAGTTGGGCTGCATAGATGGTTTTAAAGTTGGCTATCTATCCTTCCCAGGGTCTAATAGAAGATTAAAATCACCTGCCAAAATTATGGAGGCCGTAAAATCTAGCAATTGGTTGTATAGGGATTGTAATGGTGAGGGGTCATCCAAATTCGGCCCATAATAATCAGCGATGACATATGGCTTATTTTAGCTTTAACAGGCGCCCATCTCCCCGGGGTCCGAAAAGAATTCCAATAATACCACTTTCGCTGCTTTCTTAAAAAATATGGCTACTCCCTTTACTCCACAGTTTGGAATAGTGCATATTGAGGCATCTACCCATTGTAACTATTTTATCACCTCTTCCCATTCCGATTTTAACAGATGTGTTTTTTGCAAGATGATAATCTCGCTATCTAAAGATCGCAAGTATTCTAATATCTTCTGCCTCCTCTTCCTTACCCTCAACCCATTAACATTCCAAGATAATATTCTAACCATCTTTAAATTCTAAAGTTAGTGTGTTTTAGAATCTTGCGCTCTCCCTCCATCTATAATCCCACTAAACCACAAACTTAGACATATTGTTCCTTTTTTTTTTCTTCCTATCTGCTCCCAACACCCATGTGAAAAATTGTGTATTAAAGATTTCGTGAGCACCCCACCCCGAGTCCACCTGGAGAACCCTCCCAACTTTCCTTGGGCGAAACATGTCCGCCCATTCGAGACTCTGCCTACTCTGGACCTGACTCCGGCTTATAACTTCTGTTGTGGAGCTTTTCATAAACCAGATTAAGACACATCTGCGGAGTTTCTAAAGTTGTGCATTTTATTCTGCCACATTACTTTTAGGGATGCAGGGAAACGTATTTGCGCTGTTGTCACTAATGTTTTCAGGTCCTGAATAAATTTCCCTAGCTCCCACTGGCAATCCTGGGTTGCCCTGGAAAAATCGGAGCAGACCCTAAACGACCAGTCATCTTTTTTATAGCTGCCTGTTTTTAACGCCTCAACTACAATCCTCGAAGGCCTGCTCAAGATCCAGTATCAAGCATCCAGAGTAAGGCCATTGTTCTGGCAAGTACCTTGCTACTCTAAAAAATCACCTCAAATCTAGTGAGGTGTTGTATGCAGGCATAAATCCGTTTTGATCGGCATGGACCAGGGCTGGTATCAGGAGTGCCAGTCGGTCAGTTAGGATTTTCGCTAGAATTTTGTAGTCAACATTTAGTAGCGCCAGAGCTCGATACAACACTTATTCAGTGGGGTCTCTATCTGGTTTTGACAATGAGACCAGGCACGCTTCGCGGAGCGACAGGGGTGGGTTGACACTTCTAGCGCCACAGTGTGCAGCTGTGGAGCCGAAGTTGTGGCATAGGCCTGGTAGTATTCAGCAGGTAGCCCATCAGGTCCAGGGGGTTTGCCCGTCACTAGTGCCGGGACGGCTGCACGGACCTGCTCGAGGGCAATCAGTGCATTGAGCTCCTCTCGCTGTTCAGTGGTGATCGTGGGCAACCGTATTCTGTTCAGGAAGGCATCTAGTCGCGTTGGATCATGCCGGACTGTGCGCTCATACAGTGCTACATAATGTCGCATCATCTCTGCATGGATTTCTTGCTGGGTATATACCATGTGTCCCGCTTTTGTAGGCAGAGCATGTATGGGGAGCTGAGGCTGCTCCTGACATAGTAGCCATGCCAATAACCGACTCGTTCTGTCCGACGTTGCAGGTGTACGCACAGAGTGTGTTGCATAGTTGAGACACCGAAGTCGCTCTTGTAATTCGATGTACTAGCTGCGTGCTCATCAAGTGATTGCATGCAACCCAAACTTGCCACCGCCTCTGTGTCTTAATGTACATCTTGCGTTCGACCCTGCCAGCTGCATCATTTAAGAGTTTGCAAATATTCCATGCGAGTCCCAGACTATGCACCCTGATTTTTTTTAGATTTTTTTTTTAACATCGTTTTTATTGCAGAACCAAATCTTACATACATATTACGGTTATGGGCATTTCATCGTTGCAGCAATTAAATGGAGAATTTGCTCGAGCGAATCATTTACACAGCCAATAAGCCCACAACCCGAAGACCGGGCGGCGTCAGTTCAGTGTTCGTTCTTCACAGTTGACTCCGGTTTCTTGTATTCCGTATGTAAGGATAGCAGCGGTCTGCTTTTGCATTTTCGCCCCTCCCCCTCCCCCTAATTTCCAACCCGCCCAGAACACCCAACTCCTCCCCCTTCCAATCTTCCCCCCCCGTGCCTGCGCCTATGCCTGGATTCCTAAATAGCGTATGTTCTGGTGTTTGCAAGGAGGAATGTATCATTCACTAAGAGTGTGTACCCGGTGTGCTAGTGGGATCTTCCGTTTCGGAGTCGGTATGTCCCCCCTCCTCCTTTCCCGTTCTATCGTGGAGCGCCTGTACTAGTGACTCCCATGCTGTCGCCCTTTCCAGCGCTTTTTCATCTGCAGTGAGTCTGGCTAGTTGATACCGCAGGATGCTTTCGCTCGCTGCCCATTTCAGACATTCATTATACCACCGCTGATACGTGGGCCCTCTCCTGGATTTCCAGTTCCTAGTGATTTCTCGCTTTGCTAGTATCAATCCCATGTCTATAAACTTACTTGTCGTCTTATTCTTGGGTGTGTGAGGAAACCAGTGTAGTATTCCTACCGCTTTAGTGTATTGCAACTCCCTATCCGTAGCGTTATTCAATGCCTCCCCGATCTCCAGCCAGTAGTCCCTTAGTTGGGGGCAATCCCACAGCATGTGTCCCAAATCTGCCTCGACAGTATTGCATCTAGGGCAAGCCGCTTGGCCAACTCCAAAGTATTTCCTTAGTTTCCCTGGGGTGAGGTACGCCCTATGGAGGATGTAGAAGTGTATCAACTGGAATCTGGCGTTTCTCGTGCTCTTTCTTGCTCGCCGTAGTAATTGTGCCCAGGTGGTGTCAGTGATCTCCAACTGAAGATCCAGTTCCCATTTAGCTTTTAAGGCGGTGAGTGGTTGCAGGGTTTCACGCGACATCCGGGAATAAAGGCAGGTCACTGCCTTGTAAGTACCGGCTGCCATCATTGTGTACTGACAGGCCATAGAAGTGGCGGGTTCCTGCAACCCCTCCCCCTAGTGCCCCTGCATGGCTCCGGTCACAGCAGCATGCATCAGGTAGTCCCCTCAAGGCAAATCGAATCGTTCCTGCAGGGTCTGGAACGGGAGTAATACCCTGTCCTCATATAGGTCACCCAGCATCTGTAAGCCTGCGTCTTCCCAACCCTGCAGTCTCGACCAGTCCCCGCCGTGAGGGAGTGCCGTCACCATCCCCAGCGGGATCTCCGGTGCGTACATTCGTCGAACCCCCGCTCTCCGGCGCGCTCGGTTCCAGCAAAGTCGAAACGTCTGCTCCTCCATGGATAGGTCTCTGACAAGGAGCCGTTGATGGAGGGTAATGTACGCAAGCACATGTCGTGGGGTTCCCTCGTCTCTGCCCGGTTCCTGACCCCGGTAAACCCTCGCAATCTCTTGTGTGAAGGTCTGTAATTGAGCCGCAAGGTAGTAGCACTCAGTCAGGCACCGCCATGCCCCCTTCATCCTTGGGCCGTAGTAAGGTGTCAAGCGCTATCCTACGTCTACCTGCACCCCATAAAAATGCTATCACCAGTGATCTTAACCGTCGGAAAATGGAGCTCGGTATCCACACCGGTGATGTGCGGAAGTAGTAGAGCAGCCGGGGAAGCGCTATCATCTTTAGTAGGGAGACGCGGCCCGTTACCGATAGCGGAAGAGTGGCCCAAAAGGTCATGCTTCCCTTTAGTGCATTAATGCAACGGACCACATTGCCTTCCAGCATGTCTGCTGCCGAGTGGTATATTTATACACCCAAATACTGTAAACAGCTAGGCTCCCATTTGAGTGTCCGGAGGTTGGGAGGTTGCGCCTCCCCTCTTCGCAGTGGAAATGAACAGGATTTGGTCCAGTTAACCTTCAGGCCCGACAATCTCCCGAAAATTCCGAGGAGCTGCTTTGCTCCCTCCAAGTCCTCTTCTGCATTTGCTATAAACAGCAAAAGGTCGTCCGCCTACAACGAGATGGCTTGTGGCCTACCCCTATAAACGAGGCCCTTGTAGTATCGCCCCGCCCGGGCCTCCGCCGCAAAGGGCTCCATCGCTAACGCAAACAACAGGGGAGATAGCGAACACCCCTGTCTGGTTCCACGGCCCACCTGATACTGACTCGAGATGAGAGAGACTATCCGGACTTGCGCCGTGGCCGCCGTGTACAACACCTTGGTCCAACCGATATAGTTATCACCCAGCCCGAAATGCTGCATCACCCTGTAGAGATACCCCCACTCCAGGCTATCAAACGCTTTCTCAATATCGATTGAGAACACCAGGGGTACAGGCTCTTCCGATAGTTGGTCCCCGAGGAGTCGTGTCAACCGACGGATGTTGTTGGTAGTATTCCGCGTGGGAATGAAACCTGATTGGTCCTTGTGTATAAGCTCTGTCATATGGCTCAGCAGCCTGTTGGCCAATATTTTGCTCAGGATTTTATAATCCGTCGTCAATATGGACAACGGGCGATATGAGGATAAGTTACTGCTCTCCCTGCCAGGCTTCAACAGCGGAATCATTAGAGCTTCACGCATGGATTGGGGCAGTCTCGCTCGCGACTTTGCTTCGTTATATACCGCTTGTAATTGCGGGGCTAGGAATTCCAGGTATCTACTATAAAACTCTATCGGTAGACCATCTAATCCCGGTGTTTTGTTCCGAGCCATCTGTTTCACTGCACTCCCTATTTCCCCTAGTGTGATGTTTCTGCCCAATTCATCTGCTTGTTCTTGTTCCAGTCGTGGCAACTGTAGCCCTTCTATAAAGGCATCAATTTCAGCTTCTTGGCCCTCCGACCCACTCCGATACAATCCTTCATAATATGCTCGGAATCTATCCAGGATTTCTGGTTGGGTATGGTAGACATTACCCCCCTCCTCCTCAATAGACTAGATCGGGTGGCTGCGCCTAGTCGGATTAGCAAGCCAGGCAAGCATTGTTCCCGCCTTATCGCCCTCTGCATGCGCCTTAGTCAAGTAGATTTTGTGATCAAAACTCCGCAATCGTTCCAATTCCACCGCTACTGCTTCCTTGGCTTTGCTAACTGTCTCCATATTTCTGCCAGTTAGTCTTTGGCATCTACGGGCATGGCCCCCCATGTTCAATGTGCAATGCCGCTTCTCAGAGTCACCTCCCTCAAGCTTCTACAATTTCTTCCGACGTTTGTGGTGTTACGATTGGCCCTCTAGCTCCACCAAGTTCCGAGAGGTCCGTTTCTTACCCTGTTGCCTGTTCCTAAGAGTCTGAGCCCTTGCCGGACTGACTGTGCGCTGTTCCCGATAAGTCCACCACCGCTTGAAGTGCTGCCGTCCTCTCTTCCTCCGTTTGCGACACCGTTGGTTTCCCAGTCCTTTGCCGGCGCTTCCGGAGGCGCTGCGATTTCCTAGTTGGTTGTTTCCGTTGTTCCTCCTCAGCCCTGAACTGAGCCCCATCCGTTCCTGCCTTATAGGTGTCCCACCACGCCCAGGCATCTGCCGACGTAGGGAAAAAGAGCGTCTTGTCGTCCACCACAATTCTGAGCTTGGCTGGGAAGAGGAGTGAATATTTGATGCCCTCCACACGTAGCTCCCATTTAATCGACAAGAAGCTAGCCCGAAGTTTCTGTGTCTAATACGTAAAGTCCGGGAACAGTGTCACCCTGTTGTTATCAACCTGGAAGGGGCCTGCCTCCCTGGCTCTTTGCAATAGCCAGTCCCTGTCCTTATAATGCAAAAGTTTGATCACCACAGGACGGGGTGGCAGGCCAGGGGCAGGTGGTCTGGCCGGGACCCTGTGCGCCCGCTCCAGCGAAAAGAAGGGGGAGAGCCCCTCCGGTGCCACTTCAGTTCGCAGCCAGTTTTCCAGGTAACCCACCATGTCGTCGCCCTCCATTTTCTCCGGAAGGCCCACCAGGCGGACGTTGTTGCGCCTGCTACGATTTTCAGTGTACTCCGCCCGTCGTTCCAGCGCCTGTATTCGGTCCAGAGCATCACCCAACCGACCTTCCATAGTTTTATGCACCGGGACCATCTCTTGTAGGGTGACCTCTGTACTCTTGACCCTGTCCTTTAGCTTGTCGTGATCTGCTCGCAGGAGCCCCAAGCCCGTCGCCACCTGGGCAATGTCTTGCTGCAGGGCCTCCTTCGTGGCTGAATAGCTTCCAGAATGCGGTCCTGCATTTGTTGTAGGTCCGTATGGCCTTGGTTCGCCCCATCCGCCGGTTCAGAGCTAGCAGCCCCCTCCCCTTTCCCCTTCGTCTTCCCCATCTTAGATTGTTCTTTAGACGATGAGATTTCTCCAAGGATCTGAGGACGATGGGTGGGGGTCCCCGTTAAAGCAGGGCAAAAGGTAGGTCCCACTTTCAACAGCAACTAGCGTCTCGATCAGCCGTAGGCCTCGAGCAACGGATGAGATTTCTCCAGGGATCTGAGGACGATGGGTGGGTGTCCCCGTTAAGGTAGGGCAAAAGGTAGGTCCCACTTTCAACAGCAACTAGCGTCTCGATCAGCCGTAGGCCTCGAGCGTCGGCCTCCTCCTAATGTCGCCTCTCCCGCTCGGCGCCTTCTCCACTCAATGTCCAGCTCTCAATCGGCCTCTCTATGCGTCAGCGCCGGCTGTTCCGGGTAGTCGTCCAGGACGATACAGGCTCCCCTCCAGTCTTCTCAAGGTCTGCGCCTCTTCAGGGAGTAGAGGATTCTCCAGCCCAGTCCAACACGACGTCGTGTAGGCCTCCAGCGAGCGTCAAAACTTCAAGTTGGATAGGGTCTCCCTCTCTCAGTTCGGGACTTTACTCACGAGGTCCGGCTCACCAATCGGTTTTACCACCGTCAGGGTCTCATGGTCCATCGTTAGGAAGCTTTTCTCCTCAAGCCGCTAGTCTCTACCTTCTCATGATCGCATCCAGGGACGCTCCTAAGCCCTTTGGATCTCACCTAGGCCCAGTGTGGTGCGGCGAGGACACCGGGCCTCCACCAATCTTCAGACAGGGCCTCGCTCGTGCTCGGTTCAGATATAGCATCCAGTCTATTGCGGCCCTCGCAGGTTAATGCTTGGGGAGCAGGTTATCCCAGGCCCGGGGTCCGTGTGCTCGACGTTCCCTATGTAAATTTGGGTTGTGCTCCAGGTTCAGGGCTCGGTGCAGTCTGCTCCTCTGGGCGATCAGGGGGGGAATCCACCCCTCTCCAGCCGACGCAGTGTCGCTGGGGTCCCCGCAGCCCCACTTTGTTCGCGAGGTCTTCAGCTTTCGGTTCTCGGAGTTGCCGCCATCTTAGGTGCGCCCTGGGGAAGTCCTCCACTCGTTTGTCGCCGCTTCCTTCACAAAACCAATCTCCCCATGGCGCAGGCATTCTTGCACCATGGTGCAAGGGTGCCTGCACTGGTGCATGGCAGCTGTTTCTGCGCCAGCGCAGGGGAGAGCACAGGAATGCGACATATTGTAGATATGTTGCATTCCTGTGCTCTGAAAGTTCTGCAGCGTGGTGCAGCCAGAGGGCTTGCGGTGCCGCGCTGCAGCACTTTCTTGTAGATCTGCCCCTTTGTGTTTTTTTATTTTCATGTAATTTACATAAAAAAAGGAATAATGAAAAATTGGGTCGGTAACAGAATAGTGGAGATGATAACATTGAGTTGGTAGGAGGTAAGGAGGGGTGACCCCACATCCATTCTTACCACCCTGAGAGGAGTGCAACAAACCCTCCAAGATACACCCAAGTTATAACCCCTCAAGCAACTCTCCATTACTTGTTTTACACATCTGAAAAGGTTGCGCTACTCCCGGCATCATGTTTGTTCATATCTGAAAGACTGAATTCCCGTGTTCCTGGGTACATCTAAGGAGGTGTGGTGTACACTTTTACTTTTAATAGAAGTATCAAGACAAACAAAAGAAGGTAATAGGTGGGGGAGATGACAGTGCAGCAGAGGTGAGATCTGAACATAAAGGACAAAACAACTATATAGAACAAGACGCTTAAGGAAAGGGAGATGGGGAAGGAGTGATGTATTTGTAATGGCAGAATCAATGAGAGAAGGGAAGAGTCTTGGTTAGGTAAAAGGAATAGCATGCAAAAGAGAAATGTAACAGGCTTGGGGAGAGTGGCAGGATGGAAGGGGAGAGAATGTTGTAAATAAAACAAGAGCATTGGCGTAACCCAAAATGATGGGGTCCCTCTCCGCAGAATGTGATAATGGGCCCCTTGAGTCTACCACATCTCACAGATATTCATTGGCCCTGGGCTGAATGGGAGCCCCGTGATGGGTTGGGGGCCTCCTGAAGTGTTGTGGGCCCATCTGTGCTGCAGGGGCTTGTATTGTGTCCTGGCACAAGAGGTGAGCAAGGTAAGAGGCCGGGGAGAAGAGTGGTAAATAGCAGTGCATGTAGGGCCTAGGTGGAAGCTTGAGGGACAGAAACAGTGAATTGAGGGTAGAGGTGAGAGGAAATAAAACATGAAGAGTTGAGCATGGAAGGGAGAGGTGGACATAAAGGGGGCAGAACCAGTGAACAAAGTTGAGGCTGGAGAGAAAGATGAAAGGTGAAAGGAACTGCTTGGATAGGAGAGGTAGATATAAGAGAAGCGGAGCCATCAGGAGAACTTAAGTGTCATGGAGAGGGTATGGTGAGTGTTTGATGTAAGAGGACAGGACAACCAAGAGCAGGTAAGAGGCAGGGGGAGAGAGGCAGGGGAGAGGTAGAATATAGAGAGGTAGAACCAGTGAGAGAACATTAGAGGCTGTGACGAAATGAGAGATGAAAGGTTCAGTAAGTAGGTAAAGAGGTGAGTGTAATAGAGGCAGAATTATTGAGAAAGGAAAGAGAAAGTATTAGAGATAAAGTGAAGTGTCGAGCATGGAAGGGAGATGTGGATAAAGAGAGGCAGAAACAGTGAGGCAAGGTAAGAGGCTGGGAGGTATAAGAAGAGGTGGGTGTAAAGGGGTAGACCAGCAAAAAACACTAGGAGGCTGGAGGAAGAAATGAGAAGTGAATGGCAGTACATGCATGGGACATGTAGATGTAAGAGAGGCGGAACAATCAAGAAATCTACACAGAGACGAGAGAGGAACTGGTGAGAGGTGGATGCAGAAGGCCAGAATCAGTGAGAAAGGTAAGAGGCAGGGGGAGAGACGAGGCATACATCATGGAGGAGAAACGTGGATATAAGAGGGACATAATGGGAAAGAGAAGCAACAAAGTTTGGAGAGCAGAGAGTTTGATGTTAAAGGGCACAATCCACAAAATAAGGTTTGAGGAAGAGACGAGAATAAGAGTAGAGGATGAATGGAAATAGGTGGTGTAAGTGGCAAAAAAATCAGTGAGAAACTAATTGAGTGTTCAGGAGGATGAAAATGTAAATGGGACAGAGCCAGTGAAAAAAGTCATAAGGCTGGGGGAGAGATGAGCAGTGAAGGTAGTGCATGGATAGGAGTCATGGCTATAAGAGAGACATAACCAGCAAGAGCACATATGCAGAGTGGCAAGAGAGAGAAGTGGATGGAAGAGAGAAGAACCACCAAGATATATTGAGAAGTTGCATGAAGAGCGAAAGACGAGGAGAAGGTGGATGTAAGATGTGCAGAACCAGCAAGAGAACGTTAAAGGCTTGGTGAGAGATTAGAGATGAAGATAAAATCAGGGAGGTAGAGTTTGACGTAAGAAGGGCAGAATCAGCAAGATGAGAGGGAAGGCGGAAGGGGGGAGGTGTATGTAATGGGGCAGGAACAGCAAGAGAAGATAAAAGGAAAGGGGAGAAGGAAAAGACATAGGTGTATTTAGGATGGCATAACCAACAGAGAAGATAAAGCCTGGGTGGAGAGTTGAGAGGTGAAGAGTAGGGCAGGGAAGAGAGATGTGAATGTAAGAGGGGAAGACTCGGCAAGCAAATATGAGAGGAAAGGTGGGAAGATGAGAGGTAAAGAGTAGAGCATGGAGGTATTAGGGCTAAGAGCAATGTAAGAGTGGCAGAACTCAAGAGAAAAAAATGTTGATCCCTATCAACTGTTTTCCTTATATTAGTTTATAAAATGTGTACTGCCGCTTTATGTTCATGAATGTGGTCTTTTAAAACCATACTCCTTATGTGTTGTAAGGATTTAAGCAATGGACATTGACATTCTTGCTTTTTGGAGTTAGTTTACACCTTTTAGATACATTAAATTAGCAGTCAGATTTCGGCATGTTTTACTTATTTTTGGTACCCTCAAAGTGTCGGTATGATAAAAAGTTTATTTAATTGGGGAAGATGCGGGTTTTTGTTAAAGTATTTTTCGGGCTCTGTGAAATATAGGTACATAGAGGAATGCTATGGTATGTATTAGCGTCAGGGTTTCAGTTGGTTAGGCAGAACTTGAGAGGAGGCACATTGTGTGTTTGTGATGCAACTTTATTTAATACTTGTGCTTAATCATGTCGGAGGATGGTGATGAAGTAAAATGTTGCCCACCTGTGAGAAGTTGGCCTGATATATGATGTTTCCAATTCTGGAACCACCTTGTATCAGTTCAAACAATCCCTTATGGTGTCTGGTTGTAAGTCAACCTTATTAGATAAGCTATCTTAAGGGTAGCATAGACTAAGCAGCCTTAAAGGCTTAACTCAAGAGGTCGTGTTAAGCGAGCTGTTTTACCAATCACAGTCCTGTAATATCAAATGAAAGGACACCACACAAGTATATATTATAAAAATATATGTATTTATTTCTAAATTAATCCCCAGTACTCTTTATGAGCAAAGGGGCACAAGCGTTAAATCAAAAGCACAGTATAACATACATAGTTGCACAGTTATGGATGAGGGCGGCTGGCCACTCAAACCATATATTAAAAATGTGGTATAAGAGATACCAATCGAACAGTGGTTAGGCCTAGGGAATCGCTGGGAGCAGTCGGGACAAGCAATGCTGAAGTCGGGAAAAGCCCGCGGGATTCGGGTGCAGCGCTTAAAGTGCGGCTTGCACCAATGCAAAGTCAATGGTGCGTAAAAGTTACACAAATAGAGTTTAAGGACACTTCCGCTGAACCTAGAGGAACCAAACTTTAGACACAGACCCTAAAGGTGTGTACCAGTGTGGGAACACCGGCGTTGCAATGTTACCTCACCCACAGGAAGCGGGTGCATAGGGTCGAAGTGGCGTCGGGTTTTGACACGCAGGCTCTTGGTGCTTGGAGCTAAAGATGCTGCAGGCGATGTGAAGGAGAGGTGTCCGGTGGGATCCAAGGGTGGATCAGAGTAGAAAAGTACCTGAAAGCAGAGGGGACAGAGTCTGGGTCACTCAGCAGTGACCAGGGTGGAACCAGGACGGAACCAGGCAATGTCGGGCGCAATCAGGTGGTTGTCGAGGAGCTTCTCTCCGCTGTCACGTGGGCTCTGGGGCATCTGCGACGTCCAGGAGCGGGTCACGATCTGTCCCACGCAGGCTCTCACCGTCGGCACAGTCGGCTTCAAAATTGGAGCAAACAGCACTTGGCAAGAGCAATCCACGCAGGACCGGAAGATTGCTTCTCACTCGGACCAGGAGGGTCAGAGCGGGTGCTCCTTTTCAGAGGAGCTGGTGCAAGTCTGGAGCAACCAAAATCGCAAGTCGGTTTTAGGTTTTCGTCGGCACAGGGGCCACAAGCCAGCTGGCAAGTGACCGGGCCAACGCGTCGAGCCAAAGCAAGCAGAAGGGCCCCACGCAGCACTCGTCGAGTGTAGAGGGGTGAGCTTTGGTACAAGAGTGGCTCAGGGTTGGGGCTTCTCAAACCCCGGTGTACAGCTTAGAGGGTCACTCGTGGGCTGCACGGTTAGCGTCTCGTAGTCTTTTCAAGATGGCGTGCCCCACGCTTCCGGTCGCCTCCACGGGTCTCAGCTCTGCAGGGACTGTGGATCGGGCTGTAAGAAGGCAGGCAAGCTTGATCTCGTCGATCTCTGTCGCTCGAGTTCTGGCGGGAACTGCAACAAAGCAGACGTCGAGGTGCTGGATGGTGCCTGTTTGCACAGGGTGGTCACTCCTTGACCACAAGGGAGTTTCTTCAGTCTTCTACGTTGAGTAGGATGTCGGAGGGTCCAGAGTTTCGTTTCAAATGTTTCATCAGGATAATCTGAGTGCGTTGCCACTGCTCCCATTCTTATACCAATCTAGGGGGCTGGATTACCTGCTAGGTCCCCTCCTATGGGTGGGACCCAGGAAGGGGGTGGATACCCCCCTTTCCTTTGATCCAGGCCGCGCTGAGACTGGGGCTGGTGTGCCCCAGAACCGGTTTGGCCGGATTATGCAAGGGGCAGCCTTGTGCTCCCCAGGCAGTGTCTGGTTTCTTTTAAACCTCCCTGCTACAATCCACTATCTCCTGTCTGGGGTGGTGTGACACCTCCCTGTGACAGGAAACCCTTTGTCCAGGCCTCCTTGGCTGAGTTTCGGTCAGCTGCAGGAGGTCAGACTCGTGTCTGTGGCAGAAGCATCCATTTTGTGGATCTGAGGCTCTTTTTAAAATCAACCGCGTTTTAGCAAAGTAACATGTCGTCTCCCTCTTGAGGGGTGGAATGCTACCCCCGTTGCCAGGACTGGCGAGGGGGTAGTATTCCATATCGTATGACACCTTACACGACATGTTTTGATAAAGCCAAACCAAAGTTACCATATAACCGCGAGGATTATAAGGCACTTAAGAGTATATGGTATGGCATTATCCCGGAACAGCTTAGGGAATTGGTCCCGACAGCTGCAGACAGGCTCAGCTCATGCTAGAGCACCATCTCACATAAAACCAAGCACTCTGCCTCCAGGATTGTTAAGGCCTGCCATAGGAGAGACTGATAGGTATATATGTGTCCAGATAGGTTTAGATATAGGCATACTATATCTAAGCAAGGGGTGATTAAACCACCTTGCCCCAGCTGAGTGATCAGCCAGTTGTGTCAATTTTAGATAGCCAGCCAGGGGTGGCAAAAGATATGCTGCAGCCCCTGGTAGGCCTTGGATGCACCTTTGCCCTGGGCACCTATAGTGCTCTTGTACAGGGGCTGATAAGGTGACCCAAGCCAATCTAGGTATGCACCTAGGGTACATGGAATCCATTTTACAGAGAGAGCAGATAGCCTGGGGCCCTGATTAGCAGGGGGCCAGGCCAACTAAGTCGAAAACCAGCTAAACACAAGGCAAACAATCAGGGGTAACCATAGTCAGGTAGCCACCTTCCTACATAACCCCCCCCCCCCCCAAACGAAAGGAGATAAGGCTATCCTTGGCCAGGTAAGCCTATATTGCCTGAGTGGCCATATAAGGAAGTACCTGCACTAGCATGGGTACCCCCTGTCTCATGATCCACTAAGCAGTCCCTCACCCTAGGGGTATTAGAGGGTCTCCACCATAGGGAATCACTACCTTGGGTGTGTTTATGCAAAGTTAAAGGCTGGTTTGGATATGGAGTATTGAAGTGAGGCTCCACTAATTTAGGGCTCAGCTTCCTCCAATTATCTTCCACCATGTGTGCCTTTCTCTCTTCAACTGAGTTGCACTGTGCTCTCAGGGTCAACCTCTGGCTACCTAAAGCTGGAGGCTGGGTCCCTCTGTTTGTCTTGCTGGAGGGACAGTTCAGGTTTGGGCCCTTTGGGTCCCAGGTTTGGCTGTGCCCAACAAAATCCATCTGTGGGAGGTCCCTAACTACTTTTAAGGGGGCTCCCTCAGGAGTTTTTAAAGTTTTCACCTCACTAGGGCTACTAGTTTTGGTGCCCCTAATCTGTTGATGGGGGTGCTTTATTTGACAGGGGCCCTGGGGGGGTCTCACTGTCCTTCTTGTCCTCTGTAGCCCTGGGCTGGCTAAGGCAAGGTAGAGAGGGGCAGGTTACCTGCTCCAGACTGGGTCCCACCTGAGAAGGGTCCACTGTCATCAGAGGCTCTCTCAGGCCAGGCCTAACAACCTCTGGGGAAGTTCCTTCATCTGGGGTAAGATCAGGTCCCTGAGGAGGCTGATCCTGTCCTAATGTCTGGTAAGGGGGAGATTTTTCTTCCTCCTCCATGCTCTCAGGTTGGGTGGAGTGATCCATCATCTCAGGCTTCACAACACACATATCTGTTTGAGTTTGGGCTGTGGCCATCACAGCCCCACCAACCTTTTCAGGAGGAGACTCAGTTTGGGTTTCTGCTCTTATCATAACAGCTTTGCTATTCTGTTTTGGAAGAGCTTCTGTTAAAGATGGGGCAGAGAGTTGCTCAGCCCTACCAACCTTTTCAGGAAGGACATCTTGGGTTGGGGCTGTAGCCATTACAGCCCCACTAACCTTTCCATTGGAGTTTACCATTCTAGAATGGATTTCCAGTTCAACCTCAGCCCAGGCTGAGATTTCTAAATCATTACCCAGTAGGCAGTCTACAGGCAAGTTTGGTGACACTGCCACTCTCTTTGGGCCAATGACACCTCCCCAGCTTAGACTTACTACTGCCATTGGATGATTTGTTTGGATGCCATCAATGTTTGTTACCTGGTATGTGGCACCAGGTAAAAGTTGCTTAGAGGGGACTATGCAGTCAGCCACCATGGTGATGCTAGCCCCTGTGTCTCTAAAGGCTTCAACTTTCAAACCATTGATGATGGGTTCTTGTCTATATTTGCTCAAGGTATTTGGGCAATCAGAGAAGTTGGCAAACCCCATGCCAGTCTCACAAACAAGATCATTTGGGGATGGGGACCTGGATAGGCCAGGGTCCACCTGGGCTCCAAAAGTAAACCCACCCAGATTCCTGGGTGTGCTCCCACTTCCTGGGGGATTACTGCTGACAGTATCAGGAGGTGTTGGAGCTGGCTTTGGAGGTATATTCTCTTTATTGCCATTCTTGGGACAACGGCTGTCTGTTTTGTAATGCCCAACCTGTTTACAGGTATGACAATAAGGCTTTGTCTGGGTTGAAGAAGTGTCTTGGAACCCACCCCCATTCTTGGAGTTTTGGGGCCCTGGGGAAGTCTTTTCTTTATTTTTATCCTCACCCTTTTCTTGAGGCTTGGTAGACTCCTTCTTCTGGTTACTGTCCTGATTCTTAGGCCTAATCCTGGTTCTGACCCATTTATCTGCCCTCTTTCCCAATTCTTGGGGAGAGGTCAAATCTGAGTCCACCAGGTGCTGGTGTAAGAGCTGGTTCGACAATTACTTAGGATCTGCTCCCTCATAATCAAATTATACAATCCTGTGAAGTCATGTACTTTGCTGCCATGTAGCCAACCCTCCAGAGCCTTAGTAGCACAATCTACAAAATCAGTCCAGTCCTGTGTCTGTGTCTTCTGGGTGTCTCTGAACTTTAACCTGTATTGCTCAGTGGTTAAGCCAAACCCATCTATTAGAGCACTCTTCAGGACTTTGTAGTTTTTAGCATCCTCATGTCTGACAGTGAGGAGCTTATCTCTCCCTTTCTCTGAAAAGGAGTACCAAAAGATTGCTGCCCACTGTTCCTCAGGAACCTGCTGTACCATGCAGGCTCTCTCAAGAGCAGTTATCCACTTGTGGAGGTCATCCCCTTCTGTGTAGGGGGGCACAGTCTTTGTCAGGTTTCTAGTATTATAGGACCTGTCTTTCTCTCTAGGATTATTGCTGCCACGAGTGGCATCCAAGCCACACATTTTCTGTTCCCTTGCTAAAGCAAGTTTAGCTTGGGCCAGGGCTAACTCTTCCCTCTCTATCTGGAGTTCTACAGCTTTCATCCTGGCCTTATGCTCTCTTTTCTGGGGGGAAGTCATTCCCTTTTGAGAGTTTCTTGAGACACTAGAAACATGAGAGTCCCCTGATGGAGATCTCACCCTTCTGTTGCCTGTGGGAACTAGGTTATAGGATCTGGGGAGGTGCTGGCCCTCTCCATTCCTATGTAGGTCCAAGTTGGCTTAGCTAAGCCTCCCCACTAGGACCTGGTTACCCTGCTGATCCTGATCCTCCGGTTCATCTTCTTCTGAGCCCTCCTCCTCCTCATCTTCTGGAGTGGTCTCATTCTCAGGGTGGGTCACTCCATCTCCTAAATCTAAGGGAGCTATACTCGCCTTATCTAAGTCATCCTTTTCCAGGATGGCTATCAGGATAGGAATGGTGGGGTGTCTGCCCCTTTTTAGCAACCTTGCAATGCACAAGGCACTCAAGTCTTTGTGGCTAAGTTTGTCATAGCTGGAAGTTGCCTTGGTATGGTCAACTGTCGTAGGGATAGAGATTGAGGCTCCACCTGCGTCAGACATGACTGCTAGTGAGGTGCAAGTGGTGCACTTACCTACACTAAGTGTTTTCCTACTGTACCTTGCTAGTGAGTTGTAGTCAGGGTGTGCTAATCCCTTTAATCTACAACTGCTAAGTTCAGTAGAACTTAATATGCTAAGCTTTTGATTTATATGTACCTAGGGTACTTTATGTGATCTTTCAATTTGATAAAAAGATTGCAATGGTAAAACAACAGCAAGCTCAAATCCGCACCGCTGCACACCAATGTGAGAAGTTTGCCTGATATATGATGTTTCCAATTCTGGAACCACCTTGTATCAGTCCAAACAATCCCTTATGGTGTCTGGTTGTAAGTCAACCTTATTAGACAAGCTATCTTAAGGGTAGCATAGACTAAGCAGCCTTAAAGGCTTAACTCAAGAGGTCGTGTTAAGCGAGCTGTTTTACCAATCACAGTCCTGTAATATCAAATGAAAGGACACCACACAAGTATATATTCTAAAAATATATGTATTTATTTCTAAATTAATCCCCAGTACTCTTTATGAGCAAAGGGGCACAAGCGTTAAATCAAAAGCACAGTATAACATACAAAGTTGCACAGTTATGGGTGAGGGCGGGTGGCCACTCAAACCATATATTAAAAAAGTGGTATAAGACATACCAATCGAACAGTGGTTAGGCCTAGGGCCTAGGGAATCACTGGGAGCAGTCGGGACAAGCAATGCTGAAGTCGGGAAAAGCCCGTGGGATTCGGGTGCAGCGCTTAAAGTGCGGCTTGCACCAATGCAAAGTCAATGGTGCATAAAAGTTACACAAATAGAGTTTAAGGACACTTCCGCTGAACCTAGAGGAACCAAACTTTAGACACAGACCCTAGAAGTGTGTACCAGTGTGGGAACACCGGCGTTGCAATGTTACCTCACCCACAGGAAGCGGGTGCATAGGGTCAAAGTGGCGTCGGGTTTTGACACGCAGGCTCTTGGTACTTGGAGCTGAAGATGCTGCAGGCGATGTGAAGGGGAAGTGTCCGGTGGGATCCAAGGGTGGATCAGAGTAGAAAAGTACCTGAAAGCAGAGGGGACAGAGTCTGGGTCACTCAGCAGTGACCAGGGTGGAACCAGGACGGAACCAGGCAATGTCGGGCGCAATCAGGTGGTTGTTGAGGAGCTTCTCTCCGCTGTCACGTGGGCTCTGGGGCATCTGCGACGTCCAGGAGCGGGTCACAATCTGTCCCACGCAGGCTCTCACCGTCGGCGCAGTCGGCTTCAAGATTGGAGCAAACAGCACTTGGCAAGAGCAGTCCACGCAGGACCGGAAGATTGCTTCTCACTCGGACCAGGAGGGTCAGAGCGGGTGCTCCTTTTCCGAGGAGCTAGTGCAAGTCTGGAGCAACCAGAATCGCAAGTCGGGTTTAGGTTTTCGTCGGCACAGGGGCCACAAGCCAGCTGGCAAGTGACCGGGCCAACGCGTCAAGCCAAAGCAAGCAGAAGGGCCCCACGCAGCACTGGTCGAGTGTAGAGTGGTGAGCTTCGGTGCAAGAGTGGCTCAGGGTTGGGGCTTCTCAAATCCCGGTGTACAGCTTCGAGGGTCACTCGTGGGCTGCACGGTCAGCGTCTTGTGGTCTTTTCGAGATGGCGTGCCCCACGCTTCCGGTCGCCTCCACGGGTCTCAGCTCTGCAGGGACTGTGGATCGGGCTGTAAGAAGGCAGGCAAGCTTGATCTCGTCGATCTCTGTCGCTCGAGTTCCGGCGGGAACGGCAACAAAGCAGACGTTGAGGTGCTGGATGGTGCCTGTTTGCACAGGGTGGTCACTCCTTGACCACAAGGGAGATTCTTCAGTCTTCTACGTTGAGTAGTCAAGTCAAGTCAAAAACCACTTTATTCGATTTAGTTAAAAATCATAAAAGCATACTACAATCAATAAAAGGGCAATTTGATTTCATAAAAAATTACATACAGCATTAACATTTATATACACAGTTTAAAAACAGCTAAAAGAAAAAGGTAGTTATTGGCCAAAATTACAGATACAAGGGACATATTTCATCCTCCAAAGCGTACCCCCATATTACAATTGCAATCGCCTCCTTCTAATCCTAACAGCAGCAACAAGATAGTTTGCCACACTGAACATGACCAAAGGTGAATCCAACAGTTGGAGATACAGGAGAGCTGGTTTTGCCTGAAGAAAAGCTTTGTCCTTCAATAAAGGTACCAGGTACTTCTGTCTGGGCATATTGTAAAAATGGCAAAACAGCATTAGGTGCATATTATCTTGCAGTGAGAAATTATCACAATTACACACAGGTGCGTCCTCCTGCTTATACCAACCCTGGCTGTCGCAAAGAACTGTATAGATCTGGTTGAACCGGAATTTTACTAGAAGCCACCTATGAAAAGGGATGTTCACTGTGGCAAGATACGGTTGAATATCTAGGCAAGTAATAGTCATGTAATGGGCTCTAACCGTGGGCTTTATGAGTTGCTGATCCTCTCTCTCCAGGGTCTTCAATTTAGAGAAATTAAGCTTGACCCAATCTAAGTCAGATTTTTTCAGACCCAGGGGGGCGGAAAATATCTCAGGACGTCCAAGTGCCAAAGAGCACCTATGAATGTATGACAGCCAAGCAATATCTTTAGATTTATCCAATTTTAAACAGTCCAACAGTATTTTATGATTTAGACCTAAGTTGTTATTGGTCCAAGTCCTAATCCATAAGAGAATAGGTGCCATTGAAAGGATATCGGTAATATACCCTAAACCTAGCTCCTGGTGGACTGAGAATATGGCTGTCGATTGGGGGAGCCCTAGTATGGACGGAAGGAACTTATTTTCCTCCCTTTGGATGGATTCACTATTCACATAGCCCCACAGACCTGAACCATACCTGGCTATTGCCAGAGTTTTTGCCCTGTACAAGCTTAATAATGCACCGCTCGGCTTCCCTCCAAGTCTCCTGGAAAAACTTAAAATTGCATTTGCCGAGCTCCTCACCGCTTTAGTCTTGGCTGTAATTTGAGGTAACCAGCTACCCTTCGTATCAAAAATTACACCAAGATAAGTAAACATTTTGACATTAGTGATCACTTCACCGTTACAATAAAACGATTTGGTATTGTTTTTAACAGCCCCGAATGCCATAACATGGGATTTAAAATTGTTTACCACGAAGTCAAGTGAGGACATAAATTCGCTAAATGCGTCTAAAAGTCTCTGCAGGCCCAAATGTGTCCGAGCTATTAAAGCAGCGTCGTCCGCGTACAGGAGCACGGGAATGCGAGTATCATCTGCACGCGATGTGTCCAAGGTAGCAGTTAAAAGATTTTTCTCAAGTGAATTTATGTAAAGAGTGAACAGCATGGGGGCAAGGATGCAGCCTTGCCGTACACCCCTGCTCGATTTGAACCAGGCTGTGCGATTTCCTTCTTGGTCCATTCTGATCGATGCCTTTAAATCTTTATGAAGTTCAGCCAGAAAGTGTACAAGAGGAGGATCAATACCCAATTTCAACAGCATGGACCACAGCCGAGCTCTGTTGACTAAATCAAAGGCCGTGGACGGGTCCATAAATGCAACGAAAATTTACCCCTTTGTTGCTGTTGAATATTTAGAAATTATCAGATGAAGATTTAAACACTGGTCCTCTGTACCTCTTCCTGAACGGAACCCATACTGGGCATCCAATAAAATGTCATTTTTCAAAGACCAATTGTTAATTCTTGCCAGTAACACTTTGCCCAGGACCTTCATGGAAGAATCCAACAAGGATATAGGTCGGTAACATTTGGGGTCGCTTCTTTGACCTTTTTTAAAAATAGGGACTATGGTTGAACATGCCCAGGTTTTTGGCAAACCCCCATCAAGTACGCAATTAAAAACATTGGCTAGTATCTCTGCCCACATCCCTGGATTTAATTTATAGAGATCCAGAGGAACCCCATCTGGACCGGGGGCTTTATTTACAGCTGAACCTTTTATCGCAACTTCCACTTCAGTTTTACTGAAATTTAGCTTGGGGAGAGAAGTTGAAAAACAAGGCATAACAGATGTCTCAGCCATTACATTTGACCCGTATATATTAGAGAAATGTTTGAGCCACTCTGCTTCAGGGATATTTACTTCAAGATCTATATTATTTGATTGAGCAAAAAGAGGGTTATTAATTATAGACCAGAATTTGGAACTTTGTTTAAGGGTAGTAGAATCCATTAAAGAATCCCAGGCTTCCTCTTTGATAACCTTTTTCCTAGTCTTTACTGCCACAGCATATTTCTTCCTCAATTGTGCCACCAGTGACCTGTCTCTGGGGAAATGTTTAAGCGCTTTCAACAGAGCGGAGTGTGCCTTGGAGCATGTGTGATCAAACCAACCAAAAGCTGGGGCAGGTCCCCTCTTTGGTCTAGCTGTAAGCTCTTCTTCCACTCTAGCACAAATAGTCTCAAAAGCACTTACTACCTCCATCCCCCCCATATCTGGATCCCTACATGTCACAAGTTCCACTGCCATATTTTGCTCAATTAGGGTTAGGAAGTCCTCAGGGCAAACTTTACACCATTTAAGACGCCTTCCCTGGTCTTTACTCCTTACATCCTTCACAGAGGTGGCCCTCAAGGCCCCTTTGCATAGACCAATGGAAGCGTCCATAACTAGCGACACTGGGCTATGGTCACTGAACCCACTTACTATGGCATTATAGAACAATACATAGCAGAGAAGACCCGGGGACATAAAAATATAATCGATAATCGATTCACTTCCCCTCGCGTTGTATGTAACCACACGATCCTTTAAGTCCAAAAACCCTGGTTCAAATAAATCATTAGATGATGATAAATCCTCCATTGCTACACCCTTAGAGCTATGCTCAAAATGTGGCAAAGTCGTATAATCTGGGCCAGTATCATCCTCAATCTGGCAGTGTAGCCCACACAAATGAACATTAAAATCTCCCATCAGTATGAGTTGAACAAAAGTGGTTTGTTTTGACATGTAATTAGTTAAAAAAGAAGATAAGCCTTCTAGGACAAAGTTTGGGGGACCCCCCTGCATAGAATTATAGCAGTGTATTAGTACTATCTTATTATCTGCCTGGAGGATTTCCACCAACTCAAAATAATATGAAGAGCTGGGGATTTCCTTAACAATGCCTGCTACGTTAACTGAGACTAAAAGCAACAGGCCCCATCTATCCCTTCCCGCCGTGGAACTCTGCGCTTTGACAAAGAACGATGTATATCCATCCACCCATAAAACATTATCTCTTGCCCAAGTTTCCTGTAGGGCCACTATATCATGTTCTTTTATCTTTTGTAGCCAAATCGGGTCATCCTGCTTAGTACGTAAACCCGCGATGTTCCAGGACAGTAGCCTGGTATTCCCCCTGCCCAGATCTAAAGGGTCATTTACGGCTGTGGTTGTGTTACATGAAGGGTCAATAGAAACATTATCGTTACAAGGGGCGTTCAAGCTTTTATGCCTATGCTCTAGTCAGTCATTGTCTGTTTGATTTGCTAGAGCCGAGAATCTATTCGACAGTAATAAGTCATTGGTAGGGATATTCCTTACAGAATTAGCTGTGCCACCAACCCTGGGTTGCTTAGTCACCCATTGGTTAACTTGTAAAGGCGAAATAAGTTTGTCTTCAGCCCATACATTACTTATATGATGTGACATAGTATTCTCTCCACTGCCTGACCTAAATACTGGGGGATAGAAAAAACCAAGGGGCATCACGCGAACACCTTTGCCTACTGGGTCCAGTGGGGAACTATCCCAAAAGAGACGGCTGGAGACATTTCTAGATTTAAAATTAACTATTACACAGTCTCCTGCTACACTTTTCTTAGTTGTGCCCACCCAGTTAACCCTTCTTCCTGTCAAAATATTGTCTGCGATGTTACTTTCACCCGTGCAGTTCGCATTACACCATTTTTTGATATGCTTAAGAAGGGTTTCGTGATGTTCTACCTCCCTGTCAGCAAGTTTCGGGACATTTACCAATATTGCTACAAATGGTGTTGCATCAGGAGGTAAATTTACTGGGGGTACCATTCCCACCCGACCCCCCTGTATGGCTCTAGACCTTACTGTTGGAGTTTCACTAGGCACAGCCTCTAGCAAAGGTGTAGATATACCCTTATAGACTTTCCCTTTGTTTTGAGCAGGGTTATCAGTGGCCACTTTTGTAGCCACAGTGGCTATAGTAGTTGTTGGGCCGCCAGTCTTGGGAGCTGAAACCTGTACAACTGTTGGACATGACGACATTTGTATAGAAGTAGAAAGAGCCCGGGTATTTAAAACGTCATTAACCCTTTCGATGCTGATGACGAGCTCAGCTCGTCATCACCCACGGGTGTCGTGTGCTGATGACGAGCTGAGCTCGTCATGTAAATAGCAAAATGATCATTTGCAGCACAGCGCAAAAATCACCGCAGCAGCGATGCGGTTAATGCGCTCACATTTCGCCAAAAGCTCCTTGACGCAGTCCTTCAAAGTTTCAGTAATGTCAGTGGCAATCTGGATTAGGGCGGATTCAAGCCTGTCCGAGAAAAGTTTTTCTAGTAGAGATAAGATGCCCTCCTCAGTAACATACATTGCACGTTGAGCCCCAGGCTGGCTGCATGCTGTGCATCCTGGATCACCCGTAACCACCGGAATAAACGGTCTCACTGTTTCAGACAGTACCGGGGTCGGGAGAACCGTAGGGGATTGTGGCAGAATGGGTCTACAGGACTCGATAATGACCCTAGGTTCCAACGGGATACATTTAATGGTGGAGGTGTTTGGTGTGTCAGTGCCCACTGGGATAGTTTCAAGACCCAACTCATGCTCTGACTCTGCAATCTGGGTAGATAGTTCATCCACTTTCGTAGGCAGGTACGTAATAATGCTGGTAGTGTACTTAGGAACCTTAGCTTTAGCCTCGCCTACCACTGCTGTCACAAGTTTGCGCTTACCCATGATGTAAGAGATGTGGCCCGTCCCGTCCCTGTTCGTCCTTGGACGGCCTTAGACGGCCCGCCCTCTGCCCGGCATCGCCCGCGCGCGTCCCGCGACGCGGGAGGTGCTCCTGGTGTTTATGCACCTCCGGGCGGAAGCTGCACGGGTCAGGAGGCGGCGTCCCGGTCCCGGTTGTGCAGGGATGCTGGGAAGTGTAGTTTGCAGGTAGCGCTCCTCCCCACTCGGCGGCCGTGGAAACTCGGCGGCAGGGGAGAGCGGCGATGTTCTGGAGCCCCCTCACGCTGCAGGTACGCTGAGGATTTCTGCCCCCAAGCTGTAGCAGTGACCCCTGCTCCACCAGAGGTGCTCCTGGTGTTTATGCACCTCCGGGCGGAAGCTGCACGGGTCAGGAGGCGGCGTCCCGGTCCCGGTTGTGCAGGGATGCTGGGAAGTGTAGTTTGCAGGTAGCGCTCCTCCCCACTCGCCGGCCGTGGAAACTCGGTGGCAGGGGAGAGCGGCGATGTTCTGGAGCCCCCTCACGCTGCAGGTACGCTGAGGATTTCTGCCCCCAAGCTGTAGCAGTGACCCCCGCTCCACCGGAGGTGCTCCTGGAGTTTATGCACCTCCGGGCGGAAGCTGCACGGGTCAGGAGGCGGCGTCCCGGTCCCGGTTGTGCAGGGATGCTGGGAAGTGTAGTTTGCAGGTAGCGCTCCTCCCCACTCGGCGGCTGTGGAAACTCGGCGGCAGGGGAGAGCGGCGATGTTCTGGAGCCCCCTCACGCTGCAGGTACAATGAGGATTTCTGCCCCCAAGCTGTAGCAGTGACCCCCGCTCCACCGGAGGTGCTCCTGGTGTTTATGCACCTCCGAGCGGAAGCTGCACGGGTCAGGAGGCGGCGTCCCGGTCCCGGTTGTGCAGGGATGCTGGGAAGTGTAGTTTGCAGGTAGCGCTCCTCCCCACTCGGCGGCTGTGGAAACTCGGCGGCAGGGGAGAGCGGCGATGTTCTGGAGCCCCCTCACGCTGCAGGTACACTGAGGATTTCTGCCCCCAAGCTGTAGCAGTGACCCCCCGTTGAGTAGGATTTCGAAGGGTTCAGAGTTTCGTTTCAAATGTTTCATCAGGATAATCTGAGTGTGTTGGCATTGCTCCCATTCTTATATCAATCTAGGGGGCTGGATTACCTGCTAGGTCCCCTCCTATGGGTGGGACCCAGGAAGGGGGTGGATACCCCCCTTTCCTTTGATCCAGGCCGCGCTGGGACTGGGGCTGGTGTGCCCCAGAACCGGTTTGGCCGGATTATCCAAGGGGCATCCATGTGCTCCCCAGGCAGTGTCTGGTTTCTTTCAAACCTCCCTGCTACAATCCACTATCTCCTGTCTGGGGTGGTGTGACACCTCCCTGTGACAGGAAACCCTTTGTCCAGGCCTCCTTGGCTGAGTTTTGGTCAGCTGCAGGAGGTCAGACTCGTGTCTGTGGCAGAAGCATCCATTTTGTGGATCTGAGGCTCTTTTTAAAATCAACCGCGTTTTAGCAAAGTAACATGTCGTCTCCCTCTAGAGGGGTGGAATGCTACCCCCGTCGCCAGGACTGGCGAGGGGGTAGTATTCCACCATATCGTATGACACCTTACACGACATGTTTTGATAAAGCCAAACCAAAGTTACCATATAACCGCGAGGATTATAAGGCACTTAAGAGTATATGGTATGGCATTATCCCGTAACAGCTTAGGGAATTGATCCCGACAGCTGCAGACAGGCTCAGCTCATGCTAGAGCACCATCTCACATAAAACCAAGCACTCTGCCTCCAGGATTGTTAAGGCCTGCCATAGGAGTGACTGATAGGTATATATGTGTCCAGATGGGTTTAGAAATAGGCATACTATATCTAAGCAATGGGTGATTACACCACCTTGCCCCAGCTGAGTGATCAGCCAGTTGTGTCAATTTTAGATAGCCAGCCAGGGGTGGCAAAAGATATGCTGCAGCCCCTGGTAGGCCTTGGATGCACCTATGCCCTGGGCACCTATAGTGCTCTGTACAGGGGCTGATAAGGTGACCCAAGCCAATCTAGTTATGCACCTAGGGTACATGGAATCCATTTTACAGAGAGAGCAGATAGCCTGAGGCCCTGATTAGCAGGGGGCCAGGCCAACTAAGTCGAAAACCAGCTAAACACAAGGCAAAAAATCTGGGGTAACCATAGTCAGGTAGCCACCTTCCTACACCCCCCCTGGAAAAATTTCTGCGGACGCCCATGGTTGCGGGCATACCATATGTCTGTCAGTGGCCAGTGGGCTAACCAGGCAGTCAATGTCTGTGCATTCGACAATGCTGTAGTACTTTGCATAGGTGGGAATGATCTGCCCAGAGTAACTTCAAGTGCCGAGTTGAAGTCGTCTCCTATTAACCAAGGGATCCCTCTCCATTGGGATAGAACATTGGTCAGCATGCGCAGAAGGGAGGCTTGATCAGTGTTAGGGGCATACACTGAGCCCACCAGGATGTTATGACCTTTTAATCTACCCCTCGTGGACACGTATCGACCCCCCCCCCCCCCCATCTACCTGCACCTCCTATATCACGTTTGTTGTCTCTGCTTTCGCCCATATCAGCACTCCCTGGTCTAGGGTAGACTAAACACTTGCCCTCGCCAGCACCTGCAAAGTCGTCCAGCCTCCACTTGCGTCAAGTGAGTTTCTTGCAGGAGCGCTATATTGGTGGATCTGTGTTGGAGATAGGAGTGTATGGAATAGCAGCGTGCCGGTGTATGAATGCCTCTCACATTCCATGTTATACTTACATGCGTCATAGTGAAAGTTTTTCACTTTGTATGGTGTTCCCACAGTACGTACTTTCAGAGCATGATTTAATGCATTGGTGCAGGCTTGTGAGAAGGGATGGGGTGTTGACCCATGGCTCCAAAGATTTACAAATGAAACAAGCATTGGAAATGAAGTTGGTCTCGCATTTGTTTAAGTTCGAGCTATTGGCATTATAAATTGCAATGTTATTTACCTATGTGTTATGAAATGTATGTATGTGGTGTGACATGGTGTGTAGTGCAATTATGTAGGTAAGATTGGATTAGTTAGGAGTGGAATTGGGTTGTGTGGAATTGTGTGTGTGGATTTGTGTAGTGGACTTATGTGGCATGGTGTGCTGTGGAATTATGTGGATAGTAATTATGTGGTATTGAGAGTTCAGGAATTATGTGGAGTGGGATTGAGTGCTATGAAGTGTAATCATGTGGAATATTATTTTGTGTTGTGGAGTGGTATGTTGTGGAGTTTAATTATGTGGTGTGATATTGAATTTTCTAGCACAATGTTGAATTGTGTGGTGTGGATTGAATGTATGTAATGTGTGATTGTAGTGTTGAGTTGTATCTTGTGATTTGGTGGAGCTGAATTGTGTAACATGGAGCTGTGTGGATAGCTTTGCATTTTTGTTGACGAAAAAGAACAAATAAGTAGGAGCTAAGCTCCAGATTGGATGTTAAAAAATAAAAAGTAGAGTTCGAGCTATTGGCGTTATAAATGTAAATGTGTCTTTCTTATGTGTTATGGATTGGATTGGAACCGGTTGGCTCATGGTCAGGGAAGAAACACTGATTGCCAGTGCATGTTCAAAGAAGACCATACACACTGGATGTGTGTAGCACCTATGCAAGCATTTCCTGATTATTTTAATCTTTTTTGCGGGCATGCTCCTTCTACTATCATGCTTTTGTGATTTGTTCAGATTGATGGTAATTTACTCTTGATATGACTTGGCAAATTATCCACCAATAAAATGCCTGATGACGGGTGTAGAAGTAATACATGCCTGAAGGACACGAGCAGCTCCTGGCTATACTTCAATAAAAAGGCTACTGCCGTGCTATATAATAGCAAAAAGGTCTGCTTTGACATAGAGCTGTGAATGGGTGATGCCTTAGTTCATTTCTAAGCTGTAAACAAAAGTCCCTCATGCATTTTAAAGTAGGCTCTCCCTGAGAGGGGAAATATGCATCAAACAGCCAATACCTGGAGCTGAGAATTGATATCAAAAGATCTGAGGGAAGAGATACAGTTATCTGCAGCCAAACCCCTTTCTTAGCTACACTAAGAATGAAACTTCAATGGCCTGTGCCAAATGCATGAAGCCTTGCATAGTCGTGCACATACTTACCAAACCGAATGTTTTTATTCAGCCTGCAGAACAAATGCCTAAGACCTGTCTTCCATGGCATGCTAATTTACTATGTGTTCGTATACTCAGTTGTAATGCGGTATATGCATTATTACTATAGCTTCCCACACCCCTGCGGGGCTAAAGCACTCACTGTGACAGCCCCACGTTCTCGATTGCCCTTCCACCCTGCATAACCCGTTGTGTTTTCACCCTGCGAGTTACAAATGAGAAGAACTCTGCATATGCAGAGTTGACGCTCAGGAGACCACCCCCTTCCAAGTCCGCATGGAACAAGACTTGTTGACGTTTAGGCGAGTACTGGCAGTCGAGACCCACCTGTCTCGTGCGCTTACAGCTCCTAGTCACAACACGCATAACCAGGCAGCGCTAGACTACACATATCACAGCTATTATACAAGCGCTTCAAACCAGCACCAGCTCGACTTGACTGCCGAACTTCTTAATAACCACAATTGAAGCACAACAATCTAAGTACAATATTTATTTATTTTTATTTATTTTGAAAGTTTTATATAGCGCGAACAAGATCTTTGCAGATATCAGAGCGCTTTACAAAGCAGGGAATAGCAACACAAGAGTGAAACTCAGGTCATTAGGGAGTAAAGTAAAACAGGTACATCAATAATGCAAGTATTACAGATAGACGTGTGCATAGATAGTCAAGTAAGTCAATAATACAGGTAAAACACATAGTTGTAGGGATCATGCAGAATAATACAGATTGGTGCAGAGTCTTTACGGATAACGTTAATAGGTCAAGTGTATTTGGCCATGAGAATAGCTTTTACTTCTTTTTTAAAAAATGTGATGGAGGAGATGAGCCTGGTTTCGGGAGGGAGTGAGTTCCAGATCCTGGGTGCCATTCCTGAGAAGGAGCGTTTATAAGTTTTTTCCTTACGGAATCTTCGAGGTTTTAGCAGAAGATTGTTAGTGCCTCTAGTGTTTCTAGAGCCGCCAGAGATTGACAGCTTCAGAGCTAGGTATCCGGGAGAGCTCAGATGTACAGCCTTGTGTGTCATGTAGGCGATTTTCAGGTGAATTCTAGCTTCCAAAGGCAGCCAGTTCAAGGATTTCAAGTCAGGGGAGATATGCGAGTGTTTTTTTGACCCCGTGATGAGTCTCGCTGCAGCGTTTAGAGAAGCTCTTAGGGGTGCAGTAGTGGTTAACGGAAGACCGCAAAGGGCGATGCTGCCGTATTCAATTCGTGGGATTACTAGAGCTTGTACTGCATTTTGGAAGTCTTTGGCTGGCAGGAAGGGTTTAAGTTTCCTCAGGGTATTGATTTGGAAGTTTGCTCCCTTAGTAGCCTTGCTGATATGATGCTGCATGTTGAGATTGGAGTCGAGAGTTATGCCTAGAGATTTTGCGGAGTCTACTATGGTGGGTTGGACATTGAGTGCAGTTAGCTGTTTAAGCCAGGATTGAGTGGTAGAGATCTTCGTGGGAGGTGAGATCAGAAGGAACTCTGTTTTCAGAGCATTGAGTTTGAGATGATTATTGGCAAGCCAGGATTGAGTGCTTCTGATCGTTGAGTTCAGGAGTAAAATGTCATTGGGGGATTGTAATTTGAGATATAGTTGGGTGTCATCTGCGTACATGTGAAAAAGTACATTGGATGCTTGTAGCAAGGTAGTGAGAGGTTCCATAACTAGATTGAACAAAGTTGGTGATAGGGAGGATCCTTGGGGGACGCCTAACGAAACAGGTATTGGCGAGGACATCAAGTTGTTACTCTTGAATTTCTGCGACCTGTTGTGTAAAAAGGAGGTGAACCACTTGAGAAGAGTCCCAGATATACCCATTCTTGTGTTCAAAAGTTCGAGTAAATTCTCATGTTTAACAGTGTCGAATGCTGAAGAGAGATCAAGAAGTATGAGGAGGCAGGTATCATTTTGATCTAGGATTTGAAGGGCATCGTCAATTATGTGAGTCATAGCAGTCTCAGTACTGTGTCCTGTTCGGAAGCCTGATTGGTGAGGGTTGAGGAGATCAAACTGATCAATGTGTTTAGTCAGTTGTAGTTGCGCGCATTTTTCCAATAATTTGGCGAGAGTGGGAATATTGGTAATTGGACGGTAGTTGTTTAGGTCGGATGGGTCGGCCGTGGGTTTCTTTAGTAAAGGTGTGACTTGTCCAACTTTGAGGGAGTCAGGGATGGTTCCTTGTTGGAGCGAACTGTTGATAATTTTAGTCCAGAGTGGGAGGAGCCATGGAGTGAAATCTTTGACAGCGTTAGCGGGGAGGGGATCCGTGAGGTGATTGGATGGTTTCAAGGTGCTGAGCAGTTTGCCTATTTCTTCTTCGGAGTAGGTGTCAAAGGAAGACCATGTAGCATTGTTTTTTAGTTCGGTGCGTGTTATGCCGTTGGGTGTGGCGAAGAGGCTTGCGTCAGTGCGGAGGTCACTCTTAATGTTGTCAGTTTTTTGGGTAAAGAAAGCGGCGAAGTCTTCACAGGAGGGTGCTTCGCACGAGGTGCTGAGCGGTTGGGGTTGTTCCTTGGCTTGTGTTCTGATTAGCTCAAATAGTTTTCTTGGGCGGTTTTTTGCTTGGTCGAGCTGGAGGCTGAAGAAATTTGCTTTTGAGCGCTTTATTTTCCTGAAGTAGGCGTTTCTCTTTTTCTTCAGGCTTTTCAGATGAAGTGCAGAGGGAGCTGTTCTCCAGGTGCGCTCTGCCATTCGCATGGCTCGTCTATCTTCATTGAGACTCCCGTCGTACCATGGATTGGAGATTTTAGCGGAGACTCTTTTTAGTTGCAAGGGAGCAGCCTCATTAATTATTGAGGTCATGGCGTTGAGATAGCGGTCAGTCAAGGATTGTACATCTGTGGCGCCCGTGGGAGGGAGCAGGAGGTCGCGGCTGTTCGGGGGTAGGGAGTATGGGTTGAGTTTTTTCAGGTCTCTTTTCCAGACTTTAGGTCTAGAGGATTGACCTGTGTTGAGTTTGACTTTTTCATTGATGTTGAATGTGGCAATATGATGGTCTGACCAGTCACAAGGTTGGATAGACTCCAGCTGGATGGCGTCCTCTTTGGCGATGATCAGGTCGAGGATAGAGCCTTTCTCGTGGGTCGGGCTGTTGCATATTTGGGTGAGGTCTAGGGCGTCGAGGAAGTTTTTAAGACTATTTACCACCGCATCATTGTGGTCGTTCCAGTGGAGGTTGAAGTCACCAAGGTATATTTGGGTGAGCTGTCGTCCGGCGTTGGTTGAAATCATGTCCATGATTTGTTGGACGAAGGGGAGGTTGTCTCTGGGTGGGTGGTAAATGCCGTGAAGAGAGCATATCGGTTTGCCCTCACTGATAATGTCAAGGCAGATGTATTTGTAGGAAGTTGGGGAGGGTAGGGACGATGCGGAAACTTTCAGCACTGAAAGGTTGTTCCTGTGTATGCATGCGATTCCTCCACCTATCTTGCCGGACCTGTCAAGCCTAATGATGTGGTAGTTGGGGGGAACCAGAATGTCCATTATAGGTGTAGAAGATTCGGTTAGCCAGGTTTCCGTCAAGATGATTAGGTCAAGGTCTAATGTTAGGATTAGATCGGCGATGGCGGAGGAGTGTCTAAAGGCCGATCTACAGTTTAGGAGACTGCATTTGAGACTGGGTGTGTCAGGGGAGGTAGAGGGTACTAGAGAGATGGGGACTTTTCTAAGGTTATTCGGGATGGAGATTCTGTTGTTTAGTGTAGAGGGTCTACTGGGATTTGAGTGTATCGTGGGAATGGGGAGGTGCGAGGCGGTTGGGTTGTTTAGGGCAGCTGGATCGTAGGAGCGGATGAGGGTGAGAGTGTCGAGATCCGAAAGAGGGTTGCAAGTGCGACGGGGGCGATTGTTGAGATTGTGGACAGGGATCGTTGTCCAGTGTGGGCGACGGGTGCGGTTGTTGCGATTGTGGGCATGGATCGCGGTCCTGTGTGATGGATGCAGCTTGGGAGCGTCATCCGGACGAGTGTAGAGCAGTTTGAGAGGGGGGGTGGTGGTGAGTGAGGTGTGTCTGGGGGGTGTGATGAGTAGCTCTTTGATGGTGTGAATGTCTTCTTTGATGGTGTGGATGTCTTCTTTGAGCTGAAGGAGGGAGGACATAATCTTGTCCAGCGTGGGATAGGTGTGAGTGCTGCGGGTGTTAAACGTGGGTGTGTGGCTGACCTGGGGATTATCGTGCGGGAGGGAGGATGGGTTGGTGTTCGCGAAGGGCTCCGTGTTGTCGTCGTACGGGATGGTGCTAGGGAGGAGAGAGGGCATGGGGGCGATGGGCGTGGAAGAGGTGCGGGGGGTTTTGGAGGCGTAGAGGGGGGCATTGGTCGCAGTCAGAGAGAGCAGGGTGGTGGTGGAGTGTATGTTGGTGGTGATGGGGGAGCCTGAAGGATAGTGAGGGCTGAGAGTGGGGGGGGGAATGGGGTCGGGGATGGTCCTGTCGTGGGGAGGGGGAGGTATGTTAATTGTTGTGGAGTGCCTTGCATGGTTGGTAAGCGGGTGGTAGTGGGGACTGAGGGTGGGGGGGGGACAAAGGGTGGGATTTGTCGTTATGCGTGTCGTTCTGGTGCTGATCTAGGTTAGAGGAGTTGTGGGTGGGAGTTGTTATGTCAGGGGAGAGAGGAATGGGAGTGGTATGTGTGGGAGTCCAAGTGTTAGTGTTAGAGGGGGAGCAATTTGTGACTGTGATTGAGGTATGTGGGGTGATAACAGCAGGTAGGTGATTGACTAGGGTGCTGGGGGTAGAGGTGAGGTGCATGTCGTTCTGATGCTGAGCTAGGTTAAAAGGGTTGGGGGTGGGGGCTGTGACGTCAGGAGTGATAGTGCTGGAGGAGTTATGGGTGGAGGTCCGCAGCTTGGAAAGGTGCTCTTTGAACTTGGGGAACAGGTTGTCTAGTAGTTCCAGGTTCCTGTCTGTGGATTGAATTAGGACAATCCCGTTATTGTAGATAGTAATGGTGGTTCTGCCAGGGAAGAGTTGGGATGGTGTGATGGAGAGAGTTAAGCCATGGGCGGTTTTCCTGGTGGTGGAGACGGTGAGTAGGGTGAGGAACGCTTTTCTCCATTGAGCTCTGCATGAGGTGTGGAAGATGATATCAATGTTTAGGGCTCCATTGACCGGTGAGAAGTAGGTGTTGGCAAAGGGGGTTTCAGGGTGGGACTTCAGGAAGTTGTGTTTGAAGCGTTTAGCGGCTTTTCTGGTGAGAGTGGATGGGTAGTTGATTCTATATGTGTGCTTGCCGATGAGATCCATGTTGGGGTGGCTGTATAGGAGGGTGTGGGAGGAGGCACGATAGTAATACCCATGTGCAAAAACAACTGTCCACCGTAGGCTACATGGCGCAAGAGAGACACTAGTGAGTGGCCAGAAGGAGCCAATATGAGAGGTAGTAATCGGTGCAGTCCGGGAGTAAACAGTGAGTGGATGCAGTTTACAAAAAAGTACAGGATATATGAAGTAGCAATCAGTAAAATGGAACCAAAGTGACGTTAGTGCATGGCCAAGAGTAACCAAAATGTAAGAGGTAGCATTGGTGTAATCCAGTAATAGAAAGTGAATGGGTGCAGCTTACAAATGAACAAAGTATATGAGGTAGCAAACAGTGCATAATAGGGATAAAAGTGAGATGGATGCAGCTTACAAATTATACAATATGCAAATAAGAATGTACTACTATAGATCTACTGGAATAAAATACAAAAGATATACTGGAACCAATATAGGTGCAAACATAAGGCTACAATAGACACATATGACTAGTGAGCAACCGGTAAAATATGAGGTCGCGATCTGTGCGCTACCGGTGGGGAAAAGTGAAAATGGGTGCAGGTTACACAAAATGTATAAAATACCATGAGGAGTATAATACTGCAGTAAAAGGCAGACACTTAATCACACGAAGATTTAGATACAATGCTATGTAAAGTCTGTGGTGGGTGGGATTGGTATAAAAAGGCCAGTTCTTAGGTTATGTTAAGATGGCCGCCCGAGTAGCACATGCAGAAACAGGCGTCCATTGTAGTAGTCCTTTGTCTGTTGTTTAAGTTTTTTAGAGAGTTAGGTTTCCCTTTCTACTCTAGGGCAGGTCGGGTTAGTCCATCATCTGTGTTAGTTGTTGGGGAGGAGAAGGTACAGCTCCAGTGTTGCAAGGAGGAGAGGAGCGCGTCTTATCTCTATATTGGTGACCCCTGAGCTCATTGGTATGTAGCCTCATGGTCATCTGGTGGGCAGTGGAGGCGATTTATGGCTCTTCTTTATGGCCCCCGCCATTTTAGTTAGTGGAGAGTGCAGGGACCGCTTTGTCCACAGAATTAATTCTGCATGCCAGTACCACTGTGATAGTACATTCAGAGCATTCACAGTAGTTATTTGCGTGCATAAAACTTCAAGAGCCTCATGAACATCGTGTTCACCATGCTGCAACAGTGTTAATCAGGACAGGTGATTCACCAACTCGCCTGTACAGACGCGGCATTTCGGAGCAGACTCACTTATACTTGTACGTCAATTATTGGGGGGGGGAGGGTGGCGGAAGGGCATCCAACTGAGAGACACGGTGTGAGCAATGATCCACAATCTCACCGAGAGTCTCACGGGGGTAGGGTTGCCCTCGCTCACCTGCACTCGGTCAGACCGCTCTCCCCCCCCCCCCCCATCTGCAAAGTAACATTCCCGATCGCGGCTCCAAAATATCTCAGGGAGTGGAGTGGGGGGGGGACGCAGAGCTCAGCTTGTAGAGTGGGGGGGACACAGAGCTCACCTTGGCAACAGTGCGCTTGCTTTCACTGGTGTCGCCGAGTTGTGTAGATTCCGTCCCGGAGCCCTGGAGCCCCGGTGCAGCAGTCAGGCAGGAGCTCAGCGAGCAGGACAGCCCGTGGGGCACCGGGGGTCTCGGCGGTGATTGCAGCTCACCTTGGCAGCAGGGTGCTTGCTTCCCCTGGTGTCGCCACGTTGTGTAGAATCCGAGCCGGAGCCCTGGGGCCCCGGAGCAGCAGTCAGGCAGGTGCTCAGCGAGCAGGACAGCACAGCTCCCAACGGGGCACCGGGGGTCTCGGTGGTGATTGCAGGCAAGCAGGAACACTCCGCAGCGGGGTTCCCGTCATCCGTCCGGCGCCAGCATTGATCCCGGTCAGGCTCCAATTCCACGAGGACCGGCGCCAGCGGTAATGATTGCAGGCGGGTCCGGCACCACTTCCTCGTTGACCGGCGCTAGCTGTGGTGATTGCTGTCGGGTCGGATACCTCTGTTGCACAGCGACAGCTCGTCACGCAGGCAACCACTGGCTCACAAGCAGCCACAACGTGCACCAGTCGAGCGCGGCGGGCTCCAGGCAATAGGCATCCGTGTTGTGCTCTGCAAACTGGCCAGGGGGAGCCCAGGGACCGAAGAGGAAGGTGTGGGTGGCTCGTCTTCTCCTGCGAGGCTCAGCTTCCAGGCAGGTCGGGGATCCTCAGCAGCTTTCGTCCACCGGCAGGCTCCACCGCAGCTTTCGTCCACCGCCAGGCATGTAAGGAAGTTACTGTTACTTCAAATCCAATTACTTGTTCCAGTTACTCTTGCGTTGCTTAGCACAAAACGGAGGGGCTGCAGCTGGGTGCTGACGGGGATAAAAACCAAAATTGGGATCCCCAGCACTTGGAGCTCTCAGCAGGAGCTCCTACCCGGCGGACATCTGGTGTTAGAAACAATGAATTAGTTAAAAACCCTCTGCTTTGTACACCTTACACTGCAGGCTCCACCAGACAAAAAACGGAATGGTGTATTTCTGTACAAGTGTACAAAAACTCACCTCAGACTGAGCCTGTTTTGCCATCTCACCAATGGAAATCAAAGAGAGAGTGCAGTGCAGAATGAGACGCAAGGAAAGGGGATGCTTTGACAAGGGGGCTGCAGGGTGAAGGTCAGTAGAGGTCGAGGGGAGGGAAACCCTGGCTGCCTGGTAAACGGGAGTGCTGATAAATGAAACACACAGTGTTACAGTGGAAGACCTGGCAGCCTTCCCACGCCCTTAAGAGAAAGGACATATGTCTGTCTAAACGATGACTCTGCAAGGCTTTGCACAGGATAACCAGTCCTCTGGCGCTGGGTGCCAACAAATGAGGCGTTGGGCTGCTAAAAATCAGAAGCACAACCCAACGAAAAGACATGGCGCATGGCTGAACCGAAAACATCTCCCTGAATCTATTTTTTTTTCCAGGACAGGGTGGTTATTATTATTTATTTGAAAGGTTTTATAAAGCGCGAACAAGACCCAGAACGGGTATCATTGCGCTGTACAGAGAGGACAATTAGCGTTGCCATGGGGAGACAGTAAAATTACAATACAACAAACGTAGAATAGGAAGGACCAGGTGAAGGCCCAACTAGAAGAGGCTGTGCAGTTTAAGCACACCCCAAGAACGATACAGTACATTTCGAATCCAGTACAAATTTAAACCATATTAGAGAGAAAGATTGTCAGGCATACATTTCAATACACAAAGTAAAAAAGATTGTCAAGCACTTGAGGGTAGTGATTATCACAAGAACATAAAGGCTATTGCTGATGAAGTTCTTCCAAAAATAGCCATTTGACTTGTTTCTTAAAAGAAGCAGTTGAGGGGTTGGTTCTGATTTCCGTCGGAAGGGCATTCCAGATTCTTGGCGCCAGCCCTGAGAAGGTGCGATTGTAGGTTCTTTTTTGTTGTATTTGGGTGGTTTCAGGAGTAACATATTCAAGCTTCGACTGGAACCAGAGAGCTAGAGTTTCTTTGTCAGGTCAACGGGGCTATTGCGGTGAATAGCTTTATGTGTCAGACAAGCCATTTTGAAGCGGATCCTTGCTTCAGTGGAAAGCCAGTTAAGTTGAATTTGGTCAGGTGAAATATGATCATGCTTTCTGGAGCCTGTGATTAGTCTGGCAGAGGCGTTCAGAGTAGCTCTTAGTGGCTCTAACCTTGCTTTAGGAAGCCCTGCTTGGGTTACCAAGCCATATTCAACTCACAAGATAAAAAGTGATTGGACTGCTGATTGGACGTCCTCAGGAGGTAGGAAAGGTTTGATTTTCCTGAGAGTGTTGAGCTGATGGTTCACACTCTTAGTAGTGGCCCTGATGTGTCTTTGCATGTTTAGAAATGTGTCCAGACTGACACCTAAAGAGCAAGCGGAGTCCACCACGTGCGGGGAGCAGTTGAGTGCAGAGATATCATTGACCCAGTTTTGCATTGGGGTCTCTTGGTTGCGGGGTGTAATCAGGAGAAATTCTGTTTTGAGTGCATTTAGTAACAGATGGTTATGTGTTAGCCATTGTTGAGTTTTTTGGAGCGCTCCATTAAGAGTTTTAATGTCATCTGGAGAGGAGATCTTCAAATACAGTTGCGTATCGTCTGCGTACATATGGTATTGAATGTTTGACCCGTTCAAATAGCAGTTAGCAGTTCCGTGAGGGGATTGAAGACCGTGGGCGAGAGAGCAGATTCCTGAAGTACGCTGATAGTGACTGAGGTGCTTGCAGCTAAAGATTGTTTAACTTTGATTCTCTGCGTTCGATTATGCAGGAAGGAGGAGAACCAGTTTAAGACAGGACCAGATAGCCCCATTCTATATTGCAGAAGGTTAATCAAATTATCATGTTTGTTAGTGACAAAAGCAGAGGACAAGTCTAGGAGAATTAGAAGACAAGGCGTGTCTTGGTCCAGCGCTCTAAGGCGTCATCCACAATGTGCGTAAGAGCAGTTTCTGTGCTATGACCTGGTCTAAAGCCTGGCTGATGTCAGTCTAGCAGCTGATATTTCTCGATATGGTTGCATAGCTGAGTGTGAATGCACTTCTCGGGCAACTTAGCTAAAGACATGATGCTGGTGATCGGCCGGTAGTTATTGGGGTCATTTAGGTCTGCATTGGGCTTCTTGGGGATAGGTGTGACTTGCCCCATTTTAAAGCAGTCCGGAATCCTCCCCTGTAAGAGAGATTGTTGGATGATCTTGGAACAGAGAGGCAGAATGGCCGAATGGCAGAATTAGGTCTTTGAGCAGCATAGCGGGGAGTGGATCGCTGAAATGGTTGGATGGTTTAAGAGATGCCATTGAGTGTGATGTCTTCTCCAAATCAGGGAGTATGAAGGTGTTCCAGCAAGCATTCTTTTTGGGTGTGTACTCTGTGGAGTAAGGCGGAGCACTCACTGCTGCATGTACTGTCACACCCAGGGAGCTCATCGACAGCAGATTAGCAGTGGCACGTTGCAGTTCCCGGTCAATATTCCTAGACTTTTCGAAAAGTGCGCTGAGAAGTCTTCTTCACTGGGACCTGTGGTTTTGATTGCAGGAGGCGGATAGCCTGTTTGATGATACCCAACAGTTTTTTGGGATGGTTTTTAGCACTGTGAAATTATCTGATTTAGCAATACGAATGTGTTTGTTATAAGAGCTTCTCTTCTTCCTTAACTGATTGAGATTAGGTGTGGAGGGGTAATTTCCCCACGTCTCTCAGAGAGCCTTAAGTTGCGTCTTTCGTCGTTAAGGGCACCATTGAACCAAGGTTTGGATTGTTTGCAAGGGATCCTTTTGAGTTGCTTCGGGGCTGTTCCCTCAAACACAAGAACAGTCCCTTCCCATGCTTTATTGTGCTTCCGTTTTTCTGCTCATTAGTGTATGTCAGTGATGTCTTTGTGACACAGAAGGCATCAGGGGTACTTGATACGCTTATCCATTCTGTAGAGCCAGAATCAGCATCCTGCAGAGATATATTTAAGCAGCAAGGTAGCTATGTGGTCTGTACATGTCACAGACACCCTGCGTTTAGGTTGTGGGTCAGGGGTTCAAATCTTTGGAGCGTTTCCTTAGACACTCCTCCTTCCAAGGATGATTATGAGTTTCATTGAGTTGGATCATTGTTATTTACAGCCTTGTGGGACTCTTGTGCTAATTGTTTATTTAAGTGCATTGTTGTAAACCGCATGATCAAAACAATGGTGTGGGGTGCACAGAACAGGTGCCCTCCGAAGGCTCTGATGAGCAGGAAACAAGCATCAGAGGGGGGATAAATAAACAGAGTTGCAGACTTTGGTCCTGGGGACCCGGAATCGAGCCTCGGCATAGGGTTTATAAAAAATATGCGGAAGGTATTAAATATAACAAATATATTTAAACTATGGTTGAACCTAGACAGTTACAGGATCAGTGAAAATGTTGCTGGACCATCAATAGAGAACAAGCGGTGAACGCAATGAAAGGTGGAATTGCCTGGGCAGAAAACGAATGCTGTGTGTTAGCTGGGAAACAAAAACCCTGCCTGCAACTGCTTATAGGAGAAAGTCAATTAAGAAAATTATGCTCACAGAATGTGTGAGAAAGTGCCATCTTTCTTCCATTGGTATGCCCCCACTTTTTGCTGATTTGCTGATGTGCTTTGACTGAGTGTGCCCTGGGCTCCTGCCAATCAGGTACCCAGGGCCTGTGTTCCTTCCCTAAAACTGTATTGAAGCTGAAACCCCATTGGCATCTCTGGCCACATGTCAGCCCCTGGTAAATGGTACCCTAGGTACTCAGGGCATTGTGACCAGAGAAGACCCCTAAGGGCTGCAGCACTTATTGTGCCAACCTTAGGGGCCCTGCACCCTGACACCCACGCACTGCCTTTGCAGACTGAGTAGCCTGGTGCAGAACTAAACTAAGAGTCGACATGGCACACATCCCTGTGTGCCATGCCCACACACCCACTGCCATGGCATACATTAGTCACCCCTCTAGCTGTGTGCCCTATGCCAGTGGTGTAGGCACAGGTGTAGGAGCCCTATGCCCCTACAGTGCCCAGGGCCATTCCTGGGCACTGTAAGTGCAGTGCTGCCATTCAGAGTATATGGTGCTGGGAGGTTGTCATTACGAACTCCACAGCACCATAATGGCTACACTGAAGACTGACAAGTTTGATATCAAACTTCTCAGTACATTAAACCCACTCTGATGCCAGTGTGGGATTTAATGTAAAAAGCACTACAGATGACATCTTAGAGATGCCCCCTGAAACCTAACCTACAATCCACGTTTTGTCTGAGAGGCTGCCTAGGCTGCCACACAGCAGACATGTTGCTGGACCCCTGGGTGGAGAGCCCCCCGCTCTCCTGGGCCTGCAACAATGCACATCTTAGGCAAGGTGCTAGGCCTCCTCCCCCAGGATGGCTAGGGGGAAGCTTCAAAGGCATACCGCCTTTGTGAGCTTCTCCAGACCACTTGCTGTACTCAGCAACTGGCCCCCACCGATTCTGACCCCCACTCTGGCGGGAAGACTGGCGGGAAAACCTACGTGAGGAAAAGGGGCGTGCCAGCCTGTGCCAACTCCACCCCTCAGGTGGGAGAGGCGAGGTGAAGCACAACTTTGGGCTCCGGCCATCTTGAGGACGGGGAGCCCTGCACAATTAGAGGTAGGCTCCAGCCTCACCCTAGGACAGGGACCTATTGGTCCCTGCTCTTCCCCTACCTGTAACACCCCTAAATGTAGTATTTAGGGGCACCGTGAACCTTCCTTCCTCCGATCCCAATTTCAAAACAAGAATGAAGACCAAGAAGAAGACCTACCGTGCAGCTGCTAACAAGAGGACAACGCCAACTGACTTGGCCCCAGCCCTATAGGCCTGTTGATCCTTGAACCTGCCCCTGCTAAATCCCGGCGTCTCCTGCGGACAGCAACCTCAAGAACCCCGGAGTACCTGCCTGCCTTGACCCTCTTAGAGACTGGGACTCCCACGAGCAGTGGCTCTGCTCAAACAGCAATACCCCTGGTGCCAGCCAGGAACCGTGAATCCAGCCCACTCTGCACCCGCCGAGCCGAGCCTGTGCCCGAGTGGACAAAGACCCTGAGGACGTCCCCCGGCGATTCTGACCTGGAATCCAGTGCTCAAGGACCCTCCTCGACGACCCGGATGACTCCTGAAGACTCCGAACCAGGGACCCCTCCAACCGCGACCAGCAGAGGGTAAGATTTCCCGACGTGCAAAGACACCCCTACACCCGGTGCCCCCGGCCTCCTGTGCCCAGCTCCGGGGTGCCTACCTACCCTCCAAGATCCCAACTTACCCCTCGAAGTGTTGGTCGCTTTAGAAGATCCTCCGTCCCCGAGCCTGCAGCCTTTGTTCCCTTTTCAAGCTCGCCATTGAATAACATTGAGCACTCGTCGGCTCAAAAGCACCCTGCACCCAGCACGAGTGCCCCTGGAAGTGCAACCTTTGTCCTATCCTACTTCCCCATTTGCCCTGTGCAAGTGACCAGGAGCCCTGCTCCCTCAGCCGCGCGGCCTACTAGCCAGCAGCCACCAACCGAAGGCCCCCTGCCTCTCATTGGATAACATTGGGCCTAACTACCTCTGCACCGGCTGCCCCTGTGCCGCTGAGGGGGTACCAACTGTACCTACCTGACACTGGGAGACCCCTGAGTCTATGCATAGAACCTTAACTCTGCCAGTCAAGTACTTACCTAAAAGCTGATCTCTCACTTTTCTTCCATAGGCTAACATTGACTGGTTTCACTTGGAAATTCTTCTAAGTGTGGAGTTTTGGAACTTTAAAATATTCACCTAAAATTAGCTGAACAACGAATTCCAATTTACTCACCTGTTATCAGGAGAGACCTCAGTGCTGTACCCTTTATCCCAGCACAAACCCCGAAAATTAATTTTATCCATACTTACCAGTAACCTCAATTTTCTTCCATAGGAAACCATTGACTGTTTTTCTGTGAAATTTCTTTTAAGTGTCGATTTTTGCAAACTACAAATATTCTTTAAAAATCGTACCAACTACTAAAACATAATTACTTACCTGTTTTAGCTAGCGGGTCCAGTGCCGAACCTAGGAGTCCAGTACTGGATTACAAAAGTTATGCGAATATACTTTACCTGCAAATTGAATTTTCTTTAATAGGAAACCATTGACTGTTTTTCTTTAAAATTTCTTCTAAGTGTCGATAATTTGCAAACTTCAAATATTCTTTAAAAATCGTAATTACTTACCTGTTTTAGATAGAGGTCACAGTGCTGAACCTAGGAGTCCAGTACGGGATTACAAAAGTAACGTGAACGTACTTTAGCTGGAAATTGAATTTCCTTCCATAGGATAACATTGGAAATTTCAACTGAAAAAGTTTCTGTAAACGTTTAAAATACAATAATATTCCTTAAAAATCCCTACTGTAACCAAAATGCTTTTACTTAACTGTTTACAGCTCATTTCCCGGGACTGAATCTAGGATCCAGTCTCGGGTTAGAAAAGTAATCTACAAAGTAACTAATTGCATTCAACTAGAAATTCCCATTGAGCTCAATGTTGCATTGTGTTTGAAATTGTGTTGCCTATTGCAACAAACTGTAACTATTGCATTTAAAAAGTCTATTGCCTATTTGAAAAGTATTTAACTAAAGTAACGCATCCTGAGAAAGTATATTTTGATACCTTGATGGTTCTAAAATAAAACAACTATATCTTTTGATACAAAACAATTTGCCTAGAGTTCAGTTCTTGAGTGTGTGAGACCATTTGCTGACTGAGTGTGTACAACAAATGCTTTAAACGGTCCTCTGATACTGCCTTACTGCTCGACCAAGCTACCACTTTAGAGAGTAAGGTTATATCTAACTTTAGCCTCTGCCAAACCTCTGGGGACTGGGGACTCTATACACATTGTACCTTACTTTGGTCCAGTATATATAGAGCCACTTTCCTACAGAATGCAACTAAAACACACTGAGTAACAACACAGTAAAAGGTCCAGTCGTCGTGGGAGGTTACAAATGCAGACAAGGCGGTACTAAGGAGGGACTACTAAGCCTATTCACAAATCAAAAGCAACCATTTAGAAAGGACAGAAATAAGAGCCAATTGAAAAGATGGGCAGGAAATGGGCGGAGATTCTAATCCATACCTCAATGCAGCATGTCTCGAAGAGACCGTGCAAGCGCTGCCTAGGCGAGACCTAAAAAGGAACCGGGGGTCTGAATCGGAACATATATAACTTCATGAGAGCAGATCCATTACATTGGTCTGTCCATACTATATTGCCTATCTGTGGCAACTACAAAGTGTACAAGTGTCAGGGGTGGGGTTGCGTGTGATGTGGTTTCAGCCCCTGATCACCCCTAGCACACCCCTTGTGTGCTACGCTAGCTGTGCCTCATTACGTCTAAAGCTGTTATGCCGGTTGTGATGACCTGACTATGTGGCCCCTCGTAGGCTTCTCTGCTTAGTTCACACAATGATTCTTCTATGATCTCTGTAATAGACGTGCTAGGCTCAGCTATTACAGAATCAACCTTCATCTTTTCAAGTGGTTGTGGAAGTCAGCTGGTTAGTCTTGTATCTTCCTATGTTCAATCATATGATATTGTCTGTGGCGTGACAGCAGGCAGACCCGATGATTTTGGGCCTCTGGTCCATACAGGAGTGTAGTCCTCTTCATGTTGAGATTGGGTGGACTCCACATCTTGGTCAGAGGCCTGATTTAGATCTCGGATTGCCCTGCTACACTAAGTGTTTCTCTCTCCTTTCTATGATAATTTGCTCTAGGTTGGGAACAGCAGATGGTGAACTGGAGTGGCTTGCTCCCCTGTTTCTGCCCCGGCATAGATTTTTCTTCTCCCGGCTTGTTTCCAACTTGCTCCTTGGTGACGTTCGCCCTCCTGCGAGACCAGCACTTTCCAGCCAGTCCTTTGATTCCGAAGGTGAGTCAAAGAAACGGGCGGCACCCTTTGCCACTACCTGTAAGCAAGGTGGGAACAGCAGTGACTAGCACAGGTCTAGTTCATGGAGAGGGTGGTTGACGACTTAGGAGCTTCACCATATCTGTACTTGCTCCGTTTCGTCAGGGAAGAGCTTGATATGAGCATTTTGGACCCTGATTTCATTCAGTTTGCAAGCTTCTCTCAGTATGGTGTCCCTGTCCTTGTAGTTCAATAACCAGAAGAGCAATGGTCTGGGGTTCGTGTCTGGAGGCGGCTTGCGAGCTTTCACTCTGTGGGCGCGTTCCACCGTGAATTGGGGTGACAGCATGTTTTCAGGCAACATGTCAAGCTCTGACTATGTATGCATACAAGTTCCTCGGGATCAGATCGATGCTCAGATTGGGTCCACCCCTCCAAACCCCCAATTCCGCATTCCATAAAGGCACAGAAGCTGGGAGTGATTGAGTGAGGGAAAGGGTAGTGGGGAAAGGAACTGCTAAGAAGGAGAAATGTAAAGACAAGATAAAGACAATTAAGGTCTCCAATCTCACTGCTTTTAGAAGATAACTTAAATATATATTTTTGCTATGAAAAATGCCTATCACATGGGATGCTGCCTTATGGAACCAATGACTTTCCTTATGCACCACATTTATTCTCATATATCCTTCCATGCTGATATGTACATAAATGCTGCAATACAGACGAGTCACAAGTAAATTCACATATCCTCATTCAAAACCTTTGTGGTACTAGTACGAGGCAGGCTATGTTTTATATTGAAATTCATACATACCATGCATACACTGTAAATCCCATGTATGTTTGTCAATGATGAATATTCTCATCAATGAACCAAGTAATGACACCAAACAATAGATTCAGAAAATCCTTTCTTTTTTTGTCCTGGGCAATATGCAGCCAATGGACCAAAATCAGCAAAAAGGCAAAAATCATGTTGGTACATCATAGGTATTCACAAAAGAAAATGTTCATACCAAAGTGTTCATTTATCTTCCAAGTTTAAATGTCAAAAGAAAAAACTCCCCTTACGAAAATAGAAGAACCAGTTTTGAATTTTAGGAGCTTAGGAAAAAAACAGGAAGTAAAAACTAACACAGGTATTCAGAAGCACAGCAATCTTAAAGTAAAAAAATCTAATATTCACTTATCTGTATCCGTATCAGTATATGTTCCTAGCACCATTTGCCAAACAGGAAAATAATTACAGCTAAACAACTGTTCCTAGCAACAGACTTGCGAGTGCAAACGTTCATGAGACTTTAAGCACATTGCACTTCAGAAAATGAAAACGCACAAGCTGATGTGTATCCAAGAACAACCAGAGAAACCCTTTCCTGGTACTTTAGGTGGAAACTTGAAAAGGACAGACAAGGCAGACCTCTTTTAGCCACCAAATTCCACAGTTTCTTTTACTGGAAAACGTAGAAATGCTGCCAAAATCGGCAGCCATAAGTCCTCATTTCTTCGGCTCACTCGAGAACAAAACTGACTTCACAGGTGAATGGAATTACACTGTCAGCCTATGTGCAAGTACTCTATTTATAGTCACACCCCCCTCATGACGGATTGAGCCGGATCATGGGAGGTGTAGTGAAATAACATTGCATTACCTTGAGCCTGAATATGAAACTCAAAGGCCCCTATGCCTGCCTTTTCCCAACACAACAGGTCTCTTATCCAGTGTTCGACATAAAAGACCACGTCCTTCCCTTCTGGAAGGCCCACCACTCATATTGTTCCCACTGGAACGCCCTTCTGTGTCTTCTAGCCTATTTTCCAGAGTGTTCACCGTATCTAGCAGAGTTTGCAGTGCAGTTGTGTTTGCATTTGCCGTAGGCTGTAGCTCGTATAAAGTGTGTTCATTGGTGCAAACTTAGTCTGCCAACTTGCTGTGTTCTGCCCGTGAGAGTGTGAAATCTGATGTGTCCAGTGTAGCTGTGAGAGCCAAGTGCGTCGCCTCCAGATTGAGGTGGCCATCATGCTCAGGCAAAGCCTCAGTCGTCTTGGGCCGCGTTGCTGTGTCTTGGGCGTGTGTCTGAGGTGACCCTTGGCCAGCTTCTGATCTGAAGGCATGCGCTCTTCGTTTTGGCGAGTCGACCACTTCTGAGCTCTAGCTCACCCAAGTACCGATGAATCTGCTAGTCTTGTGTCTGGGGGATGTTCCTTGTTCTGTATTTGAGCCGCTACGGGGGTGGGGACAGGAAGGAGAGAGGTCCCCCATCCTCTGCACCTCTCCCTGCTTCGCGATGCTTGCAGCTAGTGTCCGGCGTAATGTGTTTGGGACTTCAATTACTCCCCAGTGGGCTCTGACACTGTTTCCTATTCTCCGTGGCGTCGTTTAAAGTGTTATATTACAGTTGCTGGGCTGATTATTCGCTCTCACCAGTGTGAGGAGCGTCCGTGGTTGGTGTGCCGTACATCAAAGTGACACCACTGGTGAGTTGGAGACGTTCCAGGTCAGTCGCGCAACACCCATTGGACTCAAAGGGCTTCAGCCCCCAACGCCCCCCCCCACCCATGGTGTATGGCAGCCAGGGATGAGACAGCTTTCCGGGCGCACACACAGCCGCACCCAAGCACTTCACAGGTCTTTAAAAGACCATTTGCATGTTAATGAGGCCTTGATGTTGTTTCACCCTTTCTAAGAGCCCCTGCAGCTCCACTCTGCCATTTGCTTAAAGATTCAGCCCCTCTCCCGAATTTTTTTCTTAACCTCCCGAAATTTGGCTCTAGTTGCGCCTCTGATCCAGGCCAGCACATGGGCACTGCATTCTGGGCGCCTGCTGTTCACGGCCTGACCGACCTCTCACTGCGGTCTTGAGGTTAGGCTTCCTTTTGACTTGTTCGCTTGGGCGCACTGCTATCTTGTCTGCACACCAAGGGCATTCATGTTTTGTTGCGCATTTGGGCCCCACAATCACAGTGCACCAATGTGATGACCTGTCTCTGAGTGGTGGTCTGGTTCCATGCTAGAACTTAGAGCTTGGAACCATCTGTCACCAATGTTCATCTAATGTGAAAGTTCCATATTTGTCAGTTGTTAGCTGACTGTTGGTTGGGGCTGAATAAATACTACAGATCAACCTTATCCTGGATCTATCCTACTTTGTTACACTGGCGACGTTTGAGGAGGAATCTGCATGTGCAAGTAGGCCTCAACAACAGGAGTATAGCTAAAGGAAAAGAAGAAAACTCACTTGGCTGCTGTGTGGGAGAAGGAAGGTCAAACGTTCACTTCCAGGAATAGGTGTGGCACAGCGAAGGAAACGTGGTGAAAAACGAAAAGAAAGAAGGAAACGCGGAGAAAATCGGCAAAGGTAGACAATTTCCGTGGTTTGTGAAGGAAAATATGTAAAAACGGAGTTTTGAATGTGACGTTGATTTTCGAGGGTAAATTCCCATAGAAAAAAGACTATTTGTTGGAAGAAAGTTGGCTGACATCTTTGAATGGGAAAGTTTTGAGAAAAGAAAAAAACAAGCGAGATTGGCCAAAGAAATAAGTACAATTGTTGCGTGGCGGCCATTTTGAGTCGGTCTGGAAAAAAACAAGCTTGAACAACCAAAGAAAGAAGTGCAAATGTTTCGTGGCGGCCATTTTGAGTTGGTTTAAAAAAAAAGAACAAGAAGCTCAATCTACTTAAGAAAGAGGACCGAATGTACATGACGAATTTGTGGCGGTCATCTTGAGAGTAGTTTTTTTTTGGGGTTTTTTTCTGTTAATTCGAGAAAGAAGACAACAAGAAAAGCAGGGGTTCGGCGTGTGGCAAAGTCGAAATTCGAAATTGGATAGTAAAAGGAGGACAGAAAGGCGTGTTGGGCACAAGGAAGAAAGATAAAAAAAAGTGGTCCTAGAAGGAGTGAAAAAACGGAAGGAGGAGTAAAGTCGGCGGTGTAGAGAAAAAGGAAAATATATGGTGAAAGTGTGTAATGAGTCACTTTGTTTTATTGTGCCCGTTCTACACTGTACCAAGACGCAAGTTCCTGGTGGGGCTCCTGAAAGACTTAAAGTTCAAACATGCAAAACTCGCCCTGAAGTTCCTAAAGGAAGCAGAAGACGCTTACACCCTTTTCTGCACTATAAATTTCATCCGGATGGCACTACGGCTGAGGAACACTAGAGAATCTTGACCATAACATCACCTGACCCTTTGGATAATTGATTCCTGCTCCCCTAGCTTAATGAACCATGGTGTTAGAAACATTTAAACATTTTAACTTTTATAACAACTTTTTTTTTAAAAAAAGGAAAAAGTATCTTTTTTAACATTTTTCTGTGTGTGTACTTTGTATATGTGCTTTTATGGTGTCTTTTTAAGAACCCGAATAAAGATTATAAATTGAGTGACGGATTTGGAGGAAAAAAGGAGTTTGTTGAACAGAGAAAAGCACACAAACTGGAAGAGGTGGCAAGAAGTGCTTGAAAAGAGAGTCAGGCTCAACTTAAGAAAACTGGACGGGAAACTTGGAGCCTGTTAACGGTGATGGGCACACCTTTTGGGGGAAGAGAGGAAGTACATTGATGGTTAAGAGTATAAAGGAGATTAAGGATAAAGTGTGTTAAGAGGAAAATTTAGTATAAGGGTAGCAAAATGCAGAATGTAACGGTGCCTCCTTTCTTTCTGATGGAACCAGGGGAGCCACTGATTAAGTGGAAAAAATGGAAGAAAATATTTGAGAACTACGCAAGGGTGTGTGGTGCGAATTTGAGTGGAGAAAGAAAGCATGCCTTATTAATGCATTGTTTGGGTGGAGAAGGCCAGGAGGTTTTGGAGAGTCTTCCACAAATTCCACAAGCAGATCAAAGGGGGTTGAATGAGTTTGAAATATGTGTTAGGCAGTTGGATTTGCATTACCTTTCTAAAGTAAGTACCATCATGGAAAGGTACTATTTCGGGTTACGAGTGCAAGGTAAAGAAGAGAGTGTTGAAGAGTATATTACTGCACTAAGAAAGCTGGCATCAAGTTGTAAGTTTGGGGGTTTGGTGGAAAAGAGAATAAGGGATCAGTTCGTTTTGAGAGGTGTGAGCGATAAAATAAGGGAGGAGTTGTGGTTAAAGGATGAACCTGCACTTGAAGAAGTGATAGGTATTGCTAAAAGGGTTGAACACATGTTAAAATGCGTTGGAGAACTGAGCAAGGTGAAGAAGGAAGAAAACCCAAGTGGTAGTTCAGCACAAGAAGTGGTGTGTCAGGCTGTGAAGAGAGATGATGTGATGAAGAAAAAAGAAAGGTGCGAGGGAGAAAAATTGAAAGGGGAGGTTGATGGAGGTAATCCGAAAATTCAGACAAGTAAGAAATTCACAACGCCTTTTCAAGGAAATTGCTATAGATGTGGGAAATATGGGCATATGGCGAATGCGAGAGAGTGTCCTGCTCTTAAGTTCAATTGTAATGTGTGTGGAAGAAAAGGGCATATTGGTAGAAATTGCAGATCAAGGGTTGGGAGAGATACGAGGACAGAGACTAAGTTGGTTAGTTTTCAAATTAATGATGATGTTGTAGAACATCCTTCTGATTATGTGTTGGTTGGGGAAGCAAGTGTGTTGATGAAATTTGATTCATGCTCACATGTCACTTTCATTTCAAAGGAAGTGTTTAAAGATGTGTTTGAAAAGAAAATGTCATTGTGTAAACCGGATATAAGACCAACAGGTTATCAAGAACAACCCATACAAATAATGGGTTACTTTTTTGACTGCATTGAATATAAAGGGAGGCTTGTGGAAGCAAAAATATATGTGGCAGACAGAGGAGACAACTTGTTGAGTTGGTCTCATCAAGCAAGGTTGGGTGTGAGTCTCAATCCAAATGCTCATCCAGTTATACAAGTACAGTATGTAGATGATGAAGAGAATAAGTTTATAAAGGATTTTGGGGAATTGTTCAGTGAAAAACTTGGATGTATAAAGGGTTACAATCACGATATCAAACTGAAGTTGGGTGCGGTGCCTGTTGCTGCTAAAGTAAGGCGCATTCCAATTTGTGTACAGGATGCTGTGGGAAAAGAGATTGAGAGGTTGTTATCGACTGGGGTTATACAACCAGTAGAAGCAACTGAATGGCTCGCACCGATTGTGGTCGCGAGGAAGCCAAATAATGAGATTCGGCTGTGTGTTGACCTTCGTGCATTAAATAAGGAGGTAATAGTTGACAAGTACCCTTTGCCAAACATAGAGGAGTTGGTTTCTACATTAGATGGGGCATGCTACTTCAACACCTTGGACATGGCTTCGGTATACCACCAGGTCCCGCTAAAGGAAGAGTGTCAGGAGCTTACTAGTTTTATAACACCAATGGGGGCATTCAAGTTTTTAAGGATGCCTTTTGGGCTGGTTTCGGCAGCCTCGGTATTCCAGAGAATTATGGAGGATCTGTTCAAAGGAATACCGGGGGTAAGATGTTATCAGGACGATGTTCTTATTTCTGGAAAGAATGTACATGAACATGATGAAAGGGTTCGTCTTGTGTTGAAGAAGATGATGGATGTTGGATTAACTTTACGGCGGAGCAAGTGTAAGTTTGGTGTCACTGAGCTAGATTATTTGGGCCACCATATTTCGAGGAAAGGCATTTGTCCAAAAAAAGAACTTGTGGATACAATTGAAAAGTTGAAGGTGCCATGTTCAAAAGAAGAGGTGTCATCATTTTTGGGCATGGCGGAGTTTTACAATAAGTTTGTGAGAAATTTTGCAGATAAGACTGTTAATCTTAGGAAAATCATGTGTAAGAACTCCGTGTTTAATTGTACAGAGGAGTGTAATAGAGAGTTTGCTCAGGTAAAGTTGGATCTGAGGAATGCACCAAATTTGCAGGCGTTTGTTCCAGGGGATCCGACGTTTATTGTAACAGATGCTAGCAGTAAGGGTCTGGGTGCTCTGTTGTTACAGGTGAGGAAAGACAAAGAGGTTCTCATAGCTTGTGCTTCGAGATGTTTAAAGGGGGCGGAGTGGAATTACTCTGTCATAGAGAAAGAGGCGTTGGGAATATATTGGGCTGTGAATAAATTCAGGAAGTTTGTTTGGGGTTCTTCCTTTACCATCAGATCTGATCACAAGCCAGTAAAGGAGGTGTTTGAAAAGAAGGGGTTGGACTCAATCTCGGCGAGAATTAGGAGGTGGGTAATTTCTTTGCAGGAGTTTGTGTTCAGGTTTGAGTATATTCCAGGGAAAACTAATGTCTCGGCTGATTGTCTGTCAAGGTTGGTGGATGTCGTGGAAAATGTTGATGAAGCTTTGGTGGAGGATTTTGAGTGTGAATTAAAGGTGTGTGATGTTACTTTGGGTGCGGTGAAGGAAGATGCTTGGAAAGAAGAGTTGAGTAAGGATGAGGAATTCAAGGAGGTCATTAAATTGTTGGAAGGAAATATGTCTCGTTCTCTAAAGAAACCTTGGTCAATGGTTGCTGATGAGTTAGCAGTGGTGGATGGTTTGCTTATGAGAGGTACTAGATTAGTCCCACCTGTTAATCTGTTATGTTATGTTATCCTGATTTATTGAGCGCACAGCTGCCCCAGCAAAGGGGCGTCCTGGCGCTAGTGCAGAACAAAAACCGGACAGGAGGTGGGAAACACAACACAACGGCAACAGAACTAAGGGGCTATGGGAAAAGGAAAAGTTTTAACCGCCTTCCTAAAAGCAAGGAGCTCATCGATGGCACGGATGTGGACGGGCAAGGAATTCCACAGTTTGGCGGCAAGGACTCGGAAGGAGCGGCCACCAATCCTGGATCTTTTGAAACGGGGAACAGTGGCAAGGTGGAGAACAGAAGACCGCAGAGAACGAGCTGGAACATAAGGAGAAATGAGTTGCTGCAGAATCTGAGGAGAAGAAAGCTTAAGGATTTTGAATGTCAAAATCAAAGATTTAAACTTTATTCTCTGTGCCACCGGGAGCCAATGGAGATTAAAGATGGTTCTCCTAGCTGAACAGAATTTAGGCAGACCAACCAGAGCCCTGTCGGCAGCGTTCTGGACGCGTTGGAGACGGGAGAGCTCAGCCTGATTGACTCCGAGAAAAAGAGAGCTGGCATAGTCTAGTTTAGACAGAATCAAAGCTTGCACAATGAGTTGACGTGTAGGAGCGTCAAAGTATTTGAATGTGGACCGAAGCTGACGCAAGATTCCAAAGCAAGACGCCGCGGTCTTTTTAGTGTGAGTGGAAAAGCTCAGTTGGGAGTCAAACCACACCCCAAGGTTTTTGACTTCAGTGACAGGGGTGGGGGTAGGACCAAGCTTGCGTGGCCACCAGCTGTCACCCCACAGATGAACTTGTTTCCCCACAATGAGCACCTCGGTTTTTTTAGCATTCAATTGTAGGAAATTATCATTCATCCAGTGGGCCACAGATATGAGTCCCTCACGGAACTTGGCTGCCTCGAGATCGGAGGCCCCACTAATCGCAACCGCGAGCTGCGTGTCGTCTGCGTAGGACACGATGGAGAGGTTCCCACGCATGGCGACAACAGCCAGCGGCTGGACATAAAGGTTAAAAAGAGTGGGGCTTAAGGCCGATCCCTGGGGGATGCCCTGGACAACCGCATGAGGTTTGGATTCAAAGGGGGGAGTGATGACCCTGAAGGAGCGATCAGATAGAAAAGATCTGAACCATTCAAGGGCCAGCTTATCCACCCCTGCCTCAACCAGACGTTGGAGTAGAATGTCATGGGAGACAGTGTTGAAGGCGGCACTTAGATCGAGGAGCACAAGTGCCGCCGTGTGACCTGAATCCTCTAACATGCGGAGATGTTCAGCCATATACAGGAGCGCCGTCTCGGTGCTATGGCCGGGCCTGAACCCATTCTGCGAGGGATCTAAAATATTCGCAGAATGGAGATGTTTTGCTAGAATAGTATTAACATGGGCCTCAGTCAGCTTAGCAGCCCATCTCAGAAGTGTTCTGGTGGACATGGCTCATGAAGGACACTTGAGCATTTCTAAGACGAAAGAACGCATACGAATGAATTTCTGGTGGCCAGGGATTGATTTGTTGGTGGAACGTACAGTTAGGGATTGCTCTTCTTGTCAGGCAAGTGATAAAGTTTTGAAAACTAAGTTTTCCCCAATGGTTTGTAGGAGGTTGCCTAGGTCCCCCTGGGATGAGATTGCAATTGATATTGTGGGGCCGTTACATGGTGAGCATCAAACTCCGTTTATGTTGGTTTTGTTGGACTTGTATTCAAGATGGGTGGAAGTTAGTTTGGTGAGGGAGATTACAAGTGATTCTGTTATTTCTTTCTTGGAGTCTGTCTTTAAGCACGAGAGTTACCCGAATTCTATTCTTTCTGACAATGGGCCACAATTTTGTTCTGGGAAAGTTGAGGATTATCTCAGTAGGTGTGGTATAGTTCACAAGAGGATTTCTTTGTATCATCCTGAGGCAAATGGTGCTTTGGAGAGACTTAACAAGACTTTGAAGGAAAGCATTCAGTTGGCAAGGGTTAATAATTTGGACTGGAGAAGGGAGTTACAGAACAGAATTTCTGCCTATCGATTCTCTCCACACTCAACTACAGGAAAGACTCAGTTTGAACGCTTCAAGGGTAGGGCGCCGAATACTTGTTTATGTTCTGCCTGGATGGCAGCAGACAAGGGTGTAAAAAATAATGATGTGGGTGCATGGAGAGAAAGGGAATTGAAACTACAGAGGCAAAGGAAGATTTATGTAGATAGGAGGTCAAAGTTTTCTGTTCCTAGAACCATTGTAAAGATTTTCAAAAATGCTGTAAAGACGGAGGATGGTCGTATCTGGAACAATAGTCGTGTTTCTCATTTTGGGGGAAAAGGGAAATGAGAAGATAATATTGTTGTTCCAGATTTGTATACAGATTCTTCTCGTAAGAGTGTGAGAGTACGCAAGCCTCCTTTTCACTTGCGTGATTACGTATAGGAACCCTTTCCATTGTTTCTTCATATGTTTCTGTTGCTTATTTTATTACTGGACATGTAAACCTGTTTAGTGTTTAAGAGGGAGAAGTGTGATGACCTGTCTCTGTGTGGTGGTCTGGTTCCATGCTAGAACTTAGAGCTTGGAACCATCTGTCACCAATGTTCATCTAATGTGAAAGTTCCATATTTGTCAGTTGTTAGCTGACTGTTGGTTGGGGCTGAATAAATACTACATATCAACCTTATCCTGGATCTATCCTACTTTGTTACAACCAGCAGTACCTGCATGTTGAGTAAGCCAGGATTTAGGTGTCTCTTACATGTTCCATTATGTGCTTTGCTTGACAGTCATTGCAGTATCCGAGGAGGGTGCGCAAGCCCAACCCAGCCACTTGCTGCCGCCCTCAGGTGCACTCAGTACCACTCCTCATTTACCTGTGTCGGCCACTACTGTGTCAAAGACGCAGCATGCCCGGGGCTAGGCCCGAACCGGCCCCCTTTCAGCATCTCCCACCCCAGGTAGTTCAGCACACTGTTGGGTCTCGCCTTTCTCTGCTTGGTCTCACCTTAGGTCTTCAGTGGCATAGTGCTCCCTTGTTGCAAGCCCGCTGTTGGCTTCCAGGTCACAGCCCCTGCAATCGCGCGTACTATCCAGGTCAGTACGTGGGCCTTGTGCATTCTGGATGTCCGCTGTTCGTGGCGCGACTTGCCTCTTGTCACACCTTTGGGCTTGTCATGTTGGTGACACACTTTTTAGACATTCCTGATTTAGTGACACAGTAATGCAAGCGTGCGTCGCGAGCGAGCCTCAACCACATAAGATTGGTGTGGGGGGGGGGGGGGGCAAATGGTGCATTTTCAGGAAATTTGAGAAAGGAGGAAGGTTAATAAAGCAATTGTTCATCTGTTCTTTACAAAGACAATGACTGGCAAAATGGGTGTAAGGTTAGGTTTGTGCCTGAAAGAAGAATATAATCATGCACACATTGACACATGCCCCAGTGATTTACGGCACAAAAAGGGCATCCCCACAGCATGTGGAGTGTTGGTTTTGGCAAACGTTTCTTCCTTCTTACTTACTAAAAAGAAACATGTGAATCATATTAGATTCATTCCCAGTAAAAAAACAAGGCAGTACATTAGATCGACTGTCTGTTGGGTTGTGGAGTTTTTGTTTCGCCATGTTATCAAAGTAAAACCTATTTCCTGTATTGGGCCAAATATTAAGTTGCTGCTTTCCAGGAGACCTATTAACCCTCAATGCTACTTTGACTCAAAACTGGGACTAGACAAAACACAGACCTCTCAAAGCAAATAGTTATTTTACCATTATTATTATTCCCTGAGCTTTACTGAGCACACCAAGATCTCTGCCACAGGTGCCTTAGCTCCATGATATTTTTAAATGCAGACTTTGCAACCAGTTGAGTAGAACAGATTTACTGCCGCGTTTCTCCTTGTTGCCAGTTTCTTTGTGACAGGGTTTAAAAAAATAAATACATGTTAAGGCCCTGATTTTGGTTGGGGTTGCACAATGTTTTTGCCCAACCCCGAAGCAAAATCTAAATTGTTAAATATTGGAATGTGCCCAAATGTACTTACGATAGACCTGCTAAACAAACATATAACGTTCATGTTTGGTTTCTTGTGCTACCTCCTTTGTGGCTATGGCACCGAATGGCCATAGCCATGGTAAGAGGGGTCCCAGATTAATGAGGTTTTGGTGAACAAACCATTATCCCAGAAATTGATATATTACAGAAGTGTCCTGGGAACTTATCAAGAAAATACAAGAGACAAGCAACTTTAAAAAAGGACAAATGCAAACCTATTAGTAATACTGTAACATTCTTCAATGGTAAAAAAAAAGCTGCTTATACAAACCCTTGAGAAGGACACAAACCACTTAGCGAAGGGCGACCAACTCCCAATTTCTGCAAATAAATCCGACAAAGCCCCAGTGGGTCCCCAAACTACAGTGCATTTCTCTCCTTACTCTGTGTGATCACAAGGAACACTTTGCTCTGAGGCTCCAAAAGCGGCCTTACCCACAAGTGTAACACCTCCCAAACTGATAAATCTTACAGCAATGACATCTGCGTAACTCGAACCAAGGGTAAGGGGGCACGTTGAATAAAGAATTGTTAGAACTTGGCCATAACTGCATCCCTGAATATGATCAAGCATCAGCGAATGCCACGTGAAACTGCCACAGGGAACTCCGAGTAATTTGCCAGCGTATGAAAGTCTTACCCTTCAAAATCATCACTGTGTTCCACCTAATTGTTCAGTTCTCTTCATACGCCTATATAATAGTGAAGGCCCACATGACATACTTAAAAGGGGAATTATCTTGTGTCTATTTACTGCCATTACGGCCCTCTCACACATTAAATCAAACGATATCGATTGCATTTCCTTTGTGACACATTACGCTGGAAATCTGCACTTCAGGGAAAAAGAAAATTACCTTTAACAAGTAGGATATCGCCATCCTAATTAAGTTACTACAAAATCTCTTTCTTGAATGGGGGGTTTATGTTCAGCAAATACCCACTGCCGCAGACACTCCCTATAGCAGAGCTTTCCAAAGTATGCGGCGCAGACGTCCTGATGCGTGAGAATGTACGTACGTCTAATCAAGCATGTAAGTCTGTCTTTAAAGATTTAAGACAGACGTACATGCTTGATTAGAGAGTACCGTCGCGCGACACACCCACACATGTCAGGCGACACAGTACTGTGTTGCGACACATACTTTGGAAAGCTCTGGGCCGCCGCCGCTAGGGCTTCGTTTTGGTGTTTCCACTCGAGTCTGTTGCTTCGCTGTCTGCACACTGAGGGCATGCGATTTCTGTTGCCTTGTGTTCACAAGCTGCCAGCAGGTCCTGCATGTTGAGTGTGCCAGGTTTCAGGTGTCTCTTACATGCCGTCCGGTGTGCTTGCCATTGCAGTGTCTGAGGAGAGCTTGCAAGCCGAACCTGGCCACTCATAGGCCCCTTCCGGTACACTCGGCACCACCGCTTGTACGCCTGTGCTCACCACTGTGTCGGAGAGGCGGCGTGCCTGGGCCCGATCTGGCCCACGGACTCATTTCAGCATTCCCCAACTCCGTGTAGCACAGTACATGCCCCGGTTACTTACCAGTAATCTTCATTACTCTGAGTTAGTCTTCCTCGCCACATGACTAACGAAGTGAGCTTCAGCTCCACACCAGAACCCTCCAAAGCAAAAGTTAGCCTCCCATGCCTCCCATCCTCTCCCAATATGGTCGACCTACACCCCATGACCCCTATAAGAGGTGGGTCGGACCAACCCCAAATCCTGAAACTACCAAGCCTCAACATGAAGCCAATAGCCAGGGAGGGAGGGACGGGAACTCGTGTGGCGAGGAAGACTAACTCGGAGTAATGAAGATTACCGGTAAGTAACCGGGGCATTACCTCCTCGTTAGTCTTCCTCGCCACATGATTAACGAAGTGAGCTCATACCCAAGCCAGGAAGGCTTCATGGTACACAAGAAACCACCACCAAGGCGGAAACAGGTAACCAAAACAACGTTTAATCCATTGTGAAAATAAACAACAGAAACACAACATAGTCCAAACAAGGGACAGATCAAGGGAGGGCAGAACCAGCACTTAGAACAGCTCCAGCAAAATCCTCAGGAGGGGAGCGCCCCAGGACCACCCGATTGTGTTCCATAATCATGTGGGGAGATGACCACGTTGCAGCCCGGCAGATTTCCTCAATGGACACACCCTTAAAAGAGGCCCAAGACACAGAGATGCTCTGGGTGGAATGACCCTGGACCACCCTCGGGAGAACAGAACCCTGTGAATCGTATGCCAGGAGGATAGCCTGCTTCACCCAGCGACTCAGAGTAGAAACCGAAGGCTTGTGACCAGAACTCACCGGGCCAAAGGTCACAAACAAACTGTCACACTGACACAAAGGGGACGTGCGGGCCAAGTAAACCTCCACCGCCGGGGAGAAGAAAGGCAAGGACACCTCACGAGAGCGGTTAGCCAAAGAGGGAATCTTAGGCAGAAATCGGGGATCATGGCGTAACCCTCAAGAAGGGAGGAGACCGAAGAAAGGACCCCAGCTCGCCCATGGGGCCAGCCGAGACAATGGCGACCAAGAAAACCACCTTGAAGGTGAGGAATTTTGGATCTACAGACTGAAGTGGCTCAAAGGGGGGACCCTACAGGGCCCGCAGGACCAAGGGAAGATCCCAAGGAGGCACCATGCACACAGCTCAAGGCCGCCTCAGAGAACAGCTCCGCAGCAAGCGAGCCACCAAGGAATCCAGCAGATCCAGATCCGGACTGCAGAAGACACGCAGGGCAGCCACTGAGCCCTCAGAGTGGAGGTAGCCAACCCCAGAGAAAAACCCTCCGTAAGGAAATCTAGAACCCTCAAGGGGTCCACCAATACTGGATCAGAATCCAGCAGGCCGCACCAACGGGAAAAGGAGGACCAGTGACGGGAATAGGACATCAAGGTAGAAGACCTCCGGGAACCCTGCAACAAAGCAACAACCCCCGGGGAACACCCCTGGGCCAACAAGGTCACCCCCTCAACAGCCAAGCTTGCAGAAGGAGCCGGCGCAACACCCCCCTGGGAGAGGAGGACCCTGCAAGGGAAACGGGTGATTCGGAATTGGCCAACATTCCTGAACCGCCAGCTCGCACAGGAGAGGATACCGGGAGCGGCGAATCCAACCGGGCACCACCAAGAGCAGCAAGGCCCGGTCCAAGCGGACTTTGCAGAGGACCCAAGGGATCAAGGGAAAGGGGGGGGAGGCATACAGGAGACCCCGGGGACAAGGGAAAGACAGAGCATCCACCTTCCAAACCCCGGACAGGGATGGAGAGCGTAGAAGCAAGGCAGGAGGGCATTTCCCAACTCTGCGAACAGGTCACCCCGAGGAAGCCATGGTTGTTCCACTCCTTAAAAAGCCTGGTCTTGACCCTGAGAATCATGCCAATTACAGGCCAATTTCCCTTCTGCCTGCTCTTGCAAAGATAGTGGAAAAGCATGTTCACTCTGTGCTCTCAACTTTTCTTGAAACTCATGGTTTGTTGCACTCCACCCAGTCGGGCTTTCGATCCAATCTAACCGAGACAGCACTTCTGGAGGTTAATGAAGCCATTAAGGAAGTGCTGGATTCAGGTGGAAGAGCCATGCTGGTAATGTTAGATCTGTCTGCGGGTTTCGACACCGTCCCTCATGAGGCTCTCCTCAGCAGACTTCATGAGATCGGTCTGAGAGGGACGGTGTTGAGCTGGTTTAGATCCTATTTAGCTGGTCACCGGCAGATGGTCTGGGCCCCCCTCACTCTGCCGAAGTGCCGCCGTTGGAGGTCGGAGTCCCACAGGGGTCGGTGCTTAGCCCGACTCTGTTTAATATCTTCATGACCCCTCTGGCGGTGCTGGCAGAGTCCTTTGGGGCTCAGATCATGTCATACGCCGATGACACCCAGCTCCTTTTCACTTGTGGAAAGGGGGCGGAGTTCAACGGAGAGAGCATCCGCGGGTGCCTCGGGGCTGTTTTTGACTGGTTTCAGCTGAACAGCCTCAAGTGCAACCCTGATAAATCAGAGGTGCTTTTCTTCGGGTGTCAGGCTGACCCCAGTTGGCAGGATTGGTGGCCTGTGAACATGTTCCCACCCTCGTCCTCCTCTCTGGTGGCTAAGAATCTTGGGGTCAAAATTGATAACAGCCTATCTCTTAAGTCCCAGATTCTAGGCCTGACGGGCACCTGCTATGGTCTTCTTAAAATGTTGCGCAAGTTTCTTCCCTTGCTCCCTTTGTTGCATAGGAAGACGACGGTCCAGGCTCTTATCTGCTCCAGGCTGGATTACTCAAATGTTTTATACTTGGGTCTTCTGGACTATCTACTACAAAAGCTTCAGGTGGTCCAAAACTCGGAGGCACGGGCGATTTTTGGCCTGCCTCGTCGTGCGAAAGCCTCGGACCTGCTACTTTCCCTACATTGGCTCCCTGTTAGGAAGCGGATTGTTTTTAAAGCACTCACATTGGCGCACAAGGCATTCCACGTGGTCGGAGCTGAATATATCCAGAAACGCCTTGCTTTCTACAAACCCACAAGATCCCTTAGATCGGAATCTCTTGGATTGGCTATTGTCCCTGTTGTTAGGAAAGCAAGGGTAGGGGGACGCTCTTTCAAACATCTGGCCCCTCAGCTATGGAACACCCTCCCCCTGTCGCTCCGCTGTACTTCAAACCTGTTGGCCTTTAGGGAAGGTCTGAAAACGTGGCTCTATGGACAATGATCGATCTTTTTTCCTTTGCGCCCTCTCCTGCTTCTTTTTGTAGTTTTGCTGTGGGTAGAAAGCGCCGGGACACTCCTTGGAGTAGCCGAGCGCTATATAAGACACCCATAACATTAACATTAACAACAAGGCCAAACTGGGACACCAGACTCCAAAAGACCAAAGGTGTCGGGGAGAGGGCACTCAAGGGAGGGAACACCCGACTGAGATTGTCCGCCACCATATTTTCCGACCCCTGGAGATAAACAGCCCTGAGAGACAAGACTGTCCCCTCCGCCCAGGACAACGGTTCCTGGGACAGCAACCACAGGGAGCGCACCCGGCAACCCCCCTGGCGGTTGATGTAACACCGCACCACCTGGTTGTCTGTCCGAACCAAGACATGATAACCCCGGAGAGAGGGAGCAAATTCCTGGCAAGCTAGCAGGAACGCCTTCATCTCGCGGAAGTTGGAGGAGCAGTGGGACAGAAGAGGACCCCATTGACCCTGAACCAACCGGGACCCCAAGGTCCCCCCCCAGCCGAGGTGACTGGCATCGGTTGTGACCACCCGGGACGGGGATACAAGAAAGGGAAGACCATCTGAGAGATGGGATGCCACAAGCCACCAGCCCAGGTCGGACCGGATCGGGGGAGACACCAGAACCGGAATCTCATAGTTCTCGGAGCAGGGGTCCTGTAGAGACAGCAGGTGATTGACCAAGGGGTACAGGTGCAGGCGAATCCAGGGGAGAACATTGATGGTGGCAGACATTAACCCCTGAACTCTCAACCACAGACACACAGGGGCAGAGTCCCTCCCCAGAAGATCCCTCAGATCCCACCACAAGACGTTGCGGCGTTTCAGAGGTAAGAACACCTTCCCCAGGAGCATGTCCAAAAGGCCCCCAATGAAGACCAAGTCCTGGGTAGGATCCAAGTGGGACTTCCGCAGGTTGATCAGGAAACCGTGGGCAGAAAGGACCTCGCAGACCCTCTGGATGTGCAGCCTCCCCTTTGAAAAAGAAAAAGCAGAAATTAACCAGTCAAATCAACCAGTCATCCAGATATGGAAACACCCAGATCCCCTCCCGGTGAAGAATGCCAACCAAGGGCACCAGAATCTTGGTGAACACCCTTGAAGCAGATGATAAACCGAAAGGAAGTACCTGGAACTGGTAGTGGCAGTCCCCCATGCAGAACCGGAGAAAGGGCTGAGAAGACAGGTGGACCGGCACATGAAGGTAGGCATCCAACAGGTCTAGAGAAGCCACAACCTCCCCCTGGACCAGCAGCGGCAGAATCTCCTGCAGAGAAAGCATCAGGAGCAGAATGTAATACACGCCGAGACCCCTCTGAGACAGAGGATCTGGCCGGATGGTCCCCATCACGAGCAGGTCCTGGATGCCGGCGAGCAAGGCCTCCCGCTTGACTTGAGAGGAAGACAGCGCGGTAGCGCGGAAGGCGTATGGATGGGTGGGGAACTGAAAGAGTTGGAGAGACCCTCTCATATGATCCGAAGAGCCCAAAGGTCCGAGACAGATGACTCCCACGCCGGAAGGAAGTGGCGAAGTCGGCCGCCCACCGGGAGCCCACCCAGCGGGGTCTGGAGATAGTCAGGACTTGTGGGCAGAGGTGGAGGCGGCAGGCTGAGACCGGGATTTGGAGAAGAAGTGGGCACCCCGGCAGCAACCCCTGCCTCGAAAGGGCGCCCCACCCCTGGGCGTGGATGAGGTGGAAAATACCCTCTTGTGACTCGGAAAGCAGGCCTTGGAAGACCTGAGGGGAGCCAGCAGCTTCTGGTCCTCAGCCGATTTCTTGACCATGTCCTCAAGAGAAGACCCAAAGAGCTTTGGTCCAGAAAAGGGGATCTTCATCAGTAAGGCCTTCTGGGCAGCCTCTGCCTTCCAGTTGTGCAACCAGATCTGCCTCCGGGCTTGAATAGCAGCGCTGCCAGCTGCGGCCGAAGCACCCAAGGTGTTGAATGAGATGTCTGACAGGAGCAGAGTCTGTTGCTCCATCAACGCCAGGGTAGGGACCACATCCGCCCCTTGGTCCAACAGCTCCGCCAAGGACTGGAAATCCTTCAACAAGGACTGCACCGTGTAAGACAGGTAGGCAGAGGCACGGATGGAAAAATTGGCTGCCGAGTAAGCCCGCTTGGCCGTGGCCTCCACCTGCCTGTCAACAGGGTCCGAGGGAGAGGCATCTTCGGAAATAATGGAACCCTGCGAGGAAAGCCCCGCCATCAGAGAGTCCAACTTCAAAGAGGAAGGGAAATCCTTGGCAAAGTCCTGGATGGAGTAGCGCTTCACCAGGTACCTCTGGAAGGCCTGCTTATCAACCTCCATCCACTCTCCCTCCAACACCTTCTTAACGGAGGAATGAAGAGGTAGAGACTCCGGCTCCTTACGTTGGTACTGTAAGAAGAAGTCCTCCGAGAGTTCCTCAGCAGCCGGAGCCGGAATAGCCAAGTTCTGTTTAATGTGTAGAAGCACCTCCCGCAATTCCTGACCCTGGATATAGCGCCCCCGGAGATCCTTCTCTTCCCCCTCAGTGTCAGAAATCGGAGCGGGGTCCAAGCGAGGACGCTTCGGAGAAGAAGGACCCTGACCACCAGCACGCTGCGCATAGGCAGCAGCCACCGCAGCCTGAATCCTGTCCTGAATTGACTGAAGGGAGAAAGACTCAGCAGGAACCTGGGAGGCCGAGCCCTCCCCTACAGGGGCATCCACCTGCTCCATGAGCCGGACACCGGAGACCATAACGAGAAATGAAAACAGTGGCCCTAAAATGAAGGCAGGAAAAGGCGGGCCAGCCACAAGAAACTGACCAGCAACACCTGTGCAGGTCAAGCACCACCCGACCCCGCCAGGAAGAGATGCATTCCCGCAACAGACGGGAACGTAACAGAGAGAGCCCCAAACAGCGAGGGCTGCAAAGAAGCAAGACCCGTGCAGCCCCGCCGCAGCGTTATAAGGAGCTGGCGGGAGCACTACCGCTGGCGGGAGATGGGAGCCTTAGCGTGGATTCTGAGACGGAGGAACTCCAACGTAGGACATACCCCGCCGCCTGCCGCAGCGTTTCAATGGCAGGCGGCGCCAGAGGGGACAAGACACGACTCAGCACAATGGCCGCCGCCCGTCCCAGCACACAGGGAAGGCGGGAGGCGAGTTCATACGAAATCCCGCATGTAGCAGCACCCCCGGGAGTGGCACAGGACCAGCCGGTCCGTACTCCCCACTGAAAGGGGAAAAAAAGACCGAGCCGCCGCAGCACCACGAGGAGCAGCGAAAAAAAACGCCTGCATGGAAAGCCGCCGCCCGCTGCAACGCCATGAAAGGCAGGCGAGCGGCAAAACCGGGCACAGGGCAAAAGGGGAACCACAATAGCGACGTGATGCAGAAAGGCACAGTCGCAGAACCCCAGCATTCTAAAAAAACAGGGGAGTAAATTCCCAAAAAGCACCCCGGCCAACACCCCCCCCCCCCCCCCCCCCCCCCCCCCCACCCCCCAGGAAACCCTCGGCCCGCTAAAGCAGAGCCTAACCGGCTCCCAGAACATACCGGGGGAAAAAAGGGGGGGGGAACAGATTCCAAGGTCCTAGGGTCCGCTAGGGCAGGACCGCCTCCCGGAACACAGGTACCACTTACCTGACGGCATCTGGAGAGACTTGCGCTGAACATAAAAAACAGGATTTGGGGTTGAGCTGACCCGCCTCTTATAAGGTTCATGGGGTGCATGGGTCGGCCATATTGGGAGAGGATGGGAGGCTAAATTTTGCTTTGGAGGGTTCTGGTGTGGAGTTGAAGCTCACTTCGTTAGTCATGTGGCGAGGAAAACTACCGAGGAGGTAATGCGCTGGGGCTCACTTTTCTCTGCCGATCTCACCTCAAGTATGTGGTGGCGTAGTGCTCCCTGTGTCCGCTAGTCGTTGTCCTCCAGCTCACTGCCCCGCAGCCATATGTATGCCACGATACAATACTGCTGTCGCCTCCTTCCTCCTGCTCCTGAGCTCTAGTAGTGTGTGTCCCGGCCCACAAGCTATACCTCATGCCCCGGCAGCCGTGCACAGCCAGACCCGGTTCATTTCTCCAGTGTCTTCCTCTCTCTTTTATGCTGTTCAGTCGAACCTGTCGCATCTTGACTACAACTGCTGCTTTCTTTGTTGAGGCTTCTCAGCACTACAGTGTCGATCACAAACTTCTACCAGTTCCTCCACAGGTGGTCCAACCAGCACCACCTCCCACACCTCGTTTCATAGGTATTCGTAGTAGGGGCGATGCTGCTCATGATGATGGCCAGATTGGCAGCTATTACAAAGGATTGTTCAGGATAATGGGGTGAAGTGTGGAGCAGCGTTAATTTGCGTACACCATTTTGGCTGGCTAGCCACGCCCTGCAATGTAGACATTAATGATACATAATAGTGAGTACTCAAGAAAAACGGTGTCCGTACGAAGCCAGGTAACAAACATCCAAGATGCACAAAATAAGTTATGCACATGAGTGTGTGATAAGCAAGAGGCCCCCTGATAATGGATATAGATCCCCGGTGTCAGAATCAGTGTCCAGTAGGGGTCTGAATCAAAGAAATGCTCAAATTACACCTTTCCCATACTTTACTCTCATGGTAGCTCTGACAAGCAGTCTATGGCCACTTAGGGATATAGTGCTCAGGAAAAAGCTCAGAACTCATCAGTCAACCAAATAACACAATAACGTATTGGATAGCTCAGGGCTAATCTTTATTAAAAAAAACAAAAAAGGACTTTAATCTCATACCAAAACAAAATACCACACACTTCAGTGGAAGTAGAGGGTTGTGAAAACATCTATGAGTTCTGTTAAAGTGCTGTATCCACTGTGGTGCCCTCTCTTGCTCTTGGAAGTTTGCGAATGTCCAAGGTAACTTATGCAAATATTTTGGAATAGGTATTGATTAGGCACTAGCGGTTATGTAATTGAATAGTTCATTGGTCAGTTCAATAATCAAGGCATAACTAGCTTGCATTAGCAATGGTTAGCATTCTAATGAAAGGTTCACCTTTACAAGATTAGTACATATTCGTTCAGTGGTTGTGAGTTCACGCCCCATGTTACCTGTTCAATGGACGTTTGATTTGGGCAGTGGTCGTATGGTTGACGATCTTACCCTTTGGTGTTGCTTCAGTGGTGGGGTGCTAGGGGCAGTGGTCTTGCTCTTTACTTGGCCATCAAGTATGAACAGCATGGCAGACCTGCTTGGAGGATACACCCTTTTGGCAGTGGTGGCCTCCTAGTGTGGTGCAAATTGGTGCTTGTCTTTTATAATAGTGGCATCTGGGCCGGGTGCAGATGGGTACTGCAGCCTCTGGGCTGAGGATAGGAATTCCATTTTGGTAGCAATGCTGGTGTCAAACAGGGACATACCGCATTGGGCAGTGGCAGTACCATATTTTCAGGCGCTAAAAGCATGTCGACATTCTGGTTGATAGTTTCTTTACACAGTTTGTAACATGTACCACACTGGGCAACCTTAAGACCCCTCACAACAGGTTGGGATGGGCTTCACTGATAATCCGCTGCTTCTAGTGTTCCACACGCTGGGAACACGCAGATATCACCTCCTGAATGTTTCCTCCTGGAGGGCTTGGCACTGTACTCCATTTTTTAGTTGACAGTAAGGCTTCTAGGAAGACCCTCTGTTTCTTCAGTATGTTGTACAAACTTCAGCTGACACCCCCTCGCCTCTGGGAGATTGGTTGTCATTCAGCCACCAGCCCTGGTCACACAGCACTCCCTTCCGCGTTCTTCTTGACCAAGGAAGGACTGGGATGGGTTGGGTTCCAGTTTAATGCTCATTTTCCAGACAGGGAATGTATATAGGAAAGGTGGAGTATTAAGTGGTGATACTGGCTAGGCTTCACCATGCAATACTCTCACAATTCCTCAAAGATGGTCCTTGGGTTCACAATAGTAAATCCTTAGCTCAGTCCTGGTAGTGTGGCAAAGAGCAGTCAGAGTACCAACATGGATGATAAGTAATTGACACGACTCAAAATAAAACTGATACAAATTTATAAAAAATAAAGAAGGTTTTTATATAAATCCAGATACCAAAACTAAGTAAATCGGATACGTACAACCAGAGATTTGTATTTTAAAAACAAAAATAAATCATTGCCAATCAATACTGCCAAGCTTTAACATTGTGGTCAATGGAAAAAAGCACTGGTGACAATCGGTCACTTGCAGGGCGAGTTGCGTGGAACCCAAGAAGGGTAAAGGTGTTTCGGGTCCCAGGACCAAGCCACAACTGTTTAATTTTATCCGACTTGAGAAGCCCAGGTGCAGAGTTGTCCTGGCTGTCCGTGGCACTGAAGGGGGTGCTGCCTTTACCGCTTACACAGTACTGGCAAAAGAACAGGTGCAAGAAGTTGACAACAAGGCCACTGCCAATGTCGGATGAAGGTGTTGCTGGGTTCCCTCTAGATGCAGCGACAAGTAAAGATGACGGTTGCAGGACTTGCCACCACAAAGCCTTAGCAGCAAAGGTCAGCAGAACGTTGCTTCAATGTCCAGGTTCTGGGGGAAAGTGATAGCCGTCTGAAACTTGCGGGAGGTCAGAACTACATTTTCCACAATGCACTGGACCATCTACTTTTGGGCGATCCCTCGGAGAGCCCGATGGCTGCAATTCTATGGTTCCAGTGCATTGTTTTTACCTGCGGTGTGCAAGGGAATTGTGCCATTAGTCCAGGGGAGTCTGGAGTTGCCTTTGGCTCTCAAAGGCGTCCCTCTGTCTGGGGAAGCGGTCTTTGGTCCAGGACGAGTAGCAATCGTGCAGCTCCAGGAAGGTTGCCACAGTTGCAGAGTATCACACCTTTGCTTTGTGCAGGTTCTGTTGTCGTAGGCACAGGTCTCTATTTTGTCCTTTGTTTCAAGTCAGATCAGAACGAAGGTTCTGGTGTCTGGGGTGTCCCTTAAATCCAATCCACCACCTGAGTACTCTTCCAAATCCCCCAGGACCTCAGGGGAGGTGTTTAAAAACGTATAAGGTTTCAGGCCAAGGTCGGCATCAGCGTCCAGTCTAGTCCAGGTCCAGTTACCACTGTCTAGTTGTTCATTTGCAGGAAAGGTCTCTTGTAGCTTGTTGTATCCCTGTAGCTTGAACAGGAAATCAGCCTTATGACCCTTTGAGTCCACTTCTTTGTCCTGGGAACAAGAGGGCTCCTCTGAAGTCACAGACAGCAGGTTCAGTCTTCTTCTTTTCTTCCTCAGGTTCAGAAAGTGTTTTGAAGTTTGTTCCTGGAGATGCCATATTTATGCCTTGCACAACCTAGCAAGTGAGGGGACTCATGGGTCCTCCCTAGTCGATGAGGTGATAGTTCCCAGGTCCAACCCTACCCACTTTGACCATTTTCAAGAAGGCAAAAATCTTTTGCCACACTAAACTTGAGCTCTTAGGGCAGGGTGTCTGTGTGTACAGTGCACTATGATAATCCTAGTGTCCTTTCACATCTAACACTAAAATCCAGTTTGGGGATCCACTATACCCACAATAAAATCAGAGACAGAAGTCAGGTAGGGCAAAAGCTGAGACCTTCAGCAACTGAGCAGTAGATTCACAAGAATTGTCTTGACATCCTGTTCTCGCCCCTTTCAAGTGTGCCCAAGTGTTATATGTGAACCCAGCAGACCGGTCATGCACAATTTGAGACTCAAGAAGGACTTTACCCTGTGGTGTAAAAAAGAATGCCTACAGATCCCACCCTGCATATTCTGGAGAGTTTTGAGGAGTCATCTCTGCCTGTTCCAGGCTCTTCAGGTAGGGATATGGTAACTTTCTAAAAGTTACTTTTCCTTTCTATCTATTAAAAATCAGACGTAACCATTGCATTGTTTTTTTAATAGCTATTAAAATAGTTTAAATATTTTCTAGCTTGTCTCATTTTAATCTATACTCTAGTATAAATAGCCTTCGGGTGCCAGTCACTCGAAAGACATGTTCACATTAAATATCTACATGCTCTTCTTTTAAATACCATACGCTCTGCCTTGTGGGCTACAAGGCCTACATAAGGGTTGCTTAATTAATATATAAAAAGAAGGTTTTGACCGGTCAAAGGGATTAGGGGCCAGATTTACAAATTTCTCACGCAGGGCAGCGGCCACAAATGCAGTGCTGCATGAGTGGGAGAGAGAAGGAGAGCACAAAATGTACTGAAATATGGCACTCTCCTCCCCTCTCTCTAATGCAGGCGCTGAAATTAGCTGCAGTGTGCCACGGAGTCACCTTGGTGCCATGGTGCAAGGGTGTCTCTGTGAGCCCAGCATAGGTTTGGTACTGGAAGGATACCCTTCCAATAGAAAATATTATGTCTAGACGAATTTTAAACATGTTCCCACTTTGTATGTCTGCTGTACAGTTCATCACACATGCGAACACCGAAAATGAAAGGAGAGAAAAAGCATTTCTCCTTCATAGCACCCGTTTGAAGGGTGCACTATTTTTTGACACTAAACCGGTCTACTTTATTTAGTAAATTGTGTTTAGCGTCAGTGTTGGGTGGTTGCATGGGATCACCCATGCACCATCCATGGTATGCCCCCTTGGTTCTAAGTCATGCAAAGCATTACCATGTGCAGCTTCGTGACTTTCACGTTATTTCCAGCTCTAAACAATCTTAGTGCTAGAAAAAAAAGTGGACAAAAAGATTTTGCGCCGTTTCACGTCACTTTTTTGTGATGCAAACACAGCATAAAATCTAAATAAATCTGCTGCTTAGTTTGACTGATCGGATTGCAGCTTTTGCGCTGCTATAGTCCAGCTACAATGGTAGGTCTGAAGCTGTGTTTGCACTGTGGTGTATGGCACAATAGTTGCTGCAGTCCAGTAGTGGCATTTTCCTTTCAGACCCTGGGCACACTTTGTACTATATGCTAGGGACTTATATGCAAGTTAAATATTCCAGTTGGGACTGTGCCTATTCATCTATGTTCAAAGTGGGAGCACTGGCGTTTTGCTTATGGTTAGCAGGGGAAAAGTGCACAGAGTTCTAAAGCCAGCAAAAATATTGGGTCCTGTAAAAGGAAACCAATATGGGGTGGCCACGCATAAATGGCAGATTTCCTACAATTAGTTTGATAGCTGGGTCGACAAAAAAATAACACCTCTTTCACATGCAGTTGAGTCACTGAAGGCAGCGGTGTACACCTGTATACCATGCAGTGGACATTCCTGTCCTAACAACCAGGTAAGCCTAGATGCTGGTAATGTGCTCACTGGGCCACAGAACTCAAGCTGTCCCTGACTGACAAGACCCAACGAGGCCAAAAGCAGCCTGGGGTTGCTTTTTGGGCTCATTTAAAGGGGTCCTGTCGGTCCTGGCTGGACTGTTCCTAATAAAGCCGGAACTAGGCTGATTTTGCATATTGCTAGTTTTTGTCTAAGGTGGCATGTCAGGCAAAAATAGGATGGACTGTAATGCAGGTAGAGCGATTATCTGTGGTTGAGATTCATTTAAGCATTCAACCTATCACTTCTTGTTTTCCTTATTGCCATGCCATAACTCTGACAGATAAGCCCAACATACGTTCCATGCTCACTACACCAAAGAACTCAAGTTATTTCTCTAGTGAAATACTTGTTTAAGTGTAAAACTGAGCTCGGTGCAGCTTCAAGGACACCGCACTCAGTTTCTTTTTTTTTTTAAACTTTAACACTGAGCGAAAGAAACCGAGCGCGGTGTCCTAAAAGTGGCACTGCGCTCATTTTTACAGTTAAAAAAAGTGCGGTGTCCCTGAAGCGGGCTCAGCGCTCACTATAAAAGTAAAAAAAAAAAAATTAAACAGAGCGGGGTGTCCCAGAAGTGGACGCTGCGCTCAGTATTAAATTAACATAAATAAATAAACTTAGCACGGTGTCCCTAAAGCAGGCTCCGTGCTCAGTATACAAATAAAAAAAGAAAATAGCAGCCGCCATTGTCCCCCATAAGTGGCCATAAGGAAAAAAGTGCTCACTCCCTAGATAAAGCTGACCGTGTACGGAGCCAAATAAAAGATCCAGTCGTCATGGGCGGTCACAAATGGAGACAGGGCAGGTGCAAGGAAGGACTAAGAAGCCTCCCAATGAATCGGAAGCAAGCATTTACTAAGGACAAAGACACCAGCCAATAAAAAATATGTGCGGAGAGAAGGCGAGGATTACACAGCATAGTCTAATTCTGCATGCCTCACAGAGCGAGCAGCGTATGCGCGCTGCCGCTAGGCTCATCTTAAAATATTGTCTGACATAATTATTGTCTTAAATATTGTTTACAGAAATATCGGCCCATGGTTGTACATTTTCTGTTAACCTCATAAGTGCGGAGGCTCTACCACTCTCAGTGCTGAACCCCTTTTGTTTTGCTTTTTAGAGTACTTAGCGCTTATGCAGCCATAACTGTTTTCTCAACATAAGGGTCCCTTGCCAAAATTATGTCCTTTTTCCCAACATCATTGGCAATCTAAAGCTACTCAGGGTTTGTGGATTCCCTAGTCGGGCACTGGGAAAATATTTTTGAGAGGTTGGGGGTACAAATGGGCACAAAAGTGCTGCACAAGAAAGTGTCTGCCCCCCCCCCCCTCCCTAAAATTGGCATCACATACATGTTTACTGTGCTAAAATCACCATCTCCCCACCTCTTAGGAATAAGCAGAACTGCATCAAAGACAAATTCTTTTTACCACAGTTTTTGGATATTTCTTAGAGCTAACTCATTTCTGCTTTTCTTTGTGCTTTCAACCTACTTCCAGTTTGTGGTGGAAACAGGTGTGAAACTCATGGTTGATGCTGTAAAGCTATACATTTCTGAAAAGTAGACAACATTCTCAATTCAGCAAAGGGTCATTTGGTAGACCCTCAACTGTTTCCAAAGAAACTAACTATTAGAATCCAAAAGTATTGAAAATGAGTAGCAAAAAATAGCCATGTGTACCCACGTTTCACTCTGTAAATTCTTGCTACAATGGCAGAATTACAAACGCAATATAAAATTACATCCAGTAGATTATTTTGGTTATGGGTATATACAGGGGGCCATATTTATGACCCAATCTCCATCACTGTTTCACCATACAATGTGGTGCAAGGACACTGGAACTCACAAATGAGATTTATGAAGACATGTTAGGCCACCTTGCGTGGCCGTGAGTGGCTTCATAAATCTCTAGTAAAGCAATGCAGGCTATCCCCTGCTTTGCCTTACTCTGCGCAAGGGAGGCATTCAACAGGCATTTTTGTGTGAGTTTTCTCGCGCAAATCTCATGGTTTTTGACGCATTTCCAGATTTACCAGAACTGGTAAACTTGGGAATGCACTAAAAAGATACGCCTTTTCACTAGAAGGGTAATGTGGAAAAATATTTGTATTTCTCCTCATTGCTTCCTTGTTCTTTCTATGTGTGCTGTATTCTACAGCTCACATAGATAGAAGACTATGCATCTCAGGGGGTGAACCTTTCTGCACAAAAACAATCCTGCATGCAACACAGACATGCTTGCACCGTGGGGCAAGGGTGCTTGCATTGGCACTAGGCAGCCAAAATGTCACCAGCACAGGGGAAAAGGCAGGAATGTGCCATTTTCTTTTAAACTGTGCATTTATCCTCTTTCCCTGTCATGCAGTAGAGTGTGCCTTTCTGTGCAGCACTGTGTGACAAATCTTATAAATATGCCTCAGGGCTTGAAGGTTCTCCAAGATTCGAGCCAACATCTGAGTTGCACCTTACAATAGTTTTTCATTGTCCATCGATTATAGAGAAATTCATACGGTAAAACACAGCAAGTGAAAAATGGGTATGAAGGAAACCTGTGTCTTTTTGAAATGTAAACCTGTTACTGAGTTTGGGTGCAGGGGTTATTTGTACATCTCCGAATTTACAGGCCTTTTATTCAGGGAGAATTGGGTAAAATGTCTTCTTTCTTGCACACTGTCTTACATTTGGAAGGCAGTAATTCAAAAACTCCCATTGACCTTGGTCTGTTTCACTCCTGTTGTGGGCACTGGGCCCTGTCACATAAAAGGGCAGTGTTTTCATCAGGACAAGTGAGGTAACACTGAAAGGTACACATTTTGAGTATTCCTGCTCATTCCAGAAGTTTCCATCACAGGAATTTAAGAAAAATGTATGATTTTGGGTTTGCAAAGCATTGTGAGTAAAAAACTCATCTTTGAGAGGATCCACGCAAGGCACAGCACACTGGAATCCCCTGGTAGTCTACTTTTCAAAAACGTCTGTAGTTGGTAGGTTTCCATGGATGAAAAACACACAAAGAGAGACAAGGGACTGAAGCTTCTCTGGCTCCCTTATTCACAATATAAACACACACAACAGAGAAGCCCTGTATAAAACGCTCTCATCTGTACACTGTCAAACCACAGATTGAGATTATTGATCCTATAGTGATCCTACGAAGGGAAGCAGAAAATAGAATATATACTGCTACCAAAGACAAGACAAGGGAAGACAACACATGTCTTAATACTGCCCTCACACACTTTGCAGTGTCATGCTTCATCATTGGGCCGCATCATACATCTAGGTGCAGACCAACACACTAGATGGAGCGCAATCTTTTTCTGACGAAGATTAGTGGTGAGGGTGGAGAGATAAAGGGAAAGATGTGATAATACACATACAACACGTAAACGTGACACAACAGAAAACCAAAAGAGAGAAGGGAGGTCTCTTCCCTTCTGTAACGGTACCAAAAAGTGCAGTATTTAATTTAAAAGAACCTAGGGATCTACATAAATATTTGTATTCTGTCTGTAGACCCCTGGAAGGGTTAAAAATGTATATATCGGGGTATAAAGGGAAGGCGACGATCCCTATAACCCCACTGCAATTACCAACATGTTTCTGCCACTACTAAGCCCCCATAAGGGTGGCACTGGCTTTCATCAGGGTGTTGGTCTCTATTTTCCAATCCTTACCCAACTTGGGTGTTTTTTACCTTAGTCTTTTTGTCTGTAGATAATTTCTCATATTCTTGATCCTCTCCAGAATTTCTGTGAGGGAACAAATTCACGAGTTCATTAAGACTTTTCTGAACCCGGGACTGCGTGGGGCTGTGTTTTCGCCATCACATAGTCACAAGAAGCACCGGTGTATTTGCTCCCACTGTCAGCCCTCCGACAATCGTCGGAGGGCTGACAGTGGGAGCAAAAATGTCGATCCCTAGGTGGTTTTAAATTAAATGCTGCACTTTTTGGGCCCGTTACAGAAGGGAAGAGACCTCCCTTCTCTCTTTTCTTTTTCTGTTGTGTCACGTTTACGTGTTGTATGTGTATGATCACATCTTTCCCTTTATCTCTCTACCCTCATCACTAATCTTTGTCAGAAAAAGATTGTGCTCCATCTAGTGTGTGGGTCTGCACCTAGATGTATGATGCGGCCCAATGATGAAGCATGACACTGCAAAGTGTGTGAGGGCAGTATTAAGACATGTGTTGTCTTCCCTTGTCTTGTCTTAGGTAGCAGTATATATTCTATTTTCTGCTTCCCTCTGTTGGATCACTATAGGATCAATAATCTCAATCTGTGGTTTGACAGTGTACAGATGAGAGCGTTTTATACAGGGCTTCTCTGTTGTGTGTGTTTATATTAGGTTTCCATGGATGGCAGCTGAGCACAGCCTGAAAGACCACAGCTACCCCTATTGCTGATCTCTCCATGTAGCGTTTTTGGCCCTTTGTGTCACAGTCTCTTGGCCCACCCACACAAGCCGGGAACCGTTGTTATTGGGAGACGTGTGGAAACGCATAGTGGTAGGAAATTTGTGGATCCCTCACCTCTCCATTTAGCATTTTTGGGCATTTTGTGTCACAGACTCTGGGCCAACCCATTTAAGTGGGGCACCGTTGTTATCTGGAGACGTGTGGGAATACTGCATGGTAGAAAGTGTGTATTGCACAGTTTCCTCACATTTCAGTGATGGGATGTTTTGCAACCAGCGTGGAGCCACAAACTTCCTACCATCCAGCATTACCCCAATTCTCTTTATACAAATGGTACCTCACTTGTGTGGGTGGGCTTAGCCCCCGCAACAGGATAGGACACAAAATGCCAAACTGACACATCAAATTTTACCATGAAATCCAACCCTGTTTTCGCTAAGTGGGTAGCTGTGAATGTTGGGGCTTGTTCTGGGCCGCCACCCAGGGAAACCTACGACCCACACATTTCTGTAAACTAGACAGTGAGGGGAGTCCATGGTGGTGTGGCTTGCTTGGATCCCATAAGGTTTTCTTACAAAGAAGCTCTTGCCAATCTCAAACGTTGGCAATAAATACATATTTTTCTCACATTTCTATGCGGGAGAATTCCAGAATCTACATGTTAATACATTGTCAAGAACACACTTTAACCCGGTAAGCAGTGTTGTGTTTGGGATTTGACACATGCAGGAATGTATTGACTAAAGGTTAGGGACAGATGTTTATATGGCAAAGCCAAGGACCGCATTCTGTCCCTTGTCAGTACCTTCCATGTGGTGCAATTTCCCTTCCTCTCAGTTTTGCTGTCTTCATGCGTTTTGCCGTAAAAAGGAGCAAGTTTCGATAGCAGGCAAGGTGACCTGTACTTTGCTTCCAGGGCTGGCTGGTACTAGCATCTGTGCAGCGGTTGAGAAGGCTTAGCTGGGCACATGACTGGAGTTGTGGCTAGAGAACAGGGTCTCCTTTTGTCACTAGATGAATCTTTCCCTTGCTGCAAGGAGTAGGTCATGCTTCTTGTGATCCTTGTCCCTCTCAGTTGTGGTGCCATTACCGCTGCGCCATGTTAAGTCTGAGTTTCCTAGTTCCACATTAAGAAAGTAACTTTTCCTGTGGCTGTGCCCAGAAGCAGAGGCTTCCCTTTAGCTGAAGAGGAATTTCCTACTCCAGGGCAAGAATAGTGTTGGCAAGCCAGGAGAAAGAGGAGCTGTCATGGGCCCACGGTGTCTGCCAAAGATTTGTATACTTGAAGGTTGATGTGATTTACTATTCTTTTCAGCCATTGAGAGCCTATAGTGACATGATTAATAACATACTCAGGGAAATTCAAGTTGTAATTGTCATTTGAGGGCAGAGGGGTGACCAGCAGTCACCATAATGGCTAAAGTCCATTGAGTAGCCATATTATTTTTGGCCATCCACTTAACAGCAGCTGACAATTTTCTTTGTTTGACACTTTGCAGCTCTAGGATGGAACTTGTTGAAGGTATTCTGTCTGTGGCCCAAAGGGTGTATTCGCTGTGCGAGCAGGCAAGCTGCAACAAGAAGCAATGCAAGAGGCTCAGTGATCGGATCAAGATCCTCATGGTTCCTGTAGAAAGGATCCAGAGATATCCGGAGAAGCTCCGGTCCGTAAAGCTGCTGCTCAAAGAGCTGCGGATTACCATGGAGAATGCCAAACACTGGGTCGTCAAATACAGGCACATGGGCTGGTGGAGGAAGCTGTTACTGGCCAACAGCATCAAGGAGGAGCTGGAGCAGATAAATGGCCGGATGGGAGATGCGGCAGAAGGGCTGGCCCTGCTGCTGCAGGCGGAGCATGGAAAGAAGTTTTTGGACTTCTTTCAGGAGGAGCGTCTAAGGCGACAAAATGAGAAGGACGCTAAAGAAGACCTGCAAGAAATAAAGAAGTACTTTGAAAGTAAGTGTATGTTTTTCTTGTTGTATCTCCGTCTCTTGTTCTCTCTCCCCCTCGGCCTTTCTGCCTCCGTCTCTCTCTCATTTTCTGACTCCCTTTGTGTTTGAATATGTAGTATAGTTTTTCTGGAGGGTATATGCCGATAGGCGGTCCTTGTATTGTATTGACACGGTCTCTTTAACACCTTGGCTGCTAGAGGTTTTCACAATACACCAAAGAGTACCTAGAAGTCAAAAAACAAATGGGTCATTAACCGTGGACAACAAACTTGATACCATACAAATAACAAAAGTGGGAACACACAGTACAGACCTTAGTGTGATAATAGCCGAGTTAAGACTCAAGGGCATAGGGAACAATTACCATCAGAACCCACACTGTACTGCCCTCTTTCGCATCATTTGGGTTCTCCTTGCTCAGGATACAAAACAACACGGCCGGTCAGTTGTTACCGTGACCGTTTGTAAATGAAAGAGAGAACGTGTTGTTGGAGGGAAGTGTGATTGAAATTACCAGTGTTTATATGGCAACTGAAAAAAGCAGTGTAAAGTGAGAAAAGTGAGTGGTGAGAGGTATTAAAATTGGATGAGCTGGGTAGAAGAAAGTAATTTATTAATATCTCCCAGTCCTCCAAATCTAAAAGACAGGTGCAAACACAGATTTGAAAAAATATCCGCGATCAGTAGTGGTCAACATGTTTCTGCATATATAAGAAAAGAGTTTCATGCATTCATCAGGACCCGTTGTTAATAAACTACTGCTTTTTGTGAAAGAATTGATAAAAGATATCACCTGAAATGTCCAGGTTGTGTGTTCAACCACGTACCATTTGTGGTGGTTGAGGCGCTTCACCCCACCTGGCTGCGGCTCAGGTATAAGGAGCACCGCTCTCTCCGTCGGTGTCTCCCGGCAGTCGTCCGAACTGTCTGGGGGGGGGCAGACAGTTCGGCCCCTCAGACAGTTCGGACGACTGCCGGGAGACACCGACGGAGAGAGAGGTGCTCCTTATACCTGAGCCGCAGCCAGGTGGGGTGAAGCGCCTCAACCACCACAAATGGTACGTGGTTGAACACACAACCTGGACATTTCAGGTGATATCTTTTATCAATTCTTTCACAAAAAGCAGTAGTTTATTAACAACGGGTCCTGATGAATGCATGAAACTCTTTTCTTATATATGCAGAAACATGTTGACCACTACTGATCGCGGATATTTTTTCAAATCTGTGTTTGCACCTGTCTTTTAGATTTAGAGGACTGGGAGATATTAATAAATTACTTTCTTCTACCCAGCTCATCCAATTTTAATACCTCTCACTTTTCTCACTTTACACTGCTTTTTTCAGTTGCCATATAAACACTGGTAATTCCAATCACACTTCCCTCCAACAACACGTTCTCTCTTTCATTTACAAACGGTCACGGTAACAACTGACCAGCCGTGTTGTTTTGTCTCCTGGGCAAGGAGAACCCAAATGATGCGAAAGAGGGCAGTACAGTGTGGCTTCTGATGGGAATTTTTCCCTATGCCCTTGAGTCTTAACTCGGCTATTATCACACTAAGGTCTGTACTGTGTGTTCCCACTTTTGTTATTTGTATGGTATCAAGTTTGTTGTCCACGGTGAATGACCCATTTGTTTTTTGACTTCTAGGTACTCTTTGGTGTATTGTGATATACGGTTTTGGGGCATGTACCTAGTCAGTCGTTAAACTTGCCCTTGGACCCTTCTCTCAAATTGTTTGGTCTATGCTAGAGGTTTTCCCCTCCTGTGCTGCTTTGTAAGCTTTCCCATTGTTCATGACAAGGTCAGCTCGTCATAAGCACAGCTCCACTGTGCCTCATGACGGGCTGAGCTCGTCATGAGCAGGGAAGGGGATAAAGAGCACGTGACATCCTCCGAATTCTAAGAACCACAGGCTTGAGTCGTGGTCTCAAAAATGGGAACTGTTATGTTTTGGGAAGGCCTTGCTTACAGCTAACTACTTTTCATTAATACATTTTATGTTTATCATTTTACCAGTATGACTCGTGTTTTGTACCATTCTAAAATACGTAATGGCTGCCTAACTCCCTGTCAGTAGAACATGCTAGAAAGATGTGAATGGGAGATTGCCCGGCTTAGAGAGACGCAGTTATCTTCATCACTTTATACAGTTTAGTTCCCCCTAGCCAAACCCTTGCAGAATGGAAGGTCTTTGGGTGAATCTAGGCAACCCTGTGATACAGCTGGCTTTTGCATCCGGTGCGAAGAGCCTTTGCAAGACTGCTTAAGCTGCTGTAGTCGAGGTAGCTAGAGGGTGCAGAACTGTGGACGTTAGTCCTGGGCCTTCACACAACTCCTACATAGATGCAAAAGAGAAGACAGTGGGCAAAAGTAGACATGTGACACAATTTCTCTATAAAACATACAAACAGGACACCTTGACACCTAATATAAACCTGAGTAGCAAGATTTCCAGTTCTCTTCTGAACATGCAGCAGTCCTGTTGTGATTGGTCAAAGTCTGTGCCAAGCCTTTGGACCCTGTGTTCCCAGGTTTCCAAAAAGTTAAAGTGGGTCTACTTTTCTTGTCATTCATCCCCACCCCATTTTGTCTTTGAAGGAAAATTCCATTCTGTCTTCTATCTTTTTCATTATCCACTTCACTCGGTACTCAACATTATTCAGAATCACGGGTCAGGTGTGGTAACACTGGGAACAGCAATTTCCAAAGTAAGTTTTTTTCTAAATCGCAATTAGGAAATCACTATTCCTAATGTGAGAAACTTTTATTTTGAAATTTCTGATTCCTAGTGCATTTTTCAAATCGACATACCTCATGAATATTAATGAGGTAGGTTGCAGCTTGCGACTCATTAGGAATGCTAGCCATCATAATGACAGTGGCCTGCTGAGGTCAGCAGACCACCATGTCTGTGATTTCTTTTAAATAAAGCAAACTTTTTTTTTTCTGATGCAATCCGTTTTCCTTAAAGGAAGTCACGATACATTTAATAAAAAGTGTAACTTTCATTTTTTAAGAGTAGTCAGTGGTCTGTGAAAAAACTGCCGCCTCTCAAAAATATTTCTTTTAACATTCTCAAAGAGAAAGGTGTCCTTTGGTGACCCCAAACCATTTGCAAATGGCTTACCTCCTCCTTTGAGGAGGTGGTACAGTATTACTGTTTAACAACCAGAATTTGGTCTCAAAACATTAATACATATCATAAGGAAATGCTGTTTGGAGTGGACGCCCTGACACAAGACTTCCAAACAGCGATTCCTTTTGATTTTCTAAGTCTATTTAGCGATTCTGTAACATGATACCAAATCTCAAAATGGATTAAATACATTTATACAAGCCATTTAGCCACCCCAAATCCTGTGGTAGTTTCATACAAGCCGACCTGTGTGTTTTATTCTAAATTAACAAATAAAAGTGGCATCCTAATCCTTGAAAAATGCTTCTGGAGTATTGAAGCCTGTATTCGATGAAGCGCCTTAAAATCTGTTATTTCGAAGCTCAGGTAATCCTAGCAGATCATGTGGTCAATCTTAGATCTTCTGTGGCACAATGGTTGGTAGTCATAACACTGATTATTCATGTACTTGTTACCCTGTTTAATAAATCAATGGGTCTTCAAGGACACCAAACACAATTCCTACATTACAGCATCCCTCATTTCAAATACTGGTAAGGCAGTTCCACTCTTCGGTATTCCATTAACCATTTCCCCAAGGGATAACACATTCGTTAAAAGAAGCAGTGGCTTGGCTCTATGTCCCACTGGCACAAATTTTTTATTTTTACCCTAAGGTAAGAAATTTCAGTCTTTCTAACGAGAGATTGAGTTTTCTCGTGATGCATCCTTTTCTTTTATTGAGATCTGATAAACTTGAATTGCTGTCATAGTTCTTTCACATTAACAATGCTGTCAGCTAAGACAGTATGTTTAAATGATTGGTGAGGGTAGTCTTCGATATTTATAAGGAATATGCAAAAACAGAATAAAACAGTTCACTCGGAAGTAGTTCAAAATACAAAATATAGAAATATTTAATTCACAAAAATAATACCAGCATTAAATGCGATTCAAATTCAAGGCATTAATCAGACACAGTTTTTGTGTGTTTTTTTTTCCAATTGTAAACTTTTTATTTACTAAACATGGAATGCTTAACAAAAGTTTCAACTGTAGGTTAACAATACCACAAAAGCTAGCTCACGTTCTTAAAGGCTTTACAATGGCAGGTAAAAAAAAAATCCTTCGGGCCAAAGAATTGCACAAAATCGCTCCAAGATTAAAACAAAAACGATTTAAAATGTTCAATAGCGGCGGGGGAAGCGAGGGTCACTGGGCGGAGTCGGTGCCGTAAAGCTTCCCGGTACTCCACTAATCGACAATAACTATTTTTGTCGTCCTATTGTTGTAGATATCCCCTGTGAGCTTTCACCATGTCCACAGCTTGTATTCCTGCCTTTTGACTGAATTACTCTAGATTCTCTGATTCTTTTGTCGGAACCAAAACTAGACCACCCATGGCGTTCATGACGTTCTGTTGCTCCATGACGAACCACATAATGTTGACTATCTCTGTCAAAGAAGATCGTGAACTTTCTCGCCTGTCAAGATCGTCTGGATATCTACTGCGATCCCCTCTGGGATCATAATCATGAAATTGATCTGAACAGCTTAAATCAGAGCGGTAGCGGTCATCCACTTCGCCTCTGGCCAGTAATTATCACGCCTGCCATCAAGGTCATAGGGCCTCCTGGTGGCAGACCAGCGCTCCTGCTCGTAGCGCAGCTGCTCCTCCTGCCGGCGCAGCTCGTCTCTCTCCCTCTGAATACGGAGCTGCTCGCGCCTCCGTTCTTGTTCGATGCGCTTCCTCTCCATTTCAAGGCGCTCTCGCTCCATGCGCTCTTTCTCTCCAGACGGGTCCGACCGAACTCCAGTCTCTCGCGCTCCCTGTGAAGCCTCTCTCGCTCTTCCCGCTCGTCTCTCTCGCGAAGCATCCTAATGTGTTCTCGGTCTCGTCGCTCACAGTCTCGTCTCCTTTCCATTTCTCGAATATCACGTTCCCTCTGTCTGTGGCGTTCACGTTCGCGCTGCTCTTTGATTTTATCAAATGACAAAATATTTTTCTTCTCTTTGCTGTCAGTCTATCGATCCTGGCTCTTTGTAGTCCTCTCTTTGGAAGCAGAGGTTTTTAAACTAATGACAGGCTCTCCTTTAGATTTATCCATAAACACTGTCCTTTTTTTCCTTATTCTTTTTTTAATAAAAAATCTTTTTATTGAATTTCAGAATAAGGCAATGAAAAACAGCACACCTTTTGCCTCGCAAGGCACATGAATCATCAAAAGAAAAAAACAGTCCAGAGTGACACACCTATCTATACCTGATGCATGTGGTGCCCAGACTGGATCCCAACATCCACCTTCAATCAAATCTCAAGTCTGCCTCTCACTTTTACAAATACAACTATCCGAGCAACTCATGGTGTACAATTTAATGCAAAGTGACATCAGTTGTGGTATAATTCAGCAAGTATTGCCTAAGTGGCTCCCATATATCGTTAGGCCTAGAGGTAGTGGGCAATTCCTCCGCATACAAAGCAAGAGTTTCTTTACAGTAAACTAAATCTTTAACCCAATCCTTTATCTGGGGGCTTTGTCAACCCTCCCAAGTAATAGCTACTCACCTTTTGGCCAGCAAGAGATCAATGCACATATATCTACCCGTCACCCCTTTTAATTGTGGTAAGTAGCAAAGCAGACATGCGACCGGTGTACATGGTATCTCAGCATCTGTCATTTTACGTATATGACTAAGTATCTCTTTCCAATATGTGAATACTGTGGTGCAGTTCCATGCAAGGGGACAGAAGTCTGCGTTATCTTGCCCACACCTCCTACACTGTGCCGAATCTCGAAGTCCCATTTTGTGCAATTTGGGAGGAGTATGGTACACTTGATGAAGAAACTTAAAATGAATAATTTGTAAATTCCCGTTGGGTGAGAGTTTCCCAGTCAGGGTGCATATGTGTTCCCATTCATTCACTGTTAATGGGGTGTCTAACGTGAAATTCCAACGCTCAAGACTGCGATCTACCCTCTTCAGCGCTTCCTCCTGAATCGACTTATAAAGCTTAGTGATTAGTTTCTTCTTTGTGGGAGCTACAAGCAGCAATTGCAAAGAAAGAAGAGTTAGTGGTTCCACCCGAAATGTTGGATAGTGACATTTCAAAGCATGCTTAAGGCAAAGTGTAGTGTATATAAAAAGTGGCATGGGATTAGTGATGAAATCTAAATCCGTGTCTATCGTGTACGTGCCCTCTGAATATAGATCTTGCATGTGTGTCAGTCCTACATCTTTCAAAGCCCGAATTGGGCCAGCTTCCTGCATTATAGATAATGCTGCATGTCCAGCCAGCGTCCGCGCTGGCGCATAAAGAGGGAGCTTGCCGGCCAACTGAGCAACAGCCTGCCACGCTCCCTCCGTCACATCTATTGTGTTAATCTCTTGTTTAGGTGTACCCCTGCGAACATGGGTAATTATGCCTGACAGTGGTATGGGATGTGCATCCCCGTCTTCCACCGTTATATGCGGGGTGAAGTCGTGAGGTCTGAACCAATAATAAGCGTATTGCGCCTGCTCACATAAACAATAGAGATACAGATCGGGTGCCCCAAATCCCTCTCTAACATATGGAAGCATCATTGTCGCCCAGCGGATTCTCACCTGTTTCCCTGACCACAGTAGTCTTAAAAGTTGTGTCTGAACCATAGCAAAGAAGTGTCTGGGTAATCGAATTGGAATATTACAGAAAAGATACAAAAAGCGGGGTAAAACTACCATTTTGACCACTGCAAACCTGTCTGCCAAAGATAAAGGGAGATGTATCCACTTTTCCACCTGCCCTTCCAAATCATGGAGTGCTCTACCGTAGTTCTCCTTTATAACTATCTCTGGATCGCGGTGTACCCAGACACCCAAATATTTGAACAGGCTCAGCTGTCCAAACCAATGGATATTCTAAAGGTTGGAGGGCAAAAGCACGATGTTGATGGAACAATCACAGACTTCTCCCAATTTATCGTAAGGTCAGAAAAAAGGCCAAACCTAATGTATTCTCGCAGCACCGGTGAAAGGTTGATCTGCGGCTCACGTATGAAAAGAACCATATCGTCTGCGTACATTGAAATCCTAACCGGTCTATGATTGAAATTAAGCGCTGTCTGCCTATGACGCTGACAGATTATACAGGCAAGAGGTTCGAGTATGATAGCCAACAAAAGAGGCGACAGTGGGCATCCCTGCATGGTGCCGCGGTCTACTCGGATAGGGTCGGAGGTGAAGCCGCCTACTCTAACTCTCGCCGATGTGTCAGTGTAAAGTATTTGCAACCAGCGTAATAAAACATTAGGAAATCGCACTCTCCTAAGAATATGGAACACGTAACCCCAATCAATGGAGTCAAATGCCTTTGCGGCATCATGCATGACCGCCGCCGCTTGGAGCTCAGGATTTAAAATGTGATACATGGCGAATATTGTGCGGAGGTTATTTGAGGTGGAACGTCCCGGCACGAAACCAGACTGATCCGGTAAAACCATGATGGGAAGCAACGGTTGCAATCTAGTGAGCAATATTTTTGCCAATATTTTTGCATCAAGATTTATCAAGGATAAAGGGCGATACGATTCACACCGCTTTGGATCTTTTTTTTTTTTAAGAAGATTGATAATAAGCGCCTGCCTGAGAGATGGCAGCAGGATCCCTGAATCATGAGCTTCCGCATATACCTCTAACAGATATGGGGTGATGTCTGCGTATTGTTTATAAAATTCCGAAGTAAGCCCGTCGGGGCCGGGGGCCTTATTATTAGGTAGAGATTTAATTGCCTCCTTAATATCCGACTCCGCTATAGGCTGACTGAGGTATTCGCGATGTACATCCGCAAGCCACACACAAGCAACGTCTTCCAGATATTCAGACAGAGCAGCTTCATCACAGGCGCTGTGAGAGGCATACAGCTCGCCGTAAAAAATCTTGAACTGTTCCGCGATGTTCCGAGTCCTGTAGTGTTCCACCCCATTCCCATCCACAATCCTACTAATATGATGGTGATTAGCTCTAAATTGTAGCATCTCAGCAAGCTTCCTCCCGGGGCGGCCTGCCTCACCATAGGCTCTGGCCACATGTCGCCGCGGCTTATATCGTATCTCAGAGTCCGCTAAATCATCATACTCTTTTAATAAGGCGTGGAGTCGGTCGAGGGGGGTAGTCGCCGGGTCTGTGAGATATTGCGTTTCAAGTTCGCTTAACTGTTTTTCGAGCTTCGTCAGCTGACCCCTAAGGTCTTTTAAAATTCCCGAAGTGGTGCTAATACAAACCCCGTGGATCGTGACCTTGAATGCCTCCCACAAGATAGCCGAGCTATCTACCGTCCCAGCATTCAATTCGAAATATTGCGTGATGGCCTGTCTTATAGTGTCTTCATATAAAGGATCGAGTAATGCCTCAGCTCTGACTCTCCATGTGAAGGGAAAGTTTGTGTTAGTTGGTATTTGGATTTCTAGCAGTATTGGGTTATGATCTGAAAGTGTGCGAGGCAAATTATACACATTTGTTACCCATCCATTAGCTTCTTCATTCAATAGCCAATAGTCTAATTTGGACCAGCTTTGATGTGCAGGAGTTATGTGTGTGCCCACTCTATCTGTTGCATTGCGTAGCCTCCACGCATCGACCAAACCCAACTCTGCCATAGCATCACGCACACACTGAGCAATTTTAATTGTACGCACCCCGTGAGGATTGGACTTATCTAGGCCCGAGTCAAGGTGTGTATTAAAGTCGCCTCCCCACAATGTCGCCACCTCCGGCCATTCACGGAGCACTCCCAACAATTGTATAAAAGTATGTGGCTCGTCCACTACTGGACCATATACATTAATGAGTGTAATCAGTGTATTCCCTAACTTGCCCTGTACTAGCGCCCAGCGGCCTTCGTTATCAGTCTGCGACTGTGTTGGGAAAAAAGGTATACCCTTCTAGAACACCCCATGCGTATGTGGAAAATGAGGACGCTATCTTGTACCCCGCCCATCTATATGCAATATTGTTCTCTCTTTGCTTGCATAAGTGTGCTTCCTGTAGAAGGGCTATATGAATGTTGTGCCTATCGAGATACGCTAATACTTGTCTGACTTTTTTAGGAGTATTTAGTCCCCGAATATTCCATGTTATACAGTTGTATTTCTCACCTATTGCACCTGTTTCGTTGTACAAGTCTGCACCTAGGCACCAATGCATTCAAGCCCATCAAAAACTATGTCTATCTGTTTCCATTGTGTTCAAGACATTAACAACCCCAACATTCTGCGATATCCCTCCCCCTCCCCCACCCACTTTGGCAACCCCAATTCGCCAAAGACATTCCCTTTGGTAACTTCCCCACCCAACAAAAACTTTGTGCACCAAAGTCAAGATGGGGTATTCCCATATAGGGGGATCGTAGTAACGCGCCTCTCTCTCCCTTACTAGAGGGAGGGGGCCGCCACCGGATATACCGTTGCTGTTAAACCCGCGCCACACCCAGCAGGGACCTATAATACTTTAATCGATGTCTTAGTGCAGTCAAATATTCTTCTTCCATCAGTGGCTAACTAAGTCAACATTATAACCTTCTATTCAACAGTGTTTATTATACTATAGGAAATCCTACTCCAGCAGGTCCCTATGCAGGTCAAACTTTCGTATTCAACCATTTGCTGCAGACAACCCTCAGCTACCCTTGATCTAACGTCATTCTCTCCATATTTAGCTTTTTGCTGCCATATGGCTCGGACATCGCTAGTCTCCTAAGCCAACCATACACCCACATGCACCCCCAGAAACCTGCAACCAAGAAGAAACAAATTGAAAAAACAGATATGCAATGTTACTCATGAATGTCTGAAGTATTGCCTGGTGCCTGTTTTTTGCGCCTTAGGGTCTTTGCATAGTCCATCGCCAGCTTCGGATTGCTGAAGATTTTTGCTGCGCTATCAACTCCAATTCATATGGTACTTTCTCCTTTATTAACACTTTCTTTACACCCTGGAACTCTTTTCTCGCTTCTTGGACCGACGCTGTGAAATCTGGATAAAACGAGAGTTCATTCCTTTGATACTGCACAGTTCCTTTCTGGTGGGCCACACGTAGCACTGTGTCTCTATCTTTAAAATTTAGAAGCCGTGCAATAATGGGTCGAGGTGGAGCGCCTGGGGGCGGACGCGCCGCCAGAGATCTGAGCGTGCTCCACCGCCAGCATATTCGAAAGAGTGTCTGGACCACATACCTCCCTAAATAGAGCTTCGACGTATTCCTCTAGCCTTCCTACATTTGTTGACTTCGGCAGGCCCAGGATGCGCACATTATTGCGTCTCAAACGCGCTTCATTGTCTTCATTCTTGTCTTTGAGTGCCAGTATCTTCTCGATGTTGTTTTAGCAGCCATTTGCTGTAAACCATCTTCAGCATCCGATATCCTTTGTTCAGCCTCTCCCAGTCTTGCTGCCTGTTTATCTAATTTGGCTGACATAATATCCATGCAGCCATTCAGTGCCTCGATCTTACCGTCTATGGATTGCAGGCTGGTTTGAATTGTCACAAGGTTCTTCTCTAGCGCTGAGAGGGCCTGATCAGCCGCGCCCAACTCCGAGTCCGATGCTGCATTTTGCGCCGGTTTACCAGTCTTGAGCAATTCGAAGTTTAATCGAGGCTGCTTCTTGTCGGGCTTTCCCATTGTAGTCAATGTAGCGGTCTGCAGAATTAGCAAACTCTCAAAGCAATTGCAAAATTTAGGATCTAGATAAATGTAAACCACCAATATACCAGGCCCAGTCTGCTACAGTAGTGTATTGCACAGCCGGTCCCTTTAAACCTGAAGTGCCTTTACGTTTGAATATCTCGCACTTAAATAACAGCTCTGTGGGTGGTCATGTTCTTATAGAACTCTGCACGCCTCCACAATCACCTCTGGCCAAGTTGTTCCAGCTACAGGGCCTGCGGTGTTTTTTTGTCTTTTACCCCCAGAAGCAAGGCCCACAGTGTGCGCAGAAATCAACAACTCGCCTGCTCAAGAGCACTCCCCCACACTCCCATCAGCTGTACTGTGCTATTTGCGGAAAATCTGAAGCCTACAGCTCCAGGGGGTTACATGCAGATAGTTAAGGCTCCCACTCGAGGGTCAGCCACTGGAAGACGAGTGTGAATGGCCCTTTTCACACTGTAAAGGTCTAAGGCATGCCCCGAGGTCTCCGCCCGTAGTGACCGTCGGTTCCCGTCCTTGGAAGCCCTCACCTCCTACCACGCAGCAGTGTGCTTGTTCAGCGCCAATTGAGCCGTCGGAAGTCCCGCAGCGCACAGGAGGAATTGGATGCGGCTCCCGCAGCGCTTCAGCAACCTGTCGGATTTCGCCTCCCCTTCTTCACGGCCACATTCGTCCGCGGTCCGCCGCCATATTCTGCATCACCAGATTCCGGAGTTCGCCGCAAAGTGCAGTATTGGGACCGCCTCGACTCACTGGGAACACAGCAGATAACTGCTCTATGTATGCACTATCTTCGCCTCCCTACTGGGTGCACGGGAGGCCCTAACAATGCAGGATAATTCAAGGATTAAATCTGTGGCCGGCAGAGCTGCACTACTGTGCTGCCATCTTGCCGCGCACCAAGCCACGCCTCCTAATCGGTCAGTTTGTTAGCTTTCCAAACCAAAATGTTTGCAGTGCTCTTGTAAAGTAGGGAAGGAAGAGGATTTGAGAAGTGGCAGTGAATTGGTAGGTGAGGGAAAAGGTAAGGGTGTTTGTGACATAGATATAATACACAATATGTACAGATAGTCTTTTCCGGCCTTTTAAAGGTCACTATGTTCCCAGTTATACATTGCTCATAAGTATTTTGAATTGTAAACAGGTCTGTCATACGAGCATGTAGGTGTTCAGATAGGAAGGTCTACGTTTCGACCCCAGTAGGTTGGTGGGTGAGTAAAGTCCTCACGTCGGGGTCTTCATCAGGACAGATGAGTACCTAAAGGTAATTAATGGGGGTTCAGTATTAAGATAAAGGAGTAGTGAACATATAATAAGCAGGTAATGGTACTAGAACCTACTTGGGTAAGGAGGGACGTGCTGCGTGCGATCCTTTTTGGGCTCTCGCAGGGCTCCCAGTTATCTAAAGTTGAAAGACATACAGGTTGAGTATATATGTCAGAGTGTACAGTTCCCCAGGCATGGGGGAATACTGGAAGGGAAAAGTACTCACGTCTACAAACGTACGGGGAGTGAATCGCCCGGTAGTTTATGAATGAATCCACAGTTCTGGTGGAAAAGGTAAAGATGCGAGTCAAAAAATGTCTGCAGATCAATTGTCATTGTTATACACACAGAATAAAGGGTTTGCGGTGGCCGTAATGAGGGCTGTCTCCGTGCTGTGGTTATTGCAACAGCCTGATTGATAGCTGTCTAGGAGATGATTGAGTTATGGGAGGTCTGAAAGATGGGTATGGATGGCTTATGCAATGACTTTAGCTGAAAAAAGTAGGAGCGAGATGGGTTTATCTGAACTAACAAAAAGTCACTAGTTATGACCATTTAGTCAAAAGTGCCTGGATAAAAAAATTCACATTACTTTTGCCTAAGATGGCAGAGGCGTAGCAGCACCACAGTACAGCTCCGACCTGCTTCTCCAGGCCCTGATCTTATTGCTATGCTAAAACACCTGAATTGAACACACCAGTAGAAACTGGAGTCCCGTACGCTGCTCCCATTGAATATCTGACCCCAGAAATGCAAGAAGATGCATTATTATACTGAATGCAGAGCAAAGTCACATCCCATTTGCCTCTATCCTGGCATATTACGACGCTATCGCTTCAAAAAAAGAATTCTAAAAGCACACACAGCCTCATGTGTTTTTTTAGTACATTGTCATATATTGGTCCAGTATAAGACCGCTTTATGCATAGGTGTGTTTCTATCTCGTAGTGTGGGGGTAGGGCTCACACTACTGCATGGTCTGCAAGAGAGAGCATTTTGCAGCTCAGGACAATGGAGTCTGTGAGACCAGGGCTGCGGCTTGAAGTGAGGCAGTGCTAGTTGCGGTGCTAGCAGGTTGTGGTGCAAGCAGCGACATCATCGTTGCTGAAGTGCTGTCTTCGGTTGACAAACTGGAGTTGATGGTGCCGGTGTTGGTATGCCAAGGCTGCTGTGCGAGATGGGGCGGTGCTTCGTGTAAATTACAAGTGGTGCCCTCAAACCACGGTTCAAGTAGCCGTGTCGATGTTAACTTTGAGCGTTGTCGTCTGGGATACCAGGGCATCGGTGTGAAGCGAGCAAGTGGCGAAGTGCGGTGCCCACAGGTCATGGTGCAAGATAATTGGGGGTAGCGGGCGTTGTCGTTGGTGAGACCAGGGTTGCCGTGCGAAGTGCGGCGGTGCCCTGTGTGGTGCCTTCAGGACACGGAGCCAGCAGCGGCGTAGTTGACCGCGTCTGGTTGCTTTTCTTCTGTTGCAGCACAAAACAACAGTTTCCATTGCTGGTAGCAGATCAATTTGAAGACTTTGCTGTTCCTGAGACTTCTTGAACAGGGGGCAAGCTCTACCTCAACCCCTTGGAGAAACTCAAACAAAGAAGTTGCAGAAAGTTTAGTCCAATCCTTTCTCTGCCCAAGACAAAAGCAAGCACTGCAGGCCAACACAGCAAATTATTAGTTCCTCCTCACAGCTTCTTCAGCTCTTCTCCTTGGCAGGGCCCTTGATCTAAAAGCGTTCTTATGTCCTGGGGTCTGCGCCCCAATATTTATACCATATTTTCTCTTAGTTGCAAGGGTCTCTGAGCCGAGTCCAAACCAGTTCTGCCCTCTCTGGCCCAGCTTTACTACAGGAGGTGGAAACAGCATTGTGCAGAGGAGACCCTGCCTATTCAGGTGCTAGTGAAAACCACTCCAACCACTCTAAATGTAGACCAGGCCTATTCAGCCCAACTATGAGCCACCCAAAAGAGTCAGGACACACATCAACCCATCCCTTGTCTGCTGGTTTGTCTATTGACTGGTTTTGGAATGACAGAGGCTGAGGATGTGCATTCGCTGTAGACCGCCATAAAGAATGGTTAAGCAAGAAAATACCCACTTACTAAAAGTGGTATTTTCAAACACATAATTTAAAAATCATCTTTACTAAAAGATGTATTTTTTAATCCTGAGTTCAAGCGTACTAAACTCTATTTCTCTTCCATGTCCTATAGGAAGGTTAGGCTTGTACAATGTTACAAAGCAAATCTCATGTTAGCCTACGGAACAGATAGCCTGTCAAAATTGAAAAAATAAATTGTCAGTATTTCATTATCAGGGCATGTCACACACACCAGGACATGTCCTACCCTTCACATACACTGCACCCTGCCCATGGGGGTAGCTTGGGCCTACATAAGGTATGCATTACATGTAAGGAAAGGGAAGGTTAGGGCCTGGCACTTGGGGGCACTTGCCAGGTCGATATGACAGCAAAAATTGCAAGCAGACACTGCGTTGGCAGGTCTGAGGCACCTTTGAAAGGCTGCTTGTGTGGGTGGCACAATCAGTGCTGCAGACCCACTAGCAGCATTTGATTTTCGGGCCCTGGGCACACACAGTCCACTAAACTTAATAGTAAATGAAATAAGCCAAACATAGAAACACCAATCCATAAACACAATTTACAGTAGGAGCACTTGCACTTTAACAATGAACAGCAGTGAGAAGGTGTGCAGAGGCAATAAACCAGCAAAACGGAGTCCGGCATACCATTAAAAGCATGAGGCTAGAAAGCAAAAAGACAGGGGAAACATTCTAAAACATATCAGGACTAACACATGTCCCCACCGGCTGAAAGTAGGGAGAACTACCTTAGCACCTGGGAGTTCTCTTCATTAAGGCAGAAGAACCTGGACAGACCATCAGCACTGGTGTGTTCTGTGGCAGGGCCGTGTTCCACCGTAAAGTCCATTCCATGTAGGGCCCATTCCCTGTAGGAAGATGGACCACCTGAACAGTTTTAGGTTCTCACCCCTCATTTGCATCAACCATCTGAGAGACCTGTTGTCTGTCTGAACTCAAAAGTGAGTCCCAAACAATTAAGGTCTTAGCTTCTTGAGTGCCCAGACCTAAGCAAAAGCTTCTCACTGTATGGCATTCCAGCTCTGAGAGAGAGAGCGATAGAGAGAGCGAGAGAGAGAAAAGACAAGTCAGCTCTTGTGTTGAAGGTTTTGGGGTGATTCGTCAAGAGGAGGCAGAGAAAAAGGGGGGTCCCAAAACACATTTTCTCCATGTTAATTTCCATAGGAAACCTTAGACATGCCTACAGCCCGAACTTCTGAACAGAATTACACCAAATTTGGCAAAAAGGTAGCTCTTGGTCCAGAAAGCACTCTTTTTGTTAAATGGTGTAAATCTGTTCAGGAGTTTCTGAGAAATTTTAACATTTCTCAGATATACAAATATGGTCGTGGAGGATCTGCGGACTCTCCCGATCTCGAGCCTGTGAAGTGATTGGCTGCCAACACTTTAAACCAGGAAGTGTTGGCAGACACTTTGTGACTCGGTTGAACCAAGAAACAAGAAAAAAGCTCCCCAAAAAATTTCAAAACAAGAAAAGAGGGCAGGGTAGAAACCCCCTGACCCCCTAGGCCTGCTCAGGGGTTCCCACAAGGATGCCCAGGGCCACAAAAAGCATTTTATTTTTTACATTTTTGGCGGTAGTCCCGTAGGCTCTGCGAATCCCGCTGAAAACCTTTTAAAAAATGAAGCGCGGGCTTCTGCGCTTAGTTTCCTTTAAGCCCCCAGGTGGCCCATGTCCTGGGGGCAATATTCTAAATATATGCGGGGGCCCCATATGGGCCCCCGCAGCCCCAGGGTCTGCCACCACAACGGGGCTATGTTCATTAAATGGGGTGCTACGCGGGCCCCCCACAGCCCCGGGGACTGGCACCTCCCCAGGGTTTTTTTTTTTTTTAAAGTGTTGGGTGGGCTCCTGCCCCCTCCCAGCCCCCGGGACCACCACCTCAGTGGGGCTATATTTATTAAATTTGGGGGCCCCAGCCCCAGGGACCGCCACCTCCCTGGGTCTTCTTTTAAAAAAAAAAAAAATGGTGGGGCCTCCTACCCCCACTTGCTGCCCCAGGGACCGCCACCTCACCGGGGCTATATTCATTAAAATGGAGGGCCATGCAGAACACCACCTCCCCGGGGCTAGCTTAAAAAATAAACTGGGGGGGGGGAGGCTCGAGCCCCCCCTACACTGACTCAGGGGACACCACCTCCCTGGGGCACAAATTAATTAAATGCGGGGGTCCACTTTACTCCAGGGGACCTTGGGGGCCAAGAAGCCCTCCTGGTTCCTCCTGTAAGTCCTAAGCTACGGAATTCCTGAGAGATGGTCAGATGCCCAGAACCTTTCTCCACCACTCTGCAAACGTGACTGCTGGTTAAAAAACCTTAGAAATTCAATGAAAAAAAACACAAGTTTCAGGGACATTATAGTAAGAAATCAACATTTAAAAAAAACGTAGAAATTTGCTGAAGAAAAACAGCTTTCAGGGATGTTAGAGATGGAAATGTTAATTTAAAAAACATTAAATATTCACAGAAAAAAACAAAGGTTAGTGGGACATTCTAGTTAGTCTGACATTTCACTTGTACAAAACCAGAGAAATGCAGCCTTTTTAGTTAGCTGAGGTAACTATAATACGCGCCCCCCAATGCACTGCTTATGACCTCATATATTACATCACTCATGACATGGTCAGTGACATCACTGATGACATCCACCTGCCTTCCGCACATATGACCTGTAACAGTTGTATGACCATCTCCCCATATGGCGTATCTGGGCCACGGACCAGCCACTGCATTCTGTATTCAGCTGCATGCAATCCTACCCGAAGTAAAGCTTTCCTCAGCACTGACATGAACCTAAAAGCAGCAACTGGTGAACCACCCCAATGACTGAAATCCTCCATATCAGAATCTGAAGCGGTGCCTCTGCACCGAACGCCCCGGTATATCGAGCAAAGATGTCTAATGAGATAAGCCCTCAGGAGAACCCTGGACTCCTTCTCCCTTTGAGCTGTCTTAGACGTCCTGATATGTATCTCAACCCCATCATCCCTCATCTGCACATCGTCCTACACAAGTCACGTTTTGCCTTTCCCCCCATCAACTCAGACACGTGAAAAGCCCCCCAAAACATTCAATGCATTAGGAACGAAAATAACTCCGATATCATGGCAAACTGTTGGCAGAGCTGTCATCACTCTGTGCAACTCGTCCCACACCAGTGGCCTACAGTTTCTACCTCCATTACACGACTCTCTCGCCCAACCCTCAAGGATTCTTGTCCCCAACTAACCCACCAATGGGGCATGACCCTACAGCAACTTACCGACAAATGTAATGCCTTCCAAGTTAACCGCAATGGTAACCTGGGGCAAACCTTTCTCAGTTATGTCCATAATAAAGTGGATTACATACATCCTCAGTTCTGTGTTATTCCTCCTGTATGTCCCTCCTGCATGCCGGACTCCAAAAACTCTGACCACGCTTGCCCATACACCCTCCTGGTTGAGTTTGCTAGGAAACTGACTACCATCTATAGCAACCTCACATGCCTGTCCGCCACCAGTTGTCCGGGATCAGTGTCTTCTCCTGATCTGCAGCTGAAGCACGTCCACAGAAACTCTGCCACTGTGACGAGATAATGCATCCACAATGCCATTGTCCAAACCTGACACATGTATTGCCCTGAATGTAATGTGTCTCAGGCACCCCAGTACAAACACTCTCAGCAACTTCAAAACTTGAACATCTCTGGTGGACCACCTGTTGACTATCTGCACCACTGCCATGGTGTCAATGTTAAAAGAACAATTTTCTCTCCCCATAGTACCAGTGACATTACCAAGGGAAAAAACTCCAAAAAAGCTATGCTCCTCCATCTACCCGTCCAGTCCTCTAGTCATTGCCCCAGATTACAATGCCGTCCCCAGTACAGACCATATCCAGAGCTTCCTGCTGCGTCTGAATATATCTGGATATTCCACTCTTCCACCTGTCCCAAACCTTTCAGAGGAATATAATTGAACTGCACCAGGAAAAAAACGCCACATCCTCAAATCCTCCTTCACTCCTGCCTTCAAACAAAGCCTATGGTGAGGTAACAACCACCACACAATGCCAAGCCAAGTCTCTTTCAGAATGTCCACTCTCACTATTCTGCATGTAAAGTTAACATGCCCCAACAATACCTGGATATCCGTCCCTCTCACCTAGCCCCTGGCACACCCTTGCTTGCCCCCTCTCATGTCAGCAAAAGGTCAGGGCTGTCCAGCGGACCCTACCCACTAGTCTGTCCTGTTCCCGGCAATGTAACCCTTGGTTGCAGCCCACGGCCCGGACTCCCCCAACACTGTACAAAATATCACTGCCCCACCAAACAGTGGCCCCCAGCACCATCTGCACCACGTGCAGAGAAACCAATATGTCTCTGTCCTTAAATACTTCCCCCACTGCAGGGGGCCACCTGAGGCCCCAAATGGCCCCCACATCACAAGCCCACACCTTACCTCTCCTCTGAAATGTGGCCCGGGGTGGTGAGCAGGCCATCAATGCCACCGCCGCACCCAGGGAAGCTCATTGTGATTGCCTAGACTGGACCCCGCCTTCCACAGAGCAGCCTGTGCCAGCCGACAACAATCCTCTCGACCGGCTTCCTTCAAAAGGTGGAGTGCCTCCGCCACACGGCTATCTACTAGGCAGCTGCCCCCCAATCCAGGAGGGAAGAAATGACCCAGAAAATGAACCTTGCTCCTGATGTTACTTCCACTGTGTCCCATACTCTGCGGGCAGAACCATCGCCCCAAAAAATGAGGAGGGGGGGTCAGACCCAGTCGGCTCCCTGCCAAGCCCCTATTCACCCATAGTGCCAGTTTCTTCATACCAAAGGGCCATAATTGGGGGGCAGTGTCATGCCAGGTGAATAAAGTCAGCCGGGTCAACAAACCATCGGGGGCATTCTGAGGGACGAGAATAATCTATATGGTGTAAGCGTTGTGGGTTTTAGTATAAACAATTATCATAATTAAAATGCATAACTGTGTCAGCAGTTAAATGAAACTTGCTTCATCTGTTTGCAGCAGAAGCCCCAAATCTTTTCAAAGGGAGTCATCTCCAAGTCAGTCTCCCACTCTCCATTAGGAGAGTTTGGATTGGGAGGAAGTCATCTAGTATAATAGGTATGGCCACCCTCTGACATTTGTAGAGCTGTACATCTGTGTAAGAGGTGTAACGTCTTGTGGTTCCCTGGGGAAGTCAGCCCATTGTGTAGCTGCACCATGTCAGAAATAAGTAAAGACATCTAGCATGTTAGTCTCACCCAGGAAGCGAAACTGGTCCAAAGTAAGGGAAGTCCATCCGGAACAGCAGATCCACTGTGGAGAAATACCCAGCTGAAGCAACGTCGTACAGGTGGACTTATCCACTATGGGAGATAGGATTGGGTTATGAGACACATGTATCGCTGGGGAGTAAACTGTGGAAATATCAGCACGACCCACCAGTGTCTACATTGCCCAATGTGTTCAGCAGACCGTTTCGATATATCAACTAGGCTAGGGCAATTTAGGGGCGTATTTGTCAGGGTTTTGTGTCACCTTTTGCCTCGTGCGGGGTGCAAGGGCGATTCAAAACCTAGAATTACATTTACCAAGCCATGCAAAGCCACCTTGCATGGCCCTGCTTGACTAGGTAAATGTAGAGTAAAGCAATGCAGTGTATTCCGCAGCACACATAGAAAGCGGAAAAAGCCTCAGAGGATTGTTTTTGTGCAGCAAGGGTTGCCTTCTGCGCAAAAACAATCCTGCTTACAATGCAATCACCCTTGCACCTAGTACAAGGGTGCCCGCTTAGGCAGCAGTTTGTGCGCCAAGGCATGCAGAGATCAGGAATGCGCCAAATAATGTTAACAAATTTTGTTTAAGATGCATATAAATTGCAGGGCTCTGCACACCAGAGACAACTGCACAATCAAACCATATCAAAATAATGACATTGACTTTTTCAAATTGAATATAGAAAAGCATAGATAATAAAATAAAGATTGCCCCAACTCCTTCCCTCCCCCATCCCTCCCCTCCTGATTGCAAAAGGTCCACATAAACTTAGCCATAGCTTGTGATATTAGGGAGGTTCTGCACCTCCGGGCTCCCCCCACCCAGTACCCCTGCCCTCCAAGCATGTACATATGAGTCATCCCAAAGGGCGAGCCTCTGCTACTGACGTTGATTCCAATAGCAGGCCCTGGTAGTCCGCCCATCGTTTCCAAATCTTGTGGTGTTTGTGCGGGCACCCCTAGTGACAAAGACTGGTTGTTCCAGCCCCATTCAAAAGTCCAGCCCATTCTTCCATGCGGCCACTGAGGGGGCCCTCGGCGCCTTCCAGGCTTTGGCTGTGTCTCTCTTCGCTAGACTGAAGGAAAAATTGCATGAGGTGCTGCTTGTAAATATTGCCTCCTATTCCCTCCATAATGTGTAGCAGGGCCAGCTGCAGTGTGCGGGGGAGTTCCCACCCCAATACCTCCGATACAGGTAAACACTCCCCTCCAGAAGTGGCCTAGGGAAAGACAATGCCAGACTCTTGTGGATGAATGTACCCTCCTCTCGGCTGCATCGAAGACACATAGGAGAGATTATCAGCAGTGCCTTCCACAGATGCACTCGTGTTAAATAGACCCTGTACAGGTATTTGAACTAGACAAGGCGGAGTCACATTGCTATGGCAGCCCCCTGCGGGGCCGCCAAGGCCTCTGTCCAGTCCTCTTCCTCCATCGGGCCCACATCACCCTCCCAGTCCCACCGGAGCTTCTGTAGTGTAGGGGAGCAGTGCGTAACCAGGGATTGATAAATGTGGGAGATTTTCCGGTCTTCTAGGTCTCCCATAAAACTGTCGCCTCCAGCGGGCTACATTCCGGCAAGGACTCCAACCCATCTAAGCTAGGGGACAAGGCATGTCTAAATTTATGGTATTGATAGAACTGGGACTGTGGCATAAGGAATTCTTTCTGCAGGTCTTGAAAGGATTTGAGCGCCAGACACCTCATAACATCGCCCAGAACGGAGAGGCCTATGTTATCCCACCCTCGGAAGCCTTGCTGGGCCGCCAACTGAGTTAGGCGCCCATTATTCCAGAGGGGAGTTTCCCTGGTCAGCGTGTTACACCACCTTATTCATCTCAGCGCCTGCCTCCAAATCTGGAATACCACCCGTTTAGCCGGCGGCAGTGAGCCCCACAGAGGCGCAGAATAAAGATTTGTGTGTAGCGAGTGGTGTCCCATAAGTTGCCGCTCAACTGCGTATGCTGGGTCTTCCCTATCGCTGTACCACCACTCATTGAGCACCAGCAGATGCAAGGCTTGATAGTACGAGTAAATGTCGGACGTCGCTAGCCCCACACAATAGGTGGACAGGAAGCATGTTTGCAGAGCCACCCGCACCTTTCCCCCTCCGACAGAAACTGCCCTAGTGCTGCATTCACCTGTCGGAACCATTGGTGCGAGATCTGATATGGGTGATTCTGCAGCTGGTAAAAGAGTCGAGGAAGTGCCACGATCTTTAATATAGCTGACCTGCCATATAGTGACAGAGGCATACAGGACCAGGACTTGAGATCTTCACGTATCTGTTCCCATATCAGAACCAGGGTACGCTCCCAGGAGACTGCTGGCACATCGGACAGGAACACGCCTAGATATTTCAGTCCCCCCACCGCCAGCTGAACCGAGGAAATCCACGCGCCCACTCCCATCTGATCCCCAGAACCCATACCGTGGACTTTTTGGGATTCATATATAGTCCAGAGGTCTCCCCAAAAATCTGCATGATACGCAGTAATCGCGGCCCAGTCCTGTCAACGGCCGTGAGAAAAAAAAGAACGTCGTCTGCATATAATGCGATCCTACCTGACAGTCCTGGAGCCCATTCAAATCCCCGTACCTGAGCATCAATGTGCACCCATGCAGCCCATGGCGCCATAGCCAGGACAAATAAATAAGGAGACAGGGGATAGCCCTGCTGCATGCCAGCTTGATAGAAAAGGTGGATGAGATCGCCCCAACCTCCTGCATCGACGCTGTCAGGTCTGTGTATAAAAGCGTTATATAGGAGAGGAAGCGCGGTCCAAGGTTGAGTCTTCGCAATAATGTGAATAAATACACCCAGCGCAGGGACTCGAATGCCCTGTCCATATCAGCCAAGAGAAGCGCTGCCGGTTCCCCCACCCGCCGGATAGCCGCCATTGCCACATGCGCCCGCCTGATGTTATGTCCGGTCGCCGTCTGGGGCATGAACCCAGCCTGATCAGGGTGGACCAGGGTGGATATGTGAGGCAAAAGGTGATTGGCCAAGGTTTTGGCCAAGATTTTTCCCTCCACATTCAAGAGGGAAATAGATCGATACAAAGAATGCTGCTCCGGGGGCCTGACCGGCTCATGGAACACCACCACCTCCGCATGTCTCCAATCCGGAGGGAGTTAGCCCCACTCTCGAGCCTCCTCCACTACGGTGCGGTAGTGGGGGGGCCTACTGCAAGAAATAGTGCCTAAAGAATTCACTAGAGAACCCGTTGGGCCCCGGTGCCTTCCCGGGATTAAGTTCCCCCAAGGCCGGATGTGAGGAGGAGCCCGCCTTTACTCCGGCTATGATCACTGACCTTGATATTTCAGAGTGCTGAACATACGCAGACAGGACTTCCCCAGTGCACCAAGGGTTAACTCACCTGGACTCCTTTTCTATGCAGGAAGAGGAACGACCCGGGGAGGAAGAGGAGCCGCCGGAGTGGAGAGGAAACAATCAGAAGAGTCTCGAGAGGCGGGGCCAGCCCTTCAAAGGAGGAAGCCGGGAAACCTCAAGGCACGCGAGGCAAGGGAGCCGAAGGAGGAGAACAGGACCACAAATGGAAAGGAGATGCCTTATCCAGCGGAACGGATGACCGATGGACCAGAACCCAGCAACCGTGAGGAAGAAGAAGCGGAGCGCGACCTCTGGACGGAGGACTGGTGGACGCCCCGGAGGATGCATTCACGCTGCCGTGAGAGTTACGGCTCCCGCTGTACGTGAACCGGGGAGAGGGGCAGGAAGGTTGTTGGTAGGATGGGATTGCTTTGGATAACAATTCCCCACAAGGAACAGAAGGGGGAGGGGGAGTTTTTATTTCTGATGTGTTTGGGTGGGAGTCAAAAGTGGGAGCGTACACGCCCTTGAACGCCTGAAAGACACGCATCACATGGACAGAGTACAAGGCATGCCCAGTGTTAGCCTATGAATAGGGGGGGGGGATTTCAGAACCTCATGCCTGCACGGGAGAAGCCACTGTAGGACGATATCAATACAGTCACCTGATCTTAAGGTGGCAGAAGCTCATGTGAGCTATTTTCATTAGACTTCTTATCCTGATTTTTACACTTCCATCAACTACGTGCAATTGGGTGTTCCTCTTTTTTTAATTTTTTTACCTTGGTGACGGCCCTTTTACCTTTCTTCAACCTGTTGTTTGGGGAAAATAAATACTTACCGCATACCATCTCTTCTTTTCCGTCTGTACCCAGGGATGTTACCACCACTCGCCGGGAGGGATAAACCTACCTGGAGACAGAAGAAAGAAGATCATCAACCAACCCTGGCTTTTATTACATACCTTGTGTTGCTCCTTAATAAATTAAGCCATCATTGATCCACGCATAAGACCTCCTAGATTCTTTTTCCACCCTTCCCTCTCACAACGTGCCTAGCTCTTCGTCCGTCAGTGGTAGCTCCAACAGGTCACTAACCTCATCCGATACTGTTTTGGGCAGTGGATCAGCTATGAATTTAACTATAATGGCGGCAGGTAAGCATTCCTTGGGGGCGTATAGTTCCGCGTAGTATGTGGCGAAGCTTTCCGCAAGGGCCAGGGGATCCGTGAGCGGCTCACCCGCCGGGCCCAGGATGCCCAGCAGGGCTTGGGAATGGAATGTTCCCTCACAAAGTCAAAGCAGCATCTTGCTGTATTTGTCTCCCCATTGGTACTCTCTGTTACGCGTCGCCAGCCAGGCTTGTCGGGCCTCCTCCATCAGTAGGGGTGCATAGTTCTGTTGACCCATCAGCAATTGTCTCCTAACCTGGCCTCATTCTGTCTCCTGACTTCTACGCTCGAGTGCTTCTATGCCTGCCTCTGCTTGCAGCAGCTCTTCCTTACGCTCCCTACGCGCTGCTGTACACCAGGAAATGTCTGCCCCCTCAGTGTGGGTTTCAATGCCTCCCATAGTGTCTCGGTTCTAGTAACGGACCCCACATTAGTCACCAGGTATTGACTTCCCTCATATGTTCCTTATAGTCATCATTTTTCAGATGCCACACCGATAGGCGCCATCTGAACGGTTGTTTCCCCCGTCCTATTTGGAGCATGAGGGCTACCGGGGAGTGGTCCGATAGGCCCCGTGGGAGAATCTGTCGACACCACCCTACCGACCGCCAACCGGGGAACAAAGAGATAGTAAATTCTGGAATATGAATCTTGAACCGCCGAGAGGTAGGCGAATTCCCAGCCATCTCCATGGAAGCGCCGCAATACATAAACCCAGTCAAGCCCCGTCAATAAGGAATGCAATTTCGTGGGGCGACCACTCTCCGGACCAACCCCAGCCCTCCATCAATCCTTGGCCAGATCCATGACATCATTCCAGTCCTCTCCAATCACAGGTAGCGCATCTAGCATGTCTGTCCAAAGGGTCCTAAGCCACTCCACCAAGTTCCATATCAGCGGGGGGTGCACAGACGCTGCCCAACACTAGAGGGTCCTCTCCGATCTTGCCCCGGAGAAATATTAAGCGCCCCTGCATGTCTGTCCATTGCTTGAGATGGGTATATGGGACCCTGCGGTGTATCAGGATTGCCACCCCTGAAACCCCCTCGTAAAGCCTGAAAAACTGTTGAAACCCATAGCACTGGATAAAGCCTGAGTGGAAGAACTGTTGAAACCCATAGCGCTGGAACAGGGGGTGGGGGAATCATATCGCCCGACGCCCGAACCATGTTGTTTTTATCGATGGGCAAGAAGAATTAATGTCTGTTTTGTCCGACGGACAAGAAGACATTAAATCACGTAAATAAAACAGGCTGTGGGCACTCTGGGGCGGTTGTCATATAGCACCAGGGAGCTCAGCTTCAACAATCTATGTGGTATAGAGAATGGGCAAAAAGGATCATTCCTCCTGACGGCAAGAGAGCTGTCTCCCGTACTAACATCTGGTCCTACAAACATTGTAAAGGTATTCTGTGCTGCCTGCGAACTACAGTATAAACCAAACAGTACCTAAAGGAATGGGCGGGTACTGCAATATTTGCTATTGATTTTCCATAATATTCTGTTGGGAAGGGTGCCTAAATAACTTATAAAAGTTGATTTTTGAAGGGTGAGACCAATGCAACGGGCTTAGAGAATTTAAGAATGTTCCATTGGTTGGCCCTGAAACAAGATTCTGAAATGTCATATTATGCTCGGTCTGCCGGCCCAGTGTATATAAAATGCAACATTTCCCATTCATTCTTTTAGAACTCATTCAGGAAAGCCCCTCGTCCCAGTAAAGAATGTATAGCTCACCCCAGTGACCAAATATTTCCCAGAAAAGGACCCTCCTTATTATGAAGTGTGCCACAAGAGTGAAAGGAGCCCCCATAAGTCATTTTCACTCTTGTTATGAAGCTGGCTCTTCCCCCACTGTTTGAGGTGTTAGCGCAACCCCCCCACCCCCGAAGTTTTGGTCTAGTTGTGCCCCTTCTAATCACCATACAGAGGGGCTGCCTGGCCTACCTGGATCAGGCCTCCCATAGCTTAAGTTTTCCCTTCAGTCTGCTGTTTTTAGGTCTCGTAGCGAAAACACAGCGCGTCAGCGCTGTGTCTCGCTAGAGATCTATTGTTAGCGACTGTGCTTCCCAGGAGACAGTCCCGGCCGCGCGCATCGCCTTGGAGCTGATTTGAAACTGGAACGCGCGCTGTGGCCAGGCGCTGTCTCCTGGGAAGCTCAAGCACCACACACGCATGCGCATACACACACACAAGCGCCCATGCACGCACGCACATACATACATACAGAGACACCCCCCCCTGACACATACACACACACGTGCGCACACACACACACAAGTGCACCGAGGCCCCCCCTCCCCCGCCGTCACCGTCGCACACATACATACACACACGAGCATACACGCACACACACACACACAAGTGCACCAAGCCCCCCCAGCCTTTTGGAACTTACCTGGCCAATGTCGGGGACTCTTCTCTCAGCACGCGGCGCCCAACCTCCTGCTAGCGCGGCCCCGGGGCTCCACACCGCTCACAGGAGCCCCGGGCAGCGAGACGCATTGACTCCGCCTGCCTCCTCTTCCGGTCTGGACGTGGCCCCGCCCCCGTCACAGGCGACCGTGCCTGACTTCCGGGGCGGCCGGAATACGACGATTTCATTGAAGCGCGAGCCTCTCCAATTTGGAATTGTACCTGCATTGCGCAGAAACCTGAAATCCAAGGTTACATATTTTTTTTCTAAAACATAAAAACATCTACATGCAATGTGGATAAGCATTGAATTACTCGCTAATCTCGAATGTCTTACAGGAGAGATTGAATGTGTAGAGTGTGTAGCGAAGATTGCATTAATAGTGTTTTAAGCCACTCTGTTTTCGACGCATTTAATGTTTTATCATGTTTCGCTTCTATTATGATTTTAAATAATTGTCAATAATGATCCCCAATATGATAGAAAGACGGTTAGACGCTGCAATAAGTATTTTTTGCTTCACAACCCTTGCTAGGGCTCACAGGCCAGGACAAAGCACGTTTAAGCTATCAACTCTAATATTATAGAACCATCACTGCGCTTAGGCAACCGGCGAGGGCAACGATGGAGGCCTTTAAGAACCCCATCACCCCACGCCGTTTTCTTAAACGTCAACAGGGGAAAGGAACTGAACGAGGGACTGAGAATAGTCACGTGAAAGGGCTCTGGAGTTAACGAGACGCAAAGAGATATGTATGCAGCTTTAACATTCCTCTTCAGCCTCGTAGCGTGCTCTCTGTCAGCAAGGAGGTAACAGGAGCAGAATCAATCCCAGCCTTACCCCACCGCGAGTTAACGTCCACGGAATGGGGAATAACCCAGCAGACCCAGAATTACCGACCTTTTCCTAAAAGTGCCCCTCCTTACTGTTGGTGGGGGGGTTTACTGGTGTCATTGGCATCTGTTTTCAGCAGGTGATGGGTGCCAGCGGATGGCTGGTGTTGTTCCGGGCTCTACAGCCATGCCAGGGTCGGGAGTTTTGTCCATATCCCTAGGCCCGAGGAACTGGGTCCTTATGCCTTTGCTCACAGTCACTCTCCAGCCACGGGTTACAGACCACTGAACTGCTCTTTGTGAAACGGAGTTCAATGTTTCTGGACAAGGTAATTTGGGGGTCTGAAGCACCAGACCATTTGTTGTCCAGAGCAGTATCACCCCCCTCCACCAACTTCCCTGTATGCCCCACTAGACCATTCAAAATAAGGCCCTCATTATGGAAACATGCATTTTATAGAAGTTTCTACTATTGGAAAGTTTACCTTTTAATAGTTTCTGTCCTACTAGTACTGCCATTCAAACTGCTCCAGCTATTTCCACATTTTCGCTCAAAGAATTGCGTTCACATCCTCTTCATGGAATTCCCGCTTGGAGGGAAACCTTACATGAATGTCATGTTATTCCTATTTGTACAGTTCAAACTAGCTTATTTATAGCTTTGTGATGCATTCGTTATGAGGTAGGCCATCAAGAATCTGCAAACCTCAGAGGGTATCAGTCATTTATGTCTGCTGTTTGTTGGGGTTTGGCTGAATGAGGTTAAGAGACAGCAGGGCTTTAAGTGGGATGAAAAAACTGGGGGGTCTCTCCAAGGGGTGTGGCCAGTGTAATTAGGGACGTGGCTTTACACATCTTACGCTAAAAATCTGTGTTTAGCATAGTGTGCAGCCTGACTTGCATTTTGCTGTTTCTGTCATTGCATCCAGATATGTGATACAAGTAACATCATACCTACAAGTAAGGACTATTGGCTTTGTCAATGGTTATTAGTTGCATAAAATACATAAGCTGCAACTAATGCTTGCCTTGTTACATATAATATTAAAAAAGCTTCCAATTAAAGCCCTGGTGACCTTACCACAATGTTGCTGCTCTTGCGTTTCAGAAAGAAAAGGGAAATCCAGAAGGAAAATGACTCTTTAAAGGATTTCCCTTCCCCCACAACGCTTAGCTGCCATGACGTCATGCCATAAATTCTTCTAGTGAGAAGTGAGCAGTGTGAGCAGTGCACATCGATGTGCCTGCTGTCTTCGAAACAGGTCTCTATCGGCTATGTTTTGTGCCCTGGCGCTTTTTTCCGGACTGCAGTGACATGCTTTCAAAAAAAAGGAACCGCCTGTGCCAGGGCTCAAAACAGAGCCCGATAGAGACCCGTTTCGAGCCCCCCTTAAAAAAACTGCCGGTGCTCAGACCCCTTGAGACCCGGCCCACTTAAAGCCCTGCTAAGAAGGATATAAGGAGAGGAAATTAAGGAGAAACCTTAAGCAGTTTAGAGAAGTAATCGCACCAGATAATGGAGTGTCACACATAGATGCCACGCACCTCACAGGAGATTGCATCACGCAGTCACTTGGGCTGATCCAGTAGGTCAGAGAGCTCCCAGATTCCTTGGGCAGGTTAGTTCATTAAATGCCACCATTAAGAATTCTATAGTGGAACCCCATGTTTTGTCAAAGCACAGCAGTGTATTTGTAATACTCTTTTCCATACCTAGCCCCTCCCACATCTTGTGCAGCCAATCCAGTCAAGTCGGGACACTCTCAGCTCCCCATCTGGAAAGCAGAACCTGCTTGGCGGCCCCAGATGGCTGGCTCTCCCTCGGAAGGTTTGAGAGGATAGATTAAGGCATTCGGAATCTCTTATAGTATATGGCTTGGGATCCTAATCTGTGTCATAGGTGTTGTTTATGTCAGACAACATGGCCTCTCAAAACTGTTGAATTTTTCGGGCAATATATTGCCAATAAGCCTCACTACGGAAACTATAACCAGTCCATCACCCCTTCGGCATCAAAGAAGTCTCCAATTTTCTTACAATTAGCTTCCGGACACTTAATGTAGCAATCGCCGTCTTTAGCCGGTGGGAAGTCCGGGTGGCCTATAAAAGAGGTGAAAGGGGATGTGTGAGTGGAGAGGTGTCGGGACTCCTGCACCGTGTTCCATATTCCCACCGTAGCCTTAAGAATTGGCGAGATATATACCACAGCAGGTCGATGTTTTTTTAAGTACCCAGGGCACCTTCCAGATATGGGTTCCTGTGACTACTCAGTCAATGAAACACTAAGGTTTCCCAGAAGTGAGCCTGTACCATTCAATCATTTAACGCAGCTGGACAGCTTGGTAGTATCTTTCTAGGTGTGGGATTCCCAGATCTCCGTCCTTCTGCTGAAAGTCAAATACCAGTTTTTGGCAAAACACGAACCCAGTGAAAGTGTATGTGATAGGGACATGCAGCATTAATTAAATCCCATGGGCCATCAGGCTGTGAAAGCATCTTGGTTGCTTTAGTTTTTTGCAGGGCGTGGGTTCCCTGGCTCCTCCATCTTGGGGGCCTACCACTCGCTGTACCCAAACTATTACCCGAAGTTCCTTGTTGTTGGGGCAGAATGCAAAGACTAATTACCTTTTCACCCCAGACCGTCAACAGCTCAATGCTCATCCAGCAAGAGTAATAACAATGATTTTGGTGTAGGGCTGTAAATACCTTCTTTTGATAAAAATACAATCTCTGAATGGGCACTATTCACAAGATCCAAGCTAAAGAAGATATACTATTGTTGGCGTCTCATTCAGAACCACGCAGTCTCAACAATCACAAATCACAGTCTTCGATTAAAAAAACCTCCGTTCGGAAAAGTGCACCTTGAAGTCCATTTGGACACCACCACTGCCATGCACACACAGACCCCACCACTGCCATGCACACACGGACACCACCATAGCCATACACGGACACCACCACTGCCATGCACACACGGACACCACCACTGCCATGCACACACAGACACCACCACTGCCATGCACACACAGACACCACCACTGCCATCCGCCACATCACTCAGGGGCGCCCACATCACTCTGGGGGCACCACCACATCACTCTGGGGGCACCACCACATCACTCAGGGACACCACCACATCACTCGGGGACACCACCACATCACTCGGGGACCCCACCACATCACTCGGGGACCCCACCACATCACTCGGGGACCCCACCACATCACTCGGGGACACCACCACTTCACTCGGGGACACCACCACTTCACTCGGGGACACCACCACACCACTCTAGGTCACCACCACATCACTCAGGGGCACCACTCGTCACTCGGGGACACCACCACATCACTCGGGGGCATCACTCGGGGACACCACCACATCACTCGGGACACCACCACATCACTCGGGGACACGACCCACTTCACCCTTCCACCAACTCAATTACAATAACTTTTATTTAAGTATTAAAAAAAACGAAAAGCCATTGTTATTTGTAATATCAATACATCTAAGTCCTGTAAATACAACTCATATTGCATTACAAATGCTATAGGTGTCACATTTGCAAATGTTATAGCTATTGGCATTGTCATACACAATGCCAATAACTCAAACTTTAATGCTGCGAGACCTATTGCATTGCAAATGATTGTTTCAGAGAGCTGTGCTCCGCGCTATGGCCTGACACTTTTGTGAAAAAGAGACGACTCTGGTAACCATAAGAAGCCCTGGTACAAACGTTCACACCATCCCTGGTCACTTCTTCCCCATTCAATCCGTCCATTTTCTCTCTCGCCTTCTGTCCTCTCTCTATTATCCCTCTCTCCCTAATCTCTCTCCATCCTCTAACTCTCTCTCACCTTGTTTAAGTCTCCACTGAGCCTGCTGTAGAATAGCACCTGAGGTGCCAGGAGCGGCGGGAGGTTTGTCGCAGTGCATATGGAACCTGTTTGTATTTTAGCCCTTCAGGTGTGGCATTGGCAGGCTAGTGCAAAATGGGGACGGTCTTGCAAGGCCATGTTCGCTGGTGGCCGCCACCAGCACCCCCTGGATCCTCAACCTACAGATGCTTTCCATGGGTCCAAATTGCCAGAGGGATTGGGTCAAACTCGATGAAAGAATGGAAGGCGCTTTTCTATTGTAGTGATTATATCCTGCCTTCTTGGTTGTGGATTTACGTTATGATATTATTGTGTGTTTTGTAAACGTGGCTCTCTCTATTTTATTGAATACAGGTGGGACCGATCAGGTAACTGATGCTGTTGATAACGTACACAAAGATGTGAAGCTGATGGGATCTCAGATGCAGGACCTTCTGGCAATGGGTACGCACAGTTCTAACATAATTTCTTCAGCTCTAGAAACTTATAAAATTACTGCTTGATTAAAAGATGCCTCTTCATTAGGCCAAACATTCTCCCAACAAGGGCTTAACAGAGACTCGGTCAATTATGTACTTGAGGCCTAGTTCTTTGTGTACAAAATAGGCAGGGGTACCCTGAGGGACTTTCAACATCCGTCTTTAAAATTTGTTTTGTGCCGTCTGTAATTTATCAACCACGGTGTACCTTCAAACCTCACTGCCATACAGGACATTGGAGGTACAAAAACACTGGTATAATTTTAAAATCACCCCCATAGACCGTGTGGATATTCTGTGTGCATTATTGGCAATTGCACCCATGGATTTTTTCATATCCCTTAGCTTCCCCATCTTCATGGTTTTCCAGTTTAGTCTGGCATTGAACTAAATGCAAATGTATGAAAAAGCTGGAACCTTAGCTAGACTGTGTACCTGCCTTGTAAGTTTTTGGTCTAGTCCCTTGACTACCTAACTCCATCACAAATGATTTAGTCAAATTAGAGAACACGTCCAATCCATTCATAAAGGAGACAAACTCATCAATTAGGGCTTGCAACGCCATAGGTGTAAGCGCTATAAGGACAGCGTCATCTGCGTACAACAGAACTGCTCTCCTACCTATTCTCGGTGTATCGGTCTGTAAAGATGTCAAAGCTAATTTTAATTCATTAATATATAAAGTAAATATAAAGGGGCAAGAATACACCCTTGGCATACCCCTCTAGAGCAATTACAATTATCAGTGAGTCCCCCTTCTTTGGTGAACCGGACTGCAACTGTAGTATGGGCGTAGAAAGTCATTAAAAGATTTATGATTGTTGGCTCAACTCCTACCTCTCCAAGTAACAGCCACAATTTGTTATGATTCACTCGATCAAATGCTGCCCTAAGGTCCATAAAAGCCAAGGAAAGGGATACTGCTTTGGTGATCGTGTATTTAGAAATTAAAAGATAAAGATTCAGGCACTGGTCTACTGTTGATTTACTAATACGAAAGCCATATTGCACCTCCAAAATGATTTGATTTGTATCTGCCCACTTAGAAAGCCTATTTAATAAAACCCAACCCAGAACCTTAAGCCAGGAATCAATAAGGCGAATAGGGTGATAGCAGTAAGGATTATCCCTATCTCCCATTTGAAGATCGGGACACTAGTGGCGGTGGACCATGAAGGTGGCATGGCTGCAGATACTGCACATTTATTACCTGAGTCAGGAACGGAGACCACACGTCAATATTGTTCCGATACAGATCCGGAGAGATTCCATCGGGTCCTGGGGCCTTATTTTAGGGCAATCCCTCAATTCCTATCCTGACCTCATCAAGGAGGAAGTTAATAGGTACCTCGCAGGGCAAGGGCTGTAATTCATTAATGACTCCCTCTCCATGACCATAGTTGTAAACAGCCTGTAAGTGAGCCTTCCATTGGTCAGAGGTAATATGGTGACATAAATTCGGCTTGTCCGGTTCAGAGAAAAAAGAACTGTTAATAACCTTCCAGAAAAGAGTGCTATCTTTTAGATCGTTTGCTTGTATCAATTCATCTCAAGCTTTTCTTTGTATCAGGCACCTCCATTCCTTGATGGCCCTTGTATAATTACTCTGACAATTAACCACCCAGGATCTGGGGTCTGTTTTAGGGCAAACTTAAGGTTCCTAAGCACCTTGGAGCACTCGCTGTCAAACCATCTCAGATTTTCCGAGCAGGTGAAAGGTACTTGGACTGTTAGCAAACTTGCAAATGACTCGGCGATAACAATAAATGATCTAACTATTTCTTCCTCTAAGGATGACATATCTAAACACTTTAAAGTCTCCTGTTGCTGCAATTTAAAAAGAGAATGAATAAAAGCACTAGTATGTACCTGTGACCACCACAGGTGCCTCCCCTGATCTATTGCTGATAGTGCACCCGCATTTCTACCACCTAGAACGATCTGGATGCCCTGTACTGGAGCACAAGATTCAAACGGGTTTGGTCACTGAAGGTACTATGTAGAATTGTAAAGAGATATGAGACGACCCAAGGGTGGTGAGACAAAAATAAAGTTGATGATTGTAGCCGATCCCTTCCCGTTATAAGATGGCAGCTGGTCACAGTTTGAGAGGTTAGGTACCTTATCTAGCATGAATATTTGACCATGAGTGTTTAAAAGTGCATTTAGTTCCCGGCCATCTGGGGAATGCTCCATGTGCCGATCGTCTGGGAACATGCATATGAGAAGGTCTTGTGAGATTTGTCCAATGTTTGGGCAGAAGTGACAATTAAAGTCTCCTAGCAACATAAGATTCTCCTGAGGGAGATCATCGCCCGGTAGCATTACCAGGAGGCCCGTAACTCCGACAGACTAAAAGGGCCCTGCTTTTTTAAGTTTTGCCTAGCGATGCAGCGCCTTGCGCTGCTCGCTAGCAAGACTTATTGTCGCTGTGTAGCTAGCGAAGTGGGACATGAGATGTGCACGAGCTTAAAAACCAATTGCAAACAATGGTTGTGACCGCGCGCTTTAGGAGACACACGCTGTCGATGTGCGCGCTTTAGAAGACACGCACTATGAGCGCGCGCGTCTCTTCTCGCGCTCTCCCATACTTTCAGTTTCACGCGTGTGTCTCCTAAGGCGCGAGGTCACAGCCATTGCAAAGTGTTTGGTGCGCTCGTCAGCAGGACCGAGCGTGCAGCAAGGCAATCTCGGCTTTTACGAGGACGGGCGGGCGGATGGGGGACGTGCTGCCTGGTTAATGGGTGCTCGGGGAGACGTCTTATTCCATGGACGGGCGAGGCCTTCTGCAGCTCCGGAGGAAGAGCCGGGAACCACTGGCATTGTTTCACCCGGATCAGCGATAAAGTAAGTTACCATGTTGAGTATGCTAATGAAACCCATGCAGCTATTTCTGTAAATACATTTGAACTGAATCTCTTGGTGCCTTTCAATGTAATGTATGTTCCCTGTTGGATACAAAAATGTGGGTATATCTATCATTTGCTGATATCTTCCCTGTGGTGTTATTTGATTGTCGGTGTCAACATTGGACATCATACTTTGCTTTCTAGTGGACTCAGTGGCCGGGAAACACTTTCAGTAAACAGCCTCATGATTTTAACCGTGGCATGCCACTTCATCAACCTACCATTGCAAATGCTTCTTTATGTCTCTCAACGAGAGTCCATTTACTACATTTCTGCAAACCCAAAACACGGAAGACCGCGAGGACAGTACATGGTGAATGAAGAGTAAATGAGCAAGGGGGCTCCCTCTGGGTAAGGGTACTCAACATGCGGTCCCACCACACACAAATTGTTAAAGAGCTTCTGCAGTAACCCAACAGCATCACATTGTTACTTACTGTGTTGCTTCTGGAGTTGAAATGCTGGAACGCGAAGGTGCCAAACACGAACCCGGAGACCACAACGCCGGTGGTCTCCCCGTCCGTCATCCTTCAGCGGCTATGGAAGACCTGGGTGCTCTGCCTGTTCATCCTTCTACGGTTTCCCCCATGCGGCTATCTTTCGGGGTCCCCCGTCCGGCTGTGGAAGAGGTGCACTGGCACTCGCAGGTCGCACCAGTCCTCCTAGGGGCGGGCAAGTCAGAGCAGCAGGACGGTGCCTAACAGACAAATGGCAGCAGAAGCGCTCACCAGGACGCTTGCAATACGGAAGGATCAGGGCTTTAAGTGGGATGAAAAAACTGGGGGGAGGTGGATGCCCACCCGGGGCACTAACCAAACAACACATTGGGGATTGCAGGGAGAGCTCAAGGGCCCCAGCTGGATCCCCGCATGGTGCAGGACCCGGCAGTGCTCCCACCCGGAGGGAGCAGCTATTTATGCTGCCCATCCGGTTGCTAGCAATATCTGTTCTCCCGCCTGGTTCTTGCATCAGTGTGGCAATGAAACGTATCACAAGTCTGCTCCCAGCTGGCAGGAGTATTTTTTAAATCTTTCTCCTACTGGGAGAAGACTTAGTGTTAGTTCTTCCTTGGTGGGAGATTTAAAAATGCTCCCCCCAGGCAGGAGCAAACACAGGCAGGGAAACTACTGTGTCCCATGGATGGGCTCCCCTGGACACAGTAAGTGAGCCTGGGCCATGAAAGGCTCAGGGAGGGGGGCTGCGCGGAACCCCCTCCCTTCTAATTTAACTTTCGGCCCTGGGGGAAGGGTGTAGGAAGCTGGCTCTGTATATACTATCCCAAAGTAATATATAGTGTGTACAGAGTCAAGTGGATCCACAAAGCTTTAAAGAGGTTAACGTAGATTATACTAATGCTCTCTTTTGGGATAGTGTTGGTGAACAGTTAGGCTTATCAGAGGGCAGTGCTAAGCATTTGTTATATATACACAGGCCAGAAATGATTACACTCACTCAATGACTGAATCCAAGACCAATTGTTTCTAAAACCTTTACTTTGTGTATGTTTATTTCGTAGAACCAAAGATACTTTGTTGCAGTTAAATAAGTTTTGCAATATCACTGTTGTTCAACACACGAACATTAAGCTTGTTCAGGTAGGCAAGCCATCGGAATGTTGCTTATCCTAGACCTTCCTTCCCCTTCTTCTACCCAATATTCAAAGATGCGATAATTTCTTGCATGTTTTTTCAAAATGCTTTTTTGAGTCTCATGATATTGAATTCTATGGTTGACAATTTGATTTCTGCTTTTAACAGTCTGTCTGCCATTTTTCTCTGGTTTGCGCACTGCAAGTTTACATCAATAGCTGCTCTGTCAAATTTTGTCTCCTGGGCTATACAAGTATCTTGCATTGCCAACAGTTCTGCGACAGAATATTCACTGGTAGTATTCTTCATTTTCCAGTCTCATATGATTCCCTGTGAGGTTCTTTAAGCATGGAGGCCATTGTGCGGTTTGATGTAAGCTTCCCAATCTTCATCAATTGTGTGTTTTGGGCCTGTGTAGACATATGGTGTACTTCACGTATGTCCCTTTTTTCCCTTTCTAGTGATACCCAAGTTGTTGGGGATCCTGAGTTCTATCATCTTTAGGAACGAGTGTTTAATTTCTGTGGTCCCAATATCTATAGTCTGTACGTGCTGAACTGCACGAGTTCTGTATACCACTCTGGTGCATTTATTCTCCTGTCCTGCATCACCTTACATGGTATTCTGCTCAGGTTGGGGCAACACTCTACAGGAGGTTCAGCCATTAACTGATTTTAAGCTGTTTTCGTTGCTTGTCAGGTGTACCTTTCCCAAGTACCAATCAATACTTCCACCAATAAGTTCAAAATCACTTGTTACCTCATATATCTCTCTATTTTCTGGATTTTAAGTGTCTTAAATAGTCCCTGGCTCTCTCACCTCTCTTCCAGGAACAGTATGTGGCACTTCCTCTCATGGAACCAATCTTTCTGGGCTCCTACATTGATCTCTGCCTCTCAGCGGGGTGAGCAAAGAATGTTCCGCCTCAACTCACCTCTGTGTACCCCACAAAGGTCAAATTGCAGCATTGTGTCAGTCAGCAAGATGGTGTGGGTTAACCCAATGCATGCAGATCCATTGTTCTCTTGGAATGGCCCTGCTGGCTCCTCTAAGGTGTGTTGGGTTTCCTCACAGATCTTTTCTCCCACTTCTTCTAGCTGCCCGGTCTCCTCGCAGATGACTGGGATTTCCTTTCTGGGCCCAGACAGACACTGACCTTCATTGATGTACTCATTGACGTGGAACTATACTATCAGCTCTCCTACTGGACACTGTCAGTTCAATATATTGGGGCAACAAATGCAAAGAAGTCAAATATCCCGTGGATTTATGGGATTGACAGGTGGGGGATGCTAGATTTGTATCCTGTTAGCCTTTTAGTTGGCTACGCCCACATTTGTATCATCAACTTACTGAAGGTTGTTCATGTTTCTTCTGCCAACTTTGAATTCACATCCTTTTTTCAGAACAATATCTCTTTACATATTTTGCATATATGATCTATAAAGGGTGAAATAATGCACCCTTCTCTAACCCTTTTGCTAAACTGGAGTCGGTCTGTTTCACAATATACTACATGCAGTAATGCAGCATGGCACAAATCCCATACATAGATCTGCATTTAGGAATATGCTCTTTATTACACCATAAACATTGCATTTGGTGTGCGAATTATGGCTTGTATGGATGATGTGCAAGTTATGGTTTTTACTCCTAATCATAACTTGTACACTTGTGGTTTATCGTTTTTAATTTGTAACCATAACGGCACATTACTGTCCTATGTTTTTTTGGTAACTTTCTGAGGTTGAGGTGTTATAACTATATCTAACCTTAACTCCACTTTAACTTGAGTCCATTTCAGTTACTTTTTTGTAGTTTTTTGATCATATACCACACCCAAGAGTTTGCTGCGTTCTATATGCTGTGAGAAGCGAACCGCCGCTGCACAGGGCCTTTGGCCGGGAGTAGCAAGAGATTTGCTGCAGTGCATAAGCCAAATCCTTTATGGGCAGCCAACACCCACGGAGAACTACCTTCGGCCTTGGGTAGCATGGTTAGCCACATGGCCAGGTACTTCCCCAACACTCTGCGGTTGACCAACCCCCTTCTGCACACAGCTTTCTTTGTTGGCTGCAAGGTCCTGTGCCTAATCCTCCACAGGTGACGAGTCCCCACTGTGCCCGTTTTTTAGGTTGGGTACACAGCTTGCCTCTAACCATGCCCTGCGCTTCCGTAGGAAGTCCTGACCCACTGCGCATGTCCTTTGGTGGTGCGTAGTGGGATTTAGCTGCAGAATAAATCCTGTACACAACCCTCTACAAATGACAATGCCCCGCCGCCCATGGCCTTCGGCCCATGGCCTTCGCCTGTGCACAGTGGGGTTGGCATCTGTCCTGGACCTACTCCCTGCCCTGAGCAGGTGTTGGCCACAAGTCCTAGCCTTTGGCGAGAGCCTGTCCCAACCTTCCAGAGGCCGCTGTAAGGCCTGGACTGTTGCGATGCCCTCCACCACACCGCCGCATGCAACCAACCCCACTGGTGGCTATAGACGTGGACTCTGTACTTTTTTTGCATTTTTCTCCAGGATTTTCGAATACTAAGAGTGATTATTAATATTGGCCGATTCCTGGGAGTTCCTATTTTAGACGAGAAGGCACGTTCTATGCAACAACAAAAAACAAGCATTTACAATGCAATGGTTTCGCCTTTGGAAAAGTTAGAGCTATTGGCATTGTAAATGACAAAATTTGTATTTATGTGTTGGTTTTGAAAACATATAAATAAATGGCATTGTCATTTACATTGCCATTAGCTTAATCTCTGCAGTCCCTAGCACTCCATAGCACTCCCTAGTCACTCTGCACTCCCTAGCACTCCCTAGTCACTCTACACTCCCTAGCACTCCCTAGTCACTCTGCACTCCCTAGCCCTCCCTAGTCACTCTGCACTCCCTAGCACTCTGCACTCCCTAGTCACTCTGCACTCCCTAGCAATCCCTAGTCACTCTGCACTCCCTAGTCGCTCTGCACTCCCTAGCACTCTGCACTCCCTAGCACTCCCTAGTCACTCTGCACTCCCTAGCACTCCCTAGTCACTTTGCACTCCCTAGCATTCTGCAGTCACTCTGCACTCCCTAGCAGCACTCCCTAGCACTCTGCAGTCACTCTGCACTCCCTAGCACTCCCTAGCACCCTGCAGTCACTCTGCACTCCCTAGCACTCCCTAGCACTATCTAGCAGTTGGGTACAGGTGCTTTCAGTCGGCTATGGTGAGGTGTCTGTCAGATTTCACTTGGGATTTTTGCATGCATACACAGACAAAAACACAAATTCTCATCTCAGTTTTAAAAGCCCTAAAATGATTTGGTTATTTTACAAAATATTATTTCCCCTTACTTAGTCCCCCTACAGACCCGCATCCATCTCTCTTTCCACTGCCCCTAATGCCCCTCTTTGAGTCCTGCCATCATGTAATATATTTTAACATTATATGCCAGCGTGATTATGGGGAAATCTGAAGCTCACCCATTCCCCCTAATCTTACTAATCAAGCAACACCTCTGTCAATGAAGGCTAACATGTGGTTCACACAAAAATAACCAAGCAAGAATTACTACTCTGAGGCAGAGCTAAAGTGCGTTCTATATACATTTTAGTGAATTTGTAACAAAAGGTCTGTAAAACAAAGAGATGTGTCTTTGACCAGACCAAAAACATGATACTCATGGCACCTTGTTGTTTTGTCCACTAGAAGATAGAAAGATTTTAAAAATGCCAATAAGGAGGGGGATTGCTTGTGTGGTTATGGAGCATAGATTGAGATGCAGTCGTACTAGCGGACACTCTTTCCTCTAGCAGAGGCAGCAAGCGGTTCAGGTGGTGCATACTACGATATGGTGCGTTGCTTTAGGTTGTGCCGCAGGTGAAGAGGCTGAGGCACGGGTCCCAGAGGTTCTCACCTAACTACCCTTTTGCGTATTTCATCGGTCAGACATTTCCTTCCTTGCATAAAGGCCTCTTACTAGGTTACCGCACGAAGCCTGCGGAATACAAGATGTAGAGCAGGGATTTAAGTGTGATGAAAAACTGGGGAGTATCTCAAAGGGGCGTGGCCTATGGAATTAAAGGCGCGGCTTAAACACCCCTAAACTAAAAATCTGTGCTTAGCATAATGTGCCGCTGGACTGATACTTTGCTGTTTCGGTCATTGCATGCAGATATCAAGATACAACAAGTAACATTACACATAACAAACCAGGACTATTGGCGTTGCCACTGATTTTTAGTTTTATAAAACAAGCATCAACTATGGCTTCGTTGTAAACAGTACTGAGAACGCTTCCCTTCTGAAATGATGAGGCAGTGAAAGAACTAAAACAAGTCTCTTTGAAGTGACCTCGAAGGCAATGAAGGGTGGCACTGTTGCAGAGTTAATATTATTTTCACCCTAAGGGTGAGGGCAAAAATTAAGAGCCCGATAGGAACCCGTCTCGGCACCTGCTTTTTAAAACTGCCGTGTTGAGCCCTGGCAGGACCCGGCACAGCTTTGGTGTGGCGACAATCGCTGAAAGACCACAGCACACCGTGTCTTTAATGCCGTGGCAATCCCCATATGGCCCCTTCATGGGCAGAGGACGACAGAAAACCACGAATGAGGGGACGCAATGCGGGAGAAACTGGGGTTAGTACTCGCGAGGCGGGGCTCTCCAGCCAGACAAAAGGTATGATAGGGTTAAGTTAAACACAAGGACAGACGAGCCGTAGATGGAAATAGTCCTATTGCAAACAATACTCTTCACGCACATTTTCCCTCCTAATGAAACGCAGCTCTCTTTACTATGTTGGCGCGTGACAGCACCCATTACCACATGCACACACATGAACTCGAGCTCGTCTCTCTTCACAGTCCCCCGAGATCCACTGCCCCCGTCAGCCGTTACAGGCCTATGAACAAAAGAAAAACCAAACACATACCGCAAAGAGTGCAGCGGGAACGAAGAATAGAAGCCGGGAATTAGGGTTTTCACTACGGCGAGGGTGACTGAGGAACGAAACGCAGCTCTCTTTACTATGCTGGCACGTGACAGCACCCGTTACCACATGCACACAGATGAACTTGAGCTCGTCTCTCTTCACAGTCCTCTGAGCTCCGCTGCCCCCGTCCGCCGTTTCAGGCCTATGAACAACAACAAAAACAAGCGTTTACAATGTCGGAGACACGGACAGCAGGAGGGGGGGTGAGAACGGGCACACGGACAGCGGGAGGAGGCGTGGGGGCGGGAACGGGCACACATGGACAGCCGGAGGGGGGTCGGTAACGGGCACACGGACAGCGGGAGGGGGGTGCGGGGGAAGACAGGACAGCAAGCACTCACCAAGGACGACTTCTTCCGGCGGCGGTCGGCGGAATGACCCAAAAAAAACTCCCCCAAAAAAAAAACGCGCCCACAGCCGCATGACGTAGCGAAAAGCCTAAAAATCGCCGGAACGCCCACGAATCTGCTCGCAGAATGACGAGCAGATCTCTCTTCCAATGGCTAGCCTCCATTTATGGAGCTAGCCAATGGAAAGAGAGGGCGGAACAAAGCCACACAGTGTAAGTCATTAGATTTCGCCTGCGCGAAAGGCTGCTTGCGCAGCTTTCGACAGGCGAAACCTAAAAAGGCACAAAAACACAAGTGCTGAAAACAGCAGCTGCTCGCAGTTTGGTCATTTGCGTTGTTCCTCTGCACTTGTTCTAAATCTTTGTATCAAACGACGCAGAATTATGCTGTGTGACATAATAGCATAATTTAGGAATTATGCATAACAACAATAACACAAAATTACTGAAATTCCACAAGATTACACTGGCAAGGGGTTTTGGCTGAAGTCCGAACACCTGAAATGCAGTGTTCTTGCCGCATTTGGCAAAGGAGCTATGCAACTCAGTTGGGCACAGCAGCTGAGAAAACCTCTGGCTGACTATCTCTTTTGTCCCAAAGCCAAAAGAGAGATGGGCCTGTGCTTTAGCACCAAGAATAACACATTTTTCTGCCTTGAGAAATTAGGCAACATTCTGGCTCTCCTCTCGTGAATGGCATTCCTATATGTGTGTTGTGTAAAGTGCACACAGTACTTTTAAAATCTAGCCTGTTAACATCTTCATCGGTTTGCCTGCCTCGTATTTCCTCAAATTATACATCATTATACATAACCAGTCCTACAGAAAATGGGATTTTGACCAGCTTTGCTTTGCTTGTTTGTTAACTTGACTGTCAGTTAAAATGTGGGTCTGCCTGATGGATACCATTGATGGAAAGTGGGAATAGTAATAAGCCACTGGCATTCTTATCAGTGTAAGATTCATCTACGTTTTGTGTGGAACTATCTGTTGTTATGTTTCTTGTCTGCCTTATGCTTGCAGTTTGTAGCTCGATGGATTTAGGCCCAGATCTCTGTACTGGGGTGAATGTATGACATTGTTCTGCATTCTGTCCATCAACTGTGGTTTTTGCATTGGTCACCCCGAGTGGGATGGGTATGCTCAGACGTGAGTCCCATGCTCTCCACACCACTGGATTCAAGCAAGCCGGGCTGAAGACGGCTGGAATGCCAGAAACCGGTCTCGGAAGCTTGTTTCCGGTCCAGGCAAGGCATGGCTTGGCAGTTAGGGCTGGACTGTTACCATGAGGCACAGGGTCAGACTGATTTGCATATGGCCATGTCTGAACTGGGGTGGTGTGGAGTGCAAAAAACCGATGGATTTAGGCCCAGATCTCTGTACTGGGGTGAATGTATGACATTGTTCTGCATTCTGTCCATCAACTGTTGTTTTTGCATTTGTCACCCCGAGTGGGATGGGTATGCTCAGACGTGAGTCCCATGCTCTCCACACCACTGGATTCAAGCAAGCGGGGCTGAAGACGGCTGGAATGCCAGAAACCGCTCTCGGAAGCTTGTTTACAGTCCAGGGAAGGCATGGCTTGGCAGTTCTGGCTAGACTGTTCCCATGAGGCACAGGGTCAGACTGATTTGCATATGGCCATGCCTGAACTGGGGTGGTGTGGAGTGCAAAAAAACGATGGATTTAGGCCCAGATCTCTGTACTGGGGTGAATGTATGACATTGTTCTGCATTCTGTCCATCAACTGTGGTTTTTGCATTTGTCACCCCCGAGTGGGATGGGTATGCTCAGACGTGAGTCCCATGCTCTCCACACCACTGGATTCAAGCAAGCCGGGCTGAAGACGGCTGGAATGCCAGAAACCGGTCTCTGAAGCTTGTTTCCGGTCCAGGGAAGGCATGGCTTGGCGGTTCGGGCTGGACTGTTCCCATGAGGCACAGGGTCGGACTGATTTGCATATGGCCCTGTCTGAACTGGGGTGGTGTGGAGTCCAAAAAAATGATGGATTTAGGCCCAGATCTCTGTACTGGGGTGAATGTATGACATTGTTCTGCATTCTGCCCATCAACTGTGGTTTTTGCATTTGTCACCCCGAGTGGGATGGGTATGCTCAGACGTGAGTCCCATGCTCTCCACACCACTGGATTCAAGCAAGCCGGGCTGAAGACGGCTGGAATGCCGGAAACCGGTCTCTGAAGCTTGTTTCCGGTCCAGGGAAGGCATGGCTGGGCAGTTCGGGCTGGACTGTTACCATGAGGCACAGGGTCAGACTGATTTGCATATGGCAATGTCTGAACTGGGGTGGTGTGGAGTGCAAAAAAACGATGGATTTAGGCCCAGATCTCTGTACTGGGGTGAATGTATGACATTGTTCTGCATTCTGTCCATCAACTGTGGTTTTTGCATTTGTCACCCCGAGTGGGATGGGTATGCTCAGACGTGAGTCCCATGCTCTCCACACCACTGGATTCAAGCAAGCCGGGCTGAAGACGGCTGGAATGCCAGAAACCGGTCTCAGAAGCTTGTTTCCGGTCAAGGGAAGGCATGGCTTGGCAGTTCGGGCTAGACTGTTCCCATGAGGCACAGGGTCAGACTGATTTGCATATGGCCATGTCTGATCTGGGGTGGTGTGGAGTGCAAAAAAACGATGGATTTAGGCCCAGATCTCTGTACTGGGGTGAATGTATGACATTGTTCTGCCTTCTGTCCATCAACTGTGGTTTTTAGGTCGAGGTAATATCCGGTCTGCCGAAGGCAGAACCGGATGTACCGAGATTTAATGTTTTTTAGTGTGAACTATTTGTCCCGCCTCTGTTTTTGCCTCTCTCCCATTGGCTGGCTTCCTAAACGGAGGCCAGCCTTTGGAGGAGAGAGCTGTCCCTCCGAATAGGCTCCGTCCTTTTCGGATTTGGAGGTGTGTTTGGTGTTCTTCTTTCCTCTTTTAGGCCACGCCCATTCTGAGAACACCGAACACGCCCCCAATCTGAAAAAATCTGGAAGCTTGATGCCGTAATTTTGCTGCTGGTAAGGTTGAGGTAGGCTGCTCTCGCTCGCTTTCCTCGTTCCCGCTCCCTCCCGCTGTCCGTGTCCCGCCCGCACAGGATCTCAGCGTCGCAGCTGGTATCTACCTTCCCGCCCCCTCCCGCTGTCCGTGTCCCGCCCGGTTCCGACAGTGCTCTTGGCCCGAGGGCTGCGGCGCTCAGGAGGAGTTCTCTGGTACGTTTGTCACACACAAGCATATATTTTTGAGCATCTGTTTATTTTGTTCATATTGTTTTGTTGCCGCTGTACAGTGATGCGACGCCGCATGTAAACACAGTCCGCTGCCGCCCACAGTGTAGACACACGTGCAGTCTTAACCGCCATTCACCCCGCAAAAACAGAACCGCGCCCACTGCTTTGTTGATACCTTAGGTCAGTGTTTACAATCCTGCGCCTTGTTTCCTCTGTGTTAGCTTGTTTTGCTATGTCCGTCCGATCGCAATGAAGGACAGTTATTTCTCTAATAAAATGGTTCAGTAGCTGTCACGAGCATCATGAATGCTATGTGTACAATGGATCTGATGCACGTGCACCCTACCTTCCAGAGTGTGCGCATCGGCACGTCCTGCAACCTTTGGCCATTTCAAAAAGGAGATTTCGCATCAAGCGGTAGAAACTGATGCATCCATTGGAATTATGGACGTGGCCAAGAAATAGGCAAAGAGAAGTTATCTACATTGTATTGCAGGATCCGGTGACTGGTCACTTGGAAAAACACCACATGCAGCTATCTGCCATGAGCAGTGCGCAGGCATGAAGACGCAGTATCACACTTCTTGAGCAAATACACATTCACGCGTGCACTAAGAGGACTATTCTGGTGGACGTACTTACATTCTGTAATGTTGATTACCATTCCGGGGAAGCCTACACTTGCTCGCCCTGGTTGCTGCATTTGCTGCGGAGGGGGCTCTTACGCCACTGGTTCCTCCACCTCTTTACAAGGAAGGAGTTATGATGAATGACTTCCTAATAAGAGCACAGCATTGCAGTTGGAGCGTTAGAACCGCCTCACCCCCTGTTCCTCGTTTTGCTCGTTTTTCGTCCCCCCACCCCCCTGTCCCTCGTCCCGCTCGCTTGTCTGCCCCCCACCCCCCTGTTCCTCGTTGTGCTAGTTTTTCGTCCCCCCCACCCCCCTGTCCCTTGTCCCGCTCGCTTGTCTGCTCCCCCACCCCCTGTTCCTCGTTGTGCTCGTTTTTCATCCCCCCCACCCCCCTGTCCCTCGTCCCGCTCGCTTTTCTGCCCCCCCCCCCCCATCCCCCTGTTCCTCGTTGTGTGGACAAACCACCTGGTGCACAGGAGGGAATTACAAGACATTTGCTAGAGGAGGAATAGAGTACATATTTAAACCGTTTTACCTTTGAAACTCCTATGAATATTGACGTTAAGTGGATATAGTTGGTGTAGTCTAGATCATTTGTGCATTACTGAACAAAATGAATATATGTCATTTTCACCTTCTTTTCCGCATAGTTCTTACTCCACTGCCCCAAATTTTACCTTTTACCTCACACCACCATCACAAAGCGTGCACATAGTTTTCCCAGTATTTGTTGGAGAGCTGTCGTTTAGGACATAACTTCGGCATGTTTCAAGACCTTCCCTTCCACTCCCCCGTTGATTGCTGGGTGCTGCTTGTACAGATTTGTAGGGAGTGAAGACGTAGTACTAGCACTACAATTTCCGAGAAAATGCTTCAAGAAGGAGAATTGGGTCGTTTGAAAAGAAGGCTCTGCTTTTTCTTTAGTTTGGGGCTTAATGTGCTTCGATGCCTTGAGAGGTGTATAAAGCGCTTTATAGATCCAACAGCGTTATAGTTCATCACAGTTACGCCTCGTGGGGACGAACAGGTCTCATGTTTTGAACTTTATGGGTGTTTGGGTAGACTAGTTAACTATTGTCGCTTGGAGCCGTCCCTAGCGGGGTTACAGCCAAGCCCCCTCATAGAGGTGGGCGAGCAACTGAAGGCTTGAGCAGAAGCCCGGCTGTGGCTCGGACCTCGTCCTCGTGGACCCTCGAGTCTAAAACGAGCAGAGCCTTCGTCTGCCTTCCGCGCCCCTTTCGTGCCCCTTTCGTGCACTATGACCTCTTTCTCCTGTGAGTAGCAGAGGAAGTGGGCGTTGAAGTGACCGGCTCCATCTGGCCTCAGGCCCAGTAAGTAAAACCTACATTGAAACGGGTTTCAGGCCCTATTTCATTTAATTGACTTTACTGGCAAAAAACACTGACCGATTTCTGAACAATTTGTATAAAAACGTTAAAGGAATACATGTCCGTGATACCGGTTGAGGGGCACTATTAGATACAATTCAATGCAATACACTATTAGGATCACAAAATGTCAGCTTCCATGTTTGAGCCTCGCCTCTTTCAGACCCCGCCTTTCTATACTTACACAATTAACATTCAAACCCCTCGTCGCTGCCCTCTTCTCCGATACGATGATGTGAGAGTGGCCAGTGGAGGAGAGCAGGGTCGAACTGGCCAATAGAGTCATCAGGCACGGCCCGATAGGCAGGTCTAACAGGTCAGTGTGATAAAGCTAAATAACAATGCCATTTATTTATGATTTAGAAAAAGAAATAAAAAAATCATAAGCAATGCCAATAGCTCTACCTTTAATGCTGCCGAGACCATTGCATTGTAAATGCTTGTTGCATTTGTCACCCCAAGTGGGATGGGTATGCTCAGACGTGAGTCCCATGCTTTCCACACCACTGGATTCAAGCAAGCCGGGCTGAAGATGGCTGGAATGCCAGAAACCGGTATCGGAAGCTTGTTTCCGGTCAAGGGAAGGCATGGCTTGGCAGTTTGGGCTGGACTGTTCCCATGAGGCACAGGGTCAGACTGATTTGCATATGGCCATGTCTGAACTGGGGTGGTGTGGAGTGCAAACAAATGATGGATTTAGGCCCAGATCTCTGTACTGGGGTGAACGTATGACATTGTTCTGCATTCTTTCCATCAACTGTGGTTTTTGCATTTGAGAAATTGGGCAACATTCTTGCTCTCCTCTCGTGAATGGCATTCCTATATGTGTGTTGTGTAAAGTGCACACAGTACTTTTAAAATCTAGCCTAGTAACATCTTCATCGGTTTGCCAGCCTCGTATTTCCTCAAATTATACATCATTATACATAACCAGACCTACAGAAAATGGGATTTTGGTCAGCTTTGCTTTGCTTGTTTGTTGGTTTGATTGTCAGTTAAAATGTGGGTATGCCTGATGGATACCATTTTTTTTTTTTAAATCTCTTTAATTGCATCAGATTGGACCATATAAGCATACAATCACATGTTGTGTAAATTACATCGAAAACTTCATTAGCAATAATACAAAATGAGCATCTGCAAGACGTGACCAATGATATGACAAATGGTGTAACACATTCTAGAAACCTCATTTTCCTTTTTCTAGTTCTGTATGTGAATCTCACACATGCGAGGATGATGCAAAGAGATATACATAATTCAAAACACATCAAAAAGAAAAATGCCAGCGAGAGAGAGAGAGAGCGACAATCAACACATCAATCATGACTAAGGTGGTAATAGCGGCTGCATAGGCAATCGTGGGATGCTGGTGTGATATATGGGTAAATGTAAGTAGAACAATCTTGGCATTCGAGGTCTAGTAAGTAAACAAACAGGGAACCACACCCCCCTTCTCCAGGCATCGTCAACAATGGAATCTGCAGTACCCCTCCACATCCCTACCCCAGCGCAGAAAGTAACAAAACAATCCCGACCCAGCAAACAATGCGCCCATGCCGGGTAATCAGTATCTACCCCACCCCCTCCGGAACAATAGAACTCGCAGCCTGAGACTGCACAGCCTGTGTTAACCTGCTGATGTATTTTCTACATGGGCCCCAGATATCTACAGGGCGCGAGGCTGTCGGGATCTGCGCGGAGTATTCCACACTGTTGATATTGCACTGGGCCAGACTGCGGAGCCATGCTTTGGAGGTGGGAAGTCGTCTGGAACCCCAAAGTAGAGCAATTTCCCTTTTCGCGAGCAAAAAGCCAATGGCAGCTAGTTTCCGCGTGGTGCGGGGAAATTCAATAACATATCCCAGCAGCGCAATCTCCGGTATGGGCCGTAGGTCACATTCTAGAATGTCGCCCAATATGTGGTGCGCCTGCAGCCAGTAGTCATGTAGTTTGGGGCACGTCCAGGTAAGGTGTGCAAAGTCGGCATGTGGGGCCTTGCATTTGGGGCAGCAATGCGGCCTAGCTGGGTCGAGCTTGTGAGCAAAGGCCGGTGTGAAGTACAGCCGCCGCAAAAACTTGAAATGTATTAATTTATGTCTGCTATTGACAGAGACGTCTTTGGTAGCCTGGCAGCAAGCGGACCATTGGTCATCAGTGATAGTGCCGCCCAGATCAGCCTCCCATGCCGCACGAACTCACGCGTCCGAAGCCGGAAGAACAGCCACACAGAGTCTGTACAGCCTAGAGACCATATGCGCACCAGTTTGGGACTGTATTAAGAAGGTCAGGGCCTCCATCTCGTCCGGAGGAAGCGGGAAAGAGGGGAACTGTGCTCTAAGCATGGATCGCACCCGGGTCAAAACGAATGAATCCATGAACGTCCGATCGGTGAATCGGTGGTCTTCCGATACCGAAAAGACGTGTCCCTCTGGGAACAAATCCCCTATTGCGGTAAGGTGGTATTTGGATAGAGTGTTACAAACCACCTTTCAGCAGTGATAGGGAGCCAGTGGGGATTCGGCAGTGGGAGAGCTGGTGAATATAGTACGTCCGGTTGGAGCAGTCTACGCAGCTGCATCCAAGCCCAAGACGTAGTGGAGACAGTCTGAATATCTTGGGGGTCACGGGGTAAGCCCCTAGGTAGCATCGTCTGGAGGGTCATAGGCCATGCCAAGTCCGCCTCCGGCTATAGATAAGGGATCCGAGTGTCCGGGTGGAACCAGGGGTGTGCATAAGCGCATTGAGCGACGAGGTAGTAAAGATAAAAGTCAGGCACACCAAAGCCACCCGCTCATAAGGCAGAGTCCGGATCCGCCAGGAAACTCGTGGGTTCTTGTCTCCCCACACCAACCGCAGCAGCAGCGAGCGCAGCTGAGTGAAGAAGACTTTGGTGAGCGGGATCGGTATGTTATTAAACAAATTTAGGAAACGGCGAAGCACTATCATTTTTATGATAGCGATACGTCCAGCCATCGAAATAGGGAGGCGAAGCCATCGGGCGAGGTTATCTTCCAGAAAGTCTAACGCCCGGCCATAGTTTAGACTGTATCTAAATGAATATGTATACCCAGATATTTCACTGAGTCTGCATTCCATTCAAGTGGGAATGGACAGTCCCAGCGTACTGTGGTGGGCGTAAGTGGGAAAATATCAGACTTGTGCCAGTTAATACGAAGGCCAGAGTATTCCCCAAACCGGGCTATCTCCAGAAGGAGGGGTTCCAGATTGGTCTGAGTAGTCCGGACATAGAGAATGGTATCGTCCGCGTATAGGGAAATGAGTAGCGGACCCGTGCGAAACTGGAGGCCTCGGTGCATATGACTTTCCAGGAAGTGACGAACCAATGGGTCCATGGCTAGAATATACAGCAGCGGGGAGAGAGGGCACCCCTGTCGGGCTCCCCTCGAAAGTGGGAAACTATCAGAGATGGTGCCGTTAAGGCGCAGCCACGCCCTAGGGGCGGTATAGAGAAGTTCAGTGGCGACGAACATCTTGGGCATTCCCAGTCGCCGCATGACGGACAGAAAGAAGGGCCACTCTAAAGAGTCAAACGCCTTCTCGGCGTCCAAAAACACCGCTGCCGCCGGGGTAGCCGGGTCTATTCGGTGTATGACAGAAAACAGTGTCCTGAGATTAAATGAGGTGGAACGGTGGGGGACAAATCCGGACTGAGCCGGGGAAATAATCTGCTCCACTAGCAACGATAACCGGATTGCGAGGACCTTGGCCAAGATTTTGTAGTCGAGATTGAGTAGCGAAAGGGGTCTCTAAGATCCACAAAGGGAGGGGTCACGGCCAGGTTTGGGAAGTAGAACAATCACCGCTTCTCGAAGTGTGGGTGGCAAAACCCCAGTCTCCAGTGCCTCCACGTATACCTCCATCAGGTGTGGCACCAGTTCCTCTTTGTACTCCTTGTAAAAGTCGGCCGAGAAGCCGTCGAGGCCCGGAGCCGAAGAGCCCTTCAGTGCGTCAATGGCCTCAATAACATACTCGGGAGTGATAGGATCGGCCAGGAAGTCCTGCATACCTTTCTCCAGGTATACCATAGCTATCACATTTATGTAGGGGCCAGGGTCACGACGATCCTCGGTCAGGGAGGAGGTGTATAGTGTTTTGTAATAGGATAGAAAGGCACCACATATGGCAGGGGTGGTCTGGTGTCGAACGCCAAAGTCATCAACTATGTCGGAGATATACGCAGCCTGACGGGGCGGGCGCAGTAGCTGTGCTAGGAGCCTACCAGGTCTGTCACCCTCTCCGTGTTGCCTAGCTGATTGTTGTGTGTGCAAATAATTCAATTCCCTGTCCGCGGCGTCTCTGAACTCCTGCAACAATCCCAACCTTTTTGCCTCTGCAGCGCCATCGGTGTTAGGGAGCGTGTCTCTGTCCAACTGGGCAATGTCATTCTCGATGCGTGTCATAGTGGCACGTACCTCGCGTAAGGCCCCAACATGTTTCGTGATGCACCCCCTCGAATAGTGGCCTTGAAACCCTCCCATAATGTGGCCCAAGTGTCTACCGTGCCTGTGTTGAGTTCAAAATAGTCCTCTATCGCCGTACGAATGTCCTCTCTGAAGACCGGATCAGCCAGCGCCCTGCCAGGGAAGCGCCACTGTCTCTCGTATCCACCCAGTCTAGGAACCAGTAGAGTCAGAATTATAGGAGAGTGGTCTGACAACGTGCATGGGAGTGTCGAATGTGTATCCACCCAGCCAGCCACCCCCGGGGAAAGAAGCCAATAGTCGATCCTGGTGCTAGTATTGTGATACCCAGAATGATGTGTATAAGCGGGGTTTGCAGTCTGGAGATGTAGAAGTGCTATCCCTTGACGGGTCCATCAACAGGTTAAAATCCCCACCTATCACCAACATATCAGTGTCAATGCGTAACAAAACATCATGGAGACCTTGGAATAAGGCGGGGGAATCAGTATTGGGACCATACACCCCAACAAAGGTAATTTTGAAGCCAAGAAGCACCCCAGTAACAACCACATATCTACCCTCCTCATCAAGTATGCTGTCCATGAACACAAAGGGGACCCGCCTGTGTACCAAAATTACCACCCCTCGCGCATATCTACTGTAGTTAGAGAAATACCTATGTGCGCCCCAGCCTTTGGCAACCGAGGTGGAATCAGTCCGCCCCAAGTGTGTCTCCTGGAGGAACAACACATCAACCCTGTGTCGCGCTGCATAATTTATGACCTGTCTCCTCTTCCTAGTATCACTTAGACCCAGGACATCAGAGTCAGTCAGGAAGGACCGGACTGTTGACCTATCCTAGCCATTCAAAACCACACAAAACATAGGTAAAAAAGCGTGTGTGCATCCGTCGCCACCCTCCCGCAAAATAGGCATCTCTCAAAATGAAAAACAGTGCATTTTCATGAACATTAGAACTGTTGAATGAAACAGTCCGCCCCACCCACCCACCACCCAGCCTCTCGTAAGACCCCAGGAGGCATCTCCCAACCCAAAAAACAATATCAATATTAGCAAACAAGAGCAATTGTCCAACATAATTCTCGAAAAAGAAAAACAATCTTAGGAAAAGGCACCAAACGGCCGTGCCATGGGGGGAGGCAACGCTCCGCCATGCAGGCATCCCAGCCGGGTCGACATTCAAATCGCATCGACTATGAGAACACTGCAATAAGATCTACGTTCTGAGCTGCATAATACTAAAGTGAGCGGCCTAGAGAAAAAGAGATACGAGTCAGCCCTGTCCGCTCTCAGCAAAAAGGTCAGCACTAGCTTGTGAGTCTATGTGCGGTGGGGACTGCTGCGCCTCGCCCGAGGCTCGCGGAGACCTTTTGTTTTTATAGGCTTGGCAGAATTCTTGTGCTTCCGTGGGGGAGTCAAATATGCGGAACCTGCCGTCCACTCTCAATCTGGCAGGGTACAGCATTCCGTAGAGCAAACCCAGTGTTCGAGGCATGTGGGCTGCTGAATTCATATCTGTGCATAGATCGCCGCCTAGTGTTGGGTCCGGATGATTGCACATTGTTGTCCTGGAAGAGTCTTCGAAGTATCACGAGATAGGTGGCTCCTCCCCTGGACTACAGTGCGCATGGGCATCGCCTCCATCCCCAGATTGTTTTTTTCCGCCATTGGGTTCGGATGTGTTTCGGTTCCCTCTGTCGGAATCGATAGTTGTTTAACTTTCCTAACTTGAGACCAAAAGGTCTTTAGGCTTGGCGTCGGTATCGTTTTTCGTTCGGGTTTGACTGTTCTTCAGCTCCGAACTCTTGCTGCCCTTCCGCGTGCTGTCGGCGCGGACGGGCCTACACGACGCTCCAGACATGGAACGAACTCCGTTTAAGAGGTGCCCGGTGTGCACCTCAAAGTATTCACACCTCGACGTGCACCCAGTGTGCAACAAATGTCTGTCGCCGGACCATGATGAGGCCAGGTGTATGGCCTGCTCAAAGTTCCGGTGTAAGAAGACTCTCAAGCTTCGTCGGGCCGCTAGACTCCAGGCCCAGTTATCAGCGCCCCCGCCAGACAACATCTTCGAAGAAGACGTTGGAGACGACAATGTCTTTCAAGTTTCGGACTCTAGCCCGGCGTCGGAGGAGGAAAACTACGACGCGGGAGACGAGGAGTTTGATGAAGTCGTCGGTGAGGTAGGGGACGACGATGGGGCCATTGCCACCGTGGAGGATAGCTCAGAGGAGGAGCATCCTCGAACTGACTCAGGGGTCAACCCCCATTATACGGCCCAGGTCGAGGGATCGCCTTCGGGCCTTACCCAAGACCTTGTTAATCGTCCCACGGCCTCGCCTCCGGGCCCGGCTACGGACATTTCTGATGTGCCACTCCCGTTGAAGAAAACGAAAGTGAAGCCATCGGGGTCCACACCAACGGTTTCGAAACCGAAAGTGAAAGTCGCACTGGTGGGACAGAAGGCTCCAGAGGCCTCAAAGTCTAAGAAATTCAAAATGGCCGACCGCAAGAGCCACGCCAAGATGGCCGACCCGAAGACCCCGGTGTCGAAGCCGAAGGCGAAGACGACAGACGCGGCCGCGTCGGCGCCGAAGGTGGTCGAGGTCGATGACCCGAAAAAGGCTCCGAAGAAGCGTCAGGACGACGCCGAAGCTCTGGCTGCGCCGACTCCGGCCGTCAAGGCCAAGGATAGTGATGTGTCGGCTCCGAAGACCGTGCCTTTCGCCGACCCGACTCCGGACTCGGGGAAATCGCTCGAGCCGGTCCAGCCCTCCCCGGCCTTAACAAAAAAGGTCGTGGAGTCCCTGCAGCGGATTCGGAAGGACGCTGTGGCTCCCGAACCGAAGGATGTGGTGCCGAAGCCTACACCAAAGCCGGCAAAGGCGCACACGCCTATCCGCTACACGCTGCCGCCGAAGACGACGCCGAAGGCTTTCGCTCCGAGGCATGGGGCCGGGGTGCCTTTGAAGGTGGTGTCAACGCCCAAGGCGTCCTTAGTGGTGCCGAAGCCTCGGCTCCAGACACTCGCAGATGAGGAGCGTCGAGAGGTTATCATCGACGCCAACACCGGGAAGCTCTCTCTCCTCAAACGGAAGATCACCACGGAGCCGGTGTTGGAGCATTATCGTATTCCACTCAAAAGCAAAAAGGACTCTGCGGGTACTTCTGCCCCTATAGAGCCTGCATCTCCACATAATTTGGAACTTTCACCGACGCAATCAAACGCTGGGGAAGGTGACGGAGATGAAGAGGACGAGTACAATTATCCAGCATACTCGGATCCAGAGGAGGTACATGAACCTTGGTCTGCCGGAGGCGACTCTGAGGACCCTCAGTCGGGTCATGAACCGCAACTTTTTGCAGCAAAGACTTCGCCAACAGAGGACTCTGCAGCCTTCAACGCTCTGAATGAGAGAGCTGCAGCAAATCATGATGTCGACCTACATTCTGATCCTGTGGATGTCGATTTTCTGTTTGACACTTTCTCGGTGGCTGAAAAGTCAGTCAAGACATTGCCTATGCTCAAGGGAGTGCTAAAGCACGCACCAGAGGTTTTCAGGGAGCCCACTCGGCGCGGGTCATCAATCCTCGTATTGATAAAAAATACAAGACAGCGCCCTCGGATCCAACGTACATCAAGGGACACTTGCCACTGGATTCTTTGGTTGTATCCAACGCACGTAAGCGGGCGAACTCGCAGACCACGGGTGACGCTCCTCCCCCAGACAAAGAGTCAAAAATATTTGAAGCCTCAGGGAAACAAATTGCTGCGCAGGCAGCTAATATTTGGCGCATTTCAAACACGCAGGCCCTACTTGCACGCTACGATAGGGCGCATTATGACACCCTAGAAACACTTCTGCAGCACTTACCTGATCAGTACAAGGAGGCAGGTGAAATGTTGATTCAGGAGGGGAAGCTGATCACCAACACTTCCATCAAATGTGCGCTGGACGTGGCTGATACCGCCTCCAGGGCGATCAACACTAGCGTGTTGCTGAGGAGACATGCATGGCTTAGAATATCAGGCTTCAAACCAGATATACAGACAACCATCTTGAACCAAACAGTTAATCCTGACCACCTGTTTGGCCCCGAGGTGGATGCGACACTTGAAAAAATGAAGAAAGACACGGACACTGCTAAGTCTATGGGGGCCCTCCAGTCTCAGCAGTTTCGGGGTGGTTCCTTTCGCCGCTCCAATAACAGAGGCACCTCAAGGGGTCAGGCATCACAATCCACACAGTACTACAAGAGCAACACCCAAACCTCATACACCAACAAAGGTAGAGGTGGTTACAGGGGCAACAACGTCAAAGGCAGGGGACGTGGAAACAACAGCTCCAGGTCCTCCACCGCCAACAAACAGTGACGCCTTGTCACTGCCCCCCGACCACACAACACCGGTCGGGGGGAGACTCCAGCAGTTCCTGCCCGCATGGAAATCCATCACCACGGACAGGTGGGTCAAATCTCTTATCCAGTACGGTTACTGTCTGGAACTTACTTCCACTCCACCAAACATACCTCCAAGAAACCGTCCTATGTCCGGCGAGCACTTGCACTTGTTGCAGCAGGAAGTTCAAGTCATGCTGCAAAAAGGGGCAATAGAGCTCGTCCCACTGCAAGAAAGGGGAGCAGGAGTTTACTCTCTGTACTTTCTAATCCCCAAAAAGGACGGATCCCTCAGGCCCATCCTGGACCTCAGGCCCCTCAACTGGTACATTCTATCGGAGCACTTCCATATGCTCACGTTGCAGCAGGTCCTCCCCCTGCTTCAACAGGGGGACTTCCTGGCTCCGCTGGATCTGAAGGATGCATACTTTCATATCCCCCTGCATCCTTCCCACAGGAAGTACCTCAGATTCACGATTCAAGACCAGCACTACCAGTTCAGGGTTCTGCCTTTCGGGGTCACCACAGCGCCAAGAGTCTTTACAAAGTGCCTGGCGACTGTGGCGGCGCATCTACGACGCCAGAACGTCCACGTCTATCCCTATCTGGACGACTGGCTCATTCAGGCAAAGTCAGAACAGCAGTGCGCCGACCACGTGTCCCGCACCATTCATCTCCTGCACGATCTGGGATTCTCGCGGAACTATCCAAAATCCCATCTCCAACCCGCCCATATACGGCAGTATCTGGACACGACAATAAACACTCTGGCAGCCGCTGCGCAGCCAAATTCAGTGAGAATCGCCAGTATCCAAACGCTGATCCAACGATTCAGACCTCAGCACTCGCTTCCAGCGAAGGTGTTCATGCAGTTGATAGGCATGATGGCCTCCTGCATCTCCATAGTCCCGCACGCGAGACTACATATGCGTCCGCTTCAGGAGTGCCTAGCATGTCAGTGGACTCAGGCTCATGGGCAACTGACAGACCTAGTGTTGGTGAGCGGTCGGGCGTACAACTCTCTGCATTGGTGGAATCCACAAAACCTTTGCAAGGGCCGACCGTTCCAGGAGCCTGTGCCACAGATTATCCTGATAACGGACGCTTCTCTCCAGGGATGGGGAGCGCATGTACTCCACTACACAGTGCAGGGACTATGGACACTACAGCAAAGGAAGATGCACATCAACGTTTTGGAACTGATGGCAATCTTCATGGCCTTGAAGGCATTCAAAGTACATCTGTGCAACAAGGTCGTGTTGATCCGGATGGACAACATGACGGCCATGTACTACATTCAGAAACAGGGGGGCACACACTCTCCGCAGCTGTCTCATCTGGCTCAGAGCATGTGGAAGTGGGCCATTCAGAGGAACATCTTCCTCATGGCGGAGCATCTCCCGGGCAAGGACAACCAGATGGCGGACCTGCTCAGCAGGCACAGCCACCAAATGCACGATTGGGAGATACATCCATCAGTACTCCAACCGTACTTCCAAAAGTGGGGTCATCCAGAGATAGACCTGTTCGCCACAAAAGAGAACGCAAAATGCCAAAGCTTCGCCGCCAGGTTCCCACACCCGCAATCGCAGGGCAATGCGATGTGGCTGAACTGGTCAGGCAGATTTGCGTACGCTTTTCCCCCAGCACCTCTGATACCGCTGGTGGCACGCAAACTCAGGCAGCACTCGATGACTCTCATCCTGGTTGCTCCAACGTGGGCTCGCCAACCATGGTACACCACGTTTCTGGAACTCTCCGTGGTACCGCATCAAAGGCTTCATCTCACTCCCATCCTTCTGACGCAGAGCCATGGCGACATTCAGCACCCAGATCCGCAACAGCTCAACCTGGCGATCTGGCTCCTGAAGTCCTAGAGTTTGGCTACCTCAATCTTCCCCCCGATTGCATGGACATCATTCGGGAGGCAAGGAAGCCCTCTTCTAGAGCCTGTTATGCGGCTAAATGGAAGCGGTTTGTCATTTACTGTGTAAACCACGACATTGACCCGCTAGATGCTTCCATTCAGAACATCATTTGTTACCTGTTCCACCTGTACCAATGCAATTTGGCGTATTCTTCCATCCGCATTCACTTGTCGGCAATGGCAGCATACCTCCAGAATAGGCAACACCTATCACTTTTTAAGGTCCCTGCTATCAAGGCTTTTCTGGAAGGACTCAAAAGGGTCATTCCACCACGGACACCACCAGCTCCGGAATGGAACCTCAATGTGGTTCTTACAAGGCTGATGGGTCCTCCCTTTGAGCCACTGCACTCTTGTGAGCTTCAGTTTCTGACTTGGAAGGTTGCTTTCTTAGTAGCAATTACATCGCTACGGAGGGTTAGTGAGTTGCAGGCGCTCACCATCCAAGAACCTTTCTTCCAAGTACACGCTAACAGGGTGGTACTCCGCACTAACCCTAAATTCTTACCCAAGGTTGTATCTCAATTCCACATGGACCAGACAATTGAGTTGCCAGTGTTTTTTCAAAACCCAGAGTCGCTGGCGGAGCGGATGCTCCACACCCTTGACGTTAAAAGAGCCTTAATGTACTACATTGACAGGACAAAAGATTTTCGTAAGACCAAGCAACTTTTCGTTGCATTTGCCTCACACCACAAGGGAAAGGCTATCTCCAAAGCTGGGATCGCTAGGTGGATCGTGAAATGCATTCAGATCTGTTACGCTAAGGCTAAACGCACTCTCACAATTCCACCAAGAGCCCACTCCACCAGAAAGTTGGGGGCCTCTATGGCTTTCCTAGGTAACATTCCCTTAGAAGATATTTGTAGAGCAGCCACATGGTCTACCACACATACTTTCACTAAACATTACTGTGTAGACGTGCACTCCAAACAGCAGGCAGCTGTTGGTCAGGCTGTTCTCAAAACACTTTTTCAGACTGCTGCAGCTGGCACGGGCTGCCGCCAATGATGGGAGGACTGCTATGTATTCTATGCACAGATATGAATTCAGCAGCCCACATGCCTCGAACTGCAAATGCTACTTACCAGTATGCATCTGTTCTTGGCATGTAGGGCTGCTGACATTCATATCGCCCACCCTCCTCCCCGGCGCCTGTAGCAGCTGCGGTATTCATATATAATATATATACATATGCTCATAGCATGGGCATCACTCACATACTTCACTCCATCTCTGCCAATGGCTAAAAACAATCTGGGGATGGAGGCGATGCCCATGCGCACTGTAGTCCAGGGGAGGAGCCACCTATCTCGTGATACTTCGGAGACTCTTCCAGGACAACAATGTGCAATCATCCGGACCCAACACTAGGCGGCGATCTATGCATAGATATGAATGTCAGCAGCCCTACATGCCAAGAACAGATGCGTACTGGTAAGTAGCATTTGCATTGCGCAGCGAGGCCTTGACACCAGCGCATTTTCGGCGGGCATCCTGCACCATTACCGTGAAGTCAGGAAAAAAAGATAACACCCCACCTTGCCATTTCACTTCGCCCGCTTCCCGAGCAGCTTTCAGAGCAGCGTCCCGGTCCCTAAAGTTCATGAGTCTGGCAATGATGGGTCGGGCGGCATCCCCGGGCGGGGCTGAGGCCCCAAGGATCTGTGCGCTCGTTCCACCACGAAGCCAGCTGTGAAGGTGTCCCTGCCGAATAACTCAATCAGGAGATGTTCCACAAACGTGCAAAGCAGCCAGTGGCCGTCGTCTCCGCCACACCAATTATACGAATGTTATTGCGCCTACTGCGTGCTTCCAAATCCTCGTTCTTTATAGCCACATCCTTAAGGATCTTCTCCACTCGTTCCAGCCTTTTCAGCGTGGATGCAGCGCCATTTTCCAAATCGGAGACTCGGGATTCAGCAACATCTAGGCCCCTATCATGTGTTTGGATTTTCGCGCCCATATCAGCCATTTTTTGATCAAGGGCGTCAAAGCGGGAATCCAGGGCCTTGGACCTCGCTCTCATTTCACCCAGCATTTCAGCCACCATACCAGCAGTATCTCCCGATGGCGCAGGGCCTACAGATGTCGCGGGCTGGTCAGGCGGGCCCTCAGCCGCGCGGAGGGGAGTCTTTTCAAAGCTAAGTTTTTTCTGCGTAGGATCTTTCTTCCCCATGGTGGAAGGCAGGCCTACACAATGTGTGGCTGGTCGTGAAGGTGAAAGGCCGATAGAGGCACACACGTTGCGCGCAAATCCGGGGACAGGCGCGTGCCAAGAGTGTAATTCAGTGGTGGGGGCGAAGGTGTAGTGCCCCCACCGACACAGAGATGCGGGGCAGCCGAAAAGACCCCTGAGAGCTCCCCCCGGTGCACCCCCCGTCACCCCCCAAGCACACCCAGGATCAACCGTCCGCCACCCCCGCCCGCCACCACTTAGCCCGGGCAGGCCCAAAAATCGAGGCCCCTGCTCCCGAGGCCGGACCAAGCCTCAAGGGCCGGACCCGCTCCGGGGGCCGAAACTCCCACCAAATGAGCCCACCGGGGACAAGCGACTGACCGGGGAGGGCCCAACAGCAACCCCAATGCCAAGGGGGGGGACGCAGGAGCCCCGAAGAAGACTCACCAGGCGCTCCGGCGCAGCAGGGTACACGTCCGGCAAGGCCCGATAGGCCTCACCACCCCTCCGCGATCTCGCACGTCCACGCCGTCCCCCAGTCTCAGACTGTGATCAGCTTCACCCTGTCATCTCCAGGGACGGTGGCAGGCATTTTCGGGCTCCGGGCAGCGTCGGATCTCATGGGAATGTCTCCCTTCGTAGCCCGCACAGCGGAGCTCTACATTCAGGCGGCCATTGCGTTTGCCTGCGTAGCCACGCCCCCCGCCTGATGGATACCATTGATGGAAAGTGGGAATAGAAATAAGCCACTGGCATTCTTATCAGTGTAAGGTTCATCTACGTTTTGTGTGGAACTATCTGTTGTTATGTTTCATGTCTGCCTTATGCTTGCAGTTTGTAGCTCATGCTGACTGCGACAGTTCTATAAATCACTCTGGAAAATGTATTGATTCCGGGAGGACGACGGGCGGAAGGAGGAGGAGATGGGAAAGAGTCAGGAATCTACCTGAATGGAGTCATAGGTAGCCTAGCACGGGTGTTGGGGGGGCTGTGAGACCACCATATATAGGCAGCCACACAGCACCAAAATAGCAGAGAGCCCACTGATGTCTGTGTACATGTACACCAAAAAAGTGTATAATCAGAGACGACTCCGTTATCCATATGACAAGGCAAAGATGGTGTGAGATGAGTAAAATATGCGAAATGTGCAAGAATGTAGTTATGAGCTGTAACCAATTTTTAAAAGTGGAGATTCTGCCTGTCATTGTAGGCAATCGAGAGTGTCAACCTCAGCACTATTTTTGAAAGCCAATATTTCACTAATCCCGTAGGGTGAAGGAGGCCAAGATTTTTGAGCAGAAGTTCGTGCCTCAGGCTGCTTTCATACTTCTGGGAGCTTCCAAAGGCAGAGGCGGACAAAGTTGATGAACACTGTTCGAGTCATGAAGCAAACACTAGCCAGACGGGCACAATACACATGCGGCGATGAGGGACAAAGCGCTTAAAAATAATAAAAGAAAGTGAGGCAGCAGAGGAGTGTGTGGGTGGGAAGAAGCACGGAGTGAGCAGGAAGAGGATAAGCAGTACATTATGGGGAGAAACCTAGCGGGCAAGGGCAGAAGCAAACAAGTGACAAAGCATCACAGAGCGTGGAGGAAGTTGCCAGTTTGGCTGAGAATAAGCACAAAAGAGAGGTTGCAACCCGAGGTAAAGGGGGCGGATATCTGTTTGGGGAGAAGCACACAATGGAGAGAGCTGGAAAATATCTCACCCTCATGCAGTGCGTACTTAGAAAAGAAAAAAGTAGTTCCTTAAATGCGATCCAATCCTCCGGTGAGACCTAAAAATGGCAGGCCTGATCTAGAAACGTCCTCACCTAGTACAGCAGAAACTGCAGTCCAATCCTTCACCCTTACTATCAACCAAATGGAAGTGCTCAGGAACTAATCAGCAGCTCCTTGCTCACAAAAGGACTCCTGGAATTTCCAAAGGTAGATCGGTATCCAATCTCTTCACCTCAGTGTCCACACCCCCAACCACAGAAATAAAGGCACTATTACCACCAGGACCCTCCTGTCCTCGTCCCTTTCATTAAAAACAAGTGAGATAATCCTATCTCACCAACAGAAAAAAGAACAAAGGAATGCTGGTACTACCCCTCCCCCCCCCCTCCCTCTGGGAGTACATAATCATACCCTTCCCAGCATTCCTCTTATTCTTTTTTCCTGTCTACCAACAGGGTGAAGGATCTGCATGGGCCTGGGAGGCTCGTGCACTTACTGTTTAGGTCTTGCCTGCCGATGCGCTTGCGCATTCAAGCTGGCGAGAGATATAGGGGCTTATCCAGAGTTTAACCAAAGTGGCGATTTGATGCAGTGCACGTGCGCTTTTAGGTCAATGTCTCCTGTTTTTTTTACTTTTTTTCCCCTACTTGTTTACTCTCTCGTCCTCTTACTCTTGTTTCTCTTGTTTCTCTTTTTAACACAGCAGTCTGTGCGGCAACTGAGGGCTTCAGACATGCTACAATTCTTAGCTCCTTATCGCCCAATCCCTTACCCTGTCCTTGCATGAATATGGCAGCTGCACACTTTTGTTTGGTTCTGCATATCCGCGCGGCACACCGCATTTTATGTTTACATATATCGGCATCGGATTTTTGCACTGCTGGCCCGGTCGGAAATGAGGGCTTCAGACATGCTACAATTCTTAGCTCATTATCGCCCAATCACTTACCCTGTCCTTGCATGAATATGGCAGCTGCACACTTTTGTTTGGTTCTGCATATTGTGAGAAGTTGGCCTGATATATGATGTTTCCAATTCTGGAACCACCTTGTATCAGTCCAAACAATCCCTTATGGTGTCTGGTTGTAAGTCAACCTTATTAGACAAGCTATCTTAAGGGTAGCATAGACTAAGGAGCCTTAAAGGCTTAACTCAAGAGGTCGTGTTAAGCGAGCTGTTTTACCAATCACAGTCTTGTAATATCAAATGAAAGGACACCGCACAAGTATATATTATAAAAATATATGTATTTATTTCTAAATTAATCCCCAGTACTCTTTATGAGCAAAGGGGCACAAGCGTTAAATCAAAAGCACAGTATAACATACAAAGTTGCACAGTTATGGATGAGGGCGGGTGGCCACTCAAACCATATATTAAAAAAGTGGTATAAGAGATACCAATCGAACAGTGGTTAGGCCTAGGGCCTAGGGAATCGCTGGGAGCAGTCGGGACAAGCAATGCTGAAGTCGGGAAAAGCCCGTGGGATTCGGGTGCAGCGCTTAAAGCGCGGCTTGCACCAATGCAATGTCAATGGTGCGTAAAAGTTACACAAATAGAGTTTAAGGAAACTTCCGCTGAACCTAGAAGGACCAAACTTTAGACACAGACCCTAGAGGTGTGTACCAGTGTGGGAACACCGGCGTTGCAATGTTACCTCACCCACAGGAAGCGGGTGCATAGGGTCGAAGTGGCGTTGGGTTTTGACACGCAGGCTCTTGGTGCTTGAAGCTGAAGATGCTGCAGGCGATGTGAAGGAGAAGTGTCCGGTGTGATCCAAAGGTGGATCAGAGTATAAAAGTACCTGAAAGCAGAGGGGACAGAGTCTGGGTCACTTAGCAGTGACCCGGGTGGAACCAGGACGGAACCAGGCAATGTCGGGCGCAATCAGGTGGTTGTCGAGGAGCTTCTCTCCGCTGTCACGTGGGCTCTGGGGCATCTGCGACGTCCAGGAGCGGGTCACGATCTGTTCCACGCAGGCTCTCACCGTCGGCGCAGTCGGCTTCAAGATTGGAGCAAACAACACTTGGCAAGAGCAATCCACGCAGGACCGGAAGATTGCTTCTCACTCGGACAAGGAGGGTCAGAGCGGGTGCTCCTTTTCAGAGGAGCTGGTGCAAGTCTGGAGCAACCAGAATCGCAAGTGGGTTTTTGGTTTTCGTCGGCACAGGGGCCACAAGCCAGCTGGCAAGTGACCGGGCCAACGCGTCGAGCCAAAGCAAGCAGAAGGGCCCCACGCAGCACTTGTCGAGTGTAGAGGGGTGAGCTTCGGTGCAAGAGTGGCTCAGGGTTGGGGCTTCTCAAACCCCGGTGTACAGCTTCGAGGGTCACTCGTGGGCTGCACGGTCAGCGTCTCGTGGTCTTTTCAAGATGGCGTGCCCCACGCTTCCGGTCGCCTCCACGGGTCTCAGCTCTGCAGGGACTGTGGATCGGGCTGTAAGAAGGCAGGCAAGCTTGATCTCGTCGATCTCTGTCGCTCGAGTTCCGGCGGGAACTGCAACAAAGCAGACGTCGAGGTGCTGGATGGTGCCTGTTTGCACAGGGTGGTCACTCCTTGACCACAATGGAGATTCTTCAGTCTTCTACGTTGAGTAGGATGTCGAAGGGTCCAGAGTTTCGTTTCAAATGTTTCATCAGGACAATCTGAGTGCGTTGGCACTGCTCCCATTCTTATACCAATCTAGGGGGCTGGATTACCTGCTAGGTCCCCTCCTATGGGTGGGACCCAGGAAGGGGGTGGATACACCCCTTTCCCTTTGATCCAGGCCGCGCTGGGACTGGGGCTAGTGTGCCCCAGAACCGGTTTGGCCGGATTATGCAAGGGGCAGCCTTGTGCTCCCCAGGCAGTGTCTGGTTTCTTTCAAATCTCCCTGCTCCAATCCACTATCTCCTGTCTGGGGTGGTGTGACACCTCCCTGTGACAGGAAACCCTTTGTCCAGGCCTCCTTGGCTGAGTTTCGGTCAGCTGCAGGAGGTCAGACTTGTGTCTGTGGCAGAACCATCCATTTTGTGGATCTGGGGCTCTTTTTAAAATCAACCGCGTTTTAGCAAAGTAACATGTCGTCTCCCTCTAGAGGGGTGGAATGCTACCCCCGTCGCCAGGACTGGCGAGGGGGTAGTATTCCAAATCGTATGACACCTTACACAACATATTTTGATAAAGCCAAACCAAAGTTACTATATAACCGCGAGGATTATAAGGCACTTAAGAGTATATGGTAAGGCATTATCCCGGAACAGCTTTGGGAATTGGTCCCGACAGCTGCAGACAGGCTCAGCTCATGCTAGAGCACCATCTCACATAAAACCAAGCACTCTGCCTCCAGGATTGTTAAGGCCTGCCATAGGAGTGACTGATAGGTATATATGTGTCCAGTTAGGTTTAGATATAGGCATACTATATCTAAGCAAGGGGTGATTACACCACCTTGCCCCAGCTGAGTGATCAGCCAGTTGTGTAAATTTTAGATAGCCAGCCAGGGGTGGCAAAAGATATGCTGCAGCCCCTGGTAGGCCTTGGATGCACCTATGCCCTGGGCACCTATAGTGCTCTGTACAGGGGCTGATAAGGTGACCCAAGCCAATCTAGTTATGCACCTAGGGTACATGGAATCCATTTTACAGAGAGAGCAGATAGCCTGGGGCCCTGATTAGCAGGGAACCAGGCCAACTAAGTCGAAAACCAGCTAAACACAAGGCGAAAAATCTGGGGTAACCATAGTCAGGTAGCCACCTTCCTACACATATCAGTGCGGCACACCGCCTTTTATGTTTACATGTATCGGCATCGGATTCTTGCACTGCTGGCCCAGTCGGAAAGTGTTATGGTAAACATGTTGTTCCTGCTTACATTTCACATGCTTAACCTTAAGCAGTCCATGCGGACCCAGAGGGCTACAGACACACTACAATGCTGGCCTCATTATTGCCCCACCTCCACCCCGTCCTTGCAAGAATATGGCAGTGGTCCACTTTTGTTTCATTCGGCATATCAGCGCGGCACGCCGCGTTTTATGTTTACATGTATCAGCATCCGATTCTTGCACTACTGGCCCGGTCGGAAAGTGTTAAGGTAACCATGTTGTTCCTGCTTACATTTCACATGCTTTACTTAAGCAAGAATATGGAGGCTGCCCACTTTTGTTTGTTTCTGCATATTAACGCGGCATGCCACGTTTTGCCTTTGCATGTACCAGTGTCTTATTCTTGCTCTGCTGGCCCGATTGGAGTGTGTTAAAGTAATCATGTTATTGATGCTTGCACTTCAGGTGCTTTCTTTCTTTCTGTTATTTAATTAATCCTCTACAAATGCACACGTATGTATGCGTGCAACCCACCGTAGTGCCGAAGTCTACCTGGGTGCATGACTTTAGCGCAAGGAGTAAGTGCACAAAGGCACTCGGAGAGGAACGCACCTTTTAACAACACTCGAGCAGCACTCGCGCTCATCTGCCATTTGCTCTTTTTATCGTCTGCCTCTTCCTTCCCCACTGCTTGTTATTTGAAGGATGCATGCTCATCCCCACCGCCAAGGGTCTTTAAACCCAGCAAGCTGAGCATTCCTAATTCCTAGCCCTCCCCACACAAACAAATTCCATGGAGACAGAGCCCCAGGCTGGGAGAGTACAGTAGTGGGGCCCGATCATAGGGGCTGGGAGGAGGACGTTTGTGCCAGCAGCGAATACCAGGCAGTGTCACGTATTTTGTTAGAAAGGGTATCTTTTGAAAATATTGATTTTCTCCTACATTATTATGGTTACAAAATTCAAATTAAGTAGCGGAAGTACTTTTACTGTTTTAGCCAGGCTTCTCTTTGAGTGGGACTTTGGACAGCTGTTGAACGGATTTTGGCACTTACAGACCACTCTAAATTTGGCAGATCGGGACTGTAAATTGCGGGTAAAATAATGGCAATACAACGCCCGCCCACCTTTCCGGCTTCTAGTGTAGTAACAACCCATCAAATGAAAGGTCTATGGTCCCTCATTTGACCACTTTGATTTAAAGGATAACTGTTGAAACACTGCGTTTAGTATATTTTTTTCGTCAGCATGTTTCATGTGATTTTTGCAGCGCCTCGATGGTCACCGGCGGTGCTGGTTCATAGTCATTGTAATAGGTGCGTTGGGGTCGAATGAGGTCGTTCTGAGTCGGAGCTACACAGTTTCCTTTAACACACCCTCTCCAAATCGCCAGCCATCTGTTGCCCAGCTTGGTGCCGCCAACAGCTCTTCCCGGTCCGCTCCGCCCCCTGCTGCATCAAAGCGTGCGCTCTGACTCAGCCATTTCTCCTCCCCTTTCCGTTTCACGGCCGCCAGACCGTGTTTCCCCAGCTTGGTGCCGCCAGCAGCTCTTCAAAGGATTTCTCCTCCCCTAATTATTCACGGCCGGCCAGCCGTACTTTGACTTTCACGGCCGGAGGCTGTGTCTTGTTTTTTTTTTTACTTCTTCATGGACTCCTCCCACCCTCCCCACTCTTGCTGGCATGTCTTTGACATGTCCGTGGTTTCTTATACCCTACTTTACCTATTTTTTTGTTTTCAACAGATTTTTTCCAGTCTTTCCCTTTCTGTTCTCCTTATTCATTAAGGGATTTTCCCAGAGTTTTCTGTTAGCCATGTTACTCTCTAATTATCCTTTTAATATGTATATTTTTGATTATCATCCGTTTCTATTATCCATCCGCTGATTTACTTTTTCTTCTATTATTATTGTCTCCCGTTCTCATTTTCTTCTAGTCCTCCTATCTTTCAGCATCTCACCGTTTACCTTTTTCTTCCGATCTTTCACCCCATCCCCTTTTTAAGTATACCAGTTTTTAGGAACTGGAATAAAAAAAACGATATAAGCTGAACATACCGCTGTTTTCTCTGCTCTGTCATTGTGTCCTAACATCCTACGCACTTGTGCCTGCATGTAAAATCAATCATCTCGCTGACGTAGAAGAGACCCTTAACACACCTGCTTTGGCCTTAAAAGATCACACCCGTTTTATGTCCCGGTCCCCTTTTTACTCACAATCACAGGATGTGGCACCAGCTCAATTATTGCTTCTTAATGAGACTGCAAGTGCACTAAAAATGCCAAATTCTCATTTCGCGTAAAAAAGGACCGATTCCCAGGGTTCTTGGCCAGCATCTGTGTTTGAAGTTACTGCTCGTTTCTCGTACCCGAATCACAATCCTTCCCTTTGAAGCCCAGCAGCTAGTGTTGTTGCTATCACTAGTGCAGCAGGTGCAGTGGCACAGACGCCGAGTGGTTAGCAACTCCCGCTGCAGCCCGGTCCTTGCTGCATTTTAGTACCCACATGGTGGGCAAGTGTTACCCTTTTCCTTGGTTGCATAAGGTAGCATGGAACTTAAGTTGTGCTCACGCGCTTCTGGTGTTCTGGGAATGGACACTCGTGTACTAGCTATGCGCTTTAGACGTGTTTTCATTCATTCCAGTATTTTGCACTAAATGCAGGTGCACTGTCAACTTCCCAACGCTGAAAAACGGGGTGCTGTAGCGGGCTTGACTTGCACAACACCGCACCTCATAGCTCACACGCGTGATCTTGTGCAAATGCATCCTATAAACCACACACTGGTTCAAGATCAGTTGAAAGTCTTTCAAGGCATTAAAGGTACATGATGTGGTTCACGCTGTTCTAAATCTTCTCCACGTTTGTTTTGGTCATTGGTGGTAAACCTGTGCCGAAAGAAATCATTATTGTGTTTTAAAATGAAATTTTTCAATGAGCAACCAAACACGTCATCTTACAAGTGCACCTGCAACCAGGGGCACGAGTGTCCTTCCTGTGTCGACTTGTAGTTAGTTCGCGCGCGAGGAGCGGCCAGTCCTCACTCTAACACAATAACTGCCTCTTTTAACATATACACTGGAGGATGTGTCTACTGTTTTTTCACTCAGGGAAACAGCGGTTCTGCTGCGTTTACCTCTAACCCGCTGTATTTTCACCGACATGTCGTGGGAGTATTCATTTTGGGCGTTAATGTTCAACGCTGCATTAACCGCTTTTCAGGACTACAGGTGGGAGCACACCTATGGTAAATAGATAATTACATTACAACAGTGACATTTTCACGGACACTTATTTGGATCTGTCAAATAAACAAATGAGGATTTTCTTTTTTACTTTTCTTCGGTCGGAGTTAGGAGTGTGCACATTTCAGCGAGTTAGAAAAGACAAATGCTTCCATGGGTTGTTTGAACAATCTGCTCGCGTATGAGCTTTAAAACATTGTAGCATTCCGTCAAATGTTTGGGGGCTTGCAGCGAGTTTCCAATACACATTGCTTCCCTGGCATTCCCTTTCTGAAAATAGACAGCTCACATACGAGCTTTGATGTAAAATTGCAGCATTGTAGCCGGCATGATTTAAGATTCTGAACTGGGAACTGCCACTCTCGCTTAGTAAATTAGATTCCAAACATTTGTTCTCTTGTGCCTTCAACATGATTAGCCGGCTCGGCAGTGAACTTGCAAAGTAGACAGTCATTTGGCTCAATTCTATGCGAGGGACATTGACTTTAGGAACAGAATGGAACAGATTAGGCAACGCTTACTTACAGGGGAAAACTAAACATGTACCTTTACTAATGCTATATATGTAACATTTGCTAATTTTATAACTATTGCCATTTCTAATAACAAAATTAATACTTTTATATTTTGAAAAACATAAACAAAAATTAAAAAATATTTACATTTTCCACAACAAAAGCTCAAACGTTTCTATTTTAGCAAAAAATAAACAAACATTTTCAACACCAAAAACTCAAACTTTTCTATTGCGAGACCTATTGCATTTCCAATGCTTGTTTTCTGTTAGTGGGCGGCGGCGACGGCGCTGGTGACTTGTATCCTTGTCTCCCTCCCTCCCGGCTTGGGGGGAGTCATGCTGGCCCCTCATGCTTCGTTGAGGTCCTCGTGTGGCTGTGTGGCATTTTTCAACTGTTGTGGCCTTCTTCAGCTTCCTGCCTGTGGGGGGAATGCGCCGCACCTCCCGGGCTGCCGGGCATTTCGGGGTGCGGCGCTCCTGGATTCCTGGTTTCAGTTTGCCCCGGTGGCCCTCTGCTTTTGGGGTGCTTCTGGTACTGCGTTGCCTGACTTCCTCTGCGTGGGGACAGGAAGTCAGGCTTTACGTTGGTGGGCGGCTGAGTACCGGGGTATATTGTGGCCTCTTGTAAGTACCGCATAGCGTTTTTTCTTCCATTCTACTGTCTTCCTTTGCTGATTGTGCTATTGTTGTGCCTGTCGTCATTGGAGGAATCGTTCCTGGAGTGCTGCTGTCTCCCTGCTATAGTGTTGTGGGAGCCTGGGCTTTTTTCTGTGGAGAGTGCCTGTCGTCTTCCCTTTGTCCTGCCTTGCTGGGTTTTGTTGCAGGAGGAGTCTTTGTGACTTTGGGCACGTTTCGGTCCGGAAGAGGGTTGTAACTCTTTCTTCTTGATCTGCTGCTCCTGGTCCTGTGGTTATGGAGAAACATGCCAAGAAGAGCAGGCATGTGGATTATTCCTCATCTTCATCTTTCTCACCTTCCCCTGCACGCTCCAAACGGCGCAAGGAAGGTGATGATGCCTGAATTCAACGTTTAATGAAGGAAACCTTACTGGAAATGGGAGTCCGTCCCCGGTCAAAGGACTCTGTGCGTGTTCCTGTTTCTCATTCCTCTGAATCTGAGGAGGATTAGATGGGGGGTGAGGAGCAAAAAAGCAAGTACATTGATAAGGACTTTTTGCCTGACCTACTGAAGCACGTCAAGTCTAATATGGGGTTTCCTTGTGATGATGCCCCTAGTACTTCTGGGGAGTTCCTTGCTTCGCCAGTTTCAAAGCACTGCAACGGTGGATGTTCCTGTTCATCCTTACAACCGTGAGATTTTCAGTAGGGAGTGGAAGGACCCTGATCGTATTATGCTTCCCAGGTTGATGGCTAAGCTCTACCCTGTGCAAGATATGGCCAAAGAATTGCATGACTCCATTCCCATTGATTCGTTTGTGGCGAGTCTGGTTGGGCTTACGTCTTGGCTGAGGATGCGATGGTCAGAGATCCCGTGGATAAGAGGGTGGATTTTTCCCTTCGTAAGGTCTATTCTGGTTCCCATCCGGCTCTCAAGGCAGGCGTTTATGGGACTTACGTTGCTCAATCCCTTATTTCAGATATCAAGTCTCTTTATGGGTCCATGGATGATTCTTCTGACTGTTCAGGTCTTCTGGAACATATTGAAAGACAGGTGGAGTTCCTTTCTGATGTTTCTTTTGATGTGGTAAGAGCTTCGGCCCTTGCAGGGTGTGAGAAGTTCTTCTGATATATGATGTCTCTAATTCTGTGGGCACCTTGTATCAGTCCAAACAATCACTTATGGTGTCTGGTTGTAAGTCAACCTTATAGACAATCTATCCTAAGGGGAGCATGGACTAAGCATCCTTAAAGGCTTAACTCAAGAGGTCGTGTTAAGCAAGCTGTTTTACCAATCACAATCCTGTAATATCAAATGAAAGGACACCACACAAGTTATATATTATAAAAATATATGTATTTATTACTAGAATAATCCTCTATACTCTTTGAGTCTAGAAGCACAAGCGTTTAAACAAAAGCACAGTTAAACCTATAGAAGTTGCACAATTATGGATGAGGACCAGGGGCCACTCAAACCATATATCAAAAAAGTGGTATAAGTGTCACTAATCGAACAGTGGTCAGGCCTAGGGCCTGGGGAATCGCTGGGAGCAGTCGGGACTAGCAATGCTGAAGTCGGGAAAAACCGCGGGATTCGGGTGCAGCGCTTAAAGCCCACACATGCACCAATGCAAAGTCAATGGTGCGTAAAAGTTACAAAAGGAGACTTCCGTTTAACCTAGAAGAACGAAACTTTAGACATATACACTAGAGATTTGTACAAGTGCAGGAGCACCGGCGTTGCTGAGTTACCTCACCCACAGGAAGCGGGTGCACGGGTGCAAAGCAATGTCTGGTCTCGTCACGCAGGTTGATGGTGCCTGAAGATGAAGATGCTGCAGGCGTCGAGAAGAGAAGTGTCCGGTGTGATCCAAGGGTGGATCGAAGATAAAGATGATCTGAAAGCAGAGGAGACAGAGTCTGGGTCACTCAGCAGTGACCAGGGAGGAACCAGGAAGGAACCAGGCAATGCCGGGCGCAATCAGGTCGATGTCGTGAAGCTTGTCTCCGCTGCCACGTGGACTCTGGGGCACCGAGGATGTCCAGGAGTGGATCACGAGCTGTCCCACGCAGGCTCTTGCTTTCGGCGGTGTTGGCTTCCGGATTGGAGCAAACAAACCTTGGCAAGCGCAACCCACGCAGGATTCGAAGATCTCTTCTTACTCGGACCAGGAGGGTCAGAGCGGGTGCTCCTTTTCAGAGGAGCGAGGGCAAGTCTTGAGCAACCAGACTCACAAGTTAGATTTCGAGGTTCTTCGGTACTGGGGCCGCTAGCCAACGGGCAAGCGTCCGGACCAACGCGTTGAGCCAAAAGATGCAGAAGGGCCCCAGGCAGCACTCGGTGAGTGTAGAGGGGTGAGCTTCGGTGCAAGAGTGGCTCAGGGCTGGGGCTTCTCAAACTTCAATGCACAGCTTCGAGGGTGCCTCGGAAGCTGCACGCTCAGCGCCTCGTGGTCTTTCTAAGATGGCCGGCCCCACACTTCAGATCGCCTCCATTGGTCTCAGCTCTGCAGGGACTGTGGATCGGGCTGTTAGAAGGCAGGCACGCTGGGTCTTGTTGAACTCTGTCGCGCGAGTTCCGGCGGGACCTGCAACAAAGCAAACGTCGAGGTGCTGGATGGTGCCTGTTTGCACAGGGTGGTCACTCCTTGACCACAAGGGAGATTCTTCAGTCTTCTACGTCGAGTAGGATGTCGAAGGTTCCAGAGTTTTGTTTCATAAGTTTCAGTCAGGATAATCTGATGGCGTTGGCACTGCTCCCATTCTTATACCAATCTTGGGGGCTGGATTACCTGCTAGGTCCCTCCTATGGGTGGAACCCAGGAAGGGGGTGGTTACACCCCTTTCCCTTTGTCCAGGGTCGCACTGGGACTGGGGCTGGTGTGCCCCAGAACCGGTTTGGCCGGATTATGCAAGGGGAAGCCTTGTGCGCCCCAGGCACTGTCTAGTTTCTTTCAGCCCTCCCTGCCCCAATACACTATCTCCTGTCTGGGGTGGTGTAGCACTTCCCCGCGACAGGAAACCCTTTGTCCAGGCCTCCTCTGCCAAGTTTCGGTCAGCAGCAGGAGGTCAGACTTGTGTCGGTGGCAGCAGCATCCATTTTGTGATGCTGAGGCTCTGGTTAGGATTAACCGCATTTGAGTAAAGTAACATGTCTTCTCCCTCTAGAAGGGTGGGATGCTATCCCCGTCGCCAGGACTGTCGAGGGGATAGTATTCCAAATCGTATGACACCTTACACGACATGTTTTGATAAAGCCAAACCAAAGTTAGCACATAACCGCGATGGATTATAATGCACTTAAGAGTATATGGTATGGCAATATCCCGGAACAGCTAAGGGAGTTGGTCCTGACAGCTGCAGACAGGCTCAGCTCATGCTAGAGCACCATCTCACATAAAACCAAGCACTCTCCCTCCAGGATTATTAAGGCCTGCCATAGGAGTGACTTATAGGTATATATGTTTCCAGATATAGGTTTAGATATAGGTATACTATATCTAAGCAAGGGGTGATTACACCCCCTTGCCCCTGCTGAGTGATCAGCCAGTTGTGTCAATTTAAGAAACAGCCAGGGGTGGCAAAAGTTATGCTGCAGCCCCTGGTAGGCCTTGGATGCACCTATGCCCTTGGCACCTATAGTGCACTGTATAGGGGCTGTCAAGGTGTCCAGTACCAGATTGGTTATGCACCTAGGGTGCATGGAGTCCATTTTAAGGAGAGAGCATATAGCTTGGGGCCCTGATTAGCAGGGAACCAGGCCAACTAACTCGAAAACCAGCTAAACACAAGGCAAAAAATCTGGGGTAACCATAGTCAGGTGTCCACCTTTCTACACAACCCCCCCCCCCCCCCCCCCCCAAACGAAAGGAGATAAGGCTATCCTTGACCAGGTAAGCCTATATTGCCTGAGTGGCCATATAAGGAAGTGCCTGCACTAGCATGGTTACCCCCTGTCTCATGGTCCACTAAGCAATCCCTCACCCTTGGGGTATTATAGGGTCCCCACCATAGGGAATCACTACCTTGGGTGTGTTTTTGCAAAGTAAAAGGCTGGTGTTGATATGGAGTACTGAAGTGAGGCTCCACTAATTTAGGGCTCAGTTTCCTCCAATTATCTTCCACCATGTGTGCCTTTCTTTCATCAACTGAGTTGCACTGTGATCTCAGGGTCAACCTCTGGCTACCTAAGGCTGGAGGCTGGGTCCCTTTTGTTGGTTTACTGGAGGGACAGTTCAGGTTTGGGCTCTTTGGGTCCCAGGTTTGGCTGTGCCCAACAGAATCCATCTGTGGGAGGTCCCTAACTACTTTTAAGGAGGATCCCTCAGGAATTTTTAAAGTTTTTACCTGGCTACGGCTGCTAGCTTCGGTGCCCCTAATCTGCTGATGGGGGTGCTTTATTTGACAGGGGGCCCTTTGGGGCTAACTGTCCCTTTTGTCCTCTGCAGCCCTGGGCTGAGTAAGGCAAGGCAGAGAGGGGCAGGTTACCTGCTCCAGACTGGGTCCCACCTGAGAAAGGGCCACTGCCATCAGGGGTTCTGTCAGGCCAGGCCTAACAACCTCTGGGACAGTTCCTTCATCAGGGGTAAGATCAGTTCCCTGAGGAGGCTGATCCTGTCCTAATGTCTGGTGGGAGGGAGATTTCTCTTCCTCCTCAGTGCTCTATGTTTGTGTGGAGTGATCCATCATTTCAGGCTTCACAACACATGAATCAGTTTGAGTTTGGGCTGTGGCCATCACAGCCCCAACAACCTTTTCAGGAGGAGACTCTGTTTGGGTATGGGCTGTTATCATAACAGCTCTGCTAACTTGTTCAGGAAGGGCTTCTGCTAAAAATGGGACTGAGACTTGCACAGCCCTACCAACCTTTTCAGGAAGGACATCTTAGATTGGGGCTGTGGCCAACACAGCCCCACTAACCTTTCCATGGGCATTTACCATTCTAGAATGACTTTCCTGGTTGCTACTCTTAAACGGAACACGAGTGGCATCAATCGCACCGCTTACTGACCTGCAGGAGCTCCGAGTGAGACAGAGGGTGCGTCCAGCAGAATAGGGCCTGAAAGTTCATCGGCAGCAGTGGACTGGCGTACAATTAAGGTCGCTAGCAGCGAGTGGAATCCGGTAGGCGGCAGAAGGCGCGGTGGGCGTCCTAGCAGACTGAGAGCGCAGAGAGCAGGCTGCGCCTCCTGTCGGCACGAGTGCATTGTTCTTCCCCCCTGGGGAGCCTGCGGTCGGCAGGCTTCACGGAGCACGAACGTGAAGAGTGCGGGCCCCTGGATCAGAAGCGGTGAGCCTAAGAAGAACAACAGAAGGGGCGGACTGACTCCGGGATTGCAGCGCCGGTGGTGGGGCACTGGTACCCGACATGAGGCAAGAGGTAATCAGTCTCAGCTAATTACCATACATTTGAGAACACCGGAGCAGAGAGAGGCCCGCACGGCCAGGGAGTGTTGGGATATCGGCTCCTCCCCCAGGCCAGTGTGCAGTGGTGTGAATGCCTGAAACTCACAGTGTCCACTGCTGTATATTTAGTGACGGCAGCAGACTGCAGCCACAACTTGAACATCAGAGACCTGAGGCGTGTAACAGCGATTGGGCTGGCCGGGCTGGACTGAAAAGTGCTTAATTTGAGGGAGAGCAGAGGTATATTCTGACCAGGAGCCCCGATTCAGGAGGACCTTTCTTCTGCAGCATACCGGCCAAAGGAGGCTTACCTACCTTACCTGCTGGACGCCACTTCGCTCCTGGGGCCCTGACGCTGTGGTCTCGCCGCTCTACTCCATCGCAGCGGCTGGAGACTACAGCTCCCAGAGGGCTTAGCGACCACTTCCGGCCACTTCCTGCCGCAGCACGCCCGGAGGCGCAATAAAACCAGGGAACACCCTCCGCGTCGCGGGACGCGCGCGGGCGATGCCGGGCGGAGCCCGGGCCGTCTGAGGCCGTCAGAGGCAGGAGGAGGCTGGGCTGGGCCAGAGACCCTGTGAGTACTCTACTGTGTCCCTTTTTTCGCATGGAAAAGTGACGGATAAGGCTGAGGGTTTTCTTGTTCAAACCTAGAAAAACTGGGCGCTGAGTTCTTTGTGACATCCACGTTTAGGTCCAAAGAAGCATTGTATAAACTAACCTCATGTCGGGCTCAAAGAAAGATAAGGCTGTCACGGGGGCAGGTCCCATTGACAACTTCTTAGTAAAAATGGTGAACAAAATCAACAATGACAGAAGGGCCTCATTGGGTAAAGGTGGTTCATCAGACCATGATCTTTCTTTAGTAGGTCTAACTCCAATGGAGGCTCCTCCAGAGATCGAAATTAGCACTGATTGCGGGCCAGGTGTAGTCAGTGTAGCTAGTGCAGTTGAGGCACTGATTCATCAGGCCCCCGTCACAGTAACGCTTGATAAATCATCTTCGGATTCTGAGGAAGAGGTGGTAGTAGAGAATAAAAGCACAAGACCTGTCAGAACCTGCAGAAAGCAGCAAAGCAAAAGGGGGGGTAGGATTACCCACAAGAGAAGGGGAGACATTTACTTGCCTGATAGCCACATCTCCCCAAAGGCGACCCCGAACTTGGAGGGCAAAAAAGAGTCAAGTATTACCCTGAGCCCTGAGCAGTTTGGCTTGCTAATCAAAACTATAGAAGCCAAAATTGATCTAAAACTCGAGGAATCTCTTAATTCCCTAGCGGTCAAATTGGATACTGCCAATGCCGAGATAAAAAGATTAGGAGGCCTGTTAGAGCTACATCTGGCCCACCCAGACAAGGTTAATCCCCCCCTCCCTTCGTCTAGTACAGTGAGCTCCGAGGCTGTGGGGAAAAATGCTGTAAAGGGCTCTAAACCATCCCACACAACCCGACAGGTCAGCAGAGCTGATAATAGTCCCATTGCCCCTTCAGCTTCTCGTCCGTTGCCAGCAGACACCTCTGTTATACACCCTAAGCCAGGCATCGCACAAAACCCAAATGCCATACCACGTAGGCAAAGTAATTTTATCAACCTACCCCCGGACTGTGCTCCCTATGTAGTTGTGTTGGCAAATGCCCCGGCCTATAACCCGGCTACACCCGAGCCCCACGAGGAATCTCAGGATTCTCTTAAAAACAAAGTGGTAGCTTGGCTAAGCTCAAACTGTGGTTTTCCCACAAAATTTGCCGGAGAAATCATCACGACCAGGAGGGTAAATTGGATCGGTCCCTCGAGAAAAACATGTAGAGGGGATTGTGTGGTAGTAAACTTTAAATACCCACAACACGTGGCCACAGTCCTATTACGGGCAGCATCATTGACGAATGACGGTAACGGTATTCAAGTGCGCCCGTTGGGGTATTTCTACAACCATCTCACTATAGCCTCTACCCCGAGACAAGGACTAAGTCCCTTTACTCAAGTTGGGCCCAGGTCGGTATGTCAAAGCCAGAACCAGGGAAGTAATAATCTCTTTATTTTTGGGCCCCCCATTGCAACTCACAATAGGTTCGATGCTCTTTCAGAACTTGATCTTTGCGACTGACGGGGCGCCGGAGAGGGTACAGTGGATGAAGTTATAGTGGAATCTATCCCCACGGCTCCTGTACCTTCTTCCGGTGAGGATGGTAACAATTCAACTGAGATCAGTACTGTAAAAGGGGATATGGTTAGGCTGCTATCCTGGAACATTGCTGGCTTACGGTCAAAGAAGGGTGACCCAAACTGGTCGAACTTTGTAAAGCTTTATGACATTATCGCTATCCAAGAGACCTGGGACACGGAGTGTGATTATTGGTTGGATGGCTTTACTTCCTTTTTTGTACCTGCCTTGCCCTCCCCAGCAGGCCGGAACAGAGGAGGTCTTTTGACGCTGGTATCGGTGAATATCAAGGGCAAAATTACTATGATTGACTGTGCCACTCACAATTTTCTTGTCCTAGAGATAAATTTGGATGATGGTTGCAAATTGCTTCTTGTAAACTGTTACAATGCACCGAACGGATACCCAGAAACTGTGCACCTTACATGGTTAGCAGATTTTTTTAACCCTCTACAAGGAAAAGCAAACCACTTATTGTCGTTTTATTTTGATGGGCGATTTTAATGTACATCTATGTTCAAATTGTGCTCTAACGGATGAAGATGGGCCTGATAGTGTTTCGCCCCCTCATTTAGAACATACTCAGAAGGGTTTGGTCCTCGAAAATGTATTAATGGAAAATGAATTGTATGAGGCAGAGTTCTGTGATAACAGTACACGGGTTGCTACTTACACGGGAAGGGCCAGTGACGCGTTAATTGATTTTATCTTTGTTTCATTAGGTTTCCTTAAGTATGTGATTTCATATAATGCAATCGCTATGCCAATGAGTGATCATAATACCGTGGGGATGGAGCTAGCAAACAGCTCTTTGCTGCTAAAATCGTTTGTTGCCCCCCAGGCTATATTGTCATTTAAGGTTAAGGACCAGGGGAGAAGAATTAAATGGGAAAAGGTAGTTCCTGATGATTTTTTCTTAAACTTAACCTCCTTGGCTGCTGAAGATTTGAATGTTTGTGCCAATCCCCTCGCTAGGAGCGAGGAGGTTATATCCTCCTTTGAAGGTGTTTGCCGGTCTGTGGCTATAAACCTAACAGCTAAAGGTCAGGGGGGCAAACAGAAACCGGTGAAGGGCTGGTTCGATAACAACTGCAGTAAAGCCCATAACCGCCTTAAGAGAGCACTCAAAACTCGCCCAAGGGACAAAGCTCTAGTTGCGCAACTAAGAAAGGATTTTACTATGGCAACTAAAACGTGTAAAAATGAACTAAAGAGCGATGCCTGGGCAGAACTTATGGACAAAGCCACCTTAAAAAACAGTGCTAAGTTTTGGTCAATTATTAATACTCCTCTGCTTTCAGGTGACCAAAATTCTGTGCTGGAACTTAATATATCTGAGGCAGATTGGCTTAGCCATTTTGAAAAAATTTATGGTAGCAGCATGGAGCTGGAACCCTTTGTAGTCCCTACTTCTGATATCCCCCTGGAGTCTGTGAGTTTTGACATAATTGAAGTGCTCAGAGCAATAGAGGACACTGCGGGACGAAAGGCCCCGGGTCCCGATGGGGTACCAGCGGATATGTTCAAGGCAAATCCTCAGTTTTGAACTAATATCTTAACGAAAGTTTTTAACGCTTCTGCAGCAGTTGGATTCCCTTATACCTGGTCCCTAGCTACGATAGTACCAATATTTAAAAAAGGGCAGAGAGGAGATCCTAGATGTTACAGACCTATATCTCTGCTGGACTCCTCGGTCAAAATTCTAGGGAAGGTTGTCCTGGCGAGAATAGCTTCCTGGGTCAAAGGGAACAATATTTTGTCCGAGGCACAATATGGATTCAGGTCAGGAAGGAGTACAGAGGATCAATGCCTCAATCTCCACCTTATAATCTCCAAATATACAAGAGCAAAAGGGGGAATGATATTCCTAGGCTTCATGGACTTGTCCACAGCCTTTGATCTTGTTAATAGATCTAGGCTGTGGGCAATGCTCCTGAAGTTGGGCCTTGATAGCTCCTTGGTATATTTTCTGGCGGAGCTCCATAAAGATCTGAGAGCCTGCATTAGAATGACAACAGACGGGAAATATACGGCAAGCTTCAGATCAACTAGAGGGGTCCGTCAGGGCTGCATACTGGCCCCAATGTTATTCACGTTATACGTGAATTCCTTGGAGGATGACCTAAGGGCAGTCACGCAGGATATCCCGAGCATGGGGGGCGCACCAATCCCGGTGCTCCTCTATGCCGATGATGCGGTGCTAATAGCCAGGACCCCAATTGCCCTGCAAAAGCTACTTGATTCATTTGGAAATGTCATGTCTAGTCTTGACTTGGTGGTTAACAAGAGTAAATCCCACACTATGTCAGCAGGTTGCAGTAAAATAAAAGAAAAAACCTTCTTCTGTGACGGTGAGGTTATCACAAGTGTGAAAGTTTTTACTTACTTAGGGGTTATTTTTGATCGGAGGGGTACTTGGTCACCGCAGTTAACATCCAAAGCAAACGCGGTGAGAAGCTCATCCTCTGCAATTCTGGGGTTCGCAAAGAGACTAGGGGGAAAACCAATCGAGGCTATCTTGGCCATCTACAAAGCCAAGACTGCCGCTATTGCTAGATACGGGGCTGCAGTCTGGGGATATGCTAATTCTAACCGTATCCAAATAAAGGAAAATAAATTCCTTCGATCTTTGCTGGGCTTACCTCAGTCAACTGCTACCTATTCCCTACACCTTGAGCTAGGCCTGGGCTACATTCTAGATACAATAAATTTAGACCCGCTCCTGATGTGGATCAAGCTCTGGCTAAATCCAAACCTTAGCCTTAACCACAGGATCATTAAAGACTGTCTTAACTTAGACCACAGGAGGGATATTCAGTGGCTCTCCTATGTTGAGTCCTTGGCTGCGAAGCTGGGACGCCCTGAGATCTTTGATAGCCCAGAATCCCTGTGTAAAGCTGATCTAACGTGGGTGAAGATTAACTTTATTAGGCTATGTGTTGCCGAGCGTGAAGCGGTTGAGCTATGCAAACCCTCTGTGAGGGCACATGTAATGATAACTTCATCCCTTGAGCTGGCTCCTTACTTGGTAGTGGTCACAAATTCCTTTCATAGGTGTCTACTGACCAAGTTCCGCTTCAATCAAATTTATATGGTCCTGTGGGACGAGAAAGACTGGTGTAGGCTTGAGGAATCGTCCCTATGTAAATGTGACGGTTTTTCCACCTAGGATAATGCACACTTTTTGTTTTTTTGCTCTTTTTATTGTGAACCTCGGATTCGATATCTAAAACCAATTCTGAAGGAGATGGGTTTTACGCAGCACAAGCCCACACTGTTATATTTACAGATGATGGATTCTCCTGTAATTATGTATTGTACTGCTAGTTTCCTGGCTGCATCTGTAAGAAGTAAGAGACTAAGGACAAGATTGGATTCACAATTGAGGATAGATAATTAATTCCTGTCTACTGTACTGTTGAGCGCAAATTGAAATGAATTTTGTGTAAATACTCTTTTTTAAACCGTTTTTTAAATTTACGTCATGTTTAATACTGTATTAATTGATTTTAAAATGTTCTAATTGTCTTATATATGTCTAGAATACTTTTATGATTTTAACTAATCGAATAAAGTGGTTTTGACTTGACTTGACTTGACTTTCCTGTTCAACCTCAGCCCAGGCTGAGATTTCCAAATCATTTCCTAGTAGACAGTCCACAGGCAAGTTTGGTGACACTGCCACTCTCTTTGGGCCAATGACACCTCCCCAGCTGAGACTTACTACTGCCATGGGATGATTTGTTTGTATTCCATCAATATTGGTCACCTGGCATGTGGCACCAGGTGTGAGTTGCCTTGAGGGGACTAGACATTCAGCCACCATGGTGATGCTAGCCCCTGTGTCTCTAAAGGCCTCAACGTTTAGACCATTGATGAGGGGCTCCTGTCTGTACTTGCTCAAAGTGTTTGGGCAAGCAGTGAAGTTGGCAAACCCCATGCCATTATCACAAACAAGAGTAGCTAAGTTAGGGGACCTGGTTAGGCCAGAATCCACCTGTGTTCCAAAAGTAAACCCAGCCAAATTCTTGGGGGTGCTCCCACCACCTGGGGGACCACTGCTGACAGTGACAGGAGGTGTTGGAGCTTTACTTGGAGGTATATTTTCCTTATTACTATTACTATTCTTTGGACAACATCTGTCTGTTTTCCAATGGCCAACCTGTTTACTGGCATGGCAATAAGGCTTTTTCTGAGTAGATGAAGTGTCTTGGGACCCACCCCCATCCTTGGAGTTTTGGGGCCCTGGGGAAGTCTTTTCTTTGGATTTATCCCCACCCTTATCTTGAGGTTTGGTAGACTCCTTCTTCTGGCCATTGCCCTGATTCTTAGGCCTAATCCTGGTTCTGACCCATTTGTCTGCCCTCTTACCCAATTCTTGTGGAGAGGTCAGATCTGAGTCCACCAGGTACTGGTGTAAAAGCTGTTTCTGACAATTACTTCGGATCTGCTCCTTCATAATCAAAGTATACAATCCTGTAAAGTCATGTATTTTGCTGCCATGTAACCAACCTTCCAGAGCCTTAGTAGCACAATCTACAAAATCAGTCCAGTCCTGTGTCTGTGTCTTCTGGGTATCTCTGAACTTTAACCTGTATTGTTCAGTGGTTAGGCCAAACCCATCTATCAGAGCACTCTTCAGGACAGTGTAATTTTTAGCATCCTCAGGTCTAACTGTGAGGAGCTTATCTCTCCCTTTCTCAGAAAAGGAGTACCATACAATTGCAGCCCACTGATCTTGGGGAACTTGCTGTGCCATGCAGGCTCTCTCAAGAGCAGTTATCCACTTGTGGATGTCATCCCCATCTCTGTAGGGGAGCACAATCTTTGTCAGGTTTCTAGTATCATAGGACCTGTCTTTCTCTCTAGGAATTATGTTGCTGCCACCAGTGGAATCTAATCCACTCAGTTTTTGTTCCCTTGCTAAAGCAGGTTTAGCTTGGGCCAAGGCTACCTCTTCCCTCTCTATCTGGAGTTGGACAGCCCTCATTCTGGCCTTATGCTCTCTTCTCTGAGGGGGGGAGTCATTCCCCTTTGAGATTCCCTTGAGGCACTAGAAAGGTGAGAGTCCCTGGAGGGAGATCTCAATCTTCTATTGCCTGGAACAATTCTGCTTTGTACTCTGGGGAGGTGCTGGCCCCCTCCATTTCCAAGTAGGTCCAAGTTGGTTTGGCTAAGCCTCCCCACATGCACCTGGTTACCCTTCTGATCCTGATCTGACTCTTCCTCTTCTGATTCAGGGTCCACCTCCACATCTTCTAAGTCTGGGGGGTGTTCTCATTCTCTGGGGGGTTCACTCCATCTCCTGACCCTAAGGGAGCTACACTAGCTTTCCCAAGGTCATCCTTCTCCAGGATGGCTATCAGGATGGGAATGGTAGGGTTGTGACCTTTTTCAGCCCCCACAAGGCACTCAAGTCTGTGTGGCTGAGGTTGTCATCGCTGGATGGTGCGTTGGTAAGGTCAACCATCACAGGCTGAGAGCCTGAAGCTCCCTCTGTGCCAGCCATGACTGCTAGTAAGGTGCAAGTGGTGCACTTACCTACACTAAGTGTTTTCCTACTGTACCTTGCTAGTGAGTTGTAGGCAGGGTGTGCTAAGCCCTTTGATCTACAACTACTAAGTTCAGTAGAACTTAAATATGCTAAGCTTTGTTTATATGTACCTAAGGTACTTGATGTGAACTTTCAATTTGATAAAAAGATTGCAATGGTAAAACAGCAAGCTCAAATCCGCACCGCTGCGCACCAATGTGAGAAGTTGGCCTGACATATGATGTCTCCAATTCTGGGGGCACCTTGTATCAGTCCAAACAATCCCTTTTGATGTCTGGTTGTAAGTCAACCTTATAGACAAGCTATCCTAAGGGTAGCATGGACTAAGTAGCCTTAAAGGCTTAACTCAAGAGGTCTTGTTAAGCAAGCTGTTTTACCAATCACAATCCTGTAATATCAAATGAAAGGACACCACACAAGTTATATATTATAAAAATCTATGTATTTATTACTAGAATAATCCTCTATACTCTTTACTAGCAGCCCGCCCCAGCGTTGTCTGGGGCAGAAAGGGACTGGTGGCAGCATTTGAGGCTTGCGTGCACTCTCGGCCCCCTCCCGCCACGACATTGTCTGTGTCCCGGAGCCTGCGCCTTACCTCAGCCGCCGTTGTTCAGGGCCAACCTCCCGCCCCGGCCCAGCCCGGCCCCCTCCCGCCCCAGCCCGGCCCGGCCCCCTCCCGCCTGTGTCCCAGAGAGCTTGATCCTTACCTCAGCCGCCGGTCCCGATCCATGCTCCCCTCCCGCACAGGCCGCCACTTCGCCCAGCAGGAAGCAGGGCCGCGGCAGTCCTCCCAGCAGGTTGCGATCTTCGCCGCCATTTCAGGAAGTGTTCAGGAAGTGTTGGGAGCGCAAATGATGTCATCACGCAGACGTCGCGGCCGGCGCTACTTGCAAGGGACTACTTTATTTTTATTTCTACATTTTTTAAACATCGTATATTTTTTATTTTTAATAGCCTATGTCCTTCTGCTTGCCCTGAGGTTTTCAAAGATGTCCTGGTTGTTTTGATTGGTGGTGTACTTTTCGAGTTTACCTGGCTCGAAGGACACAGTTCTTTATAATAGTAGTATAGATATATAGATGAGTCTAGAAGCACAAGCGTTTAAACAAAAGCACAGTTAAACATATAGAAGTTGCACAATTATGGATGAGGCCCAGGGGCCACTCAAACCATATATCAAAAAAGTGGTATAAGTATCACTAATCGAACAGTGGTCAGGCCTACGGCCTGGGGAATCGCTGGGAGCAGTCGGGACTAGCAATGCTAAAGTCAGGAAAAGCCCGCAGGATTCGGGTGCAGCGCTTAAAGCCCACACATGCACCAATGCACAGTCAATGGTGCGTAAAAGTTACAAAGTTACTGTAAAAGGAGACTTTCGTTTAACCTAGAAGGACGAAACTTTAGACATATACACTAGAGATGTGTACCAGTACTGGAGCACCGGCGTTGGTGAGTTACCTCACCCACTGGAAGCGGGTGCACGGGTGCAAAGTAGTGTCGGGTTTCATCACGCAGGTTGATGGTGCCTGAAGATGAAGATGCTGCAGGCGTCAAGAAGAGAAGTGTCCGGTGTGATCCAAGGGTGGATCGAAGATATAGATGATCTGAAAGCAGAGGGGACAGAGTCTGGGTCACTCAGCAGTGACCAGGGTGGAACCAGGAAGGAACCAGGCAATGTCGGGCGCAATCAGGTCGATGTCGTGAAGCTTGTCTCCGCTGCCACGTGGACTATGGGGCACCGAGGATGTCCAGGAGTGGATCACGAGCTGTCCCATGCAGGCTCTCACTGTCGGCGGTGTCGGCTTCCGGATTGGAGCAAACAAACCTTGGCAAGCGCAACCCACGCAGGATTCGAAGATCGCTTCTTACTCCGACTAGGAGGGTCAGAGCGGGTGCTCCTTTTCAGGGGAGCGAGGGGAAGTCAGGAGAACCAGACTCACAAGTTAGATTTCGAGGTTCGTCGGTACTGGGGCCGCTAGCCAACGGGCAAGCGACCGGACCAACGCGTTGAGCCAAAAGATGCAGAACGGCCCCACGCTGCACTCGGTGAGTGTAGAGGAGTGAGCTTTGGTGCAAAAGTGGCTCAGGGCTGGGGCTTCTCAAACCCCAATGCACAGCTTCGAGGGTGCCTCGAGAGCTGCACGGTCAGCGCCTCGTGGTCTTTCCAAGATGTCCGGTCCCACGCTTCAGCTCGCCTCCACGGGTCTCAGCTCTGCAGGGACTATGGATCGGGCTGTTAGAAGGCAGGCACGCTGGGTCTTGTCGAACTCTGTCGCTCGAGTTCCTGCGGGAACTGCAACAAAGCAAACGTCGAGGTGCTGGATGGTGGATGTTAGCACAGGATGGTCACTCCTTGACCACAAGGGAGATTCTTCAATCTTCTACGTCGAGTAGGATGTCGAAGGGTCCAGAGTTTCGTTTCATAAGTTTTAGTCAGGATAATCTGAGTGCATTGGCCCTGCTCCCATTCTTTTTTTTTTTTTTTTTTGGAAAACCTTTATTAATACTTCAACCAGTTACAAATATGGGCCTACAAACACCAGGGCCGGCCGCTAATCAGTTTCATCACAGCAAGTCAGTTAGGACAAGACTCGGCCTCCCGGGAAGCGAATGTACCACAACTTCAATTAAAACTGGCGATAGAACATGCCATGCGAAGGACAGGATTCTAAAGGCTCCATTTTACAATATAAAAATAGAAGGATCAGGTGCCATACAATATCACAAAGTCGCATAAAGGGCGGGCAAAATAGTAGGATTTGCACAATTAGATCGATCTCATTTAAGACAGTGGCGCTAAGGCATACAATTCAGGATAAACAAGCATACAGTCATAGTTCGCACCAGTTAAGCGCCCGCCCAATGATACTGAAATACCGTGAAAAGTATAGGCACAGATAAAAAAGTCGATAATGGACAGAAGAATGGACCCACTACGCTGACCCGAAAAGGGAAGAAGCGAAAGAAAAGGCAAGGAAAGATACGAAAGAGAAAAAAGGCCATAGAAACAATAAGGAAAAACAAAATTCCCCTCCCCCAACTCCCCACGCTGCACCCCTGCAGATGACTACGGCCTACCCCCCTAGCAGCGTGCCTGTCGCCCCAAATAACTGAAACCCGAAATATAGGAAGAACAAAGAGAAAGAAAGAAGAACTAAATCCTACCCTAAAAGTAGAAATGGAGGAGGGCTATATCATACGCATTCCCGGTCTCTCCCCACCGCCTTAACAAAGAATCGCCCACAAAGCTGACACAATTGAGCAGACCACAATAGAAAAGTACACCGGAGGAAACTATAAACCCCGCCCCGGTCTCCGTTAACCCAGTAAATCAATCCCGTTACCGATGAAACCATAGTGTGAAACCCCAAACAGCAGTCTCAGCCTTGGCCCCGTCGATCAAATTTGCTGATTCCCTCCGATAAGTAGAGCCCCATCGTCAAATTGTCAAAATATACACAGAAGTTGCAGAAATATGGTCTGTTAGATGGAGAAAGGATGGCAAATCCCAAAGTAGACGGTCGGTTCCAACGATGCCCCTCCCCGACTCCAAGGCCAGGCACTGTCCCATCCACCATCTTGATGGACCAGCTGGGAAGGGGGTGCGACACAATCCAACACAGTTCACTGTTCCGATTAAAAGTTTCCAGAATGGGAACAGCAGTTAAATGTTCCGCCGGCTGCGAAACCAAAGATTCCGACCATATAGTTGAAACGCCGATCTCAGCATGTTCGAACAGTTCCACTTCTGTAGGGGCAGGCACAGCTCCAAGCACCGGGTCTGAATGCACCGCTGGGGTGTCTGTCGGGAAGTGAGCTGGCCGCCGGGTCCCGGGCAACGAGTCAGGGTCCGGTCCCAACCCTCTAATTCCATCCGCTGCTGACATCAGATTCCAGACCTGGGCCTCCATAGTCACCTGAAGTGCTTCGAGGGCTGCCAGCACTGACCGCAATGACGGGCCGCACTTAGCGCGCTCTGCCGGGTTCCGCATAACATCAGGCATAGTGATCCCCACGGAGAGTCTCCTTCCCCGGGATAAGATTAGTCGGAGCAGGAATGAACCGTGAGAGACAGATCGTGAACGTGCGTTAGTGCGCGCCAAGTCTCCAACCCAAAGGCACCAGCGATGCAAACGCTAGGTCTCAGAGTCAGGGATCCCCGCCACACCGCCTCGGGCGTCACTCGTCTCCTCACCTCCGATACGGTACCAGGCAGCAGATCGGCAGCAAAGCAATCCAAAATATGTCGAAAGTTCCATGGACCGGACCCTGCCGCCCTCACCGGTCCGCTGTTGTTCAACTAGGACCCGGCTGGACCAGCACTCGAGACCCCGGCTTCCAGACTGGGTGAGGCCTCAAATCAAACCTCGACATTACTCCACTCCACAATGTCGGAAAAGTCTCGGGATCGCTCCATCGGACTGCAGATTAGTTCATATACACGGATATGGGGTGGGAAATCAGGATAAAGGACCGGATCTTCGAGCGAAAGACGGAGGTCAGCGGAGCCGGGAGACTAAGGCACATCTTGGATCTCTCCTTCAGGACCAGCTTGCTGCCTAGTGGCTGGAAACAAGCAGTCGTGCTCCCCCTCCGGAAAAAAACAAACATCAGTTTTGAGACATTAGAAAATCTTCGACCAATATCTCTGTTGCCATATATGTCCAAAGTGGCTGAGAAGGTTGTGAATGGCCAGCTGATGCAATATGTGGAGGAGGCGAACTTACTCCATGACACTCAGTTCGGTTTCAGGCCCCGCCACTCAACGGAGTCGGCCTTACTTATGGCAACTGAGACCTTGAGGCAGGGTGCAGATGAGGGACAAACTATGGCCCTGATTCTGTTGGACCTCAGCGCTGCCTTCGACACTGTAGCACATTCCACCTTGCTACAGTGTCTGAATAAAGGAGGAATATCAGGTGCAGCGCTGAGATGGATCCAGTCCTTCTTAGCAGATGGTGGCTTTCAAGTCAGGCAAGGGGACTGTTATTCCAGAGTGGTCACTTTGGGCCAGGGCGTGCCCCAGGGCTCGTCCCTGAGCCCAACTCTATTTAACCTATATGTTGCCCCTGTTGCGACTATTGTTGAGAGCTATGGCCTACGGATAGTGTCCTACGCCGACGACACGCAGCTGGTCATCTCCCTATCGTGTGCGCCCTGTCTTGCTGCGGACAATTTCAGAACATGCATGCAAGATCTTGCTGGTTGGATGTCCACCAATTGTCTGAAACTGAATGGCGGCAAGACGGAGGTGCTCATAGTGAGGGGAGGCCAGTCGGCGTGGTCGTCGGCGTGGTGGCCACCCTGCCTAGGGACGGCACCGACGCCCCGCCAGGAAGCCAGGAACCTGGGAGTATGGTTCGATGCAGGTCTCACCTTTGGATCCCAAATCAATCGTGTGGTCGGTGTTTGCTTCGGTGTCTTGAAAACTCTGAGGAAAGTACTGGAGCTTCTTCCAACTGAAGCACGCAAGACACTGGTGCATGCATTGGTGACCGCGAGATTGGATTATGGGAATCTGCTGTATCTGGGGGCACCTGAGAAGAACATTGGTCGCCTTCAGGTATTGCAGAATGCTGCGGCATGCCTGATCTTGAGGCTACCCAAGAGAGCATCTTCAAAAATGGCACTTCAGACTCTCCACTGGCTCCCGGTGAGAGGCAGAGTGGAATACAAGGCACTCTGTACCTGCCATCGCATTTTGAATGGCAGGGCGCCACAACCGCTGCAGAGCTTGATAGCGCGCTATCAACCGTCCCGTGCCTTAAGATCTGCGGGCTCGGGACTGGTGAAAATTCCCAAGGTATAAAAAGCCTGCATGGGGGGAAGATCGTTTAGGTACCTGGCAGCGTTTACATGGAACAAATTACCCCCTGAACTGCGTCTTGAGGACTCGGATACCAGGTTCCAGTCTAAACTCAAAACTTACTTATTTGTCCGGTAGCTGGTCCGTCTCCCCTACTTTTTGGATCCTGTTGTAGCCATCTCATCATAGCGCGGGGACACGCCGGGGCTCGTAAACAGGCGCTTTATAAGCTTCCCTATTATTATTTATTATTATGCGGCCATCTTGCTTGCTGTCGTAGCTCCTCACTGTTCCCATTCTTATACCAATCTTGGGGGCTGGATTACCTGCTAGGCCCCTCCTATGGGTGGGACCCAGGAAGGGGGTGGTTACACCCCTTTCCCTTTGTCCAGGGTCGCGCTGGGACTGGGGCTGGTGTGTCCCAGAACCGGTTTGACCGGATTATGCAAGGGGAAGCCTTGTGCGCCCCAGGCACTGTCTAGTTTCTTTCAGCCCTCCCTGCCCCAATACACTATCTCCTGTCTGGGGTGGTGTAGCACCTCCCCGCAACACGAAACCCTTTGTCCAGGCCTCCTCTGCCAAGTTTCGGTCAGCAGCAGGAGGTCAGACTTGTGTCGGTGGCAGCAGCATCCATTTTGTGATGCTGAGGCTCTGGTTAGGATTAACCGCGTTTTAGTAAAGTAACATGTCTTCTCCCTCTAGAAGGGTGGGATGCTATCCCCGTCGCCAGGACTGTCGAGGGAATAGTATTCCAAATTGTATGACACCTTACAGGACATGTTTTGATAAAGCCAAACCAAAGTTAGCACATAACGGCGATGGATTATAATGCACTTAAGAGTATATGGTATGGCAATATCCCGGAACAGCTAAGGGAGTTGGTCCCGACAGCTGCAGACAGGCTCAGCTCATGCTAGAGCACCATCTCACATAAAACCAAGCACTCTGCCTCCAGGATTGTTAAGGCCTGCCATAGGAGTGACTTATAGGTATATATGTGTCCAGATATAGGTTTAGATATAGGTATACTATATCTAAGCAAGGGGTGATTACACCCCCTTGCCCCAGCTGAGTGATCATCCAGTTGTGTCAATTTAAGAACCAGCCAGGGGTGGCAAAAGTCATGCTGCAGCCCCTGGTAGGCCTTGGATGCACCTATGCCCTTGGCACCTATAGTGCACTGTATAGGGGCTGACAAGGTGTCCAGTACCAGATTGGTTATGCACCTAGGGTGCATGGAGTCCATTTTAAGGAGAGAGCAGATAGCCTGGGGCCCTGATTAGCAGGGAACCAGGCCAACTAAGTCGAAAAACAGCTAAACACAAGGCAAAAAATCTGGGGTAACCATAGTCAGGTGTCCACCTTCCTACACAGGGGTTCTGAAGGACTGGAAGACTGATTCGGCCCAGAAGTCCTTGGCTCTTCGGTTACCCTTTCAGGGTTCCATGAAGTTTGATGAGGATTTGGAGGATTAACTTCATAGACTATTCAAGTAAAAGAAGCATTCCTCCTCCTTCAAGCATTCCTCTGTTACGGTTCCTTCTAAGCCCAAATTCTTCTTCCATCCTCCCTTGAGGAGGCAGTTTTTTTATGGGCCATGGGAGGTTTTCTTCTGGTAGGGGCAGAGACAAGAGGGCTAAGTATCCACCTGCCATGCCTCGTTGCTGACTATTTGGCGTCCGACACCGGATTCTTGGTCAGAGGTCGGCTTCGGCACTTTATCCCTGCTTTGAGGCGTCCCTGTTCAGATATGCGGGTCCTGGACATTGTGGGACTGGGTTATCTCATCAATTTCTCAGAGCCTCCTCCAGACTCTGGGGTCTGTCCGACGCCCTGGCCATCCCGTCTGACCAGGAAGTCGGAGCTGTGTCTAGGGGGCCAGGCTTTGTTGGACAAGGGGGCTGTACACGAGGTTCCTCCTCTGGAGAGGGGAACAGGGTTTTACATGGGAATAAACAATGTAACAGATGAGTTCAACAATTACACAATAAATCCCCAAAAAAGAATAGGCAATACAATTAGGAGAGGGGAGAAAGGAGAGAGAGAGAGAGAGGTAGTGGAGGGGGCAGGGGGCAGGGGAGGTGAGAAAGGGAGGTTAACGGAAGAGACAATATGAAGAGACGAAAAGAGATCTGTCTAAGGACTGACAGGGTAAGGTGAAGACCAAAGAGAGAATCCACGGCCCATCGCACCTATAGCTAAACCAGGTAGCTTCATCAGGCATTAGACAAAAAAGTTCAGTCTCAATACATTGAGAGAAGGGAGAAGGAGAGACATCAAAAGAGGGAGGATGCGGGAGGATACAGCAGGAGATACGAAAGGAAGTGCAACAATGTGGTTTAACAGTATAACAAAACAAGATCAACAATTATACCTTACAACGAACAGTCAGCAATATGTTAGGAGAGGAGAGAAAGGAGAGAGAAAAGAAGTGGGGGTAGGTGAGGTGAGAAAGTGAGGATAAGGGAAGAGACAACCGTAGAGATGAGAGGAAGTCTGTCTAAAGACCGACTGGGTAGGTGACAACCATGGAGGGAATCCACGGTCCGTCTCCCCTATAGCTAAACCAGGTAGCTCCATCGGGCATCAGACAAAGTAGTTTGGTCTCGGGTGTCGAGGGAAGAGGTTCGCAGAAAAACAGGATGGGAGGGGTATACGCCAGAAAGACGAAGGAAAGGCTGCCCAAATACCGGCTGGGTAGGTGACGGTCTAGGGGGAGTCGCAAAACCCATCTCCTCTATAGCTATCAGGTAGCTCCATCGGTCTTTGGCCAAATAGCTAGGTCTCAATAAGAAACAATTTAAGGAACATGGATTGCAAAATAAATGGAGCGTAGATGGGAGGGGACAGGGAAGGTGAGAAAGGGAGGATAGGGGAAAAGACAACAAGGAGAGACGAAATGAAAACTGTCTAAAGGCCGACTGGGTAGGTGACGACCAAGGAGGGAGTCCACGGCCCATCTCCCCTATAGCTAAACCAGGTAGCTCCATCGGGCATCAGACAGAAAAGTTCAGTCTCAATACATTTAGAGTAGAGAGAAGTAGGGATAATGAATAGAGGGAGGAAGCGGGAAGAGACGACAGGAGAGAAGCAAGGAAGTCTGGCTAAAGACGGACTGGGTAGGTGAAGTCCAAGGAGGGAATCCCCAACCTGTCTCCCCTATAGCTAAACCAGGTAGCTCCATCGGGCATCAAACAGAATAGCTAGCTCTCAAATGACTCGGAAAAAATTCACAGGTAAACAGGGTGGGGACTAGGGCCAGGACAAGTAAGGGCAGAAATCAGTAGCAGGAAAGTGGAGAGGAGTAGAGCGGGGAGGGGTAGGGGGTAGGTAGTTCAGTCAGAGGTACATGATTATAAACAGATACTGGATGTCTTGGCCGAGGTCCTTCCGAAGTTTTGTCTTAAAGTCCCTAAACATGCTCCGAAAAACGTCTTTCGTCAGGGCCATGTTGTCCGCTAACTCCGCAGGGTTTGGCGAGGGGCGCTTTTCTGCCGGTACAAAAAAGTTCGAGACCTTGTTGGGTGATTTGCTGGTCGTCTTCTTTGGCCGCATATGGGCAGGCCCAAGAGGACCCCGCTGTGATGGCAGAGAGATGTCTTGGGCTCGAGGGAAGTAGGACTATAGAAGCTGGCCATGGGATGATCAATAAAGGCTGGCTTGGTCCTGGGGCCACAGTGAGTGCTTAGGGCAGGCACACATTTTCCAGGAGCCCAAAGTGACATGGGGGTTCTGTCTTGTCCTGGATTTGAAGGCAATGAACAAGTTTGTGTTACATCTGTCTTTCAAAATGGAGACTCTCCAACTGGTGATTCTCCTGGTTCTCCCGGGTCATTTCATGTGCACCCTGGATCTCCAGGATGCTTATTATCATGTCCCTGTTAACCCCAGTTCTCGCAGGTTCATGAGGTTTTGTCTGCGTGGGCGCCATTATCAGTTTCAGGTTCTGCCCTTAGGCCTGAGATTGGCTCCGGGGGTATTTACCAAGGTTGTGGTGCATTTGGTAGCTTTGTTCCATCTTCAGGGTGTCCTGATTTACCCTTACCTGGATGATTGGCTGCTCCATGATCCCTCCCTGGATCTGTTGTGGAGGGATCAGGAGCTGGTGTGTTCGGTGTGGAGAGATCATGGGTTTTTTCTGAATCTCCCCAAGAGTCAGCTGGTGCCTTCCCAGGACTTGACATTCATAGAGGCTCGTTTTCACACTGACCTGAATCGGGTTTTCATTCCTGTGTCTCGGTCAGTGACCTTGTCTTCCCTTGCTCGTCGTTTTCTGGAGGAGTGTTCCTTCCTGGTCCGTCTCGGGTTACGACTTATGGGTCTGATGACTGCTACGGTCTTCACGGTGCCTTGCGCGAGGTTTCACCTGTGACCTCTTTGGTCACATCTGTTGTCTTGTTGGGATCAGTTGTCTCGTCCGTCTTGTTTACGGTGTCTCGGTCTGTCCTCCCTGCCCTGCGCTGGCAGATGGTGTCGGACAATCTTGCCTGGGGCTGACTCTGCTGCCCTCTCCTCCGGTTTTCCTCACAATGGATGCCAGTGCTTTGGGGTGGGGAGCAACGTTGGGATTGGACTCCATTCAGAGTCGTTGGTCCCTTTTGGAAGGGAGGAGGCCTTCGAATTGGCGTGAGTTGTCGGCTGTGTTCTGGGCTGTCATTGGGTTCCGGGAACGATTGTTAAATCTCAGTGTGGTAGTTTGTTCGGACAAGGGTGGCCTACCCAAATCACCAGGTTCGTATTCGGTCCAAGTCCCTCAATGCTGTTGTGTCCCATTGTTTTGTTGGGCAGAGGGGCACGTATTGTCTCTGACGGCTGTGCACATCCTGGGGTGGACAATGGGGCGGCAGATGCCCTCAGTCGCTTTTCCCCGCCTCCTAGGAATTGTCTCCGACTCCAGTGGCCTTTTGTCTTGTGTGTGAGAGGTTTGGTCTTCCTTTTCTCAACCTCTTTGCTTCCAGTCACAATGCTCAGCTTCCCCGCTTCTGCTCCTAGGTCCATCAGGTGGGAGCTTGGGGGGTGGATGCTCTGTCCATTCCATGGCTTTCTCACCTGCTGTATGCCTTTCCGCCTCTGGCTCTGATCTGAAAGTTCCTGTCTCATCTGATGTTGGAGGATCGGGAGGGGGTGGTGCCCTTTTGGACCCGGCGTTCCTGATTTCCCAATCTCCGATTGTTGGCTGTTCAGTGCCCTTGGTTGTTTCCGTTCCTTATGTCTCCTCTGCGGTCATCCCCGATGTTGTCCATCTAGCGGCTTTGCCGATCTGGAAGTTGAGAGGCAGAGGTGGTGGAACCAGGCTCTCCCGAGCATTTTGCTTTGGCAGTTCAACAGTCCAGAAGGCCGTCTGCTCTTAAGTCTTACGATCGTCATTGGGGGAACTTCCAGCGTTGGTGTCAGGCGTTGGCATTGTCCCTTCTGGTTTGTCCCCTGTCTGATGTCCTTCAGTTCATTTGGGACAGGTTTGAGAAGGGTTTGGCTGTCTCCGCTTTGCTTGCTCAGTGTACTACTGTCAGGGCTTTCCGTTCCCCTTGGGGGAATTTGTTTGATATGAACGACTTGGTGTCTCGTTTACTGCACAGTTTTTCCTTATCCTGTCCTGTGGTGAGGCCTTCTTTTCCTCTTTGGGACCTCCCCTTGGTGTTGAGGGCTTTGATGGCTTCTCCTTTTGAGCCTTTGTTGGACGTAGATATGAAATTTGTTAATTTCAAGGTTGTCTTTTTTTTGGCCATTACTTCTTCCCGGCGCCTTGGGGAGCTGGAGGCCTTGATGGCTCGTGAGCCCTTTTTTTTTCTTTTTCTTTGGATGATGGGGTGGTCCTCCATTTGGATTCTTCCTTTGTTCCCAGGGTTCCATCTCAATTTCATCGCTCACAGGAGCTGGGGTTGCCAGATTTGAGCTCAGGGTCTGTTGCGGAAGTTGAGCTCCCATGGGCTTTGCAGAATGTTTGGCAAGTGTTGCGGATCTATTTGGGCTACACTCTGTCTTTTCGTAAGTCTGACTTTCTTTTTTTGTCTTTCACTGTTTCCTCTCGTGGTTGCAGGGCTTCTTCTTCATCCATTGGTCGCTGGCTGCGGCAGGTTATCATGTTGGCCTACTCCCTTTCTGGCCCCCCTCCTCCGGCTGGCATACAGGGGCGTTCGACTCATGGGATGCCGGCCTCTTGGACTGAAGTCCGCAGTGTCTCCCTCAAAGGGATTTGTAGGGCGGCTACCTGGGCCTCTTCTAATACATTTGCAAGGTATTGTTGCATTCAGAATGTTCTAGTGGATGATGCTAATTTTGGTTTGGGGGTGCTTCATGCTGTCTGCTCCTGATATTCCCTTGTTTTCTGATTCAATACGTCACTGGGTTTTCTGTTTGTTCTGTGTCCTGGTGGTTTGTTGTGGAATGATTTCCGGTTGCGGTTCGTTATTCTCGCTTGTTGTTAATGAAGGGGACGAGGACAGGAGGAACCTGGGGGTAATGTCCTATTACTTACCGGTAATCTTCATTACTCCTAGTCCCATTGTCCTCGTCCCCTTCATTACATCCTACCCTCCCGGGCATACCGGCCTTCATCTGGGGCTTGGTGGTTCAGGGCGAATGCTAGGAATGGTATGGTTATGTACTCCCAGAGGGAGGGGGAGGGGTAGTACCAGCATTCCTTCGTTCTTTTTTTCTGTTGTTGAGATAGGATTATCTCGCTTGTTTTTAATAAAGGGGACAAGGACAACAGGACCAGGAGTAATAAAGATTACCGGTAAGTAATAGGTCATCCTCCTTCTGCTTGCAGAAGCTGTCCTCATCCTCCATCTTGTGCCATGTCAACCCAGGAGTATAATAAATGGATACCACTGACTTCAGGAATCACTCTCACATAGAGTCCTACTATTGATCATGCATGGTACACATGCAGTCAACATACACACAGGATGTCAGTGCATGGTTCTAGACATTTATATAATTGCAGAAATGTACATAAGGGAAGCCTGTAGGCCACACGCTCAATGACAAAAATAAAAAGTCAGGTCACACTATCAATTCCAACGCATGGTCTGCTCCCACCACCAGGACAGAGAAGGAGGCCCTCTGTCCACTTTGAGGACACTCATGTGTACCCCTTCATGTGTACAGGACGTTGCATAGTTTGGGTCAGCCTTTCTTGGTAGTCTCCTGCTGGTCTGATGACGTTGCCACCCTTAGTGGTGAGTTTTTGGTGCTGGCTCCCTTATGGTGTGCCCCTATATGTACTGCCAGATGCAGATGTCTTTGCATGCCAGAACTGTTTCTGGACTGGTGCCTGAAGTGTTTATGGGTGTAACCAGTTGGTCAGTACTGCCTGTAAAGGCGTTGGGGGACTTTTGTGGTTTTTCAAGTCACTTGTTGCTTAATAGTTAAGTCCCCCCCCACACACACACACTAGCCCCAGCTTAATAGCCAGTTTCATCCCAGCCTCTTCAGTCCTGCACTTTGGAGACCGCCCCCCGCTTTTGGCAGGTGGCTGTCTTAAATGTTTTTTAACCATGTCATGATAGCTGGCAGACATATTTTAATGTATTTTGTTAAAATAGGGTATTAAAAAGTTTATAATGAAATAATAAATATGTGCAGTTTGTCTGTTTTTAGAATTAATGTATATTTATAACTATTTTAAATAATTTATTTAGCAATATTTCCTGTAGGGTTTTATTTTAAGTCCCTATCTCCATTATTTTCTATGGGAGGGTGTTGCAGTACCAGTGGCTGGTCATGTGTAGTGCTGGACTTTCTACAAAAATGTGAGTTAATGCAAACTTCAAATTTGTGAATACTGAAAAGTAGTAAACTTACTCAAAAGTTCAAGCTTACTCAAAAGTACAGTTTGTGAATTGGGCCCCTGTTGCAATATTCCAAGACATCAAAAAAAAGTGTAGGGAACTAAAACTTAAAAGGATTGGTTGTTCACTGTGATAGCAAAGAAGGTCTGGCCAAACATTCCAAACATTTCCTCTCAGTTGCACTTCTTATCTGCCTATGCAAAGGATGGGAATTCTTAACCTGTACAGCTGATTTTACAGCTCTGTATAAGCTATGTATTCACACGAGGGCCCCGTGTCATCCCACTAAAGGGTAATAGATAAAAATGAATGATGAAAGAGTAGTCTAATCAAGGAGAATTCAGCAGTTCATGTTAATGTGGTTTTATTGTGGTTGTAAGCAGATTCTCTGCTAAGAGCCTTCAGAATTAATCACTATACAGGAGGAGTATAAAGAGCCTTTGCACATAGAAGAGAGAAAAGCCCAAAATCAGTGTTACAGGTAAGTATCCCCCCCCCCCCCCATGAAATCAATTGAGTGGTGAAGGTCAACCTGACTAAGGGCCATCAATCACTTATGTTTGGACCTTGAAGATGACCTACAGTGTAGGCTTCTAGAGAGCCACATCCTTTTGCTCTGTTTGTCTGTGCTAGATGATCATTTGTTTTTTTTTTAAATGTACACTTGTGAATAAGTGTATGGAATTGTCATTTGACCTTCTATCTGGATAAATGTAGGACAATTGTTTCCAGCTCTGTCAATTTAGTATTCTTTTAATGAATTAATGTATAGCTTAAGCGGTAGGTAGATAATTAATAATTTTTAATCTTTTCTATTGTGTTGGGTCCATCCGTGGACATGTCATGCAGTGACCAAAACGATGATACCGCAACGACCAGATATTACGGAGATCAAAAAGGAAGACCTTGTGATTGGGGAGCCGTTGATGGAGACGGACACCTCCATCTTATATAAGGGAGAGTACCACAGGGCCACCGTGGCCATCAAGCGCTTCAAGGACTCTTTGTCCATTGACACTAAGTAAGTCTACTAGTAGTATTGCATGCTGAGATAGTATGGGAAAATAAGCATGGGTACAGAGTTTATATTTTAGCAATTGTGGTCCTATTTTGCTACTTCTTTATAAGAAATTGACTTTTCTTATGTTGTTCCCAACAAATCTATATGATCACGTTTTGATATAAAGCCTCTTCTCCGCCAGAATCTGTTCACCTTTTCTACTATAGCGACAGCCCTGGTGGTATTGTGCATTGAGATTTGTAGGTTGTCTGTCCTCTCACTCATTTCTGCTATACTACATAGATTTGAATTTTTGCATTTCAAGTTGACATTACACTCCAGGTGGCACCTCACCGGGAATATGATGCGGCTATAATATAAACAAATCTTTAGTCCACAGTGCTTCACCCTGAGGACACCATCTACTGTTGTTCCCCTCACTCTTGGGTCAGAAGTACACCTGGGGCCAAATTTACTAACGTTTCACACAATGCAGCAAGGGAACTTTCTGTGCAGCGTTGCGTGAAAGTGAGAGAGCAGAAATGCCCCATATCGACTAGGATATGGCTCACTTATGCTGTCTCCTAACGTTGGTGCGCCAACGCAGGCACCCTTGTGCCATGGGGCAAGGATACTTGCGTTATGCGCAAGATTACATTTTGTGCAGTAAGGAATACCCTCCTGTTCAAAAATAATCCTTAGAGGCGTATTACGGTTTCAATGTGTGTTGCAGAATGCAGCACACATGAAAAAAGGAATAACTAGGAAAAGTAAAGATCTTTCTCCTTGTCTATGCGGTAGGTGTACCATTTTCTCACAATCCCAGGTTTACTGCCTTTAGTAAATCGGGGATTGTGTCAAATTAAATTTGTGGATGCAGGGTAACACCCATGCTCCACCGATTAGTCTTACTACAACAAAATATAACGCAAGGAAAGCTGCTGCATTGCATTACATTACGGTACAGTTATGTAAGATGGCACAAATCGCCTCTTAGGTGGCTTTGTAAATCCCATTTAAGGGCTTGAGATGGCTTGCATCTCCTCCACTAAGGTGGAGGAGCCTTGTCCCACTAAACAAAAGAAAAAATAAAATGATAACAACTATCGTTCTTATTAATTTTTCCCATAGCTGTCAGTGGCTCTCAGACGGGGCTGGGCTGGTGGAGCGTGGAGTGGTTTACACTCCTGAAGTGCGCATGACTGCTTGGCCGGCCCTCTTTGACCGGATAAACAGTCATGCGCACTTGCATGTCCCCCACCAGGCTGCGTTACACCCCCTGGTGAGAAACATGCAAATCCTCCCTGTCCCCATCTGAGCGCCAAACCACGGCAATCAGACCAATCACAGCAGTACATTGCAGTGTTGTGATTACTTCAAGGGAGCCTTGGAGCCGGGTGCTTCCTGCTTTTGGCCGGGAGTTTGCAGGAAGTTGACGGAGGCCACAGGAGAGGTGGTGGCCGGCGGCCGGCTGTTCCAGGTAAGTGGGTTTTTCATTTTTAATTATTTGTTAAGTCCTTTGGCCCTGCCCAACTACCTGGGTCCTGTAGCAGCCGCTACTGCCCACGACGACAGCACAAGTCCTTAGTAAATCTGGCCCTTGGTGTCTGTAAAAAGAGTCAACAATCTCCCAGGTTTTCAGTTCTGTTCATGCAGAAAGAACATACCTTTCAAGTTTCACTCGAGGTGTCCAAGTCCGTACTCGTGGATTGACTATCACAAGATTTACAATCTTTATCTTGTAGACATTCATCATAATTATGATGAATGTCAAGCCTTGGAAATCAGAATACACGGAGAGAAATTCGCCGGGCAGAGTACATCATGGGGTCAGCGCTAAGATCAAATGGTAAATAGTTTTTATAAATAGCCCGTACTGTTCTTGACTGCGGAATGCATGGCTGTCGATGAGGCACATTATTAATAGACATGCATTTTCACCATAAAGAAAAGCCAAAAAAGCACATCACACACCTATTAGGTGGCTGGCTGTAAAGGTTTCAATACATTTCCAAACACAAACATAGTGAAAGGGAACACACCAACTCTATATAGCCCTGTGTGTATCGTCCGCCTCTAGGCACTATCTTGATTACCTCGATCTTGTGTTCACATGAATGTATGACGATATAACGCAAACATTTACAACGCATGCCTTTACAGCAGTTTTTACATCGCAACATCCTTTAAAACGCATATCTTTACATTACAACGCATCACAACGTATTTTTAGAAACTACATTTACAGCGCATTCCATTACAACGCAGTCCATTACAACGCATACCCTTACAACGCATACCATTACATTGCATGTTACTTTTAGGGCAACGGTAGGGTAAGTATTGGATAGTGTAGAGGTAAAAATTACTATTCCCACTCCAGTGAGTGCAACAATAGGGTAAGTGTTGGATAATGTAGGGGTAAAAATTACTATTCCCACTCCAGTGAGTGAAACAGTAGGGTAATTGTTGGATAGTGTAGAGGTAAGAATGACTATTCCCACTCCAGTGAGTGCACCAGTAGGGTAAGTGCTGGATAGGGGAGGAGTAAAAATTACTATTCCCCATTACTTACCTTATATTGCGTTGTAATGACGTGTTGTAGTGACATGCGTTGTAGTGACATGCGTTGTAGTGACATGCGTTGTAGTGACATGCGTTGTAGTGACATGCGTTGTAGTGACATGCGATGTAGTGACATGCGATGTAATGACATGCGATGTAATGACATGCGATGTAATGACATGCGATGTAATGACATGCGATGTAATGACATGCGATGTAATGACTGCGTTGTAATTGCATGCAATGTAAAGGATGTTGCATTGTAATGACTGCATTGTAAAGGCAGTGCAATGTAATGACTGCGTTTTAAAGGTTGTTTCCCATTTACATATAAACAATTTAACACGCACTGGTTTTGGCCCTCAAAAATGTCCTTAAACTTTCAGTAGGCGGCTCTCCTATAAACACTAATATTTACAACAAGGGGTGGTGAGGGACAGAGTCTCTGAATTAAACAGAAAGCTCTCACCCAGTCAAAAGATCAGGGCTAGATCCAACACCGTTTTTTAGCTCACTGCACCATCCCAGTTTCAGAACCTGGCTGTATGCAAATTAGTCTGTTCCTGTCCCAGTGCATGATGGGAACAGGGCAAACCAAACTACAAAAGCCAATTCTTACACTGGGAAGGAAACAAGCTCCCGGGACTTCAGGATTCAAGCAAGCCGGGCCGAAGAAGGCTGAAATGCCAGAAACCGGTCCCCGGTAGCTTGTCTCCTTTCTGGTGAAGAATTGGCTTGGTAGTTTAGTCTGCCCTGTTCCCATGATGCACTGGGCCAGGGACAGACTGATTTGCATATAGCCAGGTTCTGAGCTGGGATGGGGCAGTGAGATAAATAACGGTGATGGATCAAGCCCTGATCTTTGGACTGGGTAAGAGTGGTCTGCTCAACTCAGACACTCTGTTCATCACCACCCCCTTTTCTAAATCGTTTTTGGCCACTATAGGTGTGGCAGGGTATACTCAGACATGAGTCCCTTTCTCACTGCTCCATCAGGATTCAAGCAAGCCGGGCCGAAGAAGGCTGAAATGCCAGAAACCGGTCCCCGGTAGCTTGTCTCCTTTCTGGTGAAGAATTGGCTTGGTAGTTTAGTCTGCCCTGTTCCCATGATGCACTGGGCCAGGGACAGACTGATTTGCATATAGCCAGGTTCTGAGCTGGGATGGGGCAGTGAGATAAATAACGGTGATGGATCAAGCCCTGATCTTTGGACTGGGTAAGAGTGGTCTGCTCAACTCAGACACTCTGTTCATCACCACCCCCTTTTCTAAATCGTTTTTGGCCACTATAGGTGTGGCAGGGTATACTCAGACATGAGTCCCTTTCTCACTGCTCCATCAGGATTCAAGCAAGCCGGGCCGAAGAAGGCTGAAATGCCAGAAACCGGTCCCCGGTAGCTTGTCTCCTTTCTGGTGAAGAATTGGCTTGGTAGTTTAGTCTGTCCTGTTCCCATGATGCACTGGGCCAGGGACAGACTGATTTGCATATAGCCAGGTTCTGAGCTGGGATGGGGCAGTGAGATAAATAACGGTGATGGATCAAGCCCTGATCTTTGGACTGGGTAAGAGTGGTCTGCTCAACTCAGACACTCTGTTCATCACCACCCCCTTTTCTAAATCCCTCCTATAAACACTAGCGCTACAAAATAGAACAAGCATTTGCAATGGAATCGGTCCCTTTGGGAGCGTATACGTATTTAGTAATGCAGCATGTTATCGCACATTAGCGCAACTCAGACTTCCGTGTAAGCGCCCCGTCAAATAATCAGAAGCAGCCCCCTCTAAAATTCTACACCATGCGGTAGTTTGGCAGCTAATATAAAGTAAAACTGTACAGCCCTGGGGGGAGTAAATAAAGTGCGGTGGAACTGTTGCCTTCCACAGGAAACGTGGGGCGGGTTCACCCTCCAGCATTATGCTGCCTACACCCACCTGTAGGTGCGGAGATCTGTTTAACTCCGAGAGAGAGATCGGGCCACCTGTGTAGAGTGTAATACAGACCAGCCAGAGGCTCAACTAAAGCCAAATTTAGGGGGGGGGCTAAGAAAAAATGTCGGGGGCTGAACCTTTAATCAGTAGGCAGAGTGGAGCTGCAGGGGCTCTTAGAAGGGGTGAAACAACTGCAAGGCCTAATTAACATTCTAATGGTCTTTTAAAGACCTGTGAAACGTTCGGGTGCGGCTCTGTGTGTGCCTGGGATCTGTCTCATCCCGGGCTGCCACACACGAAGGGGGGGGGCTGAAGCCCGGTGAGTCCAATGGGTGTTGCGCGCCTGCAGACCTGCAACTCACTAGCCACAAGAGCTGGCCTGCCTGCAGCACAGCCCCCCTAACGACGGACACCAGCCTGAGCCCGCTTGTGAGCCTGAAGAAGACATTGAATACATCTCTCTTGGTTTTCAAAGAAATGTTACCATAATGCCTCCTACCACACAATTAACCTTTGAGGACAAAGGAACCCTAATTATTATAAGAGGATTTCCCTTCATACTCAACTTCGGATAGCACAGGGACCAGTGACTGGAACGGAGGCAATTCCCGACACAACATGGGCAAAAACAAAACTCACTGCTGCCTTATGTGTTCCTTAAACTGGAAATCATATGAGTTCCTCAGTAAACGGACCAACCACCCAGTCAGTTCATAATTGTGCACTTTACAGGTAGTCACTGAATCGGTGAAAATGTCGATAATATCTCAAAAATAAATCTCAAAAATAGTGAGTGAGTGGAAGGCTGAGTGAGGATTGATACATTGCATGGTGATGGATAGATGGGGTAATGAGTGGATGAGTTAGTGGGATGTATGTCGTTACTACGCATGCTTTTACAACGCATGTCTTTACCACGCAGGTTTTACAACGCAAGTCGTTACAACGACTTGCGTTGGGGGGCGCTGGATAGTGAATAGTTTAATTTACTATTCCAACTTCAGTCCCCTTGGATAGTAGGGAAGGTTTTGGATAGTTAATTAAACTATTCCCTATCCTACAGCGACCCCAGCGCAAGTCGTTGTAACAACTTGCGTTGTAAAAGTTGCATGGTGAAGGTACTGCGTGGTAAAAGTTGCATTGTAAACGCTGTTCCCCGAGTTAGTGGGTCACTGAGTGACTGGTTCAAGAAGGTTTGCAGGCGCACAGGCCTCCAGCTAGATTGGTGGATGCATGATGAGTAAGTGAAGGGGCGCGTGTGGACCATAGAGTCGATGGATGCACGAGGGATAAATGGATGGATGAGTGGGCACATGGATGAATGTTCATATTCGTGAAGAGATTGGTGGATGGATGAGTAGTTGATCGACGTGTGAGAGGCTGGATAGGTGCATGCATCTGATTACTTCAGCTTGCAGTCATCTCAAGGCACAGTTTTAAGACCGGGACAATGAGGTCAAGTGATGGAGTTGGCCCTGACGAACTGCAGCCAGGATCTGTTTGGAGGCTTTGGCTAAAGAGCTTATTCTCCAGAATGCATAGTTCATTCGGTCCCAAGACTCAGCAGTTTGCAGAGAGGCCATTGTAGATTCTGGCTGCTGTGGGAGGCATGTTTGAGGTGTAATCCTTTTTGAGGGAATAAGCCACGTAGCAAAGGCCTTAAGTGCAGACGGTGTAGTTACCTTGGTGCATCAGGTGCAGTGGCACAGGGGTCTGAGGGGCCAACTGAACCTTGATTATTGCTGTATTTTATTATTTAAACAGCAGCCGGTCACTCGTTTTCTTTCCTGCACTAGGGTTCATGTCATGCAGGCTAAGGGAAACATCCTTTACGATGCAACTTTTACAACGCAGTGCCTTTACAACGCGGTATTTACAACGACAACCATTACAACGCATTGCGCTGGGGGGCGCTCTAGGATAGGGAATAAGTTTAATTTACTATCCAACACCTTCCCTAGTGTCCACGGGGACTGGAGTTGGAATAGTAAATTAAACTATTCACTATCCAGCACCCCAAAGCACTATGCGTTGTAAAGGTATTCGTTGTAAATACCGCGTTGTAAAGGTATGCGTGGTAAAAGTATGCATTGTAACGTCATTCATCCGCAGGCTAAGCTACCCTGCAACTGCTGTTACTGTGTCTGACCACAGATCACCTCTGGGGGTGCTGGCGGAGGACACATGCTGTGCACTGTCCCTACTCACGCATGGTGACGGGTGTACGAACTGCCGGGAAACATAGGGGCACAATAAACCCAACCCGGACTACAACACCTGAGACAAGAGATCCAGGCAATATACCTCTCTGCTGTTAATTACTGTAAATGCTTTGCACCCCAGTACTCAGTAGAAGTGCTTTAAAACATCCGAAGAACAATGCGGTGTGAAGATGTAGAGCACCTAGACCCGATTCACTTTGCTTGAACCACTTTATTCTTAAGTAGCCGCACTTTTCATACAAATCTTCTTTTTCGTGCTTCCTTGTGTCGGTTTAATCTTCCACGATTTTATTTTAAAGAGACATGCGGTATCTCTTACTTTCAATTGGTGACCTTTGAACTGTGCAGCTCTATTATTGTGCTTGGGTGCAAATGTTCACTTGAAATTAAGGTGCCAGGATATCATCTATCAGAGTCATCTGCGATGTAAATAAGGAATGCAGTTCCAAGAGGAATCTGCAGGAGTGTCATTTCAAAAGTCTACATTCATCTTTAATGGCATACTGTCCTCTAGTGGCCTTGTTATTATGTATTGCTCCTAGATCTGCAAAATTGAACAATAGTTATGAATTTATTTCATCCGTCTTTCATTGCCTGCTTTGTAAATGGCTGACCAGGAGGAGCCGTCCGCAGCAAGCACGGAGACTCCTGAGAGCGCTCTATTAAGTCCTCACATAACAGGAACGTCAAGGGCCACTTTATTTTCTGTTGCTTGCATTGTTTTCGGCGCCAGCTATGGACACCTAACAGAATACTAAGGTTGCAATGCCCAGACGGGAGGAGGGGCCATTGCGCGCTGTGAAGGAGCATTGCGGCCGACCAGAAGAAGCCATTGGTGAAATTGCTATGGGGCAGGAACAGACACAGAAAGGAGGGACCAACACGGACAAACACCAATAACAAGCCAGCATTTCTGAATGCCACAGATAACAACCAATGGCAATCAGTGGGTGTGCCAAAAGCCCACTGAAGAGGATGCACCAGGTCTTGCAGACAGCGCAAGCATTTTCGATCCTCAACGTAAAAAGAGCTCATGTAGGTTTGTGGGGAGAGGAAGCCATCTGTAAAGTGGGGGTGCTTTCGCTCCTCCAAACGGGTGGTTCCTCTGCTCCACTTATAGTTGAGGAATTACTGATTTATTGCCTTTTGAACCTTTTGCGGTTGGGCCTCCCACCACCGACTTGTTTTTGAGAAACGAAAAGGCCAGCATTTATTTCTAAAGAAAGTTCTCCCACTGTTTTGATGGAAGCACTTTTTTAAACTTGTTTTTGTTAGATTTACTAAACAGCAGACTGTCTCGTGTTTTTTTACCCCAACATTTTTTTCTTTCGTTTTAGTAAAGGATCTTTCTTTCAATCCATTGCGGAGCTTGCTTTGAACACCATTAGAGCTGGTAAAACTCTCTTTTTGGGTTTTGTTGCCTCCATCACTTTTGCCTCTGCTAGCTTATGATTCTATATATTGACAGTAAGCCCTTTCGATCGCAGCGACCTTGAGTCGGGGGTTAGTCGGTTGGGTCAGAATTTTCGACCATTCCACTAGGTCTTCTGTGAGGTGTTCCTCTTTTCGGGAGATCTTTTTATGGTTTATCTTTAGCCAGGGCCCATTCCAGCACAATCAATCCTTGTACCCCCATGGTATGGAGCAATGAATTACAATCCACCCTATATCCAAGAAAGTAGCCAGTGCTGCAAATCTGTGTTGAATGTGTTCTTTTTTTCTTTCAGGAAATATCCCCAGCAAGCATCAGGGGAATTATCATTTCACTTGCTGTAGTATTACAACTCCTGAACGCCAACATTTCTGTATTTGTGGGCACTCTAAAGAAACAACTAGTGCAAGCCGGGCACCTTTGTGGATTCACCCTGCACATATGTTTATGGAATCAAATGAATTCTATGAAGATAATCGAACTATACACCTTGTACTTAACATTAGTTGATGCCAGTTAGACTTCTGCACAACTTATTTCATTCCTCGTCTCAGACTTTGACAGGTCAATCCAGTGTCCATTTTCCCTGACCAAAGTAACTCCATCTCATTGTCCTGTTGCATTGAAGGACTATATATTTGCTACTAGCTTTTCTGCATGAAAGTTCAGCATTATATTCTATGGATTACTTTCCGGGATTCTGGAAATTATTTCCCAAACTCTTTCTCTATGCTAGTTGTGCATGCTTGATAACTACCCTGGACCCACCCGAAAAATCGTCTGAACTTCTACTACGCTAGGAGTTTATCTTTTAGGTATACGTCTTCCAGTGTCAATGTCTCTCAGCCTCCCGCCAACTAGTAATCAACTTCTTGTGTGTTATGTTTTTAAAGGGACTTTTGCACCATAAAGGCATACCTGGTGCAAAAGGGGGCAACTCGGAACTGTCTTTACTGCGTATACCCAAACTCTTCCCATTTGTCTAATAACATATGGTAATATGTTCTCCATCATCAGGGCGTCTGCAACATGCTTGTTTATGGTTATGTTCTCTGTACTCTTTTTTTTCTCCCTGTTGCGTTTGTGCAGTTAACTAATATGTTGTACAGTGCAGTGAAGAATCAGGCCCACATACTCCTATGGTAGTTTGAGTGTGGTTTCATTCTGTTGGTTTACCTGCCATGACCAGGGAGCTCAGCTCAAGAGTGTGTCTTGGTAGGGGAGATCCTGCCTACAATTGTCCATGGCAAAATAGCCCAGATCGCTCTGAGAGCTGTAGGCCTTCCACTACTCTGTCAGTTTTATTGTGCATTGTGCTGATTCACTAAGAACAATGTGGATTTCCAAACTTCAGACCACTTTCATATTTATGCCCTCTTCTGGAGGGCTACGCTCACCTTTCCCATTAAGCTGGTCAAATCGAAATAATTTTGATTAAACCATGTTAACCAACAAGCCCGACTCCCCACCAAAATCCCACAGTTGCTGTAAAAAGAGTGGGACTGATTATTCCTGGTATTTCAAATTACAAGGACGCCATCTGCATACATGGGCAATGTGTGTTGTATTGTCCAACTATTTGACCAAATCCACCATCCTAGAATGTGCAGTCTAGATGCAGGTGGCTCCATTGCCCTTGTGAACACTAACTATGGTAGAGGGCACCCTTTTTTGGGGATCCGTCTCCAATACCCAGTTGTCGGAGATCACTTTCCCCGTCATTACCTTACCGGTGAGACTTGATTATAGCACTTTAACTCCCCTCAGGAAGATTGGACTGAATTCCATCCATTTAACACCAACGTTCACAATGCTGGATGAATTCAAATCGAGTCTCTAAGGCTGCTAATCCTTAAGGCTCCTGTGAGGTGGACAGGCTGTGGGGTACATGTGAAGAATGTCTCAGGTCTTTGTCTTGCTCCGTATCAGTGCCTGCATTAGCTATAGACAGTACAAAAGGGGGTGGTGATGGACGGAGCATCTGAATGTTAAATGTTAAATGTTGTATACTTGTAAAGCGCACAGCTGCCCCAGCAAAGGGGCGTCCCGGCGCTGTATACCACTGGGGAACCCGTCCTGGCTTTCCCTGTGGGATGGTCTCTACTGGAAATCCCCAAGGTGGAGACAGGCATCCCCTGCGTTGTTGGGGCCGTTGTGGAGATTAGGCAAGCTAATGCCCAGAGTTGCCGAGTGGGACCCCAGGTTAGAGTAGGCACCGAGGCGAGAATTGTCGAGTCCGCTGACCCTGGTCCACGACCCTGCCGCGTCGGGAATTGAACCCTGGTCCCGGGCCGACTTCTGCTCCCGGGTCTGCCGCCTCTAACCAGTGAGCCACACCAATCCAACTCAATCAAACACTCACACCCAGTCAAAAGATCTGGGTGGAATCCATCACCGTTCTTTAGCCCACTCTGCCACCCCAGTTCAGACATGGCTATCTGCAAATCAGTCTGACCCTGTGCCTCATGGGAACAGTCCAGCCCGAACTGCCAAGCCATGTCTTCCCTGGACCGGAAACAAGCTTCTGAGGACCGGTTTCTGGCATTCCAGCCGTCTTCAGCCCGGCTTGCTTGAATCCAGTGGCAAAGTGAGCAAGGGACTCACGTCTGAGCATACCCTGCCACACTTATGGCGGCCAAAAGCAGTACAAAAGGGGGTGGTGATGGACGGAGCATCTGAATCAATCAAACACTCACACCCAGTCAAAAGATCTGGGTTGAATCCATCACCGTTCTTCAGCTCACTCTTCCACCCCAGTTCAGACATGGCTATCTGCAAATCAGTCTGACCCTGTGCCTCATGGGAACAGTCCAGCCCGAACTGCCAAGCCATGTCTACCCTGAACCATCACCACCCCCTTTTGTAGTCAAGTCAAGTCAAGTCAAAGAATTTATATAGCGCACTACATACCCAGAGGGTCTCAAGGCGCTTAGGGAGGGGAGGAGGATTACTTGTCAAATATCCACGTTTTAAGTTGCTTTCTGAATGCTAGGTGGTTCTGGGTAAGGCGAAGGTAAGTGGGGAGTGAGTTCCATGTTTTAGCAGCCAGGTATGAGAAGGATCTGCCTCCCATAGTGGTCTTGTTGATGCGAGGTACAGTGGCGAGGGCTTGGCTGGAAGAACGTAGTTGGCGGGAGGGGGTGTAGAAGGACAGTCGTGAGTTGAGGCATTCTGGTCCGATGTCGTAGAGTGATTTGTGTGCGTGGGTTAGCAGTCGGAAAGTGATCCTCTTATTGACGGGTAGCCAATGGAGGTCTTTTAGGTGACCAGAGATGTGTTCGTTGCGCGGGATGTCTAATATGATCCTGGCTGAGGCGTTTTGGATTCGTTGGAGTTTCTTCTGGAGTTTAGCGGTAGTGCCTGCGTAGAGGGTGTTTCCGTAGTCCAGTCGGCTCGTGACCAGAGCATGGGTGACTGTTTTTCTGGTTTCGGTGGGGATCCAGCGGAATGTTTTTTTGAGCATGCGAAGAATGTTGAAGCAGGAAGAGGATACGGCGCTGACTTGTCTGTTCATTGAGAGTGAAGAATCCAGGATAACGCCTAGGTTCCGTGCGTGGTCTGTCGGGATGGGTGCTTTTCCAAGAGCTTCCGGCCACCAAGAGTCGTCCCATGCAGAGGGGGAAGTACCTAAGATGAGGACTTCTGTTTTATCTGAGTTCAGTTTCAGACGGCTGTGTTTCATCCATTCGGCAACTTCTTTCATTCCTTCGTGTAGGTTAGTTTTGGCGGTGCTGGGGTCATTGGTGAGGGAAAGGATCAGTTGAGTGTCATCCGCGTAAGAGATGATGTTGAGGTTGTGTTGGCGGGCGATGGTCGCAAGGGGGCTCATGTATACGTTGAAGAGGGTGGGACTAAGTGAGGATCCTTGTGGTACGCCACAAATGACTTCAGTGGCCTCGGACTTGAATGGTGGAAGGCGGACTCTCTGGGTTCTTCCGGTGAGGAACGAGGTGATCCATTCAAGTGCTTTTCCTTGTATTCCGATATTTCTGAGGCGTTGTTAAAGGGTGCTGTGGCAGACTGTGTCGAAGGCTGCAGAGAGGTCGAGGAGGATGAGGGCGACTGTGTCTCCATTGTCCAGTAGTGTTCGAATGTCGTCTGTTGCTGCGATGAGGGCGGTCTCAGTGCTGTGTTTTGCTCGGAAGCCGGACTGTGAGGAGTCGAGGGATTTGTTGGCTTCGAGGAAAGCGGCGAGCTGGTTGTTGACAGCTTTCTCGATTACTTTGGCCGGGAATGGAAGGAGCGAAATGGGGCGGTAATTTTTGAGTTCGGTGGGGTCCGCTGTGCGTTTTTTCAGAAGGGCGGTGAGTTCAGCGTGTTTCCAGCTTTCCGGGAAGGTGGCGGAGTTGAAGGAGCAATTGATGACGTCTCGGAGGTGTGGTGCTATGACGGAGTCTGCTTTGTTGAAGATGTGGTGAGGACATGGGTCTGTGGGGGATCCTGAGTGGATGGAGTTCATCAGGCGGATGGTGTCCTCAGTGGAGATTGGGTTCCAGTCGTTAAGGGTGTTCAAGGGGGGAGAATGTTCAGCATATGGTTCGGTGGGTTGGTCTCCGGGTTGGTTGTCGAAGCTGTTGTGGATGTCTGCAATTTTGTTGTGGAAGAATGAGGCTAGGGAGTCGCAGAGGGTTTGAGAGGGGGTGATGTCGTTGGAGTTGGCCGAGGGATTGGTAAATTCCTTGACGATGTTGAAAAGTTCCTTGCTGTTGTGGGCGTTGTTGTCAAGTCGATCCTTGAATGCTGTTTTCTTGGCCTTTCGGATTAATTGGTGGTGTGTGCGGGTGGCGTTTTTGAAGGCATCCTTAGTGCTAGTGGTTGGGTCTTTTTTCCAGGTCTTTTCGAGGGAGCGGCAGAGTTTCTTGGACTTCTTAAGATCATCGTTGAACCATGAGGCCTTCTTGCTGCCAGGTTTGCTTTGACGTTTTTTCAGTGGTGCTAAGGTGTCGGCGGTGTTGGATAACCAAAGGGTGAGGTTGGCGGCGGCTTGGTTTGGGTTAGAAGAGTGGGCTGGGGTGTTTAGAAGGAGCGATGAGGAGATCTGGTCGATGGTGATTTTGTTCCAGTTTCTTTGCAGAGTTGGTTGGAGGTGGTTGGTGGGTTTTGGCTTGTTGTAGGTGAAGTGAACGCAGCTGTGGTCAGTCCAGAGGAGATCCGTAGTGTGGTTGAAGGAGATATGTTTGCTGGAGGTGAAGATGGGGTCGAGTGTGTGGCCTGCGATGTGGGTGGGGGAAGTGACCAGTTGTTTAAGTCCGAGGTTGGCGAGGTTGTCCAAGAGGGTGGTGGTGTTGCGGTCGTTGATCTTTTCAAGGTGAAAATTGAGGTCTCCCAGAAGGATGTAGTCTTTGGAGGGGAGCGCGTGTGGAGTGATGAAGTCCGTGATGTCTTCACTGAATTTTGCGCCGGGTCCTGGTGGTCTGTAGAGGAGGGTGCCTCTGAGTGTGGTCTTGGGGTCGATGTGGATCTGGAAGTGAAGGTGTTCGGAGTTGGCGAGGTTGGTGTCAGAGCTGGTTGATATGCGGATTGATTTTTTATGGACGATAGCGATTCCTCCTCCTGTGTGGCCGGTACGGTCCTTGCGTGTGATCTTATAATCTTCAGGGATGGCAATGGTGATGTCTGGGGCGGAGGAAGCGTTCATCCATGTTTCTGTTAGGAAGGCGACGTCTGGAGAGATGGTGTCTAGTAGATTCCATAGGTCAATGGCGTGTCTGTGGACCGATCGAGTGTTGAGAAGGATGCATTGTAGGTGATTGGGGTCGGGAATCTGTGGTGTGGTCGTAGCGGAGATGTTGTCGGTGCCGCTGAACTAGCAGGAGAAAGGTCCATGGGTGTGTCCGGGAGTGGCTTGGACGCAGTAGAGGGGGCGGCCGGGGTTAAGGGCTAGGAGGGTGGTGGCATCGTAGGTAATGCGGGAGGGCTGGGCGGCGCGAGGGCCAGGGGGTCTGGCGCTGGGCGCGGTCCAGGCGCGGACGGGCGTAGACGGGCTTACCTTTGGCGTACCTTCGGCGTGGATTGGGCGCGGTCGCTGCGCGTGAACGCTGCGCGCGGGAACAGCTGTCATATAAGGAGGGTGGGGGGGAGGGGCGAGGGCGGCTCAGCTGGGAGGCGGGGCGGGCTATGTAGGAGGACAACAACAACAAAATGGAGGGCGCTTGGGGGAATACGCTAAAAGAGCAGGAAAGTCGCGCTGGCAATCTTAATAATTAAATATACAAAGCGACATACAAAGCACACAGCAGGCAATTAATTTCAGACAGTTTCCGGCCAAAAGCGCTACACAACGATACCGGAGCCAAAGGGGAGCGACCACTCAGCTGGGAAGCGTAGAGCGAGTCACAGCGCTTCCAGGTAACGGAGCGCTGTTGTAGTCTGTGGGAGGGCGGCTCAGCTGGGAGGCGGGGCGGGCTATGTAGGAGGACAACAACAACAAAATGGAGGGCGCTTGGGGGAATACGCTAAAAGAGCAGGAAAGTCGCGCTGGCAATCTTAATAATTAAATATACAAAGCGGCATACAAAGCACACAGCAGGCAATTAATTTCAGACAGTTTCCGGCCAAAAGCGCTACACAACGATACCGGAGCCAAAGGGGAGCGACCACTCAGCTGGGAAGCGTAGAGCGAGTGTACCGCTTTTGGCCGCCATAAGTGTGGCAGGGTATGCTCAGACGTGAGTCCCTTGCTCACTTTGCCACTGGATTCAAGCAAGCCGGGCTGAAAACGGCTGGAATGCCAGAAACCGGTCCTCGGAAGCTTGTTTCTGGTCCAGGGAAGGCGTGGCTTGGCAGTTCGGGCTGGACTGTTCCCATGAGGCACAGGGTCAGACTAATTTGCATATAGCCATGTCTGAACTGGGGTGGCAGAGTAGGCTAAAGAACAGTGATGGATCAAACCCAGATCTTTTGACTGGGTGTGAGTGTTTGATTGGTTCAGATGCTCCGTCTATCACCACCCCCTTTTGTATCGCTTTTGGTCACCATAAGTGTGGCAGGGTATGCTCAGATGTGAGTCCCTTGCTGTTAAAATGGGGCCTTGATCCACCTCTTGTCCATTTTCTAGCTGAACTCGACAAAGATCTAAAGGCATCTATTAGAATGAATCAAGAAGGTAATCTAACAACATGGTTTAAATCTGGCAGGGGTGTGCGCCAAGGCTGCATCCTTGCCCCCATACTGTTCACTTTATATATAAATTCTCTGGAGAAAAAACTTTTAACTGCATCCTTGGACATCCCGCATGCAGGAGATACTCCTATTCCTGTTCTTCTGTATGCGGACGACGCTGCATTAATAGCCCGGACACATTTAGGTCTCCAAAGACTATTAAACACATTTAGTGATTTTATGTCTTCACTTGACCTAGTGGTGAATAACTCAAAATCACACGTTATGACAATTGGGGCTGTCAAAAATAATACTAAACCCTTTTTTTGTAACGGTAAAGCAATCAATAACGTCAAAGTTTTTACATATCTTGGAGTAATATTTGATAACAAGGGGAGTTGGACTCCACAAATAATAGCCAAAACTAAAGCAGTGAGGAGCTCGGCAAATGCAAATTTAAGCTTTGCGAGGAGACTTGGAGGGAAACCGAGCGGTGCATTAATAGCCTTGTACAAGGCAAAAACACTTGCAATAGCAAGGTATGGAGCTGGCCTGTGGGGTTATGCTAAAAGTGATACCATACAAAGGGAGGAAAATAAGTAAGTTCCTCCGGTCTATGTTAGGGCTCCCTCAATCGACAGCCACTTTTTCAGTCCATCAGGAGCTTGGATTGGGGTACATTACTGATATCCTGTCCATGGCACCTATTCTTTTATGGATTAGGGTTTGGATTAATAATAACCTAAGCCTGAACCATAAAATATTGATGGATTGTTTAAAACTTGATAAATGTAAAGATATTGACTGGCTGTCATATATTAATAAGTGTTCAATAGAACTAGGGCGCCCTGAGATATTTTCATGCCCCTCGGGACTAAAAAAAAGTAGATCTAGATTGGGTCAAGCATAACTTCCCTAAACTGAAGGGTTTGGATCGGGAGTCAAACCAACTAATCAAGCCCTCGGTCAGAGCCCATTACATGACGATCACCTGTTTAGCTATTCAACCTACCTTGCTGTAGTAAACATCCCTTTTCACAGGTGGCTCCTGGTTAAATTTCGATTTAACCAAATTTACACGGTCCTCTGGGATAGCAATGGCTGGTATAAGCCTGAGGATGCACCTGTGTGCAAATGTGATAATTGTTCATTACAAGACAATATGCACCTTACGTTGTTTTGTCCATTTTACAATTCTCCAAGAACGAAGTATTTGGTCCCTTTGCTTAAAGGTAAAGCATTTTTTACAGGCAAAACCAGCTCTTTTGTATCTTCAAATGCTAGAATCTCCCTTGGTTATGTTTAGTGTGGCAAATTATTTTGTTGCAGCTGTCAGGATTAGGAGGAGGAGATTGAAAAGGTAGCATTGGGATTTGTGTGGGCGACAAACTGTTTTTTAGATATGATGAATTCCTTTTATTAATATTTATGTTTTTTAATCTTTATACAAATCATGACATTTTATTGTATGAATTTTTTATGGAATTGAAATGCCCTTTTTGATTGTAGCATGCTTTTATGATTTTAAAAAAAATCGAATAAAGTGGTTTTTGACTTTGACTTTGACTTTAAGCCGGGCTGAAGACGGCTGGAATGTCAGAAACCGGTTTTCGGAAGCTTGTTTCCGGTCCAGGGAAGGCATGGCCTGGCAGTTCGGGCTGGACTGTTCCCATGAGGCACAGGGTCAGACTGATTTGCATATAGCCATGTCTGAACTGGGGTGGCAGAGTGGGCTAAAGAACGGTGATGGATCAAACCCAGATCTTTTGACTGGGTGTGAGTGTTTGATTGGTTCAGATGCTCCGTCCATCACTACCCCCTTTTGTACCGCCTTTGACCTCCATAAGTGTGGCAGGGTATGCTCAGACGTGAGTCCCTTTCTCACTTTGCCACTGGATTCAAGCAAGCCCGGCTGAAGCCGGCTGGAATGCCAGAAACCGGTCCTCGGAAGCTTGTTTCCGGTCCAGGGAAGGCATGGCTTGGCAGTTCGGGCTGGACTGTTCCCATGAGGCACAGGGTCAGACTGATTTGCATATAGCCATGTCTGAACTGGGGTGGCAGAGTGGGCTAAAGAACGGTGATGGATCAAACCCAGATCCTTTGACTGAGTGTGAGTGTTTGATTGGTTCAGATGCTCCGTCCATCACTACCCCCTTTGTACTGTATTAGCTATAGAGGCAATACATGCAATAAAAACCTCCTTGGGTTTATTGTGGTATCGTTATTGTTGTAATCTTACGGCTTCACAAGTATATAAGAATCCAGTTTACTTTATGTATCATGTGGGTGAATTGTAAGAAAACACTATATCTGTTGAGGGCTGCCCATCCACAAATCAACCAATTCTGCCTCCCTCATTATCTCTCCAAGAGACAATGCCAAACCCTATATCGAATTTGCTTTTGGTGCCTCTCTGTCTAGGTAACCATCTAATATACAATTACATCTCCTGCCTGCATGAACAAAATATCTCAGTATGGTAATGCTTTCTTTAATACTTTTCTTTGCTGTTTATCAATAATGTTGTAACTCTGTATTGGATTCGAATGTGGACAATGCCTGAGCTGGCGAGCTACCTAAAAATCATGCACAAACTTTGGCAAAGCAATAAGTTGTGCAAATTTCTACTATATAACCACATAGGCTGCCCAGAGTTTTGGTCCAACACAGTCGATGTCGTTCTTGTTCATGCAGTTAATTGGACAGAACTACTAGGACCATAATATGTCAAAGGAGAGGGGGTTAACGTCAGTCAAGTTTTCAGGAATTCAAATTGTCGCCTCTCTATGAACGAAGCATGGACCCAATAGTTCCAGAAATTAAAGATCACTGCACAAAAGATTCAGATTTGCACTTTGCCATTCATTGCTTCGATCAGCAACTGGTTAAGTAAAACCAAAGGCTCATCGGCTTCCAATTGCAAATAAGGAGGCGATTAAACAATCATACTTTTTTGTTACTTTGTTCTAGCTCATTGCAGGCAAGAAGGTGGCATCTCTGTCCCCTCTTCAACAAACAACATAGGACAGTACAGGGCTGCAATGACTTTGTCTTCGCATTGACCTCGAATCTATCTTTATTCCTGTGGCCTCATATGTGAACACTGCTTGGAAAGGTACATGCCCTTCGCCCCTTGTACTATGGTGTTTTAAGTAACACTGGGCCACTTGTAGCAGGGTTGTATATTTATATTTAAAGCTAGTAATGGAATTCTTTGATTTGTCTGCTGAGCAGCACAGTAGTCCCGAATGAAGTAATAATTTACCTCTCATGCACCGCTGTCCTTTGCAGCCAGTGCTAAAGGTGGGTGAAGCATCTTAACCTCAGTCTCACAAGCTACGGTTGGGTTAATGCAGGGCCCGTGTTTGAGCTGCATGTCTCAGAGCACCCAGCCACATGGAGGAGCGGGTTGTAGGGAGGGTTTCACCAGTCATGGCACTTCAATACTCATACATTCTCAGTACAGTCTTTTTGTGAGTCCCAGCAATCAAACTGTCTCAGGTGGGCTTCGACTACCCAACATCACACACCTTCTATGGCTTTCATTACCCAATCCAAGCCACACTGTTGGCGGCGGAGGGTGGCACCAGCTCTCAGAGCTCAAATTCACATGGCTGCCCCGCCACCAGATTCACCCACAGGTCTGCTCAACCCCACTACTGGGTATGAAGGACTACTGCGTACCTATGCAGCCCGTCTACATCTTCCCAAGTGGCCTGCAAATCAACGGCATATTGCAAAGACCAACCAGGCAGTGCATTCTGTTTCTATTTGCCATGACGTTCTGCAAATGGCTCCCTGCCCAAGGTGATAGGACTCTCCTCCGGGCAGGCCAATGGAACCCAACAGGAAAGTCTCACTCAGAAAGTCCATTGTTACGGTTAATAGCAAGATGCATAGCCTTCAGTGCCTTTCAGAGTTGGCAATGGGCCTTCGAGGCTGGAAATTTCTAATATCTCAATTGCAGTGTGTTACCTTCCAGTTCCCCTGACCCCTTCTGGCATTTTGTTCCAGTCTCAATATTCTCGATTGCTAGAATTGTGCAGGTTTTTCAGAGGCGAACCTCACATAGTTGCAGCTATTTGTACATCTCGCTTGGACATGCCCTCTGAAGCACTTTAATTAGAAACGATCTGCCAATGCATCAGAAAACATTATTTAGGGTGGGATCAATTCAACAGGCTGTGAGGAGGGAGGGATTCCCCCATATCCGTGGAGCATTCCACAATTTAAAGTCCAGAGTGGGGTATTGGTAATCCAGATGTCTTTCATACGAATTATGTGCCTCCTTTTATTTAAAGTTTATGTTTATCCAATCAAAATCAGTGCCCATGGTTAGTATAGCCATGTATACAGTGTAGAATCATGTTAAAACAGACCCAGCAATATAATACTGTAAATGGATTCAGTTGAATGCTTGTTATTGACTGATAAGCAATTCTAAAATCTACTGCGCATTCACTCAAAGCCTTCTTAATCTAATAATACAGCTGGCACGTAATTCAATCAATCATCTTTTTAAGGCATAGTGCCCCTCCCTAATGGTGGAGAGAAAATGCACGGTAGTGAAATGATCAGTTGCAGGTAGCTTGCACCCTAAGGAGGGTGGATCTGTTTATTTTAATGTAAATCGTAATTGTATTCAGCATTGGCGGGAATGAGAGTTGCCCACACAAGATTTGGTGTGAACTTACAGTGACATGACCCAAGCCTCACAGTTTCCCAACTGAGTTGTGAAAGATGCTGAAACATCTGAAGGCTCCAAAAAAGCATCGTTCAAAAGATAGTTGCAATCCCTCTCAAGCAAACCCCACTGGGTCACCAGCGTCTTGGGCAGGCTGAGCACCATTAGTGCCCAGTAGAGCTAAATCCCCAGGAAGGTCGGTGTCATGGCTGAGCCCTCAGTTTGCTTCTCTGCCAGCGGTATCCTCCACTCTCTGACCACATGCTACATCACTGCCATTACCCTGACACACTCCAGCCCTCCCCCACATAAAGGATATCATTCAGGTAATGGGTAACTTGCTCACAGCTGACTTCACCACTCACTCCGAGAACGTGTTAAATCATTCAGATGCTGCACACGCTGCCACGCACCACATTGCCATAGCCGGGGAAAGTGCACCATTAAGAGGCGAAAAGCCAAATGGGTCTCAGTCTTCCCCATATCTGCTCCCCTGCCACAACTCCTGGGACACATCATCCTCCAGCCCGTACTTGAGCTGCAGTCTTCTAGGTCAGTGTAGTCGTTCAGTGACCCTCCATGGGCCAGGACACGCAATGGATTAACTTGAATTCTTCCGCTGTTTTTTATTGGCACTATTCCTAGCGGAGAAAAGATCAGACTGTGTAGGGGCGTTGGAGTGGGCCTACCATTTTGCCTGCTGAAATGGATGCAACCTTACAAAACATGGGAGAGATTGGCAACGAAATAGGTGAACATCGTATCATACAGATGGACCATGTGCCCACAAGCCCAAACAACGGATAAACCACTGCCACACTGTCAAATTATCAAAAACCTGTGTGTCTTTCCCTACTGGACAAATGACCTGTTTACTTTCTGCCCCACCCTTAAAGATGTAGTCTGTCACATTTTCTCTGTTGAACAAGATTTTGTCGATCCACTCATAAACTTAAGGATCACTGTGCTCCAGACCCCTATCAACTGATTACCCAGCATCCCACCGGTGAATGAATATAGGTTTTCAGGAGTCCAAGCATCATATTCCGAAAAGTCATACAAGCAAGAACTATCCCCACAGCTCTCACTCTGTGTAAATCTCAGTTCCCCACTTTTATGCTTATTCTGTTGATTGGAAGCTTTCTGCTGCCTTAGCTTGGTTCCCACTAGCTTCGGCCTGTTGTTTTGAGTACCCACTGTGTTATGTTTGCATGACCAACATGGTGCAGGCTTTGTCGAAGGATTTAGTGGAGCATTGCTTTCCTTCCCTCCTGAAAATAAACCTTAGTGTTGCAGCAATAAATGATCATCGAATGCTGAATGAATCAAACATTCACCTCCACTCAAGAGATCTGGGTTATATCCATTGTTCTTTTACTCACTGCTTATTTTTGCAAAAATAACAATTGATGGACAGAATGTTGACCAGTGTCAACATTCACCCCAGACCAGAGATCTGGTCCTAAATCTATCATTGTTTTGCTCCCCATGCCACTCCAGTTTAAACCCAGCCATATGCAAATCAGTCTTGATCCTGCTCCTCATGGGAACAGTCCAGCCCGAACTGCCATGCAGGTCCTCCCTGGACCGGATATGAGCATTCTGGGACCGGTTTTGGGGTAACATACCTCGTCAGCCAGGATAGCTTGAATCCAGGAGCAAAGTGAGCAAGTGACCCACGTCTGGGCATACCCATCCCATTTTGGGTGAAAAATGCTGCGGAAACAAGTGGAACAGGTATGTCCAGATGTGGGTCCCCATGCTCTCGATGCCACTGGAGTAAAGCTAGCCTGGCTGATGAGGGATGGAATGCCGAAACCGGTCTTAGGCTGCTTGTTTCTGGTCCAAGGAGGACTTGACCTGTCAGTTCGGGCTGGACTGTTCCATGCGGAGCTGGATCAAGACTGATTTGCATATGGCTTGGTTTAAACTGGAGTTACAACAGGAGCACAAAAGCAATAGATTTAGGCCCAGATCTCTGTACTGGCGTGAATGTTTGACATTGTTCAACATTCTGTCCATCTTTTTGCGAAAATAATCCTTAGACACAGCTGATCAGCACCTCCCAGAGCTCAAGTTCAGGGGCGTCACTGCGCAGGTGCGCCAACTAAGTGGCAGTCCGGTTGCTGTCAGTATTGCGTCCCTTTTTAGGTCTCGCTAGAGCCAGCGCATGTGCTGCTGTGCGAGACATTTAGTAGGGGCTTTAAAAAGTGCTACCACATGCTGCTTTGGCTGGCCTAGCCCTTGCCATCATGCGCGCAACCGCCAGCTTTCAGTGACATCCGTCTATCCTCTCACTTGATTGCTTTCAAACTTCTCCGGCCCTCCCCTCCCCCGCCGTGCTGCTTTCACTTTCGCCCGCGGCCAATGCTAGTTTTTTCTGGCTTACTTTTCCAGTCTTTCTCTTTGTATTTTTTTCACTCTCGAATTCTTCCTTTGCTTGGTTTCTCCCTCGATGCATCAGATGCATTTTGGCTACAAAAGTAAGCCTTTGTTGTTTCAAGATCTGCATGGAGGGTGTTCCCTCATCACTCGAATCTGTCTCCATTCAGATTCTGTGTGTTTCATTTAACATCTGTTATTTCTCTGTTACCTAATGATTCAAACCTTTAGGCAAATGCGTAAATCTGTCCATTTTCATAATCGTATTTTTGTTTCGAAGAAATTATTTCTGTTTTCTTATTTTAATTTTTTATGACGTTCCTTTATTTGGTCCATTGTTCTTGAATTGAACATTGCATTTATATAGCGCTACCTACCCCTGGCAAAGCATTTATGCACTTTGTTTCCCTTGTATTTTCCAGGCTTTTTATCTCCTTTTCAACCGCATTTATTTCTTATTCCAACTCATTGGGTACTATACGATCATATTGATTAGAATTTCATTTTTGCGCCCGAAGCATTCCATATTGTCATCCCTCCATTCTTGCAATGTCTCTGCACTCGCATCACGATGGCTCAGCATGAAAAAGATTTGTAAGCTTCGTGAGATCCTGTTTACTTTCAAGTATTCTCCAAGTGAAGTTATTTACCACCACATTCTATTTCGTTCGTTTTAAACCGTTCCAAATATTTCAGTTTTTGTCGCCAAGTCACGTGCTACGATCTTTGTGTCAGAGTTTTTTAGTTAAATCTCTCCTGCTAACTTTTTCATCTAACAGCTATGTTACAACTCACGACCCTTCAGCCTTTATGCTTTCCATGTTGCCGGGAAATATATTCTTTTTTTTTTAAAGTATATTTTTATTGGCATTTTATATTGAACTTGATACAACAGGTTATTACCAGATAATGGGGCAACACATAGCCTTAATAACATAAATCATGTGGGAATAACCCCTTGCTTTTACGAAGGAGGAACATATTAACATCACAACTCTACTGTGGCTGCATGTGGAGAGATTTAAGCTGACAACTATGCAACAGTTGAACCAAAGTATCAATATTAGGTAACAGAAAGAAACAAGCATTTGCAATGCAATAGGTCTCGCATTTACGCGAATCTGAAAGAAACAGGTTAGTATTAGATTCCTTACCTTAGAATATCCTTTTGCGTAGCAGTACCCCTGCGCGTCGTTGGGCATCGTCTGTGGCTCCGCGTCAGTCGTTGGCGCCGGGATGACGTCGTCGGAGTACTTGGACGCCGCCCTCGCGTGCTGTCAGTTCTTCTTTTTTCCGCGCCAGCAAGCGCAGGTCCGGAGAAAGTGGTACCCTTTAGTCAATTTTTGACTAAACTTTTTGGATCTTTTTGATCTGCTTTTCGAGTCGACCGACGGTGCTGGTAGGGATGCCCAGGTTCAAACCCCGCGTCGACTGCAGACGACTGATGTCAGTTACCGACCCCTATCGTCGATGCCTTCATTGCCTGGGGCCCGACCACGACGACAAGTCATACCCCGACTGCCGGGCCTTGACGTCGAAGGCTAGACGGGAGCGGTCCCGCAAGCGCCTCGAGCTCCGGCAGTCGGCCCTTGCCGTTCGAGGTCCCGGTCCGGAAGGAGGTTGACGGACCGGTCGCGGGGCCAGAGTCGTCAAAGCTACGGGAGTCGACATCTTTCCTCGGGCTCCACTTCCTCAGGTAAGCTCTTCTGACTCCCCCCGACCCTCGCGCTACGCAGCCGGGGGTTCGGGTGACGCCACCCACGCGGCTCTGCCGGAGCCGCAGGCGTCGCGGCCTGCTCCATACCCGCCGGTCCCTGGGCAGAACGCGACGTCGGAGCAGATCGAGGCCTTCTTCATGGCCATGAGGTCGCTCGAGCCTCCATCGGGTTCCGCGGCGCCTTCAGGCCCAGCGGCCCCGGCTGGGTCCCCAAGCGGGCCAGGTGCTTCGGCTGTGGCGCTGTCGGGTGCTTCGGCCCCGGCGCCGTCGGCGACTTCGGTCATGGCACTACAGGGCCCCGCAGGATCCGGCTCCGGGTCGTTACCGGTCGACCTTACGACCTCGCTGGCACCGACCCCCAGGGTGTCGCCCCTGGCGCCGTCCCCGGTCCTACCCTCGATTCGGGTCCGGCGCCGCTCGGCGCCGTATTCGACGCTGCTAGGAGATTTTTAATTCTATGACCCGGCCCCATCCTTTGACCCGGAGTATCAGGAGATGGGTGGCGAGGAGGATTGGGAGGGGTCTGAGGGCCCTCTGGCACGTGAGTGCCAGCCATACCAGGACTGGGCAGGTGAGCTTGGGGATGCCAGTGGTCTGGACACTTCGCCAGACACTGGTTTTGTCTCCCCCTCTACCGTGGCGACGGAGGAGGGGGCTGCCTATAGTGTGGTGTTGATGCGGGCGGCCAAGGCCTTATCCCTTGAACTCCCCGTCACGGCCGTGAGGACTAACCTCCTCACTGAGGTCCGCAAGCAAGCTCCTCGGAGCCTCTGCTGTCGTTTAATTAGGCCTTATCTGACGTTCTTCTGGGCACCTGGTCCAGGCCCGCTACAGGTCCGCCTGTAGATAGGAACATGGCCAGACGCCACTGCCCGGCTCCGGGCGACCCTTACTTCCTGTCCACCCACCCCACTCCCGAGGGCCTGGTCATCCAGGCCTCTAACTCCCAGACCGCATTCCCGACTGCTGCCCCCGATCGGCAATCCAAGAGGTACGACCAATATGGCAAGAAAATGTTCTCACTGAGTTTGGGGTTGTGGTTAGTCAACACCGCGTGCCTCTTGGGCTGTTATACCCACTCTCTATGGGATACGGTCGCGGCCGTGCTGCCACAATGTCCGGAGGAGGCCTGGACTAAACTCGCCCAAGCCCTTGCGGAGGGTCGAGATGCGGCACAGTATTCTATCCGGTGTGGACTGGATACAACGGTCTCCATAGGTAGAGCGATGGCAACAACAGTGGCGATTCGTCGCCACGACTGGCTGAGGTGAGCCAACTTTTCGTCTGATGTCCAAAACACCCTTATGGACATGCCGTTTGGCCATCACCTCTTTGGTGACAAGGCAGACAGTGCGCTTGAGCGCTTTAAGGACTCCAGGGCTACTGCCAAGTCCTTGGGCCTGTCGGCCCCGCGCCCGCAACCTGCTGCCTTTCGCTCCTTTCGTGGCCAAGGAAGGGGCGCACCCACACGTCCTGCCAGCCATGTGCAGCAGACTAACATCCAGCGCGGTGGCGGACGTGGTAACCGCCGTGGCGGTGCCCGGGGACAATGGCGAGGCCAGTCCACATCCACCCCCGCAGCATCCGCCTCAAAGCCTTCCTAGTCCGAGCTTTCAGGCCCACATGACGCCAGTGGGGAACAGGGTTCGCCATCACCTCCTTCACTGGCGCAACATCACTTCGGACAGGTGGGTGCTGCAAATTGTCCGAAGGGGCTACTCCCTCCCTTTCGAGGCGACCCCTCCAGCCATGCCACCGCAGTACCACCGCATGTCGGGGGATCACTTGAATCTTCTGCGAGAGGAAGTTACGGCCCTCTTGGCCAAGGGGGCCATGGAGCGCGTTCCTGGGCCAGAAGTAGGGTGTGGTTGTTACTCCCTCTACTTTCTGGTTCCCAAGAAGGGCAAAGGGGGCCTACGCCCTATCTTGGACCTGTAGAATGTCAACGGCTTCCTCCGGAAGGAGAAGTTCAAGATGCTGATACTGGCTCAGGTCTTAGCTGCCCTGGACCCGGGAGACTGGATGGTAGCGTTGGACTTGCAGGACGCTTATTTTCACATCTCCGTCCTGCCGGCCCACCGGCATTACCTGCAGTTCACAGTAGGCCACGAGCACTTTCAGTTTACCGTACTCTCCTTCGGCCTTACCAGCGCCCCCCACGGGTGTTCACAAAAGTGATGGCGGTGGTCGCAGCTCATCTGCGCAGGTTAGGGGTTTCAGTCTTCCCCTACCTCGGCGACTGGTTGTTGAAGGCGGGCTCGCCCCAGACAGTCGTCAGCCACCTCCAGACTACGGCCGACCTCCTGCACCTGCTGGGGTTCTCCATCAATGTGCCAAAGTCACACCTGTGTCCCTCTCAGAAGCTCCTCTTCATCGGAGCGGTTCTAGACTCGGCGCAGTTTCGGGTTTATACTCCCGAACAGCGGGCTCAGGATATTTAGGCTCTGATTCTGATCTTTCAGCCGTTATCCCGAGTCTCGGTCAGGTTGACGCAGCGGCTTCTGGGGCTGATGGCCTCCTGCATCCTTCTGGTGCATCACGTCGGGTGAGGGACGCGGGCTCTGCAGTGGGACCTGAAGTTTCATTGGGCCCAGCATCAGGGCAACTCTTCCGACCATGTCTTGATCTTGGAGGGCACTGCAAGACAGTTGCAGTGGTGGGTCACGGACCGCGATTGGGTCAGAAGCAGATCCCTCTCCCTACCCCAACCGGAGCACGTAGTTGTGACAGACGCGTCCCTCCAGGGCTGGGGGGGCCACATGGGAGAGGCAGAGATCAGAAGCCTCTGGTCTCCGGCGGAGTCCAGGATCCACATCAACCTTCTGGAGCTGCGGGCGATCCGGCTTGCACTGAAGACATTCCTCCCCTCTGTCCGGGGGAGTGTAGTGCAGGTGTTCACGGACAACACCACCGCCATGTGGTACTGCAACAAACAAGGCGGGGTGGGGTCGTGGACCCTATGCCAGGAGGCTCTGCGCCTCTGGCAATGGCTGGAACATCAGGGCGTAACCCTGGTGGTTCAACACCTGGCAGGTTCCCTGAACGCCAGGGCGGACGAACTCAGCCGTCGGTGCATGATGGATCACGAATGGCGCCTAAACTCGGACGTGGCGCAATGCCTCTTTCAGCAGTGGGGAGAGCCTTGGTTAGATCTATTCGCCACAGAAGAGAACGCACAATGTCCTCAGTTCTGCGCGTTGGAATTTCCAAGGCTGCACCCGCTCGTAGACACTTTTCGTCGCGAGTGGAGCTGCGGTCTGTTGTACACCTTTCCGCCTATACCACTTCTGCCCAGAGTGCTGAAGAAGATCAGACGCGACTGGGCCCAAGTTATCCTTGTGGCTCCGGACTGGGCACAAAGAAACTGGTATCCCGAGCTACTCAGCATGTCTGTCGATCCCTAGATTCGTCTGCCTCTTCGGGAGGACCTTCTGTCGCAGCAGCAGGGGACGGTCCTCCACCCGAACCGGTCCAGTCTCCACTTACTTGCGTGGAGATTGAGCGGCGGCAGTTGAGGCCATTTGACTTGCCTCCTGAAATCTGTAATGTGATTCTGGCAGCCAGGCGTCCCTCCACATAATCGGTATATGCCTGCAGGTGGATCAAATTTGTGGCATGGTGCACAGCAAAGGCTGTGGATCCCCTTTCTGCCCCTCTTTCAGAGGTTCTCCTCTTTCTTCTCTCTCTTGCCCAACAGGGCTCTGCTCTGGGCACTATCAAGGGCTACCTCTCTGCCATTTCCGCCTTCTTAAGGCTCCCTGATCAGCCCTCTTTGTTCAAGTCCCCAGTTGTAAATAGGTTTTTGAAGGGCATCACTCATATGTTTCCTCCTGTTCCTTTCGTGATGCCTCAGTGCGACTTGAACCTTGTTCTGACTTACCTGATGTGCGCTCCTTTCAAGCCACTTCATAACTGTCCTCTTCGTTTCCTTACTCTCAAGACTGCATTCCTTGGTTGCCATCACCTCTCCCAGGAGAGTGAGCTCCAGGCTCTTTCCTCTAAACCTTCTTTCCTTTCTGCTCATCCGGACACAGTTGTGTTGCAGACGCGACCCTCTTTTTTGCCCAAAGTAGTCACAGCCTTCCACATCGGGCAGTCCACCACCTTGCCCACCTTCTTTCCGCATCCCTCGAAAAAGGAAGAGAGGCTCCACCGTCTGGAACCAAATGGTGCGCTCTCATTCTATTTGGATCGCACACTCCAGTTCCGGGTGAATGACCAACTCTTTTATGGCTACGTGGACGCTAAGAAGGGTCAGGCGGTCCACAAGCGGACCATCTCTCGGTGGGTCATGTTGTGCATAAAGGTATGCTACTCTTTGGCTAAAAAGGAGCCTCCTGTAGGGCTGAGGGCCAATTCCACTCGGGCCACAGCGGCTACTACTGCCCTGGGTCGGGGAGTCCCCTTGCAGGACATCTGTCAGGCAGCTACGTGGGCCTCGCTGCACACGTTTGCAAGACACTACTGCCTGGACAGCCAAGTCCAGAGAGATGGCTTCTTTGGCCGTTCCGTTCTCCAGGACTTTCTGGTGTTTTCATTGGTTCATAGACCCACCACCGGGGTTGGTATTGCTGGGGTCTCTATTCTAAGGTAAGGAATCTAATGCTAACATGTTTCTTTCAGATGCACAAGTTACTTACCTTCGGTAACGATATATCTGTAAGAAACACCCATTCTCCCTGTTCTGCGAACCGATATCTAGGGTTAAGGTCATCCCCTTTCAGGGCCCTAGTTTCATGGCACCAGTGTTGGTTTTTATCATGGCTCTGCGTTTCTGGCGCGGAAAAGCTATGTATAAGAACTGACGTCAGCGCACAAGGCGTCTAAGTATTCCGACAACGTCATCCCGGCGCCAACGACGCCGACGACGGACTTGGAGCCACAGGCGACCCCTACTGACGCGCAGGGGTACTGCTACGCAAAATTTTCCTGATCCAGTCTGACACCTGGGGATATTCTAAGGTAAGGAATCTAATACTAACTACTGTTTCTTACAGATATATCGTTACCGAAGGTAAGTAACTTGTGCGTTTGAGCTATTGACATTGCAAATGGCAATGCCTTTTATTTTTGGTTTCATTTTTAAAACATAAATAAAAGGCATTGTTATTTACAATGCCAATAGCTTACTCTGGTAAATGTGAGATCTATTGCATTGCAAATGCTTGTTCCTCCTGCTGCCAAGTGTGTGTGCCTGCATCCCCTGATCAGCGTACTGCAAGGGAAACCTACTTTTGGCTCAGTGATCTGCCTGCAGGTCACACCCTCACTGCCCGACTGCCCTCGAAGGCTGCCATGGGTTCTTTTCACAGGGGCTCTTTGGCTTCACAGGAGATCCCCTAGCTGCGCCCACCCCATTTGCGTCCTGGCCTCTGGGTGCTACTTTGTGGAAGCTGTAGCAGTGGCTGGAGAGGAGCTCTAGGACTACACGTCCACTGAAATCTTGCTCCAGGCCGTACCCCCAGAGAGCACCTTTAGTGTTTTTTTTAATAAATACAACCTTGCTGTACCTGAAGTCTAAGCATTCAGTGCATGTGCTGATATAAGAAACAGTACTGGGAGCCTTGGAGCTGCATGTGCTCTCTCTTCGTTAGCAGTGCAGTCGCCACCACCATAGCGAGGTAGCCCCATGGGACAAGTACTGCTGTGCAGATTTGCCCTCATGGTGGTGCAGCGTCCAGGGGTCTTATAAGGGGAGGGCTTGAGAGCCAACAGAGTCCTAGGCCCCTTCCCTGTAGGAGCACAAGTGGGCTGCACTTTAGGGAGCGTAGAGAGGGGCGTCAGGCACTTCCTGTGTTCTTACAGGAGCTCACTCACAGGGTTCGTGACTCGCTCCTTGATGCCCTTGTCTTGGCGCACAGTCACAATCTAATCTCCATATCTGGGGAGCAGGCAGAGGTGGTTGAGCGCTCTGCTGTCTGAACTCAGCATTCTTAATATGAACTCTGTTGATTTGGTTATATGTTTACACATTCCATCGCCTACAGCCAACTGTGTGGTGAGAAATCAACTCCATAAATCCTGATGCTTATAACTTCACTGAATGTGCAGACTAGAAATGCTAACAAATATTAGACGCTATTCATCTCCATTACCAAATAGCACATGCTAAGGCTTGTTATCCTGCTCTGAGGCCGGGAGGGGCTGGGAGAATTCTGTGAGGGATTTGTGAATATCCCATGACAGGAAGGTCCACCATTATCGTATCACAGTTTTATTAGTATTAAAAGCCATAGAGGACGTCTGGAAGGTCGCTAACTAGCACAGAACAGTGATGTGTGATCAGGCCTTTAATTGAAAAATACTCTTGGTGGGCAATAGGGTGTCGATATTTTATTTTGTTTATCAGGGGACTCTCTTTCAGACAGCAACTGTGTCCACTGTGGTACGTGTGTTGTCTGCTGTCCATCCTTTTTTTGTACCCGCCACTTCATATCTTTAATGGAGCACACATGAAGTTCTTCTTTTGGAAAATATTCTTCCTGAATGCTCTGGCAGACCCTGAGATATTTGTAATATTTATTTGTTCCCACTCGCAAATGGCTGTGCATCGTCAGGCATTAAAGCCAATGACATTGAAATATGGAGCTGTGAAATGCCCCGTCAGTGCCTGTTATTTGTATATTTTCTTTAGGGTGAGGTAGGTGAAATACCTTTACACAAACTAATTTGTATGGTGTATTGTGGTTGCGGAATGTTAATTTTTGCCCACTTTGCCTCAGCGAGCAAAAATCCAGATAGCAAATGTGCAGCCAACAGAGAAGCTTTCACATCATACTGCAGCTGCAGCGAGGAAACCCTATAGAACCACCTATACTTAGTAGTGACCAACAAGTTCATGCAGTGGCTTCCATTACGGTCAATGAAATTAAGGAGCCCATTAACTCCCCCCCCCCCCCCTCCCCTCTCCCCAATACGAAAACTTGTGGCTGCGATGGACTGCCAATAGACTTTTATAAAGTGTTTATGCCTCAACTAGTGGGTATCCTGATGCAACTATTTAATGAAATCCTAGAAGGCTGCCAGACCCCCAAATCTTTTTCAGAGGCAGCTATAGTAAGCTTCTTGAAAAACAGACAAGCACCCTATAAGCCGGCTATTCATATTGTTCAATCAGCTTAGTTAATAACGAATATAAGTTCAAACATGTTGGCCTCTAGAATAACCCCTTTGTACAAGACATGGTGCATGGAGATCAATGTGGCTTCATGCCAGGAAGAAGTATTGCAAACAAAACTTACTTTTTAATTCAAACAATAGACTATTATACGAACAACAAGATATTATCTTTGCTGAAAAAGTCGTCGATCTAGTCCAGTGAGACATCGTGTTTGCTACCTTATTAAGAGTCAACTTTCCTTTCAAATCTATAAATCTTCTACAGGACCTATATAGCAAAGCAGAAGCCAAAATTATAATCAACTCCCACATGGCAGGATCGCAAAAAATTAGTTGTGGCATTTGACAGGAGTGCCCTATGTCTCCACTGCTGTTTGCACTATTCATAGAACCACTAGCAGCACTGCAAAGGCAAGACTCTCAAATCGGGACACCAATGCTAGGCACTCCCAAGCTCAAACTCTCTGCTGATTACCTAATTGTGTACTTGGCGGCTGAGGAACAAAATATTACAGAACTTTTAGCAAGATCAATACTTTTTCATGTCTAGGGAGGTACCGAATTAATCATTCAAAATCTGACATATTTTTGTTTAATTGCTTGGATCAAGTTCTTCCCATATGTATGGGGAATCAGGTCTGCGGACCGGCTCAATCCGTCAGCTGGACATTTTTGTTTCGTATGAATATTAGCAATTTTTTCAGCCTAATTATGTGTCACCATTGTCTAAGGCCAAGAATCTTTTTAGGTAGTGGCATTCTCTGTCTTTTTTTTATTGAGGGACCAATTGCTTTAATAAAAATGATGGTTCTTCCTCTTTTTCCTTACATATTCCCAAATGTAATAATTAAGGTCCCCTAAAGCTATTTTCACGAGATAGCCCAGAGGCTGAGTAATTTTGTCTGGTCAGGAAAGAAACCCCGTACCAAAGTAGAAACTTTGCAGTTATATATACAAGATGGTGGCCTTGCGCTCCTCCACTTCAAAAAATATTTTATCAGGCAGCTTTTATGGATTGGTGAGGGCAGGCAGTTGCTTCGCAGGACTTGGGAGGCAATTTCCATCTTAGAAAAATGTGTTTAGAAAACCACTATCCAGCTTGCCCCATTTATCAAAATCCCAAACTTACAAAACGCAGTAGATACAAGATCCCTCGAGTAATTATTTATAGATTCTCCCAATTGAAGGAACATTATCAGTTCTTTTCCTTTCATCCCGCAATCTGGACTGAGCACGGTGATAGACTAGGTCTCCATTTAGATAAAAGGAGTATCAGGAACTGGGAAAAGGTTGGGATTTACCGGTTTAGAGATCTTTTAGTAGAGGTGGTTATGAAGACATGGAACCGACTAAATTGGGTAATCCGGAATTTCCCTCCTCGCTGCTTTTTTCCTTCTTTCAACTCCATAATTTTAAGTGGAACATACGACACACTTGCAAATTTGATTAGCCAAGCATATTATGCAAGGGCAAGGGAGACTAGCGAATAAGGAATTGGTACCAGATTTTCCAGCAACAACTTTTTTTGTAAAACTTGTCCCGCAAGCTTTACAAAAGATCCAGACCTCCCTGCAGGAAGTAGAATAGAAGCACATACATTGAAGACCTACAACAAGTGGGCTCATAAAGCCATCAGAGGGGCACACTTCAAACGTAAGTTTTTTTTGTAAGTGTCAACTTTATTACATCTCCTTTAAAAAATTCCATCTGTTTCTGGGGCATGCTTTAGGTGCAACTATCATACAGGAGATCGGCTATATGTCTGCTTTACATGCCTGGCCCTACTACATTTTTGGAGTCAGATTTTCCAGTGGCTTAGTAGAAAATTGTCTGTATCTTTAGTCCCTGATGCGATAGATGTTTTGTTCTGAATTATTGTCACACAATGTATCCATTTGCCAACAACAGCTAGTGTTTATTGCATCCCTGGTGGCTAAATCTTTGATTTTGCAAAAATGAAAAATAGTTGAGGTTCCAGTTTCTAGCCAATGGGAACGTAAGATGCCCAAATTGAACCTACAGGAATACTGTACTCCCAAATAGTAGAAGCCATTTAAAAACGTCTTAAAATCTGTGGCAAGAGGTAGGGAATACTCCTTTTTTTAGGGGAGAATTCTTAGACGTACTGGGCTAGATTTAGAGCGATGGATAAAACTAGAAACTGGGTCAAAAATTGGACATCTTTGGGGATGGGTATCTATACAATCCCTTTTCACATGTATCTACAATGATGAATTTGTCTTGATGAATTGCAATATTTATTACTCCTTTCTACCTGTGATAACGAATAAACAATTAAAAAAAAGACTGACACTAGGAGATGATTCAGATTCTTTATTTCCTGCATAGTTACTTAAAACCATTGCAATGTTATTACATAAAATACAGAAATAAATTAACAAATTCATCAGTGTGTGTATCTAGTTAAAACAAAATTTAAAACCCCTTGTTGGGAACATTTTTGCCAGTATAAAATATGAGTTAGCTGTAGGCTCTGTGTGGGACTTTGTGTGTCTTACTATTATGAATTACGGATACGTCTTACTTTATTCCAGTCATGGGATTCTTTGCAGGTCATCATGGTTGTTTTAGTCCAGTTATCTCCGTTTGTTGTGAGGGTTAACTCTCTACTTCTAGCAGTATGTTCTTGTTATGGTCTGGTTAGGAACATATGCGTTATAGCATTGTGCAGCCCGGGCCTTGTTCCGTTTCCGCTGACTTGGCCATTTTTTGTTCAGCCAGCATAAGAAATTTTACCAATCTACAATTTAATTGTGTATTTCCTGGATTAAAGCATGCTAACACTGCTTGTCTCCTGGTCCTAATGCCTTTCTGTCTGAAGGGTTCTTTAAGAAGCTGATTCCGTGCTTGGCTCAGGTCCTTGCATAGGCAGATTAAGTGTAGTATGTCGCCTTGTTTGGTGTTGCACAACCTGCACGACTCATGTGCTAGTGGCCTTTGCCATGGTGCAAGGTGCTGAGCGCATGGAAGGATTCCCATCCTGTGCCTCAAAAAGTTAGTTTTTATGGACTTAGAGTAGCCCTGGTTGAAATACTATTGTGGAGCCAGTGTTTTATAGGAGTTAAGTGTCATCCAGGCGTGCGATCTGTTTGAGAAGGTTGCTTTGTCTTCCACCAAAGAGATTTGTTTAAAGGATTTCCAGACCAGTTTCTTGAAATTGGAATAGTCGATTTGTGCATTCCAAAGTTCTGTGAGTTGGGTAGATTCTAGGGCTAGTTGTAGGTATCTTCTGGCTTGAGAATGCTCCCTGTGCTGTATGTCCTGCCACAGCAGATAATTTAATGTATTTGTAGTGGCACTTCTGATCCTGTGCAAACAGATAATATAAGCTCCATGCCTAGCTAGATCTTGCCGTAGGAGACCAAACTCCAGCCTTATTTGAGCCGGTGATGTGTAGGATGGAAGGCTGAACAAGATTCTATAGGCCTTGACCTGGGTGCTTAACAACACTTTTGCATCTCTTCCTTGCATTGCCTCACTGCCATAGGTAATTTAGGGGAGTAATTTGGCCCGGACTACTTTCAAAAGCGGAGTCAGGGTAGGCCTTATTAGTTTGCTTGCAAGATTTTTCATTGTTAATGCAATCAGCAAACCTTTCCTTCTAACTTCCTCTTTCTGACGTCTAAACATCCCATCCTTGTCAAATGTCATTCCAATGTACTTGTATTCATGAACTGGGACAAGTTTTATCCCCCAAGGAACCAGCTATTTTGTAGGTTCTTTTTATTGTTTATTGACCTTGTCCGTGTCTTGCTCAAGTTTAGTTTTAGGTTGTTTTCTGAGGCGTAGTTCTGCATTGCCGTCAGTAGATGCTGGAGACCAACATGCGTGTGACTGAGCAAAACTTCTTCTTCGTATTACATGAGATTTGACAGTGTTTGCCCTCCAATCCTTGGTGAGTGGGAATTGCAGGTGTTGAGCGCCTTTGGAAGGTCAGCCATAAACAGAACAGGGTCGGGGTAAGCATGCAGCCCTGTTTCAGACCCTTTGTTGTGGGAACCTTTGCGGAGATGTGTGAGCCACCACCTAATTTCACCTGCACCCAGGTATCCGTGTGCAGACGTTTTAGCATGTTTAAGGTGTGCTGAGGTATGCCCCATTGAGCCAGTTTTCCCCATAATCTGGCCCTATCAACGTTATCAAAGACTCTAGGAGATGAAGAAACAGGAGGTGCTGCTGAGGTGGCACCCATATTTGTACCAAACAGTGAAAACATGGATACATTCTGGCAAAAATGTTCAAATCAGCGCCATGCTGGAAAAAGCTGTGATTAAACTAGGGGCCAAGAGGACATAACTTAGCGCCAATATCAGCAACCCTCCCCACAAACTTGGTAATTAGATGCTTCGCACACAAGAAATGAAATTAATTAGACAGCACATAATTTGGTATAAATCAGTTTGCGGCAGGTTTTACTTCGTAAGTGAAATATGGCAATGTGATGGGCGGACTTACAGGGTGATCTAAGGGCAGGCAGCGGGGAGTGACCTATACTACCCACCCGCCTGATGACCCAAACAGCCTGTGGGCCAACCCATTTGTTGCTGCCATTTTTTATTTGGGGAGTTTTCTCTCTTAAACCCAGGACCACCAGTCCTGCATTAGTACCTGCACCTTTTTAGGGGTGGAGCGGACAAAGGCAAACTCCTGGTTGCTCAGGCTTGCACCCGCTCGAAGGACTAATTAGGCTCTTTCGCTTAAATCGTCATTGCCTCACGGTTATACCTATGCCAGACCAGTTTGCGGGTCACAGTTATAGTTGAAGGGGCTCTCGTCTTAGGGTCTTCATTTTCTTTACTTGGGCATTTGAAAACATGTTGCCTTATATTATGCAGTTTAGGACAGCATAGACGTGATGGTGTTTCTTGCTTTTATTATTCCACTCACACAAACCCGACCCAACAGGTGGTTAGTTATACTATGTGATCAGAAACTGTGGGCTTGCAGAGATGAGGGCAAGCTGAGGTTTGCCTAACTAAGTGTTGTGGGGTGAGAAGGGCCTTGGATATTGAAGGGCCATGCCTAGAGAAGGATCTTTGACTTGGCCTAGGACAGGCTGTCTAGGGCCAAGGTTCCGGTGATTATAGAGTTTAAAGAAGGGCATCTGGACTCGTTTATTGCGGCGGCTGGGTGAGGTGGGTGCAGGTCATACAAACACATCCTGGAGGCACTTCCTTACCAGAAAACACTGTTCAGCCTTAATGATCTACTATAAAGAATCCTGTCTCCGAGCCCACCTCTGGCAGGTGGAGGGTACAGCATTTACTAAATAACAGCAAATAATCCATTCTGTTTATTAGGGAACAAGTGTGGCTCAAGGGTGCATCCAAGGTATTACAGAGCAGTTATTCCTCACGCTAATTTTCCGCCAATTAATTATGTCACAAAGAGTTTTCCATTAAATATACACCTCTGCACATACCAAGCGGAATATGGGGCAAATGCATAATTGCCTATGTTACTGGCTGTGGGAGACACCTCACCCCTCAGGTAGAAGGATCAATTAAAGTATGCCTAAGTAAATAAAGATGCCTTTAACCATGAATCAAACTTGTCCCGTTCGCTGCACTTCAAATACAGAGGTGTATTGTGAGGCTAGGCCTACTGACCAATTCCTGCTTAATTTATTTAATTTGAACACTAGAAAAGTAAGCGCAGACTGCAGTCGGAGAAACAAAAGAAAAGGTAAAGAAACAGCCGCGAATGACCTAGTCACACAGCAGTCCGGAAAGCAAAGATTAACCACATTTCTTTTAATCCTGAAATATGATGGAAGCAGCGATTTTAATATGCTCAAAATTAGCGTTCCAAGGACAGCCTTAACTTAAGGGCGATCCAAGGGCAGGCAGTGGTGAATGGCCTAAGCTGCCCTCCCACCTGATGAGCCAAACAGCACCATGGGCCAACCCATTCGGTGCTACCATTTTGTATTTGGGGAATTTTCTCCCTTAAATCCGTGACATCCAGTCACGGATTAGTACTCATACCTCTTTAGGGTTGGCGCGAGCATAGGCAAGCCCCAGTTGCTCAGGCTTGCAACCGCCCGAAGGACTAAAGTGGCGCCATTGCTTACATCGCAGGGTCCTGCTGTCAGGACTCCTGGGGTTTGGCATTGAGCACCCTTGTGGTGTTCCCTCAGATGGACCCCTTTGTACCAAACTGCCTCCAGATCACCCTCTTACTCCGGCTGCAACACAAAATAAACAATTAACATTCAGCATAAGAAACAAAATACCGCCACCAGCGCACTGGGTATGGCATAGGGTGGGTGACAGCTTTTCCAGCGGGGGAACAAAGAGCCCGGCGCCTGGGTTGGGCAGGTTTAAGTACCTGACCCCAGCCTCCTATGTCCAGGAAATGACACGGGAGAGCACCGGAAGGGGGCACTCCCAAAGAGTGGAGTGCAGTTGAAGTGGCAGAATGCGGCCCTAAGGGGCTGCCCTCTAGGGAGGGCGCCCTGCGTGTGCTGCGGGCAGCAGCCGCATAGCACCGATATCGACAACCATCCCCCGCAAACATGGTAAATAGCTGCTTTGGACACAAGAAATTAAATAAATCAGCCAGCACATAGTTTGGTGGAAAACTGTTTCCTGCAGGTTTATTTCATAAGTGAACTATGCCAATGTGGTGTCTTAACTTACGGGCGATCCAAGGGCAGGCAGCAGTGAGTGACCTAAGCTGCCCACCTGCCTGATGAGCGAAACCGTACTGTGGGCCAACCCATTCGGTGCTACCATTTTTTATTTGGGGTGTTTGCTCCCTTAAACCTAAGACCACCAGTCCCGGATTAGTAATCACACCATTTTAGGGGAGGGGGGGGGGGGGGGGGGGCAGACAAAGGCAAGCCCCTGGTTCCTCAGGCTTGCAATCACCTGAATGACTTAAGGGGCACCGTCCCTTACATCACAGGGTCCTGCCGTAAAGACTCCTGGGGTTTGGCACTGAGCACCTCTGCTCCCTCAGATGGTATTCCTAGTACCAAACTGCCTCCTGTTCACACTGTAAGTCTGCAGCCAACAGATGGAGAAGCCACCATATCGCTTCTGCAGCGAGGAGTCCCTTCTGGAGCAGGGGAAATCCATTTATTTACCTACTCGGATGTGAGCTCCTGTAGTATTGGCCCAGCAAATGAGAGCCAGACATATTTATGAACATATCAAGACCATTTACTTACATTTGTATAAAACAAAAAGTTAAAATGTTAAGATTGTCTCTAGGAGACAGAAAAACAGGAGGTACTGCTTAGATGGCACCCACATTTGTACCAAACACTTAGTGAGAGCAAGGCCAAGGGAAAACCAGAAAAAGTTCTGGCAAAAATGTTAAAATCAGCGCCACACTGCAAAGAACGTGATTAAGCTGGGGGCCAAGAGGACATATCGGAGTCATGGCAAAGCCTCTTGCTCTGTCCAGAGGGTAGATTCAAGAGTGGCACAATAGGCAGGATGGCTCTGAGGTGCTCGGGGTCAAAATGTAATACTATGTGGTTGTAAAAAATGGCTTTCTGTTTCTAGAGATGTCATGCGGTTCAGTGTTTGGAGGACTGTGCAAAGATAGCAACTGGCAAGGAGGGTTTGGCTTGTTAGTGGGTGAAATACTGTTTCTTATCTTGCTCGTGAGCATGTCCCACCAGCGAAATGGGCATCAAGTTCTTATATGCATTAGTCATACACAGTTATTTCAAAATTATTGTGTGTAGTGAGTTGGAGACTAACGGTCTTCTCCAGAGAGAAAGATGATGTAATTTTTGCCATTTTGTTTGTTGGAAACAAAAAAAAACTGAAGTTTATTGCAAGGGGTAAAAGAAAATACACCGCTCCAGGACTGGCTTCCGCGAGGAGCTAGGTCATGTAACATGTTTGATTTTACAGTCTGTTGCACCTCCTGGTCCATGGAATTGCCTTTTATCAAGATGCAATTTTGGTTTGGTTCCTTTGATGAATGTGCTCATGGCCTGTGCTCTGTTTTTTGCAGCATGGTGCGGAAGGATTTTGAAAAAGAGGCCCGGACCATGAAGAACTTCAGGTGTCCCCATATTCTATGCATGTATGGAATATGTATCGACATGGAAGGTACGTGTCCACTCTTTGCAATTCCGCCTCTGCAGCACTTTCAGCTGCTGCAAAGATGCTTTTGTTCCTTACTGTCCGGTACTAACCTCTGGTGACCTAAGAAGTACCCATGCTGTTAAATCTCCAAGCGGTGAAGGAGGCATCCAGTGGTGCTGTAGAGCGCCCAGCGAGTCACACCATGGTTGGGGATTGGTTGTCTACTTCCCATATTTCCACTCTTTTTTTTGTGCTGTGTGCACTTGACCAGTAAGGATTGGTATCAATTTATTTTCCTCTGAAAGGTGTTGCAAGCTTTCAAGACTAGTTTTCTTAGAATTTATTTATTTTAATTTTACTTGTGAGCAGAGTTTTCATGACTGGGACTTTCTGCTGCTCCCAGAACATTCCCTGTCCCAGCAGAGGTGTTGCAACTGTGTTGGTAAAAAGAAGGGCTGATATAATATTATCATTGTGACGGGCATCAGTGAACTGGATGCGGCTCATGGGACAAATACGTCTTAGTGATCTAGTGACAGATACTCCTGGGGACTTAGTGGTCATGATCTGTGATCTGATCCTGTTCATTGCATATGCAGGTCTCATTGCTAGAGTGGGAGGTACCCCTGTGGGCCTGGTGATGGTTGTAAGTGATTTGAATCCTGTTCATGACATATACATGTCTTCGTGATCTAGTGGCAGGGCACCCCTGTGTATCTAGTGGTGGGGATCTGTGATCTGACCCATTTCATGGACTATACAGGCCTCAGTGCCAGAGTGACAGGTATCCCTATGGACCTAGTGGTGGGGATCTGTGACTGAATCCTGTGAATGGAGCATACATGTCTCAATGATCTAGAGGCAGATCCCCACCACTTCAACATGTCAGTTCCAGTTCACAACTCCTAGAACAATTAGTATTCGAGGTAGGAGTGGGCAATCACCCTCCGCCCTCATAATTCACATTAAATTAAGTAATACCCAATGTCCCTATATGCACTGGAAATACTATATTCAATATTCATTTAATTTAACTGCATTTGTTCACAATTCTGTTTTTCCAGTAGCAAGTTTCATCTGCTGAAAGCTCTTTGCATTATCCCTCTCCTCCTCCAGCACCTCTCTGCTGCACATGTTGCTTGGGGAGAGGCACATTCCCTTCTCAGAACCATTATCATAAGGGTCAATTTGCTTTTACTACATCAGATATCTCACCTTTAAAAAGCACGAGCCTAGGCACTGCATGCGCTGCTCTGCAAGGCATGCTGTGTTTGGTATGTGGGCTTTAATTCCACCCATTGTTGGCAATTTGTTCAAATATGTGTTGTTCGTAAAAGCGTACTTTTTTTTGGTTTATGGCCTTTATTCGTCCCACATTTTCAGGTTTCAGGTGTAGTTCCTATAACAAGTATACAGGATCTGCGTTTGTAGACAACATACAGTGTAGGATTGGTGTCAGGCGAACTCTGATCACCCCCACCGGGTATGTTGGCCTCTTGTACCAACTAGCTCACAGTTCCACTAGAATCTCCTCTTACCAAGGAGAGAACAGTTCCTGGCAACCATTGAACATGACAACCCTGATCACTCAGGACCGTGGAAACACTATTCTATCTTTCGCTCAGTCACTCGTGCTTACTTAGTCTGTCTCAGAGAGATACACAGAATAAACAGGCTGGGCGTTTTCAATAAGAATTTATTGAACAGTTGTTATTCTGTTGTAAAATAGATGAGCTGCAACAACCATTAGGCAGTATAAGATATAAACGATTAGCAGTACTATAAAGGTAAATGGATGGTACAGCTCTACCATCTTACAATAATCATGAATACATCCGAGTATATAAAACACATGATAAAAAGATGGGTATTCCTACAATGCTTCCCCAATTAAATGTACCTAAGTGTACCTAACATGGACGTGGGTGTTAAGCCAAGAATCCCTCTAGGATTTAGTCAACCCCATTACCTGAAGTGTGGGACTGTGGGGCCCAGTCCTGGTCTCTAGTTTGACTTCCCGCAAGGGATGTTTTAGACCACTGCGAGCTGGAGTGCCTGCATGCAGGAACCTTAGCGTCTCTGGTCAGTGTGTCGGCTGGGAAGTCTTGTCTCCTCTGTCTTATCTTAGCAAGATGTGATGTATATATACCTATATGTCTCCCCAGGGGTCCTACCTTGCTGTGTTACTGTGTCGGCCTAAGGATGACCTTGAGCATGAACTTTGTACATAGATTTTATACAGGGGATGGTAGTCCTGCTGTGCTTCCAAGAATCATCATGTATAATGTATGAGATTTCGAACTAGGGAAAACCCGGGTTCTAAATGCAGCGTCGTATTTAGGTAAAAGGTCCGTCCCTGTTAACCCTGACAAGTGTAATGTAGGGAAGAATATAGGTGAACAGTGATGAAATTACAGAGGCCTATATTATGGTACCTATATGGAATATAACACCCACTCCTCTTCCAAATTGATGACATAGTTACATTCTAAATGTACTACTAGGAGCACTAGATACTTGTATACAAATAGATATAACATCAGTTTCTTATTGTGTTAAAAACATTGTTTTTGCCCCACGGATGTCGCTCCCCCTAAGATTCTCAGGAGTCATTTAGAACTCATGAGTAACCATATAAGTAACTTGGCCACCTTATCTTTTCAAGAAAGTCATGTGCCAGAGGAATGGAAATTAGCCCAGGTGATTCCTATAAAAAAGAAAGCTAACCAGAACATATCTCAGCTGGACAATCTCAGTCCTATCTCTCTCCTTCCTTTTTGTGCCAAAGTGGTGGAGAAATTAGTCAACAGCCAGCTGGTGAAATTTCTGGAGGATAACCATCTTCTTTAAACAAAGAGAGAGGTAGGGAGAGTAGACTGACACTCTTATTCCCCGGTTATGGTCAATAAACAAGCAAAGAGTGTCTTATGGTTATACTAAACCACATTAGGGAGCAAAAAAAGGAGGGAATGGCCTCACTTAAGACATTAAAGAAAGCCCTCACTCACCACCTGGTGATGACATGCTTCATCATTGGGCTCCACCAAAGAGACCGAGTGTCTCTTTGGTGTTCTACAACGCCAGGTCTACTGTGGAGCAGGTTAGTGAGATTTAGGACGTGTTTGTGCAAACTAAACTAGTGGGTGGTGAGGGTTTCTTGCCACGAAACGGTGTAATTTTACCAGGCAATTCTTCAGGACCTGCATCACCCTCTACTGGACCCCACATCTTCGGGGTCCAGTAGAGGGTGATGCAGGTACACTGAGGGTGCCGAGCGTTGAGGGCGGTGTGCCAATTACCTTCCCACCCCCCTCCTGTGACCCATGGTGTTCTTCCTTAACACCAACAAAGTGCAGAAACCGCAGAGTTGAAGCCTCCTAAACCAGGAGCGATTAGGGAGACATTCCTTTCTTCCTAATATTTTTTGCACTTTTTCACTGTTTTCCTTATTTTCACTTTCACATCCCTAGGTAAGGGTGGGCCTTGGCGCGTCCGTACCGCCAGGGTTTAAAACACACTTTTTGTCCTGAAGAATTGCCTGGTAAAATTACACCGTTTCGTGGCAAGAAACATGTCGACTGATATCTAGGAATCTACCACTCAACTAAATGTGGACTGCTTCCATACACATCGATTTTAATATAATGTCTTTAGTGATCATAGAATAAAGTTTCTTTTTTGATACACTACAGACAATTTTTAATACCCTCACCACCCACTTGTTTAGTTTGCACAAACACGTCCTAAATCTCACTAACCTGCTCCGCAGTAGACCTGGCGTTGTAGCACACCAAAGAGACACTCGGTCTCTTTGGTGGAGCCCAATGATGAAGTACGTCATCACCAGGTGGTGAGTGTGGGCTTTCTTTAACGTCCTAAGTGAGGCCATTCCCTCCTTTTTTTGCTCCCTAATGCGGTTTAGTATAACCATAAGACACTCTTTGCTTGGATAACCTTCTTCTTCATTTCTCTCGATCTGGCTTTAGAGCGAAACACTCTACTGAAATGGCCCTTCTCTTTTCCACAGAATTGCTTCGACAAAAAGTGGATGAGGGACAGACAGCTGCCTTGATACTGCTGGACTTGAGTGCGGCTTTCGATACTGTTTCGCACTCTAGGCTTCTCGCACGTCTGAGTGAGGTTGGCTTAGCTGGGTCAGCCTATGAATGGATGTGCTCTTTTCTTGCTGATAGAACATTTCAAGTACATTGCCCCCTTTTAAATCCACGCCCCGTTCTCTTAGACAAGGGGTTCCCCTGGGCTCCATACTAAGCCCCACGTTATTTAACCTGTATATGGAACCCCTTGCCAGGGTGGTGGAATCCTATGGGGTGGAAATCGTGTCATATGCCGATGACACCCAATTGGTGGTCACTCTAATTTCTCTGCATGCCTTGTGGAACTTGCATGCTGGATGAATACTAACTGCCTCTGCCTCAACGGGAATAAAACCGAACTTCTAGTGATTGGCCCCTCACCTTCTATTTGGACATCGGCCTGGTGGCCCTCTGACCTGGGTCCCACACCTACCCCCTCTGCTACGGTGAAGAACTTGGGCGTACTCTTGGACATCAATCTCTCTTATGCTCAACACATTGGAAATGTGGCAGGTAAATGCTATGGCATTCTAAAGGTTCTTCGTAAAATCTTGGATCAACTGCCCATCAAAGCTAGGAAAACATTAGTGCATGCCCTGGTTGATTGATTATGAGAATTCTCTGTTTTGTGGCCTGAATAAAAAAGGTTTGCACCAACTTCAATGCGTCCAAAATGCGGCCGCCAGACTTTTCCTGAATTTGCCTAGGAAATCGTCTGGGAAACGTGCTTTACTGACCTCGCACTGGCTCCCTATTCGGGAACGTATTTTATTTAAAACCATGTGCATGGCCCATCGTATTGCACAGAGCAAAGGTCCCGTTTACCTTCAAAAGATGCTGACTATGTATTGCCCCAAACGCCTTTTGAGATCCATGGGTAGTATGCAATTTTTGGCACCTCGGATCCATAACGCGCAGATGGGTGGCCGCTGTTTTAGGTATCTAGCCAGCAAGCAATGGAATGAACTTCCTACCGAACTCCGGATGGAACCTTCGGAATCTCGGTTCCGGCACAAACTTAAGACCTACCTATTCCCCAAATCCAAAATCTGAGTTCCGACCCCTGCCCCCCCTCTCTGCCTCCTTCATTGTTAGTCTGCTTTTAGTGGCTCTGGTGGACTGCATCCTCAGCGCGGGACACACTGTTCTTTAGTGTAACCAGGCGCTTTATAAATGTAAATAAAAAATAAATATTAGAAATTGACAGTTCGAGGCATGTGGGCTGCTGAATTCATATCTGTGCATAGTCCGCCACCTAGTGTTGGGTCCGGATGATTGCACATTGTTGTCCTGGAAGAGTCTTCGAAGTATCACGAGATAGGTGGCTCCTCCCCTGGACTACAGTGCGCATGGGCATCGCCTCCATCCCCAGATTGTTTTTTTCCGCCATCGGGTTCGGATGTGTTTTCGGTTCCCTCTATCGGAACCGATAGTTGTTCGACTTTTACTCGAGGCCAAAAGGTCTTTAGGCTGGGCGTCGGTATAGTTGCGTTCGGGTTTCTTACTGACTCTCAGCTCCGATCTCCTACTACCCTTCCACGTGCTTTCGACGCGGACGGGCCTACACTACACCCTTTTCTATGGAGCGGACTCCATTCAAGAAGTGTCCGCTGTGTCACTCTAAATACTCGCACCTCGACGTGCACCCCGTGTGCAATACATGCTTGTCACCGGATCACCGTGAAGACACCTGCATGGCGTGTTCCAAATTTAGGAGTAAGAAGACTCTGAAGATTCGCCGGGCTAATCGGCTCCAGGCTCAATTGTCGGCTTCGGCGCCCCCGCCTGATGACATCTTTCAGGAATCTGTCGAGGAAGCGGACGACGTACATGGATCGGACTCTGGCCCCGCGTCTGAGGAAGAGACCTATGACGCGGATGAGGAGGCCTACGACGAAGTCTCCGGTGAGGTAGGGGACGACGAACTGATTTGTGCCACGATGGGTGATAGCTCGGAGGAAGAGCATCCCCAACCAGACTCCGGGGTTACTCCCCGTCATACGGCCCAGGTCGAGGGATCGCCTTCGGGCCTTACCCAAGATCTAACTTTAAGTCCTACGTCCCCGCCCCCGGGCCCGGTCACGGACATTTCTGCCAAGAAACCGAAAGTGAAGCCAACTGGTCTCGCCCCTTCGGATGTAAAACCGAAACCGAAAGTGGCGCTAGTGAAGAAGGTTCTGGAGGCGTCAACTTCCACGAAACCCAAAATGGCCGACTTGAAGAGCCACGCCAAGATGGCCGACCACAAGAGCCGCGCCAAAATGGCCGACCCGAAGCCTTTGGGGTCGGCGCCGAAGGTGAAGGCACCCGACGTGGCTGCGTCGGCACCGAAAGGGGTCGCGGACCCGAAGACGGCTTCGAAGAAGCGTCACGCCGACGGTGCGCCAGGCCATGGGGCGTCGGCACCGAAGAAGAGGCCTACCGACGACCGGGCTCTCGGAGACGAAGAGTCGCTCGAGACGGTCCAGCCCTCGGCATCCCTTACAAAGAAGGTGGGAGAATCCTTAAGGCGGATCCAACAGTCTACTGTGGTTCCTAGCCAGGACACTGTAGTGCCTAAGCCCACGCCGAAGCCTGCCAAGGAACAAACGCCCATTCGTTTTACCCTTCCTCCCAAGTCGGCGCCGAAGGCTTTCGCGCCTAAGCAGAGCGGACACTCTCAAGAAGTGTTGACGCCGAAGGCTGCATTGGTGGTATCGAAGCTTCGGCTCCAACCGCTGGCGGTGGAGGAACGTCGTGAGGTGATCATCGACGCCAACACCGGGAAATTATCGCTCCTCAAGCGAAAGATTACATCGGAGCCGGCCTTGGAACCTTTTAGGATTCCACTCAAGAACAAGAGAGACTCTTCGGCTCTGATGGAACCTCTGTCTCCACAGGCCCCGGAACACTCGCCGGCACACTCCCCCGTGCCTGAGGTGGACGAGGAAGAGGATGAGTACAACTATCCTGCGTACTCGGATCCGGAAGAGGAGCATGTGCCCTGGACGGCAGGAGGCGACGCAGACGACCCGCAGTCGGGCCAGGACACTCAACTTTTCGCCGCGAAGACGTCCCCGACGGAGGACTCAGCGGCATTCAATGCATTAATAGAGAGAGCTGCAGCGAACCATGACGTCGAACTGCACTCCGACCCCGTGGATGCCGATTTCTTGGTCGACACCTTCTCGGTAGCCGAAAAACAAGTCAAGACACTGCCGATGCTTAAAGGGGTGCTGAAGCATGCACAGGAGGTGTTCAAGGAACCCACCCGGGCGCGGGTGGTCAACCCTCGCATCGACAGGAAGTATAAGGCGGCGCCCACGGACCCCACGTACATTAAGGGACATTTGCCATTGGACTCCCTGGTGGTGTCCAACGCTCGAAAAAGGGCGAATTCGCAGACTACTGGTGATGCTCCTCCCCCAGATAAGGAATCCAAAATATTTGAAGCATCAGGCAAACGCATTGCTGCGCAGGCAGCAAACATATGGAGAATCTCTAACACCCAAGCCCTGCTTGCACGTTATGATAGGGCCCATTACGACACATTAGAGGCCATCCTGCAACACTTGCCTGACCAATACAAGGAGGCGGGGGAGATGCTCATTCAGGAGGGTAAACTTATAACAAATGCATCCATCAAATGTGCCCTTGACGTGGCAGACACTGCCTCCAGGGCTATCAATACTAGCGTTTTACTTAGACGCCATGCCTGGCTTCGAATTTCTGGGTTCAAACCCGACATACAAACCACTATATTGGGTCAAACAGTGAATCCTGACCATCTGTTCGGCCCTGAGGTGGATGCCTCCCTAGAAAAGATGAAGAAAGATACCGAAACTGCCAAGTCTATGGGGGCTTTGCAAAGCCAGCAGTTTCGGGGGAGTTCTTTTCGCCGCTCCAATTCAAGAGGCACCTCAAGGGGCCAGGCATCCCAGTCAACGCAATACTACAAGGGTAACACCCAGTCCTCGTATAACAACAACAAGGGCAGGGGTGGCTACAGAGGCAATAATATCAAAGGCAGGGGACGTGGAAACAATGCCTCCAGGTCCACCGCCTCCAACAAGCAGTGACGTCTTGTCACTCCCCCCCGATCACACGACACCTGTCGGGGGGAGACTCCAGCAGTTCCTGCCGGCGTGGAGGTCCATCACCACGGACAGGTGGGTGAGGTCTATTATCCAGTGCGGGTACTGTCTAGAACTTACGTCCATTCCACCGGACATACCGCCAAGAGGCCGTGCTATGTCCGACGAGCATTTGACCTTGTTGCAGCAAGAAGTACTGGTCATGCTGCAAAAAGGGGCAATAGAGCTCGTTCCATTGCAAGAACGGGGAACAGGAGTTTACTCCCTGTATTTTCTAATCCCCAAAAAGGACGGATCACTCAGGCCGATCCTGGACCTCAGGCCCCTGAACTGGTACATCAACTCGGAGCACTTCCATATGCTCACATTGCAGCAGGTGCTTCCCCTGCTTCAGCAAGGGGACTTCCTAGCAACGCTGGATCTGAAGGATGCCTATTTCCATATTCCCCTGCATCCTTCACACAGAAAGTATCTCAGATTCAAGATCTTAGACCAGCATTACCAGTTCAGAGTCCTGCCGTTCGGGGTCACCACGGCACCAAGAGTATTTACAAAGTGCCTAGCGACTGTGGCGGCGCATCTCCGTCGCCAGCACATCCATGTCTTTCCGTATCTAGACGACTGGCTTATTCAGGCAAAGACGGAGCAGCAGTGCGTGGACCACGTGTCACGCACCATTCATCTCCTGCACGATCTGGGATTCTCTCTGAACTACCCAAAGTCCCATCTCCAGCCCGCCCACGTGCGACAGTATCTGGGCGCGACGATCGATACTCTGGCAGCCACTGCGCAGCCGAATTCAGTGAGAATCGCCAGTATCCAGGCGCTGATCCAACGGTTCAGACCCCAGCACTCGCTTCCGGCGAAGGTGTTCATGCAGTTGATAGGCATGATGGCCTCCTGCATCTCCATTGTCCCGCACGCGAGACTACATATGCGTCCGCTTCAGGAGTGCCTAGCACGTCAGTGGACTCAGGCTCATGGGCAACTAACAGACCTAGTGTTGGTGAGCGGTCGGGCATACAACTCTCTGCATTGGTGGAATCCACAAAACCTTTGCAAGGGCCGACCATTCCAAGAGCCTGTCCCACAGATCATCCTGACAACGGACGCCTCTCTCCAGGGATGGGGAGCGCATGTACTCCACTACACTGTGCAGGGACTATGGACACTTCAGCAAAGGAAGATGCACATCAATGTGTTGGAACTGATGGCAATCTTCATGGCCTTAAAGGCGTTCAAAGTACATCTGTGCAACAAGGTCGTGTTGATCCGGACGGACAACATGACGGCCATGTACTACATCCAGAAGCAGGGAGGCACACACTCTCCACAGCTGTCTCATCTGGCTCAGAGCATGTGGAAGTGGGCCATTCAGAGGAACATCTTTCTCATGGCAGAACATCTCCCAGGCAAGGACAATCAAATGGCGGATCTGCTCAGCAGACACAGCCATCAGATGCACGAGTGGGAGTTACATCCATCAGTACTCCAACCGTACTTCCAAAGGTGGGGTCATCCAGAGATAGACCTGTTCGCCACAAAGGAGAACGCAAAATGCCAAAGCTTCGCCGCCAGATTCCCACACCCCCAATCACAGGGCAATGCGATGTGGATGAACTGGTCAGGCAGATTTGCGTACGCTTTTCCCCCAGCACCTCTGATACCGCTGGTGGCACGCAAGCTCAGGCAACACTCGATGACGCTCATCCTGGTTGCTCCAACGTGGGCTCGCCAACCGTGGTACACCACGTTTCTGGAACTCTCCGTGGTACCGCATCAAAGGCTTCATCTCACTCCCAGCCTTCTGACGCAGAGCCATGGCGACATTCAGCACCCAGATCCGCAACAGCTCAACCTGGCGATCTGGCTCCTGAAGTCCTAGAGTTTGGCTACCTTAATCTTCCTCCCGATTGCATGGACATTATTCGGGAGGCAAGAAAGCCCACTACTAGAGCTTGTTATGCGGCTAAATGGAAGAGGTTTGTCGTCTACTGCGTGGAGCACAGCATTGACCCGCTAGACGCTTCCATTCAAAACATCATATGCTACCTCTTTCACCTGTATCGTTGTAATCTAGCTTACTCTTCCATCCGCATTCACCTGTCGGCTATGGCAGCATACCTCCAGAATAGGCAGCACCTGTCACTCTTCAAGGTCCCTGCTATCAAGGCTTTTCTGGAAGGACTCAAAAGAGTCATTCCACCAAGGACTCCACCAGCTCCGGAATGGAACCTCAATGTGGTTCTTACAAGGCTGATGGGTCCTCCCTTTGAGCCACTACACTCTTGCGAGCTGCAATTTTTAACCTGGAAGGTTGCGTTCCTAGTAGCAATCACATCGCTACGGAGGGTCAGCGAACTGCAGGCGCTCACCATCCAAGAACCTTTCTTCCAGGTACATGCTAACAGGGTGGTGCTCCGCACTAACCCTAAGTTCTTACCAAAAGTGGTCTCACACTTTCACATAAACCAAACCGTTGAATTGCCGGTGTTTTTCCAAAACCCAGAGACGCTGGCGGAGCGGATGCTCCACACCCTTGATGTAAAAAGGGCTTTGATGTATTATGTGGACAGGACAAAAGATTTCCGCAAAACCCAACAACTTTTTGTTGCTTTTGCCACACAACACAAGGGAAATGCGATCTCCAAAGCAGGAATAGCTAGATGGATAGTAAAGTGCATTCAGATCTGCTACGCTAAAGCAAAGCGCACTCTCACTATACCACCGAGGGCCCACTCCACTAGGAAGTTGGGGGCCTCTATGGCTTTCTTAGGTAACATTCCCTTAGAAGACATCTGTAGAGCAGCCACATGGTCTACCACTCATACTTTCACTAAGCACTACTGTGTAGACGTGCATTCAAAACAACAGGCAGCTGTTGGTCAGGCTGTTCTAAAAACACTTTTTCAGACTGCTGCAGCTGGCACGGGCGGCCGCCGCTAATGGAGGGACTGCTATGTATTCTATGCACAGATATGAATTCAGCAGCCCACATGCCTCGAACTGCAAATGCTACTTACCAGTATGCATCTGTTCTTGGCATGTAGGGCTGCTGACATTCATATCGCCCACCCTCCTCCCCGGCGCCTGTAGCAGCTGCAGTATGTATTCATATACACATATATGCTCATAGCATGGTCATCACTCACTTCTCACTCCATCTCTGCCAATGGCTAAAAACAATCTGGGGATGGAGGCGATGCCCATGCGCACTGTAGTCCAGGGGAGGAGCCACCTATCTCGTGATACTTCGAAGACTCTTCCAGGACAACAATGTGCAATCATCCGGACCCAAAACTAGGTGGCGGACTATGCACAGATATGAATGTCAGCAGCCCTACATGCCAAGAACAGATGCATACTGGTAAGTAGCATTTGCATTTAAGCTATTGTTCCAATATGTCTGTAGGTATAGTTCGAACTACTACAAGCCTTTGAAAGCCATACTTGCTCAAAAATGTCAATTTCAATATGGAGTTCTAATTTTCCGTTTGTTTTCCAAAAGTCTAATTTTTTCCCAGCACTCGACGGGCCAAATGAGTCAAATGTTTAGGTGTCCTGGCTGGTAGACGCAACATTTTGGTGCGTGCCTCCGCAGTCGACGGTCCTTGTAACACCTTGCAGATTATGTCAATTGAGCACAGATGTTCTTCCCTACTGTCCACAGCCGGTGCTGGAGCAGCCTGTGCACTATCCAAGGTCTGGGTGTCTGAGGAGGATCCGGTGTCCATACCAACAGGAGCTGATGCTACCTGTGGTGGCTCTAGGACTGCTGCCATCAACATAGGAATACGCTGGGGACACTGTAGAATATGGGCCGTTATCGGGTCCAGTAAAGTATCAACGTCTGGTTGCGCACTTGATGGGAGTGTCTGACAGAGCTCCAACACGCATTCTTCTCCGCAAAATAGGCATCAGAGGACAGGTAGGATGCAGTCCATCCAGACTGGTCTAAATGACAAGAACCAAGAAGCACTTAGTTCCCTTAGGTGCGGTGTGCCTAGAAGTTGTACTATGTGATCACGGTATTTTCGCTCCGGGAGTACTGTTTACATCTCCTTGGTGACTGGGACGTCTATTGCGTAGCAGAAAAATGACAATTAGGATACATGCTATTAGAAACAGGATCAACGGCAGCCCTCCAAATATGCTTCCAAATACAGTGTGTATTAAGTTTGGTATAACTCCAAGGACCATCTGAAAGGTGCTTAATAGTCCAGAACCTATGGTCATAAATAGATTGACAATGCCAGTCGTATCAGACATGTTAAAGATATGACTCACTATTTCTACGAAATGGAAGGGGCAATTTGTACGTATAAGTGCCTGTATCTCTGCCGAAGACCTTGCGACTTGGAAGATCAAAGGTATCTTGAGCGGAGGTTAAGGGCACGGTTTTCTGTATAAGCATGGCTTTCATTCTGCTCAAAGTATCAAACCGTATTAATGAAACATTTAGCGAAGGCCATAACGGCACCTCCTTGACTGTATATGTTGGTTGAAACAATACTTGCATACAGCAAGTAACCCTGGAACTCACGTTTAACAGATATGCGATGCCTGGAAGCATCCCACAGCAACCTTGATCATTCAGCATCAAGTAACTCCCATTTGAAAGTAGCCTGAACACTGGAGTGATCTTGGCAGCTGAGGTACCCTTTAATTGATAGGATCAGTTTGCTACCGAACCCTTTCAGGCCCCATGAAGCATTTTAACCTGGCATAAAAGTGATCCACTTAAAGTATTCTCGCAGTTTGTACCGCTTAGAAACACTTCTTTTTTCCCACTCTGGCATCAAAATCTGTTCGGTAATTCCCAAGATTCCTTGATGAATTCCCTCACCCATTTCTTCATATCTGCCTGCCTGCATATTTTCAAGGAAATATTGGAATTGAAAAGTTGTGACTGGAAGAGTTATGTGGCCATGAATTAGCCATTCCGTGGACGGTGACTCTGCCACTGTAAATACTAATCTATCCATTTTTTCAATACGCAGCATTGTATATTTTGTTGCCCTTTGTGCCATTTCTATCTGTTTTTCTGTCAGATTGTACCCAAAAAACAGAGACCTACTGTTAATGAAACACCAAGGCACATAGCCTGCGCACAAAGATTGTAGTGTCAGGCTTCATACCATAATGGAAAGCAATTCTATTTCCCTTGTTGTAATATGGGCAGATCCTGTTCTAGTACATCCATAGCAGAAGATACAATGTTGCCTAGAGAATATATTCTGGAGGTTAGTGTTGTTAACCCATTATCGACCACTGCAGAAGCTGTCTCTAGGTTTATGCGATCTATTTCTTGTAATCTTTTTGCGGCCTTTTGCTGTGATATTTTCCAAATCTCATTGTAGACAGCATAATAGAAATGTTTGTGACGTGGGTTCCTAGGACCTAATAAAAAATCCTGTAGGACCACATCCTCTGAAAGAAAGGATAAGTGTTCTTTCACCTGTGTGAGTGTTGAGGTCTTTAGCCAATCGAGGCTTAACTTCCCAACACTGTATGATGTCACTACCCCTGGGTGTTGTCTTTGTACATAGCGTGGATCTGGCCTACTTATACGAAATCCTTTAGTTTTACCCAAGAATCTTTCTTGACAGCTATTGGTGTCTGTGGGCCAAATCAACCATCCCTTCCAATCGAGGTCTGATCCATTGTATTGCATGACGTCATCTAGTGTACCCTCTTCTTGTTATGTTATCTCCAGTGTGTGATGGTATGGGCATCCAAGGTATTTTTAAATCTTTGTTCCTGGCTAATCCAAGACATATCATTTGTTGCACCGTTTCATTCCAAAACATTATTTGCTGAGAAATAAGGCATGCTCTAAATAGTGCCTCTGTTCCCTGTACCTGCCAGTCTATAGTACCCACGACCGATTTTAAGTCTATGGTGTCTTTCCATAAGTTGAAACCCTGTTCAGACAATTGCGCAATAAAGGTAGCAGAATAAATCTGTTTGGTGTTTGTCAACATATTTTTCTGTGCTGGTGTTGATGCAACCTTAGAATAATATGAGGCTGGATCTGATTTGTTAAACCCTGAAAAATACGGAAATTTCTGTGCATATGTCTTTGAACTGCATTTTGGCAGTGTTGGGCAATGTTCCCATTGGTGGTATGAGAAAACATTTCTAGGATTAGCAGATTTATGCAGAAAGTGATGACCATAATGTTGATAGCAATACATTGTTTCAAAGTCTGATGTGCCCTCTAACATTTCTGTGATCCTCAGGTATACAAGATGCAAAGACACAGGTGGGAGTGCTGATTCTTTTATTTATTCTTTTAATTGTTGGTTAGGGTAAGTCCAAAAGCGGGGGGGGGGGGAGAGGTCCAGAAATGGAAGAAAACAAGTGGTTTATGAGGGAAAAAGCAGGAAAAAGGAGTTCCTTGAATGCTGGTTCAGTCTGTGTCTCAGGGAGGGACACTTCGATGGTCTTCTGGGCAGGGATGAAGTTGTGGTGGTTGTCAGTCGGCTCCTCCTCGTTGTCGGGGGTATTTATAGATGGCCGGTACCCTCAAGAGAAATAAAGGGATAACAGGGTCAGCAACAAAAGGCACGGGCTGGTTAATGTACCACCCCAGACACCCACAAAGCAGGAGTGCATACAGTTCGGGGGGGGGGGGTTCTGTGCAAAGAGTGAAGATGGGAACAACAAAAGAAATGGGGAGATAACAGTGGACCAGGGGGATATTCCCAATCCTGCCCTCTACCAGCCCACTGTGATGTAATTAAACAAAGGTACTTGCCTCCGGCCACGGCCCTCCAGGGTCGTGGCTGTCGGAGTCTTGCCGCCCTCCTCCTCCTCTTCTTTGGGTCGGCTAGACTCGTGCGCGTTGCCACTGTGCGGTTCGGTCGTCGGACTCTCCGTCTTTTTGACGTATTCCTTCTGGGTCGAGGTTCTGTCAGCCTGCTCCGGATTCGTAGTCCTCCGGAATGGTATAGAACACCAAACTGCTCTCCGGCCCGCTGCTTGTTCTTCCGCTTGCTGGCTTAGCGCGTTGTCTCCAGGAAAGACTAGACCGCCTATTGCTTGTTCAGGTGGTCTAGTACCGGGCACCATCTTGGGAGTCTCGCTCACGAAGAGCGCGGGACTAAAATTTCATTATTAGTAAAAGCAGCATATTTTTCTAAACAGGACAACATATTATTAACAGTTTCATAATTCCAATCATCGGAAAATGTACTGGAGGTAATGATATCACTTAATGAAATCTTAAATATTTTTAAAAGTTCGGACAGGCCACATATATCGTAATTAACCTTGTCCCATACTATACCGTCCGGTATAGACTGCTGTAATGTTCACTGATGATAGGTCTCTTTTTCACCATGTGATCATAGATGTGGTTTCAGAATCACATTCACTTCTTGTGCTGCCAAGCTTTCTCGAAGATAAGTTTCATTTATAAGCATACTAAAGACCGTTACGAGACTTATCCAGAAAAGAAAGAAAAGTACCCGGTAGTTACCCAGAGTAACACCCAAGGTGATACCAGGTAAGTCTTTTTAAGAAAGTAGAAAAAAAAATTCAATCGCTATAGATGAGATTTTTGGGCTGGCATTGTTTCAGGTACACTTGGATCCAATGAAAAAGTACCAAAGTCAATAAAATAGCCAGATGCAGTTCGATCAACTTTCGGTAATTCCGCAGGTTTTGTGGAAACTGTAGCTTGCTCTTGTTGGGGCATGTTGATGTAGATATCCATGTTTGGTCAAATTGAAATTTGTCTTTCAGTTGAGTACTCATTTTGAATTTCAGTTTCAAGAGGAACGAGTTCCATCGCATTGTTGCATAGTCCATCTTTCCGTGCAGAAGACCCTTCAAATGTGATGAGTCATTCTGTTTGAACTTCTTGTATAGTTGTGAGAGGAGGGTGTCTGTTACTCCGGAGTCCATGCGACCTACAACTCTGTATCGGCCACATAATGTGGTTTGATCAGATCAACTGAGTCAAATCTTTTCTCCTTTTTACCGGCAAGAGGTGGCAGAAGTACTGTTCTTGTTCCTTCAACTGCCAGGACAGATACAGGCTTTCTGTAAGATGGCCCAAAATCTTTTTTGTCTGCTATTTTCTCTCTGACCAGATCCCCAACTTCAGGGATCCAGACGGGGCTTGCCGTGACACTTTTTGCGTCCACAGTGCCGGTCCTTTTTACCTGGACATTACTCTGTTGTGCTCTGAATTCATTTCTGTCCTGTAAAACAGCCAAACTTTTATGGATGTCAAAAGGTTTATCATCCGCCACTGTGCCTTCACAATCAAGATCAGGTACCCACATTCTCGTCCCAAATAGTGACACCCCCTTACAGATGATTTAACCAATTTCCACTGAGCCTAATACTCTAGCTGTTAAAGACTGCTTTAAGACTCGTTTTTTCCTCTCCACAACCACATTTCCCTCGGGATGGTACGGATAGGAGTACCGCCAGGCTACACCCAAACTTCCCATAGCTTCCTTGTAAGCCCTAGAGCTAAACGCAGGGCCACGGTCAGAATGTAATGTGCCTAGTGTGTATGTCACTATAAAGACTCGCAAATCTTTTATAACAGTTCGAGTCTCAGCCAAGCGCTGGGGCCACACCCATAGGACCCTAGAGTAGGAATCCACTGCAACCATGGGCCGCAGTGGTCCAAATAGACACACACCAATGGTTTAACTGATATTAATAATGGTGTCTGCGCTGGACATGTTACGGTGGAGCCTTTTATCTGCTGGCAGATATCGCATTTTAAGACACAGTCCTTAGTCTGCTTTCTTAGTCCTTGCCACCAATAGCGCAGTTTCAGTAGAGAAACAGTTGCTGTAACTCCTGCATGTGCAGACCCTACACCCTTGTGTGCTTAATCCTAACCTACGATCCATATTTGGTATTACTCTATCCCCCACTCCAGGAATTCGAGCAAATGGAACATTGTTTGCATCTAACTTGTATGAGTATTTATATGAGTAACCTTTTCGGTACTGCTGAGTTATTGCGTATATCATTAATCAAAACCATTATCTCACCGTCTATTCTCGTTTTGGAATGAGTGATTGCAGCTAAGGAAGCCGTACGAACAGCCCCCTTTGCGGATTTGTCAGGTAGTGAATTCCCTTCAAAGTAAATGTCATCACGTTGATGACTCAGTGTATGTATCATGTGAGCCCTTGGTAGCTTGTTTTTACAACTCTACTACCTGTTCCCATAGCGTTTTGTGTTTTATTGTGCCACCTTTTGCATCCTTAAACCCGTTTTGTCCCCAGTGATGTAAATATTCATTATTTGACTGTACACAGTAAAAGGAATCACACACGATTAGTGTGGGGAATTCTCTTTCCATATTTACCAGTGCAGTATTAGTGCTTTTAGTTCTGCCAGCTGCACTGTGCAGTCTCCTAGAGACTGTGTTTTTGTACACTTCGGGTGATAATTTCCATCCTGCATGCATCCTTTAATGATAGTACACGCGGCGCTACATTGCTATTTGCTTCTTATGGCCGCTTGTGCAGAACGGTCAGGATATTCTTGTTTGTATTGCAGAAATGCTTGTGTTTTTAGATTTGGGTAGTACCAGTATTCTAACTCTGTTGCAGTGAGAGAATTAGCCCATTGTATCCATCTTGGATGTAAAGCTTTAGCTTTAGGAATGCTTGCCTTTGTCGCAACCTCTTAGGCTGGAACCGGGGTAATGACTATTATACGTTTCCCTTGAGCCAGGGCTCTTTCTCTGACTACAGCAGTCTGTACTACTGTTAGAATTTTTTCAGTTGATGCAAAACGCATCGCAGCAATTGTGTACAAATGTGATTTGTATGCTATTGGTACTGTTTCACCTTCATTATATGTTAGATTGGTGTACCCAGATTGGCTCGCAACTTTATGGATCAACAGGTTGTGTACACTTATGCATGTCTGTAAGTGTTTTGAAGCTATCATGTCAGATTGTGAGGAACAAAGAGTATCTGTGTGTTCCTGTGTCTACTGTCTAACTGAAAAGTCATGTTTTATCAAATCGTAGAATGGTTTTACTCTTTCTGCGTAATCTAAAATGTATGTTCTGCCAAAGTTCAGGAATCCCAGGATTGATTGTACATTTTTTAATGATTTTGGCGGTTGTAGCAGCACGCAATTTCTAAAAAGTTAGCTGTTAGACTTTTCCCTTCACTTGAAAGCGCTTAGCCTAGAAAAAGGAAATTAAGGTGGACAATCTTTGATTTTTTTAAGTTTCATTTGTAACCCTCGAGGGCAAATCTCAAAATGATGGTGTTTACTCTGTTCAAGTGTTCCCCCAGGTCATCATCCGTCAGAAAAATATCATCTACGTAGGACAATGTCTCCTCATCCAGATTTTTAAGTAATTCAGTTACCCTAGCGGAAAACACCCCCGGGCTGTTCTTACACTCCTGGGGAGTCAACAAAATTGATGTTGGGGACCTAGCGCTGAGAATGCAGTCAAATATTTGCTCTTAGGCGCTATATTTTGGCAAAAATATCCATTTGAGATATCTAGTGTAGTTTTGTATTTTTTCTGCACAATGTTCTTCATTAATGCGCCACTGCGTGCATTCTGTACTTCAAATGTTTTAGTGCAAGTGTTTAAATGTCTGTAAATATTTGGGAACATAGTCGGAGAATGCTGGTAAAATTATTGTTTTTCCCCTAGGGTAATCCACGACGAATGTTGGCGGCCAATCCTGTTCTGCTAACAAAATGTCATAGCCAAACGTTAGGTTCTCCTGCTGTCCTGCATTTGTCCCCCTCCATTTGGAGTGTTATTTCATATAATTTATGTGGGACACTTACACTAGTATCAGGAGTTCCCACTGCGATATAATCATTCAAGTCCGCTGTCACCAGAAATTTCATCAGGTTCTGGCGAGCTATTGTTACTTCAGAGCCCATTCCCCACTCAGTAGTAGAGTCCTCAGCATTCTGGGCATGTCTGATCTTTAGACCTGTAACCTTCTTCTTTTTGAACTATGGTTTTTGTTTATCTTCTTTTTTGGAAGTATATTCTTGAGCGTGTTGCTTGTCTCTGGACATTGTATGCTCTTCTGGTCTGTCTGACTGTCCTTCACTCTCTGAGTTTTTCGTTGAACTCTGAAAGTAACAAGAGGAACGTGTATCAGTATCCTGATACCTGTCAGGTTTCTTAATATTATCCCTATTCCTAAGGTTGTATCTCCTTTTGGAGGGCTACTGTGGAGGAGATCTACCACTGGATTGAGATCTGTTTTCTTTAACATTTTGGTTTTTGTTATTGTCCCACTTCTTTTTAGAAGAAGCAGGTGTCTGCTTGAAGGTCTCCTTCTCGGGTCTACCCATCAGTTGTGGTTTTAATGCTTTTCCACCCAAACTGTCCCTGCCTAATTCTACATACGCAGTTTCTATTATTTTTGGTAGTTCGTGTTTCTGTTGTAAAGGACTGAACTCACTTAGGCGTTGGCAGATAGCCACTGATGCTGCCTCCCCTTCAATATTTTCTAATATAATGGCTGACACCTGGGCATAGTTACCTAGTAACTTAATCCCTAAGTTCAGAGCAGGCTCTGCTCCGTACTAATTTTGTATATCTCCTAATACATCTGGTATTACTGATAAGGACGGTATACCATGAGTTGTGGTATAAGTGGCAGTGAAAACTGTATCCCAAGAGGTACAGTCCTCTATCTGTGGTGTTATCCCCATGGGCAAGCAGATTGTCAACATTCTGTGTTTTTCATAAGCGCTGGTATTTGGGAATACTGCTTCTAGTTGTGTTCTTTTCTGAGCTATCCAGAATGGCATTTGTTCACGTTTTGCGGGCATTTTAGCCATTACTGCGGGTAAAGTTTGTGGTGTAATTTTATTTGCTGTATTTTGAACTGCAGTTGTATTTGTTGTAATCGTTGCCAGCTGAACTGTAAGTGTCCTCATGATGAATTGCGTCATGTTTCTGTAATGTTGGTCCTGGTTTTGTTTCAATGTCAGGATGTGGTGTGCAGGCTGCTAATATTGGCTGTGATACCCCTTCTCTTCCGAGCTGGCTGAGTTTCACCCTTCTTGTGTGGGGTAGGGTGCTTATAAACTAGTTTAAGTGTTCCTGGTTCGTGAGCGGAACCTCAATGTCCTCATACGGACAATATTCCGCTGGTGGATTATCTTCTGTGTTGCAATGTACCCATGAATAAAATACCTCTGTTCTGCATGATTTGTGTGCCTCAATCATGAAAGCTACTATGCCACCCCTAGGTGTTAAACCATGCGCAAACAGCTTCAGGGTGACTGCATGTCTAACATTTGCAGCAATATGTATTGCGTTTGCATCTTCTGAAAGTGGTAATGGCTGGTCTAGTGTGGTCTAGTGTGTAGATAAGGTGTTTTGCACAATTTTTATTAGGAACACTGTGCCTTCAAGCTTGATTAACCAACAGTCAATAAATAGGATATTTCACCTACTCAGCTGTGGTGGAGTTTTGCCCGCCCAATCCAGACGTCTCTGGTGTTTTGTGAATAGGGATTTCTGAGATTAGCACAACTGTTAAATAAGTCCAAACCAACGTTGGCGGCGCCATGTCGTGTAGTTCGTATAAAAAGTATAAAGGATCTGACCGTTTAGACCACATACGCTGTAGGATTGGTCTCAGACGAACTCTGATCACCTCTTCTGGGTATGTTGGCCTCTTGTACCAACTAGCTCACAGTGCAACTAGAATCTCATTTTACCAAGGAGAGAACAGTCCCTGGCAACCATTGAACATGACAACCCTGATCCCTCAGGACCGTGGAAACAATATACTACCTTTCGCTCAGTCACTCGTGCTTACTTAGTCTGTCTCAGAGAGATACACATAATAAACAAGCTGGGTGTTTTCAATAAGAATTTATTGAACGGTTGTTATTCTGGTGTAAAATAGATGAGCTGCAACCACAAGTATAAGATATAAATGATTAGGAGTACTATAAAGGTAAATGGATGGTGTAGTTCTACCATCTTACAATAATCATTAATACATCAGGGTATATAAAACACATGATTAAAGATGCGTACTCCTACAATGCTTCCCTAATTAGATGTAGCTAAGTGTACCTAACATAGAGGTAGGTGTTAAGCCAAGAATCCCTCTAGGATTTAGTCAACCCTATTACCTGAAGTGAGAGACTGTGGGACCCCCTCTTGATCTCGAGCTGGACGACCCGCAAGGGATGTTTTAGACAACTGCGAGCTGGAGTGTCTGCATTCAGGGACCTCAGCGTCTCTGGTCAGTGTGGCGGCTGGGAAGTCTCGATCTCCTCTGTTTTATCTTAGCAAGATTTGATGTGATGTATATATACCCATCAGTCTCCCCAGGGATCCTACCTTGCTGTGTTACTGTGTTGGCCTAAGGATGACGTTGGGCATGAACTTTATACATAGATTTTATACAGGGCGTGGTAGTCCTGCTGTGCTTCCAAGAATCCTCATGCATAATGTATGAGATTTCGAACTAGGGAGAACCAGCATTCTGAATGCAGCGTCGGATCTAGGAAAAAGGTCAGTCCCTGTAAACCGTGACAAGTGCAATGTAGGGAAGAATATAGGTAAAGGGTGATGAAATTACAGAGGCCTAAATTACGGTACCTATGTGGAATAGAACTCCTCCTCCCCTGGAGTATTGGCCTTTTATGTGTATTCTTTCTTTAAAAACTTTTTACCTTTGTGTTTGTGCACTACTTTATTTTATGTAGGCGGCAGCATTTTGTAAAGAATGTTCCTTTTTGGTTTCTTTAGTTACATAACCCTGTGCGCGATGTGTGCAATGTATTGTACGCTAATGCCACTGTTTTTACTAAACTATAGTGTAATATGCCCTTTTTTGTAGATAAAGTCCTTTTTCCTTTTATTGAAAACAACTTTCACGCGCTAATACAAAGCCTATCAGCTAATGATCAACATTATTTGTTAACTCTTCACGTTTTGTAAACAGCTCCACTTTTTGTGTCATGTTTATTTTCAATTCAGACTACATTTTTGTTCAAATAATATTCCTTTATTTTTGGTTTTGTTTAATGTGTTTGCCATACCCTTACTTCTGATGCAAGATTTTACTTTGTTTAACTAGGAGCGGCATGAATTTATATTTTTTGCTTTTTGTTTGTGCACTCTTATTTATGTGCAGGATTAATGAATTATGAAAAGAACCATGAATAAGCACCATTGTATATTCCTTTTGTGTAATAATGTCACAAAAAACATTGGTATTTGCACCTATTGGGGTAGGGAATTGTCCCCTACATGGATTGGGACATCCCAAGTCCTCTAGACAGTGCTGCTAGCTGCTTCTCTTGGTTCCAGGGGCAATTTCTCATTCTAAGTCCACTGGACAGTGCTGCTAGCTGGTTTTCTGCCCCCAGGGGTAATTCCTCATTCTTAGTCCTCTAGTCAGTGCTGCTAGCTGCTTCTCTGGTCCCAGTGGTAATTCCCTATTCTAAGTCCTCTTGACAGTGCCGCAGGTGTGTCTCTGTTCCCAGTTGTAGTTCCTCACTCATAGTCCTCTATACAGTGCTGCTAGAAGGTTTTCTGGTACCAGTGGTAATTCCCAATTCTTAGTTCTATAGGCAGTGCTGCAGTTGTGTCTCTGTTCCCAGTTGTTATTCCTCATGCATAGTCCTCCAGACAGTGCTGCTAGCTGGTTGTCTAGTCCCAGTGGTAATTACTCATTCCTAGTTCTCTAGAGTGCCGCTGCTGCTTCTTTGGTTCCAGTGGTAATTCCCAGTTCTGAGTCCTCTAGAATGTGCTGCCAGCTGCTTCCATGGTCACGCCGGTAATTCCTCAATCTAAGTCCTCTAGGCAGTACTGCCAACTGATTTGTGGTCCCAGTAGTATTTCTTCATTCTAAGTCCTCTAGACAGTTCTGCTAGTTGCTTCTACGGTTCCAATGGTAATTCCCCATTCTAAGTCCTCTAGACAGTGCTGCCACCTGCTTCTCTGGTCTTGTCGATAATTCCTCATTTCAAGTTCCCTAGGCAGTGCTACAGCTGCTTCTCTGGCCCCATCGGCAATTCCCACATTTTAAGATCTATAGGCTGTGCTGCTTCTTTTGGTCCTGTCAGTAATTCCTCATTCTAAGTCCTTTAGACAGTACTGGTAGCTGCTTCTCTTGTCCGGTCGGTAATTCCTTGTTCTAAGTCCTATAGACAGTGCGGCTACCTGCTTCTCTGGGCTCATCTATAATTCCTCATTCTAAGCCCTCTAAGCAGGTCTGCAGCTTCATCTCTTTTCCCAATGGTAATTGTTCATTCTTAGTCCTCTAGGCTCCTCTAGTAAAAAAAAAAAAACATTATCCATTACAGTGCGAATAGCTCTAACGTTCACAAATGCAAGACCGATTGCATTACAAATACTTGTTTTCATGGTACACCTACCTCCTGTGTCTGTCTCCTTTTGCACAAATGTTTCCACTGTTAAAGGTTTGGCTACAGAGTAACAGAATATAAAGGCTTGATTTATCCTATCATACTTTAGCCCATGAAAGAGACATTTCCTCCTTCGACTGATTTCCCACGTGCATTTAAAATAGCATAAATACCATTTGAGAAGGAAAATTTGAAAATGCCACGCATGCTCTCATAATTTGCCTTATTTAGACTATGGGGCTGAATTAGAGTTGGGCAGAGAGGGTACTCCTTCACATCTGTGACGGAGTACCCTCTTCGCCAAACTGAAGGCCCACTTGTATGATTTACTGGCAGGCAGACCTTAAGTATGTCAGCAATGGAAAGTACTCCGTCTCCATCGCTGATATAACCCTCTGACAAGTCGAAAGAGTTGGGGCCATCGGCGGTTTGCTCATTCAACTGCCAATTCTGATTTTTGCAGTCTCTTACTGCTGGGTAAAACCTAGTAGTGAGGGACAGCGAAAACTGCAAGATGAGCCCCTCACCATGTAAGACAACTCCCATGGTGTAGAATCAATAGTCTTTGTAGTTTCAAAATGTTGCTTTTGTAAACCTTTCCATTGTGATTATTACAACATCTGGTTGAGACTACAGGAGCAGTGGCAGGTACATGGGCTGGAAGTGAGAAGCCAAGTGACAAAAATGAGGAGCCTTTGCAAAAGAGCAATGTTGATAATGGAGTGGACCACTGAGTGTAAGCCAGTGGGTAGAAGCTGAAGGGCGGGTTTAAGTTTGATGAATAGTCAAGCAAAGTGTGCGAGCGCCCTGGTGTAGTGGCGAGTAGGGCTACCGCTGCTAGAGGGGAGATATCGGTTTCTGGCAGAAGTGGCCACTCAAGGGTGTGGTGCAGTTTGCTGCCCCCACTACTCCCTGTGCTTACTACTGCGATCCTCTAGCCACCGGGGTTTAGCTGCCTTCCATCTGTGGCCCGCAGAAATGGGGGAACTGCCAAAACCAGTATACAAGGTGAAAAATTTGGGGGTGCCAATTGATAACAAACTCACCTTAGCTCAGCAGACCAATGCTGTTGTGTCCCCCTCCTATTTTCTGCTCAAGAAATTGAAGAAAATTTCACCTTATATTCCCATCAACTCCAAAAGGACGGTAGTGACCACACTTGTGCAGTCAAAGTTAGACTACTGCAATGGTCTCTACCTGAATATGCAGGAATAGTACCTTAAAAAGCTTCAGATGATAGTAAACGCAGCCGTAAGACTACTACTGAATGTCCCTAAATACAAGTCAGTAGCTAAGGAAATTCAAAGACTCCACTGGCTTCCAGTGGCACATCGCATTAAGTTCAAGGCGATGTGCTTAGCATACAAGGCCTGAACAACACCGGACCAATGTTTCTCAAAATTCTCTTTTCTTGGAAACCACCTGGCCAGACAGTTACGCTCCACAGGTCACAGGTGCCATTGTAGTGTAGTTCCTATATTCCCAATAGGCTCTGCGCATTGGAATAACATAAACGATAGTTTAGACGTAGGGCTGAGGTCGACTAGGTCTCTACTGAATATGTTAGACTTAATTAGGTATGCCAGCTAGCTCAGAGGTCACTAGAAACTTTCTCAAATGAACAGGAAGGAGTTAACTTTCCTGATTAGACAAGAAGGGATTAGTTTCTGACCGCATAAACATGACAACGTTGCTCCCTCCAGAATAAGGAGTATATCTCCAGAGTCGTGTGAAAACAAAAGATAGCTATTTTACTCAGTCAATCGTGCATGCTTAGTTTCACCAGAGTGCATAGAAATAGAGAGACGGGCGTTTTCAATAAAAGTTGTTATTTATTGAGCAGTCTTCTTTCTCATGCAAGAGAAGTGAATTGCCACAATTGCAATACTTATCATAAAGTAAAGTGCGTACAGTAAAAGGAGTATTATGAAATAATACTGTAAAAGCATTTATATGGTTTCAGAGCCATACGATACTTAAAACGGAAAAAATATATACAATACATACAATGATAAAAGTTGACTAAACGTACTCAACTGGTGCTTCTAAACTACGCTCATCCCAGTGTACCTAACCTAAGCCTAGTACGTGGGAAGGAGTAAGTGAGCTGCAGGTTAAGTTAAGTTAGTTTTGCCAAGAATCTGAATCAAGAATTCTCTATGGATCTAATCAGCTCCGTACCTTGGTTTTAGAATGAAGGTCTTGTATCTCTTTCTCAGTACTCGATCTCCCAGCAACCCGCAAGGGTGACTGGAAACATTGGAGCTGGATTTCTCAGCAGGAGAAAAGACAGCGTCTCTCTCAGTGCGTCAAATGGGAGGGTCGGCTTCCTTCGGCACTCGCATCAGCTGGGCTTTGGGTAAGTAGATAGCCGCTCTGCTGCAAACCACTGTGTGTTGCTTAAGGCAAATGCTGGTATATTTATACCTGGAAGGTGCCGTGTTTGAAGTAAGTTTGGACATAAGACGTCACTAAGAACTGTCACTTCTTTCAGGACTCTCAGGAGTTCTAGGACAAATCAAAACAGAAGCAGGGGGAATTCCTGGGCTGCTGGAGGCTTGGTTTGTTTAAAGAACGTGTTGTACTTTCTAGCAGTCTAGGGAAGTAGCCTTGTCGTATTTGGACTGCATTGGCTATGACTAAATATGGATATGATTCTTATGCCTTTATAAGGATATGATTCGTTATAACCACATAAGGGCATACATCGGGAATATTTAATTAGGGTCCTAGATACGTTCACAACACCAGACTTATGAGGTTCCAAGAATGCAATATAACGCCGCACGTTTTTACAGCGTATTGAGTGCATGGCGAAAGGATCGGACTCAGAGCACCCGTACACTACACTGAAGTGACGTTATGTTAAGTGAGGACTGAAGACTCCGCTAAACCCAGTGATCGCATCAACTAACACCAAGAACATTCCAAATTGGATACGATCCAATATCTCATGGCATAGTAGGAAATATACAAACAGGCTTTGAGAATAACCCATTTATAACGTGGGGAGTGACAAATAGACCAACCGTGGGAACTATACTCATTTGGCTTGAGATGGTGCAGTGGTACTTCCCTGACATCAGTGCTAAATAGAGATTTATGCATCTCACCTAGAAGAGAAGCCAAATACAATACTGACGTTATCTCAGTGCTAGTGATCTGCAGAACAGTGGTTCCTTTATGATATTCTCTCTGATGTAGTTGTTATACCCACACCACTCGCCCAAAATCTGAAAACCTTGATGGTCCTGAAGAAGGTGGTCGTAATTTGGCTAATACCACTGAAACATGCATCGACCTGCCTTTGTGTGCACCCAACCCACAACACGGTCACGGAGACTTAAACATCTCTGTCCCTTGTATGACCATCATGTGTATGTGTACTTGGGTGGGTTGATAGTGTGGATGGTAAGAGTGAGTATGAGTGTGGATGCAAGAAGCCTGTACGAGTGCGTGGTGGGTATATAGGGGTTCGATATAGAAAATATCATTTATGTGCAAAAATGTTTATGAACTGTACAACACATTAGTGAAAAAAGAAAAATGGAAAACATTATGAATATAATGTATGGTTTTTAACTTTTTTGATACAACCCATGAAATGAATCATGCTAAAAAAATAGAAATATTTTAATAAAGTAGTAATTGCTGCATGCATCATGTCTCAGATTGAATGTGAATAACCCATTGGAGCTTATTTTGCCCTATAGGAAAGAAATATAGGTCAGGTGGGAGGGCTTTGATAGTTTGTTTGGTGCTACTTGTCTCCCTTTTCTCCCAGGCCTAAAATTTAATAATCAGAGGGGGTTCTCTTTTTTAGGAGGGTTCCAAGGATCCGAACCTCGTGCTGGGGAGCGGAAGCATCTCGTACGGCACAGCAAAACTATGGAATAAGCTTCTAATTGATATCAGAAATGCTAGCTCACTTACCTTCTTTAGAAAGGGTCTCAAAATATGGCTATTTCAGAATTAGATGCTTCTCCCTGGGCTTACCACAGTCTTAGCACCAAGACACATCCTGGTATTCGTGCGCTCAATACATTTTATTAACATTAACACCTTGTATTAATCTGGCAAACAGCTCAGTGACACCTTAGCAGCATTTACATTTTACAGTGAAGTCTTGAGGAAAATAATGACCCAAAAAAGATGCATTGCGTCCGTCTGCTCCAGGGGAAGGCTTGCGCAAGAAACTAAATGTAATCCACTGTGGAACAAAGATTCTTTTACTACGATGATGAAAGGAAAGAGCCACATATTTATCCTCTGGGAAAAGAAAAAGCCAAGTCAAATTTTATTGTGGAGCCAAGCGGAGGGTCATATGAAAATGTGCAACTTGAATATCCAGACATGCCTGGCTTTTAGGTTATAGGTTGCGTATGTTGCAGCTGGAGAGAGTGATCTCAAGTTCGAGGCCTAGTGGGACCTCCTTGTAGAAGGACGACACAAAGCCTCATGGGGGTACTTTGGCTTCACTCCATATGCTTTCCCTCCCCCCTTCTCTTCTCAGTGACCCATCTGCCAATCTCTGACGTGGTAGACAGCCTTCGGACAATTCCCAGAGAAGATCCTCCTCTTCAACATATACTTGTAAAGGCCTGGGACGATGATTACAGTTTGTCAGATCTGGATTTACTTGTATGTTAGAGATATGGTTTACAAGATAAGGGTGAGATTTTACAGCACTGTGGGCCCTCTCCTCTAACTCCTCCAACGGGCGGCATCTTTTTAGAAGTACTCGATCAAATCATCCTTCCCTGTTATCTCACCTTGATGTAAGTAGTATACAGCCTTGCCACCGAAGATGTAAAGTTGTGAGTTTGCATATTGTGTTTGGAAAGACTTTTATCCTCAATATTACAGCTGCTAGAAATATTTGTAAGAGGATCAGATTGTATTGGGAGAGCTAACCAACGCGCAGAGGAGCAGAGGGCACCAATTACCTGGCGGACACCGACTCCTGGGGCCCAAACGCTGTAGTCTCGCCGTACCGCACAGCTCCATCTCGCGGCCCGCGGCTGGAGACTACAGCTCCCAGGGAGCCTAGCGGCGACTTCCGGTTTGCCGCTATTTGAGCAGGACGCTTCCTCCGCGTCGCGGGACGCGCGCGGGCGACGCCGGGCGGAGCCCGGGCAGAGGGCGGGCCGTCTGAGGCAGGAAGAGGCTGGGCTGGGCCAGAGACCCTGGGAGAACTCCACGGTGAACAAACTTTCACATGGTAAAGTGACTGAAAGGGCTGAGGGTTTACTGTTCTTGTATTGAAATACTGGGAGCTGTATACTCTGTGATACTTGCTATTAAGTCTAAAGCATTATAGCATTAACCATACTCATGTCGGGATCTAAGAAGGATAAGGCTCCTGCGGGGGCAGGTCCCATTGACAACTTCTTAGTTAAAATGGTTAACAAAATCAACAATGATAGAAGGGCCTCATTGGGTAAAGGTAATTTATCAGATCATGATCTCTCTGAAGTGGGTCTCCCTCCATTAGAGGCTCCACCAGTGAGCGATAATGTCACTAAACCTGGGTTGGAGGTAGTCAGTGTAGCCAATGCAGTAGAAGCACTGATCCACCGGGCCCCGGACACAGTAAATCTTGATAAGTCGCTCTCAGACTCTGAGGAAGAGGTGGTAGCAGAGTATAAAAGCTCGAGACCCGTTAGAACCTGCAGAAAGCAGCATAGCAAAAAGGGGGGTAGGAACGTTTACAGAGGAAGGGGAGATACCCACCCGCCTGATAGCCATATCTCCCCAGAGGCGACCCCGATCATGGAGGGTAACAAAGAGGCAAGTACAATTCTGAGCCCAGAGCAGTTTGGCTTGCTAATTAAAACGTTAGAAGCCAAACTTGAATTAAAACTAGAGGAAGCCCTTAACTCCTTAGTTGCCAAACTGGATACTGCTAATGCAGAGATAAAAAGACTAGGAGGTCTGATAGAGAAACAGCTATCCCTCCCAGATAAGGTTAACCCCCCGCCCCCTCCAACTAGTATGGTTTACTCAGAGGCTGTTGAAAAAAATGTAGTAAAGGTGGTTAAACCAACTCACATCCCCAAACAGGTCAGCAGGGCCGATACTGATCCCATAATTCCCTCAGCCCCACTTCCCTTACCACCAGTTACCTCTGTAGTACACCCTAAGCCAGGCCCCGCTCAAGATTCAAATGCCATCCCAAGTAGGCGAAGCAACTTTATTAACCTACCCCCGGACTGTGCTCCCTACGTAATTGTGCTGGCAAATGTCCCGACTCATAACCCGGTTGCAGCAGAGTCATACGAGGAATCTCACGATTCTCTTAAAAATAAAGTGGTAGCTTGGCTAAGTTCAAATTGTGGTTTTCCTACAAAATTTGCCGGAGAAATCATCACGACCAGGAGGGTAAATTGGATCGGTCCCTCGAGAAAAAACTGTAGAGGGGACTGCGTGGTTGTAAACTTTATATATCCACAACACGTGGCCACAGTTTTATTACGGGCAGCATCGCTGTTGAATGATGGTATCGGTATCCAAGTGCGCCCTTTGGGATATTTTTACAATCATCTCTCTGTAGCCCCTACCCATAGACAAGAATTAAGTCCCTTTACTCCAGTTGGGCCCAGGTCTGCATGTCAAAGTCAGGGACAGGGAAGGGATAACTTCTTCAGATTTGGACCCCCCATTGCAACACACAACAGGTTCGTTGCGCTTTCAGGACTCGACTTGTGCGATTGACGGGGGGCCGGAGAGGGTATAGTGGATGAAGTTATAGTGGAAACTATCCCTATGTCTCCTGTACCTTCTTCTGATGTTGATGGTAACAATCCGATCGAGGTCATTGCGGACAAAGGGGACATTGTTAGGATGTTATCCTGGAACATCGCCGGCTTACGGTCAAAGAAGGGTGACCCAAACTGGATACATTTTGTAAAGCTCTATGACATTATTGCCTTACAAGAGACCTGGGTCACGGAATGTGATTATTGGTTGGATGGCTTTACTTCCTTTTTTGTACCAGCCTTGCCCTCCCCAGCAGGTCGGAATAGAGGGGGCCTCCTGACATTGGTATCTGTGAACATAAAGAGAAAAATTACAAAGATTGACTGTGCCACTCATAATTTTCTTGTCCTAAAGATAAGCTCGGATGATGGCTCTAAATTGCTTCTTGTAAATTGTTACAATGCTCCGCATGGCTACCCGGAAAATGTGCACCTAATTTGGTTAGCAGATTTTTTAACCTTGTATAAGGAAAAGCAAACCACTTATTGTCATTTTATTTTGATGGGTGATTTTAATGTACATTTATGCTTAAACTGTGCCCTAATGGACGTAGATGGGCCTGATAGTGTTTCCCGCCCCCATCTAGAACATACGCAAAAGGGACTGGCTCTTGAAAAACTATTAATGGGAAACGATCTGTACGAGGCAGAGTTTTACGACAACAGTACACGGGTTGCCACATACACGGGAAGGGACTGTGACTCGATAATTGATTTTATTTTTGTTTCATTAGGTCTCCTTAAGTATGTGATTTTCTACAATGCTATTGTTATGCCGTTGAGTGATCATAATCCCGTGGGGATGGAGTTAGCAAACTGTTTTTTGTCGCTAAAATCGTCTGTTACTCCCCAGGCTATATTGCCACTAAAAGTTAAGGACCAGGGGAGAAGAGTTAAATGGGAAAAGGTAGTTCCTGATGACTTTTTCTTAAACTTAACTTCTATGGCTGCTGAAGATTTGAATGTTTGTGCCAATCCCCACTCTAGGAACGAGGAGGTTTTATCCTCCTTCGAAGGTATCTGTCGGACAGTGGCCATAAACCTAAAGTCCAGGGGGGTAAAAATAAACCGGTTATGGGCTGGTTTGATAACAACTGTAGTAAAGCCCATAACCTTCTAAAAAAAGCACTTAACACTCGACCGAGGGACAAAGCCCTTGTAGTGCAACTTAGAAAGGATTATACTAGGGCAATTAAAACTCGTAAAAATGAAATAAAGAAGGATGCCTGGGCCGAGCTCATGGATAAAGCCACCCTAAAAAACAGCGCAAAGTTCTGGTCAATTATCAACACTCCTCTGTTCTCTTGTGACCAAAATACTGTGCTGGAACTCAACATATCTGAGGTAGACTGGCTTAGCCATTTTGAAAAAATCTATGGTAGCAATATGGAACAGGAACCATTTGTAGTCCGTACATCCGGTCTCCCCTTGGCGCCTGTTACTTTTGATATAGCTGAAGTGATCAGGGCAATAGAGGGCACTGCGGGCAGAAAGGCCCCGGGTCCCGATGGGGTCCCAGCGGATATGTTTAAGGCTAACCCTTTGTTCTGGGCTAACCTTTTAACTAAAGTCTTTAATGCATTCGCAGTAGTTGGATTCACGAATACCTGGTCCTCAGCTACGATAATTCCGGTGTTCAAAAAAGGTCAGAGAGGAGACCCTAGATGCTACAGACCTATATCACTGCTGGACTCCTCGGTTAAAATCCTAGGGAAGGTTGTCCTGGCGAGAATAGCATCTTGGGCCAAAGGGAACAATATTCTGTCCGAGGCACAATATGGCTTCAGGTCGGGGAGGAGTACAGAGGACCAATGCCTCAACCTTCACCGTATAATTTCCAAATACACAAGGGCAAAAGGGGGTAAGATATTCTTAGGCTTTATGGACCTGTCCACAGCCTTTGATCTTGTTAATAGATCTAGGCTGTGGACAATGCTCCTGAAGTTGGGTCTTGATAGTCCTCTGGTACATTTCCTGGCGGAGCTCCACAAAGATCTGAAAGCCTGCATTAGAATGACAACAGAAGGGAAATGTACGGCAAGTTTCAGATCAAGTAGAGGGGTCCGTCAGGGATGTATCCTGGCCCCAATGTTATTCACGTTATATGTGAATTCATTGGAGGATGACCTAACGGCTGTTACGCAGGATATCCCGAGCGTGGGGGGTGCACCAATTCCGGTGCTCCTCTATGCCGATGATGCGGTGTTAATAGCCAGGACCCCAATTGCCCTGCAAAAGTTACTTGATTCATTTGGAAATTTTATGTCTAGCCTTGATCTGGTGATTAATAGCAGTAAATCCCACACAATGTCAGTAGGCTGCCCTAAAAATAATGAAAAAACCTTCTTCTGTGACGGCGAGGTTATCTCTAGTGTTAAGGTTTTCACCTATTTGGGTGTAATCTTTGACCAAAGGGGTACTTGGTCACCGCAGTTAACATCTAAAGCAAATGCGGTGAGAAGTTCAGCCTCTGCAATTCTGGGGTTCGCAAAAAGATTAGGGGGAAAACCCATAGAGGCTATCCTGGCCATTTACAAAGCCAAGACTGCCGCCATTGCTAGATATGGGGCTGCAATCTGGGGTTATGTAAAATCTGACCGAATCCAAATAGAGGAAAATAAATTCCTACGGTCATTGCTGGGTTTACCTCAGTCAACTGCAACTTATTCCCTACACCTTGAGCTAGGTCTCGGTTACATTCTAGACACAATAAATCTAGCTCCGCTCCTGATGTGGATCAAACTCTGGCTAAATCAGAACCTTAGCCTTAACCAAAAGATCATAAAAGACTGTCTTAATTTAGACCACAGGAGGGAAATTCAGTGGCTGTCCTATGTTGAATCCCTGGCTGTAAAGCTTGGACGCCCTGAGATCTTTGACAGCCCAGAATCCCTGTGTAAAGCAGATCTATTGTGGGTGAAGACCAACTTTATCAGGCTCTGTGTCGCCGAGCGTGAAACGGTTGAGCTATGCAAACCCTCTGTGAGGGCACATGTTATGATAACTATATCCCTTGAGTTGGCTCCTTATTTGTCAGTGGTCACAAATTTCTTTCACAGGTGGCTACTGACTAAGTTCCGTTTCAACCAAATTTATATGGTCCTGTGGGAAGAGAAAGAATGGTGTAGGCTTGAGGAATCGTCCCCATGTAAATGTGATGGTTCTTCCACCCAGGACAATGCGCATTTCTTGTTTTTTTGCTGCTTTTATTGTGAACCTCGTATTCGATATTTAAAACCAATACTGAAAGAGCTGAGTTTTACACAGTACAAGCCCGCATTGTTATATTTACAGATGTTGGATTCTCCTGCAATCATGTATTGTACCACTAGTTTCCTGGCTGCCTCTGTAAGAAGTAAGAGACTAAGGTTAAGTTCGGATTTTTAATGCTGAATGTTAATTAATTTTTGTTCAATGAACTGCTGGGCGCAAACTGAAATGAATTCGTGTAATTACCCTTTTAAACTGTGTTTTAACCCTTGTTATGTTTAATACTGTATTAATTGATTTTAAAATATGTTTTAATTGTCTTAAATATGTTTAGAATACTTTTATGATTTTAACTAATCGAATAAAGTGGTTTGACTTACTGACTGTATTGTGGTACAGTGACCGCAATATTAAAGGAACTTATGAGCAGCAAGAAGGATAAGGATATAGGTCTTGGAGAGACAATTGAAATGGTAGGGGTTGCGATGCCTGTTAGATAGATCTCCCTTAAACATGCCACTCGTCAAATTGACTTTGGCTCCCAGGCAGGAAAACCACAATGTAAGAAGCTCCTCAATAAAGTCCACCCTACTGATAGTCCTGTTGACTCAATAAGATTTATTTTTAATAGCATTCCAAACGCCAAGAGCTCAGAGGGCAATCCCCAGGCAGTTGTTCAGGATCTGTTTCCAACCTGTAAATCCCAGTCCAAGCTGGAGTTAAGTGCTGGTGAACCAAGCACATCCCAGGCTATGTTCAGGGAGAGGAAAAAAAGTTGTAGAGGAAAGAAGCAAACTCACTGCAGACTCTCGAAAAAAGGCAGAAGGAGACTACTCTTTAGAGAGATTTTGGATACCCCACAAAGCATAGAAGACTCAACGCAAATTCCCCTATTGGTCCAGCAAGTGATGGATCCTGTCTATGGCCCTGCTAATGCTTTGGATGAGAGGACTGAAGTGGTATCAGTAGTAGATTATGGGGTTCATTGTTCTTGTTTACCATCTGCACTAAATCCAATGGCTCCTCCATTTATGGACAATGGCATAAAGACTGGTCCTTCAGAGACAGAAGAGATACATTCTATATGGAGTAATGTGAATTCTTGTATGTTGGATTGTATTCTCCTTTTTGATGTAGATTTAATTTTAAATATGTCCTTACTGCTTAAATGTCTTTCGGACATGAGAACTTGAAGTTAATTTAGGGTCGTGGTATTAACTTGGGGCCTTATTTATGAGGCCCTTACGCCACAGATGCATCACTTTTTATAACGCAGCGGTGTAAAAAATGATGACACACTGTGCCATATGTAAAACGTCATAAATCTAGGCAGATGCGCCATTTTGTTAACTTTGTAAACCCCTACGCTGCATTATAACTGCGACTGGTATAATGTATGCAGGATGGGCATTCCGGTGCAGAAAAGGCTCACAAAAGGGTCGCAGTAAAAGCTATGGGATTTCACTGCGACACTTTTACAGCCTCACTGCATCAAATCCTTATGCCTGCTTGAAGCAGGCATAAACGGTGACTCAGGCCTTTTCACATGGGGCTTGCCCCATGGAAAATGACACATTGCTGGAGTTGCGTCTGTTTCCATACCCACTCCAGAAATGCACCATTTTTACACTGACATATACCTCCGGATTCCGGACGTATCTGCCAATCCTTTTGGACATTGAACGCTGCACAGTAAATACAGCGCATCCATGGTGTCACAAGGATGGCGCACGGAAAAGTGTTGCATTACTGTTTTGCCGTAGCGATGCAACACATTTCATAAATAAGGACCTTGGTTTCCCTGTTACCCTTGGAATCTGGCTTTAAATCAAGGGTGATCTTTTATTCTAAATTTATGGTAAATATGATAGTAAAAAGCTCTGAGTGTTTGCAATGTAGGGGGATTAATGTAATCCCGAAAATAGAAGGGGATGGTAGGCAAGTTTTCGGCATGATACCTAATTGGATTAATGTTGTGAGCAATAGACAGTCCCGCCCCTCCCCCCCCCCCCAACTTTGGCCACCAACGGAGGGGGTCTGACTGATTATAAGAGGATAAAGATCCAATTAGGTAAACATGGCAGAAAAGTGTTCATTCGGGAATCACACACCCTTACTGCCCAAGCAGTGCATGAAGATGAGCTCTTTAGCATTATCTAGTGCCTCACAGGGTAGCAACGACCTTTCCTGGAATGCAGCAGGAATAAAGAATAACAGGGGGAAACAGCATTTTATGAGTGTACTATCAGCAGATGTGATTATCAGCGGAAAGTCTGTGACATCTCAGTAATTACTGTAGGACATAAGGGGAGGTTTCATACACTTTTGATAGTAGCGGCTCCTGGAATATAGGCTTGTTGCATATTTTGGGTTGTCACTGTGAGTGTCTATAGTTGTTGCTGGTATGTCTAAACAAAAACAAGGGACTTGCCCCTGCAAACACAATGGATAATTATTTATTTCAAGTGGTCACCAAGATAAATAACGATAGAAGGTCCTCCCTCGGACTGAGTCCAACTTCTAGCACCAATCCAATCGAACTACCCCGAGCTAACCTAATTGAATTAGAAAACACCAATGAAACAGTGGTGCTCTCACAGAACAGTACTGAGTGCCCCGTTGATAATGTGTCCCCATCTACCTCATTGAGTAAAACAGATGAGGTTGTTCAAGCTGGTATAGATCCGGACCTAGAAATAGTGGAGGACAACACCTTAATTCCTGCACCTGTCCCTGCGCCCAGGGTGACCAAAGGGCCCACTAAGGGCCAACCCAGGCACGGCGGACTACGCTCTAGCAAGAATAGACCCGCAACTCCACCTCGGAAAAATAGCATAGAGGACACAGGGGGTGAGGACGAAGGCACTATGTTATGGGATGAAGCCAATATTAAGAAACTATTGGGAATGTTTGATCAAAAAATGAGGGGAATAATTAAGCCACTCTTATCCAAGATTGGCCATCTTACTGATAAGGTTAACAAGCGTGAGGGCCTCTTGTTGAATACAAATGAATGCATGGGGGAACTGCAAAACAAGGTAGTAGACAAAATAGAGCAAATAAATCGTAGGGAAGATGGAACTAGAGGAAATGGGGATACTCTGGTCCTGACACAACCACTCATCCCTACCCCAAGCTTAGCAATAAACAGCAACCACCCTGCAGATCCATTGATTAGCACCGAGGCCAATGAAGATCCTCTTGTGGAAACAGGACCAATGGAACTAATTGTTGAAGCATCCCCACTGATTCTGGTCCTAGCTAATGTACCAACCTTGAAGCACGGCCAGATAGTCTCCCCAATCACTCTTAAGTAAAGCTCGATACTGGCTGACTAATAATATGCATACCTCCAACTGGGGCAAACAAAAACTGTCAGAGGAATTACTAACTGCCAGAAGGGTAAAATGGATAGGTAATAGCCCAAAGAGATTTGCAGGCGACTGTGTTGTACTTAATTTTAGAGGACCGGAAGTGTTGCCTGAATTCTTACCCAATCTTCTGCCCCCACAACGTAGAACAGCGGAAATCATCCCTCTTACACTTGACTTCTTCTATAGTAGGAGATGTTTTATTGCTAGACCCAGTGTCCTGAGGACCAAATGGACCACAGTGACACATAGAAGGGGTAGGGGTGGGGGAGGGGGTGGGGTTGGAGGCGCCCGAAGATGTGACTGGGGTATAAACCTAGAAAACAGATTCACCGCCCTATCAAACCTTAACGAGTGTGATTGACTCACACATCAGCATATTATGATAGGACACTCCAACCCTGTGAAAACAGATAACGGTAACATTAAAAAGGAGGGTCCTTTAGCTCTGATACAGTCAGGCAATTGTAAGCTAACATTTAATAGCAGGAAAAGTGTGGGGAGATTAGTTAATCTGGAAGGGCATAGTAATTCAGTCCGGGGTAACAGCAGTGACCCAATACTTGAATCCCATCAAGATGAAGCACGGGTTGGCCCTTTAAAATTGCCAACCACAAATATCTCATCACAGAATACAACCGTAAGCGGTCGCCTAAGATCTGTCCAAACAGGGCCCACAGGAGATAATCCATCACTGTCCTTCATTTCCTGGAACCTTGCGGGGATAGTGAGCAAAGTAACATCACCTGAATGGTGTGCCTTCATTTACCTGCATGATATTATATTATTCCAAGAAACATGGTCACTATGCCCTGTCCACCGGGTGGGGTACCTTAATTTCTTTATCCCTGCAGTGGCAAATGGTAAAGGTAGACCTTCAGGAGGCATGCTAATTTGGATTCGCCAATCATTGAACTGCATGATTAAACAAAAAATGCTTCCAACCGGGGATATTCTATCAGTCATTATTAGATGGAACAATGGTGAAGACCTAGCCCTTTTTAATATATATGCTAGGGGGGTTAAAGGGGGAAAGACCTCAGAAGTAATAAAGGTCCTTGAACAGGAGCTAGAATCCTTGCCCATAGAACAGTTTATTATCATTGGGGGGGATTTAAATACTACTTTTGAACCCCTGGGCCAGGAGGATAAATTTCTTGCAGAGGAAGAGGACAGTAAATGGGGTATCCCCCAGCTTGAGACTACTGCAGTCAAAAGATGGAGTACGGTGGCAATTCAAGTGAAGAGCCTCTGTTTAGCTAGAGGGCTTAGAGCCGCAAATGGTCGCACATTCTCTGATCGTGCTGGAAACAACACGTTTGATAATGGGCGGGCATCCAGTAGAATCGATTATTTCCTGATAGATATCAGGGCTTGGAGCAAACTGGTAGACATGTCCGTAGTGAAAAGAATGGAAAGCGATCATAATCCTCTGTGCATGGACTTCAAGCCCTACTTAGAGGAAAGGGGGGGGGTAGCCCAGAGGATGAGAGGGTGACCCTGGACCTAGTAAGTTCAAATAATCAGCGCCATTTAAAGTGGGGGAAGGTAGAAGAGGATGATGGGAAGCTAGACAAACTCAAGAAAGTAGTAGGTGAGGAAGTAAACCGTATAAATTCACTCTCACGTAATACCAACTTTCGAGATATTGTGATGGAGGCCCACAACAAAATCTTTCTTAGACTACAAACATTCTTTTCAAAACCAGCAAGTAGCAACAAGGGTAAAAAACATCAAAGTTGCCAGGAGTGGTATGACAAAAGCTGTAGACAGGCACGTCACAAACTTAGTAGAGCACTCCAATTGGGGAATGCTGCTGCTGTAAGAGAAGCTAGGGACATCTATAGATGTACACAAAAGCAGGCAAAGAAGCTGTGGGACGAGGAACTATGGTGCGAGCTTAAAATTGCATGTGCGGCCAAAGATTCGAAGTTATTTTGGTCCAAGGTAAAGTGGGGCAGGGGAGGGTTGGCTGCCCCTCCTCAAAACCATGTTGCCGTCGATGATTGGATAGAATTTTCTAAACCGCAATATGCTTGTAACCAGTCGCTAGCTAGTGATGCCCTGCCACCAACTGTTTATTTTAAGCACAATGTATTCAATGAAGATGATGTTAGTCTTGCCCTTGACTGTGTAACGGGGGGAAGAGCGCCTGGCATTGATGGTATACCGGCAGATGTTTACTTAAGTGATAGGAATGCATGGTGTAAATATTTTTCTTGGCTTGCCAATGCACTGGCAATGGGTGGTGAAGTTCCCCTGTCCTGGAAAGGAGCGGAAATTATACCTGTGTTTAAAAAAGGGGATAAATCCCTTCCCTGCAACTATAGACCTATCAGTCTCATAGATTCTGCCCAGAAACTGATGGCCGTATGGTTCAGAACAAGCTTCAAGTATGGATTGATGAAAATAATATCTTGTCTCCATACCAAGCAGGGTTCCGTCCCCTGACAAGCTCTATAGACCAGGTCTTTTATTTTATTGCTTTGTACTGGAGGAACGTCACCCTAAAAAATGGTCCTCTGTACGCTGTCTTTGTGGACCTAAAGTCAGCTTTTGACTTGGTCCCCAGGGACAAGCTCTGGAAAGTCCTAGCCGATGCAGGGATAAGCCAGGAACTTCTCACACTCATTGTACGATTGCACGAAAACAACTATGCCAAAATTAGATGGGGGTCGCAGGGAGAAGTAACCGAGCCCTTCCCGGTAGAGCGCGGGGTGAGACAAGGTTGCGTCCTAGCGCCTACATTGTTCTCGATATACATAAATGGCATAGTAGACTTTCTGAAAATGTCCCCCTCTGATGCCCCAATAATAGCTGGCTCGCGTGTTCCCGTCCTTATGTTTGCGGACGACACGCTTATATTATCACGCACACCAAGCGGTCTCCAAAAGGCGGTAAATGCATTTGGGGAGTTCTGTGACTTGCGAGGTTTAGAATTAAACACTAGCAAGACAAAGTTTATGTGCATGAACTGCCGGACATTATTCAAGGGGACAATTACCTACAAAGGCATTCCCCTTGAGCAAGTAGATGCTTTTACCTACCTTGGAATAACACTTCAGGGGAACATGAAATGGAAGACACACATAGATACTGCAGTACTAAAGTTTAGTCAAATAGTAGGAGCATTATTATCAAATCACAGAGCTTCTCTAACTAAACCGGTAAATTGTGTGCTTGAGATATTTCAAATGAAAGCTATTAGTGCCAGTTTATATGGTTCAGAGCTATGGGGATTTAGTAATCTAGCAAACCTGACCACAGCAGAAAATAAGTTCCTTAGGGGTCTGGTAGGGGTGCCGCAAAGTACGCCTACTGTTCCTTTAAAACTGGATCTCGGTAGGAAAAATATTGCGGACCTAGCAAGGTTGCGTCCATTGTTATATTGGAGACGGCTAATGGTGACCCCGGAGTTAGCCCATTATGCTACAGCGTTGACAGATGTTGATTCGTTTGACCAGTTTCATAAAATAGCATGGTTGAAAGAACTACGAGGGTTATTGATAGAGCTAAAACTAGACCACCTGTGGGGTAACCCAGATGTGTCTTGTTTCCCCTCAAAGACCGAGTTAAAACAGATGTATTGGGAGATGGTGAATTTTAGAACTTTTGCCAATGGTACTAACTGTTCGATGTCGAGGCGTTTCCTGGACTTAAAAATGTCTCCTCTGTGTGAAGCATATTGGGACCTGATTGAGAAGCCCCACGACAGGAAACTGTATTTTCAATTTAGAGTTGGATCTCTCCCAGTAAACGTGTTTAAAAAGAAATGGTCTACATCATGGGATGAACATTGTTACCACTGTAAAGACAAAGCTGAGCATGTCTCCCATATATTGTTTTGTTGCCCTCTATATGCAAATCCACGGCATAAATGGATAAGACCTGTTTGCCTCAACATGGGGACGCGTAACCAAGTGGCGGCACTTAGAATTCTGGAGACTGATTGTTCTCCATTGTTCGTAATTGCTGTTGCAAAGTTCTTGTCCTGGGCTTGGGCGATCCGAACGCGCACTTTATTAGGAAAAACGCCGTGATGTATTGATGTTTATATTTTTAAAAGTTTTTTCTGTGAGTAAAAATCAATGTCGATCTTAACAATGTTTAAAAGCTTATTGTATTCGACTTATAAATGTTTAATTCTTGTTTTAACTTTGTGCATGTAGATTAGTATTTATTGTATAGTGTTAGGGTGGAAATGCTTTTATGACTGATGTCGAATAAAGCTTTGAAATTTGAATTTGATTTGTCTCCAGGAGAGAAGGTATGTGAAGATTACCTCACGCTAGACTATAAAGCTACATCATGGAGGGTACATGCTAAAGGGGAGCATGTTTATTGTCCAACAAACTTGAGTGGGGGTATAAATAGTACAAAGACACAAGTAATTTGTTCATAGCAGTAACATTATTTAACTCTAGAAGAAAATAAGGGATACCCCTTATTGTTGGCAAATGCTTAAATTCCTTCAGAGGCCATGTTTGATGCACTTTTATGAAAGGTCTATGCCTATATCAAAATAGCCTCTGATAAGGACCATTCTCCACACATAATTTTGGTAGGGGACTTGAATTGCAAATTATCCAACTTTGCTCTAGAACAATTACGAGATGTTGAAAAATAAGTCTTGCAAATCCACCTGCAGAGATGAGAATTATTAATAGAGGGAAAGTAATATGTACTCAGCTGATAAAGGTTGCCTGCATCATAGCTAATGGGAGGTTACTTCAGATTCACTAGCAGCTTATACTCCTAAAGCTCCTGGTCAGGGGGGGTGGGGGCTTGAAATAATTCTGGATTATGTGGTGGTGGGATGCACCTCGTTCTTTCTGTTGGGTGATTTAAAGGTTGTAGATCCATTACTTAGTGACCACAGTCTGTTCATTAGTTCCCCGAGTTTCATACGTCACCTTTTAGCTCATGGATGTTTAATGGAGCCTCTTCCGGGTTTGAGAAAAAACACAGGAGAAAACAGTGGGACAATAGGATGCTCACGGGCATGAAAATCAATTTAGAGGCTACCCGTAACACTCTTGATGGTTGGTGGGGAAATTAAATAGAATGTTTTAATATATTTATGAAGGAGTCATTCAAATATGTTAATCAAAAGAACCAAACGTGTAGGCCTAAGGTGATTTCCCACCCCCTGCTCATATTAAATAGCGAAATAAATGCCCTAGTTAGGCTACAATATTTGGATTATGATCCCGAAAGGAAAAGTAGGGTCTTGTTAGTAAAAAGGAGAAGGAATTGACTTAAGGTCCGTTTGAAGAGAGAGGAGTGGGATAGGCGGTGGATTAAGTTCAGGAAGCAGTAGTAAAAGGCCAGACTAGGTCCTTCTGGGCAGTAGTCGTGGACTGTTGTGGAGCAAGAGCTAGATTTTTTCCCTCGGCTATAGAGGAACTGAGATGGGTTTGTTTCATTAGGGGTCAATATGTGGCAAACTATGGACAGTTTAAAAGACCTGCTGCAAATGGGGATACCCCCCTATATGATGCTCCCTCTAAAAAAGAGATTGAGTTCGCAATATGAGGAATACGTACTAGGCCGAGATGGTGCCAGACGAAATTCCAGTTGCCGTAGTAAAACAAAATGCACTGATCTGGAGTAAAATTCTTTATCAGGTTTTTAACAGTTATGAAACCAAAAATATCCCTCCCTCATGGATGTGAAGTGTTATGGTCCCTCTTTTCAGGAAGGGTGACCGTAATATGCCAGAAAATTATTGTCAGATCACCCTCCTTGATGCCATGGGCAAAGTCAGATCACCCCCTTGATGCCATGGGTAAAGTCTTCGCCTAGATGTTTATCAAGTCAGATTAATGAGTGGATGTCTGAAAATAAAATCATTCACAGGGAGCAAACAGGGTTTAGGAGTATGCATAGAATGATTTGCCCTTCAGGTGATGAATGAAAAGTATTTTTTAACAAGAGGAGGAGTGATATCTAAGCGTAAAAGCCCATATTGAAAATAACATGACCGAAGCCCAATCGCACGCTAAATGTTTGGGTTCTTTTTATAGAGCTACAAGGAGAAGACACTTGTCGCTTCTTTTAAAGGTTTACCGAGTCAAAATCTTGGCTTCTTTATTGTATGGATTAACATTGATTGAAGCTTCTGAATGGAGCTTTTTAAATGTGATGGAAAGCAGAGTTCTTAGAAGCTTAGCTACAGTAAATACAGCTCTACCTGTGGCGGCCTTAAGGCTAGAATTTGGTCTGAAAAGCGCCTTCGCTCAGGGTTTGGTAGCTGTGATGCGTTGGGTTGTGTGCTCAGCGAAGAGTGATGATGGCTCGTTAAGATCCTGTATAAAGAAAGACATTTTGGGTGACCTAAAAGAGAACTTTTTAATCCATAGCAATTGTGTTGCTGCGGTAGATAGGTTACAACTTGATTCTTCTTTAGTTTTTACTCTGACGACGCAGCAACTAAAAATTAGCTTAAAGCACGTCACATGATCTTTAAGCCTGCTTCTGTACAGAGAGGCCTGTATTAGGAAAAGGGGTTGCCAAAATGTAATAGACTCCTGGATGGTAAATAAAGTGCAGCCTTATATTTATTGGAATTTACCTCATGGATTGAGACATTTTTGGATTCTCCTGAGGCAGGGTATGCTCCCGCTAATTCCCTTCTTGGCGAAATGGGGTGGCTCCCTGGAGGTTTGTAATTTATGTCAAAATGGCCCCAAGATTTAAATCATGTCTTTTTTGTCTACCTTGTCATTTATTATGTCGACGGTTTTGGCTGAGGCCAATTTGTCTGCAATTGTCTCTTTCCGCAGCCTCAAGTTTACCTCAGTCTTTTAATGAAATGTTCTGTTACAGTCTTTAACTTTTTTAAGTGTTTTTTTTTTAATTGTATTAACAATATTCTTGTTTGAATGAAACGGATGATAAAAGTGAGACCGAAGCCGGAACCCTGCTCTTTCAATTTGTTTTGCACTCCTTCTTTGTTGTAGCTAATGGTTATTGTAGCTAATAGACCTGTACATTTTGCACTAGAGGCGCTAGTCACCTTTGTCCTTATAGATGCAAAGTTTTTGTCATGTGCTATGAAATCTTTTAATATGTGTTTTAATTTTTCTATTCTTTTAATGTGACCTCAGGGTTTCGTGCGATGGTGGGTTTTAATACACTTTAGGGTACAGATTTGCACATATGCAAATTGTATTCATATTTCTGTGAATGTATGTATTTGGATAACGTTTTATGTGGATCTCTCCGGAGTTACGCAACATAAAATAAAAATAAACTTGAAACTAGATTTAAATACCTATAAATGAACTTTACAGAATATTCAAAATGCATCAGCAGTCAGGAAGGTGCAAATGAAGCGTTTATTTAGTAATCCTGAAGTGTGACCGAAACAATGATTTTAATAGGATCAAAAAAAATCAAGACACTTTAGTTGGTGTTGCGCAAATGACATGTTCAATGAAATCTGAGCGTTTGCGCGCTATATAATTTAATCAGTAAAACTGTATGTCTTTGCAAAATGAGTGGCCATTTCGATGCAGAATACACTGTCTGTTAATGACAGTGTGATACCTCGCCATGCTTTAATAATAATTTTGCAAAAATGTGCTCCAAATGCCACTACCAGGTACATAATACTCATGCTGAATGGGCATTGCTCATTTGCTACACTTGTTCATTGTGTGACACTTAGAATGTTCACAACCTCTTTGAGTTGAGTGATGTGACCGCACCCCCAGTCTGACAGCTGTTCCAACCCCAATGTCTGTTCTAAGGCCACCAGTCACCTGTGAGCAAAGGAGACAGCAGCATCTGTCCAGTGGATCTTGATGAAGCACTTGTAAGAAAAGGCTCATCTGTCACCAGTGAAGATTAATGTTGCTAAGCAGTGGCCCAACTGCGTGGGCAGTGATGATGTTTCTGGTACCCCTCCCATATTAAGCAGGAGGAGTCATGGGTAGCACCTTAATGCAGGAACTGCCTTCTCCCCAGCTCACACTCTCCATGACTGACTCTCCTCAGAGAAACTAGTTTTAACCAGCTGCATATTCTACCGTAACTTCACTGGCACTGGGGTGTGTGGCTTGGTCACGTGATCAGTATTTGTACAATGAAACACCATACTTAAGTCTTTCTTCCTCAAATGAATAGGAAACCATTCAAGGCACATACCAGCTTTCTCTTTAACCAAACAGTATATGAATAGGCTGTATGTAGTCGGTTTAGATCAATATTTAGTGATCGCGTTCCAGACTCCTGTTCATTGCCTCTGGTTAAAAAGTCCTTCTTGGGAACTCCTGTTTCTGCTTGCACGAGTCTGTAACAAAATGTTTGCCTGCTTCTTGAGAGAATGTATGGGGGTATTGAAGGGAGGAGCGATGGAGAACATTGCTGCTTGTTTCAAACAGTCAAGGCAGAATCAACTTACTCCTAGGACCTATGTTTGGGTCATTACTTGGTTCGAGAGAGCTCCAGGTGCTTGGACTCGTTAGGAGAGACTGTGGTGAGGGGTGTAGGCTCACTGCACGTCTTCTTTGTCTCCTGCCAGGTGTGCGTCCTGTGTTCTCCATTGTCATGGAGTACTGTGAGAAGGGGACTCTGCGCAGTGTGCTGGAGAAGGAGGCGGAGCTGCCCTGGGATACTCGCAAGCGCATGGCTCTGGATGCTGCCCGTGCCCTCTACAGGTAGTACCCCTTGACGCCTTTACATGCCTCAGACACTCGTGGTCATTCTGAAGAAGAGATAAGGGGGTGGCAAGCAGAGGTACCTGGTCAAAGACTAGAATGCCCTTCCGTTGACACGATTTACAATGTCTCATTTCAGACTTATTTGGCCCCCTTTCTACCTGACCTAAGATCGGAACAACCTTAGGCAAGCAAAATACTTTCTCAAGCTAGTATACCTAGGTGTAAACAGTCACAAACATTTTACCAACAGCAAAGGAATCTCCAGGATAGATGTGGCTTCTCAGCCTGAGCTGATGACCTTAGAACTGGGGAATCCGGATCAAGTCCTGAAGTCTGCTCAAGAGCCGGTGATTCTGGGCAAATCTTGCGTACAAAAAAAAGAATGTAACCTTGTGTTATGTATTCTGGTGCTCAAATATAGCGAGCGCTCTGTTGCCTTTGGGTGGGGTTTATGCTCTATAAAAACATTGGCTAGGATTTTAAGCATACAAACAGTTACACATGATGACTACCATCAAATCTTGAGTGGTATTAATCATATGCATTGCACTACACTGCGAAGCGTTCCTTGCGAAAGCAGATTTGCAGGTCTTTTTGTGGTCTTGGCAGCTCATGTCATGAATACATTAAACACTAGAATAGAATAAGAATAACTGTAAAGAGAAAGAGAGAGTGGGCTTTGCGTCATTCCCTTCAGCTACTTGCCCTCATGAAGTTTTTGTGGTGTGCTTTTTTCATGGACTGTTCACCAAGCCCATCTTGTTTTGAGGAACGTGACTTTGACCCATTACTGATCCCATAAGGATTTTGGGATGTGCTTCAAGAAGTAGTTTTAAACATCTTCCTCACTCCACTTCATCCCTCACCCCTCATTGTCTGGATTCGCTGTCCTAGTCGCCCTCACCCCAGTGCACTACCTTGTGCCATTCTCCCTCGGTCGCTGTCATCACTATCAGATGTTTCATATCACCCTACCCTGACTTGTCTTCCTTGCCTGGACCTTGATGGGCTCTCTGCTTTCACACCCTGCACAATAAACCTTCCAGAAACAGCTAAAGAGCTGTTCTAGACTAGAGGTCTTTTTTACTACCAACAAGTGACTAACACTTATCACCAATATTAATGTGATTCTAGAACATATTGATGACTATTAGAACATACTAGAGATGCTCCCATAGCCTTGATAATCTCTATCGCCATCATAATCCAGCGCTGACGTATTTATTTTGGATATAGAAGACACACAATAAAATTAGACTTGGGAAAATGAATATGCAAATTCATGTTGAAGCCATGTCCTCTCTGTCACCTGCCCTCCCGAAAGCAAGAGCCCAGTTGCATGTTTTGTCATTTGTTCCTTCCCTATTCAACAAAAGCAGGCATTCAATAACATTTGCTCTGTTCAAACTCTCTCGTATCTTGAGACGTTTGAACAGAGCAAATGTGATAAATGTAGGGTCTCTAATAAGTGCCTAAGGTGCTGCAGCCTGCTCCTCAGTGTAAGGGCTTGTGTATCTGACTTAAGAGCTCTCCAGTATCTTTGCACGGTACCATAGCATGGTTACATTAAGGGCCTGCATCTGACGCATGTGGCCTCTAGTAGCAGTACAAGGTACTGCAGCCTACTGCAGAAAAGACTTGTCTGATTCAAGCAACCTCTAGAAACGGCATAATTTACTGCAGCCTGCTACATAAACTGACCCCATCACTGGGCCTCACCTGGCACCCGCACTGACTCTGCCTCCAGCTCTGTGATCCACACCGGTTCCCGGAACATCCTCGCCAATGCCAACACCACGCTCGGTGCCCATGGAAATGCAGCCTTTGCTTGTCCCCCCGGAACCGTTTAACATCCTGGTTCCTCAAGACAAACCCCATACTTTACAATCTTTATTTTGTAGGGATTCTGATGACAATTGGGATGGAGGAGATGAGCTTGGGCAACCCTACAATGAGGACAATTGGTATGAGTACCTCCAGAATGCAAGTGGCCTTGACATTTCTCCTGACATAGGCCTGGTCTCTACTCCAGGCCCTGCCACTGAAGAAAGCACCTCCTCTGCAACGGTTATGCAGCCTGCGCCTGAGGTTCTACAGCTCTAACGCCCCACCATGAAGGCCAAAATTAACATCCTGACCAAACTTCTGCAGCTAGGGCAGATCACCTTTGAGCTCCTTTTGCCTTTTAACAAGGCCCTCTCTGACATTCTCCCAGGGTCCTTGGCCAAACCTTGCTCTGGCCTTCGGTGAATCACTAGAATGAGCAGCACCATCATCTGGCTCCTGGCGGCCCTAACTTCTTGACTCAACACACTTTGCCTGAGAGCTTGGTGGTGCAAGGTTCCACCTGCAAAACAGACCCAAATGCCTTCCCAAATACTCTGCCAGACAGTCAAAAAGAATGGAAATCTTTTTGAAGAGGGTATTTTCTTCCACAAGCTTGGCCATTCACTGAGTCATTGCCACCGTCCCCTTCAGCTCTCACTCTTACACTAACTGGAACACTGTGGCTCAGATCCTCCCCAGCATCCCTGATGACCTGCGTCCTGTCATGAACAGCTATCAAGAATGAAGGTGATGCAGCTAAATTCACTGTCCCTTGCGAACTAGACACCACAGATTCCATAGGTTGGTCTATTGCTTCCATGTGTAGCCATCTGTCGCCATACATAGATGAGATCCAGAGGGTTTCTACAGTGATTTCAGTTATCCCTCATGGACATGTCCTTCGAAGGGACTAGGCTTTTTGGGGATAAAGTGGATTCTGATCTGTAAGACTTTTAAAGCTAGCAGGAACACAGCATGCTCCTAGGACTTCTCTGCTCCACTGCACACACCACATTGACCGGCTCAATCTTTCCATAGTTTTGGTTGAGGCATCACGCACAGACAACCCTTCAGCCTCAGGGTTCCTCACCTTTTTCTGAGCTCATGGCACCAACCGATCTCACGGTTAGGGACAATGTCCCATCAAGTCCTATTTGAGACCTGTGCCCTCACGAGCGCTTCCTCCGGAAAGAGAAATTCAAAATGTCCACCCTTACCCAGGATTTTCTGCCCTCGACTCTGAAGGCTGGATGGTAGCACTGGACCTGAAGGATGCCCATTTCCATATACTTGTCCTGCCGACCCAGCAACACTACCTACGGTTCGTGGTGGGAGAGTAGCATTTTCAGTTTGCTGTGCTCTCCTTTGGTCTCACCAGTGTCCCTCGAGTGTTCACCGGTTTCCCCCTAAGTTGGCAGGGTATGCACAGATGTGGATCCCTTGCTCACTTTGCCACTGGATTCAAGCCAGCCTGGGTGTTGAGGGGTGTTACCCCGAAACCGGTACCAGGATGCTTGTTTCCTATCCAGGGAAGACCTGGCTTGGCAGTTCCGGCTGGACTGGTACCATGGGGCACAGGGTCAGACTAATTTGCAATTGGCTGAGTCTCAACTGGGATGGCAAAGTGAGCTAAAGAACGATGATGTATTCAACCACGATCTGGGACTGGGGGTGAGTGTCTGAAAAGTTTCAGCACTCCGCCCATCATCTCCTTGTGTTTGCATATTATACTGCACTCATGCACAGCTCACAGAACAATATACCATACACCCATGGTATGTGCCTGCGGACTAAACTAAGTTTATACGTATATTATTCTGAATTGTCATAATATATACTCTGGGACAATTCTCTACAAGCTAGTACTCAATGTAATATGCTGAATAAGTGGTCATGTAAACATACAGCATGCTTACATAACCTGCTAAATATACACGAGTATGCTTAGACAATAGTTTATAGTGAAAGCACACCTGTTGCTTAGGCTCAGCCAAAATGTAGCACACAGAGCTAAATAAAAAAGTCCTTTTTATTTGAACACGCGCACACAATTTGTATTCACAAACTGGTGTGCAGATCTGCCCACAAAAAAAGCGCACAAGGCATCTAAGGAGACTGATTATGTTTCTCAATGAAAGCAGCTGAAGGTACCCGCAGGATGAGCCTGGAGCACTAGAAATGTAAAGGAACTGTACATTCAAGAGAGGCACGCTCCTGCCTCCTGTTCAGGAGTCAACAGTGAATGCTAATTATGGGAAACAAATAAAATTATATTGAACAACACTTTCTAAGACTACAAATTAGCTAAAATTCCTGTCTGTGTCCAGAAGACCGACAATTACAATTCCAACATCATTGGGTCTTCTAAATTTCCAGCAAGAGGCCATATATTGAATGGGCAAGTAGCCTTGAACACAACCTTTTGGTGGGGAGTCAGTGTGGCTGGCACCAGTAGCGGAAGTGAAATGTTGGTACTGGTAGCTGTTATAAGAAACTGATACTGATGCTAAGAACTTCAGACCCTTAAGTCCCCTAATTCCACATTTTTCAGCAAGAACAGATGCCATCTGTGAAGCCACGCAGTGATCATGGTGCATGCGTTCAGAGGGCACACAACACACATTAAAATAACATCACAGCAGTCTCTGTGGCAAATGTTTCAAGAACCTATATGCCGTCACCAGCTACTCTTAACTCCTTGTTGATTTATTAAAGAGTGCAATTTGAATTCACCCAGAAACTGCTTAAGTGCGGGCAGCTTTAAGTCAGTCTACCTTGTAGGAAATTCCAAGACCAGTGCATTCTCTTCGCTCTGGTGCCAGTGACCTTTCCAGGACACACACCCTGTGACGACCAAGGTTCTTCCCAAACACTGCGAGTAATTATGCACATTTAAGTTTTGTTTTAAAGCCTTTTTTTTACACAATAGTAGTTTGAGTACTCTTCCCTGAGGCAGTCAACTAGCAGCTTACTACTTTCACGCAGCGTACCATTTATTTTATCCTTATTCTGCGTCTTGGATCTTCCCAATATCCAATTTATGTCCTGGGTCTCACTGACAATTTAAACAAGCATTGGCATAGCCAATAGGTCTCGCCTTTGGCTAAACACTTTTAAGGTCATAAAGGCGAGACCTATTGGCTATGCCAATGCTATGCCCATGACGCAGTTGAATATTTTATCAGAAAGAAAAATAAAACAATACTGCAGCGTCAAGTAGCATTAGAAAAAGCTACGCTTCTAAGGGCTTGCATTCTGCTTTTTATGATGTCCAGCATTCCAGGCTAAGCAAACATCAGGACATGAGTTTTACAAATGTGGCCCATGTCATTCTTTGCCACCAATGATGCTGCCTGAGTATCACCCACTCCCTCAATCTCGCCAACAATTCCTATTGCCACACTGGCCAGTCGCTGCGCACAAGCAATCTGTCGGAAAGCAGGTTTTGCTTACATTATAAAGCAGTGCTCTAGCCCACACCTGTTGGCACCAGCCCTTGCTCTTGTTGTGTAGAGTGTTGCTGCTGCTGGGCTGCAAGATAAGCCTTGAAGGGGGCTTCTAGTTCTATGTTCACAATTGTATTTGACAACATGAAAATTGTTCCTCAAGCACTTAAAACTTGTGGATAATAAATGTGACCAGCAGATGCAGCAGGTGATAAACGATATGTTCAAGAGGCATTGTGGCTTTAATTTCCTAACCACAGTACACTCAATATGCATCAGCGGAGTTTACGGGGTGTAACTTGGCTAGTCCCATTTATTTAGTCATCCTGCTGGGGTATTTCAAGCCGCATTCTTAAGCACAGTGAAATGACCAGCTGAAGAAAGGAAGCACGCAAAGGCCACGGAGCAGTTTTCAGAATGTTGTTACTTACCTGCAGCTCAGAAATGTGTGTCAACATTAAAAATACCGGTATTGCATTTGTTTGTCTTTTCATATCTTGTCAAAATTACTGGGAGGGTTCATAACGCAAATACGTTTTAAAAGTGGATAACTTGCTCCATCCTTACCATTAAAATAAATAAAATGAAGCGAGATGATCGTGGAGCGGGTGAGCGTTAAAAATGAAACCAAACCGAAACACTGCTGGGAAGTGCTCATCATCAGCAATGTAAATAAAAGTAGATAAAGCACAGCAATCTTGTAGTGATCAAGAGATGCTGAGTTCAAAGGACGCTGACCAAAGATCAGCTAAAGTGAAACTAAAACCGCAGTACGGTGTGGAACAAGCTGCAAGGCAAATAAGCCCACACAGCGTTTCCCTTGCGGGAGCGAGCAGGGGCACCATCTGTTTGAAAGTTAAGTACAAGCAGATGGTTGCAAAGCTCGCTCCTGCAAGGGAATCGCCAAATGTGCACGCATTGCCCTTGAAAGCAATGCAAAGCGTGCACGTTTTTTGGCAGAAAAAGCTAATCGGTTCCTAAAGGTCTCCTCCTTTTCAGCGCATGCGCGCTGCATAGGTAAGATCTAAAAATAATTTTAACTCACGTGCTCATTGAACAGCTCTACAAAGTACACACAGACAGTTCCATACAAATAGCTGCTGTTTTTCAAAACCCTTCAGGCAGTACAGAGATAACAATCAAGCAACAAAATAGGCACTCATTTTAACAGGCCTCACACCACTTGTATTACTACTAACTGAATACACCGGGCCCAGATGCATAGTTTTTATTAATTTATATCACCTGGTGGTCCACTCTCAGAGTTGGAGGCCATGGGGCTCCATCTGACCTGGAGGGAAGCTTCAAACTAGGCAATGCTGACTGCTTTGTACAGACACATGCACCTGCGGTGTGCTACATCTTCTCCATGAGTCTGCTGGCTGAAATGACGTCCTGCATTAACTGCAGCATGGGAAGCAGACACCTAGAGACTGTGCAGTCTTCAAAAGCCTGATGACAAACTGCGCAGACTTGTTTTTTCGGCTTCCTATCAGCCTGCAGGCTCTACCCACTCTTTCCCAACTCGTCCCGTGATGAATTGGGAAAGGGTGTGGTGGCCATACTCTCCACTCTCTCACTGACGTAAAGGCGATTGCGCTACAAGGCTTCAGCCTGAAGCTCCCGGGGGTAACTTTACCCCAACGTCATTAGGGGGTGGATACTGCTGGTCCTCAAGGCTATGTTTTGCCGAGCTGATGACCGCACAGGCCTCAGGGCTGTAGGAACGATAGCCCGGCAAATACTCCTAAATTTGGGCCCACCCAAGGGCAGAATGTTTATGAAAAGCATCACTGACATCAGAGCAATAAGCAGCACAGTGAGTGGCAGTATGCAACAGCTCCCCAGGAAGATAGTTTAAGTGTTACCAGTGTTTTTGTTTTTAAATACATTTTAATATTGCTTTTATTTTGATCCTTAAAGTAAAGAGGGCAGAGCCCCTACACCCTCGAACAGAAACTGCCCGTACAGTGCAAGACTGCTGTCTATTATAAATAATAGCATCCCGATAGAGTAGCAGAGAAGGCACTTCAACTGATACTGAGGGTCCTTGAATGCTGAGACTTCACACAGCAGTCTGACATCTCTGTGAGGGGATGTCCAGTTCATGACCAAGATGGGCTCTTACATTCTCTCCTGCCAGGTAATAAGGTTGGATCGTCCCGTGGGGGGATTCTTGGCTTCATGCCTACACACACGCTAGGTACACTTAGAGTAGGGGTTTGCCTCGTAGGAGTACGCCAGATTACTGCCTTGTTTATATACCTTCTTATGTACACTGTATTAGCACCGTGGTAGAACTGTATCTATTTACGCTCTTGGTGCTTGTAATCACTTTCATTTGCTTTTGTCTAATGATTATCGCAGAAAATGTATTCTATACAAGAATAAAGGTTCAATAAATAGATTTGTAGGATCTGCTTCTTATGGTTACCCCCACTTTTTGCGAGATGTGATGCTGTTTTTGTCTAGTCTGACTGGGATCCTGCTAATCAGGACACCAGTCTATCTGCTTTCTCCCTAAATTGTTGTGCTCAGTACTTGGGTACATCCCAGATTGGATACTGGGATACCCTTGTCAGTCCGTAGTATATGGTACCCATGTACCCAGGGCTTAGGTACCCCAGAGGTCTCCCATGGGCTGCAACATGTATTATGGCACCCATCAGAGACAACTCAAAATGGAACTACAGGCTTGCCATTGCAGCCTGTGTAAGTTGGTGCATGCACCACTTACTAAAGATATAGGTTTACTATATCTAAGGGTCACTGCACTTAAAACCTATAAGTCACCCCAATAGCAGGCCTTTACAATCCTGAAGGCAGGGTGCTTGGTTCTAAGTGAAAGGGTGCCCATGCATGAGCAGGTCACCCCTGCAGCCTACAGAGTTCATTCTCCCGGGTTGTCAGTGAAGCAGCCATATACTATATAGAAGGGCACCGCGTAATTGCGCGATGGCCATCCCAAACGGCTGCAACAAATCCTATCATAGTTGGTATCAAACATGTTGGAATCATACCTCCCAAACCGTAACGGTGTGGGAGGTATGATTCCATGCACTGGAAGAGCCGTCCCTTAAGCTCTGTGTTCCCGGTACCAGCCTTCTAGTTCTGGGCAGCACAAAATGGTTGCTGCCGCCCAGAGACACATTTCTGCCCTCCTGCTGCTGAGCCAAGCTCGAGTAGGGGAAGGTAGAACAATAGACATTCTGTCACAGGGAGGGGTGACCACGTCCCAGACAGAATTTAGTGTATTCGGGCTGGGTGGGTGCGCTTGCCAGTGCTTGAAAGTCTGCATGAGGGGCTCATTTGGGGTTCCTGTGCATAGTTCAGTTCAAACCACTCCTGGGAGCTGTTGGCTCCCACTCTGGCATGAAACTGCACAAAGGACATGGAAGTAACCTCCCCCTGTCCAGACCCTCCCCTAGGAGTGTCCCCTGAATCTTCCCAACCCTCTGCTTAGGGTACTTAAGGGCTTACCTGGTTGTAAGACCCTAGATACGTCATGGGATAAGATTCAGAACTGAAACCACTGCACTTCTATCATCTGGGCACTCTGGACTTAGTTTGGGTGGACTTCGTCTTCCTTCCAGTCTGCTGCATCGTCTGTGCCTGTGCATCATACAGGAATCTTCCAAGGCCTGTGAAGCATCAAGGACTACCAAAGTAATCTCCCTTGGAGGGAAGGAGTCACTCCCCTGCATTCGCAGGCACCACAAATAAGTCTTCAGATCCTGAGCTTCTCCGAACTCCATGGGCTCTGCATCAAAGGCGGACATTAGTGGACATCTGCATCAAAGGCGGACATTAGTGGACATCATATACCAGGCTAGCTTCTCACAAAATTGAAAATGCCTTACTGTGTATTCTTTATAAATCTCTTAGCACTAGTAAACACGATTGACTGTGCAAAAAATGTTCCTATCTGTTTCCACGATCCGGGGGGTGGGTGTCAGGGTTGCCATGTTCAGTGGTTCACTCTCTGACGGTTAGGTTGACTCATGGAGGCACTGTGAGCTAGCTATTCTCTGGGCCATCGCTCTCTGGTGGTGCCCAGAATAAGTCTAGGCACCTCACCCAAAGTTTATGTTGTCCAACAAACATGCAGGTCCTACAGATTAGTGGGAACTACACAACACTAATAGAGTTATAAAAGAAATGACCAATGGGTTATGATTGCTATGTGTACTATCTTGCATAGACCACTCCATGATGTATTTGGTCAATTTCCTTGAAACAAAAATATAATCATAGTACTGCAACCCCTTCCTGTATACGTAGATATATTGGGTTTAGAGGGTCCTGCCGACTCTAAAACATTGTAGAAATTATGTGCCAACAGGGGGTTATACAAAATCTTACACTTTGGGTGCCGAGTATGTGTCTCGCAACTTTGTATTGACACCCCCTGCCAGCAACAGGCTAAGTTCTTCACCTAAACCCAGCTCTTCCATGAAGTTAAAATATGTATGAAAAATTAAATTATTTCTTACTTAAAAATCATCCATAAAGAAATTGATTAAAACAAAACTGAAATTCAGATGATGGAGTCTATTAGTTATAGATTCTTTACCTTAGAATTTCCCCCAGACATCAGTCTGGATCTGGACATTTTTCAGCAGCAATTCCCCTGCATGTCATTAGGTGGTGTCGGTCAGCTCCCTGTCCATTGTTGGTGTTGTGGGCACCGGAATTACGTTGCAGGACCTATATAGATGCTGTCCATGCACGCTGACATCAGTTCTGTCTTTTTCTGTACCAGCATATGTGCAAATCAGAAGAGAGCTACCACTTAGCCGTTTCTTAGCTAGTCTTTTTCAACTTTTTGTCGACATTTTTCCTGAGTCATTGATACCTGGTGTGTCGATAATGTCTCAACGTCGGACGGGCTTTAAGCCCTGTGGCTCCTATCACTGGGTGATGTCCATTACAGATCAGAACTTCGTATGCTTCTGATGTCTGGAGCATTCACCCGACCTGAAGTCATGCTCTGAGTGCTGGGCCAAGAACCCAAAGGCTTTGGAGGAGCGGTCCCGAAAGGTATTGAAGACCAGGCACTCAGCTCCGTGTCGCTCCCATTCTAGTCCAAGGGGAAGGTCTTGATGATGGTCGCGGAGCTCACACTCCTCGTCGCACTCAAATTTGTCGGGTAGATCTTCGGTTAGATCAGGGAAAGACAAGAAGAAGTAAAAGAAACAGAGGCGTTCTTCGAATTCTCCCCGTTCATCGACCATTACGGCGTGGGACTCCGAGCGTAGTCGCTCAAAAGCTCCATCTCTGGAGTAGTCTGCTGAGACCACACTGCGCTTCCCCGCCTTTCCAGGAGCCAGGGTGTCTTGTGCCCAAATCCATAAATTTTATGAGGCCTTGTAACACATTTTTTGGGCAGGCCGGCTCTGCTGAGTCAGGCGGTGGCCCTAGGCCTTTCACACTGGCGGCTTCGGCCCACACTCCAGAGGGCCCTTATGGATCCGGTATCGGATCCGGATTGACACAGGATGATCTTACTCTACCTTCTCCTACGTATCCTGACATCGTCAACCGTGCCCCCAGTCTGCGCCTACCTCATCCTCATCACCGAATTGGGCATTGAGCCGGACCAATGTCGCTCAACGTCGGTTCCAATGCCAGAAGGAACTTTTGTTTCTGTGTTCATTCCTGGCATTCATTTTGGGCCAAAAGGAGGTCAAGAGGAATGGGAGGGACCACTGGACCCTTTATCTGACCAGCTTGTTGAACCGGACTGGTGGATGGACCTGGGTGATGCCAGTGGCCTAGACACTTCTCCTGACACTGGCTTGCTTTCTCCCCCTACTGTGGCTACAGAGGAGGGAACTTACTATGCTGTGGTTGCGAGAAAGCCGCTGAGGTCCTTGACCTTGAGTTCTCTCCGGTGGCAGTCAGGACTTACCTCTTGACAGAGGTGCTTGAGCCTACAAGGTGCTTGAGCCTACGGCTTCCAGGTCCGAACCCCTCTTGCTGTTTAACAAAGCCCTTACTGTTTTCAATCTGGACACTTGGTCCAAGCACTGCTCAGGGGCTCGTGCGGACAGGACAATCGCCCAGCTGCCACCGCCCTGCTCCGGGCAACACAGTGTTCCTGATGCAACATCCCTCCCCTGAGAGCTTGGTGGTCCATGTCTCATCTTTAAAGGGCGCATTCCCTTCACTCCCCCAGATAGTGAGTCCAAGAAGCTGGATCATCTTGGGGAGAGGATGTTTTCTTCCTCTAGCTTGGCATTGTGGACACTAAATACAGCTTTTCTCTTGGTCCGGTGCTCTAATACCATCTGGGATACGGTCACGTAGGTGCTGCCTCAGTGCCCAGAGGAGGCCTGGGCCATTCTCTCCCAGGCAGTTGCTGTTGGGAGAGCTGCAGCCAAATTCACCATACAGTGTGGACTGGATACCACAGACTCAGTGAGCAGAATGAGTGCAATGTCGGTAGCACTCAGACGCTTGGTTGAGGACTTCTCTGGGAATGTTCAATCAACTTTGATGGACCTACCCTTTAATGGCACTTGTCTTTTTGGCGACAAAGCAGACTCTGTCTTGAGCGCTTTAAGGATTCTTGGGCTGCGTCCAGATCTTTGGGCCTCACAGTAGCCACCCGTCCACCTCAGTCTGTTTTTTGTCCCTTTCGTGGCTATGGAAGGGGCGCTGAGCCATGTCCTGTCCAGCCCAGCCACAGGTACACGCAGGCAGTCCAGTGTCTGCATGGTCGTGGGGCCCAGTGTACCCGCAGGTCAGGGAGCCAGCAGGCAGACCAAACCACCATTTACCCCCCTGCCGCTGCCTCCAAAGCTTCCTAGTCAGATGTTTCAGGCCCATTATCAGCCAGTTGCTGCAGGATTTGCCATCACCTCCTCCGTTGGCAGTCCATCACGAAGACAGGTGGGTTCTGCAAATAGTCTAAAGGGGCTACTTCATCTCCTTCGAAACTACCCCTCCTTCCATGCCACCTTCTTACAGCCACATTTTGCTAGATCATTTGGCACTTCTCCACAAGGAAGTTTGGTCTCTCTTGGCTAAGGGAGGCATAGAGATTGTCCCTGTACCAGAAGTAGGTCAGGGTTGTTATTCCCACTACTTTCTGGTGCCCAAAAAGGACAAAGGCCTGCGTCCTATTCTAGACGTCTGGGCCCTCAACTTCCTCTGGAAGGAGAAGTTCAAGATGCTCACTTTGGTCCATGTCCTTTCTGCCATCGACCCAGGAGACTAGATGGTAGCGTTGGACTTGCAGGACACTTCTTTCCATATCCTTGTACTGCCTGTCCACAGACTTACTTACGATGGTGTATCATGAGCACTCTCAGTTCACAGTGCTCCCCTCTGGCCTTTACAACGCCCCTCAGGTGTTCACAAAGGTGATGACGGTGGTCGCACGTCATCTGTGCAGAGAAGGGGTTCCAGTTTTCCCCTATCGCGACGACTGGCTGTTGAAGGCTGCTTGCCCTAGGCGGTCGTCTCCCACCTCCAGACTACAGTGGGCCTCCTGAACTCACTGGGGTTCACTATCAACGTACCGAAGTCACACCTGATTTCCTCTCGGAAACTCCCTTTCATTGGAGTGATGCTGGGCCTGGTGCAGTTTCAGGCCTATCCTCCTGAGCAGAGAGTCTGGGATATTCGGGCTGTGATACTGATGTTTTCGCCTCTATCCCGGTTTTTGGTGAGAATGACTCAGAGGCTGCTCTGGCCTCATAGTCTCCTGCATCCTGCTGGTGGATCATGCCTGATGGCATATGCGGGGTTTCCGCACTGTGACCTGAAGTTCAAGTGGGCACAGATCAGGGGAATCTTTCAGACTACGTCCAGATCTTGGAAGGAACTGCACAGCAATTGCAGTAGTGGTTAATGAGCCAAGATTGGGTCAGAGGCAGATCTCTCTCCCTTCCCCAACCGGATCTAATGCTGGTGACAGATGTGTCACTTCTAGGATGGGGCGGCCATCTGGCAGAGGCGGAGATCAGAGGTTTCTTGTCTCCGACAGAGTGCTGTCTCCATATCAACCTTTTTGGAGCTTCGGCACTGAAGGCATTCCTTCCCTCTCTCAAGGGGAAAGTGGTGCAGGTGTTCACGGACAACACCACTGCCATGTGGTACTGCAACAAACAGGGCGCGGGTAGGGTCGTGGACCATTTGTGAGGAGCCTGTCTGCCACTGGACACGACTGGAACATCAGGGTGAGGTGCCGGGTTTTTAGGAACCCGGTGGTGCCAGGGGATAACACCCGAAGACCTCTGAGTTCTCCCTGTTCCGGACCACAGAAACCAGGAGTCTTCTAGATGAAGTCAGAGATCGAGTTTTATTGGCTGCAACCAAGTAACATGTGTCCTAGAAGTACGACCGCACGGGCCGTAAGTTCTCAGGAGACTGTTCGTTTTTACAGAACCAGCCTTCTCCTTTTATACATAGTATTACACTTCGGGCAAGAATTCTTGAGTTTACGATATGGTCATAGACATGTTTACACAATAAAGCAAAGAGCGAAGTCATGACGGCCAACCCATATTTTAGATGTCCAGTTTGTGATAGATGACCCAGCCCAGCCCGGAATTACAATCAGATATCGATGAAACCCCAATAAAACAGGGCACCTCCTTGTCATAAAACTGGCCATAAACAAGGAACATGGACAGGTGTATGTGTGTAGAAAACACGGTCTGTAGGTGGTGAATGGCTTATGGCATGTTGTGCTTTGATGATATCTTACTCGGCCACTGGGCGAGGAGCTGCCCAAACAGGTTTGGCTGGAGGCGGTAGAGTCAGTTCGGCCAGGTCATGGGGAAGTCAGCTAAGGTGGACGTGTCCTTTCAGATCAAGCTCAACCTTAATCAATTGACTTATATGAGGGCAAGGCATAAGATGGATGCCGTTCACAAAATGGAGTCTGAGGGTTCAGAACAGAAACCACGATTTGAGGGTGTTGGCATCGCTCAAGTATCCAGCAGAAATGGCTCTGACACTCCTGATGTAATCACCTCGACATAAGGTCCATTCTGATCTACTGGAACTGAAACAACTCCCTCTCTTTGTCCATGGCTGTCCTAGCAATTATTACCATCATTCTCGTTTTCTGCGTAATAGTCATCAGCATAGTACTGAGCTGATCTAGAAGACGCATTATTTTGTTGATCAAAGCTATTCATGGAATTCTGAGGCGGGAAGGAAGTGTTATTCTGGGGGAAATTTCCACGACCCCTACCCCTAGGAGCCTGTTGAACACCTCTACCTCGTGCACCAGAAGCTCCAGAAACACCATTCAGACGTCGTGCCAGAGCTGGACAATTATTCTTGAAATGACCCTCTTCTTTGCAATAGGCACACTGATTCGGGCCGTATGGTAAACGCTGATGGGAAAACTCGTTTCCTTGCGCGTTTCTCGAATACTGCTGTGGTTGTTGATAATTGGGCTGACTAGGTGTGCGAGGCGGATAGGCTTGCTGGAGAAGAGCTTTGGTCTTTAAATCTTTAGTCTTTTTGTCTGCCTTATCTACCTCGTCCTTGCGCCTATTTTGGTAGTACTGGGCTGTGGCTAAAATCTGTGCTGACGTGGAAACAGCCCAAGCACTCTCTGAATCTTTCAATTTATTACTCAGTTCGGGAAGCAAATTATGTACGAATTTGTCTACGAACAATCTTTGGCCACCCTCGGTAGCCATATCCTGACCACTATGATCGACGAAAGTCTCTTCAAATCTCGTGAAAAAGTCAGACACATTCTCATCTTTCTTCTGCTTGCACGCAGATAACTTATCCCAATTGACACGCAATTCAGGCATTAAGGTCTTCATGTACGTGATCATTCTACCAGGAAGTTCAGCTACTAAAGGCTCAGGTTTGGAACCCCCAACTTGTCTAGTATCTGCAGCAGTAATATTAGCCCATGTGTCACCTAGTTCTTGATCATGATCTGTATGGCGAATCTTACTCCATAAAGGCTGTGGAACGACGTTCCCAAACAGCATGTCTACATCTGCTAAATTCATTATACATGAGCTGGCAGTCTGTGATAACTCCTTATAATACCCTGCGGGATTTTTACGTGGATCAGGTAATGTCTGCTTGAGTGCTAATACTTCAGACCTTTTCCAGGGGACATGTACCCATACACGCTGGAAATGCGGTGGAACAGGTGGATGCGCATTCGCATCACCTTCCCTCCAAACTGGAGGAACTTCTCTCATAGGGTATTGTTGCGCCCTTTTCCTACCTGACACGTCATCTTCATACAATGATCTAGAGACATTTCCCTTACTCCTATAGGATAATAACAGATCTATTGCTTTTTCGACATCGGCACCTACAATCATGCCTTCGAAGAACTTAAAACGCATACGGAATAATTCCTTCATCTTGCGTTTGGGATCATTTGTCTCCAAATCTTCGCAAAGGTATACACATATCTCTTCGAATACGTATCTCTGAGTGGGTGCAACCCATTGTCGGAAAACTTCCATAACAGACTGAACATCGTATTTAACCGTGTCAGTAACCCATTTGCGTGCTAACTCATTCAGCACTTCTCTTTCCTCATAATCAGGCAGTTGACTACGCAACTGTCTACGTCCTGTTTTAGGGGTTGTTTTAGGGGACCCAAAGAAAGGTGAGAACAGACCAGTGACAGTGCTTGCCACTCTCTGTCGAACAGAAGGAGAAGCTTGCGGAGAGGCAGATGCGCCAGAAAAGACAGACTGATGTAAAGAGGAAGTCGAGGCAATAGCAGAGGAAGTCGAAGCAGTAGCAGAAGTAGTAGTATCAGGGTAAACAGTTGGAGCAGTAGGCAAAGTTGCAGAAGAAGTAGATGGAGTATGTAGTAAAGGCAGCGGCCCTTGAGAAGGCTGCGCCGGAGAAGTAGGAACCAGCTGAAGAGGAGCTGGTGCTTGTGCAAGAGCTGCATTTCGTGCGCCAGGGCGCGGTATAACAATACGCTTCGGGGGTCCAACAATACTCGATGTATATGGGGGTGGTGAATTCAACAAATGGGACATTAATGGATCTTTGTCAGATGCTCCCTTCGAATCTTGTCCTCCATGGGGCAACATTGGGTAGCATTTATCTGCTGCTAGTTTCTTGCTTCTGAGCATTTGTTCACTTTCCTGTTCTTCCTCATTATCCCTGTATGCGATGGCGGCTTGCACCATCGACATACCTCTTTTATTCTTCTTAGCTAATTTTAATTCTTTCTGTTTGGCTTCTTTGCGCCATAAGCGAAAAGAGTCAAACATCGCCGGCCGGGCTTTCTTCTTAAACAATTTGACCTCGAGGTTGTCTAAAACTTCTGAGTCAAAACTACCATATTGGGGCCATTTTAAAACACCATCCTTGCGGGTGTATTTTATCCATACTTCATTATACGTGATAGGGCCTACTCCGTGCTTGATATATAATTCATATGTTGGAGTTCCAATCGGAGGAACCGGACACGAATCCTCTAATCGGGAGTCCTTACTACAACCAAGACAAAACAAGTTTCCAAGTCTGCTAAGACCAGGCATCTTTGCTCACTAGTCTAGCTTCTAACTTCAAGGGATTATCTAATTATGATATTTTCGTGAATACACGAATCCCTCGGTTTTGGCGCTTGCAAGTTTCAAACAAGGTGTACCTCAAGGATACCAAAGACTAAGAACCAAACTAAGGACTAGGAGACGCTCCACTTATACTTAACTGAAATATTGAAGATCGGTGACGTCACTAGAAGACTCGTCTATCGTTTCGCTCTACCAAGGATCACTGGGTCCAAAACAGGGCGATAGTCAGGGCAGCAGTCCTTCGTAGCCGTCGGGACGCGGGGAACCTCGCAGCAAAGACCTTCGGAACCACGTCGACATACAGGGGTCGCTGAAGTGGCTGGCCGTCCTCTGGAATTTTCACACGAAGCTCCTCACGAACATCTGGCTTGGACCGTCACCGCTTGATACCGCCCCGAGTTGGGCGCCAACTGAGGTGCCGGGTTTTTAGGAACCCGGTGGTGCCAGGGGATAACACCCGAAGACCTCTGAGTTCTCCCAGTTCCGGACCACAGAAACCAGGAGTCTTCTAGATGAAGTCAGAGATCGAGTTTTATTGGCTGCAACCAAGTAACATGTGTCCTAGAAGTACGACAGCATGGGCCGTAAGTTCTCAGGAGACTGTTCGTTTTTACAGAACCAGCCTTCTCCTTTTATACATAGTATTACACTTCGGGCAAGAATTCTTGAGTTTACGATATGGTCATAGACATGTTTACACAATAAAGCAAAGAGCGAAGTCATGACGGCCAACCCATATTTTAGATGTCCAGTTTGTGATAGATGACCCAGCCCAGCCCTGAATTACAATCAGATATCGATGAAACCCCAATAAAACAGGGCACCTCCTTGTCATAAAACTGGCCATAAACAAGGAACATGGACAGGTGTATGTGTGTAGAAAACACGGTCTGTAGGTGGTGAATGGTTTATGGCATGTTGTGCTTTGATGATATCTTACTCGGCCACTGGGCGAGGAGCTGCCCAAACAGGTTTGGCTGGAGGAGGTAGAGTCAGTTCGGCCAGGTCATGGGGAAGTCAGCTAAGGTGGACGTGTCCTTTCAGATCAAGCTCGACCTTAATCAATTGACTTATATGAGGGCAAGGCATAAGATGGATGCCGTTCACAAAATGGAGTCCGAGGGTTCAGAACGGAAACCACGATTTGAGGGTGTTGGCATCGCTCAATCACGACGCAAATGTACAGGGATAATGTGCTAATCATTACCGGTCTGCCGATACCAAATTTGTCATGGTACGACGATATTTTGTGACACGAGTGTTGGACCTCGGTACCATATCACAGCAAGGTCCGGAATTTCGGAACCACAAGGGCATGACCCTGATGGTTTAACACCTCCAGGCTCTCTGAACGCCAGGGCAGACAAACTCAGCACAAATGGTATCTCCATCCAGAGGTGGCTCTACGTCTCTTCAAGTGGTAGGGAGAAACTTGGTTAGATCCGTTTGCCTCCGCAGAGAACATGAAATACAGCAGTATTGCGCATTGGAGTTTCCAAGGCAGCCCTCACACTGCATCACTTTTCATCGCTAGTGGAGTTGTAGCCTCCCGTACTCCTTTCTGCCTATTCCACTTTTGCCCAGAGTGTCCAAGAACATCAAGCACAACTGGGCTCAAGTTATTCTTGTAGCTCCGGATCGGGCACAAAGAGTATGATACTCCGACCTTCTGAGCATGGCCATGAATCTTCTCTGATCGGACTGCCATTTGGGGAGGATCTTCTGATGCAGTAGCAGGGGCGGTGCTGTGCCCGAACCTGTCCAGTTTCCACCTCCTTGCATATAGATTGAGTGGCAGCAGTTGACAGCTTTCGACCTTCCCCCCCCTAAGTCTGTGACATTATTCTGGATCGTCAATATTATCCCAGGGGCGATTTTACATACCCTCTGGTTCTGGCAGACAAAATGTATGTCTTGATAAAGGTGATCATAATAAGGAGTTATCACCGAAACGCGTCGACGCAACCTAAAGCGTATAATTCAAGTCTCTAACACCATAATAGATATTCTGATTTAGTAGTGATACTACTCTGGTGATATTAGAGCGGAAAAAGAATATACAAACCTGTATCCAACAAATGTATGTTGTAACTGTTCTGTCTGCTTGTAATTGTGTAGGTCGCAATTATATGTATTGTCTCAATTTTATCTTGTTTTAGTTCAGGGATTTAGTTTAGTTATCCCTATTGATTGTTTTTTTAATATATTCAAATAAATGAATTTTTAACTTTTCCATATTTTGTTGTATGTATTTGTTAAGTCATAAGGTACGTTATTTTATACCTGTCTTTATCTGTGCCTTAAGGGAACTCTTTCTCTGACCTACATTATTCTGGCAGCCAGGCGTCCCTCCACTAAAACGGTATACGCCTGTAGTTGGAGCAAATTTGTGGCATGGTGCACAGCAAAGGCTGTTAATCCCTTTTCTGCCCCTCTTTCAGAGATTCTCATGCACATACTTTCTTTGGCCCAGCAGAGATCTGCTTTGGGCACTCCTAAAGGATATCTTACAGCTATCCCTACCTTTTTACACCTTCCAGATCAGCCTTCTTTATTTAAGTCTCCCATTGTTACTAGGTTCTTTAGGGGCCTTACTCATTTGTTTCCCCTGTCTCCTTTCAAAATGCTCCAATGAGATTTGAATTTGGTTTTTAACCCTTCTTATGTGTGCCCCCTTCGAACCCCTTCATAATTGTCCTCTGTGGCTGCTGGCTGTCAAGACTGCTTTCTGTTGTAAATAAAAGATCTTTAGTAGCCAGATCTTGTATAGGTTTGTTGTAGATTTATTGATAAGATAACAGCTTCAAATAAGTTACTGGAAGATGTAAAGTCAAGGTGATGCCCCACCAGGAGCAGCCTCCCTGCTGTTCAGCCTGCTCACTCCAACTGACACTCCCAACCTCACCAAGCACCCATGCATTCCACGACATCATCAATCATCCAACATTCCAGACATCTCCAAGCACACCAACACTCATTCTGGCTAAGCAGTAGGGAAGAGATACATAGGCATGGGGAAAAGCAAACAGTAGATAATAACAAATCCCCTTCCTAAGGAAACCAAAACACAATTAAATGCAATTGGAAGTACATAAAGCAATCAAAATAGAACATACATTAGAATAGAGAAAACGCATGAAAGAAACATTGAGCAAATGAATCAAGAACATATCAAACAAATGTTATGTTATGTTATGTTATCCGGATTTATTGAGCGCACAGATGCCCCAGCAAAGGGGCGTCCTGGCGCTTGACAGAACAGAAAAACCGGACAAATAGTCTAACAGAACCAAAACACAACAGCACTAAGGGGCTGGGGGGAAAAGAAAGGTTTTAACGGCCTTCCTGAAAGAGAAGAGCCCAGCAATAGCACGTATGTGGGCAGGAAGGGAATTCCATAGCTTGGCGGCAAGAACTCTAAAAGAGGGGCCGCCAGTCCTGGATCTCTTGAAACGTGGCACTATGGCTAGGTGGAGGCCAGAGGACCTCAGAGAGCGTGCTGGAACGTAAGGGGAGATAAGATGCTCCAGAATCTGAGGGGACGAGTGTTTGAGGAAATGCACAATGATGCAGCGCTACTCCAGAAATAATTTCTAAAACCATATCACCTTTCTCTGAAGTATCAAATCATACATCTACTCATCAGTGGGGCCCATAACACTGTGAGTTACTTACAAGACACTTTCATCCTACTTCATGGATCAGTGAAATTCAAAGGAGTGTTGCTGTATCATAGTGGAGTGTCTAAACTAAAACTGAATATTTATACTATTTACACCTGTAGTTTAAATGAGTTTTACCATGGTTTTATCTAACACAACATTTATTTAGAGCCACCACCTTTATGGTCGACGAATCCGCTAGTAAAAAATTAGGCGTAGGAAAATACAAGACCAGCTTAATTCTCCATTTATCTAATTTATATTCAAAGCAAAATTTAGCATGTCTAACAGTTAATTCGCTTTATTTATTTCTTTATTTCAAAAGTAACTTTTTAAAGAGGAAAATGTTATCTCAAACAGTTATATTCATTTTATTTCAAAGATTCAGAAAATAGACATTATTATTTAGGTTCAGGACATAGGTATTAGCAAAAGACAAATAGCTCCCAAAATTCAATTTCTCCTGACTTTCCTAACTGATAACCTCAACTAAAGATTCAGTCCTCATTCAAAATAATAGGAAAATTATTAAAGCATCTTACATCACAGGAAAATCAGCATTCCGACAGCATCTCAGGAGGAAATCGAAAAGGAGTTTTTTCTTAAGGAAAATCATGACTTAATATACCTTTTTCACTAACTTTATCTATCTACAAAAGTAACTATCAGCATAAACTCGAGTTCTGAATTGACAATTTGGGGGTGGATGAGCATCACCTCATAATTCCAATATTCAATTTCCATTGTATCAGCTGAATTTTAAAGAGTCCTTTGTTTAAGAAAATGTCCAGCCTAGTCACGTTCTCAATTTGTTATATCAGACTATTTTCCCACATTATACAATAGTGACATCCACAATTGTTGGCAGTCATCTGTATTCTCGGGCATGATGTCCTTGAACCTCTTTGCTCAGGCACAGTCAGCTCGCATTCATTTCTGTTCAAAGTGCCCATGTGCACTCCGTCTTTCATTCGTGGTTTGGCACAGCAGCCATTTTATAGCTAGGCCTCAAAGGCCAGAACGGGAACTATCATAGAAACAAACAAAAATGAATTTTTAATTGTTGAAATATAACACCTCTGTTTACCTCCCCCATACTAAGGTTTCCCTGTTAGTTATTACCCAGCAAATAAGCAACACGTATGCTAGTTATATTCACTTATCCTTCGGTTTCTGCCACAAAATATGCACAAAAAGCACCTTTCTGCCGCTTTAGTTTATTTCGAAGCTTTTGCATTATTTCACATCACGACAACAACATTAATTAGTTAGTTATATTTTCGCCATACAAGCAGATTAGTATTCCCACGTGTATTTGTGTGTGCATTCCATGCTATGTTGATTAATGTTTTCCACACCATGCAATTAATAAAAATTACAGTTATGAGGAAATTATTTCGCGAGGGGTATACAAAATTTTGTGTCTTCAGATCGCTCCATCAACAACAATTCATTAATCAACGAATTCACATACCAAAAAATCCATAAAGAAAGAGTTAAGGGATGCATCAAGCTTTAACAATACTACAATCTTCACAAATCTCATTAAACACTTCAAGGGTAAAACCAGAGAAGCTTCGTAAGAAGGTGTCTTCTTATAACCCAGTCCCAACAAAGAAAACCTTTAAGAGAAGCTTCGTAAGAAGGTGTCTTCTCCTAACACAGTCCTAACACAGTCCAAACAGGGAAAAACCTTTCACCCACACAGGTGATACTCTTGTCAAGGTACACGCAGAGAAGCTTCGTAAGAAGATGTCTTCTCCTAACGCAGTCCAAGCAGGGAAAAACCTTTCACCCACACAATCCAAATAGTGAGGGGAACTGACAAACTCATGTCAACCCAATAACCACAAATAAGTGGTAAACCAAAGGCTAAGAGAAACACTAAGGGTAAATACTCTACCCATAAACTCAAAGTACTACTCAGGTCACAGCACAACATCGCACACTAGGGTGACCAGAGTGATCAGGGACACTACACTACACACTCACCTCCTCTATTCCATGCAGATTCAATATGCAGATAAATAGAACCAAAGAATGACCAGTAACATCACAACCCCTAGGGAAAACCAACACCATACTGTGTATACAAACTGGGACATTACACACTCTCCCCCGTCATTCCATGCAGATTCAGTATGCAGATAAATAGAACCAATGAATGACCAATTTCACAAAACTGCAACATGCCCCCAAAACAGTATTGTAAAAACACCCAGCTGCATATAGTTGATATGCATAATAGAGCAGGTCAAAACATTTGTAACAAGAAATTAAAACAATAAACGTAGTCACCGTCGTCCAATCGTTAGGGTGACTTCTCATTTATGATGTTGACCTTCACTTATGTTAGCGATTGCTCACCCGAAATCTCCCAGCCATGAAGCATTTTGCACATGTTGGAGAGGAATCACCAAACGCTCAAGCTGCATGTCCCATGCTAAGGCTCTTGGCTGAAGGAGGACGTCACCTCAGGGCACCATACAGGGGCAGAGTTTGAAGAGGAAAACAGACAAAACTCTTGGCTGAGGAAGAACACTGCGCTGAAGGAGTACGCCGTCCTCTGTATTAAAATCTGCTATTTGCTGGCGAAGAAGGGACATCCTGGGGGGTTACGTGCTCACTCCACTAGAGCTACAGCCGCAACCACCGCGTTAGCATGTGGAGTCCCACTCCTTGATATTTGCCAGGCGGTGACATGGGCATCTCTTCACACGTTCACCAGGCACTACTGCCTGGACAGTCAAGTCCAGAGAGATGGCTACTTAGCAGTTCGGTTCTCCAGGACCTCCTCATTTGATCTAGGTTTCCAGACCCTACTCTACGGACGGTATTGCTGGGGTATCTATTCTAAGATAGGAATCTACAATTAATAGTCTTTGTGAGATGAACAAGTTACTTGCCTTCGGTTAAGATGTATCTGGTAGACACATATATTAGTTGTAGATCCCTTACCGCCACACCCATTCTCCCCGCTCTGCGAACTGGTTTCTAGGGATACAGACTCCCCTACAGGGCCCTAGTTTGGACACACCAGTGGTCAGTATCTTTCATGGCTCTGCGGTTCTGGCGTCGAAAGTCGTGTTAGGAACTGATGTCAGTGCACATGGACTGCGTCTATATAGGTCCCATGACGTCATACCAGCTCCCACGATGCCGAAGACGGAGGGGGGGCTGACCAACGCTACCTGATGATGTGCAGGTGTTTTGCAAACAAAAAATCTCTGTATCCAGACTGATGCCTGGGGGAAATTTTAAGGTAAGGAATCTACAACTAATATATGTCTCTAAGAGATACATCGTTATCAAAGGTAAGTAACTTGTTCTTCATTTCAGTTAATTCAAGATGAAATGCCTGAAACATCCCACTATTCAGGATAATCTGTAATATAGAACACCAAAGTGTTTCTTATAACATGTTGTTGAGCCAGCCCTAGCCCTAACTTCATTAGTGACCAAAGTTTCCTGTTGCATAACTATATTGAAAATATCAATATAATCTATTCAGTATTCCAAATTTAATTTCACCATCACGCCCTCTATGTTCCAACGTATTACTTTTAAATCACGTATCCAAGAGGGTGTGCTGCTGAAGTAATTATAACTAATAACCCGCTACAAGGACATTAGTGTAGTAGCTATCGGGCAAGGGTCAGGCTATCTGTCAGTTAGTCAATTTAAGATAAATCTGAGAGCACAGAAAAGGAATCTGTAATTGGAATTTGGGCAAATGGGTTCAGGGTGGAAACAAATTGCGGATCCGAAGCAGATTCCTACATACCCGATTTCAGGTCTCTACAGAAAAATCCTTGAGGCAAAAGCTTTACTATCCCAGACATATTAGCTCCTGATGTCCTTGGCACACAAGCCCTCCAGCTATTTGCAGTTGTCTGAAATTAACAATAACGCAATCCCAGCTAACATATTCCGTCAGCGTCCTTTCCACGCAACCCTGTGCATCACCAGAATATCATGACTGTTGGATTTGTTTTCCTATGCAACCAATGTGTGACCTTATTTTCAGCTGATCAGTTGTCTCTCTTGCTAGGGGGCTATACGTGGTACATTGGAAAAAACAATAACACATAGACGAGCTGCAAGGGGCAGATGTATGATAGAGGGCTTGCAAGCACTCTGCTGAGTAAATCCGTTTACATAGTCGTTGGAGTGTCCCTGTCAACCCCACGCGGCCTAAGTTGGCTAGACAGTTGTTTGTCCATTAATAGTTTTACGCTTAGGATTAATAGCTCCCATTGTCACTCATTGTATTTACACATTCTGCATTATTTCATCCTGTGGGGCCATAGGAGTAGGAGCAGTGATATGTGTAGTTGGTGGATGAACCACCGCAACAGGTAAGGTTGTTCCTAATTTTGCCAAGGCAATTTTCCAAGAGGGACTTACACTTTGAACATAATAACTTGGAGAGTTCATTCAAATTGATTGACTTGTACATATGTAATTGATTCTATGTATTTTATTCATGCATGATTGACACCTTTATGTTTTTTCATTAACCAAAATAAAGGGAATGATTGAATGACGAATTTGTATCTGGAGAAGCTTGCAAGAAGGCACTTTTATCCGCGCCCCAGATCCTTATATTTCTGCAATCTTTTTTAACGCTTTGCTGCCGGTCCCATTACTGGCCATCACAATGAACTGACGATGCAATAACAATTTCTATTTGTAGTGTTAAAGCAGAAGTCCGCTTCAGTATCTCAATTCGGGAGTAAAAGGCACCTTTCTGCTAGCTTAATTTCCTTCTAGACCTCTAAAGTATGTTTAAGGAAGCCCTCTATTGTTGAGTTTTAGATGCATTCGGCTGATTACCTACCAACTTGTGCTTACCCATCTTTGCTGATTTGGAGAACTAAGGTGAGGAGGCCCAGCCTCTTGGGCTGCTGACAGGCGGAGTTGGGCATGCTCTTGGCCCTGTCTTCACTCGGGCCTCGTGTTCTGCAGGAGAGCAATGCCCTGTATATAACACCGGTGAAGACGACCCCTCCTCCTCCTTCTATCAGGGAAGAGGGCAGCCTGGGCTTTGTAGTCCATGGTAACCCAGGCTGTTATGAAGCTTCCTGCGCTGTGGGAGAGAAACATGTTCTAAATATAATGCAGATAAAGACTGGCCCTTCCACTTCAGTTAGGGTCAAGTGTAACCTGGGCTATATGGTTCATGGTAGCCCAAGCCTGTTATCAAGCGTCCTGTACTATAGGAGAGGAACGCTGTCTATATAGCATGGGTGAAGACTGCCTCCTTCTATCAAGGCCAAGTGCAGTGGGGGCTAAGCATGGGGATACTATCGAGATAAAACTGATAAAATGTTGCCGTTAATTAAAGAGGAGACAAATAAGGCCAAGAACCCTACTGACAGACCTGATCAAACACTCAATCATCTTTAATATTTACCAAGGATAAAAATCAACATAAGACTACATGCAGTTACCATGGCTAAATGTCCTAGGGCTCAAAGTTCCTCAAGGCTTATGCATGTACAAATAGGAACATCGTGCAGTGAATGCCAGAGATTAATAATTGAGGGGACTGCTGTTTTAAATAAGTGTCCACCTGATCTCATTTTGTTAACAATCAAAAAAAGTCCAAAAGTCTTAAATGCATTACAAGCAGCGATCGATAATCTGAAACAGGACATACAATTGTAGATCAGCAAAGAGGAAAGGACCAAGATATTGGAGGATATCAATAAGCAGATTGATACATACCACTGAGAAACAGAAGAACTTAAACTATGGAAGTTGAAATGTGACACCTTACATTCCAAACTAGACATTGTTTGTACCTGGCAACAATACAGCAAAACCAAATGGAGTTCACAAAAGGAATATTAATCTTCCATTAAAGTGAGCAGTTATGAAAACTGGAGGGAACACTTTGTAGTCAACTTTAATTAACTACATGGAGCAAATGAGCAGGAGAAAGGAGACCTGAGAGAGGTGCTCTAAAGAGAAAACAAAGAAAATGGGGGTCTTAGCCATCCCGAGCAACAAAGATGGCAGACGCAACTTAAAACCACAGACGGCCATCTTGAAACATTCTGCTAACTCTGCCAAATAGTAGCCAGGCTCAATATTTAATCCTGCTCCCGTTGAGGTGATGAAGCCTGGGAAGTGAGTCCTCCCAAGACTGTTTCCCTCTACTTAAGGGGGTTTCTGGAGGTAGCATGGACCACATGGTCTAAAATAGGGTGACTGAGACAGCCTGTGAGGTGCGATATCAGAGGGGTCCCGGTTGGACCCTGTGCCAGTACCGCCATCAAGCTCTCTTGATTCTCCTCCACTGGTTGGCTTTGCACCGGTGTCTACAGAGCACACTGGCTGATGCTGACCAGGGCCGTAAATTCAGCAGGGGTGTTTTGGGTGGGACATCGACCAAAAATACATTATTGGCTTGGTAGTTTGGTTTGGGGGCCTTGAAAGGGGCCTGCAATGCCTGTGTCAGTTTCTTTTCTTCTTGATTTGACTAACCTGTTTTAACTTGTTCATTTTTTTAAAATCAAGAACTTAAATATATTTAGGCCCATACTTACAAAGATTTTGCACTGTGGTTGGGTCACTTTTTTGATGCAGCCCTGATGCAAAATCCTTTTTGGTATTTACATAGCCATACAAATGTCGATTTGCGTAGCTTTGTAAGAAAAATAATGCATCACAAAATGTAGCTCCTTTATTTTATTTATTTTGTTAGTTTTATATAGCTCAAACATGACGCTTTACAGGTATACAGATACCGGAGCAATAATAACAATATCTTATTCAGGAAAAATACAGGATAAAGTAGTGACCAGAGGAATGGTAAGCTTAACATTGTTCAGAGAGCAGAGGAGATAAACCATTAAGAGCAGAATAAACATAGTCAAGAATGGGAGAGGAACTAGGCAGGGCTGCCCCCTCTCCCCACTAATCTTTGCACTGATGCTGGAACCGATCGCGCACTGGATAAGGAAAGATCCGGTCTAGCGGGTACTACGCTGGGTTGCAGACTGGGAGGACCGTATCTCTTTGTATGCGGACGATATATTGCTATACCTGTCATCACAGAGTGCCTCCATAAATAGAACACTTCACATCTTTGCAAACTTCGGCAAATACTCCGGATACACCATAAACTGGTCCAAATTGAGCATCTCTGTCTCGAGGGGCAAATTCCCCAAATTGCCTATGTTATATTCCATATAGGTACCCTACATAGGCGCAGGTAACACTGCAACCTTTCACCTATATCCTTCCCTACATTACACACATACACACATAATGGTTCACAGGGACAGGTTTTTCCCTGGTTTGAAACTCATACATTACGCATGATGCTTCTTGGAAACACAACAGTACGAACATCTATGTTAAAGTTCAAGCCCGATGTCATCCTTTAGGCCGACACAGTAACACAGCTAGGTAGGACCCCTGGGGACACCTGTGGGTATATATACATCATGTCTTGCTTAGAAAGACAGAGGAGACCGTGACTTCCCAGCTGACACACTGATCAGAGACGCTGAGGTTCCTGCATGCAGACGCTCCAGCTAGCAGTGGTCTAACATCCCTCGTGGGGTGTCCAACTCGAGACCAGGACAGGGTCCCATGTTCTCCAACTCTCAGGTAATGGGGTTGACTAGATACTAGAGGGATTCTTAGCATAACACCTACACAAATGCTAAGTACATCTAGTTAGGGAGACATCGTAGGAATACACACTTTTAGGTTGCACTTTTAATCATGTGTTTAATGTACTTGTATATATTTATGATTTCTGCAAGATGGTAGAACTATACCATCCCTTTACTTTTGTAGTATTGCTAATCATATATCTCTGCTACTGTCTAATGGTTGTTGCAGCTCATCTAGTCTACACTAGAATAACAACTGTTCAATAAATCTTTATTGAAACGCCCAGACTGTTTACTCTGTGTTTCTCTGAGACAAACTAAGTGAGCATGAGTGACTGAGCGGAAAGTATATATTGTTTCTACGATCCTGAGGGATCAGGGTTATCATGTTCTGAGTTTGCCAGAAACTGTTCTCTCCCCAATAAGAGGAGACTCTAGTGGCACTGTGAGCTGGCTGATACAGCAGTCTAACATCCCCTGTGGGGGTGCTTGGAACCACTCTGCCACCAAACCCACAGTTTGTTATCCGAACGCGCATAACCTGTATAGGATATATAGGAACTACACGACATGGTGCCCAGCGTTGGTTGGGTACTTATTTAACAGTAGAATCTGAGAAGTTCAGTTGTGCTACTCTCTGGAGTGGGTGGGCACAAACTCTGCCACAGCTGAGTAGGCAAAAAATCCTATTTATTGGCTGTTGGTTAATCAAGTTTGAAGGACACATTGTTCCTAGAATTGTGCATAAACATCCTATCTTGGTTCCCTTGAAAAGTTATTTAGTGTACTCAAAACAATGACTAACCAGGTCTTAGACCCAGTGCAAGAAGCACTGCCCCTCACAGTCGAGGAAGATTCAGACGCAATACAAATGGCACCAAAATTCAGACATACACCCTGAAGCTGTTAGAAAATGGATTATCAGCTAGGGGTGGCTTAGTAGTTTTCGTGATTGAGGCACACAAATCTAATAAAACAGAGGTATTTTATTTGTGGGTTACATTCCCAGCAGCAAATGCAAGAACAAAGTCATTTCACTCTTACACAGAAGGAGATGCACCATTGGAATATTGTCCATTCGAGGACATAGAGGTTCCACTCACGTACCAGGAACACTTATACTGGCGCCGTACCCCATATAAAAGTAAGAGTAAGATTAGGCCCGCTTGGAGGAGAAGGGCAACATGGCCAATTTTAGCTGCCTACACACCACATCCTGACATTGAAACATTGCAACAAGGAGACTTACTCATACAACACAATGATTTCATTATAATCTATAGAAACATGACGCAATTCGTCATGAGGACATTCACTGTCCAACCAGCAATAGTTGCAACAAATAGAACTCAATCTCAGGGTACAGAAACTAAAATTACACCACAAATATTACACTCAGTAATGGGCAAAATGCCCACAAAACGTTAAATACCATTTTGGGTAGCTCAGAAAATAACTTGAGGCAGTATTCCTGAATGCTACCTCGTATGAAAAACACAGAACGCTAACAATCTGCTTACCCATGGGGATTACACCACAAGTAGAGGAGTGTACTACGTGGGGGACAGTCTTGCTGCCCTTTATACCAAAACTCATAGTATCCCATCATTAGCAGTAGTACCTGATGTATAAGAAAATACAAAAGGAGTAGGTAGCTGACCTGCTCTGAACTTAGGGATGAAGTTACTAGGTAACTATGCCCAGATATCAGCCATAACACTAGCTAATATTAAAGGGGAAGCAGCATCAGTGGCTATCCACCAACGCCTAAGGGAGTTCAGTCCTTCAGAACAGGAACACGAACTACCAAAAATAATGGAAACTGCATACGCAGAATTAGGTAGAGACAGTTTGGGTGGGAAAGCATTGACACCACAACTGATGGGCAGTCCTGAAAAGGACACTTCCAAGCAGACACCTTCTTCAACTAGGAAGAAGTGGGATCGTAAAAAACAGCAACACTTTAAAGGAAATAGATCTCAATCCTGAGGTAGATCTCCTCCACAGGGGCCCTCTGAAAATAGGGATAATTAGGAAACCTGACAGGTATCAGGATACTGACACACATTCCTCTCGTTCCTTTCAGGGTTCATTGAAAACTCCGAGAGGGAAGGACGGTCAGAAAGACAAGGAGAGTGTACAAAGTCCAGAGACAGGCAGCATCCTTAAGATTACACTTCTAAAAAAGAAGAGAAGCCAAATCAAAAGCCACAGTTAAAAAAGAAGAAAGTTGCAAGTCTAAAAATCAGACATGTTCAGAATTCTGAGGGCTCGGCTACTGAGCGGGGAATGGGCTCTGGCGATGCTAGGCAGTGCGGCAGAAGTAACAATAGCTAGCCAGAACGTAATGGAATGTCTGGTGACCGCGGACTTGAATGATTATATCACGGTAGAAACACCAGATACTAGGGTAAGTGTCCCACATAAAGTATATGAAATAACGCTCCAGATAGAGGGGGACAAGTTTAGAAAAGTGAGGTCTCTTTTAGGAGAACCTTATGTTTGGCTATGACATTTTATTAGCTGAACAGGATTGGCCGCCAGCATTCGTTGCACAGGTAAAGCCCTGGACTGGATCACCTCGCTCCTCTCTGATAGAACCCAGAGAGTCCGCGTACCTCCCTTCCGCGGCCACCGAGATAATCTGCTGCGTACCCCAAGGCTCATCGCTCAGCCCAACCCTCTTCAATATCTACATGAGCCCCCTCGCCGCCATCGCACGCAAACACAACCTCAACATCATCTCATACGCCGACGACACCAAGCTGATACTCTCACTCACCAAAGACCCAGCCACCGCCAAACTCAACCTCCAGGAAGGAATGAAAAACGTTGCGGAATGGATGAAACTTAGCCGTCTGAAACTGAACTCAGACAAGACGGAGGTCCTCATCCTCGGACCATCCCCATCCGCCTGGGACGACTCCTGGTGGCCACAGCACTGGGCACCGCACCGCCACCCACTGGCCATGCACGCAACCTGGGATTCATCCTGGACTACTCTCTCACGATGACCAAGCAAGTCAACGCCATCTCATCCTCATGTTTCAACACCCTGCGCATGCTCCGTAAGATCTTCCGGTGGATCCCTACCGGAACTAGAAAGACGGTCACCCAGGCCCTCGTCACCAGCCAACTAGACTACGGGAACGCCCTATACACAGGAACCACAGTTAAACTTCAGAAAAGTCTCCAGCGCATATAGAACGCATCCTACTACTCATCCTCGACATCCCTCGCCACAGCCACATATCAGCCCACCTGAGAGACCTGCACTGGCTCCCTGTCAGCAGAAGGATCACGTTCAGGCTCCTCACCCACGCACACAAAGCGCTCCACAACATAGGCCCTGAATACCTCAACAACCGCCTCACGTTCCACACTCCAACCCGCAAACTCCACTCCGCCAGCATCGCCCTCGCCACGTCCCACGGATCCGCAGAATCACCAGCGGAGTAAGATCATTCTCCTACCTGGCGGCCAAGACGTGGAACTCCCTCCCCGCCCACCTACGACTGACCCAGGACCACCTCACCTTCAGGAAACACCTCAAGACCTGGCTCTTCGAGCAGTAGCAGCACCCCCCCTCCCTTCAGCGCCTTGAGACCCTTACTGGTGAGTAGCGTGCTCTATAAATGTATTGATTGATTGATTGGTCATGGATTACCCTAAAGAAGAAACAGTAATTCTACCGGCATTCTCAGAACACATTCCCAGTCACTTACAACACAAATATGCGCAGAAGTGGGCGGTAGCCCAGGCTCCGGCATTATACAAGAACCATGTTGGATGGGATGAGTATTCAACCCACCACATAATTCCTTTAAAAAAATACTCCAACTGCACAGAGGCAGTATCCAATAAAGTAAAAAGCTAAAAAACAGGTCAGGGAGATCTTAGATCAACTTGAATACCAAGGGGTGATTAAAACTTGCACCTACCAAATGAACAATCCTTTGTTTCCAGTCATGAAACCTGACAATACATATCGTCTAGTTTTAGATTACAAACATTTAAACACTTTCACTAAGACATTTGTGGTCCAAAATGCACATAGTGCCGCATTAATGAATAACGTGCGGAAAAAATATAAAACACTTGATATCTCAAATGGATTTTTCTGCCACAATATCACACCTGAAAGCAGGTATCTAACAGCATTGTCAGCGCTAGGGTCCCAGCTGCAATTTATGCGTCTCCCCCAAGAGTATAGGAACAGCCCGGGGTAATTTTTCAGCCAGAGTAACTGAGTTACTTCAGAAATTAGATGAAGAGGCATTGTCCTATGTAGATGATATTTATCTGACGGACGATGAATTCGAGGAACACATGAACAGAGTAAACACCATAATTTTGGGGTTTGTATCTGAAGGCTACAAATTCAACTTTAAAAAAAATCAAAAATTGCCCACCTTTGTGTCCTATTTTTAGGGTATGAGCTTTCAAGTAAAGGTAAAAGCCTGGCAGCCAATTCTCTAAAAAAATGCGCGCTGCTCCAACTTCAAAAAATCATTAGAAAATCTGCAATCAATGCTGGGATTCCTAAATTTTGGTAGAACATACATTTTGCATTACGCAGAAAGAGTAAAACCTTTCTACAAATTAACAAAACCTGAATTCTCAGCGAGAAACGACACAGGAACATACAGATACACTTTGTTCCTTACAAGCTGATATCATAGCTTCCAAACACTTACAGACACGCGTAAACGTACGCAACCTAGTGATCCGTATGGTGGCGGGTCAATCTGGGTACACCTATTTAACATATAATAAAGGTGAGACAGTACCTATTGCATACAAATCACATTTGTACACAAATGCTGAGATGCGTTTTGCATCTACAGAAAAGATTCTAACAGCGGTATAGACTGCTGTACTGAGAGAGAGCACTGGCTCAGGGGAAACATATAATAGTCATGACAGCCTTAGAGGATGCGACAAAGGCAAGCGTCCCTCACGATTAAGCCTTACATCAAGGATGGATACAATGGACTAATTCTCCCACTGCAACAGACGTAGAATACAGGTACAACCCAAATTTAAAGACACAAGCATTCCTGCAATAGGAACAAGAATATCCTCTTCCTAATGAAATAATGCCTCTAGATCAGTATGAATGTATCATTTACACTGACGGATCTGCTCAACCGGCCATAGGATGTAAGCAACAATATAGCGCGGCATGTGGTATCCTTGAAGGTCACATGCGGGATGGAAAAATCCATCCGAGTTGCACTAAAACTCAATCTCTAGGAGACTGCATGCCACAGTTGGCAGAATTAAAAGTGATCATACTGGCACTAGTGAATACGGCTCGAGAATCCCCCACACGAATTGTGTGCGATTCCTTTTACTGTGTGCAGTCTTATAATGAATATTTGCAGTATTGAGTTAAAAATGGGTTCAAATTTTCAAAAGGTGGCACAACTAACCAAAAAATGCAATGAGAACAGGTAGTGAAGTTGCAAACTGAACTACCAAGGACTCACGTGATACACACACCGAGTCATCAGCGTGATGGCGTTCACGCTTAAGAGAATTCATTGGCTGATGAAGCTGCCAAGGAGGCGGAACGTACGGCTTCCGTAGCTGCAATCACTCGTTCTAAAACGAGAATAGATGGTGAGATTATGGCAGCTGTCATTAGCTTCACGCAATAACAGCATTACCAAAAAAGTTTCCGCTCAAGTACCCCTACAAGTTAGATGCCGATAACATTCAATTTGCTAAGATTCCTGGAGTGGGGGATACAGTAATTCCAAATATGGATTGTAGGCTAGGATTAATTCTAGCAGCATACGAAGGGATAGGTTCTGCACATGCAGGTGTTACGGGGACTGTTTCTTTATTGAAACAGCACTATTGGTGGCCGGGATTAACAAAGCAGACTAAAGACTATGTCTTGAAATGCGACATCTGTCAGCAGATGAAAGGTTCCACCGTAACACGTCCAGCGCTAATCCCATTGTTAGACAGCATCAGACTGTCCATTTGCGTGCGTCCTGCTCCAGATTCCTATGGGTGTGCCCCCAGCGCTCGGCTGACGCCCGAACTATTATCAGAGATTTGCGAGTCTTTATAGGGACATAGGAAATTGGCACATTACATTCTGACCAGGGCAACACGTTTAGCTCTAGGGCTTACAAGGAAGCTATGGGAAGTTTGGGTGCAGCATTGCGGTACTCCTATCCGTACCATAATGAGGGAAATTTGGTTGTGGAGAGAAGAAAACAAGACTTAAAGCTGTCTTTGACGGCTACAGTATTAGGCACGGGAGAGAGTTGGTTAAAACACCTGTATGGAGTCCAGAGGGCCCTTAACAACATGCCAAGAAGTTCTCTAGGGGGTGTCACTCCTTATGAGGTCCTATTTGGGGCAAGAATCTGGGTACCTGATCTTGATTGTGAAGGCGCAGTGGTGAATGAAAAGCCTTTTGACATCCATGATCGTTTGGCTGTTTTACAGCATCTAATTGAATCCAGGACACAACAAAATAATGTCCATCTGAAGCAGACCGCCACTGGGTACGTCAAATCAGTCACTGCAAGACCTGTCTGGATCCCAAAAGTCGCGGATCTGGTCAGAAAGAAAACAGCGGACAAGAAAATATTTGAGCCATCCTACAGAAAGCCTGTACCAGTCCTAGCAATTGAGAGAAGTGTGGCTCAATGATTAGAGCGGCAGACCCTGATGCAGAGGTCTAGCCCGGGACCAGGGTTCGATTCCCCGCCTCGGCGGGTCTTGGGCTCAAAATTCCACGGACCTGATAATTCTCGCCTCGGTGCCTATTCCAATCATGGAGTCCCACTTGTAACTCTGGGCAATAGCTTGCTTAATCTCCACAACGGCCCCCACAACGCTAAGGATGCCTGGCCTCCACCTTGGGGGTGCCCTGGAGTGGATGCCTCACAGGGAAAGCCAGGATGTGTTCCACAGCGGTATTCGTACAAGCGCCTTGAGACCCTTGCGGGTGAGTAGTGCGCTATACAAGTATCAATTTACATTTTACATTTTACAAGGAACAAGAATTGTACTTCTACCGCCTCTTGCCGGAAAAAAGGAGAAAAGATTTGTCTCAATTGACATAATCAAACCACACTATGTAGCCTATACTAAGCAGTAGGCCACATGGACTCCAAAGTAGCAGACGCACTCCTCTCGCTGCAATTCAAGAAGTTCAAACGGAAAGACTCCTCACGTTCTAAGAGTCACTTATACAGAATGATGGAATATGCAACAATGCCATGGGTCTCGTTCCTCTTGAACCTGAAGTTCAACTTCAAAATGGAATTCCAAATAACACACTGTTAGAAATGGGGTAGCGTGGTGCGGAGCGGGTAGGCTAAACTCCAGGGCATTGTGTAAAGCATCCGCGCAGCATACACAGGCGACACATAAGGCACACTACAAAAAGAGACCACACCAGTTTAGGTGGAAAAAACAGCATATGTATTATGCAGGACAGCAAGAGGTAATCACAGGGGGATTATATACAGGCCAGAACCATCACAAGTCCAGGGATAACAAAGTCCATAAGCAATAATGTCTCACCGGCCGTACCTACTGGTGATTAGACATGCACTTGGCATAAATCACTTTAGCCATTTGTCAAGGTAGGCCTAAACATGAAACCAGCCAAGTAGGCATTAGAGAAAAACAGTAACATAAAGGCATTAATCATGAAAACACATTCTGCAAAACTTCAGGCATAAATCATCGTTGCCGTAGCCTGGAAGGGGAACCTCAGGTTAGGCATAGTATGCAGAACACCAGCATTGCAGCCTTAGGGGAAAAAAAAACATTAGCTCTAGCCATAAAACACACAGGGGTCAGGCATAAAGCCTGAATCAACACCTTAGGCTTACCGTCACAGTGGACCTGAAAACACGAATACATTCGGCATAACGGTTGAGCATATTCTGCATATCATTAGGCACACCATACTCGGCTGGGGCCTAAACCATGGGAGCATTAAATGAACTTAGATTAGGCACTTTACGCAGGACCCCCACAAGGTAGCATTAGGGTAAAAGCATTTGCCAGCATTAATGCATTCTGCATACAAACAGTATGAATAACCTATTAGGCGGGAAAAGCATTAGGCATCAACCTGTGGGCATAAACATAGTAGGCATGAAGCATTCTCATTAGGGAAAAAACACTAGGCAACATCACCTTAGGCCACAGCTTTCCAAACTGTGTGGCGCGACACATTACTGTGTCGCGCCCCATGCGTAGGTGTGTCGCGCTATCAGATTTATGAGGGCAGATTTATGAGGAGAATGAGCGATATTTGCACTGCAGACAGCCTCGCACATTCCTAGTCACCAACAGACACCTCTCTGCCCTCTCCCTGCTGCATTCGTAAAGAGATTCATTTGACAGATAAGGGAAGCATTGCTCACCTCCCGAGAAGAGATTGCACAGACCTAATCGCAGCTGTGCTGGTGAGCCGGAGTGGAATGTGTGTCTGCCTAACAAGGCGCCGCTTCTGCAGCCCTGATCTGAGCCCCAGCTAAGCCATTTAGCCGGGCTCATTGGAATAATTGCCGGGTGCTCACACCACGCTGTGCTTGACAGAGCAGGGTCCGGCCAGGCCCTGTGGTGTCATCACAGTCACACTATCCTGCGCATTTGTGCCAACAAGTGTCAGATGACAGAGGTTTCCGAGGGAGTAGTCAAAAAAAGGGCATGATACGAGTCACAACTTTCATGTAGAACCTGATGAGGCAGTGAAAGTTGTATTGATAGTGTAAATGTTATGGATGGATGAGTGAACAAGGGTGTATGGATGGGTGGATGAATGAATAGATGGATGGCTGGATGAAAGGGGGTGGATGATTGGATAAAAGGGCGGATGATGGGTGGATAAGTGAAACATTGGATGGATGAAAGAAAGGGCGGGTGGATGAAAGGGTGGATGATGGATGAGTGAAAGGGTGGATGGAATGAAAGGGTGGATGGAATAAAGGAGTGAAAGGGTTGATGGATAGATGAGCAAAAGAGTGGATAAAGAGATGGATGAGTGAAAGGATGAATGGATAGGTTTGGAGATGGATGGATGGTTTGGATATGAAGGATAGACAGACGGAATGGTGAAAACTGAATGATGGATGAAAGACTGAGCAGACGACACAATGTAAAGGTTAAATGGTGGCCATTAGCAGGTAAATGGTAGGATGAAAGAATGAATGGGTAGATCTATGGAAGAGACAAGCTATCTTCTGGGTAGGGTCATGATGATTTGCTTAATTTACATTGTGCCATAAGAGCTTTGGGTCGAAGTGGGGGTATTTTCAGTGGGTGAGTGTGGATGGATGAGTGAGCAAGGGTGGATGTATAGATGGATGGATGGGTGAAAGCATGGATTGCTGGGTGAAAGAGGGTGGATGATTGGATAAAAGGGCGGATGATGGGTGGATACATGAAGGATTGGATGGATGAATAAAAGGGAGGGAGGGATGGAGGATGAATGAGTGAAAGGATGGATTAAGTGAAAGGGTGATGTAATGAAAGGGCAGATGGAATAAAGGAGTGAAAGGGTTGATAAACAGATGAGCGAAAGGATTGATGAATGAGCAAAAGGGTGGATAAAGAGATGGATCAGTGAAAGGATAAATGGATAGGTTTTGAGTTGGATGGATAGGTCTGTATATGAAAGGTGGACAGACGGAATGGTGAAAAACGGAATGATGGATGAAAGACAGAATAGACGACAGAATGTAAAGATTAAATGGTGGACATCAGCAGGTAAATGGAAGGATGAATGGATAGATCTGTGGAAGAGACAAGAGATGTCTTCTAAGGAGGGTCATGATGATTTGCTTCATTTGCTTGGTGCCATAAGAGTTTTGGTGCGACGTGGGGGTATTTTCAGTTTCTTCCTACTCATGTGCTGAAAAATAAATGGTTTTGTGCCAAACACCAGCAATCTATCTTGATTGAATGCCATTGAAACAAGCATTGACAAACTCAGTAGGCTCGGCCTTGGCAAGCGCCATGGGTGGTTCGGGCTCGCTCGCGTTACCGTGTCCCGAAATTTTATTTTCCAGAATGGCGTGTCACCAACATGAAAAGTTTGGAAAGCTGTGCCTTAGGCATTAGCAGATGCATAAGGCACCTCCTGCGGGACATTCGGCCTAATCATATCAGAATGGGCATACACATGAGGCATTTCATCACTGCGCACATTAGGACATTACATTAGCATAATGGTGCATCCCTAGTAACCCCAAACATCCTGTAAGCATTAGGGGGGAAAGAAACCATTAGCGATATAACTACATGCATTAGGCATAAGCAACATTAACATTACACTTTATGTAAATTCGCCTGGAATAGCTGCCCCAAGGTTGCAGATTCGCTTCTGGCGCTACTGCGCCTGGGGAGCCCCTACTCGGGGGCTCTCAAATTACCAATGGCCCAAAATCAGCACTGCAAACCGGAGGGAAAAAGCATTAGGTATCATCCTAGGTACAACTGCATTATGCAACAATATTATGCAAGAAATCATATGGGGAAATAGGCCTCGCCAGCATAATCGGGGGCACAACACTCTGAAACTGACCCCTGGCCAACTGGCCTCTCTCCGGGGCTCAAATGCCCTATGTCCCACTAAGTCAGGGCTGGCTGCAAAAACAGCAAAAGCAAAGTGCGCAAAGCACTGGGGCAGGGCAGGAGTGTCTCTCACTCCTCTCTCTCTTCTCCTGAGGAGTACAATGCCCCCAATACGTTGCAGTTGCCCACTGTCAACCAAGCAGGCAGGGGGGAATCCCACATGCCGGGATCCCCTCGTGGCACTTTAGAATCCCAGCGCTGCAGACGTCTGCTCCTCTTCTCCTGTGCACAGTTGTAGCGCCTTGGCAGCAAGCAGAGTACAGTCAATTCAAATATGGCACTCTGGCAGCACCCCAATGTAGCACACACGCAGAGGAATTGAAATATAGCGCTTTGACAGCACAGCGCTGCAGGCCTCCGCTCTTCTTCCCCTGGCAAATTGAAAATAGCGCTTGCAAGGCACTAGGTCCCAGTAGAAGCTTCAGGGACATAAGATAGTTTACCTCTTCTGGTTATCAGGAAAACAGTGCCCACCAGGCGCTAGAGTGCAGGAAGAGCAGCACAGTCACTTCAAATATGGCGCTCACCAGGCGCTAGGTGACTCACAGATCCCGGGGTCCCACCCGTGGGAGTAGCGCCCACCTCCTTGGAGTTGAGGCAGTCAAAGTATAGCACTCATGAGGCGCTAGGGCAGCAGAGCAGGCAGGCCAGGCTGGGAAAGATCAGCAGACAGTGGGCACTCATCAGTACAGGACAGCAGCTCCTAGAAGCAGTCATCTCCCATAAAGTGGCACTCCTCCTGACACAGCAGTCTTAACTCCAGCAAAGGCTCTCACTGGCCCTGTGGACAGCAGAGGGGTATAGATGGGCTCAGGGGCCAGCACACAGGCCCATGCGGCGGTACCGCCTGGCAGAGTGTCCCTTCTCATTCCAGTCCACTCTCAGTCTGAGCACATGACATCTCTACTGCTCTACATATACACCCCTCCTACCATCTACCAGAAGGAGCTGAAAGCTTCTAGAAGGTCCCTGGCAGTTCCAGCCTCACTGTCACTGGGGGAATTGTAGAGCACCTTGTCACTTCAAACACTAGACCGCCAACCCACCTCAGGCAGGCGACACAAGCAGACAGAAATGGCGTCCATTTTAAAAGTGACATGTTTAAATAGTGAAAGTCAGTCTGCGCACACCATTGCGCAGCATGTATTATGGCATCTCACACCACACATGGCCTCTACATTCCTCTACCATGGGGGAGATGTCCCCTAAAGGGGGGGTTCCTAATATACCTATTTAAGGCAGAAAGCACACACACTTTGCACTGCTAACCAGTGCCAAAGTGTCCTACATCCTGGCCCACCGATTCATCACAGCGAAAGGGCTAGGGGAAAGGCAAAAGGTTTCTGGATGACCCTGCAATCAGGGCCAAGTCCAACACACACAAGTTGCTATTCGACCAAATACAGACGTCTACGTCAACATGCCTCGACAAGAGCAAAGTGCGATTTCAACAAATCCTTATGCAATTCCAACAATTGATCGAACTCCTTCTGTCTATTTCTAAACTTTGATATGTTTTCTTTGGATCCAAGTGAACTTGAAACAACGCCAGGCCAAAAATCATGCAAGCAGCAAGTTAAAGACTTCCTGAACTTTCTTAGAAGAACTTACCTGGTATCACCCTGGGTAGAACTATGGATAATTACTGGGGTGCTTTTCTTTCTTTTCTGGTTAGGCTTAGTGATCGTTTTTAACATGCTTATTAGTGGACAATACGTTCGGCAAAGCTCTGCAGCCCAAAAGGTGAATTTAGTTTTGAAACCACATCAATCATCTCATCGAGAACAAAACGACTTGTCATCAGTGAACAATACAGCAGTTCCTATACCTGATAGTATAATATTGGACAAGCCTGATTTCGATATATTTGGTCCAATAGAAATTTAAAAAATTCCACATTTATTTAAAATATCATTGAGTGATATCATTACCTCAAGTACATTTTCAGATGATTGGGACTTTAAAACTGTAAATAACATGTTTTCTGATTAAGAAAAATCTGCTGAATTTGCCAATAGTGAAACATTGGAAGGCACATCCGATTACAAATCTATGTATTGTTATCAACATTATGGTCATCCTTTTTTGCATAAATCTGCTAATCCTAAAACTGTGTTCACATACCATCAGTGGGAACATTGTCCAACACCGCCGAAAGGCAGTTCAAAAACATTTACACTGAAGTTTCCGTATTTCTCAGGGTTTAATATGTCTAACCCAGTCTCATATTATGTGGTTGCACCAACATCAGCACAGAAAAATATGTTTACAAGCACCAAACCGATTTGCTCTGCTTCCTTTATTGCCCAGTTGTCTGAACAAGGTTTCGACTTAATGAAAGGCATCATAGACTAAAAATCGGTCTGCGGTATTAGAGAATGGCAAGTTCAGGGAACAGAAGCTTTGGTTAGAGCATGCCTTATCCCTCAACAAATTATGTTTTTGAACGAGACAGTGCAACAGACGTCTTGCCTTGGACTAGCCAAGAATAAAGACTTGAACACACCTCGGCTGACAACACCATCACACACCGAGGGTATTGAAACTTCACAGGAAGGTTTTGCATTAGATGACATCATACAATACAATAGATCAGACCCTGATTGGAAGAAATGGCTGATTTGGCCCACAGACACCAATGGTTGTCAGGAAAGATTCATGGGTAAAACCAAAGGGTTCACAATCCATAGGCCAGATAGGTGCTATGTACAGAGACAACATCCAGGGGTAGTGACGTTGTACAGTGTTGGGAAGTTGTGCCTTAATTGGCTAGAAACACTCACAGAGGTGAAACAACACTTATCCTTACTCACACAGGACATGGATCTTAAAGATTTTTTACTAGGTCCCAGGAAACCAAGCCAAAAACGTTTCATATATGCTGGCATTCATACTGCCTACAATGAAATTTAGAAAATATCACAACAAGAGGCCCTAGAAAAATTACGGGAAATAGACAGTATTAACTTACAGAAATCTCTAGCAGTGGTAGGCAATGGGTTAACAACATTGACCTCCAGGATATATTCCTTAGGCACATTGTATCTTCTGTGATAGACATTCTGGAACAAGATTTGGCCATATTACAACACGGGCAATCTCAATTAATTCAATTATGTTATTGAGCTGGACGCTGCAATCTGTGCGTGCAGGCTATGTGCCTTGGCGATTCATCAACAGTACGTCTGTTTTCTGAATACAATCTAACAGATAAACAGATAGAAATGGCACAAAGGGGAGCTAAATATACAATGCTGCATATCGAAAAACTGGATATATTACCATTTTCAGTGGCAGAATCACCGCACACAGAATGGCTAATCCATGGCCACAACTCTACCGGTCACTACTTTTCAATTTCAATATTACCTTGAACAAAAGCAGGCGTACAAATAAGAAAAAATTGGTAATTACCATACAGATTTCAATGCCGGAGTGGGGATCGAGAAGTGTATCTAAGCGGTACAAACTGTGAGAACGCTTTAAGTGGATAACTTATATGTCAGGAAATAATGCTGTACGGGACTTGTAATGGTTCTGTAGCTAACCTGTCACATCATCTGAGGGGTGCCCCAGCTGCAGTGATTACTCCAGCATTTAGAATTCTTTCAAATGGGAATTTCTTGATGCGGAACAGTCAAGGCTGCTGCGGAATGCTCCCGGGCATCGCATATCTGGTAACCGTGAGTTCCAGGGTTACTTGTTGTATGCAAGTATTGTTTCCACCGACACATACAGTCAGGGAGGTGCCATTATGGCCTTCACTGAATGTTTCTTTAATACAGTTTGATACAATAAGTGTAATGAAAGCCTTGCTTTTACAGATGTTTGTGCACTTAACCTCTGCACGAGAGACTTCTGATCTCCAGGACGCAAGGTCTTCAGCAGAGATACAGGCAGTATAGGGCATAGTAACTACCCTTACCATTTCGCAGAAATAGTAAATCGTATCTTTAACATGTCTGATGCAACGGGCATTGTTCACCTATTTAAGACCATAGGTTCTGCACTTATAAGCACCTTTCAGATGGTACTTGGAGTTATACCAAAATTCATTGATTCCGTATTCGGAAGCATCTGTGGAGGACTTCTGCTGATCCTGTTTCTAATAGCATGTATCCTCATTGTCTTCTATATGCTACGCAATGGACGTCCAAGTAATCAAGGAGATGGAAAAAGCACTCCTGGAGGGTAAATACCATGACCACATGGTACAACATCTAGGCATGCCTCGCGTAAGAGAACTAAGTGCATCTTGGTTCTTGTTGTTTCGACCAGTCTGGATGGACTGCATCTTACCTGTCCTCCGATGCCTGTTTTAAGGAGAAGAATGTGTGTTAGACCTTTGTTTGACACTCCGATCATCGGCGCAACCGGACGTGAATGCGTTATTGGACCCGGTAATGGCCCATGTTCTGCAATGTGTTCAGCGCATTCCAGTGTTGATGGAAGCATCCCTTGAGCCACTGTCGGTAGTAACTGCACCTGTTGGTATGGACACCAGCTCCTCCACTGACACCCAGGCTTTGGACAACGCACAAGCTGCCCCAGCACCGGCTGCGGACAGCATGGAACATCATCAGTGCTCAATTGACGTACTCTGAGAGGTGTTATGAGGGCTGTCTACTGCGAAAGCAAGCAACGAAAATGTTGTGTCTACCATCCAAGACACATAAACAATTGACTCATTTTTGGCTCGTCGTGTGCTGGGAAATTTTTGTCCTTTTCAAAACAACCTCATATTTGGAACTATGAAACTAAAATTGACATTCCTTTTCATTTATTGGCCATCAATGGCTTTCTAATGCTTATAGTGGTTCGGACTATACCAACTGAAACTTTTAGAGCTAGGGCCTGCAAACATTTTCTTTTTACATTTTTCAATATTTTAGATATTTTTTGGCATTTCTAATAACCCTGGGCGGAGCTGGCAGAGTGGGACTACGCGGAGGTCCACAGAGTGGGGGACAAACACTGTGGGACTCCGCTCGGCCATCCGCCCCCCCATTCAGAATTAATTAACTATATTAAAGGTAAAATAATAAAGACTTACTGCAGCGTCCCCAGACTGCCGTCCTCCTCTTCATCGCCGTCTCAGGGCGATTCCTTGTGAGAAATGCGCGGGCGCACGCGCATGCGCAGATCTCCCTCAGACGGCGATGAAGAGGAGGATGGCAGCCCGGGGACGCCGCATTCAAGGTAAGTCTTTATTCTTTTATCTTCAATGTAGTTTTAATTCATTCTGAATAGAGGGTTGGAGGCGGGGGCTGGTCAACTCCACCCCACCGCGGAGTGTGCGGGGATTTGCCTGCTCCGCGTTCTCCACGGAAAGCAGAGTAGGCAAATCTCCACACACTCCGCGGGCGGAGCGGAGCTCTCAACCCACGTTTAGTTTTTAAACATTTTTAGCTAAAGAAATGTTTTAACACTTTGTGGGTACCAATGTCTAGTTAGCATGGTAGTTCACTTATAGGTTACATATGTCGTCCAGTCAGAAGAGGAGTGGATGTTCTATTCCATATAGGTACCCTAGATAGGTGCAGGTAACACTGCAATCTTTCACCTATATCCTTCCCTACATTACACACATAATGGTTCACAGGGTCTGACCTTTTACCTAGATACGACACTGCATTCAGAACTCGGGTTTATCCCTGGTTCGAAACTCATACATTATGCATGAGGCTTCTTGGAAGCACAGCAGGACGAACATCTCCTGTATAATATTTATGTTAAAGTTCAAGCCTGACGTCATCCTTTAGGCCGACACAGTAACACAGTAAGGTAGCACCCCTGGGGAGACCTTTGGGTATATATACATCATGTCTTGCTTAGAAAGACCGAGGAGACCGTGCCTTTCCAGATGACACACTGACCAGAGACGCTGAGGTTCCTGCATGCAGACGCACCAGCTATCAGTTTTCTAACATCCCTCGCATGGTGTCCAACTCGAGACCAGGACGGGGTCCCATATTCTCAAACTCTCAGGTAATGGGGTGGACTAGATCCTAGAGGGTTTCTTGGAATAACACCTACACAGATGCTAGGTACATTTAGGTACATCTAGTTAGGGAGACATCGTAGGAGTACTCACTTTTAGGTTGCACTTTTTATCATGTGTTATATGTACATGTATATATTCATGATTTCTGCAAGATGGTATAACTATACCATCCCTTTACTTTTGTAGTATTGCTAATCATATATCTCGACTACTGTCTAATGGTTGTTGCAGCTCATCTATTCTACATTAGAATAACAACTGTTCAATAAATCCTTATTAAAACGCCCAGACCGTTTATTCTGTGTATCTCTGAGACAAACTAAGTGAGCACGAGTGACTGAGCGGAAAGTAGTATATTGTTTCCACGATCCTGAGGGATCAGGGTTGTCATGTTGTGAGGTAGCAAGAAACTATTCTCTCCCCAATAAGAGGAGACTCTAGTGGCACTGTGAGCTAACTGATAAAAACAGGCTAACGTACCCGGTGGGGGTGTTCAGAACGAGTCTACCACCAAACCCACAGTTTGTCATCCGAACGCGCAGATCCTGTATAGGATATATAGGACCTACACAACACCTAAAGGGTACGCAATACTAGAAGCAACAGAAGGGTTCAAATACCTGGTATATACATCACCAAAGACCATGTCCAATACTATGAACATAATCTCTTTTTCCCTCTACTGAGTCTCAGAAGCCATGTCCAACACTGGAGGTCCCTCCCTCCGTCACTCTTGGGAGAGCTGCGCTTTTTAAAATGATGACACTGCATAGATTCCTATACATTTTGCAAAACTCACTGTCCCCAGTCAACACAGACTATTTTAAAAATGTAGAGGGTACACAGCCGTAACTGTTGTGGGAAGGGAAACCGCCACGGATAGCAATCCAAAAACTCATGTAGGGATTGTATGATGGATGCATAGGGCTACCCGACATATGCAGATTCTACTGGGCAACACAGTTGGCTCCAGTTAATCAATGCACATACAGACCCATTGACGATCCGGGGTACAGAATGGACAGGTGGCTTCTCCCAAATGGGAGCTATTCCAGGGCTCTCTATGCGAACAAACCCACAAAATCTCTGATGGGCCCAACAAGGCACACTGTACAAATATGGCATACGGTGAACCATAGTATGGGATGTGTGGGGAAGATAACGCAGGCTACACCCCTGTGGGATACCGAGATATTAGGCATGCTGGGAAACTCCAGGGGCTTCACGGGGTGGGACCTGATTGGGATCTCCAGGGTGGGTGATTTATGGAAAAAAGGTGGAGTGGTCCAGTTTGCACAGCTTCGAAAAGAGAACGTAATGGCGGAGACAGAAACATTTTGTTACATCCAGGTCAAACATGCCCTACAATCGGCTATTTCAAAAGGCCAGTCGCTCCCCGAGCCCTCGCCACTCAAAGACAGAATTCTAGACGAATAAATGCCCAAAAGGGCAATCTCATTGACTTATCGAAAATGTATTAATAACATGCCTGACCCCCTCTTACAACTTCGTAGTCAGTGGGAAAAAGACGTGGTGGAACTGGAGGATGACGACTGGCAAGACACCCTCGCCTCTACCAAAGAAGTAGCAATCTTGTTCCGGCTGAGGCTAGTTCAGCTCAAAATACTACATAAAGTTTCTGTGTCAAGTACTACCCTAGTCAAGATGGGATACAGAGACGACCCAGGTTGTAATAGAGGATGTGGTCACAAAGTCACTTTTATTCATACCAAATGGGAATGTGCTTGCGTTCCAACGATACTCAAGATAAAACTTTGTCTTTTAAATGTGTGGGACCCCACCGACTTTACCGGGGCAGAGAAAAATCGGCGACGCTTGGGATGATAGTGGCTAAGCGAAATGTGGCACAATTGGGGAAAGCTCCCGATACTCCACCACTGGGCACATGTAAGAAAGACTGACTGGTACATGGTGAGGGTGAAAACGGTATATGAGTCACGTGGATGTCCCAAAAATGGTCACAGGTATGGGGTAAATGGAACAAGTATAGAGAGAACATCTGCGAACCTCCTCAAGCAGCACAACAGCCTGAATCTGACATTTATTAACAGTGGTACCAGAGGGTTATGTGAATCTATGCACATCAAGAAGTTAGAGATAGTTACTCACTGCATGATAATGTGTAAAGTTGATGTCGTAAGTACTGCTTAGAATTTTACCCGAGTTGTTTTAACCTGTCATCAATAAAAAGAAGTCTTTTTTAAAAAACATAGTTACTAAAACTGCAGGATCATGTAGTGTTGAGAAAGTGGGGGTAGGGTCAGGAATGAGGAGTTGAACACACTAGGTCGTCGGTATACCGTAGTCATGAAAAAAATTGGGAAATCAGGATGGGTATCGTAGGTTAAGGAAGAAATATGTTCAGAAGGAATGCTTTGATTTCTTTTTTGAAGGATACAGTTGAGGGATTCAATCTGATTTCAGGGGCAGGGAGTTCCAAATTCTTCGAGCGATCTCCAAGAAGGAATGGTTGTAGGTTTTCTTTAATCTGACTCTCAGGTTTTAGAAGAAAGGATTTGGAGCTTCTGGATGATCTGGAGCCACCAGAGAGTTCTAGTTTCTGGGCAAGATATCTGGGGGTATTAAAGTGGAGGACTTTGTGTGTCATGCAGGCAATTTTCACCTGGATTCTTGCTTCCTAAAGTAGCCAGTTGAGAGATTTCGGATCAGGGGTGATATTTATTTTTGCGCTGATGATGAGCCTAGCAGCATAGTCGAGCGAAGCTCTCAGAGGAGCGAGTATGAATCTGGGCAGTCCAGAGAAGGTTACACTTCCATAGCATAGCCTGGGAATCACTAGAGCTTGCACTGCATGCTTGAAGTTTTTGGGGGAGGTAGGGTTTTCATTTTCTAAGAATGTTCATTTGGTGATTCGCTTCTTTGGCAGTGGCGCTGATGGGTTTTCGCATGTTGAGGTTCTTCACAAGAGTTAATCCCAAAGATCTTGCATAGTCAATGACTTGTAGGATGCAGTTGATTACAGTTAGATTTTTCAGCCAGTATTCATTGGTGGGTGACTGATAAGGAGGGGTGATTAGTGGGAATTCATTTTTTGGAGTATTTATTTTAAGGTGATTGGATGCCAGCAAATTTTGAGTTTTCTGAGGGTTTTGCTGAAGGAACTGAAGTCTTCTTGGGTGGAGACTTTTAAGTATAGTTTAGTTGAGTATTGTGAGTGGACATGTGATAGAGGGTGTTGGATGAACACAATCCTTGCCTAAGAGGTTCCATGAACAGGTTGAAGAGAGTGGGGTAAAGTGAGGAGCCCTGTAGGACCCCTAATGTGACCTGCGTGGTCTGCGGTAGTGAGTGATTAATCTTGACTCTGAGACCTATTATGGAGTTAGGAGGTGAACCAGTTAACCCCTTCACTGTGTAATTCCCCCGCTGTGCTGGGGGGGGGGGGGGCGCGCACAGCTCCCCCATGCTCATGACGAGCTCAGCTCGTCATGAGCTACAGTGCTCCTGTGCTCATAATGAGCTGAGCTCGTCACAGGTGCATTGGCTCCCGTGGAACGCTCCGCACAGCAGGGGAATTCTCCCCGCACCTGAGCGTTCCACGGCTCATGGCGAGCTGAGCTCGTCATGAGCACCGAAGCACCTTGCCTCATGACGAGCTCAGCTCGTCATGAGCATGGAAAAGGTTAAGGACTGATCTTGAAAGCCCTGCACGGTGTTCCAAAAGGTCTTGAAGGTTGTCATGCTTAACCTTATCAAATGTTGACTATAGGTCAAGGAACATTAAAAGACAGGATTGGTTCTCATCCAGCATTTTTAGGGCATCATCCACGTCATAGCCAATTTGGTGCTGTGCCCTGTGTGCACACAAGATTGAAATTGGTCCAATAGTCTGAATTGATCGATGTGGTTACAGAGTTGGATGTGAACACATTTTTCCAGGAGCTGTGCCAAGGTAGGAATATTGGAGATAGGACGGAAGCGAGAGCGATTGTTTGTCGCACATCACATCTGGCCAGACAGCCAGTCTCAGGTATATTATGTGTTGCTTTTAATTCAAAAGCACCTGGCTCATATTATAGTGATTATCACATCACGTTACTCTACGGATGCTGCTATCATTATCTCCTTTTTCCAATTGAATCTGGAAGGCCGAATGATATGACTCGTATCATGGATATGTATCTCTAAATATGGACGAGATTTCCGTTTATATGGTGTGGAGCTATTTTTGCATAGTAATTACCGACTTCCTCTTGTCCACTACGAATCGTGAATGCCCTGAGAAGTCCTGCTCGACAGGACGAAACGCGTTGGCTGTTGCTTTTTAAGAATAACATTTAAAAAGAAGATACTTTTCTAACTCTAAGCCTATTGGATTAAAACTACATGTAACAACCGGTTCTCTTTGAGTGGTGCAGTCCTCATTTAGTTTGTCGATAGGACAGAAGAGGTTTACGTCAGTTTGATCTGCTTTAGGTTTTTTTAGGATGGGGCAAACCTGACTGGACTGTAGGCAGTGGAGGATAGTGCCTTGAAGGAGGGATGTTTTAACAATCTTGGTCTAAAGTGGGAAATATGATCTCCTTGAAGTTAGGTGGTAGAAGGTCATTAAAGTGGTTTGAGCATTGTTAGAATATTATGAATGGTTTTTCCTCAAAGGTTTCAAAAGAGTTCCATGAGGCGTTGTTTTTGGGGAAGTGCCCCATGGGTCAAAAAGGAACAGTAGACCGGAAGGTAGAGAGGATGGTTTGAGGAAATTGTACCTCAATAGAATGCAGATCATTTATCAAGCTCTCTGTCTTCTGGAGAAAGGAGGAGGCAAAATCCTCAGTTTGAAAGAGGAATAGGTCCAGCAAAGGACAGGACGAGTGCGTAGTTCGATTGGGCTTTTATGAGTTCAAAAAGATTTTTTTGGGTACAGTTGTTAGCTTCATCCAACAGGTTTCTGAAACTATTTGCTTTCGAGGATCTGTTGATTTTGTTGTAACTATTCCTCAGTGATCTAAAGTACTTGAGGTGTTCAAGGTATGGAGCTGGTCTCCACTGATGTTCAGCTAACCTCAAGTTGCGATTTTCTGTATTGAGGGTACCATCATACCATGGTTTGGAATCTTTTGCGGACACTATTTTAAGTTATAGTGGAATAACTGCATCAAGGACAGTCACCATGGCACAAGTGCAATGATTTTTAAGCTCAAGGACATCTAAAACCTCTCCAGGAGGAGGCAGGATGCTGTGGCTAAGAGAGGTTACTTTATTACGGTTGATGTTGCACATGCTCCTTTTCCAGAGTCTCGCTTTCCTTGGTTGAGCTGTGTTAGTTGAATGTATGATTAAACAACTACCTCTTAAATATCGAATTCCTAAACCACGAAGGCTAAATACCGACCAAAGCCAAACAACTGTGTACCGAACCACGACTTACTGAACCACGAAAATGCATCTATTGACATATCCCCTTTGATGCGCGCGGTTAAGCGGTGATACTCCGAATCTACCACTACGTTCAAAACAACACATTTTTGGAATAAAAAAATGCAATTAATTTAAACAACACTTCTTTAAAAAAAATTATCTTGTGCCTCTACTGTTCCAGACTGTCCCAGGGACTCACGCTGAAGCAATGTATTGCTGCAAATCAGCCCATTTCAAAGAAAGCTCTTAATAAAGTAATGCTTTTGCCACGACTATTAGTAATTGTGTTGCCTCTTTCCGAAAATCCTTATCTTGGAAATTAGGTCATCACTTCTGCTGGTCACTTATGTTATGTTATACTTTATTTTTATAGCGCACGGCTACTCCAACGGAGTGTCCCAGCGCTTTGATTTGGCAGCTCAAAAAAAAAAGGAACATAGCAGAAGAGAGACTTTCAGACCAACACAATAATATAACTAAAGAGTAAAAAGCCAAGTTTTAAAAATGTTCCTAAAGGACAACAGATTCGAAGTGCTGCGTAGAGCCAGTGGCAAAGTATTCCAGAGCTGGGGCGCCCTCACACTAAAGGAGCGCCCCCCCACACGGGCCTTCCTAACCCGGGGGACCACCGCAAGGGACAGAGACTCCGAACGAAGAGCTCTAGTTGGGCGATAAAAAGCGAGCCTGCGCTGAAGGTATTTTGCTCCCGAGCCGAGGAGCGCCTTATGGGCCAGCGTCAGCGCCTTAAAAACTATCCGCTGTCGGATAGGCAGCCAGTGAAGTGACTGTAGCAGGCCGGACACTCTAGCTCGCCTGCGGAGGCCAAAGATGGCACGCGCCGCAGAATTCTGCACGACCTGAAGCCGCTGCACAAGATAATCTGGGAGACCCAAATAAAGAAAGTTGGCATAATCTAATCTTGAGCCAATCAGTGCTTGCACCGTGATCTTCCTATGCCCTTCAGCGAGCAAAGGGAGGAACTTACGTAGCATCTTAAAGATGCCGAAACAAGTGCCCATGAGGCCCAGGATCTGAGATCTCATTGTCAGATTGTTATCGATCTTAACACCCAGGTTTTTTGCCACCTGGGATGCCTGAGCTGGAGGAAACATATCGTTCGGCCACCATGCCTGCCAATCCGGGTCTAAGGTACAGCCAAAGAACAGCACCTCCGACTTGTCGGAGGTGCATTTAAGGCTGTTCTGCTGAAACCAATTGAAGACCGCACCGAGACAGTCCCGAATGCTGTCTCCATCAAAGTCCTCCCCTTTCCTACACGTGAAGAGAAGCTGGGTGTCATCGGTGTAGGCAACGATCTGGGCCCGAAAGACTCCGCCAGTGCCGCCAGAGCGGTCATAAAGATGTTAAAAAGAGTCAGGCTCAACACAGAACCCTGCGGAACTCCGACTCCCAAAGGCGGCATCTCAGCGGAGCTGGGGGGGACCCAGACCATTTGTCGACGGCCCGCTAGAAAAGATGTAAACCAGCTGAACACCGTCCCCCTCAGACCAATGTTATAAAGTCTGGCGAGGAGCCCCTCATGGGGGACGGTGTCATAAGCCGCCGACAGATCGAGCATGACAAGCATGGCTTTACCTCCAGAGTCCAGAACCTCCTTGATGGCCTTAGACACTTCTAAAAGCGCAGTCTCGGTGCTCACATTGGGCCGAAAGCCAGATTGTGAAGGGTGCAGCAAATTATTCGTCTCCAGAAAAGCGGATAGCACGCTATGTACGTGCTTTTCCGTAATTTTTGATACCGCTGGAAGAAGCGAGATAGGCCTGTAATTAGCCAACACCTCGGAGTCAGAACCCAGCTTTTTGAGGAGGGGGATCACCATAGCCTGCTTCCAGGCCTGTGGAACCATCCCCTCCCTCAAGGAGCAGTTCAAGAGTGGGTTAATCAGCGGGTTTACCACCTCCGCCATCCTTGCCAAAAATCTGGCTGGACAAGGGTCTAACGGTGACCCAGATTTGAGATTAGTCAAAAGTGCCAGAGAAGTGGCAGGGGAGATAGGCGGGAAGACACACAAGGCAGAGTCCGGGGTGGGAGATGGAACTATCCCATCCCCACTGCTGGGCTGAACTTCAACTGACCTCCCCTGAAAGGAGTCCTGGATCAATCTGATCTTGTCTGTAAAAGATTTTGCGAGGTCGCAGGCCCATGACTCAGAGGGAGCAGTTTGAGAAGGGTTAGATCTAGGAGTTATGAACTCCCTCACAACAGTGAAAATCTCCTTACAGAAGTAAGAGGCTGCCTCAATCCTCCTAGATAAATAATCCTTTTTCTCGCAAAGAATATCACGATGATAGGCCTTAATTGCAGTCCTGTACGCAAGTTTGGCCATCAGGTCATACTGGAAACGCCAGGCCCTCTCCGCCACCTTACACTGGCGGCGGGAGGCAAGCAATGCTTCCGTAAACCACGGAGCCGAGACTCGCTTAGAGGTAGCCCGAGACGCCAACACAGGGGCTAGGTCGTTCAGCCTATCAGTCAACCACAGCTGTAAGGAGTCTACATCCTGCTCCAAGTCACCTGAAGGGGGACACGAATGGTCCCGAAAGGCTTGAGCTAGCATCTCAGGAGTCACACGATGGAGTGCTCTGGAAACAGGTCTCTGTGTTCTAGGCTCAGTGCTGAACAGTTTCTCCCTGCCCCGTATGCAGAACCTAGCCAGCCTATGGTCGGACCAGAGCACCGGGACTAGCTCTATGTCCTCAAGTGTGGCCGTGGAAAAGACCTGATCCAGTGTGTGACCCTTGTCATGTGTGGGGCCAGAAAGAAAAGGCACCAGACCAAGGGGGGCCGTGATGTCAAATAGCTTATTCACATCTGGATCCACGCCCTCATCCATATGGAAGTTAAAATCTCCCGCCAACACACAGTGCTCCGCCCTCAACGCCAGGCCTGCCACAACTGCATGAAGATCATCAAAGAAAGATCCCGTCGGACCAGGGGGTCTGTATACCAGCAACCCTGTAAGGGCTTGATGGGAAGCCAGAGTGATGGAAAAAGCCAAAGACTCAGAGCCAATGATGGTTTCAGTCGGGATGATAGAGCAAGCAGCCCGCTTATTCACGACAATTTTTTGAAAACAGACTTTATTGACAGACTGCACACATTTCGCAGGGCTCTGCACACCAGAGACATCTGCGGGTCAGAAATATGACATCTACTGAAATGCAATGGACTTTTCTTTTTTTTAGAACAAAACCAGCTAATATAAACAAAGCAACACTGAACAAGCCCGCCCCCCTCCCCACCACCCCTCCCCTCCCAACTCCCCCCACCCCTGCTCCCACCCACCCCACCCCCGAGTCGCACCAGTTCCGCCTCAAGTCTCCTACACATAACACACCTAGATGACTGCACATGCATACCCGCTATCAAGGCCCACTCATCACACCCCCGGGAGGTTTTCCAGTTCCACCGGAGGCTCAAGCCACAGGCCCCTAAACTCAGCCCAGCGTTTTCAGATTTTATAATGCTTTCGTGGGCATCCTCGGGCTACAAAAATCAGCTGCTCCAGCCCCATACAAAAATCTAACCCCTTTTTCCATGCAGCCACAGAAGGGGCCCGCGGGTCTTTCCACGCTCTGGCCACGTCTCATTTTGCCAATGTGAGGCCCAGCAGCAGCAAATGCCTCTTGTAGACGTTGCCACCCACCCCTTCCATCACATGCAGTAAAACTAATTGCGGCATACGAGGGAGCTCCCACCCCAATACCTCAGACAAACAGGCCAGTACCACACTCCAGAACCGATCAAGGGAACCACAACTCCACACTGTATGTATAAACGCCCCCTCCTCCCCACCACATCGAAGACAGTCCGGAGAGGCAATCGTTCCCGCCCTCCATAGCCGCATCCTGGTGAAGTAAACTCTATGTAAGTATTTAAATTGGATGAGACGCAGGAGCATTGCTATGGCTGCACCCCTGAGGACTGCCAGTGCCTCTCTCCAATCTTCCTCCTCCAATTCTCCCACGTCCTCCTCCCAAGTCTCCCAGAGCTTCTGCAGTGTGGGGGAACAATGTGTGACTAGTGACTGGTATATGCGTGATATCTTCTTAGTCTCCAAATCCCACATAAACACCTTCGCTTCCAGAGGGCTAAACTCAGGGAGGGACTCCAGACCATCTAAGCTGGGGGTCAGTGCATGACGGAACTGAAGGTATCTAAAAAACTGAGAGCGGGGCATACTAAATTCCTTTCAAAGATCCTGAAAGGACTTAAGCGTCGTACCAGATAATATATACCCTAAGGTCACGATGCCAATGCTATCCCATCTCCGGAAGCCCTGTAGCGTCGCGAGCCCAGGTAGCAGCCCATTGTGCCACAGGGGGGTTTCACCAGTCCGAGTATTCCACCATCCCATACGGCACAGAGCCTGCCTCCAAATTTGAAACACTACCTCCGCAACGGTGTTGTATAAAGAATGGTGTGCAGCGTATGAGACCCCATAAGATAGCGCTCCAGAGCGTACGCCGGGTCCTCCCTGTCTCCATACCGCCACTCTTTCAAGACTAGGAGTTAAGAGGCCTGATAATAGGAGAGGATGTCGGAAGTCGCCAATCCCTCACAATATGTAGATAGAAAGCAGGTGCGCGGCGCCACACGTACAGCGCCCCCTTCCCAAAGAAACTGCCCCAGTACAAAGTTTACCTGCAGAAACCATTTGAGCGGGATGGAATATGGGTGGTTTTGCAGTTGGTATAACAGCCGGGGTAGAGCCACCATTTTAAAAATGTCCGACCTGCCATAAATCGTCAGTGGCATACGGGAACAAGTCCTGAGATCCGCCCGCACCGGGTCCCATACCGGCGCTAAATTACGCTCCCAGGAGACTGTGGGTACCTGAGACAGAAACACCCCCAAATATTTAATGCCCCCCACTGCCACTTGGAGTGTAGATGCCCAATCCCCCACTCCTGAAAGCTCCCCCAACACTCATAGGGTGGACTTGCGAGGGTTCATATACAGCCCGATGTTTCTCTGAATATTTGCATAATTTTCAGGAGACGCGGCCCAGACCTGTTAAGATCTGTAAGGAAGAACAGGACATTGTCCGCATATAGCGCAATCCCGTCGGATGGTCCCTGTGCCCACTCAAACCCTCGTAATTGCGCATCAATGCGCACCCACGCCGCCAGCGGCTCCATAGCCAGGGCAAAAAGGTATGTCAAGAGAGGGCAGCCCTGCCGGGTGCCACGCCTGATATGAAATATGGATGAGATGGCCCCTGCCACTCATACCAAAGCCGTCAGGTCTTTGTATAGAAGCTGCAAATAGGATAGGAGGCGGGGCCCAAGGTTAAGACGGGGCAGGAGCGTGAACAGATAGACCCAGCTCAACTAATCGAATGCCCTGTCCATATCTGCCAGGAGAAGCGCAGCCTGCACCCCTGTACGCCGAACCGCCGCCAACGCCATATGCGCACGCCGGATGTTGTGCCTGGTCGCCCTAAAGGGCATAAAGCTGGCCTGATCCTTGTGGATAAGCGCTGAGATATGAGGTAGAAGCTGGTTTGCTAACGCTTTGGCCTCCGCGTTCAAGAGGCATATTGGGCAGTAGGAAGCGTGATGCTCTGGGGGCCGGCCCGGCTTGTGGAACACCACCACTTCAGCATGTCTCCAATCCGAGGGGAGGCTACCCTGTTCTCTGGCCTCTTTCAACGCCGCTCTATAATGCGATCCCAGCAGTAGGTGATATTTCTTGAAGAATTCACTGGGGAACCCATTTGGTCCGGGAGCCTTCCCCGGGTTGAGCTCACCCAGGGCCGTACCCAGCTCCTCATCTGTCAGCGGGAGCTCTAAACGGTCTTGCACCTCATCAGACACCGCTCGAGGCGGCAGATCGGCTATAAACTTGTCCACCTCATCCTCATGTAGGTATACAGATCTGCATAATATGCGGCGAAGCTCTCTGCCAGCTCCCTTGGGTCCGTAATCAAGGCACCCGCTCCGTCCAGTTTCCCTGGCAAGGTCTGTGCCTGAAAGGCGGCCTGACACAGCTGGTGCAACATCGTACCTGATTTGTCCCCCCACTGATATATCCTGCTGCGTGTCGCTTGCCATATCTGCCGCGCCTCCTCTATCAGAAGAGATGCATAGGACTGCTGCGCCAGGAGCAGCTGCTCCACCGCTTGACCCTCACCCTTGGCGTGGCCCCGACGTTCCAGCGCTTCAATCTCAGACTCGGCCCGCACCAATTCCGCCTTGTGCCTCTTCCGGGCAGCAGCACACCAGGCTATATCTACCCCCTGTAGCGTGGGCTTTAGGGCTTCCCAAAGCGTCCCGGCACTGGCGACGGACCCCACGTTCTCGACCAGGTATTCAGCAATTGCCTCGCCCATATGTTTCCAATAGTCCTCCTGCTGCATGTGCTTGCTACCTTTCATCAAATCCATCACATAATGCTACCTTCCAGATGCATGTTCTTTAAGTAAGTATCTATCAAGCTACTCGCTCATCAACATTTTAAGTCAAAGCACATCCAAACTTGCCCACCAGCCCTTGTTGTCTGCTTCTCTGCTGGCTAAATTTTCACCCAAACGAACTCCACTTTTTCCTGTGACAAACCCATAAATTGATCATCCCCATCATTATGCTTTAACTTTGCTTGTAACATTCACTCCTCAATAGTTACATCGTCTAGCTCTTATTTGTACATCCCCCGTGCCCACTGCACACTTCCTCCACACTCCTCTGCCACACTTTGCTCAGCTAGCCTGTGTCATGGATCCACAAAGAACAACCAACAGCTCTCTGGAGTCAGCTGGACTTTCTGCTTATAACATTTCCTACCCCCTGAAAAAGCAGCCAAATGCCTAAAACACAGACTCCTCAATTCTTATCCAGAAACTCTGGTCTCTGACCCCTATTTTTGTACAAATAAAGAAGCTATAATTAGTGACCTAATTATTTACACAAAAAACAGGCACAATAGAGAAAAGCCCTCCTCTCTCTACTAGTGAGCGCCACGAAACCAAAAATTGCCCCATGGTCTCAAACTGCCCGTATTCCCTTCTGCATCATGCAGAGCAGCTGTCACCATCACCATCTACAACATGGGTATTTTCCTCATCCAGTCATCAGATCACCACCTGAAATTATTTGAGGAATGTTTCCCTCTTATCAAGAAAACGGTTTTGAGGTTTGATTCCTTCTAAGTTCCACCTAACGCTGTAGTCATCACTAATTCACCTACTTGAACCGAGGGGATAGAAATCCCTGCCCACCACACTAGATTGCAGCCTCACCCCACAGCTAGTGCTAATATTTCAGATTTAGTTAAGCAAGTTACCAACTCCCTTGCCCGGACTACACAGCTTACCTCCGTCCTGGCTCATCCACTGCCTACCCTGAATGCTGATCCCCCAACAATATTTAATAGGACACCATTAGCAATCCTGCTCACTGATCTACTGGGTTCTTCCCTCTAACTTAATTCTTACTTCTACCCCCAGCCCACTTTCCCCTATGCTCTCTTCCCCTATACTTCAGCTCTCGTTTCCCAACGACCCTATACTCTCTCCCCAATACATCAGGACCCTATCCCCAATGAAATCATCACCACTTGACCTCCTTTCCACCTCCTCAAGACCTGACTACCCGCCCCATTCCTTATTACATCCAGACTGGATGTGATTACAAAAATCCTGCCAGAGCTCAAAGTGAACTTACATATATTTACTCATTCACATCACCACAGAGATGGCTGCATTCAGTGTTTTATTAAGGACCATAGAACAAAGAAACTCACCACTGACCAATCCTTTAACTGCCCTGCCATATCTCCAAAACCCATCCCTTCTAAACTGACTTTCCCTACCACAACTTCTATGCAATAGAGCTGGAGAACTGAAACCTATCCCAATGAGCTCACTTGACCGATCAGACAGAATGTCTCTTTATCCGACAATGATATCCAAATCCTCCTCTTGTCATATAACCCTGCACTCCCAGATTTAACGGACAATCAGGGTATAATCCATCCTATCCCAACAAACCCACGTAGAGCTTCTGGGCTCAACCATAGAGAGGTCAACAAGCACAATCTCAGGCGAATTACCCTCACACACTACATCCCAGAACACCGTAAACCCAAATCGAAATGCATGTTAAAACATGTGGGAGATATTGCAGCCCTTATTCTCACACATGATCTTGGCCTGCTAATCCTGGCTCCTATACTCCTATCCTTGACATACTAGTCCCTCTTAACTATGTAATTACTAGATTTGATAGACCCAGAAGACCAAGTGGAGGTATTGCCTACATACACAACATCAACCTATCAGTTAAACATGCACAAGCCCTGGTTCTATCCACTTGCAAATACCTTTGCCTCAACATTTCTTGCAATAACAGACCCTTATGCAAACTAAACATGATCTACCACCCCCCAGTAGACAATCTAGGTTTAATAGAACAAATTATGGAACGGACTGTAACTAACGTTGGCCAACATTGTGGGAAAATCTTCCTCCAAGACTTCAACCTCCACTGCAACGAGCTGAACGATCATGCAATTAACAATTTTAAAACCTCCCTGTCTGACCTTAACCTGACCCAATTTTGTGACAGACCCACATACAACAAAGGATCAAATTTAGAGCTTATCATCGCTAAGCCCAAAGCAATTAAACTTGAATCTATCCACCCCTGGATTGGTCCGATCACCTATGCATCACATTCTTCATCAGGGAAGTGGTGATAACTAACACCGGAAACAACCTTAATAACGAATTTCTAACAACAAGTGAGCTGTACAACGAATCCTAAACAACGGCCTGAACCACGACCTCCTTAATCAATACTTCATTTAAAAAGAATTTTCAGAGGTAAGTATTTATAAGTACAGAAATATGGTAAATGGTTTCAACAGATCATATTAGTATGATTGGTCTAATTAAAGAATGAAAACAATATCATGCTTACTAAAATATGAACAGCTTTATAAAAGCAAGCACGACAATTGACAATTAGTGATCCATCAGTATTTATTTAAAGTATGTGACAAGGGTAGGAGGCTAAAAAGTATGTCGAGTTTCATGACCTTGAGTTTAAATCCACTACCTACTGCAAAAACTGAAACTGGGCTAATTAAAAGCAGACGTTTCTAGATGCAAATGAACAGTACTTGTACAGTAATTTTGGGAATACTGACATCTAGTGGCTAGATAAAAATATACACATGCGGGGCGTGGCTAGGCGAGCCAGCATGGCGGATGTGGCTTAGCTGAGCTCCGTCCAGCCCCTGATATATCCTTCAGGTATCCTGTCTTCCTCCACTCACCTGCAGCCTAGACGGGTGTCCCTACACCAGCAGCCTGTCGCGATGATCCGGCGACGATCTGGGCGGTCTGGAGTGGCCGGAGTTTGGAGCTGTGAACCCTGCGGAGTGGGGCCTGGTACTGCTGGACGAAGCTGGGATGTCGATTTTCACGTGTCCCGGAGGGCAGAGTGTTGGTGGTGCTGCGGTCTGCCTTTGGTTGGGCAGGTCCCCGAGGCAGCGGGACTCGTGGAAGGTGCCCGAGGTGCAAGTCACCCTCCTCCCTCCCCCCCCAATCCCCCCCCCCACCCCCCCACCCCCCCCCCCCCGGAGTTCCTGCTGGGTGGCGATATTTGCATGAGGTGTCTTCCCCCCCCATTCCACTTGGGGCTCCCGCGCGGTGAGGCCTAGTGCCGCGCGGTGGAGCCGGGAGGTCGAGTTTGGCGCAGCCTGGGAGTGGGCTTCTGACATTGAGCCTGCGTGCCCCCTTGGAGGGACTGTGTGGCGTTTCTCGCATAGTAGGGGTTCCTTGGCCCTGGCCTGCTGCAAGGTAGTGTCACGGTCCTGATAGTTCAGCTATTTGGCAATCACAGGCCGCGGGCGAGCCTCCTCTGGCGGCTTCTGCATGAGAGCTCTGTGAGCCCGTTCTACGCAAAGCATCTGATCTTGCAGCAGGCCAGGGCCAAGGAACCCCTACTATAAGAGAACTAACGCATCCTGATCTTTCCGGATTATACACGCTTAGTGCAACAGCAGCGACAGTCATTTACGGCCGCCAAGGCCCGTCTCCGGGATCTTAAGCTCCCGTACGCCTTGCTCTTCCCAGCCCGCCTGCGGGTGGTGTTCAAGTCCTGCACCCACTTCTTTGATACTCCAGAGAAGGTATTTAAATGGACTGACGAAACAGTGAAGGTGAGGGTGCACACTCCTCCTTCACTTAGGGCTTTTTTGGGGTGGGTCTGGGCAACATGGGCTGTTGGTTGAGGATCCATTGGCGTGGGTGGCCTCAGGTCCCTTGTTGGGGGCCGAGTGTCTCCATTGCTGCGACAGGTACTACAACGGTTTTGAGGTATGGGTTGGGGGGGTTTGTTCGTTCATGGGGGGGGGGGTCTTGTTTTGGTTGGGTATGAGTCGTACAGTCGCAAGAGGGTCTCCGCATTTGCTGTGTGCACACCTGCATGGCCCAGTGCACGGGGTATGGTTCTGGTCATTCCCTGATGGCGGAGTATGGAGATAAGGCTTTAGGGTCCCAAGGCTCTCTTCGTGTTCTCAGTTGGAATGTGCCGGGAGTCCTAGATAAGATCAAGAGGGGGGCAGTGCTACGGCAGGCGAAGAGGGCTAGAGCTGATGTATTAATGCTGCAAGAAATCCACCTGCTGGGTACCAAGGCTTTGTGTCTGCAGTGGTATGGTTACCAACAAGTCTTCCACGCAGGCTTTGCTAGGGGCTCTAGGGAGGTGGCCATATTAGTGCATCGTAGAATCCCCTATGTTCATTCAAAACAATGGGTTGATACACAGGGACGATACTGGTTTATTAAGGGTTTGGTCGGGGAGGAGACTTTGGTGTTGGGATGTGCGTATGCCCCGCCCCCCCTGCAATGGTCGCTGGTTGAGAAGTTGTTTGCTGAATGGGCAGATATCCCCGACGCGTTGGCGGTAGTGGGAGGGGATTGGAATGATGTTATGGATATGCTCAGAGATAGGTACAGGCCGGGGCGGCCTGGCTGTGGGTCACTCCACCAAATTGAATGATATGATTAGGGGCTTGGATTGGGTGGACACATGGCGGCACTTGCATGGCAATGGGCGGGAATACACATTTCTCTCAGCTGTCCACAAATCCTTTTCCAAAGTCAAAATGGCCGTGATAACAGAACACACCAGCTCCTTCAGCAAAAATCACCTAGAAGGGTGGAAGTCCTAGCTGGTTGCTTGCAAGAAGAACGAAGGTGGGAAGCTGAGGAAAACGGCTGAGTTAAGGAACTTAGTCTTGCAGGTGCAGGAGAGCAGGAAGGAAACAAGACGCAACCTAGGAAAAAGAGGAGCACCACACTTGTACTCTGTGTCGACGGTTCACACTCTGCTCCAGAAATAAAATTGTTCGGCCCATTAGGGGAAGCGAACATTGGCAGGTCAGGCACATTGTGACAACAACCACCACAGTTTACAGCTGCTTAGGTGGTGGGCAGACCAAGGTAGTCCCGAGGGGAGGCACAGGCATCTGGTCATGTTCTAAACGACTGGGTCGAAAGGCTCTCCACAGGGCTGGGTATCCCAAAGTAGTAGGAGGAAGCAAGTCACTCACCCTGGGAGACGCAGCAGTTATCTAGGTTGTGAAGCAGCCATCTCATCAGTGAAGCAGCCATCTCATCAGTGACAGCGCACAACATTACTTTGTGTGAGATAGCCATTCCATGCATGCTGCATTGGAGCTACCAGTAATCCACCCCTGGATTTTGATGTGACCCCATACTTACATAAGTACAGATTTACAAAGATTTTGTGTCTGATTTTGAACTTTTTTGGACCCAGCCCTGACTCGTTTTTGGTTATTACAAGGCCCCACAAATGTAGATCTGTGTGGTTTTGTAACAAAAAGTAACACAGCACACTGCACTGCCTTCTTTTACTTTGCGTCAGGTAGGTGTTCCATGGGTGGTGCATATGGATTCCGTATATCCACCCATGACGTTTGAAGCAAACCCATATTTTAAAAAAGTTGCGGACATGGTTTGCACCAAAATGGTGCAGGTGCCCGAGGATTGCGGAATGCAGAGAAATATATTTATTTTTCCTTGTTATTTCCCCTTTGTGTCTGTGCTACAATGTGCAGCACACACTCAAAGAGGAAAAAGCTTTCAAGCATAGTTTTCATGCAGGAAGGTATTGCTTCCTGCACAAATACTATCCTGGCCACAACACAGACACCAATGCACTATGCCGTGAGTGCCTGAGTTGGTCTTAGGTAGTCTAAAATGAGCTAGCGCATGGAGAGAGCTTGACTGTGCCTTTTCTTTGAAGATATGCTGCAGTTTCTGATCTTTTCCGGTGATACTTTGCTTGCTGCGTTGCGATGCAGCAATTCATTGCAAATATGCCCCTTAGTATCTGGTTTACAGCAAACCTGTACCCATAGATGTACTCTTTGAATGGTTGCGAATTTACTACTTTTTTGAATTTACAGATATTGGCAGTAGTAGGCTTGGGAAGCTACACTAGTCTCAAGTTTCCAGGCTTACTACTGGCAATCAAACACCCAAAATGTGCTGGGACAAACGCTTGCAAACAATCTAACCGCTGGCAATTCCTTTGGGTAGCATTCCAAACCATTGTTGTTCACCCGCTGTGCCACTCTGGACAGAGGGCCTAATTTACGATTTAGCAGACAGAGTAAAAGCAGATAGGGTGGCAGAGGACTGTACTGTCTTTACTCTGTCTCCCAAATTTGGAGACGCCCACCAGCCCAGTAGACATCTCTATACATTGGCAGAAATCATGGCTGTTCCTGTCAATGTAGGAAAAGTTTAATGGACGGCTGGCTATCAAACGTTTCCACAGTTTTTAGGTCTTGCCTACGCAGCGCGCATGCCCTGCTTAGGCAAAAGACCTCTAGCAATCGGTTAGGTTTTTCAGCCAAAAACATGCAAGCAATCCATTGCTTCCAATGGCAACAAGTGCACATCTGGCGATTCACTTGCCAGAGAGAGTGGCAGGCGCCATATGTTCTCAATTATCGCGGCGCCAGCTGCTCGCTCCCGCAAGTGAATCCCGCAGGCCCTCTCGTCTCTCCCCTCCCCCTGCTGCCACATGCGCTTGTGCTTGTTTTCTTTCTGAAGAGAACCAAAGCCTGCATTCTAATATTTATATACTTTATTTTAGCGTATGTGTGTCTGTAAGGTCACCTCAATGTAGCGCTGTCATCTAGCATCCCAAAGAGTTATCGGAAGTACACTAACACATCATACAGATTACATTTTTACCCGATTGTTCTGCTTCCGATGTCTGTATTGTGAAGCGAAACTCCCCTCTGCTGGTTAAAAGCAAAAGAAAAAACTATTTTACCCACTGCTCATATGTGTACAAATGCTGTAGACAGACGTTTATCACTTTTCAGTAGACTAAATACATCCTCTGTCAGCATAGAAACTGCATCATGTCACAATTGCCTTGTTTCTTTTGCACGCGTGTTGTATTCGTAGCGTAGCTTCATTGCATTTCTGTTCGTCCTGAACAGAGTGAAATACTCTGCACCTCCTCTGCCCTACCAACCATGCCCCGACCAACCTGTGGATGGGATTCAGTCTGTCCTGGATCTGGGATCCTGGCTTGCCTCGGGACCTCAGACTGTCGCGTGGCTGCTGTCTAACTCGCCTGTCGGACTTGTTTGTGCCCTTCGAAGGGAGCAGGTAATGGCTGCACTTAACATGGGGGGCATGCTTTTCTCACCATTAGCCCGCATTGACCCACGTGCATGTTTTCCGGCTCTCCAAAGAGCGATGGCGAGTGTGTGTGTGGCAGGGTGCGGCTACAGAATAGAAATAGGGGCGGCTTTCAAGGCCCTGAGAGGTTGCGCGCAGATCTATTTTCGATCCTTCACTGTAAGGGCTCATCTAGTTCAGAAGAACAGAGAAATAAATGTATTTTCCTGCATGGTTCGTACGGGATGGTGCCTCAAACCAACCCCACAGGGATGCCTATTATGTCAGAAAAGCGCCCCTTCCACCCCATCAGTGTGCCAGCATTATTGGCCAGGGCGGGACCTGGACTCACAAAAGCCTTTCAAGGAGGAAGGTTTGGGTTTGACCGCTCAAGGGCATTTCCCAGCATCTTTGTATTCCTGGTATCGTGCAAATAAATTCATTGACTGCCTTTATTGTGTACACTGCTATACAGGCGTCATGCGATTGGAGGAATGAAATAGCATCTGAGAACATGGGCGGAAAAAGAACAATTTAGGGGCAAAAGTTATGTTTCAGAAGCTGGTGTCCTCACAAGAGTTGTGCAAAAATGTTTTGCCTTCCACATCCCTCCACCCCTGTGTCCACTGTTCGTGGTAGGAGCCCAACCACCCATTCATTACATTGATCCCTAGGAGGTACTTCACAATTACTAACACAGCCCCTGCAGTGATCCTTAGTGTGTGGGGTGAGCCTCCACCCGGGTGTGACCTCACTCACAGGGACTAGACCTCATTCGGGTCACAGACTACAGAGAAGGAGCGGCGGGTATCTGCTCACCCCTCTTACAATGCCTCAGGTCGCCCCAAACACAACCAATTTCTGATGGGTGTGTCGATTCAATTACACACACAGGGGGTGACTAATTTGCCTCTTTAGACACATCTTTCATCACTCAATAGTTCCCTGTGTATGATTTTATAGCTTTGCTTAGCACTTTTAATCATTTTTATGGCAGCAGTGCGCTGTCTTCATGTTGGCACTCCACACAATACCACTCAGTGCCACATAATTATATGCTACATAATTACACTGCACTCAATGCAACAAACACTCCAAATAATACCACTCAGTGCCACATAATTAAACTCTACTGAATACAACATACACTCCCCATAATTCCACTCAGTGTCACATAATTAAACGCCACATAATTACACTCTACTCAATGCAACATAAATACACTTCACATAATACCACTCAGTACCACATAGTCACGTCACAATTACACTCTATTCAATGCAACATAAATACACTCCACGTAATACCACTCAGTGCCACATAATTACACACTACATAATTACACTCAACGCAACATAAATACACTCCACATATTACCACTCAGTGCCACATAATTAGATGCGGCATATTTAAACTCTACTCAATGCAACATAAATAGACTCAACATAATACCACTCAGTACCACGTAATTACACGTCACATAATTACACTCTATTCAATGAAACAAATACACTCCACATAATACCACTGTGGCACATAATCTGACGCCACATAATTACACTCTACTCAATGCAACATAAGTACACTCCACACAATACCGCTCAGTGCGACACAGTTGCACGCCACATAATTATACTCTACTCAATGCAACATAAATACACTCCACACAATACCACTTAGTGCCACATAATTGCACGCCACTCAATGCAACAGAAATACTCGCCACATAAATGCACTCTATACCACATACCACCAATCAACATAAATGCACTCCACACCATGACACAATTTCACTAAGCATAATTTCACTCAACACCTCAGTTCCAGGCCACACAATTCAACTCCACAGATTTCCAATACACACCAAACAACATATTTCAACTCCACAATCCTCAATGTACCTCCAATCCACACCATATAATGTCACGACCTGAGCACCAAACATCATTTACCACCACCATTTTGTATCAGCGCACCACCTAAGCATCACATCAGTCTGCCCTTGGAATCTGGCATCTGTTGATTCTCCCCTAGTGTCCGTCTGCTGCTCGTGTTGTAATTAAATTACTGTTTTCAACCTCCACTACCCCGTTATTTATGTCCTGCTCCCCTATAACAAAAAAAATTATAACAAACAAGCACGAGAACAGGCAGGAAGAAGTTGCCAGCAGTACAAATACAAAAAAACTAGAAGACATTTTTTATGTTAAAATCTTTTTCTAATCAGGTTTTTCAGTTGTATATAATGTCGTCTTCGTTTGTATAAAGGTAACAAAAATGCTCAACACTTTTTCTTATAACTTTTCAACATAATGCACAGCAGCCACAATGCTCTACAACATAGCTAAAAGTTCTGGCTAAACACACAAGGTCGCAAAGGCGAGACCTATTGGCTATGCCAATGCTTGTTTATTTTTCAACAGCACACTCCAAAAGTGGAAGCTTATTTTTGATGAATGAAGAAACACTAATAACTCCCACACCGGTTTTCTCTCATGGTGTGAAGGTCCTTTTGCTCTTTTTTACTGTCCCCCGTCACCAGGATATACCTGTTGGTGACAGACAGTCAACAGAAAAGCTGCCCTCTCTAAGTAGGGTGGGCGATCGGATTGCTCACTTCAGTTGGCACCTACTCTTTCAGGCTATCAAAGGAAGGTTTACACTGGCAGAATAAAATTAGCTCTGGCAGCGTAAAGCTTGCGTTCCACCCTCAAAAGCGGGCTCGGGTTTGACAGACCTGGTACTTCGTTGCCATTGCAACAGAGTACCTACACATCAAACTCTAAATCAGCCCTAGAGGCCCACAAAATGCAAATCAATACTGTTCGGGTGTATGTCATTACAACGCTTAGTAATACCACGCATGACATTACAACGCAGGTATTACTACGCTATGTGAATGACAACAACATGCCATTGCATCGCATACTTTTATCACGAGTATGCCTTTGCCACTCATGCCATTACAACGCAAAGGCATGCGTGGTAAAGCTATACTCGTAGTTAAAGTTTGCAAGGTAAGTGACATCCCTACCCCTACACCTACACAACACACTACTCCCACCCCTACACTACCCCTAACCCAAAAAACCTCGACCCTACCCACACTACTCCCACCCCTACACTACCCTAAACCCTAAAGCACTACTACACTACACTACAACACTACCCACACTACTCCAACCCTTACACTACCCTAAACCACTACAACACTACCCCCACCCCTACACTATCCTAAACCCTAAAACACTACTACACTACAACACTACCCACACTACTCCCACCCCTACACTACACTAAACCCTAAAACACTACTCACTACAACACTACCCACACTACTCCCACCTCTACACTACCCTAAACCCTAAAACAGTACTACACTACAACACTACCCACACTACTCCCACCCCTACACTACCCTAAACCCTAAAACAGTACTACACTACAGCACTACCCACACTACTCCCACCCCTACACAACCCTAACCCCTAAAACACTACAACACTACAACACCACACTACCCAAATACTACTATACTACACTAAAACCTAAAACACTACACTACACAAACACTACTACACTACCCTAAACCCCAAAACACTACTTCAATACCCTAAAACACTACACAAACACTACTATACTACACTAAACACTAAAACACTACACAACCATAAAACACTACACTACTCAAACACCACAACACTACCCTAAAACACAACACTACACAAACACTACTACACTACCCTAAAACACAACACTACCCTAAACCCTAAAACACTGCACTACACAAACACTACTACAGTACCCTAAAACACTACACTACCCTAAACCCTAAAACACTACACAAACACTACTACACTACCCTAAACCGTAAAACACTACACTACCCTAAACGCTAAAACACTACACTACAGAAACACTAGTATACTACACTAAAACCTAAATCACTACAACAGTACCCTAAACCGTAATACACTACACTAAACAAACACTACAAAAAAACACACTAAAACGTAAAAAAAAAAAAACCACAAACGTTAGAACACTACTTTTACACTACCCTAAATCCTACAAAAGTAACCCCCACCCCAAGCTCAAACCCTCTTACCTCTCTCCTCTCCAGCGTCGCCATCTCTGCTCCCGGTTCCTGCTTCCTCCTTCCTGCTTGGTGCACGTCGTTGTGAGGAAACAGCCTAAGTTTCCTCACAACGACTTGGATAGCCGCTGCCATTACAGATTACATTGCATGTGTTGTAAAAGCGCATGCGAATATAATGGTATGCGTGGTTTTTACAATAAGTTGTAACATCGCATGCGTTGTAATGCATGCGATGTAATGCATGCGATGTAATTGCAACGTGTGGTAGAAACCGCGTTGTAATGGCTGTTCCCCATACTGGCCTAGCTCCTCTTGAAACCTTGGTCACTTCACATATTCACCCTGTGACCCACTGTTTTTTTACTTGGGAAATTTGAGATTCACATCTCCTGAATCTCACTGACTAAGCTGCACCCCTGAAGCCGCCTAAGCAGGGGGGGTCGGGGGGGGGGGGGGGGGGGGAGTTGGGGCAGTTGGCTGAAGTGCAAAAAACAGCAGAGACTGAAACAGCAAGAAATCAGGGTGGCTGAATAGCCCTTTTCCTTTAGGGGAAACCAGGGCCGCGGCGGAGCAATTGTCAAGAGGACATGGTTACTTGATAGTGCAATACCAGTCCAAAAACGCCCTTCCACTAAGTGAGGACAGGACTGGCTGCTTCTGTGCTTCCCACCGACAGGATATTAAATGGCAGTTGGCCATGGGGGCTAAGCTGGAACAATATGTTGTTTGGGCATATCAATGTGAAGAGTAGTTGAAAGCCGGAGACAGACACAGGGGAGTGGAGGGTTCTGCCTGCCTGGGCCTGGAGTACTGTTCATTTGCCATGTTCCCAGTCACCCTGGAGCATCTGCGGCAATGATTGCAAGAATAGCTATACCGGCATCTTGAGGAAGGTGATGGATTTAGCTAGAGCCTGGTGACTGTGGGAATGGGTAAGTGGTCACAGGCACATACATTTGACTATGTAGGCCCCTCAGACTGTAACGAAAATGCAGTCTCCGCAACAACGATCAGCTTCAACTGTCAAACTTCCCGTGTCATAGTCAACTCCTCAACATTCTAGGTTCCTTACTGTCATTCTGGCACTGGTCAAAAGGTAACCAGGACCAGAACGACAGCAAGGAATATTACAGATATTTACAGACCTACGGCCTCTCACAGACCCTAGTGGCCAGCACACTAGCTCTGATTGAAGTCCCTGCCTCCGACCCTCTACCGGAGGACCAGCCACCATATTTTGACATCTCTGCCTGCCTGGTGGGGACTTCATTGTTAACAGTGCATCAACTAGTGATGCAGGTGTAGTATAGACAGCGTTCTGAGCGAGCACTATTTTTAAAAAAATACTTTTCTGTATTACTTCAGTAAAACAAAAAAGCAATGGCCATTGTGTACAGTGAATTTTGTTGCTGCATGTTGGAGCCATTACTGTTTTTTCTTGCTAAGTCGGCCATGCTGACATGGCAGACCCGGTAAGGAAAATGTCTGATGACCGCCTCACTCTAAATAGGGCAGGCGACTGTCACTGTGACCTGGCAGCCCAATGGTGGACACTCAATCCAGTAAAGAGTTTCTGGACTGCTGTGGCTCCACCGTCAGAAGCTCTCTGCTTCCTCCAGCAGTAAGTAAAGCAAAGGGAAAAATACAAGATTTAAAAAACGTCACATGTACCAAATATAAATGAGGCTTTTCATTTTTCTGCTGGGACTGATTCTATATAGCTCATTATACCCAACTACAGAGGGTTGACTGTTCAGCTATGCAATAGTGTTCGAGGCATGTGGGCTGCTGAATTCATATCTGTGCATAGATCGCCGCCTAGTGTTGGGTCCGGATGATTGCACATTGTTGTCCTGGAAGAGTCTTCGAAGTATCACGAGATAGGTGGCTCCTCCCCTGGACTACAGTGCGCATGGGCATCGCCTCCATCCCCAGATTGTTTTTTTCCGCCATTGGGTTCGGATGTGTTTCGGTTCCCTCTGTCGGAATCGATAATAGTTTAAAGTTTCTAACTTGAGACCAAAAGGTCTTTAGGCTTGGCGTCGGTATCGTTTTGCGTTCGGGTTTGAGTATTCTTCAGCTCCGAACTCTTGCTGCCCTTCCGCGTGCTGTCGGCGCGGACGGGCCTACACGACGCTCCAGACATGGAACGAACACCGTTCAAGAGGTGTCCGGTGTGCACCTCCAAGTATTCACACCTCGACGTGCACCCAGTGTGCAACAAATGTCTGTCGCCGGACCATGACGAGACCAGGTGTATGGCCTGTTCAAAGTTCCGGTGTAAGAAGACCCTTAAGCTTCGTCGGGCCGCTAGGCTCCAGGCCCAGTTATCAGCGCCCCCGCCAGACAACATCTTCGAAGAAGGCGTTGGAGACGACAATGTTTTTCAAGTTTCGGACTCTAGCCCGGCGTCGGAAGAGGAAAACTACGACGCGGGAGAAGAAGAGTTTGACGAAGTCGTCGATGAGGTAGGGGATGACGATGGGGCCATTGCCACCGTGGAGGATAGCTCAGAGGAGGAGCATCCTCGGACTGACTCAGGGATCAACCCCCATTATACGGCCCAGGTCGAGGGATCGCCTTCGGGCCTTACCCAAGACCTTGTTACTTGTCCCACAGCCTCGCCTACGGGCCCGGCCACGGACATTTCTGATGTGCCACTCCCGTTGAAGAAAACGAAAGTGAAGCCATCGGGGTCCACTCCACCGGTTTTGAAACCGAAAGTGAAAGTCGCTCTGGTGGGACTGAAGGCTCCAGAGGCCTCGAAGTCAAAGAAATTCAAGATGGCCGACAGCAAGAGCCACGCCAAGATGGCCGACCCGAAGACCCCGGTGTCGAAGCCGAAGGTGAAGACGACCGACGCGGCCGCGTCGGCGCCGAAAGTGGTCGAGGTCGATGACCCGAAGAAGGCTCCCAAAAAGCGTCAGGGCAGCGCCGAAGCTCTAGCCGTGCCAGCTCCGGACGTCCAGGCCAAGGAGGGTGATGCGTCGGCTCCGAAGACATTGCATTTCGCCGACCCAATTTCGGACTCGGGGAAATCGCTTGGCCAGGTCCAGCCCTCTCCGGCCTTGGCCAAGAAGGTCGTCGAGTCCCTGCAAAGGATTCGGAAGGACGCTGAGGCTCCCGAACCGAACGATGTGGTGCCGAAGCCTACATCGAAGCCGGCAAAGGCGCAGACGCCTATCCGCTACACGCTGCCGCCGAAGACAACGCCGAAGGCTTTCGCTCCGAAGCATGGGGCAGGGGTGCCTCTGAAGACGGTGTCAACGCCCAAGGCGTCCTTGGTGGTGCCGAAGCATCGGCTCCAGCCGCTCGCAGATGAAGAACGTCGGGAGGTTATCATCGACGCCAACACCGGGAAGCTCTCTCTCCTCAAACGGAAAATCACCACGGAGCCGGTGTTGGAGCATTATCGTATTCCTCTCAAACACAAGAAGGACTCTGCGGGTACTTCTGCCCCTATTGAGCCTGCATCTCCACATAATTTGGAACTTTCACCAACGCATTCCAACGCTGGGGAAGGTGACGGAGATGAAGAGGACGAGTATAACTACCCAGCTTACTCGGATCCAGAGGAGGTACATGAACCTTGGTCTGCCGGAGGCGACCCTGAAGACCCTCAGTCGGGTCAAGAACCGCAGCTTTTTGCTGCCAAGACTTCTCCAACAGAGGACTCTGCAGCCTTCAACGCTCTGATTGAGAGGGCTGCAGCTAATCATGATGTTGACCTACATTCAGATCCTGTGGATATCGATTTTCTGTTTGACACTTTCTCTGTGGCTGAGAAGTCAGTCAAGACATTGCCAATGCTGAAGGGAGTGCTGAAACATGCGCCAGAGGTTTTCAAGGAACCCACTCGGGCGCGAGTGGTCAATCCTCGTATTGATAAAAAATACAAGGCAGCGCCCTCGGATCCAACATACATCAGAGGGCACTTGCCACTGGATTCTTTGGTGGTATCCAACGCACGTAAGCGGGCGAACTCGCAGACCACAGGTGACGCTCCTCCTCCAGACAAAGAGTCGAAGATATTTGAAGCCTCAGGGTAACGAATTGCTGCGCAGGCAGCTAATATTTGGCGCATTTCAAACACGCAGGCCCTACTTGCACGCTACGATAGGGCGCATTATGACACCCTAGAAACACTTCTGCAACTCTTGCCTGATCAGTACAAGGAGGCAGGGGAAATGTTGATTCAGGAGGGGAAGCTGATTACCAACGCTTCCATCAAATGTGCACTGGACGTGGCTGATACTGCCTCCAGGGCAATCAACACTAGCGTGTTGCTGAGGAGACATGCATGGCTTAGGATATCAGGCTTCAAACCAGATATACAGACGACCATCCTTAACCAAACAGTTAATCCTGACCACCTGTTTGGCCCTGAGGTGGATGCGATGCTGGAAAAAATGAAGAAAGACACGGACACTGCCAAGTCTATGGGGGCCCTCCAGTCTCAGCAGTTTCGGGGTGGTTCCTTTCGCCGCTCCAATAACAGAGGCACCTCAAGGGGTCAGGCATCACAGTCCACACAGTATTACAAGGCCAACACCCAGGCCTCATACACCAACAAGAGTAGAGGTGGTTACAGGGGCAACAACATCAAAGGCAGGGGGCGTGGAAACAACAGCTCCAGGTCCTCCACTGCCAACAAACAGTGACGCCTTGTCACTGCCCCCCGACCACGCAACACCGGTCGGGGGGAGACTCCAGCAGTTCCTGCCCGCGTGGAAATCCATCACCACGGACAGGTGGGTCAAGTCTCTTATCCAGTACGGTTACTGTCTGGAACTTACTTCCACTCCACCAAACATACCTCCAAGAAGCCGTCCTATGTCCGGCGAGCACTTGCACTTGTTGCAGCAGGAGGTTCAAGTCATACTGCAAAAAGGGGCAATAGAGCTCGTCCCACTGCAAGAAAGGGGAACAGGAGTTTACTCTCTGTACTTTCTAATCCCCAAAAAGGACGGATCCCTAAGGCCCATCCTGGACCTCAGGCCCCTCAACTGGTACATTCTATCGGAGCACTTCCATATGCTCACGTTGCAGCAGGTCCTCCCCCTGCTTCAACAAGGGGACTTCCTGGCTACGCTAGATCTAAAGGATGCGTATTTTCATACCCCCCTGCATCCTTCCCACAGGAAGTACCTCAGATTCACGATTCAAGACCAGCACTACCAGTTCAGGGTTCTGCCTTTCGGGGTCACCACAGCGCCAAGGGTCTTTACAAAGTGCCTGGCGACTGTGGCAGCGCATCTACGACGCCAGAACGTCCACGTCTATCCCTATCTGGACGACTGGCTCATTCAGGCAAAGACAGAACAGCAGTGCGCGGACCACGTGTCCCGCACTATTCACCTCCTGCACGATCTGGGATTCTCGCGGAACTATCCAAAATCCCATCTCCAGCCCGCCCATATACGGCAGTATCTGGGCGCGACAATAGACACTCTGGCAGCCACTGCGCAGCCAAATTCAGTGAGAATCGCCAGTATCCAAACGCTGATCCAACGATTCAGACCTCAGCACTCGCTTCCAGCGAAAGTGTTCATGCAGTTGATAGGCATGATGGCCTCCTGCATCTCCATCGTCCCGCACGCAAGACTACATATGTGTCCGCTTCAGGAGTGCCTAGCACGTCAGTGGACTCAGGCTCATGGGCAACTGACAGACCTAGTGTTGGTGAGCGGTCGGGCATACAACTCTCTGCATTGGTGGAATCCACGCAACCTTTGCAAGGGCCGACCGTTCTAGGAGCCTGTGCCACAGATTATCCTGACAACGGACGCTTCTCTCCAGGGATGGGGAGCGCATGTACTCCACTACACAGTGCAGGGACTATGGACACTACAGCAAAGGAAGATGCACATCAACGTCTTGGAGCTGATGGCAATCTTCATGGCCTTGAAGGCCTTCAAAGTACACCTGTGCAACAGGGTCGTGTTGATCCGGACGGACAACATGACGGCCATGTACTACATCCAGAAGCAGGGGGGCACACACTCTCCGCAGCTGTCTCATCTGGCTCAGAGCATGTGGAAGTGGGCCATTCAGAGGAACATCTTCCTCATGGCAGAGCATCTCCCGGGCAAGGACAACCAGATGGCGGACCTGCTCAGCAGGCACAGCCACCAAATGCACGAGTGGGAGATACATCCATCAGTACTCCAACCGTACTTCCAAAGGTGGGGTCATCCAGAGATAGACCTGTTCGCCACAAAGGAGAACGCAAAATGCCAAAGCTTCGCCGCCAGGTTCCCACACCCGCAATCGCAGGGCAATGCGATGTGGATGAACTGGTCAGGCAGATTTGCGTACGCTTTTCCCCCAGCACCTCTGATACCGCTGGTGGCGCGCAAACTCAGGCAGCCCTCGATGACTCTCATCCTGGTTGCTCCAACATGGGCTCGCCAACCATGGTACACCACGTTTCTGGAACTCTCCGTGGTACCGCATCAAAGGCTTCATCTCACGCCCAGCCTTCTGACGCGGAGCCATGGCGACATTCAGCACCCAGATCCGCAACAGCTCAACCTGGCGATCTGGCTCCTGAAGTCCTAGAGTTTGGCTACCTCAACCTTCCCCCCGATTGCATGGACATCATTCGGGAGGCAAGGAAGCCCACTACTAGAGCTTGTTATGCGGCTAAATGGAAGAGGTTTGTCATTTACTGTGTGAACCACAATGTTGACCCGCTGGATGCTTCCATTCAGAACATCATTGGTTACCTGTTCCACCTGTACCAATGCAATTTGGCGTACTCTTCCATCCGCATTCACTTGTCTGCAATGGCTGCATACCTCCAGAATAGGCAACACTTATCACTTTTTAAGGTCCCTGCTATCAAGGCTTTTCTGGAAGGACTCAAAAGAGTCATTCCACCACGGACACCACCAGCTCCGGAATGGAACCTCAATGTGGTTCTTACAAGGCTGATGGGTCCTCCCTTTGAGCCACTGCACTCTTGTGAGCTTCAGTTTCTGACTTGGAAGGTTGCTTTCTTAGTAGCAATTACATCGCTACGGAGGGTTAGCGAGCTGCAGGCGCTCACCATTCAGGAACCTTTCTTCCAAGTGCACGCTAACAGGGTGGTACTACGCACTAACCCTAAATTCTTACCCAAGGTTGTATCTCAATTCCACATGAACCAGACAATTGAGTTGCCAGTGTTTTTTCCAAACCCAGAGTCGCTGGCGGAGCGGATGCTCCACACCCTTGACGTTAAAAGAGCCTTGATGTACTACGTAGACAGGACAAAAGATTTTCGTAAGACCAAGCAACTTTTCGTTGCTTTTGCCTCCCACCACAAGGGAAACGCTATCTCCAAAGCTGGGATCGCTAGGTGGATCGTGAAATGCATTCAGATCTGTTACGCTAAAGCTAAACGCACTCTCACAATTCCACCAAGAGCCCACTCCACCAGAAAGTTGGGGGCCTCTATGGCTTTCCTAGGTAACATTCCCTTAGAATATATTTGTAGAGCAGCCACATGGTCTACCACACATACTTTCACTAAACATTACTGTGTAGACGTGCACTACAAACAGCAGGCAGCTGTTGGTCAGGCTGTTCTCAAAACACTTTTTCAGACTGCTGCAGCTGGCACGGGCGGCCGCCGATAAGAGGGGGACTGCTATGTATTCTATGCACAGATATGAATTCAGCAGCCCACATGCCTCGAACTGCAAATGCTACTTACCAGTATGCATCTGTTCTTGGCATGTAGGGCTGCTGACATTCATATCGCCCACCCTCCTCCCCGGCGCCTGTAGCAGCTGCAGTATTCATTTATGCATACATATGCTCATAGCATGGGCATCACTCACATACTTCACTCCATCTCTGCCAATGGCTAAAAACAATCTGGGGATGGAGGCGATGCCCATGCACACTGTAGTCCAGGGGAGGAGCCACCTATCTCGTGATACTTCGAAGACTCTTCCAGGACAACAATGTGCAATCATCCGGACCCAACACTAGGCGGCGATCTATGCACAGATATGAATGTCAGCAGCCCTACATGCCAAGAACAGATGCATACTGGTAAGTAGCATTTGCATTTCTGAACATTGGAGGTGAGTATTGCTAGATCATCTGCATATAGTTTTACCACATGGGTCTTCTCCTGAATGTAAAAGGGATGGATTTCCTGTGAAGCTCTGAGCTTTTATAGACAGTGGTTCAACACTTAGACAAAACAGTAGCAGCAACAGCACACATCCTCAGCATTTTCCTCGAATGATCATAAATGTATTGTTTGCTTAGTAATAAACCAGAACTGTTGACAATATTTCATAACATAGGTCCATAGTTGCTGGCCTAGAATAAATATGTGCAGTACATCCCACATATATTCTTAGTTCTTTTTTTTTTTTTTTTTTTTCTTAGTTAACCTAACTAGTATATAAAAATTGGTGAGCCGATTTCCCACTGTGGGATTGTTTTGTTGATCATAGAGTGCAAGTTACCTATCATGCTTTGGAATGTCTCAGCGATATTCCCTGTGCACTGAAATAGCGCTTCTAGCGCTGCAACGAACACTCCATTTCGCCATCACTGAGGGCGAGGCGCCACGGCGGACACGCCCACCTCAGCTGGCCACGCCCCCTTCTTGTCACTATAAAGTGCGCGCAGCTGGAAAGCGCGTCACTTTAATTCGTGAGTCTCCTGAGGCGGAAGCCGGGAGTGAATCTGCTTTTTTAAAACATTGTTGTGTGATACTTGTGCTTTTAACCACTTCCCTGTGCACTGAAACAGCGCTTCTAGCGCTGCAACGAACACTCCATTTCGCCATCACTGAGGGCGAGGCGCCACGGCGGACACGCCCACCTCAGCTGGCCACGCCCCCTTCTTGTCACTATAAAGTGCGCGCAGCTGGAAAGCGCGTCACTTTAATTCGTGAGTCTCCTGAGGCGGAAGCCGGGAGTGAATCTGCTTTTTTAAAACATTGTTGTGTGATACTTTGTGCTTTTAACCACTTCCCTGTGCACTGAAACAGCGCTTCTAGCGCTGCAACGAACACTCCATTTCGCCATCACTGAGGGCGAGGCGCCACGGCGGACACGCCCACCTCAGCTGGCCACGCCCCCTTCTTGTCACTATAAAGTGCGCGCAGCTGGAAAGCGTGTCACTTTAATTCGTGAGTCTCCTGAGGCAGAAGCCGGGAGTGAATCTGCTTTTTTAAAACATTGTTGTGTGATACTTTGTGCTTTTAACCACTTCCCTGTGCACTGAAACAGTGCTTCTAGCGCTGCAACGAACACTCCATTTCGCCATCACTGAGGGCGAGGCGCCACGGCGGACACGCCCACCTCAGCTGACCACACCCCCATGACGCCCTCTTACACAGACATAAAAAATGTGTCTCGCTAGGAAGCGCAGCGGACGGGCGCAGCGGGCGCGCCGAAGGCGCGCCAAAGGCAAAGGCAAAGCCAAAGGCAAGCCCGTCTGGGCCCGTCCGGGCCTGGACCGGGCCCAGGGCCAATCCCCCTGCCTCTTCCACTAGCCCCGTCCGCACATGTTGGACCAATACCCAACTTCACCTACTTAATTCTCGCCCTTGCTTGACCAGCACTCGCTGCATCCCAAACCACCTGGAGGCCGCTCATTTCCATTGCCCGCAATGCAATTTCACTCTTCCGCCCTACCAACCTTGTCTCTCTCCACGTCCCCCGTCACAGCTACCCTTCTCTAATCAGCGCACCCTGAAAGCTGGTTTGATCAATTGCCGCTCTCTTCCCCGGCATGCCAATGACATCTGGATGTCCATCTCTTCTGATGAATGGGATATTCTCTTCCTCACCGAGTCTTGGATCACAGACTCCTCCTCTCCGGATATCTATCTGGCTATTCCCCCAGGATATGATATAAAATGCTTGAACCGGGCTGGCGGTAAGTCTGCAGGCGGTCTAGCCGTCATTTTTAAATCCCTTTTCCAGCTGACTTTTACCAAACTTACCAATATTGGTATAATTGAAGCCATGTACTTCTCCATATCCGACTCTGCGGCAGTTATCCTGGCTGGCACATTAGTCTACAATCCCCCCCCCCCGCCACCTCCCCTTCTCTCACTGCCCTCGTCCACCAACTGGCTGACTTATCTCTCAAACACCAATATTTCATTGTCCTTGGCGATTTTAACCTCCACATAGACAACCCGCTCTGCGTGAAGGCAAACAACCTGTTGGAAACTATGGATAGCCTGAATCTCAAACAATTAGTCGTAGGTCCCACTCATGTGGCGGGTCACACTCTGGACCTCATATTCGCCAATTTCCCGCATATCACTGTCCTCCCACCCCTCCCTCTTACCTGGACTGATCATTACCTCATCCCCTTTTCTCTTGCCCTTGGACGAAAATCTGCCCCTATGGCCCCAAGAAAGGAGTTGGGAAGAAAGTGGCACAAGGTTACATGTGCTACCTTGGACCCGTTATTCCATTTTCAGACGGAGTACCTCTCCTCGGACATAGATGAAAATGTTTCTAGGCTGAATGCTACCCTCGTTAATGCGATTGATTCTATCGCCCTCCAGAAAATCATCACCTCCACTAGATCGCGACCCTCTGCTCCCTGGTTTTCTACCTCCCTCCGTGAGGAGAAAAGCAGATGCAAGGCTCTCGAACGCAAGTGGAGATTAAACTACGACCTCGAAGCCAAACTCCTATATAGAGCTGCCCTGAAAAAATTCCTTAAACAAAAAAAAAGCGCTATGAAAGATCACTTTGCCTCTCAAATTACTAAGGCCAAAAACTAATCTAAAACCCTCTTTAGCATTGTTAAAGATTTTATTAACCCTCCGGCCAGGGCTCCTCAGAACACCGCGAGTCAGGCTCTTTGCGAGGGACTCTCAGACTACTTCCTCGAAAAGATTAATAAACTTCGTGTCTCCTTCCCCACAGGGCTTGCCCCCTTGCCTTTTCCCACTAGTCCCCCAGAGTCACCGTCCTTTCTTTCATTTAACAAACTTAACCAGGATGATGCTATCAGGCTACTCATCCACTGCAAATCCGGCGCCCCCTCCGATCCTGTCCCCGCAAAAATCATGGGAGAACTGGCGCCTTCACTTGCCTGCCCCTTCCTCTCCATCTGGAATGCCTCCCTCCACCATGGCTTCTTCCCTACCACCTGGAAGGAGGCCTTGGTGATCCCCATTCTAAAAAAAGCGGACGCAGATCCCACTGTTTTTGCTAACTATCGCCCCATTTCCCTTCTCCCTAAACCCGCTAAAGTCCTGGAAAAAGCCGTGCAGCTGCAACTCACGGAATACCTAGAAAATCACTCTCTGCTGCATGGATCACAATCCGGATTCAGAGCCGGATTCAGCACTGAGACGGCCCTGCTGGAAGTATCCGAAACAATTCGAGAATGCGTGGACAGGGGCGAGGAGGCCATGTTGGTCCTCCTCGACCTGTCCGCAGCTTTCGATACGGTCTCCCACCCTATCCTCCTTGACCGACTTAAGCAGATAGGCATTGGTGGCACTGCCTTCAGCTGGATCGAGTCCTTCCTCTCGTCTAGAAGTCAGAGGGTACTGTTGCGTCCCTTCAAGTCCGAGAAAAAACCCCTGTCATGCGGGGTGCCGCAAGGCTCCGCCCTCAGCCCCCTGTTCTTCAACGTCTATCTTGCCCCCTTGGCCGACGTTGTGGAGTCCTACGGAGTCAGGGTGGTCTCTTACGCTGACGACACACAGTTGGTGTTTTCTTTCAGGGACCACTCGGACTCCGCATTCGCCAACTTTCGCCAATGCCTCAACAACATCAGTATCTGGATGACCGCGAATCACCTCAGACTGAATGCAGACAAAACGGAGGTACTGTTTTTTAATCAGAGAACCTCCATCCCCTCCTCTTGGTGGTGGCCCACGGCGCTTGATCCCGCCCCGTCCCCCGTTCACTCGGCTCGGAATCTGGGTTTCCAGTTTGACGACTCCCTGTCATGCAAAACTCAGGTTAATAAAGTCACCTCTGCCTGCTTCCTGAAGTTGCGCATGATCAGAAAAATTCTCCCCTATCTCCCCCTGGATTCCCGCCGTACAGTCACCCAAGCCCTCATCACGTCCCACTTGGACTATGCCAACAGCCTCTATGCTGGTGCCCCCCAGTACTTGGTAGGTCGGCTGCAGATTGTCCAGAATGCTGCAGCCAGACTGATTGGTAACATCCCGTACCGCCAATCTGTTTCTGCTTATCGGAGGGAACTCCACTGGCTTCCAGTGGCTAGCCGCATTCAGTTCAAGGTCCTCACCCTCACCTATCGAGCCGTCAACGACCGCGGACCTAACTATCTGAAAAAACGGGTTTCGATATCCCGCTCCACCAGATCCCTGAGATCCAATGACCTTCGCCTCCTGATCTCGCCCCATTTTAGATTATCTAGAGCGGGTGGCAGAGGGTTCAGTGTCATTTCTGCCAAATTGTGGAACTCCCTACCAATCGAGCTGAGATTCTGTCCCTCTGAATCCATCTTCTGAGCCAAACTCAAAACCTGGCTCTTCTCCAGGACTTTGAGTCACTCCACTGCTTCTCCTGCTTTACTCCCTACTTTCCCTTGGAGGCTCAGGATTTTAGCGCCGGGACACCCCTTCGGGGGTAGCTGCGCGCTCTATAAACTACATAAAATAAATAATAAAAAAATATTCCTGCATATATTTTAGAATCCAAATTTATCAGTAAGAAAGGCTTATAGGAGAAACATACCCAATTGTTTTGTGCTTTTTGCCAACAATCAGGTTGTCTATGTTTGAATATTTGTTTAAAAGACCAAAATGTTTGCACAATGAGTTTTCAGTCCTTGATAGAGGTTGTAATGACAGGCCAGTTGATATCTCGCTTTTAATTCTATTAGAAATTCATATTTTCAATTTGATTTTTTTTTTCTTTTTAGCTCAACCTGATCATTTCTAGAGAGATGTGATATCCGAACTTCTATGTAACATTTTGTAAAACACTCTTTATCTTAAGATTTCTCTTCCTTTTCTAAAAATTGACATTTTTCCATAAATGCATCCAAGATCTTTTGTGATTTTTATCTATAAGCTTGGTTACAGGATTCCTTATTTTAGAGACATTTTTGTGCAGTCACCTTTTGTTATAATTCAAGTGCCTTCTCTCCTCTCATATTTGGTTACTTTACTGATATATATATATATATATATATATATATATGTTTATCGCGTATTATATACAGTCTGCTATTTAGCTTATGCTGAATCTGTAAATCGTTGATGTACATATTTGTACTGTACGTGTCTTGAGAACTAAGAAAATCTAAATTAGCGTCTTCAGTTTCATTCCTCTATTGCTTTCTCGCTGTTTCTGATTGAGAACTGAGTAATACAGCTTCCAATAGCAGTGGTGCAGGTATTACAGCAGATATTGATGGGAGTAGTTTCCAGGAATGGAATTGTTTCAGGTCCGTGCATGTTTCAATTCTTCAGGTATACCAGTAAGCCACAAATTGTTGATGCACAATCCAGTTCTGTAGTCATCTTCATGATTCAGTGGTAGATACAAGTTCCCGGCCTTTGTGATTGCTTCTTAGTTTCTTCCAGTGTTGTTTTTGGGGTAAATGCGCTGCTGACAGAATTATCCCTTTGCCTGCACGGTGCCTCATGAAATGCTTCCTCTCCTTAAATTCCTTCTCAGACATTTTCACATATTCTCTGTGATATGTTATTTTTTTACTGCATTTCTTGATGTATTTTCATAGTCACTCTACTTGTTCTTAATAGTGAAATGTTGCTGTCCTGTGAGTTGCGCGTTTCCTTTGCGTTTGTTTCCTAATATTATTTTTGTTTCCGACTAATCTTCTGTGTCGACCTCATGAATCGGAGACTTCTTCATGTTTTGCACTTGAAAGTTGGGCTCCACTTCCCTTTGCACTCTGTTATGCTCTTTTTTGCAGCTTGTCCCATTTAGATATGTCATTTCTACCGCAATTCCCTGTTACAGAATATTGTCTCCTCATCTGTCCCAATCAGATTTTTACAAACTTTCAGTTAGTTTCTTATCCATTTCACTTCCTGTGTGTTTGTGGTCCTCTGTGCGGGAACATTGTGGCAGGTTCAAGGCTTTGTATTGCTGCAAACTAGAATTAATATCTCATTGCAGCCTGAAGACTCAATGAAAATGTAAAGATATTTATTCATTTTTAAACAAATGTTCTTAATATTTTCTCAAATGGATAAACAGAAATGAAATTTCAGAACACCAATGAGAGAAATATTTCCCTGAATGTTTGGTGTCTAGCAATACAAATGTATGGTGGAGTTCGCAGGGAATGTACTTTTAAATTAGGTAATATTAGCACAGGTCACTAAATTGTGGTGTTTTACCTATTTAATGACAAATACAAATCTCGGTACTTTATAGAAAGCATGCATACTATATATTTTCTAATTCTGTGCAATTTAAGGAATCTAGTGGTGTAAACCATACCTACCTGTCTCTGACTGGCTGGCCATAAAAATGAGCTAAGCATGACTTTTGTCATATTTCAAAACACGATGGCGCCTTCGCAGGTGCCAATTCAAGCTGCTACAGCCGTATTATTGAATGAATTCAATCAATCGAAAACTTATTTAGATGTCTTGCTCTTCATTTAATCCATATTTTGCTCTTTTATTCTTCTCCATTTTTTACAAACATTTCAATTCATTTTACTCATTCAGATGCTGCGTGAAGATGTAAACTCAAACACAGAAGGCATCATGGTATCCATATGTCACGTCTTTATTTGAAACTGCCCAATGCATTTCGGGAACTGATTCCCTTCGGCAGGGGAAACTAGAATGCAAAAATCATGTATATTGCAATTAGCTACATAGTTATGCATCTACTCAAAATGACAAACTTAATCAAATATATTAGTTATAGAATCCATTGCTGGCATCATTTTAAGCAACGTAAAATCAACACAGCTTTAAGATAGCCACCCGTTTAACGCAACAACCATATTCTTAATTGTAGTCACAAGTTTGATTAAAAATCATGCACTTAACTCGCAGCCCTCCCACTGGAATTCAGCCCATCATTTAAATACCTTCACCAACTAAACTGTGACATGCTTACCGTGACAAGAGGATGAACATTCATTTAAAATAACCCAAACTTGCTCAAAATTCAGGTTCTTTAGATAGTAACTTCATTTCGTCCCGTAAACATTTCAGAAACGTGCCACTGCACCAACCTTCCTCTGCGGGGTAGCTAAACTAACTGCTAGTGACTAACTCGACTACATATCCCACCTCCCTAATTATACACAGGTGAGTGGTCACGTGTAATTTTCCAAGAAGCTCACACACTGTTGAAACCAGACTTCTAGAGAGCCGCGCTTGAGCCTTTGATCAAACTCTTGTAATCTACACAACATTTCCCAGAATCGCTCAAACCAGGTTTTTACTCGCTACTCCCAGCCACCTCTATTACCAATGCGATTCTTATGGTTGCTGAATATTATTAGTTATCAGTTAAAGGAAAGCATCAACATTGCGCTGTGTTAATACACCTATAATTGCTGTGAAATTAATATCTATAAATATTTAAACAGTTCTACATCCCATAAAATCACAGTTCATTGTGGATGCTAATGAATGCAAATAAAAGTCCATTGTAACCGACATGACTGGAAAATCGACTCCTGTGTCCAGCATCTTAATGTCCATTTTCATTTAAATCATCATTTTCTGTTATCAACATATTATTTACGTTTTTTATATGGGTGCAATCTCACAAGGAAGACGGGATTTTGTATACACAAGAAAAAGTAGTGAGATGCACACCATGTCATATTTCATCATATTTTCTATAAACAATGGTAATTATCGGGGGTGTGGCCAAGATGGCGACCGGAGCAGTCGGAACCTAAGGAACTCCGTGTCCTGCCCGCCAACTAATCCTTTAATAATGTCCTCTCAGCCCAGCTGACACATCCCAGAGCAGCTACATTGATCCTACAACACGTAGGTGGCCTGGAGGAGAGCGGCGGCACTGAAGAACAGCTGGCAGATCCTAGGAGACCAGCAAGACAGCGCCACTAGGTGCTGCCTTCCATCGGACCAGCGGCCTGCATCTGGGCCCTGCGCGGAGATCCGGAGGGTAATGTCTGGTGCATCGGGATCCCTGGCTGGAGTTGGGGGCAACCGTGCTCACGGACACTACAACCTGTTGTCTGTGACAACTCTAACCCACTTCATGGGAGGGAAGGAAGACTACCTCTGGGGCTGCTAAGTACCTGCTTGCACTGTTGCCACCATCCACAGCCCCGTTAACACGGCGGCAGGCTGCAGGGGTGCTAAGTCCCACAGGTGCAAATTAGATGTGAATCAACAGAGTGGGTGAGTTGAGTGCCCGCAACTGCGTAGGAGCTGACACATTAGCGAGAGTGGGACCCACCCCATGGCGAGGCCTAGCAGGAGGCTCCGGAGTTGCTGCGGAGAACCCCGGAGAGACCACAGGGGTGATTAGTGCCCACACATACTGGACCACAAGACGCCTACCAACTTGAGGCCCAATCAGAGGCTGGCATGATCGCCTAATTAGGGCCCTGTGGCACAAGCATTCGCAGTCTGAGGACATCGGGATTATAGACCCCATTAGGAGGTTGCGAAAACGGTCAATGACACAACAGTCCCAACAGTCCAAGCTTTATTCAGTGGAACCTCATAGCACGTGATAAACTGTAGTAAATTATCTGACCTAGCCGGACTGGCCAACCTTGTATACAGGGGCATAGAATAAGCCTGGGATGGCTTAACCTGCTCAAATAAGCCTGAGCCCACACTTCATACTTTATTGCCAGCATAAAGCCCTGGCTTAACTATTTCCTGTACCTGGGGACCGTGGACCCCCTCAGATCCACTGTACGTACCCTCTAAGATCAGCAGCAAGTACTTTGGCTCTTTGGAGTGAGGGGCTGAACATGACAACGCTTAGCGCCCCTCATACCCCCCAATTGAGGTACCTTGCACCACCAAAATATGGGCAAGGACAGGCCACAAAGAGGGGTGCAGCAGATGAAAATGGACCAATATACTGCACGGGGGGCACATCAAATCCAGACCACCAGCGCGAGGCCCTGCGTCTGACACTGAAACTTTGCAGTTTGGGCCTTTGGGGGCTCAAATCATAGCAGCCATAGAGGCCTCGAGCACAGCAGTCCAGACCAAAATCGACGCAATGTCACTGGACATCGGGTTACTGAGAGTCGACCTCCGCACAGTGGCCGAGAGATCCCTAGCTACAGAACAGAATGTAACTAAGCTAGAAAGAGAATTCTCTTCACTGAAAATAAAGCTTGCAGACTTGTCTTCAGCTCCATGCTCCCAGCATGGCAGTTTTTGAAGCTAACGAAGGAAAGTCACGAAGAGGCAACCTCAGATTTGTGAGGTTACCGGAGGGCGCTGATGGAAGGACCCCGGAACTCTTCCTGGAACAATGGTTCACAATTGTCGACCTTCTTCGTGGTTGAGTAGGCCCACCGAGCACTCATGCCAAGGCCTCGCACGGGCCCACCTCCCAGGACACTCATCGCCAAACTGCTTAACTACAGAGACTGCATACTAAGAGCGGCCGTCAAGAAGGGGACCAAATATATGAGAAACATATCATCTGTATCTTCCTGGATTATATGCGATTAACACAGAAACAAAGGGCATCCTTCAGTGGGGTAAAGCAGAAACTAAGGGCGATGTGTCTGTAATATGCGCTACGCTACCCAGCCAAAATAAAGGTGATGCACAATGATCAAGCACATTTCTTTATCACACTTGAAGCTGTGTGGAACTGGCTGGAAGTTGGAGGAGAAGCCAGGCCGATCTACAGAGCAAAGGAGAGATCGAACATGCAAGGTTCCTGAACAATGAAAAGAACTACTGGCCGGGAGGAAGATCCAGACATATCGAGAACAACTCAGAGAGTGGTGGTCTGCCAAGATGGCTCCCTAGACCTGGACAATGCAGACACCAGTGGCTGTGGCCAGAGGCCACCCTGAGTAGATCCCCTTGTGCAGCAGGTGGATTGAGAGGTAGCGAGGGCCATGGTGGAGGTGGTCACGGCATCCAGTTCCGATGCCAGCGCAGGCGATGTGGTGGAGGACACACTCAACCTAATGAACGTTGAACTGGCTACAATCCAAACAACATAAGTATGATTCCGAATGGGAACTCAGAATGCAATTATGGTGAGAATGTGCATTATGTGACTAAGACTGAGGCGATGGCCAAGTGATTTCAGAAGGCTAATGTAAGAACAGATGTGGGAGACAGTTGTGCTGGTCGTTAATACATGACGGGCGAGGATGTGCCCTCTATCTACTTTCTACCTTGCCTACCCTGTTTCACTATTTTCTATCTTCCATACAGTGTTATATCTCACCTAGTCTTACATCTATTTCTTTCCCTGATGCTAGTGCGGTGGTCTGCGTGGTTGCGGTTTAAGTGTGTAGAATGATATGATTGGCCGATGAGTGATGAGAGTCTGGTGGTGTGCATGGAGGCCAAGAGATGAAGTAACATGCTGAGCGATCCACAGCTGTGGCCTGACGCAATTAACCCACTCTGGCTGCAATTTTGATATTGTATGTAGGATAGCTGGTAGTATTGATGAAAGTTGCAGTTGCTAATAGCATACCATCAGACCATAACAGCAATTGGATATTTTGTGCTCTGGGATGTATGATACATGGGTCTGGGCGGTAAATTCCGTTCCGCTTGCGGAATTTGGGTAATTTCTCGTTCTGCAGAGAACGCGAATTGCCAAAAATTCAGCGCTTCGCAGAATTTTTTGCTTGTTTGCGTTTTCAAAATGCGTGTTTGTGAGATATTTCCCCCCCAAGCATGCAAACAGCGATTACGAACAGGCAAAAAGCATTGCGAATGGGCGGAACAAGCAATTCACGTTCGCGGAACACTTTGCGTTCTCACTGAGATTTTTTGCTGTTTCGCAGAGCTTTGTGTAGCGCGACTACGCAAATTCCGCCCATCCCTAAGGATACAGATGGTGATGTGGATTTAATGCTATTGTATATTGGTTGGGGTCTGGGAAGGGGGGAGGGGATGTCGGTGTTACAGCATTGGGAATGTACGAATTGTTGGGACTGTCTACCCAGGGGAGGGGAAAGTTAAAATGTTACAGAATTTTAAGTTTTCAGCAGCAGTGACGGTGTCGGGCCAAAGAGGGAAAACGACAGGACCAGAGGCAGATAGCCAGTTACATGGGGCAATTTAAGATAATAACATGAATGTGAGGGAGGTTAACTTGTACACGAAGCAATACCAGGTACAGACTTATCTGCGCAGACAAGGGGCACAACTAGCAATGCGGTATGGACCCATTTATTAGATCCCGAAATGTAAAAACTGCACAAGAAATGGAGGGGGCCACTATGTGCTTCCACATATTCCACATATGCAAGGTGGACATTAGTGTGGGTCGCACCTCATGTTCCCTTTCAGCGGATATAGAGGGCATATATAATAATACATGGCACACTAGATGGAATGAAGGTATGCCTTGTCAACATATATGCCCCCATTGTAGATGACGGTGGCTTTTTCGTGGAACAAGGAAAACTACTCATTACATAAGCAGCCATACCCTTTATCTGGGCCGGAGACTTCAACTGCATAATCAATGGCAGAATGGATAGACACCCCCCAAAAATGCACACCTCCCCTAACATGACTGCATAATTGCAGGACGTGATGCATTGCCTCCTGTTTGTGGCTATCTGACGAGAGACTCACCCAGTGGTGCAGGGATACACCTTCTAAACGCCAGCTTGAGAAGTCCACAGTAGACTAGATAGATTCCTTCATTCCAGCGAGGCCGTACCAGCTACCATACAGACCTGTATCCTGACACGATTCTTTCGGACCATGCCTCAGTCCTGCCCGAGTGGGGTCCAATCTGCACTAGACCAAAACTGCCCATTTGATGGCGAAGACCTGATGTGCTTAGGGACCCTATGTTCCATACGGAACTTGGAGAATCGATTGTTGGATTATTTATCTCAAACTGGTCCTCTGCTAGCTCTAGAGGAATAGAATGGGGCCCACTTAAAGTTGTGATCATGGGGGAGTGTCTCTCTAAATTTGGGGGGACAAGACACAAGCTAGAAAGAGAACTAAAAGGAGGGGAAGACAAGCTTTCCTGGTTGCAACATGGACTGAAACCAATGACGGCACATAATGACTCCCCTGCTAGAGGCCCACTGCCAGGTGAGTGAAATACGGGACAGGCTCAACTATCTCACCTGGTGGGAATATTGCCAGCTTTTACACAAAGGAGACAAATCAGAAAGACTCCTAGCATAGTTATTGAAGCGGGAACGGCCGCCCTGCTGATCCTTAAGTTAATGCAGCCGGATGGGAGCATTCTAAATACACAGACAGAAATTAATGTCTGCATGTAGAAACACTTAGCCGCAGTATACCTTGAAACTACAGAGCCCACCAATCCTAATTTCCTCAGGAACATACCACTCCCTTGAATTGCAGGAGATCAGGCACAGGCCTTGGGGGCAGCAATTCAGTTAGATAAACTATGCGAGGCTGTGCAGACGATGGCCCAGGCCCAGATGGCCTACCAATAGTAACCTACCAGACATACAGCAACTTATCACTCCCTATATTATCATAGACCCACAAGATTCTAAGGTAAATGAAATCCTCCCACAATCTGAGAAATGCCTGCATAGTTATGCTTCCAAACCCAGGTTGGGACGCGCAAGATCCCGCATCGTATAGACCCCTGTCCATGCTGGGGATTGATGTAAAAATACTGGCTAACATTCTAGCCGCTCACCTCACCCGTGTTGTACCTCATCTGGTCCATGAGGACCAGTGTGGATTAATACCAGGATGGGGAACGCACATGAACATATGCGTCCTCTCACATGTGCCACACTCGCTGTGAGCCAGAGCAGATAGGGCGGTAGTGGTTGCCCTCGACATAGTGAAGGCATTTGACACTCTCCAGTGGAACTACTTGTGGGAGGTTCTCAAAATAATGGGACTTGGTGACGAGTTCATCACTTGGGTGCAGCGATTATACTGAGGGCCACGGGCTCACGTGCGTACAGGGGACCAAATATCGGAGTGCACCCGGCAAGGTTGTCCTCTCTCCCCATTGCTCTTGGCCCTGGCAATGGGAGCCGTTGGCGATCCGGTTGAGGAGAGGTATGGACGAATGGGGAATCAGTTGGTGGCCGCACTCACATGGTGTTCTTATATGCAGACAACGCATTGCTCTTTATCCGGCAGCCAGAAGAGGCAATACCAGTTCTATTGGGGGTACTACACTCATTCGGGCAGTTATCGGGTCTCTGTATAATCATTGCGAGACTGTCATCTTCCCCTTAGCTGCACTGGCACAAGTGGCTATACAAGACCCCCCACCAGTAGAGTTCAGCTGGGAAATTGATAATTTTAGGTATCTTAACATACAAGTGGCACATAGGCCTGAGGATCAATATGCCCCACATAGAGGGACAGTAATCTGGAACAGTCTCTTCCTCTCCATTATGGCATGTGTTGCATTGGCTAGAATAGTCGTGTTGCCTAGGTGCCTGTATGCCTTACACAATGCACTCTGCCAAATCTTGGATGCTACGTTTGCTACCCTGAATAAATTGTTGGTCTCGCTGGAACGGGCTGGAGGTCGCAGTAGGGTGAAATTAGACATACTCAAGCTGAATATGGACCTGGGTGGGCTAGGCCTTCCGTACTTTAGACTATATTATTTTGCTGGACTGCTTCAATATGCAGCACAGTGGTGCATGGAGGGTTACAAAATGGAGATTGGATCTGCCCAAATATCTGATGAAGGACACTCTGGTCCCCAGCACATGCCCATTTATAATTTGGCAGGTAGCGGTGATCTGGGAACAGGTGGTCATCCGGGTTATCCGTAAGGCGCCTTACACAACCTCACTCCCCCTACAGGGGTTGCAGGGGTTCTGACAAATCCAATCAGTTATGGACATCTCTAAATAGAATGAAGGTGGATGCTTGGCGGCCGGGGATCTATTTGCTAACGAGACCTTTCTGACATATGAAGAATTGATGAAATGGTATCAAATACCTGAAGAACACTTCTTACAATACACTAAGATTGCCCATTCACTTAGGGTAATGTGGCCCTCCTTTCCTGATGATATGTGTAAAGATAGGGGTACCCCTGACATAAGTTCCTAAATCAGGGAAATTATCTAGTGTGTAAATATCACCATTTAGGAATGATGAAAATATTGGTGGACCTAGACATCTATTGTAAACATCATGTACATGGAATCCAATATCAAAAATATTTTTATTATTTGTTTTACATTTATAAATCTACATTAGTCATGGTGAATACAAAACAATTGAATAACACAATTACATCCTCTGATATCAGTAATTGGTTCAAACAATCACATTGCTGTTTTTTGTCATCATGTTCAAAAGATTCAAATGTTCAAATTGTGTCATAAACATAAAGACAAAATGATCATATCATAGATACAGAGGACAGTCATTATTCGGCATGGCTAATGAAGGTCCGTGTCGTACGAGCGTTTCGGCTGTGTGCCTTTGTCAGGAAGCCATGTATATTAAAAGTAAGACCTCATGTATAGGTGCCTCGTCGCCAAATGGATAGATCTATGAAGAAAAAGGAAGCCTCCAGAGATGAAATGATGCCGGGGTTCACATAGGAGAAAGTTCTGGTCCATAAGGCAAAGGGCGTGGCCTGGATCAGATGAACCGGGGACGTGACTGGCTGAGAACAAGTCTGCGTCAATGCCCTACTGCATTAGCAGTTTAGGGCAAAAAAGGGGGGTGGGGGGAAGAGCTGGCGTACTTAGTAAGTATGGCGTCTCTCAATAGGGGGTAACCATATATGTTTTTACGTGGGTGAAGAGGCATATAATAAGCCGGTAATGGTATCCCGAGCTGATGGCAGTTGACAATGGACCTGTGAGCCAGAAGGTTGCAGCCAGGGAGCCAATTATGGTTGGCTGTCTAGATGGTAGGGCGGCATTATTGGTTGTGCTCCCGATAATCTGCTCGTCCTGTGGTCCGCCCAAGTCCGCCTGAGTTGTCTTCCATGTAGAGGAAGGGGTCACATCCTGATGAGCCAGCAGATTTGCACACACTGGCCCTCCTGCTAAACCCAATGTCAACTAGAGGCCAATCTCCCATATATATAAGGCCCTCAAAGAAGAGCGTATCAGTGAGACGTCACAGATAAGACAGGTAGTCTGCGAACTGGACAGTCCCCCTTACAGAAGGGGAGTGGAAAAGGGTGTTTGCACAGGTGTGGGGGTGGTTCCACTACTTACATCGTACTTATTTGACCCCTCAGAGGCTGGCACGCTTTAACCCAGCATGATCTTCCCACTGCCCCAGTCGCTGTTCAGACCCTGCCAATTTCCTGCACATGACATGGGCATGTATCGGGTTACAAAGGTACTGGCATCAGGTTATCCAGATACTCTGTGCTACCACAGCAGTCGGATAGAACAGACGGTTAAATACTGCCTACAGGGGGTACTCCCAGCACAAGTTTGCCCTCTTAGGCCTAGTATTGGCAAAACGGTGCATTGCAATACAGGATTCAAACACTCCCTCCAAAATTTGATACATGGCTGTCAGACATGCGGGAGTGGGGGGTGGTGGAAGGTAGTACGCACAGACGAACAGGCTGAACGAGATCTAGAGTACTGGGGCCACATGCTGGAAGGGTTGTGATTGCCGGACTCATAACTAGAACCAGAGTATATTTGTCATTTTTTTGCAATTTTTTCAAAAAGTTTATTATTACTTCCTGTCTTCCTTGTGCTGTTACAAAATCGGAAAGTTCCAGACATGTATGAATTTACTTTGAGTTTGTGGTATAGGACATTTGGAAAGTACAAGAATGTGGAAAGCTGGTGTGGGGTACCTGTCTCTTGGTTGCAGGTATCATTTTTAGCCTTTTGGAAACATACTGCAAATATCTACTTTAAACATCTACTTGTCATATGCTTTCTTTCGTAGGAAGCCCAAACATACCCCCTACCAAAACATGGCTCACATCTGTGCTACCCAGGTTTTCCTTCGTGTGGGGATACCAGTGATGTCTGGGTTTTTTGTTGATTTGAGGTGCGTACATGCAATATATAGTCCAGTAGAGGTCGCTAGAGCTCCAGCACGCCAGAAACGCCAGAGAGCCTGAGACTCCATTACGAGCTGGCAACACAGACACAGGCCGCCGGCTCTCTGCTCGAGAACCACAACGAGCCGCAACACGAGCCAGCCGAGCCGAGCTGAGCCAAGCCAGCCAGCCGAGACCATCAGCGGGGCTACTGTGAGCCCTGGGAGCCTTGTGACGAGGAGAACTTTTACAGCCTTCGTCCCGCCGGTCACCCCTCTCTGCGGCATCTCGATTCCCCGCATCGCAGATGAGGAGAGCTCGACCTTTGATGGTACGGTGGCGACGGCGGAGACGGCGGGGAGGGCTTAGTAATTAAATCAAATAAATGAACAACTGCCCCGTTCTCACCCGTCTCACTTGACTGCTTTCCAGAGGCAGAGGCAGAGGTGTCCCGCGGTTTTGGGGCTCGGAGGGTCTGGGGAGCCCGGGGAGGGGCCGGCACCACTGCCCACTGCCTACTGCCTACTGCCGGGAAAAGGGCCCAGGGCGCTGCAGCGGAACGCAGCGGATTGCTTAAGCCCGGCCTAAGCGAGGGGAGCTGTAGCGGTAGAAGGCTGCGGTGGTAGCCCACAGTACAAAAGAATTAAAAGAATTAGAGGACAAAGCAAGGAGAAAGTGAAGTTACCAGTTACTTCCAGCAGTGGTCCGGAGCTGCTGGTACCTGGCACCGAGGCAACAAAGACAACCTGTTGTGGAGGCACGGAGGCATAGAGGCGATTTGACGGCAGGAGCTGATCGCCAACTTCACTTTCACTAAAATAAGATACACCTTTACAGGGATTTGTGAGCAGGGGCAAGACAATTAATGCAGGCAAAACGTTGGAGGTATCATATCCTGCCCCTCCATAGGAGAGAACAGCATTGGCACCAGCACCAGCATACCAGCAGCGGCTGCAGCAGCAGCGTCAGGCAAGTTACAGGAGGGGTGCGAAAGTTCTATCACTCACGCAGAGTGAGACCCCTTCCCCCCCCTCCCCTTGCCCACCAGCGCTGGTCGCAGCAAGGAGAAACACTCAGACCTTGGCACCACTAAAGGGGAGATTGACTTGATTATTTTAGCCCTCATTACCACATCACTGCTCCCACTGCCCCCACCACACTAAGTAGAAGGCATTGCGCCCAGCTGAATCGGGCAAGTCAATCAACTTGGCAAACCATGAGGACCAGAAACTCTAATTTAGTACAACTACAGGATAGGCCTCGCCCCCACAGATCAGCCAGGAGACAGAAGGCGAAGCTATTCTACCCCCCAGGAATAGGGAGCTCCTACCAAGGGTTAGGGCCAGGGCCCCTGGACTGGGTATACACAGGCATAGCCGGAGCAACAGGAGCTACGCCCACGTCCCCGGGTGCACCGTCAGAACTCTCAGTTCCGGGCCTAACAGCCTCACCATGGAGTACTCCTAAGCCACCTGTTCACAAGCCCGGTCCCAGTGTGAAAGACACTCCTAATGGGACCGCAGGCAATAGAGACATAAGAGATTTTCTCAACCTTAAACCACCCAACCCTGCAGAATCCCACCGGACTCCAAATAGCCCACCCACCGATAGGGCAACAGAGGACGGGCAGCCTTTAAAACCTACAGCCTCTCGGGCACTTGGCATCCCTCTCTCACCAATAATAACAATGCATCGAGGCGGAACATTCTCCAAATCAGTAGTTTTGAACACAGCTTTACTTAAGTCTCCCCATACAATTACCACAGTTCTGACCCATCAACAACTGGAGGGCCTTCAGCTGTGTCCTAACCCAAACGGAGAACCTACAACTGATGAGCCTGATAGCACACATGCTGCCAGAGAAGGAAGACCCTCAGCAAACGGAGCAATCATATCCGATGTGCCTGATAGCATCTACACGGCAATCGAAGGAGGAAATCCAAATTCACCTGGCCTAATACAAAGACAGCCCTTGAACTTGTTACGAAGGAGCACCCCGGAACACGACAAAACGGTCCAGTCTCCAATGTCCGCGAGCAGCTGCGCGGATAAGGGGGAGAAGATACCAGTGATCTCTAATCATCTATCACTGATCAATGAGACCCTCACTTCAATGACAGGCGCAGCCATAATGCACGCAGACAAGCTTGACGCCCAAATCAACATTCTGCAAATTGTGGCAAGTTTGATAGCCGGGATAGATTCTAAATTGGACAATTTGAATTCACTGATTCGAAGAGTACAGGATAGAACAAACTTAAAACTAGAGCCTTATGCCGCGAACCAAGATGGCCGCATAAGCTCCCGGCTCCGCCGACCTCCGCCGGCGGCCCGTCTATCCTGTTGTTTATCCTCTACCCACGCCCTGTGCCTGGATGTATGAAGGTTGCCTGATGCCGACGGTGCTTTCCCGGATTTCCTACCTTATTCAGCGACGAAGTTATGTCGTGTCCCGTTTTTTGGCCTACTCCCGGGATGCCGCCGGGACCTCGATTTTTGAAACACCCGAGAGGGACCTGATTAACATCGGCTGTGGGACCGCGATTGTGGCCGGTCTTCCAGGTCTGAATAATTCTTTCCGCTCTTGACTCTTGTCCTCGTTGATGGATGGTACCGGAGAAGAGACACTGTGATGTGCTGCGATCCTCCTGCACCGCGGCTGTGGGTTGTGTGCCTGACCCTCGTTTCCCGGTCCGGGGGCTGACGGGATGCACCCACGGCCGGTGTCGGTGCTGAGTGTGCCAGTTCGGAGCGCCCTTGTTGTTGCGATCGCCAAATGAGTGCCCGGAGCCCGGCGATGTGGGCTGGAGATTGTGTCCCCCTCCGTCCTCTGGACCCCGGGACGGAGGGGATGGATGGCGCACATTCATTGAGATCCGTAATGGCGGCGATTGGGGCGCTCCGCTCGCAATTCACCGGCGCATGTGTCTCCCTGGCGGCGAAACTGGATGATGTCTGCTCGCGACCGGCCACGGACGCTGCAGCGCCTGCACAGAAGTCTGCGGTCCAGACAAGCGATTTGTCCCGCCATCTGCGGGGGCCCGAGCGGCAGCCCGACTTTGCTCCTTCGAGAGTCGGCCTCACCTTTCCTTCATCTGCTACAGTACATGGTCTTCCCTCTACGTCTCCTATCCGATGGAGTGTCGTCGCTGGATGTCCTGTTCTTCATTGCCGAGTCTCAGGGTCCCGTCGAAGGAGATCGCCATTTTCCTTTGTTCCGGCCCGTCTGCATACCGGATGCCGCCATTTTGAGACCGGACTTTGCTCCACCTTTACTGCCTTGGTCCGCCATGGACGCTTTGACTGCCTCTGGTCGGATGTGGCTTGGTCGGGATGTGCTCCGGAACGAATTCGCACTGGTCAGGGCTGACTTTGACTTTGAGGTTTTCTTGCTCCTCGCCACTGCTTTGGACCATCTGAGACGCTTCCTTGGTTTGCAACTGTTATGACTTTGGCCATAGATCTCTTCGTGAGGCTTGCAGGGTTGACTTCTATTTCCCTGGGGTTGCTCCGTTTATTTTTGCCGGGACTGCACCGAATACCTCACCGGGCCGAGGGTAGAATGGGGGGGGGGTTTCCTGGTGACTGTCCTCCCCGTGATAATGCTGACCGTTTTGCTTTGTTGATGATGATTGTGCTATGGGAGGGTCACCGCTGGCGGGGGGTATCAGGTGTCCGGGGGCTTGTCTGTTTTTCTCCTCCTCCACTTCTTCTTATACTTTCCCTTCTGTGGGGCAGTTCCGGGGCGACAGGCACGCTGTTAGTGGGTTAGGCCGTAGCCATTACAGGGTGGCGGGTGCGGGGGGGGGGGGTTTGTTATTTTAGTTTGTTTTGTTCTATGGTCCCTATCGCTCTTTTCCGGCTTTGGGAGGGTTATTTCCTCTTTCGTAGGGTTGGCTGTCTCTTGGTCTTGCACCTTTCTTTTTTCTTTTTTCGGCAAGCCTCTGTTTCTCTGTTCTTGGGGGGTAGGCTCTCTGGGGTGATTTTTAGAACTGTGGATTATTGTAATGTGGTTTATTGTCCAGTATTATCACCGTGGCTGCCCGGATTGCATAGTCGCTTTAGTCATAGCCTATCTCCGACTGTAATTGGGGTAAGTCCCAATCGTCTCCTTTGTGCTCCTATCCTGTGAGGTGTGATGTCCTTGTTGTTGCAGCCCCTACTCTTTTTCTAAAATTTAAAAATGAAAACCTCATATCCTGTTTGCGAGCCCCACAACCACATCTGGTATACTTTGATATATCCTGTTTACTGATTGGCTTCAGTTTCTCCTGTTTTCATTGATTGTCTTTGCGGCCGGCCATGATGGTTGTGGGCCTGCGCATATATCTCCTTCTTTTTTGAATACAAGTTTTCACAAAAAAAAAAACTAGAGCCTTGTGGTTGCAACCCAATCCTGCACAGTCTAGAAAATTTACCAAACATCATGACTACATTAGTCGAGGATCTCAAGAATGAAGCAAGCAAGCATCAGAAACCGCTTGCACAGGACACCGTCCAGGCACCTTCAAAAATAAAAGGCATAACAATACATCAAACTTGTAGCACGGAATCCTACAAAAGTGAAAAAAACGCCTGCACGGTGCCCCCTGAGAGCGGAACAAATGCTAGCACGGATCGGGAAAAAAATCATGACCCTCAACATACTTCTAAACTGAATAGCCCAGCATGCCAAAATCTATCCCGGAAGAACAAAAAAAAACTAAGAAAACTCAACAAGTTGAACAAGAACAAATCACTTGCAACCTGCTCCATTCGGCATTGGCTACGTCCTGACACACAGACTCCCGGTCACACCGAGATCCAGGAAACGACCCAACTGGCAGCTATCACTAAAATAGAAGAAAAAAAGGCGACAGTCTCAGAAGCTCAGTATACAACCAACGCAGCAACAGATCCGATGACGCTGGTTCAATTGGCAGCATCCCAGCCTATTTCTGCACTGAAAACAGAAAACCAAGTAACTGAGCTGCAAGGTCATAATAATGGGGAAGTAAATCATGCCCCTTTAAGCGACTGCGATCCCTGCCCAGCAAGCCTTCAGCAATCCACTTACACAAAGGCCACATCGAGCAGAGTGACCCAAGTGTCACCAGATGCCAAAAAACCCATAATGACTATTGTAATCACGGAAAGTTTCCAGTGCCCTTCCAATGGGACTTTGCCCCCGACGCTTGACCATGCAGAGAACAGGCTAACCAACAACAAGCCGCTTAGCCCCCCCTCCTGCGTGGCGGTAGCCCAGCAAACCACAAGGCCATTAAACCAGGCAACCCTTCATTGGCCCGGCATGGTTCAGTCATCATTTACTCGCATTCAGGCTAAGCAGCAGAAGGTTGTGGACCCTGCACTCCACTCAACTCAAATAACTCAGGATCGGAAAATAAGGCTGTATCCCGATTATGCCTCCCAGGGCAAATGGGATATTCTTAACCGCAGCAACTTCTTGATACTCTGCGCAAATATCCCAGGGCTGGAAGGGACAAAAACCACAGACATTGAGCCCATCTCCTTCCTTCCGCCAGACCCGGTGGAAAAAAATGAAACCACGGAGATAACTTTCATCAGCCCACATATGGTGGAGACACTAAAGAGCCAACAAACACTATTGGAGAACTGGGGCATAAAAATAAAGTTGCAGCCAGTACAAAACTACCCTTCAATATTAAAAGCTCATCATTCACTCTGCTACTTGGAAACTCATGAACAGCACGCTGGGTGGCATCCACGCTCGATCGCTTCCCCTGACCACGCCCAAGACGCAGCGTCAATTCTCCAAGGGTCCAAGGGCTGTATGAACACAGGCCTAATCAATGTCACTCCAATTAAAATAACTGCAAACCTGAGTCAAGGAAAACGCTCATGCGTATCGAGGGGTTGCGCAAACAAGGACTGGTCCTGGCTGCCACTAGTATTAAACCCCCGTTCCTAGCAGGCACCTCCCTGAAGACACAGGTCACGCACACCAACGCAAGTCTAATGAGCAGGTGAATTTCTTAAACAAAGCAGGAACCATAAAGACACTGAAAATCATGACTTGGAATGTTGCAGGTTTCAAAAAGCTGTTATATAACCAAGCTGTGGTGACTTTTTTGGAGGAGGCGGATATAATCTGCATACAAGAATCTTGGCTGATTAACCCACTCTCTTTAAGAGGATACGCAGAATACGGCAAAGCAGCAACAAAGACCAACATATTTGGAAGACCATCAGGTGGGACATGTATTTATATAAAGCACACGATTAAATTAGAATTTACGGAAATAAACAACCTACCAAACACGCTCCAGGCGGGTATCTTGAAAGGCTTCTACCCGTCACATGGAACAACTTCAATCCTAGTAATAAACATCTACCATAACCAGCATGGGCACACAGCAAACCTGCCCATGCTAACAAACCATCTAGAGTCTTTGTTGCTACAATTCCCGGCATTAGATTGCATCATCCTTGGAGACCTCAACATTCATAATATAGGGGTCTTGAGTACACAAAACCACAAGTCTGGTGCTACTAAGGCAATGAACGAACTACTAAAATCGTACAAACTGGCCTCAGCACATTCAGTCCATATAAAGAACAATCCAGGGGTTTTTGTTGCCCCCACGTATAATAACCAGACGACGATCGATTATATCATTTTAAGCGACAAATTGCAACCCCTAATGTCGGATTACACAGTCCACCCGCGCAGTGACAGCGACCACGCCGCCCTAACAATCACTCTGAACTTGACAGCAGAAACACGCCACAGGCTGCAATGCATGGGGGCTGCTAACGGAGACGAACTGATAAAGCTCCCTAGAAGAATTAAATGGGGGCACGTAGCGACCTCCAAATTTAATAACTGGATAAACTCGTGGGCGGGCTGGCCATCGTGTGAACAGAAGAAGGGCGCTATAACAACATGGGATGGCATCACTGGGACATTAGCGGTGATACTTCGAGAGGACTCAAACAGGACTCCCCACTGAGATCTACCAGCTGCATTCGGATTCAACCGGGTAATCAAAAATAGTGCTAAACACCTGAACAGGAAACGAAAAGCTTTCCGTAAAAATGGCACAGCCTCAGATAAAAAACAACTACAAGAGACTGTAAAAAACCATTCCAAGAAAGTATGGGCTGCAAAACGCGAATATTGCGATGGACAATGGCTGAAGATCTTTGACCTGCTGAGCCCCGGGAAAACGCAAGAGTTCTGGAGCTACTTAAGTAATCTTGGCCGAGGCACTAATCACAGAGAAAACTCCCTTGAGGCCTCAACCTGGGTAGCCCACGTAAAAGCTCTATACTACGAAGACCGATCTCCCAGAAAAATAACGGACCAATAGTTAGAGACGAGCCATACTCCTCCACCGACAAGAAGACCTCGCCTTGTAAATTGCTAGTCTCAAAAATCCTAAAAAAAATCTGGAAAAATGGCGCACCAGGCCCAAATGGCCTTCCTGGCCAATTGTTTAAAGCGAACATCGAATTCTGGTCCGAAAATCTGTCCCATCTATATGACGAATGCTGGCTCTTGGGGGATGTGCGTGATTCCTGGAGAGGCTCGCTTTTACACCCAATCCATAAGAAGGGGCCTAAATCAGAGCCGTCCAACTACAGACTGATTGCCCTCTTGGACATCGAGGGCAAAGCCTATGCCAGTGCAATATTGACGGACCTCGCAGATTGGGCACGTGAAGAAGGTCTTTCGCCTTTCTGTCAAACTGGTTTCAGACCCGGGTCTTCGACCGTGGACAACATCCCTGCACTCTCCTATTTGGCCTATCAAGCACAGTCACGTAAAACCCTCCCTCTATTCGCCTGCTTCATCGATTACTCTGCCGCTTTTGATGGGGTAGACCGCGCAATTTTATGGAGAAAGCTGGCACAATGGAACATCAATTCGACTCTGCTAAGAGCAATTCAGTCACTCTATCAAAAAACTTGGGTTAGAATTAAACTCTTGAGCGTTTCAGCATCTGAGAAGATCAACACGGACCGAGGCCTAAAGCAAGGGTGCGTGCTAGCGCCACTGCTGTTCAATCTGTACACAGCAGATATGGAGTCAGCCCTGTTGGCAGGGCCGTTTCTACCATTACGCAGGACTAGGCGGTTGCCTAGGGCGGCAAAATGGGGAGGGCGGCAAAAAACATGCCTGCATGAACATTTGTTAAATAAATATACCCCTTTTATTTGTGCTGTACTCGTTAGAATACAGCGTACCGCCCGGGAGACTGTGATTAGACTGAAATGTGACAGCTACCATCTGCAAATCGCATTTAGCACATCTCGTCATTTTTTTTTCAATAATTGTTATGTTTTCATAATCCTGCCACATATATGGAGATCTACACTGCGGTATCTGTAAAAATATGATCATAAAGAGCACAGATTCGCGCTTGGGAAGAAATTGTTCACCCCCAGGGCCCGCTAAAAGAGGCACGATTTAGGCTTCGTTTTGGAGAGATCTGGACCTACGTGAAAGGCAATACCGAGTGGGCCTGTGAACGAGGTATGTTCATTATTTTTGCGGTAATACTTTGTATTGTGCTAAACACAGGTCTGTGTGACGTTGCATTTACATATCAGATTGATGCAACTTTTCAGTCTGCATAGTTTTTTTAAGAATGTATTTCTTTTAGCAATACATTCTATACAGTACAAAAAACAACACTACAATTGTAACCAATTGTAACCAATTGTAACCATCATCCCAAACACGTAGTAGATCAGGAATATTCTCACTCCCAGGGACCAGTGATAACAGAACAGTTCATTATAAATTCACCATTAGTTTGTCCTTCTTCTCAGAAATGCGCCTCACTCCCCATGATTGCCAATAAGCCCCTACCCCTCAGATTCTTAAGTCTGCACAGTTATTTCAGAGTAAGCAGAGTCTAAAGATTAGACATCATGTAAGAGTGCTTTTTTGGATATTGAGAGAGAAAAGCGGCAGGAGAAGAGCTTGAAATACGTAGGTGTTGTCGAGCTGTGAACAGTGCCAGATCAGTATGTTTTATGTATGACTGGAAACCCCCCTCCTGTTTTGAGTGTGTTGTCTATATGTTGGATTCTATAACTGTCTGGGATGAGGATGTCTAAGATGTGTGTGAAGGAGGGAGGTTGTGCACTAGGTTTCGGTGATGAAGAGGGCATCTAGGTTATGTTGGGGGAAGACTAAACAGTGCGCATTGATAAGCACTCCTCCCACAACACCCTCAGTTGATGCGTATTAAGCAGACAGAAGTATTTGCATGCCTGAATTCAGAAGTGGCCCCGAAAATAGATTATTCTGGCATTTCGTGATATCTTGTCTAAGATGAAGCTTGCTCTGTCTCGAGAATCTCACCCTATAAAACAGCATACTATGGGTTGGTTAGATTCTGCGTGGGTCTGTGTATTTACCTATGTTGGGTGTGATTGGAGGTGGTAGAAGCCAGTAGCCCTACGGTTCTCCCAACTCAAGCCCGAGTTAATACCCTCAGAACAGGGCAATAACACATACATAGGCGCAACAATTGACACAGATGACTTACTTTAATATGGATTTGACAGTCCAGACTAGATAAAGAGGCTCCAAAGCTGGCCTCTATTCCCCAACACCTGGATGACAGGGGGGAGAGTGATGGTAGTAAAAGGGAGGGGCGGCATTTTTCAATTCTCGCCTAGGGCGGCAATACACCTAGAAACGGCTCTGCCTGTTGGGGGCAGCCTTAGCTACCCCAAGGATTGGGGGGGTCAAAATCCAGTTTATGCAGTACGCTGACGACTTGGTATTCCTGGATCACACTAAAATAGGACTACAAAAGATGCTAACATCCCTGGCAACATATAATAACGAAAACAGGCTGGTGGCAAATCCTTCCAAATCAAAAATAGTCATTTTTGGGCACTACCCACATAAAAAACGAGTAAAATGGAATCTTGGTCATCTCTCCTTGGAAAGCACACAACGATATACCTACCTGGGAGTCTGCTACCACGAGTCAGGTCTCTCCGGCGCCCAGTTAAAGAAAATCCAAGGCAAAGAGAAAACCATCACTTATGCACTCTTCAAATTACAAGCTTCCTTACATAGCCCAACTACAACGGCCATTCGAAGAGTATTAAAGGCTAAACTAATGCCGGCCCTCAACTACGCTCAGCAAGCGTACCCGGGCAAACTAAACAAGGAACTTGAAAAAATTCATTGCAGAGCATACAAGAGAATATTTCATTTACTGAAGTGCACTAGAAACACCCTTATCCGCTTAGAATTCTCGCTCAACCAACAAATTCTGGAAGAGATGGCGGCCTTAAGTAAATACTACTACCTTGCTTCAACCGCAAAAGATAAGACACTTAAGGCAGTTTTGAAATATATCTTTATGGAACCCGGGAATCCTTGGTCAGCTACCCTTACCGCGGCAAAAGTATGCCTCAATCTGGCCACTGAACATTGGGACCCCGAACTAGTCAACTACATGGCAATCAAAAATGCAATCAAGAAACAAGTTCAGGTTCGCTCCCGCGAATTGGACTTGGAGTCACTAGCGATAAGAGACCTACACGAGACCCTATGCCTGCCGCATATTGTGTACAATCCAAAGCACCATCTCACGCAGGCTGTGGACCGCACAGCTCTCCATAAGATTCTAGCCTACAGACTACACCCTCTGCCCCTTAAAGAACTATATGCTGTTGAGCAGGCAGAGCTGGGTGCATTGGAATGCAGGCTCTGCAACTACAAACGTGAGTCCCACGCTCATCTGTTATTTTGCTGCCCAGCCCTGCGTGCAGCACGCAGTCTCTACCTTAGGCCCATTCTAGGACATGCGGGGACCCGAACTGTAAAGGAGGCGGTCCACCAATTATATACACTGTCTACAGTAAAAGACATGGCCTCATTTGGGAAGTTCATCCAAGAGACACGGTCTAAGATGATGGCCACTCAGGGCTTAAATGAATAGAGACTCCGTAAATGCATAGACTATTTCGCTAACACATTCCCTGTTTTAACATTTGTAACTCCTTTTTTATACGTTTGCTTTAATGTAATGGTTTTGAGTAACCAAACAATAAAAAAGTTATTCATTCATTCATTCATTCATTCATGCAATATACTTGGTGCAGTGTGTTTGGGATACTTAAAAAGCAAATAAAAGCGAAATGTGGTTTTAGGTACATGTCTTGGTCACAGGTATCACTCCTGTCCATATGGAAACATGTCACAAATGTATAATGTCAACATCTCCACAGTTTATGGTTTCTTAAATTGGATGCCACACCTTTCTTCCTGATTGACTGGCCAGGATAATGAGCTGAACATGGCATCTGGCAGATACTTAGCAATTTTTCAAACACGTCATTTCCTCCAGTCTCCGTCGTGCAGGAACAGATGCCTGACAAGATAGGACCCACAGTTGTGTCCTCTGGGTGTCCTGAATTTTGGAGTATTAGACATATATGGGTTTCTATGAGTTCAAGGTGCCTGTAGATGAAAAATTGAATGCAGGGCCTTCAGAAATTTGCAAAACGCCTGAAAGCAATATGTGGGTTAAAGGCACCTGTGTTTTGGTTGCAAATATCAGCTTTGGGCAGTATGGAAAGATATGACAGGCATATTTTCAACCTCAGCACATCTGAAGGTCAGTGTCCCTCAGTACCTTAGCACCTTTGCTGTGAGTTGCTGGCCAGGGTAATGTACTATACTTGATGTATAACCGATTCTTAGCAATTGGTTCTCCAAAACATGCTAATTCTTCTAGACTACACAGGACAGGAATATATTCCTGAGAGGTCTTCACCAACATTAAAGTTCAACCGGGTCAATGTATGTATGTATGTATGTATATGTATGTATTATGTATAGGCATTTATATAGCGCACTACTTACCCGTAGGGTCCCAAGGCGCTTCGACCGCTGCGAAACCCTTCCTGGCTTCCCTGAGAGATGGTCCCTTAATGGGTATCTCCAGGGTGATACCAGGCATCCCCGGCGGTCTGGTGGGGCCGTTAGTGAAGATGAGGCAAGCTAATGCCCAGAGTTGCCGAGTGTGATCGCTGATCAGAGTGGGCACCGAGGCGAGAGAATTTGGTGTGCTACACTTTTATGTGCCTTTGATATTTATTGTTTTTAACGTGGTGCAATGCATTTAGGAACTTTGGAACACAATTGAAAGCAAAGTATAGTTTAAGGTAATATGATTTTGGTAGCAGGAATCACTTTTGTACCACATGGCTTCATACCTTAACCATGTTTTTGCAGCTTGAAGACTTTTCTGGATTCTGTGTATTATTCCGCCGTCTAGTGGCTGGGCCCAGAATTCACCATTTTCCTCTTTTCGTTTTTTTCCACATGTGCTATCAATCAGTTGGTGTCTTCACCATCCCCTATCATGTCCGACATTCGCCCACAAAATATATTTTGATCATCTACACATCCTAAGGTTTCTTTAACTAGGTGCCCGACCCCTCGCACCTTAAGTTGCTGGTTGGGATATTGAGTTGAACATGACCTTTTCCAATTTTTTCAATAATCTTTTACCCAAAACTTTGTAATTCCCTAAACTTTTCTTCAACTGGGAAACTATTCCTGCTAAGGCTTTACCCACTTCTGTATTCACTGGAACCTCTGGTTTTTAAAGGGTTTGAGTTGGGCTCGGGTGTATCAGTCACAAGGAAAATCTTGCAGTTTAATGGACTCAAACAAGGATGCATCCTAGCACCTTTTTTGGTTAATCTGTATCTGAGAGGCTGACCTCTATACTTAACAACGTCAATTTGCACCCTTCTGAACGATCCGGATTGGGAGCTTCTCACATGCTGTATGCCAACAGCGTCGTGTTGATCAGCCACACAGAGGTCTGCTTGCAACGAGTAATTAACGCTACACCTACACATGCAGCAAAGCACGGGCTTCAAGCTAACATCAATAATACCAAGTCAATGTTAATCAGCACAAGAAGAACACCGCCGCCAGTGTTCCCCCTGGATGGAACAGCTGTGTAATCGATGACAGAATACAAGTACTTAGGAGTAATCTTTGACTCAAGATGTGTATTCAACAAGCAGTGCAGCTCGCTCCAAAGGAAAAAAAAACTCCTTTACATCTTCTTTTTGCACTTAAAGGAACTTTTTTAAAGGTTTGTCTCTTCAACCACTCCTACAAGTCCTGGCTGCCAAACATGTCCCCACTATAGCATATGCTCCTTAGACTCTTGAAGGGAGCTGTCTGAATAATCGACAACGGTATAATTGGCACTTATCGGTGGGTATTTAATCTCCCACACCATGCCTCACCAGCTCAAATACGCCGGAGTTCGGCCTTGCGAAACAGAATGTAAGCAGCTTAGATGCGTATTTGTAAACCTGTTGTGAGTAAAAAAAAAAATTAGCTGAGAATCACACTTCGCGGCATTGTGTGGAAAACCATCTCTGAGCCAGGAAACACTCAGACACAGGACTATCTAAACCAGGCTCTAACGGCGTTTCAGGCATAGGCTCTTTGGACCTGAACTCTCACTCAGCCAGCTTGAAATAGAGCCATACATTCAATTCTGAAGAAGCTCTCCTCTCTCAACGACAAAGCTCTGTCGCCAAGGTCACACCCCTGGATGCAATAGGCTCACGCCGTCACTTAAAGTGTCATCAGTACCTTGGAGAACTGTTTGAACTAAAGGCAAAACTCGGGAAACTGAACCATGAGGTAGGTTGCCTTCCGACACGCTGCATCCTTCCGGTCTGGAAAAGAAATGCCACCTAGACCACGTGTCGGCTCTGTCATTTGTCATATTGCCTGCATATGTCCCGCATTAGTGACGGCGGAGAGGTTTGTTGAAACGGCCCCTCATAAGGATAGCAGCACGTGCATGCCGGCAGGCAGTCATATCCTGTCTACAATGGGAGGATTTAAATGCTCTGCTGGAAATTCCTGAAATAGGAGTCTGGTACAAACAAAACTGACCAGGCTGGCCCCTCAGTGAGCAGACATGTTTTAACACCCATTCCTGCTTGCACTCCGTCCATACAAGGGCGCTAGGGTATTACGTGTGTTTTGCCCTCCAGATCGTGGTCACCTGCTACATACCGCCTGCTCTTTCTTCCATTCATTCTCTCTAACCCGCACTAACCGTCGGAGGCGAGGGTCTTACAACGGTCATACAGTCAGTGACTCACTCCCCTGTTTGAATGCACGCTCTAAGCACTTCTTTCAGCGTTCAATTCTATGACCCGTCGATCTGCTCATGGCTCAGCACCCACCCACGTGCTGCACCTATTTTCTCTGCTAATGACCCAAGGTCTTTCCGCTAGGACTGAGTCTTAACAAAGCATGAATGTTTTACACGCCTTACTGTCTTTAAATGGGCAACAATGTGTATTCAACCATTTTAACTAGTGAATGAGTAAGACACGGGGCTCAACGCTACAGCTGGACTTTTTACAGTATTTTCTATTTTAACTGGCTTTTTAATTGTACGTTTTAATTAACTTTACATTAAAGATGAATTCCTTCAATAGGTTTGAGCAGGGATCCAACACCTAAACATCCAGGGGCCTCATTTATGAGAAATGACGCATCGCTGCGTGAAAGCAGCGATGCGTCACTTCTCAGTGCGCCCTCCTTGCGACATACCTGATGCGTCATATTTAATGTATGACGCATCATGTGGCAAGGAGTTACAGATACGTCAGTATTTCTGACGTATCTGTAAGAGCAAAAGTGAAGCATTGCTGGAGTGTGTCACAAAAGTGACGCAATGCCAGCAATGCGTCCTTTCACGTGGGGCAAGCCCCATGTGAAAGGGCCTGCGTCAGTCTTACGCCTGCTGTGAGGCAGGCGCAAGATTTTGACGCAACGGCGTCCCAGAAATGACGCAGTGAAATCTCATAGATTTCACTGTGTCACTTCTACAAGGCTTTTTGCGGGGTAACGCCCCCCCCTGCATACATTATATCTGACGCAGGTATAATGTCGCGCAGGGGTTCACAAAGTGACGCATCTGCTTAGATGCGTCACTTTGTAAATAGTGCGCAACAGGAGGCATGTTTTATGCCGCCGATGTGTCACAAAAAGTGACGCATCGGAAGCGCAAAGCTGACGCAAGGCCTCATAAATGAGGCCCCTGGAATGCATTTTATGTGGCAGCTTGCTTTGGGAATGACTGCAGTATTTGTCCCCGCATATTTTATTACACAGAACATCCGGTCTACGTGAAAGTATATTCTCCAAAAAAATCACAATTTCTTTACTTTTCTGTCCCCAAAAACTGTGTGAGGGTATTTCAAGGGGCAGAAATGGTCACATTGACACTACATTCACTCCACTTGTGAGTCTTCAGGTCTGATCTTGTTCATTATGATTCCCCCTCTCATTTGGGGTATCTTTTCTATCTGTAAAAGTGAGGGAATGTTAGGGTGGTGCACTTTCTCTTGCAGAAATGAGAGGAAATTCAGTGTTTTTATAGTTTGATGTTTTCAGGGCATTTTGGGGGGGAAATTATGAATTTCCCAAAAGCCACAGCACCATGGACCTCCGTGGCTGTCTAGTGTTCAGAAATATCTGGGGTTAGCACATTTCCCTTGGTGTTATATAATCCCAGGCACAAATACTGTAGCTAACCATATCCTAAAAATAAACCAAATTCCAAGTTTCTGTCTTGTGCCTTCCACAGGTGTGCTTGTGAGCCTTAGCTAGCCTTGATTCCAACCCCAGCCACACTTGTGGGGTTACTGTTTTGACAGGACTGAATGGGAAAAGCAATCTAGTATCTATTTAAATGTTTCTTTAAAAAAAATCGTATTTCAAGCCAGTGTTTACAAAAGTACTTTTTGAATACTTCATTATGGGTCATACAGAAGTTGTAGGGGTACACATGGCCCTTCTCCCTAAACACAGACTCTTGGGTACATTTCACAATTACATGTTTTCATACAGAGGTTTTTAGCCATTAGATTATTATTCATCAACTAATGCATGGTCGGTAAACAGTGAAAAAGCACTGTAAACATGAGCTCGAACATTTCCCTTGGTATCATAGACTTTTGAGCTAACTGCAAGTGCTTTACATCTCTGCGACAGGAAGAGCGGGACAAACGTAAATGGCATATTATTTGTGTGCAACGGCGTTCTGTGCAAATGGTTACAGGTGAAAACCTTGTAACCAATTTCTTTTTTTTGTTGTGATTATATTCTCAAATTTTTAAGTTCAACAATTACTGTTTATCGGGATTCTTGAGCTGCGCGGGCGCACCTAAGGCAAGCCCGTCTGTGCCCGTCCGTGCCTGGACCATGCCCAGCGCCAGAACCCCTGGCTCCCACCAGAGCCAAGCCACCCGACTGAGATACGACTCCGCCGCACTCAACACCGGAAGACCACCCACCTGCTACCAAGCCACCCCGAAGCGAACCCATGGACCCTTCACCTGCAAAGCCTGCAAATACACCTGCCTCAGAACCTACAGACCACCCACCGGACCTCGCAACAACAACCACCTCAAGTGCATCCTCCTCAACACACGCTCCGTCCACAAGCACGCCATCGAACTGTGGGACCTTCTCAACACAACAGCACCGGACGTCACCTTCCTCACAGAAACCTGGATGAATGCCTCCTTGGCCCCCGACATCACCATAGCCATCCCTGACGGCTACAAGATCACCCGGAAGGACCGCATCAACAAAGCCGGAGGAGGATTCGCCATCAACCACAGGAACACCATCAGCGTCACGACCAACACCGAAGACACACTCTCCACCGCCGAACACCTACACTTCCAGATCCGCACCGACCCCAAGACCACCCTTAGAGGAACGCTCATCTACAGACCTCCGGGCCCATGCACACAATTCAGCGAAACCATCGCAGACTTCATCAGCCCGCACGCCCTAGCCTCACCAGAATACATCCTCCTAGGGGACCTGAACTTCCCCCTGGAGAAAAACAGCGACAACAACACCACCACACTACTCGACAACCTCGGACTCAAGCAACTGGTGAACACCCCGAACCACATCGCTGGCCACACACTCGACCCCACCTTCTCCGCCAGCAACCACCTCTCCAGCCACAACACCGGACTACACTGGACCGACCACAGATGCATCCACTTCACCTTCAAAAAGAACACATCTCACCACCGCACGCAACAAATCCCCCGAAGATGCTGGAGCAAAATCACCACAGACCAGCTCCTCGCATCGCTGAGCCAGAACCCGCCAGCCAACACCGCTGACACCAACGACCCAGCCCACAACCTTGCACAGTGGATCACCAACTGCGCTGACAACCTCGCACCACTGAAGAACCCTCCAGGCATGACCAACAGCAGGAAAACCCCATGGTTAACAGACGCCCTCAAAGAATCTAAGAAATCCTGCCGAACCCTCGAAAAAACCTGGCGCCACAAACAAATTACAGAAAACATGGCCGCCCTCAAGAACGCCACCCGTGAACACCACCGGCTGATCCGCTCCACCAAAAGGACATCATTCAAAGAGCGACTAGACACCAACAGCAAGGAACTCTTCAACAACGTCAAAGAGCTCTCCAACCCCAGCGCCAGCAACAACAACATCACACCGTCACAAGAACTCTGCAACTCCCTCGCCACGTTCTTCCACCGAAAGATCGCAGATATACACGACAGCTTTGGAACCCAGACTCCACCTCCAGCCACCGAACCAGCAACCCCCATCAGCACTGAAGACACCACTCACGTCATGAACTCCATCCACTCCGGCTCCCCCTCGGACCCATGCCCTCATCATATCTTCAACAAAGCCGACACCATCATCGCACCCCATCTCCGGAACGTCATAAACAGCTCCTTCACGTCAGCCACCTTCCCGGAGAGCTGGAAACACGCAGAAATTAACGCCCTACTGAAGAAACCCACAGCGGACCCCAAAGACCTCAAGAACTTCCGCCCCATCTCTCTCCTTTCCTTCCCGGCCAAAGTCATAGAGAAGACCGTCAATAAACAGCTGACTGCATTCCTCGAGACAAACAACGCGCTCGACCCGTCTCAGTCCGGATTTCGAGCCAACCACAGCACCGAGACCGCCCTCATCGCAGCAACCGACGACATCAGGACCATGATGGACAACGGGAGAGACAACCGCTCTCATCCTCGTGGACCTCTCGCCAGCCTTCGATACTGTATGCCACCGCACCCTAATAACCCGCCTCTTCAACACCGGGATCCAAGGAAAGGCCCTGGACTGGATCACCTCGTTCCTCTCTGACAGAACCAAGAGAGTCCGCCTCCCCCCCTTCCGCTCAAATCCAACCGAGATCATCTGCGGCGTAGCACAAGGCTCCTCACTCAGCCCAACCCTCTTCAATATCTACATGAGCCCCCTCGCCGCCATCGCACGCAAACACAACATCAACATCATCTCCTACGCCGACGACACCCAGCTTATACTCTTCCTCACCAAAGACCCAGTCGCCGCCAAAACCAACCTCCAGGAAGGAATGAAAGACGTCGCAGAATGGATGACGCTAAGCAGCCTGTAGCTGAACTCCGACAAGAAGGAGGTCCTCATCCTCGGACGAACCCCATCCGCCTGGGACGACTCCTGGTGGCCCTCAGCACTGGGCTCCGCGCCGACACCCTCGGACCACGCACGCAACCTGGGATTCATCCTGGACTCCTCCCTTACGATGACCAAGCAAGTCAACGCCGTTTCGTCCTCTTGCTTCAACACCCTGCGCATGCTCCGAAAGATCTTCAGATGGATCCCCACCGAAACAAGAAAAACCGTCACCCAGGCCCTCGTCACCAGCCGACTGGACTACGGAAACGCCCTATACGCAGGAACCACCGCCAAACTTCAGAAATGACTACAACGCATACAGAACTCAGCAAAACTCATCCTCGACATCCCTCGCCACAGCCACATATCCGCCCACCTGAGAAACCTGCACTGGCTCCCCGTCAGCAAGAGGATCACGTTCAGGCTCCTCACCCACGCACACAAAGCGCTCCACAACATGGGCCCCGAATACCTCAACAACCGCCTCTCGTTCTACGCTCCCACCCGCCAGCTCCGCTCCACCAGCCTCGCCCTCGCCACCGTCCCACGATTTCGCAGAACCACCGCCGGAGGAAGATCATTCTCCTACCTGGCAGTCAAAACTTGGAACTCCCTCCCTGCACACCTACGAATGACCCAGGATCATCTCACCTTCAGGAAACACCTCAAGACCTGGCTTTTCGAGCAGTAGCATCACCCCCCCCCCCTTTCAGCGCCTTGAGACCCTCATGGGTGAGTAGTGCGCTTTATAAATGTCTGATTGATTGATTGATCGAGCAATCTGCACAAATGACCCGTGCAGAATTAAGGCTCTTATGTTTATGTTTATGTTTACAGATTTGTAAAGCGCATGGCTGCCCGTGAGCGTCCCAGCGCTAGTGATAGAGCAGAAGAGGTTAAAGAGGGAGATAATTAGGGGAACAGCCACGTCTTCAGAAGTTTGCGAAATGAAAGAAGATTGGGCTGAGCCCGGATGTCTAGTGGCAGTGCATTCCACAATTTGGAGGCGTTATACGAAAAAAGCCGGCCTCCAGATCGAGCCCTCTTAATCCTAGGTATTGACGTCAGGTGTAGGTGTGTGGAACGGAGAGTGCGATTAGTTTTGTAGGGAACGACAAGATCCTTTAGAATGGGAGGGGCCTTCCCATGCAAGATTTTATGGGTGGTGCAAAGGGCCATGAAATTCACCGTTTCTTGGATATGCAGCCAGTGAAGTGACTTAAGGGCTGGTTTGGCTGAGCAACGGCTATTAGTGCCCGTGAGAAGCCGGGCGGCAGTGTTTTGCACAACCTGAAGCTTTGCCATCACTTTGTTGGGGGTCCCAAGGTATAGGGCATTGCCATAATCCAAACAGGACAGTACAAGGCCTTGAATCACAAGCTTTTGAGATTGAGTAGGAATTAAGGGTAACATTTTTCGGGAGGTGCGTAAGAGGCCGTAGCAGGTTCACACTTTGGAATTGGGGGTGGACCCATACAGGGAGGCCACAAAGTCTCCGGGCGAAAGTGTGATTGGTTGCCCAGGACCAGGATCTCCGTCTTGTCGCTGTTTAGCTTAAGATGGGACCTGTCCATCCATTTGGTTATGTCCCCAAGACAGGAATGAAGGTTGGTAGAGGAGTGGTCATGCTGACTTAGGGATACAACCAACTGGGTATCATCTGTATAAGTTAGTAGCTTAATACTAAATTGGGTGACAATCTTTTCAAGGGGGGACATATACACATTAAAAAGGGTTGGGCTCAGGGAGGAGCCCTGAGGAACACCACAGTGTATAGGTGTTGTTTTAGAGATGAAATTACCATCTGCCACCTGAAAAGAACGGCTATGTAGAGAGGATTTAAGCCAGGACAGGGCAGACCCTGAGATATCCAAATCCTCAAGCCTGTGGACCAGTGTAGAATGGTTAGCGGTGTTGAAGGCCGCACTCAGATCAGGAGGATCACTGCCACTGATCCTCCTGAGTCTATGAGTTTTCTGGCCTCTTATTATCTGCTTTTCAGCCCTCTGTAACTTTGTGGGGGTATCCTGGGCATTTCAGAGCATTCAAGGACAGCTCTTATTGACAAGCCTAAGGCCCTCTGAAGAGTTTCAATGAAATTCAAACTTCAATTTGCAGGAGATTACATCTGGGAAAATTGAACCGTACTAAGTGATTTAATGAAAAGAGTTTACTGTCAGTGAAAATGTAAGTGCTAGCTGCATATTGGAAAACAAAGTGAAAGTTGTAATGTCTGTATCCACCACAGCGCTGCAGGACTTACTAAAGCCAGCCTTGCTGCAGGGGCATGTGTCAAAATGTCTGCTCTTCTTTGGTGAGCACTACCACAGCTTGCGTTTAGGTCCTTAACATAGCCACTTCGAATGTATAGCTTTTGAAGGTGATGTTTCATTTAAATGTTCTGTTGGGCACTTCTGGGTCCTGGTTTGGCTTTTGGCTTGTGTCTAGCAGTTAAGGGTATGCCTTGTAAGCTAGAGGTGCCCAGCAACAGGTTTGTAACAAAGGCTTACCTTTTGAGAAGTAATGTGCAGCCTCATTGACATTATCTCAAATTACAGAGTCTAATATTGCTGGGATCCCCTCCCCCTAGTATTCATGTTCTGGGGATTTCATCACCATGTTCTGCTGTATTCCATCAACTGGCTTGCCGGAGGGAGTTCAGGACACTGGACTTTCAAATAGAAGCCGATTTCTCATTTTGCTTACAGGCATTCCTTCACATTTGAATTCTTAGGCATCTGTATTGTGTTAAGCAGTAGTCTGAATGGTGAGTACCCCTCGAATGGTACTAATGAAGAACCACTACCAGGAAAAATGAATGAACCATTTGCTGAAAGGATCAATAACAAAAGCAAGCTCAAAGCAGAGGATATGTAATCAGTAATGACTATCGTAAACGAGATGAAAAAGGAAGGGCTCCAGACCTCAACAGACTCCCACATAGAATGTTTAGGAAGGATCTGGCGTTCTGGGCAGGGATTTTGTCCACTCTGTACACAGAATGCAGACTACAAGCAGACGTTCTAGACTTATGGGGAGGCTCTCAGTTAGAGACAGTATTCAAGAAAGGCGATAATACTGACCCCAAAAACTACAGATGAATTGCCCTCCTGGACATTGAAACAAAAGGCGTACACAAGCAATCAATCAATCATTACACTTATAAAGCGCGCTACTTACCCGCGAGGGTCTCAAGGCGCTGTGGGGAGAGGGTGCTGCTACTGCTCGAAGAGCCAGGTCTTGAGGAGTCTTCTGAAGGTGAGCAGGTCCTGGGTGTGTCGTTGGTGGGTAGAGAGGGTGTTCCAGGTCTTGGCGCCGAGGAAGGAGAAGGATCTGCCGCCGGAGGTCGTTCGTTGGATACGGGGGACAGCTGCGAGTGCGAGGCTGGCAAAGCGGAGCTGGCGGGTGGGGGTGTAGAAGCTGAGTCGGTTGTTGAGGTAGGCTGGTCCGGTGTTGTAGAATGCTTTGTGTGCGTGGGTGAGTAGTTTGAAGGAGATCCTCTTTTCGGCGGGGAGCCAGTGTAGGTCTCTCAGGTGGGGGGTGATGTGGCTGCGGCGAGGGACGTTGAGGATCAGTCGGGCCGAGGCGCTTTGTATGCGTTGGAGTCGTTGTGGGTGTTTGGCCGGGATGCCTGCGTAGAGTGCGTTGCTGTAGTCTAACCTGCTACTGACGAGGGCCTGGGTCACCGTTCTTCTTGTTTCGGTGGGGATCCATTTGTAAATCCTGCGGAGCATGCGGAGGGTGTTAAAGCAGGAGGAGGCGACAACGTTGACCTGCTTCGACATGGAGAGGGAGGAGTCGAGGATGATTCCCAGGTTGCGTGCGTGGTCGGTGGGTGTTCGTGCTGTTCCCAGCGTGGTCAGCCACCAGGAGTCGTCCCAGGCGGAGGGGGTGGTTCCGAGGAGGAGGACCTCTGTCTTGTCCGAGTTCAGCTTCAGTCGGCTGTTCCTCATCCATTCGGTGAAGGCCTTCATTCCCTCGTGGAGGTTGGTTTTGGCGGTGTGTGGGTCCTTGGTGAGGGAGAGGATCATCTGGGTGTCGTCGGTGTAGGAGATGATGTTGAGATCGTGCTGGCGGGCGACGTGAGCGAGGGGAGGCCATGTAGGCATTGAACAGCGTCGGGCTGAGAGATGAGCCCTATGTACACCGCAGATGATGTTGGTGGCTTCGGAGTGGAAGGGGCGGAGGCGGACGTTCTGGGTTCTGCCGGAGAGGAAGGATGTGGTCCAGTCCAGGGCCTTCTCTTGGATTCCGGCGTCTTGGAGGCGTGTCTTTAGTGTGCGGTGGGAGACCGTGTCGAAGGCGGCTGACAGGTCCAGAAGGATGAGGGCTGATATTTCGCCGTTGTCTAGTTGGATCCTGATGTCGTCTATGACTGCGATAAGGGCAGTCTCGGTGCTGTGGTTTCTTCGGAATCCGGACTGGGATGGGTCCAGGATGTTGTTGTCCTCGAGGTAGCAGGTGAGTTGCGTGTTGCCGACTTTCTCTATGACCTTCGCCGGGAGCAGGGAGATGGGCCGGAAATTCCTGAGGTCCTTGGGGTCTGCCTTGGGTTTTTTGAGGAGGGCGTTGATCTCGGCGTGCTTCCAGCTTTCCGTAAAGGTGGCTGTCTCAAGTGAGATGTTGATTACCTTTCGTAGTTGGGGTGCGATTGCTGCGTCTGCTTTGTTAAATATGTGGTGTGGGCAGGGGTATGACGGAGATCCTGAGTGGATGGAGTTCATGATCTTGCGTGTTTCGTCGTCATTGACGTTGGTCCAGGAGGTCAGGCAGTTGAGGCGGGTGGTGTTCGCAGGGGGGTGTAGTCTGGCATAGTCGGGGCGCTCGTGGTGTTGAAGCTGTTGTGGATGTCAGCGATCTCGCGGTGGAAGAAGGTAGCCAGCGAGTTGCACAGTTCTTGGGAGGGTGGGATGTCATTGGTGTTGGCGCTGGGGTTGGAGAGTTCCTTCACGATGCAGAAGAGCTCTTTGCTGTCGTGTGCGTTGTTGTCCAGGCGGGTTTTGAAAGAAGGTCTCTTGGCTAATCTGATGAGGTGGTGATGTCTGCTGGTGGCGTCTTTGTGGGCTGTTTCCGGCATGCTTGTTTGGAAGTCTGGAGCTCTTCGGTGAACCAGGTGACTTTCTTGCTGGTACGGCTGTTGGTGGGTTCTTGAGTGGGGCGAGGGTGTTGACGCAGTCGTTGATCCATTGTCTGAAGTTGCGTGCGGCGGTGTCTGGGTGGGTGGGTGGGGTCTGGGCGGGGTTGGTGGTCAGCTGTTCTTCGGTGACTTTGCTCTAGCAGCGGCGGGGCAGCTGTTGGGTGCGGTGGTGAGTGGTGGGCTTCTTGTAGGTGAAATGGATGCATCGGTGATCGGTCCAGTGGAGTTTGGTGGTGTGGTTGAAGGAGACGTGGGTTCCAGCGGAGAAGATGGGGTCAAGTGTATGGCCGGCGGGAGGTGGGTGGAGGAGCAGCTGACAAGAAAACAGTATCCTCAAAACTCCACACAGGCTAGGCACTAAAAAAGGGTTGTGCAAGGAGCTGTACAGAGCAAACTTAGCCACTCCAAAGATAGGTCAGAAAAGGGTTTACTCACTTTAGTACACAGATGATCTGTTAATATTCAACCACACCAAAAAAGAACTCCAGAAGGGGTTAGATGCTGTACACATACCAACAAATGTAACCATTTGGTGGCCAACCCTAACACGGTCAAAGTGGTGATTTTCAGCCGCTATGCAAAAATGCCTTCACATAGATGGAGACTGGGACCCCAGACCATACCAACTGCAAGGACCTATAATTATTTTGGGGCATGTTTAGTGATAGAAGGAAGTCGATAATACACCTATATAGGATGAAAACAAAATCCCAAGCAACAACCTGTGCCATGTGAAAACTCTACTGGAAGCTATGTAGCCCAACAACAGTACCATTCAGGAGAGTAATTAAAGCAAACTACTTGCTACAGCAGAGTATGCACGACAAGCATTCTCAGGCAAAATTGATGCTTTGCTGGAGAAAGGCCTGTGTCGGGGTTACAAGTGATTTTTCCGACTACCAAAATGCACATGCAACACCCTGATTCACCTTGGGTTTGGCCTCACCCAACAAAAAAATGAAAGCTTGGGCACTCGGGTGAAATATTACTAGCTGGCACTGAATGCGCCAGTAGGATTATGTAGGAAGTGCTTAGACTAATTCATGCAGCCAAGGATAACCCCTGGAAGAGCTATCTGCAAAAAGAGGAGTTGTCTCTAACTTTGGCAATCATAAACCGGACAGCAGATGGTATAAGTTAAATGTCCATGCAGAGTGCAATAAATAAACAAATCCACCAGCTATCGTGGGAAGCAGACATAACCAGATATAAGGGTGAAAAAAGGCAGTCAGCCCTTATTGCATCCGATGAGGCCTACAAAATACAGCTATATCTGAGCCAGGCCCTGGGAAAGTAATGTTTGAAAGAGATCCAGTGGACCAGGTTGGTGCCCCTGCAGATGAGAGTTAAATCCGGATCGGAAAAACCTATCACACATTGTCGGATGTAGACTTTGCAACTATAGAGAGGAGTCCCTGTTGCATCTCATATGCTGTGTTCAACCTTTCTACAACAACGACACAAATTATTAAGACAAATCTTTCTGTCCATAAAGGCTCACATATGTGTAGAGGCAGTATCAATTCTTTTCCCTAGCCCTGCACTCCTGGATCTAGCCAAATTTAGAAAATGTATGTTGGAGGCAGGAAGACTGATGAGTGAAGCCAAGGTACTAAGCTTTGACAAATATATATTCATAATCAATCAATCAAAAATATGATCATTCACATCTTGAATTCAGTACATAATCAATAAAACAGTAACATGTACACCAGTATAAAAGCCATTATAAAGGTATACAATACAGTAAAACAAGCTTCTAAATCTTACATAGTCATTATACGTGCGTCTAAAAAAATACCACTAAACCTGATTGAAGTTACATTAACAATACCTCGACACAAGTACAGGTTAGCTCTTTTTTAACCTTTTTCACCATGCAAAGATTAAAAACCTTGAGATAGCAAATACTAACCAGCTTGTAGTATCTGATTTAAATATACGTATGGCTTCCAATGGACAATTAAAAGATAGAGTGCGACATACAGGGGCCAGTCAAATTTTCCCAAGTTCAACGTATGAGACACAGCAGAAAAAAAGTGCTCAATAGTTCTGGGGAAGATATGGCATAGAGGACACAATGGATTGACAGACAAGTTTCCCCATGAGCTCTTCATTGTATTCAGAGGAAGGGTTCCATATCTAAATTGAACATACAAAGCCAGTGCCTGGGGAGGTTCAAGATCATCCAGAAACTTTTCAAAGGCGATTACTCCTTTAACATTTAAAAACCCCGCAGTCAAAGTGCCATGTGCAAGCCGGTCAACCCTTTCTGAAATCATTAGCTCCCAAAACCTTTTTTTGACTAGAGGGATCGTAAGTTTAGTCACAGACCCTGGGTCCCCCCAGGATCCGCTATCCCAATTTTTGTAAGCCAGACCTTGATCTTACTAAACCACTTGATGCGGCGTGTTTGATTGTGCACGGCAATCAGCTCTGCCATTGCCTCCCTCAGGGGCACCTGTGTTTTACTTATCCACACCCTAATCCAAAACAGAATTGACCTCAGAATGGCATAATGATCTATAGGTTTTAGGCCAAGATCTAGTCTAAGTGCCAAGAGTGGTGTATTCACTAGGAGGTTCATGATGGCTCTTATAAATTTATTTTCAGCACAAGTTAAGTCTGTCAGGTTTTCCAGCCCCCACAATTCAGCCCCATACAGGGCCGCACCTAGCCCTATGAATTTCAATAATGGGGGATATTGGCCGATAAGGGGAAGCTCTGGCCCTCTGAACTATAGCACAATCAACATGCTGGAGGGTCGCGATGCTCCTTTCTATTTGCGGTGTCCATGCCAGCCTATCGTTTATGCCGATACCCAAGTAGTCAAAGAAACTAACCTGCTCCAAACTTTGCGTGCCCAGGGTAAGTTTCCTCTTGTGTGATTTTTATGGATTACAAATCATATATTTAGTTTTTTGCCCATTTATTTCTAGACCCTTATCTTTACAAACTAGGGCAAATTTATTTCGAAGATTCTTAATGCCACGGGGTGTTCTGGCACTAAGCAGTGTATCATCTGCAAAAAGCAGACTAGGCACTACCTTGCCAGCCAATTTTGGGGGATCACCACCACAATTAAAAAGTTCTCCTATTAGACCATTGATTAAAAGGATAAACAATGTAGGGGCAAGAACGCATCCTTGACGAACTCCCTTCTGAACAGCTATTACGTTAGTCAGACCGCCTTCAGTATTCCACCTGACCCTAGCAAAGGTGTCTTGATGTAACCTGAAAAGAATTTTGAGCAAATAAGCTGATAATCCTAATATGCTCAGCGCTAGCCAAAGTTGGAACCGGTCAGTGGAATCCAAGGCGGTCTTTAAATCCACGAACACTACATATAGGTGACTTTCTCAGATTGTGACTTCTTTCCAAATTAGCAGGAGGAACCGAAAGACTTGGTCCGTATTACTTGTTGCGGCCCTAAATCCTGCCTGTAATTTGGACGGAACATTATGTTTGAGGCATGTGGGCTGCTGAATTCATATCTGTGCATAGATCGCCGCCTAGTGTTGGGTCCGGATGATTGCACATTGTTGTCCTGGAAGAGTCTTCGAAGTATCACGAAATAGGTGGCTCCTCCCCTGGACTACAGTGCGCATGGGCATCGACTCCATCCTCAGATTGTTTTTTTTCCGCCATTGGGTTCGGATGTCTTAAATTCCCTCTTGTCGGAATCGATAGAAAAACTTTCTTGAGACCAAAAGGTCTTTAGGCTATACGTCGGTATTGTCTTGCGTTCGGCTTTACTTCTTCTAGCTCGGCTCCGAGCCGTTTTTTGTACTTCCGCGTGCTCTCGGCGCGGAAGGCCTAGTCGACGCACCTGACTTATCGACCAACCATCATGGACCGAAGTCCATTCAAGAGATGTCCGGTCTGTAACTCGAAGTACCCCCACATCGACGTCCATCCGGTGTGCAACAAGTGTCTGTCGCCGGACCATGATGAGGCCAAGTGTATGGCCTGTTCACGCTTCAGGTCCAAGAAGACACTTAAGCTTCGACGAGCTGCGTGCCTGGAGGCCCAGCAATCTGCTTCGGCGCCTGCGGACATTTTCGATGCTGGAGATGTCGAGGAAGAATATATCCAGGACGTTTCGGAATCAAACCCCGCGTCGGACGTCGAAGAAGACTACGACGCTGATGCTGAGGTGTTCGAAAGCGAAGAAGTCGTCGAGGAGGTAGGAGACGACGACGGTGCCCTCGGGGCCATGGAGGATAGCTCGGACGAGGAGCTTCCTCAAACTGACTCTGGGGCCGTGCCTATTCATAAGGCCCAGGTCGAGGGATCGCCTTCGGGCCTTACCCAAGACCTGGATATGGGTTCCACGGCCCCGCCTTCGGGCCCGGCCACGGACATTGTTACCGAGCCACTCCCTGGCAAAACGAAACCGAAAGTGAAACCTACGGTCTCGACGCCAGATACTGCGCAGGTGCAAGCATCGAAACCGAAAATGCGCATCGCTTTGGTCGGATCAATAACTTCTGAGGCTTCGGCGCCGAAGAAGCCGAAGATGGCTGTCGAGCTGAAAGGCCAAGTCAAGGGCGTCTAGACGAAGTCTGCCGCGCCAAAGACTAAAGTAAAGGTGGTCGATACTGGCACGTCGGCGCCAAGGACGGTCGACGCCGGCAAGGGCCTTGTTGAACCGAATAAGGCTGTCGCCGAACCAAAGAAAACTCTCGGTGACCCGAAGAAGCGACTCGATGACCCGAAGGTCCTCTCTGCCCCGCGTCAGCACGACAAGGCCAAGGGCGCTGCGCCTCGTGAGTCGACTGCGAAAGTGGCCTCAAATGACCCTACTCCGAAAGTGGCCTCGAAGGACTCCGCTGAACCAGCGCGTCCATCCGCCGCGTTCACCAAAAAGGTGATGGACTCCCTGCAGCGCATCAAGGACGGCACCGCGGCGGTCGAACCGAAGGACCCTCCGCCTGCGAAGCCTGTGGAGAAACCAGTTAAGGCGTCCACGCCGATCCTCTTACGTTGCCACCTAAGACGGCGCCGAAGGCTTTCGCTCCTAAGGCAGTGGCCGGCGTGCCCGAAAAGGTCTCCTCGGCGCCGAAGGCGTCGTCAGTGGTCCACGGCCCGCGACCTCGATGACCTTCGGGGGATGAGCATCAGGAACACTTCATTGACGCCGAAACGGGCAGGCTTTCCCTCCTGAAGCGGATAATCACCCCAGAACCCCAGCTGGAGTCTTACAAGATCCCTCTCAAGAAGAAGAAGGACTCTGCTTGCTCTCCGGTCTTGGTGGAACCCCTTTCACCACAGACTCATGATGTGTCCCCCACTTACTCCGATGTGGACGCTGGTGAGGGAGATGAAGAAGATGAATACAGTTATCCAGTCTATACAGACCCTGAGGATCCAAATGAGCCCTGGGCAGCTGGTGGTGACCCTGGGAAACCTCATTCAGGACAAGACCCTCAACTCTTTTCTGCAAAGACTTCACCTACAGAAGACTCTGCTGCTTTCAATGCCCTCATTGAACGGGCCGCAAGCACAATGTCCAGCTGCATGCTGACCCTGTGGATGTGGATTTCCTCTTTGACACTTTTTCAGTGTCAGAAAAGACTGTAAAAACTCTGCCTATGCTAAAAGGTGTTTTAAAGCATGCTGCTGAGATCTTTAAAGAACCAACCAGGGCGAGGGTGATAAACCCTAGGATTGACAAAAAATACAAGTCGGCGCCTACTGATCCTACCTACATTAAAGGACAGTTGCCTCTGGACTCCCTTGTCATCTCAAATGCCCGGAAGAGGGCCAATTCTCAGACTACGGGTGATGCTCCTCCCCCAGACAAAGAATCCAAGGTCTTTGAGGCTTCGGGGAAGAGGGTAGCAGCACAGGCAGCCAACATATGGCGCATCTCTAACACACAGGCGCTTCTAGCGCGCTATGACAGGGCGCACTACGATACACTAGAGACCCTGTTGCAACACCTGCCTGATCAATACAAAGAAGAGGCTGAGATGCTGATTAAAGAAGGGAAGCTAAACTCTAACGCTTCCATTAAGTGCGCTCGGGACGCAGCTGATACCGTGGCCAGGGCTATAAACACCAGTGTTATGCTTCGGAGACATGCCTGACTGAGAATCTCTGGATTTAAGCCAGACATCCAAACCACCATCCTGAACCAAACGGTTAACCCAGATCACCTGTTTGGCCCAGAGGTTGACACCACCCTAGAAAAAATGAAAAAGGACACTGACACTGCTAAATCCATGGGTGCCTTACAGTCCCAGCAGTTTCGGGGTGGGTCCTTTCGTCGCTCCACCACTAGAGGCGTCTCCAGGGGTCAGCTTTCACAGTCCACGCAATACTACAAAGGCAACACCCAGACTACTTACGCCAACAAGAGTCGAGGTGGATATCGTTGGCAACAGCGCCAAGGGCAGAGGACGTGGCAACAACAGCTCCAGGTCCTCTGCCACCAGCAAACAGTGACGCCTTGTCACTGCCCCCCGACCACACAACACTGGTCGGGGGGAGACTCCAGCAGTTCCTGCCCGTCTGGAAGTCCATCACCACGGACAGGTGGGTCAGAAAACGTATCCAATACGGTTATTGTCTGGAGTTAACATCCACTCCACCCAACATGCCCCCAAGGCACCGTCCTATGTCGGACAAGCACTTGCACTTATTCCAGCAGGAGGTCACCGTCATGCTGCAAAAAGGGGCAATAGAGCTCATGCCTATGACAGAAAGAGGCACAGGGGTATACTCCCTGTACTTCTTGATTCCAAAGAAGGGCGGGTCTCTCAGGCCCATCCTGGACCTCAGGCCACTCAACTACTACATCCTGTCGGAGCACTTCCATATGCTGACCCTGCAGCAAGTGCTCCCGTTGCTCAGGCAGGGGGATTTTAGACCTAAAGGATGCGTACTTTCACATTCCACTGCACCATTCACACAGGAAATACCTCAGGTTCACCATCCAAAACCAGCACTACCAGTTCAAGGTTTTGCCTTTCGGTGTCACCACGGCACCCAGGGTGTTCACAAAATGCCTGGCGACAGTGGCAGCGGATCTCAGGAGACGGAACATCCACGTCTACCCCTATCTGGACGACTGGCTCATCCAAGCGAAGTCAGCCCAGCAGTGTGCCGCCCACATGTCCCACACCATTCACCTCCTGCACGATCTGGGATTCTCACTGAATTACCCAAAATCCCACCTCCAGCCCGCCCACGTACAGCAGTATCTGAGTGCGACCATAAACACTCTGGCGGCCACAGCACAGCCGAATTCAGTGAGGGTCAGCAGCATTCAATCGCTGATACAAAAATTCAGACCTCAACACTCGCTTCCAGCAAGAGTGTTCATGCAGTTGATAGGCATGATGGCCTCCTACATTTCCATAGTCCCGCACGTGAGGCTACATATGCGTCCGCTTCAGAAGTGCTTAGCACGTCAGTGGACTCAGGCTTACGGGAAGTTGAAAGACCTAGTGTTGGTGAGCAGTCGGGCATACAACTCTCTGCATTGGTGGAATCCACGAAACCTTTGCAAGGGCCGACCGTTCCAAGAGCCTGTGCCACAGATCATCCTGACGACGGACGCCTCTCTCCAGGGATGGGGAGCTCATGTACTCCATTACACTGTGCAGGGACTATGGACGCTACAGCAGAGGAAGATGCACATCAATGTTCTGGAACTGATGGCGATCTTCATGGCACTAAAAGCCTTCAAAGTACATCTGTGCAACAAGGTCGTGTTGATCCGGACGGACAACATGACGGCAATGTACTACATTCAGAAGCAGGGAGGAACACACTCTCCGCAGCTGTCTCATCTGGCTCAGAGCATGTGGAAGTGGGCCATTCAGAGAACCATCTTCCTCATGGCAGAACACCTCCCGGGCAAGGACAATCAGATGGCGGACCTGCTCAGCAGGCACAGCCACCAAATGCACGAGTGGGAGATACATCCATCAGTACTCCAACCGTACTTCCAAAGGTGGGGTCACCCAGAGATCGACCTCTTTGCCACAAGGGAGAACGCAAAATGCCAAAGCTTCGCCGCCAGGTTCCCACACCCACAGTCGCAGGGCAATGCGATATGGATGAACTGGTCAGGCAGATTTGCGTACGCTTTTCCCCCAGCACCCTTGATACCGCTGGTGGCACGCAAGCTCAGGCAGCACTCGATGACTCTCATCCTGGTTGCTCCAACGTGGGCTCGCCAACCATGGTACACCACGTTTCTGGAACTATCCGTGGCACCGCATCAGAGGCTACGTCTCACACCCAGCCTTCTGACGCAGAGCCATGGCGACATTCAGCATCCAGAACCGCAACAGCTCAACCTGGCGATCTGGCTCCTGAAGTCCTAGAGCTTGGCTACCTGCACTTGCCTTCCGACTGTATGGACATCATTCGGGAGGCGAGGAAGCCCACCACCAGAGCATGCTATGCGGCAAAATGGAAGCGGTTTGTCATTTATTGTGCAGACCACAACATTAACCCGCTAGATGCGTCTATTCAGAATATCATCTGTTACCTTTTCCATTTGTACAAATGTAATCCGGCATGTGCTTCCATTCGCATACATCTGTCTGCGATGGCCGCTTATCTCCAGAATAGGCAGCACCTCTCCCTCTTCAGGGTGCCTGCCATTAAAGCTTTTCTGGAAGGGCTCAAACGAGTCATTTCTCCGCGGACTCCACCAGCTCCAGAGTGGAACCTCAATGTGGTCCTCACCCGGCTGATGGGTCCTCCCTTTGAGCCACTGCACTCCTGTGAGATTCAGTTCTTAACATGGAAAGTGGCTTTCCTCATAGCAATTACATCGCTACGGAGAGTTAGTGAATTACAAGCCCTGGCTATCCAAGAGCCATTTATTCAAATTCATTCTAACAGGGTGGTGCTTCGCACTAACCCTAAGTTTCTACCCAAAGTTGTGTCTCAATTCCATATCAATCAGACTATTGAATTGCCTGTCTTCTTCCAAAATCCAGAGTCATTGGCGGAGAGAATGCTCCACACCCTTGACGTCAAAAGGGCCCTGATGTATTACATCGATAGGACCAAGGATTTTAGGAAGACTAAGCAACTCTTTGTCGCCTTTGCACCGCACCACAAAGGTAACCCTATTTCCAAGGCTGGTATTGCTAGGTGGATCGTTAAATGTATCCAGATCTGCAATCTGAAAGCAAAACGTACTCTCACCATTCCATCAAGGGCCCACTCCACTAGGAAGTTGGGGGCCTCTATGGCATTCCTTGGAAACCTTCCTTTGGAAGACATATGTAGAGCAGCCACTTGGTCTACCACACACACATTTACAAAGCATTATTGTGTTGATGTGCACTCCAAACAGCAAGCAGCTGTAGGGCAGGCTGTCCTCAAAACACTTTTCCACACTGCTGCAGCTGGCACGGGCGGCCGCCGCTAATGGAGGGACTGCTATGTATTCTATGCACAGATATGAATTCAGCATCCCACATGCCTCGAACCGAATATGCTACTTACCAGTATGCATCTGTTCTTGGCATGTAGGTCTGCTGACATTCATATCGCCCGCCCTCCTCCCCTGCGCCTGTAGCAGCTGCAGAATTCACATATACTTCTAGCATGGTCATCATTCACTGAGTTTCACTCCATCTTGGCCACAATGGCTAAAAACAATCTGAGGATGGGGTCGATGCCCATGCGCACTGTAGTCCAGGGGAGGAGCCACCTATCTTGTGATACTTCGAAGACTCTTCCAGGACAACAATGTGCAATCATCCGGACCCAACACTAGGCGGCGATCTATGCACAGATATGAATGTCAGCAGCCCTACATGCCAAGAACAGATGCATACTGGTAAGTAGCATATTTGTTTCCTCTATCCAGTTTTAAATTCTGGTCAAAATGATTTTGCAGAAGATTTTTTGCAATACATCTATAAGACTGATGGGCCTGTAATTCCCCTGCGACACTCTATTGGCCTTTTTATGAATGGGAATAATTTCTGCACCCCACCAGCTATCCGGAATAGCACCCCCATTCAGCATAGTATTGTAAACCTTTTGAAGCAGCGGACCCCAGGCAGTCGGTTCAGCCCTAAACAGATCTCCCAGAAGCTTGTCAAGATCCGGTGCCTTGCCACTCTGCAAGAACTTTATGGCCATAATTGTTTCCGCTAGAGTGATATTTTCAACATCAACTAGTGCCTGTTCACAAGGATTCATGCTTAAGGCTGGAGCAAACGACGGCCCCTGATCTGCAAACAATGCCCCAAAGTATTCTTCCCATACGTGGGGTTGAATGTAAAAATGTTTGGGCTACCAAGTTTGGTGATCCCTTTGTCAATAGATGCCAACAATATTGACTGTTCTTATGTTTAGTGGCTTCTAAAAGCAATCTCCAATTTTCACTCTCCCAGTCCCTTTTTGCTTTATTTTGGACCCGTTTATATAACCTCCTACTGTTCGCAATTTCTACAGGGGATTCCGATCTTAACATCACCATTAGCTCGTTCCTAGCTTTTTTGCATTCATCGTTGAACCAGGGTACTGTTTGCTGCTTAACTCTATTACTTTGTTTATAAAAAAATAGTTTTAGACTGGCAGTCAATTCCTAGAAGATACTCATGACAGCCTCTAACCCATTAGTAGGGATGCTTAGATTTATAAGAGGCCGCTCCACCACAGAATATATTTGGGGGAGAGAATTTGAGACTGCTAAGATCATTGGCCATTTAACTCTCCTATTGTTATTCGTAATGACCTGTGTGGACTCTGGCCTAGGGTGCCTGCACTGGGTAACTAGTCCCGACGCTGCTGTCCCTCTTAATTGGTGTCGGGCTTTAATTTTATCTATCACTGGTTTACATACCGAACGCCGTTTTGACACCAAATATATTACACTATGTAGGTGTGGAGAAGTGTGGCTCAAGTGGTTGGAGCGGCAGACCCTGATGCAGAGGTCTGGCCCGGACCAGGGTTCAATTCCCCGCCTCGGTGGGTCTTGGGCTCAAATTTCCCCGGGCCTGACAATTCTCGCCTCGGTGCCTATTCCAATCATGGAGTCCCACTCTGTAACTCTGGGCAATAGCTTGCTTAATCTCCACAACGGCCCCTCGCAGCGGGATGCCTGGCTTTCACCTTGGGGATGCCCAGTAATGGGTTATCTCGCAGGGGAATACCAGGACGGGTTCCCTAAGCAAGCGCTGGGACGCTTTCGGGCAGCCATGCGCTCTACAAATCAAATTTCATTTCATTCATTCATTCATTTCATTTCATTCATTATGTGGATGATCACCATTCTAGATTTACGTAGTGGAACGATACAACGGTTAGGGTGAAGTCTTTTTATCATCAAGACCATTGCCTGGGGCTTCAACCTCCGATTGAAATCTAAGTCCTGGCACTCATCCTCACCGTACACATGCTAGGTTCCTGTTTTTTAAGCCCTACTCTGACATAGACAAGACCTCGACGCATCTTTTACCAATTTTGCCTGTTAAGCCTTGAGAAAGTAATTGTACCAACTGTTGGTACTGACGAAACACGTGTCGGCTGTTTTTGTTGAATCTACATGACGTAGCTTCAAATAAAGAAAATTTACAATATGAACTTTTGGTTCTGTTATCCTGTCTAACAAGGAAGATCTCAAGATATCTAATTGGACTGATGTGTTTGTATATTGTGACTAACAAGTCATTAATTCCTATTGGTTCTTAAGGATTGTGCTCTTCTTGACCCCTATTTATAGCTTTATACTTGCTAGTCTTTGACTGGTATCAGTCACTTTTGGTAGTGAGTGACAGTGGTCTGTGCAGCACTCCGTCTTAAATTGAAGATTCCAGTTTACACTGTAAACTCAGTACTTCTATCCAATCTACGAAAGGTAGAGTATGTGCGGTTCTTTCCTTATAGAAAGCACCACTACCGATTTTCTTGTTATTATATTTTCCCCATCCCTGTCAACTGATACTGCCTGAGCCTGAGCCTCTGGCGTTGTGGGAGGGACTACTGACTTTGTAATAATTAACTGAGGCGAGATAACAATTTCTTGATTCAATATGTCAACCACACTAGACTTCCCCATCTCTATACCCTGAGCAATTACACAGTTTGGCAAGTCCCCTAAAGCTAACAGTTAATACACATTCCCACCTCTCCCACTCCCGCCTCCCAAGGCAAGACATACTTGCCTTGTTATCAAACAGAGACAGGGTATCTGGGGGAGCAGCTACGGGGGATTTTACCCTGCTTAGTCTGCCCATTGAGGATCTCTTCTGGGCGACTACAGTGTCCAAAGAAATCTCTTTTCTGCAAGCAGGCTCTCATGGGTTAAAACTGTCTCTGCCCATGAGAGAAAGGCATCCAGAGTCCCCACGACCCCTCCACCCCCTTGCAGTTGGCCATCCCTACATTTAACACGTTTCGCCATAGCAAGAAATTGGATTCCACAAGACAGCAGTATCTTAACTCCGAGCACTTTACAGCAACAATGTCAGAGGGCCGGCCCAGCCCGCCCTCCTTTGGGCTCTGACGGGCACAGACGGGCCCGCCCTTGGCGCGGGTTCCCTCCGCGCTCATCCCGCGCTGCGGGTGCCATGACCGCCTTTTGAGCGCCTCCTGGCGCTTCTGCTGAGGCCAGCGCCCTGTGCGCCGCACTGGCTGCTGGGGCTTGTGGTTCCCAGTCATCTGGGCTGTGAGCGTGGCAAAAGAAACAATCAAAACTGGCTCCCGCGCTGCGGATGCCCTGGCCGCCTTTTGAGCACCTCCTGGCAGTGGCGGCTGGTGACATTTGAAAGTGGCGGGCGGAAACTGATAATCATACTGCACCGTAGCGAGCGAGCGTAGCGAGCGAGCAAGCCCGAACCCCCTAAGGATGGTTCGGGGGGAATTCCCCCCGAGAAAATTTTGAAAAAATGGTGCATTTTCAAGCAAATTTGAGAAAGCAGGAAGGTTAATAAAGCAATTGTGAAAGTGCAGGTATTACATTATTGAAGAGCTGTCATATAACATAGGTAGCTGGTTATTCAGTATAACCACAGAGCTTCATAACAGGCTATGCCAATGAAAATACTGGCTGCTACCCGCTGTTATGGCTGACAAATTTGAATAGCGGCTGCCCAAATCTATTTGCAAGCCACAGGTAATAGAGCTGGAAAATTCAAATGCTTTCGACTGTTGACCAAAACATGGTTTATAGGATGTGGCCTTGCCCTAACAATGGACCACATAATTACTACTGACATATAAAAATAACTATAACAATTTGCACTGCAGGCGAATTTAAATATTGCAAATCCAAATGTGTTTACACGATACAGTTGATGCGCATTAAAATTCCACAGACCAAAAAGTAACTGTTTACTAGACCTTAAGAAGTCTTGGTCAGAACAAATTTTATTAATGAGAATTTGTAGTGTAGAAAACAGTTCCTTTCTGTGCACCTTAAATTACACAGAAAGCATTGTAAATGATAAAAGCGGAAAAATTTGCTGCTGCTGGCTAGTACTGTGTTTTTCTGATTCGAAAGTGCGTCATGGCTTGAAACGCCCATCCCTGGGCAGTGCAGTGGGGCACCTCGAGGCGATTTCAGCCTGTTATCACTCCATATGAGATAGCCTCCCTACCTATCCTCCCCAATCCCCTCCACCGAGATAGAGGACAGATACGGCAAAGCCTTCTGAGACACCAACAGGCCACATAAATACTCTACTGTGAGCCTAGCTCTCTGGAACACCCGTTGAATGTGGGAAATGAAATTGGAAGCAACCCAGGAGAAGCAATGGGAGCTTTTCACGGGCAAGGCCAGGGCAGATATTAAGCATGTATTGGTCCAGTTTCTCCCAGAGGGTGTGCACTGTGTTTTGTTTTAAAACAAGATTAAAATACATACTTTAAACGTGATCACCTCGGCTTTTGCCCAGGCACACAGTAAAATGGGATTTTGAGCCAGGAATTTGCTAACTTTCTAACCTCACATTCATTAACCCACACAGCAACCCTCCATGCATTTTACTATGTCTTACACAGTTATATTTATGTTATAAACCTCACAAGGATGAAATGTGGAGCCAGGCCACATCTAACTATCCAACTCTGCCAAGGGCCCGCACCACTTTCAGAATAAGAGTTACTCTTAGAGATGACACCACCCCCACCATCTCATCCACAGGCTAGCCCACCCCTGTCTTATTTTGCAGAGTTGTGCACACATTAAAACAATGACGGAGGCACATGTGGGTAGAAATGTGGTGTATAACCAAAAGAGCCTCCAGGAAGCTCCGATAGCTTGGAGTTCAAATTGCTTATTCTCGCTGATGCTGTTCTTAAGGCACGCAACCCCACAACTTAAAAATTTAAAAAAAAATGTTAAACAGTATTCAGGACATTTGCTCCCGCCTAGATGTGCCCAAAAGCTAATTCAAAAGCATCCTACTGGGAAATTACAAGTGTTTTTATAACAATATATCCTTAAAAAGAAGCAAAAATGCAGCAATAATAATAATTTTAAAAAACGCTTTAAAATCCTAATGGTGTTTTCTAGTGTTAGACGTGTCAGAACTTGTGCAAGCAGATGCCGCCTAAAAATGATTATGTTGTTTTAACAAATTACCAGGGGACTGGTGCTTCCCGCATTGCAGGAATTATCCCTTTCCCAGCGTTTCACATCAAAAGCCTGGCGGATTCACCAGCCCTAATCCCTGCTGGGCTCTCTCCGGTAAATATATATAGAGGCACATCGGTCGAAAGAAGCAATACGGGCCACACCTCCTCATTTAAATCTCATCATACTCTGCTATGCATCTGCTCTTCTATGAGCCTGTACGTAAGGTATTCTGGGACGTGTAGTCAATTAAATCCAAAGAAGGATGCTTCTTATGGTAAATGCCCAATGTAAGCTCACCTTGAGCCCCAAGGAAAGGTGCGCTTCTAAATTCGAAAAGCGCGCTCCACATTTAAGTCCATATTGAGACTCCGTGGCCCCCTGCAATCCCGGGGTGGTGTGACTTTTATTAGTTGGAATCATCACTGGTGTTTATTCTCTGAGGGTTCCACATAGGCAACAGTTAAAAAAGATGCCACATAATGCGCTAAGCTATTCGTCCAGGATGTGCCTACAATCTTTCTCTTGGGCATTACCGTAATGTTAGACCCTCCAACAAAAAGCCTGGTCATTGCTATTAAGTGCAGCTCGTAGAAGACGCATCTAGAACAGACGGCAGTTCTCTACATGTAGACAAAATTAAATACATACATGAATACACACATAGACGTCACTTTTCGGATCCCACTATTGATCCCACTATTGAGGTTTACCCGTTGGGGTTAGTGCAGTGGCCCAGATGTCGTGGGTTTATTGCACTAGCTCCTTTAGAGCTGCACGTGAATGAATGAGGGCGATGATAATGATGTAGCAAGAGTATCAGGAGCTGTGAGATTTAAAATTGTTCCCTTATAAGCTATATGTATCATGTGATTGATTGGGGTAAGCAAGGTTCAGAGCTAACAGAGCACTATTTGTAACATGATTAGCGTAAGGAGCCTGGGATGTCCCAGCACGTTATTGCAGTCCTTGGAGAAGGCTGGAAAGAGATCTGTCCCATGGGGGCAGGAAGAGCACTGTGCAGGACTGAACCGAGCAACCACTGCAATACATTATCAAAACAGCGAGCAGACACAGCGTTACAAGCATCATGAAAAAAACACACAGCTCTGTCTGGCAAATTTCTCTCTATGAAATCTGCTTTGCACAAGTCATTTAAAAAAAAAAGGGGAAAACCAATTTTCTTTTAAAGGAACAGAAAAACATTTGCAATTAATTTTTTTCGGAGCCCAGACTGAACAGTTATGTCCAAGGTGGGGTGATGAGTCCAACTTAATCGTAATTGATCTGTGAAGGTGTGCGTGGCCCGTGCTGGGTTTGGTAAAATTACCTCACCCTGAAGGTTGTAGACTTGAGACAGCAGACACATACTTGTGCTGTGATTTGCCAGTAGGCCTGCTGTTAAGCGGTTCTATGAAAGAGAACAGAATGACAGCCCCGGGCACCATGCCTTTTTTTTACCTGTCAAATGCAGACAATGGCAGGTACAATACTGGGTATGCACCTCGTGTGCCCACTCTTCACTAGATGTTCGGAATTACTAGTGGCACGCATTTTCTGTAAAAAATGCAGGCCAACAGGGACACAGAATAGTTTCATTACTAAACGAAAATCTTTGTTAAAACACAGTAATGGATAACATTTTGACTTCCAGCCACACTAGTCCAGAGAAGTCCAACTATCAGTGCCATTCACTTTGGGGCTCTGATTGGAAAGAGGATAGTCCCTGCATAGAGAAAGAAATACTCTAGACTCACGACAGAACCCGGAGCCATGAGATGAGCAGCCATTCTGAGTATATGTTTAGTTATGGAAATAAATCATATTCTATAAAATACGAGCGAAATAAATAGTAAACCAGAACAACAAGCCCCACGTCTGAGTACAGAAAGGAAAGATTTGTGTACCAACACAAGCATACATGCAAACATGAAAAGCAATGCCACCAGCTCTTCAATTAACGTGGTAATACATGCAAACTGCTATGAAGAACTGGCTGTATGATTTATCACATTAAAGGCAGACCTTTTGGCTTTCCCAAAGCTTTTTTTGCCACTAGCACAATCCGAATTTTAAGAGTGAAGCCAAGCAAAACAGTGCTGGGGAATTAATCAATGGCGTTCTTTGAAGTAACCTAGTATTAAATCACAGTATACCTTTTCCGTTTCACCTACTTACATGTAAACAAGAAAGAAGAGGAGATTCAGATAGGCACAGGGAGATTAAAGCGCCAGACTTTTAGTTCATGCCAAAATGTAACCGGCATGACCACCTTATAGTAAATGCAACAGTCTCTCTCTTTGCAGTATTATCACTGAGCTTGCAGCCAGCTTGTGCACACAGTTTTAGAACCCTAAAGCAGCCCAAGCACGGCACAACAAATGATTCCCAGAAGTCTTTTCAGTCTTGAAACAAAGAGGAAGTTGCGGGGAAATATTGTACTGCCCTGCCTCTGAAACTGCATGTTAGATCAATGAGTATGCCTACAAATCAGTTATATACAGCTAAAAGGGCATACTCCCAAATTGGCCATATGGCAATTTTCCCACGGCTTCTACTGACCAGCCTGTGGGTACATGACTCCACCCCCATCTGGAAGAACTAGGGGATACACATCGGCGGCCGCACCATCTCCTGGCCTCCCTGGAGTTCGGCAGGAATACTGAGGGTTGATCAGTTGAGTGACAGTGAGAGCGCGCGCTGTAACCTGAAGGATCCGTCCTGTTAGGTATTTGAGAAATCACAAAATTAACTCCTTGGTGGGGAAGTAAGCTTTAAAAAACTGTGTACAGAAACAAAAAGAATTAGATGATTTGGCGGGGTCCACAAGCCACCACTCAAACACTAGAATAATGCAAAACCAGTATTCATTTATATATTCATCCCAATAGCTAATCATCATTCCAGAATAGAAACATTAACATACAATTTCATTAGTACTCCCCAGAGTGTTATTGTTCTATCTATCTGGTTGAGAGGCTGCCTGTACTTTGTGTGAATAAGCCAATTATGGCCGCTGCACGCCCTCTAAAGGTATGACGTGTTGCAGTAACATGGATGGTTATATGCTACAAAGCAGCCTGCTTTGAAATACAATTCCTAACCACCCAACTCTTTCTAAAACATTGATTTTTTTGGCATATCAAAGCCAAGCCTGCAATTCCAAGGTACTTTGCGAACCTCATTGTTAATCATTATTTTCTTCAGGAGGTTTTCCTGCAATGACGTTCCAGTGCTCCCCCAGAGAAGCAAAAGTTTTCCATGCACCTCAGATTAATCCAGGTACGCTGGAACGATATGACTGAAAACACATTTAAATGTGTGAATGTCATTTTTGTATTTACTGTTTAGTGCAGTTTCACTATGCAGTACTCTATGCGCTATGCACTGTGTATGGTTGTAGGTTTAAAGGCACTCTCGTTGGTGTCTGGAAAGTGCTTGTTGAGGGGGGGGTCCCCTGTGTCACCAATGATAGGATAAGACGTGTGTCGGTCGGAGATGTTTTGCTCTGACCTTTCTTAAAATCTGCCCTGCACCAGAAGCTCACGCTGAGTGCCGCACAGGTTTTTGTGCATGTTCCTGTACATTAATCTCACTATTAAAACAATGCCACGAGCGGAGTCTGTAGGGACCTTGGAGGGCACCCTCACCCTGTAGGAATGCCCATTTGTGGTAGAAAGATAGACACACGCCGCGTATTGCAGGTCTGTGCTGAGCACGTGTTGTTCAGCTACTGGAAAAGGGCAGTAGTGAATTTGTGTTTTAAAATTTCCGGTAGTTCTGGGAAGATGTGTCAGCAAAGTGGAAAGTGCATTGGTAATGCAGCCAGCAGAATTAGCTTCATATTGAAGTGTGTGTCGTTCTCTTCCCTGGCATTATTCCTGTCTCCTCACTGCTATTCAGTGTCATGCTATCCAGCACCTGTGACTGAGAATACTAAGGAAATGCCGTTTACATGTACACAATTTGGACGTACATGCGCTCCACAATGCACTTAGCATACACTCTGCCGTCTGTCCCATTGCATAATTGCAGTTCCTTACCTTGTAAGCTGCCTGCCTAGCTGCGCTGCCTATTCCGTCCCATTTGGGGTCTTGCTCACAAGCTGCCAGCGATGCATTAAATCATTCTTGTGTCCGACTGTGTGAACACTACCGAAATAAACAAAAAAAACAATTAAGTCATCTATTTCTGCTATCCTGCAAGGCATCCCAGATGCAGAGCTGTACGAGGCGCCTTGACTTGATCAGATGCAGAATAAATTACTTCTAATCTAGGACCAAATCAAACGAAATGCACAGAACAGTTTTTTCTCTGAAATGCTGGCTGGAGTGAGGAATGGCTCGCTTTCTCCTTGGGACTTTCTTTAGCGCTGATTGCACTCCAGCATTTTGCGCTTGTGTTTTGTTCTCGTTTGTGCCCCGTGTTTAATGTGTTATGAAAAGAATAACTTTATTTTTACTGAAAGACAGACATCTTGTCATTCGCCCACTGAACTGGGGTGCCCGTGTGCGCACGCAAGAAATAATCTTATGTCCTTCTGTGCAGCCATGAACAAGCTGCACGCCTCTGCCTAATCAATCGTGCCAGGCCCCATTTGAGCAATTCCTTGGGGGGGGGCACTAAGGACTCATGCTGAGGTGAGGTGTATTAATGCAGCCCTCCCTGAAAGCACAGTATATGGTGGTTGCTGTGACCTTAGTCCCGGCCCCCGGGGCACAATTTTAGACAGGAGGCAGCATTATCATGTAAGTGCCAGAGCGAGCGAGCGGTAGCAAGGAGGGGGGAGTTGTGTCTATGAGCACGCACGCGCAATATGCACTTGTAGGTTACAAGGCCCACGGTCTTGAGGAAAGTGGCTAATAGCTTTAGACAACATTAGACTAAAAGTAAATTACCGCGCATTCCGACTCTTATTCTCTTCCAATGGCGCCAACGCCACAATGAACAAGCTTGTATAGGAAGCGAAGCTGTGGACTCACTCTCAGACACACAACAAGTCGTATCTGCGCAGACTCGATTCCTGGCTGCCTCTTCCCGTCTGCCACACCTTTTCCAATTCGTCACAGGGTATGGTCCCACCCACACCCTGTAACGAAGTAGGGAAGGGAGGGGTGACAATGCTCTCCCTCCCTGATTAACGTGGAAGCTTGGCAAAACCGGGCTTGTTTTTAAAACGCCCGGGGCCAAGTTTACCTTCACGTCATCAGGGGGTGGAGACTGGGCCGTAATGCTTGGTCTTTGCCGAGCTGATGACCTCACAGGCCTCAGGGCTGAGAGATTGTCAGCCCGGCAAATACCCACCTGCCCAGGGCCAGGGGAGCAAGCAGTTAAAAGGCTGTCACGTGTCCGCATTTTTGAGCACAGCAACAACGCCGATGTCCGTGAGTAGGGCAGACAGTGCCCTCATTCTAGAAACTTAAATGGAAAATTGTTTTTTAATGACAAAACATATTTTAACCATTGATTGCTATGATTGCTTCATTTGTCTGTGAAAGTAAAGGGGGCGGAGCCCCGACGCCCGTGCACAGAAACCGCCACTGCCTCCTGGCGCTTCTGCTGAGGTCAGCGGCGTAATCTGATGTTTCATACATACTCTGCAGCTCATACTGTTCAATGGCTGAACGAACCAAAGCAACAATGAGTTAATAAAGAAAAAAAAATCCAAACACTCGGAAGACGCAGCTATACAAATCGGGCTGCCGTACGCAGACGTTTCACTTCTTAATGTATATCCCTACATTATTTGAATCTCCCTTTATTCTGTCGGCATCAGTCAACCCCACGAGGGTAACTCCGCACCTTACCTTGCTAACTTGCACACTTCCCTAAGGATTCTATTTTTTAACAAATAACTCATCATGGGGCTTATGTAAACATTGTAATATCGCATGAGGGATATTCCACACCTTATTCTGGCACTCTGCACATCCCACAGGAGAGACAGCAGATCCTAGGTTCTTTTTTAACGAATTACTCACTTTACTGAAAAAATATTCATGCACAAAAGGCCTTACTTCACATAGACCTAGCACTTAAAATCCAGTGATTTTTATACTTGCAACAATCAAAGATACACCTCGTTCTTGGGTCAAACTACAGATCTTTGTATGCCACTGACGATTCCAGAGTCCAATAACAAACTAAGGGGCATATGTACAAGCCCCTATAGCCACAGGAGCATCACCTTTTTTGACGCCACATTGTAAATATGACACTTTCTGCCGCAGACCTCTGCGAGAAAGAGCCATGCAAAGGGTGTTGCTGTGGGTATTCCACTGCAACACCCATTGCTTTTTGACCCTGTCCCAGAGTTACAAGACTGTGGCAATGCCAACAAGCACTGGCGTTGCCAATAGGTCTCGCAGTAGGAAAGTTGGAGCTATTGGTTTTGTAAATGACATTTTATATTTATATATCGTTATTGGCATTGTCAATAACAATATATAAATATAAAGTGTCACTTACAAAACCAATAGCTCCAACTTTCCTACTGCGAGACCTATTGGCAACGCCAGTGCTTGTTTAGTGCTTAGCGTTGGCTCATGAGAAATCACTTCCGGGAGTGGGCGTGTCTACTGACTCCTGCTGCGTAAACTAACACTATTATGGGAAACTCAGACCCGTGCGCTAACATTTTGTGCGCATACCACATGCGTCCGTGCATGCGGAGGTGGCAGTATTATTCTGTAGTGTGACCAGACCTTTCGTCTGTGTCAGTGAAACTCACACCGTGATGTGAAAGTGGGCCGCTGTCCGGGCTGCTGTCTGTCTGACAGCCAGTCTCCCAGTGCCGGGAGGTGTCACCAGAGGTCAACACTTCGTGCTGAGAAGCTGAGAGCTTAGGACGTATACACCTATACAAGTGTAGGCCTAATGTGCTATGCAGGAACCAGGGATAACAGTAATAAGGAATATTGAGAGATTTCCCAGGGTATTGATGCATAATCCACCCAATTAACAATTCTTAAACAAATTCAAGACACCACCAGTAAAAGCGATATTGGAATGAGCCTACAGGAATCACTGTTTTAGTTCTTAAGGAGTCTGCCTGCTGAGAGAGGGAAGATTAAATACCTGACTGTGCAAGAGGAGGGGCTGTCCGACACGATGAACCTCAGAGAAAGCTAGCACTTTGAGGAAGTGATGCTGGAGTGAGCCGTGCTATGAAAGGGGTCCCCATGTTGTAGGCGGGCTCAAGGATGGGTGCTGCTGCTGCCGACAAGGAGACGAAAGCAGCCTTGCTGCCGACAGAGAATCCTGATCCGGTGCTTCTACACGAGACTTCGCTGCAAACCTTGTGCTGAGCGAGGCCACCGCCATAATCCACGGCACACCTCGAATGCATGTCCGGGACTCCCTCTGCAGGACGGCGGGTGTGCAACCTACATCCAGCTGGCTCGGGCAAGCTTGTGCATTTTTTTAAACTAGGCATTTACTAAAGTATGCATGTACTTTTCCGTATAATTCGATTAGTCAGTGAAACTCTTCGTAAATAGCGAGAGCTGCCTGCTGGCCTGTGGATAAAGGGGGTAATTCGTTTCTGCAGCATGGTTTTATAGGCGTAGCACAAACGAGTGCACATGTTCTGTGTCCACGTGAACGCCTATTCATATGTTATGTCAGATGCGTTCAGACTGCTCTTTTCCACGGCTCTGCTATTTAGGAATCCTCGCGGCCTACGGTTCAGATGCAGAGTACAAGTGGTATTTGAACTTTTTCCCGGGTGTATTTGCTTTCTATACCCTCTGCAGACGCACCTTTCTTAAACAGACTCAAACTGCGGTCTACGGGTGCGCAGAAGGCCATTTTCAAGGCCTGGGGTTTGGCTGTCCACCTCTCCAGGCGGAATAGTTGCATAATAAAGATTTGGGCCTGGTGGAGGAAGGGACGCCCTACTGCAAACAGGCGCACCTCCGGCCACACCTGTTTACATAGGGACGCTTTAATTAGCTTTTTGTTTCTCCACAGACTTGTTTGAAGTTAATACTCCAGTCCACTGAATTTCATTTTGGGGACCTTTTTGCCAGCAAGGCCTCAAGGGATTGCGCCTCAAAAGTGGCCTGGGCGTATTTAAAGAGTGGCGATTATCTATCCCCTTTAATGGAACTGGGTTGTGAACGTATTGCAATCCGCATGTCAGCCCTTCAGAGCACGCCGCCTCGGGCCGAGTGCTGCAGTATCCCGCCCTGGCTTCCAGAGCGGTTTAAACCTGAAAAGCTTCCCCAACCTGTTCGCTCAGTCTGCAACGTTTCCAGCAGGGTAGCGACACGTATGTGTTGTCGGCTTAAACACCGGGCACGCCAAGTTCCAGGCAGTAATGCCTTTTTTTCTACATTAATTTAACTTTTAGGTTTGTTGCACGACTTACTTTTTGTCTGTGAAAAGTCGAGTTGCATCTTGGATACATTTCCTGCACAGAGCAGGCTCTGTCGGCCACTGAACTCACCGTAAATAATCCTACAGAAGTGAACTTGACTGGCCATGCTTCTGGAGCCATGTGTTATAAACCTATTTATTGAAGGTGTTTTGTGTAGCGCTAAAACATGCGCCTTTCCAGTCTTCAATGCTCTACAGGGTAGGTTTGGTCGAAGACTCAGCCCATTAATTCTAAAAACTGCAGATTTATGGGTTGGTTGAGGCCGTCTTCCTAGAAGCAAGACCCGACATCTCCGGTCATGTAAATGGAGGTCACCCCTGGGGGAAGAAAGCTGGGAGTTGCCCCAGTCTCTGACTGATGTTCTAAAGGTGTTTTTTTAAATTTATATCTTTCCTGAACTTGGGGTGGGTCTAGTTGGTTCCAGAGATGGTTCTGTTTCAAATACGGTAGGCCCATTAATCAGGGTAGATGTCAAGATAGGGCAAATGGTGGGGGCCTGAAGGAGGAGGGGGTGCGAGGGATGAGTGAGGATGGGGTAGCAGGGGAGGGAACACGGCCTGGGGGAAGCTGGCTGGGGAGGGGGAGGAGAAATTGAGTGAGCAGCCTTTGATGTGCGAGCGAGTGGGAGGGAACAGCAGGGGGCGGAGAAGCAGATTGCCTTCAAGGCAGGAGGCAGGCAGAAGGCTCGGGCAAGCTCGTGCACGAGAGCACATGCACTCGTGAAAAACCTCTTTTTTGGGCTCATGGTAAAACTCTTGGTTTCACTGCTATAGACTCGTCCTATTCCATTCCTGCGGAATGGAAATAGGCCGAGACCTAAAAACTAGGGTCAAGAAACACCTGGTCTTAGATTGACGATACGAGGAGAAATTATTCATTTCTCCTCGTTTTTTGCTCTTTCTAGGAGTGCTGCATTCTGCATCAGAGCAAATCAACATTTTTATTGATTGTTAATCTGCAGGAAGGTGTCACTTCCTGCACATAAACAATCGCCCCTGAAGCGGGGGCTCCCTTGCAACATGCCAGCGCTAGGGGAAACACAGGGGTGTGCCTTATTCTTGTGAATACGACGCATCCCTGCGTTTAAAAATGTCAGAGCACGGCGTTACCAAATGTGTCAAAAGATTGCGTTCTGTCATTTTTTTGTTAATATGTCCCTGAATATTTTCTGCACTAGCAGAACTTGGAAATACCCCTATGATTAGTGTAATAAATGGCGCAACCATGCAAGGGAGTCCCTGCACATTTACACTGTTTATTTGGACACTTTTTCAAGCTATTTAGCATACCCTAGCCTTTTAATAATCTTTCCTCTTGCTTCCTTAAAACTGCTAACTTCTGGCGTTTCTATAATGTTCATTTGATATAAATGATTTTGAGAAAGTCCTTGAGACTCTTTTACAACATAAGTTTAAATAGTATTATGCCACATTTTGTACAGCCCCATGAGAAAGAACATCCATCACAAGCCATGTCCTTGCGCATTGTCTACCACAAGCTGGATGACAATGCAGCGGTACTATTGCAAACAACTGCAGATGAACAAACTGTACGAAAGCAGTGCATTATGTTGCCTTCTCTGCCACACTTTCTTTTAACATTGTGATTGTATTACTTGGAAAAATTGTAATGATTTTAAGTAATCATGCAATAAATGTTTTCATTCATCATTCATTCATTTTCATTAATTCAGTAATTAAGTATAATAATAGCTGTTGTATTTGATCTGCAATTGCGTGCTGTAAATGTATATAGGTAGGTCTTGGAAGGCTCAAGGTACCCATCTAATGGGCTCCACTACAAGTGGAAATACCTCATCAAACCAATAATACTTGTTCTTAATATCTAGTTGGGCTCTCTTGCCAAGCATATGGTATGCACTGTGCAAGAGCTGGTGCAGGCATATAAGCGGCAGTGTGCCCAGTAACAGCCTCAACGTCTTGAAACTCTACCCATGGGTGAAATATTTCTAAGGGGCAGGCTGGACTCGCTGTGACAACTAAAATGAGTTCATCACCCATGAGAGGAAACCGTTGCACAGTTGCATGTTGTGTCAACGGACGTCTCCAATTTACCCTTATTTGTACAGTTTGAGGCAGCATTTTAACAAGATTCAGACTGGCTCAGAACTCAATTGATGGACTAACTGGGATCTCCTTTTAATTTTTAAGTTTAACAAACCTTCAGCAGCACAGGAGACTCCTATTGGACCTTATGAAAAACAGTGTTACCACAGACATCTCTGTATTACTAATAATTGGTTACTACCACATTGGGCACCATGATAGGTTTTTCCACGTTCACTTGTAACCACGGCCCGGAACACTCTTCTTAGCCTTCGGTAAGTATAGCTTTGTACAAATTCACCAGCTTTAGTGGAAGGAACAGAGAGTATAAGACCCATGCTTCAATGACTTACCTGGAGATGATGCGTATTGGGCAACTAAGAGCTCCTGTCGGGGATACATTTTATTTTAGTTCGTTACAGGAATACTTTCTCCCAAAGTATGCACAAACAGAAGAAACACACACTATTATTTTAAAAGCCTGCATTTATATTCTGATACCCAGTTTCAGCACAAACAAATTGAAAAAGCATAATTACAGTTTAAGCATTATAATGAATGAAATATAGCAAAAACATGTCAATAATAGCAAAATTGACAGCATAGTATATGGCTATTTCTGATGGAATCTATTCTTTACTAGTCCTAGCCAATGTTTTCTGTCTATGTCTGCAACCCTGGCAGATTGTGAGAGATTCTCCTCCTGGAATGTCTGAAGCTTCTCTGCCCTGTAGAAACTCTCAAACAGGCTTTATATAATATTTTCAACATTATTTGAGAACAGTTAACACCGCGATGTAGAGTGTTTAAATTCCTTTGCACATTCATCCAAAAGTGCTGTGCTTTTCTCTAAATATATCTCTTCATGAATATACAACATGTGATCTGAGCACATTATTCTATCATCTTATAAGAGAACATTGTTCTACTGTAAATGCATATAAAAAATAACTTACAGCAATTATGCAGCATACAGTAATGTGAGCCCTTAGCTGACGAAGAGCACACAGGCAGATACACACTGTAAGAAATAGGACAAGACATACAGCAGTGTTTTCCCTGTTCTATTTAAGTTTTTAGATTTATATTACTGTTTTTCAATAAAGTTACCTGATATACATTGTCCACTGCTCTTTACTTAGTCTTTTGTTGTGATTCTTTGTAGGTTGCATCAGACTGAAGTTAAGTCTTTTGTGCACGGCAGCATTAACAGCACCAAGTTCCTGGTGGATGGGCGTTATTGTGTCAAGGTAAGCAGGTCATGAGATGACCAGAATTTTCAAAGTTTGAAAAATGTGCACACAATCCTATCCACCAAACCATCATTCATTTCTCACAGGCATGTATTCCGTCCATGTAGCCAACTATCGATCCTCTACTTTTTAGCAGTTCATTCATCTATCCCTGGGTGTATACATCCACCAATATGTCAAAACAGGAAGAGAGACGGGTGAGCTAGAGACTTGAGTTGAAGTAAAGACATGAGATAAACAGATCGATGAGGCAGAGAAAGAAATATAGAATGGTAGGGAACTGGTGTAGAGAGGTAGATAGAGTAGTGATATAGAGGGGAAGATACTTAGCAATTAATGATATAAAAAAGGTGATGTGCAACAAAATAACGAATAACAAAAAGAGGAGACATAGAGAAAAGTGATGTAGAAAAAGACAAGACGTAGAGAGAGGTTAGGCATCTTCATGTTACAGGGAGGTAGGCAGGGAAGTAGAGAGGGAGATAAATAGGGGGTGAGGTCAGGTAGAGAGAGAGAGAGAGAGAGAGATGAAAGCATGAGATAGGAGAGACAGAGTGTGTTAGAAATTGGGGTTCTGGTTGACTGAGATGTGAGCCCTGGTCAAGCAGTAACAATCTTAGGGTAAGGCACCAGCAAACCCCAAATGAACCTGTGTTTACCCTCTGGTAGCTTGGCTCAGAGCAGTTAGGTTTACCTTGAAAGATATGTGTAAAGTATTTGTTCAGCACTTCAAACAGTAAAAACTGTGTAAACACCACACAAAAAGATCCAACACCAGGTTTAGAATACTAGAGTAGATTTTAATAAATAAAACAAGACCAAAATCATTTGTAACTAGAGATATTAAATTCCAAAGTTTTGAAATAAAATAGTGATAAAAAGCACAAAGTGTTAAATAGGACAATTTGGCTGAGCCAGACCGGGACAAAGTCACAAGATCAGGCTGACAGCGATGGAGCATAAGCAGGCTCGAAGGACCAGGTAAGGTAAAGAAAATAAGTTACTTACCTGTAACTTTAGTTCTCCAGTATTGAAAGATTTCATAGATTCACATGCTTGAATCATTCCTCGTCGTCGAGATGGGAGTCCCCTGTACATCAAAATAGCAATGCAAAGCTATCACAAACTACAAACTAGGCCTAGGCCCATTTCAGTTTTGTAATATATCTAACTCTTTTTGTAAAAGAGACCAAACAAAGCAAACAACCAATCAGATCAGCCTCACCCTCTAGAATCCTCCTGAGAAAACTTCATACCTTCAGATTTTCGTAGCAGTAGTTCCATAGGATAAACCATGGAGGTCAAAAAAGAAGGTTGAAGGAAGGTGGGTCGCATGTGAATCTATGAAAGCTTCCAATACTGTAGAACTAAAGTTACAGGTAAGTAACTTATTTTCTTACTCCAGTATTGGAACTTTCTTAGATTAACATGCTTGAATAAGAGTAGCTAGCAGTTATGAGCAAATTTGTTGCTCTGATCCTCTTTAAAAATATAGTACATATGCACAGAAAAGAGTAGAAAGAGGAAAACTGTTTCCTTAGCCTGGACTCTGCAATGCTTCAAGACAAACATTAAATAGTAGGCTTTAACTATACAATTAATTGTAAGCATAATCAGTGCAGCAATAGGCATCCTCAGAATGCCCAAAGCTCATATGCAGACAGTATACTAATAAACAATACATTTAGCAAAGAATGTGCTAGGTTGTTGGGAAAGATAAAAGGAGGGATGAAACAGAAAGCTCAACGCTTCTGAAACAGGTTTTTCAGGACTGCTTGGCCCACTGCAGTATCACTGCGCGTGGAAGCATCCAAGCAGTAATGTCCGGCAAAGGAATGAATACTCTTGCCGGTGGCTGCTCTGCAGATGTCCCGGATAGGTAACCCAGCACAGAGGGTCGTAGAGAAAGAGACTTCCCTTGTGGAATGAGCACTGACCTTTCCCTGGAGGGGTTTCCCAGCCAATTGATGACAGTTCTGGATAGAGCTGGAAATCCAACGTGCAATGCCCTGTTTGAATGAGGGGAATCCCCTATGGGGAGCACTATAAGCTACAAACAGTAAAGGTGGCTTTCTAAAGTGCTTAGTTCTTCGGAAATAGAATTTCAAACAACATTGAATGTCCAGAGAAGGAAGTGATCTCTCAGTCAGTGTAGTAGGCTGAGGGAAAAAAGTCTTAAGATCCAGAGGTTCATTCAGATAAAAGTCCGAAGGCACCTTAGGGATGAATTTGGGGTTAGTACGAAGTACCACTCTCTCATTTTTGAACTGAAGAAAAGGCTCCTGGATAGTTAGTGCCTGCAATTCGCTAACACTTCATGCAGATTGTAAAGAACCATCACACTTGGGTTAGGTGATAAATTGAGTTCTTTATTAAAGCGCCAACACTGGCTCCTACAGCAAGCGGAGCCTTCACGGTTTCCCGTCAGTTGGGTGATCAGCTGTCAACTGTCAGTTCTGACAGTTCACAGCTGGTGAACTGACCACGGTACGGTGTCCACGCAGGGACATAACAAGGCGATAAGGAGTACGGTGTCCCATAAGGGAACACCACATTAAGTCACAACACAGATGTTAGAGCCAGAAGAAGAGCCACTTACCACGAAAGGAATTTTATCTCAGCCTTATGGATAGGTTTAAAGGGATGTTTCATGAGCTAGCCAAGACTACGTTAAGGTGCCATAATGGTGGAGAAGACTTGATTGGAGAAAATCTCTAAAAAGTCCTTTCATAAATTGCTTAATTATTCTTGCTGACCATAGAGAAAGGCTTGATGATGTTCTTCTGTAACGAGAGATGGCTGCGAGATGATCGTTTAAGGATGCGTGAGCTAAGCCAGCCTTGACGAATGAAAGGATGTAAGGAAGAATCTCATGGGCCAAAGAAGAGAAAGCTTGAACTCCTGACTCTTGGCACAAGAGACAGAACCTATTCCACTTCATTCAGCATGTTTTGTTCGTACTCCGAGCTCAAGCTTAAGAAAGAATGTCTCTACACTCCGTGGACAGATTCAGATCGACAACCTCTCTGTGTTCAGGAGCCATGCTGACAATTGAAGAGATCTAGAATCCGGATGCAGCACTTGGCCCAGGGACATTGTGAGCAGTGAAGGGATAGGATCCGAGAGAATTGGTCATTCCGCAGACAGGAGAAGAAGCTCTCTTTACCAGTACTGGCGAGGCCAAGCCGGAGCTATGAGGATTATTCTGCAGGGCTCCGCCTTCATCTTCATGAGAAGCCTTGGGAGAAGAGGAATTGGGGGGAAAAGCATAAATAAATGCGTCTGACCATGCCATCGAAAACGCATTCCCCCAGGATCCCGGTTTGTGATGCCAGCTTGCTAAGTACCGGCATTTCTTGCTCTCCGGTGTTGCGAACAGATCTATGGATGGCTTGCCTCCATAGCCGCAAGATGTTGTCTAGTGTCTGCTAATCCAGTTCCCACTCGTGGGAGACCAACTTTAGCCTCCTGAGAATATCTGCTGTAACGTTGAGATTTCCCGGAAGATGTTGGGCTTTCAGCAAAACTCCGTGTTGAATCGCCCATTCCCAGATAGTTGGAGCCCCTGAAGACAACAGACGGGATCTTGTGCCGCCTTGTTTGTTGATGTAATGCATAGCCTTTGTATTATCTGAACTGATAAGGACCGATGAGTTTTTGATCCTAGTAAGAAACGCCTGTAGGGCTAGGCGAATCGCTCTTAGCTCCAGCAGATTGATGTGCAGAAGACGACGATGCTGTTGCCATCGGCCACTTATTTGAAGGTCCTGTAAGCTGGGTCTAGTGGCTCAGTAGACCAATGCCTTCACTGCAGGGGCCTGTGTTCACCCTCATGGTCATAGGTTCAAATCCCTGATGGTACACTCAGCCTTTCATCCATTTGAGGTCGATAAAAAGAGTACCATTGAATAAGGTAACAAGAAACGTCTGTAATTCAGCGCAAAGATACCTATGGGTGAACGTGTGCTTTACAAATACATATGTTATAGTAAGACCGCTCCACAATCCTCTAGGGATGCATCTGTTGTAATTATCTGAGGAGCTGGGGTGGCCAGAAATGGGAGACCTTGCAAAATGTTTGCCCTGTGATTCCACCATGAAGCGGTTTCTTTCATTGGTGGAGTTACGTGATCATGTCCTCGAAAGACCCTTCTACTTGACGCCATTGTAGGTCCAGTTGCTCCTGGAGAGGTTGCATTCATAGCCTGCAGTGGTGTATCAGAGGAATGTAGGATGACATGGATCCCAGAAGGGGTTTGTAGAGGCAAATTGAAAGTGACTTTCTTTTTGAAGTAGTTGAGCCATTGACACCAGCTTGGCTTGTCTTTCTGGTGATGAAAACGCTCTGTTAAGGGGCTCTGTTAAGGGACGTGTCCAATATGGCTCCCAGGAAAACAGCGTTCTTGATAGGGCGCAAGCTTGACTTGTCCCTGTTAAGGGTAAGACCTAGATCCTTGAACAGCTTTGTGTAGGCTGCTACAGAATTCTTGGCTGTTGTCTTGGAAGGATCTTTTATCAGCCAGTCGTCTAGGTAGAGAAAAACATGGTGTTGCTGCCTTCTGAGGAACACTGCTACTGTGTCCAATAATTTCATACAGAAGCTTGGTCTCAATCGGAGGCCGAAAGGGAGAACTTTGAATTGAAAGTGGCTCTTGGCTACCGTAAAGCGCAGGAACTTCCTGTGCGGTGGATGAATAGGAACATGAAAATATGCGTCCTCTAGGTCTAAAGTGGCCATGAAATCTCCTGAATCCAGAAGTAGAAGTATGTCTTGCATGGAGATCATTCGAAATGACTGCTTGATGAGATAGGTGTTAAGCTCCCTCAGATCTAGGATAAAATGCCACTTCTTGATGGTCTTTCGAACCAGAAGGAATCAGGAGTAGAATCCCTTTCCTCTCTGGGATAACGGGACTGGTTCTGTTGCCCCCTTCTGTAACATTATTTGGACTCCTAGGCGCAGGAGACGTAGATGTTTTGTCATGTGACTGCGAGGAGGGGTGAGTGGTGGAGGTTGAACAAATTCCAATGTATGGCCAAATTGAACTAGGCTGAGCACCCATTGAGCTGTCGTTATTTTTCGCCAATTTTGTAAGCACAAAGAAATTCTTCCCCCCACAGGTGAGTGGAATTGGGAAGGAACAGTAGCCAAAGCCGGCGAGCCACTGTTAACGTCTTGAAGGATCCTTTCCCTGACGTCCTGATCTGCCTCTGGGCGCCGTTTAGAATAGATTGCAGACTGGCCTTGTCGCTGATTGTATTGTGGGCGATCAGACTGTGCGGCAGGTGTATAAGAGGACTACTTATATTGCTGGGAACCTCCTCTGTACAAAGGAAGCCCTCTACCCCGGGCTCTTCGAAAGGGAACCTTACGATATTGGAGCATCCCCAACGACTTCTCTGTGTCCATTTGTAGTGGTGAGCCTCAGCAAGGCCTACCAGTGCAAGGAATTTGCCCTTCTCTGCACAGAGTCCTCAGAGCAATAGGAAGAAGTTGGCACAGAAACTGGAATAGAAAAGACAGAGTTTATTAAACCTCATGAGGTGGAACTACATTCACACAGCACCCTTCGGTAATGCATGAAGTAGCACACTGAATGGAAGGAGCGTGGTCCTTTTATACCCACACAGGGGCTCAAAAGAAGGCAGTACAAGTACAAATGCTGGTTTTAGGTACATATAAGGTCATACAGAAAATGCAGGGTCGACAAGTAGGAGGAGCTAACAGTGGCTAGTTTCTAGTAAACACATCCTGACAGATATGGATTGACAACAGCTGCAAGCTCAACTGAGCATGTGCGGAGCAGGGAAGGCTAAATATATCTTGTCTCTAGGCAGATTACAAGAGCAGAGAACAGCAAGGTAGGACAGAGCACATGGTAGCACATGGCAAACAAAATGGCTGACAGAAATACAAAATGGATTCCACAAAACGGACAAGATAGTCTCTAAATACAGGATGGCTTCTACTACCGCTGACCCCGTCACTACTAAATTACAAAAGACGACCCTTTCAGCGTTAGCTGAAGACATTTGTTTATCTGGGGTAATCTAGATATGCATCCTGTACATCTATTAGCATTATTTCGGCCACCTCTTTATTCAACATTTGTTGGGCCTTTCTTTCTGCAACATTCCTTTTGGCAGGTATACAAGCAGAGATGCTAATGGAGCAAAGCATTGGACCACATTGGATACATACACAGCAAGTAAAAAGTATCGTAACCATTACACACAGGATAGTCAGTAGCTTCCAGCCCCAAGCAGAAACAAGAGTCCAAAACCATCCAGCAAAAGTCCAAGTACCAGTTTCTGGATAAATGTCTGCAGCAATTTTATGCAGTTTAGAGATTGCATCTACTGAAGGTGAGTGATCCGGAATGAAGACACAACAGCTGCTGCCAATGATGCGGCATGCACCACCTCGATCAGCCAGAATCACGTTAAGCACCATTCGGTTCTGGAGAGCTACAATTCTTGCAATTTGCATCTACTCTGTAATGTTCTCAAGTGCCATAGCTGTCTAATTGGTAACAGCTTCCACAACTCTAGTCAATCGTCTTATTTTCCTACTGTTTAATGCCGCACCCACAAAGAAGAACAAACCTAAATTAAAATCGACATATTGTTGCAGAGTAGTGTCAGTTTGGTCTACTTCATCAGCACTTATTGTCCTTTTGTATCTATTTCTAGAGATATCATCGAACAATTTAAGGTCCCGGTGATATGATGCAGGTGCCAGAAACACAGGGGGGCAATAAAAAGGACCCATAGCACACACCTGACCACCCAGCAGGTAGTTGATAATATCCGTGGCTACCACAGATAAAATAAGTATTATGTGAGGCTATAAAGCTACTGTTATTAACACCTTCAATAGTCAGAATTACAGTACATTCACTGTTTCCAATTGGAATTCTCCCAATACTGCTTATACATAGATCTGCTTTGGCTCTGGTAACAGAAATCACAAATTGTTCATTGCTGGCAATAGGTCTCATATTTGTGAAAACATGTGTTGAAATATTGTCGGGTTGATACTCTTCCCATTCCCATTTGGTCCCTTTGGCTTGAGGATAACCATCCTTATCTTGGTAGCATACTTTATTAAGGCGAAAAAAAAGCCTGCCTACTGTACGTCTTGCAGAAGCACTTGCTCGGGTCCTCGTCACCTCGGCTCCAAGCTGTTCGAACTCTCTTAGACTTTGACCATAACGTGGTCGCCGGGTCGGAGATCGTGGGCCTCACCTGTAGATCTGTCAGGAAGAGCTTCTCGAACCTGTTCATGAATAGAGATCAAACTGCCAGTTAACTGTGCCAAATATCCATTCATCAGAACACAAGGTACATCATGTATGGGGCGTGGCTTAGGAACTCCCCAAATGTTCATTGGTCTCCCAAATACCACCTCATAGGGCGTAAGGCCAGATCGTGAATGTGGCACCGATCTAATAGACAACAATGCCAAGGGTAACGCGTCTGGCCATTTCAAGGATGTGGAGACCAGTATTTTCACTAATTTCAACTTCAGAGTAGCATTATACCTTCCCACTAGCCCTGCTGATTGTGGAAGAAAGACTGCATGGAATTTCTGCTTGAATCCCTAATCCTTTCAGGACATGCTCAACAACTTGCCCAATAAAATGAGGTCCGTTGTCACTCCACAAAAGTTTACAAACACAATATCTAGGGAATAACTCTTTTAGAAGCACCTTCGCTGTAGTGAGAGCTGTATTATCCTTTGTAGGGTATGCCTCTATCCATTTACTGAAGGCACATACCACCACTAGAACATACTTTAGATTGTTGCAGCGTTCAAGTTGGATGTAATCCATCTGCCAAACTTCAAAAGGTGCGGTTGGTGTTGCGAACCCTCCTGTAGGAGTTTGTGTCTCTTTTCCAGGATTATACTGCCAACAGATCAAACAGGACTGTACCACTCTTTTAGCTGTGCTGGCAATTTCAGGATGCTCCCAAACTTGCGTAAGCAATTTAGGTATTGCTAGATCTCCAACGTGTGCCAGCCAATGTGCCATTTGAACCATAGGTTGTAAATAGGCTGCAGGTAATTTCCATTTATTAATTTCTTTGTTATGCCAACAGCCCTCATCGTCTAACATTCCTTCTTTAGACCATTGCTCAAGCTCTTCCACAGAGGCAGATCTCTGTATATACAATACTTCCTCTCTAGCGTCATGCCAACGCTCAGCTTGAGACTTCACTACGTACATGGAAGTAGTGCTTCGCTGCATTGCAGTCTCACGAGCTACGAGATCTGCAAAGGCATTGCCTTGTCCTATTTTGTCAGTGATTTTCTTGTATGCACTACACTTCATAATAGCAACTTTCTTTGGGTATGTAACTGCAGTCTAGAGATTATGTACTAGTTCTCTGTGCATTATCTGCATCCCGTGGGATGTAAGAACGCCTCTTTCCTTCCAGAGTAGGCCAAAATCATGAACCACTCCAAAAGCATAGCGGCTATCCGTGTAAATGTTCACACACAAGTTAGTGCTAAGTTCACACGCTCGTGTCAAAGCTATTAGTTCAGCTGCTTGAGCCGACTTCTGAGGTATGCGAGCTGTTTCCACTACTGTCTCAAGCGTGGTGATTGCATAAGCAGCTGAAGTCGTGCCATCTGGTAACTTCAAACGGGACCCATCAACCCACAGTTCCCCATCTACATCTGGAAGGGGCGTATCTTGCAAATCGATGCGACCCTTTGTCTGTTCCTCAGTAAGGAATATACAATTGTGAGGCTCCTTTGACTGAGTCGCAGGATGTGGCAACGAAGTGGCTGGGTTCAGTGTTGCACGCCTCTTCAAGGTAATATGAGGTGCTAACAATGTCAATTTGTATCCTGTCAGACGAGCACTAGTTAAGTGTTGTGTCTTAGTCTGATTCAAAAGGGCATCTACTGCATGGGGTACTAGCACCAACAGTTTGCGTGACAAAACTATCCCTTCACTCTGACGTATGGACACAGCTGTCGTTGCAACTGAACGGAAGCATCCAGGCAACGCACGAGCAACAGGATCAAGTACTGCTGAAAAAAATGCACAGGGACGCTGCTTATCGCCGTGTGTCTGCACTAAAATTGACAATGCGCATCCATCTTTCTCATGTACAAAGAGTGTAAAAGGCTTCGTATGATCTGGAGTACCTAACACTGGTGCTGAACAAAGCGCTTGTCGTAACTGTCAGAAAGCATTCTCACATTCATCTGCCCATGGAAGGGGCACTGGGGTGTCTTTCGTCAAAAGTGCTAGCAGGAGTTTAACAATATGTGAAAAACTTAATATCCATTGCCTACAAAAAGAAGTAAGACCAATGAATGCACGGGCATCTTTCTGAGTAGAGGGTACTGGTGTGTCTAGAATTGCTTGAATGCAATCTGATGTAAGTGCACGGCCCTCCTTAGACAGAAGGTGTTCTAAGTAGGTTACCTTCGGTCTACAATATTACAATTTCTTCTGTGACACTTTGTGATAATGTGAAGCAAGAAAAGAAAGCAAGGACAAAGTACATTTTTCACACTGTTCAAGGGTATCGGCTGCCAACAAGATGTCATCGACATATTGTATGAGAACCACACCTTCAGGCAAAATGAAAGAATCAAGTTGTCTTTTCAATGCTTGACTGTAAATACTAGGACTCTCAGTATAGCCTTGAGGAACTCTTACAAAATCTATACGATCGATTATTCAAAGTGAAACCGAACAAATATCGGCTATCAGGATGAATAGGGATCGAAAAGAAAGCGTTCTTCAAGTCTATCACAGAGAATGTAGTTGCTGTCGGAGGAACCAAAGTAAGAAGTGTCATGTCAGAAACCACAGGGTATTGTGGTACTACAATCTTGTTCACTTCTCGCAGGTCAATAATGAATCAGTAAATCCTAGTGTCAGTATCTTTTTTCAGAATAGGAAGAATCGGACTGTTACAAACATTGTATGGAACTTCCTCAACAACCCCCACTTCAATGAGATCATGAACAATACATATGTGTGCTTCTTCGCCTTCCTGTGAAATTTTGTATTGAGGCAAACGTGACAGCACAGCGCCCTCCTTGACACTAATATATACTGGTGGAATAACCATTTGCCCTACATCAGTATCTGAAGTAGCCCACGAAGTACTTGGGAGTGAGGCTAATGCAATATCCTTTTTAACAAGACAAGGTCTCTCCACCACAGGATAGTTGTCACTCAAGATAACACGTACACCTTCTGGAGAACATAGTATAGTAGCCCTGAAATACTTGAGCATATCAAGACCCACAATATTGTCTGGTGTATTCGGGGAAAGCGAAAACGGACATGGAGCAGTACATTTATCAACATGGATTGCAAGTGGTTGTGACAGTGGGCTAAGGGAAGGTGTTCCACCGAAACCTATCGATGTAATGGTTAAGCCAGACAGGGGAGCCCTTGGAACCAATTGTTTAGACAAGGCGCTACGAGTAGCTCCTGTAACAACCAGAAACTGATCAGTAGAAACCAAAACATGTGCTGTAACATAGGGACCCCTCTGATCTACTGGAACTTCAACTGATTCCTTACCCCATCCTAGGCAATCCTATGCATAAGCAGAATCTTGAAATTCAGAGGGCACATAGTCGGACATTCGATATTGGCTCCTTCTATCAAAAGTGTTAAACCCATCCTGCCCACGTGTATTAGCATCAAACCTAGCGCGATCATTCATGCTTCCTCTAGGCCCTGAATATCCTGAACGACTTCTCATTTGTCCCCGACCACGTGAACACCGCTGAGCACGCAGCACTGGACAATCAGAAATCCAATGTCCAAATTTCTTGCAGTACGCACACTGGTCAACAGACAAACACGAACGAGTATAGGAAGGAAAGGACAAACCATAAGATCCATGTCCACCTCTATCGTCACCTCAATCATTTCCTCTTGAAGGTGGACCATAAGCCTGAGCCAACATGACCTTCGTTTTTAATTCTTTTGTCTTCTTATCCTCATTACCCTTTGCTTCTAATTCCTGGTGTTCATAATACTGAGCCATAGTCAAGAGAGAAACCGGAGAAGAGGTAGTCCATGAGCTCTCACTGGCTTTTAGGCGACTAGCTATTCCTGGCAACAGGTTTGCAACATATTTATCGACAAACAGGTGTCTGCCCGTGTCATCTGTCAATGACTGGCCACTAAAATCATGGAATGCTTCTTCAAAGCGTGTAAAGATATCAGAGACCGATTCATCTGCCTTTTGCTTACAAGACGTTAAAACAGTCCAATCTATTTTTTTAGGGGGAATAATCGTTTTTAACTTAATATGGCTGCGGGAAGATCTAACTGACATGGCTTCTGCGCGGGTTCCCTTTCTACATCCATTTGCTCTAAGTCTTTCCATAACGCCCCAAAAGCTGCACGATCATCAATTTTATGAACAGTTCTCCACATATCAGGCGGCAATATCATTCCGAAAAATAAATCAATGTCAGGCAAAGTCATAGTACAAGAGCTGATAGCACCTTCAACTTCCTCATAAAAAGCAGCTGGATTTTTCCGCAGATCAGGCAATGCAGTTTTAAGTGCCATGACATCCGTCCTATTCCAAGGAGTGTAAACCCAATTATAAATAAAATAACCCTTAGCATCGATAGAAGCTTTATCATCACTTGTACCCGTTCCTTTAGGAGGAACATATAAAGGTGCGGCTTCCCGAAATGGGTTTCACATTAATTACAACATTCTTATCTGTTTCAGGAGTAGAAGTTTGTGCCATGCTGATTCGGGATGTTTGTGCAGCTGCGTCTGCTGCCTTTTTCTCCTCTCACAAACGGGCTGCTTCAACACGCAGATTAACCAAGCGTCTGATCGTGTCAGCCACCTTGGAGAAGACAATAAGACCTTCACGTAGTTTTTTACAATCAGCTGCTACATCATTGGGCTCTTTTTCTACCGAATATTTTCTAAACTGTTCGATAACCTCTGCGGCAAATGTATCGGTAAAATATATTTGCTCTCTTTCCTGCCAATCTTTTATACTATCTAAAAGTTCAGAAGCAGTGGCAGTACTATGAACGGCTTTACGCGCAGCAGATCTAATCTGAGACGCACGTTCAGCAGATAACATCGAGCGAGTTTCTCTAGCTTTGTCCTGGTCTGTAGGAGAGTCCTCATCTGACTCATAAGGAGTAGAAGGAGGAGTATACGGAGGTGGACAATGATCTAATAAGAGAGAATCATCTTGGGGTTTATTCAGAATGGGATATAGGGGTTGCCAAACAGCGTATTGGCCAGTTACCTGTAAATTGCGCTCCCTATCCTCTCTCTATTTTATCTCTTTTAGTTCTTTATTCTTCAATTCCAACGCTTTTGCGTAAATAGTTTTACGCTGTTCTTTCTCGATCAAGGCTTGCTCACTCTTCATTCGTTCACGCACTTCTTTCTCCCACATTCGTACACAGTCAAACATATCTTGGCTAGCCCTTCGCTTAAACATTCATTGCTCCTCATACTGAATCTTTCGCAAATCAAATGACCCATGCATAGGCCAACGCAACTCAGGATCCTCACAAGTGTATTTATTCCATAATGTGCTGTACAATATAGAAGCAAGACCATATTTATATACATAACCCTATTAGGCTTCCCCTCCGGGGGGGCCAGTTGTGCTTCATCGAGTCTCAAACTGGTACCACTACAAAAGCGACACATCCTACGAAGTGTGCTAAAAACAGGCATGCCAAAAATAGTGCAGAATATGCAGTATTATAATCAAAGTAGCACTTAAGGTACCTTTAGGACGATGTGCCGTTCAAATCAAGTCAAATAGAGAAAATTCTCCTCATTACCTGGCTATATAAATTGCAATTCATATATAAATTTCAAACAAATACTAATATTGACTAGTCTTTCAAACAAAAGCCACAGTAAGTGTTACTAAACTACCTTACCAATCAAAGGCATTAAAACCCAACAGCAAGTCCCGCAGAACGGCTCTTACCAATCAAATGGTTTCCAGGTTCCAACTGCCAAGTTCTCAAATGGACCAAATGGTCACTGCATGGCGAATCAACAGAAGAGATCTCAGTCGAGGACCGGTGCTACCTGGATCGTCAGATCATAAAGAAAGGAAAAACGCCATGGGTGCCAAGACTCGGGTCTCCTCAGGCAGCGATCGCGTCCAAAGCGAGATTCCAATCCTTCGTCTCGCCCAGTCCTTCGGGCATCTGAGTCGCCGATGAGCCCCGCGTTGGAAGCGCCAATTTGTGGTGGTGAGCCTCAGCAAGGCCTACCAGTGCAAGGGATTCGCCCTTCTCAGCACAGAGTCTTCAGACCAATAGGAAGAAGTTGACACAGAAACTGGAATAGAAAAGACAGAGTTAATTAAACCTCATGAGGTGGAACTACATTCACACAGCGGGCTCCTTAAAGTCATATGAAAAACACTCTGTCTGCAAACATGGCATTGGCAGATCAAACCTCTTGGGCGGTCTTTACAGTAGATTGTGGAGACCCCCAATGTTCCCTGGTGGAGAATCAACAGGAACCGGTGAAGGGAAAGGAGTGGGGATAATATATTCATCCCATAGGCACTGAGTGTTGCCTTGGAGGAATCGATGCCTGTTCCAGAATTGAGGATGGAGTTGGAAATCTTCTCTTGTAGTCCAAAAGCATGTATTGTAAGTCGGAAATCAAAGAGGAAGGCATACAGACCACCTCCTCCTGATATTCCCTATGGTATTCCTTGGGAGGATCATAGTAATGTTCACCTTCGTATCCTTCTTCAAAATCCTCCTCCTGGCACTTGACGTGCAACTCTGAAGGGCTATGGGCCTCCTCATCTGAATCCTCCTCTTCCAGGAGATGAGAGGGTAGTAAAAGAGCCACCTTGCTAGATGAAGTGACTTCAGAAGTAACCTGACTCTTCCTGACTTCTTCCCTAGAACTTTTCACTCCGGTCGACAATGCTGATACTGTCATAGAAGACGACGTTATTGATACCGTTGTCATTATCGGCGACACCATTGCCGCCGTCGTTCTCTTGGACGCCGTTGTCTTCGGCATCGCTGTCGATGTCGACAGCTTCTTCCTCACTGCTGTCATAGTCTCCGTCATTGAGGGGGCTGGAACCACCTACATCGACATCAGTAGGGCTCTCTGCGATGATCACGTCATCGGAACTGTTGTAAGCTGAGGAGACAGGCCTTTGTCACTCCGCGTCGATGATGGGTTTTCTTCAATGGTGTCGTCGACGGCTTCGCCGACGACTGTAATTTCTTTGATTGTTTTTCCTCAAGAGGAACAGAAGAAGGTTTTTTTAATAATAATAATAATAATAATAAAGAGCTTAATAAAGCGCTCAGTAACGCCATCACCGCGTGTCCCCGCGCTGAAGTTACCAGTGGACAACGTGGGGCCTATGATCTACGCAGTGTATAGTTGTGTTTTGAGCATGGCCCTAAACCGCGCTTCGCTGCTCTCCAGTCTCAGAACAGGAGGAAGTTTGTTCCATTGTTGAGCTGCTTGGAGCGCAAAAGATCGTCCACCCATTCTAGCCTTCCTTATCCTGAGGACTGTCAGCAATCCGGCACCCTCCGAACGGAGGGTCCTAGTTGGTTCATATCGGCTGACTAAGTCCTTTAGGTAGGCGGGCGACCTGCCCCAGACAATTCGGTGACAGAAGAGAAGGCACTTAAACAGCTTAAAAAGTCTTTCTTCCTTCAGGAGCAGAAGAGCAGGTGGCACAAGTTCTAAAAAGGCCCTTTTTCTCCTTGTCTGCCATCAGGAATTAGGCAAAAACAGGTTGAAGAGTAATCTGGAAGATAAAATAGTTGAAAGTATCTCGCAAGAGTATAGAATAAGGAATAAGTGAGCAGAGCTCAGTAGAGACTCCCTAGCACAACGTGTGGTAGAAAATCTGAAGGTCTGAGGTTCTCTCAGGAGGATTCTGGAGGGAGAGCTGATATGATTGGTTAATGAAACAAACCACAATGCGGCTGACCAAGGTTCTGCACCTCTGTTTCTCAAGTAGGCCAGTTAAATAAATTGTCTGTGCAATCCCGGAGTATGCGGCACATATACTCCACTGGAAACCAGATAAGAAGATTAAAAAATGGAAGGACGGTGCACCAGAAGTAAGTCAGAACTTCTCATATGTAATCCAAAATATATTCTTTATTAAGTCTTCAGTTTAAAAATGTTGTGGACATCAGCCAACGCGTTTTGTTCCGAGGGGAACTTCCTCAGGGCAAAAGTATCTATGTCTGGTCTCTCTCGAGCTGTATCCAGCAATGAATGGTTTCCTCAAAGATTGATATTCAATAATAAACTCGTTTCTTTCACAGTTTGGTTTCAGAAATCTTATTCCCGTCTCAACATCCCACCGCTTCACAATCATGCCAATCCGTGTGGAGGATAAGAGACCAGATGGTCGGATTACTGGACGAGTGGGTCCTACGTCAACAATGACGAGGACCTTTTGGCATTTATATTGATGCTTGGAATTTCCAATACTTTGATGTGATCTCTCTTGATGCTCTTGAAGGATCTGGTCTCTTATCCTCCACACAGATTGGCATAATTGTGAAGCAGTAGGATGTTGAGATGGCAATAAGATTTCTGAAAACAAACTGTGAAAGAAACGCGATTGTTATTGAATATCTATCTTTGAGGAAACCATTGATTGCTGGATACAGATCGAGAGGGACCAGACTTAGATACTTTTGCCCTGACGAAGTTCCCCTCGGAACGAAACACGTTGGCTGATGTCCACAAAAATTTTCAACTGAATACTTAATAAAGAATATATTTTGGATTACATCCGAGAAGTTCTGACTTACTTCTGGTGCACCGTCCTTCCATTTTTTTGGGGGGGGGATATTTTTATTCGTATTTCAAAACAATGCAGCACATTTTTCAGTAGATATACCGAACAGATTATGCACAATATCCTTTCATCAGAAACAAATATGATTATTGCATAGTTACAAATATATCTTAGTTCAACAGTCGTAGTCGGGACTCTTACCATATTTAGTGTTCCTAAGGTCTTAATCGGAATCAGAGCTAGCATCGCCATCATCAGAGGGAGGTTCGCAGATGTTTCCTCTATACTCATTCCATGCCCCCCCAGATTTTACTCCACTTCTTAGGACACCCCCTGTTGCGAAACACTGCCCTTTCCGAAATCATCGCTGCATCCATATCATGTTTCCAAGGCGCTAGCATAGGCCCCTCCGTCCCACCCCACCTCTGTGCTATGTTTCTCTTAGCTATCAACATACCCAGCGTCATTCAGCCTTGTCCCGAACGTGTGAGATCATTGGGTTCCCATATATTCAGAAGGCAACGCCTAGGATCCGGTAGCAAGGAAATCCCCTCTGATTAAGACATAGTTCTCATTACCTGTGTCCAATAAGCTGCTATTCTCGGGCAATCCCATATGGTGTGATAGAAGGTCCCTTCCTCACCACAACTCCTCAGGCAGTATGGGTGTGCTATCCGTCCTATCTTATGCAGTGTTTTTTTTAGTGTAGTATGATCGATGTAGTATACGCAACTGCACCAAGCGGAGACACGAGGGGATGCCAACTTCTTTCGGGGATGCCAGCGCCTCTTGCCATTCCGAATCATCAATTTCCCCACAGTCATGAAACCACTTCTCCCGTAATGGCCCTGTTGGGTCGGGTAAATTATTTATTAATTTACGATAAGTTAGGGATGTCGCCTTCGATGGCATGTAGTCTGTCAAGAGTCTGTCCTCGAGAGGGGACGCTTCTGGGACTTCAGTTTCAGGTGCTAGTGCCGTCTTTAAGGAGTGGTGTATCTGTATATACCTGAAGCGTTCTGATGGGGCCAAGTCATATTGCTGTCTCAAGGTCTCAAAGGGCAGCACTTGTCCTTTCTGCCATAAATCCCCAATTGTCGATATGCCTATGGCGTCCCAACGATCGAAGCCCTTGGTGTGCCTGAGCTTCCCCAGCTTCTTCGTGTCCCACAACGGAGTCAACTGTGTCAATACCCCCCTCCATCCTAACCTGGCCAGTGCTGTATGCCATATGGTGAGTGTATGTTTCAATGGCCCAAACTTTGTGAGGGATAATGGTTTATCGTATAGGGGGGCCAGCATACCAGATAGTCCCAACTGTGCCCTGTCTGCTTTTAAGGCCGGTTCAGACTGTGGGAGATGCAACCATTGATTAATGACTTTTAACTGTGCTGCCCAGTAATAGAGACAGATGTCTGGGAGCGCTATACCACTATCGTACCAGCTTCTCACTAACTTGGCCTGTGCTATACGCGCGGGCTTACGCCCCCATAACAGCACCGACACCTGCGCAGCAATTGTTTTAAGATAGGTGGCATGCACGGGGTATGGCGTGTTTTCCAAAATATATAGAAAGCGGGGCAGAGCCCTCATCTTAAAAAGCGCTGCCTTGCCCAGCAAAGTCAGCGGTAACGATTCCCAGTGACGTATGTCACGCTTGAGACGTTCAAGAGGGGGTTGTAAATTGTGTGCATAGAAGTCGTCCGAGTTGGCCGTGATGTGAATCCCTAAGTATTTGAATGTACTGCCTGCAGTTCGCAGTGGGCAGCCGCCCGGTAAGCACGGCGGTGGGCCATGTAGTATGTACATGGTGGATTTGGCCCAATTAATAGAATAACCGGACGCTCATCCGTAGGCTGTGCAGACATCCAAGAGAGTGGTAATAGAGCGCTCAGGGGAGGTGAAGTATAACAGGATATCGTCTGCATACAGGGATATCCTGTCTAGCCATCGGTCCATTTAAGGCCCTTGATAGTAGGCTCCCATCTTATCCATTCCGCCAAAGGTTCCAAGACTAGGGCAAAAAGCAACGGTGACAGTGGGCAGCCCTGATGCGTGCCTCTGGCCAAGGGGAAGTCTGGTGATATATGGCCATTAGCAGTGACATGCGCCATGGGTTTCTCATATAATAGGCGGATCCAGGCACAGAACCGCGGCCCAAACCCCAAATGGCGCAGCACCGCAAATAGAAATGGCCAATTGACCGTGTCGAACGCCATGTGTGCGACCAGCGAGAGTATTGCCGCCGGTTCTTGGAGGTATTCCGCACGTGCCAGGACTCCATGCACTCTCCTCAAATTGAGCGCTGTGTTTCTGCCAGGCATAAAGACAGCCTGGTCTTTATGTATGAGTTTAGATAAATGTGGCGAGAGACGTAATGCTAGCAATTTAGCGAGTATCTTAGCCTCGGCGTTCATGAGGGAGATCGGCCGATAAGATGTACATTGGTCTGCCGGCTTCCCGGGTTTTAATATAGCTACAATGGTAGCTGTGCGTTGGTCCAGTGGAAGTTCCCCAGCCTCTAGGCTTTCCTCAAACATTTTAAGCAGATGTGGTGCAATCGTGTCCGACAGTTGTTTATATACCTCAACTGGTATGCCGTTGAGCCCTAGCGCCTTGCCCGACTGTAACGCTTTGATAGCTAGTGCCACCTCAGCTGTCGTGAGGTCCTCGTCTAATGACTGTGCTTCTTCCGGGGTTAATGTGGGCATTTTAAGATCTTTGACGTATGTGAATGCCTCCTCCTCCGAAATAGTAGAATTGGAGGAGTATATTGTCGTATAGTGTTGCGCTAGCATGTTTACTATTATGTGTGGGTCCGTAGTAGGTTGCCCTCCCACCACTGCAAGTTGTGCTATCCATCTGTCCCGCCTGTCCTGTTTGTCCAGCCACGCGAGCAGCTTGTCTGCCTTGTCTCCAACCTCATACATTTTGTGGAGTGTATGGGCCAGTTGTTGCTTGACCGCCTCAGGCAAATGTGCCCTGTGGTGGCGCTGCGCCATCTGTAAGCTGTGGGCCGCTGCAGGGGTTGGGTCATTAGTGTGTTGCATCTCCGCATCAGTTACCGCCATTTCTAAAGCTAGGAGTTCCGTTTGTCCCTCACGTTTATGCGTCACAATTGAGGCTATTGCCTGTCCTCTAAGCTCTGTCTTATAGGCCTCCCATAATGTAAAAGAAGAGGTCACGGAAACAGTGTTGTCCTGAAAATAATGTTTCGTCACTGTTTTCAGTTCCCTTTTGACCTTGCGATTGTGGAGGTAGCTAGGACGTATTGGATAGGTCCGACGCCGTTTTTGTTGGTGGTGTATGTAACTAACCAGTAGGGGGTAATGATCAGAGATGCCCCATGGCCTGATTTCCACACTAGCGACAGTGCCGGGCCCTCCCACTGACCCCATAAAATAATCAATTCTGGTAAGACTATAATGTACTCCAGAATGATATGTAAACTGACGATCCAGAGGGTGAAACTTCCTCCAAAGGTCCACTAGTCCCATAGCTGCTATGAAGCTTGCTAGCCGTGATGTTCCTGACGCGACTGATCTGGGAGGCAATCTATCCGCTAAGTCGTCAACCACCAAATTAAAATCCCCCCCAATAAGTAGGTCACCCTCTGGAAGCCCGAACAAAAATGCACTAAGATCCGAGAGGGCCGTCGTCTATAGGGCCGGTGGTATATAAACCGAGACAATATTAACAGGCTTCCCTTCCTATTGTGCGTGTATAGCAATGAATCTACCCGCGTTGTCGGATTAAACTGTCTGTATGATTAAAGGGAACTGCTTTTTAACCAGTTTACCAACCCCTCTAGAGCCTGAGGTAAATTCGGAGTGAGCCACCATCTTAAAACCCCATCTGTCCAGTGCCTTAGTAGCCATACCTGTGAGGTGTGTCTCCTGTAAGAGCACCACCGCCGCTCCTCCCCTCCTAATGCATTGCAAGAACAGGCCCCATTTAATTTTGTCACCCAAGCCGCGGACATTCCAAGTGAGTATAGACAGGGACGGTGTTATGACAGCAGGTCCTCCCTGTGAATTTGCATGTGAGTCATCCCTCATCATCAGAGTGAACAGATCCAGGTCTACAAATGATCTGTTGAATATTAAGGCTACAGAGAGTTTCTGTGAGCAGTGACATCGTGCAACAAAAATCACATCTGTGCATCGCATAAACAATAAACAAAAAGAGTAATAAACTTACCCTCCTTGCCTCCCTGCCTTGCGGACTCCAAACTGCCCGCCACCCCAACTTAGCAGAGTGCTTATCATCCCTATCCCGAAACATCGTTGCTTATATGAACAGGGGGGTGAAAGTCCAAGGTGGACCAAGCAGTCCCCAACAATTCCAAAGTCCCGACCCACCATCAGTACCAATGTCAATAGTTAGGGGAGGTGAGTCCTAATCATCAGCTACATAAGGTGCAGTATACACTAAACAGAGGAAAGTAGTAGATACTTCCCTTGTGCCTGAAGGAATCAGTCCCCAGAGTCCTTGTTCATGTCGGCTTCGTCTCTCTCCTCCCGCTCAGGTTCTTCAGATTCGCCAGTCTTTCCCTATTGTCTTCGCCTACTGCCCTGCCAACCGGACCCCTCCGCCTGACGCCATCCCTCGAGCCAGTCGTGTGCCTCCTCCGGCGTATCAAAGAACCATGTTTTTTTATCAGCCACCACTCTGAGTCATGCCGGGAAGAGCATGGAATACTGCAGTTCGCGGGATCTCAATGTTTTCTTTACCTCAAGAAAGCTCCTGCGTCGCGCCGCCACTGCCGTCGTGTAGTCTTGGAAAAACAGGACCTCCGAATTTTGGATCCGTATGGGCAGTGCCACCCTTGCTGCCTGAAGAATGGCGTCCCAGGTCCCTGAAATTAAATATGCGTGCCAATACAAGCCTCGGGACGGGCCCCAGGTCGTGGACGTCCTCCTGGTACCCTGTGGGCCCTCTCCACAGAGAAAAAATTTGAAAGGCCTTTAGGTTGCAGCGTATTCTTTATGAGATCCTCCACGTAGAGGTCCATGGCGGGTCCCCCTTCTGATTCCGGAAGTCCAACGATGCGAACGTTATTGAGGCGGGAGCGCCCTTCCTTTTTGTCCATCTTGTCCGCCATACGCCTGTTGTCCTCCTCCAGCTACGTGACTCCCTTAACCAGGAGTGCAGTGTCTGTGGTGAGTGACGCCGTCACCTGTTCCACCGCAGTGACTCTGGACGACATTTTTTGCAGATCTACCCGTAGGAGCGTAACGTCCGTGGCGATCGTACCCACCGTGGTTTGCACCTGAAGCAGGGCCGCCATAACATCCTCCAGCGTTATTGTGGGGTTACTCCCCCCCTCTGCTCCTTTATTACTAGATCATTTTTGATCCGGCAGTGGGGGAAAATCCTTAGCATAGGCACATTTTTCAAGTTTGCTTTGTTGGGGCGCAAGATTGCCTCTGCCACTCATTATGAACGGATCAATTGCCAAAGTTCCCTTCCACACTGTGACGGACGGCATATATGTTGTTGGCATTATATGTAACCCACCCGGTTGGAGGGTAATCTGTTCTGGTTCATCAGCAAGTGCAGGTTTTGCTGCTGTTTATCGCAGGTCCAAGTGGGGGAGGGGGGGGGGGGGGCGTTGCCCCACCCGGCCCCCCGTACTTTCAGCAGGTGCGTCGAGGAGGCGTCCAAGCAAGTCCCCGTGGCACATACACTGCCAGCCCAGTCACAGCACCGTCAGTTCATCACCCACAGGACTCTAAGTGCAGTTTTTGAACCTTCTGGCTTGGGATCGTTCGAGAAGATCAATCCGTCCCGGGCCTCAATGACAGGTGTAGCAGACAAGCAAGAACAACACAGGGTCGTGGCTCTGACCCAGTAAGGCTAAGCCCAATGTAACAAAAGAACAGCACAACTGCCAATACTGGATTTTACTTTCTACTGTTTATATTATCCTTTATGAATAAAACATACCGGTCCGTATTTTATTTACCGTCACTAGTTTATTGAATCATTTTTTCATTTTTTCTAGTGAGACCTTATTACTTCAAAAGTATATCAATCATTTAAATGCATGTACAAACAGATATAAAACAATACATTTCAATGCAACAACATTTCAATATACATTACATTTACAGATTTAAAGCACATCCATCACACATTCATAACCATCCATTCTTACCTCACTCATGCATACAAAAGAACCACAAAGAACATTATTTTGGACCTAATGTCAAAAAATAAGTTATTCGTCCATGTAAATGATATTATACTTTGTTATTTTGTCATTAACAGTCCTATTTAATCAGAACAATCACTTGGAAACAAAGCCTTGTTATCCAAACCACAAATTCCCTTTTTAATCTAATTGACAAAAGGCACCAAAGTGTGTAGCAGACAAGCCACTGGGAGTGGTGTCAAGCCCTGCACCCACCAAGGCTCAAAGTGATCGTGTATGTGGGCCCTACACAAAGCCGCCAGGCCTCAGGGCGTATAGTCCAGATACTTGGTGTTTAAGGTGCGACAGTACCCAGAGGCGTCGTCTTCGCACTGCAGACAGTGCAATGTGTCACCAGCAGAAGCACCAATTCAATGTGCCACCACAGTGGCAGTGGCGGTTTCTGTGCACGGGCGTCGGGGCTCCGCCCCCTTTACTTTCACAGACAAATGAAGCAATCATAGCAATCAATGGTTAAAATATGTTTTGTCATTAAAAAACAATTTTCCATTTAAGTTTCTAGAATGAGGGCACTGTCTGCCCTACTCACGGACATCGGCGTTGTTGCTGTGCTCAAAAATGCGGACACGTGACAGCCTTTTAACTGCTTGCTCCCCTGGCCCTGGGCAGGTGGGTATTTGCCGGGCTGACAATCTCTCAGCCCTGAGGCCTGTGAGGTCATCAGCTCGGCAAAGACCAAGCATTACGGCCCAGTCTCCACCCCCTGATGACGTGAAGGTAAACTTGGCCCCGGGCGTTTTAAAAACAAGCCCGGTTTTGCCAAGCTTCCACGTTAATCAGGGAGGGAGAGCATTGTCACCCCTCCCTTCCCTACTTCGTTACAGGGTGTGGGTGGGACCATACCCTGTGACGAATTGGAAAAGGTGTGGCAGACGGGAAGAGGCAGACCAGGAATCGAGTCTGCGCAGATACGACTTGTTGTGTGTCTGAGAGTGAGTCCACAGCTTCGCTTCCTACACAAGCTTGTTCATTGTGGCGTTGGCGCCATTGGAAGAGAATAAGAGTCGGAATGCGCGGTAATTTACTTTTAGTCTAATGTTGTCTAAAGCTATTAGCCACTTTCCTCAAGACCGTGGGCCTTGTAACCTACAAGTGCATATTGCGCGTGCGTGCTCATAGACACAACTCCCCCCTCCTTGCTACCGCTCGCTCGCTCTGGCACTTACATGATAATGCTGCCTCCTGTGTAAAATTGTGCCCCGGGGGCCGGGACTAAGGTCACAGCAACCACCATATACTGCGCTTTCAGGGAGGGCTGCATTAATACACCTCACCTCAGCATGAGTCCTTAGTGCCCCCCCAAGGAATTGCTCAAATGGGGCCTGGCATGATTGATTAGGCAGAGGCGTGCAGCTTGTTCATGGCTGCACAGAAGGACATAAGATTATTTCTTGCGTGCGCACACGGGCAGCCCAGTTCAGTGGGCGAATGACAAGATGTCTGTCTTTCAGTAAAAATAAAGTTATTCTTTTCATAACACATTAAACACGGGGCACAAACGAGAACAAAACACAAGCGCAAAATGCTGGAGTGCAATCAGCGCTAAAGAAAGTCCCAAGGAGAAAGCGAGCCATTCCTCACTCCAGCCAGCATTTCAGAGAAAAAACTGTTCTGTGCATTTCGTTTGATTTGGTCCTAGATTAGAAGTCATTTATTCTGCATCTGATCAAGTCAAGGCGCCTCGTACAGCTCTGCATCTGGGATGCCTTGCAGGATAGCAGAAATAGATGACTTAATTGTTTTTTTTGTTTATTTCGGTAGTGTTCACACAGTCGGACACAAGAATGATTTAATGCATCGCTGGCAGCTTGTGAGCAAGACCCCAAATGGGACGGAATAGGCAGCGCAGCTAGGCAGGCAGCTTACAAGGTAAGGAACTGCAATTATGCAATGGGACAGACGGCAGAGTGTATGCTAAGTGCATTGTGGAGCGCATGTACGTCCAAATTGTGTACATGTAAACGGCATTTCCTTAGTATTCTCAGTCACAGGTGCTGGATAGCATGACACTGAATAGCAGTGAGGAGACAGGAATAATGCCAGGGAAGAGAACGACACACACTTCAATATGAAGCTAATTCTGCTGGCTGCATTACCAATGCACTTTCCACTTTGCTGACACATCTTCCCAGAACTACCGGAAATTTTAAAACACAAATTCACTACTGCCCTTTTCCAGTAGCTGAACAACACGTGCTCAGCACAGACCTGCAATACGCGGCGTGTGTCTATCTTTCTACCACAAATGGGCATTCCTACAGGGTGAGGGTGCCCTCCAAGGTCCCTACAGACTCCGCTCGTGGCATTGTTTTAATAGTGAGATTAATGTACAGGAACATGCACAAAAACCTGTGCGGCACTCAGCGTGAGCTTCTGGTGCAGGGCAGATTTTAAGAAAGGTCAGAGCAAAACATCTCCGACCGACACACGTCTTATCCTATCATTGGTGACACAGGGGACCCCCCCCTCAACAAGCACTTTCCAGACACCAACGAGAGTGCCTTTAAACCTACAACCATACACAGTGCATAGCACATAGAGTACTGCATAGTGAAACTGCACTAAACAGTAAATACAAAAATGACATTCACACATTTAAATGTGTTTTCAGTCATATCGTTCCAGCGTACCTGGATTAATCTGAGGTGCATGGAAAACTTTTGCTTCTCTGGGGGAGCACTGGAACGTCATTGCAGGAAAACCTCCTGAAGAAAATAATGATTAACAATGAGGTTCGCAAAGTACCTTGGAATTGCAGGCTTGGCTTTGATATGCCAAAAAAATCAATGTTTTAGAAAGAGTTGGGTGGTTAGGAATTGTATTTCAAAGCAGGCTGCTTTGTAGCATATAACCATCCATGTTACTGCAACATGTCATACCTTTAGAGGGCGTGCAGCGGCCATAATTGGCTTATTCACACAAAGTACAGGCAGCCTCTCAACCAGATAGATAGAACAATAACACTCTGGGGAGTACTAATGAAATTGTATGTTAATGTTTCTATTCTGGAATGATGATTAGCTATTGGGATGAATATATAAATGAATACTGGTTTTGCATTATTCTAGTGTTTGAGTGGTGGCTTGTGGACCCCGCCAAATCATCTAATTCTTTTTGTTTCTGTACACAGTTTTTTAAAGCTTACTTCCCCACCAAGGAGTTAATTTTGTGATTTCTCAAATACCTAACAGGACGGATCCTTCAGGTTACAGCGCGCGCTCTCACTGTCACTCAACTGATCAACCCTCAGTATTCCTGCCGAACTCCAGGGAGGCCAGGAGATGGTGCGGCCGCCGATGTGTATCCCCTAGTTCTTCCAGATGGGGGTGGAGTCATGTACCCACAGGCTGGTCAGTAGAAGCCGTGGGAAAATTGCCATATGGCCAATTTGGGAGTATGCCCTTTTAGCTGTATATAACTGATTTGTAGGCATACTCATTGATCTAACATGCAGTTTCAGAGGCAGGGCAGTACAATATTTCCCCGCAACTTCCTCTTTGTTTCAAGACTGAAAAGACTTCTGGGAATCATTTGTTGTGCCGTGCTTGGGCTGCTTTAGGGTTCTAAAACTGTGTGCACAAGCTGGCTGCAAGCTCAGTGATAATACTGCAAAGAGAGAGACTGTTGCATTTACTATAAGGTGGTCATGCCGGTTACATTTTGGCATGAACTAAAAGTCTGGCGCTTTAATCTCCCTGTGCCTATCTGAATCTCCTCTTCTTTCTTGTTTACATGTAAGTAGGTGAAACGGAAAAGGTATACTGTGATTTAATACTAGGTTACTTCAAAGAACGCCATTGATTAATTCCCCAGCACTGTTTTGCTTGGCTTCACTCTTAAAATTCGGATTGTGCTAGTGGCAAAAAAAGCTTTGGGAAAGCCAAAAGGTCTGCCTTTAATGTGATAAATCATACAGCCAGTTCTTCATAGCAGTTTGCATGTATTACCACGTTAATTGAAGAGCTGGTGGCATTGCTTTTCATGTTTGCATGTATGCTTGTGTTGGTACACAAATCTTTCCTTTCTGTACTCAGACGTGGGGCTTGTTGTTCTGGTTTACTATTTATTTCGCTCGTATTTTATAGAATATGATTTATTTCCATAACTAAACATATACTCAGAAGTGGCTGCTCATCTCATGGCTCCGGGTTCTGTCGTGAGTCTAGAGTATTTCTTTCTCTATGCAGAGACTATCCTCTTTCCAATCAGAGCCCCAAAGTGAATGGCACTGATAGTTGGACTTCTCTGGACTAGTGTGGCTGGAAGTCAAAATGTTATCCATTACTGTGTTTTAACAAAGATTTTCGTTTAGTAATGAAACTATTCTGTGTCCCTGTTGGCCTGCATTTTTTACAGAAAATGCGTGCCACTAGTAATTCCGAACATCTAGTGAAGAGTGGGCACACGAGGTGCATACCCAGTATTGTACCTGCCATTGTCTGCATTTGACAGGTAAAAAAAAGGCATGGTGCCCGGGGCTGTCATTCTGTTCTCTTTCATAGAACCGCTTAACAGCAGGCCTACTGGCAAATCACAGCACAAGTATGTGTCTGCTGTCTCAAGTCTACAACCTTCAGGGTGAGGTAATTTTACCAAACCCAGCACGGGCCACGCACACCTTCACAGATCAATTACGATTAAGTTGGACTCATCACCCCACCTTGGACATAACTGTTCAGTCTGGGCTCCGAAAAAAAATAATTGCAAATGTTTTTCTGTTCCTTTAAAAGAAAATTGGTTTTCCCCTTTTTTTTTTTAAATGACTTGTGCAAAGCAGATTTCATAGAGAGAAATTTGCCAGACAGAGCTGTGTGTTTTTTTCATGATGCTTGTAACGCTGTGTCTGCTCGCTGTTTTGATAATGTATTGCAGTGGTTGCTCGGTTCAGTCCTGCACAGTGCTCTTCCTGCCCCCATGGGACAGATCTCTTTCCAGCCTTCTCCAAGGACTGCAATAACGTGCTGGGACATCCCAGGCTCCTTACGCTAATCATGTTACAAATAGTGCTCTGTTAGCTCTGAACCTTGCTTACCCCAATCAATCACATGATACATATAGCTTATAAGGGAACAATTTTAAATCTCACAGCTCCTGATACTCTTGCTACATCATTATCATCGCCCTCATTCATTCACGTGCAGCTCTAAAGGAGCTAGTGCAATAAACCCACGACATCTGGGCCACTGCACTAACCCCAACGGGTAAACCTCAATAGTGGGATCAATAGTGGGATCCGAAAAGTGACGTCTATTTGTGTATTCATGTATGTATTTAATTTTGTCTACATGTAGAGAACTGCCGTCTGTTCTAGATGCGTCTTCTACGAGCTGCACTTAATAGCAATGACCAGGCTTTTTGTTGGAGGGTCTAACATTACGGTAATGCCCAAGAGAAAGATTGTAGGCACATCCTGGACGAATAGCTTAGCGCATTATGTGGCATCTTTTTTAACTGTTGCCTATGTGGAACCCTCAGAGAATAAACACCAGTGATGATTCCAACTAATAAAAGTCACACCACCCCGGGATTGCAGGGGGCCACGGAGTCTCAATATGGACTTAAATGTGGAGCGCGCTTTTCGAATTTAGAAGCGCACCTTTCCTTGGGGCTCAAGGTGAGCTTACATTGGGCATTTACCATAAGAAGCATCCTTCTTTGGATTTAATTGACTACACGTCCCAGAATACCTTACGTACAGGCTCATAGAAGAGCAGATGCATAGCAGAGTATGATGAGATTTAAATGAGGAGGTGTGGCCCGTATTGCTTCTTTCGACCGATGTGCCTCTATATATATTTACCGGAGAGAGCCCAGCAGGGATTAGGGCTGGTGAATCCGCCAGGCTTTTGATGTGAAACGCTGGGAAAGGGATAATTCCTGCAATGCGGGAAGCACCAGTCCCCTGGTAATTTGTTAAAACAACATAATCATTTTTAGGCGGCATCTGCTTGCACAAGTTCTGACACGTCTAACACTAGAAAACACCATTAGGATTTTAAAGCGTTTTTTAAAATTATTATTATTGCTGCATTTTTGCTTCTTTTTAAGGATATATTGTTATAAAAACACTTGTAATTTCCCAGTAGGATGCTTTTGAATTAGCTTTTGGGCACATCTAGGCGGGAGCAAATGTCCTGAATACTGTTTAACATTTTTTTTTTAATTTTTAAGTTGTGGGGTTGCGTGCCTTAAGAACAGCATCAGCGAGAATAAGCAATTTGAACTCCAAGCTATCGGAGCTTCCTGGAGGCTCTTTTGGTTATACACCACATTTCTACCCACATGTGCCTCCGTCATTGTTTTAATGTGTGCACAACTCTGCAAAATAAGACAGGGGTGGGCTAGCCTGTGGATGAGATGGTGGGGGTGGTGTCATCTCTAAGAGTAACTCTTATTCTGAAAGTGGTGCGGGCCCTTGGCAGAGTTGGATAGTTAGATGTGGCCTGGCTCCACATTTCATCCTTGTGAGGTTTATAACATAAATATAACTGTGTAAGACATAGTAAAATGCATGGAGGGTTGCTGTGTGGGTTAATGAATGTGAGGTTAGAAAGTTAGCAAATTCCTGGCTCAAAATCCCATTTTACTGTGTGCCTGGGCAAAAGCCGAGGTGATCACGTTTAAAGTATGTATTTTAATCTTGTTTTAAAACAAAACACAGTGCACACCCTCTGGGAGAAACTGGACCAATACATGCTTAATATCTGCCCTGGCCTTGCCCGTGAAAAGCTCCCATTGCTTCTCCTGGGTTGCTTCCAATTTCGTTTCCCACATTCAACGGGTGTTCCAGAGAGCTAGGCTCACAGTAGAGTATTTATGTGGCCTGTTGGTGTCTCAGAAGGCTTTGCCGTATCTGTCCTCTATCTCGGTGAAGGGGATTGGGGAGGATAGGTAGGGAGGCTATCTCATATGGAGTGATAACAGGCTGAAATCGCCTCGAGGTGCCCCACTGCACTGCCCAGGGATGGGTGTTTCAAGCCATGACGCACTTTCGAATCAGAAAAACACAGTACTAGCCAGCAGCAGCATATTTTTCCGCTTTTATCATTTACAATGCTTTCTGTGTAATTTAAGGTGCACAGAAAGGAACTGTTTTCTACACTACAAATTCTCATTAATAAAATTTGTTCTGACCAAGACTTCTTAAGGTCTAGTAAACAGTTACTTTTTGGTCTGTGGAATTTTAATGCGCATCAACTGTATCGTGTAAACACATTTGGATTTGCAATATTTAAATTCGCCTGCAGTGCAAATTGTTATAGTTATTTTTATATGTCAGTAGTAATTATGTGGTCCATTGTTAGGGCAAGGCCACATCCTATAAACCATGTTTTGGTCAACAGTCGAAAGCATTTGAATTTTCCAGCTCTATTACCTGTGGCTTGCAAATAGATTTGGGCAGCCGCTATTCAAATTTGTCAGCCATAACAGCGGGTAGCAGCCAGTATTTTCATTGGCATAGCCTGTTATGAAGCTCTGTGGTTATACTGAATAACCAGCTACCTATGTTATATGACAGTTCTTCAATAATGTAATACCTGCACTTTCACAATTGCTTTATTAACCTTCCTGCTTTCTCAAATTTGCTTGAAAATGCACCATTTTCCCACTATTTTTTCAAAATTTTCTCGGGGGGGAATTCCCCCCGAACCATCCTTAGGGGGTTCGGGCTCGCTCGCTCGCTACGCTCGCTCGCTACGGTGCAGTATGATTATCAGTTTCCGCCCGCCACTTTCAAATGTCACCAGCCGCCACTGCACAGTGGTGTGGCACGCGCCCACTCACCACCGTCCTTTCATGCCTGGAGATGAACCAGCGCATCACACGGCCATTCAGGCAGAGGCCTTTCACTTACTGTTCGCCTGCTTTGCGCTCCTCACGCCACACTTCTCCAGCTCTCCCGCTCACAGCCACCGGAGGGCAACAGGATATGTATGGGCTCTCTCTGGGGGCCGCCGTCAGCAGCGGGAGGACGGAGCGCTCAACCCGACCACACAAGGTCCTATTGCCGTCACTCAGCCTTATGGAGTGGCATGTTAATCCCGGCATCAACAGACTGTCCCCAATGGCGGCCCACTGTTCCGTAATGGTGCTGTCTTCACACCGTTCATCACAGGAAGACAGTCTTTATTATACCGCGCCTCCGTCTTCACCATCCACACGGGGGGGCCTACACCTCGCACCATCCGCCTCAGAAAGGGATCGCCTGGTTCCGCTTCACCTCCGCCACGTAGATATGCATTGCAGGACAATGTTCAAGCCGGATAATTGGCCGGATTTATCAGGGGAGTCTGTCTCAACCTCGGAGCCTCACTAGGTCGCGACCATCTTGGATGGCCGCAAGCCAGGCCCCCCCGTCCTTCCAATTTTTGAATGATCTGATTGGTTGTTTGCTTTGTTTGGTCTCTTACATAAAGAAGTAGATATGTTACAAAACTGAAATGGGCCTAGGCCTGGTTTCAAGTTTGTGATAGCTTTGCATTGCTAGTTTGATATACCGGGTACTCCCATCTTGACGATGGGGAATGATTCAAGCATGTGAATCTATGAACGTTCCAATACTGGAGTAACAAAGTACCTTAAATCCCGGTTACTGAGTGTTGCGTGCATCAGAGCCAAGAAGTGTTGAGCAGTTGAAGAGATTAATGGGTTATGAGATGCAGCGAGACTTCGGTGCGAGGTCCTATGCATTATTGTCAATGGGGCTGCGATGCAAAGTCCAGCCATAGGAGATGCGGCATGCATCTGAGGCTATGCGTCAGTTCCAAGGAGCTGCAAGGCTATGATGCGGAGACCAGTGTCGTCATTAAATTGCAGTCGACGAGAGATGCAAGGACCTGGGTTGGAGATGCGCCCCATCATCTGTAATGCGTCCGTTCTGAAGAGGCAAGGTTGATGCAGACCTTCTGCGTCATGCCCAATCCACGCAGCAGCTGCAATGCTTTGGTTATACCAGAGGATGCAACGCTGAGCCAAGGAGATGCATTGGTTCGGCTAGAGTATGTGCTGCTCAGCAGAGAAAATGCATTGGTTCCACTGGTAAGCACCCACGGTCCACTTTCAAGGGTCCAGGACTGGGTTGGCACCATTTAGCAGGGTAGACTCACAGATGTCAGACACCAGGTGCTGTTGCAAGGTTGTTGGAAACCTGTTGTTTCCCTGAGGCTTCAAATCAGGAAGCATCCACTAGCCCTTTGAGTCACTCTGGGTTCAAGAGATGCAGGTCTAGTCCTTCTCACACAGGCAGGAGGGCAGCAGGTCAGCACAGACAAAGCAGAAGTTCAGCAGAGTAGCTGTCCAGCAGAGTGGCAGTCCTTTCAGCAACACATCAGTCGTGTCAGAGTATCTAGAGGCCCAGAAGTGTACTGAAGTGATGTTATATCAATCGGGGGGGGGGGGGAGAAGGCTGTTACTGATCGAAGAGCTAGGTCTTGAGTGTTCTCCTGAAGGTCAGCAGGTCTTGTGTCTGCTGACCTCAGCGGTAGGGTGTTCCATGTTTTGGCGGCGAGGTGGGAGAAGGATCTCCCACCGGTGGTAGTTCTTCTAATGCGCGGAACGGTGGCAAGTGCGAGGTCGGCGGATCGTAGCTGGCGGTTGGGGATGTAGAAGGAGAGAAGGAGAGTCGACTGTTGAGGTAGGCAGGGCCGGTCTTGTGGAGTGCCTTGTGTGCGTGGATGAGGAGCTTGAAGGATATCCTCTTGTTGACGGGGAGCCAGTGCAGGTCTCTCAGGTGGGGGTGATGTGGCTGTGGCGTGGTATGTTGAGGATCAGTCGTGCAGAGGTGTTTAGGATACGTTGTAGTTGTTTGATGTTTGGCCGGGGCTCCCGCGTATTGGGCGTTTCCGTAGTAGAGTCTGCTGCTGACGAGGGCTTGGGTGACTGTGTTTCTCGTGTCCGTTGGGATCCATTTGTAGATTTTTCAGGGCATGCGGAGGGTGTTGAAGCAGGAGGAGGAGACGGCGTTGACTTGCTTGGTCATTGTGAGCGTTGAGTCGAGGATGATTCCCAGGTTGCGTGGGTGGTCTGTGGGTGTTGGAGCTGTCCCTAGTGCTGTGGGCCAACAGGATTCATCCTAGGCTGAAGGATTGGAGCCGAGGATGAGGACCTCCATCTTGTCCGAGTTCAGCTTCAGGCTGCTGGCCCTCATCCAGTCGGCGACGGCCCTCATTCCTTCGTGGAGGTTGGCTTTGGCGATGGTGGGGTCCTTGGTGAGGGAGAGGATCAGCTGGGTGTCGTTGGCGTAGGAGATTATGTTGAGGTCGTCCAACGTGTGCAAGCGGGGCCATGTAGATATTGAACAGTGTCAGGCTGAGGGAGGAGCCTTGGGGTATGCCGCAGAGTATCTCGGAGGCTTCGGATCGGAATGGGGGAGGCGGACGCTCTGGATTCTGCCTGAGAGGAAGGATGTGGTCCATTCCAGAGCCTTGTCTCGGATCCCTGCGGCGTGGAGTCGTGCGCGTAGTGTGCGCTGGCAGACGGTGTCGAAGGCTGCGGAGAGGTCTAGGAGGATGAGTGCTGCGGTCTCACTGTTGTCCAGCAGGGTCCTGATGTCGTCGGTGGTGGCGATGAGGGCGTCTTGGTGCTGTGGTTGCTGCGGAACCTTGACTGAGAAGGGTCCAGGATTCTGTTTTCTTCAAGGTATTGGGTTAACTGTTTGTTGATGATCTTCTCTATGACCTTGGCGGGGAACAGGAGCAGAGAGATGGACTGGAAGTTCTTGAGGTCTCTTGGGTCTGCCTTAGGTTTTTTGAGAAGAGCGTTGATCTCAGCGTGTTTCCAGCTTTCTGGGAAGGTTGCGGTCTCGAGGGAGAGATTGATGACGTTGCACAGGTGGGGTGCGATGGAGCTGCTAGCTTTGTTGAAGACGTGGTGCTGGAGTGGGTCTTATGGAGAGCCGGAGTGGATTGTGCTCATAGTCATGATGGTGTCATCGATGCTCACGCTGGCCCAGGCAAGCAGGGTGTCATAGTCGATGATGTTTGGATGTCTGCTATCTTTCGGTGGAAGAAAGTGGCGAGGGAGTCGCACAGGGCTTGTGACGGCGGGATGTCGTTGGTGTTGGAGCTGGGTTTGGAGAGTTCCTTCACGATGTTGAAAAGCTCCTTGCTGTTGTGTGCATTGTTGTCGAGGCAGTCTTTGAAGGAGGTCCTCTTGGCAGCCTTGATGAGGTGGTGGTGGCTGCGGACGGCATCCATGTGTGCTGTGAGGCTGTCCGGGGTCAGTTCGCTGCGCTGTTTCTTCTCTAGCTTCCGGCAGGCTTGTGGGAGGCTAGGAGTTCTGGGGTGAACCAGCTGGCCCTCTTGCTGGTGTCTCTGTGGGGAGGTTTCTTTAGCGGGCGAGGGTGTTGGTGCAGTCCTCGATCCAGCGTCTGAGGCTGAGGGCAGCCTCGTCGGCGTTGGAGGGTTTGGTGGGTGGGCTGAGAGTGAGGTTTGCATGCAGTTGATCTTCGGTGATTTTGCTCCAGCAGCGACGGGGGATCTGTTGGGTGCAGTGGGTTTCTGGAAGGTAAAGTGGATGCACCGGTGGTCGGTCCAGGGGAATTCGGTGGTGTGGTTGAAGAAGACGTGAGGGCTTGAGGAGAAGATGGGGTCGAGGTGTGGCCGGCAGAGTGGGTGGGCATGGTGACGAGTTGCCTCAGTCCAATGTTGGTGAGGTTATCAGTCAGGGTTGTGGTGTTGCTGTCGTTGTTGTTCTCAAGGTGAAAGTTCAGGTCTCCGAGAAGGATGTAGTCGGTGGAGGTTAGGGCGTGCGAGCTGATTAAGTCAGTGATGGAATCGCTGAACTGGGGGCGTGGTCCGGGTGGTCGGTATGCAAGGGTGCCTCTGAAGGTGGAGTTGGGGTCTGTGTGGATCTGGAAATGCATGTGTTCGGCAGTGCTGAGAGTGTCGTCGGTGCTAGTCGAGACCCTGATGCTGTTCTTGTGGACGATGGCGATTCCTCCTCCGACGGGGCGCTCTCTGCGGGTGATCTTGTAGCCGTCTGGGATGGCCATGGCGATGTCGGGTGTGGAGGAGTCGTTCATACACGTCTCTGTCAGGAAGGCGACGTCTGGGGATGTTGTGTCGAGCAGGTCCCAGAGCTTGATGGCGTGTTTGCGTGCGGAGCGAGTATTCAGTAGGATGCATCGGAGGTTGTTTGGGTCTTGTTTGGCTGGTGGTTCGTCGATTCTGAGGCTGGTGTAGCTGCAGTTCCGGCAGGTCTGTGCGTTTCGGGGTGGCCTTGTGGCAGGGGTGGGTCCGTCCGGGGTTGAGGGCATGCAGAGTGCTGGCATCGTAGTGACACGTGCAGCGGCTGGCATATATGGGGAGGTGGGAGGGAGTGGCAGCTGGGAGGTGGGGCAGCGAATGGGCAGTCAAGGGGGCGGGCCGCAGGGGAGGCAGCCGCGGGAGCGGATCGGGATGACGGGTACAGAAGGCAAAGAGGCACAGGTGAAGGGGGCAACAGCTAAAGAAGGCAAGGCAGGCAGAAATGGAGGTGCGGGCAGCGAGGGGAACAGTGGCGAGAGCGGGCACAAAAACGCGGGGCAGCGGGGAGAACAGAGGGGAGAACGGGCACGGAGACGCGGGGCATCGAGGGGGACAGAGGTGAAAACAGGCACAAGACGTGGGGCAGCGAGGGGAACAGAGGCAACAGACAGGCACAGAGCAATAACAGGCGGTGGGGGAGGATGAAGAAAAAACAGTTGCGGGCACAACAAAGATCATGCAGTATAGACAATGCAGTGACCAACTTACTCAGCAGCGGCAGACACACAGGCGGCACTGTGCAGCAGGGGGAGCGACCAACCAGGTAGGGTCAAGGGTTGCTCTCCTCACCGCGCAGCGGCCGGCATATATGGGGAGGTGGGAGGGAGGAGCAGGTGGGAGGTGGGGCAGCGAATGGGCAGTCAAGGGTGTGGGCTGCAGGGGAGGCAGCACAGTAGCAGAGCGGGACGACGAAGGGTACAGAAGGCAAAGAGGCACAGGTGAGGGGGGCCACAAAGCTACAGAAGGCAAGGCAGGCAGAAATGTAGGTGCGGGGCAGCGAGGGGAACAGAGGCGAGAGCGGGCCCAGAAACGCGGGGCAGCGGGGAGAACAGAGACGAGAACGGGCACAGAGACGTGGGGCAATGAGGGGGACAGAGGCGAAAATGGGCACAAGACGCAGGGCAGCGAGGGGAAAAGAGGCAAAAGACAGGCACAGAGCAAGTACAGGCGTCGGGGGAGGACGGAGAAAAAAAAGTTACGGCCACAACAAAGATCAGGCAGTACAGACAATGCAGTGACCAACTTACTCAGCAGCGGCAGACACACAGGCGGTGCTGTGTGGCGGGGGAGCGACCTACCAGGTAGGGTCAAGGGTAATCTGAGGTCCAGTACTTACACCCAGTGGTGCCTTTGACGTGGGAATGACTTCAGATAGATGCCTTTCAAGTGCACAAATGTCCTCTCTTCATGCCCCGGCTCCATACTCACTAGAGGGGATTATGCAGCCCTTTATGTTGGGACAAGACACAGCCTATTCAGGTGTAAGTGAGGCTGCACCCAACTCCTCTCTCCTATCCTGCCAGGATGGCCTATCAAGTCACACCTAAGCTCCCATTGTGTGGGGCTGTGTAGGTGGAATGCACAAAGCCCAGCTGTCATCCACCCCAGACATGTGATCAGAGACAGGCTACAGTTGCCAAATGGCTTAGGCAAGAAAATGCCCAATTCTAAATGTGGCATTTTCAGAATTGTAATTTAAAATCTGACTTAGCCATAAGTTAGGATTCCAGCGATACCAAACATGAACCAGTTATAGCTTCCCATTTGGAAATTACACGTATAAAATGTTTTAAAAATGTTTGTATAAAATGTCATAATGCAATCCCAAAGTTATCCTATTGGATATATATATATATATATATATATATATATATATATATATATATATATATATATATATATATATATATATATATATATATATATATATATATATATATATATATATATATATATATATATATATATTCGGCATAAGGCGTCCGTAGCAGCAGCAAAGTAGACGAGGCAAACCCGATTTTTGTGGATGTGGTAAGTTTTATTTAAGTAAATCCCTCATCACCACTCCGCCATGACGCGTTTCGGTGCACACAGCACCTTGATCACATGACAATCGCTGCAAGGCGGGCGTGCTCATTATAAATTGCCTGGAGCCAATCAGAATAACGTCATAAACATAAAATACGTATATTACAAACAATTACTGCATAAATGCAATGCTGTATATGTATACATATGTGCGGCAAAACCTCATATATTTTTACACAATGTAATACAATTAGTAAAATTTCTGAGTAATGTGCAAAATCATGCTGTGCAAATTTAAATTTGAATATAAAATCCAATAAATATATTTTATCGATTACCTACTCCAAGGCAAATGTGCTACCCTGTGATAAATTGTGAAGAAAATAGTGATATTAAAATGTGATATATGGTCTGAGGCAGCTACTATTGTTTTAAAATATTAGTTTGCAAAATGGACTAGAGACAGATTTTATTCCTTACAGATAAGTGTGGCAGTCCTCCCCTGCATTAAGACCATTAGGGCTCTTGGTGTCGAGTAAGATAATATGTCGTGTTTCTAATCTGCGCAGTAAATATATATATATACCTTGCAGTAGGAGACAAAGAATTTAAGAGGTTTACACTACCAGGACATGTAAAAGTATGTGTCAAACCTTTTAAATACATTGCACCCTGCCCTTTGGGCTGCCCAGGGTCTATCCTAGGGGACACATATATGTATTAAGAAGAAGGTTTTGGGCCTGGCAAGAGGTTTAACTTGTTAGGTCAACGCGGCAGTTTAAGACTGCACACGCAGGTTCTGCAGTGGTAGACATGAGACATGTTTGAAGGGCTACTTAAGCGGGTGGCGCAATCAGTGCTGCAGGCTCACTAGTAGCATGTAATCTACAGGCCCTGGGCGCATGTTGTGCACTTTACTAGAGACTTATAAGTAAATTAAATATGCCAATTGAGGATAAGCCAGTGTAACCACATTTTAGGGAAAGAGCACAAGCTAAAGTCAGTGGCGTAACATTAGCCCCCATGGTGTGCGGCGGGGCAAGTTCAAAGTGGTCCCCACAGCTCTCTGCATGGGTGTCAGGCCTGAGAGTTCCTGATCAAGTTAGGAACGTTTGGGCCCCTCCATGTTTTTGCAGCCACCCATCCCCCCCCCCCCCCCCCCCTCCATAAATTTCATTACACCACTGTAAAGTGTGCAGAATCCTAAGGCTAAAAGAAAACAAAGTCAGTATAAAAAGGAGATCTGAAAACAAAAAGTAGGGGAAACCAGGCAAAGGATGCTAGGCATAACAGAGAGGTTGATAGAAAGGTAGGAAGAGATGAGATAGGGATAGGTGGATTTATAGGGAACATTTAACATTGCCTGTTTTCACTGAAAAAGCACAGGGGTGGGCATCTTTTATCTGATTCACTGACACCTGCATGCAGTGCTATTGTATCTGGAAACGGTCGTATGCACACATCAGTTTCCATACTGGCAATCCCCGAAACGTATAATTCTGCTTGAGGCTAGTCAGAGCTGCAGATTCTTGTCTGTCATCACTGTAGTGCTACAAGCTAAAATAAGGTGGACATTAAGAGCACTTCCACTGCTGCCTTGAAGCGTCTCACGCAATGACTAACATCTACACCGGTAAGCCCATTCTTATGAAATCTCTGACAAAAACAGTGTGTGAAGAAAATCAGTAACACTAGGGACTGAATTCAAAAGTCCAGCATTGTGCACCTGTTACCTATAATATTATAAAATGGCATGTGGTAAATACCCTCATTAAAAGTGTATTTTAAATCATGTTAAAGGCTGGCCTACAATTTGATCCCAGTGTAGTAACACATGCCTGGTCTGGTGGCTCAATGGACTAAAACATTCACCGCAGTAATTTGTGTTTGACCCCAAGGACCCATGTCACAGTGGGGCCACTCAGCCTTTCATCCTCCTGAGTTGATAAAAATAAGTTAAATTGACCTGGGTATTGATAGAAATATTCTGTGACACAGTACCTCAGTAAATGTGCGGAAGATTATCTTAGTAGTGTACACTGCCTGTAAGAGAATCTCTGCATAGCCAAAAAGAATAATCCTCCCCCTTGTGAGAAGTTGGCCTGATATATGATGTCCACAATTCTCTGGGCACCTTGTATCAGTCCAAACAATCCCTTATGGTAGTGGTTGTAAGTCAACCTTATAGACGAGCTATCCTAGGGGTAGCATAGACTAAGCAGCCTTCAAAACTAAACTCAAGAGGGCATGTGAAGCCAGCTGTTTTACCATATGCAATCCTGTAATATCAAATGAAAGGACACCACACAAGTTATATATTATAAAAATATATGTATTTATTCTCAGAATAATCCCCTGTACTCTTTATGAGTATAGAAGCACAAGCGTTTAAACAAAAGCACAATATAACATATGAAAGTTGCACGTTTATGGATGAGGCCGGTGGCCACTCAAACCATAAATCAAAAAAGTGATATAAGTATCACTAATCGAACAGTGGTAAGGCCTGGGGCCTAGGGAATCGCTGGGACTACACTGGACTAATAGCAGTTAGGATGGGAGTAGCCCGCGGGATTCGGGTGCAACGCTAAAAGCGCAAGCATGCACCAATGCAAAGTCAACGGTGCGTAAAAGTTATCGAGTTACAGTTTTAGGAGTCTTCCGACTGGACTAGAAATACAAAACTTTAGACTTAGACAGTAGAGGTGTAAACCACTACAGGAGTACCGGCGTTCATGAGTTACCTCACCCACAGGAAGCGGGTGCACAGGTGCAAAGTCGTGTCGGCATTCGTCGTGTAGCTCAATGGAGCCTGGAGATGAAGATGCTGCAGGCGGCCAGAAGAGAAGTGTCAGGTGTGATCCAAGGGTGGATCGAAGATGTAGAGTACCTGAAAGCAGAAGGGACAGAGTTTGGGTCACTCAGCAGTGACCAGGGTGGAACCAGGAAGGAACCAGGCAATGTCGTGCGCAATCAGGTGGTTGTCGAGAAGCTTGTCTCCGCTGCCACGTGGACTCTGGGGCACCGAGGATGTCCATGAGTGGATCACAAGCTGTCCCACGAAGGCTCTCGCTGTCGGCGGTGTCAGCTTCCGGATCGGAGCAAACAGACTTTGGCAAATGCAACCCACGCAGGATTCGAAGATCGCTTCTTACTCGGACCAGCAAGGTCAGAGCAGGTGCTCCTTTTCAGGGGAGCGAGGGCCAGTCTGGAGCAAACAGGCTAGCAGTGTAAATTCAAAGGTTCGTCGGTACTGGGGCCGCTAGCCAACGGGCAAGCGACCGGACCAACGCGTTGAGCAGAAAAATGCAAAAGGGCCCCGCGCAGCACTCGGTGAGTGTGGAGGGGTGAGCTTCGGTGCAAAAGCTGCTCAGGGCTGAGGCTTCTCAAACCCCAATGCAAATGCGTCAGGGGAGCCTCTGGAGCTGCACGGTCAGCACTTCGTAGTTTTTCCAAGATGGCCGGCCCCACGCTTCAGGTTGCCTCCACGGGTCTCAGATTCGCTGGGACTGTGGATCGGGCTGTTGGAAGGCAGGAAAGCTGGATCTTTTTGATCTCTGTCGCTCGAGTTCCGGTGGGAACTGCAACAAAGCAAACGGTGACGCGCTGGATAGTGCCTGTTTGCACAGGGTGGTCACTCCTTGACCACAAGGGAGATTCTTCAGTCTTCCACGTCGAGTGGGATGTCGAAGGGTCCAGAGTTTCGTTTCATAAGTTTCAGTCAGGATAATCTGATGTGCATTGCCACTGCTCCCACCTTTATTCCAAATCTGTGGGCTGGATTACCTGCTAGGTCCCTCCTATGGGTGGGACCCAGGAAGGGGGTGGTTACACCCCTTTCCCTTTGTCCAGTTTCGCGCCAGGACTGGGGCTGGAGTACCCCAGAACCGGTTTGACTGGATTTTGCATGGGACACCTTGTGTGCCCCAGGCAGTGTCTAGTTTCTTTCAACCCTCCCTGCTCCAATCCACTATCTCCTGTCTGGGGTGGTGTAGCACCTCCCTGTGACAGGAAACCCTCTGTCCAGGCCTCCCCTGCTAAGTTTCGGTCAGCAGCAGAAGGTCAGACTTGTGTCGGGCAGCAGCATCCATTTTGTGATGCTGATGCTCTGGTTAGGATTTACCGCGTTTTAGCAAAGTAACATGTCTTCTCCCTCTAGAAGGGTGGAATGCTACCCCCGTCGCCAGGACTGGCGAGGGGGTAGTATTCCAAAGCGTATGACACCTTACACGACATGTTTTGATAAAGCCAAACCAACGTTACCAAGTAACTGCGAGGATTATAATGCACTTGAGAGTATATGGTATGGCAATATCCCGGAACAGCTAAGGGAGTTGGTCCCGACAGCTGCAGACAGGCTCAGCTCATGCTAGAGCACTATCTCACATAAAACCAAGCTCTCTGCCTCCAGGATTGTTATGGCCTGCCATAGGAGTTACTGATAGGTATATATGTGTCCAGATATAGGTTTAGATATAGGTACAGGGGCGGCTGGTGGAATTTTAAACTGGTGGGCGTAAGCAGAACAAATCAACGTATACGAGCGATCGCAGCGAGCGAGCCTGTCGGCAATAAGGGGGGTTCGGAGATTTGTTCACCCCCATCTCCCTTCTCAGTATTCCTGAGCCACCCTCTTTCGGTCTGCACCCCAAAGCCTCCATTATTGTTAAGGCCTGCCATAGGAGTGACTGATAGGTATTTATGTGTCCAGATATAGGTTTAGATATAGGTATACTATATCTAAGCAAGGGGTGATTACACCACCTTGCCCCAGCTGAGTGATCAGCCAGTTGTGTCGATTTGTACCAGTCAGGGGTGGCAAAAGTTATGCTGCAGCCCCCCGTAGGCCTTGGATGCAGCTATGCCCTGGGCACCTATAGTGCACTGTACAGGGGCTGATAAGGTGTCCAGTACCAAATTGGTTATGCAACTAGGGTGCATGGAGTCCATTTTACAGAGAGAGCAGATAGCCTGGGACTCTGATTAGCAGGGTCCCAGGCCAACTAAGTCGAAAACCAGCTAAACACAAGGCAAAAAATCTGGGGTAACCATAGTCCGGTATCCACCTTCCTACATAACCCCCCCAAACGAAAGGAGATAAAGCTATCCTTGACCAGGTAAGCCTATATTGCCTAAGTGGCCATATAAGGAAGTACCTGCACTAGCATGGTTACCCCCTGTCTCATGGTCCACTAAGCAATCCCTCACCCTAGGGGTATCGGAGGGTCTCCACCATAGGGAATCACTACCTGTGGTGTGTTTTGGCAAAGTAAAAGGCTGGATTGAGATGGAGTACTGAAGTGAGGCTCCACTAATGTAGGGCTCAGCTTCCTCCAATCATCTTCCACCATATGTGCCTTTCTTTCCTTGACTGAGTTGCACTGTGCTCTCAGGGTCAACCTCTACCTACCTAAAGCTGGAGGCTGGGTCCCTTTGGTTGGCTTACTGGAGGGACAGGTCCGGTTTGAGGCCGTGGGGTCCCAGGTTTGGCTGTGCCCAATAGTGTCCATTTGGGGGAGGTCCCTAACTAGTGGTAAGGGGATCCCTCAGGAATTTGTAAAGTTTTCGCCTTGCTAGGGCTGCTAGCTTTGGTGCCCCTAATCTGCTGATGGGGGTGCTTTATTTGACAGGGGGCCCTTCGGGGCTCACTGACCTCCTTGACCGCCTTGGGCTGACTAAGGCAAGGTAGAGAGGGGCAGGTTACCTGCTCCAGACTGGGTCCCACCTTGGAAGGGTCCACTGACATCAGGGGCTCTGCCAGGCTAGGCCTGACTACCTCTGGGGCAGTTTCTTCACAAGTGGTAAGATCAGTTCCCTGAGGAGGCTGATCCTTTCCTAGTGTCTGGTGGGAGGGAGATTTCTCTTCCTCCTTAATGTTCTCTGTTTGTGTGGAGTGATCCATAGTTTCAGGCTTCACAACACATGAATCAGTTTGAGTGTGGGCTGTGGCCATCACAGCCCCACCAACCTTTTCAGGAAGGGACTCCGTTTGGGTATGGGCTGTTACCATCACAGCCCTGCTAATCTGTCTAGGAAGGGAGTCTGTTGAAGATTGGGCTGAGACTTGCACAGCCCTACCAACCTTTTCCGGAAGGACGTCTTGGATTGGGGCTGTGGCCATCACAGCCCCACTAACCTTTCATGGAGATTTACCATTTTAGAATGGGTTTCCTGTTCAACCTCAGCCCAGGCTGAGATTTCCAAATCATTCCCAAGTAGGCAATCTACAGGCAAGTTTGCTGACACTGACACTCTCTTTGGGCCAGTCACACCTCCCCAGCTGAGATTTACTCCTGCCATGGGATGATTGGTTTGTATTCCATCAATATTGGTCACCTGGTATGTGGCACCAGGTAAAAGGTGCCTTGAGGGGACTAGATTCTCAGTCACCATAGTGATACTAGCCCCTGTGTCTCTATAGGCCTCAACTTTTTGACCATTGATTAGGGGCTCCTGTCTGTACTTGCTCCAAGTGTTTGGGCAAGCAGTGAAGTTTGCAAACCCCATGCCATTTTCATAGACAAGAGTATCTGTGGTAGGGGACCTGGTTAGGCCAGAGTCCACCTGGGTTCCAAAAGTAAACCCACCCAAATTCTTGGGGGTGCTCCCACCACCTGGGGGATTACTGCTAACAGTAACAGGAGGTGTTGGAGCTCTACTTGGAGGTATATTTTCTTTATTGCTATTCCTTGGACAACAGTTGTCTGTTTTCCAGTGGCCAGTCTGTTTACAGGTATGGCAGTAAGGTTTCTTCTGGGTAGAAGAGTTGTTTTGGGACCCACCCCATCCTTGGAGTTTTGGGGCCCTGTGGGAGACTTGTCTTTAGATTTATCCCCACCCTTCTCTTGAGCCTTGGAAGTATCCTTCTTTTGGTCATTACCCTGATTCTTAGGCCTAATCCTGGTTCTGACCCATTTGTCTGCCCTCTTACCCAATTCTTGTGGAGAGGTCAGATCAGAGTCCACCAGGTGCTGGTGCAAAAGCTGGTTTTGACAATTGCTTAGGATCCGCTGCCTCATAATCAAATTATACAATCCTGTACAGTCATGTACTTTGCTGCCAAGTAGCCAACCTTCCAGAGCCTTAGTAGCACAATCTACAAATTCAGTCCAGTCCTGAGTCTGAGCTTTTTGGGTATCTCTGAACATTAACTTGTACTGTTCAGTGGTTAAGCCAAACCCATCAATAAGAGCACTCGTCAGGACAGTGTAATTTTTAGCATCCTCAGGTCTAACTGTGAGGAGCTTATCTCTCCCTTTCTCAGAAAACGAGTACCATAAGATTGCTGCCCACTGTTCTTGAGGAATCTGCTGTACCATGCAGGCTCTCTCCAGAGCAGTCATCCATTTGTGGATGTCATCCCCTTCCTTGTAGGGGGGCACAATCTTTGTCAGGTTTCTATTATCATAGGGCCTGTCTTTCTCTTTAGGAATAATGCTGCCACCAGTGGGTATCTCCCCACACAATTTTTGTTCCCTTGCCAAAGCAAGTTTAGCTTGGGCCAAGGCTACCTCCTCCCTCTCTATCTGGAGTTGGACAGCCCTCATCCTGGCCCTATGCTCTTTTCTCTGGGGGGGAAGTCATTCCCCTTTGAGATTCCCTTGAGGCACTAGAAAGGTGGGAATCCCTTGAAGGAGATCTCACTCTTCTATTGCCTGGGAAAATTATGTTATGGGACCTGGGGAGGGGCTGGCCCTCTCCATTCCCATGTAGGTCCAGGTTGGCTTGGTTAAGCCTCCCAACTGGTACCTGGGTATCCCCTTGATCCTGATCTGACTCTTCACCTTCTGATTCAGGGTCCACCTCCTCATTTTCTACCTCTGGGGTGGTGTTCTCAGTATCTGGGGGGTTCACTCCTTCTCCTGACCCTGAGGGAACTACAGTAGCTTTCTCAAGATCATCCTTTTCTAGGATGGCTATCAGGATGGAAATGGTAGGGTTGTGACCCTTTTTCAGCCTCCTTGCAGTGCACAAGACACTCAAGTCCCTATGGCTGAGTTTGTCATAGCTGGAGGGTGCCTTGGTAAGGTCACCTTCCACAGGCAGAGCAATGGGTTGCTCACCTGTGCCAGACATTACTTCTAGTGAGGTGTAAGTGGTGCACTTACCTACACGAAGTGTTTTCCTACTGTACCTTGCTAGTGAGTTGTAGGCAGGGTGTGCTAAACCCTTTGATCTACAACTACTAAGTTCAGTAGAACTTAAATATGTAAGCTTTGTTTATATGTACCTATGGTACTTAATGCGATCTTTCAATTTGATGAAAAGATTGCAATGGTAAAACAACAGCAAACTCAAATCCCAACCCCTGCACACCAATGTGAGAAGTTGGCCTAATGTATGATCTCCACAATTCTGTGGGCACCTTGTATCAGTCCAAACAATCCCTCATGGTGGTGGTTGTAAGTCAACCTTATAGACAAGCTATCCTAAGGGTAGCATGGACTAAGCAGCCTTCAGGCTAAACTCAAGAGGGCATGTGAAGCCAGCTGTTTTACCATAGGCAATCCTGTAATATCAAATGAAAAGACACCACACAAGTTATATATTATAAAAATATATGTTTTTATTCTCAGAATAATCCCCTGTACTCTTTATGAGTATAGAAGCACTAGCGTTTAAACAAAAGCACAATATAAAATATGAAAGTTGCACGTTTATGGATGAGGCCGGTGGCCACTCAAACCATATATCAAAAAAGTGGTATAAGTATCACTAATAGAACAGTGGTAAGGCCTGGGGCCTTGGGAATCGCTGGGACTACACTGGACTAACAGCAGTTAGGACGGGAGTAGCCCGCGGGATTCGGATGCCGTGCTAAAAGCGCAAGCATGCACCAATACAAAGTCAATGGTGCGTAAAAGTTATCAAGTTACAGTTTTAGGAGTCTTCCGACTGGACTAGAAATACAAAACTTTAGACTTAGACACTAGAGGTGTAAACCACAACAGGAGCACCGGCGTTCATGAGTTACCTCACCCACAGAAAGCGGGTGCACAGGTGCAAAGTCGTGTCGGGTTTCGTCGTGTAGATCTATGGAGCCTGGAGATGAAGATGCTGCAGGCGGCCAGAAGAGAAGTGTCCGGTGTGATCCAAGGGTGGATCGAAGATGTAGAGTACCTGAAAGCACAGGGGACAGAGTCTGGGTCACTCAGCAGTGACCAGGGTGGAACCAGGAAGGAACCAGGCAATGTCAGGCGCAATCAGGTGGTTGTCGAGAAGCTTGTCTCCGCTGCCACATGGACTCTGGGGCACCGAGGATGTCCAGGAGTGGATCACGAGCTGTCCCACAAAGGCTCTCGCTGTCGGCGGTGTTGGCGTCCGGATCGGAGCAAACAGACCTTGGCAAATGCAACCCACGCAGGATTCGAAGATAGCTTCTTACTCGGACCAGCAAGGTTAGAGCGGGTGCTCCTTTTCAGGGGAGCGAGGACCAGTCTGGAGCAACCAGACTAGCAGTGTAAATTCAAAGGTTCGTCGGTACTGGGGCCGCTAGCCAACAGGCAAGCGACCGGACCAACACGTTGAGCAGAAAAATGCAAAAGAGCCCCAGGCAGCACTCAGTAAGTCTGGAGGGGTGAGCTTCGGTGCAAAAGCTGCTCAAGGCTGGGGCTTCTGAAACCCCAATGCACAGCGTCGAGGGAGCCTCGGGAGCTGCACGGTCAACACTTCGTAGTTTTTCCAAGATGGCCAGCCCTGCGCTTCAGGTCTCCTCCACGGGTCTCAGATTCACTGGGACTGTGGATCGGGCTGTTGGAAGGCAGGAAAGCTGGATCTTGTCGATCTCTGTCGCTCGAGTTCCGGCGGGAACTGCAACAAAGCAAACGGTGACGCGCTGGATAGTGCCTGTTTGCACAGGGTGGTCACACCTTGACCACAAGGTAGATTCTTCAGTCTTCCACGTCGAGTGGGATGTTGAAGGGTCCAGAGTTTCGTTTCATAAGTTTCAGTCAGGATAATGTGATGTGCATTGCCACTGCTCCCACCTTTATTCCAAATCTGTGGGCTGGATTGCCAGCTAGGTCCCTCCTATGGGTGGGACCCAGGAAGGGGGTGGTTACACCCCTTTCCCTTTGTCCAGTTCCGCGTCAGGACTGGGGCTGGAGTGCCCCAGAACCGGTTTGACTGGATTTTGCATGGGACACCTTGTGTGCCCCAGGCAGTGTCTAGTTTCTTTCAACCCTCCCTGCTCCAATACACTATCTCCTGTCTGGGGTGGTGTAGCACCTCCCTGTGACAGGAAACCCTCTGTCCAGGCCTCCCCTGCCAAGTTTCGGTCAGCAGAAGGAGGTCAGACTTGTGTCGGGGCAGCAGCATCCATTTTGTGATGCTGAGGCTCTGGTTAGGATTAACCGCGTTTTAGCAAAGTAACATGTCTTCTCCCTCTAGAAGGGTGGAATGCTACCCCCGTCACCAGGACTGGCGAGGGGGTAGTATTCCAAAGCGTATGACACCTTACACGACCTGTTTTGATAAAGCCAAACCAAAGTTAGCAAGTAACCGCGAGGATTATAATGCACTTAAGCGTATATGGTATGGCAATATCCCGGAACAGCTAAGGGAGTTGGTCCCAACAGCTGCAGACAGGCTCAGCTCATGCTAGAGCACTATCTCCCATAAAACCAAGCACTCTGCCTCCAGGATTGTTATGGCCTGCTATAGGAGTTACTGATAGGTATATATGTGTCCAGATATAAGTTTAGATATAGGTACAGGGGCGGCTGGTGGAATTTTAAACTGGTGGGCGTAAGCAGAACAAATCAACGTATACGAGCGATCGCAGCGAGCGAGCCTGTCGGCAATAAGGGGGGTTCGGAGATTTGTTCACCCCCATCTCCCTTCTCAGTATTCCTGAGCCACCCTCTTTCGGTCTGCACCCCAAAGCCCCAGTCAGTATCTCTATGTCCTACATCTGAGTCTGTAACCCTCATGGCCTCTCAGTCAATGCCCCTATGCACTCCTCACAGCCTCTCTGTTTGTGTCTCTATGCACACCCTCTGAGTCTGTAACCCTCATAGCCTCTCTGTTAATGTCCGTATGCACTCTTCATAGCATCTGTCAGTGTTCATTTGCACTCTTCATGGCCTCTGTCACTTTGCATTCCTCATGGCCTCTGACCTTGTCTCTATGCACACCCTCTGAGTCTGAGTCTTTAACCCTCATGGCCTCAGTCAGTGTCCTTATGCATTCTTTGGCCTCTCTGTGTCCCTATGCACTCGTTGTCCTCTCAGTGTCCCTATGCACTCTTTATGTCCGCTGTCAGTGTCCCTATGAACTGAAGTATGACAGGACAGCGCTTCCATAGCTGCCAAGGTTTCAGATTGCTTATGTGTGACATTTTGAACATTTCAGTGAAATTATGAGTGACATTCAACGACTATGAGTGACACTTTATCACGAACAAGATCAAGCAATGAAGAGGAACACATATAAATATTAGAAATTACACCTGTTTGAGCAATCAGAAACTCAAAGAAGATACTAAAATTGCTGCAACTAGAAGGCCCCTTGGGACCTGACTGTACCAAATAGGAAGATTGAGGCCCCAGCGCGGATGATTTCAGCTTCCTGCTAATAAAATATTATAATTCCTGTGTCACTACAATCAGCTGACTCGCCGATTCAGAGGGCAGCCCAGCCTGCAGGAGCACCAGGCAAGCCTCAGGAGAGCCACCTTCACGACTTAGCTACACTTTTTTAGTCCATCATTGTGTCCCTCGGTGACCATGGGACCATAGGATCACCCACTGCACCCCTCCCCCTCCCCCAACACTGCCCTTTGCTTTTCTTCATATCCTGTCACTCTCCCAGTGCCATTAAGTCTCCAGCTGTAACTTCCAGCATTCTAACACATGGCTTTCCGATGGAGCCCAGCATGCATGCATATCAGTATCACACAGCGCCTCTTGGCTGCCCTGGTTTACCAGCATAAATGCTCTGAGTGCACTTTTCTCAACGCGTACAAAGCCTCGAGGCACGGGCAGCACGTATCGCAACAGCTGGAGAAAGCAGAGCTTTCACAAAGTAAATACAATATTTTTCAAACTACTCAATGTATTTTTAGGCTTGCTTCCGTCTCGTATTACTGTGCAGCATGCATGCAGGCCAACACGTGCAATCTGTTCAGGCTAGATACTACACAGCTTCACACAGACCAGGTGCGGCTCGCGCGCGCGCGCGGGGGGGGGGGGTTATTCACGCGGTGGTGGGTGGGCAGGAAATTAAATCGAATATTATAGATATAAAATAAAACTGGAAAACTTACCTTCCTCAGCCGGTCGAGCCACCTCTCTGCTGCTCCCCTTGGCACCTGGTTAACGAACGGCCTTGGAGTGGCCCCTCTCAGCAAGCGCCAGGCGAGGCTTAGGGGCACGGCTAATTTTCGCCCTCAGCACGCCCATTAGGAGGCCGAAGGGCTCCTAATGGGCATGCGCAGAAAAGGGAAAAACACTTGTGCGCATGAGTGGGCACGGTGCGAAAATTTGCCCTCCGTCCCCACTCATGCGCACTTGTGTTGTGCCGCTGCTCCTACATGACGTCAGACCGCCCACCCCCTTCGTGGGCGGTCCGACGTCATGCTGACTAGTAGTTCTCCCTCGGCGTCTTTGAACTTAAGTAAACTGTTTCAGTTTACTTAAGTTCAAACGCCGAGGGAGCTGTGGGCGGTGCGGGCGGGGGGGATACGCCCCCACGCCCCAATGGACGCACCGCGCCTGTATAGGTATACTATATCTAAGCAAGGGTTGATTACACCACCTTGCCCCAGCTGAGTGATCAGCCAGTTGTGTCGATTTAAGTACCAGCCAGGGGTGGCAAAAGATATGCTGCAGCCCCTGGTAGGCCTTGGATGCACCTATTCCCTGGGCACCTATAGTGCACTGTACAGGGGCTGATGAGGTGTCCAGTACCAAATTGGTTATGCACCTAGGGTGCATGGAGTCCATTTTACAGAGAGAGCAGATAGCCTGGGACTCTGATTAGCAGGGTCCCAGGCCAGCTAAGTCGAAAACCAGCTAAACACAAGGCAACAAATCTGGGGTAACCCTAGTCAGGTATCCACCTTCCTACACCCCTGATAAGGAGTGAAAGAGGAAAAATATTGCAGGCAAAAGGGTGGCTTTTGGGGCACTCACGCATTAGTGAAGTGCCAATGCGGTGGGGCTCCTCACCAGGTAACACTTGTACCACTGGAGGCCATGGAGGAGGTTGTAAGTCATCTTTCTGAGGCTCACAGAAGGAGGGGACACAATATTTTTGTAGACCGCAGAACCATAAGTGGTGGATATAGCAGATAACGGGATTAGTATGAGTATCCTTTTTCGCAGGAGTACCTAGTTGGGGTACCATGGTTTAGGTCAGATGTACAACAGCACCTTCTGAATGCATCTCTGATGAGCAGATTTTTTTCCGGCTTGCAAGTAGATCGGATGCTCTGAAAAAATCAAGGTGGATATAGACATAAAGAAGTCTATGGGTGCCCTACATTCACCTACTCCAAGGAGTGCTTTTTGTTAGCACCACACCTGGGGAGGTAATACGCAAGGGGGATTGGCCAGAGACCTCTTTATCAGCAGTATTGAATGCCTTTTCAGGACCCCCAACATATTAAATCCTTTCAGAGAGGGCCCTTCAGAGGATATGAACGGGGGAGAGGTAGAGGCGGGCCTTTAAGGGGCTCTTCTGTTGCAAAACAGTGACACCCCTCCACTTCCTCCTATCACACCACAGCTGTAGGAGGAAGGATAACCCACCTACTGTCACAGAGGGAAAGATTTACTTCAGATCGGTGGGTCATCTCCATTATACAGGAAGGGTTCTGCCTCGATTTCTCACACACCCTCCCAACATTGTGGGTATTGTGTTTGAAGGGCTTTTAGCTCAACTGGTTTTTACCTTGTTACCTCCTACTCCGGTCCACCGCGGGTTCGCCTGTTTGTAGTGGAGAGTAGAGAGAATTGCTGGCTTCCCTATTTCCAGCTGTCTCGGGAGGTGGTACAAGCGGGTTAGCGCGCCAGCTCCCGCATACTATTTAATCCTAGCATTTCCGTCGCGCAGCGGACGCGCATAGATGCATGACACTCGCGCTAGTTGCGTTTTAATCCTGTAACTGAAATTGAATCTGTATACTGTTTTTTAACTGTTTTAATGAATTGCTGGACATTGCACTTTCGGGGTATTGTGTTTGAAGGGCTTTTACCTCAACTGGTTTTTACCTTGTTACCTCCTACTCCGGTCCACCGCGGGTTCGCCCGTTTGTAGTGGAGAGTAGAGAGGATTGCCGGCTCCCTATTTCCAGCTGTCACAGGAGGCGGTACAAGCGGGTTATCGCACTAGCTCCTGCATACTATTTAATCCTGGCATTTCCTTCGCGCAGCCGGCATGCCAAAGGTGCGCTAAAGGCAAGCCCGTCTGCGCCCGTCCGCGCCTGTTCTGCGGCCAGCACCAGCCATGCTTCTTGATGCCCCTCTGGTGCTCGAATTTTCTGGTCCAGGTCGCAAATTCTTGAAATAAGATATAAGTGTTGTAGTTGTAGTGCCCCGACCGTATGTAAATTTACTGGGCCTCTGTTTCACTTTAAATGTGCTAGATGTCCATTCACTTTTAAACTAGATCCCGTAGACCCTCCTAGACCTAATCCAACACACCTTGGATCCGCAAAGGAACAAACTGGTCTTCCATCCCCCATCAAAGCTTGCTTACTTAATTGCAGAGTGCTACCTCGTCATTCAGAGGACATCTCGCTCTCCCTTGCAACGCATGCTTGGGATATAATGTTTCTTACTAAAAAGTGGGTCTGAGACTTTTCTAATCACGACCTCAATCTGGCCTAAGCCCCTGAATATCGTTTTGTGAGAATACATAGGGCTAACAACAAGCTGGGGGGTTGAATTGCAGTGATCCTACGGTTGGGCTGGGATATTTCTTCTAGGAAAATCCCAAATATCAGCCCCTTAGAAGCCATGTATTTCAGCATTTTTGCTGCATCGAATATAGTTATGGCTGGAATCCTTATTTACAGACCCCTAGCTCCCCACCTCAACATCTCACAGATTTCTATAATATTGTGGCTGATTTGTCGCTTAAACATTCACATTTCATAGTCCTTGGTGACTTTAACTTGCATTTCGATGATAATCGGTTCACCAAAGCTGGCCAGCTCTTGGAAACTCTGGAAGGCCTTAATCTAACCCAGAGGGTGAGAGGCCCTACTCACAGGGCTTGCCATACACTAGATTTAGTGTTTACGAACAACCCTAATTTATTCACGGCACCACCTTTACCGCTCACATGATCAGACCATTTTTTAATCGTGTTTAGTGTGGCGACTCTTTTTCAATCCATTAAGTAATCTTTGGCTCGGGATCAAAGCAGGAAATGGTTTAAAATTACTTGCAACACACTGGTCCCGTCCTGTCTCGCTCCCAGCTGCAGTTGGGGGGGATTTGGATCTAGATGTTTCTAGTTTCAATAAATGGCTTTCTTCTGCCCTCGATATGATTTCCCCTGTTCAACCTACTGTCTCTTCGAGACAAACACCATCGGCCCCCTGGTTTAATCCCACTCTGTGCTGAAAAAAGTCGGTACAAGAATCTTGAACGGAGCTGGAGACTTGCCTACGATACGGAGGCTAAATCAATTTACAGAGCTGCGATTAAGAATTTTCATAAACTAAAGTGCTCACTAATGAAAGAATACTTTGTCAAGAAGGTGATCTCTGCTGGTAACTTCCAAAACCCTTTTTAAAATTGTGAAATATTTTACAAATCCAGCCACACTGTCTAGTATGACTCCCCCTACTCTAAACTCTGCAGTGGTCTATCGGACTTCTTTTATGACAACATTTTAAACATTTTCTCCACGTTTGGTCATACCCGAGACTGCCTGGTTCAAAACTCTGTGACTACCAATAGTGGCTCATGTACCTCCTTTATCCCGATCTCCACCGAGTTAGCTCTTTAAAAATGGCTTGCCTGTAAATCAGGCTCCCCAAGGGACCCCTGCCTGGCATCACTATTTAGTTTTGTAGCCCCCCTCATTATCTCACCCCTAAATTCAATCTGGAACTCCTCACTGTGATCTGGGGGTTTCCCCTCAGCTGGAAACAGGCCATGTTAATACCTATTTAAAAAAAAAACACATGCTGATTCTTCTGTTTTTAAAAACTATCGCCCTATCTCCCTATTGCCTAAACCAGCCAAAGTCCTAGAAAAAGTAGTCCAGGAGAAATTATCCAGCTTTCTTGAGTCGTGCCATCTTTTACACAACTCACAGTCCCGGTTTAGATCCGGATATAGCCGAGAGACTGCATTGCTGGAGGTTTCTGAAACCATTTGTGAGTGTGTGGATATAGGTGAAACGGCAATGCTGGTGCTTCTTGACCTGTCCACGGCATTCAATACAGTCTCTCACGCTATTTTGCTTGGGAGACTACTTAGCCTTGGATTCAGGGTACCCCTTTATCCTGGATCAGATCTTTTACTAAATGGTTGCACTCAAAAGGTCTCCCTTCAGCCATTTAAACCACTGAACTGTGGAGTCCCTCAGGGCTCCGCTTGGAGCCCGCTATTTTTTAATATATATATATATCTCTCTCCTCTGGCCTCAGTGGTAGAATCTTGTGGAGTCAGAGTGATCTCCTATGCTGACGACACCCAATTGGTGTTCTCATTTAAGGATCACTCTGAAGCAACCTTCTCAAATTTTAGACACTGCCTGTGCGAAATCTCCGCTTGGATGGTCTAAATACCCTTAGACTCAACTCTGATAAAACGGAGGTGTTGTTTTTGAATCAAAAAAAGGCCTCCTCCTCCCCAACTATGGTGGCCATCAAAGTTGAACCCCGCTCCGGAACCAGTGGATTCAGCCAGGAACCTGGGATTCCGGTTCAATAATGAGTTATCATGTAAAGCGCAAATCAATCAGGTTTCTGCTGTGTTTCTGTAAATTGCACATGATTCGCAAAATTTCCCTTTTCTCCCACTGGAATCTCGCCGGACCATCGTTCACACGCTGATTACCTCACATCTGGACTCCGATTATAGTCTGTACACTGGGGCTCCTGCTGACCTGATCAGACGCTTACTGATTGTTCAGAATGCGGCAGCCAGGTTGATCTATAACATTCCTTTTCGCCACTCGATCTCTCCTTACCTGAAGAAGCTTCCCTGGCTTCCAGTGACCAAGCGCATTCAGTTTAAGTCAATGGTTTTGGCTTTTAGAGCATTGCAGGGTAAGGGCCCGGCCTACCTTAGAGCTCGGCTTAAGCGTGCTCAGTCTAACTGCTCTCTTAGATCTAACCATCTTCGCCTTCTGGTGACTCCCTGTTTTTGAAACAGTAGAGGTTTTGCAGTGTCCACTGCCAAAACTTGGAGCAGCCTGCCAATATCCTTGTGGATGGCTGAATCTGAATCTATTTTCCGAAGTGACTTGAAGACCTGGCTTGTTTCCAATTCTTAGCCTGCTATGAGTACTCTTATCTATCGCCTGTCCTAGCGCGGGACACCACTGTTGGGGGTAGCTGCGCACTTTATAAGCTTCTAATAATATGATAATAATAATAACATCCCACCCCCATTTACTGAGTTCAGACCACTTGCATCTTATGGAGGAAGAAGCAAAGGTGCTCCTAGCAAAGGGCGTCCTAGAACTCATATCTGTACATCAGCCATGAGAAGCAGTGTATTCCCTCAACTTTCTTATCCCCACAAAGTACAATTCACTCAGGCTGTTTCTCGACCTCTGATCATTGAGCAGGTTCATCTCTTCTAAGCACATTCACATAGTCATGTTACAAGATATCATCTCCTTGCTATGCCAAGGCGACTTCGGGGCAGTGCTGCATCTGAAAGACATGTACTTTTGACATCTCAATACACCCAGCGACCCATCAGTACCTTTCCTTTGTAGTAAGTGGAAAACATTACCAGTTTAGGCTTTTGCTGTTCGGGGTTACTACCGCCCCAAGGGTATTTACAAACTGTCTGGCCAATGTAGCAGCCCATCTGAACAGAGATGCCAGACGTGTGTCCCTACTTAACTACTGGCTGGTAAAGATCAGCAGCACAGAACAATGTCTAGCACACTCTCCATGCCTCTGCTGCACAAACCAGGCTTGATCATCAATGCACAAAAGTTGCATTGCCAGCCCTAACAGATTCAGCTCTTCCTAGGATCAGTCCTCAATACAGAGACAGGCAAAGCATACCCCAACGAACAGAGGCTGATGATATTCCCATAGCTGTAGCCCCTTTTTCAGACATACCAACCCATCACTTTCTGCACTGTAAGGAAACTGCTGGGAATGATGACTTCTTGTATAGCGACTGTATCATATGCCGCGTTTACACGTTTATAAATGTCCCCCTTAAAGGATTGCCTTTCACTGCAGTGGTCAGAAATGGCAAGTCATTGGGAGGATCAACTGTTGGTAATGCATAGGGCCCAACATTCCCTCTTATAGTGGAAGAGCATAAAACCTTTTTGCTCGGCAGGGCCTTTCTAGACCCTCTTCTGCAGGTGACCACTCCTGGGGGGGGGGATAGTACTGATAAAAACAGACAGCAGGATGACCATATTTCTATATCCAGAAGAAGGGGTACACCAACTCCCCTAAGCTTGCTCAGCTGGCCCAGGAGATTAAGCATTGGGCAACTCGCCACAATTTTACCTGTTGGCGGAGCATTTACAGGGGATGGAGAATGATTTTGCAGATCTGCTCAGCCGGACACATCAACAGAGCCATAATTGGGAACTTCACCCTCAAGCACTTCCACTCTTTACACCAGTTGCCTACTAGCCATCATTTGTTTACATTAATCTCAACCCTTGTGAAGAAGCTGTAACCTCTATGTGATATCTGTAATTCTTGACTGGCAAAGACCATGTTAGTACTGTGCTATCATTGTGTGTTCTCTTTAAATGGCAATAAAAAGATTTTGACATAAATTAATCTTATTGAATGTGGCAGTAATTAAAAGCAAATTGTGCCTACCTCATTAGGTACAACTGGTCCAATCCCAAGATACATGTATTCTGCATGAAACCTGGAGCTTATCTCCAACGTTTATGCCAGACTGCGTGTCACTCCATCTGCCTTCAACAGCATCTAACAAGAGCCGCACGTCAGGTGGAATGTTGAGCTTGATCTGTATTGCACTTAAATGCTTAATTAAGGAGCTACCCACGAACAGCCATGATATCCACAGTTAAACTGGAAGGGAACTGTAGATATTTACAACGTATTTGGCAGATGCACTAGAGGGGGAGGTAAATCACTTACTATTCTGACCTTAGATGAGCTCTTAAACAAGACACTCTGCCTATCTCCTGATTGTTGGGGGTGATTTTAATGTACCTTTTGAACCCCTGGAAGAGGATTACATTCTGGAAGTAAACGAGGAGGATAGAATTTGGCATGTCCCTTCCCTCAATTTGCCCCCAATAAAGAAGTGGTCTCAGCCGACTTTGCAATTAAATGCTCTTACCATTGAATATAGATTGAGGGCCGTCAGTGGCAGGACCGTTTCTGATAGAGAAGACAAATTGACCTCCATGGGCCCAACAGGAGCTAGCCATAATGACTTCATTCCATTTGACCTTAGATTGTGGTCTACGCTAGTTGATATGAATGTGATTAAGAAGAGTGACCACAATCTACTAAATTTGGAGTTAGTCTCACTCAGGGAGGGAAAAGATGGGGTCTCTAGGAGCAACCTGATCACAAAAGAGGTATTACCTACAAATGGCAAACGTTGCCTTAAATGGCCTATGGTCCTGTGGGACAAAATTAAACTTAATAAAATCGAGCAGGATTTACTTGCTGGGTTGATGGAGATCTGTGACTATGGGAAGCTAGGACGATGCTAGTGGGTTACACGCAAAATTCTTTGCCCAGCTTACTGTATACTTCTTTGCTAACCTTAAACGTATAAATCATAGTGATGAAGAATTAAATAAGTTGAACTCATGGTTCACAAGTGAATGTAGAACTTTAAAGTATCATCTGGTCAGAGCCATCAAAACTAAAGATATATCCCTAGTGCGAGATTTACGGAGGTTGTACAAAATAGCTATAAATAATCCCAAGAGGAATTGGGATGAGGAAAGGTGGAAGCAAATTGAGGAGGCCTGCTCCCAAAAAGATTTCAGGAAATGTTGGATTCTTGTAGGGAAGGGTAGTTTGGGTAGTCAATTGGTGGTCGCTAACAATATTATAGCTGGGTATTGGCAGAAGAACTTTCGTGTCCTTTACTCCTCCTCTACTAATTACATTGAAGGGATGCCCCGCTCAGATTTATCCCCAAACCCATCGAGGGTTATTTTCATCAAGGAGGAAATTGAAATTTCAATTGAATCAATTGTACCCACAAAGGCTCCGGGCCGGATGGAATTCCCAGAGACTTGTTTCGGCATGACTAAAGCAATTGGTCGAATTACATGATGGCACTTTTTAATCCTATTGCAGGGGGTGCCCAAATCCCTGATTCATGGAAGGGAGCTGAGGTTATTTCAGTTTTAAAAAAAGGAGATAGAATAACCAGACTAATTACAGGCCTATCAGTTTGATAGACTGTATTCAGAAGGTATTCAGCCGTACCCTCCAAGTGAGAATCCAGGACTGGATGGCTGAGAACAACCAATTGTCGCCTTTCCAAACTTTATATCGACGACAAACAAGACCAATCAACCTAGTTTTTAGATTTATTCTTCTTTAATTGAAGGTGGTAGTATTGGGTAAGGGGAGCCTATACGCTGCCTTCATGGAGCTGAAGTCAGCATTCGATCTTGTGCCTCATGGAAAGCTTTGGTTGGTACTGAGATATGGAGATGCCTCAGTAGATCCTGGCATTGGTTGTTCGCCTTCATGATGACAACCAAGCCAGGGTCTGCTGGGGCAACTAGGGCCAAGTTCCCATTTATGTCAGCAGGGGTCCGGCAAGGCTATGTCTTGGCCCTGACGTTGTTTTCCCTTTATATCAACCAAGTCATGGACTTCTTAGCTAGAATTCTAGCTGATGCCCCCTCATTAGGGAATATGAAGATTGCCACGCTTCTTTTTGCAGATGATGCGTTCCTTGTCTCTAAAACTCCCTTAGGGCTCCAGACACTATTAAACCGATTCAAGGCTTTCTGCGATAATAGTGCACTAGAAAGAAACACTACTAAGACAAAACTTATGATGCTAAACCCACACAAATCTTTTAAACGATGTTTATCTTTAAAGAACACCCGATTAGACTGGGTATGCCGCTTCGAGATCTGGGCGTAAGATCGGCTGAAGGTATGACTTGGGAACAACATCTAACAAAGACCAATTAAAAGTTTAAACACATAGTTGGAGCCTTGAGAAAGGAACATTCTTGCTCATACACCAAACCGGTTGCCCCCATTATAGAGAGTTATAAAAAGGTAGTAAGTAATGCACTCTATGGGGCCGAGCTGTGGGGCTTCGAGAAAGTGGACAAGCTCACAGTAACTCGGCATATGTTCCTTAGGAATTTAGGGGCATATTATCAAGGGGGTTTATCTCCGCTTTTTTGGCTTTAAAAGCCAAGAAAGCGGAGATAAAATTATCTCCCTATTACCTAGCTGTCGCTAACACCAGTTAGCGACAGCTAGTAGGAGATAGCGACCATCTTGGGCCCCGCTTTGCATGTCAGTGATATTTATCACTAATGACATGCAAAGTGGGCGTGCCAAGATGTTAGCGACTGGAAACAGTCACTAACATCGCTATCTCCTATTACCAACTTTTGGAGATATTCGCGCTAACCGGTGACCGGTGCTCCCCGAGGTGCCCCCAACCCTCCGCTAGGTGCTACAATGCGCCATTTTTCCAAGGAGCCTACCTCGCCGGTCAGAGCTGTCAGTGTGTTCAGTGCCATCGCGCTGGCGTCTATGTAAGCTTCCCGGTCGTGAACTCAGTGTGACAGAGGGCTGCGGGATGCCGCGTGGTGTGTGGTCATGTACATGTTCAGCTTTTGCTAGAGTGCTGCACAGTCAACTGGGGGGCGACCATCTGCAGAACTAACCTCCGAATCAAGGGGGGAAATAATATTGAAATTAGGGGATAAAGGGAACCTGAGTTCCAAAGGAGGAAGGGGGTGCTGCGTTGCGGTTACTATTGTCTAAGCCCCATGTCCAGGTGTCGTGTGTACGTGAAGTGGAGATGCGGTACACATGTGAGTCGGTGTGTGTGGATGAGTCGCGGGGGCCGCTAGCTGTGGTATGGTGTTGTTTCGAGTGTGTCGGCCGCCCGGCCGGTCACCCCGTGCAGGGGGGGGGAGGGAGGGTCCGCGGGTGGGGGGGGGCAGAGGTGGCGCTGCCCGCGTGCCCATATATATGTGTGACTGTCAACTCGCTCCCACCCCGTCTCCTGCCCTCCCGCAGTGTGCTTCCGCGATACTATGAGGGGAGGGGAGGGGGCGGGGAGAGTCGCCCCGCCTGTATTATCCCCTGTTCTCGGCAGGCCGCGCTGAATGTCTGTAAGATGTCGTCCCAGATCTGCGCTATCGGGATGGCTCTGCGTCCCGCGGTTTCTTCCCTGCGGAGGACCGTGCCCTCCGCCGTCGCCCAGTAGATGAGAGAGGCACACCAGTGTTTCGTCTGTGGTGGGTGTGTGTCCTTCCAGTGTCTCGTTATGAGTCGCTTGGCGGTAATCAGTCCCAAATCCCAGAACCTGGTATGAGCCTTGTTTTGTTTCGTCCTTTTAAACAGGCCTAGCACACAGGAGTCCCAATCGTGCCGTAGTTCAGTGTCTGTCCCCTTAGTCAAGAGTTTGGTCACGTCCTGCCAATACTCCCGGAGCCTAGGGCATGCCCATAGCATGTGCAGGAGGTCTGCGTTGAGCAACGGGCATCGCGGGCAACAGGTGGTGTCCAGCGTGAAGTAACGGTTAATCTTGTCCGGGGACAGGTACGCCCTGTGTATGATGTAGAATTGTATAATCTTGAACCTCGAGTTGCGGGGTATGTGACGGGGGCTTTCTAGGATCCTTCCCCACTCCTTGTCCGTCCAGTCCCTCCCCCTGTCGGCCGTCCATTTGTCCCTCAATGGCTGAAGCGTGCATGTAGTGTGTGATTGTAATGCCTGAGTCAGCCAATGTATCACGTGGGAGCCTTTCCCCATTATGTGGAGGTATTGTATCAGCAGGTGCGTCTGTGGTTCCTCCGTGATTTCTCCCCAATGTCTCGTGAGTTCCCGGACCATGGGGCGTGTAATAGGAACTGCCCCACCGGGATGTCGGTGTCCTCCACCAGGCTCTCGAACGGGATCAGAGCGCCTTCATTGTATAGGTCCGCCATCGACTCTATCCCCGCCCGCTCCCAGCTGGTCAGCTGCGTCGCGGTGATCGACCCTCCTGGTCTGGGCATGCCCTGTAGTGGGAGTGCCGGAGCATAGGGGGCAGCCTCCCGCGTGAGTCTAAGAGCACGTCTGTAGCATTTAAGGGCCACCGTGAGATGCAGTTGTGCCCCACGGGCAGCCGCGTTTAAGGGGTGGAACATCGCGAGAGCCCCCGCATGCGTCAGGGCCGGAGTCGCCGAGGCCGTATCGCTTAGGTTTCTTCCCGCTAGCCAGGCCACCACCCATTGAAGCTGCGCAGCAAGGTAATAAAGTTCCTGATTGGGGACTGCGAGTCCCCCCGATGATGTTGGGGCGTACATCTTCTTCAGGGCCACTCTGGGTCTCCCTTTGTTCCATATGAGTGCTCGTACCATTGACTCTAGTTCTTTAAAGATCCGGGCGGGGACATATACCGGTATGTTCGAGTAGTAATAAAGGAGTCTCGGCAGGACGATCATTTTCGTGAGAGTGATTCTGGCCGGGACATTCAACGGAAGTGTACCCCAGAAAGCCACCTGGGCCAGCAAGGAAGATATAGCCCTGACCAGATTGCCGTCCAGTACATCTGCCGGAGACCGATATATATGGATGCCTAGATATTTGAAGGTACCCGCGTGCCAGGCCAAAGTCGTGCCACCTAATTGCACCTCGCACTCTTGCATGTCGGGATGAAAGGGGTAGACCCCGGATTTCCCCCAGTTAACTCTTAATCCCGAGTGGGCGGTGAAGTCTCGCAGGGTGTCCGTGAGGCCCTGCGGTATCTGAGTAAGGACTCTGATGTAGAGGAGCAGGTCATCCGCGTATAGCGAGACCGTATGTGTGCCGTCTATCAGAGGGATACCCCAGTCTGTGCCCCGTCTCCTCAGCAACTCCGCCAGCGGTTCCATTGCCAGGGAAAAGAGTAGTGGCGATAGGGGGCAGCCTTGCCTCGTGCCCCGCCTAACTCGTATGGTGTCTGATAGGAGGCCCCCAGTCTGGACCCGGACGCTAGGTTTTTGGTAGAGGAGGCCCACCATTTCCAGGTATTCCTCTCCCAGGTCGAATTTTCGCATGACTGCTCTGAGGTACGGCCACTCAACTGAGTCAAATGCCTTTTCCAGATCTAGCACAAGGCATCCCGACTGTGGCCAGGGATCCCTCGTGTACTCCTGCACTCTGAAAAGCCGGCGGATGTTGTGCGACGTGCTACGTGCGGGGACAAAGCCGTTCTGATCTGTGTGGACCAGTGTGGGTGTGTATTGAGCAAGCCTTCGGGCCAGTGTGGACGCCAGTATTTTATAGTCGGTATTCAGGAGGGCGAGTGGCCTATACGAACCCAACAGCGTCTCATCTTTTCCTGGTTTCAAGAGGGAGACCAGGGTGGCTTCATTCAAAGAGGGCGTCAGGGAGGAGTCCTCAATCGCCAACTTTTAATTAGTTCGGGCATCAGGAGGTCCGAATACGCCTTGTAGAACTCCGCTGGGAGTCCATCTAGGCCCGGGGATTTCCCATTTGACAGCGCTGCTATGACTACCCGGAGTTCCTCGGCGGTAATGGGCGCCGCTAGGTCAACGCGTTGTGTGTCTCGCAGTGCCGGCAGTGGTATGCGGCTGAGGTATCCCTCCGTGTCTGGGGCGGGAGTGGGCAGGTAGGAGCTTTAAAGCATGTCATAATGTTCTATAAACGCGGAGTGTATTTCCTGTCGGGTATGTAGGAGCGTACCATCGGCTCCCAACACTTTCGTGACTGATCTTGTCTTCTCCTCCCTACTGATTAGCCAGGACAATAGCTTGCCAGGCCTATCGCCTCTATCGTGGGTGCACGCTGCATGGGCCGCGTAGTTTAAACATCGCAGTCTCTCCAGTAACTTTTCGTGTCTCGCCTGCGCGGCTTGCAGTTCAGCCCCGTCGCTCTGCACGGAGTCCTGTTCTTGTTGCATAAGCTCCGCCTCGACCCCTCGCAGTTCTCTCTCTACACTCCGTTTAAGGTTGACCTGCGTGCCCAGACATTGCCCTCTTATAACCACTTTGAACGCATCCCATTCAATCTGGGGGTTGGTTGCGGAACCCTCGTTCTCCTCAAAATATTGCACTATGTGTGTGAACAGTGAGTCCCGAAAGGGTGCGTCTAGCAGGAGATCCGGTTGCAGTCTCCAGGTGGGAATAGGGGGTGGAGTGCTCGTCCAAGAAACTGTCAACATATGTGGGTTGTGATCCGAATGCGTCCTCCCCATGTAGTGTGCATCCGCCACCAGCGGGAGTAAGTCTTCAGTGATCATGTACCTGTCCAGCCGTGTATGTAAGGTGTGAGCCCCCGAGTAATATGAGTATATCCGAGTGGACGGGTTACGGTGTCTCCACACGTCCCGGAGGTTCCAATGCTCAGCCCAGGTCCTGAGGGCCTTCAGGGCACCTACCACTGGCGCATTAGGCAATGGCGGGAAGGAGCGGTCTAGTGTGGTATCCAGTACACAGTTGTAGTCCCCTCCCAGTATCCAGGGTATCCCATGCCAGTGGGATAGAGCCGCCGATACTTTCGTAAAGAAACCCTGCTGGTCCGTGTTGGGGGCGTAGACCGACGCCAATTCTAATGGGTGCCCGTCCAGGTGCCCCTTGACAGCTACCAGTCTCCCCTCCCCGTCTATGTGGGTATCTTCAATGGCAAACGGGATCCCCGGCCTCACCCACACCAGTACACCCCTTTCATAGGAGGAGAACCCAGTCGCATGTAACTGCCCGCGCCACCGTCTGCGTAGTGTGTGTACCTCAGATGTCGTCAGGTGCGTCTCCTGTAGGAGCGCTATTTGGACCCCGTGTCTCTTCAGGTAGGAGTAAATCATATACCTGCGCGATGGTGTGTGTATACCACGCATATTCCAAGTGCAGATTCTAACCTCAGCCATCACAGCATGTCAGATGGGTCACATCCTCCCCTCCCCCGGCCCCACACCGCCCCCGCAGAGCCACCCACCAGCCGTCTCAACAACATTTCCACAAACACCTGATGGGCACAGTAATGAGTACAGCAGAGTTATCGCCAAGCTGTAGATGCAGCATAATTTAACAGAAGGGAGAGGGAAGAACACTAACTGGGGATAACACCACAGGGTCGGCTGCCAAACGTGCAGCCGTCCAAACACTCTGCCAAGACAGGCAACATTCAAGTCTGAAGGTTTGTTGCTCGCCACGCCGGACGAATGGAATACAATCATCAAGCAGTGCGTGGGTGCGTGTACAATCACACATGGGGAGGGAAATGCGTGTTGCCGGCTGGCCATCTAGTGGGTCCCACCAAGGGCAGAGCAGCGCGCCCAGTAAGTCATGTGGGGCCAGCGTTACCAAGACTCTGAGTGTGTCTGAGGGCCAGACCCATCCGGAGTGTCCCTCACGGCAGCATGACCGATGAAGAATGGGCGCCTCTGGCCATCTGCCTGTCAGTAGCCAGCATTATAAATGTATCAGTGTCTACTCGCTGCGTCCCAGGCGGTGCTTCCGTAGGAAGGGCTGGTGGTCTGTCTAGTCCATCTCGTGCAGGCACACTATACCCCGTGACCGACCCCCTCGGGTGCTTCCGCTCGCCCCGATCAGAAGCTGTGCGGGGGGGGCGGGAGGATGGGTGGGGTATTATAGACGGTCCGCTGATGCGTTCCGCTCCTTCAGCCGAACAGGTCCGACGTTTGTGGTGTGATATCAGGTAGGTCGCCTGAGACTTGCGAATCTGGTATTCCATAGACCGCTTCATCATCACTCGGTAGTGTCCTGGGGCTGTTGAGTGTCTGGGAGCGTTGAGTCACCGAGCCGCTGAGCTCTGTGACCATCCTCAGAGCTTCCTGTTGTTCCCGGCGTATTTCCTCCTCGGGTGGGCTTGCGCTGAGTTGAGTACCACTTGCCGCTGGTGAGGGAAATCTGTTGCCACGTCTCCGCTTAGATCCTCTGCGTCTCCTCGTCCGGGGTTGGTCTCCTTGCCGCTTCGTGTTTTTATCCGTCCCATTGTCCAGCCATGCTTCCACCTCCTCCGGTGTGTTAAAGAAGTGGGTCTTTTCGTTAACTATGACTCTCAGCTTTGCCGGGAAAAGGAGGGAGTATGCGAGTCCAAGCTGGCGCAATCGCCTTTTCACTATCAGGAAAGAGTGCCTCTGGCGCTGCACCTTGATGGTGTAGTCTGGGAAAAACATAATGTTCGCATTATCCACCTGGATGGTGCCAAGTTTGCGGGTTTCTCTCAGGACTGTGTCTCTGTCTCTGTAGTTTAGGATCCGGATAAGGAGCGGCCGTGGGTTAGAGCCAGTTGGGAGCGGTCTAGTTGGGACTCTGTGCGCCCGCTCAACCACAAAGTGGGGCGACAGGGCGCCCTCCGGCAACAAAGTTCGTAGCCAGTCCTCCACATGCGTTGTCGGGTCTCTCCCTTCCCATTTTTCAGGAAGTCCCACTATACGGACGTTGTTGCGTCTCGCCCGTCCTTCCGCATCCTCCGCCCTGTCCTCCAGAAACTCCACTCTGTTGAGGAGGTCATTTATTTGTTTATCCGATTGGTTGACCCGGGGCTCCAGATCCGTTACTGTTTGCTCCAGGGAAGTGGTGCGTTTAGCCAGCTTTTTGTGGTCCGCCTTCAGATGCGTCAGGTCTATAGCGACCCCGTTGATTTTCGCCTCGAGCGACGTCCTAGTAGACTGTATGGAGTTCTCCAGCCGTTCCATGGCCGCCAGGACCGAGTCCAACCTGGCCGTCACCGGGTCCGTGTCGTTCGACTTCTGAGGCTTGTCCATCTTGCCCTTCGAGTTTGTGCTCCCAGCTCCTGTGCAGAGTCCCGTGTCCTGATGCGGTCGTCGGAGCGGTGTGTGTCGCTTTTGCTTGTCCGCAGTCCGTGGCCTGGGGTCGCTGGGCAGGGGGGATCCTCCAGCTGCAAGGTGAGGGTTATCGGGTCCGATTGTGGCGTGTAGGAGGTCTTTCCCTGGCGCCCGGTCAGGCGCGGTCCGCTGTGACTCTCAGCCCTGGAGGTCGTGTCCGCCCGGTCTGTGGTTCGCCCCGTGCTATTCCGCTGGCAGGGCAGGAATGTGGAGGGGGCCGGGTCTGGTAGGCAGCCGGTCGTGCGCTTCATGATTACAGCGCCCCAGTTGTGCACAGGGTTCCTGGGTGACAAGGCTGCTTGTGGCCGTCTCTTCCTCCTGGTTCCGGCCGAGGCGGCATGAGGAGTCTCCTCCTGCTATGGGCCGTGTCAGACGCTGCTCGCCGTGTTGCTGTGGCGGCGTCTGGCGTTGCTAAGTGGTGTGCTCTCCGGCAGGCGGCCAATGGCGGCTGGTGCGTGCGTGCCCCGGTGTCCGCGTGGCCCACTCCTGGGTTCGACCCCGGCGCTCACCGCAATTCGCCACCCCTGTCCAGTGGCGTGATGGCAGAGCTGTAGCACCGAGTGCCTCCTGGTGTAGCGGCGCCTCTCCGGCTTCTTGCTCGGGCCGGTAGGAAATGTCTGTGAGGTATGGCCGCCGGCCGGGGCCGTCACGGGGGCAAAGGTGTCTTCTCCACGAGCTGCCGATGAGGCACCCCGCCACTGTCCGTCGCACCTCTCACGGCCCCCGATTCCGAATCGTTGGCGCGGGGACCCCCAACGGGTGGGCCGGCGCTCCTGGTCCCTCGGGAGCCCCCACCGGGTCACTATTCCTGCAGTCGTGGGCCGGCGTGTAGGCCACTGGACGGCCGGGCACCGCACGCCGTCGCCGGGGTTCGCTGCCGTGCTCCCTGGGGTCTCCTCCGCTGGTACCGTGGCCTGTGGGCGAGGGGGGGGGGGGTACCTGTTTGCCTCGGGGGCTCCGATGGCAGCCCGTCCCCCCGTCAGCGCCGGTCCCGGTTCCGCACAGAAATGCGCAGTCTGTGTGGAGGAGGCAGCCCCCGCCGGTCACCCCAGCCCTCGGTGATTACCGGGTGTCAGCGACAGTCAGCTGCGTCCCAGTTCCACTCCCCTCGCAGGGCCGCCAAGTGTCCCCGGCCTCCGCGGCCTATACTTCCGGCGCAGTCCCTGGACTTGCCTGACGGGTGCTGCCAGCTGCGTCGCTCCTTTCCCGGCCTGGCCAGGCCCCAGAGGGCCGGTGCGGTCCCGGTGCTCGTCGGAGTCTGGAACTTGGTCCACCGCTGGACACCAGTCTCGAGGTGGGCTGCCCCGAGTTTCGGCCTGCCAGCTGATGAATTTATCGGATAAATCACCCCCGATGTGGAGGGTCACGCCGGAGCTCCTCTAAGACTCGTCCAGTCTCGCTGCGTGCATAGCCATGCCCCCATCAAAAACCAATTTATTAAAAATAGTTTAGATTTTAAAATAATTTTGACACCACAATGAAAAAGATCTACTGGAGGATTCCAGAGAGAAAGAATGCACATGGTGTAGAAAATCTGCACTTTTTACTTAACTGCAAATAAGTATTGACAAATTTCACACTTGGTAACATTTTTAAGAAAAAACACTTTGATAAGTATCAACGCAATTACTTACAGGTTCTTTAGGCAAACAACTCCAGCAGGGAGCCAGTCAGGGGAACCAGCAAGTTCCTCGATGAGAAAAGTAGTCTCCAGTCAATTTCCAGCATAAGTGGCTTCTTGGCATTGACTTCTATATAACGGCCCTCATGCAAGGGAGATAGGATGCTGAAGATGCTCAAGATGCTGTGCGGTTGACAAGGGTCTTCCTGGGGCTATCCTCGGTCCATGGGCATGGTGGGGAGGACCTGGCCATAGGGTTTGACATCCCTCCAAGTCCTCTCAAGCTTGCCAGCAGTCTAGTTCCCACCAGGCTGACAGTCACCCAGTATAGTAATTCCTTTATTTTGGCGGTTACTTGCCTTCCGGGCAACCAGGCTGCTCTCAGTTGGCTCTCCCAGGTCCTTCAGACTCAGGGGCAACTTTTGAGGTTTTTGGTCCTGGTCCCTTGGGCTGCACGATGGTGAGGAGCAGCAATCCGGAAATCTGGGCTACCAACTCACCCTGGCAGGCTTCTTCAGGTGTTGTGGACTTGTGCTGCAAACAAGAGGTCAGCCATTTGACCCTTGGAGATGGGAATCAGTCGGAACACCGCTCTACTCCGCATGCCATAACCACGCATGTGCATTAACCATGCATATGCGTGGTTAAGGCAGTGCGCGGTCTAGCTGCAGGAAGACGGCATGGTCAGGTAAGTGGGGCTGTTTTTTTAAGGGCTGGGAGGGGGTTGGGCTAGGATAGTGGAAGAAGTTGGGGTAGTTCATGGGAAAGCGCAGTGGGGGCAAGTTGGGTAATGTAAGTTAGGGTGCAGGGTTTTAGGCCTTAGGACAGTTGGAGTGGAATAGGTAGTTCTGTTAGTTTTTAGGGTTGGGGGGGTCAAGGTAGGTTTTAGGGCAGTGAAAGGGGTTTGGGTAGTTAAAGAGACAGCGTGGGGAGCATGGGACCGGGTAGTGTAGGGTTTTAGACCTTCGGGCAGTGGGAGGGAAATGGGTAGCTGGGGTCATTTTTAGGGCTGGGAGGGGGTCAGGTTCGGTTTTAAGGCTGTGGAAGGAGTTGGGGTAGTTTAAGGGACAGCGCAGGAGATCGGGTGGTCGGGGTAGTGTAAGTTAGGGTGCAGGGTTTTAGGCCTTAGGGCAGTGGGAGGGGAATGGGTAGTTTTTATTTGAAACGCAATCCTATGCACACACAAGAGTTCCATATACAGATACATAAATGATTAAAACATGCAACAACCTAAAAAAACTAGGTCCCAATCTCCTTGTTTGTGAAGTTTTTTTCTCTTTTTAATACTCGAGTTACACCATTTGCAGTCACCGTCGAGAGAGAACGCCGGATTCGCGGCAGGAAGACAGAGCAAGTTCCTACGAAGTGGGGCCACATTCTAGAAAACCGGATATGGATGGTGAAGTATAAACGTAAATCAAAGAGTTCTGCGAGGGACAATTATACATTATTTTCTAGAAAACGGAACACCGATGTTAATATTAGTGACAAAAACCTAAGCATATAAAATAGTCAGTGATTGAGATCCCTGCTCTGTTCCTCAACTATAGTACGGCCAAACTCTGGCAATTTAGTGTCCAGGAATTAATTTAACCAAGCCCCGTCCGAACTGGCATTCATACAGATACCCTTACCGGGTTGGAATTATCACCGGTCAAGCGGAAAGACAACACAGGCCTTGATTAGAAGGCAGCCCTGAAGAGTCAAAGCAACATTTGTTTTGCCGAAACACGTGTCGGCTGGCGCGGTGTAACTCGAGTATTAAAAAGAGAAAAAAACTTCACAAACAAGAAGATTGGGACCGAGTTTTTTTATGTTGTTGCATGTTTTAATCATTTATGTATCTGTATATGGAACTCTTGTGTGTGCATAGGATTGCATTTCAAATTTTAGGTGTTGTGTAAACAGCATCCCCAAGGGGGTTGGAAGGGTCGCCCCTTTCCTGAAGCACCACCACTACAATTGACCGAGCCTTACAGGCATTTTCAGAAAATATTTGCAGAGCGCAACTAATCCCTATGATAAGAACCCTGCCTATTGCATAAACGGGTAGTTTTTAGTGTTGGGGTCAGCTAGTGTTGGGGGGTCGGGGTAGGTTTTAGGGTAGTGGAAGGGGCTGGGGTTGGGTATTTAAAGGTACAGCGTGGGGCAGGGGTGGAGGCTGGTGGAGACCTTAGCCACACATACCCCTTTACCATTTATGCATATATCATGACATTTTGTGGTTAACAAATGCGTGGTGAAGACACATTTGTGATTGGGTGCATGGCAGAGGCACTTCTATCATACAACCCTTGGAGACTCCTGCTTCCGCTGGGGTCAGGAGTTGACTTCTCCACAAGCAGGACACAATATGCACTGTCCTTTCCTTTGCTAGCCACCAGGTGCACCAGCTGTGATCCTTGCAGCCCCTTTTTTGCCGGGTCCTTGGTGCAGCAGTGGGCTACCCTGGTCAATCCTGCCTGATGTCAACCTCCTGTGAATTGTGCCAACTAGCTGTACCTATGCTCTATTCTAACCAATCTCAAGATGTTAGAAACCCTTCTCAGTCTTGGGAGTTCTGTATCCTGCCCAAGGGGTGTGGCTACCACTGGGCTACATGCACACAGGAAACCACTTAGGCAACTGTTTTCCCCTCTGTTCCCGCTGCCATCCTGTTGACCTAGGCAATGGGGCAGCCTCTCCAACATGTGCTTGCTACTGGCCCTTTAAACGCAGCTTCCCCTTTCAAGCTTGCCTTTTGGGCCAACACCCTGTGTGGCGTCCTGCCAGGAGGAGGTAACTTCTCCTCCAGTGGCAGGCCTCTTTTTTTATGTCTTTCCTTGGAATCATTTACTTGTCAACCCCAAGAGGGTAGAAGGCTATCTTGTGGCCAGCCTCAGCAAATGGCAGTTGGAAGTGGCAACAGAGTAGCAAGTTTCTAAAAGTTGCATGGGGAAAAAAGTTAAATTAATTTTGACCTGGACATCCAGTCAAGCTTAATGTAACAAGCTGTTTGATACCTTGAAAAATCAACTTTTGAAGTCCCATTCAGATGTAATCACAGCTGAGTTGGGAGAAAGGGAGTTTAGGTTTAGCCATTGTTTAAAATGGCAGAGTCAAATTAGCAGTTTAAAGCTGCCAGTCTATATTTTACCTTATCCCACTCAGGGTGTCACAGCAACCACTGCAGTCTCTAGGTACTTCTGGTACCATATATGTCGACTAAGTCAATTAGGTATAAGTCAATCAACTGTGTACCTTTTTAAGGTCCTGATTAGCAGGGCTGGGGGCATTTCAGAGCCATTACACCAGTTCGCAGCAGTCAAAATTGGGGCAAAACCTGCAAAAAGCCTGTTCCCTCAAAGATCCACGTAGAGTCACTGTGCAGGAGACTGTATCCTACCTTGGCAAGCCTAATTTACACTTTCAAAGCCCTACACCTTTACCTATCTGCAATTGCACCATATCTTTAAAGCATTAATCTTTTCACAGTACCTGTCATTAAAGCTTTCATGGAAGGTTTTAAAAGGGTAATTCCTACAAACCCGTATGGAACATAAATGTGGTACTCACATGACTTATGGGCCCTCATGTCTAGCCATGGCATTTGCATGCCTTACAATTCTTGTCTTGGAAAGTGGCCTTTTTTATAGAAGTCACTGCGCTTAAACCTATAAGTGAGCTCCAAGGATCCATTCCTTCTGGTACATAGAGAAAGGGCAGTTCTTCAACACACACCTGTTATTGAGCGCCTTGAGACCTTCGGGTGATACGTGCGCTTTACAAATGTACATGTTATGTTATGTTTTTCAGACCAACCCAAAATTTCTGCCTAAGTTACCTCTTAATTTCACTTCAACCAAACTATCGAGCTACCCTTTTTCCCCCCACAGTCAGAGTGCATAGCTAAAAGGGTGCTCCACACCCTAAATGTTTAAATAGCTCTCATGTATTATATTGACGGAACTTGGGGCCAGATGTAGGAAGCCTAATACCGGTCGGTAACGGCCAAAATTACTGAATTTCGACCGTTACGGACCGGTATTAGGCTTTTGGGATGTAGGGGCCTAATTTAAGGATTCAGTAATTTACCGAATCGGTAATTTAAGGAATCGGTAAATTACCGAATTCTTAAAAACCGATTCGGTAAATTACTGAATCCTTAATGTAGGAAGCACTTGATTGCTTTTCACTTGCAAGGATTCGTTATTTACTACAAGTTGGTGGTAAATAACGAAAACCGTTAAAAAAGCAATTTTGTGCTTTTTTAACAGTGCCATGTGGCAGGCATACATGCCCTTAGGGCATGTATGTGTGCCACATGTGCACCCATGCACTATACAGGAGTGCAACAGGGTGTCAATGTGACACCCTGCCACCCTTGTAGGTCTACCCCCTATTATCGATTCGGTATTTACCGAATCGGTATTTCTCGTTCATTCCTATGGGCCTCCAGGCCCATAGGAATGAATGGGGAATACCGATTCGGTAAATACCGTATCGATAATATTACCGAATTTTACCGATTCGGTCAAATTTACCTAATCATTATCTACATATCATTTACTGATTCTAAAATAACGAATCGGTAAAATTCGGTATTTTAGAATCAGTAAATAATATTTCCCTATATCTGGCCCTACATCTTTCAGGAAGTCCCGTCAGCTTTTGTAGCCTTTGCCAAATACCACAAGGGGTGTGCTATTTCCAAAGCAATGCTGGGTGGATAGTTAAATATATTCAGACCTACTATGCTGAAGCAAAGTGGCCTCTACCTGTGTTTCCACCAACGCCTTCTGCATGTAAAAAAAACACACTTATCTTTTTAAGGACTACATCTCTGCTAGTTTACCATGCACTACTGCATAGATGTATTAGCATGCCAGCAAGCTCTAACTGTACAGGTGGTTTTTGAGGGCCACTTTTTTAAACATCTGCATTATCAGTTAGCTAACCACCACTTTGAAGAGGTACTGCTTTACATTCTACACTGAGCACCTGTATCTACTGTCACACATGCTATGAACTGATAATGTTACTTAGCCATAATCATCTGATTTTAGCTTGTAGTGCTGTAGATTCACATGAGCTGGCTCTCTTACCCAGAAGCTAGCGATGATCACACATTTTCTTCTCTCTCTTTACCATTCTCGCTTGTTTATGCACAGCACACTGTATTTTCAACAGTACACTTCACTTACACTACTCACCTTCTGAGTTGTGCTGATGCATTCCAGACTAGTGGAGGAGTGACAACAGTTCCAAACATCTAGGTCCAACACTAAAAGTCAGGAGAATGCAGAGCATGTCAATACAGCACTATACACTACGGACAAGTGATTACAGGGTAAGTAGCATTTTCCAGATATACATTCATTAAAGAAAAAAAAAAGATTAAAGTGGCATTATAGTTAGGTATGGTTATTAGTTCTTCCTTATGTGAAAAAAATCCTCTGAAATTCCCTGAGAAAAAACATTAAAGTGACATAGTTAGGTATGGTAATAAGATCTTCCCTTATGTGAAAAAAATCCTCTGAAATTCACTGAAAAAAACCCAAAGATTAAAGTGACATTATAGTTGGGTATGGAAATAAGATCTTAGCTTATGTTAAAAAAAAACCTCTGGGAAGAGGATGTGGCTTAACAGCTAGGGCGGTTGATCTCAAATCTGGGAAACCGGGTTTGAGGCTCGGCGATGACGCTGAACAACCTTTCACCATCCAGGAACACGTCGGGACCAGCGTGGCATTTAAACTGGGCATGGGGGAATGGATTGATTGTTCCATGCTAAGGAACCTCGGATGACAGAGTTGACGAATTACTTATGACTACAGATACCATTTGGATTCCTGTCAGAATCATAAAAAACTTGCCTTAGCCACGTTCCCCATTGTTGAATAAACAAAGAGAGAATTTTATTGAGGGCCTTCTTAGATGTCCTGACTACTAAACACTTTTTAAGAATTTTGGTTTAGCCTTGGCAAAGATAAATCACGTTTCGTTACTCCTGAGAACACATTTGACTACAGACTTATTTTATCAAGCCTTGAAAAAGTCGTTCTTACGACAAAACACGTGTCGGCTGTGGATTTTGAACAACGTTTTGTCAACTCTTATTTACAAATATAGGCTGCTTATTTCTTGCTACTTGAATTTGGAATATGATATGTTGTACATGGGACATTAAAACATAAGTCCGAGCTGAATTGTTCAGATGTTTTTTGGTGCTGTGCTCTGTTGCCTATTGTATTTGATCGTATGTGCTTAGAGGCTTTGCTTCTGTGCAGGGGGACACTGTGGATGGTAGTGGTTTAACATTGAGCACACAGTAAGACAAGCTATCCCAAACGTATGCAAAACTATAACAGAGGTGCTGACTGTTGTTGTAGCTACCATTGCCAAAATCTGTTTTGTAATTGTAGTTAGGTATGGTAATAAGATCTTAGCTTATGTTAAAAAAACCTCTGGGAAGAGGATGTGGCCTAACAGCTAGGGCGGTTGATCTCAAATCTGGGAAACCGGGTTTGAGTCTCAGCAATGACGCTGAACAACCTGTAATTCTGGGCAAATTACTTAATCTCCTCGTGTCAAACAAAAAAATGAATGGTTCCTTGTGTATCACAACTGGTGCTCATGTAAAGTGCTTTGATACCTTCGGGCCAAGTTTGCGCTAAGTAAAACTCCGGGGGAAAAAACCTCTGGAAATTCATGTTTCAGATGCCATCAGTGATGCCATCAATGATGTCATTTAACATTATATGAGTAATATAGTATGTGAAGTCATAAGCCGCGAATGGCAGGGGTTCAAGTTATAGTTAGTCACCAAACTATAACTAGTGAAGTTCAGTGTTTTTTGGGGGGGTTTTAAACATTAGGTTTTTCTTAATTCATCACCTAAATTTAACGCACTTTAACCTTTGTTTTTTATCTGTGAATTTCTAAGACAGACCAGACTCTGCAATTCTCCACCCCCCTTCCAAAGATGCCCATGCCCCATGGTCACCCAATCCACATTTTGGTACCTTGCAAGCTTCTCCCAAGGAAGATTGCATTGGGATGAAACTTGAGCAGTAATTCCCACCACAGCAGTATTGCAATACCTCACATGAGTGACGTGCTGGGTCCCGTAGAATTACTGCAGATCCCTTATCACAACTTTCATTGTTTTTTCCCATTTGGGCCTGGGGTCAGAGTTTCATTCTGTGGGACCCAGAATCCCACCATGTGGGATTTAGGTTCTCGATTGACTACTGACAATGTTTTCTGAAGCAAACCCCTTCTGCGTAGTAATTATGTGTTTCGCTTTGTTAACTTTTTCATTGTATTCAGATTTTCATTAATGCAGTTCCCAAAAAGCTGCTAAAGTTAGGTGTGCTGCCAGACTCTCATAAGTCATTTAGTGACCCACTGTGCAGTGAGATAGAATGCACATGATAGTGGGTGGCAGCAGTTGGGGAATGAGCAGATGGGCAGAGTGTGCCAGTTAGGCGAATGAACAGATAATGCTGGCAAAAGGTAGAGCAGTGGACCGTAAGTAATGGCAAACTAACAATTATTATTTTTGCTGTATACCCATTGTAAAATGTAAATTGTGTAAAGAAAATATCCTCTATATATGTTGAGCTAGCCCCAAAATGTGACAGATAACCCAGCAAGCCAGTGCCTCACAGGGCTCACCCAAACTAGCAATGGCTGAAGACGACTGACCTAAAGCCTCCATCTGTATGTCCAGTGTGTTGTTTTCTGGTATTTGGTTTGTTATCTAGTGTAAGTTTTGTGCTAGCATGAGGTCTTCTGAAGCAGCTAAAGCTGGCTGTAGCCAGAACTGAAAAGGAAAAAAAATATATTTTCTCTGATTCGCCCAACCTCTCGGTGTATCCCTAGTCTTTTTCAATACAAGATAAGTTAATTTTCTATATGCTAATAAAGGAACAACTTTGTAACAGCTCTGTACTCCGGATGGATGTCAAACAGAAACATCTGCTCGAATGTAGGAATTATATGGAAATGAATACCATCAGCTAAATGTTGAAGATTGTTCATAATTTTCTGATTTACTGGTAGAAACTCTGTTGGTGAAAACCACAGGTAGCACTGCAGAGATAGCTACTGATGCAATGGAATTACAACACTCATGCTTGGTCCAACCAGAACCTGAATTACCGAAACACCTACTACCGGCCACTGTTCCTACAGTTTGAAATCTATACAATCACCAATACTATGAGTTTGTGTGTAGATTAAGGGAGTTTAGTAGTGTCTCAGAACTGTTTGGGGTTGGGACATTCTGCACCATCCACAAACAAGGGACTCTTAGAGAAGCTGATGGCTGAGTGTATGAAGACAAACATAAAAGTGTATCACTGAATTGATGATCAGTTTGCCTTTTTCTCCATTGTGATAAAAGCTCATCTGACTACTAGCACACAGATAAATTGACTATTAATGTATGTATTTGTTTTGCAACCCTGATTAGGGTAACTACTTAATCACCTTCTGCATAATGCGGGCCCTGAAGTGCATCCTCACTTACAAGAGGTCATCCTCACCCTCGTAAAATCAAGGGTGGATCACCCTAACAACCTGTTCCTCCACAGCTCCTGCTCCATACTAGGAAATTACAAAGGATCCAAAACACCACACCACAATTACTACTGCTCCTTCAAGGGAGGAGGACATCACTCAAGTGCTTTAAACATCACACTGCCTATCTATTGCAAGATATTCATCCTGCTTGACTCTGGAGAGCGTGCACTCCTGGCTGGAGTTTTCATAGCAAGATCTGTAGATTTTTGATCCCTGCCTCACCACAGACCAATAATGCATGTGCGCTGTAGGCTTTTTGTGACCTGGATTGAGACTCAGAGTGGGGCGTTGTTGTCTGAACGGTCACACCATGTCCACCCTCAGTGCTGACCGTGACTTCCACCAGCTCCCTGACTTTAGAGGAGTGACAAATGCAAAAACACCAGTTGATGGACAGAATGCAGAACAATGTCATACATTCACCCCAGTACAGAGATCTGGGCCTAAATCCATCGTTTTTTTTCACTCCACACCACCCCAGTTCAGATATGTCCATATGCAAATCAGCCTTGACCCTGTGCCTCATGGGAACAGTCCAGCCCGAACTGCCAAGTCATGTCTTTCCTGGACCGGAATCCAGCATCCTAGGACCGGTTTCTGGCTATCAGGCGTCTTCAGCTAGGATAGCTTGACTCCAGTGGTGTGGAGAGCATGGGACTCACGTCTGAGCATACCCATCCCACTCGGGGTGACAAATGCAGAAACAAAAGTTAATGGACAGAATGCAGAACAATGTCATACATTCACCCCAGTACAGAGATCTGGGCCTAAATCCATCGTTTTTTTGCACTCCACACCACCCCAGTTCAGACATGTCCATATGCAAATCAGCCTTGACCCTGTGCCTCATGGGAACAGTCTAGCCCGAGCTGCCAAGCCATGTCTTTCCTGGACCGGAATCAAGCATCCTAGGACCGGTTTCTGGCTATCAGCCGTCTTCAGCCAGGATAGCTTGACTCTAGTGGTGTGGAGAGCATGGGACTCACGTCTTAGCATACCCATCCCACTCGGGGTGACAAATGCAAAAACAACAGTTGATGGAAAGAATGCAGAACAATGTCATATATTCACCCCAGTACAGAGATCTGGGCCTAAATCCATTGTTTTTTTGCACTCCACACCACCCCAGTTCAGACATGTCCATATGCAAATCAGCCTTGACCCTGTGCCTCATGGGAACAGTCCAGCCCAAACTGCCAAGCCATGTCTTTCCTGGACCGTAATTAAGCATCCTAGGACTGGTTTCTGGCTATCAGCTGTCTTCAGCCAGGATAGCTTGCCTCCAGTGGTGTGGAGAGCATGGGACTCACGTCTGAGCATACCCATCCCACTCGGGGTGACAAATGCAAAAACAACAGTTGATGGACAGAATGCAGAACAATGTCATACATTCACCCCAGTACAGAGATCTGGGCCTGAATCCATAGTTTTTTTGCACTCCACACCACCCCAGTTCAGACATGTCCATATGCAAATCAGCCTTGACACTGTGCCTCATGGGAACAGTCCAGCCCAAACTGCCAAGCCATGTCTTTTCTGGACCGGAATCAAGCATCCTAGGACCGGTTTCTGGCTATCAGCCGTCTTCAGCCAGGATAGCTTGACTCCAGTGGTGTGGAGAGCATGGGACTCCCGTCTGAGCATACCCATCCCACTCGGGGTGACAAATGCAGAAACAACAGTTAATGGACAGAATGCAGAACAATGTCATACATTTACCCCAGTACAGAGATCTGAGCCTAAATCCATCGTTTTTTTGCACTCCACACCACCCCAGTTCAGACATGTCCATATGCAAATCAGCCTTGACCCTGTGCCTCATGGGAACAGTCCAGCCCGAACTGACAAGCCATGTCTTTCCTGGACCGGAATCAAGCATCCTAGGACCGGTTTCTGGCTATCAGCCGTCTTCAGGCAGGATAGCTTGACTCCAGTGGTGTGGAGAGCATGGGACTCGCGTCTGAGCATACCCCTCCCACTCGGGGTGACAAATGCGAAAAGAACAGTTGATGGACAGAATGCAGAACAATGTCATACATTCACCCCAGTACAGAGATCTGGGCCTAAATCCATCGTTTTTTTGCACTCCACACCACTCCAGTTCAGGCATGTCCATATGAAAATCAGCCTTGACCCTGTGTCTCATGGGAACAGTCCAGCCCGAACTGCCAAGCCAGGTCTTTCCTGGACCGGAATCAAGCATCCTAGACCGGTTTCTGACTATCATCCGTCTTCAGCCAGGATAGCTTGCCTCCAGTGGTGTGGAGAGCATGGGACTCACGTCTGCGCATACCCATCCCACTTGGGGTGACAAATGCAAAAACAACAGTTTATTTATTTATTTTATTTTCAAAGTTTATATTGCGCGAACAAGATCTTCGCAGATATCAGAGCGCTTTACATAGAGGGGTACATGAGGGAACATAGTCTAACAAATAAATCAATAGATCACACAGTAAAAATAGGTGGCTGCAAAGCCAATCATGTGAGTAATAAGACAACTCATACAAATAAGTAAAGGGGTCAAACATGTAGTACAGATTGGTGCAGGGTGTTAACAGAGTTCTAGATAATAGTTCAAGTGTATTTAGCCATGACGATAGCTTTTACTTCTTTTTTAAGGAGTGTAGTGGAAGAGATAAGCCTGGTTTCGGGAGGGAGTGAGTTCCAAATCCTAGGCGCCATTCCTGAGAAGGAGCCCTTGTATGTTTTTTCCTTCCGGAATCTTCGAGGTTTCAGCAGAAGATTGTTTGTGCCTCTCGTGTTTCTAATTCCCCCAGAGATTGTCAATTTCTGAGCGAGGTAGCCGGGTGAGTTTAGCTGTACCGCCTTGTGTGTCATGCAGGCGATTTTTAGATGTATTCTGGCTTCAAAAGGCAGCCAATTCAGGGATTTCAAGTCAGGGGTAATGTGGGAGTGCTTTTTTGACCCAGTGATGAGTCTCGCTGCAGCATTTAGAGAAGCTCTTAGTGGTGCGGTTGTAGTTAGGGGGAGTCCGCAGAGGGCGGTGCTGCCGTATTCAATTCGTGGGATGACTAGTGCTTGTACTGCGGTTTGGAAGTCTTTGGCTGGGAGGTAGGGTTTAAGTTTCCTCAGAGTATTGATCTGGAAGTTCGCTCCCTTTGTTGCCTTGCTGATATGTTGCTGCATGTTGAGATTGGTGTCGAGTGTTATGCCTAAAGATTTTGCTGAGTCCACGATGGTGGGTTGGACATTGAGTGCAGTTAGGAGTTTAAGCCAAATTTGAGTGGTGGATATCTTCGCTGGAGGTGAGATCAGAAGGAACTCTGTTTTCAGGGCATTGAGTTTGAGGTGATTATCGGCAAGCCAGGATTGGGTGCATCTGATCGTTGAGTTCAGGAGCAGGATGTCATTGGGGGATTGTAATTTGAGGTAAAGTTGGGTGTCATCGGCGTACATGTGAAAGTGTACATTGGATGCTTGTAGCAAGGTGGTGAGAGGTTCCATGACTAGGTTGAACAAAGTTGGGGATAGAGAGGATCCTTGGGGGACGCCTAGCGTTACAGGTATTGGCGAGGACATCAGGTTGTTGCTCTTGAATTTCTGCGACCTGTTGTGAAGGAAGGAAGTGAACCACTTGAGAACAGTTCCAGATAAACCCATTCTTGTGTTTAGTAGTTCTAGTAGATTCTCATGTTTAACGGTGTTGAATGCTGAAGAGAGATCAAGAAGGATGAGGAGGCAGGTGTCGTTTTGGTCTAGCATTTGAAGTGCGTCGTCAATTATGTGAGTCATAGCAGTTTCTGTGCTGTGTCCTGCTCGGAAGCCTGACTGGTGAGGGTTGAGGAGATCAAATTGCTCAATGTGTTTAGTCAATTGTAGTTGTGCGCATTTTTCCAGCAGTTTGGCGAGAGTGGGGATATTGGTGATGGGACGGTAATTGTTGAGATCAGAGGGGTCGGCTGTAGGTTTCTTTAGTAGAGGTGTGACCTGACCAACTTTGAGGGAGTCAGGTATGCTTCCTTGTTGGAGAGAGCTGTTGATAATTTTAGTCCAGAGAGGGAGAAGCAAAGGGGTAAATTCTTTTACTGCGGAGGCAGGGAGGGGGTCCGTGAGGTGATTGGATGGTTTCAGGGTGCTGAGCAGTTTGCCAATTTCTTCTTCCGAGTATGTGCCGAAGGTTGACCATGTAGCATTGTTTTTTGGTTCAGTGGGTGCTAGGCATTGGGGTTTGGAGTAGAGGCTTGCGTCAATGAGGAGATCGCTTTTTATTTTGTCCGTTTTTTGGATAAAGAAAGCAGCGAAGTCTTCACAGGAGGGTGCCTCACGCCCAGTGTTGAGTGGTTGGGGTTGCTCCTTGGATTGTGAATTGATTAGCTCAAACAGTTTTCTCGGGCGGTTTTTTGCTTGGTCGAGTTGGAGGCTGAAGAAGTCTGATTTTGAGCGTTTTATTTTCCTGAAGTAGGCGTTTCTCTTTTTCTTCAGATCTTTTAGGTGCATTGCAGAGGGAGCTGATCGCCAGGTACGCTCTGCCATTCGCATGTCTCGTCTATCCTCATTGAGACTCCCGTCGTACCATGGTTTGGAGATTTTAGTAGAGACTCTTTTTAGCTGCATAGGTGCAGCCTCATTAATTATAGAGGTCATAGCGTTGAGATAGTGGTCAGTCAGAGTTTGGACGTCCGTAGCGCCTGTCGGTGGGAGTAGGAGATTGCAACTGTTAGGGGGCAAAGAGCCTGGGTTGAGCTTTTTTGAGTCTCTTTTCCAGACTTTGGGCTTGGAGAGTTGAGCCGGGTTGACTTTGACTTTTTCATTGATAAAGAATGTGACAATATGGTGATCTGACCAGTCACAGGGTTGGATGGACTCGAGTTGGATAGAGTCCTCTTTGGAGATGATCAGGTCGAGGGTAGAACCTTTCTCGTGGGTCGGGCTGTTGCATATTTGGGTGAGGTTAGGGGCATCGAGGACATTTTTAAGACTATTTACCACCGCGTCTTTGCGATCGTTCCAGTGGAGGTTGAAGTCACCAAGGTATATTTGGGTGAGCTGCCGACCGGAATTGGTTGAGATCATATCCATGATTTGTTGGGAAAAGGTGAAGTTGTCCCTGGGTGGGTGGTAAATGCTGTGAAGAGAGCATATCGGTTTGCCCTCACTAATAATGTTGAGGCAGATGTATTCCCAGGATGTTGGGGATGGTAGGGAGGTGGAATTGACTTTCTGAACAGAGAGGTTGTTCCTGTAGATGCATGCGATTCCACCACCTATTTTGCCTGTTCTGTCGAGCCTGATAATGTGGTAGTTGGGAGGAACCAGAATGTCCATTATAGGTGTCGAAGATTCAGTTAGCCACGTTTCAGTCAGGATGATTAGGTCAAGGTCCCGCGATAAGAGGAGGTCAGCAATGGCGGCGGAATGTTTCGTGGCCGATCTGCAGTTGAGAAGAGTGCATTTGAGACGGGGGGTGTGTTGAGGGTGGTAGATGGTTCTAGAGAGAGAGGGACTTTTCTAAGGTTATTGGGGATGGAGAATCTGCTGTTTAGTGTGGGTGGTCTAAGGGGATTTGAGTGTATCGTGGGAATGTTGAGGTGTGGGGTGGTTGTGTGAATTTGGGGGGCTGGGTCATAGGAGCGGAGAAGGGTGAGTGTGTCGAGGTCAGAAGAAGAGTTGTGGGTGCGACGAGGGCGGTTGTTGCGATTACGAGCTGGGATTGAGGTCAGATTGGGGGATAGCTGAGTGAGAGAGTTAGTCGGAGGGGTGGGGGACAAGTTGGGCGGGGAGGTGTAGTTGTGTGAGGGGTTACAGGGGCGATGCGGGAGACGAGGGCAGTTGCTGCGCCTATGAGCAGGGATTGACGCCCGGTGTGGGGCGTGATGAGTGAGGGAGTCAGCCGGCGGAGTAGGGGACACGTTGGGAGGGGAGGTGGAGGTGGGTGGGGGGTGTATGGGGTGTGTGGAGAGTAGTTCTTTGATGGCGTGTATGTCTTCTTTGATCTGAGTGAGGGTGGCCATGATGTAGTCCATCGTGGGGTAGGTGAAGGAGGTGGGGGTGGCAGTCAGGGGTGAATGGCTGACCAGGGAATTCGTGTGCAGGTGGGAGAGAGGGCTGGTGTTCGAGCAGGTCTGCGTTGTGTTGGTGTGCGGGATGGAGTTAGGGAGGCGAGAGGTTTTGGGCGGGAGGGGTGTGGATGAGGTAGGGAGGAGGTTGGTGGTATGAGTGAGGGCATTGGTGGTAGGCGGGGGGGGTCAAGGTGTAGGCTGGGAGACTGATAGCCGTGGTGGGGGTGCAGGGAGGATAATGGGGGCTGAGAGTAGGAGGGGAAGTGGGATTGGAGATAGTCCTGTTGAGGGGAGGGGGAGTTAAATTAAGAGAGGAGGTATGTTCTGCGTAGTTGGTTAGAGGGTAATGGGGACTGAGAATGGGGGGGGGGATAAAGGGGGGGATTTGTCGGAGTGCGTGTTATTCTGGTGCTGGACTAAGTTAGGTGTGTTATGGGTGGGAGCTGTGCTGTCAGCGGTGAGCGGGGTGTTAATACCCGCTGTAGGTGTGATAGGGGTGTTGAAGGTATGTGTGGAGGTCCGCGAGTTGGTAGAAGGGGCGGGGGTGTGAGTGGTGTATGAGGGGGAGCTATCTGTGTCTGTGCTTGAGTGCTGAATTGGGATAGTGGTGTTGTGGGTGGGGGATGGGAGGTCAAGGGTGGTAGGTGTGTCCCTGATTGAGGAGTATGTAGCTGTGAGGTCATGGTTGGTGGGACTGGAGGAGATATGAGTGTTGGTCCGTGAATTGGAGAGGTGTTCTTTGAAAGTGGGGAACAAGTTGTCTAGCAGTTCCAGGTTCCTGTCTGTGGATTGTGATAGGACAATCCCGTTATTGTAAATAGTGATGGTGGCTCTGCCTGGAAAGACTTGGGATGGTGTGATGGAGAGAGTTAGGCTGTGAGCGGATTTCCTGGTGGAGGAGACGGTGAGTAGGGTGAGGAACGCTTTTCTCCATTGAGCTCTGCGTGTGGTGTGGAAGATGATATCAGTGTTCAGGGATCCATTGACCGGTGAGAAGTAGGTGCCAGCAAAGGGAGTTTCAGGGTGTGACCTAAGGAAGTTGTGTTTAAAGCGTTAGGCGGCTTTTTTGGTGAGTGATGGTGGGTATTTGATTTTATATGTGTGATTGCCGATAGGATCCATGTTGCGATGATGGATTAGGTGGGTATGGGAGAATGCACTAATGCACTATAGTGGTACACATGTGCAGAAAAGCAAATGCATACAGTACGTTACACAGTAATAAGTTATAAATTACCAAAGTGGCACTAGTGATCAACCAGCATAACCAGGATATAAGAGTGTGCAGTAGAGCAAATACATATGGTAAATTCCAAAGTACAAGGTGTAAGAGTAGGTATAATACTGATAGTGTATAAGGGCAGGATACAAGTGCAAGCAGCAATTTACATGAATCAAAAATCACAGATCAAAGTGACATTAATTAGCAACCAAGAAATATGAGGTAGCATAAACAGCAATTTACATGAATCAGCAACCAAGAAATATGAGGTAGCATAAACAGCAATTTACATGAATCAAAAATCACAGATCAAAGTGACATTAGTTAGCAACCAAGAAATATGAGGTAGCAATCTGTGCATTACCAGTGTCCAAAATACAGGTAGGAGTGACACTAGAGAGCAATCGAAATATATGAGGTAGCAATCTGAGAATTACAAATGTTCAAAATACAGGTAGAACTGACCCCAGAGAGCAGCCAGACATATATGAGGTAGCAATCGGTGCATTACAGGAGAGAAGAGTGAGAATGGATGCAGGTTGCAGAACTGTGTAGAATAGTGCAGAATACAGAAGAAGTATGCGATATATGAGATAGCAATCGGTGCATAACAGGAGAGGAAAGCGGGGATGGGTGCAGGTTGCGGAAATGTGCAGAATAGTGCAGAATACAGGTTCAAGTATACTGCTGATCGAATATAAGAGCAGAACACAGATGAAGACAGTAGTGTACATGAATCAAAAATCAAAAATCAGACATGACATTAGTTGGTAACCAAGGTATCTGAGGTAGTAGTCTGTGCATTACAAGTGTTAAAAATACAGGTAGAGGTATAATACTGCATTAATAGGTATATGAGGTAGCAATCTGTGCATTACAAATGTTCAAAATACAGGTAGAAGTATAATACTACAATAATAGGCCGACATTCTTTCAGAAAGGAGGTAGCAATCTGTGCACTACAAATGTTCAAAATATAGGTAGAAATATAATACTGCAATAATAGGCAGGCATTCTTTCCCAAGAAGGTGTAGATACATCACTGAGCAAAGTACTTTGTAGTTGGGATTAGTCTAAAATGACAAAGTTCTTAGTGTGTGTTCAGATAATGATGAAAGTGACTAGTAGTGTAAAGATACTGCAATAGAAGGCAGACCCTATCACACGAAAGTGTAAACTGTGAGCACCCAAAAATATATGAGGTAGCAGTCGGTGCATTACAGGTAAAAAACACAATTACATAAAAAGACGACTAATGTAAAGATGCTGCAATAGAAGGCAGACCCTATCACAAGAAAGTGTCAGTACCGGCTAATTAAAGTAAAGTGCGCGGTAGTTGAAATTAGTCTATGTGGCCAGTTCTTAGGTCCAATAGTGATCCAATAGTGAGATTGACTAGTCCATGATGGCAGCCACTGAGAGAGGCCAGTCTAAAATGGCCGCCAAGTAGGGGAGTTAGAGCAAGTAGTCCTCTGTTTGTTGTTCTTGCTTTGAGAGCAGGAAAGGGCAGTTTCACATTCTATTTGAGTAAGCCCAGCTCTTAGCCTTCTGGAAGTGTTATCTCTGTTTCGGTGGACCTATGAGGGGGAGTTATGTCGAGGAGCCTCGTGGGCATCTGGAGGTACAGGCGGAGATTTATAGATTCAGTTAGTGACCACTGCCCTTTTGAAAAAAGGCTGTTTAAAAATGTGCCATATGTGGCGGTTTTTTAAAAATGTGAAGCGAGTGAAGTAAATGAAATACCTTTTAGATATTGTCAGTCTGTACCTTATTGATGAGAGTGCAGTTTTGCCGCCATCGCGTTTTGCAATCAGCGAGGGTCCAGGCAAAAAGTGAAATATTCAGGATGCGGTGACCTGCTGGCAGGCTGCATGTTAGACCCCATGCACGACCGGGGAGCCTCGATTCCCGCCAGCACCGCAAGAAGGCAGTAGTTCCGCCGGTCTGCTCCGCAGGTCCGCTCCCAGGGCCCCGACAAACAGCATTAGGGGGGGCCACCGGGAGTCACGTCCGCCGAGGGATCCTCACTGTTGCCCACAAGTTTGCCAGAACTCCTAGGCTGCAGCCTCTCCCGCCTCACTAGGCGATGTCGTGTGCCTCCCGCTTTCCTCGCCGATAGCCTCGTGCACTCATGCTGTACCCTGTGCAACACTGTGTAACACTCCCGCTCGCAGTCTGCTCCCGCAGCCCGTTGTGATTGGGGACCAACTCTGTCGACCCCCCCAAAGCCCGCTCTCCTATGGGCGCTGCATGAGCCCGGGCAGAATCCGCCATCCACAGGCGTACCGAGCGTCTCCGTCGTCGAAGCAGCTCCCTCGCAGTCCCTCACGGCGGGCACCCGTCGTCCAAGCGTGCCTCCAGCTCCCCGTGGGCTCCAGGCAGACAGGGGATCCACCACGGGCTCCGCCGATATCCAGGCGTCTGGCCAGTCCGGATAAGGAGGGGAGGGGGGGTGCCGCCAGCTCCCCGTGGGCTCCAGGCAGACAGGGGATCCACCACGGGGTCCGCCGATATCCAGGGGCAGCCCAGCGTCTAGCCCGCCCGGAGTCCGGATAAGGAGGGGATGGGGGGTGTCTCTGGTGCCAGTCTGCGATCAGGTATCCTCTGTTGGCTCCGGTCAGTGCCCCAGCAGGCTCCAGGCAGTCAGACGTCCGTCCCAGGCTGCGATATCCAGTGGTCACCCGGTGACAGGCAAAGGTGGGCGCGATTCGAACCTCTCCCACGCTGATACGATAAAGTTCCAGTTACTTTATTATGTTTTGTAGTTGTGCTACAGTTGATGGACAGAATGCAGAACAATGTCATACATTCACCCCAGTACAGTACAGAGATCTGGGCCTAAATCCATCGGTTTTTTGCACTCCACACCACCCCAGTTCAGACATGTCCATATGCAAATCAGCCTTGACCCTGTGCCTCATGGGAACAGTCCAGCCCGAACTGCCAAGCCATGTCTTTCCTGGACCGGAATCAAGTATCCTAGGACCGGTTTCAGGCTATCAGCCGTCTTCAGCCAGGATAGCTTGACTCCAGTGGTGTGGAGAGCATGGGACTCACGTCTGAGCATACCCATCCCACTCGGGGTGACAAATGCAAAAACAACAGTTGATGGACAGAATGTAGAACAATGTCATACATTCACCCCAGTACAGAGATCTGGGCCTAAATCCATCGTTTTTTTGCACTCCACACCACCCCAGTTCAGACATGTCCATATGCAAATCAGCCTTGACCCTGTGCCTCATGGGAACAGTCCAGCCCGAACTGCCAAGCCATGTCTTTCCTGGACCGGAATCAAGCATCCTAGGACCGGTTTCTGGCTATCAGCCGTCGTCAACCAGGATAGCTTGACTCCAGTGGTGTGGAGAGCATGGGACTCACGTCTGAGCATACCCATCCCACTCGGGGTGACAAATGCAAAAGCAACAGTTGATGGACAGAATGGAGAACAATTTAGAGGAGTGACAGCAGCAAAATGTTTGAAGTGTAAAGACAGGCCTTTTCACATGTATTTCAGATGCAGTCACTTACTGGCCTCTTAAACCTTTTTAAATCGGTCTTCAAGTCACCTGCAACCGGTTTGTTCGCTTATCCATGTGGGATATGGATGACTCATGTGTGTGTGAAGAGCATGTAACACGTGGCTGCAGCAATATAGTGATCCTTAATTACCAATGTCCTACTTACAGTGATACCTAAGATGGGAAGTGAAGAGAACAGAGTGAATTGCAGGGCTCCTCATGGGCATTTCAGAAATCCTTGGTAGTGGATTCGACTTTTCGGTGTGTCTTGGAAGCTTACAGAGTTTCTCCTGTCCCATAATTCACTAGATAGCTTATCCCCCTTGCCCTCCTACATTATCAACTGGTAGCTGAGGGGCACAGCCTCCCTCTCTTTTGTAGAGTTGTTTTGGGTCTTTTGTGTGATGCAACTCCTAGCTCCACACCTCTTTCCTGCTAAAAACTGACAACAAAGACCATGGCTGAACCAGTCTGAGTGGAACAAACAAAAGGGCCGTAAATGGCCAAGATATGTCTCAAAACTAACTGTTGAAATACACAACTAATTTCTGCATCTTTGGTCTTCAGCCAGTAAGGTAAGGTTTATCTTCCAGACTCTCCATACCAGTGGTACAGTGAAACACTACATTCTGCACGGTTGAGTGAACTACGGTCAACTCCTTTTGCCAGGTTCAGGACCAGAAACCTGAAGACTTAGACCAAGACTGCCAGGAGTAACTGCCTGTATGCTGCTTTAATAGAAAAAGCTGATGGTCTACTCAGAAGGGGCATTGGAGGTGCCTTGCATGATGGAGATGCTGTGAAGGAACCAAGGCCATAGAAATCAAAGCCATTCACTGCAACACGGAGGCAGGACCCACACCGCTCCTTGAGGATGAGGCCTGGGAGTCCGATTGTGCCTAGTGCAGTGTGGACTCAATCTTTTACCCCCAGGATCAATCATGTCATGGAACTGGACCACTAGAGAAATTGAGTGCCTAGAAGAACTGAGGTGCTTGCAAAGCCCGACTGCAATCAGCAGTCTCCCTATGAAAGATCCAAAGTGCCAGAGGAAATGCTAGACTGATGGAGAGGCCTGCTTTACATTCGAAGTACTCACTGCTAGGATTAGAGAGGGCATTGAGCTTATTTCCGTGGTGTTTTTGAGTTTGCACAGGCGTGATGAAGAACTCAAGATGCAAGATTTGCTGGACAATGAGCACCCGGACCCTTCTCTTCAACTGGTACTGATGTTGACTATGCTTGCCTGAAACTACATGCTCCAGCACACTAGACGTGGACTGAACCACGTCGTCTAAGCTGAGACATGGACACTGCCATTCCCACTTAGTAAGTACACTAAACATTGATGGATGAAATGCTTGAATTAATCTCAGCCACTGGCAATTACTCGGGCTTGATCTTAGTCCATGGTTATTTTACACACCGTGCCACCTCAGTTTGGACCCATCTATATGCAAATCAGTCTTTTTTAATTTTTTTTTATTTATATACAATTCAATAACATTACTACTGAAAAGAAATCATCAGTACAAGGTGTTGTGTATGATCAACATTAGGCATGGAGGTACAGCAATGGTTGATGGATCTCGCAGCAGAGGTACTCAAGAGAAAGCGGTCATGTACATCAACAGTGACAATCCGATTAACACATAGGACCATTCTACTAAAGGTCAATATGCGAACAAAGGGCGAGAAAGCGATCCTATAAGCCAGAACCAGACCTCACATAAGACAGTGCAAGGGCTCCCTGCTCCACATCCAACTCGAGCTTGAAGTACTTCAACCACGGTGACCACATTTTCCTGAATTTACGTGGGCAGCCCCTTGCTTAATAAACCACTTTTTCGGCAGCCATGTATAAATCCATATTGGTTTTCCATTCTGTGAATATAGGAAGGCGTTGTGAACCCCAGTACTTGGCTATGTCCCGTTTAGCCACCACCAACCCCAGATTAACCAGTAAGAGCCCATATTGTGGAAGGTCGACATCTGTGGGAATGCCAAATAGTAGAAATTTCACATCCATCTCAATTGTTGCCCCAAGTATTTTATTTAGTTTGCCCACTATTTTGTGCCAGTAGGGTCGGATGTGATCGCATTCCCAAAGGGTGTGAATGTATGTGCCATGTGTCTTACAGCATCTAAGGCATGCAGGGTCTTCCACCCTCCCCATCTTGTGCAATCGTTCCCTATCATAGTAGACCCTGTGAAGGATCTTGTATTGGATAAGCCGCAGTCTTAATTTGATCGCCACCTCACGTGGATGCATGAGGGCCACTTCCCAGTCGATATCCTCAAGGGGTCCCATGGTAAGTTACCACTTCACGCGAAGTGGGCCGAGATTAACTGGCATATTGTTGAGCTGTGTTTTATAGGTCATGGGAGCGTATTCCAGCAACACCTCGTTGTCTAACCCCTCAGCCAGCCAGGCATGACGAAGCCTAAGGTACGCATAGGCTTGTGAACTATGCAGTTGATATTTGGATTAAAGGAACAAGAAGGAGGCAAGGGAGCCTCGCTCCAGGAGGTCTCATATTTTGGAAATGCCAATGAGGTCCTATTGCTTGAAACCCCTCATCTTCCTGATCTCACGCAGATGGGCTCCCTCCCATAATGGGGTCTCCCGTGTAGGTTTCCCCTCCCATCGCAATATTTTCTCAGCAGTATTCCAGGCCTCTATTACCCGTTGAGTAGCGGAAAGTAGTCGTGCCGCGCCAGCACCCCCGTATAAATAGTTTAGGTGGGAGCGCTCATGGAATTGAAGCCACTCCAGCCTATATGCCGGATGATCCCCTGTGCATGAATCTACTAATTAATGAGGATCAGGTGGGCCGCCCTGTCTTAGCCTCTAATATCTGGCATGGCTAACCCCCCGTTGTAGGGATTACGTTGCAGGTTCCGGAGTGCTATCCAAGGATGCGCGTCATCCCAACGGAGGAGGCGCAACTCACTATCAATAGAAGCAAAAATTGCTTCAGGTAATTTATGATAAGTGTTCTGAAGAACATAGAGAACTTGAGGTAGGGTCACCATTTTGTACATGGCAGCTCTACCCATGACTGTGAGAGGTAGTTTCCTCCATCGTTTCCCATCCGCCTGAAAATTCAGCAACACTCCACGTATATTGCGTTCCACATGAAGGACGGGGTCAGTAGTAATAGAAAGGCCCAAATACAGAAAGCCCTCCTGGGCCAGCCGCAGGCAGCTGGGATAAGCGCAAGTTGCGGGGCCGCCACTTACTGGATAAAGGGTGGACTTAGTCCAGTTAATCTTGTAGCCAGCATAGCTGCCATATTCTTCAAATATGTGGAGAAGACTGGGGAGCTTGTCAGCGGGCAACTTGACATAAAGCAGAATATCGTCTGCATATAACGATATGCATTCTTCCTTCATCAAATCTGGAACACTGAGGAAACCACCTAGTTCGGGAGCGAACCACGCACGCTGGGGGTTCCAATATGAGGGCAAACTGTAGAGGAGAGGGGGGCAGCTTTGCCTGGTGCCGCACTGTATTGGCCAGCTGATTGAAAGAGTGCCATTGACCCGCACTTGGGCCTCAGGTGTGTTATACAATAACGTCAGCCACCCTAGAAAAACTGGGCCGAAGCCCATTTCCTCCAGAGTACACCACATGAAGGGCCAGTGAATCATGTCAAACGCTTTCTCCGCATCAAGCGAGAGAAGCGAATGGGGAGTGTCATGACCCCGTACTGTGTCCATCCAGTTAGCTAGCTACCTGTTTTCTGATGACCTATGGCCTCGGTAACCTCTGCTAGCGTCAAGTCACCTTCTAGGCTATCTCGCTCGTCGGGTGTAAGGGTGGGCAAGTCAATACTCTGAAGGTATTGGCGTATCTGGGAGTCTTCCGCGTGAATGTGGGCTTCATAAAGTGTCTTGTAATAGCGCTCAAAAGCCCCCGCGATATCCTCTGGAGCAGTATAGATAATCTCTTGGTCCTTTATCGACACTACCCACCGGTACTCAATTTCCTTCTGCCCCAGCCACGCCAGCAGTTTCCCCGCCCGATTTCCCGTCTCGTAAAGGCGATGTTGGGTTGCTAATTGGCATGTTTTTACCTCATCCGTCGCAAGCGCGAAGTATTCGTGCCTGGCTATTTCAAGCCGGCGCAGATCCTCTTCAGTCATTGTGGCCTGACTTGTCTCTCCAAGTCCAAGAGGGCCTGTTCTAAGTCTTCAAGCTCTTGAATCGCACGTTTCTTTTTGTGGGCCAGTATATTTTGCGACCTGTCACGCAATACTGCCTTATAGGCCTCCCATAAGGTAATGGCAGACGGAACAGAACCTACATTTTCAGTGAAATATAGCTGGGAATCAATGCGGGGCTCTTCAGCTACTGTCGCATCCCATAGCTCCCTTTTGTCTTGGTCAGACCACATGGCCGTCCCGCTGGACTTCATATCCCACCATCTTGGCACAACCCCAGCTGACTCTAGTAAATGGGAATCAAGAAGGAACCTTAGGGGAATAAACAATGATTCTCTAGCCCATCTCATCTCCTGCTATTCGTCTTCCGTAGTGAGGGACACTGACACTGCTGCTCGTGATCTCCACATTTCCATCACGAAAGCTGTGGACATTCTGGCCCCGATTAAGCAGCACTACTCCGCTAGGAAAAGTCACTCAGCGCCCTGGTACTCCGATGCCCTTAGGCTATTAAGACAGGGGTGCAGGAAGCAGGAGAGGCGCTGGAGACTAAATAGTGATCCTCCTGAAAAAGAAAAACCTGACCCCATTAGAGCTTCTCAGGAACTCTGTGACCAGATTTCAAACTTTTTCCATGTGAAGATAATGGATATCCACTCAGGCCTAGAAGCTCTCAATCAAAACCTGGGAGCTCCCTGTGCCACAGTGGCGCCCCCTTCCCTGGAGGAGGATCCTGGAAGGTCTCAGGGTTTCTTTCTCACCAATTTTCCCCCGCTCACCCTGGTGCAACTTAATCTGCACTTGGACAAACTTAAATCGGCATCTCCTCTTGATCCCTGCCCTTTGAAGACCCTAAAAGAATGCAGGGATGTTTTACTCCCTCCATTCTTGGAGGTTATCAACCTTGCAATCCACGAAGGTGTCTATCCGACCTCATGGAAAATGGCCATAGTGAAACCCCTCTTAAAGAAGCCCACATTGGATCCTGGGATTTTAAAGAATTTTCGTCCCATCTCTTTACTCCCAGCCCCTGCGAAAATGTTAGAGGCCCATCTAAATAACTATCGGAGTGCCTTCCTGGAGAACTCCAGCCTTCTTGACCCCTCTCAACACGGTTTTCGGAAGGCTCATAGCAGTGAGTCCGCCCTTACAGTCGTCACTAATAACATCCACGCGAAGGTCGACAGTGGCCAAACTACACTTCTGGTCCTGCTCGACCTCACAGCCGGATTTGACACCCTGTCCCCTCCATCTTGGCCATACGCCTTAGGGAGATTGGAGTGGACGGACCGGCGCTCAGCCTTTTAACATCTTTCCTTGATCACCGTGAACAGAGGGTCAAGCTGGGTGAGTTACTTTCCCCAGTCAAGCCTGTGCAGTGTGGTGCACCTCAGGGCTCGTCCCTGAGCCCCACACTTTTCAACATTTACGTGACCCCTTTAGCCAGGCTTGTAAGATCTTTTGGGCTGGAAGTTCTATCCTATGCCGATGACACTCAGATCATGGTCTCCCTTTCGCAAACTGTGGACTTCGCGGCCAAATATTTCAGGAACTGCATGGAAGCAGTTGCAGGCTGGATGGTGAGGAACTTCCTCAAACTAAATGGGGAGAAAACGGAGGTGCTCATCTTTGGAGGCAAGCAGGAGATCTGGTCGATCGACTGGTGGCCTCCTGCTCTCGGAGCCTGTCCCACGCCCTCTCAGTCTGCCCGGAATTTGGGCGTAATCTTCGACAACAAGCTCTCCTTTGATAAACAGGTCAGCAGGACTGCATCAACTTGTTGTGGTGTCCTTAGAACCTTGAGGAAAATAGTGCATTATCTCTCCACCGAAGCTCGTAAACTGGTCACGGTGGCCCTTATATCCTCTAGGCTAGACTATTGCAATGCACTATATTTAGGAATCAATAAAAGACTTATCCAACGTCTCCTAGTAGTGCACAATGCAGCAGCAAGGTTTGTTGTTGATGCCCCGAGGCTCTCATCTGGCTCCGCCATCAGGAAAAACCTGCATTGGCTCCCCATGCAGGCTAGGATTGAGTTTAAGGCTCTCTGCCTCACCCACCGTGCCCTTCACGGTTCTGGGGCGGAAGACATTAGATCCCTTGTGTCCTTCTACGCCCCTGGCAGGGCATTTCGCTCAGCCAATAAAAGCCTTCTTTCTGTGCCAAGAATCACTAAAGCAAGGTGGGGTGGGAGGGCCTTTTTCTCTCTCACCCCTAGGATCTGGAACTCCCTTCCGCCTGAGATTAAGTACCAACCCTCCCACTCTCTCTTCCGAAGGACCTTGAAGACCTGACTTTTCAGGGAGGCCTATCTATAACCGGCGCACTTCCCCTCTCTCCATACAGGTTTTCCATCCTTAGCGCCTTGACGCCCATGGGCATAGTTGCGCTATAGAAATCCCCATTCAATTCAATTCAATTCAATAGCTCACACGCATTAAGCCTCCATTGCGGAAGCCTTCGACCACCACCACCCCCCATTTTCATGAGCAGGGGAGAATGGCTCGAAATTTCCATAGCCAGGTAGTCAATGTCGGTCACCCGTTGCAATTCTCATGCCGGAGCGGAAAGGTAGTCCAAGTGGGAGAACACCCTATGGGCTCCAGGAAAATAAGAGTATGTTCGCCGGAGCGGGTGGTGGTGTCGCCACAGGTCAGAGAGGTCCAATGACTCTAGGAAAAGGGCCAAAGGTGTGATATCTGGGTTATCACTTCCAGCTAAGGAGCGGTCAAGCCGGGGATTCAATACATCGTTGAAGTCTCCTAGAAAGGATATGTATGACGGGGCCAGAGTGTAACAGGAGGGTAGTCAATTTGTCAAACGTGCGTTGTTGGAAGCGAGGTGGTGCATAAACACTAGGTAAAAAAAAGTCCTGTGGTTCCAAACCCCCCTGACCGCAACATATGTTCCATCGAGGTCCACCCATTTTTGCGTGACATGAAAGGGCGTGGACTTCCTAGCAAGGATCGCCACCCCACAGGAGCCTTTAGTAAAACCCGCGTGTGCCAGAGTAGTGTAACACCCCGTCCCAAAAAGGAGCATGTTGTGCCCAAAAGGTGTGTCTCCTGTAGAAATACTAAATCAGGTCTATGTCTCTTGAGAAACTTGGTTACCAAACCCTGTCTCACCTTATTACCCAAACCATTGACATTCCATGTCATTACTGTATATTCATGGTCAGGCATGGTAGTACCATATCAAAAGCTGTCCTGTGTCTGCGTTCGATAGAAATGTGTCCCCCTCCCTCCTTCCCCGCTCTGCGTATCAGTGGGAGCACCTGGTTGGATCAAACGAACTTCTTTCCCATCAGCTAAACTCCAAAAAATACTCAAAACAAAAAAACAGCCCCCCCACCCTAATCTCTTCTGACGTTCTCCCCATCCCCCCACTCGTCAGCATGACAACTTTGGAGCGAATCGTCTGGTAAGAGGTCTGTTATCCCCCCTTCCTTCCCACCCAATTAACTACCTAATATCAAAACCCAAACAAACACACCAATCACTTTCCCAGTTCAAAGTAAACCAGTGGAGAACAACTGGGGCTCAGGAAAATCTTATTGTCCGGCAGCGGCCAGCGGGCCCCGCCTCTCAAGTCTCTTCACCTTCTACAGGAGGGTGCCTGGGTTGGTCATCCGGAACTTGGAGGGTCTGGTCCGTCGCTTCCAGTCGCAGGATACTGTTCATGAGCGGATGGGCAATGGGTGCCTCCTCAGAGTCATCTCTCTCAGACAGGTCGGTGGGGCCAGTATCCTCCAGTCCCTTCTGAAGATCAGCTGATCTTGAGCGAAGCAGCTCGTCTCCAGAGTCCGATAAGGGTGTGTCTGCGTCTCTGGAGCGCAGGTTTCAGCCGGGTGTTCCTCCGGCTGACGACTTGCGCCGCAGACCCCACCTCCTACGCTTATCCCTGAGCCTGTCCTGGGACCCCACCCGTTGTTTGAGTGGGGACCCGGTGGAGCCCGACAGCGGTGGCCTTCGTAGTTGCGGTGGTTCCTCCACCCAGGCCCACGCCTCCTCCGGAGTTTGGAAAAACAGCGTATTCTGGAAAAAGACCTTCAGTTTAACTGGAAACAGCAACATATGTGGGATCCCCATGGCTCGCAGCTTGATCCTAACTTTGTCAAAAGTCCACCTTTGTTTCTGCACATCAAGAGAATAGTCCGGAAAAACCATCACCTTAGTATTCTCGTAGCGAACCACTCCTTTCTTCCGGATCTCTCCGAGTATTACGTCCCTGTCGTGAAAGTTCAGGAAGGGCGCTATTAGGGGTCGTGGAGGAGCCCCCGGCGGTATGCAAATCAGTCTTAACCATGCTCCACTAGGAACAGTCTAGCCGAACTGCTAAGCCAGGTCCTCGCTGAGCCAGAACACAAAAACCCTGGATTGGTTTGGCCCTAGTCATGGGCTCAGGAGCCGGGTACAGCTTGGTTCCAGTGACACAGTGTGCATGGGACCCATGTCTGGGCAGACACGCCCCACTTAGGGCAATACATTAAGTATACAAAAGAGTAATGGAGGGAATGCTTGAATTAATCTCATCCACTGGTAATGCATCCCGCTCTATTGATATTCTGCATACCATACCACCTCAGTTTGGACCCTGGCAGTTAGCTGGACTGTTCCCATGACGCGCAGGGTCAAGACTAATTTTATTATGACTGGATCCAAACTGAGGAGGCATGGTGGCAAAAAACGATGGATTGGAATGCGGCCCAGAGCGATTGTCCGTTGTTGAGATTAATTCAAGCATTCCATTCATCACCTTGTTGTTTTTGGAACCTCACTTAGTAGGCAGTGTTTTGTGAACTTCACTAGGAGTAATGCTGCTATTTTGACCAACGGATATTTGAGGTGATGCATGCAATGCTGAACAGCTGAATTGGACAATAGGATACTATGCATTCCGGGAAGATACTGAATGGGAGGCCATAATAGTCTTTTCCCGGACATCCATTCTCGTCAACTGTTCTTTACCTTTTTTGCACTAAACCTGCTTTCAAGGGTTCTCCCATAGGAGCAGCCGGAGTAGTCTCTCCCATAACCAATAAGAGTTTTATGAGATTCAGAGCAGTAACAGTTGCCTTCTGATATATGATTTTAGTGTTGCATTTTTTGTGCAAGTATTGAAGTGTTTTTTATTTTTCAAATACCAAGCTCTCACGAGACACTGATTTTTTCCTGTCTACTGACTGCGTGGTTCATTGAATTCTGATCGTTTCACCCATGCCAACTCCCTGAGTAAACCTTGGACCGCTTGCTTGACTTTGCTACACTGAGCATCAAGTGCTGAAGGGCTATACTTGGTGTTCACGTTTGGGCTCATGAGTAAGGTTAAGAGCCCCAGGGCACCATTGGTAGAGAATCTGATTGACACAGTCTGAGCCAAGTGGCTGCAGACTGTCCTGGAGCTTCTGAAAAACTTCCCACAGTTATCAAACTAATGGCTGCAGAATGCTTGGGAATTACATTTGATAAATACAACTGAATGCATACACGCAAACCCAGACCTGAGGAGTGAAGCATAACTGCCAGCTACTTACAATTATGCTGTACACCTCTATCTCTCATACTTCTTTCTTCCATCACACTACTACTTGGTGTATTGCACACTATATACATGCAGCAATGCATTTCAAACACAGAACAGTCTCTTGTGAGTAAGAGATATGCTACTACAGTAAATCTTGACCTACTCAGATAAGAAGCCCTGGAATGGGCTTGACCTTGCCATGCACATATCTGTCTGATCCCATTTCTGGGCATAGAGTCTGACTTTTTATGCATCTGTTCTCTTATCTTCTGCAGCTAGCGGGGTTTGAGTTATCAAAGACTGAGTCCTCCCTTAGACGTGAAACTCCGGAAAGTCGCAGCCAGAAGGCGGCAAACAGTCTGGTGTACCATTCCCCACAGAGACTGAGCGACATCCACTTTAAGTATGACAAGGCTAGCGAGATTTACAGGTACCACACGACATGTCAATAAAGGGGTGCATAAAGTTTAATTTTAACAGGCGTAAAAGAAGCACTAGCAATACCAATACGTTTCACTTTTTATGTATGTTGTAAGAAGTACTTGTTAGTTTTGTTGAAAAATTGTTAAACAGAAAATTGTGTTTTTTTATGTAGTTGTATAATATATGTGAATTGTAATAAATAGATATACATACCTAAAATATAAGATTACAAATAATACAATGTAATTGTAAGACTTTTATGGATGAAAAAGTGCCTGCAGGAAGTGCTTAACCCCTGAAGAACAAGTTGCATACCTTCAGTCGCACTCTTTTTGGTAGAGACAGCTGCGGATTCCTCTCCTTTTAAATACTCCCCAGTCATCAAAATGGATTCAGAAACGTTTCAGCTGTACCTCTGAGCGTCAGAACATTGCACTATGCAGCTCTGTACTGACAATGTTCGGTCAGTCCAGAAATGACAAACGCAGTCTATATAGGTGCCATTCCTGCACGCTGATTTTAGTTGCTATCAAGACTATCTGCACCTCTAGACTCAGATCCCCAAAAGCAAAATGGTAGGCAGGTTGCAGATTCCTAGAATTTGGGATCTTATTAAAGGATAGAGTCCAATCACAGAATGGGGAGAATGGGAGGGCCAGTGAGGAATCTTCAGCTAGATAGAGCCTCAACCAGAAAGAACACTACTGAAGGTAAGTAACTACTTCTGATAGAGACTTTTAGCTGCAGATTCCTCACCATTTGAATGGATACTAAAGCAGATACCAAAGCAGTACCTATTGGAGGCGGGCCTGTTAAGGGCCTCAAACAAGAAAGGCATACATGATTGAGCAGACAAAATCCCCCTCTCAGCAAAGCGGACTGTTCAGACAACAGTGCTTCGTGAACTTGTAGAGACACCTGTGTAGCTGCTTGGCAGATGTGTAGGACAGGGATTCTCTTTTCTAACACAGCACAGTGGTAGAAGCTTCGGCCATAGTAGAATGATCACACAGTCCTTCTGAACGCTGCTTTTTAACAAATGTCTAGCAGATCTTTACGCAGAGCAAAATCAAGCGGGAAATGGTTGTTGTACGCCAGGGGTCTCTAACCTTTTCTATAACGAGAGCTACTTCTGAGCAATGAAAACGGTCCTGGGCTACTAACGCTTCGACTATTTCTGCAGCAGTGACCACACCTTACAGAATTACTAGTAGTGGCCACCCACATGCATGTCACACTATCAAGTGATAAAATATTGTGTCATGTCAAAATATCAAACCCAGAATATGACTAATGCAATATCATGAAAGTATACATGAATACGTAAGAATAGATTTACTATTTTTAACTCCACATCTACGTACCTTGAAGGCTCATATATGTGAAAGATAAATAGATGTGAAATTTAGAATGTAATTGAAATTAAACTCTTCTATAAATAATTACCTTCATGATATTGTGATAGCGAATATTCTGGACGCAATATTTTTTCAGGACGATATTTAAAACCCAATATTGTAGAAGCACACCAACCTCCTAACATGTAAGAAACAGTGAAGAGTTGCTAACATCAATGTCAGGAAACGTTTTATCAATATAAAATGCTTCCCCATGACTAATGAAATAACAGCCACAGGAGAAAATACGCAATGGTATAAAGGGAATACGAACAGGTATAAACATCCCCAACTTGGTTTGAATCATTATTCAAAGGGCAGCTATAAATATATTTTGTATTTTTAATCCTTTGTTTTCAAACATTATCATATTAGTTTTCCAAAGTGTGTATTCTATGAAATATGAACATTTTATATTGGGTAAATACACAGAAAGAATATCTTGCCTTTTACAACAAAAGAACTCTCAATTTGAGGGTACAGAAATGTGTAGTGCAACCATCATTAAAACTGCTAGACCCTCGGAATTACTTACAACGCTGGGCTGCACTACAGGGAGCTACTTCCAGGGTACTGGTGAGCTACCAGTAGCTCCCGAGCTACCCATTGGAGAACCCTGTTGTACGCACTACCTTGCTTTTTTTTTGGTTCAGAGAACCCCACAAAGAGTTTATCGTCCACCTGGGGCCATATTAATGTGTTCCCCGGGGGTGCAACGTGCAATTGTGCCTGCTTTACGCGCCCCCTGGGCACGTTGGTATTACAGAAGGGGCTGCAGATGCTTGTGCGGCCCCTTCGGTAATACCGATAGTGCTGGCACACATAAAGCGCCAGCTCTACCTGCTGGAGGTGTTTCCTCATTTGCATGGGGGCGTACATCATGCAAATGAGGGAGTCTCTTTGCCTCTGCGCTCGCACTGTATTACAAACGAGGGCGCAGAGGCAAAGAAGCTGTCAGGAGACACACTGACAGTGCGCCACCCAAAAGGTGGCACTGTCAGTACGCCCCTCTAAGAGCAGCCCTCTGCAGGGTGTAAAAGGGGTCCTATGTAGCCCTCTGAAAACCCCTTAAGAGTGCAGGCGGGTGCAGTCACTGACTCCATATTTCACTTGAGTGTGCTGCCCCGGGACAGCACGAGTTCATGGCTGTCCCGGGGGCAGCACATTCTATGTTTTAGGATGCCACCTCGTTTGCCACCCGGCACACCTGTTTTAAGGTACACCAGGCGCAAACAGGGAAAGCGTGCCCTAATACATATACTGCCCCAGGTGTTCTTCGGTATGATCTATGTAGAAGTTCAGTGCTCTCCTGCAGTCTAAGTGATGGAGTCTCTTCTCCTCCTTAGAGGGGTGAGATGGAGCATAGAACGCTGGCAGCGTGATGGTTTGACTGGCATGGAATGGAGCCACAACTTTTGGCAGGAAGGATGCCTAGGTTTGCAGAACCGGAGTGTAAGGTTGATTGAGACAAAGAGCTTGAAGCTAACTCACTCGCCGTGTAGAGGTGATGGCAACAAGGAACACAGGGCCTTAACGTGGCTTAACGCGGCCTTGTAAATAAGGCACCCTTTCCTTCTACACTTAGCGTGAAAGGGACGGGCAATGGGGGTTGTGGTGGGCGTTCCACCCCAACACCCATTGATTTTTAATCTGCCCCATATTTAACAAGGGTGTCATAGATATAGGGCAGTGCCAAAATTAAGATAAAAAAATCTGGTCTTACCCTGGCGAAACGAGGAGAAATACTTTATTTCTCCTAGTTTTTGCTGTTTCTATGTGTGCTGCATTGTGCAGCACCCATAGAAACAGTAAAACGTCATTGATTGTTTATGTGCAGAAAGGTGTCCCTAGCTGCACATAAACAATCTTTTTTTTTAAATTATGCGTTGCAACTTCTATGTCTGCTGCAGAATGCAGCACACATAGAAGTTACAAAACGCCATTGGTGATTGTTTATGTGCAGCAAGGGACACCTTCCTGCATATAAACAATCTTTCCCTGCAACATAGGTACTCTTGCACTAGGAAGCTGCAAGTAGCACCTGTGCAGGGTGAAAGGCAGGGTTCTTGTATATACGGTGCAGCCCTGCATTTCAGAAGTGGCTGAGTGTGGCGTTAAGCCAGCAAGGGTAACACCATGCTCCATCACTTCATTGTGAATATGCCCCAAAGTTTTAATGCTAAGGAGTCATAAGGTGCAGCTGTGAAGGTGCTCTAACAGAGTGCACATCAGATAAGTCATGAACACACTAAGGTCCCATTGGGCCATGACAAAGGAAAAAGGTGAAACCTATGTTAAAGCCCCTTCAGAAATTGAATCCCAACAAGTGACTTCAACAATGAGGACTGATCTGGCAACCTCAAGAAGGCTGAAAGGTCAGAAAGAGCTCTTAACTATGCCTAAAGCAAAACCTTGCTGGGCCAGGGACCGACAAAACAGAACATCAGATTACTTGACCTGGAGGGGATCAAGCTAGCATGTGCCACACCAAGCCACAAATTTGTCCCTTTGACAGGTGTATGCAGTTTTCGTTGAGGGATCCCTGGCTGCCAAGATGACATCAACAACCTCTGAGGGAAGGTTGAAAATGTTCAGCTTTCGCAGCTTAAACTCCAAGCATGAAGGTGCTTATTGGGAAGGCTCGGGTACAGAACCCTGCCCTGTTGCTGCAACAGCAGGTCCTTCTGAAGGGGCAACCTGACCGGAGTACAGATGCTCAAGCCCAGGAAGTCTGTATACCATACTCTCTGTGACTAATATGGAGCCACTAGGGTGACTTAGGCCCAGTCAGTACTGATCTTCTAGAGAACTCGGTCAGGAGTGATATAGGTAGAAATACATATACACGTGTCCTGAGTTCCACTTGAGGCAGAACCCGTCGGTGAGCGCAAGATATCTTGGATATTTGTGGAAGAGACCTTGAAGTACGAAGTGAACGCCAGCCAGCCCATAAAGGATCGCTGAATTCTACTTTCCACCTGGTGGCTGTGCTCTGTCAAGGGCCTACTAAAGAGGGTTGGCATGTAAGGCTGCAGGGGAGTAGTGGAATTGGCAGCATGCTGACTGTGGCCCAGTGTTTGGTGGGAACCTCTGCTGCAACTGCAAAATTGCTGGGTGCCCTGAAGAGGTTGGGCAGGCTGGTGGGAAGGAGTGTCCCTTTCAACACCACGGTTTGCGGTTAGCTTAGACTGGCGGAGAAGCACTGACCGCAAACGGTGTCCATGCTCTCCATAAATCACTTGAGAGTGGAATCAACCTTGTCCTCGAATAGGCACAGCCTGTCAACGGGCATGTCCATCGGGGGGAACTGAATTTTGCTGGAGGACCCAGTTGATTGCATCAACCCATGACAACGAATGGCAACACTGGTGCAAATAGCTTTCCTGATGGATTCAGTGGTGTCCAAGCCCCAACAAATTGTGAACTTGGCCGCATCATGACCATCCTGAATTGCTTAAGCTAGGACACGTTCAAGGTCGTTAGGCACACCAGGGAGGCCTTGAGCCTCTGAATCCCAAAGGGCATGGGTGTAGGTCCCCACCAAGTGGCTGGCGATGACACAGCGGAGAGCCTGGTTGGTGGAGGAAAAGACACGCTTGCCAGATGTTTCCACTCGCTTAGATTCCCTACCAGGGGGAGTGGTAGCTTCAGATGAGTCCGACTCCTAGAGGCCTTAACCAGAAGGCTGTCAGGTGAAGAATGCTGCAAAAGGAAAGTTGATTTGCCTGTAGCAAGACAAAGGTGCCCAGGCACTTTGTCAGTTGACAAGGGCCAAGAGAGAGGTTTGTCTGTCAGTGCCTCTTTAAATGAAAGAAGAGGCTCAGCAGGTCTGTCCCGTTTGCAGGATCGCTGTAAGACTATTCATTTTCCTTTCCATGGCAGGGCCATAGCCACAGGGTGCATTTGAGGGCCGGAACTGTGCATATTAATCTACTCCCACGCAAATGACCAAGGCAAGTGGCCCCGTATTGATCAGAAACGATGTTTAGCTAAAGAAACTGCATTCACATTTTAATGCATACACGTTAATCGAAAAAGAAAAATGCTCAAGTTCAGAAGGTGAATGAGCAATCAAAATGCCTTTTCCATCTTGTTACATTTGCTGTGTGTTAAAAGACCGAGGTTAAATATCAGGGAATGTCTTTTGACAATGTGCTGCTTATTCTTTTAACTGAAGATGTTGTTTAGTGTTCTTTCTCTGACAATCTCACTGGGGTACAGGCAAGGCCACTGCAATTATGCGGCCGGGGAGACCCAAATAAATTGGCAAGGTTGACCAAATTTAGCAGGAAGAAAACACAAATGTATTGTATAAGCTTTATTTCGACAACTTCTGTCATAAAAGCTATAGAAAACGCCTGTTATAATAAACTAAGAAGTATAAAAATAGACAGTTCATGCATCAGCTTATTACAGTTAGATACAAACAAATAATTCATCCTAATTCACGGCTACAATAAAAGAGCAGTATAAAATTCAGCTAGTCAATGATAAAAAGCAATTAGTACAACATTACAATAATAACACATTCTTAAAACAGTATGGAAGAGGAAGGCATTTTATTGCTTTTCCAACCCCCTCAGGACAAAATTGCAAAGTGAATATAAACGATAAAGTGCATGTGCATAGCATTTGGGTGAGACATAGATTGCCATCCTGTGGACCTTGAGCAGCTGTGTGTGATTCTCATCCTGCTGGGTGCGGTGACGTTCCTTCCTTCTAATAAGCCCCGCATGGCTTAAGAACTTGGCCACTCCACAAGTAAAAAATGGTCTAGAGTCTGATCTTAAAATGTGCAAGGCATCCCGATGGTTCCATGTGCCCAGTTGCCGGCAGATACGTTTTAGCCATTTCGTCCTCTATTTGGCATAGGGCTGACAAACAAACTTAACATGCGCAACACTTTCCACATGGGCCCTTTCAGCATGGGCAATCTTTTGGTGTTGGTTTACATGGATGCCAATTAGTTGTTGCCTCGCAGACAGGAAGTGTGCCAAACCTAAAATTGATGTATAACATCCTGTCCTGGGGAACCTGAATTATGTCTAGGTAGGGCTCTAGATATCTGGTCTGTTTATGGAGATACAATTCTGCGGTAAGTCTTCCCGGGTTGGGTTTGCTGAATACTTTCTGTTCCACCCATTCCCAGTACTATCATTTAAGCACTTCTTGCTGACGTGGATTGCAGAGATCAATTTCCTAGCGTTGGTGATCCAGCCTACCTTATTACTTGTATCTATCCAGATACCCTCAGATAAAGCTTCCGCATAGGGTAGGAGCTCGTCGGTGTGCCTTATGCAAGCCCAAAAGAGCAGCGAGTGAAGCCTTGCTAAATCACCAATGTAGCACCTACCCATATCGAGCATTAGGGGAGTGAGCTGGATATTTTGGGTCAGCATCACTAGGTCACTTAGGAATTTGTGCTCAGATCTGCAGAGATCGGGAATCTTATCGAATCCCCACTACTCTGCTTCATACAGAGTTGTGCTAACTGCTTTTGCATCATAGACCTGAAGGGCTGGAGCTACCGGTCTACTGTGTGAAGAGCGGTGCTCCTTTCCTAAGGACCCCGTTACTCGCTTGTGGCCCAATAGCATCTTAGTTAGGCGAGGCTTCCAAAAATTTTTGCCTGAAAGTCGGACACGGAGATAGTCAAAAGTGCCAACTTTTTCCAAGGGAGTCCCTCCTAACAATGGGCTGCCTTTGTAGGACTTGTGGGGGTCAAAGGGCATACATTTGGTTTTTGAGGTGGTAATGACTAGCCCCCTGGTGTTGCAAAAGAGATGGAATCTGTTAAGTAGCCGCTGCAACCCTGCTGGGGTCTTCGACACTAGCAGGGTGTCATCTGCAAACAGAAGGGTCGGTATCTTGTCACCCCCCAAGGTTTTTGCATCTGCTGGTTCTTCTTGCAGGAAGCTAGCCACTCCATTCATGTACAGGGAGAATAGAGTGGGAGCCAGACCACAGCCTTTTTGAACTCCCCTGCTGACTGGGATGGATCAGTCAATTACCCCTGCACCCAATCTAATCTGTGCATAGTTCCATTCATGCAGCCGAATTGCCAGGTTAAGAATGTGTAGCGGGATACCCATATCTTTAAGTGCCAGCCATAGTTTACACCTGGGGACTACATCAAAAGCAGTCTTTAAATCAATAAAGGCTAAATAGAGACTGCCCTTGCCGATCACAACCACTTTACAATAAAGTAGTATAAGCCGGAATGCCTGGTCGATGGTCCCAGTCTTTGCCCTAAAACCTGCCTGATACTGGGATAAGATTGCGTTATCGTCCACCCATGTATGGATTTTCTGCAGCATAGCTCTGCAGAAGACCTTCTGAAGGGCATTGATCAGGCTAATAGACCTATAGTTTGAGGGTTCGTCTCTGGCTCCTTTTGAATAAATTGGGACCTTTTCGCCCTTCTAAGACCCGTGGACTGGAGCACTGCGAGCAATTGCATTTGACAAGAGTAGAATATAGCGGGCCCAACTTGGGATATCAGCTAGAAATAGGTCCCCTGGGATGCCATCTGGTCCTGCAGCTTTGGACGCTACTATTCGACCTATTGGGGCCTCTATTTCTCCCAAGGTAAAGAATTTATCACCTCCGCTGCGGGCGTGTCCTCAGAGGTTGTGTAAAGCTTCCAGAAGTGGTCGTGCCATTCCTGATCAGTGATTTGATTGGGCCCCTTAAATACTACCCCAGGTGAATAAGGACCAGAATGACGTGGTGTTCTTTTCTACGCTTGCTTCCTTGGGTTACTGCCAACGGGATTCATCCCATGTCTTTTTTGCAGATCACAAAGTTGCTTTGTAGCGCTTCCTAGAAGCTTCAATCAAAGGGCATTGCTTTGCTTTAATGGCTGAAGCTAGGAGTGAGCGCTCGCATTTGCAATCCTTTGTGTACCACGAGTAGACTCCTCATGGTGAAATGCTGAGCTTTCGATACGACTTCGGGGCTAGGAAGTATGAGCTGAGTTGGTCGAAAGTTCAGGAGTGAGCCGTGGCTACATTGGGCACTCCGTTTTTGATTTTGGCCAAAGATTGGAGCTCAAGAGTGGCTACTAACAAGTCGTGCTGTATGCCTTTGATCTTGTTATGTTGCAGAGCCACCATTTTAAAGATTGCCTGTTGTTAGAGGATCTCCCTGGTGTGGGACGGGGGTAAAATGCTCTTAGGATGATAAGATGCTTCCCACAGGTGATTCATGCAGGGGCAAAGGGGATTGTGATCCCTCTCTGTTGTTACACCCAAACTCATATCTATCAGATCTCTCCAGAGCCTCACATCGAGGAGGATGGAATCGATGCAGGATGGACAACTAACTCTGTTATACGTATTCGCGCCATGCCTATCCGAAGGGTTTCTGCCATTTACTGCCCTGAGGCCAATCAACATTAAGGGCACTGAGTTGGAGTGGCATCTGTGTCCATCTTTTAACTCTGGTAGGTCTAGGGAGGGGACAACCCAGTTAAGGTCTTCATCCTCAGAACCTGTTAGATCTTCTTTGCAGAGAGGCTCGAAAGTGCTATTAAAGTCATCTGCTACTATTAATCTTGAGTGAGATGAACATCTAGCTAGGCTTCATTCCAATTGAGTGAGTGTGGGTGAAGATCTACCCCCTTTGGTCCCCCTCACATAGACATTGAACAAATCAATAGGATCTCCCCCCAATGGGTCCCTTGATACTCATCCCTAGGATATCTGGACTAGAGCTTGAATGGAGGGTAATCTAGCATCCCAAAGCAATACCCACCCAGATGATCAACCCCCCTGACGTGCACCCTTTCCCTATTGTGGTTGCAGGTGAACAGTAAATAAAGGGCCCAGACTCCAGGTCTCCTGCAAAATGCAAATGTTGTACACAATTAGATCATTCCAGTGAGGAAGTGACATTTTGCTATTTAGCACAGCCACATTCCAAGATATTATCCTAAGCTTTCTGTGTGAGTCAAGACTAAGGGAGGATACAGCCTTTGGGTTAGAAGGGCAATGATTGGTGAGGGCATGCGTTGGTACTTGGGAACTGTGGCTCGTGTAGGAGTCCAACCCCCTAAGATTGGTAGGGGTGCTCCTCGCATCTACTTCTAGCAGTAGTCCATCCTCCCTTGGATAAGACAACTTCTGTAGGGCCTCAGCGCTTGGGCAGTTATCTTCGTGGGTGGAGGGAATAGAGCAAGGCCTGGGATACTGGTGATCTTCCTTCGGGAGTCAATCATTAGATTCGAAGTAGAAACCTCTAGGTATTCCACCCAGGGGTAGGAGTGAAATGGACTTACTCTGATCGTGGGGTATAGAGCGCTTGAACTGGATTGAGGAGACGTCAGTGGAGCAGTTTCAGTATGCGAGGGCAAGGAGATTTTCAGCCAAATCTATCCCTTTAAATGTGAGTTTGATACAATCAAAAGGCTGAGCGGGGAAGTGCATCTATGAGCAATCGTGATGTCATCACGAATCACTTAGCGGCAACCCCTGACGTGATGGATCCAGTGGGTCGCTTTGTTGATCAAGGAGTCTTCCCCCTCGTATCCCATTCTTATACCAAGTTTAGTAACATTAACCATAAAGATTTTCTGGGTCGATGACATGCATAGAAAGGCTGGTTGTGATAGTTGGTTCCTGCCATGGTATAACAGTGATTGCCCCTAGCGCAGATTGATGTTACTGATGCCAGTGGAATGAAGGGAACCATGCACAACCGTTGAATTAAGGTGATAGTTGGATCGATTGACAGTGGGTTCAGGTTGTGCTTGAGTGCAAGGATGGCAACGGGGTGTTGCTGGGGGGACCCATAGTGGAGAGTGTCCCTTTGGTATATAATTGGCTGATGAGGCCTGGGATGGTTATGAGTAGATTGAATGTCTGCTCCCAACGTGGGATGACAAGCAGTGGGGGAGGTGAGCCATTCTGCAGTAGTGATTTAACTAGTAGTAAGACCATCAATCATTGATCTCATTATCCTTACTTCAGCCCTGAGATCGTTAATGAGCTGATGAGTGCTCGGGTTCTGGGGGCGGAATTTGGTGCAGGTGAAGCCGCTTCGGAAATCTCAAGAAGCTGCTGGGGGGTGTCTTCCTTAAGGTCATTATGCAGGTTTAGTAGGGGAGTGAACCTGTTAGCATATACAATAATGGGTTCTGATTGTAATGTTGTGCTGCAAGGGGGGTTAGGGGAATTGACAGGGAGAGTAAGCCCTCACAGTGTGGGATATGACCCCCTGATTGTTTGAAGGGGTCCCCTTGGAAAGTGTTTTTTTAAACATGGCTGGGATGGCTGGTAAGCCGCTGAGGCTAATGGTTCTGGGGAGTATTGCCCAATAGGGGTGTGTAAAGAGGTGGCTGGTTCAACGTCTAAAATGCCTTCGCATACGCTTAACAGGCTATCAATGCGATCTAAGACGCAATTGCTGCCTGGGTGTTTAAGGTATTTCCTGACCTTTTTCCCCTTCCCAGCTTGCCTGCCACCAGTACCCTCCATAGTTGTTCGCTTCCCCATCTCTCGGATCTCAGGGGACACAGCCCAAGGTGGGTGGAAGCCAACAGCGGTCTAGACCTTTGCAGCGCAAAATAACAGAGCGCTAAAACAGAGCGACAATGGTGAAAGTGCCCAACCCAGGAGATAGTCTGAATAGTCAGAGGACTATGATCCAGCTCACGACGTAGTAGGTAATTAGAACAGGGCAAGAGGAAATGCTCTCCAGAGGACACAAAATAGAGAATGCCTAGGTGAGTCTCCCCCCACAACAAATACAGGATCCCAAGGAAGATGGTGTGAACAAATTGCTAGGTTAAGCAAAGCGGAGCCCAGAATCTTAAAAGGTAACAGACAGCTAGTGTTGATGGTCAGTGACGATGTCATATAATGAGTTAATAACAATGCCAACTTGCTGGTTGCCAAGATAATGCAAACCCAAACCTTAGCCAGGACTGACTGATGAGGAAAAAAGAAGAAAGACACAGTACCTCAAATGGCAGCGGTAAGCCTGTAAGAGTCTGCGGGGGCCAGGTGTAAGGGGGTGGCCCTGCCCTGCCTCTTCCTGGCAATAACGGGCAAGGAAAGGCCCGCCTTGCACGGATCCCACGCTGCAGGTGACAGAAGGCACTGAAAAGCATGTCGGCGGCTCCTCCCTCCTGGGAGTGAAGACTTCTGGGACCTGTTGGCCCCCAACAGTAAAGCAAGGATTGCGGCCCTGCCCTGCCTCTTCCTGGCAATGACGGGCAAGGAAAGGCCCGCCTCGCGCGGATCCCACGCTGCGGGTGACAGAAGGTGTTTAAAAGCGCATCGGCAGCCCCTCCCTCCTGGTGGCGAAGACTTTTGGGGCCTGTAGTCCCTGAAATACAGTGGAGCAAGGGTTGCGGTGGCGGCAGAGGCAGCGTCTCGCGCCGCGGGTGACAGAAGGCGCTTAAAAGTGCATTGGCGGCCCCTCTCTCCTGGGAGTGAAGACTTCTGGGGCCTGTAGTCCCCCAACAGTGGAGAAAGGGTTGCAGTGGCAGCACAAATGACATTATGCGGTTTAATGCAGCACATTTTGTGATTGTATTACTTCATTATTTTCTCAGTTGCACACATCAGCATTGTCCAGGCAAACATTTCACTTCATTGATATCAGTTCCACATACAAAAAAAGCTATAATTAACTGAAAGGTGACATGTCAACCTTTGCGAAGGACCTTCCGCTGCCTCAACAGCATGTATTGTAATGCTGTTAGTAACTTTTGATCTGTTTTAGCTGGAAAAAAAATATTTTGTTTAAACCTGCTTATTATCCAGTGGCCCTGCATACAGGGAGTGTGAAAGAATGACTGTACGACATCAATGTGTTTCTAATACGCAAAAAAATGTAAATACCTATAAATGGACTGTATAACTATTTCAACATATATCAGATTTTATGAAAGCACAAATGAAGCACATTTTGTTTTGTGATTCTGAAGTGTGACAGAAACAAAGATGTTAATAGAATAGAAACAAATCACTGTAATGCACACATGATAAATATTGTATTGCATCGTATTGTATCTGACTGCCCAATAATCATTTAAAGCCTGTTTGGAAGCAGTAATGAACTGGATGTGGATCAATAACCTGCAGTGTAATTTCTGATTACACAGAAATCCTTGTGTTTGGTCCCGCTCCCTCCTTTTGGTGGGGGAATGGCTGGCCAGAGGTGCTGCCTCCGCCTCCTCCACCTGCAGCATTGGCCAGGAATTTGGAAGCCAAGTTTGACCAAGGACTCTCCTTTCATCCCCAGGTGCTGGCTGTTGTTTTGCATTAATGAGGCCTTTAAAGAAATGTATTTTTCTATTACCTCTTGAGTCCCAGATAATGGTGACCCATGCTTAAATTACTTCTAGCCTGGGCTCTGCTAATGCACTCTATAGGGGCTTGCTGGCTTGCCTCGTTAAGCACTTGGAAGTGGTTCAGAATGCAGCTGCACGTCTTTTACTCAATTTACCTCACTGGGCAACCATTTCTGCCTGACTAATGAGGTCGCATTGGTTACTAATTAAAAAAAATAATACTGTTTAAATGTTCGGTCCTGGTTCACCGAGCCTTTTGTGAGTCAGGCCCTCAGTACCTGTTGTGCGATGGAACAACGCATGCCTCAACAACGCAAGCCTGAACCACGTGGTCCCAACCACAGCCGCGTCTTTACCATACATGCTTTTACCATGCATGCTTTTCACCATGCAAATTTGTGGTAACGTTATGGTTCGTAAAGGGTTTGTGTGGTAAATATCACACCCCTGGCCCTCTGCCCTGAGCCCTAAAATTCGGCCCTCCTGCGGTGTACTGTACCCAGTGCAAAAAGAACAATTTATGGACAGATTGGAGAACCCAGACCAGCCCTATAAAAACTGATACTTGTATAGCGCACTACTCACCCGCAAGGGTCTCAAGGCGCATGTACGAATACTTCTGTGGAACCCATCCTGGCTTTCCCTGTGAGGCGTCCACTCCTGGGCACCCCCAAGGTGGAGGCCAGGCATCCTTAGCATTGTGGGGGCCGTTGTGGAGATTAAGCAAGCTATTGCCCAGAGTTGCAGAGTGGGACTCCATGATTGGAATAGGCACCGAGGCGAGAATTATCAGGTCCGTGGAAATTTGAGCCCAAGACCCGCCGAGGCGGGGAATTGAACCCTGGTCCCGGGCTAGACCTCTGCATCAGGGTCTGCCGCTCTAACCATTGAGCCGACCCCTATCCTGAGCCTTTAAATCAGACCCCTTACCCCAAAATACTGCTCTGACCCCTGCACTCCCCACTCTAAGCCATTAAAACGGCCCCTTTGCCCTGAAAATTGCCCCTTTCACGCCCATCCATGGCCCTAAAAACTGCCTCCTAGGCCTGAAAACTGACCCTGCCCTGAGTCATAAAACCAGCCATAAACCCACCCCCTAAAATGTACCCCTACTTCTCCCCCATCCCCAGCCCAACCTACCCAGCCACGTCCCGGTCTGGCCTTCCTGCTGCATGCCTTTAGGTTCTTCTCCCATCCGCTGAGAGAGCTAGAACGCCGACTGCCTTAACTGCGCTTTTGCATGGTTAAGGCAAGCATTCTTCAGCTTGCGGGGAAACGGCACGCGTGCTTAAGGCCACGCTGTTAAGGCCATTTCCCCTCAGTGCTTAATTGACAGTGTTAGTCCTTCTCGTCCAACGAGGCACATCTGACATCAGTCCCCTGAATCAAACACTCTAGGTGAGGTGGTTATTCTTTCTCCTTTCTGGCCTCTCGAGCCTGGATTCAGCTTTCATTTAAACTTTGTGACATTCAGAATGGAACACAGGTTTGGAATACAAAACAAAAACTTTCTGTTTACTGCAATATAGGCACCATTAATGTGGTATGTTACCCTTGTTCGAATAGCCAGGATACTCTTCGGTGTAGCCACACGATTCAGAATGTAATTTTTATTTTTAATTCATTCATTATTATACTGCAGCATTTGTATAGTGCGTACTACTCTGATGTGTGGCACTAAAGCACTTAGGTACCTGGGCAGCAAGCTATGCCATATAAGATTGGAAGGGTGATGTCTTTGTTTTGTGATCTTATGTGGGAAGTGTTTTCATGTTGTGTTTGATGACCACTGAGGTGCGGTTATCATTTTATGGGAGCAATGAGAGCAGTGTGGTTGATGATGAGAGGAGAGAGACGTGTAATTTATTATTTTTCAGAATGCTGGCAGCTTTGATGAGCTCTGCAGGTCACTTTATGGTATTTCTTATGATTGCAGTCTGCTTAGCTAGTTACTGCAATAGGTTGTACAATCATAAATGCTGTGTGTACTTTTGCACCTGATCTGTCATGGTTGAGGGAGAGGGACGTCAAAAGATCTGCTGTGATATGCATTGTTAATATCATCCCATATCAGAGTGTCCTTGTTAGGTGTAAAGAAGCAGCCATAGTGTACAGATATTTTGGGCCTCCAGTCATGGACTAAATTAAGTACGTGCTGTGCTTAAAGAGAACAGACAGGGTCAATATGAGATAACATTTGAGACCGAATACTCCAAAGTAACACTAATCAAGTTTACTGCGACTTAACAATGCAGTCAGAGTATTTCCAGTTTTGTTCAGAGATTGGTATGTTTCGCAGTCATTTATTGACTATATGTAAATAGTGCTCGACTATGTGAACAAGGCTGCGATAGCTGGCAAAACACGTTATGGCAGAGATTTAAAAATAAATTTGAACATTTGTATTTAACTCCAGCATGTAAGCAGCCATTGCTGGGCACAGAGTAGGAGAGCTGTGAAATTATAGGGAGTGAACGTTTTACATGACGACGTCACCTCTGATCAAGAGCCTAGCAGCAGTCAGCTACACACAGTGGGACAGAATATGTATATATTACATTTCAGGCGTGGTCGGTGCAGGTAAGAGCGGTGGGGCCGGGTTGATGGGGGGATTCGACAGACGACCATGAAGGAAAATTGAGTAAAAGCACTCCAGCTCCAGGGGTTTCTCATGAAGTTCATTTATTCACCTAGTGGCAGTAAAAGCCTGAAAGTGAACTGCAACTTTCACATGCAATGGCACCCACCCCGTCCTGGTCTGCGACCACAAGAGGCTTAACTAGTGTGTATGTGTGTATATGTATATATTGTAGTGTGGTCCAATATTGCCATCTAGGGGTTATGGGGACCTCATTTTGGCAATGGGGTTGGTGAATGAAACCAGAATCCCAGAGATGGACCATATTACATATTGTACATTACTGTATATATATATATATATATATGTGTGTGTATATATATATATATATATATATATATATATATATATATATTTATTTTTCAATACTAATTATTTATTTTGTGGTATCTATATTTGAATATTATGTTTTTTTGGTGCAGCTAACAATGGCCACTGATCAGAATTAGCCACTGATAAGACTTAGAATGACTAGGTTTTGTTTACGTCTCATGAATTAACTATTAATAAAGCAGTGGACAATCGTGCGGGGCAGTGGATTTTCAGGATACTGTGGCTGCAATGTTTACTGTGTGAATATGGATTTCAACTTTTTGTCACATAATTTGCATATTCTATAATTTTCCCAAGAAAATCTTTCGGTCTTAAGTGAATGAAAGTAAAACTGTCAGAGAATGTGCCACATAACTTGTCCTTTTTGCAGCATAATTTAGATAATCTTGCTGCATAACTTCTTTCATGCTGCATAATCATAATAGCCCCGATGGTGGTAAATCTCCACAGGTTAAAGTAAAAGCTATTGGTTCGAGGCATGTGAGCTGTAGATCACATGCTTTGCATACTCCTGCCATCTAGTGTTGGGTTCGGATGTTTGCAAGTTGTTTTTCTTCGAAGAAGTCGTTTTCAGTCACTTGGTAGGTGACTCCTCCTTGCGGTGATAGTGCGCATGGGCTTCGACACTATTGTTAAATAGTTTTTTTCCGCCATCAGGTTCGGACGTGAATTGAGGCACTCCGGTTCAACACCGTTTCTCAGGTTCCCCTTGGTGTGCAATACACTCTCCCTCAATGGTATTGTTTTCAATCGCATATTTCCATTCTCCGCATATCGTATTCCCTAAAAATCCCTCTTTTGATCAGTATAGGAGATGGAACGGACTCCATTTAAATTCTACCCTCGGTGCTACGCAAAACTCCAGTATACCGACTCACACGAAGTGTGCAACCTGTGCTTGTCACCAGAGCACATAGGACAGGACTGCGACACTTGTAAGGCTGTCCGATTGAAGAAGACACTTTGCGATTGTCTGGCTCGACGTCGCAACCTGCAGAGCCAACACACTGGTTTCATTCCAGTCCTCTTCGTATAAGATTCGGAACAAGAGACCGCAGATGCCATGGGAGCCGAGGAAGAACAGGAGCCTATCTCTGTCTCCAAATATGGCTCCGATGGGGACGAAGACATCCCGGAAGGACAGTGTACCGTGAGTACTGATCCTTCCTTGCCCCAAAGTCCACCTAAGACTAAGAAGAAGGCTCCAGTCTAACCTCCGCCTGAGGGCCACGGTCTGCACCGAGAACATGTTTCCAATGCCCCACCCTCCGGCTTGGCACCGAAACACACCCCACAGTCTTCCGGCTCCGAACTGAATCGCTCTAAATCCGGCACCGAGCCCAAACCTTCGGGATCTAAGTCAAAGTCAGGCTCAGTCTATCCCCCTTCAACGCCGAAAACATCTTCGAATCTGAAGTCCTCTGCATCCAAAACACCGGCAACTAAACCTTTGGCACCGCAACAGACCGACGCGCCGATTCCAGCAAAGGAGCTCTGTTTCGATGTTCCACCCTCAAAACCGGATCGAAACAGAGAGAACTCTGCATTCATCCATCAACTGGACATATTACCACCAAAGTGACACTAAAACGTAAACCAGAGATGAAAGAAGTTTACCACATCCCTTTAAAAAGGAAGATTGTGGGTAGTAACCCTTCTCCTCCTCCATCTCCTCCTTCTCCTGAGTCTCAACCATTACTAATTTCACCTGCTGACTCACCACCACCACATACACCTGATGATCAGGATGATGGGGCTGGGGACAATGACCCAAGTCCTACAGACCCCTGTGTAGTAATTTAACAGCGGTTAGGTTAAGCATTAGCAGAAGACATCTTGTATTTAGAGACTATCTTGTCCATTTTGCGGAATCCATTTTGTATTTCTGGCAGCCATTTTGTTTGCCATGTGCTCGCCGTGTGCTCTGTCCTACCTCCCTGTTAACTGCTCTTGAAATCTGCCTAGAGACGAGATATATTTAGCCTCTTCTGCTTCGTACATGCTCAGTTGAGGTTACAGCTGTCCTCAACTTGTAACTGTCAGGATGTGTCCACCAGAATTAGCTAAATGTTAGCTCCTCCCACTTGTTGCTTGTACACTTTCTGTATGACCTTACATGTACTTACAACCAGCATTCTGTACTTGTACCGCCTTAATTTGAGCCCTTGTGTGGGTATAAAAGGACCAAGCTCCTTCCATTCAGTGTGCTACTTCATGCATTACCGAAGGGTGCTGTGTGAATGTAGTTCCAACTCATGAGGTTTAATAAACTCTGTCTTTTCTATTCCAGTTTCTGTGCCAACTTCTTCCTATTGCTCTGAGGACTCTGTGCAGAGAAGGGAGAACCCCTAGCACTGGTAGGCCTTGCTGAGGCTCACCACCACACCTGGAGAGATTATGACACTAATTCTCCCATAGGAAACAATCCTGATCTGTACCCCACTAAGCCTTCTCCACAGACGACAGTGTATTAATATTAAGCAGAGCTTCTAATTACCATTAGGTCCAGTTACATAAGGAATCTCTTGAAGAAGATTTGCGTTTCGAAACTCTTACCAGTTCCCAAAAATCCTCGCACACACTTCCAATGCTCAAGGGTATACTTAGACATGTAGATTACATTTTCAATGATCCTGTGCGGGCACGTATCCTCACCCCCAGGGCAGACAAAGATATAAATCTGCACCATCAGACCCAGCCTACATCACGGGGCAGTTACCATTAGATTCTCTAGTTGTGTCTAATGCACGTAAGAGGGCCAATTCCCAAATGTCAGGGGATGCTCCACCCCAGACAAAGAGTCTAAGTTAATAGATGCCTCAGGAAAAAGAATAGCCTCCCAAGCTGCAAACTTTCGGCGCATTTCCAATACTCGGGGACAACTCATCTCGAATGATTTCATCAGCTTGCGCGTTAGGTGCTGCTGACACTGCGGCTAGAGTTGTTAACACCAGCGTTCTCTTAAGGAGGCAGGCCTGGCTACGCATTTCTGGGTTCAAACCAGAGGTTCAGGCTTCCATTCTGAACACACCACTTGACAAACAGCACCTCTTTGGCCCTGTATTAGTCTCATCATTAGAAAACATGAAATCTATGGGAGTCCTTCAGTCACCCTCACCCCGTGGTTCCTGTTGGCGCTCCTTATATCGCGGAGGGTACAAAAACACCTCCTCAGACACTGCCTCAACAGCCTACAAAGCCAACTGTCAACCCTCTGCCTCTAAGGGTTTCTACAGAGGGGGTTACAGAGGCAACAATGGCAAGGGTAGAGGTAGAGGCTCGAACACATGTGCCTCCCCCTCCAATATCAAACAGTGACTTAACTACACTCCCCCTGACCATTCAACACATGCGGGGAGCGTCTTTCAAAATTCCTACCCGTCTGGCAGTCAACTACAGACAAATGGGTACTGGAAATTATCCGTTTTGGTTATTGCCTGGAGTTAACCAACAATCCTCCAAACATTCCTCCACATACACACAAACTGTCACCAGACCACTTACACCTCCTCAAACAAGAGGTTCAGTCTCCTTTTAAAAGGAACTATAGAGCCAGTACCACTACAATATCACGGGTCGGGCGTATACTCCTACTTTCTCATACCCAAAAAGGACGGTTCTCTGAGACCTATCTTGAACCTCAGAGAAATAAATCTTTACATACAGGCAGGCCATTTTCACATGGTAACACTTCAACAAGTGCTCCCACACCTACAACAGGGCGACTTTCAGTCTACCCTAGACTTAAAGCACTCGTATTTTCATATTCCAATACATCCTACTCATTGCAGATTTCTCAGATTTGTGATAGCGGGCCATCACTACCAGTTCAAAGTACTCCTATTCGGAGTCACCACTGCTCCCAGAGTCTTTACAAAGTGTCTGGCAGTAATCGCTGGTCACCTAGGAAGACAACACATTCATGTTTTCCCCTACTTGGACGACTGGCTCATCAAAGCCAGTACGTACCCAAGGTGTTTCCAACACACTCACAGGACACTGCAGTTACTGCGCCAACTAGGGTTCACAGTCAATGTGTTGAAATTGCATCTTCAACCTTCCAACACTCAAAACTATCTCAGAGCCACTTTAGATACTCACAGGACTCTGGCCTTTCCCAGCCCAGCCAGAATTTGCAATATTCAGACTCTAGTTTGCCAGTTTCAATCCACTCACTCGCTACCAGCTCGAGTGTATTTGCAGCTGCTCGGAATGATGGTGTCTTGCATCATGATTGTTCTCCATGCAAGACTCCACATGCGTCCCTTTAAGGAAGGCTTAGCAAGTAAATGGAACCAATCACAGGGTTGTTTAACCGATCTAGTGTTGGTAACAGGCCGTAATATTCGCTCTCTGCAGTGGTGGAACCCACAAAATTTCTCAAAAGAACATGGACCGGGTTCCACAGACCATGCTAACAGCAGATGTGTCCCGCACTGGTTGGGGGGCTCATCTTCAACATCACACAGTACAAGGTCTGTGGAGTCAACACCAAACAACTTTCCACATAAACCATCTAGAGCTGCTAGCAATATTTCTAGCACTCAAAGTGTTTCAGATTCACCTGATTGGCAAAGATGTCCTAGTTCGTACTGACAACATGACTGCTATGTATGAAATACAGAAACAGGGGTGGGGAGTTGGGGGGGGGTCACTCTCCAACTGTCACAATTGGCCCAACACATTTGGAAGTGGGCCATTCACCACAAAAATCTATCTCCTAGCAGAATACCTCCCAGGAGTGAACAATCAAATCGCCGATCTTCTCAGCAAACGTAGACTGCAAATCCACACATGGAAACTTCACCCTTAAGTTCTCCTCCCATACTTTCAACATTAGGGAGTCTCTCAAATAGATCTTTTCGCCACACACAAAACGGAAAATGCCCAAACTTCGCCTCCAGGTACCCACACCTGCTCTCCAAGGCCAGTGCACTATGGATGAACTGGTCAGATATATTTGCCTACGCTTTTCTGCCTCTCCCACTCATTCTATTAGTGGTTCGGAAACTCAGGCAAACACCCCTTGCAATGATCCTAATAGCTCCCACTTGAGCCTGTCAACCATGTTTCACAACCCTGTTGGAGCTGTCAGTAGTTCCACATCAAAAGCTGCACGTCACATCCAGTCTCCTCCCACAGAGCCATGAAGAAATCAGACACCCAGATCCCGAACAACAGAACCTTGCGATCTGGCTCCTAAAAATCATAGTTTGGTTATCTAAATCTCCCACCAGACTGTATGAACATCATCAAAGAAGCTAGAAGAGCCTGTTATGCAGCTAAATGGAAACGTTTTGGTATTTATTGCAATAATAACATCAATTATCTTCATGTTTCAATACAAAATATAATTTATTTGTTGCACTTGCAGCAGTCAGAATTATCTTACACTTCTATTCAACTACATCTCGTGCCAATAGCTGCATATCTACAAAATAGGCAACATGTATCTCTTTTTAAAGTGCCCGTAATCAAAGCTTTCATGGAAGGACTTAAGAGTTATCCCAACAAGACTTCCACCTGCTCCAGTGTGGAATCTTAACATATTCCTCACACGATTATTGGGTCCACCTTTTGAACCTATGCATAAATGTGGACTATTGTTGCTCTCCTGGAAAATCACTTTCCTCATTGCAATCACTTCACTGAGGAAAGTGGGTGAAATACAGGCACTAACTAACTAACCATAGAATAATCTTTTTTCCAACTTCAGAGACCAAGTGGTTCTTCGTACTAATCCTAAATTTCTACCAAAGGTATTTTCTGCATTTCACATCAGTCTGTTAAGTTACCGATATTCTCTCCTCAACCAGATTCAGTGGCAGAACAAGCTCTACACACCCTAGATGTTCGAAGAGCCCTTTTGTATTACATAGAAAGAACACAATCATTTTGTAAAACTAAACAACTTTTTGTTGCTTTTGCTCCAACTCACAAGGGCAAACCCATATCCAAGTCCGGTATTTCCAAGATGGATCGTGAAATACATTCAAACATATTATGCAAAAGCAAAGAGAACATTAACAGTACCCCCTAGAGCGCATTCCACTCGCAAAATAGGGGCTACTATGGCTTTCCTAGGACACATCCACATAGTTGACATTTGTAAAGATGCAACATGGTCTACACCGCACACATTAACCAAGAACTTCTGTGTAAATTTGTTAATAAGACAACAAGCTAATTTGGGCCAGGCAGTACTTGGAACACTCTTTCAGACAACTCCAACTGCTACAGGTTAGCCACTGCTTTGGGAGAATACTACTGTATAATCTATGCAAAGCATGTGATCTCCAGCTCACATGCCTCGAACGGATAATGTTACTTACCAAGTAAGCATCTGTCTTGGCATGTAGAGCTGTAGATTCATATACACCCACCGCCTCCCCGGGTCCCTATGGCAGTTCTCTATCTTACTATGCATACATACCCATGGCCATCTCTATTCTTTAATCACTAACTCCATTCTCATGGAGTCCCAGATCATAATAAATAAACTTGAACGTGAAAAACACCTGAACTCCATTCTCACCCTCTGCGAGAAAACAATCTAAAAATGGAGTCGATGCCCATGTGCACTATCACAGAAAGGAGGAGTAACCTACCTCGTCACAGGAAAGACTTCTTTGAGGAAAAATAACTTGCAAATATCTGGACCCCAATACTAGATGGCAGGAGTATGCAAAGCATGTGACTATACAGCTCTACATGCCAAGAACAGATGCTTCCTGGGTAAGTCCCATTATCCTTTTGATTATGAAACCTAAGTTTCATAGCAAACTATGAAATATTTTCTATATTTCATGGTTCTCTGTGAAATATGGGTCCTTATAACACTGCATCTTGTGAAATAAAAGCATCCTAACATGTAAGGGTCTAGCTTGTCCCTAAAAGCCACGGCACCAGCTGAGCCATCAAAAATATTTGGCATGTTCCTTTCTTTAACATTTAGATGTGTTTCACTGTAGTACATGAAATTGATGAACTTGGAATAATAAATTAACTGCACCCCCTCTCCGTCCACCCTGATAACGATGCACCAGTGAACAAAGAGGTTAGTCGGTTACCATGTACCCCTATAAGTGGCCTCTATGGTTCTTATAGATGAAACAATAGTCTATTAAACCATATGCAGGTGAGTTTTTTGTACATACTGAGTGCATGCTGAAATGAAGTATTTCAAGGTGATCTCAAGTGTGATTGTCAAGTAAAAGGAGGTACAGTAAGAAAAGTAGCTTAGGATCACAGAGTTTGGTCAAGTGGAGAAGCCTTGATTGATCCCAGATTTCCTGATTATGCATATTACATTGTGTTAAGCAATGCATTCATCACAATTGACATGAGAAGTCTTTATGGAAAAAAGAACAAAGTTTAGGGAAGGCAGGATGCCTTTTTTATGTCTATATCATTGAATGTTCCTGACCTACATACTTCAGAAGAGCCTCCCACTTACCAGCAAAACAAAGATATCTGGGAGCTCCCACGGAGCTGCAGGTTTTCAGTGAGTGTAGTGCAGCCAGAGCTCCCCTACAGATTTTCTCCACAGCTCGCCCACACCAGACTGTGCGTTGAGCTGTTTTTGATTACCACCAAGATTGCGGAGGCAGCTGTTTAGGTGGGCTAGGCGGTGAATTGAAAGTGCCATTGAGCTTGGGAGAGTGACTTAATACTATTAATTTTTCAAATCGTACAGTAACACAAACTTTGAAAATTCACCAGCATAACATCCCCGTAAGAACTCTCCACAGCATCTGGACAATCAGCACATTTACCCGCCTCGGGGTAGCCAGAAATGGCAAAGGAGGGCTCTGGTAAGCCCTTGTTCTCCAGGACGGAGAGGTGTTGAGTTAGATTGGGGAATGAGAGATATGTAAATGAGCTTGGAGAAGGAGGTGAGAGCCACATGAAAGCTTGGCTAGCTTTCAGTTCGAGGGCCCGAGAGGACATGGGGCCAAGCCAGTCAGGCATCTGGCTCGAACCAGACTAAAGCCTTTCAGTAAATTCATATTTAATGCCGAGCATCAGTTTACCTTTTTCATCATTTATTCTCATCTACTACTGCAGTGCTCTGCATTGCATGCTCAGGTATTGTGCTGCAATGAAAGAAACTAATGCAAAAACAACAGTTGATGGACAGAATGCAGAACAATGTCATACATTCACCCCAGTACAGAGATCTGGGCCTAAATCAATCGTATTTTTTGCACTCCACACCACCCCAGTTCAGACATGGCCATATGCAAATCAGCCTTGACCCTGTGCCTCATGGGAACAGTCCAGCCCGAACTGCCAAGCCATGTCTTCCCTGGACCAGAATCAAGCATCCTAGGACCGGTTTCTGGCTATCAGCCAGGATAGCTTGACTCCAGTGGTGTGGAGACCACGGGACTCACGTCTGAGCATACCCTTCCCACTCGGGGTGACAAATGCAAAAACAACAGTTGATGGACAGAATGCAGAACAATGTCATACATTCACCCAAGTACAGAGATCTGGGCCTAAATCCATCGTTTTTTTGGCACTCCACACCACCCCAGTTCAGACATGGCCATATGCAAATCAGCCTTGACTCTGTGCCTCATGGGAACAGTCCAGCCTGAACTGCCAAGCCATGTCTTCCCTGGACCGAAATCAAGCATCCTAGGACCAGTTTCTGGCTATCAGTTGTCATAAGCCAGGAAAAGTAACAGCACTTCGCATTGCAGCACATGATAAAATAAAATGTAGTTGTGAACAGGATGCATGGGTAAAATGTAAGACAGAGACGATAAAAAGGTGGGCTTTTAGGTGATGCCTGAATGATAGGAGCAAAGGTCTGGTCCTTAAATGATCAGGCAAAGAGTTCTTAAAAGTAGTTGCTGCTTCCTTGCTGGAGGAGATACACTCTTAGATTCCCCCAGACCTCCACAGAGGTAGCGTGCCTGGTGCTCAGCACACAGTGCACCTGCTGCTGTCTCCTTGGGCTCTCCTCTTCACACTCACATACACCTTTGGGTGAAGGCTGACTTACATTTTCGTCCCACGAGTTTCATGCAAAGTTCGGTACAAGTAGCAATCTTTGCCAGTTCCCTATCCGCATAGACAATCTCGTCAGCACACATGTGAAATGAGCAACCCATTACCGGATCAGGGATGCCAGGGTTCCCTCACAATGTTAAACAAGCATTGGCAATGCTAGTAGGTCTGAACTCACAAGGCACATTGCACTCCTGTCAGACACTCACCATGCACTTACACAGGCACAACCATCAATCACACAAGTATACAATTTGTCTACACTCGCACAAGGACTACTCACTGACCTCCTACAGACACGCCTCTTCCTCTACATCACATACCACACACCTCGCCTGGGACTCCTACTCTATGCTCACAGTACACACTGACAGTCTACAATCAGGCACTTTACTTACCCTACACCCACAGAGGCACACTGCTCATCCTCACTAACACAGGCGCATCCTTCGCTCACAGAGTTGCACCCTGCAACCCTGTACACAGGTACACTATTCACTGTATGTTACACCAGCCACAATTCACTGTACTTTTATGCAGCTCCTCATGCACTCACACGGGCACCTGCAGCATTCTGCATACCTGTATGACATCCACTCAGCCTGCAGTCAAACAGACACTCCCCTTAGGCCGCACTCATACAGGCACTCCCATTACTATGCACCAACACCCTGCACTCTAGCACATCACAGAGGCACACTATCTACCAACCTCTGAGAGACAATCTCCCTTTCATAGAACAAATCATGGAAATCATCTCAACAAACGTGTGTGTCATGGCACCAAGATCTTTCTTGGAGACTTAAACCTCCACTGGAATGACAAGAATGACTCATCAGGCAATAGCCTCAAATCCTTCTAAGCAGACCTCAACCTCACTCAAATATGTGATAGTCCTACTCACATGAAGGGAGCTACCTTAGATCATTGGTAAGATCAACTCCATTCATCTGAAATCTATCGCCCCTGTGACTGGACGGACAACCATTGCATCTTCTTCCTCGTCACAGAATCGGTGAGAACCAATGAAGCTCAGCTAAAGAAACCCAGAGACTGACAAAGAAGTCTGAGAAACATTAACTTATATGACCTGACTTCTTCCCTCAGTGATAACACCCTGCCCCCTCCTGTGGACATGTCTGATGTCCGCGACCTCACAGACAACTATGATCACTCCATAACTAACATCTTAAGCTCTCCAAACCTTGGTATAATAGCAGTCTAAATACGGAAAGAAGAAATCTGAGACTGAAGGAATGATTGTGCAGATCCTCTCCCTTAACAATCTCTCTCAGCTGGGAAACATCCTTAACAACGATAATTGTATAACGACTTACCTGAACAACGAAGCCGGAACCACGATTTTCTTAAACCACGACTTTCATTAAGCACGACTTCCCTGAACCACGAGTCTCTCCACTACACTCCTCAGAATTAAGGGAACATTAGGGGGGGGGGTGGGGGGGTCCCCCCCCCCCAAAAAAAGGAGAAAAAAAATAAAAGCTAATGGTATGCGTAGTAAAACAAAAAAAAGTAGATTTAGATCCGTTTATTTTTTACGAGTGGTTCACTCAAGAAGAATTGTAATTACAATTGTGCCATCTACTGGCAAAACACGAGATGTAAAATTTCGTGGTTTAGGAAAGTCGTGTTAAAAAAAGGTAGTGGTTGAGAAAATCTCGTGGTTAGGCTTTCGAGGTTAAGGAAGCCGTGGTTTAGGAAGTCGTTGTTTAGACATACAACCCTCTCAGCTGATATCTCTGAGAAATATTTATAACAAACGCATCAGATGCTCTAAAGCTAGTTACTTCAGAAAACAACTAGAGCAAGCCAAAAACTGACCGAAAACATTGTTTGAACTCATCAAGTTTCAAATAAAACAGCCAACCTAACCCTCCCTCAATGGAACTCTGTTTGCAGCTTAATTGTGAGGAATTTGCCACCACCTTCAGTGAAAAGACTACAAAGATCGATTTGGAACTAAGGTCAGCTTTAGAGAATCTACTTATCACCTATCCACCCTCCGAGTCTGGAGTGCTCCCACCTGTACTCCCCCCCCCCCCCCCCCCCCCAACCTATGCCTCCTGGGGCCTATTCAAAACTGTGGACAAAAGCACTGTTCGCAAAAGTCTGCTCTTGCTGCACTGATACCATCCAACCATTTCAGTGATCTCTTACCATCAAACGTCTTCTATGAGATCAGATCATCCATAGTCCCTCTTTGGATGAAGATAGTTAATGCCTCTCTACTTCAAGGCTCGATTCAGATTTGCCAGAAGTCTGGGCAGGTCACCCCTCTCCTTAAAAAAAACGACTGCAGATCACACTAACCTTCACAATATTCGTCGAATTTCAAACATTCCTACTCTGGCAAAGCTCCTCGAGAAATATGTCCACACCCAGCTATGTAGCCACATAGAACAATTCTGACTGCTAGGCCACTTCCAATCCAGCTTCCATCTGGGACATAACACGGAATCCCCTCTCACTCCCATTGTTTATGATGTGCTACGAATGCTGTACCAAAATGAATTGTGCCTTTTGATCCTCCTCGACTTATCATCAGCTTTTGTTACAGTCAAATATGACACCCTTATTGACCTACTGGAACATAGGATGGGGCAATCGGGGACTATGCTAAACTGCTTCACCTCATTCCTGCACAACAAAACCCAAACCCTCAAGGTGAATCAGTCTTTGTCTAACCCCTCACCGCTCACTCTGGGGTGCCACAGGGGTCCACACTCTTACCCACTCTCTTCAACCTTTTCATGGAGCCTCTAACAGAAATTCTGAAACTGTCCAACATCCACTATCACATGTATGCCAATGACACTCAACTCTACCTGAAAGTCTTCTCTCCAGAGGATATCCGGTCCCTCAACTCAGCACTTCAGAAAACATAAAGTTGGCTGACACTTAATCACCTGAAATGAAATGCTCTCAAAACAGAATTTCTCCTTATCGCCCAAGCCAAACAGTCTCCAGACATCGAAGGATGAATGATCAACAAACAGCTCTCAACTGCACTCCAAACATCATTGATTCCACAAGCTCTCTGTGAATAATGCTAGATAAGCGTTTGAACATGCAGAAGCACATAAGTGCTCTCACCAAAGGAGCAAACTTCCATCTGACCATCCTTCAGAAAATAAAACCGTTCCTACCCCACAGTGACTTCAAGACTGCAGTGCACACTCCGCTGCAAAGTTCATAACAGGCACAAAACGTAATTATCACATGACGCCCAAGTTGAAGTCAATAATTTGGCTCCAGTATGATCCAAGGATACATCTAAAAATTGCATGCATTCATGACCCACAAAGCTTTACATTTCAGCTCTCTGGGGGCTCCAGATCCTTTAGGGGCTCCAGCATTTTACTGCTCCAGCCACAGTAATTCCATCAACAAAAAAACCTACGAACGAGCATTCTCGGGTATTAAACCAAGAATTTGGAATTCCCTGCCACCTGAAATAAGACTGAATAATTCCACAGCTTCCTTCAAAAGGGAATTTAAAGTGGTACTGGTGAAGATATTTCTGGGCTAGATCCCCAGCCCCCAGTCACCATAGGACTCGCCTGTTTATACTTGTCTATATTGAACTGTTATGATTATTAGTTGGTCTGTTACCAATTCCTGTAACTGCCAATCTGTAAAGCACTCTGATACCCCCTGTGGTCATGTTTGCGCCATATAAAACTTTTTAAATTAAATAAAATCCTCAGGCACACCACTCCACCTGCACTCACAATATGCACAACTCCTCATGTAACAGGTATATTGCTCATCCTACACTTGCACTTATCAAGCCCACCCATCACCATCACAACACAAACCCACATTATACATAACCTTAATCCCTTCAAACACACACTCCCTGTTCTTACAAAACACCAGTTCTACCCTCTACTTACTCCTAACAGGCCCCTTTCCATCACCACTAATCCTATTCTCAACCCTCTATCATATCATCCACCAACAACCTCCTCCTCTTTTTTCAGAAAACACACAACGAAACAATTCTTACTCTCCACTCCACCACAGATTTTACCTCTTCCTGCTACTAAATCTAATGCAAATACTCATAAGCTGTGTCCATCTCCTCTCGCACACCACATACACGCTCCTTCAAGGCACGTCACCACTCTCTTTACCATTCAGTTTCCACTCACCAACAGTACTTTATATCCGAATCCTTCACAGAAATTCACTACATCAACAATCTCATCTCATTACACCACAAAAATAAAACAAAACAGTCACACCAGCACATCTACTTTTCTCACACACACAATTTCATAATACAGTCCATCACAAAAGAGAAACAAACACCCACTCCCACCCTTATGATTATACAAACAATACAGTTCCAAAGCCAACTTTACTCTCAAAATGTCTATATTCACCAACACCTATCACAAACACCCCAACACAACATTCATTCATCTATTGCACAATTTAAAGCCATAAAACATGACCCACGTGCTCCACCACCACCCCTACCGCATACACCTTCCACCCTAAACAAGATGCAAATGGAATAAACAACATGCCACTCTTCAGAACTTTGCCTTTCTTTGTCTATTACACAACAATGCTACTCCACAGCAACAACGCAGCCCATCAACTAACTCAACCACTATCTCCACCACCTGCACACACCCACACCCAACAAAATGCCTTCTAAGCTTGCTCGACGAGGATCACGGTGTAGACAAACAACACTATTGCTATCCTGATACAGTTAATATGAACACCAATAATACACCTGCTACCAGTTCAAAGAATACTAAACACTCTTCTAGTAAACAAAGTTACACCACCAGCAAAACACAATCTCTAGACTGCCTCATCATCATCATCAACACAACTTTATTAGTTTTTTACAAACCATAAAAGTCACAGATAAAAAATGATGCAGCAAATAATTTTGTAACATGGGTTTCGAAAAAGAGCGTCTTAACATACTTAAAATTTATGAGGACACGTCAAGGCCATCCAAAACAAATCATTTAAAATGCATTGTCCTTATTCAAATACAATAAAACAGTACTCATTCATTTACATTCAAATATGTAAATTGTTAAATTTTTATTAAAAAATTCTGGTTGTGACACAAAACCCTGAAAGTGAACATCTTTTAAAGTTCATTGTGCCTTTAACCAGCGCCAAGAGAATTTCAAACACGAAATGCAGCCTTAAAAACAGACATTTTTTAAAGTGCATGGTGCCTTTTGAAAGCGCCAGAAAATAATTAAAATTCTCCCAGGTTATGAATGATCTGTTTAGACAGATTAGAAAAATCAGAATTAATACAAAATCTTAAAAAAGAAAGCAATCATTTTACGACTAGCCCCCTTAAACGAACTGCGGCAGAAATAAATCTATATATCTTTTCACAAGTGTATTCTGTTTGAAGTAGCGGAAGGTGGAACAAAGCCATCCAGCATTTTCTGATATTCCACAATCTCAAAAGTGGTAAAATGAATTCCCTGTGTGGTTTGTCATATAGCTGACAAAAAATAAAGAAAATGCAGCAAGTTCTGACATGAGTTATTTTCACATGGGCAGGGATCCAAATGGGCCCTAGACTGCCTACTAATCAATGCTCGTCCACTCCGTAAAAACAAACACCTCCTCTTTTGGCCTACTCCCTGACTTACAACCTGACTTACTCTTGATAACTGAATCATGGTTGGGCGATGACATGGCTCCAGTGTTGCACTAAGCTGTTCCTCCAGGCTATCAAACTGTCACTCAAAATCTCAACAAAGCTAACGGCATTTCCATACAAAGTTGTGAGGCCCTCATCACAAGACGTAACCCTACACCAAATTCCTTCTGTAACTTCCTCCTTTACGGACCACTACCTAGCAATGCAGAATTCCCAGACTCGTTTCTAGACACCGTTTCAAACCTTATTAAACTACGCTCCAGCCTATGTATCCTTGGTGAGCCAAACATATGGTTTGCCAAACCCAATATGTTCCATCCGAGAACTATCATCACTAGCCTAGACCTACTGAACCTACATTCGATCATCCACAAACACACACACATCACTGGACACACCCTGGATGTCATTTTTGCAATCAAGAACTAGTTACCTTTGAAAGGATTATTCCAGTCACATGGTCGAACCACCATCTGGTAGCTTTCCTACACAAAACACTACAAATCTCCACACCTGAGGCCACCTTACATGCAACTACATAGCGACCATGGACCAAACTCAGTTTTGAAACTTATAATTGCAACCAATTTCCAGCACAGATCTAGACACAATAATTCCTTTCAAAATCTCATATCAGTGGTTCCAAGTAGCTTTTGATATCCTAATATCACTAAAAACAACAAAAGAAGACAAAAGAAAATAAGCAGCTAGGATGAATTCAGAACTAAAAAAGATAAAACAAATTGCAAACCTACAATGACCCTGGCTCAAAACAATTAACAATCAAGACAAACTTCTTCAACACATACTTAGCAGAAGATGCAAGTCAACAATCAAAAAAGCTAAAACAAAAGGTACTATTCAAACAGAATTAAAAATGCTAAATGTGCAAATAAATAATTTTATAAAAGTGTTATACAATTTTGTAAACCTAAATGCACAGAAGGAACTCAACCCATTTCTCAAAAGGTTACTGACAAGCTGGCTAATTATTACACAACCAAAGCAAACACAATGTACTCCTATTTAAAACAACAGAAAACCACCAACACCAATCCATTGCCATCAATCTCCTGCAACAGTAGGCTAACCCAGCCTCTAAATCCCTTCAACATCATTCAGAAACTGAATTTATGGAGCTCGTCAATCAGGCCAGCCGGCTGCCCTTCTGACCCTTGTCTACCAGAAGAATAACATTCTTTTAACTACCTCTGCTGCCACACCAGTCAGAACATTCATCCATAATTCTTTAAACTATATGAGTCTTTCAAAAAGACTTTAAAAAAAAGGCATTTAACTTCCCATTATTGAAGAAAAATAACCTGGACTCGCATGATCCCAACAACAACGGACCTATTACAAATGGACCTTTGCTGGGAAAACTGATAGAAAGAGCAGCCAGCATTCACCCATATGTCACAATTCATAAAACACAACTTTACACTTTCCAACTTTCTTACAGGATTCCATCCAAGAAGAGGCACAGAATCTGCCATCATCACCATCTGGGATTACCTTAAAAACACATTGGACTGGAACTGAGTCATTGCACACCTTCTCTGGGACCTGCCTGCTTCCTTCAACACAGTTGATCATATCACTCTAATACAAAGACTCTATGAAGCTGACATAGAGGGGACTGCTCTCGACTGGATCACATTCTACCTTCAAAACAGAACAGTTGTCATCCATACAATCCCTTTCTCACCCAAAGCGTACTTCACAAACGTAGGAGTCCCTCAGGGAACTATTATCTCACCCATGCTTTTCAATACCTACATGAAGTCATTGCTGGCAATTGTATTGTATTGTAATGGCAAGTATATAACGCTTAATACCCCTGACAATGCATCGAAGTGCAATGATCAATGAATTTCAGCTCAAATGCTATAGCTATGCAGTTGACACAAATTCTTCCTAAACTGGAAAGCACCAAAGATATCGGAAACTCAGATCTTCAGTTGCCTGAGAGCCATTAATCAGTAGATGACATAGAGCCATCTTAAACTGAATGCGTCCAAAATAGAATACTCATATGTGGGATTGGAAAAATGATAACCCACTCTGTGTGTGGCCTGACTATTTGGGACCACCTCCTAAAGTACCAAAGGAAGTAAGAAACTTTGAAATACCATGGACTCCAAGCTATTGATAAATGCCCAAGTGGATAAATTAGCATAATCAAGCTGCATTACTATAAAAACTCTGCTCTGCATCTTCCCCCCACCTAGAATTTCAACACCAGGTCCAAGCTACTATCTCTCTTGTACTGTCTACCATGTATCATTCTTATCAACTATGGAAAGAGTCTAGCAGATTAGGAACCCTGACAACAGACTACTCTTACATCTTAAGTCACAACTCATACCTCCACTGCCTTGAGGACCCAATATTGGCTACTGGTTGCCAGAAGATCCACCTTCAGGCTGCTCTGTATCACCCACAAAGCAATACATGAAACAGAACCCCTTTTCATCAGGAATAAAATCACTAAATGCTTACAATGACTGAACCTCCGCTCCAGATTTGCACCTACCCTCATAACCCCAGTATACATGAAAAAAAACATGGGTGGTATATCTTTCTCTGTTCAAGCCGCCAAACTATCAAAATCATTACCCTCAAACATAAAGTCCACAAATAACTACCTTATCTTAAGAAGACTACTCAAGAGTTGACTCTTTTCTACAAAGTGCCCATACTCAACACACAAATGTACAGCATATGCCTATGTATGGAAACATGTATAATTTAATTATATGTATGTAGTTAGATATGTGCATTTCTTTTAAATGTAGATATTCTTATAGGACTGGTTAAAATATATTATTTTATGCTTAACGTATATAGGTCACTGTATAGTCTACTTACAAGTTATTTGATTATATGCTTATTGGTCTCTATTTTATTTTATCTATCATATGTGGTAAGTCATATAAGTTATTTGATTATATGTTTATGGGTCTCTGTTTTATTTTATTTTAGCTATCACAATGTGTAAATATGATTACCGTTATATCTAGAAGTACTTCACTATTGAAATACTGGGAAAATATCAAATTAGAATAATTATAAATACATGTAAAAAAGAAGGAAAAAAACATAAAAGTTCTCCAAAAATTATATATAAGAAATTAGCTTTATGTACAGCAACAATTTAAAGCCAGAGTTTAAATGTCTACCTATTTATCCATACGTGTACATACAGGACTTTATATAATACAACTTTATATCTCTTTATTATTTTCCATATCCGCGTATACCTCTCTGTGTAGGTAAGTATCTATATATTTGTTACTCTACTCCTACTGTAGAATAAATACACTAAAAATTAAAAAATAAACCCTTCAACTGTCTCCAATTCACTGCTCTGTCTCATCCAATACCTTTCATTGTATCCTCTACCTCCACACTCTGATTTATCCCAAATCTCGTTGCACCACTATGATCTCCTTAACCCCTGCCCTGCTGATGACGAGCTCAGCTCGTCATCAGCCACGGTGGTCGTGTGCGGATGACGAGCTGAGCTCGTCATGTAAAGCTGCTTTTCGTAATTTGCCGCACACAGCGGGAAAAGCCGCTGCAGCGATGCGGTTATAATCCTATGTAGACTCTTTCTTCCTCTTTCCCTTCTTTGATTCATCCCAAACCTCATTTTACTACTATGATCTCCCTAATAACCCTATCTGGACTCTTCCCTCTTCTTATCTCTCCTTTACCCTATTCAATCCAGCTAACAGACTCACAAATGCACTGCTCAAATTAACACTTAATTTCCCTATAATAATCCATATTAATCCACTTTGGGTTCGAGAGTAGCGTGTTACTCACTGAAAAGCACTTCAAAGCCTTGTCAGGGGTAGTAAACACTATATATAATCTATTACAATTACACAGTCTACACAGAAACATGCACTTGGGCTCATTTCTTAGTCTTTACTCACACAGGCCCAATGAATATCCTCATTCACTCAGGTGGCTTGATCACCCTGTACTCACCAAGGCACTCCCTTTGTTAACACGGGCACTTCACCTACCAAGCACCTTCCATGCACTCATATAGGCACCCACTTTGCCATGCTCTCACACAACAGCACCCCAACCCCTGCATTCATCCAGCAGCCATCCTCATGTTGTGCTCACTCAGACATTTGTCTCCTCTTCCATTTAGACAGGAATACTGCAGACCCTTTACTCACACAGACACTCCCATCACCCTGCATTCACACAGACGCACCCTCATCTTGCACTCAGAGTTGCACTATCCTCATCCTGAGCTCAGACACTGCCCTCACCCCACATTTATACAGACATGCCGATTACACCCTATATTCATAGACATTCCTCTCATGTGATGCACTCGTGCAGACAGTCCCCTCAAACCTAGCACTCATACAGACAATCCTCTTACTTAGCACTTATAAAGACACTGCACCTCGCCCTATTCTCATACTGCTGCCACTCGTACCTCAAGCAATCACTCAAAACACCCAGCTTACTTCAAGTACACATACAGACACTCACATTTCTCTACACTCACAATACTCTCCACTCCCCCTATACTGAGGGACATTGCTCACCTTAGAGGCACTTCTCTCATGTAAAACTCACCCTTGCCCTACACTAGTGCAAGCACATCCCTCACTCTGCACAGTCACATCCATACCACTTACCCTGCGCTCACATAGACATACCTCTCAGGCTGCACTCTCCCGGACATTCCTGAGGCCCTAAACTCACACAAGCACTCTGCTCACTATGCATTCACACATGTACACCATTCACCCTGCACTCAACCTGACACTTTCCTCACACCGTGCACTCGTATAGACACTCCAACATATTTTGCTGTTACAGACAGTTCCCCCCCCCCCAATAACTGCATCCAGATGCTCCTATTACCCTGCCCCCACAATAAACACTGAAACCATGCACTCAGGTATATATTCTTCACTCACACAGGCACACTGCTGTTCCTCACATACATTGTACTGACAAACACAGTGTCCAGATAGACCGTGTCTTAATTAATCATACAAGACTTCAGTGCTTTGTTCTAACGCTCACATGTTTATTTTACTTCTTTTTCTACTTTCTTCAAACAAGATTAGACCATTATTCTCATGTCATCTTGTCATGGCACACATTTTTCAAAGAAATATTACACATTCAAAACAATAACCAGTAATGTAACACCACAAAATGCAAAACAAAATTCACAAGCACATTACATCGAACATTACATAAACAGTACAAGTGAAAGTAACCAGTCCGTGATTTTCAAATACACCTGGCGGACCCTCAAAGATAATTGTAAAGGCTCCTGCCTGTGTGTAACGCTCGGGGAATACTTATTTCAAAGGGTTTTGTCTATAGGGGGACAAAAAGATGTATGCATTCCCTCGTGGCACACCAACTGTTTATCCCGTTAGCACAAGCCAACGCGTTTCGAACCCTGTCCTGCTTGGGGGTTCTCCTCAGGACTCGGACTTGGTGGTCTTGGTAAATTTGTTTCAGCTTCTGATGGGCTGTTTTTTTGTGACCGGTACCAGTGGATTGAAGGAGATTCATGCTAAGATTCCGAAAGCAACGAGGACAGATCCTACAGAAGTCAGAGTGCTTCAATGAATGCTGTCATCAACATAAAAAGACGGAATAAGCCGTTATATTTGGAGTGAAACGGTGTCACAAGGAAACAGCCCATCAGTAGCTGAAACAAATTTACCAAGACCACCCCCGTGAGCGGCCGAGAACGGAGCCTGCAGCCTGTGTCGGGGCGGCGCGTGTGGAGCCAGAGGACCGAAACGCTTGCACGCTGCCCCTGATTGCTGCCGAAGGAAGTAGCTGGCAGATTGTGCAAGCTGCCGCCTGACTGAGAGGAACACCCGGCGTGCGATGCCACAAGCGGCCACAGAGCGGCCGAAAGCAAAGAAATTAGCGCGAGCACCAAGAAACGCCCACCGATCGACTGCAACGATCGAAAAAGAGAGGGTGAGTCCGGGGAAACAAGATATTGACCCATATGACTCAACAGAAATAGTGAATATCGTCAGACACCTGGGAAAAAGCATTAGAGGCTACAAGCATAAACTTTGAATGAAACCACGTGTCCCGAGCGGTGACCATTTTGAGGTCAGGCACCCCTCATAGCCCCTCATTGAAAAATTTGTGTTGGCCATTTTGAGGTCAGGCACCCTTGAATAAAAGATACAAATATCAATTAAAGACACTGTGAAAGCCACATAAACAGAAATGTCAGTCACCAGCTCATCCAGTGGGTCAGGAGGAGCAGCAGCAGCACAAGCAGCACCAGGTAACCCACCAGTGGTGGCCCCAACACACCCCACAGTCATGGGAGTGCCATACCTAAGACCCCCAGAACCCCTGGAACTGACCTCCGGCAGCAGCATGGGACCCAAGTGGAAAAGCTGGTCCGAAGATTTTGAAGACTACATGACCGGGTCACAAGTACAAGACCCCAAACAGAAGCTGATAGCTCTACGGAAGCTGGTGGGAAAAGATATCGTACAGATCATTAAAGAACTGCCAAATGCGGCCACCGCCCCATACGAAGATGTCAAGGGAGCTCTTGACCGACGATTCCTACACAAGTACAATTTGGACTATGAACGGTACACTTTTAACCTAGCCACTCAGGAGAAAGATGAACGCATGTGCAACTTCATCGTGCGTATCAGACGACTAGCCCGCCACTGTGACTTTGACGACTTCAACACTGAGGATGCATTACGGCTTCGCATAATTGAAGGGTGTCACTCCGAGTCACTACGTCGGCGGCTATTGAAGAAACACAACACCCTTGAAGAAATCGAGGAAATGACACGCATAAACGACCAGGCGGAAGAACACGCAAAGAAAATGGAGGTCTACAAGACGGATAGGAAGGAACAAACATTCAGGATGCAAGTACACAAAGATAAGAAACATCAGACAGATCAACACAAATCAAGCAGGTCAACGCATTCCACATCATCCCGGACAACGCGTTCCACATCATCCCGGAGGCCGACTACACGCTATGAATCGCGTGAATCGCGATACAACAAATCCAGCAGAACGGCGCCCACATGTTACAGATGCGGTCAAGAATACCCTCACTCAGGACAATGCCCAGCCATCGGACACAGGTGCCACCGCTGTGGCAGGGAAAACCACTTCGAGTCTGTCTGTCAAACCCAACGCTCAGGACGAAGATCATCAAAAACTCGATCTTCCACACGACAGCACGCCCGTGCAGTAAAGGGGCGAGAAGGGCACTCCTCCAGCTCTTCCCGGTCAAGTGTCCGGTCCATAAGCTCATATCGATCCCGAAAGTCAACATCCAGTGAGTCACCGTCACGCACATCAGTATCAAAAGACAGCGACGAATATATTTGTATGGTCTCAGATCCAGACCGTCTGAAGAAATATCCAAAACTAGACATCTGGATAGGGGAACACCCAGCGAAATTTGTTTTAGATTCGGGAGCCTCACCAAATTACATCTGTGCACTAGAATACCAGAGCATGAAACCACGTCCCAAACTAGAACCAGCAGCTGTTCAAATATTCACCTGGATGTCCAGAAAGCCACTACCATGCCTAGGCCGTTTCAGCACTACCTTGTCATACAAAGACCGACAAATCCCAGCATATATCCACGTTGTTGAGGGCCCAGATGTGGCTGACTGCCTGCTCAGTTTGCCGACGGCAGAAAGACTGAGGCTCGTGGAACTTCTTTATATGACAGAGGACGCCCCGGACATCGTTGCGAAGTTCCCCAATCTTTTCAAAGGACTTGGAAAGTTAAATCACTTCAAGGTCAAACTTCATATTGACGAGTGCGTTACGCCATTGGCACAACACCACAGGAAGGTACTGTTTCTTCTACAACAGGCTGTGGACGACGAACTTCAAGAGCTGCTCAAGACAGACATCATTGAGCGCACGTCAGGCCCAACTCCGTGGGTATCGCCTGGGGTGGTCGTACCAAAAAAGGGACAGGACAACAAAGTGCGTCTATGCTTAGACATGTGTGCACCCAATGTAGCAATTGAACGAGAACGTCACCCTGGGCCACATATCAGTGATATGATTGATCGTCTCAACGGAGCCACAGTATTCTCAAAACTTGACCTCAATAAGGGTTATCACCAGCTTGAACTTCATGACAAGTCACGCTATATTACCACATTCACAACCCATCAAGGACTCTTCCGTTACAAGCGCCTGAACTTCGGCATATCATCAGCAGCCGAAATTTTCCAAGAAGGTATCAGGCGTGTCATCCAAGGAATTCCAAACGCATTCAATTATAGCGATGACCTTCTAGTATTCGGACAAGACCAAACCGAACATGATACGGCTTTGGACAGAGTGTGCCATGCCCTGTTAAATGCAAACCTGACTCTGAACGCAGCCAAATGCGAGTTCCACAAATCGACCTTGAAATTCTACGGCCACATATTTTCAAAGGATGGCATGACACCAGACCCTGACAAAGTCTCAGCCCTTGCAGACACACCAACGCCGCAAGATGTAAGTGACCTTCGCTCATTTCTTGGCATGGCGAGCTATTGTGCTCGATACATTCAGGACTTCGCCACCATCAGCCACCCCTTGAGAGAGCTCACTCGCCAAGATCAGCCTTTCGCATGGACAGATGCCTGCGACCGCTCGTTTCACAAAATCAAGCATGCTGTCAGCTCTGCCATTAACCTGGCCTATTTTGACGCTAAAAACGGACTGAAATTACTGTTGACGCCAGCCCGGTGGGTCTTGGCGCCATCCTGGCACAATATCAAGACGACTCGGATCAGCGCCACATCATCGCCTATGCCAGTCGCAGCCTCACCGATACTGAAAAACGATACTCTCAACCTGAGAAGGAGGGCCTGGCAGTGGTCTGGGCCTGCGAACACTTCCATCTATTTGTTTATGGCAAGCACTTTACCATCATCACTGACCACCAAGCGCTTACTATTTTTGGCAATCCTAAGGCCAAGATGCCTCCAGGCATTGAGCGTTGGGGCCTACGACTCCAGGACTACATCTTCACCATCGTCCACAAGCCCGGGAAGTCGGAAAACCCAGCTGACTACATGTCCCGACACCCCAAACTCACCACCAAGGAGGTACGTTCTGTGGCCGAAGAATATCTACACTTTGTCATTGACACGGCGTGTCCTCCAACAGTTCCTCTTGAAGCTATTCAAGAAGCATCCATTCAAGATCCAATTATTCAAGACGTCACAGAACACATTCGCAACAACTCATGGCGACATGTGAAAGCGGACCCAAGTCAGAAGTCTCAGGAACTCCTGGCGTTCAAACACATCCATGATGAACTATCCATCAGCGGAGACAGCCTAATCCTGAGAGGGGGAGGATTGTCATTCCTCAAGGATTGAGACAAGGAGTGATCAACCTCGCTCATGAAGGTCACCGAGGGATAAGTGCCACCAAGAAAGCTCTACGGGAGAGTGTCTCGTTTCCGACACTAGACCAGATGGTAGAAAACACACTAAAAGACTGTATATCGTGTCAGCTGGTCAGCCATGATGAACCACCAGCCCCCTTACAGATGTCGGAACTACCTGAAGGAGTGTGGCAGCAAGTCGCCATTGATTTCTTAGGGCCCCTCAAATCAAGTCAATACATCATTGTCATTATGGACGAATACTCCCGATTTCCATTTGCACACCTGATACATCTACCAAGGCAACTGCAGTGATTCTAGTACTTGACGAAACCTTCGCAGCATGGGGCATCCCACTGCGAGTCAAGTCAGACAACGGACCCCCATTTAATGGCCACGAATTTGCAGACTTTGCAAAACACCTTGACTTTAAACATCAAAAGATCACACCATTATGGCCCCAAGCAAATGGCATGGTGGAACGATTTATGGGAACTCTGAAGAAAGCAGTACAGCAAGCGGAACTGACTCACCGAGACATCCAACAAGCACTGAATGAAGTGTTGAGGGCATATCGCACCACGCCCCACAACACTACCAATCAATGTCCACCCACTCTAATGTTGGGAAGAGTTCCTCGTACCCGACTACCCACTCTGGACAACACACTCCAACCCCAAGCTCCAAACATTGATCATGAAACACTGGTCAACATAGACTATGGAAAGAAACTGAAGATGAAGACATACGTTGATCAACGTAGACACGCGAGACCCGCAGACATCCAAGAGGGAGACTGGGTGATGGTCCGGCGTGATCGAAGGACAAAAGCAGACAGCCGCTACCTCACACATCCCTTAAGAGTCAGTCGCCGAAAAGAACCATGATTACGGCAGAAGGCGATCACAAGCGGATCACCCGAAACATTTCACATTTTAAGAGATGCCGCCCTCAGGGACAGCATGGAAGTCAACACTGGGAGTCCTCCACGGACTCAGATGGTCGAAGCAGGGGTAGTGATCACAGTCACTCCAGTCCGACAAGACGGGATCACCCCACACACCACCGAATCAGGACACCGGAACAAGTTAATCGACCCAGACGGCAAACCAGACGGCCGGAGCGCCTCATCGAAGTGATTTAAGGCACAGTAAGACTTTGTACAAAAGGGGGAGATGTCATGACGTGACTGTCTGACCCCTGTCTGCAACAGGACAGGCAGTGGAGGAAGGGGCGTGGGGAGGAAAGGTAGTTAGGGGATTATGGGTAGTTAGGATGTGAGCATAGAGAAGTACACCACCTCTCCTTTCTCCCGTGTCTTACTGTGGGGGGAGCGCGACAGGTACCCACACAGGTAAAACTCACACTACACTCTTAGATTCAGTTGCAATAAAATTGTAATTGTGATTGCATTTATATAGCGCTTACTACCCCTGAAGAGGTGTTGAAGTGCTCTCGGCCAGCAGTACGCTGCTCCAGAACCTAAGGTTGGTGGTTAGTTCAGTGTCATTAGTATTGTAGGTTATTGAGATTAGTCCTGTGCGCTCAGTCACACCATTCCATACATTTACTTCAGTTTCTTTGTGATATATTGCATTAGGCGAAGTTAGGTGAGAGCATTAACAAGGGGAGTTATGGGAGTTCGTACAGAAGGATTGGTGGCATCAAAGATGAGCTGGAAGTCTTTAGTGATCTTTGAAATGAGTTGTGGGCAATATGCAGGAATAAAGTAGTAGAGGTTAAGGCAAATGTACATGTTGTGCTCAGAGAGAAAGCATGGAGAGGATGGAAGGGAGGAGAGGGCCGTTTGAAATAAAATAAAAAGGAAAGATGACATTCTGACGGTTTTGATTAAAGGACCGTGTCATGTCACATTTTAGGAATACACAGGATACCTTTTGACATAGCATGCAATTTGAGGATGCAAGGCTTAGAAAAAATCATTATTTGATTGTTAAGGCAGTGCTATATTGGGTGCTTTGGATGGCCCTAATTTGACATTCCTTGGCTGCTACTAAGCCACCATTCCAGCAACGACAGCTGACCTGCTCAGGAGTTGGATTTGTAAGGTAATGAGAAACCGTCCTTTTAATGCATTATTTTGTTTGCTCAAGAGTATTTTAAAAGGTGGAGTTAAATTCACAGCCTTCCCACTAACTGACAAATGTGGTATGTGGCGTTTGTAAACTTGTAATTTTGTGAGACACTGGATTAGCTGGATGCAGTGCATATTGTACAATGACGCCCAGTACTTTAAATGGGAAAAAAGTGCAGGTGCTTATCAAATTTAGCTGGGGGGATTCAAGAGGCAGAGCTGGGGGCAGGACATGATTATATAAAGACACTACTGCCATCTGTCAAGTATTCATTTTGCCCTTGCCTTACCCTTGGTAACAGTCTCAAATGTCCTATATGTGTGCAAATTCTCTCTGCCCACGTGAGCAAGGCATATACAAACATTTAATTATAACCTGCATCATACTATGAACCTCTCAAATGTAAAAGCCTCCCATTGCCTTTAAAGGGACGTGTTCTGTTTGGACTATGCTTTCTATGCCACCGGATTTGAAATTACGAGGCTTAGAACTGTGCATAATGATCTGCTCAGTGTGATATTAGGACTGATGTGACCTTGGACAAGTACTGCTTGGTCTTGGGCCCTTTCTGTTAGTTCAGAGACCAGCAATGGTTGATTATGTGCCAGCTTTGTGAATTGTTAAGCCAGAGATGTATGACCTTGTGCTGAGTAAGATTGGGTCAGCAACAGGCACGACTGAGCCAGCGGTATGTTGCATTGACTCAGTGCTTTGAGTCCTTGACTCAGTCATGCATGATTTTAACTGTTCTTTTGATAACCAGTATGTGATCTTGGCTAAGCTCTGTGTGATGTTGATCCAGTCTACCCTGATCTTGGGTCATTAACTAGTTGACTCACAGTGTGTGACCTTTGGCCAATAATGAGTGTTCTGGGCTCAGGACTGTGTGATCTTAAGCCATCCAGGTCTTATATTGAGCCATTGTTCTTGTGTAGGCCAATACTGGATAATATCTTGTTCCAGTCCTGTGGGGTATTGGCTCAGTCATTTCAGATCTTTGCCCAGTGCTTTGTTCCCCATAAAGGCACAGCCTTTAAAAAGATAAGGGTGAGCTTACGGAGACCAGCACTCAGTTTCCAATGGCAAATCTCATGAAGTAGGCAAGAGATTTTCAGCTTAAAATGATATTTGAATGTTCTCATAATTTTCCCTCCATTCTGATGAGAGCTAAGTGGAAAATACAATTATTGAAATTTATGTCATCTATAAAACTATTTCCGAGTATTCCTAATATATTGCCAAGTATATAATGGGCTCTGCGTTGTGAGATGTTATGGTCCTTTCATCTGTTACTATTATGGAAGGGGAGGGCAGGGACAGTCCCTATAGAACAGCTTCAACACACACACTGACACATCACTGCTTTCCCAAATTTGTAATTTTCAATTGGTAATACCTGTACACGAGGTCATATCTGTAAAGTTCTGGGCACCATCCCACCTGCACCACAGTTTTCAATTGGTCCTCATTTGTAGGGCTCCATCCTCATTAGCTCTTTACACACTGGGCATATTCATGCAGTTTGCGGCGTGTAAGGGGATGTACTACAACACACCATGCCACAGGATCCTCCGAATCAATTTCACAGATTAAGAATGTGCACAAATCACTGTGGGGGATGTTGGGCCAGTACAATGTTGTTGGCCAGCATATGTGACCCCAGGACTTTGGGATGTTGGGCGTTGGCGAGATGGTTTGTGAAGTTGGTCCATTGATGTATATTGAACAAGTGCTGTTTTCATCATTGGGCTGTGATTTGTAATACCAGGCTTGCGCCTTGTGATACTGCCACAAAGCTGTGTGACCTTGGCCTAACTCTTGTATGGACTGGGCCAGCACGGTGTATTGAGATTGGTGCTTTTAATGCACCAACATTATGTACAGGGCATTGTCCGTACATCTCATTAAACGCTAAAAAGCACCACTTTGATTTTGTGCACAACTCTGCTCTATTTGGAGAGAAGCTTTGTTCTTTCAGGGTTATTCCAAATAATAGAGTTATTATAATTACTGTTTGTGCACATTTCCCATCTAGTGGTTTTTAATAGATAAATATTGCACCAGATGTAGACACATATCTGTACTCAAGACACAAAAGCGTTTCAGTTAGCCAGGTGCACTGTTTGTATCAGTGATTGTTATGAATTTAGAGCATGAATGGCATTATAATGAGTTAGCTTATTAAAATTGACTGAAAATACATCTCTGGTTCTCCTGTTGAATTTGAATGCACCGTGCAGGGGCGGACCAAACTGTATATAGCTACACACTGTGAGTAAAGTGCGAAAGAATGCCTTTCTGGGCCTAACCTTTGTTTACACAGTGTCATGGAAAATGGTTTAACTTAGATATGCTAAAGAGGGGTATGAATACCTGCAGGTACGAGGCCCCAACCCAGAAGAAAAGGAGTCTCTTGAACCTTCAGTGCAGCCACGCCCTCCCAGCGATAGAACTATTGAGTTAATGGTCAGCCACCTCCGGGCATCTAGTGAAAGACTTCGGAATAGCAAAAATAATGAGTTACAACGTCTTCAGCACCTACCAAAACATATGATAAATGTAGTAACATAAAGTGGTTAACTTCTTACAAAAAATTAAACGAAGGCCAAACAATATGTTCTGCTTTAGTATTTGCGTTTTTTAAAATATTTGCATCTTCAGTTTTTATTCGTTTGAATTAGAGACAGCATTCATGCGTTCTCTTGCCCAAGAAGAAGCCGACATTACTCACACGCAAAGAGCATTCCTCACATTGTCTTTAAAATACCTTAATAGAGAATGTCCTGATGCTCTCTCTGTCGTTCCACCCTCTCACACACAAAAACAGACATTCACTCACACAAAATACTCCCTGCAGAATTTAAAACATTTTTTAAATTCTTACCTCCCACGGCTTTCTTCTTTCCGACCCTCTGTGCAGCCGCCTGGACTAACCTTAAACACCTGTGATTGATTTACCGTGCAGGGTCCTGGTGTTCTGTCACTCCAGCCATAGCGTGATGATGAGCTTGTCAGCACCTGGACACTAACATGTGAAGCAGCCACGTGACTCGCCACGTGGCTACAGCGGACCTTTGGCTGTGAGAGTGGCGTTCAACAGCCTCATGCTCAGCATTAGTACCGCGGAGCCTACCAGTAAAGAGTACAGGTACTCACTCTCCTTGGCAGCGACTAAGTGCTGGCACTCAAAAGGTTAAAAATAAAAAGGGCCGGTATCAGTACGTGTGAATACCATCCCATTTAAAGCAGTGATTAACCCCTCGTCCACCCCCACGCCCCTCAGCAATTCCTTGTGCCCGGAGCTGGTACGGACTCCCGGCGGCCACTGGCCTGCGCTGCACGCTCACCGATGGACACGCGCTGCCACCGCGCGCTCCACCTGTCCTGCTCTCGCGCCCAGCTGCCTCCTGCTCTCACCCAAACATACCACGGAGTAAATGAATAGGTGCCTGAGCTGCCAAAACCCCCCAGCCCTCACAGCAGCGCTGGTGATGGAGGTGCCCGGGTGGCCGGGCTTTAATTGGGATGGAAACGCTGGAGGGAGGGGGTCTCTAAAAGGGACGTGGCAAGCCGCAAACCTGTTAAAGGCGTGTGGCCACAATTAGGGACTTGGCATAAATCATGAGAATTAGAATGGTGTGCTTGAGAAAATCATAATGCTGCATTTACCACAGGACTATAAAATAGCAAAAAGGTATATTTATGTACCATAAGCAATAAAAACAACAAGCACTTTAGAAGACATCGACACATAATTTACATTACCATCATATCTATTGCACGATTTCCTCAATCCCTTGAAGATATTCACTGCGACTATTTTGCTGGAGTTTTTCACAACATTTTCATCAGCAGTCCTTCTATCTTTTGCCAGCCAACTCTTTACATACAGCTTTGCACCAAGCGGTCCCTTTCATCCTCCACCCCAGTACAATTTGTGTTAGATGGTATTGTGAGTGCTCAACTTAAAAATGGATGCTTTCTATCGCTGCTCTTGCAAGGAAATAACTAAAGAGTAAGGATGCTATATTGTAATCACATTGACAGTGAGGATGCGTCTTCATTTTAGACATTAACTTTATCATTTGGACCCCACCGAAAAATGTGCTTGCTGCTTGGATGTTACAGAATGATGACAATATAAAATCTTTGTGAAAGTGTAAAATGATAAAATTGCGTCTTGTTCCGATGGTCCTCGTACTTTCGATTGTATGTTCAGCAAAGGCAAGCATTCCAAATTTGGAGTACAGTTTAATGCCTGCTGCAGGACGGCGAGAGAATATGATGTTATTGCTGGAGGGAGTTTTCTTTTCCTATCCGTGCTCATCCGAGTATCAGACATTCATTTATGGCTGTCACATGCTCGCTTGTCAGAATATTTCACCTGGTTTACATGTATAGATGCCAGCACTAAAATTCATTGAAACAATACGATACGAGAATTATGCATTGGTTAGATGGGGTCCAAAGGTTGAACTAAGTAAACCAACCATGGTGAGAAGAGGGGTTAGGCAGGGGTGCGTATTGGCCCCAACCCTCTTCTCACTTTATGTAAATGATATCCCCAAATTTCTTTTAAATTGTCAGCATGATTCACCACACCTCGGGGATGAAGCGGTACCGGACTTATTATTTGCTGACGACACAATTTTAATTTCTCAAACGCCTAAAGGCTTACAATGTCTGGTGAAGGCTTTTAATAGGTACTTCATACAAAAAGACCTCGAAATAAATTAATCAAAGACGAAATACATGGCGCTGAACCCGCACAAGTCTTTAAAAAAAATCTTATCGTAAATAACCAGCCACTAGAACATGTTGAAAGTTTTAATTACTTGGGAATCACCGTGGAAAGCAAAATGGCCTGGAAAGGCCAAAATAGAAAAAAGTAGGTTAACGTTGCTACAAAACTCGATCCCCATTTTAAAGAAACATAAAGCTAGCACCTCAAAGGCGGTGTCCCCGGCTCTAGAAGTATATAAATTCAAAGCCCAATCGGCAGCCCTTTACGGGGCCGAGATTTGGGGATCCAACTGCATTAAAAATTTTGAGCGGGAAGAAAATACATTTTTTAGACCTCTTTTAAAACTCCCCAATAGGTCACCCTTGCTTCCTGTAACTTTGGATCTGGACATTAAACGCACAGACCATTGCGCTGTACTAAGACCACTAGTGTTTTGTATAAGGATCTGGGTTACCCCAGAACTAATCCAGTACAAAGTTGGGGTGGAGGAAATCATGAAGGTGAATCGTCCTAAAGACATTCCATGGTTGAGGCACGTAATGTCTTGGATGCAAAAATTAGGCCTATCTTCCTATTGGAGTCACCCTTTAAAACTCATACCACCTTGTAAAAAGAATTTAAAGTTGACTTATTGGAACTTTATAGCAAGTGATTTGCTGAATAATGCTACTATGGGCCCATTTACTTTGAGGTTTTTAGCCTTCAAAGACGTAGCCATTCGAGAACCCTTCTTTGACGAGATAGATTCTCCCTTACCAAAATCCTTATTTCTACATTTTAGGTATGGAATTTTGCAAATAGGAGCAAATACATCTAGTTGGAAAAATGAGAAGGGGGAAAAGGGTAGCGACCTTTGCCCCCTGTGTACAATGCAAGCAAGGTAAACCGATGAGCACATTTTATTCTTCTGTGCTGTATATAGTATCGTAAGACGCCATTGGATCAAACTCCTGTGCAGGTTGCTAGGCACTAGGAGTTGTAGCAATGCTCTACGCATTTTAAGGGCTGATTCTTCGCAAAAAGTAGTTTTTGCTATAAGCAGATTTTTATCAACGTATCTTTGACAAGGAAAAGCAGTGGGTTCAGGTTATAAAAGGAATTCTGAACAAAAATTGTATTTCAGGGTATAACTGAGGCCAGGCCAAGCATTTGCACTTTCATGGGGATATGATGATTACATGATAAAATTACCCTATGGTTTTAAAAATGTTATATGATGTAAATGATTATTTTTAAACTGTGTAAATAGTTGGCCAGCATGTTTTTTTAATATACAATGTAATTCTTGGGCTGGATAGGTTTTTATGGCGTAGGTATAGCCTTACTCTTTTTAAATCACGATCCGTGCCCCGTTTATTGTGTTAATTCAATAGGGAATGATGGAGTAATCATGAAAATGTAATGTGTTTTTATTATTGTATCTTTTATGGTTACACATAACCGAAATAAAGATTAAATGAATGATATGTGTCTAATATCGCCAACAACTGAACAGAGCCCCCTGTTAATTATTGCAGGCCTCATTTATCAGGTTTTGATGTAGAGCAGCGCTGGAAGGAATCTTGCTGCTCTGCCCTATGTCAAAACAAATAGGCAGGAATGAGCTATATCCATGAGATACGGTGTATTCCTGTCCTTTTCCTCTTCCCTGGCGCAGAATGTGCTGCCATGCACCAACGCAGGCATCCTTGTACCATTGTGCAAGAGTGTCTGTGTGTTGCAAGGCTAATTGATTTTGTACAGGAAGGCACACCTTTCTACACAAAATCAAATGATTCAGGCAATTTCCTCTTTCTTTGTGTGCTGCAGAATGCAGCACTAATAGAAAAAGGAAAAAAAAAACGAGGAGAAATGAAAACATTTCTCCTTGTAGCTACTCCCTAACGTCACCCCTGGGTTGGCATTACATTCGGATGCATTCCCAGGTTGACGATTTCTCGTAAATCTGGGAATGCTTCAGGTTCCATGGGTGTTGCGTAAAACACCCACAGCAACACCCATGGAACGCCCCTTTCACGCAGTGTTCTGCGTAAAAGGGGCACACATTTACAAAGCCAGGAAAAGCCATTTAAAGTGGCTTTATGTGGCCTTGTAAATATTCCGGGGCACATTGCATTATCAGAACATCAAAAAGGTGACGTCCGGTGGCGCAAGGGGCCTCATACATGAGGCCCTTAGCCAGTAGCTTAATTGTTGGAGCTAGATTCAGTCCATAAAACACAAGCCCACTCCAGTGCTTAATGTGCAAAACTGTGCGCGCCAATGCACAAAGCTCTGCTAAGACGCCTGTGGCTGGTGCAACAGGTGGGCTCAGGCTTTGCGATGCTCAGGGACATAGGGACACCTTTGGTCCTCTTCTCCACAGGCCAGGGGCGACGGGTATAGTGGTGTCTTTAGGCATCGTATTCTCCCTACTGGGAGCCGTCGCCGTAGAGGGGGCCTGCGAACAGAGGCTTCAGCCGACGTTAGGAGGCCACGAGTGGCAAAACCACAGTGGACTCTCTGAAGAGCTGGGGGACCAGACTGGCACTATTGGTCCACTTCAACTCGGCGTTGGACTGACGAGTGCAGTACTCTCCTTAGGCGTTGGGTTTTCACGGTCTTGGAGTCCTCCAAGTCTTTTTGGGTGTCTGCAGGGTAGCAGCTATGCTGCTACACATGAGTTCTTGGTTCCTGGGCGAAGTGCTGGTAGGTCTCAAATGATTGGTATCAAAGGATTTGGAGATACAACAGCCGCAGGACAAGTAGTCTTTTGGCGCATTTGTGAAAGTAAGCAGGCAGGATGGCAGGGTTTGGCACCAAGTCAGTTACTGGGTCTTCAGTTCTTGCTCTTTGCGACTAGTAAAGTCTGTTGTCTTCTTTCAGGTCGACAGGAAGTGACTTTCTGGTGCCAGGGGCTCCCCTAAATACTGGATTTGGGGGCGTTCGGGCAGGGTAGGGTAATAGCCAATAGCCTACCTACCCTTGTCCTCACTACACCATCTAAATGACCACTTCCTGTTGGAAGTGTTCATAACCCTATCCCAGAATTCCTAAGTTTGCCATCACAAAGATGGGCAGCTCTGAAAAGTCGTATCCACTTCTGTTAGCCCACTTTAGGGCTAGTAGTAGTCTTGGTTTGACACACCTACCTGACTGGCTAATTTTTCCGCCTATCCAGGTGCCAAAGGGCTCTGGACATAGAGGGATGGCTTCCTCTCCTGTGAGGGGAGCGAGACTCATTTTTAAAAGGCAGTGGCTTCTTTAAAGCTCCCCTGCCTTAGAATGCTAATCAGCAGGCCATCCTGAGGGAGGAGGTGTGAACACCCTTCCATGCAGGCTTTGTTTCCGACCTCCTGAGAACAAAGGCCTTCACCCTGGGAGGCCCAATAATGTCAGGAATAGTGACGGAGCAAACATCTTGTAAAAGCTTGCTGTAATGCCGTCTGGTTCCGGGGCTTTGTTCGCTTTAAGGGATTTAATTGCTAGTAATATCCTGTCTGCACTTATTGGAGAGTTGAGTTTCTGTCTGTCTCCAGTGAACAGTTGAGGGAGGCAAAGTTTATATTGGTAGGATCTGCAGGATTCAGTTGAGATCTGAGAGTTGTCATGGTATAAAGGTTCATACAATTCTTTAAATACAGCTAAAATCTAATGGGGATCAGTTTGAATATTATTAGCTGTATCCTATATTGGAGCTAATCTGTTTTTGGTTCTGTTTGTTTCAGGTAAGATGCCAATATTTTTCCTGCTCTATTAGCCCACCGAATCTTAGGCTTTTGAATTTGTTGATCCAGACCCCTGCCTTGTGGCTTAGTCATTTATTGTATTCATATTTGTATTCATTAAAAGAGTGAGAGTGTTGAGGTCAAGATTCAACATGTGGAGGGAATCCAGATTTTTTATGACATTTTCCAGAGAGCTTATGTTTTTTGTTATGTGCCTTGTTTAACTTAGCCTGAACGGCTTCTTTGTGAGCCTCTGATGGTAGTTTTTAATGCGTCCCAGAAGGTATGTATCTGAATATCAGGGGAGGCGCTTTCTTTGATAGAGTTGAGGATTTCCTTCTTGATGTGTGACTTATGAGCGTCATCATTAATTGGCTCATCATTAAAACACAAAATGTTATTTTTTGGTTTGGGATTAGTCCCTGTGATTATTAGTGATATACAGGGGTCGTCCCAGACTAGACGTGGTTGTTCAAAATGAGTAAATGGTAAATTCTTGAGTATGAGGAATGTGGAAAGGAGAAAAAGGTGTAGCCTTTGGTATCAGGGTGTGTTGTAATCTCCATCCGTCCTTCAGGTGAAATCTGGTGCAGAGATTAATCAAGGCTTTGTGGGATTTGTAGGGATGGAGTGGGGATTTAGATAATCTGTCTAGAACCAATTCAAGGGGGGATTGAAATCTCCACCCACTATCATTAGTTTGTCGCCAGATATATTTTTAAGGCTATCACTCAGGGCGTTCCAGAATTCTAGAGAGTCAGCAGTCAGATCATAGAGGTTGAGGAGGTGAATATATTTACAGTTCTGGCTGATTTTGTGAATACTTTTATGCCAGCATCGTTAGTTGAGCGAGACACTATAGTAAGTTAGAGAACAAATAGATGTTACCCCATTCTTTTTACTTGTCGCGGGTGGGCATATAACTTCACTGGTCCATTTGTTGTTACGTGAGGTAGCCTCTTTATGACCAATTTTAGTTTCTTGCCGTAGTAGAAAGATCTGCCTTTTTTTAAAAAGGTTATTTTCAATTTTATTTTTTGTGTAACAGGGTGATTTAGACCATTGACGTTCAGTGATATGATGTTCAGGTTTGATGTTCAGGTTTTTAACTGTTGTTGCGTTAGCCATCATTTGCCTAACAGCAAGTTGTGGAGTCACTGTATAAAGATCTATCTAAAGTGGGAAAGCTGAGGGACAGTTCACCTGCATACACTTTGACCAGGATTAATTGTTGTATATAGAGCAGGAAATCTGATGCACATGAGCTACATTACGTTGCTTATACAGTGCATGGTAAAGTGGGAATGAGCTAAGACAATGTGGAAACAAAACTTAAGGAAACGTAAGAATATAACTGAAAGAAAATGGCACAAAAACACCTCAAAAAGGTCCCAAGACCCCTCTTGCCCCCTTCCCCACCCAAAAAACACACACAAAGTAAATAGGAGGAGACAACAAAAAGATGTCAACCCACGTTCACAGGACCATTAAAGAGTAACATTTTTGGAAACAAATTGAAAGGAGGATTAAGGATCATAATGAAAGCAGAAGCAAAAAATAGCATTTTACGTGAGCTTAGTCATTTAGTAGTGAACTGGTTATAAAGAACAGTTCATGCAAGAACATCATTATAAGTCAACCTTATAGGTCATCAAGAACATCCTTATAGGTCATTATGTTTAACAAATGCGGTGGGCACATAAGTAATGATGGACTTTGTTTTGTAAATAAGAGCACTCTATATAGCAGCCACATGTATAAGGTATGTGAAGACCTGTAAGTGTGACCGCAAGACAGAGTATTTACACTGTAAATCAAGTACTGATGTAGATGTTAGACCTCTCAGAGGAGTGGAGATGATCAGTAAGTTTTGTTGCGGGGATTCTGCACCTACACAGAACTATGAGCAGAAAAAACAGACCCTCAGTGTACAAGGGTGTACCAACCTATCACCTTAGTACTCAAAACCCCCAAACCGACTAGCTATAGTGTCTCATACGTTCTCCTCCCAAAATCACGAAGCTACAAATGATTAGACAACCCAAACACAACACTCCAGACTCTCAGGATTCGCGGTAGCAAGACATACTCTTTCACTCACTCACTCGTACGTGTCCACAATAAAGATTGGCAGAGTCACTGAAATAGTTCAAAATGTTTATTTTAACTGTCGTGCTCTACAATACGGTATACGTGCCTCTACCAGCTGCAAAATGCATAAACTCAGAATGATTTGTATTGTTACAATTCCATAGAATACAAAGGGGGAAGTTATTTTATAAAGACAGTGGAATAAGGACATTTAGGCATAACCATCCTCCCCTTGGCTGGGAGAAGTTTATTTATATAAAGGAAGATCTCTGGGCTTTGACAGCAGACCCCATACCTTAAAGTCTGGATGTAAGGTGTACATCATGGGAACAGGGTAGCTCTTCTCCATGTAATGGCTTTCTCCAAGTGTGTTTAAAAACAACATGCAACCCCGTAATATCAAAGCACGAGTCTCCAGCCTTGTAGCTGTGTTTTGCATGTTATGTCTAGGTCCCTCCCCCTGGTAAGGTCATGGGACATAGACAAAGGACTAAAACAGAGTTGAGAAGCCAAGCAGAGTTCAATGCTGTTAACAAAAAAACAATTTGGGAAAAAAAGGAATATATATATATATATATATATATATATATATATATATATATATATATATATATATATCCACATATCCACAGGTACTGGATCCCACTAGTTAGGAGGACACAGAGACGGCACACCAGGAGGTCTTTGCACAAATCCTTTATTGTGCACTCGTAAATCAAGGACGACGCGTTTCGGCGTAAGCCTTTTTCAAGTAACCACCATTTTGCATTTCCCCATATTAAAGTCCTACATTCATGTCATGACCCATAAACAGAAAGAAAATACTTCCGTAAGTAAACGAAACACAATAGTAAAAACAATACTATATACATATATGAATTTCCTCTTTAGGGTTATACTGTATTCAAAAATGCATAATGTGTTTTCAGGGCTGGACACAGAGGATACAGTCTGTTAGTGCGCTGTTTGTGTTACCTAGCTTTATAATAATGGACTACTCAACCGCATGGTATGACGGGAGTTGAAGTCTCAGGTTATCTGGAAAGCAGCGCGACTGAGGACTACCAAAGTCGCTATGCTTATCGGGAAATGTCGTTCAGTGCGCGCTTCATGAGCGGGGTTCGAGACCATTTTCCGACAGTTCAATTAAATTAAAGGGCGCTCCCTATATGAACTCGGGGAATGTAATTTGTTAGATATACGAAAAGCGGAAGTCAGAACTATTGTCCGCTAATTCCCTGTGATAATTGGCACATGTATCCAGGTTGTAGGGCGCTCCCTCTCCTGAACCAATAGTATCCCTTAAGCTGGTACTGTTACTTCACCTCCCCAGATCCAGAGATAAAAGGATTTTCAATAGAGGGGAGCTCCCCTCGATGTGTCCAATTAATGGCTAGGTTTGTTAATTGGGAAGGGTGGCCATGTCTAAAATTTGAGTGCTTGTTCATAGGGGATAAGTGTAAGGTGAGATATTTATACTAGTGAGTATGTGAAAACATGTAAGAAAATCCAAAATAACAATACATTACAAAACATAATAGGTACCCAACATGCAATCCTCCTACGTGAGTACTGTGTGGCTCCCCCTCTTGTCCACCTAGGCAGTGGGGCAGATAGCATCAATCTGGTGCTCCACAATTGTGGTAGTTCTACCTCTTCTTGTCCCTAATGGTAGTATCAGAAATGGGGAGTCATACCAATAAAATTTGTGATAGTGATACATATACAACATTCATCATACTACGGGTTAGCCTTCGCCCTGTACCCATAACGCTCTAGAAGCCTATGTGAGATGACAATTCTTCACCGTAATTTAGTCCATTAGGGGTCTTACTCTCCATGTCTATGATATTCTTGGACTCTCTAACCCTCAGTTGTGTTTCGCGGTCTCCACCCCTGGTAGTTTTGGGTATCTTATCTATGCCATAAAACCTCAGGCTTCCATTGTTGCTATTATGACTCTCTTCATAATGGCGAGCCATCGGGTAATTGTGGTCCTTGTTTGTGATGGCACGGAGGTGTTGCAGAATCCTAACTTTGAGTGGATGCTTTGTGCTGCCTACGTACTGGAGGCCACACGGGCATTCCAGCACGTAGACAGCAAATTCTGTGTTGCAGTTTATCTGGTGATTGATGGTTTTTATCTGGCCTGTTCCTGTCTTATAATTCTTACATGATTTGCCATTGCGGTCGCATTTACAGTTACCGCAGACTGTGAAGCCATTGGGGATTGGTGGCCATTTAATTTTTGATGGTTCCTTGGGGTAACTGTGTACTAATCTATCTCTGAGAGATCGTGCCCTGCGATAAGTTACTTGTGGTCTATTGCCTACTAGTCCTCCAACAATTGGATCAGATGTCAATAGTTTCCAATTGGCCCTCATTATCCTTTCTAGGGCCCATGCTCCCCTACTGAAGTTGGTAATCATGCGGGGTGCATCAGGTTGACTCTTGTTCAGAGTTTCCTTCCTTTTGTTGTCGCTCATAGATGTTCTAAATAGGACTTCCTCATGTTTTAGGCCTTGAACCTTATTCTGGGCAACTCTTAATGTTTCTCCATCATATCCTCTTTGACTAAAGCGTTCCATCATCGCTTTCTGTTCCTTCTGAAAGTCAATATCTGTGCTGCAATTGCGGCGAGCCCTCAGTAACTCCCCATAGGGAATACTTCTCTTAAGGGGGATCGGGTGATGGCTCGCCGCATGCAGCACCGCATTGCCAGCTGTAGTCTTACGGAACAGGCGTGTGGTTAGGCCTCCCTCTCTGATCTCTACTGCTACATCCAAAAATTCACAGTATGTATTGCTAATAGCATATGTGAACTTGAGATTGAGGTCATTAACGCCTAAGTGGCTGATGTATTGCCTTGCTAATGCTTCTGGGCCGTTCCAGATTATGAAGAGGTCGTCGATATATCTGACCCACATCAAGATGTGGTCAGTATACATCTCCGACTCCTCTGCCCAGACGACCTGTTCTTCCCACAAGCCTAGGAAAAGATTCGCTAGGCTGGGGGCAAAACAAGTCCCCATCGCGGTCCCAGATCGTTGACGGTATACCGCTTTTTCAAATAAAAAAATGTTCTCTTGTAGACAATATAACATCATAGTCCGAAGCATTGTATTGTGCCCCCAACAATCCACATGTCGACTCCTCAAGTAGTGCATACATGCCTCCACACCTTTTACTTGATTGATACACGTATATAATGAGCATACGTCCATACTGATCATGTAGTATCCCTCTTCCCATTTCAGATCATGTAACATTTTCAAAAAATCTGTGCTGTCCTTACAGTAGGAATTAAGATTTCGCACATATTCGTTCAGATATAAATCCAAGAATATTGAGGTGTTTTCCAATAACCCCCCATTTGAGGATACGATCGGACGCCCTGGTGGTGTAGTGGGCTCCTTATGGATCTTAGGGAGGAAATATATACAGGGGATACGTGGGTTTTCTTTTTTCAGAAATTTATACTCATCCGTATATATATATTTAAAAAAATGCAATTGTTTGTTGAGACTATTGGTAAAGCGTTATTATGGAGGAGGTGGTTAATCCAACAAAGTACGTGAACTCCAGAATGCAATTCCCTCCAAAAGATCATCCCTGGCGTTTGTAGAAAAATGGGATGCCATCCAATCAAGTAGGTCGAAGGAACAAACATGCTCCTCGTAATCGGACGCTGCCAAAATCATAACAGGACAACTTGTGCGATATATGATAAAACTCTGAAACAGGAAGTCCTGTGCAGTCGCACAGATATTCCATTCAGTCAATACTCCCAAGTGCTGCTCCATACGGCCATCCCGAGAATAAGCCTGGTCATGAGCCTCAAAGGGATCCATGAATTGATTAAAATTCGGGGACTGGACATGACGTTTTGGAGAGGCATAAATCCATAGCCCAATAGACGGGACATCGCTGACAGTAGAACACTGGTTGCACGCAAGTAAAGTAGGCAAAGCGAAAGGTTAATCCATAACTCATGCTAAGCGTCGCTTATGGCAAGCATCCAAAAACCTGTTGCATTCGATCACGGTAGAGTTGCAACTGGCCTGGTCTGTGCAGTACTACAAGATGAGCAGGCATTGCGGAGCAAAAACAGAAGAAGCAGGATTCCACCAGCTAACACCAGTATTAAAGGAAATTCTCCAAAGACGCTGGAAAAATAGAATGAATAAAAGCTGGTATTACTCCAAATATCGTCTGAAAGGAAGTCACAAGGCCAGATCCCATACATTTCAAAAAATGGGCTAGGCATTTAGTGTCAGACACATTGAATATTTGATGGATAAGCTCCTCAAAATGAAGTTCGAAGTTCGTATTAAAACAAAATCAAATCAAAACAAGCTTTATTCGGTATATAAATATATTACTATGAAAGCATACTACATATGTTAAAAAGCAACCATCATAATCATTTGGGGAGAATACAATACTGTGATAGATTTACACAGGAGGATATTTAAACATTTATAGGGAAAATTCAAGCTAATCAGATTCATAATATAGCAATTCCAGATAAGTGAGATCCTTTCTCCGTTTAATTGCCATCTGAGTAAAGAGGATCACTGCATTGCACATCAATGAGTTTTCCAAATTACAAACATGATAAAAAGCAGACTTATAAAAATACAATTTGTTTGATATAAAAAGGGGTCTTACAATTTTTTTTCTGATATCCCTGTAAAAGTTACAAAAAAGTATAAAATGCAAAGTACTCTGGGGGCTTGTACCATCGCACGGGCACTTAAGTAAATCTCGACTCCACTTTCCCATCTCTGGGAATGCTACTTGAAAGTGGAGTGTACCCAGCCTTAATCTTGTCAAATAAAATCTGTGCTGTACGTTTCTAGTAAAAATGTGATATGGTTGTATGCCAAAGAGAAGTGGTCCTTCGTAGTATTATTTATTGTTTGATTTTGTACTAAGTTCAATTAGCCTCTTAGTTTCTCTGCATTTCAGGAATCTCCTCTTGAGCTCGATCTTACCATAAATCTGTATACTCACAGGATCTTTAAAATGAGATACCATATTGCACTCAGCCATAAGGCTACAAATGTAATGCAGCCAGGGTATGTTCCTATGGTGGTCTAATGTGAGGCAATCTAAAATTATTTCTTTAGTGAAATGAGCTTCTTCTTTAGTGAAGATTTGGTGCCACAATACAAAGGCCGCTACGCTAACCGAGTCATGTATATACAGTGTGTCTAGCTCCTTATGAACTATATAAGGCGATGCCGAACTGGGCACAGATAAAACCCGTCTCAGGAATTTATTCTCGAGAGTTTGTAATGGGAAGATATCCGCCATACCCCAGAGAGCTCCTCCGTAGCACACCCCTGTAATGCATTATCTCCCATTTAGCTTTAATATTTCCCACATTTCATATCCAATGTTTTGCCCAAATTTATTTTCAGTCATGTAGGATGTAAAATTATCGATCAAAAGTTGGAGGCCTTTTGCAGTCCTAGATATTAGGACTGCATCATGTGCATGTAAAAAACTGGGGTGACAGGTTTACCAATAACAGGGGCATCAGCTGGCAAGCTCTGTAAAAGAAAATCGATACCATTGATATAAAGGGAAAATAAAAGGGGTGCGAAGACACAGCCTTGTCTAATTCCTCTAGTAACCCTAAAGTGTGTGGTGCATTCATAAGGGACTGTATCTCGCTAGATGTCCTAGCCACCTGTAATTCTAAGGTCTAGCAAGCCGAAGTGGGGGGCACTTCTTGTTGGAATAATAGCCCTTTGAGCCTGCTCAATTTGCTGAAATCCGTCTTCAAAGTGGGAATGGAAGGCCAAATGGAACTATCTACACTTCCATGCGGGGCGGGAAAAGTACATTACTGCAACAAGTTGCGCGCTGTGAAACTGTTACTAAATACTCAACTCCTACCTGTAAGCCACAGCAGGCTTGGTTGTTCAAAATAAGATAACTGCTGTTTGAAAGCAAAGTAAAAACTGGAAATATTGGCGGCACTGGCATCCCTTTTAAAAAACAAGCCAGATTAGGCACCGAAACATTGAAAGCGCCTTGCATTTTAATGTGTTTGCAAACCAGGGTATGACCCACTGTGGAATCGCAGTTCTCCCCTGTTAGAAAAACGTCCTTATCCTCCCTCTGATATGTGTAAGTGAAAGGCAGGGACCATAATTAGTGGAGAAATGTGCTACCCAGTGGCTCAAAATGACCAATCAGAAAAAGTTGCATGCATGATTTAAATTGGAACCGTGAAAAAGTGAGCGAGATAACCCCATGAATTAACCAAACAGCAAAGTCTGTTTCTGTTACAAAGAACTGTTAAGGTTCAAATTGTTCAATATGCAACAGTGTGTAAGCAGAATCTTTCATGGACCTAAATCTCTGTTTATCAGTTAAATTAAACGGTGTAAACACAGCAGAAGCATTCAAATAATCCCATCTTGAGTGTTTTCAACATCCATGCAAACTGCATAACACATCTTAATTGATTCTGACCGTGATACAACACAGATACATCACTCTGAACAATAAACAGATGAAACAATATTATCCAATGTGTAAATGCGTGATGAAAGTGTGTTGATGCTATTGTCGACCACGGCAAGGACTTTCTCTAAATTTGCTTGATCAGTTTGGTGCTGACGGAATGCTGCTTCCATCTGGGAAAGATCCAAATTTTGTTGTTGGCGGCATAAAGAAATCTCTTAGATCTAGGATTCCTAGGTCCTAAGATGAAATCAGCAAAATTGAAGTCATTCGACAAGTATGTGAGGCGTTGCTTCACGGATGCTAAGGGGGAATGTTCCAACCATTGTTGGCATAATTTACCCACCTAATATGTGATGGCCGAATGTGTAAGTGAATAACGAGGATCTGGTCTAGTATGTGTGAAACCATGTGTCACATTATAAAAACACAATCGACATGCATTAGAATTTGTTTGCCTCACCAACCATCTGGATGAATCAAGTTCAGAGACATTGAGAGTGCTGTTTCGAAACAATGCCTGTAAAGCATCAATAGTATAATTTGTCTGAGCACTCCAAATGTTGTACTCCGCCAAGGACGGAATGGATGGGTTATTAAAATTTTTTACAGTGGCCAAGCCAAAACAAGTGGTTTTGTACACTGTATCATTCAAAAATAAAATTGTTGTTGGAATCAGGCAGGCACGATGTAATGCTTCAGTTGCCTGAATCTGTCAATTCTTAGTACCCCATATTGACTTTAAGTCAATGGTCACTTTCTGGTGATCATAACCCTCTTTCACCAATTTAGCCCTAAACGAGTTTGAGTATATTCATTTAGTGTGGGTCAATATGAATTTAGATTGGGGAGACAAGTGTAATTTAAAGAATAGGACTCCGGATTAGACGTGTCATAATCGGTAAAATATGTGAACCTATCCCTAAGAGTTCTAGAGCTCCCTTGTGTATGAGTAGGACATTGTTCCCATTGAGTGCAATTTAAAACATTTCTTAACGTGTTTGTTTTATGCAAGAAATGATTCCCATAATGCTGATAACAAAAGAGATCAGCATAATTGGCAAAATTAAATAAAAGTCTTCAGCATCAAAAGCAGCATAATATTTCAAATTGCAAAACAATGCATGTACTGCTTGTACTCGTCAGAATGTATGTCACGTTTTAACACGTCTCCTAATAAGACGTGAAATACGTATGGCACCCAGAGCACCTTGGTCGGACCGTGGATTCCAAATGCTACTTTGTCCCAAACGATGCCATTTGCAACCTGGAATGCTGAAATCTTCACAAGTTTCTGATCATGGTTCATGATATGGGACTATGTGTGAGGGGCCAGAATTCCATCGACCAAGTTCACAGCAGAGCGTTCTGGCAAATAGTGACCATTGATAAGCAAAAACAATACTGTCACAAATCCAATTGACATGAAGAGTAAAATCAGGATAAGCACCAACCAAATGTAGGTCCAAGGAGAGACCACATAAGTCTTTTTGTACCAAGAAGAAAATACTTAATTTTGTTGGTGGGGCTGCCAAACTGGATGTCGAGGAGAATAAGTCAGAAGATAAGCTGGCATGATCTCCAAAGTAACCACTTTTGGTCCTATTAATTAGTGGTGGTAGTGCCAGGTCCGCCTGATGTTGTTGACGACTTATCAGTACTTTAATAGTGGACTCATCTGTAGGATATGTGTACTTGTCGTCCGTGTTGGAAGATGGGGACAGGACGGGTGAAAGGTCAATTACAGTGTCTATCACTTCCTTAGGCACATGAGGAACAGTGGAAGATGATGACATCAGCAGATCCAATGAAATTGCGTTACGTGAAACAGCAGGCGTGACTCTATTCAGAATCGGCCACACGGTATACCTTGACATTGTCCACTGATATGTATCTGTTGTCTTTGCGACCAGGTAAAGGTGGTAAAATTACTGTACGAGTACCCTTCAGTCCTAGCACTGGAACCGGTGCACAATAAGAGGGATGTATGACGTTAGCACGCATACATTTACCACGCATACCATTACCACGCATTATTTACAACGCAGGACCCTTTACAACGAATGCCTTTACAACGCATTACACTACAACGCAGATACTATTACAACGCATACCATTACAACGTAAGTATAGGTAAGTTTATCTTTTTTTTAAAACATTTATTAGGGGTATTGGGTTATGGGGTACAGGGGTATTTTAGGGTTCAGGGCTAGGTTTGGGTTATGGGTTACAGGGGTATTTTAGGGTTCAGGGCTAGGTTTGGGTTATGGGGTACAGGAGTATTCCCCTTCGGCTCGTCATTCAGCCTCAAGGTACCGACGGACAGAGCGGTGCCTTATCCGTCCGAGCAGTTGCCGGGTGAGGTGAGGTCCACTTCCCACACACAGTTGGGAAAGACCTATCGCATCACCATTACAACAATGAGAAGATGTGGTCGGATGGTTCCGATATTTTCTTTAGTTTAGCACATATTGTAGTGCCTTGCAGTAGCAGATATTAATTCGGCCCTGACGAATGCCAGTGACTTTGCACATCTAAGGCAGAAACATGTTGGCCCTCTTATATCTTACTTAGTTTTCCACCAAGCAAGTCAAACAGTGATTTTTTTCACACTGTTTTTTTCACTATTTTTAATCTGACGTCCAGGCAAACGCGAATAAAGGTCCTTGTTTGCCTTGATAGCCATTTTAACACACATCACTTTAGTTTGTATTTTTGCACTGCACATATCAGCCTCACCCTCTGGTCTAACAACTGTGGTGACCATACCTTGGTTTGGTAATGCGTCGCTAAACTGCATCTGGGCGACTGCACACTTTCCTTGGTACTGGAGTCCTACATGATGAGGCTCCGCCATCTGGTGGGCTGATAGGACTTAATCAGCTACAGTTGATAGTCTTTTATTGGATTCACTCCTGTGCAATCATACTAGTGTCAATTGTCATACCTCAGCACCTTTTGACTTACAGGCTTTGTTGTTATTTGGATAGTCTCACAGGGGGTATTAGCCTGGTTTGTCGTTAAACCCTTCCCTCGGACTCTCTCTTACGAGTTGTTTAGATAGTATTCACATTTGGATCAGCAAACTCAAGAGCAAGAGCACGCAGCTCCGCCAATTGTGCCGTTCAGTCTCCAAGTGCTTGAGTATGCACCACGGATGACTTAAACTCCCCATTTATAACTGAGCCAGCAACAATTTTGCAAGCCGATGAATAAGCGTGTTTAGAGCCGACGGCCGGTTCAGCCGATCTGTCAGTATAGGTGATACATTTGTATTCATCCAAAGGAAGCAAGGACAGAGGAGGAGGATAAACATGTTCATACTGTAAGAATTCCTGTGTCTGAAGAGAAGGATCAAAGATAAACGTGGCATCAGCTGATGTCAATGATGCAGCACATTGTATCCAACGCAGATGTAAAGCCTTAGTGTTTGGTACACTTGCCTTAGTCACTGCTTCTAAAGCAGGGAAAGGCGTGACCATAAGAATGCGTTTACCTTGCGCCAGAGAGTGTTCTTTCAGAATTGCCATCTGCACCGCTGTCAAAACTTTTCCAGAATTGGAAAATCACATTTCAGCCGATGTGTGCAAATGTGATTTGTATGCAATAGGTACTGTGTCTCCCTCATTGAACGTCAAATAAGTGAAACCCACTGTCCATGGAACTATACGTATTACCAGGTTTGTGGTTTTATCACGCGTCAACAAGTAGTTAGTTGCAAGCAAGTCAGATTGCATAGTGGTATGTTCCAGAAGCCAGCTGGCAGAAGAAAATGTAGGTAGTATCAATGCATAAAGCAGTTTGATACGCTGGGCATAATTCTGAAGGTATGTCCTGCCGTAATTTAAAAAAGTTTCTCCAGTGTAGAAGGGGGTTGCAATTGCGCACATTTCTCCAAGAAGTGGGGTGCGATCCCCTTTTCTTCATTATTGAGTTCATAGCCCAAAAAGTGCACCGCCAAATGGGCGATGTGCGATTTTGCAAAATTACATTTGTATTCATAGTCGGCAAAGGAACAATATATTTTCGACTCGGACTAGATGCAGCTTATGTACATTGTCCGTCAGATAAATATCATCAACGTACGAGAACGTATCTGGATCTATGATGTCGTGCAACAAGGACACAACACATGCCGGAAATGCCCGGGGCTATTCTTATACCCCATAGGCAAACGCATAATTTATTTTGATTTCCTACGGCAGTAAAAGCGGTCAAGTCACGACTCTCGGGTGCGAGATTATGACTGTAGAAACCATTGGAAATGTCCAGTGTAGCTTTGTATTTTTTACGACCCAGATTGTTCACCAGCGCTGAGCTGTGAGTGTTTTGCGCTGCAAATGTGAGACAATGACTACTCAAATTTCCATAATCCAATACCCATCATCAGACTTTGATACCGTAAAGAAGGATTATTCATTGGTGATGTACATGGTTCTATCACTCCTTGATACTCTGTGTTAGAATGTCCCAAACATGAGCTTTATCCTCACGCTTGATTGGGTATTGCGGTTGTGGCTGCGGCATAGATCGTAAAGGTATCTCATGAGCCAGTGAATCGACATCCCAGCCCACTTGATTACGGTACACCCTGCTGCGAAAGGCATGGCATGCTCCTCAGGGACATAACGCGAAAAACTCGGAAGTATCACGTCCTCCCCCATAGAAGCGGCTAACACAAAGGGTGGAGGTCAATCTGCCTCTGCTAACAAAATGTCATACGAGGAGGTTATATTCTCCCAGAACACCGCCGTGATTGGACGAGGTATATCACATTCAATTTTGAAAATAACATCATAGAGTCTATCTGGGGGAGGGGGGCAACCCAGGTGTCTGCTGTCTCTACAGTAATGAAGGTATCAGTTGCTGTCGCCTCTAGACAGGGACGTAGAGCCTCCCGCACTATGGTAACCTCTGCTGCACTGTCGAGCAGAGTCACTGCCCATGTTCTTTCGTCTGCATTGGGGATAGCCTCCAAGCGGTTAGCCACTTGGAAGCTCACTGCGTCATCCTTGACATTAACAAGAATCATGTCAGCAACCACATCGAACACGCCCACCAACCTCATCCCCAGCTCTACAGCAGCCTCGGCTCCATGCTCATCTTGAACATGCTTTATCACAGAGGGGAGTAAGGTCATGGAGGGAGTGCCGAAACACTTCAAATATACCGTTGCAAACACCTTGCCCCAGGTGTTCCAATCAGCCAACTCGGGAAGTAAGTCTTTAGGGAGACTTATAGTTAAGATCCTATGTTTCTCCACAGGACTAGTATTTGGAAAAACAGCTGTTAGTTTTCCAAATTTTTCAGCAAGCCACACCCTGTGGCCCTCGGTGGAACGTGGCCGGCACCCCTTCTGCAGCCACGAAAGGGGCGAAAGGCAGACTGAACGGGGCGAGAAGTGGCAGCGGGGCCCAAGGATCGAGCAGTAGCTCTAAAGTCCTTGAAGCGCTCGAGCACATTGTCTGTCTTGTCGCCAAAAAGGCAACGACCATCAAAGGGCATGTCCAAAAGGCTCGATTGGGCATCCTCGGAAAAACCAGTGGACCTCAGCCAGGCATAGCGCCTCAAGGCTACTGACGTAAAAATTGTTCTGCCCAGCAAGTCGGCAGTTTCCAGCCCACATTGAATGGCGAACTTTGGTGCATCTCTACCCTGTGCGACTGCCTGGGAGAGGACGGCCCGGGCCTCCTCCGGGCACTGTGGCAGCACTTGCACAACTGTATCCCACACAGAGTGGTTGTACCAGTCCAAGAGACATGCAGTGTTCACCAACCGCAGTCCTAAGCTGGTGGAAGAAAACCTCTTCTTCCCAAGATGGTCCAGCTTTTTGGAATCCTTATCTGGAGAGCAGTAGGGAACGTGCATTTGGATTTTGAGGCTTGGACCACCAAGCTCTCGGGGGTAGGGTGTTGGGAGAGGAAAATTGGGTCGCCTGGGTCCAGGCAGTGGCATCGGGCAATCATCCAATCCACAGGAGCCCCCGTGCTGAGCTTGCACCAAGTGCCCAGAAGGATGTCTGTGAGGGCCCCATTGAACAGCAGCCGGGGCTCCGAAGAGGCTGCTGCCGGTTGAAGCACCTCAGTCCAGAGGTTAGTCCTGACTGCCACCATAGGAAGCTCGAGGCCAAAGGCCTCAGCTGCACTATGCAACACCACAGCTTAGGAGGCTCACTTGAGGGAGAAAGCATGCCAAAGTCTGAGGAGGTATCCAGACCACTGGACTCACCCAAATCCTCTCTCTAGTCCGGCTCTTCAAGCTGGTCTGCCAGAGGGTCAACAGACCCCTCCCAGTCCTCCTCACCCTCCTCTTACTGCCGCTCAGGGCGATAAGGAACACCAGAGAAGAAAATTGGTACAAAAGTACCAGTCGGCGTGTCCAAGTCGAGGGGGAGGCTGGGGTCGACACAGGCCAGGGACACAACCGGTGTCGGAGGTGTCCTCAGAGGAATCGGCACAGGGGGAGGTGTTGTGAGGCCGACCAGCACCGATCCGGATCCTGGCCTGGATCCCTAGGGTCCCTATGGCGCCGAGGCCGGAGCCACCGTCATCAAAGCCCTAGAGCCCCCAGCTAAGTCTGTGGAGCCCAAGGCGAGCCAGTAGTGTCAGGTTGCCCAAAGATGGAGTTGAGGGCTTCGTAAAATGCACGAAGCTGGGCAGGGGCCACACCGGCTCCAGGGAAGGGAGGGAAGCTCGCAGCTGAAAGACGACGACCTTCCGCGTCCTGCGTCGCGTCTGCTGAGGAGAAGGCGAAGAGCGACGCTGTCTTCACCTTCTTCTTATGCTTCGACTTACCCAATGACCAAGTTTTTGAGGAGGAATGATGGTGGTGACTCTGCGACCGGTCCCGCGACCTCCCTCTCGACGGGGATCTTGAGTGACATGGAGCGGACTGCCAAAAGCTTTCGGGACCGCTCCCACAAACACTTCGGGTTCATGGCCCGACAGTCGGAGCAAGACCTCGGGGCGTGGTCGCACTTCAGGCACCAAAGGCACACGAGGTGCGGGTCCGTGACCGACATCAACTTGTGACAGGAGTGACAAAGCCTGAAGCCGGTCCCACGATGGGACATCCGTACGTGCATCAGGAGTCGAACGACTCGAAAAAGATGTTGACAAAAGTCAAAAAAGTGTTAGTTAAAAAATGACTAAGGGTACCACTCTCTCTGGATCTGAGCTGCTTGGCGCAAAAAAAGAAAGAACTGACGTCAGCGTGCAGGGGGGCCATCTAAGTAGACACCGCAACATCATTCCGGTGAGCACAATGCCAACAACGGACGTGGAGTCGACCGACGAAACCTAACGATGTGCAGGGGTACTGCCAAAGAAAAAAATCTATGGATCCAGTCTGACACCGAAGGTAATTCTAAGGTAAGGAATCTATAACTAATAGTCTCTTTCAGATAATATTTCTAAGAGCAGGCAGTGATCCACGGACCTCTGCCTGCACTTAAAGAAATGAAAAGAAAATTCATTTTTTCTTTTAAACTCATCCCGTTTTCCTATTAGGAAAATGGTCTCTATCTGAAAAAAAGAAGGGGCTTTATTTAAAAAACAATCCCAGAAATGGCAGTCGGTTGTCCCCAGCTGTCCACCATCCTTGTGTTATTGCCCATTACCAATGAGTCCCAAATTGCAACCTTCCTCATGAATATGGATGAGGCAAGTCATTTGCTACCCCATTGGGAGTCTCTAAACATTCAGATTCCAACAAACGTAAAATTTGACATTGTGGTGTTGATATATTCTATTGACACCTGTTCGCCCTAGCATCACTTATTGACAGATACATTGCTGTTCCTTCTTTCTTGGCTTGATTCAACAAACATGTTGTTTGTTGATGACCTGTCTATGTCCTGCCTAAACTTGTCAATCTGCATGTGGTTTGCTCAGTTACAGCTTTCACACGCTTCATTGGCACTTACTCAACTTATTCTCTATTGAATTGTTTAGGAGCCTTACTAGACACTTTCATTACACATAACAATGGACGCACTTTGTGTGCGCATATAACAGGTCTTTATAAACTGTTATATGGCTTTTAGGGACATTGTTGACATTGCTAAGTTAGCATGAGTTTTGCTGCCATGTTGCTGCTTTTGTGTGCGTTGCCACATGACTTTATTTTTAAAAGACTCTGTTTATGCCTTTCACATGAGAACCATCTGCTTTTCACGTTCTCTGCTGCATTCCTGGAGTTTAGTCTGAACACGTTGTACAAAGTTGATAAACAATACCCCTTGTTATGCCCCTTGTTATTCTGTTCTGGTCAGTCCCTAGCACCTAGACATAACATGCTAAACACAGCTGCAAGGTTGGAGACACGTGCTTTGATATTACAGGGTTGCATGTTGTTTTTACACAAACTTGGAGAAAGCCGTTCCATGGAGAAGAACTACGCTGTTCCTATGATGTAAACCTTACATCCAGGCTTTAAGGTATGGGGTCTGCTGTCAAAGCCCAGAGATCTTCCTTTATATCAATAAACTTCTTCTAGCCAAGGGGAGGGTGGTTAGGCCTAAATGTCCTTATTCCACTGTCTTTAAAAAATGACTTCCCCCTTTGTATTCTATGGAATTGTAACAATGCTAATCATTCTGAGTTTATGCATTTTGCTGCTGGTAGTAGCTTGTATACCGTATTGTAGAGCACAATAGTTAAAATAAACATTTTGAACTATTTCAGTGACACTGCCAATCCTTATTGTGGAAAAGTATGAGTGAGTGAACGAAAGAGTATGTCTTGCTTCCGCGATTCCTGAGAGAGTTAGGAGTGTTGTGGTCTAGGTTAACTAATCATTTGTAGCTTTGTGATGTTTGGAGGAGAATGAATGAGACACTATAGCTAGTCGGTTTTGGGATTTTGGGTACTAAGGTGATTGGTTGTTACACCCCTATACACTGAGGTCCTGTTTTCCTGTGCATAGTTCTGTGTAGGTGCAGAAACCCAGCAACATGGTGCCGCCAACGTTTGGTCTGGTTCTTATCTGCGAGACTCCTGACTAGTGCTTGTGCTTGTGCTTGTCCACAATCCCCTCACTTCTGCTTTCGGAGACAGATGAGACGGTGTAACCTCCTATATTGATGTTTTATAGGTTCTTTCAAGCTTGAAGTTTTAAAAGGTTCTTCAGCCTCTGCGAGGCCGTGGACATGGGACCCAGCGCCATGGGTATGGGGGCCAGCGGGTGGGCCAGTCCACAGTCCCCCTCTGCAGCAGCCTCCAAATCTTCCTAGTGCGACCTTTCATGGCCACCAGTCGCCAGTGGACAGCAGAATCCGCTATCACCTCCCCCACTAGCACAACATCATGTCTAACAGGTGGGTCTTGCAGATAGCCCAAAGGGGCTATCCCCTCCCCTCTAGGACTACCCCTCCCTCCATGCCATCAATACTCCATTGCGTGTCGGAGGATCACTTGGCCCTTCTCCATCAGGAAGTTGTGGCTCTCTTGACCAAGGGAGCTACTGAGCGAGTCCCTGTGCCAGAAGTAGGTTGTGGTTGTCATTCCCACTACTTCTTGGTACCCACAAAGGACAAAGGCCTGTGTCCTATATTGGATCTTAGGGACATCAACCACTTCCTCCGGAAGGAGAAGTTAAAAATGTTGATGTTAGCTCAGGTCCTTTCTGCTTTCAACCCTGGCGACTGGATGGTAGCGTTAGACTTGAAGGATGCTTACTTCCACATCTCCATCTTGCTATCCCACAGGCATTGCCTACGGTTCACTGTAGACCACGAGCATTTTCAGTTTACCGTGCTCCCCTTTAGCCTTACTTTTCCCCTCCGGTGTTCACGAAAGTGATAGCGTTTTTTGCAGCTCATCTGCGCAGATCAGTAATGAGTCCCGAGCAATGACTCCGGGATATTCGGGCTATGATACCGATGTTTCAGCCTCTATCCCGGATGTCGGTGAGAATGACCCTGAGGCTGTTGGGCCTCATGGCTTCCTGCATCCTGCTGGTGGATCATGCCAGGTGGCATATATGGGCTCTGCAGTGGGACCTGAAGTTCAAGTAGGCACAGCATATGGGGAATCTTTCCGATTGTGTCCAGATCTCCGAGGGCACTGCACACTAATTGCAGTGGTGGCTAATGAACCAAGATTGTCTCAACGGCAGATCCCTCTTCCTTCTCCACCCAGAGTTCACAGTGGTGACAGATGTGTCACTCCTGGGATGGGGCGGCCACATGGGGGAGGCGGCGATCAGAGGCCTCTGGTCTCCAGTGGAGTCCAGGCTCCACATCAACCTTCTGGAGTGCTAGGCGATTCATCTTGCACTGAAGGTGTTCACAAAGAACCCTACCGCTATGTGGTACTGCAACAAACAGGGTGGGGTGGGGTCGTGGACCCTATGTCAGGAGGCTCTTCGCTTTTGGATGTGGCCGGAACATCAAGGCATTTCCCTGGTGGTTCAACACCTGGCAGGTTCTCTGAACGACAAGGCGGACAAACTCAGCCGCCGGTGCATGATGGATCACGAATGGCGTCTTCACTCGGAGGCGGTGCAAGGTCTCGTTCAGCAGTAGGGACAGCCTTGGTTAGATCTGTTCGCCACCGAAGAGAACGGGCAATGTCAGCAGTTCTGAACGTTGGAATTTGCAAGGCGGCATTGGCTCAGCAATGCTTTTTGACGTGAGTGGAATTGCAGTCTTCTATACTCCTGTACCATTAGACTCCGGATGATAAAGAGCAGCCTTTTTATGCCTCACCCCTCTTCGCGTCAAAAAATTCTTCAACCACTGCGAAGGTCAATTGAACTCCATTGTCCATGAGATTATTGGTGGGAAAACCCCTCTCTCTCTAACAGTTCCCTTAAGAAACAAATCACAACCTTGGATTCAATAGAGTTGACCACCTTATTATCTGGCCAGTGAGAATACATGTCCAGACACACCAACACATACCTCTCATGTGAACTTACTCTTACTGGCCTAAGTATGTCTGGAACAGTGTCAACCCATGGTCCAGAAGCCTGTTCCCTAATCACCATGAGCTACATTCTGCACTTTATCACCTTGTAACACCGCACCCATTCAATGCAATCACATACCTTCCTTTCAACCATAAGTCTATTGAGAACCACCAATAGCACTCCCTGACCCTTTCTTTGTTTTTGAGATTCCCATTTGACTGGCATGAGCACTTTTCACTAATCTATCTCTTAGCTCCAGGGGAGGCATTAGTTTACTCCCTCTCAATATTATTAAATCCACAACAGGTAACTCATTGCATACTTTCCAGTATGCCAAGGCATACTTATTATGCCTGTTTTTGCTTGACCAACCCTCCAAAAACATTTTCATTACATACTGCAAAGACACACCACCTTGCAAAGCACTTTTCCACTCTTCCTGTACAATTCCCTCTGTGACGACACATACATTCACATCCTCATCAAACTCTTCTCCACCAAAGCTTTCTTCTTGCAAAAGATTGTCAGTGTCCAAGTCAGAAAATAACCTACAGAGACTGTCAGCCTGAAAATTACTTACCACAGGCACATGCTTAAGTTCATATTCAAACTCTAGATGTGCAACAACCCAGTGTTGAAGGTTGAATTGAATTGAATGTGGGTTTATAGAGCGCATAGTAACCCGGAAGCATCCCAGCGCTAAAACCAAGACAGCAATATCAGAGGGGGTGACAGGGAGGAAAGGGGGGGGGGGGGGGGGTCAAGGGAAGAGGTGGGTTTTCAGGAGTTTCCGTGCCTTTTTTACTCTGGGCACTGTGACTAGGCGTTCGTGATCTGAGCGGAGTGGTCTGTTGGCTTTGAAGGGCACGACTAGGTTTTTAAGCATAGGGGGCCCTTGCCCTGTAGTAGTTTGTGTGCCAAACAGAGGGATTTAAACTTTATCCTTTCTCGTATTGGGAGCCAGTGCAGCAATTTCAGTGCTGGTTTGGCTGATGTTCTAGCTGGGGTGTCCGTGAGAAGCCGTGCTGGGGCGTTCTGGATTTGTTGAAGCTTGTTGAGGGTGGATTCCGGCGCTCCAAGGAAGATGGCGTTACTGTGATCCAGTCTGGACAGGATCAGTCCTTGGATGAGCAGCTTGCGGGAGGTCTGCGGGAGGAGGGGCAGGACTTTCCGAGCCGATCGGAGGAGGCCGAAGCAGGCTCCCGCTATTTTTTTGACTTGGGTCTTAAAGGATAGGTCCTTTTCCATCCAGACCCCCAGACTTTTGATCTCCTTTTTTGGAGATGTGGGCTCCCCCAAACAGATGGGCCAGATGTTCGGAGGGAGGGTGGATCCTTTATTCCCTAGTAGCATGATCTCGGTCTTGGACCCGTTTAGTTTTGGGGAAGATTCACCCATCCAAGTGAGTATTTTTGATAGGCAGGTGTGGAGGGTGCCCGGCCCTTGGTCAGGTTGGGATAGGGAAACGACAAGTTGGGTGTCGTCGGCATAGCTCACGATTTTGACTCCGAACGGGGCGACCACCTCCTCCAGTGGGGACATGTACACATTGAATAATGTTGGGCTAAGGGAGGAGCCCTGTGGTACCCCGCACTGGAGGGGAATTGCCGCTGATCGGGTGTTACTCTCCCAGACCTGGAAGGTGCGATTGCTCAGAAATGACGTGAGCCAGGACAGGGCCGTTCCTACCACCCCTATGTCAGTCAGTCGCTGGATGATGACCTGGTGGTTAACAGTGTCGAAGGCCGCACTTAGGTCCAGGAGGATCACTGCCACTGATCCTCCTGAATCCAGAATGCATCTGGCCTCCTCAACTACTGCCAAAAGGGCGGTGTCCGTACCCTGTCCAGGGCGAAAGCCAGTCTGCGAGTTTCGGAGAAGGCCGTTAGATTCCAGGAAGTGGGAGAGTTTTTTATTGACTAGCCTTTCCGTGACCTTGCTAAGTCCGTGGAGTAGGGAGATTGGCCTATAATTGGCCAAATCCGCTGGGTCTAGGAGCGGCTTTTTAAGAAGGGCTTTGACAATGGCTCTCTTCCATCCAGGAGGAACCACTCCATGAATGAGGTCAGTAACAGGTGTGGCGATGGTGGGTGCAATCATTTTTAGGATACGCATGGGTACCGGGTCACTAGGAGAGCCACTTTTAATGATGGCCAAAGTTTTGAGTACTTCGTCCACTGACACAGGACCAAAAGTATCCAGGTGGATGGCTGGTTGACAGTTTGGGTCTGCTCGTTGGGGCAGGGTGGTTAGAATATTTAGAATTTTTCGTCAAAATAGTTTGCCAATTTGTTACATTTGTCCTCAGAGGTGTCTTAAGCTAAAGGAGGGTCCGGCACTTTGAGCAGTTCCTTCATGATGAGGAAGGTTTCTCTAGCGGAGTTGGAGGACTTTTTGATTCTTTCGTCGAAGAACTGCCTCTTGGTATTACGCAGGGCCGTTTTGTATGTTCTCATGGCGGTGCGGTATTCATCTTTTCTGGATCTTGTCCCGTCTTTCCTCCAGGAACGCTCCAGTTTTTTACATTCTTTCCGTAGTAGTTTTAGCTCGGGTGTGTACCAGGGGGCGGGGTTAGCTCTTTTCTTCTTTTTCTGGGTGCTTTTTTTGGGAAGAATAGAGTCGAGTGAGTGGGTGAGCCATTTTTCAAATTTCGTATCTGCAATCACTGGGTCGAGTGCAAGGGGGGGTAGGGGGGGTAGGACTGTTCTAGTATGGAGGTCCAGTCTTCAACAGAGAGTTTGGACCAGGCTCTATCCATGACACGCATCTTAAGGGGTTGGGGTGGCAGGGCACTAATTTGCCAGGATAGAGGGACCAAAAAGTGGTCCGTCCACGGGAGTGGGTGGGTATAGGTGCTGTTTTCAGCTCGTGGATGTTGGTGAAAATAGGGTCAAGTAAATGAGCTTTGTTGTGTGTCGCCTCAGAGTTGACTAGTTTCAGTTCATATGAAGTGAGATCAAGGAGGAGATCGGACGCTACCGAGTCCTGGGGGTCATTGAAGTGGAGATTGAGATCTCCCAGGATCATGAAGTTGGGGGTGGAGGCTGCTAGTATAGTAACAGTTTCTATTAGGGCACTAGAGAACCGATTCGGGCCTCCCGGTGGGCGGTATACGAGTAGGCCGGAGAGGGAGACTGTGGGTGATATTTGTATAGCAAAATGGCAGCTCTCACAGTCTTCGATGCCACTATCTTTTGCTCTGCATACAAATTTTTCCCTATATATTATGGCAAGGCCACCTACTCTACCGAGGGGTCTGTTCTGGAAATGGATTAGGAATCCTTGGGGGAGAGCACTTACGATGTCCGCTTCCGAATTGAGTGTCAGCCACGTTTCCGTAAGGAACAGTATATTTAGCTTGTGGTCCTGGATTAGGAGATTTATCTCTAGGGAGTGTTTCGGAAGGGATCTACAATCAGGAGGCCCAATTGAAGGGCGTAGTGTCCAACAGTGGTGTGGTGTGTTGTGGGCTGCATGTGACTTGAAATTTGGTCAATACCTTTATTTTTTAAAACGTCTTTAAAACATCTGTCTTTACCTCAAACTTGCGTCCCCAAAGAACTTTTCTTAGCTTCCTCATGGCCCAAAATATGCATCCGGCCTCTTCTTCAATAACTGAGTAGTTAGTCTCCGCATCTTTCAGACCACTTGAAATAAATAAAATGGTTCTAAACACACCTCCTGACTGTTGCATCAAAACAGCCCCTAACCCTTTTGGTACTGGCATCCGTCATTACAAGGATGTTATCATTGGTGTCAACACTCTGGGGTCAATTCCGATTCGGGGAAAAAAGCGTCTGTTCGAATCGTAACCGGAGCCCTCTCCGTACGAATCGTACATGTCCGTCCGAATCGCGTAGTACGATTCGTACGGACAGTTTCCGTCTAAATCGTCGCGACCCATATGAATTGCAAAGGAGATTCCGTACAACTCGGATCCTCAACGTGGACCGTACGATTCGTACACATGCTGTACGACCCGACGAGTACGATCCGGACCGTGGTATAGAGACGCGATTCGTACGGTAAACGTCAGGTAAGTGCAATTCGTATGGAGGGTCACACAATTACATACACACCGTACGGTGCGTACACCCCATGTACGCACCATACACCTTGCGATTATGGGGTACGCACCGTACACCTTGCGATCATGGGGTACGGTGCTTACACCCAATGATCGCAGGGGTACGCACCGTACCCCTGCAATCATGGGGTGTACCCACCGTACCCGGGGTGGTCCGTTCCGTACCTGTTTCGGGGCGTACTCTGCTTTTCCGACAGTTTTCAGCTCCCGTAGGAAAAGAGTCGTACGAAGGGTCAGCGGGACGAATCGTACTTGCTGGGTCGGGAAAACCTGCTTCGAACCGTACAAACGTCACTTGCTGCCTGTTCCGCCAGCGAATCGTACGGGAATTTGAGTCGTACGGTTCCTGGTACGATTCGTACGGGGAGCTGCATTGGGTGAGAATCGTACTACAACGTACATACGGGTACGTTGCAGGGTACGATTCGTACGGGAAAAAGGCTCCGTACGGCTATTCGGAGTGCTTTTTCCCGAATCGGAATCGACCCCTCTATGTCCGAGGCATTTTCCAAACCAGATTTCACATCCTTAAATTCCCTCTCACAAGCATCACACCAGAAAAATATTTGCCCCTTTTTAACTGTGAGCTGAGATTAAGTTTCCTTACAGCAAACATAAGTATGAACTTGCTATAAAATTCTGCAATGCCCAAAAATGTTATTAGTTCATCTTTACTCTTGGGCAAGGGTAGATTACCAATTGTGTATACTAGTCCATTCTTTGGTCTAATCCCTGATCCATTGATTAGATGTCCCAAATACTTTATCTTGGGTACATTTAACTTAGACTTTTCACATTTTAAAGTTTGTCCACCCTTCTACAGACTTTCAAGCACTTCATGCAGCCTTTCATTGTGTTTCCCTATGTAAGCCCCTATCACCAGAATATTATCTTGATAAACCTTCACTCACTTCAGTAACCTTTCCATAGCCCTCTGAAAAGCAGAGGTCGCGGAAATGAGCCCAGAAGGCATCCTCAGAAATGTGAACGTACCAAAGGGAGTGGCAACAGTGGTCAAGTCTAGTGAAAAGTCTGTCAGCTTTATTTGGTGATATACCGAGCTAAGGTCCAATGATGAAAAGTGCTTTGCCCTATTCAATGAGCTCAGCATTCCACTGATTATAGAAAGAGGATAGTGGTCCACACTCACTGCCTTGTTGAGCTCCCACAAATCTGCACATAATCTAGCCTCGCTATTGGCCTTGCATGCAATCACCACAGGCACAATCTACTCCAAGGCTTCCACTTCTTGAATTATGCCATTGGGAATCAATTTGTCCAATTCCTTTTTCATACTCTTCTTGACTGCTAAAGGCACACTCCTAACCTTAGCCGCTTTTGGAACTGCATTGGCTTTGAGCCAAATCTCATGCACATAGTCTTTCAGACAACCCAGTTCCTTCTTGAAGATATAAGTAAATTCATTCAGAAAGTTCTCACAGCCATCCGACACACTACGAACTACTGGAATGTCTCTCACATGAACAACAGGATTTTCACTGGGGTCAAGTTACACATAGAGATCACGTTAATGGATCCAACTTATTAAAGAATCACCTTTCACTGACACATGCACATACATTTTTTTGGGTATTATTGTATCCTTGGATTCTGTTGACCCCCACAAGTATCCTGCCAGCTTTATCGGTTCCACAGCATATCCTCTGGGTTTAATGCCCAGCCTTAAAAGTTTCACTTAGCTTGTCAGCTTCTCCTCATAAAGATATGCAGTATCAATGTGATTTTTGCTCCTGAGTCAAACAACATCTCAATGGATTCTCCATTGACCTGTACCATTTCCAAGGGCCCTTCCAAACCCTCAACTTTGTTTTCCAAAACCACCACTTCTTCTAGCAGGTCATCATCCCAATCCACTTCTCTAACTTTTCTCACAGCATTTAGTTACAGGACCCTTCCCTTCACAATTTGTGCAAGTAATCTTCCATCCAGGTGACATTTATTAATTGCCAATTGGCCCACATCCATCACACCTGAAAACGTCCAGCTTGTTTTGTTTCTTGTATTACTTTTATCTTGACTAGTTTATTTCTCATTACCTTTCTCAGATACCGCCTTAACAGAAGTTTCTTCATTTTTGCTTGCACGTGATGCGTCTTTTCAAATAACTTCAACATATGTCTTTGAATGTTCATGTGTTTTGGCTATTGTCAAGGCCTCATGTAATAAGGGACTGCCTTTCTGCCACATTGTTTCCTTAGCCTTCTCCAAAGTGCAGCCAGCATAAACTGGTCCCTCAGTCGTTCCTCAATGTAGCTCACAAAATCACATGTTGAAGCTAACCCACAGGGGTCTGTTATGTATTGCTCCCAAGTCTCACTTTGACGTTGCAGTCTCCGCCTAAAATGGTAGCCTTAAAGCACTTAGCTTAACGTAGGAAGATAATGCAAGTCAAGCTTCTTCACACAATTGTCTTACTCATTTAAACCTGCCACCCGATAGCTCAGGTAGATGTTCAAATACATCTTACCCCTCTGGCCCCAGACAGTGTAATAACCTAGAGGTTCTCCTTTCAGCACTAAGCTATGCCCTACAGACTCTTGCATAACGTGCAAAGATGTTATTCCATTTAATCCACTGTATTGGTGGCTCACCAGGAGAAATGGTGGTGCAGTAACATTCTGCATGATAGCTCAGTGCCTTTATTACAAAAGTAGAAATTCCTCCCTATTTTATAACTGAGGCAAATGGTGGTGCTAATTGTCAACAACTAAAATTCAGTACACCACAAATTCTCACACAACAATCTGATAGCAAGGTGCTACACAATAGTACAGTTTGCATATAACTGGGACACACCCTTCACCTGTGCATCACAGGCTCAGCAGTGATAAAATATGGTTTGCCAAAATGCAAAGTGTTTCACCAGGACACACGAAAGTCACCTTAAATACTGCCACTACTGAGGAACTCCATTGACTGAGGAAGAGGTGTGCTTACACCAGGACATGTGAAGATCACCTTGAGACTGGCGCTACTGGAGACGCGCCGGTGTGCGCGCCACCGAGACACACACTAGAACACCAGCTACTATTGAAGGAGAGGTGTGCGTATCACCGGGTCATGTGAGGATCAGCTTACGATAACTGCTACTGGAAACGTGATGTGCACGTCACCAAGACACACACAGGAACTCCTGCTGCACCGCAGGCAATTCCAGAACTCTTGAAACGCATGAGGTCTGCTCCCCCTAAGACACGGCACCTTTTCTTTTTGCGTTATGCATGATAACCCGATCAAATATGGCAGCCACATGTCTGCATGCCTTCTTTAGCGTTCTACATAGTGACGCATGCGACTTTAAACAAAAGAACAAGGCACGGTCCTACGCGAGCAGCACTCTGTTGTCGTGCTCAAGACCCGCACAAGGACTGGGATGGTCAAGCTCCGGCCTCACTAGGTTGCCCGGCATCACAAAAACTCAAGCCTCCAACTCCCTCAGCATTTCTCACATTTAACATAACATACCAAATTGCAAAGTCCCGTACAGGTTCAAAATTGTTGAAAATACTCTGGCTTTGCCCTGCATTGAGGTCTTTGTTATTCTTCTGGTTTGCCCTTTTTTGTCCTAATATGACACCTCCTTGATGATCTCCACAATTCTTTCAAACTACAAGGTTCAAGCAATGCGTAGTTTACTCGATCCAAAAGTTAAAATTGAGGACCGCAGGTACAGTTTGTCAAAAAGCTTCTTTATTAGGATACAGTTACGCTGAGACCTCATCCTCAGACATAGCTGGCATCAGCTACAAACCACTCTCTCCAACTCCGTTCCAACTCTCTTCAACAATCCATTCCAGCAGTGATGTGCTGGTTGCAAGTCTGTGCATCACCACCTGGTTACAGAACCTAACGTACCAACGGCTCTGTAGCGTAAGATACCACTAAGAAACCACAAGTATGCCAAAGCTAGAGCAATTGACTGCTCATGGTAAGGAATCAGCGTACTATTGTTCCAAAAATGTAGAGGGCTTAATACAGACCCTTCCAGTCGAGATAGGTGCAATATATGTGCTTCAATTGATAACTGAAGACTAATTCAGAATGGATCAGCTAATTGTCATCACATTAATTCTGGGTGGGTTCAGCCCTGCAATTCGGCCTACCCTATAGGATGAGCCTAAGGGGACTCCAAGGAACTACTTTCTGACTTTTCTCTTTCCCTAAACCTCCTCGCTCAGTTAAAGCCTGTTAGATCTCTTGCCTCTGTTGCACTCCTTCCCTTTTAGTGAGACTATCATAGCAAAGACGGTTACGCAAAGGGCGCTATAGACAACATGGTGTAATACACAACATTTGTGGTCTAAAATGTAAGCAATTAAATTAAAATGCCCTGGTTATCACTCTCTGCTACAGTAGTTTGCCTCTTCCATGGCCTCTGTGGGTTTTGTAGTGTAGTTCCTAGTTTCCCACTAGGCCCTGCGCATTGGAATAACATAAACAGTAGTATCGACGTGGAACTGCTTATATTCCAGGCCTCCACTGACTATGCTAAACTTAATTGGGTTGTGTTACCAACTAGCTCAGAGGTCACTGGAAACTTTCTTCTCTGCATAGGAAGTGATCAGCTTCCTTGGCACAGACAAGAAGGGATTCAGCTTTCCAACAACCGTGCAACATGACAACTTTGCTCCTCAGATCAAGAGTCGATCTCTAGGGTCGTGTGAAACAATAGACATAGATTTCACTCAGTCAGTCTAGTGCAGTTTACTTTCACAGTATGTAGAGAATAGAGAGACGGGCGTTTATCAATAAAGGGTTAACATTTATTGAACAGTCTTTCTTCTCGTACAAGAGAAATGTATTGCCACAATTGCAATAACTGTTATTATAAAAAGTACGTACAGTAAGATAAGTATTGCGAAATAGAACTGTAAAAGCATTGATATGGTTTCTTAGCCATACAATAGTTTAAAAGTAATAAAACATATATACAGTCATATATACATTAGGCTAACATACTCAACTGGTGCTTCTAACTAAGCCTACCCCAGTGTGCCTGACCTAAGCCTAACACGTGAAAGGGGAGTAAGTAAGTAGCTTAAGTTAAGTTGGTTTTGCCAAGGTTTGTTTCAAGAATTCTCGTCTAAGGGTTTAGTCAACACCATACCTCTGAATAGAATGATGGAGGATTGGTATCTCCTTCAGGGGTCTCTCTCGATATCCCAGTCACCCGCGAGGGTAAACCGGAAGCGCCGGGACTGGATTTCTCTGCACGAGAAATGCAGCGGCTTCTCTCAGCGCGTCGAGGAAGGAGGGGTGACAGCGTCCGCGGGCAGCTGGGCTGGATGTCTTCGCAGAGGACGGCTGCACGGTTCCTCAAGCGTACTGAACCACAGTTCGCGCTGTAGCGGCGATAATGGTAATCAGTAGCTTCACCACCACAGGATAGCAGGCTGCAGCGACAGAGTGCTAGTTGTTACCAACACGGGGTCATGCAGGCAGCTGGCATCAGCAACATGTTCGCTCACTGCTTAAGGCAACGTTGGTAATATTTATACCTGACAGGTGCCGGGTTTGACGCAAGTTTGCTGGACATAAGACGTCAATTAAAGATGTCACTAGGAAGTGACAGTTATCAGTTGCTCATTAGAGTTCCATTACTAATCAAAACATAGCAAGCGGGGATTTCCAGGTTTGCTAAGTTTTTATCTTGTTGAAGAACTCGGAGTGTTATCTAGGAATATCAGATAGTGACTGCTGCTCTGTCATTGCACTAATTGGTCGCAAAGGAAGTAGCAGAGAGTCATGCTGGAATGTGGCTCTGTTCGTGTGAGGCCAGAGATGACTTTACAGAAAATCGCACTTGAACGGTTATGCCAATATAGGGAATAAAGGGCTTTATAGCCGAATAGGGGCATAAGGTCACAGTATCGATCAGGAACCTAGATAAGCACGCAACACCCACTCCACGTATACATGTCCATCAAAATTACTAAAACTAAAGCAATTAGATGCATGTGTAACATTGCCCACCCCAAAATACATAAATGCATTCGAAATAGGCGTACTTGCAATACATGGAATTTAGGTACTGTACGTTTTTTTTAAAGCATAGTAATCATTCAAAAAATTATTGCATATGAAGTCAATGAACGATTATGCAAAAAGAATTACACATGAAGTATCTCTGACAGAAGAAATGCGAGATAAATCATCACATAAAAATGCATTGTAATAACATGTGTGCTAGAGGCTGGTGTTATGTTGTTATGTCTCTAGATGTGTTTTAGAAATAGAAGTGTGAAGCTTCTGTTCTCTAAGAATAGTTTTTACGTTAAGCAAAGAATTGTTCGTGCCAAAAAGAGAGGGTCAATATTAGAAAAAATTGTCCAATTCAAAGAAAATAGATTTCCAAAGCTCCTGGCAGTTTTTGTTGATCAAAACTGAAGGCCGAATTCAGAGTTCATGGGAACGCTGTGTGTCGGAAAGCTTCTCAAAAGTTATTGTTTCTCTATGGGTGAGAACATCGTATCAGACAGGCTCGCAAAGAATTGGTCTACAAAATCAGGTGATAGTTCAACCAAGTTAGATAGCGCTGTAACTTGGCAGGTGTGAGAATGATTGCTGTCATCGAAGGCAGGACCAGCAATGCTCACAGAACGTTGTACCTGGATGATGTTGCTTTTGTCACTCGCTCCACTGTTACCACTTGGCTGTAGTACAGGAGTCTCCACGAATGCCGTCATCAGGATTGGTAGCCGCTGGGGACAACACAATGCGTGAGCCGTTATTGGACTTAGCAAAGTATCGACGTCCATTGGTACTGCTGATGGAAGTGAAAGACAGATGTCCAACACGCATTCATCGCCGCAAAGCATACACCGTAGCACAGGTAAAATGCAATTTTGCCATATCGGTCTGAATGAAAGGAACCAGGTCATGTTTAGATCTCTTAGCCTGGCCAATCCGAGGATGTTAGTTATCCTGTCCCTGTAGCGCATTGCTAGGATTGTCTCTTCCATTCCCATGGGAGCTATGTCTGAGCCGAGGCTTGCCATAACGTAGCAGGATGGTCAAAAATAGAATCCCTGCGATGAGTCCCAAAAATAGTGGAATACCACCAAAGATGGAGTGCACAAAATTAGGAAAGATTCCCAAAATTGCCTGGAAGGGTGTTAGCAGTCCTGTAAAGACTGTCTTAAATATGCCTGGGATGCTTGTTGCACTAGACATGTTAAGGAGTTGGCTAAACATTTCTACGAAATGCACGGGGCAATTTGTTGATAAAAGGTCATGGACCTCAGTAGCCGTCCTTGCGACTAGAAGATCATACGTCTCTTTAGATGACGTTATAGGCACTGTTGTCTGTAAAAGCACAGATTTCATTTTGCTTAATGTATCAATTCGTATAGAATAGAGATTCAGACGAGGCCAGAGGGGAGTCACTATGTCTGGAGGCCCGCTCGGGAACAATGCTTGCATACAACATTTGACCATGGACGTTACTTGTACTAGATAACTTTTCCCTGGCGCGAGGCCACAGCACCTGTGATCCGTTCTAAGAATGTAACTCCCGTTTGCGAGTTGCATAAAGAAGGGCTCTATCTGAGTTGCAGGTGTGACTAGCTGGTGGCATGAAAGGTTGTTTGAATTACCATCGCATGCTCCGTGTAAATTAATACCCTGACACAAAAGTATACCGCTTAGTGAGTGTTTACAGTTGTCACCACTAAGAAATACATTTTTGTCGCTGTCACTATAGCAAGAATGAGTGTATGGTAATTTCCATTCGGATTTTACATATCCCTTACCCAATTGTTCATATTGGCCAGCAGGTATGTACTCAAGGCATTTATGAAATCGGAAAGTTGTTATCGGAATTGTGATAATTCCGTGTATTATCCATTCAATGACAGGACTCTCTGACATTGTCAATGGTAATCTCTCGAGTTTCTCGATGCTCAGGATTGTATAGTCTGCTCCTTTCTGTGCCAAACTGATCTGTTTATCAGTAAGGTTAAAACTGGAAAATAATGACGTTGTGTTGATTAAACGCCAAGGCACATAGCCTGAACGAAGATTTTGCAGCGTCCAGCCTAGTTCTATAATAGAGCGTAATTGAGACTGGCCATGTTGTAACATTAGCAAATCTCTGTCTATCACATCAAAGGCAGAGGATACAATATTGTCCAAAGAATATAATCTGGAAGACAGAGTCATTAACCCATTGTCTACCACAGAAAGTGATTTTTCCAAATTAATACGATCAATTTCTCGTATCTTTTCAGCAGTTTCAATTTGCTTTACTTTCCAAGCCTCGTTGTAAGCAGCATAGATACTGGTCGCTATGAAACGCTTCTGACGCTGTTTGCGTGGTCCAAGAATGAAATCGCGCAAATCAGCACCATCTTTTAATAAAGACAAGTGTTGCTTAATTTCAGCCAGTGTGGATGTAGTTAGCCATTCTAGGCAGAGTTTCCCTACACTGTATGTTGTTATAATCCCTGGATGTTGTCTCTGGGAGTATCTAGGGTCTAATCTGGTCATTTTTAACCCCTGTGTTTTATTCAGGAATCTATCTTGACAGCTGTTTGTGTCTGTAGGCCAGATTAACCACTTTTTCCAATCAGGATGTGTTCTTGAAATGTAAAATGTGTGACACGTCTAACTCATTATCTGCAGTTGCATTCTCAGCTATAGGCTTTGGTGTAGACGGTGTTTTAAGGTCTTTGTTCTTGGCTAGGCCAAGACAAGATGTTTGGTGTACAGTGTCATTTAAAAATAACATTTGTTCTGGTATCATGCAGGTTCTAAACAGTGCTTCTATGCCTTGCACCTGCCAATCTTTTGTACCCCAAATTGTTTTCGTTTCAATATTATTTTTCCAATAATCAAAACCAAATGTCATCATTTTGTCATAAAATGCTTCTGAATATATCAATTTAGAATTTGTCAGCATTGTTTTCATTCCTGTTTTATCTAACAGTTTGTAATAAAACGTTTCTGCATCACTGGTGTTAAACCCTGAGAAGTATTTGAATTTCTCAAAAAATGCTTTAGAACTGCTTTTAGGTGGTGTAGAACAATGTTCCCATTGATTATACATAAAAACATGTCTAGGCTGTGCAGATTTATGCAAGTAATGATCCCCATAGTGGGTGTAACAGAATAACTGCTCATAACTAGATGAACCTTGTAAATAATCATGATCTGTGAATCTAGCTGACATTACTAAATCAGACATCATGTCATTAATACTGTTAAAGTCCCAATCATCAGAGAATGTACTTGGTGTCACAAAGTCACTTAAGGAAACCTTTAGTTGATGAGGATACTTCAGGATTTCGACCGGACGATAGATCTCATAGTCTGTTTTCTCCCATACTACCCCACCAGGTATTGGAATTGCTGTGACATTTACTGTTGACAGTTCTCTTTTCTTCACGTGGGATGATCTGTGTGGTTTCAGGACTAGGTTGATGTTCTGACTTGCTGTATCCATTGTAATATATTTTCCTTCAATTAATTTTCCCAAACATAGTACCATGATGAGCCAAAGCAAGAGGAAAAATACACCTAGACCGAACCAGAACTCTAGCCAAGGGGAAATTAGGTAGATTTCCTTCAGTTGATGAAAGAGTTCCGTTGCTTTTTCTTTAAAAGACTTTTTTGTTTCTGGCATCACTTCGGGGTCATTTAAATCTTCAGAGAAGTTGTCGAAGTTGATGAAATAACCAGAGGCAGTTCTGTCAATTGATGGGATTGTTCTTTCAATCTGTCTCTCGGTAGCACTTTCTGATGCCACATCATTGTAGACTGGTGTTGTTTCTTGACGAACTGTTTCAATCTGTGTTTCAAGAGGCACGAGTTCCATGGCTGTATTGCATAGTCCTTCATTGTGCACTGCAGGCTGATCGAATGTGATGAGTCTTTCAGTTTGAACCTCTTGGATTGTTGCAAGTTTGGGTATTCTGTTGTTTCTTGGGAGTCCACTGGGCCTACTGTTGATTATAGGCCACATGCTTGTGGTTTTACCAGATCGATAGACACGACTCTGTTCTCCTTTTTACCAGCAAGGGGCGGTAGCACAACTGATCTTGTTCCGGTGACTGCTAAGACAGGTACTGTTTTTCTGTAAGAAGGCCCAAATTCCTTCTTAACCGCCATCTTTTCTCTGACTAGATCCCCAACCTTTGGAATCCAGACAGGCCTTGCTGGGGCTGTTGCGGGTGGTGCCTCGTCAGTGGTACTTGGCTGTTGCTTTAACTTTATGTTGCTTAATGATTTTCTTGTTTCATTCAGTTCCTGTAAAACAGCCAAACGGTCTTTTACTTCAAACTGCTTCGTTTCTTCTTGTACCACTGACATCTGACTATCGAGGTCCTGAACGTTCATTCTAATTCCGAACAATAGTTCGTATGGGCTGAAACCTTTTAGAGAATTTCTTGGCATGTTATTAAGACTAGTCTGGACACTTATTAAATGTTTGACCCACCCAGCGCCTGAACCTAATACCTTCGCTGTTATAGATTGCTTTATGTCCCGGTTTTTTCTTTCTACCACACTTGTGCGACGGACAAGAATACCGCAACCCAATTCCTATGCTGGCCATGGCCTCCTTATAGGCTCGAGAGCTGAAAGCAGGACCCTGTGTCAGAATGGAACGTGGTAATTGCGTATGTGCCGATAAAGACTCGCAAATCTTTTATAACCGTTCTAGCGTCAGCCGAGCGCTGGAGGCCTCATTATTTAAGTGCTTTTCGCCTTAACTGTTTACACTGGGACGCGCTTCTCTTCTTTGATTGCGCAGATAGACCGCCTTATGCTGTCTAGAAGGGATCCTGAAACTACACTGGCCTGTTCATTACTGCGATCTCTATTGCAGTCTTCACAATTTTGAGCAAAACATTGAATATCTATACTCATTCCTGGCCACCAGTACTCTGATTGTAATTCTTTCAGAGAGGCTTTGATTGTTTGGTGTTTCAGACCCAACCCCATGTGTGCTTCCAGTAGGAGGAAGCCCCTCCTGCTCCTGTTTGGAATTACTCTGTCCCCCACTCCAGGGATTCGAGCAAAAGGAACGGAGTTTGCATCGATTATGTATGCATAATTGAGTGGATAGTTTACGGGTAGTGCTGCACAGTCGCCTTTTACGGTCGTTTTTACTGCTAGCATGGTTTCCCCGTCTATGTACTTATCTGTACGCTTTTTTGTGGCTACGGAAGCCGGGTTAGTTGCTTCCGCTTTGGCTGTATTAGCCAATGAATTCCCTGCAACGTGAACGCCATCACGTTGAAGACTCTGTGCGTGAATCACATGAGTCTTTTGTAGTTCTTTGTGTAAAAGAGCTACCTCGTTCCAGAGCAATTTATGCTTTATTGTGGCACCTGTGTCATCTTTGTAGTCGTTTTCGATCCAACTCTGCAGTTTGTTATTGTAAGAATTGACGCAAAAATGAGAATCGCACACTATAAGTGTGGGGAATTCGCGTTCTGCATTTTCGAGCGCCATCTTTAAAGATCTGATTTCAGTTCTTTGAACCGAACAGTTTCTTACAGATTCAGTTTTTGTTACTTTCGGTCTGAATTTACCGCACAGCCAACGACCTTTAATGATCGCACATGCTGCATCGTAGGATTTTCTCTCTACGTTGAAATGCTGTACAAAGCTATCTGTATAGATTATACATGCGTATTGTGGGAGAGGCAGGATTTCGATTGGCAGAGGATATTCTTCTTCATATTCCAAATCATTCAGTTCTTTGTATTGCGGGGCGAAATAGTATTTCACGTCTTCCGCTCCAAGAGAATCTATGTACTGTATCCATTTCGGATCTAGTGACACTGTAGGCAAGTTTACTGGGCTGAATAGCGCCTCGAAGGCGGATTCCGCTGTAAGGATATTAATCCGTTTACCGTGTGCTAGTTCTCTTTCATTTGCTAATGCGATTTGCACTGCGTTCACAGTTCTTTCTGTGCGACTGAATGTTTTTTCTGCTTGTGTGTACAAGTGAGATTTAATTGAAATTGGTACCTTTTCTCCCTCATTAGAGGTTAGGTACGTGAATCCGCATCTTCCTGAGATGACTCGGATTACAAGATCACGTGTGTTGTCACGTGTATCTAATTTTGTTTTTGCTAACATGTCTGTTTGCAGTGATCTCAAAATTTCTGTGTGTTTTTGAGTCCAATTGATTTGTTTTAAATCAGGTTTTATTAGTTCGTAGAGAGGTTTAACCCTCTCTGCGTAATTTAGGATGTAAGTTCTTCCGAAATTCAGAAAACCTAGTATTGATTGTAAATTCTTCAGCGTTTTTGGAGCTTGGAGTACAGCGCACTTCTCTAAGAAGTTGTCCGCTAGGCTTTTCCCTTCACTTGATAATTCGTACCCTAAGAACAGTACTGTCAGATGGGCAATTCGGGACTTTTTAAAGTTGAATTTGTAACCCTCTGCTGCGAACCCAAGTATAATGGTGTTCACTCTTTTCAAGTGAGTATCCAAGTCGTCGTCTGTGAGATAAATATCATCTACGTAAGATAATGCTTCATCATCGTAGATTTGTAGTAACTCTGTTACCCTAGCTGAGAATAGTCCTGGGCTGTTCTTGAACCCCTGTGGGAGTCGACAGAATTTTTTCTGTGACCCAAATGCAGAGAAAGCGGTCAAATATCTGCTTTCTGGTGCAATGTTTTGACAAAAGAATCCATTAGAAATGTCTAATGTCGTTTTGTATTTTTTCCTAACTATGTTATTCATTAGGGCTGCACTATGCGAGTTTTGTACTGCAAAAGTTTTGCAACATGTATTAAGATGTCTGTAGTCCAAAACTAGACGATATGAATTGTCTGGCTTGGAGACAGGAAACAAAGGATTGTTCATTTGAGAGGTGCATGTTTCATTCACCCCCTGGTACTCAAGTTGATCTAAGATCTCCCTGACCTGTTTTTTAGCTTCTTGCTTTATGGGATACTGCCGTTGGGCAGTTGGTTCACTTTTTAGTTGGATTTTGTGAGGCGGAGAATCCTCATCCCATCCTACATGATTTTTATACAATGCAGGTGCCTGGGCTACTGCCCATTTCCTTGCATATGTATATTTTTTATGAATCGGTATGTGATTCGAGAAGGCAGGCATAATCACTTCTTCGCCACGAGGGCACTCCCTGACAAACTCTGGGGGCCAATCTTTTTCAGCTAACAGAATATCATAGCCTTTTGAGAGCTTATCCCAAAATAGACCCTTAATTTTCCTAGTCTTATCACCCTCTATATGCAATGTTATTTCGTATATTTTATGGGGCTCGCTAAGTCTGGCGTCGGCAGTTTCAACCTGAATGTATTCATTCGTGTCCACTGTCTCCAGATGACTCATCAAGTTCTTGCGCGCTATACTGATTTCTGCTGCACTGTCCAACATTGTCAATGCCCACTCCCCGTTTTTCAACTGTGTCCTCAGTATTCTCGGCATGGTTGATTACTCTAATACTGGCTACCTTCTTTTTAGGAAATTGAGATTTCTTATTTTGAGCAGGTTCCTTGTCTTTGGACTTGGTGTGCTCTCCTGGGTCTGACCGTCCTCTTCTTTCCGAATTCTGTGGAAAAGATCGAGAGGGACGTGTATCAATACTTTGATATCTATCAGGTTTTTTTATATTATCCCTATTTCTAAGGTTATATCTTTTCTCAGAGGGCTCCCGTTGGGGAGACTGGCGTTCTCGAGTCGGAGTTCTTTCCCTCCGTCGAGGAGACCTTCCTCTGGACTGGAAAACTTTTTCCTTGGGAGTGGATTGTTTATTTCCATCCCAGCTCTTTTTAGGAGTGTTTAAATTATTTTTAATAAATAATTTTTCAGGATTTTCGAGCAGTTGGGGTTTAACTGGTTTTCCACCCAAGCTGTCTCTACCTAATTCTTCATAGCATTTTTCTATGATTTTTGCAAGCTCAACAGGATCTTTTATATCTGTTTCCCTCAACTTCTGGCGGATCGCCACAGATGCTGCTTCTCCCTTTATGTTGGCTAATAATATAGCCGTGACCTGCTTGAAGTCTTTCAGTAATTTCATACCTAGATTTAAAGCGGGTTCTGGACCGAATTCATTTTGAATCTGTTTTAGCACTTCCGGTATTACCGCCATAGACGGAACACCGTGTGTTTTTGTGTAAATGGAAGCAAAGACTGTACCCCAAGTGTCACAGTCCTCCATGTGTGGTGCGATTCCCATAGGAAGGCAGATGGTCAAGATTCTGTGTTTCTCAATAGGGGTAGTATCAGGAAATACTGCCTCTATTTGAGTGATTTTCTGGGCTAACCAGAAAGGAATTTGTTCCCGTTTTACGGGTGTTTTACCAAGACATGACTGTATGTTCTGTGGTGTAATTTTATTTGTGTTCCCCTGATGAGGGGTCAGCTGTGGTGAATTAACAGCTGGCTGGACTGTCGCAGTCCGTATTACATATTGGACTAATTGCCTATGTATTTTTATTAATGTGTTTAGCTGTGCTAACAGCTCTTCTCTAGACATTTTTGCAATGTCAGGATGTAGTGTGTAGCTGGCTAGAACCGGCCACGTGGCTCCTGGTCTACCTAGTGGACCGAGCCTGGTAATGTGATCATTGTGTTTTAGGGCGCCATTATACCAGAGCAGGTGCTCTTGAAATTTAAGTGGAATTTCAACCTCCTCGAAAGGGGCGTACTCATCCGGAGGTTCCTCTATTTTGTAATAGTGAAACTCTTGTGTTATAGCGTTTACCGCTGGAAAGTTTATCCATGAATAGAATACCTCTGTCTGCCGATACTCGTGAGCCTCTATCACGAAAATTACTGTACCACCTTGAGGTGGCAGTCCGTTTTCTATAAGTTTTAAAGTTATAGATCTTCTTAACTGGACCGGGATGATAATAGCACCCGGGTCTGTGTATTCGGGACCTTGCTGAGTCGCATCTACTGCGGCCCCAGGGGCTCCGTTTTCTGGCATTGTAAAAATGCGAGGTTTGCAGAGTAGGTCTCCAAGGAGACAAAGATTAGGTGCACAATATTTTGGAACACTGTATCCTTCAACGTTGAATAAACCAGAGCTTTACATAGGAATCTCTTCCTACTAAGGTTGGGCGGATTTTAACCTTTCACCCACTCCAGACGTCTATTGGAGTATTTACGGGAGAAAGGGGTGTGAAATATGCACGACTGAGTTACTCTACAAGTCTTGCGTTAGTTTATCGCCTTACCAAACGTTGGGCGCCATGTAGTGTAGTTCCTAGTTTCCCACTAGGCCCTGCGCATTGGAATAACATAAACAGTAGTATCGACGTGGAACTGCTTATATTCCAGGCCTCCACTGACTATGCTAAACTTAATTGGGTTGTGTTACCAACTAGCTCAGAGGTCACTGGAAACTTTCTTCTCTGCATAGGAAGTGATCAGCTTCCTTGGCACAGACAAGAAGGGATTCAGCTTTCCAACAACCGTGCAACATGACAACTTTGCTCCTCAGATCAAGAGTCGATCTCTAGGGTCGTGTGAAACAATAGACATAGATTTCACTCAGTCAGTCTAGTGCAGTTTACTTTCACAGTATGTAGAGAATAGAGAGACGGGCGTTTATCAATAAAGGGTTAACATTTATTGAACAGTCTTTCTTCTCGTACAAGAGAAATGTATTGCCACAATTGCAATAACTGTTATTATAAAAAGTACGTACAGTAAGATAAGTATTGCGAAATAGAACTGTAAAAGCATTGATATGGTTTCTTAGCCATACAATGGTTTAAAAGTAATACAACATATATACAGTCATATATACATTAGGCTAACATACTCAACTGGTGCTTCTAACTAAGCCTACCCCAGTGTGCCTGACCTAAGCCTAACACGTGAAAGGGGAGTAAGTAAGTAGCTTAAGTTAAGTTGGTTTTGCCAAGGTTTGTTTCAAGAATTCTCGTCTAAGGGTTTAGTCAACACCATACCTCTGAATAGAATGATGGAGGATTGGTATCTCCTTCAGGGGTCTCTCTCGATATCCCAGTCACCCGCGAGGGTAAACCGGAAGCGCCGGGACTGGATTTCTCTGCACGAGAAATGCAGCGGCTTCTCTCAGCGCGTCGAGGAAGGAGGGGTGACAGCGTCCACGGGCAGCTGGGCTGGATGTCTTCGCAGAGGACGGCTGCACGGTTCCTCAAGCGTACTGAACCACAGTTCGCGCTGTAGCGGCGATAATGGTAATCAGTAGCTTCACCACCACAGGATAGCAGGCTGCAGCGACAGAGTGCTAGTTGTTACCAACACGGGGTCATGCAGGCAGCTGGCATCAGCAACATGTTCGCTCACTGCTTAAGGCAACGTTGGTAATATTTATACCTGACAGGTGCCGGGTTTGACGCAAGTTTGCTGGACATAAGACGTCAATTAAAGATGTCACTAGGAAGTGACAGTTATCAGTTGCTCATTAGAGTTCCATTACTAATCAAAACATAGCAAGCGGGGATTTCCAGGTTTGCTAAGTTTTTATCTTGTTGAAGAACTCGGAGTGTTATCTAGGAATATCAGATAGTGACTGCTGCTCTGTCATTGCACTAATTGGTCGCAAAGGAAGTAGCAGAGAGTCATGCTGGAATGTGGCTCTGTTCGTGTGAGGCCAGAGATGACTTTACAGAAAATCGCACTTGAACGGTTATGCCAATATAGGGAATAAAGGGCTTTATAGCCGAATAGGGGCATAAGGTCACAGTATCGATCAGGAACCTAGATAAGCACGCAACAGTTTTTAGAAGCAGCAACTGCTTAATAGCGAGGCTGGTATGGCCGAGCCATCACCCTGACAACCTGGAAAGGCTACACAAGAGAGCTGGTAACAGCAGGAGTAGAATTGGTGGATTTAGGTTAGAGCATGTGAAGAGATGGTGAAGGCATGCCAAACGAACTAATTGGAGAGCCTGTATTGCCATGTATTAACAGTATTCCATATAATCAGATGACTGAAACATGTGAGAACATTCCATTCACTGTAAGTTCAACTAAGTGTCACTGACATGTCGTGACAACTTACATTGAGTTGGACTAAAATGTTTCAATGAATTTAACATATATTTGGAAATTAAAAGGGGACGGGTCGCAAACATATTGAGGAACTGTGTCAAACCAGTAGTGGTTCCATATTTAAAAAGTTGAAACATTTAATCAAGTAATGCCGGACCCTAAGCAGATAAAAACATTTAAGGAAATGTGAATGCTCACATCTGAATCTTGAGGCCTTAATATACTTGACTTAGATTTATGCAAAATGTGCCACTGTTGTTAGGTCGTTGTAATCTCTGCCTGCAGATCTCAGTATGCATTGTTTGTTTCACTGTGTTGTGTAATCCCCAACCCCTATATGAAGTGTAATAACCAAATTTAGCTAATAGAACGTGAGCTTAAATGAAGTTCAGCGTGCTATTATTTCTGCCAGATGATCACCGAACAACGGAGGCTATTCACAAAAGTAAATTTACACATGAGGAAATCTACACATGTAATGCTACTTTTACACTTAGTAGTAAATTTACTACTTTTGGCTATTAATCACTTAGGTGTGTACATTTACTACAAAGGGTAGACTTACAAGTCTCCATTCCCTGAAACCATGGGGTCGAACTTTATTTACAAGTGTAAGGTTACTACTTCTAACTAATCATACGCAGACAGAGAACTCCACCATAGGGGCATAGATCTCTGTGTAGTAGAGTATAGGAAAAAATAAGAAAGATTATTAAACTTTAAAAATGTGGGCAAAACATTTGTATTAAACATTAATGGAAATTAATTTAGTATTGTTATTTTAAATGTAAAGCACACAGCAAAAATAACTTAATTTTACCTTAAATATTTAATTACTTGACATAGTATTTGAAATTATTTTGAACACTTATTCAAAAAACCCATCTGAAGAAATATGTTACTTTACTATGTGGTAAGTATTACTATTGTTATGAATAGAATACCTTTAAATTTATTGTGTTTAAAAAAAAATTACATTTATCTTTATCTTAAAAAAGTTATTAAAGTATTTTCAAATAAAATAATACTTTTTATTTATATTTAATTAAATGTATATAGCTATTTAAGTCTAAGTCGGAATAAATTAATTAATTTTATCATTATTCCCTATTGGGTGTTATATTAAATCCTTGCCTCCATTATTTGTTATGGGAGGATATTGCAGTACCAGTGGTTGGCCATATGTAGTGCTGGACTTACTTCATGTCTGAGCTGGAGTACTTTTGCTACTGTTTTTGTGGTCCTTTTTAGCTGTGGTAACTTTAGAAGTGCAGTTTTTGAGTCGCAATGGGCTTACTCTTTTGTGGGTGGGTACAATATCCCTAATGAAACCCCTCCTTAACACCTTCTTATCCTCCTAGACTCCTGTAATTTATTATTAAGTATTCCCTATTATCAGCAACTCCCTTCTGCCCCTCACACATTTATTGCTAAAACGTAGGCATCTCCAAAGCTGGGGCGGTGATCTCTGATGTCAGGGTTAAGATCTCCATATGGTAAAGATAGGAGAGGCAGAGGCGGAGACAGATACCTCCACATGTAGGTTTATGTATAAAATGTAGTAGTACTTGAGTAGTATCAATCAATCAATAAGTTTATTGTGTAGATGACTTAAAACCATGACAATATAAATCATTTAAAATACATGTTATACAAAGTACAAAAGAAAACAGTAGGTCCTTTCAATACCCTCTAGTGTAACTGGCACATAGTGCCCAATGTTAAAACTCAAGGTGTACAAGCGGCTCTGGTTAAGCTTAGGGTAATTTGGCTATTTAAAATCTATTGTAGGTAAACCGGTTTGAATTTTTATGTGAAAGAAGTCAAACTAGTTTAAATCCACTACAAATTGGATCAAATACATTAACAAATGTTAAAACTCAATTGCAAAGAAGTCAGACTTTGCAGTGCCTAATGTCCGTGGTACATGAACTAAGAGTTACCAAACCGTGGTCATCTATATGCCTTTTTTGTGTTTTTTTACGAAGGTCCTGCACTGCTTTAAAGAATTTGCCTATTCTTGCCAGTTCAAGGGGAACCATGGTACTAAAAATACAGTTCATAGCATTGTTGCATGTTCTTATGCCATGAATTTAAAAAAGTGGCTTTAATAGTGTTTGCCGGGAATCGAGCAGCGTTGGACAGCAGCAAAAAGTGTAAAAAAGTTTCAGATTTCTAGCCGCAAAGTCTGCACTTGACAATCTTGGAGAGCAGTGGCCAGTTTTCCTGAAGTCTTTGATTTGTAATGCCAGCATCCTTACTGCCAAGATTTGGGTTAGGCTAGCTTTCCCGATTGTGCAATTAAGATAAGATTGTGTCTGAAGGCCAACTTTGCTGTTGAATGATGCTGCCAGGGCCCTTAGCGGCGGTGTGGACTTAATATTTTCTATGGCCACGGAATTTAATCTGTTTTTTTCAATATGCTTTTTACTGCAGTGTGCATGAATGGTGAGGTGTTTAGAACGGTCAAGTCGATTTGAAGAGTAGCAGCTGCCATCGTTGGATAAGTGGATCATGGGTTATTTTTATATTTGAATATATTTTGCAGAATAAATTCCAAGGTGCCTGGCGTCGCCGTGTTGCATCTATAGTAATACTTTAGAAAGGACTACATGCTAGACCATTCAATGTCCTCCAGGCCAAATTAGAGTCTCACCAGAGGTCAACTGGTGTAATAAGGCAATTTGAACACTCTTTTGTAGACTTTTAGATGTAATTTTTCGATAATTTTAATGATTTGGCCCGGCAAGGCCTCGCTGCCGTAAGTGAATGCAGATGGTAATACGGCCCTGAGCACTTTTCTGATTGGGGATGAGGTGGGGCTTGAGTAGTATTATTGTAGTAATACTAAACGTGTAACAAAGTGCAGTCTGTGATTAGGCCCACCGTGTTTATATATAACATTTAAAAAAAAAAAATGTGCAGATGTCATAACCAGACTGTCCTTTCCCCTTCCAGCTTTGGGATCGTTTTGTGGGAGATTGCAACGAGGGAAACCCCACTGAAAGGTAATTTTTGGAACTGCCTTACATATACATTTAATCATCGGCTGAACAAATTAAAGACCTCCTGTTTTTAATATTGATGCCAGAGCCTGCAGATGTTAAAGGGACTTGAAACAGGAGTGACGCTTGAGTCCCGAGAGTGGTCCGACAGCCTGTATAAATGGAACATAATCGCTGCTTAATTTGTTAAGGGGACCGCCAGTGTTTGACACCAGCACACTTTTTTCACCTCCAGCCCTCTTGTATTGCTTCCACAATTGGCAGTTCCAATGATCTGTAAGTAAACCCTACAAAGTGCAGGTCCAGTGTATGGCCTGTCCTGTTGCCACAACCAGACTGGGAAGCAGAAGCAACACCGGCAAACAAGCATTTGCAGTGCAATTTGTCTTGCATTTGTGAAAGTTGAACCTATTGGGGTTTTAAATGACAATATTTTTTACTTTTGTTCTTTGTTTGCATTGGAGGGATCATGTTTGCATAGCGGTGGTAACCTCGAGGGGGGCTGTGCAACAAAAAAAATACAACACACAAAACCTCACCATTCTCAGCGGGTTCCGATCAGGGAGCTGTTAAGAAACATCATGAGAGTCCTCATCCAACTTAACAAATAAGAGAGGCGTAACTGACCTCTGACCCGCCAAATCACGTAGAGCCCACAACTGCCCATGACACTTTGGTGATAGTGAAAACACAGTGCAATGGGGTGGGGAGGTAAGTATCAATATCCTAGGGCATATGTTACGGTCTTGTCTTACCTGCTTAAATGCAGAGTCGGTTTTGCTTTTTTTTTGCTCAATAACCAAAGAAATGTGTACGTCGCCGAAAGCGGCCGCCATGGCATCGTAAAAAATAAGTTTACAGCTTCCTTGTCACATTGTCATGAAGACGCCAACGGGGGTGAGGGAGATGGCATTTTAATTTTTATATTCCAACACATAGTAGCAAAATCCTTGTAAAGCCGCAAACGAGACCCAAAGTTATAAAACAAACAGATTCATGTTAATTTTATGCGACAGTCTTAATGCAAAAAACACTTGTTTACCCAATGGGTTGACTCAAGTCCACATGCTCATACAACACTTTCTTTTTTTTTTTGTTTAAGAAATTTTTATTCAGTTTTAACAAAATACAAAACAAAGCCATACAATAATGTCAATGAATATAATAAGTTAAAACATGAGGCATAGAACGAATAAAGAATCCAGAATAACCTAGAAAAAGAAGAAAGAAAAAGAAAAGAGAAGAAGGAGAAAGGGAAATGAAAGAAAGGAGACAGGGATAGGAAAGGAGGGATAAGGCAGAGGGGGAGGAAAAGAGAAAGAAGCTAGGAGGAAGGGGAATATATGCTGGGAAGGAAAACAATTCATGCAATTAAGTGGGATGATTAGAAGAGAGGTAATTAACAAAGGGGAGCCATAGGAGATCAGACTTAATTTTTAACGAAATAGAAGAAGAGGAAGCAACAGCAATCCTATGCTCGTCACATATAAAATTCCACCAGGTATTAACAGATAATTTGGAATTATCCTTCCAACAAGATAAAATCACTTTAAACGCAATAGCAATAAAAAGATCAAGTATCCTGGCATTAGCTGAGACAATATCAATCTCGTCTGATATAGAACCTAAAAATACATTCATTAATGTTAATGATGAAGAACATTGAAACATTCGCATGCATATATCCCAAATAGATTTCCAAAATGATAAAACGGAATGGCACTCGTACAATTGATGCTTAAGTGTACCTGTTTCAGAAGAACAAGACCAGCATAAAGAAGGCGGTGAAGGTGAAAACTTGGAAATACTTACAGGCGTAATGACAGCCCTATGATAAATGAAAAAAAGGGATTGCGTAATGCGTGCAGCAATAGAAACTGTAAATAATTTGGACCATAGGCGATCCCAAACATCAACTGGTAGCGAAACACTCAAATCAGTTTCCCATCCAACTTCAACAGGTGATTTGGGACGGACAGTAACACTTGATATCAATATTTTATATACAAGGGCAGACTTGGGTTGATGAAGGGAGAACAAAGAATAGAGAGGAGACAAGGTAGAAAAAGAAGGTAAAGTATCAGGTGGTGAAAGGAGTGACAAATGAGATTGTACAGCATAAGTTATGCTGATATATTCCTGTAGACACGAAACGGGCAGTTGGTAAACATTTTGCAATTCATGAAAAGGGATTAGAGAATCACTTGAAAAGAATTAATATACAAATGAAATCCCCTTCTCTTTCCATAAAAAGATTTGCCCTTATATTTGAGAAACTTATTGTACCACACAATGGATGACAAAAAACATTGAAGGGGGAGATAAATCTTTGGAAAATATGTCATGTAACAGTGATTGAGAGTACTTCAGAACCGGGTGTTTGGTCAAAAATGAACAATTGGGCATAAAAACAGTATGTTGAAACGAAAAGTCTTTTAACAGTGAGCGTTCAAAAATAACCCATCTAGGAAGAGGGGAATCTAAAAAATCATATGCTAAAGAAAAGGATTGTTTAATCACAAAGGCAGAGTGGTAAATTTTGAAGTTGGGAAAACGGACACCTCCTTCATTTTTGGGACGGATGAGTTTCCGCAAGGCAATGCGAGGGTGTTTATCATTCCACAAAAATTTAGAGCAAAGAGAATTCAAGCGAGCAAAGTATGAGTTAGGTATTTTTAAGGGTAGCATAGATATAGTATAGAGTATAGGTGGCGTAATCATCATTTTAATAGTATCTAGTCTACCCCACCAGGACAGGAATAAGGGAGACCAGCGTTGGAATAGGGATTGGAGTTTCTTGAGAAGGGAATCAAAAGTAAATTTAAGTGTGTCAACGAGGGATGAGGAAAACCAAATGCCAAGGTATTTTATTTTGGAAGGACACCAGGCAAAGTCCGTTGAGTCAAACATGTATTGGTAACAGACGGCATTTAAGGGTAAAACTTCTATTTTAGATAAATTAAGTTTGTAACCTAAAATAGAAGAATATAAACGAACTTCATTCATGAAATGTGGGAGCGATGAAACTGGGTTAGCCATATAGACTAGGATGTCATCTGCATAAGCAGAAATTTTCGTTTCAATAGAGGCTACTTTAAAACCATTAATATGAGAGTTATTTCGGAGAGGGGGCGTGGCTTGGACGCCGATCGGGATGGCGGCGTGAGCTCGCAGCTCCGCGCGGAATCCCGCTAATTCTCCTGTTTTTCGGGACCCTAGGCGACCCGGAGACGACGCTCCTGCCCTCTGAAGTGTAAGGGGACAGCCGGGCGTAATCGGGGAGTCGCTGGGGGACTGCTGGCCCGAGGAGATCGAGAGAAGAGGCGGCCGAGGTGTAACCCAGGGTGTGAAGAAAATGGCGGCGAGGAGGTCGGACGGCCCCGAACTTCAGCCCTGAGTCCGGTTGTCGCCAAGTAGCAAGGGACCCTGCACCCGGCTGCCCGATACACTGGGATTGGCGGCGCGATGTCCTGAGACCAGGGGACGCTGACCCGACTCACCCAGAAGACCGGGGCCCCTTGCTGGCCGCCACCCTAAGACCCGTCCTTCCCCCCGCAGGCCACAGTGGGGACACGGAACGGAGCTCGTCCGCCTGGCCATTGTTCCTGAGAACGTCGGCGGGTACATAGCACTGCCCGGTGCCCGGAGGCAGGCACGGACCCACGGGTGTACCCGCAGTACGGGTGGCCGGACCTGACATGGCGGCGATCGGAGGGCTGATGCCCGGGAGCCGCGAGGGGGATTCGGCGACATCGACTCGGCTGGGTGAGAGTCCCTCCCCGGAGCTTGATCAGGAACAGCGACTGAACCGGGGTTTGGATGCCATCCTTGAGGCGATTACCTCCACTAAGGAGGCATTGCACAATGACATCGCCCAAGTGGCCACGGGCCTGGGGCTGCTACGCGCGGATCACGCGAAGCTGGCGGATCGGGTCAAGGATCATGACCACCTGTTGCTGGACCTGAAGCCATCGGTGGTGACCGCGGAGCACAGGATCACGGACATTTTGGCCCGACTGGACACACTGGAGCGGAGGGCGGAGGATGCCGAAGGCCGCAATAGGCGGAACAACGTGCGGGTCGTAGGCCTGCCGGAAAGGATTGAGGGGGAGGATGCGGTGGCCTACATGGAGAACTGGTTCCGCACTGTGGTGGCGCCGGAGGGGCTTACTCCATTTTTCACTCTGGAGCGAGCTCACCGGGTGCCCGCTCGCCCGCCAGGACTTGGCCGCCCCCCCCGACCGATGGTGGTGCGGCTCCTCCACTACAAGGACCGAGATCTCCTCATCCAGCGGGCCAGGATGTCGGGCCCTTATGAGGTGGAGAACAGCAAGGTAACGATCTTTCCGGATTATACGCAGGCGGTCCAGAAGGACAGGGCATCGTTCCTTGCTGTGAAGAAGGAGCTCCGGGAGGAAGGCATCCAGTACTCCTTGCTCTACCCGGCCAAACTGCGGATTATCATGGATGGCACCACGCACTTTTTCCAGACTCCGGACGAAGTCTGGCAATGGCTTGAGTCGTATAGAGCGGGGACGGACAGATCACACCAAAGTCGGCGAGACCAACCCAAGCAGCCCCGGGTGCGGCAGTCACAACGCATCAGATCCCGCAACAGGCGCCAGCGGGAGAAACGGGAGGCTCAAATGGCGGCGGAGAAGAGGGATGCACTCGCAGCGACAGCGGCCATTACAGGGTCGCAACAGAACAGTGAACGGGCCGAAACGGACTCGGGAGGGGAAGGCAGCAGAACAGGAGAGGAACTTTCGGAGGCGGAGAGCCAGAAGGGGCCGATAGTAACCCCACAGACATCGGATGTTGTTTTCTGCGGCTGAGATAGAATTGGGACTATATCGGGACTTCATGGTAGGGTGATATCCTGTTGACGGGGGGCGGGTTGCCGGGAGGGGGAGCTGTGTGTCTGGAGGGGATGAAGTGCGGGCGCGGGCTCCGCAAGCTGGGGTCGGCGGCGACTCACCCCCCCTAGGCCCTTAAGGTCGACTGTGGTGGAGACCACAGGGTAGGTGTATGGGGAGTTGGATCAAGGTTTGGATGGGGGCGGCCATTGGGTTCGTGTACTCTGTCCTGGGGAGTGGGGTTTGGGTAATGTTTCAGTTTTGGGACTGTTTGGGGGGGGGCAACTGCATTGGGGGGGCCGTGGATCGTTGTTATTTGATTCAGATTGTACGGAGTTGGAATGGGGACATTACCTAACTTGAAATGCCTAACGTGGAATGTCCGGGGGCTGCGGACTATGGTGAAACGTCACAAAGTACATGCATACCTGGTACGCAGGGGGGTTCAGATTGCTATGCTCCAGGAGACTCATCTCACCAAAAAAGAGTGCGCTGCCTTGCAGAAAAGATGGCGGGGCCAGGTCTTTGGCACCACTTACTCGGCGTATGCCAGGGGGGTATTGATCTGGGTGAGGGCGGGGATACCCTTTCAAGTGCTGAATCAAGTAGTAGATCCGGATGGCAGGTTTGTAGCGGTGGAGGGGAGATTATATGGACGGGATGTGGTTTTCTGTTGTGTTTATGCACCGAACACTGACCAAGGCCGATACTTTGATAGCCTCTCGGGGTCCTTGGCCTCTTTCCTGGCGGGTCCGATAGTGCTAGGGGGGGACTTCAACTCGATTACGGATGTTGCTCTGGATAGGTCCCATCCCCCCCTGGTAGACTCTCCTGTGCGCAGGCTGGCCGCGCACAGGAAGGACTGGCAAGAACGATGGGGGTTGCTGGATGTTTGAAGGGAGGGGCACAGGGGAACCAGGGATTATTCCTTCTATTCCGCTCTCCATGATCTACATGTCAGGATCGATTCGCTGCTTTGCGGGGGATCCCTAGCCCCATTGATTACCCATGCGGAGTACCTGGCTAGGACTATATCCGATCATAACCCCCTATTGGTGCATATTCAGTGGCAGAGGGAGCGCTCAGTGATACCAACATGGCGGCTTCGCCCGGAGACGCTAGAGGATTCTGTGTTTGCTGATGCGGTCCGGCAGGGCATTGATAGTTATTTCGGTGTGAATGAAGGCACGGCTGCGAGTAGATCTACTGAATGGGATGCAATGAAAGTGGTGGTGAGAGGGGTGTGTTTGGGCAGGTTCTCGAATGCTCGTACGACTGTGCTGAATGACCTAATGAAAGCGGAGGAAACTTTGAGGGACTTGGAGCGCCGCAGGCCAGCTAGGCCAGGCCTACAGGCCCAGTTGTTGGAGGCGAAGGAAGTGGTAGCAGCGGAGACGGAACGGTTGAGATGTTATGACTATAGGCAGTACATTATCAGGGCACACGCAGAGAGGGACAAGGTGGGTACCCTTTTGGCCAGACTAGCTAACCCGGAACTTAGGGGCTGCCCGATTCTCAGCATTAATAATGCGCAGGGAGAGATGGTGTACTCTCAGGCGGCTGTATTGGACCGCTTCAGGGGATACTATGAGGAACTGTACCGGAGCCAGCTGGGAGTGGGGGTTCAGGACATCGCGGAGTACTTGGGGGAGAGGCCGCTCCCGGTCCTGGACGAGGAGGACGCGAGGGAACTGGGTAGCCCGGTCACGCTTACGGAAATTCGGGTGGCCATCAAACATATGGCCCGTAACAAGACGCCCGGGGTGGACGGACTGCCCATTGAGTTCTATCAACACTATGTGGACAACCTGGCGCCCAGGCTGCTGGTGGTGTATACGGAAGCCTTCGAGAAGGGGGCATTGCCTGGATCCATGCGGGAGGCCTTGATAGTACCGCTCCTCAAGCCTGGCCGGGATGCCGCGGACGTGAGGTCTTATCGCCCGCTGTCCATGCTGACGGTGGACTATAAAATCCTGAGTCGCATACTAGCCACCAGACTGGCCCCGCATATGACGGGCCTGGTGCACAGGGACCAGGCCGGGTTTATACCCACGAGGAGCACGGCGATGAATATCCGCCGCCTGGTGGGAATAATGGACGCCATCTTGGATGGGGAGGGAGTGCCGGCGGTTCTGTCTGTGGACATCGAGAAGGCCTTCGATAGCTTGGAATGGCCTTTCCTGGATGGTGTGCTGGAGAGGTTTGGCATGGGTGACGGGTTCCGAAGGTGGACGAGGGTCTTATATACCTCGGCGACGGCGAGAGTACGATTGGGCGGCCTGGTGTCTGAAGCGTACCCGGTGGGCAGGGGAACACGACAGGGGTGCTCCCTCTCCCCTCTGTTGTTTGCCCTGGCGATGGAACCCTTGGCGGTCCATGCGAGGTCAGGCGACCGATACGCGGGGATAGTGAGTGATGGGCAATGGCATTATATATCGCTCTATGCGGATGACTTGCTCCTGTACCTAGCTGACACCTCGGGGGCATTGGCTGGAGCGATGGATCTGCTGTCTGAGTTCGGCCGGCTGTCGGGCCTTAAGGTCAATCGGGCGAAGACTTGCGTGTTTCCGCTGAGAGCGGGATCCCCAGCCCCTAGCAGCGATTTGGGTTTGGTATGGGAACCCTCTTGCATCACCTACTTGGGCGTCCGCATTTACCACTCGGCCGCGGACCTTTTGGAGGGTAACATTGGCCGCTGTGTCCGGGCGCTGCGGGGCAGCTTGACTTTCTGGTCGACCCTCCCGCTGACAGTTCTGGGCAGGATAGCACTGTTGAAAATGGTGGCGCTCCCCCGCTTCCTATATTATTTCCGGACGCTGCCTGTCTGGATACCCCAGGGGGTATTTAAGGAACTGCGGTCAATGATAACTGGCTTTCTATGGGGGCATGGCCGCCGCAGAATAGCCCTGAGCACGCTATTTCGCCCCAAGCTGGAAGGGGGCATGGCCGTGCCCGACCTGCAGCTGTATTATCTAGCGGCGCAGTTGCAGGTCCTCACGCAGAACGTAGCCAGGGTGTTCCGGGGTCCGGAGGAGGACCGGGACCGGGGTATACAGCGCCACGTGCTGTCCTACATCATCATGCAGCAGCGGCTCGAGCTACGGGCCCTCACCATGGAAGAGCGGACGCTCCGGCTGTGCTGGCAGAGGAGCCTTCGGAGAGCAAGGGCATCGCGGCCTTATGCCCCGGAGATCCCGATCGGGATGTTGACGGCATTGCCGCACGGAGGAGATTGGTCCCCGTTGTTGGATTGGGAGGAGGCGGGGTTGCAGGTGGTGGGCGACTTGTACGTAGATGGGGCTTTGGCGCCGTACGAAGTGCTCCGGGACCAGTTCGGACTGCCTGAGGGGGGTTTCCTCCTACATGCGGCAGTTGTGGCTGCCGTACAAAAGCACTGGAAAGAGGGGCTCTTGGAACCCGCGACGACTATGGCGTGCCAATATGTAGTGATGGCGGCTGGCACATTCAAAGCCGTGACGTGCCTCCATAATAGGATGCTGAACGAAGGGCTGGAACCACTCCACGGGCTCAAAGCTAAATGGGAGGCGAGCGTTGGCCGGCCCATACCGGATACGGCATGGGGCCATATCCTGCGACGCACGTGGAAGGGCACTAGAAACGCGCGCTTTCAGCAGGTCCATTTCTATGTGCTCCATAGGGCCTATTTAACTCCTGAGAAACTACAGCGGTACTGTCGGGTGCCGGATGCCTGTTGCCCCCGTTGTTCGTCCATAGGGGCGGACATGGACCACTTGTTTTGGGGGTGTCCACAACTGGGGACCTATTGGGCGGAGGTAGGGGAGCTCCTGAACGATGTGACTGACAGGGAGGTAGAATTCGACATGGCGGCGTGCCTACTGCTCTGGTTCCCGCATACTAAGCACACCAAGGTGACAAGTAAATTCATAGACCTGGGTCTGATATTGGCGCGGAGGGAAATATCGTGGCACTGGAAGTCCAGGGGAGGTCCCTCACTGCGTAGATGGAAGAATGAGCTGCTGCGGTGGTCTGACTGCGAGAGTGTGCTCCGGATGAAGCAAGCAGTAAAGTTGAGGAATGAGAAGGCACTGGATGCGGCGCGTGCATGGGAGTTAGTGGTACAGGCTTTGCGTGATTCTTTGGTTGAGGATGAGGAAGGCGAGAACTAAGCCGCTGGACACCGCGGGGCGAACACAGAAGTATGGTCCTACGCACTGTAGTGGACCCATCCAATTCGATAGGGCGAAGCACACACCTTAGCAGTTGCCAGGGGAGGGGGGGCGTTGGGGGGGTTGGTTGTAGGGGGTTTGGGGAGGGCCGGAAGCCATTGGGAGGGTTGCTTGTTAGGCCTTGGATCTACTGGGACGGTGGGCACTGAGTGGAGGGTAGACCGACTGGGTGGAACGGCCGGGTGCGAAGGTCCATATAGCCTAGGGCAGGCCCGGTAAGGGCGATTTCATTGATTATCACGGAGATGGCTGACGGGACTGTTGTTGTGGGTGGGGGGGTAAAAGCAGATACTCAAAACGACCTTCCAGCCAGGGTCCCAATGGGACGTACACTGTGATGTGTTCCTTTTTGAGCGATGTGACATGCCGCCCGGCCTCCGGGATGCGGGCTGAATGGCTGTGTACGACTGTGAACTATCATTGGATGGGGGAGCCCACAAGTGTGCTGGCTGTTTAATTGTATCCTGTGGTTTATAACTCTGCAATAAAAATATAATTTAAAAAAAAAAAAAATGAGTTATTTCGGATGCGCTCCAAAAAAGGTTCAAGACATAAAATAAACAATAATGGGGAAAGAGGACAACCCTGTCTTGTACCCCTGGATAAGGAAAAAAATCTAGAGAACTGGTTGTTGACAAAAATACTGGCACGGGAGATTAATAAAGGAGCTTGACTAAGGATATAAAGGAGGGACTAAATCCGAACCATTGCAATGTACGAAACATAAACTGCCAGTTGATTCGATTGAATGCTTTCTCTGCATCCAAAGACAGGGCTGCAAGGGAGATTTAAAGGATTTGCTATGGGAAATAATGTTAGAAAACATACGGGCATTATCAGAGACTAATCTACCCTTTACAAAGCCAACCTGATCAGTTTTAATTAGAAGTGGGATGAGGGCATCTAAACGGGAAGCAAGAATTTTAGCGAAAATTTTACAATCATAATTAATCAGGGAAATCGGGCGATAGTTCTTACATTGGGAGTGATCCTTGTCTGGTTTGGGAATTATGATAATTAGGGCATCCAGGAAGGATCCCGAGGCCTTAGCAGAGGAAATAAATGAGTTAAAAAGTTGGAGCAATTTGGGCACAAAGATGGCATGAAATGCAGAGTAAAACTCAATAGGTAATCAATCCATCAGGGCCCGGAGCCTTAGATTTTTTGAGGGAGTTGATGGCTTGAAGGATTTCTTGAAGAGAAATATCTTTCTCTAATTGGGCAAACTCTTCGGGGAGTGATGGTGGAGAGGGGAGACCATCAAAGACAGATGTTAAGTTTGAGTCAAACGGGTGAGTGCCGTCAGTATAAAGAGAATGGTAATAATTATGAAAAACTTCCGCAATGTGCTCATCTGAGGATACCAATTTATTTGTACAATCATTAAAAATAGGGCCGATAGTTTTACGTTCAGATTTGATTTTGAGATAGTTTGCCAACATTTTACCCGCCTTGTTCTGGCCCCCATAATATTTAGATTTGATTTTTAAGAGGGTATTGCATGCTTCAACAGTAGCAATTTTGTTCAACTCAGTTTTTGCTTTAATTAGATTTTGAAGGGCAACTGGGGATTTTGAGGAAAAATACGAGTGTTCAAGTAGTTTAATATTCTTGAGTTGGTCTTCATATTTACTTCTATTAGCCTTCTTCTTTCTAGCAACATATGAAATAGTGAATGCTCGAAAGGCAACTTTGAAAGCGTCCCAATTATTAGGGATAGAGGTATCTGAAGGGTTGTTAAGGGTAAAAAACTCATTAATAAACACCATAGCTTCTTTAACAAAAGCAACATCAGACAACAGATAAGTATTAAATTTCCATCGACTGAAACTTGTAGAAGTGAGGGTAAGATCAATGATCGCGTGACCAGGGGCATGGACTGAAATAAAAATAGAACCAATATCGGACTTTTGAAGAGAAGGAAGGAGGGATTTACTGACCATAATATAGTCTATCCTTGAGCGGGTATGATGAGCATTCGAGAAAAAGGTATATTCCAGGGAGTCAGGATTGCATGTCTTCCATACATCATAAAGGGGGCGTGCGGCAATGGCAGATTGGAAACATTTATGAGACTTATCAGGTTGAAATTTGTGTGAGGAAAGTCTGTCAGCGAATGGATCTAACCATTGATTAAAGTCACTGACTATTACAATATTTGGGCAGTCCATAGTAGAGATAAGAATTTTGATATCATTCCAAAATGTGGGGTCAGGCCGAACCGGACCATAAATGTTCAATAAAACGAAAGTCTTATTTTAGATCACAACCTTTGCCATTACCCAGCGCCCCTCATCATCATTCTGAGAGGATAAAATTTGGACCGACAACCCTTTATGGAACAAAATCGCAACACCCCCTTTCTTGTTAACAGCAGGAGAGAACACCACTTGACCCACCCATTGCCTTTTTAACTTAGAAGATTCGACATCTGTACAATGAGTCTCTTGTAGAAAAACAACTTGAGAATTAAGTTTGGATAAATGAGACAATACCTTTTGACGCTTGACAGGATGTCCAAGACCTCGAACATTCCGCGTTACAAAATTACATATGCTGGAAAGTGGGGATGGGGCAATACACTTGGGGTAGACACATGGCAGGAGAACATCTACAAGAAAGGATACAACAAAAAAAAGATGTAACACCGGAACAGAATACTCATTACATGTAGAATGCGAAAGATAAATGCGCCCATAATCACTGTGACCGACATCAAGAACCACAGAAACCAGAGAAAGGGAAATAGACCGAACAACCACTTTCAAGACCCTCTACCAGGAAAGTGTGTAAAAGAAATCAGCCACACTCTAGTGCCAATCTGGACCGAGATAATAAACGCCTCACTTGCACAAGGAACCCTCCCTGACTGCCTAAAAACAGGGCAGGTGATGCCCATCCTCAAAAAACCGACAGCGGATGCATCAGACCCGAACAACTATCGACCAGTGACCAACATCCCTCTACTGGCTAAACTCATTGAGAAATGCGTGCAGGGCCAACTAAGTCAACACATCACTAAATTCTCGCTACTGGACGATTGCCAATCAGGATTCAGAACCGGGCACAGTACTGAAACTGCGATCCTGCATATCGTGGATGACGCCCTGCAAGCCCTAGACCGAAATCAAACTTGCCTACTGATCCTACTAGACCTATCATCAGCATTTGACACGGTAAAGCACGAAGTGCTTATGACCAGACTACAAGACAGGATGGGTTTGTCTGGAAACGTGCTGAAATGGTTTAACTCTTTCCTACAAAACAGGACTCAGCGTTTCCTGGTTAACCAAGCAATCTCTTCCCCGAGCCCCAACGCAATCGGGGTCCCACAAGGCTCAACGCTATCTCCAGATCTATTCAACTTATATGTAGAACCTCTCACGGAGATCCTTCAAGAATCTCAGGTATCCTATCATATGTATGCAGACGACACGCAACTATACATAAAGATCGCCTCCCTTGAGGACATTGACCTAATGAACAAGACACTAAGGAGAGCTTTGCAATGGTTAACAATGAACCATCTGAAGCTAAACGCACAGAAAACAGAATTCCTGCTAATTTCACCGACAAGGAGCCAATCTGAAGTTAAAGAATGGATTAAACTGGTGACAGCGCTAAACTGCACCCCGACGCTAGTTAACTCAGCCAAATCGCTAGGAATTACACTAGATAAAAACCTCGACATGAAAAACCATATTAGCTCAATGGCCAAGAGCGCCCGCTTCCACCTGAATTACTTAAGAAAACTGAAACCCTTTATCTCTGAAACAGATCTAAAACTGGCTATCCAATCACTAGTCATCTCGAGGATCGAATACGGCTGCACCACATTAGCGGGCCTACCGAAAACCTCCACAGCACCACTAAAAGCCTGCCTCAACGCAGCGGCGAGACTCATTACGGGAACGAAGAAATTCGACCACATATCTCCTCACCTGAAAGCACTAAACTGGCTACCTTACGAGGCGAGAATCCAAATGAAGATGGCCTGTATTACGCACAAAGCGGTTCACTACAACACGCCTAGATACCTAGCCAAGAAACTTAAGCTCTCAGGAGGAAACAGAACAACTCGAAGCGCTAAAGATCTATTACTACGACCAGCCTTTTTCCACAAGAGAAAGACCTACAACCGAGCATTCTCCGGAGCTGCCCCCAGAATCTGGAACTCACTACCTCCTATCATCAGGAAGATTAAAAAATACAGTTACATTCAAACGAGAACTGAAGAGCCACTTGATGAGTAAATACCCTACTTAGAGAAACCTTCGGATCACTGGGATGATCACTTTCACGAACTGAGGGTTGTCCTCTCCATGGAAAATTGGAAGATCTGTATCTGAGAAGGAGCTGATGCCGGGCTCAAACCGAGACCGGACACATTACTACTACCTCATACACGTGTGAACTTTTAAATATGTCTCACGGTCAGACTATATAACTTCTACCTCACTTGATTTATTTATACATATATGTGTGAATTTATAACTATAACTCTTAGTCATTCTATATAACCTCTACCTCACTTGATTTATTTATACATATTATCCTTTGATATGCACTGGAACGCCTTATAACCCTACCTCAATGATCATGGTTTGTTAGCACGATACAAGTCAAGCCGTGCTCGCCATATAACGCTAATTGCACAGTCTATATGAATATATTTATCTAATTTCATCCATGCAGTATACTGCCTTCTACCTCATTATTCTTCTGTGATTAGTACTGCTACTATAATGTCTATATGCAATTCTATTCTGTTAAGCGCTCTGATACCCACGGGTCTTGTTCGCGCTATACAAAACAATATAAATAAATAAATAAATAAATAAATAAAAGAGAGTGACCAGGAAGAAAAAAGGAAAAGAGTGCACAAGCCAGAGAAAAGAAACAGAAAAGGAAAAAGTAAGTAAGAAAGGAGAGAAAAAAGAGGGGAGCAACAGGAAAGAAATCAGAAGACAGATCAAGGCAAAAAAGCCAGGTCTGAGAGGAAAGAGATAACCAAGACATCGGGGGTAGGAGGCGCCAACGAGGACACGGACCCCATTGAGCAGCAGAAGAGCACATCGGACAAGGAGAAGGAGGAACCATGGAACCTCAAGAGAGAGGATGACACAAAGACAGAATCATGACGAATTCAGAGCAATCAGATAACCATAAGAATTGCAAGCACGCAAAAGATAATATCAAACATTAGTGTCCATAGCAGATGCAGAGACAGTCTGAAGATTAGCGTGGAGCTTCTGAGGATCATCAAAGGAACGAGTATGACCATTGTGCGTGATCTTGCACAAACACGGATGCAGAATACTATATGTAATATTGAGCTGTCGCATTTGCGGACGAAGATTCAAAAACTCCTTTTATCGGGCATTAGTTGCGTTGGAAAGGTCCTGTGAAATAAAAATATTATGCCCTGACCACATGAGACGTCGCTTAAGTCTGGCAGATTTTAGGACATTCATTAGTTCAGTAAATTCGGGAAATAAAATGATGATGCCACGAGGTTTAGAAGCATTGGAGGTGAGGCGACCTAGACGTGAGCACGCTGGATATTAAGAGGATTGGACACAGGTTGGAGGTCCAAAAGTTCATATAGGAACTTGTGAACGAAGGACACCATATCCGATCCCTCAACATTCTTCGGAACACCATATATGCGTAGGTTATTTATTCGATGGCGATTTTCAAGGTCTTTGGTGTGGAGCTTGATTAATTGAATCTCTTTTTCCAGTTGAGGGATTTTAGATGAGATATCCTGAATATCACTAACGCGCTGCTCCAGGTTTAGAACTTTACTTTCCATAATGACCCACCTCTCCACAATCTGCTTGAGCTTCTCATTAGTGGCAGACATAAAAGGTTGTAGACCCCGTACCTCCTCTAAGATGGATCCCAAAACGGGATTAGGAGAGGTATGAATAGGAGAAGGAGGGTCGTTTTTGAGTCTCTTAGGTTTGGTGCCTGTGTGTGTCGACTTAACAGTACTTGCGTCATGAGACATTGTGGCACCTGAAGAGCGCGTCAAGATTCAAAGGAATAATGTGACTACTGAGAAGAATAATACGAAACTCTCAAAAAACGCAGAGAGATGAGCTCAAAAGCAGAGGATTGTAAGACACACAGCAAAGGCACAATAGCAGAATGGCAATTGCAGCTCACACCTAGATTGAGTGACCAACATCCGCAGTAAGTATGATTATAACTGTCTCATGAATGACAGAGTGCTCTGAATCAGCAAATTTGCCATGAAGAGAAGTAGATATAGGAGAAAACAACAAGGTGGATAACATCCAGGCGGAGAAATGCAGACATGGTCACAGGTTGCGCAGATAAAGGTACATTTCCATTTCAGAACTTAAAATGGCCGACACAGCCTCAGAGGTGAAAACGCTGAGGGTACAAGTTATTTAAATAGCAGGCTGAAAACTGTGCACATTGCCATACCTTGTGAAGGAGAGGATAAAGAAAATCAGCACATCACTAGAATGCTGGGGGGAACAGCGCCGGCTGTTGTAGAAGGCTGGATAGCTGGTGAAAGGACGCGGGCACGGCGGCTCAAAATGGCGGCCGCCCGCGTCCCGAAGGTGAAGAAAAAAACGCCAAAGTCTGCTGCTTCATAAAACTGGCACAAAAGTCACTGAAACTACAGGCAAGGAATGGAGCGCATGTTCCGCCACAGAAACTTCTAAAATTCCGGCATCAATCGACTGATTTGAGGTATTTATATTATGAAGACGCCCGTAGCTCTACGGAACTCACGGGACAGCCGTGATCTCTCAGCGGCGCGTAAGCCACGCCCCCCATACACCACTTTCTTGAAACGCCCATTGTGGACCTATAGAGGGATATTCCGGGAAAGTAACAAAATCTGCTAAGCCACTCTTGTGGGCAGTGCCATTTGCAGCGGGTCATTGGATTATCCTGCACCATAACATATATTGCAAGAGCAACATATTCTAGCACGGTAACAAAAGGAGAATCCTTGATCAGTATGTTCAGAATAAATAAACTAATGCCCACAAAGGGTAGAAATACAAACGATCTACACATATAACTATTCTGTATGTATTTAGACAGTAACTTCTTTGTTTCGTTAGTTCCAGGATTGATGCTATGCAATGTCAAGGTGGCTGGAATGTTATTGCACGAGAGTGCCTCAGGGGCATTCCAGGCTGGGCGGTTGCTGCTGTTCACCGAAGGGACCTGAGAGCTGAATTTGCTCACTCAAGGAATAAACCTTCTTCCTTCAACTTCTTAGTTTGTGGAGCGTCCTCCTTCTCCCAGCGTAGTAACACATTTACTCACCCAAGCTTTCCATCGTCCTCCCCTACGTCTCTGTAGAGCAGAGGTGTGGTTTTAAGTACAAGCGATGTGATTAACTACATCGCCATGCTTTCCAACGAGATTCATGCCTCTTATCAGTGACACAGGTTTTCATACTTGGAACTATAATTTGATTTGTTTTCTGATCTTTGCAGCACAAAATATTTGCACCCAAAAATGCAGACTCGTTTTAGGGAGCGGTGCTGCGTGGGTGCACAAACAAACAAGCATGTTAAACTTACCTGCTGATAGGTGATAAACTGAAAGCACAGCAGAGGTTTTCCTGATGCACTCGGTCCACTGTTTATTATTATTGTGCATTTGTAGCATCTGAAAAAACACATTACCTTGCCGGAAGACTTGTACGGCTTTTTTGCCACCCTTCACAAAAGTGGTTATGCAGTCATTTTCATTCAAGTGTTTTCAAATGGTCACCCTGGCGAAGCTTCGCATCCATCAGCTGCACAGAGCTCTGCTATTTAATTTAAGTGCTGATTGTTTCTGGGGAGGACTGCATGTTCTGGGGAGGGGCAGGACCGAGTGCTCCGTCTGGAGACCTGCTGTGTGCTTCATCTGGGGAGAGGATGTAGCCTTAAGGCTGGAGCGGTTGACCTCAAAGCTGGGAAACTGGGTTTGAGTCCCGGCATCCACGCTCAACATCCTGTGATTCTGGTCATATCACTTAATCTCCCTGTGCCTAACAAAAATGAATGTGTCCTATCATGGGAACTCCCACTTCTATGCTCAGGGGGGGTCTATCAACTCTGCACTGACTCCACAGACCGCTGCCGGACCTTGAAAGTGGGTGCCTCTGAGGAACCGAGAGCTTGAAGAAACAAAAGCGGTAAATAAAAATAAACAAATCAGCCAGGAACTTTAAACATAATAATTTTCTTGCAAAGCAACAACAACAAAATACACGCTATTACAGCACACCCCTAGCCTTACAAAAAACTTGAACAGTTTGGACTTCAGCGCTTATGTTTTTTTTTTTTTAGACCAATGAAGCTCTACTTAGACACTAATACAGTTTCCACATATAAGGACCTTCAGTTTCAGTAATGACCTCCGTACTACAAAACTCCCTTCCCTACCAACATCATTGAATTGCTGACCATCTGAAGGGTTGATAACTCACTTCTACCACCACCCCATGATAGGAAGCTCACTAGGCACATACTTGACCCCAAGAAGTCACACCCTGGATCCTGCAAAACCAGCGGTAGAAACCCCAAGGGGGGCCATAACACTGATAACTTCTGTCCTTCTACTCCGCTCCCAAAACCGATCCAAACAAATACTAAAAATAAATTAGCTGATCCCTTGCATGAATCTACAGGCAACCATTAACATACCACGAAATGTGCCAACCAGAGAATATCCAGAGCAGAGATGTATAAGGCCAGAGTCGTGTGTACAACCTTAACCGACAGTGATACACGCAACGTCTAACATTCCCTCGCATAGATTTGCCACGCGCACTAGCACGAGTACCTTGACTCTAACATTACGCGACCTCGACCTAAAAAGGGCAACGCGCAGACCCGAAAGACAAGGCCCACTGAAATGCTGCCCATTTGTTAAAATCATAAGAGCAACAACACAAAGACCTGAGCAAAGCACGCTACTCTGACAACAGAGACAGATCCGCACAGGTAAAGTTACACTCAACGAATGACACCTAACCAAAATAAAAATACCAATGTGCAGTAGGAAAACCGAGATCCCCGCTGAAAAAAATGTGTATGGGCAGAATAAATGGAATGTCACTTCATTTTGATTTATTTTGCGAAGTCTTCATTTATAGTTGTACATATTGCTTTAAATAAACGGCTGTTCGCAAAACAAATAAACAAGTAAATGATATAAACAAACAAGCGCAGTACAGAAAATTTAGCTGGCCATATTTTTTTCCATTACCTAATTCTGTAGATGAAAGAATGTTACACACCTTAGATGTAAAATGGGTGCTCATGCATTAGATTGAATGGACTAAACCTATCCAATATCAATACCATAATGGAATTGGAAATCTTCTATCTATCCACGGACCACCACAGCATCGAATTTTAATTCCTACCTATTGGCCAAAGTGACGGCTGGCATCAAATCTCAGCAATCAGATCTGAGAAAGCGCTGAAGTTAATTCGAACATAATCACAAACAGATGGCGCTGCTGCTCACTCCCTCATGCTGTAGGCCGTGGGTGGATACATTTACTGGGAAAGGTGGAACATGCATCGCCTTTACCCAATTGCGTGCTGTCTTTTAAAAAAAATTGCACGCAAAGCCCAATAGAAATAATGCTGTAAAAAAAGCCACAAGCACGAGCTTGTGAAAAGTCCAGAGTGATCCCAAGAGGCCCGCTACTAGAACAGCGCATGCGCGCTGCGCTAAGCTCAACCTAATGAATAACCGGCCTGCCCTCATGGCCAAATTGGTCCAGACAATAGGGGGCAGGCCAGTAGCATGAAGCAGGGCTGTTATAGGTAGCGCTTTTGCACTATCAATCATGGCACTACCAAACTGCCTAATGGGACTTGATTAACGTTTTCCCAGGCAAGCGGCACTGCACCCATCAATTTTACACAAGCTGACAAATAAAACCCAAATTGGGTAACCCACCATGAGAGTTATTTCCCACACAAATGGGGAAAATATTGCTCATTTGTGCTGGAAATAGCCCAAACAGGAAAAACTGAAGGCATGTGCAGTGTCATTGGACCGTTGAAGAGGCTACAAATCAGAAGGCCAATTGGATTACATGAAGAGGGACCATGGACTGGATTGTGGAGTGAGGCGAGGATGGGGACAACCAATAGAGTTCCTAGAGAAATCACCTGCCTAGTCTGTCCCTGGCCAGTCCGCTAATTGAGCCCGAAATCAGGGGCCCTTTATTGCCTCTATCATGGGCGTCTTCGGCCTGCAATTACGGCAAGCAGTGTTAGAGCTCTTGCGAACCCTGATAACCCATACACCAATCAGCTAGGCAAAAACATATTCTGTCAGTCATAACAACATATAGGAGCAGTTGATCGAGAAGCAGGAGATTTGTTAAGGCGTATTCCCTTCAGTCATTCGTTTTCCTCTAGGTCTCAGAGACTATACCCTGGGTTGAGATTGGCTATAAGGACTCCTTCGGAGGTGTTTAATGTCTGCGGTGGTATTTCCAACGAGAGCACGAAATTCACCTTTTGCATGTGTCCCCACCTTCAGTCAGCAAGGAAGCCCTCTTTCTCTTCACTCAGTTTTTTTTTCTGCCCAATAACAAAAAAAATTCACACAGGCCTCCATGAGCAAAGACAACTGTATACAAAACAAGCTGTGAGGGGTAGGTGGTGGTGTTGAGGGAACTGCTCAGGGAAATTATGTGAATTGGGAGCAGCGCCATGTGCCGGAGACCAGTGGGGAGAGAAGAAAAAGCAGTGCACCAAACTAAAACATATGACCAGTAGTGAAAGGAGCCACGTAGCAGGTTCAGTCTGCGGGGCGGAACAAAACAGCCAAAAGGCGGGACAAATGTATACTATTCACCAATGAAAGCGAAGGAATTTGTAAAGGCAGACCGAAAAAAACAATGTTAAGCGCTGGGCGTGTTCAAAGCCCATACAATTGAATACCACATTTTGGTTTGTTTGTGTGTTTTGATATGACAGGCTGGGCATTCGTGCAGTGGGCAGTAGTGATATGGGCACCAGTGGCTATAGAGACACAAGTATAGGCGTGCCTGCTGAAGCCGCAAGGGTAGACGGGCATTTCCTAATATGGAAAAGTTTTGAGCCATAAATGTCTCCTTTTTGAAGGTCGAGAGTTAAAAAACAAGCAGTGTTTCAGTAATCCTTGATGGGCTACATCAACCGGAGTTATTTAGCCTGGCCACCAGGTATATTCAGTGGAAGTGTGAAGGTCTTGTGGTGAGTGGTCAGTTTGTTTTGTATACTATGGGAAGTGAGTGAAGTTTTATTTGTACCAGTGAGATGGGGGACGTTCATTCCTTTTCCCGTGTTCTCACTGATGTCTTCCTCTTCAGTGGATGTGCAGTTAGGTGACGTTTTAGGCAGCAGCGGTGACAAGGGGCACCAACAACCCCTGAAACACAGGCACTGAGGTGCCTTTTGGAACCTGGAGGGAGGTGGGGTTATGTGTGTTCTCCTGGGCACAGACAGTGGTTATCTAGTCTCTCGTTGCATTGTTGTGAATAAGAACCCAACAGCCCACTCTGTTATCACTTTGTAAAACTAAGCTGAATGGATTGGAAATACCAGTGAAAAGTCATTTCTGTTTAGCCCGATTCTGAAATACATAGAGGACCGGACCTGTTTAACCAAGATCAATATAAAAGCAGAGGATTTTTCTAAACTTCTAACTCACCCTCGTTTACTTACAAAAAAAATACTCTTTCGAAGCTCCTGTGTCTGTTTAAACATCATCATCCACCTTTCTCGTGACATGTTTTACCCAAACTTAAAAATCTGGAAATTGCTGCATCTTGTCTTTGGCTCCATACATTGTACATTGATGTATTCAGCTGCTACTTCCCCAAAGCTAACAGACACATTTGAAGTGTTTACACCCTTATGCTTTTTAAGATGGACAACTGAGTTTAAAATATCTTGCACATGAAACCTTCTACACACTGAAATTGACCCCTCTGTAGCAGCTCTGCAAGTCAAGTCAAAGATACTTTATTCGACAAATCAATGCCATAAAAGTGAACATATCGGAGTAAACATTTCATAGAAAAAAGACATTACTTTACAAATGACAATTAACATTTTAAGTGTTGTAAACCAAAAAATAAAGTTACAATTACTGGATAGAGCATAGGGGTTCATATAAAGTGCATAGTGCCAAATTCATATTACTATATACAATAAGAAGACAAGTTAAAATTCCTGGCTGGGACAGGTGATAGCATATAAAATATCGGATACTAACTGACGGAGTACAACATTTTACATTCACATTATCATAAACAATTGGACACATATTAATATTTAAGAAGTTGATTTTAGTACTCAAAGTATAATAGACATTGCAAATTAAAATTACAAAATAGAACAGGGGGTATGCAGTGACGTGCAAAATGCTGTAGTATAAAGTGCAACATGCTAAATTTACAGGTTAAATAACAGTAAACATTCAAGCAGCTCTTTAAAACCCAAGCTCTTCTATTAAGTCTGCATTATTGTTTTTTTCACCCAAAGTTGGCAGACTATGCCCAGATGTGAGTTCCTTGCTCACTTTGCCACTGGATTCAAGATAGCCTGGTTGATGAGAGGTGTTACCCCGAAACCAGTCCTAGGATGCCTGTCTACGGTCCAGAGAAGACCTGGGGTGGCAGTTCGGGATGGACTGTTTCCATGAGGTACAGGGTCAAGACTGATTAGCACATGACTGGGTCTGAACTGGGGTGGCGAAATGAGCTTAAGAACAATGATGGATTCAACACAGATCTGTGACTGGGGGTGAGTCCCTGAAAAGTTTCAGCGCTCCGTCCATCATCTCCTTGTGCGTGATATGTTATTCTCAACTAACAGCTTATGTTTTTACCCTATGAAAAATATTTAAGATATCCAAAATAAAGGTATGTCCTCCCATTTAGTTCTTATCACTAGATTAGTATAGTGTACGGATCCATTTAAAGCCCTGGTGAATGCCCGAGATCTTGTATGGCTATTGTGAGGCAGAAAACATGTTGTTGACAAAACTGGGGGAGGTATGGGTCATTATACCCAGTAACAACTTCTACACTTACGTTTGCAGTTATCTTTACTCATGCCTAAGGTACCTCCTAATAAAGTATTACTTTGTGGTTTTCCCTTAAGGTATTTTTATTGTTTTTTACTTGGATCCCTGGAATGTTATCCAGAAGAATATTATTCTAAGAACTCCCTCAACAAACTTTTGAGGGTGAGCACACCCTGGTAGTACTGCCTTACCAGGGTGGTATGTGGTGGCAGATGCTGAAGCATGCCCCATTACATGGGTGAGACCACCTCATTCAATATCTAAACTGCTCTAAGTGAGAGTAACTACCTAGGGTAACCAGACAACAATCAAAGATTGGGTGCAGTGTGCCCTTCTCCATCTTGATAGTGATCACCCTGGTGTTTAGTGTTGGCGTTAGTATTTTTTTATGTAAGTCCCGTGGGGATGCGCATGACCCCTCAGGAGAATGTGCACCGTTTTGTAACCAAGCAATATCCAGCAAACTCCACAGGAAACCAACCTTCCCATGCACACAATCAAGGCAGTCACTTTATTATTTCCAACTGCCCCTCTTTTTCCCTAGTTTCTTTATTGGATCCAGGTGTTGTATGAATGATGCCCCTAACACGGTAGAATGCTTGACATGATTATTGTTTTTCAGAGAAACTTTTTTGTCATACCTAATCACCTCTGGAAACCTTTTTTCATGATATAGTGGTAAGTGGTGTTTGCATTGTGCACATCCTTGACTTACCATCGAGGACTTCAAATAGCACCAGTCAAAAATGCTTTGCTATCCAACCCACGGGGTTTTCACAGGATCAAGAGTTACAGCTCTGCCTATTTTGGATAGAAAGCATCTCATGTACATGTTTTTCAAAATACGTTGAATAGTGTGTGGCTTAAACAAACAGACCATAAAAAATACATGTGCAGTCCAGAACAGTGTAAGCAATGCGACTTAGATCATAATACACCGAATATTGATGGAGTCCTACATTTTAGTATTCAGCCTTCTACACTTTGTAAAGTGTGTAAACACAGTCATATTTCAGTTTCCCTGAAATACACATGGGTAAATGTGATTGCATCTCAGTGGTACAGCACCAAAGATACAACACAATACAAGGATTTATATGGACCTGATGTACTATGACCATTCTCTAACCAGGGATGTACACACTTCATAACATCTGGTTTGCAAACGGGTGCGGTTTGCGATACCGCCTATATATTAATAAATTGCTTTGCAAATTGCCCATTTGCAGTTGGTCGTGCCTAATGAATATTAATGATGTAGATTGGATTTGGACCCCACCCCAATTAATGGCTGCGAATGCAGGGATGGTGTGGCCTGCCAGGGGCAGTTGATCACAAACTCTATACTGGCTTTCGCAAAATGTTATTTTTTTAAATTTCAAATCAACCTTTATCCTTTAACCCCTTGGCCGCGTCGGTAATTCCGCCGCGGCGCTAGGGGGGCCTTCCCCCTGTGCTTGTGACGGAATGGTTCCGTCACGGCCCCGCCGGCCAAATAGAACGCTCAGTGCAGGCGCGAAATCAGCGCCGCGCAGGCGCGGCGGCCGGGCCGTGACCGAACCATTCCGTCACCAGCACAGCACCACCGTGGCTCGTGACGGAATGGTCCGTCACGGCCCCGCCCGCCTAATAGAACGCCTCGCATAGGCGCGAAATCAGCGCCGCAAAGGCGCGGCGGCCGGGCTGTGACAGAACCATTCCGTCACCAGCACAGCACCACCGTGGCTCGTGACAGAATGGTTCTGTCACGAGCATGCAAGGGGTTAAAGAGATTCCCATTTGAGAACATATTGGGAGGGTGGCATAAGGGTACCACACCCTCCTTCCCGTAACCCTTCTGACATGATCCTCAAAGGTGAAGATGCCCCACAGCAACAGATTCCTCGATGTGGTTACCACTACAATTTATGAGGTGGTAATATCTGTAGTTTTCAGATACAATTAAAGTCACAATCCATTGACAAATTAATTTTTGGCTCGCTAAGAGAACACCACCTCTTTCACGCCCAGCAATGTTTGCGATTCAGAAAAGGTTGTAAAATCCGTTTTACAAGTCAAAAAATCACAAAAGAGGGATGCTACAAGGCTTTGCAACCACAAAAGAGTACAATAAACGAGGCCTTAAGTTCTCTCTTTCTTCTTTTTTATCATTTATTTTAGACATTTTTGTAGGGTGGCATGGGCATTTCACTGCTGTTTCTTAATACTTGCTTTATATTGTTTCAATATTTGATCTAATTAATATAGTTTTAAGACCTTCATTTACGTTTTATGTAATTCGTTGAGAACCACCACCGTAATTAATAAAGGGACACTTCCCAAGTACCCTGGACTTGAGACATAAGATAAGGCTGCTATGGAATGGTAAGAAAATGTTGGACTTAGTCTCCCAAATGTATGAAGTGTGTGTAACACTAACTTCTATTTTGAGCACAACATGCATTAACAAACCCAAAGTGTCTGACTTTTGTAACAAATTGTTGAAGCGTGTTTGCGTGAAAGTGTTGGAATTAAATATTTTTGGGTTTGTGCTTTTAAGTTCTCGCCTATGCAGCGCATGCTGCATAGGCAAAAAAACCTTTTGCAGTCACTTTGGCTTTTCAGACAAAAACGTGCACACGTTCCATTGCCTTTAATGGCAACGCGTGCACGTGTGGCGATTCACTTGCGGGAGCGAGCGGCACCAAATGGTAGCAATTATCACTCCTGCAAGTGAATCGCGCAGGCCCCCTCCCCACTGCTGCTGCGCACGCTTGTTCCTGTTTGTCTTTCTTTTTACCCCTTTTTATTCTTTTTGTGCCAGTCATGGGGGGTTACTCCACCTCACTCCTCCACCTCCCACTTAATCTTCAGGGATGGGAGGTCTCCTCTTTACCTCACGTTTTGGTCTGGAGCCTAATATATGCTGCTGCTCAAAGTTTCTAGGGGCCTCTTACCTGCTAGGGTCTCCCGATCTTTGAGAGGACTTTTCTCAAACCGGGGGTGTGCCAGGGGTCCTCCCTTCACCCGTACTCCACCGCCCGGATCTGCAGCACCACCGATGGCCGTCTTGAACAATGTCGTGCCCCTCGCTTAGGCTGCCAAAAATGCTTATTCAGGCCTCCAAGCCACACAGGGGAGCCTCCACTGGCAGTGGGGTTCTGTCCTGTGCCCCTTCATCGCCTCCGCACTCCATTCCTCTGCCGCAGCCCTCCTCCATCTTCGCAGCCCCAGGACTTCTCGTCAATGCAGGCGCGGGGCTACCATTTTGTTTAATCTGCTCAAGACGTTCCCCCTCCCGTAGCCTTCCAGCAGCCCCCATTGCCCTACGGCATGTCAGCGGCAGCACCTAACCTCCAGGCGCGGCCTGCTATCTACAGCCTTCTCTAAGCACCTTTTGGCCATGCACCACACTTCGGCACTGCATCGTAAGACAACAGGGACCACCGCTGCAGGGATCGTCAGGCTCTTCTGTAATCTACCAGTATCCTCGACACAGAATCATCTTGAGGGGTAAGTATGTAGCACTGCAGCTTCTAGGGAACACGCAGGTTGTTTTTAGGGTGTAGTTACCCACAAGCTTTGCCAGGATACGATAGGATAATTATATCGTGACAGCAGCTCTGTGGTAGCACGCTTACCCAGCCATCTTGCTAGGCCATGCCAGCTGTGCTGGATTAGTTGCTACTGACGGATAAGAAGCTAGCATCTGGTGACTGATGAAGACAAAAAACAAGCATTGGCATAGCCAATAGGTCTCGCCTTTGGGACCTTATAAGTGTCTAGCCATGCAACAGTTGATGTTGTTGCACCAAGGATATTGTGCTGCATAACTAAATACTTAAAAGGTCCCAAAGGCGAGACCTATTGGCTATGCCAGTGCTTGTTTATTTTATGATGTCATCAAGATGTATTTCAAGTAGGGATTACAAAAGTATACATAGGCAGAGAGTGAAGATCTATTTTATGGGTAGTGCTTCCCAGACTGTGGGGTCGCGAGCTGATTGTTTGTGGGTCAGAAAAGTCTGCGCAATACATAAAGATGCCTTTAAATTCTGTGTTTATCTTGATACATGTACTTCTGCTTCAAAGACCGAAGTCACCCCTCGAGCTGTGTCTTCTGACAAATTGCTGTTTATTCTTTTATCATGGGGATTGGTGTTTACTTTTCCTACTCTGACTGAAAAGTGAGGGGAGTTTTTAAAGTACATTCAGTGACAATCTTGCCGGATACAGGTAGAGTGAAAAAGGCTGTAGGATGTTGTTTTTAGTATCCCACAAGAAAATATAAATACCTGAATGCTTTCAGAAGTTAGCAAAGGAAAAATGAGGCACATTGTTTGAAATTCTTTAACAGATTTTAATAGGAGGAAAACAAATGAAGACACTTTACTTGGTAATGAACAAATGATAAATATTCACAGTAACCCGATATCCAAACATTGCGTTTATATCAGTAATACTGTGTGTCGGTGTAAAGTTAGTGGTCATTTCAATGGAAATGTGCTGTCTGTAAATGACAATGCGATATGACACGATGCTTTAGTGACATTCAATCAATCAATCAAATTACTTTATTCGGTTTTCCTGAGTTGGAAAAAAAACATAAAAGTACATTTAAAAATACATATGAACAATAAATAAAACTTCATCTTATTTAAAATTACAAAAGTTAAAAAGGAATGACTAGCAAACCAGCGGATAAAGTGCCAAAATACAAACCCACGTTAAAATGTTAATAGGAAACAGGTTATTAATTGGAAGATAGAGCAAAGTTTGTTTAAGCAATTTTAACAGGGCAGAACTTTAATCAAGGTTTGATATGTGCTTAACACAAAACTTGAGGAAACGAGCAATATTTTTTGCGTGGCATTCTACCTCTAAAAATTGTAAGACAAGGAAAGCAGGGCGACATCTGCGAAGACCCAAGGTTTTTAAGATTGGTAATAGCCAACATTTCCTGAGTTCTTTGTAAAATTTACAAAATAAGGCTATGTGGATCGGGGATTGAGAGGATACTTCATCACAAGGACAAGACAATAGATTCTTTGACCAATCGTTTGTTTGAGGAAAAGTCGCCAAACGATGAAAGATGTTTAACCTAAATTGAATCAGTAAGAATCTTTCATAACCACTCAGTTTGAATGTTAGATAGGGTTGAATAACCAAGGTAGTCTGGATGGTTAGCATATGCTGAACCGAGCGTTTACTTGCATCAGTAGTTAATCGTAGTTGGTCTAGGTGTGACAAACATAGGGGCATATTACCAACAACTAGCGATAATTATCGCTATGTTGGCTTAGCGGCAATATTTTTATCGCTGAGCTGCGGCGATTTTTATCGCTTAGGAGCCTTGCTATTATCAAGGTTTATCTCCTAAGCGATAAAAATCGGCCGAAATGCATGAATATCGCTGAAAAGTCAGCGATATTCATGCATTACCGAGCTAATGCTCTTAGCCATGTTATCCACCTACCATTGGATAACATGGCTAAGAACTGCTCAGGGGCAGGTGTTAGCTTTTGGAGATAATCGCTCTTAGCGCGAATATTTCCAAAAGTTGGTAATTGGAGATAGCGATGTTAGCGACTGTTTCCAGTCGCTAACATCTTGGCACGCCCACTTTGCATGTCATAAGTGATAAATTTCACTGACATGCAAAGCAGGGCCCAAGATGGTCGCTATCTCCTACTAGCTGTCGCTAACTGGTTTTAGTGACAGCTAGGTAATAGGGAGATCATTTTATCTCCGCTTTCTTGGCTTTTAAAGTAAAAAAAGCGGAGATAAACCCCCTTGATAATATGCCCCATAGTTTTTTCAACTCCTTTCTGGATAATTCTGAAATTGTCAGAGGGGAGTGCTAGTTCTTTGCCAAGCCCAAATCATATAGAATTTTTTTAACGTAAGCAAGCCAACTGATCCTATGCCAATTTTCAAGCGAAAGGCAATCGCGCAAAAGGCTTCAGCATAATTCAGTTTTTGGGGACGACCAAACACGGTGCCACAAGAGAATTGGTTGGAGTTTAACAATGTCAGAAACGTACATCAAACCCAATTCTAAGTGGCAAGAATAAGTTGAAGAACTTTGTGGGACTGCGAGGAGAATTCTCACAAAGCTGTTCTGGACTTTTTGTAGGGTGTCCACCTTTCCGTGTCCCCAAACCCCAGCTCCATACGTCACTATGCTTATGCATTTTGCTTGATAAATTTTTATCATTTCAATTGGTGGCCTTTTTCCTAGCCTTTGTGCAAAGGCTACAAGTCCGGACGTTGCTCTCATAAAAAGCAATTTTCTTGCCTCGATACCCTGTTTCCAAGAAGGCTTGTCATCTATTAAAATCCCTAAGTAGTGGTATGTATTTAATACTTGAAGAAATGGTAACCAGGTATAGGTTCAGGAGCACAACTTAGATGTAAAGACAAAGTGAAATTGGAAAATAATTGACGAGTGCTCCAAGGGAGAGGGATAGGTTACCACTCTATCCCACATAACCCAAAATAAATTCTGGGTACATCAATATTCACAACGAAATTCTCCCTGAGCTCTACAAAAGTATAAATTGAACATTACATTATTCAATTGACACAGAAATCATATATAACTGCAGAAGCAATCCAGTGATTTTTTTCTCTTATTCTGTGAAGTAAAAAAGTTCATGTAACAGATTGTCAATCACTGAGCAAGAAATTGAAACATCCAGCTTGATGGTTATATCCAGAAGCAAATTTAATAGTTTTTCTCCAAACGACTTCCTTGGCAGCCAACACTGTTTCGTCATATGCTATATACATACATCTATGACTTCATCAGGGCTGCAACCCAGAAAGTACACAGTATCAATACATTTCGAATATAATCATCCAAGTATATCACCCCCACCACTGAAACTAAACTAATGGAAGAAACTGAAAAAAGGGATATAGAGTCACCCTAAGTGAATGTTAGTGGAGGAAATGAGTCAAATTAGAAATGTTTATTTAACACAAAAAGGAAAATATCATTCGTGTATCAGAGAGCCCAGTATACCAGTTTAAGAAGAAATAAATTACAAATTACCTCAATAAAGGAATTTTGCATATGTCACGATAAAATAGAAATAATCACTGCAAATCCAAGTCTGAAACAAAAGTATACCGGTTGGTCAACCATTCCAAAAATTAGCTAATTTCAGTATATACAATACCACAAATATCTACCTAATAACCACAAGTTATCGGTCTAAGTTACATCCCCATATTTCCACGAGTAAACAATACCGCTATCCCAACAGCACCCATCACTGTTTGTATACCTACTCAAATAGTAAAAACAGTAGAAACTGTGACAATCTGTCACCGTTTCTACTGACATTGTTGAACATCTTTGTTAAAACTTTTCATATATGTACATTTATGTGGTTTTTTTAAATATATGTTTTAAGAACCACATTTTGGCTGGATAAAATTGTAATTTTTACATTGTCTTTTTAAAATAACTATCTTTGTTTTTTATGTCCTTTTTCTTAATATTAAAAATAATAAATAGATTTTTACAATAATTGTATTGTTTGTCAGTATATTGAGGCAGTTGTTTATCTTTTTGTAAGTGCAACCTGATTTCAGACAGGTTTTTTGTGGCATAGGAAAGATTTGTAATAATACTTCTGTTGCCCTGTCCTAGGAACTGTATCTTGACTCAGGGGGCCCCTTTTTCATTGAAGTTAGGTCTACGCAAGCCATGTAAAAGTGCCCACCCTTTGCACTAACATATTTGCCCACTAAAAGGGACAAGTTAAGGGCTTGTTCCACTGTGCCTAATCCTTCTCAAATCCCATACTGAAGGTCGGATACTATATTAAGATAGTCTTCCCAATTCTGAAGACGTTCCAAAATTATACGTCCGGCAACCTTGCCGAGAGAATCTAGCAGTGAAATAGGACGATAACACGATGGGCATTGGCGGTCTCCCTTTTTTAAAATGGGAAAAAGGATTGAAGCTGACCATGATTCAACAAGCCCAACAGCACATGAGGCTTCAAGAACTTTGGTCAATATGGGGGGATTGGTGTCACTACAACGCATGCTTTTACATCGCATGCCTTTACAACGCGGTTTTTACCACGCAGTCCATTACAACGCATAATGCTTTTAGGCGCTGGATAGTGAATTATTTAATTTACTATTCCAACTCCAGTCCCCGTGGATAGCAGGGAAGGTGTTGGATAGTAAATTAAATATATTCCCTATCCTAGAGCGCCCCCCAGCGCAATGCGTTGTAATGGTATGCGTTGTAATGGTTGCGATGTAATGGTAGTGCGTTGTAAAAAATGCGTTGTAAGTGATGTTCCCCATATGGGGGACCACAGTTCCAAAATATGTTTCAAAAGATCAACAGGGACCCCGTCGGGCCGGGTGCTTTTCCCCCTTGCTAGCTAATAAGGCGTTTCCACTTCTGTGTGCATGAATTCAAGAGGAATGGGGTACACAGTTTTGGTACAATAAGGGCCTGGACTGTCCTTTGCGGTTTGCGTAAGATGTCCCTGTGGTTGCAGACTAAATATCCATCCATAATGTTGTACCCAATTAGTTTCATCGACAGATATATCTATTTTAGAATGATCTCTCTCACCTGAAAGGAAAGGAGATTTGACAACTTTTCAAAAGTTAGTACTATCCTTCGTAGTACAACTTTCATGAAGTTGTTCCCATAGGTCGATTTTTAGTTCGACTTTGCGGGATTTTATGGCCTTGTTGTATGCCTTTCTAAGCTGAACAATTTCCTCTTTATCCCTTTCTGTTTTGTGGAAGTCTGCCTTCAAGTTAGAATATGCTTTTGTGCACGCTTTATTAAACCGCCCTTTAACAATGTCCTTTCTAGAAGTCAATTTTATACGGAGGGCTTCTTTTACTACTCTTATTATAATTGAAAAACAGGCCAGGATCTCTTCAATAGGGGTTGCAGGGTTTAAGCATTTTTCAATTGAAGGCAACACTTTCTTCACTACTTTTGATGTAATTTCAACTGGGTCTGTTTTGGTCCACTTAAGGGAAAACCCATTTAATCTATCCAGAGTTAAAGCTTTTTGCCCTAGGATACTCATGGGGTTAGACTTTTCTGACCTATTAGGTAAAGATGGTAAGAGACTATTATGGAAGTGATCACTGACCGCGTTATTAAGCGTACGAAAATCCTGAATACTGGGCGCCATATTACATGAAACAAAAATGTGATCAATAGTACTAAAGGCGTCCCTACCATTAAACGTGTAAGAAAGTGAGACTGGGGAAACCACTAATTCGTTGGCCAGCCCAAGTTCCAAGACAAATATTATTTCATTCAAAAGATTGCCAATAATTGTGTGGGGAAAATGGGTTAGGGCGTTATGTTCATCCTGGATACCACAATTTTTATTATTTATATTCTTACAAGTTGGTAAATTAAAATCACCGCCCCAAATTATTGTTAAGACTTTATTGATGTATTTGTTCCTTAGTTCCTGTAAGGAGTAAAAAATATCATTTAGTACTGTTATTAACTCCGCCTGCTGAAGGTTAATATAGAAATTGACCAGCACGTAGATAAGTTTTATTTATTTTGAGCATCAAAATCTGAAAGTTAGGTTCCAGTTTTAATGGGACGATTTCCTTGATCTCTAGGATGTTTGAGATGAATATTGTCAAACCCCCTTTTGATCTCCTAGAGGGTGAAGGTAGCGCATACAAGGTATAGGTTTTATGTCCCTCTATATGGATGGCCGTTCTTGCCCATGATTCTTGGAAACACAAAATCTTAAAATTTCCAACAAATTCTAGCCAAATTTGGTTAGTCACTTTGGAATGCAGACCTGCCACCTTCCAATAAATGACATTGAGATTAAATTCTCGGGAGGTACGTGGGCCAATAGGTACTTGAGTAGGTGGCTCTTTGTAGATGTTACGGACCACCAATGGGACTTTGTTCTCCCGAATTGACACCTCACTCCCTTTTTGGACTATATCTGATTTCGCTACTGGGGAATGATGTGTTAAAATTTGTGGGTTGATTTTGCTGGTAGGACAAGGGGACCTAAATAACGATGACCGTCCCACTTGGAATTGATCCAGTCGGGGAGGAACAGGCCAGTGCCCTGGGGAGGATAAATTTAATCGAGCCAGTCAATCATTATCCTCCAAACCAGAAAGCATATTAAATCTATTAAAAGTTGGAAAAGTATATGACTGACTTTGATCAGATCCAATGGATCTGACCTTAGTAGTACCATGGTATCTGCTTCGGGGAGGATAGAAGAACGCAAGAGACAGTATGTTAATCCCAGCCGCATCTATAAAATGATTCTCTCCCCCACGAGAATTTTCCTAACCAGTAGCAGGGAACCAAATGTAAGGACGATACAATCTCCCATTACCATTTTTTCACAGTTGCCCACCCACTGAAGCCTTCTCGTCATCTTGAACTCACAGAACAATTGTTTGGTCAGGCCTATCCTCCTGCCTAGCCAGTAAAGTGATTTGTTTATGAGAGATTCCCAAGATTCAACTTCTGCGGGGTCCTTTTTTGGGACGTTTGCCAAAACAACAATGTATGGGTTGGCATCAGGAGGGAGATCGAGATGACAGTAAGGCATAGGGATATCCCTGAACTGCCGTAGTAAATGTGGAGCTACATGGGGATGGATTTGGGAGGAGTGAGATGGAAATGTAGGGCCTAAGGATCCTGCTAACCTTTTAGGGGCACTAGCACTTTCACTGGCCAACGTAGTGATCAATGGTCGAATTTTCTCACGTTGATCCGAATTACTTTCTTGGCCAATTAAGCTGTCTTTTGTAGAAATACACCCATTCTGGCGAATCACATTGTCCTTATTGCTAAGGGCTCCTTTTATGGAAGGATGTACTTTCCTAGACAATGAATTGTCACCCTTGTTTGTAAGACCTTGCGCTCCTGAAAGAAGGTTTACAGCCAACCCTTGATTCATATTACTAGAGATGAGATCTTCAATGATAGTCAGTCTGGACGATAATTGGTCCAGCCTAACTCTCAAATAAAGGTCTAATCTTTCGACCAAAGTGGATAAGTTGTTGATGTCATTACTATACGCTGAAGGATTACTACTTGGTTCAGCCTTGCCCCTACTAGGACCTTTACTACACCCTGCCCGTTTTTTCCCTTGTGAATTCTGCTTCGTTGTTTTTGTCGCAATGGGCGCCGAAGAAGAATTTATTTCATGGGCTATGCTTTTTTTGATAACATGAATATCAACAGGGACAGGGTTCTTATGCCTTTTTTGAGGTGGTTGCGTTGGGGAGTCGCTATCACTAAGTACGATCTCCTCTAGACTAGGCTGGATGCAACCATTGGGAAAAATTTTATTAACAGTACCTTGCTCTAGTAGGGGGCTATCATCTGTATGGGGTACGTCAGAACTTAACCTTGAAGTGCCTGCTTCTATAGATTCTTCAACAGAAGAAATCTGTTTATCAAGGGCCCCCACTGCCCCTGTTAAGTAACTCAGCAGGGTTTGCCGAGAATCAGCCACAGGTCTAATACTTGAGGAGAGTTTTGGACTTGATAACTTTCTTTTGCCCATCACTACACAATCGGTCTAACTTAAAAGCCAATCAAACAATAAAGATCTAGTTTCAAACCCACTCCAAACACCAGCGTTGGTCCAGTTCCAGGCCAAAGTCTTTATCAGGATATTTAAATGTCAATTAAAAACAAAGTTTCCAAAGGACATGCAGAAATAAGTGCTTACAATTCGGATCTGGTGAAATCACGGCATACGTGGAGACGAAAAAGAAAGAACCAAGGGGATAGGCCCTGCCCGGCCTCAGTCGGTCACAGACGGGCAAGGACGGGCCTGCCTTAGCCCGGGCGAACCCACGCGCGTCCCGCGCTGCGGGAGCCCCCGTCAAGCTTTGTAGTCCCAAGGCGAGACCGCGCGCACTGCCCCCTGGGTGCTGCAGTCCAGGCAGTGCGCGGTCCGCGGCCGAGGAGGAGGTGGACCAGGCAAGGCAGCTAGGATTTCCAGGGGCAAAGATCCCCCGTCGATAGGGCACCATAACGGGAACAACAAGGTGGGCAAAATATGAGAAGGGCGTCCATTATCAAATATCACCCCTCCTCATGTCCAGCAGACGTAGGTGGGTTGCTGAAGTTTATCGTTCTGAAAAGTCAATCAATCAATCAATCAAAGCATTTATATAGCGCACTACTCACCCGCAGGGTCTCGAGGCGCTAGGGGAGGGGGGGTCCGCTACTGCTTGAACAGCTATGTCTTGAGCTGCTTCCTGAAGGCAAGGTGGTCCTGGGTCAGGTGGAGGTGGGTCGGGAGGGAGTTCCAAGTCTTGGCGGCCAGGTATGAGAAGGACCTTCCTCCTGTGGTGGCTCTTCGGATGCGGGGGACGGCGGCGAGGGCGTGGCCGGTCGATCGAAGCTGGCGTGTGGGAGCGTAGAAGTTGAGGCGGCTGTTGAGGTATCCTGGGCCTTGGTTGTGTAGGGCTTTGTGTGCGTAGGTGAGGAGACGGAAGGTGATTCTCTTGTTGACCGGGAGCCAGTGCAGATCTCTCAGGTGTCCGGAGATGTGGCTGCGACGGGGGATGTCCAGGATGAGTCGTGCTGAGGCGTTCTGAATCCGCTGGAGTCTCTTCTGGAGTTTGGCGGTGGTTCCGGCGTAGAGGGGGTTGCCGTAGTCCAGACGGCTGGTGACGAGGGCCTGGGTGACCGTCTTCCTGGTCTCGGTGTGGATCCACCGGAAGATCTTACGTAGCATGCGCAGGAAGTTGATCATAGTTCTGAAAAGTTTGGGAACCACTGTTTTATAGACTTTTTTACATGCATGAACACAAATTGTGGTAGCACTCAAAACAGGACAGTACCTTTCACAGGTAGACCCTGCAGAAGACCCTGTAGCATTTAAACCGTACAGTTCAGTTAGAATGTAGATAAAAGTTCTGACATCATGATGGTTGTAATCTGTGTATTATTTTATATACTTATTCTTTTTACAGTGCAGCGGTGTATTTGGGACGTACTTTCATGTAATGCAACTTCTGAACTAATTATCTGTTCTGATGGATGCTTCTAGCTGCAAATTCCTCACCTATGGAATCTCCACAAGATGCCAAACTGGATCCTGAAGTTTTAATTGCCATATTCTGCTCACCGCGAGGTAGAACCATATGGATCCGTGTTGACTTTGCTCCACCCCAGAAGTGATGGAGCAGAGCTGCATATATGCACCCGCCTAATGTCTGTTCCTTTCTTTCTGCGCCTTTGAACTTAATAGGGAGCTCTGCTCCCTTTCCGTTGGTTTGACAAGTTTTTCAAACTGAATTCTAGTGTGCAAGGGAACGATGTCCCAAACTACAGGGACAAATGATGCTGTGTGACAGACCTGCACGATGTCTACCTCCGGTTTTTAGGCACGGTGCACGAATTCAAGTCATATGAGGAATGTGCCCTCATGCACTCCAAGGCAATCTCAGGCTGTAAAATGAACCTGTAAGTCGCCAAACATTGAAATAAACCACAGACGTCCGACTAGAGTAAGGGTATGGATCAGTTCCCACTCTCAAGGCTAGACCTGTGACAGGTCCTCTTCTCAGTCAAGGTCATCCTGAAAGTCGAACTGGAAGCGCAAGAAGGTGAAACAGGACTCGACCACATCCCCCCACTCTCTATCCAACACCCTTCTATCCATAGAGAAGTCTCAAGTGCCACTTAATCGCACTCCCAATCCCGATTGAATTGCCAATCCCATCTATGATCCTGATGCACCTTGAGTTTCCTAGGCCATCGGTGATGCCTGCATCAAGTCGAGGCCTTTAGGGAATCCATTCTGCACATTTTTCCAACTCTTCTGATTCCCTCTAGTATGCCTTTGATATGGATCCCAAAGATCTGCAGGGGTATCCATTCGGGTTACGCCCAGGCACACCTGTTCTCAGTGTCATCTAAGCCCCTGGAATCCTTCTCGGGTTCTGCACTGGCTCTGGTACAGACCTCCTTTTCAACTCCAATACCTAGGCTGGTCCGTGCTTCATCCAAGCTGGTCCTGACATCGCAGGTGGATCCTCTGCTGTCTCAGTGTCCCACCCCAAGTCGACTTTGTCTTGACCCAACCAAGTTTATGCGCGGACTTCGCTCCAGTGCACCTGGTTCCTGTATTTATTTAAACAAAACACTTCCACTTCCAGGGGCCGACCACAGGTGATTCATCAGCCCTTCAGTTCCGAGTTTGACCTGAGTTTGCTGCCACTTGAAGGTGAAGTCGATAATTTACCCCCACATTATGAATTATGTCAGTCTATATATGGATTTACAGGAGAGCAGTCGACTTGATACTTCCCCTGATACTGGGTTGAATTCTCCCCTTGGGCCATCGACTGAAAGAGTGCTTCCTCTGATGTAGTTATCAGACGTGCTACTGAGGTCCTGAATTTACAACTTCTGTACGACTTTCCAACTCTGCTTCTCCTACCCCAAATTCTGAATAAGATGAAGAATGACCAGGCCAAGTCATCCTGGTGACTGTGGATGGTTCCAGAAGAATGTGGTACCCTGGGCTGGCCATGAGCCTCTGTCCCCCCAATCAGGCTACTGCTTCAGAAGGATCTTCTGGCACAGAAGCAAGGCAGGGTTCTGTACCTGAACCTGTTCAATCTATACCTCCATGCCTGGAGCATTTGCAGCAGTTAACTGCATTTGATCTATCTACCACCAGAAGTTGTTGACATCCTCCTTGCTGCCAGGCATCCATCTACGATTCCACTAATCCAGGTCCTGGGACAAGTTTGTGGCCTCGTTTGGAATTCGGAAGACACACCCTTTGCAAGCCAAACTGTTGGATATTTGATAGTTTCCTATTTGGCCCAGCAAGGCCTGCAGTGGGAAAAAAATCATGGTTATTTGTTAACCCTTTGGCCTTTTTGCGTTTGCCTGACCAACCGTCCTTGTTTAAGTGCCCTGTTGTTGATGATATGTAGTCAAGGTTTGACACACATGTTGCCTCCCAAACATGTCTGTGATGCTACAGTGGGATCTTAATTTGGTCCTGACATTCCTCATGAGCACCCTATTCGAGTCATTGCACAGCTGCTCATAGCATCTCATGATACTCGAAACTGCTTTCCTCACTGCAGTCATTTCAGCTAGTCACATGAGTGAGCTCCGGTCCCTCTCAGTGAAGTTGCCCTATGCCATCTTTTTAACTGGGCAAACTATGAAATGAAATGAAATGAAAATTGCACTTGTATAGCGCTAAACTACCCGGAGGCCTCGTAGCGCTTGTGACTGAATTTGCGTAGCGCGGGCTCAGGGGAGGTCAGCAGAATTTGGCATACAAGTGTGTTTTCAAGGCTTTCCTGAAAGACAGGTGGTTACTGTTGCCTCGAAGGGATAGAGAGAGGGTGTTCCAGAGTTTGGCCGCAGTATGGGAAAAAGAGCGGCCTCCCCATTGAGCTTTCCTGACTCTGGCGGAAGTGGCCAGCCGGAGGGTGCAGGAGCGGAGGGAACGGGACGGGACGTAGGGAGTAGCCAAGGGATGCAGGATGGCATATAGCGAAGTTCTTCACTCCACATGAATTATCACTCCACCCGCCACCCTACAGTATCCTCCCGCTACCCTCCCGTACGTTTCCCTGCTTCCCCCCCGTACGTTTCCCTGCTTCCCCCGCTCACGTGGTAACCCTTAACTCGCCGACTCCTGCCGCAAACTCTCCTGAGTCCGCGGCTGCTCTTCAGCGTCCTCCGGTGGGATCCACCACTCCTCACTCCAGGGCTCGTCCGCGTCCTCGTCCTGGGTTTCTCCGCTCCTGGGCTTCTCCACGCAGTCTTCTCAGTATAACTTCTCTTCTTGCGCCGCCTCACCCGACGTCTTCTCCCGCTCTTCTACTTCGTTCGAAAACCCGCCTCCGTCCTCGCAGTGCTCTGCTTTCATTGGCCTCTTTTTACCACTTCCGGGGTTGCCGCCGTCCTCTTCCGGGTTCTGCCTCTCAGCTCTCTGTAGGGAGAGGAAAAGACGACATGGATCCGGATCGGGTGTTGTTGTCTCCGAAGTCCATTTGTGAAGATTATCGGCCCACGGGACCGCATCGGTGAGTACTTCCTCACACCTCCTTCTTCCACAACAAAATCGCCGACATTCATAACAGCTTTGGAAACCTGTCCGAAGAACAACCCACTCAACCCACCTCCGAACCAAAACAGCACTCTCACAACCTTTACGCCTGGAACCCAATCACGACTGAAGACATCATCCGCCTGATGAACTCCATCCACTCAGGATCGCCAACCGACCCATTTCCCCACCACGTTTTCAACAAAGCAGACTCTATCATCGCACCCCATCTTTGCGATGTAATCAACTGCTCCTTCAACTCCGCTACCTTCCCAGAAAGCTGGAAACATGCCGAACTCAGCGCCCTTCTGAAGAAACCCACAGCGGACCCCTCTGAACTTAAAAACTACCGCTCCCATCTCACTGCTCCCCTTCCCGGCCAAAGTCATCGAGAAAGCTGTCAATAGTCAGCTTGCCGCCTTCCTTGAATCCAACAATTCACTTGACCCCTCACAGTCCGGCTTCCGAGCCAAACACAGCACCGAAACTGCCCTCATCGCTGCCACAGACGACATCCGAACACTACTGGACAACGGAGAAACAGTTGCCCTCATCCTACTTGACCTCTCCGCCGCCTTCGACACAGTCTGTCATAACACCCTCATTCAACGCCTCCGCAACATCGGAATTCAAGGAAAAGCGTTGAACTGGATCATCTCGTTCCTCGCCGGAAGAACCCAAAGAGTCCGCCTCCCCCCATTCAAATCAGAGGCAACCGAAGTCATCTGCGGCGTACCACAAGGATCATCACTCAGTCCCACCCTCTTCAATGTATACATGAGTCCTCTCGCATCCATCGCGCGACAACACAACCTCAACATCATCTCCTACGCAGACGACACCCAGCTGATCCTCTCCCTCACCAAAGATCCTAACACCGCCAAAACCAATCTACACGAAGGAATGAAAGAAGTAGCCGAATGGATGAGGAACAGCCGTCTAAAACTAAACTCGGACAAAACGGAAGTCCTCATATTAGGATCATCCCCCTCCGCCTGGGACGACTCATGGTGGCCACCGGCCCTGGGTACAGCACCCATACCTACAGATCATGCACGCAACCTGGGCTTCATCCTAGACTCCTCCCTCTCGATGACCAGACAAGTCAACGCCGTCTCATCTTCATGCTTCAACATCCTTCGCATGCTCAAAAAAATCTTCCGCTGGATCCCCACCGAAACAAGAAAGACAGTCACCCACGCATTAGTCACTAGCAGACTAGATTATGGAAACACCCTCTACGCCGGAACCACAGCCAAACTACAGAAAAAACTCCAACGCATCCAAAACGCCTCAGCCAGACTCATACTGGACATCCCCCGTCAAGCTCACATTTCCGGTCACCTGAGGGATCTCCACTGGCTTCCCGTCAACAAAAGAATAACGTTCCGTCTCCTCACCCACGCACACAAGGCCCTCTACGTCCTAGGACCCGAATGCCTCAACAAACGACTATCCTTCTACACACCCACCCGCCAACTTCGTTCATCCAATCAAGCCCTCGCCACAATCCCACGCATCAACAGATCCACCATGGGAGGAAGATCTTTCTCCTATTTAGCGGCCAAAATCTGGAATTCTCTCCCCGCTCACCTATGCCTCACACAGAACCACCTCTCCTTCAGAAAGCAGCAAAAAACCTGGCTATTCGATAAATGTTGCACCCACTCTCACTCAAGCGCCTTGAGACCCTCTGGGTGAGTAGTGCGCTATACAAATTACTGAACTTGAACTTGAACTCCCACACAGGCAGGATTTCGAGCCTGCCACTCTACAGAATCTGCGCTCCTATTTTCCACAGAAGCGTTGCGCAAACACGTGGATGAGGGTCAGACAGCGGCACTGATTTTTCTTGATCTCAGTGCCGCGTTTGACACTGTGGCGCATCACACCCTACTACAGTGTTTGAGGCAGGGTGGAGTGGTGGGGCTGGCATGGAAATGGCTGGAATCCTTCCTCTCTGAGCGTAGCTTATGTGTTGAGCAGCGTCCCCACAGGTCAGAGGCTTTTGACCTGAATCAAGGTGTCCCACAGGGCTCGAGCCTCAGCCCCACCCTTTTTAATCTGTATGTGGCGCCGGTAGCATCTATTGCGGAACTTCATGAGGTGGAGGTTGTAACCTACGCCGACGATACTCAGCTGGTTGTGGCTCTGACACAGCAGGCTGAGCATGCGGCTGGTAGGTTTATGGCTTGCCTGCAGAATTTGGCTAACTGGATGGCCAGAAATTGCCTCAGGCTTAACGGGGATAAAACTGAGGTGCTCGTAGTAGGCAAGTCCCCATCAGTCTGGACCTCTGCGTGGTGGCCGCAGGAACTAGGGCCCCTGCCGGTTCCTAGGGATCAAGTTAAGAACCTTGGCATGTGGATCGACTCTAAAATCTTGTTCGACTATCATGCTAGGCGTGTGGCAGGCACCTGCTTTGGCATTCTTCGCAGTCTGAGGAAAACACTCGACATGCTCCCTATGTCAGCTAAGAGGGCCCTGGTCCCATGCCTTGGTTACCTCCAGGCTGGACTATGGGAATGCCCTCTATCTAGGAGCAAGCGCGAGGTATCTCCAGAGACTGCAGTACATACAGAATGCTGCTGCACGCCTGATACTGATGATCCCTAGGAGAAGTTCTATAAAACAGGCACTGGGGGCACTACACTGGCTGCCTATTAAAGAGCGGATCCAGGTTAAGGCCCTATGCATTAGTCACAAAATTGTTCAGGGAACTGGTCCCAGCTTCCTGCACAGCCTGTTAACACCGTATGAGCCCACTAGACTACTGAGGTCGCAGGGTGCCGCTCTGCTACAGGTCCCCAAGATCAGAAGGGCGAGAATAGGAGGCAGATCATTCCGATACTTGGCGGCGCGGAGCTGGAATACTCTTCCCCTCAGGCTCCGTATGGAACCTGTGGAGTCGGCCTTCAGGAAGGAGCTCAAAACTCTGCTATTCCCTAGGGTTTAGTGTGCTCTGGGGTCAGTAGTTTGGTTGGGTGTACTTGGGCCACTGGAAGCGCGGGGACACACTGGCTAGTGTAACCAGGCGCTATATAAACTCAGTATTATTATTATTTATTATTATATTGTCTGTGAGTGTCTAGCTGCAAAAAACAATGAGATACATTTTAGACACCTCTCGTAAATACATGGAGGTTAAAGTATAGCTTCCCCAGACAGTCAAAGTGTATTGCTTGCATTCCTGAGCTAGAGGTGTAGCCTCAGAAATTAAAGCATGAGCCAATAGTGACAGCGCTGCCTTAGTTATTCTGCTGTAATCTGTTAGCAAGAGCTGATGATGATTTCTTCCTGAGCACAGCCAGTTGGGTTGATAGAGGGGAAGGCGCGGTGAGCCAGCAGTTTCTGTAGTCAAGGCGTGGAAATCTTCCAGGCAGGGCCTCTCCTTTGTTGCTCCCAGATGATGACAGCCAGGTGCCCTATCTTCATACTTCGTTTTACTCATATTTTGGGTGCTTCATTTGTAGCCTAATTCATCACTAGCTGCTGTGAGATCCATCACCTTTGCCAAAGAATGTGTCTGCTGTGCAGAAGGATAAATAAACGAGGAAAAGGAAGTGGTCCAGATTGTTTACTGGACATTGTCTGTGGCATCACCATGCACAGCCTTGATAAGGATGCCATTTGCTACCAATTCCAGTATCTCCCCTGGCCAAGGAAGGGAATGCTCTGCATTGCACTCAAAGGACTGCTGAGATGCAGGGCTGTGATATTTGATTGCCAGTCTCCCTAAGATGAGGGGGCATCACCTGATGTTTACACGTCTTGCTGGGGAACGTTGAGTCTGCCCATGACCTGGCTTGCTAAGGGAGGAGAGGTGGTTCCTGATCCTGCAGGAAGACACCCCACCAGGAGAAGCTGAACTTCTCTGCTTGGAGTGTGGGGCAGCCCAGAAGACATAGACTGAACTGGAGAATGCAACTTTTGCCAACCTGAATCTAGAGAGGGTCTCCTGGCTTCTCTTTGAGTTTCTACTGCAAGCCAAATCTTCCTGCTACCCCATTACGTGTCAGTCATCACGACAGTCCTCTTACCAGACTCTGGAGAGCAGAGGGGTACTCTGCCGCAACATCAAGCTTTGCGATCCAACTTCTGAGATAGCCCTGATGGGATGATTCCTGCAGGGAGGGGTACCATGGGACGCTGCCAGACCAGCACTTCTCCCGGCCACAGAAACTGTATTCTAGGGCCAATCCGAAGAGCCAAGCTAGCAGGTTTGCCAGCCCGCACTATACACTGCTTGAAGGGGAGGGCAGAATTTAAATGTAGCCGTTCAAATGTAGCCAGACGTCAGCCTTTTCTAGAGGTGTAAAACCGTGAGTACCAAGCCAGGTTTTCACAACAATGAATTCCTGGATGTCTCTCGAACGCAGTGCTGTGGTTGGGGTACAGTCTCTGTTATGGAGTGAGTGCAGTATATCGCATTCGTTTTCTTGGGGGTATTACAGTCGAGTCGGTTAGTGTTCCTAATATCCAGTGCTGTGGGATGTGTTGGTTCCTCTATGATCTGGGGTAGCTTTGGAATCGGTGGTTACACTACATGACAGGTTTGCGACCTTGGGATGCAATTCACTGTGGCGGGTTAAGGTCCATAGAAGGCCCTGTTGACATTTAAATGACACCTCTGTGATTCACATACTTTGGGAATTTTTCATTACACGGGTTATGCGATATTCTGAAAATGATGCCATTATGCCACAATGCATAATTATACAGCCGGGACATGAACAACCAGACCACAAGGAGCTATTGTTTACAGCGATAGTGTTTTCCAGAATATTATTTACTAAAAAATGTGTCCACACATCAGAAATTAACAAGAGATGCGTTTCGCACACAGCGCTAGATGACATTTAAATTTCTTGTAACTACGTGTAATTTTACCGAAGGTCGCATAATTTCGTGAAAGCAAATTCCCCACATTTTGCACCTACCTAGTCCGTAGAATTCAAAGCTGAAAAGTAGTTAGTGCCCTTAAAACGCACTTCCCAAGTATAGCACATCCTTAGTTTGTTGTGTGCCTCCAGTCTGTTACTCCTGGTCAGGGTAATTACCCGAGACTTGTAGTAGTGTGGTCTGGTGAGTCCAGGCCGCCCAGCTGGGAACATCTACAACCAAAGTGTATTGTCAGAATGTATTCAAATCTACTTTTTATATTTTGAAATGATAGTCGCAGTTTTCATATTTTTCAGTTTTGAAAGCTGTGAGTATCATTTGGAACTATATCACAGTCTTGACGACTTTGGTTGATGTAATTCTAAGTACCTGCGTATTCTGCAGTTGATTACCAGGGGTGTCTCTTTGCTAGGATGTTGTGTGCCTGCAGCCGGGGGGGGGGGGGGGTTGAGTCGTATTCTAGGATACCCTGCAGTTGTTTTGTCAAATCTTAGCGTGTAGTGCAATGTGGCGAGTTTAGAGCAATACAGCTCTGTGCAGTGAAAGGGGTTCGTGCCCCAGGGATAGGGTGTAATGAGACGTTTTAGGATCCCTAGGCTGGATGCCTTGCAGGGTGGTCAGCTGGTGCCACTGGGAAGCAGAGCAATGCACTCTGAAGGTTTCCCCTGAACCCAGTTTAGTGTATTAGTGTCAGTAAACTATAGTGTTGTGTGGTGGGTTAGTGTCAATAAGAGCCAGTGCAGTGTGATTTATTTTATTTTATTTATTTATAGAGTTTTATACAGCGCGAACGTGACCCTCGAGGGTATCAGAGCCGTGTACGGTAGAAGAATAACAGTGGATGAGGTAGTCAACACAAACAAAATTGTCTATTTGTCATAATAGAAATATAAATGAAAAGTATATACATATGAAAAAGTAAAGGACCAGCAATAGAATCTGCAGAATGTTGTGCAATAGACAGTTACTGAGCGTTAGGACATTGTGTTATCAGACAAACATATTCCTAGATCGATTAAAGGTAGATCTATAAAAGTAAATATGATCAAACAGATCTACATCCAGCGAAACAATAATCTGCAAACAATTGTAGGGCAAACGGGGGTTGGTGGTATTATGTCATGTTAGGGACAATGCAGTGAGACTCTTCAGTTAGGATGCAGCGCATGGGCAGTTGGTTGCTGCACTAAGAAGTATAGTTTAGAGCGTTTCAGTCTCCAGGAAACACTGCAGTGTAGGGGGTTGGTGCTTTAATGATGCAGTGCTGCGCTCGATGCACAGTATTACACTGGCTGCGAGAGCTAATGAGTATTGTTTTAGGTACGGCACAGCTGCAGTTATTGTCATTGTGCAAAAGCAAAGATCGGTTTGCAAAGGCGACTTAATAACGAGCTAGCTCTCTACTATGATGATCATTTTTTTTGTTAAATAAATATCTTAAAAAGTAAAAGTATGGTTTTTAGATCCCAGGTAGGGAAAATGTCCACTGGTTTTAAGGGAAAGATAAACTTGAAGTAGCGAAGCACTGTCCGTATTTGGGAAGAATCTTTTCGAGCAAGTGCTCTAGCAGTGATCGTATTGGCCAGTGCAGACATTAAGGCTATATCCCAGGCATTTGCACTTGGCAGACTATACAAATGTTGTGGGCAAAGACATGTTTCACACGTTTTATCTGTCTATAAAATCAAATCCTGCAGTTTTGAGTTATGCATGTGAATCAGTGGAAGCACAACAGTGGTACATTTTGAGAAGGTGGAAGGGCACATTTGTCTCCAAATTTGTAACCTGAATTGTGCAGCCAGCATAGCAGGCCTTCGACTCGAACTTGGGCCTTTCTCAACGTACGTGTTTGCCATGGCAGCATGTTTAAGGTGGGGTACTGCTTATTCGATAGTAAGGTAAATTCTATTCGGGTTGCGCTAAGACTGGACATTTTCTCCAGTCTGAAGGGGAAAAGTGTTGTTTTCAGAAACTACAAGCAAGCCTTAGCCTTATTTGAAATTGGGCATAGTGGTACATGCCCTCTCCCAAAACCTGCGTTGAAAGTTTTAATAAAAATTGTACGAAGTCAGTCGCAAAAGAGTTACTATACTGTGTTCAGGGCGTTCTAGAAAAGACACAATAGTGGGGATTAATATGTATTAAAAAAAACTACAATTGTACGTTGTATGGAACTTCCCTTATGGAGTGCGCAGAACCAATTTGGTGTAAAGGTTGAACTTGCTCCCTCTACAAATTATAACAGGGGAATGGGAGGGATTACCCAGGCAGGACAGACCTATGTGGAAATTGTGTGCAAGACTTACATCATGTGCTATTTGTCTGTCCCCTACTGCAATGTCGTTTATTAAGGCCTGTATTTTAAAGCATAACATCACCCCTGTCTTTTTGCCCCTCCCTCTGAATTATTAGGTTTTAAACTATTTAGGTTTTTCAAACACTTTAAAAATATTTTTAGAGTGGTTTATTACGCTGTGCTTAGCTCTGGTATGTTGAACATGCTTCTTGCGGAGTAGAATATTTTACACACTGTAAGCAGAAACTTAGGGCACTTGAATTGTATCAGCGAGGTCCTTAGAATGTTTAAGTAGGATAACGCTATTTGCAGATCCTGCACTGTATTATAACCGATTTGTGTATTGGTTTCTAAATATGGGCACTTGCACCTTATACATTATTTACTGTGATTGTATATGGAGTTTTTTTTTCTTCTTAATACTGTTTTGAATGTTGTACTGCATAATGAAATGTATAGTGTTAGGTCCCCAAATGCGTTTTACTCTGTTATTAAGAACTGTATGAAAGGGTATATTGAAGTTCTTTCTTTCTTCTGTATATTTTATGTGGAACTCCTCTGAGTTCCGAATCATAATTGTCGCCCTTCCCCTAATAACCACAGGAGCCGAGAGCAGGTTACACACGTCTTTATTCTCTGTGTGCCTGCGCATTAACTAACTCGTTTCCTGCCACCCCGTCTTCTCCCCATGCCCCCTTCCTGCCTTGCCTGTCCTGTCGCAGACAGGGGTCAGGCAACGACGATACGACACCTCCCCCTTTTGTACAAAGTCTTACTGTCTCTCAGATTTCTTCAATGAGGCGCGCTGGCCGTCTGGTCTGTCGTCTGGGGCGGTTGAGCTGTTCCGCTGTCCTGGCTCGGTGACTCATGACGTCATCTTGTCTTACTGGGCTAGGATGGTTTCGGTCGCTGCTTTCACTTCGGCTCTCCGAGTCAGTGAAGAGCTCACGGTGTTGGCTTTCATTGCGTCTGTGGGAGTTACATTTTTTGAAGTGTGAGACATTGCGAGTTATCCGTTTGTGGTCAGCCTCTGCCGTGAGCATAGTTCCTTTACGACTGCTAACTTTCAGAGGGTGAGCGAGATAACGGCTGTCTGCTTTTGTTCTTCGGTCACGCTGGACCATCACCCAGTCTCCTTCTTGGATGTCAGTGTGTTTCGCGCGTCTGCGCCAATCAGCATAAGTCTTCATTTGTAGTTTTTTGTCATAGTCTATTTTGACCAACGTGTCGTGATCAACATTCACAGTTTGAGGTTGGAGGGCACTGTCCAGAGTGGACAGTCGAGTGCGAGGAACTCTTCCTAGCATCAGAGTGGCTGGGCATTGATTTGTAGTGTTGTGGGGCGTGGTGCGATACGCCCGCAGCACTTCATTCAGAGCTTGTTGGATGTCTCGACGAGCCAGTTCTGCTTGTTGCACCGCTTTCTTCAAAGTCCCCATAAAGCGTTCCACCATGCCGTTAGCTTGAGGCCATAGGGGTGTGATCTTTTGATGCTTAAAGTTAAGGTGTTTTGCGTATTCTGCGAATTCGTGGCCATTGAACGGTGGTCCGTTGTCCGACTTGACTCGCAATGGAATGCCACATGCTGCAAATATTTCATCGAGGACTGGGATCACTGTGGTCGCCTTGGTGGATGATACTAGGTGTGCGAACGGAAACCAGGAGTATTCGTCCATGATGACGACAATGTATTGACTTGATTTTAGAGGGCCGAAGAAATCAATGGCGACCTGTTGCCATACTCCTTCTGGTAGCTCTGATATTTGTAGACGGGCTGGTGGTTCGTCACGGCTTACCAATTGGCATGAGACACAGTCCTTGAGTGCGGCTTCCACCATCTGATCAAGTGTCAGGAGCCTTTTTGGTAGCACTGATCCCTCTGTGGCCTTCATGAGCAAGGTTGATCACTCCTTGCCGTAGTCTTTGGGGAATCACAATCCTCCCCCCTCTCAGGATCAGACCATCTTCGCTGATGGACAGCTCTTCATGGATGTTCTTGAACGCAGTCAGTTCCTGGGGACTCTGGCCAGAGTCCTGGGACATGTCTTTCACGTGTCGCCATGAGTTGCTGCGTATGCGATCTGTGACGTCTTGTATGACCGGATCCTGGGCGGATGCTTCTCGGATCGCCCCTAGGGGAACGGTAGGCGGACAGGCAGTGTCGATGACAAAGTGAATATACTCTTCTGCCAGCGAGCACTCTTCACTGGTGGTTGTATGGGGGTGTCGGGACATGTAGTCTGCCGGATTTTCAGTCTTCCCCGACTTGTGGACAATAGTGTATATATAGTCTTGGAGTCGTAGTCCCCATCGTTCATTGCGTGGAGGCATCTTGGCTTTGGGATTACCAAAGATGGTGACAAGTGCTTGGTGGTCTGTGATGATGGTAAAGAGTTTGCCGTATACGAAGAGATGGAAGTGCTCGCAGGCCCACACCACCGCAAAACTCTCCTTTTCCGATTGGGAGTACCTTTTCTCAGTGCTGGTAAGAGACTGCGACTGGCGTACGCGATGAAGTGGCGTTGTTCTGAGTCCTCCTGATATTGCGCTAGAATGGCGCTGAGGCACACCGGGCTGGCGTCAACCGTAATTTCGGTTTGTTTCTTGGCATCAAAGTTGGCCAGGTTGATGGCAGAGCTGACAGCGTGTTTGATTCTGTGAAAGGAGTGTTCACAGGCATCCGTCCATGCAAAAGGTTGGCCTTGACGGGAGAGCTCTCTAAGGGGATGGCTGATGGTAGCGAAATCCCGTATATATCGTGCACAATAGCTTGCCATCCCAAGAAAGGAACAGAGGTCACAGACGTCTCGCGGTGTTGGAGTGTCCGCAAGGGCAGATACCTTTTCCGGATCTGGTTTAATACCATATTTGGAGAAGATGTGGCCATAAAACTTCAGGGTCGACCTGTGGAACTCGCATTTCTCTGCATTCAGAGTCAAATTTGCGTTCAGTAACGCGTGGCATACTCTATCTAGAGCCGTGTCATGTTCGGTCTGGTCTTTGCCGAATACCAGTAGATCATAGCTGTAGTTGAACGCATTGGGAATCCCTTGGATCACTCGCCGAATGGAAAATTTCGGCGGCCGAAGAGATACCAAAGTTCAAGCGTTTGTAGCGGAAAAGTCCTTGGTGAGTTGTTAAGGTGGTGATATAACGTGACTTGTTGTGTAGCTCCAGCTGGTGGTACCCCTTATTAAGATCAAGTTTCGAGAATACCTTGGCTCCGTTGAGGCGAGCGATCATATCGCTAATGTGTGGTCCTGGGTGGCGTTCTCTCTCGATAGCCGCATTGGGTGCACGCATGTCCACGCACAGACGTACTTTGTTGTTTTGCCCCTTTTTAGGTACTACTACTACGGGTGATACCCATGGAGTTGGCCCTGATGTGCGCTCAATGATGTCTGTCTTTAGCAGATCTTGGAGTTCGTCATCGACAGCTTGTTTTAGGTGGAACGGCACCTTCCTGTGGTGCTGCGCCACTGGAGTCACACACTCATCGATGTGTAGTTTTACCTTGAATTGATTTAACTTCCCTAGCCCCTTAAAGAGGTTTGGAAACTTAGCGACAATGTCTGGGGCGTCTTCAGTCATGTAGAGAAGTTCCACGAGCTTCAGGCTTTCAGCTGTTGGCAGGCTGAGCAGGCAGTCAGCCACGTCTGGGCCTTCGACAACGTGAATATAAGCTGGGATCTGTCGGTCCTTGTATGATAGAGTCGTGCCAAAACGACCTAGGCATGGCAGTGGCTTTCTGGACATCCAGGTAAATATCCGGACGGCTGCGGGTTCTAGTTTTGGCCGTGGTTTCATGCTTTGGTGTTCAAGCTCACAGATGTAGTTTAGGGAGGCTCCTGAGTCCAGGACAAACTTGGCAGGATGGTTTCCGATTCAAATGTCTAGTTTTGGGTATTTCTTTAGCCGGTCTGGGTCTGACACCATACAGATGTATTCGTCACTGTCTTGTGACACCGGTGTGGGTGATGATGACTCACTGGATGTTGATCTCCGTGACCGATAAGAGCTTGCAGAGCGGACGCTCGACCGGGATGAACTAGAGGAGCGTTCTCCCCTTCCCTTCACTGCACGAGCGTGGTGTTGCGTGGTGGATCGAGGCGTGGACGATCTTCGCCCCGAACGTTGAGTCTGGCAGACAGCTTCGAAGTGATTCTCCTTGTCACAGCGATGACAGCGCTGACCGATAGCAGGGCACTGTCCTGAATGGGGATAATCCTGGCGGCACCTGTAGCACGCTGGCGCCTTCTTGCTGGACTTAGTGTGTCGCGACTCTTGCCGTGATAACGTCCTCCTGGAATTTGCGAAGCATGACGGCTTGCTTGGCTTGTGATGGTCTGTCCGATGCTTCTTCTCCTTGTGTGCCTGTATTCGAAATGCTTGTTCCTTTTCAGTCTTATTGGTCTCCATTTTCCTAGCGTGATCCTCCGCTTGGTCGTTGATTCGTGTCATCTCTTCGATTTCTTCGAGCGAGTAGTGCTTTTTCAACAGTCGCCGGCGCAAGGATTCGGATTGGCAACCTTCAATTATGCGTAGTCGCAGCGCGTCCTCAGTGGTGAAAGCGTCGAACTCGCAGTGTCGAGCTAATCTCCTGATACGCACAATGAAGTCGCACATATGTTCATCCTTGTCTTGGGTGGCTTAATTAAACGTGTAGCGTTCATAGTCCAAGTTGCGTTTATGTAGAAACCTCCGGTCAAGAGCTCCCTTCACGCCGTCATAGGAGGCAGTAGTTGCAGTAGGCAATTCTTTGATGATTTGCGCAATGTCTTTCCCCACTAAGTTTCGCAGGGCTATCAATTTTTGCTTCGAATCTTGTACTTGGGACCCGGTCATGTAGTCCTCAAAGTCCTCAGCCCAGCTCTTCCACTTGGGCCCCATGCTGTTGCCGGACGTTAGCTCCAACGGGTCTGGCGGCCGCAGGTATGGTACCCCCATGAGTACGTGAGGAGACGGTGCGAGTGGTGGTGGTAGCGTGGCAGGAGCCGCTGTTGCTCCACCAACTGAAGCACCTGTTTGGTTGAGGACAGACATCGCTGCTTGATCAGGTCACTCAGTGGCTATTATTCAGTTGGGTTCGCCATGAGTGAGCGTATTAGGTAGTCTTGCTTGGGTCCAATGAATTTTCAGCAGTTGAAGTGTTGACTGCAATGTTGCCTGACCCCAAAATGGCCGACACCAAAATTACAATGGGTGTCTATGGCTAGCGCCTGACTCTAAGATGGCCGCCGTTCGGGACACGTGGTCTCTTAATTTCCACTTGTCACACTCAAAGTCTCTTATTTAGGCTCTGCTGCATGCAAAACTGGGTTCAGGCAGTCTTTTTGGCGTTTGGGACTCACCCTGACGCTCCTGGTCTCGGCTGGCCGTTCTGGGTGTATTCTCCAGTGTTCTTGCCGCCTCGCGCCGATTTTCTTTCAGGTGGGCACTTTTTTAGGCAGCTTGCCGAGTCAGAGATGCTTAGAGCGACGATCCGGCAATGCGGGCATTCCTTTGAGTTAGTGCCGATCGTCGCGCTCTGGGGGCAGCATCCAAACGCGGCGTGTGGAGCGTTTCTGGTTTTCGCGCTTTTCCCAGACCGCGCCGACACAGGCTGCAGGCTCACTGTTCACGGCCGTCCACGGACGGCAGGGGCTTTAAGGCGTGTGGGGGCTCCAGCAGGGATCCCAACCTCGTCGCCAGTGTCGCCCTTCCCCTAATAACCACAGGAGCCGGGAGCAGGTTACACACGTCTTTATTCTCTGTGTGCCTGCGCATTAACTAACTCGTTTCCTGCCACCTCGTCTCCTCCCCACGCCCCCTTCCTGCCTTGCCTGTCCTGTCGCAGACAGGGGTCAGGCAACGACGATACCACAATATTAAATTGAATTGGATTGCAAAAACAAAGATTACACAGGCAGTGTTTGCGTCAGCCTCTTCAGCTATTGGTTTATTTAGGTCAGCCCATGATAACTATTGCTTAGAGTGTCATTCACATTTGGATGAGCACAAGTAGCATTACTTCTTTGCTAGCCTTCAGCCTTTGTATTGGTTGCATTAAACTCCCTCCCAGCCTGCCCCTGCAGAGCCGTGAATGTCTCTGCGTGCCCGTGGGCCCCACTTGCAACCATCTACTTAAATTAAGCTCTGCTTGAGCGCGAGGCAGCAGCTTCCTCTCATTGGTTGCTGCTATGAACGCAGTAACACACAGCAGTCAGTCTTTCAGCCAGCTGACCCAGCCTGCCCCTGCAGAGCCGTGAATGTCTTTTGAGTGCCGGTAGGCCCCACTTGCAACCATCCACTTTAATTAAGCTCTGCTTGAGCGCGAGGCAGCAGCTTCCTCTCATGGGTTGCTGCTATGAACATGGTAACACACAGCAGTCAGTCGTTCAGCCAGCTGACCCAGCCTGCCCCTGCAGAGCCGTGAATGTCTTTTGAGTGCTGGTAGGCCCCACTTGCAACCATCCACTTTAATTAAGCTCTGCTTGAGCGCGAGGCAGCAGCTTCCTCTCATGGGTTGCTGCTATGAACATGGTAACACACAGCAGTCAGTCGTTCAGTCAGCTGACCCAGCCTGCCCCTGCAGAGCCGTGAATGTCTATGCGTGCCGGTGGGCCCCACTTGCAACCATCTGCTTAAATTAAGCTCTGCTTGAGCACGAGGCAGCAGCTTCCTCTCATTGGTTGCTGCTATGAACGCAGTAACACACAGCAGTCAGTCGTTCAGCCAGCTGACCCAGCCTGCCCCTGCAGAGCCGTGAATGTCTTTTGAGTGCCGGTAGGCCCCACTTGCAACCATCCACTTTAATTAAGCTCTGCTTGAGCGCGAGGCAGCAGCTTCCTCTCATGGGTTGCTGCTATGAACGCAGTAACACACAGCAGTCAGTCGTTCAATCAGCTGATCCAGCCTCCCCCTGCAGAGCCGTGAATGTCTTTTGAGTGCCGGTGGGCCCCACTTGCAAAAATCTTGTTAAATTAAGCTCTGCTTGAGAGCGAGGCGGCAGCTTCCTCTCATGTCTTGCAGCTATGAATGCAGTGGCACCAGGGCACAAGTCCTTAAAAAAGAAGTGGGAGGACTGACCAAGTCAGGCAGTATACAAGGGACATCATGACGCGTGCTATCAAAGCACATGACGTCACGACGCTTGACATTCCATGGGGCATCACAGGAAGTGACCTCACTGGAAGTGATGCTCTGATATGTGTATGTTATAACATATGCCAACTGAAAACGCAATAACATGTTTTTTTTAGAAAAAGTTGCCTCTTGCAAAGCATATATTGTAACATGCAGATCTCAGATTTTTATTTTATGTAGATAGGTAAGTGGATTACTGCTATGAACACAGAGCTCCTTTTCTTACTTGCAGTTAATAAATAGTAATCCTTCTTGTAGACCACATGGAGCTAGGAAGTGTATTTGACTCCTACACCTTGTAACCGTAACTGTCTCATGTGACACATCTTGTACATTAATTTACACACTTACATGATTTAATTGGAATGGATAATGTTTATGTTATGTAAAGTGCTCTAATACTCTGCATTGGGATTAGTAGCGCTATAAAAGAAATAAAAAAGTGCTATTTAAATTATTTGTGTAGATATTGAGACCGACCAACCCATCTGACATTCTTACAGTGCATGCACTTATATACAACAAAGTAAAAAGCATGCATCTCTTAAGTACCTGTGAAGAGATGAGCTGTGTGCTTTTGTTTTCTCCCCAGTGTATTTGTATTTGTGAGGTTCCAGGAAGCCTCCAGTCCCATACTCCATCAAAAGGAGGCCTGATGGCCCCTTAACTTCTGTCTTTCTCGTTGCCCAGCTGGAAGTGGAAAAAAAGCCCTCTCTCTGCCTGCACGTTGCTGCTGGGAATCGAAGCAGACAACGTGCATGAGCTGAAGACCGTATCATCTGGCATAAACATTGTGGGCTAAATTTCATTTTCAATGCTATTGCTCCATTGAACGTAGATACATCATGAATAATTCTTGCCCTCTAGCTTTTGCGCAGCACAGCAAGGTGGCTTACTCCTTTGCATGAAATATTGATAAATATGGGCCTTTGTCTCTTTTACTTTAACTCTTTCTCTCTCAATATGGTACCCTTGTGATCTCCTGCGTTTTCACACACTGGTTTAGACACTATCTCTCTCTCACATTTTCTAATTTATTCTCCCTCACTTTATCTCTCTCAAGTTGTTATTCAGTCTCTCAGGGTATCTCTTATGTTTCTAGTCAACTTAGGTTTTTACTGCACATGGTTAACCATTTTGAGATATTTTGCTAAAATGTTATTGTCCTGAGCAGGCATAGGTTCAAAGGTAGAAATGGTGAGAGATCTACTGAGATTGACTTTATCCCATATCTGGTTGTTAGTGAAAGATGTCAAGAAGCAGTCATAGTATGTAGCTTATATATTGTATTGCAATGGCATTTATATTGCACTTACTACCCCAGAACAGGTCTTGTTGTACTTTCTGTTGGGCAACACGCTGCTCTGGATCCCAGGGTTAATATGTCAATGTCAATAATTCTTTTATTTGATTTCGTTAAAATTAGTAAAAGATTGTAAAGGCACGTTATACACAATGGTTTAAAAATGGGGGTTTGAAAGATGCAAGGGATAAAAGTACTGTGTCGTCATTACTTAGTCCTCATCAGTAGTTGAAATAAGAAACATTACATTTATAATATGTGCAATTTAAAAGATTCAAGGCTATTCATTACAGAGGAATCAGAAAGTAGTACAGGCACAGATGAGGAGAGTCCAGGCAGTCGTGTGTATTATCCAGTTCTTTGGCTGCCATTTCCCAAAACGTGATGGCTTTGCCGGATAGTTGGATTGACAAGCCTCTGAGGCATTGACTGACAGCTGCTCTGCACGTCCTTAATTAGTTTTTCCTGAAAATCTCGCAAATAATATTTTTTCAAGTTTCTAGAAGCGAGGGGCAGATGCATAGGAGGTGTAATAGTGTCTTTTCTCCCTGTCCACACAATCGACATTCTTTCGTCGGCCATGTACACTTCCATTTCAGGGTCAGATCATTCGTAGGGAATGACCCCAACCGTAGCATTGTCAGATAGTTCTTTTTATGATGTGAGAAGTGTTCTGACAAATATTGTTGTGGTTTTAGCGTCTGATAAGATTGAATCACTGCCCATGCGTGTTTTTTTGTTTGTTGCAAAGGCAGTTTTATCCATAGACAATGAAATTCGTTTAGTTGCGGTATTCACTACATTTTTGAAAACGGAGTAGGAGGTAATTGTATGCCAGGCCTCTTCAAGGTGTAGGTCTGCGAGTGATTCTTTTAATACTGTGATAATGGAATTATTTTGCCTCGCTTTCTTTTCAATGTCTACCCAGCAAAAGTGGGCTAAAGTGTTTTCCTCTGCTTGCCTCATCCGCCAGTAATATTTGGCCACTGCTCCTTGTCTGGCTGGTGTTTGGTTTTTGAGGCCATATTCCAGACGAATCTTTGACTGGGGGATGTGCCGTGGGATTGAAAACAGACTCTTGAAGAGACTCGACTGGGTTTGGTTTTAGACAGCTGCATATTTTGTGTTCATGATTTCTGACCCATACAATATAGTTGGTATTCATTTTGCTGCAATTACCTTTAGCAGATGACCAGTCAAACAGGCTTTTAACTTCCTCTCTAAAATTTTAAAGGCGTAGAGGAGTTGTTTTGCTTTCATTTTTCCTTGGTCCAGCTGTTGGTTAAAGTTAAGATTTTGATCAAGTTGAAACCCTGGATATTTGCCCATATTCACCTGGGTTATTGGTTCGTCATCTAGATTCCAGACGAATTTGCCTTTTGACCCTGTTTTCCGATGCTTAGAAAAGCATAGCACCTTGGTTTTCTTGAGGTTTATTGTTAATTGAGCTGTGATTGTATATGCTCCTAGTTGGGTCATTGTTTGCTGCAGACCTATCAGTGTTTGTGACAGAAGAACAATAACGTCTGCGTATTGGAGGCTGGTGATTGACGTTTTACCCAGTTTCGGGGGGTCGGTTCGAACTTGTTGGAGATGTTTCTCAAGGTCGGCGGTGTAGATGTTAAATAGGCAGGGGGCCAACACGCACCCCTGTTTTAATCCGTTTTTAGTTGGAATCTTGCTTGTTATACTGTGCCCGTCTCCTTTCCTTATTTGTACCCACGTGACTGAGTAGAGGTTGATTTTCGCCTAAAGAAGTTTGGTTGGTGCCCCCCAATTTTGCATTTTGGCCCTTAGCCTTGCTCTTGGTACTTTATCAAACACTGCTTTAAGATCGATAAAGCACGCGTACACGGTATGAGATTTTGCGTATGCTTGTTTGGCTAGGAGTGTAACAGCGGAGATGTTGGTAAGGGTGCCCATTCTGGCCCGAAATCAGGTTTGCGTGGTTGGCATCAAACTTGTACGGCTCACCCAATCTTCTAGATCTACCAGCAGATTCGAAGCGTAAATCTTAGCCTCAGTGTCAATTAGTGCTATCATTCTACAGTTAGCAGGGTCCGAGCGTGAACCCGATTTATATATGGGGTTTAAGATACTTCCTCGCCAGGAGTCAGGGATTGTGCCTGATGCTAGCATGTGTGTGAAGAGCGGAGTGATGATACCAGGCCAAAATGAAGGCTCATGCCGAAATATTGCATTTGGCAATCCGTTGGACCCTGGAGCTCCTTCAGGCCTTAAGTTTCTTATGATGTTAAGGACCTGCTCTTGTGAAATTTCCAGGGTGAAATCTGATGGTTCGGACTTTGCTGTATCGCAGGCTATTCCTGCATTTGAGACTCCGTAATTAGCGATGTCAGAGGGTGGAATAGCGTTGTATGTGTGTTCGATATGCGCCCTCCAGGTGTCCTCCATTATTTCCGAGTTGAAATTGCGGTTCTTTCCGTTTGATAGCTGGTTAATGACTTCCCAGAAGAGCTTGTAGTCTCTTTGTTTGCTGGCATGGTGGAGTTTTGCCCAGAGAAGTTCTCTAAAGTTTTTCTTGGCCGCCTTGATGTCCCTTTTTAGGTTTTTTCTTGATTTTGATATTAAAGAGAGACTATCCTCTGTGGGTTCTGAACCTCAGATTCGTAGTTGTCTTAACTGTTTATTCAGTTGATTTTTTTGTTTCCTTGGATTATTAGCGAACCACGCTGCCCCTGATGATCTTCCTACTTTGCGGCGGTTACCTTGCCTTGTAAATTCCGTTTTTAGATAATGAGTGATGGAAACCCAGACCTTTATTCCTGATGGTTCGACCTTAAAACTCTCCAAGCGAGCAGTGCATGTGACCATGATATCACCGATGTTTTCCCTTTTCCAAGTGAGTCGTTTCAAGTTATAGCTTTGTGTTTGTAGAGACATTGCTTTGTCGGTTATAGAATTTGCCGCACTTATGAGCAAAGAGAAGGTTTGGGATGGTGGTCGCATTCTGTCCTTTCTTTGATTTGGAAATTAGAAATGTATGGGATAATGTCCTTCTCTATTACTGTATAGTCAATCCTGTTTTTTGCGTGACCCTGGTGTATGCTGGGGGACACTCTGGCGAGACTCCTCCGTTTAGTATGCACATTGACTATTCTTCCAGCAGAGATGCGCATCTGTTGCTGTGTGTGTCACGTCTTTTACTGGATCGAGTATGACCTATTGATCTTTCTTTACTGCCATGTAATTAGTTCATATTGAAATCTCCTGACAGTATGATGTTGGATAGTGGGTGAGCAAGTTTGAGTGTGCCTAATGTTGCTGTTAAAGTCTCAATACTTGGACTATTGAGATTAGTCTTGCGTCTTAAGGAAATCATGCCATGCATTTATTTCAGGCTCTATGTGATGGATTAAATTAATAGGCATTAGTAGTGTGATTTTTAGTAGGGGAGGGGATATGTGAATCCATGCACTGGGTGGTGGTATTAATAGATGAGCTACAGAAGGTTAGTTATTGTTAGGTTGCTGGAGTATCACTCTCTCTCAGTCTCCCATGAACTCATTCACACATTTTCTCTCTCTCCCTCCCTCCCTCTCTCTCACTCCACTGCAGGCTTTACTCCTGGAATGATCCTTGAGAAGGTTGGATTGGAAAAGTACCAAGAGCCTCTTCCCTCAGATTGTCCTTCGGACTTGCAGGAGCTCATCGATCAATGCCGAGCTTACGATCCTACCCAACGGCCAACTGCTGGAGGTACTCTTGGAAAGTGGCTGATTTGGCTATGGATGGAAGTGGTATCTGTTATAGCACACAAACAATACAATAACACCTCTGCATCATGGTACTATAGATAAAGTATAGAGCAATAATAGATGACTTTAAGTGATAGAAATGATGAAAAAGTCCTGAAAGACTATAGCTCTTTATTTTCACAATATGCAATCTCTACCATTGTGTGTCTTAAACTAGATGATTGCAGAATATGGTATTTGGCGTTTATTAGCTTCAGTGACGGACACTATAATTTTTTTTTCTTTGCTAAGGCAGTGGTTGGTATGAGTGACTCAATTTGTGGAAAAGCACCCACAACTGGACATCATCCTTGTAAGGCCAATCACAAATGCGGACAGGTAGGCTGATGCTTTGTGTTGGTGGTCCTCTGCAGGTGATCAATGCTTGCTGTGTCAAGAGATGGACTGGCAGCGGCTCACGTTGAATTTCCAGCTAAAGCTTGGTTCTGGTGCTAACAGGCCTTTTCACGGTCCCAAAAGCTTGATTTCAAGAGCCTGTGAGCTACACCAATGTTCCAGGACCTGAGAGGCACTGGGGTCAAGAACTCACTGCAGCTGAATCCAGAACTGGTTGGGGAGTCTTTTGTGTCCCTGAGGCTCAGATCAGGAGGCCTGCAGACTAGCCCTTTGAGTCACTTTGGGGTTCTGGGTTCAACATGGTCCAGTTCCTCTTCCCCAGGCAAGAGGGCAGTAGGTCAGCACAGCAGGGCAGCAGTTCATATAGAGCAGCAGTCCAGCTGAGTGAAATTTCTTGTAGTAGTACGTCAGTCAGGTCTGACTACTATACCCTGGAGCCCTGGCTCTGGAAGGTGGTAGAAGCTTTTATAGAGTGACTTTGAAGTGCATAGAATTTTCTGCCTCCTCGGCCCTTGCTCCAAGCTGGCAGAAGTGACGCTGCAGGCCCGTTAGGCCCTTTGTGTGAAGTAAGAGCACAGGCTTTTGCGGTATAACTGAGAGAGATTGGCAGTGCAGTAGTGAAAAACAAGTTTGAGTTTTTCTCTACCAGCACATGTAAAACCTAAAAGTACATGTCCAACTTTTTTAATACACTGCAAAATGCCAATGGGACTGTCTAGGGCCTGCCTTAGGTGTGACATATTTGTAGTAAAAAGGAAGGTTTTCTCCTGGAAAAAGATTTACTTTGCTGGGTCGAGATGGCAGTTTAAAACTGCACTTACACAGGCTGCAATGGCAGACCTGACACATATTTAAAGGGCGACTGAAGTGGGTGGCACAATCAGTGCTGCAGATCCACTAGTAGCATGTAATTTACTGGCCCTGCTTACATATAGTACCACTTTATCAGCGACTTATAGGTAGCAGTGATAAAGTGCACAGAGTCCTAAGGCCAACAGAAATAGGTGCAGCAACATGGAGGAGGAAAGGCAAATGGTTGGGGGGAAGCCCACCCTAAGGCTTATAGGTCTAACGTGTCCCCCAGCTGAAAGTGGGACGAACTACCCAACCCCTTGGGAGTTCTCTTCACTAATGCAGAAGAATCTGGAGAGACCATCAGCACTTGTGTGGTCTGGCCCAGGGAAATGTTCCACCTTAAAGTCCAGTACCTTTAGGGAAATGGACCCCCTCAACAATTTTGAATGTTCACCTCTTATTTGCATTAGCCACCTGAGGAGCCTGTGCTCTGTTTGAACCCGGAAGTGAGTCCCAAACAAGTATGGCTTCAGCTTCTTCAGTGCCCAGACCACAACAAAGACTTCTCTTTCAATAGCACTTCTCCTCTGTTCCATGGAACTTAGCCTCCTTGAGATGAATGCTGAATGTTGATCCAGACCCTCCCAATTCATCTGTGATATGACTGCCTTTATGCCATCCTCTGAAGCATCTGTTTGTACAATTTTGAACGTCTTGGAAAAGTATATGGAAATATGGAAAAGTTAACTCTTTGGAAGTCATCTCCGTCAAGGGTGCAACAATTGTGCCATAACCCATGGCAAACTTCCTGTAGTACCCAGTGATACATAGTAAGACCCTCACATCTAATTGAGTTTTTGGAGGCTCCTGGTCCAGGATAGTCTCTATTTTGGCCTGGAGAGGCTGCACCTTCCCCCGGCCTACCAAGTGTCCCAAGCACACCACTGACCTCTGCCCTTCCGTTCTGGTACTTACTGTCCTTGATAGCCCGAATTGCCCGCTGCAAGGCCTGAAGCACTTCCTGCACGTGAAGTAGGTGGCCCTGCCAGGTGCTAATGAAGACCGCTATATTGTCTAAATAAGCAGTGCTTAAGCCTCCAAACCAGCCAAGATCTGGTTCACCAGCCTCTGGAGGGAGGCAGGAGCATTCTTGAGTCCAAAGGGCATACCTTTAACTGAAGTGGCCCTCTGGGGTAGAGAAGGTAGACCTCTCTTTAGCCCCCCAGTCTGGTAAATATGCAAGTACCCTGAAGTCAAATCAAAATTGCTCAGGAACTTGACAGTCCTTAACTGATCAATAAGCTTGTTCGCTCAGGGATGGGTTGTGCATCAGTCTTGTTGACTGAGTTGAGTCTTCAGTAGTCAACATAGGACATGAGTTCTGGGGCGGTGTCCAGTGGGGCCACTTTGGTACCGTGGAGGGGTTGATTCCGTTAAGGACCAAGAGGCTGGAATCAATTAAACAGGACAAAGAACAGATACATCTTGGAGCATGGATCTTTTTATCTGCGGGTGAATTTACTTAGTTTAATCCATATGGTACATTTTAATTATCAGTAACACATATTAGAGCCATCAACATGTATCTATTTGCGAACACTAAAACTCACAATGTGCTTTTGTCAATACAGTTATTTTACTGGTTTTTACTTTTGTTTTCGTTTTTGCAGCGACAACTAAGTTATACAATCTTGGCAGTGGGTTTTTAAACAAAACAGTGTGCAACTAAATCTATATACAGTGATAAGAGAACAAACCACATAAAACATTAAATTAATTCGTCTTATTCATGATCACTTGGACAGTCCTACTATAAAGTATTGGGTCTCTTGAATTTCTACGACCTCTATACAAACATGTCTCTAGGTCCAAAGTGGAAAGGTCAGGGAGAGCCTGTCAAATTCAAGAGTGTCTAAGCTGTCTCAATCCAGTTTATCTAAGAGTCATTTTGATATTTGCAAAATTTCAACATAGGGAATCCCTTGGCCTCAGTGTGGGGGGTGCCGATGCGTTTTGACATTCATGTAGGGACCGAGAGAATTTTCGGAAGGTCTTCCTCAGGGCTGGGAAATTTGTTGTAGGACTTTAGTGCGTGTCATCAGTTAGCTGGGAGTGGATTCCTGCTCTTTGGTGTGTGAAACCTCTTTAGGAACTTGAAACTTCTCTTTTGTTTCGTTGTCACAATTCTTCTTGAATCGTGCAGGTCGGGTTTCCTTTTCTTTGGTCCTTTAGTTAGTCTCCGCGTCTCTTCGTTGTCCGTTTTGCCACAGCGCTTGCAAAACAGACGCGGAGACGAGAAGAGAAGTTTCAAGATCCTAAAGAGGTTTCACACGCCAAAGAGCAGGAATCCAGTCCCAGCTAACTGATGACATGCACTAAAGTCCTACACCCAATTTCCCAGCCCTGAGGAAGACCTTCTGAAAATCCTCTCGGTCCATGCACGAAGGTCGAAACGTGTCGGCACCAGGGATTACCTATGTTGAAATTTTGCAAATATCAAAATGACTCTTGGATAAACTGGATTGAGACAGCTTAGACACTCTTGATTTTGACAGGCTCTCCCTGACCTTTCCACTTTGGACCTAGAAACATGTTTGTTTAGAGGTCGTAGAAATTCAAGAGACCCAATACTTTATAATTATAGTAGGACTGTCCAAGTGATCATGAATAAGACAAATTAATTTAATGTTTTATATGTTTTGTTCTCTCATCACTGTATATGTAAATGTAAAAATGTATGTGTCTTGTAAAGCGCACTGCTGCCCTGAGGCGTCGTGGCGCTATAGACCGCTGGGGAACCCGTCTTGGCTATCCCTGTGAGATGGTCCCTACTGGGTTTCTCCAAGGTGAAACCAGGCATCCCCAGCGAATGTGGGGGCCGTTGTAGAGATGAGGCAAGCTAATGCCCAGAATTGTGTGATCCCTGGTTAGAGTAGGCACCGAGGCGAGAATTATCGAGTCCGCTGACCGTGGTCCACGACCCTGCCGCGTCGGGAATTGAACCCTGGTCCCGGGCCGTTCTCTGCTTCCGGGTCTGCCGCCTCTAACCAGTGAGCCACACCACTCCACTTATAGATTTAGTTGCATACTATTTTGTTTAAAAACCCACTGTCAAGATTGTATAACTTTGTTGTCACTGCAAAAACAAATGCAAAAACAAATAAAATAACAGTATTGACAAAAGCACATTGTGAGTTTTGGTGTTTGCAAATCGATACATGTTGACGGCTCTAATATGTGTTACTGATAATTAAAATGTACCGAATGGATTAAATAAACTAAGTATATTCACCCGCAGATAAAAGATAATCTGGGATTGTAAACAGTTTGTAGAATCCATGGTCCAAGAGGTATCTGTTTTCTGTACTGTTGGTACCAGCACCACTGGGCTGGACAAGGGACTACTGGAAGGTTCAATGACACCCAATTCCAGCATCTTAGTGACTTGTGCTTTAATGCTGGGCCTCACTTTGTCAGACAGCCTGAATATTTTGATTTTAAAAGCAGGTTGTTCCCAGTTTCTATATCATGGGTATACACTTGTGTAAGCCCAGTTGACAGGAAGGCAAACTGTTCCACTAACTGGAGACAGTATCTCTGCTGCTCTAGGGTCAGGGTAGGAAAGAGGTTGACACCTTCTACTGACCCATCCCTCTCTTTCGATGTCAGGCTATCTGGGAGAAGTTTACTCTTCTCCTCTACCCTATAAATATTCACCAGCAGCATGGTTACCTGGGACCTCTCACTGTGGGGTTTGAGGCGGTTCAGATGACGTACCTTAAGGGGTTCCTGGGGGTTCTGAGACCCACCAGGTAGGTGGACTTCCTTTTCTCTCCACTACCTCATATGACCCAGCCCAGCGATCCTGAAGAGCCCTGGGCTCCACTGGCTCCGTCATCCACACTTTCTTTCCAGGTTGAAACCCCACAGGGTTAGCTGCCTGGTCATATCACTGCTTCATAGGCTCATGAGTAGCCTCCAATTTCTTAGAAACTTTCTTCTAGAAGTTTTACATCTGTTTTCAGAGGACTAGCATATAGCTAATCACATCTTTGGAGGGCTGAGTTCTTGGGAGCATACTCCCACCCATCTTTAACCAGACTGAGAGGTCCCCTGACAGAGTGACCATACAGAAGATTCAATGGGCTGAAGCCCACTCTCTTCTGTGGCACTTCCCTGTGAGCAAAGACCAAGCATGGGAACAGGACTTCCTACTTCGACCTCATGGACTCAGGCAGGCCATTATCATGCCTTTAAGGGCCTTGTTGAATCTTTAAACAAGCCCATTTGTTTATGGATGGTAGTCTGTGAGAAGTTATAGGTAGCCCCACACTCCTTCCACATAAACATTATGTACGCGGACATGAAGTTGGTGCCCCTGTCTGACACCAGATCCTTGGCGAAACCCACTCTGGTAAAAATCCCCATTAGGGCCCTAGCCACTACCGGTGCAGTAATATAACTCAGAGGGATGGCCTCTTTACCTAGTGGCATGGTCCACCAAGGCTATGATAAACGTATTGCCTAAGGCTATCTTGGGGCCCAAGGCTCCGACAATATAAATTCATACCCTCTCAAAGGGTGTGCCAATAACAGGCATGGGAGTCAGGGAGCTTTTAGTTTTTTTCCTAGTCTTCCCACTAGGGAGCTTCTAGTTTTTTTCCTAGTCTTCCCACTGGCAGGTGAGACACGTTCTACAAAATAGAGCAGTAGCTGTCCTAATTAGGGGCCAATAAAAGTGGGTGACAAGCCTGTCAAAGGTCTTCTCCTGCCCCAGATGTCCTGTCAGGGGTATCTCATTAGCCAACCCCATAGGAAGGCCCTGTAACATTGGGAAACTACCAATACACAAGCTGACCCAGGCTCAGGAGCATCAGAATCAATATACAGGAGATCATTCTCCCAGTATATGAGGTGATCTCCAGAGGTGTCACCAGCTGCCTGGGCTTCGGATACTACCTCCAGTGTTGGACACCCCTTCTGTGCCTTACATAGCTCCTCACTGGTGGGTCCTATTTCCACTTACCACTCAGCAACTTCCAGCATGGTACCAGGGAGGCATTGTTCTCCCCATTATGCTCTGGGCAGCCTCCTCTGGTGCCCCATCCACTTGTTCAGGGAGACATTCAGGGGCTGGCTTCCCTCGCCTATTGCCCTTCCTTTTTCTGGCAGGTGTCTAGGCCATTCTTCAAGCTCCAGACCTTCTTTACTCCCCTCCTGGGCAGCCATGGACCTGTTAGTCGCACAGACTCACTCAGCCAACCCTAACATTTACAGGTGTAACCTGAGTCCCAGCTCCTTCCAGATTGTGTGCTCCAAGCCATTCCAAAACACACAGTCCACGGGCATTGCAGGCAGGACTCACAGCAACTGTCAGAGACCACACCCCCTCCTTAAAGGGAATAAATGCCAAGGGGGAGTGTTTCTCCCACTTGTCTGCTACCACAATCTGGTGAAAAGTATTGGGTATCACCTGCTCTGAGAACACCAAGTTTCAAATTTCAAATTTGTTTATTTATGATAACGGAACTCAATTGAAGTCTACATAAAAATTCAATAAAGAATAAACAACAAATTTCATGAGAATACAAGAAAGAAGTTTTACAGAATATTCAGTTATCAATATAATGTTAAAAAACATTTTAAAAAGTTAAACAATTTAAAACAAAACATTTCGTTTGGAGGATTAAGCATTGCTTCAATAAAATCATAAGCAGTAGAAATACCCAATTGGAGGCACATAGGTCTCAACCATTTGCGTCTAAATGCCATAAGAGCCAGACAAACAAAGACGACATGGTACAAATCCTGGGAATTACAATTACAGAAATTACAAATATCTGAACCACCATGCCATTTGGACAGAAGACAGTTCAGAGGAAGTAAGTTATACCTTAACAAAAGGATAAATCGCCTAACTCCATGGGGGAGGTTCCAACATATGTATGGTTGGGGGGGTTTTATTTCACAGAATTTACCAATGGGGAACATTCTGCTCGCAGGTTTACTTGACCCACTATCAACTCTAAAGCTCAACTCCCAAGAGGCAGATTTTAAGGATAACCTTAGTTGGGCAGCAGTTTGTAAAAATAGGTTTTGTTCATCTAGCTGTAGTAAGGTAACAGCCTGTCGGAAATTCCTTACAATAGAGGAATAAGCATTAAAGGGACCCAACAGCTCACTTCTTATTAAATATCTCAAGGTGCCAGGCGTTCCTCCAGCAATATTGAAAACCCAACGTACCACACTAGCAGCTGCCTGGGCCCGAGAGCTGCGCAGACCAAATTCTCGTCTTAACGAAGACGTAGAATTTGCAGTATTTACAGAAGCTAAGTTACGTAATATTTTTCCTTCGGTAGAATCCAAAAATTTCCAACATACCATATCCACTATTTCTAGTCCATAGATTAGGGATGCGGGAATTTTTGCTCGGTAGACCTCGAGCAGTGTGGAAAAATGCCTTCTACCTGTTGATTTGTAAAAGGAAATGAGGCTCTTCCCTTGAACAAGGGCTTTTCTGCTATTGTTCTCAGTGTGGGTTTTTTCGCTTAAATTGCTCATGACAATCTTTCCAAGAAAGGGATATGATTTCACTACTTCTAACCTTTCACCCCCTATGGACCAATAATAATTTTCATATTTGGGTTTTCTCCTTCCATGGAAGCACATAATTTTACTCTTTGAAATATTTATTTTCAAGAAGTGAGCCTCAGCATAGGAGGACAGAGCTTGTAGACGGTCGTTCAAACCTTTTGGGGTGAGGTCCAGCATTAAAATGTCATCTGCGTACATTAAGCACGCTATTGGAGTTCTCCCCAAAATAGGTGCAATTCCGTTACTAGATGATAATATAGCCTTAGGGAGGTCAGCAATATATAGGGAGAACAACAGGGGAGCCAATAGGCAGCCCTGTTTTAGTCCATTATTTGTGGGTTTTGTCCCTGGACAGTCCTCTCTCACCACCCATTAAAACTCTACACCAAGTGTCTGTGTGTAGTGCAATGACTAACTTCAATAGACTAGGGGGCATCTCTAGTTTAGTTAACTTACTCCACAGCAAGGATCTATCTACCTTATCAAAAGTCATAGAGAAGTCAAGAAAGGCCCCATATACACCCCCTCTACGAACTGTAACATATTTTTCCACCAGGATTTGAAGGGCAGTAAGATTGTCCAGGGTACCATGTTGTTTCCTAAAGCCAGTCTGTTCTAGCGGAAGTATTGCAGACGCTGATACCCAGTCATTTAAAGAGTTCAATAAACATTTAGCAAAAACTTTGCCTATGGCATCTAAGAGGGCTATTTGTCTATAGTTTTGGGGTAAGTCTCTGGCCCCCTTTTTATAGAGAGGGATTAATAAACTCCCCTTCCAGGAATACGGGACAGTGCCATTAATAAAGCAAGTTTTGAAGACTGGGTATAAAATTTTCCCCCACAGCATACTATATGATTTTAACACTGAAATCGGAATTTCATCTGGGCCTAATGCACCAGAAGTGCGTAAAGCTTTTATTGCAGCAACTATTTCCAGTTCAGACGGAGGATCGTATGGAAATGAATCCTCCTGCAGCTTACCAGGGCCAAACTTCTCACCATTACTGCTATATAGTTGCTGTATAAAATCAACCCATGTCTGCTCATTAATAGATATCGGAGAGGGTCTAGATCTTACCCCACATCCTTCTCCAATTAATGACCAAAAGGTCTTGGCCTGCCCACATTTAGATGCCTCGCGAAGTTTGATCCAGAGGGCATCTTCTTTCTCCTGTTTTAATCTCGCCTTTATCCTTTTTCTGCTTCTTTTCAAAAGGGATATTCTTCGACTACGTTCAGGTATAAAGGAAAGATACTGGGCCCTAACTAGTTTATTTATTTCTGTATTTAAACGACGTAGATCAAAAGGGATTTTAGGAATTATCTTTCCAAGTGGAGGCTTTTGAACTTTAGATTTTAAAGTATGTAAAAGGGATGCAAAATAGAGTAGTTCTCTACCTTCCCAATGGATTATGTTCTTTGCTGTGTGTTCTAATATATTGGACAAACTTCTAATAGACCCTGAATTCCAATAACATTTCCTTTTTTTATTATTAAGGTTCAATAAGTCATCTCCAATATTCCATAGATCTCTTTGTGGTGAGATTGCATTTAATTTTGCGAGAAGAACATTATGATCACTAAGATCAGTGACAAGTACAGAAAAATCCTCTAAAAAGCCAAAAAAGGAACTATCAACTATCATGTAGTCTAGGATTGAACCACCCTTCCCTAACTTATGAGTAAAATGAGCGGGACTATCCGAAGGAAGCCTTCCATTGATTATGATACAGTCTGCTTCTGCTAGACTCTCCAAGATTAATTTCCCCCTTTTATTTGTTTTAATATTCTCCGGAAATATGGCTTTAGGTATCGTGAATGTCTCCTCTTTTACCTTATCCCTAAATAATTCCATGGCACTATTAGATATTTTACCATTTAGATCACCTAATAATAAAATATGAGGGGGGGAAATAGATTCCTGAAGATTTGAAATAAAAGAACAAATCGTCTTAATACCCAGATTATAGTTTATATCTGGAGGTAAGTAAGCATTATTTATTACCAATGATTTCTGAGGAACATCTTTAGCATAATTTATTAAGGTTATTGCCTGAAATAATTTATTTGAATCAATATAGTGGGTATAATTCCGTTTGACTCTGTTTGTCAAAAGACAGGCTAACCCTCCCTTTGCTCGACCCCTCGTAGAGGGAGTAGCATTACTCTCTAATACATAATAATCTTTTACAGCCGGGAAATTCCCTACCAACCACGTTTCTTGCAAACAAATAATGTCAGCATTTAGAGAGTGGAAGTATGACAACTTTTCTGTGCTCTGGTTTAGACCAGCAGTGTTCCACAATATTATTTTTAAGTTATCGCTAAAATTCTGAATTCATTTTAGGTACAAAACCAGATTTATCTGATAAAACAGCGGGCAACCAGCTCCACACCAGATCGGCATCCTTTACCCTAGTTTGTTTAATGGGTAGCGGATTATTTACTATCACCTGTCGCTCATTTTTTGATATCCGTATTTTAACTCTTCGGTCACTGTAGAGGAACCATCTAGAGGACCAGATTTTTTACCCTGATAAGGTAACATTTTTTGGAATTTATAACTTTCTATTTTGACCGGAATAAAAGGATCAACATCGATTCCTCTTATTTGAAGTTCTTCCGCCCATTGTAGGACGTGATTTGTTACCAGTTTTGAGTGAAATTTTACCCGTGATTTCATCCCATTTTCTAAATTTATTAATGTTATTATATCTAGATCTGCAGATTGAATCAATTTTAAGCTCTCTATTTCATGAAAGCAATTAACTAGAGCAGATCTATTTAAGATGAGGTCTGGGTCAAAAATAGGTATAAAATCAAGGAAGAGGGTATCCACATTTTTCCTAGTCTTTGGCACTGTCTTAGCTGCGTATTCAGTTGCAACTACGTCTGAAAAAGAACTAACCAGGGGGTTAAGGGTTGATTTTGGTTTAGGATCTATAATTAATGTAGATTTTTGGTCCTTCACCAATTTTATCTGCTCATCTAGATGCTGTTGAATTATATGAGGTATAGGATTTTGTTGTATGTCTGTAGAGATCATCTTTATAGTTCCCACTGGCGCATGGGACAGGTTAGAGTCGAAAATTACAGGATTAGAAATATCCGACGAAGGTTCTTGTTCACAATTAAAAATTATTTTCCTTTGCATTTTTTTATAAAATCTACGATTTGGTTTTCTTTTTTTACATCGTTGTTTTTTAGATAGTGGTATTTCCGGTTTTTTCTCCTTTAATGGAGAGATTTTATCCGAAACAACAGGGAGGGTTGAAGTTTCTTTATTAAATTGTGGAATGAAAATGGGGAAGATAGAGGGTGGAGTATTAGTCAAATTATTCTCCTTTGGTGGTAGGGTCTCAATTTCCTGGTTAATGAAAACTACGCAGTTACCATTAATTGGAATCTCATTTCTATATGCGGTAGATTCAGAAGTAACTGCAGTATAAGTATTAGTTTTAACCAGGGGATCTAACGGTAAAGGGACCTCAGGAGATGTTTTTATTTTTACTTCCCCGGTTCCTTCTACATCTAGGTTGGATGGAGTGATAATTTTTTGATGAGTAACGTCTTCTGATCCTGTTTTATTATTCAGCAGTGCCTTTAAAATCAGAGTTACTGTATCAGATACATTAACTAATCTTTCCAGTAATTGTAGAATAGATGAAATGAGAAGTTCTAGAGAAGCTAGGGAATTAGATATTACATTATCTTCACATATGTAGGAATTTAGGGGATCTTTGTTTTGAATGTTAGTAGAATTAGAGAATAGGTTCATTTCAGGGATGGAAAACTCAGAGTTTTTTGAAGGGGTACTACTATAAAGTTGTAATCTAGGAGTAGTTATAAGATCCTGTGTGATAATAAAGTTCTGCGCTTTAATTAATCCTTTCTGAGACTCTAGGTTTATATCAGGAAGCGTAAAATCCTCTGGGAGAATATCTTCAGGGGGAATATGCAAGGACAAGGATAGAGAAGTACCAGAATGAATTCTTTGATCTACTGTAGGAGAAGAAGGAGGGTTATGTACTAGAGCCGCGACAGGAATAACAGAAATGCTACCCCGATCTGCAACATTTATAGCTTTTTCTTGGGTTTCAAAAAGATTGTCAGAGTCTCTCTCTTGGTTTTTATTGGATGTAACATCTAAAGGGGACAGAACACTAATACCTGAATGGGTACCTTCATTTTTAGTAGCAGGGGGGACTCGCTCATTTTCTTTACAATTGATGTTAATAGTTTCAGTGAGGGGCCCCTCTCTGTCTACTTTATCCTTACCCTTATCCCATAAAGAGTATAGTTGACATTTACTTTTTAGTTGGAGAGCTGAGCCAGCTTTATTTCGCAGGGGATTAGATTTAGTTTTGGAACAAGCTCTACCAACTAAAACTCTTCCTGATCTCAATTTCTTAGTAGTCATGTTAATTAGGGAAACAATATACGATGTAGCCTAAAATTAGAGGAAATATTTAATAATAAAAGATAACACAATATATACCGCTACTTTGCAATACAAATAAAACACTCTATTAGTCTAAGCAACATGCAAACTAAAGGGGGGTGGCCCAGCCCGGCCTCAATCGGTCTCTGTCGGTCGCAGTCGGTCCCGCCCTTGTCCCGGGCTTCTCCCGGCGTGCTCCCGCGCGCTCCCGCGCTGCGGGGGTACAATCGTTATTATATGCCTAAGAGGAAGGGGGCGTGTCCAACAGGGAGAGCGTCACCAGGTGTTTGCAGTAAGGTGAATAGCAGGGACTCTTGGGAAATGTAGTCCTGCTACCAGTGCGCTCGCAGCCCTGTCCTTAAGAAACCCTCGGTTCTGCTTCAACACCCACAAACAGCACGGCACCGCGTAGCGGGACCCGCGAAGCGGGTCCGGCAAGGAGCTGCGGTTTAAAGTGCTGAGAGCGGCAAGATGGTTCAGGAGACGCAGACCGGGTTCAACGGCGTCAGAGTGTCACATCCAGGAAAACACCAGCCAGGAAAAGCAATCCACGATAGATCCGTGTCCAAGAGCTTTTAATGAGAGGAAGGGGGCGTGTCCAACAGGGAGAGCGTCACCAGGTGTTTGCAGTAAGGTGAATAGCAGGGACTCTTGGGAAATGTAGTCCTGCTACCAGTGCGCTCGCAGCCCTGTCCTTAAGAAACCCTCGGTTCTGCTTCAACACCCACAAACAGCACGGCACCGCGTAGCGGGACCCGCGAAGCGGGTCCGGCAAGGAGCTGCGGTTTAAAGTGCTGAGAGCGGCAAGATGGTTCAGGAGACGCAGACCGGGTTCAACGGCGTCAGAGTGTCACATCCAGGAAAACACCAGCCAGGAAAAGCAATCCACGATAGATCCGTGTCCAAGAGCTTTTAATGAGAGGAAGGGGGCGTGTCCAACAGGGAGAGCGTCACCAGGTGTTTGCAGTAAGGTGAATAGCAGGGACTCTTGGGAAATGTAGTCCTGCTACCAGTGCGCTCGCAGCCCTGTCCTTAAGAAACCCTCGGTTCTGCTTCAACACCCACAAACAGCACGGCACCGCGTAGCGGGACCCGCGAAGCGGGTCCGGCAAGGAGCTGCGGTTTAAAGTGCTGAGAGCGGCAAGATGGTTCAGGAGACGCAGACCGGGTTCAACGGCGTCAGAGTGTCACATCCAGGAAAACAGCAGCCAGGAAAAGCAATCCACCCGATAACATCTGATAGTAATCATACCAGCACCTGTGTCCCTCTGAGCCTCCACCTTCTGTCCATTGATGGTTACCCAATGCCTATACTTTGAAGTATTGGAAAGTGTGTAGGCTCTGGGCACCATCTCTGTACCACCCACGGACACTAGGGTAACCTCAGTAGTCTCTCCCACACTAAATGCGGCCATCTCTTCCCCAAGTTATTCGCTGGCTATCCTCTGTGACTACCCACCACTGGGGGTGCCCTCTTGGAGAACTTGACATTTCCCTTCATATGCCCATATACCTAACACATAGGAAAAACTTTTTCTGATCTGTGAAACCTTTCTTCTGGTGGTGAGATTGGGAGGGTGACCCTTTCCCCAGTGAATTGTTTTGTGGGCCTTGAGAGAACTCTGTGTCTTTATTTTTATCCCCCCCCTTTCCTCTGTTAGCAATGCTGGCTACCCTTTTCGGAGTCCCTCCTAGGCACTTTTTTAGACACTCTGGTGCTGCCCAGAGGTCTGCCTCCTCAGCAAGCTTCCTGGGATCAGTAAGCTTTCTATCCACTAGGAGTTGGAGTAGATCTGGAAAACAAGTATTGAACATGTGCTGCTTCAGAAATAGGTAGCTCAGCCCAGTAAAATCCTCCACTTTTCTGCCCCTCACCCAGCTCTTCTTTGTCTTGCTAGCATAATTTAGGAATTCCACCCAGGCCATATTCAAGAGCTTGTGGTTTCCCCTGAACCTCTGTCAGTACTTCTCAGGAGTCAGCCCAAACTTAGCAACAAGGTATGCCTTCATTAGGGTATACGTGGCCTAATCCTCTGCCTCTAATGTCCCTCCCTTCCATGAGCATGTTTCCCCAGCCTTTAACCTGCCCCAGCACTCCTCTGGGACCTTATATATCCTGAGTGCAACTTCATAAGCTGAAAACAACATGTCTACATCATCTCCCACCATATAGTTAGGCACAAGCTCCTGGGAAATGAGACACTCCCCTCTCCAGCAGACACTGTTGTTACGCTGCCACTGTTGGATCCTGTAGGTTGCCTTGCCTTTAGCTCCAGCTCCCTCATACTATTTTCATGCTCCAGCAGTACATTTTTCTCAAACATGGGCCTCTCAGCCTTCCCCTTTTCCAAGGGTCTCCCAGCCTTCTTTGCCATGGCCAGTTTCCTTTCCTCCTTCTCCAGCTTTAGTTTGGCCAGCTCTAGCTTGAGCTTCCTTTCGTCCCTCCTATCCTCCAACTCATCTGGAGTCAGGCCCATGGAAGACACCCTGCTCCCTGCACAAGGAGGGGTTTCCAATCCTGGGAGTAGGTTACCCCCTCCAACACAGGCTGCATTCCAAGACCCTCCTGCAGGTCCTGCTCTGATTTGTCCTCATCATATTCTCCCTCCACCTTATCTGGTGTTCCTTTTGGTGGGCAGCCCATCTCCTGCCAAAACTCCTTGATCTCAGCCACAATGTATCTCAAACTCCATCCTTGCAAGTGGGGCCGCAGACACAAACAGGTAGATTAGGAAGAAATTTCGAAACAGCGAAAAGGCCAATCCGAGAGAATTTAAAACTCAAATTGGTCCTAGATATGGAATGGTAGGGTACACCAAATCACTGTATAGCACTGCACAGACACAAGTGATAGCTTCATCACCGATGACCAATGTAAAGAACTGGGTTACTGGTTGAGAAAACCCCAAATTAACCTTTGCTCAACCCACTGTTAGCTTGGCACAGAGCGTCCAGACTTAACTTAAAGGCACTGTGTAAAGTATTTGTGCAACACTTTAAACAGTAAAACAGTGAACACACTGCACAAAATGATCCCACACCATGTTAGATAAATCGATCTGAATTTAATAAATAAAACAAGACCTAACCAACAAAAATCCAATCAGTAAAATCGGAGTTATGAATTTGTAAAGAATAAACTGAATAAAGTAGCTCCTAAAAGCATAAAGCGACAACCGCAGCTATCTGGTCGCCCTGGTCAAAGTTAAAAGTTCAGACCAACGTCGGGTCGAATAAAGCCCCAGATCAGTTCCACTGAAGTCCTGTTTGTGTTGGAGAGGGTTGTAGGGAGCAAGGAGAGCGTCACGGGCAGTGGTCGGTGTGGCGTGAAGAGCAGGCTGAATGTCTCGGACAGGCGGTCTGTTGCTTCGTGTTGTTGGTCCTCCATGGGCAATCGATGCTTGTTGTGTGAAGGGACGGACTGGCAATGCTTGCGCTGAATTTCAATGCGAGTGGTGCTGTCCTGGGACAAACGGGCCCTTTGAGGTCACAAAGAGACTAAAAGCTTCATTTGAAGAGCCTGTGGGCTACACCAAGGTCCAGGAACTGAAAGCCACCCTTTATGGGTCAGAAACTCCCTGCAGCTATGTACAGGATGTGGTTGGGAAGCCTTTTATGTCGATGAGGCTCCGATCAGGAGGCCAGCAGACTAGCCCTTTGAATCACTCTGTGTCATTAGGTTAGCACAACAGGGCAACAGTTCCTTAAGAGCAGCAGTCAGCATAGTGAAAGTCCGTGTAGCAGCACAACAGTTCTTCCTCCTGGCAGAGTATCTCCACAGTTCCAGTAGTGTCTGCTTTGGTGGGGTCAGGGACCAGGTACTTATACCTAGTTGTGTCTTGAATTGGAGGTGAATCAAAGTTAACAGGGCTCCTCCATCCCAGCTTTGGCTCCAGACTCACCACAGGGGTGAGCCCTTTGTGTGGGGACAAGACACAATCTATTCAGGTGTAGGTGTCCGCTCCTCCCTCTCATCAAGCCCAAGATGGCCTATCAGGATATGGATAGCCACTCAGTCATGCTTGAGCTCCCTTTTTGTGTGACTTGTCTAGAAGGAATGCACAAGTACAGCTGTCACCCCCCCCCCCCCCCCCCCCAAGACCCAGACATGTATTGGAGACAGGTTGCCGTCCTTCTTCCTGGCAGAGTATCCACAGGTTCTGTAGTAGGGGATCTCTGTGTATAGTCACAATCTAGTGAATAGTCCTGCCCATGTGCGTGGACCCCGGAGCAATCAAAAATAATCTCTTAAGCTGTCTTCATTGCAGTCCTGCATAGACACTTAAGAGAAAATTAAAGACAATAATGCAGCCTGTACCTACAAGGCTACACTGTCCAGTACTTCAGCTAGAAATGCCAAGGATATAACACCACAACACATTTAATACAATTTGTCAAGTTTCACTCATAGAGAAAGTTTCCTCCCCTCACCAAATCCTTGGAATGATAGAGAGGAAGGGATGGACAGACATGCCTCCATAGGCTGCCATTATGTGTCTGGAAAAGGGATACCGTGCCTTTAAGGAACTCTCTAGAGACCCTCTGTATCCCAGCATGCACAGCCCCTTCCTTTTACTTTCAGTTCTTTTTTCCGGCTCCTGTTAGCAGGACCCTGGAGCATTGAGCTCTCCCTTTTTTGGGTGTTTTGTGTAATTTTTTGACACTTTTGAAGTGTTAGAGTGTGTTCACTCAACGTATCTTTGCTTCTTTTTCACTTTACTGGAGTTTTAGGGTGGTTTTGTCAAATATGCCTGCCTTATTTGAGAAATGCCCAGAGTGTGCCAGGAAGAAGACAAGATCTGATCCACACAGGGTGTGTATCCTGTGTCTCCCTCCTTCTCATGTTCCTGGTGGGACCTGTGAGATCTGCCTGCAGTTTTCCAGTAGGACCCTGAAGGACCGAGAGACGATCAGGCTCCAAGGACTGGAGCAAAGAAAGCAGCAAGGTCAAGGTGGGTCTGGGCAGGAAGGGCCTTCTTCCTCTGCCCGTGCTGCGGCCTCTGGGGGGCTCCCCAGTATGAAGAAGGCCAGAAAACGCCACCTGTCTCCGTCGGCGTCGATAGCCTCAACGTCGGCGTCGAGAGGAATGACCACGGTCTGCTCCCCGTCTCCCCAAGGCTCTGGGTCGAAGCGACGTCGACGCTCGACGTCGAGGGGATTGACGTTGAGACCCCCGACGAGGTCGACGTCGAGGACTGCTTCGTCGTCTAGCCATCATCGACGTCAAGAGGGTTCAAGGCGTCACCGGCGTTCAACTTCGGCGTCGACTCGACGTTCGACATTGAGAAGGAGATCATCGACGTTGAGAAGAAGATCATCGACGTCGAGAAGGCGATCGTCGACGTCGAGACGGCGATCTTCGACGTCGAGAAGACGTTCGTCGACGTCGAGACGGCGATCTTCGACGTCGAGACGGCGGTCATTGACGCCGAAAAGACGCTCCGCGTTAAGGAGGAAAGCATCGTCCTCCAGGAGGCGTTCCAAGGCCAGGACTGTGCCCTCGGTGTCCACAAGCCCACTGTCGCGGCGGCACCGTCGTTCGGCTACCAGGGGTACGGCCTCTGGGTCCCCCCCTTCAGGTCAGGCGAAGAAAAGAAAGGAGGATCCGGGCTCGGAGCACTCACAAGTCTATTCGCCCTTCCAGCCGAGGTCACCTACACCTCCTCCGTTACCCAAGGACCCTCCTCCACATAACCCAACGCCTCCTCCGCCACCTGTTCCTCCTCATCGCCCTCCACCTCCTACACCACCACCTCCCCCGAGGTCGGTCTCGTTACCTTATCTCCCGACGCCGCCTACGGGGCCACCGCAACCTAGGCTCCCATTTAGGCCTCCACAGCGTCCTCCGTTACTGCCCGTGGACCATCCGAGAAGATCGAGATCTTGCTCCGGACGGAGAGATAGATCCAGGAGTTGCCGTCGCTCTTCTACAAGATCCAGACGGTGCCACAGGAGGGACCGGTCGCGGTCCCACTACACGGATTCCTCTGGTACCAGGGACTATTCACCTACCCTGTCGGACTCCCCTCGGACGAGGGTGTCTCCAGTAGACGACATAGTTTCCTTCCAGGACGTGTTGCTGCGAGGGGCGGCTAAGCTGGGCATCACACTCACTGTGCCCACACCATTGGCTTCCATAATTTTTTTAATTCTGCACAAGAAGCAGTTATCTCGTCCGTTGCTGCCCTTGGTGCCTGGACTGGTGGAACCTGCCATGGAGTTGTTCCTCACTCCTGCGGCTATGAGGTCGGCACCTTCAAAGCTGCAGAAGAAATATGAGTCTCCTGACTTGGACCCAGCATTTCTTCGGGGGGATCCCACGCCTGACTCGGTGATTGTGACGGCAGCTAGAAAACAGCACGCCACCACCCCGTCATCGACTGTGCCTCCTGACACATCGATGAAGGTCGCGAGTCCCTCAGCCCTGTTGGGACGTTACGATCGGGCTCTGTGGGAGTCCCTCCAACAGTTTTCGGAACACCTTCCCCGGGAAAAAAGGGAAGATTTCCAAGAGATCCTTGCTGAAGGCCTGCTGGTTTCCAACCAGATGAGAAGTTCGGCTGCGGATTCTTCCCCCTTGGCAGCCCACGGCTACTGCCAAGGGGTCAACCTGAGGCTCCACGCCTGGCTGCATCTTACATCCTTGAAGCCCGAGGCGCAGCAGAGAGTTGCTAACCTTCCCTTTACAGGCGAGACCCTCTTCGGGAAACATGCGGACGACGAGATGGCCCGCATGGAGGCGGAGGCGGAAACACTGACGGCTGTTCCGGTTGGAAAAGCCTAAGGAACAGAAAAAGACCTTCCGCCCGCTCCAGAGGCGGTTACGGGGCGCAAGGCAGAGGGCAAGGTCGACAGGCTGGACAGCAACAACAGCAGCAGCAGTTCCAGCAGAAACCGTTCCAAAAGCACCAGAGGGGCCGGGGCGGTCAACAGTCTTCCTTCGCGACCAAAGGCCCGGCTCGGTCTAGGCCCTGAGCTGCTACTTCCCCTTCATCCGTTACCCGCTCCGGTGGGGGGAAGCATTCAACACTACCTGGCAGAGTGGAGAAACATTACTCGGGACAAGTGGGTGCTGAATATTGTTTGCAATGGATACAGTCTTCGTTTCACCAGCCCGCCTCCAGCAATTCCACCGGTCGGCTCACAGTTCCAACTGCGCGAGCTCCAGGCGGAGGCCGATACCCTGTTAAGAAAAAGGGCAATAGAAGACGTCCCTCTGTCTCAAAGGGGAACGTGTCTTTACTCATGCTTCTCCCTAGTACAGAAGAAGGACAAGAACGAGTTCAGACCCATTCTGGATTTGCGACAAGCAAACAAGTGGATTCGCAGGGAGATGTTTTGCATGCTGTCTTTGCACCAGATTTATCCTCAGCTGCAGAGAGGAGACTGGCTGTGCGCAAAAGATCTGCAAGATGCGTACTTCCATGTGCCCATTGCACGGAAACATCGGAAGTTCTTGCGCTTCCTCGTCGGCACCAATCATTATCAGTACACCGTACTACCGTTTGGACTGAAGTCTGCACCCAGGACTTTTTCGAAATGCATGGCTGTGGTAGCAGCGGACCTGAGAAGGAAGAAGGTGATTGCCTACCCGTACCTGGACGATTGGTTGATCAAAGCCTCCACCTTCCAGGAAACGCAATTGCACTTCAACAGGACGACTGTCCTGTTGAACCGTCTGGGGTTGCACATAAATCTGTCCAAGTCTGTCCCGATTCCTGTGCAGTGCCTACAGTACTTGGGAGCCTCCATCAATATGCTGTCGGCAAGCGTGTCTCCTTCGGAGGAGAGACACTTATCCATCCTTCGGAAGGCTCAGGCTCTCATAGCTGCTCCATCTACAACAGTGAGGACGGTGTCTTTTCTACTGGGATCGATGGCCTCTTGTATCTTCATCACTCCGCACACGCGCCTACACATGAGGCCGCTACAGGAATGTTTGGAGGACCAGTGGGACCAGAGGAAAGAGTGTTGGGACGACCGGATTCAGTTGTCTCTTCACGCCCAACAGTCCCTGAGATGGTGGTGCTCAGCAGAGAATCTCCTCAGAGGGGTTCCTTTCCACAAGGACATCCCGACTCAGACTATCATTACGGATGCGTCTCTCCTGGGCTGGGGAGCGTATACAGACCGTATCGCATCAATTTCCTGGAACTCAGAGCTGTTCACTTGGCACTGAAGGCCTTTCATCCGTCCTTTCAAACCAACTCCTTGCTTGTGCAGACGGACAATACGACCACGATGTATTACCTCAACAAGCAGGGGGGCTCGAGATCGCGCACCCTGTCACTAGAAGCGCAGGCGATCTGGCACTGGCTGCTAGCCAGAGGACTGACGATAACGGCGACTCATTTGCCAGGTGTGCAGAATGTTCAGGCGGACGCACTGAGCAGGTTGCTTCACGAAAACCACGAGTGGGTCATAAATGACGAGGCGCTCGACGACATCTTCGCCATGTGGGGCACTCCAGAAGTGGATGTATTCGCCACTGCCGAAAACAGCAAATGCTGCGACTTCGCCTCGAGGTATTACCAGCCGGGGACTCTGGGGAACGCGTTATGGATCAGCTGGTCGAACAGCTTTCTGTACGCTTTTCCGCCCATTCCCCTGATTCCGGCGGTGCTCATCAAGCTGGCCCGATCCCGGGCGCGGATGATCCTCATTGCGCCGGAATGGCCCAGGCAGTGGTGGTTCACGGACCTGCTTCACCAGTCGATCCTACCTCATCGGCGGCTGCCGTGATGGCCGGACCTTCTCACGAAGTTCGGGGGCAGATGGTGCACCCCAACCTCTCATCGTTGAGTTTGGCGGCATGGCTCCTGAGATAGTGCAATATGGGCACTTGAATCTTCCTGAGGATTGCATGGACATATTGAAGGAGGCTAAGAGGCCATCTACTAGGACCTCTTATGCTTACAAGTGGAAGAGATTCTGCATCTGGTGCATGTCTAAGAACTATGATCCCACGACCTGCAAGGAGGATGTTATCCTTCCATACCTTCTGCATCTAGCTCAGTCTGGCCTTAATTTCCATTCTATTAGGGTTCATCTGGCTGCATTGACTGCTTACAGAAAATGCCCTTCGCAGACATCCTTCTTCCAGATTCCTGTGATTAAGGATTTTTTGGAAGGGTTGAAGAAGGTGTTCCCTCCTGTTCGGCTTCCTTCACCTTCATGGGAACTGAATGTGGTGCTGTCCAGGCTGATGAAGGAGCCTTTTGAGCCTATTCATAAGGGTTCACTGCAGCACCTGTCTTGGAAGGCGGCGTTCCTCGTGGCCATTACATCGGCCCGCAGGGTGAGTGAAATTCAGGCATTGTGTTGCCAGGAACCTTATACTGTATTTCATGCTGCTAAGGTGGTAATGCGTACTCACCCTAAGTTCCTGCCCAAGGTGATTTCTGATTTTCATGTTAATCAGACTATAACTTTACCAACATTTTTCCAGAACCCTTCCAGTCCAGCGGAACGTTCTCTTCATTCCCTGAATGTTAGAAGGGTGTTGAAATTCTATCTGGATAAGACAAAGGATATTCGTAGATCTGACCAATTGTTTGTCAACTATGGGTCGGTTAGGACTGGTCTGGCTACTTCGAAACAGTCCATCTCTAGGTGGATTGTGTCATGTATCCAGCTCTGTTATTAGAAAGCGAATAAGACCTTAGGGGGTAAGCCTAAGGCGCATTCTACCAGGGGCTAAGCAGCTACAACAGCTTTGCTTTGGAATGTTCCCATTGCAGAGATCTGCAGGGCGGCCACTTGGAAGTCGGTCCACACCTTTGCTAAGCATTACTGTCTGGACTCTGATGCCAGGGCAGATGCTTAGGTTGGGCAGGCTTCGCTGCGGAATTTGTTTGCACAATAGCGGTGTTGTCTATTTTTCTCCACCGCCGGGTTGTTTTTGGATGGGCTTGCCATTTTATTCACTAGATTATGACTATACACAGAGATCCCCTACTACAGAAGGAGTAGTTTCTTACCTGTAACTCCAGTTCTGTAGTAGGGGTATCTCTGTTATAGTCATAAGCGCCAGCCCTCCTCCCCGTTGGAGAAAATGGTACTGTGATGTATGCTACAGGCCTTGCTTTATGCACCTTCAAAAAGAACTGAAAGTAAAAGGAAGGGGCTGTGCATGCTGGGATACCGAGGGTCTCTAGAGAGTTCCTTAAAGGCACGGTATCCCTTTTCCAGACACATAATGGCAGCCTATGGAGGCTTGTCTGTCCATCCCTTCCTTTCTATCATTCCAAGGATTTGGTGAGGGGAGGAAAGTTTCTCGATGAGTGAAACTTGACAAATTGTATTAAATGTGTTGTTGGTGTTATATCCTTGGCATTTCTAGCTGAAGAACTGGACAGTGTAGCCTTGTAGGTACAGGCTGCATTTTTGTCTTTAATTTTGTCTTAAGTGTCTATGCAGGACTGCAATGAAGACAGTTTAAGAGATTATTTTTGATTGCTCCGGGGTCCACGCACATGGGCGGGACTATTCACTAGATTATGACTATAACAGAGATACCCCTACTACAGAACTGTAGTTACAGGTAAGAAACTACTCCTTCAGAAGTGTACTGAAGATCTGGTGTCTGAGGCTCTTCTTTTATACCCTAGTGCCCTGGTTCTGGAAGGTGTGGGAAGCTTCTAGACAAGGGGGTTTGAAGTCCATTGAATTTCCTGGCTTACCTTCAAGCAAGCTGAAGTGACAATTCAGGGTTGTTAGACCTTTTGTGTGAAGGCAAAGCATAGGCTATTCAGGTGTAAATGGCGCTGTGCTTACCTTCGCCTCCCTATCCTGCCAATTGATGGCCCTCCACCTCCCTATCCTGCCAGCAGATAGCCCACTCAGGCACACCTAATCCCTTTAATGTATGACTGTCTGGGAGTAATTCACTGGGAGGAATGTCCGGTTGATTATCATTTGTCCAAGAACAGCCACTTTTCTTTTACTCGTGCCAAGAGGACTACCTTATAAAAATAGATTTGATACACCTTAGACATTTTTAAAACACTCACTTCACCACCCTACACTCACGGCATCATCACAGATACTCACAGATGCTCACAATCACAGCCACCAACTTTTAAAGATCTCCAGCAAAGATCGCCCTCAAGAGGCCCATTGGGTATTGCAATGCTGGCCCAAAGAGGAGCTGCCCGATGGCAAAACATGACACTCTTTTGGGTGTGTTAAGGCCATTGCTTCTGAGCATTTGGATCCCCCGATCCAGTTGATCAGTTCTCCCCGTTCCTACTGATAGCTACCACCTCCCTTACCTCCGTTCTTTCTTTTTACTTTAGGAACATCCCACCTTTTTGGGTATTATAACTGTCAGTAACACCCAGTCATGTGACCCAGGCCAGGCTTAAGGCACAAAAGGGCTAAGGGCAGAAAAATGCCAACTTTCTAAAGGTGTCATTTTTACAATTGTGATCAATACTCGACTTAACCACTAACTCAGACTTTCCACCCAAATTCAAAAGACACCAAACATTAACTGATTACCTCTTTTCCCAGTTAGAAAGTGCACATATAAAATATAATAAGGCTACTCCAATGTTATCCTATGGGAGAGATAGGCCCTGCAGTAGTGAAAAATGAGCTTAGGAGCTTTTCACTAACCAGGCATGTAAAACTTTTTAAATACACTGCACCCTGCCCTTGGGGGTGGCCAGCGCCTACTATTCAGGTGGCATATTTAATAAAAAGGGAGGTTTGGACCTTGCAAAAGGTTTACTTTGCCAGGTCAACATGGCAGTATAAAACTTCACAAACAGGCTTCAATTGCAGGTCTGAGACATGTTTAAAGGACTACAAAAGTGGGATGCACAATAAGTTCTGCACGCCCACAAGTAGCATTAAATTTACAAGCCCTTTACCTTTACCTTTACCTTTACAAGCAATTTTACTAGAGATTTAGAAGTAAATTAAATATGCCATTCATGTATGAGCCAATCTAACAAGTTTAAGGAAGCGGGTGCAAAACACTTTAGCACTGCTTAGCAGTGGTAAGGTGCACAGAGTCTTAAGGCCAACAAAAATAGGTTCAACAAAATGGAGGATGAGAGGCAAAACATTTGGGGGAAGACGACCCTAAGGCTGACAGGTTGAACAATGAAATATACTTTGCTTAGAACAGATCTTATCAGAGTGCTAATGAAGTCATCCTGACGTTCTGCTTTCATTCTTTTCTAGTTATCGTGGACACACTTGCATCGATTGTGAACCAGATGTACCCTGAAGAGACAACGTCATAGGATTCACCACAATTAACCTCCTGAACCGTCTCACCTCAGCTGCTTCGAGATTAGTGCACAGCTCCATTAAATGAAAACATGTGACACTTAAGCCACTCAGTTCTTCTAAATGTGGAACATTGTCTGGTGCTACTTCACAAGATGGACTCTTTTTAATGTGGCACACTGCCTAGTGCTACACCGCCATTGGGTTCTTCTAAATGTGGAACATGTGCTCCTCAGCCAAATCTTTTAACTGTATGCAGATAACAGTTTGGGTTCCCCAGGATGTTCTTTCTTACCCTTGTCTGATGGTAGTGAAAAATTCCTACATGGTATCATTGCACCACATTCTTCTCACTCTAGAATTAAAGACTGGGCAATGTTCCCCTTGTTCTAATCATAGTTGGCATTTTCAGTTGCTCCAGGTTCCCCTTCACATTGGATCATGATATTAACCTCCTCTGCTTGTCTAGGCCAATATCTCGAAGTCCCTCCTGGTCAATGTGACTTGGGTCATGGACAGCAATTCCTCATATGCCCAGAGTGTCTTTCATGTTGATCTTAGTCTGAGGTTCCTCAGCTTGTCTCTGTACCCCTCACTCCGGGTTCAGTCTAGGACTTCTAATTTTCTCCAGGTTCTGATCATAGTCTGGGATTACGTGCTACTGCAGGCTTCTTTCACTCTGATCACATTCTGGAATTTGTTAGTCACCCCATACTCGGCACTCTAATTACAGTCTGTAGTTCCTCAGTAGCTCCAGATTCCCTTTATTGGGATCTGAGTGCTAGGACTCTGTCGCTTCAAGTTCCCCTCACTGGGCTCACAGAGTGTAGTTCATATACTTAGTGAGCCGAGTAGTTTACTGGAGTAGAATTCTCTCCACACTGTTTACCGAATGTAGACTAAAAGCACAAGTACCAGACTCGTGGGGAGGGTCCTTCTTGCATCCTATCTTCAAGAAGGGGGACAACACAGACCCCAAAAATTATCGACTCTTTGCTCTCCTGGACATTGAAGGGAAAGCCTATGCCAGTACCCTACTGAAGGAACTAAACAAATGGATTAAAGAGAATGAAATCCTCCCCCACTATCAGACTGACTTTCGCATGGGATGCTCCACAATTGATAACATCGTGGCCATGTAATACTTGAGCCAGCAAGCAAACTGTAAAAACAACAAACCAATTTTTACATGCTTTGTAGACTATTCAGTCGCTTTTGACGGGGCACCCCGAAATAAGCTCTGGAAAATCTGAGCAATTGGCACATCCCAGCAGGACTCCTTAACGCTATCATTTCATTATACAGCAATACCTGGATCCAAGTAAAACTAGCAGACAATACTATAACAAAGAAGTGCCAGACGAATCGTGGATTAAAACAGGGCTGCGTACTCGCCCCCACGCTGTTTAATCTTTTCACTGCAGATCTGGGGAAGAAGCTTCTGAACGCCAGCCTTGCAACGCCAAAAATCGGGAGAAACAAACTGCAAATTTTACAATATGCTGACGATTTAGTGGTAATGGACCACACAAAAATTGGGCTGCAAAGAGGGCTAGAAGCCTTAAATAAGTACAATGAAATCAACGAGCTCACAATCAACGCGCAAAAAACAAAAGTTGTTGTTTTTGGCCACTTCCCCAAAAAAGCCTCATTGAAATGGAAGTGGGGAAGGAAATCATCACAACCACGCGCTCATATAACTATCTCGGGTGGTGGTTAAGTGAAACTGGCAAAGCTACATCACATACGCACAAAATGAAGGCCAGAGCACAAGCAACAATTTTTTCGATATGCAAATTAAATGAGCTCATGCAGAGCCCAACGTCAGCTCCCATTAGAAAGGTACTACAAGCCAAGATCAGGGCAACCGCAGGATATGCACAACAGGCGTTCCCAGGCAAAATGGAGGCACTGTTGGATAAAGTACAATGCCAGGCCTACAAACGTATTTTGAAACTTCCTAAATATACTCGTCACAGTTCAATTCGTTTGGAGTTTGGCCTAAAGCAACAAAGTAAGGAATGCTTGGGAACACATGCTAAATACTTTTACCAAGTTTTAACTGCCCCATCTGGAAGTTTAAAAAGTATGCTGAACCCAATTTATGGAGATACCGCTAACCCGTGGCATAGCTACAAGGAAAAAGCAGTGGAAAGGTTGGGGCTTGCAATTGAAAACTGGAAAGATGCACCAATAAACTACCTGGCGATTAAAAATGCCATAAACAAACAATGTCTTTATTCGTCAAATACAAATGATCTAGAAGAATTCGTAACAGAAAGAGGACCACCCGGGTTGGCAACATCATATAAAGGGCATAAAACACAGCCCTACCTCAGCCAAGCACTTGGAAGGAAAGCACTCAAAATCATCATATGGGCCAGAATAGTGCCCCTCCAAATTAAAGAGCTAAACCCCGGGTGGAGGTCCCTGGAATACAAAATAAGATGCAGACTCTGCAACTACAAAAATGAATCTCTGTTACACATGATTTGCTGCTGCCCCGAGATGCTCTTGCCCCGACGGATCTTTTTAAAACAAATTTGGCTACGACACGGGGTTCGATCAGTAAAAGAAGTCGTTTCGGTACTTTTCTCCTGCACTCTTCCATCAGACCTGGCCAAGTTTGGGAAATACATGGCCAAGCTTCGAAACAGGCTTTCGGAAAATGAAGGGTCAGGCATGATGAAAGTCACCTTAGACCAATAAGCCAACTTGCCCCACAAACCAGACCGATAAGACATCATTTTAATAACTATAATATCTTAACTTACGTAAGCAAGTCACTAATGTGGACACACTGGTATATGCTTGCTGTTTTTTATTCACAGATACAAATATTATTATATATATTGATTTTTATATACTGATTTTGAAAGTTTCGTACACAAATGCATTTTTTTAGGATTGCTTTTCTTTTTAAGATGTATTGTAAATGGTTTTAAGTAACTGTGCAATATAAATAAATATTACTTACTTACAACATATACTTAGTGGAATTCCATACATAGGGCCTCATGTATGAGGTTCGCCATAGGGCAGCACTGCAAGGAATCTTGCTGCCCTGCCTACGTCAAAACAAAATGGTAGGAATGCCCATATCACTGTTTCTTTGTGATACGGTGCATTCCAGTCCTTTTCCTTCGCACCGGCATACAATGAATGCCATGCGCCAATGAAGGCACCCTTGCACCATGGTGCAAGGGTGCCTGCATTGCAGAGCTGATTGATTTTGTGCAGAAAGTGACACCTTCCTGCACAAAATCAATAAGTTCAGGCAATTTCTTTGTTCTATGCATGCTGCAGAAAAAACTAAGAGAAATAAAAACATTTCCCTTGTTGCGCCTTCCTAACGCCACCAATAGGGTGGCATTAGTTTCTCACGCATTCTCAGGTTTATACTTTCTGATAAATCTGGTAATGCTTCAGATTCCATGGGTGATGCGGGGGAAGCACCCACAGCAACACCCATGGAACTTCCCCTTTCATGCAGTGTTCTGCTTAAAAGGGGCACATATTTACAAAGCCACGTAAAGTGGATTTACGTGTCCCTGCAAATATGCCAGGGCACATTGTGCCAATGGAACATCTCAAAAGTGAAGTTCCGGTGCCACAAGGGGCCTCATAAATGCATGGTACTCCGTAACCCCCCTCCAGAGGCCTGCCTTCAGGAATCACACTGACAGTGCAACACCTTTTTTGGGTGCACTGTGAGTGCACCTCCCAAAGGCCTGCTTGCGTCTACTCCCACCTCTATATTATGCCGCGGAAGCAGAGGCACAGCGATTCCCCCTTTTGCATAGGGCCAAGACTCCATGCAAATGAGGGAACACCCTCTAATGATAGCGCTGGCCCTACAGGTCAGTGCTATCAGTAGTACAGAAGCGGCTGCACAAGCATCTGTGGCCCCTTCTGTAATCCAATTGTGCCTCCCCCTGGGGCACAATGTATAATACAGCCTCATGTGGTGTCCTTCACCCGCTGCTTTACCTGGCATTTATGAAGTACTGCCCTGCATGTACTTAAAATAACACGTAACCGTAGATGGCTATTAAAGTGCAGTCATCATTAATTGACATGGGGATGACCCTTCACATTTTTTGAATTTCTTCAAGTGTGGAAGTTGAAGTCCACTAGATCCATCTTTTTTTAAGGTTTTATCGTTTTATGTGAATTCAGATAGTAGCAAATGTGATGTACGCTATGCAAATGGTGCCCCCCAATAATAAAGAAGATAACAGTAGTTCAGACCTGACCTTTCATATGCTTGACAGGAAGTTCTATAAGACACTCTACAATCACTGTGGCTTTCCTTAGAGGTGTGGATCAGGGCTTGTGGCTTTTGTAGCTTCTACATTCACAGGTGCATGCCCACCACCTCTACTTCAGTGTGTGTAAAATTCCTTGGTTAGCCGGAAACTGCTTATCCCGCCTGTATATGTTTTCAAATTGGATTGTAATTTCCTACTTCCAACAAGGCCCCACTCTTTCAGATATACAATGGTTCATGGGTGTCCTTCCAATGGGAATCCTATTATTTTCCCAACGAATGATCTTAATTTTTGTTAAATAGTTACTCCATTTCTACAAGCCCAAGAAGCATAATTTCCCCAGTTCAAACTCTTATCTAAAGTTCTTGGGTTATTACTACAGGGTGGCAGCATCGCTCAGGTCAGGCGACACTCCTACGCCAGTCTCATTCCAGACTCTTCAACATGTAGCTTGTGCTCAATTTTGTGTCACTGGTTTTCGGCATCAAACAGAATTCTTAATCTGAATGCGCTTGATGACCTACAGTTTATGCCCCCTAAAATAGATGTCCCTGCTATTGAAAACGCAAATGTGTTGCTCATAATTTCTACATAATACTGTCTGGGATCAGTTTTAATAAAGGAAGCAATGATGTAAGCCTTGCGTCACATTTGCTCCGCGCAAAGTGTTACATGCGTGATGCAAGGCTCAAGAGTCAGATTTATGAAGCCATGCAAAGCCCCATTGCGTGGCTTTAAGTGGCCTCACAAATATTGAGTAAGGCAACGTTGCGCAAATTACTAAGTCACCTTACTCTGCGCAAGGGAGAGTTTCCATGGGTGTGGCGTGGGTGTTCCCCTGCAACTTCCATGGATGGAGATGCATTCTCAGGTTTACAAGGACTTGTAAAGCTGGAAATGCGTCAAATCTAATGCCTCCGCTCGGCAGGCACGATGAGAAAAAAAAGATCTTTATTTCTTGTTTCTTCCTCTTGATATGTGTGCTGCATTCTGCACACATAGGAGGAGGCAAACACCTCTGTGGATTGTTTTCATAGAGAAAGGTACCCTTTCCTGCACAAAAGCAATCTTGCCTACAACACAGGCACCATGGTGCAAGGGGGCCTGCGTTGGTGCTATGTGGCCGAAATGGTGCCAGCACAGGGGAAAAGGACAGAAATGCACCGTATTGGATAACTATGGTGCATTTCTGCCCTTTAACTTTATCGTAGGGCAGCGCAGCAAGGTGACTTGTTAATCTGCCATACGCCAAAACCTTATTAAGGAGACCCTCATTTTCAACAGATCCCTCCCTCTCTTAGACTAATATGAGTGCAGCAGGGCCTTTCATCAAAGCTGTTGTTGTTAATCAGACTATAACTTTACCAACATTTTTCCAGAACCCTTCCAGTCCAGCGGAACGTTCTCTTCATTCCCTGGATGTTAGAAGGGTGTTGAAATTCTATCTGGATAAGACAAAGGATATTCGTAGATCCGACCAATTGTTTGTCAACTATGGGTCGGTTAGGACTGGTCTGGCTACTTCGAAACAGTCCATCTCTAGGTGGATTGTGTCATGTATCCAGCTCTGTTATTAGAAAGCGAATAAGACCTTAGGGGGTAAGCCTAAGGTGCATTCTACCAGGGGCTAAGCAGCTACAACAGCTTTGCTTTGGAATGTTCCCATTGCAGAGATCTGCAGGGCGGCCACTTGGAAGTCGGTCCACACCTTTGCTAAGCATTACTGTCTGGACTCTGATGCCAGGGCAGATGCTTAGGTTGGGCAGGCTTCGCTGCGGAATTTGTTTGCACAATAGCGGTGTTGTCTATTTTTCTCCACCGCCGGGTTGTTTTTGGATGGGCTTGCCATTTTATTCACTAGATTATGACTATACACAGAGATCCCCTACTACAGAAGGAGTAGTTTCTTACCTGTAACTCCAGTTCTGTAGTAGGGGTATCTCTGTTATAGTCATAAGCGCCAGCCCTCCTCCCCGTTGGAGAAAATGGTACTGTGATGTATGCTACAGGCCTTGCTTTATGCACCTTCAAAAAGAACTGAAAGTAAAAGGAAGGGGCTGTGCATGCTGGGATACCGAGGGTCTCTAGAGAGTTCCTTAAAGGCACAGTATCCCTTTTCCAGACATATAATGGCAGCCTATGGAGGCTTGTCTGTCCATCCCTTCCTTTCTATCATTCCAAGGATTTGGTGAGGGGAGGAAAGTTTCTCTATGAGTGAAACTTGACAAATTGTATTAAATGTGTTGTTGGTGTTATATCCTTGGCATTTCTAGCTGAAGAACTGGACAGTGTAGCCTTGTAGGTACAGGCTGCATTTTTGTCTTTAATTTTGTCTTAAGTGTCTATGCAGGACTGCAATGAAGACAGTTTAAGAGATTATTTTTGATTGCTCCGGGGTCCACGCACATGGGTGGGACTATTCACTAGATTATGACTATAACAGAGATACCCCTACTACAGAACTGTAGTTACAGGTAAGAAACTACTCCTTCAGAAGTGTACTGAAGATCTGGTGTCTGAGGCTCTTCTTTTATACCCTAGTGCCCTGGTTCTGGAAGGTGTGGGAAGCTTCTAGACAAGGGGGTTTGAAGTCCATGGAATTTCCTCGCTTCCCTGCACTGGATCCAAGCAAGCTGAAGTGACAATTCAGGGTTGTTAGACCTTTTGTGTGAAGGCAAAGCATAGGCTATTCAGGTGTAAATGGCGCTGTGCTTACCTTCGCCTCCCTATCCTGCCAATTGATGGCCCTCCACCTCCCTATCCTGCCAGCAGATAGCCCACTCAAGCACACCTAATCCCTTTAATGTATGACTGTCTGGGAGCAATTCACTGGGAGGAATGTCCGGTTGATTATCATTTGTCCAAGAACAGCCACTTTTCTTTTACTGGTGCCAAGAGGACTACCTTATAAAAATAGATTTGATACATCTTAGACATTTTTAAAACACTCACTTCACCACCCTACACTCACGGCATCATCACAGATACTCACAGATACTCACAATCACAGCCACCAACTTTTAAAGATCTCCAGCAAAGATCGCCCTCAAGAGGGCCATTGGGTATTGCAATGCTGGCCCAAAGAGGAGCTGCCCCATGGCAAAACATGACACTCTTTTGGGTGTGTGAAGGCCATTGCTTCTGAGCATTTGGATCCCCCGATCCAGTTGATCAGTTCTCCCCGTTCCTACTGATAGCTACCACCTCCCTTACCTCCGTTCTTTCTTTTTACTTTAGGAACAACCCACCTTTTTGGGTATTATAACTGTCAGTAACACCCAGTCATGTGACCCAGGCCAGGCTTAAGGCACAAAAGGGCTAAGGGCAGAAAAATGCCAACTTTCTAAAGGTGTCATTTTTACAATTGTGATCAATACTCGACTTAACCACTAACTCAGACTTTCCACCCAAATTCAAAAGACACCAAACATTAACTGATTACCTCTTTTCCCAGTTAGAAAGTGCACATATAAAATATAATAAGGCTACTCCAATGTTATCCTATGGGAGAGATAGGCCGTGCAGTAGTGAAAAATGAGTTTAGGAGCTTTTCACTAACCAGGCATGTAAAACTTTTTGAATACACTGCACCCTGCCCTTGGGGGTGGCCAGCGCCTACTATTCAGGTGGCATATTTAATAAAAAGGGAGGTTTGGACCTTGCAAAAGGTTTACTTTGCCAGGTCAACATGGCAGTATAAAACTTCACAAACAGGCTTCAATTGCAGGTCTGAGACATGTTTAAAGGACTACAAAAGTGGGATGCACAATAAGTTCTTGCCGGCCCACACGTAGCATTAAATTTACAAGCCCTTTACCTTTACCTTTACCTTTACGTTTACAAGCAACTTTACTAGAGATTTAGAAGTAAATTAAATATGCCATTCATGTATGAGCCAATCTAACAAGTTTAAGGAAGCGGGTGCAAAACACTTTAGCACTGCTTAGCAGTGGTAAGGTGCACAGAGTCTTAAGGCCAACAAAAATAGGTTCAACAAAATGGAGGATGAGAGGCAAAACATTTGGGGGAAGACGACCCTAAGGCTGACAGGTTGAACAATGAAATATACTTTGCTTAGAACAGATCTTATCAGAGTGCTAATGAAGTCATCCTGACATTCTACTTTCATTCTTTTCTAGTTATCGTGGACACACTTGCATCGATTGTGAACCAGATGTACCCTGAAGAGACAACGTCATAGGATTCACCACAATTAACCTCCTGAACCGTCTCACCTCAGCTGCTTCGAGATTAGTGCACAGCTCCATTAAATGAAAACATGTGACACTTAAGCCACTCAGTTCTTCTAAATGTGGAACATTGTCTGGTGCTACTTCACAAGATGGACTCTTTTTAATGTGGCACACTGCCTAGTGCTACACCGCCATTGGGTTCTTCTAAATGTGGAACATGTGCTCCTCAGCCAAATCTTTTAACTGTATGCAGATAACAGTTTGGGTTCCCCAGGATGTTCTTTCTTACCCTTGTCTGATGGTAGTGAAGAATTCCTACATGGTATCATTGCACCACATTCTTCTCACTCTAGAATTAAAGACTGGGCAATGTTCCCCTTGTTCTAATCATAGTTGGCATTTTCAGTTGCTCCAGGTTCCCCTTCACATTGGATCATGATATTAACCTCCTCTGCTTGTCTAGGTCAACATCTCGAAGTCCCTCCTGGTCAACGTGACTTGGGTCATGGACAGCAATTCCTCGTATGCCCAGAGTGTCTTTCATGTTGATCTTAGTCTGAGGTTCCTCAGCTTGTCTCTGTACCCCTCACTCCGGGTTCAGTCTAGGACTTCTAATTTTCTCCAAGTTCTGATCATAGTCTGGGATTACGTGCTACTGCAGGCTTCCTTCACTCTGATCACATTCTGGAATTTGTTAGTCACCCCATACTCGGCACTCTAATTACAGTCTGTAGTTCCTCAGTAGCTCCAGATTCCCTTTATTGGGATCTGAGTGCTAGGACTCTGTCGCTTCAAGTTCCCCTCACTGGGCTCACAGAGTGTAGTTCATATACTTAGTGAGCCGAGTAGTTTACTGGAGTAGAATTCTCTCCACACTGTTTACCGAATGTAGACTAAAAGCACAAGTACAAGACTCGTGGCGAGGGTCCTTCTTGCATCCTATCTTCAAGAAGGGGGGACAACACAGACCCAAAAAATTATCGACTCTTTGCTCTCCTGGACATTGCAGGGAAAGCCTATGCCAGTACCCTACTCAAGGAACTAAACAAATGGATTAAAGAGAATGAAATCCTCCCCCACTATCAGACTGACTTTCGCATGGGATGCTCCACAATTGATAACATCGTGGCCATGTCATACTTGAGCCAGCAAGCAAACTGTAAAAACAACAAACCAATTTTTACATGCTTTGTAGACTATTCAGCCGCTTTTGACGGGGTACCCCGAAATAAGCTCTGGAAAAAACTGAGCAATTGGCACATCCCAGCAGGACTCCTTAACGCTATCATTTCATTATACAGCAATACCTGGATCCAAGTAAAATTAGCAGACAATACTATAACAAAGAAGTGTCAGACTAATCGTGGATTAAAACAGGGCTGCGTACTCGCCCCCACGCTGTTTAATCTTTACACTGCAGATCTGGGGAAGAAGCTTCTGAACACCAGCCTTGCAACGCCAAAAATCGGGAGAAACAAACTGCATATTTTACAATATGCGGACGATTTAGTGGTAATGGACCACACAAAAATTGGGCTGCAAAGAGGGCTAGAAGCCTTAAATAAGTACAATGAAATCAACGAGCTCACAATCAACGGGCAAAAAACAAAAGTTGTTGTTTTTGGCCACTTCCCCAAAAAAGCCTCATTAAAATGGAAGTGGGGAAGGAAATCATCACAACCACGCACTCATATAACTATCTCGGGTGCTGGTTAAGTGAAACTGGCAAAGCTACATCACATACGCACAAAATGAAGGCCAGAGCACAAGCAACAATTTTTTCGATATGCAAATTAAATGAGCTCATGCAGAGCCCAACGTCAGCTCCCATTAGAAAGGTACTACAAGCCAAGATCAGGGCAACCGCAGGATATGCACAACAGGCGTTCCCAGGCAAAATGGAGGCACTGTTGGATAAAGTACAATGCCAGGCCTAAAAAAGTATTTTTAAACTTCCTAAATATACTCGTCACAGTTTAATTCGTTTGGAGTTTGGCCTAAAGCAACAAAGTAAGGAATGCTTGGGAACACATGCTAAATACTTTTACCAAGTTTTAACTGCCCCATCTGGAAGTTTAAAAAGTATGCTGAACCCAATTTATGGAGATACCGCTAACCCGTGGCATAGCTACAAGGAAAAAGCAGTGGAAACGTTGGGGCTTGCAATTGAAAACTGGAAAGATGCACCAATAAACTACCTGGCGATTAAAAATGCCATAAACAAACAATGTCTTTATTCGTCAAATACAAATGATCTAGAAGAATTCGTCACAGAAAGAGGACCACCCGGTTGGCAACATCATATAAAGGGCATAAAACACAGCCCTACCTCAGCCAAGCACTTGGAAGGAAAGCACTCAAAATCATCATATGGGCCAGAATAGTGCCCCTCCAAATTAAAGAGCTAAACCCCGGGTGGAGGTCCCTGGAATACAAAATAAGATGCAGACTCTGCAACTACAAAAATGAATCTCTGTTACACATGATTTGCTGCTGCCCCGAGATGCTCTTGCCCCGACGGATCTTTTTAAAAACAAATTTGGCTACGACACGGGGTTCGATCAGTAAAAGAAGTCGTTTCGGTACTTTTCTCCTGCACTCTTCCATCAGACCTGGCCAAGTTTGGGAAATACATGGCCAAGCTTCGAAACAGGCTTTCGGAAAATGAAGGGTCAGGCATGATGAAAGTCACCTTAGACCAATAAGCCAACTTGCCCCACAAACCAGACCGATAAGACATCATTTTAATAACTATAATATCTTAACTTACGTAAGCAAGTCACTAATGTGGACACACTGGTATATGCTTGCTGTTTTTTATTCACAGATACAAATATTATTATATATATTGATTTTTATATACTGATTTTGAAAGTTTCGTACACAAATGCATTTTTTTAGGATTGCTTTTCTTTTTAAGTTGTATTGTAAATGGTTTTAAGTAACTGTGCAATATAAATAAATATTACTTACTTACAACATATACTTAGTGGAATTCCATACATAGGGCCTCATGTATGAGGTTCGCCATAGGGCAGCACTGCAAGGAATCTTGCTGCCCTGCCTACGTCAAAACAAAATGGTAGGAATGCCCATATCACTGTTTCTTTGTGATACGGTGCATTCCAGTCCTTTTCCTTCGCACCGGCATACAATGAATGCCATGCGCCAATGAAGGCACCCTTGCACCATGGTGCAAGGGTGCCTGCATTGCAGAGCTGATTGATTTTGTGCAGAAAGTGACACCTTCCTGCACAAAATCAATAAGTTCAGGCAATTTCTTTGTTCTATGCATGCTGCAGAAAAAAACTAAGAGAAATAAAAACATTTCCCTTGTTGCGCCTTCCTAACGCCACCAATAGGGTGGCATTAGTTTCTCACGCATTCTCAGGTTTATACTTTCTGATAAATCTGGGAATGCTTCAGATTCCATGGGTGATGCGGGGGAAGCACCCACAGCAACACCCATGGAACTTCCCCTTTCATGCAGTGTTCTGCTTAAAAGGGGCACATATTTACAAAGCCACGTAAAGTGGATTTACGTGTCCCTGCAAATATGCCAGGGCACATTGTGCCAATGGAACATCTCAAAAGTGAAGTTCCGGTGCCACAAGGGGCCTCATAAATGCATGGTACTCCGTAACCCCCCTCCAGAGGCCTGCCTTCAGGAATCACACTGACAGTGCAACACCTTTTTTGGGCGCACTGTGAGTGCACCTCCCAAAGGCCTGCTTGCCTCTACTCCCACCTCTATATTATGCCGCGGAAGCAGAGGCACAGCGATTCCCCCTTTTGCATAGGGCCAAGACTACATGCAAATGAGGGAACACCCTCTAATGATAGCGCTGGCTCTACAGGTCAGTGCTATCAGTAGTACAGAAGCGGCTGCACAAGCATCTGTGGCCCCTTCTGTAATCCAATTGTGCCTCCCCCTGGGGCACAATGTATAATACAGCCCTATGTGGTGTCCTTCACATGCTGCTTTACCTGGCATTTATGAAGTACTGCCCTGCAGGTACTTAAAATAACACGTAACCGTAGATGGCTATTAAAGTGCAGTCATCATTAATTGACATGGGGATGACCCTTCACATTTTTTGAATTTCTTCAAGTGTGGAAGTTGAAGTCCACTAGATCCATCTTTTTTTAAGATTTTATCGTTTTATGTGAATTCAGATAGTAGCAAATGTGATGTACGCTATGCAAATGGTGCCCCCCAATAATAAAGAAGATAACAGTAGTTCAGACCTGACCTTTCATATGCTTGACAGGAAGTTCTATAAGACACTCTACAATCACTGTGGCTTTCCTTAGAGGTGTGGATCAGGGCTTGTGGCTTTTGTAGCTTCTACATTCACAGGTGCATGCCCACCACCTCTACTTCAGTGTGTGTAAAATTCCTTGGTTAGCCGGAAACTGCTTATCCCGCCTGTATATGTTTTCAAATTGGATTGTATTTTCCTACTTCCAACAAGGCCCCACTCTTTCAGATATACAATGGTTCATGGGTGTCCTTCCAATGGGAATCCTATTATTTTCCCAACGAATGATCTTAATTTTTGTTAAATAGTTACCCCAATTTTTCAAGCCCAAGAAGCATAATTTCCCCAGTTCAAACTCTTATCTAAAGTTCTTGGGTTATTACTACAGGGTGGCAGCATCGCTCAGGTCAGGCGACACTCCTACGCCAGTCTCATTCCAGACTCTTCAACATGTAGCTTGTGCTCAATTTTGTGTCACTGGTTTTCGGCATCAAACAGAATTCTTAATCTGAATGCGCTTGATGACCTACAGTTTATGCCCCCTAAAATAGATGTCCCTGCTATTGAAAACGCAAATGTGTTGCTCATAATGTCTACATAATACTGTCTGAGATCAGTTTTAATAAAGGAAGCAATGATGTAAGCCTTGCGTCACATTTGCTCCGCGCAAAGTGTTACATGCGTGATGCAAGGCTCAAGAGTCAGATTTATGAAGCCATGCAAAGCCCCATTGCGTGGCTTTAAGTGGCCTCACAAATATTGAGTAAGGCAACGTTGCGCAAATTACTAAGTCACCTTACTCTGCGCAAGGGAGACTTTCCATGGGTGTTGCGTGGGTGTTCCCCTGCAACTTCCATGGATGGAGATGCATTCTCAGGTTTACAAGGACTTGTAAACCTGGAAATGCGTCAAATCTTATGCCTCCGCTCGGCAGGCACGATGAGAAAAAAAAGATCTTTATTTCTTGTTTTTTCCTCTTGATATGTGTGCTGCATTCTGCACACATAGGAGGAGGCAAACACCTCTGTAGATGGTATACACCTGTTACAACGCATTTGTTACAACGCACTACTGTTACAACGCGACTTTTACAACGCATACCATTACAACGCATTGCGCTGGGGGGGCGCTCTAGGATAGGGAATAAGTATAATTTACTATCCAACACCTTCCCTAGGGTCCACGGGGACTGGAGTTAGAATAGTAAATTATACTTACCACTATCCAGCACCTCAAAGCGCTATGCGTTGTAATGGTATGCGTTGTAATGGTCGCGTTGTAACGGTAGGTAGTTGTAATGGTATGCGTTGTAACATGGTACATCCCTGTAGATTGTTTTCATAGAGAAAGGTACCCTTTCCTGCACAAAAGCAATCTTGCCTACAACACAGGCACCATGGTGCAAGGGGGCCTGCGTTGGTGCTATGTGGCCGAAATGGTGCCAGCACAGGGGAAAAGGACAGAAATGCACCGTATTGGATAACAATGGTGCATTTCTGCCCTTTAACTTTATCGTAGGGCAGCGCAGCAAGGTGACTTGTTAATCTGCCATACGCCAAAACCTTATTAAGGAGACCCTCATTTTCAACAGATCCCTCCCTCTCTTAGACTAATATGAGTGCAGCAGGGCCTTTCATCAAAGCTGTTGTTTTCACAGTTCCAAAATGTTGAGCCTCCTTTCACCCAGCACAGCAGCAGGCAGCAAGCAGTATTTAATGCTGGACTTTGACAGGAGGGTCCTAATGCAGTCTTCTATTTAAAGAGCCACCAATACTATGATGAAATAACTCTGTTCTTGCGTCTTAAAGTGCCCCTGTACCTATTATAATAAAATAAGGGGCTTCAGGTCATTGGAATTTGAAGTCACTAATACAGTAGTCCAGATTTTTTGTCTCAGGGCCTAGGTGCTGAGATTAAACAAGCAATGTCAAAGCCAATTATGTCAAGATTGAATTTTCAGTTGTTATCTAGACCTATTAGCTTTGTCAATTCTTGTTAAAATGTGACTGTGATAGACTTGTGTGACCTGCTAACGGAATCTGTAGTTGAAAGCTCAGAAGACTAAATGGATGGGGAATAAGAGGGTGCCGCAACCGCGAGATAGGAAATTACTGTGTTAGGAAAAATGTGAAAGCAATATGCGAATAAGACAAATGTGTCAATTGATGTACACTGGCAGAAATGTTAAATTCTGGTCTATATATTGTCATGACTGTCGATGAGAAGTTTGATTTAATAAAAACATTTTTCCCCCAAAAAAATGTGACTGTGATGGGCTGAAATTGGAATGCAAGAGTCATGATTCAAGAATGGAGTTTATCTTTCTTACCCTAAGTGGAACCTAAGGTCATATAAGTTATGATGTTAGATGAAGATCCTGTCTTCAAAGAACAGCATGAGGCAGTAAAAGACTCCGGGTCTCATTTATGAAAAGTGTTGCATTGCTGTGGGAAAACAGTGATGCAAAACTTTTCATAACACCATCCTTGCAACACCATGGATGTGCCGTATTTACTATATGGAGCTCCATGTTGCAAGGATATACAGATGCGTCAGTAATCCTGATGTATCTGTAGGTGCAAAAATGGCACATCGCTGGAGTGTGTCTGAAAACAGATGCAATTCCAGCAATGTGTCATTTCACATGCGAAAGGCACTGCGTCACCCATTACACCTGCTTCAAGTAGGTGTAAGGATTCGATGCACTGACGTCATAGAAGGGGTGCAGTGAAATCCCATAGATTTCATTGCGTCACTTCTACGTTGCTTTCCTGCGTCAGAACGCCCTCCCTTTCCTACGTCAGAACGCCCTCCCTGCACACATTATACCTTTCGCAAGTATAATGTAGCGGAGGGGTTTACCAAGTGACACATCTGACTAGATGCGTCACTTTGTAAATATGGTGCATTTTTTACGCATAAAAAGTGAAGCGCCGTTAGCGTGAGAACCTCATAAATAATTCCCTCCATTTTCAGTCTCTTCACAGTACATTAGTACCTTAACCGCAACAAGTATGGCTCTTGGCCCATAATAGAAGTTTATTGCTTACAACCAACAGCCGGTCGTCATATTCAAATAGATGGGAATGAAAAGATCGGTAAGTTCCACCTACTGCGTTTCAATACAATAGTACCAGTCTCGTGCCTGAGCTAACTCCATCGCGTTCCTTTAAGGGCTTTTGGGTTCCTCTTGAGATTGTTCCTAAATAATCAGTCCCAATATGTTGTGAGAAACCTGCAGTTTACTGTGGTCACTCAGCAGCTAGACACTCACCTTTAAATATCACAGCGAGGTGCGTGGCCAAGATGGCGGAGTGAGCGGTCGCACTCTCTGCGAGCTCCCGTAATCCCGAACCCCTGTACCGCTGCTAATTGCAGATCTCCCCCCAAAACGGCTGGGGATCTGTTCGGTGGTTGGAAGGACCCCCGCCGACGCCGACTGCAGTGCTGATTGCTCCAGGGGCCGCTGTGGGGGAGTCCCTGGGAGTGTGGCCGGAGGCAAAGGCGGCGAGGCGAGCCGACCACGCATTGAGGCCGCAAGGGCCGGATCGGCCCAGAGACGTCTTGCAGTGGGGTAGCCCGACCGGAGGTGAAGTGCGGTCCCCCCCCCCCTTTTTGCAGACTCTAGCGCTGAGCAGTGGGGCGCAAGCATCCGGAGCCCGAAGGCGGAGGACTCGGATCGAGGGCACCGGCGCAGGCCGCAACGCGAGGCCAGTGTCGCGGCCTAGCAGTGGGGCCCCTCCTACATGGCCTTTTCTCGGCCAGCTGCAGTTAAAGATCTGGCGGGGGCACGCAGGACTACTCCCCCACCCCATCGGAGAACCCAGGACCCGTGGTGGTGAACCCCCAGCGACGCCGGCTGAAGTGCTGATTGCTCCGGGGGCCGCTGTGGAGGAGCCCCGGGGAGTGTGGCCGGAGGCAGAGGCGGCGAGGCGAGCCGACCATGCATCGAGGCCGTGAAGGTCGGATCGGCCCAGAGACGTCTGGCAGTGGGGCAGCCCGACCGGAGGTGAAGTGCGGTCCCCCCCTCTTTTGCAGACTCTAGCGCTGAGCAGCGGGGCGCGAGCGCCCGGAGCCCGGAGGCGGAGGACTCGGATCGAGGGCACCGGCGCAGGCCGCTACGCGAGGCCGGGGTCGCAGCCTAGCAGTGGGGCCCCTCCTACATGACCTTTTTTCGGCCTGCTGCAGTGTGGGATCTGGCGGGAGCACGCAGGACTACTCCCCCACCCCATCAGGGAACCCAGGACCCATGGTGGTGGAGCCTTGGGGCGGCAGCGGTGAGTGGAGGCGGCGCCGCGGTGGAGTCCTGCTTCAGCGGAGAGCCTCGCTACGAGACCTTGAGCAGTGAGGCGGGCCCTGTAAAGGAGCCGGGTCCTGCCGCTGCGTGGGGAAGCACAGGTGGTGAACGATTGACGGAGGGCGAGAGACGGCTGCCCCAGCACAGATCTCCGCGCTGGTGAAGCACACGAGGCCGAGTTCAGGGCCCGCTGGCCGCCCCGGCCGCGGAACGTGGCTGGACCGCAGAGATTAGTTGGCCTCGGGTGCCATCCCAGTGCACTGTAGAACAGCCGCGGCAGGCCCGGACTGACTGCGCGGGCCAGACCCGAACTTGCAGGAATCGGCCCGGCGATCCCTGATCACCGAGGCAGTGCAGCCGTGTGTGTGGGGTGCCCTAACATACCTGGTGGACGACGCTTGCCGGTCGATGGTAGTGGCGCTGCCTTCCATGCTCACCTGAGGCCTTGGTGTCCCGTACTGCGATCGTCAGAAGTGGTGGCGAGTTGGTTCAGCCCTCTGGTAGTGAGCACTTAAAGCACCAGACGCCCGGAGCAAAGACAAACACGGCGAGCACTGAGAGAGCGACAGTGTATTCATTGGGGGCCTTCTTCCGCGGCTGCCCTGAAGGTTGGTGCCGCCTGCCTCCCTGTGCCTGAGCACCCGAAAAGAGTTGGCGTCCGGGAGCGGGGGTGAGCTGCCCGCTGGGACACCCGGGAGTGTTGCCGCTGATCTGGGCGCTACGAGTGCCGGGCCTACCGGACCGGTGGAAGTCCATGGACTGTGTTTATTCGGAGTGTCTGATCAACTGCATAGCACGCTACTCGGGGTGCAACCCCCGCTGGCAGTATGGCTGGCAACAGAGGGAACAAGAAAGGAGACCGGACATTACCAGAGATGCTGAGTAGAGGCCCAGCGAGGCAGGATAGGGGACAGTACTCACCGGGCCCCTCGAGCGGCTCCCAGGGGGCTGTGGGGGGGGAACCTGCGGTAACTAGATCTTTCCTGGAGTCCCTCTTCAGCTCGCTTAGGGAAGATTTCCACGCGCTGAAGTAAGAAGTAGCTGGAGAGGTTCGGGAGGTACGGAGAGAGGTCGATGGCCTGGGCGAGAGGGTGACTACGGTGGAGGAAGCCGGCCACACCCGAGACAAGGAGATTGCGCAGCTGCAACAGGAGGTGCTGCGGTTAAGGGATCAAAAACTAGACCTCCAGGCGCACAATGAAGACCTCGAGAACCGGTCCCGTCGCAATAACATCCGGGTCCGGGGAATGCCATCTAAGGAAGAGGGTGAGGACGTTGCTGGGTATCTACGAGACCTCTTCAGGGAGATACTAGGGGAGCCGGATGATTTCCCTATCAGGATAGACAGAGCGCATAGGGTGGGCCTGGCACGTCGAGCTCCAGCACCTCCCCCCGATATCTTGGCCTTCCTGCCGGACTATACCCTGAAGAAACGGATCCTTCGTGAGGCACGACAGCAGCAATCCCTGCGTTTCCGGGGGCACCAGGTCGCTCTTTTTCAAGATCTGTCAGTGATCACGCTCCAGAAGCGTAAAGCATTCAAAATAGCGACGGACTTCCTGAGAGATCACAACATGCAGTACTCTTGGGGCCATCCCTTCCGCCTTATTTGTAGGTGGAACGGAACTTTGCATCAGCTTCGCTCCCTCCAGGACACCTGCGGAGTGCTTGGAATCACAGCGACAGACGAGGCTGCACCCACCCCTCGCCGACGACGCACTACCAGAGACGGCTGGCAAACGATCCCGGCGTGGCGATCCTCTGCATCTTCTGCACGGCCGGACTCACCCACAATCCGAGCGGACATGGCCAACGCAGTCCAAGAAGTGGCCAGAGACACGGCATCTGGTGATGTTGCTCTGACAGCATGAATGAACTCCGGGGGGAGATCGACACAGCTTTCTCGACAATGCAGGTTTGGGGGTTCGGGGGAGGGGGGGCGGCGGGTGGGTGGGTAGTGGCTGGACGTCCACTTGAGTAACTTTCCACAGACTTGTCCACCGAGGACCAGACTGGGACAATGGGGTTCTGGGAACAGTTGGTGGGGTGGGGTGGAGGGGAGGGGGGTTGTTGGGGCAGTTTTGGGTTTGGTTTGGGGAGAGAGGGTTGGAGGGGGGGGTCGGGGAGTTTTGGGTAGGGGTTTGGGAGTTGGCAGGGGAGGGGGGGGGTCGTCCAGTGTACTATGCAGATCCTAGCAGCTTCAGCAGCGCTCAGCTGCCTGGCCTTGTCCGGGCGGGGAAACTATGCCTTCGCATGTACTTTTTCCTATGCCTCCCAGCACGTTTAAGGTGGTGACTCTTAATGTAAGGGGCCTCAACAACCCGGTCAAGAGACGGGCGGTATTGTCTCTCCTAGAGAGCACCCGAGCTGACATATGCCTCCTTCAGGAGACGCACCTGCTTCCACGAGACACTCATAGACTGCGCTCGCATAAATTCCCTACACAGTTTCACTCATCCAGCAATACTAAGACAGCAGGGGTGGCAATCCTGGTGGCCAGACACTTTCAAGGGGAAATCCTTCACAAATGCAGAACACAAAGGTCGGCTGTTAGCATACCAGTTTAGGATTGGAGGTATCGCTTTTACGGTTGGGGCCCTGTATAGCCCTAATGAACAGCAAGAACTTTTCCTGCAATCAGCGCTTGTAGATGTTACTGCTTCGCAGGACAGGCATGTTATTATCGGAGGAGACTTTAATATGGTATTTGACTCAGCCATAGATAGATCCGCGCAATGCTCCCCGCAGGTCGGGGAGTTCTCAGCTGGGTGTAGGGTGCAGCTGTCGGAGGTAGACCTTCACGATCTCTGGCGACACATGCATCCCACTGACAGGGGATATACATATTACTCCCATGCCCACAAGACTTACGCGATGCTAGACCATCTCCTGGTCACGACTCCGGTACGGGCTTTGGTCTCTGCGTCGGACTTGGGAGTACTGTCCTTATCGGACCATGCTCCGGTCTCCGCCACTTTGTGTATGCCGCCGGTGGCTAATTCTCCCAGAACGTGGCGCCTCAGAGACACCTTGCTGCACAGGAAGGTAGTGGTGGACCGCATCGAGGGAGCGATCCGGGAGTATCTGTCCCACAACGATAACCCTGACACCACCCTAGCAACGCAGTGGGCGGCCTTGACAAGCCAAAAGGGATGAACTCACCCAGCGGGTCCGTGAGCTCGAACAGGTGCACCGCAGGACGGGGGCCCCCAGAGTATGGAGGCAGCTTAAGGAGCCGAGGAAACTCCTGGCGGCCCTAGATTTGGACCGCGCGGAGTGCGCTGCGCTTCGCCTGCGACATAAATATTACAGAGGTGGGGACCGCTGTGGCAGACTACTGGCCAACAGGCTCTGAGTGGAGCATTAGAGTCAGCTAGTGAAAGAGATCTCTGACCCGACAGGTACGGTGGTGACGGAAGACTTCCATATAGCTGGCACGTTTCGCAGATTCTACGCGGATCTATATGCCGGAGACCAGCCAGATGAAACTGCAACGTCCGCCTACTTGGACTTGGTCAGCCTGCCCTCCCTGGACCCCTCGCAGGCGGAGCACCTAGATAGGGAAATCCAAATAGAGGAAGTAATCTCCACTATCGCCAGGCTCAAGCATGGCAAGGCGCCGGGACCGGACGGGTATACCTCGCTTTTTTATAAAACGTTCTGCAAGACACTGGCTCCGATTCTCACCCGACTTTTTAACTCGTTCGCTGCTCCAGGGGCCATTCCACCTGACCTCCTGCGGGCCTCACTCATGGTTATCCCCAAACCCGGGAAAGCCCGGAAGCACTGCGGCTCTTACAGACCGATATCCCTCCTGAATGTGGATTTAAAATTATATACAGGGATCCTTGCAGCCCGACTGGCCCCCCACCTACCGGGTCTCATAGATCCGGACCAGGCGGGATTTGTTCCAAGGAGGCAGATGGTGGACAACACCAAGAGGATCGTTCACCTCTTGGAGAAGGCTTCCCGGATTCCGGGAGAGAGAATGATGCTGGCGGTGGACGCTGAGAAGGCGTTTGACCGAGTGCATTGGCCTTATCTGGAACGGGTCTTGTTGAAGGCGGGCATAGGAGACAGGTTCCGCTCAATGATCCTTAATTGTTACAGATTACCGACTGCGGTGGTGCGAGTGAATGGTTACAATTCGAGGAGCTTTAATATCGAGAGGGGTACCAGACAGGGATGCCCGCTCTCACCACTGCTCTTCGCCCTTTATATGGAACCATTCGCCCAACGGGTGCGTACCAATCCCGCGGCGACGGGGGTGCGGTTCGGGGGCTTTACGCATACCATTAGCCTCTATGCGGACGACGTCATACTATCCCCGGACAAGCCCCGGACGGCCCTGCCGGCTTGCATCGAGGAGCTGGACTCCTTTGGTTCAGTCGCAGGTTTTAAAATGAATATGGGGAAATCGGTGGCTCTGGATATCTCCCTTACACCGGCCACTAGAGCTCATCTACAAGGCCAATTCCCCATGCTTTGGTCGTCGGAGTCGGTGCCCTAACTGGGGATCCAGCTGGCCCCTACCTTGCCGGCCATGGTGACGGCTAACTACACCACACTGGGCAAGAAGATCTGGGAGGAACTGGGGCGATGGAACCGCGGCAGTCTCTCCTGGTTGGGCAGAATAGTGGCTGTCAAAATGACGGTCCTACCCCAGGTTCTGTACCTGTTCCGGGCCCTGCCGCTCCAGCCACCGGTTGGGTGGATCCCTCAGCTCCAGGCTGACCTCTCGCGCTTTATCTGACAAGGCAGGAAGCCCAGAATGCGCAGGGCTCTCTCCATGTTAGTCCCTGAGGCAGGAGGGCTAGGAATACCGGATCTCAGTAGGTACTTCTACGCAGCACAGTTACGCTATCTGGTGGAATGGAGCAGATGGGAGTCAGATAAGCACTGGCTCTTCCAGGATCAGGCAGTGGCAGGCCGACCCCTGCAGGAAGTCCCGTTTCTACGCCGACCCCACCGGCCCGCGAATCTGTATGCCTCCTTTGTCACTAGAGTTCCCCTGCAGGTCTGGGACGCCACCAACCTCGCACATAATCTCACCACGTTCCAGTCGCCACTTACACCGCTGGTGGACAACCCAGACTTTACTCCAGGGATGGAAAAGAGGGCCTTTGCCCACTGGTGAGCGGCCGGGTGTTGGGCCCTGTGTCATATGTATGGCCCAGAAGGAGTCATCCCCTTCCCGCACTTTAGACAGGAATTTTCGTTCCCTGAATCTGAAAGACTCCGCTATATGCGGGCTCGCCACTGGGCGCTACACCTACAGGTACGAGAGTCGGCCGATAGACAATTCCTCCCATACGAGAAATGGCTTCTGACACGTACGTCAGACTCGAAATTGATCACAGATCTCTATAGGCTACTGCAACCACTTTCTTCACACCTTTACAACCCGGGAAGAGAGCGCTGGGAATGGGAGTTGGGCAGGGCACTGAGCAACAAGGAATGGGAGCAGATATCCTACAGGGCAAGACACTCTGCATACCACATGGGCCTCACTGACACACTGACTAAGGTCTCTACATACTGGTACTACACGCCGGAGCAGGTCCATGAAATGGACCGTAGCAAGGAGGACACATGCTGGAGAGGGTGTGGACACCGGGGCACACTGACACACATTCTATGGGACTGTCCAATTCCAGAGCCCTACTGGAAGGAAGTACTGGACGAGATTGACTCCCATTTTCAAACAGAACTGCCACGTTTCCCCGCGTAAACTCTGTTAGGGCTCCCAAATGGGTTGATGTACCTCCTCCGATCACGCAGGGGCAGACAGATAGCTTTCGCACTGGGTTCAGCTGTTCAGAACATTTTACTACATTGGCGCACTACCACGATGCCTTCCCTCACGGGCTGGCTACACAGATTATGGCATGTACTGGGCATGGAGAAATTATCACTCACAGTGGCGGGGAATATAGAGCAATTTAACGACCTTTGGCAACCATGCCACTCTCTACTGCTCACTGAATTCCGGGAGCTCACCTGTCCCAGATACCTTCGCCTCTTGCGGCTCACGGACCCGGCCGCACCGACCTCCTGAGTGGCTGAGGGATCCACCTCTCTCACTGAGGACGACCTCAATAGATGCCTCGGGAAAGACCTGTACACTGGACGACGGATGGTGAGGAGGGGGGTGGGGGGGGGGGGGGGGAGTTGGGGTTTGGGGGGGAGTTTGAGAAGGGAATGTAATTTAACACTGCAACAATGTGTTCCCTGCAAGGCCACTGCGGACTGGCCCGCGATCGAACTATTCTTTGCAGATGCAACGCTGGGGGAGCGGCCTGGTCCGCACTGAACTGATGCCTTATACCTTCTGTATGTTTGTCCATATATGTTGCACTAAATAAAATACTTTAAACCTAAATATCACAGCGACACCTGCTAAAGGAGTGCTTGGTGGCCCATCTTGGAGTATGAAGTCCTTTTTCAAAAGTTATGCAACACAGCAGTTTGGGGAGCGGTGGAATATGTTTTTGCAGGATGGCGACAAGCACTAGTGCAGCTTTTCTTCACCTCGGCTCTGAAGGTTCTGTTGCTTTAACGGAGGTCGGAAGCGCTTGCACTGACCTGCAACTCACTCTCGGCCAGCAGTGCGGATTCCCGCAGCCTGCTGAAGTCCCTGGTGCCAACCTGGCCTACCACAGCGTCAAATTAACTGCCCCCTCGGGGCGCTCTTGATGTCTGTGAAGGCAGACTGAGTTTGTAGAATCCCTGTAAGGCACAAGGAGATGCAGCTATCTGACCAGAGGCAGCCTGCGGCAGGTGTGGGGGCGGCTGGGGCTCCTTTGGTGGAAGGCTTCAAGCCTCGAATGAAGTCATGAACTGCGTCAACAGAAGACTCCTGGCCCTGGCACGTTGTCTGCTTCCGGGTGAGATGTTCTGTGGTTGTGAGTGGCTGGATAGCTTGTCAGTCATCCCGATGGACACCACAGGGGTGGGAGCAGAGGGAACCTTGCTGGTAGCTGCAGTGTTGGTGGGCCCCTGTGGAACAGCAGGAGCGGCAGCTGTGGTATCAGCTCTGGTGAGTAAGGGAGCAGCGGTGGGAGCACTCCTGCTGTGGGTAGCTGTAGCGGGGACGGATTTTTCAAGGGAGGACGAGTCCTCATAATAATATGAATGATTCACATGTAAAGGAAGATGCTGATTAGTATTTGCCACACGTATGTACATCCTCCTCACCCCAGTTCACTGATGTCCTGGTATACAAGTTTTACTAGGAACAGAATGCATCCAGCAAAGCTCACCGCATCACTGCACATTTTTCCCACCTGCTCAAAGCGGGCTGTATATGTGCACAGTAGAGTGAACAGCACATCTGTGAATATTGCGATAATCCATTGACCAGCTAATTCTGGGTCCAGAAAATTGTAATAGCTTGTTCATGTGCATCATTTCCATGTTCAACTCAGTTTTCAATACTGTGCCCAAATATCACTTATGTTGTCTGAAACTATTTATTGTTCGCTGCTCTATTTCTGATCTAGTCAGTGTGTTCTCTGTTCTTTTTCTGTAAGTGTGGCATCATTCTTTTGTACAATCCAACGTACAAAATATTTAGTACAGTGTACAAAGTTATGATCTCATAATACCATTTTTTTTATTGCTGCCCATCATAGAAGCGCAAATTATCTTTCAGAAATGGACCTCTCTAACCTCCTCATGTTATTTGTAATTTGTTATGCACAATATGTAAATCAACAATAAATATCAATCCGTATTTGTAAAGCGCAAACTACTCACCCTTACGGGTCTCAAGGCGCTGGGGGCTGTTGTGGAAATTAAGTGAGCTATTGCCCAGACTCACACGCTGCTGAGCTGCCACCAGAGCCCGCGATCGAACCGTGAATCCTGTCGTCCAAAGTCAGTTGCCTTGGCCGCTGCACCACACCACACCACACCTCTACACAAAAACCAATAATACCTGGATGGTAAACACCCAAAGGTCGCCCTGTCTCTGAAGGAATCTAATCATCAGGAGAGGCGGGTTCCTCAGTTACTCCTGTCTTAGTACATTTGCCTCGATACTTCAGGACAAGTTTAAAGAAGCGTCTCGCTGTTCTGTGTCCTGCTGTTCCTCTCTCTACTTTCATTGTTTGTGTTTTTTAGCTTGAGACTTTTCATGCAGTTAGAAGCAGTACCTTGTTTTACAGAGTGGGCGCCTGGGTTGTGGGCCTGAGATCGCGGCCATCGAGGGAAACCTACCAAACCCACACATTTCTGAAAACTAGACACCCTGGGGAGTCCAGTGAAGTATGACATGTGTGGATCCGCCAATGTTTTCTTACCCAGAATCCCCTGCAAACCTCAAATTTAGCTGGAAAAAAATCACGTTTCCACACATTTTTGTGTGGAATCACAATGGGATCCACTAGGGAGGGGTACCATTAGAAAGGGGAGAGTACCCCCTTTCCAATTATACCCCTCCCATCTTTATATGTGAACAGGGGGCTGAGATAGCACCCTGAGCACATAGAAAGGGAAACTGAAATGAGTCTATCGTCTCGTTTCGGTTACTATGAAATGACATCAGAGCGGCGTGCACGCTGATCGTCATTTCACAGAAACCAAAGAAACGGCCTCGGTAGATGGGGAAGCTCTTCCCCAGCTCCGGAGGCTGTTCTGGGGAAAAAGAAATCTCTCTGGTGCCAGCACCAGAGGGATTTCAGGTGCCATGTGCTAGGACGGCCGGGAGCTGTCCTGCGCACATGTGCACTGTAGCGCACAGCGACTCCCGGCCGTCCTGCACATGAAAGGGGTTAAAACACTTGAAGTGACAAATCTGTCAGATCATTTATTTTCATTTCTGCTGCTGCAGTTGTAATAGCGAATTTTCCATTATAAATGCATGTTTGGGCTGGTGAGTTGGTGCCTCAGGGCATCCATGCAATAGCCACCACTGTCATTTATACTTGACGGTAGTGAGGCTAAAATGAAGAAAACCTGAGGAAAAAGTGCATTGAGGCATCACACTTTTTCGTCATATGTGCACCATTTCGACACCTGGGCAGAAACAGTGGGGAAATCAGTGTTTAAAGCATGCAGGACTGAAGTACAAGCTAGGGATAAAATGAGATAAAAATGTGATTTATTATTCTGCTTTCTTATCACTTTTTCCTCCAACCCTCAATTTATGGCGGTCTCCTTTTGCAAAAGGAAGGCGGGGGGGAGCAATTTAAAGACTTTCGGGATCAAGTTGGTGGTTTCTCAGGGGTTGTACTTTTATAATGAGTATTTGTATGTCTCGTGAAGCATTTTAAACTTGAAACAGTAAGCCACTGCAAAATTATAGACCAGCCAAGCAGACACCAGTGGTGACGGTAGAGTTTATAAAATAGTTCCCATCTCTCAAAAACAAAAAAGCTTACCAAAGCCAATAAAGCCACTAGGCTCTGATAGCAAAGATAACCCCCAGAGACAACCTCAAAATATATTGAAACAAAGGTAAGAAAGAAACTTCATACACATTTTAAAACATAAAAAAGAAAAATACATCAAGTAACAATGCACACTTGTACTTGGTTTAAGAAGCACTGGATAAGGAAACCATCTGCAAAATCAGTGCATTTTTTAAACCTCCAGAAAACCACATGTTTTTGTGATTTCCTCATAAGGGACAATTGCTGGGAAAAAACTCCAATGCCATGTATAAATAAGGCCCCTAAACGTTTTTTTCCAATCGCTACACTGTAGGCATGGATACTGCTTCTAAGTGGCCACTGTCATTTATAACACAATGACCCAGTTTTGGCTTTTGCCTGTATAACTTTGCATTCCAGGACTCCTACGAGTGATATCTGATGTAGACATCTAGCCGCAGATTGTTTACCTTAAAATTTCCTCGCCGTCAGTCAGGCTGGATCCAGAAGGCTTTTGCTCGAGCAATACCATGGCGTGCCGGGAGGTGGCGTTGGTCGTCTCAGAGTGGTGTCTTCTCCGCCAGAAGTATCATCATCATCAACTATAAAGGCGCCACCTCATCTCGCTGACTTCAGTTCTTTTCTTTCCATGCCAGCTAATGCATATTCGTAAAGAGAGCTACCCTCTGTCACTGTTTGACAGGCTTTTTTCATGTTTTGTCGATGACTTTTGGGTGTAGGTTTTTCCTCAATATCGAAGAAGACTTCTGGATGTCAGGGACAGATTTACACTTAATTTGTCTCTTGTGCCTGGTGACCAACCATGACTCGAAGTCGTGCTCAGACTGCCGGCCCATAGCTCCGAAGGCTTTGAGGAAGCGGCCCCTAAAGATACTTGTGGCTCGGCGTTTGACTCCTTGCCATTCGCACCAGAGGTCTCATTCGTGCTCCCAGCCGATAGGAGTGTCATCGGGTTGGTCAGGTAAGAGGCATAAGAAACACATGAAGTCAAAGAGTCCTCCAACTTCTCTGTGTCAGTTGGCCAATGTGACCGAGGAGTCTCAAAGCTCTAGGCCTCGTTATGTGGAACCTGAGCCTGTGTTGGCTGCACGCTTACCTGCCTTTCCAGGAACCGTAGCTACCCCCGCCCAGCTTAAAGAATTCTATGACCCCATGTGCCTCATCTTTGGACGACCTGACCCTCCTGGAGCACCTTAGAGACTCCCGGATCGCTCCCTCGATGCCCCCCAATGGTTCCAGTGGTGGATCCGGGCCAGCGATGGTCGTGCCCCTGCAACCTTCCCCGGCACCAGACTCTAGATGCCTCTGGTGACCTCGGGCCACGCCGGCCCCATTCTTATCCCTGACGCCCCGGATTGGCACCCACTGATGCTGACTCGGGCCCCAACGGTACCCATGGGTCCTAGGTTGGTTTCTCAGCCTTATTTTGAGGGGCTAGGAATGGAGAAAGTTTTCGAGTGGTGGCTGGACCCTTTACCAGACCAGCCTGAGCACTAAATGGATTTTTATGAGGAAATGGGTGAGGCCAATGGACTGAATACCTCCCCAGAATCTGGACTTCTTTCTCTCTCTACTGTGGCCACGGAGAAGGGAACTTCATATGCTATAGTGGTAAGAAGGGCAGCTGAGATCCTAACCTTCAGCTCCCTTCATTGGAAGTCAAGATGAACATCTTTACAGAGGTTCTGCAGACAGGTGTCTCCTCCTCAAAACCCCTCCTGCCTTTCAACTAGGCTTTGACTGATGTCCTTCTGGGAACTTGGTCCAAACCCAGCACAGGGGCTCCTATGAATAGGACAATCGCCCACCACCATTGCCAAATATTCCTCACCAACCACCCTACCCCGAGAGCTTGGTGGTCCAAGCCTCTACCTCACACAGCACATTCCCTTCCGCTCCCAGCACAGGGAATCCAAGAGTCTGGACCGCCCACCACCATCGCCAAATATTCCTCACCAACCACCCTACCCCGAGAGCTTGGTGGTCCAAGCCTCTACCTCACACAGCACATTCCCTTCCGCTCCAAGCACAGGGAATCCAAGAGTCTCGATAGTGGGGGCAAGAAGATGTTTTTCTTCCGCAAGCCTTACATTGTGGTCAGTGAACACTGCAAGCTTATTGAGCCATTACGCCCACTCCTTGTGCAAACCGGTTGCGCAAGCTGTCGCAAGGTCCCGCCGGAGGCTAGAGCCATTCTCTGCCAAGCAGTATCAGGCAGGACAGATGCGGCAAAGTTTACCATTTGTTGTGGGATTGACACCACTGTCTCACTGGGCAGAGCAGCGTCCTCAAAGGTGGATGTTCAATGCCATGCCAGACTGAGAAGGGGCTTTCAGCATCACCAGCCATATCCCAGCCACAAAACTGCACAAGTTCATCAACCTCTGCATGGCTGTGGGTGGGCCTGTCTCCTTTCAACCCTGTGGGTTAGGCGGCCAAAGGTCTAGCCAGTCCACTCCACTCCCTGCAGCCTCTAAACCTTCCTAATCCGGCCCTTCAAGATCATGGGCAGCCGGTTGGTGGAAGGATCAACCATCACCTCCACCACTGGCAAACAACACATCAGACAAGTGGGTTCTTCAGAAAGTCTGAAAGGGCTACTCCCTCCCCTTTGAGACTAACCCTCCCTCCATGCCTCCGACTTACGACCAGCTGACGGACGACCACCTGAAATTGTTTCAAGAGGAAGTACGGACTCTCTTGGCCAAGAGAGCTGTAGAGAGGGTTCCACAGCCGGAAGTAGGCTCTGGTTGCTATTTCCGCTACTTTCTGGTCCTGAAAAAGGACAAGGTCCATCATCCTATTTGAGATCTGCAAGCCCTCAACGACTTCCTCAAATAGGAAAAATTCAAAATGCTCATTCTGGCTCAGGTCTTGTCTGCCCTAGACCATGGAGACCGAAAGGTAGCGTTGGACTTTCAGGATGGCTATTTTCCCATTCCCGTCCTGCCTGCCCATCGGCACTACCTGCGGTTCACGGTAGGCCACAAGTAGTTTTAGTTCACAGTGCCCCCCTTTGGCCTTACCAGCGCCCCTCTGGTGTTAACCAAGGCGATGCCGGTGGTCACAGCTCATCTGCAAAGATCAGGGGTGCCAGTCTTCCCATATCTTGACAACTGCCTGTTAGAGGTGAGCTCACCCAAGACTGTCCACTCCCACCTCCAGACTACGTAGCATCTCCTGCTTTCACTGGGGTTCGCAATCAACACGCCAAAGTCCCACCTGACTCCCTCTCCAACGCTTTCTTTCATCAGAGCTGTTCTGGACATAGTGCAGTTTTGGGCCTACCCACCGAGTGTCGAGTCCAGGGTATTCAGGATATGATACTTATGTTTTAGCCTCTATCCTGTATTTCAGTGAGACTGACTTTGAGTCTGCTACGCCTCATGGCCTCCTGCATCCTGCTGATAACACATGCCAGGTGGCATTTACGGGTTTTGAGTGGGTCCATGTTCCAGTGGGCACAGCATCAAGGGAATCTCTTTGACATGGTACAGATCTCAGAAGGAGCTGCACAGGATCTGCAGTGGTGGCTGACCTACCGCAATTGGGTCAGAGGCAGACCCCTCTCCCTTACCTAACCAGATCACACAGTAGTGACAGATGTGATGGGGCGAAAATCTCTGGTCTCCGCAGAATCCGGACTCTGCTTCAATTTGTTGGAGTACCGAGACATTTGCTTGGCATTGAAAGCTTTCTTCTTTCCTTCAAGGGAAGCTGGTTCAGCCTTGGACCCTTTCTCAAGAGGCTCTGCATCTCTGGAAATGGCTGGAACAGCAGGGCATATCCCTGGTGGTTGAACACCTGGCAGGTTCCTGAACGCCAGGGTGGACAAACTCAGCCGTCGATGCCCAGCGGATCACAAATGGCATCTCCATCCAGAGAGGGCCCAAGGTCTCTTTCAGATGGAGAGCCATGGTTAGATCTGTTCACCTTCGTCAAGAACACGCAATGTCAGCAGTTCTCGCTCAGCTACACTTTTCGCCTCCCGTGGAGCTCAGGCCTCCTGTACACCTTTTCACCAATACCATTCCTATCCACAATGCTCAAGAAGATCAGGCGCAACCGAGCCCAATACCTTCTTGTGGCACCGAACTGGGCACGGAGAGTCTGGTATCCCAAGCTTCTCCAATTGAGCATCGATCCTCCGATCAGGCTGCCCCTTCAGTAGGATCTTCATTCATAGCATCTGGGGAGAATCTTCCACCCGAACTCGTCAACTCTACGCCTTCTTGCATGGAGATTGAGCAGCTGCGGTTGACAACATTCCATCTTTCTCCTGAAGTCTGTAATGTGATTTTGCTAGGCATGCGTCCCTCTACAAAGACTGTGTATGTTTGCTGGTGGTATAAAGTCCCGGTCAGCACAAAAACGTTGCTGCTGACCAGAGACACATTTCTGCCCTCCTGCTGCTGAGCCAAGCTCTAACAGGGGAAGGCAGAACAATAGGCATCAAATTACAGGGAGGTGTAACCACCTCCCAGACAAGATTTTGTGTATTAGAATCTGGTGGGTGCACTTGCCAGCGACCGAAAGTCTGCATGAGGGGCACATTTGGTGACCCTGTGCATAGTCCAGTTCAAACCAGTCCTGGGAGCCGCTGGCTCCTGCTCTGGCGCAAAACTGGAAAATGGACAAGGGAGTAACCTCCACACTGTCCAGGCCCTCCCCTGGGAGGGTTCCCTGAATCTGTCCAACCCTCTCACGTGGGTACAAAAGAGCTTACCTGGCTGTAGGACCTTAGATTCGATGTGGACAAGATTCTGGACCAGAAACCACTGACCAGAAACCACTGACCAAGAAAGCCCCGTGGTTCACCGACGAACTCAAGAGCTCCAAGAAGAACTGCCGAGCCCTCGAGAAAGTCTGGAGAAGGGATCCTACACCGGACAACAGGACCACCCTCAAGCTGGCCACCCGGAAACACCACCAGCTGATCCACGCCGCCAAGAAAACTGCATTTAAGGACCGGCTGGACAACAACGCACACAACTGCAAGGAACTCTTCAACATCGTGAAAGAGCTATCCAACCCCAGCGCAGGAAACAACGACATCACCCCATCGCAAGACCTCTGCAACTCCCTCGCTTCATACTTCCACAACAAGATCGCGGACATACACAACAGCTTCAACAACCAACCAACGCACACCAAGACCGAACAACCACCCCCCACCACCACCCTCCACGCCTGGACCCCGATCAGCACCGAAGACACCATCCGCACGATGAACTCCATCCACTCCGGATCACCGACCGACCCCTGCCCTCACCACGTCTTCAACAAGGCCGACGCTGTCATCGCACCCCACCTGCGAGACATCATCAACACCTCCTTCGACACCGCCACCTTCCCTGAGAGCTGGAAGCACGCCGAACTCAGCGCTCTACTCAAGAAACCCACAGCGGACCCCACCAAACTCAAGAATTACCGCCCCATCTCGCTCCTCCCGTTTCCTGCCAAAGTCATCGAGAAGACCGTCAACAAGCAGATGGCCGCCTTCCTCGAGACGAATGGATCCCTCGACCCCTCACAGTCTGGCTTCCGGGCCAATCACAGCACCGAGACCGCCCTCATCGCCGCCCCCGATGACATCCGAGCCCTGATGGACAACGGAGAAACAGCGGCCCTCATCCTCCTAGACCTCTCCGCGGCATTCGACACTGTCTGCCACCGCACCCTAGTACAGCGCCTCAGCAACGTCGGAATCCAGGACAAGGCGCTGGAATGGATCATCTCCTTCCTCGACGGAAGAACACAGAGAGTCCGTCTACCACCGTACAAGTCAGAGGCCACCGAAGTCATCTGCGGCGTCCCTCAAGGATCCTCTCTGAGCCCCACCCTCTTCAACGTCTACATGAGCCCCCTCGCGGCCATCGCACGCCAACACAACCTCAACATAATCTCCTACGCCGACGACACCCAGCTGATCCTCTCCCTGACCAACGACCCCGCCGCCGCCTGAGCCAACCTGCACGAAGGGATGAAAGAGGTAGCCGAGTGGATGACGACCAGCCGCCTGAAACTGAACTTGGACAAGACGGAGGTCCTCATCCTGGGCTCCTCACCCTCCGCCTGGGACGACTCCTGGTGGCCTCCAGCCCTGGGCACCGCACCCAAACCGACAGACCATGCACGCAACCTGGGCTTCATCCTGGACTCCTCCCTCTCCATGACCAGGCAAGTCAACAACGTCTCCTCGGCGTGCTTCAACACCCTACGCATGCTACGGAAGATCTTCTGGTGGATCCCCACCGAGACCAGGAAGACCGTCACCCAGGCCCTCGTCACTAGCCGACTGGACTACGGCAACGCCCTCTACGCCGGTACCACCGCCAAGCTCCAGAAGAGACTCCAGCAGATCCAGAACGCCTCAGCCAGACTCATCCTCGACATCCCACGAACCAGCCACATCTCCGGACATCTGAGAGACCTTCACTGGCTCCCCGTCAATAAAAGAATCACCTTCCGCCTCCTCACCCACGCACACAAAGCCCTACACGACCAAGGCCCGAGCTACCTCAACAGCCGAATCAACTTCTACACTCCCAAACGCCACCTCCGATCAGCCAACCACGCCCTCGCCGCCGTCCCCCGCATCCGAAGAGCGACTACAGGAGGAAGGTCCTTCTCCTACCTGGCCGCCAAGACCTGGAATTCCCTCCCGACCGACCTGCGCCTGACCCAAGACCACCTCTCCTTCAGGAAGAAGCTGAAGACCTGGCTGTTCGAGCAGTAGCGGCACCCCCCCCCCCCCACCCCCAGCGCCTTGAGACCCTACGGGTATGTAGTGCGCTCTATAAATGTCATTGATTGATTGATTGACCTTCGACCGTCTGGACACTCTGGACTTCGTTTTGGCCCGACTTCATCTCCCTCTCAGTCTGAAGCACCGTCTGTGCCTGTGCACCATTCAGGCTCCATGCAGGACCTCTGGAGCATCAAGGACAACCTAAGTTATCTCCCATGGAGTGAAGGAGTCACTCCATTGCATCTGCAGGCACCACATCACGACTGACCAGTCTGCTGTCCATGAGCTCTTATGGACTCTGAAGGATCCAGCAAGGTCTGAGCTGCCCTCTTACCAAGTGTGAGGCCAGAATCCCTCGTGGGGGCTGCAATACCCATACCCCTGGGCACCACATTTATTTGCAAGTGCATATGCTTGTTGGCGTTGTAGGAAGGTAGATACCTGACTATGGTTACCCCCGACTTTTTGCCTGGTGATTTGCTGGTTTTCCGACTTAGTTGACCTGGGGCCCTGCCAATCAGGACCCCAGGCCTACTGCTCTCTCTCTAAAATGGATTCCATGTGCCTTAGGTACATTTCCAATTGGGACTGGGACACCTTGTCAGACCCTGTAACTCAGGGCATCGGTGTACCCAGGGCCTACCAGGGGCTGAAGCATGTATTATGCCACCCCTGGATGGCCATCTAAATCTGACACAACTGGCTGCGCGGCAGCTGGGGCAACGTGGCGTACTCGCCCATTGCTTTAGGTATAGTATCCCTATATCTAACCCTCAAATGGACACCCGAGTTCCTATCAGTCACTCCTATGGCAGGCCTTAAACAATCCTGAAGGCAGAGTGCGTGGGACCGTGTGAATGGGGCTCTGGCACGAGCCGAGCCCGGTTGCAGCTTGCGGAACCAAGACCCAATAGCTGTTCCATGGTAACGCGTACCATATTGGTAACTTCGGCATTGCGTTATCAAGACATGTCGAGTAAGGTGTCATACGAATCGGGATGCTGCCCCCTCACCAATGCTGGCGACGAGGTTGGCATTCCGCCCTTCTAGAGGGACACGACATGTACGTAACCGTGAGCCCCGGTTAAAGTTAACTGAAGCCTCAGCTCCACAAAATGGACGCTGCCACCACAGACACGAGTCTGACCTCCTGCTGCTGGGAGTCCTTCCAGCGAGGAGAGCTTGGACAAAGGGTTTCCTGTCCGGGGCGGTGTTCACACCATCCCAGACAGGGTTTTGTGTATCCTGGGTAGGCAGGGCTTTACAGGAAGGTGACTGCGGAGTGGCACCCGGTGCTCACTACGCATCTGCCGGTTAGAACCAGTTCCAGGGGCGCGCAGCCCCTGACCTGGGGAAAGTCCGGCAGGGGAGAGGGGTGTATCTACCCCCCCTTCCTGGTCCCACCCCTAGGGCAGGACCTAGTCATGTACCCACCCCTTTCTTTAGGATAAAGGCCGGAGCGGGGACCCTTCCAAATTAGATCATCTTTGAATCAAGAACTACTTTCTACGAAAGGACATTCAAGACTCTTCTCAAGATTTCTCCCTTGTGGCTAAGGAGTAGTCACCCTGCGTCCGCAGGCACCATCTAAGAACTCTGCGGTTTGCTGCAAGTCCTTCCTCAGGAATCCGACGACCCAGCTCGACGAGAACCGGCTTCCCTGGCACCTCTGACCTCTACCCACATCGTCAGCTCAGCTGAGATCTGTAGGTGCGACGAGACCTCGAGGGACCGGCCATCATCAAAACCTGCACGCTTTCTTAAACCAGCACGATCACCGAAGGAATCCTCTGGTGAGTGCCCTGGGGTCCGAGAAGCCCCGACCCTGAGCAGCTCCAGCACCGAAGCGCAGCCTCCCAGTATCTCCACGATCTGCGTGGGGCCCTTCTGCTTTGCTGTTCAGCACGTTGTCCGATCACTAGCCGCTGGCTTGTGACCCTTTGACGACGAACGACAACCAACGTTGCTGGTCTGGTTGCTCCAGACTAGCCTTTTGCTCCTTTTTACGAGAGGAGCACCCCGGACCCTCCTGGTCCACTCAAGACGCCATTTTAGGCCCACCACGTGGCCCTGAAATCTGCCAAGGCTTGTTGCCCCAATCCTGGGCCCAGCGACGCCGACAGCATCAACCTTCGTGGGACAGCTCACACCTCCATCCTGGTCGCCGACAACGCCTCCTGGTCCGTGAGGCTGCAGAGCCTAGCGTCGCCCACTCACCTAGTCGAGGTGACGGCCATCCGGTGCCTTCCTGGTACCCTCTGACTACTGGCTAGTAGTACGAACTTGGTCCCCTCTGCTTTCAGGTATCATCGATCTCTGATCCAGGCTTGGATCCCTACGAACTATTCTCCACTGGTCGCCGGCCAGCAACTCCTTCCTTCCGGCTCCTGGCTCGTCAGCGAAGACCCCCGACGCCTGTAAGACTTGTGCAGCCGCAGCCCTTGTGGCTAGGTAACTTCGGCATTTCGGTGCCCGCACTCCTCCTCTCCCCGCTACCTGGCGAATAAACTGAAACTCTCTGGAGGCTCTAGACCTTCACGCAATGCCGAGAATCTACTGCTTGAACCTCCCACTTTCAAGAAGAAAAGAACAATGGCCCAATCCTTTTCAGGCAACGCAGTGAGAATCTGGAACTCGTTTCCGCCTGAGCTCCGGACCACCGCCTCCTCCCAGGCCTTCAAAAGGGACCTCAAAGTTCTCCTCCTCCAGAGACACCTCCAAAAGTAATTCACGTCCTCTTGCTATTTGGAGGAAGACTTCCCACTACTGATATTTTCTACTTTCCATGACCATGGGAGTGCCTTCCCAGTGTTTTCCTGTGGTGGGAGTGTCTGCCTTTTTGCAGTATTCTCCATATTACTTGTGTTCGGTGCCCTTTTGTAACATGCACACAACACTTTGCCCTTGTAACTCACGGTTCCTACCTCTCACATGTTTTTACCTTTGATACTTGCACGAGTGCCACCTTGCCTACGTAACGCCTGTTCTTGTGCCTAGCACTTATTGCAGTATCATACCTCAAATTATACTCTGTTTTCTCTTATAACTGCACACTTGTCACTTTTCCTCTTGTGCACTTTTGACTACCTCATGTATTTTTGGTTGTTCACAATTTTTACTACCTCAAGTATTTTGTTTGCTCACAATTGTCACTATTACCTTTACTACCTCATGTATTTTTGGTTGCTCACAATTTTTACTACCTCAAGTATTTTGTTTGCTCACAATTGTCACTATTACCTTTACTACCTCATGTATTTTTGGTTGCTCACAATTTTTACTACCTCATGTTTTTGTTTGCTCACAATTGTCACTATTACCTTATGTAAGTAACGTATGTTTTAGTAATCTGCTCTTTTGTAATGTTTCTCATTATGTTTCATTTCTGTTCCTAATGTGAAGCACTCTGACGCCTTCGGGTAAAGTCCGCGCTATATAAAAATGCATAAATAAATAAATAAATAAATAAATAGCCTCCTTACTTAAGGGTCCCGAGTCCCTCGCTTCCGACTTGCCTTATCGGGTCCGCCCGAGACCACTAGAACTTTCCGTGCCCTCGGGCACTTGTATTGATTGTGCACTTGAAGTATTTTCCTAAGAGTTCTGTTCTGTGCTTAGTACCCTGTCCTCATAAAGAGTACAGGGCTGTTGTGATTCTAATAAATATACTGTTTATTTTCATAACACTTGTGTGGTGTCCTTTCACTTGGTGTTCAAGGGGTATGTGATGGTATAACAGCTGGCTTAACACACCCTCTAGAGTTTAGCCCGAAGACTGCTCGTATCCACGCTACTAGGATAGCTGGTCTAAGGTTGACTTACAACCAATCACCATAAGGGTCGTTTGGACCGATGCATAGTGATCGCTAGAATAGTGAACACTGCATATCGGGCCAATTTCTCACATTGGTGGCAGCGGTGGGATTTGAGCTTGCTGTTGTTTTACCACGCGTATCCTAAGAATATCTGGTGAAAGATCGCATAAGTACTCCAGGTACATATAACTTAGCTTAGAATACTCTGAGTTCTACTGAACCAGCTGTTGTAGCTCCTCAAGGCTTAGCACACCTTGGCTACAACTCTTAGCAAGGGATCAGTAGGCAAACATATAGTGTAGGTAGGTGCATCACTTACACCACACTAGAGGCAGCATGTCAGACAAAGGAGGAAACTCTGAGTCTCCCCTTGTGTCAGTCGACCTTCCACAGGTCACTTCCAGGTATGCTGCACTTAGCTTCCAAGAGATGCGACAAATCTGTACATCTCGGAAGCTAAAACAGGGTGCAAACCCTACCATTCCGTTTCTGATTGGTCTCTTGGAGACTTATGATGCAAGGAGGGCGGGTAACACCGACCCTTCTGATCCAGAAGGGAATATGCCCCCCCTCGAGGGAACCCGAGGTGACCCTGACCTTATCCATCTCTCCGCAGAAGGTGAAGAGGAGGACGAGGAGCCAGAGACATCTGGGGACGAGGCAGACAAAGGTCCAGTAGTGGTTAGCCAGCTAACTAGGGACAACTTAAGCCGGCACGAGAATGGTACTAGGAGACCCCTGGGGCCCCTCTCAGGCCAGCTTAACATTGGGAGTGGACGAGTTAGGTCTCTGTCGAGAGGCTCTAACAGATCCGCTCGAACCAATGGCTCTCGAGGCTCTTCTCGAAGAGGGATGACATCCCCTCAGAGGAGAGTGTACGAAGCGAAGGAGCGGGAAGTCAATCTGCGGATCGAAAGGGAAGAACTTGCCCTAGCCAAAGAAAGACTCGCCTTTGCTAGAGAGCAAGAATTGAGTGGGACAATTCCCACTGGTGGCAGCATTCCCCCACGGGAAAACAGGAGTTTAGACACTAGACACCTGAGTAAGATAGTGCCCCCCTTTAAGCAAGGGGATGACATCCACAAATGGATTACTGCTTTGGAGCGGGCCTGCACTGTACAGTGCGTCCCCCAGAGTCAGTGGGCAGCTATCTTGTGGCTCTCCTTTGAAGGTAAAGGTAGAGATAAGCTCCTCACTACTAGAGCTGAGGATGCTAACAATTACCAAGTCCTGAAGAATACACTGATTGATGGGTTTGGTTTAACCACTGAACAGTACAGGTTGATGTTCAGAGACACCCAGAAAACGCAGTCTCAGGATTGGACTGACTTTGTTGATTGTGCCACTAAGGCTTTTAAAGGCTGGCTACTGGGAAGTAAGGTTACTGATTTTAAAGGATTGTACAATCTAATTATGAGAGAGCAAATCTTAACTAATTGTCAGAACCAGTTATTACACCACCACCTGGTAGACTCTGATCTGACCTCTCCACAAGAATTGGGTAAGAGGGCAGACAAATGGGTCAGAACCAGGGTCAGGCCTAAGAACCAGGGTGGTGACCAAAAGAAGGAATCGACCAAGCCTCAAGAGAAGGGTGGGAATAAATCTTCTGATCAAACCACAGGGCCCCAAAATTCCTCTGAAAAGGGTGGGTCCCCAACTTCTCCCAAAACCCAAAAGAAACCTTATTGTCATACCTGCAAACAGGTAGGCCATTACAAAAGTGACAACAGTTGTCCCAAGGCCAACAACAATAAGGAGAACATACCCCCAAATAAAGCTTCCCAGCCTCCTGTTACTACTAGTAGTAATCCCCCAGGTGGTGGGAGTGCCCCCAAGAATCTGGGTGCATTTTCTTTGGGAGTGCCTGGGTACTCTGGCCTAACCAGGTCCCCTGACTTAGATACTCTTGTCTGCGAGACTGGCATGGGGTTTGCCAACTTCACAGCCTGTCCCAACACTTTGGGCAGGTACAGACAGGAGCCCCTCATCAATGGTTCAAAAGTTGAGGCCTACAGAGACACAGGGGCTAGCATCACCATGGTGGCTGAGAGCCTAGTCCCCTCAAGGCAACCTTTGCCTGGTGCCACATACCAGGTAGTGAACATTGATGGAGTGCAGAGAGATCATCCCATAGCAGTGGTAAATCTCAGCTGGGGAGGTGTCACTGGTCACAAGAGAGTGGCAGTGTCACCAAACTTGCCTGTAGATTGCCTACTGGGGAATGATTTAGAGACCTCAGCCTGGGCTGAGGTAGAGCAAGAAACCCATTTTAAAATGGTAAACCTCCATGGTAAGGTTAGTGGGGCAGTGATAGCCACAGCCCCAGTCCAAGATGTCCTCCCTGAACAGGTTGGCAATGTATGTATGTATGTATAGGCATTTATATAGCGCACTACTTACCCGGAGGGTCCCAAGGCGCTTCGACCGCTGCGAAACCCTTCCTGGCTTCCCTGAGAGATGGTCCCTTAATGGGTATCTCCAGGGTGAGACCAGGCATCCCCGGCGGTCTGGTGGGGCCGTTAGTGAAGATGAGGCAAGCTAATGCCCAGAGTTTCCGAGTGTGATCGGTGATCAGAGTGGGCACCGAGGCGAGAGAATTATCGAGTCCACTGACCCTGGTCCAGAAACCTGCCGCGCCGGGAATCGAACCCTGATCCCGGGCCGTCCTCTGCTCTCTGGTCTGCCGCCTCTAACCAGTGAGCCACACTACTTCACAGCCCAAACCCAAACTGAGTCCCTTCCTGAAAAGGTTGGTGGAGTTGTGATGGCCACAGCTCAAACTCAGATAACAGTGTTGTGAAGCCTGAAACTATGGATCACTCCACTCAGACAAAGAGCATTGAGGAGGAAGAAAAGTCTTCCCCCTCCCAGACACTAGGTGAGAGCCAGCCTCCTCAGGGAACTGACTCTACCCCTGGTGAAGGAACTGCCCCAGAGGTAGTCAGGCCTAGCCTGGCAGAGCCCCTGATGACAGTGGAACCTTCCCAGGTGGGACCCAGTCTGGAGCAGGTAACCTGCCCCTCTCTATCCTGCCTCAGTCAGCCCAGGGCTGTAGAGGTCAGGGAGGCCAGTGGTGGACCCCAAAGGGCCCCCTGTCCAAAAGAATTTCCCAATCAGCAGATTAGGATCACTGAAGCTAGTAGCCCTAGCCAAGTGAAAATAAAACAAACTCCTGAGGGATCCCCCTTAAACTTAGTTAGGGAACTCCCACAGCTGGACACTGCTGGGCACAGCCAAACATGGGGCCTAAAAACCCCTAACCTGACCTGTCCCTCCAGTAAGCCAAACAGAGGGACTCAGCCTCCAGCTTTAGGTAGCCAGAGGTTGACCCTGAGAGCTCATAGCAACTCAGTACTGGAAAGAAAGGCACATATGGTGGATAGTGATTGGAGGAAGTTGAGCCCAACAGTAGTGGAGTCTCACTTCAGTACTCCATTCCCACACCAGCCTGTTACTTTGCCGAAGCACACCACAGGTAGTGATTCCCTATGGTGGAGACCCTCAGAAACCCTTAGGGTGAGGGGTTGCTTAGTGGACCATGATACAGGGGGTAACCATGCCAGTGCATGTACCACCTCATATGGCCACTCAGGCAATATAGGCTTACCTGGACAAGGATAGCCTTATCTCCTTTCGTTTGGGGGGGGGGTTGTGTAGGAAGGTAGATACCTGACTATGGTTACCCCTGACTTTTTGCCTGGTGTTTTGCTGGTTTTCCGACTTAGTTGACCTGGGGCCCTGCCAATCAGGACCCCAGGCCTACTGCTCTCTCTCTAAAATGGATTCCATGTGCCTTAGGTACATTTCCAATTGGGACTGGGACACCTTGTCAGACCCTGTAACTCAGGGCATCGGTGTACCCAGGGCCTACCAGGGGCTGAAGCATGTATTATGCCACCCCTGGATGGCCATCTAAATCTGACACACCTGGCTGCGCGGCAGCTGGGGCAACATGGCGTACTCGCCCATTGCTTTAGGTATAGTATCCCTATATCTAACCCTCAAATGGACACCCGAGTTCCTATCAGTCACTCCTATGGCAGGCCTTAAACAATCTTGAAGGCAGAGTGCGTGGGACCGTGTGAATGGGGCTCTGGCACGAGCCGAGCCCGGTTGCAGCTTGCGGAACCAAGACCCAATAGCTGTTCCATGGTAACGAGTACCATATTGGTAACTTCGGCATTGCGTTATCATGACATGTCGAGTAAGGTGTCATACGAATCGGGATGCTGCCCCCTCACCAATGCTGGCGACGAGGTTGGCATTCCGCCCTTCTAGAGGGACACGACATGTACGTAACCGTGAACCCCGGTTAAAGTTAACTGAAGCCTCAGCTCCACAAAATGGACGCTGCCACCACAGACACGAGTCTGACCTCCTGCTGCTGGGAGTCCTTCCAGCGAGGAGAGCTTGGACAAAGGGTTTCCTGTCCGGGGCGGTGTTCGCACCATCCCAGGCAGGGTTTGTGTATCCTGGGTAGGCAGGGCTTTACAGGAAGGTGACTGCGGAGTGGCACCCCGGTGCTCACTACGCATCTGCCGGTTAGAACCAGTTCCAGGGGCGCGCAGCCCCTGACCTGGGGAAAGTCCGGCAGGGGAGAGGGATGTAACTACCCCTCCTTCCTGGTCCCACCCCTAGGGCAGGACCTAGTCATGTACCCACCCCTTTCTTTAGGATAAAGGCCGGAGCGGGGACCCTTCCAAATTAGATCATCTTTGAATCAAGAACTACTTTCTACGAAAGGACATTCAAGACTCTTCTCAAGATTTCTCCCTTGTGGCTAAGGAGTAGTCACCCTGCGTCCGCAGGCACCATCTAAGAACTCTGCGGTTTGCTGCAAGTCCTTCCTCAGAAATCCGACAACCCAGCTCGACGAGAACCGGCTTCCCTGGCACCTCTGACCTCTACCCACATCGTCAGCTCAGCTGAGATCTGTGGGTGCGACGAGACCTCGAGCGACCGGCCATCATCAAAACCTGCACGCTTTCTTAAACCAGCACGATCACCGAAGGAATCCTCTGGTGAGTGCCCTGGGGTCCGAGAAGCCCCGACCCTGAGCAGCTCCAGCACCGAAGCGCAGCCTCCCAGTATCTCCACGATCTGTGTGGGGCCCTTCTGCTTTGCTGTTCAGCACGTTGTCCGATCACTAGCCACTGGCTTGTGACCCTTTGACGACGAACGACAACCAACGTTGCTGGTCTGGTTGCTCCAGACTAGCCTTTTGCTCCTTTTTACGAGAGGAGCACCCCGGACCCTCCTGGTCCACTCAAGATGCCATTTTAGGCCCACCACGTGGCCCTGAAATCTGCCAAGGCTTGTTGCCCCAATCCTGGGCCCAGCGACGCCGACAGCATCAACCTTCGTGGGACAGCTCGCACCTCCATCCTGGTCGCCGACAACGCCTCCTGGTCCGTGAGGCTGCAGAGCCTAGCGTCGCCCACTCACCTAGTCGAGGTGACGGCCATCCGGTGCCCTCCTGGTACCCTCTGACTACTGGCTAGTAGTACAAACTTGGTCCCCTCTGCTTTCAGGTATCATTGATCTCTGATCCAGGCTTGGATCCCTACGAACTATTCTCCACTGGTCGCCGGCCAGCAACTCCTTCCTTCCGGCTCCTGGCTCGTCAGCGAAGACCCCCGACGCCTGTAAGACTTGTGCAGCCGCAGCCCTTGTGGCTAGGTAACTTCGGCATTTTGGTGCCCGCATAGCCTCCTTACTTAAGGGTCCCGAGTCCCTCGCTTCCGACTTGCCTTATCGGGTCCGCCCGAGACCACTAGAAGTTTCCGTGCCCTCGGGCACTTGTATTGATTGTGCACTTGAAGTATTTTCCTAAGAGTTCTGTTCTGTGCTTAGTACCCTGTCCTCATAAAGAGTACAGGGCTGTTGCGATTCTAATAAATATACTGTTTATTTTCATAACACTTGTGTGGTGTCCTTTCACTTGGTGTTCAAGGGGTATGTGATGGTATAACAGCTGGCTTAACACGCCCTCTAGAGTTTAGCCCGAAGACTGCTCGTATCCACGCTACTAGGATAGCTGGTCTAAGGTTGACTTACAACCAATCACCATAAGGGTCGTTTGGACCGATGCATAGTGATCGCTAGAATAGTGAACACTGCATATCGGGCCAACTTCTCACAGGCGTTTCCCGAGTAAGTACATTGGGCTCCGAGTAGCCCCAACCTCTGGCACCATTTACTACCAAGAACTCCGGCCTCCTCGCACTGAGTGCTCCGTGGGCTGCTGTTTGGTGAAATTGCTCGAGGTCCTCTTGTGACTCCTGTGCCTTTGGCCTGTGGGTCCACTTGAGGGTCAACTTTGCTTTACTTGTGCTCCAGGCCTCCCCTGACTCCCCTTGATGTGGTGTGTCTCCTGGACCTTGCTGGTCTGAACCATACCCCTTCTTGACCTTCTGCGTGGGTTGCCGTTGGCAAGGCTTATTGGTGCTCCAGCCAGACACCGACCCCTCAGTACTTGACATCCTTTGTGAGACAGCTCGTATCCGGCTCCTGGTTGCCCTCGACGTCTCCAGGCCCCCGTACCTGCAAAGTCAAGAACTCCCTCAACGCACCTGAAGCACCTGACATTGGTAGGCATTCGTCACCGAGCCCCTTGTAACTCCTGCGTGACCCAGACTCTGTCCCCTCTGCTTTCAGGTACTCTTCAACAAGAATCCACCTTTAAATTCCAAAGGACACTTTTCTTCCTTCCAGCAGCGGCTCTTCTTCGAAGTCCTCCATTGGGTTCAACAGCGGCCACTTCAGACCTATGCACCCGGCTCCCCTGGGATAGGTAACTCTGGTACTACGGTATCCGCGGGCGGGGTGGCTCTGAAGTCTCCTAACTTCCAATGGGGGTTTTGAAGTCCACTGGGAAGGGTCCTTAAACTCTAAAACTTCAACCACGACTTTCCCATAGAATTGTACAGGGCACGTGGTTGTGTTCCCACACTGCACTGGTCCTCCGTGGGGTACCTCCTTACTCACGTTGGGTGGTTCCTTGAGGTCCCAGCGATTCTACATCGTCTAGACACTGTCTTAACTAGCGTTATGGTTCTTATACCACTATTTTAGTAAATGGTTTGGTAGCCCCGGCTCCCCCGCCCCCCTCCCCCGGCCCACTGTCTGTTAGTGCTATTTACTGACATTTCTGTGCTTAAGTATTGTGTGCTTTGTGAGTATCTTTGTGTAGAAGATACTGTGTCGTACTAGAGAGTGTTATATTAATAAATACACATTTTTGTAATTACTGTGTGGTTCTGCTTAACATTCCTTCAAGACTAAGCCTGAAGGCTGCTTTCCACAGCTACCACTTGGCTAGCTTTCTAAGGTTATCTTTGACCTCCTAAATCACCATAAGGGTTGTTTGGACTGGTGCAAGGTGCCCACTTTAATTAGTGGACAGCATATACCAGCCAACCTCTCACAGGGTCCATCTGTATATTACTTCCGGGTCTAGTGCCTCACTGGTAGGTTTAGGTTGCTCAGGTAGGCACAAAATGTTTTTCAATGGGTCCAAGGTGTCCAACATTGTATCTTGGCTAGATCACCAGGCTCTATCTACACCCCTTCAGGGATTATTAAAGTGACAATTTTAGCATCTAAAATCGGGGTTACAGCTGCAATGGCTGAAATAATCAGTCTAGCCTCATTTTGGAACTTGTTGCTCTTTCAATCCGAATTCTGATTGATTCTAGATTTTACCTAATAATCTACAAAAGGGAGGAAACCACCCAGGACACTTCAGGTGTTGTCACAATCTCGGGTTGGAAGCAGGGTTAACGTTCTCTTCCAAAACCACTGTTTGCGGTTTATCAGTCACCTTCTGCTTTTTTGGGGAGCTGGCAGCATCATCTCAGCATAGTCCGTATCATTATCATACAAATCATCTGTAAACTGATAATTTACTTCAACCTTTAGACTTCTATATGAACCACCCAATGATCCCATATTAGGGTTTGCCATAGGAAAAGTAAGTCTGTGCCATACTGCAGAACTGGGGAGCATGAGAAAGGAGAGTGGAAGGGAAAGATAAGAAGGTTAAAAAGAAAACCATTAATGAGGGGAGGCAGCAAAACACAGACATAGGGCAGAAAGTAAAGGAGGAATGGAGACAAGGTGAGGAGTGAGGTGTGAAGGGAAGGAAGAAAAGCAGATACTGATGGAGAGCAAGAAAACAGTACACCACTGCTTTATTAATAACACAGTAATTAATTATGTAAAGTTGAGGGGTGACAAGGCTGTATCATTCTTGGCCTGTCTCATCAAAGACACACATTAGCAATTCTTTAACTGCTAAGGTTTTATGCCATCAAAAGATGTTTGTGGCATCACAATAGGTATTCCTGATAAAAGATAATAAAGTCTCAGTAATACCATTCAGATTAAGCTTTGATGGAGAATCACGCTCTCATGCTTCAAACAAATAGTTTTATTACATGATCAGGTTATAAATAAATCACCTAATCCCGCTGCCACCTATTTTAAAATGAAGTCAGACATTCAACTCCATTCAGAGAGGCACAAACTTCAACTGAGTCTGCTGTCTGTTCATTATTTTGGATTGTAATTTATGAACAGCGAGCAACAAAAGGATCTCTGTGACAAAAGCAGAACCCCACTGATCTATCCATATAAATACAGTTCTGTAATCTGCATGGTGGACGTTCTTTGCAGATGGCACATTAACCCTCTGCACTACAGTCAAAACCATAACTTGACAAAACTCAGATCTTTCTCCAGCAGGAACATAACATGTTATCACCAGTGTGCAGTGTTATCTTGACATTTTTAATGCTGCCTGAATCCTGCAGGAGCACAAAAGGAAATCTGCAGAAGGCGTTTTTAAGTTATTAGTAAATAAAAATACATAGTGACACTATAAAACAAGCATTTGCAATGCAATAGGTTTCGCATTAGGAAAGTTTGAGCTATTGGTATTGTAAATGACACATTTTTTATTTATGTTTTGTTTTTGAAAATAGCAAAATTAATAGCTTTGTCATTTACAATGCCAATAGTTATAACTTTTGCAAATGTGACATCTATAGCATTTGTAATGCAATATGTGTTGTATTTACGTGACTTACATGTATTGATATTACAAATAACAATGGCTTTTACATTTTTTTCAATAATTAATACTTTTTAAAAAGTTATTGTAATTGATAATGGCAATAGCTTAAACTTTTGTAAATAACTTTTGTGAAGATTATGTTCTGTGTATTTTATTGTGACGAAAATCCAAGAACAGAAGTGAAATATTAACATCTTTTTGTTACATTTGTAATAAAGCTTGAAACATTGATAGACCATATTTGAACCAGGTGTTGTTGAATGGTTGCACAGATTGATGCTGTGGTGGCGCCGAATGATGCTGTGGCGTTCAGTGATGCTGTGGTAGCGCATAGTGATGTTGTGGTGCCCCTGAGTGATGCAGTAATGGTATGGAGTAATGCTGTATGCTACGCTATGTTTTGTTATCCTATGTTTTTTTTTGTTATGTTATGCTATGTTTTGCTATCCTATCCTTTATTTTGTTATGCTATGCTATGCTGTTTTTTGCTATGCTATTTTTTGTTATGCTATGCTATGTTTTGCTATGCTATGCTATGTTTTGCTATGCTATACTTTGTTATGCTATGCTATGTTATGCTATGCTATATTTTGTTATGCTATGCTATGCTATTTTTTGTTTTTTATTATGCTATGCTATGTTTTGTAGTGTTTTATTATGCTATGCTATCTTTTGTTATGCTATGTGTTGTCGTGTTTTGTTATGCTGTTTTGTTATGCTATGTGTTGTTGTGTTTTGTTATGCTATGTGTTTTTGTGTTTTGTTATGCTATGTTTTGTTATGCTATGTTTTGTTATGCTATGCTGTTTTGTTTTGCTATCCTATGCTATGCTTTGTTATGCTGTGTTTTATTATGCTATTTTTTTATGCTATGCTAAGCTTTGTTTTGTTATGCTATGCTGGTGAGGGAGGGAGGGTGAGTGAGGGTGAGTGAGGGTGAGGGTTTTGTTATGCTATGTGTTATCGTATTTTGTTATGCTATGTTTTGTTATGCTATGTGTTGTTGTGTTTTGTTATGCTATGTTTTGTTATGCTATGCTGTTTTGTTTTGCTATCCTATGCTATGCTTTGTTATGCTGTGCTTTATTATGCTATTTTTTTATGCTATGCTAAGCTTGGTTTTGTTATGCTATGCTGGTGAGGGAGGGTGGGGGAGGGTGGGTGAGGGTGGGTGACGGGGGAGGGGGGATGAGGGGGTGTGTGTGAGGGAGAGTGGGGAAGAGTGAGGGTGAGTGAGGGTGTGTGAGGGTGAGGGGGTGTGAGGGTGAGGGGGTGTGAGGGTGAGGGGGTGTGAGGAAGGGTGAGGGGCTGTGAGGAAGGGTGAGGGGGTGTGAGGAAGGGTGAGGGGGTGTGAGGAAGGGTGAGGGGATGTTAGGAAGGGTGAGGGGGATGAGGGGATGCGAGGGGGGATGAGGGGATGCGAGGGGGGATGAGGGGATGTGAGGGGGGATGAGGGGATGTGAGGGTGAGGGGATGTGAGGGTGAGGGGATGTGAGGGTGGGGGGAGGGTGAGGGTGAGGGTGAGGGTGAGGGGGTGTGAGAAGGTGTGTGAGGGTGAGGGTGGTGTGTGAGGGTGATGGAGGGTGAGGGGAGGGTGTGTGAGGGGGCATTACAACTACCCAGTATGGTAAGTATGTCGCAGTAGCAGATGTTACATTAGTGTTTCTCCATAAGAATCGCCATGTCTACCTCCCTTCCACAGCAGCCGTCCCTGCTGATCTGCACATTTGGTAGATTTGATGCTGTAGCTGTTGTAAACTGATGCATGTAAAGCAGTCTAACACCAACTGGTGAAATGATGCTGTAGAAAACAACGTAAACAAACAAAACACTAATAACCAGGAAAAAGTCGTAAATGTAACCAACTGATTTTGGCCTCAGAAGTTCACGTGTCCACAATTCCAGAATTCACTCACTGGATCAGGCAGAAAGACTGAGCAGTGAGACAACTGAAACGCCCACAAAGTAAGCTGTAACACAAAGACAAAAGACACACGGGCATTCGAAGTTCTACGACATGTTTTCAGGAGTCAGCAGCCAATTGAAAACACATTTATGCAAATATTCAAAGAAAACTTCCAATCCCGCATCTGACCTTCAGTACCACGAACAGGAAGGAGAAGCCAGCACCAGACAGGACTTGCAGTGTTTAGAAAGAAAAGTCTGAAAGGAACGGGGGAGGGGAGAGGGGCCTGGAGTAAGTGAAAGGAATTGTCACCCATCGGAAGAAACAAAGAATTTGACATCAGTATGTAAGTTAGGGCTTCGTTTAAACGGGGCTGTCACAAAAGTGTCTGTCCACAGAGTAAACAGCCCTCCCGAGAAAGTCAAACTCAGCAAATAAAACGACAATTAATCGGGAGAATTTCAGACGGAAATGTTAAGAAGAGAAGCACAGGATTTACAGTAGACCAGTTATTAAATGGTTGATCAAGAGATAATATACAGTACGCACGTGAGACTCCCAGCCTTGAAGAATCGAAATGTAAATGAAGCACCTTATTTAAAATACACACAGTTCAATTGAGAGAGGGACTTGGGGACGGGCAGTCGCCGAAGGTTCTAGCGCTTTGACACCAGGGACTTACCCGAAGAGAGCTCAGAGCGGACTGACAGAGTTTTATACTTTACGAGATTTTACATCCTGTGACAGGCGAAGCTGTATAGGGTTCTACGCTGCTCTTACCTACCCTATGTGAGGGTTGACCGCACTCTGATGACCACTCTACGTTTTCACACTTCAGCCTAACTACAGGCTTTGTCAATGCTCTCTTCCCGCGTCTGCTGGAGTCCAGCGAAGCGGTGCTCCGGAACTGTTTTCCCTCGGCACAAATGAAATGCTTTTATTGCACCGAGTACGGCAGCTAATGCTGCTTTCTGGAAGCCTGCTGATAGCATCTTGTTAGGAGGCAATAAGCTGAACGAGCTGCAATGTTACATAAAGAGGAGTCACTAACGTTTATAGGCCATGAAAGGTGAAAACGGAGTGCTAAACTTATTATTCCTTACATATTAATATTTTATATGAAAAAAATTAAGTGCAATCGTGAAAGATTCAGCTCCGTTTTGTCAATGCCTGTCATAACTACCTGTTGCAAATCAGTACCACACTTTTTTACATCTTAAAACACAATTCTTTCCTGCGGAGCCCCATAAACCATAAAGCCAACTCGCTTTACTAAAAATCATTTGGAAGTGGTTAGATGGAATTTCCACAGTCCTGGCTAGTCAGTTCCGTATGTGTGATGCAACAAGCCTTGTCTAGGTCACAAAAAGAAACAAGCTCTCGCCATTGCTGTAAATGCGTGGTGAAAACGAGGCCTGACACGCAAATAGGATTTCCGGCCGGGAGAAAGGAGAGGCGTGACACGCACGAACTGTCCTGAAGGGGCGGAGAAACAACAGAGCGGGCTGCGGAGTCTGGACACAGAGGAACAGGACGAGAGGAGCCGGTGAGGGGGGGCCTCGGGCACATTGACGGTGCCCCCCCCCCCCAGTGATGGAAGCCCTGCGTGTGCCCGGTGAATGGGGTTGGGAGTGTGTGTGTGCGCGTTTGTGTGTGTATGTAAGCCCTGGGTGGGGGTGGGGGTGCGCTTGTATGTGCCTGCGTGTGTTGTGCCTGTGTGTGTGCGCCTGCCTGCGTGTATGTGTGCTGTGTAAGTTTTCAGCAGACACGCACTCCGAAACCAAAAGCACTGAAGCTGTCTCCAGCAAGCTGCCAGCCGACAGATACAAAAGCGCGTTCACGAGGACAAATCTGATACAGCAGAGGCGCGTAGCCGAACGCTGTCTCAGATTCCCAAGAAAGTGAATACAATAGGTACTGAGCTAGACCGCATCTACGCATGCGCAACTCTAGCTCAACCTAAAAAATGGGCACCATTATCATTACGTATTTAGTAACAGACAGTAGCCTTAGAATAGCCGATTCTGTAGGAAGTAAAAAAAAAACAAGACGCACATTGGCCCATAAAATCTTTATTCGAGCATTGAAAATTAAATATACACACAGACATCTAAAAAATACAGGTTCCCTCAGTAGTCAGGAGAAAGCATAGGTAACCCAGGGTTGGTGAAGGGCTTCGGACAGGAACAGTATTGATACTAAGAGAAGCAGACAGGCTCTCTAAGGAAGAGAGGAAACTTTTCTGCTTGGGCAAAGCAGAGGAAGTTGATCGACTGGCTCTAAGCTCCATAGCCTAAGAATACTGAAAAAATATGAAAACAAGCGGTTAAGCCACAGCAAAGAATAGCCTACAACCTCCATGAGTTGGAACTGGACACCACTAAAAAAAACAAAAAGTCTTTAATTAGCAAAACCGCTCCCTAGAGGTGTGAGGAGACGCACACATCACAACCTGCTTTGCCCTGGACTGCCCTTCCAAACCGATCACCCTCTGCAATGGAGAGGCTGGGGTTTGCAGCAAGTCGCTCCCCTCCCCCTCCAATGGCCAATGCCATAGTAGCGGAGGAGAGATCAGTCAACAGCCCTTGCGCATCAGCACCCCTTAGGAAGCCCACCCATGTAAGCATACATACCTCTCCGAGAAGTGTGGCTCACTGGTTAGAGCAGTCAGACCCTGAAGCAGAGGTCAGACCCGGGACCAGGGTTCAATTCCCGACGCGGCAGGGTGTTGAGCTCAAATGTCCATGGACTCGATAATTCTCGCTTCGGTGCCTGACCTAATCATGGGTTCACACTCTGCAACTCTGGGCATTAAGCTTGCTTAATCTCCACACCGGCCCCCCGCGGCGGGATGCCTGGCTTTCACCTTGGGGATGCCCTGTAGGGGCTATCTCACAGGGAAAAACCAGGACGGGTTCCCAAGGCAAGCGTGGAGATACCCCTTCGGGGGTCGATTCTGATTCTGGCGCTATATAATAATAATAATAATAATAATAACTCCTCTGGCCAGAGATGGGGTCCCAAGCAGGCCCTCTTCCACAATGACATCCGGCACCTGGCTAAGAAGGCTGTCAAGCTACTCCAGTTGCTCAAACAAACCTCTCCAGTAATGCCACGCAAAGCTGCTTCAGCCACTGAAAATAATTCAGCAGCTCCCAACCGAAACCAAATTTTAATCTGTAGTCGTGTCCATGATGTGATACGCCTGAAACAGGGTGGGTCTTTCTGTGAGGACATACCAGGCAACCACAGAATGAGAACAGGAATTTATCTGTAATAATTACCATTATCCAGGGGAGACAAATCGTATAGACCCGGCCCAGTGAAATAAGGGCCAGGGCGTAGTACTGGAAACCACTGGCACAAATTAAGCACTGGCTTTCTCAAACTTCTCACATTCTGAACCTTAAAATAGGCCTTAAAGCTCTTTGATCTCTTCCTAAAACTGAAAAGGATGGTGTTAGTTGTTGTTGAGTTACTGCAGAGGAGATGATAGTTGTAGTTGGGTCTCTTAACATAAGTGTGGTGTGTTGACTGCTTGGTGTAGTTTCAGTCTCAATCTCTATTGGGATGGTGATCACAGTTTCTGCTTCTGTGTAACAGGATGCGTCCCCAACATCCTGTTTCGGATTGGTGTGTATGAGCAGGTTGAGCTGTTTTACATAAAAAGACAATGAAAACATTCATTTAATTTAGAGGATTATTATGTTTTAGAAATTATATATACTAAATCAATAACATTGTTATTGTTCAATTTCATGGTTGAGATTTAAGCCAAACATTTATGCTTCATTATTAAGATATTGTTGCAGGGATTCTGCTCATACACAGAACTATGTGCCGGATTATGGGACCTCGTTGTATAGGGGCTGTACCTTCCTACTGTCTCACTCGCTCTCCTACACACTCATGGAGAAGAAAATGATTAGACACCGCAGAACACAACACTCCTGTATCTCTCAGGAATCGCAGTACCAAGACACCCCTTTTCATTCACACTCTCGTACCTGTCCACAATAAGATCTGACCGAGACACGAATATAGTTTGAAATGTTTATTTTAACTATCATGCTTTAAAAATGCAGTATACGTGCTACAACAAGCAGAAAAACACACAACATGAATATGGTTAGCATTGCAGCTAGGCCATACATCATAAAGAGAATTTTGTCATATAAAGACAATTTAGAAAGAACTGTAGTGCCTAATCTCCCTCCCCTTGGTTAGAAAAAGTATTATTATATAATAGAAGATCTCTGGGCTTTGTCAGCAGACCCCATACCTTAGACCATAGACGGTATTTCTACATTGTAGGTACGTGTTACTCTTCTCCCGGGAAAGGTCCCTCTCCAAGTGTGTGTCACCTAAACATGTATCCCCTTAATATCAAATACAAGCTTCCAGCAGCAGCTGCGTTAGTGTGTTTTGTCTAGGTGCTAGGGCCTATCCAGAACTGAATAACAAGGGGCATTGTTTATTGACCTTGCTCACAATGTTCAGACTAAATTCCAGGAACAGGCAGAGAACGAACACAGCAAACAGGTCTCATGTGAAAGGCATAAACAGAGTCTTGCAAAAATAAAGCTTTGTAGTCGTGCGCACAAGCTGCATCATGGCTGCAGGGCTCATGCTAACTTAGTAATATCAACAATGTACCCATCGGCCACGTGACACCCTCCTCTAGGCCAGGTTGTAGCAAATAGAGAAAACAGAAGTGCAATGGTAAGCAGAGCCAAAAATGTATATAAAAAGCCAAATTGAATCAATCAAAAAAAGCTTGTTTTTTCTTTGTTGTGGATTTAAAATGTTTATTTTTAAAAACGAAATTCTAAGGTGAGTCTGGAAAATCCACCAGATCATGTGCTCTGTGAAATGCAAGCAGCTCCAAAAGATCATCCCTGTCGTTTGGAGCAAATGTGGGAGGCCATCCACTTGAGCAGTTCAAATGAACATGCATGCTCTTCATAATCCAATGCTTCTAGGAGAATATCCGGGCAACTTGTGTGATATTTGATGAAACTCCATTGCAAGAGGCGTTGTGCAGCCTCACAGTTATTCCAGCCTGCCAATACTCCAAGTGCAGCCGCACGCATCAAACTGCCGTCCCAGAACAGGCCTGGTAATGGGCCAACAATTGACCCACCAACAGATCATAAGCTAGGTCAGCGCATGATATATTGGAGAGACAGACATCCAAGGCCCAACAGAAAGGGCATCGACGGAACTAGAACACAGGTTGCACGCAAGTGAAATAGGCAAAGCAAAAGGTAAGTCCACAACTCACACCAAGCATCGCCAATGGCAAGCACCCAAAAAGTTGTTGCATTCGTTCACAGTCCAGTCACAATTGGCAGGGTCTGTGCAGTACCACATGAAGGGCAGACATTGCATAACAGGAGCAGGAGTACCAGCCTGACACACGTCAGCAAGAGGATTAGTGGAAACCCTCCGAAGGCACTGGAAAAAATAGAATGAATAAAGGCTGGTATTATTCCAAAAATTGTCTGAAAGGAAGACAAAAGGCCAGAACCCACAAGTTAAAAAAAATGTGCAAGGCCTTCCGTATCAGACGCATTAAGAATTGATGAATTAGGTCACCAAAATGTAGTGGGAGATTCGTATTTAGCAGTGACTGAATCTCACGAGATGTTCTAGCCACCTGCAATTCGAAGGTCGCTTGAGCCAAAGTGAGAGCAACTCCTTGTTGAAACAATAGCCCTTTGAGTATGCTTAATTTAATGAAATCTGTTTTCAAAGTGGGAATGGAAGGCCACAGGCAACTATCGACACTCCTGTGTGGGGGCAGAAAAAGAACATTACTACAACAAGTAACTCGTTGGGGAACAGTTAATATATACGGAATGCTGGCCCACAAGCCGGAGCAGTTGTGGTTATTCAGGATAAGATAACTTCTGTTCGAAAGCAACGTTAGCGTGGGAATAATGGAAGGGACTGGTGTTCCTTTCAGAAACAAGCGAAATTAGGGGTTGTGACTTTGCAAGCGCTGTGAAGCTTAACTTGTGTGCATACTAAAGCATGTCCCACTGTTGAATCACAGTCCTCCCCTGTTAGGGAAACTTCCTTTTCATCACGTTGACATTGAAATGTGAATGTTAAGGACCACAATTCGTGCAGGAAAGTACTACTTAGGGGCTCAAATCTACCTTTTGGATAATGTTTCATACATGCAGTGAACTGAAAGAAGGAAATGGGCAAGGATATAACACTGTGTGTGAATCATACCCAAGACTCGGTCTCCGCTATTGAGAAGTGCAGCTGGTCTAGTTTCTCAATATGTAACAAAGTGTCTGTGGAATCTTTCATGGACATAAGCTTTTGCTTATCTGCCAGATTGAAAGGCAAAAACAGGGCAGTAACATTCAGATAATCCCATGGGTTTTTTCCACTTTGTAACATTTGTAAAGTCCACCCAAATTGCATTACAGAGAGCAATTGATTTTGACCTTGATACAACACAGATACATAATTTTTTACAATGTCAATAACAGATGAAACAATATTATCCAATGTGTAAATATGTGAAGACAAAGTATTAATACTGTTATCGACCACATCTAAAACTTTTCACAAATTGTCTTGATTAATTTATCTTAAACGGAACGCAGCTTCCATCTGTGACAGTTTCCAAAATTAATTATATGATGCATACACAAACCATTTAGGACGGGATGATTTTGGACCTAAAAAGAAGTCAGCCAAATCGATGACACTAGCTAAAAGTGAGAGATGTTGTTTAACAGATGACAAATTAGAACGTTGCAACCATTATTGATTCAATTGACCCACAGAATATGTAGTTACCGAATGTGATTGTGTGAAACAAGGGTCTGCTCAACTGAGCTTAAATCCACTGGATGCGCCTGAAAAGTGCAATTGGGAAGCATTAGTGTTGAGAGGCTATATTAACTAACCCAAGGGATTAACAGAGGGCAAGTTAATGGTGCAGTTCTGGACCACAGTAGTGAAATCATCCAGAGTATGATTAGTTTATTGCTGCATGGTATCATACGCTGCCAACAATGGAAAGAATGAAAGTTTAAACTTTTTGCAGTAGCTTAACCAAAACACGTAGTCCGTGGTTCAGTCTGATATAGGAATATCAGCTGTGATGGTATCAAACACGCACAATGCAATGATTCAGTTCCCTGCACCTGCCAATCTTTGGTACCCCATATTGATTTCAAATCAATCATGTCCCTCCAATAATCATAACCTTTTATGGCTAAATCGGTTATGAAGATGAAAGAATATACCAATTTAGTATGGGGCAGTATGAACTTCGTGTGTGTTAGTGCATTCAACTGAAAAGAATAAGATTTTAGTCCTAGAGATTATTGTCAAAGTAGGTCAAGCACAGTGTTAGTAAATACCAGCGTGGTTCTGGTAGAATCCACAGGAGCAAAGATGCCCTCCTGTCTCCCAATAAGGAACACCTGTGTGGCTTTTATATGTACAAAACCAGAACAAATAATTCCCCCGCGGAGACAGATGGAAGCAGAAATGAGGGAAGTCCACTGCACATAGGAGGAATAGATCCTGATATGTCTCTTCACACGAAAGGACACTATCCTTATGGTGGGTTCATTCAGTGGTGTAGTAACGCTCAAGATCTCCTAATATAGGGAGAGATTAAAAAGAAAGTGGGGTGAGAAAAGAGTCAGAGTCGCTCTATGTAGGGCATTGAACAATATCAACCTAGTACATATTCATTGTGTCTCTATAAATTAGATGAGCAACTCACCATATTTCTTCTGCATTCACTTTAATAAATAAAAACTCTTAAACCACAAAAACAGCAAAAAGGAAAGAGGCTACTAGGTTAGCTTAAATCACAAAGTCTTTGGCAAGATGATTGCGATGTAGTCTTTAACATGCACAGATTTCAGAACACATGCTGATTGAAAACAGAGTTCTGTTACAAGCACAGTCAATTATATACTTAGCAAAGAAAATGTTATACGGGAAGATCTCACCACTTTGATGTTCTGTCCCAGGGTTTTGCAGAAAATAATTCACTCAAGAAATCCTGCATGAGTCGATGCCAAAGACCCCTGCGCGTCTCGTGCTCCGGGATTTAAACCAAATAGCAACAAAAAAGTTGCTGTCAGAACTCCTTGGTATGAGGTATCGGGAGGTAATCTTCCTGAGGGCTGGGTGAGTGAACGCACTAGCACTAGCTTGAATATCTTTTTAGGAGAGGCCCATGCTTCTCGTACTTGCAGCAAACAACAATAAAGAATGTTCCTGGGAATGCGTCTTCTTTCAGACGCTGAAGTCAAGGTCTGGTTCCTCACAACAGGAAAAAGGAGTAACTCCAAGATTTTAAAGCACTGAAGATTCTTCGTAACATGAAGCGGGTAAGGCGTGGTCCTCCACCCCTCAACAAACTTGAGATCAAGCAGCGCGTTGTGTTCACGGCTGCATTATATAGGCAGCCAGCTCCTCCCAAGCTCACCTGCGGATATATGATGTTACAACGCGGACTTTTACTCCGCATACCGTTACAACGCGGTTTTTACAACGCGGATCATGTAACAACGCATGTATTTACAACGCATTTTTTTACAACGCAGGTACCTTTACAACGCAGACCATTACAACGTAAGTATTGGTAAGTATATATTAATAAGAATAATATAATAGTAACTTAATTTTAAAAGTATAATTTAAGTATAATTTAATGTAATTTAAAATAAATTAATTTCAATTAATTAATTTAAATTTAAATTAATGTTACTTTATTTTTACCATGTACCCCTGTACCCCAGAAACTCTAAACTGACCCTAAACACCCCAAAAAAAATAAAGTAATTTTTTTAAATATAATTAAAATTAATTATTGTAAATTTAAAAAACTGATAACTGTATTTTTACCCTGTACCCCTGTACCCCAAAAACTCAAAACTGACCCTCAACCCCAAAAATAATGCAAAGTAATTTAATTTAATTTATTTACTATTAAATAATTTAAATTAAAATTAAATTTAATTTATTTTTACCCTGTACCCCAAAAACTAAAAACTGACCCTGAACCCTAAAAATACCCCTTTACCCAAAAACTAAAAACTGACCCTGAACCCTAAAAATACCCCTTTACCCAAAAACTAAAAACTGACCCTGAACCCTAAAAATACCCCTTTACCCAAAAACTAAAAACTGACCCTGAACCCTAAAAATACCCCTTTACCCAAAAACTGAAAACTGACCCTGAACCCTAAAAAAACCCCTTTACCCAAAAACTAAAAACTGACCCTGAACCCTAAAAATACCCCTTTACCCAAAAACTGAAAACTGACCCTGAACCCTAAAAATACCCCTTTACCCAAAAACTGAAAACTGACCCTGAACCCTAAAAATACCCCTTTACCCTAAAACTAAAAACTGGCCCTGAACCCTAAAAATACCCCTTTACCCAAAAACTGAAAACTGACCCTGAACCCTAAAAATACCCCTTTACCCTAAAACCCAAAACTGACCCTAACCCCTAAAAATACCCCTTAACCCTAAAACCCAAAACTGACCCTAACCCCTAAAAATACCCCTTTACCCAAAAACTTAAAACTGACCCTGAACCCTAAAAATACCCCTTTACCCTAAAACCCAAAACTGACCCTAACCCCTAAAAATACCCCTTTACCCTAAAACCCAAAACTGACCCTAACCCCTAAAAATACCCCTTAACCCCAAACATATAACATTTAAAATGTAACTATATACTTACCAATACTTACGTTGTAATGGTATGCGTTGTAAAGGTACCTGCGTTGTAAAAAAATGCGTTGTAAAAACATGAGTTGTAACAGTATCCGCGTTGTAATGGATGCGTTGTAACAGTAGTGCGTTGTAAAAAATGCGTTGTAACAAGTGCACACCTCACCTGCAGTTCTTTAGCTCTGCTTAGGCGTGTTAGAGGAATTTAAAAGTACACAACGAAACGGCAACATTACAAACATCTTAAAGCAACATATCTATGCTGTTGCTTTGTCGGGGTGGCAAAATGTGGGGGACTAAAATGGTGCAAAACACTTGGAGTGTGACAATTATATCCAGAAAAATAGACAACCTTTTTCATCTGTGTTGGTAAAGCACCCTGAAATAGTGTAGGACAATGTTACCACTGTGGCTAAATTACCTGAGTTCTGATTGTATTAGATTTATGTAAACAATTATGACCATAATGTTCAAAACAGAATAAATCCGCATAATTAGCAGTATTCAAATATAAATCCTCAGTTTCAAAAGCAGTGTAATATCTTAAATCTGAAAACAGTGCATGCACTGTATTAATATCCCAGTCTTCAGAATGCATTCCTAGCGTAATTACATCACCTAAGGAAACACAAAAGATGTATGGCATTTGAATGGTCTCAGTCGGGCCGTAAATTTCATATGGAATTTTATCCCAAACTATGCCATCAATGACTGGCAACGCCGAGATGTTAACGTTGGGTTGACCCCTTTTTCGTTTTGTGAGACGAAGCATGTGGGGCCAATATTCCATCTACCGAATGGAAACCAGACCTTTCAGGTAAATAATGGGCATTGATGAAAAGGAAAAAGACTGTCACAAACTCGGTCCACATAAACAGGAAACCATCATAAGCATCATCCATATGTATGTTCATGGGGTAGTAACCAGATAAGTTTTGTGAAACTATGAAAAGAAAATAGAAAATTGACTTGGGGGATCGGCTTCAGTGGTAGTCGATAAAGATGATGAAGAATTTGAAGAAAAGTTATTTCTGTCCAAATAACCGCTAGCTAAATAGAGAAACAAAACAGTCTGCCCCCTCTAATATATATAGAGGCTCAACTTGAGTCCTGTAATTAAGTTTGCAGTAATAAGCTCAATGGGACCAGAAACACATCAAGATTTCCAATACCAACTCATTATAGGAAAAAAATAATTGTTTATTTAATTTCTTTTATATAAATATGTCTTTTTGCAAGAACAGCGGTACAAAAGGGGGGTGGTAATGGACGGAGCATCTGAATCAATCAAACACTCACACCCAGTCAAAAGATCTGGGTTTAATCCATCACCGTTCTTTAGCCCACTCTGCCACCCCAGTTCAGACACGGCTATATGCAATCAGTTTGACCCTGTGCCTCATGGGAACAGTCCAACCCGAACTGCCAAGCCATGTCTTCCCTGGACCGGAAACAAGCTTCCGAGGACCGGTTTCTGGCATTCCAGCCGTCTTCAGCCCGGCTTGCTTGAATCCAGTGGCAAAGTGAGCAAGGGACTCCCGTCTGAGTATACCCTGCCACACTTATGGTGGCCAAAAGCGCTTTTGGCCGCCATAAGTGTGGCAGGGTATGCTGAAATTGAAGACCCTTTCTCCCTCTTCCCCCCTTCGCGAGCAGAAGCCGTTTAATGCCTAGGCACGGCTCGCATATGTGCGCAGCTGCGCTGGGAGTCGATATGTGCTTCATAGATACCGTTCCAACTCTTGTAAATTTTGGGCCGACTGTTAACTGACAGTTTCCCCCCCCCATCTGCTGAGGGTTGGGCGATCTATCCGGAGATTTTTGGAACTCTCTCTGTGGTTTTATAAATAAAAAAAAGTTTGTGATTGACGTATCTATGGAATGCGGGTTGCTTTAATTGTGTAGTTACGCCAACTTGCTCATGATCAGGACTTTATTTCTGTAAACGTAAGACCTCTGGGAAGTGTGGGTGGTCCCACCCGCCTTCCGATTCGAGTGCCTCTTTTTCTAAACTCGTGACAATATCTATACAGATTATGGAAAGTTATTATCCGTTATAGCCTCCCCATGCCGCCCCGGGAGGATACCGCTCTAATCGCTGGCGTGTTTGTGTTCCTTTTTACAGAGGCCGATGGAAAATTGTTTCTCTTGCCCTATCTGAAAAGGCGAACTGTGGAAAATATCTCCAGGTAATATGAGACCTGTGGAGGCTTGTCTGATTAAGACTGGGTTGCTTAGATTAAGACACCCGTTTTTAATTCCCACGGTGAAGTTCCTCACCTTGTCGTTTTGAGCTGCTTAGGTTTGGATGCCTTAACGCTCTGTGAGAACGCGTTCTTCCCTATGATTGGCGTTTTGGAAATTAACTGTACCTATTCCCCTTTTAAATCGGTGCCCCCAGTTGAAACCGTCCAGTTAGGTCTTAATAACGCTTGTGGATGGGGGCTATGTCTTCGTCATGATATCCTTTATTTCTTATAGAGTCTGAAGTGTCGAAACTGTGTTCACGTTTTTGAGACCTGGATTACTCTCTATCCGACAGCCGGAGTTCCTGCCCTTGAGTGGGTCTTCATCTCTTCCCTGAATTTTCTCTCCTGACCCGGCTTTTTGCATCCCCTGGTGAGTATGCCCTGTGATGCGGATAGCCGCTGTGGGTTAAAACGAGCTTGCTGATTTGGGACTAGGTCTCGAACCCCTTTTGAGAAACTGTTATGTTCTCCCCCCATCACAGATCTTGATACTTACCTATTGGGCCCTGGCGTGCCGCCCTATTTTTGACCGGCGCGCGAGACCCTAAATACAGGATTGTGCTTTGAACCTATGAAACGTAGGGAAGCAGGTATTGGCTTAGATGATTCCTCTTTGTAGAATTTTAAGGTTGTGCTGTGATACATACTCCCTAGATGGGATGAGAGAATCCACCTGAGATTAGTCTCCCCACATAATACTGTCCTGTGTTTCGTCATGTATGTGAAATGAAATTCTGTAACTTTATGTGTCATCATATAGTTTTGTGTAAGGTTGTTTTTTTAAAAATATGTTTGTTCCAAATGTATGTGGGCTGCTGGGTTCCTTTTATTCCTTAATTTTTACTATCATCTTATTGTGCAGTTACTAAGCTCACTGTACGGCAAGAATATGATGTGCAATTTGTAAAATGTAATCTGTGAAAAACTATCACAAATTTAGTGGATACTTGTTTAAAGAGATTTTTTATTCATTACAGATCGTTTGCGGTTGTTTCTCCCCCTTCCCTTCTTCTGTGTGCCCTGATGAAGGTGTGGCCTTAGACTGGGCCAACGACCGGAACGCGCGTTGGTGCCTTGAATTTGTCCTGTTACGTGGTCATCCAGTCTCCTATGACCTTTTAGGAGACGTTTCAGAACGCAATACATCTGTAACATCTGGCAACTGAAGTGTGATATGTATTGGATGTTTGAAGAATGTGCGAGTTTGTTTGAATTTTGTTGAATGATTGAAGGGATGTGTGGGATATAGGTTGAATGGTGTAATCCTGTTTGCATTACCATTGGTATGTTTTGTTTATTGTGCTCTGTTCTTGTAAAAAGACATATTTATATAAATGAAATGAAATAAACAATGCATTTTTTCCTATAATGAGTTTATTTGGAATTCTTGATGTGTTTCTGGTCCCATTGAGCTTATTACTGCAAACTTAATTACAGGACTCAAGTTGAGCCTATATATATATTAGAGGGGGCAGACTGTTTTGTTTCTCTATTTAGCTCTTGATTCCCCTGCTTTTCTGCCCTGTATTTGTCCTTTCAGGGGGCCCCTGTCTGTTTATTGGTCAAATAACCACTAGCACCCAGGTGAAACAAAGCAGGCAGATCAGCATTAAATTGTTGAATGGAGCGTAGTATCAGAACGGCAATGGTAGGCTCCAACGGCGGAGAAGCATAGTCATGATGCATAGCATTTGAAGTTGAAGATAAAGCAGGCAACAAATCAACGGAGGTCTCCGCTTTGAGTTCCATTTGCAAAGAACTTGTGGAAGACATCAGGTGCAAAGAAACAGCCCGTGAAGGAACGTTCCTAGACACATTATTCAGTATTGGCCTAACGGTCTAACTTGAAATGGAAATGAACCGATTTTCCTTCCGACCATTCAGTGGAGGTAAAATCATAGTACGGGTAGTCTTCAATCCAGGAACTGGGGCTGTTGCACAATAGGATAGACCAAATTCTTTTTTGTTCTCCAACTTATCTCGGACCAGATCACCAACTTTAGGAAGCCAGCTGTTACACGAATCAGCATTGCTGTATCCGTGGCAAGGCCAAGTGATCCTTTGCAGGAGTATCTCGAGTCTTTTGTAGATCCTGTAACAACACATTGGTTATCCATGTCAAAGGTTGCGGTAGCCGCCGCAACGTCTAGACCATCGAGGAATGACACAAACATTTTGATGCCAAAGAGCATTTTGCTTCTAGGGAGATTATTTAGTGCACGTTGGACTCCATACAAATGAGTCAGCCAACTCCTGCCAGTACCTAAAATTTTAGCTGTCAAAGATTGTTTTAAGTCTCGGTTAATTTGCTCCACTACGGAATTGCCCTCAGGCCAGTATGGAGACGAATATTGCACCATGTTAGAAATGGGGGTCTCTAGTTGGCAGAGGTAGGTACCTCTGTCCAAATAGGGGCCCTTGCTGCTAGTCAGGGTAAGGGGGATACACTCCTAAAATAACCCCCGCTCACCTCCTTGGTAGCTTGGCACGAGCAGACAGGCTTATTTCAGAGGCAGTGTGTAAGGCATTTGTGAACACATACAGTAATACAGTGGAAACACTACACATAGACACCACATCAGTTTAGAAAAATAAGTAGTCTTTAACTAAACCAAAACAAGACCAAATGACAAGAATCCACAATACGGTATCAAAAATATCCTTAACAATAGGTTATTCACTCAAATATAGCTTGTAGCAACAAATAACCCCACTTGGAGTTATAACAACGTCGTACCCGTGTAAATCCCAATGTATGGCGCCGACCGCGAGGTGCGTGGCGTCGACCCCACAAAGAACAGTACCTTGAAACGATGAAAATGAAAGATGGTTCACAGCATCAGGGAGGCGCTGCTTCTTTGGCACCACGCCATACTGGTTCCTTACAACCCCAGGGGAGTTGAAGCCTCTGTTCCTTACTGCAGCGCAGGGGAGGCAAGACAACAGTTTCTTACTGCGCCTGGAAGGTGAAGTCACAATGGCGCTGAAACCTCTGTTCCTTACTATGTGGCTGTCGATGGATCGGGAGTCATCCATGTCGTGGATCGGCTCTGCAGTGATGAAGTCGGCTTCGGAGTCGATGCGGCACGGCAGCAGGCGTCCGGCTCATTTCACAAGTTTGAGCAGCGCTCACTGCTTCGGAACAGGGAATGGCGTTGCTCGCTGGCATCAGTGTTGCAATTTCCTTCTGTAGCAGCTGAAACAGCAGTTCTAGATGCAGCGAGACAGAAGGGATGAAATCTTTGTGTTCCTGAAACTTCAGAAGAGGAGGCAAGCTCAGTTTCAAGCCCTGTGGAGATCTTTTTCTTCAAGCAGGTGACAAAGCAAAACAGCAAAGTCCTTTTCTCCTTTCCTTGGCAGCAAGCAGCCACTGCAGGTCAACCCCAGACAGAAAACAGCACAGGGGCTGTATTCCTCCTCAGCTTCTCCGGCACTTCTCCTTGGCAAAGGTTTCCTCTTGATTTCCCAGAAGTGATCTAAAGTTCTGGGGTCTGGGCCTCAATATTTATACTACAAAAGCCTTTCTTCTCTGAAGACAGAGAGTGTCTGTACTTAGCCAGAACCTGGTGCAGCCTCCTAGCAGGAGGTGGAGACAGCATTGTTGAAGGTAGACCAGGCCCATTCAGGTGAAAAGGGAATCTCCTCCCCCTACTCTAAATGCAACCCAGGTCTATTCAGCCCAGCCCTAACTCATCAGACTTCTGGAGCCACTGCCCTTCTCCAGCACCTGTCATCCAAAAAACAGACATGCAATACACAAACCTAGCAGAGGCACACTGGATGGTTAGGCAAAAAAATACCCACTTTCTAAAAGTGGTGTTTTCAAACACATAATGTAAAAATCACCCTCACCAAAAGATGTACTTTAACATTCTGAGTTCAGGCATACTAAACTTTTCTTTTCCATCTTGTTCTCAGGGTCAGTTATGTTTACAAGATGTTATAAACAAACTACCCATTCTGTCTTATGGGAACAGATAGCCTTGCTATAGTGAAAAACTAAATTGGCAGTATTTCACTATCAGGACATGCCACACACATCGCGACATACAAAAGCAGAGCATGATAACTGCAATACCGACCGGATTGTCAGGTAAAAAGATTAGGCATTAGAAATAATATGCTTAGCGTTGTTTTAAAAAATATAGACCGACCTTATTCTTTAAAAGATGTTTATCTCCTTTAAAACAGTAAAAGTTAAATTGAAGATAACATACATGGTCAAAGAAAGCTGCAGATTTATGAACAGCTGATCTCCCTCCGTTAGGATTATAGGCGACACTAGCTCTATATTTGGGGAATTATTTCCAAGGTTTGCCTTTTTTGTAGATAAATGAGAACTATATCATATCAGCTTTCTACATCAGATTGACTGACATATAGCGGTTTATTCCATACCAAGGGCAACTATAAATAGTTGTACTTCTTTTCTTATCTACGGAGGTATGTTTAGCTCAATCATGGAAATGAAAATGTAATAATAAAAACAAAACTAGAAACTATATCTAAAAAATAAACGACGATTTTCTTTTTTGATAGAAACGCACAATCCATACATAAACTGTTGGCTACAAAGCGAGTACAACCTGGAGATGACTTACTCTGAATTATATATTTAGATATGTTACCATCGTTTATGAGAAATGTGGGTTCTCATTTTATAAACTGAAGTTATTAGATCAATAGATCATGTGATATACACACTAATAGTGTAGAATTTCCACGTCGTTGGACATATAAAATTTGGGTCAAAGTTCAATTTTTGTTAATTTTAGGATAATTTCTTTAATTGCTGTATGAAATAATTGACTTTGAGTCTCTCGCAATCTATGGTTTTCTATAATGAATGTTTTTTGCTATTTAGATAAACTGAAAACTTTTGTCCTGAAGAAGGTGATGAAACAGTAAATGTTCACCGAAACGCCGCGTCAACAATTTTTTGTAAAAGGTTTATTTATGCATTAGTGATTTTTTTTTTACTTTGCATTTGTATTTGGTCTTTTGATTTTAATCCATTAACAAATTGAATTCATTGTGATGATTAGATTGTGTTTTATAATCTGTAAAAACTGAAGACCTATTGGTCTCTGTTTCATATTGAAATCTTTAAAATAAACAATTCATAGTCTTCTAGGTGTCCTAATTATTACTATTTTTATACAGCAATAGGAACAGCACTTGAAATTTTCTTTCTATATGGAAATGTTTTTGATATGAGAATTGTGGTAACTTGCGTTTTCTTGTTTGAAGAACCTAGAGCACATGATCCATACTAGAGTATGCTACTTAACATTGGGTTTCTACCCGTAGTTTAGTCTTGTGGAAAGGGATTTGTTTGCTTTTTGATTTATAGACCCGTTCATTTTACGAGTATTAGGGTATCGCCCTCGAATTTTGGTCACTTGCCAAGTCGACATGGCAGTCCTAGACTGCTCACAGGCTCTGCAAGGGCAAGCCTGAGCCACATTTTACAAGCTGCTTCTGTGGGTGGCACAATCAGTCCTGCAAGCCTACCAGCAGCCTTTGATTAACAGGCCCTGAGCACACATGGTGCACTGTACAAGGGATTGACGAGTAAATCAAACAGGCAATCATGGAATCACTAATCCATAACAACAATTTACAAAGGGAGCACTTGCACTTTGGCACTGAACAGCAGTGGCAAAGTGCCCAAAGCATCTAGACCAGCAAAAACACAGGAGGCAACAGCAAAGAAATGGAAGGGAGACCCATGGCAATGGTGCCAGGTCTAACACACAAGCACCCCCAGTGACGTCTTCACGTCCTTGTAAGCTTCAGACAAATTTGGACCGCAGGGAAATGTCCCGACAAAGACACGCAAATCTCTATTGACATTTCGAGCATCAGCACCACATTATGGATAAACCCAAAGGAATGTAGTGCATGAATCCACTGCAACTAAAATATGTTTAAATGCAGTGTCCGACGACAAGGAACAGCAGTGATCAAGGTAAATACAACCAAATTGATGATTTGACGTGTACAGCTGCGCGTGTGGTGGACGTGTTAGTGTGGACGGCTTAATCTGTTGACAAATGTCACAAGAAAGGACATAATTACGAGTCTGTCTATACAGGCCACGCCACCAGTAGGTTGTTGTAATAGAGACACTGTCGCTGAAACTCAACCATGTGCCAATGCCATGCCCTCATGAGCGGCAATGATCAAAGGAAGTCTGCAGTACTCGTTGGGAATCAGCCGATCCCCAACAGATGGTATTGTAGCAAATGGGACTTGCTCCGGTGACAAATGATAAGAATACTTTGAAGGAAACCTTCATAGGAGTTATAACGCCAAGAATGTTATTATCACTTTTAGTCATGGACCTAGTTACTGCTGCTATTGAACATGTGGCTACTGCTGATTTGGATGCCTCATCAGCCAAAGAATTACCAACAGCATGTGCTCCCAAACGCTGATGGCTAAGATTATGGATAACATGTGAGTGGCAAACGTTCCATAAGAGCGGCCACTCACACCCATAGTTTTATGCTTTATCACTCTACCTTTTGAATCATGATAATTATTTTGAGACCAAAAGAACAAATTGTCATTAAAGGATAGTACACAGTAAAAGGAATCGCACACAACAAGAGTAGGAACTCCAAGATCAGCAAATACTAAAGCCTGTAGCTTTGTTAATTGAGCTGTACAGTCTCCAAGAGCCTGTGTGCGCACCAAGGAATACTTAAATTCTCCATCAACCATAGAGCCTGCTACAATAGGGCAGCCCACTGAATAGACATGTTTAGATCCTATGGCAGGTTGTGTTGAACCATCGGCATAAATGGTACATTTGTACCGATCAAGAGGAAGCAAAGACCACGGAGGGGGAGGAAACTGTTCATATTGTAAATATTCCTGTGTTTGTACGATGGGGCGAAGATAACCGTGACATCAGCCTATGTCAATGAACTCGCCCACTAAATCCAACAATTATGCAAAGTCCGAAGAAATATGGTATATTCCAGAAGCCAGCTGGAAGAAGAAAAGATGGTTGTATCAATGCGTAAAATGGTTTGATACGCTAGACATAATCAGGAATATATGTCCTCCCGAAATTTAAAAAACCCAGTAAAGATTGTAACTTCTGCAGAGAGGAAGGAGGTTGCAACTGTGCACATTTCCCAAATAAGTGGGAGGCCAACCCCCTACCTTCATTGTTGAGCTCGTAACCCAAGAAGAGTACTGCCAAATAGGCGATGTGTGACTTAGCAAAATGAAATTTGTACCCTAAGTCAGCAAAAGACAAAATGATGCAATCCACACGCACAAAATGCGGTATTAATTTGTCATCTGTCAACTAAATGTCATAGATGTATGAGAAAGCATCAGGGTCTATGTCATGTAAAAGAGACCCAACACATTCTGCAAAAGCCCCAGGGCTACTCTTATAGCCCATAGGCAAACGTGTAAACCATTTCTGATTATCGATTGCGGTGAAGGCAGTTAAGTCACTGCTATCAGGAGCCAAATTGCAACTATAAAATCCATTGGATATATCCAAAGTGGTAATATACTTCTTAGGAACAATAATTTTTATCAACGCAGAGCTGTGGGTGTTCTGCCCTGCAAACGTTCGAACATGACTGTTTAAATTTCTGTAATCCGAAACTATGCGAAATGAACTGTCCGGTTTCAATATCGGAAAAAGAGGATTATTCATTGATGAAATACAGGGCTCAGTCACTCCCTGAAATTTAGGTTGGGTCAAAATATCACTAGCAAATGCTTTTGTGTAACACTTGATCGGATATTGCTCTTGTGGCTGAGGCATAGAATGTAATGGAATTACATGTGCAGGTAAATATCTATCCCAGCCCATCTGATTACAATACACAGCAGGCACTAGTGCTAATGCCCATTCTGACGCGTAAGCTCGTTTGGCCTCCTCAGATATGTAAAGGGAATTACTCGAGAGTATCACGTCCTCTCTCCGGGAAGTAGCCAAAATGAACGGAGTAGGCCAATCTGCCTTACCTAACAAAATGTCACATGAAGAGGTAAGGTTGTCCCAAAAGACTGCCTTAATCATCCGTTTAATATCATGTTCAATTTGTAGGACTATCTCATACAGCCTATCAGGGGGTGCAACTTGTGTATTTGCTGTTTCCACAGTAATGAAAGTATCAGTTGTTCTCGCCTCCAGACAAGGGTGGAGTGCCTCCCGCATTTTGGTGACTTCTGCCGCACTGTCAAAGAGTGTCACTGCCCATCTCCAATCGAGTCGCAGGGTACTCACCGTCTGAAGCATACTTTGCTGTTCTTCTTCTGAAACTGGACACGATAAAGAAATAGTTCCTCTGGTGTGGCTTGTACGTCAAACTGGCGTGGGGGATGACTTCATTGTTGAGTAGTCTCACCTTGCCTGCTATCCTGTCGCTCCCCTCCACCAAATTGTGGTCTCAATGATTCCTGAAAGGAACAAGGAGAGCAAGGATCATGAACCTGAAATCTCTCAGGTGTCTTAATTTTAGAGCGGTCACACAAATCATATCTACACTCAGAAGTATCAGGTGTCTGTGAACCTGCATGCAAATCCTGCTTTTGTTGTTGCTGTCGCTGATTTTTATTCCAAGCCTTTTTAGGAAAGACTGGACGCCCCTCCTTTTCAGGCGGGGGCTTAATCTGCGTTTGAGTAAAAGGTCTAATTCCCAGATTATTGCGCCCCAAGGATTTATATACATTCTCAATAATCTTTGGAAACTCACGTTGTTTATTCACGTCAGCTACTGCCTCTAGGCGCTGACTCACCTTCAAGCTAACTGCTCCCCCCTGGACGTTTGCAATAATCATGTCAGAGACAGTAGGGAACACACCTACAAATCTCATCCCCAACTCCAGGGCAGCCACCGCCCGGTATTCCTCTTGAACCTTCTTTAAAAAAAAATGGGAGGGTGTGACAAACACAGCGAATAAACCACTGCAAACACCTTCCCCCAAGTGGTGCAATGAGCCAAATTGGTAATAAGGCCTTTTGGATCCTTTGTTTATCAACAGGAGAAGTATGTGGAAAAACAGCTTTGAGGAGCTGAAATTTTTCAGCCAATCAGAAAGGAAAACCATCCCTATTCTGAGGACATTTCCCTATCACAGAATTGATCATGATAGGACTAATAACCACAACACCATGCCCTGGCGGCTGAGCGGCACCAGCCGGCGCTGCTGGTATATTATGAGACATATATTATATGACACTTCTTTGAATATGAATTAAAGATGTGTGTGAATATGCGTAGCTTTGCAGGTGTAACACCAAAATAATTCGGATGAGGTGTTAATCCCACCAAAACAGGCCATGTGGCCCAGCTGACCGATAAAGGACCGAGACGGACCACTGAAAAAGGGTGAGGAAGGGCGCCATGAAACCATATGGTATGCTCCCAAGCTGACAACGGAACTTCAAGTAAACGATACGGACGGTAAATTTGTGGAACCGCACCACGTTCATATTCATGAAAGAAATGATCGTTTCAACATCTGGAAACTTAACCCAGGAGTAAGAAAAAACTTGAAGTGGAAAGCAGCATCCGCCTCTATGACAAATATAAAAACTGCCCCTGCAACCGGAACTCCTTGCTGGGTCAAATGCGCAGTAACAACTGCACGGTTAGGCACTGCAATGTTAATTGCCATTATAGACACCGTAAGGAAAATGGTAGCGCAATACTGGGTCAGGAACAAACAAAATCTTTTAGAATTCAAGCTTGAAAAACCTATAACATCTCAACTATAGAAGGTAAACTTCCTGGCACCACAGATGTCTCCGAAACTGGTGAGAGGGTATTGTGAACAAGCACAAGCGCTACTCAGGGGTCATGCAAATAAGTACCAGACCAATCGTTGGTGGCGCCATGCTGCAGGGATTCTGCACATACACAGAACTATGCGCAGGATTATGGGACCTCGGTGTATAGAGACTGTGCCTTCCTACCGCCTTAGTTCTCACAAGCCCTGGACTGACTAGCTATGGTGTCTCACTCGTTCTCCCATACACTCATGGAGAAGAAAATGATTAGACACCCCAGAACACAACACTCCCGTATCCCTCAGGAATTGCTGTAACAAGACACTCCTTCTTGCTCACACTCTGGTACCTGTCCACAATAAGATCTGACCAAGACACGAATATAGTTTGAAATATGTATTTTAACTTTCATGCTCTAACATGCAGTACACGTGCCACAACAAGCAAACAAATGTATAAAAAGAATATGGCTAGCATTGCAGCTAGGCCATACATCATAAAGGGAGATGTCATCATATAAAGACAATGGAGAAAGGACTATAATGCCTAACCTCCCTCCCCTTGGTAAGAAGAAGTATTATTATATAATAGAAGATCTCTAGGCCTTTTCAGCAGACCCTATACCTTAGAACATAGATGGTATTTCTACACCGTAGGTGCGTGTTGCTCTTCTCCCTGGAAATGTCCCTCTCCAAGTGTGTGTCACCTAAACATGTATCCCCGTAATATCAAAGTACGATCTTCCAGTAGCAGCTGTGTTAGTGTGCTTTGTCTAGGTGCTAGGGCCTGACTAGAACAGTATAACAAGGGTCATTGTTTATCGACCTTGCTCACAATGTTCAGACTAAACTCCAGGAACAGGCAGAGAACGAACACAGCAAACAGTTCTCATGTGAAGGGCATAAACAGTCTTGAAAAATAAAGCATTTGTAGTAACGTGCTCACAAGCTGCATAATGGCTGCATGCTCATGCTAATTTAGCAATGTTGACAATGTACCCATCGGCCACGTGACAATATTTTAAATAGGACCCAAGGTAGAAACGTAAAGATAAAAATGTTGTTTTTAAGTCTTGGTGTTATGCAAATGGCCTACATTACCCACAAATATTGTTTTGAACACCATGAAAACCTAAACTATAATAGTTTCTCCATTTTTCTTTGGAAATACTTTCAGCATTTCAAAATAACATTTTATCAAAACTTCGTTTTTACAAGCTTTAAAACTAGTGTTTAATCTACATATATTTATAAAAGTACTGTACAAATAACTAACCAGGAGCATCAGATACAGGGACTGAAGGGTCTATATGCAATACTGCAGATGTGGCTTGAAGCTGGAATGTTGACTCTATTAACACTTTTATAGGGGTACATTTTGGCCCTATGCTTGGGCCTCCATGTATAGCCGCAGCCTCTTTCCTTCAGGATGCTACCTTCTCCTTGGTGTGGGTACACAGGTCATATCAGCCCTTCCTGATCTCTTCCACCAACGTCTTTGTGACTTTAATGCGTTGTTGGATGCTTGTCCACTTTCTTTTACTTGTCCCTGAAACTGATAGGGGTGTTTGTCCAAAAAGCTGTCATGTTCAGAGACACACTCTTTAACTATTGTTTCCACCTGGATTCTGACAAACTTGGAATCAGAGCCACAGTCTATTTTGCTGACTGTGCTTCCATCTGATAAATAGGCCTTGATTATGAGTTGGGTGGTAGAAAAAAACTAATTTACACAATCAGTAAATGCCAATTCCGCGGGTTCAGTACAAAACACATGTTAAATAACACCGCAATTTTGCCTTTTATTCGCTGATCAGAGTTAATACAAGATCTGTATAATGGTTCCCTCTTTCTGGTTCCAGAATTCTTCGTCTTGTTCACTCTTTTTCCTTTTGTCCCTTGGCTCCTTCCTCCAGGTCGGGGGAACCCTAGGATACTCGGGAGAAGAAGACAGAAGGATGGTCAGTACCGTAGCTGATTTATTTAGGTCTATAACAGCACCCTTCACCACACTTAACAGGTGTCTCAAGTGAACTTCACACACTCAGGAAGGAGGAGTGGTGGGTAGTGTTAAAATGGGGAGTTTGGTCTTGTCAGGGGGTGGTGGTTCTCCTCACTGACACATTGGAAAAGTAGGCAGCAAATATAGCAGTAGACAACTCCCCCACACAGTGCCAGACAAGGTCATACAAAACAAAATATAAGAGAACAAACAAAAAAAACTCCTTCTAAAGTTTCCTGACGGGCTTTCTAGGACCCTGCTCTCTCTTTCTGGGATTTGAGGGTGTGACTGAACCCAACAAGAGAGGCAGATTAGGTCAGATATTTATTTACTATGCATGGTGGTGCTTTCGCTTAAATAACACGCCTGTTTCTGTTCAGGCGTGTCTTGTACTCTGGCGCGTAAGTCTACTAGACGTCTCCTCCCTCCCCTCCCATAGTCTTCCTTCCTTGCCCTGCTCCCTCTTCCCCCAACGGTGCTTCCCCAAGCCCCCGCAGGTGTATCTGCCACCCCGCTCCCTTCCTTCCCGCTTTTTATTGCTAAGTGTCCCTGGTCACTCACTGCCCATGCCGCAACTTTCCGGATTTGCTGTCGTACTCCTCTTGGGGTTGACCCACCAGTCCTTGCTCAACTCCTCAATCAACTCTTCTTCTGTCTTGGGATCCCCTTACCGTTCAGCTCCTCCGTTCATCAGTGTCTCACAAAGGCCTCTTACTCGGCGTCCTCTGGTGCTCCTTGGTCCCACCTCTTGACCTACATATCCATTAAAATACGAGAGTACATACTCTTCAATGGTGTACCATTGAAGAGTATGTATTCTCGTATTTGAATGGATATTCATGAATTTTTGAATACCTTAGTGAATTAACTTCAAAAGTAATTCCCTCTTTGGGCTGTCCATAGAGGCACGTCAGGACCAATTGTTGTTCGTACTACATTACACCCAGGTCCTCTTGACATTTTCTGGGTTACACCATTAGTTTGTAATGGTTCCTTCTCCACTACAGCATACATTTTTTCTCGGAGAAACAGCTTCCGACTAATATATATTATGGCTTTTTCTTGATCTTGACCAACAAACCCACAGTTGCCAAGAACAGCTTCCACGACGGAATGAAGGCTGTCGCCACCTGGATGAAGTAGAGCTGCCTCAAGAAGACCTAATCATGGGGTCCAACCCCTCAGCCTGGGAGGGCTCCTGGTGGCCCCCAACACTTGGAACACCCACACACACCCACAAACCACGCACAAAACCTCTGCATCATCCTGGTCTCCTCGCTCACCAAGAACTGCCAGATCAACGCAGTCTCATCATCCTGCTTCCACACGCTACGCATGTTCTAAAAGATCTTCAAATGGATCCCCACCGAGTCCAGAAATACGTCACCCCTGCACTTGTCAGTAGTAGACTTGACTACAGCAATGCACTCTATGCCGGCAACACCCAGAAACTCATCAAGAAACCTCAGAACATCCAGAACACACCTCCGCCAGACTCATCCCCAACCAGAACACCTCCGCCAGACTCATCCCCAAAGTACCCCACCACAGCCACATCACCAGCCACCTGAAAGACCTCCACTGGCTCCCAGTCAACAGAAGAATAACCTTCACGTTCGTCACACATGCCTACAAAGCCCTACATGATGCAGGACCTGCATACCTCAACCACCGCCTCACATTCCACGCACCCACCAGAGACCTACGCATCACCCAACTGGCCCTGGCCACTGTCCACATATCCACACGACTACAGCCATAGGAAGAGTCTTCTCATACCTCACAGCAAAGACCCGGTACACCCTACCTTTCCACCTCAGGCAATCACCATCCCTGCCTCAGTTCAAGAAGGACCTCGAGACCTGGCTCTTCGAATTAACCACAGCGCCTTCCATGGACCAGCAGAGCCTCCACTCCATCAGCGCCTGGAGACCCTTTCAGGTGAGTAGTCGTGCTTGACAAGCCACCTGATTGATTGATTCTTCTGTTATGATGACTGCTGGTAGCCTGTGTGGCCTAACGAGGGCTCAAAAAATCTACTTGCCCACTCGCTTTTGTGTGCCAGACTTAATCAGGACAAGCTATTTTTAGGGCCTACTCATTATTTCTGGTGAACTGAAAATCCTCTATCTTCAGTCAAAGAGAGAAAAGTAAATGTAGAAAGACAAACTGACTTTTGACCTTTGCAGCCCTTGAAAAATCTACATACCCATTCACGATGTTGAGTCAGATTTTATCAGGTTGATCTATTTTTAGAACCTACTAGTCCATTCTGGTGAGTGAACTTAAGCTGGAAAGGAACAGGTGTTCTGTTAGTTCAGAAAAAGAATAAGCAATAAAGATCCCATTAAATCTTGTTTTTATCTTGACATATTTGCAGTCTCTTAAAGGAAAGAGGGTTAAATGCCAGTTTGTCTTTTTACTAATTGCTGTTTGGAAAATTGAGTTTATTTAACTTTCTCTTATTGCATCTAGGGGTTTTTGTCAAGTGAGCTCTCTGAAGACATCGTTTCTTTTCTAACACTTAGGGGTCGATTACGATGCCGTCCGGAAAGTCTCTGAATGGGATTTGGATTTGGCGAATCTAATTCGAAACCTATGTTTCCGACCAAATCTGACACTTTTCCGGACGACAAATTACGAAGCAAAGAAACCGTTTGGGCTGTCTGAGTCGGTTCCGAATGGTATTCGGACACCCTGAGTCATTTGGAGTCGATTCGTACAGCTCTATGGACACAGTTTCCAAATGAGCGAATATGATGACCGATTTGGACAGCCTTTCCGACTCAGTTTGCCTGACACAAAAAGGCTGTCGGAATCTGACTTTGGGGGCCCATAGCAGGCCCCCCTTCACCCTGAGGTCTCCGGTTGGGGTCTGTGGGGGTACCCAAGGGACCCCCCTGTTAAACCATGCACAGTGTGTGGCAAGCACCATGGGGTGCCCGTCACAGGGGGCTTGGTTTTCCCCAACCACCCGTTTTTGAATAGGAGCCTTTGTTCTCGTTCTGAACAAACTCTCCCATTGAAGTCAATCCGAGTCCTACCGAACAATGTTCGGAGGCATCGTTATCGATCAGTCAGACTTGCAGAACCGGAGTCGGTCGAAAACAATTCCGAAACTGATTCGGTCTGAAGAGTTTCCGAACGACATTGTAATCCGCCCCATAATATTTAAAGTAAGCCGGTAAGTGGATAGTACACATATTAAAAAATATATTAGGAATTATGAAAGCACATTTTTTTGTAAATGAGAAGTGTGATGCAAATATGCAAATAAAGATTTAAATAGGAGCAAAACAATTCAGAACACTTTACTTGGTGATGTGAAAATGACACATATTTGCAAAAATTGGATTTCCAAACATTGTTGGTACACTATATCATTTTATCAGGGATACTATGTCAGTAGGAAATGTGGCCACCTCAATATAAAATCTGCTGATTGCAAATGGCAGTGTGCTACCACTTCATGCTTTAGTTATGCATTTATTGAAAGTTATTGTTTTAAAAAATTATTTGAGGAACATGCCTGCCCCCGCCTTGATGACAATGCTGTTAAAGTACTAAGAAGCAACTCAGCGTTGTGTGTGTCCTATATGTGGCTAGATTTGTGTTATATATGGTGCCGATGTTTGTTCTAATAAATCAAACAAAAAAGATTTTTATATACAGCAGACATGCTGAATTCCCATATTTGAAGGTGCTCTCATAAGTGATGATGAAAAAAATGGTGGCTCAGTGATTTAAAATATTTGCCCAGGATCACATCATTTGAAACCAGTTTATGGGTCAAGAGTATTCCAACTAGGTTGAGTAGATTATTTAAGTCACTAGACCGGCATGTCTAGTAACAATTTTTTGATTTTTTGAGGCCTGCTCTGTCTCTGAAAGCTGAAGAATTGTGACAAAATAACAAGATTTAAAGGCATCTTCATTGCTTACAAAGAGCATGAGCACTGAAGATGCCTTTTAATCATGTTGTCTTGTCACCTTTGCTCGGCTTTCAGAGACAGAGGTCAAAAGTTTGTTTGTCTTCCTACATTTACTTTTCTTTCTGTGACGGAAGTTAGAGGATTTTGTAAAGTGAAATGTGTGGCAGTAGCATTGAGACCAGTTCACGGGTCAAGTGTATTACAGTTAGGTCGAGTAGATTTTTCAAGTTACTAGACCTGGAGGTCTAGTAACATTTTAAAGATTTTTCTAGCCGTGATAACTACTTCTTTCAAGAAGGTAATCATCAGGGGATAGGCTATGGACATTTTGGAAAGAGGACCGAAGTGAACACTTTTGTAAGGTAATCTAAGATGACCAAAAGTACTGTTGTGCATTCTGAGAGAGGTACGTCAGTAATACAGTACATCATAATTTAGGACTAAGTCACGGTTAATGGCTGAAATAGTAGCTGTGGTTCCTTTCTTCAAGCTTTAACTTGGGCACATACTGCACACCGTTGTCCAAATTGCTCAGTGTCTCTTCCCATCTGAGGACTGCCAACATGGACATGTTATCAAATCTCTCATAGTTCTTATTCTTAGAAGCCCTGAAAATGAAATGAAATGAAAATGTATTTATAGAGTGCATGGCTGCCCTAGAGCGTCCCAGCGCTAAAATGAAACACAAAACCACAGCCGTGTGCACCGGAAAATTAGGTGTCAAGAGGGAAGAGGTGGGTTTTCAAGGCCTTGCGGAATTTCCCTAGGCTGGGCTCCTTGCGGAGCTCAACAGGAAGGGCATTCCACAACTGCCCAGCGTTTATGGAGAACCGCCGGCCGCCGGACCTTGCTTTCTTCGCTCTAGGAATTGCCACCAGATTACTGTGATCAGAGCGAAGGGAGCGTGGCGGCTTGTAAGGGCGGATCAGCTCCTTCAAGATGGGAGGGCCCGAGCCCTGAAGTGATCTGAACACTATGCACAGGGATTTAAACTTCACTCTTGCCCGAATCGGCAACCAGTGAAGGGCCTTAAGGGCGGGTTTGGCCGAAGCTCTTTTTGGAGTTCCGGTGAGTAACCTAGCGGCCGCATTCTGCGCTCTCTGTAACCCTGTTACAGCAGAATCATGTCCCCCATTTCAGATTCTGGTGTCTGAGTTCTTTTCGAGAAAAAATACTTGCTGATCGTGCCCAGTCTTTTCTACACTGGGGATATCAAGTAATCCATTTTAAAAAAGTTCAGTACATTTTCTGAAAAACCTGTTGATAACACTGTTGTGATTCAATTTGCAGTGGTAACCTAGATGGAGGATTGTTAACCCATCTACATCCTCAAATAATCTTTATTTTGGACCACAAAAGCAAAAATAAAAAATACAGTACATTTCATTCAATTCACTTTTTCTTTCTAAAAGATAAAAACTATCATTGCTTTGAATAAGGGGCAGAGTAACTCAACAAGTATGTGTGCATTGCATTGGTATTACATGAAACACTCTACTATCCAGAATGCTACCCTCCAAGGTCCTAAAATTGCCGTATGAGTATAAAATCTAATAAAGTGTGAGTGCAATACATGAGCAGTACTAAAGCCCTAGCAATTTTCCAGAAACCAGTGTTCATATTACTAACATCACAGCCGTCACGTGATCACATTAAAAAGGATATGTAGATAAGAATGTACAAAAAACGAAGTATACAACATAGTTTAATTAAGAGATGCTAATTTAAAAGTCATAAAATACTTTCATACTTGTTAAAAATGTACCAGGCCCAGTTAATTGGATATTATAGAATGGTCAGGCAGAACCTATAGGCTCGTCTTCAGGACAGCTCTATGTACACACCACATAGAAAACAAAAAACGTAATATTGAAAACACAATGTGCATGTGGGTTTCATATTTCAGTATCTTAAAAACCTCAGTGCAGTGCTTACATCCCAGATTTATTCAAAACTGTAATAGCCATTGGTGCCTTGCCTTCTTGTACCCTTGGCAGAAAAATATATGATATTCCGTCTCTGATGCATTGCTGCAAGCCGGACAACACAAACTGGATGGACCCGCCCATTTGTTTGTAAAAACACGCAACGGGAGTACCCCATGCCTAAACTGCAGATATAAATACTTGGCAAGGGCCAGCTGGATATCATCCAGGGCAGGCTCTAGTCTGTACTGATCTTTTATTTCCAGAAACGCTGTAGTCAGTGGGCCAAACATAGAGCTCCCCGTAACCGGGCCTGTTTATGCTCCCTGTAGCTCTCTACCAGGTCCTTCCTAGATGTTATTGAATAGGTACCTTCTGCATTATCCCACAAATTGCCCCTTCCTATGGCCACAAAAGTGTTCTTGATGGAAGCCAACCATGGTAATTTGCTCGCACCATGTAAGCTCAACACCTTACTCAGCTCTTCCCAGTATGCCACCAATTCTGGGGCACTCCACAGTTGTCGCCAGAATAGAAGAGGTCTAAGAGTGGTTTCATCTTCAATTGGTCTAATCCCAAGGTCCATGCGAAGAGGTGTAAGCAGGGAGCTTGAGGGAAGGCCCACTAGTTGCCTGCCAAAGGAATTCTCAATTTTTGCTATGGAGCCAGATGGACGGTGACCCCAAATTTCAGCTCCATACAGGGCAGCACCCCTTGCTTGATCCTTATAAATTTCCCCCACCGGACCAACAGACTTATGGATATAACTCCTGTATACCTTTGCCAGTCCCCCTGTTGTCTGGGCCAGCTTTAAGCTTGCTTTCCCAATTTGAGCACTCCAGTCCAGTTTTTCTGTGATCGTGATTCTAAGATATTCAATAACGATCTAAATGAGGATTTGGCCAGGTGCTATTACCTGCATTGAATACCAACTATTTGGTTTTCTGCAAATTAATCTTCAGCCCCCTATTTTTACAAAAAACATAAAAGTTGTCTAGGGCCCTCTGGATTCCGATGGGCGACTTCGAGAGCAAGAGGGTGTCGTCTGCAAAATCATGGCAGGTACTTTACGGCTCGCCAGCTTGGGGGCATCAATATCCTTCTCTGCAATTAAAGCCTCAACTAGGCCATTATTGAAAAGGCAGAAAAGGGCCAAGGCCAAGACGCAGCCTTGGCGTACACCTCTGTCTACAGTTCTGGGGACGGTAAGTTCACAATTTTTGCCATACCTGATTTGGGCAAAATTGCCTTCATGCAGTCGTTTCAGCTAATGGCAAAGATAGGCTGGGGCCCCTAAGTCCTACAAAATAGGCCACACTTTGTCCCTTGGCACCAGGTCAAATGTGGATTTTAAGTCCACAAATATCATGTAGAGACTGCCACCCTCAATGGACACTGTTTTCCAATGTAAAAGTTGTCACCTAAAAATGTGCTATGACTATGATCATGGGAGGGAAGAGGAATTCACGTCCATTCAGTTCCCCTGAATAGGTACCGAAATAATCACAAAAGGGAATGGACACTTGTATCTACAATACCCAATGGTTATTCATTGACAGCCCTCATAGACGCTATGATTTTATTGTTGCGGTGTATCTTTTATCCGCCCCTTCTCTAGCGTCATGGCATAGTCATCGGGGTGTCAAGTAACGTGCTATATGCCTGCCTCACCCGAGGCAACCTCTGGTAGGTGTAGAAGTGTCCAGAAACAGTAGGGACTGATCCAGAGGGATAATGTGCAGTGCCAAAAAAGTAGGTATAAAAACAGTGTTACACCAAAAACCAAAAATTTATTAAACGAAGGTGCACACTGTGAATTAAAAAGGGGAATAGTGGTATATTTGGTAATCGAGTTACAGGATTACCATATAACTCTATCAATAGGTCAACATGTTTCAGCTCTATTGGGCCCGCAAGGGTCTGTAGAGCTTTCGTCAGGACAAAGTAAAACTAGATACTCACACAATTTGTGTAGTGTTCAATGGGGGGTATGAGTTTCTCATACTGAGATTCCTGTATTGTGGAAACAAAATACGATTAACATTTAAATTCAAGATGTCACATTAATTAACAGCATATAGTGTACATACAGATCGTCTCTGTAGTTAAATCAAGAAGTGAATGAATTTATTCACATACAATCATTTCTATACTATGTGCACCACACTGAGCGCACTGAAATGAGACCAGAGCTAAAAAGGAGAACTGGGAAGTAGGTCGGTTCACTGTATATTTGGGTAAGCTGGGGCACCAAATAGACAATAGGGTATTATTGCAAAGCAGTCTTATCGTGAGTAGAATAAAAAGCCGGTAGTGACAGCATCAAGTGGGGTATTCTGCAGTATCACGGGCATTGACTGATCTGCAAAGGGTTAATAAGTCCGCATGGGAGCAATTGCTGTTGGTGTAAGTACGGACGTTAATATTCAAGCATGAGGATTACAAAGATTACAAACGGGTTCAGATAGAACAAGTTCTGCTGTAAGGTAGCGGCAGTGCAAGTAATCATAAATGCATTATCGTGTGTGCATAAGGGATAATAACCCGGTAGTAACAGCGTGGAATCAAATGTGTCATCATGCACACGTATATGCTAATCTGCATTGGGTTAATAAGTCCGCATAACGGCAGTTGCTACTGATGATAAAGGGGACAATGGCAATTACACTCTCAGTCTAAAAATTACAAAAGCGTTTACAAATAGCAAGTTTTACGGCGCAAATTAAAGGCAATGCGATATTACCTGTACCTTATTTGCTAGTTAATCTCTCCGCATCAGGCGGCCAAGAGAGTCGCAATACACGTGGCGTTTGCTGGAATGGTAAAAGCAAACATAACCGCTGGGTGATAAAGCTGTGTTTAAACAAACCGCAGATAACCAATACAAACGCGGAAAACAAGCAAGACCCCATTCTTACCCTCGTGTACCCACGCAATTCCTGCTAGTGCTGACTCTGCCCCTGGGAAGTGGGAGGGTCCATCTTCTTCCGCTTTTAAGGGAATAAAAAGCAATGAGGGGTTCGTGCTCACGCACGGTGTGCTACCAAGGTTGCAAGTTTAAAGGGGCAGCGGGGCACTGTTTAGTGTCAGTGTAAAGCCCTCATTATTATTGTGAGTGGTCACAGTGTTGAGTATCTGCACAAGAGATATTAGAAATATTAACATTTTCCAGTACACATAACATGGAGGCATGACAGAATGGTACATGTCCCAATGCAATCTAATGAAATCTTACTTCTATGCAAGTTCTGTCAACCGGGACAAAAGTGAAATCAGACTTTTTGGGAATTATCAACGGGTATATATATATTGGGAAGATGTTTCATGGTATGTTTGTAAAATGCCAGGTAATGTTAGTAAAACTGGTGCCATGGAATGTTATCATTCATCCCTAGTATATGGGTCTTAAGTCGGTTTACCCATCTTTGTTCCTTTTCAAAGAGGATCTGTTCAGCGTTATTGTTCTATCGTGTAGCATCTCCAAGATTGTCCATCTCAGGTCATCACATGAGTGGCCTGCCTCCACGAAATGTGTGCAAAGTTTGGTTGTACTCTTCTTTAGTCTCACATTGCTCCTGTGTTCTCCTATGCGTAACTTGATCTTACGACAGGTCATGCCTACGTATTTCTGCTGGCAGGGACATGTTATAAGGTACACCACATGGGTGGAGTTGCAATTCGTATGTTGCCTTTTTGTCCAGACCAAGTCTTCCGTAAGTTGTAGAGTTTTAGTTGTGTTAGGGAATTTGCAGACTCCACAGGTGCCACATGGGAAGTGACCAGTTACTGGGACCATATTGATGTTTCTTATGGTAGTTGTAGTGGGTCTTTTTTTTGGGAGAGTATGAACTGACACATCTTTTAAATTCTTGGTCCTCCTGTTTGCGAATCTTGGCTTCTGCCAATTGAAAGTCCCTGAGGTGATTAATTGCCAATTTTTCCGTATTAGTTTCTGTACTTGATAGGTAGCAGGGCAAAAAGTGGTGACACATGTAACAAGATCTTTTATCGGTTCGTTTTGGTAGGTCTGTAGTAAGCACTCCCTCGGCTGATTCTTAGCTCTTTTTTTGCACTTGGAGATTGTCTGGGGAGTGTAATTCCTTGCTCGTAGTTTTTCACTCAAAATTGTAGCTTGTTGTCTATAGTCACTTTCTTTGCTACAGTTGTGTTTGCGTCGGAGAAATTGGCTGTAAGGAAGATTGTCTCTGAGTGGTCGAGGTGAAAGCTAGAATATGATAAGAGACTGTTCTTGGCTGTTGACTTGGTATAAGTCTTAGTCTCTAACTTCCCATTTTCAGAAAAAATTGTCAGATCCAAAAAATCAATTTTCTCCTTGTTGGCAGTAAAAGTGAACTTGAGCCAGCGGTCTCTACCATTTAGCCAGTCCATGAATGTTGTCAAATTTTTGTTTGTGTCCCAGATTAACAGAATATCATCGATGTAATGTTTCCAGTATAAAATACTGGAAACGTAGGGGTTATCATTGTTTAGAACGAATTTCTGTTCAAATTGACTTACATACAGTCCAGCTACCGAGGGCGCGAAAGCGCTGCCCATGGAAGTACCATGGCACTGTAAAAAGAGTTGACCATTGTATTCAAAGTAATTCTCTTTCAGCGCCAAGCGACAGCACTCTAGAATGAAATGGCGAGGAGTTTGGTGTGGCCATTCTACAAGGAACAGTAAGTCTTCGAGCATTTGCAAGGTGTCATCTTGTGGCAAGCTCGTGTACAACGATTCGACATCCAATCCTACTAGGATCATGGTCTTGGGGTCGAATTCTTTATCGACGATCTGAATCAAAAGGTCACAAGTGTCCTTAAGATAAGTCGGAGTTTTTTGTACTAACGGTTTGAGGTACTCATCAGCAAACTTTGAGAGAGGTTCCAAGAGCGAACCAATACCCGAAACTATCGGGCGTCCCGGTGGGGGGGACTTGTTCTTGTGGGTTTTGGGTAATGAATAGAAAAAAGGAACTTTAGGTACTCTAGGTGTCAGAAAATCTGCTTCCCTTTTGGAGATCCATCCATTCACTTCCGCCTCGTGGATCATTATTGCAATGGTATTGGTAAGTCTTTCAGTTGGATCAGAGTCAAGTTTCTTGTAGAAATTCTCATCGGACAATAGTGCGAGGCATTGCTGGTTATAACCTTCTTTTGTGAGGATACCAACACCACCACTCTTATCTGCAGGCTTTATGATTATATTGTCATTATCTCTCAGTTCTTCCAGAGCTCGTCTCTCTTTGTTGTTGAGATTTTGGAACGTTTTCTTTTTATTATCCAAGTTGTCAATTCCTTTTAGGATCGCCTGTTCAAATGTTAATATCTCAATGGGTACTGCATTGGTTGGTGGTGAGAATTTGGATTTTCTTCTCAGTGTTGTATCACCATCATTTCTTTGGATGGGAGATCCATCAAAAAAGGCTTTCAATTTTAGCGTTCTGCAGAACTCAGAGAGTTCGCAATTAAGTTTAAAAGGATCAAGGGGTGGTGTGGGGACAAACCCAAGACCTTTGTTCAGGATGCTCGTCTGTTCTTTAGTTAGAACGATATTGGTCAGATTCACAACGATATCGGTCAGATTCACAATTAACTAATTGTGATCTGACCGATATCGTTCTAACTAAAGAACAGACGAGCATCCTGAACAAAGGTCTTGGGTTTGTCCCCACACCACCCCTTGATCCTTTTAAACTTAAGTGCGAACTGTCTGAGTTCTGCAGAACGCTAAAATTGAAAGCCTTTTTTGATGGATCTCCCATCCAAAGAAATGATGGTGATACAACACTGAGAAGAAAATCCAAATTCTCACCACCAACCAATGCAGTACCCATTGAGATAATAACATTTGAACAGGCGATCCTAAAAGGAATTTACAACTTGGATAATAAAAAGAAAACGTTCCAAAATCTCAACAACAAAGAGAGACGCGCTCTGGAAGAACTGAGAGATAATGACAATATAATCATAAAGCCTGCAGATAAGAGTGGTGGTGTTGTTATCCTCACAAAAGAAGGTTATAACCAGCAATGCCTCGCACTATTGTCCGATGAGAATTTCTACAAGAAACTTGACTCTGATCCAACTGAAAGACTTACCAATACCATTGCAATAATGATCCACGAGGCGGAAGTGAATGGATGGATCTCCAAAAGGGAAGCAGATTTTCTGACACCTAGAGTACCTAAAGTTCCTTTTTTCTACTCATTACCCAAAACCCACAAGAACAAGTCCCCCCCACCGGGACGCCCGATAGTTTCGGGTATTGGTTCGCTCTTGGAACCTCTCTCAAAGTTTGCTGATGAGTACCTCAAACCGTTAGTACAAAAAACTCCGACTTATCTTAAGGACACTTGTGACCTTTTGATTCAGATCGTCGATAAAGAATTCGACCCCAAGACCATGATCCTGGTAGGATTGGATGTCGAATCGTTGTACACGAGCTTGCCACAAGATGACACCTTGCAAATGCTCGAAGACTTACTGTTCCTTGTAGAATGGCCACACCAAACTCCTCGCCATTTCATTCTAGAGTGCTGTCGCTTGGCGCTGAAAGAGAATTACTTTGAATACAATGGTCAACTCTTTTTACAGTGCCATGGTACTTCCATGGGCAGCGCTTTCGCGCCCTCGGTAGCTGGACTGTATGTAAGTCAATTTGAACAGAAATTCGTTCTAAACAATGATAACCCCTACGTTTCCAGTATTTTATACTGGAAACGTTACATCGATGATATTCTGTTAATCTGGAACACAAACAAAAATTTGACAACATTCATGGACTGGCTAAATGGTAGAGACCGCTGGCTCAAGTTCACTTTCACTGCCAACAAGGAGAAAATTGATTTTTTGGATCTGACAATTTTTTGTGAAAATGGGAAGTTAGAGACTAAGACTTATACCAAGCCAACAGCCAAGAACAGTCTCTTATCATATTCTAGCTTTCACCCCCGACCACTCAGAGACAATCTTCCTTACAGCCAATTTCTCCGACACAAACGCAACTGTAGCAACCACCGTAAGAAACATCAATATGGTCCCAGTAACTGGTCACTTCCCATGTGGCACCTGTGGAGTCTGCAAATTCACTAACACAACTAAAACTCTACAACTTACGGAAGACTTGGTCTGGACAAAAAGGCAACATAGGAATTGCAACTCCACCCATGTGGTGTACCTTATAACATGTCCCTGCCAGCAGAAATACGTAGGCATGACCTGTCGTAAGATCAAGTTACGCATAGGAGAACACAGGAGCAATGTGAGACTAAAGAAGAGTACAACCAAACTTTGCACACATTTCGTGGAGGCAGGCCACTCATGTGATGACCTGAGATGGACAATCTTGGAGATGCTACACGATAAGAACAATAACGCTGAACAGATCCTCTTTGAAAAGGAACAAAGATGGGTAAACCGACTTAAGACCCATATACTAGGGATGAATGATAACATTCCATGGCACCAGTTTTACTAACATTACCTGGAATTTTACAAACATACCATGAAACATCTTCCCAATATATATGTACCCGATGATAATTCCCAAAAAGTCTGATTTCACTTTTGTCCCGGTTGACAGAACTTGCATAGAAGTGAGATTTCATTAGATTGCATTGGGAAATGTACCATTCTGTCATGCCTCCGTGTTATGTGTACTGGAAAATGTTAATATTTCTAATATCTCTTGTGCAGATACTCAACACTGTGACCACTCACAATAATAATGAGGGTTTTACACTGACACTAAACAGTGCCCCACTGCCCCTTTAAACTTGCAACCTTGGTAGCACACCGTGCGTGAGCACGAACCCCTCATTGCTTTTTATTCCCTTAAAAGCGGAAGAAGATGGACCCTCCCACTTCCCAGGGGCAGAGTCAGCACTAGCAGGAATTGCGTGGGTACACGAGGGTAAGAATGGCGTCTTGCTGGTTTTCCGCGTTTGTATTGGTTATCTGCGGTTTGTTTAAACACAGCTTTATCACCCAGCGGTTATGTTTGCTTTTACCATTCCAGCAAACGCCACGTGTATTGCGACTCTCTTGGCCGCCTGATGCGGAGAGATTAACCAGCAACTAAGGTACTGGTAATATCGCATTGCCTTTAATTTGCGCCGTAAAACTTGCTATTTGTAAACGCTTTTGTAAGTTTTAGACTGAGAGTGTAATTGCCATTGTCCCCTTTAACATCAGTAGCAACTGCCGTTATGCAGACTTATTAACCCAATGCAGATTAGCATATACGCCTGCATGATGACACATTTGATTCCACGCTGTTACTACCGGGTTATTAACCCTTATGCACACACGATAATGCATTTATGATTACTTGCACTGCCACTACCTTACTGCAGAACTTGTTCTATCTGAACCCGTTTGTAATCTTTGTAATCCTCATGCCTGAATATTAACGTCCGTACTTACACCAACAGCAATTGCTCCCATGCGGAATTATTAACCCTTTGCAGATCAGTCAATGCCCGTGATACTGCAGAATACCCCACTTGATGCTGTCACTACCGGCTATTTATTCTACTCACGATAAGACTGCTTTGCAATAATACCCTATTGTCTATTTGGTGCCCCAGCTTACCCAAATATACAGTGAACCGACCTACTTCCCAGTTCTCCTCTTTTTAGCTCTGGTCTCATTTTAGTGCGCTCAGTGTGGTGCACATAGTATAGAAATGATTGTATGTGAATAAATTCATTCACTTCTTGATTTAACTACAGAGACGATCTGTATGTACACTATATGCTGTTAATTAATGTGACATCTTGAATTTAAATGTTAATCGTATTTTGTTTCCACAATACAGGAATCTCAGTATGAGAAACTCATACCCCCCATTAAACACTACACAAATTGTGTGAGTATCAAGTTTTACTTTGTCCTGACGAAAGCTCTACAGACCCTTGCGGGCCCAATAGAGCTGAAACATGTTCACCTATTGATAGAGTTATATGGTAATCCTGTAACTCGATTACCAAATATACCACTATTCCCCTTTTTAATTCACAGTGTGCACCTTTGTTTAATACATTTTTGGTTTTTGGTGTAACACTGTTTTTATACCTACTTTTTTGGCACTGCACATTATCCCTCTGGATCAGTCCCCACTGTTTCTGGACACTTCTACACCTACCAGAGGTTGCCTCGGGTGAGGCAGGCATATAGCACGTTACTTGACACCCCGATGACTATGCCATGACGCTAGAGAAGGGGCGGATAAAAGATACACCGCAACAATAAAATCATAGCGTCTATGAGGGCTGTCAATGAATAACCATTGGTTATTGTAGACCTAAAAATGTGGTCTGTTGTGGAAATCTTCGCTCTGAACCCTCTTGGAGAGGACTAAGGACATTGTACTCCATCCAGATCTGGAGTCGTCCCAACCGTATGCGGGCAAATGCTTTTTGGCTAAAGTCAATAAGGCTAATAGGTTGATAATTAACAGGAAGGAGTGGTGATCCCTTTTTATAATTTCCACCCCACCCAGGTGGTGGGGATCGACATTCCCTGCAGAATAGCATTAAACAAGGTCCCCAGGTAGGGGGTCCAAATAGAAGGTTTGCTACGGAAGAGGACCCCAGAGATGTTATCTAACCCTGGAGCCTTAGATGGTGCTACCCTGCTCAAGGCATCAGTTATCTCTTTAAGGGAAATTATAGGCGCGTCACAGCAGATTGACTCGGAAAGGGAGAACTCGTTTCCAGCTAGCCCATCCTCGTCCTCTATCATTAGGTACCATTAGGTATAGAGATTCAAAATGGGCCTTCCATGCATACACCCTATAATGGGTTCTATAGCCAGTTTACCTTCTGAACAGCCCGTGTTTACCGCTTCTCAGGGTGTCCCACTTCTCACATTCCCATCTTATTTTTTCCTTGTCAATGATTCTTTTGTAGGCTGCCCATTTTTCTCTTACTAGCAGCCTATCCTTAAGTTTAATGACAGATATTGAGAGCTGACTTGGCCATAAGGCAGCTATCACTATACCAGGGGTGTTGTGATCTTATATTTTCCCTTGTTCTTTTATCAGGATGAAAAATATTAGCCATAGTAGATATTAAGACTTGATGGTTATCAAAGATTTTTAGAGATAGATAGAGATGCTGTCTGTCAAAATAGATTGATTTGCGGCCATAAAGAAAGGAATGATGGTTTGATATAGAGAGGACAGCTTTTTTTTAGACTGGCAGATTACCCCCCTATCTAACTCTCCTTCTGCAATTAGTCAATATTATTCTGGAGTCAGTGGAGGTTTTGATTGAGAAGCGCTCTTGACACATGGCGAGATCACCTCTAAAATAAGAGCATTATGGTCAGTTTCATGATGGGGCAAGGCATGTCCTATTCTATTAAAGGTGTAGTTCCTCGGTGAGTCAGATTTTGTTCGACTGTTACATGCCCTTAATGAATGATTAAATGTGAGGGTGTTCATCTGAAGCCCCAATGGGGTCCACGCCCTAGTTGGCAAATTATTGGTCTCTGGAATGGCCAAGTATAGATCCTCATCATTGGGGTTACCTGCATTCAGGCGGTTCAGGGGCTCGAACTGGCAATTAAAATCACCACGAGAATCACCAATAAATTATCAGGAATGGTGTGCAGAAAGGCGTCAACTGATCAAGATTCGTTGAATTGACATTTATCAAGGCAATTCGGACCTTTGTAGGAAAGATGAGAAAAATACAAAAGATATCACATGAAGATGTCTCTATCCGTTTGGCTACAAAACCCAAATGCACACCAACCCAGCTGCAAAGTCCCCTTGAGGGCCTTCCCCTACCCCCGAAAGTGGCTGCTAAGATAAATGACGCATAGCCTGGTCTATGCGTGTCTACCCTAGACCAGGTTTCCTGGAACATGCAGATTTCATGTTGTTCTATAAATTCCCCCCACTCCGGGTTGTCCGGTGTAGTAGTGAGACCAGTAATGTTGCACAGTTATCTAAGTTTTGAGACTGGCCACCAGTCATTAGTATGCCATGTTCTTGTTGAAGAGTTACAAAAGGGGGTGGGGTCGCACACTACTCACACACCGGCGGAAGTTGCCCCTAAGGACTCTGGTCATTGTAGTAGAGTGTTCGCGATGCATCATCTTTCGATCTTGCTATCTTCGCTGTCTTCGCCATCCCTGGACACGTGTTTCGGGTTTTCAACCCTCGTCAGCAGGGATAGGCAGTGTTCTGGGGTCGCCGATGGCTGCCAATATCTGCCAGGTATAGTACCACTCCGGCGCGTAGGTGCGGGATCCCAGGCTCGTCAGCCCGCTGCTCAAGGGAGCTTTAAGTTACAAAAGGGGGTGGGGTCGCACACTACTCACACACCGGCGGAAGTTGCCCCTAAGGACTCTGGTCATTGTAGTAGAGTGTTCGCGATGCATCATCTTTCGATCTTGCTATCTTCGCTGTCTTCGCCATCCCTGGACACGTGTTTCGGGTTTTCAACCCTCGTCAGCAGGGATAGGCAGTGTTCTGGGGTCGCCGATGGCTGCCAATATCTGCCAGGTATAGTACCACTCCGGCGCGTAGGTGCGGGATCCCAGGCTCGTCAGCCCGCTGCTCAAGGGAGCTTTAAGTTACAAAAGGGGGTGGGGTCGCACACTACTCACACACCGGCGGAAGTTGCCCCTAAGGACTCTGGTCATTGTAGTAGAGTGTTCGCGATGCATCATCTTTCGATCTTGCTATCTTCGCTGTCTTCGCCATCCCTGGACACGTGTTTCGGGTTTTCAACCCTCGTCAGCAGGGATAGGCAGTGTTCTGGGGTCGCCGATGACTGCCAATATCTGCCAGGTATAGTACCACTCCGGCGCGTAGGTGCGGGATCCCAGGCTCGTCAGCCCGCTGCTCAAGGGAGCTTTAAGTTACAAAAGGGGGTGGGGTAGCACACTACTCACACACCGGCGGAAGTTGCCCCTAAGGACTCTGGTCATTGTAGTAGAGTGTTCGCGATGCATCATCTTTCGATCTTGCTATCTTCGCTGTCTTCGCCATCCCTGGACACGTGTTTCGGGTTTTCAACCCCCGTCAGCAGGGATAGGCAGTGTTCTGGGGTCGCCGATGGCTGCCAATATCTGCCAGGTAAAGTACCACTCCGGCGCGTAGGTGCGGGATCCCAGGCTCGTCAGCCCGCTGCTCAAAGGGAGCTTTAAGTTACAAAAGGGGGTGGGGTCGCACACTACTCACACACCGGCAGAAGTTGCCCCTAAGGACTCTGGTCATTGTCCAGAGATGGCCAGCACTAATCTGCACCTACCTGGTGAAACACTCTAAAGACTTTGCAAGTGTACTCGCTTGTCGGACAACATCTATCATGATGCTTAGGGGCGACCCTGCTGGGTGGTGAAGCAGTGTGCTCCCACACCAACTTTCTACTTGAAGGCTCCCTCGAGCCGCTGTGGGCTGACGAGCTCGTGGAGAGGCACCTGCGCGCCTGGAGAGATACTACGTTCCAAGGAAACGGCAGCCTGCTCAGCAACCCCAAATAATGCCTAATCTCTGCTGATGACAGATAATAATCCAGAAACACGTGTCCAGAGATGGCCAGCACTAATCTGCACCCACCTGGTGAAACACTCTAAAGACTTTGCAAGTGTACTCGCTTGTCGGACAACATCTATCATGATGCTTAGGGGCGACCCTGCTGGGAGGTGAAGCAGTGTGCTCCCACACCAACTTCCTACTTGAAGGCTCCCTCGAGCCGCTGTGGGCTGACAAGCTCGTGGAGAGGCACCTGCGCGCCTGGAGAGATACTACGTTCCAAGGATACGGCAGCCTGCTCAGCAACCCCAAATAATGCCTAATCTCTGCTGATGACAGATAATAATCTAGAAACACGTGTCCAGAGATGGCCAGCACTAATCTGCACCCACCTGGTGAAACACTCTAAAGACTTTGCAAGTGTACTCGCTTGTCGGACAACATCTATCATGATGCTTAGGGGCGACCCTGCTGGGAGGTGAAGCAGTGTGCTCCCACACCAACTTTCTACTTGAAGGCTCCCTCGAGCCGCTGTGGGCTGACGAGCTCGTGGAGAGGCACCTGCGCGCCTGGAGAGATACTACGTTCCAAGGATACGGCAGCCTGCTCAGCAACCCCAAATAATGCCTAATCTCTGCTGATGACAGATAATAATCTAGAAACACGTGTCCAGAGATGGCCAGCACTAATCTGCACCCACCTGGTGAAACACTCTAAAGACTTTGCAAGTGTAATCGCTTGTCGGACAACATCTATCATGATGCTTAGAGGCGACCCTGCTGGGAGGTGAAGCAGTGTGCTCCCACACCAACTTTCTACTTGAAGGCTCCCTCGAGCCGCTGTGGGCTGACGAGCTCGTGGAGAGGCACCTGCGCGCCTGGAGAGATACTACGTTCCAAGGATACGGCAGCCTGCTCAGCAACCCCAAATAATGCCTAATCTCTGCTGATGACAGATAATAATCTAGAAACACGTGTCCAGAGATGGCCAGCACTAATCTGCACCCACCTGGTGAAACACTCTAAAGACTTTGCAAGTGTACTCGCTTGTCGGACAACATCTATCATGATGCTTAGGGGCGACCCTACTGGGAGGTGAAGCAGTGTGCTCCCACACCAACTTTCTACTTGAAGGCTCCCTCGAGCCGCTGTGGGCTGACGAGCTCGTGGAGAGGCACCTGCGCGCCTGGAGAGATACTACGTTCCAAGGATACGGCAGCCTGCTCAGCAACCCCAAATAATGCCTAATCTCTGCTGATGACAGATAATAATCTAGAAACACGTGTCCAGAGATGGCCAGCACTAATCTGCACCCACCTGGTGAAACACTCTAAAGACTTTGCAAGTGTACTCGCTTGTCGGACAACATCTATCATGATGCTTAGGGGCGACCCTGCTGGGAGGTGAAGCAGTGTGCTCCCACACCAACTTTCTACTTGAAGGCTCCCTCGAGCCGCTGTGGGCTGACGAGCTCGTGGAGAGGCACCTGCGCGCCTGGAGAGATACTACGTTCCAAGGATACGGCAGCATGCTCAGCAACCCCAAATAATGCCTAATCTCGGCTGATGACAGATAATAATCTAGAAACACGTGTCCAGAGATGGCCAGCACTAATCTGCACCCACCTGGTGAAACACTCTAAAGACTTTGCAAGTGTACTCGCTTGTCGGACAACATCTATCATGATGCTTAGGGGCGACCCTGCTGGGAGGTGAAGCAGTGTGCTCTCACACCAACTTTCTTCTTGTTGAAGAGGGCTGGTTGTCTTCACCCCCATTGGCCTTAAACAGTTGCTAGTAGCACAATGGTTAGATGTGGGGGATGGGGATTTTGAAGTCACCCACAGTTGGCAATTAAGTTCCTGCATGGACTCATAAGTTGGATCCGGCAAAGATTGGCTAATAGAAGCCCTGCACCAGACGTCACTTTCAACTTCTCCTACTCCATCAGTACACACTTTTGCCTGTTCCCCTTCCTGTCTCAGATGCCCATTCCGCTGGGAGAACTCCCCTCTTTGAGTGAGGCTCTCTGATGATCACATTTCACGATCAGCAGCCATGCAGAATTGAGTCAATATACTGACTCTAAGGTTGCAAATCTATTTACTAATGGTAGATTGAAAAATAACGGACTAGGTTGATCCCGGCCCAAAACAGTGTGTTGGTTGTTCTGATTACACATCCCCACCTTGTGGCCACCCTGCTTTCTATATTGTGGGTCAAACCCTAAGGGGTAAAAATGACCCAGCGGAAAAGACCTTATGCCTCCCTCTTGTCTGTGGTGGTTCCGGTCTAGGAGAGCTTGTACAACAAATGGGTTTCTGAAGTTAATGACAATGCAATCCCCTGGCACATCTTTCAGTCTCCAACCCACCCTTCCAACCCTGTGTGCCAGAAGGATTTGCCTGCATCTTTGTAAGAAAATACATTTATTCTTCAGTTCAAAGTGTGATTCCCTTTGCCCCTTATTCAGCTCTGGTACTCCAGTTAAAATAATGACATCAGGGATTGAGGCCGGGAAAAGACTGATACATGGCAAGGCTGGCCTCTCTTCACTGGCTTCTGCTCGTGAAGCAGATCCCTCATCAGCCCTATGACTGGTCCCCTGTCAGGGCAAGTTATCAAATACTGCTGGAATTACTGGGTAGGCCCTCCGTTTATTTCCAGACTCCACCCCATGACTAGGTCCCTGAAGATGTGTGCTATCATTTGGTTTCGGCTTTGCTGAATTATTCATACTTTCATTTACAACCACCTGATTGGTCTGGTTTGGGGACATAATGGGGGTCAGATTGTTTGTAGGTATGAGTTCCAGCCTAGTATTGGGAGGAGCAGCTTGCAAACCTGGTGATTTGCAGACCCCCCCCCCCCCTTAGGAATGCTTCTGCCTTGCCTGTCCAGGTCTCAAGCAAGGATGCAAGCTTGTTAAACCTTGCCATCAGAACGTTGAGTCCATCCTTAAAAATAGCCCTTTCTTGGACCCGTAGGTCCACCACCAGGTTAGTCACCTAAGCTGGCTGCTCTATTACTATGGGTTAACAGGCGCCTGACCCTCCCTCCCCAAAGCCACCATTAGATGAAGGCTCTGTGACACACTCTCGCAGAGGCGAACCCCTGAAGGGGCTCAGAAGCCGGCGCCATAACTCGGCGGCGCCCCCGGGAAGAAAATGAGAGGGGGGCACTGATTGGCGCGAAAAAGGCCGGCGCCAGGCAAGGTGTCCCCCTCACCGCCCCCCCTGGCGGGGCAATGACCAATCGGGAGGGCGCGCAGGATTCAAACCCCCCCAATCAGCAAAGTGGCGCGAACCCCGAAGGACAGTTGGGGGGGCTTAAAAGCGCGGCTCCCCAGGTAAGCTCCTAGCATCCAGGAGCGGGGGAGCAGCGCGACGGAAATCCGAAGAACTTGTGACGAAGTGGGCCTTGACGGAGCACCTAGTGGGAGCCTATCTTACGAAGACTTTTGACCCCGGGACAACGCCGCCGGTCTGCCAGCTGCCTCGACCGGAGCCCACCCGGCAAACAAAGGACCAGAAACGTGCCCTCCGGCCCGCTGCCCACCCGGGGAAACTTGTAGCGAGTGCCCGGCGGGACCGGAGCCCACCGGACCGGCGAGGGGGGCCGTGAAGTGAATCGCCCGGCCCGCGGACAACTCGCAACGTGGCCCAAGCCCCGGGGCAGCACATGATCGACTGAGGGGGGAAAGCCAGCACGACCGGAGCCTACCCGGGTCAGCGCGGGACAGCCGGTAAGAAGCCCGACTCTACCAAAGCCCACCCGGCGAGCGGGGCATGAGGACGACTGCCGCTGCACGGCCCGACGCGACCGGAGCCCACCCGGGAAGCGCGAGAGAAGCCTGACTCGGCGGGACAACCAGGAAGGAGATTCCGACTCGACCGGAGCCCACCCGGTCAGCGCGAGCACAGCAGCAGGCCTGACCGGCCAAAGAACACCCCTGCAGCTAGCCTACCGGTCAGTGAACACTGCAGGTTCCAACCGAGTCCCCGCAGGCATCGGGGGGAGATGGCAACGAGCGCTCGATAACCAGAGCGAGAGAGAGAAGCGCCTACAGCAAGTGAGCAAGGAACAGCTCCAGGCGCCCCCTAGCGGCGGGAGGGCGAATAAAAGCACCGAGGCCAGGCACGAAGGGACAACAAGCACGGGCTGCTGCAAAGGAATTGCTTGGGGGAGCAACAGTCAAGTTTGGTGCAGGGGTATTGGCGGCAGGACCCCGCCCCACCACAAAAAGTTACTTGGTGCATAATACCGCGGCAGCACCCCGCGCAGAACACATGGCAAGAAAAGGGGGCAAACAACGGGAGCAGGATGACCTGCAGGACCTACTAGGGAGGATGCGAGCAGCCGCGGCAGTGCATGGCGAGGAATGGTTGCAGCAACAACTCAACCGCGACCCAGGGGAGGGGACCAGCAGACAGCAGTGCGGCGTGGGCGAACCACCGGTGGAAAAAAGGAGAAGGAAGATGCCAGCCAAATTCGTGGACGCGGCAAAAACCACGAAAGCGCCTAGCAGACGGATCCAGCCACCTGCAGCCATCACGGCGGCGGAGGAACCGGTCCAGGGGCCCATGGACACAGCTACGGATGGTGAGCAAATTAGCTCAATAGTTCAAGAATGTTGTAGGGCCATAGCACCAATGTTGCTGAAAGGATTGGGGGTGCAAGGCACAGTGACACAGGGGGCGCAAGCAAATGCAGGACAGGGGACGGGGCTGATGGGAGGGGCCACAATCCCACAGGTAGGGGAGGCCACAGGGTTACCCTGGCACCTGGTCAACCCCGGGGCGGTGCGACAACAACACTTAGGGCTAGCACTCGCGGAGGGGGAGGCAGGGTCGCCAACGGCAGCATGGGGGATCGCCCCGCCCGCAGTCCCACTCCCGGGAATAGGTCCATCGCCCGAAACATACGCGCGGCCCTCGCCAGGTCCGGCATCCTTGACCACCAGAGCCACGGGGTTAGCTAGCCTAATACCCCTAGCGGTAAAGGAAAGGATCTGGAGGAAAGAGTTTATAGATATATTCTCATTACTGGAAATTCAGTTAGAGGGGCTCGATTTAACAACATGTGATAAGAAGGAGGAAGAGAGGAGGGAGAGAAGGAAGGAGCGCAAGGAGCGGACATTTGATAATTGGTTAGACGCATTCAGGATCATGGCATGCATTATAGTCGAGAAATTCCCGCGCTGCGCTGCTGACCTCTGGCTGTACAAAGCCAGAGGTCAAGGGGGGTGGGGGGGGGAGCGATCACTCCTTTCGGCCCCCCTTTCATAAGGGAAAAGGGAGGCCTTTTCAGCCTTTCCAGAAGCATAAGCACACCAGCACAGGTAGAGGGGCACACGCCAACTGGCCACCAGCGATATGCTGGAAATTTGAGGCGGGAGAATGTACATATGGGCCAACATGTAAATTCCAACACACATGTTCCACGTGCGGGGGAGGGTACCCCGCAGCAAACTGTAGGCGCAAGGATGACAACAAGCGCGACAAAAGCGAGAAAAAGACACAGTGAAGCAAGAGGAGGGGGCGGAGCGGGGGAGGAGGAACGTGACAGCCCCTCGCTAGCATGGTCCCCCATAGACACACAGAGATTAAGGACGCTAGCCAATAGATACCACAACAAAACAGACGCAGAGACACTAGTTCACAGCTTTGAGAAGGGCTTTCCCATCCCCTTCAACGGTCCCGCCCCCTCACCCCCTGTGAGAAAAACCTGAAGTCAGCAATGCAACACACAGGGGTGGTGGCCAAGAAAATTGAGAAGGAGAGAAAACTAGGCAGGATTGAGGTCCCCTTCCCGGCCAAAAGGGGGAGGGGACTGATCATATCACCGCTGGGGGTGGTACCAAAAAAGGAGAAAGGGCAATTCAGGTTGACCCACCATCTCTCGTTCCCAGAAGGCAGGTCAGTGAATGATGGAATTGAAGCCGAGGTGTGCTCAGTAACGTATTCCACGATTGACGACGCAATTTACCTTATAAAGACCACTGGCAGCGGCACCCTCATGGCAAAGGCAGACATCGAGTCAGCGTTCCGCCTTCTCCCAGTCCACCCAGATAGTTTCCACTTGCTAGGTTTCCAGTGGGAGGAACAATACTATCACGACAAGGCAATGCCCATGGGATGCTCAGTGTCATGCGCATACTTTGAACTATTCAGCACATTTGTAGAGTGGGCACTGCACGATAGGCACCCGGCAGGCGGGAAGCTGCATTACCAAGACGACTTCCTGTTCACCGGCCCAGCGGGGTCCTCCGTGTGCAAGGATGCACTTGAGGCATTCACGCAGTTAGCAGCGAGCTAGGGATACCTCGGTCCAAAGACAAGACCGAGGGGCCAACCACAAAGATTGTGTTTCTAGGGATCGAACTTGACTCAGTCACAGGGACATCTAGGCTGCCCCCCGAGAAGGTAGAAGAATTCAGACAGGACATAAGGAAGCTCTGCAGGCGAGACAAGGCCACATTGAGGGACTTACAGCAGCTCATAGGGAAGCTGAATTTTGCAACTAGGGTCATACCAGCAGGCAAGGTGTTCGCAAGGCGGTTGACACAGCTGACACGGGGCCTTAAGCACAGGCATCATCACGTGCGGCTCTGTCCCCAGGTGAAGAGGGACCTGCAGATGTGGGACACCTTCTTGGCAGATTTCAATGGGGTGCTGATTTGGAGAGAGGGTTGGCTGACCAGCAAGCAAATCGAACTATACACCGATGCATCAGGAAGCACGGGGTTTGGGGCTATTTTGAGGAGGCAATGGTGCGCAGGCCGATGGCCCAGCGACTGGCACAGGCAAGGCGTAACAGGCAACATAACATTTTTAGAGCTCTTCCCCATCGTAGTGGCGCTAGTGATTTGGAAACGGGAACTACGGGACAAGAAACTAACACTGTGGTCCGATAATAAGGGTGTAGTGCAGGCAATTAACAGAGGATCGGCCAGGTGTCCAGACACACTGAGACTAATGCAGAGTCTGGTTACATTGCAGCTGGAGGGCAACATAGAACTGCGAGCAAGACACGTCCCAGGGGTGGAGAACGAGGTAGCAGATGCCCTCTCAAGAAACATGATGGGCAAATTCATGGAGCTGGCACCCAAAGCAGAGAGGGGCATGACCCCCTTTCCGGTCCAGCTGTGGGAGCTGGCAAAACAGACCTGTCGGAACTGATTACACACGCCCTCGCCCTCGCGGCAGCCAAACGCTACAGTAAATACATAGAGACAGTGATGAGAGTGGGGGGCATCCAATCCCTAGCGGACAATGATGACACGGAGAGGGCAGTGGAACAGTTCATTGGTTGGGCCTACAGGGAGGGGAAATCGAGGTCATGGGTACAGGCCCACCTGGCAGCCGTGTCTCACAACGCAAAACTAGAAACAGGGCACAACCCCAGCGCGTTCCATTACATCAAGGCAGCAATGAAGGGGTGGAGAAGGAAAGAGGGTAAGGCGGTGGACACAAGACGCCCAATAGACTTCGAGAGGCTGGGGGTGCTTCTAGAGGCGCTACACGGCCTTCTTCGGGGCATTTCGCATCAGCAAGTTAGTAGCACCAGCCAGAGAGGGGGCGGCCGAGCAGTGCATTCAAGCCAGCGACGTGACACTCAAGGCAAAGGGAGTAGAAATGGTCCTAAGGCGGTCAAAAACGGACCAGGCAGGAAAAGGGGCCTTAATCAGACTACAGTGTATTCAGGATCAGAGACACTGCGCCGTGTGCTGCCTGCGGGCATTCATGGCAGTGCGCCCAGTGGGGGGGGGGGGCCTCTGTTCAAGCACAGGGATGGCACACAGCAGTAATGCGCCTAGTGCTCAGCAGGGCGGGCCTCCCGCCATGGGGCTTTGGGTCCCACTCCTTCCGGATAGGGGCAGCCACGACCGCAACACAGCATGGGATGTTCGAGGCAGGAATACAAGCGGTAGGAAGATGGCGCTCGCGAGCATACAAAACATACGTACGCCCACAGCTATTATGACCAAGGGGCGCGCAGGGCAGCCTCGTTCGTGACCGGCCGTGTTTTCATTGCTCCAACAGGCAGCAGACCACACCTAGTCGGGGTGGTAGGCCACTCATTTGTCAGACGAATGGAGGGGTGGTGGAAAACAGCGGGGCGTTCACTAGGGGACAAACCGACATACACATGCATCCGGTGGTTCGGTCGGTCAGGCATGCGTTGGGAACAATTGGCGGCGGCCCTCAAGGGCTTACGCGAGGATGCAGGTCGACACCCGGACGTCTTAATCATACACCTGGGAGGGAACGACCTAGCCGGTATGGGGCGGAGAGCGCTGCTCCTCGGGATACAAAAGGACCTAATTGAGACGTCCAGGTCTTCGGGCGCACAACATTAGTATGGTCCGAGCTAATCAGTAGAAGGGAGTGGCGAGGAGCAGAATCCTACAAAAGGGTGGAGAACTCAAGAAAAAAGCTGAACCTCGCAGTGAGCAAGTTTTGCAGGTTAAACAGCCTGGGATCGTTCAGGCACGGGTTGATACACACGGGCCGCCCAGAGTACTACGCCAGCGATGGGGTGCACCTCTCTGAGGAGGGCATGAGAATCTTCTGGGCCAACCTGTGGGGCGCCATGGTACTGGCCGGGTGTCAGTAAAAAGCAGGAGGCGGGGGGGGGGAGCCCCAGGAAGACGGCAGCCTCCCTATCGGCGTGGCGAAGGGCTACGCTGAGAACGGTTGGTACAGAGGCACACTGGAGGGCGGTGCGCCGGAATAGGTCCACTCACCTTCAGATGCCGCACGGCTGGGTGAGGTGGACTAACGAAAGCGACCTTGGGATGCCTCATGGCTGGGTTTCGGTGCTACAAAAGGGAGGGGGTACCAAGAAGAGACGGCGCTCGCAGCCCAGCCCCCGCTGGATCGCAGGGCACAACAAAGTCGGACAAGGTAGCGAGGGGGCCTAACTCTGGGTGGGGACAAAGGCTACCCCCTTCCCCGCGCAAACGAGAAGCAAAGAAAATCCAACCTACCAAAGAACTGGCCCAAAGGGGCCTAGAGATGATCACAAGGAAATGTCGAATGATATAACATGCAAAGTACAACTATATCAGTTTCCTTGTAACCCTAATAAACTGCGGCCAACAAATGACCACCACAAGACAAGAAGTGTAGTGGCTTTTCTTGGTGGGAGGGGATGCAACTAAGGGATGTAAATGATGCATGCATGTAGAGTGGGGCAGAGTGCGAGGGTTATCGCAGAGGCGAACCCCTGAAGGGGCTCAGAAGCCGGCGCCATAACCCGGCGGCGTCCCCGGGAAGAAAATGGGAGGGGGACACGAATTGGCGCAAAAAAGGCCGGTGCCAGGCAGGGCAATGACCAATCGGGAGGGCACGCAGGGTTCAAACCCCCCCAATCAGCAAAGTGGCGCGAACCCCGAAGTACAGTTGGGGGGGCTTAAAAGCGCGGCTCCCCAGGTAAGCTCCTAGCATCCAGGAGCGGGGGAGCAGCGCGACGGAAATCCAAAGAACTTGTCCCACCCACACCGAAGAAACAGCGAAGTCGCAGGGCTGTAAGGGGCAAACTACGTGGCGAAGGGCTACGCTGAGAACGGTAGGTACGGAGGCACACCGGAGGGCGGTGCGCCAGAATAGGTCCACTCACCTTCAGATGCCGCACGGCTGGGTGAGGTGGACTAAGGAAAGCGACCTTGGGATGCCTCACGGCTGGGTTTCGGTGCTACAAAATGGAGGGGGTACCAGTCAGAGACGGCGTTCGCAGCCCAGCCCCCGCCGGATAGCAGGGCACAACAAAGTCAGACAAGGTAGCGAGGCGGCCTAACTCTGGGGACAAAGGCTACCCCCTTCCCCGCGCAAAGGAGGCGCAAAGAAAATTCAACCTACCAAAGAACCGGCCTAAAGGGGCCTAGAGATGATCACAAGGAAATGTCGAATGATATAACATGCAAAGTACAAATATAACTGTTTCCTTGTAACCCTAATAAACTGCGGCCAACAAATGACCACCACAAGACAAGAAGTGTAGTAGCTTTTCTTGGCGGGAGGGGATGCAACTAAGGGATGTAAATGATGCATGCATGTAGAGTGGGGCAGAGTGGGAGGGTTATGTGACATTGGGTTTGGTCTTCACTCTCACAGCAGATTTGGATTTCCCTTTTTTGGACGGGCCTGGATGAGCGGCCTCAGGATGCAAGTCACCGTTGGATAGTTCACATACTATTACACGAGTCCTTGGCTGGAGCTTAAGAGAGCCAGTAGCCAAGACTCGTGATGTGCATGATACATCATCATAGGTCAAGGGTAAGTCTAGATCCGGGGTTAACGACAAACGCATTTTGTGTAGTTCAATTTCAGTGGCCACCACACCTATAGCCCTCTGAAGCATCCTGTTGATCGAGGTTGGTTGAAAGGTTGTTGTGGATTGCGAGGGTAGCATTTGTTTTTCCCAGCAGAGTTTTGCTTCCCTATTTTTGGATTTAAGGATAACACGTTAGGGTAAATCAAGCCTCCTTAACGTCTATTGGCCACGTTCTACCCTGCCGCTAGCTGCAGATGAAATTTCCAACCCAGTACAAACAGAAAAAAGTTAGCAGGGATCAAAGTTAAACAAGGCTTGCACAAGCCACAGGAGAATAAAAGACAGGTGCGTGGTCTCGAAAGCAATATGTCTGCTGACAGGGTGTAGTGGCACTAACCTTGGGTCCTGCGATGGCTTAGTCGGTCAAGCCCAAGAGTCTCCAAAGGCAGGCCTCAGAAGGGTGGCCCAGCCCAGCCTCCTCCGGGCTCTGACGGGTGCAGATGGCCTGCCCTACGCCGCAGGATCCCAGAGCCGCCTTTATGCACCTCCTGGCGCAGGGAAGATGCATTGGCACCTCCTGGCGCAGAGACAGCCGGGGGTGGAGTCCCCAGAGGAAAGTGCAGAGTGTTGGTTGCTGTGAAGGGCTCCTGCGCTGCGGGAGCCCGAGCCACCTTTTGGGGCCTCCAGGCGCAGGGAAGATGCGTTGGTGACTCCTGGTGCAGAGACAGCTGGGGGTGGAGTCCCCAGAGGAAAGTGCAGAGTGCTGATTGCTGTGAAGGACTCCTGCGCTGCGGGAGCCCGGAGCCACCTTCCGGGGTCTCCAGGTGCAGGGAACAAGCGTTGGTGACTCCTGGTACAGAGACAGCTGGGGATGTAGTCTGCAGAGGAAAGTGCACAGCGCTGGTTGCTGTGAAGGGCTCCTGCACTGCAGGAGCAAGGAGCTGCCTTTATGTGCCTCCTGGCGCAGGGACGATGCATAGGCGACTCTTGGTGCAGAGACATCTGGGGGATGGAGTCCCCAGAGGAAAGTGTGGAGTGCTGGTTGCTGTTAACTGTTTGAACCTCTTCTCCTTGTCGTTACAACAGACCTGCTTTCCTATGCCTATTTCCAGGTTGATGTCACACTTGATAGTGAAACCTCAAGAAGAACAGAGATTCATTTGCATGCTTAAGATTCACACATTTCATTGGCGTGAGATAACTTAAGTTCCTATGGTTGGTTTATATAGTTATACAATGTTGTGGCCCTTTTAAAGAATGCCTTCAATGTCGCAAGGCTTCATTTACGGCTAACCATTCTTTATTGTAGATGGTATAATTTACTTCTGCTGAATTTAGAATTCTTGAAAAATAAGCAACCAGATGAAGGACCTCTGATTTGGTATCTCGCTTAGACAAATTACCCAAATGCAGAACTGTCTGTTTCTACAATAAAAGAAAGGGAACAATCCTAATGTCTTAAAACAGGAGCTGCAGTGAATGAGTCTTTTAACTGCTGCCAGGCCAAATCCTGTACTATATTCAAACAGAAGGGTCCCTCTTTCTGTGTCGATCTGGAAATGGGCCACACAATTTTAGAAATGTCTTGTATGAAATGTCTATAGAAATTTGAGAACACCAAGAATCTTTGAATCTCTTTCAATGTTTAGGGTGGAGGATATTTTTAGACTGCTTTCACTTTCTCCAGGTCCATATATATTCCTTTATTAAGTATCTGAAATCCCCAAAAGACCACTTCTTAGACTTCAAAACAGCATGTTTCTTACATAACCAACGGGCAGTGTTCTCACAACGTTCTCAGGACTTCTTAGATGTGCCTGGGATGTACTTCAAAGTTTTATTTAAAAAAAAAATGCCGGGCGTGGCCAAGATGGCGGGGTGAGCGGACGCTTCTTCCCGCAGCTCCTCCGGCCCGACTAGGCCCGAGCCCTTTTTCGTCAGCTTCTCTCCCCCCGCTGAAGCTCAGCGGATGAGAGACGGGCGGCGGAGTCCTTGGGGCACGCATTGATACTACTTTGGCCCCGATCGCTCCGGTGGAAGCACCTTAAAAGACTGTTTTCAGGACGGCGGAGCGCCTTGGAGGCGGAGCTGATCGGGGCGCTGTCCGGATACCTCGGCTGGGGCCTGGTGCTGATTTCTAGCGATCTGGTGTGGAGACCGCCCCGATGCTCGACGGGGATCGCCTGAGGGATATCGGCTGTGTGACTTCACTGCTCGGGGACCCTGCCGTGTGAGCGAGGTGGTGCTTGGACTAGCGGTGGTGGCCTCCCAAAGGGTGCGAGCCCCGGCCCCGTGGCCGGTTGACGACAAGGCTTGGGATCGGAGCCAGATCTACTGTTTCTCCTTCCTTGCCCGACGGCCCTGGTTGGACCTTTTCCCCGTGGGCCTGGCTTCTGGAGTGCCCCGGTGACATCGCCGGGCTTGGACGATCTTCCCGGCCCCGCCCAACCGCCATCTTGTCTTCACAGCGAGGGTGAGGCAGCCCTCCTTCAATGTCGCTTGAAGTCGCCTACTGCACCTCTGCTTTTACACGGCTCTCCCTTCCTGTGGGACGCTCCGGCCGGGGTTCCCCCACGGGGGCCCCTGTTGAAATCTGGGCTGGGCACCGATCGGCTCTTTGTGACTGGACTGGCCCGCCATTTTGTCATCTGTGGCGCAGGTCCCCTATCTGGCCGGGAGTTCCTTCTTGAGAGACTCTGCTGACCGTTGGAAACTCCCCGAAGTGGCCGAAGTCTGTATCCCTGCTTCAGTTGGTTGCGACAGGGTACGAGACACGAATGTCTGGAAAAGGAGGGTCGAGGAAGGGGGATCGTACCCTGCCGGACATGCTTAGCAGGGCCCAGCAACAGCGGGACAGGGCGCAACCGTCCCCGGGCTCTTCCCGGGCCACTGCGGACACGAGCGGGGGTGAGCCCCCCGTCACGAGATCCTTCATGGAGGACCTGTTCAGCTCGCTTAAGGCGGACTTCCAGACGCTGAAGCAGGAGGTGGCCAGCGAGGTCCGCGAGGTCCGCAGGGAGGTGGAGGGCCTTGGTGAGCGGATAGAGACAGTGGAGACAGCGGCTCAACGCCGGGATGACGAGATTGTCCACCTGCAACAGGACGTTCTCCGCCTCAGGGAGCAGTGTGTTGAACTCCAGGCCCACACCGAGGACCTGGAGAACAGGTCGAGGCGGAATAATATACGGGTACGGGGTGTACCGTCTTCAGATGAGGGGACAGACCTGGTGGGCTACTTGCAGGACCTGTTCCGGGACATTCTAGGAGAGGCCGCGGACTTTCCGATTCGCATTGATAGGGCCCACAGAGTCGGCCGACAGCGACAGTCGGCGGCACCTCCGCCAGACATCTTGGCCTACCTTCCTGACTTTCCGATGAAGGAGCGCATCATGTCCGAGGCCCGCAGGAAACAACCACTGACGTTTAGAGAGCGACCTGTGGCGCTGTATCAGGACCTGTCTGCCATTACATTGCAGAAACGCAGGTCCTTCAAGATTGCGACCGATTTCCTGCGTGAGCACGAGACGCTGTACTCCTGGGGGCAACCCTTTCGTTTGATATTTCGTTGGAACGGGGTGCTGCACCAGCTGCGCTCCTTGCAGGATATTTGCGGAGTTTTGGGGCTCACGGCTACGGAAGAGGATGGAGCTACGCCGTCTTGGAGGCGCTCGGATAGAGGAGGACGACGGAGGTCGGCGAGAAGGAGATCGGCGGCGAGCGCTGGGCGGCCTGACTCGCCTACCGTCAGAGCGGACATGGCCAGTGCCCTGAGGGAAGCGGCCAGGGATTCAGCTGCCTTGAACGGTGTGGCCTTGACGGCCTAAACTCACTCCGGGGGGAGATGGACATAGCTTCTTCGGTGCCAGGTTCGGGGGTTGGAGGGAGGGTCGGGGGGAGCGGGAGAAGCGAGTGGCCGGACGTCCACTTTTGGTACTTTCTGCAGACTTGTCCGTTTTGGGGCATGACTGGGACAATGGGTTGTTTGAGTTGGTATTTGGCTAGTTGCCATTGGTTCGTTTGGGGTGGGCTTGGGTATTGTTCTGGGGTTGGGGAAGAACCGTCCGATGTTTCCTGTGTACACACTTGGCCTAATTTTGCCTGTCCTGCGCTGCTGCCCTGCGCCCCTCCCCCTCCGGTTGCCTGCCCGCGACATAGCGTCTCCGGCCTCTGGGAGATATGTCGTCCCTGAAGGTGGTGACCCTTAATGTTAAGGGCCTGAATAACCCTGTTAAGCGTAGGGCGATTTTGTCTCTGCTAGAGGGGACGCAAGCAGATATATGCCTCCTGCAAGAAACCCATTTGCTGTCCCGCGACTGCCATAGAATGCGCTCTGCCAGGTTTCCTACCCAGTTTTTCTCCTCTGCTGCGTCCAAAACTGCGGGGGTGGCTATTCTGTTAGCGAGCTCCTTTAAGGGGGAGGTGTTGTATAAATTTGCTGAACAAAAGGGGAGGCTTTTGGCATACCGCCTCCGCCTGGGGGGCATATTGTTTACCATTGGCTCCTTATATAGCCCGAATGACCATCAGGAATGCTTTTTGGATTCAGTGCTGGTGGATGTAACTGCTTCCCCCGATCGTAATGTCATACTAGGGGGTGACTTGAATATAGTCTTTGACTCTGCAGTAGACAGGTCGGCGCAGCGGATCCCGCAGACTGGGGAACTTTCCCAGGCCGGTAAGGCCCGTATCGCTGACATGGATTTGCATGACCTTTGGCTCACCCTCCACCCTGCAGACAGGGATTACTCCTATTATTTGCATGCGCACCGGACCTACGCACGGTTGGACTACTTTTTGGTTAGTGGACCGATGCGTGCCGCTGCTACAGCGGCGGACATTGGGGTCCTGACACTGTCTGATCATGCGCCGGTCGTGGGTGAGTTTGCGTGGCCGGCGTCCTCCCCCTCTCGGGGGGTGTGGCGCCTTAGGGACACCCTTCTGCACAAGAAGACAGTGGTAAAACACATTGAGGAGGCAATACGGGACTACCAGGCACACAACAGTAACTCAGACACCTCGTTGGCGACACAGTGGGCGGCGCTGAAGGCAGTCCTCAGGGGGGAATTTATCTCCATCTCCTCGGCAGAAAACAGGGAGCGGCAACGGAAGAGGGAGGAGCTGACTTCCCAGGTCAGGGAGCTCGAACAGGTCCACCGCCGTACGGGTGCTCCAAGGGTTTGGGGGCAGTTGAAGGCTGCCAGGAAGTTACTGTCGGCGCTGGACATGGACAGGGCGGAATACGCAGCGTTACGTTTGAAGCATGCATTTTACACAGGGGGGGGATAGGTGTGGCAAACTCTTGGCGCATAGGCTCCGAGTCGCGCAACAGCGAAACGTAGTGAAGGAACTCTTGGGTGCGGACGGGGTGGCTGTCTCGGGTGACGCGGAGGTGGCGGAAGCCTTCTGTGGTTTCTATGAGGCGCTGTACACCGGGGAGCCCTCCTCATCACGGGAAACCGTGGACTATCTGGAATCTGTGACCCTTCCGGCGCAAGACTCCGCTCAGGCGGAATATCTTGAGCGCGATATCCACGTTGAGGAGGTGATTTCCGTGATAGCCAGACTTAAGCACGGGAAAGCCCCGGGCCCGGACGGTTACACGTCCCCGTTTTACAAAACTTTTTGCCCGGTTGTGGCCCCTATCCTCGCTCGGCTGTTTAACTCCTTCTCCGAATCGGGAGCCATCCCACCGGATCTCCTGAGAGCGACGGTTTCGGTGATCCCGAAGCCTGGGAAGGATCGGGCCTTATGCGGCTCATATAGGCCCATCTCGCTTCTGAATGTCGACCTCAAGCTGTACACGGGGATTCTGGCGTCCAGGCTGGCCCTGCACCTCCCGGGTCTGGTTGAGGCCGACCAGGCTGGCTTTGTGTCCGGCAGACAAACTGTCGACAATACCAAGCGAGTGACGCACATTCTGGAGAAGGCTTCACGGATCCCGGGCGAGCGGATGCTGCTGGCGGTGGATGCCGAGAAGGCCTTCGACAGGGTTCACTGGCCTTACCTCGAGCAGGTGCTCAAAAAACTGGGCATCGGTGATAAATTCTGCTCGATGGTTTTCAACTGCTACAGGCACCCTTCCGCGGTGGTGAGGGTCAATGGGTGCAGCTCCCGTAGTTTTGCAATCGAGCGCGGCACGAGGCAGGGGTGCCCCCTTTCCCCACTCCTCTTTGCTCTTTACATGGAGCCGTTTGCCCAGAGGATCCGCCAAAACCCGGACGCAATCGGGATCAAGATGGGGCAGTATGTTCACGCAGTCAGCCTCTATGCGGATGATGTCCTGCTGACCCTGGATGACCCCAGGAGATCCCTTCCCGCCTGCATCCACGAGTTGGATGCTTTTTCACGTGTGGCCGGTTTCAAAATGAACATGGGCAAGTCGGTGGCTTTAGACGTGTCTCTGGCTGCGGACACTAGACGGGACCTTCAGCGGCTCTTCCCCATGCAGTGGTCATCGTCCCTGGTGCCATACTTGGGGATTCTGCTGGCGCCGACGTTGCCAGCGATGGTAACTGCTAATTACGCCTCTCTCAGTAAGAAGATCAAGGAGGAACTTGGCCGCTGGGGCAAGGGCCTGTTGTCTTGGCTTGGCAGGATTGCGGCGGTCAAGATGACGGTTCTGCCCCAGATCCTATATCTCTTCCGAGCCTTGCCGCTCCAGCCTCCAGTGGGTTGGATCAGGCAGACGCAAGCTGACATCGCACGCTTTGTCTGGCAAGGCCGCAAGCCGCGGATGAAGAGAGTTCTCTCCACGCTTGCTCCGGAGGTGGGGGGCCTTGGTATTCCGGACCTCCGGAAATACTTTCAGGCGGCGCAGTTGCGATACCTTGTGGAGTGGAGCAGGTGGGAATCCGATAAGCACTGGCTCTTTCAGGACCAGGCGGTGGCAGGTCGCACCCTCCAGGAAGTTCCATTCTTGCGCCGAGCTCACCGCCCCCCCAACCTTTATGCCTCCTTCGTCACGAGGGTCCCCCTGAGGGTGTGGGACACGGTTTGCGAGACCCGGGACCTCACCACGTTCCCCTCGCCGTTTACGCCCATGGTGGATAATCCCGATTTCTCCCCAGGGATGGAGCCGGGCGCTTTCTCCCATTGGCGGTTGGCAGGCTGCCGACGCTCTTTCAGATTTATGGGTCGGAGGGGGTGGTCCCCTTTCAGCAACTTCAACAGGAGTTCTGCCTGACGGAGTCGGATAGACTACGATATATGCAGGTCCGGCACTGGGCGCTTCAACCCCAGGTGCGGGACACCGCTGATCGTCAGATAACACCATATGAGCGGTGGCTGGTGACCCGCGCCTCGGATGCTAAACTGATCACTGATCTTTACAAGTTCTTACAGCCCCCTCCGTTTCACTATTATAATCCGGGCAGGGAACGATGGCACAGGGAATTGGGTAGGACACTTAGCCACAGGGAGTGGGACCAGATTGCACACCGGGCGAGACATTCAGCGTATCACACTGGCCTCACTGAGACATTCACCAAGGTGTCCACATACTGGTATTACACCCCAGAGAGATTACACGAGATGAACAGGCATATTGAGAAGGAGTGCTGGAGAGGTTGTGGTCAGGTGGGGACCCTTTCGCACATTCTTTGGGATTGCCCCTTGTTGGCCGCGTATTGGAAGGAGGTTCTTGATGAGGTGGATACGCATTTTGAAATTGAGTTACCGCGCTTTCCGGCGTATGTATTGCTGGGCCTTCCTAATGGTCTGATGTACCCGCTGAAGTCCCGCAGGGGCAGGCAAATCGCGATTGCGCTGGGCTCAGCGGTTCAGAACATCCTCATCCACTGGCGCACTACCACGGTCCCCTCCATCACTGGCTGGTTGCACAGGCTTTGGCACGTGCTAGGTATGGAAAAATTGTCACTCACGGTAGCGGCAGAGATAGACCAATTTGATGAGCTGTGGCAACCCTTTCGGGCACTATTAACTACTGAATTTCGGGAACTCACCTGTCCGAGGTACCTCAGGCTTCTAAGGTTGACGCCACCGGTGATTCCAGCAGACTAGGGGTGTAGAGGGGCTGGGTTCCTGGAGGGGGGGGGGGTGCAGTGGGGGGCAGGTAGTGTTCCTAGCGGTACATTGGACGGGGGTGGTGGGGGGAGTTGAGGTGTTTGGGGGGGGGGGTTCTAGGGGATGGTGGGTTGGGTTTCTTTGTGTTACTGCTTATTATTTTCAATGCTCAGACTGATGGTGTTGACTATGCTCGGAATGGAGGTATTGCTTATATTTAGCCTTTTTCACTTGCTGTTGCTTCCTTTTTCACAGCGGCCTAGTCCACCGTCGCACTCGTAATATCATGCTTATTTTCTTTGCTGTAATGTGTGTAACCCTAACCTCCTGTTCCCTCTCCCTATGTTTTTGTCTTAATAAAATGCTTTAAACCTAAAAAAAATGCCGATTTCCACTCGCCACCGTGTGGAATCCATACAAGATTATAGGCCCCTCTGAAATCCAGTTTGGAAAAAAAATTTTGCTGACTTTATTGGATCCAGTTGTACAGATATTAATGTCTGTGAATATCTATTTGTGATCTGATGGCATTGAGTTACCTATCATCTATGCAAGATATATATTTTCCTCCTGGTTGTGTTATGAAGAAAACTGGGGTTCACACTAGAGAAGTGCAATGACGTATAAAACCCTTCTGTGAAGGCTCTTTCAAGTATTCTTCTAGTACCACACCTTCTGGTACCTGAATTGGAGAGATTTTCCCAAGACATTTTTTTACACGAGGAACCAAATCACAAATCAATTGAGCAGTGGTAGGTGCAAAGAGGAGGAAACCGATCTGCTATGTTCTTTCGCTAAATATCTTAGAATTTGTTGTAGGTCTCCACGTCATAGGACCTTTCATCTTTTCCGTGTCTCAAAAAATTGAAGGAAGAGTGCCTTTCAACCCCTCCCTAGGGAAACAGTACAGGATACACTCTGAGTTCAAAAGGTGATGGTCGGTCTATCTCAGTTGGTGGAAGGAATATATTTTCTGAGCCAAGGAGTTCCTAAGATGATGACAAAGGCAAGGGTCTCAATATGGTCAAATTCTGTACTTTCAAAATGTCCACTGTTTAGAGCCATACCCAACAAAAGTGTCTCCCAACACACGTACGTATACACCTGTTTAATCTCAGATGTACTGGTCACGGTCTAGAGAGACTGTCAACTTTAGGACTAACAGGATACATATCCGTAGGAAATTACAAACGTACACAAAGATGTCCTATACTCATCTTGCACCTGTGTTTTCAAACGTGTATCAAGATGGAATGGTCCACGAAAGGACTACCGAATTATTGTTTTTAAAACTCTCACCCACTCCATTAGTAGCATGCTTCATTATCAGGTCTTTTCCTGCACCCTTAAACCACGATAGGCCCAACCATATTCCAGTAAGCACTTTTGATATTGTGAGGCGGGAATCTTTAATAAAATACCACAGAGACACCCCAGTTACCACAGAGACACCCCAGTTTCAATTTATTGTTGGACAACCTAGCTATGGCTAAAATAATAATACGGATGTAGTTTTGGGATTATTGCCAATACACCCTAAATAGTGTTGACATGTTTCAGCCTCTCAAAATATCTTTGAGGGTGCTAGACCTTCATCAGAACTGCTAGCATTCCCACTGTGATTACTGTTTAGTCCATTCCCTAGCAGTCAGGTTAGAGGCGGCAGACCCGAGAGCAGAGGACGGCCCGGGACCAGGGTTCGATTCCCGGCGCGGCAGGTTTCTGGACCAGGGTCAGCGGACTCGATAATTCTCTCGCCTCGGTGCCCACTCTGATCAGCGATCACACTCGGCAACTCTGGGCATTAGCTTGCCTCATCTTCACTAACGGCCCTTCCAGACCGCCGGGGATGCCTGGTCTCACCCTGGAGATACCCATTAAGGGACCATCTCTCAGGGAAGCCAGGAAGGGTTTCGCAGCGGTCGAAGCGCCTTGGGACCCTCCGGGTAAGTAGTGCGCTATATAAATGCCTATACATACATACATACATACATACATACATATAAGGGATAAATGCCCAAACACACTTTTCATTATTGAATCTTCTTCTGAGCAGAGAGTTCTAGATATATTTCCAAATTGTAGTGGTATGTCTATTAACTTCCAAAGAGTGCTTCCGAAGGCCATGATAAAGTGCAACTGCTGCAGACTCGTCCAATCACAATGTTTCAGAAACAAATTGCTTGAAGCGACTGATGTAAGAGTCTAACTTCTCCTGCCGTTGCTGAAGTGTGTGTAGCGAATTATGAGCAGCTGTCTATTTCTCCCAAACATTGCCCTGAATTCTTGTCAAAAGGTCACAGAATTAGAAATCCAGGGAATCTGCTTTAGAATTTAGGGCGTGGCTCAAACATGGGTAATTTTGCTTAGATATGGTGATAACACATCTGAGACAAAATGCTATGGTATGGCAGAAAAGCAAATTACACCTATGAAGGCTTGGAAACAATTAGGATCCCCAGAAAATATTTCCCGAGGCACCAAAACCAGATCAGTGAAAGGTGATATGAGATGAAGACAACATGGAATTACTTCCTCCAGCATCCAAGGACATACAGTGGGGTCTTTAGAAGTGGTTTTTAGGGGTGCATAAAAGGGGCCAGTGAGAAAATGAATTATTGTTTGTGCTGGATGGGACTCTATTACAATAATGGCCCGCTCCTCATTAGCTCAAAGGCTGAACAAGTGGAAAAAAAGGTTTATTCTTGTGGTAGAGAAATTATTTGGCTTCTATCCACAGTTTTACACAAAGTTGTGATGTTCAATCTGGCAATGTTGCCAGCATGTGTGTATGTATGTACGTGTCACCACCTTACTACATGTGTGTCCTCCCATCCAAGCGTGAAAAAAGGGGGAGGGGAGGTTGACAGTGTCTCACGGAAGCAACACCAAGGAGAGGATTATATCAGACTGGTACTCGCCTGATTCCTCACTTCTCATCATCGACTACTGTCAACCTTTCAAAGAAAATTGGGAGAAAAATCAACATAAAGAAAGTGCATATAGGTCCAACAACCATGTGGTGTTGTGAGTGCTAGAAACCCAGTGTGATATTTTTGTGCCCAATTACGTGAAAAAACAAAATACCACGCTAAAAAGAGTGAAACTAACTAGCAACTCACAGTTTTATTCTGTGCTGTTAGTTCACTCTGATTAAAAGTCAACCGACATGTTTCATCACTTTGTTTTTAGTGATTTCTTCAGGGTTTAGTTGGTGGGTCAGCGTTTAGCCGTGATGAGCCTACCCGGCCCCCGGGTAGGCTCATCACGGCAGGCCACCTGGTAAATTGATACAGCTGAAAATTGTCATATGTCAGTGAGCACTGGGCTCGGTGTTTATTGCTGAGACTTTTAATATTTGTGTGTGTCTGTCTGTTGTGTCCCACCATGAACTACAGGTACAATAAGGGAAGACTTGTGAAAGGTGCATGCTAAACGCTGACCCACCAACTAAACCCTGAAGAAATCACTAAAAACAAAGTGATGAAACATGTCGGTTGACTTTTAATCAGAGTGAACTAACAGCACAGAATAAAACTGTGAGTTGCTAGTTAGTTTCACTCTTTTTAGCGTGGTATTTTGTTTTTTCACGTAATTGGGCACAAAAATATCACACTGGGTTTCTAGCACTCACAACACCACATGGTTGTTGGACCTATATGCACTTTCTTTATGTTGATTTTTCTCCCAATTTTCTTTGAAAGGTTGACAGTAGTCGATGATGAGAAGTGAGGAATCAGGCGAGTACCAGTCTGATATAATCCTCTCCTTGGTGTTGCTTCTGTGAGACACTGTCAACCTCCCCTCCCCCTTTTTTTCACGCTTGGATGGGAGGACACACATGTAGTAAGGTGGTGACACGTACATACACACACACATGCTGGCAACATTGCCAGATTGAACATCACAACTTTGTGTAAAACTGTGGATAGAAGCCAAATAATTTCTCTACCACAAGAATAAACCTTTTTTTCCACTTGTTCAGCCTTTGAGCTAATGAGGAGCGGGCCATTATTGTAATAGAGACTTTTGAGTGGGGGGCGGCCTGTCTCTGTTTCCCCCTTGGCTCCTGTTTTTGTGAGTGTGCTGGATGGGAGCCGAACACAAAAAATAATGTCACTATTGTTGTTAGGTTCAGTAAAGGCAGTAGGTGTGGCACAGAGCGGACAGGCTTAATTACCTTAAGAAAATGTGTAAAGCATTTGGAAGTATCAAAACAGTTAAAAAGTAAAAAATACAACCAATAAAAATCCCACTCTAATTTATAAACATAGAGAATAATTTAATGAAGAAAATGACAAAATCCATAAGGGGACTGGAGATAAGAATTTTTAAATTTTTAGATAAAAGTAGAGCCAAAAAGCTTTCATTGCCATCTGTGATCACCTGGTTGCACTAGTCCAGGACCTAGGCACAATTTTCAGCTGACCTCTAAGGAGGGCTGGTCGGTTACAGAAATCAGGGGCAAGATGTACTCAGATTTGGAGCAACGCAATCCTACGCAGTAAAACAACTTGATAAGCGAAGTCAAATGGAGAGAGCAGAAATGCGCTATATTTACTAATATATGGTGCACTCTTGCTCTCTTTCTGCGCTGGCCACACACTGTGCTGCTTGGCGCCAACACAAGCACCCTTGCACCATTGCAGGTAGGTGTGTTTTTGTGCAGGAAAGGACACCGTCCTGCACACAAAAAAATCCTAAGAGGAATTTACCTCTTTCAATTCACACGTAGAAAGGGGAAATAATGAGTAGAACCAAAGATATTTCTCCTCCTTATGCCTCTGTTGGGATGGTGTAACAATTTGACACATTCCTAGGTTTACTAATCTTAGTAAATCGGTGAATGTGCCAAAAACCATGGGTAAATGCGTGGGAACACCCACGCTCCACACATGGAACGCCTTCCCAATGCATAGTAATGCCTTGCATTACTCCAGGGCTATGCAATGTGGCTTTGTGAGGGTAAGTAAATCTAACTTAAGGGCTTGTGTTGCCTTACTTCGCCTTGCATGATGCAACAACGATGCAAACCCTTAGTAAATCTGGGCCCGGGTTCGTCCTGGTTGGAAATTTTACCTTCTGACTTGGGGCCGTATCTAGAGCTTGGCAGATGAGTTAATCCTTCCCAATGGTGATGGATATCCCAGCGGCCAAAATATAAATCCCATAGGATTTAATGGGATATATATTTCGGCAGAAGGGATAGCTGTCACTGTTGTGATGAAGTAACATGTCTGCCAAGATCTAAACCGTGCCCCTAATCTCTGAAACAGAAGTAAAACATCCTCAGTGGGGTTAGAAACATTTAAACCTAGTCACTTTTTTGGAGCTTGAATTCATCCAGCAGTGCAAACTTGCAAGCTGTAGATAAATAGGGCTCCACAGGGGGGATGCCTTCACTGTAATACCCTGCTGAAATCGATTTGCTGCTAGGGAAAAGCTCAGAGTGGGAGTAACTTGAATTTTTCGCACAGCTGCAACGCGCCTTCATCAGATAGACTTGGCAGCTTTGTCCAGGTCCTCTGTAGGTCTTTGAAGCCAAAACATTTCTAAGTCCCATGTTTCTCAAGAGTTTAGGAGGAGGACACTTTGACACAGCTGAGGGCCCCAGTACCTCAGGAACAGCACTTGGGGGTCAAGGCTCACACCAGCAGAAGCTACTAGCAGGATCCATGGCAGATCCAGTTGGAACTGGTCAGCAGGACTCTTCAGGAAAAGGGCTTCTAGAAGCTTGTTGAGTCCCTTTCGCTTAGCTGGAGGTCAGCCAAATGACCCTTGGGGTCCACTTCTTTGTCCTGAATACAGTTGGGAACAGGTCCATCCTTTCTGGTCTTCTCACAGGTCTCAACAGCAGGTGTAGTCATTCTTCTGTCTACCACAGCTCCAGTGGTGTTTTGAAGAGGGTGACCAGATAGCCATTGGGTGGAGGTGACTCCTGCCCCCCCTGACTAATTGTTGGAAATAGGTCTTTTGCAGCGTTACCCCAAATGTTTTGCCATCCTCCTCCTCTTTTTGCTGAAGTCTTTTTGTTGGCTTTAGGACTCTCAGCACTTTAGCACTGCTAATCAGTGCTAAAGGGCATGAGCTTCATCCCTAGACATGTGTGTGATTGGTGTATACATAACTGGCATATTTAGTTTACCTTTAAGTCCCTTGTGTAAAGTGGTATACCATATACCCAGGGCCTGTAATCTAAATGTTACCAGTAGGTCTGCAGCACTGATTGTGCCAACCACACAAGTAGCCTTTCAACCCTCTAGGAATAACTACATACATCTTATTAATTTTGGACTAAGACTTCTAAGTAACTTTGTCAGGAGTACCTTAAATGCCTGAATAAATGCTTCAAAAGGATCACTGACAGAATATCGACAGTCAGAATATCGTGGTACAGAAATATCGACACAAAAATATCAATGTCCAGAATAACGAAGAATTTCAAAAAATTATTATTACATTTACTATAATTAAATTACTTCCCACCCTATTCCCCTATAAACCCACAACCCGCTACAGAAGTAAAACTCAAAATGTACTTTAAAAATATTTTTATAACTTCTAAAAATGTAATACATATATTTAAAAAAAATACAATACTTAACAAAAAATATAGAACACATACATTTAAAATACATACTAAAATACATAACACTAATATAAACATCGATATTATTAATAACAATATTTTTACAAACGATATTACTGACTTCAATATTAACAAAAACAATATTTCTTACCTTCATGTCGATATTCTGGTCACCGATATTCTTGATGTCGATATTCATTCCCTTCGATATTTCCAACTCGATATTTTTGCACTCCAAAAATAAAAACTTGATATTATGTCTGTGCACTGACTGCTTATATTCAGAAAACTGCAGGCCCACTATTTAGAGACAGGGAGGTAAACCCTCCCGTGGAGCATTAGATGTTAATTTGTGTAAAATCAACTTGGTCTGGCTGCTAGTCACGCTAGTCTTTTTGCATTTGTTTTCTGTGCTAAACCTAAGTTGTTGGTCTCTCTCTCCTACTATCTAGTAAACACCAGTTTGTTCACATTTGCGCCTCAGGTTTGCAAACATTCTCTAGCACCCAGGGTTCCATTATTTCACACAGAGAGCCATATGGACTCACCCTCAAGGTACACCAGGAACAAAACTAAGATGGCCGGTACCAGCTCTCTGTGTAAAGGGAGTAAAACTATTTCTCCCACTAGGTGACTTCAGAATTTCCATTTAAGCATTTAAACTTTTGGATTTGGATGGGAGAACTACCTACCCAGGGCATTCTGAACTCCAAAAAGATGTATCTTCAAGGACATCCTGCATGCCACATCATGCCTCATCAATGGCCTGAAGAAATATGGCCACCTTCCCCCACCCTTATGGAACTCCACTAGCTCCCTTTGTGAGCCAGCATCATCTTCATCTGCAATGCCATCACGACCAGCAACTCTGCCTCTTTGGATGTCAAGCACATCATATAGGGTTTCTCACCTTATTAGCAGGCAGGAAAATCATCAGACTGGAGACAAAGAAGTGCAAAAAATTGAAAATAATGGAACAGGTCTGCTCCATCAATGCACCCATGATCTGGAAAGATGTGCCTGTATGATCCCGAATTGGCCAACTTTGATTTACAGACTCACTTCACTCTCAGAATCCAGTCACCACTCCAATCGTTCATTGGTTGCATCTTTGCCTTTGACCATGCACATTATGACGTATTTCGGTTAGGTTCACACTATACAAATACCTCACACATACACACGAAATATGAGGAATGTAACGTGCTGTTTCAAGATTCACATCCATTCTTCATTCCAGTCATCCACTCGGTTCACTGAAAGAATATCAAAGACAAAAATATTGATGTTCAAAATATCGAAAAAAATATATAGACTGCAAAAATATCGACTCCCATACCTACACAGGTAAGTACAAAAATACTCAATCAAAAATATTGATGTAAAAAAATCAATTTAAATATGTATATATAAAATAAAATAATATACTCAATATTAATTTTCATTTTAACAAAATAATTTAAATGTAATATACATTTTAATAAAATATAACAAATAAACGTAATTAAAAAAGAAAAACACACAAATATAATAATGTATACATATATATGTATATATTTACTTTAAAATAATTAATAAATTATTATTTTTTATTTATTTTAAAACTTTAAAATGATATAAAAATTATATATCAGTCAAAAGGTGCTGCCTGTTGTGGAATGAGCCACAAGACAGGTTGAAAGTACACCAAACCTCTTTATTGCAGGGAACAGCGGGGGCATTGTCTTTCAGCACAGAAATAGAGTCCGGATTTCGCCGACGCGTTTCGTGATCTGGTCACTTCTTCAAAGGCACCGGAACAGCATTAACGGAGGTAATCGTTAGTCCTTCCTTTTATTTCTTCCTACCCATGTGGGTATGGCTACAAAGCATTCTGGAAGTTGAAGTCTTTATGTATTACCCCAGTGGGCCCTCAGATATCTGCTGCCATAATACAAGTAAAATTTAAAACACCTCAGTGGGTTGTGGTGGAAGACATCAAGTCCCCGCATGAACACCTCATTCCTGCAAGAACGGCTCCTGTCTCCTTAGCTGTGGCGTCTTTTTGGCGTCATCACAGGAATGGCGAACGGCATCAGGGCTCCTTCCGCGACCCAGGCTGGGCCGCTAAATATCAGTCAAAAGGTGCTGCCTGTTGTAGAATGAGCCACTAGACAGGTTGAAAGTAGGCCAAACCTCTTTATTGCAGGGAACAGCGGGGGCATTGACTTTCAGCACAGAAATCGGATTTCGCCGACGCGTTTCGTGATCTGGTCACTTCTTCAAAGGCCCCGGTACAGCATTAACGGAGGTAATCGTTAGTCCTTCATTTTATTTCTTCCTACCCATGTGGGTATGGCTACAAAGCATTATGGAAGTTGCTAACGATTACCTCCGTTAATGCTGTTCCGGTGCCTTTGAAGAAGTGACCAGATCACGAAACGCGTCGGCGAAATCCGAACTCTATTTCTGTGCTGAAAGACAATAACTACTATAACATTTCAATTAAACAAATATTAATAAATGAAAAATAATCAATACATTTAATATAATTAGCCCATCCTTGAAATCCTTTAGAAAGGAAGTTAAAACCTGGCTTTTCTCTGCACAGCTCTAATCAACATCTTCAAGAGCCAGTAGTACATCTCAGCGCCAAGACGCCCTTGGGCATTCGCGCGCTCTACAAATAGATAAATCAATCAATCAAATCAACTTCCCACCATATGCCCCTATAAACCCACAACCCGATACGGAACAAAAAACGCAAAATTCAAAACATAAAAAATGTAATAACTACAAAAATTTAACACAAATATTAAAAATACAAACAATTCTTATACAATAAAACATACAACACACACATATAAAATATATACTAAAATACATAACTTTAATAAACGATATTTTTAACTTCTATTTTTTTGCGAACGATATTAAACACTTTGACATTTTTAAAATCGATATTGCTTACCGTAAGTCGATATTCTTGACAACTATATTCATGTTGTTGATATTTCTTACCCATGATATTTGCAACTTGATATTTGTGCAACTCAATATTTTTGATTCGATATTCTGTCTCCGCATCATTTTTACTTTTCTCCTTTAAATTGGTTCATGACGTAACTTGACGCCTGTAGTGTCGCGATAACCCAGGTGACACCAAACGCATGAGGGAGATGTGTAATTTAACCCCATGTGCATAAGTATTATTGTATCGTCTGGCGCATGGCCAGACGTAACACATAAATAGCCCGGGAGGCTGGGCGTGGTTATGCACTTGGAGAATCTGCTGAGTCTGTGTAGTTATTCCCTGGGCGCTAGGCAGGGCCCACCACAAGACCATTACACTGGCGACGAGGGGGCCCTCTTTCTCCTTGCGTGCCTCCTCGTCACTCGCTTACTCAGCCACTCACTCTGCGCCTTCCGGATACAGGCAGTGAATCAACGGCGGAGCCGGCATCCTCTACTGCGATCTCCACGTCTCTCTCCCTGCTGGGACTTCTGGTGGGCAGGCTGCAGCCTGCTCTGGTTTGAGGCTGCTGCTGTCCCTCATTGACGGTTGGGGGCAGATCCACACCAGGATTCGGCCCATTCAACCTCAGAGCCCAGCCTCGACCCGGAGTACTCTCTGGCCGTGCCAGCTCGTCGGCTCAGTGCAGCTCACGCCATAACTACAAGCCGAGAGGAGAGCTCAGGTCAGTGGCCCCAGCCGCTTTGGGCCATCCTGTCCTCCGCCCAAGCTCTGCCTGCAGGCGACCATCACCCTGTTTTCCCTGCCACGTGCTGGCACCCTTCTGCAGGTGGTGCTTGCGCCACCAGAAACCACTCCCTGCAGTGAAACCCAGTAGGGTCGGTTGAAACACAGAGAAAAAAAACAAATTTGAGAAAGTAAAAAGGAAAATAATGAAAGAAAAAGGAATGAGAGGCACTACCCTCCTTTCTTACACAAAGTATTGTCGGTGCATAGACTGCTCACTTGTCACGCACCCATCTTGTAAGCCCCAAACCAGTCTAGGCACGTGCTCTCTGTCTGTCACCTGCCTCCTCGCCAGCGACACCTCTATCCACCTGAGTTACCTCAAGGGTGCCACAGGCTACCACACTCATGGTGTCTGTTCCTGCACTGGAACCATTCACTGTCACCGGACCGCCACCCTCCCAAGCAGCCCGCTAGAAATCATGGGTGGAGTGACTGGAAAACTACTTGGAGGCCGTTGAAATGCCTGCAGGCCGCAGGCGGGCAATACTTTTGCACCTGGGTAGCGCCGATATCCACTAGATATCCATGTCACTCCTGGAATCTGGCCTCTCATGGAACTACACAACGCTGCAGGACGCCATCACAGCTCACTTCGAACCTTATGCCAATCCCAATAACGAGCGATTCCTCCTGCGCCAAGCCCAGCAGCTTCCAGAAGAATCAGTAGATGTTTTCCATGCTCAGCTGAGAGAGCTTGCCAGCACCTGTACCGTCCCTGGTGAAAACAACAAAGTATGCGCCCAGTTCATCCAGTGGTGCACATCCACCAAGCTCAGAAAAAGAATCCTCTAGGAGCCTAACATGTCTATGAGGAACATACTGACTTTAGGTTGCTTTAAGGAACTCTCTAAGGCTCACATGAACCTAGCTTCCTCAGTCTCCTTCAAAGAAGAGCCCGTCAACGCCCATCAAAGGAAACCACCTGGGGACAAACGTGAACCCATCAAGCACCCGCTGAGCCACACCAACCGAGGATCACAATCCCACTCATGTGGATGGTGTGGTGGCCCTTACCCTCACACTGGTGCCTACCCGGTGAGCAGAAAGACCTACAGTGCATGTGGCAAGCCTAACCACTTCACCAAAGTCTGCCGATCCTCACAAGGGTGTGACCCAAGCTGAAACAAAAACCTGTCCCCAACAGCAGAGTATATTCAGGAAACCCCGTCTTACGAAGACATGGAGAAAGAAGATGCAGCTGTTGTCCACGAAATCAGGAATTTGAGACACCCTCTAGGCGAGTCATCAGCCTACCACCCATATGCCAGGTAGAGGTGCAGAGCCATACCGTCTCTGCACTAATGGGCACAGGGGCGTCTATCAACTTGATGGCTGAAGACGTCTACCGCAGCCTACCAGACCCCCCAACACTCAGGCATACATGCATGCAGGAATACGCATTTGACAACCACTCTCCACTACAGCTCCGCAGCATGTTCCATGCAGACCTTGCTCATGAGTCCACTCGGCGGAGGGTTAGGGTATACATGACACTGGAAGGGTCTGTTTTTCTACTCGGCTGTCGCGCCGCCCAAGACCTCAACCTTATACAATTTGCATTCAGTGTCCATCAACAAAGCCTGGACCTCCTTCTACAAGACTTCACTCCCCTGTTCAGTGGGATCAGCTGTCTCCTGCCCAGCCATACATCTTCACATCGACAAATCAGTGGCCGCCGTTGCCCTCCGGCACCGCTGCATAGACTTCCACCTCCGGCCCAAGGTAAAAGCAGAACTAACACTCATGGAGCAGACTGGAATCATAGAGGGGGTAAAGGGCCCCTCCATGTGGGTGTCCCCGATCATCGTAGAAAAGAAGCCCAAGCAGCCAGACGCAGTTCGGATCTACATGAATATGAGAATACCGGACCTGGCGATCAAGTGGGAAAGACATCTGTCCCCAACCATAGACAACTTCATCGGGGAGTTGTCATGGTCCAAGTGGTTTTCAAAGATGGACCTCAGGTCAGGCTACCACCAAATCATGCTGCATCCGGTTTCTCGCCCAATCAACACCTTCTCAACACATGCTGGTCTGTGGCGATACACTTGCTTGAACTTTGGCATCTACAGCGCTGCTGAGGTGTTTCAGAACATTGTAAAGACCATCCTACAGGGCCTACCAGGGATGCTGAGCATGAGTGATGACATCCTGGTTCATTCAGCCACCCTAGGGGAACATCTGACTTGCATCCATGCCGTATTCGCACGGTTAGCAGAGCGTGGACTGATGCTCCATAGTGAGAAACATCAGCTTCTTCAGGTACAAAGGAATTGGTCCAGATCCAGAGAAAGTGAAGGACATACAAAGCGCTTCTGCTCCCTCTTCCATGTTGGGTGTCCGCAGCTTCTGTGGGGCTCACCTGGTTTTCCACAGAGGCAAAATGGACAGAATCAATGCTAAGTCCCAACTTCCCTCAACTGCCTCCTTCGCCCAACAAAGTCAAAGCAAAAGAGAAAAGGTGAAGAAGAGGGGAAACAAAACAAGGAAATGGAAAAGGAGTAGAGTCCGCTGCTCTGTCCAATGTGGTGTTGCATGGTCTCCTAATGGGAAAAGACACAAGCATAAGTAGGATTCCTTGAACCAAGGAACTGATGTAGGACATTTGGTTACTTTTGTATTCTACCTGTTGAAAGCTCTGCCAGGTGTATCCAGAAGGTATTGAATTAATAAAGTGTGAACTCATAAAGGGTATCTAAAAAGCAAATATACACTTATTATTCATAAGGACTGCAGAATTTGAACACTAAACAATGATAAGGGTGAAACATACCAACCTTAACGTAAACCATTAGTAGAATTCAACGAACCCATAAGAAAAATATACCATAGACTGAAAACTAAGGAAAAAAACAAAAAACTTACTTTCCTAATCAGGACAGCCAAGAAGGAAAACAAAAGTGTGGCACAAAAAGGTGCATGGTCTAAGTGTGTAATACGTTTAGGAACAAATGGTTAAAAATCAGTCTCCTATTTTGTAGCAGAGATTTGAAGACATTGTGAATCAAAGCAAATTCATGGCTGGGAATATGCTACACAACAACCGAAGGAGCACAATATCAGATAAGTGTCAGGCTTGCCAACTAATACTTGAAAATGATTGTGTCCTACCTTCAACCTAGAACTCAGATTCTTTAAATACATTCTTTGTTTTTACCATGTAGGTACCAGAACAATGGCAGCGTAAGGAAATGCTGCACCAAGACAAAACACTAAATCCAGCCTACAAGGGAGCTCCGAGGCTGAACTTAGCCCCAGGAAGAAGACGCTGTAACCCGAAAGCAGCAGTGCACAGAGGAACGCCCAGAGAAGAATGCTGAAGATGTCTTCTCACTCCAACGCGGAATCAAAAAATACAGGTAAGAGGGGAATGCAAGGGAGGCTGGCGGGAGTACATGAAGGAACGTGAAGCGTGTTTACCTCGCGGACCCCTCCTTTATGTAATTGTCAAGCGCCGCCTTCGCCAGCTGGCAGAAGTCAGCAGGAGGGGCGTTTGCAAGAGGCTGCAGGCAGACACCGAAGCGCTGCTACTGGCAGCATAGCACGACAGCTTCCTTGGAATGGTGACGTATTGCGGGCTGTGGAAATAAAATTGACAATTGTGCCCCATCATTTCCCTGTTTCTGCCTGACAGACATTTTTTCATTCAGACAAGCACCCATTTTGTGTGACATCCATTTTGTCTTCAGACCCACAAGCAAGACACCCTGCCTCTGGCACCACCGTTCATTGACCACACATTTCTGTGGTTCTGCCAATTCTGGGAACCAGCAGCAGATAGTTCCTGTTTTCTTAACTGTAAGACACCCTGCACCTGGCATCTTAGTTCATTGACCACCCCTTCCTGTGCTTCAGCCAATTCCCAGAACCAGCAGACAGTTCCTGTCTTAAGAAATAGTTCCTGTCCTTGACTGCAAGCCAGAGAGCAGATGGTCTCTGTTTTACACAAGATAGTTCCTCTTTTTGACTCTTGTGGTTCAGCCAATTCCCAGAACCAGCAAGATAGTTCCTGTTTTACACAAGATGGTTCCTGTTCTTGACTCTAAGCCAGAGATAAACCCCTGAATGAGTAAGGGCCTTCAACTGAAAGAGAACACATTTCCACACATCACATGCCCTCTCACGAGACACAAGACACACCCCTACCTTGACACATCTGTTGGAAATTACTGCTTGTCACTTCCCTTTTTCTTGTCACTTCTCTTTTTCTTGTCACTTCTCTTTTCTTCTTTTGCCTATTGACTGAAAACTGTATAAATATTCTGATGTGTGAATAAAGCTGCAGACCACTCCTGTACCCGCTTGGTGCTGGAGCTCTCCCCTTAACTGGAGTTATTGGACCCTTTTTTTTTACTCGAGCACCACAGACTCCTCTCCTTGCTTTGACTGAAATTATGATTATTAAGTATAGAAATTCTGAGATGATGTAATATTGAATTAATTTACCACAGGGCGCTTCATGAAAAATCTCTCAGATGTCACCGGCTCCTTCCGCAAGCTCACCAAGTCAACAGCCCTTGGGTTTTGGGGCCAGAACAAGAAGAGGCATTTTATCAGACGAAGGCCATCCTGTCCAAAGACACCACCCTGGTATACTTTGACCCCCAAAGAGTGTCACAGTTGGTAGTGGATGCCAGCCCCACCAGTCTGGGAGCTGTGTTGGCTCAAAAACAATAGTGCGGAGAGTGGGCCCCAGTGGCATACATCAGCCATACGCTCACACCAACAGAGCATCAATACTCCTAAATTGAGCGGGAAGAAATTCCTATGGTGCTGCAGGCACTTCTACGTATACCTGTGCGGACACCCAATCTCAGTCGTCACAGAACACAAGCCTCTGGTCCTTCTAGTCCAGGGTTGCTTGTGACGTCCTCCTCCCAGGATCGAAAAGTGGATCCTACAATTACAGGAGTTTCCGTTCACCATTAGTTACCAAACAGGCACCCAGAACCCATCGGATTTACTATCCAGACATGCTTGACAAGCCACCCCTCTTGAGACCGCAGAAGCACATGAAACTGAAGAATATCTTAGGCTCATTGTAGACCACTCCCGGCCTCTGCCAACGTCCTTGACAGATGTGGTGGATGCCATGTAGCATGATAACTGTTTGCAAATGGCCATAGAAGCCACGGTCTCCGGCGACTGGAGATTGCTTTAGAGCTCGACACCCTTCCGGACAGTGTCGTTCAAGCACTATACAACACCTGTCAAGAACTGTGTCACCAGCGAAGGGTGTCTGCTACAAGATTTGCGCCTAGTACTACCTGAAAGCCTGACACATTGTGATATCTCCCGGAAAAGTATACAACAAACTCTGTTGATGCATATATGTCACCATCACCTTTCGCTGTCCCCCTTCCATACTTGATCACCTTATACTGATTCCTTCTCCCTTCAGCGTTCTGAGCACTGTATAATAGTGTACATCTAGTACAAATTGAGCAATTCTGTGGCTTTGCTGTCAATGCTTTAAAAAAACTGCATAGACCCATTGTATGAATATATTAATACAATAGTGGAATGACCAGCCACCTTGTTTCTTTGTTGTGTTTTTTCGCTACTTTCATATAATATTATGAATTGTGTGGACTACCGTGACCAAACACTTTTTTGATACCGTAATAATTGACCCAGGTCATAGTGCCAATATCGGCCCAGACCCGCTTACATACAACCCCCATCCCACTATAACCGACACCACACAAGTTGATGGAGAAAGTTGTTGTAGTTTTATTAGCATATACATTATGCCAACATGTTGGGTTAACTTACGGGCGATCCAGAGCAGGCCGCCCCTCGCGACCCGCCCACCTGACCGAGCTATCATCCCCCCACGGTGTTAAACCGTAAGGGCGTTATCAGTTTGGGGGGAAGGTCTAACCCCTACCCCCGGCGAACCTCTCGTTCGCCCATTTACTCAACCCCCCCCCTCGGGGGGCAGAGCGTTGGCAACCCCCGGTTGCTCAGGTCCACAACCGCCCGAAGGACTAACGGGGCGCTGTCAGTCCCCCAGGATCCTTTACCGTGGATCTCCCTGGGGGATATATCGCTCACGCACCCTTCCGGTGCTCCTGTAGAGGGTACCCTTCTGTACCTTCCGGTATTGGATCGCCCTGTAACTCCGCCTGCAACACAAAAACAATTCATTAGTAGTAGCCCCCCCCCCCAACCCCGATCTGCCCAAGAGCAGGGTAAGCGGATGGGAGGGAAAAAGAACGCCGTGCAGTCCTGGTCCGCGCTGCGGGATTCTCCAGAGGTGTGGGGGGCGAGGGTCTGCACGCCGCTGCACGGAACAAAAGAGGACGCCTGACCCTCGCCCCCCGGGCTATATAGCCCTCCCCCCTTCTCCCCCAGGACAGGAAATGACCTCACGTGTGGGGAATCCCCGGTTATCCACTGGCTGACCACCGCGTCAGCCAACCACTAGACCGCTCAGGGTCCGTGCCATCCTATGGCACTAAGGATGGCCGCCCTCTCAGGTAGCCACCTTTGGTGTCCCGGGGCAGCCTGTCATAGTGCCAATATCGGCCCAGACCCGCTTACATACAACCCCCCATCCCACAATAACCGACACCACACAAGTTGATGGAGAAAGTTGTTGCAGTTTTATTAGCATATACATTATGCCAACATGTTGGGTTAACTTACGGGCGATCCAGAGCAGGCCGCCCCTCGCGACCCGCCCACCTGACCGAGCTATCATCCCCCCACGGTGTTAAACCGTAGGGGCGTTATCAGTTTGGGGGGAAGGTCTAACCCCTACCCCCGGCGAACCTCTCGTTCGCCCATTTACGCAAACCCCCCCCCTCGGGGGGCAGAGCGTTGGCAACCCCCGGTTGCTCAGGTCCACAACCGCCCGAAGGACTAACGGGGCGCCGTCAGTCCCCCAGGATCCTTTACCGTGGATCTCCCTGGGGGATATATCGCTCACGCACCCTTCTGGTGCTCCTGTAGAGGGTACCCTTCTGTACCTTCCTGTATTGGATCGCCCTGTAACTCCGCCAAGGCTCTCGGTGCGGCAGCCGCCGTCCGAGAGTCCCCCCATCCCTTATCTGTCCTCTATTTACAACCCGCTGCTCCCATCGCTTCAGATAGGTTCAGCAGGAAAATTGGCTATCCCTACTTTTGATAGATGGACGCCGTCCTCATCAAAACAGCCCGTACATTGGTGTGCAACAAACTGTCTTATGAAGCCGAATCCCCTCTGCTCTGTGAATTTGCGCATGGCACTGTTCACTCGTCTGCGGGGAGTTTCGATGGCCACCCCTGATCTAGCGTCCTTCCAATGCAGTCTTGGAGTGATCTCGGACCACCATACTTCGCACAGCCCCAACAGATTGCTCAAATCGCTCAGCGTGCCCCTCATTAACTGTAGCAGGGCCATGCGCTCCAAGGGGACCAATTCCTCGCCTCCCAAATGCACAATTACAAGCCTGGTGGAGATTCACCCCCGTCCAATAGTTGCTGAAGTACGCGCTGCACGCTACTCCAATGCAAGTCGGGCGACACTATCCACCTGATTTTTTGTTGTTGCAAAACCATGCTTCCATTTTCCGCTATCAACCCACCGGGCTACCCTTTGGATTCTCACATTTCCTGCCACCCGGACCGATTTACCTACCAAATAAAAGATGCAGACGTGTGGAACACGTTTATTACATATCCAGATTATACACTGCAACCCATACATTGACTCAACGTCACATACCTATGAACCAAAAATGCCCACCAATCACCCTTGTTTCAACCAGCTCCGGAGCGTATGTACCGTTTGTAACAGCTGGACTCCCAGCGCCCCACCTGCTTTATATTTGCCACTGGCAGCCCTGCCTGAGAAGCTGTCGTCGCAGCACTTATCCTAAACGAATGAGTACAAAACCTTTTACCCTGTCTGTTGCTGCCAGGTAACTCTAAGCAAGTGTCCATGACGCGCCGCAGCCGGTACTTGGTCAGGGGGGGGGCAGGCCACAAAGGAAAGGCCACCGCGAACTTTGAGGAGACCCAGATGCACCCCAGGGAGGCCATGTCAAAGCCTACCATAGCCTGGATTTACCTTGCCAAGTCGTGCACCTAGTCAACCGGCAATCTGGCCCCCTGCAGACGTGACGCTCTCTATACCTAGGGAAGCAAATTTTGCGCTGGCCCCTTGTCTACCATGTGCAAGGAGTACCCCAGTTGGTCTGAAAGAAGAACGAAGTCTGCCAGGCCTGCGAACATGGCTGTGTCCGTCGTTCCCAAATGACAAAAGTCATCCCAGCAATGAGGCACCCCTTCCACAACGTACGTGTCCTGGAGTGCCCCTTTGCAGGAACCACAAAAGCCTTGAACAAGCCCGGACACAACGCAACCCATGGGCATGCATTTATCATAGTATAACTTGCCGACTAACTTGAAAACCTAGCAGAAGAAGGCTGCTCGAGTGGACTGGTATCACCTGCAAGCTGATCAATGTCTGCATTGGCCAACCAGGCCCCTCTGTCCGCCCACCAGACCAGATGGAATGCTACATCTGGCGGGCAATCTGACAACGAGCATGCACCCTCCTCCAGGCCAACAAGACCGAAGTCCCATGAGGGTATGAAAGGCTGGCATAGTCACACCTTCCTCGTAACATCATATAAAGGAGCTACCAAATCGCATCTCGTGTAGCTCAGCAGAGCTGGCCGCCCCCCCGATGACTGCCAACTTCCACTGCCAAGGGTGGCCATTCTTCCTAGTGTACATCTGAGTGGATTAAACTGACTGTGATGACATTTGCTGCTAGTATAGCCAGCCTGTTCGCCCCCAGGCTCTGAGAGGACCCTGGAATCAGGCTGCATGTCTACGAAGCATACCTGGCCTTCGAGTGTCCAAGTGAGAGACAGACCTTACTACAATAGGGAGTCAAGGTGCCGACGACAAGTTGCACCCACAGGCCCCTAAGCCTCTGCTGCACTTCGAGAGAGTACTAGGTAAAGCAGTAGCCGAAAAGCACGAACTGGACAGCAATAGGAGTTCACAATTAGCTAGAGGAGTTCAAAATTAGCAGCCTGAACCAGTCCAATATCTTTACACAATTCTCTTGCTGTGCATAGAACGTAAGCACCCCCACGAACCCTATCAATAGGATGCACACAAGGGGTGCCTGCCAACTTGTGTCGGAGATAAATATGCACTCCCAACGTGCGCTATTCTTCGAATTTGTTAAAGGGCACCGTGCCCCATAGCACCATAGTGCGCTAGCTATCTCCCCCATAGAGAGAAGCTCCCTGGCGCAGCCGGGCCCTGGCAATAACATTTGTTCCCCCGGAGGAGGTTCATAAAACATGTACCAAGTGACACAATGTATTGCTAGGTTATAATGAAGTGGTGTAAAGGGATATAGTCACCCCCATGCCAACTACCAAATCAGTTGCAATCCTTACTTGCAAAAGGCAGGCCGAGACTGTCTCCCATGTTGGGTGACCCCTACAAGTCCCCTAAAGCTCAATCTTCCACGAGTGAAACCAGCACACGTCCCACACAGGGATAGTAATCACATAGTGGAAGAACAAGGGAATCCCAGACCCTAGCACACTACCCACCGTGTGCCAAGATCCTTATCCTGTTGTTAGTTCATGTGGCCTCCCAAGGGGGTAGGGCTGTACTCCAGCGTTGTTCCTGCATTAGAGACAGAAGACATACATTAAAAAGCTCTCCCCCCCTTTATCTACCAATCTGTATTCTCTGCCAAGAGAGAGGTCCCTCAATGCCCCACCCGCTATTCAGGCCAGGCCAGTTCTGAGTTAACCAATTAGCTCGCATTACCTGCACACTCCGAAATTAATAGATGTCCTCTTTATTATCTGAAGGAGACCATTCATTTAAGAAATACCATTTCCTTGACTCAGGAAGGGACTTCCCAAGGTGTTCTATTTGTCTGAGAGTCTCCCCCTTATTGCAGTTTTAGCCCTCTGACTGGCTTTGGTCCTCTTTAGTAGCATGCACCCGTCACCAATCTCTGTCAACACACGGCGCTACCTCCTACGTCCCTTCTTCGTTCCGGTACTTGTGCGACTTGCACCAGTACCTACATAACGTTTGACTGTCTGCCATGATTGTACTGATTACCTCACATGTACTATATACACTTTAGTGACTTGCACACTTGACCCATTCTTCTCCTGTAATGTCCATATTCAACCTCTTGTCCTTGTCTGCTCATTTTGTCACATTGCTTCACCTAAGTAGCGTTGGCCTTGTAATGAGAGCACCTAACGTACTATTGTGTATCAGTACTGTACAGTCCCCCTGTGAGGCGCGCTGACATCAAAGGCAAAGTCCGCGCCCTCCGAAGCCTAAAGCTTTGAACTAGAGATACCTGCAACAATGTCCCTTTCACCTCTGCATATTAAACCAGACTGAGAAATCTGTGGCGGGCCTCTGGACTTGATCGATTATTTCAGTCCTTTGACGCTTACAGATAGGTCTAATTTGTGCTTGCCCCCAAATAATTCGGACTTGAGTGGTTATGAGTTCTTGCACTAATTACCTCACGCAAAGCAATTACATCCTAGTAGGCCTGCACTGTCCCAGTTTAAACTTTGATTCATTCCTAGCATGGCTACCATGGCCCCAGCACATCATGATAAAAAAAAAAAAATGAATGAAGGTCAATTCCGCCAACCTCAATAATATGCTTCTGAATTGCACAATGATGATAACCATCACAATTAACACACTAATTCCTAATGATGCTATAACACCACCTACCCCGCGTTTGTGTGGACCTGAACGCCATGTAGAACACTCACGCTAAATTGATTGCAAACAAAGTCATGCACCACCCTCCAATCTACTTGGACACCTTACCAAACCACAATATGGGTCAATTCAGTGACCTGCCATGAAGTGAGCCACAACGTCCTCCTCTGCCCGATTGACTGCATGGATATCAAGCATAAATGTCAAACAAGCTACACTCTAGTGACCCAGTGATTGCTACCTCTTTAGTTGTTTGGTCCCGTTACTTTGCACAAGTGCCACCAATGCCTCCGTAACGTTTGTTCTTGTGTTTAGAGTGTCTTCCATTTAATGAACATGCAAACGTCACTATACTCTGAAACCCACTGATATCTCCCTTTTACCTAGTGTTATGTTCCGGTACTTGCACAAGTGCCACCATGCCTACATAACGTTCGTTCTACTGAAATGTGTATCCCCAGTTAAAGTGACATGCACATGTCACGGTTCTATTTTACACACCGATAGCTACCTCCCACTTGAAATTTCGTTCCGGTGCTTACACAAGCGCCACTAATGCCTGCGTAACGTGTATCTATTCTTTGCGTTCCTTCCATTTAATGTCGTATTATCCCCTACTTGATATGACAAGAGGTCAAGCAAGGGTCCCCCATTAGTAGATGCATAAATCCCCTATTACCGCCGCCCACTGACAAACCCTCCAATAGTTAAAGTAATAGAATTTAAGTGGGCACTCTGAGTGTATGTAAAACTTCCCCAGGCAATGTTTGTGGCCAACAGGAAGCAGAGTTCGCCATCCCTACTGGGGTTACATTCCTAACCTAAGTGGACCGTTGGGGTCTTAGCCGTCATAAGGATAAGTATCCTAGTGCATTACCATGAAATGTCCAACATGCATACCGTTAGTTTTTTTTTGTTTTTATTTTGTGTTTGAGTGTCTGCCACGTATTGCAGTATGCACATCTACTTGTCCCTTATCCGCCTTTGTGACTTGCACCCATGTCACATATCCTCCTGTAAAGCACTGTACGCTACCTCTTCTATTGTTAGCTCGCGTTCGTCCCTTCGCTACATGTAACTTAGCATTTGCTTATGTAGTGTGCCACGTATAGCGCTCTTGTGTATCAGAATCACTAGTATCGGACCGTGCTATATCAAGGTATACATCTCCCTTCCCCATGTATAAAGGAATAACTATATCACCAGTCTCTACATTGTGAGACATTACATCTTGTTCGTTAGCAGTTGTAATTCTTTTGTATGCATCCTAATGTAACGCATTTAATCCTAAGACCTTACGTACTGTAACCGGTTCCTATGCAAAGCGGTCTGGCCCTTCGAGGCAAACTTGTGCTATATAAAATTCCATTACATAATAAAATAGTGAAGGGCTCTTTTACCTTCGCGGAAAGGCCGTGCTATATAAATTATACCTAAAATTATACATAAGAGTGAGTACATGATTGTCACCTGTGGCGGGATGCGGAGCTAATCAAATAAAACCCCACTGCGAAGTGCGGCAGTGGCTAAACATCGAACCTCAAAGTTCCCTCTGAGCTCCTTAAAATTTAGACTAAATAGGCCTAGTGGGCATACCAACACATACACTGCCCTTAATGCAGTTGCCACTCATCCAAACCGATTACCCTACGTGAGCCTAAACGTGGCCATGCCTTGTCCAAACCATCTTCCACACATTAGCTTGCCTGCTATCCTGCAATAAGACACAAGAAAAGAGTCAAATCCCCCCTACCCCCCCCCCCGCATGTAGTGTATGTTGTTCTCGCGGGTGGCGACCTTCTCGTGCAGCCGTCCTGCAGTAAGACAAAAGAAAAATGTTAAATCCCCCTTTCCCCCCTCCCCGCATGGCACCGGTGATTATAACCTCCAACAAGCAGCCCGACGCCCACCCCATTATATATAATACTTAAACGAGTACTGTATTGACGCCTATATGTGCCAGTGCCTAAAATGCAGAACCCGTCGCCCGCCACAGGCCCGCCGTGCAGGCCACATTCCGAGAGCCGCCCACCCGCCCCGGCTCCGGCCCGAAGGTGCAAGGCGCGGGCGGCCACCCCAACGTGACCCGGCAGGCCCATCCTTGACCCGACGCGTGGGAGCCCCCCCCCCCCCGTGAGAGCCTGAAACAACACCCACGCCAGCCCTCCTGCCGCCCTGACAACCCCCCGCAGCAGGCCGCATACCAGCAAGCTGCATACCGAGACCCGCCCGCCCGCCCCGTCTCTGTCTCGAAGGTGAGAGGAGCGGGCGGCCGCCCCAGCGTAAAAGGCCCCAAAAGCAAAAGCACGCGAAAAAGAAGTGCTACACCCCGAAAACCTACACAATTTAGGATTGAACAAACGCAACCCACAGCTGCACCACCTAAGCCGGGAAAATGACCTCCGAGGCGCAGTCGAGTCCGCCCCACAGGGATGCCACGACATTCATGAGCGCAGCGAAGGAGCGCCCCCCCTCCCCACATGTGCCCCCCCAAGAACAACCCCAATCTGGGCGGGCCCCCCCCCCCCCCAGAGTAGGTCGAACGCCAGGTCCACCGCCCGCCACCCCACAAACCAGGAGAGTGCGAGGCCCCCGCGGGGGCACCAATCGAATCCTCACCCGAATAGATCAAATCCCCTTCAACCACTCCGGAACAAAAGCAGCGCCCCCGCAGATCAATGGCTCGCGCCGACGGGAACGGCGGCTGCTATTCTCCGCCCTGTCATTAGGACATCGCAGCCTATTCAGCTGATGACAGGAGCTCAATGGCCCTTCAGTGCTTACCAGATAACTGCGCGGCTCTTTAGCCACTTGTAATTTTCAATAATAAACAGAGGGGAGAAGCATCAGCGGCCACATCCGCTTCCAGACCGAGTGAGGAAAGGCAGGTTTTAGAAAACGGTCCGCCTTGCACAATGCAGGGCTCCGGCAGCCAGCGCACATTGATTGCACCTCGCTCGCATTCCCACATTGCCGGCCTTACGCGCCACATCAAGTCCTCGGTTATCCCATTTCAGTGGTGAGCAAAAGTGAATGAACTGTTTCGTTAAACCCTCCTACTCCTTCACTGGAGTTCATGCAACGGCAGCTCCCACCACCGGGCAAGCCCGCGCCCCTCCCGAGCCACCCCCCTCTAATCCCACGAGCATCGCACAAGTCCCTCACCTCAACCAAAAGAACGCCGGGCAGTCCTGGTCCGCGCTGCGGGATTCTCCAGAGGTGTGGGGGGCGAGGGTCTGCACGCCGCTGCACGGAACAAAAGAGGACGCCTGACCCTCGCCCCCCCCGGGCTATATAGCCCTCCCCCTTCTCCCCCAGGACAGGAAATGACCTCACGTGTGGGGAATCCCCGGTTATCCACTGGCTGACCACCGCGTCAGCCAACCACTAGACCGCTCAGGGTCCGTGCCATCCTATGGCACTAAGGATGGCCGCCCTCGCAGGTAGCCACCTTTGGTGTCCCGGGGCAGCCTGTCAGGTGGTACATATGGGCTACCCCTTTTATATACACTACTAAATTACATTGGCCACGCCCGTTTGAGAGACCCCCCTCCCCTCCCCCCCAGTTTTTTTCATCCCACTTAAAGCCCTGGTCTTATTCCTTCCTCTCCTGCAGTTAAACTTTGTCACCGTCTACGTGCTTCCTTTCTTGTTTAAATTTTAAATGTACTTTTTATTATCTGTACTTCTCTTATTTAGTATTTATTGATGCAAACGTATATAGAGCGGACATTCCTCAAAGGTGCTACAACGCTTTGCAATATAAATATTTCTTTTAATTACATGGATGTCACAGATGGTTTCAAATTAACAGACACTACCTAAGCAGGTACGAGGTCAAGAAGTTACAAGTAAATCATTACAGAAAGCACACACACAAAAAAGAGGATGCACAAGAGGCATGTGGCAGTGAAAGGTTGAGGTAGTGTGGGTGTCTGTGCTAGGAGCTGATGCAGTGTCTTACATAAAATAGGGGGTTTGGAGGAGGAGGAGGACTTTCAGGTCAGTTTTGAAAGTTGCTACCGAGGCTGGGCGGGGCCAAAGCAGGCCAAAGGGCGATGACGGGGCAAAAAGATCACCTACTTCGATGTATTGTGTTTCTAAGAATGATAATTATAGTTGTTGGTTTTTTAATCTGGCAAATGCATAAAAACAGGGCGAGAGTTCGAGTCACTGGACACCGGAAGGGTTCTGCCGATATGACGCATTGAGCTAGAGGCGGGGTTAATTCAATTGTGTAAGGGTGAGTGGGGCGAATGCTTTAACTTCTAGCGGCTGCAGCCGATAGAACTTTCAGTGCAGTCAAGTGAACTTTCAGCTGGAAGATGTCGTCCCCACTAGCGCGCACCTTTCTTATAACCGGCTGCAACCGGGGCATTGGCCTGGAAATTGTTCGGCAGCTGCTGGCACAGCCAAACGCACCCGAGCAGATCTTTGCCACCTGCAGGACCCCGGAGTCACCACAAAGTCAGGTAAAGTCACTTCGAGTAGGTATAAATTGTGCTGGAAGTCGGGTGGATCTTCATCCAGGGCTTTAAGTGGGATGAAAAAACTGGGGGGTCTCCCATAGGGGCGTGGCCGGTGTAATTAGGGGCGCGGCTTAAAGCACTTAAGCCAAAAATATGTACTTAGCCTAGTGTTCTGCCCCACTCGTATTTTGCAGCGTCTGTCCATTCATCCAGATATATATAACACAAGTAACATTGCATCTACAAAAAGCCAGGGCTATTGGCGTTGTCAATAGTTGTAAATCGCATAAGATAAATAAGCAGAAATTATGACTTTGTTGTGTGCAATATTGAAAATGCTTCCATTCTTGTGGGCAAGGTTGTGGTGTAAGGCTAGATTTGCCTGCCGACTTTCCAACTGAGTAAGCAGGTTTGACCCTCAAGTTGGCTGACATCTTGTGATTCACAATATGAATATGTCTTTGTATAATGCAACTGGTGCTCATTTGCCCCAGGCTTGCGGTATATAAAACTGAAAAATTAGTCTCTTTAAAGTTGCATCAAAAGCAGTGATGGGTGGTACTATTGCAGAGTTAACGTACCCTCACCCGCCCACACTGAAGGTAAAAATGGAGAGCCCGGTAGGGAGCAGTCTCTGCTTTTAGTAGCTGCTGGTGCTGAGCACCGGCAGGACCTGGCCCACTTAAAGCCCTCCCTGCATCTACGATAGAGCCGTAGCCGGGATCTGGGGCAGCCTCAATGAAATATTTTTGAACCCTGTACACATTGGGGTTTGAGGGGAGGGGAGAAGGAGAATGTGCTGGGCAGGTCTAATTGGTTGGTTGGTTCTGTTGCTGAGTAGATGCCTTGGCGGGTGTAGATCCGTTGAAAAGTTACTGCAACAAAACGTTGGTGAGTTTGAGATCCAGTTGAGATTTCGGGAGAGGTTGTGGGGAGTTACAGAAATGGAACAGGATGACAGCAGTGGGGTAGGCATGAGGTTGGGATGCAGGGAGTTCCAATGACGAGAGTTGTGATTGGTTGAGGGGCAAGTGTGCAGGGTGGCCTATGAATTTAGGACACGCAGGCAGGTGCTGGATGCCTTTTTTCAATTCAATTCAATAATAACTTTATTTCAGCCAATTTGGCCTTAAAAGCACATATGAAATAACATACAATTCATTTACTTTAAAATCAAGATAAATAAAAAAAAGGATAACAGATCGGGTGCAAACAATATAAGCGATTAGTTGAGGCATACCCAGGTATGACCTAGAGCAGTATAGAGTACAGTGCAATCTATGGTAGCGACTCAATGAGTGGGGGGTCTTATTCATTTGGATCGCTATATCAATCCGAGATGGGGTCAATATTGATGATTCAAAGTGCATGCGCAAAATATGTGAACAGGTCACCAGTCCAAATTGAGAGATCAGAGCCTTACCTTCACCGCTGGAAGCTGTCAATCCTCAGAAACAACAATCCAATATGTCAATGAATTCGAAATATAAATAAGTTACATCATTAAAATGGTTCTCAATTGAACGATAAAACAGACAGTCCCTTTAAAATTCCTTCATTTGACAACTTTTGTACAAGAATGTGGACCTCATTTCTTAGGTTGGTTTTAAAAATACTCTGCGAGTGCACCACATAGAAAATAAAAAATCTGTTTCAGTACCCTGAAAGCCCCCGAGCAGGGCCTGGTATCTAGGTTCCTACATATCTGGATCAGCCACCGTTTCCTCACTTTGTGGTATCCGGGGCAGCAGAAGAACACGTGAAAATCTGATTCTGTGAAACAGTCACTGGCCGGGCATCCCAGAGTCTGCAAGCCTGCCCATTTATTTGTAAAGGAGCAAAGTGGCAAAACTCCATACCTAAACTGCAGATAAAGCTTTCTGGCAGTTGCCAACTTAATGTTGTTCAGCGTTCTAAGCGTTCGTTCTAAGCTATACCAATCCTTAGTTTCTAAGAAAACTGCAGTTAGCTTGCCTACTGAAGGATTACTCTGGAGTTGCGCCCATTTGAACTGCCAATAACGGTCCTTTAGCTCTTTCCTGGACACTATGGCACATGCCTCTTCTGGGTCCGCCCAGAGATTGCCCCGTCCGAGGTTCTCTGTAGTGTGTCGAATGCAAGAGAGCCAAGGCAGTTTGCTCATCACCTCTCTTAGTTCTTCTCTATATTCTTAGAGTTCTGTGGTAACCCACAGACGTCGCTTGACTAAAAAGGGTCAAAGATTGACTTCTTCTGCAACAGCCTTACACCCAGGTCCATTTCGGAGTGGCGTGAGTGGGGTGCCAAACAGTTGCCTGAGAAGAGTGTTTTCTGTCTACGTGTGACTGTCAGAGCAACAATGACCCCACATTTCTACTCCATACAGGGCCGCTCCCCTAGCTTGGACCTTGTAAATTTCTATTGCTGGGCTCACAGGTTTATGGCAGAATTTTCGAAAGACCTTCAATAAGCCCCCTGATGTTTGTGCTAGTTTCAGAGTTGATTTTTTAATCTGCGCCCCTAAGACCATTGTTTCTGTGATAGTTATGCAGAGATAATCAAAAGCAGCTACTCTTTCTTGGGGTTTACCATTTAAGCTTGGGTTTAGTCGGGTACTTTTGGCTTAGTTAAACACCATGAATTTCGTTTTATCAAGGTTATTCTCAAGCCCTCTTTCTCTGCAAAAAGCATCAAATCTATTAAGTACCCTGTGTATCCCCATGGGCGATTTTGATAATAGGGTATCATCGGCAAACATAGCTGGAGTTTTACGTGATGCCAGCTTGGGGACGGCCAGATCTTTCTCACTGAGTAAAAAATCAACTAACCCGTTTTATAAACGGGCTGAAAAGAGTCGGGGCAAGGACGCATCCCTGACGGACACTTTTGCCTACAGGAATAGGGGTCATGAGTTTTCCTTCCTTGCCAAATCTAATTTGAGCGTAATTTTCCTCATGTAACCGCTTCATGATTTGGCACAGGTATATTGGGACCCCCATCTCATGGAGAACTGCCCACAGCTTGTCTTGTGGGACTAGATCAAACGCAGATTTCAAGTCAACAAACATTAGATAGGGGCTGCCACCCTCCAAGCACACGATCTACCAGGGTAATATTTGTAGCCTGAGAATCTGATCCAGTGTAGACATTTTTTCTCTGAACCCTGCCTGGAGGGGACTAAGAATATTTTGCTCCAACATCCAGCTCTGCAACCGGAACAGCAACACCTGCGCAAAGATTTTTGGCTGATATCTATGAGGCTTATAGGCCTATATTTTGTGGGTAGCAGCGGGAAGCCCTTTTTTTATATATATATATATATATATGCAAATTTGGGAAGTGTAAAGTGCACCCACTGTGGTAGTACCTGAATCGAACTACAAACACCAGGAGGCTGTGCTGACAGCCACGCCCATTGGGGCAGGTGTTCGGAATATGTAAATGTGCACGAGCAGCGCGGCTTTACACTTCTCCTGCTGAGCCACTGAAGAAAGGACACAAATCCTGAAACGCGTCTGGCAATGATGTTTGATGCCTAATCCTGGTGGGGTACTGCTTGCGAGCTGCTGATCAATCGAAGAAAGAAAAAATGAACTTTATTTGCTTACTGTGGCCTCTCTCATACTGGTGCTACCTGATGTTGGATTAATTTACGGTCTGGCACAGCCTTCGAGAGGGGCTCACTGCTGGTTTTGCGGGTCTGGTCTTGTAGTGTAGTTCCTAGTTTCCCACTAGGCCCTGCGCATTGGAATAACATAAACAGTAGTATCGACGTGGAACTGCTTATATTCCAGGCCTCCACTGACTATGCTAAACTTAATTGGGTTGTGTTACCAACTAGCTCAGAGGTCACTGGAAACTTTCTTCTCTGCATAGGAAGTGATCAGCTTCCTTGGCACAGACAAGAAGGGATTCAGCTTTCCAACAACCGTGCAACATGACAACTTTGCTCCTCAGATCAAGAGTCGATCTCTAGGGTCGTGTGAAACAATAGACACAGATTTCACTCAGTCAGTCTAGTGCAGTTTACTTTCACAGTATGGAGAGAATAGAGAGACGGGCGTGTATCAATAAAGGTTAACATTTATTGAACAGTCTTTCTTCTCATACAAGAGAAATGTATTGCCACAATTGCAATAACTGTTATTGTAAAAAGTACGTACAGTAAGATAAGAATAGCGAAATAGAACTGTAAAAGCATTGATATGGTTTCTTAGCCATACAATGGTTTAAAAGTAATAAAACATATATACAGTCATATATACATTAGGCTAACATACTCAACTGGTGCTTCTAACTAAGCCTACCCCAGTGTGCCTGACCTAAGCCTAACACGTGAGAAGGGGGAGTAAGTAAGTAGCTTAAGTTAAGTTGGTTTTGCCAAGGTTTGTTTCAAGAATTCTCGTCTAAGGGTTTTAGTCAACACCATACCTCTGAATAGAATGATGGAGGATTGGTATCTCCTTCAGGGGTCTCTCTCGATATCCCAGTCACCCGCGAGGGTAAACTGGAAGCGCCGGGACTGGATTTCTCTGCACGAGAAAGGCAGCGGCTTCTCTCAGCGCGTCGAGGAAGGAGGGGTGACAGCGTCCGCGGGCAGCTGGGCTGGATGTCTTCGCAGAGGACGGCTGCACGGCTCCTCAAGCGTACTGCACCATAGGTCGCGCTGTAGCGGCGATAATGGTAATCAGTAGCTTCACCACCACAGGATAGCAGGCTGCAGCGACAGAGTGCTAGTTTTTACCAACACGGGGTCATGCAGGCAGCTGGCATCAGCAACATGTTCGCTCATTGCTTAAGGCAACGTTGTTAATATTTATACCTGACAGGTGCCGGGTTTGACGCAAGTTTGCTGGACATAAGACGTCAATTAAAGATGTCACTAGGAAGTGATAGTTATCAGTTGCTCATTAGAGTTCCATTACTAATCAAAACATAGCAAGCGGGGATTTCCAGGTTTGCTAAGTTTTTATCTTGTTGAAGAACTCGGAGTGTTATCTAGGAATATCAGATAGTGACTGCTGCTCTGTCATTGCACTAATTGGTCGCAAAGGAAGTAGCAGAGAGTCATGCTGGAATGTGGCTCTGTGGCTCTGCTCGTGTGAGGCCAGAGATGACTTTACAGAAAATCGCACTTGAACGGTTATGCCAATATAGGGAATAAATGGATTTATAGCCGAATAGGGGCATAAGGTCACAGTATCGATCAGGAACCTAGATAAGCACATGACAGTCTGGCCTCAAACGGGAGCTGGATTTACCGAAAGGAAGGTATGCAAGGTCACAGTTCAGGGCTGCAACTTGCATTAAGTTCAATCAACGGCTGAAAAGCAGGGCAGTTACAACGCCATGAATTATGCACCTACCCACATGGGGTTCAAACTTTTGAAAATTTGGGAAGTGTAAAGCGCACCCACTGTGGTAGTACCTGAATCGAACTACAAACACCAGGAGGCTGTGCTGACAGCCGTGCCCATTGGGGCGGGTGTTCGGAATATGTAAAATGTGCGCGAGCAACGCAGCTTTACACTTCTCCTGCTGAGCCACTGAAGAAAGGACACAAATCCTGAAACGCGTCTGGCAATGATGTTTGATGCCTAATCCTGGTGGGGTACTGCTTGCAAGCTGCTGATCAATTAAAGAAAGAAAAAATGAACTTTATTTGCTTCCTGTGGCCTTTCTCATACTGGTGCTACCTGATGTTGGATATATATATTGGCTAGTGAAAAAAACGTCTGGTCGAAACGCGTCGCCAATAAATACTATACCTTGAAACACGGACTCTGAAGTGCGAGTCTTTTGTCATCTTGGTGAACGATACCGTGAGAACTTTTATATTTATATATATATATATATATATATATATATATATATATATATATATATATATATATATATATATATATATATATATATATATATATATATATATATATATATATATATGTGAATTATTTAGGCTCCGACCCAGCTAGCAAAGCAAGGATCTTCATGCCTTGAAAAATGGCATTGAATAAAACCCAAAAGAAAGGAGCCTAAATAGTGGGTTCTTATCTAGTCCTGGGCCTTTGCCCGGTTCTATTTTAGAAACGGCACCCGTTATCTCTTTGAGTGTTATTGTCTAGGTGTCGTCCATGGTCCTGGCGGTGAACATGGATGCAATCGGGCAATCAGCCAATAGGGTGCAGTGTCCTTGAGTAGAAGGACTCGAAATGGTCCCTCCACACGTCTGCCTCTAGGTTTGGCTCTATCGGCGATCTAGCCTCATATCTATCTGTATTGACCACCTTCCAGAAAGCCCTCATATCACGGGCGCCCAGGGAGCTTCTCAAGGTGTCCCACTTATCTCTTTCCCACCCTTTTTTTGCCTCAAGGACACTGGTCTTGTAGGCCGCTCTGTTTGTTTTAATTGAGGATTGGTAATTAGCCTTGATAGATGTAATCAAAGCTGTTTTAGCCTTTCGGCATTGTTCATTATACCAGGGGTGAGGAGGTTTCCTATTGGGCCTGATGTTTTCAAGCGAAAAAAAAAGTTGACCGTGGTTGACGTTAGCCTAGTATGATTCAAGGCAACCATCTGGAGATCAATTCTGGTGCCGTTAGTGGGGACAGATTTGGTTGCAGTCAAGAGGTCCGGAATAATGGCTTCGTACAGGGAGCCTAGCCTTTCTTGTGACTGATTTATTTCTACCCAAAGTACTCTCTTCCTGCAGTTGGTAGAGACAGCCTGTCATCGGTTGGGGCATGTGCCCCTATGGCAATCCAGGGGTTTAACTTGTGTAGTTCTAGAACAACGGCGTTATGGTCACTATCGTACCGTGTCATGACCTTGAAGTCTAATACCATGTGCCAGGATTTTGAGTCAATTAAAATGTAATCTAGTAAAGAGCCTCACCCATTTCTAATGAAAGTACATTTAGTGGATGTATCAGATTTTGTTCTTCCATTACATGCCATTAGAAAGTATTTTAGGGTGAGGCAATTCATCTGGATCACCAAAGGGGACAAAATTTTTACTGGTGGACAAATAGTCTCCAGGATGGCCCAATATTTATCTTCTTCGCAGGGGCTGTCCTTGGGTACGCCTTCTAATGGCTCAAACTGGCAATTAAAGTCCCCTCCTATAATAACCATATGATTTTCTGAGATGGTTGCTTGAAAGGACTTTAGTTCCTCTAGTGTTTTTGACTCCGGGCCCTGACTGACTGGTCTTGAATAAACGTTTATAAGGGCTATAGTGGTCTTGGGCGGGAAGTGAAGGAAGACACACAGAATATAATTTGAAGATGTTTCTATCTGTTTGGCTATACAGTCTAAGTTAACGCCCACCCATGTACTTAATCCACCCGAAGGTCTCCCTTTTCCACCTGATACTGCAGGAATGTTATAGGTGGTTAAGCCCATTTTTTAGACATCCCCTCTTGCCTATGTCTCATGGAACATACATATCTCATATTGGTCAATAAAATAGCCCCATTCTGGATTATCTATCTTGGTGTTTAGACCAGCTACATTCCAGGATAAGACTCGCAGCCTTGGACTATCCAGGGAGTTGGTTTTGGCAACAACTAGAGGGGAAGGTGGGGACAAAGTTCCGCTAAGTCCGGAAGCAGCTTTTGTGCCATGCCTACTGCTCAATTGAGGGGATTGATTGCTGGTCAAGATCATATTATGTCCCTCTTTTTTATTTCCTGAGGAGCCGCTCATGCTCCCACAGGTTTCTACTTCACCTGGTATCGAGCAGTGCCCTACATCCTTCTTGGGTTTGACGATTTCCACCTGCGACTCGCCCATCTGTGCGTCGGGACCTATGGCCTGGATCTCGAGTCAATCTACTCCTTCTAGACTACTAAATCTATTTGCTGTGAGAATCTTGTGGAATGGTTGTCTAGGCCAATAGTGATCCAGAGCAGCTATTTTATGGCTTTGTTTATTCAGTCTCCAACCCCACCCAAATTGCCTTCCGTATTGAAGAGCACTCTCTGGGGGATAAAAGTAGCCAAGTGGAAGGGCTCTTATAGTGCCCATTTGTTTCCCATCATCTTTGTTTAATATTTCTGGGGCACTCAAGGGTTTCTAAAATGTATCACTATACAGTCTCCTTGTTTGTACTTGGGTCTCCATCATAGCCAAACAACTCTACGTGTTATTAAAATCTCTCCTGCATCGTCATACCGGAAGTGTCTTTCGTTGGCTAACCAGTGCATGCATTTGTTTTTTAATTCCTGGTGGGATTTGTTTTGGCCCACTCCAAGCTCGGGGATGCCTGCAAGAACAAGGACATATGGAGTTCAAGCGGGTGGTAGATTTATAACTGGGAGGGAAGGGTTTTCTTTAATGGCTTCTCTGCGCTTGTTAGATTCTACCCCTAATCGTTGTTGTTTCGGCTGCCATTGCCTAGTGGGCTGTTGGTGTGGAGGGGTTGGATTTGCTTTACTAGGGGTTTAGTAGGGTTGTCTCTCCATATTAGCTCTATTGAGGGCTAAAGATTGCTGTCTCTCTGGATTTGGTGCGTGAATAGCCGGGCGATCATTATATATAAGGGACGGGGTGGCCATAATGATGTTAGGAGCGGCCTGATCTTTTGGTCCAATGTCAGGCCCAGCGTTCCCATCTGCTAGCCTCCTATCGCTTGTCCATTCATAAAGCAGCGAGGTCAACTTGTCAACCCCTTCCACAAGTAATGTAAGCTCCTCCTTTACTATGGCCCTTACTTGGATTTGCAGATCCACCACTAGCTTGTTCACCCAAACTGGCTGTTCGATACCTGTTTCAATACTATTTGCTGTTCCTCCCATCCCAGTATTTCTATCATCTATCTTATCTCCCTTGACCTTCTTCCTTCTTACCACTGTTTTCGCTTGTGTTTTGTAGCGGGCTGTATGGGTGATTCCACCCTAGATTGTACAGAAATGATTGCTTCGACTAAAGGTGTTCGGCCCTCTGTCCGCTCGATTTCAGTTGCCACCGCTCCTAATGCCTTTATAAGCATCCTATCTCTAGAGGTCGGTTGGGCTTTTGTTTTTGACTTAGGAGGTGCCTGTTGTTTCTTTTTGGCACACATACGTTTGCCCATTATCCTTCGATTTTGCAACGTATCTTATGTACAAAGGATAATTTTATTAGGACACTACTAGTTGGCTCAGGACACAGGGTACAGGGAGGACAGATTAGAAGACTGGAAGCGCAAGATGCAAAGTGCACAAGTGCTCAGACACAAAGTACAGAGTGCAGGGCGCGTGAGCAAGAGTGCAGAAAGCAAAGTAAAAGTGCGGGAGTGCAGGAAAATGCAGGCTATAGTATGGATCTACACAAGATTGTGCCAGATAAGAGTATCTATGGTAGGAAGGTTTGCCTACATACCAATTGCGGAGGACTTTCAGTACTATAGTCCAATTAGAAACAAAGCATCATTTAACAGTTTCTTTTATTGCATCCTGCAGAAGATTGTACCCTCTAATGGGGCAGTCTATGCGTTTTTTGACAATAGCAGCAAGGTAATAGTCAAAATGGCCGACTGGTAGGAGCTCTGGGAAGGAGCTCCAAGCGCTTGGGAACCCCTTTTGGATATATCCCTGTTAGCAGCAGCCTCTACCTGAAACCGATCCCTAATAAGTAACTGGTTTGAGCTCTACCATTTCTGCATACCCTTTAGGCATTTCTGCGAACAGTGGATCATTCTTTCTTACCTGTTCATCTGAGTTCTTGTGCATCAGTGTTTGCCTGCAGCCCTAGGGACATCTGTGAAGTTGTCCTCGCCATCGGTGTCGAGTGAATCCAGGGCGTCTCCTCTGACCGCCACCTACTCGGGACTGCTGGGGACTGGGACGATTGCTCGGGAGGAAGGCTGGCGATGTGAAAGGGGAGAGGCCGGCTGGCGTGAGTCGACCGTTGTACCGGACAGGCCCCCCTCCTGAAGCGGAGGTCGTTAGCAGCTGTAACACCTGTGAAGCGACGCGCTGCAGGTGTTTGGGGATCTCCCTGCTGGCCCTGACTGGAACCCGGAGAGTGGACCCTCGCCCCGGCCAAGGACTGGAACTCCGGAAGCGCTTGGACTGGGCTGGACTGGAACTTCGGAAGCGCTTGTTGCTCGAGGTGTTTGGAACGGTATACACCGACTGCCCAGGATGATGGCGTGGCGTGCTCTCGAGGCGGGCTCTCTGTTGGCCCCCAGCCCCGATCATGGATGCCGTCCACAGGGCATAATCGGTTGGGCACGAACGCAGAGGTGCGGCCCCCGTCGACCCCGCACACTGGTTCGTGACCGCCCCATGCTCCGGAGAACAGAGTGACGGGATCCCGGGCTTCCCCTCTGCTGCTGCCCGGTTCCTCCGTGCACAAACGGCAGAGGCTGCCCTTTCCCCTGGTCTGTGTGGTGGAGGCGGAGAACCGGTGCCCTGCATCTTCGCTGGTTCAATACATGTCCGCTGGTCCGCCAGCGGCGGTGTCCCCTGGTGAGTGCTCTGCATCTGGGCGAGACACCCGATGGTAGCGGGGACATGGCGCCTGTGGAGCACCTCGAGGTTTGAGCCTGACTTGCTGGGCCTCCGGGAGAGCTCGAGGTGCAGCGCTCCTGAAGACCCCACACAAAAGCGACGACTTTCACCAGATCCTCAACTGGCCACAGCTACTTCACTGGACCTGAAAATATGGACCACAGAGCGATCAACAACACTCACCAAATCAAATCCTCTCTTAATTCGACTACTGCCACAACAACGCTACCAAGGTAACCTTTTCCTTGATAATTTTTACTCTCTCATCATGACCCTTTATCTGCTGGTGCAGGTCAGTGACTTTTGGGGGATAGTCTTTACCAAAATGGCTGATTGGGTATCTGCCCCAAAATGGATGTCCTTCCTTTAAATAAAGGCTAGTGGCCCTCTCACCCACCCATTCTTCACCACCAATGGGGCCTTTTTACAACTCTTCCTCATGGGCCTATCTCTCTTTCTCATTGGAACTGAAACAGGACTACAACTACTGAAATATGACTATTCTGTCCTCCCCATCTGTCCTCTTATGGACACAAACAAAGGACTGCATAACCCTCTACTAAAGCTCTCATCTAAAAAGTCAGCCATCTTAGACTGCCTAATCTTGGACTGCCTCATCCACTTCCACATCCTTAATACATTAGCCCTGACTCAAAACTGACCCCAACCAGCTATGACACACTAGCCTATACTACAGCATACACTCTCACACCCTACTCCCCTCCCCTTCACCCCAGCCCACAACATGGAACTCATAGGCACTCACACCTACAATATCATTTACCCCCCCAAACTCTCTAAAAAAATCTGCCAAAAGCTTCAAACATAATTTTTTTAAATCTCACCCTGAAACTCCCTTTGCTGATCCTTACTTTTCACTACACAATGTGATCACGACCACTGACATCATTTTCCACACCAAACGTAGAGCACAATGGAGGAAAGCCTTCCTAGCCTTACTCTCAATTTCCTCCACGAGGAAATCCGCCCATGGTCTAGTGATTTCCATTGTTCCATCACAACTCTTCCAAGCGACAGCAACCATCACCATTTACAATAACGGAACTATTCTCATTCAGTCCACGGACCGTAGTCTAAATCTTTTAGATAACATCTTCCCCATTATTAAAGACCATGTGTCTAATCAACTTACTACCACCCAATCGACCCTCACACTTAGCACCCAAGATACCACAGCTCCAACCCCGTATGCCACCCTCCCCCTCCCTACTCCCCTGCCATCACGGTGTTCAGATCCTTACGCCTCCCGCAACTGTTCTACCCCATCCTGCAACGCACGTCTTCTCTCTTCACCTAACCCTCACAGACTTCCAACTTGCACAACTGTGATAACAAACGTACCCCTTACTCAATCTGTAAGTTCCCCCGGAACAACCATAGCCCCTCCACCTCTAGCCCCTCCCCCATCACCATCCCTCCCCCCACATCTGCCCTGCCCCATAACGACACTTTCTTCCTCCCCCATCCCAGTATTGAAACTACTCATGCACCCACTATAGAAGTTGTTCCCCCATTGGTTTCAGTCAGTTGTCTCTCCCCCTCTAACAGCCCCCGCCTTAATTCTCTCTTCCCCTGCACTTTCCCCATTCCACCTGTCCACCTCGTACACTGAACCCCCCCATTCCAGCCAAAACCCCTGTGACCATGTGGTGTATAAAAGGACTCCCCACCACGACCATTTAATGAACATCACACCCTCTTCTAATCCGCCCTTAGAACATATCCCACCCACTAGTCTCCTCCCACACCCCCTCACCTACCAACAGCACTTACTACTCAGCCTCAACAGCAACTCTCTCAATCACACACCCAACACCCTCTCCTATGTTTCCACCAAATTATACACCAGAGCTTACTACACTCCCGGCCACACCCTCTCACCCACCACCAACCACTCCGACTACCCATACATCCCTACCAACTACGTTCCCAACCCTTTCCACAACATCCCCTCCTATTATTCCCATGCCTGCATCAGATTTCACATCGAACCGGGCCAAATCCCCTCAACTCATACCACAGACAACTACCCCTACCATTACCGTTCTAAACACCACTCTGGACAAGATCATGTCCACACTTCTCCAAATTAAAGAGGAACTCCATACTTTCAAAGAATTGATTTGGAATCAACCAAGGCACCTAGGACCCCCATAACAGTTTCACCAAGCAAACCCCCTACCCATCCTCCACTCTCATACAAACATAATCCTCCCTACTGGACTTCAATTCCCTCCCGTAATTCTGCCACCCGCCCACTGCGAAGCTTCAATCCACTGTCTGGGTACGACATACGCTCCCTTCTACACTCTTATGAACCCGTCCGCAAGACCCATATAGCCCCAACACACCTGCCCATCCCCACTATCCACCCCAACCCTCAGAGGTCCTCCACACAAAACAATAGAGGTATCGTTGACAATAATCTTAGAAAAGTCACACTCACTCTTGACTCCTCCTCCTCCCTCATTACTCCCCGGCTTAAATGCACACTCCTGACTGTAGATCGGCCCCTAGACACGCAGCAGACCTAGCCGATCTCATTATCGTTCACGACCTAGACCTGACAATACTCACCGAAACCTGGTTAACAGATTCTTCCTTGCCACTCATTGACATTTTAGTGCCCCCTAATTACAACATCATCAGATTGGACAGGCGTGGCAAGACTGGGTGGTATCGCATGTATACACCGGAGCAACCTCTCCGTAAATAGAACCATATCCCTTGTATTCTCCTGTGAACAAATCTGCCTCGACATCAACAGCAATGGCAATCCTGCATGGTCTTTACATATTATCTATCATCCACCAGAGGACAACCTCACCTTCACTGAACACCTCATGGACATGGTCACAACAAATTCTGGACGACAAAACACACAAATATTCCTTGGTGACTTCAACCTCCACTGGAACGATCACGATGACTCTGTGGTCAATAGTCTCAAAAACTTCCTTGACGCTTTAGACCGCACCCAAATCTGCAACACGCCCACACACGACAAAGCCTCTATCCTGGATCTAATCATCTCCAAAGGCGACTCCATCCAACTCAAGTCGATCCAACCCTGTGATTGGTCAGACCACCATTTAATCACCTTCTTCATCAATGAAACCGTGAAACTTAACCCGGCTCAATCCACCAAACCAAAGATTTTGAAAAGAGATCTGAAGAAACTCAATCCCAACTCATTACCATCTCTCAGCTACAATCTTCTCCAACCCCCTGCCGGTGCATCCGACGTACAGGTTTTCACCAACCACTACCTCAAATCTATGACCTCGATAATCAATGAGATTGCTCGCCTTCAATTAAAGCGAGTTTCCTCTAAAAACTCAAAACCATGGTACAACGGGCTGCTTAACGAACATAGATGATCTGTGCGATTGGCGGAACGCAATTGGAGATCAGTCCCATCGGCTATCCATCTTAAAACACTAAAGGAAAAAAGAAATGCTTACTTTAGATCAAACACTCGAAAGCAGACTTCTTTAGCCACCAGCTAGACCAAGCAAGAAACCAGCCCAAAAAACAGTTTGAGTTAATCAAAACTCAATCCAAGGATGAACCTCAATGATTACAAAACACAACTAGCACACAACCGACTTGTGAAGAATCCTCTACCTTCTTTACTCTAAAGACAGATAACATCAGGAAAGATCTCCTCGTGGACCTAAGCTTACACTCTAGTCCTCACAGCAAAACATCTCTTGATCTAAAAAACAAGGCTTTATGGTTGTCCTTCGATACTTACACAGAAGAAACCATAGGCAAGATTCTCAGTACTCTGAAGCCCTCCATTCACCTCACTGTCCCTCTCCCCTCAAATGCTGTAAAGAACTTTATCCCATTGCTTCTCCCACTCTGGACCAAAATCATTAAAAACTCACTCCAACAAGGATGCATCCCTGACTCCCTTAAAGTGGGACAAGTATCGCCCATACCAAAGAAACCCACACGAGACCCCACCGACCTAAACAACTATGCCCTATTTCCAGTATCCCTACCTTGGCCAAACTGTTTGAAAAATGTGTACACCTCCAATTGACAAAACACATCGAGCACTTTGACTTCCTCAACTCATACCAATCAGGCTTCCGAGCAGGCCAAGGCACGGAATCAGCTATGACACCCATAATTGATGACGCGCTTCAATTCTTGATCAGAACTTTACTTGCCTCCTCATCCTACTCGACCTCTCCTCTGCCTTTGATACGGTCAAACACGAGAATCTTCTAGATCTGTTGAATCACAGAATAGGTCTATCAGGGTGTGGAAGGGGAAAGACACATACCTCAACTGAGAGACACCCGAGTGAGGGTTCCCCGGGTTCTAATCCTCCTGCGTCTCTGACGACCAGGAGTCCTTCTCCTTTGTTTCCCCTGCAGGCATGCAACCAGCGGACCGGACCCAGACCCGTCCCGGGAACGGAACCTCACGAGCACCATGACCCCGGAAGTCCCGAACCGGAAACAGCCTACCGGGAAACCGGAAGTCCCGCCCCCATCCTAGGACCCGGAACTACAAAAGGCGTCGACGAAGAGAGGAGAGCGTTCCCGATAGCCGACTCGTGGCAGGAGACAGCGCGCAGAGAACCATCGAGGGAGAGCGAAAGGAGTGCGAGGATCGAAGGCGGAGAGTTGGAGGACGTCTGGACCGAGGAGTGGTGGAGTCCTCAGGAGGTGGCTGGAGAGCGGCCGTAACTCGCGGAAGAGTTACGGCGGGGCACGTGAGTACCGTGTTACCGTCTCCGTGTCCCCACTTTGTAGAAATCTGTAAATATTTGTATAGAGCTAGACCACACTGTGAGAGCACTTTTGCACTGTATATAATAGACTTTAGAGACACAGCACTTGTAAATCTTGTATCATATTCCCTACACCCCCACCCCATCACGAGAGCACCTCTCTTCTACCCTCCCCACACCTCTTCCCCCCCCCCTCTATCCCTATCCGTTCCCCTCCTCACGATTCTCTCTTGTCCCACACGGCCTGGGTGTTGGTACCGGTACCGGAGAAGTCTATACTAAAAGGACTAACCCCTGCTTCTCTGTTTTCCCTCCGAGGTCATCCCAACGCCCGGAAGACGTGAAGACCTCTGGAAGATCCACTGGCCCGTATACCTCTGGGAGCCGACCACAGCTTCACCCCTGAACTATTTCTATATACTTACGTACTTTTCTGTCAAACAGAACAATAAAAGAGCTACCATAGCCCAATATATACGGCCTCCACGCCTGTTATTCCGGCCCGCAGCAACCCCCAGACCACACCGGGACAGTGCTTAAGTGGTTTACCTCCTTTCTCCATAACCGGACTCAGAAATTCAAGATTAACAATACCATGTCCACACCTGTTCCAGTAACACAAGGTGTCCCACAAGGATCCTCCCTATCACCAACATTTTTCAATCTAGTCACGGAACCACTCACCGCACTGCTTAAAGCATCTAATGTGCAATTCCACATGAACGCTGACGATCCCGTACTCTACCTTAAAATGCACACCCCGATGACATCAAACTACTCAACACAACGTTTAGGAACACACAGACATGGCTGGCGGAGAATCATCTCAAACTGAACGCTCTAAAACTGAATTCCTCCTAATAGCACCACCCGCCAAAGTCCCCATCATTCAGGATTGGCTTAAACATGTTACTGCATTCAACGTTCAACCAACCATCGTGGACTCAGCAAAATCATTAGGCATAACCCTCGACTGTAATCTCAATATGCTGCACCATATCCTTAATGCAAACAAGGGAGCTAATTTCCAAATCAATACATTGAGGAAGCTGAAACCCTTCCTGCCAGCCAATGACTTCAGGACTGCAGTCCAAGCTCTAGTTATCCCTCGACTAGATTATGGAAGTGTCGCCCTCTGTGACCCCCCCCCGTATTGACAACCGCACCCCTAAGAGCCTCTATTAATGCTGCAGCGAGACTCATTACTGGCTCAAAAAAACGCTCACACATCTCTCCTTTTTTAAAATCCTTGAACTGGCTGCCATACGAAGCTAGAATACTCCTGAAAATTGCATGCATGACGCGTAAGGCTATACATCACAACTCACCCAGTTACCTCGCACAGAAAATCTACTACTGAAACCACAAAAATTCCACTACAAAAAAACATATAAACGGTCCTTCTCATGGATGGCGCCCAGGATCTGGAATGCTCTCCCTCCAGAAACCAGACTTATCTCATCCACGGCATCCTTCCAAAAAGAAGTAAAATCTATCCTCTTGGCTAAATTCACATGAATATAGGCTAAGGATTTCTTGAGACTCACTATTTTTCCTTTTTTGACAATGACCAGCCAGACCACCTAGGCACCTTTTGATGCCTTGCCTTGACTCTATGGGTAATCATTTCCTTACTCCGTTTTGCTCATCTTTTCACAAAATGCTTTGTTAATGATTCTTTTATCTTCTATCCCCTATGTGTGTAAAGCACTCTGATATCCATGAGGATCTTGTTGGCGCTCTATAAAACTTTCTAAATAAAAATAAATAAAATGAGGGCAAATGACTGTAAGAATGGGAAATTGAGAATTAAGGGTTAAGTCTCACCGCCTTGCCCTCCAGATATTTACAAGACCTGTTCCATTGCCGAGGGCCGTGGGTGGTGTGGCCTGATAAGACAGCCAAGGGTGCTGGCCCAGCCCAGCCTCCTCTAGTCGCTGACTGGCGCAAACGGGCCCGCCATTGGCCCGGGCATAGCCCGAGCGCGGCGCGGGCACACGCGCGCGCGTCCTGTGCTGCGGGAGTCTGCAAATATTTAAATACCGGCCTTTGGGCGGGAATTGTGTTGTTGGCGTCTGCGAGCTACAGGGAGCCGGGGACCTGTAGTCCTGGATCTGCTCCCACCTCCTTATGGGCAGCTGCAGTGGTGGCAGCAAGACGGACTTCCCGCACTGCGAGAGTCCGCAAAGATTTAAATATCGCCTCTGAGCAGAAATTGAGCTGGTGGCGTCTGTGAGCCACATGGAGCCTGGGACCTGTAGTCCTGAGTTCGCTCCCCCGTCCTTATGGGCAGCAGCAGTGGTGGCAGCAAGACTGACTTCCCGCACTGCCGGAGTCTGAAATGCATTGAGCACAGCAACATACCAAGGGTGATAGAGGTTTCTTATTTTGCTTTCGGGCTGGGCCAAATGCAAATGCCTCACTTAAATGGACATCAACACTCCTTTTGTTCGAGTCTTAACCTTTCTGGGAGCCTGATGGAACCTAACACTGCTCTACATCACACAGATGTTATACAGAGGCTTTGAATCATACAATTGTGTAAGTCAATATACAGGGTGGTACATGAGACCATGACGAATACACTGAATTGGGGTAATATGTGTTTACAATACAAACAGAACTACATAGTTCCATTACAATGCAGGCACTTCAACAAACGCGTCATTACCACGTGTCACATTATCACGCAGGTCATTACAACGACTTGCTTTAGGGAACGCACTGTTGGATTTAAATCCAACACCTTCCCTACTGTTACACAGGGTGGAGTTGGAATAGTAAAATATACTATTCCAAAGTCCAGCACTTCCCTAAGGCAAGTCGTTGTAACGACTTGCGTTGTAATGAAATGCATGGTAACAACGCGTTCATTGTATTGACTGCGTTGTAAGGGCATGCGATGTAATAGGCATGTGTGATTACGTCATACATCCAAGAATAGGAATCACGTCATCCATACTTGTAGTATTACATGCTAAAAGCCCATAGCCTAGAGCCATGTAAAGTAATGTTTAAAATTTGTGTGTTGTTTACAGGTGTGAATGGCACGGTTTGTCTGCACTAATAAGTCTTTATTACTAGCTAAAGGAACCCTTTTAGCAATCTCCGAATAACAAAAGATTGAGAAAACCCCCCAATAATGTTCTAAACTTAAGCCTTGAGGTTTGCGTGCGGCTCCTTGACGCTGGATCCTAACTCAATGCGCTAAATTACTATGATCATATCTTTTGATCTACAAGTAGCACAAGGGTCTCTGCACCAACAGCAGTAACCCTTTGAACTGTCTACATAAAGTACAAATAAGTGACTTTCAGTTTAACGTGGTGCTCTGACACAACCATTTTAGCACTTAAGTTGTCTTTTGGAATCTGAATGGGACAAGCACTTTAGCTGTCTATGCTATTTTGCAGTGCGCAAGGGCTCCACGTCTGGGCATACCCATTGCACTTCGGGCAACAGACTGAAGTATACAACAAGCATTTACAATGGAATGGTTTCGCCTTTGGAAAAGTTCGAGCTATTGGCATTGCTCATGACATTTTTTTTTTACTTATAAATAAATGGCATTGTTATTTACATTGCCAACTACAGGTGCAGGCACACCCGTCCAATGGCAGAAGTACTGAGGCTGCCATGAATCTAGAGTTCTCTACTGCCATTTACCAACCTGTGTTGAGAGTTGAGAGGTTAGATTTCTAAAAGTGAAAGTTGAAATTGCATTGCGCTTAGAGCAGCAGGGTGTCCGGCAGCTTTAGCCTGGGAGCCGCCCCATTTCACCCCTCAGCGCCAGTACACAGAGTGACGCACACACATTGTACTACTGAAAAGGGAGGGCTTGGAGTTATTAAAGAACTGGATATGCCCAAGACTATCAAAGATGTGTGAATAAATTGTGGCTTGCAGTATAACGAGATCGCAAATTGTTGGTCAGTGCGTGGAAGCTTTCTCTGATGCTTTTCCTGCCTGTCAGGTTGGCACAGCTTTCGAACGCCACTAATCTGCGTGAATATTAAATGGGTAAACATGATCATCCTTTAATATTTGTTTGGATTGAGTCCTTCTGTTGTTTTAATAAGTGGAGTCTTCTAGAATGCTATTATCTGTCTGCTATGCAAACAGGATTTATTATTCACATCGAGCGGATTTTCCTTAGTGTTGTAGCTCCTGGCAGTGTGCTTTCGAGTTACGAGAATTGACTTTTTTAAAAAAAATAAAATAGCTGCAGCATCATAGGATATTCGGAGTTTAAGGCTCAACGGGAAAGCAGGAACAGGTTCAAGTCCCGTCGTCTGCTCAACATCCCGCAATTCTGGGCAAATCACTTAAACTTTCCAGAGTCTAAAAACAAAAAAAATGCACCCAACCTTACGTCATGGAATCTAGTGTCCACGTAAAGCGCTCTAACGTACCTGAGCCAAGTTCACGCTCTATAAAACTGCAAAATGATGTAAGAAAGCTAAGGATGAAAATACTGATATCCTAATAGTTAGAAATGGTCCAACAAAAAGAAGCAAGGAACCCCAGTGGAAAAATATCTACGGAGACACAATCCTCTTCAGTACAAGTTATTTATTGCCGAGACTACAGTCAGCTCTTCCAGTGCAGAGGGCGAGCGGCCAATGGGCGCCGGATACTTTACAGTAACTCTCAGAGAGCAGCGGATGCAGCTTCCCAGGCAAGATAGAAGCAGCAGGAAGCAGAGCCCCGCCCGGGGCCTGCAGCCCCATTCCTAGCTCAGGCGCTCACTGCCTATTCCGAGCACGGCAGGTCGGTGGGGTATGCCAACAACCCAGACACCAACCTGGCAAATGGAACACCCTGGCCTGCACATACACAACCACCTGGCAACTCAGGCTGCACAAGCGCTCAAAATTAAAAGCACAACCCACTCCAACGCGGAGGGCAAGACAAGACTGAAAAGTGTACAACCCACCCCCAACGCCACACTTAACGGATAGACCTATATAGACACCCCAAAGCTGTACACGCTCCCAACTTTCCCAAAGCAAATAATGCTAAGCAAAGTCAGACTGCACTCATAATACCATCCGCAAACACGATATCCACACTCCATCTAGGCCACTGACACAACAGCCTTCCACACGCAACGTCCACACCAATTTGATAAGACACCTCCGTTTTCGTGTCTTGGGGCACTACCGCTATGGCAACGAAGAGGAGGATGTAAGCTTCTTGCCTCGCGGCTTCTTGCTATGAAAGACCTCTCCACTGGTGAATACAGACTAACCACCATCTTCCTTCTGCAATACAATTTGTGAATATTTGGCAATAGTTATTTTCACTGCTTAGCATTTAACGTGTTTTAAATATCCAGCTACACATGGTGAAATATGCGAATACCGCTGCTTGGTGTGGAGAGGGGCCAGGACTCTCAAGAGGTGAAACAAGAACATTAAAGAACAAGCACCTACGAGGACACGGGGGCGGGAGAGGACACGGACGGCGGGAGGGGGGCGGGAGAGGACATGGACAGCTGGAGGGGGGCGGGAGAGGACACGGACGGCGGGAGAGGACACGAACGGCGGGAGAGGACACGGACGGCGGGAGGGGGGCGGGAGAGGACACGGACGGCGGGAGGGGGGCGGGAGAGGACCCGAACGGCGGGAGAGGACACGGACGGCGGGAGGGAGGCGGGAAACGTGCACAGGACAGCGAGGGGGGGCGGGAACGGCGCACGGACAGCGGGAGGGGGGGAAGGATCACGGCGCACGCATATTTCTAAACAAAATGCTCCTTACCTGATCGCCTCGTGGGAAGTCGAATCTTGCAGCCAACTCCAACAACAGACACTTTGAAAAGGAACAAAACAGGCCCACTCGAAAAAAAAAATAACACACACCCACCGCTGTGATGACGAACAGAAGTGGGTGGAGAGGGAAAAAATTGCGGGAACGCCCCCGAATCTGGTCCGGCCTTGACGGACAGATCTCTGTTCCAATGGCTAGCCTCCATTTATGGAGCTAGCCAATGGAACAGAGGGGTGTATTCAAGTGTCCTTACTGAAATCTAGAGATTTCTCCTGGGAGCAGAGCTTACGCTCCGTGCCCCAGGTGAAACCTAAAAAGGGATAAATGGAATTCTTAAATTGATCTCAGCCACTGGTAATTACTTGGGCCACATCTCAATCCATCAGTTTTCACACCATCCCATCTCAATTTGTCTGTGTCCAAATTGAGGTGGCATGGAGGGGAAAAAAATGATGGATTGGGATGTGGCCCAAGCGATTGCCAGTGTCCAAGATTAATTTAAGTATTCCATCAATTACCTTTCTATTTTAAAAAAAATCTTTTTATTAACGAAACCAAAAAGAATAAGCATCAGGTGACATATATCACTTCAACATTTGTCAGATTAGCATCACCAAATTACAAAATAATACATACAGAATCACATTTAGGGATCACCGAGACCAATGTTCACGGCATCTTCCCGAGCAACAGGTGGAACACAGATATCCCCCCCAATAGCTATTCCAGGCTCCCCAAATCTTCCCTCACTTTGCAGGACAGCCCCTAGCAACGTAGACCGATCTTTCCCTGTACATGCACCAGTCCAGGTCCTCCATCCACCTCCCAATCTGGGGCGGATGGCTGGCGTCCCACAACTGAGCAATGTTATGCTTAGCAATCATACACGCCAGGGTCACCCACTGTCTCTCGTATGCAGTCAAATCCGTAGGCTCCCAGACATTTAAGACACACCTTTGAGCCTCCAGTGGAATCTCTGTCCCTAACACCTCTCGGATCTTTTCATGAATTTTGCCCCAATATTCCTGTATGTCTACACAGTGCCACAAAATATGCATGAAAGTTCCAAGCTCTCGGCACCCCCTCCGGCACTCCCCACTTTCTGCCCGACCAATGTGTACCAGCCGGGGCCCCGTGACATAAGACCTGTGGGGAATCTTTAATTGCACCAGCCTAAGTCTCATTCGAATAGCCACTACCTTTGGGGAGGAGGCTGCCTCCCTCCAGTCCTCATCGTCTAGTTCCAAGCGATCAGCAACCCAATGTGCCCTAATGGCTGCCATTGGGTCTCCCATATTGTTAATACGTTTTTTGTATATTAACGAAATGGTCTTTTCTGGGAGGTGCCCATCCAACACTCGTTCCTCAAAGGGGTAGGCGTCCGGGAGTGCGGTGCCTCTGGGAATATGTGCAAGCAGAGCATGTCTAACTTGAAGATATCGGTAGTGCTCACTCTCCTGAAGATGGTACTTTTCTTAAAGGGCAGCGAATCCCAATGAGATCACATTTGTCGATACCCTTTGTCTTCCACAGGCTGCCCAGTATCTCCGAGTTCCATAATGGGGTTGCAAGGGTGAGCTTTCCGTCCCACTTAAGGTGTCGAGTCGCTGCGTGCCACACCTGTACTGCGTGGGCCGACGGTCCGGTGAGGGGAAATCGGCTGGCCCTGGCATATAACGCCCTCGTAAAGTCGCCCCCAGGCACCTGTCCACGGTCCATCGCATATCCAGGGTCTCCGGGAGACCCGTAGACTGTGTGGTTCACCGCCGCTAGTTGGGAGGCCCAGTAGTATTTCCGCAGATCCGGCAAGCTGCTCCCCCCTCCCCCCCCCCCATCATACCAGGGAAGTGAAAGCTTAGTGAAGGCAATGCGAGGTTTGCCCTCGCACAGTAGTTGCCGTTGAAGGGTCTCGATCTCTTTAAAGTAGGACGATGGAACCGGGTCCATTGCATTCTGGAGAGCGTACAGGAAACTGGGAAGGGCCATCATCTTAAAGAGCACCGCCCTACCCAAAAGGGAGAGCGGTAACGCCTTCCACCTCGCCACATCACTCCTAAGCCGGGTCAGCGGGGGGCCCAACTTATTGGCGTATCTCAATTTCGGGTCTAGCGTCACGTAAATGCCGAGGTAACGGAATACCACCGGTTCAATATGTATTGGGCAAGAAATTGGACCAACCGGAGGGTCTCCACTAAGGACAAAAAGCACAGACTTCGACCAGCTGATTGCGAATCCGGAATACCTCCCAAATATAGTAAGCACATCTAGGAAACAGATCAGAGACTCCCTGGGAGTGGTGAGGTAAAGCAGGATATCATCCGCGTACAGTGAGATCTTGTCCTCCAAGTCCGGCATTCACCGCAGCCCTCTAATTGACCGGTCCCAACGGAGCCACGCCGCCAATGGCTCAAGAGCCAGGGCAAAAAGAAGCGGGAACAGGGAACATCCCTGCCTCGTGCCTCTGCCCAGGGAAAAGTCAGCGGATTTTCGATTGTTCACTACAACCCTGGCGAGTGGACCTGCATACAGGAGACTGACCCAAGTAATAAACTCAAGGCCGACGCCCATTTTCCCCAAAACTGCGAACAGGTAGGGCCACTCAACTCTGTCAAATGCCATGGTGGCATCCAATGACACCACCACCGCTGGCTCGTGTATCTTCAGGGCACCGCCTAGTATCCCGTGCAGCCATTGTAGGTTAAGGGCCGTATTCCGTCGTGGCATAAAGCCAGATTGGTCCGGGTGTATCAGAGTGGTGATGACTTTAGTTAGTCTTGTTGCCAGAATCTTAGGCTCAGAATTTATTAACGAAATGGGCCTGTAGGAGGAGCAGTGCACCCTGGGCTTTCCTGCTTTGTGAATAACAACAATATTCGCTATTCGCTGATCATAGGGAAGCTGCCCCCTGTCTTTACTCTCTTCAAACATGGCGCGAATAAACAGAGCAAGCCTGTTAGCACTTAATTTGTGCCGCTCTATAGGGATCCCGTTTGGGCCCGTGGCCTTCCCGGAGTGTACGCTTCTAACCGCCTGTGCCACTTCATCATTAGTGAGAGGGGAATCTAAGTAGTTCCGATCCTCCTCCGATAGTGTGGGCATACGAATGCCGTGTATCATAGCTGCATTATCGTCCTCTGTATAGACTCCTGCGTATGTATATACTAAACAATAATATTCCGCAAACTGATTCGCTATACTTTGCAGGTCAGTAATACTATCTGAGTCGCTGTTCCGTAACTCTGGCACTAGCCTCGACGCCCACTTCCCACTCTCAAGCCAGGCAATCAATTTACTCGCTTTGTCACCTTTGTTTATATATCCTGCTCTGGGTGTCTGCATGCTGTACAGTGGCCCTCTCCCTAGCTAATCCCCTGTATTCATCTTGAAGGAGTTTAAATCGGTGTGTACCCTCGGGGGTCACATCCCCGGATACCTCGATCTCCATCTTGGTCACTTCCGCCTCCACCCGGTCTACTTCAGCCCAACTCTTCCTCTTTTTTCCCGAGACTAATGATAAAACCTCCCCTCGAATGACTGTCTTATAGACCTCCCATAAGGTCAATGCCGATTCTACAGATCCCGAATTTTCATGAAAGTACCTTTCCGTAATTGTTACGACCTCTTTCTTGGTGGCAGGATCTCTAAAGTGCCATGCATTTATAGGGGCAATTCTACTTACTTCGAGTTTGCCAACCTCTACCCGGAGCCATACCGGCGAGTGATCAGAGATTCCCCTACCCAAGTGCCGCACTCGTGGACCAACGTCGCATGAGCCGCAGGTATCCGTACATAATCAATTCTGGATAGGGTGTGGTGTGCAGCGGAAGCGTGTGTGTGGTGTACCCCACTTGGGTTTTTCAACCTCCAACCATCGGCGAGCCCTGTTGTTTCTAAGAAGTCGGGAAGCCACCTCTGGGATGGCTTCAGCATTCGGGCTTAGTGTCTATCTACCTCGCCATCTATCAGTGCATTGAAATCCCCGCCCATCACCAATAAACCCACGGGCAGAATTAGGAAAATCGCACCCAAGTCCCGGAGAGTGTCAGTCTGCAGGCCTGGTGGAACATAAACAGACATAAAAGTGACAGTTCTCCCCTCCCACAACCCCGATATGCCGATATACCTCCCACGCTGATCAGCCTATGTTGTCTGGATGGCCAGGGGAAAGGAGTTTCTCACCAAGATACCCGTCCCTCTGGACCCGTAGAGAATCCGGCATGAGCCACTAACTTGTACGATTGCCGACAAGATGTGTCTCCTGTAGCAACACCACATCTGGGGCATGTCTCCTAATCAATTGGCTTACCATCCCCCTTTTAATTTTATCCCCTATATCATTTACATTCCAGCTGAGCACATTTATCCCCGATCCCCTTCTAACTGCAGACATTGTAGTGGTGTGGAAACAATATGATCATAGCTCTGTCTCCAGGTGCAATAAAAAAGGAAAAATGAATTGCAATTATAACTGCACATAATGCAATCTCAGTTAAAAAACAAAAAACCTTAGTCTCAGACCCCCACCCCCCTCCCTGCACCCCAGCATTTGGCTAACGCCCATCCCCAACTAGCAGTGTGCCTGTCACCCAAACACTAACCTACAAACTAACTAAAGGTTAGCCTCGCTACACACCTCTTCGAATCCGGGTCAGTCCACAGTAATTTCTACTTTACCAGGTCCAATCAAGATATTTGCTGCAGACCCACCCCACCCCTACAATACTTATTTTACAAACCTTAAATCCCGCGGTCTTCTTTATGTGTAGTCCTACTGTTCATCAGCTCCACCTCGATCTTGGTGCTCCCCCTCGCTCAAATGTACACCCTCCAACCAGTCCAATGCCACCTCAGGGTTATCAAAGAACCAGACCTTCCCGTTAAGTTCCACCCGGAGGCGGGCCGGAAACATCATAGCATATTTTAGTCCCTTGTCCCTGAGTTTCTTTTTCACCGACAGGAAGCTCTGCCGTTGTTTCTGTACCAGTTGAGTGAAGTCCGGGAAAAAGGAGTGTTGCATTGTCGTAATGCAGGGGGGTTCCCGCTTGTGCCGCCTGCAAGATCACATCTCTGTCTTGGAAATTTAGGACCCTCGCAATCATAGGGCGAGGAGGGGCCCCGGACCTGGGCCTCCCCCCCCCCCCCCCCCCCCGGCACTCTGTGGGCACGCTCAATTGTGAAAAAGTTACTCAGTCCCTTAGGCTTGAGGTGATTGAGGAAAACTTATTCAACAAACAGATCTGGTATTTGGCCCTCTGATTTTTCTGGCACCCAAGAATGCGAATATTGTTCCGCCTGGCCCTTCCCTCATATTCATCCAATTTGCGATCCGTAAGGGCTCGTGAGGCCTTAAGATCACGCACCTCTTGCTGCAGCAATGTCACATCGTCGGTTAGGCTGGCCGTCTTAATTTCAAGTGATTTCACTTTCTCACTTGCCTTCGTGAGATCCGCCAGTATCAGTCCCATCTCAATCGTTACCGTGTCCAGTTTGTTGTCTAAAGCTTCCATCTTCTGGCCTAGAGACGCCTGGACCCCATTTATGGCTGCCATGAGATCCGTCAATGTTGCTTCAGTGGGAGCGACTGTTGAGTCCTCCCCCGCCGACTGGGCCCTCTTAGTTCCGCCGGGGACCCTTTGGGCATGGTATATCGATCTAATTTATTAGTTTGGACATTCCTGGATCCCTTGGAAGACCTGGGCAGGGATTTTTCAGTGTCCCTCTTGGTCGCCAACTAGACTCCTTTGTTGTCAAAGCCGAATACTGAACAGAGGATTGCTCAGGGCCAGAATCTTAGGGCGCCGCACGTCCCCGTTATACACCGATTTTAGTTGCAGCGCCCCAGGAGCCTCCGCAAGTCCATGCCTGGGTCACCCAGTCGATCAGCAGGCGGGGCGGTCACCACCGCCACAGATTATGCAAGCATACCGGGAGCAAACCTCCAGTCGCTGGTGCCCACGCCACTGCCTGCAAAGCAAGGGGTCTGATTCGCCTGCCCAGCCGCGAGACTCAGTTATCCCAAGTGGGTCCAGGCTGCGCAATGTCAAAAGTTCAGCTGCCCTTAAAGCCACCGGGCTCCTCACCTGGCGATCTGAAGAATGATTAAATCCTCCAAGGGCTTTATTAGCGTTGCGGCGTCATATAAGTGCACACTCCACTCTACACCCCAACAACAGTTGGTGGCATCACGGAAGGGCAGAGTGCACCGTAACAATGTGCCTCCAGAGCCGTCCCTCACACAGTGCGGATGGTGCGCACCCCTCCCGCAACCTTTGCACACCTTTGCAGCTCCTCGAGTAGGCGGTAGTGCAGGGCGGGCCGAGAAGTCAACTGGGGCCAGCTACGCCAATCCGCCGCTCCCCGCGGGCCTCGAACGCCCGATCCGTTTCAAGCCGCCTCTGAGCAAAGCAGCGCCTCGCAACTGCTCAGGGGGGCCTCGCTCTCCTCTTCATGGGGCTGTTCAGGCAAGGCATCCACCGTGCGGGTCTTTCCGATGTCGTCCCCCTGTCTTGCACACTCCGCAAGGACCGTCAAGATGTTGGGGGAACGCCGGGTCCACTGCAGAGCCGGACCGGAGACTTCTGGTTTGCGGCCCCGATGTTTGTGTGTTTGGGGGCGGGCTCCACACTCACCCGAGCCCCTGGCTCCAGACGATTCCAGGCCGCAGATCGGCGGACGACGTATCTCCGGAACCGGGCAACGCAGGCGGTCCGGAAAAGAAGCCGAATGTGTCGCTACTCCTGCCGAGTCTGGGAGTAGGGCTTGGCTGCAGGATTATTAACAGGATAGTATGGCTGGAGAGGTAAGTCGGCGGAGCTGAACTCCTACGCGGCCACCTTGGTCTCGCGCTAGGCTCCTCCCCTACCTTTCTATTTTTATTGCCGTAATTGTGACAGCTATGCCAAGACATCGGTCCTGTGCTCATTGTGCCTCTGGAACTCGGCTATACCTGGATGGAGAGAAGGACAAAACCGGTCCTAGTTTGCTTGTGTTCCAGTACAGGGAGGGCCTGGCCTAGCAGTTCAGGCTGAGCTATACCCACCGGAGCAGGGTCAAAACTGTTTTGCATATGGCTGGGTCCAAACTAAGGTGGCATGGTGGGTGAAAAATGATGGACTGGAATGTGGCCGAAGCAATTGCCAGAGGCTAAGATTAATGTAAGCATTTCATCCATCGCATCTACTGAACAAACCTGAGACACTGTTCAATGCAGCTCTTCTCAATTGAATCAGTGGTTGAAGGGAAAAACCCAACCACAAGTATGTCTATACGGTTGATGGAGTCCCTGGAATTGTATGACTCTGGTACCCCATTGATTTGTAAGAAATGTTGTAGGATAGAACGAAGGACTAATGATGAGAAACACGTTTGAGGCTCACTTTTTCCTTCACGGTGTCTTTGCTGTGAGATGGGGACTTGATTCTTTATGATGCTAGGGAAAAAGTATGGTCTGCATTAGGGACGTCTCAAAATTATGCTGTGTCCTGACCTTGACAGAAACAATAGATAATGTGAAGGACTGTAATGAAAAATATAATTATAGCCAAAGGAGGCAAGGCAGCCATATACAACCTACAAATGTTAATGCCAAAATATTAAAAGGATAACCTGTTTTGAGAGCCAGAGGAGGCAACATGCCTTAAGAGATGACAATGTATGTAACATACCAGGAAGGGCTGAGAGAAAGGATTGAAAATTTCCTCCATCAGACAGGGAGTCCTGCATGATGAGTCTGTCGAGCTGCACATCAGGAGACTGACTCTGTCAACTGGGGCATAATGCATAAGATTCAAAAGATATATACCTAGCGTAGACTTAAACATTTTGAAGATCACCTCTAAGGGCAGAAGAGGGAAGGCATCAGTAACCCCATTCTGGGATTGACATTATAATGCTCTGATGCAATGTATTTTGGCACCCCAGGTCAAATGATATTTTGCCATTTGGCCCTCACTTTTCCCTAGCAACAAGGCTATTTGTTGGTATATATATATATATATATATATATATATATATATATATCCAACTCAAATGCCCTCAAGCTTTCCAGGACACACTCGTGTTTAGCCTGCCCTCCGGCCTTTCTGGATACTTATCCCCACTTCCTCGCAGGTAAGCTGTGGTGCCTGACGCGTTTCGGGGCCAGCTGCCCCTTAATCATAGGCGGCTCGGTGTGTGCACTTCAGAGGCTCCATTTTATTTACTGAACAAGCATGATTTTCATTGGTTCACAGTTCATATTCAAATTATGTTGCATGCTGGGAATGGTATTCTTCCAGTTCGAGTCTCCGAGTCACATACTTGGTTTAGAGCAGTTATTGTTGTCCCTCAGTGGGATGCCTGGAGTTGTGGAGATTTATTTTGATCCGGCTTCACACGCTTTAGCAGACGAAAATGTTTCAAACCGCAGCCTCTTCTGTCAGTTTCCCGCTCTCGGTGACAGAAGACGGTGCATCCTGACGCGGTAAGGACTCCGCGCTGCAAACATCCAACTCAAATGCCCTCAAGCTTTCCAGGACACACTCGTGTTTAGCCTGCCCTCCGGCCTTTCTGGATACTTATCCCCACTTCCTCGCAGGTAAGCTGTGGTGCCTGACGCGTTTCGGGGCCAGCTGCCCCTTAATCATAGGCGGCTCGGTGTGTGCACTTCAGAGGCTCCATTTTATTTACTGAACAAGCATGATTTTCATTGGTTCACAGTTCATATTCAAATTATGTTGCATGCTGGGAATGGTATTCTTCCAGTTCGAGTCTCCGAGTCACATACTTGGTTTAGAGCAGTTATTGTTGTCCCTCAGTGGGATGCCTGGAGTTGTGGAGATTTATTTTGATCCGGCTTCACACGCTTTAGCAGACGAAAATGTTTCAAACCGCAGCCTCTTCTGTCAGTTTCCCGCTCTCGGTGACAGAAGACGGTGCATCCTGACGCGGTAAGGACTCCGCGCTGCAAACATCCAACTCAAATGCCCTCAAGCTTTCCAGGACACACTCGTGTTTAGCCTGCCCTCCGGCCTTTCTGGATACTTATCCCCACTTCCTCGCAGGTAAGCTGTGGTGCCTGACGCGTTTCGGGGCCAGCTGCCCCTTAATCATAGGCGGCTCGGTGTGTGCACTTCAGAGGCTCCATTTTATTTACTGAACAAGCATGATTTTCATTGGTTCACAGTTCATATTCAAATTATGTTGCATGCTGGGAATGGTATTCTTCCAGTTCGAGTCTCCGAGTCACATACTTGGTTTAGAGCAGTTATTGTTGTCCCTCAGTGGGATGCCTGGAGTTGTGGAGATTTATTTTGATCCGGCTTCACACGCTTTAGCAGACGAAAATGTTTCAAACCGCAGCCTCTTCTGTCAGTTTCCCGCTCTCGGTGACAGAAGACGGTGCATCCTGACGCGGTAAGGACTCCGCGCTGCAAACATCCAACTCAAATGCCCTCAAGCTTTCCAGGACACACTCGTGTGTAGCCTGCCCTCCGGCCTTTCTGGATACTTATCCCCACTTCCTCGCAGGTAAGCTGTGGTGCCTGACGCGTTTCGGGGCCAGCTGCCCCTTAATCATAGGCGGCTCGGTGTGTGCACTTCAGAGGCTCCATTTTATTTACTGAACAAGCATGATTTTCATTGGTTCACAGTTCATATTCAAATTATGTTGCATGCTGGGAATGGTATTCTTCCAGTTCGAGTCTCCGAGTCACATACTTGGTTTAGAGCAGTTATTGTTGTCCCTCAGTGGGATGCCTGGAGTTGTGGAGATTTATTTTGATCCGGCTTCACACGCTTTAGCAGACGAAAATGTTTCAAACCGCAGCCTCTTCTGTCAGTTTCCCGCTCTCGGTGACAGAAGACGGTGCATCCTGACGCGGTAAGGACTCCGCGCTGCAAACATCCAACTCAAATGCCCTCAAGCTTTCCAGGACACACTCGTGTTTAGCCTGCCCTCCGGCCTTTCTGGATACTTATCCCCACTTCCTCGCAGGTAAGCTGTGGTGCCTGACGCGTTTCGGGGCCAGCTGCCCCTTAATCATAGGCGGCTCGGTGTGTGCACTTCAGAGGCTCCATTTTATTTACTGAACAAGCATGATTTTCATTGGTTCACAGTTCATATTAAAATTATGTTGCATGCTGGGAATGGTATTCTTCCAGTTCGAGTCTCCGAGTCACATACTTGGTTTAGAGCAGTTATTGTTGTCCCTCAGTGGGATGCCTGGAGTTGTGGAGATTTATTTTGATCCGGCTTCACACGCTTTAGCAGACGAAAATGTTTCAAACCGCAGCCTCTTCTGTCAGTTTCCCGCTCTCGGTGACAGAAGACGGTGCATCCTGACGCGGTAAGGACTCCGCGCTGCAAACATCCAACTCAAATGCCCTCAAGCTTTCCAGGACACACTCGTGTTTAGCCTGCCCTCCGGCCTTTCTGGATACTTATCCCCACTTCCTTGCAGGTAAGCTGTGGTACCTGACGCGTTTCGGGGCCAGCTGCCCCTTAATCATAGGCGGCTCGGTGTGTGCACTTCAGAGGCTCCATTTTATTTACTGAACAAGCATGATTTTCATTGGTTCACAGTTCATATTCAAATTATGTTGCATGCTGGGAATGGTATTCTTCCAGTTCGAGTCTCCGAGTCACATACTTGGTTTAGAGCAGTTATTGTTGTCCCTCAGTGGGATGCCTGGAGTTGTGGAGATTTATTTTGATCCGGCTTCACACGCTTTAGCAGACGAAAATGTTTCAAACCGCAGCCTCTTCTGTCAGTTTCCCGCTCTCGGTGACAGAAGACGGTGCATCCTGACGCGGTAAGGACTCCGCGCTGCAAACATCCAACTCAAATGCCCTCAAGCTTTCCGAGTGTGTCCTGGAAGAGCTTAAGGACATTTGTGGTTTCATATATATATATATATATATATATATATATATATATATATATATATATATATATATATATATTGCCAGCCGATGTGGCCTCAAAGAGACAGCTACAATGGTATTTTTTTTACCCTGACCTTGTGTAAGTGATTTGGCTCTCTTCTTGGTCAATTTGTCTCTGTTCATGGTCCATTCTGAATCATCCTCATTCCTCTATATATGGCCATGGTCCCCTCAGTGGCAAGCAGTTTCCTTAAAATGTTCGGCAGCGAGGTCTTTATTCCACATATATTGCACAGACTTTGCTATAAAGCCATTAGCAGCTGTATAAAAAGGGCAGACGAGAAGAAAAGTAGGGACAAGCAAAACGACTTTAGAAATTAGTGTTCTCTTTATTGGAACATGTTGGGTATAATGAGGAAGGGGCTACTTCTAGACCATATATTTGTTGAAGAGAATCATCTTAAAAGCTACTTTTTGAAGTTGATAAATGAATCTGTTTGCCAGTTCTGTCTTGAGATGGAGTTCAAGATCCACACATCTCTGCATGAGAAGGCATGACTTCTAATCTTTTCTTTCTTCCATTTCTTTGTTTCAAATCTGGTGATGCACTTGTAATGCACGTTGCATTTTCCATTGGAGATCTTTATCTTGTAGGAACTAATACTGCATTTTTATATTGCACTTCATATCGCACTTCTACTTTTTTACATGAAGTAATAGAGCATTGAATTATTGAGAGTTCCATTAAAGACCATGGAGCTGCAGAGATCTGCATTCACTGGTAAAGGCCGCCTCAACTGAGTGTTCCGAAGTCCTCTAGCTGCATCGGTTTGTTGTATAAAACTATATATTTGATTATGTTGGTGAATAACAAATTACTTTTTGAGGTCTCTCTTTTACTGAGCCACTTTACCCTTACATTTTATAGTTTACGTGTTTTCTTTAGCGCTCACAGTTTTCACAGTTATACACTAAAGTATACACTACAGTAAGATTTCCGAGTGTTTTACTAAGGAGTAATATGTCTGACAAATATTATTAGAACATTAGAATGTTGAGAGCTCCGTTGAAGATAATGGAGCAGTAACGTCCTATATGAACTGTATAGGCCCACTGCTCTCAACATTTCAATGTCCTAATACACAGCCTCTGCCTTTCTCTTTCCCCTGCCTCTCGAAAATATATTAGTTAGGGAAAGGAAAGAGAAAGGCAGAGGCCATGCAGACGGACACACGCACCCTGCACCCTTCTCTCCTCCTGTATCTCAGTGGTCCTAGGGCTTCAGCTGGAGGGAGGGGGTGAATGCTACTCAGCTCCTGGGTCTCCCTGGCTTGGCTGAACTACAAAAAGAAATTGGGCCAAGTCGGGGGAAAACTAGCTCTTGATCGGAATGTTCAAAAGCTAATAGCCGTGGCCCTGCGCGTAGCTGTTAGCTCTAGAACATTCACAGCAACAACTGTGAACAAAGGCTTCGAAGCCAGGTGGATTTTAACCCCCTCGGGCTCCATGATGCCTTGGTTGTACTAATTCAAGTTTCAAGTTTCAAATCTTTATTTAGACCAATAAGATCATAAAAGATATGCAGACATCCAAATTCATATAAAATTTACACAATCCAATAAAACAATGATTATAAAACTTGATCTATGAGATGTAAGTCAGATTATCCTCAATGTTGCTTAAAACCAATTGACGAACTAAGTTTGTTAAAAAAATTAAATGTCCAGGTGTGGCTTCAAGAAGCGTGAACGTGCGTGCCACATTGCCATTAGATACTTTGCCACTGCAAACACTATCGGGGGGGTCAAATCAGTCTTTAGGATTCTGTACGCAGGAAGAAAGTGTCTGAAGCCCATATTTTTGAGAAGCGGGATGAGCCAGTATTTCCTAATTTTTCGGTAGGGTTTGCAGAAAAATACCACGTGCAAGTCATTTTCTTGAAAATGCGTGCATGCCGGGCAGCACTCAGTAGTCGGGGGCGAAGACCAGGAGCTGGTGAATGACCTTAGAGGTAGTATACCATATCACCATTGCAGAAATAGCTTCCTAGTTAACACAGGAGTCATGCCATCCAAAACACATTCAAGGTAATAAAAGTCTTTGCTTTGAATGAATAGGTTTGTTAAAGAGCCCACCCGCATAGTATCCAAGGCAACAGTAAGCTTTAGTTCGTAATAAGCTTTTGACAGTACTTTACGTGTAATCCTGATACTTGCATTAGCCGAGTCAGTCCAGAGTTCTGATAGACCTAGGGTCTCAAGTGACCTTTTTATGTAGCTTAACCATGGGATATGGGCGACATTTGGTACATTTAAAAACTCCTGGAGCTCAGACCTGTTGTTAATGAGTTCTTTACTACTCCACAGTCGTCGCCAAAAAGTTAGTGGCTTGAGTCCCAATTCCTCAGCGATTGGCCTGATACCCAAGTCCAGTCTCAGAGGGAACAACGACCTACTTGAGGGGAGAGCTACCAACTGCCTGATGAATTTGTTTTCCGTAAGCATCAGCTCTTGGACAGAAGTGTGACCCCACAATTCGCCCCCGTAAGTAACTGCCCCCCGGGCCTGTGATTTATAGATTTGGTTAACAGGACCAAGTGGACGATATGTAAAGTTCTTCACCATCCTTGAAATACCACCCACTAACTGCACCAGTTTCATGTTGACTTTTGTCTTATGTGTTACCCAGGTCATTTTCTCGTTTAGGGTTACCCCTAGGTACTCAAATGTGGAGACACTCTCTAATCGGACTGAACCAAGCAGGGGGTTAGGGCGTGTTGAGGGAGTGTGATTTAGGATCATATATTTTGTTTTTTAGAGGCGTTGATCTCAAGTCCCCTCTCTGTGCAAAATTCCAAAAACCCATCCAGTACCCTTTGAATTCCCATAGGGGATTTCGACAGCAGCAGAGTGTCGTCCGCAAACATAATAGCTGGCACCCTGCTGCCATCCAGTTTGGGGGCGTCAATGTCACTGATCCTGGTCAGGTGGGCGATTACCCCGTTCACAAAGAGGCAGAACAGGGTCGGTGCGAGCACACAGCCCTGTCTCACCCCTCTGTCAACGGGGAATCTATCCGTAAGGTTACCATTCCTGCCACACCTGACACGTGCAAAGTTATTCTGATGTAATTTCATCAGGATAGATAGAATATCTACAGGGACACCTATATCTGCCAGCACACTCCATAATTTTGATCTTGGCACCAAATCGAAGGCAGTTTTCAAGTCCACGAACACAGTGTACAAGCTGCCCCCCTCGGTTAGTACGGTCCTCCAATAGATAAGGTTTAGGCGGAATATCTGGTCAGTTGTAGATACCCCCCTTCTAAAACCCGCCTGATATGGGCTCAGAGTAGCAGTTTCCTCAAGCCAATTCTGAAGCCGATCTAATATAAGCCTCCCAAAAAGCTTCTGAGACACGTCTATAAGGCTGATGGGCCTGTTATTGGCTTGGAGCAAAGGCGAACCCTTCTTGAATATAGGAACAACCTCTGCGCCCAGCCAAGTACAAGGCACATCCATGCCCTTCAAAACAGCATTGAACATTACCATTAGGTTGGGGGCCCATACATCAGTCTCCTGTTTAAACAGGTCGCCTGGAAGACCATCCAGCCCCGGCGCTTTGCCCACTGACAGGCCCGCAATCGCAACTCTGACCTCCTTTTCTGTAAAGAGGTCCCCCTCTACATGGTTAGCAACGGTTGGGGATAAATAACGTTTGGCCCCAATTTCCTCTGTGTAGAGGGACTGAAAGTGTTCTTGCCATACACTTGGTGCAATATTAGATTCTATTGCTGGTGCTAGGTCCTCCGACCCCGTGTTGGCAATACACCAGAACTTACGGGAGTCCCTGACGGCTAAAGAGCTAGAAAGTTCCTCCCATTTATCCTGATCCCATTCCATCTTAGCATTGTTAACCAATTTCTTGTATTCCCGTCTTCTAACCTGTATCTCCAATCTGCTTTTACCCTCCTTAATAGAAGACAGGAGATCCCCCTTTGCCTTGCGACATGCGTCATTGTACCATGTGAAACGGTGCGAGCCGGCGCCTTTACTATGAGCCTTGGAGAAGAGATCTGTCGCCAAGGTCCTAACGAGTTCCTCATGTGCCAACCACAATAATTTATGAGTTTCCCGTGAGCTGGGTTCCACACTGAGGGAACCAACTTTTTCTAATATTGGAATGAGTTTCGTATAAAGGCTGGGTAATTTTTCTCTGCTACTAGCCAATTTTTCCCACCTTATTCTCTTTCTATTGTTTTCAAGGAGAAGGCCTGAATTTGCCACCACCGTAGCATGGTCCCTACCCTCCTTACCAGGGACAGCATAATCCAATTCTAGGGCCTTATGGTCACTATCTACTCTATCTAACACCCTAAAATCAATAATATGCGACCACGAAGACAGTTGGACTAGGACATAGTCTATTCTTGACTCCCTGCCCGCTCTATTGAAGGTATATTTGCTGGGATTATCAGATTTGGTACGCCCATTACACGCCCTGAGTCCATGTTTAAGGGTCAGGGCGGTAATCTGTAAAGCAAGTGGGGTCCATGCTCTAGGGGGAGGAGCTACCGTTGGGGGAACTAGCCATCTAGCATCCTCCTCTCGGGAGGACCCATCCAGGAGGCCTGGAAGAGGCTCAAAATGTGAGTTCTAGTCCCCACCCACCACAAATGGGATCCCCGTGGCGATTTCGTTAAGAAAAGCTGACAATTCCTCAATAGTAGACGATTCTCGTGATATCTTTACTGGTCTAGAGTATACGTTTATCAAGGCAAGTCTGCGGGAGTTTGTCCATTCAAGCAGCACAACTAGTATGTCCTCTGATGCCAGGGGGAGTCGTGTAGCATGGCATCCCAGATGGGTTGCCACCCATACTGCGAGGCCTCCAGACGGACGTCCCCTGCCCCCCCATTTGCCCCCCCCCCCGGTCTGGTGCAACGCCGAATTGTAGATGCGAAGATACTCACTAATACATGGTTATGGATATTTAAGAATTTGGGTTCTAAACGTCGACTTGTAGATACGAGGACACGCAAATAATACTGCATTTGGATGCGAATATTTGGAACTTGGATGTGTTATACTTGGTGTGCATGGAGATTGGAAAAGAGGGGATTCGAATTTCAATATTGCACCAATTTGGACGTATTGCATCACTAGTAACAGTGACCCAACAGAGACAAGATTTGGACTTTTATGCGGAATTGATGATTTGGATGCAACTATTAATGGAAGAGTAACTTGTGTAGGAGGAATGTGCTGAAAAACAGCCCTTAGGAAGTCATTATGTGTACAATAATCACGACGAAACACGTGTTGGCTGCATCATTGTGAAGATATAAGCGGTCTATTGGATTGAACTGCATTGTCAAGCAATAAATATTGTTGGAACACCATTCCGAGATATCGGATTTTGAACTTGGACTTTGAAGCTTGCGCTAATCAGGATTTTGAGTACGTTTTGGAACTTTACAACTATATATTAACTTATTAGAGTGCTCGGGAGGGTATTTGTTTGTTATGTGGTTTTATTGAGGTAAAACCGTGTGTGGATGCTGGTAACCGCATCCTCTTCCCTGGTAGCACCACTTTACTTTTGAACTCTACAGACCCCGGATTTGCTGAGCGCCCTTTTGCCTGAGGTTACCCATTCTGTTTTTGGGTTTTAAATGAAACCTTTGCACGCATACAGGGACTGCTTATGTAAAGAACTTTCCATTCTGCTATGTAATGTTCTAGAACAGGAATCTTCAGAATGCCGGTAGCAGACTATTGTGTTGTTCTACCCCTGAGGCAGAAGCCGGGGGCTGCAAAGCTTTAAGATTACTTTATTTTCAATTGTGCTATTTTAAAACTGTGGCGCCTCACGCTTCTTTTAATTGAAACTTTAAAAAAAAATTCTGTGTGTATAAACTGTTGGTGCATTTTAGATTATGTAAAATTGCACTTTAGATAACCCCTACCTCATCCACGCCACTCCTGACCCCTACTCCCTGCACAGGCGATTCGGGGCTGGTGCGAGAGAGGGGTGGACGCCATCTTGGGGGTACGGAGGGGTAGCGCTCTAGCTGCTGGCTGCCTCCCGCCCTTGCTGGCTACTTCAGACGCGCTGAAACACGAGCGCACAGACTAGTGTGTTGTTCTACCCCTGAGGCGGAAGCCGGGTGCTGCAAAGCTTTAAGATTACTTTATTTTCAAATGTGCTATTTTAAAACTGTGGCGCCTCTCGCTTCTTTTAATTGAAACTTTTTTTTAAAATTCTGTGTGTATAAACTGTTGGTGCATTTTAGATTACGTAAAATTGCACTTTAGATCACCCCTACCTCATCCACGCCACTCCTGACCCCTACTCCCTGCACAGCCGATTCGGGGCTGGTGCGAGAGAGGGGTGGACGCCATCTTGGGGGTACGGAGGGGTAGCGCTCTAGCTGCTGGCTGCCTCCTATCTTCCCTCTCTTTTTTCATCTATAAAATGACTACTACTCCCCGACGGCGCGCCAAAGGCGTGCCAAAGGCAAGCCCGTCTGCGCCCGTAAGCGACCGGACGGGGCTAAGTCCACAGCCCCTGCTCCCCTTATAGGGCTTCACAATGCCTACAGCTCAAACGATCTGCATAGAATAAGAACACAAGCTAAGGAGCTGTGTTTCCATCTCTACCATCCTTTCGACATGCCTACTCGGTGCCAGCAATGTAACGCTCAACTTAAATCTTCATCCTTCTCCAAGAGCCAGCAGACATATAAAATGTACCTTCTTAACTGTAGGTCCTTACCCAAACATCATATAGAAATATCCCTATTGCTTGATGACCTTAAACCGGATGCAGTCTTTCTCACCGAATGTATTCAGAACCTGATGTAGTACAAGCCCTGTTGCAGGGCCATCAAATAGCCAGGTTAGATCGCCCTCATGGGAAGGGCGGCGGCCTAGCAATTATATTTAGAGATCACTATGCCTGCCGATGCTCCCCTAATCCTTTTTCAGACTGCGAAAGTATGTCCTTTTGTTTAGAGTTCTCCCTGAACATTAGTTTTTCGGCTGTTGCGGATTTAGCCTCCTCCCCCTCCAACTTCACGCTGCCAAGCGACCTGAACATTCACTTCGATGATAAATCTGATCACACGGCTCAAGAGCTAATTGCAGATCTCTCCGCATTGCAGATGGGCCAGCTTGTTCGATCACCCACGCATATTAAAGGCCATCTGTTGGACCCAGTGTTTAGTAACTGCCCTAATTTGAAGGCAGAATCTCAGATTGCTCTCCCTTGGACGGACCATTGGTTAGTCCCCCTTGTCTGGAACACTCGCAAAACCCCTGTACTAACACCAGGGATACGGGAAGCACGGAATTGGTCTAAACTTCCGCTGGACCAGTGGATCCATGAGTTAGAGACTACAAAACCATCAACTAATCAAGATCCCCTGGTAGCTAATGGCAAGTTCAACAACTGGATAATAAAATCGCTCAATACCATACTTCCTACTAAAAAAATCACCCTAAAAAGATCCAGAATCACTGCTCCTTGGTACTCGGCTGAGCTCCGGGAGAAAAAATGCCAGTGTAAAAGACTGGAAAGAAAATGGCGCCTGGGGTACGCCGAGCTGGATAAAACCATCTATAGGGAAGCTATTAGACACTATAAAAAAGAGATAAAGAGTGTACAAGCCATGTATTATACACAAAAAATCTCTGAAGCTAGCTCCAACTCCAAAGAGATCTATCAGATTGTGAAAAGCCTTACCAAACTCCCTCAACCCCCTCTAATTAACGATAATTCACAAGCTCGCTGTGACGATCTAGCGGATTTCTTTTTCCATAAAATCGATCTCATTAATTCATCTTTCCCGGACAGGGATTTGAATGCCCCAGTGGACGCCCCATCACCTTTTGTGCAGGATGCCTTGTGTAGTCTATCACCCTCGTTAGATTAGTTTCCCCTGTTAAACCCAGAATCACTTGCTGCTCTAATGACGCAAGTGAAATGAGGCTCCCCCAGCGCCCCTCCTCGCACATTGGTTGCTGTTACCTGCACCATTCTTCCCACTATGCTGGAGGTACTTAATGCCTCAATCTCCACTAGCACGGTTCCACCTGCGTGGAAACAGGCTATGGTGCGGGCACTTGTGAAGAAACCCAATATGGACATTAATAATTTCAACAATTACCGCCCCATCTCCCTGCTTCCCTGGGTTAGCAAAATCTTAGAGAAATATATAAATGGTCTTTTAACAAGCTTTCTTGAGAGTAATCAGCTGCTTGACCCCTCACAGACGGGCTTCCGCCCCAAACATGGGACAGAGACCGCCTTGTTGGCAGTTATGGAGGAAACTAGAGAAATCTTGGATCGTTGGCAGTCATCCTCCTCGATCTAAGCGCTGCTTTTGATACGGTAAATCATAAAATCCTATTGCAGCGTCTCTGTGACATCGGAATATCTGGTAGAGCGCTGGAGTGGCTCAAGTCCTTTCTAAGTGACAGAACCTTCCAGGTATATGAAGGAAATACTACTTCCTCCAGTAAACCCCTGGGCTGTGGAGTCCCACAGGGCTCCTCCCTGAGCCTGACGTTATTTAACGTCTACATGAGACCGCTGGCTGAGATTGTCCGACCACATGGTATTAAGATCGTCACCTATGCGGACGATACTCAGCTGGTGGTCTCTCTGGCACAGGAAGATGGCTCTTCAGCCAAGGTGGACTTGGCAGGTTGCCTGGAGAAAGTAAAAAGCTGGATGACCCTGTCTTGTCTCAAGCTTAATGGAGACAAGACAGAGCACATGCTGCTGGGCCGATCGGCTCCAGCCTCAATCAGTTCAATCTGGCCCTCCTGTCTAGGCCTGCCACCAGCACCTAAGAACGCCATCAAGAGTCTGGGTATCTGGCAAGACAAGTCTCTGACGTTTGACTGTCAGGCAACTAGGCTAGCCGCCACCTGGTTCGGCCTCCTCATAATTCTTAGGGAGATTCTCCCCCTGCCACGTTTCGAAGCTAAACAAACTGTGATACAGGGCCTGATCCAATCACGTTTAGATTTTGGCAATGCTCTGTATTTGGGAGCCCCTGACTTTACTCTGCAGAAACTGCAGGTAATTCAAAACTGTGCCGCCCGCACTCTATTGCAAATCCCTCGCAGGTTGTCTGCTAAGCCCAGCCTGAAAAGCGTGCACTGGCTTCCTGTTAAGGACAGAATTAGCTTAAAGTCCTTATGTATTGCCCATCAGGCCTTTTGGGAAACCGGTCCGGCAATCAACCTCCCTCTAATCACTCCGTTTTATCCCAGCAGACAACTGCGCTCAGCCAATGCCTTTTTTGCCGCAGTGCCCAAGGTCAGAAGAACAAGAGCAGGAGGTCGTTCTTTCTCCTTCAACGCGGCCAAGTTATGGAATGCTCTCCCCTTTCATCTAAGGTCCAACCCGGAATTGACCTCCTTTCAGAAACAATTGAAAACGTTCCTGTTTAATAAGTAGAGCCTCCCCTGGCCCTTATGCCTCGCTAGTCAGCATCCTTAGTCTTAGCGCTTGGACGCCTCCGGGCAGCTATGTGCGCTCTATAAGAACCATTCTCTCTCTCATTCTATTCTACAGTTTAAAATTGCAGTTAGCCAAACAGTCTCGTACCAAGGTGAAGAACAGCTGAGCAGTAGCTATGGCAAATTTCCTAATATATTTACTCTCTTTTCAAAAGCCTCAACAAATTTCTTTCAATTTATTTGAACACTGTTAGATTTGTCAGCCTTAGGGTGTTATTCCCCCAAACATTCTGCCTGTTTCCTCACTTTTTACTGATCTGCTTTTGTTGACCTTAGGAGTCTGGGCACTTTACCACTGCTAACCAGTGCTAAAGTGCATGTGCTCACTCCCCTAAAACATGGTAATATTGGTGAATTCACAATTGGCATATTTAATTTACTTATGTTTTCCTAGTAAAGTGCACTATATGTGCACAGGGCCTGTAATTTAAATGCGACTAGTGGGCCTGCAGCACTGATTGTGCCACCCACTTAATTAGCCCTTTCAACATGTCTCTGGCCTGCCACTGCAGAGCCTGTATGTGCAGTTTCACTACCATGCCGACTTGGCATTTAAAACCTTGTGCCAAGCCTTAAACACCCCCTTAATTACACATATGTTATTGCTGAGATAGGCCCTAGGTGGAGGGGAGAAGTTTGGCCGGACTGAGAAATGGCTGCGCAGTGAGGGAGCTCCGCCGGCCGAGTCAAAAATCATCCAAATTCCAATACAATTGGGTGGACTATGTGATTTATGCTGTGGTGATACACGAGTAGCTAGTGGAAGGTTGTGCAAGTGCCCCCGACATCTGTGCGAGGTGATGGTGTAAACTGCTCCTTGGCCGCAGAGCAGGCCTGTGGTGGGCCTGGAAGCCACAGGCTGACGTGATCTTGAGGACGCACTTCTTAGGTCTTAACTGGGCGGCTTCGGGAAAGAGAGGTGCTACAACAGTGGTGAAACTGTGGCCCCCAGCTTCATCCATTGGGTACACCAGCCCTTTCTTGACTAGCTGGTGAACTGACACAGACGTGGGTGAAGAAATCAAATCTTCCTTCTCAGGGGTCTCATTAATACTTGATAACAAAGAAGTTGGCACAGAAGCTGAAATATGAAAAGACATCTTTATTAAACTCAAATAAGTGAGACTACGTCACACAGAAGCCTTAGCAACTGAATGAGGCAGTCTGAGGAGTACAGAAAACAGAGGCCTTATATATGCTTAGGGTTACTAACTCAGCATAAAAGTAAGGGGCAGTCCTAGCTTTTGCAAGCATGCAAAATGCCTAACATGAACATGCAAGATCTGTCAAATATTAGCCAATAGGAAAAAATTCAAAACAAGGCATCATGTAACCAGAACATCCCCCTTGAGTCGTGCTTTTGCCCAACCCGATAAGTCAATCAATTACAGCACATATAGGTCAATCAGTAATGGCAGAACATGTCTGTGTGCTTCCAAGGAAAGGTTGTGGAATAGGAAAACACAGGGAGAGAATAGCGAAGGCCAAAAGATAAGATACAGCACGAGAAGAATGCTAAAGGCTAACAGATAGTTGATACAGGGATTAGGTGGTCCAGACAAGAATTAGTTTAGGCCGACTGGTGTCTGAGATGGGTTTCAAAACGAGAACAGAGGGGGTTTTCAACACGTTGCAGTCAAAAGGGCAGAGACACTTCGTGAATCATGCAGCCTGTGTAAAGGCAACACAAAATGGAGTCAAAATTAAAGAACCTCAGACCCTCCTTTTGCCATTACACAGGCAAATCCTAATTTATTTCTAGGCGAGCATTTTCCATTCTAAACATTTCATTAAGGGTATGAGCAGGAATACAAAGAGAACAGGGCATTGGGTCATAATTAACATATAGACAACAGGAGAAAGTAATGACCACTATTACAAACAAATTATCATTTTTCTCAACCCTAAGCAAAAGCAAATCCTAACATTATCTAGTAACATTTTTAGGGCTCCTATGTATTTTAGTAACTTATTATATATTCAGGTGAAACAGTGGCGATCCTTATCAATGCTCTGAGGTGAAAAGGGGTACTCTTCCACAGAGAATGGACTTTATTCTGCTTATACTAAACAGAATACTACTCTAAAACAATGCCAGCAAAACAATAAGAATCAGTCTCCTAACACCCATTTTATGCAATCGCACAGTAACTGCTTGTGCAACCACAACTATGCCCAGAGTCCGTTCCAAGCCTCTCTGGCAGGCTTCTATTGTCCATCAAATCTGCTCCCATTGTTTTCTTGCGCATGGGGCCTCTTGATTCAGGCCTTCCATGAAAATAGTGCTTCTCAGTATCCGTTGGAGTGCCCTCTTGGCAAACACTCACAGCTCACTTGAAAGTCTTAATGTCTCAATGCAGTGCACCAGTGTCTCTCCTCTGCGGCAGACACTACAGATATTGTGCTCTTCATTGGTCATGGGCACAGATCATCTCGTGCAGACCCGGGTCTACATTCTCAGGCTCCAACACTCATTATTCAGTGTCAGAAGACGCTCAGGCTGCTCTTTCATGGGCACCATAATGTAGTGCCTTTTGCCAATCTTGGATCCTCCGGTGCACTGCACTTCCATTGGAGCAAAGGAAAAGGGGGGTGTGTGTGGCCAAAACTCAGGCCAAGGGGCTCAAGGGACTGCACACTGTCAGAGGTTACCAGCACATGACAGGTGGACAACTGAAGCCTCAAAACAACAGGAATCCTTCTCTTTCACTCTTTTGCACTGAAATTCTGGTTCTGTGATGTCCAATGCCGTCTGATGGAGCAAGTACGATGCTTTAGAGATACCATTGATGGCGCGCTGGCGATCGCTGCCCAGCCTTGCTACTTTCTATGTGCTGGGACTGTAGGAAATTAGGCTTAAAATCAATGTTCTGCAGGTTTATTGTGACTTGATACCGCAGAACCTAGTAACGTAGGAAATGTGACACAGTTGTTAGCTTCCTTCAATTCAGTACAAAAACAGTTCATTGTATAACAAGGGGACTGCAAGCAGGTGGCCTGCAATCTTCAAAGGAGTGGCCATACGCCATGGGAATACAAAGACGAAGGCAGTAGGCAAAACAATGCTTCTAGCCTCTTCAATTGGGTTTCCATGTGAGAGCATATCCTCCACCATCTAAGGGTAGATAGCAACATGGGAATTCTATCTGAATGGATGTCCTCACACATGGTGACATCGTCTAATGGGCTAAACATTTTTTCCTCCATGATTAAGTCTAGGTGTTCCTAAATTCCTTATCTATAACATCTCAAAAGAGAAATCGCATAATACAGATTATCAGGGACATGTAGATACCTCCCTTTTAATAACTGTGCATCAGGTGCACTATGCAATACAAAGGCTAATGATCAAAATGTGGAAACAAAAGACAAGAACTAAAGAGTCCTGGTATTTCCATGACTTAGAACACATCTGATCCCATCAAAAATTAAAGAAGCAGGAACAAAAGGGTAAAAATCGCCTATCATTTTAGACTCATTCATTTATAAGCCTAAGCACAGAAGCCTACCTTGAAACATGACAAAATTTGGCGCCAAATTTTTTCTTTCTATAAAGGACAATTTTTATTTAGCAACAGAATCAAGAATATGCTTACAAAAATGCTTAAAGAGAGGAAAACCCTTAATTGAAATGTCTTCCTGTACTGTCCGGTACTACATTAGTTGGACTTGTCCAGCCGGACAGAGGTCTAATATTTACTTTTCCAACAACTTAAAAAGAATGTTTGCACACAAAATACATAAAGTGGGACACAAGCCTGTATCCTACTAGACCAACGAAAATACAAAACACAGAAAAGGGCTCAGGTAAAGGTCATAGTTTGTTGCAGAAGTATCACAGTTTTTTAAACAATTCACAACGTACACCTTTACATTTTTCAAAATAAGGGATTAGGACGTACAAGGTGTTTCAAGGTATCGGTGGCATTTCGATCCATGTGGTAAATGCATGGATCATCATCAGGACAATGAATAAAATGCCTGAAACAATAGTGCCTTAATTTACCTGGGGTAATACACAATTAGGGATGAAGAGAAGAAGGAGGAAAATTCAAACATAAAAGAATTAGGGTGGTTTCCTTCATTAATACACAAATTACAGTGAGACTAGTCTGTGAGTGTTAAGATGCAACATACAGAAGTGGTATGCAAATTGAAAAAAGAGTGACTTGACAATAAAGTTTTATCATTTGTATGTATACTGTGGTTGTGTGTAATTCAGAGAAAAGTGACTTGTCAATACAGTTCAAACATGCTAGTGAACCGGCCATCAGACAGGATGAACCAAAAGGAGGCAGAATCTAGTAAATTGATTCTATGATTGCTCTTTACTATAAACCCGTTCTGGTGTTAAGTGGGAAAAGAACGTGGTGATAAGATGTCTGAAAAACGACATGATAAAGATTTAAAACCGCAGTGGCAAGCAAGGGATCAAAAGACAAGCGGGCAAGTGGTCGAATCAGCGCGTGGTATAATTGCAGTGAACGAAAAACAAGGTCTAGAAGTGACCTGCTTATTGATCGCGAAAAGCTCAGGCAGTCAAGGAAGCAATATTTGCGCTGGGAAGTTAATGTGAGGTTAAAAACATGCACGGTAGGCGGCTACGGACGAAATGGTGATAAATCTGTGAGCGTGATGCTAGCTGTTTAACAGGAGGCTTATCGGTTAATCCTTGTTATAGGGCTGGACCGGGACCTACCAAATTTGGAAGTGGAAGGTGTTCATGCATCCCTGTAGGAAATTTGGTTTTGTGTTGACGGGGGTGAGAACCGATCTCAACAGAAACCACAAACCATGTCAGGGTGAACTACAAAAGTCACCAAATGATCCTGCACTTAGCCCTCTGGTAGCTTGGCATAAAAGAAGTCAGGCTTAAGTTAGAGGAGATGTGTTGAGTATTTACGAAGCACTCAAACAGTAATAAAGTGAAAATGTAATGCTAGAAAAATCCCCCACTAATGTAGAAAAAGTGAGAAGACTGTAGTAAATAATCCGACACTAGAACAACAAAAATCCAATCAGTAGAACTGGAGTTGCAAATGTTTGTGAAGACTAGCCCCTACAAGATCAAAGCGCCAGCTGTAGGCATCTAGTCCAGTGAGAACTTTAGGAACCAGCGCTACCTGATGCATGTAAGACATTTGAGACAACTGTGTCTTTTCATGCAGTGTTGAAGCGAGGGGGCATGCTGTTAATGGATGATTTGTTTTGCTTTTAATAATGTGACATAAATGTCTTTTTAGTTTTGCTTAATGCATTCTGTTCTATCTGAAGTTGCATTTCCTGTTTAAACTAATGAATAAAGTTAGAAAAAAATAATTTTCTTTAAAAAAACATATCCAGGAACAGCAGTAGTGAAATGGGCCGAAAATTGTTTGCGCCATCCGAACTAAGTAAGGCTTTTTAGCAGTGGCTTCACTACTTCTGACGTCCACATTATGATAGATTTCCTACCCTGAGAGTTGTTATGAATGGAAAAAGTTCATTTTACAAAAGTCAAATAATGACAATATCGCTTTAGCTGGGCTTAGGTCTTACAGAGAAAGTCTGCAGGCCCTGATCAGTTGCCATTCAGTTATGGGGTGGGAGGTCTAGTCATGAACCCCACTATTCAGGGATGACACACCTGCATAGATCTCTTAAGCCCAAATCCGATTTATATAGAAGGTATTCTCTGATTAGAAAAGAATGGACAGGTGTTAGGCTCATTCAGATAAGGAGTGTTAGGAGTCTGACCAGCTGCTAGCCATAACTTGAGCAACCTACCATGCTCGAAACACCAATTTAGCAAAGGTACACAAATGAACAAAAAAGCCATCAAGAGAATTTATATGGCGCCATGGCAAGTGGCACGAGTTGCGGTGTGTGTTGTCTGCAGTGCCAATGTAACAGGCAGATTTTAGTGGTTTGACAAGTTTGAGCCAGAACAATAACTCCCTTTTAACTGTGTAATTCTGAAAATGTCATTGTTTTTTATGATGTACTCTATTTTCAACCCTTGCTGCACAGTTCCGAAGGCAGTGCCCCGAACCCAGTGTGGCCACCCTACCCCGCACGACCTTTGGCTCTGTGCTGCGGGGGCTCACTCCAGGCCCTCTGTCCAAACTGCAGTGGCCATTCAACCTCCACTGCACAACCTTCTCATGCACCCATTCTGTTCTGTGCATAGACTGTAGACCGGCTCTATACCCACGTTAATGACGGCAGTCCTAATATAAAACAAGGTGGACAGGAAAAGTACCTAGAACATTTTACGTCACACATCCCTACTTTCTCAATTATATTAGCCTAACTTCCACCTAATATCTACATATATGTTGTGAAAGTCCATAGGTCGCACACTGCTCCACCCACCAGCGGGTATACCCCTGAGCATCATGGTAAATGCAGTTCATTAAAGCGTGTACGCTTTTCGTAGAATCTCAAGTGTAAATGCAAAGTTGCAGGCCAACTTTGGACACCAGTGTTTCAGGATTGTTATCCTTCATCAGCAGAGTATAGGCAGTTCTTCGATAAAACTTAGCAGCCTGCACAGCAAACCCCGAAGAACTGCAGGGGTATACCCGCTGGTGGGTGGAGCAGTGTGCGACCTATGGACTTTCACTTAATATGGCTCCCATGAGCCACACGAGCTGACGAGCTCTGGTTACGCACCTGCGCGCCGTGAGAGGTACCAGACCCGATAAAACTTGGCAGCCTGCACAGCAAACCCCGAAGAACTACAGGGGTATACCCACTGGTGGGCGGAGCAGTGTGCGACCTATGGACTTTCATCTACATATATGTTATGAGCCTTCCGGTTATTGTACTGGCTGTATGGTTATTTGTATGCCTAGCCATATAAGCATCCCCACATACCTTAGAAAGTCATCCGATCTGAAGTGGTGTAGCACTCTAGCATGCCCCCTTAGCAATCAGTGCTCCTGTCTGCTCCATCCAAATCCTAGATATGCTTTAGGCCTTCTCCTCCAATGATGCTCTATTGAGAGGGGAGGAGGAACTCCTGCATAGCTTCATATCGGCGCCCCAGGGCACTAGCAGGGACTCTGTTACAGCGGCATAGAGAAGGCAGGCAAATGCTCTCATTTGTATTTTCTTGCAAGTATGATTTTTGAGAGGCCAGATAACCTTGCAGCTTTTAATCATTGCACGTAGTCCTGCAGCTTTCAGAGATGGAAAATTTCCATTTTCTGTATTGTTAACAAGAATAATGTCAACTTACACTCCTTAAAACTTAATAATGTCTGAAAATAATATGGAGATCTCGCACACACACTGTTTGCATTACCATTCGGAATGCTATTTTTCTTGGCCTTAAGCCTTACACACACACACACACACACACACACATTCTAAAGAGTTATTGCTCTTGTGTTGGCATACAACCAGGTCTGGCTTGTGTGCAATGTACAAACCGTCTCAAATAAAACTAGCATTGGCATAGCCAATAGGTCTCGCTTTTGGGATCTTCTAAGTATTTAGTTATGCAGCACAATATTCTTGGTGCAACAACAACTGTTGCATGGCTAAACACTTAAAAGGTCCCAAAGGCGAGACCTATTGGCTATGCCAATGGTTGTTTAGGGCTTATTCGTCGTGCCCGAAGTTGATGACACCAAAAGGGTTTCAATTCACATGGCACGCTTTCAGTTCATGGGCACACTTTCAGTTCAGAAGTGACAGTGTTGACCTGGGAGGTCAAAACAGAGATTTGCATGCTTTTAAGGCATAAGTGTACGGATTACAAAGCACGGGAGGGGCGGAGCAAGCTGTGTGAGTTGAAGCAAGAACAACCTGCTCAAAGCTCCCGCCCGAGTCCCGTGAAGCCCTGCCCAATCCTCACATGACCCCGGCAGCCCACAGGGTCACACACTGTAGCCTATTTTTAACTGACAACAAGATCGGTTTAACCCCTTCGCCACGGGGGTTAATCCCCCGCTGTGCTGGGGGGGAGGGGGGCGCGCACAGCGCCCGCATGCTCATGACGAGCTGAGCTCGTCATGAGCTACAGTGCTCCTGTGCTCATGACGAGCTCAGCTCGTCACAGGTGCATTGGCTCCGTGGAACGTTCAGCACTGCGGGGGAATTATCCCCGCGTGAGTGTTCCGCGGGCCATGACGAGCTGAGCTAGTCATGAGCACCGAAGCGCCGTGGCTCATGACGAGCTCAGCTCGTCATGAGCATTGAAGAGGTTAAGGAGTGCAAGGACGAGTGTGGCCGCTGTTAGCTGGCAGCCACGGAGTAAAAGCAGCTGGCAGCCCACGGAAGCAGCCCGATTAGGAACGGGTGCAGCCTGTGGACTCGCCGGGCAGGCCCACTCGATCAGGGCAGGGGTGCTGAGACATTTTACAGAAAAGGAAAGAATATCTGCAGCGTGACTGCAGCTTTAATGGCTTTTCCAGCACTTTCTGCCATGCTTTAATTATATTTTGGTGTTATGCTGGCAACAAAAGCACTGCCAATAAGGATTACATGCGTTTCATAGGGAGTTGGAGACCGCATATATTTCCGGGATTATCAATCAGCTAGGACCACGAAAGAGTTAGTGGGAAAGGGGTAAATTGTAGGCTCTAAGCGGCATAACGGCACGGAAGAGAAGCCACAGAGGGGTCGTGGCTGCCTCGGAAAGTAGAAGGCAGAAAGGCAGTGGATGCTGACCTCTCTTGAGTAGAAAAGACGGAAACATCACCAGAGAGAAGGGCAAGTAGAAGTAGGCAAAATACCCCTGATATGGCTGGTATTTTGAGGCATAACTGGCAACGTTTATCATTGTATTTTTTTTTTGCTAAACATAATTTTTATGCAAATTCCGTGTCTTTAAACCATCAGCATTGGAAGGGTAGAATCAGCAGTTTTTCGCCAAGTACCAGGTACGATAATTAGCTGTGTTGACATTTATTGGCCGCTGAATCTTCCATGCCCGTCACGCCGCCGTTCCGGCACTCAAGGGTGTGTAATGTCTTTTAAATACAAGGCGAGTTCCCAGGAAGCCGATCTCAGGCCAGGCCTTCCACTTAATTAGGTGCAAGAAATGGTGCCTGCTGCTGCGATTTTCTACTACAAATATGCGGCGCCTTTTCATGCTCAGTGTAAGCAGGTGGTAATTGCGTTTGGTGTTATTTGCACTCCATCATCTTCCAGAGATGCTGTCTTTGACACTCCCAGCAAACAACACAACCTGTCTCGGAATGAATGCGGAATAAGGTTGAGCCAGGAAGCATGTTACTATACACACACGGGGCGCTACTGTGTAATGTACCAGTGACAACAGGAGGGAGGATATGGCGCTAATTGGTCTTACGGTGACATATACCGAGTTTCAACAGAAACAGCCGCTGTAATAAACTGAACCTGCATTTGAAGGGAGGAAGCGTCGTAATTGCATGACGCGTCAATGTTGAGCTGTGGGGTAAGTCCATTCCTCCATTCCTCTGGTAGTCTGAATTTCATCACGTTCCATTTCCAATTTTTCCTTTAAATACGATCTCTCTATGTATTTGAAAACACTTTTTCGGGTGTGAATATTTTTTGAGAAGGCCACAGACAACAGCCATTCAGCCGTATCCTCCTGCAGACGTGTGTGTGTGTGTGTGTATGTGTGTATGCGTACGTGTCTATGGTTGGGCCAGGGTTTCCTTAGAAAGAGCATTGTATCTTCAACAATTTTGGCACCGTTTACCAAATCTGCATGAAACTTTCCAAAAAAGGGGAGGCAGGTCCCAAAAGTGCTATTTCCCCTGGAAATTCCCACAGAAAACGTATCTCTTTTATAAAGAAAACAAGCAACAAACACGAGTGTCTCGCGCGGCGGGGGGGGGGGGAGAAGAGGGGGGCGGGCGCAATTCACTCACGGGAGCGATAATTGCTGCCAGATGGTGGCGCGCTCCTGCGAGTGAATCTTCTCACGCGCATGCGTTGCCATTGAAGGCAATGGAACGCATGCACATGCGTGGCTGAAAAGCCAAAGCGCTCGGAAGAGGTTGTTTTCCTTTGCAGCGCATGCGCGCTGCGAAGGCTCGACCTAAAAAGGAAAAGGTTCACAATAAGCTTCAAGGCTGATAGTGGTGCTTGGAGCCGCACATTTATATCAAGGTCACAAGAGGCCTGAACTTGGAGACCTTATGTGAGAAGAAAGATCAAATCACTTTTCAAAGTTGTGGAAATGCCTGAATTCTGGATTGCCATACTTGAGAAGATCATACTTCTTCAGTTATATGGAATGAAGCTTTTTTGTGATAGTAGACTGTCTGTTGCACATTTTGAAGTAGTCTTTTTTACTTCTTTAATTCTGCATTTGGAAGCAAACTATTGTGAGGTATTGTAACCTCAAGTTCAACTCAGCTACTTGTAAAAAAGCATTCTGGTCTACTAAGTGTTACTTTAAAGTTCTGTGGCATGAACAAACTCTTATAGAGTCCATCCAGGATTTCCCTAATGACCTAGAAGTAGTGCGTAATAGCTTTTGTTAACAAGTGTTGCTGTGTCATAGCAGTGAGTTACTGGATTTGAATCCAGTTATTTACACCAGTTGCTCTCTTCCACAGACATACATGACATTTACATAATCACATGAACACCACTATAATCACACACTATCTCTGTGGTGATGGCATACCACTATAATCACACACAATCTCTGTGGGGACCTGAACACACTATAATCACACACTATCTGCCTGGGGGGACCTAAACTCCACTATAATCCCCCACTGTCTCTGTGGGAAACTAAACCCCACTACAATCACACACTCTCTCTGTGGGGACCTAAACAACACTAAAATCCCACAATGTCTCTGTGGGAAACTAAACCCCACTACAATCCCACTATCTCTGTGGGGACCTAAACTCCACTATAATCCCACTGTCTCTCTGGGGAATTGAACACCACGATAATCACAAACTGTCTCTATGAGGACCTTAACAACACTATAATCTCACATTGTCTCTGTGGGGACCTAAACACCACTATAATCACACACTATCTCTGTGGAGATGTAAAAATCACTATGATTCAACACGATCTCTCTGGGGACTTGAACACCACTATAACCACACACTATCTCTCTGGGGACTTTAACATACTAATAATCCCACTCTCTGATAAGGATGTTTAAGTTATCTTCACACTCTCTGTGTGGTAACTTGAGCATTGTCTTGGGCAAGCTATTTTAGTAAAGGCCTGAATACGTTATCTTTACACATTATCTCTGTGGATACATGAGCATCGTTTTAATCGCACAATATCTCTGGAGGGAATTAGGACGCGATTACTTTCACACAACATTTCTATGAGGAACTGAACATTCCAATAGTCACCCACTATGTGGGGACTTGAATATAATTATCTTCACACTCTACCTCTGTGAGAACTTTCTTTACAGCTATAGACACCCGCTCTGTAGAGACTGGTGCTACTGTGATCACATACCACCTCTGTTGGCATCATCGCCCACCATTCCTTAACAGTGATCGCATACCACTTCTATAGACATCATCGCACAATATTCCTATGTGGTGATCATATACCATCTCTTTGGGCATCATCACACACCATTCCTATATAGTGAGTACATACCACCTCACCTCTACGAGCATCGTCACACAGCATCTCTATGCAGAAATCAACATTACATGCCATGCCTAGGAAGATGTGGTCTAACAGCTACTTTGATTAAAAATGCAACTATTCAAATTTTGATTCCACCTGAAAACATTACTTGACACTATCTGTTAAATTCTCCATGTGTTAATTTCTTATTTTTCTAAAATTCTGAGCACTAAGCAATCAGTTAAATATAGTTTTAAGTGTGTTTCTGTTATCGTGATATATGTGACAGATTAGTAGCATAACCCATCTAGGATATGCACCGAAAATCATATATGAATAGATTATGAGGCTATTTGTATATAGTGCTGATATAATAAATATTTAGCTATGTGCCTTTGATGGGATTCAGTCACAAATTGTAATTATGGAGTAGGTCCTTGCAAGGATGGTAGCACATGTTGAAGTCCCTACAGGGATGGCTCTGTGCACGCAAATAGATAATGTATTTGCAAATTTGAAACAGGATCCTGTATCATGGATTTTATCTTAATATTTTTCTGTCATTAGTATATTTAAAAACCATTGGGAATGGTTAGTCCCCACAAGGATGGTGACACGTATGTCTGGTGTGTGCGCGTGCGCATGTATGTGCGCCTGCACGAAGGTGTACTCTTGCATACATCCACATACCAAAACTAAGTCTGCCATCAGGAAAAAGGTACAAGTGATGACATTGGGAAATGTCGGTGTAATGTGTGGTGTTACATACATTGGGAAGATGTGGAAAGAAGTAAGCGGGTGGGGTGAGCGTCAAGAAACCATGTCAACGTACATCACAGTTTGACCCCCATTGCAAGTACCCAGAATGAAGTTGCGGTATTTAGCGGATATTTATCACACCTGATCAAATCTGGCTCTCCAGTGATCTGGATTTATCGGGTGCTTTAAAATCGCCTCTTGCAAGTTTTTGGCGAATAACATAGATTTTGTGCTTTCTGCTAAAAATCTGCATGTGCCGGTATGAATCTGCAATTTTTCCCCACTACATTTTGGCAGGTTTGACCTGTTAGCGCGGTTTTTGGCAGAAAAAATGATCCCAAATGTGTGGCAAAAGATGGTCCACACAAATCAGAATTGTCCATGGAACTGCTAATCGGGCCTAAGAATGAGCATTTGAAAACTAAATTAATGGATGCATCTGGATGGATGTTATGAGAGCTATAGAAAGAGAAAATTAAGTCCAATGATGCAACGTTTTTTTTAAATAGAACACAACTGCAAGTAAGATTTTAATTGAGAAAAGAGACAAAGAGATCGAGAGAGACAAAGTGCGTGTGTCTATAAGCTTGCATACGGACAATAACTGACAGGAAGGAAGCAGAGGAAATGACCGGGAAGGCCCGAGTCACTTGAAGTGTCACGTAAATTGGTATGTTGTGGAGAGAAAAAAGTTGGTCAGCATTAAGAAACTGTGTTTTTGTATATCAAATCAGATAATTTTTCGTGGAAAAAATGACTCCTCTGGTTAAATAATGTGATGGATATTGACATGGAAAATAAACACTGGGGTGAATCTTTTTTTAATGTCACACAACAGGAAAGTAACACCTTACTGTGGAAAATGATACACCCAATCATTCTGTTTCTTTACAAGTTTTTCAAGACCCCGTAGATCTTGTGGCACATTCCATACTTTTCCTTTACCCTTATTTTCCTCAATACTCTGTGTTCTCTGATTTTCTGCAAATGCGGGTGTTTAGAACAATATTAGGTGATATCGTTGCACTGTCTCTGGCTGTCATTTATTTGACTCGTACACTTTTTAATCTTTGGGGTACTGTCTTTGTTAGTGTATTGTTATTGTTTGGGTTTAAACCTTTTCTTGCTTGCTCTCTGGTCTGTGCAATTTATTGGGAGAGCGACGGCCATTTTCTCACTTTGTAAGTGATCCCGTCTAGATGTACCAAATTGGGAGTGCACAACCTCGCTTTTTGCCATCTCCTGAATATGCTGGTCGCTTTTGCTCTGTTTAAGGCCGATGGCAGCAGGAATGCTCCAGTTTAGGCCGTCTGCGCCCGTCCTTGCCTGTCTGCACCCCATTTTTGCCCAGGACCATGCTCCGTCTACCTCATTTGGTTAAGCAGACACCTTATGTTAGCTCTTCATAATTGATCTCTGTGTAGCAGAGAACCTATTAGTTCAGTCTCTTCCAAGAGACTTGGAGTGTTTAAGCCACACTCCTCAAAGCCTGCTTTGTTTTTCAAATGTTCTAGCATGGGCAGTTAAATGGGCAGGAGCTAAGTAGGAATACTAATGCAAAACAGTTTTGGTTTACTACTAAATGCTCACTCGACGGTGAAGCATGCATGAGATGAGGAGTCTCTTGAAGACTCCAGTGTGGATGTAGCATCATTTACAACTGAAAAGTGGATCAAAGAAGAGTCTGCAGCTGACCTTGCTTTGGGTATACACCCTGGCTATTGTCTTAAAGCATCTAATTGTACACTGCGCCATGAGTATAGCTCATATATATATATAACTTCAATAAGTAGATTACCAGTTCATTAGATCTAATACTACTAATATGGGGGCATATTATCAAGGCCAGGCGATAAACTTATCGCCGCTTTAGCATCCGTTTTCGGGAGTAAATCGGCGATAACTTTATCGCTTAATCAACAAGGACACGCTAGCACGTGTACGCCGGTACGCCGGTACCACCGCCAAGCTCCAGAAGAGACTCCAGCGGATCCAGAACGCCTCAGCCAGACTCATCCTCGACATCCCACGAACCAGCCACATCACCGGACATCTGAGAGACCTTCACTGACTCCCAGTCAACAAGAGAATCACCTTCCGCCTCCTCACCCACGCACACAAAGCCCTACACGACCAGGGCCCGAGCTACCTCAACAGCCGGATCAACTTCTACGCACCCAAACGCCACCCCCGATCAGCCAACCACGCCCTCGCCGCCGTCCCCCGCATCCGAAGAGCGACTACGGGAGGAAGGTCCTTCTCCTACCTGGCCGCCAAGACCTGGAACTCCCTCCCGACCGACCTGCGCCTGACCCAAGACCACCTCTCCTTCAGGAAGAAGCTGAAGACCTGGCTGTTCGAGCAGTAGTGGCACCCCCCCCCCCCCCCCCAGCGCCTTGAGACCCTACGGGTATGTAGCGCGCTCTACAAGTGTCACTTGATTGATTGATTGGTTTTGCTGACTTAGCCCCCGTTTCCTGCACGCCTAACTTTGCATTGCTAATGAGATGCAAAGTAGGCGTGGCTGTGAAACCAACTAAGGAAAATATTGCGAAGGCACATTCGATATTATCAAGGAAGGGTAGCGGTATTTGAAATCGTGTTAAGTATGCCTTAAAGCAGGAATTTAACGTCTGTTAAATTCCTGACCAAGGCATACCTAACATGGGGGTGGATTATGTGGATAAGACCACAGGCCCTATCATCAAGGATATCGCAGTTTTCCATGGAACATCGCTAGAAAACCAGCAATGTTCCATGGAAAACACCACTATCACTGGAATAATTATCACCATTGGGCTATGCGTATTTGATACAGCGGTAGAATGGTGATAATTTCCAGCGATATTAAATCTCACGCTATGAGCGGCCAGCGATAATTACCGCTGGCTGTTGATAATATGCGCTGAAATCTTTTACTTTGCAGATCTCCACTTCATCTGCCCCTTGGCACACATTTCATTTGGCCTTAGCTAACAGAAGTTGCAAAAGATTTCAAAGATTAAGGTGGCTCAGCTACAGTTTGGGAGATAAAAGATTTGAAAACTAGCTCAAGAATCATAACACACTTCTAATGAATGTTTCCACAAATTTCTATCAAGAATTATCAGAGTTGCAAAAGAGCCCAAAAGAGGTTTTTGCTCTTCATAAGTTTTTGGCTAATCCTGAAACATTTACCCCTCCCATCATTAGGTCACAGCTAGCCAATATTTTTCATGATAAGATTGTGCAACTCCTCTGGTCCTTTTCAACAGCTTCCAACACTGACCCAATGGCTGTTTCTGTGACTTGTCCATCACCATGTACATGTATTTCGTCATGCTGGTCGAAATTACGTCCAGTAACTATGGATTTTATTTTTCCCAACCCTAACTCTATTAGCTCAAATGCCCCTCTTTGCTCTTGTCCTGACCCTGCTTAATTTAAGGAAGATCGGAAAACCGTTCACCTCAGCCTGAGGTACTTCCCCAGAATCAGACATCATTCTTTGAACTCGGGGTTCTTGTGCAAGGAAGGATCCTGTACTTGGAGTTTAAAACCCATGTTTTCCCTCATTCAAGGGGTTGGTGCTGCTCCAGTAAATCTTAGAAATGGTGCTCAGTTCTTCACAGGGAAACAGTTAACATGCCAATTTAGAGTAAAAACTGACCTACTAGTCTCTCTAGCCACAGAAACTGTGCAAAGCTGCAGCTGCAGCATCAGGACACCCAGACCTGTGGATTGGGTCTGGATCGACTTCCTGTTACTTGCACCTGATAGCTGGTAAGGCATGAATTCCTTATCATGGATCACTTGACTTATATGTGTTGGCTATTTTCTGCAAAGACCAGAATATATCTACTGTGACAATGCCCCAGAGGGAGAATCTTCACACAATCAAGTACCTAGCAGACTATGTTGCAGCCAGTGTTGTTACTATGACAACAAGCTGGTAGGAGCCAAGAAGAACTCACCTATATTTTTCCTGGGATAATACTTAGATGGAGTACTTTTAGAGTACACCCTTATACCTGCTGCTGGACATTCTTAAACCCTACCTATGCAAGGCCGGCATGATACATACTAGTAAATAAATCATGATTCTATAGTGTTCCCTCCCTTTAATCACATATTCGTAAAGAATTACGAAGTACATGTTTACATCTACATCAGTGTCACTGGAAATGTCAGTTGTTTGAGATATGTCTATTCATGAAGCATTTTAAGAAACAACTGGAAAAGGCCTATGAGCTAACCTCCAATGCACTTCCACGGAAGCATAGCGGAACAAAGTCAACCAAGATCTGCATGAAAGGGAACATTAACTCCTCAAAGGATACCAAGAACTGCTCTGCCACTTCATCCACAAGAGAAAGAATAAGATAGAGAATTGATAGGAAGCTAACCCCTCCAGAGTAGTCTTACATTTTTCATTAATTCAGGTGACATACTTTGAAGGGAGGCTGGACTGAGGACTATCAAGATTCTTTACTGTAATCATATGAGACCAGGGGTCAAAATGCATTACAAAAAAAGTATGGGAACTGTGATGCTGCATGTGGGGGTGGGGTTAATGACCGTAGGGGCAGGGTCAAAAGAGCAGCAAATAAAACCAAAATATTCAGTAAGTTTTTTTTTGGTTTTTCACCTATAGGTAACTACATATAAAAAAAAGTGCAGCTTAAATAAAAAAATTAACACAAGTTAAGTTAATCAGTGGGAAGTGCACTATAGTACATTATCAACCATCTGTTAGTTAATACAATGCAGAGTTCAATGTGTGTAATCTTTATTTGATGCAACAGCAACAGCAAGTAACTTGCTGCTCTGCGCCAAATTGAGAGGGCAGGAATGCACCATATTTACTCACATTAAGCGCAATCCTGCTCTCTCCCTGTGCTAGTGCACTCTGCATCAAGGTTCAAGGGTTCATACATTGCAGTCAGGATTGTTTATGTGCAGGAAGTGCAACCTTCCTGCATAAAAGCAATCGTTGGAGGTGTTTTCCTGTTTCTAAGTGTACTGTAGAAAAGAACACACTTAGAAAAAGGAAACCAGGAGAAATAAAGATATTTTTCCTCAGTGCGCCTCTTACCAGCCAATTATCGATTAGTAGCCCTGATCGCTAATGAAGCCAAATATTTTGCAGGCACATTCCTAGAGGAACAGTCAAATTGGGCAGAAAACAAAAAAATAATCCCGCTCAACCAGACAGGATTCCGAAAATGCACCGGCACAATAACCAACATCATGGCAATGTCACTGATAATGGACCCAGCAAAAACCAAGCACAAGCAGCTCCATGCCTGTTTTATTGATTATAGTGCCGTGTTTGACAATGTGGATAGGCCCAAATTATGGTCGAAGCTAGCCCGATGGGACATTCCCAACAATCTTCTATCATTGATCATGCTCCTACATTCCAACACCTGGGTTAAAGTAAAACTGGGCTCAGGAAAGCATCTCTCAAGGAAAATTCAAACATCAAAAGGGCTGAAACAGGGTTGCGTGCTGGCCCCCATGTTATTCAATCTATTCATGGCAGACTTAACCCTGGCACTTAACAACTGCAACTCACACGCACCTATATTAGGGGGCTCCCCAATATCTAATCTACTCTATGCGGACGATGTTGTCCTACTCGGCTATACGGCTGTGGGCCTGCAACATATCCTTAATTGCCTAGAGGGCTATGCTGAAGAAAATTGTCTCTCAATAAACTTAAACAAAACAAGGACCATGACAATTAACAAGAACCGAAAAAAGCCCAATCAGTGGTTCCTGGGTAATAAACACGTTGAGTCAGCAGAGGCTTACAAGTATCTGGGTATATACATAGATAAAGAAGGTTTAGTCAACCGCCAGCAACAGGAGATCAAAAGGAAAGGGATGATTCTCGCACTCTCTCTGAAAGGTGTCTCAGCCAAACTACAAGGCCCCACTCTGAATCCACTCTTGATGGTAGCCCGGGCCAAAATTTTACCTTCTATTACTTACGGCACCGAGGCACTATGTGGGAGAGCTAGTAATCTGCCGGATAAGACATTTGTTAAAGCATATAGAACAATGTTCAGCCTCCCGACCAACACCTCACCGGCACAAATTTGTCCGGAGTTTGGTCTCATAAAGCAAACTTGGGCCAGCTACGGAGCTTTTATCAACTGCTGGCACAAGATTAGGTCAGCAAACCCCAGCACATTAAACCATCTCCTCTGGCGAGAGATACAACAGAGGCAGAACTCATCCGCTGGCCAATATCTTGAGGAGGCTCTGACGACCACAGGCCTCTTTCCCTTATGGGACACCCATTGTCTCCATTCGGCGTTTAAAAAAACAGTGCAGAAGACGCTTAAGACACTCTCCTTGCTAGAGGATAAGGCGACCTTCTCACTTAGAGCGCATGCCTGGATGACCTTGGCTACATACAAGTCTTTAGCCCCACAACATTATTTTAATTTGGGCTATTCAAAAATACTGAAACAATTTTTTTTAAAGTTCAGTCTAGGAGTGTTCCCAACTACACAGCAGCTCCCCCCCTGGAAAAGGGAGCAGGCTTTTACTCTTTGCAGTCTGTGCAAGAAGGATCAGGGTGACATCACACACATCATCTGCTCGTGCACGGAGCTGTGTCAAGAAAGGAGACAGCTGCTAAAAGTTCCCCTCAATCAAAGAGGGATCAGGACAAGGAGACAAGCTGTCCTGGCATGTTTTGAGCCTTCATCACCACACTTGAATACTAGGCTAGTTAAATTTCTCGAAGCAGCTCGCTCAAAAATGCTAAACTGATTATTACTTTGTAGACAATCTCTGTATGGGGGATATCTCTCTAAGTGACCGGAAAAACTCCACAGCGGATGGTTTTTTCAACAGGCAGTAAAGACAAAATTAGCCGTGACATTAAAACTGCAATGACACAGAAATGGCTTTCTGCAGCTCACGCTGCGTTGTTCATAAGGGACTATGTATTTTTTAAAATATGGAACATTTTTAACAGGGCTGTATATTTGTATGTATTGCATTGGTTTAAAGTAACTATGCAAATAATGTTTTACTTTTACAGTGCGCCTCTATTTGACCAGAGTACAATTCTGATGCATTTCCTGGTTTACTACTCTAGGGGAATCTGGGAATGTGGCAGAAAGCATGGGTGGATGCATGGGAACACCCACTCACATCCATGCAACACCTTTCTGGTGCTGAGTAATGCAAGGCACCAACCTGCCCAGCCTTGTGTCGCCCCAGATTAACAACCCACGCATAGCCACGCAAGGTGCCTTTGGATGGGTTGGTAAATCTGAGTTAATGATTGTGTTGCCCTTGCGTCACCCTTCGTGATGCGGGAGTGACACAATCCTTTCATAAATCTGGGCCTGCATCTTGGTTAGTGACTTGTGCATTTTTAGTGCTATAAGGTCCCGGCCTGTGACATATTGCAAGTATAAAATAATGATTTACATATTCACAGTGCTTTCTAAGATAGGCCACTCAAAATGCGTAAAAAAGTTTAAGATAAAAAGTGCTTCCAAAATATAGATTTCAGTAATACCCAGGCTCTACGTAGTGCAAATGGTTTTATATAACTGCCCCTTAAAAGCATGTACTTCACAGTTCAGCTGATAATTCCCTGCACTACTAACTAAAAAGAATACATCTGTGTTATCAGGAAGCGTCAAGTGATTCCATCAGTTAAAGCCAATACTGGCTTCCAAGCATCCTTGACATTTACAGATTAACCAGTTGTGCACATTTATATTTCTTCAAGAAAGCAGGCACCCTGGCCAAAATGCTTGTTTCTTGTTGCGGTGTCTGCCGTCTTCGGTTTCACAGCACAGGGGACTATCTGAGACGTCAGCTGAAGCATTTAAACTATCTGAATTAACCATCCCAGGATGAATGCCCTTTCACAAAAAGTAGGTGAACTGTTTCTCATAAATTAAAAAAAGTATGAGCATGTCGTCGCCCTCCGATCCTGTTGACTTCGTCCTCTGTATGAGACAACTGACTGAGAACCCTAAAGCAGAACCTTACCAATAGGGTCAATGTTCAGTCACTATGATCCAAGGGCATCATACTCTTCAATAAGAAATACACTCCCAAATGGTCCTCATTTCTATATACATAACAACCCCACCAAGTCGATCTGACGGCATCAACCCCATCTCCATTGAGCCAAGAGAGAGCACTCAAACACTGTGGTCCCAGCAGTGGAAGCCAAAAGACAGTCAACAATGTGCTTTCTGATGCGTCAGCTGGTTTTCCCACATCTGGTGAAATGTTGTTGTGGGTGGGGAGGTATCTCCTACAGAGATATTGCTTCCACCTGATGCCGAATTGGGCTTTGCATGCATAGAGGGTTCCATAATCTATGGAAAGTAAGAGCTAGAGGATGTAGGGTACACTGATCTATGAGGACTGACCAATTTACGCCAAGCTCTCATAAAGTTATTTATGTAGGAGCTGCGGTGGAATGACCGTGTGATTCAATTTAGCTTGCTGCTCCTTTGTGTAAATGCTATGAAAAAGCGATGGAAGTTAGGAGGGGAGGGAGGAAACATTTTTGGGGTGGTTAAATTTCTTGGGTAGTGTGGCGGGGTTACAGGAAGGGACCGGAGACTGGATCTGGGTATATAGGATTTTATTTTTAGGAAAGTCTTTTTATAACGGGACATGATTCTTTCTCTTCCAAACCCTGCAGGATCCATGTTAGCAGTCTCCCTCGAAAAGGGGGTAGTAGTCTCAGTGGCCTTGTTCTTCCCTCTTTACTCCTTTCGTCCTGGTCTTTGGTTTCTCTCACCACCGGCCATGCGGGAAAAAGGAATACAGAGAAGATGCTATCAGGACACAAGTTTTCTGACCAGTTGCCCAAGAGGAACCGGGGAAGTGAAAGGGTCACCGCTGCACTTGTGTTTTAATAATGTGGGTCTATAGAGTGGGCGTGAGGAAAAGCGGTTGTGAGGAAAGGGTGAAGAGGGAATGTGGGATAGGAGAGTAAAGGAAAGAGTATTTACACTATGGACACAGGATGCAAGCAAGACGTTAGCGGTTCTATGGAGGGAAGTCTCCCTGCCTCCCAACTCAGCCTGCGAACCGCTGCCGTACCTGCTTAAGCCACACTCCTCCCTCGGGAGTGTGGCACGGCGCTTCGCTGGGACGTTGGCCTACTGGCTCCGCAACTCCTTCAGCTAGTGCTCGTCTCATTCCTTCACTCCGGTAACCGTCTCTTTCTTCCTGCACCAACTCATGAACTCCGTACGCCTCCTGGGTGTCGTCACACGCTGAGCTTCGGTCTTCCTCACTTTTGGCTAATCCCACGGTCCTTTCGTCAGTCGGGGGCTTGGCTTCATCATCCGTGTACGCCCAGTTAAAGGAGCCTTCTCCCATGTCCTCCTCTGGCGATGAAAAGAAAGGATACCTGTCCGTGCTCCATTCGTTCTGGGGTAATTGGAGAGAGGGAGGGGAGGCAGAGTCAACATCTCACCAGTCACTTGAGGGGGAAACCTCCTCCACACTCCTGGTCTCTCTTTTACAGGTAGTCGCTGTGTCTCTGAAAGAGATTAAGAGTTAGCACTGTTAAGTTAGTTAAAAAACTACAATCTTGATTCAGACTTAGGTCTGTTGAGAAAAATTTAATATGCTTCCCATACAAAAAGCCATTTCAGATTAGTGGCCAAGGAAACATCTTTTACTCTGCTTGATGGTACATTCTCAATAGGAAATCTCATGCACAAGATTATGTTTAGGACATACATTTATTAAAAGAACTACCTTACCCAGTGTTGGAAAATGGCCCTCTCTGAAGGGTCACCCCAACCTTCTTGCCTTTCCTTAACCTCTTTTTCTGACATCGTTTTTGTAGGCTTTAGGACTCTGGGCACTTTACCACTGCTAACCAGTGCTGAAGTGCATGTGCTCTCTCCTCGAAACGTGGTTCTATTGGCTCATACTCAATTGGCAAATGTAATTTACTTTTAAGTCCCTAGTAAAGTGCACTACATGTGGCCAGGTCCTGTAAATTAAATGCTTCTAGTGGGCCTGTATCACTGATTGTGCCACCTACTCAAGTAACCCTTTAAACATGTCTCAGGCCTACCACTGCAAATCCTGTGTGTGCTGTTTCACTGCTATGTCGACTTGGCATTAAAACCCCCTTGCTAAGCCTTAAACTCCTCTTTTATTACACATAAGTCACCCCTATAGTAGGCCGTATGTAGCCCATTGGGCAAGGTGCTATGTAATAAAAGTTTGGGCATGTGCTTTTAAGTTTTGTATTTCCTGGTAGTAAAAAGCACAAATTCATTTTTACTACTGTGAGGCCTACTCCTCTCATAGGTTAACACTGAGAAATCCTTATTACACTTTTAAGCTATAATTCCTGATTGAGAGAGGGTAGATTAGTAATATTTTATATGATTGGAATGGTAATGATAAATCCTCTTTACTGGCAAAGTTGGATTTACCATTACTATTTTAGAAATGCTACTTTTAGATAGTTAGCATTTCTTTGCTCTTGAAAGCTCTGTGTGCCGGCAGCCTGTCTCAAATGCACGTCTGGAGAGGGTGACCAGTTGACTTTGTGCATTCCCTCTAGACAGCCACACACAAAGACGGTTATGTGTGTCTGAGTGGCCATCTGCATCCTGATGTCTCATCCTGGGCAGGATGGGAGGGAAGAGCTGACACACCTGAATAAGCAGTGTCCTGTTCCTACACAGAGTTGATTACCCCCTGTGGTTAGTCTGGAGCAAGGGCTAGTGTTAGACCTGGCACCATTGGTGTGGGTCTCCCTTCCATTTTTTGCCTTTACCTCCTGTGTTTTGCTGTGTGTTTGACTTAATTTATGCTGGTCTAGATGATTAGGGTACTTTGCCACTGCTGTTCAGTGCCGAAGTGCAAGTGCTCCCTTTGTAAATTAGTGTTATGGATTACTGTTTCCACGATTGGCTATTTGATTTACTTGTCAGACCCTAGTATAGTGCAATGTGTGTGCCCAGGGCCTGTAAACCAAATGCTGCTGGTGGGCTTGCAGCACTGGTTGTGCCACACACCAAAGCAGCATGTAAAATGTGACTCAGGCCTGACATTGCAGAGCCTGTGTGCTTTTAGATCACTTTTGGGAAATCAAGAGGAACCTTTGCCAATGAGAAGAGCCAGAGAAGCTGAGGAGGACACTGCCCTGTGCTGTTTGCTGTCTAAGGTTGGCCTGCAGTGGCTACTTGCTGCCAAGGAAAGGAGAAAAGGACTTTGCTGCTTGCTTTGTTCCCCTGCTTGAAGTAAAGATATCCAAGGGATTGAACTGAGCTTACCCCCTGTTCTAGAGGTCTCAGAACAACAAAGACCGCACTGTGTCAGGAGGCACCGTCTTTGATCATCGCCGCAGAAGAAAAGGGTAACCGACTCTCTCATTGAGTCCGTCTCAGAATTAAGTGTCCTGAAAGCACCGCCGAGAGCAATGCCTCGCTTCGAAACGCCACCCTAGTTTCACCGACTCCTTCAACGAGCCGCTGCTTGCAACGCGTCCTGTGGCCACTGCACTCCGCAACACTTCGCTACATGCAGCAATGATGTCACCGACCCCGTCACTGCCCGACTGGAACCTTGACAGGCTTCATTGCCATACCTTGTCCTGCCAGCAACGCCGCGAGCACCGAATCACCCTTCAACGCAATCAATGGTCTCACCGACTCCTTCAATGAGCCTCTGCCTTCCCCGAATTGTGAGGACATCGTCCGCCGCAATGCTACGCTTCACAACAATTGTGTGAAGTTAGCCCCAACCGACTTGCACCCATGTGTTGGTAGCATCAGAAAAGTACTGTGTCAGAGTCTGTTGATGCTTTAGCTGGCCCGTATAGACACGGTCAGCTGGAATTGTTAGACTCTGTCATATTCAGTATCAAGGTAGCCCCTGGAGGTTATTTTACAAAAGTACTATTTTTCAAGAGTATTGTATGTTGGATTTTTATCGCATTTGGTCTTGTTGGTTTAGATGAAGATTTACTATTTTTCTACACTGGAGTGGTGTCCATTTGTAGTGTTTTCACTGTATTACTTTGTGTTCACAAATGCTTTACACACTGCCTCTGAGATAAGCCTGTCTGCTCGTGCCAAGCTACCAAGGGGGTGAGCAGGGGTTATTTTAGAAGTGTATCCCCCTTACCCTAACTAGAAGCAAGTGTCCCTATTTGGAGAAAGGTACCTACCTCTGCCAACTATAGACCCCCATTTCTAACATCTAGGTAGAAATATCTCTGTGCATTTCAAAGACCCTTCTTTGAAGTGACCCCCCACTTCAAAGGCACACCTGGTTATAAGTACTGGGTCCCTGACCCCACCACACCAGACACTTCTGGACCTGTAAAGACATTCTTTCATGAAGAAAGACTTCTGTGCTGCTAAAAAGACTGTCATTCTACTTTTTTCTGCTGATCTGCCCTGCTACCATCTACCCCTGCTGAGGAAGGGAACAGGACTCTGCTTGAACCCAGAGTGATTTCCAAGAGCTTGATGGCTTGCCTCCTGTTTTTGAGACTCTCCTCCTGTTTTTGAGACTCGGGGATATCAAAGTTTTGCCCCCTGCTCCTGTGCCTGGCCTATTGGAAGTGGACTCAGGTTCTTGCTCGAGTCGACCCAACGCTTCTCCTGTCTACGTGTAGCAGAACTGACGCATCATTTGTTGCAGGAGCAGAATCAGCACATCACACTCGGAACCATCACATTGCCTTAAAGAACTGATGTATCAGAACGAACGCATGGCAGCTGCTGTAGTGTAGGAATATCGATGCTTCCCTTTGATCACGTGGAGAAACCCGGCACATCGTCTATGGAATCAACGCCTCTCAGCACATCACCATTGGGACCTGTGCATTGCCACAACTGTGTGAAGAAAGTTGATGCATCATCTCGACTGCGGGATCGACACCGACGCTTCCCTTGGCTGCACCCAGCATTTTGCTATTGCCACCAAGATCAAGGTACTTTGCCAGTGGGCCTTGCGTGGCTTCTTTATCCAGCCTGCACTCCATCGCATTCGGCTTGTACTATTGACTTTGCCCGGTCCAGCTTGACAAGATAACACCCATAGGTGCCTATTGCTTCGAAGTACTATTTATACATTAAAACTTCAAAAAATTGCATCTCAACTTCTACTTATTTAATTTTTGTTGCTTTGGTCTTGTTTTATTTATAAACATGTCTTTTTTCCTAATCTTTTTGTTGTGTTTTTATTGTATTACTCTGTGTTGTGTTGCACAAATAATTTACACATTGTCTCCAAAGTTAAGCCTGACTGCACTGTGCCAAGCTACAGGTTCATTTATGGTGTGTATCTGACTTACCCTGACTAGGATTGTGGTTTCTGCTTGGTCAGGGTGCAAACCTCAGCCAACCAGTAACCCAATTTCTAATACCCAGTGACAAAAAGGTACTTGACATTAATGAGAAGTGTCCTTTTCCTGAAAGTACTAAATGCCAAACAGAACTTACCATGTTTAAATTGTTCCTGTATTATTAAACAATAAGCTAAGCTATTCCAATTACTCCTGGCATGTTCAGCTGTACTTGTGGCCTGGAAAAACATTTGAAATCTCATTTTAAACGAGCTGGTATAAGGATTGTGAAAATGCTCGCTAAATATTTATTAGGCTTGCAAATGTCAAAGTTCCCATTAGAGTGGCACTGTTTTGAATTTAGGTAGGGCAAATATAGGAGTGTTTTTAAAAATGTATTACATTGAGATAAATGTATGATGTGAAATTCTATTTGGATTCAATAGTGGGGTTTCTGCTCAGTTTGTATTTTAACACTTATTGATAATGTAATTGCTCGATTATAGCAAACTACAAAATATATATTGAGTGAGGAAAAAGCCAGATTAACATCAGTTTACAGCTTGTAATGACTAATGCATAGAGGTTGCAGATATTAGGTGGCTATACTTAGAAATGGTTTCATGTTGTAAATGTGAGCATCATTTTTAAATAACGGTGCCTTTAAAAGATGTTCTTGTGTCCTCGTGTTCAATTCACCTCTAGTATGTGGCCTTGGTTTATAATTTTTCTGTTGAAATAAAAAACCACTTTAAATGGCAGATGATCGGTCACACAACGTAAATATCCCTTTTGTGGCCAGCAAACAAAAATATGAAAAATGAAGAAAGAGAAAGAAAGTTCAAAAATGATGCCAGAGGAGATATTTACATGTAATTTCTGTCAACTTGTCATATATTTTTAATTTTTTTTCAACATTAACTTGTACTTGCTTGTATTTTTTAGGCACTGAATGAACTAGCAGCCAAGCATTCTAACTTGAAAGTGATTCAGCTAGGTAGGTGTTCGATCGCTCTCCAATCCTCTCTGTTTTTGCCAAATCTCTATAACTGCTTGCACGGGAAAGCAAAAAGGGTGATTTATTTGTGAAGGAATACATTACATGTCTGAAAATTCTTTCCAATTCCTGTGTAGGTCTGCAATCTCTGAGTTTGTACGAAAAGGTCCATTATCCACAGAGACTACTAAGCAATCATTGGAACCCATATGCATTTTGCCCCACTATCAATCTATATGTCTTGAGGTACCGCTGACTACACCAGAAAGCAAAACCATCCTAAGTGATTGTTTAATCCTGCCCTTCTGTGGTTTGTCTATGTTGGGTTGTGTCTTCGCCTCTTAAAATCCTCCTGTATTGGAATGTGTGAAACGTGAAAGGTGTGGAGTGGAGTTTCTGTCTCAGAATGTTTAGAGGATTTTGTTGGCCAGAAGGCAGAGTCATCAGAACACCAATGTCCTTGGTAAGTGTAAGCTGAAGAGTAACTGTTGTAAATCTCTGAAAGTGTAGTCAGTTTCCAGTTCTCACTTGTGGCTTAGAGACTTAACTAAATGGTGAGGATGAAACTTAAAGTCAACACAGCGGTACTGGTACTATGAAAACTTGGAGTCTTCCAGCTGATGAGATATGTAGTAACCTGCCTATAGTTAAGGCTGCCGACGTAATCACAGTCTGTTAACACAAGTCTACTATAGCCAAGAAAAGAGCCTGTTGGCCATGATATTAAGACATATCTCCAATTCCTGAATCAATAGAACATCTTGGGGTAGAGGGCTGGCCCATTGCTCTTCCGTAAGTTGCTCTGTGAGTTTATTCAAACTGTGAATAAGACTTAAAAAGCAGTGGTTCATTTATTTATTTATTTTGGAGTTTTATATAGCACAAAGAAAAACCTTTCGGTGACAGAGCGCTTTTTCAGATAGTGTATAAACACATAGGATAGGACAGGAAGAAATAAATAGCACTAGATAAAAATACAATATATGTACATATATATATATATACATGCACTAATGGTGAACAGAGAAATAGGTGTAGCATAAGTACAGGCCCGCGTGACAAGAAGCAGCGGACATATTGCGTGAGGAATCAATCACATGGAAATTAATGTGAGTTCAGTGAAAGAGGAGTTTGTTGGATAGTTGGATTTTTACTTCTTTGCTGAAGATGGATGTGGATGGGTTGCATCTTATTTCAATAGGGAGAAAGTTCCACATTTTTGGTGCAATTCCCGCGAAGGATCAGTTGTACGTTTTATTTTATTTTTATTTTTGTGGCTTAAGGAGTTAGGGTCTAGTACTTCTGGAGGATGTGTTTCCTCCAGATAAGGATTTCCGGGTAAGGTAGGGGGGCATTGTGGTACAACCCTTTGTGGGTCAAACAGGCAATTTGAGATGAATCCTGGCCTCAAAGGGTAGCCATTTCAGTGATTGAAGGTCAGGGTGATATGATCACTTTTTTGTTTTGATCCAGTGATGAGCCTAGCTGCTGCATTCAAGTTAGCCTTCAGCGACGCAAGTGAAATTTTCAGGAGACAAACCAGATTAGTGCTACTGTAGTCTAATTTGGATAACACAAGTACATGTACCGCAGTTGTGGGATCTGCCACTGGTAGGGAGGATTTTAGTTTCCTAAGAAATAGCAACTGATGGTTAACACCTCTACTGACGGCGCTGATATGTTTTTGCGTGAAGAGGACTTTTGTCAAGGTTATACCAAGGAATTTGGCAGACCCAATGATGTGTAGGGTACAGTTCAAAGCAGTGAGAAGAGGGAGCCAGTCTTTGATGTTAGGGGTGCAACTGTTATACCATCCTAAAATTATAATTTACATTTGAAAAAACAATGACATAAACACAAATAAACGTACACTTTAATATAGGTTGCGCATATATGTGCGGAACAACAAACTACTAACATCCCACCATATCAACAGCCTTCTGTGCACGCACATCACTGAACCCACCTGTGGCCTGGTACCAGAATATCATGCTAAGAATTTCATCCGCCTGAGTGTCGTCAGAAATCCCTAATCGAAGATGGATGCTTGAACAATCTGCTCTAAATCCCTGCCATGAATTTCTATAAGGCTGCTGAGTCCTAAAACATTCATACAACAACCTGCAAGCAGCCGCTGAACCAGAGAAACCGACAGGGTAAGGAGCACAGCAGCGCGGAACGAGGGGAGTTGAACATGCGTGGAGGCGTCTGGCGGGCCCCCGATTGCAGATGCACCAAACTCACAGAAAACAACCCGTATAGGGCAGCGTCTCATAGCTCTAACTGCTTATTGAAGCTGCTCAGCATGGATAAAGGAAAGACGAAACACGCTGGAGCTTACCAAGTGGTAGGCAGGCACCTGCACTATGCTGGGGGTGTAAATCAGTGCAAATTAATTGTGGCGAAAGACTGGTAATTCCTAATGCTCAGTGTTAACGCAATTGACAATAGAGTGCATGTTTCAGTTATAGAACTGAAGTCCATCATAGTACTATCATGGTACTATCAAGTGCTTTTAGTGGTAAGGAGAATCAGCTACAGGATGCAATAGAGCTCTTGCTGCACACAAGTTTTTTTTGTATTAACTATATCCTGCAAACCAGAATGAATAGTGGCCAAGACAACGGGTATATCCAATCCCAAGCAGACCAAACTCTTGCTCGAGACAAGAACATCCCTAAAGCTCCCCTCAAGGGAGGTAGAAAATTGCTTACCAAAACCAGACATTGAGACCAGTGTAAACACAAATATGAAAGTAATAGGTCTGCTACTTGAAATGGAGTCTGTGAACAACAGATGAGAAAAAAAGACCCTCACACAGCGTATGCATAAAATTAATGACATGATGGAAAAATGTGTGGACATATCAGAACAGCTCATCTCAGAGATACAAGTCAAAACCTATGGGCATTGGAAAAAGATCCTGCAATTGGAAAAGGATCTAGTACCCATTAATGCCAAGAAGGACGATCTGGGGTCTTGCTCTAGCAGTAACAACTTGCACGATGCTAATGTATCATTGATCTTGGCAAGGGAATTTTTAAAAGAATTGCAATACGAAGGAGTGAAAATTGAATGTATCTGTTTTTTACAGCCACAGTACTTGAGACAGCCACAGTACTTGAGACGCATGGAGCTTTCATCCCAGTGAAAAGGAAATAAAAAACACAGACTGGTGTACTCAATGGTACTTACTGCAAACTTAAAAGTCAAGCATAACGAATGAAGGCCTCATGTGTTTATTTATGTAGCTTGATTTATATCTACAAAACTATTATGTGGCAACCCTGTAACCCTGGGAACCTGGGCTAGAACAAACAAGAACAAGACAACGGTCCCATTCGGGAGAGGTTAAAAGCCTAAACCTCCGAGGCTAAAAGTTATGATTCAGAAACAACTACTTAGAACCATATAATTAATTGAATTCAATATGTCAAATCACATTACAGGTGCTAGATGAAGGATGCAGTGAAAATGAATAGTGCCATCAGTGAAAACAAGCATTACCTCCTCGTAAGTCTTCCTCGCCACATGAGTTACATAGTGAGCTTCAGCTCCACGACAGAACCCTCCAAAGTAAAAAAAGCCTCCCACCCCCTCCCAACATGGCCGACCAGTCACCCCTGACCTCTATAAGAGGCGGGCCGGCCCAACCAACAGGCTGTGTTTTTTTGTTCTGCGCGATTCTCTCCAGAGGCGCTGTACAGGTAAGATGGGCCTGCGTTAGCTGGTCCATGGGTTTTGGGGTTGAGGATCCTGCTTTAGCGGTCCCTGGTACCTGGAACTTTAATCCCCCCCCCCCCCCTTCCTTCCCCCGGTCCTGTGGGGCCGGTTAGGTGCTGCTATAGCGTGCCAGGGGTTTACAGGGGGGGGGGGGGGCGGCCGGGGATGTGGGGTGTTTGTGCATTCCCGTGTCTCCCCAGGTCGTTACTGTAGGGCCCTTGCCTGTATGTGGGCTTTTGGGTCCGGCGCTGGGGGTTCTCCTGTATGGGGCTCCGGTGGCTTTCATGCGCCTATGCGTGGGCTTGCTCTGTGGCAATGGCTCGGTGTGCGCAGGCTTCGCATGTGTGTGGCCCCGGGTTCTATTCCGGTTTTCACTAAAGGTACAGACGTCTCCGGGTGAGCCCGGTTCTCTGTAATGTTTTGCCTGCACTCGCGTGCTCGAGCCTCGCCTGGAGCAGCGGATTGACCGTTATCCATTTCAAGTGCTCGGCGCTTCTACGGCGGTACTTGCACTGTGCCTGGCCGAGGTTGTGAGCCTCGGAGTAAAGTCGGCTCTTGCTAGGGTGCCTTTGCGTCTTTATTTATGCGGCGCGTCCCTGTCTAAGGGCGGCGGGGGCGGGCTCGGTCCTACCTCATTTGTCTGTGGGTCCTCGGGGGCTCTGCTGTCCGGGTCCGGATGCTCCCCTCCTGCTGGCTTGGGTCTCGGTAACGCGGCGCTGGTCGCTGCCGCCGACAATCAAGATTTTTTGCTTCCCAACGGCCCGCGGCTGGTTGCCGCGCTGGGGTTGGCTCCGGACGACTCCCGCCTCTTGTGGCGGGGTTTGGTTTCAGCCAGGTTCGGCCTGTGAATGCCTTCGTCGGCCATGCACGGCATGGTTCCCCTGCTGGCACAGCTGTTTGGACACCTTCTTAGGGCAGTAGGCAGCGCGTCAGTCTCATAATCTGAGGGTCCTGTGTTCGATCCTCAGAGAGGGCATTTATATTTCAGGGATTTTTTTTTTTAACTGCAGTCTCAGTTTTGAGGTGCGCTCCTGGGGCACTATCAGTTAGTGCGCGGAAAGACAGTTCCCACTTCTGAAATACCTTTCCGACATCCATGTGGCCCAATGGTTAGAGCAGCAGACCCTGATGCAGAGATCTAGCCCGGGACCAGGGTTCGATTCCCCGCCTCGGCGGGTCTTGGGCTCAAAATCCCACGGAACTGATAATAATGTGCTGTGTAGTCGGTACTAGGCACACCCTGAACCGTCAGGATGGTGAGGTTCTAGGGCGCCGGACTCAAGTGAGTTTGCTCTTCTGTGAGGCTGAGCCTTCTGGTATCCTCAGGGAGGCGTGGGTTCTGTCGCCGTCTGCGTGGTCTCCCTTTTACTGCGCTGTCCCTACTGGATGTCCTTGTGCGGCGGGTTGGCCTGCCCCCTCCTCGCCTCGACTCCCTCTCGTTGGCCCCGCTCCGTCGGAGGTGGTGGGGGGGGGGTTGGATGGTGTGTTTCTCGCTGGTCTAGGTTGGCTTGCACTTCCCTCCTGCGGCGGTGGTTGTTCCCGGGGTTCTCTTGGTGCGTTTTCTCCGCAGGTCTCCGGACTCCATTCCTCTGCTTGCGTCCGTCGTGATGGGCGTTGAGGGGGTATGGTTCGTGTTTGACCTCTGGCAGCGAGGGTGTACTCTCTGGTGGGGAGTCTGTCTTCACGAAGTGCGTTCATGACGGTGGGCGCCTCCCCTCTGACCCTGGGGTCGAGCGCGTGGGGGCGGCTGCTATACGCTCTTGGAGTGCTTTCTGACAGCTACGGCCGCTGTGGTGCCGCGATGCTGGCTCCGGCGTCTGGTCTGGCTGCGACCGGATCGTCGGTGGCGGCCAGGGGTGCTTTGCTCTGTTGGATTCTGAGTTTACTGCGGGAGGCCGATACTGGCTGTCTCCCTTCCATTCGTATGGGGCCCGCTTCCCTGGGCGCGGCCTACTTTTTTATCCTTGTCCGCCTATGGGTTAGGGCGTCTCGCCCTTTCGAGGGTTGGGTCGCGGCCGGGGCACCCCGTTCTTCGGCTATTCCCGGCCTTGTCCTGGTGCTGCTGCTCCCTTTCCGCCCCTGGTTCCTGGCTTCAGCCGTCTCCCTCCGGGGCGTTCCCTGTGGCTTGGGCTCTTCGGACTTGCTGGCCGGGGTTCGGTCTTGCTTGTCATGCGGGCCTTCCACGGGGTCCCACCTTCTCAGGGGGTTCGGGCTTCTACTCCTTCCTTTGTCTGCTCTGGAGGGTTTTCTGGGATGTTTTCGGCCAGTTTTTGTTTTGGTGTGGTTGGGTCCTGCCATTCCATACTTTTGTATTCGAATTGGCTCTCGGCAGCTTTGCTGCTTTTTCTGGTCTCCTTCCTTCCGTGTCCCATGGGTTGGACTGTGTGGCCGGATGGTTTTTCCGGTTCTGCGATTGGGGGTTCCCATTCTCAGTTACGGGGGCTTCCGTTGGGCTTGCCTTCTGGCCCGTGAGTGTGGGCTGTACTCCTGGCCCGCCTGGTGGGTCTTCTTCGCCGGGAGGGGGTCCTGGTTTTCCTTGTCTGGACGTGTGATCCATCTCGGCCTCTTCTTTTTCAGGGGTGAGGCTTCACGTCAGTCGGTGTCTCCCCTCCCTCGGCTCCCTGCTCTTTGTGCGGTAGTCCCTTCCGTTCCCGTCTCGGGCTTGTCCTCCTTAGGGGGTCGTGTGCCTGGACCCGGTCCTCCCCTCTGCTTCGTTCGGAGTTGGGTTGGCTGGTTGGTGGAGTCTCGACTCCCCGGGGGTCTTTCCTCCTTGGTATCCCCGTCCGGGGTGATCGCGTCCGTTGCCGGTCTCCTCGGCTGGGGGGGTGACCTTGGGCGCGTGGTCGATTCAGGGTCGTTGGGATCTCCTACCGTCACGCTGCTCCTCGATCTGTCAGGTGTTGTGGCAGTCCTCCTGGCCTGCCGTCCATTTACTCCTTCTCTACAGGGTCGCCGTGTCTTGGTCAGGCCAGACAACCAGGTTGTGTTGGGCTATGTTTACCATCAGAGGGGGGTGCTGGGTTCGCTCCCTTTGGTTGCTGACTCAGGAGTTGTTGTCTTGGGCGGAGTCGTCGGTCCTGTCTCTTTGGGCTGTCTATCTCCCGGGGTCCGACAATGTGGAGGCGGATCGACTGTGTCGGATCTTTCCTTCGTTGCCTTGTCTCTCCATGACTCCGGTGGTGTTTCAACGCCTGGTGTCTCGCTTCGGTCTGCCGCTGGTGGATCTGTTCGCGGATGGGGATTCGGCCCTCCTGCCCAAGTTCTGCTCTCTCCTCCCGGTTCCGGGGGGTGGCGTGTGGATGCTCTGTCATTCACTTGGCCCTCCGGTCTTCTGTACGCATTTCCCCCTTTCCCACTGATTCCCCGGGTCCTCTGCAAGATTTGCTTGACGGCACCAGGGTGCTTCTGGTGGTTCCCGGCTGGGTCCGCCGCCCCTGGTACCCTCTCCTTTGCGAGCTGGCGGTTCAGGCCTACTGGCCGATCCCGGATCTGCCCTTTCCGTTGAAGGGCCCCCCGCTCCCGGAGTCGGTGTTGCGCCGGCTCCATCTGCAGACCTGGCTCTTGAGCGGGTGACGCTGCTTGCTCGGGGTTGTTCTTCTGGGGTTGTGGATTTGCTGCAAGGCTCCCGCAGGTCTTCCACCGTATCTTCCTATGCCCGGCACTGGGCTTCTTTCTCGCGTTGGTGCGGTCTGCTGGGTACTGACCCCGCCTCCGTGGATCCCTTGCGGGTCTTGGATTTCCTGGCTGAGGGGTTTTCCTTGGGCTTGGCCCCTTCTTCCCTGGGGGCCCAGTGGGCGGCCTTGCGGGCCTTCCGCAGTCCGGATTTCGGCGGGCTGGATTCCCTGGTGGCTCGTTTTCTCCGGAGTTGTTTTCTCCGTCGCCCTCGGACGCTCTGCCTGTCTCCCCCTTGGGATCTCCCTCTCTTTCTACGAGCACTTCAGGATCCTCCCTTTGAACCCCTGGCCTCGGTGGCTTTGCGGTTCCTCTCCTTTAAGGTGGTTTTCCTGGTGGCAGTGGTGTCTGCTGGGCGAATGGGCGAGCTGGGGTCGTTCCTCCGCTCCCCTCCCTTCTTGCGGGTTTTGCCGGACGGGTTGCTTCTCCGGCATGACCCCCGTTTCCTTCCCGAGGTTCCTTCCCTGGTGAACCGGGCTCGGGAGGTGTCTTTGCCTTCTTTCCCTCCCGACACGGATCCTTCCTTGTCCTTGCTGGATGTCCGGCGGTAGTTTTAGTTTATCTTGAGCGCACGTCTTCCCTTTCCCGGTGTGATAGCCTGTTCGTGACTTTCGGTCCGGTTCATTCGGGCCACAAGCCCTCTCTTTCCACCTTGAGTCGCTGGCTAAAACAGGCTATCATCCTTTCCTATGCTTCACTGGGTTCGGTGGTACCGGCGGGGGTCCAGGGTCGGTACACGAGGAGTGTATCTGTGTCCTGGGCCTCCTTCAAGGGTGTCTCCACTGAGATTTGTCGGGCGGCGACGTGGTCGTCCCCCCACATGTTCATGGAACACTATCGCGTTGTCTTGGGTGGTTCTGTCCCTGGGGACTTCGCTGGGGCCATTCTGAGTGCGGGAGCTGTGGCTCCTTGATGGCCTTGTCTTTATGTCTTGATTCAGGTTTGCTGTACTTCCTGTTTTCTGTGCATTGTACTGAATAAACCTTGTGTTGGTTTATCTGCATCACCGTGTGGTGTTGTTCTTATGGTGGGCAATGAAGCCTTTTTTGGCTTGGGTATTTGCTCACTATGTAAGTCATGTGGCGAGGAAGACTAACGAGGAGGTAATGCCCCGGTTACTTACCGGTAATCTTCATTACTCCGAGTATAGTCTTCCTCGCCACATGAGTTCCCTCCCCCCCCCTCCCTGTCTGGCTATCGGCTTCATTGTTTGTTTGGTGGTTCAGGCTGTTGGTTGGGCCGGCCCGCCTCTTATAGAGGTCAGGGGTGACTGGTCGGCCATGTTGGGAGGGGGTGGGAGGCTTTTTTTACTTTGGAGGGTTCTGTCGTGGAGCTGAAGCTCACTATGTAACTCATGTGGCGAGGAAGACTATACTCGGAGTAATGAAGATTACCAGTAAGTAACCGGGGCATTTGCAATGCATTAGGTCTCGCATTTGCGGGATTTTGTGCTATTGGCATTGTAAATGACGATGCCTTTTATTTATATGTTTAACAACTATACAATAATAAAAGGCATTGTCATTTACAATGCAAATAGCACAAAATCTCGCAAATGCGAGACCTAATGCATTGCAAATGTTTGTTTATTTTTATGTTTTTTACCAGCACTTGCTCTCGCAGCCACCTACTGCCCTACTCAGGTTTTGTGCACGCTGAATGTTGTTTATTTCTTAAAAAAATGCCTATTGCATATCATTTGAAATCATAAAGTAGAAGATTTGGGTGCATGACAAGTGAAATGTTCTGATTTACGATTAAACTGAACTGCTGTAAATGCTTTTCTGATAGAAAAGATAGAATTTTTTCTAATGAAAGGAAATTCGATCCCTAAAAAGAGGGTAGTTTCACATATATACATTATCTCCTTTTGTATCATCCTCTTATATTCATTTGCAGTTTTATGTAATACAAACTCGACCACAAGTATATCAGAGCATATGAACATGATCACCAGTTGCATTTCAGACCGGCACCTTCTTTTTGAGTCACGGGGAGACTAAGTGATTTGCCCGGAATCATCGGCTGTTTGAGCCAACACATAGAACCAAACCTGCTTCCCTGGCTGCAAAGTCGGCCGCGCTGGCAGTTAAGCCACCTCCTCTCTGCTTTGCTCAGCCATTCAATGAATAAACGAACAAGGTCCTCATGTAGTGCGACTCAACCACCAGTATATCGGAGCGCTTTACATGATCACCAGTTGCATTTTAGATCGGCACCTTCTATTCAGTCTCTGGGAGTCTAAGTGATTTAACAAAGAATCAAAATGGGGAGTGAAGAGGTAGTGCTAAAAAGCACTTCGGTGGGCAAACCCTCCTCCAGTTAATGGTATAAATAAACAACAAGGTCCACCTCTAGAAGGTATTCTGTGAGCCAGAGTATATCAGGCATACACAGTATTTGTTAAAATACCCCTCACACACCAGAAGGGCCCTTGGTGTCATGCTTCATCATCGGGTCTTCCCGCCCCGCTGCGGGACGGGGCGTGCTACGACTAGCGACTACGCTGGAGCTCTTAGATATTGTAAGTGCTATGTGAAGTGTATTGAGTGTGAGTAGGGTCAGGAGTGATATAGAAAAGTGAGATTTAAAAGAATACCTGGCCTTATGAAAGCAAAAAATTCTTTATTAGTCATAGGCTGGTACCGTTAAAAATAGTGTGGCGGAGACAATCTAGCTTAACAATGGGCTAGTTCTCCTGGTGTTGTCAAAATGTTTCGAGGCTGACTGCCTCTTCGTCAGGACGGGGTCAGATCCCTCTGTCACTCACTAAGGTTGGCAACAATGTGTGCTATGTGTGTATATACAGGTGAATGGAAAATAGATTATAATACAACTGCAAATTGGCATTCAATATTGAACAGTTATAGCCCTGTCAGTATTTCTGAGTCGTGGGCTGGAATAAATAGGAGTCAGTGCCCCATGAGCCGGACTGGAAGAGGGGTAAATGGAACTTCCATTAGTTCAAGAGCAGTCCTCGCATCCTCCCTCATCTGCGTCTTCCGTTGGGGTTGAATGGGGATGAGGAAATGTATATACATCTATAAGATATCATTGTATCTATATAGTCGGAAGTTGGTAAAGAACTGTAGCCTGTGAAAGAAAAAAGACAAAAAACGCAAAAGGAGAAGAGAAAACTAACATCAGGAAAAAGAACCTACTGATGCATGCTGGAATATTACTCATAAAGACTGACAGATGCTGATGTATCCAAATTGAATTAACATGAAAATATATCATCAACAAAAGAGGGCACTTGAGCCCATGACAAGGAGGAAATAATAAATATCTCCACATATTCATGAGGGAACACTGACTCCGATATGTAATATGGCACAGATTAGGCATTCCCACTAAGGGATGTATGATAGGACTATCCTAAAATAATGACAGCATATGGAGACATTTACAATCATAATTTTGTTGATAATTATTGAACAATTTATTTGGATACTAATATGCAATGTCATAATGAGTATATAGAATAATTATACATATTTTGTATTGCCATGAGAGCGAACGAAATTGTTAAAAAATGATAGAAATTATTGAAAACTACCAGACCCACAATGCATCATAATGTGCTAGGCAGGTGATCTGGTATAAATTTTAGAAACAGTAGAAGGACAACTGTTGACACTGTGACCAAGACATCGTCAGTGACATCACTCATGACATTACTTGTCATGAGTGATGTAATATGTGACGTCATCAGCAGTGCATTGCAGGCGCGGTTGTTATAGTGAGTCCAACTAACTATAACGTTGGAATTTCTATGGTTTTATGTCAGTAAAATTTCCAGCTAACTATAACTGGTGTGAAACCTATGGTTTTTTCAGTGAATTTCATAGTTTTTTTTAATGCTAATTCCTAACTAAAACTGGTTTGAAACCTATGGTTTTTTCAGTGAATTTCATAGGTTTTTTAAATGCTAATTCCTAACTATATATAGGGCCTCAAACCTATGAAATGTAATATTTTTTATAATGAATCCTATATTGTATATTTATATAATACAATTTTTTTTTTGCCCTGGTGCGCTCCCGGTGTGCGCACTGGAAAGCGCATTTTTTCGGAGCGCCCTGGGTCGCGCACCGGTGAGCGTCCCGTTAGTGCTATTGCCGCGAACGAAAACATCATGACGTATCGCGTAGCCGCGTCCGCGTGATACGCACGGCGTAAGCGCATACTCGAGCGAATACGATCGCGCAACGTAATCATCTGACGCGCTTACGCGACGTGCCCCGGGTAAGCGCGTCGGGTCATGTGACCTAAAAATAACACTTTGTATTGGTGCACAACAGTTTTGGTTTCTAAATGATGAAAGCCCAGGTCATGTGACCTGAAAATAACACTTTTCATTGGTTCAGGACAGTTTTTTTTCCAAATGATGAAAGACCCCACCTTTTTTCCTTATTCTGACTTTGTCCTTTGACTGAGGAAGACCTGTTTGGAGATCTAACAGAAATATTTTGTACTTTAAAATGGCTACAGTAGCAGCAGCAGCTGGAGCATCTGCACCACCACCACCACCACCACCAAGAGGACCACCACAACATTACATTGGTGGTCAAGAAGAGGAGGAGGAGGGGTGAAGGTGGCTGCCAGAAGACAATACCCCATACAAGCCAAGGCAGCACATTGTATGGGAGTTTTTTTCTATCCCAGAGGGCAAGAAGAAAGTCAATGCGCCCAAGGTGACTTGCCAAATCTGTGGCATGGAACTTTCAAGGGGGAACCCTAACAAAAAATATTCATTTGGTAATAATACCATGATTAGACACATGCAGCGCAAGCATCCGAACAACTATGCTGCCGTAGAGGTGAGAGAACTGGCCAGCAACCCTCCCCAATCTACACCCAGCAACTCCAAACGAAAACAACCCACTCCATCGGGACCAGAGACAAGGGAGACGATCCCTTGCATACAACCACGGTTTGGGGAATTCAGGATCACATGTATTTTTTGTGGTAAGACCATCTCCTATGGTGAGCAGAGCATAAAGCTCATCCTCCTTGCTGGTGAAAACCACAATTGCCCTAAAAAACCCAAATTTTTACTGATTTTTGCTCCAGTTGAGCCATTTTCAATTCCCTGTTTTCTGTTTCTCCCCATAAAAATAACAACAAAAATATAAAATAGTTCATAAAAGCCAAAAAAAGTACAAAATGTTCCAAAAACATTAAAAAAATATAAAACAACAAAAAGAAGAAAAAAACAGTTCTTTTTAGAACTACCTCCAATTTTTTAAAAAAGGCTACATTTTTTAAAAACTCTATCATTCTTTTTTCCCCATGGAACGCTTCCCGGGACGCTCCGCGGTGCGCGTACCGGGCGCTCCCCCCGCGCAAATCAAAAAAAATAAAAAAAGTTTGACCCGCGGGGCCCTTTTATAGCCCCCACATCAAACCTAGGGGGTCAAGGGGGGTCTACTCTGCCCCCTTATGGTCATTTCCCCCTTTGTTTTTGCCACCTCTTGTGTCTCAATCCTACAGAGACACAAGATGGCGGCTGCTCCGGACTGTTTGGAATGTTGACAGACACCCGAGAGCCAATCAGATTTCCGCGCGCGAACTCGCTGGTTAGCGCCCCGGTGCGCGTACCGGGGAGCGCTTATAGATATATATATTTTTTTGAACCTAAATTACTCTTGTGATATATATATATATATATATATATATATATATATATATATATATATCCATATCCAACAAGAACGACGTCTAATTCGTTTCAAAGACAACAAGTCGAGGCCCAAACTGCATTCAAGGTGAAATTTATTTGGCGATCACATCCGAAAGAGGCGCAGGCTCATTTTCGCCAATTATTTGGTGTGTGTGTGTGTGTGTATATATATATATATATATATATATATATATATATATATATATATATATATATATATATACTTCTCTCTAAGGAATGGCAATGATAAAGACTCAGCTGGACTCAAAAATAAAAATACAGTACATGTATCATGAAACATCATTAGTCTACTAGCACTTTTGTCGACGTTTCAACCCTATTGGGAGAAATTTGTCAGGGTCATCATCAGGGCAAGGAGGCAATGGTAGCAACCTGAAAGGAAGAAGAGAGCCAAACTAACATGCACCCTAATCACACTAGTGATGGATACATAGTCCTGTACACTGGAAAAGACATACCAGTATAAAGGGAAAAATCACCCAATAGACTACAATAGATCACAACATTACGTGTAGACTCTGCAAAGATATTAAATGTAGTCCAACAGCTCACATTTACGCATTTCCAAAGCATCTATGATGTTGGGAATCCCAAACAAAGACTTTACAATTATACATACTGCAGTAGTGTGTATTGCAGAAATCAACAGCTGCATGTTACTCGGACAGTTTCATAACGAAATGGAATAATCTGAGCATTGATATGGGGTATGTACCAAATGCAGAGGATGCAATGAGACCTGAAAATCCACAAAACGAGTAAGAAGGTCTATCAAGAGAATGCTGCTTTTCTCCAGTCATCAGTGGAGTTAAGTCCATGCATTACTGAATCCAATTTGTCAATACATTGCACCTTCTTACATGACAGTATCGGATATTTGTTGCCGCCTCTGGCATCGGATTTCACTTGTTCGATTACCTGCCAATGTAGATCATTGGCTGTGTTATCGCTGAAAATTTTCAACCAGTGGTGCCTGTCACTGTAATTTGATCCTACTCTGATGTTGTAGGATAGGACGCTAGACCCTTGGTTTGGCCTATATAAACCTGATGATATGGGCACCACATTGCGTAAACCACATCCTAGGGGATGCAATTAGAGAAAGAATGGAGATTAAATTGAATACTTTCATGTATAAACACTTTGGTGTTGATTCAGTATTTACATGCTGAGCAAAAACCACATTTGAAGCGCCCTACGACTGGTTATAGACCCTATTGCGAATGTTTAATGGGTTTTGCTATGAGAAGGAGAGAAGCTCTAACAAGGGAGTCCCTTATATTGTTTCCTTTTTTACAGGAGAACACTGCTACAGTCTTGTTGCCTAACTGGTCTTTCATTAAATTCCTATGTTTTAGTTTGATCTTTTTGATCTCATTACTGGCTGTGTTAAATATAGTGACACAAATAATACGGTCAGTCTTATGTTTCACATGGATTGTACCATTCCTTTATGTGTGCTTGCTTGACCAGTCTCTTGGGATAACCTCTTTCAATCAGTCTAATAATCAGAGTGTTCGATTCCCTGAATTAGTCACCCTGTTTGGTACAACAGGTAAAGTTTTTTATTTTGAAAAAGAAAATTCCAAAATGGTAACTGGAGTAGTCTCCGCTGTCAGCCAGCATACAGATCAGTTGGGCAGAGCACTATGTTGGTGGGGATGCAACTGCATTGCCGCTGCGATGAAGTTCTCTTTATGTCAACTTATAAATTGGGCCCAGAGTTCTCTTCATTTCTGATCCTAACACAGCAATTACATTTCTACAAGTGGAGACTAAGGGGGTGATTTTTATGTTGCCAGTATGTTTCTCCATCAGCGGCGGAGTATACATACCGCCAACTTGAATGTCCGCCTGCCCGATTTGGCGGGCGGACCTTTAATTTTTCCACAGTTGGGACCACCCTGCCTCCGCCATGGCAAAACTTCTCTGGTGTCCTGAGGAGTAAGGGATGTCGGAGAAATAACTTTATGTCCGCATGACCAATTTAGAAGGGTGAATATGTAGTCATTTTTTTTACTGTTTCTTTACTTCAAGTAAAACCTGGCAGTAAGAAATAGTAAAAGCATTACAATGCTCCCACTGCCATGGGAGAAGACTCCCATGGTGAGAGGAGCATTATATTTTTTCTTTACAAAAAGAAAATCCCATTTTGGGATTTTCTTTTCGTAAAGAAAAACAATTACTCTGTGCTACATTGCGTTGTCCTGCTGATGCAGCCCCTTAGCACAGAGTAATATGCATTGTCAGGAACAGCTGTGATGGCAGTTCTGAGCAGCGTTTTATAAATGACTGCTTGGTTGATGGTCATTTATAAATTAGGCCGGCAGGCTTTCCACCTTGGGAAGGGACCAATTTACTCTCATCCCAATGGCAGACTGGTGGGTTGTCTGCCAAGAAATAAATCGCCCCCTAAGTCAGAGAAACGCAAAGTGGCTTTGCATGGCTTAAAAATGTGACTTGGAGGTTTGTGTCACACATGTACCACGTTGCCTGGTGCAAATGTGACACAACCCTTTCATAAGTGAGGCCCATTCTGTTGGAATACAGATATATTGAAAAAGATTAGGACAAAGTGATGCAACTCCCTCAATAAGGAGGCCCACACTGTTGGAATACAGAAATATTGAAAATCATTAGGAAAAAACGGAAACTTGTGACAACGTTTTCATATGTAACTTTTTCGTCTCAATGGGCAATTTCCAACAGCAATATTCTATTATGTCCACTAGACACTTCCGGTTGTAGGGATATAAAGGGTGTGCACTGTAGTGTATTTCCTATATTCCCAATAAGCTCTGCGCATTGGAATAATATATCTTGTAGCTTAGAAGTAGGTATGAGGTCTTCTCAATTGTGAGTGCCAGCTAGCTCAGAGGTCACTAGAAACTTTCTCGAATAAGCAAGAAGGGATTCGTTTCTGACAACCGCATAAAACATGACAACTTTGCTTCCCAAGAATAAGAAATCAAATCTCTAGAGTCGCGGAAACAATAGATAACTTATTTCACTAAGTCAATCGTACATGCTTAGTTTCACCAGAAGTGCAAGAGAAATAGAGAGACTGGCCTTTTCAATAAAAAGGTATTTATTGAACAGTCTTCTTTCTCAAGCATTGAAAATGAACTGCTACAATAGTAAAGCTTACTATGAAGTACAATGCATATAATACGAACAGTATTATAAAGTAGTACTGTAAAAGCATGATATGGTTTCTAAGCCATAACGTGCATAAAATGTATAAAATACATAAAATACATACAGTGATAAAAGGATGACTAAAATACTCAACTGGTGCTTCTAGAATACGCCTACCCCAGTGTACCTAACCTAAGTCTGGTAAGAGGGAGGGAGTATAAGAGAAGTTTTAAGTCTATGAGTTCTCTGCCAGGAATCTGATTCCAATAATTCTCTAAGAGGTCTAATCAGCTCCGTACCTTTGTTCTAGAATTAAGGAGGTCTTATAAATCGTTCTCGGGACTCGATTTCCCAGATACCCGCATGGGTAGCGTGGAAACACTGGAGTTGGATTTCTCGGCAGAAGAAATGACAGAGTCTCGCAGTGCGCCTGCTGGAGGGTCGGCTTCCTTCGGCAGTTGCAGGGCTTTGGGCAAGTAGATAGTCGATCTGCTCCAAACCACCGTGTGTTTGTTTAGGCAAATCGAGGCATATTTATACTTTGAAGGTGCCGAGATTGACGCATGTTTGGACTTAATAACGTCACTCAAAGGCTCATTTCTTGGAAAACGCCGGGAGTTCTAGGAGAACTTAATATTCAAGCAGGGGGAAGTCCCGAGCTGCTGAAGGCGGGTTTTTCCAAGAAAACGTTGTTAATTCTTGGAGCTTAGTGGAAGTATCCATGCCGTATTGGGGCTGTATGGTTTAGGCCAAATATGGTAATGATTTCTATGCCTATATAAGGAAAAGATGAAGTATACCTATATAACGGCATGAATCGGGAAATTTATACTAGGGTCCGAGATTCATTTACAACACCCACTCCAACAATATTAAGTTCAATAAAGCTAACCTAGCAAGCACTGAACATATCTAAAGCTAGTGTTTACAATCCCACCCCAATACAAAAAGTGCATTTGAACTGGGTAAGCAGAAAAAATATTTTTTAGCATTTCTACAGTACACAATATACTTAAGGGAAAAATTTCTAAGCATACAGTCTTTTAGTCTAAGTTATGCAATTTGAAAAGAATCATGAGATTACATTTATGAAAATGTGTAGTATCCTGCATATTATACTGTAAGGTGTTTTACTTGACCTGCTCTGCCAGTGCCTGTGCTCTGACTCATTAGAATGTTGGAGTCTGATAATGCCTCTGAATGTTGGGACAGAGAGGCATAGCGACAGTTGGTCATGGGCTGAGCAGCTGACAGGCAGCTCCTGGTGGGGCTCTGATCTACCACTTATCAACATGATGTCCTGTTCCTTACAACCTGTTGTCTTTATGAATAAAGCATCTTGAATTACAACCTTCCTGAGTGGACCTCCTTCACTACATATTTTGGCGACGTGGTGACGAAGAACCTACAGCTACAGCTACAGCTACAAGCAAATCTCAGGTACCCGATTTAAAAGTGGACCTGGAGATGGCGCAAAATAAAGAAACTACAGTGGCAACTACCACAATTTACAGAAGAAGAGGTAACCACAAGAAAGAATCAACTAGGAAGAAGAAAAAAGCGTTTTCTAAACAGTACAATGAAGACATCTGTAAGGAAGAAACAAGAACTTCTAAGAAAAGAAAAAGAAGAGAACAAGAAACAAGTAAGCACAAAATATTACACCTTTTAGCCCCACCAGTGGCCTCACCACCGGCCAGCCCTAGTACAGGTGTGCTGTGCTTTTTAAATTCATTATGCTGTGTGATTCTCTGCACCTTATTCCTGCATTGTGTGATCCTGTGCACATCGGAGCGCTGGGGTGGCTACATCTAGATTTAAAAGATTAACTATTCACCTCATCCATCGTGTTGGCCTCAAACCTCACCCATTGTGTTCTTGTGCCTTTAAACACATCCCTGGGAAATACTGTAAGGGTCAACATTTGAGGTTATCTGTTCTTGACATTTGCTGTGATGGACTGCCTACAACTTCATGAAATGTCCATTCGTGTTTTTTTACACATATGCCCCCAGTGCGCACTATTCACTTTTCCTCACATTGCCACCGAGAAATAAATATGCCGAGGTGAATCTCTCTACAGTTTATTTTTATTCAGTGACATTCTTTGCAGCCTGCTCTGCGACAGTTCAACTGTCATAAAAGTTCGTTTTAATTCCTTGCGCGCATCTCACCTCTCTCAGAAGAGCTGCGCAGATCTCTTCATCTCCGAGTAAGCCTCTGTGACGTCATCCTTGCTCCTAAGGCAGAACTTGAGCGCAGGAACGTACCGGGAGCCATCCGGCGCCACATTCACTGCGTGCCACCATTTTCATCTTCGAAGAATCTCATACCTGAAGTCTTAGAGTTCATTTTATCGTTTTCAGTGGAATGGCATTGTCAACTCTTGCTGGAATGAAATAAGAGCCTAATTCCTTGCGCGCTGCAAGCTACAGATCGTGCAATGATTTGTTTCCTACTGTGGCATCATTTTAACATGCACTGGACTTTGGCAGATCACCACAGAACTCATCGTTGTATTCATGCAGTTTCTGATGCAGAGACAGTTTAGGAGCATTGGTGAGCTGTTTCGTTTTTGCGCAATTATTTATTGAACATGGGGACTTTTCAAAGAGTGTTGTTCTTACTCTGGCACATTCAAGGAACAAGGAAAAAGATGTTTAGCAGACATGCTTACATTCTATTGTGCCTGTGATTTTTGAGCTCACATAGTCTGGCAGATTCCTTTTGCAACTTGGAAAGCTTTTCACATTAAAATGTCTGCTGTTTTTTGTTTACATCTGCAAGTCTGGGTAACATGCGTACTCCAGTAAGTGTCACAGGACGATGGTGACACACACACCTATTTTCTAAAATGTTTAAAAATATGTTTAATGAAAAACGATGGCACATTATTTTATATTGAAAGATGACAGCTATGGGTTCTAGCCCCATTAGCATCCTCAAAAAAAAATAAGAGTAAAAAACTATGCATTATTTGCATCTTTATTTATGTCAAAAGATATTTCCCTACACAGGGGTGGGAATGGGTGTTTCCCCGTTTGCCCACATATATGTGCCTGTTCACATTATTTTTACCCTACAAAGGGATGGGAATGGGTTCTAGCCCCATTTTGCCCATATACATTTGCCTACATAGGTAACATACGAATTTTAGCCTTACAAGGGCACTGTAGCTAGGGTCACAGCCCTTTCTACTTTTACACGAGTATCCTCACACAGGGAACAGTGTTATGGGTTACAGTCCCATGTATATTTACATTTTACCCTCACATAGGGCTCATTATGGGTCACAGTCCCATTTACATTTTACCCTCACACAGGGCGTACTATGGGTCACAGTCCCATTTACATCTTACCCACACACAGGGCTTATTATGGGTTACAGTCCCATTTACATTTAGATGGTCACCCTTCATAGGGCGTCACATGGGTTTCAGTCCCATATACAGTGCTCCTCACACTCTTACATAGGAGTAGAGGACGGTCATGGGTTTTAGTCCTTATTACTGATATTGTCTTCTTACATTTTGTAATTTTGCTGTTTTGAATAACACAATGTTACTCTTACATCGCATTTATATTGTTTATTGAAAACGGAGAGAAGTTGTAGTTATACTGTTTGTATCTACTTTGCCTCTTCGTTGTTTTCCTACTCGTCCAGCTTTCCTCGTGGTGTCATTCTCATTGCCATCCCTAGTTTCTGGATCTACACGTCTTGTTGCCGTCTTTTGCCTCCTAGCTTTCTTTCGTTCTTTTTTACTCTTTCCTTCCCTGTTTCGGAGGAAATCTGTTACTCCCTCTTTCCTGTGTCTGTGTGGAGGCTGGTGTCAGTTTTCCATCGTGCCTTGTTCTTTCTCCCCTGCCTGCCTGGCCAGTGGGTGTGTTTGGGGTTTAGTCCTTGGTGCGTGTGAGTTCTTCTGCCCCTTGTTATTTCCATGTTCTGATTACTCATCTTACCCTCATCTTTTCTATGTCTGTGAGTCTGTGTTATCTCTATCGGTTCCCGCTTTACTCTTCTCTTCCTACTCCTCATTTCCTTCCACATGTCTCTTCACGCTGCTTTGCTTACATCTTTCTTTGTTGTTGTTTCTGTTCCTCTGCTATTCTTCCTTGTTATCTCTTCCTTGGTTTTCTCTCGCCAGTTGTTATTCACGTAGTGGTTTAATGCTTCTGTTAGAACGAAAGGGGATATGTAGTATCCTGCATATTATACTGTAAGGTGTTTTACTTGACCTGCTCTGCCAGTGCCTGTGCTCTGACTCATTAGAATGTTGGAGTCTGATAATGCCTCTGAATGTTGGGACAGAGAGGCATAGCGACAGTTGGTCATGGGCTGAGCAGCTGACAGGCAGCTCCTGGTGGGGCTCTGATCTACCACTTATCAACATGATGTCCTGTTCCTTACAACCTGTTGTCTTTATGAATAAAGCATCTTGAATTACAACCTGAGTGGACCTCCTTCACTACAAAATGTCTATTAAATACAGAAGAAAAAAGTCGAGAACATTTCATAACATAACATGTCATAGCAATCTTTCTATTAATCTGGACGAGGCCTAAATATTTCTTTTAGTCAGTCTTCAAAAAATGACTTGTTCTCTAGGAATAGTTCTACTTTAAGCAGATTAGTCTGTGCCAAAATTCAATGTTTTGGAAAGAGCGAAAAAATACAACTTTGTTGTGAAAATAGTTCCAAATGTTAGAAGTCATTGTTTTGAAAAAATGAAGGCCGAATTTCAGAGTTCAGAGAACACTGTGTGCATGACTCAAAAGTTATTCTCGTTGTCAGGAGAAAACATCAAGTCGTCTAGGCTCGCAAAGAAATCATCCACCACAGTAGGTGAAAGTTGAACCACTTGATCCAGCAGATCAAATGTGCATAGATGAGAAGCATTGCCGTCAGCGCTTCTTGCCGTGTTAGCAATGGTCATATCAGAAGGTACCTGTGTGCCTGGTGTTTCTCGTACCTCACCCTCAGTTAGACTTACTGGTGAGATCTCAATGAATGCCGTCATCAGGATCTGTAGCCGTTGGGGGCAACACAATGCTTGAGCCGTTACAGGACCTAGCAAGGCGTCGACATCCGATGGCAGGACTGATGGAAGTGTAAGACAAATGTCTAACACGCATTCCTCTCCGCAAAGCAGGCATCAAAGAACAGGTAAGATGTAATCTTGCCAGATTGGTCTGAAGGACAGAAGCCATGTCGTATTCAGATCTCTTAAACGAGCCATGCCGAGAATTTGTGTTATCATCCCACGATATCTCTGGGCACGGACCGTTTGTTCCATGAGGTTCTGGGTATCGCCGGTTACTGGACTTGCCATATCGGAGCAGAAGAAATAAAAATAGTATTCCTGCTATGAGTCCCAAGATAAGAGGCAGGCTGCCAAACACAGAGTGTACGAAATTTGGAAAAATCCCGAGGACTGCTTCAAATGGTGCTAACAGTCCCGAAAAATCATCTTAAATACATGTGCGATGCCACTGGTATCAGACATGTTTAAGATTTGACTTAACATTTTTGCGAAATGTACAGGGCAGTTTGTTGATAATAATGCATGTATCTCTGCAGATGTCCTTGCAACTTGCAGATCATACGTTTCTTTTGATGATGTCAGTGGCACAGATTTTTGCAAAAGAATAGACTTTAGTCTGCTTAAAGTATCAATTCGTATTGAAGAGATATTCAATGAAGGCCATATAGCCGTCTGGCTGTCTGACTTGCAAGTTGGATACAATACTTGCATACAACAAGTGACCATGGACGACACACTAACCAGATAAACTTTTCCTGGCACCATTCCACAGCAGCTGTGATCGTTTAACATAACGTAACTGCCATTGGATAGCTGCCTGAAAACGGGTTCTATCCGTGTGGAGAGAGTACCGTGCAGGTGGCATGAAAGGTTATTCGCAGGCTCCGTGTAAGTTAATACCCTGGCACAGAAGTGTACCACTTAGTGAATTTTTACAATTTTTCCCACTAAGGAATATTTCTTTCCCCTTATTCCAACAACTATGTGTATATGGTAAAGTCCATGTTGACTTAATGTATTCTTTACCCAACCTTTCATACAGGCCTTCTGGTATATGCTGTAGACAATACTGAAATTGGAAAATCGTCACTGGAATCATGATGGTGCCATGAATTATCAATTTTATTACGGGTTTCTCAGTGTTGATAAGCCTCCATGGCACGTAGCCTGAACGCAGATTTTGCAATGTCCAGCCTAGCTGCATTATAGAACGTAATTGAGACTGGTCATGTTGTAACATTAGCAAGTCTTGTTCCATTATGTCAATTGCAGAGTATACAATGCTGTCCAATGAATATATTCTGGAGGACAGAGTAGTTAACCCATTGTCCACTACAGAGAGAGCTTTCTCCAAGTTAATACGATCAATTTCTCGTATTTTTTCTGCAGTTTCTAATTGTGTTATTTTCCAAGCCTCGTTGTACGCAGCATATATACCGGCGTATATAAAATGTTTTTGCAGTGGTTTGCGAGGTCCCAATAAGAAATCTCGCAAATCATTGCTTTCTTTAAGTAAAGTCAAGTGTTGTTTAATTTCTGGAAGTGAAGAAGTTTTTAGCCATTCAAGGCATAGTTTCCCTACATTATATGTTGTTACTATCCCTGGATGTTGTCTCTGGGAGTATCTTGGATCTGGCCTGTTAAGAATTAAACCCTGTGTTTTGTTCAGGAATCTATCTTGACAGTTATTGGGGTCTGTGGGCCAGATTAACCATTTTTTCCATTTAGGACTAGTTCTATTCAATTTGAAAACATATTGTACGTCCATCTCCCCTTCTGTAGTTTTGTTATTTTCAGGTAAGGGCTTTGGTATAGACGGTTTATTTAAATCCTTTATTTTTGCTATGCCAAGACAAGATGTTTGTTGCACAGTGTCATTTAAAAACATTATGTGTTCAGGTATAATGCAGGCTCTGAATAAAGCTTCCAGACCTTGCACCTGCCATTCTTTTGTGCCCCAGACAGTTTTTGTCTCGATGTTGTCTTTCCAGAAGTCGTAACCCAATATGGACAACTTAGCATAAAAGTTTGCAGAATAAATGTGTTTGGTATTGGTCAACATTGTTTTCAATCCTGTCTTATTTATATTTTTGAAATAAAACGTTTCTGGATCTGTAACATTAAACTCTGAGAAGTAAGGAAACTTTTCATAAAATGTTTTAGAGCTACCTTTTTGTGGTGTTGGACAATGTTTCCATTGATTATACATAAACACATTTCTCGGGCTTGCAGATTTGTGCAAATAGTGATTACCAAAATGGTTAAAACAATACATTTGTTCATAGTCTGATGACCCTTCTAAATAGTCATGTTCAGTATATTTCGCAGACATTTCTAAATCTGACATCATATTATTAATTGTCTCAAAGTCCCAATCATCAGAGAATGTGCTGGGTGTTACAAAGTCATTTACAGAAACCTTGAACTGATGTGGAATCCTCAGCATCTCTACCGGGCCATAGATATCATAATCAGTTCTATCCCATACTATACCACCTGGTATAGGGATGGCTGTGATGTTTACTGATGACAGTTCTCTTTTTTCAACATGTGGTGATTTGTGCGGTTTTAGGACCAAGATGACTTTCTGACTTGCTGTGTCCATTGTACTGTATTTTCCATCTATCATTTGCCCCAGGCTTGAAACCAATATTAGCTAGAGCAGGAGGAAAAATGCACCTAAACCAATCCAAAATTCAGTCCATGGTGAAACCAGATATATTTATTCAAGTTCCTGGAAAAAGTTCTCTTTTTTCTTTGAGAGATTTCTTTGTTGTTGTATCTTCGGGTTCACTTGGATCCTCAGAAAAGTTTTCAAAGTTGATGAAATATCCAGATGCAGTTCTGTCAATTGTTTGAATGGCATTGGGGTTTGTTGAAATTGCTGGAACTGATTTCTCCTTTGTCATGTTAGTGTATTCAGGTGCTACATCATTGCAGACTAGTGTTTCTGATCGAACAGATATATGGGTCTCAAGAGACATGAGTTTCATTGCTTTGTTGCATAGTCCTTCTTTTCTCACTGCAGGTTTATCAAAGGTGATACGTTTTTCAGTGTGAACCTCTTGGATTGTAGCACGATTTGGCTGTCTGCTACATCTTGGGAGTCCACTTGGCCTACTACTTATTATTGGCCACATGTTGTGGTTTTACCAGGTCGATGGACACAACTCTGTTCTCCTTTTTACCAGCAAGGGGCGGTAGTACTTCTGATCTCGTTCCTTGGATTGCTAAGACAGGTACTGCTTTTCTGTAAGAAGGCCCAAATTCCTTCTTCACCACTATCTTTTCCCTGACTAGATCCCCAATCTTTAGAATCCAGACAGGTCTTGCTGGGACAGGTGGTTTATCTTCAGTGGCTGTTGGCTTTTGTGTTGTGTTACTCAGACTTCTTCTTGTTTCATTTAAGTCCTGTAAGACAGCCAAACGATCTTTGACATCAAAGGATTTCTGTTTTACCACTGAAGTCTGACAATCGAGGTCCTCGATTATCATTCTAGTACCAAATAGTAGCTCATAAGGAGTGATTCCCCCCAGAGAATTTCTTGGCAGATTGTTAAGACTACGTTGGACACTTATTAGATGTTTGACCCACCCAATACCCGAACCTAATACCTTTGCTGGTATGGATTGCTTTATGTCACAGTTTTTTCTTTCCACTACCGCGTTACCCTCAGGATGGAAGGGACTAGAATACCGCAATCCAACTCCCAAACTAACCATGGCCTCTTTGTAAGCTCAAGAGCTAAACACAGGACCCTGATCAGAATGTAGCATGCCTCAAGCATTGAAAATGAACTGCTACAACAGTAAAGCTTACTATGAAGTACAATTCATATAATACGAACAGTATTATAAAGTAGTTTTTTGTCCAATATGGAAAAGCACCGCTCAACAAGTTGGTCTTATCCAGTTTTAAGAGACTAGACAACTTTCTCAGTGTCCTCTTATACAAACGCAGAGTCTTGATGTAAGTATGTAATGCTCATTTAATGATCCATTTTAGGAAAACACCAGCCAACGCGTTTTGTTCTGAAACCAGAACTTCTTCAGGGCTGTAAGTTTAAAAACATACGAAATAACAATATAAGTGCTATACAAGACAACACACTAAGTATAAAAGATGACATTACAGTGCCCACATAAAAAACACAGCATATAAAAAAAACCACAACATATAAGAAGAAAGGCGTAACATTTCATCACATCGATAAGAAATATACATATGTACAATATTTATACGACATTTGATGTAAAAACATTTAAGTGCTATACATTATTATTTACATAGCCTCAGCAGTTCACTTCTACTAGTTTTGAATCAGACTCATTTGCATCCCGCAAAGGCAGCAATTTTAGTGAAGGCTGTAGGAAACATCGAATATATCATCAACACTGAGAAAGTTGTATAGTCTCTTAAAACTGGATAAGACCAACTTGTTGAGCGGTGCTCTCCATATTGGACTAAAAACTGACTGCTTACCCCAGGTTCCTAGGACAGGGAGCATTTGGAAAGAGCACGCTGGAATTTGTAAACTAATTGGTGATCCTAGGATTGGTGCCTTGTCTTTGCTTTGAGTGGTCCACTATCCGAAGTGTTGTTGCAAAAGTATTATAAAGTAGTACTGTAAAAGCATGATATGGTTTCTAAGCCATAACGTGCATAAAATGTATAAAATACATAAAATACATGCAGTGATAAAAGGATGACTAAAATACTCAACTGGTGCTTCTAGAATACGCCTACCCCGGTGTACCCAACCTATGTCTGGTAAGAGGGAGGGAGTATTAGAGGAGAAGTTTTAAGTCTATGAGTTCTCTGCCAGGAATCTGATTCCAATAATTCTCTAAGAGGTCTAATCAGCTCCGTACCTTTGTTCTAGAATTAAGGAGGTCTTGTATCTCGTTCTCGGGACTCGATTTCCCAGATACCTGCAAGGGTAGCCTGGAAACACTGGAGCTGGATTTCTCAGCAGGAGAAATGACAGAGTCTCGCAGTGCGTGTGCTGGAGGGTCGGCTTCCTTTGGCACTTGCAGCTGCAGGGCGTCGGGCAAGTAGATAGTCAATCTGCTCCAAACCACTGTGTGTTTGTTTAGGCAAATCGAGGCATATTTATACTTTGAAGGTGCCGAGTTTAACGCATGTTTGGACTTAATAACGTCACTCAAAGGCTCATTTCTTGGAAAACGCCGGGAGTTCTAGGAGAACTTAATATTCAAGCAGGGGGAAGTATCCATGCCGTATTTGGGCTGCATGGTTTAGGCCAAATATGGTAATGATTTCTATGCCTATAAAAGGAAATGATAAAGTATACCTATATAAGGGCATGAATCGGGAAATTTATACTAAGGTCCGAGATTCATTAACAACAGCACTGTGCGATAGGTTTTCATAGTGAAATATTTTGAGTAAAAAATGGGTGTTCAGGAATCTTTTGTATTTCTGAAATTGACACAAGTAATGGAGTTTAGGAGCAGTGGCTATTTATACATCTCTGAATTTGTGGGTACCCATGCAAGCGTATGAATCAGAGGGTATTTTTCAAAAGTCTCTTTCTCACACATAGTCTATGTTTGAAATGGCAGCAAAATCCAATTAGTAATACCAAAAGTTCTACTATTCTATATTTCCACATATCTTCTGATAAAAATGGTACCTCACTTGTATGAGTAGGCCTAGTGCCTGTGGCTGGAAATGTGCCAAAACACAACATGGACACATCACAATTTCCACTGAAAAATTACCCTTTTTTGCAATGTTGGTAGCTGTGAATTTTGGCCCTTAGCTCAACTCCACCTAGGGAAACCTTGCAAACATGTACATGTTTAAAACTAGACACCTAAGGAAATCCAGCGTGAGATGACTTGCATGGTTCCCAAGAGTTTTGTTTTAGCCAGATCCCTTGAACTGAAAACCTCAGCCGGCACTTAAGGAAACCTATCAAACCTGTACATTTATGAAAACCAGACAACCAAGTTAGTCCACTGTGAGGTAACTTCTGAGGCTCTCATCAGATCATTTTACTCAGAAGCCTTTGCAAACCTCAAACTTGGACTAAAAACACATATTTTTCACACATTCTTTGAGGAAAACGTCTAGAATCGGTGAGTAGACTAAAAATTCCTACCACCCAACATTCCTCCTAGTCTCCTGATTACAAAAACTACCTCACATGTGGGGGTATGCCTAGTGGGCGCGACTGGAAAGGGCCCCAAACGCAACATAGACACATCACATTTTTGCACTGAAAACGGGTCTTTAGTTTGCAATTTGGATAGCTGCTGGTTTTTGACCCCAGCTCAGCCAGCACCTAGGGAAACCAAGCAAACCTGCACATTTTTTTAAACTAGACAAACGGGGATGTTTGACTTGCTTTGCTCTAATCGGGTAGGTTTTTCGAGAATACTTTGCAATCCTCTGTTCTTTGATCAAAGTATCTAGTTTGGCCTCTGTAGTTTGTAAGCTGGAGCATGTTATTGAATTGAATGTGACTGACATAACTGCCCCCCTCTTCTGCTAGTCCTGCAAAACATTGTCGAAAAAGGTTCCTCACTGGCATTTGGGCCTTTTAATGAAGCAGTAGGTTTTCACATATTTTGATATTTTTTTATAAAATTATCCCCAATGGAAAACCCTTTTGCTGAGCATATCTTGAGTAAATTAATAATTCATGAGCAAGAAATTGAAAGATCTGACTTTACTGATTTGAACTGATTACTACTTGAATTAATAATTTATCATTTTTCTGAGAAGTTAATAAACTGTTTTAAATTATCCTTAAAAACCTTCACATAAATGATCTTCATTTTTCATATGGATTTACTTTGCCATTTTGCAATATATAATATGTTTCCCAGAAAATAGGTAAATGAGAACAATTTAAGATACACTGTGTTTGTGTGGTCAATAAGGATATTCAATAAAAATGTAAACCAAGCATCAGTGATATATCTTGTTTTCTCAAAAATTGGAAAGCGGACTGAGCAACTTCCTGGAAGGAATAATTTCAACTATTTTGTTTCCGCATGACGAGGAGCCGAATCCCAGCTCCAGCGTTCTCACCATTGCACCTCAAAGAAGTCCTAAATCTAAGATGTATCCTGGACTAAGGCAGGTGAGGACTTGCATCTAATTACAATCACTCCCAATGGGCCTGACTCTGAAGACAAAGCGTTGCGAGTCCTGGGAGCCATCTCTGAAATAAAAACAAACTGAAAATAAACCAAAAAAAGCTTGCAACTCTAATAAATTAAGGCATGCTGATACAAAAGCAGTATGCACTCTGCCCAAGCACTCAAGTAACTGCATTGTAAAATAGCATTCAATGTATCCTATAAAACAGCAATACTACATTTTAAACTGTCTGAAAACACCCTGCAAATAAATTTGTCATTTACAAAGAAAGTTAATTTTGACTATGACTGCCAACAGCAAGAAAGGCTAAATGCAAGATTGTGGGGTGGTCTATATGTAGAGAACAAATGCTAAAACCAATTGTCACCTGTAAGGCATTGTGTTTCTGGTTGGCAGAGGTATGTACACTGTACAGGCAGGAACCACAATCCTAGTCAGGGTAAGTCAGATACACACCCTAAATTATCCTGTGCTCACCCTCTGATAGTTCGGCACAGAGCAGTTTGGCTTAACATAAGAGGCAATGTGCAAAGTATTTGTGCAACACTTACACAGTAAAATAGTCAAAACACCACACAAAGATACCAACCTGGTTAGACAGGGTTGGTAGACAGAGCTTAATTTAATGAACAAAACAAGACCAAAGCAACACAACTCCAATAGGTAGAACCAGAGTTATGAAGTTGTAAAGAATGTCTTGAAATATATTGCTTAAACGCATAAAGCTACAACCTGGGCTATCTAGTCTTGCTTGACTAGGACAAAGTCAAAAGTTCAGGCCGACCATGATGGAGCACGTTCAGATGCAGGGACCAGCCTTGGTCTGCTGCAAAGTACCTTGTTGCATCGTTGACAGATCTGAACTGCGAGCAGCAAAGGAACGATGCATCGCCATCTAGCTTCCAGCTGAAGGTGATGTGTTGCGCGATACTGGATCCTCACAAATGTGGAGGAAAGGAAGTTGATACGCTGCGCATTTGTCAAGTGATGACTGGATCTGCGCAGATGTGTTGGAAAAGAAGGTGATGCTCCACGCTGTTGACTAGCGATGTACTGGATCCCTGCCGATGCGATGAGGGAGATGTGCCAGTTCTGTTCGATGCAGCATCTCCAATGTGTGGATTCTGGCAGTTGCAACACTTTATAGCCACTTCCAAGGGCTCACGACTGGATTAGCACAACTTGACAGGGCAAGACTCTCAGGTGGCAGAGTTCAGGTGTTGGTTTTGGAGTGGTTAAAAGTCTTCTGTGTCCCTGATACGTCAAGCAGGAGGCAAAAACAGACCAGCCCTTGGAGTCACTCTGGGTTCTAGTGGTGTTAAGTCAAGTCCTTCTCAGTACACTAAAAACACAGTTCTCCCAGATCAGCAGCCCAGCAGAGTGGGAGTCCTTCAGCAGCACAGCAGTCCTTCTTCCTGGCATAGTATCCACGGGTCCAGAAGTATACTGAGTTGGTAGAGTCGGAAGCCCAGTTTTTATACCCAGTGGTGCCTTTGAAGTGGGGGAGACTTCGGATAGAGACTTTGAAGTGCAAAGAGTTCTTCCCTTCCTGCCCTGGCTCCAGACTCACTGCAGGGGCTTGAGCTCCTTTGTGTGGGAATAGGACATAGCCTATTCAAGTGTAAGTGTGCAGCTGTGCCCATCCCCTCGCTCCTATCGTGCCCAGGAAGGTCCATCAGTTCCCTGTGTGTGTGAGACAGTCTAGAGGGGATGCCAAGGCCCAGCTGTCACCCACCCCAGATGTGAATTAAAGATAGGCAGCTGGCACACAGGGCTAAGAACAGAAAAATGCAAACTTTCTAAAAGTGCCATTTGAACAATTGTAATGATAAATTTGACATAACCGTTAAAGAGGATTTGTCATTTAATTTCATAGGTACTAAACATAACAGATCTACCTTCTCCCAATTTTGAATTACACGTATTAGATAGAACAATGAATCCCTAATGTTAACCTATAAGAAGGGTAGGCCTCACAGCAATGAAAAACAAATTTGGGAGTTATTAACTAACCTTAAAGTATTTGTCCTACCTTTTAATTACAGGGCACCCTGCCCTATGGGCAACCAAGCGTCTACCTTAGGGTGACATATGTAATACAAGAGGATTTAACCAAGTCAACATGGTAGTGTAAGCTGCTCACACAGGCTCTGCAGTGGCAGTCCTGAGACTTGTTTTGAAATGCTACTTAAGTGGGTTGCACAATCAGTGCTGCAGGTCCCCTAGTAGCATTTAATTTACAGGCCCTGGACCCATATAGTGCTCTCTACTAGGGACTTATGAGTACATTAAATCAAACAATGTTTAGGGAGAAGGCACATGCACCTTAGCAATTCAATTCAATTCAATTTTATTAAATATGTTTTGGAACTCCGTAGAGATCCACATATTATACACTTACAAACACAATATAAAATTCAGATCGTATATAACAACTCATGCAGGCAGTAATTATACAAAAGCAATATACCATTCTATTAATAAAGTTCTAAGAAACATTTAAAAAAAATTCAAAATTTTGTTACAAAAAATTCCATTTGGGGGACTAAGGATAGCATCCAACAAGGCTGTTACGGAAGAAATACCAAACTGGATACAAGCCGGTTTTATCCAGAGGCGACGGTAAGTCAATAATGCGGGACAAACTAGCAGGACGTGTTTGGAATCTTGAATTGCAAGGTTACAGTAATTGCATACATTAGATATGCCATACCATTTGGCCAACAACTTGTTCAGGGGGAGCAAGTCCTGCCTGAGAAGTAGCCAAAAGCGGCGTAAGCCGTGGGGGATGTTCCATGACAGGTAGGGTTGTATTTGTCAAATTGTATAGGAATCAACAACTTGTATGGCCCCCTTTTTTTGTATTATTAGATTCCGATCCCTCTCATAACTTAGCTTCCATGTAGCTTGTTTTAGTTGTAATTTTAATTGGTTCATGGAAAGCTCTAGGATGGATGCTTCCTCCAAATCCAAGAGAGTGCTGGCTCTCCTATAGTTCTTTATTAGGATCGAGTATTCATTTAGTGGGCCCATCAACTCTTTTGTAATAAGAGATCTGAGAGTAGTTGGCTTTCCTTTGATCAGACTAATAACCCAGCGAATCACTCCTGCAAGTCCCTGAGCCCAGCTACTCCTAAGGCCGAGTTCTAAACGCAGGGTTGCAGCACTACAACTGTTATTAACCGAGGATAAATTTCTCAATAGGGAGCCCTCCACTGTATCTAGGAAGCCCCATTCCGCTAGGTCAATTAATTCAACCCCATAGAGCAGAGTCGGGGGGACTTTTGCCCGAAAGGCCTCCAACAAGTGAACAAAGTGTCTCTGGCCTGTTGATTTATACAGTGCTCTTAGGCCTTTACCCTGTGACTTTGCTTTTCGGGAGCTGCTTTCAATATGTGATTTGTTGCCTAAACTACTAGTGACTACCATACCTAGAAAGACATACGATTTTACTCTTTCTAATTTCTGACCTCCCAATTCCCAACTAATGTGGTCCAACTTTAGTTTATTTCGTCCTTCCAAGCACATTATCTTACTTTTAGAAATGTTTATTTTCAGAAAGTGCTCTTCGGAGAAGGTGTGTAGTGCATGTAGACGATTATTAAGACCCTTAGGGGTGAGGTCTAAAATTAAAATGTCGTCCGCATACATTAGGCAGGGGATGTGTCTTTCGCCTAAGCGTGGTGCAATTCCTACACATGTCGATAAAGTGAGGGGAAGGTCGCTAACATAAAGGGAAAATAAGAGGGGAGCTAATAGGCAGCCCTGTTTGAGGCCATTTGCAGATGGAATGAGCCGGGAGAGACCTCTTTCTCCTCCCAACAGTACCTTACACCATGTGTTATCATGCAGATCCTGTACCAAGCGTAAGAGACTATGTTGTATTCCTAAGTTGTGTAGCTTTCTCCACAATACCTGACGGTCGACCTTATCAAAGGCCGTGGAGAAATCTATGAAGGCCACATAGACTCTCCCTTTCCTTGCTCTTATGTACTTGTCAACTATTACCTGGAGGGCAGTTAGATTATCCATGGTCCCGTGGTTTTTTCTAAAGCCTGTCTGTTCGAGTGGAAGGATATTTGCAGATTCAACCCATGCATTTATCCGTTTAAGTAGGCATCTAGTAAAAACTTTGCCGATTGCATCCAACAATGCAATCTGGCGATAGTTCTGGGGGAGGAGACAATCACCCTTTTTGAACAATGGGACCAGGATGCTTCCCTTCCAGGAAGGTAGAACCTTTCCGCTTAATAGGCAGGAATTAAAGATAGGGCACAAGAGCTTGCTCCATTCGACCCTGTTCTGCTTTAACACATTGATTGGAACTTCATCGGGGCCCATAGCCCCTGAACGTCTCATTTCCCCAATGGCGAGATCTATGTCTTTTTCTGAAAAAGACTCTACCGGCGGGCTTGTGTCTATTAACCGTACCTGGGGTGAAACTGTGTGGTTACTGGCATAGAGATTTGAGACAAAATCCCTCCATGTATGTTCCTCGATAGGGATGGGAAGCGGACTGGTTCTCGTTCCGCACCCTTCACCTATAAGGGACCAAAATTGTCTCATTTCTCCATTAGTTGCTGCTTCCCTTATTTTTACCCAGATGGTGTCCTCTTTTTCTTTACGAAGAGCATATAAGAGTCGTCTCCTTCTCCTTTTTAATGTTGTTATTTGTCGGGATATATCCTCAGTTCTATTTAAATATTGGGCCCTTATAAGTTTATTCAGATCTACATTAAGCAGTTTCAGGGGACAGGGGATTGTTTTGGTGGACTTTTTCTTGTTCTGTTTTTGAGCCCCTGTTATTATCGAGTTCAAAAATAGGGAAAAGAGCTCGTTTTCCCGACCATACCATGAGGGGAGCTCAGAGATTGCTATATCTAGCTTATCCTCAGGTAACGATGAGCCCTTGCGTTCCAATAGCATCTTCCAGAACTGTTACCAAAATTTATTTGGTTACTATTCAAGGTCCATTGGTCACATTTAGGAGGGTGTACGTTCATCGAGATGGAAAGGATTTTATGATCGCTGAATATGGTTTCGATTTACAGCGATATCCTTTAGTAACTCAAATGAATGAGACCCTATTATAACATAATCAAGAATCGATTCCCCTTGATACGATTTGTGAGTAAAATTTGCTGGGGAGTCCGAGGGGAGACGCCCGTTTGCGATTATCCCATCGGATTCTGCCAACTCATTTAATAATAGTTTACCCCGTTTATTTGTTAATATACTTTCAGGGAACGTTGCTCGAGGAATATGGAGTGTTTCTTCTCTTATTTTGTCAGAAAATAGATTTAAGCTAAAGTTGGAGATCTTACAGTTCAAGTCCCCGGTTAGGATGATAACCGTTCTGGGATCTTTCTCCTTAATACTCTGTATATGGAGGAAGATTTTATTTAAAATTGTATTAAAACCTATTTCAGGTGGAATGTAAGCGTTTATCAAGGCCAGGCGGTTTCCAGCTAAGAGGTTGCCTGACCCAAACAAAGTTACTACCTGGAAAAGTTTACTCGGGTCCAAGAAGTGGTCATAGTCCCAGTTTATACGGTTTGATAGAAGGCAAGCTATACCCCCACTGGCGTGGCCTTTTTTATTCGCAGTGGCGCTGCCTTCCAGTACAATATAGTCCTTCCCTATTTGGATATTTCCATTGCACCATGTCTCCTGGAGGCATATAATATTTGCCTCTAGCGACAAAAGAAATTGTATTTTCTCCGGATTATTTTTTAGGCCTGCTGAGTTCCACGATATTATGGATAGATCCGTGCTAAAGGAACTGATTGGATAATGGTTTACCCGAAGATTTGTCGGCCAATACTTTGGGGAGCCAATTCCACTGATCCTTTTCCTCTCTGGGGGTAGTTTGATAAGTTAAAAAAGAGGATTGAGCATAGGATACCACACGCGAGTCATTGGACTTGCTTATTTTTAATTCTTTGATTTCACCCAAATTATTTATGTTGCCTGTTGCAGCTAGCAGCAGGGAGGAGGGTGGATTCTGTTGGTTTAGCGCTTTGGCGGCATTATTCCGACTGGATGGCATTAATACAGGAATTACATCTATTCCTCTACTCTGGAGGTCTTCAGCCCGTTGTAGGATGAGGTTAGCTACTAATTTAGAATGAAACTTCACCCTCGTAACCGTCCCCACTTCAGACTTTTGTTGCAGAACTATGTCTAGGTCGGTTGATTGGATAAGTTTCAGATTGGCAGATTCTTGGAAGTATTTCAACAAGAGGGATCTGTTCAGGATACAGTCAGCTTCGAAAAGGGGAAAGAATTCTACCCATACAGTGTCTATATTATTTTTCATGTATTCTTTACCTGGGATAACCTTTGTAGGTGCTTCCATGGGGGCAGTTATAAAAGGATTGAAAGGTGAACTTTTTTTGAGCGGGAAGATTTTGCTCATGCCCTAATGGAATTGGTTTATCTGCTTCTTGGTTCATGGAACCTTGGGGGGAGCACCCTGAGCGGTTACTCCCTGGAAGGCAGGTGCAAAGGGATTAAGTGCCATTGTTGCTTGGGTAAGTGGCTTTTGAACCTGACCTGGGGAGGTCGATTTGTGTGCCACTTTTGTATCCTTAGTATTGTTGCTTTGTTGACCAAAGGTGAATATGTTAGCAATTGCTGACAAGGGGGATGTATGGGTAGATAAGAAGGGTGACGTTGCCTTGGATGTTAAGGCAATATTTTCTTTGGCTGACATATTGACTGGGTTTTTATTTTTTCCCACTGCCATCTGTACTTGGGGTGTCGCTTTCGGAAAGGGAGAGTTTAAGTGTTTCCTGAATAGAATTTTCCTCCGCCTATTTTTATCTATCCGTCTGAACAGTTTCCTCTTGTGCTTTCCGTTCTTTTTTATTGGCACAATTTTCCCTCTATTATCAGTTTCCCCCTGAATAGCTTCCTCCTCTATGTCCCCGTCCCCCTTCTGCTTCTTAAAAATTGGGAACAGATCATTTCCAGTTTTTAGCGGGGTTTCCCCATGAGGTTTTATTTCAAAATCGTTATTTGCTGAGCCATTTAAACTGGATGATGACTGGGGAACACTTATTTTCTCTTGTGCTATTTTTGAAGTAATTATAGCTACTGGGGAATGACCATTTATACCTATCTTATCTGAGGCCGTGGGAGGGGAGGAGGGCCCCTTCCCGTCCACTTCCTTCTCTTTTTGGGTCCTCAGCAGGACTTTTAAAATTTGAGTCACTGTATCAAGCACACAATCAGATCCCCCCACAAATTTTTCCAATAAATGTAAGATAGAAGCCAATAAGTGTTCTAAAATGTGGAGGGAGTCAGAAAACGGTTTGTCGGGCCCCTTACATTGGAAGGTATTTATTCCGGTCAAGTTTAAATTAGGGCTAGAGGAAAAATGAGAGTGTGAGGTTTTGGATGGAGTACTACTGTAAAGATGTAAGCCGGCATGGTTTGACATTAGCGGGGTGTTCTGGGGTAGCTCAACTTTTGTGGGATCAGATTCTAAATACCGTTGACATAGGACTTCATCTAGAATCATTGGGGACAAACCGTTGTGAAATGACGTTTTGGTTAGTGAACTGTTAACTGGCTGAGTAGCTTCATCGTGAGGAATTATCATGATGTTTAAATTATCTTGCTCTATATCTTTTTTTGTTTTTATGATTACCTCTGGTGCTAGGTCAATATTATTTTTCAGAGTTGAAAATAGGGGGGTGAGAACTCGCTCTTGGGGGGAGATTGTAGCGTCCTAGTTGGCCCTGGACTCGAGTCTGCCGTTACCTTTTTAATTTCAGGGCTCTCTCGAAGGTTATTAGGGGCAGAATCTAAGTGGATAACTCCGGAGTCCTTTGGGTCCATTTCTTTATTGTCCACCCCTGTGGCTTTGTTTTTACCCTTTTCCCAGAAATTGAAGAGCTGACACGTACTTTTCATGTTGGTAGATTGGCTATGTTTGTTTCTAAGGGGATTTGATTTTGTTTTGGTGCTGGATCTTCCTACTATTATTTTACCAGATCTTAATTTCTTTGTCATCGTGACAGGGGGACACTGTCGTGGTTGCACAGTAAAGTAACGTGGCCAAAGTGGATAATGGACTCTGTGATTACACTACAAAAGAATATTTCTAGGGTCGGGAGCTTAAATACCTACCCAGCTACACACTAGCTGAAGCTGCAGTCTCACAGGTAGTTTAAGGCAAGGGTGGAGTATGGTTTACCGGGCATAAGGGGGTGGGCCTAGCCTGGCCTTCTCGTGCCTCTGAGGGCCTCAGAGGGCCCGCCCTTGTCCTGGGCTTCTCCCAGGCGCTGCCCGCGCGCTCCCGCGCAGCGGTATACTGACACTCTATTTATTGGGTGGCCTTGGGAGAGGGCGTGGCCTTCAGGGAGAGCGTCACCAGGTGGTATCGGTGATGGCAGCTGCTGGGACTCTTGGGAGTTGGAGTCCAGCAGTCTGCTCGCTCGCAGCCCTGGTTGCCTCAAGCCCTTAGTACGAAGAAGTCAATATCAGCAGGATTCAGCTCCAATGAAGCGGGACCCGCAGAGCGGGTCCGGCGAAAAGTAGCGATTTGAAATGCGCTTCAGCAGGATCACAGAGCGCTATCTCAGTCCTCCAGCGCTTGGCACAGGCACAGTACGGCAGAGAAAAGTAGCGGAAAGGTATCCACTGCAGCTGTAGATCCGGCGCCTTTTGCAGGATAGCAGGGGCGTGGCCTTCAGGGAGAGCGTCACCAGGTGGTATCGGTGATGGCTGCTGCTGGGACTCTTGGGAGTTGGAGTCCAGCAGTCTGCTCGCTCGCAGCCCTGGTTGCCTCAAGCCCTTAGTACGAAGAAGTCAATATCAGCAGGATTCAGCTCCAATGAAGCGGGACCCGCGGAGCGGGTCCGGCGAAAAGTAGCGCTTTGAAATGCGCTTCAGCAGGATCACAGAGCGCTATCTCAGTCCTCCAGCGCTTGGCACAGGCACAGTACGGCAGAGAAAAGTAGCGGAAAGGTATCCTGCACCTTAGCAATGGTTAGCAGTGGTAAAGCTCACAGAGTCCTAAAACCAACAAAAATAGATCAGCAAAATAGAAAGCAAACAGATAAAAGTTAGGGGGAAGACCACGCTAAGGCTGACAGTCTAATATCAACAATATAAGAACTTTTGCACCAAAGCTTCCTGGGCATTGTAGTTTATTTTCTCTTCTAGTCAGTTCTTTGTATTTTTTTTGTCAAAACTGACTGCTATTATGTTAAATGTCAAGAAAGACAGCATAGTAGGAGCCTCCAGTCTTGACATAAAATTCATGACCTCAAGATCTTAGCTGATCTCAGCAGACAGGTTAGCCATTTAAATCCCTTTTGGGTATGCAGAGGGCCTGTAGAGAGCACCAATCTAAAGTGCAAATATGCATGTTGGGTTGTCTGTGTAGAGTACTTTAATCGGTTGGGCTTACTGCTAAGTTTGCAAGCCCAAAAGAATGGTATCCTTACAGTGTACAATACACAAATGTTTTGAACTGGTGATCTGTTCCAGCTACAGACAAACGTCATGCATTGGCCCAAATACTCCTAAGACACTGAACGAATGTAGACCATTTAAGTTGGGATATGACTAACCAAATAGAGCTATAAAAGGGACTTTGTGATAATACTCTTAAGGACTGTACTGAAAACATCGATAGTTGTGTGCTTGTATTACCTGTATTATTTAACTCACTATGCCACCTTGCTGATGTGTTGACTTTTGCAGTTTGATGCCTTACTTACACTTGGAATAATTTCTCTGATGGAATTCTTTTATGTATTGTATATAAATTCAAAAGACTGATCCACAAAAGGTGTGAAAGTGTTAAAGAACTATTTAGGTATCTGTTCAGGTTGTTATGAAAAAACCTCCATGACTAGGTCCTTGGATAAATATTTCTTTGTGAAACATTTCTACTGTTGATTTGTGATGACAATTGCTTGCTGCTGAATTTATTCATTGTTAATAATAATTAAAAGAAACACGTTCGTTATAGATTCCTTACCTTAGAATTACCCGCAGGGGTCAGACTGGATCTGGAAAGCTTTTTCGTCAGCAGTACCTCTGCATGTCGGAAGGTGGCGTTGGTCAGCTCCGTGTCCGTCGTCAGCATCGTGGTCACCAGGATGACGTTGCGGCAGCTACTTAGACACCGCCCTCGCGCCCCCTCGAGTTCTTTCTTTGTCCGCGCCAGCCAGCGCAGATCCAGAATGAGCGGTACCGCAGTAACTTTTTGACTATGTCTTTCTCGATTTTTTTTGTTGATTTTGTGTTTCGAGTCTTCGACACAGAACAGGTGCACGAGGGATGCCCGGTTTTAAGGCCTGCAGTTCCTGTAACCGGCTGATGTCAGCGACGAATCCGCACCACATGTGCCTCTTTTGGCTGGATCGCGACCACAACCCCAAGTCGTGCTCTGACTGTCAGTTGTTGACGCTGAAGGCTTTGCGGGAGCGGTTCCGAAAGCTGCTTGAATGGCGACAGTCGGCTACGCGCCATTCAAGGTCCCAGACAAGAGGGAGGTTGAGGGACCGGTCACGGAGCCATCGCAATTCCGACTAGTCATTGAAGTCTTCGCACTCGGGGTTGAGTAAGTCGAAGCACAAGAAGAAGTTGAATAAGCATCGCCGCGCTTCGACTTTTCCTCGTCGGTCGGCCAACCTGACGAGGCCCGTGGGTGATGCCCCTCCCGCTGCTCTGCACGCGGAGCCCGTTGAGTCGACTCCGGGCTACCCTCCCTTTCTGGGGCCCGGAGCGACTCTCGCCCAGCTTCGTACATTCTACGAGGCAATGCCATCTTTGGGCGTACTGACGCCATTTGGCGAGCCTTCGGGCCCCGCGGACTCGGTTGGGGGGCCCAGGTCTTTGCCGCCGGCGGCTCTGGCCCAGATGCTGCAGGCCCCCTTGGATCCAGGCCTGGATCCAGATCGGCACCGGTTGACCTCATTACACCTCCACCGGCACCCCTTACTCTGGCACCACTACCGCGTTCGGCACCGGTCGGCGTTGACCTCAGGCCGGCGTCGGTCGACACCGGATCTGATGCCGATGGGTTATTTTGTCCCTGTGTTCCACCCTGGCCAATTTCAGCCTGTTTGGCTGCCAGAGGAAGGTGAGGAGGACTGGGAGAGGTCAGGAGACCCTTTAACTGACCAGCTAGAGACTGAGCAGGACTGGAGAGAGGACCTGGGGGATGCCAGTGGTCTAGAAACTTCATCCGACCTTGGCATGTTGTCTCCTCCTACCATGGCTGCGGACGAGGGTGCGTCATACGCTGTGGTGTTGCATAGGGCATCCGTGGCTCTCAACCTCGAGCTTCCTGCGGTGGGGGTCAGGACGAACCTCCTGACTGAGGTGCTTCAACCAGCAGAAAGCTCTTCGGAGCCCCTGCTGCAGTTTAATGAGGCCCTCACTGACGTCTTTTTGGGCATGTGGTCCAGGCCCAACACAGGGGCTCCCGTGGACAGGATGATAGCCCATCGCCCGGCTCCATGCAACCCTACTTTCCTCCTCCAACACCCCACCCCGGAGAGCTTGGTACTCCAGGCCGCCACCTCCAAAAGCACCTTCCCTACTGCTCCTTCGGAAAAGGGAATCCAAGAAGCTGGGCCATCTTGGCAAGAAAATGTTCTCTTCCGCCAGCTTAGGACTGCGGTCTGTAAACACTGCATGTCTCTTGGGCAGTTATTCGCACTATATGTGGGTGGAGGAGTGTGGCTCAATGGTTAGAGCGGCAGACCCTGATGCAGAGATCTGGCCCGGGACCAGGGTTCAATTCCCGACGCGGCAAGATCTTGGGCTCATTTGTCTGCGGACTCGATAATTCTCGCCTCGGCGCCTACTCTAATCATGGGATCCCACGCTGCAACTCTGGGCAATAGCTTGCTTAATCTCCACAACAGCCCCTACAACACTGGGATGCCTGTCTTCACCTTGGGGGTGCCCAGGAGGGGCATTTTCACAGGGAGAGCCAGGAAGGGTTCCACAGCGTTATATAGCGCCGGGACGCCCCGGTGATGGGCAGCTGTGAGCTTTACAAGTATCCTACATTTACAGTGGTACAAGGGCTGCCTCAGTGCTCTCCCAGGCTGGTGCTGCTGGGAGACATGCAGCAAAGTTTACGATCCGTTGTGGGCTGGACACTGCCGACTCTTTGGGCAGAACTATTTTAACATCGTTAGAGCTTCGCCGCTACTCCTGAATGAGGTCCACTGGCTTTTCAGGGGATGTCCACAACACTCTGATGGACATGCCCTTTGATGGCCGTCGCCTGTTTGGCGACAAAGCAGACAACGCCCTTGAGCGCTTAGAAGATTCACGGGCTACAGCCAAGTCCTTGGACCTCTCCTCCTGGCTGGAACATTAAGGCATTTCCTTGGTGGTTCAACACCTGGCAGGTTCTCTGAACGCCAGGCTGGACGAACTCAGCCGCAGGTGCATGATGGATCACAAATGGTGTCTTCACTCGGAGGTGGTGCAAGGTCTCTTTCAACAGGGGGTAGAGCCTTCGTTAGGTCTATTAACCACTGAAGAGAATGTGCAATGTCAGCAATTTTGTACGTTGGAATTTCCAAGGCGGCACTCGCTCGGCGACGCTTTTTGTCGCAAGTGTAGTTGCGGTCTGTTGTATGCCTTTCCGCCTATACCACTTCTGCCCAGAGTGCTGAAGAAGATTAGGAGTGACTAGGCCCAAGTAGTCAAATCTTGTGGCTCCGGATTGGGCACAAAGAGTCTGGTATCCCGAGCTGCTCAACATGGCCATCGATCCTTTGATCAGACTGCCACTTTGGGAGGATCTTCTGTCGCAGCAGCAGGGGACAGTCCTCCACCCGAACCTGTCCAGTCTCCACCTCCTTACATGGAGATTGAGCGGTGGCAGTTGACGTCTTTCGACCTGACTCCTGTAGTCTGTGACGTAATCTTGGCATCCAGGCGTCCCTCCACTAAGACGGTATACACCTTCAGGTGGAACAAGTTTGTGGCATGGTGCACAGCAAAGGCTGTGGATCCCTTTTCTGCCCCTCTTTCTGAAGTGCTCCTGTTCCTTCTCTCTTTAGTCCAGCAGGGCTCTGCTCTGGGCACTATCAAAGGCTACCTTTCTGCCATCTCTGCTTTCTTTCGGCTGCCAGATCAGCCTTATCTTTTCAAGTCCCCGGTAGGTAACTTTTTCTTGAAAGGCTTAACGCATCTTTTTCCTCCAATTCCGTTCGTTATGCCTCGGTGAGACTTGAATCTTGTGCTGACTTATTTGATGTGCGTCCCCTTTGAGCCGCATCATAATTGTTCTGTACGTCTTCTACCTCTTAAGTCTGATTTCCTGGTAGCCATCACTTCTGCTGGAAGGGTGAGTGAGCTCCAGGCTCTTCTCTCAAAACCTCCTTTCCTGTCTGTGCATCAGGACCCGTCCATCCTTTCTTCCTAAGGTGGTCACTGCCTCCCACATCGGGCAGACCATTACTTTGCCCACCTTCTTTCTGCCTCCGCATCCTTCGAAGGAAGAAGAGAGGCTCCACCACCTGGACCCAAAACGTGTGCTCTCCTTCCATCTGGATCACACAAAACAGTTCCAGGTGGATGATCAACTGTTTGTTGGCTACGTGGGTGCAAAGAAGGGTCGGGCCATACACAATTGTACCATTTCTCAGTGTGTCATGTTGTGTATTAAGGCTGGTTACTCTCTAGCTAAAAAGGAGCCTCCAGTGAAGCTCCACCAGGGCGACGGCAGCCACTACTGCCTTGGGAAGAGGAGTGCCTCTAAATGACATCTGTCAGGCTGCCACGTGGGCATCACTGCACATGTTCACCAAACACTCAGCCTGGACAGCCAAGTCCGTAGAGACGGCTTCTTTGGTCGGTCTGTTGTGTACAGAACTGACGTCAGTGCGCAAGGGCAGCGTCTAAGTAGCTGCCGCAACGTCATCCTTGCGACGACGGACGTGGAGCTGACCGATGCCACCTTCCGACGTGCAGAGGTACTGCTGACAAAAAAAACTTTCCGGATCCAGTCTGACGCCTGGGGGTAATTCTAATGTAAGGAATCTATAACTAACTAATGTTTCTTACAAATATATCTGTACCGAAGGTAAGTAACTTGTGCAATTGGTATAATCTGTTTCATCTCTCTATTCACAATCCTACATGGTTCCCCCTGTGGTCCAGCACATTTATGCTGTAATTTTGTTATGTTGTGGGTTCCTAATTTTAGTTTACACATTAGTGGTTGCAAGTACAAAATTACCTTGACTATTTTTGAGTTGATGCAATTGGAATTTTGATGCGTCCGTCAAGGTAACTGCATTGAGGGTGTCATTGTTTATTAGCCGTTATGTGCTCAGATGAAATCCTTTACAATATCGAAAGACCTAATATGTCCAATGCCAGTCTTTAAGTGCATGCATTCTCAATATTCCATAACCCAAAACAAAGCTGCAGGCAGTGTGCAGTGTTTTAAGTGCTTGCATAGAAAGATCCACTTGGTGCTTTAATTACATGTTTTACATTTTTGAATAAGAAAAACTGAGATGCCAACCCAGTCAGCTCCAATTACTCTTGGAAATGTATGGCTCTCTGTTCAGAAGAATAACAGACTCAATCATGATGCAACCATTGTGTTGGAATAACTAATGTTGGTGTCCAGTTTTACTGATTTCATGCTCTGTTTTTTAGAAGCTACAGATCCCGAAAGTGTCAGCAAAGCTGCAAAAGAAGTTGAGGCACACCTGAAAGGAGCTGGTCTAAATGTGCTGATCAACAATGCTGGAATCCTCACTCCATGCTCCATTGAAAACGTGGTTGCAGAAGACATGCTGCATGTGTACTCAACCAATGTGGTTGGTCCTCTGTTGGTGGCCAAGGTAGGAAGCCACTAAAGCACTGCTCATCATCAAGCAGTTTATGAAAAGGGTGAAGACCTATTTTGAAAAAGCAGCTTTGGTGTCTTAAGAGCTGTACTTTAGCCTAAATGTGGACCTTAACTCAGATAGGGAGTAGTACCAAGTTCTGGTGATGCTTTAAATCCCATCAGCACTGCCCATCCCTCCTTGTAATGCAGACCTGATGGTCGTACACATCTGCTTCGCTTTGATAGAGCTTGGCCTGCCGGAGAGGCAATGCAACTTGGGCGGATCGATGAGCAGGTTGGTCCTAGTCTCTCCCTTGGTTCTCAGAGCACATTTTGTGGAATATTTTCTGTGCCCCAAGTTTTGGATTTCAGGCATCTAGGCACCTTTAGCACCACGTCCAGTATAGCTGGCTGGTTGGAATCAGCCAGCGACTAGGTCGCTCCCTTGAAAATAATTCAAACTAAGCGCCCCCACGATGCTCAGTGATGGTTCTCGGAAGAATTGAAAAAGGAAAAACTGGCCCTCCTGCAGGCTGAACGCCGCTGGCGGCGTAAGTATACCTCTGAGGAGAAAACTATTTAGGTCACCCTGTTAAAACACTACAAAAATTCCATTGTCCAAACTAAAACTGCTTACTTTTCTCAAAAAATTATTAACTCATCGTCTAAATCTAAAGATGTTTTGTCTATCGTTAATGAGCTCACACACCCAGATCGGGTACTGGCCAAACTGGTCCTCTCACAGATTCTGTGTGACTCATTGAATACTTTCTTTATTGACAAAATTATTACTATTAAAAACAATTTCTCCCCTAAATTGTCTATGGTAAGTACTTGGGTACACTCCAGATTTGGCTACTGGTGCACTCTTATAGGTCCCCAGTATGTGGTACCAAGGTACCCAGGGCATAGGTACACCAGGGGTCTCCAATGGGCTGAAGCATGTATTATGCGACCCATAAGAAACCAGTCCAATTGTGACTCCAAGCCTGCAATTGCAGTCTGTGTAAGCTGGTGCTAGCCCCACTTACGACATATATAGGTTTCCCTATATCTGAGGTCACTACACTTAAAACCTAAGTCACCCCTAAGGCAAGCCTTTCAATCCTGAAAGCAGGGTGCTCGGTTCTAAGTGTGAGGGTGCCCCTGCATGAACAGGGCACACCTACATCCTTCTGAGTCCATTCTCCCGGGTTGTAAGGGCATCAGTCATTATTACATGTAGCGTGGCCATGCGCCAATACGCGATGACCATCTCTAAACTGGCTGTAACAAACCCGGTCATTTTTGGTAATAAACATGTTGGAATCATACCTCCACACCATAAACAGTGTGGGAGGTATGATTTCTTGCACTCTAAAGCTCCTCCGGGAGGCAGGCTCTCAGTGCTCCCAGTACAAGTCTTCAAGTACCGGACAGCAAGTTACAGCTGCTGCCGACCAGAGACTTGTTTCTGCCCTCCTGCTGCTGAGCCAAGCTAGAGCAGGGGAAGGCAGAACAGTAGATAGCCTGTCACATGGAGGTGTGACCACCTCCCAGACACGTTTAGTGTATTGGGGCATGGTAGGGGTGCTTGCCAGCATCACTGAGACTGCTTGAAGGGCACATTTGGTGCCCTCCTTGCATACTCCAGTTCAGGGAGCCCTTGGCTCCCAGTCTGGCGCGAAACTGGACAAAGGGCATGGGAGTGTCCTCCCCACTGTCCAGCCCCTCCTCTGGGAGTGACCCCTAAATCATCCCAACCCATCCATCCAAGACACCTGAAGAAATCTCCCTTGAAGTGAAGGAGTCACTTCCCTGCATCTACAGGAACTGTAACAAAGCTGACCGGTCTGCTGCTCCTGGGCTCCTACGGACTCTGAAAGGCTCAGCAACATGGGTGGTGGTTCTGCCACCCCCTCGAGGCCTGCACTATCTTCACACCAAGTTTGAAGCCTGTATCCTTTATCGGAGCCGCTGGGACCAAACCCTCTGCACTGTGTCGACTTGCCGTTGCCAAGGCCTGTTAGCTCTCTTCACCAGAGATCTTGAGCTCCAAACTCCAGCGTCTCCTACAACCAAGATCTTCATCCGCACTGCATCTCTTGCACAGTGGGCCTGCATCTTTGGTGAGCTGCTCAAGGTCCTTGTGCAACTCCTGTGCCTCTGGCCTGTGGGTCATTTTGAGGGTCTTCTTTGATTCCAGTGGGCTCCCCTGATTGCTCAGGGCCTACTCCGACTCCCCTGCTTGTGCTTCTTCCTGAAGTCCTCCATTTGGTTAGACTGGTGTTTCCAACCCCACTTCACACCTATGGACCCGGCCTCCCTGTTATAGGTAGCCTGTTTCCTACGGTATCCACGGGTGGGGTGGCTCTTCAACCTTCTGTCTTCCACAGGGTTTCTTTAGGGTCCACTGGGAAGGGTCCATCTTCTTTAAAATTCCAACCGCAATGTGCCTTTTGACTTGAATTGAGTATGTGGTCATGTTCCCACACTGCACACGGCCTCACTGGGGTTCCTGGGTACTTACCTCGGTGGTTCCTTGGGTCCCTAGCATTTCCACATCTTCTGGGTATAGTCTTGACCTGATTCGCGATTCGCATCCCTCTATTTTATTATATGGTGTGGTCTCCCCCTGGCGACCACTGTCTATTTGTGCTACTTACTTGTTTTTAATGAAAAGTATTGTGTGCATTGTGTTATATCTCCGTTAGTAGATATTATGTGTTAGTGAGTTTCTTATAATAAATAAATATTTTTATGAATACAATGTATGGTTCTTTTTCACTTAACCTTTACCAATGAGATTACGATCTGGTAAATCAAGCTGCTTTACACTCCTTCTGGACTAAGCCTGAAGACTGCTCAACATAGCTACCATTAGAGAGATTTCTAAGGTTGTTTAAGACCATTAACATCACCATAAGGGTTATCTGGATTAGTGTAGGGTGCTACACGTACACAAGTGAACACCATATACTAAGCTAGGATACTACAATACTGGAAACATAATTGTACAAGGCTCTGAAAAATCTATACCTATGCAAATTTCTTCTCGACTCTAATGATACTGTACAGCCATTTGCTGCTATTACTTATATTGTATTTTCAACCCGGTTTATTGTCCCAATTGCCTCCACAATCGCAACAAAGTCTTCATATGTATAGCCCAGGATATTGCTAATCCATCTACCCCAGTTTATCGACCAAAGTCAACCTCAGCCCTGTTCTGAGGTCATAACTGGTCTCAAACATCAGCCCAGCAAGGATTTGTTAAATCAAATGCAAGTTACAGGCTTCTTATCTATGCAATACACAGGAGGAAGAAATTGGAGGCACAAACAAAACAAGAATTGGGCTGATGTTTGGGAGAATGGCAGACTAAGGATTTGAATAACAGAGTGATTTTACTATAAATAATGATGCTCTGCTAAATGATTCCTCCAAATCTCTATTAGCAAGGGTGAAAGTGACATTAAAGTAATTCTTTAGTTTGATGGACTTCTCATATGAAGATGTTGAAAGGGTCAGGCACGGACAATTGCTTAGCCATTAAATACACTTCTATACTTTAGAGCGAGCAGGTTAAGGGTGAAAAGGAACCTGTATGTGCTGAAGGTGAGTGCACCCTAGAATAAGATAACTCCAACAACAGTCTCACTTCCAATACTGAGATGGGGCTGAAAAAAGGCAAGCAAAAATTAATTGAGGCAAATGCTGTAATTCGTTACGATTAGGCAGTGAGCTGTCTTGGCACACAGAACCAATATATTGGCAAGAATATATAATCTAGTCTTGGAGCAATCAATCAATCAAAAAACACTTTATTCGATTAATAAAAATCATAAAAGTATGCTATACAAATAAAGCCAAATTAACATAAATTCATGATAAAAACAGTTAAACAGTTTAAAAATGATTTCATTAAATCAATTAATCACTATCATCATAACTTAATGCACCTGATAATGCGGCTCAGGCAACTCCGCCAATCTAAGTTTCCTACAGCGAGTAGATGCAACAAGGAAATTAGCAACACTAAACATAATCACAGGATTTTCCATTAATTGTGAGTAATATAGTGCTGGCTTAGTTTGTACAAACCCCTTATCTTTTAATAATGGAAAAATAAACTTTTTCCTGACTCCTGTGTAAAAGGAACAAAAAAAGGTAAAGTGCATTGTATCTTGAAGAGTGGCTGTAACACTTAAAGGGGGCAGCATCCTCAGGCTTACACCATCCTTTAATTTCACTTAATAACAGGTGGATCTGATTAAAACGAAACTTCGGTAATAACCAACGATGGTAGGGGATCGTTACAGTAGTCAGGTACAATTGAATGGATAAGGACGAAATTAACAAGTAATGGGCCCTTACCATAGGTTTTCTTAATTGTACTGATTCCTGCTCCTGCTCTCTGATCTTAATGAAGTTGATTTGACCCAGAGTAAATCACCTTTTACCAGGCCCTGCGGGTTTGTGAAGTACTTTGGCCCCCTAATTCCCTAGCTGTTGATTTAATGAAAGACAACCACTGAATTTCCTTGGCTTTCTCTAATTTCATGCAGTCCCTTATTATCTTGTGGTTCAGGGTAAGGTTAGGGTTCAACCAAGTTTTGATCCATAGTAAAATCTGAAATATACCCCATACCTAGCTCAGATGGACCGCATAGGTAGCCGTTGATTGCAGGGCACGGAGAAATTTATTCTCCTCCTTCTGAATGGACTCAGATTGCTTGTATCCCCATATTGCGGCCCAATATCTTGCAATTGATATTGCTTTTGCTTTATAAATAGAATTGCTTCACAGGGTTTACCCCCTAAGCGCTTAGCAAAGCCTAATATTGCAGCAGACGATCTTCTAACAGCATTTACTTTAGTGGCAATTTGGGGAACCCAGGTCCCTTTGTCATCAAACTGAACCCCCAAGTACATGCAAACTTTCACTCCAGAGATCGCACTGTCATTACAATAAAGTGTTTTAGTACTGTTCTTTCTCAAACCCATCGACATGACATGGGATTTTCCATTATTAATCACTAGGTCCAGAGACCTCATAAACTCCCCAAAGGAGTTTAGTAGCCTTTGTAAACCCAGTGGTGTCCGTGCTAATAAAACGGCATTGTCCGCGTATAGGAGTACTGGGATGGACGTTCCTCCCATACGCGGTACGTCAAGTGTGGCCTTTGTCAGAGTTTCTTCTAGGGGATTTATATATAAGGTGAAGAGCATAGGGGCCAATATGCACCCTTGGCGCACCCCTCTACATGATTTAAACCTTGTAGTGCATTTGCCCTCCTGAGTCAACCTTGTTGAGCATACAGATCCCGGTGTAGCTCAGCCAGAAAGTACACCAATGGCCAATCAATCCCTAGGTTCAGGAGTATTGTCCACAACCTTCACCTATTAACTAGGCCAAACGCTGTGGACAAGTCCATGAATCCCAGGAAGATTGAACCCTTAGCAGCGACCGTATATTTATTTATTATTAAATGTAAATTAAGGCACTGGTCCTCCGTTCCTCTGCCAGATCTAAACCCATACTGGGCATTAGATACAAGTCTTGGAGCAGTGTGACACAAATGTATGTGAGCACTTGACTGTTAAAACAGTCAGTTGGAAGACTCGGGCTCCTGTCGGAAAAATGATGAAATATGTTGGCAGTGAGTCTTCTCGGATTAGCGCAGTCTAACAAAGAACAGAAACTGCTGAAGAAACCTCTTTAAAGTTTTCAAAGACGTTAGAAATCAGGATGCTAAGTCAGTGAATATCTAAATGAACCTACAAGATTTAGTAAATCAACCTCAAAGGAATATCCTCTGTATCCTTGGTGTTAAGGAGGGCGAGGAAGGGATGGTCACCAGTAAGTTGGTCAACTCTTTCAGAAGGTGCTTGCAAATCTTTTGGATTGGAATATGAACACCCAGATTCAAAGATCACACCCCTTCCAGTTTAAAAAACAAAAAGGTTATATACCACAACCCCAACCATTGTCATATTCATTATTGACCTTATACATTTTCCAACAACGTTTTGAAGTGTGGTAAAAATATTGTTTGAAAAGATGAGTTTCACAGAGGACTTAAGGTATTGCACCACAGGTGTCCCCCTTGAGAAGATCTACACGAGCGATAAATTCAAAGCAATGCAACCTTATTTGCAAATATACATTGATCCTTAGTATTCTAGAAGTGTTTAAATCTTAGATTTGAAGGACTGCTCTGAATAAAAATCTGGTGAAATGGTATCTAAACATCGACTACGACAGAAGCTGTCCCTTCTGTGCTCTCGGCCATAAGCTCTGAACCATATGTTATTTATATGGCTAAGAGTATTATCATCAAGGTTTTTTTAATCTGCTGTTTATTTAGAGTTCTATGTCTAATATAGATAAGCATTGAGTTTAATATGTAATCCTGTAATGGTTATGAATATTTGTATAATATGAGCTTTTAGGTTTTATGCTAGCCAACACCTTTTTATTGTCCTGAAATTATATATCTAATATACATACTTAAAGGGGGCTTTCAGCCATCTCTTTTCATTCATTTGCTATTTGTTCGTCATTTACATTTTACTTCCACCCCCTGCACCATACACCATAGGGCAGTGGATTAGCCTATTTGAGGTATTGGCTAACTTCACCTTGAAAAAGTGCATTTTGCGCTTTTACAAGGAGCACATCTGCATACAAGGCAGTTCTCTTCAGTGCCATTGTAATTCTTTTGATTTGTAATTAATCATTAATTTAGTGTTACCTTTGTGTTGTTGTGATAGCAGGATGCTTTCTACCATCCCTTCATTTTTTTGGGGATGTTCGCACAAGGCACATTCCTGTCTCCTGCTAATGTTAAAGTAAATTCGTTTTGAAGTGGTTTCTATCTGAATTGCTGCTGTTTCACAGCAAACTAGACTGTCCATTTGAAACTGTTCTTTATAAATGTTTCCTCTTTTGAGAATGCACACAATGAAGTGGATTTTTAACTGCACATGTATGTGAAGTGGCATAAATTTGAATTGAGAACTACAGTTACATTTGTAAACCAAATTTGTCTGTATGTCCTGCTTGTGTGGATGTTTAGTTTCATTTCAGTTCTCTTGTATGCCTTGCTCAATTTGACATTTAACTATATTTACCAATTAAAACTGTGCTGTTTATTACAACAGTCTGTCTGTCTTATCTATCTAGATGATACTATATTTCTATGAATCTATATATCTAGATAACACTATATGTCTGTCTCTCTATCCATCTGTCAGTCTAGGCAACATAATATATCTATCTTTAATCCAAATATATTATCCAGCTTAGAATCAAAATTCCTTTTGGACTCAATAATGATGAGGAACTATTTTGTGCATTTGTAAACTATATTGGGACTGACTTACCCTTGATTAGGGTAATTCAGGTACTAGACTTTCGATAATGCCTTATTGTGTTTTATTGTGAAAGTTCACAACAGCATAGAGTATGGTTAACACAACATTGAACTGTGCACAACATACTACATTTGTCACATATGCCCTACCATGTGGAATGATGTGCATATACTAGACTCTGATCTCTAAGTATTTCACCACCCCACATTGGCACTGTGATGAGAATGATCTATAGGTACTAGACAGATTGTGGAGTACTTCACTACCACATCATGGCACCGTCAATTAACATTAGCTACACTAGTTGTCAACAACAACATCATACAAATGACAATCGGGACGTATTTCCCATATCAGAGCGTGTCTTTCTGTTTGTGGTGTTCCTTTTCTAAGCTTATAGCGAGCTTGACTCGGCTACAATCAACCTCTTACATTTCACATTGTATACTAGTCCCAGACATCTCAACAAAGATCAGTTTTGGCCTCAAACGCACTGAACAGCGAGAGGGGACAGTGCTCCTTATGCTACATAAAATGTGTTTGTTCCTAATTCCCAACAGTTAAAGTTTCTCTTTAACCTTTCCACTTGCTAGGCACATGACCATCTGGTGTTTAGCTTAATTTATCAATAAAGCTATATAGTTAACAGGACAAAAATGGGGACATTTCTCGAACACCGAGAATCTGTTATTAGGCTTAATGTCATGATTTTAGTTTTCTTTAGATTAATCAATCGTTTTTTTCCCTATTCTAAATGTCCCTGGCAAATAAATTGTGCCGTATTCAGTTCAGTTCAATTAGTCTTTATTCAATAATTTACAATCATAAAAGACACAATACATGCATAAAAGTGTCAGTTAAAAGTGTAAGACCCTAAAAACATACATTTCATACAGAATTAATACAGTCATTATCGAAATCCTAACTAATCAATAATAATTGAAATAAGTAAAATCAATCCGATAAAATGCAATCCTGCATTATTCTCTGGAGGAGCGCCAATTTACACTGGACACTCAGCATCTAAATTCAATTCCCCATCAGCCTCCAGTTGTTTACTCCTCAGTGCCCAGGACCAACTCAAGAATTTCGCAGTGGCGATAACAATGTCTGCATGCGTGTTTGTTATCAAAATGCGCAGGGCCATCATACAGGATCTAGTGCCAAGGTTGGAACACAATGGCTTGAGCCACCTACAACTGGGGCCTATATAAGCCGGGCACACAAAGAGTACATGAGGTATTGTCTCTTCTTGGGTATGACAAAAAGGGCAATTGACATTCATGGGCTTTTTCCATTTAGCAACGAAAGATCTTAAAGGAAGAGTACCCACTCGGAATTGATGGTATAATTTCCTATCTCTATGTTTTGTAATCAAATTACAGTATGGTTTTGGCTTCGATGCAAACTTGTGATCTAAGAAGATACCTGTAAGCGAGTTACTACCCACAGCTGACAGGGTCTTTCTGGTGATCATATCCCAATAAAGCACTTTGAAATCATTTTTACTGGGAAAAGAATTTCCCATTGGATCATCCCACAAGTGACCAAGCCCCATTTCCTTCAAATTGTACTTGATTTTCTGCAGCCATTTAATTATTATTATTTTTTTTAAACATAGTTTTATTATATGGTTGCAACACAGTACATCCCTGGGTAAAGCCCCATATACATTCTGGACTTATCAACATGATACACATTTTCCGTACTAATACAGACCATATGCTAAGCCATCGTTTACAACATGTGTCCCAATATGACATTTGTGTATCGTATAGCAGTTCAAATAGTACTTTGCTAACACGCAACCCTACATTAGAGTTTTAGAGAAAAAAAAACTAACAACTCCCCCTCCCTCTCCCCCCCCCTCCTAGGCTCAGTGAATATTATGTGTACAGCTCTATACATATTCCAGATCATCATATTGTTTCTTTGTTATATACAGGTGTTAACAAAACGACGTACAGCAACCATCCCTTTTTCGTTTGTAAGTAGTGAAGTCCACAGAGTCTCAGTTCTCCTGCACCAGCGCTCAACCCAGGTTCAATCAAATCGCACTTTAGGGGCAATACTCAAGTATGTCTATAGCGCCAAGCTCTTCCATCAACAGATTCCATTCCATAGATATAGGCGTCTTACGCAGTCCCCTCTGTTCTTCCCTCTTCAATTCCGCACCCTCCGCCCTACCCCATCGCAACAGCTCATCGTACCAATCTTTCAACGCCGGTGGTCTAGCAGCCTTCCATTTCATTGTGATATTACGTTTGGCCAAAATGAGCACCAAGTTATTACATTTAGTGACCGGGCTACCTTTCTTTCCCTTGGGACCCAGTCCCAACAAACAGTATTCCAGACTGTTATTATCCCTTACCGGAGCAATAGTTGTTAAAATCCTGCAGATTGCCGTCCAATACTGCCGGAGTCTTGGACAATACCACATCATGTGTACCAAGTCCGCCGCCTGCAGCTGACAGCGCGGGCATACATCCGAGATATCAGGGAACATGGCTCGCAGTCTGCTTGGTGTCAAATATGCCCTATGTAAAATAAATCATGAGTTGTATAAATTTGAATTTCGGGTTTCATGACACTTTCCTTGGGTACTCCAACAACACAGAGCATTCCTTATCCCTAAGTGCCCTTCCCATATCCTCCTCCCCTTTGGCCCGGAGAGACTGTAGAGACACTGCTGCCACTGCGCGTATACCCCTGTATAGCCATCTTGTAAGGTGTCTACCGCTGCCCATCAGATGCTGCATCGTGATCAATGTGTGTGTGGCTGGTTCTACACCCCCAGGTGTCCAGTTAGTGTGGATGTAGTGAGATAGCCCCGCGTGTAGGAGAAACAGAGAATCCGGTGCTCTGTGCTCCCTCACAAATGTGTCATGCGTCATTAGGGCACCCTTCTGAAAGAAATCGCCCACTGTGGATATACCCACGTCCTCCCACGCTTTTATCCTTCTTTTAGTAATCCTGCCCATCGGAGCGGGAATCCCCAGTGGAGGTATAGAGGGGGCGTACGGGGTCACCGCCTTGGTGTACCTAAGTGATTGCTTCCAGTATAATAGCGCAATTTTCAAAAGATGTGGCGCCGTCGATGGGACCCTGCTATTGGGCAACAGAAGCGTGTGCACCTCACCCCTCTGCCAGTTTAGGTGTGTCATGTCTATTTCGTGCAGGTTGCGCCCCGCCAGCCAGTACGCAAGACATTGCAGTTGACTTGCGTAACAATAGGCTTTTAGGTCCGGTGCTCCCATGCCCCCCTGTCTAGTATCCAAGCAGAGTTTGTTGAATCCTATGCGTCGCCTCCCCGTACCCCAAATCAGTTCAACGAGCAAAGAGGAGAGCAGCATAAACCTCTTAGCTGGTATCATTATGGGTAAACTGGGAAAAAAATACAACAGTCTAGAGAGCACCACCATTTTAGTAATTGCTACTTTGCCTGCCACAGATAGAGGCAAGGTGACCCAGAATTTTCCTTGAGATCGGAGGGAGGCTATAGCATGGTCCAGATTGCCCTCCAAAAGATCCGACGTGTCTCTCTCTCTATATATATATATATATATATATATATATATATATATATATATATATATATATATATATATATATATATATATATATATATATATATATGTATTCCCAGGTATTTAAAGGTGCTAGGTGCGATCGGAAATGACCAGTTCCCAAAACCGAACATACCAGTACGTGCTGCATCCGTGAAGTAATAGACATATGATTTATTTTCATTAATAGCCAGCACCGACAGCTTTTTAAAAGCGACAAGAATCGAAGGCACGGGTTCACAGTCACCATCCAAATCCCTGAAATATAAGATTAAGTCATCCGCGTATGCGGACACTATATGCGTGGTGGGATCTAACACTATACCCGTATGACCTGCAGTAGAGCGCATTTTCAGTAGCAGAGGTTCCAAAGCCAGGATAAACAACAGAGACGACAGTGGGCACCCTTGCCTGGTACCCCTCGCAACCCCGTATTGCTTCGAGATGTGCCTTCCCGTTCTCACCGAGCCGTGGGATCTTTATATATTAACATCACCCATTTTATGTAGTCCTCTGGAATATCATATGTAGACAGAGCATAAAACATATATTCCCATTGCAGTGAATCAAAGGCTTGGGGGAGGTCTGGTGAGATGCAACCGACTACGCCATTCCAGAGAATAGTGTGGTTCATTATCTGATGCAGCCTCCTGATGTTGAGGGTTGTGCTCCTGCCTGGGACAAACCCACACTGGTCATTGTGGACCAACTGTGGTATATATTGACTAATCCGAACTGCTGGTATTTTGCTCAAAATCTTATAATCCACATTTAGTAATGAGATAGGTCTATATCCCGTCATGTCCGTGCTGTTCCGGCCTGGTTTCAACAGTGAGACCACAGTAGCCTGCAACGTGGTAAGTGGGAGGGTGCCCATCTCGAGAGACGAGTGATAGAGCCGGTGCAAGTGGGGTACTAATAGTTCAGCAAACGCTGCGTAAAATTCTATTGGCAGACTGTCTCCACCAGGTTACTTATTACTAGGCAGGCTATGTATTGCCTTCTTGATTTCCAGCGCAGTCACTGGGCGCCCCAGCTCCTCTTTATGTGCCTGCAGTAATTGAGGGAGATGTATATCTTCAAAATAGGCAGCCAGGTCCACATCCCTCGTGGCATCAGGACCTCTATATAAAGTCTCATAGTATTCCTTAACCCCTTCGATGCTCATGACTAGCTCAGCTCGTCATGAGGCACAGTTGAGCTGTGCTGATGACTAGCTGAGCTCGTCATGAACAATGGTAAATCTGCAAATGCAGCACCGGGGGGGGAAACCTCTAGCAGCCAAGGTGTTAACGGCCTCATTTATGTCTATTTGCATGCTCACCATGTCACCTTTCATATTTTTGACCTCTAGTATGGGAACAACTGGTGGGGCATTTTTAATAATCCTTGCCAGCAATGGCCCTGCCCGTTGCGCTACCGTATGTTGTTTCTGTGCATAAAGCCGGAGATCTAGTAGTCTCAGTTCTTCCAGCAGTTCAGCGTATCGTATGTGGGCTTCTTGCAACTGTGTCCTATGTGTCTCATCTAAAACAGTCATCTGCTCCAGCCTCCCTAATGTATTTTCTATGTCATTAAGCTGCGTGACTACAGCGTGTCGTAGGCTTATCCTTGTGCTAATTGCCACTTCCTGCATTACTGTTTTAAAGGCGTCCCACTCTATCTGTCTGGAAGAAGCTGCGTTTGCGTTTTCTGTAAAATAAGTATCTATAGCAGTAGCCAGTGTTGTTTTGAAAACCGAGTCTTCCAACAGTTGTGGTTGTAGTCGCCATGTCGGTACCAGTGTTGGAATTTTACCCCATTGCAGTACTATCTCCACTGGGCTATGATCTGATAATGTTTTCCCCAAGTGAGTGGAGTCCCTAATTGCATCTATTAACATGGCCGAGCAAATATCCTGTCAATTCGGGCATGCAGCTCTTGCACTGGGGAATAGAATGAGTATTCCCTATCTCTCGGGTGCATGGCCCTCCACGTGTCCATTAGTGCCCAACCATGTGCCCAATTTCGGAGAATCAATTAGATAGAAATGGGGACCCCCCTCTCAAAAGTACTTTCGGGTCAAGGAGTAGAGGGGAAAGGAACAATTCGAAACAAGAGTAAACTCCCTCATGACCTATAACCACTTTACTACTGGGAATAACCTCTATTGCAGGCATACACAAACCACATATTCAACATATGTTTATTCATTTATTTTTGTATTTGACATCTTTTTGTCATTACTTAAGTCATTTTTTCCTTTTTTTTACAAACAGGTAATTATTCACTGTGTAATACAAAAAATGTTTTCCCTTTAAATACATGTACAAAAATTCCTTTTATAATACAATGATGATAAAGACAACAAATATCTTATAAAAGCGAGACAGCTATAGTGTCCAGGTCGAGAACCACATACATTCACACTCATTCACACATTCTAAACACTCAAAAGGTTGGATCTAAATAGGCGAATGGCCATTCTCCTATTTAGATCCAACCTTTTGGTTGTGTAGTGGACAACTGGTGCAAAACAGGATTTTCTTTTCTTTTGCTATATTTGAGTTGTGAGTGTTTAGAATGTGTGAATGAGTTTGGTTCCTCCTTTGAACAACGGAGGACCAAACTATAACCAACAACATTACCAGTGTGCTACCGGTAACATACCTCAAGGCAGCTGCCATGGGGGGGAGGCAACCACCATGGAATTATCTGGCCTTCAAGCAGATCACATATCCCATCCGTACTGCTCCCACACAAACCCATTAGAGACCAATGCATCTACAGATAGAACAGGGCAAAGTATTACATCATCAGCAGAGCAAGCCACTAGTTAGCACATCATACAATACCAATCTTGTCAGGGCCACTCCCTCAGTTCAGTAATTGCCCGCTGTTTGGGCAGTTATGGAAGGGAACAGCGTTAAGCTAGATTCGGACTCCGTCCAGGCCGTCGCTCCTCCCGACGAGTGAATGGAAGCATCTCGAGTCCTTGCATCATGTTCCGCCAATGCAGCCACCGTCAGTAGTGCGTCTCCCTGACTGTCCGTGATCTGTTCCGTTGACTGAGTTTTCCCAGTATCCTTCCTCCGGTTTTCAGTGGTCCTTGTAGCTGATGTTGCGTCCGGACGTACCGATGAGCGCACAGAGCCATCTCGTGGGGGTGAAACCTGTGTGGCGGGCGGGGAGAAAGTTATCTCAAGCCAGTCCGCCACCTCCTCCGGGTTCTCAAAGAAAAGCGACTTCTGGCCATGAATCACCTTCAATCTGGCTGGGAAGAGCAAGGCATATTTCAAGTTGTGCGCTCTTAATTTCTTCTTTACCTCCTTGAAACGTGGCTCTGGCTTTCTGGATCGCCATCGTACAGTCTGGATACAAGGAGATTGTTTTGTTTTCAAATTGGATAGGGGCATTTTCCCGCGCCACCCGTAGAATCATGTCGCGATCTTTGTAGTTTAAGAGACGGGCGATCAGGGGTCTCGGAGGCGATCCGGGCGAGGAGGCCTAGGTGGTACTCTGTGTGCTCTCTCCACGCAATACATTGCCGATAGTCCCTCTTTCGCCACATACTCCACCAGCCAGGTTTATACAAACTGTGTAGGGTTGTGTCCTTCACTTTTCTCGGGTATCCCCAGAATCCGTACGTTGTTCCTACGGGACCTCTCTTCGGCATCGTCCACCCTGTCCTGAAGCCCCTTCAGTTGCCTTCTTACTTGGTCCATTTGAGCAGCGTGCTCCGTCTGCCAAGGTATCAAATCATCAATGGCGATTTTATTGCATTGCACCTTCTCCGCCAGTTTTTTGTGGTCTTCCCGCATCAGGTTAAAACTAGTGGATAGCGAGCCCAATTGCGTTTCCATTGTTAAGCGTGTGTCCCGTATTTCCTTCAATATGAGGTCCAGCTTGTCAATAGGTTGCTCCTCGGCTGTGAGGAGGATCACATCCACATCCGAATCATGCGTCTGGCCACTCAACTGAACTATACAGTCCAAAGCATGTGAGAGTCCTGCTGCTTTGTTCAAGTGCGTCCGATGGTGTCCTGTGTGTCTTATTGCCTCAGGGCCTGCAACACTTCCCCTCGAGATCCGCCAGAACCACTAGTAGTCGCCCAATATATCCCATAACCACGGGCTCCGCAGTATCCCCGCTCGGAGTCCGCTTGAGTCCCCAGCAGTCCTGGACCAATCAGGCGGAGTGGGAGCACCAGTATAGTACCGATCCAAGTTAGTTCCCTATCCAGAGGCTGACACGTGCGCGATTCCTCGCTTAGGCCTTGCGTCACTAGTAGTTCCACCAGCAGTAGCCCACGGCTCCCACAGGACAGCAGCACCACTCCCACACCGTTGGGGTAGCTTGTGAGCGCAGTTTCACTCTGTTAGTACATAGGTCTGCAGACATCCTTATAAGCACAGTACTCCAGAGCCCAAGACAGAGGCACCACAGGCCACCGAGAGATCCTCCACACAGTCGGGTCGTGCGTCTGAGGTCCGATATCAGAGGTGGGGGGTGGGGCACCAGCACACCTAGGTCGCTCCAAGTCCTATTCAGCACCCCTCCACTGCACCTGCACAATGTCTTTGATAGTCTAGCTTGTTGATCTTCCTCACATATTGCTCTCCTTTTATCAGCCCCGCACCACCACTAGCACTCCAGTGATCTAAGTCCCCCAAGCCTCAGTGTGTGCTCCAGCGTTCCCACACAGTCATCACGGACCCCATACGGCTGCAAGCCACAACAGCAACGCCCAGCAGTCTCCTCTCCCACAAGTGGGGCCCGCCTAAACGCAAACCCGCAATGGGCGCAGGATCCAAAAGAAGGTCACCGAGTAATCCTGTTCTCACTGCCTTGCCGCCCCCTCGCCTCCCTGAGCGTGTGTCCATCTGTCGCTCTCTCCCGGGTAGTCTTTCCCGCAGTTCTCGGGAGCCGCGACCTCTCCGCACCAATTCACGATGTCGGGCAGAAGGATTTCCGACTCCTAGGGGCCATCTTAAATCTCCTTCTCAGTCCCGGGCAGGATCTTCTGTGTCCGATACCACAGTGTGCGGCCGATAACGCTCGCCACAGCACAGTAAATAAGCTTGAGCAGGAGGGAGGGGGGGAAAGTCCTCTGCAGCCCCTGTATGCGTTCTCGAGGCCCCGTGCCCACTGGGGTTCCCGTCCTCTCCTTTTTCCGATCTCGCCCCTCTGTAGCAGCATTCCAGCTCCCGGCACTCAGAGAGGCGGCAGTCGCAGGTCACAGCTTGCGGTCCATCCCTCTCGTAGTTGCTCCTTTTCCGTTTAGCAGGTATGTGTAGTACAGAACTGCCCCATTCTGTCAGGATAATTTAACTAAATGTCGGGCTTGACACGGAGCTACTCTAGCTCTCGTTCGCCATGCACAGCAGTTAGCCACGCCCCCTCCTGCAGCCATTTAATTTTAGAAGATGAATCCGCACACCTGATGTGCATTACTGCGCTCGCATACGGTGACAATTCTGGGGTGGTCCAGAGCCTCCTCCAATAAGCTAGGGGTCTAAAACCTACGACCTCGTTAAGGGGAATACAGCCCAAATCTAAGAGCAAAGGCTCAATGGGTGTAGATGGTGGGAGGGCGGTCAGGGATCTCATGAACTAATTTTGTGCTTGTACTAGGGGTAAAAGATTTTCGAACCCCCAAAGTTCGGCACCATAAATAATGGAAGCTTTGATTTTCCCATTATAAATAGCTACTGCTGGCCCTATAGGTTTTGTGTGGGACAGTCGATGTTCCTTTAGGAGTGCTCTAGTCAACTGATTATGCCTTAGAACTGAGACATCTAATTGGGATACCCAGTTCATCTTCCTACCCATTGTTACCCCTAAATAAGTAAATGTATCGGTCTGTTCCAATGGTACGTTATCCAGTAATACCCTACCTTTGACACATTTATACCTATGCAATACCATGAACTTGGTCTTATCCGCATTTACCACAAGCTTGTGGTCACTGCAGAAAGCTACAAATCGATCCAGGGCACGCTGCAGACCTAACTGGGTTTTAGATGGAATTAGCGTGTCGTCTGCAAACATTAATAATGGTACCCTTGAACCGGCAAGAACTGGTGCATCTGTTGGAAAACTGGAATAATATGTGATGACCTTATTTATAAATAGGGAAAATAGGGTGGGGGCAAGGACGCACCGGTGCTGTATTCCTATAAGGGGTGGAGTCGACAGAACCAAAACCTCCAGAGTTGCTAACTCAGAAGAATGACTTCTGCTGCAGTATAGACTATAAAGAGACCCAAATGTGTCCTCTTAGTAAGCCATTTTCTTGTCTGACATTTCTTTGTATCAACAGTGATTTAGCTAAATCATACCTGCACCCAGGTATTCTCAGTAGATTTTTCCGATGCCCCTCCCGTCTGTCTTATCGAAAGTGGCGCTAGAATGTACTTCTTTGTGCTCTCTGGATCCAATATTGCGTTCCCCGTTTCTTTTGCCCCCACAGTTGATGGGGAAAGATTAGGAACCGGCCACATCCTGATGAAAGCATCACATAAATCAGAAATTATTATGCATGTGCGGTGTGAGTCTGTGCAAATGCTCTGGGCCTCATTTACAAGCCCAATACACATCCGCTGCGTCACTTTTTTTGAAGCACCAGCTACGCAATGGGCTTGCACATCTTTACAAGGCCATGTAAAGACACCCAGAGTGACTTTTCACGGCCTTGTAAATATGGCCCCTTTCACGCATTACTCTGCGTGAAAGGGTTGTTCCGTGAGTGTTGCTGTGGGTGTTTCCATGCAACATCCATGGAACCTGACAGATTCCCAGATTTATAAATCTTTGTGAGTCCTAATCATGCACCTCCCCAGGGGAGGCGTAGCAGTGGCACAATGAGGAGAAATACTTATGTTACTCATCGTTTGTTCCTCTTTCTCTGCGTGCTGCATTTGCGGCACACATAGAAACAGGAAAATGCCATCAATTATAGTTTTAGTGCAGGATGTTATCCCTTCCTGCACAAAAACAATCATCGACGAAACGAACGAAAAACAAAGGGTGGAGGGGGGCCCTAGGGGAAAGTGTATTTATAGACCTGCTTGTATCTTGTCCCCCAACTAGACAATAAACCACACGAGAGATACCAAGGATCTTTCTGATTGTGTTCGCGATTGGAACCTGTTAGTGTCCCAGACCACATATACCAAGAGGTTAATTAAGAAATTTACACAGGAGAAGAGAGGGAAATAAAGTGCAGTAAGAAAAGAAAAAATGTACCCATCAGCCCACACAATAGTGGAACTTCGTCATCTGGGTTTTTTTTTGTGTTAACAGCTGGTGTCCAGTTAGCTCTTCCACAGGAGGAATCCTAAGGCTAGCTGAACTTAGACCCACCGGTTGTACCATCAACCGAAACCGATCAGAGTTTCGAAGGCTGAAAGGGCAAGTTGCAGTGCTCGAAAGTAGTGAAAAAAATGAAAGAAAAGAGTAATCTTAGTGATTAAAAATACCTGTTTTCATGTCTTGAGAAACTTTATTAGGTACGCCCATCAAGACGGTATGATTAAAAGCAGAGTGAAAATAGTATGGAAGGAATTACTATTCACCATGAATGATATTTGGTCAACATGTTTCAGCCCTTAAGGGCTTTCGTCAGGACCTATGATGTACACTACTGCAACACTTACCACGTGCTGTGATAGATAATTTTCATAGTGTAGACATATCCACTATTGCAGTTGTATGGCTATGTTTATCAACCTTCTCCTGTGAACAGAGTAAAGTGAGAGACACAAAAAGAAACACAATACATAAATCTAGTCACAATTCAACATATAAAATGTATTGATACTATGTGTGTCCGTTTTGTTTTCACCTTCCAACTCACCCAATTTTGTAGGGAGGAAATGCCTCACCTCACCTGGCGCTCGCTCAGGACATTGGAGGCCACGCGGATATCAGATTATTTATCTTGTTATTTGGACTTATATGCCAAATCCTTGTTATGTGACAGAAAGCAGATAAGGGGGTCTTAGGTTCTAAATAAATAAGGCCTCTATTTAAGTGACACAAGCCATATAATCTTCAAGTGTGAAAAATGAGCAAAATAACTTTTTCATGAAAAATATTCTTTCAAGTCTCCATGTTTACAGGAGATGGAATTTGTAAACAGGTAAAAGATAAACAGGTATTAAGTATTATCTTTATGTGAGAAAGTAGTCTAAACCAACCTCAATTTAAATGCTAAATATAGTTGCTAAATATAGTTAGTTAGTTTGAGTTCAAGTGGCCAAGCTTTTAAATCTCCCCTGCATCACTACACAGCACACACTCATCTCTCCGTCGTTGCCTCGGTCTGGCAGCTGAGCCGAGGGGGAGGTGGTGTGGCTGCGTGGAGCTGGGACTTATTAAGCTCTAAAGCGGACCTGAGAGGAAACTGTGTTTAATTGGTAAGAGTTTTTAATACGTTCGTTGTTCGCGTTGAGAATGCCCGAGAAATCGACTAATTTGATAGGCTCTGCTGCAAGGGCTGACACGTCTCGCTATTGGTGCGATATCTGCACACTAGCGACGCCCCCGTCGGCGCGCGCAAATTCGCGGGTCTGGACCTGAGAAACACAGTAACAGATGCACATGCGTGGTGGATAACCGTCTCTGCGGACCAAAGTGGAATCGGGTGTAACAAATAGCCTAGGTTAATGATTGGGCCATTAAAACGGAACCGGAAATAATACAAGTATGTGTTTATTTGGTGCGTGTTGGTTTATGTGCCTAATAATGTAAAACTGCAACTTGCCCTTTCAGCCTTCGAAACTCATCGGTTTCGGTTGATGGTACATCCCGTGGGTCTAAGTTCAGCTAGCCTCAGGATTCCTCCTGTGGAAGAGCTAACTGGACACCAGCTGTTAACACAAAAAAACCCAGATGACGAAGTTCCACTATTGTGTGGGCTGATGGGTAAATTTTTTCTTTTCTTACTGCACTTTATTTCCCTCTCTTCTCCTGTGTAAATTTCTTAAATAACCTCTTGGTATATGTGGTCTGGGACACTAACCGGTTCCAATCGCGAACACAATCAGAAAGACCCTTGGTATCTCTCGTGTGGTTTATCAAAAACAATCATCCCCACAACGCAGGCACACTTGCAACATGACACAAGGGTGCCTGCGCTGGCCAGAGTGGGGAAATTACACATATGCGTCGTATTGTTGTTATTATGACGCATCCCTGTGCTTTTAAAATGGTCAGCTTGGCGCAGCAAAATGGCTTGCGGCGCCACACTGCGTCTTTTTTTGCAAATGAGGCCCTCTGTTTTTAATTTACAGACATTACCCAGAAACACATTACGAAATACAATTCCATGGGTCTCCTGGTCTTGCAACCAAATCTAAATCTCTTTATTTTGCAAAACACTCCTCAAGCAACAGAAATCGGTTTTCTGCATCAGCTTTGATTAGAATTACATTTATTTAGTGCCACATTGTGAACTGTGATGGGCTTGTCAAAGCTGAAGAACTGAAAGGAATGGTCACCTAGAGCAGTTTTCCCTCAGAAATGCCTCAGCGCTGCTTTTTCTAGTGCGTTTGTATCCCAAATGGCTGTTTATATGTTGATATGATTTCTTTCTCCTCAGGCATTTCTACACCTCTTAAAGAAGGCTGCAAAAGACAACTACGAGGCTGGTATGAGCTGCAGCAAAGCAGCCGTGATCAACATGTCTGCCGGATTGGCATCAATCACCTTGTGTCAAGAAACATATGATTTCATTCCTGTTGTCTCCTATCGTTGTAGCAAGGTAAGGCAAGCAGGGTCAATTCAGTGCACATATTTACAGCGTCCTGTTTCTTTGTCACTATATATCTCTGTCTATGATGTAACTTGTTTGCTCTGTTGCCCTCCCACGAGGGTCTCTGGAGTGTCAGCATTTCCATTTGTAATGTTCCACTGGCTCCATGGCACGTATGGCTTAAGAGGCTTTTTTATTTAATTGGATACAAATAAAAATAAATAACATTGAGGCCTCGAATAGTTCTTAGGTGTCTAACCAGCAGGGCACCATTGCCGTTTGGAGGTGGGCACTTGAGTGATGGAACAGCTGGAGCTCAAGGGAGATAGGGACGTTGTCCTGTCATCATGGCGGGAAATTCGAGCAGCTTATTACAAATGACACAAAGGACTACTAGTTGCTGCTGAGATAGCAGTCCAGGCCATTTTTCCCCCCTTTTCCAATGACCTCATTCCCCACTGATACCCTCGTTAACACCCAAAACAAGCATTGGCATAGCCAATAGGTCTCGCCTTTGGGACTTTATAAGTGTTTAGCCATGCAATGGTTGAAATTGTTGCGCCAAGGATATTGTGCTGCATAACTAAATACTTATAAGATCCCAAAAGCGGGACCTATTGGCTATGCCAATGCTTGTTGAAGTATGCCAGATGCTGTATAGTGTTGTTGACTCGATTGCTGTTTGAATCAATAGAAGAATCACGGGTCAGCAAAATGGTCTGAGTTCATTATTTCTGAACTCTTTTAATTTGGCTACTTTCTCTAAGGTGCAACAGCCATAAATCCACTGTCCTGCTCGTGCTAGAGATACATAATGGACATCCGGAGGGCAAGGGTCAAAACCTGAACATACAAGGATTGCAGCCGGGTGGACTCCTTGGGGAGTATGGAGCGGTGTTAAGCACTTGCTGTGGAGCTGCAGCGATCACGAGAGAGGAAAGAGAAAGAGATTGGACCTGACATTAAGGCAAAATACGTGCAGGCCGAGACTTTTAATGGGTTTTAATGGATGACACGCAATTTAACTTGAACGCAATATGGGACCGTATATAATCTTGTTGCAAGTGGGGAGAGTGCCCCTTCCAGGGGGGTGGGGGGTCTTCATTCAGCTAATGCGTTTGAGAAATGCCGACATCTCAGCGGCCCTTCAATAATTTTCAGCGGGCCTAGTCATGTTATGCTGTATCTCTGAACGCACTTGGTGAACCGGATGTATTCTGACAGCTGCCCTCAGAGCGACTCTGTGCTTGACCAGGAGCAGCTGGGGTCCTCCTTTATTTTGCGTGAGTTCGCCAGGCAGGAGGATGTGGTAAGTGAGGTCACAGGAAGGAGGAAGGAATTGTGCTCAGGCAACACTAAAACCGACGGATGAGTTATACCCCCGGCAGCGTTTACATTGAGAGAGAGCGTGAGGTTTCCTTCGCTCGCCCGGATAAAAGGGGTCCCTTTTTGACACTTGCTGAGTCATGCAGAGACAGGAGCTTGGAGCTCCCCTGCACACTGTGCTCATTGACTTGCTGCCACAGGACGGGCTGGAACAATAACGTCGCAAAATGAAGTAACGTGTTACTAGCGTCGCTAATTATATGATCTGAGATGAGATGTTTGAGGTGTATTCATCGAGAGAGATAAATATTTGGCAACGGTGCAGGTTACAGGGCGTGGCTAATTTGTCTTTCTGTGTCAAGCTTGTTTTAGTATTGTGAAATGCAAGTGAATTCTCATATCAAGATCGCTATTAAAAGACGAGGAGAAACAGTAAAAAAAACAAAAACAAGAATTGGCCGCGTGCGCGAGACGTGATATGTGGTGGGGGAGGGGGAGAAGCCGGAGTAGTGTTCTTGCGCAAAAAGTAAATTAAATAAAACACACAGGTTGGCGAGTGGTCTGCGCGCACCATGACGAGAGAGGAAAGCCATATTGCGCCTCTACTAGTCATTGTGTGCGTAACCGCATGCTCTGCGCCAGCCAAAAGCGTGTGGTAGGAATTTTAAAAGCCCACACACTAAATGTCTCGCAGAGCAGCGCAAGCGCTGGCTCAGCGAGACCTAAAAGTGCCCCTTTTCTCATCATAGTCTGTCTTCCACATGAATTTCATTTGTTTTAAAGTGCTGCTCCTATCAGTGTAGGGTGTCAGATCACTTAACATCATACAGCCAGTGAATCATAGGTGTGTAATTCAGTCTATAGGAAATGTTACATAAAACAATGAGGTTTATAAGGTGTAGGAATCTCACTTCATTCATACTAGCAGGAAGTATTTTTTTGAGTGATTTGTTCGGAGTAGCACAAAATCAAGATTTAAAATGCAACAAGTGTTTGGAATTGGTTTACTATACAAATGTATTTCTACCCAAATTAACCCTTTTTAGCAACATTAGGACAGTGAAAGACTGGGGAAAACTATAACATTCTACCTTACACGAGGCAATTTGCATGCATCTTTATATCAGCTCATAGGCCACTGTGCTATGTTAGTATTGTAATTTATAAACTGTGTTAGACCTGTCAGCCTTAGAGTGGTCTTCCCCAGAATGTTTAGCCTGCACACTTTAGGAAGCTGCCTCTGTATATACTATACCAACACGAGGTATAGTGTGCCAGTGGAACCCCAAAGGTAGGCAGAGGTAAAAGTAGATAGCAACTTACTCTGTTTGTGGTGGTGTGGGCGAGCAGTAAGGCTTTATCAGAGGGTAGTGTTAAGCATGTATTGTACACACTCTGGCAAGAAATGATGTCACACACTCAAAGACTGTATTCAGACCAATTTGTTTGTATCAAAAATATTATTTAGTTATTTTTTTTCTAGACCCAAGCCAAACCTGGTGCAGGTAAGTGAAATAATACTTTGCAAAATCTTATGCAGTTATTTAAATGCAAAAAAAATGTAAATTGATACTTGTATAGCGCACTACTCACCCGCAAGGGTCTCAAGGCGCTTGTACGAATACCACTGTGGAACCCATCCTGGTTTTCCCTGTGAGGCGTCCACTCCTGGGCACCCCCAATGTGGAGGCCAGGCATCCTTAGCGTTGTGGGGGCCGTTGTGGAGATTAAGCAAGCTATTGCCCAGAGTTGCAGAGTGGGACTCCATGATTGGAATAGGCACTGAGGCGAGAATTATCAGGTCTGTGGAATTTTGAGCCCAAGACCCGCCGAGGCAGGGAATTGAACCCTGGTCCCGGGCTGGACCTCTGCATCAGGGTCTGCCGCTCTAATCATTGAGCCACACTTCTCCATGCAGGTTCAAATGCAGTTGGTTGAAATACAGGTAAGTCATCAGTTTGAAATAACTTTTTAGTTAATGTACAGAATACTGTGCGCGTTACCTTTTTAGATTACTTTTACAGTTACTTTTGCTAATCAGTGTGATTAGTACATTTGCAGTTTTTCAATGTTTCATACAAACCAACTCCACACTTACAAGAATTTTCAAGGAAAAACACTCAATGCAATCCTATGGGAAGAAATGAAGACAACAGTTTGCTCGTAAGTACTTATTTGTGGAAGTTGGTATTCTGGGGTTAGAACCAGTGTTCCTCCAGGGTCAAGGATGCACTCTCAGAAACACCCTCAGCTGCACCAGGGTGGCCTGCTGCAGAGTGCTGAGGCCAAATGTTATCCACTGGGGGAATAGGGGGCCTCTGGTTGGTGGCTGCTCACCACAAGGTTGTGGGAGCAAAGCTCTAGGGTTGTAGTCTCAGGGCAAAGGTTGATCCGAGTTAGCACCCAACTTACACCCGCAGCGGTGCAAGGGCGGCTGGGTGCAGGGTGCTGTTTTGGCCTCGGGTGCCCTGTTGTTTTCAATGAGAGTTGCCAGTTTTGGATTTTGGCTGCAGGCTTGGTCCAGGAAGACTTCCGGGAGGAACCAACAGCTGTGCAGGTAAGCTGGAGGGCTTGGGGATGTAGGTGCACCTCGGGTTCTCTTATCCAGGGCGAAGGGCAGCTGGATGCAGGGATGTCTTTTGAGGTGAGATTTCACCTTACACGGCCACTTACGTTTGGGGGGATCTCCGTGAAGAGGCTGCAGGCAATGTCTGGGAGTCCTGGAGGGGTCAACCATCGGTGGACTCAGACTCTGGAGCTCTGGGCCACCTCACTGGGACCGGTGGGCCACCTCACTGGGACCGGTGGGCCACCCGGATTCAATCCATAGGCGTTGGGTGCAGTGGTGGTTACAGGCGTTGGGTTTATTTGTCCTCAGCAGGCTCAGAGTCTGTCTTGTGAGTTTCTTTTGAAAAGAGCTGCTGTTCACAGGCGATCAAGTCTTTGTTGAAGCCAGTCAGTCCTCCCAGGGGTTCTGGAGGTAGCTGGCTGCAGGACGAGGTGAGTTTTGGCTCAGGGTCTCTTGATGCTGCCGATAGGCCGGTAGGGCTGGGGACAAGTCAGTTTTTCTCTGTAGTCTCCACTGCTGGGCATCCTCTTTCGTCGTTCTTCGTAGGTTGTGGGAATCTGTCTTCACGTGGGGGAGTTGGCACAATCCCTAATCCTGATTGGAGAGTGCCTGCCATCTGCAAGATGGCTGGCTCTGAGGAGTGGGCTTCAAATCGACTCCCCCACCTGAGGGGTGGGATTAGCAGAGATGGGCACACCTTCTGGGCTGTTCTTATTTCTCCTGCCTTTCTTCCTGCCGAAAAGGAGGGGAGACAGGAAGGCGGCCTGCTCCTGATAGCAGGAGAGGCTGGGGGTTGCATTACAAAGGCAGCAAGGCCTTTGAAGTCCTCCTGCTACAGATGGCTCTTCCGGACCACCTCCGCCCAGATAAGGCTTTGTTTCTGGGCTCCGGGAGCGAAGGCTCCCACCCCAGGGTCCAAAAACATGTCTCACTGTGGCAGGCTGGTGTTCAAAAGTCAGGGAACCCACCAGAGGCTGGTCATTTTCAGGGGCATCTCTAAGATGGCCTCTAAGTGCATGGTATAATAAATCCCACACTGGCATCAGTGTGGGTTTATTATCCTGAGAAGTTTGATACCAAACTTCCCAGAATTCAGTAAAGCCATTATGGTGCTGTGGAGTTCGTAATGACAAACTCTCAGACCATATGCTGTTTATGGCATTACTGCACTTATAATGTCTTAGAATGGACTTAGACACTGTGGGGGTACAGTGCTCATGCAATTGTACCATCACCAGTGGTGTAGTGCACCCAGCTAGAGGAGTGCCTAACCTATACCATAGGCAGTGTGTTGCAGGCATGGCACACAGTTATGGGTGCCAAATCGACTCTTCACTTTTCTCTAAAACAAAACATGCAGCCTGAAATGGCAGTGTGCATGTGTTAAGGTAAAGGACCTCTAAGAGTGGGTGGCACAATATGTGCTGCAGCCCTAAGAGGCCTTCCTTGGTCCCAGAGCCCTTGGTACCCATGGTACCTTTTACAAGGGACTTACATGTGGCCAGAGAGGTGCCAGTTGGGGGTACAAGGTACAGTTTTGGGAAGAACACAGACCCTGAGAACCTGATTGGCAGGGACTCAGGGCACATAAAGTCGAAGTGCATCAGTAAACTGGCAAAAACCCAGCTTCCTACACATACCCTTAATTGGCATATTTAATTTCCCTATAAGTCCCTAGAAAAATGCACTACATGTGCCCAGAGCCTGTAAATTAAATGCATCTAGTAGACCTACAGCACTGATTGTGCCTCCCACATACGTAGCCCTTTAAACATGCCTCAAGCCTGCTTGAAATTCAGAAATACTCTGAAAACCGCCCTTTTTTAGATCAGTCCACCACCACAACTTCTTTTGCAAATCCACGAGCACCGAGATACCCCTCAGGGTAAGTGGTAAGTAGCATCAGACCTTAATCTTATTGGTATTGATACCCATTGGTTAACATTGGTTAACAGTAAGCATCTTATTGGTATATGTTGAGTAAAAAAGAACCATACATTGGTTAACATTGTGGATTTCTTCTCACATCTAATAAATTGTACCTCCCAATGAGGAGGTAGAGCTGTAATATTCAGTGCCTATGGAATTGCAATGGTAAAGCCTCTTTACTGATAAAGTCAAATATATCATTTAAATTTTTGAAATGCCACTTTTAGTAAGATGGTATTTTTTAGGTCTCGATCTAGCAGTGCGCATGCGCTGCCTAGGAAAAAGATCTATAACCATGGATTGCCTTTTTCAGGCAAACACGTGCACGTGTTGCATTGCTTTTAATGGCAACGCGTGCACGTTGGCTATTCCCTTGCGAGAACGAGCTTTAAAACCATTTGTTAGTAATTAACAGAAGGTTTCAAAGCCGGCTCCGCAAGAGAAACAGCCGCTGGCCCCCTCCTCTTTCCCCTCCCCCTGGTGCCTCATCAGCGCGAGGTGCGGGTAGTGGTGCGCTTGTCTCTCACGCAGTGTCTCCCCCTCCTGCAGCATCTACCCTGTCAAAATTTTGAAGCTTTGTAACCCTTCTCACAGTAGGTTAATGTTCCATTCTACTGTACTTATTTTATTGATGTCTGGCTGATAAAAGGCAGAGCCTGCATTGCGTGGATTAAAATCTGCAGGATTCGCGCGGGTCTTCGCAGCTAGAACTCACCCCGGAAGGTTACTTTACGAGATTCTAAATTGCTCTCTTCTACTTGTCCCACCTACATTTTTTAAAAAATCATTCTTAAAGCGGTTTGTGTGCGTGCATACGTTTTTAGATGGCGGAAAGACAGTGCTTCGAAGAATCCTCCCTGTGTTACTAAGTGCTATGGAAATATTGCATCACTGCAGTTGAACGTTATTACTGTCTATGCTCACTCACAATAAGTGTAATAACAATATTTATTAATAAGAGTGAAATAGTAAAATGTAAATATTGCTTCCAGGATTCGAGGCGCTGTCAGTCACAAAAGGAAACGTGTTTTCACTCTGCCTGAAACCCTGCTGAAAAAGGCTATTTATATTGGTTTAAAGACAGGCGCTGGCACGCATCTCGCAATTATCTCCCCCCCCTCCCCCCAAAAAAAAATAATAATAACATGGACCCTTAGATGCTGAGCTGTTAGTGCAGGAGGTAGGAGGAAGGCAGAGGGAGGGTTATCTTCTGAGGTCACATGCCAGTAACAAGGAGGGCGCTGTGATGCCATGCAGTACCTGCCCCTCTCTCCACCCTCCCCCCAGCTCCACGCCCTCCTCTCGCCTGGCAACTTTGTTTATCCGTACAGACACTCCTGCTCTTTCCCATTCGAAATGGGAGGGAAGGGGGGGGGGGGGCTGCAACATATTCTAGATGACTGGACAGCTGCTGGTTCATGCTTCTGCTGAGGAGATCTGTATACATTTGAACTAACTTTGATTCCCCATTCTCTGATATGCTGTTATTCAACCGACACATCGGAGTCGTGAAACAATTTGTGGCATCGCCCCTCCTGTCCCCAGCCCGCCGCCTCCCAGCACAAACACACACAATGCTTTTAGTGCTGTCATTGGGGATTGTTACCTGGGAAGCGCCGGCACGGAGCCGTGTTCTCTGTGACAAATGACAGCCCGCTGGGATAATGCCAGGGCGCTCGTGTATGTGGAGTTGTGGCTTCGCACCACCCTGCAGCAGGAGACCGGTATACTGCAGTGGGAGGGGGGTAACAGGCTTGCAGACTCACTGTGGCTCATTCGAAAGAGGCAGGGGGGTTTCATCATTAGAGGGAGGTGGGCCCAGTCTGTGAAGAGATGGCAGAGAGGGGCTGTTTATGTAACACTGAGTCATCCCTGACACACCAATCACTGTATCTGCTTAGCTGGCTGGCGGGGCTGTTGAAGATCCACTCATATGTCAGGAAGGCCTGACATGAGACTACTTCCTCAGCACATGTCCACGTTAGAGCCAGCTGCCTGTCAAGCATTACCTCAGTTTCTCCACAGGCAGTCCATTTCTAGTCTCACCCTCTTATTTGTTTCAGACATCGTTTGGATGTGGCTGAGCATGCCTCCCAACGTGGTGCTAATGGTATCCGAGCAAAATCCTTTGGGACACGGAAAAGGTGTCCTGCGTCATACGGAATGGAAGTTTGTGCGAGAGCGCGCTGTGTCCCATTGATTCTTCCCTTGCTTGCTTGTCAGGTGTGCCTAATGCATTGTTAGTGACCTCACTCCTCCAGAGTCAGAGAGTACCTGGGTATTATGCAGTGCTCTGATGTGGTGTGAGGCCATTCCACCCACGTTTTAAGAGTGGTGTACGAGAGCGCTCCAGCTCTGTGTCTGTAATTTTCTAAAATGTGTGAGTAGGAGTTTTGCTGAGTGGTGGGACACATTCAGTGAGGCCGGGGACACTATAAGTAACATCAAGCACTGTGTCCTTGAGTAAATAGGTAACTGCTGCTCATACATAGGGCTCCGTTCAACTTCCCACTATATACATATGTAAACATGCTCTCCCTTGTGCAGGCTGAACCAAAGACACATCCAAAACATTCACCATATACCCAACTCAATGTCGTTGGGATCCCCAACAATTTCCCCCATCTATCAAGCAACTCCACCGTCTCTACAAGCAGCATGCACACAACAAATATTCTCACCATCATCTATGAACAATAGGTATGGTCAGTACTCCTGAACAATTGTCTCTTTTATTTCATATAATATAATATTCTCCTTTTTACAGTTGGCATCCTAACCCGAATAAATAAGTACCGATCATATGACTAGCATACATTTGTTGATCTCCTTCCCTTAAACCCACTCTAACCTCCTACCTTCTTTAACTCTCTCTTTCCAGATTTCTTCCACCCATCCTCCCTATATAATTCATTCGGAACCACCCTTTCATTTTCTCACCACTCCTTGTTCCCTTGTTCCTCCCTTCCTTATTGGCCTCATTTATACCTCTAACTTCTTTCCTTCCTTCCTACGTTCCTTATTTTCCTCCATTCCTAACCCTCCCTACTTTTCCTACTCTTAATTACTTCAACCATGTCTTCCCCTTCCTCGATTCCTCCTTCCCTCAAACCCTTCCTTCCTATTTACTTCCTCTGTCCCATCTGCCAATCTTCCTCTCTACCTCTCTATATTTCTTCATCACCTCCTTTCCTCCTTCTCCCTTCTTGCCCTTCCTAATCCCTCTCTTCACTCTTTAATCCTATACCCCCACCTTATTTCCTAAACCACAATTTCAATTTCAATTATTCCAGTCGCTCATATCTTACCTTTCCGCCTGTCAAAAAGTCCTTTTATTGTTCTTCTTGCTTTCTTTCCTATCCTTTTTACCTCTTTCTATCCCTCACTCACTCCGTCCTCTTTCCCTTCCTTCCTCACATCCTCTCATCTTTCCTCCCTTCCTTCCCTTCCTTCCCTTCCTTCCCTTAATTCCTAACCCCTTTCTTCCCTTCATTCCCTTATCTCTCTTTCACATTGCTCTTTAATTCAACGACACACAGTTCCACGCCACCAACTCCACACATTTCCATTTCACACCAACTTAATTTACCAACAAACCCACTAATTCAACTCAACAACACAATGACATACTACCACAAACATCCACTCCAAACCACATAATTGCACATTATGCTACAAAATTCACCTGCACACCACATATTTAAACTTCACTACGTGCCACTCCACACCATAAAATACCATTCCACATAATTACACGCCATCACACCCAGTCCCACTCCACATAATTCCAATATGCTCAATACCACATAATTATTATCCACATATTTCAAATATGTCTCATGCCACATAATTCCGCTACACAAATCCACTCCACACCACAAATATATGCCACACAATTACTTAACTAACAATACCAATCCAACTCACATAATTCCACTACACACAATACACATACACTCCATAACAAACAAATAAAACACATTATCATTTTAAATGCCAATAACTCTAACTCAAGCAAATGCAAGAGCTATTGAATTCCTTTTTGGATCACAAAAGTAAAAAAAGGTGCATGCGCCATTTCACATGGTAATGCATGTTCAGGCCTACAAAATAATGTGGGCAGTCTTCTTTATTATCATTTTTTAACATGCTACATACACAGCAGCCACATTGCTCTACAACATAGCTTGAAAACAAAGGCAAAGCCAAAAGCTCTAGCTAATCACTTATAAGGTCCCAAAGGCGAGACCTATTGGCTATGCCAATGCTTGTTTTCTCTTAGCTCTGTATGTCTGCATATATGCATCTGGGGTGGATGACAGCTGGGCTTTGTGCAAATGTTAAAACCACACAAAATTGCACCATCGTTGTTCATTTCTTAACTAAGCCCCCATTGAAGAACACTCATCAATATCAGGTAACATACAAAGATAATAAAATGCTGGTCTACATTTTTAAGATAGATAATAAATATCTGCGTCTAAACGGTCATAATAAAATAGAGTTAAGTGCATCATTGTCTAAAAGGTAGTACCATCACAGGGGCACACTAAGATTCTATGAATCTGGTATTTTCTGGGAGCTAGCAGAATTAAGAACATTAGTAATAATGGTGCCCAAAGAGGGATGTTGGCATGATAAAGGTCCATCTGTATCCCAATGGAGCCCAGTGCCTTTTTGGCCGAAATATCTGAAATAGCCGCTATGACGTCCTCAAGATAAAACATGAACTGAGGAGCAATAAGTAACTGAAACGTCCCCGAATTTCCCAGAAGGAGAAAATCCACCTAAAATGGTTATGCCAACATTTTTGACTAATTTTGGACCCTAACCCCTCTATTATGGCAGTGATATTGTTCCCTTTATTTACAATATTCCAAAATCTCATGGTATCCTTCTCTTTACATGCTTGAACAAGATTCCCCCACATTTTTAGCCTTGATCCCCCAATTTCCTATTTCTAATGGATTACTTGTAATCCAGCCTGGCAGCTGCTACCAATATCTTATTCCTGGGTTTACAATTAAGTACTAAGCACAATATTTTGTTAACATCTCCACATGAGGTATCAAACCATCCAGGGTAGGGACTTCTTACTTGTCTGCGATTACCATTGATGAGGTCTTAAATAGAGTTGTTCAGTTTCCCAAAGGCTGATAACATTTTAGATGGTGGGAGATTATCTGCCAGCAAACAGTCCATACTCAGCACTAGGTTGGATCCCACTAGATTGGAATATGGGCTCTTTGCCAGCTAACCCTAAGTCCATTATCCTTTATGCCTAGATCTGTCGGCCCTAGGGGCTTGTATAGTTGCCTACAGTCTGGTAGATCAAGAGCCAGTTCTATACGGTTATAATCATTATGCTCATCATCCTTTATCCCCCCCTCCACCCACCAGCAAAAGCAAGCCGGCTCATATCCTCAGTAGTGAAAATGTAACCCATTGCAGTACTTTTACCCCAGCTCACAAAGGTGGGTGTCTGTTGTCTGAGTGAATACAACACCCACAATCCCAGCTGTTAAATAACCTAAAATGTAAAAGGGCCTGCACATGTTTCATCCCCCTAAGATCAACAGTTGGGCATACATTTGGTTGTCCCTAACCACAAATGGATCTTTCAGAGTGGCACTTGTTTCTGTTTCAGCACTGAAATCTCTACCTATTGAAAAGGAGACGGGGAAGATGGTGTGCTGATCCTGCATTGGGAGCTCAGCCCCTCCAACTCGATTCAATTTGCACTGGCAGTCACTAACAGAATGGTTGCATCGGCGAGCGTGCTAGCAAACGTGTGTAGAGGACTGAGGCCTTACTGGTGGCAGCTGTAAAGCCCTACCTATGTGGCAGCTTCTCTGCCTTTTCCATTGCATTCTGACCGTGCATTTACTCTTGTGCTGTTTTTTGCAAAGTACAGGTATGCTGTGCTTCTGGCCATTGCAGACAAGCCAGAGTATGGCGCCTCGAGAAACCAGTATGCTTCTTGGCGGTGGTGGTGGGGGGGGGGGGGGCGTACCCCGATCACTTCTCAAAGCTAGAGAGGCAAGGGCTTCCTCAGTGGGACTTCCTATATTGAAACTGCATGGAGGAGCCACAGCAGCCAGTTTATTACAGGCATGCACAGAGGAATCTCTGGTAGCTGAGGAAGAAACTGCCCTGGGTGATGTGTAAATGGTGGTGGCCCCTATTGGTAGGCTTGCGACACCCAAAGCTACGGCAGGAATAAGTGAAGGATGTAATGTGTCCAGAGGGAGCACTCCATTAGCCACTACGCTGCAACAAAATTGCAATACATTACAGTCAGTGATTTCGGTGCTCAATGAGGCAGAAGATCAGTCCTCTCTTTAACCTCTAGGAAACACAGAGGCTGCTAATGGGGCATAAGTGGCAGAAGTGAAACTGTGGGAATGATTGTTACTTTGCCAGGGAGAAATGTAGATGCAAAGGAGACCAACACTCCTGTTACTCTATTGAAACTGCAAACACCTAATCATACTCTACCCAGCAAACTGCTCTATATTAACAGATATGTCATCAACGCCAGAGATGGTTTCAGCAGCTACCAAAGTAGGACAAACTGTTGGGGCAGAGGAAGCAATCTTAAAGGCAGTCGTCGGCCCAGGCTTAATTGCAGAAACGCCTAATACATCAGCAGTCGAGTGAGGGTATATGAGCCAGGGGAGCTCTAAAAGACCTTAATGGGGCTTTAATGGGATCCTTAGTGGGTAAAAGTAAGGTCTGCCGAGTTAAGAATCGTAAAGCCAGTGGCAGCCTCAAGGGAAGTAAAACTGCGAGACTGGGTAATGTCAAAGGGTGACGTGAAAGCAATAGTGTCTCGTCAATCCACTGAAACCGAGAGGCTCAAACAAACTTAAAGGGGGGTAGGACGCTAAATCTCAATCTGACTTCAGGTATTATGCCCAGCATACTGACAGTCCTTCTCACAGTGACTCACACCTGCCCCTTTGGTCGTCAGTCATCCAGCTCATCTAGTTCTTCCACAATAATGTGACCCCTCAGGAACCTATTGTCTTGGCAATACTGCAACTTCTACAGGCTCAGCGTTCAGAAGTGCAACAATAACGAGCTGAAGTGCAACAGTTTTATATGCACTCTAGAGCGGACAATTCTGCAATCCAGAAATTAATCTCAGAGGTCACTAGCAAAGTAACTGTGTTAACCACAGAGATGGTAGAATTGCAACACGGAGTTGGGGCTGGTGCAGTCTAATATTGAAGCCCTTGAAAATCGCCAGAGGAGAAACAATTTGCGAGTGTTTGGTATTCCTAAAGGGAAGGAGGGGGCTGACCCCAGACAGTATATTGTGAAATTGTTTGGGAAAGCCTCTTCAAATCTCATTTACGGGGATATAGACTCCTGGATACAATGTGCACTTCAGCTGCCCTTTAATCACGGCAGCAGGCCTACACTTAATCTACATTCAGTACAACTCTGCCCAAACCTAGTGTACAGAAGGAATATTTTGTTAAGGCAAGCGATTGTGATGAAGTCCCATCCTGCTCTCCCAGTTACTGTTGACGCCATGTCAATTTTCATCCATTCAGATCTCTGCAAGCCCACAATGGCCGATGGAAACTGCACCAGATGATTGATCCTTTCAAGGCAGTAGGTGCGCAAGTCTTCCTACAGGAGCCGGCAAGGCTAAAAAAACTTCACATTGGGAGGATCCAAATGTGCTGTACCGAGCATGAAGAGGCAGTAGCGCTAAATAATATGACATCTTTTGCCAAGCAGCAGAGATTTGGACATCTGAAATGGGGTTAATGACATTTTTTGCTGGAATATGTTAATTATCTGATACAGTGCAGGGTTGGATGCTTTTACACCGTTTCTTGGGTTGGTGTTTTACTACATTTAAACTGTGCATTTAAAAATTCTTGCTTAATTCTGCAGCTTGCACCACTCATCGCCCCCGTCATCGCTGCCAAATTAGCTACTAACCATCTCTCTTGCCTGCAAGTGTGACAGTTCATTTTATTCCCGGTCCCCAAAGCTAAAGGAATGGCTGGATAGGCAGGTATTAGTCATTTTTAATGTACATTGTATTTATAAACAATCATGTTCTGCTCATCTCTAAATTAAATAAGTGGTGCCACCATGTGGCAGACTGTCATAAGTGCCAGTCGCGAGCACCGGAAACCAAGTAAGTGCTTGTTCCAAGCACAGGAAACCACAGTTCAAAACCTTCAGTAAGAACACACTTAGTGTTAACCATCTCCCCCTCTCTGAAACCGTTCCTAAAAATTGTGACTAAACCCCTACACAGATTTTTATTGACAAAATTCAGGTTTAACCTGAATCATTACTCATTAGGTTGCTATCAAACATGGGCAAAACCAGAAGAGGCCCCTCCCTGTGATTGTGATAAATTTTCTAATCAAGATACCATGCATTTTATGATGTTCTGTGGGTTTTATACTACCGCAAGGAAGAAATATTTAATACCTGTTTTGAGGGAGGCCGGCTTTATCCAAGTCAGGCCCGCACTTATTTCCCTCCAGATGTTGGGCAATACTCGTATCATTTTTAGTGTTGCAAGTTTCTTAGCGGCAGCATTTAGAATTAAGAATAAACACGTCCCATCGAATGCTTTAAATTAATCATGGTATCGTTCTTACTGATTTTAATTTGTGTAAATATGCTGTATATTGGTTTATTTGGGTTCAGCACTAACTTTGTATATTAATGAATTGTCGATTTTGAACCTTGTATGTAATTTTATGGCCTTTTATGGTTTTTTATAAACCGAATAAAGTGTATTTTGACCTACTGACACAGTTCAAATTAGGCACTGAAGAACGCATGGATAGAAACTATGTGTACTTAATTAGGCTGTCATTTTCAGTTCTTATATGTGGAGAAGTGGTACCTAAGGGGAGAGGATGTAGCACAGTAGCTAGGACTACAGACTCAGGAGCTGGGGATCTGGGTTTGATTCTCGGCACCAATGCATCATCCTGTGATTCTTAGCAAATCATCTAGGGCCAGATGTACGACTGTGAGAAATAGCATCTTACAAATTACGAGTTGCTAAATCGAATATAAGTACAAATCTGGCCCTCAATTTGCGCCTCACAATTTAGTTGCATCACAATTATTGGCCTCACCTTTAGAGAGTCAGTACATGCTCACAAATTTTGCCATGGTCGCAATTTGCGATATCTCTCGCAATTAGCGACTGCTGCTTTAGAAGTGCCTAATCACTTCCTGGAACAGCAGAAGCAACCCAAAACCAGGTAGTGGTGTCCATTGTGATTCCCTCATAGCAGTATGAGCACACTGTGGAGCCATAAATACACTCAAGACTGCATCCATCCACCAAGCAAGCCCTACAATGGCCAGCAAGCAGAGCAAGAAGGGAGCAAAGGAGCGCAAGAGGAAAATCACATTTTCGGATAGAGAATTGGAAATCCTCATTGTAGTTTACTGCAACAAAAATGAAAAGCAGTTCGGCTGGGACTCCCAGACAGTTCCTGAGTCTGAAAAGCACAAGATCAGGAGGGAAATGCAGCAACAGTAAAATGCCCTGGGAGTTGCAGATAGGTCCATCAATGATTTGAAAAAAAGATGGTAAGATCTACGATCACGTGCATAGGAAAGGATTGCAGTACGGCTGGGACAGTTCCAAAGGTCTGGAGCCGGACCATCTAATGCTCCACCCCTCATCTGTGGAGCCCCACCAAGATCCTGGAAAGGATAGAGGCAGCGTGTGCCTCGGGGACCATCCACACCTCTGCACACTCTCTGGTATGTGCAAAATAGCTACTATTCTAACATACCTACCCAACAGAACCCTGCAGTCCACAGGCATGCAACACAGATACCCCTAGACACTCCAGTTCATGGACCAAAAGTCAGAGTTGTTACATCATAGGATTTGTAGTCAGGTACACAAATAATGGAGTACATCTTTGACATGAGCTGAATAACAGGGTTCAACCACTGAGATAGTCCCTCACATGTGCATTTATTTTGTTTTACATGTACCTCATAGGTACACTTGTGGGAGTCCAGGACACAAATGAGGGAGCAGGGGAAGAACAGGACCTTGACCTGACTGGGGCAGAGCTGGATGTTCAAGAAGAGTCTCTGCGATGTACATCTGACATCCAGGGCAACACATCTCAGCAGGTAACTGCACCAGCAACAATTCTGGTCCCCAGTGTCTGCCAGCTGCGCCTACAACGCAGCGCTTGCAGAGGCAGCAACAGGCAAGGCCTCATGCCCACTTCCAGGCAGGCATGGGTGACCAGGCGGAGGCTAGCAATATCGAGCAGGCAATGCTGCAAATTCCGCAGCTGCAACAGAGATAGCTTTGGGATGATTAAGCAGTAAGCTGGCCCAGGGCTTCCCTAACCTATCCCTCCAATTGACAGACAACCAGGCCCGGCTAGGTGCAAAGTTTTATGCACTGACTGGGATGATTGGACAACTCTGCACCAAGCTGGCAGAGTAGAGAAGCCAGCAGAGACACAATGAAAGGAGCAGGGCAAGCAGGATGGGGACATTGACCCGGGTGATTGGCAGGCTGGCCCAGGCACCCACCCTCCACTCAAGACGCATACTGGCCCTGCAGGTGGAAATGGGCCACTATAGTGGAGATGTGGCTAAAGGTCTGCACTATATAACTGCTGCTGTTGAGGCCATAAGGATCTCCAGTCTTGACTCTGCGGTAATGAGACATGCTCCTGACAGTAAAGTGTCCAGCCACTGTAACATATCCACTTCAGAGGCCCACATTCTGCATAAGAGCAGCAGCAGGCAGCCCACATCCCCACAGGATAAAACCCACCAAGCACCCAATGAGGCAGGAAGTGACTGCACAATGCATGTGCACCATGCTATTGTCCATCATGGACCAATGTTGGTGGTGAAGTAACCGCCCTTTGTCAAACACATTTTAGTTATGTTGCCCATGAAGGACATGTTGTCCTGCAATTCATTTCTGAATACCCTGATATTAAAGGGTTTCCCAGTTTGTGAAATCTACTACTAGTCTTATCATTTGTGGAGGGTGTTATGTAAATGGATGCTTCTTACTGTGATGAACATTGTCTGGCTATGGGGTTCTTGCTTCGTCTCCCCTCTGCTGCTCTACTTTGCTCGGGTGGGTGTCGGGCAGGTGGTCCTGAGTCTGTCAGACACTTCTATGGGAAGGCCCCTCCTGCAGACAATGTTATGAAGAATTGCACGTGTAGCAACAATTTTGCACACCGTTACAGGCTCATATTACAAGGTCCCTCCAGTCTCATGAAGGCACCATAAGCTGGATTTCAGGATGCTGAAGGTGTGTTCTATCACACTTCTGGTGCATCTTTGTGCAGTGTTGTGCTGTCTCTTGTTTTAGTTGTTGGGATTTGGGTAGGGCGGGAGGATTCATGGCCTCTGGGCATACGCACTGTCACCTGGTGAGACAAATATGAGGGTTAGACAACATAGAGGAAGTAATGTTTGCACTGATACGTTTCACTTTGTACACCACTTTGCATTACCTAGTAGGTATCCTTTGTCAAAGTCCCCCCTTTCTAGTCGCTGGTGAATGCCATTGTGGTGAAAGATGTAGGAGTCCTGGGTGCTCCCTGGAAATTTTTCTACAATGTCCGTGATGATGTGCTGTACCTTGCAGACTAGCTGAATGTTTGGTAATGTGTGGTTTTGCAGTTCCGGGAATATGTACTGCATGTGGGAAGGAGGACAAATGGGCACATGGGTCCTGTCTATGCAGCCATTTACTTTTGGAAATCTGGCTATCCATTAAAATTGGGTTATTGTATTCAGAATTTCTATAGCATACCTGGGCAGGTAGATGTGTTCATGTATGTGGTACATCATGGTGCCAAGGAACTTGCAAAAGAAACATGAAAACGCATTCTGCGACACCCCTTCGGCCACTGCAGTGACATCTTGGTAATTACCAGTGGCCAATAGGTGGAGGGAGCACAACACCGAACATGGGTGAGGATTACAGTGCTGTGCTGGGTTCTGCTTTCTAGTTGTGGCTTCAAGATGGCTATTATCTCTAGAATACTACTGCTACTCAGCTGGTGCTGCTCTTATATCTCTTCCTCTATCTTGTGAAATAGGGTTAGCCTGACTGGTAAGATTTGTGATGCATTGTGGAACTGTTTTTATAGGCTGGACCCTGTGACCACCTGGTTTGGATTAATGGTAAATTGCATATGCAAACGGGCCATTTTGCGCTTATTTGCAAATTGCAACTCGTCTGTACATGAAAGTTAGTGACTCATGGCTTGCAAATAACGAGTTGTCATTTGAGACAAGCTCCCACATATTTATATCCCCGCATATGTTTTGCAGCTCGGTAATCTGTCACATAGCAAAATCTGATTTGTGAATGCCTGTCCTACATCGCATATGGCCTATTTTGCATGCACAAATCAATTTGTGACCATTTTGTGACTTGCAATATGGTCGTACATCCGGCCCTTAATCTCCCTGTACTCATGGACACCGCCTGGATACCCTCTACAAACCTAACTTAACCTACCAAGGAACCAAGGGCCAGATGTAGGAGCCCTAATACTGGTCGGAAACGGCCGATTTCTGCCGTTTCCGACCGGTATTAGGGTTTTCAGATGTAGGGGGCTGAAAAATACAGAATCAGTATATTTACCGATTCGGTAAATTACCGAATCGGTAAATATACCGATTCTGTAATTACAAATGTAGGCAGTTTACAGTTCCACAGGCCCTTAAGAGTCGGTATTTTACCACACAATCCTATTGTGTGGTAAAATACCGAATTCAGGTGTGCATGCACATCTGTGCATGCACACCTGTGCAATGTGACACACAGACATGCCGGCGGCGGTTTCTAACCTGAATAGGCGCATTACAGAAGCGCTTGACCAGACCGCCCCACTCTGCCGAACATCCGCATGCGGCCGCAAGGAAAGATCAGCCCCTTGGTTCAGTGGAGAGCTGCGGCGAACAAAGGCGGAATGTAAGCGAGCCGAAAGAGCTTGGAGGGTGGCATATGACACTCAGGCCAGGGAACTGTTTTTAGAAAAAAGGCGGCTTCATCACAGGCTGATTAAAAAGTCGAAGGCAGCCTTTTATGCAGGACAAATTTTAGGGGCAAAAAATTCAGCCAAAGAACTCTTCGGCATCTATAAGTCTTTGACTACTATAGACTCATCTGGAGACCCGGAGAGTTGTTAGACGGAAACATGCGATTGCATCGCCGAATACTTCTCCACTAAAGTCGAGAAAATTTACTCGACCTTTCCTAACCCTCCCCCTACAGGGGTTGAGTTTGAGGTAACATCGGAGGGCACGGAGACTGCGGGGTTCCTCACAAACTTCAGTACCCCCCCTCCTGAAGAGCTAGTCAGGGTATGCCTCTCTGTAAAATCGGGCTCCCCTTTGGACCCGGTGTCCCCTAAACGATTGGGGGACAGCCTGGAAGTACTGGAGCCCTACATAAGGCATGTCCTGGATACCTCCTTTAAGTTGGGCATGTTACCTAAGGGGTGGAAACAGGCAGTGTTGCTCCCTCTCCGGAAGAAATCCCACATTGGCTTTGAGGTGTTAGAAAATCTGAGGCCCATCTCACTCCTGCCTTTTCTGTCCAAAGTGGCGGAGAAGGTGGTAAACACCCAAATCATGAAGCATGTGGAGGAGGCGGTTTGCTCCACGCCACGCAGTTTGGCTTTAGACCGCGCCACTCTACTGAGTCCGCCCATCTTATGGCAGCAGAACATCTGAGAAAGGGCGTAGATGAAGGGCAAACTATGGCCCTGATCCTGTTAGACCTCAGCGCGGCGTTCGACACTGTAGCACATACCACCTTGCTACAGTGTCTGAACAGAGGTGGCATCGCTAACACTGCGCTGAGGTGGATCCAGGCCTTCCTAACGGGGAGAAGCTTTCAAGTGAGGCAAGGCGACTGCTATTCGAAGGGGGTACTATTGGGCCAGGGCGTGCCTCAGGGCTCGTCCCTGAGCCCGACCCTTTTTAATTTGTATGTAGCGCCTGTAGCCTCCATTGTGGAGAGCCATGGCCTCCAAATGGTATCTTATGCCGATGATACGCAACTGGTCATCTCCCTGTCACGTGCGCCCTGTCTTGCTGCAGATGGCTTCCGGTCGTGCATGAAAGAACTTGCCGATTGGATGGCCATCAACTGTTTGAAACTTAATGGCAGCAAGACAGAGGTGTTGGTGGTAGGGAGAGCCCAGTCTGCTTGGTCGTCGGCCTGGTGGCCATCCTGTTTAGGACCAACTCCCACCCCCTGCCAGGAGACAGAAATCCTAGGGGTATGGTTTGATGCGGGTCTTACTTTCGGGCCCCAGATCAACCGGGTGGTCGGAGTGTGCTTTGGGGTACTGAAAAGACTGGGGAAAGTCTTGGACCTACTGCCGATGGAAGCCCGTCAAACCCTGGTACATGCTCTGGTGACCGCAAGGTTGGATTATGCGAACCTGCTGTACCTGGGGGTACCGGAGAAAAGCATTGCCCGCCTTCAAGTGCTGCAAAATGCGGCAGCACGTCTGATCCTTAGACTGCCCAAAAGGGCGCCTTCGAAGGTGGCCCTGCAGAAGTTACACTGGCTCCCTGTGAGGAGCAGAGTCGAATATAAAGCCCTCTGCACCTGTCACCGGATCCTGAATGGCAGGGCACCTCGACCATTGAGGAGACTGATTGAAGTCTACGAACCTGCTCGAACGCTCAGATCCGCTGGTGGGGGTCTGTTGAAGATCCCCAGGGTGAAGAAAGCTCGCATGGGAGGCAGATCCTTTAGGTTTTTAGCGGCAAACTACTGGAATAAACTCCCAGTGGACTTGCGCCTGGAACCTGAAGAAGCGAGGTTTCGAGCTAAATTAAAAACCCACCTCTATGTTAGATAATTGCCTGCTTGGCAGCTGTTTTCCCTGTTTGCCGCCTCTCCCACTTTTCAGCGCGTGGACACGCCGGTGCGCGTAAATCAGCGCTTTATAAATGTCCCTATTATTATTATTATTATTATTATTATGTGTGCCACATTGCACACAAGCCTGTACTTGGGTTGCTAGAGGGTGTCAAAGTGACACCCCCTGCACCCTTGCAGGATTCGGTATTTACCGATTCTGTAAATACATAATCGGTATTTCCCATTGATTCCTATGGGCTTCAAAGCACATAGGAATCAATGGGAAATACCGATTCTGTATTTACAGAATCAGTAAATACCGAATTTTACAGATTCGGCAATTCAGATTTTAAAATTACCTAAATCTTCCCATTTACAGACTCTTAAATACCGAATCGGTAAAATTCGGTATTTAAGAGTCTGTAAATGGGAATTACCTACATCTAGCCCTTAATCTTATCCAGATTGTAGTTGCAGTGGTGCACAAATAGTTTAGTTAAAATAGAGCTTGTTTTATATGCGTAAACAAAACCATTCTTCTGACCAAAAAAGATGCAAATATTCCAAAAATGGTTTCTTTATTCCTATCAGTGTTTTGTATCGGTTTTGGAACTATACACTCGCTCTCCACTGATTTGTGGTCATATGCTTTCCTCTTAAGCTTTGTTTCAAGCTAAGAATTAGACACCTGCTACAGGAGGAAAAAAATAAGGTGTTTAACAAGAAACCATTGCATCTGAAAATGACTGTTTTCAATCCTGAAGGAAGGCAGATGAACTGATGCAAAACATAAAAGTAGGCAACTCACAATGAATCCTGACTCTGGGGTCTCAGAATCTCAAATTACATAGGATAAACATGTATGACTGAAGGAATGAAACAGAAAGTTTTTAGGTCTCGCAGACCTAGCGTTGCAGTGCACATGCGCTGCTCGCTCTGCGAGGCATATTGAATTAGGGTATGTTTTAGAAGTGGGGTGGAAGCCCCGCCCCTATTTTTCATTGGCTGGCGTCATCATCTAATGTAATCGCTGATCTCCGATTGAAAATGAGGCTTCTTAGTCCCTCCTTGATTACCACCCTGTCTCCTTTTGGGACGGCCTATCAGGACTGGATGGTTCACTTGCGTTGTCACACCCACAGTCTCCATAAGTCAGTAAGCACTCTTTTTTTTTGTTATTTGTAGCGCGGTCCTCTTTCACTTCAGGGACCGCGCTTGTTTATTTAATTAATTTGCTGTTTATTTAATTAATTTGCTGTGTGAGCCACGTTCACTTTTGTGGCTTCGCTTGTTCTGTCATTGCAATCCATCCCTTTAAGGGAGGAGGTTCAGTGCCAGCACAGACTGTAAGTGCAGTGCCTGGCGGCGCCATTTCTGGATTTACAGGTGTTCCCTAGTTGTAGAATTGATTCTGTCTCATGAATATTGATGAGCAAAGTTTCTCCCACTGGCATCTTTGTGTTGCTGTGGATTAGTTGATTATTGCATCCAGTGATATACAAAGGTGCGGTGATTTGCGGTACAGATGCTGCACTAACACAGCACAGCACAGCTCTGCCACCGGGCCACCTGGCTTATGAGTGCTCAAAGCGCTTCTCGGTGAAAAATTTCGGCGCTTTGGTTATGGCGCACAACTGGGGGTCACCATGTGGTTTATATCTGCCCTCATGCCAGGAATCCATCCTCGAGAGAGTCCTGGGGCACACACTAAAGGAAGGCAGCATGCACACACTCAGGGGGTGTGCTCCTGCGCATCACTGCTGCTGGTCTGCCTGTCACTATGGCTCCACATTTCATCCCCTTTCCCAGTGCTTCGCATGTGCCAGGTGTAGTTATTATGACCGAGGTGCACGGCTCTTTCTTTCTATCTCTCTCATTCCCTCATTCCTCCAATGTTGTTGCCTGTCTCTCACTTCCCTAACTCCTGCTCCTCTCTCTCTAAACAATCAAATTGAATATTTGTTTGGCACACGTAGACAAACTTTATTATAGGTGCTTTCTGTATTTCTTGGCATTCTATGTTTTTCTTGGCGCTCTCTTTTTCTTGGCGCTCTCTATGTTTACCTTTTTTCGAGTGTTCCATGAAGTGGGTCTTCATTGTAAGCTGGGGATCCTCTGATCCCTGGGGTGTATGACACCCTCAGGTGTCTGACATTCACTGTTTTCTTCTGCATCATCTCCGTGGCACTGGTGTGTTTGGGCTCACTAGTGAAACGTCTCCATCCATGCTGACTCTTATTGTCAGGGGTGCAGGTGCTCTGCCTGTGCTGGTATAGGTGATACCGGGGGTAGGGTGCCGAGATGGCTCGAGTCAGCGGGGCTGGTACCTGGTGCGTCCTACATAATCACTGTGTGCACTAGTGGTCTTTCCGGTGGTTTACCCTAGGAGTTTTACTGCCCTTATCAACAAATTGTAACCTAAAATATCTTTCATAATGTCCAGTACATTCTCGATGTTTATTCAGAATGGACCCTTTCAGCAAACGAGGTACGGGGATGGCCTCTGACCTCTGCCCTTAGACCTGAGGTTTCTCTGTGCCTGTGTTTCACCTCTTCCCTCTACAACGCCAGCCTACCCTGTCCTTTTTCGACCATTGAGTGCCTCTGCTGCTGTCTGACGCCACTCGCAGGCAGCCCTGAGTAGCACCTCGAAGGTGTGCTTTGGAGGCGTTCCACTGCTGGGACGCGGCACTGTCTTTATCCATCAAGAGCTGAACTTGGGAGATGACCGCCTCCTGGTGCCCCTGTACTCCTTTCAGAATGTACACGCATCATTCCTTTTCCCCTTTCCTCGCTTCCAGGGCTTTGCTTTCTCTCCAGAGCTGCCACTGTGTCTTTTTTCACCCTGTCTCCCTTCACATTCAAAACAAACACCCGCTCTGCTGGCCCATGACATGCATCCCTTCCTCTCACCTCCTCCTATACATTTGTCTCTCCCATGGTAATCCCTTGCCATGCCCTCCCGTGTGAGCCTAGGTAAACCAATTTTTTAAGATTCACTTACAGAATGACCGATTGATGCGTAGACTACTCCCGGCGGCCCCTTGAGCCGAGGCTAAGTAATTTCCTAAATCACTTTACTGTGTACGATTGGAGTAATTGACATTGCCGACACTGTTCTTAATTTTGCGCCCCAATACGCACGATAGTGGCACATTCATTTTCATAGTTGTATCTTGGGCACTGAAGACCTATCGTGTTCCACAAGCACTCCCATTATATGATTATTATTTGGAACGATCGGGCTAGTAATCTAGATAGGGTTCACTTCACCTCACCGCCAGCCCTAGCGACCAGGACTTTGATGCTGGTCATTACTTCCTCACTTCGGTCTTAGCACTTCACCATTCGCCGTACTCCCACGCATATTCCTTCTGCATGGATCTGTTTATCAGTGGTCACTTTTCATGACAACGTACTCCCACACATATTCCTTCTGCATGGATCTTTCTGTCAATGGTTACTTTTCAAGGCAACGTCGCTTTTCTTCAGGAGTTGTCCCCAACCTAAAACTATTTCTCTGCCTTTCCTCCCCCCTCTCTCTCAACAGGCAGTTCTCTCTGTCAGGCATGAAACATCACCGTCCTGATGATGATCCCATTATTCTCGTGAAAGGGATCGAAACGTCGCCGACCAATTGAAACAGATTCACACCTTTAAACCACTGCATTATATATGTGTGAATACGGTCATGGATAGCTTGTTGTGTACTTTGATTGATCCAAAGCATCCTTTTTCTTTTGCCTGAAACTCCTTGTGTTATTTTTATATGTTCTTTGTTTGATGTAACTGGATGCAGGACTGCGTTCCACTCTATTGTTGGTCGTTTGTTATTTTGTACAAAACATTTGCATTGCTTCATTAAAATGTGTGTGTCCGGCTGGACACCGTTGAATATAGTACTAATTTTGGTCTATATTTATCTCTGCATTATTCTTGTGTTTTAAGGACCATTGTTTAAAAAAATATATAGCACTCATTTGCAATGCAATAGGTCTCGCATTTGCGAGAGTTTAAGCTATTGGCTTTGTAAATGACAATGCCTTTTATTTATTTGTTTGAAAAACAACACATAAATAAAAGGCATTGTCATTTACAATGCCAATAGCTCAAACTCTCATAAACGCGAGACCTATTGCATTGCAAATGCTTGTTATACAACTATCTCAGGGACTGGTTTATCTGCCACTGTACTCACATAAAGGGGAGGGCAGTCAAGTGGCTCATGCCTAGCAGATAAATTCATGCAAAATTTACTCGGGGAGATATGACTGGCGGGGGAGCCAGTTGTGGATTTTTTTTTTTAAATGAGCTCTTTTTTTTTGTTATTAGAAAATGGCGCACACTTAATTAGAAATTTTATGGTCAGCCAATACGAATAAACAATCAGATTAATATCCTGAAATGTGAATGGTTTAAGAAACAAGAAGAGGCAAATATGTATAATTGAGTTCCTGACAGCAAGCTGTGCCCAAATAATCCTATCACAGCAAATACATCTTGCAGAGACAGAGTTAAAACTGTTATTCAAAATCAGCTCTGGGGTCAGGAGGTGGTCTACACCTCCCAGCTAGGGTGAAATAAGACAGTGGCTTTGTTAGTCAGGAAGAGTGGAAATATTCACATCATGTGCTCAGAAGTAGATAGAAGCAGCTGTGGATAATTGTTCTGCTCCAAATAGAACAATCTCAATATAACTATGTCGGCTGCTATAGCCTTAATCTAGGGTTTTGTTAATCTTTTAGACAACAACGCACCAATTTTATAGGGGAAATTTTAATATTCTGATGAAAAATAAAATAAATCGCTCAACCCTCACATAGGTATGAGCGGATTTTGCGGATTGGCAATTCGCGGATTTGCGGATTTGCGGATTGCCAAAATCCGCAAAATCCGCAAATCTGCGCGGATTTTTTTTTTTATGTTCGCACGGGTTTCTGCAAGTTCGCGAGGGTTTTGTACAATTTCGCAAATTGCGAAATTGTACAAAACGCGTGCGAACTTGCAGCAACCCGTGCGAACACAATTATATGAAGAGAAAGAAGCTCCTGGTCACAGGAACAGCACGGGGATTGCGCTCATGAAAGTCAAGGATGCAAAGGCCTCTACCCAGCATCACAGCTGATTTTCCACAGTAGATTTGGGAAGAGGCACACCTGTTGCTCATGATTGTTTTTGGGCTAATGAGTGAGTCACTGATTTTGAGCATCAACTAGTTCGAGCGGCCATGCAAAGGCCGCCCTCTACCCAGCATCACCGCTGATTTTCCACGGTAGATTTGGGAAGAGGCACACCTGTCCAGCCTCGAAGACGCTCATGATTGTTTTTGGGCTAATGAATGAGTCACTGAATTTGAGCATCAACTAGTTCGAGTGACCATGTGTGTTACTATGCAATCGCCCTGAAGGGCGCAGGGGTCCCTTGAGTGACCTGTGTAAGGCTGTACCAGTAGCTATTTTACAATGGCGCCAGCAAGCTGCCAGCGCCGTTGTAAAATAGTTACAAAGTTAGCTTGCACAGGAAGCACTTAGATAAAATAAAGCAGCACCTGCTTCGTTTTATCTAGTGGTTCCTGTGCAAGCTAACTTTGTAACTATTTACAACGGTGCTGGCAGCTTGCTGGCGCCATTGTAAAATAGTTGCATGAGTGGGGGTTCAACTTTTGAACCCGTTACGTTCGCAGATTTTTTTTGCGGATTTTGCGGGAAATCCGCAAAATTCGCGGATTGCGGATTTCCCAAAAATCCGCGAGCGTAACGGATTTCCCGCTCATGCTTACCCTCACACCGCATTGCATTATAATTCACCAAAGATGGCAGCGTGCCTAAAATATATATTGCAAGACCAAGGTTTCGTTGACATTTTGAGGGCGAGAACTGGGCTTCAGAGGGGATATTCATTTCACCTTAAAAAATATGGACATAATTCCAGGATAGTTTATAGGTTTGTGGACAGAAATATTGTAGAACAAGTGCTGGAGAAATTATATGACCTGAATTATCTTTCGATCATGCCTCCGTGATCTTAACATTCCGCAGAAAGAAAAAGCCTCTATTTTGAAGATGGCCCATGGAAAGGAGGCTTCTTATTAAAACCTCCTTAGTCCAATTTTTGAAAGATAAATGTGCATATCCTTCTTGTGAAAATCTTCGAAAGCTGAGGGTCCAGATGGCATTACGGAGGTAGTCTGCAAGAATTTAGTGAGACAAAAAACCTCAGTCTGGAAAGACCCATTGAAAGCATTCTGATTGAATGTCAAAAACCTCCGGCGCCGAGGGGAGAAACAACCATAGTGGTTATCTTAGTCTTATAAGAACCTCATGTGTGAATCTTACAGGCAAATTTTCCTTCTAAATGCTGGTTATACGACATCTGTATAGTTGGTAAAAAGGCTCTCTTGGGTTGTCCAGGAAAGGGGTTAATGAGGATCAGAAGAGATTTTTACATGAAGACTTCTTGTGGAGTTGGTTCACTATGTCATTGGGTTCATTGATCTTGCCACACATGTGAACTTGCATCTCGAAATACTGGCTGTCAAGTATCCAACTCCTTTGACTAAATATGCAGAAAATATATTTGGGTGTGACTTAAAAGGTTTCAGTTTCTCTTTTGAAGCCCTATGCCCATTATTCTATGGTTCAGTCCGGAGACAGAGTTGTTTGGCATTGGTCTAAATTAACAGAGGCAAGCCAAAGGTCATCAATTTACTGGGCTAAAGTTGACTTCCTGGGAAAGACCAACGTTTTCAAGTCTGTTTTTTTTTAAGATTGAAGGAGACTCTGTAAACCCTTGGGGAAGTCTCTGCCATTCCAGCTGAGATCTGCTGAATGAGTACGCAAATATCAACGGACTCTCTTAGTGGAAGGGTGTGAAGAATAAGGCGGAGCACAAATCTCCCACTGTAAATCATTGGGCATTTGCAGGGATACAGGGAAGGATGGTAGTGTGTTTAAAAAACACAGGAACTCTAGGGATAGCTGCATCATTTATGGCTGTCAAATCCTGGATAAATCTGGACATATTTGTCTTTCCCACACATGTGAGAGGAAGTATAGGAGTCTTAAACCTGCTAACAATCGATGCCAAAACACCTGTCTTGATAAGGTCAACAATGACCAGTGGAATTCCTGATTTGCCATTTGGCTTTAGAAAATACTGTACATGGAGGGCACCTGAGCAAGCGATTTAGACAAATCTTTAGGTATTCCAGTTTTATTGACAACTCATTTCACACAACTGGCCATGGACCTTGTCTTCCTTGCCCTGTGGCACTGTAAGGTAGACTTTGTCAGGTCCACAGAAAGCAGTGCAGTTCAATTAAAACAAAATATCACAACCCAGTAGGTAAGTCAGTGAGGTAGGGCTTATAAGGAAAGCATGCTTGTCTGTGGTGGGACCAAGAGTTATACAAACAGGATTAGAGGAGGATGTGAAACTCATGGATTTCAAATACCAACTGTGTCCATGGGCAAGCCTGAGAGAGGTAGCGAAGGTAATTCTGAGGTTTTCTGAGCCGAATGGCGTGTGTCAATATCAATAAGGCAAGTGGTTGGTTTTCTGTTTATCATATAATCAACGTAAGGACCTTCCTGATCTATATGGAGCTGTGTGTAAATGTATGTATACTTGTAAAGCGCACTATCACATGACGGGCATCTTGGCGCTGTATACCGCTGTGGAACCCGTCCTGGATTTCCCTGTGAGATGCTCCCTACTGGGCACCCCCAAGGTGAAACCAGACATCCCAGCGCTTTAGGGCCGCTTTCAGGGTACAGTCTGCATCTCTTGGTCTGTCCTTGAATTCAATGTCCCCAATGCCCTCTAACATGGCACTCCAGCTCCTGTGGGTTCTCCCCTGACTCTCCCATTTCCCCTCCCCACTCGCCTTCCACTCTGCACTTCATCTCTTGGAGGAGCTTCCTTTTCACCCGCCCCTTCACATTCAGTTGCATATTCTGTTATTTTAAGTACATCAATTTAAATTCTGCAGGCTCTATATTACTTACCTATGATTTCACACCGTGATATTTGCTACTTTTACAGTTTGTATTCAATAAAAAATAGTTATTAGTTGGTTTCTCACATTTGCTGTCAATCTCTTCAGAAAAGCAGCAACTGCAAATTCATTAACCATCTACGTCAGATAGGCAATTCCAAATACCTTTGAAATGCATATTTGAGCCTATCTAGATCAGTCTTTCCCAACCTGTAGGTCGCAAACTGATTTTGGGTGGGTCACGAAAATCGAACAATAAATAAACATGCCTCTAAATTCGTATTTATCTTGTCACATTTGCTGCGCTTCTAAGACACGGGTCAATTGTTAGGCTGTCTTCTGACAAATTGAAACGTATGTTTTTTTACATGGGGATTGGGGTATACAATCTCTTCTCACTATGCAGTCAGAGAATGAAAAGTAAAGTGACTAATGTAGCAATCTTGCTGAAGAGTGTGAAAGAAAAATACTGTAGGATGCTACTCCTTCGTAACACAACAAAATGTAAATACCTCTAAATGAACTGTCCACGTTCAGCAGTTATGAAAGCAAAAATGAAGCACGTTGTTTTTCTAATTCTAAAGTGTGATGAAAACAAAACTTTTTAATAGGATCAAAACAAATCAAGACATTTTCATTGGTGATGCACAAATGTTAAGTATTCACTGGATCTCAATTTCCACACATTATCATTTGTGGGGAATAAACTTTTGTCAGTAAAGCTGTATGTCTGTGCATAATTTGTGACCATCTTAATGGAAACTGTGCTCTATGTACAGAAAATGCACGGCCACACAACGCTTTAGTTAGATTACAAAATCGCCTGCTTCATGTCCATTAAAGCTAGGTGGGTCACATGTTTTTAGTTCTAAAAAGAAGCAATGATTGACATAGTCTGCTGATGATCCACCTATATTTCACTTACAGTTCTAAATCTTAGTCCAATATGAACGAAAACCCTCCACCCATGCCAAGCGGGTTTTAGGGCACACCACTCTACCGAATCAGCCCTACTTTCTACCACCGAAACCATTCGAGCTGCATTGGATCAGGGCAAGACTGATCCTTTTAGATCTCTCTGCAGCATTCGACACGGTATCCCATGCTATCCTTTTACACCGCCTAGCAAATGCAGGCATAGCAGGAACCGTGCTCGAAGGGTTCAGAAGTTTTCTGGCACACAGGCGCCAGGTTATTATGCTGGGTCAATTCCGCTCTGAGGAGAGAATGCTGACTACAGGGGTTCCGCATGGCTCTAGTTTGAGCCCCACATTATTCAACCTTTATATGGTTCCCCTGATCAAAGTTATCTCCTCGTTTGGCATTGACTCAATTGCATACGCCGGCGATACCCAGTTAGTTCTAACACTGGATGAAAATGTTCCGAATGCTGAAATCACTCTGAAAGAATGCCTCTCAGCAGTATTTGCTTGGATGACCAGCAATCATCTAAAATGTAATTCTGCCAAAACAGAAATAATACCTTTCGGCCCCAATAATTGTTTTTCTCCTCAGTCCTGCTGGCCCAAGGAGGCAGAAGCTCCACCCAATACTGTCAATGCAGTGAGAAATCTGGGAGTTAAATTTGACAACACTTTGTCTTTTAACCACCAAACCAGAGAAGTAGCCAGAAATTGTTTCAATATCATCAGAGGTCTGAGAAAATTTTTTAAGCTGCTCCCTCTAAGTGCCAGACGGACTGTTGCAGTGGCACTGATTACATCCAGATTGGACTACTGCAACAGTCTGTATGCAGGGCTAAATAGATCTGCCCTGCATAGACTTCAGATGGTACAGCATGCCGCAGCGAGGCTAGTTCTAGGCTGGGCAAGAACATCCTCACCTCTGCTGTGCTAGACGCACTGCACTGGCTCCCAATACAAAAGCGTATTTTGTTCAAAGTCCTGATAATCTCCTTCAAAGCTTTTCACCACCAAGGCCCAGCTTATCTACAAAAATATTTTAAACAATACCATCCTGCACGTGAACTGAGATCATCCTCATCAAATCTGCTTGCCGTCCCCAAGTTCAGGCTGATGACGAAGGGTGGTAAATCCCGATCTGTGATTGGAACGAAAGCATGGAATAAACTACCCCAATGCCTCTGTGCAGCCAATACAGAACTAAGCTTCAGGAAACAACTCGAAACATGGATCTACTCACTGCCGGACACAATATGTAAAACCCTAATATGATCCTCCTCCAGCCTCTCGAACGGTCTAGACACGGTCATCTTCTAGACACAGATAGTCTCAGCGCCAAGATACTCCTCGGAGTGGTAGCGCGCTATACAAGAACCCAATCACATCACATCACATCACATATGTTGTCAGTGGGCACACATTTGCAACCGCATTCAACACAGGATTCTTTTCCGCTCACAGAGTCCTGTTATTCCTACTTCCTGTCTCTGTCAACCTCCCTTCTCAATAAGTCAATATCTTACTTGGCACCACCAGATGCAACTATTGGTTGGCATCCGCCCAGTTTAGATTTTGGGGCAGATTTACAAGCCCCTTGCGCCTCTTTTACGCCACCGTTGCGTCACTTTTGTGACGCAGCGGCGGCGGAAAAGATGCGCCATGCTGCAGGGGTATTTACAACATGACACATCTGGGAGATGCGTCAGGTTGTAAAGCCCTGCGCCAGAAGGAGGCGTTCTGCGCAGGGGGGGGGGGGGGTATTCCAGCGCAGAAACGCCTCCTAAAAGTGGCTGAGTGAAATTTACAAGATTTCACTCAGTCACTTCTGGGCCATGCTGCGTGGAAACCCTGAGCCTGCTTGAAGCAGGCGTAAGGATTGACGCAGCATTGGAGGAATAGGCCCCCCAGAGCATTGCTGGAGCTGTGTTGCGCTTGCGACCCAACTCCAGCAATGCGCCGCTTTTATGGCACAGATGCGTGTTGCATCTGTGCCGTTTTTGCCCCATGGTGTGCCAAATTATAAATGCGGCGGAGGCATGGCGCACAATAACTGGCGCATCCCTGCTGATATGCAGGGATGCGCCAGTTATTGTAAATCTGCCCATATGAATGTTGGGAAACTGTTTCTTAATGCTCAATAAATCAGAAGGGGTCCAGGGGATGTGATCAGCAACTCTGCCCCTGAGGCCAGGGTCGTCTTATAGAGGAAGGAGAGTGTCTGGGGCTGGAGAAGAGGGATCATGATCATTTGAGGGGCGGCCACTGCTATCTCTCTCTCTGACACATGCTCCTAGCCAGTCATTCAGCAGTTCAGTTTAAACTGTCTTGGGTAAAGTGAGGCTCCATACACCCCAGATGTCTGTATTCTCGATCTAGTCTGCTCCCCAGTACTGGAATCTGGATCTTGTCTAGTTATTTGCAGTGGTTCCTTTACTGCTCTACTGTAGGGTATTCACACAGTAGCACTCGCTTGTATGTTACCGTCTCGTGCTTCATAAGTTTCTGGTCCTGCGGGCACTGCCTCGTTTCCAGGTGCATCCGTTGACACTCCCCTAGCGTCATCAGCCGGCTTTGGGAAAGCTTAAAACATCCAGAAAATCCTACTCCCTGCTCTTCTTTTGTTGATTCATTGATCTGTGGAAATAGAGTGGGGGAGGCTCATACACAGTTTCAGAAATCTGCATATGCCTTTACCATATTAGTGGTACATAGTATGGGCAAGAGCCCCCTTCGTTTGGTGTTCATTACACTTAGACTTTTCAGCCCCCATAGCGTTGCCTTCATTCATACACAAAACACCCCACCTAAGGTCGCCTTCATTCATACACAGAACACAAGAAGGTTTGTGCCAGCCTTGTGCCACAGCTCATCTCCTGGTTAAGGAAACGGAAACTAGGGTAAGGGGCCTTCAGGTATTTCTCTAATTGATCTTGTGGAGGGAGGAAGCAAAGGTATCATGAACTTCCACTCAAAGGTCCCCTTTCAGCTTTTTGTTCTATTATGAGCCCAGACGGCTAACAACGCAGCCAGTGCGGCTGGACCAGGAAACCGCTTTCACACATGCACTTATCCTTCAAGGGTCTGTGCTTCAGGTCCTGGCTCTCCTGCCTATCTGCCATATCTCCACTATTCTATAGAGACAGCTTGCTCTATGATTTGGATTACACCAACACCAACTCTGCTATAGGACTGATCCCCTTATTTCTTACCCAATCAGTCTATTGTCCTGACGCCCCCTACCCAGATGATCCTTTGGTGCACCCCTTTAACACACCACAAATCACTACAGGCAAAGAGCAAAGCAACCAATAATAAACAGTCAGACTTCAACCACCAGGTCCAGCACTGGACTGGCCTCCACCCCAGGCCTCCTGGAGATACCTCTTGCTTTATTGGGCACCTGGGGTCGCCATGTAGAGTCCGGTCCAGGACTTGTACCTCGTGGTCTCTGAGTAAAGGTGTTTCCTAAGACAAAATGCACCACGTTGTGGGAAAGGAAGCTTTTGCTTGGCAAAGCCAAACAGACGTCTAACATCTAGTTAATGCACAAGCATATCTAGCAGCGAAATAATCTACTCGTATTCTAAGGCAAGTCGCAAAGTCAACGGGCCAACGTTTCGCCGTCTGATCAGTTGGATCATATAATACTAAATCCAGCACATTTTTACTTTACTTTTATTCATTTCCTTCATGGCAGTAAGCACAAAGGATACCTGATTAAATTGAAACCCAGGATAGGTGCTAAGAAGCATATGTCTAGCTCTTCTTGCGGGAAGAATGTGGGAAGACCTTGAGAAGAAGATACATTATTAAAACACTTTACTATGCCAACTTTAAATAGAGGCTATGGTTACTTTACCAGTCACAATAAATAACCAATGTCTAACAGTGAAAAACAAAAAGGCTACACGTTTACAATGTGTGTTACTGTGCAATAATGCAAAGGCCTTGGCAGTACTCTAACGGGTATAAACACGTTGTAATACAAGCAGATATAAAATACGTTGTCATCAAGAATGTCAGAGATAGATTTGGGTACATTTTGTTAGCATTTAAAATCCTCCATATTATCAGTGTTTTCACATAAAACAGGTAAGAAATCAGTTCCATTTATCTTTGGCACATTTGGATAAACACCTCCATACAGCACATGTTCAACTTTCAAGTTTAATTGTTTTTGCACAGCTAATAAAAGCCATTACAAAATTGATAAGACCTTATTAAAAAAACAGATTAGTTGCAAATACAAAACATATCATAAAACATGATTAAAAAAAACTATTTCAAAGCTACTGTTATAGTCAGAACCCATTTTAAAACGTGTTTACATTTGAAAACAATTATAAAATCGATAAAAAAACTACCAATGACTTTTAAATGCATAAATAGTTATACATATTTGATAAGGAGAATTCCAGTGGATCCATAATTCATGTGTTTATGGGAAAGAGTATACATCATAATTATTAAAGTGCATACAGTCAAACTTCTAGTATCAAAGCACATATGCACAAAGGGATAGGAGGTGTCCATCATACTGAGAGTGGAGAAGTGTGGCTCAATGGTTAGAGCGGGCAGACCTCGATGCAGAGCTCTGGCCAGGGACCAGGGTTCAATTCCTGCCCCGGCGGGTCTCGGGCTCAGCCTCAGGGCCTGTTCTGATCATGGGTCCCACGCTGCAACTCTGGGCAATAGCTTGCTTAGTCTCCACAACGGCCCCCACAACGCGAGGGATGCCTGATCTGCACCATGGAGGTGCCCAGGAGTGGACACTTCACAGGGAAAGCCAGGAAGGGTTCCCTTGCGGTATTCGTACAAGCGCAGGGAAACCCACAGCGGGTAGCTGTGCGCTATACAAGTACAAAAACATTTACATTTACATACTTCACAAGTGTCTGGCAGTTTAGCAGCTCTTAGCAACTTTTCTGTTTTAAGAATTTCATCAAATTACAAATGGCTTTCGGGTAAGCGTCATTAAGTACGAAATCTACTGCCTCTTAAATTGTGCGAGAATCTTGTAAAATCCACAACTGGCTGGGAAATTTCCTGCAGTAGTTAATTAAAGCCGGACAATGACATAGGCTCACTTGAGATTGAGCACACAGACAACATATAGTTGATACTGGACCTTTCAACCAAGGGGGTGAAGGTCGAGGGATAAAAAATGTCCCATCCTGATAAGACAAAATTTAATTTTAAAGTACGCACCGAAAGAATCTATGAAGTATTTTTGAATACCTTTTTCCGAGCCATAAGGATCCGACGATCTTGTAGAAATTATGCCTTTTGTGTTAATCGGTTTAGCTCTTTTTTAAAAATACTGATGTGGAAGATTCAGATTCCATAATCTTGCCTTTGATTTAGCTTTCAAGCCTTCATAAAGAGAAGTCGTCCAAGAATTGTGCGCTGGTATAATGTTATTTGATAATAGTTCTTCCAAAATAAACTTTTCAGCATTCCTTCTTTGGCAGCACGTATATCATGTAAATATTTAATGGTGCAGGCATTTTGAGCTAAAACTTGGTCACACAATGCAAATTCTAATCTTATTTGAGCAGCGGCAGAATGATTTGGGAGTTTAAATACGGGTCTAAAAACTTGGCTCTGGGTTTTGGTAAAAAAGGAGCCAAGTTTCCCGGGAAAGGCATCCAAACCATATGCTAACCTAGGAATTAGCTTAGCTTTGACTACTTTCAGCAGAGGTTCTAAGGATGGTTGTTTAGAGTATATCAGAATGGATTGGAATGCAAATAGTAGAGATGCACGCTTTCATTTAAGAGAGTTTTCTTGAGTTACATGCCCACCCTTATCATCTAACCAACAACCGAGGTACTTGTATCTAGGAGCGGTAGACAGACGGTGATTGTAGACAGCACAGTTCAATTTACAAATGAAATTGCCTTCCTAAGAAGTTATCAAGATCAGGTGGGCTCAACAGAAAGGCATGTCCATCAGTGGTGAGACCCGGGATAATGGACATCGGATCGGTGATGAATTGCGAGACTCCAGTGTTAGAAATGCCAGTCATATGAATGGACAAGCCAAGAGTGATAAAGAAAAAAACAGAGTTTACAAGATTGATCTGCTGACACTTGAATCAATAAGGCATGAAACAAGTCTCATCATTTTTGCACATTTTACATCTGGGGCACTTTTGTCTTCTGGGATCAGAGTATTTTCAGAGAAGTCAGCACCTTTCAAGCTGTTCTTAATGATGGGACATTGGCTCGGAGAAGGTTGGAGAAATTCACGTTCATCAGCTTGGAAGGTGCACCGGAATTTATATTGTGGTGATCCGTCTTCCAGTGACTGAATTGACCTCAGCTGAAGCATGAACGTCCCTGATGGGCGGCATCTCCACAACCCCATCTTCGGTTCAGTTCTGTTCTTCCTTCACTTTGTTCCCCCTTCCAGCATCGGCCCCTCCATTAGGGCGGAGGAGTGCTGCCCCCCTGCCACCAGCCGCAAATAAAACAATAATAAAACGGGTTTCTTATGTTGTTATTTTTAATCCCCCTGGATCCACCCCCAAAACTCTGATGAGTCTTGGGGATGGGTCCAGGGGGGTGACACAATGATGGGGGAGTGCTAGTGCACCCATGTCCCTTCACTGCGCATAAGGTTTGGCCAGCCGTTGAAGCCGGCCAAACACCTCATGCGCAGTGAAGCAGGCACAGGGTTCCAGTCTGCCTGGGAGCTCTAAGTTGCAGCGCTAATGCCAATCCTGATGCTGCTTCCCTGCAGCGTCATGATTGGCCACAGTGCAGTCTGGGAGCCTGTCCCAGAAGCAGGAATTGTGGGATGGAGCGCACGGCGGAGGCGGCGGCGATCAGGTAAGTTTATTTATTTTTTATTTTGTCCTCCCACCACTTTGGCAGGGGACAGGTGGCGACTGCTCTCTTCCCATTCATCCTGCCCTTCCCTTTCACAAGATGTCGGAACTATTGCCATTGCAATGATATTAGGCTTGATTTGCTCAGCTCCTTTTTCCCTTCTTTCAGCACCAAGCATGGATTAGCAAAGGCAGCCAATTCAGTCACCCCTTTGTTGACAACTCCATGTAAAGGGTACAAAGCTGCTCCTGATTTTTAAGTATCCGATCCTGAACAAAATAAACGTCCACAGATTCCTGAGTTGTTTCAGCGGGTTGGAAAATATCAGAATATCTCCTGAAAACATACATTCATTAATCTGAATAATAAGCAAGGGCTTCTAACTTGTGTTTACAGTTGGAAATGTTGGTCCAGTGAGTTTTGACTGGGCATACATCCATTACAGCATTCACATCATCATCATCAATAAAACTTATTTCGGTTTTTGTTCAAAACCATAAAAGTGCAAATACAATAAACAGATGATTCATAATTCTTTTTTTTTTTAAAACACATATTATAGCAGGATACATTGGGGCAAAGGTATGATTTCATCATTTCATAACAACCAAGAAATAAAAAAAATTCATTCAGTAAAGCCCATTACAAATCCAATCATTTTCTGTATTTAACAGTTAATTTTAAAAATTCAGTAACCTGGAAATACTATCATTGTGCAAGAGTGGTAATACATCAGGGCAGGTCTGATCTGAGTAAATTTAAGATTTCTTAAAAGTGTCACCACGGGGGTATTCATAGAAACTACATAAAAATATAAAATGCAGCATATCCTGCGGAGACTTTCCGTCGCAGCCGCAGGGAACTGCAACTTTACTAAAATTAGCAGTTCTTGTCCTAATAAGCAAGTGATGAAAAAGATTCAACCTGAATCTAGTCACTAAACATTTTTCATGAGAGGTCAGAGAGCCCATTAGATTCGGCTCAGTAAATGCACATGTTTTCAGCATAACCTATTTTCTGACACTCGACTTCTGGAGCTCTATGGCTTCCCTCTGGGTCTTCCTATCCATGAGGAAGGCCAGTTTCGTTGCCTCCAGATCCCCCTTAACAATGCTACTAGGGTTTTCAAACAATTCGGGACGCCTCAATCTAAAAAAACTAGACTTCAAATATTTTATCCATGGGATGGCCAGTGCCTTATCCTGAGACAAACAATCCTTCACAATTAAGTGTGTCAGTGGAATATCAGGATTCAGCCAGAGTTTTATCCAACAGCTCAGCATTCAACAAGCCTTTGTTTGCCCCTGCAAGTGCGACAGCATCTTCAGGGGCATGCTGTGGTTTTTCGTTCAATTGGTCGCTTAACTTACTTGGTACCACTAATTGTAATGGTTGATTCGCATCAGCCAATTGGTATTGGGATTGTAACACTCAAAACAATCTGAAGCTCTTCATCAAACTATATAGGGTTTTCAGGTATATTAGGTAATTGTATCTTAACATTGACAAGGTCTGCTGGGCACCCTGGGGCATGAATAGTATCCCACGTCCGGTTCTTGTAAAGAAAGAAGGCCATACTGGGGATTGTTGCTATGACATCTCTAGTCAAGAGGTTAAGTTGATAATTTCAAAGATTTCTTTCACGCTCTTTTGCTCAACTGCTAGCCATGCATCTTGGACTACTTCAGGTTAAGTCAGGCTACGGCTCTGCAGGATCAATGCCTAGCAAAGGTCTGACGAGGCGTGAAGTGTGTGTGAGCTTTCGAAGTTGTATCAGTTGTTGTGGAGTCAGCCTCTTGTCGCACATGCTGTGCACCATTCTCTTGTGCTTTGCTATCAGTCTCTTACTTCATGCCATCCGCCACATCCACATCTGCATTGCCTGTATCCCTTCCACTGACTGATACGCTATCGCTGCCCATTTTACAGGCGCCTCAGCAGGGACATCTCTAGTATCTCCGGCCGGCATTGGGAAAATTCAAACATTTAGTAAATTCTCCTCCTTTTCTTCTGTTTGCTCTGTCTTCTCAGGTGTGATTTGGTGAAGCAAATATGAAAAAAGAGGGACAGTAAGGTCCTAACATTGCACCATTAACAGGGCAACTTGGAATTTGAGTCTATCACGGGTCTCTTTCAACCCCAGTAGCTGACACTCATGGTAGAGTTTATTAGCTTACTTGTACCAGTTTAGGATGACTTCTCATTTTTCTCAATGGACTTTACTATTGGGTTCTCTAAGCCTCAATCTTAGATTATTTAAGCCCTCTAAACACACCGCTTCCAACGGGCGTCCCAGGACTAAAACTGAGATATAATTGGTAGATGTGGGCCTTCAAAATGTTACAAGAATGAAAACATTCTAGAGCTGAGCAAGCACTTTGAGAATTCACACTTACTACTGCCAAGCATGAGTGAGACTTCATACCTTAGAAGCAACACAGCTAGCTCAGTGCTACAGTTAACAAGTACAAAAAGTTTACAGAGATAGCTGTTTGTTTCCTCCATTTTACTCCAAAGCCAGGGGGTTGATTTCTTTCAACTGAATCATAATGTTACTAACATTGTAGATAATTACCTTAAACAAATTAATTAAAAATATATACATAATATGTCATTATATATTTATGTTTACATAGAGAAAAGCCAGTCGAAAGGCAGCAGAATGTTGTACAAGGTCGAAGGTAAGAGTCCAGTCAACAAATGATTGGAGAGGTAGCTGGTTTCTGGGTGCTTAAGTGTACTGTAATTGCAGTGTAATGTAGTGTTCTTGCGAAAGGTGCACCTTCTATACTTTACTAAGCTGGATCCGGGTTGGGGTAGTACTGTTGGACACAGGAATATTGTTCCAGATCCTCTGAAGGATAAGGCCTGTTGCCTTGATTTTCTATTTTTACACTTGTCTCCACTCTGAAGGTGCCTTGGCAGCAATTACGCCAAAAGTCACCAGAAATGGTGAGTCATTCTATCAGAGAAAGGCGTGGTGGTGATGGTGGCTTTGTGAATGATGCAGCTGATTTTTCAGAAAATTGAAAATTACAGGGCAACATGTGGCGCACAAGGGGACTCCGCAGGTGATAGGTCTATTATGTGCGTTTGAGAAGGGGACTAAAAGCTTCGGGCCTACATAAATCAACAACAACAAAGAGAAAAGATGGGTCAACCCAAGAGCTTTTTCACATGGAGTTGTTAAAGACGTGTTGAATAGGAGGCCTCTCGGTGTGTAACCATAATGCGTTGAAGTAATTATTGGTGACTAGTGTCTCTAAAATGCAAAAAGTGCTGGGTTTGAATTTTCCTCAAACTGTTTTGATATTCAGTTTTGCAGGGGATTGGTAAATAATGTATAGATGGTATGCCCATGCGTGATGAAATAATTTATTGTTGGAGACATAATTAAAGTTTTGAACAGCGGGGAGAGATAATGAATAATTGTACTCCCACAGGGACTTTGAGTCAGAGCTTTTATGAAAGCTCTGCACGATCTTTATGAAAGTGTTGGCTACCAAATAGTGACAAACAAGAACAAACGCTGACATATAAACTTAGCAATGACTAGTCATGATAGGAAAGGAGGTTGCTAAGGAACTGATCATAAGAATGAAGAATGGTACCATTGGGTTGGGTAACAATAAAACATCTGGTATATGTTACCTCGTAACACCTGGGTGAAAATGAGCCCCAAAATATAAATTCAATATTTGGTAAAAAGCATATTATTGGTATTAAAACCAATTACTGCTGAGGCAAATGGTGGCTAATCCCTCTTTTGGCTATTTGGGTCAGTTTATGCTTTGGCCTCCATAACTTTTTTCCACACAAGGTATCCACACCAACTGTGCATACTTTTTTTTCCCAACATCATGGGGATAATAACGCTACCTAGGGTTTGAGGATTCCCTTGGAGAGGACTGAGACAATAGGCAAAATATAGATACACTTTGAGTTTTTTTTAGACAAATAGGAAATAAGTTCTGTGGATAAAAATGCCTGTATGTGTTTCTCCCAAAAATGACAACAAAAGGTTTGCAGTGCTAAAGTCACCATCTTTTTAGCCTACAAGGCCATGCATAGCTGAATCAAAAAAGCACATTTTCATAATCAGTTTTGGCATTTTTCAGACGGGTAGCCCATTTTTTCTATTTTTTGTGCTTAGATCCTAAATCCAGTTTATGCTGAAAACCAATGTGAAACTCATGGATGACCCAGGGAGGTTATAGATTTTTTAGAGTAAAGTAAGCAAAAAGCTGAATTCAGCTAGGAGTCATATGTGTAGATCCCTCAAGGTTTTCCCAAAGAAACTAACAGTTGTAATAAAAAAAATATTAAAGATGCGTGGGAAAAAAACAGCCATTTATGACAACTTTTTCATCTGTAATTTTTTGTCACAGTGGTTGAATTATAAAAACAATGCGTTTATGTCCACCTGTCGCTTCTGGCTGTGCGGGTATATAGGGTATGTAGGTTGTCCAAGATCCCGAGGTATCCAGAGCCAATAACTGAGCTACAACTTACAATCGTTTTTAGGTCTCCCCTAACATTAGCAGCGCGCATGCAGTGCTCTCGCCATGCGAGGGCTTCTTGGAATCAATGCGGTTCCAGAAGTCGTGTCTCTGCTCCACCTGCATTCTTGATTGGTGCACGTCATTTAGCGTCACGGATTATGCAGAACGTCATGTGATAATTGTACCGGAGGTTCTTTAGTCCCTCCTGGTTGCTATTCTGTCCTCTTTTGGCCACGCCCACTAGGATTGGATCTTTTACTTGCGGCGGGAGACAGTGACTCTTAATTAGCCGCTAAGCACTTTTTTCTTGTATTACCACGTTTATTGTCAAGAATGCCTGACACGCCTTTCATTCCTCTAGTGCGGCTTGTTTAGCATTACTGTGATGTACTGTCATGTGGGTTGTGCGTTTACTATTGTGTGGCGTTTAACTAATAATAAGCGTTATAAGTTTATCGTGGCTTGGGGCTTGTGCTGATACGTACGCACTAAAGAAGCAGCGTGCCCGAAATGTTGTATTTTTTTTTCCAGGAATGAAAACAGTGGTCGGTGACCAACAATTAAGAAACTCAACATTTCTGTTGCATAGAAAATTTATACAACACCTCTAAGAGATATTACTGCATATACAAAATAACTATTTATGCATATACACTAGTTAATAGACCACACAAGAAACAAGCGCCAAATTCTGTAATCAATTACAAGATATTTATTTTAGAGCAAATCAAAAATATTTTAGTAATGACCATAGGTTTCGCGCAAAAGGAAAGGTGAAAGGATGAGAGGATAGTGGTGTTGGGTAGTGAAAGTGTGAATCAAAGAATAAAAGGAGTTACTTTGATATTTTACAAATACTGATAACAAAGACCAGTAAACGTAAACCTGTCTATATACGATTTACAAGTATTCTGTAAATTTTAATGTGCATTCAAGGCAGTTTCCAATGGTAGGACACAATGAAGGTACAGGTCTTGATCAATGGGAGTGCGTCGACGTTTCGACTCGACTGTGCAATGAGGGATTCAAACCTTTGCTGCGAGTCTTCATCAGGACTGTGTGTTTGCAACCTAAACCTGGAGCCAGGCCTGGCTACACTGGTAGGGATTCATATATGTTCCAACTGGCTCAAGATCGCCAAGGTACGACTGTTCTGATGTGCTAGTTTACATCACCAGATGTATATTCTTCAACGGTCAGAAAAAATGTCCCCTTTCCTTAGTGCACGCTGCCGTCTCCCGTTTAATACTGTCCAAACACACATACACACATCGCTATGGCAACAGACGAAGAAGGGTATTTTTTTTTTCCATTCGCTTTGCAAATGCTTAAGCCGCATCCATTTTTTTTTGTAAGTGATGCGATGTCGTGATTTAACTTTAAATATATATTTTTTAAGGCAACAGACCACTGCAGACCTGGCTTGTGACATCAGCATGTGGCGTCTTACGTCACACGGTCCTTTCCTGTTATTTACAGCTCGGGCTGGCTGCCAGTTGTTTCCATGTTCGGCTCAATGCGTGAGCTATAGGTGTCATCAACAGCAGCAAGTGTTGATCCTCCGCATTGAGCCATGGCTACTGATGAGCTGGCTTCCAAGCTGAACAGGAGGCTGAAGGTGGAGGAAGGCAGCGGAGAGCCTCCGGGACTCGGGAATGGCGGAGAACCAGAGTCGGAGCGGCAGAACTGGGAGCCCGCGGCAAGCACTGGGCCAGAGCGCAGATCTAAGTTGCAGCGGCGGAACGACCTGAACGAGGGGTTAGGCGAGCAGCAGCAGCCAAGTTTACGGGTCAACAACCCATAGAGTTTAAGGAGTTCAGCAGGAAGCAGATCATGAGCATGGAAAGCATGTTCAAACAGTGAGTCACTGCGCCAGTCTGCCTCGCGCTGCTTAAAAACAGTACTCCAGGCTGCACCCCGGCTGGTCCACAACAACCGTAAACGGAGTAAAGCCGCCACTCTACCTTGTGGACAGCCCGCACATGTTTAGCCCCTGTATATTTCTAATGCGTGCCCTGTGTCTCCTACAGATATGCAATGCTTGCATACAACACTCCAGGCTGCAAGGCTCTTGACCCAGAACCACCATAAACTGAGTGGAACTGCTGCATGGCACCTTGTGCACCATCCGCCCATCTGCAGACCGCCAACGTGTACATCCATTCACACCTACATTCATGCAGAACATGTAATAATCTCCCTGCTGCACCCTGGGCGCCAACCTCTGCTGAACGAAATCGAGCACATCACGTTGATACAGTAAGCGATGGCACTGCAGCGCCATACACCCTTGGCAGATCTAGATAACGCCCTGAGGTTTGACAACATGAATACACATGCAGCTGTATTTCCACACATCCAAGGTCTGTCACCCAGCCCAGACATGTATTGATGACAGGCTATCAGGCACACAGAGCAGTAAGTGCAGAGAAATGTCCAGTTTCTAAAAGTGGCATTTCTAAAATAGTAATGTTAAATCCAGCTTCACCAGTAAGGAGGATTTACAATTACCAATCCAAAGATATGAAAGATGAAAAAGCCACTTTTCTCTGATCAATAATTACAGCTTAAAAGTGTATTGAGGAAGTCTCAATGCTGACCTAAGTGAGAAGTAGGCCTCACAGTAGGGAAAAACTAATTTGGGTGTTAGTCACTACCAGTGCATGTAGAGTTTAAACATAAATACCCTCCCTTGTACTTACATGCCAGCCTGCTCCTAGGGTTACTTATAGCCTACCTTAAGAGTGACTTATATGTAATAAAAGGGGAGTTTAAGACTTGGCAAGTAGTTGTAAATGCCAAGTCGAAGTGGCAGAAAACTGCACACACAGGCACTGCAGTGGCAGACCTTTTCACAGGTTTGAAAAGCTACTTACGTAGGTGGCACAATCATTGCTGAATGCCCACTAATATCCTTTGAAGTACAGGCCCTGGGATTATGGTATACCACTTTACAAGGGACTTAACAGCACAACAAATATGCCAATCAGGTATACACCAATGTCATCATGTTTAGGGGAGAAGCACATGTACTTTAGGTGTGGTTAGAAGTGGTAAAGTGCTCAGTCATAAGGCCAACAAAAAGAATCCGCAACAACAGGAGGTAAAAGACAAAACGTCTGGGGAACAACCACCCTAAGGATGACCGGTCTAACACAGTTATACTATTCTGAAGCCTTATTCTGTGATTTGTTTCTGTATCATCGCCACTTTAATACACACCATAATGACATGTAGAAATGTACTTTAAGGTCATTGGTGTTTGTTAGTCTGCATCAAAGTTGGTAACACTGACAAAAATCAAAAAAGAAATTGATGGTGCACATAACCAGAGGAGAACTTCTTGACAGACATCTCTATATTAAGGTTTTCAAACTTATAAAGAGGATTATTAACATTGTGATTTGATTTTATCTGATGTAATGTGAAGTGATTGTGGCATCTGTGATTAAAGGGACTAGAGTTTAAAAAGAAGCATTTTTTACAGTTCTATAATCTGCAGGAAGCTGTCCTGTTTCTTGGCCCTCAAGAAATCTTGGTATTGGAGTATGCTCAACGACTTACCCGCAGGTCAATTCTTATTATATAACTCAATTACGAGATCACTTTCCACGATGTGGAACGACATCACTGCCGAACTGGAGACACACCTCCTAATGCAATACTTACATGTTATGGGCAATGGGTCATACATTGTACACTGGCTGTTTGAGGCGCTACTTATCCATACAACAAAACCCATGACGGCCCTCCGATCACCATGGGAAACAGACAGGGGACAACAATGGGCAGAAAAAGAATGGGACACGTTGCTAGCGAACCCCAACTCATGTTCAGAGGAACTCTAAATTTAAGTTAATTCAGACATAATAAAACGCAGAGGGCATATCTATTACCCGGACAAAATAAATCAATACTTTCACACCAATACCGCTGAGTGCCCACGCTGTCTACAAACAGACGCGGACCTCGTACACATGCTATTGTTTTGTGCTTCCCTGCAAAGCTATTGTCAAGAAGTCATCACGGCGCTTGCAACATGCACCGATAGGACTATCATGCGCACATGCGATGTCTGCATATTAGGTCTATATCCTAGAACAAAGACAAACAGGGTCACGACGAAATTTATTGACTTAGGCTTGTCAGTCACAAAACTGTTCATAACTAAAAGAAGGAAACACACTGATCCTCCTGTAATTAATAGTTGAAAACATCACTTCTGGTGTGGGCGCAAGCCAAAAGCACATCACTACACAGAGAGGAAATAGCTGGGCTACGAAAATACCCTACTGCACAATAGTGGTATACCATACTTTTGGATTTAGCACACATGGATAGGGAGAGGGAGAATGGATCTTCGCAAGCAGCTGATGTACGAGAGGACGTTGTGGGTTCGCAGCTCTATAGTGATGTCGGCCTGAGTTGAGGATGGGGATTGACACAGGGAAATGGGCCACAATAACAATATGCAAGAGATACTGGAGGAGTGGCATGGTTATCTATCCGGACAGACCCATTTGGTCAATAGAAGTTGATAAGAGTGGTAAAGATGTACTGTGGACGAAATATGCACAATACATGTACACTGACCTTGTTAGTTTGTTTATTACAAATATATATCATATTTTGCCTCATCCTATTGACCTGACTCCATGCTTAGGCACAGACTCTTATGTGCAAAATTGGTTGGACAAACAGTATAGATATTCGACTCCATAAGATATGCTTTGGCAGCGGGAATGACATTTTATGCCACGCGCAATGTAACCACTTTATAACTATGTTCACTGTTATTCTGCAATTCTGTAAAAATTGAAAAATGCAAATAAAGATATTTTTTTTAAATTAAATTGGAGTATGCTCAAACAATGACACATGACTAGATGTCAGGTAACGTTGTTAAGTGGAATGACAGGTATCCTGATCTACAAGGACTTTTATGTGATTATTCTTCAAATGACTGTGCCAAGTGTAGATGAATAGTAAAGTTTTAGGACTGCATCCCTTTGTTTAACTCTTGGCCCTGTTTAACATGTCTTATCTGTGTTTCCTGTTTCCCTACAGACTGCTCTGAACATGCTTACAAAGTGCCAGGCATTGGGGTACAAACCAGATGGCATCCTGTGCACCGCCATCCATCCCGGCTGGGTCCAGACTGACCTTGGAGGACCAAATGTAAGTCAAATATGCATTCCTGCGGCTTGTGTAGTGATAAGGTAGGTGTCTGCCAAACGAAACAGGCAGATTCCTTCCAAAGTCTTACAACCAGCGTTTCATATTTTAAAAGCTAGTGTGTACTACCCATTGTAGAGTCACCATTATCACCACAGGTTGTCTGCCCTATGGAGCCATTACATTTTTTTAAAACTACATTCAGGATCTGAACCTCTCTGGTGGACAGGGCCTTGTGTAGACCAATCTCCCTCAGGAAGAACCGGACATAATTCTGTCGAAGGAGTCCACGCTGTTCTTGAGAACTCTTTATCTGCCAGTATGCAAAGGAGCAATCAAGGCTGTGAAGCGGCCATTTGTCAACATGTCTGCGCAATAAAAAGACCATAGAAAAGCAAGAGTTGAAAAACAAATACACCAGAAACAATAACTATCTTCAGCACCCCTGACAAAATGTGCTTGTGGGTAAATCACCCTCAGGTGACTACACTTTGCCTAGGATTACCTGTTTCCTACAATCCATCATATCCCAGATTCTCTGGTATGGACCCCGCCCCCACAAACTTTCCTTTGCACCACTCTCCATGTTAAAGATGCCTTTTCTGCTGTGAACATTCCCTTTAAGATGATGCTAATGTACATGAATGTCATTTTAATTATGACGCAGTGTGCCCCTTTACACCCTGGTCTGGCCTGTGACCTTTTTAGATCCCAGTTTGGCCTGTTTCACTTTTACACCCTAATTTGGCCTATGCTCCCCATAGGCCATGTGCCCCACTCATGTTTAAGTATGCCCTGTGTTTTTCGCCACATCAATTTACATTAGGGACTGCTCTGTGTCTCAGTTATGCCCCAAAAGTACAGTCTCAATGTGTATTCTCTAAAGAGTCCATCAGCAGTTCTTGAGGTGTTGAATGTATTCTCTGTTCCAAATACACTTACCTTAATAGAGCAGAAGGTAATATATCTAGATTATTACTTCCCGTAAGAGCAAACTTCCAACACAACTAATTCATTTTGAGTTAGGCCTGGCTGCCCGTCACCTCAAAGCGTACAGTTCTATCCTGAGATGGGAATATAAGATTGCCACAGCAAGTACAATATGGCAGCCGGTTAGAGGGAATTATAGTTGGAAGAATCTCATAGATATACATTTATAAATAATGGTAACCTGATGTCACACGTCAATGTCTTATTCCTGGCAGAACAAATCCTATTTTTCTCTAATACAAGTCTTGACAGTCAACCCCGTCTTATAGCTGACCTGGACTAGGTTATACAGATATAGCATTATCAGTATATCTCTGAAAGCTTCCCACCTAAAAGGATGCACCTTTATCTGCTGCATCTCGTGAACCATAATGTATGTAGACTCAGTTATGTTATGTTATGTTATTTATTTGTTAAAGCGCAACAGCTGCCCCAGCAACGGAGCGTCCCGGCGCTAACCTAACCAGTACCTGAGGAGAGGGGGGGAACCAACAGAGGAATTAGATGACAGAGAAGAGATGGGTTTTGAGTTCCTTTCGGAAAGCAATCAGATTGGTTTGGGTACGGATGTGTGGAGGTAGGGAGTTCCATAGTTTTGCCCCTAAGACTTTGAAGGAACGTCCACCGGTTCTACAGAGCTTAGTTCGGGGGACCATTACGAGGTGCTGTCCCAGTGAGCGCAGGGTGCGCTGGGGAGTGTAGGGTACCAGAAGCGGGCGTAGGAGTTCAGGACAATCAGAGTTGAGAATTTTAAATGCCATGGTAAGAGTTTTGAAGTGAATACGAGATTCAATTGGTAGCCAGTGTAAATTGCGGATGGTGGTTCTGGCAGAGCACCTGCGTGGGAGACCAACCAGTCTGAGCTTGTAGGACCTCCAATTTCAGATTAATCGGGAAAAATGATTTACAAACTTGAATTTGATTGCACTTGATCCTTTATGCCAGACTGCAGTGAAAGATTTGAAGCATGTTTAATTTATTTCTGATTAACCCCTAACTGCTGGGCCTTAAAGCCCCCCAGCCCCCCCCCCCCCCCCTCCAACACACACTGCTGAGCCTATTTGGGATACTTTGCGCTTATGGCTCCATAACCTTTTCCCCATAAGGTGTCCACGCTAAATTTGTGTCCTCTTTTTCCAACATCCTGTGGATTCTGAAGGTACCCAGAGTTTGTGTATAGGGATGGGCAGAGTTGCACATCAGGGAATTCCGCTGAGTTGCATGAAAACTCAGAGGAATTCTTATTAGATCCCTGTCATTCTAGTGCGAGGACTGCAGTGCCTACCTGTATGCCCGCCGGCCTGGATTGATGGCAAGGGCAGTGCCGGTGGCCCCAGTGGCAGAGTGTCGAGGACTGTCACTGCACAACACAGGTACTAGCAGCCTTGCCGAACCCATGGGAGAGGGAGCCGGGTGGCACCTGCGTGCATTCCTTGGACCTCCTAGTGCTGTGTAAGGCGCTAGACACAAGTCACTGTAGCCTTCCCTGTAAGAGCCACCCGGTCTGATAGCAAAACAAAGACTATCAACTGAATAATAAATACACAGAGTGCAATACAGATCAACAGAGTTCACTTACGCATCTTACTTTGGCCCACTGAATTCCATCCACAACCTATTTTCCAGCATCATGGCACCAAGGCATCTGTGATTAACTTAGACAGTGAGCACTCTAGCTTTATATCTAAAGCCAGGCAATCAGATGCTGCAAAAGTCTCAGCTGCTGTCATCCTGGTGTACAAAAGGTATAAAAGGAGAGGCTAAAACATAACCGCACAATCTCTGCAGTATCTCCACTAGGCAGAACTGTGAGTTGTCCCTCCAAACACCTCCTTGAAGAAGTGGAGGCCTGGTAGCAGCGCACTCAGGGGCTGGCATTTGGATATAAACCTTGCAAGAGCAAAGCTGTGTTTGGAGGTGAGGTCTATTGTGGGCGGGGCTTCGCTCTCTGTATACTTGTACTCTGGCAGCAGCAAAGTCTGCTGTTTTTGTTGCTGCCCTTCCGCTCATACAAAGGCAGTGGTGTAATGAGGAAGCGGAGGATGCCGCACAGGCTTTAAGTGCAGGAGCCTTTGCTTTGATCCAAGCCCGGGGTTACTTTTACTGAGTGACAGCAGCAAGGCCTCTGAAGAGGGGCAAGTAAGGCAATATAACGCCTGTTTTTCCAAGTAATGTTGCTGAAATATGGCTGATATTAAAGACGAGCGGAACTAAGGGTGGGTGGCGGGGGCTAACCCCATCACGCGTTGGAATCAGAGTTTTTGCTGAACTATACTCTCCCAGCGGAGTGCGGAGTTGCAAAATTCCACAAACTCCCCCAAAGAGCGGAGTTAACTGCCTACCCCTATTCGTGGATTCCCCTAGAGGGGACCCAGAAAATAGGCAAAATATAGCTTAATTTTGAAAGCCATATTTATGCAGGGGGTTGCATCGCGTTTACACCATACAACGTGTTGCCTACGCGACTCAACTCTCAAATGCGATTTATCAAGCAACGTAAGGCCACTTTGCGTGGCTCTGATTGGCTTGATAAATCAGGAGTAACGCAACTCAGCACAAATCACTGCATTGTGTTAATCTTCCCTGGGAAAGCGTTCCATTAGCGTTGCATGGGTCTTCCCATGTAATTCCCATTGATTTGGATGCATTTCTAGATATACTATTACTGGTAGACCTGGGAATGACCCACAAAGATACTCCTTTTTAGGGGAGGCGTAACGAGCGGAAATATCTTCATTTCCCCTTGTTACTTCCTCTTTCTAAGTGTGCTGCATTCTGCAGCTCCCATAGAATGGGGAATACGCCTTAGGGGATTTTTTTGTGCAGAAAGGTGCCTCTCCCTGCACACAAAAAAATCCTGCATGCAATGCAGACACCCATGCACCATGGTGCAAGGGTGCCTGTTTTGGCACTAGGCCACCTATTGTGCGCCAGTGCTGGGGAAAAGGCTGGACTGCACTGTGTTGTGTTAAATACAGCGCATTCCTACACTTTCCCTGTAATGAAGTGCAGCAAGGTGACTTGCTGCACTGCGTTGCTTTACTTTTTACGAAATTTGCCCCTGAGTTTTGTGGGGAAGATCAACTAACAGTTTGCTGTTCTAAAGTCACAATCCCGCAATCCTCCCTGCTTTCACAAACATGTACATCTGAATAAAAAACTTTTTTTACCACAGTTTTCAGAGAGGTAGCCCATTGTTCCTATTTTTTGTGCTCTCAACCTACTTTCAGTTTGTGCTAGAGACCACAGTGAAAATCATGGGTGATGCAGGAAAGCTATAGATTTCTGAAACGAAATTAAATGAAATGAATGAAAATTGCATTTATATAGCGCATAAACTACCCTGAGGTCTCGCAGCGCTTTGTCTGAAACAGAAGGAAAGCAGGAATTTCGTGCTAGCAGATTGTACCAAATAGGTGGGTTTTTACAAGTTTCCTGAATGCCAACAGATTATCGGTCCTTCTAAGCGGGAGGGGAAGGGCGTTCCATAGCTTTACAGCATTAAATGTGAATGAGAGACCTCCCCAACGAGCTTTGTGTATCTTGTTTGAGGTAGCCAGATGGAGTAGGCTAGAGCGCAAGGCTCTGTTGGGGAGGTATGGGGTGATCAAAGGATGCATTATGGTTGGACCCGTCTTCCAAATTGCTTTATGCGTAATGCACATAGCTTTGAACTGGATCCTAGCTGTTATGGGCAACCAGTGTAGCTTCTTAAGGACAGGCTTCACAGATTGCCTCCGTAGGATTTGATAGAGCAGTCTGGCGGCACAGTTCTGTGTGAACTGAAGTTTATTAGTTGTGGTCTTTGGAGCTCCCAGGTAGAGAGCATTACCGTAATCCAGGCGGGAGAGTATTAGGGCCTGAACCATGACTCTCCTCGCCTGGAACGGAAGAAGGGGGAGTATTTTCCGAAGCATCCTCATCAAACCGTAACAGGTAGATGAGGTCTTGGTGACCTGGACCATAAAGTCCAGGGAACTGTCTAACATGACTCCCAGGCTCTTTATCTGTGTCTTAGGGGAGGGGAGGGGTCCCATACAATCCGGCCACATAGGGAGCAAGATGTTGGGTGCGGGGTTCCCTAATAACATGATTTCTGTTTTTCCCCGTTAAGTCGGAGACCCGAGAGCTCCATCCATTTGGCGACCGCCTCCAAACAGGGGCCCAAGGTGCTAGACGACCCCCCAGTCTGGTTTAGTGAAACCACAAGCTGGGTGTCGTCTGCATAGGTGACAATTTTGACGCCAAAGGGATGGACCACCTCCGCCAGTGACCTCATGTAAATATTAAAAAGGGTGGGACTCAGGGCAGAGCCCTGAGGCACCCCACACATGAGTGGCTGTTTAGTGGAAACAATGTCTCCCTCAAAGACCTGGAAGAAGCGCTCTTCCAGGAAGGAGGTCAGCCATGTCAGCGTCACGCCCGACACCCCCATGCCACTCAGACGATGTAATAAGGTGGCATGGTTAACCGTGTCGAACGCAGCACTGAGATCTAGTAAAATAATGGCTGCCTTACCTCCCTGGTCCAGCAGACTCCTTGTCTCCTCTATTACTGCTAATAAGGCTGTTTTAGTCCCGTGCTGGGGACGAAACCCTGTTTGGGATGTAGAAAGCAGTTGGTTAGATTCCAAGTACTGGACCAATAGGTTGTTGATATGTTTCTCCACCACTTTGCTCATCCAGGGCAAGATAGAGATGGGTCGATAATTGGACAAGTTGCTTTGGTCCAGATTAGGTTTTTTTAATAGGGCTCTAACCATCGCACCTTTCCATGATATAGGAACTATGCCTGAGCCAATTGAGGTATTAAGGACATCAAGGATTCCTGTACGGATTGTATCGATGACCTTGATTAAGGATTGCGGAGGCGCTGGGTCTCTCGGGGAGCCCGAGGTGACCTTGGAAATTATTTTCTCCAAGGAGGCAGGGTCTATGGGAGTAAATTGTTCCAGCCTGCAGCTGGCCAAGGAATCGGGACTGACAGTTCTAGCTATTTCTAGCTTGGCAATATTGGGGTAAAGGAGGCATAGATGGTCTGAATTTTTTGCTGAAAGTAAGTTGCCTGGTTATAGCATCGTAACAGTGCTCCCTCTGCGGAAACCAGTTCTTGGGGCGGGGTGACCAGTGATTTGGCTATTTGGCAGCTATGTTAATTTTGGTTTTGTAAAAGTGGGCTTGCTCTGCCTTACTTTCCGTTTTGTAGAGACAGACCGTAGACAAAAATCCAAATTTAGCAAGGGGTCATGTGTGTGGATCCCTCAAAATGTTCCCAAAGAAAATAACTGTTGAAAAGGAGTACAAAAAACAGCCATTTGCAATAACGTTTTCATCTGTAACTTTTTGTCACAATGGTCGATTTACAAAACCAATATACCATTACCTCTGCTATGCCCTTCTGGTTGTGGGGTTATATATGGTTTGAGGGTTCTCCTAGAACCCAAGGCACCTAGAGCAAATACATGAGCTGCATCATACAATGGATTTTTATTGTGTACTGAGTACAGACCAAGTCACATGGTGAAATGTGTAGAGTGAAAAATTAAAACCTATGCATTTCTGAAAGTGGCACGTGGTATAGGGTTTAGGAGCAGTGATTTTTTGTGCATCTCTGAATTTGTAGATACCATTACTAGAATATGATTTAGAGGGTATTTTTCAAAATGAATAAGACTAATGCGACTCACCGGAGCATAATGCCCAAGTGGACGAGCCGGAACTGCGTTGTGGATCCTCAGCCGGGATAGTAGATGCACGCCTTGCTACCTCCGCTTTGGAGGGGATCAATCAGCCGGCGGACTCCACAACAGAAGGTCCAGGACAGCCATGCTTGGACCCACAAGAGTCCCACATGCCGCCAGAAACGCTGGATGGCTGTCAGTCAAAGGATGCAACAATAATCTGAAGGGGGTGGACACCGAGCAAAACTCGGAACGAAGGGCCCCCCGAGTCAAACGGTGCTTCCTCCCACCCCCATCTAGACCCAGACATCTTGTCCGGTGAGTACCCGAGAAACAATTGAGAAAGGACCTACTCATCGGAACCCGGGAATTTGTGAAGAATCTCAACAGAGGCAACGACCATATAACGGGAGACACCGGTCACGCTACCTCATGCCTGACCCTAAGATGGCGGCTTCCAACCCCTAATTAACTTCTATCTACAGGGTAACTCCCTCGACTCCATTCACTTCCTCTACTGGATTCATCTTTTTTTTTTTATTATTTATAATTTTTTATTGAGCAGAGCATAGATAAGGTACAATACATATAAGAATAATTTGAACAATGGAAATGAATATAAAATATTTAAAATCTTCTTCTATTAAAAACAGATTAAAAGGGAGGATTCTGAATACTTAAAAGCCATAAGCAGTCAATGTCAATAAAACTACATATATATATTTTCAAATACAAGCAATGTGCAACAGCCGCAAAATTCGGTCCTAAAGTGCAAATGCAATACAGTACAATCCAACCTGAAATAAAGTGCTAATGCTTCAAAATTACTATAAGTGCAAATACCACAGATTAAAGTGTGCTTGTGACTTATTAATAAACCCTTTCAACACTTCAAGACTGCTTGAGCATAATACAGGCCTCTTATCAGTATTCAATCTAATTACAAACTAAACTCCCCCTTATTTCCTGCAAATTCTCAAAATATTTCCAATTAATTTCAAATCTCCTTACTGCTCCCACTCTACAAGCATAAGCTTTTTCAAAATTCCATGACCTCCTCATTTTGTTAAGCCATTTCAAATGGGAAGGAAGTTCCTTTGATTTCCAATTTTGGAGAATTAGGGAGCGGGCAACAGCACAAGAAATAAATACAAACATTTCCTCTGAATCTTTGAGAAAGACTCTGTCATTACATATACCAAAGAGGGCCAATTCGGCTGAAGGCATAAGTGTTTTCCCAATAGCTGCCTCAATATCTGAGAGAATGGCCTCCCAAAAAGATTTCAGTTGAGGACAAGTGAAGAAAATATGAAGCCATCCACCCTGACCATCAGCTTGGCATCTGAAGCACTTGTTCCTAACGTCCGGGAACCTATTCTCCAGTGCCTCCGGAGTCCAATATGCTAGCCAGCGGGACAAGAATGCCATCCTCTTAAAATTGGCAGCCCGTAATGATTTATAACCCAATAAGCTTATGGTTTCCCAATCTTTACGTGTTAAATTACATTGTGTTGGGGGCGCTAGAGAGAGCACTGCGGAATGGCTGGCTCCTGAGGCAGCTCCGCCGGAAGGGTGCCTGTTTATCCAAAAAACGCAATGCTGCTGGCATTTACACTGCTTCTAAACGAAGATACTGCCATCGGAACACCTGCGCAATTACTTGCAGGTGCCCAAAGTGCCGATAATTGCTTGGAACGTTGTGAAAATCGGCAGTGAGCGGAGACTCTGCGACAGATGTCCCAAAATGGCGGCGCCCATGATCTGAAGCTGTATTGCTGGAGAGATTGAACGGCAGATTGAGGACTGCCCGAATGTGGAGACTAGCGACTATCTGGTACACTGTGTAGATGTAAGCGGAGGCAAAATACACGTGCTGCATGCTTCCAGTGAGTACACTGTACGATGCGCTGCAAGGGATGTTGATGGCAATCAAAATGGCGGCACCGGTGAAATGCACAGTAGCCGAGATTGAAATGAGCTCATAGATGGTGCGCAGGAAGCAATACAGCGCTCATATGCATGTTGGGTCAGCAGTAAAGCCAAGCGCTAAGATTTGCACCCGCTTGTGAAGTGTGGACATGATTGCCGGCGCTCTATGTAGCACTGTTTACACAGCGACGAGTCCCCACGGAGGTGACGCAACATGGCGGATTGGCAAACGAACATATAAACCAGTGCACACCTATTGATCACGCGCCATTATCATGCAGGTGGAGCGCTGCCCATATGAATTGCATACCGCACGACTGCAAGTGCTGTAGCGCACCTCAGCATTGACCATACCCGATACGTAGCAGCCGCGGTGTATTGTGTGGCGGGAGAGGAGCAGATTTCTAACCAGAGCGATGCTGCACCTGCCTGTCTGCCTGTAATAATTGTTAAGCACGGTGGCTGTCACCATCATATTCGGAATGTATCTGCACTCAAATGCCCGCATTCAGCCCATGAATACAACATCCCTATGTTTTGGAATGTTGCGACCCATCGCCTGTGTCAACCCAGTTAGATATTTCTCTCTCGAGGCTGCAATCGTGGCCAACGGCTGACTTTATCGCAGGCTATGGCGCTCATCATCATGCGTGGGCCTGAACTGCACTCGGTTATTTGCCCAAACATGGCGCAGTATATGTAATCGACCCCTATCTCAGATGTACCTGTGTAGTGGAACACAGCAAACCCAACCCTCTTATCTGGCTAATTTGTCGTCCTTCCTCAGTACCTGTACAATCACACCTGTGTCGCGACCCTTGTGACCCTACCGGCTCTTTGCGATATTAGCACCTGGAGCGCTCTCTAACATAAAAGTTGCGCTGTACAGTGACTGGTGCCTCCTATACCACGCAGACGCAATGGGGAAACCGGAGAAACAACAGACAAAGCTGCAGTTTGAGGCTAACGCTAACCAACAAGACAGAAGATTTGGAAGCGCGGTCCCGTCGTAATAATGTCCGCATAGTGGGCCTACCGGAGTCGACAAACACAGGGTAACTTGAAAAATATGTGGAAGACCTATTCAAAGACCTGTTCGGGACTGAAGAGCTATCGCCAGTGTTCCTGGTGGAACGTGCGCACCGCTCCCTTGCACCTCTTCCTAAACCAGAGGCTCCCCCACGCCCAATAGTTGCCCACCTGCTCATTTATAGGGACAGAGATACGGTCCTTAGACTGGCTAGGGAGAAGGGAGATGTCACCCATCAGGGTAATAAGCTGGAGTTCTATTCGGATCACACCATGGCAGTCCAACTGGCCCGCAAGGAATATGCTTCAGCAAAGAAAAAATTATGGGACTTGGGCATTGAATATGCCATGCTCTACCCAGCAAAACGTAAAGTGACCCACGCAGGTCGATCCACGATCCTCCTCACGCCGCAAGCTACCCATGAATATATAAAAAAAAGTTAGGCCGTAAACGTAGGGTGACTGGGCGCGAGGACCAGCAGAGTGATGAGGACTGAGCGGCTCCATTAAGGTAACCGCGGACTACGAACTATGTCTCACCTATTGGGTAAGCTGAGCCAAGGATCTAGGTTTTCCTTTTCACTTGAAACCCATTTACAGGTCATGTCCCACTTTTGATATGTACGGTCATTAACATGCACATCTTTAGGACTGACGCGTATTTCGACGTCTCCTTGTGGCTCACTGTTGATATGCTTTACAATTGTCCACAATGACCGGACGAACTACACTAATGACACTGCCCGCTGTTGTTCCACACCTGAATGTTACAAACTCCACTTCTGGACTGTCAGAGGACAGCGCAAAACAGCTGGGTGTCACTTCACAGACAACCAACTATTGTTGTACACCCAGATGATGTCTTGCTGGTACAAAAAGTGATCATAATTATATAACGAACAAGCCAAGGTATGGCACTGGTACTCTCTCACTGCATGCTCTGTGGTGATGACCACGTCCAGGCACTATCTCTAGTTATGAATCACTATTGGCTAGTCGAATGGTGGAATGCTGCATTGCACAACTTCCATAGAACATGATGTTTTGTTATTTGCAGCATTATTTTCACTTATGTCAGTTGATACTGTGTACCCTTCCTCATCCACAATGTGGATGGAGATGTGCGTACCTGGTGGACCCCCACCTGGGTGTTCCCCAACAAACGTTTCTTCTACAGTTTAGTTAATTCAGGATTATGGCTTTGGCAAGGTTGGGATGCAGAAGTGGGAGGGGGGAGGGAAGGAACTTTTGGGATTGTTATTTGTAGATCCCTGTACCTGAGATGCATTGCGAACTCCAAATCACACAATACGAACGTATTTACTGATTGCCATGTTCTTGTTAACACGCCAAATCCTAGGACACCTCTGACATGGTTCGCCAAGCTGCTATACCACAGATATACCACTCGCTAAGGTTGTAAAATTTGCTCAGCTGAACTTAATCACCTGGAATGTGCGGGGTCTAAATAACCCCAAAAAAATCAGCCAAATGTTTGCTTATTTCGATAGGCTCCAGGTGGATATAGCCTTTCTCCAGGAGACGCACATTGCAGCTAACACACCATCGATACTGGGTAAAAGATAGGCTGAAGAGGTACACAGTTCGAACTACTCCTCCTACTCGCGGGGTGTAAGTATACTCATACGCAAGGGAGTCCACTTCAAAGTCACAAGTGTCCTGAAAGATATAGAAGGTAGATATGTAATTGTGGTTGGCATTATGCGTAATCAGAATGTAGCGTTAATTAACACGTATGGCCCAAACGTAGACAACCCTGGGTTCTACACTAAAATGTGGCGTATGAATAAGGGGGTTTACCCAAACATAGTCACTGGGACCTGGGTTCTATAGGTACTAGGAGGAAGGGGTCCCAGTGTGAACATAGAACAATATACACAATTCAAAGAATTAATTGTCAAAACAATGAATGGATCCACAATGTTTTAATTCACAATGGGATAAAGTATGATGAATATACACAAAAATTGTCAAGCGTATTTGGCGGTTGTATGGTGCCCCAAGGGAGGAAAGGGGAAGGGAGGTGGTGATCAAGTGAGGATGTGGTGATGGAAGGTATAGAAGTGACAGTAAAATCAGTCAATTGAGCAAAACAGTATTGGCAGTATTATACAAAACCAACAAAGCCAACGTGTTCGGCAATTAAATCAGATCGGCATACTTCACAAAATACAGTTAATGTTATGATGGTGGCGTGAAGTTGGCACAAGGAAAGTAGTTGTCGACGTTTCGACCCTCTTATTAACGCAGGGAATGGTTGTGCCCTTGCTGCGGGGTCTTCATCAGGACCAAAGGGAAGGGGGCAGGCAACCTGAGTGAGTCGAGTTGGAAATGGACTGACAAAGTTCTGTAGACAGTAACTTTCATCTATGGTGTGTCTGTAGGATTTAGATATCAAAATTGCTAGTTGATTGTAAAACCGCAAGCGCAGTTTCGAGCGTAGTTTGCATTCCCGATATACTCGGCAGCAATACCACGCTGGATTCAGTTCCCATCGGTTTTGGAGGTGGACTAATCACGGCTCATTTACGGATACGCTCTGATACTGTCTACATTGACGGCGCGGGCCATCGACCGGTTCATTTACAATCAACTAGCAATTTTGATATCTAAATCCTACAGACACACCATAGATGAAAGTTACTGTCTACAGAACTTTGTCAGTCCATTTCCAACTCGACTTACTCAGGTTGCCTGCCCCCTTCCCTTTGGTCCTGATGAAGACCCCGCAGCAAGGGCACAACCATTCCCTGCGTTAATAAGAGGGTCGAAACGTCGACAACTACTTTCGTTGTGTCAACTTCACGCCACCATCATAACATTAACTGTATTTTGTGAAGTATGCCGATCTGATTTAATTGCCGAACACGTTGGCTTTGTTGGTTTTGTATAATACTGCCAATACTGTTTTGCTCAATTGACTGATTTTACTGTCACTTCTATACCTTCCATAACCACATCCTCACTTGATCACCACCTCCCTTCCCCTTTCCTCCCTTGGGGCACCGTACAACTGCCAAATACGCTACACTAAAATGTGGCATACCGTCTCAGACTTATGCATCACGAACCTAGTGTGGGGAGGATATTTTAATATTGCTCTAAGGGATGGACTGGACCGCTCGCCAAACACCACAGAACCACACAAACGAGCTCTCGCTGCTTTACAAGACGCTATGATAGATTTACATCTCAACGATATCTGGAGAACACTTCACCCGGATCACTCTGAAGCCACGCACATCACGGCTGCACACAATAGCTGGTCAAGGATAGACTACTGGCTGGGGACGGGAGAGGTCTCCTTATGGCCCACCTCCATTATGCACTTACCACATACACTGTCTGATCATAGCCCGGTATTGCTTGTTTCCGGTCCAGGGAAGACATGGCTTGGCAGTTCGGGCTGGACTGTTCCCATGAAGCACAGGGTCAGACTGATTTCCATATAGCCATGTCTGAACTGGGGTGGCCGAGTGGGCTAAAGAACGGTGATGGATTAAACCCAGGTCTTTTGACTGGGTGTGAGTATTTGATTGATTCAGATGCTCCGTCCATCACCACCCCCTTTTGTACCGCTTTTGGCCACCATAAGTGTGGCAGGGTATGCTCAGACGTGAGTCCCTTGCTCACTTTGCCACTGGATTCAAGCAAGCCGGGCTGAAGACGGCTGGAATGCCAGAAACTGGTCCTCGGAAGCTTGTTTCTGGTCCAGGGAAGACATGGCTTGGCAGTTCGGGCTGGACTGTTCCCATGAGGCACAGGGTCAGACTGATTTGCATATAGCCTTGTCTGAACTGGGGGTGGCAGAGTGGGCTAAAGAACGGTGATGTATTAAACCCAGATCTTTTGACTGGGTGTGAGTGTTTGATTGATTCAGATGCTCCGTCCATCACCACCCCCTTTTGTACCGCTTTTGGCCGCCATAAGTGTGGCAGGGTATGCTCAGACGTGAGTCCCTTGCTCACTTTGCCACTGGATTCAAGCAAGCCGGGCTGAAGACGGCTGGAATGCCAGAAACCTGTCCTAGGAAGCTTGTTTCCGGTCCAGGGAAGACATGGCTTGGCAGTTCGGGCTGGACTGTTCCCAGGAGGCACAGGGTCAGACTGATTTGCATATAGCCATGTCTGAACTGGGTTGGCAGAGTGGGCTAAAGAACGGTGATGGATTAAAGCCGGATCTTTTGACTGGATGTGAGTGTTTGATTGATTCAGATGCTCCGTCCATCACCACCCCCTTTTGTACCGCTGATTCCAAAGGGGGCACATTGCGAGAACAATGACCCAAAGCGTAGCAGCTGGTGGTTAGTCAAAATCCTGAAGAAGGGTACTAGAGTTATCAACATTGGCAACTTGAGGATGTGTCCCATTTCCTATATCCACTCTACCGGAAAGTTCCTGCTGAAACGGCGGGACCAAGAATAGGTGCAGGAAAAATGTCGTCCCTTTAAATTAGTTTGACTAGTCACAGTGGTGGGTTTGCAAATAACTTTAAGATCCAGGATTACTCCAAGCGGGTGGTTGGGTTGAACAGAGGGAACGATTGGGCCAGCTATCTAAAAAGGGACTGAGTCCTGTGAAGAAGTCACAGAGTTGGTATCAGGCAACTGATCCCAAAGAATTTCTAACTGAGCGGGAATGTAGTGGTGACCAACCTGCTAAGAGCATCTTCGAATTTTGGGAGTCTATCGTGACACGCAGCAAAAGAGTTAATAATTAAGTTCTTCAATGTAATAAAATGACTGGAAGTCAAATCTCCAACTAAATCTGCAGTTGGTACTGCTTTTGTGGTCAGACCACAAAAGGGGAATACCATAATTTTATTCTAGTGATGCTCAGAGGTGTAAACATGGCATATTGTAGGAGATTGACAGATAATCACCTCAACAAGGTGCCTTAGGCCAGTCAGGGATGGCCTGGGGTCAGAGTCAACATCAGGGGTACCCCCAGCCAAAGACTTGCTATGACCAGAGGTGCAGACCTAGAGTTTTGCAATTGATGCACCAAGGCCCCGTTCTTCCTCGCCTGAAATAATTTCATTGGTTATGGCCTTGATCACAGATGTCACTATAGGTGAGAATGTCAGACCCACTACTTGAATGTTTCTGAATGCAAGTCATTTGAGACAACCTTCACTTACTGGATGAAAAGTCGAAGCAGATAAGCAGGTGTACATGCCTATTTCCTTGAGGCTTACGCATCCTATTCTTTTTACTGTCACTTGACATTACATTGTAGCTACTGGTCAGAGATAAAAGCTGCATCATGGTATGTGATGCTATCGGGCAAGAGGCAAGGACTCTACATATTTGATATGGAATTTTTATTTGGGACATGATGTGTTACCATGATACTAACACAGGATCAATTTATGATTGTAATAAATAATTTTTGCTGCATTTTTCCTCCTTTTTAAATGTAAAATACATGATAATCCTTCAGTTGAAGGAGTGAAATAATTGTCAGGTGTTTTGTTCTATTATCGTATTTTAATTTTTTCATATTTCATTTTCTGAATATGTATGCATTTAATGGTAAAACACACTTGTGTAGATAATTATGTGAACATATTTGTTAACCTTGCATAACTCCAAGACACTAGTCTTTCCTTCCAAGGAACCAAGTACTGGGACCCGCAAGTCTATTCACTATGTTTATTACTGTGGGCAATTTTTTTTTTTATTTAATAACTTTATTAAGATTTTCAATTTTTTTTCTGCAAGCATATCAGCACAAAAATAAACCAAACGAAAGAGAGAGAAACAACCACTTAATAAACATAAGAGAAACTCAGCATTTTTACACGAGCACCAGTTTCGCTACAGAAGGACACATTTATCTATTTATCTACTTAGTTAGGCACTGGAAGATTAAGTGGTTGCCCAGAATCGCAGGATGTTAAGTGTCGTTGCTGAGGCTCAAACCCGGTTACCCAGCGTCGAGGTCGACCGCTCTAGCCGTAAGGCTACATCCTCTCCCCAAAAGGTTTAAAGGTGATAGAGCCCTACCACCAACTGTGAAATGGCTTTGAGAAACGATGTAGGTCGAAACACGTCAGCTGTTAAAATTCATTTGGCTTTCTTCTCTGGAGTGCAGGCATTTCTGTGCGCTGTGGCGCGGATGCTGTTCTCAATTATTTGGGGATCCTGTGCCCCGCTGCCTTGCGCCGAGCGCACCAGGTGGATGCTGCCGGATGACCAGCAAGAGACGAGTTATCCATATATATATTTTGTTTGGGGAAATAGGAGCTTTGCCATTGGTGTGAATGGCAAGGTAGAACTAGCAGTTTTAAAACTGCTCTTACAGGCTGCAGTGGCAGGCTGAGAGCCATTATGCACTCTGTTACACAAAGGCTGTTACAACCAGTGCTGCAGCCCTGAGTGGACACACTGCCTTACTTGTCTGGGTAACATATACTTGGGACTTATAAGTTCATCAGTTTATGCCAATTGAGGATAGCTATTTCAACACATCTTTTGTAATGGGTTACAACACTGGCAGTAAGGTCTAGTTAGCAGAGTCGAAGAACCAGCAGCATCAGTCTAAAATTGTGGGGGTGAATATGCAAAAAGATGCTTTTCCTTACAATCACAAAGTGTTTGGAAGGGAACACATATGCAAAACATTTAATAAATCTCATCACAAAAGGTGATTTAAACAAGGGTGGTTGGCCCGGCAAATGTAGAAAGGAAGAACATGTGACAAATTACTTTTGAGGTTCCGTGAGAATCGGAACGTCGTTTTGGGCTTGTTCGGATATGGATGAGTTTGGTATCTACGAACCGCAAATGACGAGATTAGTAGATGTACGTGTTTTCGCTACACTACTTGGAAGGGTTCGTCTTATTTACGGGTTTTTCATCTGAACCCTCGGGTTCCATTTTAGATATGGCATCCATTTTGTTTCTTGCCCTCACGTAGCCGGCGAACGGACAATGTCCGCTTGATGACCCTGGGATTCCCAAGCTCTTGCGGAAGATGCATATTCCTTTGAGTGTGCTTTTATGACTAGGAGAATGACACGGCAAAAGCAGATGGCTCCGCTCGAGGCTCATCTTCCCGTGCCGGTCTATTGTTTCAGCCCTGCATACGCTAGGCTCGAATTCTTTGATCCTGTGATCACGCTTCCGATATTGCCCCTACACTCTTTTCAATCTGTTGTCTGTCTTTGTCTTCCAGCACCTGTTTCTGTCCCTTCTCTTAGGTCGTTTACAACTAGAGTGGAATGTGCTTAATGGTGGGATAGCGTGCTTTTACAGTTGGGCACCGACATGTAACTGTAATTATGTTCCGGGCTTCTGAAAACATGAATGCGATCCTTTGGAAGTTTACTGTGGGAACTGATTTGTAACCTTTTGTTCGTTATGTTATGCAATGACGAAAATGTGTATAAAAGAGGCGATCCACTTTTGCAATTCGAAGCGGACTCTCTGAACCTACACTATGTTGTACTTCTAGCGATTTCTGTGTCCCTGCAGTAAATAAACGCTGATCTTTGACTCCGAAGGAAGTGTCCCGTGTATCTGTGATTTGTACGCCGGAACAGGTATCCCACGAAGGTTTCAGGTGTTGTCCCCTGGCACCACTGGGCCTTAAATTAGCCCAGTCCTTCAGTTGGCGCCCAACGTCGGGCGACATCATGCGGTACCGGTCCAAAGCCTGACGATCGTGAGGAACTTCGTGTGAAATCTCCGAGGGAAGGTGCACCCCGCTTCATCGATTCTGTTGTCGAAATAAGTGGTCCGAAGATTTTTCCCGCGAAGATTCCCGCTTCCTGACGGCTGCGACGGACTGATGCCCTGACTGTCGACCTGTTTTGGCGCCTGGCGTAGTCCTTTGTACGGCGAGACGATAGACGGGCCTTCCTGGTGACGCCATTGTTCTTTCAGTTAAGTATTTGTGGGTCGCTCCCAGTTCTGAGGTTAGCTCTTTGGTTCCTCTATTGGAACATTTGTTTCAAATTTGAAAACTTGGCATTTGCTTGACATTTGCTTCGTACTTTGAAACTTGGTTGTTGTTGTTGAAACTTGGTTGATTGCATGGTTCCATTGCATTTTTTGATTCTTAGTTGTTGGGTTTTTCTTTGACAATTGCAATTGCCAAAAACCGAGGGTCTCGTATTTTTGCGAGGATATCGTAATTCGATAACCCTTGAAGTTTGAAACTCGGTTAGTGTGCATGATGCCTGGCCGTAGTATTTTGTTTGGTTTCCTTAAATGTTGCAGCACGGATTCCCGGTTGGAGGACTCGTGTCCTATACCTCCAGTTGGAACTCCGATTTATGAGCTCTATAGTCGGCATGGAGTAGGCCCCATTGTCTATAATGAATTTTGGATCTGTTATACGAGAAAAGATGGTGTCCTTAGTTGGCCACCCCATGGTAGCTTTGAAACTGAGATTTTAGATAATCTCGAAGCAAAATTGTTTAAAAAGAAAGCTAGGCCGGCAATGTTTGATTCCTTTCGGTAATGGCGCAAAGAGGCCAGACAGAAAGAAATCAAGCTGATTAAGAAAAATAAGAGAGAGGGTATTATTTCGATAATGCAAGGTGCAGAACAGCATCAGCGAGATAAGGCAGAGATGGAAAAGGAAGTTTCTATCAGACAGCATAGCATGGCGGTGGATAAATGTTATCCGGTTTTACCATCAAGTTCTGAAAAGAAGGGAGAAGAATCGAAAGAGGATCCTTTGTTATCTTATTTACTAAAGTCACCACCCCCTTATGTACAGGGTGCTATAGCCCCTATAGTTCCTCCTGTTCTTCCGCCTGTCGTTCCGGTGGCTGCTGGTCAGCCTGTAGTTGGTCCTGTTCCTCCGAATCCCCTTGTTCCTCAAGTGGGCCCTGCTCCTTTACCGCCTCTTCTTCCTACTGCTCCTTTGCCTGTAACTTCTCAGTCTATTGTTACTACTACTCCTGTTACTTTGGTTTCTCCCACTGCTCCTACGTTTAGTCCTAATATTGTTGCTCCTGTTCTTCTCTCCTCTTCTCCTTCTGTTCGTAACCGTATACCTAACTCTGTTGCTACTCTCTATTCTCTACTTTTTGGATTGTTATTTGAATCCGATGCCTCTGACATCTCTCAGAGACGAAGTCAAATTCCTGGTGGAAGGGAGAGTGCGACGTTAGTAACTATGGCGCGCAGGTGGATTAGACACCCTGCTAAGTACACTTCACGCATAGTTTTCGATACGTTCTCCCAGTTCAATGAGCCCACGCAGAGATTCGTGTTCGAAGAGATGTGCAAATCATTGAGAGAGGAGTGGGATAATGATGAGTTAGATATCGTACCGCCCGATATGACTGAACTTCAGAGTCCGTTTTCGAACGGTATGATTGTAGGTGGTGATGTACGGCGTGCCTTAGAGCGTTTGTTAGCTTTTAGGTCCACAGTGCCTTCTCGAGTGTCGTTTGACGACGAGTCCGATGATTCGAAAGCGAAATCTGGTCAGTATCCCATGCGAGAGGTTCCCCCAGTGTGGATGCCAGGTGATGCTACTGCCAATCCTGCAATTTTGCCACACTTCCAGAGAGTTTGGATACACCTCCCATGGAAGCGATCAGAAGTCTTGCAGGTGAAACAATCCTTGCCTGACCCACGGAAGAATCCGGCAGGTTATTACAAGGAGTTATCCCAATTAGTGGATGCTTCTATTATGAACCTGGCAGATATCGACATGTTGTTTGGTAATATCGTACCGCAACCGATCTGGGCGAAGATTCGTCACGAGAATCATGCAGTTGAGGTAGGTGGTGATTGGGCTGCCATTGTGGCAGCCGATGGACAGCAAGTTGGTGGGGCCAAGCCTGAACAGCTCATTACGGATCTGCCCCAAAGAATCATTACGTTCATGAAAACACTCATGCCAGCGATGAGGGTGAACTGGGATAAATTGTCTGCCTGCAAACAAAAGAAAGACGAGAGTGTCTCCGATTTCTTTACTAGGTTTGAGGAGGCATTTATCGATCATAGTGGTCAGGACATGAGCACTGAGGGAGGTCAGCGATTGTTTGTCGATAAGTTTGTGTTAAATCTGTTGCCCGACCTATGCAATAAATTGAAAAATTCTGAAAGTGCTTGGGCTGTTTCAACCACAGCTCAAATATTAGCAACGGCTCAATATTATGAGAATAGGGAAAAAGAGGAGAATGATCATGCAGATAAGAAAACGAAGGAGCTAAAAACTAAGGTCTTGTTGCAGCAAGCGTATCCTCCGCGCTCGAATCAGAATGACTCGCAACAGCAGCATGTGCAGTATCGACCACAGGCACAGTCTTCTAGGATGCAGTCGCGCTCTGAATACTCTGCATCCAGATCTATGATTGAGTATAATCAGTGTGCATATTGTAAGGGTGAGGGCCATTATAAGTTTAATTGCCCTGTTTTACGTGACCGAACGAATGGTGTCTCGGTTCGAGGAGATCGTGGTGGTCACCAGCAAGCCTCTCGAGGTAGAGGTCGTGGCACCTCTCAAAATCAAAATGAGCGTTCTGCTCCTCCATCGGACACGAACAATTGTTTCGATCAGCGAAATACATCGTCTGGTAGATCTGCACAGTATCATGTGGATGACTATTATGTTGAGCATGAGATTGGTGCAGACCGCGATTATTAGGACAGCCATAGACAAAGAGAGGGAGTAGTATCAGTTCCGGTTGATCAGAGAGGGCCTTACGTCGCAGTTGCCACATCGGGCGTAGTTGAGCCTTTTCTGTTGGACACTGGTGCAGCAAAAAGTTCCATCATGCATTCCAAACTCCCTGGCGCACCTTTGTCTGGCTTAACGAATGTTTCCGTTGGATTCTCTGGCGCCCCGGTTAGCAATCCAGTTTCTAGCCCTTTGTCCCTTACGATCGGGACAACTGAGCTAGAGGCTCCTTTGATTTTAACTACTGGTTGTGGTGAGAATCTCTTGGGTCTGGATTTTTTGAAGCGGTTATATGCAACTCTGTATTGCTCTCCTACGGGAGTGGAGCTTACATTAGGTCAGAGAGTGATCTCTCCTATGTACTTGTCAACTGATAAGCTCCCACCGGAATTGAGTTCCCTTCCTGAGTCTTTATGGGCAACAGGTCCCAATGATGTGGGCCTACTGGACATACCACCTTATGTAGTCCAATTGAAATCACATGCGAGATTACCGCGTATCCCCCAGTATCATATCTCTCTTGATGGCGAGCGAGCGCTATTAGCGATCATTTATGACTTGATCGAGAAGGATGTTATTGAAGAAACTCGGGGAAATGTGTGTAATAGTCTGGTGTTACCAATTTTGAAACGGACTGACCCGTCCAAGCCTCCTGTGTACCATTTTGTAATTGATTTGAGAGAAGTGAATAAAATTGTGATCCCACAGTTTCCAGTGGTGCCCGACATTACAGCTTTGCTGACCCTGATTCCAGCCTCTGCCTCCTGGTTTTCGGTGTTCGACCTAATGAATGCTTTCTTTAGTATTCCGATTGCTGAGGAAAGCAGAGATCTATTCGGCTTCTCATTAGGTGGTCGCAGTCTTAGGTTTAAACGCGCACCACAGGGCTACCGCGAGAGTCCATCGATCTACAGTCAGGCCCTTAAGAGTCAACTTGATGCATTTGTGTTACCTACTGGTGCGGCCTTGATTCAGTATGTCAATGATCTGTTAGTGGCTGCTGACACTGAGCAAATTTGTAAAACTGCTACGGTATCGTTGTTAAAGCATTTATGTGACTTACATCACAAGGTGTCACCTTCTAAGCTACAGTATTGTTGTCAAGAAGTAACCTATTTAGGTCACTTATTGTCAAAGGAGGGAAGAAGGTTGACCCCAGAAAGAATTGCAGCGATCGCTCGAATGACTGTGCCAACAACTCAGAGAGACGTACGTGCCTTTCTAGGTATCACGTCATACTGCAGACAATGGATTCCAAACTTTTCATTGTTAGCGAAGCCATTGTTAGCTCTCACGTGCAAGGATGTTCCGACTCCTTTGCCATGGACTGAAGATTGTCAGAAAAGTTTTTCTGAATTGCGTGATGCGTTGTGTTCGGCTCCTGTGTTAGGTACTCCTGATTACAGTAAGCCGTTTACACTATACGTTCACGAGAGAGAAGGTTGTGCGTTAAGTGTTTTGACGCAACAATTTGGCGGCAAACAGCGTCCATGTGCATGTTTTTCTTCGACTTTTGACCCAGTAGCTAGAGCGTTGCCGAGTTGTCTAAGGGCGACAGCGGCAGCTGCGGTGTCCATTCGACAGTCCGCAGGTCTGGTCATGGATAATATGCTTACAGTGATGGTTCCGCATGCAGTTGACACTCTCTTGAATCGAACGAAGACTCAACACTTGACGAGTGCAAGGTTATCCGGCTATGAGTTGACACTTTTGGCAAGTCATATACAGATAAAACGTTGTAATGTATTGAATCCAGCGACATTGCTGCCGATTCATATGGAATCAGGTGATGTAGCACCACATGACTGTTACTTAAGAACTGAAGAAGAGACGAAGGGTCGTATTGACCTGAAAAACACTCCATTGGTATATCCCGATGGTACTTTGTATGTTGATGGTTCATGCTTCAAGTTGCCGAATGGTGATGTGACGACTGCGTATGCTGTAGTGACGTTGAGTACGGTTGTGGAAACTGCGAGATTGAGTCAGAATTCGGCACAAGCAGCAGAGTTGATTGCTTTAACGAGAACGTGTGTTTTGTCTAAAGGAAAGTGAGTGAATGTGTTTACTGACAGTCAATATGCGTTTGGCGTAGCGCATAGTTTTGGTCGATTGTGGAGAGAGAGAGGATTCATGACGTCTCATGGCACGAAGATTCAACACGGACAGCTCGTGAATGATCTTTTGGATGCACTTACATTGCCTAAGCAGGTGGCAATCATTAAATGCAGCACGCATCGAAAGGTTACAGATGATGTTGGTCGTGGTAACGCGTTTGCAGATGAGATTGCTAAGGAAACGGCCAAGAATCTGACAAATCGAATGTATGTTACAAATTCAGTGAGATGGCCGGCGGAGACTGGTATGTGTGAGGACACAGTTGAGAGTGTGAAAGCGATTCAGAATGAGGCTACTGAAACTGAAAAGGCTAAGTGGAAAGAAAGCACGGGGAAGTTAGACATGAATGGATGTTGGGTTGATTTGTCAGAGTATCAGAGATGGATGTTACCGGATGCGTATGTGCTTGCTGTTGTTATTATGGCCCATGGCATGTCACATATTAGCGCGAAAGGTATATGTAAATTGTTGTCTCCTGTATGGAAGAATGATGGGATTGCTAAGTGTGCTGAGAGAGTGGTCAAGAACTGTATGGTATGTTTGATGCATAATCCTGGCAAGGGCACTCCCACTCCACCTGGTCATTTTGCTCCTCCTACATGCCCCTTTGAAGTTATCCAATTGGACTTCATCCATATGGAGAGATGCAATAATTTGAAATATGTATTGGTTGTGGTTTGTGCGTTCTCCAGATGGATTGAGGCCTACCCTCTTAAGGATAATACTGCCCTGTCCACAGCAAAAGTTCTACTTAAAGAATATTTCCCAAGATACGGAATGCCACGGATCGTATGGTCGGATAATGGTAGTGAGTTTGTGGGAAGTGTGATGAAGAGTGTGTGTGCGGATTTGGGTATTCGCCAAAAATTTCATAGCGCTAACCATCCTCAATCGGCGGGTTTGGTGGAAGGGTACAATGGTACTCTGAAACTGAAACTTGCCAAAATCCAAGCAACAACTGGGTTATCATGGCCTGATGCATTGCCTCTAGCTCTCCTGTCGACCAGGGCGACTGTGCACTCTCGAGTAGGGCTTAGCCCATATGAGATTGTGTTCGGCCGTCCTGCGAACATTTGGGGAGTTCCAAGGCCTAAGGAATTTAGCAGAATTGAATATCCAATGTTGATTGACTATCTTTACGATCTGACTGCTAAATTGAGTTTGATTCATCAACAGGTTTTTGAAGCTCTACCGGCACAAACAGAAGGAACTGGACATCGGCTCCAACCTGGAGAGTGGGTCCTCGTCCGTAATTTTGGGAGAAAACGGAATCTCGAGCCAAGATTCGTGGGACCCTACCAAGTCTTGTTGGCAACGAGGACTGCAGTTCGGTTGGACGGCAGAAAGCAATGGGTGCACGCCACCCACACGAAGAAAGTACCGCTTCCATTGCCAGCAAATAATTGGATAAGCAAGGGTTTGCCCCGACTGAAACCAATGTCATTCCAAAGTATGTGCCATTTAGCGATGCTCAACCTGTAGAGATCGACCCAGCTCAGCCAGATACGTTTGCTGAATCATCTGGAACTGTACCTTTGTCTTCAGCATTGGAGAATTCAAGTTCTGAACAGTCACCTGAACAATTGAACTCTGTTGTGCCACCTGAACCATTGTTTGAAGAACAAACTCGACCTGGAAAATGTCGATATTTCCTTCGATTGCGTGATTAAGGACAAATAAAAAATTCCCTTTTACTTTTGAACCTACATTACCCCCCTTTCTGTTGTTATGAACATTGTGAATATTTGCATTTTTCCTGATCTTGAGTTCTTTCATTTTTTTTGTTTTACATATCACGTGTGTTCCTTTTTTGTGCAGCTAGGAGACTTATATGAAATTGAATGTTTAATTGATTAAACCTACCATCTGGGTTGGCCGTAGGGCCGTGCGGGTACCTACTTCTGTTTGGCAGGTTTCTGACACTAGGTCGGTTACTTTTGTCGGTTTCTGGGAACTCCTGGGAATTGACAATTGCTACTCAGAATCAGGTGCGTCAAGAACGTTACGGACGGTCTTTAGAGGATGGAGTTCTCTAAGCTGTCAGAAAGAGAGATGATGTCGGCGCAAAGATCTAAGTTGCATAAGATTTTTCAAACAAAGTGTTTTCTGTTTCAGATTTTCATGTTGTTCCTAACTGTGTCTATGTTATTGGTGGGTGGAGTGTATTTTGGGATTCAGTTCCTGTTCCCTTCCACTTCATCTACTCCTCCTTCTCATGATTTGAATTCTGTTCTTGCTCCCACTATCCCTCCACATTCTTTTCATCCTCTGCCCCAACATGAACAGGTCAGACGTGCGGAATTTATGAACAACTCCTTTGTCCAACTTTTGCACCAACATCAGTTGGTGATGAACACTACCAACTGTTGGGTGTGTGGGTTAATGCCACATACCATGGATAAGGGTATTCCGTATTTGGTTCTTCCCTACAGCTCCCAGGGGTCAGCTCGGGCATTCCAAACTATGTTCCGTAGTGCAACTATCGTCCTATCTCTCTCTTACCTTTTCTCTCAAAAATCTTGGAGGCCCATGTCACTGCCTGTCTCTCGGGGTTCATCGAGAGTTCCATCTTTCTCGAGGCCAACCAGGCCGGCTTCCGCCCTGGTCATTCTACGGAGGCTGTGATCCTGGCTGTCCTAGATACCTTGAGAGACGGAGCTGACAAGGGTACCTCCCAGGCCCTGGTTTTACTAGATCTGTCGGCCGCTTTCGACACGGTGGACCATAACATCCTCCTCCACCGTGTCGAACAGGCCGGCATCCAGGGTCTGGCGCTGGCCTGGGTGAAATCGTTCCTTATGGGGAGATCTCAGTCCCTCAGCCTAGGTACATTTAGGGCCCCTAGGGAACATCTGTCTTGTGGGGTCCCTCAGGGCTCCTCTCTATCCCCTCTTATTTTCAATCTCTATCTTCGCCCTCTTCTTTCTTCTCTGAGGCAGTGGGACGTCCGCGTCTTCAATTACGTGGACGACCTACAACTCATTTTCTCTCTAAACTCTCCTTCTTCTATTCCTACTTTTCAGGCAGTCATGTCCCATATCTTTCAGTGGATGTGTCAGAACCAGCTGAAATTGAACCCCGGTAAGACGGAGCTCCTCCTGCCGGGTAGGAGCGCCGTCCACTGGGGTCCATATTTCTGGCCGACAGAGCTTGGCTCTCCTCCCACCCCGGTAACCTCGGTGAAAAGCCTCGGGGTCACTATTGACACTGGGCTCTCTCTGGGGCCGCAGGTGGGGACAGTGGTTTCCTCCTGCATGTTCCAACTGCGCAGGATCAGGAAGGTGGCCTACCTTCTTACTCCCGATGCCTTGCTCCAAGTCATCATGGCCCTTGTTCTCTCCCGCCTGGATTTTTCAAATTCCATCTATTACGGCTTGCCCAAATGCTCAATCAATAGGTTGCAAGTCATCCAAAACCAGGCGGCGAGACTGGCCCTCGGGATTCCGAAGTGGCAGTCCGCCAAACCCCTCCTTATCAAGCTACACTGGCTCCCGGTTAGCCTAAGGGCTGCCTTCAAGGTTGGCTGTCTTATTTTCAAATCTCTCTCTGGTTCCTGTCCCGCCTTTCTGAAATCCCTGATCTGCCCCTACTGTCCCTCACGTAACCTTAGATCACTTCACTTACATCTTCTGGTGGTCCCTCCCTTTAAACTCTGTAGATCTGGGGGTCGAAGATTTGCCTTTCTCGGCCCCAAACTTTGGAACTCTCTCCCCCTCTCAGTTAGGACTTCCGGTACTCTGATTCAATTTCGCAAATCATTAAAAACCTGGCTTTTCCCACAATCCCGCTAAAATCCCTCTGTTTCCTCAGCACCCTTTCAGCGCCATGATACCTCCGGTGACAGTGCGCTATACAAAATTCCCTTAACATAACATAACATAACATAACAGTGCACTAGATTCCTTCCCCCGTCGAGAGCCACGTTCCACAGACCCTGGTTCTGGCCCGTACCACAAGTCTTTGGCGATAGCGATTGCTGATTTGGATAGAGATATTTTTGATGCATCGCTTATTCCAGAGGAAGAGGTGCGAGCTTACAAGGATCTGAGTGGGGCCGAATACAGTATTTCAGTAGGTGATAGACAGCTTAAGAGCTCGTCTCCAATCTGGATCGTACCCCACCTAGGTAATTTTTGTATGCAAGGTCTTGGTCGAAATCCGAGAGCTCAGCTTGGGAAGAGTGCTTGTACTGAGACATACGTTTTACCGATGCTCTCTTCTCCTGTATTTTTGACTGCCAAGGGTACCTATTTTGTCTGCTATGATCGCGCTTATACGTGGGTGCCCCGTGAATTCTCGGGCACCTGTTATATCGCGAATCTTTTGCCACCGACTTTCACAGTTGCCTCAGACTATCACAAGACAAGAGTTGTGAGAGTTGTGAGAGGCGTTATCAGCAAAGAGGACACTGCCGGTCAAGAAGCAGGAGAATTCTTTAAGGGTTTCCTACCTTTTTGGGGACCTATGGTCAATAGTAGGAACCTGAGACAGTTGACTCGTGTGGTAGAATCAACTGCTAAAATAATTGCAAGTGCTCTTGGTAACCTGACAGCAGAGTTTCAAGCGGATAGACTGATGACGTTACAGAACCGAATGGTTCTAGATGTTGTTCTTGCAGATAGAGGTGGTGTGTGCAAGGTGATCCATTCGAGCTGCTGTATTTTCATACCTGATAATGCTCCAACTGTTTATCAAGCCATCTCGAAGTTGCATAAAATCTCCGAGTCCATACACGTGGACGAAGGTGATTGGACGCTTCTAGGATGGTTTTGGGGTCTGATGTCGACTTGGGGTTGGAAGATTCTGATGATTGTAGGGGTTGTTGTGACGTTTCTGTTCACGTGTTGTCTTTGCGTACAGTGTGGTCCTGCCTTATGTAGCCTTTGTGCTACAACGTGTATAAGAAGGCCATCTGTTACCAGAGAGACATTGATGAATAGAATAATGTTCCAGCAACATCTAAACGATCTGATGAATATCGATATTGATTCTGATATCGACTAGTGCTTGCCTACATGAGGGCAAAAGGAGCGTCTGAGGTTCCGTGAGAATCGGAACGACGTTTTGGGCTTGTTCGGATATGGATGAGTTTGGTATCTACGAACCGCCAATGACGAGATTAGTAGATGTACGTTTTTCGCTACACTACTTGGAAGGGCTCATCTTATTTATGGGTTTTTCATCTGAACCCTCGGGTTCCATTTTAGATATGGCATCCATTTTGTTTCTTGCCCTCACGTAGCCGGCGAACGGACAATGTCCGCTTGATGACCCTGGGATTCCCAAGCTCTTGCGGAAGATGCATATTCCTTTGAGTGTGCCTTTATGACTAGGAGAATGACACGGCGAAAGCAGATGGCTCCGCTCGAGGCTCATCTTGCCGTGCCGGTCTATTGTTTCAGCCCTGCATACGCTAGGCTCGAATTCTTTGATCCTGTGATCACGCTTCCGATATTGCCCCTACACTCTTTTCAATCTGTTGTCTGTCTTTGTCTTCCTGCACCTGTTTCTGTCCCTTCTCTTAGGTCGTTTACAACTAGAGTGGAATGTGCTTAATGGTGGGATAGCGTGCTTTTACAGTTGGGAACCGACATGTAACTGTAATTATGTTCCGGGCTTCTGAAAACATGAATGCGATCTTTTTGAAGTTTACTGTGGGAACTGAGTTGTAACCTTTTGTTCGTTATGTTGTGCAATGACGAAAATGTGTATAAAAGGAGCGATCCACTTTTGCAATTCGAAGCAGACTCTCTGAACCTACACTATGTTGTACTTCTAGCGATTTCTGTGTCCCTGCAGTAAATAAACGCTGATCTTTGACGCCGAAGGAAGTGTCCCGTGTCTCTGTGATTTGTACGCCGGAACAGGTATCCCACGAAGGTTTCAGGTGTTGTCCCCTGGCACCGCTGGGCCTTAAATTAGCCCAGTCCTTCACTTTTATAGTGCCCACTACAAGGCCTTGCTGTGGCAAAGATAACATGAACAATAGGATGTCCACCAGCTTTGCTTGTAAGGGACCAGGCTTTTGAATGCTAAACCAGGCTACAAACTTGTCCAGCACCCGGTGCAAATAGATTCTGCGAAAGTATGCTTGCGGCAAGGATGAAAGTGCTGTCAATTGACACTGCTCATTTTCCACACATATAGATGTAAATAGGACATGTTCCTGAAATAGAATGTCCTTGTGAAGTAGTTGCTAGATTGGAGTACAGATGTTCATGCCCATAAGATCTGGGTACTACACTCTCCTGCCCTATCATCAGCCATTAAGATGACCTCGTTCCCTATCTTTTTCAAACTTCTCGGCAGGAGAAGAAGTGGTGGGAAGGTCTAATGGAGTGCTTTCCTCCAGCCAGTAGTCATTTGCTAAAAAGTGTTCTTGCAAAACTCAAATGCACAAAACTTTTGAGGCGTCACATTCTCAATGGTGGTGAAAAGATCTAGCCAGTGTTCTTTCTACAGTTGGAAGTTGTTCTGTGCCATGACAGGATGTAGACACCGCTCATGATCTGCTAGACGTCACCTGCTCAGTTCAGACGCTCTGCCATTCAGGGACCCTGCAAGATAGTTCACAATCAGGAAAATATTCTTACTTTCCAGCCACTTCCTGAGGTATGGAACGATGTTTCCACTCTGTCCTGTAGGTGGAGTTGTCCTTGAGAACCTGCATCATCCTCCCCTTGATGGATGGCAGAAAGGCCTTCACAACCAGACAAGTAGCCTGCAGCTCCAGTAGATTGATGTGAAGCCAGCACTGGTGGATACTAAAGTTTCCTGACCTCCATCTCCCCCTGAAGACCTGCCAAGCAAGCAGGGATTCAGTGATCAACATTGTCAGCTATGGGTGGGGAAGGGGGGGGGGGGGATCTGCCACTAGACCATTTGTTTTCTTTCTGCCTCCACAGCATACCTCGAGCCATCTACCCTTCCAGTTGCGCACACCAGGGGCTTTTTCGTTGCTTCAACAGAAATCAATTTGTACATATAAATACTGGTTAAAAGTATTTTTTTTTTAAACATGCTGTTTTATGTGTAATCATGGTATTGCAGTTCATCACTCATGGATAGTGGTCAGACTGGCGTCACAGCAAACAAGTAAGCAAAAACGATAGATGTTGTGGCACACTTGGGCGAGTACAAGCAGTACCGGATTACCAGAAAGGCAAAGTAGGCACCGGTCTATGGGCCCAACTCCTTTTAGGGGCCCGTAACAACCGATCAAAATAGTATTGATTTGATCTTGAAAGAAAATTACAATTAAGCTTTCTTTAAATATTGTTTCCAAAAATTTGAAAAACAGGAATCAACACAAATAAACGAACACTTTCCATTAAAGACTATACCGAGAAAATACTGTAGTAATGTAATGTACCATTAACAACTTAAAGTACATAAACCAGAGACATAAGATTAACAAAACAGTTTGTCCCTTAGAAGCTCATCTTCTGACCACTGTAAGTTTGGAAAACAATCTGGTGCTTTGGGTATTAGGAGATCATTTGCAAGATGGGCTTAGAAATTTCGATTGCCTAGGAGCCTCCACAGGATTTAATCTGGCACTGAGTACAAGGGACACAATTTTAAAGGACATCAAATATTTTTAAATAATGCATTTTATCAATTAAAAGGTATTTTGAGAATTAAGACATTATTTGGGTTTCTCTGGTTGCTCCACGACTGGTAAGAATGGTTATAGGAGCATTAAGAACTGGTTAAAATAGAGAAAAAAGAGAAAACTTGGCGATTGAAATGTACCCTTATAAAGGGTCTTTGCTTAGAGACGTAGTCTGGGCCAGTACCGGGAATGCCCGCGCACCATGTGGCTTGTAAGGCAGGCGCTGCTGAAAATGCATTCAAGTCTCCAATTACAAAGGCAGAAGGCAGACTAGATCATGATAACCAGATAGCAAAGATGTGCAGGTAAAGTGAAAGTACACTGTAGTTAGGCGCTGCTGTATTGGAACTACACGGCAGTTAGAAAAACACCAACAGCCAACGGAAAAGGACATTACAAAAACACTAACACAACTAAGCCAATAGCAAGCAAGGAACGAAATAACATGAAATTTTACCCAACATACTAATTACTTTGTCTCGTTGAGACAGCGCATGCGCTGCCAAGGCGAGACCTAAAAACAAGTTTACAAATAAATTTCATCAGAGGTTCTTTCACAGTTCAACATGACTTCATCAAGTCCAATCCATCTGATGTCCACTTGCACTACTTGTGTATTTCTAAGTTTGATAGTTGTTGCATGCTCCTCAGGGTGTGTACTCCGTAGTACACGTCATAATTAAATTAAATAGTCGCGTGCCCCTCAATGGGGAACGTCCCCTGGTCACAGCAATGCTCCCAGTTGGGGTTTATCAGTTTTCTCCGTAGCTTGTGTATTAAAGTTCAAATGAAAGTTGTCCTCAATGTGAGAGTTTATGATGCATTGTTTTTATTTTCAGAGTTTGAGTTAGATTTCACTTCAAACACATTTTAGTTCATAATCCAATGCATTTCGGCTATAAAAAGCCTTCAACAGGGAACATATGTCTAGGAGTAAATACATGGCTTCAATACACGAGGAAAATAAAGATTATCACAATCCTGATAATTTAGATCATTTTCATTTAGTTGAGTCATGTGTGTCATGCGCGTCTTTTCTAACAACGTATTGTGCTCCGTGCTTTGTGTATGCGTGATATGGTAACCGCCTGCTAAATTGAAGTGCACAATGGTGAACTTCAGCAGGCTACGGACTCCCGATGTCGGATATCTACGCTGATAATTGGTGGGCGATAAATAGTGTGCGTCTTATTGGACCGTACATGAAAATGGTACCGAAGCCCGTGTCTATGCGGGAACTTAGACAACGCCAATACTAATACTAGCTTTGAGGTGTCACACTTACAGATTCTGTAAGCCTTTCTCCTTGCTGCTAGATTGAAGGAATGGCACAGGCCCCTGCTCCTGGCTTTGGCAAACATAGGGCAGAAGAACAGCTAGTGTTTGTCTATTTCCATATGGTTTTACAGTGGAAACAGAAATGAGACCTCGAGTGTGCACCACCACAATTGGCAGTGTAAGCTGCTCCTGGGAGTGCCCCTTACCTAAATTGGAGAAACACAGATGGAGTACAAGCGGGTCATATGTAGTCTAAGAAATCCTCAGGTTTGTAGATTTATGTTGCAGGAAAGTACTTGTCAGGGTGGCCGTGGTGGTTCGTCGTTCCCTACAACTGGTAACTTTCTCGTACCCCAGTTTTTTAGTTTTTTTTACTAGTTGTGCATCTCCAGGCTGAATGGAACATGACTCCTCCCCAAATTTTTCCAAACCCAGATCAGTCCAGGCCCTTTTTATGGAGCCCACCCATTTTATTGTTACCGCTAAGACCATTCATACATGTCTTGGAGACCATCACAGTAGTGGGACAGTTCACTAGTGCTCCAGATATGTATCCAGTATAACAGTGGTCTTAATGCAGCTAAGACTGTTATTTTATGGATACCCAAGTTCAGGTGTAGCGGTTCAAATGGTGTTCCCCTCCCTAAACTAGAAAGAGATCTAATAAAGTTGTTTTCCACACACTCAGAGTTAATGTTGCAATGGCCCCATAAAGGACTGCTCCCATTGCTGGGCTTTATAAATCTCTATGGCTGGTAATAGGGGGTCCAGTTGGCTTTCTCTGGAAATTTACATATAGTCACCGCTATGTACTGCACTCCAAGTGTGCTTTTTAGAATCTGTGGTTCCCATGACCCGGTTTCAGCTAATCTGATACCTAGGTAGCCAAACTCTCACTTTTCCCAGGGGTTAATTCCCCACTTTGATCACCCCTTTGATCACCCCTCGCGCCTCACCTCCCTTAGAGTAGGTCATTTAATTTGGTTGTGTTAACTTCTAGACCATGGAGAACTGGTTGAATTGATCAATCAGGTTTTACATACCCCTTCTGGTTTTGGAGAACAAGAGTGTGTCGTACGCTAATATGAGTACCAAGATTTTGTCCTCTGCCAAGGAGGAAGAATCATTAACACGATTCAGAAGATAGCAGGTACAGGTAATAAAATATAAGAGGAACAGGGTTGACACTAGGACAGAACCCTGTCGCACTCCTTGGTCCACAGGGATGGCCTCAGTCACTTCCACTTGGCTCCACACCTGACCTTTGCAAAATTACCCTCATGGAGTAGTTTAATTATGCTCAGTAGGTTTAGGTGGACCCTTTTTTCTTGAAGCATCTTCCATTATTTCCACATGGGCACAAGGTCGAAGGTGGCATGGAGATCAACAAAGGCCACAAAAAGTTCACCCTTACCCAGGTTCATTTCCCTCCTTTTAACAAGGAGTAATCCGAGGGCCTGGTCAATGGAACTCATTTTGTGCTTGTAGCCCGTTTGCAGGTTTGAGAGAACATGGTTCTCCTCACATCAATCCTACAGACCCTCGAGAATCTGTTTACTGAAAACTATTTGTAAGTTAGCTAAAAGGCTAATTGGGAAATAATTTGATTGGATACTGTGATCCTCCTTTTAAAAAATTGGGACCATCTCCGCACCCCTCCAAGAAGTGGGAATAGCCTCCTCCCTCATGATTGCGTAAGAGAAAACATTTATGTAGGATACACAGACAGTGGTACCAGATTTGAATAAGTCTTCCGGGATTTTGTTGAGGCCTGGTGCTTTCCCTGGCCTAAAGGAGGCAGTTTTCTCCAACGAAAAGACTACTGGGGGCAGATTGGATTTTAGCAAGTAAGTGGCATCCATAGGAGCAACGGTTCTACCAGTCTGTAGGTGGTCTGAATATAGACTTCCAAAATGAGCAGGGTAAGATCGTGGACAGCAGGTTTGCTCAGTTTCCCACTACCAAGGCAGGTGCCAGGACCAGAACTGCTTCTGATTATTGGAGGTCTTAGCTTCCAAAAGTTCAGCCCACTAATTTTTTGTAGGAGCGAGTGCTTTAACTGAGGGCGTCCGCCCGTTGCAGGCATGTAACCCATGCGTCAGGGTGAGATCAACTACCTGGAGGGCTGCCCTGAAGAGAGTCCTTTTTAGAAGGGTTGAAAGAGAGGGGATCCCCCAAATTAAATCTTCTGTGCTAGACAGATCTTGTGCCAAACGCAGTTTGGTTTTAGGAAGGGCCATGGGACGGAGACTGCCTTGATAAAAGCTGCTGAGGAGGTCAGGATAATCATGGATAAGGGTGGTGCAGCCATCCTGATACTCCTAGATTTATCCGCGGCCTTCGACACGGTCGATCACACCATCTTGATCGACCGTGTCGCCGCCCTAGGCATTCAGGGCAGGGCAAGAGCAACACTGGCATCTTTCTTGGCCAACCGAGTACAGTCTGTTAAGATGGGATGCTTCTGCTCTCCTGATTTCACTCTCCCATGTGGCGTTCCCCAGGGCTCCTCGCTAAGTCCGACACTTTTTAACATCTATGTGTCGGACTTGGCGAGGGTAATCAAGTCGTTCGGCATTGGCTTAACATCTTATGCCGTCGACACACAGCTGGTCCTGGAGATACACAAAAACGGTGAAGCAGTGGCAGCGAACTTTCAGGAGGGCATGAAGGCCATCAGCTCATGGATGAACTGGAATTGCTTAAAGCTAAATTCCGACAAGACGGAGGTGATGGTTTTTGGCGAACTGACTCCGTCTTGGTCTCCGGTTTGGTGGCCCTCGGAATTGGGAGCTCCCCCATCACCAGTAACCAAGGTGAAAAACTTGGGCGTGCTTTTTGATAATAAGCTTACGTTTTTAAGCCATGCCAACGCGGTGGTGTCAGCCTCCTTCTTTACCCTGAGAATGGTGAAGAAACTGCTCCCTTTTCTTCCCCCAACCTCAGGCAAAACCTTAATGTCCTCCCTGGTGCTATCCAGGGTGGATTATTGCAATGGTCTATTGCTTAACGCACAAGAGCAAGTTCTGAGCAAATTACAGCTTGTCCAGAACGCTGCTGCAAGAATTCTCATGGGTATACCTAAGCACGCTTCTATCTCTCCCACAATTCGGGAGCTCCACTGGTTACCAATAAGAAGCCGGATAAAGTTTAAGGCCATGTGTATCATTCACAAGGCCTTAAACAATAATGGACCTGATTTCTTCAAAAGAGCATTCAAACTGTACAAACCCAGTCGAACACTACGCTCTTCTTCGGCCCAACAGCTCCAAATCCCATGCACAAAAAAAGTATCTTGGGGAGATAGACGTTTTGTAGTGGCAGCATCAAAATTATGGAATCAGATCCCCTCCTCTGTCAAAAATCAATCATCACTACTCTCATTTCGCAAACACCTCAAGACCTGGCTCTTTAACCAGTAAGACGTCAGTGGAACCCCTGCAATCTGCAAACTCCAGCGCCGAGACACCGAAAGGTATTTGCGCGCTTTAGAAATTTAAAAAATAAAATAAATAAAATAAATTGAAATCCCCAGCTACAATGACACAATGTGTGCCAGATTGAGCTACAAATAATTGGTCCAAAATGTGCAGAGTCTGGGATTCTTGCTTGCGGCTCCCACTCCTATTATACATGCTGAATACCAAGAGCTATAGGGTTTTCGGTTGAGAAAAAATCAGTCCTCGGAGTTGAGGAGTGTCTGTGCCAACTACAGGGATATATTGCAATTAGGTGGACCGCACCAGTATTAGCAACCCACTCGATGGGTGCCCATACATGGATTTAATGGCAGGTACATTGTAGTTTTTAAACCCACCCCTGTGGTCATTCACTTGAGAACTTGTTAAGGAAGACACAAATATAAGTAGGAAGTAAAGTACTGGTAGTCATCTTGGACTTGGTCAATGCTGTATCTCTATAGTGAGTAATATTATGCCTTTAGGTAAAAAGGTGGACTGAAAAGTGATCTGATTGAGGGAACATGGCAGATGAATACAATTCAGTAGTTATATGAAGATTACAGTATATATGCAAGAAGTTGGTGTCTAGTAACATATTTTTTTGAAGTTGAAGGCCATGTTGGAGTGGGAATGACTTGTGTTTGAAATGGTATGTAGTGATCAGGATTCCCTGGAGGAAAGGAAGACCAATTTCTAAGGGAATCTTACGGAGGGAATTGGGCAAAACCAGTCCTAGGGGGCATATTATCAAGGCGGGCGATAAGAGATTATCGCCACATTAGCAGCCTTTTTCGTCCGCTAAGCGGCGATAATTCTATCGCCCTATTAGCAAGCTGTTGCTAACAGCAGTTAGCGACAGCTTGTAGGCGATAGCGAGCGGTTTGCGGCCAGCTTTGCATGTCAGCGATATTTATCGCTAATGACATGCAAAGTGGGCGTACTCAACCTGTTAGCGACTGAAAGCAGTCGCTAACCTCGCTATTGCCTATTATCAACGCAGGCATAGCGATGGAAATATTCACGCTAAGCGCGAATATCTCCAAAACCTAACGCCTGCTCAGACCAGTTCTTAGCCATTATATCCAATGGGAGATGGATATTCTGGCTAAGTCCCCATTGGCGATAATGCGTGAATATCGCTGGGTTACCATTGATATTCACGCATTTCGCCGCTAACGCCGGAAATGTTATCGCATTTGAGATAAACGTTACTAATAGCACGTTATCTCTGCGATAAAATCCGGCGATGCTAGGCGATTAAAAAAAAATATTGCTAAGCCTATTTAGCGATAAATATCGCTAGTTGAATATGCCCCTAGATTCCTTGTGTTCCAGACCAGTGAGGACCTGGCCTGGCCAATCGGGCTGGACTGTTCTCTAGAGGAGCAGGATAAAGACTGGGTTATTTATGGCTTGATCCAAACTGAGGTGGCATGGTGGGCAAAAAAAGATGAATTGCTATGTGGCCCGAGCTGTTGTCAGTGGCTGATATTAATTCAAGCATTTCATCATTCACCTTGTTGTTTTTGCATTTGCCGTCCTAAGTGCGCCGGGTATGCCCAGACGTGGGTCCCGGACTCACTGTACCACTGGAACCTAGCTATACCTGGCTAAAAAGCTCTAACAAGGGTGAAACCAGTCCTAGGTTGATTTTGTTCCAGTTCAGGGAGACCTGTCCTGGCAGTTCAGGCTGGGACTGTTGCCATGAGGAGCAGGGTCAAGACTGATTTGCATACAGTTGGGTCCAAAGTGAGGTGGCATTGTGGGAAAACAAAAGATGGATTGGTATGCATTCAGAACGATTGTCAGTTGCTAAGATTAATTCAATCATTCCATTCATCTCCTTGTGGTTTTTGCAGATATTTAACTGAGCAGCAGATGAGTTGGTAATCGGTGCCTTGTAGGGATGACATTATTGATTTTCAACTGTACAAGTACACAATTTGGCAAAGCATGAACTCAAAAATGTTCTAGTTAGGTTCATAAACTGTAGGCATATACAGATAACGTGAGCCAGAGATTCTTGATGAAATTCACAACCTCTGCAACATTTGCAGATCTTAATGGTGATCGTACTCAGTCCATATTGACAGCTGCAAATGGAACTAGAACAAATCGGAGACTCACAAACTTCGATCTTTCTTTATTTTTCGAGTTCATTCTCATATATGGCTGAGAAATGGGTGACATGTAGATTGATGATAGGAGTTGGCCACGTGAAAGATGTTTTAGTTCCTCACTTTTTGTCAAAAGAGGCCCCTATTTTGTGATTTTCCAACCCAGGAGCTTGAAGGGATTGTACTGGAAATTGCTCTGCCAAGCATCCATCAACCCCACCGAATTAAGTATACTATGCAAATTCTTAGTTCTCTTCGTGTGAGATTTTTTAAGGACCTTGTTGTCTAGATGTTCAGCCCAGGCAGTATTTTAGGAAATGCAAATTGATTAGTGTGGCAAGATCGATCAGGCAAAATGTGTGTCTTAATTGACAAGTAGGTGTACAGTTAGGTCGTCCAAAGACAGAACGGAAGACCATTGAAAGAATTCATTCCTGTCCCGAATGTAGTGATATTCCATACATTGGTGAAGCATGGGAACTGCAGGAATACATTTAAGCCTGAAAGTTCTAGAATGAAAAAAGCTATTTGGACTGGGCATGGTGTAAGACAATTTTGTTAAATTAAATTGTAGCTAACTCGCCAAAATCACAAATGGCAGAAAGTTGCGGGTTATGACTTGGTTTCCGATCCTAATGTATCATTAATTCATGTAACAGTGCTTGAAACCAGTGTGCACAATTCACAAAAATAGATAATGACAACTTTTCAATTTCATCAAATTAGTTTGTATTTATACTATTTAGCTAATCAATTAAATTTATACATGAAATTTAGTCATTCATTTCTGTATGTTGATGATCACATATAGACTTTTCCTAATGCATATCTTAACTCATATATATATATATATTCACTGAAAAAACAATAGGTTATAGACCATATATAGTTAGGGATTAGCATTTACAAAACCTTAATTTACTCGCACAAAACCATTGAAATTCGCATATATAGTTAGTTGCACTAACTATATATCGCGCACCCGCAATCCACTGCTGATGATGTCACATATTACATCATTCATGACATGGTCAGTGACATCACTGATGACATCACTGATGACATCTCAAATGACATCACTGATGACATCACTGATGACATCTCAAATGACATCACTGATGACATCACTGATGACAACTCAAATGACATCACTGATGACATCTCAAATGACATCACTGATGACATCACTGATGACATCTCATTTGACATTACTGATCACATCACTGATGATATCATTCATGTGATAATACGATGAACCTCTTCAAACTCTAATATAACCTTAGATACAATCAGTGTAAACAGACACTCACAGACTGTCACTTATCCATGGAGTTACTCACACACCTAGTCAGTCATGCAAAGAATCAATCACACCTCCATTTTCTCAACTATATAGTTATACACACCTTACTTATTCAAACATATACTAACACATATTTACTCTCTTATACAATCCCTGATACATGTTCACAATGATCCATACAGCCACTCACACATTCACCTGCTCTTATGCACAGTTATTTATATATGTCAACTCTCACATGTACTGTGTTTTACATATGTACTTACTTTGACATGTAGCACTGAGAAATCCATTCACTCACCAATACACTCATGCAGACAGTCAACCGCCCATACAGCTGTTTCCACATGCACTTTTGAACCCATACATATAGTGAATCAACTATTCACACATCTATGCACAGAGTCACACACCTCCCAGCCACCCACACACACACACACTCAGTCTCCCATACAAATACTTGGGCAACCAATCAATAACCCATATAGTTACTCATATAGCTACTGATCAACACATGCAGCAGTTTACAGAACAACAGACATAATGATGCACAAATTAAGACAGTTTAGTCACTAACCCATGCACTCAGTGAGACACGTTAAATCACTCACTCATACAGTCAGTCATGCACCTACTAAATCCTTCATCCAGACACTTATACATCCACTCATTCTTCAATATGTAAGACCTATTTTAGCTTTACAGAAACATACAGTCACTGGGTGTTGTCATCAGTGATGCCATCAGTGATGTCATTTGAGATGTCATCAGTGATGTCATCAGTGATGTCATTTGAGATGTCATCAGTGATGTCACTGTCCATGTCATGAATGATGTAATATGTGACATCATCAGCAGTGGATTGCGGGTGCGCAATATATAGTTAGTGCAACTAACTATATATGCGAATTTCAATGGTTTTGTGCGAGTAAATTAAGGTTTTGTAAATGCTAATCCCTAACTATATATGGTCTATAACCTATGGTTTTTTCAGTGAATTTCAATGGTTTTTTAATAGCAAATATCAAAAGCTGTAAAATGTCAAGTACGTGGTAGGTAAAAACATTTTCGTATTTATGCACGCTGATGTGCTTTGAACGCTGCCCCCCCCCCCTCTTTTCTTTTAGGAGTATTCTCTCTTTGCAGATAGTGAAGGGTAGGTAACACAGGCCTTTGCCCCCGTTGTAATCCGTCGTGCCTGCTTCCCTCTCCATTTGATTGATTGTTATCCTAGCATTTATTGTTTTGGAATTGGTTCTCTTTAGTTCATTCTCTATTTACAAACAAGCACAGAGTCGCAATACTCTGTTTAGTCTTTGCAGATAGTGAAAAATCGTTAAAAAAACAAAAGGAATCAAGCAAAATCAGTAGGCCACTAATGGGATCTCTTTTTGACCTCGCTAAAATAGAAACATTATGAACAACCCCTCATGACAAATACGAAACTAGTGAGAGGAACTGAGCTCGACACCATGATGGCTGCAAGACAGCTCGGCTCCGCCGCCCACCCCACCCAAAATAACGACAAACACTATGCAAATATTATAAATATATACAACACACCAGCAAAGTAACAGGGTAAAACGTTTTATTAAATAACTATTTACATGGCAGCCTGCTGCAACATCGATCCAAACAAGCCTTTGTATTTTGGGCTCAAAATAGACCATCAATAGTAAGATTTTCATAGGTGAGCGTAGGTTCATGGTTTTCCATCCACAGACTAAAAGCCTAGAGTGGGAGTGAAAGAACAATAACTAGGTAAGAAGGAAGGCAGAGGTTGTGGGAAGGACTCTGGATATGGTATGTTGCTTGGTCCCTGAGATGCTTCGATGTCGCTGCCTTGCACAAATGGCATAAGTCCTGGATGTTGGGTGCCATAGTTGAGGGTTCCGAGCAGCGCTTGTAACACTGTCTGAAGCTTATTTGCACCTGCTGCAGCTTCACTATTCTCAAAGTAAGTGGGGGCTGTTTGTGGACCTGACTGCATTGGAAAACAATGTGATGCGGTGCCTCCCTGAACCGCTTGACGGAGACCCCCGAGATAATTGCGCCTGCTCCACACCTTGTCCCACAATCCGTTTGACCTGAAGACACGTCCTGCGGTGCCCTGGTCCGACCATCACATATACCTGCGCCAGGAGACGGCGTGGGGTGCAGTAGAAGGGAGAGGCGGCGCGAACGAGCCTCCCCCACCTCCCCAGGTGGAGGTTTCTCAGCTACACCCCAGCGCTTCACTCGACCAGCTGACTTGCGCCCGCTCTTGCAACACAGTGCCTCGCTCGGCCAGCTGAATTACGCCAGCTCTTGCTATTACAACGTCTCACCCGCCATCCAACGGAATTGCACCCAATCTTGCGGTACAGTGACAGGCGGCTGCTACGGAGCTCACGAAATGGCGGTCGGCTCCACAGACTTGGGCCTGACCTGCAAAGATAGCTCTGGGCAACCGTGGAACTCGGACGCTTGACTGCTAGGGCATGGGCCCCATTCCCAAAAGAGTCCCCTCAGCCTTGAAGATTCTACAACAGTCACCGGGACCCCCGACTCCCGTAGACTTCCGGTGGGGAGCGACTGCCATGATTGCTCGCGGAATGGCCACAACGTAGCCACGAGATGGTGGTGCTCTCATGCTGACGCCAGCTTCAGTGTGAAACATCCAGAAACACTGTAGACTACCAATTCGATCAGTTCAGGTGGAGCCCCAACGTGACCCGGTAGAGAAGAACTTGCCCTCCCCTCTTTGACTGATGGTTCTTGTTGCCTGTCCCTTCTCTTGTCATTTAACAGAACTTTTTGGACTGCTGAAAGGGGTTGTGTTCCGACCGCTGGTTGGTGGAGACATTTTGACTATATTCTGGACCTGCGTTGCCGCGTAATGCGTCATATGACGCGCCGCGTTAGCGCACCCGGAAGTGCTCCGGTGCGCGAGGCGCAGCTTCCCGGAAACGATCCAGAGCGCGGCACGCAGCGCGTAACGCAAGCATAACAGGTCATGTGACTTGTTAATAAAACTTTTCATTGGTTAATTTTACTTTTGTTATTCTAATGATGAAAGGCTTGGTCAAATGACCTAAAAATAACACTTTTCATTGCTTTCGAACATTTTTTTTTCCCAAATGATGAAAGCCCCACCTTTTTTTTCTCACTCTGACTTGTAAAGCAATGGACCCAGATGCATTTACAGTTTATCACTAACAATGTTCCAGGCTAATGTATTTTCCCGGGAAATTTACAACTGTCCTGCAAGTAAAATATTCCTATTTCGAGAAAAAGGGCGTTTCTTCGTCCCATGAGGGAGCCGTTGAACAAAAGAGGCTCGGCCTGCTGTCTTAGTCGCTGATAGGCATGAATATCCGATTCTTATCGATCACTTTATGTTGCAGGAGTGGAAAACACAACAGCCCTTGACCATTTATCCTTACTGCGTTCCTGCGTATTATACCTTTTAACCGTCATGTAATTGGGCTGCTTTATTTCACTTGCCTTTTACTGATTCGAAAACTGTGGCTATTATTCAAAACTTTACCAATCTAGGTACTACTACCATGTTTTGTTTTAAAAACCTTTATTGTGAAAATGTTAGTATACAAATACGGGCCTATAACCACGTGGGCCGGCCACGGAGCAAACTGGAATCGTATATGATGAGGGGACATTTACACTGTAGAAGAACGTAACGGGCGACCCATTAGGTTGCAAGAACTAAGGTGTCTAACAGTTGCGGAATCGGTGGACGTACATTTAATAATTAAAGTACGACAGGGCCAGTTACAATAAAATTATCTAGATATACATTTGCGGGCAAGTACCATGGGTGACGTTAATTCGAACTTTCAATAGTACAGTAATCAATAACACATCACAACTTAATATCAATAGGGATGTCCAAATGTTCAATCAATACTCGTCCCCGCCCGCCATGTGCTTCAAAACTGCATACGTATCTCGTGATATCAAGGTTGGGCAACCAGTACACAACAAGGAGTTACGAGTCCCATTTATACCGGCGCCATTTTGGGCGAGGCCGGGCAGGTCCAGGATATAGTCAAAATGTCTCCACCAAACAGCGGTCGGGCCAGAACCCCTTTCGGCAGTCCAAAAAGGTTCCGTTAAATGACAACAGAAGAAATAGGCAACAAGAACAATCAGTCAAAAGAGGGGACACTTTTGTGAATGGGGCCCATGCCCTAGCAGGCAAGCGTCCGAGTTCCAAGGTGTCCCAGGGCCATTTTAGTGGACCAGGCTCAAATCCAAAGAGCTGGCCACCATTTTGAGAGTCCTGTTGCAGCCGGCTATCGCTGCACCGCAAGAGTAGCCGCAATTCAGCTGGATGGCAGGTGAGTCACTGTACCGCAAGAGTAGCCGCAATTCAGCTGGATGGAGGGTGAGGCACTGTGCCGCAAGAGCGGGCGGAACTCAGCTGGAAGGCGAGTGAAACGCTAAGAGGCGCCCCACTGCAGATGAGGTGCCTCCACCTGGGGATGAGGGAGAGGCCCGTTTCCGCCGCCGACCCCGGGCACCCCACGCCGTCTTTCGGCGCAGCATTGTAGGATGGCCACACCAGTGAAACTTGCTGGACACCACCTCGGTGCCATCAGGATCTCGGCGCGTTGTGCTACCTTCAGCGTACTGTAGCAGCAAGAGTGACCGCAACTCAGCTGGACGGCGAGTGAAACGCTAAGAGGCGCCCCACTGCAGATGAGGTGCCTCCACCTGGGGAGGTGGGAGAGGCCCGTTTGCGCCGCATCCCCCCCCCCCCCCCCCCAGGCACCCCACGCCGTCTTTCGGCGCAGCATTGTAGGATGGCCACACCAGTGAAACTTGCTGGACACCACCTCGGTGCCATCCGGATCTCGGCGAGTTGTGCTACCTTCGGCCTACTGTAGCAGCAAGTGCGGGCGCAACTCAACTGGATGGCGAGTGAAACGGTAAGAGGCGCCGCACTGCAGATGATGTGCCTCCACCTGGGGAGGAGGGAGAGGCCAGTACGCACCGCCTCCCCCCCCTCCCCCCCCCCGGGCACCCTACGCCGACTTTCGGCGCAGCATTGTAGGATGGCCACACCAGTGCAACTTGCTGGACACCACCTCGGTGCCATCCGGATCTCGGCGCGTTGTGCTGCCTTCGGCCTATTCGCACATCGGTCCGCTACTGACGCCGCCTCAAATGCCAACGGATTTTGTAGGCTTTTTATAGCCCAAAGCCGCATAACAGGTCATGTGACTTGTTTATAAAACTTTTCATTGGTTCATTTTACTTTTGGTTTCCTAATGATGGAAGGCTTGATCATATGACCTAAAAATAACACTTTTCATTGGATTGAAACATTTTTTTTCCCAAAAGATGAAAGCCCCACCTTTTTTTTTCTCACTTGGCAATCCAAAAAGGTTCCGTTAGATAACAACAGAGGGGACAGGCAACAAGAACCATCAGTCAAAAGAGGGGAGGGCAAGTTCTTCCCTACCGGGTCACGTTGGGGCTCCACCGGAAGTCATCAAATTGGTAGTCTACAGTGTTTCTGGATGTTTCAGACTGAAGCTGGCGTCCGCATGAGAGCACCACCATCTCATGGCTCCGTTGTGGCCATTCCGCAAGCAATCATGGCAGCCGCTCCCCACCGGAAGCCTGCGGGAGTCGGGGGCCCCGATGACTTTTGTAGAATCTTCAAGGCTGAGGGGACGCTTTCGAGAATGGGGCCCAAGCCCTAGCAGGCAAATGTCCGAGTTCAAATGTGTCCCAGGGCCATTTTAGTGGACCAGGCCCAAATCCGAAGAGCCGGCCGCCATTTTAAGAGTCCTGTGGCAGCCGCCTATCGCTGCACCGCAAGAGTGGGCGCAATTCAACTGGATGGTGGGCGAGACGCTGTAGCCGCAAGAGCGGGCGCAACTCAACTGGATGGTGGGCGAGACGCTGTAGCCGCAAGAGCGGGCGGTAAACAGCTGAATGGCGAATGAGGCACAGTGCAGCAAAAGCAGGCGGAAAACCGCTGAATTGCAACTGAAACGGTAAAGGGGCGCCCCATTGCAGCAGAGGAGCCTCACCTGGGGAGGCCCGTTCATGCCGCCTCCCCCCCCCCAGGGGCGCCCCACGCCGTTTTTCGGCGCAGCATTGTAGGATGCCAAGACCAGTGCGGCAAGTAAAGGACATCACCTGGGTGCCGTCCAGATCTCAGCGCGTTGTGCTGCCTTCGGACTATTCGCACAACAGACCGCTACTGACGCCACCTCACAGCAGACCATTGTTGCTTTGTTTTAAAAAAAAATGTTTTAACGTGTTTACTTTGTTGGAGCGTTGTATATATTTATAAGTTATTAAAGTGTTATAATCCTACTACTTTGTTGGAGTGCTATATATTTTTAATGTGACACATAATTGTGAAGACTTTGATGTTCAAAAACGCATCCCTAGAATCTTCCGCTTCAGGCTCGGTCCCACACACCCTCACAGTGAGAATCCCCTCCCCAATCACAATACAAGATCGTTATCAGATTGTAGGAACGCGTGTGGTGTGACGGATCTCATGAGTTGGGGGCCTTGATCTACTGGAACTCCTTTGAAGAGGGGTGATTCTTTACAGTTGGGGCCATAAACTACTTCCGCAGGGCTAGGTGATAGCCTGGGACCGGCCTGGACAATCGGACACAGAGGAAGAGGAGTGTCAGAGGGTGCGGTAGTGAATAGGGTGAAAGGGAGGTGTCGGGCGGGCACGGGGTGTGATTCTCAGGGAAGAGCAGCGCAGATGGGGGGAGGTTTATGACCCATGCATGAGAGAGAGAGCGGGGGTGACCAGTGCGTGGGGGAGATGCTTGCGGGGGTGGGGAGCCATGCTGAGGATCGGCGACGTGCAGAGAGTGGGTCTGGTCAAAGCATCTAAAATGGCTGCCGTGCACGACAAAAGTGTGGCATTGGAAAAAAAGCAAGATGGCACAGACCATGTTTATCAATACGGATTAATTTATAACAATTATTTTTAACAATATATTTACTCGCAGTGTCAAAATGGCGGTCAACACTTCCTGATTTCCTTCGAATCGAACGTTAACAGACGTCACGCAGCAAAAAAAAAAAACGCTCACGCGCAGCCGCTGGAAGACAAGTATCAACATATATGAGCATCCTCAGCCACCCTCAGAAAACATAGGGGGTCAGGATACGTCTCCCGTACCCCCTTATACCCACTTCTCACATTGTTTTTCCTCCATCTTGTAATGTAATTAAAACGAAACACAAAATGGCGAATTCCCGTTTCGCGACCCGGTTCGCTACCCGGTTCGCGAACCGGGAAGCGCTTCTACCGCAAAAAAATCAAATTTTTTTTATTTGCCCCACAGGACCCTTTAATAACGCCAACATCATTCCTTGGGGGTCAAGAAGGGTCTACCTTGCCCCCTTTCATTAAATTCCCCCTTCTCCTCCTCTTGTCTCTCGATCCTACCGAGAGACAAGATGGCGGCCGTTCCGGACTGTTTAGAATGTTGACAGACACCGGAGAGCCAATCAGCTTCGCTTCGCAAAGTTCCGTTACGCGAAAAGTTCGCGAACCGGAACGCTACCCGGGACGCTGTCACAGATATATCTGTTTTTTAAAACGTTAATTTCTCAAAATCCACTGGAGCACATATCTTGAGACCTAGCAAAGGCACATCGGGCTAACAGACACTACAATTTTGCCAAGTTTCGTGCAAATCCATTCAGCCGTTCGAGCTAAAAGGGAGGCCAGACGCCCTATGGAAAAATGAATGGGAAAAACGCGTTTTGGGACCCCCCTTTTTTCTCGGCCCCCCTTGACGAAACCCCCCCAAATTTTCAGGGGCTGCTCAGAAACAAAATGTGCTATTTTCCGCACTATTTCAGCCGATTCCGTCCACAAATGCCAAAGTTATTAGACATAGAATTTTCAAAAGTCCCATAGAGAAAAAATCCTAACTATATATACCTACTGGCGACCGCCAGTAGGCAATATATATATATATATCATCCACTTTCAAAATGCAGGCTTATGTATATATTTAATTGATTAACTAAATAGTATAAATACAATCTGATTTGATGAAATTGAAAAAAATGTCTTTATTTTTGTGAATTGTGCAAACTGGTTTTGAATACTGTTACTTGAATTAATGATACATTAGACTTATATAAAGAGAATAAATAGTTACTGTGTTTTTGATTAAGGTAAAAGATAGGGGGTGCACTACACACTTTTTTTCATTAGGTTCCGATCCTGCCACTCCCCTAGGTACAAATAGGCTTCTGCCAATTAAACTTGTCTACCCTGATCGGCCAGTCGTATGAACCTGAAGATTATCCAATTTGGACTCTCTTACTTTTGGATAGGATCAATGTGAGTTCATTATTTTCATTAGAAGCTTGAAGGCAATTTAGTGACATTGTTGCCCACTTGGAGTGCGATCTAGTATCACTGTAGCGTTTGTGTACGGCAGTCTAGGAATGTGAGTGTTTCTCAGTTTTGGGGAGTAGGTTCGGACTTGCCTCGAGGTGGTTATTAAATCCACAGTGAAGTGATTCAATGGCAATAGAGTAAGAACGCACCCTGCTTTAGCGCTCTTCATATATATTTGTCCTGTGACTGTGCTGCTGGACCCAATCTTCATTCTTACCCACATGTGTGTAATAAACAAATTGCAGAAAATAGTGCTGATGGAATACCACAGGATGATAGTTTCAACACTGAGTCGCACCCTTAACTCGGTTGTCCTCCTATCTTATCTAGTGCCTCCGACCCTTTTCTGAAACCTGTTTGTAGCAGGGGTAGGGTGGTATTATTGAAAACCCATTCCTAAAAGTTTGTCTAATATTAGACGGGCAAACAATTTGGCATCCTTGTCAAAAATAATGATTATTCAGAAATTTTGAGGGTTGCTTGTGCTGCCCTTTTTAGGTCTCGCCTACGCAGTGCGCATGCCCTACATAGGAGGACCTTAAGCCGTTGCTCTGCTCTTTTTGGAAGCACATACTCGTGCTTGTGGTGGCATCCACCTTGCAGGAGCGAGCTGTGGCGCACCACAAGCACGAGTATGTGCTTCCAAAAAGAGCAGACTGCATGCGCGCGCACGCACCACACCCGGGCTTGTTTTTTAAGTTTCTTCTCTCATTTCCGAGTTTTTCACATCCTCATTCCTGTCGCTTTCTTTCTCTATTTCCAGTTTTTTCTTTCCTATAGTTGTCCACTCCGTACCCATTTATCAATCCCTGCTTCATTCCTCAATCTGTCACTTTCTCACTCCGCTTTTTTTCCTGCCTCATTTTCCGTCCTTTCGTTGTAAATTTTTTTCGCCTCTACTCTTTATTCTCTTTTACAGCATTCTTTCATTTGTCTGGTCTCACGCCCTCTTTTGTACCCTAATTCCGCGCCACATTTCTTGGCCACATTCTGTTTCTGACACTCCCTCCTGCCACTTCCTGTGACTTGAAGCGCTGCCCTTATATAAGCTCAGACTCCCAGAGCGATGAAAGGCTGATAGTTAAATCTCGCCTTGTCACACAATGGAGTCACCCGTGCTGCCGAGTCACGTTTTAGTCCTGCTTCTTCCCTTCATGACCTTGGGGCTGTTGTTGGAAGTGATTGCCTGCACAGTGAAGTACATTCTAACATGGTGCTGGTGCGTGACTTTTGCATATCTCTGTTAGTTTCATTTTTGTAATTTTCTCAGCTCAGGGTCACCTTGTGGTGTTAACAGATGCAACATGTTCACAGGTGATTTAGTCACCAAAAGCAGCCTTGTGTTCGAGCTGTGCTGCTTCAGATCTCTTGACTGGTAGTGAGCGGTTAAAAAGTTTCAGCACTCTGTTCATCATCATCTTGTGTTTGCTTCAGGTGAGCTCAGCAAAATATCCAGAACTTAATGTTTAATTTGTGAAAAAAAAAAAAACAACAAAAAATGCAATACCCAAAGTTTTACTAAGGAGCACGCCACCAGCACTGCTGGATGAAAAAGCTGCCTAGTAATAATTGCACCTGTTGCCTCTGTTATGTCATCACCCACTTCCTGCCTCTATATTGTATTCTTGCTGGTTCATTGTCGTCATTGCTTTCTATCTTTCCCGTTTTCTATATGTTTCGATTTGCAGTCTTTCTCTCTCTTGCACTGGGTCAAAGTCTGATTGAACAAACATTGGCATAGCCAATAGGTCTCGCCTTTGGGACCTTATAAGTGTTTAGCCCTGCAACAGTTGATGTTGTTGCACCAAGGATATTGTGCTGGATAACTAAACACTTATAAGGTCCCAACGGCGAGACCTATTGGCTATGCCAATGCTTGTTATGGATGGAGTGTAAAATTGGGCCCTTCCAAGGTTCTAGAATAGACTCACTGTAGGAAGGTGGAATCTGACTCTATGGTTACCCCCACTTTTTGCCTGGTGTTTTGCTGGTTTTCGACTTAGTTGGACTGGGACCCTGCTATTCAGGGCCCCAGTCTATCTGCTTTCTCTATAAAATGGACTCCATGTACTTTAGGTAATTACCAGATTGGTTACTGGGTCACCCTTGTGAGTCCCTGTATATGGTACCTTAGGTACCCAGGGCATAGGTGCACCCAAGGCCTTACAGGGGCTGCAGCATGTATTTTGTCACCCCTGGTTATCCTTCCAAACTGACACGGCAGGTCTGCACCTGCAGCCTGGGTAAGGTGGTGTAATCACCCCTTACTTAGATATATATATATATATATATATATATATATATATATATATATATATATATATATATATATATGACACATATTAACCTATAAGCCACTCCTATGGCAGGCCTCTACAATCCTGGAGGCAGAGTGCTTGGTTTTGCCCTAGCATGAGCTGAGCCTCTATGCAGTTTTCGGAACCATCTCCTTCTAGCTTTTCTATGATATAGCCATACCATATACCCTTAAGTGCATTATAATCCTCTCGGTTAATGCTAACTTTGGTTTGGCTTCATCAAAATATGTTGTGTAAGGTGTCAAACACATTGGAATACTACCCCCCGCTAGTTCTAGAGGGAGAAGACATGTAGTTACTGGTAAACCCGATTAAAGTTAAACAGAGCCCCAGCATCACAAAATGGATGCCGCTGCCACAGACACGGGTCTGCCCTCCTGATGCTGGATGAAACTCCGGCAGGGGAACCTGGACAGTAGGTTTCCTGTCCAGGGAGGTGCTGGCACCTCCCCAGACAGGCTTTATTGTATTGGGGCAGGGTGGGTTGCATTCAGTGCATGCTTTTCAGACACTGCCTGGGGCACACTAGGTGCTCCATGCATTTACCAGTTCAAATCGGTTGCTGGGGCACTCAGCCCCAGCTCTGGTGAGAAACTGGACAAAGGGTAACGGGTGTAACCACCCCCTCCCCAGGTCCTCCCATAGGTGGGACCCTAGAGTTAGTCCAACCCCTAAACTTGCTATAGGAATAGGATCCCAGTCCCTAGGACTTTAGATTACCCTGGACGAAACTCTGCAACATATATCTTGGACCTTCGACCTTCCATATCGACTGGAAGACGGAAGAAATCTCCCTTGTGGTCAAGGAGTGACCACCCTGTTCAAATAGGCACCAACTGCATCTTTGCCGGTCTGCATTTTCGAGGCTCCCACCGGATCCTGAAGAATCTGCGACACAGGACACATACTTCCAGACATATCTGAAGCTGACACAAGAGACGTGGGACCAGAACTCCTGGACATCCTGCATTTTGCAAACTGCACCTACCTCCTAAGGTATCCCAAAGTTGTGCATTGAAGCCCCTGCCCCGAGCACCTTTTGTACCTAAGCTCAGAGGCCCACCCGCCACGAGTGTCCCGTGGGCCCGCTTAGTCCGTTGGCTAGTGAGCCCCCTCGAAGGCCAATCTTTGATTTAGTGAGCTTTCCTGGTTGCTTTAAATGTGCTCACACTTCTCTCCAAAGAAGAAGTCCTCCAGACCTTGCTGGTCTGCACCGAAGTAAATCTCGACATCCTGCATGTATTGCGTTTGCCAAGGTTTGTTAGGTCCAATTCAGAATCTGACACTGCAGTAAACTACATCCTTCGTGGGACACCTTGAATCCAGCTCCTGGTTGTCATCGATGCCTCCTGGACCACGTGGCTGAAGAGACAAGCTTCACCTCTTTCACCTGAAATCACCCGACATTGGCTGGCAGCTTCCCATTGCCATCCTGGTCACTGGCTAGTGACCCAGACTGTGTCCCTTCTGCTTTCAGGTTCTTCAGATCTTCGATCCACCCTTGGATCCACCCGGACACTTTTCCTCTGGTCGCCTGCAGCACTTCTTCGCAGCTCTCCATTGGAATCGACGACAAAACCCGACACCAAAAGACACCTATGCACCCGGCTTCTCTGGGTGAGGTAACACGAGTACTCTGGTGCTTCCGTGGGTCTTGACTCTCGAAGTGTTCTAGTCTAAAAGGGTTCCATCGTAGTTAACCTAGAAGTGTCCTTAAACTGTAAATTTGTAACTTGTTCGTTCTCCAGAGAAAGTCAATGGTAACCCGCGGCTGTGTTTAGACACTGCACGTGTCTCCCATGGGCCTCCTACATCTTAACCTTTGGTGGTTCTAGGTAGCCCTAGCGATTCCACAGGCCCTAAGCCTGCTTTCTCTTCCACATGTGGTTCTTATACCACTATTTTAGTATATGTTTTGTGAGGCCCTTAGGGCATAACGTATGCTGTGCAACTTATCGTAGTCTACTTAAGTTCCTTGGATTATACTTTTACCTCTGACCTCATAAAGAGTCCAGATAGGTTGTGTTTAGAATAAATACATATATATTTGATATATACCTTGTGTGGTTTGCTTTCATTTGATCATTCAAGAGATTATAATTGGTAAAACAACTTGCTTAACTCGCCTCTAAGTCTTAGCCTGAAGGCTGCTCTCCACTGCTGCCACTGGGATAGCTTTCTATAAGGTTGACTTTACATTCTACCATCAGTAAGGGTCGTTTGGACTGGTGCCAGGTGCCCACTACAATAGTGGACATCATATGCCAGGCTAACTTCTCACACTCACCACCAGTATTGAACTATACAAACTCAACAGCGATCCCTTCCAGTTATTGGGGTTTTGCTTAAAAACTGAGATGTTAACTCCATTTTGACCCGAGGAACCATTACCCCTGGAGAAAGACAGAATCTTATGAATTTATCTCACTGAGAATTCCAGTTCGTTCAAATACAACTGTAAACTTCTGGGTGATAATATAACTAAGTTAAGTACCCCATCCAAGTGACTGCATCAGTATTATTAAATGTGATAAATTAATGAAATTAAAAGTGAAGCTTGACCAGCCGATTCAATTGGCATTTCAAGGCTCTCAGAGCTGGGGTATACCATGCAAGTTTGAGGATGGTGTTGTGTTGGCTCATTCGGGTTATGATATTATTTCCCTTTAATTTACAGAAGTTCACCAATGATACATGGGTATTTTCCATTGGGGGAAGATGTTAAAATGACAGCGTTGATTTACATATAGCCTCAAGAGTTATTCGATTATATAGTTGTTTTTCCAGTGTTGATACATCACTTGGGAATGTTAAGGCCTTCTGATTTATTTCATGTAACTACTGAAAAAATGTGAGGTAACTGGAGGAACCAAATAGAGCATCTACGCCACTAAGTTGAGATATCTGGGACCGACCAGTAAACATCTCCCATGCTAGAATTCAAGAAACTGCAGACATGCCAAGGCTTTTTTGTGTGAATGTTTTGACTAGCATAGCAGGACTGTTATCAGCGGTCTAAACAGTGTGTGTCTTTTTCCAGGCCTCATTGACCCCACAAGACAGCGTAAAAGGGATCCTGAATGTTCTCTGCAGTCTCACTGAAAAAGACAATGGATGTCTGCTGGACTGGGAAGGAAAGTCCATCCCTTGGTAAGAGGACGGCCAGCCATCAGCACCAAGGATATCTCAAGAAGACCCTAATGTGGTTTAATGGCCACAATCTGAAATTTCACTAAATAAAGCGTGTTTTGTCATTATGAGAGTTTACTGTGATTGTTTAACTTCCTTTGAGCTGAGCAGAGAGTTCGTTTGCACATGTGTATGGATGCCCAAGTGTGTGTGATTGTGTTTAAGTGGTTTGTCTTCCAGGCAAAACGCAGTGCAGTGAACTGCCCTACAATTTTCCACCTTGTCCTTTCCATGAATATTCTCAGCCATAACAGCGGACCAAAAATATGCCCTTGAAAGATGGAGGGTGAAAAAACGAAAGAAGAAAAATGAAAATGTTAAAAAGAGTATGCAAGGTGATATGAAATATAAAAGGCCTGCAAAAGTTGCATTTTCTGAACGTCCTGTATCACCTTTGGCTTTTAAGAGATTTTTTTTTTAGCGAAGCCGTGCTGAGAAGGGCTTCTTCACGCAAACCTTTCTTGGGGCATATGATCTGGCAAAACTCCCGAGATGGCCAGATTTCACTCACACAACCTAAAGATACTCCAATATTACACAAGTGCCTTTTCAGAACCTCCGGCTTTTCAGTAAATCTATGAGACAAATATTCTATAAAATTCACTGTTAGGCCACATTTCCGAAGGGTGCTGGTGCTCACTCGCTGCAGGTTTGGGCAGGTTACAGTCCACCATTTTTAAAGCTCACCAGTGGCAACTCTGTACAGGTTGATCCTCTTGTGTATGTGAGTGAGCAAAGTCACAAAATATGTGTTCTGCAACTTCCACAGTGTAGGTGTTTTTTTCAGATGCACTGCTTGTCAATTGGAGAATGCTTTTTCTAGATGTTTTAATAAAAATACATTCCTCACAGGCCTGGGTGTATATTAAAATAGTCCTTGCTCGTACAGTGCATGAACAAATATCCCACATGCGCGGCAGTTACCTTAATACATGAAACTGATATAAGAGACCCTGGCAGTTGTGGCGAGGCAGCAGACTGGCCACTGCTTCAGAGAAATGCTGTTAATTGGGGGTCTGATTAGATGCTTACTGGCATACAGGTGGAGCAGGGGGCTTCATATGACGCAGCAGAACATGTATCAGAATTCAGATTATCACACGAAGCACATACTGACTTCTTCTTATATGTTGTAAGATGACAATATTTGTGTGGACTATATATATCCAGGATTTAGGGAGGGCTTTATAATATTATATGCAGATGTAAGAGTTTTTTTTACTGGTTTATCTGACGACTATCACCCTTCCCCTCCATAAAGGCATGATTCATTGGGCGTGATGAGAGGCTCCTAAAAGAAGCAGGGGCTTAGGAAATCTTCTGGGTATAACCTAAAACAAATATCAGGGAAACCTGCCAGGACATGTGATTTGACTCCCATCACTGCGTGCAGTCACCTTCAACATACAAGTTCCCGCCTTTGGTACACATGTATGGCCTCCCACCGTCATGCTTTGGCTTTAAGCCAGAATCTACGTCTGACATACCTTTGCAAACCACATCAGCTGCACTCAGCCTTTACCTTGTTTTTTCCACCCCAAACTTTAGTGAGTTATAAACACAACACCATATAACTTTTAAAATGCTCAATTGGACTCCCCCCCCCCCCCCCCCCCCCGAGACTTAAGTGATTTGTAACTGGTGCATCATATAAGTTTTAATATGAACCATTACACTTGTCTCCAGAGCTTACACTATTTCCATGCTATGGTCCCACATGTGTACACACAGTAATTATATGCTGTATAAGACTATAGTGTTTTTACTGATGTAATTTGTGACGTCTTGACTGATGTCATTTAACATGTCATGAGTGACGTAATATGTGAGGTCATCAGCAGTGCATGGGTCGGATGCAAGTTATGGGTAGCTCAGTAAACTATACTGGTTAATTTCAGAAGTTTTAAAAATTTTAAGCATCCGTTTTTACCTCACTAAAACGCCTTCCTATAGCATCACTTTCATCCGTGTTTATTTCAGTTAATTTCAGTTTTTTTTTTAATGTAAGCTAAGATCTCATTAGCATACCTAGCTATAGCGGCACTTTAATCTTTTGTTTTGTTTAATGAAACTATATATATATTTTGTCAGACCAGCTTTCAGAGGGCCACAATGCAAGAAGTTGTTACTGGACCCAACCGTGGAGGTTAAGGCCTATCATTCATGATGTTGTAAATGCCCGATTACTGTGGGTCCAAAACTGCCCCTCTCAGCACTTACGTCTCTGTGGTAGCGTTGGTCTAGAAGTTCAAAGCTCTTTGATGGGGAGGTATGTGTGAGGCACTAGACTTAAAGTACACAGAGTAATGTCAATAAGATACATTTCTAGCCAAATACATGCTTTTATGAAGGAAGGAGTATTTTAATGTCATTGCACAAAGCATGGAAACAAAACACTAAATAGTCCCCACAGCCTATTAAGGTCCGCTTGCTAGTGCCCTCCCCAGCAGAATCCCCAAGTCCATCTCTGCTTGCAAGCTTGGTTATTCCCCATTCTACACTTGGTTCGACTTCCAGATATGGCTCATGCTAGTTTCCATGTAACAAAGTCTATGTCTCACTTAAAGAGTCAATCCTAGCAGCATTTAGGTGCAAAGTTTGTGTAAGTCCCCAGCAAGTCCAAAATCCTGGAACAATCTTATCCGACCCAATGGCAGTTAGCAATCCCAGCAGGACCGAGGCACTCCTTCATGATCTCTGGTCTCCAGACTCTCAGGTCCCGCGAGTCTTGCGGTCTTTCCTCAATGGCACATTGGTCTCCTTAGTCCTTTGACAGCTCACTTTGTTGTTGGACATCCTAGACAGATTCCTGCAATGATTGGTTAGTTGATCTTCCTGGCTTCCTTTGCTCGATGGACCAGAGCAATAGTCCTGACTCACTTCATGGTAACACGGGGGTGGGAGGGGTCACCAACTGTAGTGTAGTTCCCAATAGGCTCTGCGCATTGGAATAGTATATCCTATAGATATGACGTAGGGCTTAGGTCAGTAGGTCTCTACCGAATACACTAAACTTAATAGTGAGTGCCAGCTAGCTCAGAGGTCACTAGAAACTTTCTCGAGTATACAAGAAGGGATTAGTTTCTGACAACCGCATAAACATGACAACTTTGTTTCCCTAGGACTGGAAAAACTATCTTCGGAGTCGTGGAAACAATAGACACGTATTTCACTCAGTCAATCGTGCATGCTTCGTTTCTACAGAGCTTTGCAGAGAAATAGTGAGATGGGCGTTTTCAATAAAAGGTTTATTGAACAGTCTTCTTTCTCATGCAAGAGAGGTGAACTGCTAAAATCATTAGACAGAATTCAAAGTATAATGCCTGCAGCGAGAATAGTATTATAAAATAATACTGTATTAGCATTGTATGGTTTCTAAGCCATATAAAAATACATACATAAATGACATAAGCTAAAATACTCAACTGGTGCTTCTAAAATACGCCTACCTCAATGTACCTAACCTAGGTCTAGTACGTGGGAAGAAGTAAGTATGGTCTTTAGTTTTGGTAGTATGGTTTAGTTTTTGGCAAGAATCTACCAAAGGTTTCTCTAGGTTCTAATCAGCTCCATACCTTTAGAATGAAGGAGGTCTGGTATCGCTGTCTCGGGACTCGATTTCCCAACACCCCACAAGGCGAGTCAGAAACACTGGAGCTGGATTTCTCAGCAGAGGAGGGTTGCTTCCTGATCCGTTCATCAGCTGGAGAGGTGGCTTCCTTTGGCACTTGCTGTAGCGAGCTGCGCCGGGCAAGTAGGTCATCGAACTGCTCCGAACCACCGTGCTTTGCCATAGCAAGTGAAGGTATATTTATACCTTGAAGGTGTTTAGGAATGCCATGTTTGATGTAAAGTCAGGCATATGAACGTCATGATTGAACCTCTAGGGAATAGTTGTTCATTGTAAAACTGAGTTCTTTGAGTAATCAATATTCAAGCAAGGGGAAGTCCCTAACGGCTTTAGCTGGTTTTCCAAGACATCATTGTGACTTTTGGTGAATGGATGGAAGTGGCCATGCCTGTATTTGGGTTGCATGGGCTATGCCTAAATAAGGGCTTGATTTCTATGCCTATGTAAGGGCAACGTGAATTGTACCTATATAAGGGCATGAATCAGGAAAATCCATTCGGAATCTAAAACGCCATACAACACCAACTCCACTTTCGTATGTACCATTTCTACTAAATACTACGTTCTAAACATGTATAAATGTATCTAAAAACTATCTATACTACAAGTGTTTAAAAGCCACCCAAAAACATAAAAATGCATTGGTACTGGTTGTACACGAGATAGCATTTGAGCTGTACGCATTCAAGCAATGTTTCATTCAAAGCATATAGTTGACATTCGAAAATGCTATCTGAATGAATCACGAAAATACATTTATGAAATGGCTCGTAAATACAGAAAAGAAAGGTGCCGAAACCTTTTCATGTCATATTTCATATAACTGTTGGTATGAGGACAAGGTCAAATATTGTCTCTGGAAGTTTTTTCAAAGAATTCTAGTTCTCTAAGAATAGTTCTACTTTGAGAAGATTACTTTGTGCCAAAAACAAAAAATACAAATTTGGAAAAATAATAATCATAGAAAAAAGAGTTCCAAAGTTAGAACTTTGTTTTGAAAAAATGAAGGTTGAATTCAGAGTTTCTCAGAACACTGTGTGCCAAATCAAAATTCAGTGTTATTGTTTGGAGAAAACATCAAATCTTCCAATTTTTTAAAGAATGTTTCTACCATTGTAGGTGAGTGTTGGATTACCTTGCTAAGAAGATCAATCGCACATAGATGTGAAGCATCGCCGTCAGCATTGGTTGATTTAGCAATGTTCGAATTGGAAGGTACCTATGTGCCTGTCGTTTCTCGTACCTCAACAGTAGCATTTTGCGTCTGTGAGATCTCAGTGAATGCCGTCATCAGAATTGGTAGCCACTGGGGACAATACAGTGCATGGGCCGTTACTGGATCAAGCAAAGTGTCAACATCCGTTGGCATGACTGATGGGAGTGTCAGAAAAGGTATCTAGCACGCATTCTCCGCATAGCAGGCATCGTAGAACAGGTAAGATGCAATCTTGAAAAATTGGTCTGAATGATAGAAACCATGTGATATTCAATTCTCTTAGACGAGGTAGTCCCAAAATTTGGACGATGCGCTAACGACACTTCATCGCCAGTAGAGTTGTCTCCACGGTGAACTGGGCGTCGCTTGTGAATTGACTTGCCATATCGTAGCAGGAGGAGCAAAAATAATATCCCTGCAGCGAGTCCCAAAATGAGAGGCAATCCGCCAAACACAGAGTGCACTAAGTTTGGAAATATTCCTAGGACTGCTTCAAAAGGTGCTAATAGTCCTGAAAAAACTGTCTTAAATACATGTACAATACCACTCGTATCAGACATGTTTAAGATACGACTTAAAAGTTCCGAGAAATGTATAGGGCAATTTGTAGTTAAGAGGGCATGTATCTCTGCAGAAGTCCTTGCAACTTGCAGATCATAGGTCTCTTTGGCCGAGGTCAGTGGCACAGTTTACTGTAAAAGAATGGCTTTCATTCTGCCTAAAGTATCAATTCGTATAGAAGAGATGTTCATTGAAGGCAATAACAGCTACTCCCGGTCTATCTTGGGTTTTGTAAACAATACTTGCATACAGCAAGTGACCCTGGCTGACACAGTTACTAGATAGGGCAAACCTGGCAACATGCCACAGTAACTGTGATCGTTCAACATGAGGTAGCTTCCATTAGAAAGCTGTCCAAAAATTGGATCAATCACGCAGCTGGTGAACCTTGCAGGTGGCCGGATAAGGTGTTAGAGGAACCATCGCAGGCCCAACGTAAATTAATTCCCTGACAAAGGAGAGAACCTCTTAGTGCGTTTTCACAATTTTTACCACTAAAAAACACTTATTTTCCCCCACTCCAGCTTCTGTGTGTGTGTATGGTAATTCCCAGTATGTCTTGATGTATTCTTTACCTAACCTTTCATATGTGCCTGCTGGTATGTGTTTTAGGCAATATTGAAAATGGAAAATTGTAACAGGCAGAGTGATTGTTCCGTGCATAATCCATTCTGTGGCTGCCTTTTCAGCGAGAGTTAATGGCAATCTTTCCAGTCTTCTTAATGCTCAGCACCGTATAGTCTGCTCCCCTCTGCGCCAGTTTGATATGTTTATCTGTAAGATTAAATTCTGAAAAGAGTGACGTAGTATTTATTAAACACCAAGGCACATAGCCTGAACGAAGGTTTTGTTATGCCCAGCCTAATAGCATGATAGAACGTATTTGCGACTGACCGTGTTGCAACATGACCAAGTCCTGTTCCATGATGTCTATGGCAGCGGATACTATGCTGTCCAAAGAATATATCCTGGATGACAGTTGTTAACCCATTGTCAACTACAGAGAGAGTTTTCTCTAAGTTAATACAATCAATTTCTCGTATTTCTGCAGTCTCTGCTTGTGTAATCTTCCATGCTTCATTATAAGAAGTATAGATACCGGCATATATAAAACGTTTATGGCACGGTGTTCTTGATCCTAGCAAGAATTCCCTAAGATAAGCGCCATCTTTAAGTAAAGATAAGTGTTGTTTTACATCCTTGAGTGTAGATCTATGTAACCATTCAAGGCATAGTTTCCCTACACTGTATGTTGTTACTATTCCTGGATGCTGTCTATGAACATTTCTTGGATCTGGCCTAGTGAATTTGAACCCCTGTGTTTTATTCAGGAATCTATCTTGACAGTTGTTTGTGTCTGTGGGCCAGATTAACAATTTTTTCCAATCTGGATCTGTTCTGTTGTGATGCAAAATAGTATGTACGTCGACCTCCCCCTCTGAAGTGTTATCACAAACACTTGTAGGTGGGGTATGGACGGATTGCTTAGGTCTTTTATGTTGGCTAACCCAAGACAAGATGTCTGTTGGACAGTGTCATTCAAAAACATAATTTGCTCTGGGATGATGCAGGCTCTAAATTAAGCTTCTATCCCCTGCACTTGCCAATCTTTTGTGCCCCAGACAGTTTTTGTCTCAATGCTGTCCTTCCAAAAGTTGAAACCTAGTGAAGACCACTGAGCATAAAAGGCTGCAGAATAAATTTGCTTAGTATTTGTCAACATACTTTTCATTCCTGTCTTATTAACATTTTTAAAGTAAAATGATTCTGGATTGGAAGTATTAAAACCTGAAAAGTATGGAAATATTCCCACAAATGTTTTTGAGCTACCCTTTGGTGTCTTTGAACAATGTTCCCGTTGGTTATACATCAATACAATTCTAGGGTTTGCAGCTTTGTGCAAGAAATGATGACCATAGAGCTCATAATCTGATGAACCTTTTAAGTATTCATGATTTGTAAATACAGCAGACATTTCTAAGTCTGACATCATATTATTAACAGTCTCAAAGTCCCAATCATCAGAAAAGGTACTAGATGAAACAAAGTCATTCAAGGAAATCTTGAACTGGTGTGGAATCTTCAACAGCTCCGATGGGCCAAAAATGTCATAATCAGTTCTGTCCCGAGCTATACCAGACGAGATGATTTGTGTGGCTTGAGTAGTAAGTTGATGTTCTTACTTGCTGTGTCCTTTTTAGCAAATCTTTCATTTATCAGCATTCCCAAAGTTATTACCAGAGTCAACCAAAGTAGAAGAAAAAGCACACCCAACACAATCCAAAGTTCAATCATGGTTAAACCAGATAAGTCTTTTCCAGGTGATGAAAAAGTTCTGTTGCTTGTTCTTTCAAAGTTCGTTTTACTGGGGTCATTTCTGGGTTCGCTTGGATCCTTGGAAAACATATCAAAGTTAATGAAATAGCCAGAGGCAGTTCTGTCAACTGTTGGGATTGCATCAGGATTCGTTGAATTCACTGGAACCACTTGATCACGTGTTACAATTGTGTAGTCAGATGCTCCTTCATTGTAGACAGGCGTTTCTTGACAAACAGTTATTTGGGTTTCAAGAGGTACAAGTTCCATAGCTTTGTTGCATAGACCTTCATTTCGCAATGCAGATTCTTCAAAGGTGATGAGTCTTTCAGTTTGAACCTTTTGGATAGTAGCCAGATTAGGGCGTCTGCTACATTGGCGGAGTCCACTTGGCCTACTGCTTATGATCGGCCACATGATGTGGTTAGACCAGGTCGATGGACACGAACCTGTTTTACTGGCAAGGGGCGGCAGTAATACTGTTATTGATCCGTGGATTGCTAGGACAGGTACTGGTTGTCTGTGAGGAGGCCCAAATTCCTTCTTGTCCGCAATCTTTTCTCTGACTGGATCCCCAAGCTTAGTAATCCAGACAGGCCTTCCTGGGACAGTCGGGTTCTCTTCAGTGGTGGTTGGGTTCTGGAACATGTTTCTTTGTTTCGTTCTTATTTCTTTTAAGTCCTGTAAAACAGCCAAACGGTCTTTGATATCAAAGGGTTTTTGGGCTACCACTGAAGTCTGACAATCGAGGTCCGACACTAACATTCTGGTCCCAAAAAGGACTTCAAATGGAGTGATACCTGTGAGAAGTTGGCCTGGTATGTGATGCTCACTAATTCTAGTGATCACCATGTACCATGCCAAGCAACCCTTATGATGATTGGTTGTAAGTCAACCTTATAGACCAGCTATCCTAGTAGCATGGACAAAGCAGTCTTAGGCTAAACTCTGTAAAGGCATGTGAAGCGAGCTGTTTTACCATACACAATCCCCTTGAATACCAAATGAAAGGACACCACACAGATATATATTGAAAATATATATATTTATTTACTACAAAATCCCCTATGCTCTTTATGAGCACAGAAGCAAATGCGTTAAAACAAAACACAGTGTAAATATACAAAAGTCGCACAATATGGATGAGCCCTAGGGCCCCCCTAAACCATATACTAAAATAGTGGTATAAGAACCACCTAGCTGAAAGGAAGTAGGCCTAGGGCCTTGGGAATCGCTGGAGCTGTTCGGGACTAACAGTGAAGAAGTCGGGAAAGGCCCGCGGGACTCTGGTGCAGTGCGGAAAGTGCACGCATATACCAATGTAAAGTCAATGGTGCGTAAAAGTTACAAAGTTAGTGATTAAGGAACCTTCCGGCTGACCTAGAAGGACAAAACTTTAGACCTAGGCACCAGAGGTGTGTACCAGTGTAGGAACACCGGCGTTGTTGAGTTACCTCACCCACAGGAAGCGGGTGCACAGGTGCGAAGTAGTGTCGGGTTTCGTCACGCAGGTCGATGGTGCTTGGAGCTGAAGAGTTCCGGTGGATCCAAGGGTGGATCTGAAGTGGTGAAGACCTGAAAGCAGAGGGGACAATGATCAAAGTCACTAGCCAGTGACTATCGTGGAACCAGGATGGAACCAGGAGATGTTGGGTGCAAACAGGCGATGAGGTGAAGATTGTCTCTGCAGCCATGTGGACACGAAGGGGTCGAGGATGTCCAGGCGTTTGTCACGAGCTGTCCCACAAAAGCTCTAGCTGTGGGCGGTGTCGGCTTCTTGATCGGAGCAAACAGGCCTTGGCTAATGCAAGCCACGCAGGAATCGATGCAAGCTTCTCACTCAGACCAACAAGGTCAGAGCGGGTGCTCCTTTTTACAGGAGCGAGGGCAAGTCTGGAGCAACCAGACCCGCAGTGTAAATTGTAGGTTTTGTCGCCAAGATGACCGCTGACCACGTGGCAAGTGGCCGGGATGGCGCGTCGAGTGGCACGATGCAAAAGGGCCCCACGCAGATCGTGGAGATGCTGGGGGGCTGATCTTTGGTGCAAGGGCTGCTCGGTTGTGGGGCTTCTCAAACCCCAAAGCACAGCGTCGAGGGTGCCTCAGGTGCTGCGCAGTCAGCTTCTCGGGGGTCTTTCGAGATGTCCGGTCCCACGTCTCTCGGCGCCTCCACGGGTCCCTTCTTTGCAAGGACTGTGGATCGGGCGGTGCGAAGTCTGGGAGTCTGTGTCTCGTCAGGCTCTGGGCTCGGGCTCCGGCAGGAGGCGGCAGCAGAGCAGACGTCGAGTTGCTGGATGGTGCCTGTGTTCACAGGGTGGCCACTCCTAGGCCACAAGGGAGATGCTCTTCAGTCTTCTGTGCAGCAGAATGTCGAAGTCCAGTCGTCTTCTTAGTTTCAAGTTGATTCAGGATGATCTGAGGTGCCATGGCACTGCTCCCACTCTTATTCCCAATCTGAGGGGTGGATCACCTGCTAGGTCCCTCCGATGGGTGGGACCAGGAAGGGGGGCGGTTACACCCCCTTTCCTTTGTCCAACTCCGCGCCAGGACTGGGGCTGGAAAGCCCCAGCACCGGTTTGGACTGGATTATGCACAAGGACACCTTGTGTGCCCCGGGCATGTCTGATTCTAGTCAGCCCTGTCCTACCCAATACACAAAATCCTGTCTGGGGTGGTGCTCGCACCTCCCAAGGCAGGGAACCCTTTGTCCAAGCCTCCCTCGCTTGAAGGACTCCCAGCAGCAGGAGGTCAGACTTGTGTCTGTGGTGTCAGCATCCATTTTGTGATGCTGAGGCTCGAGTTTAACTTTAACCGGGGTTCAGGTTATGTACATGTTGTGTCCCTCTAGAAGGGTGGAATGCTATCCCCGTCAAAAGAACTGTCGAGGGGATAGTATTCCAAATCATATGACACCTTACTCGACATGTTTTGATAAAGCCAAACCAAAGTTAGCATATAACCGCGAGGGGTATAATGCACATAAGAGTATATGGTATGGCAGTATCCCGGAACAGCTAAGGGAGCTGTTCCCGACAGCTGCAGACAGGCTCAGCTCATGCTAGAGCACCGTCTCACATGTAACCACGCACTCTGCCTCCAGGATTGCAGAGGCCTTCCATAGGAGTGGCTTACAGGTTAACATGTGTCCAGTTAAGGTTAGATATAGGGATACTATATCTAAGTAAGAGGTGATTACACCAACTTACCCCAGCTGAGTGATCAGCCAGTTGTGTCAAATATGGAGGCCAGGCCAGGCGTGTCACAATATATGCTGCAGCCCCTGGTAGGCCTTGGCTACACCTATGCCCTGGGTACCTATGGTACACTGTTACAGGGGCCTATAAGGTGAACCAGTTCCAATTCGTAATGCACCTAGAGTGCATTGGCATAAATTTAGAGAGAGAACAGCAGGCTGTGGGTCTGATTAGTAGGCCCACTGCCACATTAAGTCATAAACCAGTGAAGCAAAAAGCAAAAATTTGGGGTGACCATAGGATAGCAGACCCTACTCTCCTACACAACCCCCCCCCCCCAAACGCAGGGACATTAGACTAACCTTGACCAGTTTTGTCTTCATGTTCTAAGTGGAAGTACCTGGAGAGACCATCTGCGTTGCCATGGTCAGTCCCTGGGCGGTGCTCCACTGTAAAGTCCATCCCCTGTAGGGAAATGGACCACCTGAGTAGTTTGGGGTTTTCACCCTTATTTATTTATTTATTTGTAGGTTTATATAGCGCTTGAATCACTCCAACAGGAGTATCTCTGCGCTTTTTGACCGGTAAATCAGCAGACAAGATATGGAGATGGAATTAGATTTCATTTTTGAATAGAACAGTTTTTAGGAGTTTACGGAATGTTAGGTGCTCTTTGCATTGTCTTAAAGCCAGGGGTAATTTGTTCCACAACTTGGGACCAGTGGTAGACAGGGCTCTACCTCCGTGTCTGACCTTTTTGACATGGGGGACCACGAGGAGGAGATCGTTACTTGATCTGAGGGATCGTGCTGGAACATAAGGAACAAATCTCCGCTCAAGATAGATCGGCCCCTGTCCATTCAAGCACTTATGGATCAGGCAGCATATTTTGAATTTTGCCCTTTTGTCGGATCGGAAGCCAATGTAGATGTTTAAGGAGGGGCTTGGAAGCAGTTCTCGGAGGGGCATTCAGAACAAGGCGGGCTGCCGTGTTCTGGATGACTTGTAGCTTATCCAGCACTCCTTCGTTGGCAGAGAGTAACAAACCGTTGCAATAATCGATCCGACTAAGGATCAGTGCTTAAACAAGGGTTTTCCTTACTGAGTCAGGTAGGAGTGGGAAGACCTTGCGGAGGAGACCGATGGTGTGGAAGCATATCCCTGAAATATAGCTGGTGTGTTGTTTTAGTGACAGGTCGTGATCGAGCCGAATTCCCAAGTTCTTCACGACCTGTTTGGGTTCAGGGACTGCTCCTAGTTCTGATGGCGACCAATCCGGAGTCCATAGTATTTTAGCCTCCCCAAATAACATGATCTCCGTTTTGGTGACGTTACATTGGAGATAGTTGGTAGACATCCATTTTGCCACTTCTTTCATGCCTGACGAGAAAGAGTTCCTAACCTCGGTGGAAAGAGTTTTGAAGGGGAAAAGGAGCTGCGTATCATCTGCGTATGATACGGGGACAAAACCGTATCTACGCAATACCCCTGTCAGGGGTGCCACATAGATATTAAAAAGAGTGGGGCTCAAACATGAGCCCTGTGGCACCCCCTTGGAAATCTCTATTTCCGCAGAGCGATATGCACCCATGGTGACTTTCTGGGTGCGATCAGCTAGGAAACTCTTTAACCAGTCAAGGGCTTTGTTCTTAATGCCAGCGTTCGACAACCGTTGAGTCAGGATGGTATGAGACACGGTGTTGAACGCTGCCGATAGATCTAATAGAACCAAGATGACTGAGAGGGCCTTGTCCTGGTAGGCGTGGAGATCATCAGTAACAGACAGTAAGGGGGATTCTGTACTGTATTTGGGGCGGAATCCTGATTGGGATTCATCCAGAGCTTTTACTAGTTCAATGTGTCCGGATAGGTGGCGATTGACATGCTTTTCTATAATTTTCCCCAAGAATGGTAACAGGGAAATAGGTCTTAGATTTGTCAGGTCAGACCACGATAAGGCGGTGTTTTTCCTTATGGGTCTGACAAGAGCTCGCTTCCATTCCTTGGGGACAATGCCTGAGTTGAGTGAAAGGTTTACTAATTCAGTGATCATTGGGTATAGTTGTTCGTCCAATGCAGGCATTAATCTAGCAGGGATAGCATCCTCTGGGCTCCCACTTTTAATCTGTTTTATAAGGTTAGACGTTTCTTGAAACGAAATAGCAGGAAAAATGTCCAGAGAGTGTGCATCAGATATAAATTCTGTGAGATCAAGGGGGAGTGCTATATTAGTCAGTGAAGCCTGATTTGTACATATTATTTTATCATAGATTTTGTTGATTTTGTTAGTGAAGAAGCAGGAAATTTCATCACACAACTGTTGGGATGACATGTCAGGGGCTTCGCATGCTGTGGGTTTAGCGAATGTTTGTAATATTTGGAAAAGAACTCTGGGGGAGTTTCCAGCCTCTTGTATTTGAGATGCAATATGTGCTTTCCGTGCACAACGTATTGCTTTATGGTAGGAGGATAATGCACTCCAGTATTTCTTCTTATCCTCTAAGAGATGAGACGTTCTCCATCTTTTTTCTAATTTCCTAGCCCCTTGTTTAAGAGTTCTTAAGTGATCAGAGAACCAAACTTCTTGCTTTTTGGCTGGCCTAGATTTAAAAAGCTTTAGTGGGGCAATTTGATCTATAACTTTCCTAGTTTCGCCTTCGAATTTCTTGAGGGCAGTTTCAATATCATTCGAAGGTCGTAGGACAGGAGGATTAAAATTTTCTCTAAAAGTAGAATAAGTGACTTTATGCCACTGTCTACGGATGCAAGGTAAGGTGCTGGGGTGTAAGAGGTTGGGTACCTGAAAGGGGGTAATAAATTCCACAATGAAATGGTCAGTCCAACTCACCTGAGTAGCAGGCGGGCATGATACAGGCTTGACATTGGAGAAGATTAGATCTAAAGTATGACCTGCCTGATGGGTAGGTCCACTATTTCTCAATATCAAACCTAAAGATGATAGGTCTGTTATTAAAGATTTTGCCTCGTTACAGTCTGGTTTCTCACTGTGGACATTACAGTCTCCGACTAATGTGAACTCACTGTCGTTATTGATATGTGGAGCGAGTAGTTCAAGTAGGTTGTTAGTAAAATTCTTGTAAGGACCAGGTGGCCTATAAACTAAAGCGCCTCTATAATTTTCTTTAGGGGATGTCTGTATTTTAAAGACCATAATTTCAATGTCGGGGGAGCTAAGTTCCTCTAAAATCGTAACTCTCAGTTCTTTATATACAACAGCAATTCCACCACCAGTTTTCAGAGGACGGTCTAATCTCAGTATTTTATAATTACAAGGGATAGCAAGAGTTATGGCCGGAGTGCAGTGCGGGTTAAGCCACGTTTCTGTGAGATGGCACACCTCAGGTTGTCTGGAAGAGATAATTTCCCAGACCTCTGCGGTGTGTTTCGAGAGGGACCTAATATTACATAAAATGTTTTTCCTCCCCAGTGGAGGGGTATCAATGACTTGTGTTGACGTGAATATCATAGAATTGGAACTATGTGTGCGGTGAGTCGTTGTCAGCTTAGTTGAAAATTGAGTGTGACAAAGGCGGCATGAAAAAGGGCCCTCAGCCTCTAGCTGAGCGGTACAGTTAACGCCTAATGGCAGTTGAGTATTTAAGCTACGCAGTACCTTAGAGGAATATGTTAGCTTTCCTGGGGTAAGGTCATGCGATGGAATAGCAGGACCCGCCATAGCCCCTAGCCCGGTCTGGCGCGGACGGGCGCAGACGGGCAGGTCTTTGGCTTGTCTTCGGCGACCCTTCATCTGATTAAGCCATAAGAGGGGCTTATGGTTGGTCTGAATCTTGAAGTAAGTGCCAAACAAGTATGGTCTCAACTTCTTCAGGGCCCACACCACAGCAAAGGCCTCCCTCTCAATAGCTGACCAACGTTTCTCCCTGGGGGTCAGCCTTCTGCTAATAAAAGCAATGGTCTGGTTTTGACCATCTACATTAAGTTGTGAAAGCACAGCTCCCACTCCCAACTCAGAAGCATCTGTTTGGACAATGAACTCTCTTGAGTAGTCAGGACTCTTCAGGATAGGTGCAGAGCACATGGCCTTCTTCAGGTCATTAAATGCCTTTTGACAGTTTACTGTCCACTGAACCTTTTTGGGCATCTTCTTGGTTGTCAGATCATTAAGAGGAGTCACAATGGACCCATAGTTCTTAACAAACTTCCTGTAGTACCCAGTCAGGCCCTAGAAAGCTCTGACCTGAGTCTGGGTAGTTGGAGGGGACCAGTGCTTTATGGTCTGGATCTTACTCTCCAGTGGCTGAACTTGGCCTCCACCTACAAGGTGGCCCGAGTACACAACCTTACTCTGCCCTATCTGGCACTTTGTGGCCTTGATAGTGAGGCCTGCCTTTTGCAAAGCCTCTAGCACTTCCTTCAGGTGGACCAGGTGATCCTCCCAGGTGGAGCTGAAGACAGCAATATCATCAAGATATGCTGCACAAAAGTCATCCAACCCAGTAAGGACTTGATTCACCAACCTTTGGAAGGTGGCAGGTGCATTTTTCAAACCAAAGGGCATCACCACAAATTGGTAATGTCCTCCTGGGGTAGAAAATGCTGTCTTGGCTTTGGAGTCCTCAGATAATCTGATTTGCCAATAGCCAGCTGTCAAATCAAATGTGCTCAAATATTTGGCAGAAGCCAACTTGTCAATGAGCTCATCTGCCCTTGGAATAGGGTGTGCATCTGTCCTAGTGACAGCATTGAGTCCTCTGTAATCCACACAGAACCTCATCTCTCTCTTGCCATCTTTGGTGTGAGGTTTGGGGACCAGAACCACTGGGCTAGCCCAGGGGTTCTCTGAAGGCTCAATAACACCTAATTCCAGCATATTTTGCACCTCAGTCTTTATACAGTCCCTGACGTGGTCAGGTTGCCTTTAAATCTTGCTTTTTACAGGAAACCTGTCACCAGTGTCCACCACATGGGTACACCAGTTAGTCTGTGTCATGCCTGTTTACAGGGAGAAGGCGCCGCGCTCGTAACTAGCGACGTGGTTGGCAAAACAGATGTGGTTGGCAAAAACTCCCCATACGACAGGGTGCGCATTGCGCATGCGCATGGTAGTTCCCGGGGCATTTAGGTCCGCCTTTCCTGCTCGGAAGCGCTTCGCGATTAGCTAGTGTTTCTGGTTCATTCCGGGTCACTGGGGGAAGCCGTCCGAGGAGTTAGCGGTTGGCGTTTCTCCACCATCGGCGTGTTCGGCGGTATTCGTGAGTGTATGGAGTTTCCTGATGTTACTTCTTTCATTTGCTTTTCCTGTATAGATTGGTATTGCGTTTTGGTTTAGAGCCGGTGGGCTCTTCACGGAGTTCACTGCACTTGTTGAATCGTGAGTGCCTTTGACCTTATCTGACTCGATTGTAGTCGGAGTACGACAGCGTTATTTCTGTTTGCATTTAAGGAGGTAGCACATATTGTGTTATTACTCTTAAGATTTAGGCTCGTGTTTCTAGTCGATGCCCTGGTTTTGTTGGGACTTTATTGTTTCATTCCTTGTGTCCTTTTACAAGGGAGTTGGATGTGTTGGAGCCTGTACAATTGTATCCTCTGATGTTAAGAGGTACTGTGCATATACAACCACATATTAGTTAAATGCTAGAAACCTTGTGTCAGTACCTAATTACCTGTTATCTTGTTTTTAGGCGAAAATACATATATATCAAAATCAAGACTTTCTTTATTACGGGGAACCAAGCTAAAAACACAACATCCCATAGGTATACCTATACATATATCGAGCTCTAAGAACTCACATTCAGGAAAGCGGGAACAGAACTATATTAACATCTGCTTTGTTTTATAGATACAGTTCTGGTGATGTTTAAACCTGTCCTGTTAGACGATTGCTGGCTGCAGTGTCTTCCCCTCCTTTCCTTGTTGTGTTCCCCTGTTTTCCCCCAAGTCACCGCCTATGTGTTAGTTGCTATGCCTGACACAGGGAGGTGATAAGGGGCGAGACTGAGGGCTAGGCATCAAGCTCCGTGGCACTCCTGCGACAATTTGAAGCGAGCACGACAGTCTGACTGGGTGTCAATGAGAACATATGTCTGTATGACTGCAAAACCTGTCTACAGTGATGTTGCTGATGTTCAGTGAGGCTGCCATCTAAGGCTACACCATCAACTGAGCCATCTCCAGGGTTCTGAGTTAGCAGGTCTGGGAGAGGGTCACTCTCTTCCTCCTGTCCCTCATCTGTAGCCATGAGCAAGCCAATGTCTGCCCTGTCAACATATGCCTTCAGTCTGTTGACATGGAGCACCCTGTGGGGGCTCCTGTGAGTTCATAGGTCCACCAAGTAGGTGACCTCTCCCTTTTTCTCAACAATTGTATGGGGTCCAGACCATTTGTCTTGGAGTGCTGCTGGGTCCACTGGCTCCAGCACCCATACCTTTTGGCCAGGCTGATACTCAGTCAAGACAGCCTTTTGGTCATGCCAAGCTTTCTGTAATTCTTGGCTAGCCTCAAGGTTTTTGGATGCCTTCTCAATATACTCAGCCATCCTGGAGCGGAGACCAAGTACATGGTCCACTATGTCTTGTTTAGGCTTTTTGAGAGGTAACTCCCATCCTTCCCTCACCAGACATAGGGGTCCTCTTACAGGGTGCCCAAACAACAATTCAAAGGGGCTGAAACCAACCCCCTTTTGAGGGACCTCTCTGTAAGCAAACTGAAGGCAGGGTAGAAGGATGTCCCATCTCTGCATGAGCTTTTCTGGTAATCCTTTGATCATACCCTTTAGGGTCTTGTTAAATCTTTCAACAAGCCCATTACACTGTGGATGGTAAGGAGTGGTGAACTTGTAGTTGACACCACATTCCTTCCACATAGCTGTCCAGTATCCTGACATGAAGTTGGCCCCTTTGTCAGATACTACCTCCTTCGGAAACCCCACTCTGGAGAAAACTCCAAGGAAGGCTCTGGCCACAACAGAAGTTGTTGTGGTCCTAAGTGGAATTGCCTCTGGGTACCTGGTGGCATGGTCCACCACCACCAGTATGAATCTGTGCCCAGATGCTGTAGGGGGATCCATTGGACCTACAATATCAATCTCTATTCTTTCAAAGGGAACCCCCACCACAGGTAGTGGTATCAGGCGGGCCTTTGTTGTGCCACCTGCTTTACCACTGGCTTGGCAGGTTACACAGGAGCGACAAAACTCCTTGGTGTCTTCAGACACGTGAGGCCAGTGAAAGTGAGGGACAAGCCTGTCCCAAGTCTTATTCTGGCCTAGGTGTCCTGCTAAGGGAATATCATGGGCCAAGGTAAGAAGGAAGACCCTAAATTGCAGAGGAATAACCAACCTCCTGGTTGCACCAGGCTTGGGGTCTCTACCCTCTGAATAAAGGAGCCCATCATCCCAATACATTCTATGGGTACCTTGAGCATTCCCAGTAGCCTCAGAAGCAGCCTGCTGTCTGAGGGGTTCAAGAGAAGGACAGGTTAACTGAGCCTGCCCCAAGTCTGCCCTAGAAGGTCCCCCTGCCCCCACAAACTCAACCTGATCAGGTTCAAGTTCTTCAGGGACAGTTCCTTCAGGGGTCTCAAGATCATATTCCTGTGAAGGCTGATCCTCACTTGTAGGCAGTTGGGAAGGCACAGCCTTTACCCTCCTGTTCTTCTTCTTGGAAGGTGCTTGGTCCATTGTTCCAGGATCCAAGACCTGAGGTTCAGAGAGGCACTTTTTGGCCTGTGGCCTGGTCACAGCAAGGACATGTGATGATATCCCTAACATCTCTGCATGAGTCCTGTACTCAACTTCTGACCATAGAGAGCTCTCCAGGTCATTGCCCAACAAACATTCAACTGGGGGATCAGCACTAACCACAACTCTTTTTAGGCCAGTTACCCCTCCCCAGGAGAAAATAACAATTGCCACACTATGTGTAGTAGTGACATTGCTGGTATTGGTCACTAGGTAATTGCCACCTGGTATGTATTGTCCAGGGTCCACAAAGCTAGGTGTGACCATAGTGACACTGGCACATGTGTCCCTGTATGCTTGAGACACTTTTTCATTAATCAAAGGTGTCTGTCTGTACTTGCCCAGATTACTGGGACTTATAGTAGGGGCCAAATCTATGTCCCCATCACAAATCAGAACAGCCTGTGTAGGGGTTCTGACTAGGCCAGAATCTCCCTCAGTTCCCAAGGTGATACCCACTACCCCCTTAGTTTGTGGACCAACACTGCTGACTGTACTAGTGGGTGCAGGTGCCTTAGGGGCTGCAGTGTTGGGGGCTCCACCCTTTTTACACTCACTTGTCCAGTGAGAGGTGTTTTACATGTACTACACCAGGGTTTTCTTTGACATTCTTTCTTCTTCTTCTTGGAAGTTTGGGACCCATCCTCCGTATTAGTTTGGGGCCCTGTTGAAGACTTCTGGTCTTTAGCTTTCTGCTCCCCACCCTTCTGGTCTGTTTTCTTTTGGTCACCACCCTGGTTCTGGTTCTTTTGCTTAACTCTGGTTCTAACCCATTTGTCTGCCCTCTTTCCCAATTCTTGGGGAGAGGTCAGATCTGAGTCAACCAAATGTTGATGCAACTGCTGGTTCTGACAATTATTTAAAATGTGTTATCTCATACGCAAATTGTACAATTCTTCATAGTCTGTAACCTTACTTCCCAGCAACCATCCCTCCAGAGCCTTAGTGGCACATTCAACAAATTCAGACCAGTCCTGAGTCTGTGTCCTTTGGGTCTCTCTGAATATTAACCTGTACTGTTCAGTGGTTAAGCCTAACCCATCAATCGGAGCACTCTTCAGGACCAGGTAGTTTCTAGAATCGCCATCACTAACTGTGAGGAGTCTGTCTCGGCCTTTACCTTCAAAGGAGAGCCACAAGATTGCTGCCCACTGCTCCTGAGGGATCTGCTGTACTCAGCAGGCTCTCAAGTGCATTCATCCATTTGTGGATATCATACCCAGCTTTGTAGGGGGGGCACAATCTTACTCAGGTTTCTGTTATCAAAAGACCTGTCTTTATCCTTTGGGATAATGCTTCCACCAGTGGGTACTAACCCACTCTCTCTAGGCTGTCTTGCTCTAGCAAGTTTCTCTTGGGCCAGGGCAACCTCTAGTTCCCTCTTCTGGATCCTAAGCTCAGCCTCTCTCATGTTGGCCTCATGTTCCCTTCTCTGAGGGCTAGTCATCCCCCTTCTGGAGTGACCATGAGAACCTCTAGAAGCCTGGGAGGTATTGGATTCATCTGAGTGATTCTTCCTCCTCCTCCTCCTCCTATGCTCCTGGTTAAGTCCACTTGGGGGTCTGGGTAAGGTCATCCTTACCTCAGTCCCAAATACATTTAAGTTAGCCTGGGTAAGCCGGCTGGCTGGCACCTGACTATTTCTACCATCATCAGAGTCACTGCTCCCCCCTTCTGTCTCCTCTTCTTCCTCCTCCTGTTCAGGCTGAATATCTCCAGTGGCTTGGTCATCCTCATCTACCTGGACTATAGGGACAGGGGTATCAGTATTGTCCTCTTCAGTGGGAGAGCCTCCTTCAGCATTCCCTGTGGGGTCTGCTTTAGAGGTCTTTAGAGCTTCAGACTGGTCTAAAAGCTCTCTAAGGTGGTCTGTAGTAGGGGTTGGCCCTGTCTGGAGACCTCTTGAGGCACAAAGCTGCCTCAATTCCTTAAAATTAAGCATAGCAAATTTGGATGGTGCCCTTGGAGGGTCACTCTCAACAGGGACAGTCCTAGTGGACCCCTCTGCTCCAGACTTTGCTCTAGTGTGGGTGGATATGTTGCAATCTACCTACACTGGTGTTTACCTACTAAACCTATCTAGTAGTTGTAGTCAGGGTGTGCTACTCCCTATCCTCTACAACAACTAAGTTCAATAGAACTTAAGTATACTAGTCTTTTTTTTATATGTACCTAGCAGGTACCTGTATGATCTTTCAAATGATACTCTCAAAGATTGTAATGGTAAAACAACAGCAAGCTCAAATCCCAACCGCTGCTCACATATGTGAGAAGTTGGCCTGGTATGTGATGCTCACTAATTCTAGTGATCACCTTGTACCATGCCAAGCAACCCTTATGATGATTGGTTGTAAGTCAACCTTATAGACCAGCTATCCTAGTAGCGTGGACAAAGCAGTCTTAGGCTAAACTCTGTAAAGGCATGTGAAGCGAGCTGTTTTACCATACACCACTCAGATATATATTGAAAATATATATATTTATTTACTACAAAATCCCCTATACTCTTTATGAGCACAGAAGCAAATGCGTTAAAACAAAACAGTTTAAATATACAAAAGTCGCACAATATGGTTCAGTATAGGGGATTCTGTAGTAAATAAATATATATATTTTCAATATATATCTGTTTGGTGTCCTTTCATTTGGTATTCAAGGGGATTGTGTATGGTAAAACAGCTTGCTTCACATGCCTTTGTCTGGTTTGGAGACAGGAAACAAAGGATTGTTCATGGACGAAGTGCATGTTTCAATCACCCCTTGGTATTCAAGTTGATCTAATATCACTCTGACCTGTTTCTTAGCTTCTTGCTTAACTGGATACTGCCTTTGTGCAGTCGGTTGATTTTTTAACTGGATTTTATGGTGAGGAGAATCCTCATCCCATCCTTCCTTATTTTTATATAATGCAGGAACGTGGGCAACTGCCCATTTCCTGGCATAAGTATATTTTAAATTAATTGGAATGTGGTTGGAGAAGGCTGGCATAATGTTGTCTTCGCCATGTGGACACTCCCTGACAAATTCTGGTGGCCAGTCTTGTTCAGCTAGAAGAATGTCACAACCCTTAGAAAGTCGCTCCCAAAAGAGTGCTCTCACTTTTCTTGGTATGTCCCCCCCCATTCGGAGTGGTATTTCATATAACTTATGTGGACAACTAACCCTGGTATCTGCAGTTTCAACTTGAATGATATAATTCAAGTCCACTGTCTCCAGATGATCCTTCAAGTTCTTGCGAGCTATGGTGACTTCTGCTGCGCTGTCCAACATTGTCTGAGCCCATTCCTTGTTTTTGAGCTGTGTCCTCAAGATCTTCGGCATGTCTGATCTTTAGACCAGCTACCTTCTTTTTGGTGAATTGAGGTTTCTTGTTTTTCTGAACGTGGTGATCGTCTTTGGACTTCACGCGTTCTTCCTTGTGTTCTGATCGTCCTCTTCTTTCGGATTTCTGTGACGACGTCTGAAAGGTACGAGAGGAACGTGTATCAGTATCTTGATATCTATCAGGTTTTCTCAAATTATCCCTATTCCTGAGGTTATACCTCCTTTAAGAGGGCTTCCTTTGAGGAGATCTACCTCTGGAATGAGAACGCTTCTCTTTAGAAGTTTGTTTAGTGTTCTCCCACTTCTTTTTAGAAGGAGTAGGAGTGTTTTTAGTAAAGACCTTTTCAGGCCTTTCTGACAGTTGGGGTTTAACTGGTTTCCCACCCAATCTGTCTCTGCCTAATTCTTCATAGGATTTTTCAATTATTCTGGCCAGTTCTTGTGGTTGCTCAGTTACATCAAATTCCATTTACTTTTGGCGGATCGCCACTGATGCTGCTTCACCTTTAATATTATTGTTTAGACCTGTTTGAAATCTTTCAGTAATTTGAAATCTAGATTTAAAGCAGGCTCTGCCCCGTATTCATTTTGAATCTGTTTCAGGACGACTGGTATTACCGCCATAGACGGAACACCATGTGTTTTAGTGTAAATTGCATCAAAGACTGTACCCCAAGTGTCGCAGTCCTCCAGATGTGGTGTGATCCCCATTGGTAAACAGATTGTTAAAATTCTGTGTTTCTCATGAGGGGTAGTGTTAGGAAATACTGCCTCTATTTGAGTAATTTTTTTAGCTATCCAGAAAGGAATTTGTTCCTGTTTTGCGGGTAACTTACCAACGACCGAATGTAGAGTCTGTGGTGTAATTTTATTTGTGTTCTCCTGGTGGGGGAATGCTGTGGAATCATTATTGCTGGTTGGACCGTAAGAGTCCGCATGACATATTGAACCAATTGTCTATAGATTTTGATCAGCTCTCTGAGTTGAGCTCGTAGTTCCACATCCGACATCTCATTAATTTCAGGATGTGGTGTATAGCTGGTTAATACCGGCCATGTTGCTCCTGGTCTACCTAGTGGACCGAGCCTGGTAATGTGATTTATATGTTTTAGGGCGCCTTTGAACTAAAGCATGCTCTTGGTAAGTTAGAGGAATTTCAATATCCTCGAAAGGAATGTATTCCGCTGGTGGGTCATCTTCTTTGTAGAAGTGAAACACTTGTGTTACTGGATTTGCTTCAGGGAAGACTATCCATGAATAGAATACCTCTGTCTGGTGATATTCATGTGCCTTTATTACATAAACTGCCCTACCAACTCTTGATGTTAGGCCATTTTTTATAAGTTTATAGTGATGGCTCTCCTTAAATTTACCGGAATGCTTACAGCATCCTCGTCGGTTTCTTGGAAACCTGAAAAGTTTAAAGCTTGTACTGCATTATCGCCTGTAGCTCCACCGGCCTCGGTGTTGTTGCCATTTTTCGACTTTTTTGAATGAAACTTGCAGAGCAAGTTTCAAGGAAACAAAGATAAGGTGCACAATATTTTGGAACACTGTATCCTTCAACGTTAAACAAACGAAAAAGCTAATACATAGGATTTTTCGTCCTGCTCAGCTATGACGGATATTATCCTGTTACCCACTCCAGTCGTCTATTGGAGTTTTACAGAAAAAGGGGTCTCTGAGAAAAGCACGACTGAGTTACTTTAGTATCTAGCGTTAAATTAGTGCCTTAGCAAATGTTGGGCGCCATGCAGTGTAGTTCCTATATTCCCAATAGGCTCTGCGCATTGGAATAGTATATCCTATAGATATGACGTAGGACTTAGGTCAGTAGGTCTCTATCGAATATACTAAACTTAACAGTGAGTGCCAGCTAGCTCAGAGGTCACTAGAAACTTTCTCGAGTACACAAGAAGGGATTGGTATCTGACAACGGCATAAACATGACAATTTTGTTTCCCTAGGACTGGAATAACTATCTTCAGAGTTGTGAAAACAATAGGTAAGTATTTCACTCAGTCAATTGTTCATGCTTCGTTTCTATAGAGCTTTGCAGAGAAATAGTGAGACTGGCGTTTTCAATAAAAGGTTTATTGAACAGTCTTCTTTCTCATGCAAGAGAGGTGAACAACTACAATCGTTAGATAGAATGCAAAGTATAATGCGTACAGCGAGAATAGTATTATAAAATAATACTGTAATAGCATTGTATGGTTTCTAAGCCATATAAAAATACATACATAAATAACATAGGCTAAAATACTCAACTGGTGCTTCTAAAATACGCCTATCCCAATGTACCTAACCTAGGTCTAGTACGTGGGAAGAAGTAAGTATGGTCTTTAGCATAGGTTTAGTTTTTGCCAAGAATCTACCAAAGGTTTCTCTAGGTTCTAATCAGCTCCATACCTTAGAATGAAGAAGGTCTGGTATCTCTGTCTCGGTACTCGATTTTCCAACACCCTGCAAGGGGAGTCAGAAACACTGGAGCTGAGCTGGGATGGTACAGTGAGATAAATAACGGTGATGGATCAAGCCCTGATCTTTGGACTGGGTAAGAGTGGTCTGCTTAATTCAGACACTCTGTTCATCACCACCCCCTTTTCTGAATCGTTTTTGGCCACTATAGGTGTGGCAGGGTATACTCAGACATGAGTCCCTTTCTCAATGCACCATCAGGATTCAAGCAAGCCGGGCCGAAGACGGCTGAAATGCCAGAAACCGGTCCCCGGTAGCTTGTCTCCTTTCTGGTGAAGAATTGGCTTGGTAGTTTAGTCTGCCCTGTTCCCATGATGCACTGGGCCAGGGACAGACTGATTTGCATATAGCCAGGTTCTGAGCTGGGATGGTGCAGTGAGATAAATAACGGTCATGGATCAAGCCCTGATCTTTGGACTGGGTAAGAGTGGTCTGCTTAATTCAGACACTCTGTTCATCACCACCCCCTTTTCTGAATCGTTTTTGGACACTATAGGTGTGGCAGGGTATACTCAGACATGAGTCCCTTTCTCACTGCACCATCAGGATTCAAGCAAGCCGGGCCGAAGACGGCTGAAATGCCAGAAACCGGTCCCCGGTAGCTTGTCTCCTTTCTGGTGAAGAATTGGCTTGGTAGTTTAGTCTGCCCTGTTCCCATGATGCACTGGGCCAGGGACAGACTGATTTGCACATAGCCAGGTTCTGAGCTGAGATGGTGCAGTGAGATAAATAACGGTCATGGATCAAGCCCTGATCTTTGGACTGGGTAAGAGTGGTCTGCTTAATTCAGACACTCTGTTCATCACCACCCCCTTTTCTGAATCGTTTTTGGCCACTATAGGTGTGGCAGGGTATACTCAGACATGAGTCCCTTTCTCACTGCACCATCAGGATTCAAGCAAGCCGGGCCGAAGACGGCTGAAATGCCAGAAACCGGTCCCCGGTAGCTTGTCTCCTTTCTGGTGAAGAATTGGCTTGGTAGTTTAGTCTGCCCTGTTCCCATGATGCACTGGGCCAGGGACAGACTGATTTGCATATAGCCAGGTTCTGAGCTGGGATTGTGCAGTGAGATAAATAACGGTGATGGATCAAGCCCTGATCTTTGGACTGGGTAAGAGTGGTCTGCTTAATTCAGACACTCTGTTCATCACCACCCCCTTTTCTGAATCAGCTGGAGAGTCGGCTTCCTTCTGGACTTGCTGTAGAGAGCTGCATCGGGCAAGTAGGTCATCGAACTGCTCCGAACCACTGTGCTTTGCCATAGCAAGTGAAGTTATATTTATACCTTGAAGGTATTTAGGAATGCCATGTTTGACGTATAGTCGCACATATGAACGTCATGAATAAACCCCTAGGGAATAGTTGATCATTGTAAAACTAACTGAGTTCTTAGAGAAATCAATATTAAAGCAAGTGGAATTCCCTAACGGCTTAAGCTGGTTGTCCAAGAAATCGTTGTGACGTTTGGTGAACGGATGTAAGTAGCCATGCCTGTATTTGGGTTGCATGAGCTATGCCTAAATAAGGCCTTGATTTCTATGCCTATATAAGGGCAACGTGAATTGTACCTATATAAGTACATGAAGCAAGAAAATCCATTCAGAATCTAAAACGCCATACAACACAACTGCAGTCCTCAATCAGGAGACTGCCTTGTCTTCACTGCGGCCTCCTTCCAGGGCGCCCAAGGGTTGTCGTCTTTGGTACAACCATGGCCGATGGCCTGTACTTCACTGTGCCATCCTTCCTGGACTCACGGGGTCACCAACTTGGTATGGTCTGGTAGGCAGCCCGTACCCTTAATGGTCCTGACTGCGCAGGCATCTCACACTTTGCTCACTGGGATCCACTCACCAGGATCCCCACTGTGCAAGCTCCCTCAAGGCGCTCTCTTTCCCCTCACAGGGTCCACTTGTCTTTGAAGGTAGGCAGAAGGCTGGTACTCTAGTTTCAGGGCAGGTGGTTCTGACTTCCTGGGTGATGGCCCTACCCAGCAGGGAGACTAGCAGACCTTGGTCCCCAATCCTAGTTTCAGCATCTAGATGTCTTGCCGAGCTTCTTTCTCCTGATGAACAGAGCTGCTGATGACTTTGTTGGTTTCATATCCTTTATTGTCTAACTCCAGACACAAATGTGATTTTGTGACTGATCCTTAGAAATTCAGATTGCGAGTGTCAGCACATTTGAAGTGCTTTCTCCTCTGCACTGCCCTTTGTCAAAGGGACTGTCTGCCACAGGAGGAGTGTCTCCAATTCTGATTAACCCACATGACAGCCCAATTGATTAACCAGGGATCACACTTGGATGACGTTCTCCACTGAAATAAGCCCCATAAATGTTTAACAGTCTAACTCTTCCTCTCTATCAAGATTCCCTGGTACACAGTGCCACCTTCATCAGTCTCACCATCTACCTGAAAATTAGCCCTGGCCCACTAACCAGTAACCATTCATGAACAGTATTGAATAAATATAAAATCGATACTATATAATGTTGTCATAATGTATCCAATATATATCTGCTCCTTCGATAGAAGCCCCTTGTAAATACACTCGACCCATGTACATCTTAAGTATCGGGCCCGAATTGAACAAGCGCCATCTTGGTTTCATTTCCCGAGGCCTTTTTCCCTCTTTCGTTAGTAAGGAAAACATGTGACATGCTGCTAAGAGGAGAGTCTGAAACGGGAGAAGAGGGACTGGGAGGGGTTCTGGTTGAGGGGGTGGATTGAAAAAGGATCCTAATTGAGAATCCAGTTTGTGGTAGAAGCGGAAAATTCTACTCTTCGACCCAGAGACCTTCCCATCTGCTAAATAACCCTTCGCCGGAGTCCTTCGGGCTTAACCCGGTAACAGCTGACCGTGTTGGTCTATAAAGGAAGTTGGCGGTGGAGAGCGTTCAATCAGACCTGCGTGCGCCAGGTGAGTGAATTGTATGGTATGAAATGACCGCTTTCTGAGAAGTGGCTCAGAAGAACAGTTAACTGCGTATGGTATGGTGGTTAGTGAACCACAAGGGAATCTGGGGGTCTGACGTGGCAGAGGTGTGACTGCACGGGCAGATGCTCCACAGACTTGTTTGGTGAATAATTGGGAGAACGTCGGATGCCTTTGTGTTGCATGGTGGGTGCTCACTCGGCCGGATCCTCTTCGGAAAGGCCCCCAGGAGCAACTGGGTAAGCGCACGGTCTGGGGTGGCGCCCATAACGCCTGGCCCAACCAGCACAGGACTCGGGGATAGTCTGTAAGAGGGTCCGTGGTTCACCTGTCTGATGATCCCAGGGCAGTCTCTGGACTGTCTCTTTTGTGAAATATTTTGGTGGGCTGGAATCCAGGGTGATCGATTCCCCGAACAGGAGTCAACGGGCTCTGTTCGCGTATGAGACATGTCGTAAGAAATTGTAAAGTCATGACCAGAGTATTTTCTCTCGATCGAAATTTATGCACTTTAAGTACATTATGTATATTGACTTGTCGTAAGTGGAAAAAGTGAAAGAGTGTATGGTGAGTAGATGCGTCTTGTTTTAGTAAATTATGTTTTGGGTGCTGCCGACGAAAAAGTGGGCGGCTGGAAGAAAGACAGCCTGCTCCTCCGGAAGGCAGTCCTAGTTTTGATATGTATGTTAAACATGGTCTTACTCCTATTTTGTTTAATACACTGTGGAACAAATATACTAAAGACAATGCAGAATTACAGTGGCCCTTAACAGGGTCTTTTGATGAAAGGAAAATAAATTACTTACAAAATAAATTTTTTTTAAGAAGGAGCCGTCAGACTATGTTTGACTCCTTGACCTTATGGTTCAAGGAGGCGATGCGACGGCGAATACGAGAAGAGGAATTAGAAAAAATTAAAGCAGGACAGACTGTAACCCAAAAGGCAGTGGCGTACGAAAAAGAAAAAGTAGAGAAGAATATCGAACAATTAGATAGACAGTTTAGATTACAGACTGATAAAAGTTATGTGACTCGAACCGAAGCGGAAGATGAAATAGAGGAACTGTTGAAGAATCGGCCTCCGCCACCATATGCGCCCCAGGGTTTGTACCCAGCAGTTCCAGTGGACCGAAAGGGAGGGATGGGAGCTGTGGTTGCGACCGCTCCAGTGGATGTGCACCCTCCTGCTCCGTTGTCTGTCACTCCTACCCTCCATCCCACTACCTCATTAATCACCTTGTTACCTGGGACGGTGTTCGCTTCCCCCGCCTCCCCAGTATTTTTAACACCCCCGGCTAGAGGAATGACGGTTACCCCTAAAGGGATGACCGCAGCCTCTTTAGATGATACCCCGTGAGGCCCTATGGGAGGGGATGGAAGGTCGTCGAGTTTTTACTCAATCATCCTTAGGTGATGAAGAAAGACGGGCTGTGGTGGTTCAGGCGTCCCAGTGGATGTGGAATCCAATTTATACTCTAGAGGACATTTGGAGTACTATGAAAGATTTTGAACCAGTTACTCAACAACTAACATTAGAACACATGGCAATAAGTCTGATTTCTTTATGGGAACACTGCTTTCACGAAGGTCTGGCCCCTCAGATATTGTGTGACATCAGAGATCGAGCATTTAAGTTCGAATTACAGGCCAACGAGGTGTTCCAGAATGTTGAAACTCTGATAAATTATCGGGACCGAATGATTAGGAGATGCCCAGATGTAGGGACACAGTACCCTATGAGAGAAGTGTACCCCCTCTTTCACCCCGAGGTTCCCGAAGTATTGGACGGAGGAGGTCAGATCATTAGAGCACGTGTAGAGGCACATTTCCAAGACCAATGGGTTTATACCCCTTGGAAACGGAGTGAAGTCCTTACTTTAAAAGCTCAGCTCCCTGACCCTCGGGAAAATCCTACAGCTTATTACAAAGAATTAACTGAAGCCGCGAATTCAGCCGTTATGACTCTTGCTGATATCGAGTTCTTTTTCGGTCTTTTAGTCCCAGTGGATATATGGAGACAAGTGCATGATTCAGATCATGCCGCCGAACTTGGAGGGACTTGGGAGCAAATTAAGGCATGGGACAAAGATTGAAAGCCTGGCAATAAACCTAAAGACGAGATTCTAGCTATACCGGCTCAAATTATTACATTTATGCAAACCCTTATTCCCCCGCGGAAGGTAGACTGGGATAAGTTAACAGCCTGTATCCAAAAGAAGGATGAAAATGTGTCAGATTTCTTTACCCGGTTTGAGAAAGTATTTATTGACTTCAGTGGACAGGATTTGTCCACCGAAGGTGGCATACGGCTATTTGTCAATAGATTTGTCACTAATTTGTTACCAGAAATAAAGACACGTTTACAGGCTGCCGAAAGCACTTGGACTACGTCAACCCCTTCAGGTTTCCTTAGCATGGCTCAGTATTATGAGCATCGAGAAAATGAGAGTAAGGATAAGTCTGATAAAAAGGTTAAGGAGTTGAAAACTCGGGTACTGCTGCAGCAAGTTAGCAGAGGGCAAAATGGAAGAAGAGCAGGCAGGGGCCCTTACCCTAGGAGCGCAATGATGAGAGGAGGTGGAGGTCAGGGCCCCCCTGTCAGGTATGATCAGTGCTCGAATTGCAGACAGGAGGGACACTGACGAGCCCAGTGTCCATTATTGTATGGACGGGGTGGTTTCAATAGGGGACGAGGAAGAGGAGGTACTGATCGAAGTAGTATGAGATGTGGTGACCGGTCCGGCGATGAGTCAGGAAAAAACTATTTTGATGATTTTCAAGGTAGGCAGTACTATAATCAGGATTATCAAGAAGACAGCTATTGTGGAAACAATTATGCATGAGACAGCCACGGACAGAACAGGGGCCATGTATTAGTAGCAGTTGACCAGCAGGGGCCATATGTCCAGGGGAAATTGATGGGGATATCTGAGAAGTTTTTAGTGGATACTGGAGCTATGAATACTTATGTGGCTCATACATTGGTCCCATGGGATGCTCTGTCAGGGCAAAATAATGTATCGTAGGGATTTTCAGGAATCCCCGTGGTCAGCCCCGTTTCAAAACGACTTCCCTTTACCATTGGACCTGGTACTGTCGAATCACCGTTTTGCTTACTTCTAGTTGCGGCAAAAATTTGCTAGGCTTGGACATATTGAAAAAGTTGCATGCTCGTATTTATTGTTCTCCTGATGGTGTGTACCTAACATTGCAGCCTCGCATTTAAAGTGTATCTCAATGTTTAGTCAAAAATGCAAGCCTCCCTCCTGAGTTCTTAGATATACCGCCCACTCTTTGGGCAAAAGGGGACATGGATGTCGGATTGTTGAAAATACCACCTGTATCCATAACCCTAAAACCAAATGCGCATTTACCACGTATTCCCCAATATCGAATTTCGCCTGAAGGTGAACAGGCTTTATTGCATGTTATTCGTGATTTGATTAAGAAAGGAGTTGTAAAGGAAACTGCATCAAATATTTGTAATAGTTCCATTTTAGCGATTTTGAAAAAGACCCCTTTAGATGGTGACCTTGATTGGAAAGATACTTATCGTTTTGCAATTGACCTTAGAGAGGTTAATAAAATAGTGATTCCTCAATTTCCTGTGGTCCCTGATATCACTGCCATCGTGTCAATACGCAAAATGATGTGAGACAGACATATTTATGTTGTGTTTTCCTTTTCTCTCTCTTTTTCCAGTTTTCCTTTACAGAGACCGCAATAGGTCAATATTTTTGGTATTATTTGTAAATTACCATGCTTCACTAGGGCCAGCTCATGCCCTGAAGCCCAAACACACAGCCTATTTTTGCTGTTTGTTTGTAGGACGGTAGGCTTACTACTTTGGAACTGAGCTATCTGTAGTAGGGACCATTATAAGGTCCTGATGGGTAAGCAGTAGGGGACTGCTTATGAAACATGTTGACTCGGTAGCAAGCTATTGCTCTACCTCAAAATCCCCTTCTTAACGTTCCCAGCTAGAGAAGCGAATAAAGTATATTTTTTCTACTAGCCAGGGAATTTTTAAATTTTTAAACTAAACTTTGCACTCACATGTTAGGTCCCTACACTTCACTGACACCTCCTGCACTAACACATAGCCTTCTGTCATAAAAAAAGTTCTCCCGCGTAGTTCGTTGGTCGTAGCACGCCCCGCCCCACTAGAGGGACGGGAAGACCCCTATGATGAATTATGACACTAAAAGACTTTTTAGTGTGTGAGGGGTATTTTAAAAAGCACACAGTGCTCTTGTCTTTTCAGACCTAAGAGAGAGCCTAGCACTCCACTAGAGACAAAAAACAAAACCTTAAAAATAATTACCACAACACATTGATAGAATCTCATTGTTTATATAATACTGATAGGAGGGTGATTCTATCAGCACCTCTACGCTTCCTCTTTTGTTTTCGGAAGTAAAATATACCAGGATATCATCGGCATAGAGGAACATTTTTTCGGCTGTCTCGTCATTCCATTGGAGGCCTCTAATGGAGACGTCTGTGTGGACCCAGTGGGCCAGAGGCTCCAGGGTCAGGGCGAACAGTAGTGGTGACAAGGGGCAACCTTGTCGGGTCCCCCTTTGGAGCCTAAATCGTCGAGACGTATGGTTATTGACACGCACTTGGCCCAATAAGTCTGTATATAAGAGTCGTAACCTTTGGATAAACTTGGGCCGGAAGCCAAATCTGAGCAGGACCTCAAAGAGATAAGACTACTCGATCGAATCGAACGCCATTGTGGAGTCGAGGGAAAGAATGGCGGCATCTTCCTGTATATAAGGCTGCCGACTCAGAACATTATTGACCCTTCGTAGATTCAGGGCCGTATTGCGTCCCGGGAGGAAACTCGATTGGTCGTCATGGATCAAGGAGGGAAGCACGACGAGGATCCGATTGGCCAGAAGCTTAGCCAGGATCTTGGCCTCCGCACTAATCAGAGAGATCGGTCTATAGGAACCGCAGTCGGTGGGTGGTTTATTCGGCTTGAGGATGGCCACTATGGAGGCCAGTCTTTGATCGAGTGGTAGGGTACTACTATCTCGACTATCTACAAAAACATATTTTTGAGGTGTGGGATGATTCAGGGAGCCATGCCATGCCTATCAAAAATTCAATGGGGATTCCATTGGGACCCAAAGCTTTGTCCGAGCTAATGGCAAAAAGCGCTGTAGTTAGCTCGTCCGCCGTAATGTCAGTGTCATGGTCTCTTTGTCAGTCTCTGAGAGGGTACGTAGGTGCATCTCCTCTAGGAGTTGTCTGGACTCCTCCGAGGTATAGAGCGCTCCAGCAGAATAAATATGTGCCAGATGGTCGGCGAAAGCCTCCACTATTTCCTGCGGATCTACGGTTATCGACCCATCCGGTATCGCAATGGACGACACCCATCTAGTTCCCTGTTCACGCCGTTCCAACCACGCAAGCATCTTCCCCGCACGGTCACCAAATTCATATACACGGTGGCGTATGTGAAGTAGTCGACCCTGTGCCTTTTCCTGTGCCAGTGCCTTATAGTCGAGTTGCCGAGCTCGGAGACGACGGGCCGTCTCTGCCGAGGGGGCAGTGTTGTGGGACATTTCAAGACGAAGAAGGTCAGATTCGGCCTGAAGGATCTGTTCATTGAGCTTCCGCAGATATCCAAGTTAATAACCGCTAGGTATGCTTCCCAGATTGTGACTGCTGAGCGTACCGATCCAACATTTTCTGTAAAATAGAAGTCAGTATGCTCCAACATTTTCTGTAAAATAGAAGTCAGTATGCTCAATCAGGCTGTCTTTAATGTCTGGAATTTGCAAAAGCCAGGGATGTTTATGCTTATGTTTTTGGAATTTTTATTGCGCGCAACTACCCTGGGGTGTCTCGGCGCATGTCTGACATCCTGGGACAGAGAGCAGCCAGATGATCATTGATTAAATAACCAGGTTTTCAGAAGTTTACGGAAGATGATGAGAGTGGGACTGGTTTTGATGGACAGAGGGAGAGAATTCCATAGCCTAGGGGCCGCCACTAAGAAACGTCTGTCTCCCCAGGTAGTGGTTCTGGTACGTGGGACAGAGAGAAGATGGGTTCAGGATGAGCGAAGTGATCTTTTTGGAGCGTAGATCCGAAAAGCATCCTTAAGGAACCTGGGTCCTGAGTCATTGATGGCCTTGTAGGCGATACAGGCGATCAATGCGGATTGATGATTATGGGACCTCGGGTGGAATGGTGATGGTACGTTAGATCCACACTAAGAGGAGAGTGGTCAGAGATGCCTCGGGGAAGACCCTTGGGTCTTTTGAAGAAGCCAACGTCTGCTGTGGGGCAGAATAAATAGTCGATCCGGGATATGCTGTTGTGTGCGTTAGAATAATGCGTGAAATAAGGCGTATCCGGGTAATAGGTTCTCCAAATATCCTCAAGTCCCATAGCTTGTACAAACTCAGAAAGGTCAGAACTATGTCTGTGTGAGCGGCGCCTGGGCTGTCGGTCAAGTTCGTCACTCATCGTCATGTTAAAATACCCCAATGAGGAGTGTGCCGGTAGGGAGACCTCTCAGTCGGGCGCCCAAGTCTTGGAGGGAATCCCGGCCCAGGGTCGGTGGGAGGTATGCCGATATGATGATCAGAGGACGTCCCTCCCAGGCGGCCTCAACAAGTGCAAAGCGGCCTAGAGGGTCAGCCCACGTCTTCGTGTAAGTGAGCGCTAGATTCTTTTTAACAAGAATTCCCGTGCCACGAGACCCAGAGGTGAAATCTGCATGTACCAGTAGTCTATAACCCCCTCTCTGAAGTGCTTGACAAGTGTTACCCACCAAATGTGTCTCTTGCAAAAATACTATGTCGGGAGAGTGGCGCCGTAGGTATTGGAGGACTATACTGCGTTTTATTTTATGCCCTAACCCGTTGACATTCCACAACATTATCGTGAGGGTTGTAGAGAGGGGCTGCGGCATAATGGTGGATGTTATGGGATCTGTGTAGGTGTGTCACGAGGAGAACCAACTTGCACATCTGAGTGACCGTAATCAGAAGGAACGTGAGACAAGGGGACCTCCGGACCTCTTGGGGACTAGTTACTGCCAGATGCACCTGATACGCCATGGTTGGACCCTGAAAAATATTTGGATTGTAACAAGGAAAGACTCTGTTGTGCACGAAAAATGCAATAGTCAAAAACAATAACGCACCCTCCCAACCCCCCTTCCTCCCACAAACCCTCCCTGCCCCCCTGCCCGTGGACTTAAAACTATCCACACCCCAACTCGGCCCTCCCAATCATGTGCGGGGTACCTGGTGAGCCGTACATGCCTCTCGCCATAAGTCATCATGGTAAAACAAGGAAACAAATTTCACTTTTCAAACCAACCTGTGCGCATAAATATGTCATACAGAAAGGAACATAACATACGTTTAAGATGATCGTCCTGCCCTGTGAACAGTATAGAGCAGAAGTGAAGTCTTCAGTTCACCGCTCTGAGTGGGATCTCAGTCCCTGACACTGGCGGTCTAGTTGGAGTATTAATGGTCATCCAAGCCAGCCATCAATTGTGTGGAGACATCATTGTTCAGCGAGCTTGCCCTCCATCGGTTGGTCTCGTCGCTCCGAAGGATGATCTCGGCGGTCGCCTGTCCCAGGGCCACCACGATTGTTCTTGGGCTTTCCGACCTGACGCCATCCCTCCAGCCATTCCATCGCTGCCTCTGGCGACTCAAAAAACCATGCTTTACCCTCCGCCTAAACCCGGAGCTTCGCCAGGAAGAGCATGGAGTATTTAATGTCTTTATCTCGCATAGCTCTTTTAACTTCTAGAAAGCTGCGCCTACGAGCCTGCACTTTAACGGTGAAGTCCGGGGAAAAATGTGATATGGGCTTCATCCAGTTGTACGGGGGCTCCCACACGGGCCGTATGGAGGATGGAGTCCCTGTCTCGGAAATTGAAGACTCTCGCTATGATGGGGCGTGGGGGAGCCCCTGGCTTCGGGCGGCCCCCTGGGACTCCATGGGCCCACTCAATAGAAAAGTAGGCAGAGAGACGTTTAGGCTTGAGGTGTTTCTGGATGAGCTCCTCCATAAATAAGTCCGCCGCCTGCCGCTCCATTCGCTCCGGAACTCCTAGGATGGGGATGTTGTTACGGCTCGCTCTACCTTCGTAATCATCCAGGAGTTTGCCCATGAGGAGCTGTTGTTTTTGCAGGTGTGCCACTTGTTGCTGGAGGGTCGACGTGTCATCAAACAGAGCGGCAGTCTTGACCTCAACGTCCTTGACTTTAGAGTCTATCTTCCGGAGGTCCGCCCGCAAGAGGGTGACCTCGATATTAATGGAGTTAATGCGGGTTTCAAGGGAGGTCCGTACCCCCGCAATAGCCTCCATCATATCCTCCAGAGTGAGGAACTTTACTACAGGCGATGAGGGCACACCCTTTGGGTCTCCTTCGGTGGGTTGGTCCTTGCCATCACCCTTGGAGGCCCAGGTAAATTTAGTTATCTGTTTCTGGGTAGTGGACCTATGTCCTCTGTTACTCGCCATGTGGAGGGCTACGGCAACAGGACAGTCGTACAGTTAGGCAGTGTCCACACCCCAATAGTACACAAAGATAAGATACGCTGCCCGTCTGAGGGCGCCCAGTCTGAGCCAGCCAGGTAGGCTATATGTGATCGTGGCTCTCTCAGGTTCACCAGCCGGTTAGTAGGGCCCCGGCACTCGCAAATACCACCAACAGGAGGGGAGCAGAGCTGACGGCTCCCCGAAGGGGAGGATGCCCCGAGGCGAGAGCGGAAACAGCGACCTACAGGAGCAGCGCCAGCGGGTAAGGGATAGCTAAAATCCAGGGGACCCCCAAAACAGGCCCACACAAAACAGTAGCTCCAGGTCCTAGAAATGGAGCGCTTGTCACCATGTGGCAGAGTCCCAGCTTGCGCCCCTAGATGCAGTGAATCGTGTGTCCCAGATTGGAGGGTCCCGGTCTCTCTTCTTCTGGGCGAACCTCGGGGGCTGGAGAGATCATCCAGTGCAGGCAGGAGGCAGTATTGCAGCCAGTGCGGGAGCTCAGGGGGTTCGAAGGCCGAGGCGAGCGAGTCCCGGCACAAGGCCCAAAGCCGGGGACTTGCGTAGTCACTCACCCGGTCACTAGGGCAGGCAGCTTTCCTGGGTCTTGACAGGGGCATCGACACTAGACACCTCGGCAGTCCGCGGTCACGGCCGCCATTTTGGGGATGCGAGCCCGTCTCGCCTCCGTGAGATTTTCGCCGAAACAGCCTGTCAGGGCCAGCAGCAAAGCTGATCCCCCGATATCATGGGGATCAGAAGGGCAAATAGTGGAGCAGTATGCCGGATCGACGGGCGAGGGCCGAGGAGCCGTTTCAGAAAGCGGCCATTCCTCTCGGCTGCAGACCACGCCCCCGGAAGTGACCTACCTTGGTCACTTACTGTCAAAAGCGGGGAGACCATTAACTCCTGAACGAATAACTGTTATTACTAACATGTCTGTGCCTCGTACTCAACGTGATGTTCGTGCTTTTCTAGGCATAACCTCTTACTGTCGCCAATGGATTCCTAATTTTTCTCTTCTGACTAAACCTCTGTTGCACTTGGTTACAATAGATGTGCATGAACCCTTACCCTGGACGGATGAATGTCAAGATGCTTTTAATTCTTTGAAATCTGCTCTTTGCTCTGCGCCTGTTCTGGGTACTCCGGACTACCGAAAACCTTTTGTACTTTATGTGCATGAAGTGGACGGTTGTTCTCTTTCAGTGTTAACCCAGGATTTTGGCGGAAAACAACGACCCTGTGCATATTTCTCGGCAGTATTGGATAATGTTGCCCGAGCCCTTCCTAGCTGTCTAAGGGCTACTGCTGCTGTGGCGGTGGCCATTCGACAGTCGGAGGGGATTGTTTTGAATACTGATCTCACAGTGATGATACCGCACGCTGTGGACATATTATTGAACAGAACAAAAACTCAGCACCTCACAAGTGCACGATTGACTGGTTATGAATTAACTTTATTTGCACCCCACATTAAAATTAAACGATGTGCCACTCTGAACCCAGCCACGTTACTACCCCTCCCTTCGAGTGATCAAAAGGACGATGTCCATGATTGTATATTTTGGACGGAAAAAGAAACGAAGGGATTTGTAGACCTCACCGACTCCCCTTTATCTGACCCACAAGGGGAATTGTATGTGGATGGCTCTTGTTTCAAGTTACCAGATGGCCCGACCACAGCTGCTTATGCCATACCTACTCTTAGAACAGTAGTAGAGACCGCTCGGGTTTCTCAGCACTCAGCGCAAGCAGCTGAACTAATAGCATTATTAAGGGCCTGTGAGCTGAGCGAAGGGTTAAGAGTAAATATCTTTACTGACAGCCAATACGCCTTTGGTGTGGCCCATAGTTTTTGGCGGCTGTGGAGGGAACGAGGACTTCTTACTTCTCACGGTCAAAGAATACAACATGGCCAGTTGATTGAAAGATTGCTATATGCTTTAACTTTACCGGAGAAGGTAGCCATCATCAAGTGTAGTGCCCATAAAAAAATCATTGATACTACAGGAGAAGAAAATGCCTTTGCTGATCAAGTAGTGAAGGAAACAGCACACAATAAAACGTCCACGATGTTACCCAGTGTAGCAACTCGATGGGTGGCGTAGACTACAGTATTTGATAACACAATTGAAAGTGTTCAGGAATTACAGAAAGAGGCCACGTCTGATGAATTGTTAAGATGGGAACAGGAAATAGGGCTGTTAGACAAGAATGATTGCTGGATTAATTTGATGGACAGACAGAGATGGCTATTGCCTAATGCCCTGGTGTATGCGGTAGTAGTGTTGGCCCATGGCACTGCTCACATTGGAGCAAAAGGTATTTGTTCATTATTGGACCCAGTGTGGAATAACTTGAATATTCCTAAAACTGCCGCCCATGTAGTTAAATACTGCATGGTTTGTTTGCAGCATAATCCTTGAGGAAGGGAGACAGTCCTTAGTGGAAATGTTGCCCCCCCTTCTTTGCCATTTGAAGTATTACAGATGTATTATATTCAATTTGATAGAGTGAATAATCTTAAGTATGTGCTGGTGGTGGTTTGTGCGTTTAGTAAATGGGTTGAAGCATACCCCACCAATGAAAACACTGCACTAGCTACTGCAAAAGCCCTAATTAAGGAATTTTTGCCCCAATTTGTTTTGCCCCGAATTATATGGACAGATAATGGGGTACATTTTAATGCAGAAATCATTAAGCATGTTTGTACAGTGTTGCAAATAAAACAAAAATTTCATGCAGCACGACACCCACATTCTGCAGGATTGGTCGAGAAATATAATGGCATATTGAAATTGAAAATGGCAAAGATACAGGAAGTACGGGTTTAAGTTGGCCTGATACACTGCCCCTAGCATTAATGTCAATACGAGTAACCCCCCATTCTCGGGCTGGGCTGTCACCTTATGAGGTTGTTTTTGGACGACCAGCCAACGTATGTGGTGTCCCAAGACCCAAATCCTTCCGTGATCTTGATTACCCTATGATGACAGACTACCTGTACGCTTTAACTAAAGATCTGCGTTCTATTCATCAACAGGTCTCAGCAGTACTGCAGCCACTTCCGGAGGGTCCTGGACATCGCCTGGAACTAGGACAGTGGGTCCTTGTACGAAATTATCAACGAAAATCGAGTCTGGAACCGAGGTGGAGCCCCTACCAGATTCTCTTGGCCACTCGGACAGCAGTGAAAGTGGATGGGAAAAAGAAATGAATCCACGCGTCACATGTGAAGAAGCTACCCTTACCACTTCCCTCTGATCAGCAGAACCGAGACGGGGTTCTAACACAAGAGGGAGAACAAAGGGTACGGTTGGTGTCTTTCTCGGATGCCGTTGAAATTGGGCAAGAGAAAGGATTGTCGATACCGCAAGGAGGTGAATCAGCCTTGGTTTCTGAAACTTGTGATAAGGCTGATCCCCCTGAGGCTTCTGAAAATTGTGTTGCACCAAATGTCCCTGCTGCTGTGTGGTTTTATGACCAGGAGCAACCTGGCCATCTGCGATACAATTTACGGCCCCGAAAATCATGCAATACCCCAGTTTCGGATTGTAGGAGAAAAGGAAAGACTTGAGTTGTAGGGTGGAAGATAAGCTCTTCTGTGGTATTGAGCGAGACACTGGACTGAACCCGTTGGGAACTTGGAACTGACACATTGCTCTGTTCAGAAAGAAAGACTGTGCAATCCAAAGGACCTAAATTGCAATGGTGAAATTACTGGGAAGATCATTTTGTGGATGGATGGCAAGAGCCTGCCTGTGAGGCTCTAAACGGACACAGGGAGAAGAAACCCTCTGGCAGTTGGCTTGCATCTTTTTCCCGAGTTTACTTTGGACTTTTAGTTAGGATGTATCCCTTTGCCCGATTTGTTTTTGGAGTTGAGAGACCTCTTGCTCCTAGACCTTTTATTGAAAATATCCCCATGTTCTCCGGTTGGGCTACCAGAGTGTAGATAGCCTTTGTAATAACTATTGAAGTAATTATAATAATCTTTATGAGCGTGTTGATATATTTAGAATTTCAATATCCAATGCACCATGTTTTAGGTACCACCGCAACCCCACCTGAGCATTTCTTTTATACTTTGCCTCCCCATAAAGAGCGACATCGAGAAACCTATGTTAAAAATGCGTTTATAGAAATGTTGCATGAGGCTCATAGCACTACGAATAAGACAAACTGCTGGGTATGTGGTCTCTTGCCATCTGTAATACATTGCCATGATTTGTTCATTTCCTTACCGTTATCACACTTGGCAAGTTGTGAAGCCTGGTTTCAGTTACTATCACTCATGTATTTGCATTATGTAGCTGACCCCAAAAGATATACTGAAAAGGATTATGAAGCTGTTCTAAAATATATAGAACAACACCGGGGATTTGATGCACAGGGGAATCAAGGGGAGGGATCTTCAGTTCCGGATGCCTGTATGAATATGTACACCATTTATGAAAACGCTACTTGGTTACAAGAGGAAATGTTGGATTTTGAACAATTCAATTCTACCCAATATTTTCAGCATTTCCAGGATCGAAATGTCACCGATGATAAGGCAATGCCAGTTCCTATTCTGAATAGTACTGCTTCCTTTTGTATACAAGGGAAAGGTCATGTTAATGTAGGGAATAGTAGATGTAACTATACTTACATTTTGCATACTACCAGTACACCACCTTTAATTACTCCTCCCAATGTATATTTTGTATGTGGAGAAAACGCCTATACTTGGCTTCCGAGAGGGTGGGCCGGAAAATGTTACCTGTCCTTCTTGTATCCTACAGTGTATATAGCTCCTTCTAGCTATCGCAAAACACACCAGCTGACTAAACGGAATTTAGATCCTTATCGAGTATGCAGAAGTGTTAGTACTGAAGGAACTGATCAGACTGATACTGCTGCTCAGCAGTTCATGGACATAGCGAAGGGTCTCTTTCCGGTCCCATTTTCACTAGTAGAGATTTTAGGCGCCTCTCTAGTAGTAGAAAATGTAGTTCAAACTACTGCTGGGATTTTGACTAACCTCACCGTAGAGCTTCAGGCTACGAGGGTTGTCTCGCTCCAAAATCGGATGGCGCTTGACGTCATCCTAGCTGATCGAGGAGGAGCATGTCGCGTGATCAGCAGCTCCTGCTGTGTATATATTCCAGATTCTGCTTCCACTATACAGTCAGTCAGTCAAGAATCTTTATTCGATTTAGTAAAAAATCATACAGAGATAAAAATATTAAAATACAAATAAAGACTATTTACAATATCATACAAATCAGTGCATACAATGGGGTGCAAATCCATGCTATAAATAAAAAGAGCGAATTCATTTTATGCAAAATTTAAAAATAGAAAAACTCATTTAGAGGGGCTTATTACTGTGTTGCATTTTGTTTTCTTTAGTTCTAACTGCCGCCACCAAGAAATTTGCCATGCAAAATGTAATACGGATCTCGTTCAGTGATTGAAGATAGAGCAGAGCTGGTCTCACCTGCGTGAAGCCAACCTCCTTTAAAACAGGCAAAAGATATTTTTTCCTAGGCTCTAAAAAGAAACCACAAAACATGACGAAATGACGAAATGCATGGTGTCTTGAACAGAAAAATGATCACAACAACAGGGAGGGGCTAATTCAGGCTTTTCCCAGGTTTTAAAGTTACCCAAATAAAAATGTAACAGATAAACCTAAATTTTGTCAGGAGAAACCTATGGAATGGCTTTGTTACGACGCCAAGGTAAGGTGCTAGTGCAATGGAATTTACAAGCAGGTAGTGTTTCCTCACTGCCGGTTTCTGCAGTTCCCTTTCCTCACGCCCCACTCTTGCCCTACTCATGAACTGCTTCTTGATTATTTCTACATCCTGTTTCTTGATGTCCAGAGGGGATGTGAAGAGTTCCGGGCGACCCAGGTCTGAGAAAGACTTCATCAGGTAGGCCAACCATGGCACCCTATTGGAATGGTCCAAAGACATGACGTCAGTCATGATCTTATGATTAAGGGACAGTTCTTCATTGAGCCACGTCTTTAGCCAAAAAATCAAGGATGCCATGTTCAGTCTATCAGTGACGAAATCTAAGCCCACCTCCATATGTATGGAAAAAGTCGGAGTGGACTGTGGGACAGACAAGAGGGAGCGTATAAATCTGTTTTCCGCCTTCTGTATAGGGTCAAGGTTTACATAACCCCATAGGGGTGAACCGTATAATGCCAGTGCAACAGATTTACTATTATAAATTTTTTAAAGGGCTACTATCGGCCTGGCGCCCAACCTATTTGCGAATCCCATAAGAGCTGCTGATGATCTAGTCACCATCAGCCTCTTAGCTCTAACCTGTGGTCCCCAGGTGCCCCTTTGATCAAAAAGGACCCCCAGATAGGGAAAAGTCGAGACTCTGGTGACAACTTCACCTTTGCATTCAAAGGTTTTAGATATCCCCTTATTTCTTTTGTGCCCAACAACCATTGTATGTGATTTATTAGTATTGATTTTTAAATCTAGGTGGTCCATAAATGTGCCGAAGGCATCCAGGAGACGTTGGAGACAGACACCAGTGCGAGCTATCAGCACTGCTTCATCCACGTGCAGGAGAGCAGGGATCTTAGCTGCTCCTGCACGCGGAACGTCTCCCTCCACGTCTTCCAGGCAGGCACCCAAGCCATTAATGTAAATAGTGGAGAGCAGCGGGGCCAATATACAACCCTGCCTGACCCCGCGCATGGAATTAAAACGGGACGTGCACCTTCCCTCATTGGCAACCCGCACTGCAGCAAAAAGCTCCTGATGGAGTGACGCCATATACCTGACCAGTGCCTCATCTATCCCCATCCCCAGGAGAGTGGTCCACAGCTTAGACCTGTTCACCAAGTCGAAGGCCGTGGAGAGGTCCATAAACGCTAGGAATAAAGACCCTTCCTTGGCCACCGTGTATTTCGAGATCAACAGATGTAAGTTGGAGCATTGCTCTACCGTTCCTCTCCTCTCCCTAAACCCATATTGAATGTCGGCCAGCCCCCCACAGCTCTCCACACTATCCCTCAGCTTGACCAAAAGGACTCTGCCTAAGATCTTAACTGCAGAGTCCAAGAGGGATATAGGCCTATAGCACCCGGGATCATCACGCTGGCCCTTCTTGAAAATGGGGACGATGGTAGAAGTTGCCCAGGTGGTAGGTAGAGGGTTGCCGTTAACGGCGGTAAAAACATTGGCCAGAACTCCCGCCCAAAGCTTGGGAGAGTGTATATAGAAATTGTCTGGCACCCCATCGGGGCCAGGTGCCTTGTTCTTGGTGGTGGCCAGGATCTCTTTCTCGACCTCTGCCCTCTCAAAACAAATGGAGGGTGCATCCGGGACCACCAGAGGGCACACTTGGCAGTCTGTCTCGTTATCTCCATACACTGTTCTAAAGTGAGCCAACCATTTGTCGTCAGGGATAACACAATCCATGGCGACATTGGCTGAATCAGAGAAGAAGGGCTGGTTGACTATGTCCCAGAATTGCCTACTGTCCCGCAGGACGGCCGTGGAAAGAAGGTTCTCCCAGGCTTCATGCTTGATGTTATCCTGTCTAGTTTTGACTGCTCGCTTGTATTCCTTCCTCAATATGGCGATGTCAGCCATCGGCCTGGGTTTGCTCTTCAGGGCTGCCATTAAGGATTTATGTGCTTTTGAACAAGTGTCGTCAAACCAGCGGTGCTTATTGCTTCCACTATACATTTAGCTATTCAAAAATTACATCGCTTAGCTGCGGATGTCCATGCTGACACTGGCACTTGGTCTTTTACCGGGTGGTTTTGGGATCTCCTCTCTACTTGGGGCTGGAAGATTTTCATGATTCTGGCTGGAGCACTGGGAGTGGTATTTGTCTGTTGCCTGTGCCTTCATTGTGGCCCGGCATGTTGCTCCTATTGTGCAGCCAAACTTACTTCCTCCTTGACAGTTTCCCGACAGACTAAAATTGAAAAGCAGTTAGTGCAGAAGGAGGTGGCCGACCTCATGCAGATAGATGAGGGTGTGTTCTTAGATTAGTAGACCAGCCTTTATATATTGGCTACATCACGCTAAAAGAGCGGTCTGAAGAAATATAAAATCAATACTAATTAATGTTGTCATAATGTATCCAATATATATCTGCTACTTCGATAGAAGCGCCTTGTAAATACACTCGACCCAGGTACATCTTAAGTATCGGGCCCGAATTGAACAAGCGCCACCTTGGTTTCATTTCCCGAGGCCTTTTTCCCGCTTTCGTTAGTAAGGAAAACACGTGAAATGCTGCTAAGAGGAGAGTCTGAAAGGTCGGCCTAGGCTATGAACAGAGCATTGATTCTAACTTAGGAAACTCAAGGTCACATCTGCTCTTTCTTGTAGGATGAGCACATTCCTGCAGGCTCCATGCCTGTACTCCCATGCACCAGAACAAAAGGGAGGCACCTTTACTGACCTACCCCCAGAATAACTTTAGCAGAGTTTCAAACCAATCTATTGTGCTTTATATGGGTGTTCCTGCTGGTCTCTCCAGAACTGGTACTTTTCCATGTACGGCGTTTCTATGAGGTATGTCGAAAGTATATATGCACTGTTTTGAACATGATCCAGCAGTCTCCTCTGCACACCATTGCGAGCTGTGATCAGAGGGAGGCTCCCCTGTACAGGGTGCTTTGCAAAATAAACGATTGAACCTTTTCCATTGCCGACTGATTTACGTATGGTAAATAAGGTATATGGGCTATTGGTAAGTATAGCTCTATGGTATATTTTTCTAGTACTTCAGTTGACGACTCCGCAATAGGGTTGTCCCCTCCTGTAAACGGGAGAAGAGGGACTGGGAGGGGTTCTGGTCGAGGGGGTGGATTGAAAAAGGATCCTAATTGAGAAACCAGTTTGTGGTAGAAGCGGAAAATTCCACTCTTCGACCCAGAGAACTTCCCAACTGCTAAATAACCCTTCGCCGGAGTCCTTCGGGCTTAACCCGGGAACAGCTGACCGTGTTGGTCTATAAAGGAAGTTGGCAGTGGAGAACATTCAATCAGACCTGCATGCACCAGGTGAGTGAATTGTATGGTATGAAATTAGCGCTTTTTGAGAAGTAGCTCTATGGTATATTTTTCTAGTACTTCAGTATCCTTGTGTGGAATCACAGAGATATTTGATGTGCTCCGAGAATGCTCTAGTTCCTTTCCTTCAGTGTGTGATCCCACCCCTCAAGAAGTTCAGCAATGCACATCTCCATTCTGGCAGTTGCAGTCCTCAAATCTCCAGGCCCTCTGTTTCCAAAATGGAACCCAAAGGCATCAATTTTATGTACCATACAGAGGCACGAGCACATCCCAGCACGAACATGCAAGTATCACTTGCTGTCTGTCACTACACACAATACATGCAGGCCAAATGTGAGTTAAGAACACAGCCACAAAGCTTTACATGAGTGGGCTAGTAGGCACCACTCCCATCGTGAAAGGTAAAAAGACCTGTTCACACAACAGACCAATATGAAACAAAACGGGTATGCTACCACCATTGTGCCTATGTCAATTAACTCCTGGTAAGAGCAGTAGCCCTATACAATTACGAGGGTATCAATCAATCAATCAATCACAGACATTTATAGAGCGCACTACTTACCCGGAGGGTCTCAAGGCGCTGGGGGGGGGGGGGGGTGCTGCTACTGCTCGAATAGCCAGGTCTTGAGCTTCTTCCTGAAGGAGAGGTGATCTTGGGTCAGGCGCAGGTCGGTCGGGAGGGAGTCCCAGGTCTTGGCGGCCAGGTAGGAGAAGGACCTTCCTCCTGTTGTCGTTCTTCGGATGTGGGGGATGGCGGCGAGGGCGTGGCTGGCTGATCGGAGATGACGTTTGGGAGCGTAAAAGTTGATGCAGTTGTTGAGGTAGCTCGGGCCTTGATCGTGTAGGGCTTTGTGTGCGTGGGTGAGGAGACGGAAGGTGATTCTTTTGTTGACGGGGAGCCAATGCAGGTCTTTCAGATGTCCGGAGTATCGCTTGCTGCACTCCTCCAGGCCCAGTAAGACAGCATTACCAAGAGAGAGGCCTAGGTCATGGGGCACACACCTGATTCGTGACCGCCCAGGACCAAAAAGAATTACCAGGAGTCCAGATATATTTATGCATTTAAGACATTCCAGGCAGAGGTGTGTCAGTCACCAAGCTGGGGACTTTTCCATCCCAACATATATATAGGGAGCTGTTAAGCAACTGACAAGATGTGTAGGCTGAGGAAACTTGCAAAGGGGGATTCTGTACTTATGCAGATGTCTCTCTCAATAACTATTTTTGGCCCATGTATGCCACAAATTACAAAATAAAACGACCCCCCCTCAAATATTTTAACCTTCTGATTTAATGCCTATAATAACATCTTAATGCTCATTTATTTGAGCCTGCTCTTCAGGAAAGGCTTCAAATTCAGCAGCTCCTTTTGCAACAAAATGATATTCAGAAGTGTTTCACTTTTGTCTGGAATAGAAAAAGTTAGCACTGTATTTGTTGATAAGAAATCTCTGCTGACACTCGGGTGCAGTGCATCCCTTAGGACTTTGGGGTGTTGCCTCACTCGTATTTTGCCCCCCTGGGCTCCCAAATAAATGTGCATTATTTATTTAACCTGCCCACGGCACTGCAGCAGTCAGCCTTCAGCCGAACCAAGCAGCTGAAGCTGGTCCTAAGTCAGTGTACCTTGAGGGGAGTTGGGGCTTAAGTTGCTTGTTGTCAGAGAGTTAGCAGCACCTGGGCCCAAGTGCACGTCCGGTTTGCCAGCTGCCTTTCTCCGGCCAGCCTGACATGCTACGAGAGGCGTTTCCACCAGTACATTTGTGAGCCGGGGGTGACTCAAAGTCGCATCATCCTGTCTCAGAAATGACCGGTGAAGCTGCCTGCCCCAGCCAATCCTTGCGCTGCTGTAACAGCAGAAGCAGCGCTAGGATTGGCTAAGAGAGGGAGGGTTCTGTGTGTGTGTCTTCACGCAAGGCAGCGAGGGTTTGTTGAAGGCTGTCTCTCTCTCTCTCTCTCTCTCTCTCGCTCTCTCTCTCTCTCTCTCTCTCTCTCTCTCACCGGAGTCACATTGTATCTTTTAAAGACTTAGCACAATTCACAGAGTACATACAGCATCACAATGCATCTCTAAAGATAGTGCTTGCCCTTTAGAGGAAACCCGCTCCATATTTGTAACAGTTGTTTTGAAGCATAAAATTCTTCTAGATTGACATGCTGTGCATTAATCAGCCATCTAGTGTTACAGTCTAGAGGTTCTTTGAAGTTTTTTATTTACTTCTGAACATCAACGTGGGTGGTATCTGTATCATTCACAATGATCTCAATGTAAGCCTACAATGCCCCAATATGTGACTTATATTTTACGTTATGTTTTTAGTGTCTCCTTCACTCATTCAATGGGGTGAGGGTCACGTTGATCTAGAAGACCTGTTAACTGCACAACCATTTGCTTTGTGAATCTTTTCTAGATTCACATGGAGAATATTGATTATATTGTGTTTTCTTCCTCCAGTGGAGGAGGATTTCAAGAGCAAGTACTGTTCCATAATTGTTTTAAAACAGTATTGTTTCATCAACCTATATCTGGAAGACTTGTTGCTTCCATACAAATGGCTTTTAATGAGGTCCTGTGTATGACGGCACACTTTTCCCTTTCTTCCTTTTGGAGGGGTTTTGGTTTAGCCTCTACTTCTTACTCGGTCACTGGTAAACATATTTGTATGATTTGAGCACTCCTTCCTAAAATGGTACCTTTGGAGACTGTCGCCTCAAAACTCCAGGAATGTGTGCAACAAAGAATTATTTATATTTCCTGATACCGTTAAAGATCACAGTTCTCTCCTTACACCAGTGGAATCGTAAAGTCCCCGCTTTAGCAGCTATAGTATGGGTGGGTTCTTTATTGGCCTATTCTGTCTGCAGCTCAGTAGAAAAAAGCTCATATTTAACGCTAAGGAAATATGGGTTGATAGAAAGGGGAAAGAAGGATGGAAGGTTGAAAGGAAAAATTGGTGAAAGATCCATGAGTAGGTGAAAGGGTGGGTGGGTGGGTGAAACGATAAAAAGATAAGTGAAAGGATAGATGAAAATATGCATGGCGAGTGAAAGGATGGGTGAAACGATGCGTGGGCGGGTGAAAGAATGTATGGGAGAGTCAAAGGATGGGTGAAAGGATGGATGGATGGAATTGTGAAAGACTGAATGATGCATGAAAGAATGAGTGGATGACATCATATAAAGGTGACATGGTAGATATCTGCGGGTGAATGGAAGGATGTAAGGACGTACAGATAGATTCTTGGATGGAAGAGACAAGTGAGCTCTTCTGGCAAGGGTCGTGCTCCTTTGCTTTGCTTGTTTGGTGCCATCAGAGCTTTGGTTGAAAGTGAGTGGCATTAATTTTCTGGTTACTCCCTTGCCCCACACCTAATGTGATATGCCCTTTCTGCTGCAATGAATGTCTGACTTTTGAAAAAAAGAATTGTAGCTGTATAGCTTGATTCACATAAAATGTGTCACACAGAAGAGGTGTGGATAGGACTCCACATTCCCGAATCTTCCTTACAAGTAGCCAGAGAATGATGATTTCAACTCCTACATGTGGGGCCACTTGAAGGTCGCTATACCCAGGACCACTGGACTTATGCGATTGTGCAGCTGCATCGATTTTTACATAGTTATTGATTGGCTGCATTTGACACATAATCCATCATCTGCTGAATAATCTGCAGATTTTAAGAACAACAAAAACGGTATCTAGCTCAAATGGTTCAAAAGTTACTAAAAAAGCAGCAACACATGTTTCTGCACAAAGGTAGACCCTTTGCAAATCGAGACTGGTCATCTTTCTGTTGCTTATTGTTATGCTTGGACTGGTACAAATGAGGTGCAACCAATGACAAGATAATGTTACCAAGTTCAATTAGCATTGGAAATGCAATATGTTTTGCATTTGCTTGAGTGAGAGCTATTGCCGTTGTAAACGACAATTTATTTTACCCATGTGTTATGGAGTGTGTGTATGTTGTGGAATTATGTGGGTTGGATTAGAACTGTTAGTTGTGGAATTGTGCGGCTTGGAATTGTGTGGTGGGGACTGGATTTGTGTAGAGAAATTAAGTGGTATGGTGTGTAGTGGAATTATGTGGATATTAATTATGTGGTATTGGGTGTAGTAGAATTATGTGGGGTGTGATTGTGTGTTATGGAGTATAATTATGTGGAATGGTATTTTTTGTTGTGGAGTGGAATGTAGTGGAGTTTAATTATGTGGTGTGATGTTGAATTATGTGGCATGATGTGGATTTTTGTGGTGCAGATTGGATGTATGTGGTGTGTTGTGTAGTTATGTTAAGTTGAAACGTGTGGTTTGGAGTCGAATGATGTGGATTGTAAATGTGCGGATTTGAATTGTATGGTGTGGAACTGTATGGATAAAATAACACTAACTTGTGAAAAGCAGCACACCACGGAAGCAAATATGTTCAAGTACGCAAGATGACCTACGCCAAACAAGTATTGAAGAACACACGCACATTAAATCACACATTAAACAGATACAACTCCACCAGGATAACCTAAGCACACTGATCCTCATGTTACTGGTGTGTGCATACCAAAACTATGCAGCAAACCTCATTCCAAGCAGCACAGAGTAGAGTATGGCTGCAAAACATATTGCAGACAGCTGAGGGCCATGCTGCACACAGAGCTCAACCAGGGGCTCTCCCTGCAGCACTGATAGGGGAGACTGCAGTATAGGGAACCAAGCCAATGCAAATGGGGATTAGATAAAGTCTTAAGCCAAGTGGCATCCCATTTATACAGGCGAGTTAGACGTCAAATTGAGTGAGGCCACAATGTGAGGGAAAATATTATCAGATTTAAAAAATCTGGCTGATCAGCACTCCGAAAATAAAAGCAGTTAGAAAGTCTACTCAGGTGTGTTGAAAAAAGGTTAGAGAACTCAGGCAGGCGGAGCGAATGAGGTGCAGTGAATACTGACAGATGAAAAACATGAGCAGGTGAAGGCTTTCTGCTTAGGTATTGGAACCATTAGTCTGATTTACCGACTCCTTCGCCCCTTCCTTTTCTGCAGCCCTGAAGACTGGACTCCAGGAGGGTAGTGGGACCCCCTGCAGAGCTGTGGCACCCTGGGGAGAGCCTCCAGAAGCCTAGAGCTGGGGCCATACTGAGAGGGGGTATGGAGGCGCGTGGCACCATCTTCTGAGACAGGCACTTTATTTTGGAATGCACTACTACTTGGTAAAGTGAAGCTCAGAGAAGGGGGGCTCGATGCCCTGCACATTACTCAGCGCTGCCGGCAGCCTCTGTGTGCTTTAAGCCTGTAGAGCCATCTGGTAATGCGGCCCATGTCCGCAGGGCCGGCGCTAGGCATTGGCAGTGTGGCCAGCTACCCAGGGCCTTGCACTCAGCTGAAAGACAGGGGGCCCGCTTCACTGTGAGATGCCAGCCTTCCACAGATTGACCACCTGTTCCTCCAGGGCCCCCTCCCCACTCAATCACAATACACATGTGAGATGTCTTGAGTCGACCTTGGTGGGCAGGGTGTATTTGCATTCCTGGGGGTGCAGGGGTGGGGGGAAGGTACAGCAGCCAGGCCAGCAATTATGGCTCACAGTGTTAAGTACCAGCCATTCCCTTTCTGCATTTTGTTGCTAGATGACAGAAGGCCCCTTTGTTTCCAGGACCAGCCGGACACAGGTAAGGCGAGGTGGGTGAGGGGAGGAGGGAGTAGGCAGTTCAACTGGCGTTTGTTAACTTTTGCATCACCCATTTGCTTTTATGGGAATGTGTATTTAAAATGGATGTAGAATTGCTGGTGCTAGGGCAGTGTTTTACAAAATGCCTTGTTACTGCTTCGATGGCCCAGGGGAAGGGGCCCCCTTCCCTGGGCCTCTAAGCACTATAGCAAGCTGCAAGGTCCAAGTGTGGGGACCCCCTTCCCTGGGGCTTGTAGCCAGTACTCCCTCTTTCCTTTCCTCTATTTGTTCCCCTGTGAAATGAATCCCCCCAAAAAACACTTTTGCTGGAAAGGTCGTCTTTTTACTGACATTTTTCACTTCCAAAGTGCAGCCTTGGGATGGAGAGAAATAAAAGGTTAAAAATGTAAAAAATAACTAAAGCAAGACAGAGTGGGTCGCAAAGGGGCCTGATTGGTTTTATTCACACCCAAAACACATTAGTGCCACTTTACAGAGTTTGCCAGTAAAGCACTACTTTTGTTTTCTTGTATGTCTCTGAACAGCATTGTTTTTCCCGGGTGGGAAAGTGCACCATTCCTGGATGTAATACAATACCTGCTTGATGGGCGTATTGGAAAAGAAAATGCATACCGCGGATCTGTATTCACGGATGTGGTCTTTTTAAATAATTTTGCTTACGTTTTGTAAGGGTATAAGCAATGGACATTGAAACTGATCCCTTCCGGCCCTGTAGTCATGGCCTTAACTTTCATGCAACAGCACTCATTGAATTCTGAATAATAAATGCAAAAGCGTTAAGGTAACCATGTTGTTCCTGCGTACTTTTCACATGCTTTTACTTAATCTTACATTCCTTATGCGTGTTTGCTTTTTCCAGGATGGTGTCACTTTATTTTTAGGCATCATATTGCTCTTGTCTAGTGCCTTATTTGATGTGAGTCGCCTCCAGGTGTTTATAGCGGGGCGCAACAGGGTTGTAGTTGAAGGCAGTGTGAGTTTCTCTCAGTGGGGCAGTATGGTGTTCAGTGGAGGAGAGGATGTGGCACTATGGTCAAAGCTGCCGAATATGGAACTGGGGAACCAGGTTCAGACTTCATAACCAGACCACTCTCCTGAGAGAGCACATTTCCATGCTAAACCTTAGAAGGCCCCGAAAGACCTTAGAAGAATGGTGTCTAAGCACTTGCAGGTGGACCATTGTGGTGGCAGGTGTGGGTTAACCTTGAAGGCCTGTCCACTACAACCCCTATTGAAGCTAACCTTGAGTCTTTTGGGCAGGCCTACGAAGCAGCACACCCTAGAGCAACAGAGACTCTGTCATTGAAGTCACAGGACCCTTGAGCAGGAAGGCTCTAGGGAGGTGCGACCGATGAGATCGCACTGAGCGTTGACTGCGGGAGCGGCGTCATGTTTGCGAGTATATTATGTTTCTATAAGCCCTTGTTGCCTCCTTCCTGGCCTTCAGCAGTTTTTGGCAACAATAAAAATGTCATGATAACTCTGGTGATTAATGTTCTTCCTAGAGAGAGATGGAGTTTTGTCAAGTGGAAGTTTTGATTTGTGGAAAGGTAGCACAGAGGGGTAATGTGCCTGCTGCTAAGAACATGTGCCATGTAAATCACTAAGTCCACATAATGTAAATAGGCCAGTGGGTTACTGCTTTTATCAGAGAGATCCTATTGCTACCTGCAGTTGTAGTGTAGTTCCTATATTCCCAATAGGCTCTGTGTATTGGAATAACATAAACAGCAGTGTAGACGTAGGACTGAGGTCATCTAGGTCTCTACTGACTATGTTAGATTTAATTAGTTTAGCTCAGAGGTCACTAGAAACTCTCTCGAGTGAATAGGCAGGGGTTAACTTCCCTGATTTAGACAAGAAGGGATTAGCTTCTGACAACCATATAACATGACAACTTTGCTCCCCCAGAATAAGGAGTGTATCTCCAGAGTCGTGTGAAAACAATAGACCGATATTTCACTCAGTCAATCATGCATGCTTAATTTCACCAGAGTGCAGAGAAATAGAGAGACGGGCGTTTTCAATAAAAGGTGTTATTTTTTTGAGCAGTCTTCTTTCTCATGCAAGAATAATGAATTGCCACAATTGCAATACTTATTATGAAGTAAAGTGCGTACAGTAAAAGGAGTATTATAAAATAATACTGTAAAATCATTGATATGGTTTCTTAGCCATATGATACTTTAAAACGGATAAAATATTTACATACATAAAAACATTGACTAACGAACTCAACTGGTGCTTCTAAGATACGCCTACCACAGTGTACCTGACCTAAGCCTAATACGTGGAATGGAGTAAGTAAGTTGCAGTGTTTAAGTTAGGTTGGGTTTTTGCCAAGAATCTGAATCAAGAATTCTCTCTAAGGTTTGAATCAGCTCCGTACCTTGGTTATCGAATGAAGGAGGTCTTGTATCTCTTTTCTCAGGACTCGATATTCCAGCAACCCGCAAGGGTGACTGGAAACACCGGAGCTGGATTTCTCGGCGTGAGAAAAGGCAGCTTCTCCAGTGTGTCAAAGTGGAGGGGCGGCTTCCTTTGGCTCTCGCATCAGCTGGGCTTCGGATAAGTAGACAGCCGCTCTGCTCCACACCACTGTGTGTTTGCTTAAGGCACGTGTTGGTATATTTATACCTGGAAGGTGCCGTGTTTGACGTAAGGTTGGACATAAGACGTCAATAAAAGATGTCACTAAGAGCTGACTGTTCCTTTAGTGCTCGCAGGAGTTCAATGACAAATCAAAACAAAGACATGGGGGAATTCCCAGGTTACTGAATGTTTGGTGTGTCGAAAGAACTCGTTGTGCTCTCTAGGAATCTAAGGAAGTAGCCTTGCCGTATTTGGGCTGAGTGGGCTATGGCTGAATATGGGTAAGATTTGTATGCCTTCATTAGGACATGATTTATCATAACCGCATAAGGGCATCAATCAAGGATATTTAATTAGGGTCCTAGATACACTCACAACACAGTTTATTCTCCTGAGGCGAAAAGCCGGGAGATTGCACGCACTGTTTGCAACTTCTGTATCTTGTGCACTGTTTTTAAAAACCTTTATAAATATCATTTGAATTGTTACATTTGCTTTGGGGCATTTTTAAATTTACCTGCACCACGCGACTTAGCCGAGTAGGTGCTAAGTCGGGCCTCGAACTTGGGAGGCGAAGCTGAAGCAGCGCGGCCATCTTGGGGAGGTATTCCCCCAGGATAGGGTGCAGTCTAGTTGCTGAGGCACCAGGCACTCGGTGCCAGTTTTTAATCAGACGGCCATGCCTCCGCGCAGCGGACGCGTTCAGCGGTCGCGCCAACATCGCGCCAAAGGAGTGCCTAAGGTAAGCCCGTCTGGGCCAGGACGGGCCCAGGGGCCAGCCCCCTTGCACCTATTGAGCAGGAAGGACCTTTCTTAAAGTACAATAGGGATCAACTTTTACAATTAAGAAGCAGGGTAGGCTTAAAATGTGTACCAATACCCACCATTTTTAGTGACCTTATGCCATGCATAGGCTGTGACTATCAATTCATCCCGGAAACGTGTCCATTCACTTTGGCATTACTTAATTGCAGATCGCTGCCCAAACACGCAATCGAGATTTCCCTGCTTCTAGAGGAACGAGACCTGGAAGTTCTCTTCCTGACAGAGACATGGACCAACAATAGCTCAGAATCGGATGTTGTCCGAGCTCTGCCCCCGAATTATGTAATGTTGAGACAAGACCGGATAGACGGTCGTGCGGGGGGGGGGGGATCGCCATTGTGTATAAAAATACTTTAGGAAGTAGAAGTGAGAAGGTTGTTATTTCAGGCGCGAAGTGCATGATGTTCTCCATCACACTGTCACCAACTTGCACGCTTTCTGGGCTTTTGCTTTATAGGCCCCTGGGGGTGCTGGGCCAATTTTGTGAAGATCTTTCGAATTGTGCAATTAATCTCTCTAGCAATGTCCCCAACTTCACCATATTGGGTGACTTCAACATCCACCTAGATGAGCCAGACACCCCGGCTTGTCAGGATTTGATGACAGGATTGGAGATGCTCCACCTTAAACAAATCGGTAAAGGGCCTACACACAAAGCAGGATACTTGCTCGATCACTGCTTTACCAACTTGAGTACGCTGGAGTTTGATAACTCTATGAGAGTTCCCTGTTCGGACCATACTCTCCTGTGCTTCTCTCTGCCCCCCCTGGAACCTCGAGGGCCTGCCAACATCTCTAAGAAAGTAAGCCGAATTTGGTCCAAATTACCAACTGATATATGGATCTCGAACCTTAGGGAAACTCTGCCTAAGGCTAGTAATGATCCCTCGGAAGCTAATGCTTGCTAAAATCAATGGTTGGAGACATCACTTGACCTCTCACTCATAAAAAATTGAACTTTCCCATCGTAGCGGAGCGAATAAAAAAGCTTGGTATACCCCTGAACTCAAAGCACTTAAACAGGTATGCAAGCAGAAGGAGAGGATGTGGAGGAAAGACTTCTCTGAAGTCAGCAAAGATAGTTACAGAACATCGTTGCATAACTATAAGCATGCTATTAAAGCTACTCAGTCCATTTATTATCAGGATAAAATTGCTTCAGCTGTAAGCTCCCCCAGAGAAATCTTTAAGATCTTTAAAGCCTTAGTTACCCCTCCAACTCCCGTCAATGACCCCCTTCTTGCCCTGTAGGGAGTTAGCAAACTTCTTTGCCTTAAAAGTAGAAAATATTTACTCTTCATTTCTGGAGACTTCCATAGGGCCTCTTCTCCCTCCGCCTCGAGATTTGATCTTGCTCGAGGAATTTACTCCGCTCGACTGCCTAAAGGTTCAGTCTCTTTTGGGGAACCTGAAATCAGGCTCTCCGGCGGATGTTGCGCCACCTACCATTCTTAACCTTGTATCGGATACTGTGTCTCCGGTGATCCAGGAGGTAATTAACACTTCATTGACAGCTGGACTAGTTACACCCCTGTGGAAACATGCAAGAGTAAAGGCGCTACTGAAAAAACCTAATTTGAATCCAGAGGATTGGGCAAAATATCGCCCTATCTCCCTGCTGCCCACCATCAGTAAGCTAGCCGAAAAATATGTAAACTCCTTGTTAGCCACATTTCTCAAAAATATTAACTCCCTACATCCCACCCAGACTGGGTTCAGGCGCAAGCAGGGCACGGAAACTGCCCTCAATGCAGTGATAGAGGAAACTAGGAAGATTGTGGACAGAGGAAGCTGCGCAGCCATATTGCTTTTAGACCTCAGTGCGGCATTTGATACGGTTAATCACTCCATCTTGATTCAAAGGCTGAGTAATTTGGGCATTGCCGGGACCGCACTGAGGTGGTTCCACTCCTTCCTCTCTGATCGCACTTTCGCCGTGTATGAGGATGGTGTTTCATCTCCTCAGATGCATCTACAGTGTGGCGTTCCCCAGGGTTCATCCCTCAGCCCGACCTTATTTAACATCCATATGAGGCCATTGGCTGAGGTGGTGCTTCCCTGGGGGGTGCAACTGGTGACCTATGCTGATGACACTCAGCTAGTCATCACCCTGTCTGGGCAGGAGTCGACTTATGACAATCTTTCCTCCTGCCTCAGCAGAGTCCATGAGTGGATGGATGAGTCTTTCCTGAAACTCAATGGAGCAAAAACGGAGGTCATGATGCTGGGGCACAACGCACCCTCCTCGGTGGAGGGATGGTGGCCGGGTAGTCTTGGCCAGCCTCCCACCCCAAAAGAGCGAATCAAGAGTCTCTGGGTCTGGTTGGACCCCACTCTTAATTTCATGGTGCAAGCCCGGAAGGTAGCAGCTACATGCTATGCCCTGATTAGATCACTTAGGAAGATTATTGGGCTCCTTCCTTTTGAGGCGAGGCAGATTTTAGTACAGGCACTGATTCTATCTCGCCTGGACTACTCAAACGCAGTTTACTTAGGGGCCCCACAGGGGACAATCAAGGTCCTACAGACTGCACAAAATTGTGCGGCCAGGATGTTACTGGACATTCCGCGAAGGACCTCAGCCAAACCAGCGCTGCGGCAACTTCACTGGCTGCCAGTGAAACAAAGAATTGAGTTCAAGGCCATGACCTTTGTTCATAAAGCCTTGGCTAAGGTTGGACCAGTTTTAATCCAACCTATGTTCTACCTCTATCAAACTGGCCGGACCCTAAGATCCAGAAATAAGAATCTACTGGCGATTCCAAGGACAAAGAGAATCCGCATGGGTGGCAGGTGCTTTTCCCTACAGGCCGCAAAACTCTGGAACAACCTCCCTGACATCATCCGTTTGGAAGAGAACCATCTTGGGTTTAGGAAGATGCTAAAAAAAATTCTGTTCCTCTGAGCCATCGGGAATGAATGGGTCTTGAAGCGCTGGGATGCCTCCGGGTAGCCATGCGCTATACAAATGCGTAGTCATTCGTCATTCATTCATAAGTCAAAATCCTAACATTGAACAATGAGCTATTAATTGTCATCTAAGGGCTGCATGCAAACTGCAAGGTATAAATTACAGCGTTATGTTTTTTTTCCCCAATTCTTTGATTATCCTAATGTTGCAAAAAGGGTTCATTTGGACAGAAATCAATTCTGGTTATTAAAGAGAACCCGCAACCATGGTATTACGTTCTAAATTCAGAGTTTGTGTTTCTCCAGATCAAACACTATTAAACTATACTGCCTACTAGTATGATTGTCATGTGACTCCCAGTCCTTTGTCTTATGTAACATTGCCTATTGTGATTTATACACTTATGATTGATTGCGTGTGGGATACAAGTGAGAGTATTACGTTAAAACAACTTACAAAGTATTAATGTCATCTTAAGGTAGCACGTAATGCCACAGAAAGATAAGGGAGCCTTTTGAAATTATATCCATGGTGTGAGAGGTTTTCTCTTGTGTCTTTTCATATTTTGAATGATCCCACCCCTCATTACCTAAACAGGATCTCCTTTGTGAGGCAGAACTGAAAATTGTATCATGCACTCATCTGGAAACAATCAGTTAACAAGGAGTAAATAATATACATCTTCGTGAGACCTGCACCTAGCTTTTCCATCCAATGTGACAAATGTAATCCATTTAATACAGTTTTAAAATATATGGGCTTATTTAATTTGTATATTTATATTTTTGTCCATGTTACTGATATCCACGTTAGGTCTCTTCAGGGATGCCAAATAATATCAATAGTCCTGCGATGCCAATTTCTGTGATGTCACTTCTTGTGATCTTATCAAGGGAGGCTCCTCCACTAGGGCGGAGGAGCGTCGCCCCACTGCTTTCTCACAGTGCAAGAAGTAGAAACACAAAATGCTAAAACTACCATTTTATGTTTGTGCTGCTTGCACTGCAAGAAAGCAGAAGTGTTTGGTTGGGGTGGGTGGGTCTGCTTTAGGGCTGGGGAGGAGTGCCTTTCCCACTGCTAAGGGCGCTGACTGTTTGGTCGGCCCTCCGGGGCCGACCAAACCAGTCATGCGCACTCTCACCTTTCTTCATGTAGGCTGCAATGCACCCTAAATGGAGAAAATGGCCTCCCGATAGGCACCTGGCTGGTCGGCGTCCCAGCCAATCACAATGCTGCCATTGCAGCGTTGTGATTGGCTTAGGGGAGGGTGGCTGCCTGCTGCGTTCCATGCTCTAAAGACAACAGAAGTCTATTATGAGTTACATGGGTTTTCCTTTGTTTTTCCCCAGAATGCATTATTGATGTTATATTCTCAGTGTGAAAATGTTATGGTTTTGTACACACGCATACCAGGGATGTTTTCCGGATGTTCCTTTCTCTATAATTTTGCAATTGGAGAGGATATGTTAATTTGCAACATTCCTACCGCTTTGCGCCACACTTTACTAACACACCCTCTTCCTTCTCTTTCTATTCCTACACTATCGGTCTTTCATCTCTTTCTGTTGGAAAACAGACAACTGATCCTCATCCACTGGCAGCAATCCTTTGTGATGGCTGCTTTGAGGACCGGTTAGAACAGGCTCAAAGTGTATTTAATCTAACCCTGGGTTCGCGTAGTTCGCGAAGTTGTGTGCTACTTCGCACTACGCGAATCACACGTAGCACAGTGCAAACACGCATATCGTAGTGGTCATTTTTTGCTTGCTCGCGTTCCTCAACGTCAAGTTTGCTGACCGCGAGCAAGCAAAATGACATCCCTCGAGACTTTTTCCTCGTTCGCGATCAGCAACATCAAGTTGCCGAATGCGAGCGGGGAAAATAAACATCCCAGCGAGATTCTCAACGCGGGGAGGTCAGGTTTCTCATAGTGAGTGATCTTGAATGCTTACGACCGTTAATGATGAGAAACTACCAGTTTGCGTTGAGAAAGCTGCCGCTCGAGTAAAAATCTACTCGAGCGGCAGTAAAAGACAGCTCGCACTGTGCAAGATGCCGTTTTTAATGATTGCACAGTGCGTACAAGCATCCGGCACTGTGCAATCATCGCGAACAGTGCACTACGCAGTTCGCGTAGCGCTACGCGTAGACTGCATAATGCAAAATGCACTTTGCATAGATATGCGTAGCGCTACTTCACAAACTACGCCCAGGCTTTAATTTACTCCTACGTCTCTTAGCATGTGCGTGTGGGATACTAGTGAGAGTATTATGTTAAAACAACTTACAAAGTATTAACCCCTTCCATGCTCACGATGTAGTGTAGTTCCTAGTTTCCCACTAGGCCCTGTGCATTGGAATAACATAAACAGTAGTATCGACATGGAACTGCAGATATTCCAGGCCTCCACTGACTATGCTAAACTTAATTGGGTTGTGTTACCAACTAGCTCAGAGGTCACTGGAAACTTTCTTCTCTGCATAGGAAGTGATCAGCTTCCTTGGCACAGACAAGAAGGGATTCAGCTTTCCAACAACCGTGCAACATGACAACTTTGCTCCTCAGATCAAGAGTCGATCTCTAGGGTCGTGTGAAACAATAGACACAGATTTCACTCAGTCAGTCTAGTGCAGTTTACTTTCACAGTATGTAGAGAATAGAGAGACGGCGTGTATCAATAAAGGGTTAACATTTATTGAACAGTCTTTCTTCTCATACAAGAGAAATGTATTGCCACAATTGCAATAACTGTTATTATAAAAAGTACGTACAGTAAGATAAGTATTGCGAAATAGAACTGTAAAAGCATTGATATGGTTTCTTAGCCATACAATGGTTTAAAAGTAATAAAACATATATACAGTCATATATACATTAGGCTAACATACTCAACTGGTGCTTCTAACTAAGCCTACCCCAGTGTGCCTGACCTAAGCCTAACACGTGAGAAGGGGGAGTAAGTAAGTAGCTTAAGTTAAGTTGGTTTTGCCAAGGTTTGTTTCAAGAATTCTCGTCTAAGGGTTTAGTCAACACCATACCTCTGAATAGAATGATGGAGGATTGGTATCTCCTTCAGGGGTCTCTCTCGATATCCCAGTCACCCGCGAGGGTAAACTGGAAGCGCCGGGACTGGATTTCTCTGCACGAGAAATGCAGCGGCTTCTCTCTTCAGCGCGTCGAGGAAGGAGGGGTGACAGCGTCCGCGGGCAGCTGGGCTGGATGTCTTCGCAGAGGACGGCTGCACGGCTCCTCAAGCGTACTGCACCATAGGTCGCGCTGTAGCGGCGATAATGGTAATCAGCAGCTTCACCACCACAGGATAGCAGGCTGCAGCGACAGAGTGCTAGTTTTTACCAACACAGGGTCATGCAGGCAGCTGGCATCAGCAACAGGGAACGAACTCGCAGCTCGTATTTTTCTCTCTCCCTTAAGGCAACGTTGGTAATATTTATACCTGACAGGTGCCGGGTTTGACGCAAGTTTGCTGGACATAAGACGTCAATTAAAGATGTCACTAGGAAGTGACAGTTATCAGTTGCTCATTAGAGTTCCATTACTAATCAAAACATAGCAAGCGGGGATTTCCAGGTTTGCTAAGTTTTTATCTTGTTGAAGAACTCGGAGTGTTATCTAGGAATATCAGATAGTGACTGCTGCTCTGTCATTGCACTAATTGGTCGCAAAGGAAGTAGCAGAGAGTCATGCTGGAATGTGGCTCTGTTCGTGTGAGGCCAGAGATGACTTTTCAGAAAATCGCACTTTGAACGGTTATGCCAATATAGGGAATAAATGGATTTATAGCCGAATAGGGGCATAAGGTCACAGTATCGATCAGGAACCTAGATAAGCACGCAACACCCACTCCACGTTTTCATGTCCATCAAAATTACTAAAACTAAAGCAATTAGATGTATGTGTAACATTGCCCACCCCAAAATACATAAATGCATTCGAAATAGGCGTACTTGTAATACATGGAATTTAGGTACTGTACGTTTTTTTAAAGCATAGCAATCATTCAAAAGTTATTGCATTTGAAATAAATGAACGATTATGCAAAAAGAATTACACATGAAGTATCTCTGACAGAAGGAAGGCGAGATAAATCATCACATAAAAATGCATTGTAATAACATGTGTGCTAGAGGCTGGTGTTATGTTGTTATGTCTCTAGATGTGTTTAGAAATAGAAGTGTGAAGCTTCTGTTCTCTAAGAATAGTTTTTACGTTAAGCAAAGAATTGTTCGTGCCAAAAAAGGGGGGGTCAATATTTTTTTTTTTTTAATTGTCCAATTCAAAGAAAATAGATTTCCAAAGCTCCTGGCAGTTTTTGTTGATCAAAACCGAAGGCCGAATTCAGAGTTCATGGGAACGCTGTGTGTCGGAAAGCTTCTCAAAAGTTATTGTTTCTCTATGGGTGAGAACATCGTATCAGACAGGCTCGCAAAGAATTGGTCTACAAAATCAGGTGATAGTTCAACCAAATTAGATAGCGCTGTAACTTGGCAGGTGTGAGAATGATTGCTGTCATCGAAGGTAGGACCAGCAATGCTCACAGAACGTTGTACCTGGATGATGTTGCTTTTGTCACTCGCTCCACTGTTACCACTTGGCTGTAGTACAGGAGTCTCCACGAATGCCGTCATCAGGATTGGTAGCCGCTGGGGACAACACAATGCGTGAGCCGTTATTGGACTGAGCAAAGTATCGACGTCCATTGGTACTGCTGATGGAAGTGAAAGACAGATGTCCAACACGCATTCATCGCCGCAAAGCATACACCGTAGCACAGGTAAAATGCAATTTTGCCATATCGGTCTGAATGAAAGGAACCAGGTCATGTTTAGATCTCTCAGCCTGGCCAATCCGAGGACGTTAGTTATCCTGTCCCTGTAGCGCATTGCTAGGATTGTCTCTTCCATTCCCATGGGAGCTATGTCTGAGCCGAGGCTTGCCATAACGTAGCAGGATGGTCAAAAATAGAATCCCTGCGATGAGTCCCAAAAATAGTGGTATGCCGCCAAAGATGGAGTGCACAAAATTAGGAAAGATTCCCAAAATTGCCTGGAAGGGTGTTAGCAGTCCCGTAAAGACTGTCTTAAATATGCCTGGGATGCTTGTTGCACTAGACATGTTAAGGAGTTGGCTGAACATTTCTACGAAATGCACGGGGCAATTTGTTGATAAAAGGTCATGGACTTCAGTAGCCGTCCTTGCGACTAGAAGATCATACGTCTCTTTAGATGACGTTATAGGCACTGTTGTCTGTAAAAGCACAGATTTCATTTTGCTTAATGTATCAATTCGTATAGAATAGAGATTCAGACGAGGCCAGATGGGAGTCACTATGTCTGGAGGCCCGCTCGGGAACAATGCTTGCATACAACATTTGACCATGGACGTTACTTGTACTAGATAACTTTTCCCGGGCGTCAGGCCACAGCACCTGTGATCCGTTCTAAGAATGTAACTTCCGTTCGAAAGTTGCATAAAGAAGGGCTCTATCTGAGTTGCAGGTGTGACTAGCTGGTGACATGAGAGGTTGTTTGAATTTCCATCACATGCTCCGTGTAAATTAATACCCTGACGCAAAAGTATACAGCTTAGTGAGTGTTTACAGTTGTCACCACTAAGAAATACATTTTTGTCGCTGTCACTATAGCAAGAATGAGTGTATGGTAATTTCCATATAGATTTAACATATCCCTTACCCAATTGTTCATATTGGCCAGCAGGTATGTACATAAGGCATTTATGAAATCGGAAAGTTGTTATCGGAATTGTGATAATTCCGTGTATTATCCATTCAATGACAGGACTCTCTGACATTGTCAATGATAATCTCTCGAGTTTTTCGATGCTCAGGATTGTATAGTCTGCTCCTTTCTGTGCCAAACTGATCTGTTTATCAGTAAGGTTAAAACTGGAAAATAATGACGTCGTGTTGATTAAACGCCAAGGCACATAGCCTGAACGAAGATTTTGCAGCGTCCAGCCTAGTTCTATAATAGAGCGTAACTGAGGCTGGCCATGTTGTAACATTAGCAAATCTCTGTCTATCACATCAAAGGCAGAGGATACAATATTGTCCAAAGAATATATTCTGGAAGACAGAGTCATTAACCCATTGTCTACCACAGAAAGTGATTTCTCCAAATTAATACGATCAATTTCTCGTATTTTTTCAGCAGTTTCAATTTGCTTTATTTTCCAAGCCTCGTTGTAAGCAGCATAGATACTGGTCGCTATGAAACGCTTTTGACGCTGTTTGCGTGGTCCAAGAATGAAATCGCGCAAATCAGCACCATCTTTTAATAAAGACAAGTGTTGCTTAATTTCAGCTAGTGTGGATGTAGTTAGCCATTCTAGGCAGAGTTTCCCTACACTGTATGTTGTTATAATCCCTGGATGTTGTCTCTGGGAGTATCTAGGGTCTAATCTGGTCATTTTTAACCCCTGTGTTTTATTCAGGAACCTATGACAGCTATTTGTGTCTGTAGGCCAGATTAACCACTTTTTCCAATCAGGATGTGTTCTGTTGAAATGTAAAATTTGTGACACGTCTAACTCAATATCAGCTGTTGCAATTTTCAGGTATTGGCTTCGGTATAGACGGTGTTTTAAGGTCTTTGTTCTTGGCTAGGCCAAGACAAGATGTTTGGTGTACAGTGTTATTTAAAAATAACATTTGTTCTGGTATCATGCAGGTTCTAAATAGTGCTTCAATGCCTTGCACCTGCCAATCTTTTGTACCCCAAATTGTTTTCGTTTCAATATTATTTTTCCAATAATCAAAACCAAATGACATCATTTTATCATAAAATGCTTCTGAATATATCAATTTAGAATTTGTCAGCATTGTTTTCATTCCTGTTTTTTCTAACAGTTTGTAATAAAACGTTTCTGCATCACTGGTGTTAAACCCTGAGAAGTATTTGAATTTCTCAAAAAATGCTTTAGAACTGCTTTTAGGTGGTGTAGAACAATGTTCCCATTGATTATACATAAAAACATTTCTAGGCTGTGCAGATTTATGCAAGTAATGATCCCCATAGTGGGTATAACAGAATAACTGCTCATAACTAGATGAACCTTGTAAATAATCATGATCTGTGAATCTAGCTGACATTACTAAATCAGACATCATGTCATTAATACTGTTAAAGTCCCAATCATCAGAGAATGTACTTGGTGTCACAAAGTCACTTAAGGAAACCTTTAGTTGATGAGGATACTTCAGGATTTCGACCGGACCATAGATCTCATAGTCTGTTTTCTCCCATACTACCCCACCAGGTATTGGAATTGCTGTGACATTTACTGTTGACAGTTCTCTCTTCTTCACGTGGGATGATCTGTGTGGTTTCAGGACTAGGTTGATGTTCTGACTTGCTGTGTCCATTGTAATATATTTTCCTTCAATGAACTTTCCCAAACAAAGTACCATGATGAGCCAAAGCAGGAGGAAAAATACACCTAGACCGAACCAGAACTCTAGCCAAGGGGAAATGAGGTAGATTTCCTTCAATTGATGAAAGAGTTCCGTTGCTTTTTCTTTAAAAGACTTTTTTGTTTCTGGCATCACTTCGGGGTCGTTTAAATCTTCAGAGAAGTTGTCGAAGTTGATGAAATAACCAGAGGCAGTTCTGTCAATTGATGGGATTGTTCTTTCAATCTGTCTCTCGGTAGCACTTTCTGATGCCACATTAGTGTAGACTGGTGCTGTTTCTTGACGAACTGTTTCAATCTGTGTTTCAAGAGGCACGAGTTCCATGGCTGTATTGCATAGTCCTTCATTGTGCACTGCAGGCTGATCGAATGTGATTAGTCTTTCAGTTTGAACCTCTTGGATTGTTGCAAGTTTGGGTATTCTGTTGTTTCTTGGGAGTCCACTGGGCCTACTGTTGATTATAGGCCACATGCTTGTGGTTTTACCAGATCGATGGACACGACTCTGTTCTCCTTTTTACCAGCAAGGGGCGGTAGCACAACTGATCTTGTTCCGGTGACTGCCAAGACAGGTACTGCTTTTCTGTAAGAAGGCCCAAATTCCTTCTTAACCGCGATCTTTTCTCTGACTAGATCCCCAATCTTTGGAATCCAGACAGGCCTTGCTGGGGCTGTTGCGGGTGGTGCCTCGTCAGTGGTACTTGGCTGTTGCTTTAACTTTATGTTGCTTAATGATTTTCTTGTTTCATTCAGTTCCTGTAAAACAGCCAAACGGTCTTTTACATCAAACTGCGTTGTTTCTTCTTGTACCACTGACATCTGACTATCGAGGTCCTGAACGTTCATTCTAATTCCGAACAATAGTTCGTATGGGCTGAAACCTTTTAGAGAATTTCTTGGCATGTTGTTAAGACTAGTCTGGACACTTATTAAATGTTTGACCCACCCAGCGCCTGAACCTAATACCTTCGCTGTTATAGATTGCTTCATATCCCGGCTTTTTCCTTCTACCACACTTGTGCGATGGACAAGAATACCGCAACCCAATTCCCATGCTGGCCATGGCCCCCTTATAGGCTCGAGAGCTGAAAGCAGGACCCTGGTCAGAATGGAACGTGGTAATTGCGCATATGCCGATATGGACTCGCAAATCTTTTATAACCGTTCTAGCGTCAGCCGAGCGCTGGGGACCTTATTTTTTAAGTGCTTTTCGTCTTAATGGTGTACACTGGGACGCGCTTCTCTTCTTTGATTGCGCAGATAGACCGCCTTATGCTGTCTAGAAGGGATCCTGAAACTACACTGGCCTGTTCATTTCTGCGATCTCGGTTGCAGTTTTCACATTTTTGAGCAAAATATTGAATATCTATACTCATTCCTGGCCACCAGTACTCTGATTGCAATTCTTTCAGAGAGGCTTTGATTGTTTGGTGTCTCAGACCCAACCCCATGTGTGCTTCCAGTAAGAGGAAGCCCCTCCTGCTCCTGTTTGGAATTACTCTATCCCCCACTCCAGGGATTCGAGCAAAAGGAACGGAGTTTGCATCGTTTATGTATGCATAATTGAGTGGATAGTTTACGGGTAGTGCTGCACAGTCGCCTTTTACGGTCGTTTTTACTGCCAGCATGGTTTCCCCGTCTATGTACTTATCTGTACGCTTTTTTGTGGCTACGGAAGCCGGGTTAGTTGCTTCCGCGGTGGCTGTATTAGCCAATGAATTCCCTGCAACGTGAACGCCATCACGTCGAAGACTCTGTGCGTGAATCACGTGAGCCTTTTGTAGTTCTTTACTTAAAAGAGCTACCTCGTTCCAGAGCAATTTATGCTTTATTGTGGCACCTGTGTCATCTTTGTAGTCGTTTTCGATCCAACTCTGCAGTTTATTGTTGTAAGAGTTGACGCAAAAATGAGAATCGCACACGATAAGTGTGGGGAATTCGCGTTCTGCATTTTCGAGCGGCATCTTTAAAGATCTGATTTCAGTTCTTTGAACCGAACAGTTTCTTACAGATTCAGTTTTTGTTACTTTCGGTCTGAATTTACCGCACAGCCAACGACCTTTAATGATCGCACATGCTGCATTGTAGGATTTGCTCTCTACGTTGAAATGCTGTACAAAGCTATCTGTATAGATTATACAGGCGTATTGTGGGAGAGGCAGGATTTCGATTGGCAGAGGATATTCTTCTTCATATTCTAAATCATTCAGTTCTTTGTATTGCGGGGTGAAATAGTATTTCACGTCTTCCGCTCCTAGAGAATCTATACACTGTATCCATTTCGGATCCAGTGACACTGTAGGCAGGTTTACTGGGCTGAATAGCGCCTCGAAGGCGGATTCTGCTGTAAGGATATTAATCCGTTTGCCGTGTGCTAGTTCTCGTTCATTTGCTAATGCGATTTGCACTGCGTTCACAGTTCTTTCTGTGCGACTGAATGCTTTTTCTGCTTGTGTGTACAAGTGAGTTTTAATTGAAATTGGTACCTTTTCTCCCTCATTAGAGGTTAGGTACGTGAATCCGCATCTTCCTGGGATGACTCGGATTACAAGATCGATCGTGTTGTCACGTGTATCTAATTTTGTTTTTGCTAACATGTCTGTTTGCAGTGATCTCAAAATTTCTGTGTGTTTTTGAGTCCAATTGATTTGTTTAAAATCAGGTTTTATTAGTTCGTAGAGAGGTTTAACCCTTTCTGCGTAATTTAGTATGTAAGTTCTTCCGAAATTCAGAAAACCTAGTATGGATTGTAAATTCTTCAGCGTTTTTGGAGCTTGGAGTACAGCGCATTTCTCTAAGAAGTTGTCCGCTAGGCTTTTCCCTTCACTTGATAATTCGTACCCTAAAAACAGTACTGTCAGATGGGCAATTCGGGACTTTTTAAAGTTGAATTTGTAACCCTCTGCTGCGAACCCAAGTATAATGGTGTTCACTCTTTTCAAGTGAGTATCCAAGTCGTCGTCTGTGAGATAAATATCATCTACGTAAGACAATGCTTCATCATCATAGATTTGTAGTAACTCTGTTACCCTGGCTGAGAATAGTCCTGGGCTGTTCTTGAACGCCTGTGGGAGTCGACAGAATTTTTTCTGTGACCCAAATGCGGAGAAAGCGGTCAAGTATCTGCTTTCTGGTGCAATGTTTTGACAAAAGAAACCATTAGAAATGTCTAATGTCGTTTTATATTTTTTCCTAACTATGTTATTCATTAGGGCTGCACTATGCGAGTTTTGTACTGCAAAAGTTTTGCAACATGTATTAAGATGTCTGTAGTCCAAAACTAGACGATATGAATTGTCTGGCTTGGAGACAGGAAACAAAGGATTGTTCATTTGAGAGGTGCATGTTTCAATCACCCCCTGGTATTCAAGTTGATCTAAGATCTCCCTGACTTGTTTTTTAGCTTCTTGCTTTATGGGATACTGCCGTTGGGCAGTTGGTTCACTTTTTAGTTGGATTTTGTGAGGTGGTGAATCCTCATCCCATCCTACATGATTTTTATATAATGCAGGTGCCTGGGCCACTGCCCATTTCCTTGCATATGTATATTTTTTATGAATCGGTATGTGATTCGAGAAGGCAGGCATAATCACTTCTTCGCCACGAGGGCACTCCCTGACAAACTCCGGGGGCCAATCTTTTTCAGCTAACAGAATATCATAGCCTTTTGAGAGCTTATCCCAAAATAGACCCTTAATTTTCCTAGTCTTATCACCCTCTATACGCAATGTTATTTCGTATATTTTATGGGGCTCGCTAAGTCTGGTGTCGGCAGTTTCAACTTGAATGTATTCATTCGTGTCCACTGTCTCCAGATGACTCATCAAGATCTTGCGCGCTATACTGATTTCTGCTGCACTGTCCAACATTGTCAATGCCCACTCCCCGTTTTTCAACTGTGTCCTCAGTATTCTCGGCATGGTTGATTACTCTAATACTGGCTACCTTCTTTTTCTGAAATTGAGATTTTTTACTCTGAGCAGGTTCCTTGTCTTTGGACTTGGTGTGCTCTCCTGGGTCTGACCGTCCTCTTCTTTCCGAATTCTGTGGAAGAGTTCGAGAGGGACGTGTATCAATACTTTGATATCTATCAGGTTTTTTCAGATTATCCCTATTTCTAAGGTTATATCTTTTCTCAGAGGGCTCCCTCTGGGGAGACTGGCGTTCTCGAGTCGGAGTTCTTTCCCTCCGTCGAGGAGACCTTCCTCTGGACTGGAAAACTTTTTCCTTGGGAGTGGATTGTTTATTTCCATCCCAGCTCTTTTTAGGAGTGTTTAAATTATTTTTAATAAATAATTTTTCAGGATTTTCGAGCAGTTGGGGCTTAACTGGTTTCCCACCCAAGCTGTCTCTACCTAATTCTTCATAGCACTTTTCTATGATTTTTGCAAGTTCAACAGGATCTTTTATATCTGTTTCCCTCAACTTCTGGCGGATCGCCACAGATGCTGCTTCTCCCTTTATGTTGGCTAATAATATAGCCGTGACCTGCTTGAAGTCTTTCAGTAATTTTATACCTAGATTTAAAGCGGGCTCTGGACCGAATTCATTTTGAATCTGTTTTAGCACTTCTGGTATTACCGCCATAGACGGAACACCGTGTGTTTTTGTGTAAATGGAAGCAAAGACTGTACCCCAAGTGTCACAGTCCTCCACGTGTGGTGCGATTCCCATAGGAAGGCATATGGTCAAGATTCTGTGTTTCTCAATAGGGGTAGTATCAGGAAATACTGCCTCTATTTGAGTGATTTTCTGGGCTAACCAGAAAGGAATTTGTTCCCGTTTTACGGGTGTTTTACCAAGACATGACTGTATGTTCTGTGGTGTAATTTTATTTGTGTTCCCCTGATGAGGGGTCAGCTGTGGTGTATTAACAGCTGGCTGGACTGTTGCAGTCCACATTACATATTGGACTAATTGCCTATGTATTTTTATTAATGTGTTTAGCTGTGCTAACAGCTCTTCTCTAGACATTCTTGCAATGTCAGGATGTAGTGTGTAGCTGGCTAGAACCGGCCACGTGGCTCCTGGTCTACCTAGTGGACCGAGCCTAGTTATGTGATCATTATGTTTTAGGGCGCCATTAAACCAGAGCAGGTGCTCTTGAAATTTAAGTGGGATTTCAATCTCCTCGAAAGGAGCGCACTCTCCCGGAGGTTCCTCTATTTTGTAATAGTGAAACTCTTGTGTTATAGCGTTTACCGCTGGAAAGTTTATCCATGAATAGAATACCTCTGTCTGCCGATACTCGTGAGCCTCTATCACGAAAATTACTGTACCACCTTGAGGTGTCAGTCCGTTTTCTATAAGTTTTAGAGATCTTCTTAACTGGACCGGGATGATTATAGCACCCGGGTCTGTGTATTCGGGACCTTGCTGAGTCGCATCTGCTGCGGCCCCAGTGGTGCCGTTGTTTTCTACTGACATTGTATAAATGCAGTTTTTGCAGAGTAGGTCTCCAAGGAGACAAAGATTAGATGCACAATATTTTGGAACACTGTATCCTTCAACGTTGAATAAACCAGAGCTTTACATAGGAATCTCTTCCTACTAAGGTCGGGCGGATTTTAACCTTTCACCCACTCCAGACGTCTATTGGAGTATTTACGGGAGAAAGGGTGTGAAATATGCACGACTGAGTTACTCTACAAGTCTTGCGTTAGTTTATCGCCTTACCAAACGTTAGGGCGCCATGTAGTGTAGTTCCTAGTTTCCCACTAGGCCCTGCGCATTGGAATAACATAAACAGTAGTATCGACGTGGAACTGCGGATATTCCAGGCCTCCACTGACTATGCTAAACTTAATTGGGTTGTGTTACCAACTAGCTCAGAGGTCACTGGAAACTTTCTTCTCTGCATAGGAAGTGATCAGCTTCCTTGGCACAGACAAGAAGGGATTCAGCTTTCCAACAACCGTGCAACATGACAACTTTGCTCCTCAGATCAAGAGTCGATCTCTAGGGTCGTGTGAAACAATAGACACAGATTTCACTCAGTCAGTCTAGTGCAGTTTACTTTCACAGTATGTAGAGAATAGAGAGACGGGCGTGTATCAATAAAGGGTTAACATTTATTGAACAGTCTTTCTTCTCATACAAGAGAAATGTATTGCCACAATTGCAATAACTGTTATTATAAAAAGTACGTACAGTAAGATAAGTATTGCGAAATAGAACTGTAAAAGCATTGATATGGTTTCTTAGCCATACAATGGTTTAAAAGTAATAAAACATATATACAGTCATATATACATTAGGCTAACATACTCAACTGGTGCTTCTAACTAAGCCTACCCCAGTGTGCCTGACCTAAGCCTAACACGTGAGAAGGGGGAGTAAGTAAGTAGCTTAAGTTAAGTTGGTTTTGCCAAGGTTTGTTTCAAGAATTCTCGTCTAAGGGTTTAGTCAACACCATACCTCTGAATAGAATGATGGAGGATTGGTATCTCCTTCAGGGGTCTCTCTCGATATCCCAGTCACCCGCGAGGGTAAACTGGAAGCGCCGGGACTGGATTTCTCTGCACGAGAAATGCAGCGGCTTCTCTCTTCAGCGCGTCGAGGAAGGAGGGGTGACAGCGTCCGCGGGCAGCTGGGCTGGATGTCTTCGCAGAGGACGGCTGCACGGCTCCTCAAGCGTACTGCACCATAGGTCGCGCTGTAGCGGCGATAATGGTAATCAGCAGCTTCACCACCACAGGATAGCAGGCTGCAGCGACAGAGTGCTAGTTTTTACCAACACAGGGTCATGCAGGCAGCTGGCATCAGCAACAGGGAACGAACTCGCAGCTCGTATTTTTCTCTCTCCCTTAAGGCAACGTTGGTAATATTTATACCTGACAGGTGCCGGGTTTGACGCAAGTTTGCTGGACATAAGACGTCAATTAAAGATGTCACTAGGAAGTGACAGTTATCAGTTGCTCATTAGAGTTCCATTACTAATCAAAACATAGCAAGCGGGGATTTCCAGGTTTGCTAAGTTTTTATCTTGTTGAAGAACTCGGAGTGTTATCTAGGAATATCAGATAGTGACTGCTGCTCTGTCATTGCACTAATTGGTCGCAAAGGAAGTAGCAGAGAGTCATGCTGGAATGTGGCTCTGTTCGTGTGAGGCCAGAGATGACTTTTCAGAAAATCGCACTTTGAACGGTTATGCCAATATAGGGAATAAATGGATTTATAGCCGAATAGGGGCATAAGGTCACAGTATCGATCAGGAACCTAGATAAGCACGCAACAACGACTGAATGGTTCCGTCATGAGCATCGGTGCTCCTGTGCTGATGACGGAACCATTCCGTCATGAGGCCAGGGGCACGAAATCCCTCTGCTCCAGACAGCAGAGGGATTTCCTTTTCACCCCTCTGACCTTGGGAGCTGGGGAAGAGCTTCCCCAGCTCCCGAGGCCCCCTCCCTGGTTTCTGTTCAATGATGATCAGCGCGCATGTCGCTCAGTCGTCATTGAACACAAACCAAAACTAAAATGAGCCATTAGGCTCATTTCAGTTTTACTTTCTACATGCTCAGTGGGCTATCTCAGCCCCCTGAGCACGTAGAAAGACGGGAGGGGTATCATTGGAAAGGGGAGAATCTCCCCTTTCCAGTGGTACCCCTCCCTGCTTGGGGATCCCCCCAGGAGGGCGATCTCCAAGCAGGGATCCACCAACTAGACACCAGGGAGGGGGGAGCGGCCCCTTGGGCAAGGGCCTTCACTCCCCCCATAAATAAATGTATAGTATTTAGTCTTTCTGCCCCCCCTGGGGGGCAGATGGGGCAATAGCCCCCCAATCTGCCCCCGGGGGGGCAGAAAGCCCACTATACACTAGGGAATGTTTTGGGGGCACTTATTTTAGGGTGGGGGCTGCCCGAAATGGGTGTGCCAATGCCCCCACCTCCCTGGCACCATTACAGCCTTTCTGCCCCCCCCTGGGGGGCAAATGGGAGCAGTAGCCCCCAATTCCCCCCCACCCGGGGGGGCAGAAAGCCCACTATGCACCAGGGATTTTTTTTGTGCACTTTATTTTAGGGTGGGGGCTGCCAAAAACTGGCACGCCAATGCCCCCACCCCCCCCCCCCCCACCACCATTATAGACTTTCTGCCCCCCCTGGGAGACAGATGGGGGCAGTAGCCCCCAATCTGCCCCCCCGGGGGGCAGAAAGCCCACTATGCACCAGGGATTTTTTTTGTGTGCACTTTTTTTTAGGGTGGGGGCTGCCCGAAACGGGCAAGCCAATGCCCCCAACCCCCGCCACCATTACAGACTTTCCGCCCGCCCCTGGGGGACAGATAGGGCAGTAGCCCCCAATTTGCTCCCCCCAGGGGGGCAGAAAGCCCACTATGCACCAGGGATTTTTTTTGTGTGCAATTTTTTGTTTTAGGGTGGGGCCTTCCCGAAACGGGCAAGCCAATGCCCCCACCCCCCACCACCATTACAGACTTTCTGCCCCCCCGGGGGGGCAGATGGAGGCAGTAGCCCCCAATCTGCACCCTCGGAAGGGCAAAAAGCCCACTAGACGCGAGGGATATTTTGGGGCAAATCTGAATTAGGGTGGGGGCTGCCCAAAATGAGCATGCCAATGCCCCTACCCCTCCCCCACAAAAATTACAGCCTTTATGCCCCCGAGGAGGCAGATGGGGGCATTAGCACCCAATCTGCCCACGGGGTGGCAAAAAGACCAGTAGAGGTCAGTGATTTTTTGGGCAAATGTTAATTAGGGTGGGGGCATTATCATGCCCGTTTTGGGCAGCCCCCACCCTAATCAAAATTTGCCCCAAAATCTCCCTGGTGACTAGTGGACTTACTGCCCGCCCTGGGGGGCAGTTGGGGGTATTAGCCACCAATCTGCCCCCCCCGGGGGGGCAAAAAGCCCACTAGACGCCAGGGATTTTTTGAGGGGGCAAATATGAAAGTGTGTGGCTGCCCAAAACGGGCATGCCCATGCCCCCACCCCGTCCCCGCAACAATTACAGACTTCCTGCCCCCCCAGGGGGGCAGATAGGGCAGTAGCCCCCAATCTGCACCCCAGGGGGGCAAAAAGCCCACTAGACACCAGGGATTTTTTTGGGCAAATTTTTATTAAGTTGGGGGCATTGGCATGTCCGTTTTGGGCAGACTCCACCCTAATTAAAATTTGCCCAAAAAACTCCCTGGCGTTTAGTGGACTTTCTGACCCCCCTGGGGTTATATGGGGGCATTACCCCCCAATCTGCCCCACCGGGGGGGCAAAAAGCCCACTAGACGCCAGGGATTTTTTTGCGGGCAAATTTGAATTTGGATGGGCTGTCACCATTGTCAAAACCACCAGCTTTTGCAAGAGGGGTTACCTGGGTTTTTGGCCCCGTTCTAGACGGCCATCTAGGGAAACCTACCAAACCCACACATTTCTGAAAAGTAGACACCCGGGGGCTTCCAAGGAGGTATGGCTAGCATGGATCCTTCAACGTTCCTTTACCCAGAATCCCTTGCAAACCTCAATTTTAGCTTAAAAAAACAGTTTTTTCACACTTTTTTGTGTGGGAAAGCGTGGCATCACTGGGCTGACACAAATTATCTCCCACCCAGCGTTCCCCCAGGTCTCCCGATAAAAATGGTACCTCACTTGCGTGGGTAGGCATAGTGGCTGCAATAGGAAAAGGCCCAATTCGTACGGTGGAGACTTAAAAATTACCTTTAGCAAAACTATCTTATTTTTTGAGGGGGTCACCTGAGCTTTTGGCCCGGGGCTTGGCGGACATCTTTGGAAACTACCAAACCCAAACAGTTCTGAAAACTAGACACACGGGGGAGTCCAGCGAGGTATGGCATGCATGGGTCCCCCAATGTTTTCCTACCCAGAAATCCCTGCGAACCTTAAATTTAGGTTAAAAAAACACTTTTCCATACATTTTTGGGTGGGATCTCCCTGCCGGCACAAATGTCCTACCACATAGTGTTCCCCTTGATCTCCTGAGTAGAATGATACCTCACTTGTGTGGGTGGGCCAAAGGCCTTTGACCAAGGTGGGCTGCTTAATTTGTCAAACCTAAATACTACATTTTTAAAAAATTCGTTTTTAGCCTGTTCTGCTTAGGGGCACCCACACAAGTGAGGTATCATTTTACTTGGGAGAACAAGGGGAACGCTGGGTGGTAGGACATTTATGCCGGCACGGAGATCCCATGCAAAAAAGTTTGGAAAGGTGATTTTTTTACCAGATTTTAAAGTTTGCAAGGAATTCTGGGTAGGAAAACATTAGGGGACCCATGCATGCCATACCTCCCTGGACTCCCCCGGGTATCTAGTTTTCAGAACTGTTTGGGTTTGGTAGTTTCCAAAGATGGCCGCCGAGCCCTGGGCCAAAAACTCAGGTGCCCCCCCCCCCCCTAAAAATCAAGGTAGTTTTGCAAAAGGGTATTTTAAATTCACCACTGTACGATTTGGACCTTTTCCTGTTGCAGCCACTATGCCTACCCACGCAAGTGAGGTACCATTATTTTTGGGAGACCTTGGGGAACGCTGGGTGGGTGAAAATTTGTCAATCCACGCAGATTCCAGAACTTTCCACCACAGAAATGTGAGGAATATGTGTTTTTTTTGTCAATTTCTTAGTTTTGTAAGGTATTCTGGGTAACAGAACCTGGTGGTAAGCAGTCGAGTCACCCCATCCTGAATTCCCATGGGTGTCTAGTTTTCAAAAATGTATAGGTTTGCTAGGTTTCCCTAGGTGCCAGCAGAGCTAGGGTTCAAAAACAAAAGGTAGTCTTTTTGTCCAAAAAGGGAACGATTTCACTGCGAAATTGAGGTGCCACCACGTTGCGTTTTGCGCTGTTTCCTGTCGCAGGCACTAGGTAGACCAAGGCAAGTGAGGTACCATTTTTTTCGGGAGACCCCGGGGAACGCTGGGTGAGTAGAAATTTGTTGATCCACGCAGATTCCAGAACTTCCCACCACAGAAATGTGAGGAAAATGCATTTTTTTTGTCAATTTCTTGGCTTTGCAAGGGATTCTGGGTAACAGAACCTGGTGGTAGGCAATCGAGTCACCCCATCCTGAATTCCCCTGGGTGTCTAGTTTTCAAAAATGTATAGGTTTGCTAGGTTTCCCTAGGTGCCGGCAGAGCTAGGGTTCAAAAACTAAAGCTAGTCTCTTTGCCCAAAAAGGGCACCCTTTCACTGCGAAATTGAGGTGCGACCACGTTGCGTTTTGCGCTGTTCCTGTCACAGGCACTAGGCAGACCCAGGCAAATGAGGTACCATTTTTTTTTGGGAGACCCGGGGGAACGCTGGGTGGGTGGAAATTTGTTGATCCACTCAGATTCCAGAACTTTCCACCACAGAAATGTCAGGAAAATGCGTTTTTTTTGTCAATTTCTTAGCTTTGCAAGGGATTCTGGGTAACAGAACCTGGTGGTAGGCAGTCGAGTCGCCCGATCCTGAATTCCCCCGGGTGTCTAGTTATAAAAAATGTATAGGTTTGCTAGGTTTCCCTAGGTGCCGGCAGAGCTAGGGTTCAAAAACAAAAGGTAGTCTCTTTGCCCAAAAAGGGCACGATTTCACTGCGAAATTGAGGTGCGACCACGTTGCGTTTTGCGCTTGTTCCTGTCGCAGGCACTAGGCAGACCCAGGCAAGTGAGGTACCATTTTTTTCGGGAGACCCGGGGGAATGCTGGGTGGGTGGAAATTTGTTGATCCACGCAGATTCCAGAACTTTCCACCACAGAAATGTGAGGAAAATGCGTTTTTCTTGTCAATTTCTTAGATTTGCAAGGGATTCTGGGTAACAGAACCTGGTGTCGGCAATTCCACAATGGGGAGGTGTTTAATTGGGGCACGATCGTGAGGTGTTCGAACTATTTTGCAATTAGGACGGGCCTTATTTTATGGACAAAAAAGGCTCACTACTTGGAAAAAGGGGTGTCTAATCAGATTACAAAATGTGCACCTCTCCCACACAAGGGTGTAAACGTTTAGTCATTGTACATGCTGTAAATCAAGGACGATCATTCAATGAAAACCTGTCCCATGAAAAGAATTGTTAGATGACCAAAACACTCAGTAGATCGAGAAACGTACACCTCTCAAACTGAGGGTGTAGACGTAATCAGTGCAGTTATATATAATATAATTCTGTTGTGGTTAAAACAGTACATCCTAATGAAACACTATAGTTACTGACCTAATGCTGCCATCTCATCTAGGCATAACTGCTATCCGTTTCATTAAGACCATTAGCGATTGCGTCAAATATAGCCATCCATTTCAATTCACGGGTGTTCAACACTGTCAGGTTCCCACCCCTTCTGCCCAGAGTGATCTTCTCTATGACTAACCATGTTATATCTTGTCCAGTGTGCCCCATTCTATGACAATGTTCTACCAGGGGTGCTCCTGGTACGTTACAACATATCCTGCTACCATGTTGTAGGATCCTCTGTTTGATCTTCTGTTGAGTCTGGCCAACATATATCTTCTCACAGGGGCATTGGATGATATATATAACGTTGGCCGTGTTACAATTGGTGTAGGATTTTAGAAAGAAAGTCCAATGTTGGTGGACAAATTTCTTGGTCTGTAGAGTGGTAGCACAGGCAACGCATGATCCACATTTATAATGCCCAATGATCGGTGGGAGATTCCATAAGGATGTGATAGTAGGTTGTGCAGGTATATCTAGAAAGGAGTGGACCACCATGTCTCATGTTTTTCGCTTGTTTGAAGGAGTGTAACGGTAAGTGTTCCTGGTTGATATCTTCCGCTACCAGAGACCAGTTCTTATTGATAATCTTTTTAATTTCGTTACTTCTTGTAGAGAAGGTGGTCACGCAAATAATGCGTTCACAATCAGTTTTCTCCTGGTCTTCGGTGTTGAGAAGAGTCTCACGTGGATTATACCCGGCCCGTTTACGGGCTTTTTTCACAAGTCTGCCAGGGTATCCTCGGGCTACTAGACGATCTGATAGATCTTGGGACTCAAGCATATAGTTATCCTTTTTGGAACAATTCCTTCTGATCCGTAGGAATTGTCCCACGGGCAAATTGTCTTTGAGAACCCTAGGGTGATGACTTTCATACTGCAGCAAGGAAATCCTCTCCGTAGGTTTCCTGTATAGGGTCGTCTGAAGATGTTCCTTTTCGGCGTAGATGGCAATATCCAAGAATGGGACCTGTTTATTGCTGGACTGCATGGTAAATTGTATATCTTTATTGCATAGATTCAGCCAAGTATGAAATGAATTTAAATCCTCCAGGTTACCATCCCAAATGCAAAGGACATCATCAATATATCTAACCCATAAGGCCAGATGGGCCTTAAATGGGTTGATGTCAGAAAAAATGAATTGTTTTTCAAAGAAGTCCATGAATAAAATAGCTAGATTTGGGGCAAATGTAGCCCCCATAGCGACGCCCTTTGTTTGAAGGTAAAAGTCTTCTTCAAATATGAAGAAATTCTTCATCATTGCCAATTTGAGCAAATCGATAATGAAATCGGTTGGTACTGGTACGGGTGCTGGGCGTTCGTCCAAGACGTTGCGGATGACTTCGACAGCTTCCAACTGTGGAATACTAGTGTATAAAGACACTATGTCACAAGTCACTAACAGTTGTCGGGTGCAATCGAAGGGGCGCTGGTCCACTAGATTAATAGTTTGGGTGGTGTCTCGAAGATATGCCTTGGTGTTTCTGGCTATCGGTTTAAGGAAAAAGTCTATATACTTGCAAAGCGGTTCTAGCATTGAGCCGCAACCCGATACGATAGGCCGACCCGGCGGGTTGTTAACATCCTTATGCACTTTTGGCAAAGTGTATATGGTGGCCAATCTTGGGTGTTGTTGATTGAGGAACTTAAACTCCTGGTCTGACAAGAAACCTTCTTCCAAACCTCTCTGTGTAGCTTGAAGTATGTCCATCGCTAATTCACGAGAAGGATCAGTACGTAGTTTTCGATAACTCACTCCATCCGAAAGCTGACGATAAATCTCTTCTTTATATTTGGTGAGGTCGTGAACGACAATCGCTCCCCCTTTGTCAGCGGGCTTTATTACTACTTGTTTTTTCTTGTTAAGGGTGGCTAAAGCAGTCTTTTCAGATTTATTTAGATTAAATCTCGTGTACTTCTGATGTCCAAAGTGGATAGACTACTTGGACCTTCAAACAAAGGGCGTCGCTATGGGGGCTACATTTGCCCCAAATCTAGCTATTATATTCATGGACTTCTTTGAAAAACAATTCATTTTTTCTGACATCAACCCATTTAAGGCCAATCTGGCCTTATGGGTTAGATATATTGATGATGTCCTTTGCATTTGGGATGGTAACCTGGAGGATTTAAATTCATTTCATACTTGGCTGAATCTATGCAATAAAGATATACAATTTACCATGCAGTCCAGCAATAAACAGGTCCCATTCTTGGATATTACCATCTACGCCGAAAAGGAACATCTTCAGACGCCCCTATACAGGAAACCTACGGAGAGGATTTCCTTGCTGCAGTATGAAAGTCATCACTCTAGGGGTCTCAAAGACGATTTGCCCGTGGGACAATTCCTACGGATCAGAAGGAATTGTTCCAAAAAGGATGACTATATGCTTGAGTCCCAAGATCTATCAGATCGTCTAGTAGCCCGAGGATACCCTGGCAGACTTGTGAAAAAAGCCCGTACGGGCCTGGTATAATCCATGTGAGACTCTTCTCAACACCAAAGACCAGGAGAAAACTGATTGTGAACGCATTATTTGCGTGACCACCTTCTCTACAAGAAGTAACAAAATTAAAAAGATTATCAATAAGAACTGGTCCCTGGTAGCGGAAGATATCAACCAGGACCACTTACCGTTACACTCCTTCAAACGAGCCAAAAACATCAGAGACATGGTGGTCCACTCCTTTCTAGATACACCTGCACAACCTACTATCACATCCTTATGGAATCTCCCACCGATCATTGGGCATTATAAATGTGGATCATGCGTTGCCTGTGCTACCACTCTACAGACCAAGAAATTTGTCCACCAAAATCGGACTTTCTTTCTAAAATCCTACACCAATTGTAACACGGCCAACGTTATATATATCATCCAATGCCCCTGTGAGAAGATATATGTTGGCCAGACTCAACAGAAGATCAAACAGAAGATCCTACAACATGGTAGCAGGATACGTTGTAACGTACCAGGAGCACCCCTGGTAGAACATTTTTATAGAATGGGGCACACTGGACAAGATCTAACATGGTTAGTCATAGAGAAGATCACTCTGGGCAGAAGGGGTGGGAACCTGACGACAGTGTTGAACACCCGTGAATTGAAATGGATGGCTATATTTGACTCAATTGCTAATGGTCTTAATGAAACGGATAGCAGTTATGCCCAGATGGCAGCATTAGGACAGTAACTATAGTGTTTCATTAGGATGTACTGTTTTAACCACGACAGAATTATATTATATATAACTGCACTGATTACGTCTACACCCTCATGTTTGAGAGGTGCACGTTTCTTGATCTACTGAGTGTTTTGGTCATCAAACAATTATTTACATGGGACAGGTTTTCATTGAATGATCATCCTTGTTTTACAGCATGTACAATGACTAAACGTTTACACCCTCGTGTGGGAGAGGTGCACGTTTTGTAATCTGATTAGACCCCCCTTTTTCCAAGTAGTGAGCTTTTGTGTCCATAAAATAAGGCCCGTCCTAATTGCAAAATAGTTCGAACACCTCACGATCGTGCCCCAATTAAACACCTCCCCATTGTAGAAATGCCGATTTCACATCTATACCCCTGTGTTGAAGAGGTGCCAGTCATGTAATATTGTCCGATTAATTTGCGATTCAGTAAGCCGGGCATAATCTAAATAAATAAATGTGCTCATTTTCAGCAATACCAGCAAATGTTATTGTTGCCCCAATTTGCGCAGTAGCATTTTTTCACTTTCCACTCTATCACGTGACCACGTGAGTGAGCCGACAAGCCAAACGCGGAAGTATATTCAATTCGCGTACATCCAGCAGCGAGTACTGTGGAGATGATAGACCGCGGCTGCGGCTACACGTTACGTGAGTAACAGACAGTGGCGGCGGCTTTATTATTTTTTACTTTTTACTTCTCTGGAGCCTTCCGAGCATAAGCTTTAATCACACCGGCTCATTTAACCCCTTCAGATACTACGGATACAGAACTAAAAATGAAGCGCATCTAATACCACAGCTTTGAGGCGGCTAAATTCGATGCCCCTGGCTGACCAATGTAAGTCCTTATTAAAAGCTTGTTTTTAAGAATGATAACACACGATCGGATTTCGTGTCTATTTGTATATTAGGACCACCCTCCCCTTTGCTCCCTTAGTGGAAGCCAAACGAATGACGATCTGCACTAACGCCCAGAGCAATTAAGGTCGATTTTTGAAATCCTACGTGACTGCCTGGCAAATGTAAGTTCCTTTGATCAGGGAATTAATTAAAACACACTCCAAGTAGTGTTGGTGTTGGACTGATTCCTAAACCATATTCCTCTTGTTCCTCCAGTGAAGGCCACGCTGAAGTCAAAGCAATTCCCACTCCCTCTGCATTGACGGACTGACTCCAGCTTTAAGTATAAGACCACATGTGAGTTAGATACCCCTAAATATTTTCATGTGTTAGTGAAGCTGACACTTGTCACTTATTGTTTCTTGACACCATTCTTGCTCCTCTCTAGTTGGCCTACCCACTAGCCACAGACCACACAGAAGTTGGTCTTCCAGATTCTCGAACATCGGAGCCGGCTGGCCCGATACACCATGGTAAATAACATTCTTCTATTAGTGTATAACTAATTTTAAACTCACTTTTTCAATTGAAATTTATTAAATCCTCCTTTACCTTTTAGAATTATCTGGCCCCGTCACCACTTTCCCTGTCCTGATGTAGACCCCGTCTAAGGGCTCAAGTAAACCTCCCATGTAGGGGTCGAAACGTCGACGGCTCTACCTGTTTTGTCATCCGGCACTATCCATGATCTAAATATTTACAAATGTGACCGTAGAATGATTTTTGTATTAGTTTAACTGTACTTTTGGCTTGAATAAGTTATAGCCTTCTTTACATTAATTATGAATGTTTCTGTTCTGAATATGAAATTGTGTTCTCTTCTGTGAATCACTTTTACTCTTTTTCATTCCACCCTTTATCTTTTCTCCCTCTCCCTTGTATGTGGGGCTTTATTAATTTTTACGTCAAATATTTGAATTAATTCAGTAGCATATTGTGATTAATTGACAGTTTTGCCCTATTAAACATGATGAACTTCACAATCATAAAGGTTTCAAATCAATAATTGCATACCCTTTCTTGATACGCTATTCCTCTGGGACCCCTATATATGCATCAGGTTTCCCTATGTGCCGGCAGAGCTAGGGTTCAAAAACAAAAGGTAGTCTCTTTGCCCAAAAAGGGCACGATTTCACTGTGAAATTGAGGTGCGACCATGTTGCGTTTTGCGCTGTTTCTTGTCGCAGGCACTAGGCAGACCCAGGCAAGTGAGGTACCATTTTTTTCAGGAAACCCGGGAAAACGCTGGGTGGGTGGAAATTTGTTGATCCACGCAGATTCCAGAACTTTCCACCACAGAAATGTGAGAAAAATGTGTTTTTTTTGTCATTTTCTTAGCTTTGCAAGGGATTCTGGGTAACAGAGCCTGGTGGTAGGCAGTCGAGTCACCCCATCCTGGATTTCCGTGGGTGTCTAGTTTTCAAAAATGTATAGGTTTGCTAGGGTTCCCTAGGTGCCGGCAGAGCTAGGGTTCAAAAACAAAAGGTAGTCTCTTTGCCCAAAAAGGGCACGATTTCACTGCGTAATTGAGGTGCAACCACGTTGGGTTTTGCGCTGGTTCCTGTCGCAGGCACTAGGCAGACCCAGGCAAGTGAGGTACCATTTTTTTGGGGAGACCCGCGGGAACGCTGGGTGGGTGGAAATTTGTTGATCCACGCAGATTCCAGAACTTTCCACCACGGAAATGTAAGGAAAATGCTTTTTTTGTCAATTTCTTAGCTTTGCAAGGAATACTGCGTAACAGAACCTGATGGTAGGCAGTCGAGTCACCCCATCCTGAATTCCCCTGGGTGTCTACTTTTAAAAAAATGTATAGGTTTGATAGGTTTCCCTAGGTGCCGGCAGAGCTAGGGTGCAAAAACTACAGCTAGCACTTTGCCATAAAAGGGTCAATTTTTAACTGCAAAATTGAGGTGTGACCACGTTGCATTTTGCGCCGTTTCCTGTCGCAGGCACAAGGCCGACCCACATAAGTGAGGTACCGTTTTTATCGGGAGACTTAGGGTAATTGAGATTTGTAAATCAACTGTTATTACCAATTGAGTTTTCATGCATTTCTCCCTTCCCAATGAAAGACATTGTGTAAAAAAAAATCTTTTTAAAAAATGACCAATAATTCTCATGCTAGTATGAGTATTCCCAATTTTGAAAATGTGCAATTATATACTGTTTCTAAACTCTATAATTTGTACCCAATTCAGAAATACATAGGTGTCTTTCATACAGATTTTTCCATGTATACATTTTCCAAGAAAAAGTGTTCTATACCCAGTAAATAAAAAAATACCATTGCAAGTTGCTGCTCAGTTTTTGGATCTGGGTTCGTTGGGTTCTTGGTGAAACTACAAGTCCTATATATCCCCACAACCAGGAAGGTCTAACAGATGTAACGGTATATTGCTTTCCAAGAGCTGTCAAAATTACAAGAAGTTATAGGTGAAAACGTTGAGACAAATGGCTGTTTTTTTCAACAAATTTTCAATTATTCAAATATTTAACTGTTAGTTTCTATAAAGATGCATTCATAGATTTAGACAAATGACCCCTTTCTGAATTCAAAATTTTGTCTAATGTTCGAAAATGTATAGCTTTCCAGGATCCATTATTGCTTTCAAACTCATTTCTACCATTAACTGAAAGGAGGTGGAAAGCTCTAAAAATAGCAAAAATAGGCTATGTCCCAGAAAAATGCCAAAACTGTGTGAAAAATGTTGGTTCTCTGACAAAAGACATAAAAGCTGAGAAAATGGAGATTTCAGCCCCACAAACCCTATTTTGATATTTGCAGGGAAAAACCCAGAGGCTTTCATTTGCAGCCCGTTTTTCCCATTTTTCTGAAAAAAACTAAAATTTCACTGTATTTTGCCTAATTTCTGGGACCCTTCCAAGGGAATCCACAAACCCTGGGCACCTTTAGAATCCACATGATGTTGGAAGAAAAGGACGCAATTTTGGCATGGATACCTTATGTGGTTAAAAAGTTACAGGGGCCTAAGCGCACACTACCCCAAATCGCCAAAAAAAGGCTTAGCACAGGAGGGGAAAAGGCCTAGCAGCGAAGGGGTTAATGTCATCTTAAGGTAGCACGTAATGCCACAGAAAGATAAGGGTTCAGAAAAGGGGGTGGTGATGAACAGAGTGTCTGAATTAAGCAGACCACTCTTACCCAGTCCAAAGATCAGGGCTTGATCCATCACCGTTATTTATCTCACTGCACCATCCCAGTTCAGAACCTGGCTATATGCAAATCAGTCTGTCCCTGGCCCAGTACATCATGGGAACAGGGCAGACTAAACTACCAAGCCAATTCTTCACCAGAAAGGAGACAAGCTACCGGGGACCGGTTTCTGGCATTTCAGCCGTCTTCGGCCCGGCTTGCTTGAATCCTGATGGTGCAGTGAGAAAGGGACTCATGTCTGAGTATACCCTGCCACACCTATAGTGGCCAAAAACGATTCAGAAAAGGGGGTGGTGATGAACAGAGTGTCTGAATTAAGCAGACCACTCTTACCCAGTCCAAAGATCAGGGCTTGATCCATCACCGTTATTTATCTCACTGCACCATCCCAGTTCAGAACCTGGCTATATGCAAATAGGTCTGTCCCTGGCCCAGTACATCATGGGAACAGGGCAGACTAAACTACCAAGCCAATTCTTCACCAGAAAGGAGACAAGCTACCGGGGACCGGTTTCTGGCATTTCAGCCATCTTCGGCCCGGCTTGCTTGAATCCTGATGGTGCAGTGAGAAAGGGACTCATGTCTGAGTATACCCTGCCACACCTATAGTGGCCAAAAACGATTCAGAAAAGGGGGTGGTGATGAACAGTGTCTGAATTAAGCAGACCACTCTTACCCAGTCCAAAGATCAGGGCTTGATCCATCACCGTTATTTATCTCACTGCACCATCCCAGTTCAGAACCTGGCTATATGCAAATCAGTCTGTCCCTGGCCCAGTACATCATGGGAACAGGGCAGACTTAACTACCAAGCCAATTCTTCACCAGAAAGGAGACAAGCTACCGGGGACCGGTTTCTGGCATTTCAGCCGTCTTCGGCCCGGCTTGCTTGAATCCTGATGGTGCAGTGAGAAAGGGACTCATGTCTGAGTATACCCTGCCACACCTATAGTGGCCAAAAACGATTCAGAAAAGGGGGTGGTGATGAACAGAGTGTCTGAATTAAGCAGACCACTGTTACCCAGTCCAAAGATCAGGGCTTGATCCATCACCGTTATTTATCTCACTGTACCATCCCAGTTCAGAACCTGGCTATATGCAAATCAGTCTGTCCCTGGCCCAGTACATCATGGGAACAGGGCAGACTAAACTACCAAGCCAATTCTTCACCAGAAAGGAGACAAGCTACCGGGGACCGGTTTCTGGCATTTCAGCCGTCTTCGGCCCGGCTTGCTTGAATCCTGATGGTGCAGTGAGAAAGGGACTCATATCTGAGTATACCCTGCCACACCTATAGTGGCCAAAAACGATTCAGAAAAGGGGGTGGTGATGAACAGAGTGTCTGAATTAAGCAGACCACTCTTACCCAGTCCAAAGATCAGGGCTTGATCCATCACCGTTATTTATCTCACTGCACCATCCCTGTTCAGAACCTGGCTATATGCAAATCAGTCTGTCCCTGGCCCAGTACATCATGGGAACAGGGCAGACTAAACTACCAAGCCAATTCTTCACCAGAAAGGAGACAAGCTACCGGGGACCGGTTTCTGGCATTTCAGCCGTCTTCGGCCCGGCTTGCTTGAATCCTGATGGTGCAGTGAGAAAGGGACTCATGTCTGAGTATACCCTGCCACACCTATAGTGGCCAAAAACGATTCAGAAAAGGGGGTGGTGATGAACAGAGTGTCTGAATTAAGCAGACCACTCTTACCCAGTCCAAAGATCAGGGCTTGATCCATCACCGTTATTTATCTCACTGCACCATCCCAGTTCAGAACCTGGCTATATGCAAATCAGTCTGTCCCTGGCCCAGTACATCATGGGAACAGGGCAGACTAAACTACCAAGCCAATTCTTCACCAGAAAGGAGACAAGCTACCGGGGACCGGTTTCTGGCATTTCAGCCGTCTTCGGCCCGGCTTGCTTGAATCCTGATGGTGCAGTGAGAAAGGGACTCATGTCTGAGTATACCCTGCCACACCTATAGTGGCCAAAAACGATTCAGAAAAGGGGGTGGTGATGAACAGAGTGTCTGAATTAAGCAGACCACTCTTACCCAGTCCAAAGATCAGGGCTTGATCCATCACCGTTATTTATCTCACTGCACCATCCCAGGTCAGAGCCTGGCTATATGCAAATAAGTCTGTCCCTGGCCCAGTACATCATGGGAACAGGGCAGACTAAACTACCAAGCCAATTCTTCACCAGAAAGGAGACAAGCTACCGGGGACCGGTTTCTGGCATTTCAGCCGTCTTCGGCCCGGCTTGCTTGAATCCTGATGGTGCAGTGAGAAAGGGACTCATGTCTGAGTATACCCTGCCACACCTATAGTGGCCAAAAACGATTCAGAAAAGGGGGTGGTGATGAACAGAGTGTCTGAATTAAGCAGACCACTCTTACCCAGTCCAAAGATCAGGGCTTGATCCATCACCGTTATTTATCTCACTGCACCATCCCAGTTCAGAACCTGGCTATAGGCAAATCAGTCTGTCCCTGGCCCAGTACATCATGGGAACAGGGCAGACTAAACTACCAAGCCAATTCTTCACCAGAAAGGAGACAAGCTACCGGGGACCGGTTTCTGGCATTTCAGCCGTCTTCGGCCCGGCTTGCTTGAATCCTGATGGTGCAGTGAGAAAGGGACTCATGTCTGAGTATACCCTGCCACACCTATAGTGGCCAAAAACGATTCAGAAAAGGGGGTGGTGATGAACAGAGTGTCTGAATTAAGCAGACCACTCTTACCCAGTCCAAAGATCAGGGCTTGATCCATCACCGTTATTTATCTCACTGCACCATCCCAGTTCAGAACCTGGCTATATGCAAATCAGTCTGTCCCTGGCCCTGTACATCATGGGAACAGGGCAGACTAAACTACCAAGCCAATTCTTCACCAGAAAGGAGACAAGCTACCGGGGACCGGTTTCTGGCATTTCAGCCGTCTTCGGCCCGGCTTGCTTGAATCCTGATGGTGCAGTGAGAAAGGGACTCATGTCTGAGTATACCCTGCCACACCTATAGTGGCCTAAAACGATTCAGAAAAGGGGGTGGTGATGAACAGAGTGTCTGAATTAAGCAGACCACTCTTACCCAGTCCAAAGATCAGGGCTTGATCCATCACCGTTATTTATCTCACTGCACCATCCCAGTTCAGAACCTGGCTATATGCAAATCAGTCTGTCCCTGGCCCAGTACATCATGGGAACAGGGCAGACTAAACTACCAAGCCAATTCTTCACCAGAAAGGAGACAAGCTACCGGGGACCGGTTTCTGGCAGAAAGATAAGGGAGCCTTTTGAAATTTGAAATTATATCCATGGTGTGAGAGGTTTTCTCTTGTGTCATTTTATATTTTGAAAGATCCCACCCCTCATTACCTAAACAGGATCTCCTTTATGAGACAGAACTGGAAATTGTATCATGCACTCATCTGGAAACAATCAGTTAACAAGGAGTAAATAATATACATCTTCGTGAGACCTGCACCTAGCTTTTCCATCCAATGTGACAAATGTAATCCATTTAATACAGTTTTAAAATATATGGGCTTATTTAATTTGTATATTTACCTTTTTGTCCATGTTACTGATATCCATGTTAGGTCTCTTCAGGGATGCCAAATAATATCAATAGTCCTGCGATGCCAATTTCTGCGATGTTATCAAGGGAGGCTCCTCCACTAGGGCGGAGGAGCATCGCCCCACTGCTTTCTCACAGTGCGAGAAGCAGAAACACAAAATGCTAAAACTACCATTTTATGTTTGTGCTGCTTGAACTGCAAGAAAGCAGAAGTGTTTGGTTGGGGTGGGTGGGTCTGCTTTAGGACAGGGGAGGAGTGCCTTTCCCACTGCTAAGGGTGCTGACGGTTTGGTCGGCCCTCCGGGGCCGACCAAACCAGTCATGCGCACTCTCACCTTTCTCCATGTAGGCTGCAATGCACCCTACATGGAGAAAATGGCCTCCCGATAGGCGCCTGGCTGGACGTCGTCCCAACCAATCACAATGCTGCCATTGCAGGGTTGTGATTGGCTTAGGGGAGGGAGGCTGCCTGCTTCGTTCCATGCTCTAAAGACAATAGAAGTCTATTATGAGATACTGGGTTTTCCTTTGTTTTTCCCAAAATGCATTATTGATGTTATATTCTCAGTGTGAAAATGTTATGGTTTTGTACACACGCATACCAGGGCTGTTTTCGGGATGTTCCTTTCTGTATAATTTTACAATTAGAGAGGATATGTTAATTTGCAACATTCCTACCGCTTCGCGCGACACTTTACTAACACATCCTCTTCCTTCTCTTTCTATTCCTACACTATCGGGCTTTCATCTCTTTCTGTTGGAAAACAGACAACTGATCCTCATCCACTGGCAGCAATCCTTTGTGATGCCTGCTTTGAGGACCAGTTAGAACAGGCTCAAAGTGTATTTAATCTAACCCTGGGCTCGCGTAGTTTGCGAAGTTTGCGCTACTTTGCACTACGCGAATCACACGTAGCACAGTGCAAACACACGTAGCGTAGTGGTCATTTTTTGCTTGCTCGCGTTCCTCAACGACAAGTTTGCTGACCGCGAGCAAGCAAAATGACATCCCTCGAGACTTTTTCCTCGTTCGCGATCAGCAACATCAAGTTGCCGAGGTTTCTCATTGCGATTGGTCGCGTATCCTTACGACCGTTAATGATGAGAAACTACCAGTCCGCGTTGAGAAAACTGCCGCTCGAGTAAAAATCTGCTCGAGCGGCAGTTAAAGACAGCTCGCACTGTGCAAGATGCCGTTTTCAATGATTGCACAGTCCGTACAAGCATCCGGCACTGTGCAATCATCGCGAACAGCTCACTACGCGGTTCGCGTAGCGCTACGCGTAGACTGCGTAATGCGAAATGCACTTTGCATAGCTACGCGTAGCGCTACTTCGCGAACTACCCCAAGGCTTTAATTTAATCCCGCTGTAAATCCATGCCCGCTGTCATTGTACCTGAGCAGACGGCCTGTGTAGTTCCGCGTAGCGTAGGCACGCTTTGTTTGTACTGCTGATTAATTCAAAAGCTAAGCGTTTTGCCCATATTCAGTTGAGGACACCCTTGATTACTGGTTTAGTGCGCACTGCATACTTTTATACGAGGGTTGCTGCTTTTTTTAAATGTACTTGCGTTTTGGCACTCATTATTGGCGCCATCCTCTGTGTGCGAACTGTCAATGCTTGATTGATTACAGGTTCAGTGCGCAGTGCATAATTTTATACAAGGCTCACTGCTTTTTTGAAAGGTACTTTGCTTTTTGGCACTCATTAGTGACCCCATCCTCCATGTGCCAACGGTCAATGTTTGATTAAGACTTTAGCACTATTTTCTAGTAACCAGTACATATTGAGCCTTATTGTGAACTATGTTTTTTATGTACGCCCGTGAACTTTACCTAATAGGCTCTGTTATTTTATCAACTGCAGAGTACATCCTGACTACACAGGACGATCTAAGTCCCTCGCTCATGTCAGCACAATTAATGCTGAAGCAACAGCCCCGCCCATACCTGTGGCCTTGCCTTGGTAAGCTTCTACTATTGCGGTCCTTACTTTGTATATCCACACATCATCCTAGGCACCACACGCTCATGATTACTTCATTTACTATCCAGAGGGAACCCTTAAGCCCACAGGAATACCGTCTCCTTACACGGGGGCACTTGCCCTGCTGTACTCTTTTATTTCCTTCTCTCACGAGTGTAGTACCCGGCTGGGTCCAGTGTGAGTATTCCTTTACTTTTTTCTTCTCCCTTGACCGGTGCCTCACATCTTTCATGTGGCTGCACAATACCTCCCCGTATTCAGGTACCTTATGGCCTTTTCAGGTTTTTCATTTATCCTAGTCACTTCCAACTTCCTTCATGACACTGTCTCTCTTTGAACCATAGATGTCCCTATATCCATAGCTCCTGAAGAGACCCTACATCCTTTGAAGGGTCGAAATGTCGAAAATTGAGCAAAGCGAACCATTGTGACCAGCACTGACTATTGTATACAGTGGCTGTGATTATTACATAATTGCAGATGGTCATCTTTCAAAATGATGGAAACCGAGTTGTATATGTCACAGATTCACTAAATCTCTTTTTTGTTTGTTTTGGTTCTATTTACACTGGAGACACTAAGCACTATCCGAAAAAACGTGTTTACTTTTTGTACATATTTATATACTTTTAAAAAAAAATATACAACATTTTTTGTATATACAAATGGAAGTGTTCTTGGTCTCCTTTCTGTCTGACATCTAAGTAACCCATAACTATTGCGATAGCACACAGTATTATCAATATAGATAAGTACTTTCCCACAGGAACCACTGTTTTTGTCACATATAATTTACCCTGGTTCCCAGTGAGTAGGGTGTCCCTTGTCCTTGTTTGCAATGCACCCTGTTCCTGCCAGAGGCAGGAAAGCAGGAGATCCAAGAGGGACAATTCTGTAGATCGCTACTAGAAACTATCATTTCCCTGGCAAGTACCTCATCCAACTTTACTATTCTTGGAGACTTAAATCTGCACTTCGACAATACTTTGGACAAAGTGGCTGGCAAACTAGCACTCGACCTTGCAGCCTACCACCTCCACCCTATGATCCATCAACCAACACACGTGAAAGGTCACCTTTTAGACCCTATTTTTTCAAACATAATTGAACTAAAAGTGATGGAACTCCTCACCCATTCCATGGTTGGATCACTTTTTGGTATCATTCACCTGGCATACTCCCACCAAGAGCTTCCACACGCCAGCTCCACGCACCCTAGAACAGCCTTGGTCCAAACTAGCCTTAGAGGACTGAAGGCGGGAACTTGAATTAGCCATACCCACATTTGACGCTGACCCACTAGCAGCAGATAAGAAATTCTCCTCATGGATTGAGAACTCACTGGATATAGTATTGGCCAGACAAATCTCATTAAAAAAATGCGGAACGTACAAATCCCCTTGGTTCACCCCGGAACTCCGTAATTTAAAAAAAACAATGTAAAAGATTAGAAAGAGCATGGAGGAAGGACTTTGCCAGCAATAAAAAAACTCAATATAGACTATCCATCACTTCTTATAAAACTGCTCTTAAATCAACTCAGGTCGCCTTCTTCGATGAAAAAAATTCGACCCTCCGCCAACTCATCCAGGGAAACCTTCTGCATTGTTAAAAAAACTCTTGAAAGTCCCTGATCCACCCTCTGCCCCTGACCGCTCCGGTAGCCGGTGCGATGAATTGGCAGAATTCTTCGCCATCAAAATTCAAAATATTCTAAAACTCCTCCCACCCATTGACCCTTCACCCGAGCCCCAGTTGCCAGAATCTCAGAATAATGCCCACTGTCTAGAATCATTTACCCCTCTCACAGAGGAACTGTTTCTTCCCAAATTCGAATCAATAAAGAGCGGTTCCCCGCTCGTCCCGGCACCGCTTAACATCCTGAATTTAGCTGCACCTACTATCAACTCCCCCATTACAAATCTGATCAACGCCTCCCTATCACAGGGCCCAATTCCCCCAAACTAGAAAAGGGCGATAGTAAAGGCACTACTAAAAAAAATATCTTGACCCCAATGAGATGGGCAACTACCGTCCCATCTCCTTATTACCAGGAATCAGTAAGGTGACTGAAAAATTTGTCAACCTCCAGCTCTCCGCTTCCCCCGAGTCCGGTGGACTACTACACTACTCCCAGACGGGTTTCCACCCTGGTCTGGGCACTGAAACCGCATTGATAGCAGTTGTGGAAGAGGCAAGAAAGATTCTTGATTCTGGAGGATCCGCAGTGGTGATCCTCCTGGACCTAAGTGCAGCCTTCGACACAGTGAACCACCTTACCTTGGTACCCCGGCTTAACAGAGTAGGAGTTACTGGCTCGGCCTTGTCCTGGCTGAAATCTTTCCTGGAAAACAGAAATTTCCAGGTTCTCGAGGGTAACACTCGATCCCGACCTATTCCTCTCCACTGTGGAGTTCCCCAGGGCTCGTCCCTGAGCCCTACACTTTTCAATGTGTATATGTCCCCACTGGAAGAAATAGTAGCCCCTTTTGGAATTAAACTGGTCACTTACGCAGATGACACCCAATTTATCGTACCACTGAATCAGGTGGATCAATCCCCAAAAGACCTTTGTTCATGTCTCAAAGAAATTACTAGCTGGATGAATAGATCACACCTTAAACTTAACGGTGAAAAAACTGAGCTCTTAGTGTTGGGCAACCAGTCAAAATTCCCCCCTAATTCTATGTGGCCGACCTGTATGGGACCAGTAACCACCCCTAAAAAAGTGATAAAAAGCCTAGGCATCTGGCTCGACCAGGACCTTACTTTTAAAACCCAAGCAAGGAAAACCGCTGGAGTCTGTTTTGGTCTGCTCCAAACCACACGGATATTTCTCCCCCTTTTACCCTCCGACTCTATAAAACTCCTTATTCAGGGGCTTATCCTATCCAGACTGGACTATGGCAAGGCCCTCTATCTGGGAGCCCCCAAAACAGTAATCTTCAGGTAATCCAGAACTCGGCTGCTAGACTTCTCACAGGCACAAAAAAACAGTGCTCAGCTAAACCCGCTTCAAGATCTCTCCACTGGCTCCCGATTCAGGAGAGAGTCAACTTCAAAACCCTGTGCATCACACACAAGATCCTCCAGGGTAAGGGCCCCCCTATCTTAAAAGCCTTGATCCAACCCTACAAAGCCAATAGAAATCTACGCTTCGACCACCTCTACTTAGCCTATATCCCCAGAATCAAGAGGGCGAGGACAGGAGGCCGTCTCTTTTCCAACAACAACTCCAGGCTCTGGAACTCCCTGCCTCTTACCATCCGCAGCGGAACCAACCTACTATCATTCCGTATACACCTGAAAACCTGGCACTTCCTGTAATACCATCTGCTTTCTAGTTAAGTCTGCAGCACTGGGACGCCAACCGGGTAGCCATGCGCTATACAAATCTCTTTTCATTTCATTTAATTTAATTTCAGAGCAGGTCAGGAGCAGAGACAACGCGAGACCCGGAAAGGCAAGTTTTTTTCATTTTTCAATTACCTCCCCATGCGTGAACCCCTGCGAGCCCCCCCACCCACAAGTTATGCAGGCCGCAACTGGATGTTTTTTTTTAAAACTTTGTTTATTGATTTTCTTCAAACATAACAGAAATAATATAAGAAACAATTATATCCATAAATTGAGACCAGTCTAAACCGAAATTAATATCAATGACAATTGTGTGAAATACAGTACACCTGTGCAGACACTATATTAAGGCACTTAAATACAATGGTGTAATCTGACTTTTGGTAGTACGGTCTCGTAGGTCACACCTCTACATCATCCACCAGTAATCTTACATATTCCGTAAAATAACTCCAGTAATCTTTTGGTTGAGATTTAATTGGCAGTTCCTCCTCATATGTTAGAAGTTTATCTCTACAATTTGTCATATCTCGAGATATTATGGGCACATTTTTACTTTTCCAGCATTGTGCAATTTGTCTCTTTGCCAGTAACAGCGACACAACACAAAATTTACGTTTAGTAGCTTTGACTTGTGGTACTATACCTAGCAAGCAGGTTCTTAACGTACATTCCACTTCCACACCTACCATAATAGCCAGTTTAGAAGCTATTGCCCTCCAGAAATCCTGGATTTTCGGACAGCACCATGCCAAGTGTGCAAAATTTGCTCCCTCCCCACCACACCTTTTGCACCTATCATCATTCTGTAGGCCATATCTATACATTTTGGCAGGTGTATAATAAGCCTGGTGAAGGAACTTGTAATGTATAATTTGTAGATTTCCGTTAGGAGTAAGAATCTTTACCAATGCACATGTCTGCTGCCATTTCTGCTCTGTTAATGGGTCCGTCAATACCGAGCCCCATCGTGTTTTAGCCTTATCTGTGGTATGTGGTATTTCTGCTTGTGCCGTTGCATATAGTCTGGACACTAGGTGTGATAAGTCTTGAGTTTTGAGTATAAGTTGTAGTGTATTTAGACTTTCTGGTTCATTGGGGAAAGTGGGGTAGTGGTCCCTCAAAGCCTGCTTCAGTCTGTAATGAGTGAAGTAAAACAGCTGCGTCTTGTTTTGGATGTATGTTAACTCTTCCATATCCCTGAAAGTGCCATCTTGAAATAGATCTCCCATTTTTTCTATGCCTGCCTGTTGCAGTAGTGACATGCCAACTCTTTCCTTTGTGACCAACAACGTCTGATGGTGGTGTAGTGGCATTTCTGGTGCCTATAGTGGGGTTTTATTTGCTAACTGTCCTAGCTTCCTCCATGCCTTTACTGTGGTGTCGATCGTATTTATTTCATGTGCATGTAGTGGCTGTCTTATATGTGTCAGAATTGCCGTCAATGGTATAGGTTTTGCGTCTCCCTCCTCTACAGCAGTGTGAGTGAGATACGGTACCTTGTGGTACCAGTAAACTGCATATTGTGCCTGTGCACATAGATAATACAAAAGGAAATCCGGCACCCCGAATCCTCCCCTGTCATATGGGAGAGTCAGCGTTCTGAGATCTATGCGAGCCTGTTTGCCCGCCCATATCAACTGCAACACCAATGACTTTATGCGCCGAAAGACTTCCCCGGGAGGAGGAATAGGTATGTTATTAAAAAGATGGAGGAATTTAGGTAATATATTTATTTTTACTATCGCAATGCGATCCGCCAATGATAATGGTAATTGTATCCAACGTTTCACTTTGTCCTCCAATTTGGAGATAGTGCGCCCATAATTTGAACGGATTACCACCTCTGGGTTTCTGTGGTACAACACCCCCAAGTATCGTATAGATTCCGTTTGCCAATCTAATGGGTATTCAGTGTTGTGTGGAGTAGTCGTGTCTGTCAGTGGGATGATCGATGATTTAGACCAGTTTATGGCCAAGCCTGAGTGTCCCCCGAATCTAATATATTCTCTCAACAACGGGTTCAGATGTTCTGCCGGGTCCCGGACATACAACAAGATATCATCGGCATATAAAGAGATATGGAGCGGTCTGGATGGGAACTGTAAGGCAGATGATTTGTACTCCTGACGGATCCGGCAAGCCAACGGTTCAAGAGCTAGCGCGAAAAGTAGGGGCGATAGTGGACAACCCTGCCTGGTTCCACGTTCAATAGAAAAGGCGGTGGAGACGTATCCATTTATCCTGCCTCTAGCGCGCGGTTTTGTGTATATCAGGGATACCCATTGTACAAACCACTTGGGGAATCCCATTCTCTGCAGAATAGTAACTAGATATCCATAACACAATTCTCCTCCTGAGCAAATACTAAAACCTTATTGCAGAATCAATCCATAGGTCAACATCAAAAAACAAATTTATAGAAGAAATGGAAGATAAGTCCAATGTATTTCAAAACTTCTTCTTTATTTTCTTCTTTTCAGTACTTTTCATTCTTTTTTTGTTTGCTTTGCCAACACGTGTTTCGTCCTAACTTATACAGCTTATGGACTTCATCAGGGCTAGAAGCAAATTAAACAAATTTAAAATTACTAAAAATTCATAGAAATTTGAGTAATTAAAAAACCATAAGTACATTATCTCAACACAGGATCTATTATCTATGATTGTAACGCTTGATTGATTATTCTTAATTAGGAGATGCCACTTTTCAAGCGAATACAAGACACTAATCGTACTGTCAGTTCTAACTTTTGCTCAATTAAGGGCCAGTACATCTTTGAACAGTTTACATTGATCCTATTTACAATTTACAGTACCAATTCCTCTTATAGCACTTCTTTTCAGAAAAATTCTATGTAGCGAAGCTCATTAAAGCGATCAAGGAAGATCTTCCAACGCACGGAAAGAGGGTGAGATACCTATATACATGTTCTTCCACATTTTTACAGAGTGGTCCTAAATGACTTGGACAAAGCGGAAGGCAAAATTAATGATGCAAGAACTAAGAAACACATGGATAATCTGACTATTGGTGAACGCAATGCTCTTAAAATATTAATATCTAATGAGGAAATAGTAATAAAAAGAGCTGATAAAGGGGGAATATAATAATTCTAGATAGAAAATACTATGAAGACGAAATACTAGGACAGCTGGGAAATGTTAACTTCTATAGGAAACTTCCTAACAACCCCATATTTAAGATAACTAAACTTATCAATGATCACTTGAAACTCTGGTATTCGGCTGAATTACTAAATGAGGATGAATTTAAATATTTAACAGTGGATAAACCTAATTTTCCTTGTCTATATTGTCTGCCCAAGATCCATAAAAATGCTACTAGACCACCAGGGAGACCTATTGTGTCTGGCGGGGGAGAACCAACTGAAAAATTATCTGAGTTTGTAGATACATATCTTCAACCATATGTAGCCAATCTGCCATCTACAATACAGGATACTAAACATATGCTAAAGATTATTGAGGATGTATCCGGGGAGAAAACGATGTTACTGGTAACAATAGATGTGGTTGCCTTATATACGAACATACCCCATGAATTGGGATTAGAAGCCCTAACATATTATCTTTATAAAAGACTGGTTGAGCTTATAGATCACTCCAACATGCTGGTAGACATGGCCAGGATCATCCTAGAACAAAATGTATTTATGTTTAAATCAGATTGGTACCAACAAATATGTGGCTCGGCCATGGGCTCCAGATTTGCACCGTCATTTGCCTGTCTCTTTATGGGACGGTTTGAGGCGGTGCATATCTGGGGCCAACCGGGGTCAATTTGGCAGGAATACATAATGTATTATGGTAGGTACATTGACGATTGTCTTTTGATCTGGACAGGAGGAGTAGACAAATTAAAAGAATTTTTTGCCTTCCTAAACAACAATACCTTTAATATCAAATTCACCATGAACTATAATGTTAAAACTCTGGTCTTCTTAGATGTGGAATTGTTTGTTGAGGGTGATAAATTGAAGAGTAGAATGCATAGAAAGGAGACCTCATGTAACTCATTGTTACATGCAGAAAGTGCCCACCCCAGAACTCAAATAAATGCAATTCTGTCAGGGCTAGGGTGGCTTGTGGTCTAGGGCCCGCCCCCGCCCCACTCTGCAGTCGGAGTTGCCCTTGTGGCAAAATGCATCAATCCTCTTTGGGAGGGCGTTGGTGGCTGATGTGCTTCAAACCTGCTTGTGCTGCTAGGTTTCATCCCTGTTTATAGGTTTGTGCAGGTTTCCAGGTCTTTTGGCTGCTGTTTGCTGTGTTTTTCGCGTAATGCGTGAGGTTTGGCATGCTCACGCGTAATGCGTGAGGTTTGGTAGCCCGGTCGCATACGTGGGCGCCGTAAGCACGTTAGCTTACGCGACCGCGCCCTATCCTCTGTGCTCACTATTCTGGGACCTTCTGGGGAGTGGCAGTGTTCTTTTCTTGCTCCCTCTCCTTTCTGCAGAGTTCCAGCTTCTTTCGAAGAAGGATTCCATCGGAGGCCAAGAGGATCGTTTTCCAAGGGGCGTGTCTTGATCCTGTTTGCTTAGAGGGCCAGGCTATCGGTTGGAAGAGCCTTTTTTGGGGACGTCTGTCCTTCAAGGTAGTAGAGTAGGTCGTGCTCTACAGGTAGGACTAGCAAATCCTAGTTTCTTGGCGCTAAAGTCTTTAAGGAAATAACTTTCTTGTTTAATGTTTGATTAAACTATTAGTTCATGTTTTTGAAGAATAATTATGAATGCAGAAGAGTGAAACCATTGTTATATGTTGCACATTGAAACTGCGTTTTACATCTGGTTGCTGGCAAGAGATGTTTAACTTAAAGGTGCAAGGTATATAAAGGCGCATGCATTCATTTCCTGAACAGTTTGTTTTTGCGCAACTCTTTCTTGAAAATGTCTTTTGGGGAAAGGTCAAGAGAAGCTTTGTTCTAATTTAAGACTAAGACAATAGTGAAATTGTACTTTGGATTGTTTCACAAAATCTTGGTAAAGAGGTTATTTACTAAGGAGTGAGTTTGTTGTTGCTTAAGGTGAATCGGTCGCAATTCACAAGAGAATAACAGAATTGTTTTAAGGATGTTTTGGTCGCTATTCACAAGGGAATAACTAAATGGTGAAAAGTATGCAATAATAATTATTTCATTGAGCTTCATGTACCTTCAGAGTCTGTGATTAAGCAACAAGGTTTTTAGTAGTAGAATTCAGTGTTGGTTTTAGGTTGTATAGACAACTGTGATTTACGGAAAGTTTGCTACTAACCTTTTTCCTTTCCAGATCTCCTTCCCTGCTGTCCCCTTCCTAATTCCCTTTTCCCCCCCGCTTGATCACTCCAAGATTCTGTGTAGTAATTACATTCGGAATTGGAGGTATCGAGAGGTGGGTCTTTATAACTTCACGACAGATCCTGAGGAAAGCGTCGCCTTGACAGAATAGTGAGCCCACGAATTATTTTTCCTCCTGGTCTGAACGTGAAGTCATAATGACCACCATCAATGATTTAATGTCCGCAATCATGCGTATACAAACAGATTTAAAAGAAACCATGGATGTAACTGCTTTGTTAGCAGCTAAGGTAGAAAATATCCAATTACAGAATACTCCTCTTCCGGAAGAGGTTCAAGAGACTGGTGCTAGCAGGGGTAATACAAACATAGCTGTTACCGTGCCCCCTCAAATTCCTTTGGCAGCTCCTGAACGTTTTTCTGGGGACCCCTCCAAGGTGCAAATCTTTTTGACTCAGATCGAGTTGCATTTTGCTTGTAGACCTACTGCGTTCCCAACCCCACAGTCTAAAATTGCGTTCTTAATTTCATACTTGACCGGAGATGCCGCAAACTGGGCAGTTCCTTTGGTCAGACAAGATGACACTTTGCTCTACAACTGGAAACGATTTGTGGAAGAATTTGAAAAAGTTTTTGATCGCAGAACTGTTACTCTGTCAGCTGATCGAGAACTACTTCAATTGAAACAAGGCAATAGGGATCTTGTTTCTTATCTGTCTCATTTCAATAGATTAATCGCTGAAACTTCTTGGCCAGAGGAAAAAAGAGCAGCCCTCTTTTATCAAGGCTTAAAAGACGACCTGAAGGATGTTCTGGCACAAATTGATCCTCAACCTGTAATTTGCTCTGAGTTGATTAACTTAACGCTGCGCTTAGACCATAGACTCTCTGAACGGAGGTCAGATAAAAAAAGAACAGATAAGCCAAACTGGAGATCAGAAGCTAAATCTAGGCCTCAATTTGCGAATTCCGAAACTAGTTCAGAGCCAATGGAAATAGGAACTTTAAGACAACCATTGTCAAAAGAGGAGAAGGACAACCGTCGAAAAAATGGACAATGTCTTTATTGTGGTCGAAAGGGTCACTTCGTGAAGGACTGCTTAACTAAGCCAAAGGGAAAATTTCCTAATTCTAGTAAATCAGCTGCTTTGGAAAAAACAGATCCAAAATCGGAAAACTAACTGGCCCAAGATGTTTGAAGGGAGATCTCTTGGGTACTATTGCCTTCCCTTCTGTGAACTCATGTGTTTCTAATTACAAAGCTCATTTCAGGTTAGCTGTACAAATCAGGTTAATCCATGAAACATGCCAAATGGAAGTTTTAGTCGATTCTGGAGCTACAGGAAATTTTGTAGATTTGGAAACAGCCCAACGTTTAGGGATCATCTGTGAGCAAAAAGAGACTCCCGAAATAGTGCAAGCTGTGGATGGAAAAATTCTAGCTGGAGGTCCAGTAACCATGCAGACATCTAAAGTTGCTATGTTCTGCGAAGATGCTAAGCAACAGGTACATAAGGAAGAGCTCCAGTTTGACGTGATCCAAGCACCCCAGTATGGTTTCATTTTAGGAATGCCTTGGCTTTGCTTACACAATCCAACCATAGATTGGCGAAAGAGAGAACTGGTCTTCCTGTCTGATTTTTGTCATTCGTCTTGTCTCAATACCTCAAAACCAATTTTGAGTCAAGTGGCCACAGCTGAGGAAAAAGAAACATCGTTACCAAAAGTTTACAAGGACTTCGCAGAAGTTTTCAGTGAAGCTAAGGCAGCCATCCTTCCTCCTCACCGAAGCTATGACTGTCAAATTGATCTTGTACCTGGATCTAGTGTACCAAATTGTCGCATTTATGCTTTATCTGAAACAGAGAATCAACATCTAAGACAATATCTCGATCAATATCTTGAGAATGGATTCATCCGCCCCTCCAAGTCTCCGGCAGCGTCTCCTTTATTTTTCATTCCGAAAGCTAATGGGGAATTGAGGACTTGCATCGATTATAGGGCGTTGAACAAAATTACAGTCAAAAATAAGTACCCATTGCCTCTCATCCCTGTGCTTTTGGACCAAGTTAAAAAAGCAAAAATCTACACTAAGTTAGACCTCAGAGGAGCCTACCATTTGGTCCGTATCAGGCAAGGGGATGAATGGAAGACTGCTTTCAAAACCCGATATGGATTGTTTGAGTACTTGGTGATGCCATTCGGACTGTGCAATGCACCAGCTGCTTTTCAGTTTTTCTTGAACGACGCCTTGAAAGAGTTTCTAGATCTCTTTGTTATTGTCTATATAGACGATATTTTGATCTATTCAGATTCAGAAATTGAACATGAAGGTCACGTCAAAAAGGTTTTGAGCACCCTGCAATCTCATAATTTGTATTGCAAATTATCCAAATGTGATTTTCATGTTCATGAAGTTGAATTTCTAGGAGTCCTCCTCACTCCAACTGGCATGAAAATGACAGACAGGAAAATCAAGGCTGTTGCTGATTGGCCCACTCCGACATCTGTTCGAGACATTCAGTGCTTTTTGGGATTTGCAAACTTTTATCGCCGCTTCATTGATCATTTTTCTGCTGTAGTAGCTCCCATCACACGATTGTTAAGAAAGAAGGTGAACTTTGAATGGTCCACAGAAGCTGAACTTGCATTCCAGAAGTTAAAAAGGGCCTTTACTGAAGCTCCGGTTCTCATGCATCCCAATGTAGAGGAACCTTTTATCATTGAAGCCGACGCCTCTGATGTAGCTATAGCAGCCATCCTCTCTCAAAGACATCGCACTACCGGACAAATGCATCCAGTTGCCTACATGTCTCGAAAACTAAATCCCGCAGAGCAAAACTATGTAATAGCTGAAAAAGAACTGTTAGCTATCTTAGAAGCCTTTAAAGAATGGAGACATTACATAATGGGAGCGAAATTTACTGTAACCGTGTACACTGATCATAGAAACTTACAGTTTATGAGCTCAGCCAGAATGTTGACCCCGAGACAACTCAGGTGGATGATGTTTTTTGCCGAATATGACTTTATAATCACCTTCCGTCCAGGCCAAGACAACAAGAAAGCGGATGCCCTGTCCAGAAAAGACTCTTCTTTGCATCGCTTTGAAGGAACTCCTCAACCAATAATCGATCCAGGCAAAGTTATTAATGTACTTTCGGCAGACCAATTCTTGGAGAATATTCATGAAAATTTTCCTTCTTCTCTGTGGAAATCATGGCTGAACTCCAATTCTAACCAAACCATCAAAGAAGGGATACCTTTCCATGGAAAACAAGTTTATCTGCCCTCTTTGCAATTACAAGAAACTGTGTTTAATTGGTTACATTCACATCCTATGGCCGGTCACCCAGGCCCTCGAAAGACTGTGGAAAAAATACAAAAGATGTTTTGGTGGCCAACGCTACAAAAGGATGTGCTGAAAATGGCTAATGATTGTGAGGTCTGTGCCAGATTTAAATCCGATCACACTAAGCCTAAAGGTTTTCTACAGGTTCTACCGACACCAACTGAACCATGGAAACATATTTCTTTGGACTTCATTACTGACCTACCACCAATTCAACATCATACTGTGATCCTAGTGGTTGTGGACAGTTTCACCAAATATGCTCATTTCATCCCTTGTAAACAACTACCCACTGCGGCACAGTTAGCACAAATATTTCTGCAACATGTGGTGCGCTTACATGGACTGCCTTCAGTATTGCTTTCGGATCGAGGGTCTCAATTCTCTTCCAAGTTCTGGCAGCAATGGTGCAAAGATCTACACATCACCTCCAATATGTCCACTAGTTATCACCCCCAAACTGATGGGCAGACTGAAAGACTGAACCAAACCCTAAAGCAATACTTGAGGTGTTATGTTACGGACTCTAAGAAATCTTGGTTGGATTTGCTTTGGATTGCTGAATTTGCATATAACACTTCCTCACATTCATCAACCGGTTCCTCTCCGTTCCAGGCACTCTATGGCTATGAACCTAACACCATACCATTGACTATGACTAAAGATGATGGTGGTGTACCAGCAGTTAGAGACTCTGTACAACTCATGCAAACTATTCACCGTCAAATTCAGGATCACTTGTTGCAAAGCAAGAAGAAATACAAAGAGCAGTATGACAAAAAACACCGTTCAGGTCCTGTGTATGCCCCTGGGGATAAAGTTTGGTTGTCTACCAAAAACTTGAACTTCAAACACAAGAGTATGTTTCAGCCCAAGTACATTGGTCCTTACCCGGTTCTTCGACAGGTGAACCCTGTGACATTCAAGTTGTTGTTGCCTAGGTCTCTAAGAATTCACCCAGTGTTTCATACTTCCCTGCTTAAACCTGCTAATCAGAATCTGGCTCCCCGTCCAGCCCCGATTTTGGTCCATGGTAATTGGGAGTATGAGGTGCGAGACATTTTGGATTCTAGACGTCGGGGTTCCAGGTTGTGGTACCTTGTCTCCTGGAAGGGATACGGTGCTGAGAATGATTCCTGGGAACCGGCTGCGAATGTTCATGCCCCACGCTTGGTACGCCGTTTCCACCTCCTCCACCCTTTGAAGCCGGGCCCTAGACCACTCTTGGGAGGGGGGAGTACTGTCAGGGCTAGGGTGGCTTGTGGTCTAGGGCCCGCCCCCGCCCCACTCTGCAGTCGGAGTTGCCCTTGTGGCAAAATGCATCAATCCTCTTTGGGAGGGCGTTGGTGGCTGATGTGCTTCAAACCTGCTTGTGCTGCTAGGTTTCATCCCTGTTTATAGGTTTGTGCAGGTTTCCAGGTCTTTTGGCTGCTGTTTGCTGTGTTTTTCGCGTAATGCGTGAGGTTTGGCATGCTCACGCGTAATGCGTGAGGTTTGGTAGCCCGGTCGCATACGTGGGCGCCGTAAGCACGTTAGCTTACGCGACCGCGCCCTATCCTCTGTGCTCACTATTCTGGGACCTTCTGGGGAGTGGCAGTGTTCTTTTCTTGCTCCCTCTCCTTTCTGCAGAGTTCCAGCTTCTTTCGAAGAAGGATTCCATCGGAGGCCAAGAGGATCGTTTTCCAAGGGGCGTGTCTTGATCCTGTTTGCTTAGAGGGCCAGGCTATCGGTTGGAAGAGCCTTTTTTGGGGACGTCTGTCCTTCAAGGTAGTAGAGTAGGTCGTGCTCTACAGGTAGGACTAGCAAATCCTAGTTTCTTGGCGCTAAAGTCTTTAAGGAAATAACTTTCTTGTTTAATGTTTGATTAAACTATTAGTTCATGTTTTTGAAGAATAATTATGAATGCAGAAGAGTGAAACCATTGTTATATGTTGCACATTGAAACTGCGTTTTACATCTGGTTGCTGGCAAGAGATGTTTAACTTAAAGGTGCAAGGTATATAAAGGCGCATGCATTCATTTCCTGAACAGTTTGTTTTTGCGCAACTCTTTCTTGAAAATGTCTTTTGGGGAAAGGTCAAGAGAAGCTTTGTTCTAATTTAAGACTAAGACAATAGTGAAATTGTACTTTGGATTGTTTCACAAAATCTTGGTAAAGAGGTTATTTACTAAGGAGTGAGTTTGTTGTTGCTTAAGGTGAATCGGTCGCAATTCACAAGAGAATAACAGAATTGTTTTAAGGATGTTTTGGTCGCTATTCACAAGGGAATAACTAAATGGTGAAAAGTATGCAATAATAATTATTTCATTGAGCTTCATGTACCTTCAGAGTCTGTGATTAAGCAACAAGGTTTTTAGTAGTAGAATTCAGTGTTGGTTTTAGGTTGTATAGACAACTGTGATTTACGGAAAGTTTGCTACTAACCTTTTTCCTTTCCAGATCTCCTTCCCTGCTGTCCCCTTCCTAATTCCCTTTTCCCCCCCGCTTGATCACTCCAAGATTCTGTGTAGTAATTACATTCGGAATTGGAGGTATCGAGAGGTGGGTCTTTATAACTTCACGACAGATCCTGAGGAAAGCGTCGCCTTGACAAATTCCCTATTGTGAATTCTATAGAGCCAGGAGAAATTGTGCTAATGATACTGATTTCCTGGATACTTTGGAGGACATGGAAAAGAGATTCTTCTACAGAGGTTATGATCTACAAGTGCTTACTAAAGCTAAAAATCGAGTGAAAAAGTTGAGGAGGTTGGACACATTAAAATCACGGATTAAGGATCCTAACAAAATAATACCTGTAAAAATGATTACGGGATATCACCCTTGGTCCCATAAAATATATGGCATCCTGAAACGACATTGGCACCTTTTAACCTCTAATACATTATTACAGAGATATATCTCTAAATATCCAGGCATAACGTATAGGAAAGGTAGAACATTGGGCAATATCACCAGCCCAAGCTACCTTAGGGACAATACAGCAAAACAAACCTGGTTACACACACATAATATTGGCTCATTTAAATGCAATAACTGTAGTCTGTGTAGATTGGCATTTAAGGATAAGAAAGACTTCACATATAATGGATCTAAAAAATATTACATCAGACAACATATAGATTGCACAACAAAATACGTAGTCTATATAATAGTGTGTAAATGTCAGCAGATCTATATAGGTAGCACCATAATAAGCATGAAAGAACGCATAGCAGAACATTACAGAGCTTTCAAAAATATGGATCAGAAATACCCCATAGGATTGCATGCATTAAATTGTCCCAATAAAAGCTTCTCATTTCATGGATTAGAGAGTATCCCACCTAATGTAAGGGGAGGGAATAGAGAACTTAAAGTAAAACAAGCTGAAGTACGCTGGATTATTAGATTACGGGCAGTGGAACTCGGGATTAACATTGATGATGAAATGCAATATTTTCTGGGATAGAGTGCTAAAGTATGAATAAGTTGGAATGATATGTTTCAGAGATAGTGTTCAACTTACCCCACCATCTCATCCCCTCAGTGGTAATTACCTGTCATTTTTGGGATTTACACACGCAATTTCACAATAATGCTGTGTCTACATTGTAACTAGTTTGAACTAGAGGGAACGATTATATATGTTTCCCAAACGAGTGAATAATTGATGGAGGGGAATTAATTGTACCATTCTGGGACTGTATAAAGAATAATATATTTGATCTATAGATTTCATAGGAATCACCGTATATATCGTAGGGGAAGAATATTTCATCTTAAATGATTTGATACTATATGTGGAAACTTATGTTAAATGGAATGGGTTGTGACTCTAGGGATTATATTTCCAATGTATTGGCTTATCTCGTCCTATTTTCAGGATATGATATAATGAGATTATTTGATGACATTCTAAATATTTTTAGATTATATAAATAACCTATCATTGCTTTGAAAAATCGGAATAAGATAAGGAATAATACGAGAACCCTTTAAGAATTAACTAATGGGTTTACGATACTACTGACCATTTAAAGATGGCGCCTACGATCTTTATAATCGGACCATAGTTCTATACATCGTAACTGGTCCGTTATAGTCATGATATTGGCAATTTCTCTTTATAGATACTTTAAGATCCTTATCTCCTCTTCGTGATGAATTAAGGACGTATATTTATATTTAATACCACGAAATATTATTTAGGCGATTATAAAATGTACAAGATATATATTAATATCGAGGTTTAGTTTGTTTATTCAGTAAGGTGTTTTCCTTTGATCTAGGCGCGTTACTTTTGTTGAAATATAAATTAATATAACTCGAGTACTCAGTCCTTTTTCCCTTTCATAATACATCCTAAGTATAAAAAACCCAAAGAAAGATGGCGACGATGCTAGACGCCGTTCGTGCAAAGACTCCCTTGTGCCGAGATAATCTACCTCTTTACCGGTAAGAGTGAGGCTTGAGCTACTAAACTAACTTTAAACGGTAATTCAGAGATGAATACTCTGATTTTAATTGGGATCTTTATTTTATAGAAAGAAAGGATAGTAGGTGACTCGTTTCTCCTAAATTTTGATACAAGAGTGCCGTTACTTCGAGGAATATATATAAAACGGAGGTACTGTTTAATTTTCTGTATGTTACTTATTTAGTTGTTATCTCCCCTTGAGATAGCGAGAGGGTTCCTCATTAACAATACTTGGAATGTTTAGAAAATATGTTAATATGAGCACTACTACTTAGCTCTCTCTAAACTAGGTTACCTCCCAGGCTGTGTCTGATATTCGATATATTTATAGTAATAGGGAAAGGTTCTTGTAAACATGATAAACCAAGTAGCACAAATGTGATTGGTAAGAACCAGAGGTTTAAAAAATATGTTACTTTTAAGGTTACCGTTTACACTACTATGATGTATGGAGTCCTTGTTGCACAAGTGTAATAATGTTTTCTCTATAAACGATTGCTGGACAACATATTAAAGGCTATAACTTTTCGCTTTGATCATAAAGTTTATGATACCGTATAGTTGCGGAGCCAACTTTAGGCTATGCATTATGAAATTGTAAATGCAGGTTGCCGATATATATAGGGGTCCCTTAAATTGATATGCGTTTATGAATGGATCACTGACTAACTTTGTCCTGATACCAGACACATGCACAGAAATATAATTGGAGATATATTTATCTTTATTTATATAGTTCTCCTCTCTCTTATGTTTTTTGACAGATTTTCTATCTACTCATATAGGAAAACGTATACAGACAAGACAACACTATACACATTAATATGTGTTTTATCTAGGTAATGGACCCTCTAGGTTTTTAATAAGACTCTTGATAAGAATAATATAATGAATGGATATATATTTTATTGAATTTTATTGTATATACTCTTTTAGGACAAATTCAAGTCTCGATCACCTTTTGGTTTCGCCAATATATATTTGATAAAAGATAGATAATCAGTGAGTCTAGCACCTTTATATATGTGCAATATGGGAAATTGTAGAACTTGCGTGGTATATGATCTAATAATGTCAATGTATGGTACAGGAAATGTAGAAGAACATGTATATAGGTATCTCACCCTTTTCCCGTGCGTTGTAAGATCTTCCTTGATAGCTTTAATGAGCTTCGCTACATAGAATTTCTCTGAAAAGAAGTGCTATAAGAGGAATTGGTACTGTAAATTGTAAATAGGATCAATGTAAACTGTTCAAAGATGTACTGGCCCTTAATTGAGCAAAAGTTAGAACTGACAATACGATTAGTGTCTTGTATTCGCTTGAAAAGTGGCATCTCCTAATTAAGAATAATCAATCAAGCGTTACAATCATAGATCATAGATCCTTGTGTTGAGATAATGTACTTATGATTTTTTAATTACTCAAATTTCTATGAATTTTTAGTAATTTTAAATTTGTTTAATTTGATTCTAGCCCTGATGAAGTCCATAAGCTGTATAAATTAGGACAAAACACGTGTTGGCAAAGCAAACACAAAAAGAATGAAAAGTACAGAGTGACTGAAAAGAAGAAAATAAAGAAGAAGTTTTGAAATACATTGGACTTATCTTCCATTTCTTCTATAAATTTGTTTTTTGATGTTGACCTATGGATTGATTCTGCGATAAGGTTTTAGTATTTGCTCAGTAGGAGGATTTGTGTTATGGTTGTTTGATAGACAGACTTTGTTTGTCTATACTTACAGTTACAGTCAGGGACTGTATCTCAACCTTACAGCATTTGCTAAGTCTAATAAAATTCTAGATAATATAAACACTATAAGCGCAAAATCCCCTCTTGCCTTTAGTAAATTAATAGTAACTAGATATCGCCACTCTATAGAATCAAACGCCTTGGCGGCATCCAGCATCACCGCCACTGCCTTCGTAGAAGGTGTCAGATGGTGGGAAAGGGCAAACAGTGTCCTAGTGTTATGTGACGTGGCTCTCGTCGGGATGAACCCCGCCTGATCGGGGAGCACTAAATTCATCATTAGTGGCTTCAACCTCACCGCCAATAGTTTTGCTAGGATTTTGGAATCAACATTAATAAGCGACAGTGGCCTATAGGAGTCGCATAACTCCGAGTCTTTGGTGGGCTTCAGAAGAGCTATTATTACTGCTTCCCTCAGTGTTGGGGGCAACTCTGCCTGGTCAAATGCGGTACCATACATTGCGACCAGGTGAGGAGCTAGTATATCTACGTATTGTTTATAAAATTTGTTAGTGTACCCGCCCGGGCCAGGTGCTTTTCTATTCGGTAAGGTTTTTATCACATCAGTGATTTCCTCAACCGTTATAGGTGTCGCCAGGTATTCCCTCTGTCCATCCGACAACCACGCAATTGCCACATCTTCTAAATAAGTGAACATTTCTTCCGCTGATGCTGTTGGTTGTGATCTATATAATGCGCTGTAGGTGTCAACAAAACAATTTAAAATATTTGACACCTGTGTTTGCAGTGTGCCGTCCTCTGCTTTGATACGCAATATGGCAGTTTGACCCTTACCCTCGCATATTTTGGCTGCTAACACTCTTCCAGGTCTACCGCCCTCTCCAAAAGATCTAGCTGTTTGTTTCTTGCTAAGATATTTCATCTCATCTTCGATAAAGTTTTGATGCTCTGTGTGTACTTGACACAGATCACCCAGTAGTGTGATGTCCTGGGTGGACTCAAAGGCTATCTTCAGGTCCTTCATACGTTTCTCACATTTTTTTATTTGTTGCCTTATATCCCGCAGTATTCCTACTGTTGTGCTTATGCACACTCCCCTTATCGTAGCCTTGAATGCTTCCCACAGAATACCTGGGTCATCCATTTCAGGTTCATTTATCTGAAAGTATTCCTTGATCGCTCTATGAATGGTGTTGGCATAGACTGCGTCTGTCAGTGCGCGTGAATTGAATCTTCATTGGAAGGGGGGTGGTGTATAATTCGGTATTGTGAGTCTTAATAAAACGGGATTGTGGTCTGAGAGTGTTCTAGGAAGGATCGTTATTTCTTTTAACCATAGTGCAATGCTATCTGTTCCCAGCCAGTAGTCAATACGTGACCAGCTGTTGTGAATGACATTAATATGCGTCGCACCTGGTATGTTTGGGTATGTATGTCTCCACAAGTCCGTTAGCGACATATCTTTCAACATATGTATACGTTTTGGCCTGGCCTGTCTGTGCCGTTCGGTGGAGTTAGAGGACCTATCTATCTTATCCACAAGAGCCACATTCCAATCTCCGCCCCATATTATCTGAGTGTCCATCAATGTGTGCATATGTTCCCACATCCCTTGAAAAAAGTCAGGTGTATCCACATTTAGACCGTAGACATTGACCAACGTTAATCTTTGCCCACGCAGTGTGCCTGTCACAATAACATATCTGCCATTTGGGTCATGTATCACCTGTTGTGTCGAAAAGTTCATGCCTTTCCTAATCAGTGTTATTACCCCTCTCGAGTATGACGAGTAGTTGGATGTGTAGGTCGATTCTGCCCAGCGTTTGCCTATAGTCTGATGTGTGTTTAAGGTGCTATGTGAGTCTCCTGCAAAAAGGCTATGTCTATATCCCATCTGTTCAAGCATGCAAACACATGTCTTATTTTCCTGGGCTGTGTGAAACCCCTAACATTCCACCTGAGGAAGTTCACATAAGTTCTTCCAGTACCGTTTACATTGTGCGTCATTAAAGGGGGAAATATATATAAATAGTCAGCGAAGTAACAGCATGATCAGAGCTATCAGTCATGGCAGAGTGTGTGTCCAGGTGTGCCACAATTGCCAGCTGTTGCTGAACATGCAGTAGGTTAATACATCTCAGATGTCTTGGTCTCTTAACACTAACAATTCCCTGCCCCCTCCCTCTCCCACCCACTTCAGCAACCCAATCCTGCCGAAGCCTCATACCCTTCAGAACAACTTTCGTTAACATAACTGAGTCGGGGTTCACCCTATTAGAGGTCCGCTTGGGGCACATCTCAACACCCAAATTAATGGATGTGGACAGCTCTATACCACAGCATCTACAATTGTGTGTTGCAGGGAGTTCCAAAATGCCCCCCAATACCATAATTTGCATATAGAACAGTCCATGCAGTATATTTCACAGTAACTCCCAGTACAATACCAAGCTTATAAACCACAAATAACCTGGTATAAAGAGGCAACCATGTCAGGAGTATAAGTAGAGGCTTTCAGTCAAGAGCTTATGTGGCGCAAATAGTGTTTCTGCAATGCACCATACGTGTTAAGCATGATGGCCAGGCCATGCCCAATCAGTTTATTGTATCCCATGTAGCCTCATATTGCATTCTAGTTATCGGCAGGGCCCGCTCCGTCATCAGTCTTTGGCTCCTGGAACATAGTCTGATGCCATAATTTATGGGTGCGTCAAGCCCTTCATAATAGGTGCGTGATTCAAGTGAGTCTGCACCTCAACGCACTCCTTTCCATCATTATATTGTAACCACCTAGAATACATAGATGCGTTATATACAAACATTAAAGTTTTTCTGCCAGTATAACCTGTCGTGCATCTCCAGCGTCCCACCAAACCAGGGGAGTACAGTGTCTTGTCCTGTCATTCATGTAACATAACCTTAGCGCCATGTGATGAAGACCATGTACAACCTGATATCTTTGGCTCATTCAGAGTCACGTTGTTGTTCTCTCCGTGCTGCTTCCTTATTCTGCTTTGAAACTTTTTTAACAAACTCTTGTGCGGCATTCGGATTTGTCAGTAGGACCGCTTTCCCATCCCACATTACCCTCAGCCTGGCCGGATACAACATGGAATAATTTATGTGGAGATCCCGAAGCTTCGCTTTTACTGATGATAATTCTTTCCGCGCTTGTTGAACTGCTACGGTGTGGTCTGGGTAGAATTCCAGGTTGTTTCCCTGATGTGGGATTGGGCTTTTTTCACGTGCAAGACGTAGTATAGTTTCACGGTCTCTGTAGTTCAATATTCTAGCTACTATTGGTCTTGGTGTGGCTCCTGTTGGTGGTCGAGGCGCGAGTGATCGATGCACTCTCTCAACGATAAATATAGGTGAAAGTGCTTCTGGTCCAAATATTTCTGTACATAATTTTTCCACATACAGTTCCATGCGGCCTGTGTTTGTCGTTTCTGGCAGCCCTGAAATGCACACATTATTGCACCTGGAACGCGCTTCCAATTCCTCCGCCTTCGCCTTTATTACATCTAGGACACGTTCCATGCCAGCACACTTGGTCGAGGTAGCGTTTGATTCGTCCTCTACCGCTGAAATGCGCGTTTCACCCGTTTCTAGTCTTTCGCCATGTTTTTCCAGTTTGGCTGCCATGCTGTCCACACGGCACGTTAGGTGGTCTAGCTTTCCATTAATGTCCTGTAAATTTGATTGAATTGCTTGCAGTATCTTCTCCATGTTGCTGCTAAGTGGCTGCTCCGCAGTAGCGTCAGTGTCAGCTACACCATCTGTGTTTTTTGGCGCCTTTTTGGATTCAAAAGTTATTTTTGGTTGTTGTTTGTCTGGGCGTACCATTGCTGCAGAGAGATCCGTTGCTAGTCTGATGTGCTGGTTTTTTGCCCTGGTCTTCCTGTTATACGCCGCCGTCGTGGCGTTAGTCCTGCCCTGAGGAGCTACCACCCAGCGTACAGGCACCCAGTGAAGGAGTACTGTCCCAGGTGCATCAGCAACAGTCCTCGAGCCTTCACTACTATGGCAAAGCAGTCCGGCGCATCCACGGCACTAGCTGGGCTATAGTGTAGCTTTCCGGTGTTTACCCTCGTAAGATGTCTCGCGTGCAGTGTCGCCGCCGATGCCACCGGCGCTGCGCACCAGCAAGGTTCAATGCTTCGTTCCACTCCCGCTCAACAGACACTTCCTCGTATTTGTAGGTCGATTTTCACCAGAGTTCATCAGTATGCCGCGTCATGCACCAAGGGCAATCACTACTGCACGGTTTCTCAGCCACCTCGACAGGTACGTTAGATCGCTGCCTACCGTGTACATTTATTCCCGCTACTATTTCGCACTGCGTCAGTAGCAGTGTTCGGTGATTACCCAGTCGCTCAACAGCAGCAAGCCTCAAATCTGCGTCAGGTTAATTGCAGGGCTCATCGGAGAATGGTCCTCGACCTAAGAACCCCCAGGTCTGTCGCTAATGCCGGTGCGCTACTTTTCGACATCTGTCGATATGGGTCTGGGTGCCTTCCTATACCTCTGCGCGCTTTGGAGATCGTTTCTGTTAGGTGCAGTCTCACAATGGTCACAACAGTGGGCTCAGGTCATCTGGCCTCGCATAATGTTTGTTTGCTAGCGTACTCACAACCTGCATCTCGATAGTCTAGCGTCTCTGCTTTAGACGACCGCCATCTTGGATGTCGGTTGCCTCCGTTAGGTTTCACATGCCGATATCTCTAGGTTCTGGCAATCTTCTCACCCCTGAAGCATCTCGTGTGACTCTCAATACCTTCCCACGCCGTTAGTTATGCTTCGGTATTCATTTGGTAGGGCATTTAGATGGAGATATCCCTTTCCGTTCGTGGCCGTCCGGCAAAGCTGCTGTCTTACCCAGCCATTCCGCTGTGCGCCCCCTAGCGCCTCCCCGGCCGCAACTGGATGTTACATGCAAATTAGAGGGGCCTCACATTTTCCCTTTCGCCCGCGTCCCCAGAAGTTCTAGGACCGGCCCTGCATGTCCGGGGTCAGGTGTACAAACCTCACGCAGTGCATCAGTTTCCTTATAATGCTTGGTGTGACACAAGGCTAATGAGGCGCCCTGAAACTGGTGTACTACTCTACTCCTGGAACAGGGAGGCCATATTTCACCACAGAGTGCCTGATGAGACACCAGACATAGGCAACGATATGAACGCTTGGATCTCCAAGTGCTTGGAGTCATGACGGAAAAAGGTAGCACCCTCCAGTAGTGTACAAACATTCCCTCTGGGCCAGGATGGGCAGGAATGGCCCTCAAGTGCTCGCTGTAACCGTGTGCAAAGGCAGGGAGGTCTTGCAGGTTTACCAACCCCACTTCAGAACCAAACAAAAATCTATTAGTGCCTGGTGACACTTGACAAATGTAGCGCCCGGAAGCGGAGCCTTGGGTAGCACAGAGCAACTCTCACTCTGGAGCAGCGTTGTGAAGAGAGTTTATTTAAACAGTACCTTGAACCAGCATGGTACATAAGTAATTCCTAGTGCCTGGCTTTTCTACAGATGCTGGAATTGCATTATGACGAAAGGCTCTTTGTAAATGTGGAATGCTAGAGACTCCCTGTCCAATGTATGTTCTATTGTTGTAAATAATCTAAGGCGTTATTAATAATGCACCCTGAGAAGCTGGAGCGAGAATGCCACTCCCCGCCACAGAGAGGGACCGCTGTTTGCCCTTCCAACCCTACCCTGCCTTTGCACAAGGCCTGGTTCTGTGCACACAGGGGGTCTGGAGAGAGCCTCCTTTACTGTTTTAATAAATACTTAGGGGCAGATTTACAAGCCCCTTACAAGCCCATTGCACTGCCAGTACGTCCCTTTTTATGACGCACTAGCAGCGCATTACACTGCCTCATATTTACAAGTCCTTGTAAATATGGCCCCTTTACATGCAGCACTTTGCGTGAAAGGGGCATTCCATGGGTGTTGCTGTGGGTGTTCTCACGCAACACCCATGGAACCAGACACATTTCCTGATTTACGAGGAATCGTAAACTTGGAAATGCGTCAGTATGCTACGCCACACTAGGGGTGGCTTAGCGAGGCACAACAAGGAGAAATCTTTTCATTTCTCCTCGTTTTTTTCCTCTTTCAATGTGTGCTGCATTCTACAGCAAGCTTTGAAAGATAAAAATGCCTGTAGTGATTGTTTTCGTGCAGGAAGGTGCCCTTTCCTGCACAAAAACAATCTCCCCATGACACAGGCATCCTTGCACCATGGCAGCTGTTGGTGCGCCAGCACAGGGGAGGGCACAGGAATGCAACATATCACTGTAAATATGTTGCATTCCTGTGCTCGAAGTGCTGCAGCGTGGTGCAACCAAAGGGCTTACGGTGCTGCGCTGCAGCACTTTCTTGCAAATCTGTCCCACAACCTTTTCAAAGTGATATTTGTCTTACAGCACAACAACTCCGATTTATTTTGAATAAAGTGCAAATGATCCTTTGATCGTTGGGTATTCGAGCTCCTCCCCTCCCTGTGCACAAATCTAGTTGATGCCTAGAATATACTTTATGAGCTGATGCAAGTGTGAAAGGGGTGGATGGGTGGTGATAGGTGGATGGAGGGGGTGGAGTGAGAGACACATTACCAGCTGCGGAGAGAATAAGAATCTTACTTTTGTTCTTCATTAAAGAACAATATTGCAGCACCTGGAAGCCCTATTTCCAATGAGTAGGGCTTGAAAGGGAGCACAAAATATACAAAAGTCAACATTGATTTATTACCCGTGGTAAAAGGCCACACTTTTCAAATTGTACGACTGATAAACTACCAGTGAGTGAACTGTGAACCAAAAATTAGAAGCAGCTGGCTGCACCTTGACTTTAACTGAATTTGTGCTGGAGGGTTCTTTCACGGGGTATATCTAAGCTGGCAGTTTGTTGTATTTTAATTCTGCTTACTACCCCTGACGAGCATCAACACGCTTTTTCAGCGAGTAGCATGCTACTCCGGTACCCTAAAAGTATTAATGGTGAATTAGAATATTGAAATATGAAATTAATTTGAGCAGTGGATATCTTAGTCTGTTATTTGGATTGAGAAGGATAGTGGAGGGCTAGAAGAGGGAAAAGGTTCGCATTTATATAGCGCGTGCTAAGCCTGATGAGGTGTTGAAGCGCTTTTAGGCGAGTAGCACACTACTTGGAACTAAAAAAGGATTAGTGCTGAATTTGTATAGGGGAGTTTGACATTAATTTGAGCAGTGTACCTGCTAGTCTGTTATTTGGATTTGAAAGGATAGTGGAGGGAGAGAAGAGGGATGTGTGTAGAAAGTGTCTTTTTTTTTAGTTCATAGCAGCTGGAGGGGGTTTGGATGAGTAAAGGGGAGGTGGAGGGGGAACAATCAGAGGGAAGGGTTTAGAAAGGCGTGTTTGGGGGATCAGAATAATAAGAAGTATGAGATGATGCAAGGAGGGGTAGGGAAGGGAAGAATCTAGAAAGGGTTATTTTGAGGATTATAGTAGTGGTATAGGTTTGGGACGAATGAGAGAGTGGAGGTATAGGGTATATTGATAGTGGTATAGGGTGAGAATTGGAGTAGTGCACTAGATAGAGTAGTAGAATGAGGTTTGATATTAGTCACAGAGTTGAGGTAGAGGATATATTGAGAGTGGTATAGGGTGAAAAATAGGGTAGGGAATTTGAGAGAGTAGTAGAATGAGGTTTGAGATGAGTCAGAGTGGAGGTAGAGGATATGTAGCGAGAGATATAGGGTGAGATATAGGGTAGTGCATTGGATGTGCTGAATTAGAAGCAAAGTGATAAATATAAAGATACATAAATACACAGAAGGTATATATATATGCATAAGAAAGGTAATATATGTAGATTAAAGTTGCATTTAATAAACTCAGACTTTCAAGTGTTGTATGTTAAATTAATGTATTTGTTTTTATTTTGTAATTTAATAGTAAAGAAATTGTAGATAAATAGTTATAAGATTGACTTATTTCTGCAGTCACTTATATACATGTTAAACATTAAATAATGTAACTATGAGTAACATACATTTTTAGGCAGAACTAACAGATATCTATATCTTTAAAACATAATTATTATACATGTTTATACAAAGCAATACACATGTATTGGTACACATCTTCAGTCCAAATACTTGCTTATATACAGAGGGATATACTGTATATTTACGTTTGAGTATGGTGGTTATGCACGAAGAGCCAATTCCTGAGTAGTCTTCTGAAGGTAAGGGGATTATCTGTGGATCTTATGTTCAGGGGTAAAGAGTTTCATAGTTTGGCTGCTTGAACAGAGAAGGATGTCCTACCCATTTTTATTTTGTATGGTGGGATTTTGAGGCGAGGTGCCAACCTAGAGCGGAGGTTCCTTTGTTGAATGTATTTTGTGAGTTTCTTTCTGATGAAGAGCTGTCCTGGTACGTGATACAAAGCAGCTTGAATGTGGATCTTATGGCAACCCAGGGCACAAGTCGGGGGTACACGCAGGTGGATGGCGGCTACCCACTATTTTCATATGGTGGACGCCGTCCAACCTGTCAGGCAGTTGGGCCTCACTGAAAAATGTGCTGAACTTGTCCCAGTGCAATTTTCAAACACTGGGACACATTCAGCAGTGTCTGCACGTTGTCTGCTTTCGATCCGCAACAACGTGCAGGTGGTGACAGGCCTTTCTAATTCCCGACTCCTGCTGGGCCCATAAGAAAGGCCAATATGAGGGGTCATCAGGCCTCATTTTGTTCAAGTCTCGCTCACAGTTAGGACCTCACACCTAGATTCATATGCAATTGAGGGAAACAAAGGCTCCCAACTTGTTAGCACTTCACACATACTTAAGAGAAGCTGTTTTTTTCACTTTATCCAGTCCCTGTTCAAACATATACATGCAGTGTAAGAATGTCAGATGTGTTGGTCTGTCCCAGTATTTACACACAATAAATTGCATTTATATAGCGCTTACTAACCCTGAGGAGGTATTTAAATAATTTAAGTACCACTATTTTTTTGTGTATGGCGCTACTCCTCCCAGTGCAGGGTGTCAGAGCGCTTTACATCACACCTACATATTACATATACAGTAATCATATACGTTTGTAAATTATTGTACAGGGTGTGTTACATAAAACAGTGGGGAGGTTTACAAGGTGTAGAAGTCACATATCATCTTCCAAAGCGTACTGGGCTATATTAGAAGGATTACAATGCAACTACAAGTAACATAAGGGTCTCTGTGTTCAAAGCAGTACCCACTTGCCCATCTATATAAAATAAAATCTGCCATTTCCATGTTATCTGATGTGCTTTGCAGGAGATACATTAACCCTCTATGCTACTTTGAGACAACACTGAGGCTAGACAAAACACAGATCTTTGCAGCAAGTGCATTAACCTCTGCAGTTATCTTACAATTATTATGCACTCGGATTTACTGGTAACACACACAGATCTCTGCTGAAGGTGCCTTAACCCCATAAGATATTTTACAATACAGTCTTTGCAACCAATTCAGCAGAACAGATTTACTGTGAGTTTTCTTCTTGTTGTCACTTGCTCTGTGGTAGAACTTAAAAAATAAACAAATGTATAGTTGAGGCCCAGATTTTGCGTCTGGGTTAATTCACTTTTCTGGCACAGCCCTGAAACAAAATCTTTTTTGGGGTTTACATTACTACACAAATCCCGTGTGTGTTGCTTTGTAAAAAAAAGCGAACACAAGGCAGCACATTGCCTGCCTTGCATTACCTTATGTCAGGTAGGCAATACATGGGTGGTGCTAGGGCATTCCTGCGCATCCATCTACGTATTTTGCCACAACCCCGTATTTACAAAGACATGTAAATATTGGTTTACACTAAACTGGTGAGTCTACCTGAGGCTGTCGTAAGAAGGAGAAATAGATTAATTTCTCCTTGTTATTTCCTATTTGCAGTATGCTGCATTCTGCAGCACACATACAAAGAGGAAATAGCCTCAGATAGTTTTTGCGTCGCTTGGGGAAAAACAAAAATATGCAAGGCAGTCCATTGCGTTAGCATGCGTCAGGTAGGTTTTACATGGGTGGTGCATTGGCGTACCTGTAGATCCACCCATATATTTGTGTGCAAATAATATACTCAGTCTTCTCAAGGCAGGCACACTAGCTTACCTTGGATCAGTTCTCGAGTTCCACTTTACCTGTGAAAGAATTGAGGCTATTCCCTATTTATGTGAGGTGGCATTTCAGCTAGGCCCCGCTAGTGAGTTCAAGTTTTAGAAGTTTCATGATGGCTTTGGGAAAGTCAAAGTGCCTCTGCGCTGTAGCGTGTCAGTCAGAGCAAGCCCAGGATTGGCAGTACAGTATTCAGTCCTACCCGCTTTCGCTGAAATGGATGATCAGAGTGCCCTGTCTCGAGTCTTCAGCCTGGTCGTGAGCAGAAGACTGGATACTGCGGGAGAGGCAACAGGCGTTTACACACTCCTCCGCCTAAGTGGTAAGCCTCCCTGAATCTGGCTGCAGGTCTTGGGTCCTCCTGGATTGTTGGGTAGTTGAGTTGTTGCTCTTCCTCTGCAGGTAATGGCTCGCTTCTTCTTCAAAGCTGCACTCCAGCGCAACATCCCTCTTACTCCACCACAGCTCCCGTAGTCATGGGCAGCACCCATGTTTTCTTCATTCACTTAGTGCAATTCAGCCACTAAATAGACATCTCTTTATTTCTGCCATTTCACATCAGAGGTCAATGTTTGTCTTTAATTCTTGGTGCATGAGGTTAGAGTGTGGCTGGCAGGTAGAAACCACATGAAAGCCAAGTGTCACATGCATTATATATGTGGCTTGGATTCTTAATACTATATTCCAAAAAGGAGACACTGAGAAGTGATACAGGATTAGCTCACCTTTCCAAACACCTAACCATAGAAAAACAACAGGAGCAAACATCTACCGTGCATAACCTATCTCTCCATACTAGCCCAAGGGGATCACCCTATGGTATTAAAAGGGCTCTCACACACTGAAATTCCAAATGGCATGCTTCATCATAAAGTCCTTGTGTATCTGGGTGGGCTCAACCTCGGTAGCCAAGGAGGCCCTTTGGTTATTTGGTGTTCTGAGTTAATTCTATTTTCAAAGGGCACCCTAGCAGAGGTAAAAATAGGTGGGGAGACACTAAGAAAACGTGTATCCTCTGTAACCCTGGGTCAACATGTTTCAGCCATCAAACCAATGCCTCACTGGGCTAGTTGGCTTTCATCAGGACCTCACATGGATCCCGTTAACATCCTATTTGCATTCAATTGTGAAACTTCCATTCTCTATACTCATACATGGCAATCATACTGTCCCAATTGGTCGCTATGTTCGCATTTCTTTAGTATCGTCCTATTTAGAGCATCATGAGGGTAAGGAGGCAGGTGGACCTTGTAGTCAAACTTTCATCACAGGTCTCTTCCGGCTGTGAACCTATTTGGATCCTCCTTTCCCGGCATCTTAGTTTCTTATTATACATGGTGCAACATTACAGACTAATAAATCAAACACAACAGAGAGATTTGCCCAGGATCACAGAATTTGGTCAAGCTGGGAAGCCAGGATTGATACCAGGTTTACTCCTTTCACATCGGTCATTTCAACCATAGATGGACATTTCTTTATTTCTCCTGTTTCTCCTATTATACATTGAAGGTTAATGCTTAGGGCTAGATGCATCAAGGGTTTTTGTATTCGCAAACGGTGCGAATCGCAAATTTCGGCCGTTTGCGAATGCAAATCCTGTTTTTGGGATGCATGAAGCATTTTGCCATTTTCGCAATTTAAGAAATCGCAATTTCATTGCAATTTCTTAAATTGCAATTGCCTTTAAGAAATCGCAGTTTTGCGATTTCTTAAATGCAATGCATGATTACTTTGGAATTGCGAATTCGCAATTTGGAAGGGGTAAATTAGCATGAAGTTGAACTTCATGCTAATTTACCGAAAACTTTCAAACATGCACTAGTTGCATATTTGAAAGTTTTCATTTACACACACACATGTCCTTGGGTCATGTGTGTGTGTAAATTGCAATTACAGTTCAATTTCAGGGGTGCAGGGAGGGGTTCTTTGAACCCTCCTGCACCCTTGAAATTGCATTCACATTTTGTGAATCGCAATTTGAAATTCGCAAAATGTGAATGCCTTCCCATTCATTCCTATGGGCCTTTTGGCCCATAGGAATCAATGGGATTTGCGAAATCGCAATTAGGAATTCGCATAATATTTGCGATTCGGTAAAAATTGCGATTTTTACCAAATCGCAAATATTATGCAAATAAAATCATGCATACCATTTTGCGATTCCTTATTTGCGATTCCCTAAAAATCGCAAATAAGGAATCGCAAAACCTTACAATGATGCATCTAGCCCTTAGTCTTTAATTCTTGGCAAATTAGGTTGAAGCGTGGGTGGCAAGCAAATGCTGCAACTGTGCACTTTTTATTTCAAATAGAGACTGCCTTGCATAATCTTGCTTGCTCCTCCTGGACACAGATATTTCAATTTTGTTCAGAAGTATCTAAATCTGTCACACCACAACAAAAAATGATTTCCAAGCATTTGAAATTGTGCGCTTTATTTACTAGTTCCAACCACTAAATGTTTAAGAGCTGTTTTCCTCAAAAGGAGAACGAGCTGCTTTTTTGTAGCTCTGGATATTCTAAAGCACTGGACATAGCTGTGTTAAATTTTGCCACGTTGTTAACCTGCCGAGGTATAGGCGATTTTGTTTTTTGCACTTCTCACACCTACCTATTTCAGCGTTGTTGCAACGTTTGCAATGTACTGTATTAAAACACAATAACACAAGTTAGCTTTGTTGTTATGAAACTGTTAGGTTTGGGAGACTGATGTAATTCCGTTTGTAATACTTTATTCGATATAAATATCATAAAAGTACATACATTTTGACAGAGGAAGGAGAATTAAAAAAGAGGAAAATTGATAGACATTTCATATGGTAAAAGACAGTAAAAAGCAGTAAAAATACATATGTACAATTTAAAACAGGTTTTTTAGCAGTCTATCATACAGTATCAGTAGTAAACATACAGGGATTCTGCTCCTGAAGGCTCTATACATTATTGCAGTTTAGCAGCTTAGAACGGGTGAGCCAGGCACTTGATAGGTACTTAGCAACTCCACATACAACAACCAAAGATGTTGTGTCAGTTGAAAGGATGCAGAGGGCTACCCTAAAGTATCTGACCCCTAACTCCCTGCATACTGGTTTCAGCCATCGTGCTCTTGCCTTCCTGTATGCTTTGCATCCAAACAAAAAATGCGGTAGGGATTCGATCTGACATGGGCAGCTTGGACAGGTGCCGTGTGGGGATCGCCTTCCTTTCAGGCCCTCCACAAATTTGTTAAGTGGAAGTGTCCCATACCTCATTTCTAAGAAGATAGCTCTATCTTTTGGCTTTTGAATAAAGTGTAAAAAAGGTTCAAACCTCCCAATGGGCTTATGCTCTAAAAATTGAGAGGGTAGCGCTCCCCATTTTGTGCTCCTAAGTTCCTCAGTCTGGATCCACTCCCAGTAAATTTTCTTGATAATTTGCTTTGGGGGAGGGGACTGCGTGGTCCATGCTTCAGCCAACCCCAGCTTTATGACCATCTGCCTCAGTTTGTTTTGTAATTTGGGGTGTTGCTCGCTGTTCTTACAGCCCCCCACTTGGCTAGTTTTTCTATGCATACTAGTAATATTTCCTTCGGAGGGCCAATATTTTCTTGAAAGTGCTATTTGGGACTGGAACTGCATGAGCCTTTTTCTTGTGAGTTACCTTTGCACCATTTCCTTTTCATCCTTAGATACTGTGCTGGTTACACTTATTTTGATGTGGAGCTGATACTTCTTACTTTGAAATTTATGGTCCATTCTTTGTGTGTTCATTCTGGGGGTACTGATTCCAGTTTGAGTTGTCAGGTTGCACACATAAATATGAGGTTAGTGTAGATATAGCTATGCCAACTATAAGAGCATGAGAGAAGTATCCTGTTAAATATGGAGGGGACGTTTTGTATGGGGGGCAGTGTGTAATTTGTAAAAACATAAATAGAAAGCCCTAATCTTTTTCTTAGGGTTCCATTGCTGAATACTACGGTTGCCATAAACCTTTTCTTTCACTATCCTAACATTGCTTGTTCTTGCAGGGTTTTTTCCATCCCCTTTTCTGCATTAATCATTGTTTTCTTATCTCTCTCCTTCTTTCCCTTTCTGTCTTTGTCTCTCACGTTGGCTCATGGTCTGCTCGCTAAAGAGGACCCCCAATCTCCTAAAATTAGAGCATGCCGGTAAGGCTGAATAAGAATACTTTGCATTGGAGAGTGGTCTCACCTCTCGAGAGCACAGACAGCTAAAGAAATTACATCTACATTGAAATGTGCTGCATATGGGATATTATTCCTGGTTCAGTAGGCTGGTGGTAGAGTTAGTTTGTTCAATCCTTGGATAAAGGAAGCTTGACACTGACAAAAAGCAACATTGTTTTAAGTTTAACTTGCAAAAGTGTGACTCGTCTGCCTAAATCAGGAGGGTTTGCATGTATACTCTAAATGCACTCAAGTGTACTTATGATAAACCTGCTAAACATATATGTGAGGGCATAACATCTGATATCACTTCTTGCAATGCAATTTCCTGAAAAGTCGTGGCTTGTGATGCCACTTCCTATGATGTCAATTCCTGTGATGCCATGTGTGATATCACTGCATAACTAGGTTAGTCCTCCCCCCCAACTTTTTTAGGACTTGTGCCCTGTGGCAACCGGCTTTCAAGGAAGGGCAGATATGGGCTTGCACCTTTATATGTTAATGTAGTATGGCAGCAGAGTTCTGAATCCGCTGTAGTCTTTTCATAGTTGTTAATGGCGATCTGTGATACAGGCTATTGGCATAATCAAGTTTAGACAAAACAAAAGAGATTTTAGTCTAGACCTTGTGTGGAAAATCCAGTTGGGGAAACATGTGTTGCAGAGGTTTATATTTACAAAGCTTGATCTTGCTAGTTTGTCTACTTTGGCATTTATTGATAGCTTGGAGTCCATGGTCTATCTGAGGTTTTTTACTTCCTTTGATATTTTTGGCAGTGTTCCCAGATCATCAAGCCATGCGGCGAGTGGGTCATAATTTTTCCAATCACCACACATAACTATTTCCGTTTTGGAAGCATTCACTTTGAGATGGCTCCACGTCATCCATTGATCCACAGCTCAGAGACATCAGAACATTTGAGAGTTTCCAATGTCTTTGGGGCATTGCAGTTGAAGGAGTATTTGTGTGTCATCTGCATAGTTATAGCACATGATTTGAGATAGATTGATCAGTGCTGGTAATGGCTTCATGTAGATGTTGAAAAGCAAGTGTGAGATGATAGAGCCTTGAGGGACCCCTGCATTTGTGAAGTACAAATTGGAAGAGAAAGGAGGGGGTTGAATGACATTAGCTCTGTTGTGGAGGTCGGGTGTGATCAAGTCTAGAGCAGTCGTAGAGTCTTTTTATCAGAGTGTCATGGTCAACCTGTCAAAGACGGCTGAGAGGTCCAAGTGAAGTAGTGCAGCAACCCCGCTGCGGTCAACTTTGTTCTTAAGTTCATCCCGGATGGCAGTGAGGGCAGATTCTGTGCCTCTTCCTGGATGGAATCCCTTTTGGAAGTCTGAAAGAATGCCATTATCTTCAATGAATTGTGACATCTGGGCAAATGCTGCTCTTTTGATCAGATTGCCCAGGAAAGGTCCATTTGTAATCGGTCTGTAGTTGTTCAGCAGGTCCAGGTTTGTTTTCTTTAGCCATAAGCATAGGTATGATTTTTTTTAGTTCTTCTGGAAATATTCGGGAAGTTAAGGAATTGTTAATGATTCTTCTTACCGGTGTGGCAGCAGAGGTTGTTAGAAGAATGTTCTTGAAGTTTTGTGGTGGACTGGCATCAGCAGGGCTGCTGGCAGGCCTGCTTGCATTTGACCAGGTCCATAAATTAATTGTGTGAAAGTTGTTTGAAGGAATGGAGAGGCTTGGTTATAGTATTCTTGTATTCTTTTTTGGAATAGGGTAGGTGCTGGTGCTTTTTCTTTGTTTTAAATATGAGGCCAACATGTCTGCTTTGGCCATGCAATGATTTGCCAGTTTGTCTGTGAAATCTTGAGTAACAGGATGAGTTCATTCTAAGCAATTTGGTTGATGAAATTCTGTGAGAATATGATGGAAGTCTTTATTTTCACATTTAGCACTTTGAATTCTGTCTGAATAGTACCTTTTCTTAACTGTTTTGATTGCTGACTTGTATAATCTGTTAACTTTCTGTAGGCGACGTTTATCTTGCTTGGTCTTTGCTGTTAACTAGGCATGTTGCAGCTTTCTAATTTGTTGTTTTATCTTTTTTTCTCTGTATTTCTCCAAGGTCCCATTTTTCTTTTGTTAGGTTGTGTTGTTTTTAGTGGTAGTAGGATATCAAAAGCTTCCTGTAGCCACTTGTAGTGTAGTTCCTAGTTTCCCACTAGGCCCTGCGCATTGGAATAACATAAACAGTAGTATCGACGTGGAACTGCTTATATTCCAGGCCTCCACTGACTATGCTAAACTTAATTGGGCTGTGTTACCAACTAGCTCAGAGGTCACTGGAAACTTTCTTCTCTGCATAGGAAGTGATCAGCTTCCTTGGCACAGACAAGAAGGGATTCAGTTTTCCAACAACCGTGCAACATGACAACTTTGCTCCTCAGATCAAGAGTCGATCTCTAGGGTCGTGTGAAACAATAGACACAGATTTCACTCAGTCAGTCTAGTGCAGTTTACTTTCACAGTATGTAGAGAATAGAGAGACGGGCGTGTATCAATAAAGGTTAACATTTATTGAACAGTCTTTCTTCTCGTACAAGAGAAATGTATTGCCACAATTGCAATAACTGTTATTATAAAAAGTACGTACAGTAAGATAAGTATTGCGAAATAGAACTGTAAAAGCATTGATATGGTTTCTTAGCCATACAATGGTTTAAAAGTAATAAAACATATATACAGTCATATATACATTAGGCTAACATACTCAACTGGTGCTTCTAACTAAGCCTACCCCAGTGTGCCTGACCTAAGCCTAACACGTGAGAAGGGGAGTAAGTAAGTAGCTTAAGTTAAGTTGGTTTTGCCAAGGTTTGTTTCAAGAATTCTCGTCTAAGGGTTTAGTCAACACCATACCTCTGAATAGAATGATGGAGGATTGGTATCTCCTTCAGGGGTCTCTCTCGATATCCCAGTCACCCGCGAGGGTAAACCGGAAGCGCCGGGACTGGATTTCTCTGCACGAGAAATGCAGCTCGCTTCTCTCAGCGCGTCGAGGAAGGAGGGGTGACAGCGTCCGCGGGCAGCTGGGCTGGATGTCTTCGCAGAGGACGGCTGCACGGCTCCTCAAGCGTACTGAACCACAGTTCGCGCTGTAGCGGCGATAATGGTAATCAGTAGCTTCACCACCACAGGATAGCAGGCTGCAGCGACAGAGTGCTAGTTGTTACCAACACGGGGTCATGCAGGCAGCTGGCATCAGCAACAGGTTCGCTCCATTGCTTAAGGCAACGTTGGTAATATTTATACCTGACAGGTGCCGGGTTTGACGCAAGTTTGCTGGACATAAGACGTCAATTAAAGATGTCACTAGGAAGTGACAGTTATCAGTTGCTCATTAGAGTTCCATTACTAATCAAAACATAGCAAGCGGGGATTTCCAGGTTTGCTAAGTTTTTATCTTGTTGAAGAACTCGGAGTGTTATCTAGGAATATCAGATAGTGACTGCTGCTCTGTCATTGCACTAATTGGTTGCAAAGGAAGTAGCAGAGAGTCATGCTGGAATGTGGCTCTGTTCGTGTGAGGCCAGAGATGACTTTTCAGAAAATCGCACTTGAACGGTTATGCCAATATAGGGAATAAATGGATTTATAGCCGAATAGGGGCATAAGGTCACAGTATCGATCAGGAACCTAGATAAGCACGCAACACCCACTCCACGTATACATGTCCATCAAAATGTACTAAAACTAAGCAATTAGATGCATGTGTAACATTGCCCACCCCAAAATACATAAATGCATTCGAAATAGGCGTACTTGTAATACATGGAATTTAGGTACTGTACGTTTTTAAAGCATATTAATCATTCAAAAAATTATTGCATATGAAGTCAATGAGCGATTATGCAAAAGGAATTACACATGAAGTATCTCTGACAGAAGAAAGGCGAGATAAATCATCACATAAAAAATGCATTGTAATAACATGTGTGCTAGAGGCTGGTGTTATGTTGTTATGTCTCTAGATGTGTTTAGAAATAGAAGTGCGAAGCTTCTGTTCTCTAAGAATAGTTTTTACGTTAAGCAAAAAATTGTTCGTGCCAAAAAGGGTCAATATTAGAAAAAATTGTCCAATTCAAAGAAAATTAGATTTCCAAAGCTCCTGGCAGTTTTTTGTTGATCAAAACTGAAGGCCGAATTCAGAGTTCATGGGAACGCTGTGTGTCGGAAAGCTTCTCAAAAGTTATTGTTTCTCTATGGGTGAGAACATCGTATCAGACAGGCTCGCAAAGAATTGGTCTACAAAATCAGGTGATAGTTCAACCAAATTAGATAGCGCTGAAACTTGGCAGGTGTGAGAATGATTGCTGTCATCGAAGGCAGGACCAGCAATGCTCACAGAACGTTGTACCTGGATGATGTTGCTTTTGTCACTCGCTCCACTGTTACCACTTGGCTGTAGTACAGGAGTCTCCACGAATGCCGTCATCAGGATTGGTAGCCGCTGGGGACAACACAATGCGTGAGCCGTTATTGGACTGAGCAAAGTATCGACGTCCATTGGTACTGCTGATGGAAGTGAAAGACAGATGTCCAACACGCATTCATCGCCGCAAAGCATACACCGTAGCACAGGTAAAATGCAATTTTGCCATATCGGTCTGAATGAAAGGAACCAGGTCATGTTTAGATCTCTCAGCCTGGCCAATCCGAGGACGTTAGTTATCCTGTCCCTGTAGCGCATTGCTAGGATTGTCTCTTCCATTCCCATGGGAGCTATGTCTGAGCCGAGGCTTGCCATAACGTAGCAGGATGGTCAAAAATAGAATCCCTGCGATGAGTCCCAAAAATAGTGGAATACCACCAAAGATGGAGTGCACAAAATTAGGAAAGATTCCCAAAATTGCCTGGAAGGGTGTTAGCAGTCCCGTAAAGACTGTCTTAAATATGCCTGGGATGCTTGTTGCACTAGACATGTTGGCTAAACATTTCTACGAAATGCACGGGGCAATTTGTTGATAAAAGGTCATGGACCTCAGTAGCCGTCCTTGCAACTAAAAGATCATACGTCTCTTTAGATGACGTTATAGGCACTGTTGTCTGTAAAAGTACAGATTTCATTTTGCTTAATGTATCAATTCGTATAGAATAGAGATTCAGACGAGGCCAGAGGGGAGTCACTATGTCTGGAGGCCCGCTCGGGAACAATGCTTGCATACAACATTTGACCATGGACGTTACTTGTACTAGATAACTTAGTCCGGGCGCGAGGCCACAGCACCTGTGATCCGTTCTAAGAATGTAACTCCCGTTTGAAAGTTGCATAAAGAAGGGCTCTATCTGAGTTGCAGGTGTGACTAGCTGGTGGCATGAGAGGTTGTTTGAATTTCCATCACATGCTCCGTGTAAATTAATACCCTGACACAAAAGTATACCGCTTAGTGAGTGTTTACAGTTGTCACCACTAAGAAATACATTTTTGTCACTGTCACTATAGCAAGAATGAGTGTATGGTAATTTCCATTCGGATTTAATATATCCCTTACCCAATTGTTCATACTGGCCAGCAGGTATGTACTCAAGGCATTTATGAAATCGGAAAGTTGTTATCGGAATTGTGATAATTCCGTGTATTATCCATTCAATGACAAGGCTCTCTGACATTGTCAATGGTAATCTCTCGAGTTTCTCGATGCTCAAGATTGGATAGTCTGCTCCTTTCTGTGCCAAACTGATCTGTTTATCAGTAAGGTTAAAAATGGAAAATAATGACGTTGTGTTGATTAAACGCCATGGCACATAGCCTGAACGAAGATTTTGCAGCGTCCAGCCTAGTTCTATAATAGAGCGTAATTGAGACTGGCCATGTTGGAACATTAGCAAATCTCTGTCTATCACATCAAAGGCAGAGGATACAATATTGTCCAAAGAATATATTCTGGAAGACAGAGTCATTAACCCATTGTCTACTACAGAAAGTGATTTCTCCAAATTAATACGATCAATTTCTCGTATTTTTTCAGCAGTTTCAATTTGCTTTACTTTCCAAGCCTCGTTGTAAGCAGCATAGATACTGGTCGCTATGAAACGCTTTTGACGCTGTTTGCGTGGTCCAAGAATGAAATCGCGCAAATCAGCACCATCTTTTAATAAAGACAAGTGTTGCTTAATTTCAGCCAGTGTGGATGTAGTTAGCCATTCTAGGCAGAGTTTCCCTACACTGTATGTTGTTATAATTCCTGGATGTTGTCTCTGGGAATATCTAGAGTCTAATCTGGTCATTTTTAACCCCTGTGTTTTATTCAGGAACCTATCTTGACAGTTATTTGTGTCTGTAGGCCAGATTAACCACTTTTTCCAATCAGGATGTGTTCTGTTGAAATGTAAAATGTTTGACACGTCTAACTCAATATCAGCTGTTGTATTTTCAGGTATTGGCTTTGGTATAGACGGTGTTTTCATTTCTTTGTTCTTGGCTAGGCCAAGACAAGATGTTTGGTGTACAGTGTCATTTAAAAATAACATTTGTTCAGGTATCATGCAGGTTCTAAACAGTGCTTCTATGCCTTGCACCTGCCAATCTTTTGTACCCCAAATTGTTTTCGTTTCAATATTATTTTTCCAATAATCAAAACCAAATGTCATCATTTTGTCATAAAATGCTTCTGAATATATCAATTTAGAATTTGTCAGCATCGTTTTCATTCCTGTTTTATCTAACAGTTTGTAATAAAACGTTTCTGCATCACTGGTGTTAAACCCTGAAAAATATTTGAATTTCTCAAAAAATGCTTTAGAACTGCTTTTAGGTGGTGTAGAACAATGTTCCCATTGATTATACATAAAAACATTTCTAGGCTGTGCAGATTTATGCAAGTAATGATCCCCATAGTGGGTGTAACAGAATAACTGCTCATAACTAGATGAACCTTGTAAATAATCATGATCTGTGAATCTAGCTGACATTACTAAATCAGACATCATGTCATTAATACTGTTAAAGTCCCAATCATCAGAGAATGTACTTGGTGTCACAAAGTCACTTAAGGAAACCTTTAGTTGATGAGGATACTTCAGGATTTCGACCGGACCATAGATCTCATAGTCTGTTTTCTCCCATACTACCCCACCAGGTATTGGAATTGCTGTGACATTTACTGTTGACAGTTCTCTTTTCTTCACGTGGGATGATCTGTGTGGTTTCAGGACTAGGTTGATGTTCTGACTTGCTGTGTCCATTCAATTGTAATGAACTTTCCTAAAATTAAAACTAATATTAGGCACAGTAGGAGTATGAATACCCCTGAGATGATCCAATGCTCAATCAACGGTGAATCCAGATATAGTTCTTTGATTTGTTGAAGGAGTCCTGTTGTATTTTCTTTAGAATACTTTTTTGTTTCTGGCATCACTTCGGGGTCATTTAAATCTTCAGAGAAGTTGTCGAAGTTGATGAAATAACCAGAGGCAGTTCTGTCAATTGTTGGGATTGTTCTTTCAATCTGTCTCTCGGTAGCACTTTCTGATGCCACATCATTGTAGACTGGTGTTGTTTCTTGACGAACTGTTTCAATCTGTGTTTCAAGAGGCACGAGTTCCATGGCATTATTGCATAGTCCTTCATTGTGCACTGCAGGCTGATCGAATGTGATTAGTCTTTCAGTTTGAACCTCTTGGATTGCTGCAAGTTTGGGTATTCTGTTGTTTCTTGGGAGTCCACTGGGCCTACTGTTGATTATAGGCCACATGCTTGTGGTTTTACCAGATCGATAGACACGACTCTGTTCTCCTTTTTACCAGCAAGGGGCGGTAGCACAACTGATCTTGTTCCGGTGACTGCTAAGACAGGTACTGCTTTTCTGTAAGAAGGCCCAAATTCCTTCTTAACCGCGATCTTTTCTCTGACTAGATCCCCAACCTTTGGAATCCAGACAGGCCTTGCTGGGGCTGTTGCTGGTGGTGCCTCGTCAGTGGTACTTGGCTGTTGCTTTAACTTTATGTTGCTTAATGATTTTCTTGTTTCATTCAGTTCCTGTAAAACAGCCAAACGGTCTTTTACTTCAAACTGCTTTGTTTCTTCTTGTACCACTGACATCTGACTATCGAGGTCCTGAACGTTCATTCTAATTCCGAACAATAGTTTGTATGGGCTGAAACCTTTTAGAGAATTTCTTGGCATGTTGTTAAGACTAGTCTGGACACTTATTAAATGTTTGACCCACCCAGCGCCTGAACCTAATACCTTCGCTGTTATAGATTGCTTTATGTCACGGTTTTTTCTTTCTATCACACTATTCCCTTCGGGATGCGACGGACAAGAATACCGCAACCCAATTCCCATGCTGGCCATGGCCTCCTTATAGGCTCGAGAGCTGAAAGCAGGACCCTGGTCAGAATGGAACGTGGTAATTGCGTATGTGCCGATAAAGACTCGCAAATCTTTTATAACCGTTCTAGCGTCAGCCGAGCGCTGGGGACCTCATTTTTTTAAGTGCTTTTCGCCTTAACTGTTAATAGGACGCAGGGTGGGGTGTAGGCAGCGTTACGCTCTTTCTGACTGGTAGCCGGTAGCAAGGTTCGCTACTGCGATCCCTATTACAGTTTTCACAGTTGTTTGCATATATTTGGTGTTCTATACTCATTCCCGGCCACCAGAATACTGATTGTAATTCAGTTAGTGATTCCTTGATCTCTCTGTGCCTTAGACCCAAACCCATGTGTGCGTCTGCTATTAAAAATATTCTCCTGTTCATGTTTGGAATTACTCTATCCCCCACTCCAGGGATTCGAGCAAAAGGAACGGAGTTTGCATCGATTATGTATGCATAATTGAGTGGATAGTTTACGGGTAGTGCTGCACAGTCGCCTTTTACGGTCGTTTTTACTGCTAGCATGGTTTCCCCGTCTATGTACTTATCTGTACGCTTTTTTGTGGCTACGGAAGCCGGGTTAGTTGCTTCCGCGGTGGCTGTTTTAGCCAATGAATTCCCTGCAACGTGAACGCCATCACGTTGAAGACTCTGTGCGTGAATCACGTGAGTCTTTTGTAGTTCTTTACTTAAAAGAGCTACCTCGTTCCAGAGCAATTTATGCTTTATTGTCGCACCTGTGTCATCTTTGTAGTCGTTTTCAATCCAACTCTGCAGTTTGTTATTGTAAGAATTGACGCAAAAATGAGAATCGCACACTATAAGTGTGGGGAATTCGCGTTCTGCATTTTCGAGCGCCATCTTTAAAGATCTGATTTCAGTTCTTTGAACCGAACAGTACTTTACTGATTCAGTTTTTGTTACTTTCGGTCTGAATTTACCGCACAGCCAACGACCTTTAATGATCGCACATGCTGCATTGTAGGATTTGCTCTCTACATTAAAATGCTGTACAAAGCTATCTGTATAGATTATACAGGCGTATTGTGGGAGAGGCAGGATTTCGATTGGCAGAGGATATTCTTCTTCATATTCTAAATCATTCAGTTCTTCAAATTGCGGGGCGAAATAGTATTTCACGTCTTCCGCTCCTAGAGAATCTATGCACTGTATCCATTTTGGGTCCAGTGACACTGTAGGCCGGTTTACTGGGCTGAATAGCGCCTCGAAGGCGGATTCCGCTGTAAGGATATTAATCCGTTTGCCGTGTGCTAGTTCTCGTTCATTTGCTAATGCGATTTGCACTGCGTTCACAGTTCTTTCTGTGTGACTGAATGTTTTTTCTGCTTGTGTGTACAAGTGAGATTTAATTGAAATTGGTACCTTTTCTCCCTCATTAGAGGTTAGGTACGTGAATCCGCATCTTCCTGGGATGACTCGGATTACAAGATCGATCGTGTTGTCACGCGTATCTAATTTTGTTTTTGCTAACATGTCTGTTTGCAGTGATCTCAAAATTTCTGTGTGTTTTTGAGTCCAATTGATTTGTTTTAAATCAGGTTTTATTAGTTCGTAGAGAGGTTTAACCCTCTCTGCGTAATTTAGGATGTAAGTTCTTCCGAAATTCAGAAAACCTAGTATTGATTGTAAATTCTTCAGCGTTTTTGGAGCTTGGAGTACAGCGCACTTCTCTAACATACCCTAGCTGAGAATAGTCCTGGGCTGTTCTTGAACCCCTGTGGGAGTCGACAGAATTTTTTCTGTGACCCAAATGCGGAGAAAGCGGTCAAGTATCTGCTTTCTGGTGCAATGTTTTGACAAAAGAAACCATTAGAAATGTCTAATGTCGTTTTGTATTTTTTCCTAACTATGTTATTCATTAGGGCTGCACTATGCGAGTTTTGTACTGCAAAAGTTTTGCAACATGTATTAAGATGTCTGTAGTCCAAAACTAGACGATATGAATTGTCTGGCTTGGAGACAGGAAACAAAGGATTGTTCATTTGAGAGGTGCATGTTTCAATCACCCCCTGGTACTCAAGTTGATCTAAGATCTCCCTGACTTGTTTTTTAGCTTCTTGCTTTATGGGATACTGCCGTTGGGCAGTTGGTTCATTTTTTAGTTGGATTTTGTGAGGCGGTGAATCCTCATCCCATCCTACATGATTTTTATACAATGCAGGTGCCTGGGCTACTGCCCATTTCCTTGCATATGTGTATTTTTTGTGAATCGGTATGTGATTCGAGAAGGCAGGCATAATCACTTCTTCGCCACGAGGGCACTCCCTGACAAACTCTGGGGGCCAATCTTTTTCAGCTAACAGAATATCATAGCCTTTTGAGAGCTTATCCCAAAATAGACCCTTAATTTTCCTAGTCTTATCACCCTCCATACGCAATGTTATTTCGTATATTTTATGGGGCTCGCTAAGTCTGGCGTCGGCAGTTTCAACCTGAATGTATTCATTCGTGTCCACTGTCTCCAGATGACTCATCAAGATCTTGCGCGCTATACTGATCTCTGCTGCACTGTCCAACATTGTCAATGCCCACTCTCCGTTTTTCAACTGTGTCCTCAGTATTCTCGGCATGGTTGATTACTCTAATACTGGCTACCTTCTTTTTAGGAAATTGAGATTTCTTATTTTGAGCAGGTTCCTTGTCTTTGGACTTGGTGTGCTCTCCTGGGTCTGACCGTCCTCTTCTTTCCGAATTCTGTGGAAAAGATCGAGAGGGACGTGTATCAATACTTTGATATCTATCAGGTTTTTTTATATTATCCCTATTTCTAAGGTTATATCTTTTCTCAGAGGGCTCCCGTTGGGGAGACTGGCGTTCTCGAGTCGGAGTTCTTTCCCTCCGTCGAGGAGACCTTCCTCTGGACTGGAAAACTTTTTCCTTGGGATTGGATTGTTTATTTCCATCCCAGCTCTTTTTAGGAGTGTTTGAATTATTTTTAATAAATAATTTTTCAGGATTTTCGAGCAGTTGGGGCTTAACTGGTTTCCCACCAAAGCTGTCTCTACCTAATTCTTCATAGCACTTTTCTATGATTTTTGCAAGCTCAACAGGATCTTTTATATCTGTTTCCCTCAACTTCTGGCGAATCGCCACAGATGCTGCTTCTCCCTTTACGTTGGCTAATAATATAGCCGTGACCTGCTTGAAGTCTTTCAGTAATTTCATACCTAGATTTAAAGCGGGCTCTGGACCGAATTCATTTTGAATCTGTTTTAGCACGTCTGGTATTACCGCCATGGACGGAACACCGTGTGTTTTTGTGTAAATGGAAGCAAAGACTGTACCCCAAGTGTCGCAGTCCTCCACGTGTGGTGCGATTCCCATAGGAAGGCAGATGGTCAAGATTCTGTGTTTCTCAATAGGGGTAGTATCAGGAAATACTGCCTCTATTTGAGTGATTTTCTGGGCTAACCAGAAAGGAATTTGTTCCCGTTTTACGGGTGTTTTACCAAGACATGACTGTATGTTCTGTGGTGTAATTTTATTTGTATTCCCCTGATGAGGGGTCAGCTGTGGTGTATTAACAGCTGGCTGGACTGTTGCAGTCCGTATTACATATTGGACTAATTGCCTATGTATTTTTATTAATGTGTTTAGCTGTGCTAACAGCTCTTCTCTAGACATTCTTACAATGTCAGGATGTGGTGTGTAGCTGGCTAGAACCGGCCACGTGGCTCCTGGTCTACCTAGTGGACCGAGCCTGGTTATGTGATCATTGTGTTTTAGGGCGCCATTAAACCAGAGCAGGTGCTCTTGAAATTTAAGTGGAATTTCAACCTCCTCGAAAGGGGCGTACTCATCCGGAGGTTCCTCTATTTTGTAATAGTGAAACTCTTGTGTTATAGCGTTTACCGCTGGAAAGTTTATCCATGAATAGAATACCTCTGTCTGCCGATACTCGTGAGCCTCTATCACGAAAATTACTGTACCACCTTGAGGTGGCAGTCCGTTTTCTATAAGTTTTAAAGTTATAGATCTTCTTAACTGGACCGGGATGATAATAGCATCCGGGTCTGTGTATTCGGGACCTTGCTGAGTCGCATCTGCTGCGGCCCCAGGGGCTCCGTTTTCTCCTGGCATTGTAAAAAATGCGAGGTTTGCAGAGTAGGTCTCCAAGGAGACAAAGATTAGATGCACAATATTTTGGAACACTGTATCCTTCAACGTTGAATAAACCAGAGCTTTACATAGGAATCTCTTCCTACTAAGGTCGGGCGGATTTTAACCTTTCACCCACTCCAGACGTCTATTGGAGTATTTACGGGAGAAAGGGGTGTGAAATATGCACGACTGAGTTACTCTACAAGTCTTGCGTTAGTTTATTGCCTTACCAAACGTTTGGGCGCCATGTAGTGTAGTTCCTAGTTTCCCACTAGGCCCTGCGCATTGGAATAACATAAACAGTAGTATCGACGTGGAACTGCTTATATTCCAGGCCTCCACTGACTATGCTAAACTTAATTGGGCTGTGTTACCAACTAGCTCAGAGGTCACTGGAAACTTTCTTCTCTGCATAGGAAGTGATCAGCTTCCTTGGCACAGACAAGAAGGGATTCAGTTTTCCAACAACCGTGCAACATGACAACTTTGCTCCTCAGATCAAGAGTCGATCTCTAGGGTCGTGTGAAACAATAGACACAGATTTCACTCAGTCAGTCTAGTGCAGTTTACTTTCACAGTATGTAGAGAATAGAGAGACGGGCGTGTATCAATAAAGGTTAACATTTATTGAACAGTCTTTCTTCTCGTACAAGAGAAATGTATTGCCACAATTGCAATAACTGTTATTATAAAAAGTACGTACAGTAAGATAAGTATTGCGAAATAGAACTGTAAAAGCATTGATATGGTTTCTTAGCCATACAATGGTTTAAAAGTAATAAAACATATATACAGTCATATATACATTAGGCTAACATACTCAACTGGTGCTTCTAACTAAGCCTACCCCAGTGTGCCTGACCTAAGCCTAACACGTGAGAAGGGGGAGTAAGTAAGTAGCTTAAGTTAAGTTGGTTTTGCCAAGGTTTGTTTCAAGAATTCTCGTCTAAGGGTTTAGTCAACACCATACCTCTGAATAGAATGATGGAGGATTGGTATCTCCTTCAGGGGTCACTCTCGATATCCCAGTCACCCGCGAGGGTAAACCGGAAGCGCCGGGACTGGATTTCTCTGCACGAGAAATGCAGCTCGCTTCTCTCAGCGCGTCGAGGAAGGAGGGGTGACAGCGTCCGCGGGCAGCTGGGCTGGATGTCTTCGCAGAGGACGGCTGCACGGCTCCTCAAGCGTACTGAGCCACAGTTCGCGCTGTAGCGGCGATAATGGTAATCAGTAGCTTCACCACCACAGGATAGCAGGCTGCAGCGACAGAGTGCTAGTTGTTACCAACACGGGGTCATGCAGGCAGCTGGCATCAGCAACAGGTTCGCTCCATTGCTTAAGGCAACGTTGGTAATATTTATACCTGACAGGTGCCGGGTTTGACTCAAGTTTGCTGGACATAAGACGTCAATTAAAGATGTCACTAGGAAGTGACAGTTATCAGTTGCTCATTAGAGTTCCATTACTAATCAAAACATAGCAAGCGGGGATTTCCAGGTTTGCTAAGTTTTTATCTTGTTGAAGAACTCGGAGTGTTATCTAGGAATATCAGATAGTGACTGCTGCTCTGTCATTGCACTAATTGGTTGCAAAGGAAGTAGCAGAGAGTCATGCTGGAATGTGGCTCTGTTCGTGTGAGGCCAGAGATGACTTTTCAGAAAATCGCACTTGAACGGTTATGCCAATATAGGGAATAAATGGATTTATAGCCGAATAGGGGCATAAGGTCACAGTATCGATCAGGAACCTAGATAAGCACGCAACACACTCATATAGCTTTTGAACTGAATTTATTGTGTTTAGATCTGTACTGGATGTTAGCTGTGTTTCTAAATGTTCAACATTGAGTTTGTTCCACGGTCGATAAGTGGATGCCAGTAAGGTGGTTTTAGGTGTATTGCTTTGTGTTTTATATTGGAAAGCAAACACATGTCGGTCTGACCATGTGAGTGAAGTTATTGTTTGAAAGGTAACTAGTTCTGTATTTGCTTAAATACATCTAGGATGCTGCAGCATTGTGTTTGGGTTTGTGGACGATCTGATGCAGGTTCAGTACTTCTAGGCCAGTGATTGTTTTCGTATGGGGCATATTGTGTTTGTCAAACCAAATATTGAGGTCACCAGGATGCATAGATTGGACTGTAGTGTTATCAGGGAATGTTGCATTGCTATGTGGAGGTCTGTAAAGGAGCAGGAAGTTATAGGAGGAAGATGGTGTAGGATTGCATCTGGTGAAGAGGGATTCACAACCTCGTATGAAGACGTTGTCAGCTTTAGTGATGTGTTCAGTCAAACATTACACAACAGCTAGGCCACCTCCTCTTTTGCCTATACAATTTTACGTGATCGTTTGATAGCCTAGAGGCATGGCTTCATGCACGACTGGAGCCATATCATCTCCTAACCATGATTCAGTTATGAAGAGTATGTGAGGTTCTGTGTCAGTGAGAAGGTCATAGATGTGATGTTTGTTTTTAAGAAAGCGATCGAGCATTTATTAGCAGACAGTTTAGAGAATGTTCTGTGGTAATAGTGTGACTTTGTTTTGTAGACGTGAAGGAAGTGATCCGATTAGGGCCACCCGGGTCACTTGCCCCCACCTCTCAGCCTTCCACACAAATGAAGAGTCGGTCAGACAGCAGAGAATATAAACCAAAGTTATTTTATTAGTATTTGCTCAAGCGGAGTCGGGTCTGACCAGCCTCCTTAGATAGCTGCCGAGGGACTGACTCCCGTCCACACGGTAACACAAAATACACATTTCCAACACCTCTAAATCCCCACCCAGACTGGAATTTTCCAGCCTGGGCACTAACAAACAAAAGGACTACAGAAAGGCCAGCTACTATCTTGAGAACGGGTACATGCTATCTTAGTTTCAAGGTTACTCTGCCCATGCTTGTATCTCTAGAGTGGGAGCAGGGCTTACTCAGGAGGAAAAGTATGCAGAGACAGAACGATCTATTCATACAAAATGCTGGCTGAATACAAAATGGTGCAGCAAATGCTAACTTAACTCGCATAATGGTAGAAGGAGTCGGCTAGAGGCATTCTCAGTCCAACAGATGATTGAGAAGTATTTTATTGGCTTGTAGTAGGTGTTTCCTTAGCGCTGTATTAGCTGTTTGAGTAAAGCAATCGTGTAGCTGTTCTGTATTGTGTTGTTCTTCCATCAGGCTAAGAAGGCATTTTGATGGGTCTGCATGTGTAGATGGTGGAGACAGTGGTTGAGAGTGAGATGGTGAGCTGTGTCCTTTCGTAGTGTAACCTTGTGCAGTAGACATGGAGAAGCAAACTTGTGAGGAGTAGCATATTGCTTATTTTGTTTGCGTCTGTTTTGGGCAGAGGGTGTATGAGTTAGGGGTGGTAGTGCAGCATGTGGGTCATGTAGTAAGATTCTAAATTGTCCAATCTATGAGAGGCGGTTAAAAGAGAGTCGCTCTGTAGCTGTATATGTGTTAGGGGGTGACTGACATAATAACGATTACACTAATATAGAATTACACAAATATCGAGGATAACATATCGAATACAAAAATATTGAATTCCTATCTACAAACAGGTAATACAAAAATATAGAATCAAAAATATTGTTTAAAAATATATAGTTAGTCAAAATATCGAATTTTTGTAAATGTCTTCAAAATAATTTAAAATTAATGAAATATTACAAATAATTAACTAAAATATACTTAAATAACCTTAAAATTATAAAATAATTAATTTAAGTTAAAACAAAAAACATACAATTTTATTTTTCAAAACATATATATATATATATATATATATATATATATATATATATATATATATATATTAAAATAATATTAATAACAAATATACAATATTTTTACCGTAGGATTGCGGCAGGGTAAGATTTACTATTACCACTCCAGTGAGTACAACAGTAGGGAAAGTGCTGCATAGCGTAGGGGTAAAAACTGACTATTCCCACTCCAGTGAGTGCAACAGTAGGGAAAACGTTGGATAGCGTAGGGGTAAAAATTACTATTCCCACTCCAGTGAGTGCAACAGTAGGGAAAACGTTGGATAGCATAGGAGTAAAAATTACTATTCCCACTCCAGAGAGTGCAACAGTAGGGAAAGCGTTGGATAGTGTAGGGGTAGAAAATTACAAACCCCACTCCAGAGAGTGCAACAGTAGGGAAAGCGTTGGATAGCGTAGGGGTAAAAATTACTATTACCACTCTAGAGAGTGCAACAGTAGGGAAAGCGTTGGATAGCGTAGGGGTAAAAATTACTATTCCCACTCCAGTGAGTGCAACAGTAGGGAAAGCGTAGGATAGCGTAGGGGTAAAAATTACTATTCCCACTCCAGTGAGTGCAACAGTAGGGAAAGTGTTGAATAGCGTAGGGGTAAAAATTACTATTCCCACTCCAGAGAGTGAAACAGTAGGGAAAGCGTTGGATAGTGTAGGGGTAAAAATTACTATTCCCACTCCAGAGAGTGCAACAGTAGGGAAAGCGTTGGATAGCATAGGGGTAAAAATTACTATTCCCACTCCAGAGAGTGCAACAGTAGGGAAAGCATTGGATAGCGTAGGGGTAAAAATTACTATTCCCACTCCAGTGAGTGCAACAGTAGGGAAAGTGTTGGATAGCGTAGGGGTAAAAATTACTATTCCCATTCCAGAGTGTGCAACAGTAGGCAACGCCTTGGATAGCATAGGGGTAAAAATTACTATTCCCACTCCAGTGAGTGCAACAGTAGGGAAAACGTTGGATAGCGTAGGGGTAAAAATTACTATTCCCACTCCAGAGAGTGCAACAGTAGGGAAAGCGTTGGATAGCGTAGGGGTAAAAATTACTATTCCCACTCCAGTGAGTGCAACAGAAGGGAAAGCGTTGGATAGCGTAGGGGTAAAAATTACTATTCCCACTCCACAGAGTGCAACAGTAGGGAAGGCGTTGGATAGCGTAGGGGTAGAAATTACTATTCCCACTCCAGTGAGTGCAACAGTAGGGAAATTAAATACTTCATATATTATATAAAAAATATTAATACCAATAAAACATTAATTAAAAGTAATTACCAATTTAATATAATATAATAATTAATCAATCAAAAATACAAATAAAAATTAATTATTAAAATTCATTACCTATTAAAACAAATTAATTACCAATTAACAATTAATTAATTAGCAATTAAAATAATTAACAATTAATTCAAAATAAATACCAATAAATAAATTAAAATATTTAATTAATGACAATTAAATTACTTCCCACCCTATTCCCTTATAAACCCACAACCCGCTACGGGAAATAAATTTATAAAATTAACATAATTATCAATTAATCAAGTAATAAAAATGTACTACCAATTAAAATGTAATTAATTACCAATTAAAAATTAATTAACAATTAATTCAAGATAAATACCAATAAATAAATTAAAATATTTAATTATTCATAATTAAATTACTTCTCACCCTATAAACCCACAACCCGCTACGGAAAATACATTAATACAATTAACATAATTATCAATTAAGTAAAATTAATTGGCAATTAAAATTTAATTAATTACCAAATCAAAATTACTTAACAATAATTCTAATTAAATACCAATAAATACATTTAAATATTTAAATAAATATAAATAAATTACTTCCCACCCTATCCCCCTATAAACTCACAACCCGCTACAGAATCTAGGGCCAGATGTAGGTATCCAAATACCGGTCGGTAAGGGCCTAAAATACAGATTTTCGGCCGTTGCCACCCGGTATTTGGATACAGAGATGTAGGGGATGTCAAAATACAGATTCAGTAATTTTACGGAATCGGTAATTTTACCGAATCGGTAAATTTACCAAATCGGTAAATACCGAATCCTACCGATTCGGTATTTTTTACCGAATTAATACTTACATTGGATTTACCGATTCATAAATACCGAATCGGTAAAATTCTGTATTTATGAATCGGTAAATCCAAATTACCTACATCTAGCCCTAAATTACACAAAAATTAAATAACATAACATTCATTACTTCAAATAAATTATAAAATACATATACACTTTTCACACATATACTAACATACAAAACACTTTAAAAAATTCGATAATAATAAAAATTCAATATATTTAATACATATATTTTATACTTCGATATTTTGACTTTCTATATTCGTGAAATTCGATATTAAATCACTTACCTTAAATTCGATTTTTTTGTTGACTATATTCTGTCCATTCGATATTTTGTCCATTCGATAATTTGAAGTTGATATTTATGTAAGTCGATAATTTTAACTCAATATTTTATGTAGTTACCGTGTTAGGTGTGGGGGAAGAGAGAAAGCTTGGCATTGTAGTTTATTCATGGTGTGTATCATTTGTGTGGAATTTTAGAGGGGGACTGGGTGAATATTTGTAGTTTGTGATGGAAAGTATTATGAGGTGTTGTGCATGACAGATTTTTTTGTGCTGGTGTGTGTTTGTTATATTTTTATTTTGAGGAGTAGTGAGAGGGGGTGCTGATGTGTTTGTTTTCTGAGAAGGATTTGTATGTAAAGTATTCTTCGTGAGTGGAAGCTGTAAGGTAAAGGGAGTGTTGATGTGTTTGTGACAAGAGTGTATGTTATTGTTAAAAGCCGGCGTTCCTGCGCGCACCATTGTTGTCAAATGCGTGACCCGGACAACCCCCCGCTCCCGCGTTAGAACAAAAAAGGAGATCGTCTGAGACAGCCCTGCTCTCACCTCCTTAGTAGCGTGACATGAGCAGCCAGGCTTATCTCCAAGGCACAAGTGTTCAGTATGTGCAACCACGCCCACAGCAATCCCAATGATGTCACCACAAATGGACTCTACACAAGTTTTTACAAAACGAGTATACTTTATATAAAAAGATATACGAAATGACCACACGATACAACTCCCACATATATACACTGGGTAATATTGTTTCCGGTGGGTTGGGCGGTTATAATCCCCAACCACTGCATCTAACCAACAGTTACGCTGACTTTTAACCGTTCTGAACAGGTTAGGTATGTCGTATCACTAGATTCTCACACGTTGCAAAATGCAAGGAATACTGCACTACTTAACGATGGGTTCCTGTACACAGTGAAACAATGCAATGCACAGCGTCAAGATCATGTACTGAGTCAACACAAGATAAATCAACTTAGTTCACTGGAATAGAGCAATGCGTCACGCTGCAATTACGTACAGTGCAATAGAAAAACAATGCAATGCGTATCACCACCAGCATGTCCTATGCAAGGAAGGAATAAGGTAATGCGTCACAGTGCAATTCAGTACAGTGCAGTAAACAACCAATGCAGTGCGCTACACTTTGATCCTGTATCCTGCAAGAGAAACATAATATAGTGCCTAACGCACTAACCCCTGAGTTCGTTAAGCACCTCTAGTTTCAGACGTTGTCCAATAGTTCGATAGTTTGTTAGCAGGGGACATTCCTTTAATAGACTTTGTGCAGTGTGGAACCCTGGACTTAGAAGCTGTGTGCTGGTCTTTCTTTGCTTCTTTCCTGTCTGAACCTTGCCGCACCCGCTTTGCGGGTGCCGCTGCGACGATTAGAACAGCGGGAGGAGTATTCTGCCGTGGTTGGAGGTGCTGGGGACTTCTGAGGCTTTCCGGACTTCGCATCAGGGCTGCGAGCATTGTCGCAGGGACTCCATCTCCCAGGAGTCCCTGTCCGACCAATAGGCAACACCTGGCCCGCTTTCCCTGCTTGCTCCGCCCACAAGACGTAACCCGCCCTATTTAGTGGTTTGAGGTACGGGGGTGCGCGGGGGTGCGCCGGGCTAAGCCCGGGCAAAGGACGGGCCCTCTGTGGCCCTCAGAGGCCAGAGGAGGCTGGGCTGGGCCACCTCCCTTTTCATCGCCTCCAGGACAGATTGGACCTGCATTGAACTTGACACGGTAAATTCGCTGGGGGAGCCTCCTAAACTAGTCCCAAGTCTTACCTGTGACACTGTCTGCCTTTATTTTTGTACCATCCTACTGATCATTTTCTTCACATATGCCAATGTCAACTCGCTCAGGAGGGAACGGGGCAAAGGGAGGGGGTTGTGTGAGTGGAACCATGGATCAATTCATCACTCATGCTTTCTCAGTTTTGGAGAAAGAGATTGCCCTAACAGAGCAACGCCTTTCACTAGAATCAATACAAGGCAAACGCTCGTCGCTGGGCCATCTTTCTAGAGCTTTATCGCCAGCTATGATCCAGGTGCATGCTTGGCTCTGATAGCACCCAACCGGGGAATTTAGCATCAATTGAGGGGAGTCCAGAGATTATTGCATGCTCACCTACTGCATTAGGCAGTGGGCCCCGCCTAGATACACAGTCAACACCACAGAGGGCTAACTCGCAGATAACACTCGCATCAGCCCTAGACCTATCATCGTCTTCGGCTGTATCTGAGCACTCTGAACACTCCTGCACGGAAGGGTCAAGTCTAGCTACTAACAAAAGGAAGAGGGCCTCTAGTGGCTCTATGGCGGGAGGCCCGCCAACCTCTAGAAAAACTAAAACCAAAAAAACGAAACCAAGAGGGCAGAGAGATAGGCAGGGGGGGATAGTAGACCTAAATTCTCCGCATTCGGATCCTGGAGTTGCCGCTAAAGGCCGTCCACTGCTAGTAGCGGCGGCACCACCAGCTATCTGTCCTACACTGCCTACTTTTATCACTGGAGGGGACACCCAACAACCTCCCTTCCTGTTACACCTAGAACAGATCCTGTCCTCATTCACACTGCCAATTTTGCAGAGGGTTAAGGTGCTGACGGAGAGGCTTGACCGGTTTGAGCAGGCCACCTTGGAAAATTTCTTCTCCCTCAAAACCCTGCTCAAGCTGCAGTCAAAAAACCAACAGAGCAATGATGTCCACCCCCAGAATTACCCAGTTCAGCCCATACCCTCCCAGAAACCGGTAGGAATAATTGCCACTCCAGCCCCTAGAGTACCGTCTAAAGTAACCATCAAGGCTACGGAAACAAAAATAGGAAACCCTGGTGGAAAAACTAAACCCAAGCCTTCTAGTTCTCAAAACAAGGCAAAAGAACCGCCTAGGGCCCCCCCCCCCCCTCCCATCCTAGGGGTGAAGCTAATATTGTGGACACAGCCACAGGGGTTCCTGGGGGTGATGGGCCAGTAATAGAACCCAAGTCTGGGGCAGTACCACCCAATGCCCGGGTGGCGCCATATGCAAATTTACCCCCGGGCTGCCAACCTTATGTAGTGGTTTTGACCGGAGTTCCAATGCTTGAGACTGGGAAATCTGAATCCTATCACGATCTGAAGAATAAAACTATGTACTGGTTGAATGGAAATAGACCCCTCCCAGCCTACTTAGATGGTCAGATTATGAATGTGAGGAGGGTAGATTGGATTGGGAATAGGGTTAAGGACATTCCAGGCGACTGCATTCTTGTTAATTTAAGGGACCCTCGAGTATCTGGGTATATCTGCAATCAGCAGATTAACCATAGTTGTAGTGGGATCGGACCTTTTGACCTGGGTCATTTCTATGTGCAATTCAATGAACATAGAAATCACCAACATCCTTTTAGGCTTGGGAGCACCAGAGAGTTAGCTCATGCAAATCATTTTGCATATCGAGCGTGTACCCAGAATCAATTCTTGGAGCCTTATGGAGCTCGTAATGGCTACTGACAGGTATACACCTGTCCATTAGCCATCCCAGCCGTGGTAACTGGAGGGGTTCTGTCTCGAGGACATAGGGTATCACAGTTACAACAGGGCACCCCAGCATCTATTTTTAATACCACTTGCAAAACCAATGATCCCTGTATTCCTGGGCCTATTCCAGTTTCCCCAATCCCATCTAGCTACTCCTTTTATGGTGAGGGAGACAACCTTGCAAGAGGGCTGAGCATCCCCACAGAATCCATTGTTAGCCTTGAATATTTGGAAGACAACCCTGGAGAGAGCCCCTCCCTACAAGTGCAGGTACTAATGATTGAGGTTGTAGCTCCCTCACTTGAAGGAGAAACTAGCTCGCAACCCAAGTCAGTGGACATCGCCCTTTCCCCAAAGTACCCTCGCGCCTCTGAGGGCATAGTTGCATCCGGCCGCCCGATTAAGGTATTGTCCTGGAATATTGCGGGCATCGCAAAGAAACTTGGTCTGCCGGACTGGAACTCTATAGTCGATGCCCATTCTATTTGCATTTTCCAGGAAACCTGCAGTTTAGTCCCTCACTATAAAGTGGGTTATACCACCTACCATCTGCCGGTTATACCCTCAAAAACAGGGAGAGGTCGCCCATCTGGTGGACTCCTAGTTTGGGTGAGCATTTCATTAGGATGTACTTTTAAGCAAATATATTGCAGTTCACCAGATATTCTTAGGGTCACAGTATATGGAGGTCGGGGAGAGAAAGACCTTGAAGTATTCAATGTGTACGCTCGTGGCACCCAGGGCAGCATCCCGTCTCCCATTGTTGCCCTACTAGAAGGCCAACTTAGGAGTTGCAACCAGGACGCTTTTATCCTGGTTGCTGGGGATTTTAACTGTACTTTTGAGCCCCTGGCAGCCAATGACATCCTCGGCATAGCTGAGGACGATGCTAGGAGCGGTATACCTGCTCTCCAAATTGACCCGATCCGGAGGTGGACGCAGCGGGCGATCCAGATGAATTTGCTTGCCGCGGAATTAGGTTTACGAGCAGCAAACGGTAGAACCATCTCTGATCCGACTGGGGCTTGCACTTACAATAGGATAAACCATGCCACGAGGATCGATTACATCCTCCTCGACCTAAAATTATGGTGTTACCTGGTGGATATGGAGGTACGCTCAACAACAGATAGCGACCATAACCCCCTCTCATTGAGCTTACACCCCATTTGGATGGGAGCCAAAAAACACGCAATGGTGCCACTCATGCTCACAAAGGAAGTCGCCCCATCCAACTGTGGTAGGCGCCTACAATGGTGTAAAATTATTTTAGACCCAGGGAAAATGGAGAATATTGAGGATATCCTGTCTGCAGCGCAGGTTAAAATGCAGGCAATAGACTTAGTCCAATGCGGCCCGTCTGAGGCAACAGACATATTCAATTAAACTATCAAAGCACTAGGTAATCTAGTCCTAGCCGAAACAGAGGCTCAGTGCAGAGGAAACCCTGTAGGCCCACTATTAAGGAGGGGTGGTATACATCCAAGTGTCGGCATGCAAAAACATTATTGATAAAAGCTGTGAAAAGCAGGTCCCAAAGATCCATCCAGCTGGCACGCAAGGAATATAAACAGGCTGTTATTGAGGCCAAAAGAAATTGGGAAAATGAGTACTGGAACTCGCTTAAGGAGGCTAGTCTGGGGAGAGATTCAGCCCGCTTCTGGAATCTTATTAGATCAAAGAACAGATCCTCCAGTGAGACCATAGCCTGCAATATAGTGGGTGCAACCTGGTTTGACCACTTCTCCAAATTGTATTCTTGCTCCCAGAATGGACACCCTGCCCTAACCCTCCCAACCTGCTTGCCATCTCTAAGGGACGAGGATGGAACCCATTTTACGGACAGGGAGGTGGAGGACGCAATTCGAGCAATTGTCCCGCAGAAAGCTTCTGGGCCCGATGGCATCCCTGGTGACCTCCTCCGCTCTGATCCCCGTAAATGGGCAAAGATCATTTCTACCCTTCTTAATTCCATCAATAATGGGGGTCCCATCCCCGAGTCCTGGAAGGGGGCAGAGGTCGTCCCTATCTTCAAAAAAGGAGACAGGGGCGACCCCGCGAAGTACCGCCCAATCAGCCTTATTGACACCACGCAGAAGGTGATTGGGAAGGTGATTCTTATGAGAATCTTGTTATGGGCTGAGGAAAACAGGATTCTCTCGGACTACCAGGCGGGCTTTAGATCTGGAACAGGAACGATTGAGCAGGCCTTTAGGCTCTTACTTATCTATTGGAAAACGGTTCTTGTGGGGCAGGGAAGCCTCTACCTGGCATTTATAGACCACAAGACAGCCTTTGACTTGGTGCCTCGTGCCCGACTTTGGGGAGTGCTATCTGAGATGGGAATTCCAGCATATATCGTGTCTTTGCTGGTGCGACTCCACAATGGCAACTTTGCCCAAGTAAGGTGGGGTACACAGGGGCAAAAGACCAGAAGAATCCCGGTGGACAGGGGCGTCCGCCAGGGATGCATCCTTGCCCCCACTCTGTTTTCACTTTATGTGAACGGAGTGGTGGAGTATTTAATGAAGATCCAGTCTGACGCACCATCCCTAGCGGGCGAGCGTATTCCAACTCCAGTTCGCCGACGATACTCTTCTTCTTTCTAAATCCCCAAGTGGGCTCCAGAATCTCCTTAATAGCTTCCAGATCTTTTGCGCATCGAGGGGGCGTGTGATAAACACCAGCAAGACTAAATATCTGGTATTGAACCCGCCGAGAAAGCTGGGCAAGCCCCCTGTCTTAAATTTGGAGCCTCTTGAGAGGGTCATGGAATTCGATTATCTCGGCATCCGACTTTCGGATTCCATGAAGTGGAACCCTCACGTGCAGAAGATGCTATTGGGCCACAAGAGGGTTATGGAGACCTTGTTAAAGGAACAGCGCTCTACATCTATCAGACCTATTGGTCCAGTAATTGACATATACAGGGCCAGGGGGGTAAGCGCGGCCCTTTATGGAGCAGAATTCTGGGGCGATTTTGGAAAAGGGGGTGGTGATGGACAGAGTTTCTGAATGATGCAGAATACTCTTACCCAGTCAAGAGATCAGGGCTTGATCCAACACCGTTTTTTAGCTCACTGCACCATCCCAGCTCAGAACCTAGCTACATGCAAATTAGTCTGTTCCTGTCCCAGTGCATGATGGGAACAGGTCAAACCAAACTACCAAGCCAATTCTTATACTGGGAAGGAAACAAGCTTCCGGGGACCGGTTTCTGGCATTTCAGCCGTCGTCGGCCCGGCTTGCTTGAATCCTGATGGTGCAATGAGCAAGGGACTCACGTCTGAGTATACCCTCCCACACTTAATGTGGACAAAATCGATTTTGGAAAAGGGGGTGGTGATGGACAGAGTTTCTGAATGATGCAGAATACTCTTACCCAGTCAAGAGATCAGGGCTTGATCCATCACAGTTTTTTAGCTCACTGCACCATCCCAGCTCAGAACCTGGCTACATGCAAATTAGTCTGTTCCTGTCCCAGTGCATGATGGGAACAGGGCAAACCAAACTACCAAGCCAATTCTTATACTGGGAAGGAAACAAGCTTCCGGGGACCGGTTTCTGGCATTTCAGCCGTCGTCGGCCCGGCTTGCTTGAATCCTGATGGTGCAATGAGCAAGGGACTCACGTCTGAGTATACCCTCCCACAATTAGTGTGGACAAAATCGATTTTGGAAAAGGTGGTGGTGATGGACAGAGTTTCTGAATGATGCAGAATACTCTTACCCAGTCAAGAGATCAGGGCTTGATCCATCACCGTTTTTTAGCTCACTGCACCATCCCAGCTCAGAACCTGGCTACATGCAAATTAGTCTGTTCCTGTCCCAGTGCATGATGGGAACAGGGCAAACCAAACTACCAAGCCAATTCTTATACTGGGAAGGAAACAAGCTTCCGGGGACCGGTTTCTGGCATTTCAGCCGTCGTCGGCCCTGCTTGCTTGAATCCTGATGTGCAATGAGCAAGGGACTTACATCTGAGTATACCCTCCCACACTTAGTGTGGACAAAATTGATTTTGGAAAAGGTGGTGGTGATGGACAGAGTTTCTGAATGATGCAGAATACTCTTACCCAGTCAAGAGATCAGGGCTTGATCCATCACCGTTTTTTAGCTCACTGCACCATCCCAGCTCAGAACCTGGCTACATGCAAATTACTATGTTCCTGTCCCAGTGCATGATGGGAACAGGGCAAACCAAACTACCAAGCCAATTCTTATACTGGGAAGGAAACAAGCTTCCGGGGACCGGTTTCTGGCATTTCAGCCGTCGTCGGCCCGGCTTGCTTGAATCCTGATGGTGCAATGAGCAAGGGACTCACGTCTGAGTATACCCTCCCACACTTAGTGTGGACAAAATTGATTTTGGAAAAGGGGGTGGTGATGGACAGAGTTTCTGAATGATGCAGAATACTCTTACCCATTCAAGAGATCAGGGCTTGATCCATCACCGTTTTTTAGCTCACTGCACCATCCCAGCTCAGAACCTGGCTACATGCAAATTAGTCTGTTCCTGTCCCAGTGCATGATGGGAACAGGGCAAACCAAACTACCAAGCCAATTCTTATACTGGGAAGGAAACAAGCTTCCGGGGACCGGTTTCTGGCATTTCAGCCGTCGTCGGCCCGGCTTGCTTGAATCCTGATGGTGCAATGAGCAAGGGACTCACATCTGAGTATACCCTTCCACACTTAGTGTGGACAAAATCGATTTTGGAAAAGGTGGTGGTGATGGACAGAGTTTCTAAATGATGCAGAATACTCTTACCCAGTCAAGAGATCAGGGCTTGATCCATCACCTTTTTTTAGCTCACTGCACCATCCCAGTTCAGAACCTGGCTACATGCAAATTAGTCTGTTCCTGTCCCAGTGCATGATGGGAACAGGGCAAACCAAACTACCAAGCCAATTCTTATACTGGGAAGGAAACAAGCTTCCGGGGACCGGTTTCTGGCATTTCAGCCGTCGTCGTCCCGGCTTGCTTGAATCCTGGTGGTGCAATGAGCAAGGGACTCACGTCTGAGTATACCCTCCCACACTTAGTGTGGACAAAATTGATTTTGGAAAAGGGGGTGGTGATGGACAGAGTTTCTGAATGATGCAGAATACTCTTACCCATTCAAGAGATCAGGGCTTGATCCATCACCGTTTTTTAGCTCACTGCACCATCCCAGCTCAGAACCTGGCTACATGCAAATTAGTCTGTTCCTGTCCCAGTGCATGATGGGAACAGAGCAAACCAAACTACCAAGCCAATTCTTATACTGGGAAGGAAATAAGCTTCCGGGGACCGGTTTCTGGCATTTCAGCCGTCGTCGGCCCGGCTTGCTTGAATCCTGATGGTGCAATGAGCAAGGGACTCACGTCTGAGTATACCCTCCCACACTTAGTGTGGACAAAATCGATTTTGAAAAAGGGGGTGGTGATGGACAGAGTTTCTAAATGATGCAGAATACTCTTACCCATTCAAGAGATCAGGGCTTGATCCATCACCGTTTTTTAGCTCACTGCACCATCCCAGCTCAGAACCTGGCTACATGCAAATTAGTCTGTTCCTGTCCCAGTTCATGATGGGAACAGGGCAAATCAAACTACCAAGCCAATTCTTATACTGGGAAGGAAACAAGCTTCCGGGGACCGGTTTCTGGCATTTCAGCCGTCGTCGGCCCGGCTTGCTTGAATCCTGATGGTGCAATGAGCAAGGGACTCACGTCTGAGTATACCCTCCCACACTTAGTGTGGACAAAATTGATTTTGGGAAAGGGGGTGGTGATGGACAGAGTTTCTGAATGATGCAGAATACTCTTACCCAGTCAAGAGATCAGGGCTTGATCCATCACCGTTTTTTAGCTCACTGCACCATCCCAGCTCAGAACCTGGCTACATGCAAATTAGTCTGTTCCTGTCCCAGTGCATGATGGGAACAGAGCAAACCAAACTACCAAGCCAATTCTTATACTGGGAAGGAAACAAGCTTCCGGGGACCGGTTTCTGGCATTTCAGCCGTCGTCGGCCCGGCTTGCTTGAATCCTGATGGTGCAATGAGCAAGGGACTCACATCTGAGTATACCCTTCCACACTTAGTGTGGACAAAATCGATTTTGGAAAAGGTGGTGGTGATGGACAGAGTTTCTAAATGATGCAGAATACTCTTACCCAGTCAAGAGATCAGGGCTTGATCCATCACCGTTTTTTAGCTCACTGCACCATCCCAGCTCAGAACCTGGCTACATGCAAATTAGTCTGTTCCTGTCCCAGTGCATGATGGGAACAGGGCAAACCAAACTACCAAGCCAATTCATATACTGGTAAGGAATCCGGGGACCGGTTTCTGGCATTTCAGCCGTCGTCGACCCGGCTTGCTTGAATCCTGATGGTGCAATGAGCAAGTGACTCACGTCTGAGTATACCCTCCCACACTTAGTGTGGACAAAATCGATTTTGGAAAAGGGGGTGGTGATGGACAGAGTTTCTGAATGATGTAGAATACTCTTACCCAGTCAAGAGATCAGGGCTTGATCCATCACCGTTTTTTAGCTCACTGCACCATCCCAGCTCAGAACCTGGCTACATGCAAATTAGTCTGTTCCTGTCCCAGTGCATGATGGGAACAGGGCAAACCAAACTACCAATCCAATTCTTATACTGGGAAGGAAACAAGCTTCCGGGGACCGGTTTCTGGCATTTCAGCCGTCGTCGGCCCGGCTTGCTTGAATCCTGATGGTGCAATGAGCAAGGGACTCACGTCTGAGTATACCCTCCCACACTTAGTGTGGACAAAATCGATTTTGGAAAAGGGGGTGGTGATGGACAGAGTTTCTGAATGATGCAGAATACTCTTAACCAGTCAAGAGATCAGGGCTTGATCCATCACCGTTTTTTAGCTCACTGCACCATCCCAGCTCGGAACCTGGCTACATGCAAATTAGTCTGTTCCTGTCCCAGTGCATTTTGGGAACAGGGCAAACCAAACTACCAAGCCAATTCTTATACTGGGAAGGAAACAAGCTTCCGGGGACCGGTTTCTGGCATTTCAGCCGTCGTCGGCCCGGCTTGCTTGAATCCTGATGGTGCAATGAGCAAGGGACTCATGTCTGAGTATACCCTCCCACACTTAGGGCTCCATTACGATGTCGGGCGGATCGCCACCACCATGGTGGTGGTGGGGATCCGCCGGACAGAAATGCCCGCCCACCACCCTTTTCCCCCCACCACATTAAAATGGCGGGGGGACCACTGCGGAGGGAAACACCGCCCGCCATTTTTCCGCCCCGGTCGCCTTGCGGCCGGGGTGGAAAAAGAATAATATGCTGGCGGTGTCTAATAGACACCGCCAGACATATCATGATGCGTGGTGTTCAGTGCCTTTCTGCGGCGGCGATGCCGCCACGGAAAGGCATGCGGTCTTCCCTCTGGGGGCCCCCTGCGGACCCCCTGGGTGAAGTACAGGTGGGGGGTGCATGTGGGGGGTACAGGTACCCCCCTTCATTGTCATTTGCAAAGCGGCAGGCACCGCGCGGTGCCTGCCGCTTTGCAAATGACAATGTGAAAGTGCATTTTCAGCATCGTGGCGGGCGGTGCAGAGAGCACCGCCCGCCACAATGCTGAAAATACAGGATGTGCCCGCCACTATGGCGGGCACATCCTAATGGCACCCCCGGGACCCCCGCCCTTATGGCGGGCGATCCCGATTTACGATGGGATGACGGGCGGGCAAAGTCCGCCCGTAATCCTAATGGGCCCCTTAGTGTGGACAAAATCGATTTTGGAAAAGGGGGTGGTGATGGACAGAGTTTCTGAATGATGCAGAATACTCTTACCCAGTCAAGAGATCAGGGCTTGATCCATCACCGTTTTTTAGCTCACTGCACCATCCCAGCTCAGAACCTGGCTACATGCAAATTAGTCTGTTCCTGTCCCAGTGCATGATGGGAACAGGGCAAACCAAACTACCAAGCCAATTCTTATACTGGGAAGGAAACAAGCTTCCGGGGACCGGTTTCTGGCATTTCAGCCGTCGTCGACCCGGCTTGCTTGAATCCTGATGGTGCAATGAGCAAGGGACTCACGTCTGAGTATGCCCTCCCACACTTAGTGTGGACAAAATTGATTTTGGAAAAGGGGGTGGTGATTGACAGAGTTTCTGAATGATGCAGAATACTCTTACCCAGTCAAGAGATCAGGGCTTGATCCATCACCGTTTTTTAGCTCACTGCACCATCCCAGCTCAGAACCTGGCTACATGCAAATTAGTCTGTTCCTGTCCCAGTGCATTTTGGGAACAGGGCAAACCAAACTACCAAGCCAATTCTTATACTGGGAAGGAAACAAGCTTCCGGGGACCGGTTTCTGGCATTTCAGCCGTCGTCGGCCCGGCTTGCTTGAATCCTGATGGTGCAATGAGCAAGGGACTCATGTCTGAGTATACCCTCCCACACTTAGGGCTCCATTACGATGTCGGGCGGATCGCCACCACCATGGTGGTGGCGGGGATCCGCCGGACAGAAATGCCCGCCCACCACCCTTTTCCCCCCACCACATTAAAATGGCGGGGGGACCACTGCGGAGGGAAACACCGCCCGCCATTTTTACGCCCCGGTCGCCTTGCGGCCGGGGTGGAAAAGGAATAATATGCTGGCGGTGTCTAATAGACACCGCCAGACATATCATGATGCGTGGTGTTCAGTGCCTTTCTGCGGCGGCGATGCCGCCACGGAAAGGCATGCGGTCTTCCCTCTGGGGGCCCCCTGCGGACCCCCTGGGTGAAGTACAGGTGGGGGGTGCACGTGGGGGGTACAGGTACCCCCCTTCATTGTCATTTGCAAAGCGGCAGGCACCGCGCGGTGCCTGCCGCTTTGCAAATGACAATGTGAAAGTGCATTTTCAGCATCGTGGCGGGCGGTGCAGAGAGCACCGCCCGCCACAATGCTGAAAATACTGGATATGCCCGCCACTATGGCGGGCACATCCTAATGGCACCCCCGGGACCCCCGCCCTTATGGCGGGCGATCCCGATTTACGATGGGATGACGGGCGGGCAAAGTCCGCCCGTAATCCTAATGGGCCCCTTAGTGTGGACAAAATCGATTTTGGAAAAGGGGGTGGTGATGGACAGAGTTTCTGAATGATGCAGAATACTCTTACCCAGTCAAGAGATCAGGGCTTGATCCATCACCGTTTTTTAGCTCACTGCACCATCCCAGCTCAGAACCTGGCTACATGCAAATTAGTCTGTTCCTGTCCCAGTGCATGATGGGAACAGGGCAAACCAAACTACCAAGCCAATTCTTATACTGGGAAGGAAACAAGCTTCCGGGGACCGGTTTCTGGCATTTCAGCCGTCGTCGACCCGGCTTGCTTGAATCCTGATGGTGCAATGAGCAAGGGACTCACGTCTGAGTATACCCTCCCACACTTAGTGTGGACAAAATTGATTTTGGAAAAGGGGGTGGTGATGGACAGAGTTTCTGAATGATGCAGAATACTCTTACCCAGTCAAGAGATCAGGGCTTGATCCATCACCGTTTTTTAGCTCACTGCACCATCCCAGCTCAGAACCTGGCTACATGCAAATTAGTCTGTTCCTGTCCCAGTGCATGATGGGAACAGGGCAAACCAAACTACCAAGCCAATTCTTATACTGGGAAGGAAACAAGCTTCAGGGGACCGGTTTCTGGCATTTTAGCCGTCGTCGGCCCGGCTTGCTTGAATCCTGATGGTGCAATGAGCAAGGGACTCACGTCTGAGTATACCCTCCCACACTTAGTGTGGACAAAATCGATTTTGGAAAAGGGGGTGGTGATGGACAGAGTTTCTGAATGATGCAGAATACTCTTACCCAGTCAAGAGATCAGGGCTTGATCCATCACCGTTTTTTAGCTCACTGCACCATCCCAGCTCAGAACCTGGCTACATGCAAATTAGTCTGTTCCTGTCCCAGTGCATGATGGGAACAGGGCAAACCAAAACTACCAAGCCAATTCTTATACTGGGAAGGAAACAAGCTTTCGGGGACCGGTTTCTGGCATTTCAGCCGTCGTCGGCCCGGCTTGCTTGAATCCTGATGGTGCAATGAGCAAGGGACTCATGTCTGAGTATACCCTCCCACACTTAGGGCTCCATTACGATGTCGGGCGGATCGCCACCGCCATGGTGGTGGTGGCGATCCGCCCGACAGAAATGCCCGCCCGCCACCCTTTTCCCCCCCGCCACATTACAATGGCGGGGGGACTACTGCGGAGGGAAACACCGCCCGCCACTTTTCCGCCCCGGTCGCCTTGCGGCCGGGGTGGAAAAGGAATAATATGCTGGCGGTGTCTAATAGACACCGCCAGACATATTATGATGCGTGGTGTTCAGTGCCTTTCCGCGGCGGCGATGCCGCCACGGAAAGGCATGCGGTCTTCCCTCTGGGGGCCCCCTGCGGGCCCCCTGTGTGAAGTACAGGTGGGGGGTGCACGTGGGGGGTACCTGTGGTACCCCCCTTCATTGACATTTGCAAAGCGGTAGGCACCGCACGGTGCCTGCCGCTTTGAAAATGACAATGTGAAAGTGCATTTTCAGCATCGTGGCGGGCGGTGCAGAGAGCACCGCCCGCCACAATGCTGAAAATACAGGATGTGCCCGCCACTGTGGCGGGCACATCCTAATGGCACCCCCGGGACCCCCGCCCTTATGGCGGGCGATCCCGATTTACGATGGGATGACAGGCGGGCAAAGTCCGGCCGTCATCCTAATGGGCCCCTTAGTGTGGACAAAATCGATTTTGGAAAAGGGGGTGGTGATGGACAGAGTTTCTGAATGATGCAGAATACTCTTACCCAGTCAAGAGGTCAGGGCTTGATCCATCACCGTTTTTTAGCTCACTGCACCATCCCAGCTCAGAACCTGGCTACATGCAAATTAGTCTGTTCCTGTCCCAGTGCATGATGGGAACAGGGCAAACCAAACTACCAAGCCAATTCTTATACTGGGAAGGAAACAAGCTTCCGGGGACCGGTTTCTGGCATTTCAGCCGTCGTCGGCCTGGCTTGCTTGAATCCTGATGGTGCAATGAGCAAGGGACTCACGTCTGAGTATACCCTCCCACACTTAGTGTGGACAAAATTGATTTTGGAAAAGGGGGTGGTGATGGACAGAGTTTCTGAATGATGCAGAATACTCTTACCCAGTCAAGAGATCAGGGCTTGATCCATCACCGTTTTTTAGCTCACTGCACCATCCCAGCTCAGAACCTGGCTACATGCAAATTAGTCTGTTCCTGTCCCAGTGCATGATGGGAACAGGGCAAACCAAACTACCAAGCCAATTCTTATACTGGGAAGGAAACAAGATTCCGGGGACCGGTTTCTGGCATTTCAGCCGTCGTCGGCCCGGCTTGCTTGAATCCTGATGGTGCAATGAACAAGGGACTCACGTCTGAGTATACCCTCCAACACTTAGTGTGGACAAAATCGATTTTGGAAAAGGGGGTGGTGATGGACAGAGTTTCTGAATGATGCAAATTACTCTTACCCAGTCAAGAGATCAGGGCTTGAGCCATCACCGTTTTTAGCTTACTGCACCATCCCAGCTCAGAACCTGGCTACATGCAAATTAGTCTGTTCCTGTCCCAGTGCATGATGGGAACAGGGCAAACCAAACTACCAAGCCAATTCTTATACTGGGAAGGAAACAAGTTTCCAGGGACCGGTTTCTGGCATTTCAGCCGTCGTCGGCCTGGCTTGCTTGAATCCTGATGGTGCAATGAGCAAGGGACTCACGTCTGAGTATACCCGACCACACTTAGTGTGGACAAAATCGATTTTGGAAAAGGGGTGGTGATGGACAGAGTTTCTGAATGATGCAGAATACTCTTACCCAGTCAAGAGATCAGGGCTTGATCCATCACCGTTTTTTAGCTCACTGCACCATCCCAGCTCAGAACCTGGCTACATGCAAATTAGTCTGTTCCTGTCCCAGTGCATGATGGGAACAGGGCAAACCAAACTACCAAGCCAACTCTTATACTGGGAAGGAAACAAGCTTCCGGGGACCGGTTTCTGGCATTTTAGCCGTCGTCGGCCCGGCTTGCTTGAATCCTGATGATGCAATGAGCAAGGGACTCACGTCTGAGTATACCCTCCCACACTTGGTGTGGACAAAATCAATTTTGGAAAAGGGGGTGGTGATGGACAGAGTTTCTGAATGATGCAGAATACTCTTACCCAGTCAAGAGATCAGGGCTTGATCCATCACCGTTTTTTAGCTCACTGCACCATCCCAGCTCAGAACCTGGCTACATGCAAATTAGTCTGTTCCTGTCCCAGTGCATGATGGGAACAGGGCAAACCAAACTACCAAGCCAATTCTTATACTGGGAAGGAAACAAGCTTCCGGGGACCGGTTTCTGGCATTTCAGCCGTCGTCGGCCCGGCTTGCTTGAATCCTGATGGTGCAATGAGCAAGGGACTCACGTCTGAGTATACCCTCCCACACTTAGTGTGGACAAAATCGATTTTGAAAAAGGGGGTGGTGATGGACAGAGTTTCTAAATGATGCAGAATACTCTTACCCATTCAAGAGATCAGGGCTTGATCCATCACCGTTTTTTAGCTCACTGCACCATCCCAGCTCAGAACCTGGCTACATGCAAATTAGTCTGTTCCTGTCCCAGTGCATGATGGGAACAGGGCAAACCAAACTACCAAGCCAATTCTTATACTGGGAAGGAAACAAGCTTCCGGGGACCGGTTTCTGGCATTTCAGCCGTCGTCGGTCCGGCTTGCTTGAATCCTGATGGTGCAACGAGCAAGGGACTCACGTCTGAGTATACCCTCCCACACTTAGTGTGGACAAAATTGATTTTGGAAAAGGGGGTGGTGATGGACAGAGTTTTTGAATGATGCAGAATACTCTTACCCAGTCAAGAGATCAGGGCTTGATCCATCACCGTTTTTTAGCTCACTGCACCATCCCAGCTCAGAACCTGGCTACATGCAAATTAGTCTGTTCCAGTCCCAGTGCATGATGGGAACAGGGCAAACCAAACTACCAAGCCAATTCTTATACTGGTAAGGAAACGAGCTTCCGGGGACCGGTTTCTGGCATTTCAGCCGTCGTCGACCCGGCTTGCTTGAATCCTGATGGTGCAATGAGCAAGGGACTCACGTCTGAGTATACCCTCCCACACTTAGTGTGGACAAAATCGATTTTGGAAAAGGGGGTGGTGATGGACAGAGTTTCTGAATGATGCAGAATACTCTTACCCAGTCAAGAGATCAGGGCTTGATCCATCACGGTTTTTTAGCTCACTGCACCATCCCAGCTCAGAACCTGGCTACATGCAAATTAGTCTGTTCCTGTCCCAGTGCATGATGGGAACAGGGCAAACCAAACTACCAAGCCAATTCTTATACTAGGAAGGAAACAAGCTTCCGGGGACCGGTTTCTGGCATTTCAGCCGTCGTCGGCCCGGCTTGCTTGAATCCTGATGGTGCAATGAGCAAGGGACTCACGTCTGAGTATACCCTCCCACACTTAGTGTGGACAAAATCGATTTTGGAAAAGGGGGTGGTGATGGACAGAGTTTCTGAATGATGCAGAATACTCTTACCCAGTCAAGAGATCAGGGCTTGATCCATCACCGTTTTTTAGCTCACTGCACCATCCCAGCTCAGAACCTGGCTACATGCAAATTAGTCTGTTCCTGTCCCAGTGCATGATGGGAACAGGGCAAACCAAAACTACCAAGCCAATTCTTATACTGGGAAGGAAACAAGCTTTCGGGGACCGGTTTCTGGCATTTCAGCCGTCGTCGGCCCGGCTTGCTTGAATCCTGATGGTGCAATGAGCAAGGGACTCACGTCTGAGTATACCCTCCCACACTTAGTGTGGACAAAATCAATTTTGGAAAAGGGGGTGGTGATGGACAGAGTTTCTGAATGATGCAGAATACTCTTACCCAGTCAAGAGATCAGGGCTTGATCCATCACCGTTTTTTAGCTCACTGCACCATCCCAGCTCAGAACCTGGCTACATGCAAATTAGTCTGTTCCTGTCCCAGTGCATGATGGGAACAGGGCAAACCAAACTACCAAGCCAATTCTTATACTGGGAAGGAAACAAGCTTCCGGGGACCGGTTTCTGGCATTTCAGCCGTCGTCGGCCCAGCTTGCTTGAATCCTGATGGTGCAATGAGCAAGGGACTCACGTCTGAGTATACCCTCCCACACTTAGTGTGGACAAAATCGATTTTGAAAAAGGGGGTGGTGATGGACAGAGTTTCTAAATGATGCAGAATACTCTTACCCATTCAAGAGATCAGGGCTTGATCCATCACCGTTTTTTAGCTCACTGCACCATCCCAGCTCAGAACCTGGCTACATGCAAATTAGTCTGTTCCTGTCCCAGTGCATGATGGGAACAGGGCAAACCAAACTACCAAGCCAATTCTTATACTGGGAAGGAAACAAGCTTCCGGGGACCGGTTTCTGGCATTTCAGCCGTCGTCGGTCCGGCTTGCTTGAATCCTGATGGTGCAACGAGCAAGGGACTCACGTCTGAGTATACCCTCCCACACTTAGTGTGGACAAAATTGATTTTGGAAAAGGGGGTGGTGATGGACAGAGTTTTTGAATGATGCAGAATACTCTTACCCAGTCAAGAGATCAGGGCTTGATCCATCACCGTTTTTTAGCTCACTGCACCATCCCAGCTCAGAACCTGGCTACATGCAAATTAGTCTGTTCCAGTCCCAGTGCATGATGGGAACAGGGCAAACCAAACTACCAAGCCAATTCTTATACTGGTAAGGAAACGAGCTTCCGGGGACCGGTTTCTGGCATTTCAGCCGTCGTCGACCCGGCTTGCTTGAATCCTGATGGTGCAATGAGCAAGGGACTCACGTCTGAGTATACCCTCCCACACTTAGTGTGGACAAAATCGATTTTGGAAAAGGGGGTGGTGATGGACAGAGTTTCTGAATGATGCAGAATACTCTTACCCAGTCAAGAGATCAGGGCTTGATCCATCACGGTTTTTTAGCTCACTGCACCATCCCAGCTCAGAACCTGGCTACATGCAAATTAGTCTGTTCCTGTCCCAGTGCATGATGGGAACAGGGCAAACCAAACTACCAAGCCAATTCTTATACTAGGAAGGAAACAAGCTTCCGGGGACCGGTTTCTGGCATTTCAGCCGTCGTCGGCCCGGCTTGCTTGAATCCTGATGGTGCAATGAGCAAGGGACTCACGTCTGAGTATACCCTCCCACACTTAGTGTGGACAAAATCGATTTTGAAAAAGGGGGTGGTGATGGACAGAGTTTCTGAATGATGCAGAATACTCTTACCCAGTCAAGAGATCAGGGCTTGATCCATCACCGTTTTTTAGCTCACTGCACCATCCCAGCTCAGAACCTGGCAACATGCAAATTAGTCTGTTCCTGTTCCAGTGCATGATGGGAACAGGGCAAACCAAACTACCAAGCCAACTCTTATACTGGGAAGGAAACAAGCTTCCGGGGACCGGTTTCTGGCATTTTAGCCGTCGTCGGCCCGGCTTGCTTGAATCCTGATGATGCAATGAGCAAGGGACTCACGTCTGAGTATACCCTCCCACACTTAGTGTGGACAAAATCAATTTTGGAAAAGGGGGTGGTGATGGACAGAGTTTCTGAATGATGCAGAATACTCTTACCCAGTCAAGAGATCAGGGCTTGATCCATCACCGTTTTTTAGCTCACTGCACCATCCCAGCTCAGAACCTGGCTACATGCAAATTAGTCTGTTTCTGTCCCAGTGCATGATGGGAACAGGGCAAACCAAACTACCAAGCCAATTCTTATACTGGGAAGGAAACAAGCTTCCGGGGACCGGTTTCTGGCATTTCAGCCGTCGTCGGCCCGGCTTGCTTGAATCCTGATGGTGCAATGAGCAAGGGACTCACGTCTGAGTATACCCTCCCACACTTAGTGTGGACAAAATCGATTTTGAAAAAGGGGGTGGTGATGGACAGAGTTTCTAAATGATGCAGAATACTCTTACCCATTCAAGAGATCAGGGCTTGATCCATCACCGTTTTTTAGCTCACTGCACCATCCCAGCTCAGAACCTGGCTACATGCAAATTAGTCTGTTCCTGTCCCAGTGCATGATGGGAACAGGGCAAACCAAACTACCAAGCCAATTCTTATACTGGGAAGGTAATAAGCTTCCGGGGACCGGTTTCTGGCATTTCAGCCGTCGTCGGTCCGGCTTGCTTGAATCCTGATGGTGCAATGAGCAAGGGACTCACGTCTGAGTATACCCTCCCACACTTAGTGTGGACAAAATTGATTTTGGAAAAGGGGGTGGTGATGGACAGAGTTTCTGAATGATGCAGAATACTCTTACCCAGTCAAGAGATCAGGGCTTGATCCATCACCGTTTTTTAGCTCACTGCACCATCCCAGCTCAGAACCTGGCTACATGCAAATTAGTCTGTTCCAGTCCCAGTGCTTGATGGGAACAGGGCAAACCAAACTACCAAGCCAATTCTTATACTGGTAAGGAAACAAGCTTCCGGGGACCGGTTTCTGGCATTTCAGCCGTCGTCGACCCGGCTTGCTTGAATCCTGATGGTGCAATGAGCAAGGGACTCACGTCTGAGTATACCCTCCCACACTTAGTGTGGACAAAATCGATTTTGGAAAAGGGGGTGGTGATGAACAGAGTTTCTGAATGATGCAGAATACTCTTACCCAGTCAAGAGATCAGGGTTTGATCCATCACCGTTTTTTAGCTCACTGCACCATCCCAGCTCAGAACCTGGCTACAAGCAAATTAGTCTGTTCCTGTCCCAGTGCATGATAGGAACAGGGCAAACCAAACTACCAAGCCAATTCTTATACGGGGAAGGAAACAAGCTTCCGGGGACCGGTTTCTGGCATTTCAGCCGTCGTCGGCCCGGCTTGCTTGAATCCTGATGGTGCAATGAGCAAGGGACTCACGTCTGAGTATACCCTCCCACACTTAGTGTGGACAAAATCGATTTTGGAAAAGGGGGTGGTGATGGACAGAGTTTCTGAATGATGCAGAATACTCTTACCCAGTAAAGAGATCAGGGCTTGATCCATCACCGTTTTTTAGCTCACTGCACCATCCCAGCTCAGAACCTGGCTACATGCAAATTAGTCTGTTCCTGTCCCAGTGCATGATGGGAACAGGGCAAACCAAACTACCAAGCCAATTCTTATACTGGGAAGGAAACAAGCTTCCGGGGACCGGTTTCTGGCATTTCAGCCGTCGTCGGCCCGGCTTGCTTGAATCCTGATGGTGCAATGAGCAAGGGACTCACGTCTGAGTATACCCTCCCACACTTAGTGTGGACAAAATCGATTTTGAAAAAGGGGGTGGTGATGGACAGAGTTTCTAAATGATGCAGAATACTCTTACCCATTCAAGAGATCAGGGCTTGATCCATCACCGTTTTTTAGCTCACTGCACCATCCCAGCTCAGAACCTGGCTACATGCAAATTAGTCTGTTCCTGTCCCAGTGCATGATGGGAACAGGGCAAACCAAACTACCAAGCCAATTCTTATACTGGGAAGGAAACAAGCTTCCGGGGACCGGTTTCTGGCATTTCAGCCGTCGTCGGTCCGGCTTGCTTGAATCCTGATGGTGCAATGAGCAAGGGACTCACGTCTGAGTATACCCTCCCACACTTAGTGTGGACAAAATTGATTTTGGAAAAGGGGGTGGTGATGGACAGAGTTTTTGAATGATGCAGAATACTCTTACCCAGTCAAGAGATCAGGGCTTGATCCATCACCGTTTTTTAGCTCACTGCACCATCCCAGCTCAGAACCTGGCTACATGCAAATTAGTCTGTTCCAGTCCCAGTGCATGATGGGAACAGGGCAAACCAAACTACCAAGCCAATTCTTATACTGGTAAGGAAACGAGCTTCCGGGGACCGGTTTCTGGCATTTCAGCCGTCGTCGACCCGGCTTGCTTGAATCCTGATGGTGCAATGAGCAAGGGACTCACGTCTGAGTATACCCTCCCACACTTAGTGTGGACAAAATCGATTTTGGAAAAGGGGGTGGTGATGGACAGAGTTTCTGAATGATGCAGAATACTCTTACCCAGTCAAGAGATCAGGGCTTGATCCATCACCGTTTTTTAGCTCACTGCACCATCCCAGCTCAGAACCTGGCTACATGCAAATTAGTCTGTTCCTGTCCCAGTGCATGATGGGAACAGGGCAAACCAAACTACCAAGCCAATTCTTATACTAGGAAGGAAACAAGCTTCCGGGGACCGGTTTCTGGCATTTCAGCCGTCGTCGGCCCGGCTTGCTTGAATCCTGATGGTGCAATGAGCAAGGGACTCACGTCTGAGTATACCCTCCCACACTTAGTGTGGACAAAATCGATTTTGAAAAAGGGGGTGGTGATGGACAGAGTTTCTGAATGATGCAGAATACTCTTACCCAGTCAAGAGATCAGGGCTTGATCCATCACCGTTTTTTAGCTCACTGCACCATCCCAGCTCAGAACCTGGCAACATGCAAATTAGTCTGTTCCTGTTCCAGTGCATGATGGGAACAGGGCAAACCAAACTACCAAGCCATCTCTTATACTGGGAAGGAAACAAGCTTCCGGGGACCGGTTTCTGGCATTTTAGCCGTCGTCGGCCCGGCTTGCTTGAATCCTGATGATGCAATGAGCAAGGGACTCACGTCTGAGTATACCCTCCCACACTTAGTGTGGACAAAATCAATTTTGGAAAAGGGGGTGGTGATGGACAGAGTTTCTGAATGATGCAGAATACTCTTACCCAGTCAAGAGATCAGGGCTTGATCCATCACCGTTTTTTAGCTCACTGCACCATCCCAGCTCAGAACCTGGCTACATGCAAATTAGTCTGTTTCTGTCCCAGTGCATGATGGGAACAGGGCAAACCAAACTACCAAGCCAATTCTTATACTGGGAAGGAAACAAGCTTCCGGGGACCGGTTTCTGGCATTTCAGCCGTCGTCGGCCCGGCTTGCTTGAATCCTGATGGTGCAATGAGCAAGGGACTCACGTCTGAGTATACCCTCCCACACTTAGTGTGGACAAAATCGATTTTGAAAAAGGGGGTGGTGATGGACAGAGTTTCTAAATGATGCAGAATACTCTTACCCATTCAAGAGATCAGGGCTTGATCCATCACCGTTTTTTAGCTCACTGCACCATCCCAGCTCAGAACCTGGCTACATGCAAATTAGTCTGTTCCTGTCCCAGTGCATGATGGGAACAGGGCAAACCAAACTACCAAGCCAATTCTTATACTGGGAAGGTAATAAGCTTCCGGGGACCGGTTTCTGGCATTTCAGCCGTCGTCGGTCCGGCTTGCTTGAATCCTGATGGTGCAATGAGCAAGGGACTCACGTCTGAGTATACCCTCCCACACTTAGTGTGGACAAAATTGATTTTGGAAAAGGGGGTGGTGATGGACAGAGTTTCTGAATGATGCAGAATACTCTTACCCAGTCAAGAGATCAGGGCTTGATCCATCACCGTTTTTTAGCTCACTGCACCATCCCAGCTCAGAACCTGGCTACATGCAAATTAGTCTGTTCCAGTCCCAGTGCTTGATGGGAACAGGGCAAACCAAACTACCAAGCCAATTCTTATACTGGTAAGGAAACAAGCTTCCGGGGACCGGTTTCTGGCATTTCAGCCGTCGTCGACCCGGCTTGCTTGAATCCTGATGGTGCAATGAGCAAGGGACTCACGTCTGAGTATACCCTCCCACACTTAGTGTGGACAAAATCGATTTTGGAAAAGGGGGTGGTGATGGACAGAGTTTCTGAATGATGCAGAATACTCTTACCCAGTCAAGAGATCAGGGCTTGATCCATCACCGTTTTTTAGCTCACTGCACCATCCCAGCTCAGAACCTGGCTACAAGCAAATTAGTCTGTTCCTGTCCCAGTGCATGATGGGAACAGGGCAAACCAAACTACCAAGCCAATTCTTATACGGTGAAGGAAACAAGCTTCCGGGGACCGGTTTCTGGCATTTCAGCCGTCGTCGGCCCGGCTTGCTTGAATCCTGATGGTGCAATGAGCAAGGGACTCACGTCTGAGTATACCCTCCCACACTTAGTGTGGACAAAATCGATTTTGGAAAAGGGGGTGGTGATGGACAGAGTTTCTGAATGATGCAGAATACTCTTACCCAGTAAAGAGATCAGGGCTTGATCCATCACCGTTTTTTAGCTCACTGCACCATCCCAGCTCAGAACCTGGCTACATGCAAATTAGTCTGTTCCTGTCCCAGTGCATGATGGGAACAGGGCAAACCAAACTACCAAGCCAATTCTTATACTGGGAAGGAAACAAGCTTCCGGGGACCGGTTTCTGGCATTTCAGCCGTCGTCGGCCCGGCTTGCTTGAATCCTGATGGTGCAATGAGCAAGGGACTCATGTCTGAGTATACCCTCCCACACTTAGGGCTCCATTACGATGTCGGGCGGATCGCCACCACCATGGTGGTGGTGGCGATCCGCCCGACAGAAATGCCCGCCCGCCACCCTTTTCCCCCCGCCACATTACAATGGCGGGGCGGACCACTGCGGAGGGAAACACCGCCCGCCACTTTTCCGCCCGGTCGCCTTGCGGCCGGGGTGGAAAAGGAATAATATGCTGGCGGTGTCTAATAGACACCGCCAGACATATTATGATTCATGGTGTTGAGTGCCTTTCCGCGGCGGTGATGCCGCCACGGAAAGGCATGCGGTCTTCCCTCTGGGGGCCCCCTGCGGGCCCCCTGGGTGAAGTACAGGTGGGGGGTGCACGTGGGGGGTACCTGTGGTACCCCCCTTCATTGTCATTTGCAAAGCGGCAGGCACCGCGCGGTGCCTGCTGCTTTGCAAATGACAATGTGAAAGTGCATTTTCAGCATCGTGGCGGGCGGTGCAGAGAGCACCGCCCGCCACAATGCTGAAAATACAGGATGTGCCCGCCACTGTGGCGGGCACATCCTAATGGCACCCCCGGGACCCCCGCCCTTATGGAGGGCGATCCCGATTTACGATGGGATGACGGGCGGGCAAAGTCCGCCCGTCATCCTAATGGGCCCCTTAGTGTGGACAAAATCGATTTTGGAAAAGGGGGTGGTGATGGACAGAGTTTCTGAATGATGCAAAATACTCTTACCCAGTCAAGAGATCAGGGCTTGATCCATCACCGTTTTTTAGGTCACTGCACCATCCCAGCTCAGAACCTGGCTACATGCAAATTAGTCAGTTCCTGTCCCAGTGCATGATGGGAACAGGGCAAACCAAACTACCAAGCCAATTCTTATACTGGGAAGGAAACAAGCTTCCGGGGACCGGTTTCTTGCATTTCAGCCGTCGTCGACCCGGCTTGCTTGAATCCTGATGGTGCAATGAGCAAGGGACTCACGTCTGAGTATACCCTCCCACACTTAGTGTGGACAAAATCGATTTTGGAAAAGGGGGTGGTGATGGACAGAGTTTCTGAATGATGCAGAATACTCTTACCCAGTCAAGAGATCAGGGCTTGATCCATCACCGTTTTTTAGCTCACTGCACCATCCCAGCTCAGAACCTGGCTACATGCAAATTAGTCTGTTCCTGTCCCAGTGCATGATGGGAACAGGGCAAACCAAACTACCAAGCCAATTCTTATACTGGGAAGGAAACAAGCTTCCGGGGACCGGTTTCTGGCATTTCAGCCGTCGTCGGCCCGGCTTGTTTGAATCCTGATGGTGCAATGAGCAAGGGACTCATGTCTGAGTATACCCTCCCACACTTAGGGCTCCATTACGATGTCGGGCGGATCGCCACCGCCATGGTGGTGGTGGCGATCCGCCCGACAGAAATGCCCGCCAGCCACCCTTTTCCCCCCCGCCACATTACAATGGCGGGGGGGACCACTGCGGAGGGAAACATCGCCCGCCACTTTTCCGCCCCGGTCGCCTTGCGGCTGGGGTGGAAAAGGAATAATATGCTGGCGGTGTCTAATAGACACCGCCAGACATATTATGATGTGTGGTGTACAGTGCCTTTCCGCGGCGGCGATGCCGCCACGGAAAGGCATGCGGTCTTCCCTCTGGGGGCCCCCTGCGGACCCCCTGGGTGAAGTACAGGTGGGGGGTGCACGTGAGGTACCCCCCTTCATTGTCATTTGCAAAGTTGCAGGCACCGCGCGGTGCCTGCCGCGTTGCAAATGACAATGTGAAAGTGCATTTTCAGCATCGTGGCGGGCGGTGCAGAGAGCAACGCCCGCCACAATGCTGAAAATACAGGATGTGCCCGCCACTGTGGCGGGCACATCCTAATGGCACCCCCAGGACCCCCACCCTTATGGCGGGCGATCCCGATTTACGATGGGATGACGGGCGGGCAAAGTCCGCCCGTCATCCTAATGGGCCCCTTAGTGTGGACAAAATCGATTTTGGAAAAGGGGGTGGTGATGGACAGAGTTTCTGAATGATGCAGAATACTCTTACCCAGTCAAGAGGTCAGGGCTTGATCCATCACCGTTTTTTAGCTCACTGCACCATCCCAGCTCAGAACCTGGCTACATGCAAATTAGTCTGTTCCTGTCCCAGTGCATGATGGGAACAGGGCAAACCAAACTACCAAGCCAATTCTTATACTGGGAAGGAAACAAGTTTCCGGGGACCGGTTTCTGGCATTTCAGCCGTCGTCGGCCTGGCTTGCTTGAATCCTGATGGTGCAATGAGCAAGGGACTCACGTCTGAGTATACCCTCCCACACTTAGTGTGGACAAAATCGATTTTGGAAAAGGGGGTGGTGATGGACAGAGTTTCTGAATGATGCAGAATACTCTTACCCAGTCAAGAGATCAGGGCTTGATCCATCACCGTTTTTTAGCTCACTGCACCATCCCAGCTCAGAACCTGGCTACATGCAAATTAGTCTGTTCCTGTCCCAGTGCATGATGGGAACAGGGCAAACCAAACTACCAAGCCAATTCTTATACTGGGAAGGAAACAAGCTTCTGGGGACTGGTTTCTGGCATTTCAGCCGTCGTCAGCCCGGCTTGCTTGAATCCTGATGGTGCAATGAGCAAGGGACTCACGTCTGAGTATACCCTCCCACACTTAGTGTGGACAAAATCGATTTTAGAAAAAGGGGGTGGTGATGGACAGAGTTTCTGAATGATGCAGAATACTCTTACCCAGTCAAGAGATCAGGGCTTGATCCATCACTGTTTTTTAGCTCACTGCACCATCCCAGCTCAGAACCTGGTTACACGCAAATTAGTCTGTTCCTGTCCCAGTGCATGATGGGAACAGGGCAAGCCAAGCTACCAAGCCAATTCTTATACTGGGAAGGAAACAAGCTTCCGGGGACCGGTTTCTAGCATTTCAGCCGTCGTCGGCCCGGCTTGCTTGAATCCTGATGGTGCAATGAGCAAGGGACTCACGTCTGAGTATACCCTCCCACACTTAGTGTGGACAAAATCGATTTTGAAAAAGGGGGTGGTGATGGACAGAGTTTCTAAATGATGCAGAATACTCTTACCCATTCAAGAGATCAGGGCTTGATCCATCACCGTTTTTTAGCTCACTGCACCATCCCAGCTCAGAACCTGGCTACATGCAAATTAGTCTGTTCCTGTCCCAGTGCATGATGGGAACAGGGCAAACCAAACTACCAAGCCAATTCTTATACTGGGAAGGAAACAAGCTTTCGGGGACCGGTTTCTGGCATTTCAGCCGTCGTCGGTCCGGCTTGCTTGAATCCTGATGGTGCAATGAGCAAGGGACTCACGTCTGAGTATACCCTCCCACACTTAGTGTGGACAAAATTGATTTTGGAAAAGGGGGTGGTGATGGACAGAGTTTCTGAATGATGCAGAATACTCTTACCCAGTCAAGAGATCAGGGCTTGATCCATCACCGTTTTTTAGCTCACTGCACCATCCCAGCTCAGAACCTGGCTACATGCAAATTAGTCTGTTCCTGTCCTAGTGCATGATGGGAACAGGGCAAACCAAACTACCAAGCCAATTCTTATACTGGTAAGGAAACAAGCTTCCGGGGACCGGTTTATGGCATTTCAGCCATCGTCGACCCGACTTGCTTGAATCCTGATGGTGCAATGAGCAAGGGACTCACGTCTGAGTATACCCTCCCACACTTAGTGTGGACAAAATCGATTTTGGAAAAGGGGGTGGTGATGGACAGAGTTTCTGAATGATGCAGAATACTCTTACCCAGTCAAGAGATCAGGGCTTGATCCATCACCGTTTTTTAGCTCACTGCACCATCCCAGCTCAGAACCTGGCTACATGCAAATTAGTCTGTTCCTGTCCCAGTGCATGATGGGAACAGGGCAAACCAAACTACCAAGCCAATTCTTATACTGGGAAGGAAACAAGCTTCCGGGGACCGGTTTCTGGCATTTCAGCCGTCGTCGGCCCTGCTTGCTTGAATCCTGATGGTGCAATGAGCAAGGGACTCACGTCTGAGTATACCCTCCCACACTTAGTGTGGACAAAATCGATTTTGGAAAAGGGGGTGGTGATGGACAGAGTTTCTGAATGATGCAGAATACTCTTACCCAGTCAAGAGATCAGGGCTTGATCCATCACCGTTTTTTAGCTCACTGCACCATCCCAGCTCAGAACCTGGCTACATGCAAATTAGTCTGTTCCTGTCCCAGTGCATGATGGGAACAGGGCAAACCAAACTACCAAGCCAATTCTTATACTGGGAAGGAAACAAGCTTCCGGGGACCGGTTTCTGGCATTTCAGCCGTCGTCGGTCCGGCTTGCTTGAATCCTGATGGCGCAATGAGCAAGGGACTCACGTCTGAGTATACCCTCCCACACTTAGTGTGGACAAAATTGATTTTGGAAAAGGGGGTGGTGATGGACAGAGTTTCTGAATGATGCAGAATACTCTTACCCAGTCAAGAGATCAGGGCTTGATCCATCACCGTTTTTTAGCTCACTGCACCATCCCAGCTCAGAACCTGGCTACATGAAATTAGTCTGTTCCTGTCCCAGTGCATGATGGGAACAGGGCAAACCAAACTACCAAGCCAATTCTTATACTGGGAAGGAAACAAGCTTCCGGGGACCGGTTTCTGGCATGTCAGCCGTCGTCCGCCCAGCTTGCTTGAATCCTGATGGTGCAATGAGCAAGGGACTCATGTCTGAGTATACCCTCCCACACTTAGGGCTCCATTACGATGTCGGGCGGATCGCCACCGCCATGGTGGTGGTGGCGATCCGCCCGACAGAAATGCCCGCCCGCCACCCTTTTCCCCCCCCGCCACATTACAATGGCGGGGGGACCACTGCGGAGGGAAACACCGCCCGCCACTTTTCCGCCCCGGTCGCCTTGCGGCCGGGGTGGAAAAGGAATAATATGCTGGCGGTGTCTAATAGACACCGCCAGACATATTATGATTCATGGTGTTCAGTGCCTTTCCGCGGCGGCGATGCCGCCACGGAAAGGCATGCGGTCTTCCCTCTGGGGGCCCCCTGCGGACCCCCTGGGTGAAGTACAGGTGGGGGGTGCACGTGGGGGGTACAGGTACCCCCCTTCATTGTCATTTGCAAAGCGGCAGGCACCGCGCGGTGCCTGCCGCTTTGCAAATGACAATGTGAAAGTGCATTTTCAGCATCGTGGCGGGCGGTGCAGAGAGCACCGCCCGCCACAATGCTGAAAATACAGGATGTGCCCGCCACTATGGCGGGCACATCCTAATGGCACCCCCGGGACCCCCGCCCTTATGGCGGGAGATCCCGATTTACGATGGGATGACGGGCGGGCAAAGTCCGCCCGTCATCCTAATGGGCCCCTTAGTGTGGACAAAATCGATTTTGGAAAAGGGGGTGGTGATGGACAGAGTTTCTGAATGATGCAGAATACTCTTACCCAGTCAAGAGATCAGGGCTTGATCCATCACCGTTTTTTAGCTCACTGCACCATCCCAGCTCAGAACCTGGCTACATGCAAATTAGTCTGTTCCTGTCCCAGTGCATGATGGGAACAGGGCAAACCAAACTACCAAGCCAATTCTTATACTGGGAAGGAAACAAGCTTCTGGGGACCGGTTTCTGGCATTTCAGCCGTCGTCAGCCCGGCTTGCTTGAATCCTGATGGTGCAATGAGCAAGGGACTCACGTCTGAGTATACCCTCCCACACTTAGTGTGGACAAAATCGATTTTAGAAAAAGGGGGTGGTGATGGACAGAGTTTCTGAATGATGCAGAATACTCTTACCCAGTCAAGAGATCAGGGCTTGATCCATCACCGTTTTTTAGCTCACTGCACCATCCCAGCTCAGAACCTGGTTACACGCAAATTAGTCTGTTCCTGTCCCAGTGCATGATGGGAACAGGGCAAGCCAAGCTACCAAGCCAATTCTTATACTGGGAAAGAAACAAGCTTCCGGGGACCGGTTTCTAGCATTTCAGCCGTCGTCGGCCCGGCTTGCTTGAATCCTGATGGTGCAATGAGCAAGGGACTCACGTCTGAGTATACCCTCCCACACTTAGTGTGGACAAAATCGATTTTGAAAAAGGGGGTGGTGATGGACAGAGTTTCTAAATGATGCAGAATACTCTTACCCATTCAAGAGATCAGGGCTTGATCCATCACCGTTTTTTAGCTCACTGCACCATCCCAGCTCAGAACCTGGCTACATGCAAATTAGTCTGTTCCTGTCCCAGTGCATGATGGGAACAGGGCAAACCAAACTACCAAGCCAATTCTTATACTGGGAAGGAAACAAGCTTCCGGGGACCGGTTTCTGGCATTTCAGCCATCGTCGACCCGACTTGCTTGAATCCTGATGGTGCAATGAGCAAGGGACTCACGTCTGAGTATACCCTCCCACACTTAGTGTGGACAAAATCGATTTTGGAAAAGGGGGTGGTGATGGACAGAGTTTCTGAATGATGCAGAATACTCTTACCCAGTCAAGAGATCAGGGCTTGATCCATCACCGTTTTTTAGCTCACTGCACCATCCCAGCTCAGAACCTGGCTACATGCAAATTAGTCTGTTCCTGTCCCAGTGCATGATGGGAACAGGGCAAACCAAACTACCAAGCCAATTCTTATACTGGGAAGGAAACAAGCTTCCGGGGACCAGTTTCTGGCATTTCAGCCGTCGTCGGCCCGGCTTGCTTGAATCCTGATGGTGCAATGAGCAAGGGACTCACGTCTGAGTATACCCTCCCACACTTAGTGTGGACAAAATCGATTTTGGAAAAGGGGGTGGTGATGGACAGAGTTTCTGAATGATGCAGAATACTCTTACCCAGTCAAGAGATCAGGGCTTGATCCATCACCGTTTTTTTGCTCACTGCACCATCCCAGCTCAGAACCTGGCTACACGCAAATTAGTCTGTTCCTGTCCCAGTGCATGATGGGAACAGGGCAAGCCAAGCTACCAAGCCAATTCTTATACTGGGAAGGAAACAAGCTTCCAGGGACCGGTTTCTAGCATTTCAGCCGTCGTCGGCCCGGCTTGCTTGAATCCTGATGGTGCAATGAGCAAGGGACTCACGTCTGAGTATACCCTCCCACACTTAGTGTGGACAAAATCGATTTTGGAAAAGGGGGTGGTGATGGACAGAGTTTCTGAATGATGCAGAATACTCTTACCCAGTCAAGAGATCAGGGCTTGATCCATCACCGTTTTTTAGCTTACTGCACCATCCCAGCTCAGAACCTGGCTACATGAAATTAGTCTGTTCCTGTCCCAGTGCATGATGGGAACAGGGCAAACCAAACTACCAAGCCAATTCTTATACTGGGAAGGAAACAAGCTTCCGGGGACCGGTTTCTGGCATGTCAGCCGTCGTCGGCCCAGCTTGCTTGAATCCTGATGGTGCAATGAGCAAGGGACTCATGTCTGAGTATACCCTCCCACACTTAGGGCTCCATTACGATGTCGGGCGGATCGCCACCGCCATGCTGGTGGTGGCGATCCGCCCGACAGAAATGCCCGCCCGCCACCCTTTTCCCCCCCGCCACATTACAATGGCGGGGGGGACCACTGCGGAGGGAAACACCGCCCGCCACTTTTCCGCCCCGGTCGCCTTGCGGCCGGGGTGGAAAAGGAATAATATGCTGGCGGTGTCTAATAGACACCGCCAGACATATTATGATTCATGGTGTTCAGTGCCTTTCCGCGGCGGCGATGCCGCCACGGAAAGGCATGCGGTCTTCCCTCTGGGGGCCCCCTGCGGACCCCCTGGGTGAAGTACAGGTGGGGGGTGCACGTGGGGGGTACAGGTACCCCCCTTCATTGTCATTTGCAAAGCGGCAGGCACCGCGCGGTGCCTGCCGCTTTGCAAATGACAATGTGAAAGTGCATTTTCAGCATCGTGGCGGGCGGTGCAGAGAGCACCGCCCGCCACAATGCTGAAAATACAGGATGTGCCCGCCACTATGGCGGGCACATCCTAATGGCACCCCCGGGACCCCCGCCCTTATGGCGGGAGATCCCGATTTACGATGGGATGACGGGCGGGCAAAGTCCGCCCGTCATCCTAATGGGCCCCTTAGTGTGGACAAAATCGATTTTGGAAAAGGGGGTGGTGATGGACAGAGTTTCTGAATGATGCAGAATACTCTTACCCAGTCAAGAGATCAGGGCTTGATCCATCACCGTTTTTTAGCTCACTGCACCATCCCAGCTCAGAACCTGGCTACATGCAAATTAGTCTGTTCCTGTCCCAGTGCATGATGGGAACAGGGCAAACCAAACTACCAAGCCAATTCTTATACTGGGAAGGAAACAAGCTTCCGGGGACCGGTTTCTGGCATTTCAGCCGTCGTCGACCCGGCTTGCTTGAATCCTGATGGTGCAATGAGCAAGGGACTCACGTCTGAGTATACCCTCCCACACTTAGTGTGGACAAAATCGATTTTGGAAAAGGGGGTGGTGATGGACAGAGTTTCTGAATGATGCAGAATACTCTTACCCAGTCAAGAGATCAGGGCTTGATCCATCACCGTTTTTTAGCTCACTGCACCATCCCAGCTCAGAACCTGGCTACATGCAAATCAGTCTGTTCCTGTCCCAGTGCATGATGGGAACAGGGCAAACCAAACTACCAAGCCAATTCTTATACTGGGAAGGAAACAAGCTTCAGGGGACCGGTTTCTAGCATTTCAGCCGTCGTCGGCCCAGCTTGCTTGAATCCTGATGGTGCAATGAGCAAGGGACTCACGTCTGAGTATACCCACCCACACTTAGTGTGGACAAAATCGATTTTGAAAAAGGGGGTGGTGATGGACAGAGTTTCTAAATGATGCAGAATACTCTTACCCATTCAAGAGATCAGGGCTTGATCCATCACCGTTTTTTAGCTCACTGCACCATCCCAGCTCAGAACCTGGCTACATGCAAATTAGTCTGTTCCTGTCCCAGTGCATGATGGGAACAGGGCAAACCAAACTACCAAGCCAATTCTTATACTGGGAAGGAAACAAGCTTCCGGGGACCGGTTTCTGGCATTTCAGCCGTCGTCGGTCCGGCTTGCTTGAATCCTGATGGCGCAATGAGCAAGGGACTCACGTCTGAGTATACCCTCCCACACTTAGTGTGGACAAAATTGATTTTGGAAAAGGGGGTGGTGATGGACAGAGTTTTTGAATGATGCAGAATACTCTTACCCAGTCAAGAGATCAGGGCTTGATCCATCACCGTTTTTTAGCTCACTGCACCATCCCAGCTCAGAACCTGGCTACATGAAATTAGTCTGTTCCTGTCCCAGTGCATGATGGGAACAGGGCAAACCAAACTACCAAGCCAATTCTTATACTGGGAAGGAAACAAGCTTCCGGGGACCGGTTTCTGGCATGTCAGCCGTCGTCGGCCCAGCTTGCTTGAATCCTGATGGTGCAATGAGCAAGGGACTCATGTCTGAGTATACCCTCCCACACTTAGGGCTCCATTACGATGTCGGGCGGATCGCCACCGCCATGCTGGTGGTGGCGATCCGCCCGACAGAAATGCCCGCCCGCCACCCTTTTCCCCCCCGCCACATTACAATGGCGGGGGGGACCACTGCGGAGGGAAACACCGCCCGCCACTTTTCCGCCCCGGTCGCCTTGCGGCCGGGGTGGAAAAGGAATAATATGCTGGCGGTGTCTAATAGACACCGCCAGACATATTATGATTCATGGTGTTCAGTGCCTTTCCGCGGCGGCGATGCCGCCACGGAAAGGCATGCGGTCTTCCCTCTGGGGGCCCCCTGCGGACCCCCTGGGTGAAGTACAGGTGGGGGGTGCACGTGGGGGGTACAGGTACCCCCCTTCATTGTCATTTGCAAAGCGGCAGGCACCGCGCGGTGCCTGCCGCTTTGCAAATGACAATGTGAAAGTGCATTTTCAGCATCGTGGCGGGCGGTGCAGAGAGCACCGCCCACCACAATGCTGAAAATACAGGATGTGCCCGCCACTATGGCGGGCACATCCTAATGGCACCCCCGGGACCCCCGCCCTTATGGCGGGAGATCCCGATTTACGATGGGATGACGGGCGGGCAAAGTCCGCCCGTCATCCTAATGGGCCCCTTAGTGTGGACAAAATCGATTTTGGAAAAGGGGGTGGTGATGGACAGAGTTTCTGAATGATGCAGAATACTCTTACCCAGTCAAGAGATCAGGGCTTGATCCATCACCGTTTTTTAGCTCACTGCACCATCCCAGCTCAGAACCTGGCTACATGCAAATTAGTCTGTTCCTGTCCCAGTGCATGATGGGAACAGGGCAAACCAAACTACCAAGCCAATTCTTATACTGGGAAGGAAACAAGCTTCTGGGGACCGGTTTCTGGCATTTCAGCCGTCGTCAGCCCGGCTTGCTTGAATCCTGATGGTGCAATGAGCAAGGGACTCACGTCTGAGTATACCCTCCCACACTTAGTGTGGACAAAATCGATTTTAGAAAAAGGGGGTGGTGATGGACAGAGTTTCTGAATGATGCAGAATACTCTTACCCAGTCAAGAGATCAGGGCTTGATCCATCACCGTTTTTTAGCTCACTGCACCATCCCAGCTCAGAACCTGGTTAAACGCAAATTAGTCTGTTCCTGTCCCAGTGCATGATGGGAACAGGGCAAGCCAAGCTACCAAGCCAATTCTTATACTGGGAAGGAAACAAGCTTCCGGGGACCGGTTTCTAGCATTTCAGCCGTCGTCGGCCCGGCTTGCTTGAATCCTGATGGTGCAATGAGCAAGGGACTCACGTCTGAGTATACCCTCCCACACTTAGTGTGGACAAAATCGATTTTGAAAAAGGGGGTGGTGATGGACAGAGTTTCTAAATGATGCAGAATACTCTTACCCATTCAAGAGATCAGGGCTTGATCCATCACCGTTTTTTAGCTCACTGCACCATCCCAGCTCAGAACCTGGCTACATGCAAATTAGTCTGTTCCTGTCCCAGTGCATGATGGGAACAGGGCAAACCAAACTACCAAGCCAATTCTTATACTGGGAAGGAAACAAGCTTCCGGGGACCGGTTTCTGGCATTTCAGCCGTCGTCGGTCCGGCTTGCTTGAATCCTGATGGCGCAATGAGCAAGGGACTCACGTCTGAGTATACCCTCCCACACTTAGTGTGGACAAAATTGATTTTGGAAAAGGGGGTGGTGATGGACAGAGTTTTTGAATGATGCAGAATACTCTTACCCAGTCAAGAGATCAGGGCTTGATCCATCACCGTTTTTTAGCTCACTGCACCATCCCAGCTCAGAACCTGGCTACATGCAAATTAGTCTGTTCCAGTCCCAGTGCATGATGGGAACAGGGCAAACCAAACTACCAAGCCAATTCTTATACTGGTAAGGAAACAAGCTTCCGGGGACCGGTTTCTGGCATTTCAGCCGTCGTCGACCCTGCTTGCTTGAATCCTGATGGTGCAATGAGCAAGGGACTCACGTCTGAGTATACCCTCCCACACTTAGTGTGGACAAAATCGATTTTGGAAAAGGGGGTGGTGATGGACAGAGTTTCTGAATGATGCAGAATACTCTTACCCAGTCAAGAGATCAGGGCTTGATCCATCACCGTTTTTTAGCTCACTGCACCATCCCAGCTCAGAACCTGGCTACATGCAAATTAGTCTGTTCCTGTCCCAGTGCATGATGGGAACAGGGCAAACCAAACTACCAAGCCAATTCTTATACTGGGAAGGAAACAAGCTTCCGGGGACCGGTTTCTGGCATTTCAGCCGTCGTCGGCCCGGCTTGCTTGAATCCTGATGGTGCAATGAGCAAGGGACTCACGTCTGAGTATACCCTCCCACACTTAGTGTGGACAAAATCGATTTTGAAAAAGGGGGTGGTGATGGACAGAGTTTCTGAATGATGCAGAATACTCTTACCCAGTCAAGAGATCAGGGCTTGATCCATCACCGTTTTTTAGCTCACTGCACCATCCCAGCTCAGAACCTGGCAACATGCAAATTAGTCTGTTCCTGTTCCAGTGCATGATGGGAACAGGGCAAACCAAACTACCAAGCCAACTCTTATACTGTGAAGGAAACAAGCTTCCGGGGACCGGTTTCTGGCATTTTAGCCGTCGTCGGCCCGGCTTGCTTGAATCCTGATGATGCAATGAGCAAGAGACTCACGTCTGAGTATACCCTCCCACACTTAGTGTGGACAAAATCAATTTTGGAAAAGGGGGTGGTGATGGACAGAGTTTCTGAATGATGCAGAATACTCTTACCCAGTCAAGAGATCAGGGCTTGATCCATCACCGTTTTTTAGCTCACTGCACCATCCCAGCTCAGAACCTGGCTACATGCAAATTAGTCTGTTCCAGTCCCAGTGCTTGATGGGAACAGGGCAAACCAAACTACCAAGCCAATTCTTATACTGGGAAGGAAACAAGCTTCCGGGGACCGGTTTCTGGCATTTCAGCCGTCGTCGGTCCGGCTTGCTTGAATCCTGATGGCGCAATGAGCAAGGGACTCACGTCTGAGTATACCCTCCCACACTTAGTGTGGACAAAATTGATTTTGGAAAAGGGGGTGGTGATGGACAGTGTTTTTGAATGATGCAGAATACTCTTACCCAGTCAAGAGATCAGGGCTTGATCCATCACCGTTTTTTAGCTCACTGCACCATCCCAGCTCAGAACCTGGCTACATGCAAATTAGTCTGTTCCAGTCCCAGTGCATGATGGGAACAGGGCAAACCAAACTACCAAGCCAATTCTTATACTGGTAAGGAAACAAGCTTCCGGGGACCGGTTTCTGGCATTTCAGCCGTCGTCGACCCGGCTTGCTTGAATCCTGATGGTGCAATGAGCAAGGGACTCACGTCTGAGTATACCCTCCCACACTTAGTGTGGACAAAATCGATTTTGGAAAAGGGGGTGGTGATGGACAGAGTTTCTGAATGATGCAGAATACTCTTACCCAGTCAAGAGATCAGGGCTTGATCCATCACCGTTTTTTAGCTCACTGCACCATCCCAGCTCAGAACCTGGCTACATGCAAATTAGTCTGTTCCTGTCCCAGTGCATGATGGGAACAGGGCAAACCAAACTACCAAGCCAATTCTTATACTGGGAAGGAAACAAGCTTCCGGGGACCGGTTTCTGGCATTTCAGCCGTCGTCGGCCCGGCTTGCTTGAATCCTGATGGTGCAATGAGCAAGGGACTCACGTCTGAGTATACCCTCCCACACTTAGTGTGGACAAAATCGATTTTGAAAAAGGGGGTGGTGATGGACAGAGTTTCTGAATGATGCAGAATACTCTTACCCAGTCAAGAGATCAGGGCTTGATCCATCACCGTTTTTTAGCTCACTGCACCATCCCAGCTCAGAACCTGGCAACATGCAAATTAGTCTGTTCCTGTTCCAGTGCATGATGGGAACAGGGCAAACCAAACTACCAAGCCAACTCTTATACTGTGAAGGAAACAAGCTTCCGGGGACCGGTTTCTGGCATTTTAGCCGTCGTCGGCCCGGCTTGCTTGAATCCTGATGATGCAATGAGCAAGGGACTCACGTCTGAGTATACCCTCCCACACTTAGTGTGGACAAAATCAATTTTGGAAAAGGGGGTGGTGATGGACAGAGTTTCTGAATGATGCAGAATACTCTTACCCAGTCAAGAGATCAGGGCTTGATCCATCACCGTTTTTTAGCTCACTGCACCATCCCAGCTCAGAACCTGGCTACATGCAAATTAGTCTGTTCCTGTCCCAGTGCATGATGGGAACAGGGCAAACCAAACTACCAAGCCAATTCTTATACTGGGAAGGAAACAAGCTTCCGGGGACCGGTTTCTGGCATTTCAGCCGTCGTCGGCCCGGCTTGCTTGAATCCTGATGGTGCAATGAGCAAGGGACTGACGTCTGAGTATACCCTCCCACACTTAGTGTGGACAAAATTGATTTTGGAAAAGGGGGTGGTGATGGACAGAGTTTCTGAATGATGCAGAATACTCTTACCCAGTCAAGAGATCAGGGCTTGATCCATCACCGTTTTTTAGCTCACTGCACCATCCCAGCTCAGAACCTGGCTACATGCAAATTAGTCTGTTCCAGTCCCAGTGCTTGATGGGAACAGGGCAAACCAAACTACCAAGCCAATTCTTATACTGGTAAGGAAACAAGCTTCCGGGGACCGGTTTCTGGCATTTCAGCCGTCGTCGACCCGGCTTGCTTGAATCCTGATGGTGCAATGAGCAAGGGACTCACGTCTGAGTACCCCCTGCGGGCCACCTGGGTGAAGTACAGGTGTGGGGTGCACGTGGGGGGTACCTGTGGTACCCCCCTTCATTGTCATTTGCAAAGCGGCAGGCACCGCGCGGTGCCTGCCGCTTTGCAAATGACAATGTGAAAGTGCATTTTCAGCATCGTGGCGGGCGGTGCAGAGAGCACCGCCCGCCACAATGCTGAAAATACAGGATGTGCCCGCCACTGTGGCGGGCACATCCTAATGGCACCCCCGGGACCCCCGCCCTTATGGCGGGCGATCCCGATTTACGATGGGATGACGGGTGGGCAAAGTCCGCCCGTCATCCTAATGGGCCCCTTAGTGTGGACAAAATCGATTTTGGAAAAGGGGGTGGTGATGGACAGAGTTTCTGAATGATGCAAAATACTCTTACCCAGTCAAGAGATCAGGGCTTGATCCATCACCATTTTTTAGGTCACTGCACCATCCCAGCTCAGAACCTGGCTACATGCAAATTAGTCTGTTCCTGTCCCAGTGTATGATGGGAACAGGGCAAACCAAACTACCAAGCCAATTCTTATACTGGGAAGGAAACAAGCTTCCGGGGACCGGTTTCTGGCATTTCAGCCGTCGTCGACCCGGCTTGCTTGAATCCTGATGGTGCAATGAGCAAGGGACTCACGTCTGAGTATACCCTCCCACACTTAGTGTGGACAAAATCGATTTTGGAAAAGCGGGTGGTGATGGACAGAGTTTCTGAATGATGCAGAATACTCTTACCCAGTCAAGAGATCAGGGCTTGATCCATCACCGTTTTTTAGCTCACTGCACCATCCCAGCTCAGAACCTGGCTACATGCAAATTAGTCTGTTCCTGTCCCAGTGCATGATGGGAACAGGGCAAACCAAACTACCAAGCCAATTCTTATACTGGGAAGGAAACAAGCTTCCGGGGACCGGTTTCTGGCATTTCAGCCGCCGTCAGCCCGGCTTGCTTGAATCCTGATGGTGCAATGAGCAAGGGACTCACGTCTGAGTATACCCTCCCACACTTAGTGTGGACAAATTCGATTTTGGAAAAGGGGGTGGTGATGGACAGAGTTTCTGAATGATGCAGAATACTCTTACCCAGTCAAGAGATCAGGGCTTGATCCATCACCGTTTTTTAGCTCACTGCACCATCCCAGCTCAGAACCTGGCTACATGCAAATTAGTCTGTTCCTGTCCCAGTGCATGATGGGAACAGGGCAAAGCAAACTACCAAGCCAATTCTTATACTGGGAAGGAAACAAGCTTCCGGGGACCGGTTTCTGGCATTTCAGCCGCCGTCCGCCCGGCTTGCTTGAATCCTGATGATGCAAGAATTCTGGGGCAGAATTCTGGGGCTCCAGCAATATAGAACACCTGGCCAAATCTGAAAACAGATTCCTAAGGGAATTAATGGCACTCCCACAGAGCACGCCCATGGTGCCACTGCTGTTGGATCTTGGGTGCCATGTCATTAGTGACCTGGCAAAACTTCGCCCACTTCTATTGTGGGCGCGGCTCTGGCGGGTCCCAGAGCTGGCCAAATATGCAGAAGGCTTGGCAGAGGTGATGTCTACTATGGGCTGGCAAAAAATCAAATGGCTCCAAGACGTTAAGTCCCTACTATTTGACCTAGGTCTTAGTGAATCATGGGAGAATAGATCAGCTCCACCAAAACCAGTAATAAAGAACCTTTTTTGGAATTGGGTTTCAAGTAGGCGCAATTGTGACCCTAAGATGGGAAGTGTATCTAATAGGTTCCTAATGATAAAGGACGTTATGTCTACAGAGCCATATTTAGATACCATCCATAAACCCCTAGATAGGGCACTGTATTTTAAATTCAGGATCGGTACCCTACCCATAAGGGAATTTACTGCACGCTGGAAAACCCAATTCCAAACGGCTTCTGCTTGCCCTTGTACACTAGGAACAGAGTCTATGGCGCACTTCTTGTTTGCTTGTCCAGCCTATAGAGTTCCAAGGGGTTACTGGCTCAAACCGTTGTGCAAAGCATTGGGTACCTGAGACTATGTTGTAGCACTACGTATCCTTTCATCGGACTCTAGTCTTTTGTGTGTCACTGGCCTGGCCAAATACTTAAAGTGGGCTTGGACGATTAGAGTAAAAAGGCTGAAAGAATATGTTTAATTCTTATTTTAAAGCTTTTAATGTATAACTGTTCTTGGGAATTATTAATCTTCCGCAATGTGTAAATTTGTCTAAATTTGTCTTTTAGAGTAAAATGCGAAAGCTTGTTGTAATTCAGTGGAGTTTTAGAGCCCCAAGTTGTGTTTTTACTGTGTTTTAATTGTAAAATGTTAATGTTGGTGCTTTTAAGATATTTTTTACATCAAAATAAAGCCTTACTACTACTACTACTTGTTAGCAGCAAATATGCAAAGTGTTGTACGACTGTTTCTAGAAGTTGTGCGACCGGTTGTCCCCAACACGGATCAACAAAGACACCCCAGTTCCACTCCGGGCCCTGGCCTCTGTTCTACCCCATCTGGGACCAGCACGGACGGAGATCTAGGCCGAAGCAACAGACACACACAGCTGCCAGCAGCGAGAGGCCGAGAGAGTGTTCCTTCGGGCCCACACCCTGCCCCAGGCGATGATCCACTTTACCTGGGGGGGCATGACCCCACTTTCATCTCCTGCCGCATCAGCTTGGCCTCACTCCAGAACCTTGTCACCACTGGCAAGGCGCGCTCGCGCCGGTAGTTCAGCTCCTGCAGGGCTGCCGCTCCGGGCCTTAAATGTTCAGCACAAACTTCTTCCACTAAGCCTTCCACACTATGCTGGTGCTACCTCATGTTGCCTTTGAGGGCCCGATCACTTGGCCCTCCTCTTGAGCGCTGTTAGGACTTCTTCGCTCCCTGGTGCTCACCGCTCCCCGGTTCTCCTGAACCAGCTCCTGCGGTGGCACCTCCAACACGCACCCCCGGCGCGTCCAAGACTCACTCCGTCTCCTGGTGCACACGGTCTTCAGGCACTCTCCACTAACACCCGGGTCACACCATGACACGTACACTGCGCGTCTGAGTCTCACCTCTCCTCCTGGAGTGCACGAGGTACCAGGCGCTCTCCACTAATGCCCTGGCTGCACCACCACACGCCGACCCGCGTGTCAGAGACTCACTCCTTCTTAGTGCCCATGATGTCCCGGCACTCTTCCCTAGTGCCTGGACTGCACTGCGATATGTACCCCCTGCACATCCCAAATCTTGGCTCTCTTTCACGATGGCCACAATCCACAGGCGCTCCTACACCTGTAGCTGCACCAAGACACGTACCCTGTGTGTCAGAGTCTTGATTCGCTCTGGGTGCCCACGATCACCTTAGACACCCCGTCGGAGGTCTTGAGCTTCCACGACACGGTCCCACCGCCGTGCCACTTGAGACTTCCTGGAAATTTTTATGTTTCTGTGGTCCCAAACAGGGAGCCAGCTCACCTCGGGCCCTTGGGGTACAGGACGCAGCACACAGCAAAGTCCTGCTCAGGAAGAAGGGGGGACACAACCCACTGCAGCGCCCTTCAGTGAGCTACAAACTGCCCACAAGCCCCAGATCAAGAAGCAAGGGTCAAGTGTCTCCAGCATTTTATTCAGCAACTCTTCCTGAGGCAGAGTTTTTCTTCCCGATCGTGGATAGGTCAAAGCCGCCAGAGACTCGACCAGTCCATGGTGTCTTCAAAGCGCTCCCAACACTTCTCTGTACGATACCGAGACTGTTCTTGATGACATCATCAAAATAACCAAAGTCTTGGTTACAGTTTTTCCAGCTATACCCTTTATTGTCTCTGAAGTTTCCTAGTGCTCAGGGGTCCCCGACCCCTCCCTAAATCAGTCTTATCTATCTCCCCCCCAGTATCACTGTAGTCTCTTTGATACTGGGGTCCTGGATCTTTAATCACTCAGAGGGAGATGGGTCTATTGTTTTATGGCTCTGACCCAGGCCTTTTCACCTCCCAAAGCCTCTCCATCTCCCCCTCCAGGTGCAGGGCAGCCTGGCGCCGTCTCCACCCCTCCCCTGGGGCACGACCTCCCTCAGCCTTTCTCATCTCTCCCAGATCCAGGCAGGCCATTCATATTCTGCTGAGACACACAAAAAGGTCTAAAGCACAAACCCTGCCATTTTCTCAAACAGTGGTTTCTGGACACACAGCGACAAAACCATCTACCCAAAAAGATGCGTTATGACGCTGTTAGATCAGATATACCAAACGTCACAGTTCCATTTCCAGTTCTTGGGATACTAGGCTAACAATACTACACCTAGCCTCCCCCATTCTGTCCTATGGGCAGGATGGCCTTTCACCAGGGAAAATGCAATAAAGTATTTTCCACTGCCAGGGACTAGAACCCACACTGGCACCAGTCCTGCCTTTTACCTACACTGCACACTGCCTAGGGGTTACCCAGGACCTCCTACAGGGGTGCCCCATGTGTATGCAAAAGGGAAAGTCAGGCCTGACAAGTGGTAGCCCTTGTTAGGACAACTAATTTAGCATAATGAGTGCAGGCCCCACACTGAAGACCTATGTTCCCTCTCTGCGCATTTCTCTAGTACTAGCCCTGGCACACACAGTGCACATCACTTAGGGATCTTGCTAGTGACGAAAACATACCAACCAGAGACAACCAATCACCACTACAATGTATACAGGGAACAGCTGCACTTGCACACTGATTAGCAGTGGCAAGTACCTACAGCATCTAACTTCATAACTCGCTGTCAGGAAAACGCTCTAGGGGATGTGTAGGAGGTGATGAACTATAGTTAAGAGTGTTTGTGTTAGATTTGATTGTTGAAGAGGTAATATGTGTGGTGCAGTGAAGTGTAAGTGTTGTGCGGTTTTGGTATTGTAGTAGAAAGAGGAGGATGTTGGTGGCTTAAAAGATGAAAGGCTGAGTATGGGTTTGTTAGTGACCAAAAGGGGTCTGTCAAGAGTACTTAGGTTAGGGAGTGTGTAACTTGATGAGATATAGTTAAGTATGGTGTGGGATTGGGTTGGGTTGGTGATGAGTACATTGGTTAGTGGTATAGGATAGAGTTGTGTATTGTTTGTAGGTGATGGTGCAAATGTGTGGTAGCTGGGATAGAAGGGTGTATAGGTGTGGTTTATGGGGTTTTGTAGTGGGTGCTGAGACATTGAATCGTGTCTAAGGTTAGTTTGTAGTAAATGAGTGGAGTACATGTGCTGTGAGTATGTTAATCTGGTTGTGGATTGGTTACAGTGGGTGCTTTTGAATGTAAATGTGGGCAGCATTTCTGGCCTTAGTCCCAAACAGGCTCAAACAGGCCACTGCCCTTGTCCTCACTGCCCTTAACTTTGATGTCTGGGCAGGGCTGGACGTGCAGTAGAGAGCACTGGGCATTTCCCTGGTTGGCCGCCTGGGTGGGGGACGGTTTTAGACCCCTGCAATATCGGCCTCCAGCAATAAAAGCAGCACAAATCTAGCTTTCCATTACCATACCCTCGACCCGGGGACCTGCCAAGCTCTTTTCCAGGGCAGGTTTCGGTTCCCAGTCTGGCCCTGTGCCCGGGCTGAGATGCCCTGAGCCCTCAGCATAAATAGCCATAGTAATCAAGAACCCTAGCCCTGACCAGTAACAATTCTAACCCTAAGCCGTACAACCATAGGACACAAGCCTCTTACAACCAATTACAGCCCATGTCCCAGCTGCCAATCAGGCATGAAACCTTAAGCCCTACGTCAAATAAAAACCCTAGCCCCCAGCCCTAGTCCCAGCAGCCAATCAGTCACAAAACCTAAGCCCTCGTCCAAAAGAAATCCTAACCCCATGAACCAACCACTAGATACCTCAGCTTTTTTTGACGCAGCAAAGTAACAGCATTTTGTTTTCCCTTATGATTGTCAGTTTTCACTGCACAAGTACAGCAGTGGTTCTAATACATCTGTGGATAACTATATATGTTTTATATTTCACTGGGGGGAATTAGGTGGCATTTGAACACGTCTCAATTTCCTAGGCTATTCCCCACAACATGTCACAACATACAGCACTTTACACAAGGTTGTAAAAGCTCCAGTGCCCACTGAGATTTACTGCACATTCATTTAACCTGGAGGTAAACAGTGGCATAAACAGTGCCATGACCCTAGTGGAAACATGACAGTGTCACACCCCTTACTAAATGTAGCATAGCAAAGACATTCATAATTGTGTGCAGAAGGCCCTATTGGTGGGGGAGATTTCGGGGCAAAAAGAAAAATGCAATAATTTCGCCTGTTTTTTATTCCCAACTTCACAGGCGAATTGGGCCTGGGGACATATTTGCTTAAAGTTCACAAAACACATGCCAGCAAGCAAAGTTGCTGTGCTGTGCTGAGTTGTGTGAATAGGAGAGACCTGGACTGCACCATATCTACCAAGATATGGGGCACTTATGCTCGCTAACTACGCTGGCGCACTTGAGTCTGCCTAGCACCCACGTAGGCACCCTTGCACCATGGAGCAAGGGTGCCTACATTAAGAGCAGGATTGCTTTTGTGCAAGAATGGATACCCATCTGAACAAAAACAATCATAAGAGGAAATAACTAGGAGAAAAAAGCATTTTTTTCCCCGTTACACCATGGTCGTGGTGGCATACAAATTTGGCACATTCCAGGTTTACTGATTTCAGTAAATCTGAGATTGTGTTGAATTCCATTGGCGCATGCAAATAGCCCCTTGCATGGCTTTGTAAATTGCCTTTGCTTTGCCTTGCGCCACCTTGGGTGATTTTGTGAATCTGGGCAGTGATTGGCTGCTCTGCAGACAGGCAAAAAACAAGAGAGCAGTCGATTTTTGAAGCATTGTGAGTGGCTGGGCATGAAGGTAAGTACTAAGTGGCATATTTACAAGCCCCTTACGCTGCATCACTTTTTATGATTTTTTGTGATACACCAGCGGTGCAACCTGCTGCCCCATATTTACAAGGACACGTAAAGCCACCCTGCGTGACTTTTCATGTCCTTGTAAATATGGCCCCTTTACACGCGACACTTTGCATTGAAGAGGCATGCCATGGGTATTGCTGTGGTGGTTCCCACGCAACCCATATGGCTTCTGCAGCATTTCCAGATTTATAAGAAATCGTAAACCTGGAAATGCATCACAATGCTACGCCTCCCCAGGGGTTTTCATTTCTCCTCGTTTTCTTTCTCTTTCTATGCGTGCTGCATTCTGCAGCACAGATAGGAATAGGAAATCACCTCTTGTGATTGTTTTTGTGCAGGAAGGGGTCACCACCTACACAAAACCAATCATCCCTGGGACGCAGGCACCTTTGCACAATGATGCAAGGGTGCCTGCATCCGTGCATGGCAGCTAATTGTGCGCCAGTGCAGGTGAGAGCATAGGAATCCGTCATATCCGTTGCAGATTTAAAACATCCCTTTGCTTCAGAAGCCAAATGGCTTGCAGCACCACGCTGCGTTAATTTCTTGTAAATAGGGCCCTAAGTGTATTAAGGTAAATACATTGCCCAGCCTCTCACACTGCACTTAAGAGCAGCTTTCCCAGTATGGAAGTCTCTGTTCAATGCTTGCCTCAAGGTCCTTTCGGCAGGCAGATGTAACACTCACACGCTCTAGTGAAGTTCCTTCGACGCTAATGACAAGGGTAACTCGTCATGAACTTTCCATTCATTTCAATGGAAAATGAATGTAAAATATTAAGGTGCCATAGCAGCGAAGTGGCTAAGCACACTGTCTGGGGCCAACCATTGTAATTAACAATGTGATTGCTAATAAGTTGACTACAATGGCTGGCCCCTGATAGGGCCAGGTGACACAAGAATTCTTTGTTCCTTCCATTTTTCAATGTCTGGAATGAGCATTCCTGCCTTTTTAGGTCTCTTCAAGACAGTAAATGCGTTAGAACATGCGCTCTCACTTGGGAGACATTTCATTTTCTGAAAGGTGCTTGGAGCCTGCCTATTGCTTACCCTTTGGTGGCTTCATTGTCACTCTTATTTGTTGCTTTCTAATTGGCCAGTGCATGCTACTTTCACTCTGTCTTTTGTTTCTTCCTTCTGTGGAGCATGGACCTACTACTAATTGCTTCACTTTTATTAGTGTCCTTCCGATGCTTGTGCTGTCAATGAGGTAGTATTTTTTCTTTCTTTTTCCCTGTCCATGTTACTTATTCCCTTCCACCCTCCCATTGTCTGTGCTGCGGGAAACGGCCACAACAACGCGGCCGTTTCCACGGAAACATTAACCACGCATGCATTACAACGCATGCGTGGTTACCACGAAAGCCTTTACCACGCATACCATTACTACGAGGTACGTAGTAAAGGCATGTGTGGTAAAGGGTAACAAAAAAAGGGGGCTTGGGGGGGTCTCCCCTCCCAAAAAAAAGAAACTCACCTCAAAAAACGTCGAAATGTGCAGGCAAACGGCGTCCTTTAAGAGGAAACGGAAAGAAACTTCCGCTTCCTCTTAACGACGTATGACGTCACCACGGAAGTACAAGAGGAAAAAGCTATGCGAAGAAAACCCATTCCGTTGTAACGCATGCGTGGCAAAGGCATGCGTTGCAACGGAATTCGTTGTAAGAACACATATTCCTGTGCTGCTTGTTCCCTCCCACCTCACACCTTCCCTCCCATTAGGTGTGTTGCACCGTGCAAGGGCTGGCTTTAGGGTTTTGTGACCGGTGCAGCCGCACCTGGTGCTCACCTTGTGGCAGCGCTTTGCTTAAAAAAAATATGTATAGGTTTACAATTACCTGCTGCAGAGTTTCCTGTGTGTCCAGCAGATTTCAGGCAACAATAAAAATGTGACGATAACACTGGGGATTATTGTTCCTGATGGGGAGAGATGGGAGTTTTGTCTAGTGGCAGATTGACTCATCATAAAGTTGTGGAATGAAAGTGTACAATGCAGATCACAGAACTGTGTTATCCTTTTGTTACATGCAGTTCATAAACTACAATCCTAATTTATCACAGTGACTTACAAAGTATCATCAATGAACAGAATGCAAACTGCACAGCATAGGTTAGAATGTTATGTGTTTTTCCCCGGACTTTCATCACTCTATTCCTAATGTTGCTGAAAAGGATTTGTTTGGGTAGAAATGTAACCGTATTGGTAGAGTCAACCCCAACCAGTACTTTAAAACAAACGAAATGCATGTGAGAGAAGTGTTATGGAGAGATGAGGAGCACTGGTGGACGGTGGTGTTGAGGGAATCAGTGGAGAAGGAGGTCACTGGGTGCCACCAGCACTAAAGCAGGCCCTGCACCCTCCGACCCGCCATAAAGGGGAAAAAGTGCTGTGTCAATGCACTCTTTCTTTTTACCGTCCAGTTGTCCATGCTTCTTGTTCCCTACCACCCTCAATCCAGTTGTCTGTGTTTGTGCCACCAACTGCCATCACTCACCATAAAAAAACAAGCATATGCGATAGGTCCGCATTTACGAGAGTTTGAGCATTGTAAATGACAAAGGCTTTTTTTATGTGTTTTTAAAACTGATAGATACAAGGCATTGTGATTTACAAGGCCAATAGCTTATACCCTCGCAAATGCAAGACCTATTGCATTGCACATGCGTTCGGTGCCTGTGCTATAAAAAATGTTTTAAGTGTTAGGAAAGAGCGTGTCCTGCCTGCAAAAGCAGGTCCAGTAAATTATGGGCTTCAATTAGCATATTTAATGTTGGGATGTTCAGTTCCATATCCTTGTTTGAGTTTTTTTTACCTTCCGTATAAATTAGAGCTTTTAGAGTTATTGAATCGGACCCAGCCCAGTCACAAATGTAGTCCAGTGTAACTCCTCTGTGAAGCGGTACTGGAGAACTGAAATTCAACTCCAACCTGATAACAGAATGAGTATGGCAGTTCTCAGATGTAATAATTGTCGAGTACTCTGAAGGTAATTATTGCAAGATTATTTATGGTCTTGCCATTTAAAACAGGTGACTCAGTTCAGTTCATAAGCTTTATTTGATTATTTATAAACAATCATGAAAGCATACAGTATTAAAAATATCACTTAAAAATTGTTACAAAGCAAAAAAAGAATTACACATGTTACAATAATTGGAACAATTCAATAGAGGGAAAGTATTCGACCGGGCTATTGAATTATACAAAAGGTAGAAAAACAGTGTTAAAATTCCAGACTTTTTCTATGGGACACAGCTTTTAGAATAAAGGTAGCGGTAAAAAAACAAATATCCAGGGTATCGAGTGCAAATAGTAATTTCATGGCATGAGCAGTTGTAGACACAGAGTATTTCATAAAAACAGGTTTAAGATAACACAAACGAAGGTGCTAATACAGTGGGCAAATTAGCATAAAGTGTAATGTGCTCTGTTTGGTGGTACCATCACACGGACAAGGGCTTGAACTATAAATTTTCATCTGTGGAAATGCCACCAAATTATGGACAATGCCTAATCTCAACCTTGTGAGACCAAACTGATGTGACTGGTTGGTAATTGCTTTTAAATACTTAGGCATGCCATGACCTTCCTCCTTGTTAGAGGTATAAAAAACATGGGTTGTAAAATTGCTACATTGAACTCTACGGGTATTGGATTTGATCCCCAAAAAAACATTTTTAACCTCCTGATTGGGTATATTAATAACACATAGGGGGTCATTGTGAATATCCAAATCAAAGATTTCCTTATAGGACGTTAAGACATATTGTAGCCAGGGGATCTTGCGGACTTTGTCCAGACGAAGACAGTCTTGAATAATTTGCCTGGTAAATCCAGTTTCGTCCTTTGCCCAGATTGACCTCCAAACCATAAGGGGTCGCAATCCCGTTAGATCTGTCAACTGTTCCAACCCGGCCTCTTTATGAATCAGTTCGGTGGATGCGGAGGGGGGGAGGCAAAGAAGTCTCTTAAGGAACGAGTTCTCAATTACTTGCAGATCCCCTTGGTTACAATGGCCCCATACTCCTGAGCCATATAGGGCAATAGAAGCGCATCTATGCCTATAGACATTTAGCATATCAGGGATGCAACGACTGCCCAATTTGGAAGCAAAGCTAAATACTCCTGAGGACCCTTTACCCATCTTGGCCTTGACATTTAAAATCTCAGATGCCCACGACCCACTACTTTTAAGAGTTATGCCAAGATAACAGAATTTATCCACAACCTCTATTCGGTGTTCCCTGAACTGGAATGATTTAAGTTGTTTCACCTTTTTCCCACAGGCCATGATAAAAGTCTTAGAGTTATTAATTTTTAATTTCCTCCCCTGAATAAAATCATAAAAGTAATTCATACGTTTTTTAAGACCTATTGGAGTTCGCGAGAGAAGGACCATATCGTCTGCATATAGCAGTACCGGTACTGGTTGGCCCTCTATTTGAGGGGCGTCAGCTTGAACCATCTTCAGTTCGGACTCCATAGAATTTATGAAAAGGGAGAAAAGTAACGGGGCCAAGACACATCCTTGCCTTATACCTGATTTAACCCTGATCTTTTTAGTGCATTCCCCCGCCTGGCCAAAGCGAATCTGGGCTGACAGCTTATTATATAGTCTGGCCAGGAAATAAATTATAGCTGTTGGTGCTCCCATTTCAAGTAGGGTGGACCATAGGAGGGTATGGTCCACCAGATCAAAAGCACTTGAGAGGTCTGCAAAACAAAGAAATAATGAGCCCTGTTTAGCTTTAGTGTATTTCCCTATGATAAGATCTAGGTTAATGCACTGCTCAATTGTGCCAAGACCCTTTCGGAAACCAAATTGGGAATCCGCAAGGATATTATTGGCTTCCGCCCACTCCTCCAATCTCATCAGTAAGACCCTGCTCGTGATTTTTAATGAGGAATCCAGAAGGGAGATAGGGCGGTAGTTCTTGGCCTCTCAGGTGACTCATAAATAGAGCAATTCATTTCACTCGTAATGCCTTTAAAGATGATTCAATTGCTCTTCCACCACCTAATTTAGCGAGCCTCATTATAGACTTGGTGGTGGTTATTGATCTGAGCTTCCTGCTTAACAGGTGGTTACGCCAAGATAACCCTGTGTTCACTGAAACTCTGAGATAGTCAATCAATCAATCAATAAACTTTATTTGGTTTTTGTTAATAAAACCATAAAAGTTACACAGATACAATACATACAAACAATAAATTGTGACATAATTTTAAAAAAAAACTCATTACCACACAAAAAATCTTCTAAAAATATGTCTGAATAAAAAGACTCTACATCTCCATAAAGTGCCTAGATTTCATAGATGCCTTTAAAAACCCTACAATAAAAAGAATACAATCATCCTTTAACAGTTGGAGATACATTAGTGCAGGTCTAACCTGATTAAAATTAAAAAAAATTAAAATAGGAAGTAAAAAATGTCTCTGGGGACTTCATACAGTTTACAAAAGAACATTGTCCTGAGGAGACTTTCCGTCGCAGCCACAGGAAGCTAGCACTTGACCTCTGGAAGCCCCCTTGGGTCTTGCTAACAGGAGATGGAAGAGTTTCATCCGGAACCTAGTTAAAATTAATTTTTAATGTAACGTCAAGGACCCCATAAGGTATGGTTCAGGCAGTGGCGTCGATTTGAGCGATAAGTATGCCCGAACACTCGGTTTCCATACCTCTTCTGCATCCTGATCTGCTTGCCTCCTGCTCAAGAAGGCTGTCTTGGTTAATTCCACATCCTCTTTTACAATAGCATCTGGCTTAAGAAATAAAACTCCCCACCCAATCCATTCAAATCCTCTTTTAATATAGTTGAGCCAGGGGATACGAGCCACATTATCTAAGGACAGACACTCTCTTAAGATCAAATGAGTGAGGATTAGATCTTCATTTAACCAACACATTAACCAGAAAATCAAGGGCCGCAGAGCAAGGGTATCACTTAGGTAGGAGACCCCCAGTTCCTCATGTACCGCCATGTTCGAGGTTCCTCGTGGGACACATAATAACCTTTTTAAAAACCCATTTTTCACTACCTGGAGGGGTTCTGTTACTGTGTAGCCCCAGATCTCACTGCCATAAGTTGCAATAGCTAAGCTTTTTGCTTGAAACACTTGAAGCATTGCTCCTGTCGGTTTCTTTCCCACTTTCGAGGCAAAATTAAAAATTGCAGCATTGACCCGCACAAGTTCCCCTTTTTTTCTTTTAATTAAGGGGTCCCACCTGAGTTGATCATCAAATAAGACCCCTAAATAAGAGAAAACATTTGTGCGGGGAATCTTATCTTTAGCGGTTCTGAACTGAAAGCTCCTTTTCGTATGTTTCCCTACTTTCATGACATAGGACTTTGAGTTATTAATGGCTAAGTCCCGATCTGTTATAAATCCATAAAATGTAGTTAAAAGGGTTTGTAAGCCTAATTCGGCTCTGGATATTAGGATGGCGTCATCCGTGTAGAGCAGGACGGGGATGCCCTGCCGTTCAACATAGGGGAAATCTGCTCCGGTTGCCCTCAGCACACTGTCTAATTCATTAATATAAAAATTACATAAAAATGGCACCAGAATGCAACCTTGCCGGACACCCTTCATAATCTCAAAGGGGCAGATTTACAAGCCCCTTGCGCCTCTTTTACGCTGCTGTTGCGTCACTTTTGTGACGCAGCGGCGGCGCAAAGATGCGCCATGGTGTGGGGTATTTACAACGTGACACATCTCCGAGATGCGTCACGTTGTAAAGCCCTGCGCCAGAAGTAGGCATTCCATCGCAGGAGGGGGGGTTCCGGCGCAAAAGTGGCTGAGTGAAATCAACAAGATTTCACTCAGTCACTTTTGGGCCCATGTTGCGTCAAAACCCTGCGCCTCCTTGAAGCAGGTGTAAGGATTAACGCAGCATTGTGGAGATAGGGCCCCCCAGAGCCTTGCTGGAGCTGCGTCGTGCTTGAGACGCAACTCCAGAAATGCGCCGCCTTTACTGCACAGATGCGTCACGCATCTGTGCCGTTTTAGCCCCATGGTGCGCCACATTGTAAATGCGGTGCATCCAGGGTGGCGGAGCTGCGGCGCACAATAACTGGCGCATCCCTGCTGATATGAAGGGATGCGCCAGTTATTGTAAATCTGCCCCAAAGTCCTTAGATACCTGCAGATTTTGTGAGAACCTGACAGTAGCTTTAGTTGATGAGTGCAGGTCCTCAAGAAAATTAACAATACTATTTTCCACCCCCATTGCCCTCATGGACTGCCATAGCTTGGCCCTATCAACTCAGTCAAAAGCGGATGACAAATCCATGAAGGCAGGTGGATGGTTCCAGGGTGTGCAACAGTGTATTTATTCAGTATCATAAACAAATTAAAACACTGTGCGACAGTGGAATGCCCCGGCGGGAAGCCATACTGGACTTCCGACAGAATCCTATTCTCATCTGCCCAGGTTGTTAGTCTCTGCAAAAAGGACATGACCCACTACTTTGACCAGGGAGTCAATATGAGAGAGATTGGTCTATAGCAGTGAGTACTATTTCTATTGCTCTTTTTGAAAACGCGGACTATGGTTGAAGAAGCCCAAGACTGAGGACCCCCCATCTTATCCGCCGCATTAAATAGGGACTCTAGAATCGGAGCCCAGAACAAGGAATCTGACTTAAATAGATCCAGGGGGATCCCATCTGGACATGGGGCTTTGTTGATAGATAAACCTAGAATCCCTTCCATGATCTCACTCCTATCAAAACATATCACAGCATCCTTCCTATTCTGGGGTTCACTACGGATAGGCTCGAGTGGGCAGTCAAACATGGTTTTAAAATGAGATACCCACTTTTCCTCTGTGATGTGAGCCACAAAGCCCTCCCCCCCTTTCCTTAAGGAACAAGGGCCCATTCACAACACCCCAAAACCTCGAGCTGTTCCTCAAAGTGCTAGAGTCTATCAGCTCCTTCCAGACATCTTCCTTCATAGCTCTCTTATGTTTGGCCAGGGCTATCTTGTATTCCCTATGACAACCTCAGATTGGGTTCTTGGTTTGGCTGCCAGAGCTTCCCTCAGCCGCTTAGCTGATTTGCAGCAATCTGAGTCAAACCATCTGGGGCCATGAGAGGCAGTGCAACCGGCCGGAGCACTTAACAGTTCACCCACAGTTTGTGCTATTGCCCCATAGGCACCAAGGATCTCATTGGGAGTGGACCTCTCAGATTTACATAGTGACAGCTCATGGGCACAGGATGTTTTCACCTTATTATAAAAACTGACAGGAGACACCTGAGACCATTTCAATCTTCGCTTTCCATCTGTCGGTTTCAGAGTGCCCCTATTTGTTTCCTCCCCAGTTTTTTATCAGTAATGGGCCCGACATGTGAACTGTTAGAGGATTGTGGTCACTAAATTCGCTTGCTGCAATATTAAAACCATTGAAGTAGGTTAGCAGCGATGAAGAAATTAAAATAAAATCAATAAATGAACCTCTTCCATTTCCTTCAAACGTTGGTACAGGGAACTTGGTGTGAGGGTCAGTTAAAGACATCATGACAACCAAATCTAGCTCATTTATCATATTGTTCAAGAGGTCTCCTTGGGGATGGTGGTCAAAATGAAAGCCCCTCATACAGGGACAACCCAACTCCGAGATACAGGATATTGAAGGATTACCGCAAGGGTTATGTTAAAATCACCAGACACCAAAAAGTTATAAAATCCATGACCCATGAGTTGTTTTATGAGTGCTCCCAGGTTGGTAATGTTACACACCTCATGCGGACAGGCCACCGAGGTATAGAAATTAAAAATTCCCCAACTTGTATCCCCCCTAGATACTGACAATGCCAGAATTCCCGGGAATGTGGTTGGGATCAGCTGCAACTTGCAATCAATGGCCACAGAGATATAAGTAACTAGGCCACCCCTTGGTCTTCCACTCACTGATGGAATGGCCGGAACGAAAAATGTCTTATAGCCTTCTAGGAAAGGATCACAATCCACCGACCATGTTTCTTGAAGACTGATTACAGTGTATTGCTTTGTATGACATAACCACCGAGGATCTTGGAACTTTTTGGCCAACCCTGCCATCTTCCAGGATAAAAAATGATTAGGCCTCACAGTGGTATGCCTCACAGGTACCATCCTTGGGGTCTGAGGAAGTGTAACTGATTGTAGTCCAGGAGGCGCAAAGGCCTTTAGTCAATCACATTTATCCAATCCGGATAAAACTGTGAATCTGTTATCTAGCGCCAATGTGTGGGTACTACGAAACTGCCCGCCTAACTCGGGGAGTAAATGGGCTAAGGCAGAAAGCTGTAGTAGTCATAGAGAAGCATTCAGTGCCATTTTCCACTGCAATGCATTCAGCCATGACTCGCGTATTTGGCTCTGTGATGCATTTTTCCTCTTCTGTGTGAAACAACTTATGAATCTCATCATTTTATGTTTTTTTCTGTTTTCAACTAGGTTTGCGCCGGGCAAAATCCACCTACAAACTACCTACATCTTTCCTTTCTCTGTCCATACTGAGTTTTGGCAGCAGAATCCTGCCCTGGGCGCTTTGTAACACCAGCACAAGTACGAATTTAGATACAAACTCCTGTTTGCATCTGAATCAGTGTTTTCACAGGCAGAGCCGGACTGGGAACCAAAACCGGCCCCGGCAAAGTGCTCGGCCGGCCCCCGGGCGTTGGAGGTGCGACCGAGCTCTTTGCCGGGGCCGGTTGTCGGCCGATTTTGTTACAGGGACGATTTTGCAGGGATGCTGCATAAACGGCCCTGTAACAAAACCTGCCTGCATGGGTCCAAAACCGGCCCCCACCCTTCCAGCGGATCGGGGGATTGCCCGGTGCCCGCAACTGTTCACAGGTGTAGCTTCCCTCGCGAGTTTTTGCCAGCACAGTTTTCATTGGGTAAAACCTGGTGCAAGTCATTGCAGGCAAATCTCTCCCATTTTGAGTTTAGGCACTGCAGAACAATGAACAGCTATGCTCTGATCGTGGTATCACTCATTCATTCCAAGGGCTGAAACCTGGCTAGCGCAGTAGTAGCGCACCCAGTAAATACCACACCCACGGAATTGGATTTTCCAAAGGTGTGCTGTAATCACCCAGGATCGTGTGTTCACATGACCCCTGTAACAGTGGTGACTAGCACCACGAGCCAAGACAACCTTCTAAAGTGGATCTCTCGGCGTGCCTTACAATTACATTGTCTTTGAATCCCACGCACCGCAGGCAGAGAGTTTCTCGTAAAAAAAAAAGCTGGCCGCGTCATAACATTTTATTCCTAACGTTTTCTGACAGGCTGCCAAAGCATTTAGCTTTTCTTTTACTTTGAGAATCCAGAGAGGTAGCACTGAGCACAGAACAGTGTTGTGTCTGCACACTTAGTAACTCCGATAAATGCACACATCTCTGGGGCCATGCCGTGCAGACATCCACGCTTCTCAGGACTTTGGATGCCCTTCCTTATCCTAAAGGCAGGTTAGCAAGCTGAGAGGAAGGATAACTAACGTGTTTTATTCTGCCCATCTTGCGTAACATCCCGACTGCAAACATGCAAAAAAGTTAACTTACAAAAAGGTAGAGAACACAATTTAACAATGAATGTCTGTGATTGAATGAATACTTGTCAACTGTGTCCCACTTTTGAGGTGTTTTCTGTTTTCTCCACAGCTTTGCTCGTTGACAGATCTAATCTGTCACAGTTCTTGAAAAGAGAAAAATGCACAACCTTTGACTGAAGTAAGCGCACTCGAAAAACCTGTTCTACTTTAGCCAGGGGGTTATGTGTGTGGAGATTGTTATATAGATTACGGCAGAAGCAGTTATGGAAACTATTTGACCCCTTCACTCTACGGGCCCTATTTACCAGGGGTTTGCATTGCATTTGCACCATGCAACGTGGTCCATGCGCGATGCAAAACTTAAAATGTGATTTATCAAGCCACACAAGGCCACATTGCCTGGCCCTGTGTGTTTTGATGAATAAGAAGTAACGCAACGCAGCGCAAATCACTGCATTACGTTACTGTGCCCTGGGATGGCGCTCCAAGGACGTTGCGCGGGTATTCCAACGCAACTCCCATTGCTTTTGATGCATTTCCAGACTTACCATTGCTGGTAGACCTGGGAATGCGTAAAAATGCTACGCCTTCCCAGGTGAGGCATAAGGAGGAGAAATAGCTTCATTTCTCCTCGTCCTTTCCTCTTTCTATGTGTGCTGAATTCTGCATTCTGCAGCACACAGATAGAGGAATATGCCTCAGGGGATTGTTTTTGTGCAGGAAGGACCATGGTTCAAGGGTGCCTGCGTTGGCGCTAGGCAGACCATTGTGCACCAGCGCTGGAAAAAGGACACAGCTTAGCCTACTTCAAAAGTCCCCAATATACATCTTGTCATTTGATAGTAATTTGTGTCTTTTTTGTCTTTTTTGTGAAACTTCTTTCATTATATGCATGAATAATATTAGCAATATCCTGAATCAATTATAACTGTAAAAATACCTAAAAAAAGGAAAAAAAATTAAATAAAATTGACTATATTTTTATACAAATGATATCCTTCGATATTTATTATTGATGTTTGATATTGCGATGTACACTACATTGTTCTAAAGTTTTACCCCATAGGAGATGGCATATAACATCAAATCTGTTTACTACATCTTCTTTTCTCAAATGATTGTTATACCCTACTTGTAGTGAACGAATCATTAGTAGGGGTCCCCTATTTTTTCCAAAAACCGTAGTCTAATAACTACAGTGCATTCCTGCCTTTTTCCTGTAATCCAGGGCAGCAAGGTGACTGGCTGTGCTGCGTTACTTTTACATAAATAGGCCATTCAATATATATGAACATGCATGTATGACAGTGTGTGATTTTACAGGGGAAAAATTGTCAATGATCAAAGTTAATTGTGTTCCTAGTACTGCTTAGATAAGAAGTTTAACGCAACAATCATCAAATGCTACTATCAGGCTCTACTATAAGGTGGACTTTGAGCTGTCTTTAGGTGAGAAATGTAGAAACCGTAGGGTACAATGTTAGTGTATGAATTTGCACCCACCAGTACCAAAGGCATCTCCTTGTGACCTGAGCTTGGAATGAGGGATTCTCTGCTAAAGAAGTCCATTTTACCTCAAACAGAAAGACCCCAAACCCAATTCAAGCTGGTAATAAAAAGCATAGTGGCGATGCTGAATTTTACCACAAATATTTGCATCCAGTTCAATTGCAGATCCGACAGGTGCCGCACATACTTAAATGTTGATATTCCAGATCTATCTGCTGATTTAAGGATATCCTCTAATCTAGCTCCTGCCCAAAATGCTATGGATGCCATAGCACCCAAGGCTGAATGAGCCCCAAAACACCCTGTAACCACCTCTGCAAGGCTCATCACCCCTTGAACCCATCTTCTTATAGTAGTTCAAGATACTAGAGTGAGAGAGAATGGTTTGCCTAATGATATCATCTGCATGGCAAAGGTTGCAAAGGCCTTAATTGCCTTCACATAATGCAATAGGTACCTATTTTTAGGTACCTCAAGACTCACAATTTAGAGTGCCCCAAAGTACCCTTAAGCTGAGTCTGAAAGTCCTGGCATGTCTGCGAGCAACTTGAGTTTTCATGCCACCAATGTCAGGTTGCCCCAGAATAAAAATGTGATGTTTCCCTTGAGGGCCCCTCAACAATTGGGTAATCTGCTGCGAGGTCCAAGAGAGAGAGGGAGAGGAAGGTTGTGCCATCCTGAGTGGTGCTATCAAGATCACCCTCACCTGCTGATTGTTTGCCTGCATTCTTGTGGCATACATTTGGGTATCATGATAAAAAGGTGGAAAAGCATAGTGATATCCTTTTTTTTTTAAATCTCTTTATTCAAATGTTTAAATTATTTCCCCAGAGATCAGCAAATAATACAACCAATTTCATAAAGCAATAATATGAGGTTCTAGGAAGAAGGTTACAGAATATTACTTTCACAGTAATTGCAAATCATCCCAATAATCAAATCATTTTGGGCAAAATGGGGCGATATATCTCAAAAGAAATAAATAAGCGTAACAGAAAAATCCGGGTTAACAGACAAACAAAGCAGGTACAATTAATCTCAACCCACGCATATTGATCAGCATGCCAACTCAGCTTATACACTTAGGTTGTTATAATTCCTATGAGCCATTCCATTGTGCTAGGGGGGCCCAGATATCCTGCCCTAGCTTTTTTACTTTTTTCCCCTTCCTCTCATAGATGGCTTTTTCCATTGTGTATATTGAAAGTAAGCGCTAGAGCCATTGATGAAACGTGGGGGGTGAAGGGTCGAGCCAGGCAGAAGCAATACACATCCGTAGTACAGCCATAGCCATGAAGATACATTTATAGGCCAAATCATTCTGTTCCCTGCAGCTTACTCCCAACAAAATCAAAGCGGGGGTAAGTGTACATTTTTAGCCCCAAAGACAGATCTGAGAATCTCATAATGGAATCTAGCAAGCTCTGAAGCCGTAGGAGGATGCAAACATGTGCATGAGATCTGCTGCCAGCCCACCGCAGCACGGGCAGGTAATCACCGACAGCCCACCCCACTGCGCTATTTTGCCGGGGTATAATATAAAGCAAAGACAGTTTTAAAATGTTGCGCTTGGAGCCTGGCAGAGCATAAAACTGTCTGGGCTAACTCTAGAGATTCTAAAAGCCCTTCTGGTGCAGCCCCCACATGTTCCAGCCATTTATTCTCATGCTTAGCCAAATCATCTTGTTTTAGTGCTATCAATTCCCCATACAGTAGCCGAATGATGCCCTTAGTACTACACCTAATGGTATCTATAATTTTATGTCTGCTAAACCCGCTAATCCCCCCCAATTTTTTTACCAAAAATACTACACAGCTGCAGGCATTTAAAACAATTACCCCTTTCCAACTCAAACTCCAACTGTATATCACCAAACTGGCGAAACCCATCATTCCCTATTAGATCCTCCGCCATCCGAACACCCCTCATAGCCCAGCCTGCCATAACCTCATCTGAAAAGATTTCCAGAAGAGTGGGGTTTTAATAAAGCATAGTGTAATATTTAAGTCTCCCCAGGCCTATCTTTCTTTTTAGACCCCCCCCAGATCTTGAAAGCAGCAATAAGAGTCTTAAATGTGGTCCTTTTGTAATAGCTGGGTTCCATACATTTCCCAAAACAACTTTCTGCATGCTCCCCCAGTAGCAACGTATAAACATCGGGGAGTTCAGTTACCCCTTCCAGATCCCCGGAAGATGCCCCAAACAATATACCCATATACTGGATGGCAGCCGCCCAATAATAACTTCGGAAATCAGGAGCCAAGAACCCCCCTTCTCTCGTGGCAAAGACCTAAACCGGAGAGCCCTCCTGGTTTTCCTGTGTTCCCATACAAAACGATTAATATTATCTTCAAAGCTATTAAACCGATGCTTTTGAAATTCCAGCAGTATTGCCCTAAACAGTTAAAGAACTTTTGGCAGAAACATCATCTTCACGACGTTACATCGTCCATCCAGTGATAAGTGAAGGTTATTTAATCTGTCAGAATCGACTCTAGCCTTCCTAATTACTGGCTCAATATTCTTGGCTACAAGGCTATCTAAATCGAGCATAATCGTGATACCCAGATATATTGCTGAATCTGTAACACGAAGATCTTCACAGGTGACCAACTGATTCTTCTAATTTGCATTTTAGTCCGATTCAAAGCATATCCAGAATATCTTGCAAAATCTTGTGCGATTGACTCGACCACCGTCAAAGCCGAAGTCGATCGGTAGTGACGATGGCCACGTCATCTGCATAGGCTAAAACTTTTGAATCCGTGCCCTGACAAACAACTGGGAGAATTCCATTATTGGCCTCCAATAGCCGTAGCAAAGGGTCCATATATATTGCAAATAGCAGGGGTGAAGATGGACACCCCTGCCGTGACATTTGAGTTGGCGCTCTGATCTCTTCTTGGTGCGACTTGAACTTCTGCGTCGAAGACTTGAGGGATGATGCTGTCTTCTGGATCTGGAGGAGCGAGTTTGTGGCGGGGAGCGTCTATGCGTCTGTCGAGACTGAAGTCTGAAGGCTTGCTTACGTTTCTCGCTTCACCCGGCCTCTATTTTCTTCGCATGCTCATCAGCCTGATCATTCACTCGCGTCATTTCCTCAATCTCGTCTAGTGAATAGCTTTTCTTAAGCAGTTTGCGTCGCAATGATTCTGATACTCAGCCTTCTATAATTCTCAGTCTGAGTGCATCTTCTGTGGAAAAAGAATCAAAGTCACAGTATCATGCTAAGCGTCTCAGACGTGTGATGAATACACTCATGGGTTCTCCTTTCTCCTGCGATGCCAGGCTAAACGTATATCACTCATAGTCCACATTCTTTTTGTGTAGGAACTTGCGGTTGACCGCCTCACAGACAGCAGCATAGGAGGCCGCGGACGCAGCTGGCAATTCTTTTATGATCTGGCTGACTTCTTTACCCACTAGGTTCCTTAGAGCGATCAATTGTTGTTCTGCATCAGTCACGTGGGACCCTTTCATGAAGTCCGTGAAGTTCTCTAACCATTCTTGCCACCGGAGACCCATACCCCTACCAGATTTGAGAGTGAGGGTTTCTGGAGGGCATAAGAATGACATTCCTAGCACACCCATGGGACCGGGTTCAGCGCTCGCCTGACGACACCCAGACATCCTGGGACCCTTTTCTGTCGATCACTCACTGATGATTCTCGCTCTACGAGTTGTACTTGACAAGGCTTGTTGATTATACTGGTAGCATACACCAATGCTTGTTGTGTATTTTTTTTTTCGCTCAGGTGAACTCGCCAATGCTAATTTACTTCTCTATTTACTTCTCTTGGTGCATTCGCCAATGCTTGTTCTAAGTGTTCCTGTACTGGTTCCTGTACTGGTTGCATACACCAATGCTCGTTGATTTTTTTCCACTCAGTTGAACTCGCCAATGCTTGTTTACTTCCCTCGTTGCATTCGCCAATGCTTGTTTAGGTGTTCCAGTATTGGTTGCATACACCAGTGCTTGTTGAATTTTTCACTCAGTTGAACTCACCAGTGCTTGTTTATTCCTCTCGTTGCATTTGCCAGTGCTTGTTTACGTGTTCCAGTACTGGTTGCATACACCAATGCTTGTTGAATTTTCACTCAGTTGAACTCGCCAAGGTTTGTTTGCTTCTCTCCTTGCATTCGCCAATGCTTATTGGCTTTCTGGCCCTCTGCCTGACTCCAAAATGGCGGACGAGGTGCCTGACCTCAAGATGGCTGCCGCGAGAATCTCGTTCAGGCCGGGACCAGGGCCTTCAGCAGCCGGTACAAGGAGCACTTCCCTCCAGAATCGCTGGCACCGGCAGGCACTCACCGGCTCCCCAGGCACAGCACCGAAGGCATACCAGGTGAGGGAGGCACATTCAGGCAGCCTCGGACGACGACAGCATCACCGGTGTGGGCTCCCTGCAGGCAGGCAGAACGGAGCGCTCTAACCCCACAGCACGCTACACACACACGGTGCAGCTGGGGTGGGCTCCCAGCGGGCGCAAACACACCTCTGGACAGCTGGGGTGGGCTCCCAGCCCGCGAGTGTCCTCACGCGGCAACACGGCAGCGAAGTAGACAGGCGGCCCAACACACTGGGCGCGCCACGACTGCCACGCATTCACCGACGTACTCTGACACAGTTAGCCAGTTCCGCACTACCGTAGGTCCCGTGGCCACCCTTGTCGCCAGTTGTTGTGTCTTGGCAACCACAAAGACACGGACTCGGCGGGAACTGTCGGAACACCTTTAATGTATGTCTGCCTTCTTCACACTCTATGGGCTAACTGCCTCACTTATTCCCCGACTCCTCCCTTTCTGCCCGCCTCTATCCTGTCCCCGGGCAGGTCCTAGTGCCCCATACATTTCACATTGTTACAGATCCCTAAACCATGATTAGAGCCTTGAAAATCTGCTCATTTTGATGGCAGATGCTGGCATCATAGAGCTTTAGTGAATACAACACGTCTACACTTTTGTGTAGCCCAGGAAGATATTCTGCTTTTATAGTTCAAATCTTTTTTATTGAATTTTACAGAATCAAGTAAAAAGTGCCAATTGTAGACTTTTACGTTTTCTTGGGCTGTGCAAAGCCCTACGTGCTGTTAACATATGAGCAGGCATCAACTAGGCAAACCAACCCCCAACCCTACCCTCCCACCACCCTCCCCCCATTCACCTATGTATTATCGTTTGGGATTCAGTGTTAGTGGTACTGCAGATTAATTCTGCTAAGGAATTGGGGATGCCACAGCCTCGGGTAGAAGCAGCAGGCATAAGTATTTGGGGCAGGTAAGTTCTCTGAATTCTTGTGCGAACAGAGACAAGAAGGGCTGCCACAGCTCCCCGAAATGCCGAACCTTGCCCTGACAGTGTGAGTGTTATCTTTTCCATTCCCAGAATGTGCCATAACTGTTGGAGCCAGCCCGTGTTTGTGGAAGTCTATGATGTCCCCCAGTGATTGAGTATGTTCTGCATGGCTGCCCCCAGGGCCAGACCGATCAGACACCCTCTTCTAGATTTCAAGAGGTATGTGAGTGGGTTTGGGACCCCCAGGAGTACGTATGCATGGAATCTTGGTAGTTGGGTATCTAAATGTGTGTTAATTTCGTCCGGTACTTGGGTCCAGTAATGCTACAGGTGCTGGCATTCCCATAAGACATGCACTAGTGTTCCTCAACTCTGCAACCCCTCCAACACTCCGCACTCTGTGTGGGGTTGACCTTGTGCATTCGCTCTGGGGTATAATACCAGTAGGCGGCTACCTTTGTTAGTGTTTCTGTCAGAGCTGTGTTACTGGCTGTGTGTCTGGCTCTATAATATAGTCCTTCCCATTCTTTTTTGCTCAGCACCCTCCCGAAGTCCTTTTCCCACCTGCATTGTACATGTGTTTGTCGCTCGTTCAGCAGGGCATGTAAATCTGAAATTAGCTTCTCATCTGAAGACTTTAATAGAAGCCATTTTCCGTATTGGGTAAGGTATTGTTTTCCACTGGGCCTATTTTGTGACTGTAATGCCCAGTGACGGAGTTGTAGATAGTGTAACCTCTTAGTCTCCGGAATACCAAAGTCCGCTTTAACCCGTAAGAAGGAGAGTACCCCTTCTTCATCAAAGAGATCCCACAGCGTGGCACTCCAAGACGCACTATTGTGTGAACCTGGCCTCTCCCATCCCCAGCCTTAGCTCCGGGTTGTCAATTAGTGGGGTCAAGGGAGAGGGTAAGGTTCTCAAGTTGTGTTTAGTGCTGGTCTGATCCCATGCCACCATTGTTGACTAAGTTATGGGGACAAATACAAGTTCTGTGGGCAGTGTGGTTTCTTGAGGAAGGGGAACTACGGTAGGGATGTTCCGGCCACTGCCCTATCCTAGAATAACCAGTGCTTCTCTGATTCAACACAGTTCCATTCCATGAGATATCTCATTTGAGCTGCTTGAGAATACAGTTAGACATTGGGAATCCCCAACCCTTCCTTGCTAGGTGGCAGGAAGTGAATGGCTTTTTTCATCCGTTGTTTCCGACCCTGCCAAATGGACTTCAGAATCTTAGTTTGAAACTTATGACTCATGCCGGAGGGTGGCTGCAGGGGAAGAGTCTGGAATAAGTATAGGATCTTGGGACGAACCATACTTTTAATAGCGGCAACGAGATCGGATAATGTTTCCACCTTTGGATGTTGGTGAACATTTGCCTGTGGAGATTGCAGTAGTTAATAATGGCAGTGGCCTGTATGGTTAATGCTAACTGGACCCCCAGATAGGGAATGGTGCTACTATGTGACCACAGTATGGGGTGCTGCTTCTGAAGTCGTTCCACCATTTGAGGTGGGAGGGAGAGGTTAAGTGCCACGGATATCCCTCCATTCACTTTGAACCCCGATGCCCTGCCAAAGTGTTCCAATTCCTAGAGGAAAGCATCTAGGGAAGAATACGAGTTGTCAGGCGTCACCAGGACATCTTCTGCATAAAAACTTATGGTGTGTTTGTGCCCTCCAAATGGCACTCCAAAGATATGTGGGTGCGTTCAAATTCTCTGCACTAGTGTCTCCATATAAACAGGAATAACAGGGGCGATAAAGGACACCCTTGCCTAATGCCTCTACCTATATGAAATGGGGCAGACGTATGTCCATTAACTCTAGCCGTTGCGGTGGGAAGACAATAACAGTTTAATATCTGGGTCCTCATCCTCTCTCCCATGCCAGAGTGAATCAGTATCTGTTCGAGCTAGGGCCAGTGCACCCTATCAAAGGGATTTTTGGCATATACGGTCATGACGATCTACTTGCCAGGTCTCTGGATGTCTTCTCAATAATTTGGAGAACCCGTTTGGTTTAATCCCTTGTCTGTTGCAGGGGGATGAGGCCTGCCTGATGTGGTTCAATCAGGGCGGGCATTTATGTGCTTAGTTTGTGGGCTAGTATTCCAGTAAATAGTTTCAAGTCCACATTTAAGAGAGAGATAGGCCGGAATGAGCAACAGTATGTTTTATGCTTCCCTGGTTTGGGGATGACTATAATTGCTGCTTCCAGCATCGAAGTTGGGATCGCGCCAGGCTCTGAAAATGTGTTAAGGAGCTGAGTCTGAAGTGGCGCCACCACAGAGCAAAATGTTTCGTAGAAGGCTGAGGTGAAGCCGTCTGGGCCTGGGGATTTTGTCGGTTTTATCTGGGAGATTGCTACGATAACCTCCTCGATGCAGATTTCTTCATCTAGGTGCTCGGTTTGCTCTGGGGTCAGAGCGGTGGCTTGCGCTTCTAGCATGTATCTATCGCTCTTGGCACTGTCTACTGTTTGGCCCGAGTATAGGTGCGCATAGAAATCATGAAAGGCCTTAACTATTTCAGAGTCTTCCACCACCAGGGCCCCTTCCTGGTCATGTATCACCTGAATATCTTGCTTCTGCCGGCTTTCGCTTAGTTTTTGTAGTAAGAGGCAGCCACATCTGTCCCCCCCACGTAAAAGGCATGGCGCAGACAAAGGGCTGCATACTCTGCCTGATCTAGGTTGATCGCTGCTAATTATGATCATAGCGCCGAGAGTTGGTGCCATGTTCTGGGAGCTCCCATCCTTTGATGGATGTGCTCTAGTTCACATATTCACTGAGAGAGGCCCTCCCTTTTCTCCTTCCCTAGTGTGTTATCTGCAGCGGATATCGCAAAGAATTCTCCCCGATTGCAGTTTTAGGCACCTCCCACAGGGTTGCTGTGCGTGTCTCCGGAATGGTATTGTGTAAATATAGTCCCTTATAGCTCGCTGAATTTGTGTCACTACTTCCGGGCATTGTAGAAGCGTGTCTCTTAGACGCCACTGTTGAAAGGGGCATTTCATTGCGGAGGAACAACAGCGTGACTGCCACCGCAGCGTGATCTGAAAGTGTTGCTGTGAGAATCTCTGTGTCCACTGCGAGTGTGTGAATGTCCTTGATGCCAATAAGGTAGTCTAGCCTGGCGTATGTTTTGTGTGCATTAGAGAAAAAGGAGTATTCCCTGGTTTGGAGGTGGGATGTCCTCCAGAGGTCTATCGAACCCAACTGAATCAACCGGGTCAGTCCTACTGTGGACAGGGTGCCAGTCTGTCCATGTCGTTAGGCTGACCTATCTAGGATATTGTTGAATACCAAGTTGAGATCCGTCCCAATAGTATTTTACGTTCGTCAGTAGCCATTTCATCCAACAGTGCCATGTGGAGGAATTTCTCTTGTCCCTCGTTTGTATATCGAATCTATGATCAGAGGATGGCCCCCCAGCATGAATCTATAAGTAAGGAGCCTCCCCTTAAGTTCAGCCTCTTTCTGTATTACTTCACCCCTAAAAGTTCAGGACACTAAAATAACCACCCCCACGGTTTTTGTTGGGCATGAGGAGAACAATTGGATGGGAAACTCGCGGGCTGTGACAGTCTCTGGCTAGGAGGTGGTTTTCCTGCAATAGACAGATGTCTGCCTTCATGCTTTCCAGATATGATATTATCGATCTGCACTTTATTGGGTTTTTGAGTCCCATCACATTGAGGGTGAGGATTCTAAGATTGGTAGATTGCATTCTTTTGAATAGTCGGTATGTCTGTTAAATAAATCCCGGGAACTGGTTGCCCTGGCTGCTATCTACCTCTGTGTAGGATAATCCCCTGGGCCCCCGTGGTGTGTCTCGGGCGCGATTGTGGAGTGAATGGAGGATCCCAACAGTAACCCCTACAAACCCTATAGGAAAATAATCAAGATGAACTAATAAAATGTTCAAAATCAGTCCTACAGCAATTCTTGGCCGCCAGGAAGTGAGTTTAGGGTCCATATTGTCGCCAATCTCCTGACGCCCTCCCTGCCTGCCGCCCGCCCTCGGGCTCTTTTTGGGACAGGCGCCCATTTGGTAAGCTCATACATCCTCCGTTTTTGCCAACGCCGCAGGGATAGACTCCAGTGCTTCCTGTTAGCCTTTTGCTATTTCTGCCTGGTTTGTTGGGGTTCATCTGGGCCTTTGTTGCTGTCATTTTGGCTGCTGTTCCCCTTGGGCAGGGGACGAGGCCCGCCCACTGCAGGTCTCCTTAGGCAGCTCCAGACCCAGAAAATGGCAGGCTTCAGATACGGAGTGCAAGTGCTGAAGTTTGCCACCCCAGCGAAAAATAAGTCTAAAAGGGTAGACTGAGGAGTGTGCAATTTCCTGCTTGTGTAGGTGTGTAGTAACTGGGCGGAATTCCCTTTGTTTTTGTAGCATGAGTGAGGCAAGGTCCTGATAAAGTGTAGGGCTTTGGTCTCTGAATGTGACAGGGTGCATTGTCTGTGCTTTGTGCAGTATTTCCTCTTTAGTTTGGAAGTCGTGCACGCACACTAAAATGTCCACTGGGGGGGGCCTTGTCGGAGCGAGACAGACCTACTCTGTGTGCTCTGTCCAGCTTGAGCTCTGTACTAAGGGGATTGCCAAGCACATGGTTGAAGAAATCCTGTACAAAGCCGAAGATATCTTCTCCCTCCTCCTTGGTTGCCACTCCTCCTATCCGAACATTATTCCTACAGGACCAATTCTCGAGGTCTTCCAGATGGGATTGCACGTAAATATGCTGGTCCTGGAGTCAGAGAACCTCCTGCTGCAGCGCCTCCATCTCTATGTCTCAGCCATCCCCTTTATCTTCCAATGCTGTAACTCTTTTCCCAAGGGCATCCACATCCCTTTTGAATTCTTGAGTGAAATCCTTCTTGGCAGTCTGTTGGTCCTCTGGGAGCATTGTGAACAGCGACTCCAAGAATGCATGGGTCACTGGCTCTTCTGCCGGGCTTTCGGTCTGTGTGTGGGGCCTCTCTCACATCTGCTATGCTACTGCCAGTAGTCCGCATGAGCATGTCTTCGAGGGATCACTCCTTCTTCACTCGGCTAGTAGACATAATTGGACTCTATTTCTTTTTTTTTTTTTTTTTGGAAAACCTTTATTGAACAGTATGTGCAGACAAATACGGGCCTACAACCCTCAGGCCGGCCTCGACAATAATGGTCACATCAGCAAGTAACGGCAACCCCCAGCGGCAAAGCGAGAGAACCACATATACGTCAAGCCACGTCCAACGAAGTCATGCCGCTAGGCAACAGGATGATGAGGTTTAATTTTAAAATAAAGATCCAAAATGAGTCCATAGCAACAGGTCCGGAAGGAGATGAATCAGGGCAATGCAGTTAGGACTTATGCAGGGCAGCAATCTCAAGGAGGACTAGCAAACATTATCCAATAGGCAAGCGATCGCACTCAATGGAATCAGGATAGTTAAAAGCATAGCAAATGGCGATCTCAAAACGCTACCCAAAAGCACCCACTCCACCCACAGACCCAAGAAAGAAGTGATGAAAGAGCTAGCCAGAAGAATAAGTGCAGGAAGAAAAAGAGAGGAAGGGAGAAGAAAGAAAGGAAAATGAGGCCCATAGAAAGAAAAAACCAACAAGAAGATATACTCCCCACCCTACACACATGCAGAGGCTACGGCCTACCCCCCCCCTAGCAGAGTGTCTGTCGCCCCAAAAGAGTACCCGAAATATAGACGAAGATAAAGAGAAAAATAAGGAAAAGAATAAAATGTCACGGTTGATCGGAGGAGGGCCAAGGATTAATGTAGGCAAAACATAATCGATACCTGCGGCCACCCAACCCCCGGCCCCAACCTAACACCCATACAACTTGTACCTCCAGCAATCACAAGTCCCAGTCTCAGTCTTATATGTCCCGGTGTGCAGCAAGAAAGTCCCCATCCTCAGCCTTGTCCCCTTCGAATCCGTAGTCCAATCGAAACTAGTCGCAGCGCAGCCAGTATGGACGAAATGGACCACCTTGGAGACCATCGTGAAAGTTGGGGTGCAGGAGACAAGGCAAACTGGATCGTTGCTTGACTGTAAAGAACCAGAGGACGTACCATCGCTAATCCACGGCTAAAGCTCCAGGGGGCAGAACGGTGTATAGGTTCCAAGATAGCAGCCGGCCGGTGCACAGAGAGCAAGTCCAGGAGGGCGCTCGGCAACATGGCACCCGTGAACAAAAGAAATGGGCGAGGCGGCGACGGGGACCCGAGCCCCGGCAGCACAAGAGAGGCGACGTCGTCAGACTCCTCCAGAAAAGGACCGAGGAGTACCGCAGCGGGTCCCGGGACACGTCCCTCCGCCACCGATCCGCACCCCAATTCGGGCAATCCGCCGACAGTCGGCTCAGGATATGGCTTAACGCACCGCTCTGGAGAGTCATCTTGGCCAGCCAACAGGGCCCCATCGAGCTGGGCCCCCAAATCGGTAGCAAAAGCACGAAAGGCCAATCTCAGGTCCCCCAGTGCCGCCAGGATGTCACAGAGCCTCAGCGGAGGATAGAGAACGGAGGGTGCTGCTGCGTCCGCCATCTTGGGTAATCTGCCATGGAGCGCCCTCGGGATCGAGCCCCCGGCATCAGCCATCGACATCAGGCAATCCATGAAACCTCTGTGAGGCCCCGGTGGTGCAGAAAACGTGAAGGCAGCCGAATATGAAGAGGTAGGAATGCTAGGAGCAACTGTGGCGCTGGGAGACCCACCGGCAGGAGCAGGGCGCCTATTGCAGAAGATGGCGACCGCTGCTACAAACTGCAACAAAGAAACAATCCCGGACCCTCGCAGCCGGGCCGGGATACATGAAGCAGGAGCCGGCAACAATGTTGCGATCGAATCGCGCTGGGCTGCTGGCAAGGAGAAGGCTGCTACGAAAATTACACCAGCGCCGAGCTCCGAGGCCGGTGCCCCAGCTCCTCCCTCTCCGCAGCGGCCGCCGCTGTCGCAATGGCCTCCGGCCGTCCCCACTAACAATGGCCCGGCCGCTCCCTCTGCTGAAGGCCGGAATGGTGACCGGGGTGGAACTCCGCCCTGGCAGCTCCGTTTCGGACCGGGGACACTGCAACGTGGTCAGGAGAGCAGCGCCGGGAAACGTGTTGCCAGGAGGCACAGGATTTCGAGCAGGATCTCAGCGAAGGGCGCCAGGGCCGACGGAGCCGAGGAGCTAGGCGGCCATCTCGGCTGCAGGCTAGGCTCCTCCCAATGGACTCTATTTCTTATAGCTACTTTTGCTGTCTGTTCTGGACATCTAAGCTCCTCGGTCGCCAGGTTCGTCTTGTAGAGCCACCTTCTCACTCCCTCCTGCGCTGTGTCCTTCTGTGTGATCTAGGGGTTGTCTTCTAAACTCAGCTGTGTCCGCGCGAATGTGCCGGTCTTCCAGCTGTCCCCCACTCACCGCCATGGGGGCCCCAGCCCAGGATGGCCCCTCCAGCCCAGCGAGGTGCTCTTCTGAGTGACGTTGATTCCGCTCTGCCCCATCCTGGGTATCTGAGGTTTCGGTATTACCCCTTCCCTCAGGCGTGCTGCTTCTGAGCCACAGGTAGGATCCCACATCCTTGCGTAGCTATGGTGCAGGGGAGGGTGGACTAGACTTGCCCTGTTGCAACCTTTTGGGTGCAAAGTATATGTGTAAACCAACTGGTGGCTATGTTGGTGGGGGCTGAAGTGGGCCTCAGGTTCTCCTAGGAGTCCTCGATCGTCTGAAACCCCTTGACTGTGCAGCGGCCCCCCAGAGCTGCTCCCCCTCAAGGCTCTGATCCGCTGCAGAAAACCTTCCTAAGTGGGGCCTCTATGTCACCCCACTCCACCCCAATCCAAGGGCAACCCACTGAGATGGCCGCCGCTCTCCACACCAGGTTATAGTCAAGGGGCTAGTACAGGGTCCTGTGTCTTCTCTCGGGGTATGTGGATGTCTCTCCTCCAGGTAGCTGCTCACTGCTATGGCTACTATGTTTGTTACAGGGTGAGTGTCACGCCTGCCTAGCCTCCGTGGAGCGCAAGAACGAACCACCGAGACCAATCCAAGATGGCCTCTTGGCAATACGCATGCGCGAGGGGTCCGAGCCGGAGCCTAGGCTCGCTTCCCCGATCACTCAGCGCTTTGCGTTCTAGTCTCTTCCCTAGTGAGACGTCATTTCCACTGGCCGTATTCCGTTTTCTTGCCCATGATGGACGTGGGCACTAGTCCTTGATTTTTCAGCATAGCTTTCATTTGCTGTGCGGGTTTGTTTGTTTTCGAGCAGTCCTGACTTGGGGTCAGGACGGTGCATATACCTGATTCATTTTCCGATCATCATCCTTTATTGATATTTGCCACGCCGAGAGATTATCGGCGTTTCTCCTTAAGGGGCAGTTGGAGATTCTCTGCCTCATTTCCTTGTAGACCCTCGTGTGCTGGTTAACGTGGGTGCTACCACTTCTTTTATTCCCTCGTCCAACGCCGGCTGTCTTTCTCCGGTGTCTCTAAGACTTTCTCCGCCCTGTTTCCTGCTGACCCGTCGTTGGGCCGGACTAAGGTTCCGCCAAACGGCCTGTAATTGCCTGAACAGAGGTTGGAGTGGTTTAGGTGGCATTGGGGTTAGTGGCCCGCCTGGCGACATCCCTTATTTCATTTATTTTGCCATTTTTCATATGTTCGATTCTCTGGACTTCCCGGACTCTGGCATTCTTGACAGTACAGGGACAAGAAGATCTGGTAAAGCGCTTGTAGCGCACTCTATTTACATTGTGTTCTAATCACATATTCTAGAGGTGTTTATATATGCATTTATTGCCTTCCAGGCAACTACTTCTATGATCCCAACCTTTGCACTACAGATCAAGTAGCAGAGAGGTGGTTCTGGTTAGGTAAGGAACACTCATACACCTATATAGATACAGACCTGTGTCATTACCAAAGGTAACCATTTATATCCCTTAATACAGTCATATTGGACACCTATAGTTCTCTGATCGCATGTACCTTTCCAGACGATGTCCTAGTTGCTTTCAAAGTTACTCCTTGTGCTCTCAGGTAACAGGTGGTCTACGAAGTAACATTGTGGGGTCGTGGGTTGACTGTTGTTGCTTTAACCCAACTATTTCTGTAGCTTCATCTTCCGAAAGAAGGAGGAAGAGAGCAGTGTCCAAAGAGTCCAGTGTTTTGTCTCCCCCTACTTTCCTTGTTTTGTTCCCTCCTTTCCCTCCATATCGCCCTTGTGTCCTAGTGTTTGATAGGCACAGGTGGCGTAGGAGGGACGGGTTGGGGTTCTCGACGGCTCCTGGCACTCCTGCAGAAACCACTACCGGATCCTTACAGTGAGGACTTGTGCTGGCCTTTTCTGGTCAGTCCTTTATTCTTCTGACCTTTCTTGGTTTAAGGCCTTGTCACAGGTATCAAGTGTGTCACAGCCCGGGTTCTTTGCCTCCAATTGGGGGCCCCTCACTGGGATGTCACTCGTTGTCGTGCTCGGAATATGGCGAGACCGCGTCACGGACCCTCTCCCGTGTCGGCCTCCACCTTCACCGGTACCGCAGCTCTCGAGGCCCAGGGGTGGGAGCACGGATCTCCGGCGCTTATCTGTTTGGGGCCCTCCCACACTCCGCAGACCCGCTCGACAGGCGTACTCCTCACCTCAGGGGAAGCGCGTGTCCGCGGCTACGTCGGCAATCTTCTGTTCTGGGGTTTTCTCTGGATGTACCCTCGGTACTCATGTTAGGCCGCCGTTCTGGCCCCAGCGTGGTCTGGCACCCCTCCAACCCCAGCACCGGCCTCTCTACTGCTCGACTTCGTCGGGCCTCACCGCTCATTGTCTGCTCATGTCTACAACCTCTTACACTGCAGCCCCCATCTTTCTGAGGCCGCTCTGCTGTCTCCCCCCATCCCGGGCTCCTGCGGAGGAACAGACAGGCTCCGCTGTCTCAGGGACCCCCAGGACAAGGGTTCCGGTTGTTTTACCTCTGATTTGGCATGTGGATTCGGTGTGGATGTTGCTATCAGGCCGGCGACGGAGCAGAGCATCCTACCTCACCGCCATCTTGGCCACGCCCCCATATTCTGCTTTTAGAAATATACTTTAGCAGAGACAAAACTCCCAGAGTGCCCTGACCGATGTTGCTAGATGCCTGATCCTTGTGCCTCCAATCTGTTTATATACCTGACTGATGTCAAATTTTCCATCCATAATAGGACTGAAAACTTTACCTTGTCTTTTATCAGACTCTGTACAGCAAACAAACCTGAAAAAAGCTATTAAAAATGTATGTGCATTGACAACTCCCTCATTGACAATCTTCCTCAATTCGGGTAGGTGCAACACCTGCACCCCAACACCAGAGAGTTACATCTGAATCTAATAGCAGATCTGGGAAATTAAGTACCGGACAAAATTAACACACATTAAGTTTTATTTTCAGCCATTTGAGAGTCCTGTAAGAAAGGGGTCTTAGAAAGATTGCCTGAATCGAGCATAAAAGAAGGCCCGCCAGCTTCCCCAACTGCCATAGATAAACCTGTTGTTGATCCAATGTCATCTCAAACTCTTTTTTTAGTACCTTTAATTTTGCCTTTGGGAGTACCTCTTTGTCTGTGCCTACGTAAACACAAAACACTCCATCGTTTCTCGATCTGACTTTTCCACATTTACGATAAAGACTAAAGATTGGTGGAATTCTATGGCAATCTGTATCTGCTTCAGCAAGAGATTCCTTTTGTTCCTATGAATATCAGATACTTCTTAAGACTGTGACAAATTGTTACTGTTAATTAAGCATCCTTCAAATCCAGCCGCATCATCCAGTCCCCAAGAATGAGAATATGTTTGAGACTGACCACCTTCTCCATTTTCAAATGGTGATAAAGAACCAACTAATTGAACCCTTTCCAATTTATTACTTGCTGGAACATCTTGTCTTTTCTGTTGAACTAACAACTGAAAATACATTGCTTACAAACCCTTCTGGATACAACAAACAAGTATCTAAAGTCCCTTTTTGAGCAACTCCTGTGATTCCAAAGAAATCAACTCTACCTCTTCGGGGGATAACTGTATTGGAGTCAGAAATAAAGGCCGAACTGGAGTGGCATAAAACTCAATTTGAAACCCCTGAACTGTTTGTGAAGTCCAAGAATTGCCTGAAATCAACATCCAGGCACAGGTTTATAAAGAAAGTACAAAACTCAGTGCAGCAAGTACAGTTCCTGCGCTGTATTGTGTGAAAGATAGAGAGTAGAGCATTGCCATATCTCCCGAATTCAGCTCTCTCGCTGCAAAGGGACACTTTAAGCTACCATACACCAATGCAAACACGCTTGCGCAACAGTCCAAAGGAACCTGAACTGTGGTACACATAGTTTTTGTCCAGGAAGGGGTACCTTTATGTACAAAAACTAAGTTTTAAGACATTTCCCTCTTTGTATGTGTGCTGTTGAATGCAGCACATATGCAAAGAGGGGAAAAAGAAGGGAAAATTAAACAAATTCTCCTTGTTATGCCTGCTTCTGGCAGGCGCAAGATTTTGGTGCAAATTCCTGTCTACAATACTTTGTACATAGTGATTTGCATCAAAACCCATGGTTGTTTGTATGAGAACCCCATGCACCGAATGTATGACGTTTCAAAGCATACATTCTTTACGCATGGCTTTACAACGCGGTTGTTACAATGACTGCGTTGTTACCACGCGTGCCATTACATCGCAAGTCGTATGAACGACTTGCTGTAGGGGGCGTGCTGGACTTTGGAAAAGTATTAATTACTATTCCTACTCCAGTTCGTGCAATAGCAAGGACGGTGTTGAATTTAAAATACACTAAACATTAGAGTTACACACAAAATGAGGATGAGAAAGAAGAAGAAGCCTATGAATACACCCATTGAGAAATGTTCACAAACAATTATAATTTATTATATACATATTCATCATAAAAGAGTTCATAAGGAACAATAACGCTCAAGAAGAAGTTGGCAGAACAAAAACCATACAGATCACATGCCAAACTAGTGGCTAACAGACAAACATTATTGTTACAAGACCAATTACAGCCACAAATAGCGTCGACGGCGTTTCAACCGCATGGAAACTACGCGGTCATCTTCAGGACAAGAATTATGAGCGTACAGATTCTATGTAATAAAAACATAAAATTAAATTACATTCTAAGGGGTAGGCTTCTTCAGAGGAAAAGAGAGAGGAATTCAGTGAAGATCATAAGTTAAGAGAACAGGGGGACCAACACCACACCACTTGTGTTACCATCAACCACATAACTAAGTCAATATGGAAAATTACCTTTTTAAACAGCCAACCAATCGAATTGAATTTTGCAAGTGGACGAGATTTCAACCCTGAAATAAAACAGGTATCCATTTAGTGCCTATCCAACAGGCCAAAGAAATTAGAATGGTAACTGAAAAAGTCTGTAATGCACTTACTTCAGAAATTGCAAGTTTGGAGCACTCCAATGATTGAGAGCCCCAATATTCAATATTGTATAAACATAGCTCGAATTACCAGAACATTAATTATGCCTGTCAGTTTGCTCAATAAATCAGCTGAAACAGAAACAAATATAATGGCAACTATTACTGCATTATACTATGGTGTAGCTTCAAGCAACAATTCACATCAAATGCCTCCACTTACAGCATTTCATAGATACATGTACTTTATAGGTTATGCACATCTATTGCCTTAGGGGCATAGCACTCACTCATCGGTGTATACAGTGCCAGTGCTATGTAACAAATGTCATACTGCATAGCATACCATAGCTTAAGATGTAAAGGACACCGAGCGGATACCCATGATGTATCTATGCATTTAAGAAAAAATATTGTCGTCAGAAGCTTGGTTAGAAGGGGGTTTCATAGATTACAAAAGATGTATAGCATGACCCACGGGTGCCCACAGCATATAAAACGATGGACTGATGAGCATTTTAGATATCAAATGTGCCGATTGTTGGAACACAAAGGCACGTTCAGCAACTATTCTGACACAGTTAAAAGCCGTTTCAAAAAGCACGAATGCGTGCGGGTAGCCTTTCAGTTAATATGACCCGCAAACCTAAGGCGGATTCCGGCACGACTAGTGAACTGTCACATAGTTCAAAAGGTATCAAAAACTATCGCCACATCAACTTACCGGCCGAAGTTGCAGGCGACCGGTAACAGCTCAGCCAATCCACCCACACGCTACTCTTCCCTGTAGTGGTAAAACGTATAAGAAATAGAAAACGGGCACACGCCTGGAAACGTGCACAGCGGCCATGTTGGGTCAGGAAGGGCCCCATCGAGAGGCGCCGCCATCAAGCCTGACGATATGTCCATTATGAAATGTACAACCACTTGTAATGGAAATAACATACAAGTGTTCCATAATCTAATTGGAAACCTAAAATCACCAGAGGTGCAAATAAAGGACCTTAATACGAAGACCTCAACGCAATAAAGCCTGACATTGCTTCCAGTTGGCAAAGCCACTGTCATACTCACTAATGACAATGACAGTATTTCGAACGGTAATTAAAAGGCATCCAGCCCAATTGTAGTGAGAAAATTAGTGAAAAAATTTAAAAAATAATAAATAACCAACCCCCAGTGATCATGCATAATGAAAAGCTTTCTAGGTGGGTCTTGCAAAAGCAAGACAGTTAGTAACATATACATGGTTCAAAGAAGTGTTTTCCTTTGAACAAGTCTAGTTACACATATCAGCAAATGGATGCAACATTAGAGCATGCATAATAGGAGTGACATATATTCTGCAAGATAATGGAAGGTGTGTCATCACTTACTACACATAATTACAGCCAAGACCCAAAGGACTTATCCTGAAAATAATTATTGCACAGAGATGTACATAATTCAAGGAAATGATTTGCTTTGAACAAGTCTGGTTACACATATTGGCAAATCGATGCACCCTTAGAATATACATAATAGGAGTGTCATATAATATTAGCCTACTAACATAGTCAGCAAGTGTCATGCCTGCCGATCCACGGAAGCCGTGGTTGGCAATGACATGGTTGGCGGAATAGCAGACAACATGAGAGCACATGCGCAGGTCTAGCGCATGCGCCTTCGCGCTATATAATCTCCCCTCTCCTTAGAGAAGACGCTTTGCGTTCCTTCCGGGTTCCTGCATTGCTTCCGGGTCACGGTGGTGGCGTTTTCGGGCTCCGACGGATTTCCTCGCGTCTCTGCGTAGGGCTTCGATTCTGGACTCTCTCCTCCTGTTAAGCTAAGTGGGAGAGTTACCTATTGTTTATAAAGACTTTCACTCATCCGTGTTAGCCAAATTTATGTTTTTGTACACGGAGAAGTTTGTGGTTTACAAACGTGAATTGAGGAAAGATTGTTCGCGTTTCAGTTTACCTCGAGGAGGTTTATTTCTGTTGTTTCACGTTACTGATTATATGAGGCAGAAGTGATTACGAACTTCGCATGGGAAAGACAGGTACTTATCATACAGAAGAGAGATACATATGCATTAGACTCTGTAGTAGAGTTCTCATATTATCCTTTATATTTACAGGGAATTAATACTAAGACACAGGATTTACTTTTATGGAAAACAGAGGGTCAACATTCATAAAGGCACTGGACATCTTAGGTACACACCATTACCAAAACGTATGCCTATAAGCATTCTGTGGACTCTCCCTTATTGCTAACCCAATCCTCTATGTTATAGGAAAATACATTGTTCAGACCCCCCATTACTTACCTTACTGTGAAGTCAACAGAAGGAAGATTGATTACAGGTATAAGCACTGCAAGTAATCATCAGGTATCATCCATATCTGCGTTCTAGCATAAACACTCACAGATAATATACATTATATACTTAATCACTCTTTCTTAATCATCAGGAGGGGTTCAGAAGAGAGAGCGAGTGTTGACCAGTTCTCTTGCATCTTGGATTTCGGATTCCTGTGTTTCCCCCATCTTTCCTTGTTTTGTTCCCCTGTGTCCCTGACACTGGCATCTACTCTTGTCACCAAGTATATATATCATTGGTGTGGAGTGAACCGGTGTGGGGGAGGTCAGGATTGAGCTTCAATTACATGGTGTTTCCGAGACAACCTACAACCAGGCACGACAGAACGCAAAGCCTTATTAACATATTTGTCGCCCAAACACCATGGAAGTGACGCTAACGGATTTAGCTAATATGATGGGGAACCTCCAGCTAGAAACCCAGGCCCTGGCTACGAGATTAGATAGAATGGATAGAGATGGAGCTGGGACAGCATCGGGCTCGCAACCACCTGTTATACAAGTAGTTACTCCTGCTCCACCTTTACCTCTGGCTCCCCCGGAAAGATTTTCTGGTGAACCTACACGATGCGCTGCCTTTATCAGTCAGTCTCAGTTACATTTTATGTGTAAACCCACTTGTTTTCCGACTGACCAGGCCAAGGTGGCATTCATGATTTCATACTTAGGTGGCTCCGCCTCCAATTGGGCCATACCATTAATTGAAAGAGACGATCCTTTACTTATAGATTACGATAGATTCAAAGGTGAACTTCGTAAACTTTTTGATAAACATACCTTCACCCACGCTGCCGATACCGAACTACTTTTGTTGAGACAGGGAAACAAGGATTTACCTACTTATATAGCCACCTTTAATCGTCTAGTAGCAGAAGCTAGTTGGCCACAGGACAAACGTAGTGCTTTATTTTACAAGGGACTCCGTGATGAGTTAAAAGATGCCTTGGCACATGTGGTAGATCCCCCTGATACCTGTCCGGAGTTGATAGATCTGGTGGTCAAATTAGATCACCGTTTGGGTGAACGTAGAAGAGACAAGAATAGATATGATTATAGTAAAACATATTATAGAGAGAGAAAGACAGAAACTGAGTCCTCAACAGGCTCTTCTGCGGATGGTGTAGAACCTATGCAGATTGGGAGCATCAAGGGGCCAATCAGTGAAGCAGAAAGACAGAGAAGACGTGATCAGAAGCTATGTTTATATTGCGGGAAGGCTGGTCATTTCTTAAGAGAATGCCCTATTAAACCTAAGCAAAACAGAAGGTCGGAAAACTAGCAGACCCGAAGCCAAAAGAGACTGAGGCATCGGGTCATTCTGGATCTATAGTCTCTTCAACCTCTCACAGTCAGAGTCATTTTATGGTGCCTTCTTTATTGCAGTGGCAACAGTTTAAGATTCAAATTCCTATCATGCTCGATTCAGGAGCTTCTGGTAATTTTATGGATCAGGAATGGGCTCAGCAGCATAAAATCCCTGTAGCCTCAAAGGACATTATAGAAGAAGTTTGTACCATTGATGGCAGCACTCTTAAATCGGGTCCCATTACACAATCCACTGATAACATACTGGTTACATTACTGGATGTTCACACAGAGAACCTGTTATTTGATCTTATCCTATCACAGCAGTTTCCTATAGTATTAGGACTGCCTTGGTTAAGAGCCCACAATCCCTCTATAGACTGGCAGACAGGCAGTATAGAGTTTGATTCCAAGGTGTGTAGTGAACATATGAAACCGCTGGGGTTACAAGATGCACAGGAAACCACGGAAGTAAATGTCTCTTTACATCAAGACCAGGAGAGAATGCATCTAGGTTGTAGTGTTACTACACATACAGAGTTACAAATAGATGAGCCAGACACCTTCCTGCCTACAGTCTATGCACCTTTTTCATCTATTTTTGATGCCAAAGAGGCCACTTGTTTACCCCCACATAGGGTATACGATTGTAGGATAGACTTGCAAGTAGGCGCTCGCATTCCTACTAGTAGGGTCTATGCATTAACAGAAAAAGAAAATGTATACTTGAGAGAGTATTTAGACAAGATGTTAGACCTAGGTTTCATTAGAGTGTCAAGATCCCCCGCTTCTTCCGCCCTTTTTTTTATACCGAAACGGGAAGGGGGGCTGCGGTGTTGTATCGATTATCGCTCCCTCAATGCTGTTACCATCAAGAATCGATACCCGCTCCCTCTCATTTCTTCTTTATAGGATCAAGTAAAGACAGCCAATTTCTTTACCAAACTCGACCTGAGAGGTGCTTATCACCTCGTCAGAGTTAAGGAGGGGGACGAATGGAAAACGGCATTTTGTACTAAATATGGACTATTTGAATACCTAGTCATGCCGTTTGGTTTATGCAACGCTCCCTCTGCCTTTCAGTATTTCATAAATGACATACTGAGTGACATTCTCGATCAATGTGTCATTGCCTACATCGATGACTTACTGATTTATTCCAAAACATTACCAGACCACATCCATCATGTCCAATCTGTCCTACAGCGGTTACAAAGCAATTACCTGTTCTGCAAGTTGGATAAATGTTTTTTCCATAGGTCACGAGTGTCCTTTTTGGGATACATCATTTCATCTCTAGGACTAGAAATGGATCCCAACAAGGTACGAGCGGTAGTGCAATGGTCAGCGCCCTCCTCTGTGAAGGAGGTACAACAGTTCATTGGTTTCGCCAACTTCTACCGACGTTTCATTAATCACTTCTCAGACATTGTGACACCCATTACCAGATTATTGAGGAAGGGTATTCCCTTTGTCTGGACGGCAGAAGCAGAAGAAGCATTTCAGAGGCTAAAGAAGGCTTTCACGAGCGCTCCGGTCTTGAGAGATCCTGACCAAAACAGCCCTTTCGTGGTGGAAGTGGATGCTTCCCAAGTGGTGGTAGGGGGTGTGTTGTCCCAGGTTCATCCCGACTCGGGTGAACTTCATCCAGTAGCTTATTATTCTCACAAACTTACAGTACCCGAAGCCAATTATGCAGTGGGAGAAAGAGAGTTGCTCGCAATAAAGAAGGTACTAGGAGAGTGGAGACCTTATTTGTTAGGCTCTAGATATACGGTCACCATCATCACTGACCATAGAAACCTTCAATATCTGAAAACTACTAAAGCCCTTTCTATGAGACAGTTGAGGTGGACTCAGTTTTTCAATGGGTATGATTTTGAAATACATTTCAGATCCGGACGTAAGAATGGTAAAGCTGATACACTTTCCAGATTGGGTTTCGATCCCTTGCCCACTTTGGAAGTTCCACCTTCTATTCTTGATTCCAAGAAAATCATAGGAGCAATCAGTAGGGAAGAGAGGTTCATGAAGGAGGTCAAAGATGCACAGCAAGATCCCCTGATTCTAGAATATTTAGGGAAACAAGAAACCCAATGGAAGGAAGGGTTAGGATATATACATGGAGGTTTATATATCCCCACAGAACCATTGAGACAAGAGGTTTTACAGTTGTGTCATACTCAAGGTTTAGCAGGCCATCCAGGATGCAAGAGAACTATAGAACTGGTAAAGAGGTATTGTTGGTGGCCCAGTATTTCTCAAGATGTACAGGACTTTGTGAAGACATGTCATGTATGTGCACAGAGCAAAGCACTCCACACCAAACCTGTAGGTCTATTAAATCCTATTCAAACACCTCCAGGTCCATGGCATACAGTATCTATGGATTTTATTGTAGAACTGCCTCGCACTAACTTGGGGAATACTACTGTTTTAGTGGTAGTGGATTTGTTCACAAAGACTGCTCATTTCATTCCTCTGTCTAGTTTACCTACTTCTATGAAACTTGCTCATGTGTTTTTACAGCACATTGTTCGGTTGCATGGCATACCCTTTGTTTTGATTACTGATAGGGGTACCCAATTTGTCTCCCGATTCTGGAGACAATTATGTGAACTTTTACAAGTAGATGTAAGGTTGTCCTCCAGTCACCACCCTCAAACGGATGGACAGACCGAAAGGGTCAACCAGAGTCTGGAACAATTAATTAGGTGTCAATGTCTCCAGTCTATGAAAGAGTGGGATGAGGTCATCTGGTTATCTGAGTTGACATACAATAACAGTCACCACTTTTCCACCTTATTCACTCCTTTCTACGGTTCTCATGGGTTTCATCCTCCAGTGTTACCCATACCCCTTTCCGCTACTTGCAACACCCCCTCGGTATCTGCTTTGGTGCAACATCTACAGACTACACATAATTCGGTGTTAGATAATTTAGACAAAGCCAAGATGCAATATAAGAAGAGGGCAGATGCACATCGAACACCTGAACCAGTGTATACAGAGGGGGACAAGGTATGGCTGTCCTCCAAATACATTGCATTGAGAGGGGCATGCAAATTCCAACCTAAGTATATTGGCCCATTTCGTATCTCTAAAGTTATCAACCCAGTTGCCATGAAACTTGACCTCCCTGTGTCCATGAAGATACACCCTGTATTCCATGTCTCGCTCTTGAAGCCAGTTGCTCCGGGTACTCAGTTACCGGTGACTCCGCCGCCCGTTATAGTGGATTCAGATGAGGAATACGAGGTGGAAGGTATTATGGACTCCCGTAGGAGCAGAGGCAGACTGCAATACCTCATACATTGGAAAGGGTACGGCATAGAGGAACGTAGTTGGGAACCTGCTAGTCAGATACATGCACCCAGATTAGTGCGTTTGTTTCATAGACGTCATCCTGGAAAGCCCAAACCGGTTGGTGGCAGTTTGGGAGGGGCATACTGTCATGCCTGCCGATCCACGGAAGCCATGGTTGGCAATGACATGGTTGGCGGAATAGCAGACAACATGAGAGCGCATGCGCAGGTCTAGCGCATGCGCCTTCGCGCTATATAATCTCCCCTCTCCTTAGAGAAGACGCTTTGCGTTCCTTCCGGGTTCCTACATTGCTTCCGGGTCACGGTGGTGGCGTTTTCGGGCTCCGACGGATTTCCTCGCGTCTCTGCGTAGGGCTTCGATTCTGGACTCTCTCCTCCTGTTAAGCTAAGTGGGAGAGTTACCTATTGTTTATAAAGACTTTCACTCATCCGTGTTAGCCAAATTTATGTTTTTGTACACGGAGAAGTTTGTGGTTTACAAACGTGAATTGAGGAAAGATTGTTCGCGTTTCAGTTTACCTCGAGGAGGTTTATTTCTGTTGTTTCACGTTACTGATTATATGAGGCAGAAGTGATTACGAACTTTGCATGGGAAAGACAGGTACTTATCATACAGAAGAGAGATACATATGCATTAGACTCTGTAGTAGAGTTCTCATATTATCCTTTATATTTACAGGGAATTAATACTAAGACACAGGATTTACTTTTATGGAAAACAGAGGGTCAACATTCATAAAGGCACTGGACATCTTAGGTACACAGCATTACCAAAACGTATGCCTATAAGCATTCTGTGGACTCTACCTTATTGCTAACCCAATCCTCTATGTTATAGGAAAATACATTGTTCAGACCCCCCATTACTTACCTTACTGTGAAGTCAACAGAAGGAAGATTGATTACAGGTAGAAGCACTGCAAGTAATCATCAGGTATCATCCATATCTGCGTTCTAGCATAAACACTCACAGATAATATACATTATATACTTAATCACTCTTTCTTTATCATCAGGAGGGGTTCAGAAGAGAGAGCGAGTGTTGACCAGTTCTCTTGCATCTTGGATTTTGGATTCCTGTGTTTCCCCCATCTTTCCTTGTTTTGTTCCCCTGTGTCCCTGACACTGGCATCTACTCTTGTCACCAAGTATATATATCATTGGTGTGGAGAGAACCGGTGTGGGGGAGGTCAGGATTGAGCTTCAATTACATGGTGTTTCCGAGACAACCTACAACCAGGCACGACAGCAAGATAATGAAAGATGTATCATCAAATATTACACATAATTACAACAAAGACCCAAGGGACATATGCTGAAAAGAAATATTGCAAGGAGTTGTACAGGGACTCATCAGAATCTACATTCCTGAATTCAACTAGTTACAATCGAGTGACACTCTTCCATAGAATTCAGGCCTTGATTGATGCTATTACAGCGTAGTATCCAGCGACACTCAATTCTGTTCAAAATGTTCGTGATGCTGCCAAGTGTCACTCGATTGTAACTAGTTGAATTCAGGAATGTAGATTCTGATGAGTCCCTGTACAACTCCTTGCAATATTTCTTTTCAGCATATGTCCCTTGGGTCTTTGTTGTAATTATGAGTAATATTTGATGATACATCTTTCATTATCTTGCTGACTATGTTAGTAGGCTAATATTATATGACACTCCTATTATGTATATTCTAAGGGTGCATCGATTTGCCAATATGTGTAACCAGACTTGTTCAAAACAAAACATTTCCTTGAATTATGTACATCTCTGTGCAATAATTATTTTCAGGATAAGTCCTTTGGGTCTTGGCTGTAATTATGTGTAGTAAGTGATGACACACCTTCCATTATCTTGCAGAATATATGTCACTCCTATTATGCATGCTCTAATGTTGCATCCATTTGCTGATATGTGTAACTAGACTTGTTCAAAGGAAAACACTTCTTTGAACCATGTATATGTTACTAACTGTCTTGCTTTTGCAAGACCCACCTAGAAAGCTTTTCATTATGCATGATCACTGGGGGTTGGTTATTTATTATTTTTTAAATTTTTTCACTAATTTTCTCACTACAATTGGGCTGGATGCCTTTTAATTACCGTTCGGAATACTGTCATTGTCATTAGTGAGTATGACAGTGGCTTTGCCAACTGGAAGCAATGTCAGGCTTTATTGCGTTGAGGTCTTCGTATTAAGGTCCTGTTATTTGCACCTCTGGTGATTTTAGGTTTCCAATTAGATTATGGAACACTTGTATGTTGTTTCCGTTACAAGTGGTTGTACATTTCATAATGGACATATCGTCAGGCTTGATGGCGGCCCCTCTTGATGGGGCCCTTCCTGACCCAACATGGCCGCCGTGCACGTTTCCAGGCGTGTGCCCGTTTTCTATTTCTTATACGTTTTACCACTACAGGGAAGAGTAGCGTGTGGGTGGATTGGCTGAGCTGTTACCGGTCGCCTGCAACTTCGGTCGGTAAGTTGATGTGGCGATAGTTTTTGATACCTTTTGAACTATGTGACAGTTCACTAGTCGTGCCGGAATCCGCCTTAGGTTTGCGGGTCATATTAACTGAAAGGCTACCCGCATGCATTCGTGCTTTTTGAAACGGCTTTTAACTGTGTGAGAATAGTTGCTGAAAGTGCCTTTGTGTTCCAACAATCGGCACATTTGATATCTAAAATGCTCATCGGTCCATCGTTTTATATGCTGTGGGCACCCGTGGGTCATGCTATATATCTTTTGTAATCTATGAAACCCCCTTCTGACCAAGCTACTGACGACACTATTATTTCTTAAATGCATAGATACATCATGGGTATCCGCTCGGTGTCCTTTACATCTTAAGCTATGGTATGCTATGCAGTATGACATTTGTTACATAGCACTGGCACTGTATACACCGATGAGTGAGTGCTATGCCCCTAAGGCAATAGATGTGCATAACCTATAAAGTACATGTATCTATGAAATGCTGTAAGTGGAGGCATTTGATGTGAATTGTTGCTTGAAGCTACACCATAGTATAATGCAGTAATAGTTGCCATTATATTGGTTTCTGTTTCAGCTGATTTATGGAGCAAACTGACAGGCATAATTAATGTTCCGGTAATTCGAGCTATGTTTATACAATATTGAATATTGGGGCTCTCAATCATTGGAGTGCTCCAAACTTGCAATTTCTGAAGTAAGTGCATTACTGACTTTTTCAGTTACCATTCTAATTTCTTTGGCCTGTTGGATAGGCACTAAATGGATACCTGTTTTATTTCAGGGTTGAAATCTCGTCCACTTGCAAAATTCAATTTGATTGGTTGGCTGTTTAAAAAGGTCATATTCCATATTGACTTAGTTATGTGGTTGATGGTAACACAAGTGGTGTGGTGTTGGTCCCCCTGTTCTCTTAACTTATGATCTTCACTGAATTCCTCTCTCTAGTCTTTTCCTCTGAAGAAGCCTACCCCTTAGAATGTAATTTAATTTTATGTTTTTATTAAACGGAATCTGTACGCTCATAATTCTTGTCCTGAAGATGACCGCGTAGTTTCCATGCGGTTGAAACGGCGTCGACGCTATTTGTGGCTGTAATTGTTCTTGTAACAATAATGTTTGTCTGTTAGCCACTAGTTTGGCATGTGCTCTGTATGGTTTTTGTTCTGCCAACTTTTTCTTGAGCGTTATTGTTCCTTATGAACTCTTTTATGATGAATATGTATATAATAAATTATAATTGTTTGTGAAAATTTCTCAATGGGTGTATTCATAGGCTTCTTCTTTCTCATCCTCATTTTGTGTGTAACTCTAATGTTTAGTGTATAAATGTTAATTGTGTTCTGTTTTCACCTGAACCCTTTGTTAGGTGTAATTACTTACTGTCCCTGGTTCAGGGTAGTCGGACAGCCCCTGTAGTCTGTTCAGAATTTAAAATACCACACATTCCCTGGTGTTGCACGCCCCCTTCAGCAAGTCGTTGATACAACTTGCGATGTAATAACACGTGTGGTAACAACGCAGTCGTTTTAACAATAGCGTTGTAAAGCCATGCATTGTGGAAACAGCATTGTAAACGCTGTTTCCCCCAAGTATCACCCATGGAATGCACCCCTGATGCAAAGTAACAAAAGGCAGCAAATTGTGCAGCTTTAGGTTTCAAACTAATGCAAATCAGGATTTGCGTTGGATTGTAAATTCCAACTAGATACTTTGCATTGGGTTTGCATAAAAAAAGTACTGCAAACCTGATCTTGGTAAATGTGGGTCCCAATTTTATGCAAAAAGGGCCATCCTGTCCCCAACTTTCAGGGGGAAAGACAGTACTTTTACCTTGAACTCCCCTCCTCTTGCTTGTCTTGTGCTGATGCCAAAACGTCCTCCTCTCCTTCTCTGTGGGAAGAACATGGACCTAGGGTATTGGTATTGCTGGTAGTTGAAGTAGTGTCTGAAGGAGCAGGAACAGTCAGCGAAGTGACCAGCCGCTGTCGGTAGTGGGAGTGGCTGCCGGGCAGTGATGTGGGGAGGGGCTGGGTGGGGGGGGGGGGAAATAAACTATGGATTACTGAGGTTTACAGGTAAGCAAACATAAATAAATAAAATGAATTTTGTTGTGCGCACTACATCCCCAAATGCGATGCAGTGCACGCAACGAAATTCGTTTTATTTATTTATATGTTTACTTAACTGTAAACCTCCGTAATCCAAGTTTACTACCTCCCACCCTGCCCCTCCCCCTCCCCATGTCACCGCCCGGCAGCTACTCCCACTACTGACTGCGGCTGGAAGTGACTCATGTATTCGCCGTCCCTGGGAGAAACCCGACCAAACACTCATAAGTGAGGAGGGAGCCTTGTTTGGTACAACAAATGTTTGTGCATACTTACCAATCTCCCTAATGAAGTGGTCACCAAAGAAAACACCTTTGGTTGTTCACTTCCATTCCGGAATTAGACAATTCTCTCAAATTTGGTTTGATACTGTGAAATGTCCATGAGTCTCTCAAAAGATAGTTGAGCATTTTCATTACCCAAAACATATACCACCCTTTGGACCATCTGTATATTACGTCTGGGTCTAGTGCCTCACTCGTATTTTTAGCTTGCTCAGCTAGGCACACAATAGGCACACAATGTTTGTAAATGTGCCCATGGTGTCCAAATTTTTTATTTGGCTTGATGACCAGGCTCTATCCACACCCCTTCTGGGATCCTTACCACCTCTACTTAAGAAAGTGATAACTAATTTCAGAGTCCAAAATCGGGGTTACAGCTGCATTGTCTGACATAATCAGTCCTGCCTCATTTTGAACATGTGGCTCTGTCAATCAGAATTCTGATTTTAGATTTTACCTACTCATTCACAAAAGATGGAGGAAACAACCCAGCAGAAATCAGGTGTCGCAAACTCAGGTGGAACACAGGGTTAACTTTTGCATCCAAAACCACTGTTTGCATTTATTTTATCAGGCACTTTCTTCTTTTTAGGGAGCTGGTAGCATCATCTCAGCATAGTCTGTGTAATGTTCATACAAATCATCTATAATCTAATCATTCACTTCATCCTATAGACTTCTATATGGCCAACCCAGTGACTCCATAATGTGGTCTGCTATAGGAACAGTATGTCCATACCAAGCTGCGGAACTGAACTGCAACCATCCTGTTAGAAATTGGAAGGCTTTTGTACAAGCCCATTGCGCCGCTGGTGCGTCACTTTTTTTGATGCCTTGGCAGCACAATGGGCTTGCCGATATGTTCATGGCTATGTAAAGTCACCCTGCATGACTTTTCATGGCCTGTAAAATATGGGCCCCTTTCACGCATTACTCTGCAAAAAAGGGGAGTTCCATGAGTGATTTTTTTTATTGTCATCATTCACCTCCAACCACATCCAACCACATCTGTCCGTACCTTTACTCAATGATCTTAGGAGATGTAGGCTTTGTGATGGAATCTCTCGGTGCCTTCAGCCAGTGAAGGTACATTGTCAGACCTGAATGTTACTTCCCCTCGAAAAGGGGAGAGGTTTCACTCCAGCTAGGTCCGCAAGAAACTGATGGACACCTTCGATGGCACGGGGAAGCCCAACATGGTCCAAGGAATAACCAGGGGGCCTAATCATAGGACCCGCCTTTCATAAAAGTATAGGTAAAGCAAGGGTACATAGATGGATAGCTCACTTTCATTCTTGGCTTACGTCCATTGAAGCAGCAAGTCCCATTATTCGATCTCTTTCCTACTACAAGCTCTGGACAGGTCCGTCTTGGATGACATGTATACTGATGTCAACCATTCTGAGTGAGTGGGAGGGGCAGGATCCATCCAATGCTTACATTTTTGCCTCCTGGCCCGCAACATAGCATAAAATAAGAGAGATCTGGCTGGACCGGTGATTTGACTGTTAAGACCAAAAATTATCAGGATTAAGTCAATTGGGATTGGGGTTCTCAAGATATTTTCCAGCGTATTCCGTACTTCTTCCCAGGATAAGGCGATAGCGGGGCAGTCTTTGAACATATGTATGTCTGAAGCTTCAACCAGACCACACTTCTTACAAATTACTTGGGACCCATTTAAAAATCTAGATATCCATCCACAGCCTCTTCTATAGCCCAGTACCAGTGGGAAACCTCTTTCTTACCCGCTGACCTCGTGACTAACGTTTGCTCAAGACTATTGCCCCAACCTATGTGTTTTTTCTGTCTACGCTCGTATTGTACCCAACTCTGCAACTGAATGTACTTAAATTTTGAAAGACCCACACCCACTCTCTCTCTTAGTTCTTCCCATGAGATAAGTGTGTCCTCACTAACAAGATCTCCCCATACTTTCAGCCCTGCTTCTTTGAGTAGTACAGCCAATCTGTCCTGAAGGCATGCCCGCGAGCCCGGTGAATCCCAGAGTGGAGCTAGATTTGAGAAATAGTTAAGACCCACCAAATATTTTAGTCTAGCCCATATTCTGGTGAATGCCTGGCAGGGCAGGACTGGAAATTCCGGGCACCGGGCAATCCCCCAGTAGGCTGGATGGTGTGGGGGCCAGTTTCTTGACAGGGGGCCGGTTTTGTTTTCGGTCCGTGACGTGACGCGAATCAGAGAGACACACAGATACTACTCTGACTGTCTGTCTGACCTCTGCTCTGAGCAGCGGAGGTTAGGCAGACTAAGACTGGTACTCCGTATCACGTCACAACTGCAGTGGGGTGCTAGTGTGCACTGTTCGTGGGTGTGACCCTGATGCAGCACAGCTCCAGAAATATTTCCTAAGACTGTATCACCTTTCCCTGGAGTACCAAATCATAAACTTACTCATCAGTGGGGCCCATAACACTGCAAGTTTCACTCAATTCCCTTACACCCTACTCAATGGATCGGTGAAATTCAAAGGAGCTCTGCTGTATCTTGGCGGAGTGTCTAAACCTAGAACTAATTATTTATATTATTTACACCTGCAGTTTAAATGAGTTTACCATGGTTTTATTAACAAGACATTTTATTCAGACACACCACCATTGAAGCAATGGATATACTAGTAAGAAAAATAGGTGTAGGAAAACTCAAGACCAGCTTAATTCTCCATTTATCTAATTTTTATTAATAGTAAACTTTAGCATGTCTGACATTTTATTCACTTTATTTTGTTTCTTTATTCAAAGTAACGCTTAAAAGGAAAAAAACTCTGTTTAAAATAGTCATTTCATTTATTTAAAAGCTTCAGAAAATAGTCATTATTATTTAGATTCAGTTTACAAGTTTTTAGCAAAAGACAGATAGTTCCCAAAATTCATTTGCTCCTAGCATCCCTAGCTAACACCCTTTCTAAGCCTCAGTCTTCTATCAAGGAAATAAGCATTTATTCAAAGAGTCTTACATCACAGGATCAATCAGCAGTCCGACAGCATCTCTGGATGAAATTGAAGAGAAGCCTCCTTCTAAGAAAAATCAGGGGTTTTTATACACTATTTCGCTAACTTTATCTATCTAAAAAGTATCTACCAACTCAAACTCGGTTTCTGATTGGACAAATTAGGGGTGGATGAGCATCACCTCATCCTTACAGTTTTCATTCTCTGACGTGCCATCAACTTTTAAAAGCACCCATTGTTTTCGACAGTCTTTGGCCTAGGCCCATCCTCTATTAGCTACTCTGGCATTCTTTCTCACGTTCAGTAACCCAAATGTCTGTCCGCTTGGCAGCCATCAGACTTCCAGGGCACGCTTGCCTTGAATTTCTCTCTGCTCAGGCACAGGCAGCTTGCATTCATTGTCGGTCTTTGAAACAGCGCATGCTCATTTCAGCATCTATTCGCAGTTAACCAAAGCAGCCATGTTTTCACTAGGCCTCACGGGCCTAAATGGGAACAATCATAGAAACAAACACAAAACAACGTTAAATATGGAACTATAGCCCTTCTGTTTACCTTCCCCCATACTAAGGTTTACCTATTAGTTATTACCTAGCAAATAAGCCACATAAATGCAATTTATACTCACATATCCGTCGGGATTCTGCCACAAATACATGCACAGAAAGCACAATTATGCTGCGTTTGTTTATTTTTAAGCTTTGCATTAGTTCACATCACGACAACAACATTCATTAGTTAGTTATATTTCTTCATGCATGGCAAATTAATATACCCACATGTATATGTGTGTGCATTCTATACTATGTTGGTTAGTTTTTCCACTCCATACCATTAATAAATATTACTGTTATGAGAGAATAACTTCACGAGGGGGTACACAAAATTTTGTTTTACCACCTCGCTCCATCAATTCCCTCTTCTGGTGATTTTTATCACCAAATATCTCCCAAAATTTTGCAAATTTTAACCAAACATGTTTCGAGCTCTTTCGATTAGTATGATCTATACTTTTGTATCCTTTTCTTTAGTTTCTTTAAAAACCTTTTCTCTAAATTCTTCCATTTCTATATCACATTTTTCTCTCTCCCTTTCTTGTCTTTCTTGAATCGTTCTTTTTATTGACTTTCTAAAAATCCCTTCTCTTTTTATATATGCAACATAATCTTATCATAAAAATCACTAACACTATTACTGTTATGAGAATTAGTATCTTACCTATAATTGAACTACCTATTTCTTGAAACCAATGTTTAACTGCTGAAAGACTTTTACCAAGTCGTTCAAGAACACCTTCAACCTCCAGTGGTTCAATTTCCTTATGCAACTCTTTAATATTTGTAATATACTTTTCAATGTTTTGACTTTTATCAGGAATATAGGTGCAGCAATGTTGCACCTTCAAAATTCCACAAACTCTTCCTTCTTTTGCTAAAATTATATAAAGAGCAAGACGATTTTGCATTACCATAGCTCTCATGGCAACGATTTCAGTGTCTACCATTAAGAATCCACCTGCTGTGTCTGTTGACAACCGATCTACTATCATTGACAATTTTCGAATTCTATTTGCATTAAACGAAATTCCCACTGCTGGTATCAGTGCTCCAAAAACATCACCTATTATCTCTATCACACTTTCTCTTTTTCTGCGACTTAAAGGTTTACCTATCTCGTGCATTCCATTAGTACCTCTATCTACATGAAAGATTTTAGGAAAGACCAATCCCACGTAGCATGTCCCATACCAGTGGTCCGGTAATCTATAGTAAGCTCTGTTCCCACAGATGAAGTAGATGCCAGGAAAAACAGGATCTTTCCCCCTTTAAATCCCCAACCCCCTATAATTCTATAGGTGCCTTTGCATTGACTCGCTCCCACAAAATAATTGTTATACATAGAGTTATCTCTAATACAAAATTTCCCTAACAATGGAGTATCTATATTTATAGCCACATTCACATTTATATCATCAATATTTTCATCATTAAATGTCCAATATTTGGATTTCTCATGATTTACCTTTTCACTGCGTTTATATGCAATTCTTCTTTCCTCAACCATATTCAAGAATGTCTTTTCCTCAATTCTCATTTTACATGTCAAATTACTTTTTGAATGCATACTCGTGTGTCAACTCATCTATCTCTAAAAAATATTCTCCCATCACTTTAGCAGGTTTCATTTTGTTGAAAGCATCATCAATCTTTAACTTAGCAAATATTTCATCTGAATTTGAATAATGATATTCCAATTTTCCCGTCTGATAAAACAGGCTTGCAATCACACTACATGTCACACCATATGTAAGCGGAAGGTGGTGATATGTCACACCTTCTGAAACAGATGCAGGTAATTTCACGCACACATAGCAATCACTTGCATCCATGGTTTTGACATACTCAAACAATAATTTGAAAATTTGTTTTTAGTGAAATCACTTATTGACCTATCTTGATGCATTTCTGGGCTATATACATGCTGCTTATTAGGCTCTGGTTTCACATTTTGTCCACTTGAACTCACATTATGTTTCAATTTCATTAAATTATCCTGGAAAGGAATGACAATAGCAAAAATTATCCATATCAGTATTAATAATCCCGTACAAATTATGCAAGATCTACACCATTTTCTAAAAATAGAGCACTGCGTTTTATGATTATTGCTAGACATTTTTTTTTTCACAACTAAATCTCTAACAGTTTTTCTTTGACCTTATGTCACCTATGATCCACAAAGACATTTTTCTAACAGATTTCCTTCGACCTTACGTCACCTATGAGCTTTCTACACAATGATTTTTCTAACAGATTTTCTTCGACCTTTTGTCACCTATAGGCTTTTGCCTTCAACTTACAATGTCCTTCTTATCAGGATTTCAGGCTTTTATATTTTATCATATACTTTGAGCAATTATTACTTTTAATCTTAATTCAGTTCTTTTACTCACTTTTCCCAATTGTCTTTGGACAGTACAAGTTCTCTTGGCTACTGTTTACTTCTGCAATAGGAGGTAGGACTATATAAGTCCATTCAGGTGATTTATACTTTCACTAGTGAACCCACCCACCTCCGCCAGAAAGATGAGGCTGGAGAAAGTAGGTGGTAAACAAAAAAATATATATATAATAAAAAGACTTCATGGAACTTCAAGGAAAACAGCGCTAAAAGAGAAAAGATAAAAACATTGCCATACAATTCGGAAACAGAACACAAACGGAAAAAAAAAAAAAAAAAATCCGAAGATGGCGCCCAAGGGTGGGAGCTTCCGCAGGAAGCATGCCGACATCACAGGAAGGATTTAGAAAAGGGGGTGATGATGAACAGAGTGTCTGAGTTAAACAGACCACTCTTACCCAGTCCAAAGATCAGGGCTTGATCCATCACCGTTATTTATCTCACTGCCCCATCCCAGCTCAGAACCTGGCTATATGCAAATCAGTCTGTCCCTGGCCCAGTGCATCATGGGAACAGGGCAGACTAAACTACCAAGCCAATTCTTCACCAGAAAGGAGACAAGCTACCGGGGACCGGTTTCTGGCATTTCAGCCTTCTTCGGCCCGGCTTGCTTGAATCCTGATGGAGCAGTGAGAAAGGGACTCATGTCTGAGTATACCCTGCCACACCTATAGTGGCCAAAAACGATTTAGAAAAGGGGGTGGTGATAACATAACATAACATAACATGAGTATTTGTAAAGCGCACGTTCACCACTACGGGCCTCTTGGCGCTGAAATAACAGATGTTTGTTGTTTGTTGTTACCCAACTCAAAGTGATGAACAGAGTATCTGAGTTAAACAGACCACTCTTACCCAGTCCAAAGATCAGGGCTTGATCCATCACCGTTATTTATCTCACTGCCCCATCCCAGCTCAGAACCTGGCTATATGCAAATCAGTCTGTCCCTGGCCCAGTGCATCATGGGAACAGGGCAGACTAAACTACCAAGCCAATTCTTCACCGAAGACGGCTGTAATGCCAGAAACCGGTCCCCGGGAGCTTGTTTCCTTCCCAGTGTAAGAATTGGCTTTTGTAGTTTGGTTTGCCCTGTTCCCATCATGCACTGGGACAGGAACAGACTAATTTGCATACAGCCAGGTTCTGAAACTGGGATGGTGCAGTGAGCTAAAAAACGGTGTTGGATCTAGCCCTGATCTCTTGACTGGGTGAGAGCTTTCTGCTTAATTCAGAGACTCTGTCCCTCACCACCCCTTGTTGTAAATATTTTTGTCCACCCTAAGCGTGGAAGGGTATTCTCAGATGTGAGACCCTTGCTCATTGCACCATCAGGATTCAAGCAAACCGGGCCGAAGACGGCTGTAATGCCAGAAACTGGTCCCCGGGAGCTTGTTTCCTTCCCAGTGTAAGAATTGGCTTTTGTAGTTTGGTTTGCCCTGTTCCCATCATGCACTGGGACAGGAACAGACTAATTTGCATACAGCCAGGTTCTGAAACTGGGATGGTGCAGTGAGCTAAAAAACGGTGTTGGATCTAGCCCTGATCTCTTGACTGGGTGAGAGCTTTCTGCTTAATTCAGAGACTCTGTCCCTCACCACCCCTTGTTGTAAATATTTTTGTCCACCCTAAGCGTGGAAGGGTATTCTCAGATGTGAGACCCTTGCTCATTGCACCATCAGGATTCAAGCAAACCGGGCCGAAGACGGCTGTAATGCCAGAAACCGGTCCCCGGGAGCTTGTTTCCTTCCCAGTGTAAGAATTGGCTTTTGTAGTTTGGTTTGCCCTGTTCCCATCATGCACTGGGACAGGAACAGACTAATTTGCATACAGCCAGGTTCTGAAACTGGGATGGTGCAGTGAGCTAAAAAACGGTGTTGGATCTAGCCCTGATCTCTTGACTGGGTGAGAGCTTTCTGCTTAATTCAGAGACTCTGTCCCTCACCACCCCTTGTTGTAAATATTTTTGTCCACCCTAAGCGTGGAAGGGTATTCTCAGATGTGAGACCCTTGCTCATTGCACCATCAGGATTCAAGCAAACCGGGCCGAAGACGGCTGTAATGCCAGAAACCGGTCCCCGGGAGCTTGTTTCCTTCCCAGTGTAAGAATTGGCTTTTGTAGTTTGGTTTGCCCTGTTCCCATCATGCACTGGGACAGGAACAGACTAATTTGCATACAGCCAGGTTCTGAAACTGGGATGGTGCAGTGAGCTAAAAAACGGTGTTGGATCTAGCCCTGATCTCTTGACTGGGTGAGAGCTTTCTGCTTAATTCAGAGACTCTGTCCCTCACTACCCCTTGTTGTAAATATTTTTGTCCACCCTAAGCGTGGAAGGGTATTCTCAGATGTGAGACCCTTGCTCATTGCACCATCAGGATTCAAGCAAACCGGGCCGAAGACGGCTGTAATGCCAGAAACCGGTCCCCGGGAGCTTGTTTCCTTCCCAGTGTAAGAATTGGCTTTTGTAGTTTGGTTTGCCCTGTTCCCATCATGCACTGGGACAGGAACAGACTAATTTGCATACAGCCAGGTTCTGAAACTGGGATGGTGCAGTGAGCTAAAAAACGGTGTTGGATCTAGCCCTGATCTCTTGACTGGGTGAGAGCTTTCTGCTTAATTCAGAGACTCTGTCCCTCACCACCCCTTGTTGTAAATATTTTAGTCCACCCTAAGCGTGGAAGGGTATTCTCAGATGTGAGACCCTTGCTCATTGCACCATCAGGATTCAAGCAAACCGGGCCGAAGACGGCTGTAATGCCAGAAACCGGTCCCCGGGAGCTTGTTTCCTTCCCAGTGTAAGAATTGGCTTTTGTAGTTTGGTTTGCCCTGTTCCCATCATGCACTGGGACAGGAACAGACTAATTTGCATACAGCCAGGTTCTGAAACTGGGATGGTGCAGTGAGCTAAAAAACGGTGTTGGATCTATCCCTGATCTCTTGACTGGGTGAGAGCTTTCTGCTTAATTCAGAGACTCTGTCCCTCACCACCCCTTGTTGTAAATATTTTTGTCCACCCTAAGCGTGGAAGGGTATTCTCAGATGTGAGACCCTTGCTCATTGCACCATCAGGATTCAAGCAAACCGGGCCGAAGACGGCTGTAATGCCAGAAACCGGTCCCCGGGAGCTTGTTTCCTTCCCAGTGTAAGAATTGGCTTTTGTAGTTTGGTTTGCCCTGTTCCCCATGCACTGGGACAGGAACAGACTAATTTGCATACAGCCAGGTTCTGAAACTGGGATGGTGCAGTGAGCTAAAAAACGGTGTTGGATCTAGCCCTGATCTCTTGACTGGGTGAGAGCTTTCTGCTTAATTCAGAGACTCTGTCCCTCACCACCCCTTGTTGTAAATATTTTTGTCCACCCTAAGCGTGGAAGGGTATTCTCAGATGTGAGACCCTTGCTCATTGCACCATCAGGATTCAAGCAAACCGGGCCGAAGACGGCTGTAATGCCAGAAACCGGTCCCCGGGAGCTTGTTTCCTTCCCAGTGTAAGAATTGGCTTTTGTAGTTTGGTTTGCCCTGTTCCCATCATGCACTGGGACAGGAACAGACTAATTTGCATACAGCCAGGTTCTGAAACTGGGATGGTGCAGTGAGCTAAAAAACGGTGTTGGATCTAGCCCTGATCTCTTGACTGGGTGAGAGCTTTCTGCTTAATTCAGAGACTCTGTCCCTCACCACCCCTTGTTGTAAATATTTTTGTCCACCCTAAGCGTGGAAGGGTATTCTCAGATGTGAGACCCTTGCTCATTGCACCATCAGGATTCAAGCAAACCGGGCCGAAGACGGCTGTAATGCCAGAAACCGGTCCCCGGGAGCTTGTTTCCTTCCCAGTGTAAGAATTGGCTTTTGTAGTTTGGTTTGCCCTGTTCCCATCATGCACTGGGACAGGAACAGACTAATTTGCATACAGCCAGGTTCTGAAACTGGGATGGTGCAGTGAGCTAAAAAACGGTGTTGGATCTAGCCCTGATCTCTTGACTGGGTGAGAGCTTTCTGCTTAATTCAGAGACTCTGTCCCTCACCACCCCTTGTTGTAAATATTTTTGTCCACCCTAAGCGTGGAAGGGTATTCTCAGATGTGAGACCCTTGCTCATTGCACCATCAGGATTCAAGCAAACCGGGCCGAAGACGGCTGTAATGCCAGAAACCGGTCCCCGGGAGCTTGTTTCCTTCCCAGTGTAAGAATTGGCTTTTGTAGTTTGGTTTGCCCTGTTCCCATCATGCACTGGGACAGGAACAGACTAATTTGCATACAGCCAGGTTCTGAAACTGGGATGGTGCAGTGAGCTAAAAAACGGTGTTGGATCTAGCCCTGATCTCTTGACTGGGTGAGAGCTTTCTGCTTAATTCAGAGACTCTGTCCCTCACCACCCCTTGTTGTAAATATTTTTGTCCACCCTAAGCGTGGAAGGGTATTCTCAGATGTGAGACCCTTGCTCATTGCACCATCAGGATTCAAGCAAACCGGGCCGAAGACGGCTGTAATGCCAGAAACCGGTCCCCGGGAGCTTGTTTCCTTCCCAGTGTAAGAATTGGCTTTTGTAGTTTGGTTTGCCCTGTTCCCATCATGCACTGGGACAGGAACAGACTAATTTGCATACAGCCAGGTTCTGAAACTGGGATGGTGCAGTGAGCTAAAAAACGGTGTTGGATCTAGCCCTGATCTCTTGACTGGGTGAGAGCTTTCTGCTTAATTCAGAGACTCTGTCCCTCACCACCCCTTGTTGTAAATATGACATCACAGGAAGGACACCAAAGGGTGGGACGTCGACGCCCACCGGGGCTACGAAAAAAAAAGAAGAAAACAAACAAACAAAAGACTGCGATTCCGGACCCAACCACTAGACCGCGGAATAGTGCACAGCATAGTGAATCCAGAAAGATCTTCAAGCTGCAGAACTACACCGACAGGTAAGAGGCTATTCGTTCCCCTGCTCCAACCCCCCTCCCCTAAATCTCTCACCTTGCCTGCTTTTTCCCTTACGTATTTGTGCTTATTGTTTATCTCGACCTTACAAGTAACTATGTTGCCATGCTCGAAGAACTGTGTAACCTTTGTAACGATGTAACCTGTAACTATGATCTGATGCTCATGTAAAGCGCTCTGATACCTCCGGGTCTAGCCGGCGCTATATAAAACTTTTAAAATAAAAAAAAAAATTGGTCTTCTCACTCTTTTTGGCCTTTGGACCACTTCTATTTTCTTTCCCAATGACTCTTTCTGGCTTGTTAGCTCGTGTACTTGGTCTTCAAGTTTCTTTGCTTTGTTAACCAGCTTAAATCTCAGTCCATCAGTCTCTTTTGGCCAATTATCTCCTTTACAAAGTCTTTTTGTCTTAGGCTCTATGGTGTTATGTTCCACTCTCCAAGCCCTTTTTCTTGAACTCTTTCTCAATGAAGTTTCATCTGCTCTGTCGTCAGTGTCACTTTCAGTTTCTTCAACAGTTTCATTTATGATAAACTTTACAATGTCTTTGTCTTTTTCAAGATCAGTTTTCTATTCGGACAGTTCTTTCACTCTGTTAGGAACATCACTATAACTGGTACTTGGAATCGTATACTTATCCTGAGTTATTTCTGCTTTTCCAGCGTCAGGATTTTTGTTCCTGCTTTCAGAGCTTTCAGACTGTTCTTCAGGTTTCTTTTCTTTACCAGTTTTATCTTCACCCTTTTCAGCGTCTTTACTGGTATCTGTCTCTACCAATTCTCGATCTTCAGATTGATCTTTGGAATTCGGTATTTTGACAATTTCTCCTTCACCTTCAGACATATAACTGGCTTATGATACTTCCAGATGTTGACGTTCTTGTCAATCTTCAGTATCTGGACTTTTCTCTGGTTCACCTTCAGAGTCAGAATCAGTTGTACTTTCACCTTCGTCTGGATGCTCAGGTTCAGGCACACAAATGGTGTGGCTCACATGCACCCATCTTTTCACTCCAGCACATTTAACTGCAGTGGTGCTAACCAAGATAACTTGCCTTGGTCTCTGCCAACGCGGCACAAACAGTTTCTTCTGCGATGTACCTTTATCCGAACCCAGTCTCCAGGAATTAGATCATGAGCTGGATTTTTCTCTTTCGAGTTTGATTCAGTTCCCACCTGATGGAACACAGAAGTCACTACATCTGACAGATTTTTGCAGTAATCCAGTATGATATCATCATTTATTGTCAATAATTTATCAACTGGTACAAATGCCTGCCTCATCACTCTGCCCATCAAATTTTCATGTGGACTCAATCCAGTTTTTCTGTCAGGGATACTTCTCAATGTCATCAAAACAAGTGGCAAAGCATCTGGCCACTTTAGTCCTGTTGCCAAACACATTTTTGCAATTCTGTTTTTTATTGTTCCATTTACCTGCTCAACTACCCCTGAAGCCTCATGTCTGTTAGCGCAATGCAGTTTCTGGCTAATGTCCAGTGCTTCACAGATCATTTGCATAAGTTCAGTTTGAAAATGTGGTCCACGATCTGTCTCGATCGTCACTGGGAAGCCGTTCCTAGGGATGACTTCACGTAAAAGCAGTTTTGCAACAGTTAGCCCATCATTACTCAGTGTGGGGAAGGCCTCTACCCATCGGGAGAATAAACTAACTATTACTAAAACATACCTGAGTCTATTACAAGGTGGCAACTCAATGAAATCCATCTGCATTCGTGTAAATGGACATCCTTCCCGTCCTATGGTTCCCAGACTCACAATGGTTTTTCTGTTTGCATTAAATTGCTGACATACCAGGCATCTTTGACATAAACTCTCGGCAATCATCCTGAACTTTGTATTGTACCACGTCTGTCTAAATAGACGAAGCATGGAATCTCTTCCAACATGAGCTTGACCATGATACATCCGGGCCATGTTTGAAATCATGCTATCGGGCATTACTGGCCTTTTATCTTTGTAAACCCAGATTTCGTCTTCCTCTCTTTGTCTGCATCCTGCTTTTAACCATATGTTTTTCTCTTCCTCATCTGCTTCTTCCTGCATTTGCCTTACTTCCTGCCAAGTGTCAACTACTGTGGTTAGCATTAAAGGACTCGAAACATGCTCCTTCTCCCTGTCCCGGTTAATTGAAGCCAAATTCGTTGCACAATAAATTGCAATAGAGTCAACATATCTATTCCCACGTGTGATGTAGTCATCACCTTTCTTGTGGGCTGCACATTTTACCACAGCAATCTTGTCAGGTGACTGAATTGCATCAATCAACATTCGCACAAACTCAGCATTCGGATGGGCAATCCTGCAGAAGTCAAGTAACTCTTTGGGACCATAGTTGTCCATAGTCCCCAAAGCCATACTGACTATCAGTCACTATGGTAACTTTGATTTCTTTTCCCAATTTACATGCTCGAATCAAAGCAATCAATTCTGCTACTTGGGCAGAATGAATTCCCTTCAGACAAGATGCTTCTAATACATTTTCCACAGTGCAAACTGCATAAGCTGCACTTAGAACACCTTCATCTGTTCTCAAGCACGAACCATCAACAAACATTACATAGTCTGATTCAGGCAACGGCTCATCTCTGATGTCTGGTCTTGGTTTGGTGCAGTATTCAAGAACATCTAAACATTTGTGATCAACCTCACTTTTCACTTCAGTTTCCATAGTATCAGGCAATAGTGTAGAAGGGTTGACATTCACACATCTAGAGATTGTCAAATGTTCTGCTCCAATAATTGTTTTCTCGTATCTGGTCATCCTACTATTGGTCATATACTGCGTCTTTGCTCTAGTGAGGAGAATCTCCACAGAATGAGGTACATACGCCCTCACAAGAAATCCCATCACTATTCCTTCGCTCTGTTCTAGACTTACGCTTGTAGGTGCTACCGCTTTTAGTCAACCTGGCAATGCTTTTGCAACAGAGTCCAAAACAGCTGAGAAATAAGCAATTGGCTTTCTCAGTCTGCCATGTCTCTGAATCAATACTGACAATGCACATCCTTCTCGTTCACTGTAGTACAGTTCAAACTCTTTTTCATAATCAGGCATCCCTAAAGCTGGTACCTCGCATAAGCTTGTTTTCAACTGCTTAAATGCTTCCATTTCAGTTTTGGTCAAAACTATAGGGTCTTTGATATCTGCTCCTGTTAATCTCTGCAATGGCTTTGCTATCAGTGAAAATCCACTACAGTAACCTACCATTCCCAGAAACATTCTTACTTGTCTTTGGGTTTTTGGTTCCTGCATTCCTTGTATCATTTTGATTCTTTCTGCAGTAACTTGTCTGATTGCTTTGGCAATCTTATGACCTAAGTATTGCACTTCATTCTGACAGAATTGTAATTTGGACTGAGACACTTTATGTCCCTCCTCTGCTAAATGATTTAGCAATGCAATGGTGTCTGTCACACATGCATCTTTTGTCTTTGATGCAACTAGAAGATCATCAATGTATTGAACCAATACAGATTCTCCAGGCATGCTCAAACTTTCTATTGATTTCTTTAGCAATTGATTAAAAATCAATGGACTTTCAGTATACCCTTGTGGAATTCGGCACCATGCCAAAATACGATTTTGGAATCTGAACGCAAAAATTGGTTGGCTTTCTGGGTGCAATAAGACTGTAAAGAACGCATTACACAAATTGATTACAGTGTACCATTCAGCATCATGGGGAATTTGATATAGAATCACTACTGGATTCAGTACAATTAGACAGCATGGGACAACAATTTTATTAACCTTTCTAAGGTCCTGTACAATCCTAAATGTTCCGTTTGGCTTCTTCAATCCCATAATCGGTAAATTACAAGGACTACTCTTTTTTTTCTCTCAGTATGCCTTGCTCAATCATTTTGTTTATCACTGGGGTTATACCTTCAATTATTTCTGCCGTCATTTTATACTGAGGCATGTTCGGGTAACTCGCACCTTCTTTTATAAAGACTTTCACAGGATCTACATCTTTCATTAATCCTATATCTTTCCCTGTGAAATCCCACACCTTTTCTTTCACTTCCTCTTACAATTCATCAGGTATCTTTTCTCGATCAAACACAGGAAACATTTTATTTTGCTCTGCCTCGATCATAAGCATAGTCATTTTATACAGGCTATCTTCATCTGGAGTTTGCAGCTCTATGCCATCTGGTGAGCAGTATATTGCACAGTTCATTTTACACAAAATATCCCTACATAACAGATTCACGGGACTACTATCACACACCACAAATCGATGCATGTCTTTGAAATTTCCGATTTCTACTTCAACTGGCTTGGTTAAAGAGGTTTTAATTTGTTTATTGGCTACACCTACAACCTGGATGTGGTCACCCGAGAGAGGAAGATTATGGACTTCCACTGATCTAACAGTAGAACGGGTAGCACCAGTGTCCACTAGGAAGGTTATCTCTACATCATTCACCTTTCCATTGACAAATGGACCTGTCTGATCTACCTCAAGAGTGGCTCCAAGCACGTACTTTTCTTTCTCTCTCAGGCACTGTCAGAAGCTTTCATCCGACTCACTCCCAATTTCCTCTTGCAACCAATATTGGGGACTCACATTCACTCTAGGCGATCTATTTACCTGCTCACCTCTGCTGAATCCTGTCTCTGCACTGTATCTCTGTTGATTTACACTGTATGGAACTGGCAGTTGTGGCACCTGACTGTGCTGAGTACCTATCTGCTGCTGTTGCAGTTGCTGTTGAATTACCTCATTCTGCACCTGTGGATTCAATGACGCATTATCGGAATTAACTTTTGGTGGATACTTACACTCTTTCTTCCAATGTCCTAACCTGCCGCAATTAAAACAAGGATGTTTTTTCTTAAGCTCATCTATATTCCCTACCAATTTCGTTTTGTTGAAATTTCCCTTCATATTTCCTTGATTTCCTGCATTTTTATTTTCCAGATGCGCTACTTGGTGTGTTCAGCCACTTTTACTTGTGCCCACATAGCTTTCACTTTCAGCTTCTTTTGTTTAACCTCAATTTCTTCACTGCAATATTTTGCTTTTCTCAATACATCATCTACAGTTCCCGATTGCCATCCTATCATATTATTCCTGATCATTTCTCCAATTTCTGCTTTCAACCCATACACAAATCTATATATAAAATGACTCATGTCCTTTTCGCTCAACTCCTCATATCCACTGTATTGTTTAAACACTAGCAACAATCTCTCACAGAATGAGTGTACAGATTCTTTCGGCTCTTGTGTGGTCCTGTCTATTTTGACCCAATCAGTTTCTTTTGGTGGAATTTTGTTCTTCAAAAATAATATTACTTGGTCAAACTTTTGCATGACTTCAGGCGATGGAGCACCTGTCACTTTATCACGAGGATTGTCTTCCCTCGGCCATTTTATAGAAATTTTACACTTAGTCCTCAGGTCTGCTGGTACAACTAAATCAAATATTCCATCCAGATCAATCCATAATACTTTTGAAACTTTCACAAATCTATCTACCTGCCGATACCATTCTACTGGTTTCTCTCTCAATCTGGGAAAATCATTGGTAAATGATAATATGTCCTGTCTGCTCCAAGGAACATGTACATATCCTCCTCCTGGTATCTCTCTCATAGGAAACTCATTTACTGTTGTTTCTTTTTCTCTAACTGGGAACGCTAATGTAGTTTTATCACTAGCCTCTTCTTCTTTGCCCATTTCACTCTCCACTTATTCACCTCTCCCCATTTTCTTAACAGCACAATTGTCTTTTATTTGAGTTATTCTTCCAGCCGTACTCATATTTTCAATGTCTTTTTCTGTGTAATCTACTCTATACGTTTTCTGCTGCGATTTAACTTTGGTGAAATCTATATTCAATTCATTAGCACATTCTTCCAATTGATCATGCATGATCTTTGTTCTCCAAGTAATACTTTTGCAAATAAACATTAACTCACCATCTTGGTAATTTTTCAATCTGTCCTTTCCAATTGTCCCTATAATTAATTCTTACATGTCAACTTTTAATTTTACAACATCTAATATTTTGGGTTCATTCTGTTTTAATTTCAAAATTTTAAGACATTCACTTAATTCTTGTTCCGATTGTCCTATCGGGGATTGTGTCAAATCTATTTTCCCTATACTCCTTTCCGGTGTGCCAGAATCAGATTCTGCTCCGGTGGCATATTTGTAGGGCAAACTTTGATTAAAAGTCAGGTCGGGCGGATTCACATTACTTGCCCGTCTGGTTTCTGACAAATCTGGGCGAATTCTTTCTTGTACTTTCTGCAAACTTTGCTGCAAAGGGATTGTTAAACTCTGCTCTTTTATTGTTTGCTTCTCAAATACTGGGATTACAGGTCCTATCGTTACTGGGACTGTTACTGCTTCCATATTTCTCGTAAGCTCTTGTATCTTTTCTGGTAATTCATTTGTGGATCGTATATATTCAGCAGTACTAGCTTGTTCCTCATCTCGTTTCTCTATTCTACTCATACTTCTCCTCTCATCATCCTGTTTGGGTGTAACAGTAAATCTCGCTTCTGTCATTGAAGCGTTTGGATTATATCTCACTTGTACTCCTTGCGGTACATCCCTAAAATCTGAAAACTGCCTTGGGGTCTCATGAATTCTACTCTCTACGGGTGGGGCATTAGGCGTAGTCCCTAAAGAACTTGGTTGATATGGTGGCGGTCTTCTATTGAATATCTCCTCCAGTACAGCATCCTCTGTTTCACTGTCACCATGACCTGTTTCTACATTCTTTTTCTTTTCGGTACATTTCCGCCCTTTATATTCTTCCACTAATCTAACTGGATACATGCCATCACACATGTCTGCATTTCTCCATCTACGCATTCTGCTCTCATGTGTTTCTCCCCATAATCCACGTAATCTAGCTCTTGGTTTGATATGTCCTTCAGACCTTTCTCGTTCCATCTCATGCATCTCATCCTCCCACTCAACAAGAGCTTCAAATTGTGTCGGTCTAGGTCTTGGCTCAAGCGTCATCATTCTTTCTCTCAAATTTTGTAAAACTGCCACATTAAAAGATCCTTCTTCTGGTGTCAGGTACCCCACACAGTTTACCTTTGCGTGTGAAGCGATTCCGCAGAGACGACAAGAGCCACCCCCCTGTACCCACCTGACCCCGTGCAGAAAGAAATACCCAGAAGGGAGTAGATGGACCCAGGGAAGGGAGCCAAAAAGGGAAACGGCAGGAGACTTGTGGCTGTAGATTCTGGGTAGTGTCGTGGGCAACAGCTGGGGAAACAAGAGAGACCCAATTAGAAGGATTCCCACACCTCCCACTTCCTAAGTCTGCTTCCCAATCACATACAGAAGAGAGGGACCAAGGGCAACTCACCAAGGCTTATGATGTCCAGTATAATGAAGGAAAAGAAGATGTTCCCATCAAGGAAAGGAAATAATGCAAGCGCTCCTGCGTGGGTACGTATACAAACACAAACGTCTCAGTGATTAGAAGTCCTGCAAGTACAAACACTCCTGTGTGAATGCAAACATTGCCCCAGCCCTGTGCTATGGAACCAGGAAAAGCGCTCCTGCGCGTGCTGTAAATAAAGAGATGAGTAGTGCCCCAGCGCTGTACTAAAGTGCCAATAATCAGCGCTCCTGCATTCTGTAACTAATGAAATAAACAGCGCCCCAGTGCTGTACAAATGGTCAAAAGCTAACGCTCCTGCGCGTTGCTGCAAACAAAGGAATAACTGCGCCCCAGCTCTTTACACATAAATTCTAATATGCGCTCCTGCGCGGATAAAAGCTATAACCAAGAATGCGCTCCAGCGCGGTTTGGAACTGTACCTAAAAGCGCTCCTGCGCTTAGGTAAAAACAACAAGGATCTCCTCTCCAGTGCTCACCGGCGCGGGAAGGAAGCAAAAAAGATTTCCGGCAGGACTGGAATGAAGAGGTGGATGTTGAAAAGAAGGCGTCCTCAGCTCTCGGAAGACTCCGGGATCGTTCGCGTTGAGACGCGAACCAGGAACTTGAAAGAATCCAGTGCGCTGAACCGGCGGGAAACGCTGAGTTTAAGCGAATCCCCCGGAAGCGCTACAGTGCTGAAGGCGGTCCAAGAGGAGACTAGACCGGGACTCTGCTTCCGCCCGGAAGTGAGGGTCCTAGTCCTCTGCATGTGGTTGGCGGACCCCCGGAACGGCAAATGCCAGGAACGTGACAGTACTCCACACTAAGACAGAAACCCCCACCCACAACCAGGAGATCATAGAGAAGAGGCAGGACGAGGGCTAAGCGGGTGGCGTAAATGGAAGGCACGGACCAGTTTGGGAGCATGGCGTACATGAGACAGGGGTTCCCAGGACCGCTCATCAGGACCATAGCCCTTCCAGTCCACCAGGTAGTAGAGCTTCCCCCAGGTGCGACGAGAACCCATTATGGCCCTGACCTCATACTCCACATGGTCCTCAACTAGCACCGGAGAGGGAGGAGTGGCAGTGGTGCAATCAGGATGGACTGCACGCAGAAGGGAGACGTGGAAGACAGGGTGTATCTTCATGTGCGGAGCCAGAGAGAGTTTCATGGCCACTGGATTAACCACCTTCTCTATGGCGTAGGGTCCCACAAACCGAGGCAATCGTTTTTTGGAGCCATGTATGTTGAGGTGTCGCATGGAGAGCCACACCTTGTTGCCTTTGCGATAGTCCGGTTCCTTCTGCCTATGTGCATCGGTATTTACTTTGTAGGATTCTTTTGCCTTGGCCAACTGGAACCGGGCTTGTTGTCAGAGGGTACACAGTGTTCCATGGTAAGCCTGCACCGTTGGTAATGGGCTGGTAAGAGGTCCCTCCCAAGCAGTGGTACGGGGATGCCGACCTTGGAGGCAGAAGAAAGGAGACATACCGATAGCGGAATGCTTGTTGCTGTTGTAAGCATACTCCGCCAACCATAGTACGTCAGCCCATTCCCCTTCGATCACGAGCAGTAAACAGCAGAGGTACTGCTCCATGGTGTGGTTGGTCCTTTCAGCCTGACCATCCATCTGGGGGTGGTATGCGGAAGAAAGACGCGCATCCATTTCCAGAATCCTGCATACTTCCTTCCAGAAACAGGACACGAATTGTGACCCTCGGTCTGTTATTACCACCAACGGGATTCCGTGAAGGCGAACCACCTCGTGCATGAAGACCAGAGCCAGTTCAGTTGCCGTGGGTATCTTCTCTAATGGCACGAAATGAGCCATTTTAGTGAGATTATCCACAACGGTTAGAACAGTGGTGTAACCGGTTTTGGTTATAGGCAGCTCCACCACGAAATCCATGGAAATGGTGTGCCACGGGTATGGCGGAACAGGAATGGGACGCAAAAGTCCTGTAGGAGGTTCCGATCTGTTTTTTCCTTGCAGACAGATGGCACAACGAGTTATTTGATTCCTAGTGTCCATTTCTAAGGTGGGCCACCAGAAATGCCTCTGTACCAGGTCGAGTGTTTTGTGGTATACGGGGTGGTTGGAGAGAACGAGATCATGGCACATGTGCAGTGCTTGCTGTTGCAGAGCCACAATTGGCAGGTAGTATTTGTCGTCCTTGTACAGGAAACCGCTAGCATGTGTTACACCCTTGTGCCCTTCTGCTAGAACGGCCGAATAGGTCAGGCTTACGTCTTTTTGTAACTGAGCCAGGAACTCTGAAGACACTATGGCCCCCTGGAAGTGATGTTCTGGGATGATAGGAACGGGCTCGGTGGTAGAGGTTGCATCAACGGATTCTTCTAATCGTGAAAGCGCATCTGCCTTGGCGTTCTCTTTTCCAGGTCGAAACGTAATCGTGAAGTTGTATTCATTGAAGAACAGGGTCCAACGAAGTTGTCTGGTTGTCAGGGCACGTGCTGAATGTAGGAACTGTAGATTCCTGTGGTCGGTAGAGATGGTTACTGAGTGCTTTGCGTGTTTCAGATAATGACGCCATTCCTCGAACGCCATCTTGATTGCCAATAACTCCCTATCGGACACAGTGTAATTGCGTTCAGCAGGTTGGAGCTTCTTAGAGTAGAATGCCACGGGGTGTAGAAGCCCTGTACTAGTGTCTCTCTGTGACAGCATGCCCCCCAATGCGTCCTGTGAGGCATCAGCCTCCACTATGAAGGGTAACTCCGTATCGGGGTGCACAAGAACAGGGGCTGTGGTGAGCCGTTTTTTCAGTTCCTGGAAAGCGTCTTCTGGTTTTGTAGCCCAACAAAAGGGTACTCCTTTACGTAGGAGATGAGTGATAGGAGCTACCATCTTGAAGAACCCCGTGATGAAGCGACGGTAGTAGTTAGAAACCCCCAGGAACCTCTGGACGTCCTTCACGGTAGTCGGAGTGGGCCACAGCAGAATGACCTCCACTTTTTTGTTGTCCATCTGTATACCAGCTGGAGTGATTATATGACCCAGGAATTCGACTTCGGTTACGTGAAAAACGCTTTTCTCTAACTTCACGTACAAACGATGTTTTCTCAACTGCTGGAGGACAGCACGTACGTGTTGGACGTGTTTCGTGATGTTTTTAGAATAACTCTGTATATCGTCTATATAGACGATACAGAAGACATCAATGAAGTCCCTTAATACCTTGTCTATGAAGAACTAGAATGCTGCGGGGGCATTGCAGAGTCCAAAAGGCATGACCTGGTATTCGAAGAGGCCGAATTTAGTACGGAAGGCTGTCTTCCATTCGTCACCCTTCCGAACTCTGACTAGGTGGTAAGCTCCCCGTAGGTCCAGCTTCGTGTAGATGGAGGCGTTTTTCACCTGATCCAAAAGGCTAGAGATCAACGGCAATGGGTACCGGTTCTTCACAGTGATGGTGTTCATAGCCCTGAAGTCGATGCAGGTCCTCAGATCTCCTTCCTTCTTAGCCACGAAGAAAAGGGGAGAGGACACCGGAGACCTGGAATGGCGTATGAACCCATTGTTCAGATACTCATCTAGGTAGCGTAGATGGTTGTTCTCCTTGTTCGTAAGGGAGTAGATCTGACTACAATGGAGCATGGAACCGGGTGCCAGGTCTATCCTGCAGTCGAAAGATCGATGTGGCGGCAGCGTATTGGCTCCTTTCTTGTCAAACACGTCTGCCAAGTCCAAATACGCCTCTGGTACATCTGCTTGGGTAACCATCCCCATGCCCAGCAGGGGTAACGAATGCGCTTGTATAACACGAACACCAAAGGAGCCACCATCGTGTAACAAGAAGAGCTGCAGTGTTCTGAATCCAAATTGATGACCCTGGACATCCAATCGATCCGGGGATTGTGTTTTACCAACCATGGAAGACCCAATATGACTTTGAACTGTGGAGCATCGATCACATCGAAGTCGATGGTCTCTGTGTGGTGATTCACGAAGGACATGACCATGTCTTCTGTTTGATACCGGATAAGGCCGGAAGTCAAGTCCGTTCCATCCACCGCCTTGACTGTTTCTGGTTTAGCTTTGGGCACCGTGGTCATTCCTAGGGCTTGTGAATACTGAGTGTCAATAAAGTTGCCGGTAGCTCCAGAATCCAGCAGAGCGGTTACCAGCCATGTTTTCCCTGTCATATTCCGTAAGGTTACCTCTACACCCACGTGATGACTACCATCAAAAACCGCAGGGATTGCTGTTTTGCAGGATGATAAACCCAGTGGACGGACCACCGTGTCTACTGGGTTGCTTTGTTTCCTGGCTTGTCTCCCTTGGTAACGGGTAACGCAAAAGGTCTTCGGCTCCGTGTGCGTGTGGGCTTCACCGGGCATTCCATGACGAAATGTCCGCTCTTGCCACAATACAGGCACTGGTTCTGTTTCCTCCTTTTTTCTCTTTCGTGGCTGGTTAGAGGACCTCGTACACTGCATATCTTCATAGGTTCCAGGGAATCGCTAGGAGGAGCCGCTTCCTCCCTGCTTTTTTCTGTGTTTTTATCTCCGAACGACAGGAAGCGAGTGTCACTTCCTTTCCCTTTATCGGTTTTTCTTTCTTGTATTCGGTAGTTCACCTTGACCACCAGGTCAATGAACGGACCTATCTCCTCAGGTGGGTTAGGCATTTGCGATATTAGGTCCTTGAGGTCATCACGCAATCCTCGATAGAAAACAGACACTTTTTTGGATTCAGGTCAGTGTGCCTCGATGACGAGCCTACTGATTGTAGTAATGTAATGGAGTAAATCGTTGTTGCCTTGCTTTAGACTAAGGAGCTCGTTGTCTGCAGCCTGCACAAACGTGTGTCGGGCGAACATCCGCCGCATAGTTTCTTTGAACACCGGCAGGTTGTATAGCATTGGATCATCGTTCTCCACCAAAGCTATGGACCACTGGGCGGCATATCCACCCATGTATGAGAGGATAAACGCAATTTTTGACGCGTCATCAGTAAACGCCGGTGCTCTGGCCATGAAATGGAGATGACACTGATGGAAGAAGACACTGTACTTGGTGCTATCACCATAGAAGCGTTCGGGTGGTGCCAAATGCACCGGATGGGGAGTGATGAATTGTATCGCTGTCTCCTGATTGGATGCAGAGGATGGTCCACCAAATGTGAACATAGGCGGCCGTACAACCCCTCTTGCCGGACTCTGGGACTCGGGGTGGTTCCCCAAGGCCGGTTGCCCCTGTCGCTATCTGACCTTGTAAGGTTGTCAAATCCTGGTGTAGGCTAAGGTTCTCTGCCTGCATGTTAGCCAGCAGGGCTGCTATACCCCGAAGGTAAACCTCCGGGTCGCCCATGTCGTCTGGGCGGAATAAAAGGCGTGGGCTTTGGATTCTGTCAGGTACCCCACAAGGCTTACCTTTGCTTGTGAAGCAATTCCGCAGAGACGACAAGAGCCACCGCCCCTGTACCCACCTGACCCCGTGCAGAAAGAAATACCCGGCAGGGAGTAGATGGACCCATGAAAGGGAGACAAAAAGGGAAACGGCAGGAGACTTGTGGCTGTATATTCTGGGTAGTGCCGTGGGCAACAGCTGGGGAAACAAGAGAGACCCAATTAGAAGAATTCCCACACCTCCCACTTCCTAAGTCTGCTTCCCAATCACATACAGAATAGAGGGACCAAGGGCAACTCACCAAGGCTTATGATGTCCAGTATAACGAAGGAAAAGAAGATGCTCCCATTAAGGAAAGGAAATATTGCAAGCGCTCCTGCGCGGGTACGTATACAAACACAAACGTCTCAGTGATTAGAAGTCCTGCAAGTACAAACACTCTTGTGTGAATGCAAACATTGCCCCAGCGCTGTGCTATGGAACCAGGAAAAGCGCTTCTGCGCGTGCTGTAAATAAAGAGATGAGTAGCGCCCCAGCGCTGTATTAAAGTACCAATAATCAGCGCTCCTGCGTTCTGTAACTAATGAAATAGACGGCGCCCCAGCGCTGTACAAATGTTCAAAACTTAACGCTCCTGCGCATAGCTGCAAACAAAGGAATAATTGCACCCCAGCGCTTTACACACAAATTCTAATATGCGCTCCTGCGCGGATAAAAGCTATATACAAGAATGTGCTCCAGCGCGGTTTTGAACTGTACCTAAAAGCGCTCCTGCGCTTAGGTAAAAACAACAAGGATCTCCTCTCCAGCGCTCACCGGCGCGGGAAGGAAGCAAGGAAGATTTCCGGCAGGACCGGAACGAAGGAGTGGACGTTGAAAAGAAGGCGTCCTCAGCTCTCGGAAGACTCCGGGATCGTTCGCGTCTTGAAAGAATCCAAAGCGCTGAACCGGCGGGAAACGCTGAGTTTAAGCGAATCCCCCGGAAGCGCTACAGTGCCGAAGGTGGTCCAAGAGGAGACTAGACCGGGACTCTGCTTCCGCTCGGAAGTGAGGGTCCTAGTCTTCTGCATGTGGTTGGCGGACCCCCGGAACGGCAAATGCCGGGAACGTGACATCTGGGAAAGCTAATGCACCATCATTTCTGGTATACCTTGCCCAATTCTGTAACCAAACACACGTATGGTAACCATATTTCGATGACATATAGGAAGCAGGCGTTTTCGGCGGAGGAAACAATTTTCCCTCTCTTGTTACTATCGCCTTATCCTTCACAAACATATTTTTCAATTTCTTAAACCATGAAGGTTTCTTCCTTTCCTCTTCGTAGTAGAAATCCATTTTTCTGTAAATTCCCTGTCTTTCAAAAGATCGCGTGCTTCCTTGTTGCTGTTCTGCAACACCAACCTATCAAGGTGCGGTTTACACTAGCGTACTAATTAGAACAAGATACATCACCTTAGTGCTTAACCAATAGCTTTGCTGCTTTTCATGATGCACCAATCAGCCCTTACTCTGTCTTGGTCACGAGGACCAATCCCTGCGCGACACTTTTGACGTCACCAGCGCTCCGGCTCTTGCAGCGTCGACTGACCCCTCCTTTCCAAGGGTTTTTCGAGAGCCATATTTACAAGATATTCGACTGAATCAGGTGGTAACTTACACAAAACAACTCCATTGGTCTGTTTCGCTAAAACGAAATGATAGATTTTTCAGTCTCTCAGATATCCCATATGTGAAGTAGACAACGCTTATCTCCACAGGATTTTAGACTCGCCAATAAAGTAGCACAACCCTCTACCGTACCCTTCTAACAGGCAATAACGAACCCGTTTCTCTAGGAAAGCACATACAGAGATCTATTTCACCTCCTTAGAGTCAAACCCAGAGTTTCACAAGAACGCGTATTGCTAATTCATTTACACACGTTCATACGGAAATCCCTATTTATACATACAATAATTCTGTATCTCCAGTAGGCAGCGCTTACCTCTAGCCCACCACAGAATTTCTCTTTCGTAGGTAAAGTAAACGCCACTCCTTTACCCTTCTTTTAAGCTCGGGTTAAGTCCTACTACTCTCCCAGCAGTGAGTTTTAAAACAGGATACGCCTGATCTCTGTACTCAAAAGCTGAAATTTCATAGACTGCCCTCACTATACTTTTATCCTTTCACACCTAAGGTCCCTAAACTTGTGATGTGCGATGACACCACTTGTGATATGCGACAATACCACTGTAGTATACGACGATACAACCCTTTGAAACACACTATGCAATGCGCGACTTCACTTGCCACACTTCCTCGGCCTGCAGACAGAGTAACCAGCTTCACGCAATCCTCGGAAGTCTTTTCAGGACTACATATATCGTAATACGAACTCAACAGATGTTAGTCAAAATTCTGTACATAAAACCTTATATCACTCTATACATTATCCTAGCTATTTCTATAGTAACCATAACTCTGTTACCAAGAATTACTGATGCAGCGCAGCTCCATAAATATTTCCTAAGAATATATCACCTTTCCCTGGAGTACCAAATCATACACTTACTCATCAGTGGGGCCCATAACACTACGAGTTTCACTCAATTCCCTTACACCCTACTCCATGGATCAGTGAAATTCAAAGGAGCTCTGCTGTATCATGGCGGAGTGTCTAAACCTAGAACTAAATATTTATATTATTTACACCTGCAGTTTAAATGAGTTTACCATTTTATTCAGACACACCACCATTGGGGCAATGGATCTACTAGTAAGAAAAATAGGCGTAGGAAAACTCAAGACCAGCTTAATTCTCCATTTATCTAATTTTTATTAATAGTAAACTTTAGCATGTCTGACATTTCATTCACTTTATTTTGTTTCTTTATTCAAAGTAACGCTTAAAAGGAAAACACTCTGTTTAAAATAGTCATTTCATTTATTTAAAAGCTTCAGAAAATAGTAATTATTATTTAGATTCAGTTTACAAGTTTTTAGCAAAAGACAGATAGTTCCCAAAATTCATTTGCTCCTAGCATCCCTAGCTAACACCCTTTCTAAGCCTCAGTCTTCTATCAAGGAAATAAGCATTTATTCAAAGAGTCTTACATCCCAGGATCAATCAGCAGTCCGACAGCATCTCAGGATGAAATTGAAGAGAAGCTTCCTTCTAAGTAAAATCAGGAGTTTTTATACACTATTTCGCTAACTTTATCTATCTAAAAAGTATCTACCAACTCAAACTCGGTTTCTGATTGGACAAATTAGGGGTGGGTGGTCCTATCTGCACAGGCAGGGGACTCATTGGGGATTTGTTTGAGGAGAGACAGGGGCATCACATAATTTTAATTATGTCTAGCCCTCAGCCATGCTGAGTGTCTGCCGCCCGCAGGAGGTGAGGCATGGCAGTGAGCACTGGCAGTGGGCGGGCGGAGCATCGCGACTGGGCAGGGAATAAAGCAATTAATAAAAGGTACAGGCCCGGGCCTGGCCCTGTTCTAATCTGCGCAGTCAGGGCAGGCCTCGATTGGGGATTTGATTGTGAGCAGCTGAGCGAGGTCAGGTCACAGCCGGCCCTGTTGCGCACAGTCACGGGCCGTGGCTGGCTGGCTGCAGGCAATAAATGATAATAAAATAAATGATAATTACGCACTGTTATAGCGCACGACTACCCGGAGGCATCTCAGCGCTTGTATGAATACCGCCGAGGAACCCTTCATGGCCTTTCCCCCTGAGGAGCCCACTCCTGTGCACCCCCAAGGTGAAGTCATGCATCCTCAGCGTTGTTGGGGCCGTTGTTGAGATTAAGCAAGCTATTGCCCAGAGGTGCAGAGTGGGGCTCATGATCAGAATAGGCACCGAGGCGAGAATTATCAGGTCCGAGGAAATTGAGCCCAAGATCCGCCGAGGCGGGAATTGAACCCTGGTCCCGGCCAGACTACTGCATCAGGGTCTGCCGCTCTAACATGGCTCTTCCCCCAGCCTTCCACCCCCGCCCCCCCTTATTTAACTCCCGTTGCTTCTAACCCAGGAGTAAGCTACCAGCGCCAGGATACCTGCCAGGTGACAGTCGCGCTCTATAAATGTTTTAAATAAATAAATAAATAAATAAATAACCATTGAGCCACACTTCTCTACAAATGAGAAATTTTAATCATGATGATTGTCTCGGGGACGATTGTCACCATCAGCCCCGTGACAATCATCATGATTAACATTTTTGATTTGGTGCGCTGCAACTGACAAATGAGATGTCAGGTGGATTTTACCAAGAAGAGCCCCCTGGTAAAGGGCAAAGTTCTCAGCAGGGTTTCAGAGGGAATCAATATGGTCAGGACTTGATGGGGGACCAAGATTTATTGTGGCCCACACAGCAGAATCAGCTCCATCTCGGGGCACTCTACCTTTCCAACTGCAACTGCATGGTGCGGGCGGCTGGACCACAATTAAATTAGCCAGTGAACGAAGGTAAATGCAGACTGCTTCGATGCACGTTTTCCTACCTATGTAACTGTTCTACCGTCTGGTACTTGCTACTGTGGTGGCCCTGCCCCTGACCCATTTATTATTTGGTATTTGGTGTGTCTTCTTCCCATTATGTGTGTGTTTGTGTGCATGTGTGTTTTTTAGGCATGTCAAATTTCATCTATATTGATAACGTGACGTGAGCTGAACGAGGTCATCAGTGATTGCAAAATGTTTGAACAACATTAAATCCATCAAAATGAGTGACCCTTAATATTTCTCACTATTTCTATGCCTCAGATGTTACATTACCGAGATACCAGTAATTTGATTTTGAGGTTCATTCTGAGAGCGGCATGTTGTTGTAATATTTTATTCAATAACACAGTATCATAAAAGTAAATACAATTTACAATTTCATCACGAAGGGTAAAATAGATAAAACAAGTTCCAAAATAGAAAAGCGAAGGAGCAAATTAAAAAAAGAATTAAAATAAACATCGGTAGTAAAAAACAAGTCCAGTCTGCATTGTTCCAGGGCTAGAAAATGCTAATTAGTAAAGTGCTAGTTGATATAATAACACAGTTATACCACTTGGTATCCTACCCCATTCACAGTTGAGCAAGCTTTGTTTGTATTTGCCATGCTTTCCCCAGAAATTTTGCAACTCCGCAGATTACCATCATGGATGTGGTGTCTGGTGTTAGAATGCGGAGAGCCACTGAATATTGCCTTGTTCCCAGTTCTCTACAAACTGGTCTTAGCCATCTTCTTCTGGGCCCCCTGTACGCCCTACAGGCAAACAAGAAGTGAGCTAGAGACTCAGTGGATTAGCACACCCCGGGCAGGTAGCTTGATGGTGAGAGGAGTCTCTCTAGCTTCTAGTAAAGACATTCAGGGGAAGGGTTCCATACCTCAATTTCAAAAACAAAGTTCTGTCTCTTGGGTTTCTGATGAAATCCAGAAAGGGTTCTAGCTTCCTCTCTGGCTTATGGAGCAAAAACTGGTCGGTTAAAATGCCCCCCTTTAAATTTTTCAAGTCTCTTGCTTGAATCCACTCCCAATAGAGTTTCTTGATGATTTCTTTTGGGGGTGGTGACTGAGAGATCCACTCTTCACTTAGCCCCAAATTGCCCCAAATTGCCCCCCAGATCCCTCAATTTTTTCAGCCAGCCAATCTTCATTGGAGAGTTCAAAGTAATAAGATCATCAAGGACAGCCGCATAGTTGAGAAGCTCCGGTGTCCTTCTAAGACGTACCCAATAAAGTAGAGGCCGAAGGCAAACAATGTCTTTAAAAGAACGGCGACCCATGTCATGGAGTAATGGTTTTAAGGGAGTGGAAGTAGGGAGACACACTAGCTCTCTCAGAAACGTATTCTCTGCTTTAACTAAATCTGGGACTCTGTCAAAGCCCCACAGTTCTGACCCGTAGGTTGCAGCTGCCAGGGCCTTACCATCGTAGACTGCTAAAGCAGGGCTAATGGGTCTACTGGAGATTGCACGATGATCTCTAGAGATAGCTCCCGCCACTCTTTTAAAGCTTAAAAGCATTTTGGCTACGTGGGAGTCCCACTTCATTTTACGGTTTATCCTGACTCCCAAGTAGACAAAGGCTTCCACTTCCTCAAGTAAAATGCCATTAAGGAAAACATTAATCCTCCTAACTTTCTTGCTGCTAGACAGCACCATTAGTTTAGTTTTAGTGGTGTTAATTGTGAGCCCACGTTCCTCACAGAAGGCACTAAACCTATTTAAAAGTTTCTGGAGACCAGAGGGGGTTTTGGACATTAAGAGTGTGTCGTATGCAAAGAGGAGGGTCGGTATCTTTTCACCTGCCAGGGTGGGGGCATCCACTGGGTCCTCCCTCAAATGGTCTGCCACCCCATTTATAAAGAGGGAGAACAAGGTGGGAGCCATCACACATCCCAGGCGGACCCCCCTTTGTACTGGTATTCTCTCAGTCAGTTCTCCTGCGCTCCCCCATCTGATTATTGCATAGGTATCATCGTGCAATCTTTTGATTAACTCTAGGAGATATCGCGGTAGGCCCATGTCATGCAGCACCTGACACAATTTAACTCGTGGTAAATCGTAAATCGTACGTTCTTATATAGCGTCGTTCACCGTAAGGTCTGGCCTTTCCCTGCGAGATTACCCCTACTGGGCATCCCCAAGGTGAAGGCCAGGCATCCCATCGCGGTGGGGCCGTAGTGGAGATTAAGCAAGCTATTGCCCAGAGTTGCAGAGTGTGAACCCACGATTCGAGGAGGCACCGAGGCGAGAATTGTCGAGTCTGTGGATATTTTGAGCTCAAGGCCCTGCCGCGTCGGGGATTGAACCCTGGTGCCGGGTCTGACCTCTGCATCAGGGACTGCCTCCTCTAACTGGTGAGCCACACTTCTCCACAAGGTCAAAAGCAGCTTTAAGATCAATAAAGGCCAAATACAACGACCCCTTGCCAATGGACACAGTTTTCCAATATGTAGCTGTAAATCTGAAGACTTGGTCCATTGTACCTATTTTCTGCCTAAATCCTGCTTGTAGGTGCGTTAATATGTCTCCCTCCTCTAGCCAAACCACCATGCTGGATGTCAGAACCCTGCCAACCACCTTTTGGATTACATCAATTAAGCTTATTGGTCTGTAGTTGGCAGGGTCCTGTCTCGTCCCCTTCTTGTGTATTGTGACCACTTCCGCTTCTTTCCAGGAATCTGGAACTGAATGGCCCTGTAACAGGAGATTCATCAGATGTAAAATGAGGCTGGCCCAAACTATGGGGTCATGGAGAATTAGATCACCAGGTAAACCATCCGGGCCAGCAGCCTTTCCAGGGGGTATGCTGTTAATGGCTGCCTGAACCTCAGAGAGTGTAATGGGATCAACTAATTTAGGATCCATAGTCTCTAGCTCGGGATCTGGTTGGACAGCCGGAATTTGCTCTGCACCATCCTCACAACTATAAAGATTTAAAAAGTGATAAAACCATTGTTGTTCAGTTATATTATTTGGGACGGAGTCAGTTCCCCTTCTAGTTAGTTTATTTATTAGATCCCAGAAGAGAGTTGAGTCTTTTAAAAAGGCCGCCTTCCTGAGTTCCTGCCAATGATCCTCCTCCCATGCCCGTTTTGCAGATACCGTAATATTTCTATATTCCCATCTCGCTAACCTTACGGCCACAGGATCTTTTTTCCGTAGGGCTATACAGATGGCTTTTCTCCTTTCCCTGCATTCTGTGGTAAACCAGGGATTGCCACTTTTGTATGCAGGATTTTTCCTACCTCTGGTCCCCTCAATTTTAAAATGGGAGCCTATGATATCTATAAAGGCCTTGTAAGATTCACTGAGATCAAACCCTGGCTTGGGATTGAGCATGGAATTAAAAAGGGAGAGTTCCACTGTCTTAGATGCCACCTGGAGAGATATACTAGACAGTGTTTCCTCCTGACATGCCACCTTATCCCATTTTAGCCTACGATTGCAATTAGATGGAGCTACTGCTTTTGTGGAAAGGTGGAGATTTATGGGCTTCCCTTTAGCTTCCCATCTGATGCCAGCGCAAAGTGGATTGTGGTCACTATCGGGCATCTGTTTGACCTCCATATCTACTACATACCCCCATAATCTTAAATCTAAGATGATATAATCAATCCATGAGGGGCCCTTCAGCCTGTTGAATGTCATAGCCCCATTGGGGTCCGAAGTTGTTCTCCCTTTAAGGGCCCGCAGATTGTGTTCCCGTGTCAGGGCATTTATATGTAGGGCCCTGAGAGTGGGATGTCCATCGCACACTGTCAGTGTATCAAGTAGGAGTGTTTAAATCAATTAAAGATGCTACGCAATTATTGTACTCAGTAGTTGGCAGCATTGTATTTATACTGCTGAAGTATCCTTTTTAGTTTGCTTGCTGTTTAAAAATACAGGAAGAACATCTCTGAAGTGCCTTGCATTCTTTCTGTGTCTACCGAGCTTCTTCCCAGAGCAGCCTTTACTTTAAAAACAGACATCCCCGTTCCGTTCACGGATGGAATGTGACAACCAACATACGATGAAATCTCTACGTGTACTGTTTACACAATGCCTCAGGTTCGAGCACTTTTTCTTCTTTTTTAGAATAAATTTGACATGATGTTGTTTTCCCTTAGCCTAGGACACACGAAAGAAGGGGAGGATTCGGCTGAGAAAAACGTGCTTAAGTGTTTATTGAAGGCACACTCCTGACATCTTGACAGTAGGATGCCGTCCTGTTAGGTGTGCATGTTAGCGCAAGGCCCGGCTTCAAAGCAATGCAATGAAGTGCTAGGCTGAATATTATCTTCACAAATTCTATAAATAAAATGAGATGCTTGAGAACAAAGCTGTAGCTTTATGCAGAGATTTACATAGCTGATCTTTTCAAACAGCTATCTTTTCTACGTAACATTTGCTACCAGTATTTATTTTATTTATATTTTTATTTATATTGCACAGTTACTTAAAACCATTTGCAATATGATTTACATACCAATTAAAAAGAGAGTTGGAACAGCCATTATTTAAAAAGCATTCATAAGAAATGAGTTTACTTGCAGCACTATCAAAACATAATAAAAGGATGGGTTATATACATTAGTAAAACGGCGAGAGAATGCCAGTTCAACATTTTTGCAAATTTGATACGGGTTCTAAGGTTTAGAAGTTAAAATGACGTCTTTACCAGCTGGTTACTGGAGACTAATTATTTAATCAACCAGATTGTCTTTCGTATTGCCTGGCCCCTCTTCTTCCATAAGCCTAAGTCGGAGCTCAGCCATGTATCTCCCAAACCTGGCCAAACCTGGCCAAGTCTGGCGATAGAGTGCAGGAAAAGAGTACGGAGGTGGCTTCTTTTACTGTCTGGACCCCGTTACGCAGCCATATTTGTTTTAAAAGGTTCTGACGGGGTGAAGCATACCGGGACAACAACAAATCAAGTGTAGCTGAGATTCATGTTTGAAGTTGCAGATTCTACATCTGATTTTGTGTTCAAGGGACTTCCACCCAGGGTTATATTCTTTAATTGGGAGAGGCACTAATCTGGCCCATACAATGTTTTTGAGTGCTTTCCATCCCAGAGCTTGATTAAGATAGGGCTGGATTTTGTGCTCTGCATATGATGTTAACAGCCCTGGTGGACCTCTTCCTGTTACATATCCCGCTAGGTCATTTATATGCAACAGTTGGTAACATTGTTTATTAATGGAGTTTTTAATGGTCAGATAGTTTATCGACCCTTCGTCCCAATTTTCATTTGCCAAACTCAAAATTTCCACTGCTTTCTCCCTGTAACATTGCCACGGGATGATTGACCCTCCATAAATTGGCTTCAGTATGCTCTTTAAGCTTCCGGCTGGGCCTGTAATATTTGATAGTAATATTTTGCGTGCATTCCCAAGCATGCTTTACTTTGTTGCTTCAGTCCGAATTCCAAACGAATTAGGCTCTTGCGAGTGTATTTGGGCAGTTTGAAAATGCGTTTATAGGCCAGGCATTGTGCTTTGTCTTACATTGCTTCTATTTTGCCCGGAAATGCCTGCTGTGCATAAACTGCAGTTGCCCTAATTTTGGCTTGTATTACTTTTCTGATAGGGGCTGTTGTTGGACTATACATTAACTCATTTAGTTTGCATAGGGCACAAGTTGTTGACTGTGCTCTGGTCTTCATTTTGTGCAGATGTAGTGTTGCTTTACCCGTTTCCCTTAGCCAGCACCCGAGGTAGTTGTAGGATTTCACAGTAGCAATGATTTCTTTGCCCACATGCCATTTCAGTAGAGCTTTTTTGGGAAAATGACCAAAAATGACTACTTTAGTTTTTTGAGCATTTATTATAAGCTCATTTCTTTCGTTGTAATTATTGAGGTCGTCTAGGCCCCTTTGTAGCTCGATTTTTGTGTTGTCCATTACCACTAAGTCGTCTGCATATTGTAATATTTGCAGTTCGTTGGTTCCAATTTTCGGAGTTACAGGACTGGCATTATGAAGCTTCTTCCCCTGGTCAGCGGTGTATAGGTTAAACAATGTGGGGGCAAGTACACATCCCTGTTTTAGTCCACGATTTGTCAAGCACTTCTTCGTTGTGGTGTTGTCTGCTAACTTCTCTTTGATCCAGGTGTTACTGTATAATGAAATAAAGGCATTGAGGAGACCTATTGGAATATGCCAGTTACGCAATTTGTCCCAAAGCTTATGTCAGGGCACCCCATCAAAGGCAGCTGAGTAGTCAACGAAGCATGCAAAGACTGGTTTATTATTTTTGCTGTTTGCTTGCTGGCTTACATACGACATGGCCACGATGTTATCAGTTGTGGAGCGGCCTTTGCGAAATTCGGTCTGATAGTGGGGGAGGATTTCATTCTCTTTAATCCATCTATTTAATTCATTCAGTAAGGTGCTGGCGTAGGCTTTTCCTTCAGTGTCCAAGAAGGCGATTAATCTATAATTCTTTGGGTCTGTGTTGTCTCCTCTCTTGAAAATTGAATGTAAAAATGACCCTCGCCATAAGTCAGGCACCTTTGCTTTCAGTCAACATTCGATGAACAGTTTCGATAACATTTTTCCCCAATATAATTTATCTTCCCTAAAGATAGCTCCTGGAAGACCATTGGGCCCAGGTGCCCCTTCTTTTCTTATTTTTTTATTACTTGTTTGACTGCGGTACAATCATGTTCTTTGCCCAAGAATTCCACTGAGGTCCCCTCGTCTGTATTTGCGCTGGACGAGGGACAAACCTCAGAGCTGTTAGGGTCCATGGAGCCTGCATTTTCAATATAGATTGTAGCGATGTGTCTCAGCCATACATCTGCGTGTACAGAGTTACGCCTATCTACTATACCTTTCTCCAAGCTGGCTATGAATTGCCAAAGCTGACGTTGTTTATTTGGTTTTGAGACCTTGTGTATTGTTACCCAGTTTTTCTCTATTTTATTTAGTTTCAGTGACCATAGCAGATGTCTGCGCTTTTTAGATAGGTCTTTACACATCTCCTTTCTTTCTTGGGTTCCTGCAATTGTTTTTGCTCTTTTTGCCCTCTTTAGCTTACGTATTATTGTGGTTAGTTTTATGTTGTTATGTCTAAGTTGTGAGGTGTACATTGTTGTTCCATGTGGGCTGACTATATGGTTGTTGACAAGTATAGTTTTTAGAGCACCAATCCACCTCGTCCAATTATCCACACTAGGTTGGTTTCCAGGATGCTTACCTTTACACTCTTGTTTTTGTTTCCATGCGTTAAAAAGCCTAGCCTGATGCTTTTTCTATTTTAGCCTTCTAACTAGTGTGTGTATTCAATCCCTGTTGAGTGGGATACTACAGCTGCTTGTTCCCTCTGTGTAATGCTGGATTTAGTTCCACCTGCAGCAGTTTGTGATCACTAGTTTTGTGTGATTTTACTTCAAAGTTAAGTATTTTCTGAATGAGAAGGCTGCATAAAAAGATGTAATCAATTGTGGAACAGTTCTTAAATGTGGCAATACCAGAGTGTTTGGAATCCAAACTTTTCCAGGTTTCATTGGCGGACTTTACGGCATAATTTTGCAGAAAGAAATTGAAAACTCTTTCAGAGCTGGTTAGACACAACCTGTCATTCTTATGTGTTCCCAGGTGGTGCAGATTAAAGTCTCCTACAATCACTTTAGCCAATAGCATGTTGGTATGTAAAATTTCCTGTATTAAAGTTATAATATTTTTTGTAGCTTCCAATTTTTTCAGACCGTATGCGTTTAGGTATAGGTTTATAACTAGGATTGAGGCACTATCATCTCTGTCCCGTTCTCCCTCTATTACGAGCGCCTGTAACACGTCTGACTCGATTTTTACCCTTTTTACTGTTATCTGTTTTAGATGTTTTACGTAAATCGAGGTTCTCCCTGAAGATCTGCCAAACCGATTATGTTTGGTTGCTAGTTTGTGAAAATCGGCATAGCCTTCAAGGTATACATTATCTGTGGCCCAAGTCTCTTGTAGGCATATGATGTCTCCTTCCTGCAATATTTATGTTGCTGTTTCGTGTTTAAGTGCTTTATGTATCCCTGCCACATTCCAAGAAATGATTTTGAGATTGGAAAGTGATTTATGATTAATGTAGGGTGTACTGGACATTTCCGATATTATCGGTTTTGCAGTGGGCGGCCCTTCTTGATTCCAAAAAGTGTCTAATATGACCACTTGGTCATCAGGAATAAAGAGTACCACTTTGTAACTCTCGGCTTATCCTTCTGAATTGATCGTTCCTTTGAGTTTTCAGTAGCCCATTTTCTTTTACTATCCTACTTATGGTCATGTCCTCCTGTCTCCTAACTGATATGGTTAATTTCTTATAGTTTTTGTCTAAATGTATTTTTGATGGGCCTCGCAATATCCCTTGTGAGTGCTCTTTCACGATCGTTGTATGGTTTGTTATGTTTGCCGGCTCCAATAGAATTGATGGATATTTTTTGTGTTCTGGTGCACTTACACCAATACCCCAATTTTTTAAAATATCTTTTTCTCCAAGCACAGCTTCAGACGTGTGATGGTTTGACCAGGTCACTATGGTATCTTCTTTACAGATGTCTTCATCTTTTGATTCAAATTGAACACAAACAATATCCTCACTTTTTATGTAAAACAATGAGGGTATGTTGTGAAGTAGCCATAGTAAGTTCCCCCAGTATCAATGTCCCTACGACTTAGTTTGGAAGGCAGAATTTGAAAATGTAAATACAGTAAATCAAACAAGTGTGCGTTCCCTTGTTTGAAACACTTAGGCTAGAGACTGCACATCAAGGAGAGGCTGCTAGCCACCCTGCCCTCACTTTCATCAGGGATTACTCTTCCTTCTATTTTGAGCCTAGGGCAGTGCTTTATACCAACCAAACAAGATGTTTTGCAAGGCCTTTTTTTTTCTGGTCCGGCGAAGTGTCTATGATTCAATGACATTATGCCGAGTACAATCAGACTGGGCTACAATTATAGCACATCCAGTTCATCGCCTACCGTTGCATCATCATGGAAAACAAATTATTATTTGTACCATTACATCATCTACTTACCCTAGCGATTATTGTTTTCAAATATGTCTTTATTGGTCCACTTACGGTCATAAAAGAGAACAGATGAAGCATATAACAAAGAAAAAATACAAATATCAAATGTACATAAATTAGATTTAAAAACGTTCTTAATGGTAAAATTGGCTTACACCGATTGGAAAATTTAATTTACTTGTAAGTCCCTAGAAATGTTGTTCTACATGTACCCAGGGACTCCAAATTAAATGCTGTTACTGGGCCTTCAACACTTATAGTGCCAGCCACTTAAGTAGCATATTTAAACATGTGTCAAGGCCAGGGCCTGCCATTTTGACCTAGCAAAAGGAACCTTTTGCCAGGCCTACAAATATTCCCTTTTACGACATATGGCACCAGGATGTCACCACTAGCGCAAGCCCTGTCTATAAGGCAGGGTGCATTATGCAAAGTGCAATGTATTTAAATGGTTTGGCATATACTTTTAAGTTTTATATGCAAGGCACAATTGCTGCCCTTGTTCTTTGTCTGATTCTTGAATTTTTCACAATCCCATGACTTTAGTGATGTACAGGCAACATTGATGGCAGCAACCAAATTCTGAAAAGTGTTACAGTGCCACTGGCCTGGGTGCCTTTGTGTGAATTATTCATGCTTTCTGGCCAGAGTGCCATGTGAGTCATTTCCTTGCTTTCTGGCCTGGTGTGACCAGGCCTGGGTGTGACGTTTGCATAGTTTCTGGCCTCTGTGCCCTAGGTGCTAGTTATCAGATGCTTATGTGTGACATTTCCGCAGTTTCTGCCCACAGTGCCTAGGTGCTTATGTGTGACATTTCCACAGTTTTTGGCCTCTGTGGCCTGTGTGCTCATGTGTGACATCACATGTCAGTGCTTAATGTGTGACAACGTGAGTGACAATTTATTGAAAATACAAAAAAGAATATCAGAATGTTGTTTTTATGCTGTAAAGTTAAGACATTGAAACAGTCTTCAAAATAAAGCCTAAAACACATAGCACTTTTTGTTGAAAAGACAAGAGTGGCCCGAAGGGTGTTGTGATCATCACTGTAAGGTCTCTTAAAGAGTCCTGGGCAGCAATGTATGCAATTTCACTCTCTTTTACACCTACCAGGGAGAACAGTTATATGTAATGACACATGTGTTGAAAAATGCTTTGTTTTGTTCTTTCTGTCTCCAAAATGTTCTTGGGTGGAGAACCCCCAAAACGCCCCCTAGTAGTGGTTGCTTAATGCGCTTGCTCGCTACACACCATGTGGAGGCTGGTCTCACTTTTATTTTGTTCTCTCTGATTCACTACTCGTGTCTATTTTTGGTGCTCTCTGAAAGAAGGTCCATGGGTACATATGACTGGGTGGGTAACCTGGTGCTCTTTAAGGTCATCATCTACTATTTTTTGTGATTTGAAAGTTGATATAATTGAATATGTAATGAAAAATGTGCTGTAAAATTCACTATTTTGGTCTGTCTTTTTCCAAACCCCCCCTAGTAGTAGTCGGGCTCGCTCGCTATGCTCGCTCGCTACGTGCCGGATGGGGCTAGTCTGGGAAAATTTGCCAGGCCTGCTTTCAGTTCCCAGTCCAGCCCGGATGCCATGAGGACCTTGAGTTTGACATTCTTAAAAAATTTTTGATCCCCGTATATAAACATAAAGCCCTCTTCCGGTAAACCAGCCCCTCTTAACATGGCCAGAAACATGCCTCCTCCCCTATTGCTTACAGGCATTTTTAATAGCATCCGGGAATGTGAAAGTTGAAACGCCCAGGCATGATACTGTAGATCAGGTAGCGCAAGACCCCCTTTCTCTCTCCTATGCCTTAGTTTTTTCCAAGCTATTCTAGTAGTTCTATATACCCAGATAAAGGAATTTATTTCCTGCTGGAGTTTATCGATGGTAAGTTTGTCAAAATGTAGGGGGATTGTAATAAAGAGAAAGGTAATCTTGGGTAATATTGCCATGTTGACCAGATTCACCCTCCCCACAATAGTTAAAGGGAGGTGGGCCCATGATTTTATCTGTTTGTGGCATTTCCTTGAGACTTGCGCTAAGTTGTCTTCTGCAATTTTAGCTATATCTTGGACAATTCCGACCCCCAAGTATTGCATGCTAGGACTAACCTAATGTTGAGTTCCCGTAATATTCCAGGTCATATTCTTGGTCTTTCCGGCATTCATCTCGTAGCCCAAGACCTGCCCAAATTCCTCTGCCAATCTGATGACTGCTGGAAAGGTTGTATCCAGATCTGACGAAAATATCAGGATATCATCCGCATACAGGCCCCCCCCCCTCCTCTCCCATTCACCATGTCTAAAAGGCATGATGCTAGGATCTTCTCTGAGCCTTTTAGCGAAAGGCTCTATATATACTTATCAAAAAGTAGAGGGGAGAGAGGACAGCGCTGTCGGGTGCCCCTGGTTATCCTAAGTGCTTTGGTCAGGTTTCCGTTAACCAATAACCTGGCCGACTGTGCTTGATATAGCGGCTGGATGGTACGATGAAACTTATTGCTCAAGCTGAATCTTTCCACGACTTCCAGCAAGTAAACCCAATTCACCCTGTGGAAAGCCTTGGTGGCGTCTAGAGTTAGGACTGAAAGAGGGAGTGAGTAGGTGGAAGCAATATCTATGCACCAACCAGATGATATGTGAGATGTGCTAGTTGTCTTCCTTTCACAAACCCTTTTTTTTTTTAACAGATTTTATTTGTCACAGGTCACATATATCGCATAGTTCCGTAACATGGAGACTGCAGCACACCTCAATGAATTTACAATAATGCCGTAGACTTTTATATCAACAAACAACCCCCAACCCCCAATTGCGTATATATGCCATCCCAACTAAATGATTACATGACCAATATAGCACACTGAGTCCGTCCAGCACCCCACAAATCACTATCATCATCCCAATTCAAACAGGTTTCCCAACCCTTTTTTGATCCGAGTGGAGGATGTCATTTGCCACCAGCCCCAGCCTAGCTGCTAAAATCGAAGCGAAGATTTTATGGTTTACATTCAAAGCTACATGGGTCGATATGACCCACAGCTGGCTGGATTTTTGCTGGTTTCAGAATCAGGACTACTGTGGCGTCATTCCAAGATCCGGGCGGGCTTATTCCCTCCAGTAGTATCTTATTAAATAATTGGGTTAATAACAGGATTATTACCTCCTCCAAGGATCTATATAATTCGGCTGGTAGACCGTCGGGGCCCGCAGCTTTGCCTTTTTTACAGACTGCCATAGCCTTTTTCACTTCCTCTTGTGTGATAGCTTGCTTCAAGTCTTGCTGTTGTTTAGGACTAATAGATTTTGGTGTAGTCCTATCCAACCATTTCTTTACTTTAGGCCTGTCTTCTACACAGAGCTCTTTATATATATCTTGGAAATATTCGAAAAAGGCCTCACCGATTCCTTTGTCAGAGGATAAGGAAACTGCGCCATCTCCACTGAGATTTCCTTTATATGGTTTCGGAGCTGGTCTGCTTTAACTTTCCAAGCAAGTAACTTTCCTGCCCCTTCCCCATACTTGAAATGGGTGATCTTGCTTGCCTCCCATCTGCGCATGAGCCTCGTTTGAAGATTGCCCTATTGTTGTGGGTGTTCCCATGCAACATCCATGGAACTTGACACAATCCCAGATTCACAACATTTTGTGAAAGTGGGAATGCATAGGAATTCTACTTCTCCCCAGAGACCTGTAATTTTAAAGATTTAGGTGAAAATAGCGCATAAAAGCGCGAAGTACCAACTTTGGTTATCGGATCGAACTGAACCAGGACAAAGACAAGAAATCATGCTGATCACGATGGAGTGCAGGCCGGATACAAGGACCCACTTAGGCCAGCTGAACACAGTACCTTAAATCCTGGAGCACGATCTGTGAGGCGTAGCTTTGTGATGCGTTGCAATGGTTCCAATAAGGACCACAGTGGTCAGAGCACCTTCGGCCCACTTCCAAGGATCCAGGGCTCGTGTGGTATCATGTGGCAGGGCAGACTCACAGATGGCAGGATCCAGGAGCAGGTTGTTTGGAGATCTTTTGTGTTCCTGAGACTTCGGAAAACAGGAGGCCAGTCAGTTGGCCCTTGGTGTCGGTCTGGGTTGTAGAGATGCAGATTTAATCCTTCTCACTCTCAGGCAAGAGGGAAAACAGGAACAGATCAGAACACCAAAGTTGGAGCCCAGCAAAGTAGCAGTCCAGCAGAGTGGCAGTGCTTTCAGCAGACCAGCAGTCCTTCTTCCTGGCAGAGTATCCACATGTCCAGAAGTGTACTGGTGGTGTCTGAGGTCCTTCTTTTATACACAGTTGTACCTTTGCAGTGGGGAGAAGTTTCTAGAGGCATGCTTTTGAAGTGCACAGTTGTCCAACTTCCCCTATCCTGGCCCCAATCTGGCTCGAGTGACAATGCAGGGCAGCTAAGCCCTACTGTGTGTGGACAGGGTACAACCTATTCAGGTGGGCATGCAAAAGCCCAGCTGTCACGCACCCCAGACATGTATTCAGAGGCAGAAGGCTAAAGTAAGAAATGCCAACTTTCTAAAAGTGGTATTTTTAGAATTACAATTTATAATCCGACTTCACAATAAGTTGTGATTTTAAATTGTGAGTCCAGAGAAATCAAATTTGAAAAGTCTATCTTTTCCAAATAGGAAATTACACTCATACAATGTATTAAGGTAATCCCAATGTTAACCTATGGGAGAGAAAGGCCTTGCTGTAGTGAAAAACAAATGTAATACTTTTTCACAACGTACATAGAAGGGGTTCATAAGTGGAGAAGGAGACAAGGAGAGGGAGATACGTCTGACTACCTCGTAGGGGAACCCTCCGAGGTGGGGAGGGGAGGGAAATACCTCCTTTTGGAACTAGGATCCTCACACACCCAGCCAGCTAGGTGTCATGCTTCATCATTGGGCCTGCTCCTCATCGAGTCGGTGCTGCAATACCCGATGGGCACCCAATGAGGGGTTCTTTTGCGGAGATCTTTTGTTCCAGCCGTTTGGTGCAGTGTGGCTACGGGGCCTAGCTCGTGTAGATGTAGTGCAGGGGTGAGAAAAGTGATTAAAACAGGTCAGTTAATCCTATAGCAATTTTATTCTGATAGGTAAACTGCCTGATTAAAAACTATTGAGTAGGGGTTGTCTAGGAACTATGTGTCTAGATGTGTAGCCACTCTCAATAGGTTAACGTGTTTCTTGCCTTCGGGGTCAGGAGGATCTGTGGCAATTCTTCAGGACCAGAGTGATAATAAAAACTATCTACACACCGAGGGGAGGTGAAATCTACCTCCCACGTCGTACACTGTAGGTCAATACCTACGGGTTGAGGAACCTAAATAATTTTAAAGTTAAGCCTCATCACGGAGCAGAGGTACATTACTCTGTCATTGAGAGGGAGGCCCTGGCAGTCCGCTGGGCAGTTAAGAAACTTACGAATCTTTTGTGGGGGACACATTTTGAAGTTTGCACAGATCACAAACCATTATATGAGATATTTAAAAGAAAATGCATTGATGCTGTGTCTGGAAGAATCTCGAAATGTTTGGTTGCGCTACAAGAATTCAACTTTGAGATAAATACTTACCTGGTGTGAAAAATAAAGTGGCTGACATACTTTCGAGATTAAACAAATGCCTATTGCACACAACCAGAGAGTAATTATTATTCAATTTCTCTAAAGCATATCACACATGAGCAGAGAGTGAACACATAATTGTAAAATAAGCTGTCAGAGAAAATACATATTAAAGAAAATCTTCTTTAATTTCTTGTGCAGCCAGCCGACACGTGTTTCGTCGCATGGCAATGCGACTCATCAGGGCTGGGAAAGATACAAATAGAACATTGTGGAGCATTTGTGTACTTGTAGTTTTGAATTGCAACGTTACACTAAATAATCGTGACTTGATAATAGTGAATAAATGTTCGATGTTCAACGTGACACAAGTGTCTGGTTCTATTTATTATATTCAGCTGATCAATGTGGAAGACTGAAACCCGTGGAAACCAACGTTTGTTGTCCTTAGGGTGAGAGGGTGAATATGATAATTTAAAATATTCGAGTGAACGAGGGACGTATCCCAGTGTGGAAATGACAAAACTAATCATTATTCTGGTGTTGATGGCGTCTGTTTCAAACGGACAGAGATGAAAGTTCGAAATGGTCTCGAAAGACCAGTGTGGTCAGTGGCCACTGCTTCTCTGGGTCGAGTGTTTCTGTTGGTGACTCGTCACTCCATGCTGCTCATATTACGTGATAAATGGTGTGCACGTTGCGTGATTATAAAATTTTCGATCATACCTGTAAGTTTCAAGTGAATGAAAAGAAGGTATAATAATAAAAAAGGAAAAGAAAAGGACAAAAACAGGAAAACAAGATGTAAAGTGCTATATATAGGGTTTGGTGAATACAAAGTACACCGTATGTCTAGGTGAAAGACAGCGGGCATTCAAAGAATCAATTGAGAGGCTCACCGCTTAGCCGGTGATATTTCCAACCCGGCCGGGCTCAGGACCATAGGAAGCGTGGGTAGACTATAGGTCCGGTATAAAGCTATATGGCAAAGAATGGAAAGGTAGGGGTGTGGTTAGCGGCTGATACTAGAGATGTGAAAACAGAGTAAAGTATGGAAACCTAATAAAAGAGCCAGCTCACCACGTCGTAAAAAGCCTGGGAGGGTAATCGCAGGTCAGATCCAGAGTATAGATATGACTGGGTAATGGTATTCGAAGCTGGCGGAGGATAGAGCTCTGATAAGGCTTTGATAAGGATTGATAAGGATTGATAAGAAACAAAGAAAAGTAGGCATCAAAGAAATGCAAAAACGGGGGCTGTCCTGAGAGCTGTGTGAAAGCGAATTGTCCGGCACATACTAAACGATGTGCCTGACACAGTGAAAAGAATGGTGTTACCTCGTGTTTAGAGTGTAACGCCAGTGGGATCCGTTGGAGATCAGTGTTAAGGGTAGTAGAGTGAGTGCGCTTTCATCAAGAGTAGCTCCTGAAAGGAATACAAAAAGAGCATATCTGTAAGTGCTCAGCGAGTGTTGCAGTCATATAGAAGTCACTGTAAAGATCAGGGCGTAGATAAACTAATGCCCTCAAGAACTCTTACGGGCCGGTCAGGGTGAAGGAGCGTAGAGTCGACTGCTTCCGTATGTGGCGAGATCCCGTGTTCCTGGAAGGACACGTGACCTCACCCCCGGAAGCGTATTTGAGGAGTGTGTGACTCAGGACCCGTATGTGAAAGGCTGGAACGTGAGAACGCGCTAGCCCGAGTGCGATCAGAGGACATCCCCCAGGGCTAAAATGTCCCGCCCACTATTCAGTCAAAGGATATACAGCATGATATTCCGTAATATCCATATCTACATCATTGTACTCAGGGGGGTAGGAGACACTTAATTTCTGGGGGGGACAGGGACAACCTTTTGCACTATCCAGTGTCCCGATACAAATCGACCATTGTCTGGAACCGTACACTCCGTTAAAAGAATACAATTGCATCGTTTTGTAGTGAAACATTGATAAAGGCAGGCATGTAGTCACAGTTTGCAAGTATGCTTCGATTCAAAAAGTAATTAGACCAAATAAAGATTACTCTAAGGCCCAAGAGAAAGGTGGGGAGAAATCTAAAGAAAAGAGTCTTCTGAAGGTCCTCAAAAATCTTTCTCTGGGGGTAGGTCCCATTCCGTTTCCTACTCTAACAAGAACCTTGGTGCTATTTGTGTAAGGAAAAGCGGCAAAGGATGCCAATTGCTCTAAGTCTAGCACCAAACTGCTACTACTACTCCTAAACCTCCTAGTGCCACTAGCAATAGCAATGGTTGTAGTAGGGCCCCCAAGAGTTTAGCTGGGTTAACCTTGTGTACTAAAGTGGTTTCTGGCCTAGTCAGGACACCCACTCAGGCTGTTTTAGTCTGTGATGGTGGCACTGAGCTCCCTACCCTTATTCTAAGTCCCACTAACTTGGGCAAATACAGACAACAGCCTCTCATCAATGGTCAGGAAGCTGTGGCATACAGGGACACAGGGGCCAGTGTCACTGTGGTGACAGAAAAACTTGTGTTTACCAAGCAGATTATACTTAGACAGATTTACCAAGTGACCGATGCTAACAATACCAGGACAGATGATTCCATGGCAGATGTCTTTCACAGCTGGAGAGGGGTAACTGACCCAAAGAGAGTTGTGGCATCCCCCAACCTACCTGTGGACTGTCTACTGGGCAATCATTTGGAAACATCAGACTGGTCTGAAGTGGAGTTCAGGACTCATGTAGAAATGATGGGAATTTCAGCCAGCGTCTTTGCTGTCTCTAGGGCTGAGGCCAAGAAGTTAGGCACTGAAGGAGCCCTGGATCCTGAAGAAACAGACCAACCAGCTCCCAAGAAAAGGAGCAAGAAGGATACAGATGTATCCTCCTCTCAGACCTACAATGAGAATCAGCCTCCTCAGGGAGATGATCTCAGTATTTGTGAAGGAGCTGTACTAGAGGAGCTTGGGCCTGACAAGGCAGAGAAACTGGGGCCAGGGGTCCTTCGAGGGAAGACCAGTCTGGAGCAGAAGGCCTGCCCCTCTCTTGAACAATTCAGACATCAAGATGCTGCTGAGGAAGCAGGACATTTCAGAATGGTCACACATGACTTATCAGGAAGAAGGGCTCCTGTTTTCTGTAAGTAGAGACCCCAAGCCTGGTGCAACCAGGAGGTTGGTCATACCTATGAAGTTCAGGGTTTCTTATTGACCCTGGCACACAACATTCCCCCTGCAGAACATCTTGGGCAAAGCAAGACTTGGCGCAGGCTTGTCCCTTACTTTCATTGGCCCCACATGTCTGAGGACACCAGGAGGTTTTGTCAGTCCTGTGTCACCTGCAAAGCCAGTGGTAAGTCAGGTGGCACTACAAAGGCCCCCTTAATCCCTCTGCCAGTGGTTAGGGTTCCCTTTGAGAGGGTAGGGATATACGTTGCAGGTCCCTTAAACCCTCCATCAGCATCTGGACATAGTTTTATCTTAGTGGTGGTAGACCATGCCACTAGATATCCAGAGGCTAGTCCCCTTAGGACCACTACAGCTCCTGCAGTGGCTAGGGCTCTCCTGGGAATCTTTTTCAGAGTTGGCTTCCCTAAGGAGTTCTTGTCAGACAGAAGTACTAACTTCATGTCTAGCTACATCATTGCTATGTTGAAAGAGTGTGGTGTGAACTATGTTTGCCACACCCTACAATCCACAGGCCAATGGGGTTGTTTCAAGGTTCAACAAGACCCTCAAAGGTATGATCATGGGACTCCTAGAAAAGCTGATGGGAAATGGAATGTCTTACTACCTTGCCTTCTCTTTCCCTACTTAGAGGTTCCTCCGAAGGGGTGGGCTACAACCCATTTGAACTTCTGTTTGGACATACAGTTAGGGGTCCATTATGTATGGTCAAAGAAGGATGGGAGCAACCTCTCAAGCCTCCTAAACAGGACAAAGCAGGCTATGTTCTGGGCCTGCGTTCTCACATGGCTGAGCATATGAAGGCAGCCAGCAAAAACCTTGAGGCCAGCCAGGAGCTTCAGAAAGCTTGACATGACCAAAAGGCTGTCCTTACTGTTTACTGGCCAGGACAGAAAGTGTGGGTGTTGTCCTCTCTAGGACAAGTGGAGTGGCCCAGAGTTGACCTAGGTACTCCAAGAAGTCCCCACAGGGTACTTCATGTGATTCGCTCGAAATATTTTGTTAACAGGGCTGACATGAGCTTGCTCATGGCCACTGATGAGAGACGGGAGGAAGTGATCTTCTCCCTAATCTCCTCTCTCAGAACCCTGATGACGGATCATTTGAAGAAGTAGCCTTGGCAGACAGCATCACTGATCAACAGCAAGCTAACTGTAGACAGGTTCTCAGTTTTCTGGTCTCTTTTCTCTGACAGCCAGTCAAACCACCTGGTGTACCCATGAAGGTGACAGCATGCCTGTGAAGAGTAAAATGTACAGACAGCCTGACCTTGTCAGAGACTGCATCAGGACAGAGGTCCAAAAGATGCCTAAGTTGGGAGTCATTGAGGCTTCAGATAGCCCTTGGGCTAGTCTTGTAGTCCTTGTACCCAAATCTCACAGCTAGCATGGTAAGAAAGAAATGAGTTTTGGTGATGACTATAGAGGTCTCAATGCAGTCACTAGGGCTAATGCCCATCCAATTCCAAGGGCAAATGAACTGATTGATACTTTGGCCCCAGCTAAATATCTCAGTACATTTGACCTGACTGCTGTTTATTTTCAAATCACTCAATGAGGATGTCAAACCTAAAACAGCATTTTCAACCCCCAGTGGACATTATCAATTTATGGAGATGACCTTTGGTTTCAAAAATGCACCTTACACATTTCAGAGGCTGGTGAATAAAGTCTTAACAGGTCTGGAAGCTTATAGTGCAGCATATCTTGCATTTAGCTGTCAGAAGGCATTTCATAACCTGAAGCAAGCATTGTGCTCTGCTCCAAATCTGCAAAGTCTAGACTACTTCAAACCATTCATTGTCCATACTGATGCCTCTGAGATAGGGATAGGGACAGGTGCAGTATTGTCACTGTTTAATGCAGAGGGCCAGGGTCAACCAGTAGATTTTATAAGCAGAAAGATGACCCCCAGGGAGAAGCATTGATCAGCTTCTGAGAAAGAGACCTTAGCTGTGGTCAGGACCTTGAAGACGTTGAGGCCATACCTGTTTGGCACTCACTTCATTGTTCAGACAGACCATAAGCCCCTCGTATGGCTTAAACAGATGAAGGGTGAAAAACTCAAACTTCTGAGGTAGTCCATTTCCCTACAGGGGATGGATTTTTCAGTGGAACATAGACTTGGGAGTAACCATGCCAACAAAGATAGACTTTCCAGTTATTTCAACTAAGACAAAGAAGCCTCGAATGGGCATGGTTAGCCTCATCTTTACGTTTGGGGCGGGGGTGTAGGAAAGTAGGATCTGCTTTCATGATTACCCCCACTTTTTTCCTGGGGTCAGTGTGTTTTGACTGTTGTCTGCTGGGATCCTACTAATCAGTACGCCAGCAACTGTGCTCTATGCCCTAAATTGGCTCTGGTAAGTACTTTCGTACATCCATAATTGGCTACTGGTGTAACATTATATGTTGCTAGTATATGCCACAAAGGTATGCAGCATGTTTTTTGCCACCAGTGGGAGTCCACTTAAACTTGACTACAGGCCTGCCATTACAGCCTGTGTGAGATGGTGCTTGCACCTCTTACAACAGATTTAAGTTCCTTATATCTGAGGTCACTGCACTTAAAAACGATGTCACTCCTATGGTAGGCAGGATGCTTGGTTACAAATGTGAGGGTGCCCCTACATGAGCAGGACACCCATACAGGCCCCGGAGTTGATTCTCCAGGCTTTGTAAGAGCGATCAGCCATTTTAAGGTATATAGTGGACATCCGTTATAATGAGATGTCTAACTAAATAATGGCTGCACTGGACCTGGTCATGTTTTGTATCAAACGTGTTGGAATCATACCCCAACACTGACTCTGGTGCTAGAAGAATTATCCCAAGTACTGGGGGCTCCTTAGATGACCCCCTTGTACTCCAAGTAACAGCCTTTCAGGGTCTGCCAGCAACCTAGTCTTGCCGACCACAGACACGATTCTGCCCTCCTGCTACTGGGCTCAACTTAAGCAAGGGAAGGTAAAACAATAGGTTTCCTGTCACAGGGAGGTGTGACCACCTCCCAGACAGGACTTATTCTATTGGGCTGGGGTGGGGGCGCTTTCCAGTGGCACCAGACTACTTTGAAGGCCCAAATGTGTGCCTGTCTTGCATACTTCTGTTTGAGACAGTTCAGGAACCCCTGGTTTCCACTTTGGCACGAAAATTGACAAAGAAAAGGGGAGTATCCTCCCCTCTGTCCAGCCCCGCCTCTGGGAGGGACCCCAAAGTCGTTGCAACCCTTTCCCTAGGGTACTTAAGGGCTCCCACTGGGGAGGTCCTCAGATTCTTCTTGGAACAAGACTCGCCTTTGAAACGAAGACACTCTTCTATCGTTTGGGCACTTGGACTTCGCCGAACTTTGACTGGACCCGAGACTACATCAAGGAAGGTTCCTGTTGTTCCTGGTCCCTCTGTTCTTCAAGTCTTCTGCGTCGTCTGTGTTTGTGCATCACTAAAGTTCTCCAGAAGGCCTGTGGGCATCAAGGACATCCGAGTAGTCTCCCTTGCCACTCCCCTGCATCTGAAGGCACTGCAACAAAGCTGACCGGTCTGCTGCTCCTGTCATCCAATGGACTTCACGTGGCCCAGCAACACAGGTTCTGATTCTACAGCCCCTAGAGGCCTGAACTGTCATCTCTGCAATTTTGAGGACAGTATATCTCATCGAAGCCGCTGGGACCACTCATGTGCACTGCGATGAATTGCTGTTGCCAAGGCTTGTTGGCTCTGCACTCCAGGGATATTTGGGCTACAAGACCCTTCAGAACCTCATCCCTCAAATATCAGCATCCTCACTGCATCCTCTGCACTGTGGGCCTCCATCTTTGGTGAGCTGCCTGAAGTCCTCTTGTGACTCCTGTGCCTTCGGCATGTAGGTCCTCTTGAGGGTCTTCCTTTGCTTCAGTGCGCTTCCCTGCTTGCTCAGGTCCTGCTCTGACTCTCCTGCACTTGGTGAGTCGCTTGGATCTTACTGGTCCCAATGTTTGCATCTGTTTGCTTTCCATGCCATTTGCGGCTACCAAGGCTTGTTGGTCCTCCTGCTAGACACCGACCACCTGAACACCGACACCCAATATGGGACAGCTTGTGCATGCCTCCTGGTCTGCCTCAGCATCTCCTGGTCCTCGCAGCTGCAGCAGCACGGTCACCGTCTTCACTTTTGAACCTCCCAACATCGGTGGGGAATGTGCTTCTGTGCCTCCTGGTCACTTCTGAGTGGCATAGACTCTATCCCCTCTGCTTGCAGGTTCTTTTCTTCAAGAATCCATTCTTGGATTCCACTGGACACCTTCACATGCTTCTTCAGAGGCATCTTCTTTGAAGTCTTCCTTTGTCATCTATGGTAGGTTCCGACGTCAATTCACCCCTATGCACCTGGCTTCCTTGGTGAAGTTAACCTGGTTCCTGGGGCATCCATGGGTGGGATTACTTCTAAAGTGTTTTTTTGGGTCCTCTGGGAAGGGTCCTTCTTCTGTAAAACTGCAACCGCAACTTCTCCATTGGCGTCCATCAGGCATGCAGCTGTGTTTCTACTCTGCACACAGCCCCTTGGGGTTCCTGGGTACTTACCTTGGGTAGTTCCTTGTGTTCCCATCTCCTATGAGTTTTCTGGTCCAAGTCCCATTCTCCTTGAAGTTTGCATTGCACTTTCTTCGCATATGGTTTGGTCTTCCCCTGGACACCAGTGTATATTTGTGCTACTTACCTAATCATTTTGAAGTATTCTTGTGTGTATTGTTGATATCTCTGGGTAGAAGATATACCAATGGGTTAGTGATTGTGTTGCACAATAAAAAGCCTTTGTTTATAAACATTGTGTGGTTCTTTACTGTTAATTAAATGCGGTAACACAAGCTGCTTTACACTCCTTCAAGATAAGTCTGAAGGCTTCTCTCCACAGCTACCACTTTGAGAGCTTTATATGGGTATCAAAGACCACTAAAATCACCATACGGGTTGCCTGTATTAGTGCAAGGTGCATTTTTCCTGAGAATGTGCAATGTGCCCCTTATCCTAAGCCAGCCTCCCACAACCGCCTACATCACCTCTCTAATATACTTCTCCCAAAAGGGCACAAGTCCTAAAAAAAAGAAGTGGGGCACTAACCAAGCTAGGCAGTATGTAAGTGACATCACAGCGCATGACATCGCACGTGACATCACAACACATGACCTCACTGGAAATTATATCACAAAAAATCACATCAGATTCTAAGACCTCGCATATGTTAAGCAGGTCTATCATGAGTACATTTGAGCGCATTACAATATTTAACAAATTAGAGTTTGCGTCGAAGTTGTGCCAAAAAGTGATGCAACCCTGGTGCAAGGACTAGGCCTTCACATATGCATTTATGTATTAAAACTCTGCCAGAAAGAAATTGGCAATAAGGAGAAACATGGCTGTATATCTGTTCTGCTTAATTTGTTAGAAATTCTGCATTTTAAAATATCTTATGGGGTTAAGGCACCTGGTCCAGTAAATCTCAGGAAATAATGATAATAATGGTAAGATAACTCTGGAGGTGAATGCTCTTGCTGGAGAGACAATTGTTTTGTCTAGTCCCAGTTTTGAATCAATGTAGCATAGAGGGTTAATATGTCTCACGCAAAGCACATAATGTGATATACAGATGATGAATATTTCTTTTATGGGTTATTATTTTTAACACAGATATCCTTTATTTACGTGCAGTCCATGAATCGTAATCCTTATAATATAGCAAACCGAATTATAAAGGAAAGGACATGCGACTCCTACAACTTGTAACCCTCACTATCTTATGTAACACATCCTGTAAATTGATTTACACACATATGGTGTATTGTGAATGTATAATGTGGATGTGTGATTTTAAGCGCTCCAACAGCCTGGATTGGGTTGAGTAGCGCTATAAAAGAAATGAGACAAAATAGTGGTATTTAAATAGTTATTTGTGTAAATATTAGGACAGACCAGCACATTGACACAACATAATGCAAGATAGCTTAGACTATGTTTGATGCTATTTGTTCTCATGTTCCAGGGAAAGGTTCAACTGCTCAAAATAAACATTCCAACAAAACATTAGGCTTTGAGTGGCTTAATTGTGCAGTGTGAAACAGTCAAATGAGGTAGGGTCTGGCCTGAGGAGGGACAGTATGCAGTCAGCCAGGGTCGATTTTAGGGCGGTGCGACCGGTGCCACTGCACCAGGCACCAAGCTCAGGGGGTGTCATTTGCCTCTGACCAAAATGCATACACTGTTCTCTTCCATTTCCACAATATTGTGAAAATAGAAGATGGACAAATGCGCTCACGTGGTTGCAGACGGATGATCACGGACAATAAGTATGTCCCTCTGAAGATGCCTCCTCTGCTGCTGCACATGCAGCAAGCGCTGCTGCTGGGCCTCGAGTCCACCACTGTACCAGTGCTTGTGCTGTGCAACAACAGCTAGTCTAAGCAGCCGTGCACCCTCGGGCTTCTGACAACAAGCCCAAGGGCCCTCGCAGGGGCAACCCTCCGATACAGGAGAGGAACATCACTGGCCTTCACTAAGGTGTCCATCACAGGAAATTGAGGCAAAGCACTGTGGCTGAAAACACAGCTCTTGTCTTTTGGTATGTACAAACCTTCCTTGTCTCGTTGTTTTTCATGCGTTTATGTTTTATTGTGAACAGTCTGCTTGTCAATGTTTTTACTTTACAGCCTTCCCCCTTAACACAGCTGTTCGGAACCACACTGTCTTACTTTACAGCGGTGGACAGTCTGCTTCTGTCTATTTACACAGCTCTCCAGTTACCAGAGGCCTATCAGTGTGTCATGGACCCCAGTGCAAAAAAGAAAATGGGCCCTTCAGGCCAGTGGGTCCCAGTGACCCTGTGTGCTGTGTCCAGTATGCCCTTATCTCTCTTTACACTACTCTACTGGTGTATAGCATACTTGTGTGTCTAAACTTCTGTCCCTTATATGCAGTCTATTTTTTGACCCTTTTTACACTGCTGTGGCTTGTGCTGCTCTGGTGTGTACAGTCTGCCCGGTACCAGTTTTCCGCTTCTGTCATGGTGTGTACAGTCTGGGATGGACTGTTTTTTACACCGCTTTCGATGCATACACAGTCTGCCATCCGACGAATTGAAGTGGCTAGGATACCAGATGTGGCCTAAAGCATAGAGCTTCTGACTTTGCAACTGGGCACTTAGGCCAAAGTCCCGGCGTTGGCTCACTATGCTGTGACTCTGGGCAAAGTATTTAATTTCCCCATAGCTGGAAAAAACATGAATCTGACTTGTGTACTATAATCTGGCGTTCACATAAAGCACTGTGATTCCATTCAGCCAAGTTTGCACAATATGAAAACTGCAAAAGTGGATAAAATGGTGGGTGGGCACCCTGGCCTAACCTGCTAATACTTTTTCTTTGTGTCTTATAGAGCATCAGATGTCAATTTTTTGCATTTCATTTTAGAAGTCTCAATGGTTTAAGCACCTTACAGTAGCTGTGCTTCACGTAGCCTTGCACCTGTCACTGTGTGTGCCGCACAATGCCTTACAGTAGTGGGTGCCTATTGCATTCTAGGCACTTCTTTCTATTCCTTTCCTTTGCGTGCCTCTAGTCCAAATACCTTTATTGTTTTCAGGAAATTAGTAAATAGCACATTTACTTCTCATGTGCTCAGAGCGCTGTAAATCTGAGTCCCTTAACAAACATTACACCAGCATTGTTTTCCCGCATAACTTAAAATTAAAAAGTTTGTTGGGGCGCCCACAGAGATGGTCGCACTGGGCGCCACCAACTCTACAGCCGGCCCTGCACTCAGCAATCAACAAACTGCCTCATCCTTGATCTGGAAATGAAATGCAGACTGCAGGCAGTGGGTGCGGCGAGGGAGAGGTGTGAAAACACTCCTTAGCATTGCGGCAGAACAAAAGGGAAGGTCACAGGTCAAGTACAGGGCCATTAGCACGTCAAAGCACTGGCGCTTTGACATACCAATGGCCCTGCTACAGACAGAAGAGAGAGGGGAAAAACTTTCGTCCCCTCTTCCCCCCCACCCTGGTCCCCCGCGTCCCCCCCACTACAAAATCTGGGGGGGATATGTCCCCCGCGTCCCCCACAGTTCCTACGCCCATGATTGTACTACCCGTAAGCGGCATTGGAAGTTAGTAGTGATAACAAGAAACCTATTTAGTGAAAAGGAACATAAAAGGGGGCGAAAAGGAAGGGAGAAGTAGGAGAGGAGTGGTTAGTGATATAAATACTTCTGAATAAAAGTCGGATCGTGAGATAAAAAGCAAGGTGCTGGCTGTGTATCATACCATACGATATAATTGTGTAATAACGTGCTATTGAGAACCATGCATTAAAAGATAATAAAACACACTTTGTATGACTAGTTCCTACTTGGTAGTGCCTGTTACATAGTGGGCAGAAAGATATTGTTCATAAATTCGGTGCTAGCCACAAAGTGTTGCGACATTTTCAATCATTGTTCAAAATACGACAGAGAGGCATACATAAATATTTCTCATGTGCCCACAGTTAGATAGCGAAGTTCGTGACAACGTAGAAGGATAATGAAAACACAGTGAGTGATCATTCAGAGTACGGAATGGTGAACGTAATGGAAAATTATAACTCGTATTTGTGTATCATACATAGATCTAAAAGCATATCTTGCCAATTCATTAGACCTTCAACAAAGCTGACGATATATATCTCTAGCCATATCCTAATTAGATGATGTCTATAGAACTATTACTGAACATTGGTGTTACCAATGTTTCACTACTGTCAATCATGTGTAATTGTAAATAGGGTTGGATAAGACCCTTGTGAATACATATAAGTTATATAGACAGAAATTCCCAGCATGAAACGGTAAACAAAAACGGAGCATCATATATATATTGTTGTTCACAACGATACTTGGTTACTGTAAATGCACCGGCAGAATATTCCAAAAACCAAAACATTTCACATAATAGATACACAGATTATTTTAAACATAAAGGTATAAGAATGTTCTATTGTATATGGCTTAGTTCCCTAGAAAGTATTGCATCTCCTGATCAAAATTAAGACCCTGTTCTACTGTGCGAAGACGTAGTATCCATGTGGCTTCTAAGTGTCTCAACTTGAGTTCCCTGTTCCCACCTCGTGGGCTAATGTGTTCAGTGTCAATACCAAGACCCTGCTCATGGCAAGCAATGCTACAGGGTACTTAGGGTCCTGCTTGTGTATAGCCCTCATGTGTTCTGATATGCGTTGTTTAAGTGGCCGGATCGTGCTTCCCACATACCGTTTGCCACAGACGCATTCAATGATGTAGACCACAAAGCGAGTGGTGCAATTGATATTGGTCTTGATTCTATATAGTTCTTTAGTTGGACCATGAAATTGTTGCGTGCCGTGTTTTGCCACTGGATTCAAGCAAGTCAACCCCTTTGCCACTGGATTCAAGCAAGCCAACACTTTGCCACTGGATTCAAGCAAGCCACATGTCTGAACTGGGGTGGCGGAGTGGGCTAAAGAACGGTGATGGATTAAACCCAGATCTTTTGACTGGATGTGAGTGTTTGATTGATTCAGATGCTCCGTCCATCACCACCCCCTTTTTTACCGTGTTTTGCCCATCGGCACATGGAACAGAAGCCGCATTTGAAGAAACCTAGGTTATGTGGTGTAAGCCATGTGGTGGCAGCTATATTCCGTGGAATAGTAGGACTGAGCCTGTTCCTCAGATTCATTCCCCTTCGGAATGTGATTTGAGGATTTTCTGAAATGTGTTCCTTGAGATTTTTATCAGCTCTTAGTAGATGCCAGTGCCTTGCAAAGCTTTTGCGGATAGTGCGATGTGACTCATTGAAGTCAGTTATCATCCGTCCCTGTGTGGATCCTGTGTCGGCTTTGGCCTGTGTGCCAAGTGTATCTTGTCTTTTAACTCTGTTAATCTTGTGTGTGGCTTTCTGCAGTGTGTCTGCTGAGTAACCTCTCCTAAGGAATCTGTGTTGCATTTCTTGTAAGTTGCGGGTAAACACTGTGTCACTGCTGCAATTTCTATGAGCTCTCAGAAATTCACCATAGGGTATTGCCTCAATCTGGTGTCGTGGATGTGAGCTACTAGCATGTAAAATAGCGTTACATGCAGTGCTTTTCCTGAATAGTCTGCTGTGTAGGGTTTCATTCTCAACATAAATTTCTAGATCTAGAAATTCCACTTTGGTGGTACTAGATTCCGTAGTAAAGCTCATAGCCCATGTGTTTTGGTTTAAATGTGTATGAAACTCTTGTAGGAGTTCCTGGGTACCAGACCAGAGGAGAATGCAATCGTCGATGTATCTCCCCCAAAATATTATGGAATCCACAAAACGTGAGCCCTTGGGTCCCCAAATCAAATCTTTTTCCAAAGCACCCATGAATAGATTAGCAAAAGATGGGGAAAATTTTGAACCCATTGCTACACCTTTCTTTTGTCTGTACCAAACGTGGTTAAACATAAAAAAATTATTTTCAAGAATGAGCTTCATCATAGAGACCAAGGTTGCGGGTCTGTTCTGTAGCATTTTGGTGATTATCTCAACACCTAGATTCGGAATGATGCTGGTATATAAAGCAACTACGTCAAAAGTTGCTATGATTGTGCCAGTATGCCATGGTAAGTCTGTGAGTATGTTAACACCATCGCTGCTAGTGATATTTTGCTCCTGTGCTGGGATTTTCAAAAGTCCATTGTGTATGACGAGCTGGGCTCGTCATCAGCCTGGTAGGAGGCTACTTCATGACGAGCCCAGCTCGTCATGAGCCTGGAAGGGGTTAAGGATATGTTTGGTGTCCTGGATATAGGATGGGAGATTCCGTACTAGTGGTCCTAAGAAGAGGTCAACATATTCAGCGGCATGTGTTTGTGTACTTTTGGCAGTGTGTACAGCCACGGGTAAGAAAGTCTAAAAACCTTGAGGTAAAGATATTCATCCTCATTAAGTAGCCCTGCCTCCTTCCATGTGTGTAAGTTCTTGTTTATCTCAATGGTCAAAGGTCCAGATGTTATGTTCCAGGTCATTGCCAAACAGATCACAGCTACCCTTAAGGAATCTGAGACCCCTCCGCCATTTAAAGGGAAACAGAGACACTGTGTAGTGGCTCTCGTGGTTATCATTTGCTCCAACTTGGTGGAACACATAAGGGTAAACCTGCTCTGAAAACACTAGATAACACCTGACAGTTGTCATGTTAGCTCCTGTGTCTCTCAGAGCCTCCACTCTCTGCTCACTGATAGTGACCCACTGATTATACTTCTTAGTATTGTCAGGCATGTGCGTTCTCTATACCATCTCTCCATCACCCAGGGACACCAGGCTAACCTCTACACTGCCCCAAAACTATCTGGGGCAATCTCCTTCCCAAGCGCTACACTAGCCAACCCAGTGACTGCCCAATTGGTGGGAGCTGTGCCTGCTTGGGACACTTGGCATTCCCCTTGTAGCATCCTTCCTGCTGATACTCATAACACTTAGGGGTGCTTTCCTTGCAGACCTACTGTCAGGGAACCACTTATTGTCTTACCAGCAGGGTGCTGGGAGTCCTGACCAGAAGAACTGTTTTGGGGCCCTTTAGAAAACTCCTTGCTAAGAGGCAAGATGGCGGTCGAGTGAGACCGTGGTGCGGACGGACCAGTGCTTGAGATATAGAGATACAGACTTCGCAGCCTACAAGCCTACAAGGATAATGAAGCATCCTACCAGCCCTAAAAGTCACCCCTAAATGTCTACAGCTTGCACTGCGTTTATATATATGACACCGATGGTGGCGGGTGAAAAGACCGTGTCCGAGGTGAAGGTGCCGTTCAGAAACCAACTCGTGACATTAGGTTCCCTGATTGGTTTGGCAGTGATCCGCTATCTTTGCCGTGACTACGCTAAGGATTCTAAAGGGGCCACACAGTGCATACAGTGGGAAATTACAAATAAAACATACCTCCTTGAGAGACCTGTGCGAGAGTTCTGCGGAGACGGAGACGCCGAAGCAGGCAACTTCGGAACAGGCATGGCCCCGAAGAATGCGGCAGCAGCCGCCGCCAAAGCAAGGGCAGCGGCGAGATTGGCCCATCGTGAAGGTGGTGAATCCGACATACAGGACAGCAGAGCTACGGCAAATAATGATTTGTAAAGCGTATGGCTGCCCTAGAGCGTTCCAGCGCTAACCCAACAGATGACAGGAAGAAACTCCGAGAGGAACCGGTACTTAGGGGATCTTAGGAAAAAGAAAAGTTGGATCCAAGACCCCGAAGCAGGGAGCAGCAGCGTCGAGGAAGGGGAGCGTAGCGGGCCCGTCGGCCCACCGGTAAAACTCCTAACGGGTCAAAGCGGGAAGAGTAAGACAGCAGAATCACTCGTACAAGCGCAAGTTGCGATTGCTGTCGGGGGATGCGATGCTGTCGATGAAGCCAGTTTACCTGATGTACCTGATGTACCTAACGTTCCAGAAAACGATAACTTCGGCAAAGTAAGTTCTAACTCCACCAGTGCGGTAACCAGTGGGGGACCTAATACATGCACAATGGCTCAGAACGTTATGATGGAGAACACCCCCCCCCCCCACTCCCTCCTCAGCTGGTAGATACTAACAACAGCTCTATCCCAGGGTCTATGGGGGATATGGAGGTCAATGCGACGCTCGAGGAGAATGCAAATATGAATTTGAATAGTTTACCTAGGATGAGCAATCAGAAAGGAGCCGTTTGTGGGGCAAAATTGCTTAAACTGCCTAATGAATATCAGATAGGAATGGGGACATAAAATCTATGACAGCAGAGTTAGCTAATACAAGACTTGTCGACACAGATCAAGATAAAGATAAAGATCCGAGTGACTTTTACTCATTCTCAGATGAACTCGAGTGGTCCGATGAGACATGTTCTATCTCAACCGAGGGAAGTGAAGAGGACACAAGCCGGGGGGCACAAAAAACAGTATTGAGGAAAAAAAAGGGCCATCATGGCGCAAATGATTTGGCATGGGACTATACCCCTACAACACAGAGCCCAGAAGGTTTAAATCCAACTGCTTCTACACTGGAAACGGTCCTGGAAACGGTTCTTCAGGCCATAGCGGCACATCAGGAAGAGACCTTGCAAGATGGGCGCAAAGCCCAAGCCGCCCTCCGTAAGGTCCAAGGGGTGGTACGCAAGTTGACAAGAACAGTTGGCACTTTTGTCGATCGAATGGTGGAACTCAAGTCTCGAATTGTCTCCAACTAAACAGAGATTGCTGCAAATCACGAGCTGGCCGAATCTCATGAGGTTGAGTTGTCTGATGTCAGGTGGAAACTGGAGGACTTCAAAAACCGCCGTCGAAGAAACAATCTGCGCGTACTGGGCGTACCAGAGACAACTGAACAATTAGACAAGGGTCATTTGATATTCTATTTTTCCAAGAAACCCATATACCCTGGGACGAAAGAGAGCTGCTAAGAGTACCTGGATATAATCTACTCGCGGCCACAACGCAGACATCTAGAACCCGCAGAGTAGCTATTTTAGCTAGAGCTTCTCTGGGACAGGCCGAACGTAAGACAGTCGATACTCTTGGAAGATGGGTTATTGTAGAACTTGAACCCGGCATTACAATCTGCTTAGTGTACGCTTCCAATCAGGATGACCCACATATATTTGAAGAACTAGAGTTAGAACTAAACCTGACCCAAAACACTGATACTCTGCGGGACTTTAATATCTCCCTGGGGCCTACGGGGATGAGACAAAAACAAGATACATATATATATATATATATATACTGGACGAAAACCAAAAAGTGTTCAGAGCCATCTTTCAACTTAAAGAGAGCTTGGATCTAATAGATATATGGGGTTCCAAGCATCAATCTGATCCTGGTTACACCTATTTCTCATATCCCCACAATAAATATGTACGGATTGATTATTTTTGGACAACAAGAGATTACTCTGTGGATGCAGAAATTCATAAATGTCCTAAGACAATTTCTGATCACAATCTGTTAGTCCTTATAATCAATATAGCCAACCTTAACAGGTCTCGCTCTATCTGGTCATTTGATAGGAAACTCCTAGCAAATAGAGACTATATAAAATATATAAAGATCTGGACACGAGGATTTTTTTTATTGCAATCGCTATAGCTCATCCAGGGGCATAGTATGAGACTGTTTTAAAGCTGCCCTTAGGGGGAGACTATCAGTTTTGTGGCCAAGAAGAAGAAAGAATTAGATAAAATTAATCATCAACAGAAGCAAGAATTGGCCAAAGCTGAAGAAGAGCATACCACTTTAATAATGCGGGGTGAAGACGGGGGAATTTTGTTACGCAAAATGTTAACCCCTTCGATGCTCATGACGGAACGGTTCCGTCATGAGCTTTGGTTGAGCTGTGCTCATGACGGAACCGTTCCGTCATGACCACGCCCATTTTCATTAGGGCTCAGCACCGGCGGTAAATCAGGACCGCACGGATGTGGTTAATTCTTAAAACCGAACTTAATAACAAGTTTACTCAGAAGGCAGCAGAGACTTTTCAATCAAATCAAAATAAAATATATGAAGATGGGGAAAGAGTGGGAAAACAACTAGCTTTACGCACTCGTCAGAAACAGTCTCTTAATAAAATTCTCAATATTGAGGCAGAGGGTAGAGTATATACAACACCAGGAGATATTTTAGAGGTTTTTAGATGATATTACCAAAAATGTTATCAAAATGAGGGTATGTCAGATCAGGATGAAATCAAAGAGGCCCTGAGGTCATGGTTAACTGAGAGTGGCTCAAACAAGATCCTTGATGAAGTCACCAGAGAAGATCTAGAAAAAGATATTACGCTCACTGAACTACAACTGGTCTTGTCCGACCTTGCCTTAGGGAAAGCTGCGGGCCCCGACAAACTCCCATTAGAGTTGTATAAAATCCTGGGAGAATATATTGCACCCTATTTATTAGATATATTTGTAGGGATCCAGGTGAATGGTACCCCACCAGAATCCTGGAAGGATACAAATATAATTATATTCCCCAAAAAGGGAAAGCCCCCAGAACTACCATCCTCCTACCACCCAATTTCTTTAATAAACTCGGATTCGAAGCTGTATGCAAAGATCTTGGCCAATCGGCTCAGGAGAGTCATAGAATATCTGGTCTCCCTTGGCAGCACAGTTTTATTCCTTGCAAGGGCACCACGGATCATACCCGTAGGGTCATAATGCTTTTGGATATCATGTCTGTGACGGGGGGGTCAGATGTCTATGATCCTCCTAGATGCCGAGAAGGCTTTTGACAGAGTTTCTTGGAAATACTTATGGGCGGTACTTGATCATAATAACTTTGGACCCGGCTTTGCTAAATCTATCCAGGCAATGTATCAGGACCCTAAAGCCAAGCTACAAATGATGTGCCTCGAATCTAGAACATTTAATATCCTAAGGGGTACAAGGCAGAGATGTCCTTGTTCCCCGATTTTGTTTGCTATGTATATAAATCCCGTGATTCTGAAATGAAAATCAAGTGACGTAATTAAACCCATCACAGTTGGCATCCACGAAACCAAGATACTTGCATATGCCGATGACGTGGCAGTAGTAACATCCAAACCCTCCGAGGCAATCACAAATATAGAATGCATTACCCAGGCCTTTGGTCAATTTTCTGGCTATTCTCTTAACCGTGATAAAACTGTAGTTATCTGTACTGACAATATTCAGTTTGATGATCCTAGGAAGGTAGATAAGGCCATATATATTGGGGTATGTATATCCCCTAGGGTAGAAAATATTAATAAACTTAATTATGAACCCCTAATGAAGGCTATAAAGAAAGATTTAATGAGGGTTAATAGTCTTCACCTTTCAATTATTGGTAGAGGGAATTTTCTAAAAATTAGTATCCTTCCTAGGATTTTATATCTATTTCAGGGAAATGTCCTTAATAGTAGAGGATAATTTTATTAAGGCCTTGGAATCGCAAATGTCGGAATTCATTTGGAACTATGGGAAAGTAAAGACGTCCATGAAATATCTTTCCCTACCACAGCACAAAGGTGGGCTTGTGATTCCCAATATAATGTATTACCTATGGGCCACTCTCCTCCAGCAAATGTCACACTTATTTAATGTAAATCCATCAAGTATAAATATGGAGGACAATGGGATTCCCTTGATCTACGAGCTAGCAGTAGGCGATAATGCAAAAGGGCTTCTGCTAAACCAGATAGAACCCTCTTACTATAAGAAAGTCAAGTTTAAGATCATAAATAGTGCTTGGAAAGTATGGAAGAAAGCCTCTAAACATCTTCCTATTCCAAAGACTAACAAATATACACCAATATTGCACTCTTTTCTGTTATCCAGACAAGTTAATGATGACATCGCTAAGAGATGGGAAAACTTGGGGGTTGTAACTGTGGTGGACTTCCTTGATGGAGACCCGGATACCAGGTTTCTAAACCTTCAAAATAATTTATCTATCCCAAATACTGATCTGTTTAAGTTCATCCAAGTGAATACCATCCTTAGCTTAAAAACCCCAAGTATTTCATTGTCTAATATTCCCTTACTTGATCACATCGGTAAACGATCAACCAGGATAGGTACGCTCTATGAGGTGCTAACGGATAAACAGAAGGCTGATCTTGAACGTACAGAAGCTACCTGGGCAAGTAAACTTAACAATTCTAATGTCGACATCGACATGGTTCTGCTCCTCACTTCCAGGCTATTCGTAGCATCCAACTTAAAGGCCCAAATATAATAAAACCATATATAACTTATACTATACACCGGAAAAATTATTTATCTGGGGAAAAAGAGTCCATATTGAATGTCCTAGATGTGGAACAGGCCCTGCACATTTGGTTCACATGCTTTATGAATGTACCAAGCTAATATCCTTCAGACAAAAGATATCTGAATTTTGGGAGGAAGTATTTGATCACAAGGTTGCTGAGTCGCCCACCCTGTATTTATTAGGATATGATAACACTCTTAGGCACGGTAAAGAAGAGGAAACTTCCCTGTTCCTAGGTACAGCGGTATATAGAATAATTTTGGCAGCTCGATGGAAGGAGGTCGATCCCCCTAATTTTCAAATCTGGTTAACACGCCTCCTAGGGATCTATAATCAGGAAAAGGCCATTTATTCAGCAAGAGGGAAAAAGGCTAGAATACATGGAACCCAAATCTGGTTGCCAATTACTGCCTGGAATAATGGTATAAGAAAAGTGTAATGATCCATTTTTTTTCCCATCTGTTTCCACCGTTATTATTCTAGACTGATTTTTTTTAAACCTTCTGGCGTATGATATTTTATTTGATATTATGACGTTTTTAGTGTTTTTAATCACTGCTATACTTCTCTTACAATTGATCTATGTGAAATATTTAAACATTCTTTTTATCTTTTGTACAATACTTGGAGTTGCTTAGTAAAACATTTTTATTAAAAAAAAAAGAAAACTCCTTGCTTCTGTTTCTGTCCCGTTCCTCCTTCCTCTGGTGAGAACCCTGCCCACCCTTGTGATGACACCCCTCCCCCCCCCAATACCTTCTTGTGGAACCTCGTGCTGACCCAGTGGTCTGCCTCCTGAGCAAGCTCTCTGGGGTCAGAGAACGTTTTGTCAACAAGGTGTTGGTGCAGATCTAGAAAACAAACTGAACATATATTGTTTTGCAATCAAATTATACAGTCCAAACTATTGCCTCACTGCCCTTCTCACAGTCATCCAGTGCTTTGCAAATGGAATCGGCACAATCCATCCATGTCTGTTGGGATAGCTTTTGAATGTCCCTGAACTTTTGTCTGTGCTTCCCTGGGGTTAAACCAAACTTAGGGCCTCCTTTATGGTGGGATACCTCATCCTTTCACTACCCTCTAGGGCCAGTAGAGGGTCCATCCCCTCACTAGGGATATGCCTCCACAGACTAGCTCCCTAATCCCTCAGGGACCTTGTGCATCTGTAAAGCAATTTCATAGGCCTCAAACCATATGTCTATATCATCTCCCACCACTAAGTCAGACACCAGGCCCTTGGGTATGTGGGCCCTCCTGTCAGAGGGCACTGAAGAAATGCTGCCACCACTGGAATCTACTTGCTTAGCCTTTATTTCCAGTTCCTTCAGGCTCCTCTCTTGAGCTAAATGCTCTAAAGTAATCCTTTCCTCCATGGCTAGATTTTTTTGCTCTGCCTCTATCTTATGCTTGGCGAGCTGATACTTAAGTTTCCTTCCCTCCCTCGTGTCCTACTGCTCCTGTGGAGACAGGTTCCTATATGATATTCTGCTTCCTGCCCTGGGTGGAACAACAGTTCCTTGCAAGGTATTGGCCCCCTGACCGATTGGCAGTTCCAGGTTCTGCAGTCAATCCTGGTCTAGCTCCTCATCCTCATCCATTATCTCCTCCTCCTCTGTGAGTACAGATGCTGCATCCTGAGCTTCCAACCAGGCCCTCAGTGCCTTTTGCAGCTCAACCTTCCTGGTGAACCCTTTAGTAGAAATATCAAACCTCTTGCAAAAATGCTTGAGCTCGGCCACAGAGTAATTTTCCAGCTTAGCCAGTTCAAAATAATTTTTTTCAGGTCAAGATATGGGACCTCCAATCCAAGACATAGTTTTAGGAAAAAGCAGAAATGCCAAACAGAGAGAATAGAAAAAATAAAAATGACAATCAGACAGAAACCATGGAAGAAAAATGCCAATGGGTATCAGAGACAATTGATTGAATTGTTCTTATATGTGGTTGGTAGTGTACACCAAATTACTGTAAGGTACTGCACAAACAGAAGTCCTATTCTCACCGCTAAAATTAAATAACCCATTTAATAAAGCGCGTAGCTACCTCGAAAGAGACGTCCCATCGCTAAGTACAGGTATCCACAGGCCCAAATACAGTGATTAACTCCCCTAGCTCCCACACTAAAGAACCAAGGGGCATATTATCAAGGGGGTTTAGCTCCGCTTTTTTGGCTTTAAAAGCCAAGAAAGCGGAGATAAAATTATCTCCCTATTACCAAGCTGTCGCTAACACCAGTTGGCGACAGCTAGTAGGAGATAGCGACCATCTTGGGCCCCACTTTGCATGTCAGTGATATTTATCACTAATGAGATGCAAAGTGGGCGTGCCAAGATGTTAGAGACTGAAAACAGTCGCTAACATCGCTATCTCCTATTACCAACTTTTGGAGATATTCGCGCTAAGCGGGAATATCTCCAAAAGCTAACACCTGCCCTGAGCAGTTCTTAGCCATGTTATCCAATGGGAGGTGGATAACATGGCTAAGAGCATTTGCTCGATAATGCATGAATATCGCTGACTTTTCAGCGATATTCATGCATTTCGGCCGTTTTTTATCGCATTTGCGATAAACCTTGTTAATAGCAAGGTTTATCTGCGATAAAAATCGCCGGTGTGCGGCGATAATTTTTGTCTCTAAACAAGTTAGAGACAAAAAGTATCGCTAGTTGTTGGTAATATGCCCCCAAGTTTTATTTTTTTTCCTACAAACACACTCCATCTGAGTATGACAAACCATCAGTGGCAAAGAATTCCACTACTTCGGTGCCAGGTAACTGAAAGAACTGCCACCTCAGTGTGCTGTTTTTATGTTGGGAACAGAGAGCAACCTCTCCCCAGCCAATCTTAAATTTCTCGCTGGTATACATGTTCTGACAAGAGATTGATGGAACCTTGGTCCTTTTTTTGCAAGTGCCTTGTGACAGTAGCGCAAGGCTTTAATGGAACACTTATGCGTCACCGGCAACCAGTGCTGGGTCTTAAGTGCGTCCCCCATTTGATGCGTGCCTTGAGATGTTCAAGAGAAGACGCACTGCAGCATTCTGCACTCATTGGAGTTTCTTGATCCAGCCCTGGGTAAGCCCCAGAAACAGCACTTTGCATTAATCAAGCCGTAGCATAATCAGATCCTGAACTACAGTTTTTGTAGCTGGCTTTGACAGAAGGCAGAGACTTTTTCTCAACATCTTGAGAAGTCCAAAATAATTTCCTTCCACTACAGTATGTTGGCTGTCAAAAGACAGCTTTCTGTCCAACCAAATACTCAGGTTCTTAACCTTAGGTTTTGCTTCAGGTAGCGGGCCAACTCTATGAGCCACCGTGTGGTGGACCAGATGTTTGATTGAGTGCTCAAGGTCAGCACTTTAATCTTTCCAGCACTGAGGTTGCAACAGTTCCAGTCCGCCCACGTGACAACTTCTGGAAGGCAGAGACACAAGGACGTGCCATGTTTGAAGAGTTCTTTGACAGGGTGATGATAAGCTGCATGTCATCCGCATATGAGACAATGGTAGACCCATAGCTTTTGATGACCTCACAAGCAGTGGCATGTACACATTGAACAATGATGGACTCAAAGATGAGTCCTGCGGAAATCCTTGATTCCCTAAAGCACTTTGACTTGTACGGTACAGTAGGGTATTCTAGCTGCTAATTGCCAATGTTAAAAATGGGGTTTCTGGTTGGCAGAGGTACGGTCTCTGTCCAAACAGGGACCACAATCCAAGTCAGGGGAAGACAGAACCACACTTTAAATTAACCTTTGCTCACCCTCTGGTAGCATTGCACAGAGCCGATAGGCTTAACTCAAGAGGCAATGTGTTAAGTATTTGTGCAAAAAGAACAATTGATGGACAGAATGCTGAACACTGTCAAACATTCACCCCAGTAAAGAGATCTAAGCCTAAATCTGTCGTTTCTTTTGCTCCCCATGCTATTCCAGTTTAAACCCGCCATATGCAAATCAGTCTTGACCCTGCTCCCCATGTGAACAGACCAACCCGAACTGCCAGTTCAGGCCCTCCCTGGACCGGAAACAAACACCCTAGGACCAGTTCCGCATTGTGTCCATCATTTATGTGTCTTTTGTTTTCTCGCCCTAGGTGCGCCGGGTATGCCTAGACGCAGACGTGGGTCACTGTGCCACTAAATTCAAGCTATCCTGGCTCATGAGGGGTGATACCCCGAAAGCGGTCCAGGGAGGACCTGGCTTGGTAGTTCAGGTTGGACAGTTCCCATGAAGAGCAGGGTCAAATTGATTTGCATATGGCTGGGTCTAAACTGGGGTGGTGTGGTGAGCAAAAGAATGATGGACTCAACCCAGATCTCAAGACTGGCGGTGAATATTTGATTTGTTCAGCATTCTGTCCATTATTTGTGTGACAATTTTCTAAAGTATTTTTGCCACACATCAAACAGTAACACAGTGAAAACACCAAAGATTCCACACCAGTTTAGAAAAATAGAGAATGATTTTATAAATAAAAGAAGACCAAAGTGACAAAAATCCAATAAGTCAATCCTGAGATATGCAATTTTAAAGATTTCAGGCATACCGTGATTGAGCATGGCCCAGGTACAGGGGCCCACTTATGCCCGCTGAATGCAGTACCTTAAATCCTGGTGTGCGGTCTATGTGGCGTTGCATTGCGAGGCCTTGCAGTGTTTCCACTGAGGACCACAGAGGCCAGAGCACATTAGGCCCACTTCCAAGGGTCCAGGACTGGGGTGGTACCACTTGGCAGGGCAGACTCACAGATGGAAGGGTCCAGGTCCAGGAAAAGTTTGGTTTGAAGTCTTTTGTGTCCCTGAGACATCGGAAAACAAGAGGCCAATCAGCTGGCCCTTGGAGTCACTCTATGTTGTAGAGATGCAGGTCATGTCCTTCTCATTCACAGGCAAGAGGGCAGCAGGCACAGGTCAGGCCAGCAAAGCAGTAGTTCAGCAAGGTGGCAGTCCAACAGAGTGGAAGTCATTTCAGCAGCACAACAGACCTCTTTCCTGGGAGAGTATCCACAGGTACAGAAAGGTGGTGTCTGAGATCCTTCTTTTACATACAGTTGTGCCCTTGAAGTGGGGAGAAGCTTCTAGAGGCATGCCTTTGAGGTGCACAGTTGCCTTGCCTCCCCTGCCATGTTGATGGTAGGCGTCTGTTGGATTGGGATGTATGTCATTACAATTTGGGCTTTACACCGCGCTACCATTACGACGCAGCAATCACAACACAAGTCGTTACAACGACTTGCGCTGGAGGCTCTGGATTTAGGAATAGTATGATTTACTATTCCAACTCCAGCCCACGTAACAGTAGGGAAGGTGTTGGAATAGTAAATCATGCTATTCCTTAGTATATAGCGCCATCCAGCGCAAGTCGTTGTAACGACTTGCGTTATGATTGCTGCGTCGTAATGGTAGCCCGGTGTAAAGCCCACATTGTAATGGGTGTTTCCCATGGACTGTATACTACTACCTAGAGTGACCCTGCACTCCTTTGTACAATCAATTAACAAAAACAGTATTCAGATTATTCAATTGTAATCAGATTTTGCGTGCATCCATGCCTCAGAGGGATCAAGCCCTTTACCCCTCGTGGTATTCTGCAAGAACTGTAGGAGGCTGTGGTAACAACCACGGCCTGCGTGAAGCACAGCTAAAGACAAACAATGTCTAAATGAGGTTACTCATAAACTGCTTACAATTGAATAATCTGAATACTGTTTTTGCTAATTGATTGTACAAAGGAGTGCAGGGTCACTCTAGGTAGTAGTATTTAGTTGATAGAGCCCAATAGTGAACCCGCACCCGACAGTCATAATGTCTTGGAAGGACATAGCTGACCTGACCACGAACCAGGCAGAAACCAAAGCATATACAACTGATGAGGCAGAATCAATATATTCCCTAGTCAGAGAAGTCAGAGATTTTAGCTCCTCCACTGGTAATACAGCGCAACAGTTACGTCAGCTCGAATATTTGCTTAGGAATGAAGTCAATCAGTGCCTCCACGCTACTACTCTAATCGAATATCACAAAGTTAAGAGGATCTCAAGGGGATTGCGTGTTGCCTTGAGACCCATTTTATTTAGATTCAACAAAGCATTTATGTCTCGCTGGTACGCGGTATTGAACAAGTGTTCTTTGGACTTGATCCTTTTAATTATTGAAGAGATTTAATCTATGCTGACAGATCTATCATACGACATTGATAAACTGAAAGAGGAGATATCCCAAAAAATGGAGCAGGAAGATTGGAATAAAGTGTTGGAGGATATTAACAGAAATTTGGACGCACATGCTAAAGAAGTCCATGAACGAAAAATCTGCAAATTCCGCAGGGATACCATCGATTATAAATGAGATGAGGTATACTTGTGGGCTGAAGCCTACACACGGAAGCGCTTCTCTAGAAAAGCAGGAGCAAGCTCATCAGAGGCAAGTGTTGTAACAGACCAGGATATAACCTTACAACGCCCAAAAGTATCAGCACAACTACAGATGAGCCCACCACCACAGGCAACTGATATCACATCTGACACTCAGCAGTCTTTTTTAGCGGAGGGCCATTCTTCGAAATCACCACCCGACAAGCCCCTCACACCGTCAGAAAGTGCACCCGTAGGGAAAAAAGCAAAAAAAGTACCAGACACAGGCAGACCCCAGAGGAATCTAAGGAAATAGAATCTCTAGTCATGAACATCTCGGATAGGGTCTTGAGCACTGAGGAGGTGAGAGTTTTAATTAGAGGTATATCGTTTGTCCCGACGTATACTTCAAATGAATTGGAAACTGAAATCTCTATGTTTAAATGTATTTATTTATTTATTTATTTATTTATTTATTTATTTTTTGTCCTCATTACGCAACAAGTTAAAGTTAGGAGATTATCAGGGACCCTTCTCTTACTCCAAGCTTTCTTTATTTTCCAGAGGATCTGGACCATCTCTTTCTGACATTTCAGAGAAAGGGAACCCCTTACTTCCATATACTTGTAAGGAGAAGGATTCTTATTTCGGATGGGGGTGAGCTAGCCATTATGGCTACTCTTGCAAGCCTTCCTCCAATAATGTTGCGATAGCGTAATCATTGGACTTTTAGTGGACTATAGTGTGAGATCGAAACAGATGACTACCACAACATCTACAAAAGAAAACCATAACTTAAACCAACCCTTATGAAACTCTTCCCATATATCCCAAAATTTATATTTTTTTGAAGCTAGCCTCTTTTTTTAGTCTAAGTTGTGCACTCTCAGAACTGACGCAAGCCATTCATTATAGGTCGGAGGGACAGGACTTATCCATTTTATATAGATCTCCCTCCTTGCCAGGAGGATCAACATGAAAATTAAATTTTCATGGGCTTTAGAGTAAGATCTTACTGTATTCATGCCTGTCACCCCAAAAATAACTAGGTCCATACTTACAGTTAGTTGTCTTCCATTACCCCTTCTAAGGTAATACCCACATCCTTCCAGAAGCCATCGAGACTAGGACACCGCCAGAACATATGCAAGTCGTCGGCCATCTGTAGTCCACATTTTGGACAGCTTCTCATTGTGGACCCATTCAGATTGGATAGCCTCTTCGGGGTCCAATATGCTCTATGAATGGTGAATAAATGATTTCTTTTAAGAGCAGCAGACGTTACAATCGACCAGCATTTGCTCATAGATATTTGCCATATATTACTTGCATCCAGCGTCGGCAGGTCTTTCCCCCAGATACTCTCTGGAATCCAGAAGTCCTCCTCCCCAGCTGAAATTAGGGCGCAGTACCAGAAGGATATTTCTTTCAGGAACGGTTTATTAAACTGCATCTTTATTTCTAGGGAGATGTTACCTTTTCTGATTTCTTTGAGTGACTTAGACCAGCTCAGCAGTTGGTAATATTTGAATTTTCGATAGTGTGGAATTCGTACATTGCAATCATATTTTCCAGTCAAGAAGCTTATTCTGAAACAGGAGTTGCCCCCATTCTACTAGTCCTGCCGATTTTAGGGGAATCGCTAAACTGTCCCTGAGGCAATCTGGTGTAGTCTGGGAATCCCAAATCAAGGCCTTATCGCTATAGAAAGGGATATCCAATGTAGATATAACACAGTACCACAACCTAGCGGCTGATTTCAGGATCTTCAATTCGATTTTTTTAAAGAACTTCGGGTGGCCGAATTTATACAAAAAGTGGCTGGTGTTGTTTGTTAATTTTTGTAGATATAATGGGTAGGTTTCATAACAGCCCAACAACATCCTACTATTTTTAAATTGGAAGGCCCTACAATATTCCAGGGGGTCTGGACAAGCTATACCTCCCTGCTCCTTCTTTCTCCTTATTTTATGCCAGGCGATTCTTGGTCTTTTTGAGGACCAGATAAAGCTGGATAATTCTCCATGTTTTTTTTAATGGTTTCTCTTTTGAACTCAAGCGGGATAGCGCTAAAAATTAAAGTACATTTCGGCAAGATTGCCATTTTTATAATATTAGATTTACCCAGAAATGTTAAAGGAAGTCCACTCCATACTTTCAGAAGTTTTTTCACCTCAACTTCTACTCTGTGAACGTTAGTATGGGTTATTTTATCCAGATCTTTTACGAGATCAATACCCAAGTATCTTTTTTTTCCGTACAAAAAGGGGATACAAAATCCTCATTCCAGCTCATGGTTTCAGTTTTAGTTTGATTTATCTGATAACCAGATAACTTCCCAAAACCTATCAGGGTCTCTTCTGTTGTTTTAAGAGCCTCTTTTAAGTCTGAAGTAAAAATCATGAGGTCATCTGCATAAAGAGCTATTTTCTTATGCCAACCTTGATAGTGAAAAGGGGAGATTGAAGGGAGATTCCTAAGGCACTCTGCGACCGGCTCAATATAAAAGTTAAAGAGTAAGGGAGATAGGGGGCACCCTTGGCGGGTTCCTCTACCTATCCGGATATTGTTTGTTAGATTGCCATTAATTAATATTTTAGCTTTAGGAGAGTTATAGATGTTTTCTACCATTTTTAAGATGTTTTCCCCCAAATTAAATTTCTTAGAACCTCGCTAAAGTAGCTCCAGTTAACTCTATCGAACGCTTTAGCAGCGTCAGCGTCAATTGTAATTATCGACAGAGGAATTTTCTCAGTGATGGCAATATCTATTGCTCCAATCAACCCGTGTGTAAGATCTTGAAGGTGTCTTCCTGCCACGAAGCCCTTCTGATTAGAGTTTATTAGTGCCCCCGCAATTTTCCCTAGTCTTTTTGCCATGATTTGGGTGAAGATCTTGTTATCACAATTTAGGATAGATATCGGGCGGTAAGACTCACATTTTTTCGGGTTTTTACCCGGTTTCAAAAGAATGGAAATGGTTGCATCATTCCATGTCTCTGGGATTCTATCATTATTTAAAAAGATCTTATTAAATAGCGCAGTTAGGTGGGGGACCAATATGTCTTTTAGTTTCATGTAGAAGTCATTTGGGAGGGCATCAGGGCCTGCTGCCTTACCTATTTTTAGATTTCTTATTGCTATGTCTACCTCTTCTGTTTTTATTTCGCTATTTAGAATTCCTTTTTCTTCAGAGGATAGAACCGGGGATGTTTTGCGAGTCTAGAAATTTGATTATTTCTTCAGTTTTTGGGTTGCAGTCCTCCATATAGAGGTTAGTGAAGAAGGCTTAGAATTCCTCCTTTATTACTGCTTCTTCAGACCCGTTTTGGGAGCTGTCTGTTGGCTCTATACTGCTGATTTCTTTTCTAGCTTGGTCTGTTTTGATCTTCCAGGCAAGCATTTTCTCCGCAACCTTCTTCATATTCATAATGGGCGAGTTTACTACATTCCCATCTCTCTCTAATTTTACCCTCTAATAACACAGATAAACTTTCTTTCAGTTTAAGCCTTTCCTTGCTTAGGTCTTGACTTCTTGAGGATGAAGTTTCTAAGGATATCTGCCGATCCAGTGTTTTTATATTCTCTTCTATTTTCTGGATCTCTTTTTTGACCTCCCTTGATTTATGAATAGTTAAGCCACAGATCTTGCCCCTTATAACTGCCTTATATGCCTCCCAAACCGTTTGAGGTGGAGCACTCCTGTTGTTGTCCTGAAAATATAGCTCAGTCTCCTCTTTAAGTTTGTCAATAATTGCAGGGTCTAAAAGAACTGAGTGGTCCAGTGTCCATCTCCGAGTCGTTATATCGTTATTTATTCTTAACGTAATTTGGACGGCAGAGTGGTCTGAGAGATGGGCGGGAAAATGGATTACATTATGAGTATTCTCTACTAACCCCTGATCTATCAAAAAATAATCAATTCTAGATTTTATCCCAAGTTTCTTATTGTTAAAGGTAAATTTGTCTTGTTTGACACCCTTCTCTTTCCATACGTCGATAAGGCTTAGGTCCCTTTTATACACTCCCAACCATCCCCTCATTTTTGGCAAGCTTGCCTGGTTCCCTCTAGGGTGCCGATCTACTTTTGGATCCAAGATGATATTAAAATCGCCGCCCAAAATTACTGAAGATGTTGCCGAAATCAGTTGGGAGTATAGCGACTGGAGTGGAGTAGGATCATCTGTGTTTGGTCCATAATATCCAACCACACTAAAAGTGTTACTAAGTATGCTGACATTAGCTATCGCCCATCTCCCCTTAGGGTCTATCTCAGATGATAAAATTCTTGCTTTCAAAGATTTTTTAAAAAGGATGGCAACCCCTTTTATAACACACTCTTGGTCAGTGCATATGTAAGAGTCGACCCAATGGAGGGTTTTATTTATCTCTTCCCACTCTTTTTTAAGTAAGTGTGTTTCTTGTAAGATTATAATTTCGCTATCAATAGTTTTCAGATATTCAAAAAATTTCTGTTGCCTGTTTTAGTTCGTAGCCCGTTGACATTCCAGGAAGTTATTTTTATGTTCTTTAGATTTCTTCCCATCTCTTCCTGTTAGTTAGCTGAATTCCACTGTCATCAAGCTGGGCCCTGATTACCCCTTTTCTTTTAAAAACAACATCATGCTGAGGACTTTTTTTGTATTTTACCCTATTTTGCTCCCATCCCCTGTGTGCCCCACCCCCTCCTCCCTTCTAGTGTATATATAAAACCAACTATGATTGTGGGAAATAAACAGAAAAAAAAGAAAGAAGAAGGCACAGGGAGACACACTCCCTACCTGGGAAAGCCTCCCTTTCCTTTGGGCCTTAATTTTAGCCCACTTTGAGCCCCGTGCCTGAGTGCATAAAATTCTATGAGGGTGCTACTACTACTGCTGTCACTACTAGCACTACGTCACTATTGAATATATTTAAGCTAAGAATGTGACTGTATTTGAATCTGGGTGCGGATTTGTTCTAAGAGAGAATCGACTTCCTGAGGATCTCTAATGTTGTACATCTTATTCCTCCACATTATCCTAAGTGAGGCTGGAAATTTTATTTGGACAGTTGCCCCAAGTGCTTTTAGTTCGGGCATTTTTTGACCCAGCTCCCATTGCCTGTCTTGTGTCACTTTCGCAATGTCGGATCTAATCCTAAAAGACCAGTCATCTCTGTTATACGCCCCACTTTTCAGGGCTTCACTCAGGATTCTCTCTTTGAGATTGCACGTTCTAAAGTTCACTAGGATCTTTCTTGGGTTCTTCCTCTCTTTAGGCTTCCCAAAAGGATCGCGATGTACCCGCTGAATATCGTCTTCCAGGTCAAGGGTTTTACTCCATGGGAAGTGCTCCTCTATTAGTGATATTATACATTTCTTTGTGTCCGACCCCTCTCGCCCTTCCGGAACATTGAGAAATCTCAAATTGCACCTTCTGGACTGATTTTCTAAAGATTCTAACTTTTCCTCTATGCTTTTGTCCTTTGCCTTCAAATCTCTAATATTCCGCTCGGATTGCTCTACTCTCCTAGCAAGGCCCTCAGCTTCTGCTTCCAATGTGGAGACTCTATCATTTAGAGCTAATAGCTTGGAGTCCAAAGATTCAAATCTTTCATGCAGTTTATTCTGATTATCTTCTGATACTTTGAACCTGGACCTCATCTCAAGCATTTTTTCCAACAAGACCTCCGTACTGTTTCGTGAGTCACTCAGAGGATTATTAGAATTAGTATTAATCGGATTAGAGGGAGGACTCGTAGAAGGGCAATTAGACACAGATCCAGTAGGGTCCTGGGGCGTGCTTTGAGTCTGACTCTAATTCTGACAGGGGGGCGAACTCTGGATTGAACCCTGAGCTGGAGCTGGGGTCAACGACCCTGCCTGCAACTGTTTTCCTGGCTCCTTCGTGAGGACCTCTGCCGGGGTGCTGATTGAATCACCCGTTAAAGCTTCTGTTGGTACTGGGGGAGCAGAGCTTTCCATGGCAAGTTTATTCTGAGCCTTGTCCTGCACTTTGAAATAGGACCTTAATGAGGGAGTGATTTTTAGTTTTGAGTTTTTTCCCCCTTCGCCTTTTTCCAACTTGCCTTCTGCCTGCCCCCTTCTGTTTAGAGGTTTTCCTACTTGTAATTTCAGAGCCTTCCGTGAAACTCTCTTTGTGATTCGCGGAATTACAGGCTGTTTAGTAGCGGGGGAGCAGTTGTCTTAAGGAATTGCCTGTTCCTTAGACAATATGAGGACCTTTCTCGCAGATCAGGATCTACTGTAATTCCTTTATCCACTTTAGAAGCAATTTTCCCTACTTCCTGGTCGTTAGTTATGTTCAGCGTCTGGTCTCTTAATTCAGAAGATAAAGAAAGAATTGAACTATCTGAGCTTCCCTTCCCCCCCTCTACTTTTACCACAGCAAGCCTACCTGTGACGGTATGCAGGTGAAGCGGGGGGCTAAAATGGCAGCGAGGTGCTTTGTCTGCTGGAACTTCTACAGGGTTATCCACCAAATTGGGTTTACTGAGGTCGCTTAACCTGCTCAGGAGTTTTATACTGGGGGGGAGAGTCAGCTAATTGCGGTCCGTTTTGAGACTGAGACAAATGTAACTCAGTCTGATTTTCCAGGTGAGACAAATGTACCCCAAACCAACTACCCTGGCAGACCTCTAAACTTTCACAGCCCCCAGAATGTCGAACTCGTCTTTCCAATACCTCAGTCCCCCTCGCCTTGCCTCTGACAACACCGTGATCCGGTTCACTGCTCTCCTGCAGTTTTGCAGAGCCCGCAATGCCGCCTCCCACCACCCGGCGTCTGTGTGGATTACCGATTCACTGATGCAGGAGCTCCGCTTCAGAGGTCGAGGATCCAGCAGCTCTGCAGTGATACTGGGAGCCTCGGGCAGGGCGCCGAAAGAAGTCACCATTGCACTGTACTCCCAGGAGAAACGAAGAAAAAACGCAGGGATTGCCTCAATACAGAGCAAGTAAGTCGTGGTTGTGGTTGTGGTTATTGTCGGCAGAAAACAGAAGCAGCTTGCTGCTTTAGGGAGACACCGAATACATTAATGCCATGTGAAGATTTAAAAATTCAGCCGCAAGCGATTAGCATCAGCAGCCTCCTCCTCTACAACGCCATACGCCTTACTACAGAGCCCAGGCACGGAGCTCCTGACCGGACTCAACGACCAGCCGCCATCTTTCCCCACTCTATGTTTAAATTTATGCGGAAACTATGTTTTTTTTTTCAACTACACCGACTTCTGAGGATCCAACTCAAGAATCGTGGACTTTTCGTCCGAAGAGTAAATTTATGTCGCCTACTTCGCATAAATCACTTGACACTTTTGAACTCCTGGTAAAAAAAGACCTGAAAGAGTGTCGCGATCTCTCTCACCACCACAGCCAGAATAAAGACACGTCGAATAGGGTGTCCTTTCCAGACGGACTACATGTCCCAGAGGGCAATGCGGCGTTGGAAGGCTGGAAAACGGGCTGATCCTATATAGGCTCCTCCCCTGCAACAGAAAGATGCTTGACAATTGTTTTTGCAGTCTTGGTGATGGCGGAAGGTGTTGTCCCCGCCGGATTTATTGCCTAGAAGCCCATCGTCGACGAAGAGCCTGCGAGGTCAGAGTGTTAATGCCAAGCACCGACGAAGAGTCTGCGAGGTCAGAGTTGTGCTTCCCCGCGTTGACGAAGAGCCTGCGAGGTCAGAGGAGAAGCTGTTTTCCTGCTGCAAGTCACAAGTATTCTTAAGGACGAACGGGCTCGTTCTTCTTTCAAAACCTTTTCCTTTATTGATTCTAAACCGCGCGGAGCGCATCCTATGTTTCATTATTGCACCAGAGTTTCCCGACTTGAGAAGTCAAGTATTTGATCCATATTTCGCATACCTTCCCTTGATACTTTGGCCATCTTTTGTTCCCAAGAAGTATTGTGGGCAAAACGAGACGGGCAAGAAACGCCACGTTTCTGTAACAAAAAGTACCTTTCAGAGCCGGAGGGTAGAAACGTCTCTCTGGAATCAACGATCTCTATTGAGGGAAGTGACTGTAACTTTCCTTTATATGTATCCAGTTATCTTGGATTAGGGTACAGCACCATAACGTTGTACGAACCATACGGTGGTGCCTTTGGTAAGTGTAGAAACCAAGGGGTAGGGGGCATTGACGCTAGTCAGGTGAGGTACTTACTCCTGTTCTCTGTCTCCCCACGCTGCAGTATATTCCTCAACCGAGATCTTGTGGATAACTCAGACCAGACCCAGAAGAGAGTGCAGCAAACCTTGATCATACTATCATCTTATCACCTCCCGGCTTCTTACAATACACGCTTGGGAAGTGGCTATACCTCCACTGCTGGGTGTTGTGTTGGGAAAAGTCGAGTGGACTTTTCGTCCTATCGTCTCTGCTGGTCATCTGAATAAGGTTAGTGGCGCGTGTTATTTCTTGCGCTGCTTACAATCACGACAGATTGTCAAGCCCAAGAATTCCACCCAGCCCAGACGATGGATACCAATGCTACTCTTGCTTCCTTATTGGAAAGTTTCTCGGAATTGCAACAGGAGGTCCATAACTCTCGTCCAGAGAACCAAGCGTTATATCACGAAGTTTCCCTGATGCGCAAGGAGTTGTCTGATTTGGCGCTTAAGGAACCAGGGGTGAGACCCTTACTCAAGCCTGCCACATTGCCCCCACCTGTTTTGTCTCGGCCAGGGTTTTTTTTGTGCCTACGTCTACTCCACCTACAACTACAGATGCCGTACCTACGGTCCAGATAATCCAGAACACTTGGATACCTCTTGCTCCTCCTGAGAGGTTTTACGGAGACCCTCGAAAATTTGAGACCTTTCTTAATCAGTGCCGTCTCCATTTTTTGTGCAAGCCAGTGGTCTTTCAGGATGAAGCAGCAAAGACGGCGTTTATGATGTCGTACATGGGGGGGAATGCGTCGAGTTGGACCATCCCCTTACTGGAACGTAATGACCCAGTGTGACATAGTTTTCCCGATTTTTGTCTCGAGTTGAGAAAATTGTTCGACAGAAAATCTCACATGTTAACTCTTGACCGTGAACTAATGACATTGAGACAGGGTTCGCAAGATCTTTTGTCTTATATTACCACCTTTAATCGCCTCCTAGTTGAAACTGACTGGCCTGTGGAGAAACGGATTTCCCTCTTTTATCAGGGTTTGAGAGGAGAATTGAAGGACGTGTTAGCCCAAGTGGTACAATTGCCAACAACTGTAACAGAGCTCATTGACTTGACCGTCCAGCTGGATCACTGCTTGCTGGAGAGAAAAGGGGATAGACCTGGGGGGAGAACTGAGCCTACTATCCTCTAGCAAGAAAAAGAGTAGGAGGGGAAGAGAAAGCCAAGGCACCAGAGGAGCCGGAACCTATGCAGATCGGAGGGATTAGAGGCTCCCTCACCTCCGAAGAAAAGGATAAAAGGAGACGACTTAAACTTTGTCTATATTGTGGCAAAGGAGGGCATTTTATCAAGGAATGCCGAGCTCGGAATTACGTTCCAGGACGCGTTTCCCTTCCTCGAGTCCAGACCACGATGAAGGCCGAAGACCAGTCGGAAAACTGAATATCTCAAATCAGACAGAGGTCTCTGATTTGAGATGTCAGCATCCCATGATCTCCCCTATTCTTGCTAACACCCTCCATCCAGCAGTGGCCCACATGAACGTTAGTGTGTCTCTCTGGATTACTTCTCGAGATAAAATACAGATTGACGCCCTCTTGGACTCTGGGGCCACTGGGAATTACATCGACCAAGACTTCGCATTACGGATTGGGAATCCCTTGCGAAAAGAAGCTTAAACCCGAAACTGTGAAGGCGGTGGGCGGAACGGTTCTTTCATCGGGCCTGGTGGTATATTACACCCTTTCACTGTTGATGGCGTTTGGGGTGGATCATCAAGAACATATGCAGTTCGACCTGATCGATGCACCGCAATTTCGTCTCATCCTGGGGATGCCATGGCTCACCCTGCATGATCCTTTTGTGAACTGGTCATCCCGCACCGTCAGTATGAACTCTCTCTATTGTAAGGAACATTGTAGGAACCAGGAATTCCTTCCTTTAGCTACTGAACCCTCACCAGCCACCTACTTAGCGAATGCATGCACCCTCGAGATGTTCTGTTGTGTCACGGTTCTGCCTGCTGAATACCTAGAGTACCACGCATTGTTTGACAAACAAAAGGCTGCCCAGTTACCACCTCATAGGGTCTATGATTGCCGTGTAGACCTGGTACCGGGAGCAGATATTCCTTGCAGCAGGGTGTATGCACTGACGGAAAAGGAGACCCAATATCTGAAAACTTATATTGAGGACAACTTGGCAACCAGGTTTATCAGACACTCCACCTCCCCTGCTTCCTCGCCGATGTTTTTCATAGCCAAGAAGGACTGAGATGAGCTAAGACCTTGTATAGATTACCGCGCCATCAACAAGGTGACAATAAAGAACCGTTATCCTCTCCCCCTGATTCCAGTCCTGATGGATCAATTGAAAGGAGCACGTTACTTCACGAAGCTCGATCTCCGGGGAGCGTACCATCTTGTAAGAGTGCAGAAAGGGGACGAGTGGAAGATGGCGTTCAGGACCAAATTCGCCCTTTTTGAGTATAGGGTAATGCCCTTTGGTCTCTGCAACGCCCCGGCCGCCTATCAATTCTTCATGGACGAGGTGCTAAGAGGGTGTTTGGAGTCATTTTGTGTGGTCTACATCGATGATATTTTGATTTATTCATCAACTATTCTAGATCATATCACCCATGTGAAGACCGTGTTGAGAAAGCTCCAACAAAATTCGTTGTATGCTAAGTTGGAAAAGTGCCTCTTCCATGTCCAAGAAGTCGCCTTCTTTGGGCATGTTATAGATGCCCAAGGATTCAGGATGGGCATGAGCAAGGTCGAAGCTATTCTTAACTGGAAGACTCCGCCGAACGTTAAGGCTGTGCAAAGTTTTCTTGGCTTTGCCAACTATTATCAGCGCTTCATTCAGGACTTCTCCAAGACCATACATCCCATCACAGCCCTCTTAAGGAAGAATGTACCTTTCCTATGGGGAGCAGAAGCAGATGCATCCTTTCGGCTCCTGAAGGAGAGGTTCACTCAACCCCCCATTCTCAGACATCCGGATCCTCAGTTGCCATTCATCCTAGAGACCGACGCATCCCAGTTCGCCCTCGGAGGGGTCTTATCCCAACGGCATCCCACCACAGGGCAGCTCCACCCAGTGGCCTACTATTCAAGGAATCTTACACCCTGTGAAGTAAACTACACCATCACTGATAAAGAGCTCCTTGCCATAAAAAGAGCATGTGAAGAGTGGCAACACTATCTCTTGGGGGCTTTGTTGTTCCTAAAGACGGCTAAGGCTTTGACTCCTCTGCAGCTTAGATGGACCCTGTTCTTCTCCGACTTCGACTTCGTGATAAAATACAGACCTGGATCACGTAATGGAAAAGCAGACGCTTTATCCCGCCTGGGAGAAGAGGAGACAGTCGTACCTGAGGAACCCCCTCATATCCTTAAGGAAGCAGAGTGTCCAATGACATTGATTGCCCTGATCACTTCTAAGGACTTTTTGGAAAATGTTAGAGTTGCACTATCTGATATTGATATCCCCTCATGGATACAGGAGGCACCAGAACACCGACACAAAAAAGACGACCTGGCATACCATTATCATGCGTTGTATATACCCCTGACTGAGTTACAACAACAGGTGTTGAAGTGGGCACACGATTCTGTATTGGGAGGACACATGGGCATATACAAGACCATAGCTAACGTGGAACGTTCCTTTTGGTGGAAGGGTGTACGAACTGATGTAAAGGAATATGTTAAGAACTGTGCGATTTGTGCCCAAGGCAAATCCGTCCACACTAAACCATCGGGCTTACTCCATCCATTGCCCATCCCTCCTAAACCATGGCATACACTGCCTATGGATTTTATTGTGGAGATGCCTCCCTGCGTCAATCGGACGGTCATTTTGGTAGTAGTAGACCACCTCACTAAAATGGGACATTTTATAGCATTACCTGGTCTACCAACGTCTGTGGAGTTGGCTACTGTGTTTCTCCAACATATTGTGCGGGCGCATGGATTACCGAGTGTGCTGATAACTGATCGCCGTACGCAATTCACGTCCCATTTCTGGAAGGCTCTCTGTGTCATCTTGCAGATTGACGCGCGACTATCATCCAGCTACCATCCCCAGACAGACGGTAAAACCGAACGTCTGAATCAGACATTAGAACAATATCTCTGCTGTTTTGCCTTGCAAAATATCATGGATTGGACCACCCTTTTGTGGTTAGCGGAATTCGCATATAACAATGCTGTTCACACCACTTTGGGGTGTTCTCCCTTCTTCTGCCTCTACGGTTTCCATCCGAACATGCTTCCATTCGACTGGCCTGCGGAAATCCTTGGTTCCTACCATACACGAGCATCATGCTCATTTAAGAGCTATCCTGATCGATGCTCGGAATTGTTTGGAGACCGCCCAGGCTGCTCACAAACTCTTTGCTGATCGGAGGAGGTCTGAAGAGCCTGCTTATAAAGTAGGGGACAAGGTGTGGCTTTCCACACGCAACTTACACCTGAAAGGGGTTATCAAACTGAAGCTTAAGTTTATCGGTCCATATGGGATCTGTGAAGTTGTGAATCCCGTAGCAATGAAGCTATCCCTGCCTGTCTCTTGGTTAATCCATCCTGTTTTCCATGTGTCCCTCTTCCGTCCCTGTCCGCTGAGTATGCGTTTCCCGGAGCGTCCTCAAGCTCTGGAGGTAGAAAGTCAGGAAGAGTATGAGGTTCAAGGGGTTCTGGATTCTCGTGTGGTGCGTGGCAGGATCCAGTACCTGGTCGATTGGAAAGGGTATGGACCCGAGGATCGGACATGGGAACCGGTGGATAATTTGCATTGCCCAGATCTGGTCGCTCAATTCCACGAGCGGTACCCTGGTAAGCCGGGTCGACCGCCGGGACGGCTGTCCTCGAGAGGGGGTACTGTTGCGATCTCTCTCGCCACCACAGCCAGAATAAAGACACGTCGAATAGGGCGTCCTTTCCAGACGGACTACATGTCCCAGAGGGCAATGCGGCGTTGGAAGGCTGGAAAACTGGCTGATCCTATATAGGCTCCTCCCCTGCAACAGAAAGGTGCTTGACAATTGTTTTTGCAGTCTTGGTGATGGCGGAAGGTGTTGTCCCCGCCGGATTTATTGCCTAGAAGCCCAGCGTCGACGAAGAGCCTGCGAGGTCAGAGTTGTGTTTCCCCGCGTCAACGAAGAGCCTGCGAGGTCAGAGGAGAAGCTATTTTCCTGCTGCAAGTCGCAAGTATTCTTAAGGAAGAACGGGCTCGTTCTTCTTTCAAAACCTTTTCCTTTATTGATTCTAAACCGCGCGGAGCGCATCCTATGTTTCATTATCGCACCAGAGTTTCCCGACTTGAGAAGTCAAGTATTTGATCCATATTTCGCATACCTTCCTTTGATACTTTGGCCATCTTTTGTTCCCAAGAAGTATTGTGGGCAAAACGAGACGGGCAAGAAACGCCACGTTTCTGTAACAAAAAGTACCTTTCAGACCTGGAGGGTAGAAACGTCTCTCTGGAATCAACGATCTCTATTGAGGGAAGTGACTGTAACTTTCCTTTATATGTATCCAGTTATCTTGGATTAGGGTACAGCACCATAACGTTGTACGAACCATACGGTGGGGCCTTTGGTAAGTGTAGAAACCAAGGGGTAGGGGGCATTGACGCTAGTCAGGTGAGGTACTTACTGCTGTTCTCTATCTCCCCACGCTGCAGTATATTCCTCAACCGAGATCTCGTGGATAAGTCAGACCAGACCCAGAAGAGAGTGCAGCAAACCTTGATCATACTATCATCTTATCACCTCCCGGCTTCTTACAATACACGCTTGGGAAGTGGCTATACCTCCACTGCTGGGTGTTGTGTTGGGAAAAGTCGAGTGGACTTTTCGTCCTATCGTCTCTGCTGGTCATCTGAATAAGGTTAGTGGCGCGTGTTATTTCTTGCGCTCCTTACAATCACGACAAAGAGATTGGATATAACAAACCTACACGGCCTAACCTATCACAGAAGGAACTTCGCATTCTCAATGCATTAAGACAAGATAAGTCCATCACCTTCCTGCCGGCCGACAAGGGTGGAGCCTTGGTGGTTCTTAACACTGATTATTATAACAAGAACGTTGATGCACATGTACAAGATGAAGACACGTACATCCTATTGGAGCATGACCCTACACATGAACTTTTACTTTTGCTGACCGAGATTGTGACAAAAGCTATAAACAATGGCATCATAAATGACAGTACCGGGAAGATTCTTATCAATCTAACACCGAAAGTTCTGCATATGTATATGCTTCCAAAAATGCACAAGAACAGATTGAAGCCACCGTTCCGACCGATAGTCGCAGGATGTGGTTCAATTCACAAGCCGATAGGATATTATTTAGACTACCATCTGCAACCATTGGTGCAATCTTGGGACACCTACATTAAAGATACCACTGACTGTTTGCTGAAATTGGAAGCTGTTCGTCATATTTTCAATGAGGAGATCCTGTTGTGCACCATTGACGTGGTCGCAGGCTGTGCCCCCTTGACATTACTTTCCAATTTTGTGTTACTATTTACATTTGTGTAAGTACAGCTCTGTCCGGCTGGACAAAGAGCATACTGGCTATTTAGCGTATGTTGATTCTAGCTTTCATTTTTCATGTTCTAGGGACCCCTGTGTTTAGTAACAGTTCAACATCTACATGGCACCCCTCGCCCTCGTCGCCCGACAGTATGACCTCAACATCATCCCCTACGCCGACGACACCCAGCTAATCATCTCCCTCACTAAAGACCCTCACACCGCCAAAACCAACCTCCACAAAGGAATGAAGGACGTCTCTGAATGGATGAAGAACAGCCGACTGAAGCTGAACTCAGACAAGACGAAGGTCCTCATCCTCGGCCCCACCCCCTCAGCCTGGGAAGACTCCTGGTGGCCGACAACACTGGGAACAGCACCGACACCCACCGACCACGCATGCAACCTAGGGGTCATCCTCAACGCCACCCTCTCCATGACTAAGCAGGTCAACGCTGTCTCCTCATCCTGCTTCAACACCCTCCGAATGCTCCGCAGGATCTTCAAGTGGATCCCCACCGAAACGAGAAAAACAGTCCCCCAGGCCCTCGTTAGCAGCAGGCTGGACTATGGAAACGCCCTCTAAGCAGGAACATCGGCCAAGCTCTTGAGACGGCTGCAACACATCCAGAACACCTCGGCACACCTGATCCTTGACATCCCCCGCCACAGCCACATCACCCCCCACCTGAGAGACCTGCACTGACTCCCGTCAACAAGAGGGTCACCTTCAAGCTCCTCCTCCACGCACACAAAACTCTCCACAACACCGGCCCAGCATACCTCAACAGACGGCTCTGCTTCTACACCCCCACCCGCCAGCTCCGCTCCACAGGCCTCGCCCTCGCCACAGTCCCACGTATCCGAAGAACGACCGCCAGTGGCAGATTCTTCTCCCACCTCGCCGCCAAGACCTGGAACACCCTCCCCACAAAACTACGGCAGACCCAAGACCTACTGGCCTTCAGAAGACTCCTCAAGACCTGGATATTCGATCAGTAGCAGCACTCCTCCCCCCCCCCCGCGCCTTGAGACCCTGAGACCCTAACAATTATGTAGTGCGCTTTATAAGTGTATTGATTGATTGATTGATTGATCACAATCCCTGGGGGGCATCTACAAACATCAAACACACACACTTAGGGATGCCTGAACCAATGCTGGCACTAAAACAATAGCCAAGTACAAAGCTCACAAACAACATACACAGAAGTCCAACAAGCCCAGACATATGCAGACAAACAGTGGAAAGGCAATGGGAGCCCAGACAGAACAGGAGTACACAACATCATCACTCAGTACCAATGCACAGACACCACACCCCAACACAGACAAGGAGTGCATCATCTCAAAACAATCATGAATACAAACTGGGAGCAATGGGACAATAAGAAAACACAGACAGACATACCACACCATCCATCAAGTCAACATGGTTGTTAGAACTTGGGGACTCTAGATGGCAGAGGTAGGTACATTTGACCAAATAGGGACCCTTGCTTCTGGTCAGGGTAAGGGACTACACTTCTAAAAAAAAAACCTGCACACCCCTTGGTAGCTTGGCACGAGCAGACAGGCTTATCTCAGAGGCAGTGTGTAAAGCATTTGTGAACACATGCAGTAATACAGTGAAAACACTACAAATGGACACCACACCAGTTTAGAAAAATAAGTAATCTTCACTAGACTTAACACAAGACAAAATGACAACAATCCACAATACTGTAATGAAAAATAGACTTTAAAATGGTAGAAAATAGCTTAATTCAATGTAGATGGTAAATGCAACACTTCACTCTCAAAGTACCTTAGATGCATCACGCAAAACAATCAAAAGGGTCGCAGGGAATTTGATGCGCCATTCCTTACACTCAGGGGAGTGGATGCGTTGGTTCCTTACTGCTGCGCAGGGGAGTTGAGGTTTGCTTCCTTACTGTGTGGGGAATCGATGCGTTCTTTCTTACTACGGCCCGGTGACGATGCGACAAGATGGCGCTTCGATGTGATGATCCAGTGCGATGTGACAAAATGGCATCTTGAAGCGATGCAACAACGTTGGATGCAATGCGCGCACGCCCGACAGTGTGCAGCAAACTCAGTAACTTCTGAGCCGCAATAGGACCTGCGACATGCTTCTCCGGTGATGCAACGGGGACCTCTGGAGCGGCGACATGCTTCTCCAGGGATGCGACGCGCTTCGTCGATGATGCAACGGCGAACAGCTGCGGCACGCTTCTTCGGCGATGCAATGGCAACTGCTGCAGCATCAACGTGCTTCTCCTTGTTGCGTCATGCTTCCAGCTCCCAGCGACACAGACTTCTCAGAGGGCCCCAAACAACAGTAGCCAACTCTCTGCAGGCAGAATTCCCAGCAAAGGAATTCAGGGGAGTTGGTGGTGAAGTCTTGTATCCCTGAGACTTCAGGCAGGAGGCAAGCACAATTCAAGCCCTTGGAGATTCTTCTTCAAGATTGCAAAAGTACACACAAAGTTCCTTTTCTCCTTTCCTTGGCAATAGGGTAACCACTGCAGGCCAACCCCAACAGCACAGCACAGGGGCAGTCTCCTCCTTCAGCTTCCTTGGTTCTCCTCCATGGCAAAGGGTTGTCTTGACTTCCAGAAGTGATCTAAAGTTCTGGGGTCTGGGTGCCCCTTTTTATACACACAGGGCCATATTATCAAGAACGGCGATAACATTATCGCCACTTTAGCGGCAGGAAACTGCCGCTAAAATGGCGATAAGGGGCTTGATAATATGCCCTTGTGAATTCCCATAGAAGCCCAGGTTCACACCAGAACCTGGGCTTCTAGGGGAATTCACAAGGGCATATTATCAAGCCTTATCGCCGCTTTAGCTGCAGTTTCCTGTCGCTAAAGTGGCAATAATGTAATCGCCGTTCTTGATAATATGGCCCAGAAATCCTTTTTCTTTGAAGGCCTAGAATGTCTGGATCCAGTCCAAACCAGTTCTGGGTGCATTCTGCCAGTGCACAACTTCTTCCTTTGTCAGTGTGGGCCAGGGTCATCAGAAGCACCACAGGAGGTGGAGCCAGCATTGTGGAAGGCAGGCACAGCCCTATTCAGGCCTAGGTGCTACTCCTTCCAACACTCCCAATGCTGTCATATAGTTACTGCTTACCTATATACCGTGTTAAGTTAGCATGAGCTTATTAAATGTTTAAATGCCATTTTACCTTTTGCTGCTTCTGCACACGACACATAATTGTTACTTTAGCTTTCAGCCTAGAAGAGCGTTGTGATTTACACGAGAATAATATGTTATTGCTCTGATAACATTGCTTAGCATAACGGTGTCTGTACAGTGAGTGCTGAAGCCTTGAAGGATAAGTAAACACGGTGTTATTGTAAGGTCTGATCTTCGCACTTCCCTAGACATAACATAAATGCAGCTGCTGCCAAATCTGGCTTTAGGCGTGTTTTAATTGCTTTGCTAAGGACACACAAACACACTTGATGGTGCTTTGCATGCAGCGAGCTGGTGGAAGACGATGTGATCCTCTGCCACTTAGAGATTGAGGCATGGGGTCACCCTGCTAAAGCCCAAAGAGACCTTCTTAGATATAATATAATATGCTAGTTAGGGAGGGTGAGAATTAGGTGTTGTTAACTCCTATTCATTTAAACCTGTTAGCATGCTGTCACCGGTTGCATTTTATGGACTAGTAACTATGCTGATAACTTTGCTTTTTATAATATGTTTGCTTGTATGATCTAAGATACTGCGTTTGAGAACCCGGCATTAGTAAATAAATATTTCAAATATGCACGAGTCCTCATTTACTCCACGTTCTGGTTCGAGATGATTGTATAATGAAAGAGTGTCTATGTGTTCCACGTGACCTGAGGTATTCTAAGATCATGTTCTGGTTTGTCTAAACATTGGGAGTTTGTTATGACCAATGAGACACTGTAGCTAGCTCGGTAAGGGGATTTTGGGTACTAAGGTGAGTTTTGGGCCATCCTAATTCACTGAGGTTCCAAATCTCTATGCACAGTTCTGTAGGAGAATGGAATCCCTGCTTCATGGCGCCCGTACGTTGGTGGTCTTATATCATGGTACTTGAGAAGTAAGTCGTTCAATCCTTAACCCCTTCACTGTCGTTTCCAGAAAACGGTGGTGTCGGAAAAACCTACCTGTTTGTGAAATAGGTCCTTTTCAAGCTTGAATCTTACTAAACGGTTTCCTTGAATTACTACCCAGTTGTGCTACAAAGTTTACTTTGTCCTTCTGTATTTCTGTGCCGTCATGGCTGCCGTGGACATTCCGCAGCATAGTCGCATTGCGGTGCGCAATCATTTGCTGAATTACAATGTCACAGTGGATGGCATTTTATTTTATTTTATTTTGGAGTTTTATAAAGCGCCTGGCATTACGCGCACCGGCGTGTCCCCGCGCTGAGAGAGGGAGTGAGGAGGCAAAAACAGGGAGATTACATCAGAACTGAGCGAAAAAGATGTGTTTTAAGAGCTCTGCGGAACTTTGCTTCAGAAGGTTCGAGACGCATCTCCATCAGAAGCGTATTCCAGCTCTTGGCCGCCAGTAGCCTGAAGGATCTACCTCCCATTCAGGCTTCATGAATTTTGGGGACTACTAGTAGCCCGGTACCATAGGATCTAAGCCTACGTCCTGGACTATAGGGAGTGATAAGGCATTGTAGGGGGTTTGGTGCCTTGCCATTGATGATACGATGACAGACGCATAGTGCTTTAAAAGTAATCCTCTCCTTTACCGGAAGCCAATGGAGGGATTTCAAAGCAACTCTAGAGGCAGTTCTTCTTGGGAGCCTCAGCACCAGCCGGGCTGTGGCATTTTGAAGTACCTGGAGGCGATTGAGGCTTTTTGCTGTTATTCCCAGATAGAGGAGGTTGGAGTAATCCAGTCTTGATGTAACAAGGCGTGCACAAGAGTCTGTCTGGCACCGACAGGAAGTAGGTCCAGGATCTTTCGTAGCCTCTTGAGTATACCGAAGCACATCCCGACTACACGATCTATCTGGGGAGCAAATGTCAGGGCGGAGTCAAACATTACCCCAAGATTTTTCGCCTGTTGGCAAGGCACTGGAGTGGAGCCCAGGCAAGCAGGCCACCATGCCGAGGACCACACATCCGGACCACCCCCTACCACAAGCACTTCAGTTTTGGACCCATTCAGCTTCAGGCAGTTGTCAGACATCCAGGATGCAAGCTCCTGCATGCAAGCACTGAAGCTGACTGCCGCAACATCCGGTGCCCGTGACAGTGAGATGACCAGTTGTGTGTCATCGGCATATGACACTGGTTGGATTCCATAGCTTTCCACAATGGTAGCCACCGGGGAAGCATAAAGGTTAAATAGGGTGGGACTCGGGCCGAGCCCTGAGGCACCCCTTGATCAAGATTGAACAAGCGGGAGTAATGTTCACCTTGTCTGACCTGAAAACCCGGCCAGTGAGGAAAGATTGAATCCATCTCAACGCTGACCCCGTGACTCCACCTTTGTTTAGACACTGTAGCAGAGTATAATGTGCTACAGTGTCAAACGCTGCGCTTAGGTCAAGTAGAATGAGGGCCATAGTTTGACCCTCATCTACCCCTTGCCTGATGGTCTCAGTGGCCATAAGCAGCGCAGATTCCGTGGAATGGCGGGACCGTAAGCCAAACTGAGTAGGATGAAGCAGGTTGGCTTGCTCAACAAATGCCATAAGCTGGAGGTTTGCCACCTTTTCTGCCACTTTGGCCAGGTACAGGAGGAGTGAAATGGGGCGTAGATTATCTAGCCTGTCCCAACTGAGATTGGGTTTGTTTTGAAGAGGGAGGACTACCGCCTGCTTCCAGTTTTTAGGTAAAGTATTGGATTTAAAGGAAAGATCCAGAACATCCCTAATGTACGGTTTAAGGATCTCAATACTTTCTCCAAGAAGTTTAGGTGATGCCGGATCACGAGGGGATCCTGACTTAATGGAGCAGCATATCTGCTGGAGCCTGTCGGGGGATGGAGTGGAAAAATGGTCCAACCTGTTGACCCCCTCAACCTCCAGTGTGTTTTCTCTAAACTCAATTCCCTTTTTCTTTCCCCCCGAGAAAGTAGAATAGATGGTAGCCACTTTGTCAGAGAAGAAAGCAGCGATGCAGTTGCAGGATTCCTCCGAGACCAAGGACGGGTCAGCAGATGAGCCGCAGAAAGTGATCTCTTTATAAATTTTAAACAGCTCCTTGGTTGAGTTCTTGGCTTTTCCTATCCTACCTGAGAAATAAGTTGTTTTAGCACGCCTGATGGAGTTATGATATTCTCTGCGTTTGTCTAAGTACCTCTGTTTGGTTTGTTCGAGGTATGCCACCTGCCACTGTCCTTCTAACTTTCTTTCTAACTTCTTGCATTGCGATTTCGCTAAGCGAAGCTCATCACTGAACCAGGGGGCGGATTTCTGGGGTCTGCTGCTGAGGTTTTTCAGACAGAGAGGGACTATTTCATCTAAGGCATTATTAATGCGGCCTTCTAGTCTATCTGACGCCGTGTCAGCATCCTCACCTCCTGGTCTGCCGCCTCTAGTCAGTGCAATCTGGAACTTCGCTTTGGAAAAAGCTGACCATTTACTGCTCATATATTGTGATAATGGTGGTGAGTGCAGAGACAGCTTACCCATACGAAATCTATTATTCGTGGGTGACATTTCCGGCTGTGGACGGCACTTCTGGTGTGTTCCACACTTACACTCCCTCTCCTGTACCGAATGAATATACGCCGTACAGGGCACAGGAAGTACCTATTGATGTTTGGCAGCATAGAGTTTGGTTTGGTGGCGCCCTCCCCCATTCTTTGACCGCTCCGAGGTTAGGTCCTTTGTCCATTCCAGGCGCTAGTTGGCCTGTTTTGGCTGGATTTATGCCTCATCCTCTGCACGGAGCATGTAACGTAGCAGAGTTGAGACGACTACACGTTGTCTCCATTAGCGTTATTCGAGCTTTGGTGCAGTACATAACCCGCAATCTTCCGGGTGGGGCCCCGGGGGGTGCGGCGCTTCCGGCTGGACAGGGCAGTATGAAGCTCAGTCCCGTAATGGTCAACGCTGTGATGGGCAAGCGTCCCCAGGATAAGGATGATTTTCCTTTCTGGCTTGCCGAGAAGTTTGACCAGCTGGAAGCGGTGTTTCCTAATACGTCTCCTGGTGAGAAACACAGGATTATGACGATTAGTTTGCCCAAAGACTTGACCCCTGAAATCGCTGACTGTGAATCCTGGGGTAAGACATTTGCGGCGGTCTATGCGAGGTGTTACGGCACTCCGACTATGGCTGTCCTGCCTACGGTCATTAAGAGTGTTCAAGATGACCACAGACCTGAGGCTGTGGTTAAATTGGGTATGTGCCTGTGTGGCACCTTTGATGTGGTTTGCGATCTCATTCTTGCTAATGTCAAGGGGGATGCAGTGAACTTTCAGGTGGCCAATGCTTTGGCTGCGCTTTCCGATGCCGAGAAACCCCGTCAGTTAGCGAGGATTATTGTGGCGGCTTATAAGACCGTGGGTCGCAATAGTAGGGGACTAAAACCTTTTTCGACTAAAGAAAAAACGCAACCCCAAGGGCAGAAGTCTGAAACGGACGTTCAGCCCAAGTCCAAAAAACAAAATTGGCCTAAAAAACAGAAAAAGGGAAAGCATCAGCAACAGAAACAGGAATCTCGTCCTCCGTCTCCATTGCCTGCGCCTACAGAACGTGTTTATGACTTGCGCGATCGCACGACGATTAAGACACCTGATCGATTTCAGGTTTCTGATCGACGCTCTCCTCATTCCTTTCAGGACTCATCGGCCTCAGCGACCGGTGGAGGAGGAGGCGGACGGGGTCGGGTTGGCCAGCAAGGACGTGATCAGCCCCGCCCGAAAGAAGGTGCAGGAAAGCAGGACGGCTCTAAGCCGAAAAGACCGCAGTTTCAAAAGAAGAGAGTCGCCGCCTTAACAGCGAAATATGCCACAGATAGTGAGAACGTGGCTTCAGAATCTGACATGGGCTCTGACCTTGCTGGACAGCGCGGCGGAGATTACCATAGTGCGGGAGGCCCTGCATCCACTACTGAAGGTGACAGCGACTGATCATTATGTTGTGATCGAAACAGCTGATAATGAGAGTTGCTCCCCCTGACAGACTTTATGAAATAGTCCTGCTTATTGAAGGTGACATACAACGTACTATAAAAGGGGTATTTTGGGAAACTATTTCGTCTACGTATGAAATTTTGCTTTCCGCGAGGGGAGGAGGTGATCCTCCCCAGTTTCGCGCACATAGTCTCGAAGGAGCATGCGCTGAATTTTGCAGAAGAGTGGGCTAAGGCACTGGCGCCGGCTCTGTACCATACACATTGTGGTTGGGATAAATTTTCCCCAAACCACGAGATTCCTTTACGGTCTCAGGCGCAGCCTCAACCACAATATCCCATTCGATGTGAGGCTAAAGCTTCCGTCGCGGCGATCCTTGAACAATTGGAATATCAAGGTGTAATTGAAACATGTGTGTCACCTATGAACAACCCTCTTTTTACTGTGACCAAGCCAGACGGTTCATATCGTTTGGTATTGGATTACCGGCATTTAAACTCGCATTGCCATACCTGTGCAGTACAAAATACACACGGCTCTGCTTTGGTGGATAGTCTTGTGAGTAAGCGTTTTAAGACCACGCTTGACATTTCCAATGGTTTTTATGCCCGTCGTTTGGATGGTCTAAGTTCCCAATGGACCTCCTTTACTTGCGGCGGTGTGCAAAAACAGTTTCGACGTTTGCCTATGGGCTATAAGAACAGTCCTGGGATTTTTACTGCCCGCATAGTCTTTCTTCTAGAGAGAGTGGACCCGGATGCATGCTCGTATGTGGATGACATTTATCTCACAGACGACGAACTTTGGGAGCATCTGTGTCGCGTTGACCGCTTAATTTGTAGCTTTGCAGACATGGGTTACAAATTCAATTTTGCAAAATTGCACATTGCAGAATATACAGTGTTGTTTTTGGGCTACGAGCTCAATGATGAAGGTAGGGGTTTCGCTCCTCACTTCCTGGAGAAATGCGCACAACTGCGCGCTCCGTCAACTCTGAAAAAATTACAGTCTTTGCTGGGTTTTTTAAATTTCGGGAGACATACATTCCGAAATATGCCCAGCGTATCAAGCCTTTGTATGCTTTGAAACAACCATCTTTTCCAAATCATGCTGGCTGCCTGAGCACTCAGCTATTCTGCAATCTTTGCAGGCTGATCTGCTCGCTTCTAAGTTTTTACAGACTCGTGACAACCACACCAACCTGGTGATAAGAATCATCCCTGGGACGGTGGGTTTCACGTACCTTACTTTTAATGAAGGAGACACAGTACCTATTGCTTACAAGTCACACTTGTACACGTCGGCTGAAATGTGATTTTCCACTGTGGAGAAAGTTTTGACGGCTGTACAGATGGCGATTGTCAAGGAACGTGCTCGGTCACAGGGAAAGCGCATGTTGGTTGTTACCCCGTGTCCTGCCTTGGAGGCCGTTACGAAAGCCAGTGTACCGAATTCGAAAGCTTTGCACCCTCGGTGGATACAATGGGCTGCTTTCTTGACGTCCTCGGATGTCACGTTTATTTTTGACACCTCATTACGGTCGCAGGAGTATTTACAGTATGAATTTGTTCATCCAGCTCCTTTAGCTATGCGACCTTTGGAGGATTTCCATTGCATCATTTACACTGATGGTTCGGCGCAGGTTGCGCATGGCTCTAAACATGCCTACGCTTCCGCATGCGCCATTGTGGTCGGTGCCATGGTGAACGATGAGTTCAAGTCCAGAGTTGTGCATACGCAGACTCTAGGGGACTGCACTGCACAATTAGCAGAGCTTCGGGCTCTTTTGCTTGCATTGGAGTACGCGGATCCTAGTGTGACGACTCTTATTGTGAGTGATTCCTATTACTGTGTTTAGTCTTACAATGAAAACTTGTTCTTTTGGATGCAAAATGACTTTCGCGATACCAAAGGTAGCACAATAAAACATAAAATGATCTGGGTTTGAGTGGCTGAGCTTAAAGAGCGGTTGCCACTTGTGTTTGTAATTCATACTCTTGGCCACCAGCGTGTTGGAATTCACGCTGTGGGTAACTCGCTTGCTGATGAAGCGGCGAAATCAGCGGTATCTACATATTTAGTTGCAGCAGTTACACGGTCCAAAAGTAAGATAGATGATGACATCTTGGAGGCGGTGGCTGCCACTGAGAAGGGAGGTAAATGTCCTACCGGTTTCCCTTCGAAGTACACATACCACTTAAGTCCCGATAAGGTTCCTTATGTGAAACTTCCAGGAGTTGGGGATCGGTTGATTCCTAACTCTGACTGCAGGAATACATTGATTACAGCGGCACATGAAGGTGTGGCGTCTGCGCATGCGGGCGTCTCGGCCACTGTTTCACAGCTACAACAATGTTTCTGGTGGCGGGGACTTACAAACAGACGCCCGATTATGTCCTTTAATGTGACATTTGCCAGCAGATCAAGCCTTCGACTGCTGCGCGTCCACCAGAGACACAGTTGTAGATATCTAATAAACCGCTAGGTTGCGTTTATTTAGATCACTGCAGTCCTTTTTCTTCTGATACTGCGTATAAGTACATCTTAGTAGCAGTTGATTCATGCACACGCTTTGTGTGGGTCTGGCCCCATCGCAGCGCTGATTCACGGACTGTCATAAGAGATTTGCGTGTCTTTGTAGGGATTTTTGCCTGTGGTACCTTCCATTCGGATCAGGGTCCGGCTTTCGTCTCTAAGGCGTACAAGGATGCCATGATTTCGATGGGGCTCCAAGTCAAGTTTTCGTCTCCATACAGACCTGAGGGTAATAGTTTAGTGGAATGAATGAACCGTGACTTAAAGCAATCATTGACAGCTCGAGTTATAGGCACTGGCAGAAACTGGCTGGCCCATCTCAATGGCGTGCAGCGTGCTCTTAATAATCTCCCTAGAAGGTCTCTGGGTGGGCGGACCCCATGCGAAATGCTCTTTGGTATCAAGATGTATGTTCCGGACCTTGACGGTCTAGACTGCGTGGCCCAAGCCACTGCCTTTGACGTAGATGAACATTGCAATGTTTTACAGGATCTACAAAAGACGAGAGACAGTCTTGCAAAGGAATATTTGCCCTCCATATCGGATGATGCGTTGCAGATCCGGGTAGTTGGCTGGTTACCCCAAGTTGGAGAACTGGTTCGAGAGAAGATCGATAACAAGAAAGAATTTGGTCCTTCCTTTCGTGCTCTGGTTCCTCTGCTTGGAGTGAAGGGCACAAGAACAGTCATTTTACCACCGCTTCCAGGTCGTAAGGAAAACAGGTTTATCTCAATTGACAATGTCAAGATACACCGAGTGGCCGATTCTTCTTAATATGACACCGGCGGTCTCCTGTCCCTCGATGGTGAGAAATTCTGTTTTGGCCACAGCTTCTAATCCTGAGCCAGAGGTGGCCCTAGAGATGCCTACCATTTCCAGTCCTTTATTGAGTACTTGGCCTGGAGCTAACATTGATGAACTTGATTACGCTTACCCAACTGACTTATCTATGCCTGATTTGCAAACACGTTCGGCCACAGAATCCAGATTTTCATTTGACACTGTTTCACATACTTCAAAAAAGCCCTCACGTTTTGCGATGTATACCACCCTATTTAAAAAACATTTTTTGATCCCCTTGGCCATATATTTGGCTGGTACTTTTTTCAATTTACATTTTTATGTCAATTGGTTTTGTGTTTTATTTTTTTCGAATTGTCAATGAACACTATGTCGAAGAGAGAACATGCATTCAACATCTTAATGGAAATTTGGCCCCCCTTTCCTCTTCGCATTCAGCACACAGACTGAAGAGAGACTTGGCTTTTGTCAACATCACTGCTTGGCCTGTCCTTGATGGAGTTGTGTGGGATGCTGTTAAATTTCAAATCCATGGCCCTACTGAGGTTGTAAATGTCCCTAATGTGCTCAGGGTAAACATGGGGGATGTAGTGAAACAAAACATAAGTTCTGATGATTGGGATGTTCAGGCGTAGAGGCTTTGTTTTCTGATTTGAAATATTATGCTGCCTTTGATGCTGAAGATTTGTACTTAGAATCTGCTAATTATGGTGAATTATTTTGCTTCCAACATTTTGGCAACCATTTTCTGCATAAAACAAGTTCCAGAAGGAGTGCTGTAAATTATACACAGTGGGAGCATTGCCCGGCTCCTTTACAAGGCAGTTCGAGTACTTTTTTGAAAAAGTACACTTATTTTACCGACTTTAATCAGTCCAATCCCGAGTCTTTTTATTATAAATTGACACAGAAGTCCATGTCCAAGGTTAGACTTACCGATACTAAATTATTATATTCGAAGTCCTTTCTAGACAAGTTGGCTGTAGAAGGCTACGAATTATGGAAGGAAAGAATTGCCCTTAAAGCCTAGAAGAGCGTTGTGATTTACACGAGAATATTATGTTATTGCTTTGTTAACATTGCTTAGCATAGCAGTGTCTGTACAGTGAGTGCTGAAGCCTTGAAGGATAAGTAAACACAGTGTTATTGTAAGGTCTGATCTTCGCACTTCCCTAGACATAACATAAATGCAGCTGCTGCCAAATCTAGCTTTAGGCGCGTTTTATATTGCTTTGCTAAGAACACACAAACACACTTGATGGTGCTTCGCATGCAGAGAGCTGGTGGAGGACGATGTGATCCTCTGCCACTGAAAGATTGAGGTATGGGGTTGCCCTGCTAAAGCCCAAAGAGACCTTCTTAGATATAATATAACATGCTAGTTAGGGAGGGTGAGAATTAGGTGTTGTTAACTCCTATTCATTTCAACATGTTAGCATGTTGTCACCGTTTGCATTTTATGGACTAGTAACTATGCTGATAACTTTGCTTTTTATAAGATGTTTGCTTGTATTATCTAAGATACTGCGTTTGACAACCCGGCATTAGTAAATAAATATTTCAAATATGCACGAGTCCTCATTTACTCCACGTTCTGGTTTGAAATGATTATATAACGAAAGAGTGTCTATGTGTTACACGTGACCTGAGGTATTCTAAGATCATGTTCTGGTTTGTCTAAACATTGGGAGTTTGTTATGACCAATGAGACACTGTAGCTAGCTTGGTAAGGGGATTTTGGGTACTAAGGTGAGTTTTGGGCCATCCTAATTCACTGAGGTTCCAAATCTCTATGCACAGTTCTGTAGGAGAATGGAATCCCTGCTACAATGCAGATAGGTCTATTCCACCTAGTGCGGACTCACCCTGCCTCCTGCAGCCACCCCAGCCCCTGTCACTCACAAACCAGACATGGAATACACAACCTAGCAGAGGCAAGCTGGATGGTTAGGCAAGAAAATACCTACTTTCTAAAAGTGGAATTTTCAAAACCGAATGTTAAAACCAACTTCACTAAAAGTGGTATTTTATCATTCTGAATTCAGGCATGCTAAACTCGAATTTCTACCTAGTTCCCTGAGTCAGTTAGGATTATAAGATGTCATAATCAAACTGCCCATTCTGGCCTAAGGGTACAGATAGCCTTGCAATAGGGAAAAACGAAATTGGCTGTAATTCTATATCAGGACATGCCACACACCAGGGCATGTCCTACCTTTTACATACAATGCACCCTGCCCATGGGGGTACCTTGGGCCTACCTGAGGGGTGACTAACATGCAGAAAAGGGAAGTTTTAGGGACTGGCAAGTGTGTGCACTTGCCAAGTCGACATGGCAGCCCTAGGCTGCACACAGGCTCTGCAACGGCAGGCCTGAGTCACATTTTACAAGCTGCTTCTGTGGGTGGCACAACCAGTGCTGCAAGCCAACCAGCAGCATTTGATTTACAGGCCCTGGGCACACATGGTGCACTGTACTAGGGTCTGACAAGTAAATCAAATAGGCCAATCATGGAGTCACCCATCCAATACAACACTTTAAAACAGGGAGCACTTGCAGTTTGGCTCTGAATAGCAGTGACAAAGTGCCCAAAGCATTTAGACCTGCAAAACACATAGCAGAAAGACAGGAGGCAACAGCAAAAAAATGGAAGAGAGACCCACGCCAATGGTGCCAGGTCTAACAATGATGCAATAGTGTATTACGTGCATGCACATGCACAATCCTGACAAGTGACAGGTCAAATATAAGAGCGGAAATCACCAAAGTGCACTCAAAACAAGCTCAGGAACAAGAATGCTCATAAGTGCATGTGACAGACACACAAGTAATGCACACTACACTTGCAACACACATCTGAATGTATCACAATACACAAACAACTCACACACAATGACGTACAAATAGAACATCACACACAGAGCACCTGTCAGCTGTAAGAGACAACACAGGCCAAACACTGCACACATTTACATCAAACACACTGACACATGCACATGCCAATCCATCAAATTACAAACACAGCTGTACATCAGGGGATGCACAACAGGCAATTACAAGGCAACATGCACTTACAGCACTGCATTCACAACAAGCAGTGCGTGAACACCAACCAAACCAGTTGCACACATATCTGAGTGCCACAACATGAACCCCCACAACACAAATCCCCACAGCACAAAGACAACATCACACTCAGGAAGGGTAGGAGTACCTCCGCAAACACACATACAGCTCACACATCACTCACAGACGCACAACTCATGGACACCAGGTGCAAACAACATGATCAGAGGACTGTGCATGTGCAGCACAAACAGATGCACTGCATATGAGCAACCCTGACTGCAAACCAGTACAAGAAAATAACACATAACCAATTGGGAAACTGTCCTGAGTGGCACATTGCTCCTGTACACAGATCAGCACCACAAAGCATAGTGTAACAAATGAAGTGGTGGGGAGGCACACACACTGGCAACCCAAGGGGATAGCTGACATGAGATTGAAGTGGTGTGTACGTCAGTAGGGGACATGTCAGGAGTGCACCATACACAAATAGATGGAGTGTTCACTCACAATGTGTAGGCATCAGAAGCACAGATAGGGGATATTATAACTTCACATCCCACATGCTGTACTGGATCCAAAAAAAGCCTCAAGTGACAGCAATGCATGAGGAAACACACCCACAATGTCAGTGTGGTTGAGCAGGTCTGCACAGTGAGCACAAACAGTATCAAGACACATTGCTGATCAACAAAACACAACACTGACTTGCCAGTCACTGTTAGAAATGGGGGTCTCTAGTTGGGCATGCACCTTTGTCCAAGTAGGGACTCTTCTTCCTAGTCAGGATAAGGGAGTTACACTCCTAAAATAACCCCTGCTCACCCCCTCGGTAGCTTGGCACGAGCAGTCATGCTTATCTTAGAGGCAGTGTGTAAAGCATTTGCACCCAACCAACAGTTATACAGTGTAAGCACTACAAAAGGACACCACACCAGTTTAGAAAAATAGCCAATATTTTTATATACAAGACCAAAAACAATAAGAATCCAAACACTACTTAAAAATCTACAACTATCAAAATACGCTTTAAAAACAGTTCCTTGATGTTGATAGCTCCGTCCGGGGATATCACGGCGTCGTGAGCAAACAAATCCAAACAGTTCAGGCTGGTCACGGTGTCGCAGACCAACTACGGTGTCGGGAAGACCCGCAAACAGTACCTGTTAGAGATGCAGGGCGCCGGGGGCCTTGAAGTCACTCTTGTTGCAGGTCGAGCTCCTTTCTGTTGGGTTCAGGAGCGCTGGCGTCGGGTGCTGCGGTGCGAAGTGCAGCGGTGTGGCGTGCGGTGCCCTCAGGTCACGGTGCAAGCAGCGGCATCAGATGGCATAGTCAGTGAGACCAGGGTCGCAGTGCCCACAGGTCGTGGTGCGAGCAACGGCTCAGGGGTGGCGTCAGCAGGCGTCGTCCGTGAGACCAGGGTCGTGGAGCGGCATTGCGGCGGTGCTCTCTGGGGTGCCCAGGCTTTGGCGTGAAGCAAGGCGGTGCGGAGTTCGGTGCCCACAGGTCGCGGTGTGAGCAGCGGCTCGGTGGCGGCATCAGTAGGCGTCGCCGATGAGACTGTAGTGTAGTTCCTATATTCCCAATAGGCTCTGCGCATTGGAATAATATGAACGGCAGTTTAGACGTTGTGGTAAATAAATTATTTGCACTATCATAATTTCTATAGTTAACAAAAGGTCAAGCATAAATGAGGAGCAGAGTCCGTGGTGTCAGAGTCAATGGGCTTTATTTCATTAACTCGAGTTAAGGGAGAGCTCCTTCACCAAGCGGGTTCAGGAGTGGTCTGAACTTTATTCACAGAGTACAATATTTATACATTCTTTGTATACATAGGGAGGAGCCCTCCAAGTAGAGTAAAAAAGTTATGAGCATGTAGGCGTTCACTTTAATGAGTCATAGGTGGGTGGGTGCATGCAAGAGGTTGGACTGTGTGGTCAGCTAAAACTTGCGCTGCCTGTTTGCGCAACTTATCTGAACTTTCCAGGAGGGCTGCATTCTTCCTATCTGTTAGGGAGGGCCTTGGGTGTCAGGGTGACCAGTATGTCTGGTTTTATCTCTAGCCTGGGGCATGATCCAGATGGCTCCTATCTGTCGGAGAATGGTTGCTTCATACCAGTGGACTAGCGGGGCGGGTCGGTTAGGCCCTTCCTGTTCGTCCTTTGTGTAGCTGCCTTGGAGGTTTCCCTTGCCGTGAGCTCTGCTTATCTCTAAGTGGTGGCAGGAAAGCTGGGCCCTATCTCTGCAGATGCATTCTGTGGGCCTCCTGCTCGAGGCCCAAATGTAGTTTGTTAGGTTAGCAGATAGCTCTTTTGCACACTGCTATCTTGTCACCCAGGGCTGGGCCTCTTCTTAGAATCGGCTCAACCACAAATATGAGAGGTCAGAGGAATGCAACTGCAGCCCCCAGGGTATCTGAAGGAGTGAAACTTACAGCAGAGGCTGGGCACTAAAATGGAGGAAAGGGTTTACACAAAATGGCGAGGGTACATGCAGGGGACACGAAGGCCTTAGCGCCGTTAGATATTTCGTTTTCCTCAACGTAGGACTGAGGTCGACTAGGTCTCTACTGAATATGCTAGACTTAATTAGGTATGTCAGCTAGCTCAGAGGTCACTAGAAACTTTCTCAAATGAACAGGGAGGAGTTAACTTCCCTGATTAGAAAAGAAGGGATTAGTTACTGACAACCGCATAAACATGACAACTTTGCTCACTCCTGATTAAGGAGTATATCTCCAGAGTCGTGTGAAAACAATAGATAGCTATTTCACTCAGTCAATCGTGCATGCTTAGTTTCACCAGAGTGCAGAGAAATAGAGAGACTGGCGTTTTCAATAAAAGGTGTTATTTATTGAGCAGTCTTCTTTCTCATGCAAGAGAAATGAATTGCCACAATTGCAATACTTATCATGAAGTAGAGTGCGTACAATAAAAGGAGTATTATGAAATAATACTGTAAAAGCATTGATATGGTTTCTGAGCCATATGATACTTAAAACAGATAAAATATATACAATACATACAAAGATAAAAGTAAGTGAGCTGCAGTTTAAGTTAAGTTTGTTTTGCCAAGAATCTGAATCAAGAATTCTCCAAGGATCTAATCAGCTCCGTACCTTGGTTTTAGAATGAAGGAGGTTTTGTATCTCTTTCTCAGGACTCGATCTCCCAGCAACCCGCAAGGGTGACTGGAAATACTGGAGCTGGATTTTATCTGCAGGAGAAAAGACAGCGTCTCTCTCAGTGCGTCAAATGGGAGGGTCGGCTTCCTTCGGCACTCGCATCAGCTGGGCTTTGGGTAAGTAGATAGCCGCTCTGCTCCAAACCACCGTGTGTTGCTTAAAGCAAATGCTGGTATATTTATACCTGGAAGGTGCTGTGTTTGACGTAAGGTTGGACATAAGACGTCACTAAGAACTGTCACTAAGAACTGGCAGTTCTTTCAGGACTCTCAGGAGTTCTAGGACAAATCAAAACAAAAGCAGGGGGAATTCCCGGGCTGCTGGAGGTTTGGTTTGTTTAAAGAACGCGTTGTACTTTCTAGGAGTCTAGGGAAGTAGCCTTGCCGTATTTGGACTGCCTTGGCTATGACTAAATATGGATATGATTTGTATGCCTTTATAAGGATCTGATTTGTTATAACCACATAAGGGCATAAATCTGGAATATTTAATTAGGGTCCTAGATACGTTCACAACACCCACTCCACGTATAATGTCCATCATTACTAAATACTAAGCAATATATAAACATATAAGTATGCTTGTGTATTCCAGACCACCCCAAAATACATTAAATGCATTTGAAATGGTATAGATACACAAAAATGAGTATTATACTGTACTCTTTCAGGCAGTTGTATCATTCAGATAAAATGTTGTTCATTTAGAATGTTGACTGAATGAATCACGAAAATTACATTTATGAAATGGCTCTTAATACAGAAGAAAAAGTTGAGACCATTTCTTCACATATTTATACAAGATTGTACATGTGCTAGAGGCTGATTCAAAATATTGTCTCTAGAGTCTCTAAAAATAGAAGTTCTGTTCTCTAAGAATAGTTCTACTTTAAGCAGAGTACCTTGTGCCAAAAGAAGGTAAATATTTTGGAAGTTTGGGAAAAATGATTTCGCTTTCATGGGAAAAAATAGTTCCAAATGATTTCAGTAGTGTTGTTTATAAAAACTGAAGGCCGAATTCAGAGTTCAAGGAATGCTCTGTCTCGCTATTTCAAATATTATTCTCGTTGTTAGGGGAGAACATTACTTCAGATAGGCCGGCAAAAAATGCGTCTACAACAGTAGGTGAAAGTTGGGCCAACTCAGAAAAAGTTGAAATAGTGCATATATGCGATGCATTGCCATCATCGGTGTTTAGATCAGCAATGGTCACGGAAGGTTGTACCTGTGTGGTGCCGCTTTCATCTCGTACTTCACCGCCACCTAATCGTAATGGTGAAGTCTTAACGAATGCCGTCATCAGAATAAGTAGCTGCTGGGGACAACACGTTGCATGAGTCGTTACCGGACCGAGCAAAGCATCGATGTCCATTGGTACTGCTGATGGTAGTGTAAGACAGAGGTCCAACACGCATTCTTCTCCGCATAGCAGACATCGAAGCACAGGTAAGATGCAATTTTTCCAGATTGGTCTGAATGAAAGAAACCAGGTAGTATTCAGATCTCTTAGCCGGGCCAATCCAAGGTCTTTAGTGATACGTTCTCGGTATCGTATTGCTAGGATCGTTTCTTCCATCGTAGCCTGAGTTTTGTCTGTGACTTGGCTTGCCATATCGGAGCAGAAGGAACAAAAATAAAATTCCTGCTACGAGTCCCAAAATAAGAGGCAGGCCACCGAAAAAGGAATGCACAAAATTTGGGAAGATGCCCAGAACTGTTTTAAAGGGTGCTAACAGCCCTGAAAAAATTGTCTTAAATACATGTGCGATGCCACTGGTATCTGACATGTTTAAGATTTGGCTTAACATTTCTACGAAATGCACAGGGCAATTTGTCGATAATAGGGTATGTATCTCTGCCGCTGTCCTTGCAACTTGCAGGTCATACATCTCTTTGGACGAGGTTAAAAGCACAGTTGTTTGTAAAAAAATATACTTCATTCTGCTTAAAGTATCAATTCGAATAGAAGAGATATTCATAGAAGGCCATATTGCTGCCTCCATGTCTGGATTGCTGTTTGGATACAATACTTGCATACAACAAATGACCCTGGAAGTAACGCTCACGAGATAGGCTTTTCCTGGCATCATGCCACAACAGCTGTGGTCACTTATTATAACGTAGCTACCGTTGGAAAGTTGTCTGAAAAAGGGCTCTATCTGTGTAGCAGGGGTGCTGTGCAGATGACATGAAAGGTTGTTTGATGAACCTTCGCAGGCTCCATGCAAGTTAATACCTTGACACAGAAGTGTACCGCTTAGTGATTTTTTACAGTTGTTACCACTAAGAAATACTTCTCTTTTCCCCTCACTATAACATCTATGTGTATGAGGCAATTTCCAGGTCGACTTGATGAATCCTTTACCCAACCTTTCATACAGGCCTGCTGGTATATACTTTTGGCAGTATTGAAACTGAAAAGTTGTTATCGGGATTGTAATGGTGCCATGTATTATCCATTCAATGACAGGTCTTTCTGACATTGTCAATGGTAATCTCTCTAGTTTTTCAATGCTCAGCACCGTATAGTCTGCTCCTTTTTGTGCCAACGAGATTTGTCTATCAGTAAGGTTAAAGATAGAAAATAATGACGTGGTGTTTATTAGACGCCATGGCATGTAGCCTGAACGGAGGTTTTGTAACGTCCAGCCTAGCTGTACAATAGAACGTAATTGGGATTGACCATGTTGTAACATTAGCATATCCTGTCCTATTATATCAATAGCAGATGATACAATGCTGTCCAGTGAATAAATTCTGGAGGACAGAGTCGTTAACCCATTGTCCACTACAGAAAGTGATTTTTCCAAATTAATACAATCAATTTCTTGTATTTTTTCTGCCGTTTCAATTTTGTGTTACTTTCCAAGCTTCATTGCAAGCTTTGTATATACCGGCGTATTTGAAAAGTTTTTGACGCTGTTTGCGAGTTCCCATTATGAAATCTCACAAGTCAGCACCATCTTTAAGTAAAGTTAAGTGTTGCTTAATTTCGGGGAGTGTGGATCTCTGTAGCCAGTCGAGGCCTAGTTTTCCTACACTGTATGTTGAAACTATCCCTGGATGTTGTCTCTGGGAATATCTCGGGTCTGGCCTGTTCTGTTTGAACCCCTGTATTGTGTTCAGGAATCTATCTTGACAGTTATTTGTGTCTGTTTGCCAGATCAACCATTTGTTCCAATCAGGAATTGTTCTGTTTTGTTTTAAAATATAGGACACGTCTAACCCCTCATCTGAAGTGGTGTTTCTATCAGGCATAGGCTTTGGTATAGACGGGTTGATTAAATCTTTTATCTTGGCTAGGCCAAGACAGGTCGTTTGTTGAATGGTGTCATTCAGGAACATTATTTGTTCTGGGATCATGCAGGCTCTATATAATGATTCTAAACCTTGTACCTGCCACTCTTTTGTACCCCAGATGGTTTTTGTCTCAATGTTGTTTTTCCAAAATTCAAAACCAAAGGTAGAAATGTTTTCATAAAATGTTTCAGAATGAATCAATTTAGTATTTGTCAACATGTTTTTCACTCCTGTCTTATTTAACATTTTTAAATAAAGCGTTTCTGGATTAGTGGTATTAAACCCTGAGAAGTATGGAAATTTCTCATAAAATATTTTTGAACTGCCTTTTGGCGGAGTTGGACAATGTTCCCACTGATTATAACTGAAAACATTTCTAGGATTAGCAGATTTATGCAGATAATGATGCCCAAAGTGATTAAAGCAATACATTTCCTCATAATTCGATGAACCCTGTAAATAATCATGTTCTGTAAATTTTGCTGACATTTCTAAATCTGACATCATATTATTAATGTTTTCAAAGTCCCAATCCTCAGAGAAAGTACTAGGTGATACAAAGTCACTTAAGGAGATCTTGAATTGGTGTGGATATTTCAAGAGCTCAACCGGGCCATAGATTTCATAGTCAGTTTTGTCCCATGCTATACCACCAGGTATAGGGATGGCTTTGATGTTCACTGATGATAGTTCTCTTTTTTCGATGTGAGAGGATCTGTGTGGTTTCAGGACCAAGTTGATGTTTTGACTTGCTGTGTCCATTGTACTATATTTTCCATCAATAAATCTACCCAAACTTAAAACCAAGATGAGCCACAGAAGAAGGAAAAGCACACCTAACACAATCCATAATTTAATCCATGGTGAAATTAGATATGTTTCTCTCAGTTGATGAAAAAGCTCTGTGATTTTATCTTTGAAAGTTTTTGTTGCTGGCTTGTCTCCATGTTCATTTGGATCATCGGAAAAGTCATCAAAGTTGATAAAGTAGCCAGATGCAGCTCTGTCAATTGGTGGAATTGCTTCTGGATTTCCATTGATCTTTGGATTTTCTTTTGTTACGTTTGTATAGTCCGAGGCTACATCGTTGTAGACAGGTGTTTCTTGACGAACTGTTGCAATTTGGGTTTCAAGAGGCACAAGTTCCATGGCTTTGTTGCATAGTCCTTTTTTATTCACTGAAGGTTTATCAAATGGGATTAGTCTCTCAGTTTGAACCTCTTGGATTGTAGCAAGATTTGGTCATCTGCTATTGCTTGGGAGTTCACTGGGCCTACTACTTATTATTGGCCACATGGTTGTGGTTTTACCAGGTCGATTGATACAACTCGGTTCTCCTTTTTACCAGCAAGGGGCGGTAGTACTAAGTCAAGTCAAGTCAAGTCAAGTCAGGTGATTTATATAGCGCGCTACATACCCAGAGGGTCTCAAGGCGCTTGAATAAGGGTGTGGAATTACTTGTCGAATATCCAGGTTTTAAGTTGCTTTCTGAATGCTAGGTGGTTCTGAGTGAGGCGAAGGTGAGTGGGAAGTGAGTTCCAGGTTTTAGCCACCAGGTAGGAGAAGGATCTACCTCCCATGGTGGTTTTGTTGATGCGAGGTACAGTAGCAAGGGCTTAGTTGGAGGAACGTAGCTGGCGGGAGGGGGTGTAGAAGGAAAGTCGTGTGTTGAGGCATTCGGGTCCAAGTTCGTAAAGTGCTTTGTGTGCGTGGGTTAGGAGGCGGAAAGTAATCCTCTTATTAACGGGGAGCCAGTGGAGGTTTTTCAGGTGACCAGAGATGTGTTCTTTACGCGGGATGTCTAGTATGAGTCTGGCTGAAGCGTTCTGGATGCGTTGTAGTTTTTTCTGGAGTTTTGCAGTGGTACGGGCGTATAGGGTGTTTCCGTAGTCCAGGCGGCTCGTGACCAGTGCGTGGGTGACCGTTTTTCTAGTTTCGGTGGGGATCCAGCGAAATGTTTTTTTGAGCATGCGAAGAATATTGAAGCAAGATGATGAGACGGCGTTGACTTGTCTGTTCATAGAGAGTGAGGAGTCCAGGATGATGCCTAGGTTCCGTGCGTGGTCCGTCGGGATGGGTGCTTTTCCAAGGGCCTCTGGCCACCAAGAGTCATCCCAGGCGGAGGGGGAGGTACCTAGTATAAGTACTTCTGTTTTGTCTGAGTTCAGTTTTAGACGGCTGTGTTTCATCCACTCGGCTACTTCTTTCATTCCTTCATGTAGGTTGGTTTTGGCAGTGTTAGGGTCTTTGGTGAGTGATGGGATCAGTTGAGTGTCATCAGCGTAGGAGATGATGTTGAGGTTGTGCTGGCGTGCGATGGCCGCGAGGGGGCTCATGTATACGTTGAAGAGGGTGGGGCTGAGTGAAGATCCTTGTGGCACGCCGCAGATGACTTCAGTGGCCTCTGACTTGAATGGTGGAAGGCGGACTCTCTGAGTTCTTCCGGCAAGGAACGAGGTGATCCATTCCAGTGCTTTTCCTTGGATTCCGATGTTTCTGAGGCGTTGTATTAAGGTGCTATGACAAACTGTGTCAAAGCCTGCCGAGAGGTCGAGGAGGATGAGGGCGACTGTGTCTCCATTGTCCAGTAGAGTTCGAATGTCGTCTGTTGCTGCAATGAGGGCGGTTTCAGTGCTGTGTTTGGCTCGGAAACCGGACTGTGAGGAGTCGAGGGATTTGTTGGTTTCGAGGAAGGCGGCGAGCTGGTTGTTGACAGCTTTCTCGATGACTTTGGCCGGGAATGGAAGGAGCGAGATGGGGCGGTAGTTTTTGAGTTCGGTGGGGTCAGCTGTGGGTTTTTTCAGAAGGGCGCTGAGTTCTGCGTGTTTCCAGCTTTCCGGGAAGGTGGCGGAGTTGAGGGAGCAGTTGATGACGTCTCGGAGGTGTGGTGCTATGATGGAGTTTGCTTTGTTGAAGATGTGGTGAGGGCATGGGTCTGTGGGGGATCCTGAGTGGATAGAGTTCATCAGGCGGATGGTGTCCTCAGTGGAGATTGGGTTCCATTCATTAAGGATGTTCAAGGGGGGTGAAGGTACGGCAGAAGGTTGGGTGGGTTGGTCTTCGGGTCGGTTGTCGAAGCTGTTGTGGATGTCTGCGATTTTGTTGTGGAAGAATGAAGCTAGGGAGTTGCAGAGGGCTTGAGAGGGGGTGATGTCGTTGGAGTTGGCTGAGGGGTTGGTAAATTCTTTGACGATGTTGAATAGTTCCTTGCTGTTGTGGGCGTTGTTGTCTAGTCGGTCTTTGAAAGCGGCTTTCTTGGCAGTCCGGATCAGTTGGTGGTGTATACGGGTGGCGTTTTTGAAGGCGTCTTTGGTGCTGGTGTTTGGGTCTTTTTTCCAGGCCTTCTCAAGGGAGCGACAGAGTTTCTTAGATTTCTTAAGATCATCGTTGAACCAGGAGGCGTTTTTGCTGCCTAGTTTGATTTGACGTTTTTTCAACGGTGCTAGGATGTCGACGGTGTTGGATAGCCATTGGGTGAGGTTAATGGCTGCTTGGTCGGGGTTTGAGGAGTTGGCAGGGGGGTTTTGAAGAAACGATGAGGAGATCTGGTCGATGGTGATTTTGTTCCAGTTTCTTCGCAGAGTGGGTTGAGGCTGGTTGTGGTCTTATTGTAGATAAAGTGAACGCAGCTGTGGTCCGTCCAAAGGAGAGCTGTGGTGTGACTGAAGGAGACATGTTTGCTGGAGGTGAAGATAGGGTCGAGTGTGTGACCTGCAGTGTGGGTGGGGGTAGTGACAAGTTGTTTGAATCCGATGTTGGCAAGGTTGTCCAGAAGGGTGGTGGCGTTGCGGTCATTGTTCTTTTCCAGGTGAAAGTTGAGGTCTCCCAAAAGAACGTATTCCTCGGAGGGGAGGGCGTGTGGGGTGATAAAGTCAGTGATGTCTTCACTGAATTGTGTACGGGGTCCTGGAGGCCGGTAGAGGAGGGTGCCTCTGAGTGTGGTCTTGGGGTCGGTGTGGATCTGGAAGTGAAGGTGTTCGGCGCTAGCGAGATTGACGTCTGAGCTGGTTGAGATGCGGATGGAATTCTTATGGACGATAGCGATGCCTCCTCCTGTTTGGTCGGTGCGGTCCTTACGGATGATCTTGTATCCTTCCGGGATTGCAATGGTGATGTCGGGGGCTGAGGAGGCATTCATCCATGTTTCTGTTAGGAAGGCGACGTACGGAGAGATGGTGTCTAGTAGATTCCAGAGGTCGATGGCGTGCCTGTGGACCGAGCGGGTGTTGAGCAGGATGCATTTTAGGTGGTTGGTGTCAGATAACTGTTTTGTGTTCAAGGATGAGGAGTTGTTCTTGGTGCCGTCGAACTTGCAGGAGTTGCAAGAGAAGGGTCCATGGATGTGTCCCGGAGCGGCTTGGACGCAGTTGGGGAGACGGGCGGGGGTTTAGGGCTAAGAGGGTGGTGGTGTCGTATGTAATGCGGGTGGGGTGGGTGGTACGAGGGCCAGGGGGTCTGGCGCTGGGCACGGTCCAGGCGCGGACGGGCGTAGACGGGCTTACCTTTGGCGCACCTTCGGCGCGCATGGGGCGCGACCGCTGCACGTGAACGCTGCGCGCAAGTGCATCTGTCATAAGTGGATGGTGGAAGGGGAGGGGCGAGGGGGGGTCAGCTGGGAGGCGGGAGCGGGGTGGAGCTAAGGGCAGGGAGGCACAAATTATAACAAACCAACAAAATGGCGTCAATCGGGTAATTGACCAGGACTGGGGTCCGATCTGCAGTGTCTCTAGTACAAATGGCAGTGGAGTTGGCAATCGGGCAGCGGAAGACTGCAGGCAGCACAACAGCGCGAGTCACACAATTTCTGTCTAGCGCTGCTTTCGAAGGTGCCTCCGCTATTATGTAAATATTAACGGGCGGGCGGGGCAATCACACACTATCTCGATACGCCGAAAGTTATGCAAATAATCAGTTTCTCTGATCTTGTCCCGCTGACAGCTAAGACAGGTACTGCTTTTCTGTAAGAAGGACCAAATTCCTTCTTCACCGCGATCTTTTCTCTGACCAGATCCCCAATCCTTGGAATCCAGACAGGTCTTGCTGGGACAGGTGGTTTTTCTTCAGTGGTCGTTGGCTTTAGCTTTTCGTTACTTAGACTTTTTCTTGTTTCATTTAAGTCCTGTAAAACAGCCAAACGATCTTTGATATCAAAGGTTTTTTGTTTCACCACTGAAGTCTGACAATCCAGATCCTGGATGATCATTCTAGTACCAAACAAAAGTTTGTACGGACTGATACCTCCTAGAGAATTTCTTGGCATGTTATTAAGACTACGTTGGACACTTATTAGATGTTTGACCCACCCGTCATCCGAACCGAATACCCTCGCTGTTATAGATTGCTTTATGTCACGGTTTTTTCTCTGCACTACCGCATTTCCCTTGAGATGGAATGGACTAGAGTACCGCAATGCAATGCCCATGATGGCCATGGCCTCCTTGTAAGCCCGAGAGCTAAACGCAGGACCCTGGTCAGAATGTAGCATGCCAATTGCGTATGTGCCGATTAAGACTTGCATACCTTTTATAACAGTTCTGGCGTCAGCCGAGCGCTGGGGCCTCATCCAAATGAATCTCGTCTTAATAATTATGGGATCGCATTCTTCCGTCTGGATGTCTGCGTATAGATATCCTGATGCTGTCTAATACAGGTGTCTGGGCAGGTGTCTGGTCCGGTTCACAACTGCGATCTCTGTTGCAGTCCTGACAATTCATTGCAAGGTTATAAATGTGCACGCTCATCCCCGGCCACCAGTATTTTGATTGTAATTCTATTAGAGATTTTAGGATCTCTTGGTGCCTCAGACCCAATCCCATGTGTGCTTCTTCAATCAAGAAGACTCTGCGGTTCGTGTTTGGAATTACTCTATCCCCCACGCCAGGGATCTGAGCAAACGGAACGGAGTTCGCATCAATTATGTATGTATTTCCGAGTGGATAGTTTAGAGGTAACGCTGCATAATTGCCTTCCATTGAGGCTTTTACTGCTAGTAGCGTTTCACCGTCTATTTGTTTTTTAGAATGATTTTTTATGGCTACGGAAGCCGGTTGACCAGCTGCCGCTGTGGCTCTGTCAGCCAATGAATTCCCTGCAACGTGAACGCCATCACGTTGAAGACTCTGCGTATGTATCAGGGGAGTCATTCGTAGTTCATTCTTTACAAGAACTACTTGTTCCCATAGCTTTTTATGTTTTATTGTGGCACCTGTCTCATCTTTGTAACCGTTTTTTATCCAGGTCTGCATGGAATTATTGTAAGACCGGACGCAGTAATGCGAATCGCACACTATTAGTGTCGGGAATTCCCGATCGGCATTTTCAAGTGCCATCTTTAAAGATCGTATTACAGCTCACTGAGCTGTACAGTTTCTAAGTGATTCAGTTTTAGTGACCATCGGTCTGAATTTACCTAAGCGCCAGCGACCTTTAACAATCGCGCACGCAGCATTGTAAATTTGTTTTTCCACAACGTAGTGTTGTGCAAATCTGTCTGTGTAGATTACACAGGTGTACTGTTCGAGAGGCAGAATTTCGATTGACAGAGGGCATTCATGTTCGTATTCCAGATCTTCTAGTTTTTTCAGTTTCGTATCAAAAGCGTGTTTCACGTCTTCTGTAGCAAGATAATTTTCCCATTGTATCCATTTTGGATCTAGAGCTATAGCATTTGGAATGCCTGGTCTTGTTACTGCCTCAAGGGCTGATACTGCTGTTAAAACAGATATTCTCTTCCCTTGGGCTTGGACTCTTTCTTTTGCTACAGCAGTTTGAACCGCAGTTACAATTTTTTCAGTAGAACTGAATTTCATTTCAGCTTGTGTGTACAAGTGTGATTTGTAAGCTATTGGTACCGTTTCTCCCTCATTAGAGGTCAGGTATGTGAATCCGCATCTTCCTGGGATGACTCGGATTACAAGGTTGCGTTCGTTTGCGCGTGTTTGCAGTTTTGTTTTAGTTAACATGTCTGTCTGTAATGATCGTAAAATTTCTGTGTGTTTCTGAGTCCAATTAATTGGTTTAAAATAAGGTTTTATTAGTTCGTAGAGAGTTTTCACCCTTTCTGCATAATTTAGAATGTATGTTCTTCCGAAATTCAGGAAACCTAGAATTGATTGTAAGTTTTTCAGCGTTTTTGGAGCTTGCAGTACTGCACACTTCTCTAAGTCTCTAAGAAGGTGTCTGCTAGGCTTTTGCCTTCACTTGATAATTCATATCCTAAAAATAGGACAGTTAGATGGGCAATTCATGATTTTTTAAAGTTGAATTTGTACCCTTCAGATGCGAACCCAAGTATGATGGTGTTCACTGTTTTCAAGTGAGTCTCCAGGTCATCGTCTGTAAGATAGATGTCATCGACATAAGATAATGCCTCATCATCATTTATTTGTAGTAACTCTGTTACCCTGGCTGAAAATAATCCTGGGCTATTCTTGAATCCCTGTGGGAGACGACAAAATTGTTTTTGGGTCCCCATGCTGGAAAAAGCGGTCAAATATCTGCTTTCAGGTGCTATGTTTTGACAGAAGAAACCATTTGAAATATCTAATGTTGTTTTATATTTTTTTGCGCACAATGTTATTCATTAGTTCTGCACTGTTTGAGTTTTGTACTGCAAATGTTTTACAGCAGGAGTTTAGGTGTCTGTAGTCCAAAACTAGACGATATGAATCGTCTGGCTTGGAGACAGGAAACAAAGGATTGTTCATTTGTGAGGACAAAAGAGCAGAATCTCCAGAGGAATACTCTCCTTTCGAGGAACTTGAAATTCCACTAACATACCAAGAGCTCCTGCTCTAGTTTAATGGCGCCCTAAAACATCAAAATCACATTACCAGGCTCGGTCCACTAGGTAGACCAGGAGCCACATGGCCGGTTCTAGCCAGCTACACACCCCATCCAGACATTGAAAAAATGTCAGACCGAGAACTTTTAGTTCAGTTAAAACAACTAATTAAAATACATAGACAATTGGTCCAATATGTCATGCGGACTTCAACAGTCCAACCTGCAATAAAAATTCCACAAAACACCCCTCAACAGGGGAACACTAATAAAATTACACCACAGAATATACAATCATGTCTAGGTAAAATACCCGCAAAACGGGAACAAATTCCATTCTGGTTAGCTCAAAAAATCACTCAAATAGAGGCAGTATTTCCTGATACTACCCCTCACGAAAAACACAGAATTCTGACTATCTGTCTCCCAATGGGGATCGCACCACATGTGGAGGACTGTGATACTTGGGGCACAGTCTTTGCTTCTATCTACACAAAAACACACAGTGTTCCATCTATGGTGGTTATACCAGATGTACTAAGACAGATTCAAAATGAAAACGGTCCAGAACCTGCTTTAACTCTAGGTATGAAATTACTGAAAGACTTTAAGCAGGTCTCGGCTATATTACCAGCCAACATAAAAGGAGAAGCAGCATCTGTGGTGATCCTTCAAAAATTGAAAGAGACAGATATAGCAGAACAACCTTTTGAACTTGCTAGAATAATTGAAAAATCCTATGAAGAATTAAGTAGAGATAGCTTGGGTGGTAAACCAGTAAAACCACAACTTATTGAAAATCCTGAAAAAACTTTCATTAAAAATAATCTCAACTCTCAAAAGAAGAAGTGGGAGGGTAATAAACAAACCTCTCCCAGAGAAAAACAGTTTCAGACCAGAGGAAGGTCTCCCCAACGAAGAGAAAGATCTCCGGAAGGGGGGGGCAAGTCTCCACAACGGGAGCCCTCTGAAAAAAGATACAACCTTAGAAATAGGGACAATTTGAAAAAGCCTGACAGATATCAAGATATTGATACACGTCCCTCTCGATCTTTTCAGACTTCCTCAAAGAAATCGGATAGAAGAGGACGGTCAAAACATAAAGAAGAGCACGTCAAGTCCAAAGACAAGAAACCTGCTCATCAAAGTAAAAAATTACAATTTCCCAGAAAGAAGGTAGCCAGTATTAAAATAAAACATGCCGAGAATTCTGAGGACACAACTGAAAAACGGAGAGTGGGCCCAGACAATGCTAGACAGCGCAGCAGAAGTGACCATAGCTCGCAAGATCCTGATGAATCTTCTGGAGACAGTGGACACAAATGAATACATTCAAGTGGAAACTGCAGACACTCGAGTTAGCGTGCCCCATAAACTATATGAAATAACATTACGTATAGAGGGAGATAAAACTAGGAAAATAAAAGGTCTCTTTTGGGAGAATCTATCTAAAGGCTATGATATCCTTCTAGCAGAGAAAGACTGGCCACCAGAGTTTGTCAGGGAGTGCCCACATGGTGAAGAAATGATTATGCCTGCCTTCTCAAATCCAATTCATAAGAAATACACATTTGCAAGAAAATGGGCAGTGGCCCAAGCCCCTGCATTATCTAAAAATCATGTAGGATGGGATGAGGATTCTCCTCACCATAAAATCCAGTTAAAAAATATCAACCTACTGCACAAAGGCAGTATCCTGTTAAGCAAGAAGCTAAAAAACAAGTAAGAGAAATTTTAGATCAACTTGAATATCAGGGGGTGATTGAAACACTAAGGAAGGTGTTGGATAGTAAATTAAACGTATTCCCTATCCTAGAGCGCCCCCCAGTATAATGCGTTGTAAAGGTATGCGTAGTAAAACCTGCGTTGTAATAGCTTTGCGTCTTAAAAGTTTTGTTGTAAAGGATGTTTCCCACCTCTGTCTGCCGATATTCATGGACATCCCTCTGAACGCTTGGAAAAGATCTATAAACCAGCAAGTGCGCAAAACCTCCATCGATCTGGACATTAAAACTCTCCGCTTTAGCGCCCACCTAGACCCTCTGAATAACTTCTACAAAAGAGGCAAAGGACAACCTTACCTAAGTGAGGCTCTCACTCCATTGGTCCGAAACAAAATAGTCTACATGAGGCTAACTACACTAGGAATTGCTGACTTCAACCCCGTATGGGATCGCAAGAGGGAATCTACAAACTGCAGACTATGTCCCTACACAAGAGAATCCTGGCTGCATCTCCTTTGCAGCTGCCCGCTCCTTAACAACGACCGATGGCGACTCCTGCATCCAATCTGCTTTATGAATGGAATAGAGACCTGCAGTGAAGGGTCAGCTTTGTGCCTATCCACCACAGACACAATGACACTAGCAAGACTGGCAAAATTCATCCATCAAATCAGGATTGCAATAAAAGCTGCTAATGAAAGCAACAAAACTCTGGCGAAGGGTACTACAAATCTAGTGGAAGCAAGCTCAGTGGCCCTAAACATACCTAGCCCGCCAGTTCGATGACAACGTTAACATCAGCGAAGGCCAAAAGGAATGAAGGAGGCGACATCCATCATTCCGTATTGCTGTTTACCCACCAAGGCTCAAAGGGGACTTTATGAACGGGCAAATGGCCACACGGCACAGACTATAACTCCCGGGGAGGGACGATCATGTTGGCACAGGGGAGAGCGCACATTTTTTTTATGTAAGATGAACAGATGTCTTTAGATCATGGTTTTAGTTTTATATGTTGATTGTTTCTACTGTAATGATTTTAATTAATCGAACAGTTAATAAATACAAATACAAACTTTTTTTCAGTCTATGGGCTTCCTTTCTAGGATAATTGTACATTTTATTTTCGGTACTTCTCTTATTTATTAATTATTTATGCAAATGTACTTGAGGGGCAAATCTACAAGAAAGTGCCACAGCGCGGCACCGCAAGCCTTTTGGCTGCGCTACGCTGCAGCACTTTCAGGGCATGGGAATGCAACATATCTACAACGATATGTCGCATTCCTTTGCTCTCCCCTGCGCTGGCGCAGAAACAGCTGCCATGCGCCGGCGCAGGCATCTGTGCACCATGGGGAGATTGCTTTTGTGAAGGAAGGGGCCCCTTCCTGCACTAAAGCAATACCAGTAGGCATTTTCCTCTTTCAATGACCTGGTCATCGGACACTTGACGCTTGCGCAGGAATGGCGGATCTCTGAAGACCTCGGACTCGGCGCTCTCACTGGTTGGGCTCTGGGTCAGGACGCTCCGCAATCTTCCTCACCGCCTCGTGTGGATGTCTGGTCGCAGTCCGCCTCCTCCGTGGGCCTGAGGCAGTAGGCGGGAAATCCCGCTGGCGTGTACACTTGAAGTCCGTCAAGGCTGTAGAAGGGGGCAGGGGCCGGACCTACATCACCGGCGCGTGGGGAAGGGATGCTCAGGAGTGGTCTGAAATTTATTCACAGAGTACAATATTTATACATTCTTTGCATACATAGGGAGGAGCCCTCCAAGTAGAGTTAAAAAGATATGAGCATGTAGGCGTTCACTTTAATGAGTCATAGGTGGGTGGGTGCATGCAAGAGGTTGGACTGTGTGGTCAGCTAAAACTTGCGCTGCCTGTTTGCGCAACTTATCTGAACTTTCCAGGAGGGCTGCATTCTTCCTATCTGTTAGGGAGAGCCTTGGGTGTCAGGGTGACCAGTATGTCTGGTTTTATCTCAGCCTGGGGCATGATCCAGATGGCTCCTATCTGTCGGAGAATGGTTGCTTCATACCAGTGGACTAGCGGGGCGGGTCGGTTAGGCCCTTCCTGTTCGTCCTTTGTGTAGCTGCCTTGGAGGTTTCCCTTGCCGTGAGCTCTGCTTATCTCTAAGTGGTGGCAGGAAAGCAGGGCCCTATCTCTGCAGATGCATTCTGTGGGCCTCCTGCTCGAGGCCCAAATGTAGTTTGTTAGGTTAGCAGATAGCTCTTTTGCACACTGCTATCTTGTCACCCAGGGCTGGGCCTCTTCTTAGAATCGGCTCACCAACAAATATGAGAGGTCAGAGGAATGCAACTGCAGCCCCTAGGGTATCTGAAGGAGTGAAACTTACAGCAGAGGCTGGGCACTAAAATGGAGGAACGGGTTTACACAAAATGGCGAGGGTACATGCAGGGGACACGAAGGCCTTAGCGCCGTTAGATATTTCATTTTCCTCAACGTAGGACTGAGGTCGAATAGGTCTCTACTGAATATGCTAGACTTAATTAGGTATGCCAGCTAGCTCAGAGGTCACTAGAAACTTTCTCGAATGAACAGGGAGGAGTTAACTTCCCTGATTAGAAAAGAAGGGATTAGTTTCTGACAACCGCATAAACATGACAACTTTGCTCACTTCAGAATAAGGAGTATATCTCCAGAGTCGTGTGAAAACAATAGATAGCTATTTCACTCAGTCGATCGTGCATGCTTAGTTTCACCAGAGTGCAGAGAAATAGAGAGACAGGCGTTTTCAATAAAAGGTGTTATTTATTGAGCAGTCTTCTTTCTCATGCAAGAGAAATGAATTGCCACAATTGCAATACTTATCATAAAGTAAAGTGCGTACAGTAAAAGGAGTATTATGAAATAATACTGTAAAAGCATTGATATGGTTTCTGAGCCATATGATACTTAAAACGGATAAAATATATACAATACATACAAAGATAAAAGTTGACTAAACGTACTCAACTGGTGCTTCTAAAATACGCCTACTCCGGTGTACCTAACCTAAGCCTAGTACGTGGGAAGGAGTAAGTGAGCTGCAGTTTAAGTTAAGTTTGTTTTGCCAAGAATCTGAATCAAGAATTCTCCAAGGATCTAATCAGCTCCGTACCTTGGTTTTAGAATGAAGGAGGTTTTGTATCTCTTTCTCAGGACTCGATCTCCCAGCAACCCGCAAGGGTGACTGGAAACACTGGAGCTGGATTTTCTCGGCAGGAGAAAAGACAGCGTCTCTCTCAGTGCGTCAAATGGGAGGGTCGGCTTCCTTCGGCACTTGCATCAGCTGGGCTTTGTGTAAGTAGATAGCCGCTCTGCTCCAAACCACCGTGTGTTGCTTACGGCAAATGCTGGTATATTTATACCTGGAAGGTGCCGTGTTTGACGTAAGGTTGGACATAAGACGTCACTAAGAACTGTCACTAAGAACTGGCAGTTCTTTCAGGACTCTCAGGAGTTCTAGGACAAATCAAAACAAAAGCAGGGGGAATTCCCGGGCTGCTGGAGGTTTGGTTTGTTTAAAGAACGCGTTGTACTTTCTAGGAGTCTAGGGAAGTAGCCTTGCCGTATTTGGACTGCCTTGGCTATGACTAAATATGGATATGATTCGTATGCCTTCATAAGGATCTGATTTGTTATAACCACATAAGGGCATAAATCTGGAATATTTATTTAGGGTCCTAGATACGTTCACAACACCCACTCCACGTATAATGTCCATTATTACTAAATACTAAGCAATATATAAACATATAAGTATGCTTGTGTTTTCCAGACCACCCCAAAATACATTAAATGCATTTGAAATGGTATAGATACACAAAAATTTGTATTATACTGTATGCTTTCAGGCAGTTGTATCATTCAGATAAAATGTTGTTCATTTAGAATGTTGACTGAATGAATCACGAAAATTACATTTATGAAATGGCTCTTAATACAGAAGAAAAAGTCGAGACCATTTCTTCACATATTTATACAAGATTGCGCATGTGCTAGAGGCTGATTCAAAATATTGTCTCTAGAGTCTCTAAAAATAGAAGTTCTGTTCTCTAAGAATAGTTCTACTTTAAGCAGAGTACCTTGTGCCAAAAAAAAGGTAAATATTTTGGAGGTTTGGGAAAAATAATTTCGCTTTCATGGGAAAAAATTGTTCCAAATGATTTCAGTAGTGTTGTTTATAAAAACTGAAGGCCGAATTCAGAGTTCAGGGAATGCTGTGTGCTCGCTATTTCAAATATTATTCTCGTTGTTAGGGGAGAACATTACTTCAGATAGGCCGGCAAAAAATGCGTCTACAACAGTAGGTGAAAGTTGGGCCAACTCAGAAAAAGTTGCAATAGTGCATATATGCGATGCATTGCCATCATCGGTGTTTAGATCAGCAATAGTCACTGAAGGTTGTACCTGTGTGGTGCCGCTTTCATCTCATACTTCACCGCCACCTAATCGTAATGGTGAAGTCTCAATGTATGCCGTCATCAGAATAGGTAGCCGCTGGGGACAACACGTTGCATGAGTCGTTACCGGACCGAGCAAAGCATCGATGTCCATTGGTACTGCTGATGGTAGTGTAAGACAGAGGTCCAACACGCATTCTTCTCCGCATAGCAGACATCGAAGCACAGGTAAGATGCAATTTTTCCAGATTGGTCTGAATGAAAGAAACCAGGTAGTATTCAGATCTCTTTAGTGATACGTTCTCGGTATCGTATTGCTAGGATCGTTTCTTCCATCGTAGTCTGAGTTTTGTCTGTGACTTGGCTTGCCATATCGGAGCAGAAGGAACAAAAATAAAATTCCTGCTACGAGTCCCAAAATAAGAGGCAGGCCACCGAAAAAGGAATGCACAAAATTCGGGAAGATGCCCAGAACTGTTTCAAAGGGTGCTAACAGTTCCGAAAAAATTGTCTTAAATACATGTGCGATGCCACTGGTATCTGACATGTTTAAGATTTGGCTTAACATTTCTACGAAATGCACAGGGCAATTTGTCGATAATAGGGTATGTATCTCTGCCGCTGTCCTTGCAACTTGCAGGTCATACATCTCTTTGGACGAGGTTAAAAGCACAGTTGTCTATAAAAGAATAGACTTCATTCTGCTTAAAGTATCAATTCGAATAGAAGAGATATTCATAGAAGGCCATATTGCTGCCTCCATGTCTGGATTGCTGTTTGGATACAATACTTGCATACAACAAATGACCCTGGAAGTAACGCTCACGAGATAGGCTTTTCCTGGCATCATGCCACAACAGCTGTGGTCACTTATTATAACGTAGCTACTGTTGGAAAGTTGTCTGAAAGAGGGCTCTATCTGTGTAGCAGGGGTGCCGTGCAGATAACATGAAAGGTTGTTTGATGAACCTTTGCAGGCTCCATGCAAGTTAATACCGTGACACAGAAGTGTACCGCTTAGTGATTTTTTACAGTTGTTACGACTAAGAAATACTTCTCTTTTCCCCTCACTATAACATCTATGTGTATAAGGCAATTTCCAGGTCGACTTGATGTATCCTTTACCCAACCTTTCATACAGGCCTACTGGTATATACTTTTGGCAGTATTGAAACTGAAAAGTTGTTATCGGGATTGTAATGGTGCCATGTATTATCCATTCAATGACAGGTCTTTCTGACATTGTCAATGGTAATCTCTCTAGTTTTTCAATGCTCAGCACCGTATAGTCTGCTCCTTTTTGTGCCAATGAGATTTGTCTATCAGTAAGGTTAAAGATAGAAAATAATGACGTGGTGTTGATTAGACGCCATGGCACGTAGCCTGAACGGAGGTTTTGTAACGTCCAGCCTAGCTGTACAATAGAACGTAATTGGGATTGACCATGTTGTAACATTAGCATATCCTGTTCTATTATTTCAATAGCAGATGATACAATGCTGTCCAGTGAATAAATTCTGGAGGACAGAGTCGTTAACCCATTGTCCACTACAGAAAGTGATTTTTCCAAATTAATACGATCAATTTCTCGTATTTTTTCTGCCGTTTCAATTTGTGTTACTTTCCAAGCTTCATTGCAAGCTTTGTATATACCGGCGTATATGAAACGTTTTTGACGCTGTTTGCGAGGTCCCATTATGAAATCTCGCAAGTCAGCACTTTCTTTAAGTAAAGTTAAGTGTTGCTTAATTTCGGGAAGTGTGGATCTCTGTAGCCAGTCGAGGCCTAGTTTTCCTACACTGTATGTTGAAACTATCCCTGGATGTTGTGTCTGGGAATATCTCGGGTCTGGCCTGTTCTGTTTGAACCCCTGTATTTTGTTCAGGAATCTATCTTGACAGTTATTTGTGTCTGTTTGCCAGATCAACCATTTGTTCCAATCAGGAATTGTTCTGTTTTGTTTTAAAATATAGGACACATCTAACCCCTCATCTGTAGTGGTGTTTCTATCAGGCATAGGCTTTGGTATAGACGGGTTGTTTAAATCTTTTATCTTGGCTAGGCCAAGACAGGTCGTTTGTTGAATGGTGTCATTCAGGAACATTATTTGTTCTGGGATCATGCAGGCTCTAAATAATGATTCTAAACCTTGTACCTGCCACTCTTTTGTACACCAGATGGTTTTTGTCTCAATGTTGTTTTTTCAAAATTCAAAACCAAAGGTAGACATTTTTTCATAAAATTTTTCAGAATAAATAAATTTAGTATTTGTCAACATGTTTTTCACTCCTGTCTTATTTAACATTTTTAAATAAAACGTTTCTGGATTATTGGTATTAAACACTGAGAAGTATGGAAATTTCTCATAAAATGTTTTTGAACTGCCTTTTGGCGGAGTTGGACGATGTTCCCACTGATTATAACTGAAAACATTTCTAGGATTAGCAAATTTATGCAGATAATGATGCCCAAAGTGATTGGAGCAATACATTTCCTCATAATTCGATGAACCCTGTAAATAATCATGTTCTGTAAATTTTGCTGACATTTCTAAATCTGACATCATATTAATGATATTTTCAAAGTCCCAATCATCAGAGAAAGTACTAGGTGATATAAAGTCACTTAAGGAAATCTTGAATTGGTGTGGATATTTCAAGAGCTCAACTGGGCCATAGATTTCATAGTCAGTTTTGTCCCATGCTATACCGCCAGGTATAGGGATGGCTTTGATGTTCACTGATGATAGTTCTCTTTTTTCAATGTGAGAGGATCTGTGTGGTTTCAGGACCAAGTTGATGTTCTGACTTGCTGTGTCCATTGTACTATATTTTCCATCAATAAATCTACCCAAACTTAAAACCAAGATGAGCCACAGAAGAAGGAAAAGTACACCTAACACAATCCGTAATTTAATCCATGGTGAAATTAGATATGTTTCTCTCAGTTAATGAAAGAGCTCTGTGATTTTATCTTTGAAAGTTTTTGTTGCTGGCTTGTCTCCATGTTCATTTGGATCATCGGAAAAGTCATCAAAGTTGATAAAGTAGCCAGATGCAGTTCTGTCAATTGGTGGAATTGCTTCTGGATTTCCATTGATCTTTGGATTTTCTTTTGTTACATTTGTATAGTCCGAAGCTACATCGTTGTAGACAGGTGTTTCTTGACGAACTGTTGCAATTTGGGTTTCAAGAGACACAAGTTCCATGGCTTTGTTGCATAGTCCTTTTTTATTCACTGAAGGTTTATCAAATGTGATTAGTCTCTCAGTTTGAACCTCTTGGATTGTAGCAAGATTTGGTCTTCTGCTATTTCTTGGGAGTCCACTGGGCCCACTACTTATTATTGGCCACGTGGTTGTGGTTTTACCAGGTCGATTGATACAACTCGGTTCTCCTTTTTACCAGCAAGGGGCGGCAGTACTACTGATCTTGTCCCGCTGACAGCTAAGACAGGTACTGCTTTTCTGTAAGAAGGACTAAATTCCTTCTTCACCGCGATCTTTTCTCTAACCAGATCCCCAATCTTTGGAATCCAGACAGGTCTTGCTGAAACAGGTGGTTTTTCTTCAGTGGTCGTTGGCTTTAGCTTTTCGTTACTTAGACTTTTTCTTGTTTCATTTAAGTCCTGTAAAACAGCCAAACGATCTTTGATATCAAAGGTTTTTTGTTTCACCACTGAAGTCTGACAATCCAAATCCTGGATGATCATTCTAGTACCAAACAAAAGTTTGTACAGACTGATACCTCCTAGAGAATTTCTTGGCATGTTATTAAGACTACGTTGGACACTTATTAGATGTTTGACCCACCTGTCACCCGAACCAAATACCCTCGCTGTTATAGATTGCTTTATGTCACGGTTTTTTCTCTCCACTACCGCATTTCCCTTGAGATGGAATGGACTAGAGTACCGCAATGCAATGCCCATGCTGGCCATGGCCTCCTTGTAAGCCCGAGAGCTAAACGCAGGACCCTGGTCAGAATGTATGCCGATTAAGACTTGCATATCTTTTATAACAGTTCTGGCGTCAGCCGAGCGCTGGGGCCACATCCAAATGAATCTCGTCTTAATAATTATGGGATCGCATTCTTCCGTCTGGATGTCTGCGTATAGATAGCTTGATGCTGTCTAATAAAGGTATCTGGGCAGGTGTCTGGTCCGGTTAACAACTGCGATCTCTGTTGCAGTCCTGACAATTCATTGCAAGGTTATAAATGTGCTGTGAGGAAGAACATGCACTTACCCGGAATACCCGGATACATCCGTGGTGTCAGCAGAGTTCCATGGAACTACAACGTCCATGTCCGTCTCCCGTGTTTCCACAGGAGGAAGCCGAGCATCGGACCGACCCGGAAGTACAAACCCCATACCCCGGAAGGGGAGAGGAAGAGCCAATGAAAGGCGAGCAGGGTCAACACACGAGAGAGAAACCGGAAGAAGGAGGATGAGGTGGTGCGACGGAACAGCAGGAGGAAGACGCGGGACCCAGTGAAAGAGACGCGGAACCTGGAGAGGAAGACGCGAGAGCTGGCAGTGAAGACGCGGGACCTGACTGGAAGGATCCCGAAATCCCGTACGACGAGGAAAGCTGGTCGGAGGACTGGTGGTGTCCGGAGGAGGCTGGAAGGCGGCCGTAACTCGGAAGAGAGTTACGGCGGGGTCGGTGAGTGTAACCGGCTCGGGGTCACAGAGGGAGGGGGTGGAGAAGATACAGTGGGAGGGTCGAGCACAGCGGGACGTTACCAATACCACAATTGAGTGTTTTTTGCACATAGACCACTGTTGACTGCACTAGGAAAAAGGGCTAAGGTCGGAACGTCAGTATACGTGCAAATTCACTTCATAGTGTTCTCCTTAGGCACTTAAAGCTCACCAGTCCCACATTCTTGTTTTAGGAATCTACCCTAGGCACTTAATTTCACCATTCCCTCGTTTCTACAGGAAATTAGGACTTTGGTACCATCTTGTTCTGACAAAGTCACAACGGTGTGGTGAAGGGAAAAGCAACCCTAAGTTTAAAGAATACCATTCTGACGACACCCCTATTTTGTCTGTTTCTGTTCTTCTATGAGCCTCCGGAAAAACCATCCCGGTCCAGAAGAATCAGAGGGCAAGAAAACAACTTTGCCAGCTTCAAGTACATCCGGCTCATCCCAGGAATCGTCAGAAGAAGAAGAAATCCAAACTTCCCAACCCTTACCACTTCCCCTTTCTATCAATAAACCCATTTCTAAACCACTACTGCAGCCTCCACGCCTGTTTATCAAGCCCGCACTCCCACATGTGCACGCTCATCCCCAGCCACCAGTATTTTGATTGTAATTCTATTAGAGATTTCAGGATCTCTTGGTGCCTTAGACCCAATCCCATGTGTGCTTCTTCAATCAAGAAGACTCTCCGGTTCGTGTTTGGAATTACTCTATCCCCCACGCCAGGGATCTGAGCAAACGGAACGGAGTTCGCATCAATTATGTATGTATTTCGGAGTGGATAGTTTAGAGGTAACGCCGCATAATTGCCTTCCATTGAGGCTTTTACTGCTAGTAGCGTTTCACCGTCTATTTGTTTTTTAGAATGATTTTTTATGGCTACGGAAGCCGGTTGACCAGCTGCAGCTGTGGCTCTGTCAGCCAATGAATTCCCTGCAACGTGAACGCCAATCACGTTGAAGACTCTGCGTATGTATCAGGGGAGTCGTTCGTAGTTCATTCTTTACAAGAACTACTTGTTCCCATAGCTTTTTATGTTTTATTGTGGCACCTGTCTCATCTTTGTAACCGTTTTTTATCCAGGTCTGCATGGAATTATTGTAAGACCGGACGCAGTAATGCGAATCGCACACTATTAGTGTCGGGAATTCGCGATCGGCATTTTCAAGCGCCATCTTTAATGATCGTATTTCAGCTCACTGAGCTGTACAGTTTCTAAGTGATTCAGTTTTAGTGACCATCGGTCTGAATTTACCTAAGCGCCAGCGACCTTTAACAATCGCGCACGCAGCATTGTAAATTTGTTTTTCCACAACGTAGTGTTGTGCAAATCTGTCCATGTAGATTACACAGGTGTACTGTTCGAGAGGCAGAATTTCGATTGACAGAGGGCATTCATGTTCGTATTCCAGATCTTCTAGTTTTTTCATTTTCGGATCAAAAGCATGTTTCATGTCTTCTGTAGCAGGAGAATTTTCCCATTGTATCCATTTTGGATCTAGAGCTATAGCATTGGTATGCCTGGTCTTGTTACTGCCTCAAGGGCCGATACTGCTGTTAAAACAGATATTCTCTTCCCTTGGGCTTGGGCTCTTTCTTTTGCTACAGCAGTTTGAACCGCAGTTAGAATTTTTTCAGTAGAACTGAATTTCATTTCAGCTTGTGTGTACAAGTGTGATTTGTAAGCTTTTGGTACCGTTTCTCCCTCATTAGAGGTCAGGTATGTGAATCCGCATCTTCCTGGGATGACCCGGATTACAAGGTTGCGTTCGTTTGCGCGTGTTTGCAGTTTTGTTTTAGTTAACATGTCTGTCTGTAATGATCGTAAAATTTCTTTGTGTTTCTGAGCCCAATTAATTGGTTTAAAATAAGGTTTTATTAGTTCGTAGAGAGTTTTCACCCTCTCTGCATAATTTAGAATGTATGTTCTTCCGAAATTCAGGAAACCTAGAATTGATTGTAAGGTTTTTAGCGTTTTTGGAGCTTGCAGTACTGCACACTTCTCTAAGAAGTTGTTTGCTAGGCTTTTGCCTTCACTTGATAATTCATATCCTAAAAATAGGACAGTTAGATGGGCAATTCGTGATTTTTTAAAGTTGAATTTGTACCCTTCAGATGCGAACCCAAGTATGATGGTGTTCACTCTTTTCAAGTGAGTCTCCAGGTCATCGTCTGTAAGATAGATGTCATCGACATAAGATAATGCCTCATCATCATATATGTGTAGTAACTCTGTTACCCTGGCTGAAAATAATCCTGGGCTATTCTTGAATCCCTGTGGGAGATGACAAAATTGTTTTTGGGTCCCCATGCTGGAGAAAGAGGTCAAATATCTGCTTTCAGGTGCTAGGTTTTGACAGAAGAAACCATTTGAAATATCTAATGTCGTTTTATATTTTTTGCGCACGATGTTATTCATTAGTTCTGCACTGTTTGAGTTTTGTACTGCAAAAGTTTTACAGCAGGAGTTTAGGTGTCTGTAGTCCAAAACTAGACGATATGAATCATCTGGCTTGGAGACAGGAAACAAAGGATTGTTCATTTGTGAGGACAAAATAGCGGAATCTCCAGAGGAATACTCTCCTTTCGAGGAACTTGAAATTCCACTAACATACCAAGAGCTCCTGCTCTAGTTTAATGGCGCCCTAAAACATCAAAATCACATTACCAGGCTCGGTCCACTAGGTAGACCAGGAGCCACATGGCCGGTTCTAACCAGCTACACACCCCATCCAGACATTGAAAAAATGTCAGACCGAGAACTTTTAGTTCAGTTAAAACAACTAATTAAAATACATAGACAATTGGTCCAATATGTCATGCGGACTTCAACAGTCCAACCTGCAATTAAAATTCCCAAAACACCCCTCAACAGGTGAACACTAATAAAATGACACCACAGAATATACAATCATGTCTAGGTAAAATACCCGCAAAACGGGAACAAATTCCATTCTGGTTAGCTCAAACAATCACTCAAATAGAGGCAGTATTTCCTGATACTCCCCCTCACGAAAAACACAGAATTCTGACTATCTGTCTCCCAATGGGGATCGCACCACATGTGGAGGACTGTGATACTTGGGGCACAGTCTTTGCTTCTATCTACACAAAAACACACGGTGTTCCGTCTATGGCGGTTATACCAGATGTACTAAGACAGATTCAAAATGAATACGGTCCAGAACCTGCTTTAACTCTAGGTATGAAATTACTGAAAGACTTTAAGCAGGTCTCGGCCATATTACCAGCCAACATAAAAGGAGAAGCAGCATCTGTGGTGATCCTTCAAAAATTGAAAGAGACAGATATAGCAGAACAACCTTTTGAACTTGCTAGAATAATTGAAAAATCCTATGAAGAATTAAGTAGAGATAGCTTGGGTGGTAAACCAGTAAAACCACAACCTATTGAAAATCCTGAAAAAACTTTCATTAAAAATAATCTCAACTCTCAAAAGAAGAAGTGGGAGGGTAATAAACAAACCTCTCCCAGAGAAAAACAGTTTCAGACCAGAGGAAGGTCTCCCCAACGAAGAGAAAGATCTCCGGAAGGGGGGGCAAGTCTCCACAACGGGAGCCCTCTGAAAAAAGATACAACCTTAGAAATAGGGACAATTTGAAAAAAACTGACAGATATCAAGATATTGACACATGTCCCTCTCGATCTTTTCAGACTTCCTCAAAGAAATCGGATAGAAGAGGACGATCAGAACATAAAGAACAGCACGTCAAGTCCAAAGACAAGAAACCTGCTCATCAAAGTAAAAAATTACAATTTCCCAGAAAGAAGGTAGCCAGTATTAAAATAAAACATGCAGAGAATTCTGAGGACACAACTGAAAAACGGAGAGTGGGCCCAGACAATGCTAGACAGCGCAGCAGAAGTGACCATAGCGCGCAAGATCCTGATGAATCTTCTGGAGACAGTGGACACAAATGAATACATTCAAGTGGAAACTGCAGACACTCGAGTTAGCGTGCCCCATAAACTATATGAAATAACATTACGTATAGAGGGAGATAAAACTAGGAAAATAAAAGGTCTCTTTCGGGAGAATCTATCTAAAGGCTATGATATCCTTCTAGCAGAGAAAGACTGGCCACCAGAGTTTGTCAGGGAGTGCCCACATGGTGAAGAAATTATTATGCCTGCCTTCTCAAATCACATTCCAATTCATAAGAAATACACATTTGCAAGAAAATGGGCAGTGGCCCAAGCCCCTGCATTATATAAAAATAATGTAGGATGGGATGAGGATTCTCCTCACCATAAGCTCCAGTTAAAAAATCAACCTACTGCACAAAGGCAGTATCCTGTTAAGCAAGAAGCTAAAAAACAAGTAAGAGAAATTTTAGATCAACTTGAATATCAGGGGGTGATTGAAACACTAGGGAAGGTGTTGGATAGTAAATTAAACTTATTCCCTATCCTAGAGCGCCCCCCAGTATAATGCGTTGTAAAGGAATGCGTAGTAAAACCTGCGTTGTAATAGCTTTGCGTCGTAAAAGTTTTGTTGTAAAGGATGTTTGCCATCTCTGTCTACCGATATTCATGGACATCCCTCTGAACGCTTGGAAAAGATCTATAAACCAGCAAGTGCGCAAAACCTCCATTGATCTGTACATTAAAACTCTCCGCTCAAGCGCCCACCTAGATCCTCTGAATAACTCCTACAAAGGAGGCAAAGCACAACCTTACCTAAGTGAGGCTCTCACTCCATTGGTCCGAAACAAAATAGTCTACATGAGGCTAACTACACTAGGAATTGCTGACTTCAACCCCGTATGGGATCGCAAGGGGGAATCTACAAACTGCAGACTATGCCCCCACACAAAAGAATCCTGGCTGCATCTCCTTTGCAGCTGCCCGCACCTTAACAACGACCGATGGCGACTCCTGCATCCAATCTGCTTTATGAATGGAATAGAGACCTGCAGTGAAGGGTCAGCTTTGTGCCTATCCACCACAGACACAATGACACTAGCAAGACTGGCAACATTCATCCATCAAATCAGGATTGCAATAAAAGCTGCTAATGAAAGCAACAAAACTCTGGCGAAGGGTACCACAAATCTAGTGGAAGCAAGCTCAGTGGCCCTAAACATACCTAGCCCGCCAGTTCGATGACAACGTTAACATCAGCGAGGGCCAAAAGGAATGAAGGAGGCGACATCCATCATTCCATATTGCTGTTTACCCACCAAGGCTCAAAGGGGACTTCATGAACGCGCGAATGGCCACACGGCACAGACTATAACTCCCGGGGAGGGACGATCATGATGGCACAGGGGCGAGCGCACATTTTTTTCATGTTAGATGAACAGATGTCTTTAGATCATGGTTTTAGCTTTTATATGTTGATTGTTTCTACTGTAATGATTTTAATTAATTGAACAGTTAATAAATACAAATACAAACTTTTTTTCAGTCTATGGGCTTCCTTTCTAGGATAATTGTACATTTTATTTTCGTACTTCTCTTATTTATTAATTATTTATGCAAATGTACTTGAGGGGCAGATCTACAAGAAAGTGCCACAGCGCGGCACCGCAAGCCTTTTGGCTGCGCTACGCTGCGGCACTTTCAGAGCACGGGAATGCAACATATCTACAACGATATGTCGCATTCCTTTGCTCTCCCCTGCGCTGGCGCAGAAACAGCTGCCATGCGCCGGCGCAGGCATTCTTGCACCATGGGGAGATTGCTTTTGTGAAGGAAGGGGCCCCTTCCTGCACAAAAGCAATACCAATAGGCATTTTCCTCTTTCAATGCGTGCTGTAGAATGCAGCATGCATTGAAAGAGGAAACAAGCATTAGAAATGCAATATTTCTCGCAGCATTAGAGTTAGTGCTTTTAGAATTGTTTATGGGTTTTTTTGTAAATCTTTAGCATTTTTGTTTCCTGTAGCCAATGCTAAAGAATTAAAAAAAAAGCCATAAACATTTCTAAAAGCTCTAACTCAAATTCTCCGAGACCTATTGCATTGGAAATGCAATAGGTCTCGCAGTAGGAAAGTTTGAGCTATAGGTGTTATTTATTTTTTTGTTTTTTATTTATGTGTTGTTTTTTCTAAATAGCTAAATTAATAGCTTTCTTCTTTACAAAGCCAATAGTTATAATTTTTGTAAATGTGACACCTCTAGCATTTGTAAAGCAACATGTTTTGTATTAACGGGACTTATATGTGACTTATATGTATTGATATTAAAAAAATCAATGGCTTTAAAATACAATTAATAATTAATACGTAAATAAAATGGATTTTATTTTATATTGCCAATAGCTTAAAGTTTATTAAATATATTTAGTGAAGATGCTGTGGTTGCGCTGAGTGAGGGTGAGTGAGGGTGAGGGTGAGTGAGGGTGAGGGTGAGTGAGGGTGAGTGAGGGTGAGTGAGGGTGAGTGAGTGAGGGTGAGTGAGGGTGAGTGAGTGAGGGTGAGTGAGTGAGGGTGAGTGAGTGAGGGTGAGTGAGTGAGGGTGAGTGAGTGAGGGTGAGTGAGTGAGTGAGGGTGAGTGAGGGTGAGGGGGTGAGAGGGTGAGGGGTTGAGGGTGAGTGAGGGTGAGGGTGAGGGGGTGAGGGGTTGAGGGTGAGTGAGGGTGAGGGTGAGGGGTTGAGGGTGAGTGAGGGTGAGGTGTTGAGGGTGAGTGAGGGTGAGGGTGAGTGAGGGTGAGGTGTTGAGGGTGAGTGAGGGTGAGGCGTTGAGGGTGAGGTGTTGAGGGTGAGGCGTTGAGGGTGAGTGAGGGTGAGTGAGGGTGAGGGGTTGAGGGTGAGTGAGGGTGAGGCTGAGGGGTTGAGGGTGAGTGAGGGTGAGTGAGAGTGAGGGTGAGTGAGGGGTTGAGGGTGAGTGAGGGTGAGGGGTTGAGGGTGGGTGAGGGGTTGAGGGTGGGTGAGGGTGAGGGGTTGAGGGTGAGTGAGGGTGAGGGTGAGTGAGGGTGAGTGAGGGTGAGGGTGAGTGAGGGTGAAGGTGGGTGAGGGTGAGTGAGGGTGGGTGAGTGTGAGTGTGAGTGAGGGTGAGTGAGGGTGAGTGTGGGTGAGTGTGGGTGAGTGTGGGTGAGTGAGGGTGAGTGAGGGTGAGGGTGAGGGATTGAGGGTGAGGGGTTGAGGGTGAGTGAGGGTGAGGGGTTGAGGGTGAGTGAGGGTGAGTGAGGGTGAGGGGTTGAGGGTGAGGGGTTGAGGGTGAGTGGGGGTGAGTGAGGGTGAGGGGTTGAGGGTGAGTGAGGGTGAGGGGTTGGGGGTGAGTGAGGGTGAGGGGTTGAGGGTGAGTGAGGGTGAGAGGGTGAGTGAGGGTGAGGGTGAGTGAGGGTGGGTGAAGGTGAGTGAGGGTGGGTGAAGGTGAGTGAGGGTGGGTGAAGGTGAGTGAGGGTGAGTGAGGGTGAGTGTGGGTGAGTGTGGGTGAGTGTGGGTGAGTGTGGGTGAGTGTGGGTGAGTGTGGGTGAGGGTGAGTGAGGGTGAGGGATTGAGGGTGAGGGGTTGAGGGTGAGTGAGGGTGAGGGGTTGAGGGTGAGTGAGGGTGAGGGTGAGTGAGGGTGAGGGGTTGAGGGTGAGTGAGGGTGAGGGTGAGTGAGGGTGAGAGGGTGAGGGTGAGTGAGCTACATCTAATGACTTCAGAGGACTGCTTATAGACTGTTTAAATTACAACCACTGTCGATAGTAAGTACTATTGACCCTGATAACACCCTAATATATGTGCAAAGTCACAGTTTGGTAGGACTGGGCCAGACCAATGTATATGTTTCTATAAGTGTAGTCAGGACCATACAAGGGTTAGTTGAATAGCCTTGGCGGAAAACCCTGCTTCATTTTTTCGTATGAAACGATCCAGAGCGCCGCCTCAAATTGACAGGCGAAAGTATGATCTAAACATTACTGACATCTCCATCCTGAGGCGTGGGGTCTATAGCGTGACAGCTCGGTCTACACTTCATGCCCTTGGACGAACGCGGATTGGCTGTTCCGTTCTATGTGTCAGGAGCTCAAGGCTGACAAAACTGATGCCGAACTCCTAAAGGAAGCTTGAGAAAAAATGCGCTTGAGATGAGTAGCAACCAAATCGAAGGCAGGCAGATTTCGCTTCATTTATATCCAGTATCGTTGTTGTCCTGAGCGGCACCCTCGGGGCAACAGAAGCCGCTGCCATTGCTAAATAAAACAATGCAAACAATAGTTTAAAATATGGCGCGCTGAAGGATCTTAAATACAGCCTTTAACCCCTTAATCCTCGCTAATTGTACAAAACACCCACTGTAACGCAAGAGTCGAAGAGCGTTCTGACGTACCTTGCCTCGTAGTTTTTGCAGATGCGTAAGAAGTAGACAGAGGACTAACGCTTCCCCAGGGTAGGGTAACGGGGCGGCCATTTCAGAAGAGAGCGTTTCCGGTCGAGAGGAATGGCAGCTTCTCGGATGGCCACCATACCCTGAAGATTTGCCGTTTGATGGAGAAAGTAAACACAAATTGAGACAGAACACTTTATTGGTCTAAATGGAGGGAGTCTCCCTTCCAATTAGAAAGCCTGCTTGTGCGTGAGCTTGAGGTCCTTTCTAAGCAAGTCTGGTGAAGATATAAAACACTTTATTGCATTTCGGGTTACGTTATTAAGTGGAGAGGTCATTGAGTCGGTACTTGTTTTTCTAGCCTCTCCAGTGCATGTTTTGTTTGCTTCTTTACTTTTGTAGCAGGTAGTAAGATCTGATAATGTACCCCGAAGGACGGCAATAAGAGACTATACAAAAATGCAAATTCAAACAAATCGCCCAGCAAAACGTGTGCTCAAAGTCCTGAAACGCAAATAGATTTTCTGCTTGTGACAGGCCAGCTGTTTCTGTAATTCTTACACTATTACGTGATTATGCATGGAGTAAAAGTTTTGAACGCGACATGGCAGGCAGGGGAGGGGGCGGAGCGGGGGTGTGGGAGGAGTGCGGGAACAGACGGGGAGGAGAGTAGGAGGAGGAGAGTAGAGGAGGCACGGCCTAGCGGCCGTGCAATCAAGTAGTGAGGGGGTGGAGCTGGGGGAGGCTGTGTGAGAGAGTAGGCAAGGCAGGCGGCTGGGGGCATGTGCACGCGCATTTAAGCTCAATGCGCATGCGCATTGAGCTTAAATTTCTCGTGCACTGCAAGGAAACGCCACTATTCCTTGCAAGTTGGGGATAAAGAGTGGATAAGCCACCATAGACTCGCAAGCTCGATGCGCATGCGCATCGACAGGCGAGACCTAAAAACGAGGAGAAATGAAAAAAATTCTCCTCGTTTCTCTTGGCTACGCCACCCCTATGGTGGGGCAGCAAACTGACGCATTTCCAGGTTTAAGATTTCTCGTAAATCTGGAAATGCATCAGTGGACATGGGTGTTGAGTGGGAACACCCACAGCAACACCCATGTCCTGCCCATAACAAGCAAAGTGTTGCATGAACAGGGGCGATATTTACAAGCACAGGTTAAGTCACGCAGGGTGACTTTACCTGTGCTTATAAATATCCCTTAGCAGGCTGCGCCACCGGTGCGTCACGGGGCTTGTAAATCTGCCCCATAGAGCGGACATTACGCAAAGGTGCTACAACGCTTTGCAATATAAATATTTCCTTTCGTTACATGAATGTTACAGATGGTTTAAAAGTAACAAACACTACCAAAGTAGGTACGAGGTCATGAAATTACAAAAGATAAATCATTACAGAAATCACAAAAAAGAACACAAAAAGAGGATGCACAAGAAGCATTTACAGCAGTGAAAGGTTGAGGTAGTGCGGGTGTCTGTGCCAGGAGGTGAGTGCCGTGTCTTACATAAAACGGGGGGGAGGGGGGCAGAGGTGGGGTGTTGGAGGAGGAGGACTTTCAGGTCAGTTTTGAAAGTCGCTACCCAGGCTGTGCGGAACCGAAGCCGGCCCCAGGGAGCATGACGGGGCAAAAAGATCGCGTGCTTCGTTGTTTTGTGTTAGAAGAATGATCATTATAGTTGCATTTTTTTAATCTGGCAAATGCGTATAAACAGGTCGAGGCTGCTATTGGGTGAGAGAGCGAGTAAGGGTCAGATACCGGAAGGGTCTGCCGTGATGACGCAGAAAGTTAGGGGCGGGGTTAATTGTGTAAGGGTGAGTGGGGCGAATGCTTTAACTTCTAGCGGCTGCAGCCGAGAGAACTTTCAGTGCAGTCAAGTGAACTTTCAGCTGTAAGATGTCGTCTCCACTAGCGCGCACCATTCTTATAACCGGCTGCAACCGGGGTCTTGGGCTGGAAATAGTGCGGCAGTTGCTGGCAAAGCCCAACGCCCCCGAGCAGATCTTTGCCACCTGCAGGAACCCGGAATCACCACAAAGTCAGGTAAAGACATCGGGATCATTTGTGCTGGAAGTGGGGGAGGGGTTCCCTCCTTCCCACCATGGGCGTAGGAACTGTGGGGGATGCGGGGGACATATCCCCCCCAGATTTTGGAGTGGGTGGGACGCAGGGGACGCAGGGGACAAGGGTGGGTCTCCCTTCTGAGAGGGAAATTAGTAGGCCTGTAGCTCACGAAAAAAAGTGCGAGCTGAGCTGCGTGACCTAATGGCCCTGCACTTGACCTGGCGCCTCTCCAGTTACCTGTCTGTGAGCCGCCAATGATCCGATAGTCCCAGCATAAGTTGACGTCAGAGGCCACTCGCCCCCCTGCCTATGCCCTGTTCAACTCTTTGTGTGGCGCAGCACCCCTGAGGCTCCGGGATTTATTTATTTCTCACCTCAGCTGCCTGGAGCCAGTGGGGAAGCACCCAGAGCATCGTGTCAAAACACCGCGACTTTGACATCGCATCGGCGTTTAAATTGCAAGCTTTTAGTACGCATGCTAAGACTGCGCGATGTCATTAACATCGCATGCAATTACAATGCATGCGATGTTAATGGCATTACAGCGCAAAGCGGTGGTTATCTTTGGCAAATACAGCGGATTAAGCGGGGGTTTATGCAGCGGATTAAGTAGTGGTTTTATATTTGGCAAATGCAGTGGTTTATAAAAGGGGTTTTATTATAAAAGACTGAGATTATAAAAAGGGTTTTGCCGTTTTGCCATATAAAAATGCTGCGGATTTTACAAGGGGTTTTGGCAAAACGGGATTTGTATGCGATGTTGATGACAAAACGGGATATTAAAAACATCACAGTCACATGCCATTTAAAAATGCATACTGGATGGATGGGTGTATGGATGGATGCATGAATGATTAATGGATGGATGCATGATGGGTGGATGGGTGGATGGTGGCTTGATGGCTGGGATGAATGGGTGTATGGGTGAATGGATGCATGGGTGCATGTATGGGTGCTGGGTGGGTGGAGTGGGTGGGTGGATTAATGGATGGATGCATAATGGATGGATGGGTGTATTGTGCCCGGATTACTGGGATGGATGGGTGTATGGGTGAATGACGAGGGCAACAGAGGGCAGAAGGCCACAAAAAACGAGGGCAACATAAGGCAGAAGGGCACGCAAAAGCGAGGCAAACAGAGGGCAGAAGGCCACAAAAAAAATGAGGGAAACATAGGGCAGAAGGGCACGAAAAACGAGTGGAACAGAGGGCAAAGGGGCACGAAAAACGAGGCAAACAGAGGGCAGAAGGCCACAAAAAAACGAGGGAAACACAGGGTAGAAGGGCACGAAAAAAGAGGGCAACAGAGGGCAGGAGGTCACAAAAAACCAGGGCAACATAAGGCAGAAGGGCACGCAAAAACGAGGCAAACAGAGGGCAGAAGGCCACAAAAAACATGGGAAACATAGGGCAGAAGGGTACGAAAAACGAGGCAAACAGAGGGAAGAAGATGCAAAATGGATGGATGGGTGTATGGTGCCCGGATGGATGGGTGTATGGGTGAATGACAAGGGCAACAGAGGGCAGAAGGCTACAAAAAACGAGGGCAACGTACGGCAGAAGGGCACGAAAAACGAGGGAAACAGAGGGCATAAGGCCACAAAAAACGAGGGCAACATAAGGCAGAAGGACACGCAAAAACGAGGCAAACAGAAGGCCACAAAAAACGAGGGGAACGTAAGGCAGAAGGGCTCGAAAAACGAGGCAAACAGAGGGCAGAAGGCCACAAAAAACGAGGGGAACATAAGGCAGAAGGGCACGCAAAAACGTTGTCAAGACGTGCTAAGTATAGTCGCCGATGTGACACGCGATCCTATTACATGGCCACATTTGCGTCACAACTACGTGCGATGTGAAAATGGCTGGTGTAACTGCCTTTACGATGTAATTGCCACAATGCGAACGCCCGTGATGACGTTGAGGCCAATGGATCGTCATACAACCTAGCCAGTGACAGTGCACTGATTGATTTGCTGACCTCGGACTCCTCGCCCCCGTGTCTGTTGCCGGCTTGAAGACGGAAGGGCTGCAGCAGCACGCTCCCACTAAATGTGAGGTCCCTCCTGCGTGAGTACCTATCCCATTGAAGTGACTGACTTTTGGTTCAGTTAACTTGTAAGTAAAGCCAAGGGCTGTTACACTGCATTCATCTGTCGGTCAGTTGTACTCGTTTTTCCCCCTCCCTCCTTCTTGCTTTCTCGTTGCGCCTCTCCCTCTCTTCTGTTCTTTGACTCCAATTTTAGTTTGCTATTTGCTGAACTTTGATTTTACCTGACATTGACATGTGATCAACCAGGTGTGACATGACAGTGAAATGTTGTGCTCCCCAGTTTTAGGATTCCAGTGGCTCTGCCTAAAACCCATACCCTCCTCTTGTGTAACGCAGACTCAGCTCCAGTGCGCTGGCCAGCAATGACATTCCACAACAAGGGAAATGGAAGACCCATGGCTTGACCACTGTGTATCTAATGATATTATAGAGTACGCTGATAACATTAATGGTAAGCTACATTTATTCAGGCAGAACCACTCTGAACCCCGGAGAAAAATATGAGGGCCCTTTTTGCAGGCGCGGCAACTGTAAACTGAGTTGCCCCATTATCAGTGCTTTAAATGGGAAAAAATAAGTGCAGGTACTCATTAAAATTAGTTAGAGGTGTGGGAAAGGGGCGGGGCTAGCGGCGGGGCTAAGGGTAAGATATGATGATACATAATGACCTCTATATCAGTTACAGCACATATCAAAACGCATAAGGAATGCGTTTATGTTGAAAAAAACACATCTTCATTTCATTGGTAGACTAGTGTTGATTATGGCATCTGTTGGGACGTTCATTTATCTTATATAAATAACGTTATAGAATGTTCTGCTGATTGGATTGTTTGAGAGCTGTTCTTCACACGTTACTATTTCCACCTGCGTTTGGGCCCTTATGATGTTACTACTTGAATAAACATAATTTATCCACTTTACATCTTCGTTTCCTGCTTCAACAGAGGGGCACACAAAGGAAAGCAGCCTTTGTGCTGAACTAAAAGGTGAAAAAAACATCTTTGGGAAGGTAGAGGATTGTTTGGCGCTGCTGCTCGTGCACTTCCCCAAATCGGACAGGATTAATGACTGCCAGCCCCAGCCCATTTCACATGCCTGATGGAGGAACACTTTAAGCTGATAGCCGTTGCGCACCTGATCAACAGTGCAGGGTCGGTTTAGACCCTGTACTGTTGATCACAGCATGACACAGGGCAAGCCCTCTCAGACCTCTGCAGTGGGGCCATTCAATTGAGCGCTGCTGGAATCTCCAGCAGCGACTCTGCAAACGGCCTTTCATGCGCTCCGTGACTTGCAAGCTCCTCGTAAGCAAAGCGGCGTCTGCCCTGAGCTGGAGGAGTCACTGAACCTGAGCCTGCTGTGCTCTCAATGAGGGTACCGGTACTCTTCCCTCAACTAAGAAAAGTGCCTGTACTGACGGCCAGAAAATTCGGAAGTGCCGGTACTCAGTACCGGTGAGTACCGGCCCATTTAAAGCACTGCCCATTATCAAATCTTTTACCATTAATGGCCTGACAGTGTTCCCAAATTAAAAATTGATTTTCCCACTTAAGCCGCTTGTGTTTGTGATTCACAAAAAGTGCAAGAGATTTACTCACACTCTTGAACCAGCATTTGAAATGTGTGTAGCCCTTATGACCTTACTGCACCAGTCGGTGCCTGTCCACCTTTAGAAGTGTCAGCCCAGCTAGGGCATCTTCTTGATAAAACATGTGCCAAGTGCCACATGCCCTCCGAGCTTTCTGTTTGTGTTTGTATGTGACAGCTGTGGGTCATCTTGAATTAGGAACACTCAAGTGGGATTTCAGGAAAAATTATGCTTTTGAACACTGTACAAATTAGATTTTCAGCTAAGTGACTTTACATTTTTACTCACTCCCTTACCTATTTTGGGTGCAAGGGCAGGCTATGGCAGAATACCGGTGGACTATAGGCTAGAGGTTACCTGCACCATGTTTGAGCCTTCGTGCAGCTCACACACACTCACACTCTCTCCTAGTTCTGTGTTTCACAATTCTCTATTGCTCTTAAAACTATGTGGAGTTTTACACCTGATGGTATCTCGGCTTAGGATACTGCTAGTGAAGTTTTTGTCTCAAGTCCCTCAGTTTCATTTCTTTGTACTTGTCACCATTTAGCAACTGAGCAGGATGATCTTAGTACCACATTTGAGTAGCCAGTACATCTTCCAAGTCCACTACTTTCCTGCCTTTCTTAATATTTCTATTCATAACTATGCGATTGTATACATTTAACGCACGTACGGTCTCTCACAATGGGCGATTTGTATAGGGTCACTGGAAAGTCCACAAGATTGTCCCTGTCCCCCCCAGAAATTTAGAGTCTCCTACGCCCATGCTTCCCACCCACCCTGGGGCTTATTTACAAGCCCCTTGCGCTGCACGTACGGCACTTTTTCCTATATCAAAAGTGACGCACCAGTGGCGCAAGGGGCTTGGAAATAAACCCCCCAGGGGTTTATTTACCCATTTACAACGTTTATTTTATTTTATTTGTGCAATTTTATATAGCGCGGACTTTACCCGAAGGTGTCAGAGCGCTTCACAGGACCAATAATGATATACAGGAACAAAATACAAATGCAAACAATAAGTTACATGGATCAAAAGTGACATTAGTGAGCAACCAAAATACATGAGGTAGCAATCGGTGCATTACAGGAGAAAAAAGTGAAATAGGTGCGGGTTACAAAAATGTACAAAATACAAGTCGAAGTATAATACTACAATAAAAGGCAGACACTCCATCACAAGAACAAACGTTACGTAGGCAATGGAGGCACTTGTGCAAGTGTCTAAAACAAACAAAATGTGTGAGGTAGCAAACAGTGTGTTACAAAACAAAAGTGACATTTAAACTACCAGAAAACACTGGGGAGTAAGACCATAATCCTGGCCAAAAGACTTTCCAGTAATGGGAGATCTTCCTTCAAACGAAGGCAAGGGTGTGAGTTAGACTTGGAGGTGTCTTTGGAGGAGGAGAACTTTAAGGTCCCGTTTGAAGGCCTGAGAGGAGGAGGTACTCCAGAGCTGAGGCGGGAGTGAGTTCCAGATTCTCACTGCGTTGCCTGAAAAGGATTGGGCCATTGATCTTTCCTTCTTGAAAGTGGGGGGTTCAAGCAGAAGATTTTCCGCATTCCGAGATGGTCTAGAGCCTCCAGAGAGTTTCAGTTTATTCGACAGGTAGCGAGGAGAGGCGGAATGCAAGGCTATGTGGGTGATATAGGCAGTCTTGTAGATAGCTCTCACCTTGATGGGAAGCCAACGCAGGGAGGATAGCAGCGGTGTGATGTGGTCGCTTCTTTTAGCCCCATAGATGAAACGGGCTGCTGAGTGTAGGACCGATTTCAGGGGGGATAGGTGGGATTTGGGGAGGCCAGTAAGAAGAGAATTGCAGTAGTCCAGTCTGGAGAGGACCAGCGATTGCACCAGTGTTTTAAGGTCATGCTCAGGAAAAAAGCGACGAATTTCCCAAAGAAGTCGCAGTTGGTATCGTGCAGACTTTGCAATGGAATTGATGTGAGGGATTAGATTGAGATTCTTGTCGAGTAAGACACCAAGGGATTTTGCGCTTTCAACAATGATATGCTTATTGTTGAGTAGATTCGTCTGATCCATCCAAGATTGAACCGGGGGGGGGGGGGCAAGTGAGGAGGAGAGGAGGAGGAATTCAGTTTTGGAGGGATTCAGAATCAGTTGATGAGTTGACATCCAGTTTTGAATGGAGTCGAGAGTTGAGCTAAGGATAGTGAGATCGTGGGTGGAGGCAACTTTGAGGTAGATTTGAGTGTCATCTGCGTAGAGGTGATAGTTGATCCCAGATTTACTTAGGAGATTTCCCAGGGGTTCTAGGTAGAGGTTGAACAAAGTAGGTGCAAGTATAGAGCCTTGAGGAACCCCTTGACCTACCGCCAGAGGAGATGAAAGGCTGTTCGCTATTTTGATCATTTCGGATCTATCTGAGAGGAAGGAAGCAAACCATTTAAGCACATTACCCTCCATGCCCATTCTCTGTTGCAGAGTGTTGAGGAGAGTGTCGTGGTTGACAGTGTCAAAGGCTGCAGAGAGGTCAAGGAGAATAAGGAGACAGGACCCCCCCGAGTCGAGTATCCTCAGCGCGTCATCAATCACTTGCAATAGGGCTGTTTCAGTGCTGCAGTTTTGGATGAAGCCAGACTGACATTTGCCAAGAAGATCATTGTCCCTGATATAACGAGAGAGTTGTTTCGCTACACATCTTTCTGTGATCTTCGCAAGAAAGGGAAGGTTAGTGATGGGGCGGTAGTTATTGAGGTCATTCGTATCAGCAGAGGGTTTTTTAAGCAGAGGGGTGACCTGCCCTGTTTTGAAGGAGACAGGAAGGGAGCCTTGGCAGAGGGAGAGGTTGACCAGAGTGGTCCAATAGGACAGTGAATGGGAATAGAAGTAGATAGCAATGGCACTAGGGATGGGGTCAAGAGAAAGGTTGGAGGGCTTTGTTTCGAGGATGCATTTGAGGAGGGCATCTTCAGAGATGAGGTCAAAGTTCTGCCAAACGGCTAAGGATTTGAGCTCCTCAGGAGGGGTAGGGTGAGCTACCTGAGCCACGAGGGATTTCACTTTTTCATCAAAGAATAGAGCGAAGTCCGTTGCTTTCTTGGTAGAGTCCTCCAGCTTGGAGGTTGGTGGAGAGTGGTTAGGAATCTTGATGAGATCAAATAGTTTTTTGGGTCTATTTTTGGCAGAGTCAAGGAGGGTTCTGAAGTGCGACGCTTTCTCAAGGAAGATGTTCTTATGGTATTTGGATCTTGCACAACAAAGCATGGCTAAGTTATCGGTGGAGGGCGCTTGCCTCCATTGTTTCTCCAGGTATCTTAGCTGCTTCCTTTCTTCATAAAGGGATTTGTTGTACCAAGGTGCTGAAGGAGTGGGCCTAACCTTTTTGCTTTGGAGAGGAGCGACCTTATTGGTTTTGACTGCAAGGACTGTGAGGCATTGGGAGGTGAGTACGTCAACATCTAGGTTCGGGTCTAGCTTTGGAAGTGATAACAAGGATGATTCACAGAAGGAACCAATGTCAATATTTTTAACATCACGGAACCAAGAGGTAGCCCTCTTAGGTTGGCCAAGAGTTATAAAGTGTGAAAGGTGAAGAGAGAATGGGATGAGGAGGTGGTCAGACCAGTCAACATGAATAGGGGTAGTGATAGAAAGCCTGTCTGCTTTGGAGATAACAAGGTCCAGGATTGAGCCCTTGGAGTGTGTTGACTGTGTGCAGTGTTGTATAAGATCGTTTGCAGAGAGGAAGGTGGCAAGCAAGCTCGCAGAGGAGTCTTGCGGTGAGCCCCAATGGAGATTGAAGTCCCCCACAAAAGTCTGATTGTCACTTTCCGAGTATTGGTCGCTGATGAAGTCAGTGAGTTCTTCCAAAAACGAAGGGTCGCTCCCCGGTGGACGGTAAATGACATGGAATCTGAGGGGTGAGCGATGATGCAATTGGAGCTCAAGAGAAAGGCCTTTGAAAGTGTGGAAAGAGCTGAAAGGAAGAGTCTTCAGTTGAAGGGAGTTTCTAAATATGACTGCAACACCACCCCCAACACCGTCGGTTCTGTCTTTCTTGAGTATAGAATAGCCTGTGGGTAGTAGGAGATCAAAGCTAGCGTGTGAGGTGTCGTTGAACCAGGTCTCTGTGAGGAAGAGCATGTCAACCTTGTGAAGGGTGATGGTATCGGAGATTTGAAGTTTATGTCTTACTGCTGATCTGCAATTGTGGAGCAGACAGCGCAGCTCTGTCAAGACTGTTTTGGTGATGGGGGTACTTGGGCTCTGCAGGGTGATTGGGATGTTTTACTTATACAGGGGTGCTCGGGAGGGTTTAGGTGGAAACTTTGTTCTGACAGAGGAGATGGTCGGAATAGAGTAGACAATAGGGTAATCGGGAGGTGCAGGTTGAATAAGGGTGGCATTCGAAGGCTTGTGTGAGATAACCAAGTTTGCCGAAGAGGGGTTGGGCTTAGTTATAGTGGGGTGAGGGGGCGAGGTGCAACTCGTGGGATGGTGCAGGTTATCCACAGGAATGGGGGTGAATGGAAAGGAGGGAAACTTGGAGCTTAAAAGTGAGATGGCACTTACAAGCTGGGAAATCAAGGTGATCAGGGAGTCTAGCTTATTTTCCAGGGAGAATAGGGTAAAGCACAGGTTGTTGGGTGGTTGTAGGGAGGCAGGAGGGGGTGGCATTGGAGGGGGAGGGCAGGGAGGGGTTGCGGTGGAGGAGGGGAGTAGGGGTGTAGAGTTCAAAAGTGGGGAAAGGTGGAGGTTGAGAGTTGGAGTGGGGTTCAATAGTGGGGAAAGGTGGAGGTTGAGAGTAGGAGTAGGTGCATCAGAGGCGGAGGGGGAGTTTTCTATGTTGGAGTTGCAGGAAGGAAAGGAATTAAGGACAGATTTAGGAGAAGATCGGTACGGATCCGGGCGGTGTGGTAGAAGGAGAGGGGAGGATTGAGTGGAGTTATGGGAATGTGGGAGGTTAGGGAGGAAAAGAGGGGAGGTGGTCACAGGGGTCCTGTCATCGATAGGAGGTGGCTGTAGGGGAACGGGCATCTGGCCTTGAGAGGGGGGTTGGGAGAAAGGTAAATTGAGGAAGGGGAGTGGTTCTGCTGTGCCCGAGGGACGGAAGTGGAGAGGAATACCAAGGGGGTAAAGGGGGTAGCACAGCATAGCTGGAGGAGAGGGTGGGAGGAGAGAGATGCAATGGGTAAGAGGGGAAATTGGGGCAAAAACCGTGGGGAGGAGGGGGAAGAGGAGAGGGGGGGGGATGGGGAATAAGCTGAGCGTAGGGAGGGTTAGCCTGGGTAGAGGGTTGGAGAAGAGGTCGACTCACAAGGGGGTGACAGGTAGGAATATGGGTGAGGTGAGGAGATTGGGGAATCGTGAAGGTGTAGCTTGGGCAAGGAGCGTATTAGTTAAAAGTAAGGCTGAAGTGAAGAATGAGGGGGCAAACTGTGAAGGGGGAGGAATAGGAGGGGGGGTGGAGGGAAGGGGGCCTGCCTGTGATTCTCGAGGGTGCATCCTAATGGTGTGTAGGGGAGTCAGGGGAGGAGAGAGTGAGTAGTGGGTGTAGCTAGGTGAGGAGTTAGGAGAAAACCCAGTCACAGAGGAGGGGAGTAGGGAGGGGAAGAGGTGGTCAAAGAGGGAGAGACAGGAGTCTTTGCCTTGTATCATGATAGTACCGTTGTTATAGAGTGAGATAGTGAGGTCGCCATCGAAACGCGCAGAGGGGGACATTTTTAGTTGTTTGCCAAGAAGGATGGAGGAGGAGGAGGTGACGTTAAGGGAATGATAAAAGCTTGTGGACCAAGAGGGGGGTGTCGCGAGTGAAGAGGATGAAGTCGTTATTGAGCCTCCCAAGATGACCATTGTAAAATTGATCAAGAAAAAGGGAATCAGGGAAACGTTCAATAGTGTTATGTTTCAATCGTTTTGCTGAGGCTTTAGTCTGGCCGGGAGGATAAATGATTTTATAGCAGTTAATTCCAGCCTTAACTCGAGTGGTGGCCATGTTGGGAAAATGGGCTGGAGGAGGGTGGGGGGGAAAAGAGACAGGTATTACTAGGAAGGCTGAGGAGATGATAGGTAAGATGGTAAGAAGGAGGCACATAATCCAGATGTTGGGTGTAGAATCAGAAGAAGAAGTCAGAACTAATGTGTCGTCCGGGAAGTGGGTTGGGTGTTTGTTGGGCCCTGCATCAAAGTATGGCCTAGCGTCCTAAATGCCTCGGAGACTCCCAGGCCACCTCAGCAGGGGGGCACAGATGACCTGAATGCATAGTCCATAATGTCCAGGCTGCTGGCAACGTAGCGTGAGTCATAACGCAATCAAACAAAACTGTCTACACTGATAAAATTGTCCTAAGAGAAGCAGCTGGCACTACTTGATGTACAGCAGTTAAGGCTTAAGTGAAGCAGCTGGCACTTACTTGCTGCGCAGCTGTAAAAAGGCCTTAACGGAGCAGCTGGCACTACTTGCTGCGCAGCTGAAAAAGGCTAAACGGTGCAACTGGCACTAATTGCTGCGCAGTTGTAAAAGGCCTAAACGGTGCAGCTGGCACTACTTGCTGCACAGCTGAAGGAGAGGCACCAGCATCCTCCTGATGGTCATGTGGCTTCCTTCACGGCCATCCTGACTGTTCGCGCAGTGCGTCAAGGTTGGATAGATGAACCCAGTTATACAGGGTTGCTTGAGCCAGAGACTACGCAAAGCAGCCACACGCTTTACTCTGCCATTAGCCCAATGGATTGCAGCTATTTGATACAGCGTTCAGGCCCCGGTCGTAGCCACCACTCACAGGCTATTCGCTTAAATCAGTGCCCAGGATCATTGAGCAATGCTGGAACTGGGCATTGGCGCTGATTTGCATTGGCACAGAGCCTCATTGGCATAGGTCTCCAATGTTGATCACTGTGGGGCCTGGGTTACAGTCCCAAGCATGACCGAGCATGATGGTTTGTATTACAGTGTGCCAAATTACGCCATCTTGAGGTCCGGAGGCATGGGCTGGTCGTTTTTGTTCAGGCAGGCTGCAGGTAACATTTTATCAGGCCGCATAAGAGAGTCTAAATGAGGGTGGGCTTAGAGAGTGGTAAGATTGCTGCACTGGAGCGCAGAGGGCAGGATCGGAACAAATGGGGCTGTGCTTTTTCGCTGCAACGCCATTTTGGGGTCAGGCGCCTTGAGATCAGGACATTACTCTCAACACATAAAAGGTCAGGGAATCAAAGGTAGGCGCCGCTTGTCCATGTGATGCAATGGGCTCTGTGGGAGCTCAGTGGGAGCCAACGGGCCTCACAGGCATCGCGCTCTGCACATGATTGGGGACTCTGGACATGATTGAGGTTACCACTGACCCCGATGTTGAGGTTCCGCCGCTATCTCAGGGTGCTACTCGCAGGCAGAGGGGCACCTCACCTCTTGTGCACTCGTCCCCCTCTCGCGGCAGCCTCTGCGGGGTCCGACGGATCTCCCAGGCACCAGCGCCGTATGGGGCAGATCGTTCCGACAGCCGTCGCTTTAGTTGCAGGCATCGGCACTGGGCGCCGCCATCTTGTGAGATGAGTCACGTTGTAAAGCCCTGAGTGACATTATACCTGCGTCAGGTATCATGTATGCAGGGTAAGCGTTCCCACGCAGGAAAGCCTTGTAAAAGTGATGCAGTGAAATCTACAAGATTTCACTGTGTGACTTTTAGGACGCGACTGCGTCAGAGAAAGCAGGCGTTAGGAGTGACGCAGTGTATTAGGGAATAGGCTGCAACACGCATTGCTGGAGTTGCGTCGTGCTTGCGACAACTCCAGCAATGCGTGACTTTTCCGTCAACAGATGCGTCAGAATTTCTGATACATCTGTCAATCCTTGCGCCATGGTGCACTGTATGGTAAATATGGCGCATCCATGGTGACGCATGGGTTTTGCATGGTGGCGCAGGCAAAGTGACGCATCTATACAGATGCGTCACTTTCTTGTAAATCTGCCCCGCTGTTTTTAGTTTCATTGGGGCCGGCGCTGTCGCTGCTGATGAGCAGGTGCCTTGGTGGGTGTAGATACGTTTGAAAGCTATTGCATCAAAACATTGGTCAGGTTCAGATCCAGTTGAGGTTTCGGGGGCAGGGGTGGGGTGGGGTGGAGGGGGAGGTGATTTGCAGGAATGATGACAACAACGGGGTAGGCACGGTGGGGCAGATTGACAAGCCCCTTGCGCCTCTTTTACGCTGCCGTTGCGTCACGGTGGCGCAAAAGATGCGCCATGGTTCGGGTATTTACAACTGGGAGATGCGTCTCGTTGTAAAGCCCTGCGCCAGAAGTAGGCGTTCCTGCGCAGGGGGGCGTTCCGGCGCAGGAATGCCTCCTAAATGTGGCTGAGTGAAATCTACAAGATTTCACTTTTGAGCCCATGTTGCTTCAAAACCCTGCACCTGCTTGAAGCAGGCATAAGGATTGACGCAGCATTAGACAGATGGGGCCCCCCAGAGCATTGCTCGAGTTGCGTCGCGCTTGCGTGCAACTCCAGCAATGCACCGCCTTTACGGCACAGATGCGCCAGGCATCTGTGCCGATTTTGCCCCATGGTGCTCCACATTGTAAATGCGGCGCATCCATGGAGGGGCGGACCAGCAGCGCACAATAACTGGCGCATCCCTGCTGATATGCGGGGATGCGCCACTTATTGTAAATCTGCCCGAGGTTGGAAAGCGGAGAGTTTGAATGAGAGAGTTTGGATTGGATTTTGGGTGGTTTGCTTTGTGAAGAAGGGTTGTTTAGGGGAGGTAGGTTTGGATAGTTACAAGATGTATAGTGAGGACAGATTGATTTAGTATTTAAGGCTTTAGCCAAGGTTTTGTTCAGGGCACGAGTCAGGATACCACGCGGGTGGATGGCGTCCCCCACTTATTTTCCAGGGTGAACGCCATCCCCCCTGCTTATCAAAACGCCGCCCACCACACGCTGCTCATCCAAACGTGATAAAGGGCGCAGAGCGCTACTCATTCAAAACGTGATAAAGCGTGCACAGCGCGCACCAAACAAACCACACATTTCAGAGTGATTGCCCCGGAGAGCCAATCACCACGCCCCTGCACCTAGTTGTTAGGTTAACTTGCCCGCCTATATTTGGCGCTACGGCGCTGTGGCGGGGTGGAAGGAACTGAGCGTAGGCCAGGACGAGGTAAGTAAGGTTTTATTTTAGTAAACACACGTTTGTGTCGGCTAGTCAGTCTTTCCGCTGCAAACTTGGCCGGGTCCGTGGTGGAAATGGGACTTGACAGGACTTCAGGCAATCGGATCTTCTCTCCTGGTCACTCCTCGGTAGTCACACCGGTGCAGGATGGCAAAGGAGAGCAGAAGAGAAAAGATGCAGTCAAAATGGTTGTCCTCCCCGTAATAGCAATTATCGGGGACAGGAGTGAGGTTACTCTGCTTATACTCTTGAGATGGTGCACATAAATAGTTAAATAACGGTGTTTACGGGTGGTGCTGGTGAGGAAGGGAATAGTGCGGGGATTAAGAGAGGGAGACACTTGTGTGCAAAAATAGGCAGAACTCCACTTTAAGTTTACTGGCGTCCCGGCCTCCCAACCCAGCCCGAGAGTCTATCTCGTACCTGTAGAAGCCACGCTCCTCCAGGAACTGGCTCGGGGATAAGTGGGGACATTGGCCTCCTGGCACTGGATCAGTCGTATACGATCCTCCTTCTCTCCGGTACTCCTCGCTAACTCCGGGGCTCTTCTCACTCGATTTCTCTACCGCCGCTGCTTCTCCATACTCCTTCTCCCTCGCGTCGGTGACGTCGCACGCCTTGCTGTGTTCTTCCGTGGTTTTAACCAATGGCCTCCTGATGACGTTCAGAGGGCGTGTGGCTTCTTCGCAGTAGAAGACCCAGTTAAAGGTACCAGGCTCCTTTTCTTCGACTGATGTGTGGGTTGTCTCCCATGTCCAATCATCCTGTTGGAGACCAAAAAGAGAGGGTGACGGGGGTAAAGCAGTCCACCAGTCCGGGCTGCATTCTTGTGACCCTGTCAGCGGACCGGCCTGGTTACAGACTCTTAGCGCTAAATATAGGCGGGCAAGTTAACTTAACAACTGGGTACAGGGGCGTGGGGATAGCAGTCCGATACGGCCTATCGCAGCTCTCGCTCTTTGAACCTGCCCCCACCATAAGGTGTCTCAGGTAGATAATGAGTTTTCCTACTGGCTTTTCATTTATAAATGCCAAAGAGAAAAAATTAGACCTAATGAAAGGTTTCTCACTTGAACAAAATGGAAAAGGCCAGTCGTCATATTTTCTTCTAGTCATTAGACAAAAGACAGACTCAAAGAGCTAACCTAGAGTGGTACATGCGAACTACAAACTTTGCTCCAAAATAACTCCCCTGTCACACTTTTCAGAAAATTATATGTTGATTACTAAAAACAAAATATGCTATATTTTGATGCTGAGGTAGAAGCTCGGATTGTAGGAAAAATAGTTCTTGCAAATTTCTATAAGCGTACCTGAAACATATGTAAGAGGCTTGTCCGGGGATGGGCCTAAATGACTAAAAGGTTGTCCACAACAAATAAGTGAGACACAAAGTGCCAACAAGCCTTGGAAAGTGAGTACATTTTTATAGAATGCCTTGTCGCACTTTTGAACGCCTTGTTGAAAATGCTTTCTATTTTTTTTTCTAAACTGCCTCTGTATTTATCGCACTTGAATTCATTTATAAGTATGATGACTGTTCTTTCATTACACAAGAGCGCGTCTCGAGATATTTATGAGGATAATTTTTTTGCTATTAAATGCTGCTGCTGTGTTAGTGCCTCCCATAATCCTTACATTTCTCAAAATATTTATATGGAAGTTTTGATGACCGTATTTGGCCTGGTCATAAAAGACATTACATGTCAAATTCTTGGCCTCAGTCTGCAAGACGATTACAATATTCAATATGTGCAATTTTATCACCATCAAACTGGTACAAGTTTGAAAATAAATCACCCCTTTATTGCAAGGAACGAATACAGTTTTGTTAGCTGCTAAGGACCTCGTTATGAGTGGCCTCTTAATTCTGATGCAGATGATACTCAGTCTAGATAGGTAGATCCTACAGCCCAGCACAATAAAAGATATGCAGAGGCATGGGCGTTTTTTAATTGATAGTTTTCAGTGCTATAAGCGGTCTCACAAATTTTCCATAGTCAAACATCCTGTGGCAATATAGCATGTCCCATAATATCTGCAATAACAGATGTACAGAGTATCAGGTTGAAACTGTACAGAGTGCACCTTGCATTTTTTTTCTCATGGCCACAGTGTATTAAACTTGTCATTATATTTAAATGTGGTGTTCTAGGTAGCATAATACATTTTATAGTTTTGATAATCACTATTGTAGTTTCTAGCATTTGTTTTTTTTCAACGCACAACTGCTTTTGTTCAGTGTCATGTTTTAGTATGCCTCACTTACAGCACTTATTGGCTTGACTAATGTAGTTGTACGCCAAACTGCATCCAAATTTGGGCTGTTAATTCCCCCATACAGGGACCTTAAGTCACATGCTTAAGTACTGAGCAGCGTCAATTGTTAAATCTTGCAATATGTGCTAATGATAGATCTGCTGCACATGTGATGTCACTTCCTGTCGTGATGTCACTTCCTGCTGTGATGCCACTTCCTGTCACACCACCTAAATTGGAGAGTCCCCCCACTTCTTTTTTTAGGACTTGTGCCCTGGTTTTGTTATTAACTGTGCACCTGTTTAATTAAAGCACCCTTTTACACACTATCAAGTAGTCAGTTTTTGGATGCGCACGATCAAAAGTGCCTTCTCCATGGGACAGATTTTTCAAGAATTTGATACGCTGCAAAATCGTGCAAAGCGGTGCAAAATCTTGATAATATATTTACTTTCCAGAGCAAACATTTTTTTCTGCTGGAAAGTTGCTTTTGTTTTACATTTCACAAAGTTTCTCTAACCTGGCTTTGCATCAAGAAATTACGCCTCCTTCAGGAGAAATGTTATATTATCTCCTACCATTTCAACATTTGTTTGAGTGGTGTACTTTAGAGGAATGTTAAAAATGTCTTAGAACAGTATTTTGTACTGGAAGGATACACTTATAGTACAAAACCAATGCTAGACAGCATACACACCTTTGCACTATGTTGTGTGCAGGGCAACACATGCATTATGTAAAGGATGCTGTGTTGTGTTATACTTTAATAAATCTGCCCCATGGCGTGCTGTGGTGGTGGGTGAGGTAGGTTTCTTATTTTCATTTTGGGCTGGGCCAAATGCAAATGCCTAACTTAAATGAACAACAACTCTCCTTTTGTTAGAATCTCAGCCTTTCTGGGAGCTGGATGGAGCCTGATGCTGCTCTACATCACACATATGTTATACAGAGGCTTTGAATCATACAATTGTTTTAGTCAATATGCAGGATGTTGCATAAGACAATGACAGATACAAAGAATAGGTATCGCGTCATCCATACATATATTGTTATGTGTTAAAAGCCCCTGGCCTGGAGACATATAAAGTAATAGTTTAAAATGTGTGTGGTGTTTAAAGGTCTGAATAGCTTGGGTGGTCTGTATTAATAAGTCTTTATTACTAGCGAAAGGAACCCTTTTAGCAACCTTAGAATAACAAACGATTGAGAAAAAAAACAAGGTTATAAACTTAAGCTTTGCAGTTTGAATATGGCTCCTAGAGACTGTATCATAACTCAATGTGCTATATTACTAGGATCATATCTTTTGATCTACAAGTAGCACAAGGGTCTCTGCACCAAAAGCAGTAACCCTTTGAGCTGTCAACATAAAATACAAATAAGTGACTTTCAGTTATACGTAGTGCTCTGACACAAGCACAGTAGCACATATGTTGTCTTTTGAAATCTAATTCAGGAAACTCAAACAAAAACCAATCGAAGATCTTATCTCCCTGTATAAAGCAAACTATCTCTCCCTGGGTACTAATGGGCCGGGAGGTTGAGGGTACACAAATTGTGGCCACTTAATAGCTGCCGCAAACCAATTACTCTCCAGATTGCTGGCAGTCCTTAAAAGCATTGGCATCGTTATTGCCCACACTGAGATTCGGCTCCCATACATCGAAGACGTGATCAAACTGGCACCCCTCCTATTATGGGTTGAAATCTGGAGTTCCCCATTCACTAACTTTTCTGCCTTCTCCTATCTGATTGTATTAATTGAGTTCATGAAAATAACATTGCTGGATTAGTTTACAGCGGAAAATCTTTCCAACATCAGAAAATCTTTCCAAGTTCTGAGTGTTCCATCTCTCTTTCATTCCACTAGTGAGATTAATAGCAATACAAAGACTTTGATCTGCTCCCTCTTTCCAATATACATCAATCTAAAAAGGTCGAACAAGACCCAGGTGATGGACACTGTATGCTACCACATGGACATTATCTCACCTTAGAGGGTTGAGCCATATTTAGTTCGGATTCCTAACCAGGAGCACAGATTTTATTTAACATTCTACGATGTGGAATGTTCACATTCTGGCTGCCTTCCCCCAGCAGGGCAGCTGGTTTCCTTCCTTGCCCTGCTGTCCCAATGACAAAATAATTATTCAGCAATCCATTATGCACTTTGTTTTTTTGTAGCTTTTACACTGTTCCCAGAACCCAATGTCTCCATTCCTTTTTACGCTCTACAAACTGTAAATCAGCTAAGTAAAGCCTCAAACTCTTGCAGTGCCTGAACTCTGAAATGGTCTTTCATTTTACTATTGTTATGTTATGTTAGAAGGGTTTTGTAGAGCGCTCGTTCAACGGTTGGTTTCTTGGCGCTAATAAGGCAGAGGGGTCGCCAGTCCAAGCTGATTAATTATAGGCTGTGAGAAAGTGCCATCTTTCTTGTATTGGTATGCCCCCACTTTTTTCTGAACTGATGATGTGCTTTGACTGAGTGTGTCCTGGGTTCCTGCCAACCAGGTACCCAGGGCCTGGGTTTCTTCCCTAAAACTGTGTTTAAACTAAAACCCAATTGGCATCTCTGACCACCTGTCAGCCCCTAGTAAATGGTACCCTAGGTACCCAGGGCATGGTGACCAGAGAAGACCCCTGAGGGCTGCAGCACTTATTGTGCCACCCTCAGGGGCCCTGTACCCTAACCCCCACAAACTGCCTTTGCAGGCTGAGTGTCTAAGTACAGAACCAAACAAATAGTCAACATGGCACACATCCCTGTGTGCCATGCCCACAGAACCCACTGCCCTGGCCTACTTCAGTCACCCCTCTAGCTGGGTGCCCTATGCCAGAGGTGTGGGCACAGGTGCATGAGCCCTGTGCCCCTACAGTACCCAGGGCCATTCCTGAGCACTGTAAGTGCAGTGATGCCTTTAAGAGTATATGGTGCTGGGAGGTTGTCATTACGGACTCCACTGCACCATAATGGCTACACTGAAGACTGACAAATTTGGTACCCAACTTCTCAGCACATTAAACCCGCACTGATACCAGTGTGGGATTTAATGTAAAATGCACCAGAGGGCATCTTAGAGATGCCCCCTGAAAACCTTACCTACAATCCACATCTGGGCTGAGTGGCTGCAGAGGCTGCCACACAGCAGACATGTTGCTAGACCCCTGAGTGGAGAGCCTCCGCTCTCCTGCGCCTGCAACAATGCACATCCCGGGCGAGGTGCTAGGTCTCCTCCCCCAGGATGGGCAGGGGGAAGCTTCAAAGGCATGCCGCCTCTGCGAGCTTCTCCAGACCATTTTCTGTACCCAGCAACTGGCCCCCACCAGTCCTGACCCCCACTCCGGCGGGAAGACTGGCGGGAAAAACTACATCAGGAAGGGGGGTGTGCCAGCCTGTGCCAACCCCACCCTTCAGGTGGGGGAGACGAGGTGAAGCACGACACCGGGCTCTGGCCATCTTGAAGATGGGGAGCCCTGCCCAATCACAGCTAGACTCCTGCCCCCCTCCCACAGGAGAGGAGCAGGCTAGGGAGTGTACCCACCACAGGACAGGGACCTATTAGTCCCTGTCCTTGCCCTACCTGTAACACCCCTAAATTCAGTATTTAGGGGCTCCCTGAACCTTCCTTCGTCAGATCCCGATAAGAAAAGAAGAAAGAAGATCAAGAAGAAGACCCGCCATGCAGCTGCTAACAACAGGACGACAACAACTGACCTGGCCCCAGCCCTACGGGCCTGTCTATCCTGGAACCTGCTCCTGCCTAATCCCGGCGACTCCTGCGGACAGCAACCTTGAGACACACAGAGGCCCTGCCTGCCTTGACCCTCCTTAAAGATTGGGACTCTCATCAGCAGAGGCTCTGCTGCAACTACACCCCTGGTGCCAGCCTGGAAGCGCCGGACCAACCCACACTGCACCCGCCGAACCTGGCCCGTGCCCAAGTGATCCAGGACCACGAGGACATCCCCCCCGCGACTAAGACCCGAAGTCCAGTGCGCAAAGACCCTCCTCGACCACCCCGACGATGCCTGCAGCCTCAGGATAGACGTCAGGATAGACTCAGGATAGCCTCAGGTTAGACGCCGCATTCAATTTAAAGCTCTCTGCCTTGTTCACAGATTTATTCACGGCAAAGGACCTGACGACTTCTATAACCTACTGGCTCGATATATTCCTCCGCGCGCTTTGAGGTCATCCACCCTCGACCTAATTCGCCAACCCAGAATAAACAAAGCCCGCTGGGGGGGAAGGTCCTTCTCCTACCAGGCGGCAAAAATCTGGAACTCGCTACCCCAGCACTCTGTGCCCAAAAATCCAAAATGATTTTTAGGAAAGACCTAAAAACTTGGCTCTTTGTCTAGGCCTATCGGCCCCTCTGCCTCCATATCATCTTGTATCTGTTAGCGCCAAGACGCTGCGGCATTCGTGCGCTCTATAAATATTTTAGTCAGTCAGGACAAAGGACACCTCCGACCAGCAGGGCGTAAGATTTCCCGACCTCAAAAGACACCCCTGCACCCGGCGCCCCACGGCCCCCTGTGCCCAACTCCTGGGTGTTTACCTATCCTCCAAGATCCCAACTTACCCCTCGAAGTGTTGGTCGCTCCAGAACATCCTCCGTCCCGAGCCTGCAGCCTTTGAGCCCTTCTCAAGTTCTTCATTGAATAACATTGAGCGCCCGACTGCTCAAAAGCACCCTGCTTGAGTTCTTATGCTTCTTTTTAATATTTGACGTACTAAATGTATTTTTGTGTCCAATTTTCATGTATTGATTATGAATTTTACGTTGTTTGATTATTAGAACTGTATGTCATCGAAATTTTTTTTACTCTTATTATGTGGTTCGACCTCGTGGTCATATTTTAAATGTTGTTTTTAAACCAAAATTCATTAAAGAATTATATTTTATATAGATAGTGTTAAATTGTTTGATTTTCCTATTTGATTACTGATCCGTCCCGATTGTTCACATTGTACAGTAGACGTCCTGGGATTCTCTTCACACTACCAAAAGCACCCTGCACCCAGCCGCCCGAGTGCCGCTGGCCGTGCCACCTTTGTCCTATCCTACTTCCCCCTTTGCCCTGAGCAAGTGACCAGGAGCCCAGCTCCCACAGCCGCGTGGCCTGCTAGCCAGCAGCCACCAACCGGAGGCCCCCTTTCCCTCATTGGATAACATTGGGCCTAACTACGTCTGCATCCGGCCGCCCCTGTGCTGCTGGGGGTGAACCAACTGTACTTACCGGACCCTGGGGGATCCCTGAGTTTTATGCCCAGAACCCTAACTTCACCAGCCAAGTACTCACCAGGAAACCGGTAACTCGCTTACCTGTCATTGGATAACATTGACTGGTTTGACTCGAAAAATCTTTCAAGTGTGAAGTTTTGGAAACTAAAAATATTCATATAAAATCACCCGAATTCCGAAGTACTCACCTGTGATCAGGGGAGAAGCCAGTACTGTACCTTGTAGCCAGTACTGAATCGCAAAAGTAATCCTTACCGGGTTTACTAGTAATCTGTATTTTCTCCATAGGAATCCATTGTCTGCTTTTCTATGAAATTTCTTGTGTACTTTTGAAAACTTGAAATATTCTTTAAAAATCATACGAAATACTGAAACGCATTTACTTACCTGTTTTAAGTTGAGACCCCAATACTGGATTACAAAAGTAACAAGATCATACTTTACCTGCAACCTGAATTTTCTCCCATTGGATAACATTGCCAGATTTTCATTGAAAAGTTTCTAAGTGTGAACTTTTAAAACAGCTTTATATTCCTGAACAATCACTGTTATAACTAAAGCGGTTTTACTAAATTGGTTTCAGCTTAGACCCCAGGACTGAATCTAGGATCCAGTCCTGGAACTACCAAAGTAATCTACAAAGTAATCAACTGTATTTATCTGATGAAAACCCACTGAGCTCAATGCTATAGTGTGTTTAGAGTTTTGTTGCCTACTGCAACCCCTGTATCTATTGTGTCCACAAAGTGTATTGCCTCTTTGCAAAGTAATTACATGAGAGTACTCATATCGAGAAAAGTATATTTTGTTACCTGTTGGTTCTAAAAATAAAACAACTATATCTGTTGATATAAAAACAATTGGCCTGGAGTTCAGTCCTTGAGTGTGTGAAACCTTTTGCTGACTGAGTGTGTACAACAAATGCTTTACACTGTCCTCTGGTACTGCCTTACTGCTCGACCAAGCTACCACTTTTGAGAGTAAGGTCAGCCCTGACTTTAACCTCTGTTATACCTCTGGGGTTTAACCTGCAGCCCCCTTGTCGCTTCAGCTTGAAGGTGGGTACTGTTAGGAGGTGAAGATGGGCTGAGCAGAGGATGCGCGAGGGGGTGTGACGGGAGATGAGGTCAGTGATAAATTTGGGACTGCGACTGTTTAGGGATTTGTACACCAGGCAGGCGATTTTAAAGGACGCAACGCTGGGGAATAGGTAGCCAATGAAGGTTCTTGAGGAGAGGGGAGGCGTGTTGCCGTCTGGGTTGATGGTAAATTAGTCTTGCTGCTTGATTTTGAACTAGTTGTAGTCCTTTGGTTAGTCCAAATGGGAGTCCCAGGAAAATGGCGTTTGCATAGTCAAGCCGGGATAGAACCAGGGCTATCCCGACCTGGACCAGTGCAGTTTGGGATAAAAGCCTGCTTATTTTCCTTATTTTGCGTAGCTGCAGAAAGCAGGTGGAAATTACGGTGCCCATGTGTGCTTTAAGGGACAGGTCATTGCTTATGGTGACCCCAAGGCTTTTTACTGAGGTGGCGGGAGAGGGTGGAGGGCCCAAGTTGTCTGGCCAGTAATGTGGGCCCCACTGTTTTTGTGGAGTACCTATCAGTATTAGTTCAGTTTTGCTGGGATTCAGGTTTAAATGATTGTGATCCATCCATTTTCGAATGAAAGTCATGGTGTCTTTGAAGTCCGATATTAACTGGGGGGAGTTGTCTATCTGGAACAGGAATTGTAGGTCGTCGGCGTAATTAAAAATGGTGACTCGTCTATCCTTGAGAGAGCTTATTAGTGGTAGGAGGTAGAGATTGAGCAGGTCGGTGGGAGAGGTACGAGCCCTGTGGGAACCCACAAGTTGTTATTAGCTTGGGGGCGGTGATCGGACCGGAGCGGACTGCCTGAAAACGGTTGTTTAAAAAGGATTTGATCCAGCAGAGAGATGGGCCCCTGATTCCAGCCTCCTCGACCCGGTCGGCCAAAATCCCATAGTAGACCGTGTCAAAGGCCGCTGAGAGGTCAAGCAGCACCAGAGCCTGTGGCGTGCCTGCATCTGCTTTTTCACATAAGGAGTCAAGTACAGCTAGGATCAAAGTTTCTGTGGAGTGTGCTGGTCGGAAGCCGGCTTGACTGGGGTTGAGAAATCCTGTCTGTTCCAGGAAGTTTGAAAGGCATCTGGCCACATGATCTTCCAATAACTTGGCCATGTAAGGGAGCAGGGAGATGGGGCGGTAGTTGGCTGGTAATTGTGGGGTTGCGCCTGTTTTTTTGAGGAGGGGGACTACAATGGCTTCCTTAAAGGCTTTGGGTACGCAGCCTTGGTCCAAGGAATGGTTAAGGAGGTCAAGAGCTGGGTCTGGAAAAGCAGTGAAGGCTGTTCTCAGAATATGAGGGGGGCAGTGGTCCAGAGGGGAGCCAGATCTGACCTTGGCCATTAGGTTGCACAGAGTCTCTGTGTCGATGGGGTGAAGGAGTCGGTTGTGTGGGGGTTCCTGAAGGTGGGCGAGGCAGTGTTTTGTAATGATATGGGGGGAATGCTGGCTTTGATGGTATTTATTTTGTCGAAGAAGTAGGTGTTCAGGGAGACGCAGAAGGCGTGAGATGGTTTTGGTTTATTTAATACTCTCTCTGGGTTCGACAGCTCATCTACAATAGAGAAGATTTCTTTGGCTTGATTATTAGAGTTAAGGATGCGTGAGCAGAAGTAAGTTGCCTTTGCTGTGAAACTGGCTTTTTTGTATTCGTTCATGGCTCTAACGTAATTGTCTTTTTCTTCTGGTGCATAGTTCTGTCTCCATTTTCTCTCTGATTGGCGAAGGGGCGTTTTTGAGACTTCAGTTCGGGTGAGAACCGCCTCTGAGCCTCATGCCTGCGAGTGAGTCTGATTTGTTTGGGAGGGGTGTGGGTGTTACTGGCTGATAAGAGCCAGTTTGATAAAGATTCCTCGTGGTGATTGATGTCTTGTTTAGGGCAGGGTGCGGTGCTGCTTAATGTGTTGACAAACTCGTCACTGTTGATGGTGTTCCATTTTCTTGCTGTGCCGCCCTTTAGGGGGGCTATTTTCCAGAGGTTTGGGAGTTTTAGGATGAATTTGATCAGATAATGGTCTGACTAAACGTTGGGCAGTATGGATAGATCTGAGACTGACAGATTGGCGATCCAAAGTTGGTCGAGACTATGACCTTTAATGTGTGTGGGGGAAGAGATCTGGTGGGTGAAGTTCAGGAATTCGAGTGATTCGGTCATTTCAGTTGAGATGGCCCTCCTTGGGGGTCGTTAGCCCAGTAGTTGAAATCTCCTGTCAGCATAATACTCGTGTGTTCGGTGACGGGGGTGCTATTTGTTCTCTCAGGGAGTGGGGGAACAGGAGCATATTTTTGGGTGCCTGTAAATAAGTATACGGCTGACCTTGATTCGAATTTGAGCACGGTGTTGTCTGTGGCCGGTAGATTGAGTGGGGTGGGGGCTGAGCAGTTTAGTTTTTTGTTAATGATGGCTGCGACTCCGCCGCCTGGCTTTCCTGTAGGACGGTTAGTTTGCAGAATATAGTATTCATTTGGTAAGTCGGCTATAATGTCGGGTGATGATTCTGTGTTTAGCCAGGTTTCTGTGAGCAGAAGAATATCTGGTCTATCGGAATCGAGGAGATCAAAGATTTCTAGTTGGTGCTTTACTAATGAGCGTGTATTGAGAATGTAGATTGACAGTTCCTTATGTTCCAAGTTTGTTTGTTTTAGTTGCTGGCTGAACTTCCCGTGGGGCGGCCTGACCTCTGGGACTACAACTCGTTTATGGCTGATGCTGTGCTGCTGCAGGAGAGCTAGGGTAGTAGCTTCAGATACGAGTGAGGCAGAGTGCATTGTTCTGAGTTCCTGGGAGGTGTATTTGTGTGCGTGGGCATAGTGCCTAGGCACTGGACCCGCTGCGCACGTCCGCTGCGCTCCCGTGCTGAGGCCGGCATTTATATCTGCCGGTTGCCTAGGCCTCTCCTAGTAGTCACGTGGTATGGACCCAGGAGAAAGCCGGAAGTTACTGGGGCGCTCTAGTAGTCAGAGCGAGCCTCAGGGTGAGTTGCGCTAAGAAAACTCCCGCTTTGGCATCTCTTTGTCTCTTTCTCTCCACAGCACACACCGTATCTGTTCTTACGAGCCAGACAGAATAAATAGAACACATCCCATTCCACCTCACTTCCGCTTCCGACGTCTCTTTGGCTTTATTTGTCACACTTTTAGGATTGGAAGAGAGAGTATGATATTGGCAAAATCGTCTGCCTTGAACTATTCTTACTGCATCTTTTTCTGTTTTTACATTTTTTAACTGTATGTCCACTGCTGCTTTTTTGTGATAGATAATCTTGCTATTTGACCAGTATAGCCAAAATGGTAAGGGTACATTTTCAGTCCTGAACTGTTTCTAATTTATCATATTGACAGTATTTTTATCTTGGTTTTAACAGTATGTTTTTCGCTGCTACTCTTTTATGGCCATATTTGCCAAACAAAGTTTGACTTACTGACTGACTTACCTGCTGCTGGACATTCTTTTTTTTTTTTTTAAACCTTTATTGAAAAAGACATGAAAGTACAAAAGCAAGTATACGGCAACCGTGGGCCGGCTGGCATCTATCACAATACAGTACTAGATAAAAGGTACACAGCCCTGCAGCCGACAACCCATAGGGCCCGGCGGCAAGTAGAAACCCATGTCTCGCCATATATACATGTAAAGGAAAAGGTAAGGTTTTGATTTTATCTTTTTTGAAAAACAACCCCCCCAACCAACGAACATAAGAAAATACTGCAAGGGCTCATAATAAAAATAAAACAATCTTGGCGAATCCTTCTGGAGAGGGGCACCACGTCTGCACAGATGCATTGTCAACAAACTGTATGTCCGGAATGGAATAGAAGAGGGAGCAGGTAGTATGCAACAATACTCAAATGGACCCTGGAGAGGAGGGAATGTCATGCTAAGGGGACTGGAGACGTTCCGGTGGCAGCTCAAAGGGAGGGGTGCAAATCTCACCACGGTATTGATTCCATTGACCCCATATTCTACCCCACTTTTTGGGCCTGCCCCTGGCAACATAAACAGTTTTTTCACGGAACATGCATCAGTCCATATTCCTAGACCATGCAGACAGACTCTGAGGCTGCGCCGACCCCCACAATTGCGCAATGTCACGCTTCGCAATCATGTTGCCCAAGGTGGCCCACTGCGTTTGGGCAACATTATAGTCGTTGGGCTCCCATACATTAAGCAGACATCTCCGAGCCTCAGGCAGAAGCGAAACACCCGTCACCTCAGACATAACACCATGCACACTGGTCCAGAATGAGGCAACCGCAGGACATTCCCATATGATATTGAGGAACGTACCCACCATACCACAGCCACGCTTACACAAAGCATCCGAAACAAACCCCATCCGCAACAATCGAGGACCCGTCACATACACTCGGTGTAGGATTTTTAATTGCACCAGTCTCAGACGAGCCGGGATAGCCACCTCCTTTGGAGAGGATATCGCCGCCTGCCAGTCCTCATCGTCAAGCTCCACTCCATCGCCGGTCCAAGATGTGCGGAGCTGCACAAGAAGGTCCGCCCGATGGTTTATTAACTTTTTATATATTAATGAGATCGTACTGTCCGGGATATGCCCGTCCAGCACTCTATCCTCAAGGGGCGAGGAGTCCGGGACAGACGTCCCAGGCAACATCACAGAAGAAAGGGCGTGCCGAACTTGCAGGTAACGAAAATGTTTGCGAGGGCCGAGTTGAAACTCCCGTCGCAGCTCCTCAAAAGATTTGATCTCGTCCTTCCGCAATAGGTCACCAACCACGCTAATTCCAATAAGGTCCCACTTATCAAACCCCTTAGTCGTCCATAAACTACCCAACTTTTCCGACGCATAAAGTGGAGTAGCCCGAGTGAGGGTGTCCGACCAACCCGTGGCAGCGGTGGCATTGTGCCAAACCTTCACCGCGACCTTTGTAGGCCCGGTAAGGGCCACATCCGCCCGTTTCGAATAAAGCGCCCTATTGTAGTCCCCGCCAGGAAGCAACCATTTATTCATGGCAAAGGCTAGATTACATGCCGGACCGTACATAGCGTGGTTAACCAGGCTCAATTGTGAGGCCCAGTAATACCGACGGATATCCGGCAGCGCAATTCCGCCATCATACCATGGAAGCGTAAGCTTAGCCAAGGCAATCCGAGGACGGCCGGCCCAGATCAGTTTCCTTTGCAAGCTTTCTACCTCTCGGAAGTAGCTGGAGGGCACCAGGTCTAACGTGTTCTGGAGAACATACAGAAACCTGGGAAGGGACATCATTTTGAATAAGGCTGCCCTACCCACCAGGGACAGAGGCAGCCTATTCCACGCCTTCACATCCGCTCGCAACCGAGCGAGCGGGGGAAGCAGGTCGAGCAGGTATCTTGTCGTCGGGTCACGTGAGATATGAATGCCTAAATACTTAAATCCGGTGGGCGAGATCTGTATCGGACAAGTACGTGGTATTAGTGGGACATCCCCCGTAAGCGAGTATACACAGGACTTCGACCAATTAATGACTAATCCCGAGTTCCTGCCAAAGGAGTTAAGGACATCAAATAACACTCCCAAGGATTTCCGCGGGGAAGTTAGGTAAAGAAGAATATCATCCGCATAAAGCGAGATGCGATCTTCAAAACCGGGGGCCCACCTGATGCCTTTGAGAGAAGGCTCCCATCTCAACCAGGCAGCCAAGGGCTCTAGCGCCAGAGCAAAAAGCAACGGGGAAAGGGGACATCCCTGCCGTGTACCTCGACCCAAAGCGAAGGGAGACGACACTCTTCTGTTAACGACCACCTGGGCCAAGGGTTCCTCATACAGCAAACGGACCCAATCAATAAACACCGGCCCAAAGCCGAACTTAGCCAAAGCCGCCAATAAGTACGGCCATTACACAGTGTCAAACGCCATAGTGGCATCCAACGAGACCAAAATGGCCGGTTCACGCAGAGTGTCTGCTCTCGCCAGCACGCCATGAAGGCGACGTAGATTGAGCGCAGTGTTACGGGCAGGAATAAAACCGGATTGGTCCGGATGCACCAGATCACTTATTACGGTTATCAATCGGTTGGCCAACACCTTTGCCAAAACCTTGAGTTCGACGTTTAGGAGACAAATAGGCCTGTACGAGGAACAAAACTCACATGGTTTGCCCTCTTTGGGAAGCACCACAATGGAGGCAAGACGTTGATCTCGGGGAAGTCGGCCTCCCTCTCTCGACTCCAAGAACATTGCGCGAAGATATAACGCCATTTTGTCTGGGCACAACTTGTACAGCTCGATGGGCAGGACGTTTGGTCCCGTAGCTTTACCAGAGCGAATGGCGAGCGCCACCTCATCCGTGGAAAAAGCCGCCTCCATTCGCTTATCGGATTCGGACAGACAAGGCAGGGCGATATCTCGAAGCAAAAGACGGGAATCTTCCTCAGGCCGATCCGAGATCGGAGCATACACCTTGCGAAAGTGCGAGGCAAACTCTTCTACTATCTCCAGCGGATCGGTCACACATACCCCATGTTGGACTTGGCCCTTCTGGCAGGTTCACCCCTGAACTTTTTGCCTAGTGATTTCTGGTCTTTGCGCACTTTGACACTGTGGCGCAGTGTAAAGTGCGTCCTCTCCCTGAGTGTGTGTGTGAGATTGGCCTGCTCTCCCATAGGAATGCATGGGGAATGTCTGTGTCCCTGGTAGTTCCTGATGCGTGAGGCGTGCATGGTCAAGTTTGGTATGTGCGAACTCGGGAGAGTGAATGCTGCGCAATGGTATGTGCGGTGTGTATGTGTCTTGTGCGGAAGCGCCACTTCTAGACATGACTGTGTATGTGCTGTGAAGGTGCTGGCGTGTGATTGGCTGGAGCTGGCTGGGATGCCATGCTCCAGGAAGTCTGTGTGGGTCTGCCCCGGTGGTGAATGGAGAGATTAGCATGCTGATGTGAGGGAGGGGCTGCGCCTGTGTCCTGAATGGGGCTGGGTTTTCCCCACACAATGCTGGCTCCGCCCCCTGTGGTGCGACTGATGACCCTAGCCTGCCTGATGAATGAAAGGGGTGGTTGGGCCATCAAAGGTACTCCAAAACCAGCTGCGACTGGTTCTGCCCCCACCCTGCACCTACAGACACAAGAGAAAAGGTGTATAAAAGAGGGGCTGTGACCCCATGAAAATGTTCTTGTTTGCTGCTTGAATCTGCCAGGGGCGTGCTGCTGCTGGGGCCCAGGGGAAGGCTTGCCTCCCCTGGGCTCTGCCCAGCCCCTGGACTCCTGAGGACCTTGTTGCTGGACCTTTGTTTGCCATAGCGCTGGGGAGCGCTGTATTTACCCTCCCAGCGCCTGAAAGTCCTTTCTTTCCCCTCCTAGCGCAAGGAGCGCTTTATTTGCCTTAAAGCGCCTGGGAGCGCTGCTCTTTGCCTCAAGCGCTGGGCGAGCGCTTTATTTGCCTGTTAGCGCTTGGAAGCGCTAGTGATCTCAGCCGGTGCCCACCCGGCGTTATTTGCCCCTGTTTATTACTTAAACCGAGCGAGTGCCCACCTCGCTGTTTATTTTAATCTCGAGGGTGCCACCCCTCTGAAATGCCCCTGAGATTCACCGCCGCGGCCCGAGCGCCGCAAAACAGGAAGTCAGGCGCTACGGTGCCTGATGCGGGGCGGGACTTCCGGTTTGCCGGAGGAAGTCCCGCCCGCCGCCGCGCTGTGATTGGCTGCCCACCGCCGCCGACCGGAAGGGGATTGAGGCTGAGCGATGGCCGCCCGGGGCAGCCAGCAAAGTGCAGCGCCGGTGTTGTGGGGCTCCCATGTAATGGAGGGAGCCCCGGCCAAGGAGTCCAGCCCGCAGCACCGGAGGGCCCCGAGGAGCGGGAGCTCTCCTTCCCCCCAGCCGCCGCGAGACCGGTGAGTGCCTGTGAAGGGAGGGGGGGGCGTCGGGGCCCATTGCCCGCCCCTCCCCTCTAAGTGGAAGGCTCGTGGGGGCCTTACCTGCTCTTGAGCCTAATGAAAGGCTCCGGGGGCAGTTCAGTTATTTCGAGCCGAGGGGCTCAAGGCGCCCCATGTGTGGAGGAGCCACGAGAGGCTCCAGCCGGCACCTATTGTATTTAGAGCCACGAAGGCTCCAACGATGGGGACATTGATTTCTTTCAGGAGCCAGAGGGCTCCCCCACGCTGGGCAGTAGTGTTTCTTGAGCCTAGATGGCTCTAACCAGGGGCATATTTGTTTTCAGAGCCAGAGGGCTCCAACCTATTGCGCAGTTTTGCTTCCTGAGGGGCTAGTGAGAGCCCCTGTCGCAGATTTGTTTTCCAGCTGCCCAGCAAGTAGTGGGCAGCTGCACCGTTTAGGTTCTCCTTCCTAGGGACATGTGTTCTATGGACTTTAGGAGTGAGGCGCACTCCTTCATCCCTGGCCTTTCCCCAGCTGCGCAGCACTTAGTGCCAGCTGCAGCGTTTAGGCCCCCCTGTTCTGTCCCTCAGCTGCCCAGCAAGTAGTGGGCAGCTGCTACGTTTAGGTTTTGCGCAAGTGGCGCAACCTGGACCCTGGACTTTGATGTAAGTTCTGTGCTAATGTGATTTATGCGAAGTGTTCTTTGCTGCACCTCTGAATGTGTTGTAGATACATCATGTGCCTTGTTTCTCTTGCACCTCTGAATGTGTTTTTATGCGTCATGTGCTTTGTCCTTTTACACCGCTGAATGTATTGTGATGCATCATGTGTTTCCTTTCTTACACCCCTACAGGTATTGTAATACTTAGGTGGTTGTTTTCTCCCTAGTGCAGGTGGTACTAGCGAGGCCCAGGTCCCTAGTGTAATCTCCTAAGATAGTGAGGGTTGCATAGGTGGTGCTCACCTGGTACCAGTAGTGACTGGTTGTATGTTATCTTTGTGCTACAAGTTTACATCCTAAGTGCTATTTTTAAAAGTGTTACTTCTAAAAGTGCTGATTCCTGACAGTGGTCCAGGTGGCCCTGTCTTGTAAATATCCCCTGTAAATTCTGCCCGTGCCTCTGGCACAATGTAAAGTGTGTGTTTTATCTAATGTATGTTTATTGGAATACAAAGGCTATTTTTATATATACCCTTGTGTGGAGTTTCCTTTGTGGTGGGCCTTGGGTGTTGTTGCTGGGGTGCGTGCGCAAATACTTAACTCATATCGCCTCCAAGTTTAGCCTTGCTGCTCGCGCCACGTTACCTAGAGGGCGAGTAGGGGTTATCTTGGCGTGTAACTCCCTTGCCCTGACCTTAGGAATGGTGATCCCTGACTGACCTTGACGCGAGTCTTGGCCAGCCAGGATCCCGTTTCTAACATTGGACGCAGCGGTGAGGATAAGGATTTGTGTTTGCGATGTACCACAGTGACAACGGGCCACACTACAAAACTCTGCATTTTAGATAAATCACATTTTGGGGATTATTGTATGGAGTTTGCTAAAAATGTCATTTCTGTGGAAATGTGTTTCTTGTGCACTTTGAGTTAGGTGTCCCTAGTTCGGGAGGGTAGATCATCCCCCTAAGTGCAGTGTGTTTTCTGGATTCACCATGAGGGTGGGATCCAGTGGTGGCAGCATAAGTGTGTTCAGTGCATGTGTCCCCCGTCCCTGCCCTGGAGTAATGGTACCTGTGTCACGTGTGGTCAGGTTGAGAAATCAGGGGTGGTAGAAACTGCCTTACCAGTCTGGGGAGGGGTGTGTGTGTGGACGAATGGTGTGTTGCACTGGACGTGTGTGTGAGTTCTCTGGATGGGGAGCTTGCTGAATGCTTGTGTACTCTTGTTTTGCTCAGATACTTAAGTTCCGTGTGTTAAACTTTTCCCAAGAACGTCTGCAGACAGTGGAGCTGGCTTTTGATTTCTGTGGTCTATTTAGAGACAGATGTTTGGAGTTGGTAATGTTCTGGGAGGAGAGAGGCATAGGGGATGGAGTGATTCCAAAAGGAGTGGCTGAGGTGTCTTCCAGCCCAGTGTGGTGGAAGAGGTTGTGTAGCCCAGCTAGGTCTCGGTGTAGGGGCTCACGTCCTGTCTCAAGAGGAGAAGGAGTGGGTGGGACTGCATGTCTCCAGGTGCCCGAAACCCAGTGTCAGGGCCTAGAATGTTTCTGAAGGGAACGTCAGGTCGGGGGCCTAGGCTGTACCAATAGGTCATTTGAGGAAGATCTCCCAGAGTATTTGAAGAAGGTAGAACATCAGTGAACATGATTTCATGGGTGGGCCTGAAGCTCATGGGAGTTTCCCCTGCCCCTGTGTCATTGTGTTAATTGTTGGGGAGTGACCCTAAGGAAAGGTTCTGGTCTTCCAGCCCAGTGTGGTGGAAGTGGCTCGGAGGAGCACAAGCCTGGTCTTCGTAGTCTGGGTGTTTTTTTTCTTAGGAACACCAGGTGAGGGAGCCTAGCATGTCCGTATGGAGCGTCCTTGTAGGGAGATCTCCCAGCGTGGAGAGAACGTGGAGCGCCTGTAAGCAGGGCTCTAGTAGTTCTGTTATCTGGCAGTACCGCTCCAGTTGGGAGGGTGCAGAAGTCCAGATGGAGGGGTGCGAGGGGGATAGATTCCCCAGTGGAGTAACCAGAGGGTCAGGGGCCAACCAGAAGGGTTGTGTCGCCAGGGAGTGACCAGGGTGATGCCACTTCTGTCCTGAGTGTCAGGAAGACTTGTACACGACACATTAGTTATGTGCCACCCTCAAGGAAGTCCTGGTGCGCCAGGCATCTGACCAAAGGGGTACGTCCCTCGGTTGGGGAGCCAGTAGCCGGTGTTTCCGGATCTGGACGTAAGGGCAACTATATGTAGTGTCCTGAAGGAACTCCTGCCTGAAGAGAAGGAACCGGGTAAGCTGCATGGGGGATTGACCTGCAGTGGTTGCCTTGCTGCTGAAGGAGGAGTGAATTCGAATCCCAGGTGGTAGACCAGTTAAGGGAGCTGTGACTCTGTCATGACCAGCCTGGTGTCCTGTAGGCACCGCACTGAGCCGCGTCTGCCTTTGGCCGCGCAGCCTATGCCGCTTGCCGTCCCCGTCTCGACGCGGTCCGTGAGCCGCCGCCTGCGCCGCACCTGGCAACCCGCAAAGTGCAACGCCTCACTACACCGATCTTGTGCTGGTCTGACCGTGGTCACTGCTGCTGAGGGAGTAAAGGTCCCGAACTGGTGGTAGAGTTGTGTTCTGGAGGGTGCTTCAGAAGTAGAGGTAGGGTGGGGCATTCTTGCCCGTGACCTCTGGTCAGCCTGAGGGTGCGGACCCTAGGTTGGAGGATCAGTGGTAGTTTGGAACTACACTGAGAAAGGGAGTGGAGAATGGCTATGTAGGCCAGGGGTTACCACCCCCCACTCTGTGGATTGGCAAGGACCAGTGGTATCTGGGTGGCCTAGGGCCTGGTCCTAGCCGTGGACAACTAAGGAGTACCAGTGGGGTAGCCTAGTTGGGCCTGTTTTTTTTTATTATTTGTATGTGCTTGTCTTATGGATAGGCGTGGCGTAGAACAGGAGGGTGTCCCTGCAGTGCGGGCCCGCGTCCGTGTTCTATCGCCCCAAGCAGGGAAGTCCATCACGGTGGTGATTGTTCTCCCCTGCGTTTTGGCTGGAAGGGGGTTGTGTTGGACTTGGCCCTTCTGGCAGGTTCACCCCTGAACTTTTTGCCTAGTGATTTCTGGTCTTTGCGCACTTTGACACTGTGGCGCAGTGTAAAGTGCGTCCTCTCCCTGAGTGTGTGTGTGAGATTGGCCTGCTCTCCCATAGGAATGCATGGGGAATGTCTGTGTCCCTGGTAGTTCCTGATGCGTGAGGCGTGCATGGTCAAGTTTGGTATGTGCGAACTCGGGAGAGTGAATGCTGCGCAATGGTATGTGCGGTGTGTATGTGTCTTGTGCGGAAGCGCCACTTCTAGACATGACTGTGTATGTGCTGTGAAGGTGCTGGCGTGTGATTGGCTGGAGCTGGCTGGGATGCCATGCTCCAGGAAGTCTGTGTGGGTCTGCCCCGGTGGTGAATGGAGAGATTAGCATGCTGATGTGAGGGAGGGGCTGCGCCTGTGTCCTGAATGGGGCTGGGTTTTCCCCACACAATGCTGGCTCCGCCCCCTGTGGTGCGACTGATGACCCTAGCCTGCCTGATGAATGAAAGGGGTGGTTGGGCCATCAAAGGTACTCCAAAACCAGCTGCGACTGGTTCTGCCCCCACCCTGCACCTACAGACACAAGAGAAAAGGTGTATAAAAGAGGGGCTGTGACCCCATGAAAATGTTCTTGTTTGCTGCTTGAATCTGCCAGGGGCGTGCTGCTGCTGGGGCCCAGGGGAAGGCTTGCCTCCCCTGGGCTCTGCCCAGCCCCTGGACTCCTGAGGACCTTGTTGCTGGACCTTTGTTTGCCATAGCGCTGGGGAGCGCTGTATTTACCCTCCCAGCGCCTGAAAGTCCTTTCTTTCCCCTCCTAGCGCAAGGAGCGCTTTATTTGCCTTAAAGCGCCTGGGAGCGCTGCTCTTTGCCTCAAGCGCTGGGCGAGCGCTTTATTTGCCTGTTAGCGCTTGGAAGCGCTAGTGATCTCAGCCGGTGCCCACCCGGCGTTATTTGCCCCTGTTTATTACTTAAACCGAGCGAGTGCCCACCTCGCTGTTTATTTTAATCTCGAGGGTGCCACCCCTCTGAAATGCCCCTGAGATTCACCGCCGCGGCCCGAGCGCCGCAAAACAGGAAGTCAGGCGCTACGGTGCCTGATGCGGGGCGGGACTTCCGGTTTGCCGGAGGAAGTCCCGCCCGCCGCCGCGCTGTGATTGGCTGCCCACCGCCGCCGACCGGAAGGGGATTGAGGCTGAGCGATGGCCGCCCGGGGCAGCCAGCAAAGTGCAGCGCCGGTGTTGTGGGGCTCCCATGTAATGGAGGGAGCCCCGGCCAAGGAGTCCAGCCCGCAGCACCGGAGGGCCCCGAGGAGCGGGAGCTCTCCTTCCCCCCAGCCGCCGCGAGACCGGTGAGTGCCTGTGAAGGGAGGGGGGGGCGTCGGGGCCCATTGCCCGCCCCTCCCCTCTAAGTGGAAGGCTCGTGGGGGCCTTACCTGCTCTTGAGCCTAATGAAAGGCTCCGGGGGCAGTTCAGTTATTTCGAGCCGAGGGGCTCAAGGCGCCCCATGTGTGGAGGAGCCACGAGAGGCTCCAGCCGGCACCTATTGTATTTAGAGCCACGAAGGCTCCAACAATGGGGACATTGATTTCTTTCAGGAGCCAGAGGGCTCCCCCACGCTGGGCAGTAGTGTTTCTTGAGCCTAGATGGCTCTAACCAGGGGCATATTTGTTTTCAGAGCCAGAGGGCTCCAACCTATTGCGCAGTTTTGCTTCCTGAGGGGCTAGTGAGAGCCCCTGTCGCAGATTTGTTTTCCAGCTGCCCAGCAAGTAGTGGGCAGCTGCACCGTTTAGGTTTTCCTTCCTAGGGACATGTGTTCTATGGACTTTAGGAGTGAGGCGCACTCCTTCATCCCTGGCCTTTCCCCAGCTGCGCAGCACTTAGTGCCAGCTGCAGCGTTTAGGCCCCCCTGTTCTGTCCCTCAGCTGCCCAGCAAGTAGTGGGCAGCTGCTACGTTTAGGTTTTGCGCAAGTGGCGCAACCTGGACCCTGGACTTTGATGTAAGTTCTGTGCTAATGTGATTTATGCGAAGTGTTCTTTGCTGCACCTCTGAATGTGTTGTAGATACATCATGTGCCTTGTTTCTCTTGCACCTCTGAATGTGTTTTTATGCGTCATGTGCTTTGTCCTTTTACACCGCTGAATGTATTGTGATGCATCATGTGTTTCCTTTCTTACACCCCTACAGGTATTGTAATACTTAGGTGGTTGTTTTCTCCCTAGTGCAGGTGGTACTAGCGAGGCCCAGGTCCCTAGTGTAATCTCCTAAGATAGTGAGGGTTGCATAGGTGGTGCTCACCTGGTACCAGTAGTGACTGGTTGTATGTTATCTTTGTGCTACAAGTTTACATCCTAAGTGCTATTTTTAAAAGTGTTACTTCTAAAAGTGCTGATTCCTGACAGTGGTCCAGGTGGCCCTGTCTTGTAAATATCCCCTGTAAATTCTGCCCGTGCCTCTGGCACAATGTAAAGTGTGTGTTTTATCTAATGTATGTTTATTGGAATACAAAGGCTATTTTTATATATACCCTTGTGTGGAGTTTCCTTTGTGGTGGGCCTTGGGTGTTGTTGCTGGGGTGCGTGCGCAAATACTTAACTCATATCGCCTCCAAGTTTAGCCTTGCTGCTCGCGCCACGTTACCTAGAGGGCGAGTAGGGGTTATCTTGGCGTGTAACTCCCTTGCCCTGACCTTAGGAATGGTGATCCCTGACTGACCTTGACGCGAGTCTTGGCCAGCCAGGATCCCGTTTCTAACACCCCATCCTCACGCTCGATCACAGGCACCACACGACTCAATCCGTCCCGCTTGTCCAACCACGCTATCAACTTCCCAGCTTTATCACCCACATCATACAGACGGCCCATTTGCTCCCGACTCATGGCTTTCGCGGCATTCGTGACCAAGGCCTTATAGTCCGACTGTTTTAATTGCAGGATATGCAACTTCTCCTGCGTGACTCCAGTATCAAGTTCTCTCTCTAGAGTGACCACCTCCGCCTCCAGCCGTTCAACCTCCTCATTGTGTCGCCTCTTCGCGCCAGCGATAAGCGAGAGCGCCTGGCCCCGCACCACAGGTTTAAAAGCCTCCCAGAGGGACACTGAGGACGAAACCGAACCTACATTCTCCGCAAAATAAAGGTCTATAGTTTTGACTAACCCCGCTCTAATCTCTGGAGTCCGGAGATGCCAGGGATTGATTGGGGCGATTCGGCCCCCAGCGTTCAGATGGAGATCAATATGAATCCACAGCGGGAGTGGTCCGAAATGCCTCTGGGCAAATGTCGGGCCTCTCGCACCGTCGCGGCCTGGGCAGCGGGCACTAGGAAATAATCAAGCCTAGCCAGACTCCCATGCGCCCCAGAGTGAAAGGTATATTGGGCCTGACCCGGGTGCAGCATCCGCCAACAGTCTACCATACCAAATGTATCTAACAACCCACTAAGACCAGATTGGGATGGTGTGAGTGTCCTGGGAGGGTGTCTATCCAGCGAACCATCCATGACAGAGTTAAAGTCACCTCCCATCACCAGAAGCCCCTCGGGGAGCCCAAGCACCAATTTACCCAAGTCAGCAAAGGTGGTAGTCTGCAGGCTAGGGGGAACATAAACCGAAAGGACAATAACAGTTCTTCCCTCCCACCTCCCAACAATTGCAGCATATCGACCCCTGTCATCCAAAATCGTATCGTCTATCTCAATGGGAAGGGAATTACGAAGCATAATACCAGCACCTCTGGAGCCCGAAGTAAACCCCGAGTGCGCCACCAGCTTGTAGCCCCTCCGATTCATTGCATGAAACGTATTCCCAACCAGGTGCGTTTCCTGCAGGAGTATGACGTCGGGAGAGTGACGTTTCACATATTGAAGTACAATTCCCCGCTTTATCTTGTCCCCCAAGCCATTGACATTCCAGCTCACGATCCGCAGCCCCCTACCCCCCATCCCGGAAGTAGGATATCAGGTCCACCCAACCCCATGAAAGAAACACAGAAATAGCAACAATACGTAGCCTCAAATGCAGTATAAACAAAATAGAAAAAACCCAGCACCTCTCCCCCCAAACCCCAGAACAACAACCCTGCACCCCTGCGAGGAACCAAAAAACCACCCCATTCAGCAGTGTGCCTGTCGCCCTACCCCAAGAACTAGAACTACAGATGAAAAGGAAACACACCCCCGGAGAAGGAGAAGTCCCGAACCCCCCCCACCGCCCAAGGGTCCCAGTTTTAAAAGTCATCGACCCAAAAAAGAAAAGAACAAAATATCATAACACGATACTATGGAACATATGCTGATGCCTCTACTCCTCCTGGTCCCGTTGGCCTCCCTCAGCACCACCAGCATTGGCATCATTGTCTCTAGGCGTGGATAAAGTGTCCAACCAGTCACTAGCCACCTCAGGCATATCGAAGAAGAGCACCCGCTCATTGTGTTCAACGCGCAGACGAGCAGGGAAAAGCATGGCATACTTCATGCCCAAATCCCGTAGTCTACCTTTCACCCCGGAGAACGCCAGTCTCTGCTTCTGCACCAGGGGAGTGAAATCAGGGTAAAAGTTAACGGAGGTGTTCTCAAACCTGGTGGGGCCATTGGTCCTCGATGCCTGCAAAATGGCGTCTCTGTCTCTATAATTGAAGAGCCGCGCAATGATGGGCCGCGGGGCCGTCCCCTGTGTTCGTCTGCCGCCCGGAATCCTATGGGCGCGCTCCACAGCAAAAAGCTTGCTCAGGCCTTTAGGGGCTAGATGATTAACAATCAGGTCTTCCACAAGAAGGTCCGTCGATTGATCTGTCGACGTCTCCGGAACCCCTATAATGCGAATGTTATTTCGCCGAGCACGACCTTCAAAATCCTCGAGGCGGCAAGCAAACCGTTCGCTGGAGGATCGAAGGGTGCGGACCTCGGTCTGGAGCTCGGACACATCCGAAGTGAGACTGGCAGTCTTAATGTCCAACGACTTCACCCTCTCGTTGGTTTTCCCCAGATCTGCCCTGATCAGGCCCATGTCCACTGCCACTGTGTCGATCTTGGCCGCCAAGGTATCATATTGTTGGCCCATCGACGACTGTATGCTGGCAATGGCTCCCATAAGATCGCGAAGAGTCGGTTCCTCCGGTTCCTGGGCACCACTACTCATGCCCTCCGAGGTTTTCCCAGTCCCACTCGGCGAACCCTTGTTCCGGGCAAATCTGTCCATGATGGAAGCCTGGGTCCCGCCACCACGATTTGTAGTCTTGACAGACCGTTTGTCGCCTTCCGACCTAGCCGCTATGGTGGATAATCTGCCCCGCCGGGGCTTCCGAGATCTGGTATAAATGGCTCCCTCGAAGGAAAACTCCACAAGGTGTTGAAACACAGGGCACAGTGGGGATCAGTCAGGGCGCTGTGGTAGCCAGCAGGCTCGAGATCAGCTATTTCGAGTCCTCGCGACCATGGAGGAACGAAACCGAAAGTAGGTCCCGGGCATCCGTCTCTCGCCGCAGGCCGTTGTTCAACTACTTTTGGGGCGCTCCCAATGCCCAAGGTCCGGGATGAGCCACGATGTAGGCCTCTGGGCTCCAGAAGGAGCAAGTCGGGCATCCGGCGTCCAAATCAAATTCTGAAAAGGGTCTTCCAGATCAGGAGAGTCGCGGCAAGAAGAACCCGTCGTCTAAACCAGGATTAGTGCCAGGATAGTCGGTGGAGGCAGCGAGGGTCTCGGGAGCTCACAGCTCACGCGACCATCTTGGATGCGCGCTAAGCTCCTCCTCTCTGCTGGACATTCTTAAGCCCTACCAGAGCAGGGCCGGCCTTAGGCATGTGCAAGCTGTGCACCTGCACAGGGCCACCAAAAGCCAGGGGCCACCACATCAATATATATCCTTAATAAAAGAATCCTCTGAGGATGGATACATATTTGTGTGGGGGCCCCTGGCAGGGATTTGGTGGCCTCTGGCTCTATACAACTTCCAAACACCATGACCCCCCCTCTTCACTGGCCTCCGCGCTCCGCCCCACCCGGACCCCCTCTTCCGGGGCCCCCTACCTACGCTCCCTGCCCAGGGCCACCATGAACCTAGAGCCGCCCCTGACCAGAGACCCATGTGAAGCCAGCATGACACATACTATTGCATACTTCAGGATTCTATAGTGTTCCCTTTACGCAATCTCATATTCATAAGGAATGGCGGAGTACTTGTTTACATCTGCGTCGGTGTCACTGGTAAGGTCCGTGGTTCGAGATATGTCTATTCATGAAGCATTTCAAGAAACAACTGGAAAAGGCCTATTGGTTAGCCTCCAATGCCCTTCTAAGGAAGACTTGCAGAACAAAGTCCACTAAGATCTGCATGAAAGGGAATATGAGCTCCTCAAAGGATACCAAGAACTGCTCTGCAACTTCATCCACAAGAGAAAGAATACGCTAGAAGATTGATGAGATTCTAACCCCTACAGAGTAGGTTGATAGTTGTAAGTAATACAGATGATCTGCTTTGCAGGGAGAATGGACCGAGGAGGTCAAAGTACATACAAAATATGGGAACTGTGATGCTGCATGCAGTGGGGGTGGGGTCAGTGAATGTAGGGGCAGGGTCAAAAGTGTGACGAAAAAAAACACATTCCGTTCAATTTTTGGTCTTTTACCTTCTTGTAATTACATATGAAATAACGTGCAGCTTAACTGAAAAATACATAAAAAGTTATGTTAATCAGTGGGAAAAGCACTAGTACTTTATGTAACTTCTATTAGTTAACCTCTTTACTGCGGCGTGAATTCTGCCGCAGTGCTGGACATTCCAATCGTGGGCGTGGCTCAGACTGCCCCCGGCCGTCGTGCACCCACGCCCACCGTGACGGCCAGGGGCCGTCATGAGCACGGAAGAGGTTAATGAACTGTAGAGGTCAGTGTCTGTAGCCAGAGAGCTACAGAATTAAGGGCTAGATTTAGCATTATTTGATGCAGCGCACAGAGCAAGACAATTTTCTGCTCTGAGCTGTGCCCAATTGAGACGGCAGGAATGCATCACATATACTTACAAAAGGTGCATTCCTGCTATCTCCCGGCGCCAGAGCACTCCGCGCTGCCTAGCACCAACATAGGCACTCTTATATCAAGGTGCAAGGGTACCTGCGATGCAGTCAGAATTGTTTTTGTGCAGGAAGGGACACCTTCCTGCACAAAAACAATCCTTGGAGGTGTTTTCCTCTTTCTACGTGTGCTGCACAATGCTGCACACTTAGAAAGAGGAAACAACGAGGATATACGGATATTGTTTTCCTCAATGTGCCACTATCGGGAAGGCATACCATTTTGACACATTCTCAAGTTTACTACTCTTGGTGAATCTGGAAAAGGGACATAAAGCATCGGTGGATGAATGTGAAGACCCACTCTCCACCCATGTAACGCCTTTCTGGTGCAGAGTAATGAAAGGCAGCGACTTGTGCATCCTTGTGTGGCTCCAGATTTACCAAGCCACCGTGGCTTTGCATGGCTCAGTAAATATGACTTAATGATTGCGTTGGCCTTGCGTCACCCTGCGTGGCACAAGGGCAATGCCATACTTCGATAAATCTGGGCCTGCATTTTGGATGGCGCAGTGGAGAATAGTGACTTGTGTATTTTTAGTGCTACGCGGTCCCTGCCTGTGATAGAAAGCACTGTGAATATGTATTTTAAACTTGCATTACACACAGTATAAGATAGGCTGCTCGAAATTGGCAAAAAGGTATAAGATAAAAAGGTGCTGCCAAAATATTGATTTTAGTAATACCCAGACTGTACATAGTGCCAGTTGTTATATAACTGTCCCTTAAAGCATGTACTTCACAGTTCCGCTGGTAACTCCTTGCACTACCATGCAGTATTCCGTGTTATCAGGAAGCTTTAAGTGATTCTATCAGTTAAAGCCGTTACCGATTTCCAAGCACCATTTACATTTGCAGATTAACCAGTTGCACACCTATATATTTCTTCAGGCAAGCAGGCACCCTGGTAGGAAGGCTTGTTTCTTGTTTTGGTGTTTGCCTGCCTTAGGTTTCACAGCACAGGGGTCTCCTTTCCTGACACGTCAACGGAAGCATTTAAACTATCGGAATTAACCCTCCCTGGGCGGATGTCTTCTCACTAAAAGTAGGGGAACTGTTTTTAATACATTCAAAAGAAAGGGCACATCGTTCCTGCCCGATCCTGCTGACTTCGTCCTCAGTATGAGACAACTGACTGAGAACCCTAAATCAGAACCTTACCAAGGGGGTCAATGTTCAGTCACTATGATCCAAAGGCATCACCCTCTTCAAACAAGAAACAGACCCCCAAATGGGCCCCATTTCTATATACATAACAATCCCACCGTATCAATGTGACTGCATCAACTCCATCTCCGTTGAGCCAAGACAGAGCACTCGAGACATTGTGGTCCCAAAGGTGGAAGCTGAGAGGCAGTCAACCGTGTGCTTTCTGACGCGTCGGCTGGTGTTACCAAATGTATTCCAGCATCTGTTAAAATGTGGAAGTGGGTGGGGAGGTATCTCCTTCCGAGATATTGCTGCGTCTGACTCCGAATCAGGCCTTGTATGATTGAGGGTTTATGACCTGTGGAAATTGTGGGCTAGAAGATTTACAGTACACTGATCTACGAGTACGGACCGATTTCCACCAAGCTCTCATAAAGTTGTTTATATAGAGACTACGGTGGGATGACAGTGTATTTAGCTTTCAGCCTGTTTGTGTAAATGCAATAAAAAAGCGACGGATATTAGGAAGGGAGGGGGAAAAATCGTTTGAGTAGTATATCATCTTCGGTAACCGCTGTGTCTCTGAAAGAGATTTTTATGAGTGATCATTTTTCTGTACAGAGATTAAGGATTAGCACTGATAATTTAGTTACAAAAAGACAATCTTGATTCAGATTTAGACCTGTTAAGAAAAATTAAATATGCTTGCTCCGTAAAAAGCCCTGTAAGGTCAATGGCCGAGGTAAAGTCTTTTACTTTGCTCGATGGTATATTCTCAGTAAGAAGTTTCATGCACAAGATTATCTTTAGGACTTAATGTTATTTACAAAGAGTTGGCCTCACTATGTTATCTTTAATCATTTATTTTTTCAGTTAAAAAAAAGTAACGATGGGCTTTACAGTTTATCCATTCTTCTCAATCCATCTGGCCAACGGTGCCCACATTTTAAGCCTTTAGTTCGGGAGCACAGTCCCCTTTCTGCATAGATGGCTTTTTCGAAATTATAGTTTGCAAGTAGGCGATAGAGCCACTGGTGGAACCCAGGGGGATTCGGATCCGGCCAGGCAGAGTAGGCATAAGCGAAGTATCGCCATGCCAATAAACAGAAATTCTTCTCCTGACTTCCCCCGCATTTCCTTGTCCACCCCAAGTCCAATCAAGGTCGGAGAGAGGAAGCAGTCAACCTCTAGCACCTCCTTGAGAAAGTTGGAAATCTCTTGTTTTAATGTACTTAGAGCGTCACAGGAGGCAAAAATATGACTTGGATCTGCCTGAAATAATGCACATCGGGGACATAGGGTTCTTCTCCCAGTCCCACATTTGGCGATCTTTTTTGGGGTGTAATATAGCAAAAAGCAACATTTATAATATTGAGCCTGGAGCCGGGACGGTATTAACATTTTCTGTGCTAAATCTGCTGAGTGAAAAAATTAGATTTTCCGGGATTCCTATATCTGCTATCCACTTTAATGCTCATGCATCCATATCATCCGGCATTAATGCGTTGAAAAGGTTATACACACCTCCAATAGATAAAGCTTTATTCTTTCTTACATTTTCAATTATATTATTGTTGGCAAGGCCTATTGGACTGCCATCTTTCTTATTTAGAAAATCCGGGATTTGCAAATATTTCTAGAAACCCCTCTGATCTAATTCATACAATTTCTGAACTGACCTCATGATTCTGTGCCCTCCTTGCAAAGTTTTGAAACAGACTTTCTTGTAATGACTATCATTCAAGAAACGCCAAACCCAGCCCCATGCGTCTACCCACATTACGGAACAGAACTCACCACAGAGGGAGAAAGGGAGCTCCTTGATCTCCTCTTAACCGCTGCTGCCAAATCAGTACTAACTAACTGGAAAGACACCTCTAAAACATCTTACAGTGGCTGGCTCAACTGGATCACCTACCTAAGAGGAGCCGACTCCCTAGCGATAAGATACTCACCCTGGAAAACTACCTCCAGGAACTTATGAGAACCACTGGACAGGTATTTGGACATTTTTGACCCACCGTAAAATCTCTGAATTTTGAATGATTTTCCAACAGGGAAAAAGTCAGACTCTGAATATGTGCTCACTTAACCTGTTTGGAGCTGTCATCTAATCTCTCTCTCAGCGCCAGAACCCCTGGCCCCCGCGCCCCCCACCGCACCCGACCCAGACTCAGCTACGATGCCGACTCCCTCCACGCACTCAACACCGGCCGAGACCAACGCTGCAACCAGGCCGCCCCGAAACACACCCACGGACCCTTCTCCTGCCGCAGCTGCAGATTCACCTGCGACAGAACCATCAAACCACCAAGAACCAGACCGAACCACCTCCGCTGCATACTCCTCAACACCCGCTCCGCACGCAAACACGCCATCGAGCTCTGGGACCTGCTCGACACCACAGGCCCGGACGTAGCCTTCCTGACCGAGACGTGGTGGAACGACTCCTCTGCACCAGACACCGCCGTGGCCATCCCAGACGGATACAAGATCACCCGCAGGTTCCGTGCCAATGGCATCGGAGGAGAAATAGCCATCATCCACAAGTCCACCCTCAAGGTCACCACCCACGCAGACGACACCCTCAACACCACCGAACACCTGCACTTACGGATCCACACCGACCCCAACACCACCCTCAGTGGAACTCTCATCTACAGACCCCCGGGCCCGCTTCAGCGACTCAATCGCCGACCTCGCCAGCACCCACGCACTCGCCTCCACGGATTACATCCTCCTCGGGGACCTGAACTTCCACCTCGAGAACAACAACAACGCCAACTCCTCCACGCTGATCAACAACCTCGCCAACCTCGGCCTCAGACAACTCGTCACCACGCCCACCCACGCTGCCGACCACGCGCTGGACGCCGTCTTCTCCACAAGCACCCACGTCACCTTCGACCACACCACCGAACCCCACTGGACCGACCACCGCTGCATTCCCTTCACCTTCAAAAAACCAACCACGCGCCATCGCACCCAACAGCTGTCCAGACGCCGCAGCCCGCACCCTCAGACAGTGGATCAACGACTGTGCCAACACCCTCGCCCCACTGAAAAAACCCTCAAACAACCACGCCAGCAAGAGAGCCACCTGGTTCACCGACGAGCTCATGGCCTCCAAGCACGCCCGCCGGAAACTAGAGAAGAAATGGCTCCACGAATGCACACCGGACAACCACTCAGCCCTCAAGGACGCCACTCACAGACACCACCACCTCATCAGATCAGCCAAGAGATCCTCCTTCAAAGACCACCTGGATAACAACGCACACGACAGCAAAGAGCTCTTCCGCATCGTAAAAGACCTCTCCAACCCCAGCGCCAACACCAACGACATCCCGCCCTCCCATGAACTGTGCGACTCACTGGCCATCTTCTTCCACCGCAAGATCGCCGACATCCACGGAAGCTTCAACACCACGACCGACCCGACCATGCCAGACTCCCCTCCTCTCCCGAACACCAACAGCGCCAACCGCCTGACCTCCTGGTCCAACGTCAGCGACACGAAACACGCAAGGTCATGAACTCCATCCACTCAGGATCACCGACAGACCCGTGCCCACACCACATATTCAACAAGGCAGACGCAGCTATGACACCCCAACTACGGAAGATCATCAACATCTCCTTCAAAACAGCGACATTCCCGGAAAGCTGGAAGCACGCCAAAATCAACGCCCTCCTCAAAAATCCCAAGGCGGACCCCAAGGACCTCCAGAACTTCCGGTCCATCTCCCTGTCCCCGTTCCCAGTGAAGGTCATCGAGAAAATCGTCAACATGCAACTGACCCGCCACATCGAAGACAACAACATCCTGGACCCATCCCAATCCGGTTTCAGACGAAACCACAGTACCGAGACAGCCCTCATCGCTGCCACAGACGACATCAGGGGCCAATTAGACAACGGCGAAACATCTGCCCTCATCCTCCTTGACCTCTCGGCCGCCTTCGACGCGGTCTGCCATCGCACTCTAAAAACACGCCTCCAAGAAGCCGGTATTCAAGAGAAGGCCCTCGACTGGACCACATCCTTCCTCTCCGACAGATCACAGAGTGTCCGCCTCCCACCTTTCCGATCCGAAGCCACTGACATCATCTGCGGCGTCCTACAGGGCTCCTTCCTCAGCCCAACGCTGTTCAACATCTACATGACCCCCCTCGCACAAGTGGCTCGCCACCACAACCTCAACATCATCTCCTACGCCAATGACACTCAGCTCATCCTCTCCCTCACCAAGGACCCACGCACCGCCAAAACCAACATCCACGACGGAATGAAGGCCATCGCCGACTGGATGAGGAGCAGCCGTCTGAAACTGAAATCTGACAAGACAGAGGTCCTCATCCTCGGACCCAACCCCTCCGCCTGGGACGATTCCTGCTGGCCAACCACTCTGGGGACAGCACCTACACCCACCGACCACGCACGCAATCTTGGATTCATCCTCGACTCCTACCTCTCTATGTCCAAACAGGTCAACGCCATCTCCTCCTCCTGCTACAACACCCTCTGCATGCTCCGCAGGATCTACAAGTGGATCCCGACCGAAACAAGAAGAATGGTGACACAGGCCCTCGTCAGCAGCAGGCTGGACTACAGCAACGCACTCTTTGCCGGAATCCCAGCCAAACACCTACGACGACTACAGCGCATCCAAAATGCCTCCATCCGACTGATCATCAATGCCCCCCGCGGCAGCCACATCACCCCCCACCTGAGAAACCTACACTGACTCCCTGTCGACAAGAGGATCACCTTCAAACTCCTCACCCACGCACACAAAGCACTCCACAACGCCGGACCAGCCTACCTGAACAGCAGACTCCGCTTCCATACCCCGACCCGCCAGCTCCGCTCCTCCAGCCTCGCCCTCGCCGCCGTCTCCCGCATCCAACGAACAACCTCAGGCGGCAGATCCTTCTCCTACCTCGCCGCCAAGGCCTGGAACACCCTTCCTACCCACCTACGGCAGACCGAAGACCTACTCGCCTTCATAAGACTCCTCAAGACCTGGCTCTTCGAACAGTAGCGAAGCTTCCCCCCCTCAGCGCCTTGAGACCCTCAAGGGTATATAGCGCGCTCTACAAATTGATTGATTGATTGATTTACTTATTCACACTTTCCTCTCCCCCTACTTTACTCCCAACCTACCACTACTGTATAACCAGCTAAAGGGAGCCATCCAACGTACCCAATATGTAATGCTTACCTTGCACCGCATAGGACGGCCACCCTCACAATGATACCCCGGTGCACTGTATGTCATGTATGTGTATAAATACTTAAAAAAAAAAAAAAGTTCTATTGGGGCTGGTACTTCTTCGGTAGTGCTATATCTTGGCTTTTCGCGTACAGGGCTAGATTGCATAATAGAGTAGTTGCCCAATAGTACAGTCTCATATTTGGTAAGGCCAACCCTCCCCTTTACCTTGATAAAGATACACATTTATATGCCCTTCTGGGCTTCACATATGCCCAAATAAAGCTGGAAAATAAATCTTCGATTCCTTTTAAGCAGTTGGTAGTAAACGCTAACAGGATTGCCTGTAGCAAATATAAAAACTTGAAGAAGAATAGCATTTTAATGATGTTACATCTGCCAATAATTGATAGATGTAAATTATGTAGTCTCATCAGTTCGGGTTTCGTTTTGGTGACTAATGGATCAATGTTAACCTTCACAATTTTGTCGACATTAGGAGTGATGTCAACTCCGAGATATGTTGCCTTTTCTACCACTCTGATGTCTTTACTCATTGCATTATTATTGCACACAATTTGGGCTTTACTACCATTGAGGGAATATCCTGAAAGTAGCCCAAATCTCACCGCCTCTACCTCAATCTTGACTGTAGCCATTTCAGGGTTGGGTGTCACTAGAGCAAAATCTTCGGCATATGCCAACACTTTGGTTTCCCAGCCATGAGTTACAATATGCCTAATAACCTTTCTACATTCCAATTGGCGTAGGAAAGAATCTAGATAAATTGCAAATAGAAGTGGCGAGCATGGGCAACCCTGTTGGGTACCTCTAGTTATTTTAAAAGTGTCTGTGAGTACACCATTTACAAAAAGTCTTGTACTAGGCTGAAAATAAAGCATTTTGAAAGCCTGTAGGAGTCCCTTACCTATTCCGACCCTTGACAGAGTCTCCCATAAGAAAGGCCAGAAGACCCTGTCGAAGGCCTTTTCTGCATCCAGCAAAATTAGTGCAATTGGGTCCCAAGAGATGTTTGCAGCATCGAAAAGTGATATGACCCTCCTAATGTGGTCTGTGGTACCACGCCCTGGTATGAATCCATGTTGTCATATAGAGACTACCTTTTGAATTGCCAAGGCTAAGTAAGTAGCAAGGATTTTAGAGTAAATCTTATTGTCGGTGTTTATCAGTGTTATAGGGCGATATGAGCCAGGTTCCAATTGTGTTTTATGTTTTATAAGAAAGAATATGATTTTCGCCTGCGTCCAGGATTCAGGTGGTCTTCCCCCGTTAAATACATGTATAAACAGTTGTAGCATACAATCTTTCAGTTGAGTCGAGAATTTCTAGTAAAATTCTAGGGGTATATCATCTAATCCAGTGGCCTTACCACTTGGGAGACTGTTAATACATAGCAATATATCCACCGTTTGGGGGAGTTCCTCCAGTTGTTGTTGATCCTCCTGGGAAAATTGTTCCAATGGAGTCTGATTAAGATATGTCCTAACATCTCCCAAATGGGGGGGTGTACTCTTGTGAAACAGGTCTTGGTAGTATGAGTAAAACACATTACGAATTCCCTCTGGGTTTATGATTCTTCCTCGCACAGGATTGTTGATTTCTGCGATTATATTCCGAGTGGCTTTTTGTCTATCTCTGGTTGCGAGGTGATGCCCAACCTGCTCGCTACACTCGTATGCTTCCTCCCTCCACACTGCTAGTCTATCTGCGGCCCTTTTTAGGTCTCGCCTACGCAGCGTGCATGCGCTGCATAGGAAAAGACCTTTAGAAATCGATTCAGGTTTGCTGCCAAAAACGTGCACGCATTGCATTGCTTTGCATGGCAACGCGTGCACGTTTGGCGATTCCCTTGCGGGAGCGAGTTTTCAGACCATCTGTTAATTACAAACAGATGGTTCCTGGTCGTTGCTGCAAGGGAAACCGGTGCAGGCCCCCTCCTCTCTCCCCTCCCCCTGCTGCCTCCTCCTCCTTTTTTTACCTTCAGCGCGAGGCGCGCAAGCTTGTTTTCTTTCGCGGTATCTTCAGTGTCTGCCGCATCATTGATTCGTTGTGTTTAGTCTGTCTCTGTGACTTTCTGTTGCGCTTTTGTTACCCATATCTTCTGTCTTCCCATCCCAAATTCCGTTAGCTCCATAAAGCCGCTCGGTAGCGGTGCGTTTTACAAATAACCAGATTGCATGATCTGATGAAAAGTCAGGGCGCCTGGACAAACGTGAACCCTGGGTTTGTTTTTCCTGCTGGCGAGGGGTATTTTCGCAGTGAGATAGGGCACCGGCATGGCGACCTTTCTGCGTCCCACCACTTCAGTGGCTCTGGGGGTCTCGCCAGGTTCTCCCAGGTGGCCGCACTCTGATGCTTGCCTCACTGCTGACCTTGAGATGCAGGAGGCCCTGGGAAAGGCCGCCCTCTCCTCCGACTCCCCAGTGAGGGTGAGTGAATGGAAGCTTTGTGAGATCATGCAGTGAGTGAGCTCACGGAGAAGCGCTCCCCTGAAGCCCCTGCAGCTGCCAGGCCAGCTGTTGTCAAAGCACTGCAGAGGGAGCTGGGTAAATGTTCATTCACTCATTCACCCCCCGCGGCCCCTTTCTTGTCCATGTTCTTCTCTTCCCCTCCACGTTGCTATTTTCTCCTTGTGCTTCTCTCTTCCCCCCCATATGACATAGGCTCCACGTTGGTCTCTCTCACCATGCCCTGTGCTTCTACCCGGCCCTATTTGTTGCTTCCCCCACCCTCTGTTTTACTTCAGCAATCCACCCTCCCAATGTCCCCTCTGCTTTGGAGATGCTCTGCTCCATTTCTGTCTTACGTTTTAAATTTAACTCCCCTCAAATCTTCCATTGCCACTGCCACTGTTGTTGTTTACTTTTAAAGTATCCACCTTCCACACTGTTGTTTCTTCCTGTTACCTTTGTCATCGTCGTTATGGAGACTGTAGCTGAGCTCCATTCCTAAAATGTCCATTCTAAAATGGTTACTAGAACAATATGCTTGTAAACCTAGCAATGCACGTCTTGCAGCCATGTCTCCCATGGGATTACACAAGCATTGGTGCAATTTTTTTGTGAGAATTCATATATGTGGTCTGCAGTGTGCATGTTTGTGTTATGTTGGTTTGAACAGGAGGCTATTCCAACGCAAATGAGCAAAATCTTAGTACAGTACCCATTTTGAGATTACTTCCATGTTATAATCATAGCACTCACTCTTCTGTTTTCATCGCCAACGCTAGGTCCTGAAGGATCGGAGTCTTTAACTGATGTACTGCTGCATGTGCAGGAGAGAAGGGTATTCTTGTTTCCATATGGTTTTTGTCTCCATTGTTAAACAAGCATTGGCAAAGACAATAGGCTGCGCCTATTTGAGATCTATCGGCTTTGTGAATGATTTTTAGCTATGTTGCTCAGCAGCATGTTTAAATGTAAAAAAAAAAATAAGAAGAGCTAGGGCACGACCAGTGTTGACCATGCCAAAGCTCCTTTTTTATTTCTTTACTTTAAACCTTGCTGTATAGCAGCAATACTTCTGTAGAACATGGCTTAAAAACATTGACAAAGGTAAATAAGGAAGCTTTTCTATTTTTATTTTTTACAATGTTTTACAGCAGTTTGACTGTGGTGCAGCGTAGTCGAAAGTTGAAAAAAAGTGTTGTGAACCGACCAGCATTAACCAGGTCAAAATGCTTTTAAATTTTTTTTATTATTTTTTACTTGCATCCAGATTGCATATCAGCCATGCTGCTGTTCAATATAGATAACAAACATTGACAAAGTTAATAGAGTTTGGATAGGTGGAACCTATTATCTTTGCCTGTGCTCTTACTCCTAGTGCTGGCTCTTTATTTTTTTTGGCAAATGCCAGTGCTGCTTCAGTTGAGTCCACCGATCATCCATATTAGATTGAGTGTTCTGTACTTGCACTGCTTCAACGAACCCAGTTGAGGATAGCAACTGAACGTTTAGCTTCAAATTATAAGTTTCTTTACATAAAGTTTTAAAAATTTCAATGTACAATTGTGCTTTTATGTTTATATGTATATATTAACCCGTTTCATGCGCCTGCAATTTTGAGGAAGTGCGATACTTCTGCAAAACGGGCGGGGCCGCGTCGGCCATTGGCCGACAGCAGCACTGGGCAGGTAGTGCTGCCGTCGGCCAATGGCAGACGGCAGCATGGAAGGGGTTAATCTGCTAATAATATTTAATTTTCTAAACCGTTGCTAATTCCCCTAGTAGGTGTCACAGACCCCCAGGGGTCCGCGGTCCACAGTTTAAGAATCACTGCCATCTACTAATAAAGCCCTAAACATCAAAACGTCAAACTAAGGCCTCCTTATGCCCTGAACAAATCATCCCATCAAACTTGGCTTCAACATCTCCCCTGTTCGCAACATCCCTGTCTTAAACCTAGCTTAGAGGCTTCTTTGATGGTTACCTGACCTTCCTCTGCCCTTGGGCAGGTGTTTAATTATGCAGGGCTGGACTGGTAACCCAAAGCAGCCCTGGAAAATGTTTTCAGACCAGCCTCTGTACAGTATATAGTGAACGAGCAGCGAGTGCACACGACAACTACAAAGGGGGCTTGGGCAGGTTCTCTCCCCAAGAAAATTTGGGGAAAGCAAACTCAAAAATGGTGTATTCTGCAACACATGTTTTATTATATTTTCAATTGTTTAAGTTTGTAAAGCATAGCGAATGATGACCTTACTGTGCAACAGGATGCAACAATCTTTGTTGGGGGCTCTTCAAAGACTCTCTCACTATCACCCTTCAACAGTGCCTCTCATCTCTCCATATCCTCCTCTCACATGTATTTTATTTATTTGTCGCACCTTTCATTCCAGTGGAGCATTTTTTTCACATGCATACAAAGACAATGAATCATGTGTGTGTAAATCAGTATATAGAAAATGTTCCAAAGACAAAGAGAAATACAAGGTGTAGGATTAATATGTCATCCATACTGGTTTGCATTTTTTAAGAGCTCTATTTCAGGAGAAGCACACACTCCGTATTTAGAATGTAACATAGTAGTTAGAGATGGCTTTACTAATAAAAATTTATTTGTACCCCAAAAATCCCCTTTTCGCGACATTAGGGTAATGAGAGACTTGGAAAAAGTCTAACTTTCTAACCTGTACCATGCAGTTTGCATGCAGCTCTTTCATGGCAGTGCATAGCTCACTGTGCTAGATTACGACTGTAACTTGTGAACGGCACAGTAATAAAAGGATCTCTGTGACAAAAGCAGTAATCCACTGAACTATGCACATAAAATACTGTTCTGTGATTTACATGGTACACCTTCTTTGCAGCAGGCACATGAACCCTCTGTGCTACCTTATGGTTGGCCTTATTGACCCCTTCCTTATCAGCACAGACAAATCAATAAATTACATATAGATACTACTTAAACAGATTGCCGATATATGAAGGGTCATGGATTTCATAATTTGCTCACACACTCTGTTTAGCAATTGGGATTTAGGGAAGTGTACCTTACTGCAAGCTTTTTATTGAATTCTTTTTGAATAGTGTAAAATCCATCAAAAGGTATTTGTGCGGTTTACATGAGCACCAGTTACATTGCACAGCATATATTAATTTGATGGGCACCAGGACATTGTTATTTTCCCACAATTACAGGCTGCTGAGCTGACCACAAGACTCAAACTTAGTTCCCCTGTTACAAAGGGGAAAGCTCTGTCCTTAACACCACAATCGACCCTATTATACTTCCCAAAATGCCCTTATAATTTCATTTTTGTAACACCCCGTTCACAAATGTATATATCATGGGGTTAAACAAATTTCTTTCCAAACATGTTTAAATGCAAAAAACAATATTATTGGGTTGTCGCTGATGTGCCTTTGCCACCTCTATAAAGTTGTAGTCACTCTTCATTCACTCTGTACCTATCTGCTCGAGCGAAAAACAGTAACTCTGTCAAGAAAAATCATGTTTCCTGTGGTAATTAATCCGATGTTTCTAACAATTGAAAACATCTTGCTGATAGCATTACACCTTTACTTTGCTTTTGGCAGAACGTATTAATTACACGAACCGCATGAACACCTAAGCACTATGCAAACACTGATTAGCAAAGCTTTCATTTAAAAGTTCCCACAAACTGTGGCAAACAATTTCTCACACAAACAAGGACACCAAGCCTTCCATTTTGGCCACAAGTCGTCAGCTGAAACCCAGCCATTCAGGTTTATCAAATACAAAAATATATATTGGCCACATTTATTTTTGTCGCAAACATTACTGCTCCTTCAAAGAAACAGCCTTTCCTTTAAAAAATGCGGACAAATCACAAGTCTGCCCCACCTTATTAGCCCATCACAAGTAACCATCTGTGCACAATTGTTTTCCTTTCACGCTGTCTGTCAGCACCTGGGAGACGCTACTCCCATAACCTTCACTGTGTCCCAGCATACAGAGGTGGAGCAGGAAGTTGAAGTTAATTTACATGGCAGTGTTTAATTGGTGCCGATGGTTTCCAGTGCTCGGCACCGTCACTTAATTGTCAAAACCAGCTCTAGTGACAGCTCTAGTGACAGTCCACCACAAGGTGGCACTGTCTTTTTTATTTTGAGATGAGCACAACAACTGTGTTTATTAAGTCAATGTGCATTAGAAATGAATAATCCCAGCCTATAGTGCCATTATTATACCTTTGCGTAGCCTGAAATAAGCTGAATTGTTACACTTGTAGGAGTGTGATGGTTAGATATTATGTTAGTAAGGCCATTGGCAGTGCTGGCAGGGTAGAGTGGGGCAGGCTGCAGTGGCATCCAAGAAGGGCCAATACTTCCCTAGAATGCTTAAACTTCTTTGTATATGTTGACTTGGTGCTCCAGGTAGAATGGAGACAGACCTGCTGTGATAACGCTCAGTAATGAAAGCCTGTGTCTGGCTAGCGGACTGAATTACCAAATAGCCCAAATAACATATATTTTTAAAAATAAAATTTACAATTGAAAGATAACATCCTAAAAAGTCATCCTGTATTTTAACCACATATCTCTGCTTTCAGAATCTTATTTTTTTAATTTCAAACAATTACAATTGTTTACTTTGTGTACGTCAAAAAGAACGAAAACCACAGGAAAGGGCCATTGAATATCGTCCTGCTGCAAAATGGCAATTTTGAACACCTACACAAAATGGAAAATAATATACGGCGACTTTAGAAAAAAATTAAATTAAAAAAAACACATTTTAGCATCTGCCTACTTTATGTATAATTCATTACGGTACCGAATCATTACTGCCTTTGGATATTGAACATCATATGATACATTTTGGCTTGTCTTGTTAAATACCCAATGTGCCATTTTTTTATACAAATACAATATGATCATATCACTACTGCCACAAATCAATCTAGGTTTGATTTCAATGCATCACCACACGGTGCAGTTAGTGAAGGCATTATTTTAATAACATTATTTATATTCAACATTTTAAATAGATTTTGGTTGATCTGGGGATAAATTGGATTTCCAGTGTTCATTATATAGCACAAAATCCCAACCATAGGTGTGTCTGGCCGTTATCCAGTGGCACATAAAATAACAGTAAATGTTTTAACGCCCAGATAATGTACTGCATGGCTAATTCCTGATAAGCTCCCAAAGGCGAGACCTATTGGCATTGCCAATGCTTTTTGCTATTGTCTCCATAATTGCTGACTTGGCTACCATCACTTTTGCCAATGCTTCTGTAGAGTCACCCCCATTCTGGAGCACTGTAATCAATTCTTTTTCAGCAGCAGCAAATCTGCCTTGCATATCATTTAACGAGGAACGCTTTTTCTTGTTCAGGGATAGTGAAAAACTAAGTGTCTCCCCACAAATTCCTGCTTTTAACGAATCCCACAAAACTTCGACACCTGCACTCCCTATGTTCTCCTTGAGAAATTGGGGAATCCATATCCTCATATGTTCACAGTGTTCTTCATAAGAAAGAGTTTGTTCAAAACTCCAATAAGTTGCACCCGTATTTTTTGGCGCTTTCCCTTTAAGCTCTACGATAAGGGGATTATGATCGAACAGTGTACGTGGGGCTTTTTCAATTGAGCAGGCGTGAAGAATAGTGTAAGACACTAGTATATAATCTAATCTTCCGTTTTTATTGTGCGGGTGAGAAAAATAGGTGAACCCAGGATCCGAGGGATTCTGCCAATTCCAAATATCTGACAATGCCTGCTCACTGTATTGTGTCTTCAATGCTCTATATACCTTTTTTATCCAGCCACTATATATCCAGTCATTATCCAGGCTTATATTTTAATCGGCTGGCAAATTTATATTAAAATCCCAGCAGAGGGTAGGGTAGTGGCCAGGCAGCCAGTTCATTAGTTATATAATGAAATACTGCTGGGTCATCTAAGGTACTTCCATAGATTGTACATATAGTGAGAGGGTCTCCATTGTTTCTGCGGCATTCAGTGATCACCCACCTCCCATACTGATCCACTGACGTTTGCGTGAATTGTAGAAAGCGATTAGAGGTCAAAATTGCTACCCGGCGTGTCCGTGAACTTTGTGTTGTAGCCCCCATCAGTGTGTAGCCAAGTGTTTCCAATAGATATATCTGAGAACTTTCTGCATAAAAATAACATCAGCATTCAATAAGCGGAGCCCCGCTGCGGTGTTACGCCTTTTTTTGAGATCATTGAGGCCGCAAATATTAATTGTAGCTATACACAATTTAATCATTTAAAATAGGTAAGGAGTTTCATCTAAAGAAAAACAAACCACTCACAAAGCTGGAACCCAATTTGCCAACCCCTTCCCACTCGTGACCCTGCACCCCCCTAATCTCACCCTCCCACCACCTACCGCTGAGGTTACCTGGCGCTGCTCGAGCCAGGATGAAGGCATCTGAGCACTCGTGACCCCGCTTTCCCCGCCGGTCTTCCCCCCGTAATTTAAAACATCCTCAGTGAAAAACGTCCAAACAGTCAAATACTTCTTGTACAGGGCTTTCACCTATCATAGCTAATGGTCAAATTAAGTTTAAGCTATTTGAAGATTTTTGAGCAGGCTGAATCATGTCTATAGAGAAAAGGGAAAAGAAAGATTGAAGAGAGCCCAGAACTATAGATAGTGTGAAAAGTCTACATTTAGACAGAGTTTTTTTAATCTTTGAGCCCTAGTTTTTGTCTCCTTTTCGACCAGTGATCTCATGTAGGTAAGCCTGGGCCTGGATTTCAGATAAAAAAAACTTTGCATGGTCCCTTTGTATACGACCTTTAAACGGGCTGGATTTTGTAGACCGACAACAGCACCAAGTTGTTGAAAGGGGGCAAAGCTGTCTCAACCTCCATGTGCGCTCAACAGTGGCATGGGCGAAGTCGGGCCTTGTAAAGAAGATGATACCATTGAATTCTTTCTTGGTAGTTGGCCAAGCCAGATCATAGAGTAGTTGGCAAAGGAGGTCGTTTCCAAAGTATAGGAGCATTGCTCGTGGGTATTGGGGAGTGACTGAGGGGTGTTTGGATGGTGTTAGTGGGAAATGGTGTGCTCGCTGTATCTCCTTATCCCAGTCCCAGGTGTGTAGTTCCGGGAAGGCTCCCTTAAGGAGCGTGATTATAAAGGCCCTATGATCGTTCCCTTCCACTCCCTCTGGAACGCGTAGGTTGTTGCGTCGTAGTCTATTCTCCTGCTCCTCAACTTTCAACATTAGGGGGCTCATTAGGATGACGGGCGGACTTTGTCCGCCCGCCATCCTGTCGGAATTAGGGACCGCCTGCCATTAGGGCGGGGGTCCCGTGGGGGGTATTAGGATGTGCCCGTCACAGTGGCGGGCACATCCTGCATTAATAGCATTGTGGCAGGCGGTGCTCTCTGCACCGCCCGCCACAATGCTATTAATGCATTTCCAATCACGTAGTCAAAATGTACCACGTGACCACCGGGTCTGAATACCAAAGTAAATTTATTTTTTCTTAGAAATTTAAATTCGAATTCAAGGGCACAGGCAAAAACAAGGCAACTGTTATTACAGTAAATTCATGTTGACACTATCTACAACTATACAAAATTTACAAATGTACAACACTTACGGGGATACATTAAGCAATACAAATGAACAGGACACACCAAAACGATACAAAAATCAATAAACAACATCAATTGCCGTTATATACAGTGAAAAAACTTTCAAATGCAAAAGCAAACGTATAGCCAGTCCATAACAATATGAAACCATATGACAGGCGGAACAGATGGAATGTGATGCCTGCCTGTCAACCAATCCTGTGGATAAGTGTTTCTAGCGGGTTTGCACAACTAGGATCCAAAAATGATTGGAGAAGTTCTATCCTAGGGGCACCCTTAAAGTTTGCCACAGGGTGGGAGTGTCGACGCGTTTCGAACCTTCATTAATTACAGGTTCTCCTCAGGACGGGGACTGGGGACAGGAATTCTGTGGGAGACATACAGAGTGGGTGTCAGATTTTAATAAAACTTCTACAAAATACTCCGACTCCAGGGAGCTTGAACACAGTGATTACCTGCACAATGGCAAGGAGATAGATGTGGTGTCGGTTGGACTCAACCAGGAAAGAATTTTTCTGAAAAGAACAAGTGAAAGAAGGCTCAGAGCGGTGGCTACCAAAGGGAAGGAGTGATACACACGAAAAGGCAGCACGCATAATGTGCTATGATTGTGGTCCTACCTGTACTTCAACCAGGGCTGAGGTTGGGGTGCAGAGCCCGCAACACAGTGCCCGAGCGGAGGAGTGGAAAGCTCACATAATGAACCGTCTCAATTTGGGATCTGGGGGATCATAAAAAACATCAAAGCCAGAGTCAGTGTCGCTGGGGCGGGTAGGCGCTCCCACACGTTAGTTTGAAACACCCACCATGAATATCACGTACCTGGGAACCCAACCAGTCACAGGGGACTCCTCCGCGCCAGCAAGAGAATGAAGATTGCGCTGGTGCCTGCCGGGGAAAGTGCGAGCTCGCATTAATAACATGCCCGAGTTTTGTGCCACAAAGCGGTTATAAAGGCAGGAGCGTCCCTGGGGCGCGAGGCACTTACTTGGTAAGAAGGAATTAATCCGGCGTTCTTAGAGCAGCACTGCGGTCAGTCTGTACCGCGCCGCGCTCAAACACTGTGTTAAAGAACCCGCCCGGTCGGAAGGCCGGTGGGCGTGGCTTGAGGGTGGCAGACGCCAAGAATGCTGGTTATTGTAGTTTGACTGCTCACTAGAAGTGATACAGCGTGGGAGGGTCGGAAGGAGGTCGGGAACTGGTACGCTGTAGTGCAGCGTATGGGGTCATTATAATGTTCTGGGCACATTATCACAAGTGCAAAAAGTGTCCGCAGGAATTTTTTAAGCAGGAATTTTTTAAGCAGCACAGGGGGTAAAAAACGGTCACAAAGCTACTTTTTTCGAATGTGGTGCAACATAACAGGTGTGTGCAAGCATTTGAACACATTTGACATATTTCACAGTTCATTTGGAAAAACAACGCATTGAAGAGACACAATACATTTGGTTATGGAGTATGAAAACATGTAAAGTTAGATCTCATACATAGTTCACAATCACATAGATCCTGGGGGTACAAATGCTGATATTTACACAGGGTCTCATGGCAACAGCACACAAGCCTAAGTAATGCAGAGGAATATATTTGCGGGTTTCTGATAGAGCTCATACTCTAGGACACATAGCAATGGGATTTCAACCCGCCCACCCCTGGTTGCCTCAACGCTCCAAGCAAGAGAGAGTAGGAAAGCACACACAGTGAGAAAAAAGTAAGAATCACAGCGCAGCCAAGCTCAGCCAAAAGATTCAGTTCATAGGCTGGTAGATTCAGTCATTTCATTCAGGCCAGAATTAGATGTGTCAAACTTAAGTATGAGGTACGCCTCTTTTTGTGAGAGACGGGCATCTGGGTCACCGCTGCCGCCCCTGATGACCGCCAGTACTGTCCATCTCATGTCCTGACTGGAATGTTTTTGTTGTACATAGTGAGAAACCATCGGGGCCGTCAAGATTTTGTTGTTGATTCTTGACCGGTGTTGTATGATTCTCTGACGGACTTCCTGTGTAGTTTTGCCAATATATAGCAAGTTGCACGGACAAAGTATGGCGTAAACTGTGTATTTTGTCTTGCAGTTTGTGTGCTCGTTGTGACGCCAAAATTTTTTTCCATCCGTGAAGAGCGAGCCTTCCATCGTGAGTTCACACACTGAGCAGGTCCCGCATTTGCGATGCCCTGTGACTGGACTTGCTCCGAAGATGGTGCTTTGAGCGACCTTTTTTGACGCTGGTCTGGTGGTTGTAATCATTTGGCCAATACTCCTGTTCTTCTTTAGTGCAAAAAGGGGGGTACCTATATCAGGAAGTGTTTCTTGCACCAGATGCCAACTCTTTCTGATGATTTTCTGGAGTTGGTTCGTGTGGGGGCCAAAGGTGGAAACGCACACCATCCTCTCCGTTGTCGGTCTTGATCTCTTTTCTAGGAGATGTTCCCTAGGTGTCCATCTGGCTCTCTTCATGGAATGCTTCAAGAGTTTTTGGGGGTAGCCCCGTTCTTGTAACTTCAAAGTAAGATTCTGGCCATGTAGCTCAAACTGCTCGATGGTAGTACAGTTGCGTCTCACACGGAGATATTGGCCATAAGGGAGGTTATCCCTTAGGCTCCGCGGGTGGTAGCTCTTGTAATGAAGAGCATTATTTTTGTCCGTCTTCTTTTGATACAGAGAACACGACAACATGTTGTCCCTCACTGAGACTTCGACATCCAGAAATGGAAGTGATCTTTCATGGTAGCTCAAACTGAACTTAATATCTGGACTCCTGTTGTTCAGCCACACGTGGAATTCTTCTAGTAGTGTAGATGTTCCGTTCCACACACACCACACGTCATCTATATATCGGAACCACTGTCCGATGTTGCCTCTGTAGGGGTTGTTATTCAGCACATATTTTTCTTCAAATTGTCCCATGAACAAGATGGCCATTTCAGGGGCGAAGGGGCAGCCCATAGCCGAGCCTTTGATTTGAAGAAACATTTCCTCTTCGAAGGTAAAGAAATTCTTTTTCAGAGCAACAGTGGCCAATGAGATTATAAACTCAGTGGGAATTCTGTGAGGGCGTGGTCGGTTGTCCAGATACAGTTCCATCACGTCTAAGCCATCTTGTTGTGGTATTTGTGTGTATAAGGATGACACATCCATAGAGGCAAGGAGTTGAGTTGAGGAGTCAAACGGAAGGCCTTCTACTTTGTTTATAAAATCCATGGTGTCACGCAAGAAAGATGGTACTTGCACCACAAGGGGTTTCAGGAAAACGTCAACGAATTTGGAGATGGGTTGGGGAGGTGATGGATCCAAAACCTTCTCTGTTTCTCAGTTTGGTTGTGCGAGCGGCTGCTCGCAAGGTTGTCTCCTGTTTCGACCTTAAAGGGTGGTCGATCAGTTGCATTAATTGTGGTAGGGGAGGTTCTCCTTCCTTGACTCCTAGCATGGCCGAACAAGACACGTTATCTTTCAGTGAGGATCATGTAAAAAAACTTCTCTCTGACTCCACTCTTTTTTCTTCTGTTAAACTCAGTAGCACAGCCAAACAGCTCAACTATGCCGAAAAATTAACTAGGCTTAGAAAAAAACATGTTCGGACAGAGCTCCATGGTCATTTCCTCCTGGCAAACCTCAGAGCAGGTACAATCCCGTGGGGCCTCCAGATTAAAAATGTCCCCGTTATTTTTACCGACGACCCTGTCTATCGGAAGGGATTCAGTTTCATCAGTACCAAGTGCAGTAGGGACCTGATGGTACACACAGTGGAAACTGCCCAGCGCATCCTTAAAAAGGAAGAAGAAGAAATTGAAGAACAACTCCAAGCCATCAGAGACAATCATACTGAGTCTGAGGCAAAGGCTCTTCTGGAGAAGATCGAAAAGGAGCTGGTCACATTCCGAGATAACACCATCAACTTCAAGACGTCTAAATTTGAAAAAGACCAAAAAAACTTTAACATCGACACTGTGTATCCCTATTTAAAAGACGAATTCTATAGCAGATCCGACTCTGTTAGGTACCTGAATTCCAACCAGGGTAGATCCAAGAGAAGATTCACTACCTTTTCGGAAACATCTTCTTCCGAATCCATGGAAGATTCCGATGCAGGAGAGGGCCCGTCGAATCGAAACCAACAGAACAGGAACACTCCAAAGAGGCCTTTTTAGGCCAGGGCCAACAACCCAAGCGAACACGATTCAAACCACAATGGGAGATGACCACACGCAAGAAACATTACAACTCGTGAAACCATCTGCCATCATCAACATCTCGGACAAAGTCCTGTCCAAAGCCGAGCAAGAAGTCTTGGAGATGGGTCTTTCCTTTGTACCGGGGGTAGCCATGGATTTTACCAAAATCAAAATGGAAGTTATGGAGTTTTTTCGGAAGGTCCGCTTGAGATGGTTCTTCAAGGATGCTACGGATCAAGTCTCCTCTGAGGCATCAGGATTGAGAAATAAGTCCTCGTTTTGTCCACCGAACCACAATGTCTCTAAAAATATACTGGCCTTTGAACGTTCGGTCATGTCTTCGCTGAATGTTCTGGAAAAAAAACGTCCTTTCGTCCCAAGAAACATCACTAAGAAACAGAAAGAAGCTATCCAAGAACTTAAAAATCAGCAGGAGGCCGTCATCAGGCAAGCCGATAAAGGGGGCGCGGTGGTCTTGTGGTCAAAAGATCTTTACCGCACTGAAGGGCGGAACCATGTGTACAATCAGGAGTGGTACCGCAAGATCACCCACGATCCTACTGCACAGATACAAGACGAAGTCAGTAAACTTGTCAACGCCGCCAAAGACTCAGGGTTCCTTGGACCTAAAGAATCTGAATACCTCATTAAAAAACACCCTAGAACACCACACCTGTACTTTCTTCCCAAAGTACACAAAGATCCGAAATTACCACCCGGCCGCCCCATTGTGTCCGGGTGTGATTCTGTGTTTGAACCCATCTCCAAATTCGTTGACGTTTTCCTGAAACCCCTTGTGGTGCAAGTACCATCTTTCTTGCGTGACACCATGGATTTTATAAACAAAGTAGAAGGCCTTCCGTTTGACTCCTCAACTCAACTCCTTGCCTCTATGGATGTGTCATCCTTATACACACAAATACCACAACAAGATGGCTTAGACGTGATGGAACTGTATCTGGACAACCGACCACGCCCTCACAGAATTCCCACTGAGTTTATAATCTCATTGGCCACTGTTGCTCTGAAAAAGAATTTCTTTACCTTCGAAGAGGAAATGTTTCTTCAAATCAAAGGCTCGGCTATGGGCTGCCCCTTCGCCCCTGAAATGGCCATCTTGTTCATGGGACAATTTGAAGAAAAATATGTGCTGAATAACAACCCCTACAGAGGCAACATCGGACAGTGGTTCCGATATATAGATGACGTGTGGTGTGTGTGGAACGGAACATCTACACTACTAGAAGAATTCCACGTGTGGCTGAACAACAGGAGTCCAGATATTAAGTTCAGTTTGAGCTACCATGAAAGATCACTTCCATTTCTGGATGTCGAAGTCTCAGTGAGGGACAACATGTTGTCGTGTTCTCTGTATCAAAAGAAGACGGACAAAAATAATGCTCTTCATTACAAGAGCTACCACCCGCGGAGCCTAAGGGATAACCTCCCTTATGGCCAATATCTCCGTGTGAGACGCAACTGTACTACCATCGAGCAGTTTGAGCTACATGGCCAGAATCTTACTTTGAAGTTACAAGAACGGGGCTACCCCCAAAAACTCTTGAAGCATTCCATGAAGAGAGCCAGATGGACACCTAGGGAACATCTCCTAGAAAAGAGATCAAGACCGACAACGGAGAGGATGGTGTGCGTTTCCACCTTTGGCCCCCACACGAACCAACTCCAGAAAATCATCAGAAAGAGTTGGCATCTGGTGCAAGAAACACTTCCTGATATAGGTACCCCCCTTTTTGCACTAAAGAAGAACAGGAGTATTGGCCAAATGATTACAACCACCAGACCAGCGTCAAAAAAGGTCGCTCAAAGCACCATCTTCGGAGCAAGTCCAGTCACAGGGCATCGCAAATGCGGGACCTGCTCAGTGTGTGAACTCACGATGGAAGGCTCGCTCTTCACGGATGGAAAAAAATTTGGGCGTCACAACGAGCACACAAACTGCAAGACAAAATACACAGTTTACGCCATACTTTGTCCGTGCAACTTGCTATATATTGGCAAAACTACACAGGAAGTCCGTCAGAGAATCATACAACACCGGTCAAGAATCAACAACAAAATCTTGACGGCCCCGATGGTTTCTCACTATGTACAACAAAAACATTCCAGTCAGGACATGAGATGGACAGTACTGGCGGTCATCAGGGGCGGCAGCGGTGACCCAGATGCCCGTCTCTCACAAAAAGAGGCGTACCTCATACTTAAGTTTGACACATCTAATTCTGGCCTGAATGAAATGACTGAATCTACCAGCCTATGAACTGAATCTTTTGGCTGAGCTTGGCTGCGCTGTGATTCTTACTTTTTTCTCACTGTGTGTGCTTTCCTACTCTCTCTTGCTTGGAGCGTTGAGGCAACCAGGGGTGGGCGGGTTGAAATCCCATTGCTATGTGTCCTAGAGTATGAGCTCTATCAGAAACCCGCAAATATATTCCTCTGCATTACTTAGGCTTGTGTGCTGTTGCCATGAGACCCTGTGTAAATATCAGCATTTGTACCCCCAGGATCTATGTGATTGTGAACTATGTATGAGATCTAACTTTACATGTTTTCATACTCCATAACCAAATGTATTGTGTCTCTTCAATGCGTTGTTTTTCCAAATGAACTGTGAAATATGTCAAATGTGTTCAAATGCTTGCACACACCTGTTATGTTGCACCACATTCGAAAAAAGTAGCTTTGTGACCGTTTTTTACCCCCTGTGCTGCTTAAAAAATTCCTGCTTAAAAAATTCCTGCGGACACTTTTTGCACTTGTGATAATGTGCCCAGAACATTATAATGACCCCATACGCTGCACTACAGCGTACCAGTTCCCGACCTCCTTCCGACCCTCCCACGCTGTATCACTTCTAGTGAGCAGTCAAACTACAATAACCAGCATTCTTGGCGTCTGCCACCCTCAAGCCACGCCCACCGGCCTTCCGACCGGGCGGGTTCTTTAACACAGTGTTTGAGCGCGGCGCGGTACAGACTGACCGCAGTGCTGCTCTAAGAACGCCGGATTAATTCCTTCTTACCAAGTAAGTGCCTCGCGCCCCAGGGACGCTCCTGCCTTTATAACCGCTTTGTGGCACAAAACTCGGGCATGTTATTAATGCGAGCTCGCACTTTCCCCGGCAGGCACCAGCGCAATCTTCATTCTCTTGCTGGCGCGGAGGAGTCCCCTGTGACTGGTTGGGTTCCCAGGTACGTGATATTCATGGTGGGTGTTTCAAACTAACGTGTGGGAGCGCCTACCCGCCCCAGCGACACTGACTCTGGCTTTGATGTTTTTTATGATCCCCCAGATCCCAAATTGAGACGGTTCATTATGTGAGCTTTCCACTCCTCCGCTCGGGCACCGTGTTGCGGGCTCTGCACCCCAACCTCAGCCCTGGTTGAAGTACAGGTAGGACCACAATCATAGCACATTATGCGTGCTGCCTTTTCGTGTGTATCACTCCTTCCCTTTGGTAGCCACCGCTCTGAGCCTTCTTTCACTTGTTCTTTTCAGAAAAATTCTTTCCTGGTTGAGTCCAACCGACACCACGACTATCTCCTTGCCATTGTGCAGGTAATCACTGTGTTCAAGCTCCCTGGAGTCGGAGTATTTTGTAGAAGTTTTATTAAAATCTGACACCCACTCTGTATGTCTCCCACAGAATTCCTGTCCCCAGTCCCCGTCCTGAGGAGAACCTGTAATTAATGAAGGTTCGAAACGCGTCGACACTCCCACCCTGTGGCAAACTTTAAGGGTGCCCCTAGGATAGAACTTCTCCAATCATTTTTGGATCCTAGTTGTGCAAACCCGCTAGAAACACTTATCCACAGGATTGGTTGACAGGCAGGCATCACATTCCATCTGTTCCGCCTGTCATATGGTTTCATATTGTTATGGACTGGCTATACGTTTGCTTTTGCATTTGAAAGTTTTTTCACTGTATATAACGGCAATTGATGTTGTTTATTGATTTTTGTATCGTTTTGGTGTGTCCTGTTCATTTGTATTGCTTAATGTATCCCCGTAAGTGTTGTACATTTGTAAATTTTGTATAGTTGTAGATAGTGTCAACATGAATTTACTGTAATAACAGTTGCCTTGTTTTTGCCTGTGCCCTTGAATTCGAATTTAAATTTCTAAGAAAAAATAAATTTACTTTGGTATTCAGACCCGGTGGTCACGTGGTACATTTTGACTACGTGATTGGAATTTGCTTTCGTTAAATTTCCCTGCCCAGCCACTTTTTTTCTGTTTTCTTTGCTGTTGAGATCCAGGCTGGGGAGGTGTTGGATCCAAAACCTTCTCTGTTTCTCAGATTAATGCATTTCAGCATTTGCATAAACAAAGCGGCAGGCACTGCGCGGTGCCTGCCTATTTGTTTATGCAAATGAAGGGGGGCACCACAGGTACCCCCGTGTGCAACCCCCAACCCTCCTTCACTCTGGGGGCCCGCAGGGGGCCCCCAGAGTGAAGACCGCATGCCTTTCTGTGACGGCATTGCCGCCACGGAAAGGCATTAGTAATAAGGCATCCTAATATGGCAGGCGGTGTCTGACAGACACTGCCACCATAGAAACCCTTTTCCGCTCCGGTCGCCTTGCGACCGGGGCGGAGAAGCAGCGGACGGTCTTTCCGTCTGCCGCGGTCCCCCCTGCCATTCTAATATGGCGGGGGGGAATTCTGGTGAGGATGTTGGGCGGATTGCCCCCGCCAGGCCGGCGGTGGCTACCGCCAGCCTGGCGGGGGCAATCCGCCCAACATCCTAATGGGCCCCCAGGTCTTTAACTATACCATCATGTTCATCTCCTTGTGTCTTCAAAGTGGCTACATCCTTCTCAAGATTTTCAGTTCGGACTTCCACTGAGGCCATTCTATCCGCAATTTGTGGGTGGGTTGGGAGGGAGGGCGGAGAGTCTGGGATAGTTTAAAATAAAAAATAGTGAGAAAAAGGTAATGCATAGCTTGCTTTCTCTTTTCACTCTTGTGTTGTTTTTTCCAGCTTTCTTCTGATAATGAATTGGAATTATTTCATAGATTGTTGTTAAATTATGCATTAATAAAAAAAAAAAGTTATCTAAAGAACTACCTTGCCCAGCGACAAGAAGGTAGTTGACATCAATGAGAAGTGGCCTTTTCCTGAAAGTGGCAAATGCCAAACCTGACATGCACTGCTGTCTGTACTCTAGGCCTAGAAAAAAACTTTTGAAATTACCTTTTAACCAAGCTGGTATACGGATTGTTGAAAATGCTTGGTAAATACTCATTAGGTCTGGAAACTGCTAAGGTTGCCATTAGAGTGGGCTGTTTCTAATTTAGGTAGGGCAAATATAAGAGTGTTTTAACAAGTTTTTACATTGAGATACATGTATGATGTAAATTCTATTTGTATTCAGTAGTGGGGTTACTGCTCCTTTTGTATTGTAATACGTATTGATAATGTAAATGTTCAATTATAGCAAACAGCATAATATATATTGAGTGAAAACAAAGCCAAATTAACATTAGTTTACAGCTTGCAATGACTAAAGCACACAGGTTGCAGATGTTAGGTGGACATACTTAGAAAAAGTAAGTAAAGGATCAATATAAATTGTTTTATATGGAAAATGTAAACATCATATTTAAATAACTGTGCCTTTAAATAATATTATTGTGTCACTGAGTTCAACTCGCCTCTAATAATTGGCATGGGTTGTTTCCCCTTGGTTTATCGTTTTTCTGGTGAAATAAAAAAAAACTCTTTAAAAGGCAGATAAAGGCTCACACAATGAGAATGTAAATTTTGGGGGCAGAGAACTAAAATAAAAAAAAGCTAGAAAGAGGAAGAAAGTTCACAAATGATGCCAGAAGGGGATAAATGCACTTTCTGTCAACTTGCTATATTGTTATAAGTCTTTTAAACATGAACTTGTACGTGCTTGTATTTTTTTAGGCATTGAATGAACTAGCGGCCAAGCATTCCAACTTGAAGGTGATTCAGCTAGGTAGGTGTTTTGCTCTCCAATCCTCTTTCTTTTTGATACATCTCTAGAAGTGTTTGCACAGGAAAGCAAAAATAGTGATTTCTTTCTGAAGGAATACATTACATGTCTGAAATTTCTTTCTAATTCCTGTTTAGGTCTGCAATCTCTAAGATTGCACGAAAACGTACATTTTTCACAGACTTCTAAGCAATCATTTGAACCCATATTCATTTTGCCCCATTATCAATCTATATGTCTTGAGGTACCGCTGACTACACCAGAAAGCAAAAGCTATCCAAGTGTTTGTTTTATCCTAACCCTTTGTGCTTTGTCTATGGTGAGCTGTGTCTCAGCCCCCTAAAATTCTCCTGTATTGGAATGTATGTAAAGTGAAAGGTTTGGAGTGGACTTTCTGTCTCTGAACGTATAGAGGATTCTGTTGGCCAGAAGGCTGAGTCATCAGAACACCAATGTTCTTGGTAAGTGTAAGCTGAAGAGTAACTGTTGTAAATGTCTGAAACTGTAGTCCGTCTTCAGTCCTCACTTGAGGCTTGCAGACTCTAAACACAATGATGAGGATGAAACTTAAGGTTGATACAGAAGGAAGTACAAATCAAGATGCAACCACAAAAAAGAAGACAACAATTTAAATAGTGGTGCTTTGAGAGCTTGGAGTCATCCTGCTGATGAGATCTGTAGTAACCTGCCTATAGTTAAGGCTGCAGACGTAATCACAGTCTGTTAACACAAGTCTACTATAGCCAAGAAAAGAGTCTGTTGGCCATGATATAAGGAATATCTCCTATTCTTGAATCGAATTAAATTGAATTGTGAACAAGACTATTAGCAAGCAGTGGCTGTATGGGGGCTGACCCAAAGCATATCAAACTGTAATTCTTTCTTTGTTACATGAGCTCTTTGAGACAGCTGTAACTGTCATACCAGACCTAAAATATAGTTATTATTTGAAATAACAATGAAACACACAAATAAAAATGATACATCGACATAGGTTGCAGATATACGGAGAAGAAAATGAAAGCCCTTACATAAGCCGAGAACTGGTAGTGAACTGGGGAGGGATGCCCTAGACTAAACAGAATCCACCCATATGTAAGGATTCAATTATAGGGCAACCATTGATAAAGTGCAGATCCACTACTCTGAATGATTTAAATAGATGGGGGGGGGCAGTCAGTGTCCATTAATAAATACACAACAGATCTTAGAAAAACTATAGTTAACATACAAAACATTGATTGAAGTGTGTGCAAAACACTGTTCAGCTCGTAAAGCAACAGAACAACATATTCAAACAAAAATTCTAAAGTAAATCTATGTTGAGGGTGGCATTATGAGGATCTTTGAATTTGATGGAACATACTGACTGACAATTATGTTTGACAATAAAAATTAAATAAGCCAATTAAACAGCAACAAGCTTTGCGTACATTTTTTGCAAACCTTTGTTGTACATGTTAGTGAACCTACGGGTCAACACTAGTGCGTCTTGGAACTGGGAAGTGGGCACACTACCAGGAGCCGTTTCACTGTTATGAAAAAACCTCCATGACTAGGTCCTTGGATAAATATTTCTTTGTGATGCATTTCTACTGTTAATTTGTACCGACAATTGCTTGATGCTGAAACTGTTTGTTATTATGATTAATAATGTGTATCATCTGTTTCATCTCTCCATTCTCATTCCTACATGGTTCCATCTGTGGTCCAGCACATTTATGCTATCATTTTGTTACTGTATGTTTTGTCCTCATACGCCATTAGATCTATCCAGAGCCATTAGACTTTCTCTGCGGACCCCTAGTTGATTGGCACCAGCAAGAGAGCTCTGATCCAAATGGGTGGACTTTACACAAAACCTCTCATATACGGTCTGTTATGATCCTCTTTCCGGTTAGCACCCAGAACTGACCCAAGTGGTAAAGTATCTCTTATGTAAAGGCATAATCATTGGACTGTTATACCCCTGATATCAAAGATTGTCGAGCCAGTCCTCACACGGCAACCAAATGTCTTTTCTTCTCTTGCTATTCTTTTTCCATATGGCCCTGTCCAATTTCATTGTATACTTGATAGAATTAACCCAATCTAACAATGTTGGAGGGATATTTTTAATCCAGCATTTGCAATTTTCTCTGCGAGCAAGTAAAATGAGGTAAAAACACAGCTTATTCTTATCTAACAATTACAGCTCATAAATTGTCGAAGCCCAAAAATACTATTGTTTTGCTCACCTGAGTGTCGAAACCAAACGTGACTTCCATACCTCTAGTAACCAAACCCCAAAACTGATGTAGCATTGGGCAACTTAAAAACATATGCTCATTGTTTTTTTTTTTCTGCTGGCATTTCCGGTAGCATGGAATTGGTCCCCTTGCAAACTTGGAGAGTTTTGAAGGAGACCAGTATACCTTGTGAAGAGAAAAGAGAAGATTTTTCCTTAAATTGGCAGCTTGAACTGTAGAGTATAATAAATCATAAGATACTTGCCATATTTCTTCTATACTGGATCCAGGCAAGCTCTCGCCCCAAAGCTGTGATGGAAGGATGAAATCACCGTCTGCCAGGTCCAACAGGAGCCAGTATAGATTTGCCACCTCTTTCTTGTTCCGATTTCTCTTTCTCTGAGCTGTCTCCAGTTCATTCGAAGAGCCAACCGTTGTACCCACCGCCTGAGACCAGCTTTTTATTTGTAGATATTTAAATTTAGATCGTTCGGTATCTGTAATGCTCCTTATGTCTTCCCAAGATATGAGTGAGCCCTCGGGAATGAGTTGTGCCCAACACGATATCCCTTCTGTTTTGATCAGGGTTACCAGAGAATCCTTAGTCCACTCAGGTGAGCCTGGAGTGTCCCAAATAGGCGCCATAGCGCTATAATAGATCATTTTCAACAGCTTTCTGAATTTGAACCAAATAGCGGCTATGCCCCTTAAAGACTTTAGTCGTACCTTCTTAAAAAACCTTGGGTCTCCAAATTTGTATATGAAGGGTTGATCTCCTCCTTTTAAGTCTTGCAACATTGCTTTAAACATTTTCCCAATGTCCGAGCTGTCTGGTTCGCTCATAAGCATTTTACCTGCCCTCATTGGCGATACCCATGCATAAAAGACTAAGTCGGGCAAGTATAAACCTCCCATGCTTTTTTTTCTCCGTAACTTTTTACATTAAATTCTTATACCTTTGGAGGCCCATATAAAAGTTTAAATATTTGCCTATATTTTTCTTAGATCCTCCTCTTTAAAAGCTAGTGGGATGTTTTGAAATAAAAATATGAGTTTCGGTAGGAGCATCATTTTTACTATGTTAACTCTTCCTATTAAAGTCAGGGGCAGATAGGCCCAAGTCGTTAAAGAGTTGTAGATTCCCTTGTCAACTCTACGTAGGTTGGTAACTGTGATGTCTTCAATATTCTGCATAATCCTGATACCCAAATACCTTATCTCTCTTTTCATTGTAGGGAGGCAGACGTTCAGGTTCCAGGCCATGCACTCAGTTTTGGAGTCATTTATCTTGTACCCAGAAATGTGGCCGAATTGTTGTGCTATGCTATATATGATTGGAATTGCTGTAACAAGGTTAGATGTGTATACCATCATATCATCGGCATATAAAGATACCTTTTTTTCCCAGCTTTTATACTTAAACAGGAGTATTTTGGCCTGCGTCCTAATCTTTTCCGCTAGAGGCTCTATGTACAAATTAAAGAGCAACAGTGACAAGGGGCATCCTTGCCTTGTTCCCCTTTGAACTGCAACTGGGGAGGAGAGATTCCCATTTACAAGGATTCTAGTGGTAGGAGTTTGATAGATTGAAGAGACTGCCCTACAAAACTTTCCCCCCAAATTGCACCTTCTCAATACATGAGTTAAGTAGACCCAATTGACCCTATTGAGCACCTCTGTGGCGTCAAGTGTGATAATAGCCTTTGGTAATTTATGTAATGTCGCTAGATCTATAGCTCCAATCAAGTCGTATGTTAAATCTTGGATCCCTCTCCCCCTGACGAAGCCTTTTTGATCTTCATGCAGTAGACTGATTTTGTTTGGAGGAAATTGGTCAAACCAAGCCCCTATTGTCTCATCTTGTGGGGTCAAATCCTCTCTGTATACTTTATCAAAATGCTTTTGAAAAGCGTATTCAATTTCTGTGGGGCTCTTGAGTAGCTTTCCGGTGGTATCACAGACTACTTCTTTTATATTGCCTTTCGCTAATTCCTGTTTGGTCTTCCAGGCTAGAAGCTTCCCACAGCCTTCCCCGTACTCAAAGTGGGCAAGCTTCTAGCCTCCCACTTCTTCAGTCTTGCATCTAAAACCCCTGCTAACTCAATTTTGAGAGACTGTAAATTTTCTTGAGTAACCCCACCCACTCTATCCTCCTGAGGAATAAGCTCTCGTTCTAACATCTGAATTTTGCCCTCTCTCTCCTCTACCTCTGCTCTATATTTCTTCTGCCTGGCAATTTGTATTGAAGATATGCAGCCTCTCAGGAAAGCTTTGTAGGCATCCTGTATTTTTGTGTAGTTACCTAATGTATTAGTTTGAACAACAGTAGTTGCAAGTACAAAATTACTTTGACTATTTTTGAGTTGATGAGATGGAAACTATGATGCCATACGGCGGTCTAGATATCTGCAGTGAGGTTGTTAGTGTTTATTAGCAGTTCATGTGGTTACATAAAATCCTTTACAATATGGAAAGGCCTAAAATGGTCAATGTCAGTCTGGAAGTGCCTGCATTTTGAATATGCTGTATCATTTCAAATGTAAAGATCCCTGACAAGAGAAAGCAGCGGGCAGTGTTTCAAGTGCTAGTATTGAAAGATCCACATGGTACTTTAATTAAATGTTTTACGTTTTGTATAAGAAAAACTGTGATGCCAACCCACTCAGCACCAATCACTCTTGGAAATGTTTGGCTGTCTGTTCAGAAGAATAACAGACTCAACCATGATGCAACCATTGTGTTGGGATAACCAGTATGGGTGTCCAGTTTTACTGGTTTGATGTTCTCTGTTTTTTAGAAGTTTCAGACCCTGAAAGTGTCAACAAGGCTGCAAAAGAAGTAGAGGCACACCTGAAAGGAGCTGGTCTAAATGTGCTGTTCAACAATGCCGGAATCCTAACTCCATGCTCTTTTGAAAATGTGGAAGCAGAAGACATGCTGCATGTGTACTCAACCAATGTGGTTGGTCCACTGTTGGTGACCAAGGTAGGAAGAAACGAAAGCACTGCTCATCATCAAGCAGTTTAAGAAAAGGGTGAAGAGATAGCTGTTCTTTAGCCTGAATGTGGACCTTAACTCAGGTAGGGAGGAGTACCGATTTCTGGTGTTGCTTTGAGCCCCTTCAGCACTGCCGATCTCTCCTTGCAATGCGGACCTGATGGTCATACATATCTGCTTCGCTTTGATAGAGCTTAGCCTGCAGGTCAATGCTCATCATTACAGGTGTCTAATGACGATTGAGTCCAGCTTCCCAGGGCTCTGGCGAATGTAGCAGTGAGATGAGGCAGCTAGCAAGCCCTGTTGCTCACTCCTGCTTGCCTTCATCTGGTTCATGGCCTTAGTGCAATGTGAGGACCATGCCAAACAAGCATGCACAAACACTAGCTCAATCAATCAATCAATCATTTGCAAAGCCCACTACATACCGCGAGGGTGTCAAGGCGTTGTTGGGGGCTACTGATCGAACAGCCAGGTCTTGAGTAACCTCCTGAAGGTCAGCAGGTCTTGGGTCTGTCATAGGCTCAGTGGAAGGGTGTTCCATGTCTTGGCGGCGAGGTGGGAGAAGGATCTCCCACCGGTTGTTGTTCTTCGGATGCGCTGGACGGTCGCGAGTGAGAGGTTGGCGGAGCGTAGCTGGCGGTTGGGGGTGTAGAAGGAGAGCTGTCTGTTGAGTTAGGCTGGGCCGGTCTTGTGGAGTGCCTTGTGTTCGTGGGTGAGGAGCTTGAAGGATATCCTCTTGTTGACGGGGAGCCAGTGCAGGTTTCTCAGGTGGGGGGTGATGTGGTACGTCGAGGATCAGTCGTGCAGAGGCGTTTTGGATGCGTTGTAGAGGTTTGATGAGCTTGGTCGGGGCTCCCACGTAGAGGGCGTTTCCGTAGTCGAGTCTGCTGCTGACGAGGGCCTGGGTGTCTGTCTTTCTTGTATCTGTCGGGATCCATCTGTAGATCTTGCGGAACATGCAGAGGGTGTTGAAGCAGGAGGAGGAGATGGCGTTGACTTGCTTGGTCATTGAGAGTGTTGAGTTGAGGATGATTCCCAGGTTGCGTGCGTGGTCGGTGGGTGTCGGGGATGCCCCCAGTGCCGTCGGCCACCAGCAGTCTTTCCAGGCTGAAGGGTTGGAGCCGTGGATGAGGACCTCCGTCTAGTCCGAGTTCAGCTTCAGACGGCTGGTCTTCATCCAGTCGGCGACGGCCTTCATTCCTTCGTGGAGGTTGGCTAACTGGGAAGCTATTTGTCCCCAAAGCCCAGGAATTGTTGGGGATAAGAAACAGCAATTCTTGGGATCCCACTACTTAAAACTCTTTGAGAACTGTAGAGTCTCAAGTTGAAATAGCCCTTGTTCTATTATATCAGAGTGGCAGTCACACATACACTTAAGGTTGACAAAGGAATCTATAAGAAGTCCAGTTTTGCTCCTTATTAACTTCATTTTCTTAGCAACTTTGCACCAAACAATGGAAGTAAGGGCTTTATAAATTCTTCCTTACTATATTTGTTGTAGATTAGAGATTAGTATCAAAAGTTATGAAGTGTGTCTCAAATTCAGTTACTTTTTCTAAATGGGATGTGTGAGAAATTGGGTTGTTGGTTAAGCGGGTTACAAGCTGCTCTCAAGCAACAGCAACAATCACCGTCAGGGTGAATCATTAAAGTCAGTAAATTGACCTATGCTTAACCCTCTGGTAGCTTGGCACAAAAGCAGTCAGGCTTAACTTAAAGGCAATGCGTAAAGTATGTATGCGCCACACAAAAGTAATAAAGTGAAAACACAACTCGAAAAATCCCATACCAATTTAGAAAAGTAGAGTAAATTGTAATAAATTATTTGACACCAAACCTATAAAAATCAAATCGGTTGAACTAGAATTATGAACTTTTAAAATGTAAATTGAAAACTAGCATCTGAAAGATGAAAGTGCCAACCGTCGACATCTATTGGTTAAGACCGGAGAAAAGTCTAAAGTTATGGCCAACCACGATGGAGCGAGGGTCGGATATAAGAAGTGGATTCAGCCTGGTCTCCAGCCTGGTCTTCACTTACCTTCAGACTTAGAAGAAAATTTGCAGAAAAATGTCAGAAAAGGTAAAGTACAGTGGGGCAAGGCAGCTGACTGTGTTTTAGGAGGAGGTGTTGTTGACGAGAAGCCACTGGCCAAAGTCACATTAAAAATTCCTTAGTTTGGATTTAGTCTCTTTTTTGGAACTCAAAGATCTCCAGTGGGACAATTATGTAGACTGTACCTGACAAGGGATCCATGAGGACAGATATTCCTTCTGCAATGAGACGCTGAACAGGATTTGCTGCTGTTGGAAAAAACTCATCAAGAACTATCTCAAAGTCAGGTCGACAGGCCCTGCACCATGGCTGGATAGAGTAGCAGGTTGGTTTATGGCAAAGGTAAATACCCAGGCAAAAAAAATATAGGTATCTGGCAAGAAGGTGTGATATATCATACGATAAAATAAAATATACACAAGAAGAAATTAGAGCAACCACATATTATGATAACATAGAAAATGTAATTATAATTAAAAATTGATATGGACATGTTCAATCATACAAAAAATGATGTTTAAAATGAGATAAAAACAAAGCAATTATTAGATCATGATAATATATGCAAAAAGGTTTTATCAGAAATATTTGATGATTCCCAGAACTAATTGAGGGAGCTGTTGTCTGTCGACGCGTTTCGACACAAACACTGTGTCTTCATCAGGACAATTTCAGCATAGTTCTAAAATTTTAAAATATATTCTATAAGGTTACTCATTCTTGTAACATGATGATATTTACGTTTTAGACATAAACATTTGTAGTAGTTTGTAATCAATCTATCTACGTAGCTTCTTGCCAGATAAATGATATAACAATCTGATATACTGCAGAATAAGGACATTTAAAAAAGATAAACAAACCACGACAATGCTAGCAATCATTTATGCAAACAGAAACACATTCGGTACAATAGAAATTCCTATCAAGGATAATATAGATCATAGAAGAGATATGAGATACATAGGCCCATACCTAGAAGAGGTTGTCAAGAGCAGAGATAAAAAGACAGGTAAGTTTTGGTACCAATACTTTAATATATTTTGGATAGAAAAACGAAAGGGAGGTATTCTTATTTTTCTAGGAAGGAGAGACATGGCAATTTATGTGTCTCTATATCCATCAATGGAGATTTCACATGAGGATTTTTTACTTTGCATCTTATATTGAGATTGACAGTGACCGTAACTTTTTCATAGAAAAGTCCTATTTATATACCTAAATTATTCATGAGAAGTACCTATTTATATCATAAGATCGCACTTATGTTGTATCTATTACACTCAACAGACATTTTATTGAGATATCTAGGATTATATTATACATCAAGGAAGTCTCCGGGGTGGTTTTAAATTCGATTTCTTCTCTTTCCTATAGGCTTTCTTTCCCATAGACTTTCTTAATTAGAACAAAAAGCCTTTGTAGGATCTTTCACATTGGTATATATCAACTCTCACCTTTTAAAGTGTTTCATGTAGCATTCGTCTTTCAGACTGAGAAAAGGTTAAGCGCGAAGGTCTTAACTATGAATGGCTTTCCTGTTTTAAAACCTGTTAAAAGGATAGTAATAGTGATTGAGTTACCAATTCATTCTTTCATTATTTTGTTATGTTTCGTTATATTCCTACCACAAGATGACAGATTTGAAAAATACCTTTGATTTATTGTTGCTGTGTTTCTAAATTTCGGGTATACGAAGCTTTATGAATGGCGGCGATCCATTTTGCTAAAAACAATCTGGGAAAAGATATATACAAGAAGATATTGTGTGTAGATGTCCATAGAGAAAGACAAAGATTCAAACCTAAACACCTTTGAACTTAGCGATCTTACCTTTTTAAAAGAAAATAAGTTCATCAAAGGACGCAATGACCCAGTTTCAGTTGGAACAGATTCAATTAAACCAAACACGTGGGCGTAGAGCGGGTAGTGGTGTTCAGTGGTATGCAATTCCGCTGGCAATGGCAAAAACGGTTATTCAGTAACGTAACATTGTATTAAGATATTCTGATTCCTAATATCTATTTCAGGGATCTTTTACCTGTTCAACAGGGCAGCGATGTTTGGATGCAGTATCAGATTGCGTGTAACTGTTCGAACAGATTACAGCAGCACAAACATTTCTCTCGGAATCGCGGCTGTGTATTCCCAAGTGGGCGGGAGCTGCCGACAAAATATAGTGCACAGATATTACTAATTGTGTCCTAGTTGATATGTTTAATTAAACCGTTCGGCTTCTAAGGGCTTACCGTAGCAATATAGTAAATTTTTACTATGCGTACCAAGTAGTTCTATTTAGCCGATAGAAAAAGGGGGGGGACTTTAAAATATAACGACTTTAAGTTGTGGCGGCTTTACATTGTATCGACATAATCTAACAGAATAAAGCTGTCATACGGACATCACGGAATATTGTGTCCGCATTTGTTTACTTTTATTTGAAAAAGAGGGATTTCTCAAATATCGGCATAGTTCACATACCTTCCTTTCGTAGCTCTGAGCAGGCGTTGTAAATCGCGTCTGGAACGGCGTCTGGAACGGCGTCTGAATGGCGTCCGAAATGCAGAGGTTAGAGAAGGTAGAACCAACCTCTTTATATAGGTAGTTTTCTGATTGGTGAGCCAAAAAACGGACCACCCTCTCTTAAGGGGGCAGATCATATATTCTACATTAATTAATCAAACTTGTAGATTATCGCGGTTTTCTAAGAGAAACAGTCTCAGTATTTATTATTTAACCACACATCATTTTATCAGTCATCTGTTTGTTGTATTACATGTTTAAGGCCCGATCTTAGTAGAACGAGCAAAACCCAATATATTTTAAAGGTACAGGCATCACCAAAAACTGGGATCGCGTTGTGCTTTCTATAGAGGTCTATAGGTTTACCTGATCCTAAATATTAACGTAAAGGGTGGGGCTTATGTTTGTCGTCAGTACCATACAGTAGCAGGTTGGTCCTGGTCTCCTCTTGGTTCTCAGAGCATTTTTTGTTTGAAAATGTTCTATGCCACAACTTCTGGATTTAGGCTTTCTGGGCACCTTTAGCAGCACTTCCAAGGGTCCAGGACTGGAGGGGCACAGCTTGGAGGCTTAGGACTCACTCAGGCTGAGTTCAGGAGCAGGTTGAAGATGGTTGGAGCCTTTATTTGTCCCTGAGGCTCTGATCAGAAGACCAGCCAATTAGTCCTTGGAGTCACTTTGGTAATCCTCGGTTCAAGGAGACGTGCAGACCACAGGCAGAAGGGCAGACCTCTGGGGTTCAGGGGAGTTTTCAAGAAGCAGAGTAGGCCTTCTTGGTGCAGTAAAGAAGTCTTCCGAAGTACACAGCAGGCCGCAGCAGCATTCAGTCCTCTGAGAGTCCTTCCAACGGTCCACAAAGTGAACTGAACAGTGGGTCTGATGGTCCTATTTTTATACCTGGTAAGTCCTTTGAAGTAGGAAAAGTTTCTAGAGGATCCTCTTTCAAGAGGACTTGGAATGTCCTTCCTCCCTGCACTGGCTACAGGCACAAAAGTCTAGTGTGAATTTCCTATTGTTTTACAGGTCCCAGCCTATTGATCTGTAAGGTGGGCTGTGCCCAAATATTCCCCCAGCCTGTCTGAGATGGCCCATTCAGGCACCCCTAATACCTCTATTGTGTGGCTGTCTGGAAGGAATATACAAAGGTCAACTGCCACTCACATCTAGTCATGAGACCCAGGAACAGGTGGCAGGCACTGAATGGTTGGAACAGGAAAATTCCAACTTTATAAAAGTGGCATTTCCAAAATTGTCACTTAAAATCCGATGTTACAATTAAGAGGATTTTAAATTACAATTTCTCAGATATCATGCACGACTTTCTTACATGCTCCCAATCGAAAGCTATTGTTTATTAAAGGTAATACAGTAACCAAATATTATCCTATGAAGGAGAGAGGCCACACAGTAGTGAAAAACGAATTTGTGAGTTTGTCACTACTAGGACATGTAAAGCTTAAAAATACAATGCAGACTTTTAAATACAACGCACCCTGCCCTAAGGACTGTCCAAGACCTACCTTAGGGTGACTTATATATAATACAGATTAAGTTTATGGGTTGTCAAAGTGGTTATTTTGCCAAATCGAATTGGCAATCTAAAACTGTTAACTAACTACAATGACAAGCCTGAGAAATTGTTTTAAGGACCTACTTAAGTGGGTGGCACAATACGTACTGCAGGCCCACAAGTAGCATTAAATTTACCAGCCCTGGGTATAAAGTATACTACTCTACCATGGATTTATAAGTAAATTAAATGTCAATCAGAGGTAAGCCAATTTTGCCATTATTTAGGAAGTGAGTACAAGCGTGTTAGCACTGGCTAGCAATGGTAATGTGCACAGAGTCCTATGGTCAACAAAAACGAATTCAGCAACAATTGGAGGGGTGAAGACAAAAAGGCTGTGGAAAAACCTCCCTAAGGCTGGCAGGTCTAACCACATGGGAATTGCCTGACAAACTTGCGATCTACTGAATGAAAGTCTTCCAAATTGTGTATGTAACAAATTGCCGTTTTTTAGTTGGCTAAATTTTCATCCAGTCATTTTTGAGTTTTTAAATAACAACTGAGTGTTTATCCTGCGTGAATGCGCCTGTGCTGTGTATTTCCATACATCGTGGCAAACAACAGATTAAAGCTTGGTAAACAATTAAAGTTATGGCCATTGTTTATGTGGTGAGTCACAACAGGCATGTTTCCACACCCTGCTCAGGAGTTTGTGAACATTACTGGCCGCAGACGCTGTGGGTTGCAAACATCACTATCAAAAGCACCGCGAAACTCTTGTGTGGGTGAAGCCAGTGGCCTGAGGTCATAACTACCAGGCACAAATAGAAGGCAACTTATTTTTTTTTATTGCTTAATTTTTCCTTCCGATCAGCAGTTACAAAACATATAAGACATTGCAATCATTAGACATATTAACACATCTTACACTTTTGGGTACATCATAAGCCACATACATAACAATTAACACTTTCTTCTTTTCAATGTCAGTGGACAGTGATCTAATTCTGTGTGACAGCTGAACCCTTTTTTCAATATTCCTGAGCGTTTCGCGTGCCGCCTAGCCCCTGTGTGAGACACTCAGCCGATTAGTGCAATAGCATCTTTGTATATATTAGCCCGGTCATGTCTCTGGTTCTATAGCCCTTTGCAAGTTTTGGACAAACGGTTCCCAGAAATCTCTGGGTCTAAGGCAACTTATTTTGGCTTCAAAAAGCAGGCCTACTCAACGGTTTGTTAATTTCAAATGAACCACATCGACAAACTGGGCATTTACAAAGCCCTCCCCATGGCAGACCCAAATGGCACACTGAAAACATACTCGAGTCCTGAACGTTTGTTGAGTGCAAAATTCAGACCCATGTGACTGTTCTTAAGCAACAAACTAAAAGTATCCACAACCTTGGCATGGCCAAAGTCCTTTACCTGGTGGACCCCCACTGTCACATCCATCATACACACACAAACAGGACACAACATATATTGGGTGCAAAAAGCTGCCATACTCCAGTGGTTGCATACAATAAACCGAGCACTAACAATCAACCTTTTAATTTCCCTAAAATTATATGTGTAATATGCACACTTAAAGGGGGCTTCCAGCCAGCTCTTTTCATCCATTTGTTATTGCTCTTTCATTCACATTTTGCTTCCACCCCTACAGCATACATACTGCACAGAGCAGTGAATCCGTGTACTTCAGGTACTGATTAACTTCACTGTAAGTGACTGTATTTTGCTCTTTTACAAGGAGCATATATATGTGCACACAAGGTAGTTCTTGTCAGTGCCATTGTTATTTTTTGTTATTTATTAGTCATTATTTTTGTGTTGCCTTTGTTTTGATGTGGTAGCATGATGCTTTCTACCATCCCTTCATTTTGCTTTTGATGTCAGCACAAGGCACATTCCAGCTTTCTGAGGTCCAGTCTCCTGCTAATGTAAATTCCTTGTGAAGTGGCATTTGTGTATCTGACTGCTGCGTTGTCACAACATATTATATTGTGTCCATTTGATACTGTTCTGTATAAAGTTGTCCTATTTTAAGAGTGCACACAATGACGTGTATTTATATTTATTTATTTTGGAGATTTATAGAGCGCATGGCTGCCCGAGAGCGTCCCAGCGCTAACTGCACTCTTAAATTTGAAGTGGCATTAATTTAAATAAAGTACTACAGTGAGACTTGTAAAAAATATTTGTTAGTATGTCCTGCTCGTGTAAATGTTTAGTTTGCCTTCAGTACTCTTGCATGGCATGCTCCTATAGACATTTAACTGTTATTTTTCTAATTAAAACGGTGCACTTGGTTCTATGTATCTATTTAGCTAGATATCCATCTATCTAGACAAAACTATATCGCTGTATATTTAGGCAACACTATGTAACTGTTTATCTATGCAGCACTATAAATCTGTCTATCTAGGCAACAGTATATATCTGTCTATCTAGGCAACAGTATATATCTGTCTATCTAGGCAGCGCTATTTATCTATACAACCCTCTCTAGTTATATGCCTTTATAACCCTCCATCTATCAAACATATCTATTGTAATGAAGATTTACAAAAACAGTACGAAAAAGCATTAGAAAAAGTCCAGAGACTGGCACCCAATGCAGATCAACTGGCTTTTGTAAGCATGGCCTTCTGATTTTACTAATATTCTGAGTCTAACAGTTATAGGGTCTGTCAGGCAGGCTTCATCCAATAGTCTGTTTTCTTGTCATTCAAGTTTTTCTTCCACTCACTGCAACATGCACCATGGGGCAATGGGCCAGTCCACGTCACCTTTTGACTGAGACTGACTTCACTGTGGTTTTATTTTTGGTGAAACTGCCAACTCTCATCAATCTAAAAAACATTTTCTAAAGGCAAGAATATTTTTTGGTCTCAAAAACACACACATTTGCTTGGTCCCTGGCACTGAATGGAACTAATTTGTTTGTGGCTGTGCTCCTTGTGAAAGGTCCTCATGCTGTCATTCAGACGAGAGAACAAATTGAGAATTGCCAAAGGCAAAAGACTGATGGCTAATGCCAGACCTATTAGCGTTGTGAGTGTTTGTTTAAAGAATTACTCTCCAATAAATAAGCAGTTTCATATTGGTTCCCCTTATGCTATAAATTGCCTCTATTGCGCCTGTGCCAGCATTTTGTCATTAGTGCCCCTTAAGCCAAGAATTTCCATCCAATATGCCAACATTTTGTAATGGGTGCCTCGTATGCCAATATTTACTTCCAATGTACCAGAGTCACCGTAACACCCTGACTTATACACTGTTGATCTGCATTGGGTACCAGTCTCTGGACTGTTTTCTTTGCTTGTGGGGTACTGTCTAGATAAAGGCCCCTCATTTGTTTAATTAAGAATCTGTCCTTACTTTTGATGGCATCTATGAGGGCTCCCATTGCCTTGCGGCAAGTGTTGTTGTACCAGGTTTGTTTGGTACCCTTATTCGCCTTGGAATGTGTCAGAGGGTTAAAAATACTAGTTAGGCTAGTTGTCAGTTCTGCATGCAGTGCCTCTATTCTACTGATGGTTTGGGGAGAGTCCGGTCTCATGACATCCTCCTCCAATTCCATTAAGGGAAGAATAGTTAGAGAGTATAGTGCGGCTACCTTGTCTGTTGACTCCTTGAGTGTCCCTCATCTAATTCTCCGTCTATTGATGCCAAGTGTTAGGTTGCTGACTACAGGGGTAGTAGTGGCCGTATGATTATAAAGGTCTGAAACTCCAGCTCCAGAGTCAGGGTGTTGTGGTCACTGTCAAGTCTTGGCATGACTGCGAAGTCAATAACTCACTGCCATGATCTTGTTTCCTCTAGGGTATAATCCAACAGGGGGGATTGTCCTGTTCTATTAAAGGTTAACTTCCCTGGCTGATCTGACTTGGTACGGCAGTTACACTCTCTCAGGGAATGGGTTAGTGTTAAGAGGATGCATCAGTGAAGGCAGCGAGGGGCTCAAATTGACAGTTAAAATCTCCCCCTGTAACCAGCCTTGCATTCAGGGGGGCTGAATCGATAAATGTGTTTAGTAGGTCTATGGTTGGGGATTCCTGACTAATGCTTACAGGGCGGTAATAAATGTTAATGAAGGCAATTTTGATACTAGAAGAGAAGGATGAGTATAGTACACTGAATGTCATTGGAAATGGTATTCAATTGCTCCACAGTACAGTCCAGGTGGGTAGCAAACCAGGTGCACAAGCCCCCCGATGGTCTGCCTCTTCCCTCCTTCGTAGCCAACACATTGAAAGTTGCATAACCCACCCTCAGAATGTCTTCCCTTGCCCATGTTTCCTGAAACATGCACACATCATATTTGCCTACAAATTGTCTCCAGTCTGGGCAGTGCAGTTTGCTTTTTATTCCGGCGATGTTTCAGGATAGGACCCTCAGCTTGTGGCCGGGGTTAGCGTTGTCACCTAGGGCATTACGATTGTTAAGGTTGTGGCTTTGAGAGATTTCCCGCTTAACCATGGGGACTACTTCTGCAATTTCCAATGGGGGACCACTCGTACCTGGACTAAAAGTTAAAAGGTCGGGAGAAGAGAGAGCTGGCATATTAAGCATATCTATACAGGTCCCGTCATGATCTGAGGCTCCCCGATGGATTTCGAATTTTTGACCCCCTGGTTCATCCCCATTACCACTGAGGGTATTCTGGCTCTGCTGTCCACTGTTGCTCTCCCCTAATTCCCTGACAGCCCCCCTGGACCCATAATTAGAAATATGGACACCTTTCAGTCCATGTCAGTCCACCTCCTCAAGGGCCCCACATCTGTTTACTCCTGGGATGTTAAATAAAAGAGGTCTGGGGTGTGGACCTGCAGTTGGTTGTTCTTGGAACCAGTTAGCTGGGGCCCTGGAGTGTGGGGTCCAAGGTTGGCTGTGGGTATTGGAATAGAAATAGTCCAGAGTATGAGCTCTGACCCCTGTGTGTGGTACATAGGTACGGGCAATCTGGCCTGCTAGGATATCTACAATCTGGGGATTACTGAAATTAATCACTATGTAGTTCCCTTGTGTTGATTTCGGTTTCTTACCCACCCAGCCAACTCTATGAATCCTTAAAATTTCTCCTGTCCTATCGTAGGAGAACAGCTTGTGTCTGGCCAACCAAGAGAAGCACTTGTTCCTTAGGTCCAGCTGCGTACCTTCTGGCCATTTTTGATCTCTGGTACTCCTGTCAGTGTAATAACATTAGGTAGTGAGGCTGGCGGTAAATTTATCGTCGGAGGAGTCAATACTCCTGATCCACTGTCATCTACCTCTATAGAGTCCTCCCTTTCCTGGACTACCCTGTGCTCTAAATGGGTAGGCCTTCTTCTATTTAAATCCTTCTTATTGGAAGGTTTGTGGCTCCCTTTCGCATTGGTGAGGCTCCTGGGGCCAGTTGCTGTCCTCATATCTTTGGCCCGCTGAATACCTGGCTTTGCTGAGTGAGACCGAGTAGTTTCAGCTGTCTAGGTGCTATGATCCTCTGCCCTACTGGCGCCCAATTTCTCACTGGGGGGTATAGCCCTCAATGGACCTCGATTGTCTGTGGGGGGATTGACCTACACTGTCTGTCTGGGAGCTACAGTCTTTTCTCTTCCCTAGGGCATGGGTAGTGCTATCAGAAGAGTTGGCCTGACTGCTATGACCCATTAGATGTCCTGTGCCTATATGGTTGAGTAAGTGAGCAAGTTCTTCCTTTACAATAGCTCTCAGCTGGATCTCTAGATCCGCTATCAAATTCCTAACCCAAGAAGGACAATCAGAAACTGTTTGTGGGTTAGTGGGGTTTTCTGTCACTCTCCCAGTGCTAGCTAGTTCCTCCTTGCTGGGTGTTATCTCCATGTTTTTCTTTCTCTTAGCTCCTGCCCCAGTTCCTGTTTCCTGTTTTGCATCTCCAGTTTTTAGATGAGCTAGTGGTGGTGCCGCCTTTGCGAGTTGCTGGCTTCACTGGCAATTCTTGGGGTGAAGGTTGAAGGGACTCTATTGGCCCAAATGTAGATTTTATTAGCCTAGATGCAGATCCAGGGGTTGTAGCTTGGGAGGTAGATGGCTCAGGCACCTGACAGAAGCTATCTGGGGTTTAAGACAGGCGCCTCTCCGTCAACTCTATTTCGGTCGTTACCAGCCTTATAACTCTCTAGAGCATCCTGTCTATTGAGGTTTGGGGCAGAGGAGGAGGAATGGGCACTTGGAGGTGTTTTTGTTTTGCTGCACAAGCACGCTTGCCCATGTTCAGATCAAGGAAGGCTATATTAGCACCTCACCCCCAGTGTAGGCCAAATAGGGATAGGGTAGACTTGGGCACAAGACTGGGGTTGCAATTGGAGAAAAAGATGCAATCAAATAGGCCAATTGGAAAACAAAACACAAATAAATAATTAGAAAGAGGAAGTCAAGGAGTTAGTGAACACAGTGAAAATGACTCCACTAATGCCCCACGTAATAAGATTCTTAGATGAATTCACAAGTTGTTGATTTGGGTCATTGGGTTACAGTTTCCTGGTTCCACCACCAACTCCCAAAGGTGAATAAGGCGAGAATATTAGCAACTATACAAGATGGTGGGAAGATGCAGGGTGCAAACAGTTAGTTTGAAAATCCAGAAAAATCTTACCAACTTGAGATCGCTGAAAGCTCAAAGTGAAGGGGGGTGGCCCTGCCTCTTATTGGCAAGGACGGCCCGCCCATGGCCAGGGAGCTACCCACGCATGTCCCGGGACGCAGGAGGAATGTCAGCGATTTTAACCCTTTCTGTGCGCCCGTCGGCCAACGGCCGTCGCAAGCACTACCTCCGTAGTGCTGCACACGTCCGTTGGCCGACGTGGCCAGTTAATGGAACGCCTGCACCACAGCTGAATTTTCGCTGCAGTTAAGACGTTAAGTGCGGTTTGGGACCCTCCCCCACACCCGGAGCAGCGGCGTGTGCTCGCGGGGCACCCTGGGACTTGGAGTCCCACCAGGGTTTGTTGCGGCCCTGCGGGGAGTACGGGAGGCTTGTAGTGCACCCTGGGATGAGAATCCCACCAGGGTGTTGCTGACGTGATCAAAAATGCTCCAGAGAAACAAAGGGATCAACGTGCTATGTCCCGCGTTACTTTACCAGTGACGCTGCTGCTCGTGACAAAGGGGGTGGCGCTTGGAGAGTGAGGCACAGAGGCAAGGGCTGAGATGTCACGCTCCCTGGTAAAACCTTTTGATGGCTGGTGCAGGCGCCTTTCTATGCCTGTGCCAGCGCATAACACAGATTCACTGCCTGAAGCTGCTGCTTGCAACAGGAGTCAGCATTTTCTCAATTACATCTGTAGGTAATAAGAAAACGATGATTTAATATTGGTGTGAAACATAAGGTCACAAAACAAGGATACCAGAGCCCTGACACCAATAAGGGCAGCCTCCAATGACCAATCATAGACTATGGAAATAATTGTATTGCTGCTTTATCAAACAGATGTTAACCCCTTCCACGCGGGGCTAATACCCCTGCGGTGCGGGGGGGGCACGCGAGCCCACTCCCATAGAACGCCCTGCACAGGAGGGGAATTAGCCCCGTGTGGGCATTCCGCGGCCGTTATGACGAGCTCAGCTCGTCATGAGCACAGCTCCACTGTGCCTCATGACGAGCTGAGCTCGTCATAAGCATCGAAGAGGTTAAACTGTCATATGACCGAACTGTAACCTAATTTCTCCTTGTGGGGTTCTTTTTCTAAGCTTATAGTGAATTTGAATTGTTTACAATCCGTCTCTTATTACATTTCCCACTGTATATTGTTCCCCGATATCTCACCCCAAAAAAATCAGTTTTGTCCACAAACACTCTGAACGTCGAGAGGGGAACAGTGCCCCTTATGCTCCATAATATTTACTTATTCCTAATTCCCCACAGTTACATTATCTCTTTAGATATTCCACTTGCTAGGTTTTTGTCTTTCTGGTGATTAGCTTAATTTATTAATAAACACAATTAGAGAATTCTCAGCATTTTTGTCCCACTTACTAAAACAAGAATCTGTTATAGGGATTTCCTATGTCATGGTTTTAGTTTTATTTAGATTTATGATTAGTTATATTTCCCAATTGGATGTCCCTAGGAAATGAAAGGCGCTGCTGTCTTAAAAGGGTGCTGTCGACTAAAACCTAGTCCTCTGGTTATGCTAACACAGAAAAAAAATGACTTCTGCTGCAGTATAGGCAGTAGAGAGACCAAAATGTAGAGACTCTGTAACCCATTTTCTTATCTGACATTTCTTGATATCGGCTCTGCATCCTCTAAAAAATGGGCTCCTTCCTTCACAAAAACAATCTTAAGCTGAGTTGTCATCTTCCTATGTGTGCATCAGAATGCAGCACACATACCAAGAGGAAAGACGAGAGGAAATAAAGATATTTCTCCATGTTACGCTTCCCCTCGGGAGACGTCAGGATTTGGCGCTTCTCCAGGTTTACATGCTTTTGTAAATCTGGGGCAGCGTCAAATTCCATGGGTTTTTCTTGGGAAAACCCACTGCAACGCCCACGGAATGCCCCTTGGGCGTAGAGTAAAGCGAGGTAGCGATTACCACTGTGTTGCCTTTCTCATAATTTATGAGGCCTCTCAAATCCATATAAGGTGGCTTTGCGTGGCTTCATAAATTGGACTGAGAGACCTGCATCACGCATGTACTACTTTACGTGATGCAACAAAGTTGCAGGGCTCTCATAAATAAGCCCCTCCTTTTTAGGTCTCGTCCTATTCCATTCCGCAAGGAATGAATAAGACGAGACTATTGGGGCGAAACTAAGAGCTAAACTAAGCTCTAAAAATGCGGATTTCCAGAAGTGCATGTGTCCCGTGCACGCGCTTCTATCCGCCTGCCTGCCTGCCTCGCATTACCACATCAAAGCCAGCCATCTGTTGCTTCCCCTGAAGCTTCCCCCAGCGTGCGCTCGGCCTCAGGCATTTCTACTCCCCTAATTATTCACTGCTCACGGCCGGCGGTACTTTCACTTTCACGGCCGCCAGGCCGTGTCTCGCATTTCTCCTCCCCCCTCCCAGTGTATTAAACTTGTTTTGCTTTCCTTTTCACCCGTTTTCGCTGGTCGCCGCTTATAATTTTTGTGACAGCCTCGCTCGTAAGTTTTCCTTATAGAACTCCTCTTTTACTATGTTTTTTGTGTGTCTTGAAACTTCACCGTCAAACATGATCCCATCTCTTATTCCTCTGTACCTATCATTTTTTAAAATCTGTTTTCTAGTTTTGTCCTTCACTCTCGATTCCTTGAGGATAGCCTGCACATTGGTTGAGGGTCCAGGTATACTGTCACGGGATCACACATAATAAACAGTGTTTTTTCCCAAAATACACAAAACGAGCACAACATGTGACCGTTATTGCATTTCTCGCCTCATCCGACAATCAAGGTGCACATTCTAGTTCTCATAAACTTGTCACGTACGTGTCTGACTGCATCCGGTACGTGTCTGACTGCATCCGGTACAGAACGCGTTCCTGGTAGTGTGTGGACTTCAGAGCATACTCGCTGAAGGTAAAAATATAATAGGTTTCTGATCTGGCACTTCATAGACTTGTTTGCTCTTTGTAATCTCCTCTGTCGCTTATCTCTCTTCCTCCTCGTTCTCTTGCTCTTTCGTTCCCTCCCCATTTACTTCTCCCCCCTGAGCCCCCTCTCTGTCTCCTTCTCGCGGCCTCTTTTCTTTGTCTTGATGTCCATTTGATTCTTTCCCTCCTCTCGCTTTCTCTCGAACCCCTCTATTTTCCTTCTATTTCTCAGCCCCCCCCCCCTGTTATTTTCATTGTTTTGAGCTCCGTGTTGTCGCTGGCTTGTGCCCCTGGTGCCAGTGCTCATTGTTTGTTGATTGTACAGCCGGCCCAAGTTCTTGGTGCTAGTGCAAGAGCGCAAAGTTAGTGTTGTGTGATACTAGTCATGGGACTTGACTCTCATGCTGATGGCTATAGGGATCAGTGGTGGTGCTGTGTATTGTCGACTCCACTGCCTCTTGGTGTGACGGTGTCTGCACGTACCTTCATGCAGTGAGCATCGCAACGTGCGTGTACGCCTGGGGCGCACTGGACATGTCCTCACGCACCTTCATGCAAACTACACAATGAAAGCACAGTACTTTGCTTCAGGCACAAGTTGCCTACATTGCTATTTGCACCATCTCAGTCCCTCAGCTTTCTAAAGTTGATATATTGAAAACACCACACTTTTAACTAAAACATTAAGGTCTTTGTATCGATTTAATCCACAATTAAAAGCTCTCCAATTGTTGGGTACATCAAACGCTGCCTTTTCTTCTTAGGCACAGGTTGGGTCACATAGCTTAACAAGCATTTTTTGTGCCTTCTTCTCCTCTGATTGTACTTGTTTTTCTTGCCTTCTGATCCCCTGATTGCCCTCGTTTTCTTGCCTTCTGCTTCCCTGATTGTACTCGTTTTTTCTTGCCTTCGGCTCCCCCACTCCATCCATCCACCCCACTCCATCGATCCATCACCCCCACTCCATCCATCCCCCACTCCATCCATCCATTCCCCCACTCCATCCATCCATCCCCCCACTCCATCCATCCATCCCCCCACTCCATCCATCCATCCCCCCACTTCATCCATCCATCCATCCATCCATCCATCCCACTCCATCCATCCATCCCCCCACTCCATCCATCCATCCCACTCTATCCATCCATCCATCCCGCCACTCCATCCACCCATCCCCCCACTCCATCCACCCATCCCCCCACTCCATCCACCCATCCCCCACTCCATCCATCCATCCATCCCCCACTCCATCCATCCATCCCACTCCATCCATCCATCCACCCCACTCCAGCCATCCACCCATCCACCCCAACCATCCATCCATCCACCCCACTCCATCCATCCATCCACCCCACTCCATCCATCCATCCACCCCACTCCATCCATCCCCCCACTCCATCCATCCCCCACTCCATCCATCCATCTCACTCCATCCATCCACCCCACTCCATCCACCCATCCATCCACCCCACTCCATCCATCCATCTCCCCACTCCATCCATCCATCTCACTCCATCCATCCATTCTCCCCACTCCATCCATCCATCCCCCCCACTCCATCCATCCACCCCCCACTCCTTCCATCTATCTCCCCCACTCCATCCACCCCCCCATTCCATCCATCCATCCCCCCACTCCATCCATCCATCCCCCCACTCCATCCATCCATCCCCGCACTCCATCTATCCATCCCCGCACTCCATCCATCCATCCATCCATTCCCCCGCCCCACACTTCATCCCTTCCCTGCCCCACACTTCAGCCCCCCCGCCCCACACTCCATCCCTCCCCCGCACCACACTCCATCCATCCCCCGCCCCACACTCCATCCCTTGCCCACACTCTCTCCCTCGCCCACACGCCATCCCTCGCCCACACTCCATCCCTCGCCCTCTTGCCCTGCCTCTATCTCTCACCCTGCCTCTATCTTTCGCCCTCCCTCTATCTATCTTTCGCCCTCCCTCTATCTATCTATCGCCCTCACTATCCATCGCATCACCACAGCATCACTCAGGGGCACCAAAACATCACTATGTGCTACACAGCATCACTGAACCCCCACAGCATCACTCGTCGCCGCCACAACATCATTCAGAGCCACCACAGCATCAATCTGTGCAACCATTCAACAACAACTGATTCAAATATGTTCTCTCAATGTTTTAAACTTTATTACAAATGTCACAAAAAAAGTTAACATTTCACTTCTGTTCTTGTATTTTCATCAGAATAAAATACACTAAACATAATCTTCCAAAAAGTTATTTGCAAAAGTTTAAGCTATTGACATTATAAATTACAATAACTTTTATTTAAGTATTAATTATTGAAAAAAATACAACCCATTGTTATTTTTAATATTAATACATCAAAGGCATGTAAATACAATACACATTGCATTACAAATGCTATAGGTGTCACGTTTGCAAAAGTTAACACTATTTGCATTGTAAATGACAGTTATTAATTTCGCTATTTTCAAAACAAAAACATTAATAAAAAATTTGTAATTTACAATACTAATACCTCTAACTTTACTAATGCGGGACCTATTGCATTGCAAATGATTGTTGTAATTTATAGACATGACCCAGAAACACATTACCAAATAAAACTCCATGGGTCTCCTGGTCCAGTAGCCAACATAAATCACTATGGGCCATATGTATCAAAAGTCATTTTGCGATTCTCAAATAGCGATTTTTTTGTGAATCGCTATTTGAGAATCGCAAAATGCTATGTATGTAGGACTTGCAATAAATTTTGCGAATCCTACATATTCCTTAATTGCGAATCGCAAATTGCGATTTGCAATTAAGGATCACCTCCCTATTGATTCCTATGGGCCTAGAGGCCCATAGGAATGAATGGGAAGACATTCTCAATTTGCGATTAGCAATTAGTGAATCTCAAATTGAGAATGCAATTTCAAGGGTACAGGGGTGTCGACACCCTGTTGCACCCCTGAAATAAGCATGGGTGCACATGTGGCGCACATACATGCCCCAAGGGCATGTATGTGCTTCACATGACACTTTGAAAAATGCAAAAAAGTGCATTTTTCAAAGAAATCGCAAATTACCACCAACTTGAAGTTGGTGGTAATTTGTGATTCCTTAAGGCCCAATTGCACTTTTTTGGTGCTTCTTACATTGCATTTAAGGAATCGCAAAATTTGCGATTCCTTAAATGCAATCGCAAAATAAGGAATCGCAAATTTTGCGATTCCTTATTTTGCCTTAATACATACCATTTGGCAAAATTGCATTAGCAAATGCCGAAATTCTGCGGATTTCGGCGTTTGCAAATGAAATTGTGCTTCATACATATGGACCTTAATGTTGCTGAACACTCTTTAGACAGAAATACAATTTTTGCAATCATTATGATTAGAAATACATTTATTTATTTTACCATTGTCATTGTCAAAGCTGAAGGACCTGAAGGAATAGTCACCTAATGCAAGTTTCTCTTAGAAATGCCCCAGCGCTGCCTTTTCTAGCATGATTGTGTCCCAAATGGCTGTTTAAATGATTTCTGTCATTTCAGGCATTTCTACACCTCTTAAAGAAGGCTGCAAAAGACAACAACGAGGCTGGTATGAGCTGCAGCAAAGCAGCCGTGATCAACATGTCTACCAGATTGTCATCAATCACCGCCTGTCATGAAAAATTCGAATACGCTCCTGTTGTCTCCTATCGTTGTAGCAAGGTAAGGCAACCAGGTTCAATTCAGTGCACAAATTTACATCGCCTTGTTTCATTCTCACTATATAGATTGGTGATGTAACTCGTTTGCTCTGTTGCCCTTCCTCAACCTGGAGTGTCAGCATTTCCATTTGCAATGTTCCACTGGCTCCATGTTAAACCCCATATGGTGTAGGGGGTCTTTTATTTTAATTGGATATTTTTTCATTTTTTTCAATAGAGGCCTCGAATACGTCTTGGGTGTCTAACCAGCAGGACATCATTGCTGTTTGGAGGTGGACACTTGAGTAATGGAACAGCTGGAGCTCAAGGGAGATAGGGGTGTTGCCCTGTCATCATGGGGGAAATTTGAGCAGCTTATTACAAATGGCACAAAGGACTACCAGTTGCTACTGCGATAGCAGCCCAGGCTGTGTTTTTCCCCTCCTTCAATTACTTCCTTCTCAGTGGATCCCCTCACTACCAATCTACTACACTGCCTCTCATTTCTCCATAAACCCTCTTTCCCGTGAATTTCATTTGTTTTATAGCACTACACCTACCAGTGTAGGGGGTAAGAGCACTTTACATCACACTCACACAATGAATCATATGTGTGTAAATCAGTCTATAAGAAATGTTATGTAAGACAATGAGGAATATATGTAGATTCAAATGTCATCCACGCTAGTAGGCAGTGTATGTTTTGAGGGATTGGTTTGGAGAAGCACAAACTCGGGATTTAAAATACAACAAAGTGGTTGGGATTGGCTTTACTATAAGAATGTGTTTCTACCCAAATTAACTCTTTTTAGCAACTGTAGGCTAATGAAAGACTTGGGGTAAAAACATACCATTCTACCCTATACCAGTTAGTTTGCATGCAGCTCTTTGACAATTCATAGGTCACTTTTCTAAGTTAGAATTGTAACTCATGGACTGTGCTAGACCTGTCTGACTTAAGGTGGGCATCTCCCAAACCTTTTGCCTGATTGTCTCCAATCTTGCTGAACTCGTTTTTGGTGGCCCTCTAGCACTGATCAGCAGTGGTAAAGGGCACAAAGTGCTTGTGCTCTCTCCCCTAAACATGGTTTGATTGGTATACTCTTAATTGGCATATTTATTTTACCTTTACGTCCCTAGTAAAGTGCACTAAATGTGCTCAGGGCCTGTAAACTAAATGTTAATAGTGGGCCTGCAGCACTGATTGTGTTACCTACTTAAGTAGCCCTTTAAACATGTCTTGGGACTTCTACTGCAGAGCCCTTGTGTGCAGTTTACACTGCCATGTCAATTTTGTATTTAGCGCCCCTTGCCAAGCCAGTAACTCCACTTTTATGACTTATGTCCCCCCCTAAGCTAGGCCCTATGTAGCCCATAGGCTGTGTAATTAAAAGGTAGGACATGTGCAATTCAGTTTTACATGTCCTGTAGTGAAAAAACTACCAAATAAGTTTTCAATGCTATGAGTCTTATCCCTCCTATTGGTTAACATTTGTGATTCCTGTTGCATCTAATAAGTTGTAACTCCCAATTAGGAGTTAGAGCTGTCATGTTTACCACCTATTGAATTGTAAAGATAAATCCTCTTTACTGGTAACGTGGAATTTATCATCACAATTTTAAAAATACCACTTTTAGAAACATTACAAAAAAGGGGTACCTGGCCACCAATTTACAATACTGCTTATTTATTTCAGCAGATTAAGGTACAACGCATTCAGTCGCTGTACCTTACTTCATCACTTGGAATTATTTTGAAATACTTTTTTAGAAGACATTTTGTTATTCAATAGGGCATTCAAAGGATACATTCTTCATGGTACAGAAAAAAACGTAGTCAACATGTGAACAAAATTGGGAAAAATATAAAAAATCACTCAGAAATGTGGGTACATAACATTACAAATCATGTGCATATCACATTACAGACAATTACACCAGTCATTATTACTACTACACAGGCTGCCTCTAACCAAAGTCCTTGTACTTTGTTTCTATTGGGGGGCAGGCTGACTATTAGTACTTATGGGTAATCAACAGCAAGCTGTTGCAATAATCTATCTTGGACAGGATTAGAGAGGTAACTAATAACTTTTGCAGACTATCAGGTATGAATGGCATAGCTTTTTTGATGATTCTGAGTGTGTTAAATGTAGAAGAGGTGAGTTTATTCCCATGATATTTTAGTGTCAATAATGACTCCCAGGTTTCTGGACTTTTCCACTGGAAGGGGAGTGGGGCCCAATTTTGCTGGCCAGACTGACGAACCCCAAAACGAACCCCAAAACGATTCTTGTGGTCCAAATAATAAGACTTCTGTCTTCTCTGCATTTAATTTAAGACAATTGTTGTCCATCCAATCATGGATTGCCAACATGCTGTCATGGAAACAACCTCCTATGTCAGTGTCCTTTTTTCAAATGGGATTGACAATTTGGGTATCGTCAGCATAGGAGGTGAGCAAAAAACAAAACTTCTTCTCAAGTCTGCTAATGGGGAAACATAAATGTTAAAAAGGGTAGGACTCAACCCATATCCCTGTGAAACTGCACATGGAAGGCAAAAAGGTTGAGATGTAAACTTAACTAGTTTTACCATTTGCTCTCTATTCTTCAGCTAAGATTTTAGCAGGATCCAAGCCTGGCCTGTTACCCCGCAAGTTGTTAGACGGTTTAACAATGACTCATGAGTCACCGTTTTAAACGCCGCCGAGAGATCCAGAAGGACAAGGGCAGCCCTCTTTTCATCATCCATAGCCTGCCGGATCTCCTCAGTGGCCTTGAGTAGGGCTGTCTCTGTACTGTGCCCTTTTCAAAATCCAAATTGTGTGGTGTCAAGAAGTGTATTGGTTTCGATAAAAGACACCAGTTGTTCATTCATGAATTTCTCAGCTATTTTAGCTGGTAGCAAGAGGTGGGAGATTAGACGATAGCTGCTCGGATTATTCTCATCCAAGGAAGGCTTTTTTAAAAGAGGTAGCAATGCTGTTTTTTCCAGATGAAGTGAAAGTACCTGTTTCACACATTGCTTTAGAAATTGATGTTAATTTGGGTGTAATGATTTCCGATGCCACCTTAGTTATATTTGGTGGGCATGGATCATACGGTGAACCAGAAGTCGTTTTTTCTAACAGTTTTCTAATATCTTCAACTGATGGAGCAACAAATGCAGTCATTAGTTTATTTTCCTCTGATGGCTGTTTGTTCATATTGGTGGATCCTGTAGAGGACCCTATAGAAGAAGATGCATTTGAGTTGGAAAATTTTTTGAAAATCGATTCTACTTTATCCAAAAAGAAATCTGTTAGTGAATCGCAAAAAGCTTGGTTTGCTATCAGGGTCTTTTTTATTACAGGTTTTTGTTAAATCTGTGATTGTTTGAAATAGCTCTTTCTTAGAGCCTTTAGCTTCCTCAATCTTCTTTGTGTAGTATTCTGCTTTAGGTTTTTGGATAAGTTCTTTATATATGTCCAGCTGCTTTTTATATTTTTCTTTTTCTTCATCTTTGTAAGCTATTCTCCATCTTCTTTCCTGCTTCCTACATTTTTGCTTGCATATCCTGAGTTCTAAAGAGAACCAAGGAGCAGACAGCCTTAGTTGTTTTTATTTGAACAGTTTTAACAAGGGCTACTTTGGGGGCGCTAGGTGGCTCACGAGCGGAATGGCTGCGATTCCGTGAGGCTCCCGCAGTCCAGTCACTAATCCTGCAATTATCCTGTGTCACTGCTTATGATGAAGGATTTCTCAGCGTGTAATAGAGACTGATGACGCCTGTGGTGCAAGCGGTGTAACTCCTGCCACCCGCGGAAGCATAAACAACGATTGCCGACTTTTGAGACCTGCCGAGCGGCGAGATCCTTTAAGTGTCCTAGAGCCGTGCCTGGGCGTGCGGAGCGACGCAAGTGCCGTGGCGGCCACCTGGTGAGCAGGCCGGAGGGCTGCGAGTGAATTAACGCCATCGCGGTGAGCACCGCGGCCAACAGTGGGCTGCTCGGGACGCCTGCTGGTTGGGGAAACCTCATTCCTGAAGCGAAGCCCCTCGTTGGATGCCGTCACAGTATTGGCAGTGAGTGCTGCCTGCTACGGCGACCCGCACATAACAACATGGCGGCCATTACCGTCTAGCCCTTTAGGAAGCCAAGAGGTCCTAGTTAAAACTGCAGATTCTGTCTCCTACCGACCTAGCGATTTTGGACGACACCTTATCAAGTCCGGGCATTGCACGATGGGGAGAATGGATGCGCGCCAACCGCGTCTTACATTTGAAATTAAAAAGAGTGCGCGCCAACAGTTTGCGGAGGCGGAGAATGGCGCAGTGGAGGCGCCCCCAGAGAAGGGTGGTCCATCGAGTAATGACATGCACACAATCCTGTTGGAGGTACCTCAGGGGTTCGCGACAATGGCAGACAAAATGGACACTCTCACTACGCGCATAGACGCCATTGCCCACAAGTTAGACGGACATGATACACGCCTCAAAGAAGCGGAGCAAAGAATATCAGACACAGAGGATGTCACGATGCAACTGAAGACCGCGGTGTCCCAGATGGACAAACTGATAAATTATAAACGCTAAAAATGACGACATCGAAGCCCGAAACAGGCATAACAACGTTCGAATTCTGGGTGTGCCAGAGAGCACGAATACGGGCAGGCTTGAGAGCTATGTTGAGAAGATGCTAGTCAGTCAGTCAGACATATACTTTATTCGATAACTTAAAATCATAAAAAGGCACAGATACAGTATTCAACACATTTGTGCAGATTCACAATCAGAACAATAAGAAATTCCATAAAATCTATTACATTTACATTTCAGAGGTCTTCAATCACAGAACAGTTATTACACTAAAATACGCAAATAAACATTAAAATTCCGGTAAAAGATCTTCCTAAAAACTGAGCATATAAAATAGCAAGCAATGCCATATACAATAGTCAGGCTTCGGCTCCCATAAGACCTAGTCTTTTCTTCATCCCATTAATACGCACAGCTGCCACTAAAAAATTTGCAACATGAAAAATAGCCCGAGCACTACCCAAGAGTTGTAGGTAGAGCAGTTCCGGCCTGACCTGCACAAACCCCGCTCCCCTTAACAGTGGGAACAAATACTTATTCCTAATGTCTGCGTAATACTTGCAGAACATTACAAAGTACAAAGTGTCTTGTAGTGAGAAATTATCGCACTTACAGGGTTCAGCATCATCCGGTGTACCCCATTTAGGGAAATCTCCCAATGTAAGGTGAATTATATTAAATCGAAATCTGGTTAACAAATACCGATGGAAAGGGCGTATAACTAACTTCAGGTAAGGCTCAATTCCAGGTGAGCTCACCAGACCATAGCTCACTCTTACCATAGGTTTTTTCAGCTCCAATGCCTCCCTTTCAGAAGAAAGAAGGTTTACCATGGCCTTTTTAATGGTTTCCGGTGCCCAAAAAATCCCAGGACGACCATGTTTATTGAGTGTGGATTCAATGTATGCTAACCATGTAATTTTACCGGCCTTGTCTAGAGCTAAACAGTTTTTTAAAATCATATGGTTCAGGGAGATCTCCTGATTGAGCCAGGTCTTAAGCCAGCATATTAGCGCAGTTATTTTCAATGTGTCAGTAACGTAACTCAGCCCCATCTCATCATGAATCGAGAAAGTAGGGGTGGACTGAGGTACAGACAATAGGGATCTAAGAAATTGATTTTCTACCACTTGAATTTGGTGGTATTGTGTACTATACCCCCAGATGTCAGAGCCATACGTAGCTATTGCTAGGCACTTGGCCTTATACACCTTCAGAATAGCTTCCATGGGTCTGGCCCCAAGGCGTTTTGAAAATCCCATAAGGGCTGCTGTAGATCTGGCGAATACATTTCTTTTATGTTTCATTTGGGGACCCCATGATCCTTTTTCATCAAATAGAATCCCTAGATAGGTGAACACAGGGACCCTTTTGACCTCATCACTCCCACAGAAAAAGGATATAGTTTTTTTTCTTACTATGTTCCCCCACTATCATAACGTGGGATTTTTTAGCGTTTATTTTCAGTTCTAGAGATTCCATAAATTTACCGAATGTGACCAGCAGTTTATTTAAACCAACACCGGTGTGCGCCAATAGAACTGCGTCATCCGCGTAAAGGAGAACCGGTATAATGGTTTCTCCTACACGCGGGACATCTAATGCAGCTCCCTTCAGGGCAGGTTCTAGTGCATTTATATAAAGCGTAAAAAGTAGGGGTGCCATACACCACCCCTGCCTAACCCCTCGTTCTGAGTTAAAATACCTTGTACATCTCCCTTCCTGGGTGACTCGAATAGAGGCTAACAGGCCGCAATGAAGGTCAGCCAGGAATTTAACTAAGGCATAGTCAATACCGATGTTAAGTAAAATTTGCCACAGCTTCGACCTGTTTACCAGGTCGAATACCTTAGAGAGGTCCATGAACCCCATATAGAGGGAGCCCTCTTTCGCTATGGTATATTTGCTGATGAGTAGCTGCAGATTAAGACATTGGTTTAATGTACTTCTTTTAGCTCTGAAACCATACTAAGCATTTGACAGAATCCCTCTCCCCTCAAGGCAGTCTGTCAACCTCGCTAAAATAACTCTGCCTAAAATTTTCACTGTCGAATCTATTAGGGAGATAGGCCTATAACATGATAGGTCATTTCTTTGACCCTTTTTGAAAACTGGAATAATGATGGATTTGGACCAAGATGCAGGGGATGTATTCGCACCCGAGGCATTGAGGACATTTGTCAGTAACCTGGCCCAGAAACTAGGAAAACTTTTAAATAGGTCCGCTGGGACCCCATCCGGCCCTGACGCCTTATTTTTCCTATTCTCCTCAATTGCTCTTGCTACTTCTGTCTCCTGAAAGACCACTATGGGGGCTATTTTTGGGTTCAAGATCACGTCTTGGGGACTCTCTGCCATCTGACTCCCATAAATCTTCTCAAAGTGATCTATCCATTGGTCATCAGGAATAATACAGTCAAGTGGGGAATTCTCGTCTCCCGAGAAAAAGGGCTCATTAATAGTTGACCAGAATTTCCCACTGTCCCTCAAAACCTCCGGGGACTGAAGTTTCTCCCATGCCTCTTCTTTAATCTGTTTTTTTCTGTCCATAATGGACTGTTTATAAGCCTTCCTTAACTTCAAGACAAGCTTCCTATTTCTAGTGCCTACTTTCAAAGCTTTCAGTAGAGGTGAATGTGCCCTAGAGCAGGTGCTATCAAACCATCTTTTCCCTTTGTTAGTTATAGGGAGGGTGTTTACCGCCAAATCGCTTTTAATTTGATTACTGATATCATCAATTGCCCACATTATCAATATACTCGGCACAGTACTATCCAGGCAAAAAGCAACCTCATTCTCAACTTTGTTCAGGACTTCCCCCATGAAGGTTTCTGGGACTACTTTTGTCCATTTTAATCTTCTGCCCTGGTCCATAGGTAACACCTCACGCCTAGTGGCCACAATCTTTGATTCAATAAAGCTTAGGTGGGGCCCCAGGGCCACTTCTAAAATCACAGGATTGTGATCACTAAAGGCGGAGTTCCCCACCTTATATATTAATACCCTTGTTAAAATTTGAGCAGTCCCAAATATGTAATCTATAACTGTACCTGGCTCTGTGCCTTTAAAAGTAGGAGCCCTAAAACCTCCCTCGGCACATGCCCATTCGTACAGGTTCGTGGTGGCCAGAAGGTTTTCAAGGGCCTCCCCCTGCTAAGTGTGTTCAAAATGTGTGTGAACTGAGCTTGGGGGACCATCAAGGATATCATAGACGCACGCTTGAGCACATGGGTGAATATTAAAGTCACCCATGAGGATAACCTCAGAGCTTAGATATTTGGCTCTATATGTTACTAAGAAATCCTCTAACCAGATAAAAAATTGATTTAAAATCTCATTCTCAGAGGAGTTATAAAAATTCACCAATAACAGTTTCTCTAATTTTGTTATTGATAGCTCTACTACCTGACAATTATGACAGCCCGCGTCAAGCTGTTTTAGTGAGCCAGCTAGTTTCAGGGAGCAAAATATTGCTAAACCTCCCATTGCTCTTCCAGCCGTGGCCTGTTTAGCTGGAATAAAAAAGTGCAAGTACCCATCTATTTTAAAGTTGTTGTGAGTGTCCCAAGTTTCTTGGAATGCCATTATATCATATGTCTTAATTTCATCCAGCCAGATCATATCTCTACACTTGTTTCTCAACCCAGCTATGTTCCAACTCAAAATTTTGCAGGTCTGCACTTGAGGCTCAAAATTTACATCAGGGGGTTTTGTTAGATTTACACTCTTTGCAGCATCTCCCTCGTATTGAACTAAAATACTCGTACTCTGATCACAGATATCACTTTGTAGTCAGGCGCAATCTTCCAGGCCAGATAGCCCATCAAACCTGTTAGAAAGCGTTATATTCCCCGCAACACTCCATTCCCTTTGCCCTCCAAAAGGTTTTTTTTCCCCTCGCCATGGATGCACAATTTGATAAAAATAAGACAGGGGTAAAGAGTGGATTGTGGAAGCTGGGTTCCTTTGTTGCCATTCACAGATATATTCCACCGCCCTCCTACTCCTAAAGTTGATGACTATGCAGTCTCCCTCCACAGACTTTGATTTATTCCCCACCCATCCTACTCTTCTAGCGAAGAGTATTTCTGTGGATACATGGGGTGGCAACGGGCGTTTTTTGTTGAGCCAAAAAATACATTTATTCTTTATCTCAATATATGGTTCCCTCTTACCCTGGATTAATGAGGGGACCCCGTCAAAACCACCACATACGGGGAAGATTCTGGGGGGAGTTGAATGATCGGTAGGGTAGCTTCACTATCAATAGATTGACTTTTATGCAAAGCTTCTTGATTAGTTACGGACCTGCTGAGCTCACTTAACTGTTGCCTATCCCTATCTCTCGGCCGTTCGTCCGATAACAGGTTGATGGGGGCCGATAATGGGCATTGTGCCCGTGGGCCAGCCGGGTTACCACTGTCACTCTCTTTACTCACTACTATAGGGGCAGTGTCTACTGCTGTTACATTTGACCCCGAGTCGCCTGCTTGAATACTGATTGAACCACTAGCTTGCTTTCTCTCCCTAGCCCGTGATGAAGCAACCGACAATTCAAGACACACTAATCTTGTCTCGATTGTGTTCAATCTTTCACATAATGGAGCACAGGCCTTCTTAAGGAGGCGTTCCATCTTTGTCCAGAATGATGGTCCCAGCTTACTCAAGCCCTTATCTTCGTCGTGAGGTTGGGGTATACTTCCTTCACTTAAAGGCATTAAGTTTCCAGGATTAAGAGGAGGACTTTCCAACAGTGGATTGTTAGGAAAAGAGGCTTCCCCTAGTCTTGCTTTCTTCCCAGTTGTCTGTACTTTATGTTTCCGTTTTGCTGGTAAGCCCTGTGAATATTGGGAAGTCCCCGTCTTGGCACTGCGTGATGACCGTGTCTTAATGTTGGGGGATCGGTTGACCCCTGACAAAGTACACGTGTTTTTAACCCGACTCTTGTCCAATGTATTAGTAGGACAGGGTGGCTGAGGTATCAATGGCCCAGCTAAGTCCGAGGACTGGCTCTTCTAACCCCCCTCCAGGGATATTAAAGAGACATTGGTGTCCGCCCGTTGCAAATCTGGAGACCGGGCTTCGGCTAGCCCGCCCATGGAGGATCTTGTATTAAAGGCAATATCCAGGGACAATCTTTTTTCAGTTAGCTCAATGTCCTTTGCTAAAGCTGGGGTCACTCTAACTAAAAAATTGTCCCAAGTGCCCATTAGTGTTCCTCCCGTGGATTTTCTAGTATCCTGGCCAGTTAGTGGAGAAGCAGACATAGTAACTGTGGGAATTCAACAGGGTGTAAGTGGGTGCCGCTCACTGACCTTAGAAGTGGATGTAGGATGTTAAAGGGGTGGCCCGTCCGGTCCTTGACCAGCCTAGAACTGGCTGAAACGGGGCCGCCCTTGGCCCGGGCTTCCCCCGGCTCGACCCGCACGCGTCCCGCGAAGCGGGGCTCTGCGCTGCTTATATGCGCCTCCTGGCGCTGGCGCGGCGTCAGTAGAGCTTGCCACCACTGAGACAGCCAGGAATTTTAGTCTCGTGGCGGCGGCGCAGTTTGCAGCGTCCGATGGCTCCTGGCGATGGCAGCGTCTGACCCAGGGCAGGTAAGCTTCTGCTAAAATGATTCCCCCACTCCGCCAGGCTCTGCGCTGCTTACATGCGCCTGCTGACGCGGCGTCAGTAGAGCGCACCGCCGCTGAGGCAGCCAGGAATTGTAGTCCCGGGGCGGCGGCGCAGTTTGCAGCATCCGATGACTCCTGGCGATGGCGGCGTCTGACCCAGGGAAGGTAGGCTTCTGCTAAAATGATTTCCCCGTCTGTACCAGTCACGGTGATTGGTACAGACGCACTCTCCCCTCAGTTTATTGTGGAGAGGGCCCATCGGTCCCTTGGCCCCAGACTCCCTCCTGGAAGTACACCCAGACGGATCATAGCACGCCTTCTCAATTACAGAGATAGGGACACTTTATTGCAAGTCGCCAGAGAGAAGAGGCAGCTGAACTACATGACGGTGTATCCTTCACTATCTTTCCTGATTTCACAACACATGTACAGGAGGAGAGGCGCAAGTTCAATGCTGTGAAGCAGAAACTGCGACAGGCGCAGGTGGATTATGCCCTGTTTTATCCGGCGCGTCTCCGGGTCACATACTCTCGGATGTGGAATGAACCTTTTCAAGGATGCTGTGGCTGCTGCTCAGAGTACAGCGGGATCCCACTGAGAACGCTGCACTGCTTGACATTTGCTTCTCGCAACTGCGCTGTGCTATGAGCCTCCGCATGGGAGTGGTGTAGATGAGCGGGGCACGGATGACATGAAGAGCCGAACACCCTCGCTGCCTAAAGGGGGACAGACCAGTTGTTGTAGGTCTCCTGTACAGGGGTGAGGTACCCGTGAGCCACCTGGTGGGATTCCCCCAATGGGGGTACCCCTGTTGAATTGTGTTTCTTGCTTGTTGGAGGGAAGGGGGGTGGAATTGACTGATACTGGCATAATTGGGATGCTTCAGTGGGTGGGGGAGGTTGGGGATGGGGAGTTTACAGCGTTGGTGACAGTACAGTATATTATGCTGATAAGTCATGGGACGTACAATCAAGAGTCGTGTCTTCATCGTTTCATGTGTTTGGATTACCAGTGTAACAGCATAGGGCAACATGGCAAGGGAGGGTGCTGACTCGGACTTTAGGGTGATATCCTGGAATGTCAGCGGGTTGAATGATGCAAGGAAGGGTAGGCAGGTCCTGGCTTTTTTGGACAGGCAGCAGATACAGGTGGCGTTGCTGCAGGAGACGCATATACACCCATAGTCTCGCAATACCTTTGCCAATAGATAGGCAAACATACGGGCGTTCTCTTCTTATTCCTCCTATGCGCGAGGCACTGCCATTTTAATTAAGCAGCGTGTTCCCTTTGCACTTGCAGGTACAATATCGGATCCACAGGGGAGGTATATCATTGTATAAGGGAGAATGGGCAGGGATTCTGTAATGATTGCGAATTGTTATGCCCCCAATGTGGATACGCCTGAATTCTTCACGTCCCTGTGGGGTAAGATAATAGACATAGGCTCCACGCACATTATCGGGGGGGATTTTAATGTCTCTTTGATTCCCGCTCTAGATAGGGCTGATGCCACAGTACACTATAATAACACATCACGGGAGGTGCTGGCTGGCATAGTGGAAGAGGGGGGTCTGGTGGATAGTTGGCATCGACTACACATGCTGCAGCTGGAAGGGACTCCTTTTACATCACACAAGGGTACATGGGCACGGTTAGATTATTGCCTACTTTCCAAGGGGTTAAGCATAGGTCTAAGTAATGCTACACATCTTGCTAGGACCTATTCCGATCATTGTCCTGTTAGTATTACTATTAGCGTACCTGGTTACGATAGGCCCAGGCCGACATGGCGAATGCAGCCGAATGCATTGCTTGACTTAGTCTTTCGGACTGAACTAGAGGAAGAAATAAGGGACTTCTTTACAAGAATTAAGGGCTTCGTGGATAGTGTGGAGATAATATGGGAGGCTTTTAAAGTCACTATACAGGGATATTGTATCTTCAAAAGCTTCTGGGTCTTGAGAGACATACAGCGGACACTGAGGACCTTAGAGCAGGATCTGAAGAGACTGGAGGTCTGAATGGTGGAGGGAGAAACCGGTCAGGTACAGAAGGATTTTAGGACTCAATTGTCTGCCTACGAGGAAAGGCTGCTAGGGAAGTCAAGTTTTTGGGTCGCTATCGGGTGGCGCGGAGGTATGGGGAGAGAGCTCCCGGGGAGGGCATTGTCTGAGATTACCCGCTGTCCACGATTTAACAATAATATATTGGAGATAGAGAAATCGGGGGAGCGGTCTGTCAAGATACTGTAGGCATCCTAGAAACGTGCACATCCCATTACCCTACTTTATATACCTCGCACAGACACGGAGGGGCGAAGCTTGATGAGTTTATGGGGGATGTGGCGCTATGCTGGCTCAGTGATGTTCACAGACAATTCCTTAGCGCCTCGCTTGAGACTGATGAGATCAGGGAGGCCATCATGTCCTTGAAGGCACCAGGGTTGGATGGAGTGCCTGCCGAGTTCTAGAAGTGTTACATTGATGTTATGGCACCAGTTCTCTGTGAAATATTTGAAGAGTCCTTGGAAATTGGGATACTCCCTCCCTCGATGCGCAAAGTGATCATCACATCTTTGTTAAAACCAGGGCGTGCTACTCTTTTAGGCCTCTGTCGCTCATTAACTGTGACACCAAAATATTAGCTAAGGTCTTAGCCACGCGACTGACACTTCTAATGGATAAGATCATTCTCCCCGACCAATCAGGGTTCGTCCCAGGTAGGGCTACTACTCACAATTTACATACTCTGTTCTCTTTGATACAGACTGTGGCGCCAGAATTTCCGGTCGCTGCTGTATTTCTGGATGCCTCTAAGGCATTTGACTCTGTAGAGTGGAGTTACTTGTTTAAGGTCTTGCAAAGAATGGGCTTCCCTCCAGTATTTATATCCTGGGTGCAGCTGCTGTTTATCGGCCGTCTGCTAGAGTGCTGATAAATGGCCATTTGTCCCCTGCTGTTTTCATCTTGCGGGGCACCCGACAGGGGTGCCCGCTGTCCCCGTTACTTTTTGCCATAGCGATTGAGCCGTTGGCGTCCAGATTACATCAGCTTCACCGAGACAGGGCGTTTCAGTGTTTTCAGAGACAAATTTTGATTTCGCTATACGCTGACGACATCACTTTATATATCAGGAAACCTCAGCAAAATATTAACCTCCTATTGAGAGAATTTTCGGTGTTTGGATAGCTCTCAGGTGTTAACATTAATTGGGGGAAATCGCATTTTTTCCACTTACGCCTGCGGTCTCCAAATTCTCACTGAACTTTCCTATCAAATGGTGCGAGTCTGACCGTGGGTATCCAGGCATACAAGTTTCTAGGGACAGAGAGGAAACACTCCGATTAAACTACGGCACAGCAATAACGAAGCTAACTACTAATGTCACACGTTGGATATCTTTGCCCCTGTCGCTGGCAGGAAGAGCCTCTCTTGTAAAGATGGTGGTACTCCCCCAATTTCTGTATTAATTTCTTAATATTCCTGATTACCCTGGAGCATTTTTCTTCAAAACCCTGCGCTCTGAGTTAATAGGTTTAGTGGGGCGGTAAACAACCTTGACTTAAATAGTCGGTCCTCACACAGCCCTATGATAGGGGTGGATTTGATATTCCCGACTTTGAGACCTACTATATCCGTGGGCATGCTCATTACGCCTATCACTGGTTGTCGTCTACACCATACATGCCACAGATTGCTACTGAGGACTGGTTGGCACATCCTCTCCCTCTTAACAGCCTCATTCATGGCCCTCTTAGTGCCATAGAGACACCGTTCACAACAGTAACTTGCACGGTGGATGCATGGAGACGTATGGCGCATCTCATGGAATCGCAGTTGTTCTATTCTCCGCGGCTCCCGCTCAAATACCTCCCAAATGTGGTAATTCTACAGGAAGCGGACTTTCGAGCCATGTGCAAAAGGATACGTGTTGCCACATGGGGAGATCTGTTTCATGAGATGCTGTTGCGCACAATGGAACACCTGTTCCAGGAGTTGCACCCCACGCCATTGGAGATTTTTCTATACGTGAGATTGAGGTAGGGAATGAGGGCGATTCTTCCTGACTTCCCCTGTGAACCGGAAATTTTTGCTCCCTTGCATTGTATACCATGCTCTTCCGATGGGAAACACTTGGTGTCGGGTATGTATCATACCATACGGACACAGCGCCATGGGGTGGAAAGCTCAGCTCGCACTCATTGGAGTGACGATCTGGGGCGAGAGGTTACTGATGACCAATAAAAGTATTGCTGCAGTGTCACAGAATATGTATCGGCTAGTTGTAGGTTCAAGATCATACATTACAAGTTTTTACAACATATCTATTACACTCCCGCCAAAAAATACAAATGTCAGCTTTCAGATAATGATAGATGTGACAGGTGTAAGAGGGCTGGAGCGGGCTTCTTGCATTTGGCGTGGGACTGTCCGGCGGTATGGGAGTACTGGACGCAGGTGCATGAGGCCCTTGAACAAATGCTGGGTACTACGCAAGAGAGAGATCCTTTGATTATGCTGTTGGGATATACCGCACAAACACCCAAACATAGTAGAAAATTCCTAGATATTGCTTTATTAATGGACAAACGCAGAGTGGCTTGCCGATGGGGTAGAAGGAGGGCTCCAAAATTTAAGGAATGGATACGGGATATGATTTATTGTCAGGAGCAAGCATCTGTTTATGCAGAGACTGTACTGGTGGCCTCCAGACCAAGAGATGTGTGGGGACCGTTACAATAATATCTATTGCGAGGGGATGAGGGAGAATCTGATTCATCCCTTAAGCAAGGGGAGTAGTTGACGGCTGCTGGGGGTGGATCATGCAAGCACCCTGGTGGCTTCCTATTGTCGGGATATTGCCTATGTGAACTATATCAATTTTGGAAAAGGTGATGGATAGAGTTTCTGAATGATGCAGAATACTCCTACCCAGTCAAGAGATCAGGGCTTGATCCATCACCGTTTTTTAGCTCACTGCACCATCCCAGCTTCAGAACCTGGCTATATGCAAATTAGTCTGTTCCTGTCCCAGTTCATGATGGGAACAGGGCAAACCAAACTACCAAGCCAATTCTTATACTGGGAAGGAGACAAGCTACCGGGGACCGGTTTCTGGCATTTCAGCCGTCGTCGGCCCGGCTTGCTTGAATCCTGATGGTGCAATGAGCTAGGGACTCACGTCTGAGTATACCCTCCCACACATAGTGTGGATAAAATCAATTTTGTGAACTATATATCAGGACATCTATATCTGTCTATTAATGGACAAACGCAGAGTGGCTTGCCGATGGGGTAGAAGGAGGGCTCCAAAATTTAAGGAATGGATACGGGATATAATTTATTGTCAGGAGCAAGCATCTGTTTATGCAGAGACTGTACTGGTGGCCTCCAGACCAAGAGATGTGTGGGGACCGTTACAATCATATCTATTGCGAGGGGATGAGGGAGAATCTGATTCATCCCTTAAGCAGGGGGAGTAGTTGACGGCTGCTGGGGGTGGATCATGCAAGCACCCTGGTGGCTTCCTATTGTCGGGATATTGCCTATGTGAACTATATATCAGGACATCTCCTATATCTGTCTCCCTTGCTGTCGAGCTACAATGTACTGATTGGTTGAGCATCTCCGTCATGTTTTATGGTATTTTTTTTTATATCCCTATGTTTCCATGATAATGCTATTAGTACTGATATACTGTATACTGAGGTCTGTTGACACTAGTGGCGAGCAATGTGGGGATATGCCGCATATAATGCATCTACAGAAACGGTATGAATACGACGTCAATGCCTATTGTCACTTATGATATGTTTGTCACGCTGTACGATTATGTATTCCTGTTATTGTCTGAAAAATGATATAAATAACATATATATTTTTTTAAAGGGCTACTTAATTGGATGCTATTTCCAACCAATTGTTATAATGTTTTGTTGCAACCTCCACATTGTTAGTTGGTATTAGAGGAGTATTCTCAAGTATGCTACTCAGATGGTCTGGTTGCACATTCTGCCAGTTTTTCGAATGTGTTTCAGGCAGTGGCTTTTCCCTAGTAAGTGTAGGTTGCTGAGAAAGCAGCTCAAAACAGACTGCTTGGTGATCAGACCATGGTATATGAACAGTTTTTATGTCAATTATGTTGGGGTTATTAGTTAAGATTCCATCTAGGGTACGACCTGCCAGGTGTGTTGGTTCTTGAACCCCTTGTTCTATTGATGCAAACGTCTGCAACAGTATGACATTTTCTGAGTCGTTGCTCAGCTCTATAGTTTAAACCTCTCATAACTGCATAGTTGGTTTCCAAAATAAAATGTTCCTAAATACGTGCAATTTCCTTGGGAAAGTCTTTTTTTGGGCTGGGGGTCTATATAACACTATACCCTTTAAAGATTGTTGTCTGTTAATTTCTATGGGGAAATATATTTCACTGAAAGAGGTTAGAGTGGATTTGTAGGTTGAAATAAGATCTCCTCTAGTAATAACTGCAACACCACCCCCACGCGTGTGTTCCCTGTCACATCTATGCATGTTGAAACCCTGTGGTACCCCAGTTTGTATATCTATGTCACAGGTAGCATCAGCCCAAGTTTCCGTCAGAAAAGCCAGCGTTGATCTGTGCGTTTCCATAAATAAATACATTGAATTCACAGCTATGCTTTATTAGGAATCTTGTGTTTAACAGGACACAGGATATTGAGTTTGTCCTATTTTTGGCAGCCCTGTTTGCTGTTTTAATCCCCTGTTTTCCTGCATTATGGTCCTCCTTTTTAAAAAAAAAAATGCTTTATAGTGTCAAGGGATATGTGTTTAGATAGGTGGTAGCCTCATTAAGGAGAGTGCTGGGTTTAGCCATTCATTTTAAATCACATGAGGGACAGCGCCTGGTGATGTTAGTCTTTAACAAAGAGCAATCTATGGCGCTGCAATTTTTCCCTTTGCCTTCGTTTAATACGAATATATCTTCCTTTGAGAGATAACCTGGGGGAAATTTAGCAGGACTTCTGGGCTTAGGCCCAGTCCAGGCGCAGACGGGCACAGGCGGGCTTGCCTTAGGCACGCCTTTGGCATTCCAGCTTCATGGAGTCCCAGGGTTTCCGTCTTGTTCTTAAAACTACCGCCCCGGAAGTATAGAGAGAGAGGTGGCTGGAGCGCTAACCTACCTCTGAATGATTGAAGCAGTGTAACAGGAAGTGGTGCACTCTCTCCGCACAACAAGGTGATCTAGATTTACCTGCGGCGGACCTGAGAGGTCAATGATAAAACGATAAAAGCGAAACCTATCTAATTGGCTCCTATGAGTTAGAAGCCTAATTGTGAACCGATTAAAACTTTTCTTTAAAATAGTACTGTCAATACAAATAAAGCTTAACAAACAGGCATAAAAAACAATAAGCAGCGCCTTACTTGCACAGGCGCTTCCCATCCTGCTACTTCTCTTTTTTTATGGGGGTGGTGATGGTGATGGAGGGGTGTCTGCTGTACTTCTGCTTGTATTTTTGGGGATCAGAAGAATTGTATATCTATATTTCCCCGCCATAGTATTTCACCACCTGGGCCTTTTGCTCTGTTTTTTTACACAGTGCAGTGCATGTAGCGAAATGGCTGACAGAGCACAGTATAAGGCCTCACTGAAATATGGATAGCATATTCTCATTGAGAAAAGGAGAGTTTATCAGTACAGTGGGTTCTTTGAGCATCTTGTCATGTTCTTATTTTGGGTGCACAAAATTATGCATGTGGCTTTATGAGGCCTAGGGATGTGCAGAATATATTATGCCAACCTCACTAGAGACATGTTGTATACATAAAGAACAATGTGATTCTTGGGATGACTCAAAGTTCAGATTTCTAGGCAGCCCTACAAGTTCTGATGATTGCCTTCTTGAACCTTCCTTGCAGCCAAGGCACCATGAGGTCAATGTTCTCTGCTCAGAAACCACTTTCTGGCATTGCGGGAACCCAAAAAACAAGAACACCTAGTCGCCTTACCGCTGATTATTTTTGTTAGGTGAGTGAGGGACTGCCACACCAGCAAGAACCTTCTTCCAGTCAAGAGACTGACAAGGTTGACTTTAGTGTCCACAGGGATTATCTGACTTGTTCACTTACCAGAGCCATCCTTTAATAACCTGGATGTGGAACCACAAGCCCGGAGAGAGATTCCAGATCCTAAACGGCTGAAAGATCTGACTGGTTACAGTCCGAGCTATGGCATACCCAGGATGAGAACCCTGGACTGTGTGCTTCAGGCACCTACATTTGGACTCCCATTCTACACAATGTACACAACCTTAGACCCAGAGAAGCCCCCCTTCCTCAGAATGGGGTTTAAAGATCCTATTGAGTCAGAACTCGGGCAGGCCAGGGAGCATTGGCATGGGCTTGGGCTCCATCGGTGTCTCATGTTGTCACAAAGTGCTCAGACAGGATTTTACAGCCCCAGGAGGGCTTCCCAGCTCCAGAAGGTGGGAAGCTCTGACCTGACCGGTGCAAACAGGTGTGCTGGGAGGGAAGAAACCTTACTGAGCTGACGGGAGCACTTATCTGGAAAACAGCAATGTTTTCTAAATACACATCTACAACTTAATCTAATTAATGACACTTTGTCCAGTTTTGAAGCTTCTTCTTAAATTGTATTCAGTAGATCGATATCATGTTACCAATAGTTCCTTGGTAGCAATTCATTTGAAACACAAATGTTAATTCAATCCAATGCATTTCTGGTCAGTGATGGCCCTTCATCAGGGGCCATCACTTACCAGAAATCCTGACTCCGGACACAGGAAACTGACGGGTTCCATAGTCGGAGCATCAATAGGCCTGGGGCTAGGGTTGCCACCTGGGCGGTTTTCTACCTGTTTGATTGATATTTTAATGTCCTTGTCAGTACAAAAATTTGGAAAATCACCTAAAGCCAATATTCTTTCCCCATATCAGTGCACGCTTCAAAAAGCTAATCTAAGAGGAGTGCACATTAAAGCGTGCACTAGAGCTGCCTTAACGATCCCTGACTGATAAGTAAAGTAACCAAACACAGAAAAGTCATGTTACAAATTATACAGATGATTTTATATGAAGTTCTTTTTAAATATCATGTCTGGGCCTTTGCAGATGAATAAAGCATGAACAAATAGTTGGTATTTTCCTACTATGTAAGCTACCCAGCATAGACTTCTGCAGGCTCAGGGAGTCATCCCCTCATTAGGCGAGATGGAAGCCTTGGAGCGGGACCCAGTTTGAGCTCTGCCAGAATGTTACACCTTAGGCTGGGTAATGGAACACAGGACCAAAGACCTACAAAGTGCCAAGGTTGAGTTTCCACAGGCAAGGAAGGGCTTCCTTGCTCTGGCAGGGTAAGAAGCTCTGACCTGGTCCTGGGTCAAAGTTGCTGTAGGCTTGCTGTGCTCTCCCCTGGACTCACAGGTGTGATCAGGACACATGAAACACTGGGTGAATCTTGGAAAATTCAACTTGATAGCCCCTTGTTTGATTACTTTTGTGATGGAGATGGAACCATAAACAGAGGGTGAAACTCTCCGATACCATTCAATTGCAGATGTTTAGTAGAGACTCATACAGCATCACACTCATGATATGTGGGTAAAGGTCATATTTTTCTGTTTACTTCCTTCCTGTAATAAGCTTTGACTTGAGTTAAAGCTTCTGATACCTCATAATGTACCTAGAATATAGGCCTGACTACAATTTAGGCAGCGATGTATCTTCCTTGGTATGATATCACTCTACCTGACCACAAATTAGCTGATTTACCCACACCTGGTTTTCCCGGGAATTCCTACTCATTGTTTTCCCAGGTGTTCAGTTTACCTCGCTGCTGCTACACCTGATCCAATTTTACCAGCTGGTAATTCTGGACAGTAATACTGCATGAGGCTATGACTGCAGCAGCAGATGAGCAGGGTCCTCCAGTCACTGCCAGACTTTTTCTTGGGCAGGAGTTACATACATTGCTCCCCTTTGCCAAACTATTCTTCCCTTTCATCACCTACTGTCCCAGCCCCATCAACTCCCCCCCGCCCCCACTGCACGGGAAGCCACTGCTGCCATTTGCTACCTTCTCAGAGGATGTGGTAAGTAGGAGCATTAAACCATTCAGAATTGGGAGTGCCAGGCTCTCTGAGCTCCAGCGGGTTAAATTCACTGCTATGTGGTGGCATAAAGTGCCCAAGAGGAGGTTACCGCAGGCTCAGGGAGGGCTTCCCTCCTTCTGAAAGTTGAAAAGCTCTGACCAGGCCCCAATCAGCACTCCAAGAACCCCTCAGTACCTGGCCAGGCCCGAGCCCAGACTTTGACTCCAGCTGGCAGCCTGAGGTGCCCATCTATGCCCGCTAGTAGCACTCTGTGGCAAGCAGTAACTCACCCGTGAAGGCATTGTATGACAAGCTTCTTAAGCTGCTTTGGAATTCCAGACGAAGGCTCATTTGAAGCTTCTGTGCCAGCGAGGGCTGCAGGACACCAGAGACGTGCACCCAAAGTATAAAAGGCTACAGTCCTTCCTCCAAATAGTAGGGAGAGGTTGTTCCTGACTGGTTTATCATCTGGGTATGCTCCCGGAGGGCACAAGGCACTAGGCCCTCAACTTGCCTTTACGTGGCCCACATGGTCCCCTGGGAGCTTGGATCTGTAGCCATGTTTTAGTCATGCCCCAGGGGCAATTGCAGTATCCCTCCTTCCCAGAGGGCATGTAAGGATGCAAAGCAGACATCCCAAGCAGAGCAGTTAGTTTGATAACTGCAGCTGTTAATTTGAGATCTGTGATAATTCTAGAGGTAATACATGCCAATTAGTGCTGACCTTCATAACCTCGGGTCGATTGCATATTCCCTATAACGCTGATGATACATTTGGATGTCTGTCCTGTTAACTTTCTATGGCACCCTGTGTTTCTGCCATGATGACCACAGATAACAGGGAAATGTGGATTTGATCTTGGGATCTTAAGTTGGATTCAGTAGCTCTAAGTAAAGATCCTGGCTAATCGCCCAATGGAATCAAGTAATTGGTTTGACATCAAACACAATAGGGTGGGCAAGGACTTTACTCCTACAGTATAAAAACATATTGCATCACAGATTCATCTCCTGGTCAGTCATAAGGGTATCCAAATATATGGATCAATTAGTGACCCCAAGAATTGTCAACTAATAGTGATGCTAGATGTTGATGTTAGATATTTGGTAGACTATTACTGTACCCTGAAGTTTGGACCCAAAAGTGTCAGTTTATTGATTTCATCCAAACAAGTTTAGGAAAGAAATGTCCTTCGTAGGATAAAATCATAGAACATTTATTATTAGCTAGAAAAGAATTAAGGTCCAAGCAACACCATTTTCCTGAATGCCATATTGACTAGACTGCTGCGTTCAACAAAGTTGATGGGCTCACAAAGTTGATGGAGATGTGATTTAAGGTTAGATCTTGGGAAATTGATACTTCACTTTTGAATTTTAGTCCAATTCCTTCTTGTGTTGTCCAAAGCATTCTTGATTTTTTTTTTTTTATGAATGGAACAGGACAACGAACATGTTTTGTTCACTACATGTGAACTTCATCATGCTGTGAAACATACAAATACATAGAGTATAAAACCACAAAAATCCTTCATAAAATCACATAATATATGGCAATAGAGCTTTATAAATATTGTTAGGTGTCCCATCCTTTTCTTGTATTTCGTATATGGTGTTTTTTCACTCGATTCTCTGCTTGTTTACTGTGCCTCAATATATATTTTCGGAAAAACATACATTTTTATGTGATTTTGGGCCAGATGCATCAAAAAAATGTTTTGCGATTCACAATTAGGGAGTCGCAAAACTGCACGCATGAAAGTGTGCAGTACACTTTCTGCGATTCCTAAAGGGTCGCAAAGGACCTACCTCATGAACATTAATGAGGTAGGTCGCAATATGCAACCCCCTAGGAATTGCAAAAATCAAAGGGATAGTCGCCTGCTGAGATCAGCAGACCACCATGCCTGTGATTGCTTTTAAATAAAGCAATTTTTCTTTTTTTTGTGTAAAGCAGCCTGTTTTCCTTTAAGGAAAACAAGATGTTTTACTATAATAAAAATGAAAAGCTGTCTTTTCATTTTTTAAGAGCAGGCAGTGGTCCGTGGGACCAAAGCCTGCTCTTAAAAATGCTTTTACAAACATCCATAAAGGGGAAGGTGTCACTTGGGGACCCCTTCCCATTTGCGAATGCCTTAGCACCGAGCTGATATTATGTGAATATTTTGCAACCGCATTCACTGTCACAAAACATTCATGCATACTGTTGAGATTCGTTATTTAGAAGGGATGCCCTAAACACGCCCCTTCCAAATAGCGAATCGGAAACCCGTTTTGTGATTCGGTAACAGGTTACCGAATCCCAAAATGGGGTTTGATGCATCGCAATAGCATTTTTTGCTTTCGCAAACGGGCCGATTCTGCGAACCGGCCCGTTTGCGAGGAGAAAAAAGCTTGATACATCTGGCCCCATATGTACTATTTTCATGGTTTTATACTATATGTATTTGTTTGTTTTACAGCCCTGATGAAGGAAAGTCCTGGCCCAGATGAAATGTACCATCCCTGTAAAAAATGCGCACATCTTTCAAAATCTAACTACTGTCTGTACTCCTTAACAACTGGTCCCAGACTACGTGTAGGTAAAACATAACACACTTCACACCAGTGTACTCATCTTCAAGTACCGTAGACTTGTCAAACCTTCCTCTCTGTAATTCCCAAGTTGCTTTATAACATGCAGCTCTTGTCAAACAAGAAAAGGTTCTTGACTAAAAGATTTTCTTTATTATAAACAGTTTGTTAGAAATGGCATTCCTGGTTGGCTGAGGTATTCACCCGCCACTCTAGTCACGGTGAACTAAGTATTGGTTGTCGAGCATCGCAGGTCTTCGTCATTAAACCGCACAGGCTGCGGATCTGTTGTTGTCAAACAGCCTCTGCACCGTCATTGAAGGGCAATGCACAGGTTCCTATTGGCACCAATGTGACAATGTGTTGGTTTTGTAGCAGAACAGCTTCAGAACACATTTCTGAGGCCCAGAATCAGAGGGGCACTTCAGAAAGGGTAAGACTCGCAGACAGCAGAGTCCATTAGCAGAGTTAGGAGAAGTCTTTGGTGTCCCTAACACTTCCGAAAACAGGAGGAAAGCCAACAAGCCCATGAAGAGCACTTGGAGGGAAGGCAGAGTCCAGCTCTCCTTCACCACAGTCCAAGAGAAGCAGGCATCAGGGCAACAAACCGAAAAGCAATCCAGTTGAATTTTAAGCAGCACATTAGTCCTTCTGGCAGAGGTTCAGTTAAAGATATAGAAGTATCTGATTTGAAGGGATCAGTGACCCAGTAATCATACTCAAAAGTGCCTTTGATGTGAGGGGTGACTTCTAAGCAGTTCTCTGGAGTGCACACAGATCCCCTTTACCCTAGTTCTGTCTGTCAGGCTATCTGTGTGTGTGTGTGGGGGGGGGGGGTAAGCAGTCCTTTGTGTGGTGTCTTGCCACTACCATTTGAATTATAAGTGTGAGACCCTGCACAGGAAGGGCCATCAGAATGCAGATGTATGTAGATCGGTACTCAGCTACACCTAGCCTTCCTGTGTTTGTGGCTGTCTGGAGGGAATGCACATAGGACAGCTGTCACCCAGTCCAGACGTGTATTGGAGAAAGTCTGTCAGGCACACAGAGCAGTAAGTGCAGAGAAATGTCCACTTTTTAAAAGTGGCATTTCTAAAATAGAAATGTTAAATTCCGCTTCATCAGTAAAATGTATTTGAGCTTATATAGCGCACAGCTACCCACAAAGGGTTTCCCGGCGCTTGCTTAGGGAACCCGTCCTGGTATTCCCCTGTGAGATAACCCTGGCAGGGTATCCACAAGGTGAAAGCCAGGCATCCCGCCGCGAGGGGCCGTTGTGGAGATTAAGCAAGCTATTGCCCAGAGTCGCAGAGTGTGAACCCGTGAGTTGAGAAGGCACCGGAGCGAGAATTATCAAGTCCGTGGAATATTTTGAGCTCAAGACCCGCCGAGGCGAGGAATTGAACCCTGGTCCAGGGCCGATCTCAGCTTCCGGGTCTGCCGCCTCTAACCACTGAGCCACACTTCTCTTAATTTCGTAATTTAAGGTAGTTGGTGTTAATTCTCGTAATTTAAGGTAGTTGGTGTTTGTTTGTTTTACACTAAAGGAGGATTTATCATTACCATTCCAAAGATATGAACAAGGAAAAAGCTACTCCTTTCTGATCGGGAATTGCAGCCTAAAAGTGTATTAAGGAATTCTCAATGCTGACCCAGGTGAGGGGTAGGCCTTGCAGTAGAGAAAAACAAAAGTGGGTGTTTGCCACTACCAGGATTTGTAAAGATTAAACATACATGTTCTCCCTTGTACTTACATGGCAGCCTGCCCTCAGAGTTACTTAGGGCCTTCCTTAGGGGTGACTTATATGTAATAAAAGGAGAGTTTAAGGCTTGGCAAGTGGTTTTAAATGCCAAGTCGAAGTGTCAGAAAACTGCACACACAAGCACTGCAGCCACAGACCTGTAACAGGTTTGAAAGGATACTTATGTGGATGGTACAATCATTGCAGCATGTCCACTAATAGCATTTGAAGTACAGGCCCTGGGTACATGGTATACCACTTTACAAAGGATTTAACAGCACAACAAATATGCCAATCAGGTATACGCCAATGTCCTCATGTTTAGGGGAGAAGCATATGCACTTTACCTCTGGTTAGCAGTGGTAAAGTGCACAGAATCCTATGGTCAACAAAAAGAATCAGCAGGAACAAAAGGTAAAAGGCAAAATGTTTGAGGAAAGACCACCCTAAGGATGACCGGTCTAACACAGTTATGCTTTTCTGAAGCTTTATTCTGTGATTCTTTCTCTATCACAGCCGCCCCAGCAATACACAGCATAATAACATTTAGAAATGTAATTTAAGGTAGTTGGTGTTTGTTTGTCTGCATCAGAGTTGGTAACACTGACACTAATCAAAAAAACCAAGGGAATGAGGATGCACACAACCAAACGAGAACTTTTTGTCAAACATCTCTTTATAATGGTTTTCAAACTTCTGAAGAGGATTATTAACACTGAGATGGGTTCATCCACCACCACCACATCCACCGCATCCACCACCACCACATCCACCGCATCCACCACCACATCCAGTGTTAATAATCCTCTCAGTGATTATTAACACTGATTTAATTTGATTTGATCTCATGTGATCTGGAGTGATAGTGGCATCTATGATTAAAGAGGCTGGAGTTTAAAAAGAAGCAGTTTTTTTACAGTTCTGTAGTCTGCAGGAAGCTGTCATATTTTTGGTGCTCAGGTAATATTGGTATTGGAGCATGCTCAAACAATGACGCATGTCTAGATCTCAGGTAAATCGCAGGTAATGTTGATAAGTGGAATGACAGGTGTCATGGTCTACAAGGACGCTTCTGTGATTAATCTTGGATTGACTTTGTCACGTGTGTGGATGAAATGTGAAGTTTTAGGAATGCATCTCTTAGTTTAACTTGGGCCTGTATAACATGTCTTATCATTGTTTCCTTTTTCCCTGCAGGCTGCTCTGAACATGCTTACACAGTGCCAGTCATTGGGATACAAATCGGATGGCATCCTGTGCACCGCCATCCATCCTGGCTGGGTCCAGACTGATCTCGGTGGATCAGCGGTAGGTACAAACATGCAATCCAGTGGCTTTTCTACTGATAAGGTGTCTGCCAAACTAAACTTACAAAATCCTTCCAAGGTCTTACAACCAGCATTCCATATTTTAAAAAAGCTAGTGTTTACTACCCATTGTAGTCCCCATCATCACCACAGGTTGTCTGCCCTATGGAGACATAACATTTTTTTAAACAATATTCAGGATCTGCACCTCTCTGGTGGACAGGGCCCTGTGTGGACCAATCTCCCTCAGGAAGAACCGGACATAATTATGTTGAAGGAGTCCACGCTGTTCTCGAGAACTCTTTACCTGCCAGTATGCAAAGGAGCAGTCCGAGCTGTGAAGTGGCCATTTGTCAACAAGTCAACACAATAAAAAGACCATAGAACAGCAAGAGTTGAAAAACACATACACCAGAAACAATAACTCTATCTTCAGCACCCCTGAAAAAAATGTGCTTGTGGGTAAATCACCCTCAGGTGACTACACTTTGCCTAGGATTACCTGTTTCCGCCAACCCATCATACCCTAGCTTCTGTAATATGGACCCCGCCCCCACAAATGTTTCTTTGCACCACACGCCATGTAAAAGATGCCTCTGCTGCTGTGAAAGTATTTCCTCTAAAGCGTTCCATTCTCTCTTGCTGTAGTTAAGATGATGCTAATGTACATGAATGTCATTTTAAGTATGATGCAGTGTGCCCCTTTACACCCTAGTTTGGCCTGTGACCTACTTAGATCCCAGTTTGGGCTATTTTCCATTTAGACCAAAATTTGGCCCATGCTCCCCATATGCCGGGTCCTCCTACTTATGTTTCAGTATTGCCTCTGTCCTTTGCCGCACCAGCTTACATTAGAGACTGATCTGTGTCCCAGTTATGCTCCAAATTGGCCTACAAGCACACTCTCAAGGTGTATGCACTAACGATTCCATCAGCAGCTCTTGAGGTGTTGATTGTATTCTCTGTTCAAAATACACTTGCCTAAATAGAGGAGAAAGTGAAATATACAGATGATTACTTCCCGTAAGAGGAAACTTCCAGTACAACTAATTCATTTTGAGTTAGGCCTAGCTGCCCGTCATCTCAAAGCATATAGTGCTATCTTGAGATGGGAATATAAAATTGCCACAGCAAGTACAATATGGCAGCTGTTAGAGGGAGTAGAAATTTGCCTATCACCGTAAAGGTAAGTTTCAATTCAATTAAGGACACAGAGGCGAGGATTATGCTTATATCTCTTTCCGCTTTATTAACATTAAATCTCACAGCAGCCAGAAAGATAAACCAACAAATCTTTGAATAGGAACAAAGAAAAAACGTCATCTCCCATAAGATCCAGGGATGCATCCTAGTATATAGTCCTTCTATTATGTCCATCACCATGCATAGTCCCATTTCTGCGTCTGACCTTCCTCTTTCTTCGTGCGAGTTACGCCAAATCATCAATGATCCTGTTTTGAACCATCATTTCCTAGAAGAACAAAGACAACGTAAGGGGTTCAAGAAACTAAATCTCTATGCAATGTACAATATTCAACAGTTGCAATATGAGAAACCCTATAACGAAACCCACTTACAACTAATACCCGAAAACTCCTTGAAAATATGAATGGGTTACTAACCATCATACGGATGGGTTCCCACCAACTGTGCCCCGGGTGGGACAATCCTCAGTGTCCTTAATAGAATTGAAACTTACCTTTACGGTGCTAGGCAAATTTCTATTCTATGTCCGGACCGGAGGCTCCCATTATGCTAGTTTAAAACTTACTTATCACAAACTGAGCCACATCCAAAACTGGTTTAAAGTAAAACCTTTTGAAGGTTGAGCCTGAAGACCAATCTGCCGCACTCATTAAATCCTCTAGACCTGCCCCCAGCGAAAACGCCTTTGAGGCAATCACACTTCTGGCTGAGTGGGCTCCCAAATAGTTTTGTGTCAATACCCGCCTCCTGCATGACCTAGCGCACCCAACTGGCTATGGTGGGGGAAGAGACAACCTTGTGCGGTTTCCTAAGAGCAATAAGAAGTTGTTGTTCACCCGGAGGGCGGAGTTCTTGAGTTATTTCTTACTATGCCTTAAGGCAATTCACCACACATAAATTTGGGGTGTCTTGAAAAGCCAGATATACTAAATCTTATACCCGGATGGTTTCATGTCGTCCTACTGTGAATACTACCCCATCTGGGGGAAAAAAACTCTCACCGAGATGTCCAGTGCCTGGACATCGGAAACTCTCCTGCAGGAGATTAGACATAAAAGCACTGCCAGCTTGGCTGATATTTCCTTCAATGAAAGGTACCTATTCGGCTGTCAAGACAAAAACAGGTTCCACACGAGGTTGACGTCCCATAGGGCAGAATAGCGTGGGTCCAGAGGCAGAGAAATCCGGATACCATGCAGAAGTCTGCAGTCAAATGGATGTTCCCCTACCGGAGCACCGTCTTTTGGGTTATGACCCGCCGAAATTGTAGACCGTATCACGTTTATTGAACGATACACCAGCCCCTCTGAAGCCAAATCTGCCAAGAATTTCAAGATTGGAACAACACCTGCGACCATGAGACCCAAACTCCTTCGAAGACGTCAGCAAACACATCTTGTCCAGGCAGCCCAATAACTTTTTGTGGTGCTATCCGCCCAAGCCTTTGACAAGAGGACTGCAGCCGGTCTCGAAAGGCCCATCAACGACCACCGCTGCCTGAAAGCCACCACACCATGAGAAGGAGTAAACCCTGGGTGACCACATGATGCAGAAATTTGGGTTCAGAAGCAGGTGAGGAAACGGGGGGGGGGGGGAGGGCATGTTGGAAAATCCTGAGAAAGCTCCAGAAGAACTGGAAACCAAACTTGCGATCTCCAACATGGTATTATCATGGTCATCTCTGCCCCCTGCCAGTGAATCTGGGCCGCCGTCCTCGTGCTCATCGAAAAAGGAAGAAAGGCTTCTCCCCTCTCTTCGCTCCATTCCTGAAGGAAGGCTTTTGTGGAGAAAGCCATTGGGTCTGGTCTCCAACTGAAGAACCGTGGGACTTGGCAGTCCAGACATGACGTGAAGAGGTCCACAGAGAACAGTCCCCACACAGACTCCACACACTGAAAAACCTGAGGATCTAGTTTCCAGAGACTGGTATTGTGAAGATGTCTCGAGTGCCAATCTACAATCTGATTGTTCTGGCCCGGAAGGTAGTCTGCCATGACCAAAATGTGTTGAGCCAAGCAGAAACCCTAAAAGTCCTTTGCCAGGTTCGCCAAGGCCCGAGATCGAGGACCTCCCAAGCGGTTTACGTATTGAACCGCCGAAATGTTGTCCATCTTTAAAAGGACACAAGACCTCACTTTGTCTTTGGTCCAACATTGCACCGCGAAAGAGCCTCCCAGAAGCTCCAGACGGTTGGTGAGAATGTTCTGCTCGTCCAGTGACCAAACTCCTGTGGTGGAAAAATCCCCACACCGGGTGCCCCAGCCTGACCTGCTGGCATCGGATTTTATGATATCGTCCGGAACGAAGCCGAAAATTGCCCGACCAATCCACGCCTCCATGTGGGACAATGACTACGCAATCGCCTTCCTGGCCTCTGCCGAGAGCGGGACTGAGTGGTCTTATGACTATCCTCTCCTCAGATGATACGCCTTGCAGCGTTGGAGGGCCCGATAATGCTGGGGCCCCGGGAAGATCACCTGAATAGATGAGAAATGAAGGCCCACTAACCTGGCCAGGTGTCGAAGGGAAGTGTAAGGTCTGGAGACTGTTTGTCGCAATTCGTGATGAATCTTGGCCATTTTCCCGGATGGCAGACTCAACGACGCGTGGATGGAATCCACCACAAATCCGAGAAACATCACCTTCTGAAAAGGCCTGAGAACGGATTTGCTCTCGTTGACGATAAATCCCAGACTCAGTGAAAGAGACACCGCTTACTGGAGCTGTTTGGATAAGGTCCAGGGGCATTGTGCAATAAGAAGAATAAGTACATGATCATACTTATGCCCTGAGGAACTCCACTGCCCGATGAAGCACCTTGGTGAAACACCATGGAGCTGAGGAAAGGCCGAACAGAAGGGCAGTGAACTTGTAAACGAGATCCCTCCAGCAAAACTGCAATAACTGCCGATGTGGGGGGTGGATTGGAATCACCAGAGGGGAATCTTTTAGATTCAACCGCACCATCCAGTCGCAAGGAAGAAGGACATCTCGGAGGAGATGTATTCCCTCCTTTTTTTAAATGGTGGTATACCAACCACCCATTAAATTCTTTGCGATTGATAACTGGTCGGCGTCCCCCATCGGGCTTGTCCACCAAAAAGATTTTGCTGAGGAAGCCATGAGGGTGTAAAGCTGATTGGCAAATGGCCCCTTTGCGAAGCAGCTTGGAGACCTCTTTGTCAATCAGTTGTGCCTCGAGGGAATTGAAGGATATTGGCTGGGGAAAATCCTCTTGACAAGGGTTTTCGTAAAACTCTATATGAAAACCTTGAACGGACTGTAAGACCCATGCGTCTGAGGTAATGGTCGCCCTAGCATCCCGTAAGACCGCTAACCAACCACCGATGCGAACTTGGTTCGCCGATAGAACACTTACTGCTGGCATTTCTGTAGCCAGCATTGTTTTTGAATCCTTTGCGACCTCTGAAGCGTTGGCCTCTCGTTGGGTAAAAATTGTTGTAGTTCACGCTGGAGTTATACTACCCGTGACCAGAGCCTTGTCCCCTTGGGGGCATCTGTTGGAAAGCACGGCCGGAAAAGCGGCCCCTGCCTCGGCCGGCCCCGTGAAAAACTCGCTGGTTGAAGACCCTTTTAATATTAGATTTGGCCTTATCCAGCGAAGTATATGTTGCTACAAATTTGCCCAACTCCTTTACATTGAGTCTCTGAAAAGACCCCCCCTGGCCCACCGCCCCGCGGAGGCCAAATCGCCTAGCCTAGGGTCAAGCTTGATCAACAGCAAGCGGCAACGCTCCGTTGATAGGGCACAGTTAGCACTGCCCATAAAAATTATGGCTCGTTGCGCCCAGTTAGAATGGACCTCTCGAGAAGTAGGTGACCCTGCGACCTTAGTTTCCTCAGCGATGTCCGAAATTTCTGTCATGGGTCCAGTGGTGTCAAAGAGCTTATCCTGGCATGACTGCCAGGATCTATCTATACCTGTGGATCCTTCATGTATTTTGCACGGAAGGTGGCCATTTTAGAGTCCAATTCTGGAGGGAAGGCAACCTTGTCATATAAAGTGGTCCTTGGGCACTCTGCCCTTAGAGAACCCCAAGCTTCCTTTTCTAAGGGTTTATGTAGGTGACCCGTGACAAACTTGGCTACCTTGTCGCCGGGAGCCCAGGCAACCATCGGGGGTGAATGAGCTCATCTGGGTCCAACATACCGGAGTCTTCTCCCGGTGTCGAGGAAAGAATGACTGCTGGGCGCTAAGGCCGTGAGGGGCCCGCCTCTTCATCCGAAACCCCCTGAGAGCCCTCATTCTCAGATTCCAGGGAAGCTGGGTCTGGGGTGCCCTGAGGTTCGGCCACCGGTGTGGGTGGCGGTCCCTTGGCTAGGAAAGCGCTTTTAAGGTGCGCAAAAGCATCTTTATTCTCCCCTTCAGTACATTTCTTTTTGGGTGGTGGGGGATCCTCTCCAGACGCGGCCTCAGCTGAGGGTATATGGAGCTTTGTGCACGCTTTGCCAATTTTGTGCATTTGTGGACAATCCTATCTGAGAGGCGCTGCTCAATAGGGCCAACCACCTCATTCACTACCCTATAGATGGAGGAGTCCACTGCCTCGTAGAAGTTGTCATCCCAAGGTAAGTAAACCTGGACCTCCTCCTCCTCGTAGTAATCATTCTCTGGTTCCATTATCACATTTTGGGTAAATGAATAAAGTAAGGAACAACAATGGGACCCTTTGTCAACTTCCCCTTATAATGTGTGCTGAACACTTTTAATATACAGGTTTGCCACACCAAACCAAATTGTGGCAGATCAGAGGACTGCAAAACTTTTGGGCAGTCCTGAGGACCAGAGTTAGACTTGCACCACCTAGAATGCGCCAAAGCCCTCTGATTACTGACCGGGCTGCTGCCGCACCACGCCTTCGTTGGAGATTGTGCAATAAAGAAAAAAAGCGTGTAAGCGTAACATGAGAGGACCCACTGTACAGATCCCTGCCGGGGCGTTGGTTTTCACAAATGCGAGAAAATACAACCCTTTAACGGGCATCAGGTGATGGCAGCGGGCACAAGGCTCGATGGGCTCGCTTCTCGCAGCACAGCTATTCCTCTGAGGAGCTGCGTTGTGAGACCAACAAGACAAGTCCCCCTAGCGGCCCTACAAGGCACCGCAAACAGCATGGCGCCGGCCGTGTAAGGAGCAGGAGACACTCCCGCGGCCGGTCAAGGAATCTGTCAAACAAAGATACAAATACATACAAGCAATCCCCAGGCTAACATCGACCGAAAACAGTGGGGTTAAAATGCATTATCAGCACAATATCAGTCAGAAAACATGAAAGGCTCAAGGAAAGAAAAAGCTGACTTAACTGGCTGTGAAGCAGCGAAGAAAGAGGAAGGTCAGACACAGACAAGGGACTATGTATTGCATGGTGATGGACATAATGGAAGGACTATATACTCAGATGCCTCCCTGGATGCTATGGGAGGTTGAGTTTTTTTCTTTGTTCACATTCACAGATTTGTTGGTTTATCTTTCTGGCTGCTGTGATATTTAATGTTAATAAAGCGGAGAGAGATATAAGCATAATCGAAGCCTCCGGTCCTGACATAGAATTATGGTTGGATGAATCTCACAGGTACACAATAATAAATAATGGTAACCTGGTGTTTACACATCAAGGTCTTATACCTAGGCAGAAAAAATCCTATATTTCTCTAATAAAAATGTTGACAGCAAACTCCTTACAGCAGATCTTGACTACGTTATACAGATATAGCATTATCAGTATATCTCTGAAAGCTTCCCATCTAAAAGGATGCAACCTTATCTGCTGCTTCTTGTGAACCATAATTTATGTAGGCTCAGTCTAAGATTGCAGGACCTCAAATTTCAGATTAATCTGGGAAAATGATATAAAAACTTTGATTTGATTACACTTTATCCTTTATGCCAGACTGCAATTCAAGATTAGAAGCATGTTTAATTTATTTGTCCACCATTATATTTATGACCCCATTATTTAAAAGAATGTTTTCATTACTTCACATTTACACACAAAACATGCTCTTTTATATTTGTAATCCAATAAATCAAACCTATGCTCATAGGATTTTTAATATCAGTAAATGTTTTCTAATTCTGTGATGTACATTTGAAGTGGTTAACCTCTAATTACTGGCCCTTCCCCCAAGCGCTGAGTCTTTTTGGGATAGTTCGCGCTTAAGGCTCCATAACTTTTTAGGTTTTGCCTGTCGAAAGCTGCGCAAGCAGCGTTTCGCGCAGGCGAAATCTAATGTTAGAACTCGTATGGGGGACTTGAACCCACCCCTTCTTCCATTGGCTAGCTCCATAAATGGAGGCTAGCCATTGGAAGACATGGTTGTCAATCACTTTTTCCCGTTCAGAACGCGAATCGTGGGCGTTTCTGACTCTTTTTTTAAGTCCCGCCCCTTGTTGCCGTGTGTCCCGGGCCGCGCTGTGATTGGCTGCCGGCCCGGAACACCCCCATGACGTCATTCCCTGGGCCGCGCTGTGATTGGCTGCCGGCCCGGGACCCGACTTGTTTCTTTTTATCTGCGACCCTGTTATCTGCATGCGTGTGGTCTGTGTATGTAGTTGTGCAGTGTACTTCAGATCTGATGTTACTCTAGTTTTCCAAGTGGCAGCAACACAAAGGGTAAATATGCGAATGGCGATTTTAATTCGAGGTTTTCTGACGGAAACTGCCTCACTAGTTGTCAGTTCTCGAAGTTTACAAATAACGTGTGCGCGATGGCGTGAGAAGTGGGAGAATGTGTGTGTGTGTGTTCTGTGCACAATGCCCTGGAATGGAGAGCAGCAGTCGGAACACGTTGGGATCAGGGTGCACGGCCTCTCGGATGGGGGTGCTGGTAGAACTCAAATGAGGGGGTATATAAAGGGCGAGGCACAAAGATTTACATATGGGTGATTCTGTATAGGGGAGGCGGACGGAGTACATAGGGTTAAATAGGCACGGGGGTCATATCTTATTGTAAGAATGGGGTGCACTGGGTAATAAACAGACACGGCGGCATATCGTGACATGAGAATGTGCAGATAGCGTTACACTGGAAGGGCATCTTACTATAAGATCGGGGTACCCGGGGTTATATTAGGGTGGGCTGCATACCTTTACATAGGGAGGCACATAGGGTTCTATAAGGCTGCATTAGAATATGGGTCGATAGGGTAGAGGGCGAGTGACGGCTGCATATCTTGATATGAGGACGAGGTACACTTCAAGCCAGGACGACGGACAGTACAGTGTGTGGTAAAGCGGGTACCAAGGCCCCTAGAACGCGCCTCTAGGAGCCAGCATACAAGGGGGACGGCGGCCGAGCTTGAAATGCGGGTTCGAAGGACCTATGGCGGTACGGAAGAGGATAGCGCGGGTGGATGTTTATATACCACGTGGATTAAATGAAACTTGTATGATACGACAGGGCAGGAGGGCCATCAGGCCTTTGGTACAGGGTGTGGGCAGCACCGCTTGCCACCCGCAGGACTAACGTTGTGTTTATAACGTCGTGGTACAGTTTGAATAAACATTGTTATGAGGATGACATAACATGGTTGTAGGGGTGGGCGTAATTTTTTATAAGAATGTGAGCCACCTTGTCATAATGCTGGAGGTGTCCTGTTCTTTAGAAGGATGGAGGTAAGATAGGAAAGAACTCTCATGGGAAAAAAATAACTACTTGTGATTTCTAAACACAGTGTTAATGTTTACATTTTGGGGTTTGACTAGAATTCATCAGAAATGTTGTTTCCGGCGAGCATTACTTCCGTGGCACATGTCTGCCGTAAATATGTATGTAAATCAGCAGTGGATGTTCACCATTATCGTCACACCGCCTAATCATTTCCAAAAAGCTTTGTGTAAAGATCAATCCTTCCAGTTTAGTGGGTTAAGACCAGCTATATTTGTGAATGCGCAGCTGTTGCAAAAGTCACCGTGTGTTAACCTCTCCAGGGCTGCTCCAATTGTACACATTTAGAACACCACCTTCAGAGGACCTGCAGTGGTAAAATGTCTTGGCGTGACATTCCATGCCATGAGCCAAAATGCATGCATGAGCTACTCACCCCCTCCCCCCCCCCCCCATGTTGGTGCGTGAGCTCCTCACCCCCCTCCCCCATCGCTGCTTGTTGTTATCTTTCCTACTCCTGCCTGGTGTTACTCTTTCATAACAATGCATTTTCAGCTCTGTGTGCGGAAAATATTGTGTCCTCTTAGATTTTCTTGAAAGAACTCTCATGTAAAAAAAATAACTACTTGTGATTGCTAAACAAAGTGTTAATGTTTACATTTCGGGGTTTGACTAGGAATCCAATTACTTGGCTCGCTCTTTCATTAGTATTTGGCAGGGAAATGCAGCTGTCAACCACGTGTTGGTCCTACCAGGGCTTTTAGTGTTTTTTTAAAGTACTTATTTCTTCGTTTTTTTCTCACATCACCTCAATATTTAAGTACACTTTATCCTAAGGTATTCCCCTATTCTCGTTCCAGAGCTGTTTGGGCATAAACTACAATACCCCTACCAGGATAAAAATCAGGTGCTGGCCATTCCCGGCTGTGCTCTCTCTCCGCTTCATGTGTTACGCGCTGGCTTTGCTCGCTTAGTCGCTGAGACTCCGACTCATGTGTTTGCTTCTTCCTCTGCTCTCACAGTTGTACCCTTAATGCATGGCCCCTCTCTTGTGTCTCCCTTCCGCCGTCTTGAACCAGCGGACTTGGCCGCTCCGGGATTCCGGTTTGAAACTTTCGAGTTTGTATATTCCTCCTGTAAGGTACCTTTTGCTACCTCGTGTATTTTGTTTGCTCACAATTGTCACTTTTGCCTCATGTAACTTAACGTCTGCTTTTGTAATTTGTTCACTCGTAATCTTCTCATGTATCATTTTTGTTTCTATTGTGAAGCGCTGGATTTAGCAGTGTCACTGTTGTGTTATAGAACTCGTCTAAAAGTAATTGCTGTCTGCTTAGCTCTTCCAGTAGGGTACAATATATCTCACATTTACGAGTTATTAAGCTATTGCCAATGTAAATGACAATGCATTTATTTATCTGTTTTCAAAACCAACACATAAATAAAAATTTTGTCATTTACAATGCCAATAGCTCTAACTTTTGCAAAGGCGAAACCGTTGCATTGTAAATGCTTGTTTTAGGTTGAGGCTACCGTCTCACTGCGTAAGCAGTGGGCTGAGCCGAAATTTTATGTTGTGTAGTATGGGGGCTTGAACAGGCCCCTCTTCTCCATTGGTTGGCCTTGTAAATGCTGGCCAGCCATTGGAGGAGAGGAGCGTCACTCAGTTCAGGCCCCGCCTTGACGCGATTCGGGGGCGTTTTTCTCTCTTTTATTAAGCCAGCCCCTTTTCTAGTGGTGGGCGTTACACCCTCCCTCTCGCCGAGGTCCCAGTCTGACCTAAACACGCCCCTCAATCCAAGAATATATGGGCGTTTCTCCGAGCCATTTGTGAATGACCTCGGAGAAACATGGTGGTGTGGAGCGCTCCTCTCTTGCCTTCCCAGATCGTAAGGCAAGAGAGGAGCGCTCCACACCACCATGTTTCTCCGAGGTCATTCTTAAATGGCTCGGAAAAACGCCCGTCATTTGGGGGGTGCGCAGGGTGCCATTTTACCAGCAGAACCCCTTCTCACGCAGGTAGAACTTCATGCGCTCTGGGGCCGGCCTTTGTAGAGACAGATAGACTGGAAGCAGCGCTTTCGAGCCTTGTGATCCTGGGGATACGGTGCCACAACACCAGAAGGCGTGGGCCCATTTCATGCGGCTGCCTGCCTCTTCTGGGCTGTCGATTATAATATTGAATCCATACACAGTGCACATCATAAACTGAATCGTTTTGAGAGCGAGTGAAGGCATTTTAATACTAAACTCCGTGATGCTTATTTAATCGACCTCAAAATGATGACAGGCAGATTCAGCATGCACTGAGCTATCTTAGCTTCAGCGCCCCATTTACGAGACTTGCCCAGCATGGGACCCTGCAGGGGCGTGGCTAGGAATAGTCCTGTAGGTGCAGTGGCACCGGGGCCAATTTAACCTACGTGGGCTTCTAAACTCCAGTCATTGCTTTACTTTCATACCCAGCCGTAGGACAGAGGGCCTGAGTCCCTTGCTTGCACTGCGGTCCGCACCACCTTGCCACGTCACTTGTTCCTTGAGGGCCAGATCAAAGCCATATTTAATTACGTCATGTTGTTCACATTAGTATAGCTTACAGGGTGGCCTTGGTAAGGCGTAGCAGATATTTTTTTGGTAGTTTTTTTGTACTCCTACGGAGGCCCTACCGGCTGTTCCGAGATTCGAACCGAAGACCAGACTCTGACTGGGCTCGTGCACACGTTCTCTCAGCAGTGTGACACGTGTGTTAGGAAGTCTCCCTCAATGTGTTACACTTATTGTGTGTGCTGATTGTAAATGCTAGGTTAAGCACGGTGAAGCCCAGTTACCTGTACACCGCAAACCTGTGCTGCGTAACGTGAGTGGAAACGCTGGTTTTTGTTGGTACAAGGCATCCAGCTGTACGGCAGGCCTGTGCTTTGCTTCGGGATAGCCTTATACACGGCTTGTCTTCTGTCCTATCGAGTCTTGCTGGTGTTTGCAGTTAGCAACTCCGGCTGCTTCACAGAGCAAAATACACAAGGCGTTCCCAATAAACAGTCTGTCTCCCTGTCATGGAACTCTGATGTTGGCAATTACTAGACAGAGTATTTGTGCTTAAGTCAGATGATCGCCCTGTAAAAGCATGTTTTTATAGCTGCCGGCAGCGAATAAGGGCAGCTTAAATGAACTGCACTCAAAGCTTCTGATAGGCCATTGCTTTTAGAGTTGGCTAAACCTTTGCGGCCCCAAAGGCAAATTAAATCTACTCCTACGAACAGCAAACCCTACAACCACAGATCTAGTTTGGAACAACTCTTGACACCATCACATGCACAATGTGGCGCTATGGCATCTAACTTGCTAAGCATTTGCATTCACAACCCCACACTCATGTCAAATTGTACTGAACTTAGACATAACATATCTATTTATATATATTATGGCAGCAGATCCACAAAATTGCCAACAATGACCAGACATTTAAGGACTACAGGAAGCCGAACAATGGACAGCCGCACACCCCAGCCGAACAAAACAAATAATCTTTGGAAGGATCGTAGGCCCAGGAGGGCCGCCTTGTAGGTTGCTGAAACACATTCACATTGTTACTCTGAGTTTGAGGTTGGGAACAGAAACCACAAAACATCTGCTGTCAGAGGCAGGGCCGCCTTTCATTCCTTCGCTGCCTAATGTTTTGATTAACAGAAGTGCAGCCAAAAAATAAACCTCGAGGGCGACAGCGGTTGTTCCCGCCAAACATTGCCAGGTACACTTCTTCAACGGTTGCACAGTAATGCGTTCATTTTTTTTCTATATAGACATTTATGCAATACTTTTGCAGTTTCAAACTCCGGTAAACAATAAATTCGACTACTCTCCAATTAACCAGCCTCGGAAGGATGGAAGACTGAGCCTTCCTTTTCCGTCAGGACAAGACCTCACGCCCTGCAAAACACCGCATTTGTCGGAGGGTTGGCGGGGTGGTGGTGAGACAGATCAGTGACTCTCACAAGTGTTGTGGATATGGGTTGAACATTGGGACAGGCAATTTACACCTTCCTTCAAAATCCCAGCGCTGCTGTTTCAGAGGTGAAGGGCACGCGTACGAGGTAGTGCCAAATCACAACCCACTCCGAAGTGTGCTCCTCATCAAGGAACACTGAAGCCCTTGCGTTTAACTGCAGCTTTATCGCCGGGTACTAACATGCAGCACGGAACTCGAGTCAGTGAAGACAGATACCAGAAGCCGTGACACAGCCTGTTGTGCTGTGCACACATTTGCAGCAAATGGGGAAAGGGAGCACATGGGAAGCTCAGACTAGCCACTAAAAACGGCAGGGAGAAGGTAACTGATTGGAGGTGTGATGTCTAGCAGAGGTGGGAGGTCACAGGGCAGAGGGGCGATGCATGCAAACTTAAAGGAAAAAACACCTTGTTAGGTTTAGGCTACCGTCTCACTGCGTAAGCAGTGGGCGGAGCCGAAATTTTATGTTGTGTAGTATGGGGTTTGAACACGCCCCTCTTCTCCATTGCTTGGCCTCGTAAATGCTGGCCAGCCATTGGAGGAGAGGAGCGTCACTCAGTTCAGGCCCCGCCTTGACGCGATTCGGGGGCATTTTTCTCTCTTTTTTAAGCCCCGCCCCTTTTCTAGTGATGGGCGTTACACCCTCCCTCTCGCCGAGGTCCCAGTCTGACCTAAACACGCCCCTCAATCCAAGAATATATGGGCGTTTCTCCGAGCCATTTGTGAATGACCTCGGAGAAACATGGTGGTGTGGAGCGCTCCTCTCTTGCCTTCCCAGTTCGTAACGCAAGAGAGGAGCGCTCCACACCACCATGTTTCTCCGAGGTCATTCATAAATGGCTCGGAGAAACGGCCGTCATTTGCGGGGGGGGGAGGGCCTGGCGTCACCGCTGTCTGCACTCCCCCCCCCCCCCCCCTCTTAATCTAGGATGCGGTGGCAGGCAGCTTGTTTTACGACTTGTGCCGTGATAAAAACGCACCCCTGGCTCAGGTAGAGTGGCTTCCCCCACCCCCAGATGTCTCGCAGGGAGCCCTGATCTTCCCAGCGAGCCCCCTGTCTCCCTCAGAAAACCTCCAGCATCCCCAAGTCTCGCACCAGGCGTCTCCCTAAAAATAGGGAATGTCTTATAGCCACAGCTGCAGACTTGGGAGCTTCGAGTCTCGGCGTCGACTCAACATCCTGTGATTCTGGGCAACTCACCTAATCTACAAGCAAAATAATTGGTGCTCATGCAAAAACGCTCCAATGGCCTTGGACTGAGTTCGCTCTACACAATTTTTGTACTTTTAAACATTCTTCAAATTTACTCTTTACAAAATGATGTCACTGTCATAAGGGTTATTTTACTGCAGATTTTGCCAAATCACTCAATTCACCGAGAACGGTGCCAGGCTAATTCGACATGTTTTGATTTTTTTTTATAGTGGTTTCGAGGAAAAGATTACAAGTTACTCTCCTAGCGACCCACCAAAACGTTGCCTATATGATACAATTAATGGATAGCATAGGTCATAGGACTAAGAGTTGTGCCCTGCATTTTCTTTGCAAAAAAAAAAAACTAATGTCTATAAATAGATGCTTCAATAACCTTATTTAGTTGCGATGTACGATAAAAAAAGAACGCAGCAAAATTATGTTTAGAATTTACCTTCCAGCAAATCCGTTCACATTTTATGTTAAAATAAACGTTTGCTGCTGACATCTACTTTTATCTGAGAATAACAAATTGAATTTTCACAAAACTAATTTAGCCTTTCGTCTTTTAAGGTGAGTTAATTCTCTTCCATTAAATTGAGTGCTATTTCTTAGGGCAATTGCCGAGCAGGAAGCAGTGGATACCAGAGGCCTGTAAAGGGCTCAAGAGGCGCGCTCGGTGTGTGTATATACAGTAATATATACGGTGATCCGATTACACGTCGCATCACACATCTCTCCAAATAAGGCCCAAGTAATCCCGCTCTACTGCAGTAAACAAGTCAAAGACATTGAGGAGACCCGATTCATCACAATTTTATTACGTTTTATTAAGTTCTGCTTTTTCAGCTCAATTCAGCCATTTCCTTGTCTCCACACCCTGAAAAAGTCCCACAGTTATTAAAAATACCATGGAGCGTAGCGCTGCATGAAAATACTGGGCGCTGCGCCGAGCAATCGGGAGAGAATTGTGCAGCGTTGTACTTACTAATATTATTTTAAAATGCTGTGTTAGCGCAACACTAAAGAAATATGCCACATCACCAAGGGCAGAGAGTAGTGTCTTCCATCAGATTTAAACTCGAGGCGCTCCCTGCAGGGCAAATGTTTACAAAAGGGGGAGTGACACACAAGGCGGAAATTACACCTTGTGCATGCAAAGGTCACTGAGATTCAGCGGGTCCACTGTCTTTCCCCGGCTTCATGTCATGCCAGAAGAGCCCATGTAGGCACAGCATCAATGCCAGCATTTCTTCATTCCACATCCCTCACTTCTGGTTCTTCATTCTGCATCCCTCACTCCTAGTTCCTCATTACGCATCCCTCATTCCTTGGTCCTCATTCCCCATCCTCACTCCTAGTTCCTCATTCCGCATCCCTCACTTCTGGTTCTTCATTCCGCATCCCTCACTCCTAGTTCCTCATGCCGCATCCCTCATTCCTTGGTCCTCATTCCGCATCCCTCACTCCTAGTTCCTCATTCCGCATCCCTCATTCCTTGGTCTTCATTCCACATTCCACATCCCTCATGCCTAGTTCCTCATTCCGCATACCTCACTTCTGGTTCTTCATTCCACTTCCCTCATTCTTTGGTCCTCATTTCTCATTCCTCACTCCTAGTTCCTCATTCCGCATCCCTCACTCCTTGGTCTTCATTCCACATCCCTCACTCCTAGTTCCTCATTCCGCATCCCTCACTATTAGTTCCTCATTCCGCATCCCTCACTCCTGGTTCCTCATTCCGCATCCCTCACTCCTGGTTCCTCATTACGCATCCCTCATTCCTTGGTCCTCATTCCCCATCCCTCACTCCTAGTTCCTCATTCTGCATCCCTCACTTCTGGTTCCTCATTCCGCATCCCTCACTCCTAGTTCCTCATGCCGCATCCCTCATTCCTTGGTCCTCATTCCGCATCCCTCACTCCTAGTTCCTCATTCCGCATCCCTCATTCCTTGGTCTTAATTCCACATTCCACATCCCTCACTCCTAGTTCCTCATTCCGCATCCCTCACTTCTGGTTCTTCATTCCACTTCCCTCATTCTTTGGTCCTCATTCCGCATTCCTCACTCCTAGTTCCTCATTCCGCATCCCTCACTCCTTGGTCTTCATTCCGCATCCCTCACTCCTTGGTCTTCATTCCACATCCCTCACTCCTAGTTCCTCATTCCGCATCCCTCAGTCCTAGTTCCTCATTCCGCATCCCTCAGTCCTAGTTCCTCATTCCGCATCCCTCACTCCTGGTTCCTCATTCCGCATCCCTCACTCCTAGTTCCTCATTCCGCATCCCTCACTCCTGGTTCCTCATTCCGCATCCCTCACTCCTGGTTCCTCATTCCGCATCCCTCACTCCTAGTTCCTCATTCCGCATCCCTCACTCCTAGTTCCTCATGCCGCATCCCTCATTCCTTGGTCCTCATTCCGCATCCCTCACTCCTAGTTCCTCATTCCGCATCCCTCATTCCTTGGTCTTCATTCCACATTCCACATCCCTCACGCCTAGTTCCTCATTCCGCATACCTCACTTCTGGTTCTTCATTCCACTTCCCTCATTCTTTGGTCCTCATTCCGCATTCCTCACTCCTAGTTCCTCATTCCGCATCCCTCACTCCTTGGTCTTCATTCCACATCCCTCACTCCTAGTTCCTCATTCCGCATCCCTCACTATTAGTTCCTCATTCCGCATCCCTCACTCCTGGTTCCTCATTCCGCATCCCTCACTCCTGGTTCCTCATTCCGCATCCCTCACTCCTAGTTCCTCATTACGCATCCCTCATTCCTTGGTCCTCATTCCCCATCCCTCACTCCTAGTTCCTCATTCTGCATCCCTCACTTCTGGTTCCTCATTCCGCATCCCTCACTACTAGTTCCTCATGCCGCATCCCTCATTCCTTGGTCCTCATTCCGCATCCCTCACTCCTACTTCCTCATTCCGCATCCCTCATTCCTTGGTCTTCATTCCACATTCCACATCCCTCACTCCTAGTTCCTCATTCCGCATCCCTCACTTCTGGTTCTTCATTCCACTTCCCTCATTCTTTGGTCCTCATTCCGCATTCCTCACTCCTAGTTCCTCATTCCGCATCCCTCACTCCTTGGTCTTCATTCCACATCCCTCACTCCTAGTTCCTCATTCCGCATCCCTCACTTCTGGTTCTTCATTCCACTTCCCGCATTCTTTGGTCCTCATTCCGCATCCCTCACTCCTGGTTCCTCATTCCGCATCCCTCACTCCTGGTTCCTCATTCCGCATCCCTCACTCCTAGTTCCTCATTACGCATCCCTCATTCCTTGGTCCTCATTCCCCATCCCTCTCTCCTAGTTCCTCATTCTGCATCCCTCACTTCTGGTTCCTCATTCCGCATCCCTCACTCCTAGTTCCTCATGCCGCATCCCTCATTCCTTGGTCCTCATTCCGCATCCCTCACTCCTAGTTCCTCATTCCGCATCCCTCATTCCTTGGTCTTCATTCCACATTCCACATCCCTCACTCCTAGTTCCTCATTCCGCATCCCTCACTTCTGGTTCTTCATTCCACTTCCCTCATTCTTTGGTCCTCATTCCGCATTCCTCACTCCTAGTTCCTCATTCCGCATCCCTCACTCCTTGGTCTTCATTCCACATCCCTCACTCCTAGTTCCTCATTCCGCATCCCTCACTTCTGGTTCTTCATTCCACTTCCCGCATTCTTTGGTCCTCATTCCGCATCCCTCACTCCTAGTTCCTCATTCCGCATCCCTCACTCTTAGTTCCTCATTCTGCATCCCTCAGTCCTAGTTCCTCATTCCGCATCCCTCACTCCTGGTTCCTCATTCCTCATCCCTCACTCCTAGTTCCTCATTCCGCATCCCTCACTCCTGGTTCCTCATTCCGCATCCCTCACTCCTGGTTCCTCATTCCGCATCCCTCACTCCTAGTTCCTCATTCCGCATCCCTCACTCCTAGTTCCTCATTCCGCATCCCTCACTCCTAGTTCCTCATGCCGCATACCTAATTTCTTGGTCCTCATTCCGCATCCCTCACTCCTAGTTCCTCATTCCGCATCCCTCACTCCTAGTTCCTCATTCCTTGGTCTTCATTACACATCCCTCACTCCTCGTTTCTTTTGCTTCCTTCCTCCTTGGGGTGAGACTGCCTGTTTTTTTTTTAGGTCAATTTGCCCTGTAGGTGGGGCATGCGGTTGCAAACTCACAAAGCACCTGGGAATACGTTTCTGTTTCTGGGGGGAGCTGCCCTTGTTATTTCTTGCCTCTGTTCCCTGCTGCTGTTCGTTTTTTTTCTTGCCTCTGTGTGGCTCTGTGTGTGTGGCTCTGTGTGTGTGTGTGTGACTCTGTGTGAGGGTGGCTCTGTCTGTGTGAAGGTGGCTCTGTGTGAGTGTGTGGGTGGCTCTGTGTCTGGGTGGCTCTATGTGAATGACTGTGGGTGGCTCTGTGTGGGTGGCTCTGTATGTGTGTGTGGGTGGCTTTGTTTGTGGCTCTGTGTGTGGGTGCAAATGCAATGGGTCTCGCATTTGCGAGAGATTAAGCTATTGGCATTGTAAATGACAATGCCACTTATTTATATGTTTTAAAAACAAAAACATAAATAAAAAATGTCATGAGCAATGCCAATAGCTCTAACTTTAACAATGCAGAGACCATTGCATTGTAAATGCTTGTTCTCATAATGTATCCACAGCAAATTTGTGTTCTCTTTTTCCACATCCTGTGGAGTCTAAAGGCACCCTGGGTTTGTGGATGGGTGGAATTCCCTACACGTAATTCCGCAGAGTTGCATAAAAACTCTGAGCAATTCTGCTGCGTTCTGCTCCACCTCAATTAGATCCCTGTCATCCTAGCGCAATGACTGCAGTGCCTGCCGGGCTGGATCAATAGGAGGAAGGGCAGTTCCGGTCCCCCAGCTGAAGAAGCGTGTTTTGGAACCCAGCGGCGCCAGGGGAAACGCCCGAAGGCTTCGAGTTCTCCTGTCTTGCCAAACAGAGACACGGGATACTTCTCGGTGACGTCAAAGACCAAATTTATTGGCTGCAACCAGGAACAGAGGTCTACGAAGCACAACATGGGTGGTTCGTCAGAGACTGTACAATTTTCGTTGAGCGAGACTTCGTCTTTTATGCTAAAAATCACATTCCTGACTAGCATCAATTACTTACGAACTGTCCAATCACACAGTGACATTTCAAAGGATATCGCATAACGACAAGCCCACTTTCAGTTGTCCAGCCCACCATAAATGACAAGGCAAAATCCAACATTCTTGCTCGGACAGGCCGGACGAAACCCATAATAAAAGGACCTCAATCCAAACCATAAATAGGCCATAAAAGAAGGAACAGAAACAGATGAGAAGCAAGATAGAAGGGTGTGTGCGTGTACCATAAATTCAGCATTGTCCTGCTCTTTGAGCTCTATCTGACCAGCTGCCTAATGAGGAACTGGCTCAACAATGTCAGCTTCGGGCAATGGAGTCAGTTTGCTCAGGTCACACAGAAGTCAGCTAAAGGTGTACGTGTCCCAAAGACTCGTTCGGCCGCAGTCACCGGCCTATGTGAGGGCAACCACAAAATGGCTGCCGTACACAAAATGAAACCCGGAGGTTCGAACTAAATCCCTGAATACACAGTGTATCCATCAATCGATTATGACGAAAACACTCGTACATACCGCACTCGTCATTTGCGGTCCGCTGATACCAAAATCGTCTTGATACGACGACCTTTATTGAACGGGTTCAGAATCACTGAACCTCAGACCCTCCTTTTGCCCTTACATAGGCAATAAACCCAAACTCACGTCAGTCTGAATCCAGGTCTATATTCATCAGATCATCAAGATGTTGCTGTAGCATCATCCTATTACTTAGCAGCTCTCTCTGGACAGGTCTCCTCGCACACGAAGTAGCACAAAGGCCACATATAGCAGGAGCACACTGTACGCAAAGACAGAACAGGAAAAGGATAGCTAAGATCATCCCAATGACCATCAGAATCTTCCATCCCCAGGTGGATAACAATCCCCCAAACCATCCCATTAACAACCAATCTCCTTCGTCCACATGTACAGACTCGGAGATCTTATGTAGCTTGGAAATGGCTTGGAAAACTGTTGGAGCGTTGTCTGGAATGAAAACGCAGCAGCTTGATTGAATCAATTTGAATACCCCTCCTCTATTTGCAAGTATGACATCTAACACAGCTCTGTTCTGAAGAGTCATAAGGCGATCCAACTGGAGCTCAGCAGTCAAGTTACTAAGGGCACCGGCAGTCTCAACTATGGTGGACTCAACCACTCTCGTCAGCTGTCGAATGTTCCTGCTATTAGCCATAGGTCCCTAAAACGGCAGAAAACCCTTCAAGAAATCTCCTAATTCTTGTCCTGCAGTATCTTCCTTACTGAAGACACCTCTAACAACTCTCGTCTTGTGGTAATCTGCCGCAGCTGTATACGTAGGAGGCAACAGGAACGAAACAAAACATGTGCCCGAGAAATCAGGGGGCAACCATGTGTACGCTCTATTATAGCAAATGAAATAGGTACCCTTAGCTGCTAGAAATGATGGGGAAGACTGGGCCGCAAAAACATACGTCTCAGTGCAAACACTCTTCCCTTAACTGAGCTCTCGGATTCTTGCCATTACCTTGCAGACAGTAATGACCCTGATGGGGTACAATCCAAATCGGAGAGGATCTTTTCGCTCGCTGGTTCTCACTCAGACTAACTCCAAATCCAGTAACGTTCCATCCAATATACGCTAGTGTCTCATCTCTCGGGATAGTCTCATAGGAACTAATTCCTCTAATCATATCGACTATACCCTTGACTAGAGCACTATTCTTTGGACTATCCTTCACAGAATGTAGGGGGTAAACTTCGCGAGCATAGATAAACATCGTTCTGTATGCCCACACAGAACCATTATAACTAAAAGGCAGGACCAGGTAAGGAATACCTTTATCAGTAGTATGAGGCATAAGACCACACACCCAACTATTAGTCGTGTTCACTACTAGCTGGTGTTGGTGCAGAAGCTGAACAAAGGAGGCGTCAAGCACGCACTCCTCGTCCTCCCCCCTCAGGCACCTTCAGTAAGGTTCATCACAGAGGAATGTATCATTCAACAAAAATTGCGAAGTTGCTGCATTTCTATCCTCCTTTCCTTCCCATACCTCTACTTCCTCACCCTGTTGTGCTTTGCTCCTATAGTTTGGCCTAGGTGCACGAGGCAACTGATTTTGTTTTACCTGTTGCTGTGTCTTCCGTGGTCCCTCATTCTGCGCCTGCGGATTTAAATCATTATTTTGCACATTATCATTCTGCACAGCCTTACACTCGTCCCTCCAGTGCCCTATCTTTCCGCACCCGTGACAGGGGAACTTCTTTCTTGCCTCCTCTCGACTCATTTTTACTCTGGGCTTTCCTCCACCCCCAGGGTTCTGATTCTGAGTATTTGTCATTTTGCTTAACTGCTGTTCTTGGTGCTCTGCCAGTTTTACTTGTGCCCACATAACTTTTTCTTTCAAATCTTTTCGTTTATTTTCCAGCTCATCTTGTCAAGTCAAGTCAGAGAATTTGTATAGCGCACTACATACCCAGAGGGTCTCAAGGCGCTTGAGGGGGGGTGGGGAATTACTTGTCGAATATCCACGTTTTAAGTTGCTTTCTGAATGCTAGGTGGTTCTGGGTAAGGCGAAGGTAAGTGGGAAGTGAGTTCCAGGTTTTAGCTGCCAGGTAGGAGAAGGATCTACCTCCCATGGTGGTTTTGTTGATGCGAGGTACAGTGGCAAGGGCTTGGCTGGATGATCGTAGCTGGCGGGAGGGGGTGTAGAAGGACAGTCGTGTGTTGAGGCATTCTGGTCCGATTTCGTAGAGTGCTTTGTGTGCGTGGGTTAGGAGCCGGAAAGTGATCCTCTTATTGACGGGAAGCCAGTGGAGGTTTTTCAGGTGACCAGAGATATGTTCTTTACGCGGGATGTCTAATATGAGCCTGGCTGAGGCGTTTTGGATTCGTTGGAGTTTTTTCTGGAGTTTAGCGGTAGTACCGGCGTAGAGGGTGTTTCCATAGTCCAGTCGGTTCGTGACCAGAGCGTGGGTGACCGTTTTCCTAGTTTCGGTGGGGATCCAACGAAATGTTTTTTTGAGCATGCGAAGAATGTTGAAGCAGGATGAGGAGACGGCGTTGACTTGTCTGTTCATTGAAAGTGAGGAATCCAGGATGACGCCCAGGTTCCGTGCGTGGTCTGTCGGGATGGGTGCTTTTCCAAGGACTTCTGGCCACCAAGAGTCGTCCCATGCGGAGGGGGAGGTACCTAAGATGAGGACTTCTGTTTTATCTGAGTTCAGTTTCAGACGGCTGTGTTTCATCCATTCGGCTACTTCTTTCATTCCTTCGTGTAGGTTAGTTTTGGCGGTGTTAGGGTCATTGGTGAGTGATAGGATCAGTTGAGTGTCATCCGCGTAGGAGATGATGTTGAGGTTGTGTTGGCGTGCGATGACCGCGAGGGGGCTCATGTACACGTTGAAGAGGGTGGGGCTGAGTGAAGATCCTTGTGGTACGCCGCAGATGACTTCAGTGGCCTCTGACTTGAATGGTGGAAGGCGGACTCTCTGGGTTCTTCCGGTGAGGAACGAGGTGATCCATTCTAGTGCTTTTCCTTGGATTCCGATGTTTCTAAGGCGCTGTAGAAGGGTGCTATGGCAGACTGTGTCGAAGGCTGCAGAGAGGTCGAGGAGGATGAGGGCGACTGTGTCTCCATTGTCCAGTAGAGTTCGAATGTCGTCTGTTGCTGCGATGAGGGCGGTCTCAGTGCTGTGTTTTGCTCGGAAGCCGGACTGTGAGGAGTCGAGGGATTTGTTGGCTTCGAGGAAGGCGGCGAGCTGGTTGTTGACAGCTTTTTCGATGACTTTGGCCGGGAATGGAAGGAGCGAGATGGGGCGGTAATTTTTGAGTTCGGTGGGGTCCGCTGTGGGTTTTTTCAGAAGGGAGCTGAGTTCAGCGTGTTTCCAGCTTTCCGGGAAGGTGGCGGAGTTGAAGGAGCAGTTGATGACGTCTCGGAGGTGCGGTGCTATGATGGAGTCTGCCTTGTTGAAGATGTGGTGAGGGCATGGGTCTGTGGGGGATCCTGAGTGGATGGAGTTCATCAGGCGGATGGTGTCCTCAGTGGAGATTGGGTTCCAGTCATTAAGGATGTTCGAGGGGGGTGAAGGTCCAGCAGATGGTTGGGTGGGTTGGTCTCCGGGTTGGTTGTCGAAGCTGTTGTGGATGTCTGCAATTTTGTTGTGGAAGAATGAAGCTAGGGAGTCGCAGAGGGCTTTAAGAGGGGGTGATGTCGTTAGAGTTGGCCGAGGGATTGGTAAATTTCTTGACGATGTTGAAAAGTTCCTTGCTGTTGTGGGCGTTGTTATCTAGTCGGTCCTTGAAGGCGGTTTTCTTGGCCTTTCGGATCAGTTGGTGGTGTATGCGGGTGGCGTTTTTGAAGGCGTCCTTGGTGCTGGTGGTTGGGTCTTTTTTCCAGGCCTTCTCAAGGGAGCGGCAGAGTTTCTTGGATTTCTTAAGATCATCGTTGAACCATGAGGCCTTCTTGCTGCCAAGTTTGCTTTGTCGTTTTTTCAGTGGTGCTAGGATGTCGGCGCTGTTGGATAACCATAGGGTGAGGTTGGTGGCGGCTTGGTCGGGGTTTGAGGAGTGGGCTGGGGGGTTTAGAAGAAGCGATGAGGAGATCTGGTCGATGGTGATTTTGTTCCAGTTTCTTTGCAGAGTTGGTAGGGGGTGGTTGTTGGGTTTGGGCTTGTTGTAGGTAAAGTGAACGCAGCTGTGGTCAGTCCAGAGGAGAGCCGTAGTGTGGCTGAAGGAGACATGATTGCTGGAGGTGAAGATAGGGTCGAGGGTGTGACCTGCGATGTGGGTGGGGGAAGTGACCAGTTGTTTAAGTCCGAGGTTGTCCAAAAGGGTGGTGGAGTTGCGGTCGTTGTTCTTTTCAAGGTGAAAATTGAGGTCTCCCAGAAGGATGTAATCTTTGGAGGGGAGCGCGTGTGGAGTGATGAAGTCCGTGATGTCCTCACTAAATTGTGCGCGGGGTCCTGGTGGCCTGTAAAGGAGGGTGCCTCTGAGTGTGGTCTTGGGGTCGATGTGGATCTGGAAGTGAAGGTGTTCAGAGTTGGCGAGATTGACGTCAGAGCTGGTTGAGATGCGGATGGATTTCTTATGGACGATAGCGATTCCTCCTCCTGTGTGGCCGGTACGGTCCTTGCGTATGATCTTATAATCTTCTGGGATGGCAATGCTGATGTCTGGGGCGGAGGAGGCGTTCATCCATGTTTCTGTAAGGAAGGCGACGTCCGGAGAGATGGTGTCTAGTAGATTCCATAGGTCAATGGCGTGCCTGTGGACCGATCGGGTGTTGAGCAAGATGCATTGTAGGTGGTTGGGGTCGGGAATCTGTGGTGTGGTCGTAGCGGAGTTGTTGTCGGTGCCGATGAATTTGCAGGAGTAGCATGAGAAAGGTCCATGGGTGTGTCCAGGAGCGGCTTGGACGCAGTTGGGGGAGCGGCCGGGGTTAAGGGCTAGGAGGGTGGTGGCATCGTAGGTAATGCGGGAGGGCTGGGCAATGCGAGGGCCAGGGGTCTGGCGCTGGGCACGGTCCAGGCGCGGACGGGCGTAGACGGGCTTACCTTTGGCGCACCTTCGGCGCGGATGGGGCGCGGTCGCTGCGCGTGGACGCTGCGCGCGGGAGGAACTGTCATATATAGATAGTGGAGGGGGGCGGAGCGTGGGAGGGGCTGCTGGGAGGCGGGGAGCGGGGAGGAGACACGGTCCACGAGTGACCAAACCCAAAATGGACGGGCAGAAACCAAACAGGGATTCCAATCAGAGCGTCAAAAGTAAACAAATACACATTCAAAGCAGCGCAATATACAATGAGATGCCTTGCGTAGTAAAAACGATACCAGGCGCTATGTTCCCCTCTAGGCGCTCAGGGAATGCAGGCTACGACGGAGCGCGATCACCCAGGCAGGCAGAGGGTGTTAGGAGCAGCAGCTGGGGCAGGCAGTCGTCAGAAGCAGCAAGCGGATCAGGAGGAGTGCAGCAATCAGCCTGGAGATCGTGGCTGGGAGCGTGGGGGAGCGACCACAATGGAGCTAGTCCAGGTGGACACAGAGGGGTGTGGGCAGGGTCGGGCTGCTTTGCTTGTGGGTGGGAGGGGCTGCTGGGAGGCGGGGAGCGGGGAGGAGACACGGTCCACGAGTGACCAAACCCAAAATGGACGGGCGGAAACCAAACAGGGATTCCAATCAGAGCGTCAAAAGTAAACAAATACACATTCAAAGCAGCGCAATATACAATGAGATGCCTTGCGTAGTAAAAACGATACCAGGCGCTATGTTCCCCTCTAGGCGCTCAGGGAATGCAGGCTACGACGGAGCGCGATCACCCAGGCAGGCAGAGGGTGTTAGGAGCAGCAGCTGGGGCAGGCAGTCGTCAGAAGCAGCAAGCGGATCAGGAGGAGTGCAGCAATCAGCCTGGAGATCGTGGCTGGGAGCGTGGGGGAGCGACCACAATGGAGCTAGTCCACACAATATTTAGCATACTTCAGGACTTCATCAATAGGTTTAGCTTGCCAACAGATTTTATTGTCTTTGATCCACTGGGAAATTTCAGGTCTTAACCCTAACACGAATTGATAAATGAAGTGGGTCATGTCCTTCATTTCAATGTTATCTAGCCCACTGTACGTTTTGAACACCTGTAACAGTCATTCATAATATGAATGTACAGTTTCATCTCTATTCTGGGTAGTTCTATCTATTCGGGTCCAATCAGTTTCTTTTGCAGGCACCTTTCCTTTCAAGTACAATATTACCTGGTCATACTTCCTCATCACCTCTGCTGAAGGAGCTCCTGTCTTTTTGTCTCTGGCATATTCTTCACTTGGCCAATCAACAGAAATTTTACACTCTGTCCACAAATCTACGGGAACTACAATGTCAAAGAACCCATCTAGATCTTTCAGGAGGCATTTTTGAACTTTAACAAATCTCTCGACCTGTCTGTACCACTCTACAGGTTTCTCTCGTAATTTTGGGAAATCATTTGTAAATGACACAATATCCTGTCTGGACCATGGAACATGTACATATCCTCCACCTGGCACTTCTCTCATAGATGTTTCTGCTTTGTCAGCTTCCTTCAGGACCTATTCAGAAGACACTTGTCTTGATCTACTGTCTTCCTTTTTCTTTGCCCACCTGGCTTTCCATGTTTCTAAATCTCCCCATTTCTGTAACAGGTTCAGCAATTCTCTTATCTGCACCTTTTTCCCGGACACGTTCATGTTTTCTAAATCTTTGTCAGAAAATTCTGCTTGTAGGGCTTTAGCAATACTTTGGATCTGCTGACGTCTATTCCCATATTAGCTGCTGTGTCCATTAGTTTCTCATGGAACACTCTGGTCTTTCTGGTAATACTTTTGCAAATAAATAATAACTCTTCCTCACTAAGGGTGTTCAGCCTGTCTAGTCCCACATTCCCAGCCATCAGTTCTTCCAATTCTATTCTTAATGTGTAAATATCTAATGGTTTTGGCTGAGGATTTATTTTTTCTAATTCTCAGGTCCATCGTTCTATTTCTTCCGGAGTCACTATCGTGGCACTTCAAGTACCTGTAGATGACTCTATCAGGACTTCTCTTGCACTAGCCTGAGTGTTCTTTCTCTGGGAATTACCTTCTGGTTCCCTTATGGGCACGTCCATTAGGGAAATTACAGACTCTCATTCACGGGCTCTCTTCTTGGCTGTACCACTGCTGGAGTAACAACTGGAGTCTTTGGACTAGCCTGTCTATCCACATAAAGAGGAACAACTGGGCCAATAGTTACTGGAATTGTCAGAGCTACAGGACTTGAATTTAACTGGGATATTTTTTGAATGAGTTAATTTCTCTGTTTAACTAGAGCTTCTCTTTCTCGTTCCTGTAAAACCTTTTCCACTGAGGTTTCATGTATTACTTGTGGAATTAAAGGAGGGTAAAGATTCGGGGCAGTTGGAATTGTCATACTTGGTCCCTCACCACAAGATGGCCTATAACATGGAACAGTTGGATCAGGGATGCTCGACCCCTCATTACCTCTAGGCCTATAACCTGGACATGTCGTATCAGATGCACTTGCCCTTCTATTACTGGGAGGTCTAAAGAATGGATTTTCCGTACTCTGGGACCTAGACTCCTCATCATATGGCGGTGGATTTTTCATTAATAAATCCTCCAGGTATTCATCTTCTGAATCACCCGCAGTCATTAAGTGTCGGGTTTTCTCTGTCCTTTTTCCTCCTACGGGTTTGTCTACAGTACGTACTGGAAATAGTCCTTCTATCATCATGTTCTGTCTCCACTGCTTCATTCATTTTTTTCTCTTTTGCTTCTCTATGCATTTTCGGGTACCATTTGCTTATTCCCTTGTCAATTCTAGGTCTGTCTCGCTCAAAGGCCTCAATCTCCCATTCTTCTAAAGACTCATATTGCGTCAACCTTGGTCTGGGAGGTAAATCATTCATTCGGGTCCTTAAGTTAAACAAAATTCTACCATTAAAAGTACAATCTAAAGGAAATGCTAAAACTCTGTCATCTTTGGTATATTCCACCCAATTTTCCAACCATACACAGGTATGATACCCTTTGTCAAATAACATAAATGATGCGGGAGTATTAGGTGGTGGAATGATTATACCCTCTCTAGTTTTGATGGGTTTATCTTTCTTGAAGTAATTTTTAACCTTGTCTACGAGAGTCATTTTTCTTTTGCTTCCGTACATATTATAAGGTCTGCCTCTTAGCATCTGATCTTTACCAAAACCTAAGTATTTCGGATCAGGAAGAAATTCTGGATACCACATATACTTCGTAAAACCTAGTTCGTTCGTGAATTACGTACTCCTGTTTACTAATTTTCTTCCAATACTAGCGCGTCTTGTAAATTTCAACAACCAATCAACACTGTGGTTGCAAATAATTTCGATCAATGGGAGCGCGGCCTTTCCGTGAGACGCGTTCTCACGCTCCGGCGCTCACCTCTACTTTACAATACTAGCTCTGTTACACACCCGCTGTTTCGACCAATACCAGCGCGGCACAGAGTGACGTCAGTGCAGCTCCGCGACTGACTCCCGCCTTCACAAGGTAACGGACACTCTCTTTCTTTCTTAAAGTGCAAGTGCTCTATTTAATTTACAACGTATAACATTCGCCACTGTACTCGAGTGTCTAAAAAGGAAAGATTTGTTTCACTGCAAGTGAACCTTTTCTGTCTACTTTTCATATACTGCGGATAGACCCTTCTGCCTACTCCTCACACAAGCATTAGAGAACCTGCTACTTCTTTGACTCATCCACTCTTTTCGGGATATATACTAAGTCTAAAGTTTCACCTGTGCTATCACTCAAGCTCCGATGAACCTACTACTCCTTCTTGTGTGACCCTTACTAGATTATATCACAACTGAAGTTTCATTAGCAAACTCGTTGCTATCATTTAATCAACTATTCATACAGAAAACCCTAATTAGCGCTTCCAGTTCTGCCTAACCATGCACTAATTTTCCTCGAGCCACTGACCTCACTGCAAGGTGGATTCTCCTCACCACCCGCTATTCTGCCCCCGAGGATTCCAGACAAACATATAACAATCACTAACGAGTTGTTTTAGTACGCGTATTAATATAGCAGCATTTCATCAAAATTATTTCAAAAACATCTCATAATATTTCAAAGCAATATTTTTACATTCGATCGATTTTAGCAGCAATAAATTTCAGCAGCAATTTTATTTCATACAGTTATCAACAATAACCTATCTACCTGTCTTAACTAATCCCTAACCATCATACTGCTACCAGAAAATTACTGATAGAGCGCGCAGATCACCCGACTAACTTTTATTACCAAATAGTGCACACTTGGGCTCATACGAATACTAATTTTATTTATTCTTTAATCAGGTAACCTACACACTATTATCAGTAATTCAGTTTTTCTATTTCCGTGTACCTGACTTACCAATCCTCGACACAGGTACCTAAGATCACAATGGATCAGGGAGTTAGCTGTGGGACAAATAGACAACACCAATACCATATACACATTGAATAAAGTTTATACTCTTTATAATAACCACAAAACTCAGGAAGTTTTCAAAACCTTTATCTAATCATCTTCATCATCAAATGTCATGAGCCAGAAATTAACACAGATCAGACTATCTATAATTAGAATTAGAAATATCGTATAGCTATGAATGAGAGTAAGAATCATTTAGAATTCGGAAAATATAGGGAGGGAAAATAAGGAATACGCTATTTTTGGATTAACAGACTTTCACAATTTCACTAAAGGCGCGTAAAGAAAGGGAACATACTAATCAAGTAAAATTTCGTAATTCACTAACGATTCAGAAGAAACGAAACTTATGCAGTTTGATTAATCCAGATGTGCTTATTTTCTATAGGGAGGGTAAGAATGTAACATAAACTATATATGCAAAACGATATAGCATTTGGCTAAAGGTAGGGAGAAAAGTGGAACATGCTAATAGACAATATTGCATGAAAATCTTATTTATAGAGAGACAGGGGAAAGGACGTAGACAATTATGCTTTATTCGAGACGAGAAAGAGAAGTTTGGAATAGACCAACACCCACGTAGAGTTTATATTTACTTAGGACAGAATGAAGACCAACCCTGGCCACGGGTCAGTTGGAAAAGGCGGGAAAGGACCCTCAAGGACTTAGGCTGCCAGTAGGCGAGCAGGTACAGCTCTTGGACAGTCAGGACAGGATAACCCCAGGATTTGGATCAGGGCCGGGCTCACCAAAGGGTACGACCAACACCTGCAGCTTCGGTTGCAACGCCTGCGCTACTCCCTCTCTGCAAGGAATCTGCCAATAACCCCGATTGGGTTCTCGAATATCCCAGCAAAGTGCTTCGCCAGCACTTATGGTTCCCAAAACCCGACTGAGTTTGTGGAAAATACGGACAGAGTGCTCCGCAGCTCTCTGTATCAATCACCTATAGAGTTCGTTGGGTCAGTGACAGGTCAGCTATTCGGACAAGTCGGACAAATTCTCTAGCTAAACCTAGGCTAGTTATACTTTTTTCGGGTCAGTGTACCACCTCCCAATGTTGCAAGTGAAAGGATCCCCAACTTCTGATTGGCCAAAGGAGGAGGTTAGATCATCACACCACCTAGCTTTTAGACTTTCTCAGGCTTAATATTCAATTTTCGTACCCACCCCTAAATTTCTAGCTTCCCATGACATGTGATGTACAGTGAACAATAGAGTATACAAAAGTTAATACAATTGTATCAAAATTAGGTACAAGTCAGCTTCGTCTTGCTGGGTAACAGGTCGGTTCCCAGGAGCATCTTGGGCGAGGCTGCCAGCTGGCTGGGTTCCACTGCTGCATGGCTTTCTTTTCCTCATCACGTGACTAGTACCATACAAGCTTCAAAGATGGAGTATTAAACGTCTCCCAGGCCCAAAGAATACGATACATGAAAAGCAAGCGAAAACAATTTAGAAACACAGGAAAAAATGAATACACTGTATACCATGATTGGCTATACTACACCCCTTACTTTATAATAACTATAGCATTAGGGTAAGTGCAGAACACTCAGCTTTGCAAAAGCGGCAATGCAAGCTCGGAGCATATGAGAAAACAAAGCGGCCATCTTAGGTGCACTGTGCATGAGCAACAAATTCCCTCCAGAACTGCGAGTGCGTCACATCACATGGGAATGACGACGCATGTGCAGACTAAATTCCCACAAAGCAGCGACCATTTTAGAGGAAAGCGTATTACGATTAATAAACCCATAGGCAAGCGTCTCTGGGACACCCCGTGTAGTGTAAAATGTGCAATATTAGTAAGACAAAACGGATTGATTACAAAGTTAAATGTTATTTGAGGTTCTTGAATACAAGCAAGTCGCGTAACGTGCGAATACTTGCTCCATCACGCAGACTAGTCCAATGCCAGCTGAAGGCGAATATCGCACTCAGGGCACAACACTTCCCAGGAATCGAGAACTCAGTTGCGAATGCCATTTCTTGTTTTCAGTGGGCAAGATTCTGGGACCTCACTCCGGGTGCAGACCCAGGAACTACCCCAGTGCCGGAAGAAGCTTGGACATGGGTAGAGCTGGTGTTGAAGAGATGCTGAGCAACGCACTGGCCCCAAAAACAATGCACTGCTACCGTAAGTGCTGAGCGACATTTACTGCAGTAACAGGGCTAACAAAAGGCCAGCTGGCGGGGCAAAGTGAAATCCTGAACTTCAAAGAATGGGCATCCCTATCGGGCAGGTTGAGTTCATGGCCCCAAGCACATTCGAGTGCAGCGACCTACTATACAAGGGAAACATCCTTTACAACGCAACTTTTACCACGCAGTGCCTTTACGACGCAACTTTTACAACGCAAACCATTACAATGCATTGCGCTGGGGGGCGCTCTAGGATAGGGAATAGGTTTAATTTACTATCCAACACCTTCCCTACTATCCACGGGGACTGGAGTTGGAATAGTAAATTAAACTATTCACTATCCAGCGCCCCAAAGCACTATGCGTTGTAAAGGCATGCGTTGTAAAAACCGCGTTGTAAAAGCTTGCATGGTAAAAGCATGCGTTGTAACGTCATACATCCACTATACAAAGACTGTGAAGGAGGAGGACCCTACCAGGGGTTTTCAATGTAGAATGGAAATGAAAGGCTGGGGCAGGATCCAGAAGGCAAGGAAGGACATAAGAAGGCCCATTCACTTCAGCATACTGCAACAAAGGATAAGGGCCCTGTGGGGTTTAATGCACATCAGAGAAGGAGGCCGTACTTTTCAGGGGGGCAATTGCACTAGCCTTTTTCGGGGCATACAGGGTGAGCGAGCTGGTGGCCCCAGCAGTAAGGGACCCAGGGACGGCATGCGTACACCGGACCAACCTCACGCTCGTGGAGGGCTACATGGACATCCTGCTGCGGAGGTCAAAAAACGGACCAAGCAGGCAAAGGGGGTGGACCAGACTAAATTGCATAAAGGGGGAACCCTGCTGCCCAGTATTCCTGGTGCAAGAATACATGGCATCCGTAGAACCTAGACAGGGGCCGCTCTTCAGACATGAAGATGGATTATTCTTCAGCCGCTTCCAATTTATAGCAGTAATGAGGAGGGCCTTGGGGCATTGGGACTCCGGGGCAAGGCTTATGGATCACATTCTTTCAGGATCGGGCCACAACTACCGAGGCAGGTCTGGGCATGTGCAGCAAGCAAATCAACGGAACTGAGCGGTCGGCGTCTGACGCTTTCAAAGGTTATACACACCCCACACTGTACTGAGCCCAATTTTCTCCTCCCCCTCCATCCCCCCCCCCCCCCCCATTTTAGGTCCGCCCGGGCAGCGCAAGACGGTGTGGATTGTGGGACATTCCTATGTTACATGGGAGCAGCAGTGCGCAGTGGCCAGACACGGATTTGGCGGGATTTGGCTGCGAAGCACCGACATAGTTTGGTTGGGCCGTCTGGGAATGAAATGGGACCAACTGCTACCCGCAGTGCAAGACTCACTGGGGAAAGGTGGCAAACCAGACGCAGTGGTAGTCCACCTAGGAGGCAACGACCTGGCCTCAATGGGTAGGAGGAGCCTGCTGATGAAAATGCAGGAAGGACTAGCAGCAGTAGCGAAGCTGGTGCGCTCAGCTTAGTTAATCTTCTCAGAAATAATAGTGCAGAAGTCCTGGAGGGGGGCCATAGACCTGGGGCGGTGGAGAAATCCAGAGGCAAACTGAATATTACAATGTCAAAGATATGTAGGGCCAGCAGCTGGGGTTTTGTAAGGCACAGCTTCATAAGCTTGAGGTCGCCAGGCTACCACACGGAGGACGGGGTGCACCTTACAGGAGTGGGGATGGATATGTTCCTGCTCAACATCGTGGGGGTGCTAGCACAAGTGGGGTTCGCATAAACTGGGGGCAAGCATAGTGGGGCTAGGGGGGAGCTCCCTCCGATTGGAAAACCGTAGGTAGCGTGGCGGTAAAAAACCTAGACGGATAAGAAAAGGAGAGAATTTGCTAGAAGTAGATGGAACAAGTCAGTTCTATATTGTAGAAGACATGCCCAGCCGGACAGAGGCCTTCAAGTTTTATATTTCAATAAACGTTTTGCGAAACAATAATACACCTTCAACAATTCACTTTCGTGGGGCACAAGCCTGTACCAACCCACGACAGTACATAGACACAGACAACATACACAGAAGGGCTTACAAGGCAGGGTCAAAAAAGTCTCTGTAAAGTTTCAAAATTAAACAGAGAGATTCCAGTGGGTACCATTACATACTTTCGTGTAGTAAATCATTGTACTGGTATATGGTACACAAGGTCGACGACGTTTCGGACCCCCTTACTAAATGCTGGGGTCCATCATCAGGACAGAACAGTAGTTGCCTTATTAAAATTTGAGCCTCTTTAGCCAAAGGGCATAAGGTTAAAGAGCTCACAGGCGAGCTAGAGTTAAACACGATGGGCCAGGACCGGTAATGAAGGTAGTCATCGGTGTTACTTGGTGAATCGGGATTACAAAGATAGTGTGTCAAGGTCCGGGGGCGGCGCGGGCAATTTACTGCAATTCCGCTTCCACCTTGCGGTCCGGAAGAAAGTGGAGGCGCCGAATCGCGCTTGGGTCCTGGATCCAGGGGGTGGCCGGGTTAGTCTGCTGCACCGGGTTTCCCAAGCGCGATTCGGCGCCTCCACTTTCTTCCGGACCGCAAGGTGGAAGCGGAATTGCGGTAAATTGCCCGCGCCGCCCCCGGACCTTGACACACTATCTTTGTAATCCCGATTCACCAAGTAACACCGATGACTACCTTCATTACCGGTCCTGGCCCATCGTGTTTAACTCTAGCTCGCCTGTGAGCTCTTTAACCTTATGCCCTTTGGCTAAAGAGGCTCAAATTTTAATAAGGCAACTACTGTTCTGTCCTGATGATGGACCCCAGCATTTAGTAAGGGGGTCCGAAACGTCGTCGACCTTGTGTACCATATACCAGTACAATGATTTACTACACGAAAGTATGTAATGGTACCCACTGGAATCTCTCTGTTTAATTTTGAAACTTTACAGAGACTTTTTTGACCCTGCCTTGTAAGCCCTTCTGTGTATGTTGTCTGTGTCTATGTACTGTCGTGGGTTGGTACAGGCTTGTGCCCCACGAAAGTGAATTGTTGAAGGTGTATTATTGTTTCGCAAAACGTTTATTGAAATATAAAACTTGAAGGCCTCTGTCCGGCTGGGCATGTCTTCTACAATATAGAACTGACTGGGTCTATATTTATGTTGGTTATTATTGTGTCTCCTTGCTAGGGACCACTGTTGTGTCTGTACGATAAGCTCCCCGAGGTCCCTCGCTGATACTCATTGGGGTCCCCTTGTTGTTTTAAATAGAAGTAGATGGAAGGCTCACGTACTGTCCTTGGGATGCCTCACAGCAGGGGCACTGAGGGAGCCATTAGTGGACATTAGCCACAGATAGAGTAGATGGGATGCTCCCACACGGCCCTTTGGATGCCTCACTGCAGGGGTACCAAAGGAGCGAGAAGTTAAAACCCATCCGCAGGCTGGATAGATGAAGTGCTCACATAGAGTTCTTGGGATGCCACAAGGCAAGGACCCGGAGAAGCAGGGAGGGGCCAAGATGGGCTTGAAGGCAAGCGGGACGGCACTTGTTGCCCGGGCGAGTCCGGACGGACACCCACCAAGTTGGTAACAAGTTGAAGTCTAACACTGTGCAACAGTGGCCTGGGTAATGCGGCCCTTCCCCAGGAAGTGATTTGTCTGAGAGCAGATAACAAGCAGAAAACGGATTAAATGAACTAAGATGGCAAATCACTAAATGAGTCAATTGAACTGTATGTATAACCATGAAGAAAAAATGTTCAAATTTTATGTGTTAATAAACTGTGACCTTTTTGGCACCAAACAAGTTGTCATTGGTGTTTGCAAAGGGGCGCGGTTGGAAAATGGTTATGGGGGGAGAGGTGACTCGCCTCTTGGGAGGGGTTTGGCTAGAAGAAAGTAGATATGTAATTACCTAAATTATATTTGTAAAGATAATATAATATTAATTGCCAGCAATCTTATAATTGTGGAATGGAAATGCCAAGTGATGTAAGATAGGTCAAATAGTCTACCGTATCATATTGTTTATTGACGGTTCAAAATATAAGTTAATTATACATAACATAATACATAAGGCAATCACAGAAAAAAACAACAATAGAATTTCCCAAACAGCACAAATAAAAACAGCAATAAATAAGAAAACTAAAAACAAGAATACAACAAAATGTCATCAGAGGTTCTTTCACAGTTCATGATGACTTCATCAAGTCCAATCCCCTATGGAAATCAATCTGTCCTGCTACCTAATAAAGTTTGCCTCACAGACCATGCCGTATGCCGGAGCTTAGACACCGCCACTACTACTACTAGCATTGAGGTGTCACACTTACAGATTCTATAAGCCTCTACTCTTTCTGCCAGATTGAGGGAACAACACAGGGCCCTGCCCCTGGCTTTGATATACATAGGGCAGAAAAATAGCTAGTGTTTGTCTGTTTCCGTAATAGTTTTACAGTGGAAACATGAAATGTGACCGATTGGCAGTGTACCTAAATTGCAGAAACACAGATGGAGCACAAGCTGGTCCTATGTAGTCTAAGGAATCCTCAGCTTTGTGGATTTATGTTGCAGGAAAGTACTTGTCAGAGTACCTGTGGTTGTTCGGTGTTCACTGTGACTGGCAACTTACTTGTAGATCAGTGTTTTGTTTTTTTACTGGCTGGGCATCTCCTGGCTGAATGGAACATGCCTGCTCCCCAAATATCTCCAAACCCAGATCCGTTCAGGCCTTTTCTATGGAGCCCAACCATTTTATTGTTTCCCCTGAGCTCATTCTTAGAATGTGTTGGGGACCATCTCTGTAGTGGAACAGTTCACTGATGCTCCAGATTTGTATCCAGTATAACAGTGTTCTTAATGCAGCTTAGGCTGCTATTTAATGTGTACCTAAGTCCAGGCGTAGGGGTTCCCCTCCCTAAACCAGAATAATCCAATAAAGTTGTTTTCTACCAAACTCGAAGTTAATGTTGCAGTGGCCCCATAGCTCCGCCTCACAAAGCGCTGCTCCCCTTTGCTTGAATTTATATTCTCTATGGCAGGATCCAGTTGGCTTTCTTTGCAAATGTACGTCTAACTCCTGCTCTGTGCTTCACTAAAAGTCTTCCTTTTAGGATATGTGTTTCCCATGATCTAGTTTAAGCTAATCTGATACCTAGGTAGTCGATTCTCTCACTTTTTCCAAGGGTTAATTCCCCACTTTATCACCCCTCTCGCCCTACCTCCCTTAGAGTAGGTCATGTATTTAGCTTTGGTGGTGTTAATTTCAAGACCATACTCTATGGAGAACTGGTTGAATCGACCGATCAGTGTTAGAATTGGGGGTCTCTGGTTGGCGCAAGTATTCACTTGTGACAAGCAGGGACCCTCTCCTCTAAGTCAGGGCAAGGGACTTACTTTCAGAAATAACCCCTGCTCACCCTCTAGGCGGCGTGGCTCGAGCAGACAAGGCTAAACTACAGAGTACACAGGGTTAAGCATTTAGTGCAACACACACTATCAATCATCAACCCACCACACAGGGACACAAGACTGTAGTTTTGTAAAAATATATATACTTTATATATAAATTCTTAAGCAGGCTTGTAAATACAGTCTTTAGGTTTCAGACCCGATTCCAGTTACTCTTTAAAATGTTGCCACAGTGCCTAAATATAATGGACAGTACTAAAAATGGCTTCAATTACTTGAAAACGACTTCACAGTATTTAAACAGTTCCAGCTTAGGGTTAAAAAAGGATTCCACAATATTCAGGGCAAGATATAGTTCTTTTTGGCAAGGTTCAATACTTTGGGAGGTGGCTAGTATACTACAAACTGCTCCACTGTACTTGAGGCAGTGTTAGAAGGGTGCTTGTGCTGTTTGTTCGAGTTTCTGAGCTTCGTAGTGCTTGAAAACGCCACGTACTGCTAATGCGGCCCGGACCCTGCTAATCCTCACGTGTGCCAAGCGTACGGCGCGATTGAGTCCAGCAGGGGTACGGAACGTAGAGCGGCTGTGCGATTCGTACAGGCAGTGAGATGACAAGGAAGACTCTCACGCATACGGTGTGCACACGTTGGGGGAACCAAGCTCGGACAGTAGGTGCCCGCCTCACGGACTCCGCAGTCCTGAGCGCGGCGCACAATGCACCACGGACACAGTACCTTTACTTTTGGAGGGGGTTTGAAGCGGACGAATGCAGAGGCCAAACTCCGGATGTCGCGATGTCTTTCAAGGGGGCTGCGGCTACGGCTCGAGGCTTTAGTAGACGTGGAGCAGGTCAACAGTGCGTTGTCTAGGGGGCAGGCGTACCCGCAGCATACGCTTCTACCCTGGAGGGAGAGCGGCTGCAGGTGGTGCGGACAGGAGTACGGGTTGTCAACAACGGTACGTACTCTCTTGCTGGACGCTCTGTAGCTGTGCACTTCACAGCAGCGGGGCGTTCTCCTCAGTGCGATCACGGCGGGGAGAAAGAGGCAGGGCAGGGGTCCATCTTTACTTTACGGACTGCAGCTCGGGGGCCAGAAGCTCGTGGCGCTCGGACCGGACGGGTCCCCTTTACTTGACAACAATGGATCAGTGTTGCTCACAGGTCATGGTGCTCGGCCCAGTGCGGCTGGGCTTTACTTTGTTTCTGCGGCGCGGCCAAGCAGAAGTCGCGTTGCTCAGGGGACTGGGGTGCACTGCTTCACAGAATGTGCATCGAGGATTCCTCGCCCACCCCACTTCCCTCGATCAGCGCTGTAGGGTCAGACCACACAACAGCAGCTCTTCCTGAAGGGGGTTTTAGCGCCCAATGTTCCTGGGGCGCAGTTCAGGGGGCAAGTTCACCAGCAAGCCCTTGGAGATTGTCAAATGCACAAGTACAATTAAAAGTCTCTCAGTCTTTTCTTCCTCTCTCCTTCTTGCAGCAAGGCACCCACCACAGGCCAGTCTCTCAGGATTAGAGACAGTAGTCCTCCATGCAGCTTTCCCAGGTCCTTCTCTTCGGGCAGAGTTTCTTCTTGGCGTCAACAGGATCTGATTTCTTAGGAGCAGGGCTCCTACTTTTATACACCATTTCTTTTGTTCTCGCAGGCCAGGGGGGCCTTTGCCTAATCCAGTCTCTGAGCACTTTGTTTTTCAGTCTCTGGCTTCTCCTTTCAGTGTGCAGGGCAGGGACATCAGACGCTCCGCAGGAGGTGGAGCCAGCATTGTGATGACAAGTACTGTCAGGAGCATTCTGTTGACAGTCTTCCCTCTTCCTGGACCAGGTGCAGGGCAGAGTCATCAGTCGCTCCCCAGGGGGCGGAGCCAGCATTGTGGTGGCAGAGCACAGCCCTATTCAGAGTCAAGGGGCACTCCCCTCACCCATCCTGGTGTAATCTCTATTCACCACCTATCAACCCCATCCTGTCCCCTGGAATTCCCCAGCCCTGTCACACACAGAAACCAGACAGCAGATACACATCAGAGCTGAGGCGGTCTGAAATGGTTAGGCAAGCTAATACTAACTTTCTAAAAGTAGTATTTGCAAACACAGGATATTAAAATAAACTTTAATAAAAGAAGTATTTTATTATTCTGAGTTCAGGCATACTAAACTTGACTTTCTACCATGCTCTCTGAGTCTGCTGGGATTATAGAGTGTAATAATTCCAGCAGCCCATTCTGGCCTATGGAGAGTAGGTAGCCTTACAACAGTGAAAAACGAAAATGGCTTTAATTCACTATTAGGACATGCCACACACATCAGGGCATGTCCTACCTTATGCTACAATGCACTGTGCCCTTAGGCCTACCATTGGGGTGACTAATATGAAGTTAAGGGAAGGTTTAGGGACTGGCAAGTAGGTGTACTTGTGCAGTTAGCATGACAGTACCAGACAGCGCGCAGGTCTTGCAATGGCAGACCTTAGGCACATTTTACTAGGCCGCTTCTGTGGGTGGCACAACCAGTGCTGCAAGCCCACCAGCAGCATTTGTATTTACAAGCCCTGGCACTCCTGGTGCACTTTACTGGGGACTGGCAGTAAACCAAAAAAAGCCAATCATGGAAATCAATCACATATATACACTTTTCATAGGGAGAGTATATGCACTGGTCAGCAGTGGTAAAGTGCCCAGAGTCATTAAACCAACAAAAACAGGTCAGAGAGAATATTGGAGGAAGGCAAAAAGTTCAGGGATGACCCTGCCAAGAGGGCCAAGTCCAACAATCAGGTTTTACAGACCCCTCTTTGTTTTGGATAACATAAGTGTGTAATCTGTAAATGGGAGCGCCAAGATTTTGTTCTCTGCCATGGAGCGAGACTCATTAACACAATTCAGCAGATAGCATGCCTAGTTATTAATATATAAGAGTAACAGGTTTGGCTCTAGGACACCTCCCTGTCACACTCCTTGGTCCATGGAATGGCCTCAGACACTTCCATTTGGTTTCACACCTGATTTTTGCAAAATTACCCTCATGCAGTTGTTTAATTATGCTCAGTAGGTTTTAGGGGACACCCATTTCTAAAAGCACCTCCCACAATTTCCCCCTAGGCACAAGGTCAAAGGCGGCACGGAGATCATTGAAGGCCACAAAATGTTCACTCTTGCCCAGGTCCATTGTCCTCCTTTTAACAAGGAGTAATCGGAAGGCCTGGTCAACAGAACTCATCTTCTGCCTGTACCCCTCTTGAAGGTTTGAGAGAACATGGTTCTCTAAGCATCAATCCAACAAACTCTTGATAATCTGTTTAGTGAAATCCTTTTGTAAGTTATCTAGAAGGCTATTTGGGAGATAATTATATGCAATCCTCCTTGTTAGAAAATTGTGACCATCTCAGCAAATGGGAATAGCCTCCTCCCTCATGATTGCGTTAAAGACTACATTTATGTAGGATACACAGACAGTGATGTCAGATTTGAATAATCTTCCGTGATCTTGTTGAGGCCTGGTGCTTTTCCTGGCCTAAAGGATGCCATGACACGTGCAGTTTCCTCCAACGAAAAGACTACTGGGGGCAGGTGGATTTTAGCGAGTAAGTGGCCTCCATTGGAGCATGGGTTCTCTCTGTCTGTAGGTGGTCTGAATATAGACTCCCAAAAGGAGCAGGGCAAGATCAAGGACTCCGCAGGTTTGCTCAATTTCCAACTACCAAGGCTAACCAAGAACCAGCATGCGTCTGATTATTGGAGGTCGTAGCTTCCGAATGAGTAGCTCAAATATAATTTTCCCAGGTTACTTTAGCTTCCTTTAGCCCCATACTTAGCCCTGCTTTCCCTAATGTTACAAATGTCTCCCTTTTTTATCGGATCCAGCACCAACCCTGCAGTTTTGCATGATCTAATAAACCACCCCATTGGGAGAGTTGGTTTTGGGCGCCAAGACCACTTTAGTAAAAGGTTTGCCTAGTTTTAAGAATACTATGTTATGCTCTCTTAAAATTGCTATGCTCTCTCCCCAAATTTGCTAACATATTTTCCATATTTATAACAAGTGTTAGGTGTAGATCCATAACTGTTTTAGGGGATGAATGCACTATCTCCCACTTAACATTTCTCCTATTATTTGTGACTTTCAGGAAATTCTGTTGGCCACATACATCATGAGGAGGGTGCATGGTCATCGACTGCTTCATTTTAAGTATCAGAGGATTATGGTCACATTTGTCACTCTCTACCGCGACATATCCCCCAATTTACGTCAGTCTCACTTCCAGTAGGATGAAATCTATGCTGCTGTAGTACAGCCCTCTTCTAAATGTAGGAGCAGGCATTTTAACCGTGGGCGTCCGCCGGTTGCATACATGCATGTAACCCATGTGTCAGGGTGAGATCAAGCACCTGGAGGGCTGCTCTGGAGAGATTCCTTTTAGAGGGGTTGAAAAAGCTGGGGTCCCCCAAATGAAATCCCCTGTGCTAGATAGATCTTGTGGCACGCCGTTGGGTTCAAATGATACATTTAAATCCCCACCTACAATGATGTGGTGTGTGTCAGATTGAGCTACCAACAATTGGTCCAAAACCAACAGAGCCTGGGATCCTTGCTTGCGACCCCCACTCATATTATACATGTTGATTACCAAGAGCGGTAGGGTTTTTAGTTGAGGAAAAAAATCAGTCATTGGAGATCAGGAGAGTCTGTGCCAACTACTGTGATAGAGTGCAATAGGGTGGACTGCACAAATATTAGCAACCCACTACACGGGCGCTCAGCCATAGATTTAATGGCAGGCACAATATAGCTTTTAATCCCACGCCTGTGGTCGTTCACTTGGGAACTTGTCAAGGTAGACACAATAATAACTACAAAGTGAAGTTCTTCGAAGTGGTGTATGCTGTATAGTGAGTAATATTTATCCTTTAGGTAAGAAGGTGGGCTGAAAAGTGGCCTGATTGAGGAAACATGTCAAATGAAGAAACCTCAGCAGGATACAGTATATATGCAAGAAGTTGGTGTATAGTGACATATTTATAAGATGATGGCCATGTTGAAGTGGGAAAACTTTGTGTTTGAAATGTTATGTAGGGATCATGATTCCCTGGAGGAAAGGAAGACCAATATCCATGGGCACCTTAAGGAGGGGATCGGGCAAAACCAGTCCTAGATTCCTTGTGTTCCAGTTCAGGGAGGACCTTGCCTTTCAGATCGGGCTGAACTGTTGCTTTGAGGAGCAGGGTCAAGACTGGTTGTTTCTGCCTGGGTCCGAACTGAGGTGGCATGGTGGGCAACAAAAGATGGATTGGGATGCAGCCCGAGCAGTTGTCAGTGGCTGAGATTAATTCAAGCATTCCATCATTCACCTTGTTGTTTTTGCATTTGCCTTCCTAAGTGTGCCGGGTATGCCCAGACAAGGATCCAGGGCTCACTGTGCCAATAGAACCTTGCTATACCTGGCTAAAAAACCCTAACTAGGCCGAAACCCATCCTAGGTTGCTTGCGTTACAGTTTAGGGAGGACCTGGCCTGGCAGTTTGGGCCGGACGTTTGCAATTGAAGCAGGGTCAAAACTGATCTGCATACGGCTGGGTCCAAAGTGTGGTGGCATTGTGGGCAAACAAAAGATGGATTGGTATGCAGCCCGAGCGATTGTCAGTGACTGAGATTAATTCAATCATTCCATTCATCACCTTGTGGTTTTTGCAGATATTTAAGCGAGCAGTAGATCAGTTGGTAATTTGTGCCATGTAGGGATGACGTTATTGTATTTTCAACTGTACAAGTAAACAGTCCGACAAAGCATAAACAAAAAATAAATTCTAGTTAGGTTCATAAACTGTAGGCATATACAGATAACCTAAGCCTGCGATACTTGATGATATCTACAACCTCTGCAACATTGGCAGATCTTGTTGGTGATCGTACTCAGTCCATATTGACAGCTGCAAATGGAACTAGAAAAAATCTAACGCTCACAAACTTTGATCTTACTTGATTTTTCTAGTTTATTCTCATATATAGCTGAAAAATGGGTGACGTGTAGATTAATAATTAGAGTTAGCCATGTGAAAGATTTTTTAGTTCCTCTATTTTTTTGTCAGAAGAGGCCCTTAAATTGTGATTTTCCTACCCAAGAGCTTGAAGGGATTGTACTGCAAATTGCTTTAACAAGCATCACCCAACCCTCTCGGATTAAGTATGTTATGCAAATTAATAATGTCAATATGGATGTTTGGATATTCGCTTAGTTCTCTTCATACAAGATTTTTTAAAGACCCTGCCGTCGAGTTGTTCAGCCCTAGGCAGAATTGTAGAAAATGCAAATTGACTAGTCTGACAAGATCTATCAAGCAAAATTTGAGTCTTAATTGACAAGTAGGTGGACACTTAGGTAATCCGAAGATAGAACGAATGACCATTGAAAAAAAAATCCTGGTACGAATGTGGTTATATTCTGTACTTTGGCGAACCATGGGGACTGCAGGAATACATTTAAGCCTGAAAGTTCCAGAATGGAAAAGCCATTCGGACTGTGCATGGTTTAACACAGTGTCATTAAATTAAATTGCAGCTTCTCTGCCCAATTGCAGATGGCTGAAAGTTGCCGGTTATGACTTAGTTTGATCTCTCAATGAGATCTTTGCTCCCCCGATCTGCCAGTTGAATCCACCTGAAGATTATTCAATTTGGACTAACTTACTTTTGGGTAGGATCAATTTGAGTTAATTATTTTCATTAGAAGTTTGAAGGAAATGTAGTGCCTGTTGTAGCCCTGTTGGAGTGTGATCTAGTATCGCTGTATCATCTGCGTATGGCAGTGTCAGAATGTGAGTGTTTCTCAGTTTGGAGGAGAAGTATCGGGTTTGCCTCAATGGTCCTTAAATCCGCAGTGAAGTGATTCAATGGCAATGGAGTAAGAACGACACCCTGCTTGAACACTCTGTTCATATATATTTGTCCTGTGACTGTGCTGCTGGAACCAAACTGGAACTGGAACTGGAACCACATGTGTGAAATAAACGAATTCAAAAAAATAGTGCTGATGGAATACAACAGGATGATAGTTTCAACACAGAGTCGCACTCTTCACTCGGTCAGATATGATGCTGTAATCCAAATAGTAGGCATGTGGTGAGGCTGTTTGGATAATGGGTTTATGAGCCATTACATTAATTGGCATGGCGTTTTTGAGCGCCTCCGACCCTTTTCTGAAACCTGTTTGTAGCAGGGGTAGGGTGTTATTATTGGATGCCCATTCCTAGAAGTTTGTCTAATACTAGACAGTCAAACATTTTGGCATCACTGTCCAAAGCAATGATTGTTATGACATTTTGAGGGTTGCTTGTGCTGTCCTTTTTTATGGATAGAGCGTAACATTGAGCACTTCCTAGGTTCTAGGATAGACTCTGCCACCACTAGTGACCTATACAAACTCAACAACGGTTGCTTCCAGTTATCAGGGTTTTGCTTAAAAAAATTGAGATGTGAACTCCATTTGGACCTGAGGAACCATTACCCCTGGAGGAAGACCGAATCTGTGAACTTTTGTCACTGAGAATTCCAGTAAGGTTGAATGCAACTGTGAAGGCTCAGATTTAGCTTCCGGGTGATAATATAACTAAGTTATGTAGCCCATTCAAGTGACTGCATCAGAATTATTAAATTTGTTGGATCTGCTGGATCAAAATTTCGAATGAGACCCCAAACGGTTTTCCATTATGTAATGTAGCCCTTTCAGTAATATCATGACATTGTTCAGTTCATAATGCTGCTCTTTCCTTTCGAAAAAATGATTATATATGCTGTTCAAAAGCTGATCATATGTTGGAAACACAGATGTGCCTGTCCATGAGCGAAGATTGACCAGCAGATTCAACTGGCGTTTCAAGGCTCTCAGAGCTGGGGTATACCATGCAAGTTTGAGGATGGTCTGTTGATGGCTCATCCTGTTTATTTTATATTTCCTTTAATTCACAGAAGTTCTCCAATGATACAAGGATATTTTCCAGTGGGGGAATAGGTTAAAATTCTGGCATTGATTCGCATATAGCCTCGAGCTATTCGACCATATACGTTTTTCCAGCGTTGATGCATCACTTCAGAATTTTAATTCCATCTGAGTTTTTTCATGTAACTACAGAGCAAATGCGAGATTTGTGAGGTAACTGGAGGAAACAAATTGAGCTACTGTGCCACTAAGTTAAGATATCTGGAGCCCTACCAGTTCCTATCTCCCATGTTTGAATTCAAGAAACTGTAGACAGTCTAAGGCTGTTTGAGTAAATGTTTTGACTAAGCACACAACAGGACTGTTACTAGCTGTGCTAAACAGTGTGTGTTTTTTTCCAGGCCCCCTTGACCCCACACAACAGCGTAAAAGGGATCCTAAATGTTCTCTACAGTCTCACTGAAAAAGACAATGGATGTCTGCTGGACTGGGAAGGAAAGTCAGTCCCTTGGTGAGGGACCAATCTGCCATCAGCATCAAGGACCTCAAGAAGAACCTATGATGGTTTTATGACAATTATTTGAAATTTCCCAAATTAAAGCTTGTTTTATTATTATGAGAGTTTACTGTGATTGTTTAACTTCTTTTGAGCTGAGCAGTGAATTATTTTGCACATGTGTATGGATGGCCATATTTGTAAGTGTGTTTAAGAGGTTTGTCCAACAAGCAAAAAGCAGTATATTACATGGCCCTAAAATTGGCCGCTTTGTACCTTCGATGGAGATTCTCAGTCATAACAGACTAACAATCTCCTTGAAAGAGGTAGAGTGGAAAAACAAAAGGAAAAAAATAAAAAAGGGTAAGCAAGATGATATGAAATATGAAAGTCCCTGCATAAATTGCATGTTCTGAACATCCTGTATCACCTTTGGCTTTTAAGAGATTTTTTTTAGTGAAGGAGTATTGGAATTTCAAAAGCCAGTACAGTCAACCAGTGACCACCTCCTATTGTTCACAGCTATCTCTCTGCCAACAGTCACTCTTAAGTACACTGCCCGCATGGGTGCACCTAACAGGGAGGAAATACATACGTTCCTAAGTCGACTGAAATGGAATAAAATCAACACACCGGGCCTGATAGCCTGGAAAAACAACTGGCCTGCACTTAACAGTGACTACGCTGAAAGGAATACACACACAACATGGACACAATTGGTCCCAGAGCAGTACTGCCTATTGTTTGGCACTAAACTTACTCATCAGTCAGAATCCAAAGAAAGGGTGTGTTGCCAAGCCAAGGTGTAAAATATTCCAATGTAGCAAGATGGCACTGAGACAAGCCAACCATAAGCGGGCAAGAGACGAAATAGGACCACAAATATAGGAGAAACATATGGATCTTTAAAAGGTAACAAAAAGACTCCCAATGGCTACACATCCACAGTCTTTCAAACCCAAGTAGACAAGCAGAACTTTGGATGTACATCAGCAGTGCATGGTTATGACCAGCGAAACAAAGTGCCAAGCCACACTTGGATCTGCCCCGTGAAAACACTCTACTGTAACTCTTCTCACAACACCTCGCTAGATCATCAATGACTATTCACGAGCACTAGCCCGCACAATGTCACTGGTAACAAAACCCTGGTAAATGAAATAACCACTGAAGAATCAAGCGAACCTCTTGATGTGTAGAACCAAGTGCTAATAATACTAAAAAACATTAGAAGCAAAGGCCTCCCTGGACAACCTTTTCAGAGGACTCCGCATTCTGGTCAACAATACTTAACCCATTATACAAGTTTTGTATGACTAACTCAACAGTTCCTGCAACCTGGAAAGGATCCCAACTGCAACCAATCCATAAAAGAAGCGACATCGGAGATCCAACCAACTACAGCCCTCCAGGATATCGAGGCAACGGCCTATGCAAGTTCGCTCCTACAAGACCTACAAAATAGGGCTCATGAGGCTGGAATACTACCAGTCTATGAATCCGGCTTTAGGAACGGAGCGCCAACACTGGATAACATCCTTGCCCTAGCCTATCTGGTAGAACAGTCCAGCCGGCAAAAAACAGCAACCCCTGTTTGCATGTGTTTGACTGTGTCACTAGAAACTTACTCTGGCAAAAACTACAAAACTGGGGGTTACCAACAAGGCTGCTGAACGCCATTATTGCCCTCTACACCAGAACCTGGCAATGTGTGAAACTCTTCCGGAAAAGAGCCACAAAGAAGATATACACTGACAGAAGGTTGAAACAAGGCTGCATATTGGCACTCTAATTTATATACTCTAGATCTTGGCAAATCCATATGAAAAGCCAACCTGTTAGCACCCAAAATTGGGCTGACCAGACTGTTCTTAATGCAATACACTGACAACATGGTCTTAATTGACCACACAAAGATGGGTCTGCAAAGAGCACTTGATGCCCTAAATATTTACAATGAAGAAAACAAATTGACAGCAAAAGCTAGTAAAACAAAAGTAGTTATCACTGGAAAACATGTTAACAAAGTTATAACCTGAAAATATCTACAACAACCAAGTATAACTACCTGGGAATATGGATAATGAGCAACGGCAAGTTGACAGCACACATTGCATCCATGGAATCCAAAGCCAAGGCGGTGACGAACGCCCTCTGCAAACTCAATTCAAAATTGTGTATTCCGACAACTGAACCTATTCGAAAGGGTATTAAAGCTAAGCTCATTCCTTCAATCTCCTACAAGCAACTAGTATTTTCCGGAGTTCTAATCAACATCATGGAGTCCACCAACTGCCCAGCATTCAAACAGATTTTCCAGATACCAGCTCATGCCAGGAATGCTCTAGTACGGCTGGAATTCGGGCTAAGTAAACATTCTTATGCGCATTGGGCTTCGGTCATCTGCTACTATCGAGGGATATGCGCTGCTCCTCCAAACACAATGAAAGCAACCCGGAAAGAAAAGTTCATGAAAGGGAAAAAACCCTTGTCAGATGCTTTATCAACTGCCCTGACTTAGCTGCACCTTGATTTGTCCAACTGGAGTTACTTTATTCATCATCCGGGTCTGCCCAAAACAATTCTAAGGAAACAATTAAGAATATTATCAAAGCATGATGACATGGGGTCTATAGAGTCCTCTAGCAGCAACATTGGGTTTCAAGCCAGTTCTTACAGGGAAAAATTTAGGCAGCCTTACCTTGACTCCGCTCTGAACAAATCGATATTAAAACAAATCCTATCGTCAGACTCGTGGTTATGCCAATGAAAGACATAAACACTCGCTGGAAATTGCGAGAGAGGGTAGCCTCCTACAGACTTTGCCATTAGTTCTAGGAGTCTTTGGCCCATCTAGTTTGTATCTGCCCTGAACAGAGACCTCCCTATTGCACTTTATTAAAACCCTTGTTTATAAAATACAGCATCTGTACTTGCGTAGATGCAATGAAGCGTCTTTTTAACTTGGAGATCCCCATGGAACTGTAAGATCCTACAGCAAGGTTTTCGTAGCTTACGGCAGGGTGGCCAGCTTGTTTAGAATTGGGGAGCCCAAACATGTGCTCATCAGACTTTTAGAAAGGTCAGCCAGTTCAGCCACGGTTTTCACATGCTTTATCATACTTTTCAGGGTGTCCAGTTTACTGTTCATGCCAGTGATGAGGGTCACTAGGGAGCTAAGGATGTCTACTTGAGCATCATAGTAGGCTGATTGATAGGAAAAAAAGCAGTGGCCATGGAATTAATTGGGCTCAACAGGGAGTGCCACACTTCCATTGTTTGTGTCATTGGAGTGGGAGAGTTATTGATAGATGATGACTGTGGACTGAGAAAACTGACTTGCCGGGGGGTGTGGGTGGGGGGGAGTTGGAACTCAGGATACACGGGTCTTGGGCTTCGGGCGGCGTTTAAGCCGATGTTTCCTTGAGGTGGCTTGATGTGTATAAGGTAAGTCTGGGTGACGATGAAGATAAAGCTCACTAATTGAGTATCGCGAAGGTAATCAAAGCCCCTTTGATCCTCTGTTAAGCTTGCAGGAGGCAGATCCGGATGGATGTACAACTCTGACCTCGAATGACCGCCGGCAGAGCCAGGCAAGGTGTTTCCGTTATGAGTCTGAACTGGGTCTTCTGGTTTCAGAGTTGGCTGGAATAGTTGAGCTACTTAAGCAGGGTTTGCTGTGTTCTAGGTCTTTCAGATCCAAGCCTGAGAGGAATGGATCTGAAATCTCCAGAAGGGCTATGGGACCTGTGGGACTAGAAGGAAACAGGGAATTACTTCTACCTGAAGCAGTTATAGTTGCAGTAAGAGCTTTCGCTGAAAGATACTTTTTGTGAAGAGTCAGCAAGACTGGGGGCGTCATCAGCAGAGCCGTCTGCTCCGGACTGTGCTCATGCGCTTTGGGTCTACAGAGGTGTCTGTTGTTGACTGAGTTAGTGTAGTGATGGCAGCTTATGGAGGTGTCTAGGGTGTTAGCCCCTTTACCAGTAGCTGATCCTCGAATTGTTGACCTTTGGAAGAAGTCCGTAATCATGATTCTGAAAGCAGGCAAGGACTCTTCCACAATTTTACCTCTGGAAACTGCCTGAGGAACCAGGGACACTGTGAGACTGGAGGCTGTTGGTTGCTCTAGAAGTGGCTCGTGACCTTTGTCGTTCTGAATTCTCCGACGCTTGATGTCAATGGATTCCATGGCATGCGCCCCTGTCCTTCTAGGTCTTAAGGTTGTCTTAGTTACCATTCTGCCCGCAGTCTGGTGTGATGAAGGGCAGATCGTGCTACTGCTGGCACTAATGACCAGCTTCTGGTTTCTTCTGGTTGTTGATAGAGGACAACCACAAGTTTGTTGCATTGCTCTTACTTTGCTGCTGCACTGGTTAAAGCCTAATTTCAGCTTGTTTTCCTCTGGATGACGTGCCTCTCGCCAAAAAACCTCATGTTATTGTAGAAAGTTCATAAAGATGTTGGGGAGGCAAAGGGGAGCAGAACAGTACGGAAGGCAGGAGGGGGCAGAGCAGAAGAGCAAGGGGGAAATAGGTGCAAACAGTAGCTGTGGTTGGGCTGGGTAAAGCTATGGCGCCTGGCGTCTCCTCCCACAGTGCTCCCATAGCACCCTAGTACCCCCACAGCTTTTACTTCCAGCGGCTCTGTAGATGTGCTATCCTCAGGCACCATAGGCACACCGTACCGGACGGTTAATGACCCCCAAGGCCAACCTTCTTCTACCTCAGTGGGCCTGCTCCTGCCCCTGCCATGGAGTCCTTGCTCAGACTTTCCCAAAATCACCCCATGGCCCGAAATTGGGATGCCTTGCAGCCGCAATGGCAGCAAGTGGGACTCACCAGGTTAGCTTACAAGCTGCACACTGTTCTAACTGGGCCGCCTCCGCGGGCCACGTGTGACATGCTCTCCACAGCAGCCGACTGTGGCTGCCGCACTCGCTCATAGGTATTTCATGAGACCCCACAGGGGAGCCAGAGTTGGGAGCTCAGCGCAATCAAACTCAACTCAGCTTGGCGTATGACGTCCGATCCGCTGGGACACGTCTGATCCGACATGAGACTGGAGAGTCAACAAGCAGAAAGAGAAGTCTCACAATTTCATCAGTGATGTCTTCACTGATGTCATTTAACATAGGATGTATGACAGGACCCCACAAGCCATTACCAAGCATGGCTTTACAACTTGGTCATTACAACGCCCGCAACACTATTACGCAATTCTTAATCACGCAATTCTTTACCACGTATATGCCTTTATCATGCATGCCTTTACAATGAAATTTGCGTTTTACAAACATATATAATTTTTACAAATATATATATTTGTATATAATACATTCTTATGTATATATTTATATATATATATATATATATATATATATATATATTAATAAATATATATATGTACACACACAAGTGCCAACACCCTCACCACCCAAAAACCCATTACCACTCTAAAGCCTAAAACAACCCTTTCTACTCAAAAACCCATAACCACCCTAAACAAGCATTGGCATAGCCAATAGGTCTCGCCTTTGAGACATATAAGTATTTAGCCATGCAGCACACTCAAGCAGGAACATTATTCACCAGTTACGTGACATTTCTACTGTTGTCTGAAAACACCTGGACACACGAGTGATTCGGCAGCTGGGGGTTTTAAACCCAGTTCTAAATACACAGCGCCATAACCTCCACCCCCAAAGTACTAAAAGAACCTCTGTGACAAAAGCAGTAACTCACTGCTTATCCTTACATGATACGTGTTCTTACAGTAAGATATTAACCCTCTGTGCTAGTGCATGGCAAGTCAAAACTGCCTGCCAGCAGACCCAAACAACTCTGACTTTCTCCCGCAGGAAGATTATAATCACTGTTATGTTTTAAACTTACTTACCAAATCTCAGAGTCACAACTCTGTGCTGCAGCTAGGAAAATAAAGCCTGCTGCCTCGGACTGCCACTGAAGTGTCTGTCCGGGAGTCGCACTGACTCCAGACAGGTGCTGTAGATGTGACTAAAGTGTTTTATGGTAAGAGAAGCTCTTGGAGTGGTGGCTCCGCTGTCTTGAGAGCTGTGCTGTGTGACTCTGCTCACCATGACTGGACACACTTACCACTACCCCACCTCCTACGCAGAACAGGGCAGCAACACGAGCGAGGTCAGGGCAGACACTGTTGTATAAATTACAGCAGCAGTAGTACATGGGGGCTTGGAGTGGCAGGAAAAAAAAAACATCCCGCTGCCACTACCTGTGCTGCCTGAGTGCAGACTGGCATCATGACAGTGGCCGTCTGTCCAGTGTCCATCGGGACTGCCCTGAGTGACGTCAGGCTGGTGTCAGGTGCCGAAGATAAACTAGTGTTCTGCACGGATGTCCATGGCAACCAGGTCGCTGTCAGTGACACTACAAGGGCAGGGCGGCTTGAGTGGAAGTAGCTCATTGTGAGCGGGCCGGTTTTTATCGAGCAGAACCTTTCTAAAAATGTTTGTAAGCAGAAGTTTAAATAAATCGTTCCCACCTTGCCCTGTTTTGAAAACGTATTGATTATACATGCATGTGCATGTTTTGCAGCAGGCACATTAAATCACTGAGGTGTACCACTATGGATAGTCGGCAGAACACTCCTAAAATTTGCTGTCAGCCCCTCTCATTGCAAACGTAATAACCTTTCCCCCTCCCTATCCCACCCTGGCATGTGTGCTGAACAGAGGTGCACGCGGCTCGGCTTTGCGCACACGCCCAAGACCCTTCATTCAAACCATGCCTTTATATGTCGGCGTTCGCAGAGCAGAGTAATGAACTAATCCTTAGGGCAAATATTATATGAATTCTGAACAAATCCTGAAATAAACAATGTAGTACAGAGGACGAGCACACAGCCGATAAGTCCTATGCAATCTCCCTGAATATGAGATGAATGTGGGGTTATCAGCAGCACTTGTACAGACGGCAGATTTAACAAGAAAAAACAAGAGTGAAATAAAGGTACCTGGATTGTTGGTGCTGGATGAGGCATGACAAAGACTCAGTATTCTACACCCCCGCTGTTTGTCAGTGACACCGGCGGGCAGCTATTCTTCCACAAATTAGGCACTGTTCAGATCCAAAAGAAGTGCATCCTGGTAGATCCTCTTGCGTACACTTGACATCTATGTGCCCTGCTCCCTTTGTATTGTCAATTAAAATGTGTTATCATGCGGGTAAATTGGAATTGCAATACATTTGACTTGGGTGAGTCCTAGAGGTGGAACTCTAACTGAAAGAATGACAGCTTTATGAAAAGCGCAAAGAAAAGAAACAAGCATTGGCCGCGCAGCAGTAAAGCCGCGCGGCAGTGAAAGTGGCAACAGGGGGCATGGGCGATTTCTTTTTGGGAGCGTGCGACCATATGGCACCATCATATGGCACCGCGCGCTGCCGAAAGGAAATCGGCAAGATGTGCACGCGTTGCATTGCAAGCAACGCGCACACTTCTTTACTGAAAAAGCTCTGCCGATGGCATTAGGTCTCCTCCTATGCAGCGCATGCACGCTGTGTAGGATGAGACCTAAAAATCCATTACCACGCAAGAACCCGTACCCAACCTATTCCCTAAAAATCCCCATACCCACCCTAAACTCTAAAAATTCCCTTGCCACCCAAAAAAACCTATTCACCCTAAAGCTTAAAAAATGTCCTTGCCACCCAAGACCCATACCCACCCTAAACCCTAAAAAATCCCTTGCCACCCAAAAAACCATACCCACCCTAAACCCTAAAGATTTGCTTGCCACCCAAAAACCCATATTCACCTTAAAATGTCCTTGCCATTCAAAAACCCATTTTTACCTTAAACTCTAAAAATTCCCTTACCACCCAAAGACCCATACCCACCCTGCACCCTAAAAATCCACCTAAAAACCCATATTCACTCTAAAAATTCCTTTGCCACCTAAACACCATATTCACCGTAAACCCTAAAAATTCCCTTACTGCACAAAAACACATCATTTGTCCAACCAACACCCTCCTCTTCTTTCTATATCATTAACACAACACTCCCACTCCACAGCACCGCACTTTTTAACTCTTGCAGCAAACAAGTCTTAGATAAACACTCTTCGATCTACTTCATCCCCTTCTACACACAGCATCATACACTCCACTCACAAACACATCACCACCCCCTTTACCTTACAACTTCCACTCACAAACAATATTATACAAACAAATCCATCTCACAAAACAAATACATCAGTACCTCTTTTCACTACTCCTTAAATACAAAACTTATCACGCACTCCACACGTCAAAATCTCTCAAGCACAACATACAATCATACACCCACCTTTCAATCTACACAAATGAACAAACTGCAATTGCAACCTTTCTCTCTTCCACCACATTGAACACGAATATAGCTCCTTACAACGCATGCGATTTGATCGCATGCCATTACAACGACCGCGTTGAAAGTACTCAATACCATTACATCGCAAGTTATTACAACTACTAACTTATACACCTTCTGCGCTAAACGCATGCAAACAATGTAAGCAACGTGCCATACATCACAACTTTGCTGCTACTCTCCCTCTACTGCACAACAAGGTTACACTACAAAAACAACACAGCACAGCAACTCACTCTCAAACACCGTCTCCACCACCTACGCACACAGACCCATCAAAATGCCTTTTTAGCCTGCCAGGCGAGAACTACACTACAGAACACTACAGAATTGCTATCCTAATACCAGCACTAAAAATACACCTGATACAAACCAACACAATACTGATCACTCTTCTGCAAAACAAAGTCTCACTGTCTCCAAAGCACATTCTCTAAACTGTCTACTAATAAATGCTTGATTGCTCTCTTAACATCAAATCTACGACCTTCTCACTGCCGCAGAACCAGACATACTACTCATAACTGAATCATGGTTGGGAGATGATATGGCTCGAGTCCTGCATGAAGCCAATCCTCTAGGCTATCAAACCATCACCCAACAACGTATAGGAAAAAGGAGGTAGCCTTGCTGTTGTTTTCAGGCAAACATTACATATCACTAAGATTGATGACACCTCCATAAAAAATACTGAGGCTCTTCTCACCAGATGCAATCCTACACTGTCTTCCTCCTGTAACTTCCTGCTCCTTTACAGACCTCCAGCTAGCAAGGCAACATTCCTTGACACACTTCTAGACACAGTTTCAAACCGGATAACAATACACTCTGACCTATGGGTTCTGGGTGACATCAATATTTGGTTTGACAAACCCAATATGGCTCATCCGAAAACCATAATCACTGGCCTAGACGCACTGAACCTGCATCAGATTGTCCACAAACCCACACACATGGCTGGACACATCCTAGATATCATTTTTGCTAATACCCAACTAGTTACCTTTCAAACTATAACTCCAGTCACGTGGTCAGACCACCATTTGTTTGCTTTCCAACATTAAACAACACTAAGTGAGTCACCTAAAACCACCTTATGTGCATCCACCTATCGACCGTGGAACAAACTCAATTTGGAACACTTAGAAACACAACTAACATCCAGTACAGATCTGGGAACAATACATTCTGTTCACAAACTATACAAGTGGCTACAGGAAGCTTTTGATCTCCTCATACCACTCAAAACCACACAATAGAACAAAAGAAAACCAGCACCTTGGAGAAATACTGAGATAAAAGACTTAAAACAACAAAATGGAAAGCTGCATCATGCCTCCCTCAAAACAAATGCCAAACAAGACAAACTTCGCCTACGGTACATTAACAGATTATACAAGTCAGCTATCAAAAAAGCAAATAAAAGGTACAATTCAGACACAATTCTAAATGCTAAATGTGCAAATAAAGAATTCTATAAAATCTCAATGAATTTCATAAACCAAATTGCCTAGAAGGAACTCATCCCATTACTCAAGATTTCACAGACAAACTCGCAAATCATTACACGGAAAAAGCAGACACGTTGGTCTCATACTTCAAACAGAACACCAGTACTAACCGTTTTACAAAACAACAATCCAAGAATACTTTAACTCAGCCTCTCCATTGCTTCCAACGCATTTCACCCAATGAATTTATGGATCTGCTCAGAGCAAGCAGGCCTGCCGGCAGCCCTTCTAACCCATATCCACCGCAAACTTTCAAGACAATTCTTCTAACAAAATCTGCTCCCACCTCAGTAAGAAGAATCATCACTGATTTCTTAACTACTGGAATATTTCCAGAAGAACTCAAAAAGTCATACATACACCCTGTACTGAAGAAAAGAAACTTGGAGCCGCTGAACCCTGACACCTACAGACCCATTACAAATGGACCTTTCCTGGGCAAGTTAATAGACAAAGCAATGTTCGCCCACATGTCACAATTCAATGAAGAGCATGCCATATTTTCAGAGTTCCGAGCAGGTTTCAGTCGGGGAAGACGCACAGAATCTGCCCTCCTTGCCATCTGGGATGATCTGAAAAAAACTGTTGACCGCAACAGGGTTGCTGCGTTACTCCTCTTGGACCACTCGGCTGCCTTTGACATGGTTGGGCGTTACACTCTGATACAAAGACTCTACGAAGCCGGGTTAGAGGGGACTGCCCTAGACTGGATTGCGTCCTACCTTCGGAACAGACCTAATGTCATGGGGAGCGTGGCTAATGAGCCGATGGCAACGGACGCGGGAGCCCGGAGCTCCGCGCCGGCCCAGCTCATTATCCTGTTTTTATCGCTGCTGCCACGGATCCAGGGGCATGCACTTGTCCCCACAAGACCAGGAGAGCCTGGACCTGTTTTTAGACCGGCCTTAGTGCCTGGGGAGCCAAGCTGTCCGTGTGGAACGGGCGTGGAGGTGCCAGCCAGGGATCCTCAAGATGGCGCTGATCACTTCCTCGGAAAGATTGCTGCGATGGCTGCGGCGTGGGCCTGGCTGATCTCAGCGTCTGCTGGCCTGGCCTCGGGAGTGCCGGGAGGAGCTACGCTGATTTACCCTGTCTGCGAGGGATAGCTGTGAGGAGCGCTGCCCGCTGTGATATCTCCCAGCGTGGCGATTCGGGTCCTGCTGCAGGCCGGCTGGTGCCTCCCAGTGTACCTGGAAGCTGAACTGGGCCGGCTGCCTGCACTGGCACCAGAGCCTTGCTGCTTTGCAGGCCAGCCGAGGGGGCCTCGCCTGGGCTTACAGGCCACAATGCAATTGTTGCCTGCTGGACCGGCCTTCATCGAGACTGCTGCCATTTCCTGGCTGTTGTGGCCGGAGGCGATCTGCAGGTGGGACGCTGCTGGAGCCTCTGGCTTCCTCTCTGGGAGTTGCGGAGCGGGCTTACGCTGGAAGGCACAACTGGTGGCGTGATGCGCCTGTGTGCCCTGGTTGAAGTGAGTACTGCTGCGCCTGCTGGGAGTGAAAGGCCTACACCTGGGACGGCTGCCCCCGGGGCCCTGCGCCCTGTCCTGTTCCTGGAGGCCCCACCTGCCGGGATCCCCACACTGCGAACACACGGTCTGAAGTGGGGAGTGACTGGGCTCTATTTTCCACTGTGGAGCCACTGGGCCGTTTGGGGGAGAACTGCGTTGGATGCAGGGACGCCCGGGCCCCAGTCTTCCCGGTGCTGGTTCCTTACAATACTCGTCAAGAGGGAACTGTAGCACGCACCCCCGCAGCGCATTGTAATTCTGCTCTTGGTTTTGTGAGTGGCGGCGAGGCACAGGGTCGGGACCCACATTGCCACATAGACAATAATCAGGGGTGAAGTTTGAGCGTTGTTCTCATCCTGGTGTGGAATGCCACCACTCCCATTTGTTTCAAAGACTACGTTGTTGGATGTTGATGTCCCTCATTGTCTTCCTAGTGATGCTGCACTCCTGGGAACAATGGGAAGCCGAGGGGCAAGCAGACGGGGGTTCCCCAGGACCCTGACTACTCTGCATCGGACCTGAGCCCCTGAGCCTCTTGCGCGGTGGGGCTGGGGCTCCTCCAGGCAGAACATACTAGGCTGGCTGACCGGGTGAAGCCAACAGAGGCCTCCCTGGAAGATATGGCACCAGTGCAGCAGTCCCGCGCTGCTCAGATGAGGGATATGACCCACAGGGTTCAGACGCTGGAGAAGACAGCTGAGGTTGCTGAAGGGCGCAGTCGTAGAAATAACATACAGGTGCTGGGTCTGCCTGAGGGAGTGGAAGGTACTAGCATGATCGACTACCTGGAAGGCTGGCTTCGCGACGTAGTGGCACCTGCTGGATTGATCCAGTTCTATGTTCTAGAGAGGACCCACAGGCTCCATGCCTGTCCTCCGGTACCGGGGAAGCCTCCTCGGCCGATGGTCGCCCGACTGGTTCACTATAAGGACAGGAATGTTTTCCTGGAGAAAACATGCTCCTCAGGGCCCTATACAGTAGACAATTGCAAAGTGTCAATCTTCTCTCACTATACGCTGGAAGTTCAACGCCGCCGTACGTCTTTCTTGGCGGTCAAGAGGGCTTTGTGCGACGAAGGGCTGCAGTTCTCCTTGATGTTTCCGGAACGATTGAGGATAGCTTTAGATGGCAAGACTCACTTTTGTGATGATCTCAAGGAGGCGCGGGACTGGATTGAATCCTACAAAACTGGCCGCGGACCGGCGGAGCGACGTAACAATCCTACCATGGGGGACCAGCGCCTGCGAAGATAGCGACGCACAAGGCGTCGCAGCACTGTCCTGCAGGCGCCTCGTGCTTTCCAGACAGAGAAAGAGAGATTGTCTGCACTGCGGGTGGTGTCTGAGCTCTTACAGGATCGTCAACTGTCATCTGGGGCGGACACTGGGTCAGAGAAGGTGTTGGATGGCTCTGCATCTGATGAGTCCAATGCTGACAGTGTTAAATTGCTGCATGTTACTCCGGGAATAGCTGATGAAATTATTTGACTGCTCTATTGCCTTGTTCTAATTCTGCTTCACTCTTGCAATTCCTCTATTCCGTTGCTTATCCACTTCTTTGACCTGCCGATGTTGCATTGACATTTCTTGCACTGATGGGCTGTTGGATGGGTGGGGGGGGCCTGTGTCAGTTGTGGTTTGCCCTCGGATGCGGGGCAGTGTGTACTGTTTGGGGCATGGCGCTGCTCTGTTAGTGGTACCATAACGAGGTAATGCCAGTTCACAGCCACCTCCCCCCTTAATCCTCTGTAGTAACTAGAGGGTACTGTGTGTTTAGCTAGTTTGGATGGGGACTAGTGCTTTAGTCCCTGTTCTGGGGCGGGGGAGTTGGGGGTTTTCTTTTTCTTTGTATTGGGAAGTTCAGAGGCCTTGGCAATTCCTCTTATTCCGTTGCTTATCCACTTCATTGACCTGCCGATGTTGCATTGACCTTTATTGCACTGATGGGCTGCTGGAGGAGTGGGCGGTGGGGGGGCCTGTGTCAGTTGTGGTTTGCCCTCGGATGCGGGGCAGTGTGCACTGTTTGGGGCATGGCGCTGCTCTGTTAGTGGTATCATAAAGAGGTAATGCTGGTTCAAAGCAGCCTCCCCCGTTAATCCTCTGTAGTTACTAGAGGGTACTGTGTGTTTAGCTAGTTTGGATGGGGACTAGTGCTTTAGTCCCTGTTCTGTGGCGGGGGAGTTGGGGGTTTTCTTTTTCTTTGTATTGGGAAGTTCAGGGGCCTCGGCGCGTCACTTTTGGGAGCCCACTTGGGTGCTGTATAATGTTGTATCTTGGGGTCACTGCTTGAATTAAAATGTTTATCATGGAATGTCAGGGGGCATGCATACAATGGTGCGGCAACACAAGGCGCATGCATACTTAGTGCGCAGAGGGGTTCAAATCACTTTTCTCCAGGAGACGCACATCACACGCCATGACGGTCTCGCCCTGCAGCGTAGATGGAGGGGGTCAGATCTCCTACACAACGTACTCCTCTTTTGCGCAAGAGTATTGATCTGGGTTAGGGCGGGGTGCCTTTCCAACCGGTGCAACAGCTAGCATACCCGGAGGGGAGGTATGTAGTGGTTGAGCGTCGCCTCAATGGCAGGGATATTGTGCTGTGTAGTATTTATGCCCCCAACACGGAACAGCTGGCCTTTTTTACTGAACTGTCTGGGAAGCTGATGTCCTATCTGACTGAGTCAGTGATTATGGGCGGGGATTTTACCCCTATCCCTGATATTTCCTTGGATAGATAGCATCCATCTCTTTCCGATGCACCTATCCATAAGGTCTTTAGGCCAGAAGAGATTGGCAACTTCGGTGGAGATGGGTCGACACCTGGCGGGCCTCCACCCGGGGGAACACGATTATGCTTTCTTCTCAGTGCTACACAAGCTATATGTTAGGCTAGATGCCATACTGTGTTCCCCAGACATACATGCGGTAATTAAGCATAGTGAATTCCTCACTAGAACATTGTCAGATCATAATTTATTACTACTAAGGTTTCATTGGTCCCAGGCGCGACCCCAATCCCAACGTGGTGCCTAAACCTAGAGCTCCTAGAAGATCAGGTCTTTTGGGAGGTGGTGGTGGCTGATATTACCTAATATTTCCTCAAGAACGAGGGCACAGCGTCCGCGATTGCTGTGGAGTGGGATGCCTTTAACGTCGTGCTAAGGGATCACTGTATTGCTACTGTAAGATGTAGAGACTGCGGATCAACGCTTGCGCATAGCACAATGGCCCAGCTTGAGCAACCTAGCGGGCAGCAGGATTTGTTGGTGGTGAGGGAGGCGGTCGCCATGCAGGTTGAAAGGCTGCGCTGATTTGAATATAAAAGATATATAGCGCGCGCACGCGCAGAACGTGATAAATCCGGTGCATTGTTGGCTTGGTTAGCAACCCCGCCTGATGGGGGACGGTCATTTTGGAACTGTGTAGCCAGATGCAGGAACTTTATTATACCCATAAAGGGATAAATGATCAGTTTCCTGCCTACTTTACGGATCTTTATCAGAGTAAGGTGACACTGAATGATGACGTCCTCAGGGAGTTTTTAGCTATGGCTGACCTCCCGCACCTTGATAGGACTCAGGCCAAACTCCTAGGTCAGGATATAACAATGGAAGAAGTTAGGGTTGCGATAAAGCACATGGCGCAGAAAAAGACCACTGGGGTCGATGGACTACCGATCGAGTTTTATCTGACCTATATCGATCTCTTAGCTCCTAAGCTAGTGTCTCAGTGTCTCTTTACAATGAGGCGAAGTGTGCGGGTGAACTACCTGTCACTACCCGTGAGGCCATTATTGTCCCATTGCTGAAGCCAGGGAAGTCGCCTACTGATAGAACTGCTTACCACCCGCTATCCATGCTCACCACTGATTATAAGATTCTGAGTCGGATCCTAGAGACTCGATTGCTCCCGCACATGGTCCACTTAGTGCACAGGGATCATGCAGGATTCATCCAGACACGGAACACAGTCATTAATGTGAGTCTCCTACTTCACATTTTGGAAGCTGATTCCTACCCTATGGCATCCACTGCCATTTTATCCGTTTACATAGAAAAAGCATTTGTTAGTCTAGAATGGCCCTACTTATTGCAGGTCATGCATAGTTTTGGCTTGGGCGATACTTTTGTGACTTGGACAGCATTGTTGTACAAATATTCCACTGCTCGGGTTAAGACAAGGTGGCCTGATCTCAGATGCTTGTGCTGTGAGCCACGGAATGCGACAGGTATGTCCGCTCTCCCCTCTGCTGTTTGCCCTGGCCATGGAGCCTCTAGTGGCCCAGGCCCTGACTGGGCAGCGCTACCGAAGGCTCAATGTGTGTGGATGTATCCAATACATAGCGCTTTATGCCGATGATCTGCTCATGTTTCTAGCAAATACAACTGACGCCCTCGGCTGAGCGAAGCGTTTACTCCAGGAGCTTGAGGCTGTTGCGGGACTCAAGGTGAATTGGGCGAAGTCTTGCCTGTTCCCCACTGCCCCATCGGATGGGGGTCCTTTATTTGCTGACAGCGTGCAGTAGCAGTATAGTTGCTTGACGTACCTTAGCACCCGCATTTATCATACGCCGGCTGGCCTACTGGAATGCAATGTGGGTAGAGCCATCTGGAGCCTTAAAGGTAACCTGGAATTTTGGGGGACCCTTCCACTCTCGGTAGAAGGCCGAGTGACCCTTCTTAAAATGGTGGCTCTCCCCAGGTTACTGTATTATTTTTGAACCCTACCAGTCTGGATACACGCGTCAATAATTAAACAACTTCAATCATTGATAACAGGTTTTTTCTGGGCGGTTGGCAGGCGACGGGTGGTGCTGAAAACTCTAATGAGGCTGAAGGCTGATAGTGGTCTGGCGGTGCCTGACTTTGAGACGTATTGTGCAGGAGCCCAATTATAGTGTCTTACTCAAGCAGTGGCACTGGAATTTAGGGATCCAGCTGAGCGGGATCGAGGGAGGGTCTCAGGACAAGTGCCGTCTTGTAGTATTTTACATTTGCCATTACGGCTTCAAACGCTTACTGATGAGGTACGGACGATTCGGCTTTGTTGGAACAGGAGTCAGCAAAGGGCGCAGATTGTGCATCCCTTTGTCCTGGAAATTCCTTTAGCCATGTGTACTGCCCTCCCACATGGGGGAACTCGACTGTGCTGACTGACTGGGGGAGAAGGGTCTGTATATGTTAGGGGATTTATATGAGGACTGTACACTCCTCCCCTTTGATGCATTTCAGGCTAGGTATGACCTCCCCGTGGGGACTTTCTGCTTCCCTCTGGCCTCGGCCATCCAAAGGCCATTCAAAGGCACTGGTGGGAGGGGCTGCCTGAACCATTGACCTCCATGTCTTGTCAGTACGTTGTAATTGCGGCAGGGAACTTTAAAGCAGTTACTTGACTATATAGGCGAATGACGTGTGAGGCGCTGACTCCATTGCTGGCACTCCAGCAGAAATTGGAGGAGACTCAGGCAAAGAGATCCCAGAGAAGCTGTGGGCGGAATTGGTCGAAAGGGCGTGCAAAAGTATCAGAAATACCCATTTCCAGTTAGTGCACTTTTTCATACTGCATAGGGCGTACCTCACCCCGGCTAAAATTAGCACACACTTCGATACAGACACAGTGCTGTGCCCTCGATGCAACATGGAGAGTGCAGATTTCTGCCATATGATGTGCGACCGTCCCCAACCTGGGATGTATTGGGAGGAGGTTGTTTCGCTATTGTGTGACATTATTTAGAGGGAGTTAGAACCCGCTATAGGCCCTTGCTTGCTGCACTGGTTTCCCCAAACATCTAAGGCCAAGATCACAAGCACATTTTTGGATTTGGGTCTTCTAGCCAAAAGAGACATTACAGCACATTGGAAGTCTAGGCGGGCACAAGTGTTCAGAGGTGGAGAGCTGATCACCTTAAATGGGCAGAATGCGAGGGCACAGTTTGATTGCTGCTAGCTAATCGAGCGAATGGCAACAAAGCTTTGGAGGCCGCGAGGGCCTGGGAAGTGTTGGTGATCTTACTGAAAGCCCCAGACACTGATTTAGATGTGGACTGTACGGCTGGGGACCCGGCTATCTCACCCTGACCAATGTATGTTCCATACCTGGCTGTCTGTACCTACCATGTCCCTAACTGTACCCATTGCTGTTGTTGTAGTGTTCTTTGGTATACATCCCATGTTACCTGTTTTGCAAATTCCTGTGCCCTATCCTGAGGCTCACCGATTGCTCTGTGTGACACACCATGGAGGGGGGAGAGATAAGAGGGTGGGTGTTTTTGTTTTCTTTTGTCCTGTGGTTACGGTATTGCTGTTATGTCTCTCATTGGTTGCTGCTGCTATGATTTTTCCTCATTTATCTGGTGGGCACCTGGTGTTTTTATCCTGGGGATTGACGTGCAAACCTGTTACCTGTGACTATGTAACTTGCATTTGGTTGCGATCAGAGACTGTAATTGACTAATGAGCTCCTGTTAGCCTTTTTATCCTGCTTATGTCTGAATGCGTTGTTTGGAATTAATAAAAAACCCCACCTTTCTTGTCCAAACCATACTCCACTAAAGCAGGGGTCCCTCAAGGCTCTATCATCTCGCCCATGCCTTTCAACATCTGCATGAAGTCATTACCGGTACCAATCAATCAATTTCTCCTCTTGTGCTATAACTATGCAGATGACACACAAATACTCCTTCAACTGAAATGCCCCTAAGACATTGGAAACTCGCCAATTTTAAGTTGTCTCAGAGCCATGGATCAATGGATGACTTCTAAAATGAAAATACTCACGTGTGGTGATTGGCACATTATGCCCCCCTTGCCACCTGATGAACTGGGATCACTGCCTAAAGTATCAAAGGAAGTAAGAAACCTCAAAATGACAATGGACTCCAGCTATTGATGAATGCCCAAGTGGACAAACTTTCAAGATCAATCTTTGTTACTATAAAAACTGTGCAACAAATCTTCCCCCATTTGGGATTTCCACACTAGGTCCAAGCTACCATCTCCCTTGTTCTGTCCAAACTTGATCACGCCATTAGCCTCTACAACGGATCAGCTTTAACAACTATGAAAAGACTACAACGGATTCAGAACTCAGCTGCCAGACTACTCTTGCATATTAAACAGCAAGATCCCATCTCCCCTGCGTTGAAAGCCCTGCATTAGTTACTGGTTGCCAGAAGATCCACGTTCAAGCTCCTTTGTATCACTCACATAGCGATACATGGAATGGGGCCACTCTTCATCAGGAATAAAATCACCAAACACATTCAACAAAGGAACCTCCTCTCTAGAGTGGCACCTCGCCTCAAAATCCCAAGATACAAGAACAAAAACATGGGTGGCACATCCTTCTATGTTCAAGCAGCCAAACTATGGAACTTTTTACCGACCAATATAAGCTCCACGGACAACCACCTTATCTTCAGAAACCTACTCAAGAATTGGCTCTTCCCCACATAAACACCATACACAAACAGAAATATACAGCAAATCCCTCTGTATATAAGAATTTATTTCTACTATAGATATGTAGCTATATATGTGTATTGCTTTGTATAAACATGTAGAATAATTATGTTTAAAAAAAAAATGTTTAAGTACAACACTTGAAAACCAGAGTTCATCTAGTGCATCTTTAATCTACATATACTTACTTTCTTTATGCATCTATATACCTTCCATGTGCTTGGATCTATACACTTATTACTTTTCTCCTAGAAAAGCATATTCAATGCACTACCCAATTTCTCAACCTATACCTCTATCAATGTCTTTATTCTACATATACTTACTTCCTTTCTGCGTGTATATACTTTCCATGTACTTACGGATCTATATATTTATTACTTTCTTCTAATTCAGCCTATCCAATGCATTACCCTATTTCTCACCCATGCCTCTCTCAAAATATATTCTACCTCAACTCTGACTCATCTCAATCCTCTTTCTACTACTTGTTCCAATGCACTACCCTATTTCTCACCCTATACCTCTGTCAATATATCCTCTGCATCCACTCTCTCATTCATCCCAGCCCCCTACCACTAGTATGATCCTTTTCTATACTCTCCTCTACTCTACCCCTCCTTGCATCATCTGACACCTCTTTTACTATACTGATCCCCCAAAACGAGCCTTTCTAAACTCTTCCCTCTGATTCTTCCACCCCACATCCCTTTTTACTCATCCCAAGCCTCCTATGACCTCCTAAATAAAGTCTATATTCTTCCCTCTTCTATCCCTCCACTATCCTTTCCAATCAAAATAACACACTAACCTGTCCACTTCTCAAATTTCATATTTCACTAAACTAATTCATTAATAATCCTTTATGGGTTCCAGACTAGTGTGCTACTCGCCGAAAAAGTGCTTCAACACCTCATCAGGGGTAGCAAGCAATGTATAAATGTAAACCTTTTTCCCGTTTCTATCCCTCCGCTACTCTTCTCTATCCAAAAAACTGAATAACATATCCACCAAACAAATTACTTTCATATTTGACTATACTAATTCAACACTAATCCTTTCTGGGTTCCGGAGAAGTGTGCCACTCGCCAAAAAAGTACTTCAACATCCCATCAGGGGTAACAAGCGCTTTATAAATGCAAACCGTTTTCCCTCTTCTATCCCTCCGCTATCCTTCTCAATCCAAATAACTGGCTAATTTCCACCACTCAAATTACTTTCATATTTCACTATACTAATTCACCACTAATCCTTTTTGGGTTCCGTAGTAGCGTGCTGCGTCTGCGCCTGTCCGCGCCAAGACCGCGCCCGGCGCAGGGAATGCTGCCCTTTCTCCCCCTTCCATCAGGTATGACTTTGATGAGCTGCGTGCACTGCAAGGTGCTTCGGGAGTTCACCTATGTAAGGGTTGTGCCCCTACTGACCTCTTGTGGGGCCCATTCTCATGCCGGCATTGTAAGTGGACGTCCTTCGACACCACCCCTGGAATACCCAAATTACCGCTCACACCTAAGAATAAGCCCAAAACCTTCAAGGGAGGACTTATTAACGCCAGGTCCCTAGCGTGCCACGGTCAAGACATTCATGACCTAATTTTACACCATGGCTTGGATGCTCTTTTTATAACAGAAACCTGGCTCAATGATTCATCTAACCCAGATCTAGCAACCGCCCTCCCCCCAGACTTTACCATTTTCAGGCGGGATAGATCCACCGGGAGAGGAGGGGGGGTTGCTTTTGCTATTAAAAAATCTTTTACCTGCCATACTTTTGATCTGTGTCATCTTAAGGACAGTGAGGGCTTGGGTTTTTCGATCAAAATCAATGCCTCCACCTCCTTTTCAGGGGGACTTATCTATCGCCCTCCGGGTAACGCCACCCCCTTCCTGGACTCCCTTGACGAGGCTCTTGGGTCAGTTATTTTTTTTTTTTTTTTTTTTTTTTTTTTTTTTTTTTTTTACATTTGTATGGCGCACAGCTACCCAAGAAGGGTTTCCCGGCGCCTTTGGCATATGGATGGACACAGGTATATGATATGAATGTTTGTGGCTCGAGAATAAGAGTTTTGCACAACGCAATCCTCGTTGACCGCCGAAGACAGTAGATTGTACATCGTTTTGTCCAACAACATGGCACACAATGATGACGCATTCACTTAACGAGTTAGTACTCCAGCTCTTCTTGAACTTCTGCGACATGTGTTAGTCCTTTTGCTATGACAATGGTAGCTTGGAAAGGGGGGGGTGAAAGCTCTTGGCACGTCTTCCGCTTTCATGGCCACAGAGGGTCACCCGGCTGTCTGACGCACCACGTTTCCTCTTGTGCTAGACTCCAGCCTGTACGCGCGCAACCCCGAGTCTGCAGTCAGCGGCCATCTTTGCTGGAGCCGGTCGGTAGTTATGACTCATTATCCCACTTTTACTCTTTTAGGCGACTTTTACTCTTTTAGGCGACTTGAATCTTTATTTGGAATCCTGTACGGACCCTCACAACATTAGCTTTCAACAGTCGCTAAGTATCTTTGGTCTCTCCCAGCTCATTACTACCTCGACACACCAGGCTGGCCACACGTTAGACGGTATCTGCTCTAACCTGACAACCTTAATTAAGTCCCCCCCGATCCCTCAAATTTGGACCGACCACTGTTTTATCCCTTTCGCTATAAAGGAAAAACCCTCTATGTCTTCTAGCGCCAAACATTCCCCCCCTTCTTTCTCCACCAATTGGAAGAAAGTGGCTGAACGTATCAAGACAGAGCCCCAGCCCCTGGCCCCGGCCCCCATACTAGTCGGAGATGTAACGTCAGACTCCCGAAATTTCCACATCTGGATTGACCAAATTGTCTCCGACAATTCTGGTCCAAACGCCCATCATCCAGACCGCCGTCAAAGAAAGCCTAATGCTCCCTGGTACACCCAGTCCCTCACTGAAATCCACCTCCTTTGTAGAATCCAAGAAAGGAAATGGAGAAAAACCTATGATGAAGCCTCAAGACTACTTTACATACAGCAGAGGAAATTATACCTCTCTAGCATCAAGGCCGCCAAAAAGGAATACTTCATCAAAGCCATAGATGATGCCCAACAAAAACAGCAAACTGTCTTTTCCATAGTCAAGTCCTTTACCCATCCTAAAGCCCTCGTACCCGAAATTCCCCCATCCCAGATCTTATGCAATCAAATTGCTGCCTATTTCATAGATAAAATTGCTAACATTCAGAAGGATTTCCCCCAGCCCATAATCACTACCCATGAAGCTGTTACTAATTCATTCACCTTGGGCAGTTTTCCACAAATCTCCCTTCAACAAACTCAGAAGGCAATCCTTGCCTGTAAATCGGGAGCTCCTACGGACTCATGCCCCCCTAGCATTCTTCACCAGCTCATCGAAGCTGTTAACCCCACAATTAATGCCATCATTAACGAATCCCTTGGCTCAGGTATTGTACCCGATGATTGGAAAAAGGCCATTGTAAAGCCCCTAATGAAGAAGCAGAACAAATCCCCCACTGATCTCACTAATATGCGCCCGATCTCGTTATTACCCGCCTTAGGTAAAATCACCGAGCAATTAGTGTATGGGGAGTTAAAAACCTTTGTAGAGAACAACCATATTCTGCACCCACAACAATCAGGTTTCCGCCTCGGCCACTCCACCGAGACTGCCCTGATAGAATTATCGGACTCCATTAAGTTCTTGCAGGATGAGGGGAGACAGGTTGTACTCATCCTGCTTGACCTAACAGCTGCATTCGACACCATCTCGCACGCCATTCTTTTTAACAGAATGCGCGAGATTGGTGTGGCAGACACTGTGTTGGCATGGATAGTTTCGTTCTTATCCAACAGATCTCAAACGATATCTTTAGGCCCTTACCTATCCAGCGAAAGATCTATCACATCAGTAGTCCCCCAGGGGTCCGTGCTCAGTCCCCTCTTTTTTAACATTTATATGGCCCCCCTTCTTGCAGTGATTGAATCCCACGGAATCCTCGTTACATCGTACGCTGACGACACTCAGCTGGTCGTCACTATCGATAAAAAATGTATTGATGCAGAACTTAGATTCCAGAATTGTCTCTCTGAGGTCTTTCTATGGCTGAACAAAAATCATCTTAGATGCAACAGTGCTAAGACTGAAATAATACCTCTAGGCAAAGACTTATCCTTCTGCCCAAAAGATTGGCGGCCTAAAAATTCAGAAGCCCCCCCGAGCGCTGTTTCCTCGGCACGTAACCTTGGCATTCAATTTGACACATCCCTATCCTTCGATGATCATGTCCGTATCACTGCCGGGTGTTGTTTTATCCTCATCAGATCACTGAAGAAATTCTTTGACTTCCTCCCCATTGCAGCCAGAAAATCAGTTGCGGTCGCTTTAATTCTTTCCCGACTTGATTATTGCAATGGACTAATGGCAGGAGTGAAGAAGTCTACCCTCAGGAAACTCCAAAGCGTTCAACACGCCGCGGCCAGACTTGTGCTCAAACTCCCCAGAAGGTCCTCTGCCTCAGCAGCCCTCAACGCCCTTCATTGGCTACCACTCCACAAAAGAATTTTGTTTAAACTTCTGCCTACTGTATTCAAAGCCACTAGGAAATCAGGCCCCCTCTACCTTTCCAAGCGTTTCATTTACTACACCCCTACACGCTGTCTAAGATCCTCAGGAACCAATCTTGTCATGATTCCAAGGTTCAAGCTAAAAACTAAGGGGGGAAAAACCTTTTCCTTCCTAGCGACCAAAGCCTGGAACAGCCTTCCTGTTAATCTCAGGCTAGTTGAAACCGAGTTCCATTTCAGAAAACTTCTGAAAACCTGGGTGTTCCAACAGTCTGACACCTCGGTCCTAGCAGCTATATGATCCATCTTATCACCACGTTTCTATCTTCGGTACGCTCAGCGCCAAGATGCTCCTTCCGGAGCGATAGTCGCGCTCTATAAATTTCCATAAATATCAAATATCAAATATCCACCAAAAAAAGCTTCAATACCCCATCAGGGGTAACAAGCACTATATAAATGAAAACTTTTTTCCCTCTTCTATCTCTCCGCTATCCTTCGGAATCCAAATAACTGACTAACCTATCCACCACTCAAATTACTTTCATATTTCACTAGTCTAATTCAACACTAATCCTTTATGGGTTCAAGAGTAGCATGCTACTCACCGAAAAAGTGCTTCAACGCCTTGTCAGGGGTAGTAAGCGCTATATAAATGCAATGCAATACATACGCACCCTAAAAGTGCTCTTGCCATCCAAAAACCCATAACCACCCTAAACTCTAAAACATTTCATATATATATATATATATATATATTTATGCAACAATGGAGATGAAATAACAGAGGAGGAGGTGACAACGCCTTTACAAGACAGACTTGCCAGTATTATACCTATACAACCTAGTGCTGGCAAGAGTCCTTTCAAGGGGAAATCAACATTTGTACCGATGATGCCGAAGGATGCAGTCAATATATTCCACGAAAGGGTAACAGAGGACCTGAAGTATCTATACCGTAAGGTATGTGGCGCAAAAAAGAGTTTGAAAAATCATGACACTATGTACAAGAAACTTATGTTAAAACTCAAAGCCAATCATGAAATTATTATCAGTCAATCAGATAAGGGGGGGAACATTGTTATTTGGCCGCGAAAAGAATATGTGAAAGAAGCCAAGAGACAACTTGATGATCCTTTATGTTATCAGGTGGCAACGATGTCGGATTTCAAGAAAGCGAGGGAGTCCCTAAAGAAATCTTTGCTGGATTATAAAAGGCAAGGGTTAATTTCGAATCAGGAGTATTTGTTTTTACACAATGAGTTTCCAATTACCCTATATCTATACCTCATTCCAAAATACATAAACAGGTCAATCCCACTCCGGGGGTGACCCATAATCTCAGCTATAGGTGGGTCAGCGAAAACATCAGCAAATACGTGGATTTCTATCTCCAGGCGTTAGTACAAGGCATTCCATCATATTTGAAAGATACTGGTGACTTTCTCAACAAATTGAAAGTCATAGGATGGAAACAAGGGCCATTAGTAATTACGCTTGACATTGAAGTATTTTACCCCAGCATAGATCACCAGACTGGTATAGCAGCTGTAAAGCATTTTTTGGACACAAGACCACTGAACTTTTACCCCCACAATCTGATGCTTTTAGAACCTATCAAATGGTGTCTGTTTAATAACTTTTTAATCTTTGGCAAAGAGTTGTTTTTACAAAAACGAGGAGTGGCCATGGGTTCCTGCTTCTCCCCAAGCTACAAATGTTTACATATGGGCTTGTGGGAGGAGCAGGTCCTGAGGGGGACTCATGGTGCAATTTTGTAACACTAAAGTGATTCGTTGGTATAGGTATATCGAAGACGTGTTTTTAATTTGGGATGGCAATGTTACAAGTGCACAAGAATTCCTCTCACTATTAAATAACAATGCCCTCAACTTGAGATTTACGTCTAATATCAGTGATTCTAGTGTAGAATTCTTGGATACTACAATATATATTGAGGGCGGTGGTATTCAAACTACATTGCACAGAAAAATAACAGCAGGCAACACAACACTCAATGCCACTAGCAGCCACCCCCAACACGTTATAAACAATATCCCTTATGGTGAACTCCTTAGGGTAAAAAGGATTTGTAGCACAACAGACGAATGTGATAAATGGTTGGCTGACCTATTGAACAGATTTACAAAGAGGGAATATAGTGACAGAATACTTGAAGAGGCAGGAAGGAAGGCTAAAATCAGGTCTCGAGAGTCCCTTTTGAAGGGGAAAGCTATCTCCGATGGGGTGGTTGCAGCATTACCTAGCAGCACATCCATGGCGCAAACGGCCCCCAGACTGATCACGACTTTCAGTAAACTTCACAAACAAGTGAGGGGGATCATGAATAAAAATTGGCCATTTCTACAAACAGATAGGGTTCTAGCACCTATTTTAGGGAGCAGGCCTACATTACATTTAGAAAGGCCAAATGAATGAAAATGGACCTGAGAAGTGATAGCACTTTTGAGACAAGCAAAAGTACCTGGCTCAAACCCAAGAATGAATTTTTTAAATGCTCTACTTGCAGGGCTTGCAAGTTTGGAATCAATAAAAACAAATACAAAGTTCCTTTCAGCCCCAATGAAAGACCCATCATAGGACACTTTACGTGTCGTACAGACTTTGCAGTATATGTTTTATCATGTACGTGTGGTCTCTCATACATTGGGAGTACCAAGCTACAAGCTTACGCACGCATTCTTCAACATCTTCGGGCTATTGTCAACAGTGATTCCAGCTATCCAGTAGCTCGGCATTTAAAAAAAGTACATGCCAACAAACTTGACTGTCTCAAATATTTTGTAATAGATGCGGTTCCCACTCAGCATAGAGGAGGGAACAGAGAAAAACTGTTGAGACAACTGGAATCACAATACATCCTGGAATTTGACAGTAAGGCCCGAATGGTCTCAATAACACGGAAGACCTACATAATTTCCTGTAAGATGCATTCAGTTACACAGATTCCATATCTGTAGGGTCTTAGATGAGACAGGAGATAGCTTGGTACGAGAATGTTTTCCAACTTATAGCCGTAGTTTATTAGACTTGGGTGACACTTTTAAGATTTAAGATTTACATCTCTTACTATGTACTCTGGAGTTTGAAAGTATTTCAAATATTTAACTATTCCTTGTATGTATGTATATATATATATATATATATATATATATATATATATATATATATATATATATATACACACACATATATACACATACATTTTACACCCCATGTGATATAAAAAACTTTTATCCTTTTTAGATGAGATGTCCACTCCTGGGATACGTTTTCTCTGAAGTTCATCGACTGAAACCTTTGAACAGGACGTTGCATTGTAGTTATGTCTTTTTTCTAACAGCCTACCAATACCTCCTATTTTATATATTATAATCTTTTGCACATATTAATTTCTTGCACTTTATATTACGTTTTTAAACATGGTTGTATGGGATTGTTTAGTATATTTGGACTGCATATCTACTTAGGATCATGAATATGGATTGTTTGATAGCTCCTAGTCGGAAATCTAAAATGGAAGACTGCGTATTTTACACATTTGTAAAGAGCTTTGCACTAAACGTAACTGGCATTAAGGGATAACATGTATTTTGTACTGTAAGCCAGCATACATTTAGAACAACAATGTTATGCTTATTACGTTGTGCACTTTATCTGTGTATTTTTGCACATTTGTCATTTTTTGCACTATCTGCAATTTGCACAAATCATATTGTACTGTATGCAGGACTCTAGCAATTAGCTTTAAACAACAATGCTAGGTATATAAGGTTATGCACTTTATTTTCATTTTTTGCACAAATTTGCTAAGATTTGCACACTGACAAGGAGCCTCCAATATGTAAAATCAAACTAAATCAGATTGGCATTGATTCTGGCAACAATTTAGTATTTTGCACTAGTTATATATTGGAAATATATATACTTATTTGCCTGTTGCATTTTTATAAAAATTTTGAAAACATGCCAAATATGTAAAAGAATGCCTAAAGTATAAGGCATTTTTTTGTAAATAGTGGTATATGCAGACTCAGTATTTTTTCTATGTCTATGCATTTTAGAACCATGTGACACTTAATGGGTGTGTATCTTAAGTCAGATATCACGTCTATGGCTTTACATGTGATCAAGGCCAGCTTGGCTGGCCGAAACGCGTAATGACAGGTTGTGGGACCACAACAAGCAGTTGAGAATAAAAAACAACTAAAATCGCTGCAATTGGAGTTCGTGTATTTCTCCATCGCCGGCCGGAGGTTGGGGAAACTTTGGACTTTGTAATATATATATATATATATATATATATATTTGTTTGAAAGGGCTGCCAGCAAGCATCCACGCCGCAACCACACAAAGAGACTCGCACTCCAGGGTCTGTGTTTCAAGAAGTTTAATGGCGACGCGTTTCGACCAAACGGTCTTCTTCCAAAGCCAACCAAGAATAAGCAAAATCACCATTTTATGCAGAAAGTGTTTCCAAACTATTTACAAGAAATAAAGGTAGGACTGCTCTTTTATCAAGAACTACATTTTGAGTGGACTACCAAAGAGGTAGAAGATAGACTCTGCCACAAACAGTTTCAAATCACGATCTAAATTGCATAATGACATTTTGTTGAATATATACAAAAACAATTCAAATAATATAAATTAAATTGAATTAAACCACTATATTGTAAATAGCAATTATGCATAATACAGTGTGTAGCACAATTTGGCCATTTGTATGTTTAGCAAACATAGTTCAATTCTTAATGCACAAAACAAACATGTCAATCAAATTGCTTGCAAATCTGTATGTGGACCGTTTGTAGCTGATATGGTAATATATCGTTTACTTGGCACTGTCAGTCATATCCTCACGGCCAAGTGGCATAATTCCAACAACATAAAGGTTCAACGGTCACGGCCAAGTGGCCAAATCATAATGTCATGAGTACTCCACATTGATAGTCTAGGTTGTTCATAACAGATCAGGCAGCCGGACCTACTCTCTATCTAAGGTAAGAACAGGAAATGTCATATTATATATAACGGGAGTTCCCAGCGTTATATAGAAAACATTTCAGCTCAATTCAAAATTAATAAACATAAATAAAGGGTGAGGAACTGAAATACTTCTTTCAGCCCTGTGAATTAGTGAAAGTGAACCCTGTGTTACCTAAAACTTACCTAGCCAGGTATGACAAGAACAAGCACAATGGTGTGAGTGTGAAATTTATCTAAAAATCAATGGTATTCGCACCAGTACCCTCATTCGGACAGGGGACAAATTAATGTACATGATAGGTTTGTAACATAATACAAAACCAGGCATTCCAGACAGATTGGGCCTGATAAAGTGAATCAGAGCCCATTTGATATAAAGGTACAGATGTTGTTTACCCACCTGTGTCAGAGAGAGCCCTCTCTGAGCAGGTTAGTGAGGGAAAGGGGGGGGGGGAAACAAACACAGACACCAACAAAGGGAGATCTGGGTAGCAGAGGGGGTAAGACACAGTTAGAACGAGTGCAAAGTAAGGGCAGATCTTCTGGCTCAACATATGGTCTTAGCCAATATGCACATACAGTTCTTCATCTTCGTTCAGACCAAAGGGGTTCATAGAATCCAGGTGAATGATTTAGAGGGATTCCAGGACACGTAGTTGTTTGAGGCGGTTTCCCCCTCTGGGGTTAGCTGGGATCCTGTCAATGCCAAAAAAGGAAAACTGGTTAACATCACTGTTATGAACACGAAGCCAATGTCTAGCAGTTGCATAGGACAAATCAACATTTCTGATAGCACGCATGTGCTCAAGGATCCTCTTCTTTATAGGGAAGATGGTACTGCCTACATAAAGCTTGGAACATGGACACACAATTACATACACACAGTGATCGGTGTTACAGTTCATGAATTTACTTATACTCTCAGTTCTTCCCGTAGGTAATGAATAGGATTTGACATTTCGACTGGTTGCACAGGCTTTGCATTTTCCACATTTGTAAAAACCTTTTTGCTCTTTAAGCCAGTGTTTACTTTTTACCGGGCTCTCAAAGTTACTCCTGACTAGCATGTTTTGCAGAGAACGTGCCTTCCTGTAGCTAACCTGTGGCGAACTGTTAATCAATTTCCCAATTGTTGGGTCACTTTTCACTATGTGCCAATGTTTTTTCAGGATACCTCGTATGTTAGCTGCCTCGACATTGAATGAGGTTATCATCCTGACATTGCTAGAACTAGAAGTCTCAGGAGGTTTGTTAACCTTCTTGGTTAAAAGTGATGCCCTGTTCCTTGTTTTCACTTTCTCCTTTGCTTTCATGAGTGTCTGGTCTGAGTAGCCCCTGGCTCTGAACCTCTGAATCATGTTACCCTGTGCCTTTTCAAAGTTCTCATTGGTGCTGCAATTTCTTCTTGCCCTTAAGATCTCGCCATATGGGATGCTATCCTTTAAGCTGTTTGGGTGATGGCTTCTAGCATGCAAGATGCTGTTACCTGAAGTTTGTTTCCTGTATAGGTCTGTAACAATTTCCCCTTCCACAACCCTGACTGTGACATCTAAGAAGTCCATCTCCACAGGATCTATCTTGCTAGTAAATCTGAGATTCACATCATTCCTATTGTTATCAAGGAGAAATTTGTTAAGGTTTGTCCTTGATCCATCCCAGATCATGAAGATGTCATCTATGTATCTGGTATAGAACACAATATGACGGGTTGCATCAGCATTGTCTTCAGACCACAGGATCTGTTCCTCCCACCATCCCATTAGCATACAGGCAAAACTAGGAGCAAAGCAACTCCCCATAGCAGTCCCAACTTGTTGTTTGTACCAGGTATTATCAAACAAAAAGAAATTGTTAGTGAGGCAAAATTCCAGCATTTCTAGAAGCATTTGTGTCTGGTTCAGGTGGAAAATCGACCGGTCCCTCATATAGTGTCTACAGGCATTGAGACCATCACTGTGTTTAATGCACGTGTATAAAGAGACCACGTCAATGGTAACCATACAGTAGCTATCCTCCCATCTGATACCCTCAATCTTGGAAATGAAGTCAGTACTGTCTCTACAGTATGAGGGAAGATTTAGAACATAAGGAAAAAGAAACGTGTCAAGAAAAATAGAGGTGTTTTCAAGAAGGCTACCATTTGCAGATACTATTGGCCTTCCCGGGGGTTCATTCCTGTCCTTATGGACCTTAGGTAGCATGTAGAAGCAGGGTGAAACGGGATGTTGTACATGCAGGAATCTGAGCTCGGATTCGGATAACAGGTCCCTGTCTCTTTATTTATATATATATCCATCCTACTGGCGATTGCCAGTAGGTAGTTATAGTTAGAATCTAGTTTCCATAGGAAAATTGTTTTTTGATTTGCTAATAACTTTGGCGTCTCTTCCCGAAATTCTCAAAAAAAAAGTCTATCCAGGTCACCTCCTATCCTGAAAGTTTGGGGGTGATTCGTCAAGCAGGGGCTGAGAAAAAAGGAGGGTCCCTAAAAGCAATTTTCCCTTTTTAATTTCCATAGGAAATTTTGAGACAGGCTGCAGCCTGAACTGCTGAACGGAATTACCCCAAATTTGGCAAAAAGGTAGAGCTTGGTTCAGAAAGCGAACTTTTTTAAATGGTGTAAATCCGTTCAGTAGTTTTTGAGAAATTCAAAAAATAAGAGTCAAAAAATTAATTTCCCATAGGAAACTTTGGGCAAGGCTACAGCCAAAACTACTGGACCGAATGAACCCAAATTTGGCAAAAAGATAGTGCTTGGATCAGAAAGCGACCCTTTTTTTTAAGTGGTGTAAATCCGTTCAGTAGTTGCTGAGAAATTCAAAAAAGAAATGTTTCGATATCTAGGGATGCAGTGGAGTTGCCACTCCTCTCAACCACAAGCTTCATTCTAATTGGCTGTCAACACTCCAAACCAGGAAGTGTTGGCAGCCATCTTGTGACTCGGTAGAAGCGAGTCACCAGAAAACAGAGAAACAAAGATATAAAATAAGAGAAGGGGGCAGGGTAGAAACACCCTGACCTCCTAGGCATGCTCAGGGGATCCCAAGGGCTAAACAAAGCTTTTTTTTTTTTATTTCAGCGCAATACGCGCTGGGGTTGCGAATTCCGCCAAAATTGTTTAAAAACAATAAACCGCGGGTTTCTGCTTTTTATTTTAATTAGGTCCCCGGGTGGGCTAGGTCCTGGGAGCATTTCTTAAAAAAAAGAATAGCGGGCCCCGCTGGGGCCCCTGCAGCCCCGGGGACCACCACCTCCCCGCAGCCCCCCTCATGGAGCTCGTGATGGCCCTGGGGACCTCCACACCCCAGGGCCGGCTCCTGCAGTGTCCCGAGGTGCCCACCTCGGGACACTGCTGTGTGCTATGACAGAGCAAGATCCGCGAGGCTCCTTCCCTGTCATAGAAAACTTGCTTTGGATTTTGGAAGTGAGAGCTGGGAAACCTGCTCTCACTTCCAAAATCCAAAACTGATTGTTTTTCTACGCGGCATGTCAGCAGCTCCCCGTGTGGAAAAGCAATGCCGGCTCCCGCAGGATGCGGGGAGCTGGCGGGACCGTGGGGGCATTGTGTCATGATTATCGAGCTCCTCAGGATCAGGGTGATGCTTAAACGGGTCCACCACCTGATTTCCCCACACTCTGACTAGATGTGCATACACAGAGCATAGAGGTAATCAAGCGAGGGATAGGGAAGGGTAGGAGTAGCAACGGAAGGGATACCTGAAACGAGAAGATGGAAGGGTTAAACAACATAGAGCCACACTTGAATGACAACAGATGCACTGGAGCCAACAATCATGCAGCTCGGACACCCAACACTGCTCCGACTCCCCCGCCACCAGCCCCTTGTCCGCCATTCCCCCCTCACTCCCCCCCACAAACAAATGTGACAGCAACCATAGGAAATCTGGAACGTAACAATTTGACTGATGTTGCACAATTATAATTAAGAAGATGCATGTGAGGTTGGACAAATAAGAATCTCAGTCATCTATGGATTTACATATTAAACATTTTATTTAAACAAAACAACAAATTAAAAGTAGGTACAGGCATGGCGTGTTATCCCTCGACAATTTGTGAATCACAGCCTGCAAGACAAAAAGAGAGATAAGATTGTGCGTCATGCGTCCATCAAAGGAGAGAGAGAGAGAGAGAAAGAGTGAGAGAGAGGAACAGAGAGAAAGAAAGAGTGAGAGAGGGAGGAAGACAGAGAAAGAGAGAAAGTGAGAGAGAGGAAGAGAGAGAGAGAGTGAAAGAGTGAGATACAACGAAGAAAGAAAAAGAGAAACCGAGAGGAAGAGAGGGAAAGAATGAGAGAGAGGAAGAGACAGAGAAAAAGTGTGAGAGAGATAAAGGAAGCGATAGAGAGAGAGAGAGAGAGAGAGAGAGAGAGAGAGAGAGAGAGAGAGAGAGAGAGAGAGAGAGAGAAGAGTGTGAGTGACAGGAAGGAAGAGATGGAGAGGGAGAGTGAGTGTTGACACTGTGGAGAAAATCCTCACAGCTCACCTTTCTGCCACCGGTGTGTCTCCAACCACGTGCTGCGACATAGTGTAGCCCTCAAGTTTAGTTATCTGCAACATAGTATAGTATCAGTAATGGCAGAGTACATACAACTGTACACGCCTAATTCTCTGTTTCGCCCCTGCGCACCCAGGCTGCTGCACCGCATTGACTCCCACTGCCCAGAGGTGTCTGCCCGCCTCTGCGCACCCAGGCTGCTGTACCCCATCCACTCCGACTGCCCAGAGGTGCCTGCCCGCTGCTGTGCACCCAGGCTGCTGCACCCCATCCACTCCCACTTACACTGCCCATAGGTGTCTGCCCGCCGCTGTGCACCCAGGCTGCTGCACCCCATCCACTCCTACTGCTCGGAGGTGTCTGCCCGCTCTTGTGCACCCAGGCTGCTGCACCCCATCCACTCCCACTGCCCGGAGGTGACTGCCCACCGCCGCACACCGAGGCTGCTGCACCCCATCCACTCCCACGGCCCGGAGGAGACTGCCCGCCGCTGCGCAAACAAGCCTCTCTGCTCACTTTTCACAACCTGCTTGTAGAAAAGAGGGCCTACCACGTGCCTCTGCAAGCCCCAATCCCGGGGCACACGGACAGGGCACCCTGCATATCATGCAGCTCTGCTCCGCAGGCCACCAGGTCTCACATTTGGTGCTGGGTCTTGATTTCGCCGTGGCAGAGGACATACCAGTACACCCGGCTTTTCATCGCAGGCTGCACACCCGCTCAGCCCTTGCGGTGCCACTAACTCTGTGACCAGCGAGGTGACGCCACATGGTGGTAGGCCTGCCCTGTTTGATGACCATCACCGCAGATTGCACACCCGCTCAGCAGTTATGGAACCCGTACCTCAGCGGACCGAAAGTCACCGTCCCATGCGCCTGTGCCGGCTGCAGTGCATCATGTGATAGCAACTCTGAAATGACACTTGCGCCCGGTCTTTTTTATTGCCAGGGTCACGTGTCCTGTGCCGCCTGCGCTGGATGGGTGGGGTGTGGGTGTATAGCAGATGTGAAATAATACACAAAAGATTCTATCTTAAAGGGTCCATGACTTGTGGTACACTGAGGTCGGGGCAGCAGATGTGAAATTATACACAAAACATTGTATCATAAAGGGTCCATGAGTTGTGCTGTATTGAGATAGGGGCATCAAAAGCATTCAGCGTGTGCGCAGCCAGCGATGATGCGTGGTGCGGGGGCACCGCACTGGGAGCAATGTCTGTTGCCTACTGGACTGCGTCATCTGCAATCGCGACTCAATGTTCATTGTGAGCCCTGCTATCCGCAGTGTAGATCGAAGGCAGTAGTCAGCACAGACATCGAGGAATGCTTTTAGGTACTTCCTCTTGACAAAATTCGAGGACATAGAGTACAATTCTCTCTGCAATAAATAAATAGTGTCTCAATTTAAATGATGAGCTCTGCTGACCGTAGTGTAGGTGTATGGAACAAAAGATGAAACATATATGGAATACATTGTCGAAATATGCAGGTTTCAGGAACGTTATAGTTAGTTGCCTACTTCTCTGAAATTAATGAATGAAGACTGAATTTGAATTGTGAGCCCTACTGAGCACAGTGTAGGCCGGAGGCAGTGGTTAGGAAAGGCCCACAGCCACGTGGCGTTGACTTGAGCGTGTGCGCAGCCAGCGATGATGCAATGTCTCTTGCCTACTGGACTCCGTTATCTGCAATCGCGGCTCGATCTGATTTGTGAGCCCTACTGCTCGCAGTATAGATCGAAGGCAGAAGTCCGCACAGACATCAAGGAATGCTTTTTGTCACTTCCTCTTGACAAAATCTGAGGACATAAAGTACAGTTCACTCTGCAATTAATAAATCAAAACTGAATTTGAACTGTGAGCTCTGCTGGCCGCAGTGTAGACTGCCATTCAGTGTTCCTTTGAACTTGCAAGATGAATTTGGTCACTGTACTAACGCTATAACTGATATAAAACAAGTTCTTGAAGCAAGGATACTAAAAGGATATTATGTAGGATTTAGGGACGTAATACTTAGTTGCCTACTGGACTCTGCAATTAATGAATCAAGAATCACTTTAAATGGGACCTCTGTTGACCGCAGTGTAGGCCGGAGGCACCGGTCAGCAAGGGCCCACAGCCACGTGGCATTGAGTTGAGCTGCACAGTTAGTGTCACCCACAGCAACCAGCGTGTGTGGAGCCTGCGATGATGCATGGTCCAGGCGGGCCGCATTGGTAGCAATGTCTTTTGCCTAACGAATTCTGCCTTAATAAGTTCACATGGCGTTGACTTGTGGTGCACTGAGTTAGTGGCACCTGAACCACTCAATCTGTGTGCAGTCTGCGATGATGCGTGGTCCGGGCGGCCACGCACAGGGAGCAATGTCTCTTGCCTACTGGACTGCGTCATCTGCAATCGCGACTCAATCTGAATTGTGAGCCCTGCTGTCCGCAGTATAGATCGAAGGCAGTAGTCTGTACAAACATAAGTCTGTGGTGCTGTGCTGCTGGGTTCGCAGGGGGCCTGTGTTGAGGAGGCTGACGGCCACGACGGAGACCTCGTGTCAGAGTGAGGGCTGCTGCCCTGGCAGACGCTTTGGCCTTCCCACAAGTGAACCACGCCCAGAGCCCCTGCCTATTTATTCATACTCCTTCACTGGAGTGGCATACGTTCGACCAGAACACTCCGCTTCCACTTCCAGGGGGGACAACACAGCTACATGACTGAGATCTTCCCCACTGCCTGAGGTAACATGGTTTCGTCTATTGTCCACAACACTACAGGCACCAGCAGTATATGTCCACATGGAGAGGTTTGTGCTTTTCATAGTGAGGTCTGTCCAGCACATCACCACTACACTTGGTATTGTGTGCATTTTTATTGATGGGTGACTAGCATCCTTCACACATACTTGGTTGCCACATCTCCCAACATTCAGCTATTTTGTGGCTGAGGGACTGTGCTGTTTTTGGAAGGTCTGCTGTCCTGTTCTGCGCTGCCTTGGTGGTAGTAGGGAGGGGGTGGTTCGGGGGAGAGGTCCTGAGGGTAGTGGCAGTGGGTGTTGTGGCCTTCTTGGGTGTTGGAGCTGCATGATCAGTAACTCTATGACATGTGTTGGTCTTTAGATGTGATTCTGGGCTGGGCTCCCTTTAACACTGTAGGTAGTCATCCTGATTTACACCAGAAAAAGGCAGATGTTGCATTTCTAACACAGCTTATCGCCTATTTTGGATCGCACCCCAGATTTGGCTGCTCATTGAAAATATTGAGAAGTGTTTATTTCGTGTTATTTTTGCACAGGAACGCCTACTCTGCGTTGTCGCTCTCATTTGTGGTGAATTTTTTTGCAGAAGCTATTGCTGGAAAACAGGCGATATCTGCTGTTTTCACTAGGTTGAGAATGGAATGATAATTTAAAATCACTGAAAAACCATAGGTTTAATGAACATTATAATTAGAAATTAGCATTTAAAAAACGTTTGAAAGTCACTGAAAAAACCATAGGTTTCAGGCATGTTATAGTTAGACATTAGCATTTAAAAATCCTTAGAAATTTGCAGAAAAGAAAATAGGTTTCAGGGACGTTATAGTTAGAAATTAGCATTTAAAAAACCTTTGAAAGTCACTGAAAAAAACCATAGGTTTCAGAGACATTATAGTTAGTTGGATATTTCACTCGTACAAAACCATAGAAATTCCGCCGTTATAGTTAGTTGAGCTAACTATAACTTGCGCCCCCGCAATGCACTGCTGATGACGTCACATATTACATCATTCATGACATGGTCAGTGACATCACTGATGACATCTCAAATGACATCACTGATGACACCATCCATGTGAAAATCTGATGCACCTCTTCACACCTTAATAAAACCTTTGATACACCCACTCTAAAATACAGACTACCATTTTCAAAACAATAGAGACACCAATACCAGTTACTACATACGCACTCACTGATTCCTAGATCTACACACACATCCACTCATTCACCCATAAAGTCACTCATACATGCAGTGACTCATCAATACAACACTATTATAGGCACTCATATACCGATACAAACACTCATACACCGCCACACATCCAGAGTTACTCACACATCTAGTCAGTCATGCAAAGAATCAATCACACTTCTATTTACTCACCTATACAGTTATACACACACAACATCACTTATTCATACAGATAGTAATAAATACTTACTCTCCTATACAATCATTGATACAAGTACACACTCATCCATACAGCCACTCTCACAATCACTGACTCTCACGTATAGTCATTTATGTACTTTAACTCTCACATTCACTGCCTTTTACATATTTGGCTACTTGGACATGCAGCACTGAGATATCCATTCACTCACCAACACACCCATATACACACACTCACCCACCCATACAGCTGTTTCCACATGCACTCTTGAACCTATACACCCAGTGAATGAAGCACTCACACATCTATGCACAGAGTCACACACCTCCCACCCACTCACACACACACTCAGGCACCCATACAAATACTCAGGCAACCAAACGATAACCCATATAGACACTCATGTAGCTACTCACCAACCGATGCAGAAGCTTACACAGCAATAGACTGACTGATACAGACATTCACACAGTTTAGTCACTAACCCATGCATTCAGTAAGACACATTTAATCACTCACTTATACAGTCAGTCACGCACCTACTAAATCCTACATCCAGACACTTATACACCCACTCATTCTTCTATACACCTTGGCCAATATATATATACGAAACATATTTAAACTTTACAGCAACACACAGTCACTGGATGATGTCATCAGTAATGTCATCTGAGATGTCATCAGTGATGTCTCAATGATGTCACTGACCATGTCATGAATGATATATTATGTGGTGCCATTAGCAGTGCATTGCGGGGGCGCGAGTTATAGTTAGCTCAACTAACTATAACGGCAGAATTTCTATGGTTTTGTAAGAGTGAAATGTCCAACTAACTATAACGTCCCTGAAACCTATATCTTTTCAGTGAATTTCAAAGGTTTTTTAAATGCTAATTTCTAACTATAACGTCCCTGAAACCCATGGTTTTTTCAGTATATATATATATATATATATATATATATATATATATATATATATATATATATATATATATATATATATATATTACCTTCTGGCGGTCGCCAGTAGGTAGTTATAGTTAGGATTTTTTCCAATGCAAAATCTCACAATTCTATTGTGAATAACTTTGGCGTCGGTTGATGAATCTGCCTGAAAATGTCCTCAAATTTCCCTCGTGGAGCTCCGGTCCTTCCCTGAAAGTTTGGGGGGGATTCGTCAAGCGGGGACGGAGATAAAAGGGGGTCCCAAAACATGTTTTCCCCATGTTAATTTCCATAGAGCGGTCGAACTCACTTTTAGCCCGAACGGCTGAATGGATTTGCACCAAACTTGGCAAAATTGTAGGGACTGGTAGCCCGATGTGCCTTTGCTATGTCTCAAGATATGTGCTCCAGTGGTTTTTACGAAAATTAACTTTGAAAAAATATATATTGGGCTATATATATGTTAGAGCCCAAATGTAGCCCATGTAGCCCAATGTAGCCCAAAGATGGCCACCAGAGACAAAAAAACAAATGTAGCCAAAATATCAGCCAGATGTAGCCCAACTATAGCCCAATGACAGAATGTCCCAGAGTGTTCTAAAGAACAACTAGAGCGCTAACAGTCTTACTTATGACAAAAGTATGGCACACCTGAAGTCATCTTGATTGGAATAATGTGTTAACACTTAAAACATTTAATTTGCAAAGGAACAAAATGAGGGGGTTCATTTTGCCATAGAAATTATGATTAGTGCTGAAGAAAGAAAAATTAGGGCACATTTTGAGTGACTTCTCAAATCCTCTTATATTTCATTAAAAAAAATCAGATATGCAGTCTCCCAAGATGGCCACCAGAGACAAAAGAGCCCAAATGTAGCCCAAATATCAGTCAGATGTAGCCCAACTATAGCCCAATGACAGAATGTCCCAGAGTGTTCTAAAGAACAACTAGAATGCTAACAGTCTTACTTATGACAAAAGTATGGTACACCTGAAGTCATCTTGATTGGAATAAAGTGGTAACACTTAATACATTTATTTTGAAAAGGAACAAAATGAGGGGTTTCATTTTGCCATAGAAATTTTTTTATATATATATATATATATATATATATATATATATATATATATATATATATATATATTGTAGCTCCAATCCTCTTTTCCCATACCCAGCCAGGCTGGGAACAAAGACACAGCACTCCCGGGCTCAAATAGTACAGCAAAAAGTTTTAATCAGGCAAACGCGTTTCGGGACAGCGTCCCTTCGTCAGTGTTTCAACAGTAAGGAGCGCGGCTCCATTTTAAAAAAAAACAAGATTGGTCACAAACATAAAAGACGGGCTCATTCACAGCCACAATAATGTGGTGCCATCTTGAACTGTCTATATCGGCTTCAATGCACGCATTTAAATGTAACATTTAAACATAGTTTCATGCAATGTTAAGTTTTTTCAGACATTTCGCCGTGTATCGGCATATGCGACTAGAAATATAGTCGCGTGATGAACCCCTCATATGTTAGATGTTTTTAATGAGTATTCTCTAAATCGGGTTCAGAAGTGCGAACTAAATAAATTGAAGTCACAATGACAGTCACGGTCTATAGATCATGACATAATTCTAACCTAATTCAGGTTCTATCTTGCCGTGAATCGGCAATTGCAGCCTGACGGCTGCATACATTCACACATACTTCATCCCGTTCAGAGAATACCCATTATGCCAATTATTTTGATCAAGCCGCTGCATGACTGAAAAACCTCACAGACATAAGTACCCACCACCCCCACAACTTTGGAGGGATGAACAACGAGGAAGAAATGTGGACACATATCTGAAACGTTGTTATTTATGACCCTTTGATAAAAAAGTATGAACAATCTGAGAAGAATTAATCCTGAAAACCTAGATATCTGCCCAATCCACAGCAATAATGAAATATTGGAACTATTCTATTTGATAAATCTGATAATAAAACATGACATGTGAATCAACAGCACTAATAAGATAGGCGACCAGTAATATGTCTGACAATATTACTCATGCATATCATAGACATTGTATAACAATTGATTTTTATAGCTATATAAATTGAGTTTATGAATGCTCGTCACACATAATGAAATGTTACAAAGCTATATGTTGTGATTGATTACCTATATCATTGAACCACTATAAGATGGCCGCTACAAGTAATGCTTGAATTACATGAACTGTGCCGTTTTTTATGTTTATCTTTTTAGAACACGTGACAGGAAGTCACCACAAATCTTATTTAATTCACCACAAAAAAATATGCTGGTTTACACTGACGAAGGCGGCAATGCCGAAACGCGTTTGTAACCTTGCCAAACTGCAAAAAACTGTAATATAATTTGGCAAACCACGCTGGAGCAGCTCTGAGTGCTCTTTTTGAAATCTAGTCCCGAGGATCGAGGGACCTGGCGTTGGAAATATATCACGCACGCCACCGTGCGGCAAGAGGCACCCGTGGACGAAGTGGAGCGGTGGTTGGTGGAACCTGCGTGCCGAAATTTTTTATATATATATATATATATATATATATATATATATATATATATATATATGTGTGTGTGTGTTTGTATATGGATATATACACACACACACATATATCTAAATATATATGTATATATATAAAAAGTAATAATAACATTTTTTATACTTACCATTACAACTTTTACAACAAATATGCCTTTACCATTTATGCCTGTAGAATGAAATTTGTTGTAAAGGCATGCGTGACAGTCATATTCATGGCAAAATTCAGGATGATAAAGATTGTGGTAATGTCGCCTGTGTGGTAAAGGCATGTGGATTTCAGACTGCGTGGTAAAGGTGGTTTCCATTTCAGATGTCATGAGTGATTAATGTATGAGGTCATAGGCAGTACAATTTATAGTTAGCTCAGTAAAGTATACCTGGTGAATTTCAGAAGTTTTTTCATTTTTAAGCATTGGTTGTTACCTTACTGCAATTCCCAACTATAGCTTATTTTTCACTTGTGTTTATTTCAGTACATGTCTAGTGTTTTTTAACGTCCGCTAAGATCTCATTAGTATGCCTAACTATAGCAGCACTTTAACCTTTGTTTTTTTCAATGTAACTACATATATATTTTCTCAGACCCTCTTTCAAAGGGCTACAGGACAAGAAAGAATTACTGGCCCCAACTGTAGAGGGCTATTATTCTTGATGTTGCAGATGCCCGACTACTGTGGGCCCTTAGAAACTGAGCCAAGTATTGCCCCTTTCAGTACTTACTTCTCAGTGGTAATGTTGGTCTAGCAGTCTAAAGCTCTTTGATGTGGAAGTATGTGTGAGGCAAACACAGTCTCCAGATTCAAAGTACACAGAGTAACAGCATTAAGAGGGTTATCCAGCCAAATACTCGCTTTTAGGACATAAGGAGTATGTAGTGAAGGCGGTCCACTCAGGAAGGTTGTACTTCAGGATGCTTTATTCATAAAGACAACAGGTTGTAAGGTACAGGACATCATGCTGATAAGTGGTAGATTAGAGCCCCACCAGGAGCTGCCTGTCGGCTGCTCACCCCATGACCAACTGTCGCTATGCCTCTCTCAGTCCCAACATTCCAAGGCATCATCAGACTCCAACATTCTAATGAGTCAGAGCACAGGCACTGGCAGAGCAGGTCAAGTAAAACACCTTACAGTATAATATGCAGGATACTACATATCCCCTTTCGTTCTAACAGAAGCATTAAACCACTACGTGAATAACAACTGGCGAGAGAAAACCAAGATAGAGATGACAAGAATAGCAGAGGAACAGAAACAACAACAAAGAAAGTTGTAAGCAAAACAGCGTGAAGAGACAGGTGGAAGGAAATGAGGAGTAGGAAGAGAAGAGTAAAGCGAAACCGATAGAGATAACATATACTCACGGACATAGAAAAGATGAGGGTAAAATGAGTAATCAGAAAATGGAAACGACAAGGGGCAGAAGAACTCACACGCACCAAGGACTAAACCCCAAACACACCCACTGGCCAGGCAGGCAGGAAGGGAAGAAAGAACAAGGCACGATGGAAAACTGACACCAGCCTCCACACAGACACAGGAAAGAGGGAGTAACAGATTTCCTCCGAAACAGGGAAGGAAAGAGTAAAAAAAGAACGAAAGAAAGCTAGGAGGCAAAAGACGACAACAAGACGTGTAGATCCAGAAACCAGGGATGGCAATGAGAATGACACCACGAGGAAAGCTGGACGAATAGGAAAACAGAGAAGAGGCAAAGTAGATACAAACAGTATAACTACAACTTCCCTCCGTTTTCAATAAACAATATAAATGCGATGTAAGAGTAACATTGTGCTATTCAAAACAGCAAAATTACAAAATGTAAGAAGACAATATCAGTCATAAGGACTAAAACCCATGACCGTCCTCTACTCCTATGTAAGAGTGTGAGGAGCACTGTATATGGGACTGAAACCCATGTGACGCCCTGTGTAGGGTGACCATCTAAATGTAAATGGGACTGTAACCCATAATAAGCCCTGTGTGAGGGTAAAATGTAAATGGGACTGTGACCCATAATAAGCCCTATGTGAGGGTAAAATGTAAATATACATGGGACTGTGACCCATAATACTGTTCCCTGTGTGAGGATACTCGTGTAAAAGTAGAAAGGGCAGTGACCCTAGCTACAGTGCCCTAGTAAGGCTAAAATTAGTATGTTACCTATGTAGGCAAATGTATATGGGCAAATGGGGCTATAACCCATTCCCATCCCTTTATAGGGTAAAATTGTAACCTATGTAGGCAAATGTATATGGGCAAATGGGGCTATAACCCATTCCCATCCCTTTGTAGGGTAAACATTGTAACCTATGTAGGCAAATGTATATGGGCAAATGGGGCTATAACCCATTCCCATCCCTTTATAGGGTAAAAATAATGTGAACAGGCACATATGTGTGTGGGCAAAAAGGGGAACCACCCATTCCCACTCCTGTGTAGAGAAATATCTTGACATAAATAAAGATGCAAATAATGCATAGTTTTTTCCTCTTATTTTTCTTTTTTGAGGATACTAATGGGGCTAGAACCCATAGCTTTAATCTTTCAATATAAGATAATGTGCCAACGTTTTTCACTAACCAATTTTAAACATTTTAGAAAATAGGAGTGTTTGTCACCATCGTCCTGTGACACTTACTGGAAAGTCACAGGCATAATACAATTTAACCATGTGTTTAACATCTTTTTCTTTGCTCCTTGAATGTGCCAGAATAAGAACAGCACTCTTAGAAAAGTCCCCATGTTAAATAGTTAATTGTGCAAAATTAAACAGCTCACCAATGCTCCTAAAGTGTCTCTGCAACTAAAATGAAGCATGAATACAACGATGAGCTCCACAGTGTTCTGCCAACGTCCACTGCATGAAAAGATGATGCCACAGTAGAAGATAAATCATTGCTCGATCTGTAGCATGAAGAGCGAAAGGAATTAGGCTGTTATTTCTTTCCGGCAAGAGCTGACAAAGCCATTCCTCAAAAAAGTTAAAATGAGCTCCAGGACTTAAGGTGAAAGATTCTTCAAAGATGAAAATGGCGGCACGCACTGGACCTAGCACCGGATGGCTCGCAGCACGTCCCTGCTCTCAAGCTGTGCCCTAGAACCTCGGATGACGTCACAGAGGCTTCACAGAGAGGAAGAGAAATGCGCAGCTCTTCTGAAAGAGGTGAGATGCGCGCGAAAGAAAAACGAGCATTTTATGACAGTTAAACTGTCACAGAGCAGGCTGCAAAGAATGTCACTGATTAAAAAATAAACTGTAGAGAGATTCACCTCGGCATATTTATTCTCTGTGGCAATGTGAGGAAAAGTGAATAGTGCGCACTGGGGGCATATGTGTAAAAAAAAAACGTGTTTATTTTTTTGAAGAGGCAGTTAAACCGATGAAGGGACATTTCATGAAGCTGTAGGCAGTCCATCACAGAAAATGTCAAGAACAGATAACCTCAAACGTTGACCCTAACAGTATTTTACAGAGATGCCTTTACAAGCACAAGGCCAACACGATGGATGAGGTGAAAAGTTAATCTTTTAAATGTAGATGTAGCAACCCAGCGCTTCTATGTGCACAGGATCACACCATGCAGGAATAAGGTGCAGAGAATCACACAGCATAATGAATTGAAAAGGCATATAGTTCAGTAGCCACATCTTACCACTTTTGGTAAACAAAATGAAACAAAGAGGTGTCTGTCATTTTTAGGAAAGCGCGTAGTAGTGTAGCAGACTGATATGGTAAAGCCAAAGTACATGAAGAGTAGAGATGATAAGCACAGCACGCCTGGGCTAGGGCTGGCCGGTGGTGAGGCCACTGGTGGGGCTAAAAGGCGTAATATTTTGTGCTTACTTGTTTCTTGTTGTCTTCTTTTTCTTTTCTTTGAAGTTTTTGTTTCTTCCTTGCAGGTGTCTTCATTGTACTGTGTAGAAAACACATTTTTCTTCTTCGTAGTTAATTCCTTCTTGTGGTTACCTCTTCTTCTGTAAATTGTGGTTGTTGCCACTGTAGTTTCATTTTTTTTTTTGCGCCATCTCCAGGTCCACTTTTAATTCAGGTACCTGAGATTTGCTTGTAGCTGTAGCAGTAGGTTCTTCGTCACCACGTCGCCAAAATTTGTAGTGAAGGCGGTCCACTCAGGAAGGTTGTACTTCAGGATGCTTTATTCATAAAGACAACAGGTTGTAAGGTACAGGACATCATGCTGATAAGTGGTAGATTAGAGCCCCACCAGGAGCTGCCTGTCGGCTGCTCACCCCATGACCAACTGTCGCTATGCCTCTCTCAGTCCCAACATTCCAAGGCATCATCAGACTCCAACATTCTAATGAGTCAGAGCACAGGCACTGGCAGAGCAGGTCAAGTAAAACACCTTACAGTATAATATGCAGGATACTACAGAGTATTTTAATGTCATTGCACAAAGCATAGAATCAAAACACTAAATAATCCCCACAGCCTCTTGAGATTAGGTTGCTAGTGCCCTCCCCTGCGGCATCCCCAAGTTCCTCTTTGTTATCAAGTGGACTTGGTTATTCCCCATTCTATGCTGGGGTGACTTCCAGATATGTCCCATGCTAGTTTCCACAAAACAAAGACTATTTCTCACTTGAAGAGTTAATGCTAGCAGCGTTTAGGTGGAAGTCCCCAGCAAGTCTAACAGCCTGGAACTCTCTTATCCAACTCAACAGCAGCTAGCAATCACAGCAGTACTGAGGAACTCCTTCACGACTTCTGGTCTGCCGACTGAGGCCCCTCGACTCTTGCAATCTTTCTTCAATGGCACATTGGTCTCTGTATTCTGACAGCCCACATTGTTGTTGGACGTCCTAACCAGACTCAATGGTTGATTAGTTGATCTTCCTGGCTTCCTTTGCTCAATGAACCAGAGCAATAGTCCGGACTCACTGTATCCTCCTTCCTAGTCACACTGGGGTTGGGAGGTTGCCAATGCAGTCCTCAATCAGGTGACTGCCCTGTATTAACTGTGGTCCCCTTCCAGGTCACCCAGGGATTGTTGTCTTTGGCACATACATGACCAATCGCCTGCACTTCAATGTGACCCCCTTCCTGGTCACACGGGGTCGTCAACTTGGTAAGATCTGATTGGCAGTCTGCATTCCGGCAATGGTCCTGACTGCAGCTGGCATCTCACTCTTTGCTCACTGGAATCCACTCACCAGGATCCCTGCTATGCCACCACTATGCCACGGTCCTCACAGGGTCCACTTGTCTTTGCAGATAGGCAGCAGGCTGCTGCTCTAGCCTCAAGCAGGTGCTTGTGACTTGCCTGGGTGATGTTCCCTTACCCAGCAGGGAGACTAGCAGACATTCGTCCCCTGTCCTGGTTTCAGCATCTAGATATCTTGGCGAGCTTCTTTCCCCTGATGAACAGATCTGTTGAACAATTTATCGGTTTCATATCCTTTATAGTCTAACTCCAGACACAAATGGGATTTCGTGACTGGTCCTTTGATATTCAGATTGCGAGTGTCAGCACATTTGAAGTGTTTTCTCCTCTGCACTGCCCTTTGTCAAAGGGAAGATCGGCAACAGGAGGAGTGGCTCCAATCCTGATTGACCCACAGCACAAACAAATTGATTAACCAGGGATCACACCTGGCTGTCATCCTCCACTGAAATATGCCCCATAAATGTTCAAAGGTCTAAGTCTTCCTCTCTATCAAGATGCGTGGGTCCACGTGGCACCTTTATCAGTCTCACCATCTCAGACTTGTGCAGGCATTTATGCTTCGATTCCTTCTTTTTGTTGTCTCAGTCTCACCATCTCCCTGAAATGAGCTCAGACCCCACTAACCAGTAACCATTCATGAACAGTAACCTTGTGTGGAATCACATAGACATTTGATGTGCTCAGAAAATGCTCTAGTCTCCTTCTTTCAGTATGTGCTCCCAGCCCTCACGAATTTCAGCAATGCACATAACCATTCTGGCAGATGCAGTCATCAAGTCACCAGGCACTGGGTTTCCAAAATGGAACCCACAGGCATCCATGTTATATACCGTACAGAGGCACAAGCACATCCTAGTCCCACATGCAGGTATCACTCAATGTCCGACGCTACTGGCAATCCAAGCAGGCCAAGGGTGAGTTGAGAACACAGCAGGTATGCTGTCACCATCGTGCTCATATCATTTAACCCCTGGTAAGAGCAGAAGCCCTCTACCATCACAAGGGTATCGCTCAGTGCACCCCTCCCAGTCCAGCAAAACAACATTACCATGAGACACACACCTGAATAGTGGCCACCCATGACCAAAAATCATTACCAGTGGTCCAGATATCCATGTATTTGGGGCACATAGGGCAGAGGACTTTTCCATCCCAATAGGGAATTGTTAAGCAACTGACAAGATGGGCAGGCTGGGTATGTCAGGGTCTGACAAATGTGCCTGCCTAGATGATGAATTACACCTACCAGAATGCTTTGCACCTTGGGGCTGCTGTCAGAGAGTATAAAGTCTTGTGGAAACCTGTAATTGGTGCTCGTGATTTGTCCAATGGTATGCTGTTGTTGGCGGACGCCCTGTCCCCGCGGATCTGCTGGGAAGGCGTGGTTCGTTTTTTGCTCTGCGGCTGTGGAGCAAGTTGGAGCGAGACGAGTGAAGACTGATCTTGCGTGAGTCACCCGCAAGGCGCGTGAGACGCCGGATTGCTCCCTCAGCGCACTTGCGGAACTGTACATATTGTTTAGTGAGTAACCCGGAGACGCCGGATTGCCCCCTTCGGGTCGCTCACGCACTTAGTCAAAAACCACGTTCTTGGCACCGGCTGGTGCCTTGTTTGTTGTTTGCGTGTGAGACGCCGGATTGCCCCCTCCACGTCATTGTGTTGTTCTTGCCGCTTCTCCGGGCGTGTAAGTGGAGACGCTTGGATTTCCCCCTCCTCTACACGCTGAGACTATGTGCTCATTGTTGAATTAAGTAACGCGAACAGGAGACGCCGGATTGCCCCCTCCTATTTTGTTCGTGTTTAGCACTGTCCTGGATATCTTGTCAAGAGTGAAAAGCCGGTTGGCTGCATTTCAGTTTAGTTATTTCATTATTTCAATCAGGAACATCGGAGATTTTATCTGACGATAAAGAGCTGGGGGAAGAGCTTGTTCTTTCCTTAAATCCATCGGTGATCTCCTTACTACATCCCTTCTCTTGGCAACTGGTGAGTGAATGAGTGTTGAGTTGTTAGAGTACACACACCTGAAACTAAGGGTTACTAGAGGGTCATAACTAATGTTTTGTTATTCTATCTTTAGCCCAAGAAGGGATACTAACAAGGGAAGGGTCGTATCCTGAGCACTATCAGGTGAGGGTTCGTGTTCATACCAGTGAGATTAGGATTAGGATATTAGGGAACCTTAGTTAACGTATTCCTCTTATCGTTTCAGGTCCCTGTCCTGGATGTTCCTGTTTTCTACCTATATTTTCCCTCGCCTGACTGCCTAGCACTCTGAAGGTTTAAATTAGAGTGCGGGGACGTCTGGAGGTGGACCCCATTAGAGCATCATTCCGACCCTGAGGACCAACAGCCGTGACAGGGTATACATGTGCCACATGGATGCTGTACTTATTCAGATGTCTCTCGCAATAACTATTTTTGGCCCTTTCAAAGATACATTATGTCTCAAACTACACGCAAAAAAAACTGACACCGCCAATTATTTTAACCCTCTGATTTAATGCCTATAATAACATTTTAGTACTCATTTACTTCAGGCTGCTCCTCAGGAAAGGCTTTAAATTAAACAGCTCCTATTCCAAAAAATGGCATACAGGAGTTTTTGACTTTTGTCTTGAATACCAAACGTCAGCACACAATTTGTAAATTAGAAATCTGTGGTGACACGGGGCGAAGCCAAAATGGCCGACTGAGCGGACGTGCTCAATCGGAGCTCCGGCAACCTGAAACAAGTGGAACCCCCCCACCCCCCCCACCTTCACAGGTTGCCCCCAGGCACAGCAGTGATCAACTGATGAAGATAACCAGTAGGTGAACCAACTGGGGTGGGATGGTGGCGTCGTCTCCTGCGACTGTGGAGGATGGCTGAGTGCAGTTCGGAGAGGCTTACCTGGCAGAATTTCCAAGCGGAGGAGGTGGTGAGACTAGGCCGCAGTCGAAGTTACTGTCTGAGCGGAGAAGTGGCGACACGCACGGCTGAAGGCCGTGGAGGTGAGGGGTAGTGCAGTAGACTGCCGGGACTGAGATTGAGCTGAACGGCGGCCGGTGGGGCCTGGCGAGGAGCTGCTAGGCTTCCCGGAATGAGTTGTCCTAGATGGATACGCCATAGGACGGGGGTAAGAGCGCTATGATCCCCCTCCTTCTCCCACACCATATGTTCATGAGAGGTGCTGCCTCCGCTGCTATTTAGCCAACAGTGGCCTTCATCTGGTGGGGTGGGGATTCTGGGTGCTGGGAATTATCGAAACTGTGGTGATAGCATTGCCCCATATTCAGTAAACTTTTTGTTATTAGCAGTAAAGATTTTTTCATTGCACGTATCTGAAACGTACGCATAGTGTGTAAAGGGTCAGGAGCAATCCCTAATCTAAAGACCTACAATAGTGGGACTGTGAGCTCAACCTTTGGAGTGGAATTTACTTATAGTGACTTTCCTCTTCATTGGCCGATTCTTTCTTCGTGCTGACTTGGGACAGGGGAGCAGCTTATAAGCTGCTTTTACAACTAGTTATGAGAGAGAGCTGGAACCCCTCCAACCAAGCCTGAGTACTTTACTGGGAGATGATTACCCTTATCTGATGCAAACAGCAGAGAGCACTGTAAAAGAGGAATACGTGTTTTCAAATACTGGAGAACCCTGAGCTGAGCTAAGTCCCAGAATGGGTAGTAGGTGATTAATATAGGAAGACTTCCCCTTGCTTTATGCTGCCAAAACTTAAAGGCGGCTCAGGTGCAGCCTCAAAGACTCGCAACAGTATTGAAGAGAGCATAGCTAAGATGGTGCAGGAGTACAAATAATACTGGTGCAGAAGGAGAAATTATTTCACTCTTCCAATTTAGACATTAAAAACCTGATTCTGAAAGGGAATAAAACTATCACAGAAAATATGGACATGTGGCTGTTTCAGTGACTCTACTTTGGCAGTATATGCATAAACTACGCTAGCGAGTCAAAGACCTGGGCACCTGGACCGATAATGTGGAGGAACTCTTGAGCACACATGCAAGTCAACTGAGGGGCCAAGAACAATGTGTACAACAGGAAAGGAAGGTTGCGGACTTGGAAGACTGATCTAGGTGCAACAATGTGCGCAGTCTTGGATTGCCAGAGGGAACAGAGTTGACTGTGAATGGCATGTTTTTGGAGAGTTGGCTCCCTAAAGTACTACTAGGATTAAATGAAGAAGGGGAGTTACATGTAGACAGAGCTCTTAGAACTCCTGGTGGTAGACCTAAACCTGGCGCGCCCCCACGCATGCTGATAGCATGCATGTTGCGATATAGAGATAAAGTGGGTATGGCGTTGGCGCGCACACAGGAAAAAATAGAGTACAATGGCAACAGATTATTGTTTTATCCAGATTATGGCAAAAAAAGATAATCTTTCTTGGAAGGTAAACTTAAAACTCAGGGACACAGGTTGGCATTATGCCTTATTGCCCCCGGCTTGCTTAAGAGTTGATTGGCAGGGGAAGAGTACATTTATGAACAACCGGAGGAGGCTATGCAGTTTCTAGAGAATCATTAATACTCAGCAGATGATGCTAACTATATTGGTTCTATGTTTCGATACTGATGAAAGGGGGGGAGACATTGGACTAGATTATTAAGGTAGGGCATGTCACAAACTGTTGAGACCAGAACATGTGTTAGCCGGAGCTGAGATGAGTAAAATAAGTGAATTGCTCTTGGGATGCCTGTTGTTAATGACGCTGCTGTCCTTAGGAGATCCTATATCTGGAATCCTGTGGAACATCACGATGTACAAGGGACGTTTGATTGTGTTACTGTTGGGGGGAGGAAGACACTCATTGTGTCAGATGTGGCAGACAAATTGGGGTAGGCCATTTGGGTGAGGGACAGTTCAATGCGACTGAAATCTGAAAAGTATTGCTTGTTGCAGCTGATTGTGCAAGTACTTGGGCTGAGTTACATGATTATACATGGAGGTGACAATCCTATCAAGGAATGTTAAGGGGATTCATAATCCCATTAAATTCTGTAGACAACAAACAAAAATAATCATGCTACAGGTGCCAATTTGTTACCCCAGGAGGATGAAAAATTAAGAACTAAGAGGGGCGAGAGATTATGGTATGCAAGCTCCACTTCCGGAGCACGAAGGGTGCTGCTAAGGGTGGATAGTTGTATTCCATTGCAAGTAGCGATGGAACTGAAAGCTGCAGATGGACAATATGTGGGAGTGGTAGAGGAAATAGGGGAACACCTACAGTTCTTTTGACATTGTATACTCCTAATGTAGATACTCCAGAATTGTTTTGAAGGGTTGATGAGTATTTTGGACCTTAAACCCACTATGGCATTATCTGGACGGGAGATTATAACTGTGTGCTAGACAGGGAGCAGGATAAGTCCAGGCAGATGATGCAGTCATTAGGTAGAGCATCTAAGGCACTATTAGAAATTATGGACACGCTACACTTAGTGGAATTTTGGAAAGCAGTCCACAGCCAAACCAATGGATACTTTTTTATACTCCCAACTACATGGTACATTCTCCTGAATTGATTACCTGTTGATACATCCGGCAAAGGCTACTGAACTTAGGACGATATGGTACCTTGGTCGTACATTATCAGATCATGCCCCCTTAGTGGCTAAGGTGCGGGGCAAGCATATGTGATCCCGCCCCACAATGGAGATTCCTAACTCGTGCATTACATAATCTGGCATACAAGGAGATGATCCGTGAAGCAGTGAGGCAGTTTTTTTTATATTAACACTGGTTCAGTTACTTCATCTATAGTTCTATGGGAAGTTCTTAAAGTAACTCTTAGGGGTAAGTGTATGGCTACCACTTATGTCAATTTACTTTATAAACCGTTATTGAACACGTATTGTGAGGCATTCTGTAAAGAGGGTACTTCCTGCCACATTGAGAGAGGCATACATAGTGATTTTCCCTAAACCAGGGTGAGATGTGTCTGAATGTGAATCATACTGCCCGTTATCAATGATTAATATAGACGCTAATATTTTAGGAAAGATTGTGGCTCACCACTTGGCTAAGGTGGCTGGAGAACTAGTGCACACTGGTCAGGCAGGTTTTGTAGGGGGACGTACTACCAGCAGTAATATAAGGAAAGCCTAGCCTATCTTATAATGGAGCAGATCCAAAGAGGAAAAGAAACTTGTGTGTTTGCAAATTTGGATGCGCATGAAGCATTCAACACTGTTGACTGGCATTTATGATGTGTGTATTAAGACGGTATAATTTAGGAGAAACTAATTTAAAATGGGTACAATTACATTACACTGATAGTCGAGCCAGGGTGAAGGTGGTAATGGCTCTTGGATAGTTGGCCGGTGGAACAAGGAACCAGGCAAAGTTGTCCCCTATCACCGTTGATTTTTGCGCTGGTGATCGAACCTCTGGCACGGCAGATATGCTCTCGGAATGAAGAAGAGGAAGTACTGATATGTACTAAAAGGGAAATTATGTCTTTGTATGCTGATGATTTATTTCTGACTATTCGAGATCCTGAACACACGTGGGAGAGGGTGTATAATACTAGCATGGAGGCGGGGGCCATTCAGAGTTTATGTTAAATGCAGACAAATCTGTTATTTATCCAATACGGACACTTGTCTTGGGAGACAAGTCTGTTTTCTGGCATTCATTTACAGAGAGCTTCCAATTAAATACTTAGGAGTGCATTTGAGCTTAAACGTAACTGAAATGTATGAAGTCAAAGTGGGGACCTCGCTACAAAGTGCAGAAGCAGCGTCCAACAATGTTTAAAGTTTCCTTTGTCACTTATGAGACGAATAACCATTAGCAAGATGATTCTATTACGCCCTGAATTATATGTTTTATAGCATAGGATGATGTGGATCCTGGATGCTTGCTTTAGACAATAAGATGAACTGCTTCGAATATTATATTGGGATTCAGGAAGAGTGTGATTTAGCCTAAAGGTGTTACCTTAGGATAGTGGAGGGCTATAGGCCCACACTTCAGAAGTTAATACTAGGCCTCCCAATTGCTGCACATAGCTATTCGGTTTATGGACCAGTATTCCAACTGTGTAACAGGTATGTTGGTGAGACAAGTTAAGTCATGTGAACTCCTGGCACTGCTGTTGGTCCATAGAAAGAGGAGGAGATGGCTCTCATTACAAATTTGTACATTATTGGATATATGGGATCAAGCCACAAAAGATAACAAGCATTTCCAAAGCAATAGGTCTCGCATTTATGCGAGTTTGGGCTATTGGCATTGTAAATGGCAATGCCTTTTATATATGTTTTGAGTTTTAAAACATAAATAAAATAATTTTCATTTACAATACTAACAGATTAAACTCTCGCAAATGCGAGACCGATTGCATTGCAATAAAAGGCCATCTCGACCGATTGTAAATATCAAAGGAAGAGACCGGCCTGTGACGTCTTCAAAGCAGTAATATATAGTACAATGAAGAAGATGTGTTAGTGTTGTAAAATACACAGGCACAAAGTGTGAAGTGAGAGTTACATTTGATCCGAGCTATAAACACTAACTAAGCGTTTCAACACCTTTTGATCTGTGATTACACTGTCCCGGCTCAAGAGGAAGAGCGGGGGCAATTTCCTGCCCTCTCCGTGATTTGAGTGTGCAGTGTGGCACTGCGTAATGTTATTGCTGTCTTTGGCCTAATAAAAAACACTCCAGCTGTAGTAGGGCCCTGTCTTAACCTCCTGGTGCAGAACAGGCTGTGCATTATGGCAGGCATGGAGGGAGGAAGTGATGATCTCAGCTGGAGCTCCGGGCTGGTACAGTGCCCCTGCTATTTCTATTGAGCGAGAGACTGTGAGGTGGTGGTATTGGTGGTGGTGGTATTGCTGGTGCTGGTATTGGTGGTCGTGGTATTGGTGTTGGTGGGGGTGGTATTGGTGGAGGTATTGATGGCATTTGTTAGACCTTTCAGCCCTTTGGGTGGTCCCTCCTAATTTTGTTTCCCTCTCCTTTTTGCCTTCCTGTTTTTTTTTTGTGTGTCCACTACATTTTCTTGGGGTTGACCCTAGGTCTCTGGGCGCCTCGTTACTACCAATTAGTAATAAGGTGCAGGTGCTCCTCTAAAATGGAGGAAAGGGATCTTTCACAAAATGGTGGATTGCTAATTGACCAAATTACCTCATAGCCTGAGGCCATAGGAATGTCATAAGGGGTTCCAGAACTTTCTGGTCCACTCTGGACATTCCAGGCTCAGGCTATATAAGTTGGAATGTTGGGCAGCCATTTTGTGAGGGAGCTGAGGGAAGAGGAGTTAAGGCAACTACGTGAGGAGGTTGGTGCACTGAGTAGGGTTTGATTGACCTTTGGGCCGGCTACTCTGCTTTGTTGATGCGACCCCTTGCCTGCTGACCTAACCCTCCTGCCATCGTCTTATTGTAGCTCCTTTTCCCATCTCTAGCGCTCCTTTTAGAGAAACCCTGAAGATCCGAGGAACTGAGACACATTGGGTTAGGAGATAGGGAGTGCGGGGGCCTGACTCTGAATAAGGATCAAATACCACTACTTAACCCTGCTGAATCCATGTCATTGCCCGAAGCTTTAATGCACTGTGGGGACCTGAGCGATTCAAGCGCTAGACTGTGGGGACCCAAGCGATTCAAGCGCCAGACTGTGGGAACTGTGCCTACCATACCTGCCCTGGTATGATCGGAGAGGCGGGTGCCTCCGACTCGCGGCTTCTCCCCATTCCTGTGGGTAGTTCTGGTGCTGTATCCGCGCTGCAGAAGTTCCCGAGTTGCTGGGTTGCTGCTGTGCAGGAGCTGCGTGGGAGAGGCTGTCAAGCGGAAGAGAGCGAGTGGAGCTCCGCTGGACAGGCTAGCAGGGAGGCGCCGGAAGCGGAGGGGAGGAGCTGAGGTAGGCCGGGCTCCGGCGTACTCCTGGTGTGGCTCCTCCCATGTCAACGCCCTGTCGAGGAAGAACACAGAAGAGCTGAGGAGCGTCTGAAGTAATCCTCAATCGGCGGCAATCAATATCCTGCCTCTGAGAGGGGCCGGGCTGCACTGAGTATAGCAACAGCTGGAGGTCGGGCTTCACTGAGGACCATTCAGTTGAGCTGGAACGCCTGACTGGGAAGTAAGCAGGGCACTGAAAGTGGAGGGAGGGAAGACCGTCAATGGGATCTGCTTCGTGACGTTCCCCCTTTGGCCCAGGTGAAAGACGGGTAAATCGGGCATCTGTTACTAACACCGGCTGAACTGCCTCCCCGATGGACGGCTATTAGCCGTGCCCATTGAGGAACTATTACTGTTTACAAAAAGTCACCCCAGAGGTAGCAGATCTATGCAGACAACAGATTTAGGGTGAACCCAATTGGAGGAGATCGTGAAATCCATATTGGCCTTGGAACAATGCCTGACTGAGAGGAATGCTATATACAAACTGTTCAGGGCTTTTGGGATGTTCTTTTGATGATTTGCTAATTGACTGTGGATATAAAACAGAGTTAATGTATATCTGATAGGTGAAATGACTTATCCTCTTTTTCCACCTAGGAATTTAGGGGCATATTATCAAGGGGGTTTATCTCCGCTTTTTTGGCTTTAAAAGCCAAGAAAGCGGAGATAAAATTATCTCCCTATTACCTAGCTGTCGCTAACACCACTTAGCGACAGCTAGTAGGAGATAGCGACCATCTTGGGCCCCGCTTTGCATGTCAGTGATATTTATCATTAATGACATGCAAAGTGGGCGTGCCAAGATGTTAGCGACTGGAAACAGTCGCTAACATCGCTAACATCGCTAACATCGCTATCTCCTATTACCAACTTTTGGAGATATTCGCGCTAAGCGCGAATATCTCCAAAAGCTGACACCTGCCCCATAGCAGGTTAATCCACAAAAACCCCCCTATCCTGACCATAGTCAGCGCCAAGGGTTGTCCACTGTTATGAATGTTGTGGGGTTGGGCACTATAAAGGAGATGTCAAGTGCCCAAAGAGACCACCCCCTCCCACTGGAGGAAAAACCCCGGGAGTGGCTAGTGTAGTGCTCGGGGAGGAATTTCCCTTAGGTAAGGGAGGTGAGTGGGTAGGGGTAACGTTAGTGTCCCTGGGAGACGGTGAGATGGTTCCTAAGATGGGTCGGTGGCGGTCAGGACTACTCAGTTCAGCAATACCCCACGAGCACAAATAAATAAATGCCAGAAGAGCTGTCCCGTGTCCTACCTGCACTTGAACTTGAAGGCAGGGAGAAGAAACGTTGGTGAGGACGCCCGGGAGTTAGTCCGGAGGTCACAGGAGGAACTGCTCTCCTTTGCTAGAACACTGAATGGAAAGTGGATGTCAAGTGCCCAAAGAGACCACCCCCTCCCACTGGAGGAAAAACCCCGGGAGTGGCTAGTGTAGTGCTCGGGGAGGAATTTCCCTTAGGTAAGGGAGGTGAGTGGGTAGGGGTAACGTTAGTGTCCCTGGGAGACAGTGAGATGGTTCCTAAGATCCAGGTGCACCCAAATACCACCAAGTATGGGCAGTGGGTCACCATCAACGGCCAGAGAGCGGAAGCTCTGAGGGACACAGGTGCCAGTATGACTATGGTAAGGAGTTAGCTGGTGTCTCCAGAGCAGGTGATCCCAAACGTACTCCACCCCGCCGCGATGGCTGACGGCAGAATAGGTCACTATCTTCTGGCCGAGGTTCCCTTTGAGTGGGGAGGGGTTGCAGTTCTCCTACGAGTTGCGGTGAGCCTTGCCGTGCCAGTCTATTGCCTGTTGGGGAATGACTTGGAGCACAACGCTTGGAAAGAGGTGGAATTCCGGACACATTCAGAGATGCTGGGTACACCTGATTGAACCCAGTGCAAGCACACGGTCTGCGACTGCCCGAATAGGGAGTTCGCAAGGGCGGAAGCCTGGAACAAAGGCACAGCCAGCTGCCAAAAAGGAGAAGATCCAGGGACAGGGAAAACCTGCTTCGGCATCCACACCCCGTGAGATGGATGGGACGCCTGAGGTGGTGGTTCCGAAGTCCACGGAGGGGGATGTTGTTTCCCTGGAGGACTTACCTATCCCTGCAGAATGGCATGTGGAGGGAGGACCTACCAGGGAAGAGTTTTGTCAGGGGCAGAAGGAGTGCCCTACCCTTGAGGGTCTGAGGCGTCAGGCCGAAGCCCAGGCAACAGGTAACATTGCAGGGAACTTTCACATCTACTGGGAGGATGGTTTTCTCTACAGTGAACCCAAGGCTCTGGTGCACGGTTCGTCACGGGCCTTGGTGGTTCCCCAACGTTACCCAGCCTTTCTCTTAGAGTTGGCTCACGAGATTCCCTTGGCAGGACACTTGGGACAGGACAAGACCTTTGCCCGGCTTGTCCCACATTTCTATTGGCCTCAGATGAGGGTGGCGTCCGACAATTTTTGTAGGACTTGTGTGTCTTGTCAAGCTAGTGGGAAAACAGGGGTTAAGCTGAAGGCTCCCCTGGAACCACTACCCATCGTTAGCATCCCCTTTGAAAGGGTGGGCATCGACATTGTTGGGCCATTGGATCGGCCTACTTTAGCCGGTCACAGGTTTATCCTGGTTCTGGTGGATCATGCCAGCCAGTACCCAGAGGCTATTCCTTTGAGGACCGTTACTGCACCTGCAGTGGCTCGGGCCCTGATGGGGATTTTTACCCGAGTGGGTTTCCCCAAGGAAGTTGTGTCTGACAGGGGTGCCAACTTCATGGCAGCCTATGTGGAAGGAATGTGGAGTTACTTACAGGTTCTCCACTCCTTACCACCCCCAGACCAATGGTCTGGTGGTAAGGTTTAATAAAACCTTGAAGGGCATGATCAGGAGTCTGCCTGAGAGCCTGCGGAGGAAATGGGACATCCTCCTACCCTGTTTGTTGTTCTCATATAGGGAAGTGCCACAGAAAGGAGTGGGCTTCAGCCCCTTTGAGCTTCTGTATGGGCACCCTGTCAGAGGACCTCTCAGCCTGGTGAAGGATGGATGGGAACAGACTCCCAGGAAGCTTCCCCAGGATGGGGTGAGTTACATGCTGGCTTTCCGTAGCCAAATGGCTAAGTTGTGGAAGCAAGCTTCTGACAACCTTGAAGCAAGCCAGGCAGTCATGAAAGAGTGGTACAACCACAATGCTCACCATGTGGAGTTGGAGCCTGGCCAGAAAGTGTGGGTCATGGAGCCTGGAGAGCTTAGTGCCCTCCAGGATCGCTGGACAGGCCCCTTTGAAGTGGTTGAGAAGAAGGGCAAGGTCACCTACGGGGTGGATCTTAACCTCTTCGAGGCTATTGACGGAACCGTTCCGTCACGGCTCGCGGGTGAGCTGTGCTCATGACGGAACGGTTCCGTCACGGCCCGGCCGCCGCGCCTGCGCGGCGCGTTTAATTGAGCGGGCGGGCCCGTGACGAAACCGTTCCGTCATGAGCATAGCTCACCCGCGAGCCGTGACGGAATGGTTCTGTCACCCGCGCAGCTCACCCGCGCGCCCCCCCCCGCGAATGTTAGCACTGCCGCGGAATAGCCGCCGCAGCGAAAGGGTAATCAACAAAAGAAGGTTTTGGGTCCTATCACTGACCAGCCTGGACCTCAACAATCGCTAAACAGAACAAAATGGCTAATCAGGTTTGCTTTATAATTATTTAGGACACACCCAGCCAATCTGTGCTGCGTGAACCACAAATTTGTTTTAAAGAAAATTTATTTTTATTTTTAATTTAATTTCATTGATTTCTCCGTATGTCTTCAAAGGCATATTTGTCAAAACAGTCGAATCAACAACAGACCATTATGTGCGCAATATATACAGGTGTAGAAAATGTTCACAATAGATACTCAAAGTTCAGGACACCAACAAGCAAATTACTACTTACAATACAAATTGAAACATAAAGAGCATTTCACAAAAAGAACCAGTCCTTTGAATATTATACCACTGGACAGGCGGAAACAGGGATACAATGAAACTGCCGGCCTGTCTCAAAAAAACCTGTAATTAGGTGTTTTAAGGATTGAACAGCTAGGGCCAAAGACAGTGGTATTAATTATTCCCTGGCTGCACCCTTCTGACTTGTCACAGGCTGGGGGTCAACGCGTTTCGAACCATAGATGATTACGAGGTTCTCCTCAGCACGTGGACTGGGTGAATCCTTTTCTGTAAGACATGGGGTTGGTGTAAATATAGTGATGCAATAACATAAGTGGCCTCTCTGACTGAGAAAGAAAGGGTTTTAAGATTTACCTGCAGGAAGCACGCAGGGACTGCAAGAATGAAGTGTATCTTCACACAAGGTGAACTTTCTGAAAAAACAAGGGTCGGTGGCGGTCAGGACTACTCAGTTCAGCAATACCCCACGAGCACAAATAAATAAATGCCAGAAGAGCTGTCCCGTATCCTACCTGCACTTGAACTTGAAGGCAGGGAGAAGAAACGTTGGTGAGGACGCCCGGGAGTTAGTCTGGAGGTCACAGGAGGAACTGCTCTCCTTTGCTAGAACACTGAATGGAAAGTGGCGGTCAGGACTACTCAAAGCTGCTATGCACCACAGTACAAATAAATGCAAACAGAGCTGTCTCATGTCCTACCTGCACTTGGACTTGAAAGCAGGGAAAAGAAACGTTGGTGGGGACGCCAGGGAGTAAGTCCGGAGGTCACAGAGGGTACTGCTCTCCGTCGCTAAAACGCTGGATAGAAAGCGAAGAATGTTACAAGGTATTCGGGGACCCTATCTGGTGTGTTCGAAGTCCATTTGGAAGACAGATGGATAATGTACTTACTCAAACGGAAACTGAAATCAATCCAAGCCGCGGCCGCCGGCATCTGACGTGTGCCGCCGCGGGCCGACTGCGATGTATTTAGGAGGAGGGAGGGCTGGGAAAGCTCAAACCATGGCAATGGAAAGCGGACAGGAATCGCAAATTCAACTGTCGCTGGTACTTGTAGTTCCACAGCCGTGACACGAAAAAAAGAGAAGGGGAGGTGGGGGGGTGGGGGCCCGCCTGACCACAAGAGGTGCGGTACAAGTTGGAAAACGGCAACACTGCCTTAGTCATGTGTAGAAACTGGTAGTTCACAGCCGTGACAGGGAAGAGGGGCCTCACCTGGACACCTACGTGACCCTGCCAATTGCAGTGACGGATCGATGGCACTGACTCAGTCAGGTGTATGCATTACAGAAAAAGCTACTCGGGGTGCAAAGGTGCCACTGAGAAGTAAACAGGGGATACATTTGTTTTTTGGATAAGTTGCAAGCTCGTCAGAAACACCATTGTTTGTGAAGGGTACAGAAGTTTGAAAAAAAAGTTAGAAAAAAAGGGTTGAAAGCCAATAAGCAGCATGGCTCAAATCAGTTCAACAAGGGTGTGGGCACATAGAGTACAGGGGGGAGATAGCTGTAGTGATTGAAAGATGTTTTACAAGTTCCCCAGTTCGGACAGTTCATTCAGACCTGAGTTCGCTGTGTCAAACTTAAGGATGAGGTAAGCCTCTTTCTGGGAAAGACGTGTGTCCGGATCCCCACTGCCGCCCCTGATTACAGCAAGCACAGTCCATCTGATGTCATTCGCAGAGTGCTTGTGTTGTAGGAAGTGGGACGCCAGCGGTGCCGTTAAGTTCTTATTGTTGATCCTTGATCGATGTTGGATGTTGGATGTTGGATGTTGGATAATTCTATCCTGTGTGGTCTTACCAATGTACACCTTATTGCAGGGACACTAAATGGCGTATACTGTGTATTTCGTTTTGCAATTCGTGTGTTCATCATGACACCAAAACTTAGTACCGTCTGTAAAAAGGGAACCCTCCATTGTGAGATCACAAACGGTTCAGGTCCCGCATTTGTGGTGTCCCTTGACTGGGCTGGCCCCAAAGATGGTACTTTGGGTGTCTCTTTTGGCTGGGGGACGCGTGGATGTTATCAGCTGGCCAATACTCCGGTTTTTTTACAAGGCAAAAAGGGGTAGACCCACATCTGGTAGGATTTCTTCGACCAAATGCCAACACTTCCTGATGATTTTTTGGAGCGGATGGGTGTGAGGACCAAAGGTTGACACACATACGATCCTTTGGGTCGCTGGTCTCGATCTTTTTTCTAGAAGATACTCCCTAGGAGTCCATCTTGCTCTTTTCATAGAGTGCTTCAACAGCTTCCGGGGATATCCTCTTTCCTGTAGTTTGGCGATCAGTGCCTGTCCATGTAGATCAAAGTGCTGCACTGACGAGCAGTTCCGCCTCACACGGAGGAACTGTCCGTAGGGGAGGTTGTTCTTAAGACTCCTCGGGTGGTAGCTCCTGTAATGCAAAGCATTATTTTTATCAGTCTTCTTTTGGTATAAGGAGCAAGACAGTCCATCTGTTGTCGCGGAGACCTCCACATCCAGAAATGGCAAAGATTTCGAATCATAGCATAGGCTGAACTTGATGTCAGGACTTCTGTTGTTGAGCCATACGTGGAATTCCTCTAGCAGAAGTGGTGTCCCGTTCCAGACGCACCACACGTCATCTATATATCTGAGCCATTGCGCAATATGGTCTCGGTATGGATTGTTGTTAAACACATACTTCTCTTCATATTGGCCCATATACAGAATGGCCATCTCAGGTGCGAAAGGGCAGCCCATCGCTGAGCCTTTCACTTGCAAGAACATTTTGTCCTCGAATGTGAAGAAGTTTTTTCTCAGGGCCAGGGATGCAAATGAGACAATGAGATCTGTTGGAACCCTGTGAGGGCGAGGTCTAGTTTCCAGATATATTTCGATGACATCAAGACCGTCTTGCTGGGGTATTTGTGTGTACAAGGAAGAGACATCCATTGTGGCCAACAGTTGGGAAGTAGGATTGAAATTGAGACCTTCAACTTTGTTGATAAAGTCCATGGTGTCTCTCAAGTACGAAGGAACCTGGGTGATAAGGGGTTTTAGAAAGATGTCCACGAATTGAGAAATTGGCTCAAGGACCGAGTCACATCCGGACACGATGGGGCGTCACGGAGGTTTTGTGGTGTCCTTGTGCACTTTCGGGAGAAAGTAAAGATGTGGGGTCCGGGGATGTTTCTTCACAAGAAATTCTGATTCCTTCGGTCCTAGTATTCCTGTATCTCTAGCACCCTTCACTAGTGCAGCAATTTCTTCCTGTATCTGTGCTGTAGGATCTTGTGTGATACGGTGATACCAGTCCTGGTTGTAGACGTGGCTTCGTCCTTCTGTTCTATACAGATCTTTGGACCATAGGACCACTGCCCCTCCCTTGTCCGCAGGCCTTATGATGGCATCCTGCTGGTTCTTCAGTTCGTGGATAGCTTCTTTTTGTTCTTTTGTCAAATTGCCAGGTACAAAAGGGCGTTTCTTCTCAAGAATATTGAGAGATGACATCACAGAATGTTCAAATGCGATGATGTTTTTAGAGATGTTGTGATTGGGAGGGCAGAACATAGACTTGTTCCTTAGACCAGAGGCCTCAGTCTGGACTTGATTGGGAGAATCCCTAAAAAACCATCGGAGACGTACCTTTCTGAAAAATTCCATAACCTCCAGTTTGATCCTAGTGAAGTCCATGGCTGTCCCAGGGACAAAAGAAAGGCCTAGTTCCAAAAATTATTTTTCTGCTTGGGATAATGTTTTATTGGAGATATTAATAATGGAAGATGAACTCACGACTTGTAGTATTGTTTCCGTGTTGTCATCTCCCACTGTGGTTTGCATCTCGGCCGCTTCTGTTGTTGGCCCTGACCTAAAAAAGGCCTCTTTGGGGTGTTCCTATTCTGCGGGTTCCTATTCGAGGTCATTGTTGTGTTTTTTTATTCATTTATATTTTCTTTCCTCTTATTTTTAGATCATAATTGGTTGATTTTGAACAAATATTTCACTTCAGGCGATGTCTTATAAACAAATCCAATGCATTTCGGGCATACAATGGTGCCCTTCGTCAGGGAACAGACACTATAAAAATGTGTATAAACAAAACATTAGAATACTTTTTCGTTTTCGTCATGTAAATAAAGAGCGTAACAAAATAGTTGCATGAATCACTACAGTTGTGAACTGACATTGTTGTATCACCTTATATAATCCAAACACCCGTGGGGTTCATTCAAAAAACATGTATAGGTTTAAAGCGGCGTGTCACTTACAAGCCTGTTATCGTGTTGTTGTACTGGATCTAAGACTGAGTCTGCAAAACGAAACAGGGAGAGTCAATGAGACTGTCAATACAATTAGTCTCCTAGTTTTTCGAGCGGGGGTTTTGGAAAGGGGATTGTTGACTAACCTTCGCGTGGAATCGAAGCGTATTGTAGTATGCTCGCTCCCTTGAAAACGCCGGCATAGAACGGGTCTAGCCGCGTTTTGGAGATTTAAACTGCGGTGGGATCACGTGATCATGGAGTTAGACAACAGACTATTTCGGGCGATGAAGTCGGTGGTTAAACCCATTGCAGCGTGTCTATAAAGCGGTGACAGCGTCTTTATTATAGATGCGAAGGCATCCATCTGTCAATAAGTTGCAAGAGGTGAAATTATAAAATAAAGAAATAAAGAAATGAAATAAGGTGGGTTGACCACAACGTGTGGGATAAGGATGCAAACTTGTGGGTCCGGGGTTATCATACATCCGCTCGTAGCGCGTGAGCTACGGGGCTGTTTGACGGTCGTGAGAATGTTAGTGTATATGAGCTGGTGATTTGAACAGGGTCAGTTCGGTTGCATATCAGCATAAGGTGAATGTAAACAAAAAGGTGACAATTATAGTGGGTCTGTGTGAACAGTCACAGTAATTACAATATAGTCCATGGTGCAATCCTATAGATAGCATGACATTTCAATCCTGTCATTAAGGCCAAATGGCTTCTGGGTGGAAAGTCTTTGTATCCAACAGTTTTCTCTTCTTAATAAATGTTTCGTATTGTCTCTTCCTTCTATTTTATTCACAGTTTCTAGGATGGTGAATTTGAGTTGGGAAATATTGTGTTGTTCTTCCACAAAGTGGGCTGATAGGGATGACTTCATATTTTTTAAGCGGATATTTGATTTTTGTTCAGTTAGTCTCACTTTGATAGGTCGTTCCGTTTTACCCACGTATAGCTTCCCACATGGGCATTTTATTGCGTAAATCAAATTGCTTGAGTCACATGTGGCGTTGACTTTAAGTTTGATTTCATGTCCCTTCATGGGATGGTTGATCTTGTTCCCCTTGATTACGCTGTTGCAATTGCCACAGTTTAAACACGGTTTGGTTCCTGAGTACTCAATCATTGGCATGGGTTTGTTTTGGAGGATTTCCCCCAGGTTGTGTGCTCTCGTGAATGCAAATATCCGTGATAGGTTGAAAATCATTTTGAAATCAGGTTCTATGTTTAAAAGTGTCCAATGTTTCAGAAACTCAAGCAATTTGATTTACGCAATAAAATGCCCATGTGGGAAGCTATACGTGGGTAAAACGGAACAACGTATCAAAGTGAGACTAACTGAACACAAATCAAATATCCGCTTAAAAAATATGAAGTCATCCCTATCAGCCCACTTTGTGGAAGAACAACACAATATTTCCCAACTCAAATTCACAATCCTAGAAACTGTGAATAAAATAGAAGGAAGAGACAATAGGAAACATATATTAAGAAGAGAAAACTGTTGGATACAAAGACATTCCACCCAGAAGCCATTTGGCCTTAATGACAGGATTGAAATGTCATGCTATCTATAGGATTGCTCCATGGACTATATTGTAATTACTGTGACTGTTCACACAGACCCACTATAATTGTCACCTTTTTGTTTACATTCACCTTATGCTGATATGCAACCAAACTGACCCTGTTCAAATCACCAGCTCATATACACTAACATTCCCACGACCGTCAAACAGCCCCGTAGCTCACGCGCTACGAGCGGATGTATGATAACACCGGACCCACAAGTTCGTATCCTTATCCCACACGTTGTGGTCAACCCACCTTATTTCATTTCTTTATTTCTTTATTTTATAATTTCACCTCTTGCAACTTATTGACAGATGGATGCCTTCGCATCTATAATAAAGACGCTGTCACCGCTTTATAGACACGCGGCAATGGGTTTAACCACCGACTTCATCGCCCGAAATAGTCTGTTGTCTAACTCCATGATCACGTGATCCCACCGCAGTTTAAATCTCCAAAACGCGGCTAGACCCGTTCTATGCCGGCGTTTTCAAGGGAGCGAGCATACTACAATACGCTTCGATTCCACACGAAGGTTAGTCAACAATCCCCTTTTCAAAACCCCGCTCGAAAAACTAGGAGACTCATCGTATTGACAGTCTCATTGACTCTCCCTGTTTCGTTTTGCAGACTCAGTCTTAGATCCAGTACAACAACACGATAACAGGCTTGTAAGTGACACGCCGCTTTAAACCTATACATGTTTTTTGAATGAACCCCACGGGTCTTTGGATTACATAAGGTGATACAACAATGTCAGTTCACAACTGTAGTGATTCATGCAACTATTTTGTTACGCTCTTTATTTACATGACAAAAACGAAAAAGTATTCTAATGTTTTGTTTATACACATTTTTATAGTGTCTGTTCCCTGACGAAGGGCACCATTGTATGCCCGAAATGCATTGGATTTGTTTATAAGACATCGCCTGAAGTGAAATATTTGTTCAAAATCAACCAATTATGATCTAAAAATAAGAGGAAAGAAAATATAAATGAATAAAAAAACACAACAATTAACTAAATTGGTAAAACAAGTGTGGAAGTCTCTTTCTAGTAAAAAGACAATAATGTGTGCCTAAAGGGATGAAGCTAGTGACCCACTAGCATCACATCTTGCATATGTATTCCCGACGTCGTGGGACTCTCGACGCCACCTTTGGAGCACCAAAAAAACACAGTCAAACAGCCTGATAAAACAAGTGAAACACAGCTGTGCATTTGTCCTAAAAACATCCTTCATTCCTATTCGAGGTGCCTTCACCAGCATCAGAATCTTCCATTGACTCTGAAGAGGAGGTCTCAGAGAATGTGGTGAATTTTTTCCTAGATCTGCCCTGGTTGGTGTTGAGATATCTGGTGGAATCAGACCTGGTGTAGAATTCATCTTTGAGATAAGGGTACACCGTCTCGATGTTGACATTTTTTTGATCCTTTTCAAATTTGGAGGTTTTGAAATTTATGGTGTTATCTCTGAATGTGGCCAATTCCTTTTCGATCTTTTCTAGAAGAATTTTGACTTCAGTGGTTGTCTTTAATAGCTCGTAGCTGTTCTTCGATTTCCTCCTCTTCCTTCTTACAGATTCTTTGAGCTGTTTCCACAGTGTGCACCATCAGATATCTACTGCATTTCGTGCTGATGAAGCTGAAACCCTTTCGGTAAACAGGGTCATCCGTGAAAATTACGGGGACATTCTTAATCTGAAGTCCCCAAGGTATAGTACCCGCTCTGAGATTGGCAAGTAGGAAATGACCATGAAGTTTCGTTCTCACATGTTTTTTTCGGAGTCTAATTAATTTGTCTGCAACATTGAGCTGTTTGGCTGTGCTGCTAAATTTAACTGAGGAAAAAAGAGTGGAGGCAGAGAGGAGTTTCTGGATATGATCCTCGCTGAATGACAAAGTATCCTTTTCCGCCATACCGAATATTCAGGTAACAATAAACCTGAATGCACTTAATGGGCAAAATCGACCAACATTTTTGTGTCGAAGAAAAATGACCTTGTGAGCAAAGGCCCACTCTACAAAACAATCAACAAAAGAAGGTTTTGGGTCCTATCACTGACCAGCCTGGACCTCAACAATCGCTAAACAGAACAAAATGGCTAATCAGGTTTGCTTTATAATTATTTAGGACACACCCAGCCAATCTGTGCTGCGTGAACCACAAATTTGTTTTAAAGAAAATTTATTTTCATTTTTAATTTAATTTCATTGATTTCTCCGTATGTCTTCAAAGGCATATTTGTCAAAACAGTCGAATCAACAACAGACAGTTATGTGCGCAATATATACAAGTGTAGAAAATGTTCACAATAGATACTCAAAGTTCAGGACGCCAACACGCAAATTACGACATACAATACAAATTGAAACATAAAGAGCATTTCACAAAAAGAACCAGTCCTTTGAATATTATACCACTGGACAGGCGGAAACAGGGATACAATGAAACTGCCTGCCTGTCTCAAAAAAACCTGTGATTAGGTGTTTTAAGGATTGAACAGCTAGGGCCAAAGACAGTGGTATTAATTATTCCCTGGCTGCACCCTTCTTCCTTGTCACAGGCTGGGGGTCAACGCATTTCGAACCATAGATGATTACGAGGTTCTCCTCAGGACGTGGACTGGGTGAATCCTTTTCTGTAAGACATGGGGTTGGTGTAAATATTGTGATGCGATAACATAAGTGGCCTCTCTGACTGAGAAAGAAAGGGTTTTAAGATTTACCTGCAGGAAGCACGCAGGGGCTGCAAGAATGAAGTGTAGCTTCACACAAGGTGAACTTTCTGAAAAAACAAGGGTCGGTGGCGGTCAGGACTACTCAGTTCAGCAATACCCCACGAGCACAAATAAATAAATGCCAGAAGAGCTGTCCCGTGTCCTACCTGCACTTGAACTTGAAGGCAGGGAGAAGAAACGTTGGTGAGGACGCCCGGGAGTTAGTCCGGAGGTCACAGGAGGAACTGCTCTCCTTTGCTAAAACACTGAATGGAAAGTGGCGGTCAGGACTACTCAAAGCCGCTATGCACCACAGTACAAATAAATGCAAACAGAGCTGTCTCATGTCCTACCTGCACTTGGACTTGACAGCAGGGAAAAGAAACGTTGATGGGGACGCCCGTGAGTAAGTCCGGAGGTCACAGAGGGTACTGCTCTCCGTCGCTAAAACGCTGGATAGAAAGCGAAGAATGTTACAAGGTATTCGGGGACCCTATCTGGTGTGTTCGAAGTCCATTTGGAAGTCAGATGAATAATGTACTTACTCAAACGGAAACTGAAATCAATCCATTCCGCGGCCACCGGCATCTGACGTGTGCCGCCGCGGGCCGACTGCGATGTATTTAGGAGGAGGGAGGGCTGAAAAGCTCAAACCATGGAAATGGAAAGCAGACAGGAATCGCAAATTCAACTGTCGCTGGTACTTGTAGTTCCACAGCGTGACACGAAAAAAAGAGAAGGGGAGGTGGGGGGGCCCGCCTGACCACAAGAGGTGCGGTACAAGTTGGAAAACGGCAACACTGCCTTAGTCATGTGTAGAAACTGGTAGTTCACAGCCGTGACAGGGAAGAGGGGCCTCACCTGGACAATTGCAGTGACGGATCAATGGCACTGACTCAGTCAGGTGTATGCATTACAGAAAAAGCTACTTGGGGTGCAAAGGTGCCACTGAGAAGTAAACGGGGGATAAAATTGTTTTTTGGATAAGTTGCAAGCTCGCCAGAAACACCATTGTTTGTGAAGGGTACAGAAGTTAGAAAAAAAGGGTTGAAAGCCAATAAGCAGCACGGCTCAAATCAGTTCAACAAGGGTGTGGGCACATAGAGTACAGGTGGGAGATAGCTGTAGTGATTGAAAGATGTTTTACAAGTTCCCCAGTTCGGACAGTTCATTCAGACCTGAGTTCGCTGTGCCAAACTTAAGGATGAGGTAAGCCACTTTCTGGGAGGCTTTCTGGGAAAGACAGATTGACTGGGTGTGTCCTAAATAATTATAAAGCAAACCTGATTAGCCATTTTGTTCTGTTTAGCGAAAGGGTAGGCAGCCCCACCGGGTGCTCCATGTCAACCGCCTCAAACCCCACCATGAGAGGCCCGGAGTCTTCTTGATGATGGTGAATGATGGAGCAGAGGAAGAGGACAGTGAACCTCTCCCTCATCTATTTGCGTCCCAAGAGAAGGATGGGTCGGTGGAAGGGGTGATCCTCTCACCATCCCTAACTCCCGAACAGCTGAGGGACTGCCGTCAAGTTCTGGAGCAGTTTTCCTCGTTGTTCTCCCTTATCCCGGGAAGGACCCACCTGTGTACCCATGATGTGGACACAGGGGACAGCCCACCTGTGAAGTCGAAGACCTACCGGCTGTCAGATAAGGTGAAGGCCAGCATTCACAGTGAAGTCACTAAGAAGCTGGAGCTGGGAGTAATTGAACCTTCAAGCAGCCCTTGGTCCAGTCCGGTGGTTTTGGTACCAAAAGCTGCCCCGCCGGGCACCACTCCAGAACTCAGGTTCTGTGTGGATTACCAGGGACTGAATTCTGTGACAAAGACTGATGCTCATCCAATCCCTAAGGCCGATGAGCTCATTGACCGGCTGGGAGCTGCCCAATATCTGAGTACTTTTGACCTCACATCAGGGTACTGGCAGATCTCCCTTACAGATGGAGCAAGGGAAAGGTATGTATGTATGTATGTATGTATAGGCATTTATATAGCGCACTACTTACCCGTAGGGTCCCAAGGCGCTTCGACCGCTGCGAAACCCTTCCTGGCTTCCCTGAGAGATGGTCCCTTAATGGGTATCTCCAGGGTGAGACCAGGCATCCCCAGCGGTCTGGTGGGGCCGTTAGTGAAGATGAGGCAAGCTAATGCCCAGAGTTGCCGAGTGTGATCGCTGATCAGAGTGGGCACCGAGGCGAGAGAATTATCGAGTCCGCTGACCCTGGTCCAGAAACCTGCCGTGCCGGGAATCGAACCCTGGTCCCGGGCCGTCCTCTGCTCTCGGGTCTGCCGCCTCTAACCAGTGAGCCACACTACTTCACTGTCAGCCTTCTCCACGTCTGAAGGCCACTACCAGTTCTGTGTGATGCCCTTTGGGCTCAAGAACGCCCCTGCCACGTTTCAGCGGCTGGTGAACCAGGTCTTCTCCGGTATGGAGGCTTTCTCTGCTGCTTATCTTGACGACATTGCTGTCTTCAGCAGCAGTTGGGAGGACCATTTGTGTCACCTTCAAGCTGTCCTCCAAGCCCTGAAACAGGCTGGCTTGACGATCAAGGCTAGCAAATACCAGATTGGGCAGGGGTCGGTAGTGTACCTAGGCCACTTGGTGGGTAGGGGAACGGTGCATCCCCTCCAGGCTAAGATTGAGACTATCATGGCCTGGGAGCCCCCCAAGACCCAAACCGAGGTCCGAGCTTTCCCAGGCCTAACAGGATACTACCGTCGCTTCGTCAAGGGTTATGGCACAATTGTGGCACCCTTAACTGAGGTCACATCTAAGAAACAACCTCGACGGGTAGTCTGGACTGAGGCGTGTCAACGAGCTTTTGACACTCTAAAGCAAGCAATGTGTGCAGCTCCTGTCTTAAAGGCCCCTGATTTTTCCAAAGAGTTTATTGTCCAAACGGATGCATCAGAACACGCCATTGGGGCAGTGTTATCGCAACTCAATGAAGAGGGTCTGGACCAACCTGTGGCTTTCCTATCAAGGAGACTGCTCCCCGGGAACAGAGGTGGAGTGCGATTGAATGGGAAGCTTTTGCTGTGGTATGGGCTTTGAAGAAGTTGCGACCATACCTGTTTGGCTCGCACTTCCTTGTTCAAACTGACCAAATTGGCTGATGCAAATGAAGGGCGAGAATCCCAAGCTGTTAAGATGGTCCATCTCCCAACAGGGAATGGACTTCAGGGTGGAACACCGGCCTGGAGTGGACCACGCCAACGCAGACGGTCTCTCAAGGTACTTCCGCCTTAGTGATGAGAACTCCCAAGGGGTTGGATGGCTCTCCCCACTTTCAGCTGGGGAGGACGCGTGTTAGACCTTTCAGCCCTTTGGGTGGTCCCTCCTAATTTTTTTCCCTCTCCTTTTCGCCTTCCTGTTTTTTTTTGTGTGTCCACTACATTTTCTTGGGGTTGACCCAAGGTCTCTGGGCGCATCGTTACTATCAATTAGTAATAAGGTGCAGGTGCTCCTCTAAAATGGAGGAAAGGGATCTTTCACAAAATGGTGGATTGCTAAAATTACATCACAGCCTGAGGCCATAGGAATGTCATAAGGGGTTCCAGAACTTTCTGGTCCACTCTGGACATTTTAGGCTCAGGCTATATAAGTTGGAATGTTGGGCGGCCATTCTGTGAAGGAGCTGAGGGGAGAGGAGTTAAGGCAACTACGTGGGGAGGTTGGTGCACTGAGAAGGGTTTGATTGACCTTTGGGCCGGCTACCGTGCTTTGTTGATGCGACCCCTTGCCTGCTGACTTAACCCTCCTGCCATCGTCTTATTGTAGCTCCTTTTCCCATCTCTAGCGCTCCTTTTAGAGAAACTGAGACACATTGGGTTAGGAGATAGGGAGTGCGGGGGCCTGACTCTGAATAAGGAGCCAATACCACTATTTAACCCTGCTGAGTCCCTGTCATTGCCCGAAGCTTTAATGCACTGTGGGGACCTGAGAGATCCAAGCGCTAGACTGTGGGGACCCAAGCGATTCAAGCTCAAGACTGTGGGAACTGTGCCTACCGTAGCTGCCCTGGTGTGATCCGAGGGGCGGGTGCCTCCGACTCGCGGCTTCTCCCCATTCCTGCAGGCAGTTCTGGCGCTGTATCCACGCCGCAGAAGTTCCCGAGTTGCTGGGTTACTGCAGTGCAGGAGCTGCGTGGGAGAGGCTGTCAAGCGGAAGAGAGTGAGTGGAGCTTCGCCCGACAGGCTAGCAGGGAGGCGCCGGAAGCGGAGGGGAGGAGCTGAGGTAGGCTGGGCTCCAGCGTAGTCCTGGTGTGGCTCCTCCCGTGTCAACGCCCTGTCGAGGAAGAACACGGAAGAGCTGAGGAGCGTCTGAAGTAATCCTCAATCAGCGGCAATCAGCATCCTGCCTCTGAGAGGGGCCGGGCTGCACTGAGGAGAGCATAGGCTGGAGGTCGGGCTTCACTGAGGACCATTCAGTTGAGCTGGAACGCCTGACTGGGAAGTAAGCAGGGCACTGAAAGTGGAGGGAGGGAAGACCGTCAATAGGATCTGCTTCATGACGCTCCCCCTTTGGCCCAGGGGAAAGACGGGTAAATCGGGCATCTGTTACTAACACCGGAAGCCTCCCCTATGGAAGGCTATTAGCCCTGCCCATTGAGGAACTATTACTGTTTACAAAAAGTCACCTCAGAGGTAGCAGATCTATGCAGACAACAGATTTAGGGTGAACCTAATTGGAGGAGATCGTGAAATCCATATTGGCCTTGGAACAATGCCTGACTGAGAGGAATGCTATATACAAACCGTTCAGGCCTTTTGGGATGTTCTTTTGATGATTTGCTAATTGACTGTCGATATAAAACAGAGTTAATGTATATCTGATAGGTGAAATGACTTATCCTCTTTTTCCACTTAGGAACTTAGTGTTTGAGATCGCATAAAACTGTCTTCTAAAATGTTTCCTCATGTTTGTAATGGGAATGTGATCTCAATGGTAACGTAGCGTTAAAGTTATTCTGCTTATTTTGAAAGGACAGAGTAGAGTTGTTAAGATATCAAAGTCATGCCATGACAAATGTTATAGAGGCAGATAGACTGATGGTGAGCAACCTATAGTTAATGGTATTAAATGTGATGCAAATTGAAACCTGACGTGAAAGAAAAGATAAAGCTTTTCTACTTTTTCTACATACGGTGTAGTGCCATTTCGTTTTGAGTGGAGGTACGTTGGGGTGCTGAGGAGAGTGTGACGCAAGTACAGCACAAAAGCCTTAGAGTTAAGTCTTACCCTCTTGTGCCAAGCTACCCTAGTCGGACCGGTGACCCGGGTCCAACAGTTTTGATATTGGTGGTACTGGTATTGGTGGTGGGATTGTTATTGATGGTATTGTTATTGGTGGTATTGCTGGTGGTGATATTGGTGGTGGTATTGGTGGTGGTGGTATTGGTGGTGGTGGTATCAGGTGTGGTATTGGTGGTGGTGGTGGCATTGGGGGTGGTATTGGTGGTGGTGATATTGGTGGTGGTGGTATTGGTGGTGGTATCGGCGGTGATGCTGGTATCTGTGGTGGTATTGGTGATGTTGGTGATGGTGGTATTGGTGGTGGTATTGGCGGTGGTATTGGTATTGGTGGTTGTGGTATTGGATTGGTGGTGGTGGTATTAGATTGGTGGTGGTGGTATTGGATTGGTGGTTGTGATATTGGTGTTGGTGGTGTTGGTGGTGGTATTGGTGGGGATGGTATTGGTGGTGGTGTTGGTGGTGATATTGGAGGTGGTGGTGGAAGTATTGGAGGTGGTGGTATTGGTGGTGGTGGTATTGGTGGTGGCATTGGCAGTGGTGGTATAGGTGGTAGTGGTATTGTTGGTAGTGGTGGTTGTATTAGTGGTGGTATTTGTGGTATCGGTGGTGGTATTGATGGTGGTATTGGTGGTGGTGGTATTGGTGATATTGGTGGTGGCATTGGTGGTATTAGTGGTGGTTTTGGGGTGGTAGTATTAGTGGTGGTGATGGTGGTAGTGGTGGTGATATTGGTGGTGGGGATGGTATTGGTGGTGGTGGTATTCAGGGTGGTATTGGTGTTGGTGGTGGTATTGCTGGTGGTGGTATTCGGGGTGGTATTGTTGTTAGTGGTGGTATTGGTGGTTGTGGTATTGATATTGGTGGTGGTGCTAGTATTGATGGTGGTGGTATTGGTAGTGGTGGTGGAGGTACTGGTGGTGGTGCTAGTATTGATGGTGGTGGTGGTGATGGTGGTATTGGTGCTGGTTATATTGGTGCTGATGGTATTGGTGGTGATGGTGGTATTGGTGCTGGTGGTATTTGTGGTATTGATGGTGGAGGTGGTATTGGTGGTGGTGGTATTGGTGGTGATGGTATTGGTGGTGGAGATATTCATAGTGGTGCTATTGGTGGTTGTGGTAGCGGTGGTATTGGTGCTTGTATTGGTATTGGTGGTGGTATTGATGGTGATGGTAGTGGTGGAATTGGTGGTGGTGGTATTGGTGGTGGAGGTATTGGTGGTGGTGCCATTGCTGGTTGTGGTGGTAGTATTGGTGGTGGTTTTGGTGGTGGTGGTATTGATGGTATGGGTGGTGGTGGTACTGTTGGGGGTAATGATATTAGTTCTGGTGGTATTGGTGATTTTGGTGGTATTGATGGTGGAAGTGGTACTGGAGGAGGTGCTCGTGTTGGTGGTGGTATTGGCAGTATTGGTGGTGGTGGTATTGGTGGCGGTATTGATATTGGCAGTGGTATTGATGGTGGTGGTAGTGGTATTGGTGGTGGTATTGAAGGTGGTGGTAGTGGTGGTGGTGGTATTGGTGGTGATGGTATTGGTTGTGGTTGTATTGGTGGTCATGGTACTGTAGGTTGTGGTACTGGTGGTGGTGGTATTTGTGGTGGTGGTGATGGTATTGGTGATGATGGTATTGATGGTATGAGTGGTGGTGGTATTGGTGGGGGTGGTATTGGTGATGATTTTGGTAGTGATGGTGGTATTTTTGGTAGTATTGGTGGAGGTGGTGGTGTATTGGTGGTGGTATAGGTGGTGGTGGTATTGGTGGTGGTATTAGTGGTGGTGGTGGTGGTGGTGATGGTATTGGTGGTGGTATTGGTGGTGAAGGTGGTATTGGTGGTTGTGCTTGTATTGGTGTTATTGGTGTTGGCATTGGTGGTGGTATTGGTGGTAAAGGTGGTATTGGTGGTGGTGATGATATTGGTGGTGGCATTGATGGTGGTGGTATTGATATTTGTGGTGGCGTCGGTGGTGGTGGTATTGGAGGTGGTGTGTATTGGTGGTTGTGGTATTGGTGGTGGTGGAGGTATTGGTGGGTGTGGTATTGGTGGTGGGATTGGTGGTGATAGTGGATTGGTTGTGAGGTGGTATTGACGGTGGTGGAATTGGTGGAGGTGGTGGTATTGATGGTGGTATTGGTGGTGGTTTTGGTGGAGGTGGTGGTATTGGTGGTGGTGATATTGGTGGTGGTGGTATTGGTGATGGTGGGTATTGGTGGTGGTGGTGGAGGTATTGGTGGTGGTGGAAGTATTGGTGGTGGTGGAGGTATTGGAGGTGGTGGTATTGGTGGGTGAGGTATTGGTGGTGTTGGTGATAGTATTAGTGGTGATGGTGGTATTGGTTGTGGTGGAGGTATTGGTGGAGGTGGTGGTAGTGATGGTGGTATTGGTGGAGGTGGTGGTTTTGATGGTGATGGTATTGGCGGTGGTGAAATTGGTGGTGGTGGTATTGGGTGGTGGTGGTATTGGCGGTGATGGAGGTATTGATGGTGATAGTAGTGGTGGTATTGGTTGTGGTGGTGGTATTGGTGGTGTTGGGGTAGGTGGTGTTGGGGGTGGGGGTGTGGGTAGTGGTAGTTTTGGTATTGGTGGAGGTGGTGGTATTGGTGGTGGTATTAGTGGCATTGGTGGTGGCTTTGATGGTATTGGTGTTGGTATTGATGGTGGAGGTGGTGGTATTGATGGTGGTGGTATTGATGGTGATAATGGTGGTGGTGGTATTGTTGGTGGTATTTGTGGTGTTGGTCTGCGCCCGTCCGCGCCTGGGCCGTGCCGCGTGCCATCCCCCCTGGCCTAACCTCTCCCCACCATATCTACAGCTCCGCGCAATTGCATGCACTTAGACCCTCTCTACTGCTACCACACACTCCCCCTCAATTCTTTCTTTCAGAACACATTTGTGGACCATCCATCTGTAAACTCTGCACACGTCCCCCCCCAAACAAAGAGTATCTAAACCACTACAGGCGGCTCTCATAAATGCACGCTCCCTCCCAAAACACCATCTTGACATTTTGGAACTTATTTCAGCACACTCTCTGGATATACTGTTTGTCACAGAGACGTGGGGAGACGCGGCAGCTGACCCTGACTTCACGGCGGTTCTTCCACCTGGCTTCTGTGTCAATCGGTTAGACAGACCACTAAAAAAGGGAGGCGGCTTGGCCATCATATACAGAGAACACCTCCGCACTAATACCTCCCCCCTCCCCAACATGGAATGTGAAGCACTCTCACTTACGATCACTCTCTCTGTCAACCAGTCACTCACAGGGATTTTAATCTACCGTCCTCCAGGTTCTCGCCCTAAATTCCTAGCTAACATCAACAGCCTCTTAGAGAATGCTGCTGGGAAATCTAATTTCACTATTCTAGGCGACTTTAATTTCCACCTAGAGGCCAAAACTGACACCGACACAACCTTACTCCTGGAAGACATGGAAGCCGCAGGACCAATCCAACTAGTCGTGGCTCCCACGCATACTGCAGGGCACACTCTTGACGGGATATTCAGTAACAACACAGACATAGTCTACTCCTCACAATTGCCCCTAACCTGGACCGACCACTCAGCGGTACTGTTCAACATTAATTTTAAATCACCCACGGTCCCTCCATCCAAGCCCGTGGCACCAGTTATGTCCAGGAACTGGAGAAACATCAATATTCCTGAACTAGCGGCTACTCTTGCAACTGCATTGGACTCTTCTGACACCGATCCAGTCACATCCTCCAGTAACTATCTTACTCACCTTAATACTGCAATAAATTATCAGGCACCACTGAAAACAACCTATCCAAACCGTACCTCCCGTCAGCACCTTGGTTCTCTGAAAACCTGCGCCTGCAGAGACAATTCTGCAGGAATTTAGAAAGAAACTGGCACAAACATTACAACCCCACTGACCAAATCACATACAAAAACGCGCTTACTAAATACAAGCAAAAAACACAGTTGATGGACAGAATGTAGAACAATGTCATACATTCACCCCAGTACAAGGATATGGGCCTAAATCCATCGTTTTTTTGCACTCCACACCACCCTGGGTTAGACATTGGCTATATGCAAATCAGCTCTGACCCTGTGCCTCATGGGAACAGTCCAGTCCGAACTACCAAGCCATGTCTTTCCCAGACCGGAATCAAGCATCCAAGGACCTTCTATCAGCGATAAACGATGGATTTAGGCCTAGATCCTTATACTGGGGTGAATGTATGACATTGTTCTACATTCTGTCCATCAACTGTGTTTTTTGCAATTTTCACCCAGAGTGTGCTGGGTATACTCAGACGTGAGTCCCAGGCTCTCCACACCACTGGAGTCAAGCTATCCAGGCTGATGAAGGCTGATAGCCAGAAACCGGTCCTTGGATGCTTGATTCCGGTCTGGGAAAGACATGGCTTGGTAGTTCGGACTGGACTGTTCCCATGAGGCACAGGGTCAGAGCTGATTTGCATATAGCCATTGTCTAACCCAGGGTGGTGTGGAGTGCAAAAAAACGATGGATTTAGGCCCAGATCCTTGTAGTGGGGTGAATGTATGACATTGTTCTACATTCTGTCCATCAACTGTGTTTTTTGCAATTTTCACCCCGAGTGTGCTGGGTATACTCAGACGTGAGTCCCAGGCTCTCCACACCATTGGAGTCAAGCTATCCAGGCTGATGAAGGCTGATAGCCAGAAACCGGTCCTTGGATGCTTGATTCCGGTCTGGGAAAGACATGGCTTGGTAGTTCGGACTGGACTGTTCCCATGAGGCACAGGGTCAGAGCTGATTTGCATATAGCCATTGTCTAACCCAGGGTGGTGTGGAGTGCAAAAAAACGATGGATTTAGGCCCAGATCCTTGTACTGGGGTGAATGTATGACATTGTTCTACATTCTGTAAATCAACTGTGTTTTTTGCAATTTTCACCCCAAGTGTGCTGGGTATCAGACGTGAGTCCCAGGCTCTCCACACCACTGGAGTCAAGCTATCCAGGCTGATGAAGGCTGATAGCCAGAAACCGGTCCTTGGATGCTTGATTCCGGTCTGGGAAAGACATGGCTTGGTAGTTCGGACTGGACTGTTCCCATGAGGCACAGGGTCAGAGCTGATTTGCATATAGCCATTGTCTAATCCAGGGTGGTGTGGAGTGCAAAAAAACGATGGATTTAGGCCCAGATCCTTGTACTGGGGTGAATGTATGACATTGTTCTACATTCTGTCCATCAACTGTGTTTTTTGCAATTTTCACCCCGAGTGTGCTGGGTATGCTCAGACGTGAGTCCCAGGCTCTCCACACCACTGGAGTCAAGCTATCCAGGCTGATGAAGGCTGATAGCCAGAAACCGGTCCTTGGATGCTTGATTCCGGTCTGGGAAAGACATGGCTTGGCAGTTCGGACTGGACTGTTCCCATGAGGCACAGGGTCAGAGCTGATTTGCATATAGCCATTGTCTAACCCAGGGTGGTGTGGAGTGCAAAAAAACGATGGATTTATGCCCAGATTCTTGTACTGGGGTGAATGTATGACATTGTTCTAATATCTGTCCATCAACTGTGTTTTTTGCAATTTTCACCCCGAGTGTGCTGGGTATACTCAGACGTGAGTCCCAGGCTCTCCACACCACTGGAGTCAAGCTATCCAGGCTGATGAAGGCTGATAGCCAGAAACCGGTCCTTGGATGCTTGATTCTGGTCTGGGAAAGACATGGCTTGGTAGTTCGGACTGGACTGTTCCCATGAGGCACAGGGTCAGAGCTGATTGGCATATAGCCATTGTCTAACCCAGGGTGGTGTGGAGTGCAAACAAACGATGGATTTAGGCCCAGATCCTTGTACTGGGGTGAATGTATGACATTGTTTTACATTCTGTCCATCAACTGTGTTTTTTGCAATTTTCACCCCGAGTGTGCTGGGTATACTCAGACGTGAGTCCCAGGCTCTCCACACCACTGGAGTCAAGCTATCCAGGCTGATAGGCAGAAACAGGTCCTTGGATGCTTGATTCCGGTCTGGGAAAGACATGGCTTGGTAGTTCGGACTGGACTGTTCCCATGAGGCACAGGGTCAGAGCTGATTTGCATATAGCCATTGTCTAACCCAGGGTGGTGTGGAGTGCAAAAAAACGATGGATTTAGGACCAGATCCTTGTACTGGGGTGAATGTATGACATTGTTCTACATTCTGTCCATCAACTGTGTTTTTTGCAATTTTCACCCCGAGTGTGCTGGGTATACTCAGACGTGAGTCCCAGGCTCTCCACACCACTGGAGTCAAGCTATCCAGGCTGATGAAGGCTGATAGCCAGAAACCGGTCCTTGGATGCTTGATTCCGGTCTGGTAAAGACATGGCTTGGTAGTTCGGACTGGACTGTTCCCATGAGGTACAGGGTCAGAGCTGATTTGCATATAGCCATTGTCTAACCCAGGGTGGTGTGGAGTGCAAAAAAACGATGGATGTAGGCCCACATCCTTGTACTGGGGTGAATGTATGACATTGTTCTACATTCTGTCCATCAACTGTGTTTTTTGCAATTTTCACCCCAAGTGTGCTGGGTATCAGACGTGAGTCCCAGGCTCTCCACACCACTGGAGTCAAGCTATCCAGGCTGATGAAGGCTGATAGCCAGAAACCGGTCCTTGGATGCTTGATTCCGGTCTGGGAAAGACATGGCTTGGTAGTTCGGACTGGACTGTTCCCATGAGGCACAGGGTCAGAGCTGATTTGCATATAGCCATTGTCTAGCCCAGGGTGGTGTGGAGTGCAAAAAAACGATGGATTTAGGCCCAGATCCTTGTACTGGGGTGAATGTATGACATTGTTCTACATTCTGTCCATCAACTGTGTTTTTTGCAATTTTCACCCCGAGTGTGCTGGGTATACTCAGACGTGAGTCCCAGGCTCTCCACACCACTGGAGTCAAGCTATCCAGGCTGATGATGGCTGATAGCCAGAAACCGGTCCTTGGATGCTTGATTCCGGTCTGGGAAAGACATGGCTTGGTAGTTCGGACTGGACTGTTCCCATGGGGTACAGGGTCAGAGCTGATTTGCATATAGCCATTGTCTAACCCAGGGTGGTGTGGAGTGCAAAAAAACGATGGATTTAGGCCCAGATCCTTGTACTCGGGTGAATGTATGACATTGTTCTAATACCTGTCCATCAACTGTGTTTTTTGCAATTTTCACCCCGAGTGTGCTGGGTATACTCAGACGTGAGTCCCAGGCTCTCCACACCACTGGAGTCAAGCTATCCAGGCTGATGAAGGCTGATAGCCAGAAACCGGTCCTTGGATGCTTGATTCCGGTCTGGGAAAGACATGGCTTGGTAGTTCGGACTGGACTGTTCCCATGAGGCACAGGGTCAGAGCTGATTTGCATATAGTCATTGTCTAACCCAGGGTGGTGTGGAGTGCAAAAAAACGATGGATGTAGGCCCAGATCCTTGTACTGGGGTGAATGTATGACATTGTTCTACATTCTGTCCATCAACTGTGTTTTTTGCAATTTTCACCCCAAGTGTGCTGGGTATCAGACGTGAGTCCCAGGCTCTCCACACCACTGGAGTCAAGCTATCCAGGCTGATGAAGGCTGATAGCCAGAAACCGGTCCTTGGATGCTTGATTCCGGTCTGGGAAAGACATGGCTTGGTAGTTCGGACTGGACTGTTCCCATGAGGCACAGGGTCAGAGCTGATTTGCATATAGCCATTGTCTAATCCAGGGTGGTGTGGAGTGCAAAAAAACGATGGATTTAGGCCCAGATCCTTGTACTGGGGTGAATGTATGACATTGTTCTACATTCTGTCCATCAACTGTGTTTTTTACTAAATACAAGCAGCAGCTAGGCACTGAGAAAAGCAGTTATTATGTTACCCAGATCACCTCAGCAGAAAATTCCACCAGAAAGCTCTTTCAGGTGGTCAACCATCTGGCCAACCCTCCCGCCCTACCTGAAAACACCTCACAAGAACTTTCCAATTCTCTGGCAGACTTCTTTACTGATAAAGTCACCTCCATATTCTCTGCATTCACCCCTCAAACCATACCCATGGTAAAGACCTCTGTCTCTACCCCTTCCTCCATCACCCGATTTTTTCCACTTTTCCAGCCTGTCACACTTAAACAAATCTCCCATCTTATTACAACCACCAAATCAGGCTCACCACTAGACCCATGCCCTCCCTCCATCCTTAACCTCATTCCGGAGGCAATCTCACCAGCCTTAGCCAACATATGCAACAACATGTTCCAAACAGGTATCTACCCAGCAGTGTGGAAAAAAGCAATTATCAGACCCCTTTTAAAAAAACCTTCCCTTGACCCCACTGATCCGGCTAGTTACAGACCTATTGCCTGCCTACCCTTCCCAGCTAAAATCTTTGAGAACCTCATGAACCAACAATTATCACACTACATTCACACCCACAACCTTCTGGACGATACACAATTTGGCTTTAGGAAAGGCCACGGAACAGAGACGGCACTCATCAAGGCAGCGGATGAGATAAGACACACCATGGACAAGGGAGGAGCGGCAGTCCTGGTGTTGTTGGACTTATCCGCGGCCTTTGACACGGTCGACCACAACATCCTAATCGACCGTGTTGCAGCCATGGGTGTGGTACATAAAGCTAAGGATCTCATCGCCTCATTCCTACACAACCGTTCCCACAATGTCAAACTAGGTTCCTTTCAATCACTTCCCCTCTCCCTTCCCTGCGGTGTACCACAAGGCTCCTCGCTAAGTCCGACCCTCTTTAACATCTATGTGTCGGACTTGGCGAGGGTGATTAAGGAACATGGCACCAGCCTCACTACCTATGCTGATGACACTCAGTTAGTCCTTTCAATACACCAGGACGGAGACAGGGTGGCCGCCAATTTCCAAGAGGGAATGTTGGCCATCAGTTCCTGGATGGCGGCCAACTGTCTCAAACTGAATTCCAACAAGACTGAGATCATGACCTTTGGTAAACTTGAGCCCAGCTGGTCCCCTCAGTGGTGGCCAAACAATTTAGGCACTCCTCCCACACCTGTCACTAAAGTGAGAAACCTCGGAGTCATCTTCGATGATCGGCTTCTTTTTAACCATCATGTTAATAATGTTGTCTCTGCCTCTTTCTTCACCCTGAGCAAAATTAAAAAGCTCCTACCCTTCATCCCAACCTCAGCTGCAAAGACCCTAATCACTTCCCTGGTATTTTCAAAAACCGACTACTGTAACTCCCTACTCCTCAACGCCCAGGAAAGGGTGCTCAAAAAAAATTCAGTTGGCACAGAACGCTGCAGCCAGGCTTCTGCTTAACATTCCTAAACACAATTCCATCTCCCACTCCATGCGCAAACTCCACTGGCTCCCTGTGAGGTGCCGCATTAAGTTCAAGGCCCTCTGCATAGCATACAAGGCCATCAACAACTCTGGTCCTCTGTTCCTGAAACACGCCTTTAGACCTTTAGAAGCATCTAGAATACTGCGTTCCTCATCAGCCCACCTCCTCAACGTGCCACGCACAAAAAAGGTCACTTGGGGTGACGGAAGCTTCACAATTGCCACTGCCAAACTGTGGAACTCACTCCCCCTCAGTATCAAGACATGCCCTACACTGCTCAGCTTCAGAAAACAACTCAAAACATGGCTGTTTGCACAATAATTGCCTTGCCTGTTCAGTTTGATCATCAAAGCGCCGAGACACCCCTGGGTATTTGCGCGCTGTAAAAAATCGCAAAAATAAATAAATAAATAAATAAATTGGTGGTGGTGGTATTGGTGGTGGTGCTATTGGTGGTGGTGGTAGTGATGGTATTGGGGGTGGTGATGGTAGTGGTATTGGTGGTAGTAGTAATGGTGGTGGTGGTATTGGTTTTTATTGATGGTGGTATTGGTGGTGGTGGTGTTGTTAATAAAACAGGCTTTTGAAAACAACCCTTTAGGTGGCTTAGTGCTGAATACATGTAACACAGATGTGCTGTTGTCAGCTTCAGCCCATTAGCACATGAATATGTGTTACCTGGAATTCACATGACTTCATTTGCTAATCATTTCTGAATCCATTTTACTTGGGGGGGTTGAAACAGACACAAGATAATGCTGGGTTAAAGTGATTGAAAGCGGGAGCCCGTGTGACGGGCGGGCCTGCTGCTTAAAAAAACACAAACGGTTTCAGCAGAAGAAGCGTATGTCGGGCCTGCAGTAAGAGAAACTCAATAAAGTTAATAGTGCTTACAGACTAAATAACAGGTCCCATGTAACAACCGAAGTAAAGGGGCCAGTAGCCATGGGAGGTTACAAATGAAGACAAGGCCGTCCTAAGGAGGGACTAACAAGCCTATTAATGAATCCGAAGGCAGCTTTTATGAAAGACAATGACAAAAGCCAATGAAAAATATGGGAAGAGAGTGGGCTCGGCTTCTCTCCCAAACTCAACTACAGCAGTCTCGCAGAGCGTGCAGCGCATGCGCGCTGCCGCTAGGCTCGACCTAAAAATGACACCTATATATATCTGCAACAGCTCATACCATGGCTGACAGACCTTAGCCCCAAGATGCTGGTGTTTTTGTGGCATGGGAGGTAGGGTAACATTCCCTGTATACTAGGAGATCTATGTAAGAATGGCTGTTTGATGAGTTATGCCATGGGAGGAGAAGGCATGCTTATCACTTGGTTATACCTACTACTTTTGCCAAAGAGTGCACCTCGTATCGGTGCATTACAATTACAATGGGAGGCGGATATTGGCGAAACGTTGCGAGACATGGAAAGGAAAGATGTTTCAAGGATTTGTAGGAATGTATCACGCAGTGCAAGGCACAAATTGATACACTATAAATGTTTACTTATAGACTATGTCTCACCAAGCTGGATACATAAGGTGGATCTTACTAGTCCAGATAACTGTCCTAAATGTAACTATGCTACAGGAACATATATCCACATGTGGTGGGGATGGCCAGGGACACGAGATTTTTGGGAAGAGGTAATTAGGACTCTGACGTATTTAGCAGAGTAACATTTGCACAGTTCTATTCAGGTGTGTCTGCTAGGCCAGATATCTCGTACCGATGGGGAGTAAACAGGCTGAAAGAATTGCTGAATTAGGACCACAGACTGAAAATAAATGTATTGCAAAATGTTGGATTACGCCTAGATTGCCTATGAGTAAATAGCTGCAAGAGTATATACGTTGGCTGCGGGCTGAATTTGGGGTGAGATGCAAATTGTGTGCTGAACAAGGTCAAGATGGTAGGATGATAAGGGAACTGGTGGAGATACAACTCCAACAAATTATAGCTGATGCAGCACTGATTTCTGATGTTTCAACACTGAAATATGAGAATGTATTACTATTCATTTGTTCAAGACATAGCTCATGCAAATATTCTTATTCAATATTTGCACTTAATGAGATGTTAACAGATATTGAAAATCTGTAAATTGCTTCCATGGTTCACTCCAAAGTAAATCCGGAAGAGGGAGGGGATGACTGGGAATAGTTGAATGTTGTTAATGTACTATTGTAAACCACAATAAAATATATTTAAAAAAAGAAATCTGAGGTGATAATAAGTGGCGGTAGGTCCCTTAGGGTGTTGGGGCATTGCTCCACTCGTATTTTGCCCCCCTGGGCCCCAAATTAATTATTGATTTAATCTGCCCGCAGCAGAACCGGGGCTCAAGTGCACATGTTGGGTTGGCCGACAGCCTATCTCCGGCCAGCCCGACATGCGCGTTAAAGGAGCCTCCACCTGCTCATTAGTGACCTGGGGTGACTCAAAGTCACGGCCCCCAGTCTCAGAAATGTGCGCTGAGGCCTGCCCCAGCCAATCCTGGCGCATCTGTAACAACAGAAGAAGCGCCAGAATTGGCTTAGAGAGTGAGGGGCCTATGTGTGTTCATGTGAGGCAGCACGGGTTTGTGGAAGGCTGTCTCTCTCTCTCAGCACTCGCCCCACCGAAAGAATCTTCACACACTCCGGCAGCTTGGAGAGCTTGGAGGGCCAATCCCCTTGCCTTTCATGTTCAGTTCGGCAGGGGATTGACGGGCCGCATTTAGTGCAGTCACTCCGCATGAACAGGTCTGTTCTGAATTGTATCACTGGTTCAATGCATTGTCCAGTTTCCATTCCATTCCACCCTGCACTTTAAAAGCACTGCAGTGAATCAGACACCATAGCAACCACACAGATGCTTCTCTCCTAGCAGTAGACATTCCTTAAATCACAATTCATACCTGTGTTGTCAATGTAAGCTTTTATGTTCCTGTATGTTTTTACTAGAAAGGCACTGATGACTGCCACCATTATCCGACCGCCTTTGATTGCAAATGCTAGAATGTATGCAACCCAAAGGCACACAGGGCGTGTTTTTTCAGGCTTTGACATGTATGCAATCCAAAGGCACACTGGGCTTGTTTTTCCAGGCTCTGACAATGCAAAATAGTACTTGTTCGTCTCCCCTCTCTTTACAGACTCTTACAGACCAACCTGGCTAGGTTTGAGGATTAGGAAAACAATTGGCAGAAGTATAGTATGTTCTGCCCACATAAAGGCAATGATACCAGCCCAAGTGTGCAGAGCACAGACGGCATTGCGATAGCTCTTAAAGACGTAGCACACTTCACAGAGCACAGACAGCATCCCCATGCATCTTTTATAGACACAGAACAAATACATTCACAAAGTACTTTCAGCGTCTCAATGCACCTCTAAAGATGGAGCACTATTCAGAGTGTGGAGAAGTGTGGCTCAATGATTAGAGCAATTGCAAAAACAACAGGTGATGATTAGAGCGGCAGACCCTGATGCAGAGGTCTAGCCCGGGATCAGGGTTCAATTCCCCGCCTCGGTGGCTCAAAATTCCACAGACCTGATAATTCTCGCCTTGGTGCCCTTTCCAATCATGGAGTCCCACTCTGCAACTCTGGGCAATAGCTTGCTTAATCTCCACAACGGCCCCCACAACGCTAAGGATGCCTGGCCTCCACCTTGGGGGTGCCCAGGAGTGGACGCCTCACAGGAAAAGCCAGGATGGGTTCCACAGCAGTATTCGTGCAAGCGCCTTGAGACCCTTGCGGGTGAGTAGTGCGCTATACAAGTATCAATTTACATTTACAGATCACAGACAGGGCTGCGATACATCACTTAGCCACAGCACAATTGAGGACTGGACTAAAACGCATCCACCAAACTGCAGCCCGACTACAAATTCCAACCGCCCACTAAGCCATTTACTCGTTCTAGAGGGGAGGCTCCTTTTTGATTTGGAATATGTACTTTTTGCTCCGAATCTCAAATTTGTCACTGGCAACATACTAAAATGTATTGTCTAATGCTTATTTAAAAAAAAAACTTGATCCATGGTACTTTCTCATGAAATACGTTAACCTTTAAAATATATATATTTTCTTTAAAATTTCTACTTACCTAGGATAAGGAGCACATTTTAAAAGTATGCTTTTACCGAACCCAATTCTTACTGTTCTTTTTTATGACCTGCACCCAATCATTTGCCCTGGGACCGACCGTTCTCCCTTCACAGGTTTGCACCTGTTCCTCACCACTTTTCAAATCCACCAGCCACCACTGGTGACACTGCAGCTGATTACTGAAAGACAGTTTTACTGAAATGGATAAGGAAAATATTTGAGGACCAATTGAATATCTGACTGCATTTTAGCTGTCTAGAGCACTTACCATGATTTCTAAGATAAAAAGAAACCCCTCATATCTTCAAGGGTGGTTAGCACGGTGACTGAATAAGTCACTTTGAATTGAGCTCCTTTGTTAAACCCCAGAAAGAGCCAGAAATCCTGCACAAATAAGGTGTTGGGGACCCGCCTCGAATAAGCATGGCTCCAACTGCCTTTGGCGGGGCTGTACTGACACTTAAAAGCTAGGGTCCTTATTTATGAAGGCCTTGCGTCAGTTTTGCGCCGCCGGCGCGTCACTTTTTGTGACGCACCAGCGGTGTAAAAAATGCGCCTCGTTACGCCATATTTAAAAAGTGACGCATCTAGGTAGATGCGTCACTTTTTAAACCCCTGCGTCACATTATACCTGCGTCAGGTATAATGTATGCTGAAGGGGCGTTCCCCCGCAAAAAGCCTCGTAATAGTGACGCAGTGAAATCTATGAGATTTCACTGCGTCACTTTTAGGACGCTGTTGCGTCAAAATCTTGCGCCTGCCTCACAGCAGGCGTAAGACTGATGCAAGCCCTTTCACATGGGGCTTTCCCCATGTGAAAGGACGCATTGCTGGAGTTGCGTCACTTTTGTGACACACTCCAGCAATGCGTCACTTTTGCGCTTACAGATACGTCAGAAATACTGACGTATCTGTAACTCCTTGTGACATGATGCGTCATACATTAAATATGACGCATCAGGAATGTCGTAAGGAGTGCGCAGTGAAAAGTGACGCACCGCTGTTTTCATGCAGCGATGCGTCACTTTTCATAAATGAGGCCCCAGAGTGTGAAGGGTGCCAGAGGAGGCAGGTGCAAGAGTAAGGCGGATCAGGAAACCAGCGAGTATGGAGAGAGCGGTTCTGACACTGAAACTTCTGTCAGCAAAGAAAGGAACAAAGGGGCATATTACCAAGGGCCATCATCGCCGCATTAGCTGGACTTTTTCCCGCTAATGTGGCGATAATTTAATCGCCCTATTACCAAGCTGTCGCTAACACCAGTTAGCGACAGCTTGTAGGTGATAGCGGGCATTTAGGGGCCCACTTTGCATGTCAGCGATAATTATCGCTAATGATATGCAAAGTGGGCGTGCTAAGATGTTAGCGACTGAAAACAGTCGCTAACATCGCTATCTCCGATTACCAACTTTTGGAAATATTCGCGCTAAGCGCGAATATCTCCAAAAGCTAACACCTGCCCCTGAGCAGTTCTTAGCCATGTTATCCAATGGTAGGTGGATAACATGGCTAAGAGCATTAGCTCGGTAATGCATGAATATCGCTGACTTTTCAGCGATATTCATGCATTTCGGCCGATTTTTATCGCTTAGGAGATAAACCTTGATAATAGCAAGGCTCCTAAGAGATAAAAATCGGCGAAGCACGGCGATAAAATTATTGCCGCTAACCAAGCATAGTGATAATTATCGCTTATGCTTGGTAATATGCCCCAAATTGCGGGGAAATTAGTGCGCTGGTGGCTGGAGCGGAGACTCGCTGGCGTGTTTCAACGTGGTTGGGTGTTTGCAACTCCCGGCAGGATAAATCCTTGTAAGTATGGAGCTGCATGGGAAAGATTTGTGGTGCACTACCCCCAGGATTTATGGGTGAGAATATAAGTGCTAGCAGCAGGAGTAATCCGCAGGATCAGGCACAGTACTCATCTCAACTAAACAGCCCAGTGGCTACCTCCAAAGTGAGTAGTCTCCTGCGCACACAGGGCATTGTGCAATAAAAACACTCCATGTCCATGATTTATCGTAAAAGGACATTTATTAGGACACAGTTGCACACAATTAATTTGAACTTTAATCAACATCTAAACAATAACATCAAACTTTGTAAATATGACACTCCCACACCTCCTGTCACCTCACACCAACTTTCATCCCCAAGCCCTGATACCTTGTTTCATACTTCCCTATTCCACTAAGTGTGCGCTTCCCATACATCCAGACTCTCCATCATTTTCCTACCAAATATCCTCCACTGAAACTCTTCTTTCTCAACGAAGTCCTGCACACCGTCTTTAGTCACCTGCACTCCGTCCTCCCCCCGCCAGTGTGTTAATACACCTGCATGTGACTCTCCACCCCCCACCCCCCAAGATATAGCCTATAACCTGCAACCAATCCTAAATTGACAGCCACATTGTAATACCTTCCCCACACCATCCCATATTCATGTACGGTGGGTGTGTCAACACAATTTGTCTTCGCAAAGCCCCCTGACCTCCTGGTGGTGCTTAGAGTCAGAAAGAGGCCGGACACGTCCTTCCTCACACTAGCCTACTCCTTCCCCTAAAGCAACCTATCCCACCAATATCCCGTTTCTGCACAAATCAACCCCGGGGGAAGACTAGTCTGCAACTGTACTTCCCATCATTGTGCACTTCATGTCCATGATTTAGCGTAAAAGGCCATTTATTAGTACACCTAAGAAACAATTTGAACTTTAAGCAACATATAAACAATAACATCAAACTTTGTAATTACGACACTCCCACACCTTTCGTAACCACTCACACCTAATGCCAACTTTTATCCCCAAATTCTCATACCTTTTTCATACTTCCCTCTTCCACTCACTGAACTCTTCCCATATATCCAGACTGTCCATCATTTTCCTACCAAACACCCTTCACTGAAACTCTTTTCTTGTCGGACGAAGTTCTGCACATCGTCTTTTGTCACCTGTACTCTGTTCCCCCACCTGATGGGGTGGATAAGCCTGAATGTGACTCTCCACCCTTGAAGATACTGCCTATCAGAAAATACCCAGAAAATACTGCCCTTCCCCATTAAACCTCATCAACGGTGATCTCTCCTGCACCAGATATTCTGGTGCCACAGCCTGCTCACCACGTCCCTCAACTCCATCATATAATATGTATTTCCTCGACGGGAGAACACAGAGAGTCCGCCTACCACCGTACAAGTCAGAGGCCACCGAAGTCATCTGCGGCGTCCCCCAAGGATCATCTCTGAGCCCCACCCTCTTCAACGTCTACATGAGCCCCCTCGCGGCCATCGTACGCAAACACAACCTCAGCATAATCTCCTACGCCGACGACACCCAGCTGATCCTCTCCCTGACCAACGACCCCGCCGCCGCCAGAGCCAACCTGCACGAAGGGATGAAAGAGGTAGCCGAGTGGATGACGACCAGCCGCCTGAAACTGAACTCGGACAAGACGGAGGTCCTCATCCTGGGCTCCTCTCCCTCCGCCTGGGACGACTCCTGGTGGCCTCCCGCCCTGGGCACCGCACCCAAACCGACAGACCATGCACGCAACCTGGGCTTCATCCTGGACTCCTCCCTCTCCATGACCAGGCAAGTCAACAACGTCTCCTCGGCATGCTTCAACATCCTACGCATGCTACGGAAGATCTTCTGGTGGATCCCCACCGAGACCAGGAAGACCGTCACCCAGGCCCTCGTCACCAGCCGACTGGACTACGGCAACGCCCTCTACGCCGGGACCACCGCCAAGCTCCAGAAGAGACTCCAGCGGATCCAGAACGCCTCAGCCAGACTCATCCTCGACATCCCACGAACCAGCCACATCTCCGGACATCTGCGAGACCTTCACTGGCTCCCCGTCAACAAAAGAATCACCTTCCGCCTCCTCACCCACGCACACAAAGCCCTACACGACCAAGGCCCGAGCTACCTCAACAGCCGAGTCAACTTCTACGCTCCCAAACGCCACCTCCGATCAGCCAACCACGCCCTCGCCGCCGTCCCCCGCATCCGAAGAGCGACTACAGGAGGAAGGTCCTTCTCCCACCTGGCCGCCAAGACCTGGAACTCCCTCCCTCCCGACCTGCGCCTGACCCAAGACCACCTCTCCTTCAGGAAGAAGCTGAAGACCTGGCTGTTCGAGCAGTAGCGGCTCCCCCCCCCCCAGCGCCTTGAGACCCCACGGGTATGTAGCGCGCTTTATAAGTGTCACTGATTGATTGATTGATTTCCCAGTTGCGAATGGTGAACCCCATTGTCTCGAAAAAGAAATCCATTCTCTTCCCTTTTGCCCCCATGCAAGATCACTGTAACGTTCCCTGCCATGCAACAAACCCTCATGGACCTGTTGAGTTTTCTCTGAGCTTATCATTGGCTTCATGTTTCAGAGCCCCCCTCCAGACCCTGTGCAGCACAAATTCTTGCCAGACTAGGCAAGTCCCAGCAAGGTTTGCTTTAATTTCCTCCAGATCCTTTTGCATAAGCTGTAGCAGCGTCAATCCTGATAACTGAACCAGATATTTTCACCCAGATGAATCAAGAGCATGTCTGGGCAATCCCTCTGCAGAACCAGCCCCGTCAACCAAGGTAACAAGTGGAGTCCCAGGTTTCATCCGTATTCTTGCTGGTCTGTGTACTTCGCTTCCCAATGCACAAACAAAAGGCCCATGGTATAGGTTACGGTCTTGGTCCCTAGCCCGCTCAGACACCCTGCATTGGAAGAAGAAAGAATTAGCTCTGGCGCCATACCTGGACCCCAATCACATCCCCTGGAAAAAAAACTTTGCTTCCTCACATAATGTTCACAGGACCTTGATCTCCACCTACCAGTCTGACGGATATGTTCTTAATCCCACCCCAAACTCGCTGCTGCCGTCCCAACGCAAAAGGAATGCGTCCCAAAGACAGTAGAATTCTTTCCCCAGTGGTGCAGTGCTATCCGCAGGACTGCCAATAATTGATAAAACCTTCACCCTGTTGCCCTCCTCATAACAAAAAATAGCCCTATGTTGCTGACCAGGCCACACCTGAAAGCGATGCCATTCACGTACAGGGACACACTTCCACCCCCCTCACACAACCATATCCACTTCCCTCTAACCTGCTCATCTGTCTTTGAATGCCGCAAACAAATGCCCAACCGTCCCATGTCCAAGCGCACTTCCTCATGCAGCACCCTGAATCTCGTGCAGACCCCAAAAGATCCGTTACACAAAAGCCCCAAAGAACATCCAAATCATGCAAAGATGAACCACATACATCCCAAAACTATCATACCAGCACACAGGTAAAACTGCCAGTAACTCCCACAGCAACTCCAGCAACGCCGACCCCCCCCACCCCATTCCTTACCTCAACCCTTCAAAACCTGGCCCAGGATCTCTAAAGTAGCAGGGTCGAACCCCCAGTACAGCTTGCCATGTAATGAGACTCCAGCCAACTTGCCTCCGATATTTGTGGGCGATCAACATTTGACAATGCAGAACAAAACAAAACGCAACACTTTCCTTTCTGCTGACTCCTGATCCTGTGCCAACTACTCCAGCAAACAGCCGCCAAATGATGCAAACTTGTTCCAAGCCAGCTGTAGCTCCTTCTGGTAGACTCAGCCAACAATCCTTTGATCATACCCACTATTCTCATTCCCCCATCGCCCAAATGCCTGCATGCAATGTTGTCTTGTCCATCTCTGCTCCTGGCGAAAATCTGTAAAAGTGATGCTACTGTGAATGAGATAATGAGTCTGCTATGTCATTCTAAACACTAGGTATGCTTAGCTCTGAAAACAATGGTCAAAATAAAGCAGCTCAGCATTGAACCCTGCAGCAAACGCAGTACCCTCAAATCTCTAACCTTCTGTCTGTTGATCAAATCCATGTTATCGGCATGAAACAACACTGTCCTGTTCGCCAGATTACTTCCTTGCACTGCCAATGCTACTCACAATGGGAAAAACTCCAAAAGGCTATGCTATGACCCTAGCTCAACCAGTGGGCTGGCCAGCGCTCCGAACACCCCCTACTATCCCAACCCAGACCAAAATTCTGAGCGGCTGACACATCTGAAAATATTTGCACTTGCCAGACTGTTCTCATCCCAAAAATACATTCATACTCCATTGAAGTCATCCACGAAGACACCAAGGTCAGCAATGACAGCCAATGAGATCCGACCCCGGTGATGGGGCACTGCCCCAGACATGGCCATGTCCAGACACCTACAAAAAGTCCAGCCCGACTGCACTACTCGACATGTGAAATTCAAAAAGCCAAGCAAATTTTGCACACACCCCAACTCAATTTTCTATCCACCAATCACTTCCAACAGGAAACCTTGAATCCCAACCATATTTGCCTGCGGTAAACTTGTCACCAAATGGTCAGTATCCAACTCAATGCTCAGAATAGTCAAAACCTTTCTAGGACCCTCCGTCTTCTCCAGAGCCAAAGACACCCCAAAAAACGATGCCACGGATTGCAAATGCTGAAGTGCCCTGAGGCAGTCTCCCGAGTTCCACCTGGCAACAAACAGAAAATCGTCAAATTAGTGAGACACCTCTTGATGACAGCTAGATTTTGGGAAAGCTAATGATGCATACAGCAGCCTGGTGTCCTCCTCAGCAATGAAGTAATTCACTGCACATCCTTCCGGCCACTACTGGTGATGTATCAAATACAATTCCCCTGCCACCTTTTTAGGTATCACACCCAGAGGAAAAATTACCAAGTTCATGATGGACCACTCAAAATAGGGTCCCGAAAGTGTTCCCTCAGCCACTTCTTTGCCCAAGTTCGCTGCCACCACCCCAGAAAACTCTGTGGCAGACCAAAATTAGTCTGCCCACCGGCACCCCCTAGGACCCTGATAACCCCTCCTGAAACCTTCCCTAAGACCGCATTCCAGCTGTAAAACTAATGGGCGTAGACGCCCTATGGTCCAGACTGTCCCTGTAGACCTCGCCCCCTGGAAGCCTTCCATTATTCTGCTGGGCTGGACAAAGTAAAGCACTGGGTTATAGGATATCTCCCCACACACTTGGAACATTCCTGTTTAAACTTGCATGGGTGTCAGGAGCAGAAACCATAATAAATGTTCCAACATGCCCCAACATTGGGTCCAGCTGGCTTTGGCACATGACCCACCCCCTGCCAAGTGGGCCAGGGCTGAAAAGACTGATAGGTAATGGGTAGACTGCTCGCAATGTGCATAGAGGCCATGGATTGATTAGACAACATCCAGTGCATCCACAGCTAGGTTGTTTACCTCCCCCCAAGGTGTTTGGGGGTCCAGACTCACCATCGCCCTGAACTCTTCATCGCAGCTAAGCAATGCATAACCCCCAAAATGCATTTGGGCCTTCCTAATGATGTCCATATATTTGTACTAAGCTATCGCCCTGTCAGCGTGCCTTTCACAATAGATACCGGCATATATCAAGAATACTGAAGTCCAATCTTCCAAGTTGATCAGGAACCTGGTCCTCCTAGTTAACTCCCACTGTTCTTCCTTAGACCCCTCTTAAGCCTGTACATCCCGGTGCAATGTGGATGAGTACAGTGACCTCTTCCAGTTCTTGGAGCACCACTAAATATACTTTGATTCTAAATATTACATACACGTTTTGTGCAGCTGTTTCCTTGCCACTTCCATTTGTTTGTATTCCTGTGCAATAGTTTGAAAATGTCAACATATTTGTGTTTCCAAATCCTGTTCTTAGTTTTTTCCGACAAATGGGACCCCAAGGGCATCGCCAAACCCACATATGGCAGTCTCTTTTTATGTCTTCCCCTCCTCAGTGATATTTCCCCCCTATCGCCTCTGACTCCCCCGAGATATCCATTTGACACCATTTCCTCTCAGCTGCCTTACTGCTGCTGGACCGCTGTGGCGTCCCTTTCTCCTTCAAGGTGCTCTTAACCTTCCCGACTCTTTGTTAATGACCCCGTCTTAACCTTCCCCGCCTCTTTGTTAATGACCCTGTCTCCAACACCGACCTGCAAGTTGTAGCACACCCTTTCATTCCCCTGAGTCCCACACTGACCACCAATCCCCAGTACCTGCTGGCGAGAGGTCCATGTCCTTTTCTCTGCGCCATCTGCCGCTAGGCTTTGTGTCCGACCCACGGTGTTACCTTTGTCTGCAGTTGACTTCTGCAAAACACATTTATGGCATCTCCACTCCATCATCATGCAGCTCACCTTCCTCCCATTAATCACTGCCATTGTCATAATCCAACATCAACACATTCTCAGTCTCACCATCATCACACTCGGTCCGATGCACCAAACTTCTGAGCGATCACATCCTTGTCAAGCTGGGATCAATGATCCCGTCGGTGTAGGAGCAGCCGCTGCAGGCCTTCCCGCCTCTTCAAACCTTTGTCCTTCATGCAACCCATTTGGCATCATCATCTGTCTGCCAGCCTCTCCTGCTGTTTTTGTCATAACTTCTCCCGCCAGGCTCCCCCAGCCAGTGCTTTAAATGGGCTGGTACTGTCCGGTACGGAGCACCAGCACTTTTTTCTTTTGCGAGGGAGAGTAGTGGCACTTCTCCAGAATGATGTATACTTTTAATTGGAGAGAACCAGCACTTCTTAGAAACAAGCAGGTACTCTGGTACAGAGTACCTGCACTTCTGTTTTTCCATTTCAAGCACTGCCCATGTCCAGGTGTCGGGACTCACGTGGCTCAGAGCTACACAGCTCTCGTTTGGCTTTAGCATCTCTGTTTGGAAGTTGCTAACGATGCTGCTTTATTCACACCTTTCAAAGTTCACAGCCTTAAATGTGTATTTTCTTCATTATTAGCTGCACGGACCTGACCTCACACAAGCTGATGCCCAGGATCGGCTTTAGCGCTGGTGGCACCCTGTGAGCCAATCTTTTTTTGGTGCCCCCCCAATGACCTCCTTCTCCATGGATTCCTCACTCCCACCCCCCAACAGTGCCCCTCATCTCTCCATAGCCCCTCTCCCACATGCATTTTCATTTGCATTAAAGCGCTTTATGGGGTTGGCTTCAGTAATAAGAATGTATAACCACCCAAACAAACCCTTTTTAGCAACACTAGGAATAGATAAGGAAAGACGGGGAAACAAAGAACATATAGCATCCTAACCTATACCATGCAGTTTACCTCCAGCTCTTTGATGACTGTTCTATATTAGGATTGTAACTCATGAACGTCTATGACATTAGGTTCTCTGTGACAAAAACAGATAACCCACCGAGCTATCTACATGAAATGCAGTTATGTGATCTGCTTTGTACTAGTGGCCTAAAATTAGACCCAGAGTGAGGGGGCCCTGAACTCCAGGGACACTGTGCATTGGTCCGACCCTTTTTAACATCTATGTGACCCCACTTGCCAGGCTCATTAGATCTTACGGGAAGGAGGTAGTCTCCTATGCCGACGACACACAGATATTGATGTCTCTCGCCCAACCTGTCATCTCGGCTGCCTCCAATTTTAGACACTGCATGGAGGCAGTGGCTCAATGGATGATTTGCAATTCATTGAAGCTTAATGGCGAGAAGACAGAAATTCTGGTGTTCGGAGGTAAGGAGGACATTTGGTCGGCGTAATGGTGGCCTTCATCCCTGGGCGTGTGCCTGACACCCACTGCCCTGGCCAAGAACTTAGGAGTCATGATTGACCCTACTCTGGGTTTGGGCCAGCAAGTAAATAGGACTATCTCCACATGCTGGGGCATAATAAACATCTTGAGGAAGATAAAACATTACCTGTCCCCTCAAGCCAGAAAGCAAATTGTAATAGCATTAATAGGCTCAAGACTTGACTACTGCAATGCCTTATATCTAGGCATTAACAAGAGTCTGATAATGCGACTTCAAATGGTGCAGAATGCCGCCGCGAAGTTTGTGCTGGATCTCCCTAGGCGGGCCTCTGCCACCGCTGCCAGAAAAGCATTGCATTGGCTTCCGATTGAGGCCAGGATCTCTTTTAAGTCCCTTTGTCTGATCTATGGGGCTTTGGCGACAAACAGACCTGGAGGCCTGAGGGATCTGTTGATTCCTTATACCCCTTCCAGATCTTTGCGCTCTGCTAATAAATCCTTGCTATCAATCCCCCGTGTTCGTAGAGCCAAGTGGGGTGGCAGAGCCTTTTCAACTTTGGTCCCAAGGTTGTGGAACACTCTGCCGACTGAGATTAAATCTCTTCCCTCAAAGCAAGCCTTTAGGAAGGCTCTTAAGACGTGGCTATTTGCCAAAGCCTATCCTTAGCACTGGATTTGCCTTTTATGATTTTCTTTGGTTAGGCGCCTTGATGCCTTCGGGCTTAGTTGCGCGGTATAAATTTCATTTCATTCATTCATTCATTCATTCATTCATTCATTCATTCATGGCAGCCCCAGGCCTGAGTGCTCTTGACTGGTATCGGGGCCAGGGGGCCCCTTCGTGTTCTTTTTCAGGGGGGCCTCCTCAAGTTTTGTTACGGCACTGTTCACATCACCTGACCCTCGAGTCGCAACTGCTCCCTGCCTGCCTGAGATCAGGTCCCCCCATCAGGTAGCCAGAGTCACTGTTCCCCACCCACCCCCTGTACTGGGGGCCCCATAATTGCATACCTCTGCACCCACGAGGGAAACCCCCTTCCGCTGTAGGCCCTGAACCTGACCCTGCCTTCATGGCCCTGCACATGCGCTCCCATTTACTCCTCAGTCTCCTGGATGAGGCTACGCTGCTCCCTGATTCGTGCCTCGATTCCCATCTCTTTCTGGTTGGCCATGGCCCCAGGGTACATCTGACCCTGGTGGCCCATTGATGACTCACAACTGTCCTGCCCACCCGGTCCCCTTTTTTGCCATGCCTACCTGTCCTCCGGCAGCCTGCTTGTGTTTTTTAGTGGCTGATCCTTTGGACCCATCCAGTGCCTTATACTTGTCTCCTGCGGCCGGCCCAGCCAATAAACCATGGGGCCCTTCATACCCCAAGGGCCCGGGATTGCTACCTTTGCATGTGTCCTGAGTGCTCGCAAGCACGCGGGCACTGTTGCTTGACCTTCCCCTCTCAAATTCACCTGAGCAGGGTGACCAACCATCCGTAAATTTCACGGACAGTCCGTAATTTCGGCCGTCTGTCCGTTGGCCGTGAAGCATTCTTTAACGGACGCAATATGTCCGTAATTTTAACCGGGCACCGGTCGCACCACCCAGCTTCCATCCACCTCCCTTCTTGACTCCGATGCTGTTGAGGTCAGGTGTAACAGACTCCGATGCAGTACCAAAGCTCAGATACCTAGCAGCATTGGAGAGGCACAGTGGGATGGCAACCCTCACACCTTCAGCCCTTAATGAGCTGTTAAGAGGTGCTTGAAGGTGAATGAGAGGGAGGGTCTGCAGTTTCAGGAGCAGGGGCATCTATTCAGATGGAAACAGTCATGAATCTGCAATTTGTGTGAGACATTCCCCTTTCTGCCCAGGGCCTCAAACATACTAGAACCTGCCCTAATTACACTGAGGCAGCACATGGTTCTCTTCACAGAGCTTAATTACTGTCACTAAATTGTACACAAACCTCGATTCTTCAAAGGTGCAGTCTATAATGTAATAAAATAAAGAAATGGCACAATAGCACCCACATTGATTAACAAAGTATGGAGGACAATCAGTTAAATCTGTTCTCTTGGAGTATTTCCTTTAAGTACTGTACATCACAGTGCGGGATGGCAAAACTAACATTTTGGAGAGACTGTCTTGTCCAGGAGGGGGTGTGGAGCCCTACCCCACCCTGGAAGAGACCAAGATGATACTAGAATACTGCATGCCTACCCCTATGCCCACCCTGGTGGATCCTGTTCCCCCTCATGTGATGGCTCCTGGCCCCCCAGTAATGGCTCCAGTCCCCCCAATGTGGAGGCTCCACCCCCCCCCCCCCCCCTGTGATGGCTCCTTCCCCCCCCTGTGGTGGATCCTGTCTCTGCCCTGGGTGGCTTCTGTCCCAGTCCTGGAATGGCTCCTGCAGCGAGGGTGAAGTTCTTGATGGGCCTCTTCTCAAAAAGGCTCAGCTCAAAATGAATATGAAAAGGTGGGAGAGTGAGTAAGTGAACGGATGGGTGGAAGGCTGGATGAATTAGTGAAAGGGTGAATGGATGAATGAAAGATTGAATAGATGGATAATGAGAGAGGATGCAGATTGATGAGTGGAGTGAGTGGAAGGATGGAAGAGAGAAAAGGTAAATAGCTGGATGTATGGGTGGAAGGGTAGCTGGATGAGTAAAAGGGTGAATGGATGAGTGAAAGGATGGATGAGTGAAAAGGTGGAAGATGAGTGAGTGAGTGGGTGGATGGATGAGTGAAATGATGGATGGATTTAGGAACTGATAAGTGCAAGGGTGAATGGATGGACGAATGAGTGAAAGGGTGGATGTAAGGATGGATGAGTGAGTGAAAGGGAGGGTAAATGGACAAAAGGATGAATAGATGAGTGAAGGAGTGAAAGGATAAATGGATGAGAGAAAGGATCGGTGAGTTTTAGGGTCAATGGATGGATTCATGAGTGGATGAGTAGATGGATGGGTGGGTGGATTGATGGAAGGAAGGATTGCTAAGTAAAAGGGTCAATAGAGAGAGAAAGGGAGGATGATGGATGACTGAAAGGGTGGATGGGTGGCAGGGTGGATGGATGAGTAAGTGAAAGGATGGCTGGATGGGTGAAAGGGTAAATGGCTGGATGGGTGAGTGAATGGATGGATGGGTAGAAGAGTGGATGGATAGGTGTACAGATGGATAGGGTGAAAGGGTGGATGGATGGATAATTGACGGATGAGTGAAAGGATGGTTGAAGGAATGGATGAGTGAAATGATAGATGAAAGTATACATGATGGATAGGTTTGCAAATGGTTGAATATGTTTGGATAAGGCTGGGCTTACTTATATACTATTGCGCGTCCTCTGATGTGTCTGTACATATTATCCAATTGTCCTGAAGTTTTGTCCTAAATTTTGTCTGAAAAACCTCCCGGCCACCAGGTCACCAAACCTAAAATGGTGGCCGGGAGGCGGAGCCCAAGGCATTTATGCTTGGGCTCCGTTTGGGAGGAAAAAGGAGCCCAATTACGAAGCAACCAGCCCACTTAGGCTGCAAACCCACACCTCACCAGCCCCTCCTAAACCGCCCGGGGGGGGGACCTCCCTACAGTCGGCTGCCCCCCCCAAACCCCCCTTGGGAGGGAGGGGTGGGGGGGAGCAGACCAAAAGACAACTGTTGTGTGTGAAAAAGGCTGCTTTATTGAAACAGGTGCACATTAACAAATTAAACCCTCGGCCAACGCCTTACCAAACTAATCCTCACTAAATATGATATATCCTCAACCCCCAATCACCACCCCTAACCCTAACACGTCATCAACCCTGCTCCCACCCACACATTACATCATTACAAAAATCCAAACAATGTAAACACCCTGCATAATCATTTCAACTTATCAAATCCCCCAAACCATAACACAAACTCCCCAATTTGCCCTCCAACAAATCTAGGTCCCCCAACCTATGGAACCTACCCAATAAATCATCCTGCCCAACTCCCCCTGACAATGCCACAACTTAAACACATGCCAACCAAAATCTTGCCAATCCTGACAAAAAAACCACTAAAATCCCCCGCCAACCAGAAAGCGGGGGGGGGGGGGAGAGAAATGCACCCCCCCTTTCTGCCCCCCAACAGTGCAAAAACTCACCAAGGGAAATTAACCTAAGTAGCAAACTCCTGAATCTTCAAACAACGAGACAAAACCTCTCTCAACTCAAGGAGATACAAATCCATTCCAATCCTGGAAAGATGAACACCATCACCACGAAAAAAAACTCTACTGTGTCATACCTAATGTCACCATGAGTCAGTCGACCAAAAACCAAGCCTCTACAAAATCTGGAAACCTCAAGATTGATCTTCTTACGCGCCTTATCAATTGCTTTGGGCTTGATCACACCTCTCCAGGACCTCCGCGGAACCAACTCAGTCCAAAAAACATGGCATCCCGACCACTGCTGTTTCAACAAAGAAAGATCTTTTTTCATAGCTCTCGACAAAACAACGCCTTTAACAGTGCACAAGTCATTTTCCCCCAAGTGAATAACCAGAACATCTGGGCAGTGACCCCCGACCAACCAAGAATTAAGAGCAGGAATTAACTCCTTCTAAAGAATGCCTCCTTTGCCTTTCCAGATTACAGAGAAAAAACGCTTGTTAAAACCCAGCATAGGACCAAAGTAGCTATCGTAAGCTTGTACAGCTGCCCGCTTCACGAAGGAATGTCCCACAATCCAAATGGTCATAACTGTTGAGCGGGGGCCAGCCACGGAACCTGAAACGAAAAAGGCAGTTTTAGATTTAAGAAAAAGATGATGACGCAAGCACCTCCCCCGCTTCATTTCGCACATAGCGCTTAAAGCATTTTGAAGACCAACGCCCCAAGCGCATGATGTCCTGACCAGACCAACTCCTGTTATGAGCTTCAGTAGCCACCCCAATCCTTAAGGAGTGAGTACCATAATTCTTATCATCTAAACCGATATTCCGGAAAGCCTTGCGTAGCACCATGCGCAATTCTGCATGCTGAAAAACAAAAGCCTCCAGTAGCACAGACGAATATACGCCCGGGAGAATCTGTTTCCTCTGACAGTTATAGTCTTGAAATTTCACGGAAAAGTGCCAGAGCTTTTTAAATAAAAGCTTTGATTCTGTGTTAGGTAAAACTCAAAATAAATGTGGTTGAATTGAAAAAAAAAGTGTTGATAATAAGAAGCTGCCAATGTGTGCCCCTTAGAGGAAACCCACTCCATTCTTGTAACAGTTGTTTGGAAGCATGAAACTCTTCTAGATTCACATTCTGTGCATTAATCAGCCATCTGTTGTTTCATTCCAGACGTTCTTTGAAGATTGTTTTTTACTTCTGAACATCAACATTGGCGGCATCTGTATGATTCACAACAACCTCAATGTAAGCCTACAATGCCCCAATATGTGACATATTTTACATGATGTTTTCTGTGTCTCCTTCACTCATTCAATGGGGGGAGGGTCACATGTGAATCTAGAAGACCTGTAAACTGCAAAACCATTTGCTCTGTTATAGTTTTCTAGATTCACATGGTGCATATTGATTATATAGTATTTTGTTCCTGAAGTGGAGGAGGGTTTGAAGAGCAAGTACTGTTGAATAGTTGTTTTAAAACAGTATTGTTTCAGCAAAATATGTCTGGAAGACTTGTTGTTCCCATACAAATGGCATTTAATGAGGCACTGTGTATGAAGGCAAACCTTTCCCTTTCTTTCTTGTGGAGGGGCTTCTGGTTTAGCCTCTACTTCTTACTCTGTCACTGGTAAACATATCTGTATGATTTGAGCTCTCCTTCCTGCAATGGCACCTTAGGAAACTGTTGTCCTCAAAACCTTAGGAATGTGTGCCTCTTCTGACCGGGTTTTCTGCCCCCTTTTTTTTTTAGTGAAGGTGACTTTAGCCTGCTATCATTCTAATAGGAGGACTAGAACCTCAGACCTGGCCTATTTACAAGGTGTTTGATATAATTCCCTACCCTTTTCTTTATTCTAGGACCTATAAACTTATGTTAAGGGATAGATTCCTTAGTATTAGTACTAATCCGTCCTTTTGTAAGGTTGCTAATATACTTCTAATGGAGTTATGCTTATTTCGGGGCTTGCAGGCCTCGAACGGGAGAGACTCCATCTTTCTTTCTGCCTCGGCAGCTTGAGATGCTTTTAGGTCAAATGTAATGTTTTAGTTATAAGGTGTTGTTCGCTTGGAGAGAACCGGCTCAGGCTGGCCCTTATCGAAAGACTGTATTTTTCTTTGTGTCGAAGACATAACGTCAGGCCGGCCGGCTGAGAACGTGTCCTTGGCACGGGGTGGTACAAGAATTTGGTGGGCGGCAGGTTACTGGCCGTAACTTTCCATGCAGGAACAAGGTTCCATATTAGCGAAAGCACGAAGAGTTCAGTAGTCAGTCCGTGAGTCAGTTAGTAGGCGGCAGCTAGCCGTTAGCATTATTGCAGTTAATCAACTTAAGGCAGACAGTCGCCATTTTGAAGTCCGAGAAAGACCGAAGGCTAATACTCTCTTAGAAAGATTGAAGTTATTTTAGTTGGAGCAGCTGGTGAGCTTTGATACTAAGATCAGAGCATGCAGAATGAAGCAGTTAGTGGAGCGAACGAATACCAGAGCGGCAGAAACTGATTTATAAAATCGAAGTTGGAAGGTGAAGATAGTCCGTGATTGAGAGGAGAGAGGAGTAGTGCAGAACAGCGAGAGTGCAGCAGACGAGACAGAGAATAAGAGGAAGGTTCCAGTGACTTGGAGGGGAGCAGAGGAGACTGAGCATAGCGGTGCAGACGTGTATCCGTGACTGCAGGGGTGATCCTAAGACGAGCCAAGGCACAGACGAGAAGGGAACCCAGATGACCACTGAGTCCAGACTTCGTACTCATAAGGTGACGTCGACCCTTTCTTATTAGTGTGCACATACATTCTAATCTTTTCTTTTGCTTTTCAGGCTATATGTTATATTGCAGTATTATATTGTTATCGTCATTATTGAATAAAGGTACCCCAGTTCTTAGTGAACTAGTGTGTGATTGTTATTTCCTTATCATAAAGTTAACCTTTCTTCTAGTCAGATGCTGTTATGTGAACGGATGCGTCTCCCGTCCAGGTAAATGGTAACTGAGCAAGGGAGTAGAGGAGCACTCGAAATAGGGAATAACCTTTACCCAGTGTGATTTGGCCATTCTTGTGTGAGAGAGGATTGACCTGTCTATCTGTCACATAATCTATAATATCGTATTATGTAATCTAGTAGATAAAGAGATTTCCCAATATAGAGAGCTGAAGGTATTCATAGGAAAGTGATCGTCGTTGTGTAGCGGCGTTATACCCACAAGATTGTGACTTGAGAGAGCACCGGGAGGATACGGTGTGTAATGAGATCGCTGCTAGGGAAAGTGGCGTTAACGAGAGCATTGACTGTGGTCAATGTGTATACCCACAGGATTGTGGCTTGTGTATGTATGAAACAGTGAGAGCACTGGGGGATACAGTGCGTTTACCCACAGGATTGTGGCTTGCGTGAGCACTGATGGTGATCAGTGTGTAATGGTAAATAATCGGAACTGCCTCAGGGTAGTCTAGTCTGGGCCTACGTTGCCGCAAGACTATAAGGTATGAGTGTGGTGTTTTAGAAGATCCAAGCTTGTATATTGCTAATTCCCCATCCTTAGGTAGGCACCTTGGTGCCTTCTTGTAAATAGGTCCTGAGGAGGGAGATGGTTAAGTTTCGGCTGGGTTAGTGGTGTCTTGGTGAGCTGATTCTATCTGGTCCGAAAATCCGGTTGTTACATCGCCACAAAGAATGATTTATATTTCCTGATACTGTTAAAGAGCACAGTTCTCTCCTTACACCAGGGGTATCATAAAGCCCCCGCTTTAGCAGCTACAGTGGGGGGTGGATTCTTTATTGGCCTATACTATCTGCAGCTCAACATACTCATGTTTAACACTAAGGAACAATGGGAAAGGAAAAGAAGGATGGAAGGTTAAAAGGAAGAATGGATGGGTGTGTGAAAGATCCGTGATTAGATGAAAGGTTGGGTGGGTGAAACGATGAAAAGATAAGTGAAAGGATCGATGGTGAGTGAAAGGATGGGTGAAAGGATGCATGGGTGGGTGAAAGATTGAATGAAAATGTGGATGGGTGAAATGATGGATAGATGGGATGGCCATATGGATGGATGGAATTGTGAAAGACTGAATGTTGGATGGAAGAAGGAGTGGATGACATTATGCAACGGTGACATGTGATATCTGTGGGTGAATGGAAGGATGTAAGGACGAATGGATAGATTCGTGGATGGAAGAGACAAGTGAGCTCTTCTGGGACAAGGGCTGTGCTCATTTGCTTGGCTTGTTTGGTGCCATCAGACCTTTGGTTGAAAGTGAGTGGCATTAATTTTCTGGCTATTCCCTTGCCTCACACCTAATGTAGTATGCCCTTTCTGCTTCAAAGTCTGGCTTTTGAAAAATGAAAGGTAGCTGTATAGCTTGATTCACATGAAAAGTGACGCACACAAGAGGTGAGGATAGGAACCCACATTTCTGAATCTTCCTTACAAGTAGCCAGGGAATTATGATCTACAGCTTCTACATGTGTGGCCATTTGAAAGTCGCTATACCCAGGACCACTGGAATTATGCGATTGTGCAGCAGCTGCAATTTTTTTATAATTAATGATTGGCTGTATTTGCCGCATAATCCGTCTTCTGCCGAATAATCAAAAGATTTTAAGAACAAAAACAAATTGTTTCTAGCTCAAACAGTTCAAACATTACTAAAAAAGCAGCAACACATTTTGCCGCACAGTGGAAGGCCCTATGCAAAGGGGAACTGGTCACCTTTCGGTTGCTTATTGCTATATTTGGATTATAAACTGGTACTAATGAGGTGCAACCAATGACAAGATAATGTTAGCAAATTTAGCAAGCATTGGAAATGCAACAGATCTTGCATTTGCTTGAGTTAGAGCAATTGGCGTTGTAAATGACAATGTCTTTTACCCATGTGTTATGGAGTGTGTGTATGTGGTATATAGTGTAATTATGTGGGATGGATTGGAATTGTTAGGTGTGGGGTTGTGTGCTGGGGAGTGGATTTGTGTATTGGAATCAAGTGGTATGGTGTGCAGGGGAATTATGTGGATAATAATTATGTGGTATTGAGTGTAGCAGAATTATGTGGAGTGGGATTGTGTGTTATGGAGTTTAATTATGTGGAATGGTATTTTGTGTTGTGGAGTGGTATGTAGTGGAGTTTAATTATGTGGTGTGCAGTTGAATTGAGGGAGGACTGGTGAGCTGAAGGAGATTCATGCAAAGATTTTGAAAGCAATGAGGACAGATCCTACAGAAGATAGAGTACCTCAAATAATTTTGTCATTGACATACAAAGAAGGATTAAGGATAACTGGAGAGAAACTGTGTCACAAGAAAACAGCCCACAGTAGCTAAAAATAATTTACCAAGACCACCAAGTCCAAGTCCTGAGGAGAAACCCCAAACAGGACAGGGTTCGAAACGCATTGAATTGTACTCATGGGATAAATAGCTTGCTGTGCCATGAGGGAATACATACATCTCTTTGTCCCCATAAAGACAACACCCTTTGAAACAATTATTCCCTGAGCGTTACACACAGGCAGGACAAGAGGCAGAAGCCTTTCTGATTATCGTTGAGTGTCAACCAGGTGTATTTGTAAATCAAGGACTGGTTACTTGTACTTGTATTGTTTATGTATTGTTCTATGTATTGTATTGTGTTTTGCATTTTTTGGTGTTACATTACTAGTTACCGTTTTGAATGTTCAATATTTCTTTGAAAAATATGTGTTGTCCGACAAGATGACATGAGAATAATGGCCCAATCTTGTTTGAAAAAAGTACAAAAATAAGTATAATAAAAATACACAGGCTTTAATACAAAGCACTGAAGTCACATATGATTATTTAAAAAATGATCTATCTGGACACTGTGTTTATTAGTACAATTTAAGAGTGGTTTAGTCCAGATAGTGCACAAACCCAAGCCTTCCATGTTCATAAAGTTGAATTTTGTGGCATGATGTGGAATTTTGTTGTGTGAATTGGATGTATGTGCTGTGTTGTGTAATTGTGTTGTTGAGTTGAATTTTGTGGTTTGGTGTCGAATTGTGTGGTGTGGATTGGAAATGTGCAGAGTTGAATTGTACGGCGTGGGACTGTATGGATAACTAACACTAACTTGTGAAAAGCAGCACACCACAGAAGCAACCACATTCAACAAGTATGCAAAATGACCTACGCCAAACAACAAGTACTGAAGAACACACACACATGAAATCACACATTAAACAGATACAACTCCACCACCATAACCCAGGCACACAGATCCTCATGTTATTGGTGTGTGCATACCAGAACTATGCAGCAACCCTCAGTCCAGGCAGCTCAGAGTACTGCTGCAAAACATAGTGCAGACAGCTTAGAGCAATGCTGCACATAGAGCTGAACCAGGGACTCTCCCTGCAGCACTGACAGGAGAGACTGCAGTATAGGGAACCAAGCCAATGCAAATGGGCATTAGATAAAGTCTTAAGCCAAGTAGCATTCCATTTATACAGGCTAGTTAGACGTCACATTGAGTGAGGCCACAATGTGAGGAGAAATTAAATAGAGGTAAAAAAATCTGGCTGAACAGCACTCCAAAAATAAAACCCGTTAGAATGTCTACTGAGGTGTGTTGAAAAATGGAGGGTAGAGAGCCCAGGCAAGTGGAGCAATTGAGGCGCAGTGAATACTGACAGATGAAAAACATGTGCAGAGGAAGGCTTTCTGCTTGGGTCCTGGAACCATCAGTCTGATTTACCACTCCTTCACTCCCTCCCTTTCTGCGGCCCTGAAGACTGGGCTCCACTGGCTGTATTACACTACATTCAGATTTTCATTGTTTGCACTAAGCAGACGCTTTTTAAAGGTGCACCCTGCGCAAACAATGAAAATGTGCCGTATTACCATGAATGAGCTGCCCTCAGGGCAGCCGCGTACTCGTGCAGCCCTGGTGGCAGCGCATTCCTGTGAAAAACAGAGCGGCTGCTTTATAGCCGCTCCGTTTTTTCACAGCGCAAGCGGCAACCCGCTTGCACTTTTGAAGGGGATTAGCAACCCCCATGCAGGTGGGTGCAGTCAGTGATTACACCCAGGGCCGGTCCTAGAACTTCTGGGGCCCCGGGCAAAAGGGAAGATGGGAGGCCCCTCTAATTTGCATGTAAAATCCAGTCGCGGCTAGCATGACTCGCGGGTGGCAGGTCTCGCAGGGGTTATTTAAAAAATTAAATAAACTTACCTTCCCAGATCTCGTGTCATCTCTGCTCCTGACCTGCTCTCTTTCTTTCCTGCCTCTGGCAGGAACAGGAAGCAGGCAGCCTCCCTCCCCAATGGCAGCATTGTGATTGGTTGGGACGCCGACCAGCCAGGCGCCTATGGGGAGGCCGTTTTCTCCATGTAGGGTGCATTGGTGCCTACATGGAGAAAGGCCAGAGTGTGCATGACTGGTTAGGTCGGTCCCGGAGGGCCGACCAAACAGTCAGGGCCCTTAGCAGGTGGCAAGGCCCCTCCCCTGCCCTAAAGCAGACCCGCCTGCCCCCAACCAAATACTTCTGCTTTCTCGCATTGCGAGTAGCAGAAACATAAAATGGTAGTTTTTGCATTTTATATTTCTGCTTCTCGCTCTGCGAGAAAGCAGTGGGGTGACGCTCCTCCGCCCTAGTGGAGTCACTGAAGTATGCCTGAGCAGATGACATTTGCGGCGGAAGTCGCTGTGGCCACGAGGCGCCCCATGCTGAATTGCCGCTCCTCTCCTTTCACAAAGTGAGCAAGTGCCTGCTGTTAAAGTAATTCAAGAATAGGTGTGTAGTAATGCCTTGAAATAGCGAAGCGACGCCCTTCAGATGTACACTAAGCAGACCAGAGTCACTGCCTGCATGCGCCACAGTCGGACTCCGTACTGACTCAGACTCATCTACGGCCGTGGCCCAAGACCGTAAGTACCAGGCACTGTGAGCCTGTGTGTGTTTGTAATAGACAGTGATGGTGCCAGTGCAGCGCACAATCACATCAGGTAGCTGCAGTCGTTCCTGCCGGTGTTACTTTAAAGTTGTTACTCTGTAGAGTGACATAGGTGGATTGATCCGATTGAACGTATATATAAATGACACCTGTTCATGTTGTTGGGCCCTCTCTGACATAGGTCCGTCCCCGTTCCCAGTTGGCCCAGGTCACTCACGTGATGTCAGAGGCCCCGAGTTTGCCAGCGGGGAGGGGGGCCTACCACATAGGCTGGCAATCTGTATTCTGTTTTTCTGGTGGCCCGCCCGCCCTGCAACAGTAGGCACCGGAGGAGTGTGTTTGTTAGGGTTGTGTCCCACGTGGCAGAGAGGCCCTTGATAGACTGATGCTCTAAACAACAGCACCATTAAGTTCAAGGGTGGAGCCAGGGGACCCAGTACGAGTCGCCAAAGGCTGGAAGACAGGATTCTGCCGGCCTGCCCATCAACACAGATGTCCAGGCAGGTCCATAATGTTTTCGTGCCTCAGTTGGGTCTTCACACACCCTGTTTGGGCTGGGTCCCACGTTATTTTATATGTTTTCCTCGTCATCGTTGCTTGATTTTGCGTACTAGAAAGGGTCACTCATGATCGTTGAAATGTCACTCATAATGACACTGAATTATGAAAATTTCACACATAGCAATTTCAAACCTTGGCAGCTAAGATGGAGGCTAAGTTGTCAATTGCCCATAGCCAAAAACCTGCTCCCTCAGTGAAGGCCCGGCATACTCCCACCTGCCCCCACCCACCATTGCCTGGCAGGGGAGCGGTCTGGGGCAAGACACTTGGGGGGCTGAGGGAGAATGACAACACTTAGAGCAACACCTGGCCACAATTAAGGCAGATTGCCACACTTAACACCTTCGCCCCGCACACAAAAGCCAGAAGTGTGATGGCCTGGGAGGCAGGAATGAAGTTGAGGCCCTTTAACAACCGGCCCACTTGTCACACCTTTCAGCACTGCTTGCCTTCGCAACCCGACCCTGCCCCCAATTACAGGTCAAAACTGCAAATGCAGATGGGCCTCGCACTACATGTGGGCTGCACGGCCCTGGAGAAAAGGGGCCCCCTCCCTGGGGTTAACAGCCATTAACCAGTGCTGCGAGGCACAGGGGAGGGGGCCTCTTCTCCTATTCTTACACATGCTTGCGAAGCCCAGAGGAGAGGCAGCCCTTCCCTGGGCCACGCAGTGCTCACCACAGGCGCGAGGCTGGTAGGGAAACACTTTTGCGAGGCCCCCTGTTGATGGGCTGAGCTCGGGGCCCTGGGCAGCCGCCCATGCTGCCCATGCCTAGCGCCGGCCCTGATTACACCCGCCTGTAAGGGAATGTCTGGGGGTTCCATGGGACCTTCTTTCCCCCCTCAAGAGGGCTGTCATCATTGGGCACACTGACAGTGCGCCTCATGAAGGCTTCTTTGCCTCTGTGCCTACATCTGTTATATGACTTGGGCCAGAGGCAAAGGGATTCCCTCATTTGCATGGGACACGCCTCCATACTGATGAGAGACCACACCATGCAGATAGTGCTGGCACTTTATGTGCACCAGCAATATCAGTATTACAGAAGGGGCCGCACAAGCGTCTGTGGCACCTTCTGTAATACCAAAGTGCCATGGGGGCACGCAAAGAGGGCGCAAATGCTGGTTGTGTCCCTGGGGGCTGTGTGTAATACGCCCCTGAAGTGTAGAGCGGGAGTCGTGCTGGGTGGGGGAGAGGGGCATGTGGCACCATCTTTCGAGACATGCACTATATTCTAGAACGCACTTCCTTGGATACTGCTTGGTAAAGTGAAGCTCAGAGATGGGGGCTCGACGCCCTACACATTACTCGGCAATGCCGGCAGCCTCTGTGTGCTTTACACCTGTAAAGCCAGTAATGAGGCCCATGTCTGGGGTCAGGTGTGCAAACCTCACGCGGTGCACCAGTTTCCTTATAGTGCTTGGTGTGACACTGGGCTAATGAGGCGCCCTGAAACAGGTGTACCACCCCCGGGATCAGGGAGGCCATTTTCACCACTGAGCGCCTGATGAGACACCGTACAAAGGCAATAATACGAACGCCTGGATCTCCAAGTGCATGGAGTCATGCCGGAAAAAGGCAGCACCCTCCAGCAGTGCACAAACATTCCCGCTGGGATAGGCTTGGCATGAATGGCCCTCAAGTGCTCGCTGTGACACTGTGCAAAGGCAGTGCTTGCAAGTTTACAAACCCCACTTCAGAACCAAACATAAATCTATGAGTGCCTGGTGACTAGACAAATGTAGTGCATTGAGGCAGAGCCTTGGGTAGCACAGAGCAGCTTTCACTCTGGAGCAGCGCTGTGAAGATGAGTTTATTTCAACAGAACCTTGAACCAGCTTGGTACATAAGTAATTCCTAGCGCCTGGCTTTTCTACAGGCACTAGAATTGTACGGGAATTGCATCCCGAATAAAGATTCTTTGAAAACACGGAATGCTGAGATATACATCCAGGGCCTCATTTATGAGGCTGTGCGTCACTTTTACGCTGCCGGTGCGTCACTTATTGTGACGCACTAGTGGCATAAAAAATGTGCCTTGTTGTGCCATATTTACAAAGTGACGCATCTAGGTAGATGCGTCACTTTGTAAACCCCTGCGCTACATTATACCTGCGCCAGGTATAATGTATGCAAGGGGGGGGGCGTATTGACGCAAGAAAGGGTCATGGAAGTGACGCAGTGAAATCTATGAGATTTCACTGCGCCACTTCTAGGACTCAAATGCATCAAAATCTTATGCCTGCCTCACAGCAGGCGAAAGACTGAAGCAAGCCCTTTCACATGGGGCTTGCCCCATGTGAAAGGACACATTGCTGGAGTTGTGTCACTTTTGTGACACACTCCAGCAATGCGTCACGTTTGCGCCTACAGATACGTCAGAAATACTGAAGTATCTGTAACTCCTTGCGACATGATGCGTCCTACTGTAAATATGACATATCATTGGTGTCACAAGGAGGGCGCAATGAAAAGTGACGCATCGCTGTTTTCGCGCAGCACTGAGTCACTTTTCATAAATGAGGCCTCCAGATCTTTAAGTGGGATGAAAAATCTGGGATGTCGCTCAATGGAGCATTGTCGATGTAAATCTGGGTGTGGCTTTAAAACATGTACGCAAAAAATATGTGCTTAGCATAGTGGTTCACCAGACTTGTATTTTGCTGCTTCTGTCACTGTGTCCATATATATAATACAAGTAACATTACACCTGCAACAACCTAGGGCTATTGGCTTTGTCAATGGTTGTTAGTTACATAAGATAAATAAGCAACAGCTATGGATTCGTGGTATATAATATTGAAAATGCTTCACATCTGAAATGAGAGAACTATGACGAATCTCTTTGAAGTTACCTCAAAGGCAGTGCAGGGTGGCACTGCTGCAGAGTTAACGTGTTTTTTTCATCTTGAAAGTGAGGACAAAAATGGAGAGCCCGATAGGGACCCGTCTCGGCATCAGCTTTTTAGAATACCTGGTGCTGAGCACCGGCAGGACCCGGGCCACTTCAAGCCCTGTATACCTCTAACATCTAAAGACCCCCTGACCAATATATGTCCTATCATCTGCATAAACGTCCCCAAGCTTTATTTATTATGCACTCTGAGAAGCTGGAGCGAGAATGCCACTCCGCACCTCAGATGCCGCTTTTTGCTCTGCCCAGCCTCCCCTGCACGTGCCCAAGGCTTGGCTGTGTGTACACAGAGCAGGGCGGAGGTGGCCGCCTTTGTTGTTTTAAGGAATACTTAACCTTTTCAAAGTAATATTTACTTTGCAGCACAACGCCTCGGAATTATTTTGAATAAAATGCATACGCTGATCCTTTGCTCATTCGGTGTTCGAGCTCCTTCCCTCCCCAGGAGGCTGGGGGGCAAAGGGCCGGCCTGGTGAGCGCGGGAACAAAAGAATGCCTCCTGCGCTCCCAAGCCTTATAAACCCTCACCTGGTCAGACCAGTTCTAACTAGTCTGCCCTCCGCTCCCACCTATGACCCGGAAGTGATCCAATCGCTTCCAGGTCAACCGAGGGGAGGGGGGGCTCTACACCAATCAATGGTGAGGCGCGCTCAACGCGTCATGATGACGCGGCGGGCCCGCCTCACCATGGCCCGATCACACAAGGGGAGGGGGGGCCGGTACCCCGCCATACGTGCCGGGGGGCCGATGCGGCCCGCCTTTCCTTATGGTCAGGGACTACCAAACATCCCCCTCCCTTGCCTTTTGTTTCCCCGACAGTTATTGAAATTGGACACAAGAGGATTTTTCTTTTAAAGGCGGGGGGGTCGTACAACCCCTCGGCCCTATTTATGAAAATTTATTTATTTATTTATTTGATTTTTGAAAGCAAAATAAAATGTTTTTAAATAAACAATATTTACACAATTATTTATGCAGAAAAACGTAGTTGACATTAGATTACAATTCATGTAGACAGGTATCAAAGGGCTGACCTTAACATACTTCTAATACAAAGCATTTCCTATCCGAAACTAATATTTTGAATCATAATCACACATTAATACTTTTTCTGCATATCCTATTTGGGCCTACGGCAAGGTCGCTAACCGGTGTCAGATCCTTATCAATCAGCCACGATCTCATGTATGAGTGCGCATGCGCAGAGGGCCCGTTTACCTGAGAGGATACTTCCCCCACCCCAGTTACCCCCGTACGCTCCATGAACTCCATTAACAAAAAGTGGGACCCTCGCACTCTGCGCCATTTAGTGACGTCATAGTGCACGTGCGGGGTGGCCAACCAACCTAGAGAAAGCGTGACTCCCCCCTTGCCCCACACCCATCCATCCAACCAGATGTACCGCCCCTGGAGTTCTAGGAGAGACCACTTGTCCCTCCCCATGGGTGACCCCATTCAAGAATGGCGCCGCCCCCTAAGGACCTTAAATTGACGGCTCACCAATCATGACCTTACCGCCACAGGCCAGCGTAGCTGCCCGACTATCTGGTCCCCCCCCCCCTATCCTCCTACACTGAAAGGTCATGCCCTGACCTAAAACCTCCTAGCCAAGCCCCATGATGTTCTCCAAAAATATATCATTGCCCAAACTAGTCAGGTGAACTCCATCCTTTAAGAAACACCCCTCCCCCCTGACACACCCATGTGCTATATTTTGCAATTGAGGTGACCTAAATAGCTTCTCTATTTTATTGTTAATCCTCTTTACCGAGTGATTCATCGCTTTGACAGACTCCCCCCCCCCCCTCCATTCAAATCTGTGTATCATCTGGGACCAAACTATGGTGCAGCCCTGGCATGTCTTGGCCAACCAGCCTACCTCAGAGAGTATCTCCTCCATCAGGACCCTTCCCCCCAGTTTTTCCAAATCGTTTCCGCCCAAGTGCAAGATAACTGTTAAGCAGCCCTGTAACAAATCTCCTAAACTGACTGCCAGGAAAACAAATTTGACACGCTTTACATACGAAAGGCCAATAACCCATACAACATGTGCATCCTTGTCCTGTGCTTGTGTCCGCCGTGGTGAAGATACTTGCTGGTGATGCACTGATGGCAGTTTCCACCCTGCGTGACAGGTTCGAGAAACTGAAATATAAGCAAACAAACTAGACAGGCATCAGTCAAATTGTTCTGCCACCCTCACAACATGTGCAGCCACACATAACGCTTGTAACAATTAGAAGACCATCTCCCAATTATTTTGACACTGCTATTGTGCAACCCTCTATCAGTTGCACAATAGCACATGGCTATGTGTTATGAACATTAAAGCACATGGCTATGTGTTATGAACATTAGTTTCTCAGCATGGGTTAGTTTGTGCCCGATGAAGTACCAGCCCTTCACCACGGGCTTCTTGATCAGTTTTTGATTTCTTGATGGTAATTAACAGCACATCACCTAATATCTGTGCGTGTTCAAGCTGGAGTCCACCTAGCAGATCCTGCTTATTGCTAGCCACCAGCTCCCCTACCCTGAATGCCCCATAAAAGTCTAGTTGAAAAGCAGCTTTAAACAATAGCGCTTCCCTTGTTGAACTGCAAACGCCACCCAGGGCATTTAATAGTGACCCCAGCCGTTCTAAACCTATCGGTTGTCTCGTGTCAGAGGCGGATCCTGGAGGCGCCACCACCCCCTTCAAAGCCTTTTTCACAATGAAACTATTTGTGGGGTCCTTGGTACCCTTGATCTGCGCAAAGAAAGAAACTGCCGCCACGTGCCGGCTGGCCGTCGCCGCAGACCGCCCCTCCCTGTGCAATGTATCTAGGTATTGGATGAAGTTCCCTGAGTCATCTCATCTGTCCGCCCAACCCTGTCCCAAAAAAGTGCAGTAAGACAGAAACGCCCCTTCATAAGCTGTTCTGGTCCTAGGCGCTAGGCTAGCTGCCACGAGGTTCTGTAGCTGGGGGCACCAATCTGCTAGAGTGTTTCCGGAAAGTGGGTTGGCGTTGCCTCTGCGAATGGTAGATGTTCCCCCAAAACCTGCATCTTGGAGCGAGAGAGTGCATCAGCTGCAATATTTAGTACCCCTGGAACATGTTTAGCCCTAAACTGTATGTTCAGTTTCATGCACACCAGCACTATCTCTTTCAGTAGGCGGAGTATCATCTTACACCGGGCCACATGCTGGTTGATACATTTCACCACTGTCATGTTATCAGGCCAGAAAATTACAGATTGATTACACAATTGCTGAGGCCAAACTGTCAGTGCAACTCTGATTGGGAATAGTTCCAGGAAACCTATATTAGTTGTCAGACCACTCTCCTACCACCATGCTGGCCACTGGTGCGCCACCCACTTGTCTCCAAGTATGGCGCCAAATCCCACACTGCCCGCAGCGTCCGTCCATTAACCTAACTCTGCAGACATTGTGGGGGGACCGAGCCACACTACCCTGCCATTGAAGCCCTCCAGGAATGCGATCCAAATCTGCATGTCCTGGCCGACCTCTGCCGGCAGTCTCACGTGATGGTGTTTCTCCCGCAGGCCTGTCATGGTCTGTGAGATTGAGCGAGAGAATGGGCGTGCCATGGGTATCACCCTCAATGCGAAGTTCAGCTGACCCACAGTCTGCTGTAGCTGATGAAGTGTCACTTTGTCTTTGGACAAACATTGCTGTAGTGCTGCTCTAAATTTCATGATTTTGTCCTTAGGTAACCTAAAACAACCCTCTACAGAGTCCAAGTCGATGCCCAAGAATTTTATTGTTGCTGCTGGACCCACTGTCTTTCCCGGTGCCAGTGGGACCCCGAAAGCCCGCATGAGCACTCAAAATTCCTGCAATGCCCACGCACACTCTCGGGAGCCCGCCAAACCGAGAAAATGAAAATCATCCAGATAATGCATGACGTGTTGGTGCCCAGTCATTCGTCTAAAGACCCACTCCAAAAAAGAACTGAATTTCTCAAAGTAGGCGCAGGGAACTGAACAACCCATGGGCATACACATATCCATATAGAATTTGCCTTGAAATGAAAAACCTAGCAGATGGTGATCCAAAGGATGAACCGGTAGTAGTCGGAAGGCGGATTCAATATCTGATTTTGCCAACAGCGCCCCTGGTCCCAGAGCCCTTAGCATATCCACTGCTTGGTCAAAGGAGGCATATTTTACGCTACCCCTCCTTCTTTGGAACCACGCCCAGGGGTGAGCAAACAAAATTCTGGACAGGAATGTGATCAAACGGACCCGCGATTCTGCCCAAACGCAATTCTTTTGTAATCTTGGCCGCTGCCACCCCTTGGTTGGTTCTAACAGACAGCTGATTTCTACACTCTAGGGTCCCTTTGTAATCTACCACTGGGATCCTAAAACCATACAAAAAACCTTCTTGTAACATCCTAGCAGTAGCATGGTCTGGGTACTTGTTCAGCCAAGGAGTCATAGCCAGCACATCAATGGGTGAACGTGACACCAGCTGTACATTTTCATTAGTCCTGTTTCTTTCTCCCCCTATTTCCCGAGGATGTGTTACCTCTTTTGCAGCATGTTGTTTCAGGGTGGGAAGGTTGATTACATATGGAGCATGCGTGTCTAAATTTACACATGCCTTGTGCCCTGGTGCATGATCGTTTATTAAAATCCCAGCAGACCCCTTTCTGCCCCCCACTGCTGCCTGCACCAGGGGCCGTGCCCCCGGCCTGCGCTGGACGAAAGGGCTGAGGTGATTTGGGGGTGCAACCTTTGTTCCAGCCCTGGCCTGGGTTACTCTGTTGGCTTGCAGTAAAGTGGTTAAACCATGATATTGAGTCAACCTGGTCCCAGGTAAGTGATTTATCAAATTCTTTAGCTTTCCTAAAATACATATCATAATCCTTCCATGCTACGCCCCCATAATTATCATGCAACATTGAAACCCTGCTCTGGTAACACGCCATTTCAGCTTGCAAGTTAGGTGAACGCTCCGCAACAATAGCCATGAATACAGAGAAAGCCCTAATCCAATTGGTCAGAGTTTCCTCAACTCTGAATCTCGGCATTTCCACCCGCCATTCGCTAGGCAATATCCAATCTTTCTGCTTCCTAGCGTACTCCATTTCCTTGTTATCCAGAAGCAAAGAAAAGATATTGACATATGCAACAGCCCAAATTAATTCCTTCACCTCTTGCGTCACATGCCTTGCCAAATGCCCCCTTTTAGAAGGTAGTATACCTGTGCCTAGCAATGGTAATGGCACCTCCTTACCTATTTCCCCAGCACCTGCTGGCTCTATCATCTTCTCTTTTTCGGTGCTGCCCTCTGGTTGCGTCGCTTGGGATGGGTTAGGAGCACTCGGCCCCACGCCGCTTGAGGTGGCCATAATCTTTTCCACCATTCTCTGTGCCTCGGCTAAATGATCCTCCCCAACCTCTTTGGCACCTACCGAATATGGTAACATCCACCCCTTTCCTAGCCAAGGGCGAACTGCCTCTATTTGGACAACCTGTCAGGACTGGGGTGGGGGCAGCTGAGTTCGGGAAAGGGGTCCCTGGGGATGGCGTGGGGCTAGACATGGGTACCACCGGGATTACAACTGGGACCAGTGGAGGTAATGGACCTGGTGTTGGCACTGGCGTAGCTGGTGCCGGGATTGAAGGTATGCTAGCTGGAATCTGGGGAATAGGTGTAGGGGACACTGGTTGCACTAGGTTCCCCGAGGGACCCTCCCATCCAAAGGATGAACCGGTAGTAGTCGGAAGGCGGATTCAATATCTGATTTTGCCAACAGCGCCCCTGGTCCCAGAGCCCTTAGCATATCCACTGCTTGGTCAAAGGAGGCATATTTTACGCTACCCCTCCTTCTTTGGAACCACGCCCAGGGGTGAGCAAACAAAATTCTGGACAGGAATGTGATCAAACGGACCCGCGATTCTGCCCAAACGCAATTCTTTTGTAATCTTGGCCGCTGCCACCCCTTGGTTGGTTCTAACAGACAGCTGATTTCTACACTCTAGGGTCCCTTTGTAATCTACCACTGGGATCCTAAAACCATACAAAAAACCTTCTTGTAACATCCTAGCAGTAGCATGGTCTGGGTACTTGTTCGCCAAGGAGTCATAGCCAGCACATCAATGGGTGAACGTGACACCAGCTGTACATTTTCATTAGTCCTGTTTCTTTCTCCCCCTATTTCCCGAGGATGTGTTACCTCTTTTGCAGCATGTTGTTTCAGGGTGGGAAGGTTGATTACATATGGAGCATGCGTGTCTAAATTTACACATGCCTTGTGCCCTGGTGCATGATCGTTTATTAAAATCCCAGCAGACCCCTTTCTGCCCCCCACTGCTGCCTGCACCAGGGGCCGTGCCCCCGGCCTGCGCTGGACGAAAGGGCTGAGGTGATTTGGGGGTGTAACCTTTGTTCCAGCCCTGGCCTGGGTTACTCTGTTGGCTTGCAGTAAAGTGGTTAAACCATGATATTGAGTCAACCTGGTCCCAGGTAAGTGATTTATCAAATTCTTTAGCTTTCCTAAAATACATATCATAATCCTTCCATGCTACGCCCCCATAATTATCATGCAACATTGAAACCCTGCTCTGGTAACACGCCATTTCAGCTTGCAAGTTAGGTGAACGCTCCGCAACAATAGCCATGAATACAGAGAAAGCCCTAATCCAATTGGTCAGAGTTTCCTCAACTCTGAATCTCGGCATTTCCACCCGCCATTCGCTAGGCAATATCCAATCTTTCTGCTTCCTAGCGTACTCCATTTCCTTGTTATCCAGAAGCAAAGAAAAGATATTGACATATGCAACAGCCCAAATTAATTCCTTCACCTCTTGCGTCACATGCCTTGCCAAATGCCCCCTTTTAGAAGGTAGTATACCTGTGCCTAGCAATGGTAATGGCACCTCCTTACCTATTTCCCCAGCACCTGCTGGCTCTATCATCTTCTCTTTTTCGGTGCTGCCCTCTGGTTGCGTCGCTTGGGATGGGTTAGGAGCACTCGGCCCCACGCCGCTTGAGGTGGCCATAATCTTTTCCACCATTCTCTGTGCCTCGGCTAAATGATCCTCCCCAACCTCTTTGGCACCTACCGAATATGGTAACATCCACCCCTTTCCTAGCCAAGGGCGAACTGCCTCTATTTGGACAACCTGTCAGGACTGGGGTGGGGGCAGCTGAGTTCGGGAAAGGGGTCCCTGGGGATGGCGTGGGGCTAGACATGGGTACCACCGGGATTACAACTGGGACCAGTGGAGGTAATGGACCTGGTGTTGGCACTGGCGTAGCTGGTGCCGGGATTGAAGGTATGCTAGCTGGAATCTGGGGAATAGGTGTAGGGGACACTGGTTGCACTAGGTTCCCCGAGGGACCCTCCCCTGAAGGACCCTCACCCCCAAACTTTGGAACTTGAACCTTTCCCTTCTTGGCTCTAGCCCGCTTAGGGAGTGGGTCCAATTCCCCCCTAGGTTTCGGGGGCACTATCGTTCGCTTTGGCCTGCCTGTTGGCCCGGTCTGCTCATCCAACCTCTATCTGAGTTCTGCAACGCTATATTGCTAACTGGTCCACCTTTTCCCAACTCCTATTCATTTTTGCCATACTCTGCATCATCCCTTCCAGCATGTGCTCCATGCTGGACCAATTTGCGGTGCATCTACTGGCCATCCTCTTTCTATTAACAACTTACCGGTACCCTACGCCCTGACCTGTAATAGCACTGTCCTCACGGACCGAGCACCGCTTTTACCTGCAGATGTTGGAGGTACACAGACTGGCCGTGAGCACAACGCAACTGGGACTGCACCACACCAGCTAGCCTGGGTGTTGGAAGAGCACACTCTTGCCCGGCGGCGCTCAGAAGCAGTGAAGTGCAGGCCTGCCTGTGTCCCCTGCTAGCGTTATCCAAAGCTTTACTCCCCGTCGTCCCATCAAACAGTGCCCCCCTCAATGGGATCCTACAATGAAAAACAAGATTAGCATATAGTACTGCCACACAAAACGCCAAAACTTATTTAACCTTGTAGTTGTGCACTCAGGAACCAGTCACTTAAAAGAAAGGGAGTCTGCTGTTCAAGCCGAATAACCTCTATAATAGGTATCAAAGCACTTTACATGAGCATCAGTTAAATCACCCAAGCGTTCAAACACAGGGATATTCAGAATTCTGAAAGCTCAGGGCCCCTTTCTATTACCACTGGCCCTGAGCACGATGTATTGGTTCCACTACACCATACACTACAGTCTGAATTTGATAATCCTCAATTTTCAACACTGTGCTTATTAAAATATTGCTGTGTGATTAATCTCCGTTTGCTAATCCTGTTTTACACATTGACCTTTCTGGCAGAGAAAACCTTCAAATGCTCGATCCACCCTTGGGAGGCGCTATCACGCTACAAGAAAATTGCCCCTGAGTGCCCCGCTTGGCCTGGGACCCTGCTTCAGGAACCTCTGCTGCCTGGATGCGCGTGTGCGCCTCACCGTGTTGCCGATCAAGCGTCTCACATTGCTCACGTTACTCCGGTCACTGCACAGCTCCCACAACTGGTTCTCGGTCTACGCTGTACAAGCCGCCATGCAGGGAACCACTAACGCTGTCTCTCGTTCCCGCCGATGTCCGCGTCAATGCTGGGACCGCCGAGGCACTGCTGAGACTCGAGCCACCCGGGAAAGTTGCACCACGCACCTGCCCGCTCCTCTGACCCGACCTGTAACGGGGAGCAAAAGGAAAAAGAAACTCGCCGACGTGCTCAGTGCTGCCTGGGTCTCCTCCCCCGACATAATCCTCGACCCTACAAGACAAAAAGAAAAAAGATGACAGCCTCCTAGGAGGCTGGGGGGGGGCAAAGGGCAGGCCTGGTGAGCGCAGGAACAAGAGAACGCCTCTCCCCTCCGATTCTTGTCTTCTCCTGTCAGATACCTTCTGACAGTGGTGAGTTTTTGGATACCGAGGCAATAGCCTCATTACTCCATATTCGTTTGGAATTTTGTAGTCGCTGTTTAGGTTGTCTTATTGGTGTGTGACGCTTTGTCACAGTTGAGTTTGCATCACATGGTCAGCTCAGTGATGGGCCGCGGGTAGCGGTCAGTAGTGTTTGCAGAATTGTCAGCATGTTTCCTTCGAAAGTCTCGTCTTTGTCCGTGTTGATCCTTCTGTTAGTGTTGAGGTTTGGGTGCCTGCCGCGGCTATAATGCCAGCCGGCAGTGAGCGGGTTTTAGGTGCTTGCCGAGGCTGTTATGCCATCAGGGCAGCGGTGAGTTTTGCGTATCTGCCGGCGTTTGCCTTCAGGCAGTAATGAGTTTTTGGATGCTGCGTTGCTGTTTCAGGTTCGCAAGGTTAGCGCTTCAATGGGACGCGGATAGCGGTCAAATGGGTTTGTAGCGATATCTGCAAGTTTCCGGATCAGTGGGTTTTCTTTTTGATCCAGTCCTTTGTAGAATGACCTGTTGAGTTTGAGGAGATAGTCGTCCAGCATCTCGATGCCTAGGTCTCTGCGCTCCCCAGCCTTATAAACCCTCAGCTGGTCAGACCAGTTCTAACTGGTCTGACCTCCGCTCCCACCTTTGACCCGGAAGTGATCCAATGGCTTCCGGGTCAACTGAGGGGAGGGGGGCTCTACACCAATCAATGGTGAGGCGTGCTCAACGCGTCATGATGACGCGGCGGGGCGTGCCTCACCATGGGCCAATAACACAAGGGGAGGGGGGGGGCTAGTGCCCTGCCATACGTGCAGGGGGGCTGATGCGGCCCCCGCCTTTCCTTTCGGTGTTAGAGCTTCTTCCCTCCCCGTGCACAAATCATCATCAACAAGTTTATTGCAGTCAATAGACCATAAAAGTGCAAAATAAGCAACTGTTCAAAAAAACATTCTCATATACATGGGGCTGAAACACCAGAGCCACAATTACAGCTGCACATTTTTACAGTTACCCACTCCCCAATAAATAAATGGGCAAAAATTCATTACATCACATGCATAAAGACCATATAAAAAATATATACATCGAATAGAAAATGGTGCTGATGGATTTCATAGATTATAATATTAAGGGAAGGGCTCAATAAAACCACATTTAAAAAGTTAGATGTAAGAGAGGGGGAAAAGGGAAGCAATTCAGCTAAAATAAAGGGAGGTTATGTCAGCTATGCCCTAAAGATATGTTTTTAAAAGCCACCTGCGCACACACAACATGGATAGTAAAAAACGTGACAACGCAAATACAATAGGGGTTAGGGTGTTATACTTCAACAGCCTAAATGCCTCTACACAGAGTCGGTACCCAGATTTCTGCAGAGCTGCGTCAACCAGAGGCGCCTAGATTTCCTAAGCCAAGGGAAAAGAAGAAAACATGCAACTCCGACTCCCCTGCATGAATGCAGGCAGCACAGCCTAGTGCAAGAATTCCTGCCCATTTATTCATGGTTTTTCATTTATTCATGAAGGCGCATAGCGGGAGGGTCTCATGCCTAAATTAGACATATAATTTTCTTGCTAGTGCAGGTTGAATCTCATCTAGGACAGGCTCTAAGTAATACTGGTCTTTTATCCTCATAAACAAAGCTGTCAGTTGACCTGTTGCCAAGCAACCCTGAATTTGAGCAAGTTTATTCTCCCTGTAGCTCTGCGCCAATTCCTTTCGAGAGACTGTGACACAGGCTTCCTCAGGGGTGTGCCATAGACTTGTTCTACTCATATTCTGAAAGGTGTCCCTAACATAGGTGAGCCACTGTCATTTCCCTGCAACTTTCAGGGTCAAAACCTCCTTTAACTCGTCCCAGTATACTGCCAATTCCGGGGTTACCGTAATCGACGTTAGTGAAATAGGGATCTAAGGGCAATTTCATCAGCAATGGGCCTTATCCCCTCATCGAAGCACAAAAGTATAAGAGGAGTACTAGGAGTAAGACCAAACAGCTGTCTGGTAAATGCATTCTCTGTCTTTGTAATGTTTCTCAGAGACTTGTGCCCCCAGAGTTCAGCCCCATACATTACAGAACACCTAGGGGCATATTAGCAAGAACCTCAATAAAATTATCGCTGTTTTAGCGGCAGGAAACTGCAGCTAAAATGGCAAAATGGGCTTGCTAATATGCGTTATAGAATTCCAATAGAAGCCCAGGTTAGATGTCCTGCACATCTAACCTGGGCTTCTATTGGAATTCTATAACGTATATTAGCAAGCCCATTATCGCTATTTTAGCTGCAGTTTCCTGCTGCTAAAACTGCGATAATTTTAACGAGGTTCTTGCTAATATGCCCCTTAGTTTGTATTTTATATATTTCCACTATTGATCCAATGGGTGTAAAAAATGATTTCCTGAATAGCTTCACTAGCCCTCCTGTGCTCTATGATAGCTTCAAATTAGTTTTGTCAATTTACGCCCCCCAGTCCACTGTTTCTGTCAGGGTGACCCCAAGGTATTCAAAGACAGAAACCCTCTCAAGAGGAGTGTAGTGCAGGCTGGGATTAGGATGGGTGGTACTAGTAGGGTTGAAGACCTTGTATTTGATCTTCAAACAATTGATCTCATGTCCCCTGTTGTCACAAAAGACCTTGAAGTTGTGGAGAATCCTCTGTATGCCCATTGGTGATTTTGAGAGCAACAGAGTATTGTCACCAAATATAATTGCTGGTATTTTCCAACTAGCTATCTAGGGTGCGTCATTGTCCTTCCCTGCATTCAGCACATCTACGAGTGCGTTAATAAACAGGGGAAAAAGGGTAGGAGTGAGCACAAACTCCTACCTTACCCCTCTATCTCTGGGAATAGGTAAGGTGAGTTCCCCCACTTTGCAGAATCTAATTTGGGCATAGTTGCCTCTGTGCAAACGCCTAAGCATATGGCAGAGACAAGGAGGCACCCCCAAATTACTTAAAACGGCCCACAGTTTATCTTTTGGTACTAGATTTTAACTCCAGGAAGATCAAATAGAGACTGCCATCCTCTTTTGTCAACGTTTTCCAGTACAAAAGTTGAAGCCTGAATATTTGGTCCATGGTGGACGTATTTTCCCTGAAACCAGCTTGTAACGGGCTTAAAATATTATGTTCGTCCATCCAGGTTTGAATCGGACCAACAATACCCTAGCAAAGATTTTCTGACTTACGTTTATTAGCTTATGGGCCTATAGTTAGATGGGAGGAGCGGTGAGCCCTTTTTATAGACTGGGAGAATTTACGCACCTGCCCAAGTGGATGGAATAACCATTCCCTGCAAAATGGCATTGAATAGGATCCAAAAATAAGGGGCCCAGATGGTTGGCTTAGAACGAAGGAGGTCCCAGAGATCTTATCAAGACCTGGTGCTTTGGAAGGGACAACTTTCTTTAGACCACTTATTATCTCTAAAAGGGTTATCTGCAGGGCCTCCATACTGATGTTTTGCAATGGAATGATCTCGTTGGTTACATTAATGTCTGCATCCCCCGACCTTTCATACAGGGCCTCAAAGTGTTCTTTCCATTTATCGTCAGCAATGTTTGATGCAATGGATGACTTCCCTTCCTTACTGCCTGTGTTTACAATGCTCCATAAAGCCTTCATGTCATGAACTGAAAGGGCCTGCTGTAAGGATTCCCACTTGTCCGTCTCTCAGGCGTTTTTGGCTTTGTTGATACTTGCCCTATAGAGCACCCCGTTTGCTCTGATTTGGGATCAATCTTTGGTTTTGATTGCCTTAATCCGGGCTACCTTAGCCCTCCGGCAGCTATCCTTGAACCAGGGGTGTTTTCCCTTTTTATGACCGCTGGGAAGAGATGATGGGAAAAAATATCAGCTAGGGTGGATGTCAGCAATTCATGAGTCTCTGCAATTTGCACGAGAGAGGTGCGAACACCATCATCAGGGATAGACGGCACCGCTGCCACTAGACAAGGGATAACTGCCTCCTACAAGAAGGCTAATTTCACACATGATTGCTGAATAGCTGACCATCGTACCTTTCTTCTGTCATTGGCCAAGACCAGTCTGTCATCAAGCGATATAGTTGGATCAGAAATTTCCTCAGTGATCGGAAGTTCTACCTCACAGTAAGGGCATTGTGATCACTATCATGATGGGTGGAGACAACAAAGTCAGCCACCCGCTGCCAGATCTGGATATTGATTAGGATGTAATCTATTAGAGAGGAGTGTCCTGGGTGATTGAAGGTGTCATTCCCTTGTGAATCTGATTTAGTTTGACCGTTACATGCCCTTAGGGAGTGGTTCAAGATAAGGGATTTGAGCAGTAATACCAGCGGTGTCCAAGTCCTGACTGGCCAGATGTTTGCCTCAGGGACAGCCCACTGTAGATTTTCTTCACTGGGTATTCCTCCATTAAATCACTCAGGGGCTCAAACTGGCAGTTGAAGTCCCCACCAACAACCATCCAGTAGATACTGGGAATGGTAGACAAAGAGGTTGCTAGTTGATCATGGGTCGGCGATTCATGGCTAATACTAACCGACCTGGAGTAGACTTTTACCAGGGCAATTCTTATCTTAGATGTAAACGTCAGAAGAATGTACTGGAATTCATTAGAAAAAAACTCCTGCGATTTTGCCAAACAACCCAAATGGGACCCGACCCATATGCAAAGACCACCTGAGGATCTACCCTTGCCTCTAGAGGTTGCAGCAACACTATAGGATACAAAACCCAACCGCTAAGCCCCCTCCCTTTCCCAGGTTTCTTGGAACATGCAGCTGTCATATTGGTCCACAAAATCCCCCCCAGTCAGTGTTATCAAGCTTTGTTTCTGAGGCCTGCAACATTCCAAAACAGAATCTTAAACTTTGTTCGGTTTCTAGGTTTAATGGACCTATGTGCCCTAGGTTCAGCATTACAAGGGCTGATTTTACTAGGTTGGTCCCTTAATCCTAGTGCCAGGATTCCGGTTATAGCCTCAGTGCTATCCGCTATAAAAACTTGGGGGTTTGATCCACAGGGAATACTGGGGCTAAGGGCTGGGAAACAGCTTGTGTTACTCCTGTGTTTGTGCTTGCACAAGCTTCAAGGGACTTCTGCCTCAGTACAATAGGGACCTCCCCACTTTCCCGTCTGCCCCTACTTTGAGAAATTATAACATAGCGGTCCATAGGAACTCTATCCCTGTCCCACGTTTAATGCTTAGGGGACAAGATTCCCTATACGAAAAAACCCTCTCCAGGGCTTCCTGCTGGATGTTAGCAGGGATCACTGACATAATATCGTCAGTCAAAATATCGAGGTACCAGAATATCGTGTCCAAAATTTCAATGAACAAAAGATCGACTTCCTATCACCAAAAAGGTAAGTACCAAAATATCGAAACCAAAATATTGTTCTTAAAAATATAGTTGTATAAAATATCGATTTTTATGAATGTCTTAAAAATACTATAACATTAATTAAATTATAAATATAATTAAATAAAACATAGCTAGAATTATTTAATTTTTTTTAATTCATAAATAATGAGTGTAATGTAAAATAATTTAAACATGCATTATTAATTATATATATATATTAATAAATAATTATTGCATTTAATTATAAAATGTTAAAAACATAATTTAAATTACATATATATCTAAATAAACCTGTAATATAAATATAAACATTACTTTCATATATAATAAATTACAGTCTTATTATTTTTTTAATTAATATTTCACACTACATTAATTATAACAGTAGGAAAAACATTGCATAGCGCAGTGGATAAAATTACTATTCCCACTCCAACAAGTGAATCAATAGGAAAAGTGCTGCATAGCGGGAGGGTAAAAATGACTATTCCTACTCCAGTGAGTACAACAGTAGGGAAAGTGTTCGATAGCGGGTGGATACAATTTTTTATTCCCACTCCAGGCAGTGTAACAGTAGGGAAAGTTTTGGATAGCAGGAGTGTAAAAACTCCTATTCCCACTCCAGTGAGTGCAACAGTAGGGAAAGTGTTGGATAGTGGGTGGGTAAAAATGACTACTCCCACCCCAGCAAATGCAAAAGTAGGGAAAGTTTTTGATAGCGTGTGGGAATAATTAACTATTCCCGCTCCGCCAAGTGTAACAGTAGGGAAAGTGTTGGATAGCTGGAGGTCACAAATTACTATTCCCACTCCAGTGAGTGCAACAGTAGGGAAAGTGTTGGATAGTAGGAGGGTAAAAATTACTATTCCCACTCCAACGAGTCTAACAATAGAGAAAGTGTTGGATAACGGGTGGGTAAAAATTACTATTCCCACTCCAGTGAGTGCAACAGTAGGGAAAGTGTTGGATAGCGGGTGTGTAAAACTTACTATTCCCACTCCACAGAGTGCAACAGTAGGGAAAGTGTTGGATAGCAGGTGGGTAAAAATGACTATTCCCACTCCAGCAAGTGCAACAGTAGGGAAAGTGTTGGATAGCGGGTGGGAAAAATTTACTAATCCCACTCCACCAAGTATAAAAGTAGGGAAAGTGTTTGATAGCGTAGTGGATTAATTTAGTATTCCCACTCCTGCAATATAATTACCATTAATTAACAATTAATTAATGTAAACATTTTTTTTACCTCCAACCATATTCCCCTATAAACATCACAATCCAATATTGCAAAATATTAATCAATTAACATAATTAATTACCAATTAATTAACTAATAACAATTACCAAAAACATGAATAACCATCAAATATAAATTAATTCCCCCAATTAACACTATAAAATAACGTAAATATTATATAAAAAATATTAACATTTTAAATAAAAATTAAATTACTTCTCAACCCTCAACCCACTCCCAAAAAAAGTACACAATTAACATATTAACAAATTAATTATTAATAATTAACGTAAAATTAATAATTAATTATTTTTTAGCACAATTAACAAATTTACCGATAAATTATTATGTATTATTAATCAATTTATAATTACTTATTAACTAATAAATAAACACAATTAACAATATAAATTATTAAATACAAAAGTATTAATTAATTAATTAATTATGTAAATTAAATTACTTCCCACACTTTTCCCCTATAAACCTACAACCCGCTACGGAATACAATTCAGAAAAAATGAATTAACATATAATTAATTAATTCAAAACATTCTTAATTAATATATTATAATTAAATTACTACCCACCCTATTCTCCTATAAACCCACAACCCGCTACAGAACTAAAATACACACAAAATATTTAACATAAAATTCATTACTTTAGAGAAAATTCAAACATACATTACAAAAATAATATATACTTTTAGCACATATAGTAACATTTAAAACACACAGAAAATCACTATTTTTATCAACGATATTATGACAGACAATAGGAACTGGACAATACTTAAAAAATTGGTTATAAATTGGGAGCCACCATTGTTCTCATGCAGACGAAGAACAAGCTTGAGGTATAGACTGGTACATACATGCCCCTCTAATAGGTTAAACAAAGCCGAAACCCCCAGTACACTCGGGAATATGGCTGCTGTAACAGGACGTTTCCCATGCAGAAATTGCTTGGTATGCCCCTACACAAAACAACAAAAAGAGGTGGATATTGAGACAGGCTCCCATGGATACTTAATCAACATACTAAATGCAACACAGATAATGTGATTTATATGATCACCTGCCCGTGCACAAAGAGGTATATTGGTATGACAACACGTAAGATTTGGTTAAAAATCAATGAACATCGCATCACTATAAGATGCAAAACAAATCAACATGCCTAACAAAACATCACCTGACTCTACACCGCACAAACGCAGACCTACAGTGGATCGTATTAGAAGCCCTTAGACACAGACAAGTAAGTGACATAAGTAAAATACTGTTCGAAAAGTGGGTTTACCGATTAAAGACTCATATCTGAATGATGAGATACAGTGGCTGCATGTGTAGTTTGGTTCACTCATTTTATCCTAATGTAAAATCATAACAGACAACACCTATTAGGTGAAAACGAACTTTCAAGTAGAGCGCTATTTAATTTAACTGAATTTATAAGCACAGGTGCACCACATATAGGAATTGTGCAAACTAGGTCACGAGTTTGTCACAAAAGATACTGAGAATAAAGTTCCCCAAAAAATTTTTCAAAAAAGATTTTTCTTTATTGTTCCATTTGTAAGAGAACACAGCTGACGCGTTTCGTCCCAAATGGGTCTTCTTCAGGGCGAGATGGACTGATAAAACTCCTTGAGCAATTCGGCAAGTTGTTTAAAAATGGACAGATATGATGGGTATAGCTGTATTATATGCAGCCTTGAAGTCTTTTTCAATGATCATTTTGTTTATGAGGGAGACCCAGTTCTTGTTAAGGATACGACGATATACAGATTTAGACTGGTTTAAATTCCAAGCAAGGAATCAATATTTGTCATGGATCGAAAATGAGAAGCCTTCCTATAAATCTTGATTATTCTGAGCCCTACTATAATGGCTCGGATCGGCAGTCCCCTGTCCAGGACCCAATAACAACCAAATGTCCGTGGCCGACTCGCGAAAAGATATGATGGCGACTCAAACGATCGTTTGAGTAGCCATCATATATTTTTGTGTACACAGATTTCGCAAAACGACATAAAGATAAAATTATAATGATGTGCAAACTACAGGGCTTGATTAAGACATTGTATGTTTAGATTTGAGTGTGCATGAGCACGAGTGTGTGAACGTGTGCATTACTCACGATACTTTCACAAGTGCAACTGCATTTGGGCATGCAAGCAGTTCGCTAAAAACCTTTTGCAACAAACCCACTTTGGCTACTCTGCAGAATATGTTTTCTTTTTCAACGGTGTGTCGGAGTATATGTGTGAATGTATTAACTTAACCACCCATCCATATGTCTTCTAGATAGTTTTTTCATGGCACAGAAGAACCCGCTTTTGACTAAGGGCCAACCAGATGTTGTGTGCCTGTAAATAAGTACGCATGTAATAGGGAAGCACATATAGGGTTCAATTTGGTCCTGAAGAAAGCACAGGATCCCTGTAGGGACCATTATGCGGGCTGAAACATGTCGACCCGATTGACTGAAAGGACATGATTGTTTTTAATCGAACAATTAGCACCATAACAGGGATATTATTTTCCATCTGCTTTTTAAACATCCCTCCTCCACCAAGAAAGGAAGGTTATAAAATGTAATCGGTAGGGATTTTTAGTATTGGACCCCTTTCCCTTTTCTTTTTCTCCTCAGTTTCCTGCTAATGCTTGAACCACAGGCCTAGTATGGGCTTGTTTGCCTTTAGAGGATTCTTTAGCGAACATGGGATGGCCAATGATGAAACCTGACACCTGGATGGTGTATGAGACTATCCTGTAAATTTTCTTGCACAATTGTGTGGGTCCATAAATATCGAATGAAAGAGTAGCTAGAGTTTTTCCTCGGTGAAGGAACACCTATATCATAAGGTGTGTAAAGGCCCCCATAAGAGGCTGGGCTAGTAAACAGAGGGACCTGTTCGTTTCTGTGGTTGAAGTTATATTGATAGGGAGAACACAAACGATGGCCCCTGGCCTTCAGGCAAATACTCTCCCTCTCTCTCTGACCCCCCAGTAGTGGTAGGATCCATTGTGTTAAATGGACCACTATGCTAAACACTAATTTTTAGCTTACCTGTTTTTACGCCACACCCTAAATGACACTAACCACGCCCCTTTGAGAGACCCCTCCGTTTTTTTCATCTCACTTTGAGCTCTGGTGGAGGGGGGGAGGGGAGATGCATCACCAGCTGTGGAACGAATCAGGATCTTTTACTTTTGTTCTGAGTTAAAAAACAATATCGCCGTGCCAGGAAGCCCTATTTCCAATGAATGGGGCTTGAAAGGACACCGAAAATTTACAAAACTCGTAATTGATTTATTAACATTGGTAAAAGGCCTCACTTTTCAAAATTGTACGATTGATAAACTACCACTGAATGAATGACTGTGAACCAAAGATTAGATGTAGCTGGCTGTCACAGTGTTATTTGACTTTACCTGAATTTGGGCTGGAGGTTTCCTTAATGGGGGATATCCATGCTGGCAGTTTAGGTACTTGGGCGTCTTAAAATTACGTGGTGCTCATGCCCCATTTTAGTGCAGCTTCTCGAGTACAAGCGGGGTGAGGGGTGGTTGTGATAAAGTGCTTTCTCCTCGACACCATGCTTGTGTTCCCTGTCAGTGCAACACAGTGATGGGAGAGACAGTGCATATTAGTATTCTGTGTACCGCGCCTGCGCGCAATCCAGGTCCCACACCTTGCCGTTTTGCTGTATGTGGTTTCTGTTTACACAGCACCTGGTCTGTCGTCCCTACCAAGAACTATTACATGTACTCTGTGAGTGCACCTTACATTCCCCATATCAGTCAAGCAGTGTCCTGTGTACGTCACATGTGCACTGACAGATTCCAAAAGTGACCACTGTAAACAGTAAATGTTTGGACCTATTCAACACTAGCTCGTGTAATTGGTGTGTGCACAAGGTATGCCTTACACCTGCCCTCCAGCGGTAGCACGTATATTCGATGGGAACACTGCAACCTTGCTTGCCAAGACGCCACTGGCTCACGTGAAGTGAAGGCCTGCTGCCTCGCACTTGTAAACACCGCCTGCTCATTTCAGAGCGGACTGAAGCACACTCTTCGCCTCACAACCAGCCAAGACAGACATCCAATCATGGTGGGAATGGTTAGCAAGTTTACTTACGTTTGTATCGAAGCGTGGTTGGAGGGAGGAAGCAGCGACAGGCCTAAATCAACCTTTTAATAAAAAAGACCGACAGCATCTCGGGGTGCAAGAATCAAATCGAAAAGCGAGCCTTTTTTCAATGTCCCAAACGTCGTTTTTTATTCACTAACTTATCTATCTAAATTCTTAACTCTTAAATTCTGTAATGTCTATGATTGGTCATTTGGAGTCGGATGAGCATCACCTCATCATTCTTTATTCAAATTTCTGCAAAGTCATCATCACGTTGCTGTAACTGGGGTGTCTTTGTCTAAAGTTTGACTTCCTTCGAAGTGTCCTTTAAATTGTTATTAGTCTCTGTATTCCCACAGGTAGAATATTCGCCTCACTGTCATCTTTGGCTTAGGCCCCATAAAAATGGCCACACTGTCCTTGACCCACACTGTTCAGTCACAGGCAGCTTGCATCTCCGATTCTGGCGCATGCGCACTTCTGTCGCCATCTCGTAATTTCAAGCAGACTCCATTTTTCTCTTTTTTCATGTGCTCGCTTAGGCCTCAATTTAGAAACTATCATGAAAACAAACACAAATAAATGTAAATTCACGAAGTAAAGCCCTTTCTGTTTACCTCCCCCCTTCTAATGATAACTGAGTGAGTATTTACCTAGCTTTAAGCGATATTTATGCGTAATTTGACTTACCAGCCTTCATGATTTATGCCACAAGTAAACATGACAAAAGCACATTCATGCGTCTTTCTTTTAGATTATAACATATGCGTACATTTTATGACACAATATTCGACAAATTAGTAGATTATTTGCTTATGCAAAACATGCAAATTAATATCCCACGTGTATTTGTTTGTGTATGCAACATACTCTAGGTTGGTTAATTTCAAAACAACACATTTAGTACTTGTCAGTGTTATGGAGAGTTAACTTTACAAGGGGTATACAAACATTTTGTTTCCCACCTTGCTCCATCAAATAGTACCTCAGAAAGATTAGATAGGTCTAATAGGCCCGACCGCGAATGAACAAATCCCTCACTTGCAAATAGTTGAAAAAATGGGACTGTAACAACCCAAATTCTTCTTTCACGGATAAAAACGATCGGAATCCCTGTCCGTCATACAAATGGTTGAGCTGCGCTATACCCTTACGCTGCTACTCTTTCCCAACGTAGTCGTGAAATTAGTTTGGCAGCATGGGATTTCCCATAATGCAGTAATAATATTCACTCAATAAAATTTGATAACCATGGCTTCCGAATTTTTGGGCTGCAATAGATTATCTCATAAATATTCCATGTGAAAATTTACTTAACATGCATGCATCCTGTTATTTTCCTGTTATCCTAGAGGTGCAACTAGAGGCAGGAGTGGGAACAGAGGATGTATTGATGAAGGAGGTTGGGCACTTGGTAGTTAAGGACCGGGGCAGGAGGCTTAAATGGTCGAAGGTGGTCCCCGAAGTATTTTGTGAGGATTTTTTCAGTAAGGCAAATGCATATTTGGCAATTTGCCTTGATACTACTGCTCAAAGTGCGACAGTAATTGATGCTTATGCTGCTATTTGCCAGCAGGTCGCTAAAGATCTGAGAGTTAAAAATGGGAAAACATCTGTTAGAGTGGAAAGATGATTTGATAAAAATTGTTCCCAAGCTCATAGCTCTCTCCTTGAGGAGTTGAAACGCAAACCTAGAAATAAGGGAGTATTTAGTGCGCTAAGGAAGGAGTACAAAAAGGCAATCACGAAGCGCAAGAAAGAAATAAAGGACGAGGCCTGGGATAAGCTCCTCTCCGTGGAGGTGCTACGTGATAGTAGTAAATTCTGGACAACCGTAAATCACCCCTTTTTCTCCGGGGATAATAACTCAGCACTAGATTGCGTTATCCCCGAAGAAAAATGGTTGTCGCACTTTAAGGGGATCTATGAGCAGGACTGCTCCTCATTGGTATCAGAACCCATCCTTAATCCACCTGGAGCCCCAATTACCTTTAATAATTTAGAGATAGAAAAGGCTATACGGGATATGTCCAAAAATAAAGCCCCAGGCTCTGATGGGGGTTCCGGCCGATTTCTATGGCCATTTCCCTCAATTATGGGCAAGGATTTTTAATGAATGTGTTTAATGCTATCTGTGAAAGTGGGGTCCCTGATTCCTGGTCAACATCAGTTATTGTCCCGGTGTTCAAGAAGGGTGCCAGAGGGGACCCCACATGCTATAGACCAATTTCCCTGATAGACTCATCCGTTAAGATCTTGGGGAGAGTCATTCTGGCTAGGCTCAGGGAGTGGTTAGATGGTAGGGGGGTCCTCTCTGATTTCCAGTATGGGTTTAGGGAAAAAAGAAGCACTCTGGACCAATGTTTGAACCTTCAGCTCTTGATAGGCAAATACACAGTGGCCAAAGAAGGGTCCCTATATATGGGGTTTATGGACCTTTCCTCGGCATTTGATCTAGTCAATCGAGCTAAATTGTGGTCTATCTTATTGGACATCGGTGTTGACCCTGCCCTAGTAAATTTTTAAGCGGTTTTACATAGCGATTTATCAGTGACAGTCAGGGCAAACCAGGAGGGAAGATGCACAAGCCACTTTAGCTCCAGGAGGGGCGTGAGACAAGGCTGTATTTTGGCCCCCCTATTGTTTACTTTGTACATCAATGCCTTGGGGGGATGCCTAGAGGGAGCCACACGGGACGTGCCGCATATAGGAGAATCCTTGATACCGGTCCTCTTATATGCGGACGATGCGGTTCTTTTGGCAAGGACTGGCATTGGGCTTCAGAAGTTATTAGATTCCTTTGGAGAGTTTATGGAGTCCCTAGACCTAAAAGTAAACACCAAAAAATCACATATTATGGTGGTGGGTAAAAATTGTAGGTCCCAAAAAATTTGAACCTTTCATTGTAAGGACACAGTCATTTCTAGGGTACCGCTGTTTATCTACTTAGGGGTATTGTTCGACTAAAGGGGGACATGGGGACCTCAACATAATCATAAGAGTAATGCTCTGATCAGATCTACCTCGGCAGTCCTGGGGTTTGCTAAAAGGCTGGGGGCAAAACCCATTGAGGCTCTCCTTCACATATATAAATCAAAATGCCTCGCTATAGCGATTTATGGTTCCTGTATTTGGGGCTATACATCTCTGGAAAAAATTCAAATGGGTGAAAATAGGTTTCTAAGATCGTTGCTGGGGTTGCCACAACCCTCACCCACCTACTCAGTTCAGACTGAATTAGGATTAGGGTATGTGACGGACCAGCTTAGATTGGCACCTCTGACTTGCTGGGTTAAGACCTGGTTAAACCAGGAAGTTACCCTAAATCACCAAATCCTGACGGATTGTTTATCTCTGGATAGGGCGAACACGATTCCCTGGCTTTTGTATTTGAAAACAATGTTCACAAAGCTAGGGCGCCCCGAGATTTATACTACCCCTAATTGTATTAGAAGGGAGGATGTCGGTTGGATAAAGACGCATTTTCTTAACATGCTTAGAGTTGAACGTGAGGAGCGGGAATTTAAGAAAGTGACCGTGAGAGCTAATTTCCTATTATTAACATCTCCCTCAATTGAGCCCTATGTGAAAATAGTTAACCGTCCTTTTCATAGACAGCTCCTGTCAAAGTTTCGTTTTAATCAAATACATTTTACTCTGGGTGGACTTCCCAACCTGGGGGAAACCAGAAAATAGCCAACTTTGTAAATGTGATAACTTTTCTGATCAGGATACGATGCATTTTATTATGTTCTGTGAATTTTATCAGGAAATGCGAGGCAAATTTCTGTTACCCATTCTGAAGGAGGCTGGCTTTACGCAAGTAAGACCAGCCTTTATGTATTTACAGAGGTTAAGCTGCCCCCGCGACATGTTTTGCGTTGCTAGTTTTTTGGTGGCCGCAGTCCGGAGGAAGAATAAGTTAGATAAAACCAGTTAATCCTCTCCGATATTATCTACCAAGCTTTGCACTTTTTGCTGAGTATGGGTCGCTATGTATACTATATTATGAAATCTGTACCCTGATTGATTGTTTTTAATCATATTTATTGCATGTATATCATGAAATTTTATGAAATAGTTTTTATTCTCATGACATTTTGTTATTTGAATGTATTGTGATTACATTTAATTTTTATTCCTTGTACATATACCTAATGATTGAATCCTAAAAAAGATGATGTATATATGTACATATGATTATGTTTGTCTTTTTATGATTTTAATTAATCGAAATAAAGTGTTTTGACTGACTGACAGACTGGCATGGCCTTTCTCTGTCAGGTACATTGTGGCAGGTTTAAATAGCCAAAACGTACCAGGTCGATGCAGTCTTTATCACACCTAGCAGTTACCTGGTGCGATACACACAACATAATTTCAACCCCTGCATGGACAGGATTTTTTAATAGGTACCGAATTTCCAGGACACTCGTAATCAGCCCTTTACTGGTGTCTCTTGTAACTTGTAGAGCGACATTGATGGGCAGAACGGGGCACATCACAACATGATAATAATACCTGAAACTCTGCCTTGGGTTTCTGAGAAAAGATCGTGTTTGTGACGTTTTTGGTAATATTTCGGTGTATTACTAACTGCACATTTTTAATGCGAGGTCTCCAAATGACGTTTCAGTAAATAACAATTTGACAAGCTTTGGGTAAGCCTCGTGGAGCCTTTATATAGTTGCACAGGCAGCATGACTCGAATTTACAGACTGAGGGCAGCACACTTGTGTGAGGTGGTCTCGGAAAGGCATTGGGCGTTGGGGTTTAGAGCTCTGCACAGTGACACCCATCTGTTTTCAAGGGTGGTCTGCCTTTCCTCCGCAGAATGGTCCTCACCTCACTCAGGTGTTGAAGGACGCTCTCTCCTGATGTGTTTGGCAAAGCACGTCCTAAAAAAGGATTCTATTACAGGACCGGAGGCTTCAGATTATGCTTCTCAAACTTTACTGCATCAACACAGCAGCCAATGAAAATATATTATTTTCTCAAGTAAACAATAAATTACTACATTTCCCATGAACACCATGGTTATAGGCACGCCCCCACAGTCCATAAGAACCCTTTGCGTGCACATCACTTCCTCTTTCTTTGCTGCTCATGCCAGAGTTAAGTGCACCTCCCCTTGGGTCCCCTCACTCTGCTTGTGTTTGGGTTCTTCCCTGTGGGGTTTAAATAATTGCTGATTGTCCCGTTAAGGGCGTTTTGTTTACTTGGAGCGAAACGCTCCGTTTAATGTGTTTTATGCTGTGTTGTTGCTGTTATTTCAAATGTTTACATGTTAGCTCTTGCGAGCGCTACAGCACTTAGCTCGTTTGTTGGTTTTGAACCATTTTCCTTTGCCGCCGATCGGGCTCTGCCCGCTTGACCTCGCGCCTAAGGAGCGCCGATTGCTACGGTCCTTGACCGGCAGGGGTCCACCGCGTTGTTCACGGAGCCCGGTACCGGCAGCCTAGAAGCGCGCAGAGGCTTCCCTAGTCGGCCCTGACGCTCAGGCCGGGTGGCTCTCGGTCGACGCGCGCGCCCCAAACGCTGCCAATTTGGGCTATCTTTTAGTAGGTTTTTGGTAGCGTTTGGGCGGCGCGCCTCGCTCCGACTCCTCGGCATTCAGAGAACGCATTTTCGCGCTTTCATCATTCCGGTAGGAACCCCTGTGTGACCGCCAGCCTAAATAGATCGACTGGTTGTAAAATATTTGGCCCAGAGTGCGCACACGCTCTAGGTATTACAGGGCCAGGATCTTTGATCCTTCTGACTACAGCATTGCTGAGGGGGTTTGGGAAACGTTGCCTAATTAATCTGTGTGCTCGGGCTGACCCCCCCCATTACCCCCAGTACACCCAGTGTTTTTCTTAGACTGCTCTGCAGGTTGTGTGCCTTCACCATGGAAGGTTGGGTGAAATATCCTGATGAGGAATACAAGGATGGGGAGGAAATTATGGATGGACAGCAGGAGGCTGTCCTTGAAGACAATATTGTCGAAGCATTGGATGCCTCGGTCCAGGCTTCAGTAAATAAGGCTATGGAGACGAAAGTCCCACAGACTGTGCAGCAGGCACTTGCGGAGGCACTACGACCCATTCGAAAACAACTGGAAGGTTTTGCTAAACGTCACGGTTATGGGGATAAGAAAAAGAAGAAGCAGGCAGCCACTTCTTCCGCGGCGGACTCAGCAGACACCATTCAATGGCCGCACGCTCAATCATTGGCCTCCCTGCCGCCGAAAGAGTCATATAGTTCCCAGTATATGGGTGGCAAGGCCAAGGCTAAACGCCCTATCCCTGTGGACACTGACACTACCACTACTAACACGGACACGGGGACCGATACTGATACATCGGAGGAACTCCCTCCTCCCCCGAAGAAAGCCAGAGTAGATCCTAAGCCGGCTGAGGACAGGATCAGGACATTCAATTTTGACCCTTCGGAGATAGTCCACCCCCGATCTTCGGATTGGATCCCGCCACCGGCGGTCTCTGAGTATTTGCACGAGAATCTCCGGAAGGGCTTTGGTAGAGAAGTTCGAAACCGCTTGCGGTCAGAATGTCCACGCCCTGAGCTCCCGGACGGAGTTGCAGACACTCCCGAGATTGACGCAAGTATGCTTACCTTCTTGAGGAAATTCTCTAAGGACCCCAAAAGGGGATTAGACAGGGCTTGGCGGGGCTGCCAAGACAAGATGTTAGACGTCGTGGGGCCCTTGGCAAAAATCTTGGAAATGGCCTTGAAGGCCAAGGAAGGTCAAGGGACAGTGAACCCGGATATCCTGGCGGGCTGGGCTTAGCGCGCCATTTGCCTGATTGGCAACGCCAACTGCGCGATCTCCTCGGAGAGGCGCAAATCCATATTGCTCCGGATGGACAGCAATTTGACGGAGCTGGCAGATGCGGAGCCGGGACCTCTGGCCGGAGGTTTCCTTTTTGGAGATAGGTTTGTAAAGGACGTCACAAAGTACGTCGGTACTTTTACTGCCCTGGACAAAGCCCAAAGTGGAATAAAGAGAGCCCTTGCATAGGGGTTTTTCACCAGGGCCGGACGAGGCGGGGGTCGCTCGTCAGGCCGAGGATACCAGCAAGGCTCCCAGCGTGGTGATTTTGGCCGCGGACGTGGGGAGTGGGACTCCACCCGTGGTGGCACTTTCTACCCGTCCAAGAGGAAATTCAACCGAGGACGTTTCCAGTCGGGAAACAATAGAGCCAGCTTCAAATCACACCAGAATACCGGTGAGTGCCGCAGATGTTTCCCTTCTTCCATTGGGGGGGCGCACGCAGCATTGCATGGCGCAGTGGCGGACTTTGACGCAGGATGCGTGGGTGCTACAGACGGTTCAGGGATTTCGCCTAGAGTTCTACTCCAGCCCAGCGCAGGCGTTTCCCCCTCCACCTCTCCATTTTTCCCTACAAGAGCGCAGTTTTATAAGCGAAGAGGTGGAAGATTTACTGAGGAAAGGGGCGATCTCTCGTTGCAGGGAGGGTCCTCGAACTTTCCTCAGCAACGTCTTCCTTGTCCAGACGAAAGGGGGCGGCAACAGGTTGGTGCTAAACCTCAGGGAGTTCAATCAATACTTGACGTACAACCACTTCAAAATGGAGGGTATTCACCTCTTGGCAGATTTGCTGCAAGAAGGGGATTGGTTCGTACGCCTAGATCTCAAGGATGCATATCTGTCTATACCCATTTTCCCTCCTCATCGCAGGTTTCTACAATTTATGTGGGACAGCCAGTGTTACGAATACTCGGCTCTTCCCTTCGGTCTTTCCTCGGCTCCATGGTGCTTCACAAAGGTGATGAAGCCGGTGGTAGCATTCCTCAGGGAGCGAGGGGTTCGACTGATTGTATATCTAGACGACATCTTGATCATGGCGCAAGACCAGGTCAGCCTTCTGCGACATCTGACCATGACTACAGCCTTGCTCCAAAGTCTAGGGTTTGTAATCAATTCAAAAAAGTCGGTGATGTCCCCGACGCAGGCTATAGACTTCTTGGGATTCATGATCGATTCCCAGACCTCGCAACTACGTCTGCCCCAGGCCAAGTTGCAGGACTTGAAACAGGAAATAAGGAAGTTGCTAGACAAACAAGTGGTGACTCTCAGGACGCTGGCCAGAGTTGTGGGTATACTGGCATCGTCCATACAGGCCATATTTCCGGGGCCTTTGTATTACAGAGCACTCCAACGCCTCAAGATCCAACACCTACAGAGAGGCCTTTCGTATACCGATTCGGTTCCTCTATCAGAGGAGGTGCGGACAGAGCTGCAATGGTGGCTCAGTCACGTGGACGCCTGGAACGGCAGGGCGATCTTCGGATCTCAGCCAGAGGTAGTGATCGAGTCCGACGCCAGCAGGTGGGGCTGGGGCGCGCGCTGTGGAGAGGTTTCTACAGGCGGCAGATGGTCGGCTCAAGAACTCGAGATGCACATAAACTGTTTGGAACTGCTGGCGGGATCGTTTGTGATTCGCACGTTATCCCCGAGGCAGACATCTTGTTGCATCCTCCTCCGCTTGGACAATGTGTCGGCGGTGAGGTATATCAACAAGTTGGGAGGCACGAGATCATCCATGCTTGTTCAGATAGCCAAAGACTTTTGGCACTACTGCCTCCAGAATCAAATTTCAGTGGTGGCAGAGTACATTCCGGGCCAGGCCAATCAGGTGGCGGACTGGAATTCCAGACACTTGAGGGACTACAGCGATTGGAAGCTGCTCCCTCGTGTCTTTCAATGGCTTCAGGAGACGTGGGGACCGTTTCAGACGGACCTGTTTGCCTCCAGGCTTACGTTTCAGCTTCACCGGTTCTTCAGCTGGAGACCGGATCCGTTGGCGACGGCGACGGACGCTTTTCTTCAAGATTGGTCCCAGGGGACTCAATATGCCTTTCCCCCCTTCCTGTTGATTCCCAGGGTGATGACACAGGTGATCAGACAGAAGGCGGAAATAGTCATGGTGACGCCGTGGTGGACGTCACAAGCATGGTTTCCCAAGCTCCTGCAGTGGAGCTGCGACAGCCCGAGGATGCTCCCGGACTCGAGTTGGTTGTTGCAGGGCCCTCAACGGGAACAACATCCGTTACTGGTACAGGGCAGGCTATCACTGATGGCATGGAGGCTTTCAGGGAACAGTGGCAGTTGCCGGGAATTTCGGGAAAGACTGCAGAGTTCATCAGACAGGCATGGGCGCCTTCCACCAGGAAGCGTTATTCCTCGGCCTGGAAGAGCTGGGTGGATTGGTGCATGGGACGACATCTGGATCCCGTGGGGGCAGAGTTGTCCCACATTTTGAATTTTTTAACAGATAAGGCAGACGGCGGTCTAGCATACAGGTCTGTAAATAATTTCCGTTCGGCGATTTCAGCTGGACATAGGCGGATTGATGGGAAACCGGTAGGTATGCACCCGATGGTGTGCAAACTGTTGAAGGGCATTAGGGTTGCCAACCCACCCAAACCCAAGTATACCGGGTTGTGGGATGTGTCTTTGGTCCTAGATTTGTTCAACAAATGGCCAGTCAATGCTCTTCTTTCTAGGAAGCAGTTGTCGGCGAAATTGGCTATGCTACTGTGTTTATCTTCTTGCAGACGGTCTTCTGATGTGAGAGCACTCGACGTAACAGGTAGAGTGTTTTCCCCGGAAGGGGTTTCTTTTCATATTACAGGTCGCACAAAAACTTTATCTAGAGAGATTTCATACAATGCTTTTCCTTCAAATGAAAAATTATGTGTGGTTCAATGTTTAAAATGTTACGAGGAATGTACTAAGGCCTTGCGGCCGCAGGGTTGTGATCAATTTTTAATTGCTGTTCAAAAACCCTTTAAGCCTGTGGTAGCAGCCACAATAGCGAGATGGCTTCGTGATGTGATGAAAGAAGCCGGTGTAGATACACAGATATTTGGTGCTCATTCTGTGAGAGGCGCTATGGCGTCCAAATCATTTGGTTTAGGTTCCAGTATTCAAGATATCATGCGTTGTGCTGATTGGTCGTCTGAATCGACATTTAAAACCTTTTATTATAAGCCAGTGGGTGACATTACGTCTGTTGTATTTACTCAGCGTTAAACCAAGCATAATCTGAAGCCTCCGGTCCTGTAATAGAATCAAAAATTTGATAGCATTCGCGACAAGAATTTTCAATTCTATTAAGGACACGGAGGCGAGGATTATCCCACCCGGCTTAATGTATTGTATATCATACGCTTGCCCACCCTTTTGACAGTGGTTACGGTGGTGTTATTTCCTTTATTTCAGGAGCTGAGAAAAAGTCAGACTGAAAGACTGCGGACGTCAGGATGATTATCTGAAGTTCTTCTTCCACGTTGGAGGATTTGTTTGGTTCACGTTATGGACTTATCGCCTCAAAGAAAGAGGAAGTGATGTGCACGCAAAGGGTTCTTATGGACTGTGGGGGCGTGCCTATAACCATGGTGTTCATGGGAAATGTAGTAATTTATTGTTTACTTGAGAAAATAATATATTTTCATTGGCTGCTGTGTTGATGCAGTAAAGTTTGAGAAGCATAATCCTCGCCTCCGTGTCCTTAATAGAATTGAAAATTCTTGTCGCGAATGCTAGCACATTTTTGATTGTTCCACATGTCTTGGAATATGCCGTTTTGTTTGTGAAAGAATGTGAGGTATAACTCGCGAATCACAAATATGCCCTACAGAAAGAGAGGCCTAGTGCTGGAGAGGATTTGGAACCTCTGGTGCACTATGTTAGACCTCTTATAATCTACCCCACATTTGCACCATCACTTACAGATAGAGCTTCTTGCCTCAGTAGTTTATTTTTTAAGAGCTTTAACTAAATAAACCCCAAAGGAATGGTACTCAATTTATCTGCCTCACAGGATGGAAAGCTACGGTTATCTTTCAGTGATTTTGAGCTACTGAACGGATTGATCAGATCGAAGAGACAATATCTGAAAACAGCCATATCTTGCAGCAATGACCCACCCATTGCCACAGGGGAGGGGATGTGGTGTAAGGGTCAGAGCTGCTGACCTTGGAGCTGGGCAAACAGAGTTGAGTCTTAGTTGCCCCAACGTCCCGTGATCCTGGGCAACTCATTTAATCAGACCCCCCAGAATATCGCGATTTCGCGATTTGCAAAAAAATCGTGAAATCCGCAGCTTTGTGCAAATCCCTCGATTTTTGGCAAACCGGCCGCGAAATACGCCGTTTTTTATTGGGCACACGCGGAGAGCCAAAAGAAACTGCTCTGCTCTCTGCCGCGCTCGTCTTCTTATTGCCTGCTCACTCTCCCCGATCCAGGATTTCGCGGGACACCCAGGGCGGACACCCAGGTCAGGAAGAGGTGAAGGTGGAAGCAGCCGGCGGCGAGGGAGAGCAAGCAGGAGGCCAAGGACCGTGACGACGACAATGAGTACAGGTACCTTCCTCGGCAGCCGGCGGCGAGGGAGCAAGCAGGAGCCAGGAGGGAGCGCAGGAGGGAGCAAGGACCGGGACGACGAGTACAGGTACGTACCTTCCTGCTGCTACTGTGCTACTGTGGGGGCCCGCTGCACACGGGGCACGCGGCGGGCCCCAGGGGCCAAATTGCAGTTGTTGTTCTTTCCGGTGAGGCCCACCGCACACAGGGCACGCGGTGGGCCCCGGGGGGCCAAAGTCAATTTGTTTTACCTTCCGGTGGGGCCCGCCGAACACGGGGCACGCGGCGTGCCCCAGGGGCCAAATTGCAGTTGTTGTTCTTTCCGGTGGGGCCCGCCACACACGGGGCACTCGGTGGGCCCCGGGGGGCCAAAGTCAATTTGTTTTACCTTCCGGTGGGGCCCGCCGAACACGGGGCACGCGGCGTGCCCCAGGGGCCAAATTGCAGTTGTTGTTCTTTCCGGTGGGGCCCGCCGCACACGGTGCACGCGGCGGGCCCAGGGGGCCCACATTGCATTCCTTGGGGCCCAAAGTCCATTATTCTTTCTGGTGCTTTTTGTCACAGGGTTGCCCACAGATAAATTCATATTTTAGCTGTGCAGGTTTTATCAGCATTATTTCTCCACCACTCTCAACTGTAGATGTTAGGTGGATTGATTTTGAAGCACTTGACTTGTATTTACCACATCTTGAAATGTGCTGCATGATCTTGGTATGTTTTCTCTTATTTGTGCAGGTTTTGCAACGTACTCTGGGTGTGCATTTGTTTCACAGCACAATACTGGTCTAGATTTGGAGTGCTCAGAAGAACTGAACGTACATGGTCAAGATTAACATGCCTTTTAACCAAAACAAATGGGCTGAATTGTAAATAAACAAAATGTACATAGCTCCATGTTGTAAAATAACTCAAACAATAAGATATCTGTGTTTGTTGTCGAAAAAACCCCAAAATAAAATGCCGCTAAATGCCGCTAAATTTTCATTTTTGTGCCGCTAAATTTGCCAATCCATGCCGCTATATCCTGGGGGGTCTTTTTAATGTCCCTGTGCCCACAAAAAAAATTATGTGTCCTTTTCTAATGAAACTGGTGCACATGTAGAGTCCTCCAATGCCTTCAAAGTCGAGTTCACGCTGTGCAAAAAACGCAAGCAGATAACAGCCTCTGATGCATGCATCTAAGCCAGCTTCGAGAAAAGTGGTTGGTTGGGGCAGCTGCGAACCCCCCACTTTAGCAGCTACAGTAGGGTAGAGTTCTTGATGGGCCTCTTCTGCAACTTGGTCAACTTAAAGTTGAGTGTGTGGGTGAAAGGGTGGAGGGGTAGATATATGGATGAATGAGTGCCTTGAAATACTCTGCTCCGGGAAGGCCTTACATGGTTGGAGAGTGGATGTTCCCATGCATCCACCCATGCATTTGGCATGTTCACAGATTTTCCAAGAGTAGTAAACCTGGGAAAGAGTCAAAATCATACGCCTTCCGATAGAGGAGCCACAAGGAAAAATGGCCCCCCATGCTGGACTGGGAGGTGCAGCAGTTAGGGCAAAAAGCAAAATGTGTGTCCCCTCCTCAGAGGCTTTAACGATTCCTATTTCTTACAAATATTGATATCCCTTAAGCTGAATGAGGGTGTGGAATGGACGTGGCCAACACGCTTCAGGAGGTGAGGGGTCTGTCTGTATTACGCCCCTGGCTTCCAATGCAGATTGAAGGGCATTGACAAAGCTGAGTGGGCGGATTTCAGTATTGGAATAGAAGGAGTGAACACCAGGAGCAAAGCACATTGACAGATCTGAATGTGAGTCCCAGTTTTGCAGTAGCATAGCAAGGGGGAACAGTTGGGGGGGAGCTTCACCCCAGGCGGCACTAGTTTTGGAGGCGGCTTACTTGTGGCATCACCAGCATATCTGACTCACCCCTGCTCTTACACACGACCGCGGGTTGCAACTGGTCTAGCTATGCCACTGGAGTCTTGGATTAGCAGAAGTTGTTGGAGGCATAGGTGCACTGGTGGACCTATGTGTTGGTACAGTATCTTAGCAAGACAATAGTTTTGTAGGTCATGACTGAAGCATACTGGCAGCAGTGTGGGGGTCCCAGAACTGGAATAGCAAGAGATGCTTCAGCCTTCAGGTCAGTATTTAGGTATATTGGCTGAGATGTGTGCGAATCCTAGTGCTAGAATGGTTGGTGGCAAAGTAGAAGGTTTACAGAGCAGGACTGAGATGAATATTTATGAAAGTAATGGGCATATTTATGAAACTATCACACAGCGCAGCAAGTCCTCTTCCTGAGCTGGACGGTAGGGTAAGGGCAGGAATGCGCCGTACTTAATATATGGTGCAATTCTGTCATTTCCCAGTTCTGGTGCACAATGTGCAAGGGTGCCTGCGTTGTAAGTAGGATTGTTTTTGTGCAGGAATGGACGCCTTCCCCCACAGATCCAATCCAGAGAGGCATATTACTGTTTCTTTGTGTGCTACTCTAGATTTGTCAATTTGGCCGTGCGTGGCTTGATAAATCAAACTTAACAGTTGTGTCGCTCTTGCGCCCCATTGCGTAGTGAGACAAATCTTTAATAAATATGCACCCGTGATTGGACTTGAATATAAAAAGTACTGATACTGCTGCTCAGGATGGAGGTGCACAGTGAGAACTGCGGGCCATATTATCAAGCCTGGGGGATAAAATTATCGCCGCTTTATCAGCAGGAAACTGCTGATAAAGTGGCGATAATGGGCTTGATAATATGCTCTATGGAATTCCAATTGAAGCTCATGTTAGATGTGAAGGACATCTAACATGAGCTTCGATTGGAATTCCGTAGAGCATATTATCAAGCCCATTATCGCCACTTTATCGGCAGTTTCCTGCTGATAAAGCGGCGATAATTTTATCGCCCAGGCTTGATAATATGCCCCTGCATGTCTTTCCTAGTAGAGGAATAGCAGACGGTGCTGTACGTCAGGACTGAGGGGTGTAAAGAGGGCTAAATATGTATTAAAGGAGCATCAGGAGGTCTTGTAGGCCACACAGGAGGTACATTGGCACATCTGTGTGTGCAGGGAAATACCATTGGATACCTCAGCTTTATTGATGCAACAAAGTAATAGCATTTTGTTTTCCCCTATGATTGTCAGTTTTTACTGCAGTGTTTTTAATACGTCTGTAGATAACCATGTATATATTTTATATCTCACTGGAGGGAATTCGGTGGCATTTGCATGTGTGTCAATTTCCTAGGCTATTCCCTTCAATATGTCACAATGTACAGCACTTTACACAAGGTTGTAAATTCTCCATTGCCCACTGAGATTTACTGCACATTCAGTTAACCGTGAGGTAAACAGTGTCATAAATAGTGCCATGGTCCTAATGGAAACATGAAAACGGCATATCCCTGACTAAAGTTAGAGTAGCAAAGACATTCATAATTGGGTGCAGAAGGCCTTAGTGGTGGGGGAAATTCCTGTGTTTTTATTCCCACCTGCACAGTCGAATTGGGCCTGAGGACATATTGACTTAAAGTCCACAAAAACACATTCTAATAAGCAAAGTTGCTGTTCTGCGTTGTGGGAATAGGTGAGACCTGGACAGCACCATATCAACCAAAGATATGTGGCTCTTCGGCTCACTAACTACGCTGGCACACTTGAGGCTGCATAACACTAACTCAGACACCCTTGCACCACAGTGCAAGGGTGGGAGACATCCATTACAACGCAGGCATTACATCGTAATGCCTTAACATCGCAACATTTACAACGCAGGTGACATTGCATTGCATGCTTTTACAATGCATGTGCCATTACAACTGATGCCATTACAACGCATGCCATTACAACACATTGTAAGGTAAGTAATTGTTTTAATTGAGGTAAGTTGTTATTTTTTATTATTTATAATAGTATTAGTAATAGTATTAGTATTATTTTAAATTAATTAAGTTTCTTTCCAGGGACGGGATGTATGGGAAATAGGGGTTTGGGTGGGGGAGTTTATTTATACTCAGGTAATAATCTTAATACTTGTGTATTAATAATCAGGATTGTTTTTTAACATATATATTTAATACAATTTCATATTATTTTGAAAAAAATTACAAATATATTTAGGTATTATTAATATTTGAGAATTAATAGAAATTTAGTTTTACTGTTAGTTAAAATGTATTTTAATTTAAAAGTAAATGAATGAAAGTGTTTTTCAAGCAAAGTATAAAATAAAGAGTATTAATTAATATTTAGAATTACTGATAGTAAAGATTAAAAAAAAAATTGAATAAAGGTGGGGAGTATATTAATACTCCGGAATGAAAGTATTAATACACTGGATTTTTTTAATTTAACATTTTTAATTGTTATTTAGATTTTCTGTACATAAATAGTTTACAAATATAAAAGATACAATATATAAAAAGTCATTTGCACCTATGTTCTAGGAAAGGATGTAAGGGAAACAGGGGTTTAGGGATAGGGAGTATATTAATGCCCAAGTATCAAATTAAATACTTGAGTATTATTTATTATTACATTTATAATGTTTATCAAATGTTAAACTTTTGAAATAATTATAATTAAGAAACAAAAAAAAATATTAACGTGCCCATAAAATCTGAGTAATTTTGGGGAGGGGGGTGAGTTGAAAAATGTAATATATATTTAAAAAATATTTTGAGATTTTTATGCTAAATATACTTATTCAAAATTTAAATAAAAGTTATTTATAATATCTTTAAAATTAAAAGGTGCTTAATTGTACAGCATAAATATTTATAAATACACATATATAATCTGTAAAAGTACATTTTGAATTAAAAAATATTTAAATATAAAAAACAATCAATGAACACATTAAAAGTATTGTATTCATTATTGTATTTATAAATAATATGCAAACAAATAAAAAAAATATTTTATTAGTAATATTTTTTTCAAATATTCATAGATTTTTGTATGTATTATAACATATATTTTTTAATTTCGTTGTAGGTTTTCCCACGGTTTCCCATTAAAGTCAATGGGTAAAATTGTAATTTTTTCCTTTTTATAGAAAGAGAAGATGTTGCCGCGTATGTGTAACTTTCGTCGTTTCGAGTATTGTTGCGCTCTAAATAAGATGCAACTGAGAGCTACATCCAGGTAGGGTGAATTTTAATTATTAAAAATAGATTAATGGTGGTAAAGTTTATTGTAAGGAGAGAGGAGGGAGGTATTAAGAAATCGGAAAGGTGTATTTTCTTCATATTGTGTGTTTTAACTTAATTCCAAAACAGGAAGCAGTTGTAGGCCCACGTGGGTTGATTGCTTTTGTAACTCTTTTTGTTTAATAGCATTAATTAAAAAAAATATTATTTATTCTATTAGGCAAAAGTGTCATGAAAGTAATCTTTATTGGTAATATTTTTGTTGCAATGTGTCTTTTAGAAAATATGTAAATGTGTAGTTGTGGTTTTCTGGATAGGTCGTTGGAACATGGAGAAATACTTTGTGGTATGAAAAACAAAAATGTTGCCCATTTTTAAACCATTGCTATATGGATTTTGGGACTTCAAATGGACTTTAGTCGAGAGAGGATTGCAACAATGGATTTTTTGGAGGCTTTTTTTCCGAAACTTTACTACTTTCTTTTTTAACAAATTTTATTGTGTCAAAAGTCATATACAGCGCAGTGCTACTTAATACAGAAAACATTGATCATATAAAACATTGCAAATCTCAGTAATTGACAATTAGTTTATACATTATTATCATCATAGTCATAAAACACAATATAACGTAAACACATTGAACCCCCTCCTGTTGCACTAACACACTACTGCGTTTCATTTGCCACCCATCACCCATCCAAACAAATCGATTCCATCACCACATATCTGGTCCCTTACCCTAGGGGCTAGCATATTAGGGTAGATACAGATGCATTCACCGGGGGCACCTCGATAATCTGCCCATCTTTTCCAGATTTTGGGGTGCTTTTGCGGTCAGCCCCTGGCCTTGAATATCGGGATCTCTAACCCCATGCCAAAATCCAGCCCATTTTTCCACGCCGAGAGGGAACGGGGGGCCATCGCCTTCCACAACCTTGCTATATCTCTTTTAGTCAATGTCAGCCCCAACAGTAAGAGGTGCTTCTTGTATATGTTGCCTCCTATACCCTCCATGATATGTAAAATTGCCAATCTTGGTGAGGAGGGAAGCTCCCACCCCAACACTTCCCCCAGACAGGCCTGTACCCCTCTCCAAAATTTTGTAAGTGCTGCACAATGCCAAATTGTATGAATTAGGGACCCCTCCTCCCGACCACAATGCAGGCATATCAGGGGTGTCACCAGGCCCGCCCTCCACAGCCTGAGCCTAGCATAATGAACCCAGTGAGGGTATTTAAATTAAATAAGACGCAACCGCTTTGCTATCGCTGCTCCCCTAGGAGAGGCCAGTGCGTCCATCCAATCGTCTCCATCTAGTTGGCCAATATCCCCAGCTCATGCCTCTCTAAGTTTGTCCAATGTGTTGGAGCTATGGGTCATCAGTGACTCATAGATCTTTCATATTTTAAGGTCCTGCAAATCACCCATGACGACCTTGGCCTCAATCCGACTGAATTCAGGGAGACCCTCTAACCCCGAGATACTAGGATAAATAGCATGCCGAAATTGAAGGTAGTTATAAAACTGAGTTCTTGGCATCTGGTACTCCGGGTGAAGATCTTGAAATGTTTTCATCACCGAGCCCCACATTACATCTTCTAATGTCGAAATTCCTATATTATCCCACCTGCGAAATCCGGATAACGCAGCTAGCTGCAGCAAATGACCATTGTGCCACAGTGGGGTTTCCCTAGTCAACTTGTTCCACCATCCCATCCTACGGAGGGGCTATTTCCACACCTGGAATACCACCCGAGTGGCTGGCTGTAGAGAATTACGTAAAGACGCCAAATACAAAATGATATGTACGGTGGACTCCCCCATACACCTTCGCTTCACTGCGTAAGCGGTGTCCCCCGGTCTCCATGCCACCATTCATTCTGCACCAGGAGACGGATGCCAAGTAATACGATTGGACATCCGACTTGGCCAGTCCCCCACAATACGTCGACTGAAAGCAAGTCCACTCTCGAAGCCCCCTTCCCACAAGAATTGTCCCAGCGCCGCATTGACCTGGCGAAACCACAAAGGAGGTACCGAATATGGATGGTTCTGCAATTGATAGAGCAGGCGTGGCAACAATACCATTTTGAAAATTGTTGATCTGCCGTAGATAGAAAGAGGCATGCGTGACCAAGTTTTCATCTCCTCCCGTACCCGTGTCCATATTGGTGCAATGTTTCTGTACCACGCTACTCCCGGCAGATCCGACAGGAAGACTCCCAGGTATTACACAATCAATCAATCAATCACGGCATTTGTATAGCGCACTACTCACCCGGGAGGGTCTCATGGCGATGGGGGAGGGGAAAGTTACTGCTTGAACAGCCAGGTCTTGAGTTGCTTCCTGAAGGAGAGATGGTCTTGGGTTCGCCGAAGGTGGGTGGGGAGGGAGTTCCACGTCTTGGCTGCCAGGTAGGAGAAGGATCTTCCTCCGGCGGTGGCTCTGCGGATGCGTGGTACGGTGGCGAGTGCGTGGCTGGTCAACCGTAGCTGGCGGGTGGGCGTGTAGAAGGTCATGCGGCCGTTGAGGTACTTCGGGCCCAGGTCGTGGAGAGCCTTGTGTGCGTGGGTGAGGAGTCTGAACGTGATTCTCTTGCTGACGGGGAGCCAGTGCAGGTCTCTCAGGTGTCCGGTAATGTGGCTGTGTCAGGGGATGTCGAGGATGAGTCGTGCGGAGGCGTTTTGGATGCGTTGGAGTCTTTTTTGAAGTTTTGCTGTGGTTCCGGCGTAGAGGGTGTTCTCGTAGTCCAGTCGGCTGGTGACGAGTGCCTGGGTGACGGTCTTCCTGGTGTCCGTGGGGATCCATCTGAAGATCTTGCGGAGCATGCGCAGGGTGTTGAAGCACGAGGATGAGACGGCGTTGACTTGTCTGGTCATTGACAGGGAGGAGTCCAGGATGAAGCCCAGGTTGCGTGTGTGGTCCGTTGGTTTGGGAGCGGTGCCCAGGGCAGGGGGCCACCAGGAGTCGTCCCAGGCAGAGGGTGGTGATCCCAGGATGAGGACTTCCGTCTTGTCTGAGTTCAGTTTAAGGCGGCTGTTCCTCATCTAGTCGGCGACGTCTTTCATCCCTTCGTGTAGGTTGGCTCTGGCTGTGGTGGGGTCGCTGGTGAGGGAGAGGATGAGCTGGGTGTCGTCGGCGTAGGAGATGATGTTGAGGTTGTGCTGGCATGCGATGGCTGCGAGGGGGCTCATGTAGACGTTGAAGAGGGTTGGGCTGAGTGAAGATCCTTGTGGTACGCCGCAGATGACTTCGGTGGCCTCGGATCTGAACGGGGGAGGCGGACTCTCTGGGTTCTTCCGGTGAGGAACGAGATGATCCACTCCAGCGCTTTCTCTCGGATTCCGATGTTGCTGAGGCGCTTCACTAGGGTGCGGTGGCAGATGGTGTTGAATGCCGCAGAGAGGTCCAGGAGGATGAGGGCCGCTGTTTCCCCGTTGTCGATCAGGGTTCTGATGTCGTCGGTGGCTGCAATCAGGGCGGTCTCGGTGCTGTGGTTGGCCCGAAACCCGGACTGCGAGGGGTCGAGGGATCCGTTCGTTACACCCTCAGTCGAGGCCCAAGACCCCAGGTCGGCAGTTCCCCCCTGCACCAAAAATGTGGATTTGCGAGGATTCATGAAAAGGCCAGATGATTCACCAAAAATTTACATAATGCAAAGCAGCCTTGGTCCCGTCCTATTTATCTCTGTTAAAAAGAATAGGACATCGTTCGCATATAAAGCGATGCGGTCTGAGTGCCCATGATCCCACTCAAAACCCACCACTTGTGCTTCCAATTGCACCCATGCTGCCAAGGGCTCCATGGCTAGGGCAAAGAGGTATGGTGACAGCGGACACCACTGGCGTGTGCCTCTGCCAATTGAAAATGTGAAGGAAGTGGATCCCGTAACCTGCACCGATGCGGTGAGATCCGTATATAACAGTTTGCGATATGACAAGAATCGCAGGATAATAATAAGATGGTCAAGGAGTGCGAATAAGTACACCCAGCTGAGGGAGTCAAATACCCTATCCATATCAGCCAGCAATAGAGCAGCCGGCACTCCCCTTCCCTGGATGGTAGCTATGGCAATGTGTGCACGTCGGAAATAATGACGCGTAGCCCACTGGGGTTTAAAACCAGCCTGGTCTGAATGGCTCAAGGTAGTTTTGTGAGGTTGGAGGCAATTGGCCAACACTTTGGCCAGAATTTTGGCCTTGACAATCCATAGTGAAATGGGGCTATATGAGGCGTGCTGGTCCGGAGGCTGCCCTGGTTTATGGAATACAACCATGTATGTGTGTCTCCAATCCCACGGCAGATGACCCCGATCTCTGGCTTCATCAACAACTTGGAGATAATGAGGTCCCAATTTGGAAAAATATTTCTTAAAGAATTCGGAGGGGAACCCATTTGGACCCGGCGCCTTTCCAGAGTTCAATTCTCCCACTGAAGTGCAAATCTCCTCCTCGGTGAACGGAAGTTGAAGGTCTGCTCGTGCATCATCCGAAAGGGCGCATGGTGGTAGGTCGGTTATAAAATGATGTATTGTGTCTACCTGCAGGTGCTCCCTATGGTTGTATATCTCTGCAAAGTAACGTGCAAAACTCTCTGCTATGAGGGATGGGTCACTCAGAACCCGTCTATCAAGACCCAATATATTTGGGAGAACCTGGGGCTGCAAGGCCCCTTGGCACATCCTATGCAGTAATTTACTGGACTTGTCACCCCATTGGTAAATTCTGCTATGGGACGCTTGACACATGAGATGGGCCTCATCCATCAGGGTGTCTGCATAAGATTGTCACGCCAATGCCAGCTGTCGGTGCACCAGAGTCCCTCCCTCCCCCTACTATTCCGCTCTAGCTCCATTAAATGGACCTCTAACCGCAGAAGAGATTCCCGCCGGGTTTTACGTGCTGCTACGCAGAATGAAATGTCAACCCCCGCAAGGTGGGCTACATGGCCTCCCACAAAGTCTTGGCCTCAGCTACCTTTCCCACATCTAGATATTGCTCAGTTTCCTGCTCTATGTGCTCCCGATACTTCTCGTCCTGCAGATGCCATGGAGTGAGAAGCCACGAAACGGCAATTTCTCAGGACCGAACTGCACCATCAGAACCACTTGGGAGTGATCGGACAGACCCCTTGGGAGAATCTCCATGGCCTTCACCCTTTTGACAACTCCTATCAGTACAAAAATATGATCAAGACGGGGGAAAAAGTAATGAGATGGCGAGAAATACATTTATCCTAGTTCCTCTCCATGCAGCCCCCTCCAAAAATCCACCCATCCCACTCCTGTTGCCAAGGAGTTCAGTTTGGTACCGTGAGGGACAGTGGAATATCCCCCTGCTCTCCATCTATCTTTGGCCGAATCCATTGCGTCGTTCCAATCTCCCCCTATTATCACCAACCCCTCCGGTATATCAGCCCACAGGGTTGTGAGGTGCTCAACTAATGCCCATTACAGCGGCTGGGGGGGGATAAAGACAACCCATTACCACCTGTTTCCTCATAAATGGTACCAACTTTACTACTTTTTCAGGTTTTTTTAAAAATGGAATTCGAGCAAGATTGGATTGAATCTATGGAATTTTGCTGCGTTTTTTGCCAAACAAGATTTATTTTTGGGGATTTTTTTGTTGGTGTTTTTTGTAGGGGTGCTCTGTATATTTTACAAGTTTTATTTTTTTTCACAACCAATTTTATTGAGCAAAAGAGTATCGAGAATGTGGCATCTTCACATACCAAGATCACCACATCAGTATCAATGCAATGATGACATACATAGTATTTACGAAGCAAGTATCAATGAAGCTCAGCTTTAAATATGCCCTAACAACCCATCCCAACCCCAACTACACCCCCACCCGTACCCACCATCCCCCCCCCCCCGCCACACATGTACAGAAGCAACACAAAGACGATTCACATAGAGGAAGCAGGTATAGTGCAACCTGGGTCTTGCCATTGGGGCCAGAAAAGTCACTGCGATCAAATGTCCTCCTCCTGCTCCACCGGGGGTTCCAAGGACAGGCCACGGTAGTCGGCCCACCGCTTCCAGATCTTGAAGTGTTTGCGTGGGCAGCCCCGCGCCTCAAAGACCGGTTTCTCAAGACCCATAAAGTAGTCCAGCCCAGCCTTCCACGCAGACAGGGGGGGGGGCCCTCACAGATTTCCAGGCCCGAGCCAAGTCACGCTTAGCAACCACCAGGCCCAGGAGCAACAGGTGACGTTTATATATGTTGCCCCCAACCCCTTCCATGATGTGCAGCAGGCCTAACCTGTGGGTTCGAGGAAGATCCCAGCCCAGGACCTCAGCCAGACAATTCCACACGCCCCTCCAGAATCCAGCCAGGCGACCACACGACCACACCGTATGCAACAGGGAGCCAGGCACATCCCCACAGCGCAGGCACTCCGATGACGCAATCAAACCAGCCTTCCACAGTCGTTCACGTGTGTAATAGGCACGATGCAGGTACTTGAATTGTATCAGGCGGAGCCGAACCGCGACAGCGGCGCCGCGCGGGGACTCCAGTGCCTCCCTCCAGTCGTCCTCATCCAAGGCGCCCACGTCTACCTCCCATGCCTCCCGAAGGGAGCTGAGAGTGGATGAGCAGTGAATAACAAGGGACTGATAAATCCTAGAGACCTTCTTGTCACCCAAGTCTCCCATAAACACTTTCGCCTCAATCGGGCTGAACTCCGGTAGGGAGTCGAGGCCGGCAATGCTTGGGGCGAGGGCATGTCTCAGCTGTAAATAACGGAAGAACTGGGACTGAGGCATCTGGAACTCCACTCGGATTTCCTCAAAGGACTTGAGGGTTGCGCCTGACATGACTTGGCCCAGTTGCGTAATCCCAATAGCCTCCCAGCCCTCGAACCCGGCCAGGGCCGCCAGTTCTGGGAGCAAACCGTTGTGCCACAGCGGCGTTTCAGCCGTTAATTTGCCCCACCAACCCATGCGGCGCAGGGACTGCCGCCACACTGCAAAGACCACTTTTGTCACCGACGGCAACCCACGGCGTATACGGGCCGAGTAAAGAACGGTATGGAGCGTACGGTCACCCATGAGATGTCTCTCCAGGGCATAGGCCGGGTCACTCCTGTCCCCGTACCACCATTCATTGAGGACAAGAAGATGTGACGCCTGGTAGTAGGAGAGGAGGTCGGACGTGGCCAAACCACCACAGTAGGTGGACAGAAAACATGTCCTCAGGGCCACCCTGGCTGCTCCGCCATCCCACAGGAAGCGGCTCAGCACAGAGTTCACCTGACGGAACCACTCCATGCCAATAGGATGCGGGAAATGTTGAAGTTGGTACAACAGTCTCGGCAGCGCCACCATCTTAAAGATGGCCGACCTCCCAAAGATTGTAAGTGGCATTCTGGACCATGTTTTAACATCAGCCTGGACCCGTTCCCACACCGGCAAGACACTGCGTGTCCAGGCCACGGCTCGCGAAGTCGAGAGGAAAACACCCAAATATTTCAGGCCGTCCGTCGCCACGCGCAGGTCGGCGGCCCAAGGGTCGGCAACCACTCCGCCACGTAATACCCATAGGGTCGACTTAGACAGGTTAAGGCGGAGCCCTGAGACTTCGCCAAACCCCCGCATGATCTCCAACACTCGAGGGCCCGAGCGCCGCAGGTCGGTAAGGAACAGGAGGACGTCGTCCGCGTAAAGTGCAATTCTATCCGTAAGGGTATCGTCCCAGACAAAGCCACGCAGATGGGCATCCATTCGTATCCGCGACGCCAGGGGCTCCATGGCCAGGGCAAACAGATAGGGGGACAGCGGGCAGCCCTGCCGAGTACCACGGCTGATCTGGAAGCGCCCTGAGACCGCACCGGCCACACGGACCGATGCCGTAACATTGGTATACAGGAGACGGATATAGGACAAGAAAACAGGCCCTAGATTGAGGCGGGCCAACAAGGTGAACAAATACGCCCAACTCACCGAGTCAAAGGCCCGGTCCATGTCCGCGAGGAGGAGCGCGGCCTGTTCATCCCTAGCACCCATGGCATCGATCGCTGCCTGCGCCCGCCGGGTATTATGTCGGGTGGCCCTGTGCGGCATGAACCCGGCCTGATCAGGGTGGACCAGGTCGGCTATATGGGGCAGAAGGCGGTTCGCCAGGGCTTTCGCCAAGATCTTGGCCTCGATATTGAGGAGGGAGATTGGCCTGTACGAGTCGTGGCGGTCCGGCGCCCTGCCAGGCTTCAAAAAGACCACAATCTCAGCATGACGCCAGTCAGGTGGCAGCTCGCCTCTAGACCGAGCTGCCTCTAGGGCATTGCGAAAGTGGGGTCCCAGCTGGACATGAAACTTCTTATAAAATTCGGCAGGATAACCGCTGGGGCCGGGCGCCTTCCCAGCATTCAATTGGCCAAGGGCCTCCCCAACTTCCTCGGACGTAAGCGGGGCCTCTAAGGCCGTTCTAGTCTCCTCCGGGACTGCCTGCGGGGGTAGGTCATCCAAGTATGAGGCAATCTCGCCCTCCACCAGTGGGTCACGAGGAGCGTATTGTGCCTCGTAGTAGCGGGCAAAGCTAGCCGCCAACCGATCCGGGTCGGTCATAACTGAGCCATCCCCCGCCGTAAGGCCGGGTAGCTCAAGGGGCTGGAAAGTCGCCTGGCAAAGCCTATGTAGCATGGTGCAGGACTTATCGCCCCACTGATATACCCTGCTGCGCGTGGCGAGCCACGCCTGCCGGGCCTCCTCATACAGGACCGAGGAATAAGTCTGCTGGGCCTGCAGGAGCTGTCGCACGACGCCCTCGTCACCCCGGAGTCGACCACGCTGCTCCAGCTCCTCCACGCGTGCCGCGGCAGTCACAATGGCCTCCCGACGCTCCCGCCGAGCGGCCGCACACCAAGCTATATCAATGCCCCGGATCGTGGGCTTCAGCGCTTCCCACACAACAATGGCATCGACGCCCCCCACCAAGTTCTCGCGCCAGAAGTGATCGATCTCTTCGCGTAGGTGCGCCACATACTCTGGCCGCTGCAACTGCCAGGCGGACATACGCCAGCGAAAGGGTTGTCGTTTAGAGGGGAGGGTCAGGGTGGCTAAGACAGGGGAATGATCCGAGAGGCCCCTGGGGAGTATCGCGGCGTCCCTGACACGGCTCAGACAGGCACCCGGTACAAACAAATAATCGAGTCTCGAGAACGACCCATGCACCGCCGATACATACGTGAAGGCCTGCACAGCGGGATGAAAATGCCGCCACACATCGATCCAGCCCAGACTGCGCACAGTCGCACACAACCGTGTGGGGGCAGCCGCGGGGGGGGGGGGGTCAGACACCACACGCGCACGCCGCTGGCGGTCCAGGCCCACATCCATGACTTCATTCCAATCACCCCCCACCACAGTCAGGACCTCGGGGATTTCATCCCACAACGCAAACAGCCGCTCAGACAGTGCCCATTGCAGGGGGGGAGGGGCGTAAACACTTCCAAGGACCACCGGCTCGGAACCCAGTAGGCCCTTGACAAAGACAAACCTGCCCTGAGGGTCGATCCATTGCTTCTCATGAACATAGGCCACCCTACGATGTATCAATATGGCCACCCCCCGTGATCCCCTCGTAAAGCCAGCATGATAGACCTGGGATTAACCGAACCTCTGGAGGCTAAGGGCCTTGGAGCCCAGCATGTGCGTTTCCTGAAGCAGGAGGACATCCACCATCTCCCTCCTCCCCCACCGCAGCACAGCCCCACGCTTGATCTTATCCAGGACACCCCGCACATTCCATGTCACCACCCGCAGGGTCTTTGAAGGAGACACAATCGCAGCATCAGCCATTGTCAATATACGGTCCAAAATCTGGACAACCCTCCCACCCAGGTGCAACCCGCAAATCGACAAGAATCACAGCCCCCAACATGTGTGGACCCACCCCCCCAGCCCGCAAACTCAGCGCCCCCTTCCCAACCCAGAACCCCCCCAACAATTGCAACACCAAAACACCCCCCCACACCCCACACCCACCACCCCAATACCTCAGAAAACATTGAAGTACCTGTCGCGGCATGGAGAGACCCGGGCCCAAAACAGAGGACCCAGGGCCCGCCATACCAATGGATCCCCACAACCCCACCATGACACACACTCACCACCCCCCCAACAACACTCACATCCGTGAGGGTCTGAGGCCCACATATGGTACCCTCCGAGCCACCCTGCGTCCCATGACAATAACTGAAGTCTTCACATGGGAATCGGCTGGCACATCAAGGACAAAATGAAACAGTCTCACCAGCCAAGGCAGAGCAAGTCAGTATGCAGCATACAAAGTGCGAGTAGGCCCAACAGTGTTCAGCTGCCCGCATCGGAGTGTTCCGAGTCCCTGGCACCACCCGATTGCGATGCACAGGCGGAAGCCGATCTTTTCTTGGAGCGAGACCTCCGATGGCGACCCTTCTTGGGCTGGCGATCCGTCCGCTCCGGCGACGATCCCTGAGACCTGCCCGGGTCCAGCCCCGGCTGGGCATGGGGCCGGAGTCGCACCGCCTCATCAGTCCAGCGGAACACCTCCTCAGGCGAATCGAAGAAGTGGGTCCGAGACTGATATATCACACGCAGGCGAGCCGGATACAGGAGCGAGTATTGGAGCTTGAGGCCCCGAAGCTTAGCCTTAGCGTCCATGAAGGATTGCCTCTGCTGCTGCACCATCTTCGTGTAGTCCGGGAAAATCATGATGGTATGATTCTCGAAGGTGAGGGAGCCCTTGTTCCTCGCCTCCCGCAGGATAACATCCCGGTCATGATAGTTCAGCAGGCGAGCGATAACCGGCCGTGGGCGCTCACCCTCCGGTGGCCGCTGGGTCAGAGCCCTGTGGGCCCTCTCAATCACGAAGCACGTAGACAGTGCCCCTTCGGGGAGCCAGCTCTCCAGCCACCCGGTCAGGAACCGCTCCATGCTGTCCTTCTCGCACCGCTCTGGAAATCCGATGAAGCGGAGGTTGTTGCGCCGCGCGCGCCCTTCTGCATCTTCCACGCGGGCCGCCAGTGTCTTTTGGACGCTCTCCACCTCCGCTAGGCGCTTCTTCAGGCCACTAATGTCCGCCTCAGTCTCAGTGATACGGGTCTCGGCCCCAGCGATCCGCTCCACCGCGTTGCGAAGGTCCTGGCGCAGGAGCGTGACATCCGCCCCAACCGCTCCAATCTTGGCATCGAGCATGTCTCTAGATTGGGTGATGGCCGCTAGGATAGCTGCATTGTCCGGCCCGGGGCCGCCGCTGCCACCGGCCGCCCCGGCGCCACCACTCGGCCCGGTGAATTTATCGATGGGGCCATGTTTAGGCGGGCCACCTCCCCTGTCCCTGGTCATGGCAAGCGCCGGGCAGGGCGGACACCATCTTCGAACCTTCGGGCACTGTCACAAATCCTGAGCGGGGCGGCCCAGATGAGGCCCCAGGGAGGGATGCGGGCCGGCCACCGCGGTCGGATGTCGCGAAAATCGAGGTCCCGGCGTCACCCCGGCAGAACAGGCCGTAACCACACTCGTCCCCACAAGCAGCCGTCCAGGGTATCGCAGGAGAAATCTGCGGGTCCGCAGTCTGTGGGCAGCCGTATCCAGCGGGCCGAGCCAGGGGAGGCGGATCAAATGCCCCTACCGGCCACTAGTCCATCCTCGGCCGCCTCCGGGCACAAGGAACCCTGTCCTCAGACTGTCGCGGGGCCACGCCTCACCGCCACCGCTCGTCGATCGTTCAGGGGATGAGCCGATGGGTAGGAGCTGTTGGCACCGTCCCGATCACCAGGCGATCGCGGTCGAAGAGATGAGCCAAGGGCGGCGTAGCGGATGCCACCCGCACCCGCCAGGTCGCAGCTGCCACCAGGCGCCGCGAAACTCGAGGACCCCGGTCTCCGGCCGGCCACCAGGCCGCACTCCGCCGCCGCCTCCCTTCGATCTCAGGAAGGGAGGAATTGCAGGATCAGCACACCAAAGTAGACAGGAGACTTCCCCAGATCGAAAGCAATCACTGGGCACCAACAGCGGGCTCGGGGGACAGGATAAATGATCGAATTAAGTCCGGGCCGGCGGGAGCTCTACAAGGCTGCGACCGCCATCTTCGCCCGCCAAGCCACGCCCCCCTACAAGTTTTATTTTAACTGTAAAATTATGGCTTTGCCGAACTGTGGCCTTTTTGGTTAGTTTAACTCGGGTCATGGATTAATGCACAGATTATGAATTATTTGCAATGGTTTAAAGGACTGCTCAAGACTGTTGATGAAATGCTGGATTGTACGTTATTTCAAGAGTTGAAAAAAGAAGACAACTGAAGGTCAGAAACCCGACGAAATTTTTCAATTTCTGTTTTTTTTTTTAACAATTGAATTAGGGGGACTTTTTGTCAAAACAGGCAAGTAAGGAGGTATAGGAGTTAGTGTAGATTAGAAATAGAGGATGTGTGCAATATTGTCTAGGTATACTGAAGCCACCATCAACGGAATTGTTGAATTGCACCCAATATTCGCTTGGACATTTCCTTTGTTCTTTTAGAAATTCGTGGATTCAGACTACCTATTAATGATTGAGAAATTATAATTTCTTGGAAACTTTGCTCCTTTCTCAAAATTTCCCAAAAATTATAGAAGTTAGGATGTGGTTTGCCAACAGATTTGTTGAAGAAGTTGTGCCATCCCTCTATGGCATTATTTATTTTTGGGCCTCACTCTAAACAGGTCGAATAGCAGTTCCACCACTTCACATGGAAACGTGGCTTCCTCCTGCGACCTGACCTGCTTAGATGGCCAATCCATGTATCTTCAAACTAATTTAGAAGTGGTGCCAATTTGTCTTCATTTGCAGTAAAGTATTCAGATTCAGTAATAGATGTATAGTATTCAGCTACACTGTCGGGAGGAACAAAAGCAAAGTGCAGTTAGTTTTATTAAATTCAAATTTCAGTTTGCTGTCTGATATATAATCCTCAACTAAGGATGTTTTTTGCATTTTTCACCAATATGCTGTGAAAAGTGAAAAAAAATCATTGAATTTGTGTATCCGTGAACATTTTGGTAATTGTGTTAATCGTAGGTAATTAAAACTCAATTAACACTTTTCTAGGACTTTTGTTCATGGTTTTAGCTTTCATCACTGACAAAAATTCAATATAGGTTGAAGATTGTATAGCAGAGAGTAAACTGTACACTAAGGAAACTACTGTTTGATTAACGTAGGCATGAATAGTGTATATTTGGGTGAATGGATGGGTTGTGGATTTAAACATCCCATCCATCATCCAAATATCACCACTCTCCAATTTATCAAGATTATGGGGTGTGCTAAAGATTAGTATTCTTTTAGGGTTCACTGGTAACGGCTACAGAAAGTTCAGGTGGAATGTTAATGTCAGAAAAGGTTTGGGGTGTTGCACATAGGGGGTTACTTGCCAGTGTTTTACGCTGAATAATTCTGCGTAGGTTGGGAATTATAGGCATACAACTTGCTACATGTGATGGAACGTGTTGTGAAACCTCCCTCCAAACTGAGCAACAGGGTTCATTGGAAGTGGATGCTAGTACTTTAATTTCATTGACATTTTCACAAACCTCTATCTCCATTGCAGAGGCAGAGTGGTTATGCGCGGTGGTCCTTTCAAAAGAGTTACCAAGAGTAACCGCTCTGTCTGTGCAATGGGATGAGTAACATTGCACACATCACCAATGACACCTGGGCACAGTTAATCTTACAATAAACGTAGCCACTGTGGCTTAATAGTATGTTTCCTCTGCTGGACTTGATGTAATTGGCTTGTTTTATGGATGCCATTATCTGAGAAAAAAAGAAAAAGAGAAAAATATTATTTAATTGATTTGAAGTGTTGTTGTTTTCCTATTAAAAAATGACATGTTAGTGAAAAGTTAATGCACAATGTTTTGCAGCGCAAATATTTACAGTTTGAACCATGGTTTTATTGTATTCACTTTTTTTTAAGTTTGAAAGCTTTATTCGTATATTAAGTAATACAAAAAAAACAGTGATACAAAATACTGCAATACAAGATAAAAACATATCAAATAAGTGGTTAATATAAAGAAAAAGAGAAAGCTATTTTTAAATTTTATGGGAATAAGGTGAGGGAGGGTAAAAGACGGAAAAAGAGGGAGGAGAGGAAGGTAAATGTTTCAAAACTGATAAAATGAGAAACTGCATCTTACATCAGAATAAGAGAGATTATGCTAATCAAGCTAATATATATAAAAAGTCAAAAACAGTAAACGGCAAGGAACAAAGAAAATAGACGTTCAAGGAGGTTTAACGTTTTCAGCATTTCAACGAGAATTATCTGTTAATACTAAATGATCTAAATAAGTAGTAAGATTGTATTTGCTTTTTTTTTAAGTTTGAAAGCTTTATTCGAATATTAAGTAATACAAAAAAAACAGTGATACAAAATACTGCAATACAAGATAAAAACATATCAAATAAGTGGTTAATATAAAGAAGAAGAGAAAGCTATTTTTAAATTTTATGGGAATAAGGGGAGGGAGGGTAAAAGACGGAAAAAGAGGGGGGAGAGGAAGGTGAATTTTTCAAAACTGATAAAATGAGAAACTGCATATTACATCAGAATAAGAGAGATTATGCTAATCAAGCTAATATATATAAAAAGTCAAAAACAGTAAACGGCAAGGAACAAAAAAAATAGACGTTCAAGGAGGTTTAACATTTTCAGCATTTAAACGAGAATTATCTGTTAATACTAAATGATCTAAATAAATAGTAAGCGGTAACCAAAAGAGAACTCTATTGATCAATGGTTTACAGGAGGTGCAAAAGCAATTTCAAGTCGGTGCATATGACAAATGCTGTTCCACCAGTGTTGGATTGAGAGTTTTGTGAGTGTTTTCCAATTTAGAGTGATGTGTTGGAAAGCTAAAGCAATCATAAGGTCGAAGAGACCAGGTTTATGGGGGAGAAGATCTAAGGAATCAGAGAGATTTCCAGAGAAAAGAAGGGGAATGGAATAGGGAATGGAAATATTAAATAGACGAGAAATATAGGACCAAACTTTCTCCAGGAAAGTAGAAAACGAGGGGCAAAGGAAGAGAAGATGAAGAAGGTCGGCGTTAGAGGAGTCACAGGTCCAACAATTTGTATTAGTGGAGTGAGAAAATGTAGCGATAGAGGTGGGAGTAAGATGAAGTCTATGATGGAGAAGGCACATAGATTGAGTAAGAGAAGCAGAGTGAAAGATTTTGAGAGAACAGGACCAAGGTTTGTCCCAAAAAATGATAGACCATTCACACCCCAGGTCAGATTCCCATGAAAGTTCCAACTTAGTTTTAATACTTCTGGATAAGGAGCTGAGAAGTATTTATATATAGGAGAGGCTTCAGGCAGCAAGAGAAGAATAATGAGAAGAGAATTAGGAACAGGGGGAAGAGGTGAGGATGGGAGAGAATAAAACATATCAAGAATGACCGCCATTAGAGTGGTTCATTTCTGTAGGAAGGAAGGGGGGCATTGAAAAGTGGTCTGAAATTGGGGAAATAGGCAAGGAGATAGACCATCAAAAAGGTAATTGACCCAGATTATGCCCTGTGATCTCCAAGAGCTCCAAAAGATGGTTCTGCCATTAATAGTAATAAGGGAATTATGCCAAATAGGAGAATCTAAAAAGGATTCTCTAGAGATAGGTTTGGGATGTATCAAAGGTTTCAATAGGGAACAAGTGTGTTTAAACAAGGGGAGGGAGGTAAAAGGTGTTTTGACAGAAAGACTAAAAGGTATTTTAAAGAGAAAGGTAATAATAATGTACATTCAATGGAGAGCCAAAGGGGAGTGAAAGGGGTGAGGAGCCATTTGGAGGCCTGACGAAGACCAAATGATTTATGATACAGGCGAAAATTAGGGAAGTTTACACCTCCATTAGATTTTGTCCTATGAAGACAAAAGAGAGAGATCCTGTTTTTTTTTACTTTTACAAAGAAATTCAGAAAGAAGAGAATCAATTTGTTTAAAATAACAGGTGGGAATGTGGATAGGAAGCATAGAAAGAGTATAAATCAAAATGGGAGTAATCATCATCTTAATTTAGTACAACCCACCCCACCACGAAAGAAAGAGAGGATTCCAAGAGGAAAGTAATTTGTCAATCCGAGACAGGATCGCAGTCATATTTAATTTAATAGAAGAGGCAATAGAGTTGGAGAACCGTATACCTAGATACTTGATTTTAGAGCTATTCCATGCAAACCCAGTGGAAGAAAAGAATGTGGAAGACAAAATATAGTGAGAGGGAGAATTTCTGTTTTTTCAGAGTTGATTTTATATCCAGAAACAAGGGAAAAGGAAGTAAATTATGTAATAAGGAGGGAATGGATATTTCGGGATCAGAAATGAAGAGTAGGATGTCATCTGCGTAAGCAGAGAGTTTTAAATGTTGGTCACCATACGACAAAACAGAAATGGAAATATTATTACGGATTGAGGAACAAAGGGTTTAAGAGCAAGAACAAAAAGAAGAGGAGAGAGAGTCAAACCTGAAATACAACCGTTAACTAGTACTGAAGCTCTGTGGGCAGAATATAATAAAGATATAAGAGAAATAAATCTGGGACCAACAACATGCCACTTCAAAGATGCAAATAAAAGGACCAATCTACTCTATCAAATGCTTTTTCAGCATCAACAGTAATGGCCGCTAAGGATGTGGAGAGGAAGGAACTTTGTTTAAGTAAGTAAGAAAGAGATGAGAATTATCCGAGTTCAACCTGCCTCTGACAAAACCACATTGCTCCTTACCAACTAAGGGGCCTATTAGGATGGCGGACAGACCCGCGTCCGTACGCCACCCCAGAGGAGGAGGGACCGTCTGCAGGGGCAGCGGCGGTCCCTCCGTGTTAATTAGAATGTGACCGCCACCCTGGCGGTCACATCCTGTATTTATAACATTGTGGCGGGTGCTGCTTGAAGCAGCACACGTCGCAATGTTAAAAAATGCATGTTTACCTTTGCATTAGACGAAGCTGCAGGCACTGCGTGGTGCCTGCCGCTTCATGCATGCAAAGGCAGAGGGGTACCATAGTTACCCCCCATGTGCACCCCCACCCCCCCTTCACACCTGGGGGCCCGCAATGGGCCCCCGAAGAAAACACCGTATGCCTTTCCACGGCGGAAATGCCGCAGTGGAAAGGCATAGGAGTGCCGCCATCCTAAAATGTCTGGCGGTGTCTGATAGACACCACCAGCCACGTTAGAGCTTTTCCGCCGCGCTCGGAAGGCGACCGCGGCGGAAAAGCGGCGGATGGAAAAAGATGCCCCAGCCATCCTAATCTGGCGGGGGTCTTTTCTCAGTCCGCAGCGGATAATACGCATCCTCCGGGCTGGCGGTGGCTTCCGCCGGCCCGGAGGAGGCGAATTATCCGCTATCATAATCGGCCCCTAAATGAGGTAAAAGAAGATCTAAACGGAAAGCAAGTGTCTTGGCAAAAAGTTTATAAACAACATGAACCAGGGAAATCAGCCTATAGTTTTTGCAAAACATAGGATCTCGTCCCTCTTTATGGATAAGGCAAATTGTGGCTTCTTGAAAAGTACTTTCTGTTTTACCAGAGAGAAAGAAGGAATAAAAAAGGTTTAAGCGTTTAGGAAGGAGTAAGTTAGAAAAATGCAAATAAAATTTAACGGAAAACCATCCGGGCCACGAGTTTTCCCTTTCTTTAAAGCGGAAAAAGCAGAGAATAGTTCATTAAGGGCTAGGTCCACCTCAAGGTCAGAAAGATTATCAAGATAGGACTGAATGACGGAACTGGAGGGAGGAGACTCCGGGGTGTAAAGATCCTTATAGAATAGTTTAAATTTGTTAAGAATATCTTGATCCTTATGAAGAAGAGAACCATCCGAAGAAAAATAGAGTCAATCAGCAGATTTCAGATCATTTGCTAAAAGTTTTCCAACTTTATGACCACCTTCAGTGATAACGAGCACTACTACGGGGGATGCGTTATCAGTCGAAATTTTATTGAATGCCAATTTAGCGCAAATCAGAGCTGGCAGGGCCGCGTCATCCGAATTTGTGCTCTAAAGCTTTAATGTGGGTCAGGGTAGTTCTATGTGGTTGAAGAAAACATTTCTTTTTTTTTTGTCAAAGTCTATAATGAAACCCCTTTCAGTGGCTTTAAAGGAATCCCAAATTCTGTAGGGGGAGGAGCTAGGATTGTTACTTAGGTAAAAAATATGTTTTGAAAGGTGATAAAAGAAGAAGAGAAAAGTGGGTCAAGTAGAAGCAAGTTGTTGAAACGCCAACAGGAGGACCTGGGATGTGGTGGAAGTAAGTCAAGTTCAGTTATAATTGGGGCATGATCAGAGATAATGATAGGTTCAATAGAGGAGGATAACAAGTTTTGAGATAAAGATTGAGAGAGAAAAATATAGTCTAAACGAGAAAGGGAATTGTGAGGGGGAGAAAAGAAAGAAAAGTCAAGAGAATCGGGATGAGCGAGTCTCCAAGAGTCAACAAGATGTGCTTGGGAAATAGTGTCAAGAAAATGCTTATGAGATTTATGAGGGGTGACGCGCGTCTGTGATTGGCGAGTCTAGAAAAGGGTCAACAACTTAGTTCCAGTCACCTCCTAGAATAAATTAATCATCTCTAAATTGAATACATTTTTGTGTAATCAGAGGCCAAAGGGCACAATCAGGATGAGTGGGACCATAAACATTAAAAACTGTCAAAGAAATATTATTAATTAACAACTTAGCTAACAACCATCTACCTTCTGTATCAATTTCTTGCAAAATAATTTTACAATTCAGTTTATTATGGCATAGAATTATAACACTATTTTTCTTCTTAGAAGTGAGAGACAATAAAACTGATCCCACCCAACCTCTCTTCAATTTTAATGCCGCAATTTCTGTTGGATGGGTCTCTTGTAGAAGGACCAAGTCAGGGTTATAAGAGGCAAGATGTGATAGAATTTTCTGTCTCTTAATAGGGTTAATGAAACCTTTCACATTCCAAGAAATAACTCTGAATGTAAAACCATCACAAATACATAAAGAACAACAACAAAAACAAAACATGCAATATTAACAAAGATGCAATGAACACTACAATCAAACTTACAAGCGATACATAAGTATACCATTAGAGAAAAGGAGGGAAAGGGGAGGAAGGAGGAAGAAAGGGGAGAAGGACTGAAAAAGGAGAAGAGTGGAAAAAAAGATAATAAGAGAACACAGCACATGACAACCAGTAAATGCAATATAGGAATGCAAATTGAGAAAATTAAGGGGTTGACGACTGTGATACATACCTTTTAAGGGAAGACAAAGAGAAGTGTGGGGAGTGGTGACACAAGGGAGACGGCACAACCAACCAGGAAGGGAGCACCAGAGAATGAAATGTGTTGGAAGATACAAAATGACCTAGAACAATAGAAGGATAGAGGAGAAAAAGAAGAGATAAAAACAAAATTTTACAACACAGTGATACAATACAATTATGAACAATAACCTGCAAAGAAAAAAAAAGCATTAAGTAAAACCAAGCGAATTAAATCTAAAGCAGAGAAGAAGAAAGTCAAGGATTGGAGGACGTAGAAGAAGGAGAACCAGAGACATACATAGACGATGCGGAGTGCGAATGAATGAATTTCCTCAACTCTGCCAGTTCCTCAAAAGTGGAACTTTTGTTTTGGTCAGTAACCTTGAATGTACACCGGTGAAAAAGTCAATTTCGAGCTCCAAGTGTGCGCAAAGATGGTCGAAGATCCAGAAATTCTTTCTGCCGTTTAGCCGTTACAGAGGAAACATCCTGAGAGAGAAATAACTTAGCGCCTGACCAGACAAGCTGTTTTTTGTGTTTAGCTGCATTTAAAACCAGTAGTAAGTCTGTAAATTTAAAAAATAGAAAAATCACTCCTTGTGGCTTGGAAGGAGCAGCTGATGAAGACAGACGGGGCGCAACCTGTGGGCTCTCTGAATATTCAGATTTTTATATGCAGGGAGGTCCAGAAGCTTTATGAGAAAATTGTTGATGAAGGGAACTAGATCATCACCGTCTAAATTCTCTGGAAGACCATATAAGCGTAGATTATTGCGCGTATTCCGCTTCCGCTGATTTCTTCAACCAAAGGATCTCCTTCTCAAGGGCATCTAATTTTGTGGAGACATTTTGAAGTTCATCAACTTGCTGTTCCACTGTGGAAATTCGAGAATCCATAGAAGCCCATATAGGGGCCGATTAGGATGGCGGTGAATCCGCATCCTCCTGGCCGGCGGAAGCCACCGCCGGCCTGGAGGATGCAGATTCACACCTTGGTTTGTGAAAACACCACCCGCCACATTACGATGGGGGTGGGAATAAAGGGAGTGGTAATGGACGGAGCATCTGAACCAATCAAACACTCACACCCAGTCAAAAGATCTGGGTTTAATCCGTCACCGTTCTTTAGCCCACTCTGCCACCCCAGTTCAGACATGGCTATATGCAAATCAGTCTGACCCTGTGTCTCATGGGAACAGTCCAGCCCGAACTGCCAAGCCATGCCTTCCCTGGACCAGAAACAAGCTTCTGAGGACCAGTTTCTGGCATTCCAGCCGTCTTCAGCCCGGCTTGCTTGAATCCAGTGGCAAAGTGAGCAAGGGACTCACGTCTGAGCATACCCTGCCACGCTTATGGCGGCCAAAAGCGGTACAAAAGGGGGTGGTAATGGACGGAGCATCTGAACCAATGGCCGGGGGACAATCACGGAAATGGAACACCTACGATGCCCAGGGCTTTCTCTCTGCCCTCGCCGCTTCCTGCCCCGACCCTCTTCCGTCCAGTAACATTGATCACCTGGAACAAGAAATCGGCTCCTGGCTGGAGTCGGCCAGCGACCAGTTTGCCCCCTTGGTTACCTTCCCTCGTACTAGGCACCGGTACGCTCACAGGTGGTTTTCCGACGATCTCAAGACCTTGAAATTAAAAACACGTCAATCAGAACGTATTTGGAGGCACGACTACTCTGACTCTGCCAGACAGGTCTACCTGATCACTCGTAATAATTACAAATCCGCTATCAGGTCAGCAAAAATGGAACACTTCTCCAGCAGGATTGTGTCAGCTACTAATAAATCCAAGGAAGTGTTTAGAGTCCTAAACGAGCTAACTACGGATGATAGATCACTCCCAGCTCAGACTCCTACCCAGGACACTTGTGATACTCTGAACTCCTTTTTCCTGGAAAAAGTCATCAAAATTAAAAATTCTATCCCTCCCCCCACCCAGTTTCCCCCTCTTGATCCCTCCCTTGATAATACGTCGACTTTCACCACCTTTCCTGTTATAGACACGACTTCCTTAGTGGAACTTGCCACCCGTGTGAAATCAGGCTCCCCCAATGACTGCTGCCCTCCCTCTGTTCTGCGCAGTATCTGCCTCAATCTACCAGACAACATTCTACACTTGCTCAATAGCTCACTCACCAGTGGCAGTGTCCCCACCTCTTTTAAGGAGGCCATCTTGGTGCCCCTTCTTAAGAAGCCTGATGCAGACCCCATTGAGCCATCAAACTACCGTCCTATTTCCCTCCTTCCCTACCTCTCTAAAATCCTGGAGGCTCATGTCACCCGCAGCTTATCAAACTTTGTCGAATCTTCCCAGTACCTTGAGCCCGACCAGGCGGGTTTCCGACCCGCCCACTCGACGGAGGCGGTCATTTTAGCAGTTCTCAATATACTCAGGTACAACGCTGATATCGGGAACCCTCAAGCCCTTGTCCTCCTGGATCTGTCTGCTGCGTTCGACACGGTGGATCATAACATCCTTCTCCACCGTGTCGAACAGGCCGGCATCCGAGGCGTGGCCCTCGATTGGGTCAGATCCTTCCTCACTGGCAGAACACAGGCAGTCCGCTTGGGTCCTTTTACGGCAAAAAAATCTCCCACGGTCTGCGGAGTCCCCCAGGGCTCCTCTCTTTCCCCGCTTCTATTTAATTTGTATCTCCGGCCACTGATTCAATCCCTCCTCAAATGGGACATCACAATTTTTAATTATGCTGATGATTTGCAGCTTGTTTTTTCACTTAATTCCCCTCTGGCCATCAATACGTTCCATGCTGTAATGACTCACATACAACTCTGGATGGACCAGAACCAATTAAAACTCAACCCAGGAAAAACTGAGCTTCTTCTTCCTGGCCTCAGCCATACCCATTGGGGCCCTCAGTTCTGGCCGCCGGAGCTTGGTTCCCCCCCCACCCCTGCTAAAACAATAAAAAGTCTGGGCGTAATTATTGACACCGAACTTACCCTCAAAGCCCAAGTTGGAGCGGTAATTTCATCATGCATGTTCCAGCTTCGAAGGATTCGCAAAGTTCGTCACTTCCTCCCCCCTGCAGCACTCACCCAATCTGTTACTTCACTGGTACTCTCACGTCTTGATTTTTCTAACTCTATTTATCACGGCCTTCCACTTTATCTGCTGAATCGCCTCCAGGTCGTCCAAAACCAGGCAGCTCGCCTGATCCATGGACTACCTCGTTGGCAATCCGCTAAACCTTTGCTCCATAGCCTTCACTGGCTCCCTGTGAATCAAAGGGTCGCCTTTAAGGTGGCTTGCCTCACTTTCAAATGTCTTCACTGCCCTAGTCCTGGGTTTCTCAACTCCCTCATCCGCCCCTACCGCCCTACACGTAATCTACGCTCTGCCCGTAATGACCTACTAATCACCCCAAAAAATAAAACCAAGAAATTTGGTGGCCGCCGTTTTTCTTATCTAGCCCCCACTCTCTGGAATTCTCTCCCCCTGTCCATCAAATCCTCCCTCTCTCTTCTCTCCTTCAGGAAACTCTTAAAGACCCATCTGTTCCCATCCTTATGTTAGGTTTTGTGTATTTCTGTCTCTCTCACCTGTCTAGCAGCGCCAGGAAGCTTCGGCGTCAGTGCGCTTTACAAATGGCACTTAACATAACATAACATAACCAATCAAACACTCACACCCAGTCAAAAGATCTGGGTTTAATCCGTCACCGTTCCTTAGCCCACTCTGCCACCCCAGTTCAGACATGGCTATATGCAAATCAGTCTGACCCTGTGCCTCATGGGAACAGTCCAGCCCGAACTGCCGAGCCATGCCTTCCCTGGACCGGAAACAAACTTCCGAGGAACGGTTTCTGGCATTCCAGACGTCTTCAGCCTGGCTTGCTTGAATCCAGTGGCAAAGTGAGCAAGGGACTCACGTCTGAGCATACCCTGCCACACTTATGGCGGCCAAAAGCGGTACAAAAGGGGGTGGTAATGGACGGAGCATCTGAACCAATCAAACACTCACACCCAGTCAAAAGATCTGGGCTTAATCCATCACCGTTCTTTAGCCCACTCTGCCACCCCAGTTCAGCCATGGCTATATGCAAATCAGTCTGACCCTGTGCCTCATGGGAACAGCGGTGGATGGCAAGTCCGTCCGCCGCTGATCCGCGGTGGTTGTACGCAGATATGGTGGCGGTGTCTGCAAGACACCGCCAGCCATATCACGATGCAGGTGGAAACATGCTTTTCCACGGCGGCTTTTCCGCCGTGGAAAAGCATGTGGTCTTTTGGTTTTGGGGGCCCGTTGCGAGCCCCCAGGGTGTTCGGGGGTGCACATGGGGGGTACCTATGGTACCCCCCTGCTTTGGCATGCACAAGGTGCAGGGCACCATGCGGTGCCTGCCAAGTTGTGCATGCCAAAGGTAAACATGCATATTTCACATTGCGGCGGGTGCTGCTTAAAGCAGCACTCGCCGCTATGTAAAATATACGGGATGTGACTGCCAGGGTGACGGTCACATCCTAATTGCAACGGAGGGACCGCCGCTGCCCCTGCGGTCAGTCCCTCCACCTCGGGGGTGGCGGACAGTCGCAGGTCCGTCCGCCATCCTAATCGGTACCTTAGTGTCCATAGACTGTGAGCGGGAGTTAGTCTCATCAATAAAAGGGCGCTAAGCGCGGATTTCCTCAAAGATGATGTCCAGAGATATCGAACAAACAAACTTTGGTGGAGAGGGAGGGTCCTGTTCGAAGCATTTATTAGAAGAAGCTGGAGTTTGCAATTTAATTGATGAGGGCGTCAAAACTGCTGACTTCGAAGAGCTGGATTGCGCCATAATGTTAGTGTCTTGTGCTACAGAAGCAGAAGGAGAAGAGAATGACACCGGAGAATGAGCTGTAGATATCTTTTGTGTAAGTAATAATTTCTTGCTCCTGCCCATAGAGGAGGGAAGAAAAACTGCATGAGAGCGAATAAAAACACTAGCAAAAAACCGCAATGTCTCACAGTGTGTGAGGTAGGCTCCACAATTAATTGTGCAAGCAGCTCAAAACACAAAGAATCCTTCTAATAAAATTAAAAATAGGTCTGGTCAGGCATACAATAGCAGGAAAATAGTAATTACTATAAAAAATCAGGAGTGCGGCATAATATCTGAGGAGAGAAGCAAAAACAAAATGGCTGCTGCAAAGGAGCCAGAGCAAGTAAACAAGGTTTTACCTAATAAAACAGCAAATGCATGCATAGCAGACATATGAGGTTGTTCAGGAGCAATTCCAGTGCATGAAACTCTCTGTTTCAATGCCCAAAGAGAGTTCAGAGTTGCAAAAATCACTGCAACATTTCCGTCTCGATGCGGAGCTCCGGGGCTAGGTGGCCATCTTGTTTAGCTCCGCACCCTCCCCCATTGTATTTGCTTTTTGAAGTTTATTTTGAATAGTTTAGTCTTTGTTTTTACCTACAAATGGATGAAGGTTAAGGTTAAATACACTAGAATTATTTGTAAAGCTTACCTTTTTGAGTTTTTTTTGTGAATTTAGAAAGTTCTGTTGTCGTTGGTGGTTGTTTTTTATTTCCTAGCCTGTTGTTCAATATGGGCCTTTTCCTCGCTTTATTTGTTCTGAAAACAGTGATTAAACATAAGAAATAATTTATTGATTTCTAAAGTATTACTATTGCCCTGCAATTTAAAAGATTTGTGCTTTTCAATGCTTGTACACTTTAAACCTGCAAATTATCCCCAAAAATATTTTGGATATATTTTTATTTAATTTGGATTGCTATTTTTCAGACATTTTACTTTGGTTTGTGAGTTTTACATTTTTTGTGCTCTTCAAACTTTATTTAAAAAAATATATGGCTAAAAGTTTACCTTGTAACAATAGTTTTCTTCTGAGGGGATGTCCTTTATTTAATTTGTGTCTTAAGGGTGTTTCCTGTATTCTTTTAGGAATATTCAGTTTTCCAATTAGCCTTCAAAAAATAGATTTTGCTTTTTAAACATGATTAAACGGCATTTTTGTTTTGTAAGTGACTTTCATACTTGTGATGCTAAGTTTCATATACTCGCCATAAAAATGCTTGTGCACTTCTAACCTGCAAATAATGAAAAAATAATTATTGTGAATTTGTTTACCTTGTTTTCTTGTTTGTTTTCTTTGGAAATTGTGGCTTGTTGGTTTTTTGGGCTGGAGAGTGTGTCAACCTCTGTTGATGTTGTTAATCCTTTATTCTGTGGAGAAGATTTACTGGTTAAAAAAATTGTATTGTTTGCATTTCAAATATTTTACATTAATACTCTAATATAACTGTTTTAGTAAATACCAGTTTTAATTTGTGAACTACACCTATGACCCCACCACCATCCAGCACTTTCCCTGAGGCCAGCACAAATAGGAGAAAGAATAGTAAATTTCCCCCCACCAGCATCTAACACTTTCCTTGAGGCAAACACAGGTTGGTGTAGAAATAGTAAATTTGCCCCCACCACCATCCAATACTTTCTCTGAGGCAAACCCAGGTCGGAGTAGGAATAGTAAATTTGCCCCCTCCACCATCCAACACTTTTCCTGAGGCAAACACAGGCAGGAGTAGGAATCGCATATTTGTCACCACCACCATCCAGCACTTTCCGTGAGGCAGGCACACATAGGAGAAAGAATAGTAAATTTGCCCCACCACCATCCAACACTTTCCTTAAGGCAAACACAGGTCAGAGTAGGAATAGTAAATTTGCCCCCACCACCATCCAACACTTTCTCTGAGGCAAACCCAGGTCGGAGTAGGAATAGTAAATTTGTGCCCTCCACCATCCAACACTTTTCCTGAGGCAAACACAGGTCGGAGTAGGAATCGTATATTTGTTAACAACCACCATCCAACACTTTCCCTCAGGCAAACACCTGTGGGAGTTGGAATAGTAAATGTCCCTCCACCTCCATCTAACACTTTCCCTGAGGCAAGCACAGGTCGGAGTAAAAATAGTAAATTTGCCCCCTACCACTATTCAGCTCTTTCCCTGTGGCAAAAACAGGCCTGTGTAGAAATAGTAAATTTGCCCCCACCACCATCCTACACTTTCCCTGAGGTCAGCAGAGGTCTGGGTAGGAATAGTAAATTTGCCCCACCACCATCGAGCTCTTTCCTTGAGTCAAACACAGGTCGGATTTGGAATAGTAAATGTGCCCCCATCACCATTCAAAACATTCCCCAAGGCCAGCACAGGTTAGAGTAGGAATAGTAAATTTGCTCCCACCACTTTACAGCTCTTTCTATGAGGCAAGCACACAAGTTATCTTTCTAACAATTTATTTCCAGCTCTTTATTTACATAATACTTTAAATTTAAAATGAATATATATATTAATTTTAACAAGATTTTTTTATTTATTTCTCGTAAAATTATCTCGTAATATCTGTTACTTACTGATGAAAGGTTTTATTTGCTGGGTAGTATCTCTTTTTAATTTCCTGCTGTTTTTGAAATTCAGCAAATGCTGGAAAACATAAAAAAAATACTTGTTAGTATTTCTGAATTATGTGTTAATTTTGTGTTCCTTAAACACTTCAATTGCACACTTACTTCTGTCTGTAGATGGCACTGTTTGGCTTAACAAATGCTCTTTTCTTTTCTGGCTCGTAAAATGCATGTGGTCACCGTGGAAGTCAGTTTACCACTGTGCTCAAAATGGTGGACGGCTGATTTTATAAATTTTTTTGAAGTTAAAATATAATTTAAAAGAAAATATGTTTGGAATTCAATTTTTTGCATGGCTCAGAAGCTGATTGAAAGTATATTTAATTTACTATGTCTAAAAATGTTAGTTAAATTATTGATTCATGAAATGTCAGCCATTTTGTCAAGTCACCGGATGAGGGGTATTCATAAAAAGGAAAATATAAAAAAAAAAAAAAAAAAAAGAAAATATGCGTAGGAATAGTATGCATAGTTTTAGTATATTCTTATGAACATGCGATCTAATGGTATGGGTTGTAAAAACATGCGCTGTAATGGTAGTTGCAATGTAAAAAATGCGTTGTAAAAGCATGGGTTGGAATGGTTTGCATTGTACGATCATATATTCTGCAAGGGTGCCTGCGTTAGGAGCAGGACTGTTTTGTGCAATAATGGATACCTTTCTACACAATACCAATCATAAGAGGATATAACAAGGAGAAGTAAGCTTATTTCTCCTTGTTACACCATGGTCGGGTGGCATACCAATTTGGGTAATCACAGATTTACTGATCTCAGTAAATCTGGGATTGCGTAGAAGTCCATTGGTGGATACAAATAGCCCCTTGCATGTCTTTGTAAATCTCCCTTAAGCCTTTGCTTTGCCTAGCGCCACCTTGGGTGACTTTGTAAATCTGGGTCGTGATCTGCTGCTCTGCAGACAAAAAAAACACAAAAGAGAGCAGGTGATTTTTAAGCATTGTGAGTGGACGGGCATGATGGTAAGTGCTAAGTTATTTAAGGTAAATACATTGCCCAGCCCTTCACATTGCACTTCAGAGCAGCTTCCTCAATATGGAAGTCTGTGTTCAATGCCTGCCTCAAGGTCCTTTCGTCAGGCAGGTGTATCACTTGAACTCCCTTCTGGGCAAGTTCCTTCTAAACACACTTTCCAGGGCTCACCATGGTATTTGACAATGTGATTGCTAATAAGTTGACTACAATGGCTTTGCCCTAACGGGTCTAGGTGACACAAGAATTCTTTGTTCCTTGCATTCTTCAATGTCTGGAGTGAGGAATTCATGTTTTGCAGGACAGTCGGTGGCTTCATTGCCACTCTTGTTTGCTGCTCTCTAATTGGCTGGTGCATGCTACTTTCAGTTCATCTCCTTTTGTTTCTCCCTTCTGTGGAGCATGGACCTACTACTGATTGATTCATTTTGATTAGTGTCCTTGCGATGCTTGCGCTGTGATTGAGATACTATTTTTTCTTTCTTCTTCCATGCCATCCATGTTGCTTGTTCCCTCCCATCCTCCTATTTTCTGTGTTGCTTGTTCCTTTCCGCTTCACACCTTCCCTACTGGTGTTGCACCCTCCCAGGGCCAGCTTTAGGGTGGTGTGACCGGTGCAGCCTGGTGTTCACCTTGAGGCAGCGCTTAGAAATATCTATAAGTTTACAAGTACCTGCTGCAGAGTTTCCTGTGTCCCCAGCAGATTTCAGGCAACAATAAAAATGTAAAGATAACGCTGGTGAATATTGTTTCTGCTGGAAAGAGATCAGAGTTTTGTCTAGTGGCAGATTGACTCATCAGAAAGTGGCAGAATGAAAGTGTACTATGCTGATCACAGAACTGTATTTAATGTTAATAGCTCAGTGGGTTACGGCTTTTATTACAGAGATCCTTTTGTTACTTGCAGTTCATAAATTACAATCCTAATTTATCACAGGGATTTATAAACTGTCATCAATGAGCTGCATGCATAGTATAGGTTAGAATGTTATGTGTTTTTCTCCAGTCTTTCATTACTCTATTCCTATTGTTGCTGAAAAGGATTTGTTTGGGTAGAAATGTATCCATATTAGTAGAGTCAACCGCAACCAGCACTTTACAACAAATGAAATGCATGTGGGAGAAGTATTATGGAGAGATGAGGAGTACTTGTGGACGGTGGAGTTGAGGGAATCAGTGTGGAAGGAGGTCCCTGGGGGGCAAATTAAAGTGTCACACTGGGTGCCACCCGCATTAAAGTAAGACCAGGACTATCACTCCCTCCTTAAGGGGGGACATTCAATTCAATTCAATGAACTTTATGTCAGGTGTCAGAGAAATAAAAGTGCAGAATGCATATATACAACCCAATAAATGTACTAAAAACCGTTGGTTACACTTAAAAAATAATGCTAAACAGATCATATAGCTTAACACTTAATATGAGCGCCTGCTCTAAAAAAGAAAAAACTGTACATTATTTGCCTTTAAAAAACTATTAGCTGATCAATTCATATAGCCTAATACATAAAAATACGAGCTTTTGTACAATCTGTATCACTGAATTGACATGCATTGAATTATTAAGATGGTGCTTCCGCTGTCATTATGATCAAAAGGGGTTGTTCGGTTGACTGCTCTTTGTAAAGGTTAAGGTAGATTTCCCTGCTAGCCGTTGCTTGAAATGTATATACTATGGAGCTATTGGAGGAGAAAATAGATTGAACTTTTGGGCCTTCCTTCTGATTCCCCGCATATGGCCCTGGAACTTTGCTAATGTGCATACAAACAGAGGTCTTGTATCTGATTTTAATATGGCCAAAGCTACACCATACTCTTGGGTTCCGAGCTGTTTACAAATAGGGATTAACCATTTACTTCTAGGCCCAGAGTATGCATGGCAACCAAAGAGAACCCGACCAATCGATTTGATTGGGGCAGATCAACAGGGACAGCCTTTGTTCTGGGCAGCATTACATGACCATAGGTTTGTAAGTGAGTTCAGGGGTAGAGATCCGTGCCTGTATTAATATAAAGTTTTCTCAGCCGGCAACATAATAAGATCAAGGTTTCCTTCCAAGGTACATTATAGTGTAGAATCCAGAAATTTCTCAGTTAGTCTACCACGATTGCTACCCCTGACTTTGTTTTGTGCTCCCTAATTCCAATACATTACTTTTATTTACTCATTATACTACTCATTCAGACAGTGGCATAAAGTCACCCCTGAAGCCTTCTCAGCCGTTTTTCCCGCACCATGGGATGGGGAACACGAAAAGATAGAGGAGGGGTTAGCTTGCTTTAATGAATTAGCAAAAGCTGCAATTGATCAACTTGCACCTTTGAAAGCCTGTATGGGTAAGCCAAGACAGGTTCAAGCAGTTTGGTTTACTAGGGAATTACGTATAGAGAAAGGAAACTGCAAAAATCTTGAAAGGCGGTGGAGACGGTCCCATGATATTGGTGATAAAGAAAAATATAGTACTCTCCTCGCCCAATACCACAAAAATATTAAAATTGCTCAGAAGACTTTCATCGCTTTGCAGTTAACCCAGGCAGGGAGTGCTCCTAAAGTATTGTACCATATCCTTAAGACCTTCACAAACCCTAAAGCGTGTGATCTTGAATAACTCTCTTCCCAAGCTTTATGTGATACTAACAGGGAATACTTTGGGCAGAAAATAGAGGCTATCTATGATAAAATCATTACAGCTGGCAATACAAGACTGGCCAAAACATATGAACACCTCCCAGACATAAAGGGGACACCTTTGATGAGTTTCCCCCCTCTTACTTGTGAAGAGGTGGAAGCCTTATTACATACCGTCAGATCAGGCTCCCCCCTTGATGTTATACCAACCAAAATATCGGCGAGCCTCTCAAAATAACTGTCTGCCCCTATCTGTTCCATTCTGAATGCGTCACTAAAGGAAGGTCATTTACCTTCAGAATGGAAGGCAGCACAGGTCATTCCACTACGTAAAAAACACCAACGCCTCTATGAATGATCTATCTAACCTGCGACCTATATCTCTCCTACAGCTCCTGAGCAAAATGTTGGAAAAACATATCAACAAGCATTTATCAGCTTATGTCGAAGCGTCAAATCGCCTGGATGTATCACAATCAGGCTTCAGGTCAAAATATAGTACGGAGACAGCCCTACTGGCAGTCACTGACAATATTAGGTGATTACTAGATAGAGGACAGTCCACCCTACTGGTGCTATTAGACCTCTCGGCGGCATTCGACACCATCAACCATTAAATTCTGCTCAGAAAATTAGAGGAATCCGGGCTAAAAGGACAGGCATTGCAGTGGATGGCCAGCTTCCTCTCTGACCGTTCCCAGACAGTTAGCTTGGGTCCCTATATGTCCAAGTCTAGGAAATTGTCCAAGGGAGTCCCGCAGGGATATTGCTTTAGCCCTACCTTATTCAACATCAACATAGCTTCCTTGGCCAACCTTATGAGGACATATAGATTTGTTCCAATATCCTATGCGAATGACACCCAGCTTACCTTCTCTTTTGATAAACACTCCATTACAGCCCAGACCAACTTCTCTAACGGCATGCTAGCAATATCTCAGTGTATGAGTACCAACTATCTCCAACTAAATGCCGGTAAAACAGAGATTATGTTCTTTGGAGAAGCCACCTTGATGTGGACATCAGAATGGTGGCCTAGGGAGTTGGGTGCCCCTCCCGCCACAAAGGCATCAGTAAAGAACCTTGGGGTGCACATTGAGCAGAGCTTAAACAAGAAGGAGCAGGTGTCTCAAACAGTAAGCTCATGCTTTCATGTATTAGGTCTTCTGAGGCGAGTATTTCCGTTTCTTCCACATCACACACACACACGGAAGACCCTTATACAGTCTCGTCATAAGTCGATTCGACTATTGCAATGCTTAACTGATATCGGCCAATGAGGCCGCGTTGGATTGCTTGCAGGTGGTGCAAAATACCACAGCGCATCTGGTACTGAACGCCCCCCTATAGTTCTCAGTCGAACTTGCTACTGAGGAAGCTCCACTGGATTCCGGTGCACAAGCGAATAAAATGTAAGATTTGCTGCATCACCCACAAGGCAGTGTACGGCAACGGGCCAACATATTTGGCGGAGAAGCTTAGTCAATATGCTCACCTTAGAGACCTGCGATCCAGCTTGAAATCACTTTTTAAAGTCCTACGTATTTACAAGGCCAGGACCCGGGGAAGGCTTTTTCTTACCATGCCCCGCAGAACTGGAATTCATTCCCGCTAACACTGAGGCAGTGCACGAACTATTTCCATTTTAGAAAGTCCTTGAAAACATTTCTATTCTAGACGTCTCACTCAGTTTTAGCATTTTCCTATTCTTCTGCAAGCGCGGAAATCCCCCAACGAGGGTGATTCAATAAATAGATAAAATATTTGTTTCTTTGTGGGCAATTCTGGACAATTGATTCTACCCCACCCTTTACTCCAATGTTATTAAGTAGGTTTCTAATGTTCCTTATCCAGCCTATTTTCTTGGATGTGTCTAGAGAACAAACTTCATCAAAAGCTAGGACATATGGGGGAAGCAGCGTTTACATTGCATGCGGTTCAACATATGCGATTACAACGCGGGTGTTACAACGCTAACTATTACAACGCAAGTCGTTTCTACGACTTGCTGTAGGGGGTGCTCTAGACTAAGGAATAGTATAATTTACTATTCCAACACCTTCCCTACTGTTGCGCACGCTGGAGTTGGAATAGTAAATTATACTATTCCTAAATCCAGTGCGCCCCTTGCAGCAAGTCGTAGAAACGACTTGTGATGTAATGGTATGCCATGAAACAACGCGGTCATTGTAACAACTGCATTGTAATCGCATGTGTTGTCCCGCATGCAATGTAATATCGCGTATTCGGCATATGGGGACAGTTCAGGGGTCCAGACTAACCTCTGCCAAAATAGGAGCAGGCAAAGTTTTACCAGGTCTTGTCAGTCAGTCAGTCATTAAAACTTTATTTGGGTTTGTTACAACCATAAAAGTATACACAATACATTTATAAAACTTTATAAAAACAAAATATATAAAATGTATAAAATTGCAATTCAGTCCTAACTAGGTCTTTAACAGACTTAACACCCATATCTAATTTGAGAGGCCAAAGTGGTGTGCTTGAAGGAAGTGACACTAAGGGCCTTATTTATGAAGGCCTTCATCACTTTTGCACCACTGATATGTCACTTTTGGTGATTCAGCGGCAGCGTAAATAATGCACCATGTTTCGCCATATTTACGTAGTGATGCATCTGTGCCACTTCGGAAACCCCTGCGCTACATTATACCTGTGTCAGGTATAATGTATGCAGGGTGGGAGCTCCCCCACATGAAAGGGTCGTAGGATTGGTGCAGTGAAATCTATAAGATTTCACTGAGTCACATCTAGGACGCACATGCGTCAAAACCTTGCTCCTCCCTCATGGTAGGCGTAAGGGTGATGCAGGCCCTTTTACATGGGACGTGCCCATATAAAAAGAACATTGCTGGAGTTGCGTCACGCTTCGACACAACTCCAGCGATGCGTCAGTTTTGCACCGACAGATCCATCAGTAATACTGACCTATCTGCCATTCCTTGTGACATGATGCGTCATACAGTAAATATGACGCATCGATGGTGTTGCAAAGAGGGCGCACTGAGAAGTGTTACATCGCTGTTTCACGCAGCAATGCAACACTTCTCACAAATGAGGCCCTAAGTATCTAAGGAACTCATTCTCCGTCACTGTTAGGTCGTTCACTTATTCAAAACCCCACAGCTCAGCCCCCTAAAGGGCACTGCTTACAGCCTTGCTTTTATAGATCCCTAGGGCTGGTGCAGCCGGTTTTGTGTAAGGATGACAATGTTCCTTACTTAGGGCCCAATTACCTGTGTGAACTTTATGCTTACCTTAATTAAATGTTATTTCCAGGACATACCTTCTGATAATGTAATGCCCAGGTATTTAAAACAACTCCCTTCCTCCAAGGAGATGTTATTTAGAGTTAGGTGCCTGTTAGATGATTTGTGGGGGTTCAACATCATGAGTTTTGTTTTTGAAGTGTGTATTTCAAGGCCTCTCTTGTCACAGAAGCCCTAGAATTGATTTAGTAACGTTTGCAGCCATCTAGGTATTTTAGAAACAAGTCATAGTGCTTTTTTTTTTACCATTCCATGGTCCATGTTGCTTGTTCCCTACCTCCCTTCAATCTCGTTCTCTGTGTTTGGATGCTTTTCCTAATCTTAAAGGCAGGTTAGCATGCTGAGAGGAAGGATAACGTGTTTTATTGGGCCCATCTTGCGTAACATCCTGTCTGCAAACATGTAAAAAAGTTAACTTACAAAAAGGTAGAGAACACAACTATACCATGGTTACTTGTCAACTGTGTCCCAATTTTGAGGTGTTTTCTGTTTTCTCCACAGCTTTGCTGCTCATTGACTGTTCTAATCTGTCACAGTTCTTGATAAGACATAAATGCACAACCTTTGACTAAAGTAAACGCACTAGAAAAACCTGTTCTACTTTAGCCAGGGGCTTCATGTGTGTGGAGATTGTTATACAGAGTACTGTAGAAGCAGTTATGGAACCTATTTGACCCCTCCACACTATGCTCATCTTGGCGACCTTCAGGGCCCTATTTATGAAGGGTTTGCAGTGCATTTGCACCATGCAGCGTGGTCCATGCACAATGCAAAACCTAAACTTTGATTTATCAAGCCACACAAGGCCACTTTGTGTGGCCCTGCGTGGTTTGATCAATCAGGAGTAAGCCACCGCAAATCACTGCGTTACTCTGCACTGTGAAGGCGCTCCATGGGCATTGAGTAGGTATTCCAACGCAACTCCCATTGTTTTTGACTCATTTCCAGACTTACCATTGCTGGTAGACCTGGGAATGCGCCAAAATGCTACGCCTTCCCAGGTGAGGCATAGGGAGGAGAAATATCTTCATTTCTCCTCGTCACTGAATATGCCTCAGGGGATTGTTTGTGCAGGAAAGACCTCAAACCCAAATTAAGCTGGTAACAAAAAGTATAGTTGTTATGCTGAATTTTACCACAAATATTTGTATACAGATCACCTGCGGATTTGACAAGTGCCCGCACATACTTCTGTACCACCATGCAGTGACATGCTTCGGAAATGAAGACCGGCCTGTCTTTGAAACAAAATAGCTGGAATGGCATCCAAGTTACAGGGACATAAAAAAATGGCTGGGGGCCTAATGCAACCATGGTAGAGGTTGCAAGAGCCTCAATCGCCTTCACATAATGCTTAGGTACCTCAAGATGCACAACTTAGAGTTCCCTAAATACCCTGAAGCTGAGTCAGAAAGTCCTGGCATGTCTGCGAACAACCTGAGAGATTCCATGCCATCAATGTCAGGTTGCCTCCTCTTGTGATGTTTCCCGTGAGGGCCCTTCAACAATTGGGTAATCTGCTGCGAGGTCCAAGAGAGAGAGGGATATTAAGGTTGTGCCATCCTGAGTGGTGATATCAAGATCACCCTCACCTGCTGATTGTGCCCTGCATTCGTGTGGCATACATTTGGGTATCATGATAAAAGGTGGAAAAGCATAGTGATTTCCTGTAGGCTAATCCTGAAGAAAAGCATCTGTCTCTAAAGCTTCAAGAGCTGGCCTCCAACTGCCATAACTCTGAAGCTGAGCTGTTGTGTGGAGAAAAACAGGTCTATGTCAAATGGATCCCCAAACCATGATTATAGCCTTGAAAATCTGCTCAATTAGATGGAAGTTGCTGGCATCATTGAGTTTCAGTGAATACAACACTGCTACCCTTTTGTGTAGACCTGGAAGATATTCTGCATTTAAAAATACCCTTTAGCCGAGACAAAACTCCCAGAGTGCCCTGACCGATTTTGCTAGATGCCTGATTCTTGTGCCCCCTAATCTGTTTATGTACCTGACTGATGTCAAATGTTCATTCCATAGTAGGACTTAATACTTTACCTTGTCTTTTACCAGACTCTGTACTGCAAAGCAACCTGCAAAGAGCTCTAAAGAATTTATGTGCATTGACAACTCCCTCATGGACCATCTTCATCAAGTCGAGAAGGTGCCAAACTTGCACCCCAGGGACTTACATTTGAATCGGATAGCAGATCTGGGAAAATTGGAAAGATGGTCCTTCTGTTCTATGCATTTACATCGCATAACTGCCAGTTAATGTCCTCTTTTTCCTTCATTTCTAACAAATCTAAGAATTTCATTTTCAGGCGTTGGAGAGTCCTGTAATAAAGGGGTCCTGGAAAGATTGTCTGAATCGAGAATTAAAGAAGGCCCACCAGCCTCCCCAACTGCAGAAGAGAAAACTGCTGTTGATCCAATGTCTTCTCAAACTCTCTTTTATTACCTTTCATTTTGCCTTTGGGAGTACCTCTTTGTCTGAGACTACTTAAACCCAAAAACTCCATCTTTTTGAGGGTTCTCGATCTGACTTTTCCACATTTATCGATAAAGACTAAAGATCGGTGGAATTCTATGGCCATCTGTACCTGCTTCGGCAAGAAATTTCTTTCCTTCCTAAAAACATCAGATACTTCTTACGACTGTGACATATTGGTACTGTTAATTAAACATCTTTCAAATCCAGCAGCATCATCCAGTCCCTAGGAATAAAAATATGTCTGAGGCTGAACATCTTCTCCATTTTCAAATAGTGAAATAGAACCAACTACTTGAGACCTTTCCAATTTATTATTGGCTGGAACTTCTTGATTTTTCGTTTGAACTAACAACTAAAAATAAATTGCTTACAAACCCTTCTGGGCACAACAAACTATTAAATAAAGTCCCTTTCTGAGCAACTCCTGTACCTCTGAAGAAATCAACTCTTTCTCTTTGCGGGATAACTGTATTGGAGTCGTAAATAAAGTCCAAACTGGAGTGGCATACAACTCAATTTGAAACCCCTGAACTGTTTGCAAAACCCAAGATGTGCCTGAAATCAATATCCAGATACAGGATTATAAAGAAAGTATACAGCTCAGTGCAGCAAGTACAGTTCCTGCACTGCAGAGAGAGAGTAGAACATCGCCATATCTCTTAAGTTCTGCTCCTGCGCTGCAAAGGCGCACTTAAGCTACCATCCATGAATGCAGACACTCATGCACAACCGTCCAAGGAATCTGAATTGTGGTAAACATAGATTTTGTACAGGAAGGGGTACCTTACTGTATAAAAAGTTAAGGGCAAAGTTACAAGCCCTTTCACCACCCTATCCCCACCACAATATCACTTTTTCTGATGCAGTGGTGGCTATAGGGGCTTTGCATCATTCACATGGCAGTGTTAAACCACTTAATGTGGCTTAACGCTGCCTTGTGAGTAAGGCCCCCTTTCACGCTATACTTAGCATGAAAGGGGTAGGCAATGGGTGCTGCAGTAGGCTTTCCACCGCAACACCCATTAATTTTGACGGTGCCCCATATTTACAAGGGTGGCGTAAATATGGGGCAGTGCCAAAATTACGACAAAGGAAAACCTAGCCTTAAACAGGCGCAACAAGGAGACATTTTTCATTTCTCCTCATTGTTGCTGTTTTTCTGTGTGCTAGTAACAGCAAAAGACCATTGATTATTTATGTGTCAGTGACCCTTCCTGCACATAAACAATGAATTAAAAAAAATTGTGTATTGCAGCTTCTATGTGTGCTGCATTCAAATAAAATGCCATTTCAGATTGTTTATGTGCAGGAAGGGACACCTTCCTGCTCACAAACAATCTTCCCATACAACGCAAGCACCCTTTTGGTAACAAACCATTGCAAATCAGGCTATGTGTTGGATTGTAAATTCCAACCAGATACTTTGCCTTGGATTTGCAATAAAAAGTACCGCAAACCTGACACAAAGTCTTGGAAAATGTGGGTCCTAATTTTGTGCAAAAAGAGCCAACCTACCCCCAACTTTCACCGGGGAGAATGCCCCATGTGAAAGGACGCATTGCTGGAGTTGCGTCATTTTTGTGACACACTCCAGCAATGCGTCACTTTTGCGCTCACAGATACGTCAGAAATACTGACGTACCTGTAACTCCTTGCGACATGATGCGTCATACATTAAATATGACGCATCAGGAATGTCGCAAGGAGTGCGCACTGAGAAGTGACGCATCGCTTCTTTCACTCAGCGATGCGTCATTTCTCATAAATGAGGCCCAACATGTTTGTCAATGTACCCAAGGTGTCCAGCATTTTATTTTGGCTTGATGACCAGGCTCTATCTACATCCCTTCTGGGATCATTACCACCTCTACTTAAGAAAGTCATAATTTAATTTTAGCGTCTAAAATCGGGGTTACGACTGCATTGCCTGAAATAATCAGTCCTGCCAAATTTTAAAACTTGTGGCACTGTCAATCAGAATTCTGATTCTAGATTTTACCTATGCAAAGGTGGAGGAAACCACCCAGCAGAAATCAGGTGTCACAATCTCGGGTGGAACAAAGGGTTACATTTTGCATCCAAAACCACTGATTGGATTTTATGAGGCTGTTTCAGTTTTTTGGGAGCCGGTAGCATCATCTTTGCATTGTCTGTATTATTTACATACAAATCATCTGTAAACATAATATGGTCCGCCATAGGAACAGTAAGTCAATACCAAGCTGCAGAACTGAACTGTAACCATCCTGTTAGAAATGGGGGGCATATTATCAACAAATAGCGATATTTATTGCTGAGTAGGGTAAGCAGCAATTATTTTATCGCCGCGCATCACCGGATTTTATCGCTGAGATTACGTGCTATTAGCAACGTTTATCTCAAAAGCAATAACATTTCCGGAGATAGCTGCGAAATCCATGAATATCGTTGAGAATACAGCGATATTCACACATTATCGATAACAGGGTCTTAGCCATTATATCCACCTCCCATTGGACATATTGGCTAAGAACTGGTCTGAGCAGACGTTAGTTTTTGGAGATATTCGCGCTTAGCGCAAATATTTCCATCGCTACGCCTGTGTTGGTAATAGGCGATAGCAATGTTAGCGACTGCTTTCAGTCACTAACAGGTTGGGTACGCCCACTTTGCATGTCATTAGCGATAAATATCGCTGACATGCAAAGCGGGACCCAAACCGCTCTCTATCCCCTACAAGCTGTCGCTAACTGCTGTTAGCGACAGCTTGCTAATAGGGCGATATAATTATCGCCGCTCAGTGGCTGAAAAATGCAGCTAAAGCGGCATTATTTTCCTATCGCCTCCCCCCCCCCCCTTGATAATATGCCCCGGGATTTTTTACAAGCCCATTGCTCCGCCTGTGCATCACTGTTTTTTGATGCACCAGCAGCACAATGGTCTTGCCCGTATTTATAAGGCCATGTAATTTCACCCTGTATGACTTTTCATGGCCTTGTAATATGGGCCCCATTCACGCAATACTCTGTGTGTTCCCACACAGCATTCATGGAAACTTACGCAGTCCCAGATTTACAACAATTTGTAAAACTGGGAATGCTTCAGAATCCTACTCCTCCCCAGGGGAGGCACTTGAATGGCACAACAAGTAGAAATACTTTTATTTCTCCTCGGTTTATCATATTTCTATGCGTGCTGCATTCTGCAGCATGCATAGAAAGAGGTAATTCCATTAATGATTGTTTTTGTGCAGGAAGGTGTCCATTCCTGCTGAAAAACAATCACCCCCAATGCGCAAGCACCCGTGCAAAATGACACAAGGGTGCCTGCACTGGCGGATGGCAGCCAATTGTGCATCAGCACAGGAGAAAGCACCGGGATACGTCATATTTTTGTTAATACGATGCATCCCTGTGCTTTGAAAATGACATAGCATGGTCCAGCTAAATAGCTTGTGGTGCTGCGCTGCATCATTTTCTTGTAGAAGACGCCCCGGGTTTCTGGTTGGCAGAGGTATGCATACTGTCCAAGCAGGAACCACAATCCTAGTTAGAGTAAGGCAGAAACACACTTTAACTTAACCCGTGCTCACCCTCTGGTAGCTTGTCACTGCAAAGGCAGGCTTATCTTAAGAGGCAGTATGTTAAGTATTTGTTCAACACATCGAGTAACACAGTGTAAACACTCCAAAAAGACTACACACCAGTTAAACAAAATAGAGAATTTATCAATAAAACAAAAAAGACCAGCACAACAAAAATCTAATAAGGAGATCCTGAGATCTGTTATTTTAAAGATCTAGGTGAAAATACTGTATAAAAATGCAAAGCACAAACTGTGGTTATCAGGTCGAACCGAACTGTAACAAAGAAAAGAGTTCAGGCGGATCCTGATGGAGTGCCGGCCGGATACAAGGACCCAATTAGGCCCGCTGAACATAATACCTTAAATCCTGGTGTGCAATCTGCAAGGTATAGCTTTGTGAGACTTCGCAACGGTTCTAATAAGGACCACAGAGGCCAGGGCACCTTAGGCCCACTTCCAAGGGTCCAGGATATAGGTGGTACCATGTGGCAGGGCAGACTCACAGATGGCAGTGTCCAGGAGCAGGTTGGTTGGAAAACATTTGTGTCCCTGAGACTTCAGAAACAGGAGGCCAGTCAGCAGGCCTTGGAGTCACTCTTGGTCTGGGTTGTAGAGATGCAGATCCAGTCCTTCTTACTCACAGGCAAGAGGAAAGCAGGCACATATCAGAACAGAAAAGCAAGGGTCTAGCAAACTAGCAGTCGAGCAGAGTGGCAGTGCTTTCAGCAGAACAGCAGTCCTTCTTCCTAGCAGAGTATTCACAGGTCCAGAAGTGTACTGAGGTGGTGGTGTCTGATGTCCTTCTTTTATACACAGTTGAACATTTGAAGTGGGGAGAATCTTCTAGAGGCATGCTTTTGAAGAGTGCAGATGCCCTGGCAAGAAGGTTAATTTTCCAGGTCGACATGGCAGTTTACAACTGCCCATATAGGCGCTGCAGTGGCAGGCCTGAGACATGTTTAAAGGGCTACTAGAGTGGGTGGCTCAATCAGTGCTGCAGGCCCACTACTTGCATTTAATTTACAGGCCCTGGGTAAGTGTAGTAAAATATGCCAATTGTGGATAAGCCAATGTTACCATGTTTTAAGCAGAGATCACATGCACATTAGCACTGGTTAGCAGCGGTAAATGCCCAGAGTTCTAAAGTCAGCAAAACTGGAGGTCAGAAGGCAAAAGGTCAGAGGAACCCACACCAAGGATGCCAGGTCTAACATGTGTCCTCCCAGCTGCCACTGTCCCCAGAGGGATAGCTTCTGTGCAACGGGTGGCATGGTCCACCAAGAACAAAACTTATCTGTTGCTCATAGCTGTCTTGGGGACCAGAGGCCAAACAATGTTGATGCACACCTTCTCACACCCTCTCAAAGGGGGCACTAACGACAGGAAAAGGTTGCAGGGAGGCCTTGCAGTCCGCCCTGACTTGACACTAGCCTAACAGGTATGACAGAACCTACAGCAGTCATCTGAGGCCATCCTAATTTGAGGCCAATAAAAGTGGGTGACAAACCTGTCAAGGGTCTTGTCTTGTTCCAAATGACCTGCTAGTGGCACATTATTAGCCTGAACCAGTAGGAAGGTCCTGAAGTGCTATGGTACCAACCAGCACATGTGTTGCACCATGATTGGGAGCCTTAGGCTCACTATACAGGAAATCATTCTCCCAGTAAATCAGGTGCTTGTCAAAGGTGTCACCAGCTGCCTGGGTCTCAGCCTGCTGCTGCAGACCCACAAGAGTAGGGCTCTCCTTCTGTGCCGGCAGAACTCCTCCCTGGAAGGACCTCCTTCCACCTGCCAGTTGGTCAGCTCAGGCAGGTTCCCCAGTTCGGCTACATCCTCCCCTGTAGGAACTGGTATGTCCTCGTCAGGGTCAACCTCCTTCTTTTTGGCAGGTACCTGGGCCATTTTTCAAGGCTCCAGGTCTTCCTGACTACCTGCTCGAGCTGCCATGAACTGTGTAGTTGGACACAAACACTCAGGAAACTCTATCATCTCCAAGTGTGGCCTGAACGCCACCTCCTTTTAGATGGTATGCTCCAGGTCATTGAAAAATAGATCACAGCTACCTTTAAGGAACCAGAAACCCATCCCCCCATTTAAAAGGAAACAGAGACATTGGGTAGTGGCTTAGTGCAAACAGAGAACCAATGGCGGACTCCAAATTCATGCCGCACTAACCTTAGGTAGTGGCTGTCACTGTTGTCAATTGCAACAACATAGTGGAACACATTAGAGAAAACCTGCTCGGAAGACACCAGATAACACCTGACGGTTGTCATGGTGGCTCCTGTGTCTCTCAGAGCCTCCACTGTCTGCTCAGTGATGGTGACCCACTGACTATATTTCCTAGTGTTGTCAGACGTGGGTTCTCTGTACCATCTCTCCATCACGCAGGGACACCAGGGTTACCTCTTCACTGTCCCTGAATCTAAATGGGGCAAACTCCTTCCCAAGCGCTACACTGGCCAACCCCAGTGACTGCCCATAGGTGGGGGCTGTACCCACTTGTGTGACTTGGCATCTCCCTAGTAGTATCCTTCCTGCTGACACTCATAACACTTAGAGGGTTCCTTCCCTGCAGACCTACTGTCAGGGAACCACTTATTTTCTTACCTGTAGTGTGATGAGAGTCCCGACCCAAATATCTGTTGTAGGGCCCTTTAGAGAGCTCCTTGCTTTTGTGCCCAACCTCCTTCCTCTGGTGAGGACCATGCCCACCCTTGTGATGAGTCCCCCAAATACCTTCTTGTGAATCCTGGTGCTGACCCAGTGGTCTGCCTCCTTAGCAAATTCTCTGGGGACAGAGAACTTTTTGTCAACAAGGTGTTGGGCAGTTCTGGAAAGCAAAGAAAGAACATATTTTCTTTTGCAAACAAAGTATACAGTCCCTGATAATCCTTTACTTCACTGCCCTTCACTCAGTCATCCAGTGCTTTGTAAAAGGAACCTACACAATCCACCCATGTGGGGTAGCTTTTGACTGTCCCTGGACTTTTGTCTGTACTTCCCTGGGGTTAAATCAAACCCAGGGCTTTCTTCATGGTGGGCTACCTCAACCTTTCACTCCCATCTAGGCCAGTAGAGTGCCCCTCCCCTCACTAGTGATATGCCTCCACAGACTAGCTCCCCAATCTCCCTCAGGGACCTTGTGTATCTGTAAGGCAATTTCATAGGCCTCAAACCATCTGTCTATGTCGTCTCCCACCACAAAGTCAGACACCAGACCCATGGGTATGGGGGTCCACCTGTCAGAGGGCACTGAAGAAATGCTGCCACCACTGGATTCTACTTGCCTAGCCTTTATGCCCAGGTCCTTAAGGTTCCTCTCGTGAGCTAAATGCTCCGAAGTAATCCTTTCCTCCATGGTCAGTTTCTTTTGTTCTGCCTCTATATTTTGCTTGGCGAGCTGCAACTTGAGTTTCCTTTCCCCCCTTCCTGTCTTCCAGCTTCTCTGGGGACAGGATCCTCGATGAAACACTGCTCCCTGTCATGGGGGGAACCATGGCTCCTTGCAAGGTATTGGCCCCCTGACCGATTGGCAGTTCCAGGTTCTGCAGTAAGTCCAGGTCTAGCTCCTCATCCTCATCCATTATCTCCTCCTCTGTGGGTACAGTTGCTGCATGCCAAGCTTCTAACCAGGCCCTCAGTGCCTTTTGCAGCTCCACCTTCTTGGTGAACCATTTAGTAGAAATCTAAAACCCCTTGCAGAAATCCTTGAGCTGGGCCACAGTGTACCTTTCCAGTTTTACCAACTCAAAATTCATTTTTGCAGGTGCAGATATGGAACCATCAATCCAAGACATGATTTTAGGAAAAAGCAAAAATGGCAATTAGGGAGAATAGAAAAATTAAAAATGTCAATCAGAGAGAAACCAGTGAAGAAAAATGCCAATGGGGATCAGAGACAATTGATTGAATTGGTCTTAAATGTGTTTATTAGTGTACACCAAAAAACTGCCTGGTACTGCACAAATTCAAGTCCTATTCTCACTGCTAATAATAAATGATAATAGCACATTCAATAAAGCGCGAAGCTACCTCAAAAGGCGTGTCCCAGTGCTCGTTACAGGTATCCACAGCCCCAAATACAGTGATTAAATCGCCTAGCTCCCACACTAAAGAACAAAGGGGCATATTATCAAGACAGGAGATAAAATTATCGCCGCTTTATTGGTAGAAAACTGCAGATAAAGCGGCGATAATGGGCTTGATAATATGCTCTATGGAATTCCAATCGAAGTCCATGTTAGATGTCTTCACATCTAACATGGGCTTCGATTGAAATTCCATAGAGCATATTATCAAGCCCATTATCGCCGCTTTATCGGCAGTTTTCTACCAATAAAGCGGCGATAATTTTATCTCCTGTCTTGATAATATGCCCCAAAGTTTTACGTTTTTTCCTACAAACACACTTCGTCTGAATCTGACAAACTGAGAAAACAGTTTCACAACTTTGGCACCCGGTAACTGAAAGAACTGCCACCTCAGTGTGCTATTTTTATGTTGGGAACAGACAATAACCTCTCCCCAGCCAATCTTACTTTCCTCACTGTGATATATGGTCTGACCAGAGAATGATGGTGACTTGTTCCTTTTTTTGCAAGTACTTTGTCACAGTAGCTCAAGGCCTTAAAGGATCACTTATGCTTCAGTGCCAACCAGTGCAGCTTCTTAAGTGAGTTCCCCATTGCCTTGAGAACGTCAAGAGAAGACTCACAGCAGCAATCTGTACTCTTTGGACTCTCTTGATCCTGCCCTGCGTACGCACAGATACAGCAAATTGCATTAATCAAACCTTAGCACAATCAGAGCCTGAACTACTGTTTTTTTGTATGGCTTTGGCAGAAGTCAGAGACTTTTTCGTAACATCTCGAGAATTCCAAAACAATTTCCTGCCTCTACGGTAATTTGGTTCTCAAAAGACAGCTTTCTGTCCAACCAAATACCCAGGTCTTAACCTTAGGTTTTGGTTCAAGTAGCAGACCCAACTCTGTGAGCCACCACACGATGGACCAAATGTTTGATTGGATGCCAAAGGTCAACACCTCAGTCTTTCCAGCATTGAGGTTAGGACAGTTCCAGTCCATCCACCTGACAACTTCTGCATGGCAGACACTCAAGGAAGAGGCCATGTTAGAAGAGTTCTGTGAATTTGTGATGATAAGGTGCATATCATTTGCGTATGTGACAATGGTAAACCCATAGCATTCGATGACCTCCGCAAGCTGTTGAATGTACACATTGAACAATGTTGCACTCAAAGATGAGCCCTGCAGCACGGCTTGATTCACTGGAAGCACTTTTGACTGGTACGGTACAGTACAGTATTCTAACAGCTGATTACCAATGTTAAAAATTGGGTTTCTGGTTGGCAGAGGTACAGACTCTGTCCAAACAGTTTGGAATCACAATCCTAGTCAGGATATGACAGAACCACACTTTAAATTAAACTGTGCTCACCCTCTGGTAGTTTTGCACACAGTACATAGGCTTAACTTAGGAGGCAATGTGATAAGTGTTTGTGCAAAAAGAAAAATTGATGTACAGAATGCTGAACAATGTCAAACATTCACCCCAGTACAGAGATATGAGCCAAAATCTATTATTTCTTTGCTATCCATGTCATTCCGGTTTAAACCCAGCCATATGCAATTCAATCTTGCCCCTGCTCCCCATGGAAACAGACCAGCCCGACTGCCAGTTCAGGGCCTCCCTGGACCAGAAACAAGCATCCTAGACCCGGTTCAGCATTCCCTGCATCATTTGTGTGTCTTCCGTTTTCTTGCCCTAAGTGCGCAGGGCATGCAACTAAATTCAAGCTAGCCTGGCTGATGAGGGGTGATAACCCAAAACCAGCCCGAGGATGCTTGTTTCTGGTCCAGGGAGGACCTGCCTTGACAGTTCGGGTTGGACTAGAATGAGGAGCAGGGTCAAGACTGATTTGCATATGGCTGGGTCTAAACTGGGGTTGAATGGTGAGCAAAAGAATGATGGATTTTAACCCAGATCTCACGATAAGGGATAAATGTTTGATTTGTTTCGCCTTCCGTCCAACATTTGTGTGTCTTTTGCTAAAGTATTTGTGCAACACACCAAACAGTAACACAGGGAAAACACCACAAAAGACTCTGAGAATGATTTTATAAATAAAATAAGACCAAAGTGATAAAAATCCAATACGTAGATCCTGAGATAAGCAATTTTAAATATTTCAGGCCGACCGTGATTAAGCATGGCCCAGGTACAGGGACCCACTTATGCCCGCTAAACGCAGTACCTTAAATCATGGTGTGCAGAATGTGTGGCGCCTTTCTAAAAGTGGTATTTTCAGAATTTAAATTTTAAATCCAACTTCACCATAAGTTGCGATTTTAAATTGTGAGTCCAGAGACACCAACCTAAAAAAGTCAATCTTTTCCAAATAGGGAATTACACTTATAAAGTGTATTCGTTAATCCTAATCTTAACATATGAGCTAGAGAGAGAGAGAGAGAGAGAGAGAGAGAGAGAGAGAGAGAGAGAGAGAGAGAGAGAGAGAGAGAGAGAGAGAGAGAGAGGCCTTGCAGTAGTGCAAAACGTATGTAATACTTTTTCACTACTAAGACATGTAAAACTTAAAAGTAAATGTCCTACGTTTTAAATACACTGCACCCTGGCCATGGGGCTGTTTAGGGCCTACCTTAGGGGGGACTTATATGTATTAAGAAGGAAAGTTTCGGCCTGGCGAGAGGGTTAACTTGCGAGGTCGACATGGCAGTTTCAAACTTCTCACACAGGCTCTGCAGTGGCAGGCCTGAGTCATGTGTAAAGGGATATTAGAGTGGTGGCACAATCAGTGTTGCAGGCTCACTAGAAGGATTTAATTTACAGTCCCTGGAAAATTGTAGTACACTTAAGTAGGAACTTGTAAGTAAATTAAATATGCCAATTGTGGATAAGCCAATGTTACCATGCTCTAAGGAGAGAGCACATGCACGTTAGCACTGGTTAGCAGCAGTAAAGTACCCACAGTCCTAAAGCCAGCAAAAATAAATTCAGCTAGACAGGAGGGAAGAAGTCAAAAATCTCAAAGGAAACTACGCCAAGGATGCCAGGTCTAACACATCCACATTATACTAAAGCACCTGTGTGAATCTCAGTTTATGTTTCCTTATCATTAGTCTCTTTCCCCCAGCAGGTGCAGACAAAGAAGATTTAGCTGTTGCCACCACTCTTCCCTCTAAGCTGCACACTTGGGCGCCCACATCCCATTTGTTTCCATGCCCTGCACAGAGACTCTGAAAGCAGGTGTGGAATTTTAATACACGAGCTGAACATCATCTGCGCCAGCTTGTCACCCACGTACAACATGCACGACAGCCATTTTAGGTATCATGGTCTCCCTGTCCACGATCGATCGCCAGCGTGCTCCCCTGACCCTGCGAGCATCCTCCGCGCACCCTGGCCACCCCCCCCCCCCCCCTCACATGGGCAAGTCATAAACCTCCTTCTTCTGCATGACTCTGTCCTTGGGAGTCACGCTCGCGCCTGACCAACACCTCCTTTCCTTCCATGAATACCCCTCTGTTGGTAAACTCTCCCTCCGCGCTTGATTGTCCACGCGGCATGAATACCTCTCCTTTGATGACCCCTTCCCCCGAGTCCGATTGTCCACCCAGGTCCGAGGCCATCGCCTAGCCGGGAGATACAGTTTACTGCCCCCTATTGTATGGAATCGCTCCTCTTCAAAGGGCCCACTATTGATCTTGGCCTCCCCACCCCCTGGGATACGATCAGGCGCACACATCCTAAGAATCGGCGGAACACTCAGCTGCGTGATAGCCCCCTCTTATTATCAGCAGGGTGAGGACCTCTATTGTGGATACATGTAGGGGTGGGTCTGACACGAGGATTAGGGGGATGTCTTTTTGTGAGTTCACAGAGTTTTTTATGCAATAAAGAATGCTCACACGTCATAAACCAGGGTATAAGAGGCCAGACCTCAGAGAGGCTGTTAGAGCACCTCGAGACGATACCTTGTTGTCTGATCTGATGTGTTCTGATCCGTCGGAATAAAAACTTCTGTTTCCTGCCTTCCAGTCTCCAGCGCCTGCCTCTTTGTTTGGTAACTAGAATAGTATAGAGGCGGTTAACGCCGGGCAATCTTGAAACAGGCCATCAGCCCTACCCTTTTTCTACAATTGGCGTCCCAAAGCGTGGGTGTTATGTTGTGCTTTTCTTTATTCCTTGTATATTGCTTTAAGGCTCGCGTTAGAGCGTGCCACCATGCAGAATGTTAATTAATGTTCTTACATTCGTGTTCTATGTGAGGCCAGTTGAAGCCTTCCTGTGCTGCCGTTTAGCTGTGCTTCCTGGCTCCACCTGTTTTATCGTTCCTCTCAAATAAACCTTTTGAGATACAATTCGCCTCCATCTCTACTTTACAATTGGCGACGATCGGGATCGACACCCTGCATCATACCTTGGATTTCATTTTTTTTTTCCTACTCTTCATTCCTCGTCTAACAAAGAAGAAGAAAATCGCTTTACAGCTTTACTAAGTATTGAGCCCTCTACATTCAACGACCATCTACAGTCAACGATACTAGCTGGTTCGTATATGTACAACTTATTGTAACTGTGACTCACTGTTTTCCAGACGCCGGTTGGTTGCGCAGGCCGGCATTTTTTCAATCTGATGCCGAGTTCCAAGCGCGATCTCTATACGCGCGACCACAGCCTTACGTCTGATACACGCTCTCAGTCCAATCGCGTGATGACGTACTCGCGCTAAGGTCACGTTGCGTAACCCTGCGTGGCGGCCATTTTTAGTTGGTCGAGGAAATATCGGAAAATCAGTCACCGAGACGCTGTCACCGAAGGAACTCCTTTAAAAAATAAATAAATAAAAACAACGCACTTTATTTAAACCAGCGTTACCGAACCAGCGTTGATCTACCTTTGGCTCACAACAGTTGGACAACATTATTTCAGAAGGAGGTTAAAGATAAACAGGTGAGACTGTCGGGGCACTTGTTCCTTATTAATCAACCAAGTGTTGTGTTTTTAAACGAGATTACTGCACAAACCTTTTTCTTGTTTATATATATATATGGATTCTGGGGATCAACCCCAAAGTGAAGAAAGTTCTGAGGCAGTAATGGCTCAACAAAGCTTTGTTATTAGCCCCCCACAACCCTTTTGGGCTACTGGATCACAACCAGACATGAAGTGGGTAGAGTGGAAAGAGTATTTTAATAATTACATCTGTGCTATTGATGAAAATGCTAAAATGAAACCGGAGCAAAAGAAAAGAATACTTCTACATTCACTGGGTCCTAAAGGATTAAAAACATATTCACGTATGCAAAAGTTAGCTGACGCTGATTCAAGTGAATTTGACAATGCCATTGCTGATATGGATAGATATAAAGTGTGTATAGGTGTTGTGAGACACAAATTCTTCCAAAGAAAACAAAAAAAGGATGAATTGGTAGATGAATGGGTTGATGACCTTAAACAACTTGCTATTGATTGCAAATTTGGAGACTTACATGACGAACTTATTCGAGATCAGCTGGTGATGCACAACGACAATTCTCCTATTCAAGATCGCCTTTGGGTTAATGGCGATGCACCTCTCGACGATGTACTCGCAATAATGAGGAAATCAGAAATGTCGGGAAGATGCGCTACTGTAGTTAAGGATACTGTTAAAGACTCTGACAAGGCGTCATCGGCTGTCTTCAAAATCCAAGGAACACCAAAATATCAGAATAGGCAAGCTTATAACAAAAGTTTTAGTCAACCTTATAAGAACCAAGGAATGGATAACAAGTTGGAAGATAAAAAGTGTTACCGTTGTGGTAGCAAAGAACATATGGCTTACTACAAGTCATGTCCTGCCTTACGGAAAAAGTGTAGTGTTTGTGGTCTCATTGGCCATTTTAGCAAAATGTGCCGCAGGCGTACTAATGTCAAATGTATTTGGAATGAGGATGAGTGTGTTGATGGAAGTAGTGATGATGAGGGTGGTTGTGTAAAGAATGTGAGAGGGAATTACATGTTGAACATTACTGAGGAAGGCAATTATATGTTGAACATTACTGAGGAAGCAATGGAGGGCAAACCTATCTGTGAAGTCTCTTTTGGCGGCGTTAAAGTTAAGGTATATGCAGATTCGGGATCTCCATATATGATTATCAACGAGGAGATATGGAAAAAGAATTTCACACAGAAAATAGGGGATAAGTTAAATGCCTCAGATGTTAGTCCGGTAAGTTATACTGGTGGTAAAATTGAACTTTTAGGCTTCAGATGGCTCACCTTCATATTTAAAGGCAGGGTGACCAGGGGCAAGTTATACATTGCAAAAAAAGGACCTTCTGTTCTGGGGTGGTATGACCAGAAGAGTCTTCATATCATCTTAGACCCGAATAGCAAAGAGAAGGTGCTTGTCGTAGATGAGGGCAGCAAATTGGAAGATATTTTAAAAGATAAATTCACCAACATAGTAAGCGGACAGTTAGGCAAACTTAGGGGTTTTGAGCATAGAATTATGCTCAAAAGCAATGCGCAACCTAAAGTGCATAAGGTTAGGCCTATTCCCCTTTTGATAAGAGATGAAGTCAAGAAGGAAATTCAGGGTCTATTAGCTAAAGGTGTCATCGAGGAGGTAGACTCTTCGGAGTGGATTAGTCCAATAGTCGTAGCGAGGAAACCCAACGGAAAAATCTGTTTATGTATTGTTTTACGCCATCTTAATCAAAACATAGTGATTGAACGTTTCCCCTTGCCCAAAATTAATGAAATGGTTTCTTCCTTAAGGGGAGCGACTTGGTTTTCCACAGTAGACCTTTCCGCTGCATACCACCAGGTAGTTTTGGATCCTGAGTCTAGGCATCTAACAGCCTTCATCACACCATTTGGCTGTTTCCAATTTATAAGGATGCCATTCGGCCTTGCATCAGCCGCGGCTGTATTTCAACGCCTAATGCACAGATTGTTTGGTGACATGGATGGCATTAGTTTCTTTCAGGATGATGTTCTGATTGCTGGCAATGATAAAGAGGATCATGACACAAAGTTGTGGAAAGTTTTTACCACACTTAGTTCTGCTGGTTTGACTGTTGAACTGTCTAAATGCAAATTTGGGGAAAGAAGTGTGTCATATCTTGACCATGTAATTAGTGAGGAGGGCGTCAGACCAAAAACTTCACTAATAGAAAGTATTGTCAACTCACCTGCACCTGATTCTAAAGAAGGAATCAAATCCTTTTTGGGTATGGCTGAGTATTGTGCTAAGTTCATCAAAGACTTTGCTTCAAAGGTTTACAACATCAGATCCCTATTGAAGAAAAATGTAAAATTTGAATGGTCTAAAGAGTGTGAGAAAGAGTTTTCTGGAATCAAGTGGGAATTACAAAAAGTGAGCGCTTTGTCTAGTTTTGACCCTATCCTAGATTGTTATCTGACAACGGACGCGAGTGACAAGGGTTTGGGCGCAGTCTTATCACAGGTTGATGAGAAGGGTAAAGACAGAATAATTTTGTTTGCATCCAGAGCCCTGTCACCTGCTGAAAGCAGATACCCGATTATAGAAAGGGAAGCCTTGGCTTGCGCTTGGGCTTTAGAACATTTTCGTGCATTTGTTTGGGGGAAAATGGTTCACATTAGGACTGATCACAAACCGTTGGTCCACATTTTATCCACTGATGGCACAGCTACTGCTTCTGCCAGGTTGGCAAGGATCTCTATGCGGATGAAAGAATACATTTACGAGATCACATATGTACCGGGAAAAGACAATGTTGTCGCTGATTGCCTGTCTAGACTCCCCTCTCCTTTGGAAGAATGCGTTGATGATCCTTGGGGAAACATTAGTGTAGCATTTATTCATGATTCTGGTTTCCCAGCCATTAGCAGGGAGGATTGGTTAAGAGAACACAATGCTGACAAGGAGTTAGTGGAGGTCTCAAAGTTTATTTGCCACGGCTGGCCAAAAGAGAGATTTTTATCTGGCACTGTGAAGCCGTTTTGGGAGGTACGTTCTGAATTATCATTTGAAAAAGAAGTTCTACTGAGAGGGGACAGGATTGTTCCACCTTCTGGGCTGAGGAAAAAAATCTTAGAGTTATGTCACGAGGGACATCTCGGTATAGTAAGGACTAAGCTATCGGTTAAAAACTTGTTTTGGTGGCCCAAAGTTGACAGTGAGGTGGAAACCTTTGTTAGAGGTTGCTCTGTTTGCAGTTCTGCAGATAAGTCTTTGAGGACTCTTAGACCAGCTATGAGTGAGGGACTCATTCCTAGCATGCCTTGGGAAACTATCGCGGTAGATATTTTTGGCCCTGTAGGTGACCCAAAGGAATATGGGCTTGTTGCCATTGATCTGTTTACCAAGTGGCCCGTAGTGAAGTTTGTGGACAGAGTGGATACTCAGACTGTGTTGAAGTTTTTGGATAAAATTTTTATAGTGGAAGGTCTACCCGTTAACATCCTAACGGACAATGGTGTACAGTTCTTGTCCAAAGTTGCCCAAGATTATTTTGCGAAATGTGGGATTACACACAAAACGACCTCTTTATACAATCCTAGTGGGAATGGAACTGTTGAGCGTTTCAATAGAGTCATTAAGGGGATTTTACAAGCTGCGAATTACAAAGGTTTGGATTGGAAATTGGAAATACAAAAAGCTGTGTGGTCTTACAAAGTGACTTTAAATAACTGCACAGGAGTTTCCCCTTTTGTGATGATGTGTGGCAGGTTACCTAGGTGTAAATTCAACCCCGGTTGGTTATTCAAAGATAACGTCCAGCAGTGGTCACCTATTGATGTCAAGAAAAGTTTGGAATTAGTGCATGACAAGAGCAAAGCTTACTATGATCAGCGCCATGGCGTGAAAAATGTAATTGTAAAAAATGGTGATTGGGTCAGGATTAGGAAACCGTACAAGGTTTTGAAAGGTGAGAACAAATTTGATTCGCCTAAACAGGTTCTTGAAGTTCTTAGGAACTCAGTCAGGTTAAGTGACGGGAAGGTTTGGAACCTGAAAGATGTGGCTTTGGATATTTGTCAAAACCATGATGTGGATGAGATTGTGAGAGACAAACTTACTGATTTTGATTGGGTTGAGGATTACTTTCAAGGCAGCAGTTTGCAGTCTCAACTTGCGCCTAGTAGTTCTCTGCCTCAATTAAGGGAGGGGGATGGGGTAACCGATTCTCCTGTTTCTCTCGGTTGTCAGACAAATCAATTCTCACATAAACCTGACAATATTGAACAGGAACCCAATTCTGTTGACACTGGTCATGTGCATGATAGTGTGCCTTCCCTTCCAATTGTAACTTCCTCTTCTGTTAACAGTGATGCTGTTTCAGCACCCACACTACCTGCTGTTAAAGTTTCCAGTAGGACACGAGTGTTGCCTTGTTGGCTTAAGGATTATGTGAAGTAGTTTATTATTCCCTTTTTGTTCCTTCCTCCCTTCCCTTGTTCCTTGCCTTTCCCTTGCAGTTCCTTTTTGCCTATCATTGTGAGGGGGGGGATGTGTTATGTTGTGCTTTTCTTTATTCCTTGTATATTGCTTTAAGGCTCGCGTTAGAGCGTGCCACCATGCAGAATTTTAATTAATGTTCTTACATTCGTGTTCTATGTGAGGCCAGTTGAAGCCTTCCTGTGCTGCCGTTTAGCTGTGCTTCCTGGCTCCACCTGTTTTATCGTTCCTCTCAAATAAACCTTTTGAGATACAATTCGCCTCCATCTCTACTTTACAGTGGGGCCCATCAGCGACACGTGGATCCAGTGGGAGAGGTCCCGACGACAGAGTGAACGACTGCAACGATCGGGAGAGCTCCTGTCCGATAGACCCTCGTCTGACAGCCAATCATCCGAACTTCACTAGTTCTGAACAGACCTCTCTCGAGTGATCTACGGTCCTGACTGGGAACCATTAGGAGTGCCGCGAACATCACGAAGAATAGAGGACGATCGGGCGCTGGATTCGGAAGACAGGAAACTGTCCATGCGGTCTGGGTAAGGTCGTGTAAACGCGACAAAATTACGAAATGATTGTTTGATTTGGATAATACTAGTATTACTCTTTTGTTGGTTCTTCTGGAGATTCACCGTCTGCAAACGGAGAAACAACAGGCTCTCCCTTTGCAAGCAGTGAAGGATAGGTAACGCAGACTTTTGTCCCCGTTGTAATCCGTCGTGCCTATCTTCCTCCCCCACTGTTTTCCTGAACTGTTGTTTGCGGATTGTTGTCTGGAGATTCTCTGTCTGCAAACAGGGAAGAACAAGGTCTCTCTTTGCAGGTAGAGAAAAGGTAGGTAACGCAAACTTTTAACCCGTCGTACCTACTTATTCTCCCCACTGATTGTTTGATTGACCGTACATTAAGTGTTCGGTATTGGTTCTTTTGAGGTATTCACCGCCTGCAAACAACGGAGAATAGAAATATTCTGTCTAGTCTTTGCACGCCGTGATAAGATAGGTAGTGCAGACCTTTGTCCCCGTTGTAACCCGTCATGCCTATCTTTTCCCCACTGATTGGTAGCCTGTTTAGCCCGGACCGCTTATTAGAGATGAACCATCCAGCTCCACTGGAGGGCACCCCTAATAAGGACATGTTCACTAAGCATGGACTAGTCACTATAGCTTATACTAAGTTATGGCATAAATATACAAAGAAGAACCCCGAAAGTCAGTGGCCACTGATAGGTTCCTTTGATGATCATAAAATAAAAACATTAGAAATAGCGCTCCAGAAAAATAAGACTACGCCCACTATGCTCGATAGTATCGGCATATGGCGCAAAGAAACGGAACAACGAAGAAAAAGAGAAGAAGCAAAAATAGGGAAAGAATTACGAAAGGCAGCCCACCTAGCCGCTAAGCAACTAGAAGAAGAAATAAAAGAAAGAAAGGAAGCTACACAAAAACAAGAATCAGGGTTGACAGGTCAATGTCCTGTTAGGACCCCCTCTACGCTCTACCCTGAATTGCCCTCCAAACAACGGGCGAACGATGAGTTACTACTAGGTCCCCCAATCATCTACATGCCCCCTCCATATGCCCCCTGCCAACAACACCCGCAAGCCCTGAGTGCGAACGAGAGCGACCTTAGCGCTAGTGCACCAGCCCTCACGGCCTCCGCACCAGCCACATTAGCAACACCGCCAGATGACCCCGAGGCTAGCAAGCAACCACCAGCCAGACCAAATAGGTTGAGTAAAGATGAGCGGGATGGGATTGACAAAATAGCAAAGACACTAGTAGAAAGGAAGGAGAGCGAAGAATATACAATGAACATGTATAATTCACATGCCGACAGCCACAGACGGCATTTCATTTTACGATTCAGCTACCACACCCTGAACGCATATGAGGATAGGTATCAGAGTAAGGGCCCCGCTAAACTAACGGCCCTGTATAGAAAGATTGATGTTGGAGATGGGACTGAACGTGATGCGGCGGACCTCTTCATGCAAATGCTTGAGGTCTTCCGCCACCTCATGGAACAGAAACCAGAAGTCAAGGTTACAGTCCCTGAAACAACCGAGTCCTCAGTAGAAGTAGCCAACTCTATGATGCCCATCAGAGAGGCGGCCCCTTACTGGGTTCCGCCACGTGGTCAGGGAACAAACGACGATATTAACCATGCAGATGCAAAAGGGAGGGTTGTGTACAATTGGGTTTACCAACCTTGGGACCGACAAGATATCTTAACCTTTAGACAAACTCTGCCCAATTTAAGAAAGAACCCGACAGCATTTTATTTATTTATTTATTTATTTTTATTTATTTTTAATATTTATAGAGCGCTGCATATACCCTTGGGCGTCTTGGCGCTGATAAATCATTTGTTTTGTTACGAAGTGTGAGATTATGGACCGGTTGATTAAATCAAACTGAAAGGGTGATATGATTATTGAGTAAACAGCCAGGTTTTCAGAAGTTTACGGAACTGAAGGAGGGTGGTGCTTTGCCTGATGTTGAGAGGCAAGGTGTTCCAGAGTCTGGGGGCCACCACCAGAAACCGATGGTCTCCCCAGGTGACAGTTTTGGTACGAGGTACAACCAGTTGATAAAGATTGGCTGATCGTAAAGCTCTGGTGGGTTTGTAGTGTTGTAATTGATCTTTGAGGAAGTGTGGTCCTTGATCGTTGACTGCTTTGAACACAATGCAGAGGGATTTAAAGTGAATTCTTTTTTGTAAAGTGAGCCAATGAAAATCCTTTATATTTTTGGAGATGGATTCAAACTTTGTCTTGCCAGAGATCAGGCGTGCCGCCGCGTTTTGAATTGTCTGGAGTTTTGTGATTACTCTGGTTTGAGCATTAAGAAATAGCCCATTGCAATAGTCCAAGGATGAGAGGACAAGGGCAGTGACTAGTGTCTTAATGGCAGAGTCAGGGAGAAAAGGACGTATTTTCCTGATCATTTTTAATTTCAGGTGTGCCGTAGACACTGTTTTATTGGCGTGGTCCAGGAAGATAAGACCGTCGTCGAAGATGACTCCGAGGTTCCTGACCTTGGAGGTAGGTGAGGGAGGGGTACCGAAGGTTTCTGGCCACCAACTAGTTGGCCAGGCTGGTAAGAGGGGTCCAAAGATGAGTACCTCGGTTTTTTCCGAATTTAGCTTTAGGCAGTTGGTGGCCATCCATTCTCCTATATCCAGGAGCCCTTTCTTAAATTTTTCTGCTACTTGCTCTCCGTTCCCTTTGATTGCCAACACTAGTTGGGTGTCGTCGGGCGTAGGAGGTTAGGCTCATCCCATGTGCCTTGATGGTCTTAGCAAGGTCCGACACATAAATGTTAAAAAGTGTCGGACTCAGGGATGAGCCTTGGGGAACTCCACATGGAGCAGAGAGTTGGGCCGATTGAAAGGGACCTAGAATGACAGCCTGCGTTCTTTTGGCGAGGAAGGACGCAATTAGGTCTTTGGCAGTGTGGCCGATGCCACATTCCTGGACACGGTCGACCAAAGTGTTGTGGTCGACCGTGTCGAAGGCCGCCGATAAATCTAGCAGAACCAGTATGGCGGTGCCACCCTGGTCCCTGATTACCCTGATATCATCGGCGGCTTTGATCAGGGCTGTTTCTGTGCCATGGTGTTTCCCGAACCCAAACTGCGTACTGTCAAGGAGCTGGTGTTTTTCTATAAATTCGGATATCTGGATGTTCATGATTTTTTCAATCACCTTCGCAATGAAAGGGAGGCTAGCGATGGGGCGATAATTTTTTAGCTCAGTTTTATCTAGGGAGGGTTTTTTTAACAGGGGTTTTAGTAAGGTGTTTTTGAGAGGGTCCGGGTAATTGCCTGACAAGAGAATCGAATTGCAGACCTGCGTGAGTGCCGGTATGATAGAATCCATGACCGGTCGGAGTACGGAGAGAGGGCAGGGGTCCAAAGGTGATCCTGATTTAATAGTGGATAGTGTATTTTTTATTTGGTGAGGGGTGGCTGGTTGAAAACTGAGGAACGTATTAGCAGAGGAAAAGGTAGTAGATGTGGTTACAGATTGAGGTGATTTGGTGGAAAAAGCCTGGTAGATATCATCTACTTTGGTGAAAAAAAAGGAGGCAAGAGAGTCACACATAAGTTTCGACGGAGGAGGGGTAAGGTCGGGGGAATTCCCTGATAGTACTTTAGTGATTTGAAAAAGTTGTTTGCTAGAATTCTTAGCTTTCTCAATTTGATCACTATAGTATTCTTTTTTTGCTTTTGCTATCATGGCTTTGTAGAAAGCCAGGGCTTCCTTATAGACTAGTTTACTGGCTGTGTCGTAGTCTTTTCTCCAGATTCTTTCCTTGCTACGATTAATCTGTTTTTGTGCCCTTAGTTGTTCATTGTACCAAGGGGCAGTAGGTTTGGATCTGTTTTTGGAGTGTTCTTTGGAAGGGGCTGATTGATTTGTAGCCTAGCCCAACCAGTCATAGAATTGCTGGAGGGCTAAGTTGGAATCTGAGGCGAGCGTGGGACGGGTTTGTTCCAATATGAGTTGCAGCTCATCATGATTTATGTTTTTCCAGTCTTTAAAGGAGTGTTTGGGCATGGGACCTGGATTGGTACTGCAATGATTATTAATGGGTATGTTTGCAAAAATTGCGGAATGGTCAGTCCACGGCATAGGCAGGATGTTAGTAATTTGCAGGCCTTCTAAGTTGGAAAAGATGGGGTCCAGGATGTGGCCCGCTTGATGTGTGGCGGACGTAACAAATTGTCTTAGCCCTAGGGTTTCTAAATCAGAGATGAGGGCAGCGGAATCAGTAAGGAGACCTTGATCTAAGTGAAAGTTTAGGTCGCCTAGAACCGTAAAGGTGCTTTCCGTGGCTACAGATTCCATCATGGTGTTAATGCTGGATAGGAAGGTCGTCTTGGATCCTGGAGGGCGATATATTAGTATTCCCTTAAAATTGAACAAAGGGGAAACGTTGATGGCAAATTGCATGGCCTCACAGGAGGTTGATGGAATGGGAGTAGTTCTGACGGGATACAGATCTCTGGCAATTATGGCCAGCCCACCCCCTCTTTGTTTGGGCCTATCCTGACAGTAAGCTTTATATACCTTTGGAACTGCTATGACTAGGTCTGGCTGTGAAGTGTCATCAGTCCAAGTTTCGGTAATAAACAGTACATCTAATTTAAAATCAGTTATAAGATCATAGATTTCCTGCCTATGCTTACTGAGTGAGCGCGCATTTATGAGGGCTATAGAGATTGCAGCTCCCACCTCCTGTTTTGTTATAGTACCTTTACTGTTAGAGGATATGAGTGGGATGGTTTCATGACAGTAGGGACAGGAGGTGGCGGAATCCTTTTGGATCTCCGAAGGATTGATGTCTAAGCAATTGGCCATGATAGGTGGCCGAAGCGCGAGTAGGCTTTGGCTGGAGTACTGCTTGATGGCTCCAGACATATTTTGGGCAGGGGTTGTGGCCCTTGGCCCGGTCCCGGCGCGGACGGGCGCAGACGGGCTTGCCTCTGGCCCGCTGCGCCCGCCCGCTGCGCGGACGGGAAGGTGTGCTGCCTTTATGCATGGGGGAAGAGGGAGGGCGTGAGGTTTCGAAGCACTGCACCGCCACCCTTCCCTCACTCAAGATGTCTGCTGATGTGGGTGGGGTGATGTGTCAGTGCGTGGGAGCAAGCGCTGTGAAGCTGTGAAGCCTGTCTGCAGCCTCGGGGCGACGCTGATCTCGCACCGAGATGAGGGCTAGGCAAGTTAAAAACGGACTGGTTAAAATATCTACAAATTAGTAAAAGCGCTAATATTATTCAGTAGCGCGTGTAGTCAGAGCAAAGAGTAAAGCAAGGCGCCCCCGGCTTTCCGCCTCAGGGGAGAAGGAGAACAAAATGATTTACCTGCGAGGGAGAGCTCCTGACCCTTAAGTAATCTGGGAGGGCGTGAGGTTTCGAAGCACTGCACCGCCACCCTTCCCTCACTCAAGATGTCTGCTGAGGTGGGTGGGGTGATGTGTCAGTGCGTGGGAGCAAGCGCTGTGAAGCTGTGAAGCCTGTCTGCAGCCTCGGGCGACACTGATCTCGCACCGAGGTGAGGGCTAGGCAAGTTAAAAACGGACTGGTTAAAATATCTACAAATTAGTAAAAGCGCTAATATTATTCAGTAGCGCGTGTAGTCAGAGCAAAGAGTAAAGCAAGGCGCCCCCGGCTTTCCGCCTCAGGGTAGAATGAGAACAAAATGAATTAGGCACAGCCTTGGGTTCGACGATAATGACTTTAGCGGACATTGACTTGTTTTTCGGGTTATGCCTGCCAGCTGACGTGTGGAAGCAAATCCGGAAGGCTGACCACACGGATCTGTTCGGACATACCTGGAAGCAACTCAGTGAGCTAGATAGACAGCGAGAGCCCGGAAGGAAACCAGTAAAGGATATATTAGAACTCCCAGACAAATTAGTTCAGAAGTTAAAGACACTGATCCCAGAGAAAAAGGTAGATTGGTCGGTAGTCACGGCCTGTCGTCAGAAAACCCCAGGAAGATGTATCGGAATACTTCTCCCGATTCGAAACAGTGTTCTCCGACTACAGTGGCCAAGACATGACCACCGCAACCGGACAACACCTGTTTGTGCAAAATTATGTAAAGGGTCTATCGCAAGAGGTCTCCCAAAAGCTGCAGACGAGTGAGAGTAGTTGGGGGGCCTCCAAACCCGCAGCTATCCTTCAGATGGCTCAGTATTACGAGCACCAGAAGAATGAGAGTGATAGGGCATCCGAGAAAAAGAAGAAAGATTTGAAAGAGAGGGTGATGATAGCCCAGATACAAGGTATAGCGGTCGGACGGGAACCCCACAGGGGGAACTACCAATCGACCACCCCTAGAAATCCACCTCCCAAAGACCACACCCCGACACCCCACATTGGACGTAGAGACATTAGCGGGGACCAGTGTGCCTTCTGCAAAGGATTCGGTCATTGGAAATCCCAGTGTCCGGTTCTGTTAGAGATGAACAGAAATAGGGACCCCAAGGACGTAGCGGGTGGGCAGAGAAATAGGGGACAAGGACGACGGTACACAAACAACACCAACAATGACAGACCAGGGAAATCGAACACATTTGACCGTCCCCGACAGAACCAGTATCAACTATCCGATGGTGAGAATGCCCCCGATTTTGCATAGGACTGCCAGGGGCAAGGGAGGGATCCAGTCGAGCTCTGTGTTGACCAGCAAGGTCCTTACGTCACTGCTAAGGTCCTGGGTACAGAGTCTCCATTTTTGGTAGACACTGGGGCGACACGTAGTGTGTTATCGAAACGACTGATTCCAAGGGCACCCTTGTCTGGCTCACACATTACATTGATAGGTTTCGATGGGACGCCCTCCACTAACCCCCTGTCCGTACCTATCTCCTTTGACCTAGATAACAACACCACTGCCACAACATTTTTGCTCTCCTCCAACTCCCCTGACGCCATTATGGGCATTGATTTACTGAAACATTTTCGAGCTACTATCAGGTGTTCCCCAGATGGAGTCTGAGTCATCCTGCACGACAACCCGAGCGTGCCTAAATCTTGCCCAACACGACACATGTACTCCCTGACTGACTGTGATCTGTCCTTGTTCGACGCCCTGCCCCCGTACCTATGGGCCAAAAATGACTCTGATGTGGGACGAATGATGATTGACCCCATTGATATAACTGTAAGACAGGACGCCATGCTCCCGAAACTCCCACAGTATCGGATATCGCCCGAGGGCGAGAAGGCACTGGTAGCGATCATTCAGTCTCTGGTAGATGCAGGAGTGGTCGAAGAAGTGGTTAGCAATGTCTGCAACAGCCCTATCCTACCCATTGTTAAGAAGCAAGGCGAGGGAGATGAGAAAGCGTACCGCTTCATCATCGACCTGCGAGAGATTAACAAAGTGGTTGTACCCCAATACCCCGTAGTCTCAGATATCACCACCATTCAGACCCTCATCCCGTCCACTGCCACCACCTTCACTGTTATTGATCTCAAAAATGCGTTTTTCTCTATCCCCATCCATCCAGACAGCCGTTATCTCTTCGGCTTCACCCTAAAATCCCGCTCGTACCGATTTTGTAGAGCTCCCCAGGGGTACACTGAAAGTCCCAGCATTTACAGCCAGGCCCTCAAAAGACAGCTGGACGCCGTCCAGCTACCAGATGGAGTGGTGTTGATCCAATATGTCGATGATATCCTTTTGACGGCTGACACCACCCCACTTGCAATCACAGCCACTGTCCAACTCCTACACTTTCTCGCAGAAAATGGCCACAAAGTCTCCAAAAAGAAATTACAGTTCTGCCAGCCACAAGTGACATACCTAGGCTATCTCCTGTCCAAAGAAGGGAGGAAACTTACGCCCGATCGAATCCAAACCATCCTAGACAACCCCATCCCAAAAACACAAAAGCAAGTCCGCTCTTTGGTTGGCCTTACCTCTTTTTGCAGACAATGGGTACCAAATTTCAGCCTCATTGTAAAACCTCTACTTGCCTTGCTGGCCAAAGATGCCCCCTTCCCGCTTCCTTGGACCCCTGAGTGTCAAGCATCCTTTAAGGAGTTACGGGATGCCCTTTGCTTGGCCCCCGTCCTGGGAACACCGGATTACTCCAAGCCCTTTTCCCTGTTCACCCACGAAAGGGAAGGGTGTGCATTGTCTGTCCTAACACAGTCTATCGGTCCTAAGCAACGCCCTTGTGCCTACTTCTCTGCCACTCTTGACCCTGTAGCCAGAGCTTTGCCTGCCTGCCTTCGAGCAGTAGCTGCCACTGCTGTCTCTATCCGTCAGAGCGAGGGAATCGTACTTTCAAACTCCCTCACCGTGTTAGTACCCCATGCGGTCGACACCCTTTTGAACCAAACCAAGACTCAACACCTGACTAGCGCACGACTGACAGGGTACGAATTGACGCTACTTGCACCCCACTTCACACTAAAGAGATGCACGACTTTGAATCCTGCCACACTGTTGCCCCTGCCTGGAAATGACCCCGACGTGCCTCCAATACACGACTGTGTGACCCTCACGGACGAACAGACTAGGAGTAGAGTTGACCTCCGAGACACTGCTTTTACAGACCCTGATGGAGAGCTATGGGTAGACGGCTCATGCATCAAACTCCCAGATGGCACCACTTCAGCTGCCTATGCGGTAACGACAGCCCGAACAGTAGTTGAGACAGCCCGCATCACACAACGATCTGCACAGGCAGCAGAGCTGATAGCCCTCACACGAGCATGCATCATAGCAACAGGAACCACCGCGAACATATACACAGACAGCCAGTATGCCTTCGGGGTGGTTCACCATTTTGGGCTCCTGTGGAGGGAAAGGGGATTCCTGACATCCCACGGCACACCCATCCTTCACGGAGATTTGGTTTCTGCTTTGATTGAAGCAGTTCTCCTCCCCAAACGATTAGCAGTGATCAAATGCCAGGCACACAAGAAGGTGACAGACTTAGTCGGACAAGGAAACGCACTGGCCGACATCACTGCACGAACCACAGCTGAGAATAAGACGGTGACACGCATGTATGTGACCAGGTCACAAGCAGAGAAATGGACTGACGCTAGGGAAATGATTAGAGACATCCAGTCGGCCAGCACCCCTCACGAACTGACCGAGTGGGCACGGGTGGGTTTGAAGGACGATGAGGGCTGCTGGCGGACAAAAGATGCAAACAGATGGCTGCTGCCTGACTCATACCTGATCCCGATACTGACTATGGCACATTCCCCCGCACACATAGGATCTGCACCCATGATCGAACTCATTTCCAAAGTCTGGTACAACGACAAAATCCCCGACTCAGCCAAACGCCTGGTCCAGCAGTGCCTTATCTGTTTGCAACACAACCCCGGGAAAGGAACTGTGGTGCCCCGGGGAGGGTTTGGGATCCCCGATCACCCCTTTGAGGTCCTCCAGATGGATTACATCCAGCTAGAGAGATGCCAAGGCTTGAAGTATGTACTAGTCATTGTATGTGCCTTCAGCAAATGGGTAGAGGCCTATCCAACCCGTGACAACACTGCCATGACTACTGCCAAAGTACTACTGAAAGAGTTTTTCCCTCGCTATGGCCTTTGTCAAATTTTATGGAGCGACAATGGCCCCCACTTCATAGCTGAGGTTATCCAACTAATCTTGAAAGGGTTGGGGGTGAAGCAGAGATTTCATGCAGTCTTCCACCCCCAATACGCCGGTTTGGTGGAGCGACATAATGCCACATTGAAGCTGAAATTGTCAAAAATAGTGGCCACCACTGGACTTAAATGGCCAGATGCCCTCCCACTGGCATTGCTATCGATGCGCTCCACTCCCACCAAACACCATTTGACCCCCTACGAGGTTGTATTCGGGCGACCGATGAACCTCTGGACTGCCCCCAAACCGGCCTCCATTCATGACGTCCCGGACGTCCTACTGTCTGATTATTTGGGCAAGTTAACTAAAACGTTGTCTGTCATTCATCAACAGGTGCAGCAGGCCATCCCCGGTGCTTCCAGGGGCCCAGGCCACGACATCCAACCGGGGGACTACGTATTAGTCCGGAACTTTCAACGGGCCAAGAGTCTGGAACCCTGGTGGACGGGCCCCTGGCAAGTACTGATCACCACCCGGACGGCGCTTCGAGTGGAGGGGAAGAGGCACTGGCTGCACGCGCACCACTGCAGGAAGGTCTCCCCGACCCTGGCCACGACAGAAAACGTCAACACCCAAGAAGAGCTCCTGAACAAGGACCGGCCAGCATTGAACTGTTATCCCGATACCGAGGCACTTGAACTTGCAAAATTCCCTGATCCCACTGTGCCATCCAGAGAAGGGTATTTCCTGCGTCGAAAGGAGGGAGCTTCGGCTAAGTAGACCACGGACTAAGTTAAATCTCAGAACGGTGACCTAAGCACAACTAAGGGTTACCCGGAGAGAAGCTAAACGAAGTCTGTGGTTCTGCCCATTACCAAGCACCTTGAAGATGATGGAAGCGCCAGATAAGAAGATGATGGAAGCAACCGGAAATACCCACTATAGAAACCCAAAGACTGACAATTTGCACAAATCAAAGACAATCGCCCTCTTCATTGTCTTCCTCTTCTGCCTCCTCCTCATGACCTCCTTCTGGATTCTGGAGGAAAGCACACCCGCTCATCAGGCATTGCCGCCCACTGTACAACCGACCCCCATGAAAGAGCATCACCTGATCTCCCTGTCGCCTCAGCTCCGAGAAAGGCGCAGGGAATTCTGGAACAATTCCTTCGTGCAACTGTTGCACCAACACAACCTTGCTGCAAATGCCACGAACTGCTGGATCTGCGGGTTGCTCCCGCATGCCACTGGACACTCCATCCCCTTCATCCCTTCTCCTTTCTCAGTTCACGGCTCCTGCCTCGCCTGGCTGATCCCTTATGCAAGAGAGCCACAAGGACAACGCCTCTTCCGGCCAGACAGTATCACACTTCTACTATGGGTTTTGGTTGAACAAAACCGGAAGGACCTCTGCTCCCCTGTGTCCTGTGCCCTCGGGTGCCGCCTTCCTTATGAACATCCCAGCCAAAGAACGTGTTGAAGTGCAAGTGCTCCACAATCCAGCCAGACCCACCTTCTCTCATCTGCAGAAACAGACTGCTGCCACTCTGACTGTGGCCCTGTCCGTTATCAATGTCACAGGTCTCGTGTGCCTCGAAGGCCGGGGAACGCAGCTGGTGGGTCACAGTTCCTGCCGCATCACCAGAACATTGGACTCAGTTGATCCCCCTTCCTTTGTTGCTTCTCCAAATATGTACTTTGTTTGTGGCACCAAAGCTTACACCTGGCTCCCGAAAGGTTGGAAGGGTACCTGCTACATCGCCTTAGTTCTCCCTCCCACATATGTAGCCCCTGCTAACCATCACCGGCAGAGGCGCGCAAATGACATTGGACAAGCCGACTCCACTGGAGCACAGTTCCTGGATGCAGCAAAGGGACTTGTTCCTCTGTGGGGCCCAATGGCGAACAGTCGCGCTATCCGACACCTGACCCAGGCAGTAGAAACAACGATCAACATCACGGCTGGCATCCTCGCTAACAACACGGTTGAGCTTCAGGCGGTCCGCCTTGTGGCCCTTCAAAACCGCCTTGTTCTAGATGTGGTTCTAGCCAATCGAGGAGGAGCATGCCGCATCATCGGATCTAGCTGTTGCACCTACGTGCCAGATAACTCGCTCTCAGTCTACAAAGCAATTGAACACCTCCATAGACTTTCCTCGGAGGTTCACCAAGAACAAGAAGGATGGTCGCTTGAGAGCTGGTTCTGGGACACTTTGAAGGACTGGGGTTGGAGGTTGTTTACCTTTTTATTGGTACCGATTGTGATACTATGTGTGTGTTGCTTAAGTATCCAATGCTTGCCATCTTTGTGTGCACTCGTTACTAACTGTATGTGCCCAAAGACTTTGGAGTTCAGAAATGAGCGCATGAGTCCCCTCTATGAAGTAGAAATACGTGGCCTTATGGGGATAAATCCGAACTGACAAGTTGGCGAGATATGTTAAAAGGGAGGACTGTGGAATTTTAATACACGAGCTGAACATCATCTGCGCCAGCTTGTCACCCACGTACAACATGCACGACAGCCATTTTAGGTATCATGGTCTCCCTGTCCACGATCGATTGCCAGCGTGCTCCCCTGACCCTGCGAGCATCCTCCGCGCACCCTGGCCTTCCCCCCCCTCCCTCACATGGGCAAGTCATAAACCTCCTTCTTCTGCATGACTCTGTCCTTGGGAGTCACGCTCGCGCCTGACCAACACCTCCTTTCCTTCCATGAATACCCCTCTGTTGGTAAACTCTCCCTCCGCGCTTGATTGTCCACGCGGCATGAATACCTCTCCTTTGATGACCCCTTCCCCCGAGTCCGATTGTCCACCCAGGTCCGAGGCCATCGCCTAGCCGGGAGATACAGTTTACTGCCCCCTATTGTATGGAATCGCTCCTCTTCAAAGGGCCCACTATTGATCCTGGCCTCCCCACCCCCTGGGATACGATCAGGCGCACACATCCTAAGAATCGGCGGAACACTCAGCTGCGTGATAGCCCCCTCTTATTATCAGCAGGGTGAGGACCTCTATTGTGGATACATGTGGGGGTGGGTCTGACACGAGGATTACGGGGATGTCTTTTTGTGAGTTCACAGAGTTTTTTATGCAATAAAGAATGCTCACACGTCATAAACCAGGGTATAAGAGGCCAGACCTCAGAGAGGCTGTTAGAGCACCTCGAGACGATACCTTGTTGTCTGATCTGATGTGTTCTGATCCGTCGGAATAAAAACGTCTGTTTCCTGGCTTCCAGTCTCCAGCGCCTGCCTCTTTGTTTGGTAACTAGAATGGTATAGAGGCGGTTAACGCCGGGCAATCTTGAAACAGGCCATCAGCCCTACCCTTTTTCTACACAGGTCCTCAGACACCTGGGAATACAAAGGCACCCATTATCACCCACCAAGGGTGAACTTGCCACTGCCCAGACTGTTTGGAGCATATATTAAAGTACAGATATTAGTCTGTTTTAGTTGGATTTTCCCCCAGTATTCACATTGCAATTATCAGCATCTCTAAAGACAAATTATTGCCTAATTGCATGACACTTGGGTGCAGCAGCTACTGTCCCTATATAGGCAAATGTTGGGCACTCGAATGCTTTTCTTCATTTCCCCTATTTATTTAAATAACTGAAATTTAAATAACCTTTAATGCTACTTAAATAACCCTATAGCAATTAAAGCAGCAAAATCAGCGTGTAGGGTATATACCAGCCACCACAAAAGAAAATCAAAATAAGTTACACATGGCACAACAAGTCAATGATAAAAATTACATTAAAAATCAAAACAATCCAGACAAGAAAATGTACACATTTAAAGACATGTGTATCACGGAACAGTAAAAATATTCTCCAAGGAAAAGTTCAGTACAATCAGCAAGACCATGGCACTGCACATTACTGTGATTTGTGGCCTGGTGTGGTACTCAATTTTGGGACATGGTTGTGTGTGAAGCAGAGGAGGTCCATGGGTTGTATCTGCACATTAGCCGTAAACAGACTGCTTGTACATAAAAGTTTTCCATGAACAATATGGAACATATGATCTGCGTCCCTCTGTTGCCATTTGTGAGGGAAACGTGGTGCAGCCTATTATCCACACTTGATAGGGAGCACTTTGGTGTATGTTGGAGTTTCAGGAATGCTATTGGGACAGATATGTCTGTCAGACATACTCCTGACTGGGGTGGAATGTCTTGGTGTCAACTCTGTACTGTACCATGACCCATACAATATAGCTGGCCAACTTGCACAACACAGTTTTATGATGAGTATTTGTACATTGCCTGAGAGATGCAACTTTGGGTAGAAGCATGCTTGTTTATGTGTTCAACTGTGCCTGCAGATGTGTGGCTATTTGAGTGTTGTAGTTGTCCTGAAGAGCAAACGTACACACATCATACAATTGACATGTGTAAACTTGTAGTGATAATCGAGATCTGGGTGGGGAACCTTCTGGGGGCTATAATGATTCATTTCATGTCTGTATGACCCAAAAGAATGTCCATTCCTGTTGTCATAGGTTGCATGTTGTTCGTATGTCAGGGCTGTACTGATTGTATTCCCTGCAGCACTTCACTCCTGTTTATGTCTGTTCTCTGTTTTGGGGGTGTGAACACTGATCAAGAGTTATTGGATGAGGATATAGCCCATTCTACCCCTTCATTGCCATGACGCAATCCTGTTGTGGTGCATGTGACATTTACAATTTATTGACATTGCATTTTTATTTTACGGAGTTTTATATAGCGTTAACTTGACCCGAATCGAGTATCAGAGCACTTTACATAGCACCCGTTGTGTTACATGAGACATTCATATTTTGTAAGGCACGCGGAGATTAAGTGATTTGCCCAGAATTACAGGCTTTTTAACGTCATTGCCGAGACTTGAACCCAGTTCCCCAGATTCGAGGTTGGCTGCCCTAGCTGTTAGGTAACTCCTCTCCCCCACATTGGCAGGTACATGTTCCTGCGTACACGACATTGTGTGCTGCTGTCTTGCTATTTGTCCCATGTCTGACATGTGTGTATTTGTTTGTGCTTATGTGACTATAGCATTGCCAGATCATTGTTGTGTTGTAGAACGATACATGCACAGTGAACGATGCATGACATGTGTTTATTGGTCATTCCAATGGCACATGTGTCATCTTTTGAGGTATTCATAATTTATGTTGGTGTTTGACTGTGTGTGCTTGGTGTTTGAGGCATTCCCTGAACTGTATTGACACATCAGTTATTGTCTCTGTACTATCATCTATATCTTCATCCTCCACACCCAGAAGTGGATGCAGTACAGATCAGCAATGTATATTTGATACTGTTGTCACTAACCTTTATTCCTGTGCCATTGAATTCACAGATATGTTTGATTACACATATTATGATGGTTTTGAGCTATGTGGCCACAGCTACAAATATGCATCAGTCACACAGTGTATGTTGTACTACACTCTTTTATGTAAACATACATATATTTTCTCCTGGGATGACACAACACACACATATTGATTCTCACTGAGGGACAATACTCATTAATTTGCTCAGATGCCAATACATTTTTCCATCCCCAATCTTTGTTTAATTTATGTTTGTCCCTTGCTATGTGTGAGAGTTGTGTGGCACAGGTTTTTTAGTTACCTTTCACTTACTAGATAGGTAAACTTCTGACTTCATAAACAAAGCAGACAAGACTTTTGTTTAGTGAAATTTTATTTACCAGGGTAACATTCAGTGTTTAAAAAAAAAGAAAAATCCATGTGATGGGATATTTTTTTATTGTGATTAGTTCAAAAAAATTGGGGATGATGGCATCCTTACTTGCTGTTCCGGCAGCAAAATTGTGGGCCATATTATCAAGAAAGGGCGATAAATTATCGCTGCTTTTATCGGCAGGAAACTGCAGCTAAAGCGGCAATGATGGGCTTGATAATATGCCCTTGTGAATTCCCATAGAAGCCCAGGTTCTGGTGTTAACCTAAGCTTCTATGGGAATTCACAAGGGCATATTATCAAGCCCATTATCACCGCTTTAGCGGCAGTTTCCTGCCGATAAAAGCAGCGATAATGTATCGCCCTTTCTTGATAATATGGCCCGTGGTGTGTTAAGCATCAACTTTTTTATCCTGGCCATCCTCTGGATTGTCCTGCTCCTCCTGGTCTTCATCCAATGGTGTGTGTGTCCGTACACAAATATTGTGCAAATGCAACATGCCATTATAATTTTGCAAACCAGTTCAGGACTGTGGAGTCTCCCACTATATATCAAGGCACTGGAACCTTGATTTAAAGACTAGAAAGGTCCATTCAATAATGGCCCTTGGCATCCCAGAGCAATGTTGTAGTCTCTCTGGGGCTATGTGTGGGTCACTTTGTTAGGTGTCATCAGCCGTGGTGAGAGTGCATATCCTTTATCACCTGAAACAGATAATGGAGAGATGTGTCAATTAGTGTTTGTGCCCGCTGTGTTTGCAGAGTAGTTTTTTGGTGTGTGTGCATTGTGCAACTTTGTACTTTCTGCTTTGTCATATGGAGCTTCAGACAATTAACCTGCATCACTGAAATTAACTTGCCTATACTTGACAGCCTACACATCAACATGTTGTCATGTCATTGGCCAGGTCCTGTGTATTACACTGTCAGGATGTATGGGTTACTCAAAAAAAGATGTGAGCTTCTTTACAGGGCCGTTGCACCACCTGAACGTCATCTGTGCACATATTTTGTATGGTGCACAATTGGCGCATGTGCCTGATGAAGAATCCCCCTTGACTTTGATCATATTTATATGTTGTAACATCATCCAGATACCTCATTGGGAGTTATTGTGCCGAGGGTAGCTGAGAGCAAAAATACTTGTCTGCTAAACGCTGAACTTATTGTGGGTTCACTGTTCACATAGAGGTCAAACAAAAAGGGGGCGAGTACGCATCCTTGTCGTACCCCTCTATTTATATTACATGGCCCTGTACAATTGCAGTTGATGCCGTAGCGTACTCTTCCTTGGCCCAGCGCATACAAGTCTCAGAGAACATTTTCGATAGTGGAATCGGCTCCCAGGTTAGTTATAATGGACCATAGTTTTTCATGTACCACGAAGTCAAAAGCGGAAGATGTCCACAAAGACTAAGCACAAGTTCTCTTTCTTAATGAGCATGTATTTGCCAATTAAAATATCCAAATTGATGGCCTGTTCTCTGGTCCCCAGCCCAGGCCTAAAGCTGTACTGCAGGTCAGAGAGAATACTGTTAGAATCTGCCCAGTCCTGCAGTCGGTCTAAAAGAATGTGTCCCGCCACCTTCACTAGGGAATCTAAAAGGGAAATTGGCCTATACTGTGCTGAACTGTTTCGATCACTCTTTTTGTATATTGGACCAATAAGAGATTCAGGCCAGGTTGGCAAGAAACCCTTTTCCCAACAGGCTCTGAGCAGTAAAGTAATAATTGGGCCCCACAGGTCAATGTTGGACTTAAATAAGTCAAAAGGGATCCCGTCTGGACCCGGGGCTTCACCATCCTTGCTAGATTTTAGTGCTTCAACCACTTCATCCAAAGTGGAAACCGGATAATTCCTTTGATTAAGCTGTGAGGTAGATGCCGGCTCACCAGGATATAATACAGTGTTCTGGGGGATCACAATGTCATTTGTGGTGGAATATAAGTCTACAAAGTGGGCATGCCAAGTAGCCTCAGAAATGGCTATCTCTGCGCGGGGGCAACCCACAGGGTCATAAGGAGAAGTAATAATATGCCAGAACTTAATGTTGTTGTTAAACAAACTGGCTTCAAGTAAACAATTCTAGGTGTCCTACTTTAAAAACTTTTTCCGTTACTTAATAGCAATTTATATGCAGGTCTACATTTGCGTACCTTCATGGCTTTCTAGCCAGGGTGAGTTTTAGAGTTCTATGTGCTTTAGAGCAGGCCGAATCAAACCAGCCATGGTGGGATGCCCTGGTTTTGCTATGATTAACGTAAAGCCCTACGCCGATGCCCCTCTTTATATGGTCAAATGCTTAGATGAACTCATATGGCTCTGTATTCTCATTGAGGCACTGTTCAAAGGCCTCCCTTATTTCCCGAATTAATTTTGCTAAGAAATTGGGCTTGTACACCAACGCCCAACTTATGGCGTACCTGTTACGGCGCAAGATATCAATATTCTCCAAAGTAGTGGTCCTATGTGGGTCCCCCCTCTGAGTCAAAAGATTGATATTCAGAGTAACACTTTAGGGAAAGTAATCGCTAATTGCGACATCATATATACAAAACCCTAGGACCATCTTAGTGTGACACTGGGAAAAAAGTAGAAAATCTATCACTCTGTTCTCACCACTATCATTATAGGTACTACTCACTATGACCGGAGTGCTGCTTAGCTCATTACATAAAGACATGCTGTGTTTAAAAAGCAAGGTGGCTAGGGAATCCCCATAACCTGAATGAGAGAAATGGGCAATTTCATTATTGCCAGAGGACACCATGCAACAAATCTTGTTAGATGGGTGCGGGCATGCGCGGATATTAAAATCACCACCCCACAGAATTATTGGGTTCTTACAGTCAATTGGAAAGGCTGTCTCAAGGTCATGATCTAAACGATTAAGAGCTAAAATAATTTCCTGACTGCAAGCATTGTTATAAAAAAATTGACAATAGCAATGGAGGAGTGTGCAGACAATTGTAGAATACAAATTTGGTAAAATACACTAGTGGCAATTACAGTTGTATTCAAAGGGGACAATAGGTTTGATACATAGATACACAAGCCCCCTTTGGGGCATTCGCTGTTGGATTGAATCGCTGGACAATGGTATCTTTTAAAACCATTTAAATGTATTGGGTCCACAGACCACATTTCCTGTAGACATAGAATGTAAAAATCATTAAAAAATCCAACCACTCACTCATAGTACTTTTGTTGCATAAGCCAGCGACGTTCCAGTACAAAGTCGTGATAACTTTAGCGGGAGCTTAGTAACAGGAGGGGCAGGTCTTGATGAAGTAGGATTAACAACAGTGCTAGGGTTGGGTAACCTGACAGGGCAAGGAATATTGAGCTTACAAACGTCATTGATATGGGAGCAGGGGACCCGTGGGCATTCTGAATATATGACGGGACTACACAATTTACCATCACTAGGATGATTACAATCCCTCAGTCAATCCACTCCGCAGGGAGTGGAGAGAGGTTTGAGCCTGTTAGAAATTTCAATCAGTGAGAATTGAGAGACAGGAAAATATGCCTGGTGTTGTTGGCAGACTCCTGGTTGGGACATTTATTTGTCTACATTTGTGCATCAGATTGCTACACATCACCAGGGGAGTTATATGGATGCACAACATGAAGTGATATTGAGAATTTGATTGTTTGTATGCTTCTCCTATGCATGCTCCATTCTGCAATTACACAGACCGATGTTTAATCAACTTTGGTGATTGTTTGTGTGCAGTTGGTTTTCCCTTCAAGCAGCAATACTTGCCAGCCCATGTCAGCTCATCACAAGTGAGAGGAGGTGTGAGGCTCACCTGGGTTTCCGCAGGGACACAGAGGAAGGAACAGATGCTGAAACCCAACTTCCCTCACCCACCTCCTTCGCCCAACAAAGACTAAGCAAAAGAAGAGAGGAAGGGGTAAAACAAAACAAGGAGAGGGAGAAGGAGTAGAATCCGATGGTTCATCTGGTGTGAATTTCCTGTTGAATGTTCTGCTGATAGTACAGGGAAGATAAGAATAACTAGAACTTGCAACTGATGCAGTGGTATCTTAACGGAGACCACCGTCTGGATTCAAAATGACCCAAAATAACACGTAACTATCCTGAGAAAACTAGACAGGACAAAGAAGGAAAGAATATTGCACAAAAAGGTGCTGGTCAGGGTAGGATAAGCAAGAAAATCCACCAATTAGTAACTAATATAATTCTCTTATTTTTAGGCATCATAAGAGAAGAAACAACCAATAAGGGAAGGTAGGGAACAAGCTCACCTCTGCTGGAGAAGTAAAGAATCAGAATAATATTCAACTAAGGCTTAAATATATATGGGGCAGATTTATGTTAACTGGCGCATCCTCAGGGATGCGCCAGTTAATGTGCGCCACATTGTGCCACAGCTACGCCAACCATAGTGCGCAGCATTTACAATGCGGCGCACCATGGTGCAAAAACGGCACAGATGCGTGACGCATCTGTGCCGGAAAGGTGGCGCATTGCTGGAGTTGCGTCGCAAGCACGACGCAGCTCCAGCAAGGCTCGGGGGTGCCCCATCTTCACAATGCTGCGTCAAGACCTACGCCTGCTTCAAGCAGGCGCAGGGTTTTGACGCAGCATTGGCCAGAAAGTGGCTGAGTGAAATGTCATAGATTTCACTCAGCCACTTTCAGGAGGCGTTCGTGCGCAGGAACGCCCCCCCTGCGCAGGAATGCCTCCTTATGGCGCAGGGCTTTACAAAGTGACACATCTCCTCGATGCGTCACGTTGTAAATAGGGCGCATTGTTTGTGCCCCCGTTGCGTCAAATAAAGTGACGCAATTGCGGCGCAAAGAGGCGCAAGGGCATCATAAATCTGCCCCATATATATTTTATGCTACTGTAGACTGAGCATTATGATTCTTTAATACTTCTCTTTGCATTTGTTGTTTTCTTGTAGGTACAGAAAAATACAGCGTAAGGAAAACGCTGCCCGTGATAGAAGGACTGAGGCTGGTCAGCGAGAGAAATGCTGACTCTGCGACATTCCCCGGAAGAGTAGCTGTGATCCGGAATTCAAGGAAGCTGACAGCATCACGAAAACAAAGCCAAGAATGTTCCAGCACACCGACGCGATCTCCAGGATACAGGTAAAAGCTGGAAAAAATCAGGGAACATCGAGGGAGGCCAGGCTGAGGTCCGTGATGAAACGCAATGCCCGTTCCCATTGTAGACAACTGATTTTTAATGACTCAAGCTCCACCTTCGCCAGCTGAGCCGCGGTGGCAAGCGGGGAGTGCGCAGGAGTCTGTCGGCGGGGTGGCAAGCAAGTCTGCGGGAAGGGCAGTGGGTGAGGCAGCCGCACGACAGCAGTGTGATCGTCATCTTTTTGTACATATGGCACATGTGCTTATTTTTGGATGGATGCAGCACAGCAGAAGCATATGTTCTGTGTCATGTGCTGAATTGATTATTTACAATTTTTGTCTGATGAGTTCTGCAAAATCTATATTTAAAGGGTGCCATAGTGGTTTGTGAGAGATTTTCTCGGGTACTCCCTTGTTGGGCTGTCTAACATGTGTCTTGCCTGTTTTGCAATGGGTGCTTGTGCATATGCTTTGGACCTGTTACAAGGTATGCTGTAGTACATTTGCTTCATGTGCATTCTCCCATATTTGAGCTACATGCTTGTGTACTTGAGGTGTGTTAATTTTGTACTTACCAACAAGCAGTCCATTTCAATATGTGCCATTCTCAAACAGCTGGTTGATGATTGATGGGCGAAAGATGTAGGAGTCATGGGATTTAACCCAGATTTATTGACTGGGGTCGAATGTATGATTCGTTTCGTTTAGCATTCCGTCCATTATTTGTTTGCGTAGAACATTTCACCCTAAGTGGGATGGGTAGGCCCAGTCGTGGGTCCCTTGCTTACTGTGCCACTGGTTTCTAACTAGCCTGGCTGATAAAGGGCAATACCCAGAAACCGGTCCCAGGATGCTTGTTTCCAGTCCAGGGAAGACTTGGCTTGGTGTTCGGTCGGGACTGTTCCCATGAGGCACAGGGTCAAGACTGATTTGCATATGGCTGGCTCTAAACTGGGGTGGCATGGTGAGCAAAAGAACAATGGATTTAACCCAGATCTCTTGACTGGGGGTGAATGTATGATTCATTCTGTCCAGCATTTGTTTGCAGAGTCATGAACACTCCCAGGAAACTTTGGGACACATTGATGAACAGGCCCAGGTGGTTCCACGATTGTCTGAACATTCTTTGAGTGAGTGTGCTTCCTGTTCCTGTATATATGTGCAGTGTCCGCAAGAGGCACAAGTTGCACATGGATGCAGTCAATTACCCCCCACACTTTCGGAAACCCAGCAATGTTATAGAAGCCTTGCTTGTTGTCAAGTTGTTCCTGCGCAGTGTCGGTGAAGTGTAGGTGCTGCAGCATCAGGCTGATAATGGCATCCAAGACGGTTGGGAGGAGCCTGGAGAAGGCTGACTGTGAGACGCCACCCACTCTGGCAGTGGTTTGTTGGAAGGTACCAGAGGCCAACATGTGCATCACTGCAGGTAGCTTTGTCTTCGGAGGGATGTTCATGCAGCGCTGCGATGATGACTGCAGCCTGGGTGCTATCTGAGTATGCATGCGTAGGATGGAGGTCCTTTTTAGCCTGTTCTGGGCACATCTTCTGGCCGAAGGTCCATCAGAGTTATACTTTGGCAGTAGGCCCGCTCTCCTCTGTGGCGCTACCTCTGTGGTTGTGGAGGTAGTTGTTGTGGTATTCATGGAGCTCCAAGCTGCAAGAGGAGTACCTCCATGGCGTGTCATTAGGTAGGCAAATGAGGGTCTGGTTTAGTCTCCCATATATACAGGTGTGTTTGCACCATTTTTTAGACTCGATTTTTTCTGGTCTTAAAATCCAGTCGCTAACGGAACTTAGCTGCAATTTTATGGAATTATCACCTGACCAAAAAAACATTATAAATATTACACAGTGGGGTTAGCTGCAATTTCACCAAGGGAATGCCCACCTTGCATCTCATTTTCGCTAAGTCCCGCTAACAGAAGTGGCGATCAGTTAGCGGCAACTTGAAAATACGGCGATTAAAAAAAAACTGCTGTAATGTTAAAAAATGTACACTACAGCAGCATTAAGTTCTTGTACATATGCGCCTCTGAGTCAGGTCAAAACACAAATTCAAGAGCATACAATGACTGCCCGCTGGGATGCACATTGAGCCTGCCACCTTCTGCTCTCAAGAAGTTGCCTGCATCAGTGGCACCAGAAGAGAAAACAATCTAAGCTACTATTTCTGGCATGTTTAAGCAGAAGGGGCATTATGAACACAACCATATAATAGCACTCTAGTACAACAGGAAGCTGGCTAAAATGTTAGTGCTGGACCTCCTCTCGATTTCTTTGGTGGAAGGAGTAGGTTTTCTAGAATTTGGAGCACCCATCTGCCCAAAATGGAAGGTTCCCAGCCGGATCTATTTTGCCAGAGTTGCTGTTCCAGCACTACATCACGATGTGCTGGAATTGGTTGGACACGTTTTGCAGCAGAGTCCTGTTCACACTATGCACCTGACGACAGACATGTGGATCAGTTGCCACACACTGCTCACATGTGTATCACTGCAAACTGAATCTCTTTGGTGGGGGTTAGAGAAATTATATGTCACGGCGCACTCCAGGGGTCATAGAAGAACACTTCCGAGACCTACAGCTCCGTGTGGACGGAGGCTGTAAACGGAACTACACATCCCATGATGCATAGGGGACGTTCCGTGCGTGATGTCACACGCCACGCTGGAGCCACGATAAGGCTTCAGGAAGAATTCACCCGGTGCTGATAATTCTTGTATTCCCCCTTTGAAGCGGCTCATGATCCTGGTAGGGGTGCAGTTTGCACCAACTTACTTTTTCCTGTGTTTATTTGGATATCGCCCTGTTTCCGTTTTGGAGCGAGTATTGCAACCCTGTTGGACGTGTCAGTTTTGACTCATTGCGGAGGCTGTTTGTTGCTGTGTGGTCTCTCGAGAAGCGCCTAATCCTAGCGCTTTCACCTTGTTCGTTGTCCTCGTGTAGTCCCGTTGGATGAGCCTGGTCCGGCTCTTGCGGGGCTACCATACAGAGTCCTTTCTCTCACGAAAGGAAAAAGGAAGCTTTATGATAACAGCAGCGCAGTGGCGCTGCTGAATTGAAGTACTCTTGGCATCGGCTGTATGGATATAATACAGCAACTAGACTGAGACTAAGGAATTTTTGCACCTAACATTCTATGGGTTATCAATGGAAGTATAAGCCTGCGGTGTGTTACCGTTACAACGGAACTTTTACAACGTAATGCTGTTACAACGCAGCTATTACATCGTAAATACCATTACAATGCATGCCATTACAACGCATGGCATTACATAGCAGATGGTATTACAACGCATACCATTACATCGTAAGTATTGGTAAGTATTTAATTTTTTTTTTTATTTTATTTAATATGTTATTATTGTTTTAATTATTATTAATTATAAAAAAAAAATTATTTCGTTTTTAAATATTATAAATTAAATATATTAATTTAAGTATTTTTTAAAATAAGTATGAGTATAGGAGTATATGTTTTGGGGTACTGATGTATATGTTTTGGGGTGTTTGGGTATTTTTAGGTTTTAGGGCAGTGTTTGGGTTTTGGGGTACAGGGGTGTTTTTAGGTTTTAGGGCAGGGTTTGGGTTTTGGGGTACAGGGGTGTTTTTAGGTTTTAGGGTAGGGTTTGGGTTTTGGGGTACAGGGGTGTTTTTAGGTTTTAGGGTAGGGTTTGGGTTTTGGGGTACAGGGGTGTTTTTAGGTTTTAGGGTAGGGTTTGGGTTTTGGGGTACAGGGGTGTTTTTAGGTTTTAGGGCAGGGTTTGGGTTTTGGGGTACAGGGGTGTTTTTAGGTTTTAGGGCAGGGTTTGGGTTTTGGGGTACAGGGGTGTTTTTAGGTTTTAGGGCAGGGTTTGGGTTTTGGGGTACAGGGGTGTTTTTAGGTTTTAGGGTAGGGTTTGGGTTTTGGGGTACAGGGGTGTTTTTAGGTTTTAGGGCAGGGTTTGGGTTTTGGGGTACAGGGGTGTTTTTAGGTTTTAGGGTAGGGTTTGGGTTTTGGGGTACAGGGGTGTTTTTAGGTTTTAGGGCAGGGTTTGGGTTTTGGGGTACAGGGGTGTTTTTAGGTTTTAGGGCAGGGTTTGGGTTTTGGGGTACAGGGGTGTTTTTAGGTTTTAGGGCAGGGTTTGGGTTTTGGGGTACAGGGGTGTTTTTAGGTTTTAGGGCAGGGTTTGGGTTTTGGGGTACAGGGGTGTTTTTAGGTTTTAGGGCAGGGTTTGGGTTTTGGGGTACAGGGGTGTTTTTAGGTTTTAGGGCAGGGTTTGGGTTTTGGGGTACAGGGGTGTTTTTAGGTTTTAGGGCAGTGTTTGGGTTTTGGGGTACAGGGGTATTTCGACTTTATATAAATTAAATTAATTAAATTAATTTTATTTACTTTAATTAAATTAATAACAATATTTACAATTATTAATTTAATTGTATTAATAAACGATTATAATTAAATTATATTATTTAAAAATGTTTAATTAATTAAATTCTTTTAATTGTATTAATTATAATTATATTATGTATTATTTATAACTTAATTAAATTATAATTATATTTATTGTAATTATTTGCATTATATTATTTTCAATTTAATAATTTTTTATATATCATTAATTATATTATTTTAAATATATTAAATTAATATATTTATTTAATTGTATTAATAAACGATTATAATTAAATTATATTATTTAAAAATGTTTAATTAATTAAATTCTTTTAATTTTATTAATTATAATTATATTATGTATTATTTATAACTTAATTAAATTATAATTATATTTATTGTAATTAATTACATTATATTATTTTCTATTTATTAATTTTTTATATATCTGTAATTATATTATTTTAAATTACTATAATTAAATTAATTACTGTTTTAAAAATGTTATATTATTTTTATTATTTTAAATTAATTTAATTAACTTTATTACATTTTTTTAAAAAAAGATATACTTACCAATACTTACGATGTAATGGTATGCGTTGTAATACCATCTGCTATGTAATGCCATGCGTTGTAATGGCATGCATTGTAATGGTATTTGCGATGTAAAAATCGCGTTGTAACGGAACGCGTTGTAAAACATCGCGTTGTACTGACACCAATCCAAGCCTGCATGTGTATCTGCTGTTTAAGTTTTATTTGGTTCTGGACCCAGCCTAATTAAGTTTGTGTTTGCTTGTTCTCTTTTATAGCAGGAGCAGGTTGAGCTCCGTGGAAGATACATAATTTACCCCTGTTAATTGTGTCTATTAGCGTCTCTAGGTATGCACTGTTACCAGATTGCTTGCTTAGTCTGACTAAACACTATGGGTGTAATATAGTAGTGACATCATTCTTCTATCATTTTTAGATCTATAGAGGCGGTAGTTCTGATACAATCCCTTGGAACAATCAATCAATCAATCACAGGCATTTATATCGCGCACTACTTACCCGGAGGGTCTCAAGGTGCTTGGGGGGGGGCGGGGGGGGGGGGTCCGCTACTGCTTGAACAGCCAGGTCTTGAGCTTATTCCTGAAGGAGAGGTGGTCTTGGGTCAGGCGTAGGTCGGGAGGGAGGGAGTTCCAAGTCTTGGCGGCCAGGTGGGAGAAGGACCTTCCTCCTGTTGTTGCTCTGCAGATGCGGGGGACGGCGGCGAGGGCGTGACTGGTCGAGCGGAGGTGGCGTTTGGGAGCGTAGAAGTTGAGGCGGCTGTTGAGGTAGGTCGGGGCTTGGTTGTGTAGGGCTTTGTGTGCGTGGGTGAGGAGCCGGAAGGTGATTCTTTTGTTGATCGGGAGACAGTGCAGGTCTCTCAGGTGTCTGGAGATGTGGCTTCGTCTGGGGACGTCGAGGATGAGTCTCGCCGAGGCGTTCTGGATCCGCTGGAATCTCTTCTGGAGCTTGGCGGTGGTTCCGGCGTAGAGGGCGTTGCCGTAGTCCAGTCGGCTGGTGACGAGGGCCTGGGTGACCGTCTTCCTGGTCTCGGTGGGGATCCACCGGAAGATCTTACGTAGCATGCGCAGGATGTTGAAACAGGACAAGGAGACGGCGTTGACTTGTCTGGTCATGGAGAGGGAGGAGTCCAGGATAAAACCCAGGTTGCGTGCGTGGTCTGTCGGTTTGGGTGCGTTGCCCAGGGCGGGGGGCCACCAGGAGTCGTCCCAGGCGGAGGGTGAGGAGCCCAGGATGAGAACTTCCGTCTTGTCTGTGTTCAGTTTCAGGCGGCTGGTCGTCATCCACTCGGCCACGTCTTTCATCCCTTCGTGTAGGTTGGCTCTGGCGGTGGCGGGGTCGTTGGTCAGGGAGAGGATCAGCTGGGTGTCATCGGCGTAGGAGATGATGTTCAGGTTGTGCTGGCGTGCGATGGCTGCAAGGGGGCTCATGTAGACATTGAAGAGGGTGGGGCTGAGCGAGGATCCCTGAGGGACGCCGCAGATGACTTCCGTGGCTCCTGATCTGAATGGGGGAGGCGGACTCTCTGTGTCCTTCCAGCGAGGAAGGAGATGATCCACTCCAGTGCTTTCTCCTCGATTCCGACGTTGCTGAGGCGCTGCATTAGGGTGCGGTGGCAGACAGTGTCGAATGCCGCGGAGAGGTCCAGGAGGATGAGGGCCGCTGTTTCTCCGTTGTCCAGCAGGGTTCGGATGTCGTCAGTGGCAGCGATGAGGGCGGTCTTGGTGCTGTGGTTGGCCCGGAAGCCTGACTGAGATGGGTCGAGGGATCCAGTCGTCTCGAGGAAGGCTGCCAGTTGCTTGTTGACGGTCTTCTCGATGACTTTGGCTGGAAACGGGAGAAGCGAGATGGGGCGGTAGTTCTTGAGTTCGGTGGGGTCCGCCGTTGGTTTCTTTAGTAGAGCGCTGAGTTCGGCGTGCTTCCAGCTCTCAGGGAAGGTGGCGAAGGGAACAAAGCACAGTTATTTTCCTTTACAGGTATGATAAGGGGGAGGGTAAAGCAATATTGTGACCTATAATACACGTAAATGTTTTCAACTTGTTAGAAGCAGCTAGAAGTTCTGATCACTGTATACTTTCTCGTTACAGATCTCCTTCCCTTCTGATCCCTCCCTTTCCTTCCCTCGCCTGATCTCTCGAATGTGTCTGTAGTATATTCAGACCTTTGAGCTATCAGGAGGTGGACCCCATATAGCATCATATGTCTCTGAGGAATACTGGATCTGAGATTATATCTGCAGTTGCTGAGACTGCTGAAATTTGTAATGGTGCTCATAAGGCAACAGTAGCCATGTTCGCCATTAAGAAATTCCATATAGCTGCCAACATCTTGGGTGACTTCAACATCAAAGTCTCTGAATGGCTGCGACCCAAAGGGATTGAGATTGGATTTGTTTCTATGGACAATGGCAGTAAAATTGTTAAGGCCATGTTAGATGGTGGCTATTTCAAGGTCCTGTGTTTGGTACACTTCATTAACATCATCGTAGAGGACTTTCTCAAAAAAGAAGGCAAAGTCAGCAACTTACTGTCCACCTGCAGAAGGTTCTGCACTAATTTAAATCATTCTTTTAAAGCCCAGAAGCAGTTGAGGATCGATCAGCGTGATAGTAGAATGCCAGTTAAAGCACTCAAACTGGAGGTGCAAACACATTGGAACTCGAATTATTACATGCTGTAACATTTGTTTGAACAGTACAGACCGATCAATAAATGTGTCATGAAAAGAGAAGATGCAACTGTGAAAGGCATGATCATTGAGATGGACCAATGGGGCTTAGTCAAATGCCTGACAGGAAAGCTGCTTCCTTTTTAAGTTTTCTCCTGGGAAGTCAGCAAGGAGGACAGTAACATGGGCCAAGCTATCCAATTATTGCATAGGCTACAGGAACAGCTAAAGGAGGTGTCTGAAATGTACGCCGATGTGGAAGGAAAATCAGATGCGCATGAGTTGGTGGAGAGTTCAATACTTTGCTTGTCTGTTAATACAAGGCTGGAAAGGGACATTTTGTCATTCAAACATTACATCTGTGCTACAATTCTTGATCCAAGGTACAAACAATTACTTGCCACTTTCATTCCATTTTTTGGACGGGGACGTTTTAAACTACAAGACTGAGATTGCTGAGCTAGCCAGCTCCCTAGAAAAAGAGCGGCTGTGAATTTGAGACCCACTCCTGGGAAGAAGTTCCATATTGCAGCCTTCAACTTCCTGAGGGCAGTGCTGTTGTCTCAGAGCAGCCAAAAAAAACAACAAGAACATCAGCAACATCAGCAGGACCTGGAGCATCAGCCCCACAATCTGCATTTGTTGGTTTCTGAAGTCAGGACCTATGTCCAGGGCAGAGGTGAAGCAAGTTTGAGCACCAACAACTGTTGAGAGGATGGTCCAGCCCTATCTGGATGACCCAACAAAGGTCTTTCTGGATCAAAACCAATTGCTGTATTGGTATGGAAAGAGGTGCCAATGGCCAGTGCTTAGTAGGCTGGCAATACGTATCTGGCTTGTCTGGTAGCCAGTGTGTCTGCTGAGCATGTGTTCAGTGCAGCTGATGCAGTTGTCACAGTGAGAAGGACCAGTTTCTCACCCCAAAACGTTGCGAGATTAACCATGACCAAAATGGTTACACCACTCTATTATACTATACCTGAAATATGACAGGAGGAGGATGAGGGGATTAGTCAGACTCAGTTCATGGTAGTGTGTGAGCTGACTAACTTCTGGGTGACCCACCTGAGTTCAAGGACGAACTAGTGACTACTGAGTAGGCCTGTGCCACCATTAAACTTTTTATCCGTGAACTGCTTTGACAAAAAAAGTATATAGCTAGGGGAACATTATGTTATAATTTTGTTTGCTAGTGAATCAATGACTGATGCAGCCCTATAATTTTAGACACATGTATAGCCTGATTGGAGTTGGACCAGTGTGGAGTAAAGAAGACCCCCATTCCCTTCAAGGACATTGGAGAGACAATACCTGCCTCCATCTTGTGCCTATCCTTACTTTTATCCCCTAGCAGTACTGCCTCTGAATATTGATTTGCAAGGCTGCCCAAAGGGTTTTGCTTGAATCAAAGAAGATCGGTATTGTACCTCCGTGCTTGAATTGGAATGGTAAGCAATGCACCAATGAGCGATATATGAGTGATTATTTGTGAGTGTTGAGATGATTTATGTGATGGCAGAGAGTGAGGGTGGGTATTCTACTATAATTTGTACGTTGGATTTACAATGTTGGTGGCCTAATAGGTGATCCTTTCCTTAAGGTGATTTTTACCTTCCCTTTTGACACTTAGCAATATTTGTTTGCCGAAGTCACACTGCTCTTTGGTTTCTGTATCACACTCCTCAAAGACCAAACTAGTCCGTTTAGCTGACAACCACAAATTTGGTCTACCCTTAAAAATTAATCAATGTTTCCCTTGTTGTTCATCAACAGCATTGCACTACAGGTCGATCTCTCTCATTTGGGTCGAGAGTCAGAACGGAGTTTGACTTATTAGTTACTCGGAGTCAGGAGGATGATGGAAGAACTCAGTGCGTCATTACCTCAACAACTGCTAAAAGAAGGAAGATATCAACTTCATGGAAACCAACCTGGTGATGACTTTAAGGGGCCTCCTCAATTCTGTGGACTGGTGAGAGGTGTGTTGATTACTTTATTTGGGATATGGAATGCTGCTGAGCGTGTGTGCAGGCTGGCTCAAATTTAAAACTTTGTTGTTGGGTGGAGGGCATGTTGCTTTAGGTAAGTGGAGACAGACATGTGATGATGTCATATCACTTTATCAGATTGTGCATACACTAGGCTAAATGTTATGATGATGATCATGACAGCTGCAAGTTTGATCATCCCAATACATGCAACCACTTCTCTGTGATTTTTGGTTGTTGTAATTGCACTCCCTAAATTTTTCGCACATGAGTCATAAAATGAATGCTTGCAAAGGACTATGCTCCTGCTCTGCCTCTGAGTCTCTTGGTACACTCCTCATGAAGCTTTCCTTCTGTCCTTCTCCTCGACTCCACAATATCATTTCTGTTTTACAATATGCAGGCCTTTTTTTCTCATGCAGAACAAAAGGCAAAAGCCCCATAACAGTCATGCTGAACTTGAACTTAATGGACCACTTCAGACAGGCACTCAAGATTGACGGACAGTCCAGGAACACTACAGATGCACCGCCCAATTTGGCAATATTCAGTCTCATTTCTCTTTCAAGAATTATTTTTTAGAACTGTGTGGGTTCGCTTCACTCCTCCATAATTTGTATTTACTATTTTTCAAATTTAGGTGACATTTAGATATATAATAATGTAAGAACGTGGGTCTCTGGGGCTGACGGACTGTTTGCAATTAATTTAACTTAGTATGTCATACTCATTCCTTCATTTCCTTCTAGAACAGATTGGTGGTGGTTGGCTGCTCATCGCCAGGATGAATATTGTCTTTGTATAGTGTTTAATCCTGCAATTGGAGTTCAACTAGATGGGAGTGGGACCTCGCTTCTGATTCTTTCACTGTGAGTGTGCTAGCAGGCTACTACTACCACCACTATTATTGGGAATGCATCTTGGGATACCATGCAGCCCTCACTTCATCCATTCAGGTAAGAGAACTAAGGAGCGTTGTTGTAGGCAATGCCAATCCCCCACCATTAGTGGTTAGTATAGTTGCAGACTGCAGAGCCAAAGAGAGTAGTTGGACAAGGGTAGCGCATAATTAACTGCTACAGTAGGAGCAGATTTTAATATAAGGCCGCACTAAAAGGCAGCAGTGCAAATTAAAAAACCCAATAAAATATTTGAGGCATAAATAAAGTAAAGTACATATTTTAACAATATAATAGAATCCTCTCCTTCCATCCACAACTCCCCCTCTCTTCTCCCCAAACAAATCTCCCTGTCCGTAACCAATGTGCAAAATGCCTAACAAAAAGCTAAAGACCAAACTGTCCTGGTCCCAACTCCCATTATTCCCACACTCGCCATCCACAGCAAGTCCCATCAACCAAAACAAATGTTAAAAAAGGGAGTAAAGGAGAGGACACTAGATACTGTGGGCCACAAGCTTTCTGATGTGCCCCTCTATGTGTTCCAATATTTTAAAGTAAACAAAAGATCCTCAGCATAAAGGAATAAGTACAAGAAAATGTTATATAGACCACAATAGGCTACTATATACCTTAGTCCCTAGTCCAGCCGGACAGGGAATTTAACAATCAAATCATTCAGGGTAAGAATACATATTAGCAACAAGGCATTATAGTTACAGTAGGGCACAGTCCTGTACCGTACAAGAGAAGTGAAAGTGAGAGAGTAGTAGAGTGAAGAAATATCAGGCAAACAAGGTGAGTTATCAGGCCACTGCTTTGAATCAGAATTAACAGTGTGTCCTGGAGTAAACCATACATACAACAATATAATAGGGTGAAACGTTTGTCTACTCGAAAGAGTCGATGTTTCGATCCCGTGCTCAATTTCTAGGGATCATCTTCAGGACTTAGGGAATTGTTTTTGCCTGAATTGAAAATTAAACGCCTGTAGGGGAAAACAGGGAAGAAAACAAAAGATAGACAGGTATAGTCATTTTTAGGAAGATTAATGATGGACATCAGCTTCAGCCATTATACTTTCAATATTCGGATCCGCAGTGAAAAAAGGTGTTGCCTGATGGTGTGGGCATTCAGTGCAAACATATCTTAATAAGTGAATGGTGAATTGGCCGCAGTGCTAGACAGCTATCTGCTGGTGGTATGGGAGGCCGGTTTCTATGGTGTAATCTATGGTGGGGCAAGGTAACAATTTAACGTTGCGCTGTGATGTGAAAGGTGCGGAGCATGGCCGAGCGTGGTGAGCAGCATTGCTAATAGCGGGGTAATAGCATCCTTGCAATGCGTGGCATTGCTAATATCGGGGTAATAGCATCCTTGTAATGCGCACAGAAACATACCGGTATTGAATTAATCCGGTGATATTACATGTTTCTTGAGAAGGTAAATTAAGCAGGAGGAGACCTACCAAGGCTTAAAAATTGTGGGATTTCTGGTCAGTTGGCAGCAATTAATGACCGGGCAAGACCTTAAAATACCTCTGTGGAGGGTTCAGTTGTCTGGTCTTGGACGTCCAAACAATCGGATGCTAGGGGAAGAAGAACGATATTTAGGACATTGTTTGGAATTCTTAAGGCAGGGTAATGGCTGGGCGCCAAAAATTACCGTGATGATTTGAGGAATCCTCACAGCAGGTTCAGCGTGGGTAGAAAGGATGGCCGGAGTTAGGGCTCCGTGCAAGCTTCCATTAGCACGGAATTATTTGCAGGTAGTGCGCCACTGTTGAGGAGGAGGAGATGGTTAGGGCCATGTTGGGAGTGATTAATTGTTAAGTAATTAGCAAAAATACCGGGGCGCGCAGTTTTACCGTTATATTCTCGGTATCCAGGAGTGGTCTGGGTAAGCCGATGGCCAGAGTTAAAGCCTTGCCTGCGTCCAATAGACCGAGTTGAAGTGCCGATAATGCGCTACTGTTCAGGAGGAGAAAGGAGTTAAAATCATGTGAGGAGTGAGTTAAAGTTGTAGCGAGTGAAAGGGCGCGCAATTTTACCGTGATGTTCAAGGAGTCAACAGATATTCTCTGCGTCTAAGTTAGCGGGGTGCCAATGGGAGCAGCGTAAGCATTGACGCCGTCTATGGGACCGCAGTCAGGTAATTAACTGATCCGCTAAGGAAAGATGAACATTTGGTTAGGACAGCGTGCTGGTCTGTTTGTTAGGGAGTCTATGGCAGCGAGACTTACCAGATTTCAGAGGAATGGCAGGACGCGAGTTGCGAGCTGTGCCTTGCCGGATCGCAGCCAACAAACTAAGATGCTGGCTTCTTATTGGGCATACGGCGGTCACGTGACGTGAGCCTAGGGGGAGCCAGTATTGCTTCGATATCTTACGGCCGCCATCTTGGAATGGTGCGCAAGTGAATTGGCCGTGTATCGTATTAACAGTGGAGCTGTGGTAGCTGTGCAATTTACTTGTGGTTGCGGCGCGAGTGTGATGAATAAAATTTAAAATTACGACGCAAGTGTTGGTGAGGGGGGAAAAAAATAATAAACTCTGGGAAAGAAGATGTGAGCAGTGTGTCAACCGTGACATAAATTATATTAAAAACATTTCAGATGTCAAAAAGTTCGTCTGGGACCATAGCCCTCATTGCATTAATCAGAAGTGCTCAAATTTGATGAGGACAATGTCTTTCAGGGTTTGATTTTATAGGAGAGTTGTCCAGTCCTCACTCCTGTTCAATCCTGTGTGGATGGTGTTAAACTGGATAATAGTCTTGAGTTCCTCACGGTTTAGGAGCTGGCCCAGGTTGCCTCCTCTTGGTGGTAGCTTTATCGCTTTCAGAATTGTCCATTTGATGTCGTCTGCGGTATGGTTGAGTTCAGAGAAATGTTCAACAAGGAGTGCGTTGGGAGTCCCACATCTGATTCGACTCCTGTGCTGACATATGCGAGTCTTTGCTTTTTGGGTGGTCTGGCCCACATACATTTTGGGGCAAGGGCAAAGAATTGCATAGATGACGTTGCAGCTGTTGCAGTTGGTGAAACTTTTCATTTCTACAGTCACACCATTGTGGCTAAAGTGACGGGCCTCAATCGTGAACTCACATATAGTGCAGCTTCCACACTTAGCGTGCCCCAAGATGGGTGGTAGTCCCCAGTTAGATTCAATGGTTGTCCTGACAGTGGGGGCAGGTAAGGCTGCTTTGACCAAGTGGTCCTTTAGGTTATTACTTTTCTTGAAAGCAAAGAGTGGTCTCTCTAAGTGTATTGGACCTGCGTTTATCGTTGGCCAGTGTTTGAGGATAGACTTGCAAATTTTGTTAGAGACAGGAGAAAAAGTGGTTACGCAGGCTATTCTCTCTGTTTTGTCACGTGTCTTGGGTGTGAGGAGGACCTCTCGTGGGCAATACCAGGCCCTTTTGGATGCAGTCTTTACAAGTCTTCTAGGGTAGCCACGTGTTTTTAGTTTGTTGGCAAGTGTGTTGGCTTCCCTGAAATAGTCTGCCTTGGATGAACAATTTCGCCTAATCCTTAGAAATTGGGAGTATGGCAGAGAATCTTTGAGAGCCTTGGGATGATTGCTATCATAGCTAAGGAGGGTGTTTCGTTCCGTGGGTTTCCTGTATAGGTGTGTTAGTAGTTCGCCATCATGGTGGAAGATTGTGAGGTCTAAGAAGGCTATTTGGTTTTTGTCATAGGCAAGGATGAAGTTGAGATCTGCACAGTTGTTATTTAGCCAGTGATTAAAAGAGTTCAGTGAGGCAATATCAAGGTTCCAAATCAGGAAAATGTCGTCTATATAACGACGCCAGAGTGCAATTCCAGTAAGGAATGGGTTGCTTTCCGTTAGGATACTACCAGTTTCAAGTGCATATCCTCTATGTGTTCCTGCATGGCTTCTGTGAGGGCCAGCCTCAGAAGGACGCGCCGTTGAAAGGTGCGGTCTGAAAATGAAGGGGGGCAGCAGTGAGGAAACAACAGCAGGAGGCTGCCAGCAGACTCTAGTGCTGGTGTTACTGAGAGGCTGGAGGTGCTGGCAGGTGGCTGGAGCCCTGTGTGGCTGCCTCCTCTTTCTCCTGGGCCTTCAGCTGCTGGTACTCTGCCCATATGGCCGGGCTGCCGTACCGTGCTGAGATGGACCAGCAGGAGTAGCTATATCAAGAACGAAAAAAGACAAATTGTAAACAATGTTCTGTGCAAAACACTTGTTTTAAATTATGTAGTGGCACAGTAGCAGTACATTGCTGGTCCCCTAGGGCCATTCGATTTTGATGTGATTAGAGTCACATCAATTACCCACACATTCCTCGCATAAAATTAAAGGCAAATAGCAAATGCACTAACTGTCTGAAAGGAATTAAGGCAGAATAAACAGTACACCAGTTAAAAATAACTTATTTTTTTCATTTTAAGGATTTCCTGGTTAAAAAAAACAGACACTGTGTGTGGAACAATAAAAATAAATTACCTGTCATTAATGAGTAAGGCATTATGCAATATGTAGTATAAGTATTCTCACTCTTGTTGTGATAAATTAATGGAGGCATGCTAGCTGGCACTCTAGTCGTACTCGTTAGTTGTACTTTGCTGCTATCTGCAGTCTGTAGCCAGGGCAGCTGTAACAGACAGTTATCTTATTCCAATGGCCCTACTCTTCTCCAAAATGCCTTTCAATTTTACCCTGAGTACTAGACAGATGAATAATAATGACAGATACATGTCATGTATAAAATCCTGCAGACATCCTGTCTGCCATAAGTAGACTGTGGGAAAAGCAATGCTTTGCAATACAGAAAAAGGATTAAGGAACAGGATAAAGACTGCATTTGGCACGTTCATCACAGACTTTCCCACCCTCAAAAGTCAAGGCACTTAGGGCCAGATGTAGGTAACCCAATACCGGTCGGTAACGGCCGAAAATACCAAATTTCGGCCGTTACCCACCGGTATTGGGCAATTTAGATGTAGGACATCAAAAAAGACTGAATCGGTAAATACCAATCGGTAATTTACCGATTCGGTATTTACCAATTCGGAATTTACCGAATCAGAATTTACTGAATCGGAATTTACTGATTCGGTAAATAAGAAATGACAATCGAGATGTAGGTAATTTCTAAAATACTGAATTTCATGAAATTCGGTATTTAAGAGTCGGTATTTACCATGGATTGAAAGCAGATGCTAACCAGGTGCAGGCTATAAAAAAGGCCCCACAATGCAACAGTGTGACCAGAATGGCGGCATTCTACGTGATAGCAATGCAGCTACGGCTACAGGCAGCAGGAGAGAGGGTCAGGAGACGGGAGGAGCAAGTCTACAGACAGCGGATAACGCTCTTCCGAACACACTGAGGCAGAGATCTTGCAAAGGTACAGGCTACACCGCCAAACCATCCTGGACTTGATTAGGGACCTGCACCCACTCCTGGAGCACCCAACACCAAGGGCACACACCATCCCACCCCATGTGCAGGTGCTCTGTAGCCTATACCTGCTTAAATCTGGGAGTTACAAGTGGGTGATTGCTGTGGTAGGTGGGGTGTCCAAGAGCTGCCTATCCAGTTTCTTCCAGAAGTTCCTAGAGGCCATGATGCAGAGAATGCATCATTGCATCAGCTTCCCCGACACACATGCAGAACTGCTAAAGACCAAGACTGACTTCTATCAACTGGCACAGTTCCCACACTTCATCGGCTGTATTGATGACATCCACATCCCAATCTGCCCACCTGCTGCCACAGAGTACATTTACAGAAACAGGAAGTCAACACACTCTATCAATGTGAAGGTAATCTGTGATGCCAACAACATCATCACAGACATTGTGGCCAAATTCCCGGGAAGCACCCTCTACTCCTACATCTTTCAGAACAATGGGATCTACACACGCCTGACAGCGAGCGAATTCGGAGAAGGATACCTGCTAGGTAAAACACTGTGACACACCCTGATAGATATTGCAGATGTATGTGTTGTTGCGCATGTGATCAATGGCTCTATAATTTCCAAACAGGTGACAGCGCATGTGCCGTCCTCTCTTTCATCCTGACACCCTACCTGAACCCATCAACGCCAAGCCAGAGACGATACAACGTGGCGCACAAATGCACTAGGAACGTTGTGGAGCGCACCTTTGGGCTGTTAAAAAGCAGGTTCCGCTGCCTCCACAAAAGCGGAGGCGCATGGCAGTACTCACCACTCATCTGCTGTAAGATCATTGCAACATGCGCAATGTTGCACAACCTTGCTACAAAGAAGAATTAAACTTTTTTGCATTCAATAGCTTTGCTCTTTGAATTAATTGTATATCAAGATAAAGTTTGAATCATTTGTTCCTTGTCTGGGACCCCTTCCTTTTGTACTGATTGCTACAAAGAAGGGCACAGAGGTGGAATTGTGAGATTATCAGGACCATGATGATGAACATGCACTGCCTGACCCCAACACAGCAGGAGTAGCGCCAGCAACAGATGGCAGACAGAGATGGGCAGAGATCACACACAACTATTTTTGAGTAAGTAAAGAGATACAGACAGGTGGAGTATGTACCCAAAGTAGTTTAATTATTGGCACTACGCAGGTACTCAAAGGCACAAATGTGGAACACTCTACAGCACTCGTCACCCTTGCAAGGCCCCTGGACACCTCATTGCTGCTGTGTGCTAGTCCTTCTTGCATGTTGACGCATCGCCTGCAAAGAAGGGAAGTTGCTGTGGCCAGGCGGTTAACAGCCTTATTGTGTCGCTGTGCTTCCTGCCTGTCCTTCTTCCTTGTTGTTTTGTCCTGATCCAGTTTTGTGCACAAGAGAAGCACGGATTGAGACATGTCCCACATCCCTGCAGCCATCTCTTCATACCTGAAGCCATCTCTTTGTTCTCATCCACCAATGCACTGATGCCCTTCCCTATGTTTTCCATGTTTGCATTCAGGTGCCTCATCTGGCGTTGCACCGACTGGATGGCCTTCCCATGCATATGTTGTGTCTTCACCATGGTACCCTCCAGCCCACGGAAGACACTGGGACCCTCCACATGTTGTGCAGCACTGCTGTCTCGGGGCCTGCAGGGTCTGGTACCTGTGCGGGCACCCTCTGCGCTGTACTGCTGCCAAGGTTGGTGTCTCATCCCCCTCCATGTCACCTTCTGATGTCTCCATTTGGACTAGTGGGGCAACTACATGCCTCTTGCTCTTTTGAGCTGCAGGTGTTGTTTCAGGCAGTGACGCAGGCAGTTCAGGTGAGGACAGTAGCAGAGGGGATCAAGAACACTCTGGGTAGGACTGCAGCTGTGGAGCCATTTCAAGGTCTTGGGAGGCTCCTCCAACTCAGTCAGGGCAGGTGCACGGTTCCTCCCTCCTCCAGTACAGTTTGCCTCTTTGTGGAGCTCTACAATTCTTTTCTTAGTTTTGCTCCTGAGGTCGTACCACCTCTGTTTCAGATCATCTATCACCCGTGGAGTCACTCCTACAGCATTCACCTTAGACTGTATTTCCAGCCAAATCTTTCTTTTGGCAGATTCTGCCACCATCAGGGACTGCTTCCCAAAACATTTTTGGTGTTCTTTCACCTCCTCCTCCACGAGGACCTGCAGCTCCATTATGCTGAATTTTATTTTTCTCTTCCTCTCTGGAACTTCCTTTTCACTGGTGTTTGTCATTTTTCTCTTTCAAATGCAAAACAAAGATTTCCTGTGGCTCAGGGACTCAGCTCTGCTCTCACAGCCTCTCCAGAAGCTTCTAATTGCTTTCACCTGCCTGGGTGTAGCCACTTCCTGGTTGGGAGGGGGGTGGTCGCACCTGATTGGCTGACTCCTTAGTTTTTCTTTTTTTCAATAGCCGATTCATCGGTAATGCCCATTCATTCCTATGGGCCTGGAGGCCCATAGGAATTAAAAGGGAATTACCGATTCGGTAAATACCAATTCGGTGAATACCGAATCGGTAAATGCCAAATGACTGATACCGAATTTTACCGATTCAGTAAAAATGAACGAATTTTTACCTACATCCCATTTTACGATTCTGAAATACCGAATCAGTAAAATTCAGAATTTTAGAATTGGTAAATCTGGATTACCTACATCTGGCCCCTAGTCCCACTTTACTCCCTGGCCTCACCCTCAACCACACATTCTAATAATTTTTTCCACTATATACATCTGCTTGGCAGTAAAGAATGGAAACATAACTTATTCTACTGCAGGGTAAGTTATTGGGGTTATGCCCGATAAGGAGACATTTTACTACAGATTAGTGGGGTGCCACTGATTATCATCATATGCCTAGGCTTTGGCCAGTAAATCACTGTGGTTGATAAACGTTGAAAGGGAAACATTTGAACAAGCATAAATCTTTTATGGTTAATACCATGTCAGGTCTGGCACCTTATTCCTGTTGATTAGGAATACCCAATATTTTTTGCGGGTGAACACTCCAATGCGGTTTAGAACCTTGTTACCCCAGTCATAAAGTCGTTTGGTAGCAGAATAGAGGTGTCCTCCCTTTCAAAATAAGTCAGAGCAGCATCCATTCATTGTTAAACATGAACTTCTTTATTTTCAAGTGAATAATTCCATGTTCAAGTGAGAATAGGATGTGACGTTTGATGTATGGTATAACATTTGAGAACACCTGACACATGTTTTTCACTCTGTGGCTGTTATGCCCAGGCCTTTCTCACAACTGTAAGGATAGAAAAGAGAAAAAGAATAAAAGAAAAGATAAGGTAGTTAAGGTTGTTGTCCTATGTTCCAAAGTGACCATCACTAGGGGCTGAAGTGAAAGGACACCCATTCCTCCTTCTGCAGAAAAGGAAGTAAGTTAATAAATCCAAATCTCCTGAAGTAATCGTTGGATGCACGTAGTAATCGGGATTAATCCCTTGTAGGGGAGAGGAAAGAAAGCAAGATTCTACATAGGATGGAAATAATTAGGTTTATAGGTGCTGGCAGGCTTTGGTGTAATTCGTTAATTAGGCTTTGCAAGTAAAAAGAATTTGAGGAAGATAGGATAGAAGGAATAACTACATCTCATGTGTGATAGTATTGAGATCATTCAGTTAGAGCAACAGATCAGAGATGTAAATCCTAGCCTAAGTTCAGCCTTATTCAAGATGGCTTACCTCGAAAACATAACACATTCATGTCTTCTATACAATCAGTCTTGTTCTATGTATATCTAAGTAGAAATCCCTTTTACACTCATCTGCCCATTAATCAACAAATGCCCGTCAACAATTCCTATTCATAGTAAATTAAATATAGAAAATAAAATTATAACAATAATACATGAAGACCTTGTTCACATTCTCGATGTGCAAAGGTAAAAAAAATAACCTTTAGGAACCAGGAGGAAGATACATCTTCAAGACCAACAAGTGGCTGATATAATTGTACATAAAAGCATCAATTGCACTTTTTTTGAAAGGTAACTGAATTTACAATTAGATCATCAGTTGCATGACTTTAAGAAAAACATGTATTGATCAGATTATACAGAGTCAAATATGCAATTATTATTCTTGAAAAGCATACGCATGGCATCTTACTGATGTTGGCAGCCTCTGAATAGACTTTGCTTCTGTTCAAACATTTAAAATGTGCTATGATGAAAGGGAGCGGTAGAAAAGGGGGTGATGAAGCTTGTTTCCGGTCCAGGGAAGGCATGGCTTGGCAGTTCGGGCTGGACTGTTCCCATGAGGCACAAGGTCAGACTGATTTGCAAATGGCCATGTCTGAACTGGGGTGGCAGAGCGGGCTAAAGAACGGTGATGGATCAAACCCAGATCTGTTGACTGGGTTTGAGTGTTTGATTGGTTCAGATGCTCCGTCCATCACCACCCCCTTTTGTACCGCTTTGTTCACCATAAGTTGGCAGGGTATGCTCAGACGTGAGTCCCTTGCTCACTTTGCCACTGGATTCAAGCAAGCCGGACTGAAGACGGCTGAAATGCCAGAAACAGGTCCTCGGAAGCTTGTTTCCGGTCCAGGGAAGGCATGGCTTGGCAGTTCGGGCTGGACTGTTCCCATGAGGCACAGGGTCAGACTGATTTGCATATGGCCATATCTGAACTGGGGTGGCAGAGTGGGCTAAAGAGCGGTGATGGATCAAACCCAGATCTGTTGACTGGGTGTGAGTGTTTGATTGGCTCAGATGCTCCGTCCATCACCACCCCCTTTTGTACCGCTTTGTTCGCCATAAGTTGGTAGGGTAGGCTCAGACGTGAGTCCCTTGCTCACTTTGCCACTGGATTCAAGCAAGCCGGGCGGAAGACGGCTGAAATGCCAGAAACCGGTCCTCGGAAGCTTGTTTCTGGTCCAGGGAAGGCATGGCTTGGCAGTTCGGGCTGGACTGTTCCCATGAGGCCCAGGGTCAGACTGATTTGCATATGGCCATGTCTGAACTGGGGTGGCGAAGTGGGCTAAAGAACGGTGATGGATCAAACCCAGATCTGTTGACTGGTGTGAGTGTTTGATTGGTTCAGATGCTCCGTTCATCACCACCCCTTTTGTACCGCTATGATGAAAGGGAGGCACCTTACGGTTTTTGTAGCAGGTAGACAAACGAAGTATAAATGAATATTAAGATTTGTTGTCTACTTCAAAGTAGTAAGGGGGACTCGGACTGGAGGAGTGAACAAAGAAGATGTCCTGCCCAGATCGGTTTTATTGCTGGAGACGTGCCTTTAATGTTGTAATGCACCTGATGCCCAGATTTATAAAAGCCCCAAAGTATCACTGTTAGGATTAGGCTGGGCATGTCAAGTAAAGACAAGCTGTATGCTATGCATTTTCGGAGTGCACTAGGGTAAGGTATAATGCCTTGATAAAACACTGTAGCAGTAGTCGGGCACAATAAGATTTGTTTTTAAACCAGAAATATGTCTTGCATTAGGGATGGATGAGACCTCGCCTTGGTCTATGGGTTAAATCCTATTGAGAGATGATACCAGGCATGGTGGTAAGATGCCATGTTTGAAAATAGTGAAAAGGTTATCTTTTATGTCAATTCGGCCAAAGTGAAAGGGAGCACTCCTGCATTAACATGGCCGCCATCTTGAAATGTGTGGTAATCGCCATCTGAAACTGATTTACTGTATTGTGAATTGCTCTAAAATTATAACTAAGAATGTAAATATCCTTTTGTTTGACTGACCTTTAACTTTGGTCCTTAGTTGGAAATCTTTCGCTGATCAAAGAAGAGAAGCAGAGTGGGAGCTGTTCTAACCGTTATGTTGCAGACATAGTGGAGAATATATTACTTTCCGTCTTTCAGTAGTAGTAGCTACATAGGGATCACATATTGAGAGTTAAACAGGATCAATGATGATGTTTCAATAGTATCAACCCAACATTCTAGGGCCATCTTTTCTAATCTATCTCATTCCTTTTGACCAATTAGGGTGAACAAGATAAATGAGGGAGAGGATTAAGAATAATCCAATCGAAATGAGGGGAGAGGAAATGTGTTCTTGTCCTATGTAGGTAGAAGCATTTACTATCAGGAAAACCAATTTTCAGAATTAGCATAGAGAGAGCAAAAAGCACTTGAGTCAGTTAAAAGAGACCTAGCAGCTGGTTAAGTACAGGCTATTTTGGCCAATCCTATCTTGATATTCTAAGGAAGTATATACACTGGCTCTCACAGAGGTAATTGGAAGACCATAACCATTATGGATAAACGTAGTTCCCAGTTAATGGTGGGTGGGTGTTGTAATTTTTTCCCCAAAATAAAAGCTATGACATGCCTAAGCAACCTTACTCAGTACTAATGTTACTTTGAGGCTAGTCGCTGATTAGACCTTATCTAGACGATTACAGGTAAATCATTACTGATTCTTTTATAGCCAATGGTGCCATTCCGCATCTTTTTTTAAGCCATGATCAACTGTGTCAAAGTGGATGATCAGAACACTTTCTTCCCGTCGTAGCTTTAATTTTGCATCTCCCCGAGTTGATTCAAATCCAATCAAAATTTAATTTATTCGGTTTTCTTTGTGTACAAAACCATAAAAGTACATTTCAGAGGTGTTTTCCCTCATTTCAGTAATTATAAAAATATCCATATCTTTAAAAACTAGTATATGATAAAATTCATTTAGATATTTTAACTGTTCATAGAATACAAAATTATTCAATCATTATCAAAAAAACAGTATAAAAACGACGTCTTGCACAATTAGGTAGAAAAAGCAAAGATCCCGGACAAAGAAGTCATAGACTACTCTAAATTTGGCCTGTGCCGAACAAAAAACTTCAGAAATTTAATTTTAACTTTCCTTATACATTCCTCTTCCAAAAACTGCAAAGTGAGCAATGCAGGGCAGCATCTTCGAATGCCCATAGATTTTAAAACCGGGATGAGCCAAAGCCTTCTAGGTTCACTGTAGAACTTACAAAATAAGATTGTATGGATAGTGGCCTGAGTAAAGAGATCGTTGCATGGACAAGGTGGTAGTGCTGTTGCCCGGTTGTTTGTTTTTGGGAAGGTAACTGAACGATGGAAACAGTTTAGCCTAAACCGAATCAGCAGAATCTTTCATAGCTGGTAATGTTTAATGTTAAGTAGGGTTGAATAGTCAGAGTGGTTTGTATGGACAGGATATGTTGGACAGATGATTTACTGGCCTCTTTAGCCAGACGCAGTTCTTCCAGATGTGTTAAACACTGTACTTGAAATGCTTTTCTTGATACCTCTAGAATTGAGGTGGGTTAATAAAAATATTTTTCCAAGATCATACAAAAAGCTTTTAATATAACATATGCACCCAATTTTGCATGCATTTTCCAAAGAAATACAATCCTGGATAAACCCTTGACAAATGGTGGTTTTATTTGATGACCAGATACGGTGCCACAAAAGAAGTGGTTGTATTTTGACAATATCTGTCAGATGAGAAAAACCCAATTCCAAGTGGCACGAAAAGGTCGAGGTACTCTGGGGAACAGCAAGAAGATATCTTGAAAACTGTTTTCGACCTTTTGTAGGGCATCTATGTTTTCATAGCCCGACACTCCCACCCCATATGTTGCAACTGTTAGACATTTGGCCTTATAAATCTTCGACGGAGGGGCCTTCTTCCCAACCTTCGAGAGAAATATACCAAATCAATAGTAGGTCTCATGAAGAGGAGTTTCCTAGACTCAATGGCCGGTTTCCAGGTAATTTTATGATCGATTACTATAACTAGGTATAGATATGTGTTAGTGCTCTCAAGCTTAGTATCATTTTGAAAAATAGCCTTTGTTTTTTTCATTCTGGATCCCGAGGACATAACAAAAGTTTTTTAATGTTTATAATCAGGTCTAGGTTAGCCATAAAAGTATTATATCTAACAAGTTGATTCTGTTTCACTTTGAGTGGGCCTCAGAAGGAAAAAGTTTGTTGATGCTTATGGTGTGTTAGGAAATGGTTAACTAATGGTAGTTTATGGTCATCTTTGTGGATGCTTTGGTAATGTTCATGTATTCTTATTTTGTGCTGTCTGGATGTAGTTCTTATATAATGTTGGTTACTAGTTAAACCGCATTTCTACTTTCACAGTTTATAAAGTCATATATTGTGAAGGGGCTGCCATTGATTCTCAATTCTTTGGTTTTTGATGTTACAATTTGCGGATCGAACAATTCCCACAGGCATAAAAGCATTGGGGTGGTTGAAGGAAATGGAAGATGCCTTTATGTCATCTAGAAAAGAATATGGTCAAAGATTAGGCCCCCGTTTATAGCTAAATTGTGTAAAGGATAAGAATGGCATCTTGTAAGGTGGAATTGCATATGAGGAGGTTCCTGTGTTTTTTTTCAGACTTTTTCGTATGTGTTGGTGGCCATTGCTGTATGCAGTAATAAAGCAAATTGTTGGTTCACTGTCACTTTTTTGATACCATGTAAGCTGGGATTCCTATTAGACGTAGAAAAAAGATTTTGTGTTGCTATTAGTTTGTTATTGGAATCAATTGCATAACCCTGTGTCCCTCAGAACCTGGGTATTGATCAAGAAGAACTACAATAAGTTTTGTCAGGGAGAACAATTGCTTAGTACATTCAAAGAAATATTTTGATACATACAACATTTTTTGTCTGTAAATTGAAAGTCTAAAAAATTAATTTATTGACTTTGAATGGAACACACATAGCCAGAATTAATCATTGTTTCAAAGAGTCATGTTTACTTTTGTTAGGTCTCGGCCTGCGAAAGACTGCGCACATGTGCAGTCGAGCTGGCGAGATTTAATGACATAGAGGGATTTTCACTAGCAAGGTTAAACCCCGCTCCTCTTTTCCATTGGCTGGCGTCACTTTCATGCTGAACAGTGGCCAGCAATTGGAGAAGAGGTCCTAGTGACGTTCTTCTTTCTCTTTAAGAACCGCCCTTTTCAGACTGGCTTACTTGACTTATTGGTGGCGTAAAAGGTTTCTTATCTTCTTTATGGGTGCAGATGGCCCCATAAAGAAGATAAGGAACCTTTTACCACAGCAGGAAGTCGGGGGAACACAGTCCGAAAGGGATGGGGCTAAAAGAGAAATTTCTTTCATGTTAGTATAATCGCGGCACCCGGGCTTTACTTTTGAAATGTTATAAGTAAACCAGGGGTGCCGCGATTATAAAAACATGAAAGAAATAGTAAAAACATCCATTTCTTTCATTTTAGTATAATCGCAGCACCCGTGCTTTACTTATAACATTTTAAAAGTAATGCGCGGGTGCCGCGATTATACCAACATGAAAGAAATAGATGTTTTTTATTTTTCTGAAAGAAATAGATATTTTTTCTATTTCTTTCATGTTGGTATAATCGCGGCACCCGCACATTACTTTTAAAATGTTATAGGTAAAGCGGGGGTGCCGCGATTATACCAACATGAAAGAAATAGTAAAAACATCTATTTCTTTAATTTTAGTATAATCGCGGCACCGCGCTTTACTTATAACATTTTAAAAGTAATGCGTGGGTGCCGCGATAATACCAACATGAAAGAAATATATGTTTTTTCTATTTCTTTCATGTTGGGCGCTTTCTGCAGGAGACCCCACGTTGCTAACAAGTCAGTACTATATCAAGTAGTCATGTTATGCATCTGCTGTAGATATGGTGTTGTGATTATATTAGAATTTCTGTTGTCTCGGCTGTGACATGGAAAAATGTTTATGCTGCAGGTGTGTGACATCCCAGAATGCTGTCTACACATGCAGTGCGTGCAATGTCTATTTGTTTATTGTATAAGAGAATGCAATGCATTTTTTTTAGTTTAAACGCACTGCAAACTTCATTCAAGTAGTCATTTCTACATTAATTATCAGGACTAAGTGGGCACACGTGCTTTGCAACTTTATTTATATTTGCAGATGGAACAAGAGAGAGTGGTCACATTTACTGTGCACACAACGCTAATGCAGCCCCCCTCCCCTGCCCTCCCCCAACCAACACAACCTACACACTATTATTCACAATTGTATCCATTCATATTTTCACGGTCCTTTCCATATCAATCCTGGCTTTGCGCTGTTCCTTTCAAACAGGGGGTGCAAACAGAAACAAGAAGCTGTCCTTTAAAGTGTGGGTTCGCGCGTTCATTTTCTGTGCGTGTGTCCTCGCGGTAAGAGAGAAGAACTTTCCAACACAAAGCTATGAGTCCGCCAAGTACACAAAACAAGTTGTGTGGGGCTCCAACTAACACGGCTGCTGTTTTTTAAATGCAAGTGTAAAATGTCATATATGCCCCTTGCGAGGTTGCCCCCCTTCTACGACCTGTATTCTTTTCGCCACCAAAGAACGGCTGTTTAGGAGTTTTTAGATTTGTGTCATAAAAACACCCACAAAGAGCTCACATTGTAGATGAAAATACAATACGCTCTTGCAATCTCGGGAAATGCACATTGTTCCCTTTGCGGTTTTGTGAAAGACAAGTGGTGCCTCCTCAAAGGAGGCCCGAAACTGAGCCCTTCCAGCCAATTAGCGCGCTACTTCAGTTTAGGGCAAAGCCTTAAAGCTGGGAAGGAAGTGGTGGGGGGCTGGGAGGACAAAGGGGGCTCCTTCCACTCGCTGAGGCTGGTGCAGCACACCCCAGTAGCAGGTTGCTGTGCCTTTTCTTAAGCAGGGGCGGCAGAGCGGGCTGAGGTTGCGCAGATGTTGCCTTTGTTTAAAGGGAAAGCAATTAAGGGCAGGGTGGACACACGTTTGAAAAGTGTGACCTATTTTCCGTTGATCGGCTGTCAGAGGAAGAGCAGGAGGTCTCCTTAACACGCCCCTGTGGCCACTTCCAGCTGTTGGCGAAAATCCCTACAAGAAAGCGGGACCCGGCTTGGAGCCCGCCTCTCTGGGGCCTGCCATTAAGAGAAATGGGGTAACCCGTAAGGTATGGACCTGGGTATATTATGATATAGAACAACAGTGGTCCTGAACCTATTGATTATAGTGATTCACTTAATCAATTGTAATCTCCAACGTTTATAGTGTAGAACAACACCCACAAGTCTGCTCTACTATACTCAGTTTTTCTTAGTACAGAGTGATAAATCTCCACCACGGTAAAGAAAATACTTTTAATTCATTAGTTCAGTTTTAGCAATTCATTTTTATACGCAATATATTATTTCAAAAGTAGATAAAAACAGAGTGGTTGCCCAAGAGGAGCGTGCAAAGAAAAAGGGTGGTTGAAGTGTGAAATACGTGAGCAGAAAGGAATTTCACAATGATAGACAAAAACATTCACATTGTTTAACAAGCAATATCGGACATATGATTTGCCGGATTGGGTCCCTGGCCAAACATCAAGATTCTTTTTTAGATTATTGTATTCAAAACATTATTACATCCAGACATACATGCCCAAAGTTTTTTGCAGTATATGAAAAATAGGGTAATTGGCCAAGGTAAATAGAGATAGCGTCGACGTTTTGACTCGTCTTATGCCCAATCGGATTGGATGTAATAATGTTTTGAATACAATAATCTAAAAAAGAATCTTGATGTTTGCAAGAACTCAGTTTTAAGGGAACGGACTGAGCAACCCAAAGCGAGTTTCAGAGGATTTTGTAGTTCTGTGCCTGGAATAAAAAGGTATAAACTCCACCCCAAATTGAAAACTGCAGCTATTTAACTTGTAAGTACTTTATTTGCTGTCTTTTACTTACTTCGGTGCGCTATATATGAGTGAATAACATGTGAATTCTATTACGCGTTTTAATGGTTCAAATGAGTTATTAAATATTACATTTAAAAAAATTCAATGTTTATTTTGTATTTGCTTTTGTTTTCGGGTTCTGGCTTTCCTACCATTTCCCTATTAAATATGGGTCAGAGAGACAGTAGTGTGAGAAAACTTTTATTTATGTTTTAGTTTTTGATACATAAATAAAACACATTGTTATTTGCAAACCCAATAGCTCAAACTCGCGTAAATACACGACCTATTGCATTGCAAATGTAATAGGTCTTGCATTTGCGAGAGATTAAGCTATTGGCATTGTAAATGACAATGCCATTTATTTATCTGTTTTCAAAACCACCACATAAATAAAAAGTTTGTCATTTACAATGCCAATAGCTCTAACATTTGCAAAGGCAAGACTGTTGCATTGTAAATGCTTGTTATATATGGCTGTTACTTCTAATAAACATATACAAACAAATGGCATATGGAGAAGTGATTAAGGTGAATAAAGTGATACTGGTCTGGTAAGGAAAGTCCTTCCCTGTAGAATGTGCACACTTTTTACATGGAAAAACAAAGGTTCCTTATCAATACTTGAAATAACTTTCAGAATAATTATGAAACCATTTTCATGATGAGTTCAATCTTCTATATTTTATTTTTCATTGTATTCAAAAAATCTTCATTTGCTCAAGTTAATTCAAACCCAATCAAACATTTTGTATGCATCACATGAATTCGATAACCCAATGCATTTCGGGTCACTCCATGGACCCTTCCTCAGGGATCTATAAAAGTAATAGACAAGAATCTAATTAAACATAAAATATAAATCATGTATACACATGAAATTAACCAAACTGTTGAATTCATACAGGTAGAGAATCACTATCTATAGTCTTACACAAAAGAACTTGTCCTATTTAATTATTGTGTCACTACATGATCGTGACTATACTATTAATCTTAATATCCATGTTTCAAATAGCCAGGTCTGATGACTCTATCGTGAAAGACAGTCTATCTGATTTTCAATATGACACACAAAAGAAAAAACAATGGTAAAAGAATACTGTGATTAAACTTCATGATTGTTATAAAACCATTATTGAAATGTGGTTCTATACCATTGCAGTAGCTGTATCGTACTTGCTTATCTACACTCAGCTGTGCTTACATTCGTCATTGCGCATATGCTATACCCCGTGGCTCAACGGTTACCGATAACACATGAGTTCACATGTATTTAACGAAGTCCAGCCCGTTTCAACTTGGCATGAACTGAGCTGAAAACAATACGCGTGCTACACCTCAAGGAAAAAATCCTTCTTATTCCATCGACCTCAATACGCGCTGCCATATTTCCTTAGCAGACTTACTCTAAATTCACAAGTGCAGATTTTCTAAGTCCGCTGACTGCAAGCCATCCTTTCAGGAGAGTTCCACACTCTTCCTGTGTACGTAGTACGTGATAAACACCGTGACGAAGTCACGTGTCTACCTCGCGCAGTGAAATTTAAAGGGGCCCATTTTTTTTTGAGTACATAGTACATGATAAACACGGTGACGAGGTCACATGTCTACCTCGCGCCGTGAAATTTAAATGGACCCATTCTTGCTGAACGAGTAAAATGAAAGTTGTATGGAAAGAAAAAACAAACAAACAGGCTATAGTTACTGATGTAGAGAACGAATCAGTTATAGCTCAGGATAAAATAAAAGCGCTGGCTATTTATGGAGTTTCTATGCTCATTTGAATGCATGAGAAGTGATAGCATTACCATATTATATCCATAAATTTCAAACAATAATTCATAAAGAAATACATGCTAATACTGATAAAAATGAAAATTTTAAAAAAACTTGGATAATTCAATACCGTTGTTCAACTCAAACGGTTTTAAAGTGTTCAGTTTTTTTATCCAAATGAATACTGATCTTAATAGCTGTTTATGTGGATTGATACCTGGCCCGATCTTTACAGCTTCCAGAACAGTGTATGTCAGTTGGGACACATTATGTCCTCCTTCTAACCAATGCACAGCAACCGTCGATTTTTCATTCTTCAGCTTTATGTTGCTTTTATGTTCCTTTATGCGAATTTTAATTTTCCTTTTCGTGATGTCAACGTACATTTTGCCACACGGGCACTTTATGGCGCATACCACATTTTTTGAGCCACAAGTGATAGTGTGTTTCAAATCAATTTTAAAACCTTTTAAGGGATGTATCAGTTCTTTTCCTTTAATTACATTGTTACAATGCGTACAATTTCCACAGATTTGCATGCCTTTAAATTTCATAGGCGATTGTTTCCTGGCTTTTTAGGATAGCAGTTCCTTCATATTCCTTGACCGTTGATAAGAAAAAATCCTCTTGTTTGTTGATACATTCTAAATCTGTTTCATTCTCAATCAAATGCCAATGTTTTTTAACAATATTTTTTTTATCTTATTTGCTTCTGTTGAATACTTCAAGAAACATATATTGAAGCTCTCCTCGGTTTTGATTCTCTGACTCAACAGAGTTGATCTTTCGATCTGTTGTACTTTCTCAATTGATTCATTCACCAGTGTTTTAGGATATCCTCTCTGACTGTACCTTTCAGCGAAGATGTTTATAGTTTGTTTGGCTTCCTCTTCTGTGTTAGTGTTCCTTTTGAGCCTTAGAAATTGTGAGAGTGGCAAATGTCTTTTCAGTGATTGCTAATGAAAACATTTAAAATGTAAACAATTATTCCGGTCCGTGGGTTTTGTGTACACATTGGTTTTAATAGTACAACCTTCAATTTTTACCAAAACATCCAAAAAAGCTATACACTGTTTGTTGATGGTATAGGTGAACTTAATATGTTGATGACACTCATTCAACCTGGTGATGTTATCAATGAGGTGTTTTTCTTCTCCCTTACAGATTATAAAAATGTTGTCTATGTATCATTTAAACAATACCAGATGATCACTCCATGTTGGTTCTTGGAGGATGTTGTCATGTTCAAATTTGGACATAAACATTTTCGCGTAGGCTGGGGCTCCAGCAAAGCCCATGGATGTACCATTGCATTGGGCATAGAAGTTGTTGTCCCATTGAAAATAACTATGATACAATGTGAAATGCATTAATTCTAAGAGAAAAATCTTATTTGCTCCAATGCATTCATTGTTGAGTAGAAACCATTCTATTGCTTCAAGGCCCTCATTGTGAGGAATTAAGGTGTATAAAGAAGTTACATTGATCGTACATAACAACCAATCTGTAATTTCATCTTTCGGTAGTGTTTCCAAAACATTTAAAAAGGCTGTAGTGTCTTTAATGTAGGTCTTCTAATTCTGTACCATTGGCTGAAAAAAATGGTCCAAATACCAACCCACCGGTTCTGATAAGGATCCACATGCCGACACTATGGGTCTATAAGGAGGTGATGTTAAACTAATATGAACTTTTGGTAGCATGTAAAACTGAGGAGGTCTTGGGTGTTCACTATCCAAAAATGTATGTGTTTTTTTGCTGATCCAGCCCATCTCCAAAGCTTTATTGAGAATTTGTCTGAGGATCATTTGAAATTCTATAGTAGGATCTTTTTCAAGTTTCATATAAACTCCTTGATCTTGTACATGCATCGACACACTGTTACAGTAAAATTCTGTATCCATGGCAACTAACGCGCCGCCTTTGTCTGCCTTTTGAAAAGTGAGATCAGGATTTTTGGCCATGTCTTGAAGGATATTCCATTCCTTTTTAGTGAAATGTGTTCTTTTTGGTTTCCCAAATATGATTTTGTTGCAATCTCCCTTAACCAGATGTTCAAAAATATCTATTGTTTTATGAGAAGATGGTGCGCAGAAAGTGCTCTTTTTTTTAAATTCCACATACTCTTGATTTGGCACCTTTTCAACGGTAGGAGGAATTCGTTTTGATTAATTTTGCGGAACAGTATACTATTAAGAGTGCACAGAGAACCATTTAAAAATCTACTTTTCTATAAGGTGAATAAAGTGACATATGTGACAATGTGATATTATATATGAGGTGTAAAGACATATAAGCATATATACAATAGTGAATTCAATAAAGAATGGTCCTTTCAAGTTTGTTTCATATTTTTTTTCTTGGCGCCGAGAAAACTGTAAGACATGAGTTGGTATAACCGTCGATGTTTCGACCTGTAGTATGCACAAATAAAAGTGTGTCACGGCGGGTCTTCCTCAGGACTAAAAACAGTGGAAGACAGCCAAAGCCAGAGAATGGTAAATGTTTTCACACATCAAAGGTGCATTAATGGAGGAGGGCAAGTGTCCATCAAGTGTGGAGGCCTGTGATGGTTATTAGTTAAGTCAGTAGGCTAACCCTAAGAATAGGCCGAAAATAGGGATCTATCCACTATACTAAGATGGTAGTAGACTAAAGTCACCATCACTCAGAAATAGGGCAAAATATCCGGTCACTGTACCGTGCCTCCCTGATATTGCCTGTTTTTGTATGTTTCCATTACGGTGGCCTGGTGGTTTGAGCCTCTTCCTATGTGGAGTTGCTGGGTCTGGTGGCTCAGTGGCCTGATGCATCCTCTGCAGGGGCGTGTGTTCTCGACCTCATGGGTCATAGGTTCTAAACCCGGCGGGTCCACTCCGCCTTTCATCCATCTGTGGTCAATATAATGCTGCCATTGAGTTTGGTGGTGATAAAACGTCTGTTTTTCTCCCCCAAGTGACCTATGGGTGATCGTGCACTTTATTGCAACATATGTTGCTATGAGTTTCACTCCTGATGTTTCTGAGGTCATGTTTGGCCTGGTTGATCCCTGGTTGGGGGTCTGCCTGGGTGTACCAGTTGCTGTGAATTCTTGTTCTACTCATGTTCCAAGGAGCTATAGCTCAAAGGTAAGTCTTATACCTTTGGTGGTGTCCGCCCTCACAGGCCTGGGTTCAAATCCTGCCAATGCTGTAAATGTATCCCCAGGTGGTACGATTTCAATCATTGACTTTGTTGTTCCCTCAGTCTATCACAGTGGTTTCTCCTTGATGCCCTTCCCTCTGCCGCTGTGGGTCTTCGAGTGGAGGGGCGGTAGTGCATTCCTACTCTGCGAGGTCGGGCTGCATCCTTTTCTATCTTCCTGGTCCAGTCCCTGATACTGGTTTCAGGACCCGGCTCTTCTTTTTGCTGGTGTTGTGTCTGGATGCGTTCTTGGTTGGCTGAGTCCTCTCGGACGTCGGTCCTGTTTCGGTGGCCCTTTTCTGGATTCCTGGGTAGTCGGACCCCAGCTGGAGGTGCGCCTTTGTTTTTTGCCTGCCCCAGTGGTTGCCGGTTCCGGATGCCTGGATCTTGCGACCTGTGTCCGTGGGTTCTCGGTTCGGGGTCTCCTCTCCCCCCCCGGTCTTCTGGGTGTCCCCCCCAGCCCGTCATCCTCTACGGGGGTGGCCTTGCTGGGAGGTGTGCGCCACCTGTTGTAATAGATGGCTGTTGTGATGGTTCCATCTCTGGGCTGGGGCGAGGGTTGTTGTTCGTTCCTCTTCCTGGTCTCCGTGACGGATACTTCCTGTTCTGTGCCCTGTTTTGGGTCTTTAGGGCTTCGTTCTTTTCTTTCCCAGACGTACATTCATGTTGATGGCTTTGCTGTCCATCCTGCCTCTGATGCTTCTGGGATGCTTCCTTACGTCCCTGGCCCTGCTGGAGGTTTTTCGCCTCATCCCCATCCATCCTGTGGATCGGACGTTTCTCCGGTCTGCTGTTGGTTCCCGGCACTTCCAATTCCGGGTGCTGCCTTTCGTCACCTCCATGTTTTTTTTTGTGGCTCTTGGCCCCGCTGGTGGTTTTTCTCTTTTTCGAGGTCCTCAGGTTTTTCCCTGTCTTAACGATTGGTTGTTTGTTGTTTTCTACTTCCTTTTCTCAGGCTCTGTCGGTTGTGGCCTGGTGTGTCATCTTCTAGGGTCCTTTGGGTACCTCCTCCTCTAGTTGTCCTCCCTGATGCGCTCCTTATCTCTGTAGTTCCTGAGGGCTCTGTTCCGCATGGTTCTGGGGATGGTGTTCCTTTCCAAGGAGTGTCAGTTGCCTTTGTGCCTTCGCCTTTCCTCAGTTCTGTCCCGATCCCAGGTGTCTGCCCGACTGATTGTGGAGTTAGGGGGAGTTGGCTTCCATAATGCATCTCCCCCCTTGGGCCCGGCTGTGTTTGTATCCTCTCCTGCATCATGTTCTGGCCCTCTGGGATAATGCCTCTCTGAATTACGAGGCTCTTTTTCCTGTTACCGCAGGGGTTCGGGCTGCCCTCCAGTGGTGGTTATCCCTTCAGTCTCTTTCCCGGAGCTTTGTATTTCTTCCACCTGGAGTGTCTTCCGGGGCTGGTGCTTGGGCCTGTGGACTCTCTGAGCAGGGTCTTCCCTTCCTCCCGGGCGAGGTGTTTGTGCTCTCTCCTATTCCGTAGGATTGTCCTCTGGTTTGACCGTCCTGGGCGGGTTCTGTTTGCCTCGGAGGTGTCGGCCCTTCTTCCCATTTTTGCAGCCGGATTCCTTCTTGGCTGGCCTGGGCGTTCGCCGCCTTCACAGTTCCTTGGTCCCTGTGTCTTCTGTTTGCCTTCCCGCCTTTTGCTTTGATCCCCCGGGTCCTCCAAACAGTTTCCAAACACAGCGTGTACTTTAGCACACGCTGTGTCTGGAAAGTGTCTACGCTTTTGCTAGGAAAGCGCGGGGCAGACTGTGGCATTCTGTTTAAGTATTGCTGCTAATCGGAGCCCATGAAGGGGGTCTGATTGTCAGCAATATTCAAACAAAAGGCCACAGTCTGCCCCGCTCCCACCCCGCTCCCACACAGCCGCATGCGCCATAATCACCACAATCCCCACCAGCCCCCCACCTCCTTACCTGCAACTCCTCACGCCCGCTCCGTCACCACCACTGGAAAAGTGCCTCATGTTCGCGCAGCTTGATTTTTAAAAGCGGTGGGCGGCGCGACTCTCTTGCGACGTCCTGTGTGCGCGCTCCGCGCTAGGTGGTGCGCGCTGACGTCAGGGAAGGTGCGCGCGCGCAGCCTAGAGGGAACAGTGAATAAGACCCCCAGGTATGTAAATGCCACTACTCTTTGTAATTCGATCCCTTTACAAAAGAATCCTCTTTGCTTCTTAGCATAGTGCCCCATAGTCATAACCTGGGATTTGGAGGAGTTAACCACCAAATCCAAAGAGGACATAAAATCTCCAAAGGAGTTCAGTAACCGTTGCAGGCCGATGGGAGTACGGGCTAGCAAAACCGCGTCATCCGGGTATAGGAGCACCGGAATGGCGGTACTACCTATACGCTGGACATCTAGTGTGGCTGGTGACAGTATTGGTTCAAGGGAATTAATGTACAATGTAAAAAGAAGAGGGGCAAGGATACATCCTTTTCTCACCCCTCTCCCAGATTTAAAGAGTCCAGTACAAGTACCCTCTTGCGTCATTCTTACATTGGCATAAAGATCCCGATGTAGATCCGCCATGTAAAGCACCAAGCCAGAGTCGATCCCCATGTCCAATAGGATTGTCCACAGCCTTGACCTATTAACTAGATCAAAAGCTGTGGACAAATCTATAATGTTGTAAGATGAGCAATAAAACGAGGATAGAAATCATCAGGATAAGCAGAGTGGGTTTATTAAACCTCATCCAAGAACAGCCAAAAGTAACTGACTAATACAGAATTCTTGAGGAGAATACATTCTGAGAATTAAGAATGAAGAGAAGACTAATGTGTCTTAAAGGGGAAGGGAGAGAATAACAGGGAAAAAGAGAGAAAATCACACATCTCCCTTCCTTTACAAAATGAAAAACATCACACATCTCCCTTTCTTTTCAAATAAGAGATTAAGAACAAGTTAAACAGTATATAAACATAAAGAAAATAAAACTTAAGAACAAGCTCAAACATAGTCTTTTAAGTAGCACGGAGCCCTACGAATTCTTTGACTTCTTTTAAAAGGAGACGATGACCTGTCAAAGGAAGAGTAGTAAAGGAAGATAAGAATTATTGTACAACTCAACATCTTTATGAATAGAGTCGCTTGACAAATTAGGATTAACCACAACCACACGACTCTTATTCCAGATTCTTCCATCTTCAGTCTTAACAGCATTCCTGAAAATCTTAATAACAGCTCTAACATCAGTATACTTGGACCACGGTTTTCGTCCAACCGGAGTCTTTATTTTTAGAAAATCACCCACTTTGACCTCTTGAGAATTAACATTTTTTTTTTGTCAAAGTATGTTTTGCGTGCATTCTGCTTGAGCAATTCTCTAGCTCTCCAATCACCTATGTCATTATCTACAAGGCCTTTGTTCAAGCACATCCACCCAGGACACAACAAGGTATTAGGAACCCTCCCTTTGAACAGTTCAAACGGGGACCTCCCAGTAGAGGAATGAGGGACAAAACGATAGGTATTTATCCTGTCCTGGAGAGTGGTTTTCCAATTTAAACCTGAAGAGCGAGCAAGTTGAATTGACTCCTTCAGCGTTTTATTAACCCTTTCTACGGCACCATTGGCTTCAGGGTGGTATAGAGAACACCTTTTATGGATAACCCCACATTTTTTTAAGAAAATCAACAAATACAGAGGAACAGAACTGAGGACCATTGTCAGATAACAAACTATTGGGAAAACCTTCCTTATAAAACAATGGCTCCAAAAACTTAATGATGGAATCAGAGGTAATTTCTCTGACTGAAGAAACTTCGATCCATCTAGAGTAGAGTTCAATTAGTACAATAAGATAAGGAGTATCAGAAACTCCAGATAAAGGACCCAGTATGTCAATAGCAACCTCATCCCATGGATGACCAGGTAAAGCCCTCTTGACCATAGGCATTTGTTTAGTTTTCAAGATCTTATCACTAGAGCAACACTCTGGACATTCTCTGACCATCCTTTCAATTTCAAGATCCATCCCTGGCCACCAAAATTGCATTTGCAGAAACTCTTTAGTTTTCACAATCCCCAAATGACCACAATGGGCATGAGTCAACAACTTTCCCCTTAGAGTACAGGGAGGAACAAGTTTTGTACCACGAGTTAAAAGACCATTATTAACAGAGAGTTCATCTGAAACCAAAGACCAAGGCTTAGACAGACGAGATTTACTCTTTAAGGAAAGAATTACTTTAGAAATTTCTTCATCCTTGTCCAACTCCAACCTCCACTCAGATTCATCAATTGCACCATCAGTAATTTCACACACATTTGTACACTCATCAAGTTCACATGAATCATCCAGTTCAGCATTCTCACTGTCAAACAATCTTGATAAACAATCAGCTGACCTGTTAGCTATACCAGGAATATACTGTACCTCGAACTCAAATTCTTGCAAGGAAACAATCCATTTCCTAATTCTTGAAGAAATGGCATCTAGACCTTTTTTTGAAAAGACCTCTCTCAAAGGCTTATGATCAGACAAGACACACACTTTTGTTCCCCAAATGAGATTTTTGAACTTTCTTAAAGCCCAGAAAATAGCAAGCGACTCCTTCTCTATTACAGAGTAATTAAACTCTGATCCTCTGAGGCAACGAGAAGAACAACAAATTAAACAATCCTTTCCATTTCTTTTCTGAACTAAAACAGCACCTAGGCCTTTATCACTAGCGTCTGTAAACATAACAGTGGGTAATCCAGGAACAAATGCATGAAGAGAAGGAGCTTATTTAACTCCTTCTTGATGCACATGAATTCAGTCTTACATTCACTAGACCAGTCAAACACAACGTTTTCAGCAGTTAATTTTCTTAAATTGTGGGTTTTGTCTGCAAAATTAGGAATGAATTTACCATAAAATTCAACCATACCCAAGAATGAGAGAAGTTCATCTTTGCAAGTTGGATCTTTAACTTTGTCAATGGATTCTACTAGTTCTTTCTTAGGAAAAACCCCATCACCGGTGATACAATGACCTAAATAGTTAACTTCCTGAACTCTGAATTTGCATTTAGACCTTTTTAAAGTCATTCCAGCTCCATCTAATTGTTTTAATACATCAGACACACGACAATCATGCTCAAGAATATTGCTCCCATAGATTAATAAATCATCCTGATAGCATTTAACACCTGTTAAACCTCTTAAGATCTTTGACATGATTCGTTGAAAAACGGAGGCCGCAGAAACAAGACCAAAAGGCATTCCCTTAAATTTAAACGTGCCCATAGGTGTAATGAAGGCAGTCAGATCTTGAGAGTAACTATCTAGTTCCACCTGATGGTACGCTGAAGCTAAATCAAGAGTGGTAAAATACTTTGCACCTTCTAAAGTGCTAACTATCTCATCTATGTTGGGAAGGGGAAACCTGTCAACAACCACTTCCTTATTTAAAGCCCTTAAGTCAATGCAAAGGTGAATCTCACCTGTGGGTTTCTTTGCAATAACCACTGGAGCAAGCCACTCTGTTGCCTCCACCGGTTCGATTATATCATTTCTCACCAGTTTGTCTAGTTCTTCCTGAACTTTCGCTTGCTCTATAAGGGGAATCCTCCTAACCTTTGCCACAACTGGAAGAGCATTAACCTTTAACTTAATGTGATGTCTGTAACCACGCAAACACCCCAATTCTTCTTTAAAAACATCTGGAAATTGTTTTGCTAAAGACAAAGACAAACTATCATCACTCTTGTTGTTACCTACTGAGTTAGACACTTCATGAATCTGGACTTGAGGAGAGGCATTGGGATCAAGTGTTACACCTAATTGGCGTTGATGCAACCATCCCAATAGTGCATCACCTTTCTTTGACACATAGACTTTACCAACAATGATCCGAGAACCAAGTTCTATCTCAGCCATGAAATATCCCAGCATCACAATAGGTTTTTCACTATAGCCCAAAGGAAAAATATCACAATTGAACAACTTCACTTTTTCTTTAAATAGTTCGTTATACAACTTTTCATCAATTATAGTTATCTTTGAGCAAGAATCAAATTTTAAATTTACCATTGAGCCTTCTACACTAACTAAATGAGAAGGATGGTCTGATTTGTCATCATTCACCTCAAAACAAATCGATCTTACTTGAGGTTGAGACCATCTTCTCCTTGAGTTATCACCATTGTATGTTTTGCTCCTGCATAATTTTGCATAATGACCCTTTTTATTACATAAATTACATGTAACTTTTAAAGCAGGACACACAGGCGAATTAGCCAAATGATTAACTTGACCACATCTAAAACAAGAAAATTTGTTATTTGTGGAAGAGAAAGAAGGATTAGGTGACCTAACATGTTTCTCTTCGGAGCTAACATTTTCTACTTTCTTTAATTGTGTATAGGCATTTATATAGCGCACTACTTACCCGTAGGGTCCCAAGGCGCTTCGACCGCTGCGAAACCCTTCCTGGCTTCCCTGAGAGATGGTCCCTTAATGGGTATCTCCAGGGTGAGACCAGGCATCCCCGGCGGTCTGGTGGGGCCGTTAGTGAAGATGAGGCAAGCTAATGCCCAGAGTTGCCGAGTGTGATCGCTGATCAGAGTGGGCACCGAGGCGAGAGAATTATCGAGTCCGCTGACCCTGGTCCAGAAACCTGCCGCGCCGGGAATCGAACCCTGGTCCCGGGCCGTCCTCTGCTCTAGGGTCTGCCGCCTCTAACCAGTGAGCCACACTACTTCACTAATTGATAAACAGTCTCATCTACTTTTACTTCATCCTTTGACTCAGAAGTAGATGGGTTCTCTTTCTCTTTTTTAAGTTCACCGACACATCTTGTCATATGTTCAACTTGTTTTGCTATTGTCAAAACTTCTTCTAGAGGAGGCTCATCCTTCAGCCACAGTTCTTTTCTTATATCATCATGTGCGCATCTCAAAACGAACTGATCACGTATCCTTTCATCAAGTGTTTGACCAAAGTTACAAGACGAAGCAAGTTTCCTCAAAGAAGATACGTATTCTTCTACTGTTTCATCTTTTTTCTGTTCACGCAAACCAAAATGATATCTTTCCATGATGGTGCTAAGTCCAGGTAAATAATGCCTGTCAAGTTGTAGAATGGCTATTTCGTATTCATTTAAGTTTCTTTGTTCAGCAGCCGACAAATCTGGTAAATGTTCGAGAACATCTTGTCCTTCACCTCCAAGACAATGTAGTAGAAGAGAGTGTTTCCTTTCCGCACTCAAGTTAGTTCCGCAGACTCTAGCGTAATTTGCAAATATTTTTTTCCATTTTTTCCATTTTACGTCTGGCTCTCCTGGACTCGTAAGAAAAAACGCAGGTTGCGTTACATTTTGCATTTTATATGGGTAAGTAAATAAATTTTATATATATATAAATATATCCTTTTCCTTTTATTTGTATATTTAAAATAAACTTGTATTCTGCATTAATTTTCCCTTTTTTTTTTAGTCAGATCCACTTGATTTTAATAAAGAAATGGATTTCCTCTTAAAAACAATGCTTTCTTTATTCTCAAATTGTGCAATGTGCATTGTCTTTCCTTGAACCACCTTAGTAATGTATTAAAATGGTGAAAACAAATGATATTTGTTCAAGGTTCCAAAGAACAGTCTCGTGTAGAACAATTGAAGAATGGAGACGTTCTATGTTGATGAATTGCAAGTAGAACGTTCCACGTTTCTTTGAATGCAGAAGTATTCTTTGAATGCAGTATTGACAAAAGAGAACGTCAACAAGAAGAACGTTCCAATGGAACACAGCGCAGGTTTCCTGGAGCGCAGCGTTATTAAAACAGAACGTCAGCCTGGAGCGCAGCGTTATTAAAGCAGAACGTCAGCGCGTAGTACACTTGTTTCTCAGCTTGCGCAGATCGTCAGCGCGCAGTACGTTCATTCCACTATCTGGAACTCATACACTTAAAACGCATCGTAGTGACGTCAGGAATCTAACAGCAGAGCGCGAGCACCAAACGAATCTTAATTCTATGCGCAAAGTCAAAAGTCACTTTTCTTTTATATGTTATATTCCCAGTATCTTTTTTATTTTAAAAAAAATGCCTCCCGCTCTCCTCACCACCATGATAGTCTGAAAACTGCCGCTGGGAAGTCTACGCTTCACACGAACTGCAAATGAACAGCCGCTGGAGGAGAGAGCAGGTCAGGAATCTTGTTATGTTGTTCTGTTGAGGTCGTTTCCGATCGTCGCCAGTATAATGTTGTAAAATGAGCAATAAAACGAGGATAGAAATCATCAGGATAAGCAGAGTGGGTTTATTAAACCTCATCCAAGAACAGCCAAAAGTAACTGACTAGTACAGAATTCTTGAGGAGAATACATTCTGAGAATTAAGAATGAAGAGAAGACTAATGTGTCTTAAAGGGGAAGGGAGAGAATAACAGGAAAAAAGAGAGAACATCACAAAATCCATAAAGGCGAAATGCATATAACCCTTCCTAGCTGCTGTATACTTATTGACTAAAAGATACAGGTTTAAGCACTGATCCACAGTACCTCTCCCAGATCTGAATCCATACTGTGTTTCCGCTAATAACCCCTTTTCCATGACCCTATCATTTAATTTGGACAGTAAAACTTTCCCTAGGATTTTTACAGAGGAGTCGAGAAGTGAAATAGGTCTATAACATCTTGGGTCCCCTCCTTGCCCTTTTTTAAAAACTGGTATGATGGTTGAGCGGGACCAAGAGGCGGGGAAACCATGAATTAGTGTGGACCTAAAAACGTTTGTCAAAACTGAGGCCCATAATTTGGAGTCAACCTTAAATAAATCAGATGGGACCCCCATCTGGTCCCGGTGCTTTATTTGCAGCAGTATCTAATATTGCCTTTTCCACATCCGCTTCCTGAAATAAATCCATAGAGGCAGATATACAATTCGCTGGTGGTATAAAGGGGTTAAAGTTTTCATTGCTTGCATAAATGGACTCAAAGTGTTCCAGCCACTCTGTCTCAGTGATGTTCATTTCTAATATCCCATTATCTTCCCCAGTTAGCAAGGAACTATTCACAATCGCCCAAAATTTCAGGACAGCAGCAGATGTTAGGCTATCCCATGTTGCGTCTTTAATATAAGTTTTACGGGTTTGTATTGTGTTTTTATATTCCTTTCTGAGTGTGGCAATGAGTACTTTGTCCCTAGGATGGGCTTTTAAAGCTGACTTTTAAATTACGTTGAGCTTTTGAGCATTTAGTAACAAGCCACCTATTCGTTATTTCTCTTCTAGGTTTGAGTGGGACTGTTAGCTCTGTTGCCACTTGTTTACAGATTTGCTCAAATGCTAGAATCGTCTACTCTGGATGGCTACTGCCCACCAGGCATTTCTGGAAATCTACTCCCATTTTGTCACAGAGACCATCCAGAAATGGCTCGGAAACTACTTATGACCATTTCAACCGTCTGCCTTGATCTCTAGTGGCTAGACTTAAAGTTCCTGCTATTGGATTTAGGTTGTCTACTCTGGCCAAGCGCCCGTTCAATTTCAGACAGACCGGGTTATGGTCACTGTACAGGGATTCTGTGGCGTTATAGAAGATTACATGATCCAACAGTGTAGGGGTCAAAAAGATATAGTCAATTATTGAATTACTTTCCCTAGACTTAAAAGTTACTGTTCTTTCACACTCTTCAAAGAAAAATGGTTCGTAAAGATCCTTGCCTGCCAAGAAATCCTCTAGAGCCACCCCATCTGATTATGTTCAAAGCGTGGAAATGCTACTGTGAACATACTTTGCTAGTCATTAGTTTGGCAGTTAAAATTGAAAAGATGTGTATTAAAATCTCCCATCAACATGATATTGAGTAAAGTGTTTTGTTCTTTTTTATAATTTTCAATGAATTGTTCTAAAAAAAGGAGGTGTTCATTATAATTAACGCCCTCTCTTGAATTATTAAAATGTATTAACAACAACTTCCCTCTGGGTAGGTCACTGATATCTACCAATAAGCAATTTGGGGAGGCGGTCTCTAAAAGCCTAACTATCCCTTTTAAGTTCACGGATATCAGGGTCACCAAACCTCCCCTAGCTCGACCTGATACTGATGGTCGTGCTGGCTGAGACTATGATTTGTATCCATCCAGCCAAAAGTTGTTTTCTATCTCCCAAGTCTCCTGTAAAGCTATCACATCATTACCTTTAATAAGTTTAAGCCAATTTTGGTCCTCCCTTTTGGCCCTTAGCCCAGCAATGTTCCACCTTAATACCCTATGATAGGGATTGGTCAGTAGTCCAGGAGTGAATGGACGATATGATGCATTTTACCACAAATCCTCTGAGATGATGGAAATGTACGACAAGAGCATCTGCCACAACTCACAGCTAAACTGATGGGTGTGACAGTGCCCCTAGAGCCGCAGTCAATAGCCATGACAGTAAGTTACCTGATCCTTGGTACATCAGGCAGGATAGAGGCCTTCACCTCTCTCACGGGTTGGTAGGCATGCTGTCTCCAAGTAAAGAAAAAAACAATATATTAAAAAATCAAAAGGGACAAATAGCCAAGGTTCGGTTCGTCTGACTTTTTCCTACCAAGGTCTCTTGAAATGCTTTCTGCGTTGGTGAGGGGGGAGTTTCTGTGAAGTGTTTAAGTGCAGGTCAGGTCGGTGGCAGAAGGTGAGGATTTGGGCACTGTGCAAGAAAACGGTGCAATCAGAAGTATATACAGTGATCCTGTAGTGACTTTCCCCTCACCCCCCTCCCTTTACTACCTCCCTTCACTCCCACCCAAGTCACATACTGCGTCAGCCGCAACTCTCCTGAGTTGCAGCATCTCTCCAGCGTCCTCCGGGTGTGTCCACCACTCGTCCGACCAGACCTCCGAACCTCCGCCTTCGTCCGGATCTTGAATGTCGAGGTCTTCTGGTCTTTCATACTCTTCTCCAGTCAAGGGTATTTGCTCTCGTTTAGGCACTTGTAGCGCGGAGTCTGTTCTCCTGCTCCTTCTCTTCTGGGCTCAGCGCTTTTTCCGGGTTCTCTCGAGTTTCCTTTAGGAGCTGAGGCCCGCTCCTTCAGATTTCCATTTGTCGAAGTCTCATAGCTGGGTCACACGTCCCTGCATGCAAGAGGAAGCAGGCAGAGTTAACTCTTGCCGCCCCGGCATTTTTGAACAATTAGTGCTTTGTACGGTGTGCGGGGGACATAAAGATAGAGATTGCGTCTCTGCGTCCCCGTCGGCCCTCTCACATCGAGTCTATGGAGTAGGCAGAAATACCACCCCAAAACTTTGAATCAACGCTTTGATAAAACCATTCAAAGCAAAAGAAGTAGGTGAGCCCCCCCCTATCCAGAAGAGCTCTTCTGCATCTTCATCCAAGCAATTATCCATTCATCATTTCATTGTTCTACTATTCTTAACTCTTGGCTTTGATACACACCATTTAAGCTTTCCATTCTCTTATCCAGTCTTTCACCATTGAAAACCATCCTTCCATATGTATCCATCTAGCCATCCAAACATTACTCTCAACTAACCTTTCACCAATCCATTTACCCACCCACGCATCCTTTCATCCATTCACCCATCCTGCCTTAACCCACCTGAGCATTCCTTTCACCCAACAAGGTAGGCATCCTTTTGCCCGTATACCCTTGTATCCATCCTTCACCCACCCTTACATCCTATCACTCACCTATATGCATCCTTTCACCCATGCATCCTTTCACTCATATTATATTTTACAAATCCTTTCTCCTTCCCTCCTTTTCCCCATTTTCATCAACCCATCTTTGCCATAGTTCATTATGAATAAGGCTCCCGGTTTCCAGTTTAAACGGATTTTTACATATAAATATAGACAGAAAACATTTTGGTTTCTGTCTATATTTATATATAAAAATGGGACTATACTAACAAAACCAATGCTCCTCCTGCCTCTGTGCTCCTCTGTAAAATCAGAGTCAGAGGTGCACAGGGGTGGCCAAATGAAACGGGAAACTGCTTCCCTGAAACTGCTCCAGAGATGGGGATACTGGGAGCACTGTGTCTACAGAGACACTCCAGCACCCCTCAAAGCGGTGGTTCACGCAAGATAATTGTTGAAGCAGTGCAAGCAGCCGATGTCCATTAAGAGGTGTGAAAACACCCCAGGACATCGGCTGCAGCTCCAGCAACCTTTTGTTTTTTGTTGTATGAGAGGGTGAAGGAGGTTGATGACGTGGCAGGGCACAGGGGCAGAAATGCCTCCAACAACTATTAGCATAAAGCCTGGCTGCATTTCTCAGTGACTATGCACACTGTTGGGCAGTGAGGCTGAGTGAGAGGTGAGCAAGTCACTTAGCATGACTTAATTTTTCTATTTAATATTTATTTAAGTGCTACTTAAATCAAAAAAATAAAAACAAGAACAGAAATTACTGTTGCACCACCTGTGCTCTACATTTTCTCCATAGTGTCCATATCAAAGCACTATTCTGTACAGATGAAGATACAGGATTCTTTAGATATTTTGACGATTTACAATGCGTCGTGTGGTAGGTCTTCTAATGCACACTAAGAATGATCTGATATTCTATGAGCAGACACTCTCTGTGATTGCTAATTAAATGTGAGTAAAAGAGGTAGTAATGCGTTGACATTTTGCAAGACATCTGCGCAAATGAGACCTACTCAAAACACTAATTCACGCTGCTTTTCTTAAAGGACAGGGAAGAAATTTGCTCCCAATATGTAAAGTGCACTTAGCATAGGCTCCAATTTAAAATAACAGCTATAACAACCTAGTGCAAGTGTGCATGGCAACTTAAATAAATGTGAAAAAATACTAGATTTAGCATTTTTTTTTCTTGCGCCAAAAATAAATGTGGGTAAATACAGATAAAATGACCAAGAAATAAATATGGATAAATACAGACGAAAATGTGAAAAAAAAATACCATAAAACCGGGAACCCTAATTATGAACCTTTGTCTGCTGAGTTGCAGATAGAAGAGGCCATTAACTACTCAACTTCCAACCTATCTGCTAAAGCGGGGTGTTCACGAGTCAAGTCCCTTGCAGTGAGAATATTACAAACTGTCCTGAATTTCTTGTTCTGATTCTTTCAATAAATCACTGAGTTTTGCAGTCAGTTTGTGTCCTGGTGGTTTGTTGTTGATGAATGCCGGTCGTTGCTTGTGTATTTTCACTTTTTCATGAATGGGAGGAGCACAGGAGGGACCTTGGGGTAATGCCCAATTACCGGTTATCTTCATTACTCCTGGTCCATTTGTCCTAGTCCTATATTACTACCCACCCTCCCGGACTTGCAGGCTCTAATCGGTGGCTCTGTATTTTAGTAGGAATGCTGGTATAGGTACATATTTGTACACCCAGGATAAGACCAATGTTCCCTTTAATTTTTTTCCTCTGTGTGCGGCAGTGGAGGGTCTCTGTGCGCTGCAACCATGGCTATGTGTGCCAGGAACCAAACCGCGTGTGTCTGCGGCGCCAAATGGCACTCAAAAAGTTTACTTTAAAAAGTGAAAAGATAGTGCATTTTCACACATACAGTGCCACAATAAGGGTCTTAAGGGCAGTTTGAAAATTGGATAAGCACGCCATGACATGAATTAGTTACACTGGCAAGTACACTTCAAGTTTAGAAAAGCACAAGACTTCAATGGTGGTCATAAGATTTTAATAAATATTCTTAACTGGAGCACAGTTCATTGGGTGGGGAAATGTTGCGAGCCTATACAATATCACATTTACACAAGAAGGGAGAGGGCTGTTCAGACACATCACTGAGGCCCATAATTTGGAGTCGACCTTAAATAAATCAGATGGGACCCCATCTGGTCCCGGTGCTTTATTTGCAGCAGTATCTAATATTGCCTTTTCCACATCCGCTTCCTGAAATAAATCCATAGAGGCGGATACACAATTCGCTGGTGGTATAAAGGGGTTAAAGTTTTCATTGCTTGCATAAATGGACTCAAAGTGTTCCAGCCACTCGGTCTCAGTGATGCTCATTTCTAATATCCCATTATCTTCCCCAGTTAGCAAGGGACTATTCACAATCGCCCAAAATTTGGCGCTATCTTTCAGGACAGCAGCAGATGTTAGGCTATCCCATGTTGCGTCTTCAATATAAGTTTTACAGGTTTGTATTGTGTTTTTATATTCCTTTCTGAGTGTGGCAATGAGTACTTTGTCCCTAGGATGGGCTTTTAAAGCTGACTTTAAATTACGTTGAGCTTTTGAGCATTTAGTATCAAACCACCTATTCGTTATTTCTCTTCTAGGTTTGAGTGGGACTGTTAGCTCTGTTGCCACTTGTTTACAGATTGCCTCAAATGCTAGAATCGTCTCCTCTGGATGGCTAGTGCCCACCAGGCATTTCTGGAAATCTACTCCCAATTTGTCACAGAGACCATCCAGAAATGGCTCGGGAACTACTTTTGACCATTTCAACCGTCTGCCTTGATCTCTAGTGGCTAGACTTAAAGTTACCCCTATTGGATTTAGGTTGTCTACTCTGGCAAAGCGTGCGTTAAATTTCAGACAGACCGGGTTATGGTCACTGAACAGGGACTCTGTGGCGTTATAGAAGATTACATGATCCAACAGTGTAGGGGTCAAAAAGATATAGTCAATTATTGAATTACTTTCCCTAGACTTAAAAGTTACTATTCTTTCACTCTCTTCAAAGAAAAATGGTTCGTAAAGATCCTCGCCTGCCAAGAAATCCTCTAGAGCCACACCCATCTGATTATGTTCAAAGTGTGGAAATGCTACTGTGGACATACTTTGCTTGTCATTAGTTTGGCAGTTAAAATTGCAAAGATGTGTATTAAAATCTCCCATCAACATGATATTGATTAAAGTGTTTTGCTCTTTTTTATAATTTTCAATGAATTGTTCTAAAAAAAGGAGGTGTTCATTATAATTAACGCCCTCTCTTGAATTATAAAAATGTATTAACAACAACTTCCCTCTGGGTAGGTCACTGATTTCTACCAATAAGCAATTCGGGGAGGCGGTCTCTAAAAGCCTAACTATCCCTTTTAAGTTCACGGATATCAGGGTCACCAAACCTCCCCTAGCTCGACCTGATACTATTGGTCGTGCTGGCTGAGAGTATGACTTGTATCCATCCAGCCAAAAGTTGTTTTGTATCTCCCAAGTCTCCTGTAAAGCTATCACATCATTACCTTTAATAAGTTTAAGCCAATTTTGGTCCTCCCTTTTGGCCCTTAGCCCAGCAATGTTCCACCTTAATACCCTATAATAGGGATCTGTCAGTAGTCCAGGAGTGAATGGACGATATGATGCATTTTACCACAAATCCTCTGAGATGATGGAAATGCACGACAAGAGCATCTGCCACAACTCACAGCTAAACTGATGGGTGTGACAGTGCCCCTAGAGCCGCAGCCCATAGCCATGACAGTAAGTTAACCTGATCCTTGGTACATCAGGCAGGATAGAGGCCTTCACCTCTCTTACGGGTTGGTAGGTATGCTGTCTCTAAGTAAAGAAAAAAACAATATATTAAAAAAACAAAAGGGACAAAGAGCCAAGGTTCGGTTCGTCTGACTTTTTCCTACCAAGGTCTCTTGAAATGCTTTCTGCGTTGGTGAGTGGGGAGTTTCTGTTAAGTGTTTAAGTGCAGGGCAGGTCGGTGGCCGAACATGAGGGTTCGGGCACAGTGCAAGAAAACGGTGCAATCAGAAGTATATACAGTGATCCCGTAGTGACTTTCCCCTCGTCCCCCTCCCTTTACTACCTCCCTTCACTCCCACCCAAGTCACATACTGCGTCAGCCGCAACTCTCCTGAGTTGCAGCATCTCTCCAGCGTCCTCCGGGGGTGTCCACCACTCGTCCGACCAGACCTCCGGACCTCCGCCTTCATCCGGATCTTGAAAGTCGAGGTCTTCTGGTCTTTCCTACTCTTCTCCAGTCAAGGGTATTTGCTCTCGTTTAGGCACTTGTAGCGTGGAGTCTGTTCTCCTGCTCCTTCTCTTCTGGGCTCAGCGTGTTTTCCGGGTTCTCTCAAGTTTCCTTTAGGAGCTGAGGCCCGCTCCTTCAGATTTCCATTTGTCGAAGTCTCCTAGCTGGGTCACACATCCCTGCATGCAAGAGGAAGCAGGCAGAGTTAACTCTTGCTTCCCCGGCATTTTTGAACAATTAGTGCTTTGTACGGTGTGCGGGGGACATAAAGATAGAGATTGCGTCTCTGCGTCCCCGTCGGCCCTCTCTCATCGAGTCTATGGAGTAGGTAGAAATACCACCCCAAAACTTTGAATCAACGCTTTGATAAAACCATTCAAAGCAAAAGAAGTAGGTGAGCACATCCCTATCCAGAAGAGCTCTTCTGTATCTTCATCCAAGCAATTATCCATTCATCATTTCATTGTTCTACTATTCTTAACTCTTGCCTTTGATACACAGCATTTAAGCTTTCCAGTCTCTCATCCAGTGTTTCACCATTGAAAACCATCCTTCCATATGTATCCATCGAGCCATCCAAACATTACTCTCAACTAACCTTTCACCAACATCCATTTACCCACCCACGCATCCTTTCATCCATTCACCCATCCTGCGTTAACCCACCTGAGCATTCCTTTCACCAACAAGGCAGGCATCTTTTTGCCCGTATACCCTTGTATCCATCCTTCACCCACCCTTACATCCTATCACTCATCTATATGCTTCCTTTCACCCATGCATCCTTTCACTCATATTATATTTTACCCATCCTTTCTCCTTCCCTCCTTTTCCCCTTTTCCATCAACCCATCTTTGCCATAGTTCATTACGAATAAGGCTCCCAGTTTTCTGTTTAAACTGATTTTTACATATAAATATAGAGGGAAAACGTTTTGGTTTTTGTCTATATTTGTATATAAAAATGGGACAATACTAACAAAACCAATGCTCCTCCTGCCTCTGTGCTCCTCTGTAAAATCCGAGTCAGAGGTGCACAGGGGTGGCCAAATGAAACGGGAAACTGCTGCCCTGAAACTGCTCCAGAGAGGGGGATACTGGGAGCACTGTGTCTGCAGAGACACTCCAGCATCCCTCAAAGCGGTAGTTCACGCAAGATAATTGTTGAAGCAGTGCAAGCAGCCGATGTCCATTAAGAGGTGTTAAAACACCCCAGGACATCGGCTCCAGCTCCAGCAACCTTTTGTTTTTTGTTGTATGAGAGGGTGAAGGAGGTTGATGTGGCAGGGCACAGGGGCAGAAATGCCTCCAACAACTATTAGCATAAAGCCTGGCTGCATTTCTAAGTGACTATGCACACTGTTGGGCAGTGAAGCTGAGTGAGAGGTGAGCAAGTCAGTTAGCATGACTTAATTTTTCTATTTAATATTTATTTAAGTGCTACTTAAATCAAAAAAATAAAAACAAGAACAGAAATGACTGTTGCACCACCTGTGCTCTACATTTTCTCCATAGTGTCCATATCAAAGCACTATTCTGTACAGATGAAGATACAGGATTCTTTAGATATTTTGGCGATTTACAATGCGTCGTGGGGTAGGTCTTCTAATGCACACTGAGAATTATCTGATTTTCTATGAGCAGACACTCTCTGTGATGGCTGATTAAATGTGAGTAAAAGAGGTAGTAATGCGCCGAAGGTGCGCCAAAGGTAAGCCCTTCTACGCCCGTCCGCGCCTGGACCGCGCCCAGCGCCAGACCCCCTGGTCCTCGCAAAACCCATTCCACCCGCATAACGTACAACGCCACTACCCTCGTTGCCCTTAACCCCGGACGTACACCACAATACTGCGAAGCTACCCCAGGATGCACCCATGGTCCTTTCGCCTGCCACTCCTGCAAGTTCACCTGCATCAGGACCCACACCAAATCCACTTCCCCCAAACACAACTCCGACTCTAACCACCTGAAGTGCATCCTGCTGAACACCCGCTCGGTCCACAGACATGCCACTGAACTCTGGGACCTACTCGACACTGCGTCACCGGACATCGCCTTCCTTACAGAAACATGGATGAACACATCATCAACACCCGACATCGCCATAGCCATCCCGGACGCTTACAAGATCATCCGAAAAGACCGCACCAATCAAACAGGAGGAGGCATCGCCATCGTCCATAGGAACTCCATCAAAATCACGACAAGCTCTGACGATAATCTTACAACCGCCGAACATCTCCACTTCCAGATCCACACCGACCCCAGGACCACACTTAGAGGCACCCTCATCTACAGGCCTCCAGGACCCATACACAATTCAGCGATGACATCACTGACTTCGTCAGCCCACATGCCCTCGCCTCCGAGAACTACATTCTATTAGGAGACTTCAACTTCCACCTTGAAAACAAATACGACAGCAACACCACCACCCTTCTGGACAACCTGGCCAATCTCGGACTCAAACAACTTGTTGACACCCCCACCCATGTAGCCGGACACACGCTCGACCCTATCTTCACCTCCAGCAAGCACATTTCCTTCGATCGCACCACAGCTCTCCATTGGACCGACCACAGCTGTGTTCACTTCAGATACAAAACCACCTTGACCCACAACCCCCCACAATCTATTCCTCGGAGAAACTGGAACAAGATCACTTCCGACCAACTCCTCACATCACTCAACAAAAACCCTCCCACCCTCTCATTGGACCCAAACCAAGCGGCCACAAAACTCAAGCAATGGATCACCCACAGCGCTGACGAATTAGCACCCCTGAAAAACCACCTGATCAAATCAGGCATCAAAAATGCTCCCTGGTTCAATGATGACCTTAAAAAATACAAAAAGCTATGCCGCACCCTAGAGAAAACATGGAGAAAAAACCCAACCACCGACAACATGGCAACCCTCAAGACAGCCACCCGCAAACACCACCAACTGATTCGATCCACCAAGAAATCAGCACTCAAGGATCGACTCGACAACTACGACCATAACAGCAAGGAACTTTTCAACATCGTCAAAGAATTCACCAACCCCACCGCAGCATCTAACGACATCACTCCCTCCCAAGACCTCTGCGATGCGTTATCATCCTTCTTCTACAACAAAATTGCCGACATTCACAACAGCTTCGAGAACACTCCTTGAGAACAACCCTTCCCACCCCCCTCAGAACCTACCCCGCCAACTAACAACCTCAGCACCTGGAACCCAATCACCACTGAAGACACCATCCGCCTAATGAACTCAATCCACTCTGGCTCGCCAACCGACCCCTGCCCCACCACATCTTCAACAAAGCTGACTCCATCATCGCACCCCATCTCCGTGATGTCATCAACTGCTCTTTCAACTCTGCCACCTTCCCAGAAAGCTGGAAACACGCCGAACTCAGCGCCCTCCTAAAGAAACCCAAAGCAGACCCCTCTGAACTTATAAACTACCGACCCATATCCCTCCTCCCATTCCCTGCCAAAGTCATTGAGAAAGACGTCAACAGCCAGCTCGCCGCCTTTCTTGAATCCAACAACTCCCTCGATCCCTCTCAGTCCGGATTTCGAGCCAAACACAGCACCGAAGCCGCCCTCATTGCAGCAACAGACGACATCTGAACACTACTGGATAACGGAGAAACAGTGGCCCTCATTCTACTCGACCTCTCCGCCGCTTTCGACACAGTCTGTCACAGCACCCTTATACAACACCTCAGCAACATCGGCATACAAGAAAAAGCCTTGGACTGGATCATCTCATTCCTCTCCGGGAGAACTCAGAGAGTCCGACTCCCCCCATTCAACTCAGAGGCCACTGAAGTCATCTGTGGCATACCACAAGGATCATCACCCAGTCCCACCCTCTTCAACGTTTACATGAGCCCACTCGCATCCATCGCGCGCCAACACAACCTTCACATCATCTCCTACGCCGACGACACCCAGTTAATCCTTTCCCTCACCAAAGACCCTAACACAGCCAAAACAAATCTTCACGAAGGCATGAAAGAAGTAGCCGAATGGATGAAACACAGCCGCCTAAAACTCAACTCAGACAAAACGGAGGTGCTCATCCTAGGATCTTCCCCTTCTGCCTGGGACGACTCTTGGTGGCCTTCCGCTCTGGGCACAGCACCCATACCCACAGACCACGCATGTAACCTTGGCTTCATCCTAGACTCCTCTCTCTCGATGTCCAGACAAGTCAACGCAGTCTCATCCTCCTGCTTCAACGTACTTCGTATTCTCAAAAAGATCTTCCGCTGGATCCCCCCGAGACAAGAAAGACTGTCACCCACGCACTGGTCATGAGTCGACTGGATTATGGTAACACACTATACGCCGGAATCACAGCAAAATTACAGAAAAAACTCCAACGCATCCAAAACGCATCAGCGAGACTCATATTGGACATCCCTCGCCAAGATCACATTACCAGACACCTAAAAGACCTCCACTGGCTTCCCGTCAACAAGAGAATTACGTTCTGTCTCCTCACCCACGCACACAAGGCCCTCTACAAACTAGGACCCGAATGCCTCAACACTCGACTGTCCTTCTACACACCCACCCGCCAACTAAGATCCTCCAATCAAGCCCTCGCCGCAGTCCCGTGCATCCGAAAATCCACCATGGGGGGCAGATCCTTTTCCTTCCTGGCGGCCAAGACCTGGAACTCACTCCCCACTCACCTCCGCCTTACTCAGAACCACATCTCCTTCAGAAATGAACTTAAACCTGGCTATTCGACAAAAAATGATCCCCCCCTCCCCAAGCGCCTTGAGACCCTCTGGGTGAGTAGTGCGCTATATAAATCCCTGAACTTGAACTTGAACATGGGTTGACATTTTGCAAGACATTTGCGCAAATGAGGCCTACTCAAAATCACTAAATAACTCAGCTTTTCTTAGAGGACAGGGAAGAAATTTGCTCCCAATATGTAAAGTGCACTTAGCATAGGCTCCAATTTAAAAAAACAGCTATAACAACCTAGTGCAAGTGTGCATGGCAACTTCAATAAACGTGAAAAAATACTAGCTTTAGCATTTTTTTCTTGTGTCAAAAATAAATGTGGATAAATACAGATAAAATGACCAAGAAATAAATATGGATAAATACAGACGGAAATGTGAAAAAAATAAATACCATAAAACCAGGAACTCTAATTATGAACCTTTGTCTGTTGAGTTGCAGATAGAAGAGGCCATTAACTACTCAACTTCCATTCTATCTGCTAAAGCGGGGTGTTCACGAGTCAACTCCCTTGCAGTGAGAATATTCCAAACTGTCCTGAATTTCTTGTTCTGTTTCTTTCAATAAATCACTGGGTTTTGCAGTCAGTTCGTGTCCTGGTGGTTTGTTGTTGATGAATGTTGGTCGTTGCTTGGGTATTCTCATTTTTTCATGAATGAGAGGAGCACAGGAGGAACCTTGGGGTAATGCCCTATTACCGGTAATCTTCATTACTCGTGGTCCCTTTGTCCTTGTCCTATATTACTACCCTCCCTCCCGGACCTGCAGGCTCTCATCGGTGGCTCGGTATTTTAGTAGGAATGCTGGTATAGGTACATATTTGTACACCCATGGGTGGGGGGTGGGGTATTGCCTAGATTTTTCGTTTTTTTCTGTTGGTAAGATAATATTATCTCACTGTTTCACGAATGGGAAGAGGACAACAGGACCAGGAGTATTGAAGATTACCTGTAAGTAATAGGGTATTACATTGCAGTAGGGAGGCATTCCATGTGTTTTCCCATACATCCACACATGGATTTTGTACATTCCCACATTTACTAAAGCTAGAAAGCCTGAGAATGCATCAAAATTCTATGTCTCTCTAAACTAAGCGTAACAAGGAGAAATATCTTTATTTCTCCTAATTAATTCCTCTTTCCATGTGTGTTGCATTCTGCAGAACACAGAAATAGGAAAATGCCTATGAGGACTGTTTTTGTGCAGGAAGATGTACCCAGCTGGGTACATCGATGGCTCACATGTAACTCTGCATCAGACCGACTTGAGTCTATCTGGCATGCGTCCTTAGGAGACACATTTCTCTATTCAACATTTGAACAGTCGTTTGGTTCAGCACAACTCTATGAAATAAATATACGTGAATATGCGTCCAGTCTTATTTAACTAGAAGACTGAGTACTGTTGGGATTTAGCTGACATATAACATTTAGCCTACTGGACACCAGATGTGAGGGTTCTAGAATATGCATTATAATGAAAAGAAACTGTTGTATACTATGACAGCAGTCTAGGTTCCATTTCTTTCTATATTACACTTGCATCTATATAGCTTATATTCCCTGGGTGCACTGTGATTCTTTGGTATCTGGCAAGGTCCTGAGGAAGGTGGCTGCACTGCCCTTCAAATGCCACCGAAACGCGCCTAGACCTATATTCTTCAAATCCTGCTGAACACATCCATCATACATGGTCGTGGAGATTTTGTAATCTATTGTCTCACTTTTTTCCAGATATATGTGTTTGGGAATGTTGTATGATTCTGTATGAGTGTGGATGGTTTTGTTTATATATGAACATTTCCTTTTTGCATGGTTTCTCACTCAGGGGTTATTTGCTTAACAGTGTATTGTATTATTTCTTGTAATTCTGTTTAGGACTTTTGTTCACTTGTATGTATATTTATATAAAAATAGTTTTGTAAAGAAAGGAGAAAAAAGCAATTACAGTTTTAATACATATATCTTCAATGTTAAATAAACAACTATGATAAAAATCAATTTTATCTTATTAGTCTTGTTGATGTCATTATATTGTTGTTTAGCCTAAGCTGAATTCAGTTCTATGTTTATGAAAGTAATATAGGTCATAAGGGAGCTTTTTGTTGTGTGCCTTCCTGCAGAGAAACAATCCTGCCTGTAACGCTGATACCCTTCCACCATGGTGCAAGGTTGCCTGCATTAGTGCTAGGCAGCACACAGAACGCCAGTGCTAGGAGACAGCACATCTTAGTTGATAATAGCACATTGCTGTTGTTTCCCTTTCATGCAAAGCAGCTCAGAAACTTTGCTTGCTGCGCTGCGTTGCCTGAAATGTAAGCAAATATGACACCACTGGGAAATGACAGGAAGGTACTATATATTGTTGAGTATGGCAGATTCCTGCCCTTTCCCTGTCTCACAGTGCAGCGCTGCAAGGTGACTTGCTACGCTGTGCTACATGATTATTGGTTAAATATGCCCCAATGTGTTCCCTAGCACCAACGCAGGCACCCTTGCACCATGGTGCAAGGGAGCCTGGTTGTAAGCAGGATTGTTTTTAGGTAGGAAGAGGCACCTTCCTGCACATAAACATCCCCTGAGGTATTTCCCTCTTTGTATGTTTGCTGCAGAATGCAACACACTTGAAAACAGGAATTAACTAGGTAAAATAAAGATATTTCTCCTTGTTACACTTCCCATGGGGATGCATAGCATTTTGATGCATTCCCAGGTGTACCAGTAATGGTAAACCTGGGAATGCATCAAAATCCATGGGTGGATGCGTGGGAACACCCACGCTCCATCCCTGGAACCCCTACCTGTGGCAAAGTAACACAACATAGTGATCTGGACTGTGTTGCGTTACTCTAGATTTATCAAACCACACAAGGTAGCCTTGTGTGGCTTGATAAATCTTACTTTTGTTTGCTTCGCCCTTGCCCTCCCTTGCCTAGTGCAAGTCTGACACAACACATTGGTAAATATGCCTCTGAGTTGTGAAGAAACCAGTTCCATGCCAAGGTGGACCTGAAAAGTAGCCCAGTCGATCTAATAAAGTGAGAGACCTGTACTGGACCACTATTATGGATAAACAGAAAAAGGGTCCACAGCATTCAATTATGGATCGAAAGGTGGTGTGGTGGGATCACTCGAGGTTCCAAATAAAGATTACTGGATCTCAGCAGCTGTGAGTAAGTGCCCCTGCCTAAGGCACTGGGTATAATCCTGGCTGCTCATGCCATGCCTCAAATGCAGAAGAGATAACATTTAAGGGAGCGGACCAGCCAGGATGCAGCATTCAAGGACATAAAACAAACATAGTAGGACAGGAACAAGGGAACCCTACTCACACGGAACCAGGGTAATAAACTTATTATGAAAAAACAAAGGCTCCAGAGGACACTACCAGCCTGATTCATCAAGCTGAATAGCGCTCGCAAAGGGCCAGATTCTGAGAATCTGGCCCTTTGCGAGTGCGATTTTTGCATTTGGGATTCATCATCCCTAATGCAAAAATCGGTAATAGCGATTTCGCTATTTTGCGATGAATGACATTTAAGGAATCTCTATTTGAGATTCCTTAAATGCAATTCATCATCCATTTTAAAATTGCGAATTCGCAATTTCGGCCCGCTATTTACCGCGAGGTGAAACCTCGCGGTAAATAGCGAAAACTTAGAAAAATGCTTTTAAAAGCATTTTTCTAAGTTGCATGTTGCACACACACATGTCCTTTGGACATGTGTGAGCGCAACAACTGTTTAAATTTGCATTTAAGGGGTGCTACAGGGTGTCCTTTGGACACCCCTGGCACCCTTTAAATCGCTATCTTATTTGCGATTAGCTAATTGCTAATCGCAAATAAGGAATACTCCCCATTCATTCCTACGGGCCTTTTGGACCATAGGAATGAATGGGGAGTTATTCCTTATTTGCGATTAGCAATTTGCTAATCGCAAATAAGGAATATGTAGGAATCGCATTTTTTTTGCGATTCCTACATGAATCCCGTTTTGCGAGCCTGTAATAGCGATTCCTTATGAATCGCTATTAAAGACTCGCAAATCGGGTCTTTCTTGAATCAGGCTGTTAATGAAGTAATCCCAAGGGGGCAGATTTATGTCGGACTTGCGGCACTTTTGCGCCGCTGTTGCGTCACTTCTGTGAGGCAGCGGCGGCATATACCCTGCGCCACGTTGCGACATACTTACATCGTGACGCATCTATGGAGATGCGTCACGGTGTAAGGCCCTGCGTCACATGAAACCTGCGTCAGGTTTCATGTGGGCGTTTCTAGCAGGGGGTGCGTTCCGTCGCAGGAACGCCACTGAAAAGTGACTCCGTGAAATCTACAAGATTTCACTGAGTCACTTTCCCAACGCTGATGCGTCCAAACCCTGCGCCTGCTTGAAGCAGGCGTAAGGCTTGACGCACCACGTTAGAGATAGGGCAAGTTGGAATAGTGCTGGAGTTGCGTGCCGCACGCAACACAACTTCAGCACTGCACCAACTTCACCCCCTAGATGCGACAAACATTTGTTCATTCCTGCGTCATGGTGTGCCGCATTGTAAATGCGGCGCATCATGGGTGGTGCAAGTATAAACTTGCGTGCCGTATCTTTCCAGGCCCATCTCTGCCAATTTGCAGAGATGCGCCAGGCAACATAAATCTGCCCCATTGTATATAGGCACAATGGCAATATATTGGGTTATTGTGATATTGAAGAAAGAAGGAAGCAAATACGCCTCTGATGTGTTTTTTAATCAAAAAAATGTATATAATCCTTGAAATGAATTACTGTTAGAAAGTAATACTTTTGAACATATAGTTCTGAGTGAGAGGTGTCCCAGTGAAAAACTGAACCTAGGAAATTAGTGACATATATGTGAAATATATATAAGGTTTCCAATGCTTCATATAAACGACCATTAACATATATATGTACAGTGGACAGCGCTAGATACAGTGATCAGTACTGGTAAACAATGGTTCGTTTATGCAACTTGTCGACGGCGTTTCGACCCTGTGTGCAGTGTAGGGTATCTTCAGGACCTATGATCGTAGGGACACATATGAGAAGATGAGGGAGAATGTCAGTATGCGGCTCATTTCAAGCAACTGGTATTACATAGGGGAACTAAGGTTAAGTTTGTATAGTCCCTGAAGAGTAATGGACCAGCTCGTGTGGAGGGTGTGGCACCGTGCAAAGGATAAGAAAAAGATACTCACATGGGTCACAGCCAGGAGCTACACATGTGAGAAGAACAAGTAATTAGTATTCCAATAGTGGGGGTTGGAGGCATGGCTTAGTATTTGTCAAGACTTCCAGAACCATAGCCAGCATTGGATCAGTGCCCGCAAAACCTCAACGGTCACTGAAGCAGAGCTCCAAGTATCCACGTTGGCGAAGGCAACATAGAGTCACCACATTGTTCCTGCGGCGCTGTGTGCAGAATCTAAAGAAGCGAGTACCCCAACATGGCCGCCGTAGAGTATCAGAAACAGCGAGGAGTGAGCGCTCTAGTCTTCGAGAGCGCGCGAGCAGCTGTGGAGATGAGGCGCACTGCCGCTCAGGAATCTGCGCACTTCAACTGACCTCTTCACCGGAGTCACGGCGCAGCTCTGAGTGAAGTTCTTGTTCTGAGGAAATTCCTGTCAGCGCTTCTGTTTGGTTTGTTCTTATCGCATGCGCAACGTGGGATTCTGGCAAGTGACTTTATTTTTGAAGAATTCGTAGTTGTATTTAGTTGGTGCCACTTCACGAAATCCAAGTTAATTACCTCTGTTATCAGAATTGGGGTCCGTACTCCTTCACAGTTCAGTCTGTTCTATAGGACTATATTAGTTTATTCATAGCTAGGGTTTTTAGTCATTTTAGTGCCTCTTCAGTTCATTCCATTGAGTCGGGACTTGCTTCTTTGATTCCTCAAGAGGGTTGTCATTCATCCAACTACATTCCTTCGCTTGACCCTTGTGAGGATAAACTGAATATTGCCTGTCATCAATCACCTCCTGGGGACCAGTGCAGACATCCTGAGGGTAAGAAACTTCGCCTGTTATTTCCCAATTAATTCACAGCAAATTGTCCAGAGTGTTTCTTGAGTTCCTTTTCAGAGGTGGTGGGCATAGAGTTAGTGTCGACTCCAGTGTTACTTGAAGTTTCTGACAGATTGAAGTGCCCATCTTTCACTTGAGTCGACATGACTGAGGGATTTGACATGAACTCCTTGGCGGGAATCCTAGAAGGGTTACAGGCCCAACTTACACGTTCCACAGAAGAGAATAGAGTCCTGAGGGATGAGATAAAAAGGTCCCAACAAGAAACTCGTCACGTTCAACAGAAATTAGAAGAACTCTTAGCGGGAACTACTCCTTTACCTAGCTTCGACTCCTCTCAGAACTCGGGTGCAGAAGTGGCCACGCAAGTAATTCATTCAGTGGCACCTATTGTCCCCTTAGCCAACCCAGAACGCTTTAGCGGGGACCCCCATAAGGCCCAGATTTTCCTGACCCAATGTTCTCTACATTTCTTGTGCAGATCAGTAGTGTTCAAAGAGGATCAAGCCAAGGTCGCATTCATGTTGTCTTACTTGAGCGGCGACGCCGCAGCCTGGTCTATGCCGTTGGTCTCTCGAAACGACGCAGTTCTGTACGATTTCGACCGTTTCAAGAAAGAATTTCTACGAATATTCGACAGAAGAACGGCCAATCAAGCCACCGACAATGAACTTCTAGACCTCAAACAAGGCAATCGAGAATTGGTAGCATATATAGCTCAGTTCAACAAACTAATCGTCGAGACAGATTGGCCCGAGAGTAAACGTGCGGCGATATTCTATCGTGGCCTCAAAGATGAAATAAAAGATGCATTGGCGCAGATCCCGAAACGTCCTCAGGAAATCTCAGAACTCATTGATTTAGTTCTTCAAATCGAGCATCGTTTGTTTGAAAGAAGATCAGAAAAGAAGCGAGACTACAAGCCGTTTGTGCCACGCCTAGACCGCATGAGACCCGAACCCTCAAAACCTGATACGGGTACCGGAGAAGAACCCATGCAAATAGGTTCCATCAGGGGCCCTCTCTCTCAAGAAGAGAAAGATAAAAGGCGAGCAAATCAGTTGTGTTTGTATTGTGGTACCTCAGGACATTTTGTGCGGGAGTGTCCGAAGAGAAACAAGAGTAACCAGGGGTTAAAAGATCGATCCCACCAGTAACAGGAGTTGCCCTGGTGGGATGTTCCGAACAGTCAACTCATGAACCTCAGCAACTGGTCAACACATTGCAGTCAGCGGCTCCCCATCTTACCGTATTTTTTACAGTCAAATTTGGAACCCAGACGTTGGAGGAAGTTCCAGTCATGATTGACTCGGGGGCCACTGGGAACTTCTGTGACCTGAAATATGCGCAAGAAATGGGCATAAAGGCGGTCAAGAAGAAGAACATCGAAGTCGTGAAGGCAGTCGACGGCTCCAATTTGACTTCAGGACCCATCGTAGAAGAAACAGAGACCTTAGAATTGGAAGGGTTGCAGGGTCATCGAGAATTCATTAAATTTAACCTCATAGACGCACCCCAGTTCCGGTTGATTTTAGGGTTACCATGGTTGACCACGCATAACCCGATGATTGATTGGGAGAGGAGAACGGTCAAAATGAACTCGGAATTTTGCCAGAGGAATTGTTTTGCTAAGAACTCAGAAGAGTGCGAGGGATCGCCGGCTACGGAGTTGGCCAGGTTGTCACTCCACATCTGCACAGTTAGCGCAGTGGAAATACCAAAAGAATATCAAGATTTGGCGAGTGTGTTCGACAAAAGGAATGCTGAGAAACTACCCCCACACAGGAGCTATGATTGTAAGATCGAATTGGAAGCCGGTGCCAACCTGCCCTGCAGTCGAGTTTACACACTCACTGAAAAGGAGAACAACTACCTCAAAGAGTATTTGGATGAATTTACCAGGATGGGATTCATCAGACCATCACAGTCTCCAGTTTCGTCTCCGCTTTTCTTCCGGCCGAAGAAGGATGGGACTCTCCGCACGTGTATCGATTACAGAGCATTGAACCAGGTTACAGTGAAAAATCGGTACCCGTTGCCACTAATCAATCAACTATTGGATCAAGTCAAAGGAGCAAAGATTTACACCAAGCTTGACCTGCGTGGAGCTTACCATTTGGTGAGAGTGGCCGAGGGTGATGAATGGAAAACAGCCTTTCGGACCAAGTACGGGTTGTTTGAGTATCAAGTGATGCCCTATGGGTTGAGCAACGCCCCAGCAGCATTTCAAAACTTTGTTAATGATGTTCTGAGAGAATTCTTGGACCGAGTGGCTGTCGTCTATATTGATGACATATTGATTTTTTCCGACAACATGGAAGATCATGTCAAGCATGTGCGAGCTATACTCCAGAAGCTTTTGGACAACCACTTGTACGTGAAGTTGGAGAAGTGTGCTTTTCATGCCGAGAAGGTTGAGTTTTTGGGATTCATGTTGTCCGCAGCTGGTGTCGAGATGGATGACTCAAAGGTCCGTGCCATTCAGGAGTGGTCATCGCCAGGAAATGTGAAGGAAATCCAAAGTTTCATTGGTTTTGCCAACTTTTACCGGAGGTTCATTCCTAATTTCTCGGCTAAGGTCACCCCCATCACTCACCTGCTAAAGAAGGGACAAAAATTTGTGTGGACTGCAACTGCAGAACAAGCCTTCCAGGACCTGAAGACGGCCTTCATTAGCGCCCCCATTCTAATGCACCCTGATCCGGAACAAGCCTTTTTCGTTGAAACTGATGCATCAGACTTCGCAACCGGAGGAATTTTGTCACAGAGGAACAAAACTACAGGGCAACTGCATCCAGTGGCCTATCGGTCCAGGAAGCTGTCGGACACGGAACGCAATTACTCCATCGCCGACAAGGAATTGCTGGCTGTTCGAGAAGCATTCCAAGATTGGCGACACTACTTACTAGGGGCCAAGCATACTGTCACTGTGTTCACCGACCATCGCAACCTCCAATTCCTAAAGTCTGCTAAAACGCTGTCGCCCCGTCAGTTGAGATGGTCTTTGTACTTCTCGGAATTCGACTTCGTGATCACGTACAAACCAGGTGCGAAAAACGGAAAGGCCGATGCGCTTTCGCGCATGAATCCCACAGCCGAAGAGAAACCTTCAGTTGAAGAACCCATAGTTCCATTGAAACAAATAATCGGAGCCATGCAAATGAAAGAATTCAATGAACAAATTCAACAAGTCTGCTCAGAAGAGGATCTTCGTAAGTGGGCCGAGGCAGATGGTAAAAGAAACCTTGTCGAAGGACTCCCATATCATGAAGGCAAGCTATATCTTCCAACCAGAAAACTCCAAGAAGAGGCTTTGAGAGGTTGTCACGATGATCGAATGGCAGGCCACAAAGGGGTCAAGAAGACCGAAGAACTGGTCCGGCGACACTTTTGGTGGCCAGATCTGGCAGCCCAAGTAAGACAATATGTTTCGACCTGCGAAATCTGCATCAAAGGAAAGCCCAGTCGTCAGGCCCCACACGGGTTATTGCAACCCTTACCAAACGCACCCTACCCCTGGCACACCGTGACATTAGATTTAATAGTGGATTTGCCCTCTAGTCAAGGTAACACAGTGGTTTTGGTGGTGGTGGACTCATTTTCCAAAATGGGACATTTCATTCCTTTCAAGACTGTACCCACAGCTTCGCAATTAGTACAGACATTTAACCAACACATCATTCGGGCACACGGAATTCCTCAAGTGATCATTTCAGATAGGGGGTCACAGTTCATGTCAAAATTCTGGAAGACCTTCATGCGCAATTTAGGGATAGACGCACGTTACTCCACTAGTTATCACCCCGAGACAGACGGTCAGACCGAGAGGTTGAACCAGGAGCTAGAACAATATTTACGTCTGTATCTGTTAGAGCAGGATGTTGAATGGTCCGAATTACTGTGGACTGCAGAATTCGCATACAATAACGCAACACATGATTCCACCGGGTTCACTCCATTTTACTTAAACACAGGCAGACATCCAGCTATCACACTGGGGAAACAGAGTGGGGAGGTTCCTGCCGTGGCTAGCGTAATGGAAGAGCTACAGAGCTCCTACAAAAGAGCTTTGAGCAATTTAATCAAGGCCAAACAATCCTATAAAAAGCAGGCAGACAAAAAGAGAAGGCCAGGCCCACAGTTTAAAAAAGGTGACCAGGTGTGGCTATCCACAAAACACTTGAGATTAAAGGGTAATCGGAAGTTTCAGCCTAGATTCGTAGGGCCATTTAAAATTCAGAAGATCATCAATCCTGTAGTGGCGAAGTTACAACTACCAAGGTCATTGAAAATTCATCCGTCCTTCCATGTTTCCCTTCTGAAGAAAAGTCCAGACCAGGTCAGGTTAAAACCCTCTCCACCCGCCATACTGATAGAATCAAGCGAAGAATACGAAGTCAGCAGAATCCTAGATTCCAAGGTGGTGAGAAACAAACTGTATTACTTGATAGAGTGGAAGGGGTACGGACCTGAAGAGAGGTCGTGGGAACCAGCAGTCCATTTAAATGCCCCACGACTAGTTGAAGCCTTTCATCGGGCACACCCGAACAAGGCCGCTGGGGAAGGACCATTCTCGAAAGGGGGTACTGTCAAGACTTCCAGAACCATAGCCAGCATTGGATCAGTGCCCGCAAAACCTCAACGGTCACTGAAGCAGAGCTCCAAGTATCCACGTTGGCGAAGGCAACATAGAGTCACCACATTGTTCCTGCGGCGCTGTGTGCAGAATCTAAAGAAGCGAGTACCCCAACATGGCCGCCGTAGAGTATCAGAAACAGCGAGGAGTGAGCGCTCTAGTCTTCGAGAGCGCGCGAGCAGCTGTGGAGATGAGGCGCACTGCCGCTCAGGAATCTGCGCACTTCAACTGACCTCTTCACCGGAGTCACGGCGCAGCTCTGAGTGAAGTTCTTGTTCTGAGGAAATTCCTGTCAGCGCTTCTGTTTGGTTTGTTCTTATCGCATGCGCAACGTGGGATTCTGGCAAGTGACTTTATTTTTGAAGAATTCGTAGTTGTATTTAGTTGGTGCCACTTCACGAAATCCAAGTTAATTACCTCTGTTATCAGAATTGGGGTCCGTACTCCTTCACAGTTCAGTCTGTTCTATAGGACTATATTAGTTTATTCATAGCTAGGGTTTTTAGTCATTTTAGTGCCTCTTCAGTTCATTCCATTGAGTCGGGACTTGCTTCTTTGATTCCTCAAGAGGGTTGTCATTCATCCAACTACATTCCTTCGCTTGACCCTTGTGAGGATAAACTGAATATTGCCTGTCATCAATCACCTCCTGGGGACCAGTGCAGACATCCTGAGGGTAAGAAACTTCGCCTGTTATTTCCCAATTAATTCACAGCAAATTGTCCAGAGTGTTTCTTGAGTTCCTTTTCAGAGGTGGTGGGCATAGAGTTAGTGTCGACTCCAGTGTTACTTGAAGTTTCTGACAGAATTGCAACTAGAAACAGACCTGGAACCTACCCCAAATATGAGGTGAGTGGTGAGCAGGCTATCACGGAATGCGGAAAAAACAGCAATGGACTGCACACCGCTATCCCCTCCTCCGGGTCGCCCCTAAGCACTCTGGTATGTGAAGTGCCTGAAGTTCGAAGAATTACTGAAAATTCATAAGTGGTTCACCTATGTAGGTGCAAGTAGATACTTGTTATTACCCCGATCTCTAGACCCGGGACATGGCCCGGGTTTCGGGATATTTTCCCTCATCAGTAGAGAAAGTCAATAGGGGTGGAAGAGAAGGCCGCCTCGTAACCGTCACAAACCTCGTTGCCCAGCACGCAGGTGCGTCGTCCAGAAGCTCGTCAGCTTGGGAGGCTCATGGGAGCCCTTATGTAGAAAAAATAGCAATGGACCGCACACCGCTAGCCCCTCCTCCGGGTCGCCCCTAAGCACTCTGGTATGTGAAGTGCCTGAAGTTCGAAGAATTACTGAAAGTTCATAAGTGGTTCACCTATGTAGGTGCAAGTAGATACTTGTTATTACCCCGATCTCTAGACCCGGAACATGGCCCGGGTTTCGGGATATCTTCCATCATCAGTAGAGAAAGTCAATAGGAGTGAAAGAGAAGGCCGCCTCGTAATCGTCACGGGCCTCGTTGCCCAGCACGCAGGTGCGTCGTCCAGAAGCTTGTCAGCTTGGGAGGCTCATGGGAGCCCTTATGTAGAAAAAACAGCAATGGACCGCACACCTCTAGTCCCACCTCCGGGTCGCCCCTAAGCACTCTGTTATGTGAAGTGCCTAAAGTTCGAAGAATTACTGAAAGTTCATAAGTGGTTCACCTATGTAGGTGCAAGTAGATACTTGTTATTACCCCGATCTCTAGACCCGGGACATTGCCCGCGTTTCGGGATATCTTCCCTCTTCAGCAGAGAAAGTCAATAGGGGTGGAAGAGAAGGCCGCCTCGTAACCGTCACAGGCATTGTTGCCCAGCACACAGGTGCGTCGTCCAGAAGCTCGTCGTCTTGGGAGGCTCATGGGAGCCCTTATGTAGAAAAAACAGCAATGGACTGCACACTGCTAGCCCCTCCTCCGGGTCGCCCCTAAGCACTCTGGTATGTGAAGTGCCTGAAGTTCGAAGAATTACTGAAAGTTCATAAGTGGTTCACCTATGAAGGTGCAAGTAGATACTTGTTATTACCCCGATCTCTAGACCCGGGACATGGCCCGGGTTTCGGGATATTTTCCCTCATCAGTAGAGAAAGTCAATAGGGGTGGAAGAGAAGGCTGCCTCGTAACCGTCACGGGCCTCGTTGCCCAGCACGCAGGTGCGTCGTCCAGAAGCTCGTCAGCTTGGGAGGCTCATGGGAGCCAGTATGTAGAAAAAACAACAATGGACCGCACACCGCTAGCCCCTCCTCCGGGTTGCCCCTAAGCACTCTGGTATGTGAAGTGCCTGAAGTTCGAAGAATTACTGAAAGTTCATAAGTGGTTCACCTATGTAGGTGCAAGTAGATACTTGTTATTACCCCGATCTCTAGACCCGGGACATGGCAGGAGTTTTGGGATATCTTCCCTCATCAGTAGAGAAAGTCAATAGTGGTGGAAGAGAAGGCCGCCTCGTAACCGTCACGGGCCTCGTTGCCCAGCACGCAGGTGCGTCGTCCACAAGTTCGTCAGCTTGGGAGGCTCATGAGAGCCCTTATGTAGAAAAAACAGCAATGGACCGCACACCGCGTGCCCCTCCTCCGGGTCGCCCCTAAGCACTCTGGTATGTGAAGTGCCTGAAGTTCGAAGAAGTACTGAAAGTTCATAAGTGGTTCACCTGTGGAGGTGCAAGTAGATACTTGTTATTACCCCGATCTCTAGACCCGGAACATGGCCCGGGTTTCGGGATATCTTCCCTCATCAGTAGAGAAAGTCAATAGGGGTGGAAGAGAAGGCCGCCTCGTAACCGTAACGGGCCTCGTTGCCCAGCACGCAGGTGCGTCGTCCAGAGCCCCTCCTCCGGGTCGCCCCTAAGCACTCTGGTATGTGAAGTGCTTGAAGTTCGAAGAATAACTGAAAGTTCATAAGTGGTTCACCTATGTAGGTTAAAGTAGATATGCCTTTGAAGGATGTTTGGCGGCCTGCTCTGCTACCCCAGAACTGTCTCTACTGATGAGGGAAACAATCCCGAAACACGAGCCATGTCTCGTGTCTAGAGATAACTACACTTCAAGTACTTACTTGCACCGATTGTGGTGAAGCACTTTTGAACTTTGGACTCGTTTTTTGAAACACTTGCACTGCATTGACCATAATGCAGAGGGGCGATACGGCGGAGAGGCTAGCAGTGTGCTCCCATCTTCTATTTCTACTACAGTGACTGCCGTGAGCCATCCAAGCTGACGAGCTTTTGGAGACGCACCTGCGCGCCGGAGGGGCAACAAGGCCTTTGACGGATGTTTGGCGGCCTGCTCTGCTACCCCTGAACTGTCTCTACTGATGAGGGAAACAATCCCGAAATACGAGCCATGTCTCGTGTCTAGAGATAACTACACTTCAAGTACTTACTTGCACCGATTGTGGTGAAACACTTTTGAACTTTGGACTCGTTTTTTGAAACACTTGCACTGCATTGACCATAATGCAGAGGGGCGATATGGCGGAGAGGCTAGCAGTGTGCTCCCATCTTCTATTTCTATTACGTGAATGCGCACAATGTAGGGAGGATTGCACAATCAAAGCGCTCTCAAGACGGGTCTTTAGAGAGTGGGAGCATATGCATTGGTAATAATATGGGGACACTTGTAGTGGGGTGACCATAATATTAATTAAAAGCTCAACGCTTACCGAGTTCCAATTCTGAGCGCATGAATGGAAGCAGGCTACTTCCTTCTGTCGTCAATCACGACGAGGCCATACTTTTATCATACAGAGCGTGAGAATATTCTCATTTTGGTGTCTAAAAGAAGAGGTCAATGCATTAAAAAATGTGCGCTCTGGGAAAACGTGATTTAGCACCGCGCTGACAGCATTCAACCGCAGGGCTTGTGCCCACTTACCTCTTATGGAGAATTAACCAAATGCAGCCTGTTGCAATCCTTCCAAGTAGCAGGACAGAGTGTGTCTGTCTGCTGAGGTACGATGACAAGGGGTCAATGTTTGCTCTGGATTTATATAGGCCTGCCTTCCCGCCGAAAGTCTGTGTTCAGACCCGGCCGCCGAGTGTTATCTGTGGATGAGATCTGTATTTCTGTTATCAGTAATGAAAACAGAAAACAGACCTCTGCCTGACCCGTGTGCAAAGACCATCCAAGTTCTTTAAGGGCATGTAAGGTGCGTGGATATTAATTATAGATTGCGGTCATTTATACTGTGATGAATTAATGATTCTATTGAGTGTGGGTAAAGGCCGGGTGTCCAGGTTTTAATGCGCGCTTACTTATATCCAATAACCATTGTGTTAAAAGGACAGTGATGTGGTGTGTCGTTTGCATGGTATGTGTGCCTGTGCAAAGTCTTGTTCATAATAGCGCCAAGACGATTGGTGTTCCTATTGCCTACGGTGTGTATTTTGGTGGGTATAACAGGCTCCCCCACTTTGCGCTAGCCCATTGTTTGGTATTGGACGTCAGGACAATAACTCCACATTATTTACTTAGTCAAGAACATGATAAACAGCATCCATAACACATGTGTGATGAGGCATTCAGGGTACACGATTGACAGTTGTGCCTAGAGTGGCTTTATAGATTGGTATGACAGTGTAACACACCATACAATAATCCATTAATGGCACTTGACATCAAGACACTAAATTGCGTGTTCTAAAGATTTTATTATATCACATGTATGACGATCCGCTCAGTATACAAAACTTTACAGATTAAGTGAGAATCATATCATATACAATGCTCATTTTAATTTGTACAATTTCTCCATCCTATTTGGGCTTATTGTTTACGACATGCCGAAATGCTCACATTGGATTGTTTCGCTTTCCTTTTTTTAACAAATGCTCTATTGGATATGCATTGTAGTGATTGCATGCATGGTATTTGACATGTATGAACCCTTATTCCAATATCAGGAATATTGTATGCTCAATCTGATTTGTAGGGTAGCATATTTGTGATATGACAGCTGGTTGCAACTCTATACAAGTATGGCAGAGTTATTACAAGTTTTTGTTACAATACAGTGCCCTGTGTTGTGTTTTCTAGCCAAACCCGGTGGTGAGGCCTATGTGTTATACAACCATTAGTACTTGCAAGGAGTTAGCTAAGAGTTATGTTCACTATAACCCGCTGTTTCCACTGGAATGCCATTTCCAATATTGCACATGCCATGTGTGTGTTACCCAGCTAAAGCCAAATTTACATGTGTAGAAAAAACAAACACAGTGCTGTCTGATTGTACAGCTAGTTGAGATCTAATGAGGTTAGTTGCTCAGAATAGTGACGAATCCTCGCCACTCCTCCGCTGTATTCAATCCCTGCTCTATCGAGTCAGTACGTTCCATCCAACAACATTCTAGTTGTTGGAGAATTTGTGAAAGATCTTCTCCTCTTTCTGGAATAGAGGCTCTGTCTATGACTTGCCACCTCATGTCATCTGCTGTGTGTTTTTTTTTTGGGTGAAGCGGCTGACTAATGGGGCGTTGACTACAGAGTGTCTGATGCGGATACGGTGTTTGCTAATCCTAGCTTTTATCGGTTGCTGTGTCTGTACAATGTAAGGCAGTTTACAGGGGCAAAGTTCTTACACTTTATCCCTTTTGAAGACAGCACATCTGTTGCTTATCTCGTCCGGGCTACCTTTTTATTATTTACCATTTTGCATTGTTGGTTATTTAATGATTATTGATCTAGGTTGCTAGGATCTTTCTAGATGCGTTATTGTCTCTTTTGATCACTACAAGCTTTTTTCAATGGGGGATATTCCCACTTAGCTGAACATTTTCCTTCCTTTATCTTTCCTATTGACAATCTTGTCTTGCCAGTGTTATTTCTGCACCTTCAGGCACCTTGTCTTCTTTCCTCACTAGGTTAATTTGGACACTGGGAATGACTAGGCTAATTCGAACATGTCCACTCATATAGTTGAGTATGTGCTGCATTTTGGGGGGAAACATCACTTACTACGCAACTTTTACCACGCAGTGCCTTTACGACGCAACTTTTACAACGCAAACCATTACAACGCATTGCGCTGGGGGGCGCTCTAGGATAGGGAATAGGTTTAATTTACTGTCCAACACCTTCCCTACTATCCACGGGGACTGGAGTTGGAATAGTAAATCAAACTATTCACTATCCAGCGCCCCAAAGCACTATGCGTTGTAATGGTATGCGTTGTAAAACCTGCGTTGTAAAAGCATGCGATGTAAAAGCATGCGTTGTAATGTCGTACATCCATTTTGGGTACCCAGATTTTAAGCCTCAGTTTTGTAAGGGACTCTTGTGGTGTTGCTTTCTGTTTAGTGCTTATGTTTGTTTTATTTATTATCAAAAAACAAAGGCTCCTCCAGGCAGGGCAAGATGGCATCTGAGTAGCAGCTACCCGACTCAGCTCTGCCGGTCTGACCCTTAAACATTTCAAAGCTCTTTTATGGTACCGCGACCGAGAGGCTGAACTTACCTGCTAAATCCCCTGACGCATGGACTGGCTGTGTAGCCTAAGGATTACTGTGATCTCCGCCCGGAGCAGAAGTCGGAATGCGCATTGCGCTGCAACAAGGCGTCTGTTTGGTGCTTCAGTGATGGTGAACGGCTCGGCTCCAGCATCTTCGACCTGCACTGCCCTGCTGCGGCTCTCAACTACTTGCTGCCTAGGGGAAACCCTATCGGTCTTCTACAACCTCCTGACAGCTCCAATAGACATGGATAGAGGCGTCAAGCACTGCAGTGGGTCCCAGTGCATAAACCGCGGGCGGAGGACACTTTGTTTCCAAGGTTCAGGAGGCAATCAAGTAAGGATGACAGGACGAGGGGCAAAAGCACTGCAGGCAAAAAATGACAACCTGACAACCCTCGTGGCAACTGAAGTTATACAGCAGAACCACACATTAACATCAGAAATCCCTCGGAAGCACCCGGAAACATGGGGGGCAAAAAATAGGGAGCAAGCAGAAAGGGCAAACTCTGCAGACAAGACTGAGCGGGTGGCTAAACAAGGAAAAAAATACAATTAAACAATGCCAAACTCATGGATACTACTCAAGTGCATAATTCTCAGCCCTTAATCTCCAATATATTTGGCCTGATGGAGGGAAAAATGCATAACGCCGAAATAGCTCAGGGGGCCTTACCTGAGGGACAGATCATCACAACTGTTGTTGTTGCACCCCCTGAAGATGCCAGAGAGTTGTCTCAGGTCCCTGTAGCCTCCTTGCCGGTGGTCCCAGAAGCCTCTGTACCACTAGAAACTTCAGGCACAGCCGCAGATTCAGTTACTGACACAAGCTGTGATCCGAACCAAGTAGAGAATGTCCCCCCAGCAGATCTTCCAAACCTGGATATTAGAATATCTGAAACTGGAACTATTGTTAAAGAGATCGCAAGCGTTGAAGCCATTGAAGAAAGGAATCTGGCAAATAGAGTAAGCCATCAGTCAAAAACACCTGATAACACAGAAAAAACCCACTCCTTAGCAGATGAATCAGAAATGTATGAGACTGGCGTATCCACATCCAGTGATGGAGGGAGACACAACTGGGGTAGCAGTACAGACTCAAAGCCTTTATGGAAAACTGCTGCACAAAAAAAGAAATTGCTGAAGAAAAAACATAGCAGACGTAAGTGTGGGGGGACCACCGATCAAGGAAGCAATGCAGAGCTCAGGTGTGACTACTAATCCTCACAGTTAATGACTCCATCAGACTCCACTGTATGCTCAGGCGGTAATCATTTAGCTATGGGTGATTTGGGGGATGGAAACTCCGGAAGCAAGAAAGAGCCTACCCTTGCAGAAGTACTACACTCGATTAAGAGTTTTCAAGAAGAGGTTAAACTGGATAATAGAAAATCACGACATGCTACACAAAAACTACAAGGAGCAATAAGGAAAGTGGGTCGAACAAGTGCTGAAATCGCTGATAGAATGGCTTCAGTTGAAGTATGCACTGAGAATCTTGAAAAAGATGTCTACACCCTGAAGGCACAGGGACATGAGCATGAAGGCATAGTCAAGGACTTAATGCTAAAAATCGAGGAACAGGAGAATAGATTACGACGCAATAATCTTTGTATCTTTGGGGCCCCGGAAGGAGTGGAAAGGAGCAACCTTAGGGTTTATGTGATCAAGCTCCTCAAAGGTGCCTTCCCTGAGTTGCACTCCTGGGAGTGGGACAAAGAGATACAGCGTGCTCAATGCTTCCCACTAACACCCTCCAAACGCACAATGTCCTCAGCACAATACCTACAAGCTATGCTATTATATTTTGGCAATTTCCTTCTGCGTCAGATACTCTATGATTTAGCAAGACCAGCAAACAAGAGGGAAATAAATGGCGTCACCTTTTTCACTAGACCTGACTTTGCCCATGCCACAGTTGAGTGCAGATGGAGGTTGAGACAACTATTTGCTCTCTTACAACAACTAGGGGCAACCGTTTTTTTGCAGAATCCAGCTCGCCTAAAAGTTATACATAAGGGTGCCACAATCAGCTTTACTTCTGAAATTCAGGCCCAGTCTTATCTTCGAGAGATCACAGAGTCAAGAAGAGACAAAACTAATGACTAAAAACTTAAGACTAAAGGCTCAATGTTTCAAAAGTGGGGGCTTTTAGCAGGATTTTATAGTAATAGAATGATTACTGAACAGATTTAGATAGCTGGAAGGCCGGGGTTACAAGGGGATTCTGTTTAGGGAGGGGGTTGGACCCGGGGGGGACGCGGGGTCCTGATTGCTCAGATGCCCTCATCCTGGCTCTTGCAGAGCCAGGTACCCTCAGTGGCAGGTGATGGGTGATGGATGGGATCCGAGGGCGGAGGGGTAGAGGTAGGGTAGGGGAAGGGGTTGGCACCTGGAGGGATGACTTGTATCCTTTTTTCTTATTTGGTTTTTGGTCTTGTGTATCTGAGCAATTTTGCTATATATAATGAGTAAATTACATATAGCAGCAATCAATGTTTGAGGCCTTAATGCTCCCAAAAAACAATGAAATACTGCTGCAGCACTCTGGCTACTTAAAGCATATATCATATGCTTGCAGGAAATGCATATTGAAAGAACCCAGATGTACTTAGTAGACTCACTAGGCTGCACAGTGGTAGGGGCCACAACACAAAACGTTAGGACACGGGGGGTAGCAATATTGTCTGCCAAACGCTCACTTCAATTCACACGCACAGCAGTTGATCAAAATGGGAGGTGGGTTATTACAGAATGTCAAAGAGAAAATGGAGAACTACTCACTGTATGCACTTTAAATGGAAGTATCTAAGATGATCCCGCATTCTTTGACTATATGACTAATGAATTGGCCACTACCCATAACCATCTGTGGAGATTTTAATATAAATCTGCCGCCAAGAAGAACATAATTGTAGATAAAAATTGGAGTTATAGCGGTCGGAAACCAAAGGTATTTAGAGCCTTGAGGACTCTATGTTGCGAACAGGCACTTACTGACATTTGGAACTCACAACACCCCTTAGATTCTACTCACACTTTTTATTCTTTTCCACACAACAAGCTTGCGAGATTAGATTTTATTTTTGCATCTCGCTCTATTCTCCATGTGTGTTCAATAGAAAAGACCCCGCGCATAGTGGCAGATCATAATCCCTTAGTTGTAGAAGTAAGAGGGGTAACAGTGGGTAACAGTGGGTAATAGAGGTATGACCGGTTGGACTTTTGAATGATCTTTACTTTTAAATAAGGAATACTGTAACCATATGAGGCTATGGATTCCCCAATTCATTAAGGACAATCTAGGGAGTACAGGGATTGAAGTCGTGTGGGATGCATTGAAATCAGCGATAAGAGGAGAGACACTTAGCTTTTCGCTATCCCTGAATAGAGAAAAATGCCAATTGCTAGACGATCTGCAAATTCGAAGATTTAATCACTGCTCTCTGGGATGGCAGTGATTCTGCAGACGCACTTGCAAAAATAATATTAGCTAAGTCGTCCATCATGAAGCTAATAGCTAATAGGGCTGTAGATAGATTAACGGTATGGAGGGAGGAAGCATACGAATGTAGCGAGCAGGTCGGACACCACCTTGCGATTAGGGCGAGACAAAAAGCTACAAGGAATATAATCGCTGCAGTTAAAGACTCCACACAAGGTCTAATTTCATATCCAGAGGGAATTCGAAAAGTGTTCCTTGCTTATTCTCAAAACTTATTTCATGTGACCACCACAGCTCATTTAAAAGACATCCCAATATATCTTAATCTAATTCCAGCAGTGCAACTATCTCAAGAAGATACAACTTGAAGAGCCCCCCAATGGGTCAATACTTTGCTATGTATTAATAACCTCCCTAGCAGTGAAGCTACTGGCTTAAATAGTATTCCAGTTGAATTTTATAAGAAATTTTCGACTGAACTGAAAGAGTGCATGCATCAGCTATTTGCACATTTTTTTAAGGGGGGGAAACCACACGAATCGTGGTCTCAGGCAAAAATTCTTGTTTTCTTGAAAGAGCACAAAACAGAGTTAGACCCTGCCTATTATCGCCCTATAACCCTGATAAATGCGGACAGCAAGATTTGTTCTAAAATCTAAGCTATTTGATTAGCTGGGGTAATCCATAAAATAATATCTTCCAGACAACATGGATTTATCCCAGTATGCGGCACCATAGACCACATTAGAAGAACTATCTCACTCTTTGATGCCACCATCATCTCTAGGGATCCAATAGCACTTATCCTACTTGATGCCGAAAAGGCCTTTGATAGGGTGTCCTGGCCTATTTTATGGGAGACCTTGTCAAGGGTCGGAGTAGGCAAGGGATTTATACAGGCATTCAAGATGATGTATTTTCAGCCTACCGCAAAACTATTTTTAAATGGAGCCCTTACTGATACATTTAAAATAACTAGAGGTACCCGACAGGGATGCCCGAGCTCACCTCTCTTGTTCGCACTATATATAGATGCCTTCTTACGACATCTGGAGGCTAATCGAAATATTAGCCCCATCATCTCCCCTGGTTGGGAAACCAAGGTATTGGCTTATGCCGACGATATTGCACCAGTCACACCGCCCTAAAGCCAGTCCTGCTCCCAGCAACGGGGAAGAACAAGCATTTCCAGGAATGGGGTGACAGCTAACCTCATACCCATTATTTAAGAAAAATGATGTATGTAAGTGGGGGGTGTGATACTTCTACCAAATTCCAGCAAGCAAAATAAGTTAACGGATTTCTTGTAGTTGATTTAAGGGAGAGTAGACATCTCCCCTGAGATTTTTTTGAAACTTTTGGGATCAAATTTGCTGAAACGCCACAGACCCTTATGGGCATTCATGAAATATTCCAGTACTTTCATCCCTGTCCTTTCCTAGGAGTAAATTTCGTATTTGTCATATGTCCTAGATCAGAAATTTCTTCCACTACAGCAAGGTCATAATTTTTTCATGGGTGAGCCTCTTATGCCAAGACTACATTCAATATGACAGTGACAGAAATTTACCATGGGTACCTCAGCCACAGCCATGGGTACCTCTAATAATTCCCTCCGATATGCAACAGTCAGCATTTTCCCATTGACACCCCCTATAAAATGAGTACAGGAAAGCTTATGACAAGAGGTACCACCAATATCAGTTCCAACATGTTGCTATGGATCCACCCATATGCATAGATTTGCGTGCATCATGCCAGTGCCTTCGGCCAGGTCAAGTGGTGCGTGTTCTGTGTCCCTAACGCTGGCGCTGAGTTTAGCTAGGCTAGCTGCTTTCTCAGTTAGACAGTTTGAATGCCCACAGTCAATGATGGTGTCTTAAAAGAAGCATGTCAGGGCCGGCAGTTTTCCATATGTAACACTTGCCATCCATATTCTTTTAGTGCCCTTATCCATAAGGCAATAATAACATCCTGTATGCAAGACCAGTAGCACACTTGCGTGCATAACACACATACACTGACACACACACATTCTCACTATGGGGCAGATTTATGTTAACTGGCGCATCCCCAGGGATGCGCCAGTTAACATGCGCCACAGTGCGCCACAGCTCCGCCAGCCATGGTGCGCCGCATTTATAATGCGGCGCACCATGGTGCAAAAACGGCACAGATGCGTGACGCATCTGTTCCGGAAATGTGGCGCATTGCTGGAGTTGCGTCGCAAGCGCAACGCAGCTTCAGCAAGGCTCGGGGGTGCCCCATTTTAACAATGCTGCGTCAAGACCTTCGCCTGCTTCAAGCAGGCGCAGGCTTTTGACGCAGCATTGGCTTAAAAGTGACTGAGTGAAATCTCATAGATTTCACTCAGCCACTTTTGCGAGGCGCACCTGCCCCGGAACGCCCACCCTGCGCCGGAACGCCCACAAGCGGCGCAGGGCTTTACAACGTGACGCATCTGCCTAGATGCGTCACGTTGTAAATCGTTCGTAGGGATGCGCCACGTTTACGCCGCCTTGCGTGACGCAACAGCGGCGTAAACGTGGCGCAAGGGCCTCATAAATCTGCCCCTATATCTCTTGCACTCTTTCTTACATTTGTACTCTGTCACCTTCACACAGACACATCGCCATTCACACTTCCATGAATCAATCTGCTGTTATTGTGCTAGAAAAGTTGCCCTGCTGTGTCTGCTATACCTGCCTCTAAGTGAAGCTTAATAAATCAGAGCCCAAGCCTCGTTTAACCAGTTCTCAAAGGCATGTAAATGGTCTAAGACCTGTGAAAACACTTGGGTGCGGCAGAGATAAGACTCCAGACCAGTGGCTGATTTGTAAAAAAAGAAGTGCCTAGGCTTTTGTCAGGAGCCCGTTTATCCTGTTAGCACTGCATAAGATAAAACCAACTGCTAACCAAGAAAGTGGTGGAGGGGTGTGGTGCAATGGCCAGACCTGCTAACCTCTCAGCTGGGGAACCAAGTTCGAGTCTGGGCGTCGACTCAACATCCTTTGATTCTGTGCAAACTACTTAATCTCCCCGTGAAAGAATGTGGGGGATATGTACTAGGAAGTGGAGGAGAGAGGCGTTAGCCTTCCTCGCTTAACGTCTCTCTCCGACACTTCTGAAACGCATGGCTGCACCATATTTACAAGAATGTGGTGCAGCCCTGCGTTTCCCCCCTGCGATGGCGCTAAGTTTAGCATGGTAGCGCCAACCCAGGCACCCTTGCACCAGAGTGCAAGGGTGTCTGCGTGCAGGGGAGGATAGATTATGTGTAGGAAGGTGTCCCTTCCTGCACATAAACAATCCTAAAATGCAATTCTGTCACTTTCTTGTATGCTCCTTCATGCAGCACACATGAAAGTGACAAAATTACTTTTTTTTTAACATCTGTCCCTTCCTGTACATAAACAAACAATGGCATTTTGCTTTTTCCATGTGTGCTGCACAAGGCAGCATACATGGAAAAAGCGAAAACGAGGAGAAATAATGCATTTCTCCTCGATTTGCCAACTTAAGACCAGTTTTTACCTTGTCTTAATTTTGGCGCTGCCTCCTATGTACGCCATTCTTGTACATAGGGGGCAGCGTTAAAATGAATGGGTGTTGGAGTAGAACGCCCACCGCAACACCCACTACCCTCCTCTTCCACGCTAACCATAGCGTGAAAGGGGGCTTCATGCACAAGGCAGCGTTAAGCCACTTTAAGCGGTTTAATACTGGCTTGTACATAAGGCAAGGCCACTATCGCCACGGGAATGTCCCAAAAAGTGACATTCCTGTGGCGATAGGGGCTTATACAAATGCCCCTGTGTGTTTAACTGGGGCCCATGAAAAGCTCCAGTGTTGATGATTAGGTGAGGGTGCTGAACACTCAGATTAATTACTGGCTCCTACACTGCCCAGCCGAGCCCATATCAGCTAAAGCTGCAGCAGCCCGGGCTGCCTAAGGCACACGAGGGGGGTAGTAAAGTCCTTTTAGCCCTAAAGGTTGCGGTAGTGTGTGTCTGTGCCAGTTTACAGTAATGAGCCAAAATAGGATTGGACTGAGGAGGACTTTCAGGACAGTTTTGAAAGTCGCTTGCGAGGTGGTTGTGCGCTCACCTCTCAATCAGCCCCCATTCTTTGTGACAAAACTCAGCGTTGGTTAAATCTGATGTTATCAGAGAACAGCAGACAATGGAACGCGTACCCCTTCTGCATACGAAAGGCCTAGGGTTGGGGCCCACTTTAGAGAAGCGATGGGTGCATTTGAGAGAGATTGCGCGCATTTTTAGAAGCAAACAAAGAAAGCTGTCTGAGACTGAGCTCCAACCAGGTGCATGACGAGGCAAAAAATCCACGCTGCCTCGGTGTTAAGTGTTGGAAGAATGGAAGTGATTGCAGCTGTGTTTTTAAAACCTGGTCAATCCACAAAAACAGGGCGAGGCTGCCAACGGTTGGGAGAACGAGTCAAGTTGCAGCACCTCGAAAGGGTTCTGCCGAGATGACGCAGAGAGCGAGGGGCGGGGTAGTTGTGTAAGGGTGAGTGGGCTGAATGCTTCGACTTATAAGCAGCTGCAGTCAAGGAAATTGGCAGTGCAAGAGATCTTTCCTGCAGTCAAGAGAACTTATAGCTAGAAGATGTCGTCTCCACTAGCGCGCACCATTCTTATAACCGGCTGTAACCGGGGCCTTGGGCTGGAAATTGTTCAGCAGCTTCTGGCAAAGCCCAACGCGCCCGAGCAGATCTTTGCCACCTGCAGGACCCCGGAATCACCACAAAGTCAGGTAAAGTCCTCGAGTAGGGATAAATTGTGCTGGAAATAAGGAGGCGGGGTCTATCCGGATTCTCGCATCATTAGAGTTTGCGTAACTTCCCCTCTCCGGTACTCATTCAACCGTAACCGATCTGTGGAACAGGGTTTTCAAAACTTTGATACGCCGCAAAATCGTGCAAAGCAGCGCAAAATCTTGATAACACATTAAGGGGCAGATTTATGACGGACTTGCGCCACCGATGCGTCACGCATCATGACGCATCCTGGTGTTTTTCCATGCGCCAGATCAGCAAGGTGACGCATCTATGAAAATGCGTCTCGCAACGTGAGATGCGACGACATCTAACTGCGCAAGATTTGGCTGCGTCGCGTAATATTTAATATATGCAAGGTAGGCGTTCCCACGTACAAAGACACGCATTTCCGTCGCATCCATATTTACGACATTCCGTCACGTTGACGCATCTACAAAATGCGTCACGCAAATGAAAAAAAACTTTCGCAAGCCTACGCCACAGAAACCCTCGCGCAGAAAATATCGCAAGTCTCATTGCGTGTAGCAGAGTAATTTTTCACAAGGTGAACAAAAATGGATCTCTTAATTTTGCAATTGGGAGTTGCAGAACCACCTGCACAAGTACTACCTCAACCTCAGCCACAACCATTAGTCCCAAGGCAGCGCAGGAGAAAGGAGCGCGTTTACCGTGTGAGGACCACACTGACTGGATTGCGCAATGAGCAAATTATCAAACTTTACCGCCTCAAGAAAGGTTCCATTTTGACACTCCTGCGGCAGATAAAACCGCAGTTGCTGTCTGAAAATGAAAGGGGTAACAACATCCCACCCATGACCAAACTACTTGCAGTATTGCACATGTTAGCGTCTGGTTCTTTCCAAACTACTGCAGCTACATTGGCAGGGGTGTCACAAGCGTCTTTCTCTGCCTTCCTGCCATCAGTTTTGGATGCAATTCTTCAGATAACGCCACAGTACATCAATTTCCCAAGCACCCACCAGCAGCAGATGGACATCAAACAGGGCTTCTATGCCATTGCTGGATTCCCCCATGTGCTAGGAGCAATAGACTGCACCCATGTCCAGTTAGTACCACCTGCTGCAACTGAACACCTCTACAGAAATCGGAAGCATACCCACTCCATTAATGTGCAAGCTATTGTGGACCATCGTGGACTATATCTCAATATACTGGCAAAGTATCCAGGGAGTGTCCATGATGCATACATTTTCAGAAATTGCATCATTAATGACCGTTTTCAGAATGGACAATATGGCAATGGGCTCCTAGTAGGTAAGCAAAATGCGTTGAAGAAATATGTATACTATGCAAAAATACTTCGGGGCAGATTTATGATAACTGGCGCATCCCCAGGGATACGCCAGTTATTTTGCGCCGCTGCTCCGCCACCCATGGTGCGCCGCATTTACAATGCGGTGCACCATGGGGCAAAAATGGCACAGATGCGTGACGCATCTGTGCCGTTAAGGTGGCGCATTGCTGGAGTTGCGTCGCAAGCACGACGCAGCTCCAGCAAGGCTCGGGGGTGCCCCATCTTTACAATGCTGCGTCAAGACCTACGCCTGCTTCAAGCAGGCGCAGGGTTTTGACGCAGCATTGGCCTGAAAGTGACTGAGTGAAATCTTATAGATTTCACACAGCCACTTTAGCGAGGCGCATCTGCCCCGGAACGCCCACCCTGCGCCGGATCGCCCACAAGCGGCGCAGGGCTTTACAACGTGACGCATCTGCCTAGATGCGTCACGTTGTAAATCGGTCGTAGGGATGCGCCACGTTTACACCGCAGTTGCGTGACACAAACGTGGCGCATTCCCAACATAAATCTGCCCCTTCGTACTTTGCCACACCACATGTCGCCATTTCACCATGATATAATAAGTGATTGTGGGTGGGGGGCGGGGAGGGTGGGGGGGTATTGCACAGGGATGTCCCATAAAATTAGCAGAGTCAATTCCACCGGATTGTATGTGCTCACTTTAGTGCGAATGTTGATGCAAATCCTGTGCCCGCTGTAAGCAGGTGTAATGACTGTAGTTGCATTGTAACAATCATGCCCCCCCGAGCATGTTAGGTTTATGTGTTGTGGTTGCAATTACATATCTGCAATGTACCACTGTCATGGCACAGATCACTCACACATCACTCAAGTCATGGCATCATGGTGTGCAGCATTTTAAATGCTGTGCATAAATGTTCATTGAAGGGTGGTGCTGAGTAACTGGTGCCTCTTTGTTGGTATGGAGGGATGTGCAAGTCAATGTCAAATAGTCCCATAACAACTAACACTAATGAAATCTAGAAATGTGCATTGCTTAGTAAGAAATGCAATGATCATGATTAAATGGGTGACACATGTAATTTTGTTTGAAAGAAACATGAAGTTTCACTTCATGGCCCAGATTCACAATTAGTCGATCTACCCTGGTAATCTGCAGGGATCCAGAAGTAAATGTGCACAGCATCTCCACCACCCATGATGCCCTGCCATTACAATGCCATGCACCATGGTGGCAATTCTGCGCAGATGTCTCATGCAACTGCCCTGTAACAGTGGGGCTCTGCTGGAGTTGCGATGCAAGTGTGACGTACCTCCAGCAATGGTCTAAGTTGGCCTCATTTGCACAACACATACCACTTGTGTGATCAGTCACTATCTCCTTGTGCTATTCATGAGTCTATATCTTACAACTCAATTAACATTTCTCCTCAGTCCTGTGCAGTAGGGTATATACGTAGTCCTTTCTCTACCTCCCTATGCAGTGACGCAGTCTCTGTAGTGGACCACTTGAACATATCAGACTGCCATACTTCGACATTCGGGAGTCTGTGCAACTTCCATCTCTTTTTCAGTGCTTGAAGTGCCAATTGGAGGCCCAGGTCCACTAATTTCAGTACTGCCTTACACGTCTTGGATATTGTACTGTTACCTATCAGGCAGGGTAATGCACCTTCATGGATCTGCTGAGGTCTAACAGTGTATATTGTGTTTGTGATTTCACACTCAGTAGTTGCGTACTCTTGGGTATGGCCATAGTATGTGAAGAATATTTGTGTCATCCTGATTACATCTAGGGTAATTCTGGGGAGTGGCAGGAGATTAGCTCTATGCAAAAGCATGGCCTGTATAAATGGGAATTTGTCAATCCTCTATACCGTCCTAGGGTGGGCCAGAATGATTGGCCATTCGCCGTCTGTCATGGCCTATCCTGTGTCTGCTATCCAAGCTTCCCTGACTTTTGTGAGGGGCAAACATGCATGTTCCATAATGCCCACATATACCCACTTTACTAGGTGTCCACCCATCAACATATAGTGGAGGATTTGCACCACTTCATGTTGGTTTAGCTTGGTGCGTTGTGGAGCCCAGGTGCGTCATACATTGTGGCTCACCGAGGCGTGTACAACGTACAGTGATTGCAGGGCCTCTGTGGATAGTAGGAAGGTAGCATGATCTAGTATGGTGTTCTTTACAAACAAATCTCCAACTCTGTCCATCCCAGTATCTGTCCAGGGTAGTAATCTGCATTGTGTGTGGTTCCCTTGTGGAGTTCGTTGTCCAAGCAGGGGGATGTTGTCTGCGTAAGGAATGGTTCCTGCACTCTACTTTAATGCTGTCCCCCAACATCTCAGAGGCACATGCAGTAGGGGGTGGCACTCCCTGGGAATCTTGACTGTAGGTAGTGAAAGGGAGTGAAGTTACCCGCGTGCAAATTTTGCCACCGTCAAAGCTACTTTGGAGATTACTACCCGACACCCATTTCATCATCCATTATAGGTGGCTAGTATTATAGTAGCATCGTAGGTCTGGTACACCTTTGCTCCTTGTGTGGTGTTCAGCTGTAACTTCTTGACACTGATCTGCCGTCTCCCTGTCCCCAAAATGAGAATCATCACTAACATCTTTAGTGTCTCAAAAATTGGTTGTGGGAGTAGGACTGGCAACTTCACAAAGTACTTCAGTATTTTGGGGAGCAGGACCATGTTTGAGAAAGCCACCCGGCCCATTACAGAAAGGGGCATGGATGTACAAAAGGTCACGCCACTTTGGAGGCCTTTGCATGCTTGCCGCACATTGCCCTCAATCTGGTCTTCCAGGCACTGGTATACGTCAATACCAACGTAGTGAAACATAGTTGCAGATACCTGAATCTTGTGTGTGCCTGAATGTATATGGGTAGGTCGCACACCGTCTTGGGAAAATAAGCACATTGATTTACCAGGGTTTACCAGCAAGGCTGAATTCCTCTTTCAAATGCATAAAGATCGTTGGTAGGTCTGTAGGGTCACCTTGCAGATTTTGGAAGGACCTCATTATTTTCTCCACACATATGGAGATCTAAATATGGGTCTGTACAACTAGAATGGCCACCTCTGTTGCTCTAGTGCAGAGTGCAATTGCCAGGGGTTCCAGTGTGGGCATGAACAGTAACGGTGACAGCGGGCACCCCTGTCGGGTGCCCCTGTGGTCGTAATAACTGTCTGAACTGTGCCTGCCTGTGCGTGCTGTTTCTGTTGTGCTTGTGTACAGTACACGGATCCATGTCATCATGCCATTTTTGGTATCCAAAGCGACTTAAGGATTCAAACATGAATTCCCATGTCAGGGACTCAAATGCTTGTCTGAGGTCCGGGGCCATGCAGCCAGTGTGGCCAAGTCCCTGTGGGGTGGTCGTCATGAGGATGTGGAGTTCAATCATATATTTGGAAGTACTCCTCTCCGGGATAAAGCCACATTGATCTCTTTGGATCATGCCACGGAGATGGACTTCTGTGATACGGAGACCCGGAGTGTCGGCCGAGTACAGGGGGGAGAGGCCTCCGGTGAGGGCCGTCTCGGGTGATCGTACACACAAGTAACTTCCCCTCCACAGATGGACACCACACAAGGATGCTTTTAACACACTTAATATACGAATCTTGAGGCAAGGTAATAACGATACAGGGGTACCAGGATACGAGGATCATGGCAATTCTAGTCTCTGCAGGGAAAAGGGGTAGCGGGACAGTCTTAGTACTGGGCCGCTACTGGAACAGCAAGAGATGGAGCTCACAATCCTCGAGCTTGAGGGTTCGCAAAGATGGGCTGCGGCAGCGCCAGCAGGCTTCGATGGTGGTTCACGATGGATAGGGCCGCGGCAGCGCTAGCAGGCTTTGAAGGTAGTTCACAAAGAAGGGGCCGCGGCAGCGCCAGCAGGCCTTCAAGGATGAGTTTGTCTCGGTGTCTCTCGACTCCAGGATACAACTGCCTTCCTGCTCTGGAGCTGCCCCAGTTATAGGTCTGGCCTCCTTTGACGTCTGGACCCTTGCACTTGGAGGTCGGGAGGTCCGGGATGAGGGAGTCCAGACACCCAGCAGGGGGTTTGAGCCAGCGCCCGCGGAGGCGGGGGGCGATCGACACCTGGCGGAGGGGAGCCGTTGACACTCCTCCCATTGACCTGCCAAGTGGTCTCTTGACCTCCTGGGTGGATGGTGGTGCCTCGATGTCGGGGCCTGGCCAGGCCCAGAGTTGGGGTTGATCTGAGGCCACACGGCCTTGTCGGGCAGTGTCTCAAAATGGCGGCTGGCCCGGGGCAGTGGTACTGACGTGGTCCCGGGCCAGCAGAAATTGGGGTGTTCAGGAGTTGGGGTCCCGTTGTGGATGGCCCGGGGGTTGTCCCTGTGGGTTGCCGGGATGATTCCTCTCTTGGATACAGGGAAGCAAGGGTCCGGGCCCCGCCATGCGGGGAGGGAGCGGCCCGTCCACGAGGCCTGTCCAACAGGTGCTATTTCTAAGGTGATAGCTTCGCTAAGGATTTCATACTCCCAGGAGAGCATGGACAGGGGTCTACAAATTCACACGTCAAGGGTGTCTCTGCCAGGCTGTGTGATGGAGATGATTAAGGCCTGCATAGTCGTGACTGGTAGATGGGCAACTTCATAAACATATTCTGATAATGTTTATCAATACAGGTGCCAAGGTGTCGGAGTAAGTGTGGTAAAACTTTCCAGACATGCCATCCATACCCGGAGACTTATGCCGCTTTAGTGTGTGAATGTTAATTTAAAAATCCAGTTGTGTAATGGGTGTTGCTAGGGACGACTGGATTTCCTGGGTCACGGTTGGAATCATCAATTCATCTAGCAAGTCTATCGGCAGAAGGCTAATGGCGTTTTGATTGTGCACCACGTGCCCCTGACCTGTTCTCTGCGTGGTCCACTCCTTCCTTGAATGTGCTGCCCGATGAGTTCTGATTAGTGTTTAGGTCGACCTGGATGTCCATCACTTCCAGCCACTCCTCCAAGTCCGTGGGGCTGTCAAAGAAGTGAGTTTTGATGTCTTTGATCACTTTGAGGTGTGCAAAATCAGCAGGGTGTAGCGGAGTTTGGCACTATGGAGTCCCTTGAATATTGAGTAGTAGAAGGACCAGTGCTTCTGTGATTAAAGTGGTGTGTGTAAATGATAGTAAGTATCAGTGATGAAAAAATTCTACCGGGGCTCTCTGTCAGTACATAGTGATATGGTGCAGTGCGCTGCTCTGACAGACTCTCCAAAATAAACCAGTAGAGTCAGGGGCTTCTAAAGTTGATCAGCAACATCTAACACAACATGCAATTGACCACAAATGAATTCACCATGACAAAGTTCACAAAGTATTTGTACAAAATATGCTATGTATGCAGAAGTAACACTAAAGTGAGATATGTACATTTACTTACAGGTGATCAAGGTTATGGTCTACAGACGTGGATGATGACTCCATTTGCCAACCCACAAACGGAACCTCAAAGGGCATACAACCATGCCCATTGTAGGACGCGGAACATTGTTGAGCGGAGTTTTGGCTTGCTGAAATCCCGGTTCCGTTGCCTTGATGTGTCTGGGGGAAGGTTACTATATTCCCCCGAAACAGTGTGCAAAATGGTACTTGTTTGTGCAATACTGCACAACATATGTGTGAAAACAAATGTCCCTTGGGATGAAGAGGACCAACACCATGATGAAATGGACAATGGTGATGGAGGTGAAGCAGGAGGCCAAAACATCTGCAACACTGCAGCAGGGATTAGACGCCGCGCACACATTGTGTCTCAATTTTTTTCCTGATTAATCATGCTTAACTTTGTAAATATGTAAAATAAATGTCTACATGAAAATTAATGTAGGAACATCTTCCTATTTTTATTCCTTGAACTGTACAGCCCAAATGATTAGCAAGTATGTGTCTGGAAGTTTGTGTTACCATCACCTGCTGGGGTGTAAGGGAGTATTCCACAAGGAATGCCATGGTTCAATTAGACAATAAAGGAAATGCTGCTTGGGGAACAATGTTTTAAGTAATTTTTGTTTTTCTAAAACACTTTATTAACATAGACCAAGTCTTACACAGCTTCTCGCCTACAACCCCCCAGGCCCGCCAATGCGACAATGATGAATACAGTCGGGAACCAGACGATCTGAAGTACACAGCCTGATGCCGTCAACCCTGGGGTACGGCGGCGTTATGCCAATGTGCAACCAGCAAGACAGCTATAAGTGATTTTTGGTATTATGACCGTACACTTGTACCGTTCTCCTCGGTCCCAGAGGGTGGGATATGTAGGACGAGTGCTTTAGAGCCGGAAATGTAGGTGTATTTAGTGCTATATCAACCCACCCCCTACTCCTCAGCAGGAGGCCCCCCCCTCGTTCAAACACGAAAGAAAGTACCCCGAAAAATAAACGCACAATCCAACCCCTCCCCCCCACTGTCCACCCTGTTCGCTGATCTAACCAGTAATGCCTGTGCCATTTCAAATCCTGTGCTGGTGTCCATCTCTCTCCCCCCTAGCGCAACCACCTTGGCATGGCCTAAGCATGTCCCAAACTCACCCCCTCAGCAGCCCTAATCGACTACCACTCATCAGTCGCTACAGGACAGGCGGGTTTCAATACTCCACCCAGCCATCACCATGGCTGCCTAATTGCGGACGGCTCACCCATACCCCAGGCTCCAGGATTGTACTGAGCAGGTTACAGTTACTGTGTAGCCCCCCTCTCCTCTCATCGCTCATCCACTGTGTCTTCCCTGGCATACCTGAAAGTGTTACTCAAGCCCCATAATTTTTTGGGCCTACCAGTAGGAAGGAGGAGTCTGCTGTAGTGTTCAGCCTGTGTGGAACAGTATACCATGTCCCTGTCCCATCGGCTTTTTGTCGGGGTTGGCCCTCTCATCCAACACTGCGCCACCGTACGCCTCGCCAACAGCAGCCCCATATCCGTCAATCGCCTATACTCCATTGGTAGAGGTTTAGAATATCACAATAGCGCCAATGCGGGATCTATAGGTAGTTCATGCTCCAGTATCTTGCTGAATTCCCAAATGACCTCCACCCAGAACTCATGAATGTTACGAGAACTCTATGCCATGCGTAGGAAGTCCAGTACTGGCGCGTGACAACGCTCACACTCCGGAGACTGTCGGAGGCCGTATTGGTGTAAGCCTTCGGGAGTGTGATATAGTCGCTGTAAAAATAGGAAAAGTATCAACCTTTGCCGTCCATTCAGTGAGACTCTCCTGGTGTTGGCGCAGCAGTACGTCCACATAGAATCATCTATTACCACCTCCATGTCCCTCTGCCAAGCCAGTCTGGCCTTGGAAGTTTCCTGTGCTCTGTAGGAGATAATGCTCTTGTACAGGTGTGTCATTAAGTGATGAGGGGAAGCAGTAGCTATGAGGAAGGATAGTTCTGGAATGTCCTGCGGCTCTGCCAAATCCAGGCCCAGGATGTCCCTCAAGGCACCCTGAAGCCTGTGGAATTTGAACCGTTGCAATAATGTTGGGTTTTCAACCATTTGTGCCACCTGGTCACATGTTGCGGCCTTACCCTCCACAAACAGAGCCCCCGCTGTCGCAATGTTCAACCCGTGAAGCGCTTGGACGACATTTCTGTCCCCGATGGGGGCCAGCCACTGTAGACACTCCACCGCCATCGCGGGAGAGTATAACAACGTCTCATTCCTAGCCTCCAATATTTGATTCCATGCATGTTTTGTAGCTGTGATCGAGTCTGGTAAGCCTACCCGGCGGTCTACTGGATTGCAAATCGTGGCCGGGAGCGGAAGAGGTGCGGCGAAGAGCTGCTCCATGCGTATGTGCGGGATATCTCTATGTCCATGAATCCATGTGTGCAGGTGTGTGGCTTGGCCCACCCTATAGTATCTCACTAGGTCAGGGGCACCGAGTCCTCCCAGCTCACATGGCAGCATGAGAGTGTTCCACTGCACACACGATTGTTTGCCTCCCCAGGCCAATTGAGTCATAACTTTTGTTACATTCCGGAATAAGGCTTCAGAGAGTATTATCGGCAGAGTGGCAAACAGAAGTAGAAATCTCGGGAGAATCACCATCTTCATGACGGCTACTCGTCCCATCAAGGAAAGCGTAAGTGTTAGACCTGGCACCTTGGCGTGAGTCTCCCTTCCACTTTTTGCTGATGTGCCTCCGATGTTTTGCTGGTTTTCCGACACTCAGGGCACTGCGCCACGGCTGACCCGTGCCGCAGTGCAAGTGCTCCCTACTGTAAATTGTACATGCGATTGGTATCCATGATTGGTTCATTGGATTTACTGTTAGTCCCTAGTAAAGCGCACTAGAGAGTGCCGGGGCTTGTAGATGCCAATACTGCTGGTGGGCCTGCAGCGCTGGTTGCGCCACCCACCGAAGCAGCCGTAAAGATGTGTCTGGGAACTGCGACCGCAGAACCCGCGTGCGGTCTCGTACCGTCACGTCAGCTGGGCAAGTGCCCCCACTTGCCAGCACCGACCCTTCCCTTGACTACATATTAGTCACCCCTATGGTAGGCCTGCGGGCAGGGTGCGTTGTAGGTGTAAGGTAGGACAAGCCCTGATGTGCGTGGCATGTCCTAGTAGTGACTTACAACCAAGACCGTATTTCACTATTGAAGGCTACCTGCTCCATTAGGCCAGACTGAGCTGCGAGAATTATTACACCCTATAATCCCCGCAGGCTCAAGGAGCATGGTAGCGAGTCATGTTTAGTATGCCTGAACTCAGGATGATAAAATATTTCTTGTAGTCAAGTGTATTTTAGTATCCTGGGTCTGCAAATGCTACTTTTAGAAAGTTAGCATTTGCTTGCCTAACCATTTCGGCCCGCCTCTGCTGGTATGTGTATCTGACTGTCTGGGATGTGTGAGTGACAGGGCTGGAGGGATGACAGGTGGTGAAGGCGCAGATTACACCTTAGTGGGAGGTGGGAGTGCCTCTTGACTCGAACAGTAGCTGTGCACGGCCACCACAATGCTGGCTCCACCCTCCTGGGGAGCGGCGGATGACTCTGCCGACTCCTGGCCCAGGAAGGGCGAAGCCCCCATCAACAAGGTACTCTGGCCACCCCTGTCCGCACAATGCTGGCTCCACCTCCTGTGGGGCGTCTGATGCGCCTGCCCCTCACACTGAAAGCAGAAGCCGGAGTACACCCACCGGGGTACTCAAGGACTGAGAGTGGCTATGCAAAGGCCCCCCTGGCCTGCGAGAACAAAATAATTGGCCTATAAAAGAAGGAGCCCTGCTCCTTGAAAATTAGATCCTGTTTGGGCCACAGAAGGACTCTGCCCTACGAGAAGGACCGTGAGAGACAAGGAAGAGTGCTGACTCTTGCCTGTGTCTGGTGCCTTGCTGCTGAAGGAGAGGAAGAAGAAAAGACTACGAGAAGACTTTTGCTTTACTTTGTGCCAAACTCTGCTAAAGAGATCTCCAAGGGCTTGCAACTGAACTTGCCCCCTGACTGGCATCCCAGGACCAGTGGACGCTACCCCCTGGGAAGAAAGCGACTGCGGGTGCTGACCATCGCCGCAGCACCGACGGAGGAGTCTCCTCCAAGGCAACGACACCCACCTGACCACCGTGCCCGGGGCCCAAAGCAACAGCGAGAGCAAAGTAAGGACCAGCCGCCGCTGGACCGAACACCGTGACCGCAACTGCACCGGGAGCCCGAGAGCAAAGCGAAGGGGGACCCGTCCGGTCCGAGCTCTCGAGGTGACTGCATAACAAGCAGCCACTCACCTGCAAAGACGGACAGTTGCCCTGTGGGAATCCGCAAGGTCGGTAGTCTGCCCGACAGCCCAGCTGTGAGTCCACAGCTGCACCGGCACTTGGCTGGGTACGTCCTGCACTTGGGGACCGTACTGCCACTTGCCACCGCCGCACAGCCGCCGCCTCCAGGGTCGGAGCGGACGACGAGGAGAGGACCCTGCCGCCACAGAACACCGCTGCCCCGGATGACCAGTGACCTGCTCGGCTGAAGAGCCGCAACGATCAGCGACCCCGGGAAGGCAACGCGACATGGGACAGATCCCCTGGACGCCGCCGGCTCCACAAGAACTTTGGTTAACACCGGCCTACGGGCCCTCAGAGAACTGCTATGAGAACTGTGGTAACCTGAACTGAGTAATTTGCAACAGTTATCGTAAAGTACGTTGACTGTATTCACAAGCCAGCTTAAAATCTATATAAAGATATATATTTTTACAGAATACAGTCTGGTCTCGTTGTGTGGTGGGTTGGTTGTAAAGGTGTACTATTGCAAGTGTTTAACCCTATGTGCCCCAAAGATTAGCCTACGACTGCTTAAGCCACACTACCTAGAGGGTAAGCAGAGGTTGTCTGGAAGGTAACCCTCAGCCCTGACGAGGAAGAGAGAGTCCCTGCTTGTCGCTAGTGTTGCACTGCGCCAACTAGAGCCTCCCCCTTCCTACAGTAAGCTTGCACCATCGCTCCACGTCATCCTCGCATCTACTAAACGCCACCCCGTAGTTTTCATTGAAGAGCACTTCCGGGTCTGTGTGAATAATTTCGGCTAGGTATAGTACCGGGTCCGTAAACCAGCGTAATGGGTAGTCCATGTCAAATCGATCCATCACTGGCGTCAGCGGAAACACCACCGATTTCTCCCAATTCACCTTCAGACCCGACAGGGCGCCAACACGCACTACCTCTCTGAGAACAGGGGCAAGGTACAATTCTGGGTTATGCACATAAAGCAACGTGTCGTCCGCATATGTCGAGATGACTATTTTGTAGGACGGGAAGCTGACTCCCCGGTACCAGTGGTATTCCCACAATGCGCACACAAGAGGTTGTGCCACCAGGGCGTACAGCAGGGGGAACAAGGGGCAGCCCTGTCTCGTTCCTCTGCTGATCGGGAAGGGGTCTGAGAGCCGATCCCCCAGTCGCACCCTAGCCGTCGGTTTCCCATACAGTGCACCTATCACCTGCAAGAAGTGCTCTCCCAGCCCCATACGACGTAAGAGCCTAAGCATGAACGGCCATTCAACGGAGTCGACCGCCTTTTCCATGTCCAGGAAAACGGCTATCGCATTTCCATCCTGACGCACATGCTGCATCGTACCCAGTACAGTATGTATATTATAGGACAAGTTTGGTCCCAGCACAAAGCCCGACTGTTCCGGGGCTACAACTTCCGGCGCAATGAGTGACAGCCGGGTGGCCAAGACCTTGGCATAAAGTTTAGCGTCAACCTCGATATGAGTTAACGGCCCTCGGGGTCAGCTCGGAGCGGCCACTGGACCAGCTTGGAGTGCGGGTTCACCATGTCAATACGCCCCTAGAATGTGTAGTGTAGCCTGCCGCTGCAGAATTACATAAGAGGCCCCTGTGTTGTAGTATCTTGCTCGTGAGTGGTAAGTTTGTTTCCTGAATTAAAGCTAAGTCCACACGCAGTCTCTGCAGATAGTGAAGTAACTCCCTCAATTTCTTGTGATTGTTCAGACCCCTAATGTTCCAGGTTAACACTTGTAAGGTCTCAGCTGGATTAGCCGGGGCCGCTACCTGAGGGTCTGCCATCGGAACTGACATAGTACAATACAACAGTACATTTCAGCAATGCCACCAACATTTCTCAAATCATGAAAGTGACATAGCTAACATTTAGTGAACAGTCCCGTCCCTCTCCCACCCCCCACCCCACCCATTACTTCCAAATTCATTAAGCAACATAGCAACAAAATACATCTCCCCCACCACCTCAAAAAAATCTCACCCCGCACCCACAGCAGACCCACCCCAACCTGGCCTGACAGTAGCTCACCCACCCCACACCCCAACAGACCAACCACAACTAGGTTCAACCACCACCACAGTGTGCTTAACGCGCGGGGAAGCAGGTAGCCAAGTTACATAGTCTCTGCCTAGCTCTCTGAACTCTCGTGTGGCCCCCCCCTCCGCTCCCGCCATGCACAGCCACCAGGAGTAACGCAGCAGTCGTACATATCAAGATTGTCTGTTACACACCTTGATCTACCCTATCGCGACATTGGCCACATCCTGCCAATGTCCCCAGGTCCAGGCCTATAACCATTGATGGTCATTCACATAGTCTCCTGCAGCAGGTCCCCTCATATATCAGGACCAAATGTGTAGCACATTGCCACCCGGGCGTACCCCCACACTCCGTATACCCCCCGCAATAACACTAATCTGTACAAACTGCCACAGTCTCGTAAGGCAAGGAACTTCTCAACTCCCTTCCAGGGAATACGCAGCATACCACTGTCCCGGGATATCCATGCCAGAAAAATGCAAGCCAGTCCATCAAAGACAGTGATCAGTCCTGATCATCTAGTTGTCCGCCGGATCCTTCTCCCTCGGGGTTCCGCACTGTGTTTGTCTTCTGTTCCTGTGCACACCTTTTCATCGCCTGTTGTAGTGCCTTTGGATCCGTGAAGATATTGGAGTGTCCTTCCCTGTTGACGCGCAGTTTGGCCGGGTACAGTAAGGCATAGTCCAGGCCCATTTCTCTTAAGCGCTTCTTGTGCGGGATAACTTGTTTCCGCTCCTCCTGCACCTTCGCCTAGAAATCCGGGTATAGCGAGATGGCGGACCCTTCGTATTGCAGCTGCTGTTTGGATCTCGCCAGGCGGAGCGCAGTGTCTCTATCCCTGTAATTGAGCTGTTTTGATATTATTGGGCGCGGCGGCACACCCGGCTGCGGTTTTGGAGCTAACGACCTGTGCGCCCTCTCAACTGTGAACATGTCCAAATTTACTTGTTCCCCCAGTAGTTTCGTGAGTAGCTGCTCCACAAATCGTTCCATAGAACTAGTGGTTGTGCTCTCCGGAATGCCCGTGATGCGTAGATTGCAGCGTTGAGAGCGTGCCTCCTAATCCTCAGTCTTATCGCTCAGGACTTGCATCATCCTCTCCAACTTCTTCTGTGCCGTGTCCAGGTCAGTTTGCGCCTCCTCCACCTCTGTCATCCTTCTTTCCGCCATGTTGTGTCTCTCCACCTGCTTATGTAGCCGTTTCGCCATCCGATCCATCCTATATGACATGGCGTCTATCTTGGACCCCAGGGCAGAGATTCTGGTCTGTATCCCCTGTTCCATAGAGAGCAGCATGTTTTAAATGTCCGAGTCAGCACTCCGGTCCTCCTCCGTCCCAGTTGTTGGACTGTCGTCCGTGGCCGGGCTATGCTGGAGCAGCCTCTTCTGAGAGAAGGGGAGCTTGCTCTGGGTTCAATCCCCCTTGCCCATTGTCTCTCTGAGCAATCACCGGCTGTGTCCTAGTAGGTGCGGGGTCCCCGGGGATGTCTATGCTGCTAGTAGATACGGGGTTGCAACTCACAGGTACTCCACCATACCCCCAATCTGCTTGATGGTTGAAAGCAACGGGAAAAGACAACCCCCCCCCAACACCCACTCCTCAGTGGCGTGTGGCCTGAGGGGAACCATCGGCCAAAGACCTCAGGGTGCGTGCCTCTGACCCCAGTCGCAGTTGGCCCAGGTGCCAAACATAAGTTCAGTCAAGAAGCAGAATGAGGAGGAAACGGAGGTACCCGGGGGCCTCTCAACCGACCAGTGGCTTCACTGTACTCCAACCAGGTGCGCACCTCACCTCCTGTAAACGCTGACTCAGGCAACACTGCTCTGGCCTGCCACAGCGCCTCAGCCAGCGCATTCCGTAGGGAAATGGCGCCAAGCCTTCCAGGGGGGCTGATCAGCTCGCCTCTCAATCTCTCTAGTGGTGGTGCAGTCCCCAGTGCGGCCCCCAGCGGCTTCTGCCCCACAGCAGGCTGCTCAGCGCCCTCTAACCCTGGGCCTCCGTACCTCCGCCACCTCGGCGGGGGGGGGGGCAGCAGGCCATCATCTCTCCCCCGGTGTTTGGCCGGTTCGGGGACCGCCCGCTCAGGTTTGGCTCCCGCTGGCTGCAGCTCCGGGGTCGCAACAGGAGGCAGTAGGCAAATTTAACTTCGGGAAGTGCGTGCAACGGAATACTGTGAAACCTCCAGACCACCATGTACGGATCTTGTAAGCTGCTGTTGAACGGACACGCTTACTTGCGCCTGTGCAGCCTGCTACATGACCAAAAGCTGCAGCCGTGAGTGGTGGAGTAAGCCAGAGATGATGAGGCCAGCCGATTGCAGGCACTTTAGATGCAGCCACGCATTGCGGCTCTGATTGGCGGCTGGGCGGCCGGGAGGAAGCTGGGGTGGTGAGAGAGGTGGGGGAGCGCTGACAGCCAGAGCCAACTTTTGTTATTGTAGCCATTTTGTTAGTTGTGCCTCCTCGTGGACAGCCTCCCCGCCCCGCTAAGGCCTCCCAGCTGCCCCTCCCTTGCACCTTCCCCCTCCACCATCCATATATGACAGATGCCTCCCTGTGCAGCGGACGCGCCCCATGCGCGCGGGAGGTGTGCAAAAGTTAAGGCCATCTACGCCCGTCCACGGCTGGACCGCGCCCAGCCCCACACCCCCAGGCCCCTGCAAAACTCTCCACCCCAGCATTAAGTATGACGCCGCCACCCTCCTAGCCCTTAACCCTGGATGCACAGCAAGGTAGCATAAAACGCCTATATACACTGCCTGCACTGTCCAACCTCATTCTGCATAAAAGTGACCACTCCATTACATTGTGACATCTACACACACAAACACTGATGTATAATCCACATTGTGTAATGAGTCCCTCTAACTTTGCAAGTCTCTAAAATTCACTATTCACTCAATTTGAAGAAGAGTCACTCAAAATCAAGATGAGTGTCGCATCGTTACCTAAATTGTCTCAATTACACCAATGTGTAGCATCAACACAAATGACAATAATAGCAAGCTACAGTAAAAGTGTAGCATCTACCATTAAAGTATAGCAAATCACCAAAAACGTGTCGCATCTTGAGAAAATGCATCGCACTATGACAAATGTGCCGCTTTCCAGATTGTACATGCATGTTAACGTGCGATGCAACACGCAAAATATGAAAACGTCACGCATCTGCTGGAATACTTTACCTAGCTATAGAAATAATATCGCATCGTGAAATGCGCGTTGCAAATCATGAAAACGTGACGCAACGCCGGCAGGATGTGATGTCATCATTCTAGATTCATCCAAACCAGGAAGTGGAGTTTGCTTTCACTTTCTGTTAGTCTCTTTGGGTGTGTGCTTGGTGTTGGAGGTGTTTGGAGAGATTGAGACAGAGAGTTGTGTTTCCCTGTATCTTGTTGTGAGTTCATTGTGTGTTTGTTAAATTTTAGGTCTGTCTATTGTTAGTCTTGTATATCTTTTTGTATTTTGTGTCAAGGGGTGTGTGTCTTTAGGGGTATTTAGTATTTTAATAGGGGTGGGGTTTTGAGTTTTTAGAACTCACTTTTAGGTTAAGTTTCCTTTTGTCTCTGACAATATTTTTAATTTTGAAGATTTGTCAGAGCACACTATGTCTGGCAGGTCCAAGAACCTCACAGATAGTGAGTTTGGGGGGCTGTTGTGGTTGGTGCACCATTATCTGCCGAGAATGGTGTCCATGGGTGGCCGTGTGAGCCAAGGCTACCCCACGGAGGAGCGGAGAGGCAGATGGGAGCTTGTACAGGGACACCTGGAGCAACTGTTCGGCATCCAGCGTACTGTACATCAGATCAAGCACCGGTGGCAAGACACTGTCAGCCGTGAGGGTGATGTCCTGGACCATCTGGGAGTGGAAGTAGGAGGCCCAACCGGTGAGTACATTTATTTTTTTACTCATGTTGTCATTCTCACTAATGTACAGATCTATAAAAGGTTTCAATGATAAGCAAAGTATGCCTCAAATTTACAACCAGGTAAGGCAAATGTTATTCCTGCGCCGTGCTGCGTTAATTCAGAAACCACAGAGATGCAACATATTGAGAATCATATGTTGTGTGTCTGTGCATCCCCCTGCGCTCATGCACTAAGGGGCAGATTTATGTTAACTGGCGCATCCCCAGGGATGCGCCAGTTAACGTGCGCCACAGCTCCACCACCCATGGTGCGCCGCATTTATAATGCCGCGCACCATGGTGCGAAAACGGCACAGATGCGTGACATATCTGTGCTGAAAATGTGGCGCATTGCTGGAGTTGCGTTGCAAGCGCGACGCAGCTCCAGCAAGGCTCGGGGGTGCACCATCTGCACAATGCTGCGTCAAGACCTACGCCTGCTTCAAGCAGGTGCAGGGTTTTGACGCAGCATTGCCCTGAAAGTGACTGAGTGAAATCTTGTAGATTTCACTCAGCCACTATTAGGAGGTGTTCCTGCGCAGGAATGCCCTCCCCTGTGCCGGAACGCCTCCTGATGGCGCAGGGCTTTACAACGTGACGCATCTCTCAGATGCGTCACGTTGTAAATAGGGCGCATTGTTTGCACCACAGTTGCGTCAAAGTAAGTGACGCAATTGCGGCGCAAAGAGGCGCAACGGCCTCATAAATCTGCCCCTATCTGTATACATGCACTGGCGCAGGCACCCTTGCACTATGATGCAAGGATGCCTGCGCCATGGGGAGAAAATGGTAAGTACAGTGAGGGCCAAGATGCAGTACAACAAAAATGTTTTCACTTTTTCCACTTTCAATGAGTGCTTTGCAATGCAGCAGGCATTGAAAGTGGAGCACACATGGAGAAATGGAAGCATTTCTCAATGTGCCTTGCTACCCCACCTCTAGTGTGGCGTAGCATTCCTACGCCACTCCACCTTAAACATTTTGTTAAAAATTGTAAATGTGTCTCCCTCCAAAGGTGTTGCCTGTGAACATCCACAGCAACATCCATGCAACACCCCTTCCACGCACAGTGCTGCGTGTGAAGGGTATGTATTTTTAATGAGAGGTGAAGTCACGCAGGGTGGGTGTCCCTCTCCTCATAAATATGTATAACCACTCTGCACCACCACTACGTTGAAAAGTCTGACATACTTGTGGTGCAGTGGGCTAGTAAAAGACAACCAATGCCAGTAGATGTTGATAACTGTGATGTGGTGCATATTTGGAAATATGCAGGGAAGCATCATCACACATCCAACACTCATGTCCCTCCCTGGTCCACTGCATTTGTCTTTCACTTTGTAAGCTGCATCTCGGTGCAACATTTTTTAACAATGTGTGTAAAATACTGTGATGACATGGTGGAGCAATGGTGGAGTTGGGTTCAAAATGATACTTGGATGACGTAATGCTGAAGTCAAACCCTCAGGGCTCCTGGCATTTCACACAGGATTGTGACGTATCACAGACATTAAGGGGTGCACTTACTTATTTAGGTGAATCCCTGCATATCAGCAGGGATGTAACACAGGCCTCTTCCATGCACACCTTGCAACACTGTTGACTTACATTGAAAAGGGTAAAAAGTTATGCACCACTGGCAATAGGCCTTCATTATTGCTTCCCCACGTATGTAGGGCGGCTGATCACCCAGCATTGGTGCCTATGATTTTCAATGCAGCACACCATGGATGAACAAATGAACTGATGTTTAGTTATATTCATTAAATGATCTGATAGTATTATATGTATTGCCTTTCACTAATTTAACTACAGTATAATGTAATAAAATATACATCACAAACAGGAATGCCTGTACTTTTAAACAGTCAATTAGGCAATATGTATTCTGGTCATCCTGGACTGCATTGTATTGTGGAAACATTCACCCAGGTAGCAGATGTGGCCAAGAGTATAGGTAGTGCCTGTGGGCAAGATGTAGTCCAGCGTGTGGATGGGGGTGTAGATGGATGTTGTGAGGAGTTGTCTGAGGCCAAGTTTCGGTAGGTTGTGTATCCGGGTGGCAGGGTAGGCGTCATAATTCTTGTAAAGGTGGAAGTTGAAGTCCACAAGGATGATGTATTCCATGAAGGCAAGTGCATGGATGCTTGCAAGGTTGGCAATGGAGTTCATACATTAAGCCAGGGAACCAGGGGGTGGGTCAATTAGTGTCCCTCAGAGGGTGAGGTTCTTTTTGTTGTGGATCTGCAAGTGCATTTGTTTGCCAGTGTGGAGGGTGATGTCTATATGGCTAACAAACGTGATGGCATTATTGTTTACAATACCTATTCAACTTCGTTTTCCATTGGGACAATCCATGCAGGTGATCTTCTATACATCCGGGATGGCTATAGGAATGTTGTTGGGCAAGGAGTTGTTCCAACAGGTGTCACTCTTGAAGGCCACATCTGGGGCAGAGGTGTCTTGCAGATCCAAGTGCAGACCAGCGTGTAATGTAGCAGAGCAGGTGTAGTGGAGTATGCTGTGGAGGTGTGTGTGTTCAGTATTTTGACATTTGGTGGTCCGCTCACAGGTGAACCTGCATGTGTGGTTCAAGCAAGGTATGTGGGACCGTTTCAGGGTGTCCTTCAAAGTGTAGTGGTTTTGGCATGCCAAGAGTATGTGGAGGCTGCTTGTGTCACTGAGGAGTGTGCTGTTGTGGAATTTGCGTGGTACATGGAATCTGATGCTGGCCAGCCTCCAGACATGAGCATATGGGCTTGCCTTATGCGCGCCTTCCGCCACCCACCTAATGGCATTACAATGTTAGCTGGGAAGGCAAAGCTGCTGGGAGGCGGGATGCTGGGGATGGGGAATGGGATCAAGTGGGCTGGACCACAGGGGTATTTGCATCAGAACGTGAGCTGTTTACACGGGGGGGTGAGTTGTCAAACATGATCAAACAATGTACACTCATGTGGAGGTCAACATGCATTACCAGAGTCCATGTACATTTCCTACCTACATTTTGTAGGACACATGAAAGGGTAGTAAAAGACTATAAATGACATGCATATGTTACCGTACAATCTGCCCGCTACAATATTTTGAATTTATAATGCAATGCATTAATGTACATATTTGCACATTGTTTGTAGGTGGTCCGCCGCCATACACGCAGGGGGAGATCGACAGCTTCGAGGACCCCAATGCAACCAGTGAGTAAATGTTTTAATTCCTACAGATTGAAGTAATGTGTGTGGGAGCAAGATGCACTGTGTATGTGCCCAACTATGGCATGCTCAATGCATCCACTTGTATCAAATCTTTGCTGACACCCTCAAAGTGAATGTAACAGTTTGTGAGTGTTTGTGACAGAAGTTGAATCATGCATGGACAAAATGAAAGGCACATATGTGTCAGACAGCCCATTACCCTAGGAACAAAGTAACGGTCAATGCCTGTTTCTTTTTGACACTGAGGGAGCAGAATGCAACATGAAAAAGCTAATTCTTTACACGTACATCTGTGCAGTAAGGCATGCTGAACACAGTGCTCACTACGTGTGTTTAGTGAATGTGTTGTGTGAATGATTATTACAGGCTGTGGTACCAGGGTTGCAGTGTGTGTAAGCTCTAAATCAGGGGGCAGATTTATGTCGGACTTGCGCCAAATTTATGCCGCCGTTGCGTGACGCAAAGGCGCAGAAACGTGGCGCATCCCTGCGACCTATTTACAACGTGACGCATCTAGGCAGATGTGTCACGTTGTAAAGCCCTGCGCCACATGGAACCTGCGTCAGGTTTCATGTGGGCGTTCTGTCGCAGGGTGGGCGTTCCCTCGTAGGAAAGCCCCGTAAAACTGATGCAGTGAAATCTACAAGATTTCACTGAGGCAGTTTTACGATGCTGCTGCGTCAAATCCTTACGCCTGCTTGAAGCAGGCGTAAGGAGTGACGCACCACGTTATGTATGGGTGGCCTCTGTACATTGCAGGAGTTGCGTCGCACTTGCGACGCTACTCCAGCAATGCGCCGCCCGTACACCACAAGATGCGTCACGCATCTGCCCTTCCTTGCACCATGGTGCACCGCATTGTAAATGCGGAGCTTCTGTGGTGCCGCATGGAGGGAATTGCGTGACGCATCAGTTCTGGAGCATCCCTGCTGATTTGCAGAGATGCGCCAGAACTCATAAATCTGCCCCCAGGTGTACTGTGGAAGCACATGGCTTTCTACGTTTGTTCACAATCACTGTTTTACAAGACACGTACACCTACAAATCAGTAAGGGTGAGATTTATGTTCGCTGTTGCATCCCCAGGGATGCGCCACTTAATGTGCGCCATAGTGCGCCACAGGTCCCCACCCATGGTTAGGCGCTTTAACATAGCGTTGCACCATGGGCCACAAACGCCACAGATGTGTGACACATCTGTGCTGAAAATGTGGCGCATTGCTGGAGTTGCGTCGCAAGCGCAATGCAGCTCCAGCAAGGCTTGGGGGTGGCCCATCTACACAATGCTGCATCGAGACCAACGCCAGCTTCAAGCTGCCGCAGGATTTTGAGGCAGCATTGGCCAGAAAGAGACTGAGTGAAATCTCATATATTTCAATCAGCCACTTTCAAGAGGCTTTCCTACGCAGGAAGGCCCCCCCCTGCACAGGAACGCCTCCTTATGGCGCAGGGCTTTACAAAGTGACGCATGTCCTAGATGTGTCACATTGTGAATAGGGCCCATTGTTTGTGCCGCTGTTGTGTTGAATAAAATGACGCAACCACGGCGCAACCGCATCATAAATCAGGCCCTCAGTGATATTAGCAAAACTTAAGATGCCCACAGTGCATGTAGTGCCTTTTCAATGTGTAATACTTTGTGCATGCTGCATCAAAATCGCACCGTCACTCCTCGCACAGGTAAGCACAGCATCCCTCCGTGTAATGACACTGGGCCACACCAGGATCTGCTGAAGCAAACGTATTTATCATTTGGCCCACACCAACCCCTAGTCCAGGAATTTGCGTGTCCATTTTGTTGTGCGAGTGTGGGTTCTGAAATGTTACAGACATGTTGCTGTATCCAGATTAATTTTGTGTTACAATATATGCTTTTACATTGTGTAAATGTCCTCACAGTAAGTGAACAAAATAAATTCTATCCCACAACATGTGCATAGGGCACACATTATGCAATCTGAAATATTAGCCTATATGAAGAGGTTACTGCCTTGATCGTACACACACCAATCCTTACATATTGCCATGCAGCATTCACTGGTGGTTGAAACAGGCCCATCCCACCATCACTCTGAATGGCAGTAACCAAGGGCGTATGGATTAAGTAATGAGCCTGTGACAGCCCAAAGGTATCCTGCACGTTGTCCATTTACAGGACAACTCCCTTGCTATTCCGGTCTACCACTCCCTACAGGCCAATCTCCATCCATGTAGCAAGGCCCAACCAATCGCCCACATGTGAAAGTGGTGTACACATGGGCAATGGTACCTCTGGGGCATGAGGGCATTGCACTCCCATCGTGCCATGGTACCTTTTACTACAAAGTGTCGGAGTCATTTTTTACTCAGTCAATAAATCCATCCTTATCTTGTGTGATAAATATCACTAAGGATGAGACGTGCCGTCCCACCTCTGGTTCCATTTTATATTCAGCTTGCATTAAGTCCTGGGCCACTGCGTGGGTGAGCCCCTTCAATGGAATTGACAATAAGTACAAACAAAAATGTGGGACAGCAATTACCCCCTCTGCCCTGTGCTGCATCTGGGTCTCCAACGCCACCCTTCTACGTCCAGTTTCCGTAATAACAGTCAACATATCACAGAATTCTATGCACACCAGCAATGTATGGTACTAGGACAACAGACAGGAAAGTGCCACCATCATCACCAATGCCGCTCGTCCCACCTACAACCGTACCAACGTAGACCAGAATGCATGCTACTCCGATGCACTCTCATGACTCATACCATATTGACATCACTTTGTTATTCCTGGGTATGGTAAACATGTGTCCCCCAGTAATAGAGATGTCTCAAACCTGTTTTTGAAAGCATGCACCCCCTCCAATGCCTCCCCATCGTCCACGTGAAAGAACAAAAGGTCATCCGCATTCTTAGAGACAAAGTACGTGTGATCCGAGAGCCTCAGGCCACAAACAACCCTACACAATTGAGAACAAGTTGCTCATGTTTGGATAGCCAGAGCAAATTACTGAGGGGAGAGCAGGCAACCCTCTTGGCCTACTGGGTATTAGGAGGACATGAATAATCACACCTTTACTGTGGGGATGCCTGACAAATACAATTTTACTATCCAGTGGACAATTTCCACTCCCAGCCCAAAAACCCTCCTAACAGCAAACATGTAGCGCCACTCTGAGCAATGTAATGATTTAGCTATATCCAATTAAGGTCCTCTGCACAATAGTCCACCGCATGGTCTGTGTTCAACATTTATATCAACTTCCATAGACTAACGGCCATATTCCTGGTAGGGATGAAACCAGCCTGATCAGGGTGTACCAAGTGTAACAGGTGTGTGAATACTTGTGCATACAGGATGAGATTTGTCATCACATCATCCATGGTCAGCATGGTTAGGGGACAGTACCCACAAAACTCACTTTGGACTTCACACTGTATGAGGAAAGGGATAGTAATAGCTAACCTAGTCGTAGACAGCAGCATCCCCAGTTGGCCAGCCCCCATAAACATCAATGGCATCTGAGGTGCAAGAATGTTGACATTACCCTAGTCAAGGTTGATGGTGAGACCATCAGCCCACAGGGGTTTTGTTCAGGGCCACTTCTTTTACACCGCACCGGACTTCCATATCCATAATATCCCTACCAAGAGAGTGCACCTGCTCCTCGTACACGGTGTTTAAAGAAAGCCTGTGCCTCTGCTTCCCAAACCTGTAACTGGCCACTATGTGTATCAGCGGCCACTATATGAATCCAAATGAGATGAGTGTGTACACATACCTATCTGCTTTGCCTTTCATTGGATTACAATTATATCCAACATGGGGATTTTACCCTTAACTACGGGCACCTCCTGTGTATCGTGCTTTATATTGTCACACATATACCTTTGACTTAAGACAGCGTGCTCTTCCATTGCAATGTATCCATGCCTCACCCAATGTGATCTCTCCCATCCTCTCAACTTGCATTCCTTCTACTCAAGGATGCATGCGGCTATGATACCCTCACAAGTATCTTTTGCAATATGAACAGGTAAGACAAGATGGTTCTACATAAACCAGCGTGGGATACCAAGGCCACGCTTGAGCAGACAAGCACATCTGTTATACTTGACAGTATGTATGTGGCCAGATGCTGGTGTGTCATTTCATGGCAGTCATTAGACTTGGCCACCACCTAGTGGCCCGTGGTCATGTGACTTTGGATGTATATGCTAGATGGCAATTTTGCAGTGTGTCATCACAAGAGTGGTGGTCTTATTTTCATGACACTTTCCATTCACTCTTTTGATTGTACAACTTAGGTCATGCTGATGTCCATCATGTACTGCTTGCCTTACACATGTTCCCTTTTTCCATACAGATAACATGAATGCAGCGGAGGAGCGGGCTTTCCGCATCCGGAAAGCTCGGTATGGACATATACTTGCCGTTGCTAAGGCATTTCGTTGGTCGGGGCGCCAATACCAGAAAAGGAAGTTGGCGCGAACCTGGGTTATTAAGTCATCGGAAGGCAAAAGTGGAGATAAAGTAAAAGCACATGTTCCGTCAACACATGCAGGTGGTGCTGCTGCCGCCCCACAAGCATCATCATCCACTGGAGGCACGGCAACTGTTGATGCTACAATGTTGGCTGCCATTGACAGGAAAGTTGATAATTTGGAGGCGAAAATTGTGGCATTAGACACCAAACTCAACAGGGTGCAACTGACATTGGACCACATCATTTCTATGATTTGAAGCATATCTGGCAATGTTTGGACAATTTCTTTTAGTTCATAGTGAAATGTTGAAGGTTATTTGTTTTTAATATTTTATATAGGTTTAGATAGATAGTTTAGGTAGTTAGTAAGTTTTCATTTTTCTATTTCTTAATTTTAATTACGTAGTTGCTGGGTTTTACTTTTTCTATTTGGGTGGGTGGGTTTTCTTAGATGTGTTATATGTGTTTTAAAAAAATTATAAAAAAATGAAAAAAAAATATATATTTGTGGTTTTATTAGATTTGTGTGTAGTTTATGTTTAGGATAAGTATGTGTATGTCTCTTGTGCATTTATGTGTTAAGGGGGGTGGGGGCTGATGTTTACTTGTCCTGCGTCAAGCTAGGTAATTTTAGGCTAAGTAAGTTAGGGCATAGTTATGTAAGTTAGATAGGTTAAGATAAGTTAGGTTAGGTTAAGTTTAGATAGTTTAGATAGGGTTAGGTATTTTAGGATTAGATGTGAATTTTAAGTAATGTACATATTTTTACTGTTTTTGAGAAGTAAATTTTATTTGATTTTTCTACTTACATACTTTGTGATCTCTTGTTTTAAGTACTGCATTTACTGTGTTAGAAGTGTGAGTAAGTTGACACATTGAATGGATAAAGTTTCATGTTTGCGTGCATGTCATTATTATGTTCTTGCTATGTTGAAGCTGCATCTGTGAGTACATGTGCTGGCAATACCTGTGATGTCAAATCTTGTTGAATATGTCATGCACCTATTTGCATGCATTCCAAGTTCAAGCAGATGGCCTCTAACAATGTTCTTGAGGTCTCTCCCCGCATTTTAAACACAGACTCTACCGCCTGGCCAGTGTTGACCATGTCCCCCACAATACATACGGTGCCTCAGGGCACAATTGCCAGGAATGTGGTCACCGCTTTCACTCACCAGGGCAAGAAGTTCATTGAGCCAAGGTATATGGGGACATCACTTAGGTCTGCTCTTGTAATTTGAAGGGAGATTGTGAAGTCATGTCTGCCACCTCCTAAACACCACTCAGCCAAAGTGATAGAGGAATGTCCAACACTTACCCTGTAGTTATTCACTATTGTGCAGTGGGGTGGAGCTCGGGTAGATTGTAGCTAACGCACCCATTCCAAGGCATACTCGGTATCCATCATATGCATCTACGGATCCTCAGCATACAGTGATATTATATGCATGGTGACAACAGTTAAATGTCAATAGGAAAGAACAGCGTGGACAAGGAACAACCCTGACTAGTACCCTGCCCCACTGGATATCACAAGGAGACCCCCGCCCAACCACCACCCTTGTGCTTGCCAATGAATACAACCTGTCTTTGCATCTCAGATGACACTCCCCACATTCTAAGACCCTCATTATTCAGAATAGATGAGACCACTGAAGGCTTTTGATACACCCACTAAGTGTATCACTGCCATCCTCTCCTCATCATAGGTCTCTCCCACAATTTATAACAATTGCCATACATTGCGTGCAGTGTAACGGGTGTAAATAAATCATGCCCGATCTTGATGAATGTAAGGCACAATATGCAAGAGGAGTTAAGTGGGCAGTATCCAGGTCAATCTTCGTAAATACATCATGAGCATGGACTATCTGCAATCTAGTGAGTTGTCCTCAGAGGCCATCCCCAGCTGAAGTAGGGGGCCGATCACCAGCTCTCTAGCATAGACTTGCAATACTCACAGATATGTGGCCTGACAATGGCTCTACAGCAGTGTAGGGGCTAGGACATCAAACTAGATCAAATGATGTAGACTTAGAAGCATTGACCTGGTGCAGTCGGCGGTGAGCCACCCTGCACCACCTACAAGATTCAATCCTAAGATAATGTGCATCCTGGACACAGTGATTTCAGAGTGAAGCTTACAAGTGTGTATGACTATACTTTCATCCATCACATGACACACATTGCAGGTAATGTTTACTGATGTAATGAAAATGTTGTTGTAGTGAGAATTGCACCATGTAACACAACGAGTTTAAGTAAGTGAAACATGGAGGTTGAAGAGTGTATGCATTACAAGAAAGGTTGTGGCAGGTAAGAACCAATTTGCCCATTCCAGTGCTATGTCCACTATGCCAGCGTACTTTCACATTGGTAGTGTAGTGTATTTGATGTATCTGTTGAACACAGCACAGATATGAACTGAGACAACTTGCAAACATACATCCCTCAACCAATGATGCCCTTGTCAGTCCAGCATTATCATTGCAATATTGTATTTGATTTAGTATGATTACATGTGAGTTACTGTGTGTGTTGACTCCACTTAACCCATGCATTGCACAGAAAGCAAGCTTTACAATTAGATCTTCATCCTGCTATTCCATCTGCATGGTGCAGCACAGTAGGGGTTACAGAGAGTGGCACATTGATCACGTTTCCATACTACACATCTCATTGTGTAAGAGGTGGTGCTTCAGTGTACAGCATGTTTGGTTTGGGTGAAAAGCCAGTTGTGACACTTCTTGTGTGGTGATGGTGAACATTAGTGTAGTTGTCTTATTCCATGTACTACTCAGTGTACCATGACTAATGCGACTATGGTGCCTACACAGGCACATGACCAATATTGTGGCATTACCACAGGGTAGGGCACATGAATGCAACATGCACTTCTTTATGGCCCAATTGATGTGTTTGCAAAGGAGTGTTTGCAATACCCAGCTGTACATTATTAAATAATTATATTTTTTACCAAATTATGTCACCCTAAAGTTTGACATTACAAGATTATTATCACAGTGTAATCACTTTTGCAAATATTTCTATTTCTGTTCCACGTGTGTACTTTTCTCATCCAAAAATGTACACAGTACAATCATTACATGTTACACACTTGACACAATTGAACAGTGTTATGGACACACAGGTGGTCATGAAGAACTTGTTGACAAGTTTGACTGTGTTTATCAAACAACATTTTATTTGAGGGATGAGATTGTGATTTACACATTCTTAATTTCAGAATGTGTATTGCTTGAGTGTTTCATGCCTGAACATTGAGTTGTGACACATTTTTTGTAAGACAGGTGTGTAATGTCAGACATTGTTCTCCTCAGTGAAATGTTTAGTGTGTTGTCCTGGGACACCTGTGTGCAATAGTAGTTTACAGTCCTCTCTTCCTTTGTATTTTTATGGAAAATTCATCCTCTGAGTCTTCACTTTGTTGAGTAACTGCAGGGCATGGTGTGCTACTGCTTCCAGCAGCAATGGCAGAGGATGTTTGAGTGTACACATGTTCCCTCGAGGTTACATTATCCCTTTGTTCATTCAGCAAAATTTGCTGGTTTTTGATGACCGTCAGCAAGTCTGCATGAAAAGCTGTCATGGATGACAGGAAGAGGTCTTGACGTTGCTGCATGTCTCTCATTTGGTTCGCAATATCTTGCAGGTGCTGGGCTATTTCCCTGCTTGCATTTTGTGGTGGCATTTGAACATGCCTCTCACTCATGATCTTAGAAATGTTTCCCAGAGATTGTGATAATCCTGGTGTTTGTGTGGAAGTGCCTTCATCTGTGCCAATGTTTGCCAAATCTGGATTGATACTTTGTAGTATGGTTTGCAGGATGGTAGCGATACTTGGCAATGCCACATGTAGCTCACTGAGGAGTTCCCGCTGAACACTTACAGCAGAACTTTGGAACTCTCGTTGTGTGTTCTGCCACTCATTAATAATGTTTGTTGTGGACGGTACAGGTGGTGTTGGTGTTAAAGTTTCACCTTCAGCAGCAACCACATCGTTGTCAGACTGTGGAGGGGGTGTGGGGGACCGTATGATGCTTCTTTCCACCTCATGTGTGTCAGTGTGAATGTTAGGAGGATTTTCTTCCATATCATCCGAGACAATGTTGTCATCCAGTTGTTGTGCAGTTGATGCAGCATCCACTAGGAAAAAATGTGCACATGTGTTAGTAGTGTTGGGATGTTTAATTGTAGAAATGTTTTATCAGAGCAATGACGTGTGCACTCATTGGTCAACACTGCTATAGTAAATTGGTTGTGTGAATACAGGGTGTTTGTCTACTTCCAATACATAGAATTGATATGCCTAATTGTAGACATTATCTACATTGCAGCCCATGGGTACAGGTACTCACTCACAGTCTCACACACCCTCTTCATGTCATGTTTTTTGTATGCCTGCCTATCACAAGCAAAGGACACACTGTTTGTTTGAGATATTGTTGGAATATTTTTTGTCAAGACTGGATTTACAATAGTCTACAATTGAGAGTGACAGACAGACTGCTTTGTACACATTATTCATTACATTGCATTCAAGCAATGACTGAGTACAATACACATTTCCAACATATTGTATGCCATTATTGAACACAATCTCTTATGTCACTACCATTTTATGAATGATTGTATGAGTCAACCTACAATGATGACAAGGTAACTGACATTGGGTGTAGTTCAAAATTAACTACCCAGGCCCCAAATACACAACAAATGACAGTTGACACTGATGCAACAAATGCCATGGCCATACAGACACAAAGTCTGAGGAAGATATCTGGTCTACAGTACTGAGTGCATGATCTTTCATGAGCAATTGCAGTGTGCATATCATATCATTGTACACACATAGAACACAATGACATACCAAAATTAATTATTCACAGAATAATTCAATACTCATGGTAGCAAAGCTCGTCTGACATTTTGAATCCAACATGGGATGGTGTGGTGCAGGGTTGTTGCTGAAAAGTGCTGTGAGCCATTGAGGTAGACCCAAACCCAATGTGGGAGCTGACTGTTGACGGTTTGCTCAATGACTTTGGCAGGGAAAGGGAGGAGTGGAATGGGGCGGTAACTCTTAACTTCTGTGTTGTCTGCTGTGGGTTTCTTCAGGAGGGTGCTGAATTCCACATGTTTACAAAATTCCATGAAGCTAGCAGAGTTGAGGGAGCAGTTGATGACATCTCGGAGATGGTGCACGATAATGGAGTGTGCTTAGTTGATGATGTGGTGTGGACAATGGTTCGTTGGCTATCATCATCAGGTGGATGGTGCCTTAAGTGGTGATGGTGTTCCAGGCGAATAGGTTGTTGGTGGGTGTTTCTGTTTGCAGGTGGGTGGGGTGGACTGATTCCCAAAGGTGTTATGTATGTCAGCAATCCTTTTGGATGATTTATTAGCCGTTTGTGATGGCTATGGTCATGTTGGGCACTGACGTCCCTTCATCCAGGTTTCTGTAATAAATTGTGGTGCAGATTTATGAGGCCCGTGCGCCTCCTTGCGCCGCAATTGCGTCACCTAATGTGATGCAACGGCGGCACAAACAATGCGCCCTATTTACAACGTGATGCATCTAGGAGATGCGTCACGTTGGAAAGCCCTGCGCCATGAGGAGGCGTTCCTGCACAGGGGGGGGGGGGGGGGGGGGGCATTCCTGGGCATGGAACGCCTCCTAAAAGTGGCTGAGTAAAATCGATGAGATTTCACTCTGTCACTTTGTACATCAATTCCTTACACCTGCTTGAAACAGGCGCAAGGGTGACACACCATGCATTGAAGAGCTGGCTCCTGTGCATTGTGGGAGTCAGGTCACACTTGCGACATGACTCCTGCAATATGCCGCCCGTACGCCAATAGATGCGTCAAGCATCTTCACTAACTTGCACCATGGTGCGCCGCATCATAAATGCAGCGCACCATGGGTGGCGGAGCAGTGGCGCACTGTGGCACATGTTAACTGGTGCATCCCTGGGGATGCGCCAGTTAACATTAATCTGCCCCGCAATGTCTGGCAATGTGGTGTTGAGTAGGTTCCAAAGTTCAGTTGCATGTGTCTGAACTGAGCAGGTGTTCAGCATGATACACTTCAGGTGATTAGTTATGGAGCTCAGTTTGAAGTGTGAGGATTTGGTGTGGGTCCTGATGCTGTTCAACTTGCAGGAGTGGCAGGTGAAGGGTCCATGGGTGAGTCCTGGTGTGGCTTGGTAGCTGTCTGTGAGACGGCCGGAGTTCCATGCAGAGAGGATAGCAGCATCATACGTGATGCAGATGGAGTGGGTTTTAGAGGGGACAGGGGGGTCTGGCGCTGGGCACAGTCAAGGTGCAGACGGGTGTAGACAGGCTTACCTTTGGCACACCTTCAGCACACATAGGGCGCTTATACTGCACGTGTACCCTGCGCGTAGGCTGTTGTGACATAAGTGGATGGTGCTGGGGTGCATAGCAAGCGGGGAGCAGCTGGGATGCGGGAGCGGGTTGGAGAGCCGGGCTGGGAGGCACAACAAACATACAACTCAATGGCAGCAAGCAAAAACTGAAACAGGACAAGATTGTAGGGCAACCAGACAATCACTATTAAATGGACAGTGTCACCAGCACAACCAGGCACTAAATAAATTGTAGTAGGCAAAGCAAGCAGTGCACAGATCAATAATTAATGATGACCAGTCTTGCAGTGAAACACTATGCAAACAATGTTATGAGGCACAATGAATTGAAGGCAGCAATGGGCAAATGAAAACACAGCCAATTAACAATCACGCAGTAAGCGCTACGATAACAATGAGATGACATTAATGAATTCTCATTTACATATGCATTTACGCATTAGTGTGACTGACTATTGTAGTCATTGTCATTGTTTAAAATAATACTTGAACTATCGTGGGAGTGAGAACATTTATAGCTGCTATTGACACCATCACCCGTCACAGGGATATGCACACTTATTTGTACTTACTTGTTGTGTGTTCTGTCGTTTCTCTTGTGACACTGTCCTGACCGGAAATTCCTATTACTATTTCTTCCGGGATGACTTGTGCCACTTGCTCCTCTAGTTCGTCGAGGTCCTCCTGGTCTGCTGGGCTGCCTCCTCCTGTTGCTAAGGCTGCCTTGCGGTTTGCCGCTAGTTTTTCTTTGGTGCGGCGCTTGTAATCATGCCACCTTTTTTTACAGTCAATGACTGTCCTTTTGGCCTGTCCTACACTGTTTATTTTGAGAACAATTTGCTTCCAGATTGCCTCCTTTTTGCCATGGGGCAACTTTGAATTGATGAACAGCTGATGCTGGTACCTGGTGACCTCTGCCACCAGGATTTCATTCTCCTCATGGCTAAAATTAGACTTGCGTTTACGTTTGGCGTCAGCCTGTGCCTCTGGACTTTTGCTTGCAGGAGTTTCCTGGGGGTCCTGGCTGCTGGTATGTGCTTGTTCCATTTCTCTTCTGTGATCCACAGCTATCGCAACAGCAATTAGCGTCACGTATCCAGCTGCCTTTTAACGCATCCCGCACTTTAGAGTGTTGCGCCGGCGCCGCAATGGCGTTGCGTGTCGCAAAAAAAGTTACGTGACTTTTCCTTACGTTGCGTCAGGCTGACTTGCGGCACTTTTGCGGCACGTACGTCACGTCATCTGACGCACATTGGCAAGTTGCGACACGCTGCGTTCACTCATTGATTTGGCGCTTCCCCATTGACTTGCGTCGTCGCTGCGACGGCGCACGACTTTTGACGCAACTCTACGTTGCGGGAGAGTTGCGTCACTCATCATAAATCTGCCCCTTACTTTCCAGAGCAACTTATTCGTGTGCTGGAAAGTGGCCTTTGTTTTGCACTGCTGCCTCCTACATTGCTTCAAATAGGTTTTCCATGAGTGGTACTTGGACGTATTAAGCTCTTATTTTGATGGAAAGCTGCATCCACAAAGATTCTCAGACCTGGCTTTGCTTCAAGAATTTACGACTCCTTCAGGAGAAATGTTTTAATTTCCCCCACCATTTCAAACATTGAGTGGTGTACCGTACATGAAATGGTATTATGCATTGGCAAAGCCAATAGGCCTCGCCTATGGAAGAGCTACTGTCTTTGCCAAAGCGTTTTAGCCATGTTCATTGCTGCTGTTCAGCATGGCTAAAAGTTAGCGGCACAGAGGAGAGTGGTGTGCAGTGTCATAGAGTGGAATGGCGAAGAGTGGGGTAGAGTGTCATAGAGTGGAGTGGCGTGGGGCGTTGTGTATTGAGAGGCACTGAGTATAGTTGTGTAGAGTGGACTAGTGTAGAGTAGTGTGGACTGGTGTTGAGTGCATTGGCACAGAGTGTGGCAGAGCATAGTGGCACAGAGTGCAGTGTCATGCAGTGCAGTGACATACAATGAAGCATCATAGAATACAGTGCCTGAATTAGAGTGTTGTATAGTCTAGTGCAGTGGTACAGAGTGGAGTGGTGCAGAGTAGAGTGGCGAAGAGTGCAGTGACATAGTGTGGTGCAGAGCACAGAGGCGTAGAGTGCAGTGGTATAGAGTGCAGTGGGGTAAAGTGGGTTCTGCAGAGTGCACTGGCATAGGGTGGAATGATGCAGAGTAGAGTCGTGTAGAGTGCAGTGGTGTAGAGTGCATTGGCATAGAATGCAGTAGTGTGGATTGGCGTGTGGTAGAAGTCAGTGGCGTAAAGTGCGGTGTTGCAGAGTAGAGTGTTGTAGAGTACAGTCGTGTAGAGTGGCCTAGAGTGCAGTAGAGTGGTGTAGAGTAGATTAGCCTAGAGTGCAGCAACACTGAGTACAGCACTGCAGAGTAGAGTACAGTGGCATATAGCAAAGTGGCTTAGAGTGCAGTGGGCATAGAGTAGTGCAGTTGCATAGAATGGTGCAGAGTGGCGTAGAGTAGACTGGTGTAGAGTACATTGACAGAGTGTTTCTGAGTACAGTGGCATAGAATGCAGTGGCGTAGAGTGTAGCGGCATAGAATTTAGTGGCGTACAATGCAGCGTGGTAGAATACAGTGGCATAGATTAGAATGGTGCATAGTAGGGTGCAGTGCCGTAGAGTGCAGTAGTGTAGAGTGGAGTGGCATAGAGTATTGTGGCATAGAGTGCAGTGGTGCAGACTAGAGTTGGGTGCTGCAGAGTAGAGTAGAGTGTGTGGTGCAGAATGCAGTGGTATGCAGTGGTGTACAGTATAGTGGTATAGAGTGCAGGGACATAGAGTAGATTGTTTCAGAGTAGAGTGAAGTGGCATAGAGTGGAGTGGGGCGTCGTGTATTGAGAGGCACAGAGTATAGTTGTGTAGAGTGGACTAGTGTAGAGTAGTGTGGACTGGTGTTGAGTGCATTGGCGCAGAGTGTGTCAGAGCATAGTGGCACAGAGTGCAGTGTCATGCAGTGCAGTGACATACAATGCAGCATCATAGAATGCATTGCCTGAATTAGAGTGTTGTATAGTCTAGTGCAGTGGTACAGAGTGGAGTGGTGCAGAGTAGAGTGGCGAAGAGTGCAGTGACATAGAGTGGTGCAGAGCACAGAGGCGTAGAGTGCAGTGGTATAGAGTGCAGTGGGGTAAAGTGGGTTCTGCAGAGTGCAGTGGCATAGGGTGGAATGATGCAGAGTAGAGTCGTGTAGAGTGCAGTGGTGTAGAGTGCATTGGCATAGAATGCAGTAGTGCAGATTGGCGTGTGGTAGAAGTCAGTGGTGTAAAGTGCGGTGTTGCAGAGTACAGTGTTATAGCGTACAGTGGTGTAGAGTGGCCTAGAGTGCAGTAGAGTGGTGTAGAGTAGAGTAGCCTAGAGTGCAGCAACACGGAGTACAGCACTGCAGATTAGAGTACAGTGGCATATAGCAAAGTGGCTTAGAGTGCAGTGGGCATAGAGTAGTGCAGTTGCATAGAATGGTGCAGAGTGGCGTAGAGTAGACTGGTGTAGAGTACATTGACAGAGTGTTTCTGAGTACAGTGGCATAGAATGCAGTGGCGTAGAGTGTAGCGGCATAGAATTTAGTGGCGTACAATGCAGCGTGGTAGAATACAGTGGCATAGATTAGAATGGTGCATAGTAGGGTGCAGTGCCGTAGAGTGCAGTAGTGTAGAGTGGAGTGGCATAGAGTATTGTGGCATAGAGTGCAGTGGTGCAGACTAGAGTTGGGTGCTGCAGAGTAGAGTAGAGTCTGTGTGGTGCAGAATGCAGTGGTATGCAGTGGTGTACAGTATAGTGGCATAGAGTGCAGGGACATAGAGTAGATTGTTTCAGAGTAGAGTGAAGTGGCATAGAGTGGAGTGGTGCAGACTAAAGTGAAGTCATGTAGAGTGGAGTGGTTCAGCAGGGTAGAGGGAAGTGGTGTAGAGTGGAGTGGTGCAGACTAAAGTGAAGTCATGTAGAGTCGAGTGGTGCAGCAGGGTAGAGGGAAGTGGTGTAGAGTGGAGTGGTGCAGACTAAAGTGAAGTCGTGTAGAGTGGAGTGGTGCAGCGCAGCAGGGTAGAGGGAAGTGGTGTAGAGTGGAGTGGTGCACAGTAGAGTGCAGATGCGTAGAATATAGTGACAGAGTAATGGCATACTGCGGGTAGAGTTCAATGGTACAGAGTATATTAGAGTGGCTTATAGTGGATTTGCATTGAGTGCAGATGCGTAGAGTGGAATGGTACAGCGTATATTGCATTGGTGTAGAGTGTATTGGCATATAGTGCAGTTGTGTAGAGTGCAGTGTTGCAGAATGTCATAGTGTGGCTTGGAGTAGAGTGGAGTTGTGTAGAGTAGAGTGGCTTAGATTGGAGTGGTGTAGAGAAGAGTGATGTGGAGTGCATTGCGGATTGTACAAAGGGCAAAAAATCTGCAGGAGGAAGCATAGCAGACATGCTACATTATTTTAAGAGCTTGTGTGTTGCACATTTTTACCAATTACATGGTTCTTTAGCCCTTACTGAGTCTTGATGCACATTACAGATCAGGGATTATTATTGTCTGAAGTCAAGGTGGCTTGAGAACATTTGTATTTGGTATTGATTAGTAATTGTTTAGTACTTTATTGTATTGAGTAATCGTCTGACTAGAACGTAACTGACTAATATCAGATATATTTTTGGTGAATATTAGATGACATTTTTAAAATAAGAATTAAGCATTTAAACATCTGAAAAACATGTAAAAATCCCTAGCTGGACAACATATTTTTCAGATGGACAAACCACTTCCTCTACACAGCCATGAAATTCTGGGGTGTCCCTTTGCCACAGTGGAAGGACACTCACTTACAAAAACCTTTTATCTGAGAGAATCTTAACTGTATTTTCAGGATGGGAATTTCTGTGAAAAATGTTTGTCAATATAGACAGTTTATTCTTTGTGAGAGCTATGTGTGTATCGCAGAACTGGTTCCCGAACCGGACATACTCTGACATTTTATTTTCTTGTCTTTATGAACCAGCTTCAAGTAGCTGCATGCAAACTGTAAGGCATGGGTTTAGCTTCTTTTAGTTTTTCCTTAATCTGTTAGTATTCAAAGGTTGCTAAGAAGAGTTCCTTTGGGTTGTAAGAAAGTCTTGTTGGCCTAGACAGCCCCAACCACTGAGTTGTTTTTTTAATATTGACCTTGCGCTTCTCCTGACCAGACACTCTTAACATGTAATGTCTACATGTATGCAACTCATACAACCTATAACCTTCATTGACGTCTGTCACGCATCCAGTACACTCATTTACACATTCATATGATTTATTGTCTGATGTGATGTAAAGCTCTTTGACATCCTACGTTGGTTTGAGAAGTGCTATGAAAGAATTAAATAAAACATAAATTACTGCTATTTAAATACTTATTTGTGAAATTAATATTACAAACAGGAATTACCAGTGGCTGAGACTAATGCAAGCATTCTATCTACTGCTTTTTGTAAGCTTCAGAGTGTTGCCCGAAGTGAAACGGGTATGCCCAGATGTGGGCCTCGTGCATGCTGTGTCCTGGAACCAAGCTATACCTGGCGGATGAGCCCTAATCAGGGCGAAACAGGTCCTAGGTTGCTTGTGTTCCCTTTCAAGGAAGAACTCACCTGGCAGTTCAAGTTAGACTTTTCTATTGGAGTAGGGTCAAGACTAATTTGCATATGGTTGGGTTCAGACTGAGGGGGCTTGGAGTGAAAAATAATGATGAATTAGGGTACGAGCCTGAGTAATTACCAGTGGCTGAGATGAATTCAAGCATTCCCTCCATCACTTTTTGTATACTTCAAATGGCTACCTGAGCCAATGCACGTGAAAGCCAATATGATTTAGAGTGGGTTTTCTGATGTATTAAATCGTCTTGTTTACTTAATTGGACACCGTCTGCTTTTTAGAAAATCTTACAAGGTAAGGAATCCGCTCTAGAGATCCTGCAGTTTTCAAGTATAAGAATGGTAAGATTACTATTGTGGTTAATGCCCTTGCTAGAGAGAACTGTATGCAGTCTAGTCACTACTTTGGCTCATCATAAAGTAGAACTTGTGGAAAGTTGAAGTTTGTGGAAACTTTTTCTATTTTAAGTGATGTAGGTTGTATAATTTACATAGCCATCATTTTCAGCGCTCAACTGGTGCACCGGCTGTAAGATCTCGACTTCCCTCCACACCCTCCCGTGTTGTGTAGCTTGACCCGCCTATGCACCCCCATTGTGTTGCTTGTTTTCAATGGGTGTGCGGATATCTTTTACAGGTCTCGTCTACTAGTCAGATTTTGTGTAGAAGAGTCCCTTCTGTGCCATACCAAAAATTTACTTACACAGTTAAATATTGTGCTTTCAGCTAAAGACATTGACAAAGCCAATAGCTTTAGCATTGCCGAGAACTATTGGCTTAGCCTATGCTTGTTAGTAGATGGGGCTTTTTGTCAAAATCCATGGGTGTTTGCATGGGAACATCCATGCACCACCCAAGGAACGCTCCCTCGATGTGAAATGCAGCCTACAGTCTAATGGTGCAAAGTTCAGAAAGAATGTTCAAGATCAGGCGCTACAGACCCCAGGTTATTTTTATCGCATCCCGCCTGGGGATGCTGAACTTATCCAAGTGTTCATTTTTCTTGACGATTAGACTGATATATTTGCAGTGGCCATTTTTGCCTTGAAGAAGCCCTGGCCTGCAGGCCACTGGGCGAAACACGTGCCAGCTGTCTGTTTTCACCTACATTAAAAAAAATGAAAAGGACAAGATCGCAACAGCCATTTTGTTTTTATTTGCACACTGCAACTACAACAACATACCATGTCACTTCGTGTCTCTTATACACCAATTTAAACTCTGGGATTGCATCAACCCTGAGATTCAAGTGAATGTTTGTAGGCACAAACCTTTTCACTCTGTGTTCAAGATTATTGATGGCACCTTTCACCAATCTTTGGTGATGCCTGGTGAATGTGTACCTGGCCGCTTTTTAGCAAATGTCTTCTCCAATACGGAGTATTGTTTTCAGAGATAATTAATAGTAGCTGTCCCAGGTACCTTCATTTGCAGTTTAACCCCTTGGCTGTGGGGCTGATTCCCCTGCTGTGCTGGGGGGGTGGGGGGCGCGCACAGCGCCCCGGTGCTCATGACGAGCTCAGCTCGTCATGAGCCATGTTTCTCGTGTCTCTCGTGTGCGATAGACGAGCTGAGCTCTTCATGACCACGCCCGTTCCTTAGAACGCCCAGCACAGGAGGGGAATTAGCCCCGCACCTTACATTCACTTGTAATAGCAGAACACAGCAATATATATAGCAGACCAGTGAAGAGGAGCAAGTTATTTTCTTTGTTGCATTAACTCTTCATTGGGTGTCCCTACGTGTTCGCCTCCAAGAATCCAAGTGTATTCGTCCGACATGGTCGAACTCAGGGCTCATGTATTCCATCAGGCATTTCCCCGATAGGCTGGAGCCACTGTAGGCCATTTTTTATGTCTAATGGCCTCCTCTGCTACAGTCACCTCCTTCCCAGTTGAACTGCAGCAGGTACAGTGATAGTGGAAAGAGAGGAAAGACGAGAGAGGGAGAGAGAGAGAGAGAGAGAGAGAGAGAGAGAGAGAGAGAGAGAGAGAGAGAGAAGCGAGGAGGAAAGTAGGACTTTTTTGCCTGCTTTTGATTCCCAGTCACTCTCAGCCAACAGCAGGTACTACGAGTGCAGTTGTAATTTCATCTTTGAGAAAATTACTCTTGTATTAGACTGTGTGCACAATATTTTGTACGGTTTGGTTGTAGGAGAGTAGAGGAAGGCATGACTTAAATGCATGGCTTATATAGGGAAAATTATTTATAAATTCAATTGATTGAAATCATATTTAATTTAAGGTTGATTGTAGGTTTAAAATTATGAACAAGGTGCAAAAGTCTGTCTTGAACCATGGAAACTGCCACTTCACAGGTCAACTAAAACCTCCCTGGGTCATCTGTCTAAGATTCTTTCCTACAGCATGATTGAAGCGAATGCTGAGTAAAAACATTAACCCCTTCGAGGCTAATGACGAGCTAGGCTCGTCATGGCGCTTACCTGTCGTGCGCGGATGACAAGGCCAGCTCGTCATCAGCCCCACCCTCGGGGGAAGCGCTGGCGCTCCCCCCGAGGTTCTCTGATCTTCGTTGTTTTGCTGGGGGCGGCAGCGGAAGACCTTCCGCTGCCGCCCCCGCCCCCCCCCCCATGGGAATCCCTGATGACGTCAGCGCGCACAGCGCGCGCTGACATCATCAGGGATTCCCAGCGCTCGGGAAGCCATCTGCTTCCTGCGCGTCTGAGGAAAAGGTAAGATTACAGTGTCTGGCGGGGGTTTGCGGCAGCGAAGAGGCATCAGGGGAGAGGAAAGAGTTTTTCCTCTCCCCTGATGTCTCTTTGCAGGGCATTTCTGCCTCACGATCGCGCACAGCGTCGCGATTGTGCGGCGGAAATGCCCCCACTAGCACCAGGGATGCAATTTTAGATTATAGGAAGCGACCCCTTGGGCAAGGGTCGCTTCCAGGCGGGCTGTGATAATGTTTTCGTTTTTCTGCCCCCCTGGGGGCAAATCGGCCCGTTTTTTCGGCCGTTTTGCCCCCAGGGGGGGGGCAGAAATTCCCGACTAGCACCAGGGCTGTTTTTTGGAGCCAAGATGGCGGCCATATTTTTTGTTTACGTTTTTCTGTCCCCCCTGGGGGCAAATCGGCCCGTTTTTTTGCCGTTTTGCCCCCTAGGGGGACAGAAAATGCCCACTAGCACCAGGGATTTTGTTTTTAGCTTTTAGGAAGCGACCCCTTGGGCAAAGGTTGCTTCCAGGTGGCCTCACACTTAACTTTTTGTTTTTCTGCCCCCCCTGGGGGCAAATCGGCCTGTTTTTCGGCCGTTTTGCCCCCAGGGGGGGCAGAAATTTCCCACTAGCACCAGGGATATTTGTTGGGGCACTGTGTTTCTTTTGGGAAGCGACCCCTTGGGTAAGGGTCGCTTCCAGGTGGCCATGATTGTGTTTTTTGTTTTTCTGTCCACCCTAGGTGCAAATCGGCCTGTTTTATTTGCCTTTTTGCCCCCGGGGGGGGGGGGGGCAGAAAATACCCACTAGCACCAGGGAATTTAAATTTAGTTTTTAGGAAGTGACCCCTTGGGCAAGAAGTACTGCTTGGCTGGCGGTGTGTGTGGAGTGGCACTTGGCTTGCAGTGTGCGTGAAGTGGTGTTTGGCTGGTGGAGTGGCGCTTGGCTGGATGGTGTGCGTGGAGTGGTACTTGGCTGTCTGTGCACGGAGTGCTGCTTGGCTGGCGGTGTGTGTGGAGGTGCGCATGGCTGGATGGTGTGCGTGGAGTGGTACTTGGCTGTCTGTGCACGGAGTGGTGCTTGGCTGGCAGTGTGCGTGGAGTGGTGCTTGGCTGGCGGTGTGCGTGGAGTGGCGCTTGGCTTGCAGTGTGCGTGGAGTGGCGCTTGGCTTGCAGTGTGCGTGGAGTGGTGCTTGGCTGGCGGTGTGTGTGGAGTGGCCCTTGGCTGGTGGTGTGCGTTGAGTGGTACTTGGCTGTCTGTGCACGGAGTGGTGCTTGGCTGGCGGTGTGTGTGGAGTGGCGTTTGGCTGGATGGTGTGCGGAGAGTGGTACTTGGCTGTCTGTGCACGGAGTGGTGCTTGGCTGGCGGTGTGCGTGGAGTGGTGCTTGGCTGGCGGTGTGCGTGGAGTGGCGCTTGGCTTGCAGTGTGCGTGGAGTGGCGCTTGGCTTGCAGTGTGCGTGGAGTGGCGCTTGGCTTGCAGTGTGCGTGGAGTGGCGCTTGGCTTGCAGTGTGCGTGGAGTGGCGCTTGGCTTGCAGTGTACGTGGAGTGGCGCTTGGCTTGCAGTGTGCGTGGAGTGGTGCTTGGCTTGCGGTGTGCGTGGAGTGGCGCTTGGCTTGCAGTGTGCGTGGAGTGTCGCTTGGCTTGCAGTGTGCGTGGAGTGGTGCTTGGCTGGCGGTGTGTGTGGAGTGACCCTTGGCTGTCGGTGTGCGCTGAGTGGTGTTTGGCTGGCGGTGTGCGTGGAGGGGTACTTGGCTATCTACGCACGGAGTGGTGCTTGGCTGGCGGTGTGTGTGGAGTGGCGCTTGGCTGGTGGTGTGTGTGGAGTGGCGCTTGGCTGGTGGTGTGTGTGGAGTGGCGCTTGGCTTGCAGTGTGCGTGGAGTGGTGTTTGGCTGGCGGTGTGTGTGGAGTGGCGTTTGGCTGGTGTTGTGCGTTGAGTGGTACTTTGCTGTCTGTGCACGGAGTGGTGCTTGGCTGGCGGTGTGCGTGGAGCGGTGCTTGGCTGGCGGTGAGTGGCGCTTGGCTTGCGGTGTGCGTGGAGTGGTGCTTGGCTGGCGGTGTGTGTGGAGTGGTACTTGGCTGTCGGTGTGCGCTGAGTGGTGCTTGGCTGGTGGTGTGTGTGGAGTGGTGCTTGGCTGGCGGTGTGTGTGGAGTGGCGCTTGGCTGGTGGTGTGTGTGGAGTGGCGCTTGGCTGGTGGTGTGTGTGGAGTGGCGCTTGGCTGGTGGTGTGTGTGGAGTGGCGCTTGGCTTGCGGTGTGCATAGGAGTGGCGCTTGGCTTGCAGTGTGCGTGGAGTGGTGCTTGGCTGGCGGTGTGCGTGGAGTGGTGCTTGGCTGGCGGTGTGCGTGGAGTGGTGCTTGGCTGGCGGTGTGTGTGGAGTGGCGCTTGGCTGGTGGTGTGTTTAGAGTGGTACTTGGCTGTCTGTGCACGGAGTGGTGCTTGGCTGGCGGTGTGTGTGGACTGGCGCTTGGCTGGATGGTGTGCGTGGAGTGGTACTTTGCTGTCTGTGCACGGAGTGGTGCTTGGCTGTCTGTGCACGGAGTGGTGCTTGGCTGGCGGTGTGTGTGGAGTGGCGCTTGGCTGGTGGTGTGTGTGGAGTGGCGCTTGGCTGGTGGTGTTTGTGGAGTGGCGCTTGGCTGGTGGTGTGTGTGGAGTGGCGCTTGGCTTGCGGTGTGCGTGGAGTGGCGCTTGGCTTGCAGTGTGCGTGGAGTGGAGCTTGGCTGGCGGTGTGTGTGGAGTGGCGCTTGGCTGGTGGTGTGTTTTGAGTGGTACTTGGCTGTCTGTGCACGGAGTGGTGCTTGGCTGGCGGTGTGTGTGGAGTGGCGCTGGGCTGGATGGTGTGCATGGAGTGGTACTTTGCTGTCTGTGCACGGAGTGGTACTTGGCTGTCTGTGCACGGAGTGGTGCTTGGCTGGCGGTGTGTGTAGAGTGGCGCTTGGCTGGCGGTGTGTGTAGAGTGGCGCTTGGCTGGATGGTGTGCGTGGAGTGGCACTTTGCTGTCTGTGCACGGAGTGGCGCTTGGCTTGCGGTGTGCGTGGAGTGGCGCTTGGCTTGCAGTGTGCGTGGAGTGGTGCTTGGCTGGCGGTGTGCGTGGAGTGGTGCTTGGCTGGCGGTGTGTGTGGAGTGGCGCTTGGCTGGTGGTGTGTGTAGAGTGGTACTTGGCTGTCTGTGCACGGAGTGGTGCTTGGCTGGCGGTGTGTGTGGACTGGCGCTTGGCTGGATGGTGTGCGTGGAGTGGTACTTTGCTGTCTGTGCACGGAGTGGTGCTTGGCTGTCTGTGCACGGAGTGGTGCTTGGCTGGTGGTGTGTGTGGAGTGGCGCTTGGCTGGTGGTGTGTGTGGAGTGGCGCTTGGCTTGCGGTGTGCGTGGAGTGGCGCTTGGCTTGCAGTGTGCGTGGAGTGGTGCTTGGCTGGCGGTGTGTGTGGAGTGGCGCTTGGCTGGTGGTGTGTGTTGAGTGGTACTTGGCTGTCTGCGCACGGAGTGGTGCTTGGCTGGCGGTATGTGTGGAGTGGCGCTTGGCTAGATGGTGTGCATGGAGTGGTACTTTGCTGTCTGTGCACGGAGTGGTACTTGGCTGTCTGTGCACGGAGTGGTGCTTGGCTGGCGGTGTGTGTAGAGTGGCGCTTGGCTGGATGGTGTGCGTGGAGTGGTACTTTGCTGTCTGTGCACGGAGTGGTGCTTGGCTGGCGGTGTGCGTGGAGCGGTGCTTGGATGGCGGTGAGTGGCGCTTGGCTGGCGGTGTGTGTGGAGTGGTGCTTGGCTGGCGGTGTGTGTGGAGTGGTGCTTGGCTGGCGGTGTGTGTGCAGTGGTACTTGGCTGTCGGTGTGCGCTGAGTGGTGTTTGGCTGGCGGTGTGCATGGTCTGGTGCTTGGATGGTGGTGTGGGTGGACTGGCGCTCGGCTGGCAGTGTGCGAGTACTAACTTTCTGTTGGTCACTACACACACTGCTAGTTGAGTGACACTCTACCCAGTCCATCATTTTGTGTAGTTGCTGTGGCAGATACGTAAGTGATGGGCCCTTGAATGGCGCTGTCTGCTGGTGTGAGTGTTGTAATGTGATGTGATGGGTCCGCGGTGGGTGGGCCAAAGGCCTGTGACTAAGGCAGGGGGGCTTAACTTGTAAAACTTACATACTACTTTTTTTAAAATTCATTTTTGGCCTGTTCTGCTTTGGGGCACCCACACAAGTGAGGTATCCTTTTACTCGGGAGAACAAGGGGAACGCTGGGTGGTAGGACATTTTTGCCGGCACGGAGATCCCACGCAAAAAAGTTTGGAAAAGTGATATTTTTACCTAATTTTAAGGTTTGCAAGGAGTTCTGGGTAGGAAAACATTGGGGGACCCACGCATGCCATACCTCCTTGGAAGCCCCCGGGTGTCTACTTTTCAGAAATGTGTGGGTTTGGTAGGTTTCCCTAGATGGCCGTCTAGCACGGTGCCCAAAACCCAGGTAACCCCTCTTGCAAAAGCTGGTGGTATTGAATGTCAGTACCACCAGCTTTTGCAATAGGGGTTACCTGGGTTTTTGGCCCTGTGCTAGACGGCCATCTAGGGAAACCTACCAAACCCATACATTTCTGAAAAGTAGACACCCGGGGGCTTCCAAGGAGGTATGGCTTGCGTGGATCCTCCAACGTTCCTTTACCCAGAATCCCTTGCAAACCTCAATTTTTGCTGGAAAAATCAGTTTTTTCACACTTTTTATGCGTGGGAAAGCGTGGCGTCACTGGGCTCACACAAATTTCCTCCCACCCAGCGTTCCCCCAGGTCTCCCGATAAAAATGGTACCTCACTTGCGTGGGTAGGCATAGTGGCTGCAACAGGAAACGGTCCAAATCGTACGGTGGAGAAATTACAATAACCAATAGCAACATTACCTTCTTTTTTGGGGGGTAGGATTGAGTTTTTGGACCGGGGCTCGGCGGGCATCTTTGGAAACTACCAAACCCAAACAGTTCTGAAAACTAGACACCCGGGGGAGTCCAGGGAGGTATGGCATGCGTGGGTCCCCCAATGTTACTACCCAGAAATCCCTGCAAACCACAAATTTAGGTTAAAAAAACAGTTTTCCATACATTTTTGCGTGGGATCGCCGTGTCGGCACAAATGTCCTACCACCCTGCGTTCCCCTTGTTCTCCCGAGTAAAATGATACCTCACTTGTGTGGGTGGGCCAAAGGCCTGTGACTAAGGCAGGGGGGCTTAATTTGTTACACTGAAATACTACTTTTTTCAACATTCGTTTTTGGCCTGTTCTGCTTTGGGGCCCCCACACAAGTGAGATATCCTTTTACTCGGGAGAACAAGGGGAGCGCTGGGTGGTAGGACATTTTTGCCGGCACGGTGATTCCACGCAAAAAAGTTTGAAAAAGTGATTATTTTACCTAATTTTAAGGTTTGCAAGGTGTTCTGGGTAGGAAAACGTTCGGGGACGAGCGCATGCCATACCTCCCTGGACTCCCCTGGGGGTCTACTTTTCAGAACTGTTTGGGTTTTGTACTTTCCAAAGAATACCACCGAGCCCCGGGCCAAAAACTCAGGTGCCCCCCCCCCAAAATCAAGGTTGTTTTGCAATTTGGTATTGTAAATTCACCACCGTACAATTTGAACCATTTCCTTTCGCAGCCACTATGCCTACCCACGCAAGTGAGGTACCATTTTTATCGGGAGACCTGGGGGAACGCTGGGTGGGTGGAAATTTCTAGATCCACGCAGATTCCGGAACTTTCCACCACAGAAATGTGAGGAAAATGCGTTTTTTTTTCCAATTTCTTAGCTATGCAAGGGATTCTGGGTAAGAGAACCTGGGTGTAGGCAGTCGAGTGACCCCATCCTGAATTCCCCTGGGTGTCTACTTTTAAAAAATATATAGGTTTGCTAGGTTTCCCTAGGTGCCGGCAGAGCTAGGGTTCAAAAACAAAAGGTAGTCTCTTTGCCCAAAACGTGCACAATTTCACTGAAAAATTGAGTTGTGACCACGTTGCGTTTTGCACTGTTTCCTGTCGCAGCCACTATGCCTACCCAGGCAAATGAGATACCATTTTTCTCGGGAGACCTGGGGGAACGCTGGGTGGGTGAAAATTTGTTGATCCACGCAGATTCCGGAACTTTCCACCACAGAAATGTGAGGAAAATGCGTTTTTTTTTCCAATTTCTTAGCTTTGCAAGGGATTCTGGGTAAGAGAACCTGGGGGTAGGCAGTCGAGTGACCCCATCCTGAATTCCCCTGGGTGTCTACTTTTCAATAATGTATAGGTTTGCTAGGTTTCCCTAGGTGCCGGCAGAGCTAGGGTTCAAAAACAAAAGGTAGTCTCTTTGCCCAAAACGTGCACAATTTCACTGAAAAATTGAGTTGTGACCACGTTGCGTTTTGCACTGTTTCCTGTCGCAGCCACTATGCCTACCCAGGCAAATGAGATACCATTTTTCTCGGGAGACCTGGGGGAACGCTGGGTGGGTGGAAATCTGTTGATCCACGCAGATTCGGGAACTTTCCACCACAGAAATGTGAGGAAAATGATTTTTTTGTCATATTTTTGGCTTTGCAAGGGATTCTGGGTAATAAAACCTGGGGGTAGGCAGACGAGTCACCCCATCCTGAATTTCCCTGGGTGTCTAGTTTTCAAAAATGTATAGGTTTGCTAGGTCATTTCATTTCATAAAGCTTTATTCGGAACATTTAAAAGAACATGTCCATAAAAGCACAGTAATACAGGCAATGCATACATTACTTAGAGGCAAACATGATATACATAAAAACATCATCTAACATAATACACATATGACACTATATCCAAAGGGGGGTGGAATAAATATTTAAAAAGTATACAAAAATATTAATTTAAAAAACTCATACTTTTCCTGGCGCTAATCGCTTTATACATAAAAGATGCAGTAAAAAAACAAATGTCGGCATGATTCAAGTTAAAAATCAATTTCATAGCCTCTGTTATGTCTCTCGCTCCAAATCTTAAGAATAATGGCTTCAGATAGAGTTTCCTTAACTCAGTGTACAGATCACAGGTTAACAAAAAGTGCTTAGTGCATTGTTTGGACTTGTCGTCACATTTACAGGGGCCAACAGGGCGCGATTTGATGTTAGGCCACGCGACCAGATGGTGTGCTATACCCATCCTCATTCTAGTCAATACAAACTGGTGAGAGGATCTAGTCACCTGTGATAAATATGGTTTGAAACCAGAAAATTCATCCATGCCATTGTATAGTACACAAGTTATTAGTTTAGAATCCTCCAAATGGTGCCTTTCATTACAGTTATTCAAAAAAGTAGTTTTCACGTCAGATTTGGGGATTTCAGAAAGCTTATACGGGTCCCTTAGAACATTGAAACCAAATAATTTTTGTACATGGTCAATAATGTAGCCGATCCAGGGGATCTTCATGTGTTTGTCTAATAGAAGGCAGTCCTCAATAATTGCTCTGTTCAGAGTAGTACCTTCACTGATCCAGATCGACCGCCACAATAAAATTGGCCTTAACATAATCAAATCATTTAGGGGTTGGGTCCCTGTTTCGTTGTAAACCAAGGAGTTGGAAATAGACCTGGGTAGGCATAGGAGCCTCTTCAGGAAGAGGTTTTCCTCTACCTGTAAGCTCTTAGCAGATGTCACACCCCATACGCCTGCCCCGTACAGGGCAGCCGAGCGGCATTTAGATTTATAGATGTTTAACATATCTTTGATCCGTCTATTCCCCAGTTTCTTGGCAAACAGAAAGACCCCGTTGGCGCTCCTAGTCATCTTGGTTCTAACCGCCTTATGTTCAGTGACCCAGCTCCCGTTATGCGAAAAAGTTATTCCTAAATAGCAAAAATTTTCAACTTTTTTCACTGGTTCACCATCAATAACATAGTGCGTTTTCCCATTTCTTTTAACTTTTCCAGAGCTGCATTCCATTACATAAGTCTTAGCCTTATTGATCACCAGTTTCCTATTGTTAATAAAGGATACAAAGCAGTCTATTAAGCGTTGGAGGCCCAATGGTGTCCTTGACAGTAACACGGCGTCGTCCGCATAGAGTAATACTGGTATGTTAAAATTATTAACTCTAGGGGCGTCTGCAGCGACTGCCTGTAGGGCAGATTCAACCTCATTAATAAAAAGGGTAAAAAGCAGGGGCGCAAGAACGCATCCCTGCCTGATTCCCCTTCCTATCCCAAACTTAGTGGAACACTCTCCATTGGGTCCATAACGAACACTGGTGCGAAGTTTTTCATACAAACGTGCTAAGAAGTAAATAATCCCCTCTGGGGCACCCATCTCCAGTAATTTGGCCCATAGTATTGCATGATCTACCAGATCAAAGGCACTACTAAGGTCGGCGAAACAGAGATACAGCGACCCATTTTTTGCCTTGGTATATTTACCCACCAATAGCTCTAAATTCAAACACTGTTCTATGGTTCCACGGCCTTTCCTAAAGCCGAACTGGCAATTACTTAAAATCTCGTTAGATTCAGCCCACTCTTCTAATCTTACAAGGAGGACCCTACTCATGATTTTAACCGATGAATCCAACAAGGATATCGGTCTATAGTTTTTAGCATCCCTGCGATCTCCTTTTTTAAAGATGGGGATGATTATTGACTCTTCCCATGTAGACGGTACATTACCGCTAACAGCAATATTAAAAATTTTGGTGAGCAAAGGCCCCCAAATATCTGGAGCGGTTTTGTACACGTCTATAGGGACGCCATCTGGCCCCTGTGCCTTGCCTCCTTTACTGGCTCTAATGCTAGCCATGGTTTCACTGATAGTTATATCTAATGCAAGGATGGGCCACTTATCCCCATTAGTATTTTTTTGATTACATGAATCGAAGATTTTAGAGAAATGTTGAATCCATGAGTCCATGCTCACGTTAGAATTGAGTACAGGAACCCTCTCATCTTTTAAAAATGGGCTGTTTACCGTGGACCAAAAAAGGGTACAGTTATTCGTGTCTGCTGCTAGGGTAAGTTTATCCCAAGCCTCTTGCTGTAGCTCCGCTTTCCTACGTTTCAGGGCGAAATTGAAACCCTGTCTAAGTTGGGCCACCAAAATTTTGTCCCTCGGTTTAGCAGCAAGGGCCTCTTTAAGCTCTTTGCGGGCATTGGTACAAACATGATCAAACCAGCCTCTTGGGCACCTTGAATTGGACCCCGCCTTTTTAGTGAATTTCATGTTAATGATGGAGTTAATATTGTTGAAGTGGTCAATACTGTCGGATGAGGTGTCTACGCACTCTAGGATTGCCGCTATATCCATCACACAACTGGATATAACTAAATCTGATGTTATGGCGGCTTTATCTTCTTTCCACCTCAATCTATAGCCATTCTGTCTATGAGGTTCAATGTTATTAATAATACCATTTTCACAGACATGATTTTTTACCCAGAAGGTTAATTCAGTAGTCAAACAGTTATGGTCACTCAGCATATTATCAATCACATTAGGTATTGGACATAACCGGGCAATTGTTGCTGACATACATATAAAATCAATAACGGTGTTAGCGCCCCTTCCTTTAAAAGTTGGAATAATACCACCGGAGTCATTTTTAACATTATCCAAAATTTCCATATCGTACTGAATCATAAAGTTATTCAAAGCTTCCCCATAAGAGTGGTGTGGAAAATGGGCTTCGGCTTCCCCCTGTCGATTGTACACACCACATACTTTCTGGGTGGATAATGGACATACGGATACATTAAAATCCCCCACAAAAATAAATTCAAATACATTATTAAAATTCCTCACAAAATTATTTACTGCCGTATCTAGTTCATTGATCACCAGATGCCTAGTGTTGTCAAATACATTATTATAGAAATTTATCAGAAGGATGTTCCTGCCTGGTTCTTGTGTAAGCCATAGGATTTGTGAATGCGTACCCACATTCACAAATCTTTTAACAAGAATAGGTAGTTTGACAGAAATTAATACCAACAAACCCCCTTTAGCTCTGCCACGGGGGGAGGGTAGTGCTGGTAGCTCGTAGGGCACATACCCATCAATACCATTACATTTTTTACTCCATGTTTCCTGAAAACATAGAATGTCAAACAAATGCACAAAATCTTTCCAGCCTAGCGCATCCTCCTTGGCCACAATTCCCGCAATGTTCCAACTAGCGATATGGCATGTAATATTCTCTCTTTCATTGCTAGCGTTTGACAGATCCACACTGGAAATGGACATGTTGTTATCAATATTAAAAAGCTCTATGCTAGGTAAGGTGTCTCCCCCATTCATCGTACAATTCAAACTTACATTACTTATTCCATTACTTAACAATACTGCCGCTTCATTAGAATTCCTAGACTCTAAGTCCCTAGATGGTTCGATCTCAAGTCAATCGTTCTGATCTAAGTGACTCAGGGATTGAAACCTATTTTGAATAGGGACCTGGTACACCATTCTATTATCAAACAAAGGGGAGTTACAAAATGGGCCATAAGGGTAAGGTGTATGCATTAAAGATGGATTCCCCCCAAACATAGGGTTCCCCATATGTAGCGACGGAATAAAAGAAGAACCAGGTGGGGGTCCAAAGAAGTGGTTAGGCAACAATGGCCTATTTACCAGGTGAGGGAGGGTAGGATTACTCAGTGCTTTTTCCTTACTGTTAGGTAGCGGTTGCCTGCCGAGGTGGTTATAAAAATACCCCAATGGCCTAGCAATCACTTCAGTCTCGGACTGTGTAATTGAGGCTGCTCTAAGCAGAACCGTTGCCACGTGTTGAGGGTGTTTGAAATTAATAATAACGCAGTCCCCTCCACCTATTTTTCTGGTGTTGCCTATCCAGTTTACTCTCCTAATGGAAATTATTTGGTCAGCATAGCCAACTGGATAGCCACAATGAAGATTTAACCAGGCGATGGTTTTATTTCTTAAAGAATCTGGTGCCTCATATTCATTTGGGGACTGAGTGAGACTAGGGACGTTAGTTAAAACCACCACGTAAGGTACACAGTCGGGTGGTAAATCAACAGGGCGTCTACAGATCCTACTAGGCTCCCCATTTAATCCTCCCGTCGTATCGGTTGGGATTGACACCGTGGGTACTGATGTTAACATAGGGGCTTGCATGGGTGTGGATGGTTTGACACCCGTTGGGTTACCTGTAACCCCTTGGTTGGATTGATTTGTGGAACTCCCTCCCTCCTGTGGCAAAGGAGGTGGTTGCCTTGGTAATTTCGTCGTATCTTTATCTTTACTAGAGTGTTTCCTGGCCGTAGTGGAGCTGACACTGGTTGAGGCTTGTGACTGCTCCTTATCTCTGGTTGGAGCAGTGACGGGGCCAATAGACTGTTTAATGTCAGCTAGGGACTTTTCCATGTTGTCTACGCGGTTACCCACCGTGCCCCTTAATCTGATTACTTCCTCCTGGAGGTCTCCTATCTTGGTTATCAGTGGATCAATAATCACGCTAAGTTTACTTAAGATAACACTTGTTAAGGAGTCAATTTGATCTGGCTTCAGAGAAACATAATTATCAAGGTTCACAGATACTAAATCATTAATGTTTTCCACTTGAGTAGTGTCCTTTTTCTTTCTAGAGATATGACTATTTCTCTTAGGAATTTGTTTTCTGCAGGCACGCATGAATTTAGATGCCCTCCCAAATTGCTGAGGTGTCCCCTCATGATTGTTGCCCTGGTCTTCCTCCCCCATTGTAGACTGGTCAATTATATTGGTTACTTCGACATTAATACTAGTGGTGCTGTTGTCAAGTTCCACCGGTGCGGCCGTCTCATGAACAATATTGTTAAGATTTACAGGATTAGCTACAATAGTTACAGCAGCAGGAGGAGGATCAACAATAGTACTTTTTCCCAATGACTTCCTCCTGTCACTATTGATTTTAGACACCACTTTCAGTAAGTAGTTATCCGGTAATGTACTTTGGATAGACATGACAGGGGTTTCAGTGACAATAATCCTTATAAGTCAAATAAAACTTTATGGGGCAACAGTAGCTTGTACAGGATTTGTCCTTCAATAGTACTCACAGTTCAGGCCAAAGGGGGTGGCCCTGCCCGGCCTCTTCTGGCCCCTGATGGCCACAGATGGCCCCGCCCTTGTCCCGGGCTTCACCCGGTTGCTCCCGCGCGCGACTCGCGGGGCGAGAGGGGGTGTCAGCGTTTATTCAGCGCCTCCGGCGCTCACTGCGCGTCACGGGCGCGCCGGTCGCCGAGGAATGCTGGGAAGTGTGGTCCTGTATCGCGGGACGCCTCCCCGCTCTGCTGCTCTCGGCCGTTCCCCTCACGGCAATGCCCGATGGCAAAAAAGCGTCAGTAAGTGAGCCTGTTGTTCCCCCACTGGGCTCCCGGGGGGTCAGCGTTTATTCAGCGCCTCCGGCGCTCACTGCGCGTCACGGGCGCGCCGGTCGCCGAGGAATGCTGGGAAGTGTGGTCCTGTATCGCGGGACGCCTCCCCGCTCTGCTGCTCTCGGCCGTTCCCCTCACGGCAATGCCCGATGGCAAAAAAGCGTCAGTAAGTGAGCCTGTTGTTCCCCCACTGGGCTCCCGGGGGGTCAGCGTTTATTCAGCGCCTCCGGCGCTCACTGCGCGTCACGGGCGCGCCGGTCGCCGAGGAATGCTGGGAAGTGTGGTCCTGTATCGCGGGACGCCTCCCCGCTCTGCTGCTCTCGGCCGTTCCCCTCACGGCAATGCCCGATGGCAAAAAAGCGTCAGTAAGTGAGCCTGTTGTTCCCCCACTGGGCTCCCGGGGGGTCAGCGTTTATTCAGCGCCTCCGGCGCTCACTGCGCGTCACGGGCGCGCCGGTCGCCGAGGAATGCTGGGAAGTGTGGTCCTGTATCGCGGGACGCCTCCCCGCTCTGCTGCTCTCGGCCGTTCCCCTCACGGCAATGCCCGATGGCAAAAAAGCGTCAGTAAGTGAGCCTGTTGTTCCCCCACTGGGCTCCCGGGGGGTCAGCGTTTATTCAGCGCCTCCGGCGCTCACTGCGCGTCACGGGCGCGCCGGTCGCCGAGGAATGCTGGGAAGTGTGGTCCTGTATCGCGGGACGCCTCCCCGCTCTGCTGCTCTCGGCCGTTCCCCTCACGGCAATGCCCGATGGCAAAAAAGCGTCAGTAAGTGAGCCTGTTGTTCCCCCACTGGGCTCCCGGGGGGTCAGCGTTTATTCAGCGCCTCCGGCGCTCACTGCGCGTCACGGGCGCGCCGGTCGCCGAGGAATGCTGGGAAGTGTGGTCCTGTATCGCGGGACGCCTCCCCGCTCTGCTGCTCTCGGCCGTTCCCCTCACGGCAATGCCCGATGGCAAAAAAGCGTCAGTAAGTGAGCCTGTTGTTTGCTAGGTTTCCCTAGGTGCTGGCAGAGCTAGGACTCAAAAAGAAAAGGTAGTCTCTTTGTCCAAAAAGCACAAGATTTCACTGGGAAATTGAGGTGCAACCACGTTGCGTTTTGCGCTGTTTCGTGTCGCAGCCACTATGCCTACCCACGCAAGTGAGGTACCATTTTTCTCTGGAGACCTGGGGGAACGCTGGGTGAGTAGAAATTTGTTGATCCACGCAGATTCCAAAACTTTCCACCACAGAAATGTGAGGAAAATGTGTTTTTTTTGTCAAATTCTTAGCTTTGCAAGGGATTCTGGGTAACAAAACCTGAGGGTAGGCAGAAGAGTCACCCCATCCTAAATTCCCCTGGGTGTCTACTTTTCAAAAATTTATAGGTTTGCTAGGTTTCCTTAAGTGCTGGCAGAGCTAGGGCACAAAAACAAAAGGTAGTCTTTTTGTCCAAAAAGTGCAAAATTTTACTGGGAAATTGAGGTGCGACCATGTTGTTTTTTGCGCTGTTTCATTTCGCGGCCACTATGCCTACTCACGCAAGTGAGGTACCATTTTTTTTGGGAGACCTGGGGGAACGCTGGGTGGGTGGAAATTTCTAGATCCACGCAGATTCCAGAACTTTCCACCACTGAAATGTGAGGAAAATGTGTTTATTTTGTCAAAATCCTAGCTTTGTAAGGTATTCTGGGTAACAAAACCTGGGGGTAGGCAGGTGAGTCACCCCATCCTGAATTCCCCTGGGTGTCTACTTTTCAAAAATGTATAGGTTTGCTAGGTTTCCCTAGGTGCTGGCAGAGCTAGGGCTCAAAAACAAAAGGTAGTCTCTTTGTCCAAAGAGCGCAAGATTTCACTGGGAAATTGAGGTGCGACCACGTTGCGTTTTGCGCTGTTTCGTGTTGCAGCCACTATGCCTACCCTCGCAAGTGAGGTACCATTGTTTTCGGGAGACCTGGGGGAACACTGGGTGGGTGGAAATTTGTTGATCCAAGCAGATTCCAGAACTTTCCTCCACAGAAATGTGAGGAAAATGTGTTTTTCTGGTCAAATTCGTAGGTTTGCAAGGGATTCTGGGTAACAAGACCTGGTGGTAGGCAGTCAAGTCACCCCATCCTGAATTCCCCTGGGTGTCTACTTTTCAACAAGCATTTACAATGCAATGGTCTCGGCATCATTAAAGGTAGAGCTTTTGGCACTGCTTATGACATTTCTTTTCTTTTTTTTTTTAAATCATCAATAAATGGCATTGTCATTTACATTGCCAATAGCTTAATCGTTAAATAAATGGCATTGTCATTTACAATGCCAATAGCTATACCCTACACAGAGCCACCCTCACACAGACAGAGCCACCCACACATAGAGCCACCTACAAAACAAATAAATGACATTGTCATTTACATTGCCAATAGCACATGAATAGGTTTCAAAATAACTTCTAAACTTCTAAAAATGTATCAAGTGCAATGCATGGGAGTCCTTTCATTTCATCACCTTTTTCTTTCATATAGATCATATATTGGAGCATGTATTAAACTGAAGGTATAACAAATTAAAAAGTGCAGGTATCATAGGGAAGGAAAGAGGAGTCGATCCGGTCCATCACCTTCTAACCTAAAAGTACTCTAGTAATAGAGACTGTGGTTTGATTAGCACACTAATCAGATGCTGGTCTCACTGTAAACAATTCAGTTAACTTGGCTGTAGTCTGACTGTGGGCGACCCCTTGGTTGTACGTGGAATCACTGAATCTACATACCAACACTGGTCATGGATTCCAAAAAGCTGTTTAAAGTGTGGCAGACAATTGTTTGGCTGCTTTATAAGCAAAGAGGCAAAAACAACGCTGAATACATTTGAGATCTGAAGACTACAGATAACCATTCAAAACAATCCAATACATCTAAACTGTACATTAGGCGGTTTCTCTTTCAGAAACCAATAGGAAGGTTAAAACATATTTATATCTGCGTTTAATGTGCGTAAGCAAAATCAGACCCAAGAACATTTTTTTTCAATCAACCACATCTGCATTACATCCGATGGTAGTATACTTAATCCCCACATACTACTTCTGAGGCCTCCGTTGCAATGAAACAATCTCTGTGGAATCGCAAGCAGAACTTAAAAAGTAACATAAAAACTTCCATTATAAAAGCAATTTTGAATAGTACGAAGCCCTCTAAAGAAATTAGATATTTTTTCGGAAGTGAAGCACCACATTTATTTCGCCGGATTTGTACTGTGCATTTATGGCATCACTTTTTTTATGTTTTAAGGTTGAAGCACAACTTTTAAAGGCAGGTTGCTGGTGCCACCTACAGGCATGCTTCATGGCACAAATTCCTGCAACAGGACTCCGAAAACAGTTGCACTACATGTAGCCCACAAGGCGTCAGGAAGTCTCTGAAAAATTAACAGGCAGGTGTCATTACCTCTTCCTGAACTGGAAAACCGTGCAAGGAACACAGACTGGGTTTGTTTTTGTAACAAAAGCACATGACAAGTCAGGTCATAAAAACATTTTCATTCTTAGGATACATGTTTAAATACATTACATTAAAGAAGACAAAAATTAAAAGTTACTGAATTAAAGGGTCCTTACAATGATGACACAGAGGAGAAACGTAACATTTCGCACACCTAATCACAGTGAGCTGAAGGATCCCACAATTGAATCGTAATACACAGATTGTAAACATCAGGGCATGAATATATGGGGATAATAGTCATTTATAATTACACAGTAGTGAAATTACAAATCCTTGAAGTATACTAGATGAAAAAAATATTCACCACTACCTTTTTGTCACAATTAGGACGACAGACCTAATATAAAGCACTGCAGACTAGCACACAACAATCTGCATGCCAGAAAAACACATGCACTGTCCATACAAAAACATAATCAGTCTTCCATGTCACATGATTTAACGGAACAGGTCTTCCAGGGTAATGCTATCCACTTCCCATCTTCTTGTCCCAGATTACCTATCTGAAGGAGTTAATTTCACACACACAATACTCGCGGGGGAGGGGAGAGGTGAGAGGGGGACTCGCGCGGGGGGTTACATTTTTTTTTAGAGAAAACTTACCTGACTGCCCGTGTCCGTGCCAGAGCTGGACTGACAAATACTATAAATGAATACCACGGACATAAGGTGAAAGTTTGAGGGTTACAGTGAAGTAATGAGCACGTAACTGTCCGAGTTAAAACAGCTCGAGATTAGCGATCAATTACATATTAATGCAACTAATGACCAGCTGGGTTATATTGCAATCCAAATATACGTAAATCTCCAACAGTAGATTGTAAATGGCCAAGTGCAGCAAAGGTTTACACCTCAATCAATACACAAAATAAGCACGATAGGCACCCCATACTCCTCCCTCTCGCCCCAGGTTGCTTCTGTATAAACTCAGCAGGCATACATGTTCAATGCAAACAGATTGTTTCTATTACCCCGTTTACTTTCTGACACAAAAAACCATGTACCTACATTGCGGTGCATCAGTCTTCCATGTCACATGATTTAACGGAACAGGTCTTCCAGGGTAATGCTATCCACTTCCCATCTTCTTGTCCCAGATTAACTATCTGAAGGACTTAATTTCACCCACACAATACTCGCGGGGGTGGGGGGGGGGGGAGACTCGTGCGGGGGTTAAAAAATAAATTTAAAGAAAACTTATCTGACTGCCCGTGTCCGCGCCAGAGCAGAGGAAGCGGCTCTTGTTTTCGTCGTCAACCGAGGAAACTGCAGGGGACTGAGATCCTATCTGGCATCTGCACGCTGGGGAGCAGCGGGGAGAGCACGGGAGCGGGCAGCAGCACGGGTCCCCAGACTGGCTGCTAGAGATACAGCCTTGGCAGTGTGTGGGCGGGGGGAGTGCCGGGTCCTCTGCACCGCTTGTGGGTGGAAAAGCGGCAAGAGCCGATAGCCTCTGAATCAGCACAGCGTGTGTGCAAGGAAGCGGCAGGAGCAATTTGCTTCTCCTTGTGTTGCGTGTGGGCGGTAAAGACAGCAGCTCGGCTCCGAGGCGCTGGGCGGAAGCCCCATCCGCCGTAAGGGAGGAGGCGAGCGGAGCCGAGCAGCTCCTAGGGAGGAGTGAAGAAGTGGACCAAATGCGGTCCGATGTGATTTTTAGCACGACGGAGGAGAGCTGCGGGGGTGGCGGGGGTGGGGGGGGTGGGGGGGAGGGAGGCGAGAGCGCGACGAGGAGGGCAGAGGGAAGGGAGGAGAGGAGCGAAGCCGAGCAGCTTCTAGGGAGGCGAGCAGCTCCAAAAACACCACCACGTTTCTCCGAGGCAAGGAGAAAATGCCTTGGAGAAACGCACGGCCATTTTCGGATTTGGGGGCGTGTTTTGCTGTCCTGAGTGACGGACAACGTCACGAGCTAAAGAACAGCAAAAATGACGCCCCCAAATCCGAAAAAGACGGGGCTTGTTTGGAATGACTCACTTCTCTTCCAATGGCTGGCCTCTGTTTAGGAAGCCAGCCAATGAAAGCGAACGGAGCTAAGAGGCGGGTCTAAACTGCCCTACTACACAGCATAAGATCTCTTTACATCCGGTTTTGCCTTCGGCAAAACCGGATATACCTCGACCTAAAAATGTATAGGTTTGCTAGGTTTCCCTAGGTGCCGGCAGAGTTAGGGTGCAAAAACTACAGGTAGGCACTTTGCTAAAAAAGGGTCAATTTGTAACTGCAAAATTTAGGTGTCACCACTTTGCATTTTGCGCCGTTTCCTGTCGCAGGCACAAGGGCGACCCACACAAGTGAGGTACCGTTTTTATCGGGAGACTTGGGGTAATTCAGATTTGTAAATCAACTGTTATTACCAATTGAGCTTTTGCGCATTTCTCCCTTTCAATGAAAGACATTGTGTAAAAAAAAAATAATTTTGAAAAATGACCAATAATTCTCATGCTAGTATGAGTATTCCCAATTTTGAAAATTAGCAATAATATACTGTTTCTGAACTCTATATTTTGTACCCAATTCAGAAATACATAGGTGTCTTTCATACAGATTTTTCCATGTATACATTTTCCAAGACAAAGTGCTCTATACCCAGTAAATGAAAAAATACCATTGCAAGTTGCTGCTCAGTTTTTGGATCTGGGCTCGTCGGGTTCTTGGTGAAACTACAAGTCCTATATATCCCCACAACCAGGAAGGTCTAACGGATGTAACGGTATATTGCTTTCTAAGAGCTGTCAAAACTAGAAAAACGTTATAGGTGAAAACGTTGAGACAAAAGGCTGTTTTTTTCAACAAATTTTCAATTATTCCAATATTTAACTGTTAGTTTCTATAAAGAAACCTTCATGGATTTAGACAAATGATCCCTTTCTGAATTCAGAATTTTGTCTACTTTTTGAAAATGTACAGCTTTCTAGGATCCTTTATTGCTTTCAAACTCATTTCTACCATTAACTGGAAGGAGGTGGAAAGCTCTAAAAATAGCAAAAATAGGCTCTGTCCCAGAAAAATGCCAAAACTGTGTGAAAAATGTCGGTTCTCTGACAAAAGACTGTCATTTCCTAAAAGCTGAGAAAATGGAGATTTCAGCCCCACAAACCCTTTTTTGATAACATTTTCAGGGAAAAACCCAGAGGCTTTCATTTGCAGCCCGTTTTTCCCATTTTTCTGAAAAAAACAAAAAAATCACTATATTTTGGTTAATTTCTGGGACCCCTCCAAGGTAATCCACAAACCCTGGGCGCCTTTAGAATCCACATGATGTTGGAAGAAAAGGACGCAAATTTGGCGTGGATACCTTATGTGGTCAAAAAGTTACAAGGGCCTAAGCGCGCACTACCCCAAATCGCCAAAAAAGGGCTTAGCACAGGAGGGGAAAAGGCCTAGCAGCGAAGGGGTTAAAGCCGCAGAAATCTAACTAATCAAAGGCTGGCTATATCGAAGGTCCTCTTGCCTTCAATATATAGCTGTAATTGTTTCCATATTAGATAAAGGTTGAAGCAGAGGAAGTTGTCGTTATATTTCTATGACATAGAAAGAAGACAAGGACTAGCGCGTGTCTGGTCCTGAAGTTCAGTCACTTCAGTGTTCCCCACTGACGATAGGGCGCTCTTTTGATGCTTTATGTTCAAGTTGACAATCACACGATTAAATTCAATAAAGACCTGGCTCTTTAATTGATTAAGTTTCATCATACTTTTGAACTATTTCTCCTCTGATTGGCATGGCAGCAGTGCCAAGATGCCTCAGGGCATTTGAGCGCTATATAAAAATTAAAAATCAAATCAAGTCACAGCTGAACCTCCACTCTTGGCTCCATTTAAGAGGTCTTTGTGGTAAACACAGAGGTTTGTCAACTCAAGCTTTTGTCCTATGTGAAAATAGATTTCTGAGGTCATCACTGCTGATGTGCGTTGCAAGGTATGTGTGTGTGTGTCCTTCTTGTCACATATAATAGGACTGATTGCCCATGGCCCATGCTTATTCAAACTAAGCAGTGCAGGATCGAAGGCTAGTTATGGCCAAAGGAAGATCCAAAGACCAAGAGACAGGGGCGTGGATTGCCGGGTGGCGGATGTGTTTGCGCTTGCACGAAGATGTTGCATACATCCACACACCAGCACAAAGTTTGCCATCAGCAACGAGGTACAGGTGATGACATTGGAAAATGCCAAGGAAACTTGTAGTGTTACATGAATTGGGAAGAGGTGGAAAGAAGTAAGCGGGCGGTGGTAAGCATCAAGAAACAACGTGAATGTGCATCACAGTTTGACCCCCATTGCAAGTACCCGGAATTAAACTGTGATATTTAGTGGATATTAATCACACCTGATAAAATCTGTTGCTGCAACGGTCTAGATTTATTGGGTGCTGGAAATAGCACTTCTTACAAGTTTTTGGGGAATAACATGGATTTTGGTGCTTTTTCCTAAAAATCTTCATGTCCCAGTGTAAATCAGATATTTTTTCCCCAGTAAATCTTGGCAGGTTTAACCTGTTGGTCCGGTATTTGCCAGAAAACATATGATCCCATATGTGTGGTTAACAGGCGGTACCACGTATCAGAATTGACCCATAGTCTGCTAATTGGGCCTAAGAAGGAGTATTTGAAACTGAATTAATGGATGCATCTGGGTGGATGTTAAGAGAGTTATAGAAAGAGAAAATTAAGATCTTTGGTGCAACTCCAAAAAATATTTAACAACTGCAAGTAAGAAAAAAGAGAGAGCAAGAGAGATAGAAAGTGTGTGTGTGTGTCCACGCTTGCAAACATTCGCACAACACGACAATAACTGACCGGAGGGAAGCACAGGGAATGAAATCAGGAAATCGCCTGAGTAACTTGAAGTGTGCCGTAAATTGGGATGTGGAGAGAAAAAACATTGATCAGCAATACTAAACAGTATTTTTGTAAATTAGATGCACTAAGAAGGATTATTTTGAAGAATATTTGCTGACGCTTCTGGTTGAATATTGTGATAGGGATTGACTTGGAAAATAAACACTGGGGTGACTTTTATCTAATGCCACATAATATGAAAGTAACACCTTACTGTGAAAAATGATGTCCCAATCTTTCTATGTCTTTACAAGATTTTCAAGATCCAGTGGGTCTCGTGGCACATTCCATCCTTTGCCTTCACCCTTATTTTCCTCAGTATCTCCGGCAGTGATTTATTTGATTCACTTTTTCATCCTTGGTGTGCAGTCTTTTTTAGTGTATTCTGTTTGTTTGGATATACACCTTTTCCTGCTTGCATTCCGGTTTGCGCTATTTATGGAGAGAGCGGCAGCTATTTTTCCTGTTGTAAGTGATCCCATCTAGATGTACCAAATTGGTAATGCATGACCTCCCCTTCTGCTATCTCCTGAATGTCTCGGTCATATTTGCTCTGTTTAAGGCCGATGGCAGCAGGGATGCACCAGGTAAGGCTATCTGTGCCAGCCTTTGCCGGTCTGCGCCCCTTTCTTGCCCAGGAGCCTACTCAGTCTGCCTCACTTAGTTAAGCAGACACCTTATGTTAGCTCTTCGTAATTGATCTCTTTGTAGCAGAGAACCTATTAGTTCACAATCTCTTCCGAGGTCCTTGGAGGCATATTATCAACAGACAGCGATAATTATCGCAATGCGCGCTTAGCGCGTTATTTATTATAGACGGCTATCTCTGGATTTCATCGCCCTGGTAGCGCAGTATTAACAACGATTTGCTCCAAGGCGATATGAAATCCAGCCATAGCTGTGAGAACATGCTTTATCATGAGAAAACTAGCAATACATTTCCTGCGACACTGAAAACCTTGCTAATAGGCAGGTTTGGACTTAGCCATCTTTTATATGGGATGTGGATTGCAAGGCTAAGTCGTATTTTTAGCTGGAGTTAAAACTGCGATAAAGCGGTCTTAGCGTTAAGCATGGGCTCAAAATTTGTTCCGCTGGCGGAATTTGCTCTCGCGAAATCGTGGTAAAATTTGCTAAATCGCAGTAAAATCCGCGAATCAGCCGGGACGAATTTTCAGCCAAGCACTTACAGGGTTACAGCAGCAGGTGCAAAAGTTGAAGCTAATTTTTTGTAACCTTTTACAAAAGGGTTACAAAGAAATTAACTTCAACTTGGGCACCTGCTGCTGTAAGCCTGTAAGTGCTTCCTGGCGCCTCGTTGCCTACTTGCAACTATTCTCTGACCCTGCTCTGACCCTTGAAGCAGGTCAGAGAATAGTTACAAGTAGGCAATGAGGCGCCTGTCACGAAAATTAAACCTCAACAGGAAGCACTGACTGATATAAAAACAAGCATTTGCAATGCAATAGGTCTCGCATTAGGAAAGTTTGAGCTATTGGTCTTGTAAATGACAATTTTTTTTATTTATGTGTTGGTTTTGAAAATAGCTAAATTAATAGCTTTGTCATTTACAATGCCAATAGTTATAACCTTTCGCAAATGTGACACCTATAGCATTTGTAATGCAACATGTTTTGTATTTACGTGACTTAGCTGTATTGATATTACAAATTACAATGGCTTTTTTAAAAATAATTAATACTTAAATAAAATTTTTATTTTAATTTATAATGGCAATAGCTTAAACTTTTGTAAATAACTTTTGTGAAGATTATGTTCAGTGTATTTTATTGTGACAAAAATCCAAGAATAGAAGTGAAATATTAACATCTTTTTGTGACATTTGTAATAAAGTTTGAAACATTGAGAGAACATATTGGAACCAGTTGCTCGTGAACTCCAAGCCACAATCCCTTCAATCACTACTGACCCTACAGAAGCAAACAACACCTTGAACAGTTGGATCACTCAGTCTTTGAACACTATTCTTCCTGTAGTAAAATCTCACACCAAAAGATCTAGGACGTCTGCACCTTGGTACACTACAGAGCTTAGGGAGGAAAAACGCAAGTGCAAAAGGCTGGAAAGAAAATGGCGTCTGGGATATACAGAGTCCGATAAAATAGCATATAGAAACTCCATCAGGAACTATAAGCTTGAGATTAGAAAAGCTCAATCCCAGCATTACGCACAAAAGATTAATGATGCTAGGTCCAATTCAAGGGAAATATATAGTATAGTAAAACACCTTACTGTACTTCCCCAGCCGCCAATAAATAGTGAGGACTTACAAACTCGTTGCAACGAGTTGGCAGACTACTTCTTTAACAAAATAGATAGTATCTATTCTACTTTTCCAGCCATACACTCACAGAATCAGGCAGCCACTGCCAGCTTTTCTGACTATGTAGCAGCAGAAAATAAAACGCCAATTTTGGAGAATTTCCCATTACTACAGCAGGACCTATTAGCTAGCCTAATGACCCAGGTAAAATCGGGCTCCCCCAGTGATTCGGCCCCTCCTAAATTCCTAAGGACTGTCAGTCAGGTCATCCTACCGGTCATGTTAAAAGTACTTAATGCCTCCATCTCCACCAACATAGTCCCTCCTAAGTGGAAGGAAGCGAGGGTAAAAGCACTTGCTAAAAAACCGAATATTAGTATCACCAATTTTAGCAATTATCGCCCTATCTCCTTGCTCCCATGGGCCAGCAAGTTATTGGAAAAATACATCAATGGCCTTTTGACCAAGTTCCTTGAGGAAAACAATCTCCTTGATCGCTCGCAGACTGGCTTCCGCCCCAAGCATGGGACGGAGTCGGCTCTCCTGGCGGTCTTAGAGGAAACTAGGGGCATCTTGGATCGGGGAGGATCGGTGGCAGTCGTCCTCCTCGATCTCAGTGCCGCTTTTGACACTGTAAATCACATTATCTTGTTGCAGCGCCTCAGGGAAATTGGGATACAAGGAGGTGCACTGGAGTGGATCCGCTCTTTTCTGTCCAGCAGGCAATTTCAGGTCTTTGAGGGAGCAACTATCTCCTCAAGCAAGCCCTTGAACTGTGGAGTTCCGCAGGGCTCCTCATTGAGTCCGACGTTGTTTAACGTCTACATGAGACCACTGGCCGGGGTCGTCCGTCCGTATGGTATTAAGATCGTTACCTACGCGGACGACACCCAGCTGGTGGTCTCCCTCACGCCGGCTGGAGACCCTGGAGGTACAGTGGACCTGCCCAAATGTCTGAGCGAGATTAATCGATGGATGACCATGTCTTGTCTCAAACTTAATGGAGACAAGACAGAGGTCATGATGATGGGACATCTAGCACCTCCCTCGATTAATCAAATCTGGCCATCATGCCTGGGCACCCCTCCAGTCCCCAGAGATACCATCAAGAGCCTGGGAATCTGGTTAGATAAGTCCCTAACATTCAATCATCAGGCCACTGTATTATCTGCTACCTGTTTTGGCCTCATTAGAATGCTGAAAAAAATCCTTCCATTACTACCGTTTGAGGCCAGACAAATCGTGGTCCAGGGACTGATACTAGCCAGGCTGGACTTTGGAAATGCGCTCTACCTTGGGACCCCTGACTCCACACTTAAAAAGTTGCAGGTAATCCAGAACTGTGCGGCCCGAACCCTGCTCCAACTCCCACGCAGGACCTCTGTGAAGGCTGGACTGAAAAAATTACACTGGCTTCCGGTGAAAGACAGGATCAGCTTCAAATCCCTTTGTGTTGCCCATCAATCTTTCTGGGAAACCGGACCACTGATTAGTCGCCCCCTAATTACTCCCTACTTTCCCAGCAGACTACTTCGATCCACAAATGCTTTACTAGCGGTAGTACCAATGGTTAAAAGATCCAGATCAGGAGGTCGCTCTTTTTCCCTGAATGCGGCCAAATTATGGAACAGTCTTCCCTTCCACCTTAGGTCCAACCCTGACCTTACCTCCTTTAGGAAAAATTTAAAAACCTTCCTGTTCAATAAATAAGTAACCCTCCCTGGACTCAGCCCCATGGGTAACACCTGTTAGTTTTTCAGCGCTAGGACGCCTCCGGGCAGCTATTTTGCGCTTTATAAATTCCATTTTCATTTCATTTCATTTCAGTTGTTGTTGAATGGTTGCGCAGATTGATGCTGTGGTGGTGCTGAGTGGTGCTGTGGTGATGCTGAGTGGTGCTGTGGTTGTGCTGAGTGATACTGGGATGGTGCTGAGTGACCCTGGGGTGGTGCTGATTGGTGCTGTGGTGGTGCTGAGTGATGCTGTGGTGGTGCTGAGTGATGCTGTGGTGGTGCTGAGTGGTGCTGTGGTGGTGCTGAGTGATAATGTGGTGGCACTGAGTGATGCTGTGGTGGCGCCGAGTGATGCTGTGGTGGCGCTGAGTGGTGCTGTGGTGGTGCAGAGGGCAGAAAGGCACAAAAAGCAGTCTAACAGGGCAGAAGGGCAGAAAAACCAGGGAAAAACGATTCTAACAGAGGGCAGAGGGAACAAAAAACCAGTCTAACAGAGGACAGAAGGGCAGAAAAACAAGGGAAAAACAAGTCTAACAGAGGGCAGAAGGGCACAAAAAACGAGTCTAACAGAGGGCAGAAGGGCAGAAAAACAAGGGAAAAATGAGTCTAACAGAGGGCGGAAGGGCACAAAAAACGAGTCTCACAGGGGGCAGAATGAATCCCGCCCTGCGTGTTTGTCCACGAAGATGCCACCTTTTTGTGCAATACCTCTACTCAACTGGAGTACTTTCTACTGTTTAATCAGTAAGTGCTCCCTCATTGGCTAAATGTATAGGGGCAGATTTACAATAACTGGCGCATCCTTAGGGATGCGCCAGTTATTGTGCGCCGCAGCTCCGCCACCCATGGTGCGCCGCATTTACAATGCAGCGCACCATGTGGCAAAAACGGCACAGATGCGTCACGCATCTGTGCCGTAAAAGCAGCGCATTGCTGGAGCTGTGTCACGCTTGAATCGCAGCTCCAGCAATGCTCTAGGGGACCCTATCTCCCCAATACTGCATCAAGCCTTGCGCCTGCTTCAAGCAGGTGCAGAGTTTTGACGCAGCATTGGCCTAAAAGTGACTGAGTGAATTCTTGTAGATTTCACTCAGCCACTTTTAGGAGGCGTTCTTGCGCAGGAACGCCCTCCCCTGTGCCGGAACGCCTCCTGATGGCGCAGGGCTTTACAACGTGACGCATCTCTTAGATGCGTCACGTTGTTAATACCCAGTACCATGGCGCATCTTTTGTGCTGCCGCTGTGTCACAAAAGGTCTCGGTAGAGGGTGGGAGTGGTGAACCAGAGGGTGGCTAGTGATGAACCAGAGGGTGACAGTGATGAACCAGAGGGTGGCAGGGGTGAACCAGAGGGTGGCAGTGCTGAACCAGAGGGTGGCAGGGGTGAACCAGAGGTGCTGTGATGAACCAGAGGGTGGCAGCCATGAACCAGAGGGTGGCAGTGGTGAACCAGAGGGTGACAGTGCTGTACCGGAGGGTGGCAGGGGTGAACCAGAGGGTGCTGTGATGAACCAGAGGGTGGCAGTGGTGAACCAGAGGGTGGCAGGGGTGAACCAGAGGGTGGCAGTAGTGAACCAGAGGGTGGCAGTGCTGAACCAGAGGGTGACAGTGGTTAACCAGAGGGTGGCAGTAGTGAACCAGAGGTGCTGTGATGAACCAGAGGGTGGCAGTCGTGAACCAGAGGGTGGCAGTGGTGAACCAGAGGGTGACAGTTCTGAACCAGAGGTGGCAGGGGTGAACCAGAGAGTCGCAGTGCTGAACCAGAGGGTGACAGTGGTGAACCAGAGGGTGGCAGTGGTGAACCAGAGGGTGGCAGTGATAAACCAGAGGGTGGCAGTGGTGAACCAGAGGGTGCTGTGCCCATACACGCCCGCATGGGTAACTTCGCCATGCAAGGGGCCCGCAAACACGCAAAAAGCCCCGCGAACACGCAAAAAAAACGCGAACACGCAAAAAACCCAGGGAACATGCAAAAAAACAAAAATCCGCAAATTCGCACGAATTTGCAGATTTTGCGGCTTGCGAATTCGATTTTGCGCGAATTTGCGGAAATTCTCAAATTTCTCCCATACTTACTTAGCGTGGCTTTTATTCTCGCATCACCGGTCCGGTGCTGCCTTGTTAATATCCCAAAGCTGTCTTAGCGAGTGTTTGTCATGGAGTTGTGTGAAAGAAGGCCCACTTTGCATTTCATGAGCGATAAATATATAGTGTCCAAAAACGGCTGCTAACTGAAGGTACCATGCACTAGTGCTTGTTAGCAAGTCCTTGTTAATAGTGCCATAGAAAAATCGCTGCTTTTTCGGCGATATATTCTGAAAAAGCAGGCATACTTTTCTTGCTAATATGCCCCTTGGCGTGTTTAAACCACACATGGCCAGTTTAATGGGCAGTAGCTAGGTAGGAATACTAATGCAAGCATTGCTTGTTTACCACTAAATGCTCCCTCCCCGGTGAAGCATGGAAATGAGCTTAGAGATCTCTTGAAGACTCCTGTGCGGATGTAACATTTATAACTGATACGTGGATCAAAGAAGAGTCTGCACTGGACCTTGCTTTGGCTATTGTCTTAAAACATCTAATTATACACTGCGCCATGAGTAATGTAAGCAAGGCGGTCATATATATGAAACTTCAATAAGTAGATTGCCAGTGCATTATATCTAATACTACTTATTAAATCTTTCACTTTGCATTGCTCCTCCCCATCTGCCCCTTGGTACACAATTGATTTGACCTCAGCCAAGAGGAGATGCAAAAGATTTGAAAGATTAAGGTGGCTCAACTATTATTTGGGAGATAAACAGATTTATAAAACTAGCTCAAGAATGATAAAACACTTCTCATGAATGCTCATACAAAATTCTATCAAGAAAGGATCAGGCTTGAAAAAGAGCCCACAAAAGAGGTTTTTGCACTTCATACATTTTTTGCTAATTCTGAAACTCTTGCCTCTCCCTTCATTAGATCACTAGCGTTATGCTCAGAGCTAACCAATAATTTTCATGAAAAGATTGTGCATCCTAGGGTCTGTTTGCAGATGACACTCTCTTAATATCTAAAACGCAGCACGGTCTACAGAAGGCTATTTGGCGCTTTGAAGTGTTCTGCAAAGATTATGGCCTTACCATTAATGTGACCAAGTCAAAATGTATGGTCATGCACAAGCAAAAGCTTTTGAGAGGGAGGGTTACCATGAATTGTGAACTCCTCGAACAAACTCAACTCTTCTCCTACCTTGGTATCACATTGGGTTCCAGGTTAGAATGGAAACCACATATCAACCAGTTGGCTACCAAACACGCCCAGTTAGTAGGTGCATTAATAAGGCAACTGCGCCTTTTGGCTACTAAACCTACTGCCCCAGCGATTAAAATCTGTTTCACCAAAATAAGCGCATCTATACTTTATGGGGCTGGACTATGGGGGTTTAGTAACACTGCACAACTGACGAACTCTCAAAATAAGTTTGTGAGGGGATTAGTTGGTCTACCGCCATCTACGCCACTTCTGCCCCTTTACTATTATCTGGGCTGCCAACGACTAGAGGATGTGGCTCGCTTTAGACCAGTGGCTTATTGGAGGAGGCTCTGGGTCACACCGGAACTCTCCCAGTATGTCCAGGCCCTCCTCGAAGTTCAAGACACAGATACAGCCAACAGAATCCCATGGTTGAGAGAGGTTAGGGCTGTCTACAATGCTATGGGCCTGAGTTAATTGTGGGAGAACCCTACTGTTAATCCCTTCCCACCTCGAAAGGTCTTCAGGGAGCTTTATTGGTCAATGGTGTCAATGCGAAACTTTAGAACTTGTATTGGCCCATCACTTACAAGAAACTTCCTTGAGCTTAAACATGAATCTGCCTATGAGGGCTATTGGGATATTATCTCAATTCCCGAATACCGGAAACGGTACCACCAATACCGGGTGGGCACCCTTCCTGTCAATTCCTTCACCGGCAAATGGCAAGCTAAAAATAATACATCATGTCCATTCTGTCCTACTCAGCCGGAAAGTACAGCCCATATTCTGTTTATCTGCCCTGAGTACAAACATCCTCGGTATAAGTGGTTGAAGCCAATATCTTTGTTGAAGGGCATTACTACTGGGGCAGAGGCCTTAAGGATCTTTCAAACTGAGTGCTCAGAAAGTATTGTAATTGCTTTTGCAAAATTTTTACATTTGATGTGGGCAATTCGGAGGAGAAAGCTATGCCAGAACTAAAATGGTTTTTATTCAAATTCTGTGTATTATCATGTCTGTGATGCTAATTGATTATTGACCTCGGATCCTTTTTTAAAAAACGTAATTTTTTGCATAAGTTTTTATATCTTGTTGTTTTTTTTAAATAATATTAACTTATTGTATGGAATAACTTGTAGACTCATTTATCTGGTAGGAATGCCGTGCCACTGATACTGTTATGTTTTTTAAATTTGTGTAGTTTTTTAATGTAAAGTCTTTTATGATATATTTATCAAAATAAAGACTTCTTTGAATTGAATTGAATTGCATCCTAGGGTCCTTTTCGACAGCTTCCAACACTGACCCAACAGCTGTTTCTATGACTTGTCCAACACCATCTACGTGTATTTAGTCATGTTGGTTGGAATTTTGTCGAGTAACTATGGATTCTTTTTTTTCTAACCTTAACTCTATTAACTCAGGTGCCTCTCTTCACCCCTGTCCTGCTAAATGTGTCAGGACTATGATACCTGTGGTGACTCCCGGACTTGCCTCCATCTGTAATTCTTCTGTTGCACTGGGTCAGACTCCACTGTGCATGGAGCATTTATAAATGAAACTTGGATCAAAGAAGAGTTTGCACTAGACCTTGCTTTGTCTATTCTCCTGGTTATCATCTTTAAGCATCTCTTTGTACACTGCACTATGAGAAAGGCCTAGTGGTCATATATAAGAAACAATTAACTGTCTCACAGTGGATAATAATACATTATCCAATACAGAATATATTTCCATTAACATTCTGATTAATCCAAATGCGTCAATCAAGATTGTGCTAGTCTACCTCCTTTATTTCAACGATTCAAGAAGCTATTTCCTCAGCACATTTTCGATGCTAGTAATTACATTTTACTTGGAATTGTATTCTTCGTGAGGACAGGTATACAGATAAGGCTGCATTAGATTTGTTGAATATCTGTGCAGCCTTTGATTAAGCTTAATGTGTCAAAGGATCTACCCACTCAGGTGGTTGTACTCTTGATCAAATATACTCTACTGAGGATCTAGTTGATATCCTTTTCATTTTAAAATTAACATGGACTGACCATCAGGCAAGTTTTATTGCTATTATTTCTAAGAGATGCAAAACTAAAAAACAAAGGCATCCTCTACAACAGCGGGTCAATCATTTTGGAGGCAGGGGACCTACAGCCCAATTTCTACGATTGGACTTTCAGAATAATACACAAAAATACAAAAAGATGTGTACACCAAACACACTCCCAAATACTGGAATATTTAGTTTATTCCACAATCAAATGTGGAAACTTTTTCACATTTTCAAAATTTCTTTTTTATTTGTATATATTTTATTGATTTTAATTTTGATATAATTAATTTTTTTTAAACCGAAGCCTGAAAAGGTTTTGTGGACTCCAAGGGGTCTCCCGACTACAGCAAACACAAGGAGATGATGGACGGAGTGCTGAAACTTTTCAGACACTCACCCCCAGCACAGATCTGGGTTGAATCCACCATCGCTCTATAGCTCACTACGCCACCTCTGTTCAGACCCAGCTATATGCAAATCAGTCTTGACCATGTGCGTCATGGGAACAGTCCAGCCCAAACTGCCAAGCAAGTCTTCCCTGAACTGGAAAGCCGGTTTCTGGGTAACACCGTTCATCAGTCAGGCTAGCTTGAATCCAGTGGTAAAGTGAGCAAGGGACCCACTCTGGGCATACCCTGTTAATTTAGCCTGTACAAAGCAAACACAAGGAGGAATCACATCTCCTATGATATGTAGACAGTTTCAGTAAGTAGATAACCAATGCATCCGATCTAATGCTACATAGCAGATCTTTTTCTTCTCATTTCTCCACTCCACATGCCCCTTGATCCACATTTGATTTGACCTCAGCAAAGAGGAAATACAAAATATTTGGAAGATTATGGCGGCTCAACTACAATTTAGGACAGAAACAGAGCTACAAACAAGCTCAGGAATTATACAGGCCCAATTAAGAATACTCGTACAAAATTATATCAAAAAAGGACCAAGGATGCAAAGACACAACAAAAGAGGTGTTTGCAATTTATACATCTGTGGCTATTCCTGAACACTCACCTCTCCCATCATTGCTTCACAAAATGTATGCTCAGAACTAGCCAATATTTTTCATGAATAAGATTGTGCATTTCCTCTCGTCCTTTTGGACCTCTTCCACCACTAAATCTAATGCTGATTCAATGACTCCCCCAAATCCCTCTATACGTATTTCATCACCCTGGTTGGAATTCTGTCCTGTAACTATGGATTTTATTTTTTCTAATCTTACCTCCATTAGCACAGGCATGTCCTGCTGAATGTCTCTAGATTATAGTCCCTCTAGTGGCTGCTGGACTTGCCTCCATCCGCAATTATTCTTTTGGACTAGGTCAGGTCCCCTATGTTTGTAAAATTGCATCTGTCAACCCAATCCTTAAGAAACCGTCTATGGATCTGCTCACTTTGGCTAATTATTCACCTATATCCTTTCTTCAAGCAAAGGCCAAAATCATGGAAAGCTATGTTAACCCCCAGTTGCCATGTTACATTGAAGATAATGTTTTTCTCAACACATTTCAATCTATCGTCATCAACACTGAGACACGTTGACGGTCACCTGCAGTGCCACCCCATGATGTTTGACACTGGGGCCTCTGCGGCCCATATTCTCCTTGATCCGTTGGTGACCTTTAACATTATCTCATACAAGTTTCTCCTCGACAGAGTTAGTGCTGTAGGTTTGCAGAAGAAAGTGCTAGGTTGGTAAAATCTTTTTGGAGCATGAGGTCACCTGCTTTTCACCTGCTTCTTCTCCACTCTACTTATCAACAGCTGGCCTGCGGGGTTCCCCAAGGCTCATTGCTGTCTTAGAATTTGTTCAGTGTATATGTAATGCCACTTGCTAATCTCATCGCCTCCTCCAGGTTTCAGTTTGAGTCATGCCAATGACACCGGATTATTCTGTGGCTAGAGTGTAGTCAGATTACCAATTTCAGCAGTATTTAACATCAGTAGCCCATTGAATGGATGCCAATTCCTTGAGGCTAAATGCTGATAGGATTAAGGTCTAACAGGCACATGCATCAAAGCCTTTTTGCGATCGCAAACGGTGCGATTTGCAAAAATCGTCTGTTTGCGATCGCAAAATTTGCTTTTGCGATGCATCAAGGGTCAATGCCCTCGCAATTTGAGAATTCGCAATTAATTGCGAGTTCTCAAATTGCGATTGCATTTAAGGAATCGCATTTTGCGATTCCTTAAATACAATGCATGAAAGTAAAAAAATCAGCGAATTCCCTATTTGGGGTTGCAAAATACCATGAAATTGGACTTCATGGTAATTTGCAAAAACTTTGAAAAATGCACTTTTGTGCATTTTTCAAAGTTGCACGTTGCGCACACACATGCCCTTAGGGCATGTGTGTGTGCAACATATGTGTATGGATCAATTTCAGGGGTGCAACAGGGTGTCCTTTTGACACCCTAGCACCCTTGAAATTGCATTCTCAATTTGCGATTCTCTAATTGAGATTCGCAAACTGAGAATGTCTTCCCATTCATTCCTATGGGCCTCTAGGCCCAGAGGAATGAATGGGGAGGTATTCCTTAATTGCGAATCGCAAATTGCGAGTCGCAATTAAGGAATGTTTATGAATTGCTATTTTTTAAGCGATTTCTACATGCATAGGGTTTTGCGATTCCATAATTGTGATTCCTAAAAAATCGCAATTAAGGAATTGCAAAAGCCAACAATGATGCATGTGCCTGTATATGTTTTGAAATCCTTCCGTTCGGTTGTCAAACTGGTGACCTCCATTCCTGGGTAACTGGCTGAGCTTTTTTCCATTGCCCATAATATGTCTGTTATTTTACCAGCACTTATCTTTCCAGGCCCATATTAATACATTTATGGCCCACCTGATTCGGCATAGTGAAGATTCTCAGGAAAATCATTTCTTCTGCGCAGAGCTCTTCAATGATAACTCTGGTGCACCTATTTTTTCTGACCAGCCTACTGTACACTGCACCTGCCATTACCCGGGAGACACTAGTCCGCTTTTCCTGCGTCTTGCTGAACTCAGGCTCAGGTCCATGTTGAATGGGAGAAACCTCCATGCTGTGGCCTATAGTAGTGGCAGGATGGCTTTGTCAGAGAACTATCCTGTCTACGAGTTTACTTTCCTTACCCTCAAGTCACCCATTCCCTAGAAGGTTAATAATGACTGGAATGATGTAAATGTCATTGTAAGGACTGAAAAGAACCTACACAGCTAATGTAATGTCAACAGCCAAGCATGACCTAAAAGATCAAGTTAACTAGTTGCCTTATACACATCAAACTTTGAACCCTATTACGGACCTGGGAAATCGTGTATCAATGTCCGCACTGTGCCATGACATCCACATCCTAATGTGCCAGAGCTGCCCTTGTTGGAAATGCCAGCAGCAGGAGTATAAGCATTTTGCAACGCTGTGGAAATAAGACTGTCTACTTATAGCAGCAAATTTGGTGACCATAAAAGAAGCCATATCCCCATTGGTGAGGTCCTTCCCTTGGCCTGCTATAGTGCTTGCAATTCAAATCTAACGTCTTTCCCTTTCTCGGCTAGTGAATATACCTGTGCAGCCGAGCTGCGCTGACCAGTCCTAGAATTTCAGTGGTGCTGGATTCAAAGCAGATTAGAAAACTATTCACCTAAGCCTCATTCATGTACTTACTCAGAATCTGATATCATTCTTTGAACTCAGGGTCATTTGATGAGTGGCGGCTGGTGATCTTTGAAAGTGATGAGGCGCAAGAACAAATCATGAATTTGTTTGCCTGCGCATTTCAAGGGAAATGAGGTTTAAAGGGGTCCTCCCCTCTAGAAAAGTTTAAAAAATGTGGTGATGCCTACAAACATACTGCAGAGAGAGACACAGAGGCAGGGTCCTTCGGCATACCTGTCCATGCACATGATTATCAACAGAGCAACACTGATTCCACATCTAAATTGTGTTTATCCATTCTCATTCCACTGCATGACTGTGCACCTTGAGATGCCACCAGCACCTCCAGGGGTTAGTATATGTGCCCTTTGGTGCTGCACAGGATTAGTCTGTGCTCGCAGATAAGTTGTGTGTGTTGTCGTATCCTATTTTGTGCATTAACAGCTGCATTAATGTCCTTAAGGTCTCGTTCTGCATCGGACTTCAGATAATTGGAGTTCCTAGCCAAACGCCTTTCCTATCATATCACAGGGTCTAGTGTAATCAGTGAGGATTGCTGATCGCACACCACTCTGTGGTGATCTGGGAAAGGTGCACCCTCTCTGATTGACACACAGCCTAGGGAAGAACATGAGCTGAAGCTGATAGCACCCTGGCTGTGTTCAATCAGCGACTGTGCTCTGTGTTACGGGTGGGCGCGGTCTTACAGCTTTGTAGGTTACAAGGGACCAGGGCTGATGCTAGATAAGCTGGTGAGTCATAAATTCCTTATCATGGATTATTTTGTCAGATATGTGCCGGTACTTGTCGACCCGGAAGTTCACAGAAACATACATGGAAACATGGCCGAAGTGAGCCAGACTGTAAGTGTACTCGCTAACAGGAGAATTTTGTGGACACACATTTTACCAGGGAGCTAAAAAAAATGTGGAAGATTTATGGATCATCAACCCTGATTACGGGTGAATTCATTAATTGTGTGAAACTGCACATGTCATTGGATCCTTTCTCACACGACCGGGACGGAAGTAGAACCGGCATAGAGGTGTGACAAGAAGTTAAAGTCTGTCAGACTTACAGCCCTGAAGAAGTTGCGGGGTCCTCCCCTGATGACGAAACGTGTGTTGGCTGGGAACAGAAATAATGAAAATTAAAGACAAAGACCAAGAAAAAAAATTCTGTGTTGTTATTATTTATTGAATTGCTGTATAATTAAGCATGTGCTTAGGACTGGACTGCGGCATGTCGGAGGAGCAGTGCCCCATTTCGAGCTCGACGGTTGCGAGCCCGAATACAAGCAAATCCCTGATGATTGCTTTACACAAAGTCTGACAATTCGTTTGGACACATATTAAATCAAGAACTCTTTAATAGCTTTCTTTCCGGAGTCAGTGACCAGGAAGATTTTAACTATTTACAGACTTAGCCAGGATTAAAAATTCCATATGGAATGCCCATAAGGGTAGTTCAACACTTTTAACTCATCGTTCTGAAGATGGTCTAAAGGATGCTTACACCAAAAAGACCGAAATGCCGACAACTTCATCTATTTCCTCAGTGATTGATTTTCCTTAAGGAAGTGATTTCTGTATTGATCAGGCTCATTTTCCATTTAAATATTTTGTTTGGAATAGATGTTCACATTAATCACTCTGAGTTATTAGTAATTGCGAATCATTTGTAAACCTTGGTCATTGTGTGTTATTCTAGTCTTTTGTACTCTTTCTAGTTTTCATCATAAAAGTTTGTATTTTGAAAAATTCAAGAGTATCTTTGACAGATTTATTTTGACAAAAATTAGTTAATTGCATTATTGATTGTTCAACTGTAGGTTACCGGTTGGAACTTACTAGCATTGCTGTGTGTATCAATTGTTGAACTAAGTGCACTAAAAGAAATCCCTTGTAGGCACAGTTACCTGTTAGTAGATTTCCTGAAAGTGACAAATGTCAAACAGAACATACCATGTTTAAATTGCACATGTACTTAAACAGCAAGATAAACTGTCAACATTACTCCTGACATGCACAGCTGTACTCGAGGCCTGGAAAAAAACCTTTGAAATTACTTTTAAACAAGCTGCTATAAGGATTATGGAAAATGCTTGTTAGGTGTATTAGGCTTGAAACTGTCAAGATTGCCTCCAGAGTGGCGCTATTTCTAATTTAGGTAAGGGAAAATATAAGAGTGTTTTAAAAAGTTTTTACTTTGAGATACATGTATGATGTACATTCTGTTTGGATTCAGTAGTGGGGGTACTGCTCCTTTTGTATTGAAATATGTATTGATAATGCAAATGCTCAATTATAGCAAACAGCATAATATATATTGAGTGAGGAAAAAGCCAAATTAACATTAGTTTACAGCTTGCAATGACTAAAGCACACAGGTTGCAGATGTTAGGTGGATATGCGTTAAAAAGATAAGTAAAGGACCAATTTAAATTGTTTTATGTTGCAAAAAGTGAACATCATATTTAAATAACTGTGCCTTTAAATAATAGTCTTGTGTCCCTGAGTTCAACTCGCTTCTAAGTAGCCTTGGTTGTTTTCCCTTGATTTATTATTTTTCTGTTGAAATAAAAAAAACTCTTTGAATGGCAGATGAAGGCTCACACAACAAAAATATCAATGTTGTGGCCAGGTAACTAAAACATAAAAAATGCGCAAAGAGAAATACAGTTCAGAAATTATTAGTCTTTAAAACATGAACTTTTTCTTGCTTGTATGTTTTTTAGGCATTGAATGAACTAGCGGCCAAGCATTCCAACTTGAAGGTGATTCAGCTAGGTAGGTGTATTGCTCTCCAATCCTCTTTGTTTTTGATACATCTCTAGAACTGTTTGCACAGGAAAGCAAAACTAGTGATTTATTTCTGTAGAAAAACATTACATGTCTGAAATTACTTTCAAATTCCTGTGTAGGTCAATACTCTTTGAGATTGTACGAAAAGGTAAATTATTCACATAGAACCCATATTTATTTTGCCCCACTATCAATCTATATGTACCGCTGACTACACCAGAAAGCAAAATCTATCTAAGTGATTGTTTTATCCTGAACTTCCATGCTTTGCCTATGTTGGGCTGTGTCTTGGGCTCCTAAAATTCTCCTGTATTGGAATGTGTGAAACGTGAAAGGTGTGGAGTGGAGTTTCTGTCTCTGAATGTTTAGAGGATTCTGTTGGCCAGAAGGCAGAGTCATCAGAACACCAATGTTCTTGGTAAGTGTAAGCTGAAGAGTAACTATTGTAAATGTCTGAAACTCTAGTCAGTCTCCAGTCCTCTCTTGAGGCTTGCAGACTTTAAACACAATGATGAGGATGAAACTTAAGGTTGATACAGAAGGAAGTTCAAATCAAGATGCAACCACAAAAAAGAAGACAACAAATGACGTACTGGTGCTTTTAGAGCTTGGAGTCATCCTGCTGATGAGATCTGTCGTAACCTGCCTATAGTTAAGGCTGCAGACGTAAGCACAGTCTGTTAACAGAAGCCTACTATAGCCAAGGAAATAGTCTGTTGGCCATGATATTAAGGACTAGCTCCTATTCCTGAATCCACAAAACATTTTAGGGAAGCGGGCTGGCCTTCTTCCATATCCTAAGTTTTTCTGTGAGTCGAATCAAATTATGAACAAGACTTTTAGCAAGCAGTGGTTGAACAGGGGCTGACCCAAAGCGTATCAAACTGTTCTTGTTTCTTTATTACATGATCTCTTTCAGACAGATGTAACTGGCATACCAGACCTAAAATATAATTAATATTGAAATTACATATGCCCCGTTGGAGGAGTGCCTATTGCAGGAACAGATACCTCACAAGGCAGTCTTCCTAACATACAGGCCCCAGAATAATAACATGCCAGACAGACTGGGGAAGCTGAGGGCAACGTGGGAACAGAACCTGGGTGCGCTAAAATCAGTTGACTGGGAGGCGGCCCTGATGCACCACAAAGAAGTGGCTATTAAATCTCGCCTTCGACTTATCCAATATAAATATCGCAGAGAGTGTACTACGATAGGACCTGACTCCATCGTATGGGCCGAGCCAGCGAACCGCATTGCCTGAGCTGCAGACAGGCACAGGGGGACTTTTCCCATACTATCTGGGACTGCCCCATCATCCACACATACTGGGTACACGTACTGGGAGAATTGAGTAAAGTATTGGGCGAAACATTACCCCTAGATCCCAAATTTATACTATTGGGCATACCTGGCGATGTTGATCTGGGCCGCCCGCAGCTTATCTTTGCATTGTTGGCACTGGTGGTAGTGAATCGAGACGGGGCCTGCACCTGGGGGGCGACGCTACCTCCCCTGTTAGGGGTGTGGAAGAGGGGGATGGACATGTATATGGCAGTAGAAAGGAAGTTTGAGCACAGGACTCCCGTGATGAAATCAGCGCGCCAAACCACCACCAGCCTACTGTAGGCAGATTAAAAATGCACTAATTTTCAAAGACATTCGACTTTACTTGAAAGTGGAAATTTTGCATTGCACCAAAACGGACTACAAGTCCCTGAAATCATGGCATGGCGATGTACTATACATGCCTACCAAGGGACCTGTATTATTAAATTAATCCGGAAGTATGGTGCAAACACGAGTGTCTTTGAATGCAAGCCCCTGACGACGGGTGAGATTCCCAGAAACGCGTTGGGCTAAAGGAAGAATTGCCATGTGGGGAGGCGTACTGCACGTGAAGCCCGAAGGGAGGAGGACTGTCGTGTGCCTCCCGAAATAGCTTCAGGCACCTTTGAATACAAAAGAAACAAATATATATATATATATATATGTCAGGAAATTTGACATTTTCAAAAATCAAGGAGGAAAAGGGCTGAGCTATCAAAGTGCATCAAGTGCGACTTCACTAACATCAACTGGGACCAGTGACGAAGGAGCAGAAAGTACCAACCAGACAAGCAAGGATTTTTTAGGGGATATGAGGCTAGTCCTCCAGCAGCGATTATGGGAACACAATCAGAGTCCAGGAACAAGAGGAAGAGGACGAGGGCGCAGATGGGACCCAGATCAGGAGCACCCCCAAAAAAACAATCAGAAGGGGCCAAAGAAGGAGATGGCTCAGAGAAAGTGGGAACAGAAACAAGAGCCATGCGCCAGAAGAGACAGAAATAAATGTTCCAATGAATGCTACAATGGAAGGAGAACTAGTAGTTTTGAATCTCTCCAACCGAAACATCAGTGAGAATGAAACGTTCTTACTGAAAAGAGGAATAAACTTTTGCCCCACAGAATCTATAAATATGGGACAAACCAGAATAGATATCTACAAATACATCAGAAAAATCAAGTTAGCCAAACACTTTGAAGAGAATGAAAAAATGGCAAACTGTGCTGAAAATAAAAAAAATAAAAAAAAGACACGTATGGATATGACTGTTAGAGGAGAAGGATTAACATCTGCAGACTTACCTACGTTGGTGGCAGTGACAAATTTGGATATAACCAACGATGAGGAAATCATCTCGGAATCGGGCGTGGTTCCTCAAAAAGGAGCAGGCCTGAGTGGGATGAAAGTACCATCCAAATTTTATCCACAGCTACCCCAAGGGAACAAAATTGATTTATTCCAAGATGCAATCATAAAGGATATCTATAAAATCAAAGGACTTAAATACAAAGATAACTTAACTAAAGATGAAAGAAATGCTTTAAAAAGCCTAACAGATGACAAAACAATAACGATAAAAACTGCAGACAAAGGCGGTAATATCGTCATTTTAGACACAAAGGACTATGTGACAGAGGCTCATTTGCAATTAAATAACAAAAAATACTACAGAAAATTGCAAACTAATCCAACAAAACTTTTCAAGGAGAAATTGGATCAAAAACTTAAACTTTGTAACAATCAGGATTTGATTGATTTAGACGAAATGAAATTTTTAAGCACTGAACATCCGGTAACAGCTACGATCTATTTTTACCAAAAGTGCATAAGAACCTACTTAAACCACCAGGAAGACCGATCATGTCATCAAAAGGGTCATTAATGTAACCAGTGGCGAACTATATAGACTTTTTTCTTATGCGGTTCGTAACCAACTTGAGCTCATATTTAAGAGAGACAACGGACCTCCTAAAACATCTAGAGGATTTACCTTGGCAACCGAATTTTTTATTGGTCACAATGGACGTCGTATCACTGTATACGAACATTGACAATGATATTGGCCTAAATGCGTGCCCATTTTTCCTAAAAGAACGTGATATCCAGTTTAACAGACATAACCAGATGCTAATAGACATGGTGGAAATGTGCCATACACAAAACATTTTTCTGTTTGGAGAAGAAATATATCAACAAATCCATGGATGTGCTATGGGTTTTTCTTTCAGTCCGGCGTATGCATGCCTCACGATGGGATGGTGGGAGCAGCAAGTGGCATGGCACCCAGATAATGACTTGTTTGTAGAAAAAATTGCAAAATGGACAAGGTATATAGATGACCTTCTAATTGTGTGGGAAGGAACAAGCCAAGAATTTGAAAATTACTTCCAAATCCTCAATTTTTCTACCTCGAACATTAGATTCACATATAAAATCAGCAGGGATAAAGCTATTTTCCTGGACACAGAGATCTATATTCGGAACAACAAAGTAGAAACAACACTACATAGGAAAGAAACGGCTACCAATTCCACTCTACATTTCGAAAGTTTCCATAAACCATCTGTAAAGGAAAATATTCCATATGGTGAATTCCTCAGATTGAGGAGAATATGTTCAGAGGAAAGTGAATGGGTGAAAACGAGCAAAGCTATGGCCGAAAGATTCAAGAGCAGAGGATATAATAAAAACACCATAATGTAAGGATGGCAAAGAGCAAACAAGAAAAATCGGAAGGATGCTTTAACAACTAAACAAGAAATAAAAAATACCACAGAAGAAATGCAACCGGATGAAAGAAAAGTTAGATTGATCCTAGACCACACCAGGGAATCCAAACAGATTGTCAATATCCTAAGGAAAAACTGGAAACTACTACATCTAGATCAAACAACTGGAAAAATAATGGGAAACCATCCCCTGGTCACTTTTAGGAGAGCAAGGAACCTAAGAGATAGACTAATACAGAGTCACATCAAGACCATACGAAAATGAAAAAAGGAATCCAATGGCTAAACACCAAAGGATTTATAAAATGCCAACATTGCAAGGTTTGCCAAATTGCAGTAAACAAAAAAGAAGTAATGCTACCCAATAAAAAAATGTGGCAGATAAAACAATTGATTGACTGCACGAGTACCCATGTGGTATACGTAATTGAGTGCCCATGCTCGCTAAAGTATATTGGCAGCACAAAAAATTAATTCAAAAAGCTTATCTTAGAGCACATCAGAGCGACGACTAACAAAGATAGGAGCAATGCAGTCGCCAAACATATGGAGGTGGCACACAACAGCGATTGGAAACCTTTGAAAGTATATACACTCGAATGTATATTGCCACATGAGAGGGGTGGAGATCAGGAACGAAAACTGAGATGTAGAGAATCAAGACAAATCCTGAATTTCCGTACAATGACCCCATGGGGATTGAATCAGAGCGAAGAACTTTATGTACATTTGTAAATCTTCTGTAGAGGTTTTTTGGTTGACAAGATGTGGTCCCTTGGAATATAAAAAGTGACAGTAGTGGAAATACAAAATAGATAATATAAAAACATTGATAAATGTAGATAGAATAGAGAAAACTTTTACTCGATGACATGGTGTACACAATGAATATGTGTGGAACAGGCGGCTGCACTTTATATAATACGAGAATCTATGTAAAACGTAGTCCCAAGTTTGTGAAATTTGGTTAAGTTCAATCACAAGTGGTCAAGATGTACTAAATATGTGACGCAGCCATAAAATGACATTACAGGTTGTAGAGAGCAAAGTTGGCCTTACAATTACTTGTTGAAATTCAATAGCATCAATTTATGCCCACCAGAGGGCTCAATTATGAGAATATCGCTTTAACTATAAAAGTATAACAATGTGATGTAAATGATGAGCAATTCACATGAAGATGTCGGACCACCGTAATTACATTGAGGGCTAAAGATGCATGATGTAACACAGTAGAAATGCAATTGCCGCCTGACATATTGTTAAATTTTGTGTTTAAAAACGTATATAAAAAAAATTTATGTAAAAACTACATTTCCCATCTAACTTCCTGTAAGTTAACAGGAAGTGAGATCAGTAATAGAGGAGTTCTGGCGGGTCCCTCGAAATATAGGAGGGGCATGAACGTTATTGCAATGACTGAACAAGCGACAGTTGGTTGCGAAACGCGTCGGTTTTTGTATGGCTGGAGTAATAACAATGAAATAAAAAGGATCGGGAAAGGATTTTTGTGAGTGCTGACTTATTCCCTTGGAAGAAGGGAGTTGTGAAATACATTGAAGCGGGGCTCTGCTTGGAAGTCAAAACACCGGTGGAAAGCGCGCCATTGGCCCGCAGAATCGAGCCAAGGCTGTTGATATAGATATATATATATATATATATATATATATATATATATATATATATATATATATATATATATATATATATATATATATATATATAATACAATCACACACACCCACACACAAGAAAAAATTATACATCGATTTAGGCTTATCTTTTCTGCCCGGAGCAACCAACTACAAACACACAACCACGTCAACAGCCTCTTGTGCACCCACATAACTTGACCCACCTGTAGTATGGTACCATAAAAACATGCTAAGAATATCATCTCTCTGATTAGCTTCAGAATGAACAAGGTGCTCTACTTCCCTGCCGTGAAATTCTGTTATGCTACTAAGTCCTAAAACAACCTGTGAGCAGCCTCTGAACCAGAGAAACCGACACAGGAAGGAGCACAACAGGGGGGTGGTGGGGGGGGGGGGGTTGTTAAACATGCAGTGAGGCAGGCGAAGTCCAGAATGTAGGTGCACCATAGCTCTCAAAAAACAAAAGTATGGGGCAGCGTCTGCAGCGCTAAACTGCCTATTGAAGCTTCTCAGCGCCAATAAAGAAAGACAGACAGAAACCCGCTGGGGCTTACCAAGTGCCAGTGAGGCTTCTGCACCATGCCAGGAATTAATGGGGGCGTAAATCAATTCAAATCAATTGTGGCGGCAAGAATGGTAATTCCTAACACTCACTGCTAAAGCAGTTTTCAATACAGTGCATGTTTGAGTTAAATAACTGAAGTCCATCTTGGTACTATGAAGCACTGCTAGTGGTAAGAAGAATCAGCTGCAGTATTGAATATAGTTCTTGCTACACAGATGTTTTTTTGTATTTATCCTGCAACCCAGAATGAATAGTGGTCAGGACAAAGGGTTATTCAGATCCCAAGCAGGCCAAACTCTGGTTTTAGACCAGAACATCCCCAAGCTTCCCTCAAAGGGGGCAGCAAATTGCTTACCAAAAACCAGACATTGAGAATAGCGATAACACGAATATAAGTAAAAGGTATACTACTTGATACGAAACCGAGTATGTGAACAATAGATCATAATTAATACACCCTCAACAACGTATGCATAAAATGAATGACAAGATAGAAAAATGTGAGGAAAGGTGGGGCATATCAGAATAGCGCATCACAGAAATAAAAGTACTGTGACTATAAAATCGAGGTAAAATTCAGTTTCCACTCATTGTATTGCAACTTAGTGCCAAGAATGAAGACTTGGAGTCCCGCTTTAGCAGTAACAAATTGCACAAGTTTTCCAGCACCGCCCCAGTGATACACTTTGTAGACTATTAAAGATGTAGAAATCATTGTTATGAGAAGACCGCTTCTCTCTCCTGTCTTGACCATCACTGGGCTTGCCTCCATGGGCAATCATAGCAAGAATCCTAAACTAAAGAGACGATGAGCATGTAGCATTCAGGCTAGCAAGTGATTTTTAAAGAAGTAGCAATAGTAAGGAGTGGAAATTGAATTCTACCTTGATTTTACAGCCACAGTACTGGAGAAGCAGTGATCTTTCATACCAGTGAAAAGAAAATGGAAACACTGACTGGTGTATGCAATGCTACATCCTGCAAAATTAAAAGTCAAGCATAAAGACAGATGGCCTGATTGATATCTATAAAATTATTATGGGGCAACATTGTACCATTGGACCCGGGCTAGTATATACAAAAACAAGACAATGGTCTTCGAGAGAGGTTTTAAGCCTAAACCTCCTAGCCGAAATATTACGATTCAGAAACAACCACTTAGAATCATACAATTAATTTAGTTCAATTTGTCAAATTACATACAGGTGCTCCAGGAATGACGCACTGAAAGTGAATAATGACAGTGAAAAAAGATGCGCGTTGGTGCTACACAAAAATATATATACAACATATATGCACACTTGTCTCTAGGGCGTTAAACAAAGAAGACTCTCAACAGGACTCAAAATGAGTGTATAGTACATATATCAAGATAGATCGTATCAGTCCACTGGTACATTTGTCAACGTTTCTACCATATTGTGGGACATTTGTTAGGGTCAAAAAGTGAAACAAATCGCACAAGAAACAACAATCGATCAGGACATTATGCGTAGGGTCTACGAAGATATTAAATGTAGTCAAAGACGGTAACCTTACTGTCATACAACTCAAATGTAGGCATTTCCAAAGCATCTTTGACATGGGGATTCCCAAAAAGAGACTTTAAAATGATGGATGCGATATGTGCAAAACTCCACCTCTGCAGTGTTATACAGACGGTGTCATGTCATAACAAAACAGAATAATCTGGGCATTGATATGTAGTATGCACCAAATGCAGAGGAGAGTGATGTCAGCTAGGCACTAAAATCAACACAATGGGCCAGATGTACAACGCTTTTTAGCGTCTTAGACCCGTTTGCGCACGCTAAAAAGCATGGACCCATGTACAAACAGTATTTTTGCAAAATACTGTTTTGCGACTCACTATTAGGAAGGAGCATTCCCTTCCTAATAGCAACTGCAAAGCTAAGTACCAATGTTTTGCAACCGCAATTGCGGTTGCAAAACACCCTCAAATTACCACTTACTTCAAGTAGGTGATAATGCATTCGCAAATAAGAAAGGGTCCCCAAGGGACTCCTTCCCCTTTGCAAATGCATGCAATATTATTTTTTAAGGGCAAGCAGGGGTCCCATGGACCACTACCTGCTCTTAAAAAATGTAACAAAAACTTTACATTTTTCTTTTTCAAATGCATCCCATTTTCCTTTAAGGGAAACGGCTGCATTTTTAAAAAAAGCTGCTTTATTTGAAAGCAGTCCCAGACATGGAGATCTGCTGAGCCCAGCAGGTCACCATCCCTGGGAGGGCCTGTCATTCCCAATGGGCTCGCAAATTGCAAGAGGCTCATTAATATTCATGAGCCTTGCAATTTGCGACAACCATTGGGAATCGCAAACAGTGTTAAACACAATGTTGTACATGCCAAAAAGCGCCTTGCATACTGCGAGTCGCAAATGCGACGCAATTTGTGAGGCGCTATTTGGCAGCTCGTTCATCTGACCCAATGTCATCAAAGTCACCCAGAAACAACCGTAGCAGCCGCGAGGCTAAATACATAGGAACCCATTCCGCTGCAAAAATATCTATGGTGAAATAAAGGATACCGAATAATGTTGGCAGTGACAACAAATATTGTACATGTCACCTAAAAATTAAGGCATAAAGGCTAAGGGCCCCATTAGGATGGCGGGCGGATTGCCCCCTCCGGGCCGGCGGTAGTCACCGCCGGCCCGGCGGGGGCGATCCGTCCGTCATCCCTGTAGAAAAGACCCCCTGCCGTAATATTATGGCCGGGGGGTCTGCGGCGGACGGAAAGACCCGCCCCTTTTCCGCCCGGTCGGCATGTCGACTGGGCGGAAAAGGGTTCAATATGGTTGCGGTGTCTTTCAGACACCGACAGACATATTAGAATGTGCCTTTGTGAATGCCTTTCCGTGGCGGCAATCCACGGATGGGCATGCAGAGTTTGCTTGGGGGAGCCATTGCGGGCCCCCATGGACTCCGGGGGGTACACATCTTTCAAAGAACAACTTAGCAGCCACCGCGCTGTGCTTTTCAGCACCGCCCGCCGCAATGTAAAAAATACGGGATGCGCCCGCCACTGTGGCGTGTGCATCCTAATTGCCCCCACTGGCGGGCGGTTCCTTTTACCGTGAGGATGGCGGGCGGACAAAGTCAGCCGCCATCTAAATGATGCCCTAAGTGTTTCATTCCATTGGGTATCTGTCCCGCTGTATTACTGGTCCGATAAAAAAGGCTGTCTGGAGGTTGAAAACAGCACCTTCTCGAGATTGATGCAATAAGACTTCTATTGTCTGGCGACAAAATAGACGTCCAAAAATTAATTATAGAAAGGCTGAATTTAAAAGATGCCAAGCTAATGCCATCATGTGGGGAAACAAAGAAACTTACTTCAAACTCGTGCTGGGACCACTACTACAATTTGCAACGTTGTCAAGAAGATAAATAGAAATCCATGCCGCGGTTAGCATGCTTTCGGGGGAAGAAAACAGAAGACCTTACATAAGCCCAGAATTGTCAGTACATTGGAGGGGAGATGACCTAGAGTAAACAGGATCCACCCATATGTAAGGAATAAATTATAGGGCAAACATTGTTGAAGTGCAGTTCCAATGGCTTGCTAAACTATAGTAGAAATAGAAGAGCCACTACTCTGAACGATTGAAATAGATAGGGGGACCCTGCTCATTGTCCACTAATGAATACACAACAAACCTTAGGAAAACTATAGTCAACATACAAAGCATTTATTGCAGTTCGTTCAAAACACTGCTCAGCTCGGAAAGCAACAAAACAACTTATTAAAAACATTTTTATAAAGTAAATCAATGTTGAGGTGGCATTTTGAGGATCATTGAATTTGACAGAACCATACTGACTGACAATTATGTTTGACTTTGTTGTACATTATGGTGGACCTACGGGGCAAAAGTAGTGCATCTTGGGACTGGGAAGTGGGTGCAATACCAGCAGCGGTTCAGTGTTATGAAAAACCTCCATGACTCGGTCCTTGCATAAATATTTCTTTTTTTATATATATTTATACCTTTATTGGCATATAAAGATTCCACAGGGAAAGCACATCTCAATCTGAAGCTACCTTTAGATTCCTGTGTCCCCCCCTCCGACCATTCATCATGACCATAACAGATCGTCCACATAATATGGCGTCAACAACTGCAAGACCATCTACATAAGTGGGTAAAAAAAGAACAGGAGAAATCATAAATCTTTATTCAGGAATACCTCAGCCCATAATTATAGGATCTATATGATTTACCATTTATTACCCCCCCCCCCCTTTAACTTGCTTTCATTCTGGACCATTGCAGCAAATAAAAAGACACTCAATATAGACAGTAGCTGAAAACCTCTAAGTTCCTTTAGTCACTAGTCATAATCATGCAATATGTCTTCATACCCAACAGCGCTCCCAGACACAGAAAATTGCCGACTGTTGCAGCAGCCCAGATAACATAGACATCCAAGCTAACAGATCATCGTCAATCTTTTCATTCCTCCGGACATGTATCATCCGTACCCCCCGGCAGTTGCCCACTCGCAGACATCTTGCGGCCATGCTTTACACGTCAGGGGCATAGGCCTAAGCCAAGAAATGGCGATCCGTTACTTTGCCAATACCAGACCTAAAAGGACACATTTCCTGCTTAGTTTATTTTTTACAGGCGAGGGGAGCAGGCCATAGGTATCTCCCATTGGAGAAGTGTGGCTCAATGGGTGGAGAAGTGTGGCTCAATGGTTCGAGCGGTAGACCCTGATGCAGAGGTCTAGCCCGGGACCAGGGTTCAATTCCCCGCCTCGGCGGGTCTTGGGCTAAAAAATTCCACGGACCTGATAATTCTCGCCTCGGTGCCTATTCTAATCATGGAGTCCCACTCTGCAACTCTGGGAAATAGCTTGCTTAATCTCCACAACGGCCCCCACAACGCTAAGGATGCCTGGCCTCCACCTTGGGGGTGCCCAGGAGTGGACGCCTCACAGGGAAAGCCAGGATGGGTTCCACAGCGGTATTCGTACAAGCGCCTTGAGACCCTTGCGGGTGAGTAGTGCGCTATACAAGTATCAATTTACATTTACATTTTTACATTGGAAGCCATCTCAAGATGAGGAAGTATTTCCCGCCAGCAGGAAGCCAAGGACGGACACGTCCAGATCATATAAATAACGCGGACACTGCTCTGACTGGGTAGGATAAATTATATGTAACAATCGTCGGGTGTGGTAACTCTGTTGCACGAAATTATACTGCAAACATTTGAAACAGGCATTAGAACTGATAGGGGTATATTACCAAGGGTGGCGATATTGAATTATCGCTGGTTTAGCGGCCGTTTTCGGCCGCTACGCGGCGATAATTCTATCGCTTTATTACCAAGCTGTCGCTAACTGATGTTAGCCACAGTTTCAGGCGATAGCGAGTGGTTTGGGGCCCGCTTTGCTTGTCAGCGATATTTATCGCTAATGACATGCAAAGTGGGCGTTCCCAACCTTTTAGCGACTGAAACAGTCTCTAACCTCGCTATCTCCTATTACCAACACAGGCGTAGCAATGGAAATATTCCCGCTAGCCCCAAAAACTAACACCTGCTCAGACCAGTTCTTAGCCATGTTATCCAATGGGAGGTGGATAACATGGCTAAGAGCATTTGGTCGCTAATGCATGAATATCGCTGATTATTCAGCGATATTCATGCATTTCGCATGATTTTTATCACTTTTGAGATAAACCTTGATAATAGCAAGGTATCTCAACGATAAAAATCGTCGAGGCGCTGCAATAAAATGATTGCCGCTAACACTGTTTTGCGATATTTATCGCTATTTCTTGGTAATATGCCCCATAGTTCGTACTTCCTCATGTACCTTCACCTAATCCTCTGCCAGTAAGGGCTCCTTGAATAATGCATCTCATTGTGCCTGTATTGGAAGTGCCGCCTCTGGTAAGCCATCACATAGGGCCCGCTAAAGATGGGACACCAAACGACGACCTTAAGCCATGTTCAACAAGACTGTCAAAATGTTAGTTTGGGGAGGTTCTTTAGGACAGAAAAGCCATCTCCTGCGCAGTGCTCGAGATTTTCTGGTTTTGAAGACATTGTCCCACTCTGAGAGTTAAGGTCTAATTCGCTTCCTCTTGGGTAATTAACTGATGAGCCACATATAGGTCACCCATCGACTGGCAAGGCTTAATGTGGGCCTGCGGGGGATCCCGATCCAGCATCCCATCCCGAACACCACTGCTGCACCCAAAATAGGGAGCCTCAGCTGTAATCCATATTAAGGACATAATATTAGTAAAACAGATCTCCAAGCCCTCAAGTACGCCATGCAGGATGACATAATGTTTCTCTGGATCTACAACGTGATTTAAGTGTCTAAAGGGGACCTCCCGAGCTACCCAAATATACGTGCCTCGTGCATAGCAGAGTATTGAGTGGCATAGAGCAGCCCTCTCCAGCGTTTTCACAAGGACAGAAGCCTGGCTGTCACCCCATACATGTGTTTGTTGCAAGCAGGCTATCGCCACTCCATACATATGCAAACACTCGTGGCCGCTTCTCAAGGGTGACCACACCTCGGACATTCCATGTAAACAATTTATTCATGGGGGCAGCCATACTTCACATACTTGCTCTTATCCTCCCAGAGGCGTAGGTAGAGCCCATGGCGCCCGGGGCTATCCCACAGACTGCCGCCCATGGCATCCGCAGCACCATGACCGTGCGAGGACAAGTCTCAACTCTAATTTCGAATCTCACCCAACTGTCAATCTTCGGGCACAAATATTTCTCACATGTATCACCGGAATGCCACCTCCACACTGGTCCACCAACCAGTGCAAACAAGTGCCAGCTATCTGAACTCGCAGCCGCAGAGGGCCGCGCACAGCACCCCGGGGCCACTTGCCCAACCATACTGGTGTGATTTTTCCTAATACCTCCAAACATATCCGTAAGCCTGCCTGACTGTGATCGGCAAGCACATCCCATAGGCTCTCCTGAGGCCCACCCAGCAACCATGCTCAAGTCTCCATAACCACACTCTTTCTCAGGTGCATTTAATTTGATTTACAGCGCCACCTATACCAGTGTATGTTGTCAGACACTTTACATCACACACACCACACAGAGACAATCATTTATGTCTGTGTAAATCACTGTATAGGAAATGTTACATAGGACAAAGGACTACAAGGTGTAGAAGCCACATGAAAACCGTACTAGTAGGCAGTATAGTTTAATAGCTCACTGTTCTATGTTAGGATTTTAACTTATAAACTGCAAGTAACAAAAGAATCTCTCTGACAAAAGCAGTAACCTACTAACCTAGTTAATATTATGTGCACTTTGTGATCTGCATGGTACACTTTCTTTGCAGCAGGCACATTAACCCTCTGTGCTACTTTTCCAGGAGTCAACCCTTCCACTAGACAAAACTCCGATCTCTCTCTAGGAAGAACATTAATCACCAAAGTTATCATGACATTTTTATTGTTGCTGAAAATTGCTGGAGGCCAGGAAGGAGGTTGCAAGTTTTTTTTAAACCATAATATACTTACAAATACTACACACCCACCCGAAATAGGTACCCAGTGCGGTCACACAGTTCGCACTGCTCTAACCTGCTCTAGGTTCATGTGACCTCAGTGACAGAGGGCCATATGTATCATAGTTCCGTTTTGCGATTCCTAAATAGCGATTTTTAAGGAATCGCTATTTAGGAATCGCAAAATGGTATGTATGAAGAAAATCGCTTTTTTTTAGCGATTCCTTAAGCTTCCTTAATTACGAATTCGCAATTTGCTAATCGCAATTTGAGAATTATTGCAAGGGTGCAGGGGTGTCTCAAGGACACCCTGCTGCACCCCTGTAAATTACATGTGTGTGCATATGGCGCCCATACATGCACCATGGGCATGTATGTATATGCGTCATATGCCACCCTGACAAATGCACAATTGTGCATATTTACAAGAAATCGCAAATTACCACCAACTACAAGTTGGTGGTAATTTGCGATTTCTAAACCTCAAATCGCAATTCTTAAAATCTTCAAACATAGCATTTAAGGAATCGCAAAATTGCGATTCCTTAAATGCTATGGCAAATTATGGAATCGCAAGTATTTGCGATTCCTTAATATGCGAATGTTTCATACATTTCAAATCATGCAAAATAGCCTTTTGCGATTCGCAAAGGCCGAAATTCGGCGAATTTCGGCCTTTGCGATTCCCAAAAGGCTTGATACATATGGCCCAGAGTCACAGTGACGGGATCACTGTTGCTCTAGGGTGTGCTGCTTCGTAGGCCTGCCTGCAAGACTGGAGATAAACTTCAGTATGGATTGTGGTGGACAGGCCTTCAGGGTTAACCCACAATTGACACCACTAGGGTACACCTGCTTGTGGTAAGACATCAGGCCTTCTAAGGTCTAGTGGGGCATTCTAAGGACTAGCATGGAAATCTGCTCCCTCAGTAGAGTGGTCTGGTGGACTGGTCATGAAGGGTGAACCCAGTTCCCAAGTTCCAAATTTGACAACTCTGGCCATAGTGCCACATCCTCTCCCACACTGAACACCATACTGCCCCACTGAGAAAAACTCGCACTACCTTCAGCTACAACCTAATTGTGCCCGCTATAAACACTTGGATGTAGCTCAATTCAAATTATGCACTTGATAAGAGCAATATGCTGCCTAACAATAAAAAGTCAAAGCAAACACTCATAGGGAATGCAAGATTAAGTAAAGCATGTGAAATGTAAGCAGAAACAACATAGTTACCTTAACGTTCTCTCACGCACTATTCAGAAATCAGCGAGTGGTTTTTACCTGAAAAGTTAAGGACATGACTACAGGGACCTGAAAGGAACCGTTTCAATGTCCATTGCTTATATCCTTACAAAACGTAAGCAGTATGGTTTAAAAAGACCACATCCATAAACACAGAGCCATGGTACATACTCAAATTCTGTAAAGTGAGACTGATGTGTTTGGATGTCAATAAAACCAATCTTGCCACTTTGCAACCACTCTGACTTGCTTTCTTTAGTTATGTATTTATTTTTCATATTTAAAACCTTTTATTTATTTCCATCCTGAGGCTGCACTTTGGAACAGAAAAATGTCAGAAAAAGGGCATTTCCAGCAAGAGTGTTTTTCTTTTTTGGATCCATTTCACAAGCAACTAAATGAAAGAAGTAAAGAGAGGTTGTGAACGGTTTCTTCAAGTCACGGTTTTGAGTAAGTCCACAATCAGCCGACACGTGTTTTGTCGTGTTTCGGTGAGTCAACACGACTCTTCAGGGCTCGTGGCTTAACCTCGTTATAATGGGTTAAGATAAGTTGTAGTTTCGTTGGGACGTTCGATGTGCGGATATAAATAATATTCAAAAAGAATTCTACTAGAATTGGTTCGTTTAAGCTTCTAGGAACGCAGATATGTTCCTCTTCTCAGTGTTCAACCCATCAAGTGATGCGGGGATTTAAAGGTTCACGCTCAATACGTGTACGTATTTAGCCATACCGGGAGGGGATTCAACTCTTGGAACTGCAAAACGGGTGCGTTTCACGTCCGAAGGTTCAGGAGTGTGGTATCCCTCCTCTGTTTTTTCCCGGTCGCCGTGTTTCGAAAGACGGCGACCGGGAAACAACAGAGGAGGGATACCACACTCCTGAACCTTCGGACGTGAAACGCACCCGTTTTGCAGTTCCAAGAGTTGGATCCCCTCCCGGTATGGCTAAATACGTACACGTATTAAGCGTGAACCTTTAAATCCCTGCATCACTTGATGGGTTGAACACTGAGAAGAGGAACATATCCGCGTTCCTAGAAGCTTAAATGAACCAATTCTAGTAGAATTCTTTTTGAATATTATTTATATCCGCACATCGAACGTCCCAACGAAACTACAACTTATCTTAACCCATTATAACAAGGTTAAGCCACGAGCCCTGAAGAGTCGTGTTGACTCACCGAAACACGACGAAACACGAGTCGGCTCATTGTGGACTATTCCTCGAGTGTGGACTCATTAAACCATCATCTTTAAAAGAGAAAAAATACCCAAGAATCTGCATCTGTTATTTTCACCTGCTTGTGTTATACATGACTAACTGTATCGATACCTTGCTGTATGTGCGAGAGCTTTGCTGGTTTATTGTATTGTGAAGTCATCTGACTTTATAGTTGGGCGGTTAAGGGCTTTTTTCCGTCCGCTCTACACGCACTACCTATTTACCTACTTACAAAACACTCTTTAACGTAGAAATTGAGGCAGAGCGCCCCCATGATCTGAAATTCTCCTAAAAAACCCTGCACAGCTGCCACGGTTTTGAGTAAGTAAGGAGCAAGACAGAAAGAGAGGGAATCAGAGGCATAGCTAGACTGACTGACAGTAGTGTCAGTGAGTACCCTGGTCCCCAAATAAACTACAAAGGCTGCTGCCCCCAAAATAGTGCCGCCTGGGGCGGACCGCCCCCCCTCCCCCCTAGCTACGCCACTGTATCCTCCCCAAAGCTACTAAGCAGATACGTTCAAACAACACCAAAGGGGTGTGGATTACCCCGCAACGACAAGAAAACAACATAAATCTTTCAACCCAAACTCAGACCATCAAATCATAGTTTACCCTGAGCTCTCCCCTCCCACTGGGCAGTATCTCAATTCCACCTGGCTCAAAAAAGGTAAAACAAAGAATTAGCAAATGCTGCCCTATTCTCCAATATAGAATAGAAGAAAAACATGTAAAACAATCACCCCCCCCCCCCCCCCCCCAATCCTTACAACTTGGGCTCCGTAAGAAGCCAAGCAGCTGGGAAGGTGCATGGCAAACACACTCCAGCTCCCTTCACAATCGTCTACCTCTGGGGGGGCAAAGCAACCCCCAACTACACACGTTTCAAAGCTGTTAAGGCTAGGACCCCTTAACTATTCTAAACATATATATAAGGCAGAGACATTTCTATCACACGTACAGGGAGAGCAAAACTTTCCTAATGTAGAGATCAAAATGTTTAAGCCCTTGACACCCCCATCAACAACAGTCATAATAATGTAGGGCAATAGAAACATCCCAGGTATGATAAACAGTCACAGGGCTTAACCAGACATTCAGAGGGAGGTGTTGTCATTTGGATATTGGGTACCTTGCTGCTCTTGGGAGGCCATATCCGACTCAGGTACAACCTCCATATCTCGTAGGGTGCCATTTGGGCAAGCTTGTATTCTCCTGGATCCCGCACTAGTGTCTCTTGCCCTCCAGCGGCCTTAGGTCTTTTGTCATGGCCAGAACGGCCCGATGTTGAGGATTGGGTTGACCCCGTCTGGGACACCATGCATACACCAGTCTTTCCACTGAAGTGCAGCCAAGCACTAACCTCCGCAGCCGAGAAAAAAACATGACTTTCCCTTGATACTCAGCTCTCAGCTTAGCGGGGATAAGGAGGGTATATTTCATGTGAGGTTCCCTTAAGCATTGTTCACAGCCAGGAATGTTTTCCTTTGATCCTGCACATGTTGAGTGTAATCCGGATAAATGGAAATAGATGTCCCTCAAACAGAAGAGGCCCTCTAGTGCAAGTTGTCTGCAGGATTGCATCTCGGTCTCTAAAGTTGAACAACTAGGCTATGATTACTCAAGGTGGTGCACTGGGCCTGAGCGGAGGAACCAAAGCTCTGTGCGCTTGCTCAACAGGGAAGAACTTAGAGAGCCTCTTGGGTACTAAAGTGGTAGTGATCTATTCTTCAAGAAAAAGTTCAGTGAATGGACCTTCTGCTTTTCCAGGAAATCCCACAAAACGCAGATTATTCCTGCTGCACCTCCCCTCCACTCGATCTTCCCTGCGCACAACCTGTCTCTGGAGCCCAATAACAGTGTCCTGAAACGTACGGCGCTCCTCTTGTAGAACTGTCATGTTCTGTTCCATGGTGGTCACACACACTTTGATACTTTAAGTAAATCAGCAAGCAGCAGGTTAACATCAGTGACCACAGAGTCAATTTTGTGGACCATCTCATCCCTTAAGTTTGAATTGCTGCCAAAAGATCCGCAAGGGAGGGGGTCGGTGTCACAGCTTGTGATATCAGGTCATTGTTCCCTTCCAAGAACAATTCCTAGACCTCAGGTCTCAGAGGCACCGGCTGGGTATAGTTAAGGATTTTGTTGCTTTGGATTGCTCAGTTTCCTTTCTCCTTCACCATCTTGAAATTTGGAGAGCGAACTGTCGCCGGCTACCATCCATAGGTGAAACATAGACCCAAATAGGTCTATCTAGGTTCCACCTCAACCACCATCAGCAAGGCTCCTCGCCCCCCAATCCAGGTTAGGGTTCCACTTAGTGAGCTAATCTCAGCTTTGTGCCAAATAGAATGTCCTAAGACCTGGGGAGTCAGCGCTGCAATACCTCAGACCTAAGATTCAGGAGGTTCAAACAGGGCACCACTCAGCCAATTAGAGACCCTAGCCCCTCCAAGTAAGCAGTCACAGTGAGAGCTAAGCGGCTTGTCCTGAAATCTGGCTGCTCCTCTCAGTAGAACAGACCATTTTTAAAGTGCACCCCAGCCAGCAGGCTACTATAAAAGTACCCCCTCACTGCTCTCCTCTAGTTCAGCAGCCACCGACCGTGGCTTCCAAAGTTGGCTCAGAGTCTAATTACAGGTATAGTGAAAACCACACAGGCACAGACTGCAGGAGGAGGCCAACAGCCTTTCATTTCAACTTCGCTGTATGCCCCCAGTCAGCTTACCTGTCAGGGCTCACCGCCATGACCTAGTGTGGCACTCGCTGGCCCTGCAGATCGAAGGCTCCTCACCATGGGAGGTACCTTGGCAGCAGCAGTCAGGTCTCCTCTGTCTCCCAAAGGGAGCGCAGCAGCACAGGAGACTGCTATGAAATAACGCAGAGGCCAGCCTACCACATTACCGCTACCCAGGTAGGCGGCTCCGTCCAGGTTGCGGCCACTGTCCTCTCTCCATTCTCACGTTGCAGGGTAATCCACATCCCCTTCTGCATTCAGATTCCCTCCGGGACACCCATTCCACTTCACATCTCGGCCAGGCCTCAGGGGCGCCTCAGGGCCACAGTACACCCCTACCATGGCCCAGGCATGCAACGCCCATTGGACTCACAGGGCTTCAGCCCCCCTCCCCCCTCGTGTGGTGCAGCCCAGTTTCCCGGGCACACACACAGCTGCACCAGAGCACTTCACAGGGCTTTAAAAGACCTTTTGCTTGTTAATGAGGCTTTGATGCCCCACCCCCTTAGAGCCCCTGCAGCTCCACTCTGCCTTTTGCCTAAAAAATCAGCCCCCCCCCCCGAAATATTTTCTTAGCCCCCTCGAAATTTGACTCTTGTTGCGCCTCTGCCATGGCCCGTCCCCAGGCCACACACGCTGCCCTCAGAATGGCGCTGGCTCGTCTCGACAGGTCGTAACGTCGCACGACAATCAACCTGTCCCACGAATGAGGATGGGAACTCCTCTGCTCACCACGGTCAGTGCTGGCATCACCGTAGTGTATTTTGACCAGGATCGTGACGGAGGTTTCAAGGATTACGGCAGGATCTCTTTCATGTCAGCGGTAGCACCATTAGGCACGTCTTCACGGCCATCTTGCCGGCGACACCCCAATAAATATTTCTTTGTGATGTTTTTCTACAGTTGATTTGTACTGACAATTGCTTGATGCTGAAACTCTTCATTGTTATTATTAATAATTGGTGTCACCGGTTTCATCTTTCCATTCTCATTCCTGCATGGTTCCATCTGTGGTCCAGCACATTTATGCAATCATTTTGTTACTGTATTTTTGTGTAGTTATCTAATTTATTAGTTCGCACTACAGTAGTTGCAGGTCCAAAATTACGTTGTTTTTTTGAGTTGATGAGATGTAAACTATGATGCCGAGCGACCGTCTCTGCAGTGAGGGTGCCATTGTATTTTTAGCAGTTCATGTTCTTACATAAAATCCTTTACAATATTGAAAGACCCAAAATGATCAATGTCAGTCTGGAAGTGCCTGCATTTTGAACATGCAATATCCTTTCAAATGTAAAGATCCCTAACAAAAAAACAAAGCAGCAGGCAGGGTGCAGTGTTTCAAGTGCTTTTATTGAAAGATCCACATGGTACTTCAATTAAGTGTTTACTTTCTGTATAAAAACACTATGATGCCAACCCAATCAGCACCAAATCACTTGTGGAAATGTATGACTCTCTGTTCAGAAGAAAAACAGACTCATACATGATGCCACCATTTTGTTTGGAATACAATATTTATGGGTTCCTAGTTTTACTGATTTCATGCTCTCTTTTTTAGAAGCTACAGACCCCACAAGTGTCAACAAAGCTGCAAAAGAAGTTGAGGCACACCTCAAAGGAGCTGGTCTAAATGTGCTTATCAACAATGCCGGGATCATGCCTCCAAGCACCCTTGAGACCGTGGATGCTGAAGACTTAATGCATCTGTACACAACCAATGTGGTTGGTCCTCTGTTGGTGACCAAGGTAGGAAGACAGTAACGCACTGCTCATCCTCAAACAGTTTAAGAGAGTGGTGAAGACCTGTTTTGAAAAAGCAACTGTGGTTTCTTAAGAGCTGTTCTTTAGCCTGAATGTGGACCTCAACTCGGGTATGGAATAGTACCAAGTTCTGGTGATTCTTTAAACCCCTTCAGCACTTCCCATCCCTCCTTGCAATGCAGACCTGATTGACCTACACTTCTGCTTTACTTTGATAGGGCATAGCCAGCAGGTCAGTTCTCATCAATACAGGTGTGTGAAGACTATTGAGTTCAGCAGACCAGGGCTCTGCTGGGTGGCAGTGAGATGAGGTGAGACGAGGCTGCCAGTAAGCACTGGTGCTCACTCCTGCTTGCCTTCCTCTGGTTCATGGCTTTAGTGCAATGCGAGGGCAATGCCAAACAAGCATGCACCAACACTAACCAGGGAGTAATTTGACCCCAAAGACTCAGGGAATGTTAGGGTAACAAAGCTGTAATTCTTGGGATCCCACTATCTAAAACACATGAGAACTGTAGAGTCTCAAGTTTAAATATCAGAGTGACACAGTTACATATATGGTTGAGTTAGACAAAATCCACTTCTTCCTCCTTATTATCTTTATTCCCTTGACAACTTTGCACGGAACTGTGGGAGAATGGCCTTTAACACTATCCCTTGCTGTATTCGTTGTAGATTAGTCAATATTATTAAATGGCCTTCGAAATTTAACCTTACCGTATTTATTGTATATTAGTCAATATTATCAAAAGTTATAACCTGGGTCCCAAATTCAGTGACTTTTTCTAAAAAGAATGTGTGAGAAATTGGGTTACTGGTTAAGCAGGATATGAGCCCTTCTCAAGTATCAGCAACAATCCCTGTCTGGGTAAACCACTAAAGTCACTAAATTAACCTGTGCTTAACCCTAGCTTGGCACTAAAGCAGTCAGGCTTAACTTAAAGGCAATGTGTAACGTATGTATGCAGTACACAAACAGTAATAAAGTGAAAACACAACACAAGAAAAATCCTACACCAATTTAGAAAAATTGAGTACATTTTAATAATTTTTTTACATGAAAGCTACAAAAATCGAATCAGTAGAGCTAGAGTGATGAACGTTTAAAATTTTAAGTGAAAACTTGCACCTAAAAGATGAAAGTGCCAACTGTTGACATCTAGTTGCATAAGACCAGAGCAAAGTCTGAAGTTATGGCCGACCGCGATGGAGCGCGGATCGGATACAAGAAGTGGATTCAGCCCAGTCTCCACTTACCTGCAGCCTTAAAAGAAATTTTAACAAGCTGCTGAACAGTATTTGCTGCTTTGGAAAAGAACACAGGAAGAGCTACTGCAAAGTCAGGTGTCCTGCAATGCACCATGGGTGGATTGACAAGCAGGTTGGTCCTGGTCTCCTCTTGGTTCTCAGAGCACGTTTTGGTTGAAAATGTTCTATGCCCCAAGTTTTGGATTTAGGCTTTTTGGCCACCTTTAGCACCACTTCCAAGGGTCCATGGCTAGAGGGGCACCACTTGGAGGGTTGGGACTCACTTAGATGCAGGTTCAAGATGGTTTGAGCCCTTTATGTCCTTGAGGCTCTGATTAGGAGGCCAGACAACTAGCCCTTGGATTCACTTTGGTAGTCCTGGGTTCAAGGAAAAGTGCAGATCACAAGCAGCAGGGCAGACCTCTGGGGCATCTGGAGAGTTTTCAGGCAGCAGAGTAGTCCTTCTTGGTGCAGTAAAGCAGTCTTCTGAAGTACACAACAGGCCACAGCAGCATTCAGTCCTCTGAGAGTCCTTCCGTAGGTCCCCAAAGAGAACTGATGAGTGAATCTTATTTTTCCCGGTGACTCCTTTGAACTAGAAGTTTCTAGATGATCTATGTTCAAGACGACTTGGAATTTCCTGCCTCCTTGCACTGGCTCCAGCCTGGCTTTAGGCACAAAAGTCTAGTGTGAAGTTCCTATTGTGTGATCTGGTCCCAGTATATTGATCTGTAAGGCGGACTGTGCCATACTCAGATGGCCCATTCAGGCATCCCTAATCCCTCTATTGTGTGGCTGTATGGAAGGAATATACAAAGGCCAACTGCCACTCACACCTAGTCATGAGACCCAGGAACAGGTGTCAGGCACCAAATGGTTGGGACAAGAAAATTCCAACCTTATAAAGGTGGTATTTCCAAACTTGTGAGTTAAAAGCCAATACATGCCTTTCTTATGGGCTTCCAATCAAAAGCTCTCATTTATTTAAAGTAATAAGGTAACCCAATATTGTGCTATGGTAGAGATAGGCATCACATAGTGAAAAATACATTTGTGAGTTTTTCACTACCAAGAGTACATGACCGACTTTTAAATACAATGCACCCTGCCTGTCTAGGACCTACCTTAGGGGTGACCTATATATAATAAAAATAGAATTTATGGCTTGGCAAGGTGGTTATATGGTGCAAGGGTGCCTGTGTTGCAGGGCTGAGTGATTTTATGAATTTAGGGACAACTTTCTGCTAAAAATCAATCAATTGAGGTGATTTCCTCATTCTATGTGTGCAGCACACATACAAAGAGGAAAAAACGATGAGAAATAATAATATTTCTCCTTGTTGTGCCTCTCTAATGCCACCCCTGAGGTGGCATTACATTCTGATGCATTCCCGGGTTAACGATTCCTCTTCAATCTGGGAATGCTTCAAATTCCATGGGTGATGTGTGGGAACACTCATCGCTACACCCATGGAACGCCCCTTTCACGCAGTGTTCTGCGTGAAAGGGGCTCATATTTACAAGGCCATGAAAAGCCACATAAACATTTCGCCATGGGAACGTTAAAAAAGTGATGCTCCGGCGGTACAAATTTGCCGCACGGGGCCTCATAGATGAGGCCCTGAGTGTCTATCCTGCATGGACCTACCTGTGCTGTGTATTTCCATAAATCTTGGCAAACAACACATAAAGATTAGTAAACAACTAAAGTGGTGGCCATTGTTTATGTGCTAAGTCATAAGAGGCATGGTGGTACCACACCCTGCTCAAGAGTTTGTGAACATTACTGGCCGTAGACGCTGTGGGTTGCAAACATCACAATCGAAAGCATAGTGAAACTCTGTGTGGGTCAAGCCCATGGCCTGGCAGGCACAGCTGTCATAACTACCTGGCACAAATAGAAGGCAACTTATTTTGGTTTAAAAAAGAACGCCTACTTCAAGGGTTTGTTAATTTCAAATGAACCACAACGACAAACTGGGCATGGACGAAGCCCTCCCCATGGCAGGCTCAATGTTCACAATGGAAAGATACTCTAGTCCTGAACGTTTGTTTAGCGCTAAATTCAGACTCGCGTGACTGTTCTTACGCAACAAACTAAAAACATCCACAACCTTGGCATGGCCAAAGTCTTTTCCCTGGTGGACCCCACTGTCACATCCATCATACACACACAAACAGGACACAACATATTTTGGGTGCAGAAAGCTGCCATACTCCAGTGGTTGCTTACATTAAACTGAGAATTAACAATAAACATTCCGTTTTTCCTAAACTTATATGTATAATATGCATCCATCGCTTTTCATCCATTTGTTATTGTTTGTCATTCACATTTTGCTTCCACCCCCTACAGCATACATACTGCACAGGGTAGTGAATCCGTGTACTTCAGGTACTGGTTAACTTCACTTTAAGTGACTGCATTTTTGCTCTTTACAAGGAGCTTATATATTTGCACACAATGGAGCTCTCGTCAGTGCCATTGTTATTTTCTGTTTTTAATTAATCATTAATTTAGTGTTACCTTTGTATTGATGTGGTAGCATGATGCTTTCTACCATCCCTTCATTTTTCTTTTGATGTCCGCACAAGGCACATTCCAACTTTATGAAGTCCAGTCTCCTGATATTGTAAATTCCTTTCGAAGAGGCTTTTGTTTATCTGACTGCTGCGGTGTCACAACATATTAAATTGTGTCAATTTGAAACTATTCTTTATAAAGTTATCCTCATTTGAGAATGCACACAATGAAGTGCATTTATAACTACACTCATATTGGAAGTGGCATACATTTGAATTGAGGACTACAATTAGACTTGTACACTAAATGTGTTGGTATGTCCTGCTTGTGTAAATGTTTAGTTTGCCTTCAGTACTCTTGCACGGAGTGCTCATATAGACATTTAACTGTTATTTTACTAATGAAAACGGTGTTGTGTATTCCTATCTATCTATCTATCTATCTATCTATCTATCTATCTATCTATCTATCTATCTATCTATACAACACTATGGGCCGAATGCATCAAAGGGTTTTGCCCATTCTGTGTCTATGGGAAAATGTGTTCATGCATATGTCCCTATATACCTATTCACAGAAAAAAACATAGGTTTCACACCAGTTATAGTTAGCTGGAAATTTTACTGACATAAAACCATTGAAATTCCACGTTATAGTTAGTTGGACTCACTATAACTTGCACGTGTAATGCACTGCTGATGACGTCACATATTACATCACTCATGACATGGTCAGTGACATCACTCATGACATCACTGATGACACCATCCAGTGAATGTGTGTCTTTCTGAAAAATAAATATGTTTTATATATGTATATGTAAAGGTCGATGGAAAAATACATGTTTAAATAAGTGTCTTAATGGATGTTTAAAAAAAAAAATTTGATTTGTTAACTGGTTTATTAAGTGTATCTTAGTGAATACATATATTAGCGAGTATTGTTTAAATATTTAAATGTTTGTATCAGTGTTTCACTTTGTGTATAAGTGGCTGCATGGGTTGGTGAGTAGCTACATGTGTGTGTATATTGGTGATAAGATTTTTTTTAGTATCAGTATAAATGTCTGTATGATTTGGTGGGGGTGTTACTTAACACATAGGTGCATCAATGATTGACTCACTGTTTCTATGTCTTTTGAAGACAGCATATGTGCAGGACTGTATGGGTGGATGTGTGTGTATATATGTGTGTTAGTGAGTGGATGACTGTCTCACTAGTGTCTTTATCAGTAACTACATATGTTTTAATCTAGTATATGTGAGTATTGATGTATATAAGTGAGTATATGTGAGAGATTGTAAGAGTTCCTGTTTTAATACGTTTGTGTTTCTATAAGTGATTGTTTAAGAGAGTAAGTATGAGTAAGTTTCCTTAGAAGTAAGGTGGTTGTGTGTGTATAGCTGTATATGTAAATAAATGGATGTTCAAAAGTTTAATTGCATATGTGAGTATGTGTGTGAGTAACGTTTGGATGACTGTCGGTGTGTAACAGGATGTGTAGGTGTATCACTACATCTGATGAGTGAGTATATGTATGAGTGACTATATAGAACTGTTGGTGAATGAGTGAATGCGTATATAGATGGTGGAATTATTGAATTGGTTGTTGTAACTGGTATGGGTATCTCCATTTTTTAAATTTTTTTAATTTATATTTTTCAATATGTGTTTCATGGGTTACATTACAGTGAAAGGAGGTCTGTCACTCTGTCACAAGGATGATGTCATCAGTGATGTCATGAGTGATGTCACTGACCATGTCATGAGTGATGTAATATGTGACGTCATCAGCAGTGCATTACACGCGCAAGTTATAGTGAGTCCAACTAACTATAACGTGGAATTTCAATAGTTTTATGTCAGTAAAATTTCCAGCTAACTATAACTGTTGTGAAACCTATGGTTTTTTCAGTGAATTTAATAGGTTTTTTTAAATCCTAATTCCTAACTATAACTGGTCTGAAACCTATGGTTTTTTCAGTGAATTTCAAAGGTTTTTTAAATGCTAATTCCTAACTATAACTGGTGTGAAACCTATGGTTTTTTCAGTGAATTTCATAGGTTTTTTAAATGCTAATTCCTAACTATAACTGGTCTGAAACCTATGGTCTTTTCAGTGAATTTCATAGGTTTTTTAATGCTAATTCCTAACTATAAGTCTCACTTTATAAGTAAGACTGTTAGCGCTCTAGTTGTTTAGAACACTCTGGTACATTCTGTCATTGGGCTACAGTTGGGCTACATCTGGCTGATATTTGGGCTACACTTTTTTTTTGTCTCTGGTGGCCATCTTTGGGCTACATTGGCTACATTGGGCTACATTTGGGCTACATTTTGGCTGTAACATATATATAGCCCAATGTAGCACAATATATATTTTTTTTAAAGTTAACTTTCGTAAAAACCACTTGAGAATAGGGCTACCAGTCCCTACAATTTTTCCCATTAATTTTTTTGCTTTGGAGCGCTCCCGGTGCGCGCCCCGGGGAGCGCCCCGAAAAGCGTACTTTTATAAAGCGCCCCGGGGCGCGCTCCGGGGAGCGTCCCGTAAGCGCCAATATCGCGAACGAAAACCTGATCGTGACTTATCGCGTAGCCGCATCTGCGTGATACGCACGGCGTAAGCGCACCCGGAAGCACTCGGGCGAATACGATCGCGCAACGTAAACATCCGACGCGCTTACACGACGCAACCCGGGGCGCGTAGCGTAAGCGCGTCGGGTCATGTGACCTGAAAATAACAATTTTTATTGGTTCATAACAGTTTTGATTTCATAATGATGAAGCCCCTGGTCATGTGACCTAAAAATAACACTTTTCATTGGTTCAATAAATTTTGTTTTTCAAAAGGATGAAAGACCCCACCTTTTTTCCTTATTCTGACTTTGTCCTTTGACTTAGGAAGACCTGTTTGTAGCTCTCTCTACTTTTTTGCTCAAAATAATGGCTTCAGTAGTAGCAGCAGCTGGTGCATCTGCACCACCACAACCACCAAAAGGACCTCCTCAAGATATCATTGGTGGTCTTCAAGAAGAGGAAGAGGAGGAGGAGGAGGAGGAGGAGGAGGGGAGTTCAAGATGGCTGGAAGAACACAATACCCCATACCAGCCAAGACTACACATTATTTGGGAGTTTTTTACTCTCCCAGAGGGGAAAAAAAAAGTAAATGCACCCAAGGTCAGTTGCAAAATTTGTGGCATGGAACTTTCCAGGGGAAACCCAAATAAAAAATATTCATTTGGGAACTACACAATGATATGCCACATGCAGCGCAAACATCCTATAAACTATTCTGCTGCAGAAATGAGGGAACTGGCCAGTAACCCTCCCCGATCAACAAGAACCAGCTCAAAAAGGAAACAACCCACTGCGTCTGCACCAGAGGAAAGTGAGACGATGCTGTGCATTCAGCCCCGATTTGCAGATTTCAGAATTATCTGTAAATATTGTGGGAAGACCATCTGCTACGGAGAACAGAGCGTAAAGCTCATCGTCCTTGCTGGGGACAACCATAAATGCCCCAATAAACCCTAATTTTTTCTTTTCTTTTAGTTTTTTGCTCCAGTTGAGCCATTTTCAATTCCCTGTTTTTCGTTTTTCCCCATGAAAAATGCAAAAAAAATCTAAAACTGTTCAGAAAATCCAAAAAAAGTACAAAATGTTCAAAAAAACAATATAAATAATATAAAACAACAAAAAGAAGAAAAAAAAACTGTTTTTTTTAGAACTACCTCCAATTTCTAAAAAAAGGCTACATTTTTTAAAAACTCTATCATTCATTTTTCCTCTATGGTACGCTCCCCGGTCCGCTCCCCGGTGCGCGTACCGGGCACGCCCCCGCGCCAAACAAAAAAAAAATGTTTTTGCCCCGCGGGGCCCTTTTTAAGCCCCCACATCAAACCTAGGGGGTCAGGGGGGATCTACCCTGCCCCCTTATGGTCATTTCCCCCTTTGTTTTGGCCACCTCTTGTGTCTCAATACTACCGAGACACAAGATGACGGCCGCTCCGGACTGTTTCGAATGTTTACAGACACCCAAGAGCCAATCAGATTTCCGTGCGCACCTCGCGTCCTCGTGTGTCGCGCCCGGGGCGCTCCCCGGAGCGCGTACCGGGGCGCTCTTACAGATATATATATATTTTTGAACCTAAATTACTCAATTTCCACTGGTGCACATATCTTGACACATAGCAAAGGCACATCGGGCTACCAGTCCCTACAATTTTGCCAAATTTGGTTGAAATCCATTCAGCCGTTCGGGCTAAAAGTGAAATCGACCGCCCTATGGAAATTAACATGGGGAAAACGTGTTTTGGGACCCCCCTTTTATCTCGTCCCCCGCTTGATGAATCCCCCCCAAACTTTCAGGGAAGGACAGGAACGCCGCGAGGCCATTTTGAGGAAATTGTCAGTCAGATTCGTCAACCGGCGCCAAAGCTATTCCAAATAGAATTTTGAGATTTAACATTGAAAAAAATCCTAACTATAACTACCTACTGGCGACCGCCAGTAGGTAATATATGTAGGTTACACTATGTAACTGTCAATCTATGCAGCACTATATATCTGTCTAAGTAGGCAACACTATATATCTGTCTATCTAGGTAACACTACTTACCTATACAACCACCTCTTTTTATCTGTCTTTGCAACCCTCCATCTATCAACCATATCTATTGTAATATAGATTTACAAAAACAGTACAAAAAAAATATTTGCAAAGGCCAGAGACTAGCACCCAACGCAGATCAACTAGCTTTTTTAGTTCTGGCCCTCTAATTTTACTAATATTCTGTTTATAACAGTTTTAGGGTCTATCAGGCAGACTTCATCCAATAGTCTGTTTTCTTGTCATTCAAGCTTTTCGTCACTCACTGCATTATGCACCATGGGGCAATGGGTCAGTCCATTTCAGCCTTTGAATGACTTCACTGTGGTTTTATTGTTGGTGAAGCTGCCAACCCTCATCAATCTAAAAAAACATTTTTAAAGGCAAGAATATTTTTGGGTCTCAATAAGCAAACATTACCTTAGTAGTCCCTGACACTTACTGGAACTAATTGGTGTGTGGCTGTGCTCCTTGTGAAAAGGCATCATGCTGTCACTCACAGACGAGAGAGCAAAATGAGAATTGCCAAAGGCAAAAGGCTGGTGGCTAATGCCAGACCTATTGACGTTGTCAGTGTTTGTTTAAAGAATTAATCTACAATCAGTCAGCAGTTAATTATCGGTTCCCCTCGTGGTTACTTTCCGTGCTCACTCACATTTCCTTTTATTTATTTATTTATTTATGTCATTTGTAGAGCGCATGAATCACCCCAGATGTTGTATCTCCGCGCTGTGGACGTGTAAAGGTGAAGCACTTCAGTGTTAGAAAAGTGAGGTTTTGAGTTTTTTCCTAAAGCTCAGATAATTAGTGCAGACGCGAATGTCCAGAGGTAGTTGGTTCCAGAGTTGGGGGGCTAGATAGGAGAACGATTTGCCTCCCAATCTGGTTTGCTTTTTATGCGTAGGATGATAAGAAGGCCTTTCCCTTTTGAGCGAAGGGTACATGATGGTGTGTGTCTGACCAGTTTGTCTGCCAGATATGTAGGACCCATCTGGTTTAGGCCATGCAACAGATTTTTAATTGGATTCTTTTGTGTATGGGTGACCAGTGAAGTTTGTAAACTGTTCAGGGAGGATTCCTTGACAGAGATCAGCAAAGCATTGCTGAAGTCCAAGCGGCTAAGTACTAGGGCGTGTACCAGGGTTTTACGTGTGGAAGCGGGAAGGAAGTGGAAGACCTTGCGGAGCAGGCTGAGTGCGTGGAAGCAAGCTCGTTTGGTTGCAGCTATGTGCTCATCAAGATTAAGTTTGCTGTCCATTAAGACCCCCAGGTTTTTAACCACAGACTTAGGGGATGGTGCCGAGACTAGTTCCTCTGGCCACCAGCTAGGTGACCAGCTGTTGACTGCGTCTTCGAAGAGCATTATTTCTGTTTTTCCTGCGTTTAACTGCAGGAAATTGTTGCTCGTCCATGATGTTATGGTTTTCATGCCTTCTGCGAATATGTTTTTAATGTTGGGTGTGTCTTTATCAAAGGAAAGAAGGAGTGCGTGTCATCTGCGTAGAAAATACAGCAGGGTAGGACTGGGATAGATAAAAGTGGCCCCCTAACAAACAAAACGCATAGCTAAAAAACAAACCCACATATGCAAATCGGGTACGTTTTTAACTTATAAAGACAAGCAATACAGGTGTTTTGCAAGGTATGGGAGAATGCATGCATGCGTGCTTATTGCATGCAATGTTTGTGGTAACATCAGAGAAATCGAGAGTAAAAACCGGCCCACCAGACCTTAAAAAAGGCTCACACACTGGCTGACCTGACAGACCAGCCTTTCTGGCACTGGCAGATTACCCTAAAAGGTCATTCCGACTCTGTCGAAGAGTTGGTGTGCAGAAGGTAGGATTGAGAGGAAGGAAAAGTGGACAAAAAAGAAGAAACAATTACTAGGCGACGCTCTACGGCAGAGGAATGAAGAGAATGGAGTGAAGAGAAAACAAAGTGGAAACTTCAGCAACATGACAAAATAGAGCGTGGGGAAGAGAAAATACGCTTACAGGGCAGTTAAATAAGAGGCGAGTAAAAGGGACCAACAAGTATTAAAAAGGAGAGAACGGGAAGACAGGGATATGGGTATTAAGGACAGTCTGAACAAGCAATGGAAAGCATACAGTGGTACAAGGAGGGAACAGGACATAACTAGACAGGAACGCGGAGAAAGCCTGTCCATGCTGCACATTCCACTGAAAAACCCTGTATTAAAAATTCAGCAGCCCGTGAATTTCCATGGGACTTGTAGTCATTAGAAGACAAAATGCTGGCAAATCTACGGCATGCCGAAGATGTTACTTGGGGTCGGAGACTCCACACTTTTAGCTGGGTCATTTGTAAGTGTCAATCACGCTCAGTCATTGGAGAAAAAGGACGGATCCTGAGCCTGCATTCTAACTAACTCCAGGGCCTTGCCCTGAGTCAAGCTGCCTGCGAGCGCCCCCTCCATCAAAGGCTGCAGCTGTCATCAGCTTCCCAAGGTAGGAGGCCCAACATGCTGCCGGCGCCAGCCTCTCTCGAGCTGCACCCGTGCCACACCGAGTCCGTTCAGAGGGAGAGAGGCTGCACACAGAGGCGGCGGGAAGTGGATGCGAGAGTCACGAACAAAGGGGGAAGTCGCGATATGCGATTCACAAAACAAGCATTGGCCATGGGGGAGAAGCAGGAGTTGTGTGTGCGCACGCAAAAGGGAGGAACAAAGCCCGGTAGTTGTCCATGTGCGTGCGCTAACAGAAATTTTTTAAAAAGCATGTGAGTGGCAAAGCTGGCGGCTGCGCGTGCGATCGCAAGCTTGAGGCCTGCAAAAGCGTGTGGCAGCACTTTTAAAAGCCACGTACTAAAAGTCTTTCTGGCGCAGCGAGACCTAAAAAGGGGCTCCTTCCTGCACAAAACCAATCCTAAATGGCGTTTTCATCTTCCTATGTGTGCATCAGAATGCAGCACACATAGAAAGAGGAAAAAACAGGAAAAAATAAAGATATTTCTCCACGTTGTCCTTCACCTCGGGAGACGTACGGATTTGGAGCTTCTGCAGGTCTACATGCTTTTGTAAATCTGGGGCAGCGGCAAATTACATGGGTGTTGCATGGAAAACCCACTGCAACACTCATAGAACGCCTCTTGGGCGCACAGCAAGGCGAGGCAGCAATTTTTTATTTATAGACATGCCCAGAAACACATTACCAAATAAAACTCCATGAGTATCCTGGTCCAGTCGCCAACAAAAATCACTTTATGATGCTAAACACTTTTCAAACAACAGAAATTCGCTCTCTGCAATCATTGTATTTATTTCAACATTGTAATTGTCAAAGCTAAAGAACTGAAAGGAATGGTCACCTAATGCAGTTTTCCCTCAGAATGGCGTCAGCACAGGTTATGATTGAGTCCTGGTCTAATAAAAACTGGTTTCCTTATTTGGATACATTACCGAACCATTGGATTAGACAAGAGATACTAAGATTACGAATTGGTATAAACCCGTGGTTGTTAAATGAAGAATTAAAAATAAAAATGTTTGACCCCAATGGGTGTTGTAAGTGTAGGCCAGGTATGAAAGGTGATATGGTGCACATACTGCTAGACTGTACAATAATTATAGAGCATCGTAAATCATGTCTTCGTCCAATATTCTTAAAATATGATATAAGGTCGTGGACACAGGTGGTCAACCTACTAACAGAAATGCCTACCATGGAAATAGCAATTGCACTAGGGAAATATATAAAAGTAATTCAAAGTTTCCAAAAAACATATGAGCAATAACTTTTAGAAATTTTATAAACTAGATGAATTATATAGCTTTTATGAAAGAAAATGTTTATTTTAATTATAATGTTTTAAAGGGCAGGGTTGCCCAAGAAGAATTGTTCTTATTGTAACCCCATTCTTTTTTAACTAATGTAACTATTATTGCATACTTTATATAAATGGTGCTGTAGCATATTTTAAATGGCAACTATCTTTTACCTTGTTTAAAGACCATGGGCTAAATAAACGTAATTTTGACTGACTGACTGACACTGCTTTTTCTAGAATGTTTGTGTCCCAAATGGCTGCTTATGTGATATCGGTCTTTTCAGGCATTTCTACACCTCTTAAAGAAGGCTGCAAAGGACAATGCCCAGGCTGGTATGAGCTGCAGCAAAGCAGCCGTGATCAACATGTCTACCAGATTGTCATCAATCGCTGCGTGTTATGAACAATTCGATCATGTTCCTGTTGTCTCCTATCGTTGTAGCAAGGTAAGGCAAGCAAGTTCAATTCAATGCACAAATTTACATCGCCTTGTTTCTTTGTCACTATATAGCTTTGTCTGTGATGTAACCCGTTTTCTCTGTTGCCCTCCCATAAGGTTCTCTGGAGTGTCAGCATTTCCATTTGTAATATTCAACTGGCTCCACGGTAAACCACATACGGCTTTGGAGGGCTGTTTTATTTTAATTGGATTTTTTTTCTTTTTTTTCAATTGAGGCCTCAAATAGATCTTAGGTGTCTAACTAGCAGGACACCATTGCCATTTGGAGGTGGGCACTTGAGTAATGGAACATCTGGAGCTCAAGGGAGAGAGGGGTGTTGCCCTGCAATCATGGCGGGAAATTCGAGCAGCTCAACACAAAGGGGACAAAAGACTACTAGTTACCCCTGAGATATCAGCCCAGGCAGGTTTTCTTTTTCACCCAACTCCAATGACCTTCTTCCCCACGATCCCCTCACCCCACCCTACAAAAGTTCCCCTCACCTCTCCATAAACACTCTTTCACATGAATTTCTTTACTTTTATATAGTGTTACTCTTATCAATGTAGGGTGTCAGAGGACTTTACATCACACACACATTTATTTATTTATTTATAAAGTTTTATATAGCGATTATACAGACAATGAATCATATGTGTGTAAATCAGTCTATAGGAAATGTTACATAAGTCAAAGAGGAATACAAGGTTTAGGACTCACATGTCATCCATACTGGTAGGCAGTATATTTTTTGAGTGATTGGTTCTCTCCCCTAAACCTAGTTTGATTGGCAAACTTGTAATTGGCATATTTAATTTGCCTATAAGTCCCTAGTAAAGTGCAGTATATGGCAGGGCCTGTAATTTAAATGCTACTAGTAGGCCTGCAGCACTGATTGTGCGACTCACTTAAGTAGCCTGTTAAACAATGGCTCAAGCCTTCCACTGCAGAGCCTGTATGTGCGCAGTTTATATTGCCATGTTTAGCACCCCTTGCCAAGCTGTAAACTCCCCTTTTATTACATATCCGTAACCCCTGTAGCCAAAAGAGCAGTATCCTGTGTAATTAAAAGGTAGGACATGCACTTTTAAGTTTTACATGTCTTGGTAGTGGAAAGACTCCCAAATGTGTATTTCAGTGCTATGAGGTATACCCCTCCTATTGGTTAGCATTGGCGACTCCTTGATACATCTGATAAGCTGTAACTCCTAATGAGAAGGAGATAGAGTTGTCATGTCTAATCCCTATGGATTTGTAATGAAAAATTCTCTTTAGTGGTAAAGTGGAATTTATCATTAAAATTTTAAGAATGCCACTTTTAGAAAGATGGTCATTTTTATTTGCTCTTAGATCTGTGTGCCTGAGCCTGTCTCCAATATAGTCTTGGGTGGGTGACAGCTGGGCTTTGTGCATTCCCTCTAGACATCCAAACACAAAGGGAGCTAAGGGGTGACTTTATTCACATCCTGATGTGTTTTCCTGGGAAGGATGGTTGGGCAGAGCTGGACACAGCTTACACTTGCATCTGGATAGGCTGTGTCCTGTTGCCATACAAAGGACTGCCAGGGCCGGACTGGCCATAGCGGGCACCGGGCAATACCCCGGTTGGCCTCACGGGTGGGGGCCGGTTTTGGGCCCCTGGGGCCATTTTTGATACAGGGCCGCTTTTGCAGCATGGCTGCAAAATCGGCCCTGTAACAAAATCGGCCGAAATCCAGCCCCTGGCAAAGTGCTCGCCCGCACCCCCAACACCAAGGGGTGTCCCGACCGAGCGCTTTTCCAGGGCCGGTTTAGGTTCCCAGTCTGGCGCTGAGGACTGCTCAGGCCCCTGTAGTCTGGAGCCGAGACATCAAAGGAGGACCTCTGTGCACTTCAAAGTCCTTTGTTGAAGTATGCCCCTCTTCAAAGGTACCACTGTGTATACAAACTGGACTTCTGGCCCAACAACTTCAGTACACTTCTGAAAGTTAATACTCTGCAATAACAACAAAATGCTGTGGTGCTGTTGAAGAAATACCACTCTGCTGAACTGCTGCTGGGAAGAATTGCTTTCTTGCTGTGCTGACCTACTGCCTGCTTCCCTCTTTGCCTGGGAGAGAGGGACTGGACCCACATCAGTTGAACCCAGAACCAAAGGGACTCCAAGGGTTTGCTGGCTTGCCTCATAATTGAAGTCTCAGAGACATAAAATAATTCTAAGGCACCTGCCTCACAACTAGTACTTTGTCATCTGTGAGTCTGGCCTGCCAAGTGGTGCCAATCCAGTCCCGGGCCCCTGGAAGTGGGTTTAAAGTGCCGCACCAGCAGAATCCACGCATTGTCGTTGATATAAGGGACTCAGAACGGCGCATCTCCTCCACTGCGGACGCATCAATGCATTTGCAGGGATCAACTCTGATGCATCGCTGACTGCGCAGGTGCATCAACTTCATCCTCAATGCATCATCACCGTTGCGCAACTTGGATCCGACGCATCATCTACCTGTGTGGATCGATGATGTCTCATTACCTCCCCTGCACCTCGCCTTTGATGATGACACACTTAAGGTACTTTACAATGCGCCAAAGCTAGCCCTCATATCCTAATCGTGCTCCTAAGCGGTTGGCCTGAACATTTGGATTTGACCCATTCCAGCTCGATCAGATAGCCCAGATTGGTGCTCATTGCTTTTAAGCAGTATATTTCAGTTAATTCTTTAAAAATCACACCTTGGGTTCTTAGTTATTGGATTTTTGTTATTTTGGTCTTGTTTTGTTCATTAGATTGTGGTACCTTTTTGTGCGGTGTTTTCACTGTTTTGCTGTTTAAATTGTTGAACCAATACTTTTCAGATTGCCGCTTAAGTTAAGCCTGACTGCTCTGTACCAAGCTATCTGGGGTGAGCACATGTTAATTTAAGGTGTAAACAACAACACAGTCCTCAGCATATGCTAGAATTACAAATTCACATAAACGTAAATGCCATAGTATACAATCAAAGTATTTTCTTTTATTCTTCTTTTCTCTAGTTCTTTATTTCGTTGTATTTATTTCTTAGCCAACATGTGTTTCATTGACTGGTGGGCACACTGTCCCGCAACTTCTTTAAGGCTCAATTTTCTATTTGTAGCACTTCTCTTTCGGTGATCATTCCGTCCCGAACAATAACCAAAAATAAAAATGTGTCCATGTATTATCAATAGATCATCAAAGAGGTTTCAGCTGGTCATCAGTACATATCAGACCGTCCTGTGTATTATAATGATACATCTTATTTATTGTCATTTTAATTGTATTTTTATAGCACGTACTACCCCTGACGATCCTTTGAAGTGCTGTTCCGCGAGTAGGTCACTAATTATGACTCGCTTTCATTTCCTGGTTTTGGAGTATAGCAGGATTATGCAGACATAATGAACCTGGAGGTCAGATTTGAATCACCTCTTTTAGAAAGTACAACATAATCTACATTCAACTTTGGGACATAGACTGTTTCCTGGTACATAATGTTGTAGTTTTTGAGGAAGCGGCAGCACAGGAAAAGTCCACCCGAGCTCAGCCTTTCTGTGCTTGTAGCTAGTCATTTAGTCCACCAAGGAGATCCTAATGTCACAATCTACGATTCTTTGTTTTTAATGGAACTAACGTAATCCCTGGCGCATGCCATAAGGCAGGAGTTAGTTGTAGTAAATCTTTATATGCCCTTGTCAACAACACAAGCATCTGATAAATTAAATAAGCTGTTACAAACATTAGAGTAATATCACATATTTGTTCTGCTTTAATTATTTTAACTGGAGATTTCAACTTAAAACAAATTCATAGAGAAGGGGATTTAAGATAGTGGGGTATAAAGAGATGCAAACTCTGCAGTTCCACCATAACTTTATTAATTTCAAAGACAATATCCAATAAACAAAATCTTCAACGTGTTAGATAAGTGTGGGTATATGTCCTTTACCAAAAAGGTTCAAAATTATTGTCCTATTCTAATTACATACACCTTGCATGTCACGAACACAGTGTTCGATTATGCACACCTACAGATCTCAGACTGGTTTCTTTGCATTGACATTGCAGACATTATTTTAAGCATAGTGTTTCTCATCCTCAATCTATTTTTGGCACTCATTATGTAATGAAGCTACACAATACCAGCACTCAAACAGATCTTAGTGGCTGCATTTATAAAAGAAGATGAAGAATCTTAAGTGAATGCTTGGAATTGCATGGGTAAATCTACAGTTTAGTGCAGCATTGCCTTTTCTAGTAGTAAATAGATTTCTTTTTACTGTAGAGCAACAGTTATGACATTAGGTTTACATTTCTGTCTTATCCATTGAATAGTATGGCAAATGTAGTACTGTGGAATAAGCTTTTAATATGAAAGGTGAGTTTAATGATCACAACACTCAGAGGTTTAAAACAACATTTAGAAAAGAGCTTAGAGGGCTCTGTAAGTGATGGATAGACATGGGTAGGTATTCTTTAATTAGATCTTTGAAATGAATGTACAGAAGGAGTCCTGTGACAGCTGTTAGTCACAAATGACATAAGGAGACTTGCTCTACACTTCTGGAGGTGATAATGTCGGAAGACAGTAGTAGGTTTTTGTCCTTGTAGGAATGGCGCAGGGGAACATCCGCAGGACTCCAACATCCATATTTTGTCTGAAGTCTGGAAGTCGTAGGTTGGCATCATTTACATATTTTGTGAACAGACAGTTTCTTTATACTGATCTTGGGAACTTAGGTTGGATTCAGTAGCTCTAGCTAAATATCCCGCTAATCACCCAATGGAATCCAGTATATGGTTTGAAAAAGGGCATTGTACGTGGTGAAGGACGTTACTCCTACAGTATAAAAACATAAAAACACATTGCATCACAGCTTCATCCGATGGTCAGTCATTAGGGTTATCCAGAAACTGGGATCAATTAGCGACCCACAGAATTGTCACCTAATAGTGATGCTAGATGTTGATGTTACATTTTTGGTAGACTTTTAATGCATTACCTTAAAGTTTGGACACAAACGTGTCAGTTGAATGATTTCATCCAAACAAGTTTAGGAAAGAAATGTCCTTCATAGAACAAAATCACAGTACAGATATTATTGGCAAGAACAGAATTAAGCTCAAAGGACCACCATTTTCCTGAATGCCGTATTGACTAGAGTGCTGAGTTCAACAAATTTGATTGGGCTCAACAAAGTTGAACGAGATGTGGTCTTAGATCTTGGGAAATCAATCATTCACTTTTTAGTTTGTTACGGAATTCCATGAAAAGGCCTTGCTCAGGATGAAATGTGCCCTACCCACAAAAATCTGTGCACCTGTTAAAACCTCACTACTGTACTCCTTAACGACTGGTCCCAGAGCACATGTAGGTAAAACAAAACACTTGACACCAATGTACCCTTCTTCCAGGACCATGGACTTGTCAAACCTTCCTCTACGTACACAATGGTGACTGCTTCCAGAGCACATACAGGCAGAAGATAGGACTGCCATTCTCTACACCAACAGGCATTTTTATTTCCCAGGTTCCTTTATACCATGCTCCTCTTGTCCAACGAGATAAGGTCCTTGACTCCAAGATTATTTTTTTTTTATAACAAAAGGGTTATACTTTTCTGAAGCTTTATTCTTTAATTATTTCAGTATCATATCCAAAGCAATACACCGCATAATGACATGTTGAAATGTAACTTAAGGTCCTTGGTGTTTATTTGCTGGCATCAAAGTTGGTAACACTGACACCAATTAAAAAAGTAAACAAAATGAGGGTGCACACAATCAAAGGAGAATTTATGGCAAGCATCTCTTTATTAAAGTTTTCAAAGTTTTGAAGGGGATTATGAACTCTGTGATTTGATCAGGTGCAATCTGGAGTGATAGTGGAATCTGTGATTAATGAGGCTGGAGTTTGTAAAGAAGTAATTGGTATTGGAGCATGCTCAAACAATGACACATGACTAAATCTCAGGTATTGTTGTTAAGTGGCATGACAGGTATCGTGGTCTACGAGGAAGCTTCTGTGATTAATCTTAGATTCATTTTGTAACATGTGTGGATGAAATGTGAAGTTTTAGGAATGCACCTCTTCGCTTAACTCATGGCCCTGTTCAAAATGCCTTATCATTGTTTCCTGTTTCCCTGCAGGCTGCTCTGAACATGCTCACTAAGTGCCAGTCATTGGGATACAAACCAGATGGCATCATGTGCACCGCCATCCATCCTGGCTGGGTCCAGACTGATCTCGGTGGATCAGAGGTAGGTACAAACATGCATTCCAGTGGCTTGTCTACTGATAAGGTGTCTACCAAACTAAACTCACAAAATCCTTCCAAGGTCTTACAACCAGCATTTCATATTTTAAAAGCTAGTGTTTACTATCCATTGTAGAGTCACCATTATCACCACAGGTTGTCTCCCCTATGGAGCCATAACATTTTTTTAAACAATATTCAGGATCTGCACCTCTCAGGTGGACTGGGCCTTGTGTGGACCAATCTCCCTCAGGAAGAACTGGACATAATTATGTTGAAGGAGTCCACGCTGTACTAACTCTTTACCTGCCAGTATGCAAAGGAGCAATCCGAGCTGTGAAGTGGCCATTTGTTAGCATGTCAGCGCAATAAAAAGACCATAGAAAAGCAAGAGTTAAAAAATAAACTAGAAACAATAACCCAATCTTAAGCACAACTGGCAAAAATGTGCTTGTGGGTAAATCACCCTCAGGTGACTACACTTTGCCTAGGATTACCTGTTTCCAGCAACCCATCACACCCTAGCTTCTGTAATATGGACCCCGCCCCCACGAATATTCCTGACTGGATTCCTTGTTCAAGATGCCTTTACTGTTGTAAAAATATTCCCTCTAAAGCATTCCATTCTCTCTTGCTATAGTTAGGATGATGCTAATGTACATGACTGCCATTTTAATTATGACGCAGTGTACCCCTTTACACCCTAGTCTGGCCTGTGACCTCCTTACATCCCAGTTTGGCCTGTTTCCCTTTTAGAGCCTATTTTTGTCTATGCTCCCCATATGCCACGTGCCCCACTTATGTTTCAGTATGCCCTGTGCTCTTCTCTTCATCAACTTACATTAGAGACTGGTCTGTGCCCCAATTGTGCCCCAAATTGCCCAAAAAGCACGCTCTCGAGGCGAATGCGCTAATGATTCCATGGGTGGTGTGGAGTGCAAAAAAACGATGGATTTGGGCCCAGATCTTTGGACTGGGGTGAGTGTGTGACATTGATCCACATTCGGTCCATCACCTGTTGTGTTTGCATATTCCGCCCTAAGTGCGCTGGGGATGCCCAGACGTGGGTCCCAGGCACTCCACACCACTAGAGTCAAGCTAGCCGGGCTGATGAGGTGTTACCTCGAAACCGGTCCGGTCCTCGGATGCTTGATTCCGTTCTGGGAAGGACATGGCTTTTGTAGTTCGGACTGGACTGTTCCCATGGGGCACAGGGTCAGAGCTGATTTGCATATCGCCATTGTCTAACCCAGGGTGGTGTGGAGTGCAAAAAAACGATGGATTTGGGCCCAGATCTTTGGACTGGGGTGAGTGTGTGACATTGATCCACATTCGGTCCATCACCTGTTGTGTTTGCATATTCCGCCCTAAGTGCGCTGGGGATGCCCAGACGTGGGTCCCAGGCACTCCACACCACTGGAGTCAAGCTAGCCGGGCTGATGAGAGGTGTTACCTCGAAACCGGTCCGGTCCTCGGATGCTTGATTCCGTTCTGGGAAGGACATGGCTTTTGTAGTTCGGACTGGACTGTTCCCATGGGGCACAGGGTCAGAGCTGATTTGCATATCGCCATTGTCTAACCCAGGGTGGTGTGGAGTGCAAAAAAACGATGGATTTGGGCCCAGATCTTTGGACTGGGGTGAGTGTGTGACATTGATCCACATTCGGTCCATCCCTGTTGTGTTTGCATATTCCGCCCTAAGTGCGCTGGGAATGCCCAGACGTGGGTCCCAGGCACTCCACACCACTGGAGTCAAGCTAGCCGGGCTGATGAGAGGTGTTACCTCGAAACCGGTCCGGTCCTCGGATGCTTGATTCCGTTCTGGGAAGGACATGGCTTTTGTAGTTCGGACTGGACTGTTCCCATGGGGCACAGGGTCAGAGCTGATTTGCATATCGCCATTGTCTAACCCAGGGTGGTGTGGAGTGCAAAAAAACGATGGATTTGGGCCCAGATCTTTGGACTGGGGTGAGTGTGTGACATTGATCCACATTCGGTCCATCACCTGTTGTGTTTAAATGATTCCATCAGCAGCTCTTGAGGTGTTGAATGTCTTCTCTGTTCAAAATTCACTTAGCTTAATACAGCAGAAGGTTACATATTCAGATTATTACTTACCGTAAGAGGAAACATCCAGTTCAACAAATTCATCTTGAGTTAGGCCTAGCTGCCTCTCACCTCAAAGCATATAGTGCTATCTTGAGATGGGAATATAAGATTGCCACAGCAAGTACAATATGGCAACCGGTTAGAGGGAATTATAGTTGGATAAATTTCATAAATCTACATTAATAAATAATCGTAACCTGGCGTTTACACATCTAGATCTTAAATCTGGGCAGAATTTAACAAATATTCCTTTAAAAAAATCCTATTTTGCTCTAATAAAAATGTTGACAGTGAACCCAAATCTTACAGCAGATGTTGTCTACATTATACAAAAATAGTATTATCAGTATATCTCTGAAAGCTTTCCCCCTAAAAAGATGCAACCTTATTCGCTGCTTCTTGTAAACCATAATTTATGTATGCTCCGTTTTAGATAGCAGGACTTCTAATTTCAGATTAGTCTGGCAAAATGATATACGAACTTTGATTTGATTGCACTTTGTACTTAAAGCCAGACTGCAATTCAAGATTTGAAGCATGTTTAATTTATTTCTCCACCATTGCAATATTTATGACATTATTTAAAAATAATTTTTTTACCACATCCCATGTGCTCACAAATAACGCTCTGTGTTGTTCTTTTAATCCAATCATTCGAACAGAAGTTCATAGGATTTTTTTTTTTAAGTTCAAGATAATTTTATTTGATATTAAAAAGAGAAAAGCAAGGTGTCAATACAAAGTACAATGGAAATATAAAACATTGAGAATTATGATAAATAAACTAACCATAAGGTTGTAAATAGTATCAAAAGGAAAATCCAGGCAATGGAATGAAAGAAGGAAAAGGCATATAAACATTAATCATAAAAGCAAGAAAAAACCTGAAAGAAATGTAAAAATGATACAATGAGGAAAAGAAAAATGGAATGCAGTGAGCATTTAAGGAGGTTTGAGGACTTCTTGTTGCGAGGGCAGTGGACGAAACGAACGATTAGCACAAGTATCCAAGTAAAGCGTGATAGGGAGCCATTAGTCCAAACGCTTTGCGGCCAGGTGAGCCGGAAAAACAAAAGCAGTGTCAAGTCTGTGGTTATGGCAAACATTAAACCACCACGCCTTAAAGGAGATATTGGAGGAGTCCTTCCAGTTTACCGTTATCTGCTGGAATGCAGCAGCCAGTAGCAAATCAATAATCTGAGGCTTTAGTTCAACATTATCCCAACAAGGGGAAATGCTGCCTAAGAAAATGTTTATGTGAGCGAAAGGGATACTTGTGTGAAAAATCAAGTTAATTTGAGCCCAGACCTGTAACCAAAAAGCATGAACAGAGGTACATAAGAACAACATATGAAACAAAGTTGCTTGTGGGGATGAGCAAGACCAGCATGTATGAGAAGTGTTTGGGAAGCGCTTATGGAGGTCAAAAGGTGTATAGAGAAGTCTGTTATAAATAAAAAACAGGGACTGTGTCAAGGTTGCCGCTCTTGAGGATTTACGGATCTTGATCCAAACTTTGTACCATAGTGAAATTGGCCAGGACGTGGAGAGGTCATGTTCGCAACATTCCTCTACTTTGGATTTAGGCCTAGGAGAGTCAGTAGTGTGAAGGTATTTATAAATGGAGGAGGCCTTTGGAGTCTTGCGCAAAAATGAGTGAAGTAAGGAGACAGGAGTGGGAGACGTAGGAGATGGATGTAGCTGAGAGAGCTGATTGTAAGTTGTTAGTGCAGCCTCCCTGAGTAAATGATAGTTACGAGTGAAGGAGGTAGGTAAGTCATAGAGGGAACAGAGAGTGGTGAAAGACAAGAAAGAGGATTGAGAAAAGAGTTGAGAGATCCATATCAGCCCCCTGTGAAGCCATGCTTTCCAAAAGAAGGGTTTGTTACGAATAAGTAGGACGGTGTTTTGCCAAATGGTGGAGGAAAGGAAATCAGCAATGGTCGTGGGAGGGGAATGGGAAGAAGATAGGAGCAGTTTAGTAGTAAATTTATGAATGGGAGTGGAAATGGAAGAGGGTTTACGGGAGAAGGAAAGATATTCAGCGAAGGAAAAAGGAGAAAGAAGAAGGCGTTCAAATTTAGCACATAAGGGACAAGGGGTGCTGGGATCTTGCAACCAGAAAGAAGCTTGTCGTAATAAGAACGCTTTATGGTAAGCAGGGAAGTGTGGGAAGTTAACTCCACCCTCTGTCTTAGGACGAGTCAGTCGGGCAATAGACATTCTAGGCTTTTTCTTATTCCAAAGAAAGGACATCAGAATGGAGTTACATTTTTTTTTTAATTTGGAAGGAATGGATACAGGAATATTGGAAATAGTATAGAGGACTATGGGAGACAACATCATTTTAATAGTGTCAAGGCGGCCCCACCAGGACAAGTAAAGAGGATGCCACTTGGACGTTAAGTCCACAAATTTTTGGGTGCATTTGGATAGACAGAGGGAAACAGTATCTGGAATGGTAGGAGTAATATGCAAGCCGAGGTATTTAATATGGGAGGATTTCCATGTGAAGTTGGGGGCAGTAAAATCGGGTTTAAATGTGAATTTCGTTAAGGGTAGGATCTCACATTTATCATTATTGTGTTTATAGCCAGATATTTGGGAGTATTCATGCACTTCAGCAAGGAAGGCGGGAATCGAATCAGTGGGGTTGGAAATAAAAATAAGGATATCGTCCGCGTATGCGGCTAGCTTAACTTGAGAATCTGATATTTGAAAGCCTTGAATGGTAGGGTTCTGACGAAGTTTAGACAGAAAGGGTTCTAAGGCCAAATTAAAAAGAAAAGGAGATAAGGGGCACCCTTGACGAACACCTCTTCCCAAATCGAAAAAGGAAGATATTTGACCATTAGCACAAACAGCTGCACGTGGATTGGAGTAAAGTAAGGAGATCAGAGAAATAAATTTGGGACCAAAACCAAACCAATGAAGGGTGTGAAAAAGATAGGTCCATTCAACTCTATCGAACGCCTTTTCAGCATCGAGGGCAATGGCCGCAAGGGAATGGGGCAAATGACGGGACTTAGATAAAACATTGAATAGCAGTCTAGTGTTGTCAGTGATAAAGCGTCCCTTGACAAAGCCTGACTGTTCCTCACCCAGAAGATCCGGGAGAAGAAGATCAAGACGTGCTGCAAGAGACTTCGCAAATATTTTATAAGCAATGTTAACCAAGGAGATTGGCCTATAATTCTTACAGTGTTGAGCATCTTTTCCCTCCTTGGGTATGAGGCAGATATGTGCATCAGAGAAAGAGCCTGAGGAAGAACCCAAGGTGAGGAAAGCATCAATGAGCGAGTGTAGTTTAGGGATGAGAAGTTTCGAAAAGTGAAGGAAAAATTCAACAGTAAAGCCATCCGGCCCAGGAGCTTTATCTTTTTGGATATTCTGAAGTGCTGTAAGTAACTCTGTTGAGAGATATTAAGCTCTAAATGAGAGAGGTCAAGCGGGAAGTGAGCTGGTATTTGGATGTTGGAGAAAAAGCGGTCTAAGGATTGAGAGGAGGGTTGGGTTTCGGAAGAGTATAGGGTTTTGTAAAAGGCAGAAAATTCAGCCAGAATATCTGTATCTTTATGTTTGAGAACAGAGTGTGTGTCATAGATTGATTCAATATTTAATTTGTTATGCTTTACTTTCAATAATTAGCAAGAATCTTCCCAGCCTTATTTTTACCCCCATAAAACTTTGCACTCGATTTCAATAAATATAAAGACGCATCATCCGTGGACTTTTTGTTAAATTTCATTTTGGCATTAATCAGATATTATCTTCTGGCAACTTTTCAATGACCTAGGTAATCTCTATGGTATTTTGGTCCGATGTTGTGGAGTGATTTGTAGGCGTGGGTGAGTAGCTTGAAGGTTACTCTCTTCTTGATAGGGAGCCAGTGGAGGTCTTGTAGTTGCTGGGTCATGTGCTTGTGACGTGGGGTCCGAGGATGAGTATGGCTGCAGTGTTCTGGATGGTTTGGAGCTTGTGTAGCATGGCTCTGTTGATTCAGGCATAGAAGGTGTTGCTGTAGTCCAGTCTGCTGGTTATGAGTGCATGGGTGATGGTTTTTCTGCATTCGGGGGGTTCCACTTGCAGGTCTTGCGGAGGATGCAAAGGGAGTTGAAGCAGGTGTAGGCGACGGCATTGATCTGGCAGGTCATGGTGAGGGAGGAGTCTAGGATGATGCTGAGGTTTCAGGCATGGTCTGTTGGAATGGGTGGCTTTACGAGGCCCGAAGGCCACCAAGTGTTGTCCCAGGCAGTGGAGGAGGGTCCAAGGATGAGGACCTCTGTCTTCTCCAAGTCGAGCTTCAGGCAGCTGTTGTTCATCCAGGCTGCAATGATTCCTTCCTGGAAGCAGAGTTTGGTGTCTTTGGGATTTTTCATGAGGGAGAGGATGAGCTAGGTGTCGTCGGTGTAGGATACTATGCTGAGCCCATGCTGTCTGACGATGGAGGCGAGGGGGGGCCATGTAGATGTTGAAGAGCGTGGGGCTGAGCGAGGATCCTTGGGGTACTCCACAATTGATCTCTGTGGGTTCAGAGAGGAATGGAGGGAGTCTGATCCTTTGGGTCCTGCAGGAGAGAAAGGAGCCAATCCAGTCGAGGGCGGTTCCTAGTATATCAGCATCTTGGGGTCTGGCTGCGAGCGTGCGGTGAGACGGTGTCAAAAGCTGCGGAGAGGTCTAGTAGGATGAGGGCCACAGTCTGGCCCTGGTCAAGTAGGATGCAGATATCATTGGTGGCAGCAAGGGGGCCGGTCTCGGTGCTGTGGTTGCTGCGAAATCTGGACTGGGAGGAGTTGAGTATGGCCTTCGCTTCGATGAAGGTGATCAGTTGGGTGTTGACGAATCTCTCAGTGACTTTGGCCGCAAAGGGAAGGAGAGAGTTGGGACAGTAGTTTTCAGGTCCATCGGGCCGGCCGAGGGTTTCTTGAGGAGGGGCTTGACCTCTGCCTGCTTCCATACATTCGGGAAGATGCTGGATTTGAGGGAGACATTAATGGTCCAGCCTAGTTCGGGTGCTATGGCGGCGGCAGCTCTGTGGTAGATGTTCGGTGGGCAGGGGTCCGTGGGGGCTCCTGAGTGGGTGTTCTTCGTGGTCGTGGTGGTGTCTTCAGTGGTAGCAGGTTTACAGGTGGTGATGGTTGGCTGGTTGTCAGTGGTGGAGAGGGGGGTGGTGTCTGGAGTCTGTTTGTGAAGCTGTCATAGAGGGCCTTAATTTTATGGCGGAAGTAGGAGCTGAGCTTGTTGCAGAGGTCCTGGGATCGTATGACGTCTTTGGCTTCGCTGGGGGATTTGGTGAACTGCTGCATGAAGATGAGATCTTTTGCGTTACTTGAGTTGGTGAGGATTTTGTTCTTGATAAAGGTCCACTTGGTGGCTCTTATGCGCTGGTGGTATTTATTCATGGCATTCCTGTAGGTGTTCTGATCTTTGGTGGTTTTCCTGTTCCGCCAGAGTTTCTTGAGGCGTCTGCAGGAGCGCCTGGCTTCTTGGAGGTCTGTGGTGAACTAGGTGGCGTTGTTTGCCGGAAGGGTGCAAGCTTTTCTGCGCAGCTGGAGATCCAGTGGTGTAGTTCTCTGGCTGCAGAATTGGCGTTGGTCGTGGTGGAGGGGGGGGTCGTGGAGGAGGGTGGTGTTGAGGTGTTCCTCTGTGATCTTGCTCCAGTTCCTTTGTGGTGGGCACTGGGCAGGTATGGGTTCGGTGCTGGTGTTGAAGGTGAAGTATACACAGCGGTGGTCTGTCCAGAGGGGCAGCATGGTGAGCCTGAAGTGGATCTTTGTCCCTCCTGCGAAGATGGAGTCAAGGGTGTGTCCGGCTCTGTGGGTGGAGGTGGTGACGAGCTGCTTCAGTCCGAGGTTGGCGAGGTTGTCAAGGAGGGTGGTGGAGTCGGGGTCGCTGCAGTTGTCGAGGTGGAAATTCCGGTCTCCAATGAGAATGTAGTCCATGGAGGCGATTGCTTGGGGTGCGAAGAGGTCAGCAATGGTGGTGACGGAAGAGGCGCGAGGCCCGGGGAGTCTGTAGACGCGGGTCCTGCGCAGAATCCACAGAAATCCACAAAATTCCTACCACCCAGCATTACCCCACTTATGCCCATAAAAACGCTGCACCACTTGTACGGTTGGGTGTAGTGCCTGCAACAGGAACTGGATAAACCAAGGTCGTTGGGATCCCTTGCCATTCACTGATGGATACAATAAAGTGGTTAATTATGTCTATTATTGTTTGCATTTGTTTGTTGCTCACATTAATGCCTTTTTGTCAAACAAATGAATAAATATGAATTAATATATCTGTATATAGAAAAATTGCATTCAGTAGGTGATGGAATTCTTGACCGGCGCCTAACTCTCAGATCACTTGTTACTGTCCAATTGCAAAGATTCATGTAGCCAACAAGAAATATCTGATTATCTGAGAGATCATATAAAGTAATTGATCTGTGAATATCTTATAGCAATGTCTTATTATCACGGGTGAATGGTCATTTCCAGAAGCGTCCTTTCATTGTGGCAGATGAATGTCCAATTTGGCATGATTCTTCATACAAAATAATACAAAACAACCATGTTTCTTCATACAGAGTAATTGATAACAGCCAACACGTGTTTCGCGAATAATCGCTTCTTCAGGGCTCAAATATAAAATTTTGAAACAATAAGTTACTATGTTCAATAATTTGATAATCTAATTGAAGATGTCACACTTAAGAATGCAAATAGAACTATCTGTAAGGCATGTCTCCAATATCTTTATTTCCATTAATAAAGTATATGAAATATTACATTCTTAAATAGTTAATGTGCTCAAAAATTTGATTGTCGGATTGAAATTGTCTCACTTATGAATACGAATAGAATTATATTGAATGGCTTCTACCAATATCCTTGTTCACTATAAACTGCTAACTGTAACGGATGGATCAGGATGTATAACTTTGAAGAGCGAGATACCCTTAATAAGGAGGTATAAAGATATTGGAGCAAGCTACTCAAGATAGTTCTATTTGTGGCACTAGGACATGGCATGGATCTCAACTATATTTGCAGCTGAATTACCTAAGGTTTTAGTGTGAGTATACAACCTTGAATTCACCACCTTGGAAATCTCCCTGCGCTGCAACACAAACCGCATAATATTTCTGTATAGTGCTATGTGCAGGCTGTACAGAACTGTCATATTCAAAGTTTATATCATTAGAATCTTGCATTAAGGCCCGTTGCACCCAGCACAGGTGTAGATCGCTCCCTCTAAGGATACTTGCTTTAGTAACTGCCTAGAGTGTAGGTTTTGGAGAAACTATGGTAATCGGTTTTCCCAGTGCTCAGTGACATTTCTTCAAACTGGCCATCTGTACTGTCATGAGAATTTTCTCAGTTGGAGTGAGTCTTTCTTCTGTAGTAGAGGACAACTGTGGTTTGTATGCTATGTGGGTTGTCTATCCCTAATTATAACTATTAAGCATGGGCGAATTTTGCGAATCTCGCGTTCGCGAATTTTGCGGATTTGCGAACTCGCAATCCGCAAAATCCGCGAATTCTCACGAATTTGCGGATTTTTTTTTTTTGTGTTCGCGCGGGTTTCTGCCAGTTCGCGAGGGTTTTGTACAATTTCGCAAACGCGAACTTACCTGTCGGGTCGCAAGTTTTGCGAACTTGTTGTTTCTACGTGTCCAGCCTGTTTAGGACACTCTTCTTCATCACTGCCACTCTCTGTCACCACTGCCACTCTCTGACTACTCATGCCACCCTCTGGCCCACCCATGCCACCCTCTGTTTCATCACAGCACCCTCTGGTTGTCCAGTCAGTGTACATTATTGTGGCAAAGCAAAGCACACCTTCCCTGCCTCAAGTGACCTGAATTAATTTGGGGCTGATTAATGTGTCACAGAATATTTTTTTAGCTGGCACCTGCTTCCTTAGTGCTTCCTGATTAGTGATCTTTTGCACTTGCTAAGTGCTTTCATTGTTGCAAAATTAGTTACAACACCTGCCCTGCCCCAACTGACAATAATGAATTAGGGGCTGATTAATGGATTTGAACTTCCAGCCTGGCTCCTGCTTGTCTCCCTTAGCTGTAATTCAGGACCTTTGTGGCATATGTGTAACTATTCTGAGGTTCAGAGCAGGGTCACATAATAGTTGCAACTGAACTCTGGAGGGGCCCCTCAGGAAGCACTACAGGAAATGGCTACTAATGATGAGCCTGAACTTTTGAACCTGGTAAGTAGTTTCAGTTTTGCTAAGATCGTATTTCTGCAATTTAGCGCTTATTCGCGGGGCGCGAAGTTGTACTGGGAAGCCGCGAACAGTGCGAGCAAAATCCGCTGCTCGCGGATTTGCGGATTTTGCGGGAGATTCGCGAATCTCGCGGATTGCGAATTTACCGAAAATCCGCAAAATCCGCGAGCGAAACGGATTTTCCGCCCATGCTTAATAACTATATATATGTAGCCTGAAGTGGAATGGACAAACATCAATTACTAGGTAGTTCATTTTCCATGTCTGGAATATTTTTCTCTTGCATGTCTGCTTCTAGTCCGCTTAAAATAGCTGTATATGCACTTGTCAATTTCTTTTCAGAACAGATGGGTATCATTAGATCCTATAAAGACTTCACACTTTCTGCATAATGTGGCAAGTACGCTCCTGCACAGTTCAAGACCCCCAGAAGGGTTTAAATATGGATTTTCTAGGTGTAGTTGGAGACTGCAAGGTAGCACATATCTGTAAGAATCTGATAGCAGTCCTTTACCTTTAATGAAATATTTTTAGGAAATGACTAATCCAGTAAAGAATGAACATTTTGATTTGCAAAACTTTATTTTATAGCCATTTTGAGCCAGCACAGTTAGTAGTCTGTCCACCCTATTTAGATGTTCTTTTAAGTTATTGTTTGTGGTGCATAGATCATCAATGTCCAATAACACATCTGGATCTTCTTGTACGGTCCTCACTATTCTTGCTGTGTAGAACCTATGACTATTCTTAAACCCTGGGGCAACCTTGTATAGGCATACCACTAAAACTGAATGTAGTTCGGGACTGTGATTCAGGTGCTATATTTTGGCTAAACAATTTATTTGGGATTTATTTAATATATAAATTGGTCACCAGTCAAGTACTGTGTGCATTTGCACTGCGTGTGTGTATGAGAGTTCACATTTCTATATTCTAGAAAATTTTAACACGAGAAAAAGTGGAGTGTTCATGTTTGAGTAATATGATAGTATTGCTTCCTTATACAGTAATTGATCCAAGATGACCCTTAAATCTTGCTTTGCCTCTCATTTTAATTGACGGCAATCCTCCACCTCCGGTTACCTAATAAGGGGAATCACATGTGGGACAGTGTCTCTTACCCACCCCGCTTGATTTCTAGGTAACGCTGGAGGTTCCTTCAAAGCCTACTTGTGTGCATACTTGTCCCCGAGATCCTCAGGCACCAAGGAGGAAAACGCTTCAAATATTACTCCCTCTCCACAAGGTGCATATCTTACAAATGGTGGAAGCCAGTCATTCTCAGCCACAATAATGTCATAAGCATCTGAAAAGTATGGCCAGAATACAACTTGAACTGCGCCCAAGATATCACCCTCTATCTGTATTTCTACACCATAAAATCAGGGGAGTTTAAATTTCTGTCTCATGTCTTTACTTGAATGTGCTCATTAGTTGGCGTAGTGGTCAGATTTCTTTGAGAGGCTGGCAAACTATAGTTACTTCCACTGCCTGCACTGTCCAGGCGTGCTCATGGCCATTTCCTGTTCTAAAGAAGTTCTCTCATTTTATTGTCCTTTCATACTCTTCTGTCTTGTGTAATTATTTGTTCTCTTATACCCAATTGATTTTCGCCTATTACACTTTCTTGTGATGAACTTTCCAAAAGTATACATATCTGGCTTTCTAAAGGATATCCAGTTCTTGTCTTCTGTTCAGATGCTTGCTCTATGTTGCAGCTTTCTCCTTTACTGCACCCTCTAACTCAGTTTAAGATATGAGTTGCAGCTTTGAAGGTTGAGTACCCAACCTATTGACGTGTATATAACTGAAATAACTTTAGGTAGGCCACTATCTTGTAATGGAACAACAGTCAGTTGATGGTGTAGGGCCAACAACACTGCTTGCCATGAATGTTACTAAGAACTATTAGAAAGACAGTAGCAAAGTTACTCATAAACTTTCAAAATCAAATCATCCAACGGAGTGGCCCCATGTTCATTTTGCATTTGATTCAGGAACATCTGGTAATACCGCCAAGAGGACATAGGCAGTAGTATATATATTATCAAATACTAGCAGCCCGTCCCGTCGTTGTCCGGGAGCAATTAGGCTTCAGGGCCCCTGCTCGCCCCGACGTTGTCCGTGGGTCCCCGGAGCCTTTCTCCATATATTGCAGTATTATACCTCTATGTTTACTGTGTACGCTTTTGTAACATGCACACGTAACTTTTTCCTCCTGTAATGCACCATTTGGCTCACTTTTGTAATGCTCCGTCTGCTTCCTCTTGCTCACGATGTACGCTTTTGTAACCTGCACACGTAACTTTTTCCTCCTGTAATGCACCGTTTGGCTCACTTTTGTAATGCTCCGTTTGCCTCCTCTTGCTCACGATTGTCAATTTTGCTTCATTTTTCCGCCGCTCACTGCTCCTAAATAAATAAATAAATATCCTACCTCATCCGCCGCTCACCGCTCCTCCCCGTACCTCTATGTTTACTTTGTACGCTTTTGTAACATGCACACATAAATTTTCCTCCTGTAATGCACCGTTTTGCTCACTTTTGTAATGCTCCGTTTGCTTCCTCTTGATCACGATGTACGCATTTGTAACCTGCACACGTAACTTTTTCCTCCTGTAATGCACCGTTTTGCTCACTTTTGTAATGCTCCGTTTGCTTCCTCTTGCTCATGATTGTCATTTTTGCTTCATTTTTCCGCTGCTCACCGCTCCTAAATAAATAAATAAATAACCTACTTCATCCGCCGCTCACCGCTCCTCCCCGCCTGTCTGCCGCTCCTCCCCGCCTGTCTGCCGCTCCTCCCCGCCTGTCTGCCGCTCCTCCCCGCCTGTCCGCCGCTCCTCACCGCCTGTCCGCCGCTCCTCACCGCCTGTCCGCCGCTCCTCACTGCTCCTCCCCGCGCCATGTCCGCCGGTCCTCCCCGCGCTCCTCACGTCAGCACGCATGTGGCTTCTTCCAAGGGACTATTTTTTTTTCGGTAAATTTTTTAAATAACGTATATTTATTACGTTTATATAGCCTATGTCCATCTGCACACCCTCACAATTACAACGATGTATCGGGTGTGTGGATTGGCGCTGTGGTTCCAGAGTTTGCCCGCCTCAAAGGTTCAAAGTTCTTCCTTTATAATAGTAGTATAGATAGTTCCTTATGTAGTACAATCAACTGTCTTCTATGAATGGTACCATGCCAAAGGATAACACATAGTTAAAATTGTGCACTATCTTGGGGTGTTGTATATGGCAAAACCTTTTCTCATTGATTACTTTTACTAGCGATTCACAATATGTTGTTGCCTCATTTATGGAGCACTTTGCTCATAACTGCATTTATAGTGTGTAGACTGTCAGTATTTGAGGCGGTGCCTTCACAGCTGCAGTGCTACAGTGTTTGTCCCTAACATCTGTAATACGTACTATCGAAGTCGTCTATATATAGTAACTAACCCCTTTAAGTCAGTGTCTCAATTCTGCTTGGTTCAAGTTTCTAGTGTCTGCTTGTAAGGCATAGCCAGACAATACTGGCATGGTAGGTTTAAAAAGGTTTTAAGGACCCATTCCTATGGAATCCACTACATATGGTAACTCCCTATTAAACCATAATGTATATTCTTGGAAACCTATGTGGACTTTTTGTCTAACACATCATTTCCAGGAACTCAGCAGGATTATTTGTTGTAAAATACCTAGTGCCTTGACTGGATTAGACCCACCCATGAATAGTATATTTCAAGAGAATAAGCTGCGCCTACACTGTCACTATTAGAATTACTTCAACTCCTGCCTCTGGGATCCCCTGCACATCAAATATTGTTTTAATTGACCTATTCAGATTGTCCTTAATTGTACAGCCGCTATTTTAGCACAGATTCAGAATACAATTCAAAATTCAATAGAATGGGGAAAACCTTTTACTAGTCAAGCACTTGCTAAACACGCCAGTAAATTGGGAGTTCCTTTCTGAACTGAGGGAGGAAAACAATTTTATAATAGACATCCCCACATTTGTAATATTTGGTACTTCCATGTATGTGGCCCCTAAGGGCATTCATAGCTCTAGCCCATTAAATTAGACATCATGATATCCTTGTAAATACTCCCTTAGTAGACTTTCACAGCTCCGTGGCAATAACAAAATGGCCAAAATGAGACTCTGACATGTTGGAGCGCCCAACAACTCCATGACCTATGTCCTGAGTATGCCAAAGCCTGTCTCCACAGCCTGAACGTGGAAGATACCATCAGCTGTAAGGTGTGTCAGTATAACTGGCAAACTAAACCTCTTGCCAGGACTGAACACACTAAGCTTACGTGTGGGCTGCTTAACACCAGATCCATGAGGAAACATTGTCTTGATATTTATGATCTGCTCTCTGATATGAAATTCGATCTACTATTTCTTACGGAGACGTGGCTTGATTCCAATTCAGAGCCAGACATTGTCGCCTCTCTTCCTGCTGGTTATACTCTGGCTCATCTGAACAGACCGCTAGGTAGAGGTGGGGGGATAGTGATAATATCTAAACAGCCATTGAGCTGTCAAATAGAACCTCTTGCTGTCGCTGACAGCGAGATAGGAGCTTTCGCCATTAAGGTTAACACGGGGAACACTGTGAATGGCTTACTGATATATCGTCCACCTGGTCCCTCCACCCAGTTTATCTCCAGCCTGACTGAAGGCATTACGGAGACAGCCCTGCGTAGGGATAAGTTTCTGCTCTTGGGTGATCTTAACATCCATCTGGACAATCTAGCAGACAAAGGTATTATTGATTTTCTACCAGCAACTTCAATCCCTCCAACTATCGATTGTATCTAAAGCCCCTACCCATCTTAAAGGCCATTTGCTGGATCCCATCTTTGCCAATTGGGCAGGTGTAGAAGCCCAGGCTCCAGTACCTCTCCCCTGGTCTGACCACTTTTTAGTACCTTTTACAATAACTATTCCTGCCAGCAATGCCCAAAAGTTTTCCAACACTAAATATCTGAGTCGCAGATGGACTGCTTTCTCCAAGGCTGGGTTTGATTCCGCCCTCACCAATAGTGGCAGCCCAGGAGGGGAGGATGTTGCTACAGCATCCGATAGACTTGATGAGCGCATTACCAACGCCTTAGACAGCATAGCCCCTCTGTGCTACAAGAAACCCGGGAGTAGACCTCTCAAATCTGCCCCTTGGTTTAATGCTGAACTTCGCCTAGCCAAAACTGAATGTAAGCAATTAGAAAGGCAATGGAGGATGGCCTACCTCGACCAAGCTAAATTGAGATATATAGGCAAACGCAGGGAATACCACAATCTAATTAGGCGCGCCAAAACTAACTATTTCTCAGGTAGGATTGGTGAAGCTCATAACTCCACTAAGGAGCTTTTTAAAATCTATAAAGAAATTTCTTTATGCAGCTCATCTGTTGATCCCTCCTTGGTTTCAGTGGAATCCTGTAACCGCATTGCTACCTACTTCTTCGACAAAGTGGCCACTATCTATTCGGCCTTCACAGGGGGAAAGGAGAAGGCAATAGAGTTCAGTGAAAACTCATCATTAGATGAGGGCGTAAATAGGCTAGGCAAATTTGTCACTCCACCATCTAATGAGCTTCAGCAAATCTGCCGCTCGATTAAGTCAGGTTCCCCCCGTGATCCGGCCTCACCGAAACTCCTTGGAGGGAGTATGGAAGCTTTGGAGCCTTACATCAGAGATGTTCTGGATCTTTCTTTTAAAACCGGCACCGTACCCAAAAAGTGGAAGGAAGCGATTGTGCTCCCGCTCCAAAAAAAACCTAATCTCAGTTGGGATAGGCTAGACAATCTTCGGCCTATTTCCCTTCTTCCCTACATGGCCAAAGTGGCAGAGAAGGTGGCCAATCTCCAACTTATGACTTTTGTGGAAGAAGCCAACCTTCTCCATCCGACTCAGTTTGGATTTCGAGCACGCCACTCAACGGAGTCTGCGATGCTTCTGGCAACTGAGACCATTAGGCAAGGAGTAGATGAGGGGCATACCATGGCTCTCATCTTACTCGACCTAAGTGCCGCATTCGACACTGTAGCACACTCCACCTTGCTACAGTGTCTTAACAATGGTGGAGTAAATGGGGTGGCACTCAGTTGGATGCATTCCTTCCTGACTGAGAGGGGCTTTCAGGTCAGACAGGGAGAACACTACTCCCGTGTGTTCAATCTCGATCAAGGGGTTCCCCAGGGCTCTGCCCTCAGCCCCACCCTGTTTAACCTTTACGCCTCCCCTGTTGCCACCATTGTAGAAAGTTATGGTATCCAACTGGTATCATACGCTGACGACACACAGCTGGTCATCTCTCTGTCACGGGCACCCGAAACCGCGGCACTCAACTTCAGTGCGTGCATGCAGGAGCTTGCCTCCTGGATGTCTAACAACTGCCTGAAGATGAATGGGTCCAAAACGGAAGTGCTCGTGATGAGGGGGGGGGGCCGTCTGTGTGGTCCTCAGCATGGTGGCCTGACTGTCTAGGCTCAACCCCCGTGCCGGGTCAACAGGCGAAAAATCTTGGGGTTCTATTCGACTCTGATCTGTCTTTCGCTCCCCAGGTAAATCGGGTGGTTGGTATGTGTTTCGGCATACTTAAGAGCCTACGAAAGGTCCTTGACCTACTGCCGGTCGGTGCTAGACAAACTCTTGTGCATGCCTTGGTTACATCGAGACTTGACTATGCCAACCTATTATATCTGGGTATTACGGCTAAAAGTCTCAACCGTCTCCAAGTACTGCAAAACGCCACAGCCCGGCTGGTGCTGAGGCTTCCTAGGAGAGCACCCTCTAAAGCCGCCTTGAGGTCCCTTCACTGGCTACCAATCTGTGAAAGGATTACCTTCAAAGCTTTATGCATGTGCCATCGCATCTTTGGAGGTAGAGCACCCGGCTCTTTGAACAGCCTCATCACCCCCTATAGACCAGAGCGGATGCTCAGATCCTCTGGCATGGGTCTGGCTGTTGTCCCCAGAATCCGTAAAGCTCGGATGGGGCGCAGATCTTTCAGGCTCCTTGCAGCCAAGCACTGGAACCTGCTTCCAGCTGAATTGCGCCTCGAACCCTCTGAGACCAAATTTCGTAAAGCCCTCAAAACCCACCTTTTCCGCCTAGCACTACTGTAACTTCCTATCCCTCTTACAGGCTCTCTCTCAGCGCGGGGACACGCCGGAGCGCGTAACCATGCGCTTTACAAAATTCCAAAATAAATAAATAAATAAATAAAACCAGTATGAACCTACTAGCCAACACAAGCAGGAAAAGCAGACCAGCTTTAACCCAATCACCACCCGCGAGGCACCTGGAAATGTGCGGATAAAGCAATTGCCAGTCCTATCAGAGGCTGCCAGAATTATATGTATTGGTTAGTGGGTACTAGAATTCCTTTCTTCAAAATATGTGGACACAAAAGCAATTCATATTACTATGTTTATTAGTCTGCAGTCTTGCTTCCAGAGGCGCAGCCAATTTTTGTCTTTGTAAAAGAACAAGCTACTCACTTTTGGTAATGCTTTTTTTTGGTGGATTCTCTATCTAACTGCAGATTCCTCCCCTCAGATTATCATTCAGGTGCCAGACTAGATCTGGAAAGTTTTTGCCATTGAAATGCTCCTACTGACTCCACACCGCCCCGGAGGTGATGGAGCAGAGCATGTGAGCACCAGCCCTGTTCGCTGATGTCAGTTTCTTGTTTCCCATTCCTCACCACAGACACAGAGCATAACCAACTTGGAATCTTTTCAGATGTTAAAAAGAAGCCCCTTCACACAACATGGTGATGGGACGGTTTAGAGGAATCTACACTTAAGTAGAGTAGTCACCATGATGAGTATTACTCAAGCACAATTAACATGCTCTTCTGATAGGTACTTCTAACTGCAGATTGCTCACCTTTAAAAAGATACCTATGTGTTACCTCCCCAGGTGGATGGTCTAAAGAGTGGACTCAGACCCAAACGTTTTGCAGAAGAGAGTGGGCAAAATATCGACCTGACTGTCAAGGCAGTAGCGCTCGTGTACTTATGCAGTGAGGCAAACATTGCAGACTGGCAGTTGTCAGGGAGAGGCACTCCACATAGCAGTGCTGTGGTAGCAGGCTTGGACCTACTGGAAAGGACTCTCTGACCTTCTGGAGGCTGCTTCTTGGCCAGTGCATAGCATATCTTATTGCAAAGGACTAACCACCTTGACAAGGTCCACTTCTATACCACCTTCCCTTTCTTTGCTCCAGAAATCCCACAAAAAGCTGCTCGCCCTCTCCATAGTCATTGGTACTATTAATGTAAAAGCTTAAAACCCGATTTTAAGTCCAGTCAATCCAGCTTCTCCTCCTGTTTTAAGGGGGGGTAGTGTGATCGATTGCCCAACCTCCACATCACTTCTTTTGGTAGAAAGGCTAGCTGTGTCCTCTGCGCCAGTTTGTCTGGGGAAAGGATATTGTTGGGCGGTTGCAAAGGAAGTGCCTAAAGTTTATTCATGAATATGGTCTTTTAGGTCAGGAGAAACAATGGACAGCGATGCATCAGCGTGTACATATGAGAAACATCAAGACCAAGTTAAGGTCCCACTGTGACATGACTGTGACACATGGTATGGCTGTGCAACCTTACCGTACAATACACTCACAAAAATTGTCTTGGATTCAGTCAGGTTAGTTTTTCAAACTATTAGCCAACCCTCGGTAGATGTGGCTAAAACAAAGGAACTAATGTTAATCATTTAGAACCACAAAACAATGGAATAAGAAAATCACACAACACAAAAGAAATCAGACACCAATTTACAACAGTACATTATAATTTTATTACTTTTTGGTCCAAGATGTATCAAATCTATCGAGGGTTCCAGAGATATAGATTTTCAAAGGTAATGTAAATATCAGTTTGGAATCTTTTGAAAAGTTTGTAAGAGTTATGTTTTGACTACTCTAGCCCAACTAGGGTGAGCAAATCTAAGAGAGAGAAGGTTGGGGGCACTAAGAAGTATTTGGACAGTTACCTTGCCACCAAAGCATTCTCCAGTCCCGTTCTGAACTTTACATCACAACCACCATAGACTTTAATAGACGGGTACTGATGCTGGGAGTGCAGGAAAGGGCACTCAGAGTGCTGTGCGGTCAACAGGAATGCCATTGCGGTTACTCCTTGGTCCAAAGTCAAGTGAGGCGACTTGGGCCACAGACTTCTGGGGTACCTTGAAGTACTCTTTGAGCAAGAAGAAGGCCAGCTGCTGCTGTGCTATCCATCTCTGTCCACAGCGTTTTCAGGGATATCTTTTGGTGGAGGCTTGTGTCACTCTTGTGGGACCAATCAGAACTCAGAGTACACTCCTGGGTTTGGCAGACTAGGGTGCAACTTTTGGCCATCGAGGATCAGTCTTTTGGAGCGCCCAGCGGTGGTCAGCAATGATTCTCCAAAAGTGGCTACTGACCTGCAGAGTTCGGCAACCTCAGCTTTGATGGCCCTGGTGCTGGTTCCAGGGGGTCAGCTGCCTGACACTTGGTTTCATTTAATTAGTCAGAGACTTGGGAGTGACTGTTCCCCAGCCCTGGAACCCAGTGGTGCCTGCTAATTAATGGGAGTGGCGGGGAAGGGTCAAGGGGGGTTAATAAATGTAAAAAATAAAACAATACCTGCAGGCTGGTTGGCCATCACCCCTCGGTCATCTTTGGCTCCTCGGTAGACAGCAGGAAGCAGGAACCAGAAAGCACACAGGCTCCCAGGCTCCCAGACTTCCCTAACCAATCTAGATGCAGCGTTGTGATTGGTCTGAGTGCCGCGGTTAGGCGCTCAGAGAAGGACTGGGAGGTTGTGCAGGTTCTCTACCCAGGCTGTGCAGTACAGCCCATGGGGTATATGCAAAGTGCACATGACTGTTTGGCCGGGCCAAGAAGTCTGGCCAAACCATCATGAGGACTTTAAAGCGTTTTCACTGCTTCCTCCACAGATCCACTGACCCTTGGTCTGGCCTGCCCAGGCCCACCCACCCTGCTCCTAAGCAAGAACAGAAAACTAGAATGATAATAACATTGGTTATTATCATTTTAGTTTAGATTTTCCCTTTTAAACGTCCGCAGGAGCTACAGGCACAGTCCTCTCTTCGCAATTCCATGGTTCGGCAGGTGCAGCCCAGAAGATGGTGCAGCCTCTCTTGCCTGGTCTAGGGGCTGTTCTTCTTCACTCCTTTCTCCAGTTCCAAAATAATGTGAGATTCGGGGTGCCGGAGGTGCCATATGTATGCCCAGAAAGTGCCCTGTGGGGGATTGTGCAGTCATTAGCCAATGGTCGTCCAGGATCCCTCACACCCTGTGATGACTTCTGGCTATGTGTGGCATCTAGGAATACCAGGGTGCACTGTTCTGCCCACTCCCAAGATTTATGAGCCCTTCCTTGGATGTTAGGAGCTTGGGGTGCCTTGGATGTTAGGAGCTTGGGGTTCCCAGCAGCAGTCAGCGCTGATGCTCAATAATTGGCTACTGATTTGTCGAGCTGGGCTACTTTACATTTGATAGCCCTGGTACTGATTCCAAGGGATTAGACAACTGACCCTTGCAGTGTCTTCTTTGGTATTGGGCTTGCGTGCAACTTTATCCCAAGCCAGGAGCCACAGTCCTCTCTTCGCTATCCAAGGGTGTGGCTGGTACAGTCCAGCAGATGATGCAGCACAGCAGACAGTGCAACCTCTGTTGCCAGATCCAGGGGATAGCAAGGCAGTCCTTCTTCAGTCCTTTCTCTAGTTCTGTATTGATCTGAGCTTCAGGGTTCCAGGGATGCCATATTTATGCCCAGAAAGTGCCTTGGCTAATGGGCTACCAGGATCCCTCCCGACCTGTGATGACTTCCAAATATGTGCGGCATCTAGCAGTTTCTCTCAGGGGGCTCTATTGTTCCCACTCCCAAGATATCTGAACCCTTCCTTGGATGTTAGGCGCTTGGTGGCCCATCTAAGAGGTGTGGCTATGTCTGGGATACACGCCCACGGAAAAAATGGTTTAAGTACTGGTCTCTCTCTGTTCCCACCGCCAGGTTGTCTATCTGAACAAAGGGGCAACCCTTCATGAGTGAGATCTCCATTTACCCACCAAAGGCGGCTTTTCTTTTGAAGGGCTTCCTGCAAGGGGTGGGTAACTCCTCTCCCATTAGTAGGCTGCTATTTTACCTAAGGTCGGAGATTCATTCACACTACTTCCCAGCAATGTACTCCCTAATTTCTTTCCTCCGGGTGTGGAAGTGTGAGGCCTCTGTGCACTGCAGCCAATGCTGTGTGTGCCAATAAACTGACCATACATGCAATAGTTACCTGGTGTTCCAGTTTGGGCTAATCAGAAATGTGCTCACTTGTTTATTTATTAGCATTAATTACGCTTAACAGGTTTATAAACCTGTATTGTGTGTTAAACCTTCTTTGAAGTTGCTTTTACCTGGCATTCATACTTCCCATGTGGCAGAGCTGGGTGAGCTAGGAAATTAAAATGAAGGAGTGACCCAGATACAATACACTACCACCCCTTGAAAATAGTTAATTTCTCTAAATGTCACCTTTCAATTGCAGTACAATAGATGATAACACTGCAAAATGAGGGTGATAGACTTTGACAGCCCAATGATGGAATTGGCAGCAGACTGTGACTACCCCAAAACCTGACATCAAACTTTGACATTATACCGAAAGCTCAGCATCAGATTGTAAACCCAAGAGCCATTCTTCAGATTGAAACATCACTCTAGAAGCCAAAAAGACCGAAATCACCCCGTCAGTATGTGATGTATCACAAATGTACTTTCCCACCATCCGTATGTAGGAGTGTATGAAGTTCAACGTGTGTTCCTGACCCCACATGCATGTGTGGAGGATTTGAGAAGACATACACACACTTCTTCGGTCATTGGGGAAGCTACAGACAATATGTGGGTACCGTTCCCTGCAGTGCCTGCTGTTGTTATAAAGAAACCTACTAAACCTAAACGTTTGGTGATCTACAGTTAAAAATTTCACGCAAACACAATTATGCTTGTGCTTTAGGGGACAATTCACAGAACGCATCTGAGACAAAATCCTAAACTTACTACTTTTGGTATTCACAGAAGACATTTAGTAGTAGCAAAGTCAGGATTTTCAGCCTGATTCATTAAGGTGTATAGCGCTCGCAAAGGGCCAGATTCTGAGAATCTGGCCCTTTGCGAGTGAGATTTTTGCATTTGGGATTCATCATCCCAAATGCAAAAATCGGTAATAGCGTTTTCGCAAATTAGCGATGGATTACATTTAAGGAATCTCTATTTGAGATTCCTTAAATGCAATTCATCATCCATTTACAAATTGCGTAATCGCAATTTCGGGCCGCTATTTACCGCTAGGTCAAACCTCGTGGTAAATAGCGAAAACTCAGAAAAATGCTTTTAAAAGCATTTTTCTGAGTTGCATGTTGCACACACACATGTCCTTTGGACATGTGTGTGCGCAACCCCTGTTCATATTAGCATTTAAGGGGTGCTACAGGGTGTCCTTTGGACACCCCTGGCACCCTTTCAATCGCTATCTTATTTGCGATTAGCTAATTGCTAATCGCAAATAAGGAATACTCCCCATTCATTCCTATGGGCCTTTTGGCCCATAGGAATGAATGGGGAATTATTTCTTATTTGCGATTAGCAATTTGCTAATCGCAAATAAGGAATTAGTAGGAATCGCATTTTTTTTGCATATTCCTACATGAATCCCGTTTTGCGAGTCCTTAATAGCGATTCGCTATGAATCGCTATTAGGGGCTCGCAAAACGGGAGTATGATGAATCAGGCTGTTTGTCTTAAGCAGAATGCAGCACACATGGAAGGAGCAACATTTATCCCTGTATTGCCTGCTTAAGGCCAGGTATTCCGTGCAGATATTCTTGGTGCTGCCCCATACCTTGTACATATGGGGCAGTGTCAAAAAGCAATAGGAGCTGTGGCAGAACACCCACTGAAAGACCTATTGCATGCCCCTTTACGCTATGTGCTGCATGAATACGGGCATTATTTACAAGGTGGTGTTAAGCCACGTTAAGTGGCTTAACGCCACCTTGTAAATAAGGCGAAGGACATAACACCACCAAAAGATTGAAAAAAAAGTGATGTTCTGGTGGTTTTAACTCCTTGTAAACATGCCCCCAGTTTTTTGCCAAAAAATAAAATCCTCCATTAAAGCAAGAAGTGACAAGTAGCTCGGGTGTTTGCTTATTGTTTAGAACGACAACGATGCTAGTTGGTAATAGCAAGTACAGTAGCAAGGATGCAATAGGACCTGATGCAAGCAAGGTAATGGCACCTTTGACCCTTGTTGGGATAGTAAAATACAGCACTTTACTAGGCATGGGCAAAAATGTTCTTATGCTGGAGCAATCAGAGTAATTTCTGTAATTCCTATTACTCTTGTGATGCAGAATTAGCGATAATTACTTAACTATGTCCGCTCAAGTAAGAGTAATTTAATTGAAAAATGAGCACAATAACAACTATTTTAAAAGCACCTGCTTGCACTAGTGTTTGTGTTCTTTTGTTTCTTTTGCTATTTTCTTAGCGCAAAATGCATTCTCTGATTCATTTTGAATGTATTATGTGCAAATAAATTGCACTAAAAGGTGAGAGTATGTTGGGAGAAAAATCCTACCTCAAGAGCACATTTGTGTTCTGGTGCATTTAGCGTTATTTGTTACGCCCTGTTTTTTTTACTTTTGGCAACTCCTTTTGGTGTGTTAGGGTGTCCAGTAGGAAGACTTCAGGGATCAAGTCGTTCGATACCTGTCACCGCACCATTTCGGTAACGGACCCCCATCTCGTGTGTATCTGGTACCTGGAGCACAACCATGACACTAAGTCATGCTCCGATTGTGGGCCATGGTGCCGAAGGCTCTGAAGGAACAGTCCCTGAAGCTGCTCATGGCCTGGCAGGCACAGCAAAGGTTGCCTCGTCGATCTCACTCCCGGTCTAAGTAGAGAGGAAGGTCTGAGCATCCCTCCGGGGACTCGAAGACCTGTTCATGGAAGTCTTCAGGTAAGAGGCTACACAAAAAGCACAAGAAGTCGAAGCGTGCTTTGACTTCGCCTGTCTGCCTTGGGGCAAGACGGTGAAGACTCAGTGTTCTAGACCCTGTTCCCCGGAGCGGGCACCTGGGTTAACTCTGCATCATCCCCCCTTTCCGGGGACGGGAAAGACCCCGGGCCAACTTAAGGAATTTGAGTATGATTGTGCGCTATGTTTGGGCAGCCTGATCCTGCTGGTAGGTCTTTGGGCCTGCAGCCCCAGATGAAGGAGATCCCATGGGTCTTGCACCTTCAACTCCGGGCCTAGCACCACGGCCTCATGTTGGGCCGGTGCCCGTGTCCAGACCAGCATCGTTCGCACCTCCACAGCGACCTTCCGCGGCACTGCGTCCGACTCTGGGGTCTCCTGTGCCTGCCGGCGGCGCTTTCCCCATCCTCATTCCAGACTTATGGCTTCATATTGTCTAGCCAGCCCTTTTCTGAAGGTTTAGGGTTAGACAAAGAGGAATGGGAGGGGGAGCAGGATCCCTTAGAAATCCCGCAGCCCCAGAACATGGACTGGTATTGGGAACTTGGTGAGGCCAGTAGTCTGGACACCTCTCCAGATTCTGGCATGCTGTCTTCTAAGCTGGCTACGGAGGAGTGGGTGTTAATTGCTGTAGTGGTGCTTTGGGCTGCTGAGGTCCTGGACCTGCAGCTTCCTACAGTGGCGGTCAAGACAAATGTCTTGACCGAGGTACTGCAGCCTGGTGTCTCTTCGTCGTAACCCGTGCTGCCGTGTAATGATGCTGTGAAGGACATTCTTCTAGGCACTTGGTCTAAACCAGTACAGGGGCTCCAATGAATAGAACCTTTGCCTGCCTCCATCGCCCTGCACCGGGTGACCCAGTTTTCCTCACTGCCCCCCCCCCCCTCCCCCCCCCTCCCCAATGCTTGGTGGTTCATGCTTCACCTTCCTGTGCGTGTTCCCTTTTGTGTCTCTGCACAAAGAATCCAAACGGCTGGAGACCTTCGGAACGAAAACTTTCTCTTCCACCAGCCTCACATTGCGTTCAGTGAACACTGCATGCCTTTTGGGCCGTTACTCCCATTCTATATGGGATATGGCTGAAAAGGTGCTACCGAGGGTCTCCAAAGAGGACCGAATCCTGCTCTCCCAAGCAATTTCGGATGAGAGAGATGCAGCAAAGTTCGCTATTTGCTGTGACTTGGACACAACAAACTCTCTGGCCAGGGCGATTTCTTCGACAGTGACCATCAGGTGCCATGCCTGGCTGCGGGTGTCTGGCTTTTCGGGGGTGTCCAGGCGAACCTCATGGACATGCCTTTTGATGGCTCATGTCTCTTCTGAGACAAAGCTGATGCATCGCTTGATCGCTTTAGGGATTCGTGGGCTATGGCCAAATCCTTGGGCCTCAGTACTACACCCCGGCCTGTGTCTGCTTTTTGCTCATTTCGTGGCTACAGAATATGCCTCCAGCCACACCAACCCTATTCCAGCCAGCGGGTTCCGCAAGTTCAGCAACCTCTGCAGGCCTTGGCCGTGGTTCATCCTGTCCTTGTGGATCATGAGGCCGGAAGTCAAGCCATGCCACCATCCCCTTCAACCCAAAACCTTCCTAGTCCAGTCCTTCGGGGTCATGAGCGCCCAGTGGGAGGAAGGATATGCTCTCACCTCCACCACTGGTGCAACATCACGTCGGACAGGTGGGTGTTGCACACAGTCTGAAAGGGATATTCACTCCACTTCGAGACCACCCCTCTCTCTGTACCTCCAACTCACTAGCGGCTGACGGAGGATCATCTCACGTTACTCCGCAAGGAAGTCAAGGCTCACTTTGCCAAGGGAACTATAGACAGGGTTCCTGGGCCAGAAGTAGGCTGTGGTTGTTATTCATTCTCTTTTTTGGTTTTAAAGAAGGACAGGGCCCTATGTCCTATCCTAGACCTCAGAGCCCTCAACTACTTCCTCAAGAAGATGAAATTCATGCTGTTCACTTTGGCTCAGGTACTGTCTGCTCTAGACCTGGGAGACTGGTTGGTAGCGTTCGACTTGCAGGACGCCTATTTCCATATTCCCGTCCTCCTGGCTCATCATCGCTACCTGCGCTTTACAGTGGGCCAGGAGCACTTTCAGTATACTCTGCTCCCCATTGCCTTTGGCCTCACCAGTTCACTTTGAGTGTTGACGAAGGTGATATCAGTGGTCACAGCTCTTCTACAGAGATCAGGGGTTCTACTCTTCTCCTATCTCGACGACTGGTTGTTTAAGGCGGGCTCGTCCCAAGCAGCCATCTCTCATCTCCAGACTATGGCAGACCTCTTGCATTCACTGGTGTTCCCTATCAACGTGCCAAAGTCACACCTGACTCCCTCTCAGATGCTCCCCTTCATCAGAACAGTTCTGGACACTGTGCAGTTTCAGGCTCATCCCCCACAAGGGCAAGTCCCTGATATTCCGGCTATGATTCTGATATTTCAGCCTCTCTCCTGGATTTCGATGAGAATGACTCTGAGCATGCTGGGCCTCATGGCTTCTTGTGACCTATGCCAGAAAGCACCTGCGGGCTATGGCATGGGACCTGAAGTTCCAATGGGCGCAACATCGGGGAAATCTCACTGACCTGTTCTAAATCTCGGAGGGCACTGTAAAAGATCTGCAGTGGTGGCTGTCAAACTGCAATTGGGTGAGAGGCAGACTCATTTTCCACCCTGATCCAGATCTCACAGTATTGATGGATGTGTCCCTTCTGGAATGCGGCAGCCATCTGGGAGAGGTGGAGACCAGAGGGCTCTGGTCTCTGGCAGAGGCCCAGCTCTATATGAACCTGTAGGAGCTTCGGGCGATCCGGCTGGCACTAAAAGCCTTCTTGCCATCCATCAAGGTGGAGGCTAGTTCAAGTGTTCACTGAAAAAATAAGCACCATGTGGTACTGCAACAAGCAAGGCGGGTGGGGTTGCAGACCCTGCGTCAAGAGGCTTTGTGTCTCTGGACTTGGCTGGAACAGCAGAGCTTTGCCCTGGTGGTTCAACATCTGGCTGGTTCTCTGAAGCCAGAGCGGGTGAACTCAGCAAAAGGTGCCTAGGGGATCACAAGTGTCCTCTCAATCCGGAGGTGGAATGACTCAGCGGTAGGGAGAGCCTTGTTTAGATCTGTTTGCCTCGGTAGAGAATGCACAATGTCAGCAGTTTTGTGCACTGGAGTTCCCAAGGCGGCTCTAACTTGGCGACACTTTTCATCACAAGTGGAGCTCCGGTCTCCTCTAGGTCTTTCTGCCCATACAAGTCCGGCCCAGAGTGCTCTGGAAGATCAGGAGTCACCGAGCACAAGTCATTCTTGTTGCTCTGGACTGGGCCTGAGAGTCTGGTGTCCTGAGATTCTGGCAATTATAGAGTTCTCCACCCCAACCTGTCCAATCTCTGCTCCCTTGTGTGGAGATTGAGCGGCGATAGCTATAAGCTTTCAACATTCCTCCTGAAGTCTGTGAGGTTATTCTAGCAGCCAGATGTCCCTCCACGAAGTCGGTATATGCCTGCCAATGGTACAGGTTTTGTAAATATTGTACAGAATGGTCTATTGACCCTCTATCTGCATCATTATCTGATATCCTCCTGTTAATACTTTACTTGGCTAAGCAGGGTTATTCTCTGGGCACCATGAAGGGCTTTCTTTTCTTGGACTGCCTGATCAGCCTTCTCTTTTCAAATCCCCTCTGGTGCAGAGATTCTTGAAGGGGTTAACTCACTTGTTTCCTCCTTCCCCATTTATTATGCCACAGTGGGACCTTAATTTGGTTCTCACCTTTCTGGTGTGCCTGTTTCAGATACCTGGCAAGCAGCCACGTGGGCAACGCTGCACACGTTTGCCAGACACTACTGCCGGGATTGCCAGGTTTGCATAGAAGGTCTGTTTGGTCACTCTGTTTTGCAGGACTTCCAGGTCTGAACCTTTCCACAGTCCCTCCTCCGGGGATGGCATTGCTTGGGTATCTGTTCAAAGGTATGGAATCTACAACTAGATGTCTTTGTCAGATGGAAAAGTTACTTAACTTTAGTAACGCCTTATCTGGTGGAGACATGATGTAGCTGCAGATTCCTTACCGACCCACTCATCCTCCCCGCACTGCGGATTGGTTCTAGTGTCAATGGCTTTTTCCCTTCAGGGAAGTAGTGGCCTTTTTTAACATACCACGGACAGTCACTTCATGGCTCGAGTTTTTGGAGGGCAAAATCCTGAGAATTACGCCGTGAATGGCAGTTATATTGGTAACGCAGACGTTATGACGACGACAAACATGACGCCTATGACGTCACACAGAGTCGACCACTGCCAACAACTGGCATGCAGTGGTATTGCTATCAAAACTTTTCAGGATCCAGTCTGACACCTGAAAGTTCAAAGGTAAGGAATCTGCGGCTAGATCATGTCTCTACCAGATAAGGCATTACTGAAGGTAACAAACTTGCCCTTTTGTGAGTTGTGCCCTCTCCTACAATTTACATAGTTTAGTGGACCCCAGTGTCACTGCACCTGCTGCATGAATTGGTAGCTAAACCACTGGTACTTGCAGGGCACACATTAGATTTATTTTGACCAACTATACTTCTTTAGCCTGTGAACAACTGCAACCTTTGCTCTGGGCGGACCATTCATTGATCAGTTTTAGGATTCCTATGATAACCGACACTCATAAAACACCTAAAGTTGTTAAAAAACAATTTAGACATTGGCGTAAAATTACTCCAGAATCTTTCGCTAAGATATTCAATTATTCTAGAACAGTAGCTACTGCAGATGTGGTGCAAGCACTTTTAAATATCACAATGTTTTAAACAGAGATTTTGATACAATTACTCCTCTCTAGCGGTGTCGTAATTCCACACATGGAAACCATGCACCCTGGTATATGCTAGCCCTTAGAACAGAGAAAACATCATGTAACAAATTAGAAAGACAGTGGGGACACCCTAATAACGCCTGTGATAAGGAGGTGTATAGAGTAGCTTTAGCACGCTGCCACCACAACATAAAGTCTAGTTGGAAAACATACATCTCTGATCAAATTTCCCAGGCTAAAAAATCGTCTAGTGCCTCAATTAAAGTTCTAAATGATTTTGTAAATCCTAGAGATAGCTCTGAAGACATTCAGTCATCACAGGTTCTTTGTGATTCCCTGGCCAATCATTTTGGAGAAAAAGTGAATATTATCTATCAAAACTTCTCCACTCACCCTGAGGAGACTTTTCTTACTCCTCTCCAGTGGCATACCAAACATGCAAAAGTTCAAGGAGATTTCTTTGGAGGGAATTCAGCTGGCTCTTGCTTCAGCCAAATCAGGATCTCCTTTTGATATTTGTCCTTCCAAGATTTCCATTGCTTTCTCCAATCACTTGGCTCCTCCCAATCATTCTTTATTCCATACATCCGTTACTACTGGAAAAATTCCAGCTACTTGAAAGGGGACCCAGGTTAGACCGATCCCCCCAAAAAAGCTAATCTAATACCTTCCAACCTTTCTAACTATCGCCCAATCTCATTGCTTCCTCTATCAGGTAAGCTTCTGGAAGGATTGATATACAACCAATCTATAAGAGCACTAGGGGAAATTTGGGTGAGGCCGCCCCCCTCCCCCCACCCCACTCAACCAAATATTAACAAAAAGAGCCCCACCCCACTCACACCTACGTTGATAGACCCACTATTGGGTTTTGATAATCAATGCTTCTAAATCCCCAAGATGTGGTTATTTAACACTAGTCTCATGGATCACGGTGTGTTTTTTCTTTCTTTAAAAAAAGGTAGTCAAACCATGTCTAGTCTCACTCTTACAAAATAAAGTGAACAAAGAGAGAGTACCTCACGGTAGCAGCACCCGAGGGGGTTCCTGGCAGGCAATGGCCAGTTTACCCACTTCTCATCATCACCAACTCTCTCTTTGCTAGAAAAGAAAAAAACAAACTGTGTGGTAATTCCCCAAATAATGATAGTGTGGTGAATGAGAAGTGAACCAAACCAATATGTCCACTATTCAGGAACTGTGTGTATGCACCAGAAACCCTGTGAAAACAAAAAAATGTGGGTTTTCACTGTTAAAATGTGGTCAGGCTTGCAGGCTGTTCGACTTTATTTCAATTCTGCTAGACCTCTCAATTAAAAATGGTTACCAATATACCATAATTACTTTCTTGTTGCCAACATGTTTCGTTGCTACTCGTTCCAGCAACTTCGTCAGGACAATGTGGGGTTCTGTGTTCTCAATCTTTTCTCGTAAGAATTTACACGACCTGTAGTGACATTTAAAAACAAGACCAGTGGTGAATATACAGTAACCTTGTGCAAAGGGCTTGATTGAAACAGTGAAATAAAAACACACAGACTCAATGATTGATGTTTTCACTATTTCCTGATGGTTGCCAGTTACTGCATACCTACAACCATCGAAAACGATGGACCCCGTGTCGCTAGATCACGTATCCTCCAGTGGCTCATTCAGTATCTGGCCCCCTATAAGACAGATCAAATATACAACATGAGGCCAATCCCAGCGTTCGGGTATACACACTCTTCAATGTCCACTGGACCAATGAGAGTGCACTTCCTCACTGGTATCACTTCAGCGTCTTACATTAATCTTGATTTTAGACACCGGTACTTCTTTCAGGACTATCCTGAGCCGGCCACTTATGCTGACAAACCCATCACACCAGGTCCTTACCGGTGCAGAGTCCCTCCGTCGCAAATGGAGCTCTCTCTCCATGCTAAAGTCGCCGCGGGATTAAACAGCGGCTAGGGCCACCCCCCGGTGATGACGCGGCACGTGTAGCGTCGACCCGGTGTGTGGCGGCCATTTTGGAACGGGTAATAGTCCAAATATCAATAAAGTTTCTCAGAACACAACAACCATAGACAGTCTCTTATTTAAAACTAATGTCAGTGCCTAAGAAAGCATTATATCTTTGTCAATAACAATCGTTGAGGGCCCAACATCAACGTGGCAGAAAATCGGCACAGACTTGCGCATATTTTATAGCGCATTCATCCATAAGCTACCAATTTCTAAGGACACGAATTTTGTAACAAAAGGCCACATCCGAATGCTACAATGAGAATGAACACAATTTGAAAACAATATGAAAACATTCCCCCCCACGGGGCCCACCTCATGCCACTATTTCTACCCAAATTTAGAGTGTGCATCCATTTAGACTCACTGCTGCTTCTGTCGCACACAGCTATCACTTTAGGAAACAACATGATAAAAAAAAACCAGTCAAATGTAGACTTTTCTAGTGTCAGGTGCTCTCAACACATCTAGAGACGAGGCTGATGTATAGCTGTGAGGAAAAGTAATTCCCCAAATGTGCGCCAAACTTAGTTGTAATTAAAATGTAAACCGGAGGGGGGAACAGGATAAATGACCAACCAGCCCATGCACGCTTCCCACAGGACATTATCTGTGTGGAAGCTGTTAGGTCTGTGGTCTGACAAGTGCTACTAAAAGTGTTGTATTACATGATGAAAGAAGGTGGTGCCTAACAAAACAACGCTTGGCAAAGCATAGCATAACATAGCATAGTAAAACAAAGCATAGCATAATAAAACACAACAAAACATAGCATATCATAACAAAAAATAGCATAACAAAGCATAGCATATAAAAACACAACAAAACATAGCATAGCATAACAAAACACAACAAAACATAGCATAGCATAACAAAACAAAGCATAGGATAGCAAAACTAAACAGAGCATAACATAACAAAACAAAGCATAGGATAGCAAAACAAAACATAGCATAGCATAACAAAACATTGCATAACATGACAAAACATAGCATAACAAAACACAACAACACATAGCATAACAAAACATAGCAAAACACAACAAAACATAGCATAGCTTAACAAAACACAACAAAACATAGCACAGCAAAACAAAACATAGAATAGCATAGCAAAACATAGCATATCAAACACAACAAAACATAGCATAGCATTACAAAACATAGCATAGCAAAACATAGCATAGCAAAACAAAGCAAAGCATAATAAAACACAACATATAGCATAGCATAACAAACCATAGCATAGCATAACAAAGCATAGCATAGCAAAACATAGCATAGCATAACAAAGCATAGCATAGCATAACAAAACATAGCATAGCATAACAAAACATAGCATAACAAAACATAGCATAACAAAACATAGCATAGCAAAACAAAGCATAGCATAGCAAAACACAACAAAACATAGCATAGCATAACAAAGCATAGCATAACAAACACAACAAAACATAGCATAGCATAACAAAACAAAGCATAGGATAGCAAAACATAGCATAGCATAATAAAACAAAGCATAACAAAACATTGCATAACAAAACATAGCATAGCATAACAAAACATAGCATAGCAAAACAAAACACAACAACACATAGCATAACAAAACATAGCAAAACACAACAAAACATAGCATAGCTTAACAAAACACAAGAAAGCATTGCATAGCATAACAAAACAAAGCATAGGATAGCAAAAAAACATAGCATAACAAAACAAAGCATAGAATAGCAAAACAAAACATTGCATAGCATAACAAAACATAGCATAACATAACAAAACATAGCATAGCATAACAAAACACAACACATAGCATAACAAAACATAGCGAAACACAACAAAACATAGCATAGCTTAACAAAACACAACAAAACATAGCATAACAAAACAAAACATATCATAGCCTAGCAAAACATAGCATAGCATACCAAGCACAACAGAACATAGCATAGCATAACAAAAGATAGCATAGCAAAACAAAGCATAACACACACAACCACACACACACAACCATGCACACACAACCACACACACAACCACAACCACACACAACCACACACACAACTATCTATCTATCTATCTGTCTGTCTGTCTGTCTGTCTGTCTGTCTGTCTGTCTATCTATCTATCTATCTATCTATCTATCTATCTATCTATCTATCTATCTATCTATCGCCCTCACTCTATCTATCTATTGCCCTCACTCTATCTATCGGCCTCACTCTATCTATCGCCCTCACTCTATCTTGCTATCGCCCTCACTCTATCTTGCTATCGCCCTCACTCTATCCATCTATCTATTGCCCTCACTATCTATCTATCACCCTCACTCTATCTATCTATCTATTGCCCTCACTATCTATTGCCCTCACTCTATCTATATATCTATTGCCCTCACTATCTATCTATCACCCTCACTCTATCTATCTATTGCCCTCACTATCTATCGCCCTCACTCTATCTATCTATCTATCTATCTATCTATCTATCTATCTATCTATCTATCTATCTATCTATCTATCGCCCTCACTCTATCTTGCTATCGCCCTCACTCTATCTTGCTATCGCCCTCACTCTATCCATCTATCTATTGCCCTCACTATCTATCTATCACCCTCACTCTATCTATCTATCTATTGCCCTCACTATCTATTGCCCTCACTCTATCTATATATCTATTGCCCTCACTATCTATCTATCACCCTCACTCTATCTATCTATTGCCCTCACTATCTATCGCCCTCACTCTATCTATCTATCTATCTATCTATCTATCTATCTATCTATCTATCTATCTATCTATCTATCTATCTATCGCCTTCACTCTATCTATCGCCCTCACTCTATCCCCCTAACTCTATCTATCTATCTATCTATCGCCCTCACTCTATCTATATAATCGCCCTCACTCTATCTATCTATCTATCTATCGCCCTCACTCTATCTATCTATCTATCTATCTATCTATCTATCTATCTATCTATCTATCTATCTATCTATCTATCTATCTATCTATCGCCCTCACTCTATCTATCGCCCTCACTCTATCTATCTATCTATCTATCGGCCTCACTCTATCTATCTATCTATTGCCCTCACGCTATCTATCTATCGCCCTCACTCTATCTACCTATCACCCTCACTCTCTATCTATCTATCTATCTATCTATCTATCTATCTATCTATCTATCTATCTATCTATCTATCTATCTATCTATCTATCTATCTATCTGTCTATCTATCTATCGCCCTCATTCTATCTATCTATTTATCTAGATACTGATCGCCATCACTCTATCTATCTGTCTAGCTATCTATCGCCCTCATTCTATCTATCTATTTATCTAGATACTGATCGCCATCACTCTATCTATCTGTCTAGCTATCTATCGCCATCTATCTATCTATCTATCTATCTATCTATCTATCTATCTATCTATCTATCTATCTATCTATCTATCTATCGATCTATCTCGCTCACTCAATCTCTCGATCGCCCTCACTCTATCTATCGCCTCCCTCTTTCTATCTATTTCCCTCACTCTATCTATCTATCGCCCTCACTCTATCTATCTTTCCCACTCACTCTATCTATCGCATCACCACAGCATCACTCAGCACCACCACAGCATCACTAAGGGGCACAACAACATCACTATGTGCTACCACAGGATCATTGAATGCCACAGCACCACTAGTCGCCACCACAACATCACTCAGCGCCACCACAGCATCAATCTGTGCAACCATTCAACAACAACTGGGTCGAATATGTTCTCTCAATGTTTCAAGCTTCATTACAAATGTCACAAAAAGAGGTTAGTATTTCACTTCTGTTCTTGGATTTTCGTCACAATAAAATACACAGAACATATTCTTCACAAAAGTTATTTACAAAAGTTTAAGCTATTGCCATTATAAATTACAATAACTTTTATTTAAGTATTAATTATTAAAAACATTTAAAGCCATTGTTATTTGTAATATCAATAGATCTAAGTCACGTGAAAACAACACATATTGCATTACAAATGCTATAGGTGTCACAAGTTATAACTATTGGCATTGTAAATGACAAAGCTATTATTTTTGCTATTTTCAAAACCAACACATAAATAAAAAATGTGTCATTTACAATACCAATAGCTCAAACTTTCCTAATGCGAGACCTTATGCATTGCAAATGCTTGTTGTTAATATTAGCATTAATAAACAAACAACTCTCAGAGTAACTGGAGGTTAATAACATCTTGGACCCACCTCAATCGGGTTTTACACCTTTACATAGCACTGAGACAGCCTTGGTAATGGTCACTGGTGGTCACATTAGAGATTCTTTAGATGCTAATATACCATCTATGCTAGTGCTACATAACTTGTCGGCAGCTTCCGATACGGTGTCTCATCCCGGTTACTCCATGGGTTACAAGAGATTGGCATTTATGGGACAACGCTAAATTGACTTGGTGATTTCCTGTCCAACAGAAACCAAACTATTATTTGTGGGTTCCTTTACGTCTCGCATTATGATGCTGGACAAGGGTTTGCCGCAGGGCTCCTGTCTTAGTCCCCTGCTTTTCAACATGTATGTTGCACCCCTTGCCAAGATTGTAAGAGACTTTGGCTTTGAAATATACGGGCGACACACAGCTTATAATCTCCTTTGATAAAGATTTGACCAAAGCAAAAGAAAGTTTCTTAGCTGGGATGACATCAATTGCTACCTGGATAGCAGAAAACTGTCTCCAGGTGAATGCTGGAAAAACAGAGATTATGCTGTTGGAAAAGCCCAACAACTGTGGCTGCTGATTTGTGGCCGATAGAACATGGCATTGCACCCACACCCAAATGGATGGTTAAGAACTAGGGAGTTTGCCTTGACCAAACTCTTACCCTGAAAGAGCAAGTGATGTCCACCTCAGGCTCCTGTTTTCAAATGATGTGCTTACTGACTGTTGGCTTCGGCAAATGAGACGTTATTATCAAAATTACAAGTGGTGTAGAACGATGCAGCTCATCTCTTTTGCAATTTGCCATCAGGGGCTGCATCTGATCCCCTCCTAGGTACCTTACACTGGCTCTGGTTCGGAAAATAATCATTTTAAAAATGTGTTGCTTTACACATAGAGCGCTGACTGAAAAAGGCCCTTGTTACCTATCTTCAAAGCTTAGGCACTATTCCCTCCTAGACTCCTTAGATCTAGTGATAAAGCACTGTAAAATAATCCTCACGTCAAAAAGGCCCATTCAGGTGGCATGTCTTTTTCTTACTTGGCTCCATATTACTGGAACAAATTGACATTTCATATTCAAACTTGTTCGGATCACTTTCTCTTCAGGAAAGTACTTAACACAACTTTGTTCTAATTTAGCTGCTGCTATTGCCTTTGTCTCCTGGTTGGGCTGAGATACCCCTCCCTTGTTGATTCGTGTGCATTATAAATTAAAATAACGTAACATAACATAACCATAGGGAGAGTATGAGGTGATTGCAAATAAAGAAGGTTAGCATTTAGAACAAAGTGGTTTGGCTACTTATTGTAACAGTGTCCATTGACTAGAAGGAAATAGATAATCCATTACCAGAATTATTTTTGTTGAGATGATATAATATTAATTGTCAGCAAGCTTAGGATTGTGGAATGGAAATACCAAGCTAGGTCAAATAGTCGTTCACTGGGGAATAAGTCAAGGTAGACATAAATATAAGTAAGAAATGATGGTCTGGTAGTCATCTTGGAATTGGTCAATGCTGTATCTCTGTAGTAAGTAATAGTTTGCCTTTAGGTGGGGGCATAGCTTGCCGGCTCGGCAAGATGGCTGCGGACTAGCGGAGCTCTGCTACGCCATCGCATCATCCGGAAAAATCCTGGCAGATATAAGATCCCAAACAGTCGAATCAGTTCACCGCAAAGATCGGAGGTCTTAAGGTGCCGATCAGTGCTGCTCCGAGTGAAAAACTTGGCGAAACGATAAAGATACGCTTGCTGCTGGTTGAAGAGAGCCCGGGGCCTGCCTGCGGATGTCAGCGCGGGTGATGACCTGCCAAACACAGCTCCGGAGGAATGGAAAGTGCCTGACCACCAGACAGCCACACTAGTGCAGTTGCTCTGCTCTGGTAAGCGGGTGAGCGGGCGGACTGGACCCCATGGCGGATCCTCTCTGAAGTCGGCGATTTGCCTGGCGGGCCTGACTGAGGGTGTGGCGAAGTTAGAGACCGTGGACCTGGGGCCTTGGCCAGAGCGGCAGCCAGTGACGCAGTTACCAGGGAACACCTGGGACACGCAGTCTATGCAGAGCCCGAGTACCAGCCTGCAGAGACGGTCAGAGGCGCGCGCCATTCCATACACCCAACTAAAGCGACTCCCGCCGGCCCCTACTATTAATACTTGCGGTGAAGCAGGGATTCTCTGAAGCATCACAAGACAGAGCCCTTCTGAGCAAGTGAGACGCACGGCTGCCTGCATAAGACTTTGTACTACCTATCCGCTTGGTATACTTGCTGGGTGCGGAAATGGATGTCCCTGCAGGCTTGTGGTGAGCTGGGGAGCACTTAGCAGGCCAAGGACACAGTTTTGGCCGAAGCCCATGGTGGACGCATGGAGATAGTCCCTGAAGTGTGACATTACAAGCCCAGCTATCTGATATTATATCGAGCAGCGATCAGAACTGAATTTCACAGGGTGCTGGAGAGCCAGACCACTCGTGAAACTATGCCACCATCAGCGGCTACCAGAGAGTTTTTGCGATGCGCTGCGGGGCTCACTGAGGCCTTCCTTTCAGCCTCTCATTACCTAATTTTAAGTGCTGCGGCCTATCGGGGAGAGTCGATAGGAGGGTGGGCCCTGGGCCCGCTGGTGTTTGAGGTGATACTAAAGCAGTTGTCTTTTGTGAGGTGCCTTACCTGGGCCACAACATGGCAGAATTGGGAAAGCCAGACAAAGTTCAGTCCAAGCTTCCATTTGAGCAACAAAAGCCCAGAGGTCGGGAACGTGACGAATCTCAACCTCCTCTTGACCAAGGTGAAGTAGGCGAAGAGAACTCTGCGGATTTTCATCAAATCCTGACTACGATACAATCTAGCCTTACTGCCATTGATGGGAAGATAGACTTGGTGGTCTACCGGGTTGATCAGATGTCCGAGCGCCTGGATAAGCATACCGAGGGGCTCGACACGACCGAGCGGCGGGTTACCGAGGTGGAGGAGGCCCATACGGAGATAGACGCAATGCAGAAACAGATGCGTAAAGCCCTGACGCAGCTCCAAGACAAAGCAGAAGACTTTGAAGCTAGGTCTCGAAGAAGCAATATACACCTTACGGGCCTACCCGAGTCTACATCTATTGGGAATATGTAACTCTTCATCGAAACCCGCCTAGTCACACTTCTGGGCCTGCACACCTTTTCCATCATGTTTGTCATCGAGCTTGCGCATCGATCTTTGGGTCCACAACATCCCCCGGGTGCTCCAGCGCGCTCTATTATCGCCAAGTTTCTAAACTATAGAGGCAGGGATTCAGCCCTGAAACGGGCCAAGGACTTGGGAACTTTGCAGTATGAAGGCTCCACGATCTCCATGTTCCCCATTTAACAGCCAAAGAGGCACAGAGACAGTTTGCCCCACTAAAGTGAGCACTTGGTGCTCAAGAACTGGACTACGCTATGCTTTACCCTGTGAGGCTGCGGGTTACCATGAATGGTGTCTCAAAGATTTTTCTAGATTCTAAGTTCCTGCAAAAAGCATTTGAGGACTACACCAAGGTGCAACAAAGTACAACAGCAGTGGAACAATTGAAGAGAACTGATGGGGGCACCATGGTCGACAATGACTTGATCAATACTGTACGCATTGCTCGCAGTTAGTTCTCAAGATATGGTGGGGATGGGAAGAAGGAAGATCATTGCACCCCCCTTATTTTATTTGTTTCTGTCACTGACCAGGTTGCGTTATTGATTGTTTGATAACTAGGGTGATGTACTGGTTTGCACTTGCCCGTTGGCTGTAGTATGGGGCGCTCCCCATAAGATTGTATTACTAAGTCTGACTATTATAGCTGGGATGCTATTGCTGCACACCAAGTCACACATCTGTACATGATATAGGGCTCCGTGGGAACTGGGATTGATCACTTAATAGACTAGAGTCTCCAAGTTAGATGAGTAGGTGCTAGCCCCGCAAGGGCACCTTTTTAGTTCCCAGATATAATGTGACAATAGTAGCTCTAAAGCAGGAGATAGCAGGGGTCACGATATCATAGCTGCAGCCTTTAGAGCAAATTACTTATTGAACTTGAGCGGCGGCCAACGGTTTCAAGATGCTCAGTTAGACTGTGCGAAAGAGAGTAGGGAGAAGGGACTTTACTTACTGGTAATTAATGTGTATGGACCCAATTATGATACCTCACAATTCTACCAGTCCCTTTTCACATCCCCAAGTGTAAATGTAGCGCTCCCTCTGCTAGTCGGAAGTGATTTTAATTGCGTTCTAATCCACTACTGGACCACTATGGCGACCTTGAACATCTCACCTCGGCCTCAGCTAAACTTATAAGGGATACTACAATACAATTGGATATGGTTGATGTCTGTAGGGAATGATTTCCGGGACAAAGAGGATACACACATTACTCTGCTCCACATGCCCTTCATACATGAACAGCCTATTGGTTACTGTTACGGGTAATGTATTCAGAAGTTAGAGACTGTAGGGAACACCGATGCACTTTGTCAGACCATGCTCCTGTGCTCTTAGTCCTGCGCAGCCCAATGAGGCGACCTGCCCGGTTCACTTGGAGGTTTCCACCATATTCACTGCTAGATACAGCTTTCAAATCTGAAATAGCTGAGGCAATCAAAAATGTCTTTGCAAACTATATAGGATCTGTATCGCAGTTCTCCACAGTCTGGGTAGCCTTTAAGGTATATATTACTGGCATAGCTATATCTAAGCACTCTGAGGTGTTAGGCAAAATTAGGACCATGCAAAATCAGCTGGAGAAACGTCTGACTGAGCTGGAGGCTGTGTTATGTGGTGAAGAGTTGGCGGAGGGTGATGACAAACTGCAAAAAACACTTGTGGAATACCAGGAGACTGCAGACAGTGTAGTCCAACATATGGGGAAATACGGGGTAGCCAGAAGTTATGGTGAAGGAGAACGGCTGGGAGCTACATTAGTGGCTCTGATGAGAAATAGGAGAGAGGCATCTATGATCACGGAAATACGATCAGATGAGGATGAGATGCTGGTTGACCTGGAAGGTATAGCCAACCAATTCAAACAGTAATACACGTCCCTTACTCTTTCTTGCAGGCGGATGACAGTGCTATTTGCGACTATTCAGAACACATAAAACTACCCTGGCTTATGAACGACCAACGTGAGTACTTGATGCGACCCCTGGATGCCTGGGAAATACATAAGGCCTTACGCCATATGATCTCACAGCAACCCGGGGCAAGACGGCTTGACAGTGGCCTTCTATAAAGAATTTAAGGATCTCTGTATCCCACATTTAGTAATGCTTTTCAAAGAGTTCTCTGAGTCAGGGGAACTGCCCCCTTCAATGAGGGAGGCCATGATAGTCACTATACCTAAACATGGCAAACCCCCAGAGTAATGCTCCTCTTTCCGGCCGCTGTCATTGTTGAACGTGGGCACTAAAATATACGCCAAAATATTAGCTAACCATCTTGCCCCCTTGGTCCCGACACTGGCCAGTACAGAACAGGCAGGGTTTGTTCCGGGTTGCAATCTAACATACAACATGCGCACTTTCTTTGGTGTACTTCAACATGTCAAACCCTAGGTCAAGGCTACAGCAGTATTTTTGGATGCAGAAAAAGCATTTGACTCAGTGGAATGGCCGTTAATGCTGGCAGTGTAAGAAAGAATGGGAGTAGGGGGCTTTTCCTGAAATTAATAGTAGTGCTGTACAATTCATCAACTGCAAGAATTTGCATGGGTGATATAGTCACTGCCCCAGTAAAAATCTCTAGGGATGCTAGGCAGGGTTGCTTGCTGTCACCTCTCCTATATGCCATTGTAGCAGAACCCTTCGCTTGTGCTCTCAGAGAATGTCATGGATTCCGAGGGCTCCTGGACTACAACCTGATAGTGTCAACATACGATGACGACACATTACTTTACATCAGGAACCCAGAAGTTAACCTATCCCCAGTGCTCAGGGAAGTTGTTCGCTTTGGGGAACTTTCTGGTTTAAAGATCAACTGGATTAAGTCTATAATTTTCCCGCTGACTCTATCCACCACTCCAATTGAGCTAGATTTCCCTTTAACATGGACCACAGAGCCAGTCCGCTATCTGGGAATACAAATTCATACTGATCCATAGACAGTTTTTAAAGAAAAGTATGGTAGGACAATCACTAAATTGGAGGAGGATGTCGAAAGATGGAAGCAACTACCTATCTCATTCCTGGGCCGGATTTTGTTGATGAAAATGGTGATATTGCCACGGTTCCTACTTCTATTTTTAAATATTCCTATGATCCTTCCAGCACACTTTTTTAAAACCATGACTTCTATATTGATAAACTTGGTGAGGGCCGGAAAGCAACCGAGAGCACAGTGGAAAGTCCTCACATTACCCTATTGTCTAGGAGGCCTAGGAGATCCAGACATGGACTTGTACTACCGAGTAGAGCAGAGCTCGCATGCGTTTCACTAGCTGCATCCAACACTGGACCCCCGCATTTACACATCGAGAAGGTGGAGGTCGCCCCATTTCCTCTTCCCGTTAGTATATTCCGGTCTCCTGATCGTCGCACGGGCATCCTAGACTCCATAAATTCTACGGTTCATGCATGGCATGACCTGGTTAAAAGACAGGATTGCAAAATGTCATACTCCCCATTGGTCCCGCTGGAATGGTGCGTTTGGCTCCCTATGTGCAGAGACTGCGCTGCGGTCATTGGGCACAACAGTAGCGGGCGATCATTTCACTGAGGGGAAAGCTTGTTCATAGGACAAGATAGTGACAGAGGGCACTGTGGTCACCCCATTGGTCCAGTTCTACTATCATAGGGTAAGACACGTTATGCGTGAGATACTAGGTGAGGATATAGCAGAACCCCCTGAGGTCACCTCACTTACACTTATGCTAAAAGCAGAAACTCCAACCAAATTAGTGTCTAACTTTTATGGTGCTGCCCAAGCATAACGCATGAACTTCTACACAAAGTCTAGACCGGAGTGGCAAAGGGACCTAGGCTTGTATATAGATGATGATATTTGGAGGTATAGCTGTGAGATGACCCGTAGAGAGTCTCTAAATGGTCGACATTGACTAATTCATTTTAAATATTTGCAGAGTCTAATATACTCTGGAGCTGCTTTTTCGTTATGGACTGTGTGAAACGGCTGAGTGCGAGAGGTGTAGGGGGGAGTCCGGCAGACTTTCATCATGCAGCCTGGCTGTGCCTGGCTATAGGCAGGTACTGGAAAAAGGATTTCAGGCAGTAAGTGACATTAGAGAGACCCCAATACTCCCTGACCTGTTAATGGCATTGTTGGGATATACCTAAAAATTAAAGAAGGGAATCAGACGATTGATTGAAATGGGCGTTTCAATTGCAAAGCGCAGATTAGCAATGCGTTGGGCACGTGGCCCTCGGCCCACCATGCAGGAGTGGTCACGAGACATGCTGTACTATAACACTTAATCTGAACTGTATAGTGAGCTACTTCCCCCCTGGAGTCACCCCAAAAACTTTTGGGGGTTATATCAAACATTCCTAGCTGACAGGGGCCCTATGATCATAGACGCAACCCCTGTCACGGAGGATAATGTTGGATAAATGTTAATAGGGTTACTTAACGAGGCACATACATCTGTGATTAAGCTGTGTATTTAATCTATCGGCTGAACTGCATTATAGAGATATAGAGTCAATTTTTTACGACACTTTTTCGATAATTTTTTGATCCTTTTCGAAGTCTAATGACTCCGACGGTGCCGATAGGGATGCCCAGGTTTAAACCCTGCGCCGAATGCAACCGACTGATGTCGGTTACCGACCCCCACCGCCGGTGACTTCATTGCCTGGGCCTCGACCACGATGACAAGGTCTGCTCCGACTGTCAAGCCCTGATGTCTAAAGCTAGGCGGGAGCGGTCCCGCAAGTGACTCGAGCTCCGGCAGTCGGCCCGCGCTGCTCGAGGTCCCGGTCCGCGAGGAGGTCGAGGGACCGGTCGCGGGGTCGGAGCCACCATAGCTCCGGGAGCCATCCTTGGTGTTCGGGCTCGAAGTCCTCAGGTAAGCACAAGAAGTTGAAGAGACGTCATCGCTCTTCCGACTCCCCCCGACGCTCGCGTGACGCGGCCGGGGGTTTGGGCGACACCGCCTACGCGGCTCCGCCGGAGTCGCGGGCATCGCGGCCTGCTTCATACCTGTCGGTCCCTGGGCAGAACACGACGCCGAAGGAGATCGAGGCCTTCCTCACGGCCATGAGGTCGCTCACTCCTCCATCGGGCTCCGCGGCACCTTCGGGCCCATCGGCCACTACTTGGGGTTCCAGCGGGTCGGGCACTTCGGCTCCGACGCCGTCGGGTGCTTTGGTCCCGATGCTGCCGGTGAGTTTGGTCCCGGCACCGCAGGCTCCCGCAGGATTCGGGTCCGGATCTGGGTCGTCGCTGGTTGACCTCACAACCTCGCCAGCACCGGCCCCCAGGGTGTCGCCCCCGATGCCGCCTCCGAGTGGCGCCGTCCCAGATCCCTCCCTCGATTCGGGTCCGGCGCCGGAACGGCCGCTAGGAGATTTCTACTTTTATGACCCGACCCCATCCTTTGGTCCTGAGTCTCAGGAGATGGGTGGCGAGGGGGATTGGGAGGGGTCTGAGGACCCTCTGGCACGGGAGTGTCAGTCTTATCAGGACTGGACAGGTGAGCTAGGGGAGGCCAGTGGTTTGGACACCTCGAAGGACACTGGTTTTGTCTCCCCTCATACCGTAGCTAGGGAGGAGGGGGCCGCCGATAGTGTGGTACTGAGGTGGGCGGCCAAGGCCTTGGGCCCGGAGCACCCTGTTGCGGCCGTGAGGACTAACCTCCTCACTGAGGTCCTTAAACCGCAGGCAAGCTCGGCCGAGCCTCTGCTGCCGTTTAATGAGGCCTTGTCTGACGTTCTTCTGGGCACTTGGTCCAAGCCCGCTACGGGTCAGCCTGTAGATAGGAACGTGGCCAGACGCCACCGCCTGGCTCCGGGCGACCCTTGCTTCCTGTCCACCCATCCCACTCCTGAGAGCCTGGTCATCCAGGCCTCTAATTCCCAGACCGCATTGCCGACGGCTCCCCCGATCGGGAATCCAAGAGGTATGAGCAATACGGATAGAAGGTTTTCTACTCCCTGAGTTTAGGGCTGCGGTCAGTCAACACCGCGTGCCTCTTGGGCCGTTATACCCACTCTCTGTGGGACACGGTGGCGGACGTGCTGCCATAATGTCCAGCGGAGGTCCACACTAAACCCACCCAAGCCCTTGCGGAGGGTCGAGATGCAGCACGGTACTCCATCCGGTGTGGACTGGATACCACGGACTCACTGGGCAGAGCGATGGCAACGACGGTAATGATTCGTCGCCATGCCTGGTTGAGGTCCGGCAACTTTTTGGCTGATGTCCAGAACACCCTTATGGACATGCCGTTTGATGGCCGTCGCCTCTTTGGCGACAAGGCAGACCATGCGCTTGAGCGCTTTAAGGACTCCAGGGCTACCGCCAAGTCCTTGGGCCTCTCGGCCCCACGCCAGCAAACGGCTGCCTTTCGCTCCTTTCGTGGCCAAGGAAGGGGCACCCCACACCTCCTGCCAGCCACAGGCCACAGACTATCGTCCAGCGTGGTGGCAGACGTGGAAACCGCTGTGGTGGCGGTCGGGGACAACGGCGAGGCCAGTCCACACCGCCCCCTCAGCATCGCCTCGAAACCCTCCTAGTCCGAGTTTTCAGGCCCATGTGACGCCAGTGGGGGGTAAGTTTTGCCATCTCCACCTCCACTGACGCTCTGTCACATCGGACAGGTGGGTGCTGCAAATCGTCCGAAGGGGCTACTCCCTCCCCTTCGAGGCGACCCCTCCAGCCATGCCACAGCAATACCACCGCGTGTCCGGGGATCACTTGACACTTCTACGAGAGGAAGTGACAGCCCTCTTGGCCAAGGGGGGCATCGAGCGCGTTCCTGGGCCAGAAGTAGGGTGTGGTTGTTACTCCCACTACTTTCTGGTACCCAAGAAGGGCAAAGTGGGCCTACGCCCTGTCTTGGACCTGCTGAACGTCAACGGCTTCCTCCGGCAAGAGAAGTTCAAGATGCTGACACTAGCTCAGGTCCTAGCTGCCCTGGACCCATGAGACTGGATGGTAGCGTTGGACTTGCAGGTCGCTTATTTTCATATCCCCGTCATGCCGGCCCACCGACGTTACCTGCGGTTCACGGTAGGCCACTAGCACTTTCAGTTTACTGTGCTCCCCTTTGGCCTTACCAGCACCCCAAGGGTGTTCAGGATAGTGATGGCGGTGGTCACAGCTCATCTGCGCAGGTTAGGGGTTTCAGTCTTCCCCTACCTCGACGACTGGTTGTTGTAGGCGGGCTCGCCCCAGACAGTCGTCAGCCACCTCCAGACTACGGCCGACCTCCTGCACCTGCTGGGGTTCTCCATCAATGTGCCGAAGTCACACCTGTGTCCCTCTCAGAAGCTCCTCTTCATCGTAGCGGTTCTGGACTCGGCGCAGTTTCGGGTTTACCCTCCTAAACAACGGGTTCGGGATATTTAGGCTCTGATTCCGATCTTTCAGCCGTTATCCCGAGTCTCGGTCAGGTTGACGCTGCGGCTTCTGGGGCTGATGGCCTCCTGCATCCTTCTGGTGCATCACGCCAGATGGCGGATGCGGGCTCTGCAGTGGGACCTGAAGTTTCAGTGGGCCCAGCATCAGGACAACCTGTCCGACCATGGCACTGCAAGACAGTTGCAGTTGTGGCTCACAGACCGCGATTGGGTCAGCGGCAGATCCCTCTCCCTACCCCAACCGGCGCACATAGTTGTGATGGATGCGTCCCTCCAGGGCTGGGGAGGCCACATGGCAGAGGCGGAGATCAGAGGCCTCTGGTCTCCAGCGGAGTCCCGCCTCCACATCAACCTTCTGGAACTGCGGGCGATCCGGCTTGCACTGAAGGCATTCCTCCTCTCTGTCTGGGGGAGTGTAGTGCAGGTGTTCACGGACAACACCACCGCCATGTAGTACTGCAACAAACAGGCCGGGGTGGGGTTGTGGACCCTATGCCAGGAGGCTCTGCGCCTCTGGCAGTGGCTGGAACATCAGGGCGTGACCCTGGTTGTTCAACACCTGACAGGTTCCCTGAACGCCAGGGCGGACAAACTCAGCCGTCGGTGCATGATGGATCACGAATGGCGTCTGAACTCGGACGTGGTGCAAGGCCTCTTTCAGCAGTGGGGAGAGCCTTGGTTAGATCTATTCGCCACAGAAGAGAACACACAATGTCATCAGTTCTGCACGTTGGAATTTCCTAGGCGGCCCTCGCTCGGAGACGCTTTTCGCCACAAGAGTGGAGCTGAGGTCTGTTGTACGCCTTTCCGCCTATACCACTTCTGCCCAGAGTGCTGAAGAAGATCAGGCGTGACTGGGCCCAAGTTATCCTTGTGGCTCCGGACTGGGCACGAAGATACTGGTATCCCGAGCTACTCAGTATGTCTGTCAATCCCCCGATTCATCTGCCTCTTCAGGAGGACCTCTGTCGCAGCAGCAGGGGACGGTCCTCCACCCGAACCTGCCCAGTCTCCACCGCCATGCTTGGAGATTGAGCGGTGACAGTTGAGGCCATTCGACTTGCCTCCTGAAGTTTGTGATGTAATTCTGGCAGCCAGGCGTCCCTCCACAAAGTCGGTATACGCCTGCAGGTGGAACAAGTTTGTGGCATGGTGCACAGCAAAGGCTGTGGATGCCCTTTCTGCCCCTCTTTCTGAGGTTCTCCTCTTCCTTCTTTCTCTTGCTCAGCACGGCTCTGATCTGGGCACTATCAAGGGCTACCTTTCTGCCCTTTCCACCTTCTTAAGGCTACCTGATCAGCCTTCTTTGTTCAAGTCCCCGTTGTTAACAGATTCTTAAAGGGCATCACTCATATGTTCCCCCCTGTTCCTTTCGTGATGCCTCAGTGGGACTTGGACCTTGTACTTACTTTTCTGATGTGCGCTCCCTTTGAGCCACTTCACAACTGTCCTCTTCGTCTTCCTACCCTTAAGACTGCTTTCCTGGTTGCCATCACCTCTGCCAGGAGAGTGAGTGAGATCCAGGCTCTTTCATCCAAGCCTCCATTCCTTTCTGTCCATCTGGACAAGGTTGTGTTGCGGACAAGACCCTCTTTCCTGCCCAAAGTAGTCACAGCCTTCCACATTGGGCAGTCCATCACCTTGCCCACCTTCTTTCCGCCTCCGCATCCCTCTAAAGAGGAAGAGTGGCTCCACCGTCTGGACCCAAAACGTGCGCTCTCATTCTATTTGGATCGCACACGCCAGTTCCGGGTGGATTACCAACTCTTTGTTGGTTACGTGGGCGCTAAGAAAGGTTGGGCGGTGCACAAGCGGACCATCTCTTGGTGGGTCGTGTTGTGCATCAAGGTATGCTACTCTTTGGCTAAGAAGGAGCCTCCTGTTGGGCTGAGGGCCCATTCCACTCGGGCCACGGTGGCTACTACTGCCCTAGGCCGGGGAGTCCCCTTGCAGGACATCTGTCAGGCAGCTACGTGGGCCTCGCTGCACACGCTCGCAAGACACTACTGCCTGGACAGCCAAGTCCGGAGGGATGGCTTCTTTGGCCGTTCCATCCTCCAGGACTTTCGGGTGTGATTATTGGTTCGCAGACCCACCACCAGGGTTGGCATTGCTGGGGTATCTATTCTAAGGTAAGGAATCTAATACTAACGTGTTTCTTTCAGATGCACAAGTTACTTACCTTCGGTAACGATATATCTGTAAGAAACAGTAGTTAGTATTAGATTCCTTACCGCCCCACCCATCTCCCCGTTCTGCGAACCGATATCAAGGGTTAAGGTCATCCCCTTTCAGGGCCCTAGTTTCATGGCACCAGTGTTGGTTTTTATCATGGTTCTGCGTTTCTGGCGCGGAAAAGCTGTGTAGAGGAACTGACGTCAGCGCGCGAGGGCGGCGTCTATGTACTCCGGCGACGTCATCCCGGCGTCAAAGACGCCGATGACGGACGCTGAGCCGCAGACGACACCTACCAACGCGCAGGGGTATTGCTACGCACAAGTTTCCGGATCCAGTCTGACGCCTGGGGATATTCTAAGGTAAGGAATCTAATACTAACTACTGTTTCTTACAGATATATCGTTACCGAAGGTAAGTAACTTGTGCTTTAATACCAGTGTTGGTATAGTCTCAATCTATTCGTAGTCAGGTAGTGGTTGAACTATAAAGGGGAAGGACATGATGGTCTAGTTAGACATATCATTATTGACAGACTGACTAAAGAAGAGGTGGATGCTGGAAAGTGGGATGATGGTGCATCAAAGATTGATTTCGAGTTTATTTTTAATCACACAGTTTAGATCATACTTGCTACAAAGTATACAAAACTTCAAAAAATATAGAGCATGCAGATAAGTGGTAAATGCTTGTTTTTGTCAAATCTATCAGGAAAAACAGAAGAGGTTTAAGTAATCAAACGGTTGTAGAAAAATGCCTTGAAGAATATAAGGGTAGATTCCAGAATGATGCACGTAAGTGCAATATATATAATCATTCCATAGGTACGGTGCAGGTCAATTGGAGAAAAAGGTGGAAAAAAGATTTAGAATATAAGTTCCATACATATAATGTATTTAATCAAACAGAGCATATCTGTTCTATGATGGTGCAATAATTTGCCTCGATTTTACAATTTAAGGACACATTAAAAGACATCTAGCAGTACTGATTACGATTTGAGTGGTGGTTGGCTGTACCATCTGAACTGTACTTTAAGGAGGGTAATACCTATTCAGTTTAGGCGCCATTCCTAGGTGGTTTGCAGAGCATTCCTCGTGCACATATGGTGTTTAAAGTTAGAACTTTGAGTAAGACGTATTTAGCATAGCCAGCGACAGTATCGATCCATTCACATTCCTGTTTATGGAACTGTATGTCACAATAGCTGCCTCTTGGATTCCTGGTGCTTTGTTCAGCGTCAATAAATGTGAAATGCCGCTGGTGTTCCTGGTCTCTGAGAAAGTGTTTCGATAGTGCAGTGACGTTGTCTTCTTTTTGATGTTTATCTATTTTTCTTGTAAGCAGATTTTTAGAAGTCGAATGGGGCGACCTATGTAGATTTGATTTGTTTTGTAGATCACAAAAGCACTATTACAGTTAATCTAGTTCTTCAGTTGGTAAGTTGGTCCGTTATGAAGTGTGATTTTGGTTGTTCCCAGTTTACAAACTGAACAATTTTGGCAATTATAGAAGCTGCTGGGGCGAGATTTTGATCGATACCTTATCACTATTGATCTAAAACCCCGTTCTGGTCGACTGAACCTTTGTTGCCTGTCAGTGAGGGAAGAAAGTGCACCTCTTACCAAGTTAGTTCACCCAATAACGGACTCCGCTCTGAAAGATCACAAACAACTTCTAGCTTTCAAAGGTTTATTATATAGTTAGGATAAGCTGCAAGTACAGGCATCTCAGAATGAGATTCACAAGATACACGGGCCCAACTACATACATGTGCTCTCTGAAAACCCTCAGACGAGCAAAGAAGACTACGAGTACAAGTTCTAAGAATAACAAAGCTATAAGCATTGACACGTATTGAGATCTCTCCGTCATTTAAAGTTGGAGGAAAAACACAGGTTAGGCTGTCCCTACCCTGCTCTGGATGGTATCCCTACTTAACAAGGTCCCAACCTATCAAAAGGTGTCAGCGGTGAATGACCCCCTAGGGAAGTCACCCACTCTTAGTCTCTTGGTGAAAACCTATAGTTCTCCAGTCAAGACCCCTCTCTGCCTACCCATCCGCTCTCTAAAGGGTCCTCAGGCATCTGCTCTAACTCCTCCCAGGGGTGCTGTCCCTAATACAAAACATACAACAGCATTTGAGACGCCCCTCGTGAGACGCCCCTCACGTGGTGTATCTTCTGGCTTTTTCCATGATGAGGCCTCGTGCGTTAGAGTTGACCTTGCTTCTCAGACTCTTCTCCGGCCCGCTGATACCCCTTAAAACATTCCGGAACCCTCCTCCGTGTCTGGGCCGTCTCCTGAACAAACCTCTATTCATTTCATTTATAATTGGATCCCCCCTTTCTCTTGCAGACAGACATCTGCAGCCAAGATCCCAATTCTCATAGACTTCCAACAAAAGTTTGCAACATTTCTCGGCCCAGACCAATACGTGTAAATCAATGTCTATAAACATTTTAGGCCTACAGCATTTCTCATAATGATTATACCATTCAAATCCTTCATTAATTAGTAGCATGTTAATACTCAATTCTATGATTCGGTAAACACATCTATAAAATATGGCCCATTAACGCTACTACTAAAAGACATTAGTGCAATCCATGTCGTGAAAGGAAACACCTTTCCCATCCCTTCCAGCTCTGGCCCTGAGGCCTACCACGTTCTACGTTTTTAACCGCATGCCATCTTACATTTTAGCAGCTACACGACATGGATTCAGGATTAATCACGTCTAATAAGTTATATAATTTCACACATTTCTGCATTAGTTCCACTTCTACTTAAATCACTAAGTTAACTGCACATCTCAGAATATAAATGCATATAATATCAGCACTCATGGCATTTCTCTTCATGACTTGTGCTTACTACGTGTAAGTGTGATGTACTTATACATTTAGGTCAGTTTGCGCTCTCTCAGTTCCCCCCTTTGATGACCTCTCAGGGTCATCACTAACACTTAAACTGCAGTGATTGCTAGTGCACCTCGTTTCTGCGTTTCCAGAGCCCTCAGACTCCTGTACTGATTATCTTGTATGGCAGCTAATCTCTGTAGCTGTTCCCTCTGGGCCCTCTCCAACCTCCTTGCTCTGTACCATTTGAATACCCTCACCAATCCCCACAACACGATCCCACAGATCAATATTATGATGATAGGTTTCAGCACATACCACACGAAGCTTTTGCCTAATGTGGTGAGCCAACCTCCAGCTTCACTCATTCCATGGCCCACTTTTTCCCAGACATTTTCTCTACTCAGGTCTTCGATCTCCTTGTGAATATCAGTTATGTTCATAATAACTTTCTCAAGGGGCTTTGAATTGTCTGGAATGTAAGTGCAACATTCCTGGACCTTCAAAGCCTTACAGACTCCGCCCTCTTTTGCTAATAGGACGTCTAATGCAAGACGGTTTTGAAGAACCATGGCCCTTATCGATTGCATCTCTCCTTCCACCAGCATTAAGGACTGAGCAGTGCTGGCAGACAACCTGTCTACGACTGTTGCCAGTCGTCTAATTTTGACATCATTAAGGATTAATCCTAAGAGAGGGAACACAGCTCCAAATACATATCCAACCATTTCTGCATCTCCTATATCTCTCTTTCCTCTTGCTGATGCCTTGCCCTCAATGATCTCTAAGTCTTGGGCATGATATATTTTGGGGAAGATAATTGCCAAGTAACATGATCCATACCAGTTATCAGGTAGTCTCACGTAGGCATTTCCTCCACATACAAAATACACATTTGGAATCACTTGCATTCCCTTTAGGAAATCCTTAGTATAATATTCTAGATTGAAAGCATGTTCACAGCTGACTTCTCCCACGTATACATTTTCATAATACGTTTTGGCTCGGTGAAGACATAGCTTTCCTCTCTGCGTTCTATCTAAAGCTATTGGACCACTACTACCCTTTCTCTTGTGTGCCTTCTCTTCCTCGGTCCAATCTGTTTTCCATTGTCCTGATTTTTTCAAAATCTTTTGTCTCCGGTATCGATCATCCACCTGCCCTATGAACTTTTTCTCGACTTCTGACACCTTGCATGTCAGATTGTTTCTACGGGCATGTGAAGTATCTAAGGTAATCCAAGGAATGAAAAACTTGGCCAATCTGTCTTCACTCTTCCAGTAGTCCCATTTGTTCATTTGCTTATAATTTGGGACTTCTGGTAACACTGAATCATAATTGGAGAAATAGTATTCAAAACTATCCCTCCCATAAAATATACTAAGCAATAAGCTACATGTAATGCCATATGTCAGCGGGAGGTGATGATATCGAATGCCTTCATCTACAGACGCCGGCAACTGCATGCAGACATAGCAGTCCTTAACCTCCATGGCATCCACGTATTCATATAAAAGTTTAGCATAAGCATTTGACCTAAAGTCGCCTTGGGACTCATCCACGTGTAACCTGCGAGCTTCTGCAGCTAATAACGCTTTCTCTTGAATGTTTTCCCCTTTCTCACCAGCAACGGTGGGTTTAGGTGGCACTACAGATTTCGCATCGGTTACCTTTGCCTCTTCCTCATGTGCCTTTACATAGGAGACTGTGACTACTAAAACTATTAATATTATCACTCCTACTATTAGTGTGCCTAATTTACATTTGGCTCTGCGGTTTGGGGTGCCGGCTTCCATTTTGTCAGACAGTATGGCTCTCTCTTATCTCAGCACAAAGTTCTTCTCTTCTCGTTCCTTTACAGTCTCTTTTACTCCTTTTGTCCTTAGAACCACACAACTGGAAGCTGACAACCTTCTTCGCAAAAAGTCTTTTTAAAAGCTTCAACACAGACAACCCTAGCCCTTCTCCGTCAACTCAAGGGAAGGTCCCTAAGATTCTCTGCTTCCTGGGCGCTAGGTAATCTTCTTTTTCTTGCTTATTTACAAAGTCTCTAAGCATCTACAATCAGGCTTGTGCCTGCAGCTTTGACAGCATAGTTCAATATTTCCAAACGAAGAATGTGCTCTTCATGGCTTGTTATCTTTGTACCAAAATCGGGGAATTGCAATTCTGTGAAAAACATGTGCTTTAACTTGCTGAGGCGGGGAGGGCTGGGGAGTGTGAAAGTTAGTGACCCTTCTGCCTCGACTCCGGGTACTAACAGTTGTACTTCCACTGTGATGATGGGCTCAGAGCTGGACACCACCACCGCTCGTATCCTCCCTGTCTCCTGTCCCAAAGACGTTTGTCGCCAGATATGTCCACTCAGGGGTGGCGTATCTTCTGCTAGGCACACGCACTCTTCTTGACCTTCTCAAGTCCGGTGCTTCAGCGCCCTGAGCACCTTCTTCCGGGTCTGAATCCTCTGATATCGGAGGAAGGGTTCTCTCTGGAGTTGACCTCAGGCTAGAGCTCCTTCTTTGCGGCCAGTTAGCTTCTCCATGTGCCCTTCTACTCCTCCTCCGTCTGGTCGGTTCACACTCTCTGTCAGACCGGTCAGTGTCGGACTCGTACTCCCAGCTACTTTCTCCTTCAGTAGCGTCGTCTGTTTCGCTGTTGTACTGACCGACCTCAGCTTGGTCAGACTCGTTCCCTGCTTCTGCTGGCACCTCTACAGCTTGGCTGGCCCCCTCTATGGCTTCTCGGTCCGCAGCTGGACGTCTATCCGAGAGAGGAGCTGTTTCTTCCAGAGGTGCTGGAACCCTCCGCGTATGCGACGCGTGGATCCAATTGGGCAGGCCTCCCACCTTCACAGCAGTGTTCGTGATCAGGATGATCTGGAAGGGCCCACGCCAACGAACATCCAGGCAGCTTCTTCTCACGTGCTTTCGTACAAGCACCCAGTCTCCAGGGCACAGGTCGTGACACAGGTCCTGGCACGATGGAACCTCAGCAGCCTGCACCTGAAGGGACACAGAATGAATGGCGTCAGACAGCCCCTTGCAATAGTCCAGGATCATATCATCTGTGATGTTTAACAGTGCGGCAGTTGGGACAGACGGCAACCTCATTGCTCTCCCCATCAACACCTCATGAGGTGACAGCCCCGTTCTTCTGTCTGGGGTACTACGGAGGCTCATAAGGACCAATGGCAGAGCGTCAGGCCAACTCAAGGACGTTGTTGAACACACTTTTGCAATTCTGGCTTTAATAGTGCTATTGATCTGCTCCACAATTCCTGAGGCCTCTGGTCGGTAACTGCAATGCAATTTCTGATCTATGTTCAGAGCCGCACAAATCATTTTCACAAGCGAGCTGTTGAAATGCGTTCCCCTATCTGATTCCAAAGAGGCCGGCACCCCGAAGCGCGGAATGAGCTCCCTAAGCAGTAACTTGGCTACTGTGAGGGTGTCGCACCTACGTGTAGGGTATGCCTCAACCCATCTGGAGAATACGCAAACAACTACCAGGACATAACGGAGGCGGTTGCACCTTGGCAGTTCGATAAAATCCAACTGCATGCGGTTGAATGGACCCCCTGACCTCCCAATGGTGCTCAGTGCTAAGCATGATCGAATTTTGCGGATCTCGCGTTCGCGAATTTTGCGGATTTGCGGATTCGCAATCCGCAAAATCCGCGAATTTGCGGATTTTTTTTTTTTGTGTTCGCCCGTGTTTCTGCCAGTTCGCGAGGGTTTTGTACACTTTCGCAAATTGCGAACTTACCTGTCGGGTCGCAAGTTTCGCGAACTTGTTGTTTCTACGTGTCCAGCCTGTTTGGGACACTCTTCTTCATCACTGCCACTCTCTGTCACCACTGCCACTCTCTGACTACTCATGCCACCCTCTGGCCCACCCATGCCACCCTCTGTTTCATCACCACACCCTCTGGTTGTCCAGTGTACATTATTTTCGGCAAAGCAAAGCACACCTTCCCTGCCTCAAGTGACCTGAATTAATTTGGGGCTGATTAATGTGTCACAGAATATTTTTTTAGCTGGCACCTGCTTCCTTAGTGCGCCCTGATTAGTGATCTTTTGCACTTGCTAAGTGCTTTCATTGTTGCAAAATTAGTTACAACACCTGCCCTCCCCCAACTGACAATAATGAATTAGGGGCTGATTAATGGATTTTAACTTCCAGCCTGGCTCCTGCTTGTCTCCCTTAGCTGTAATTCAGGACCTTTGTGGCATATGTGTAACTATTCTGAGGTTCAGAGCAGGGTCACATAATAGTTTCAACTGGCAACTGAACTCTGGAGGGGCCCCTCAGGAAGCACTACAGGAAATGGCTACTAATGATGAGCCTGAACTTTTGAACCTGGTAAGTAGTTACTTTCAGTTTTGCTAAAATCGTATTTCTGCAATTTTGCACTTATTCGCGGGGCGCGAACTCACGCGAACAGTGCGAGCAGTGCGAGCAAAATCCGCTGCTCGCGGATTTGCGGATTTTGCGGGAGATTCGCAAATCTCGCGGATTGCGGATTTCCCGAAAATCCGCAAAATCCGCGAGCGGAACGGATTTTCCGCCCATGCCTACTCAGTGCAACTGGTGTCTTTTTCCCTACATTCAACTGCTGACAGGTCACACAACGCTGGCACACTGCTTCGGCTGCTACTCTGAACTTAGGATTATACCAGGTCTGCCTAAACACTCTCAGCATAGCGTCTCTCCCTAGGTGTACGGGACCATGGATTTGTCTAGCCATTGGGCTCACCATCTCATTGGGTAACACTGCTCTGCCGTCTGCTGAGACCCAGAAATGGGCCTCACCCACCACACATCCTGCCTTTTCCCATGTTTGTTTTTCAAAATCAGGAGCATTTTCTTGCATGCACTTTAGTTCGTCCCAAGAGTCAACAGTTTCTAGTATCATAGCTAATTCAGTTCTTACATTTATTCCACCCACTTCCACCTCTGTGAAAGAGTACCCTTGTTCCGCGCAATACCGCGCGACTTCGTCGGCATATCTATTGCCTTGTGACACGAAGTCCATGTTTCTGGTATGTGCGGTGCACTTCACAACTGCGATACCTGCTGGACATTGCAATGCCTCTAACAACAAGCGCACAAACTCCCCATTGCGAATGGGAGAGCCTGAGGAAGTCATGAAACCTCTTTGAGACCACAACTGCCCGTAATCATGAACTACCCCGTAACCATATTGGCTGTCGGTGTATATGGTGACTCGAATTTGATTGCTTGCCAGGCAAGCACGCGTTAAGGCAATAATCTCGGCTACCTGAGCGGAGTGTACTCCTTCCAGGCATCCAGCTTCCACAACTCCAGTAATCGTACAAACATCGTAAGCTGCTCTCAACTGCCCAACTTCGTCTCTTACACATGAGCCATCGACAAAGAAAATTTCATCTGGGTCAGTCAGTGGCTCATCTACGATGTCGGGTCTAGGTTTGGTGCATAGTTCAGTTACATCGAGGCAGTCATGGTCTGTACATTCATCATCATCATCGATATCATTTGGGAGTGGCATCAAGGTAGCAGGATTCAAAACAGAGCATCTCCTGAGGGTCACGTTCTCTGCAGCAAGGATAACTTGCTCATAGCGCGTGAGCCTACTGTTGGTCAGATGCTGTGTTTTGGTCCTGGTCATTAACAGTTCAACAGAATGGGGCGCGTACACCTCTAACGGATGCCCCATGACAATATTCTCACACCTCTCGATGCTGACACCTGTTGCGGCAACGGATTTGAGACATCCGGGCAACGCTGCGGCTACTGGGTCTAACGTAGCCGAGAAATAAGCGACTGGTCTACGGGCATTCCCATGAATTTGGACTAACACAGACAGCGCGCACCCCTCTCTCTCACAACAATAAAGCAAGAATGGTTTATCGTAATCAGGCATTCCCAAAGCCGGAGCACGACACAGGTCCTCTCGCAGCTGTAGGAACGCCATCAAACAGTCTTTGTCCCATGGTACCGGATCGCTCACCTCCTTGTGCGTCAGTTTTTGCAAGGGCTTTGCTTTCAGTGAAAAGTTCGCAATCCACTGTCGGCAATACCCCACCATCCCCAGGAACATCCTGACTTCTCTCTGTGTTTTAGGCGCATTCATCTTCATGATGGCCTCTATCCTGTCTGGGGACACTTTTCATTTGCCTTTCTCAATTCTGTGTCCCAAGTACTGCACTTCTGTCAGGCAATACTGTAACTTTCCCGGGGACACCTTGTGCCCATTTGCAGCTAGGTGATTTAACAAAGCAATGGAGTCCTCCCTGCAAGCTTCTTCTGTTTCTGACGCCACAAGGAGGTCGTCTATGTACTGGACCAGAACTGACCTCTGGGGCAGCACTAGACTTTCAAGATTTTTCTTCAGAAGCTGGTTGAAGATCGATGGGCTCTCTGTATACCCCTGAGGAATACGACACCATGTTAGGACGCGACCTTCCAGCTTAAATGCGAAAAGAAAATGGCTCTCTTCGTCCAGAGGGATCGAAAAGAAAGCCTGGCAAAGATCAATCACAGTGAACCATTCTGCTTGGAACGGTATCTGAAACAGTATCACTGATGGATTCGGTACCACTGGACAACATGAAACAACTATGTTATTAATCTTTCGGAGGTCCTGCACTATCCGGAATTTCCCATTTGGTTTCTGCAAACCCATAATCGGGGAGTTACATGGACTACCCACGATTTCTTTCAGTATTCCCTGCTTAATCATGGACTCGATCACGGGTTTTATGCCTGCAATCGTTTCTGGAGTCAATTTATATTGGGGTGTTCTTGGAAACTCAGCATGCGGTTTCACTACGATTTTCACTGGGTCCACCCCCTTGACCAATCCAATCTCTTCCCCAGTGAAATCCCACACTCCTGGAGCCACTGTCTCTCTCAGATCCCAGGGGAGCTCATCTACTGTCAGAGTGGGGTACAGCTCCACACATATTCTGGAATTTGCAACTTTGAAGTCAGCATCATCGTCATTAGTCAATACCTCCACTCCTTGTGGTGTGCAGTATATGGTACAATTTAACTTGCACAAAAGGTCTCTTCCTAGCAGACATACAGGGCTAGAATCGCAAACCACAAACTGGTGCTCATCGCTGTACTTCCCTATTTTCACCTGCACGGGTTCAGTCAGTGGGCTGGTCATTGTCCTGTTAGCGACCCCTACCACTTGTATGGTCTCTCCAGACATGGGCAGGCCTGGAACTGCGGCTGATCTGATCGTGGATCTAGTGGCTCCTGTGTCCACTAGAAATGTCGTGGGGCACCCTGCCACTTCGGCCTCAACATAGGGTCCCCTTTGATCCACCTCCAAGGCTGCCCCGAGGGTACAGTCCTCCCTTTCCACTCTCTGTCCAGTTAGCGGGTCTACATAATAGCACTCCTCGCCTCCTACAAACAGGGGCATCTGTCTATACGTCTTACCCATAGTCCCTACTCTGGGTGGCTGAGGGAACTGGGCTCGGGGAGGAGGGCCCCCCCTTTGAGCACCTTTCCCTGGTATTGCGTTACCCCTCTCGTAGGCGCACTCTGGACCTCTTCCTCCTCTACCTCCTGTTCTCCTATCTCAACATTGTAGGGACACTCGCGTTTCCAATGCCCCACCTCGTTACACTGGTGGCACCTAGTCGTTTTCTTCAAGGCAGCTATGTCTATCCTGGGTCTAAAGGTGGAGTTCTCCTCATTGCCCTTGTTCTGACTATACTGTTTCTTTCCTCCAGTACCTGTTCCTTGTTGCTGTTGCTGCTGTCCCCCCTTCCCGGCTGCCTGCATCTGTACCACCATCAGTTTCTCCTTTAGTTTCTTTGCCTTGGAGTCTATCTCATCACTGCAGAACCTGGCATATCTCAGGATTTCGTCTAGGGGTTTATTTTGCCAACAAATCAAGTGTTGCTGAATCATTAAACTAATATCCGGTCTCAGGCCCAAGACGAACTTGGACACAAATTGCCCTATGTCCTTTGGATCCATTACATCCAGACCGCTATACTGTTTAAACGCCTTCAGCAATCTCTCGTAATATTCGTGAACTGTCTCTTTGGGTTCCTGTCTGGTTCGATCTATTTTGACCCAATCTATGTCTTGCATTGGCACTTTATCTTTCAGCCAAGTCATCACTCTCTCGTATTTTGCCATCACAGTCTCGGACGGCCCGTTAGTCTTAGCGTCTCTCTCCGGCTCTGTTGTGGGCCACTCAGCGCTAACCTTGCATGCTGTCCACAAATCTCCTGGCACTACAATGTCAAACAGCGTGTTCAGATCTATCCATAGGACCTTTGAGATTTTTACGAATCTCTCAACTTGCTTGTACCACTCCACTGGGTTCTCCCGCAATTTGGGGAAGGAAGTGGTAAAAGCAGCTAAATCTCCCCTACTCCATGGGACGTGCACATAGTTCCCATTTGCGACTTCACGCAAAGGGTATGCCTCTATTCCCTGCAGTCCTCCTGGTGTCATACCAAGCATGCTTCTCCTGACGGTCCCCTTCTTGGACCACCTCTCTACCCATTTATCTAGTGCCCTCCATGTCCTTATTCCAGTGATTAGTTCCCTTATGTGCGTTTTCAGTCCGATCGTTCTCCTCTCATCTAGGTCTCGATCTGAATAATGTAGCCTGTGGTTACCCTGTAATGCTTTGGTCCTTGACAGGTCCACCATATATTTGCCTGCTAGTTCGACTAGCTTCTCATGGATTGTTCTCGCCTTTCGAGTGATGTCCTTTGCCATGAACAGTATTTCATCCTGCTCATACATCTCCATTCTTTCTAAAGGCAGGGTACCATCTACCATGTCATCCAGATCTGACCTTAAGCTGGCGACATCGAGTCTCTTGGCTTTTATCTCAGCTCGCAATATGTCTTTCGAAGGAGGTTCACAGGTCTCTCTCCCATCCCAACTCCGAGCCCTACGTTTGGGTTCGGGAAAGTTAAGGAGTGTTCTCCCTTGCTCCCATCTCTCCAGGTCCCATGCTCGGCCATCCGATCTTGGAAGGTGATGGAACACGGGCCTGTTACCCCCAATCTTACTTTGCCCATTCTCTCTTTCTTCTCTCTTTTCACAGTAGGACTCTCTGCTATTCTCCCTCCGGTCTCCATTCTCTCTCTGTCTAGTATCACTCAGTATCTGATAGGATCCTTCTTGGTTCCCCATATTCCCTGGACTGCGCTCATGTCCGTCATCACAGGGACTGCGGCGCGGCCTCTCGCAACCCCCATTCTGTTCTCTGTTGCCTGGCACACAGTGGGTACACTTAAAGCTGTCTCTGTACTCCCGCGTTCTCCTGTCTTCTTCACTGTGTATTGGGCGAGACACTCCCCCACTCTCGGGGCCCCCGTTTTCCAGGTCTGATCTACCTCCACTCCGGGCCCAATGGGTGACTCCCCTACTGTCCTTCTCCCTCCCGTCCCACTCCGGACTGCTTTCCTCAGCCCCGCAGTGAGTCCGGGTTCTGCTATCCTGACTTTCCCTTCCAGCTTCCGCAGCTATGATGCTCTTGTGAGCCTCTACTGCCTCATCCCTCTTCTTCAGGTACTCGTTTAACTCCTGAAAGGATTTCCGTCCTGATCCCCTCATATCCACTGGCCATCTATGGCCCCCCGGATCCCCTACTGGGTCCTCTGCTGTGTGTACTGGTGTGCTCCACTCTCTTGGTATCGGCAACTGGCTTGGGGAATTGATCGTATCGTTCCTCCTCGCCATCTCTGCTCTTTCTCTGTCCCTCCGTACCCGTTCCTCCCCTCTAGCTCTCTCTGGGTCATAAATCGATACTATAGGACCTATGGTAACAGGTACTTGTAGTGCATCTGGCAGTGCGTAGGATGTGGCACACTCCGTTTCCGGCACCCTTTGTACCACAAACCTCCCGACTACCTGTTGCACCGAACTAGGCTGGGACAGTTCTTTCTTTGCCTCGGGATCCCAATCGGAACTGGGAAGCGGTCCATGCTCTCCTACGTTGCTCCCCTCCCTTTCGCTATGCTCGACATCTCCCCCTGCTCTGTTATACGGGGGTGGCCTATCCGTCAGTAACCTGTTTATCAAGCTGTCCTCTGTTTCGCTCTCATCATCTTCTTCTAGGGGGCTTTTGTTCCCGGGCATCTCTAACACTGGGTACAATTTATTTACTTCCATGTTATGCACTCTCCATCTTTTGGCATCTGCATCCCACTTGGCATCCTGCACTGCCCTTACCGATCGTTTCACCCTTTCTTGTCGTCTATTCATGTTCTTCTCGTGCGCTGCCCAAATCCAGGCATTGAGAGCTTCAAACTGGGTCGGTCTAGGCAAGGGTCTCATTGAGGTCATAACTGCTTTTAATCGGTGTAGCACCTCTAATCTGAACGTCCCGTACTTCGGAAACGTCAGTTCCTCATTTCCTTCTGTAATCTTACTCCACTCTGAGATCCACAAAATTGTATGCAGCCCAACATTTGCCGCCATATAACGAGCCGGCGTACCCTCCGGCGGGGCTTCTTCCCCTTCATACGATCCCCGCCTCTCTTTTTTAAACGCCGCTCTCAACCATTTAAAACACTTCATGATTATACGCACAAATTCCAGCCTCAATACCCTGTTTACTTCCTGATGATAATCCACCAATCCTAGCGCGGCTTTGCTAGCTGGCCTATCGCAGCGCGGTCTTTCTCCGGCCGGCCAATCCCAGCGCGGCACTTTCTGACGTCACTCGTCTCCGCTTCGCAGCAGCACCCCTCCTTTCTCAGCTCTTCTCCCGGTCATGCATGCGTCCCATTCATACCCTGAAAAATGACTACTTCCGACCAAGCGGTCACTTCCCTCTTCTGTACGTCCACAGTCTATCTGTAATTGTCAACACAACTGACGAAATGTCTATCGTCTCTCTGATAGGTTGCTTGCACACACAGTAACCTCCGACCAGCGTCCGTTACTCACGCACTCACTCTTACGTTCCCCCTATCTCGGTCTTTCGGGTGATCAATGGTACCTCATGACCCCCTTCACACTGGCTGACAATTACTTTGGATGTCCGATACACCCGAACCACTTAAGCTCTCCTTGAACTTAAGATTTCCACCGGTTGCGCGCGCTCACAACCTGTTCCACAGTCACTCTACAGGCATTCAACTCCGCCAGACATTACAACATAGATACAATACAAAAACACCGCAATCTAGCACGCATGACCCTTTATACTCCCTCTCGACCGATACTGCTGCTTTTCTGTCTCACGTCATCCGGACCTTCTTCGGCGGGCGGTTCTTCCGATCATCGATCTCTAGGGGCCTTGGGGTAATCTAACCTGGCCTAGATCACCTTCCTCAAGAAGGCAACCATCCTCTGCTACCAACTGCTGGGGCGAGATTTTGATCGATACCTTATCACTATTGATCTAAAACCCCGTTCTGGTCGACTGAACCTTTGTTGCCTGTCATTGAGGGAAGAAAGTGCATCTCTTACCAAGTTAGTTCACCCGATAACGGACTCCGCTCTGAAAGATCACAAACAACTTCTAGCTTTCAAAGGTTTATTATATAGTTAGGATAAGCTGCAAGTACAGGCATCTCAGAATGAGATTCACAAGATACACGGGCCCAACTACATTCATGTGCTCTCTGAAAACCCTCAGACGAGCAAAGAAGACTACGAGTACAAGTTCTAAGAATAACAAAGCTATAAGCATTGACACGTATTGAGATCTCTCCGTCATTTAAAGTTGGAGGAAAAACACAGGTTAGGCTGTCCCTACCCTGCTCTGGATGGTATCCCTACTTAACAAGGTCCCAACCTATCAAAAGGTGTCAGCGGTGAATGACCCCCTAGGGAAGTCACCCACTCTTAGTCTCTTGGTGAAAACCTATAGTTCTCCAGTCATGACCCCTCTCTGCCTACCCATCCGCTCTCTAAAGGGTCCTCAGGCATCTGCTCTAACTCCTCCCAGGGGTGCTGTCCCTAATACAAAACATACAACAGCATTTGAGACGCCCCTCGTGAGACGCCCCTCACGTGGTGTATCTTCTGGCTTTTTCCATGATGAGGCCTCGTGCGTTAGAGTTGACCTTGCTTCTCAGACTCTTCTCCGGCCCGCTGATACCCCTTAAAACATTCCGGAACCCTCCTCCGTGTCTGGGCCGTCTCCTGAACAAACCTCTATTCATTTCATTTATAATTGGATCCCCCCTTTCTCTTGCAGACAGACATCTGCAGCCAAGATCCCAATTCTCATAGACTTCCAACAAAAGTTTGCAACATTTCTCGGCCCAGACCAATACGTGTAAATCAATGTCTATAAACATTTCAGGCCTACAGCATTTCTCATAATGATTATACCATTCAAATCCTTCATTAATTAGTAGCATGTTAATACTCAATTCTATGATTCGGTAAACACATCTATAAAATATGGCCCATTAACGCTACTACTAAAAGACATTAGTGCAATCCATGTCGTGAAAGGAAACACCTTTCCCATCCCTTCCAGCTCTGGCCCTGAGGCCTACCACGTTCTACGTTTTTAACCGCATGCCATCTTACATTTTAGCAGCTACACGACATGGATTCAGGATTAATCACGTCTAATAAGTTATATAATTTCACACATTTTTGCATTAGTTCCACTTCTACTTAAATCACTAAGTTAACTGCACATCTCAGAATATAAATGCATATAATATCAGCACTCATGGCATTTCTCTTCATGACTTGTGCTTACTACGTGTAAGTGTGATGTACTTATACATTTAGGTCAGTTTGTGCTCTCTCAAAGCCTTTTTTTTTTTTTTTCCAGAAATGTTTTACGGATTGTTCTTTTGTCCTCAGTAAAGAAAATGCATAGATATTGTTTCAGTCTTTTAGCTTTTCAAAAGCCCTTTTCTGCAAAAAGGTGCTGTATTGCTTTGAATTGCTGGATGGTTTTCCTGGAGGTTCAAGGAGATACCAGTGTTTTTTAAGTACCTTCCTAATGTAGAGGTGACCATTGTGAAATTAGGTAACAAAATAAGTATGGTTATCTAAGTTCTTAGGTTCACTGAAGATGCATCATTCAACTCAACGTTTTGGAAATAAATCACAATTAGTAAACCATCAAATTGTTTTCTCAAACTATATGTACTTTAAAAGTCACTAGTCTCACACATTTTGTGGGGAAAAAGCTTAACACACTAATGCCCTAAATACGGGGCCCTAGGAGGGTGGGGTGCTATTTATGTAACCCACTAAAACTGATACTTAAAAACTGGAAATTAACCAGAAGTTTATTGGTGGAAATAAATGGCCGTGTGGTCTGTATCACACCTGGGAGCATATTAACAAGGACCAGTGATAATTATCACTGACCCCACATAGCGATAGAAATATTATCGCCGGCTATCGCTGAAAATTATCGCCATGATAACGCTATATTTACAATGCATAGCGCTATGGCGATAATATTTCAGTGATAGCTATGTTTACAATGGAACATCGCTGGTTTTCCAGCGATGTTCCATGGAAAACAGCGGTAACATTGCTGATACGACCCTGTGGTCGTATCAGCATAATCCACCTACCATTATTAGTATGCCTTAGTCTGGAATTTAACAGACGTTAAATTCCGGCATTAAGGCCGATGTAGCGCAATTTTTTTATCACTGCACCTCCTTGTTAATATCGCAAAGCTGCCTTCGCGATATTTTCATGTGTTGTCTTCACAGCCACGCCTTCTTTGCATCTCATTAGCGATGCGAGGCGAGGCTGTGAAAAAACGAGCTCTACATCAAGGAAACACGCGCTAGCGTGTCCTTGATGAAATTGCGATATAATTATCGCCGCTTATCGCCCGAAAATGGACCCTAGAGCGGCGATAATTATATCGCCAGCCCTTGCTAATATGCCCCCTAGTTATTACCGAGTGTGACTAACATTACGCAACAGGTTATTACGATGTCTGTGAAAGCAGGTGCTTGTGCAGGGGTTGTTAATAAGCAAGGCACTTATAATTTAAACCACAGAAAAACAGACCTGCTATGAGTTGTGGAACTAGGAAATCATCAATTCAGGGAGTGGCTGAGGAAATCTGGACTATTGGCTAATGTGTTATGTTATATGCTGTTTTATACCGGAGTATCCTGGCACGAATAGACCGTTGGGGAACCCGTCCTGGCTTTCCCTGTGAGATGGTCCCTACTGGGTATCTCCAAGGTGAAACCAGGCAGGTGGAGATGAGGCAAGCTAATGCCCAGAGTTGCCAAGTGTGATCCCTGGTTAGAGTAGGCACTGAGGTGAGAATTATCAAGTCCGCTGACCCTGGTCCACGATCCTGACGCGTTGGGAATTGAACCCTGGTCCAGGGCCGTCCTCTACTCCCGGGTCTGCCGCCTCTAACCAGTGAGCCACACCACTTCACTAATGTGGCCTTTATCTTGCTTGCATGAGGGTCCTAAAAAAACCTTTCTGCACCCCTGGGGTAGTGGGTTATCTTGACAGTTACACAAGAGAGAGGTTAGACTCTCACCCACTTGATATGAGGTTGATTAGGTCACTGTCTTGGCATTACAGGAAGAGAGAGGTTCAAGGTATTATTTGATATGTGGTGTATATCTCTGCAGTTAGCTATAATGTTACTTAAGTAGGAGGGATGACAACGATGTAAGTCTTTTTTATTTTGTTCATTTAATGCAAATAATTGAATGTTTGTGTTATATGTCATATATTCACATATTTTCTCAAATATGATTAATCCAAAGAGGCCATACACCATAGAAATAAATAATGTTACCTTAAAATGCCTTAAAACACAGAGTTCATTGTATCCTTAAATTGATTACGAAGATTAGATCCTGCCCTGTCTTGCAGAGTTATAAGCAACTGTTTAATCTTTCTTAGGGCAAAGTTTTACATTCAGTGTTGCCTCGTATGTATTTCATCTTAATAGAACATATACCCTAGAATGTGTATTTATACCATAAATCATAGACTTCATTTGATCATCATTTTAGGTACAAAAGTTTAAGCTGTTCTATTTTAAGCCATTCAGAGCCCCTGAATGTAGTGTTCCTCAGAATGGGCCCAAGACCTAATAGTCGAAATAGTGCCCACTCTTGAGCTGTACTGACAACTAGCAGAGGACAGGGAACGTGATTGCCAAGCGTACTCACTGTTATGAAACCTTACTCACTTTATACATTACTTAGAATGCAGGTTGCTCTTACATTGTATGCAGTTCTTTAAATGATTTGTCCAAATATTTAACCGTAAAAACAACAAGGTGATGGATGGAATGTTTGAATTAATCTTAGCCACTGGCAGTCGCACAGGCCACATCCCAATCCAATGTTTTTTGACCACCATGCCACCTCAGTTTGGACTGATCCATATGCAAATCAGTCTTGACCCTGTTCCTCACGGGAACAGTCCAGTCTGACCTACCAGGCCAGGTCAACCCTTAACCGGAGCACAAGTGACCTAGGACAGGTTGTGCCCCTTGTTAAGGCCCTAGGTTACCTGTGTTCCGGTTCAGGGAAGACCTGGCCTGGCAATTTGGGGTTGACTGTCAATTTGGTGCACTCCCAGGTTTGCGATTTCTTGTACATCTGGGAATACTTCAGATTCCATGGGTGATGGGTGGGAAGCACCCACAGCAACACACATGGAACTCCCCTTTCATGCAGTGTTCTGCGAGAAAGGGCACATATTTACAAGGCCATGAAAAGCAACGTAAAGTGGCTTTACGTGGCTGTGTAAATATGCTAAATGTTCCACACTAGCTTTTGTAAAGAACAACAACAGTGAATTATGGGCTTGGTAGTTTAACGTATAAAGGAGGGTGATCTGGAAAGGCACGAGGAGGCAGGTATATAACACAGGTGGTTATAATTAAGTGGAAGGCTAACACTTAGTACGACTTTGGAAAGGAGAGGAAACAGTTACCAGAACACTCGAGGTACGGGCTTATGGGATTAAATTTGTAAACAAGCAACTGAGAAGAAAGAGGGTAGTTACTGGGTTGAAAGTGTTTTAAGGATCGGTAAAGTTAGAAAGCATTTTGGGGATTGACTGGAAAGGAGTGCAAAGTGAATGATGGGCATTTAGAAAATGTTATTTATTAACATGAATTTCAGCGGGCAAAACGTTGATTATGAGCTTTAAGGTACAAACCAGTTTACCTGACACGAAATCTATTTGTTGTATAAATTGATAAATCACAGTCATTTTTAGATATAACCTAATAGTCATGTTTTTTAATAATTGTAGTGAACCCCTGACGAAGTGCAAAGAAAGGCACGAAATGCATTGGGTGACGGAAATGATCTAAATCGAAGAATATCTATGTAACATTCCTGGCTACAGAACAAGGCTCGTCATGGCATTTCTTTAGCATTAAGGTGTTTAAATGTGAACATAGTTTGTCCAACATGTGACGGATTAACCATGAACTACGTAATGGATGAAATAACTTTAAAGAAAATAAAAAGTGATGAACTTGAACGACTTTTGGCATCAGTATGTTGCACCTAAAGCTGTGCGTCCGGTGTGGGGGACACCCTGGCCCCACTTCCTCCTGTAAATATGCTGAGGCACATTGTGCCACCGGCACGTCAAAAAAGTGCTGCAGAGGGGCCCATAATGAGGTCCTAAAATGTGAACTCCATTTGGACTTGGGGAACTATTACCCCTGAAGGAAGATAGAGTCTTGTAAACTTTTTTTCTCTGAGAATTCCAATATGGGCGAAAACAATTGTAAAGGCTCAGATTTAGCTTCCGGGTGATAATATAACTAAGTTAAGTAGCTCATCCAAATGACGGATGTATGACGTTACAACGCATGCTTTTACCCCTCCATGCCTTTACAACGCGGTTTTTACATCGCAATCCATTACAACGCATAGCGCTTTGGGGTGCTGGATAGTGAAAAGTTTAATTTACTATTCCAACACCAGTCCCCGTGGACACTAGGGAAGGTGTTGGATAGTAAATTAAACTTATTCCCTATCTTAGAGCGCCCCCCAGCGCAATGCGTTGTAATGGTTTGCGTTGTAAATACCGCGTTGTAAAGTTTCGTTGTAACGGTTGTTCACCCCAAATGACTGAACTGGTTGGTCTAAATTTCGAATGAGACTCACACCTTTTTTCCATCGTGAAATGTGCCCATTCGGTAATATCATGCCATTGTTCAGCTCAAAAAAGTGTTTTTTTAGGGATTCTAAAGCTGATCATATGTTAGAAACCCGGAAGATGCACCTGCTCATGAGCGAAGCTTGACCAGCCCATTCAGCCGGCGTTTCAAGGCTCTCAAAGCTGGGTTTTATCATGTTAGGTGCTGATTTTTTTTTTTTTATCTAACTACTTAACAGATGTGAAATTTGTGAGGTAACTGGAGGAACCAAATAGAGCTACTATGCCACAAAGCTAAGATTTCTGAGACCCGACCAATACCCATCTCCCATGCTAGAATTCAAGAAACAGCAGACATGCTAAGGCTTTTTGTGTAAATGTTTTGACTAGCATAGCAGGTTTGTTACAAGCGGTACTAAACATTGTTTTTCTTTTTCCAGGCCCCCTTGACCACAAAAGACAGCATAAAAGGGATTTTGAATGTTCTCTGCAGTCTCACTGAAAAAGACAATGGATGTCTGATAGACTGGGAAGGAAAGTCAGTCCCTTGGTGAGGGACCAACCAGCCTTCAAATCAAGGCTACCTCAAGAAGAACCTATGATTTTTTTTGCTCATTACTTGAAATTCCTCGAAATAAATCGTGTTTTATCATTATGAGAGTTTACTGTGATTGTTGGCCTTCCTTTGAGCTGAGCAGTGAGTACCTCTGCACATGTGTATGGATGTCCATGTGTGTGTGATCGCGTTAAAGTTGTTTGTCTGCCAGGCGAAAAGTAGTACAGTGAACTGCCCTACAATTTTCCACCTTTTCCCTTCGATGGAGTGTCTCAGTCATAACAGCGGACCAAAAATCTCCTTGAAAGGGTAGACTGGAAAAACGAAAGAAATAAAAATATTCAAAAAGGGTAAGCAAGGTGATATAAAAGGCCTGCAAAAATTGCATGTTTTGAACGTTCTGTATCATCTTTGACTTTTAAGATATTTTTTTTTAGGTAAGCCTTGCTGAGAAATGTCTCTTCTCTCAAATTTTTCTTGGGACAGATCATCTGGCAAAACTCCCAGTGATGGCCAGATTTCACTCACACACCATACCACCGTAAAGATACTCAAATATTTCATTAGTGCCTTTTCACAACCTATGGCTTTTTAGTAAATCTATGAGACAAATATGCTGTAAAATTCACTGTTTGGCCAAATTCTTTCAAATTACCTGGTGGAGAAGACCATTCCCAAACCTCTCCGGAGGGTTTTGGTGTTGCACACTCGCTGCAGGTTTGGAAAGGTTACAGTCCACCATTTTAAAGATCACCAGTTACCACTATGTACAGGTTGATCTTCTTGTGCATGTGAGTGACCAAACTTACCAAATATGTGCGTTCTGCAACTCCAACGGTGCAGGTGTTTTTTTTCCAGGTGTACTGCTTGTCATTTTGAGAATGCCATGCATAGCTCCCCGTACCACACCACCTACATTTGCACTGATTGTTTATTCTTGTTAGGTCAAGCCTGGGCTGCGCTTGCACGGCTCTGTGAGGCATGCTATATTCAGGTATGGACTTGAAGCTCTGCCCACTCTCCGCCCATATTTTTCATTGGCTTGTGACATTGTCCACTGTAAAATGAGGCTTTTCATTGGTCAATAGGCTTAGAATTCCCTCCTTAGTACCGCCTTTTCTCATTTTGTAACCTCAAATGAGGACACGCCCTGTTACATGTTTTGTTACTCAGTAGGCTTTAATTACAGCCTCTGAGCACAATTTTCTCTAATAGCTCAGCCCTGCCTGCTGTTGCAGGCAGGACATGCTCTTTCCTAACACTTAATCAAAAAAAATACTTTATAGAACGGACGTGGAACACATTTGCAATGCAATAGGTCTCGCATTTGTGAGTTTAGGCTATTGGCATTGTAAATAACAATGCCGTTATTTATCTGTTTTAAAAGCAACACATGAATAAAAGGCTTTGTCATTTGCAATGCCAATAGCTCAAACTCTCGTAAATGTGAGACCTATTGCATTGCAAATGCTAGTTTATTTTGTATCTAAGTACCCCCAAGTTGACTCCTATATCTAGGATCTGTTCCGCACATACCATAATGTGTACTTTTAACACTCTCACTTGCTTTTTATTGGTCCGCAGGCCTTTTGCGATTAGTTGTATCACACACATCCTAATCCATCATTTTATTGCACTGATTTGGTAACTGATATGAGAGAAAATATAGCTTCTTTTTACTCACCATGATTTTTGCACGTACATTTTCTATTGACGTAGGTTTTTAAATGGGTTGTTTATAACTGTTTTTATCTATTCATGGTATGGGCAGTAATGATTTTCTGATTGTCCTTTTTATATTGTGACTGGTCATTTTAATGTATTTGAGTTTTGTTTATGTTGTATTTTATGTACTTTTGATGGTTCTCAAAAAACAAATATAGTATTATCTAGTCTAGTATAGCAGACAAATGGGTTATAGAGAGGGGCTGTTGACATGGCTGCCCACTTTTGCCGTTGCTGTTTGTACTGGCCGGGTACTTTAGCCCGTAGACTCAGCGAACACATGCAGGAATGGGGAATTGAAGTAGGGACCTCAAGTCATGTGGTGTCAATGCAAGCAGACATCACATTAATACTTCAGACCCGTCCGATTGAGACGATCATCGTCTTGCTCTGCGAACCTCAACGCTTTTGAGACCTGCCAGGTCTACGGCTTAATGAACATAACACAGTAAGGTTCCCCCTGGCAACACATGCTGGATTTCCCCCATCGAACAGTTGCAAGCGGTGGGACTGCAATGGAAAATGAAACAGTTCTGCTATTTGGGAATATAAGTCACACGCACAACCCGAATCGATCATACACCTACAACATAGGCAGAATACTCACACGGTTGGAGGCAATGGTTACGTTCTAGAATATATTTCCTATTTCAGTTACTAGTTAGGAAGGCATTGGCGAGCATGATCTTTCTATGCCACTGCCTGTATGCACTTTAGAATTCCATACAGCACATCCCACGATAGACCTATAAGGCATTAGACACATTGTTGAGCTTTGTGTCCTGGGCTGGCAAGAGTGGGCAGGGTGCGACAAACACACAACAAGCTGTACAGAGTCGAGGGAGACCTAGGGCTCAAATACCTAGAGCTCTGCTGCATAGCCACACAGCTCCAGCAGGCAATGGATAGTGTGAGGTAGGGGCAGCATAGAAATGGAAAAGCTACCCACAACTTGGTGCAGGAATCCCACCAAACTGATAAACTTCTGACCATAGTCCAGAGGGCAGCGGCAGCATGGGAAATAGCTGTCATGCGGGTCTAGGCAGACCAGCGTTCTCCAGGGCGCTACAACTGGAATGGGTGAAGCCTTTCCGAGACAGATGTAGAGTTATGTTCCTACAGTGCTGGCGAGGGGCTGTACCACTCTGGGTGACCTATTCCCAGCGGATATGTTCATAACCTACTCTGACGCCTGTTCGACCTTTGGGATAGATAAGGGCCAATTTTTACAATTTGCAAAATTGAGTAAAACTTCCAGAAAGGGCTGTGCAGAGTTCTAGAATTGGTTTAGGGTGTCAGTCACATTAGAAACGATTCTAGAATGGCTAAGGGACAGACATATAAAATCTAGGGGGCGTATTACCAACAACTAGCGATAATTATCGCTATGTTGGCTTAGCGGCAATATTGTTATCGCCGAGCTCCGCCGATTTTTATCGCAGATAAACCTTGCTTTTATCAAGGTTTATCTCAAAAGCGATAAAAATCGGCCGAAATGCATGAATATCGATGAAAAGTCAGCGATATTCATGCATTACCGAGCTAATGCTCTTAGCCATGTTATCCACCTACCATTGGATAACATGGCCAATGCTCTGGGCAGGCGTTAGCTTTTGGAGATATTCGCACTTAGCGCGAATATTTCCAAAAGTAGGTAATAGGAGATAGCGATGTTAGCGACTGTTTCCCGTCGCTAACATCTTGGCACGCCCACTTTGTATGTCATTAGCGATAAAAATCGCTGACATGCAAAGTGGGCCCCCAGATGATCGCTATCTCCTACTAGCTGTCGCTAACTGGTGTTAGCGACAGCTAGGTAATAGGGCGATAAAATTATCGCCGCTTTAGCGGGAAAAATTCCCACTATAGCGGCGATAAGGGCCTTGGGAATATGCCCCTAGATTATATAAAAACCCTGAAAGGGAATAGGATAAGGGAACCGAAGGATGTCTGGATAAGATCGGAGAAGGACCTTAGGGAGCCCCTACTAGATAAGGAATGGCGTCCACCTGCGAATGAGTTCAAACAATAACCAGCAACCCAAGATTTAAATTGACCCATTTTCAGGTTTTACACTGCACCCAGCTGACTCCAGTGGTGTCCACAAAATCTACCCACAATGCCCTCTGAGCTGCCCTAAGTGTGGCGCAAATAGGGCAACCTTCATCCATATATTTTGGTAAGGTGACCATGTGCGGCGATACTGGGAGGTGACTGTCTCAACCTTAAGATGGTGACCCATGTGTCAATCACTGTACAGTAACTCACACTGGGACTTCTGCCGTGGTCTGGTGGAACCAAAATGCCCCGCAAATTTGCAAGTCTGAACTGGTACTGGGGAAGTGACGTATAGCAATCCACTGAATCTCCCGAAGAGCACCCACATACAATGCGTAGCTGAAAGGTATAACTGAATGGACACTAACAGAAGAAATATACCTCAGAGAAGTCAGGACAGACGTTAAGGCTCTAGATGACATTGAACACTGGGCAGAATGTATACATCAGCTCTCCCAAACCACACACAGCTCATCCATCGAATGAGGGGGGTTGGGACACAGATGGGCCTCATCTATGAGGTTTTGACGTGGGGCAACCCTGCAAGGAATCTTGCTGCACTGCCCTATGTCTAAACAAAAGGGCAGGAATGTCACATATCAATGAGATATGGGGCATTCCTGTCCTTTTCCCCTGCGCTGGCCCACAATGGGCTGCAATGCGCCAATGCAGCCACCCTTGCACCATGGTGCAAGGGTGCCTGCGTTGGGGGCTGATTGATGTTGTGCAGGAAGAGACACCGTTCTGCACACATAGAAAAAGGAACAATCGAGGAGAAATTAACATATTGTTTCTCGTTATGCCTCCCTTTAGAGTTGTGAGAAGTCCCATAGGAATCAATGGCAAATACCGATTCGGTAATTACCGAATCTGTAAATACCGAATCCTACCGATTCGGTATTTGTTACCGAATAATTACCTACATCAGATTTACCGATTCATGAATACCGAATCGGTAAAATTCGGTATTTATGAATCAGTAAATCTGATTTACCTACATCTAGCCCATAATCCCTTGAATACCAAATGAAAGGACACCACACAAGGTATATATCAAATATATATGTATTTAATCTAAACACAACCCCTCTGCACTGTTTATGATGTCAGAGGTAAAAATACAATACAAGTCACACAGTTATTATACAATAAGTTGCACAGTATACGTTGTGCCCTAGGGGCCTCACAAACCATATACTAAGAAAGTGGTATAAGTACCACTTGAGATTAGAAAACAGGCCTGGGGCCCGTGGAATCGCTGGGGCTACACTAAACAACCAGAGGTTAGGAAGTAGGAGGCCCACGGGAGACGCTTGCAGTGTCTAAACAGAGACTCTGGTTACCATTGACTTTTTATGGGAAACAAAGAAGTTACAAATATACAATTTAAGGACACTTCCAGATGGACTAGGATAGAACCCTTTCAGACTAGGACACTTGGAGAGTCAAGACCCACGGGAGCACCGGAGTACTCGTGTTACTTCACCCAGGGAAGCCGGGTGCATAGGTATCTTTTCGTGTCGGGTTTCATCGTTGTTTTCTATGGAGAGCTGCAAAGAAGTGCCGCAGGCGACCAGAGGAAAAGTGTCCGGGTGGATCCAAGGGTGGATCGAAGATGTGAAGAACCTGAAAGCAGAGGGGACAGAGACTGGGTCACTAGCCAGTGACCAGGAAGGTACCAGGAAAGAACCAGGCGATGTCGGGTGCTTGAAGGTGAAGAAGGTGAGTTTGTCTCTTCAGCCACGAGGTCCAGGAAGCATCGACGATGACCAGGCACTGGATTCGAGCTGTCCCACAATGGATCTAGATGACTGCGGTGTCAGTATCCGGAGTTGACCCAACAAGCCTTGGCAACTGCAACGCATGCAGGATGTCGAGATTGGCTCTGCTGCAGACCAGCAAGGTCTGTGGCACTTAGCCATTTCAGGGAAGCTGGGGCAAGCCTGGAGCAACCAGGAAAGCAAGTTAAATTCAAAGGAAGATCTTTAGGGGGCTCACAAGCCAACAGGTAAGGAACCGGGAAGGCGTGTGGAGCTCAAATGCAAAGGCGGGGCCCACGGGACACTCGCGGAGTGTAGGATCCTGGGTTTCAGTGCAAATGGTTCTCGGAGCTGGGGCTTCCCATACCCCAATGCACAACTTACTGAGGCTTCAGGAAAGGAGTGCAGGTAGCAAAATGTAGGATGTCCAAGATGTCCGGTCCCACGTCTCTCGTGTCCACCACGGGTCTCAGCTTTGCTGTGGATGTGGGTCAAGGTCAGAGAAGTCTGGAAGTCCAGTTCTTGTGTCGCAGAGTCTTGGGGATCCGAAGGAAGCCTTGAAACTGCAGACCGGCAAAGTTGCTGTTGGTGCCTGCTTGCACAGGGTGGTCACTCCTTGACCACAAGGGAGATGTCATCCGTCTTCCAGTCAGAATGGAATGTTGAAGGTCCAAGATATGTCTTTCAAAGATTCATCTGGGACAATCTAGAGTCCCAGGGAAGCAGCTCCTAAACTTATACTAAGAAAGGGGGCTGGATTACCTGACTAGGTCCCTCCTATGGGTGGACCTGAGAAGGGGGTGGTTACACCCCTTTCCCTTGGTCCAGTTTCGTGCCAGAGCTGGGGCTGGAGTGCCCCAGCAACTGGTTTGAACCGGGCTATGCATGGAGCACCTTGTGTTCCCCAGGCAGTGTCTAGATGCATTCAATGAATGCAGCCCTCACTGCCCCAATACACTCCTGCTGGAGTTTCGTCCAGCAGTAGGAGGTCAGACTCGTGTCTGTGGCAACAGCATCCATTTTGTGATGCTGAGGCTCTGTTCAACTTTAACCGGGTATTGCAGTAACTACATGTCTTCTCCCTCTAGAAGGGTGGAATGCTACCCCCGCCGCCAGAATTGGCGGGGGTAGTATTCCAAAGTGTTTGACACCTTACACAACATGTTTTGATGAAGCCAAACCAAAGTTAGCATTAACCGCGAGGATTATAATGCACATAACAGTATATGGTATGGCTATATCATAGAACAGCTTTAAGGAGATGGTTCTGAAAGCTGCAGAGGGGCTCAGCTCATGCTAGGGCACCCTCTCACATAAAACCAAGCACTCTGCCTCCAGGATTGTCGAGGCCTACCATAGGAGTGGCTTATAGGTGTATATGTGTCTATATGTAAAGGTAGACATAGGTATACTATATCTAAGTAAGGGGTGATTACACCACCTTACCCAGGCTGTGGGAACAGACCTGTAGTGTCAGTTTGGAAGGCAAACCCGGGGTGGCACAATGCATGCTGCAGCCCCTGGTAGGCCTAGGGTACACCTATGCCCCGGGTACCTATGGTACACTATACAGGGGCTCACAAGAGTGACTCAGTAACCAATCTGGTATGTACCTAAAGTACATGGTATCAATTTAGAGAGAGAACATCTGGGCTGTGGGTCTGATTAGCAGGCCCACAGCACGTGAAAATCGAAAAATCAGAGGAACCACAGCAAAAAGTGGGGGTGACCATAGGAAACAGACCCTACTCTCCTACACAACCCCCCCTTCCCGCCCAAGCGCAGGGACATTAAACTGACCTTGACCAGTTGAGTCTTCATGTTCTAAGTGGAAATATCTGGACAGTCCATCTGCATTGGCATGGTCCGTCCCAGGTGTATGTCCCACTGTAAAGTCCATCCCCTCTAGGGAAATGGACCACCTGAGAAAGTTTGGGATTTTCACCCTTCATCTGGTTTAGCCACAAGACGGGCTTACGGTCTGTCTGAATTTTGAAGTGAGTGCCAAACAAGTATGGCCTCAGCTTCTTCAGGGCCCAAACCACAGCAAAGGCCTCTCTCTCAATAGCTGACCAACGTTTCTCTCTAGGGGTCAGCCTTCTGCTAATAAAAGCTACTGGCTGGTCTTGACCATCTTTATTCACTTGTGAAAGCACAGCACCTACCCCCAACTCAGAAGCATCTGTTTGAACAATGAATTCTTTGGAGTAGTCTGTGTTTTGCAGAATAGGAGCAGTGCACATGGCCTGCTTCAGGTCATCAAAGGCCTTTTGACAGCTGACTGTCCACTGAACTTTCTTTGGCATTTTCTTGGAAGTTAAGTCATTCAGGGGTGTCACTATGGAACCATACTCCTTGAAAAATTTCCTGTAGTGCACAGTCAGGCCCAATAAAGCTCTGACCTGAGTCGGGGTGGTTGGAGCAGTCCAGTCCATTATGGTATGGATCTTGCTCTGCAATGGTGGGGCCTGGCCTCCACCTACAACCTGACTCTGCCCTATCTGGCACTTGGCTGCCTTGATAGTTAGGCCTGCCTTTTGCAGGGCCTCCATAACATTCTTCAGGTGGATCAGGTGATCTTCCCAAGTGGAGATAAAGACAGCAATATCCTTTAGACTAGCAGCCCATCCCGACGTTGTCCGGGTATGAATTGCTGCCGGCCAGTAGTATATTGTTTTGTAGGATTTTGTTTAGATAGCCTTTCTTATCTGTGGCAGGCCTGTGAAACGCTCCGATTCACAGTGCACTGCTGATGCACTTAAGAGTGCGCGTTCAGTAGTGTGTGAACTCGAGTTTCCCTACTTTATTTTTCCTTGCAATATTATATAGCGCGAACTCGACAACATGGCATGCGCACAATTTACATTACAGAAGAACACATTCATTTGTGGTAGGCACAGGGAGACAAAGCGATTTGCCTGGAATCACAGGATGTTGAGCTGATGCCGAGATTCGAACGTAGCTCCCCAGCTCTAAAGTTCGCAATTCTAGAACTTGTGGCGGGAGGTGTGTCTAAAAGTGTATGTCGGTGCTGGCCATCAATGAGAGAGACCTGTGCATTTTTCAAATGGGTGGTGAAAAAATATGAGTATGTTGCTGGAGATGTGGGCCGCCGTGCCACCAATGTACTTACCGTGGGTGGGTAAACACCGATTATTCCACAACTTTCTTTCCGCATACCATCACTACGCATACTTTCATTACGAAAGTACCATGACTCCGCAATGCCATTATAACGCATGGCATTACATTTAATATGCTTTTACCACGCATACATTTACAACGAAATTCGTTGTAAATGCATGAATGGTAAAAGCATTTTTTTTTAATGTTTGGATAAGGTAAGTATGGGTATAGGGGTATATGTTTTGGGGTACTGAGGTATATGTTTTGGGGTGTTTGGGTATTTTAAGGGTTCAGATATAGTTTTGGGTTATGGGGTACAGGGGTAGTTTTAGGGTTTAGGGATAGGTATGGGTTTTGGGGTACAGGGGTATTTTTAGGGTTCAGGGCTAGGTTTGGGGTTTGGGGTATTTTTAGGGTTGAGTGGTAGGTTTGGGTTTTGGGGTACAGGGGTATTTTAAGGGTTCAGGGCCAGGTTTGGGGTACAGGGTTATTTTTAGGGTTCAGGGCTAGGTTTGGGTTTTGGGGTACAGGGGTATTTTTAGGGTTCAGGGCTAGGTTTGGGGTACAGGGGTATTTTTAGGGTTCAGGGGTAGGTTTGGGTTTTGAGGTACAGGGGTATTTATAGTGTTCAGGGCTAGGTTTGGGTTTTGGGGTACAGGGGTATTTTTAGGGTTTCGGGATAGGTTTGGGTTTTGGGGTACAGGGTATATTTATAGGGTTAAAATGGATTAGTGTTTAAGGGTGTTGGGGTATTTTAAGGAGTAAGGGTGGGTTATGATTATAGGTTGCAGGGGGGATTAGCACACGATATGAGACATGGCATGAAGGGCGGAACGTACCGCACGCCCCCAGCATTTGTCACGCCCTCAGCACACACCCACAGCACAACGCAGACACGCCCACAAGGGACTACTTTGCTGGCACGGTTCTTTTACCTTTTAAATGTATATGGTGGGCGTCTGCATAGCCTATGTCCTTCTGCTGCAACTGCCCTTTCCAACACTGTATTGGGTGTTGTGATTGGTGCTGTGGTTCCTGAGATTACCCGCCTCAAAGGTTTGGGCTCTCTCTTTATTATATTAGTATGGATAAGCTGCACAGTAGTCATCCAGACCTGAGAGGACTTGGTTCACCAACCTTTGGAAAGTGGCAGGTGCATTTTTCAGACCAAAGGGCATCACCACAAATTGATAGTGCCCACCAGGGGTTGAACATGCTGTCTTTGGCTTTGCATCATCAGCTAGTCTGATCTGCCAGTAGCCAGCTGTCAGGTTAAATGTGCTCAAAATCTTGTCAGATGCCAATCTGTCAATGAGTTCATTTGCCCTGGGTATTGAATGGGCATCTGTCCAACTGACAGCATTGAGACCTCTGTAATCCACGCAAAACCGCATCTCTCTCTTACTATCTTGGGTGTGAGGTTTAGCACCAGGACTACTGAACTGGCCCAAGGGCTCTCTGAGGGCTCAATGACTCCAAAATCCAACATCTTTTGGACCTCTGTACTGATACAGTCCCTGGCATGATCAGGTTGCCTGTAAATCTTACTTTTAACATGCAGACTGTACCCAGTGTCCACTTCATGAGTGCACCAGGTAGTCTGACTTGGAGTCAGAGAAAACATATGTCTGTAGGACTGTACAACTTGTCTGCAGTCCTGCTGCTGTTGGTCAGTGAGGCTGCCTGCCAAGGCTACACCATCAACTGAACCATCATCAGGGTTCTGAGAAAGCAGGTCTGGGAGAGGGTCACTGTCCTCATCCTGTCCCTCATCTGTAGCCATGAGCAAGCCCATGTCTGCCCTGTCAACATATGGTTTCAATCTGTTGACATGAAGCACCCTGTGGGGGCTCCTGGGAGTTCCAAGTTCAACTGAATAGGTGACTTCTCCCTTCTGTTCAACAATAGTGTGGGGTCCACTCTACTTGTCTTGGAGAGCTGCTGGGGCCACAGGCTCCAACACCCACACTTTCTGCCCTGGCTGGTAAACAGTCAGCACAGCATTTTGGTCATGCCAGGCCTTTTGCAATTCCTGACTAGCCTCAAGGTTTTTGGATGCCTTTTTCATGTACTCGGCCATCCTGGAGCGGAGACCAAGTACATAATCCACAATGTCTTGTTTGGGAGGTTTGAGAGGTAACTCCCATACCTCCTTCATCAGACACAGGGGTCCTCTTACAGGATGCCCAAACAGAAGTTCAAAAGGGCTGTAGCCAACCTCCTTCTGTGGGACCTCTCTGTAAGCAAACAAAAGGCAGGGCAGCAGGATGTCCCATCTCCGCCTAAGCTTTTCGGGGAGACCCTTAATCATGCCCTTTAAGGTCTTGTTAAATCTCTCAACTAGACCATTGCACTGTGGGTGGTAGGGTATGGTGAACTTGTAGTTCACTCCACACTCCTTCCACATTGCAGTCAGGTATCCAGACATAAAGTTTGCACCTCTGTCTGAGACAACATCCTTCGGAAAGCCCACTCTTGAGAAAACTCCCAGGAGGGCTCTTGCCACAACAGGTGCTTTTGTGGTCCTTAGGGGAATAGCTTCTGGGTATCTGGTGGCATGATCCACTACCACCAGAATAAACCTGTGCCCAGATGCAGTGTGGGTATTCATTGGACCAACAATGTCAATCCCTACATGTTCAAAGGGAACCCCCACCACAGGTAGTGGTATTAGTGGGGCCTTTGTGGTGCCACCTGATTTGCCACTGGCTTGGCAGATGACACAGGAGTGACAAAACTCCTTGGTATCCTCTGACATATGAGGCCAGTGAAAGTGAGGGACAAGCCTGTCCCAAGTCTTATTCTGGCCAAGATGTCCTGCAAGGAGAATATCATGGGCTAGTGTGAGAAGGAAGCCCCTGAATGCCAAAGGTATGACCAACCTCCTGGAAGCTCCAGGCTTGGGGTCTCTAGCCTCTGAATACAGTAGCCCATCATCCCAGTAAACATTTTGGGTCCCACTAACATTCCCAGCAGCCTCAGCAGCAACTTGCTGTCTGAGGGGTTCAAGAGAAGGGCAGTCCAACTGTGCCTGCCTCAGATCTGCCCTGGAGGGTCCCCCTGTCCCAAGAAACTCAACCTGATCAGGCTCAAGCTCTTCTAGGACAGTTTCCTCCTGGGTCTCACAATCAGCTTCCTGAGAAGGCTGATCCTCTTCCTGAGGCAAGGGGGAAGGCACTCCCTTAACCCTACTGCTTCTCCTCCTGGTAGGCAACTGGTCCATTGTTCCAGAATCCAGTGCCTGTTCAGTGTTGCAATTTCTGACCTGTGACCTAGTCACAGCAAGGACATGTGCTGATATCCCTAACATTTCTGCATGGGTCCTATACTCCACTTCAGCCCAAGCAGAAGTCTCAAGGTCATTTCCAAGCAAACATTCTACAGGGAGGTCTGAGCTAACCACAACCTTGTTGAGGCCAGTTACCCCTCTCCAGGAGAAATTAACAATTGCCATACTGGGAGTGTTAGTGACATTGCTAGCATTGGTCACTAGGTAATTTTCACCTAGTATGATCTTTCCAGGGTCCACAAAGGAAGGCGTCACCATTGTGACACTAGCACATCTGTCCCTGTAGGCCTGAGCCACTTTGTCATTAATTAAAGGAGTTTGTCTGTACTTGCCCAAGTTATTGCGACTCACAGTAGAGGACAGAATTGTGTCCCCATCACAGATCAAAACAGCTTGAGTTAATATTCTGACTAGGCCAGAATCCATCTCAGTTCCCAGGGTTAACCCTACTACACCCTTCTGTTGAGAACCACCACTTGGAGCTGAACTAGGGGGAACAGTTGCCTTAGGGCAATGGTGGCTGGAGCTGTCTCCTTTTTGGCATAAATCACTGGTCCAGTGAGTATTTACTTTACAAATCTTGCACCAAGGTTTCTTTGGGCCTTCCTTCTTCTTAGATTGTTGGGAACCCCCACCATTAGAAGCTTTTTGGGGACCTTAAGAAGACTTCTGGTATTTTCCTTTCTCCCCACCCTTTTGGTCTTGCTTCTTCTGATCACCACCTTGGTTCTGTACCTTCTGCTTCACCCTGGTTCTGACCCATTTGCCTGCCTTCTTTCCCAATTCTTGGGGAGAGGTCAGATCAGAGTCATCCAAGTGCTGATGCAATAACTGGTTTTGGCAGTTGTTAAAAATGTGTTCTCTCATAATCAGATTATACAATCCTGTATAGTCACTTACTTTACTGCCCAATAACCAGCCTTCCAGAGCCTTAGTAGCACAATCTACAAAATCAGTCCAGTCCTGAGTCTCTGTCTTTTGGGTATCTCAGAACAGCAACCTGTACTGCTCAGTGGTTAGGCCAAACCCATCTATCAGAGCACTCTTCAGGACTGTGTAGTTGTCAGCATCCTCTTCTCTAACAGTGAGGAGGCTATCTCTACCTTTGTCTGCAAAGGAAAGCCACAAGATTGCTGCCCACTGCTCCTTGGGGATCTTCTGTACTTTGCAGGCCCTTTCCAAAGCAGTTATCCATTTTTGGAAGTCATCCCCAATCTGCTAGGGAGGGACAATCTTGTTCAGGTTTCTATGGTCATGAGACCTTTCCCTATCTCTAGGAATTATGCTGCCACCAGTGTGCTCTAGCCCACTCAATTTCTTCTCTTTTTCAAGAGCTAGGGTCTCTTTTGCAAGAGCAACTTCCTGCCTCTTGATCCTCAGCTTGACCTCTTTCATTCTCTTTGTGCTCCCTCTTCTGAGGGGAAGTCATCCTCCTCTGAGCAGAGGCCCTGGACCCTACTGAGGAATCAGAATGCTCAGAACCACTGGAAAGTGATCTGCACCTTCTGTTTCCACTGTTAGGCCTATTTGGAAGGTTAGAGGGGGACCTACCATGGCCCTCTCCACCTCCAGATAGTCCTGTGTTGCCCCGGTCAGGTTAATCAACCTCCTCCTGGTCAGCATCCACTTCCTTATCAGAGACCACTGGATCCTCCCCAGTATTATTCTCTTCTGTGGAGGGATGGCCCCCCTCTCTACTACTTTGGTTACCTGGGTCTGATGCATTCTCTACATCATGAGCCACTGAGATATCTACCAGGTGGTTAAAGGTTGGACTCTGTCCTTGTCTCAGTCTTCTGACTGAACACAAACTTCTCAGTTCTTGAAAAGTGAATTTGTCATATTTAGAAGGCAACCTTGGGTTGTCTTCTAGCAGAGGCCCACTAGGCCCTGCTTCCAAGGACATTCTAGTGAGGTGTGGTGTGTGCACCTACCTACACTATTTGGTTTCCTACTAGAACCTCTCTAGGAGTTGTAGTCAGGGTGTGCTAAGCCCTTACCACCTACAACTGCTAAGTTCAGTAGAACTTATTAATAGAAGACTTGATTTTTATGTACGTTCAGGTACCTTGATATGATCTTTCAGATGATATTTCAAGATTATTTTGTAAAACAAATTGCGAGCTCTTATCCCAACCGCTGCACACCAATGTTAGAATTTAGCCTGGCAGATGATGTCCACTAGTTCTAGTGGGCACCTTGCACCAGTCTAATCGACCCTTATTGATGGTGCTTATAAAGTCAACCTTATAGAAAGCTATTCTAGTGGTAGCATGAACCAGCAGTCTTCAGGCTAAGACTTCAGTAGGCGAGTTAAGCAAGTTGTTTTACGCCATATAGGGCCAGATGTAGGTGGCCTAATACCGGTCGGTAACGGCCGAAATTACCAAATTTCGGCCGTTACCAACCGGTATTAGGCTTTTCAGATGTAGGTGGCATGATTGTACGATTCGGTATTTTACCGAATTGGTAACTTAAGGAATCGGTAAATTACCGAATTCTCAACATACCGATTCGGTAAATGACCAAATTCGTAATATAGGGAGCACTCAAATGAGTGCTTTTCCCATTTTAGGATTCGTTATTTACCACCAACTACAAGTTGGTGGTAAATATCGAAAACCCTAAAAGAAACAATTTTTTTGCAATTTAAAACAGTGACATGTGGCAGACATACATGCCCTTAGGGCATGTATGTGTGCCACATGTGCACCCATGCACTAATGAGGGGTGCAACAGGGTGTCGAAGTGACACCCTGCCACCCTTCAATGTTTTCCCCCTTTTACCAAATCAGTATTTACCGATTCGGTAATTCCCCTTCATTCCTATGGGCCTCCAGGTCCATAGGAATGAATGGGAATTACCGAATTGGTAAATACCGATTCGGTAAATACCGAATCGTACCGATTCGGTAATACTTACCGAATTTTTACCTACATTGCATTTACAGATTCTAAAATACCGAATCAGTAAAATTTGGTATTTTAGAATCGGTAAATGTAGTTACCTACATCTGGCCCATAATCCCTTGAATACCAAATGAAAGGACACCACACAAGGTATATTTCAAATATATATGTATTTAATCTAAACACAACCCCTCTGCACTCTTTATGAGGTCAGAGGTAAAATTACAATATAAGTCACACAGTTAATATACAATATGTTGCACAGTATACGTTATGCCCTAGGGGCTTCACAAACCATATACTAAGAAAGTCTTATAAGTACCACATGAGAGTTAGCAAGCAGGCCTGGGGCCTGTGGAATCGCTGAGGCTACACTAAACAACCAAAGGTTAGGAAGTAGGAGGCCCACGGGAGACGCGTGCAGTGTCTAAACACAGATGCGGGTTGACATTGACTTTCAATGGGAAACAAAGAAGTCACAAATATACAATTTAAGGACACTTCCGGATGGACTAGGATGGAACCCTTTTAGACTAGGACACTTCGAGAGTCAAGACCCACGGGAGCACCGAAGTACTCGTGTTACCTCACCCAGGGAAGCTGGGTGCATAGGTATCTTTTCGTGTCGGGTTTCGTCGTTGTTTTCTATGGAGAGCTGCAAAGAAGTGCTGCAGGCGACCAGAGGAAAAGTGTCCAGGTGGATCCAAGGGTGGATCGGAGATGTGAAGAACCTGAAAGCAGAGGGGACAGAGTCTGGGTCACTAGCCAGTAACCAGGAAGGTACCAGGAAGGAACCAGGCGATGTCGGGTGCTTGAAGGTGAAGAAGGTGAGTTTGTCCCTTCAGCCATGAGGTCCAGGAGGCATCAATGATGACCAGGTGCTGGATTCGAGCTGTCCTACAATGGATCTAGATGACTGCAGTGTTGGTTTCTAGATTGGACCCAACAAGCCTTGGCAATCGCAACCCACGCAGAATGTCAAGATTGGCTCCGTTGCAGACCAGCAAGGTCTGTGGCGCGTCTCCTTTTCCGGGAAGCTGTGGTATGACTGGATCAATCAGGAAAGCAAGTTAAATTCAAAGGAAGGTATTCAGGGGGCTCACAAGCCAATGGGCAAGGAAGCAGGAAGACGCGTCAAGCTCAAATGCAAAGGCGGGGCCCACGGGATACTCCCAGAGTGTGGGGGCCTGGGCTTCTGTGCAAATGGTCCTAGGGGCTGGGGCTTCTCGTACCCCAATGCACAACTTACTGAGGCTTCAGGAAAGGAGTGCAGGTAGAAAAATGCAGGATGTCCAAGATGTCCAGTCCCACATCTCTCGTATCTGCCACGGGTCTCAGCTTTGCTGTGTATGTGGGTCAATGTCAGAGAAGTCTGGAAGTCCAGTTCTTGTGTCGCAGAGGGGATTGCTGTTGGTGCCTGTTTGCACAGGGTGGTCACTCCTTGACCATAAGGGAGATGTCTTCCAGCTTCCAGTCAGAATGGAATGTCGAATGTCGCAGATATGTCTTTCAAGGATTCGTCCCGGATAATCTAAAGTCCCAGGGATGCAACTCCTATACTTATACTAAGAAAGGGGGCTGGATTACCTGACTATGTCCCTCCTATGACTGGACCTGAGAAGGGGGTGGTTACACCCCTTTCCCTTTGTACAGTTTCGCGCCAGAGCTGGGGCTGGAGTGTTCCAGCAACTGGTTTGAACCGGGCTATGCATGGAGCACCTTGTGTGCCCCAGGCAGTGTCTAGATGCATTCACTGAATGCAGCCCTCCCGGCCCCAGTACACAAAACCCCTGTCTGGGGAGGTGCCAGCACCTCCATGGACACGAAACCTACTGTCCAGGCCTCCCCTGCCAGAGTTTCGTCCAGCAGCAGGAGGTCAGACTCGTGTCTGTAGCAGCAGCATCCATTTTGTGATGCTGAGGCTCTGTTTTACTTTAACCGGGTAAAGCAGTAACTACATGTCTTCTCCCTCTAGAAGGGTGGAATGCTGCCCCCGCCATCAGAATTGGTGGGGGGTAGTATTCCAAAGTGTTTGACACCTTACACGACATGTTTTGATAAAGCCAAACCAAAGTTAGCATTAACCGCAAGAATTATAATGTACTTATCAGTATATGGTATGGCTATATCATAGAACAGCTATAAGGAGATGGTTCTGAAAGCTGCAGAGGGGCTCAGCTCATGCTAGGGCACCCTCTCACATGAAACATAGCACTCTGCCTCCAGAATTGTCGAGGCCTACCATAGGAGTGGCTTATAGGTGTATATGTGTCTATATGTAAAAGTAGATATAGGTATACTATATCTAAGTAAGGGGTGATTGCACCACCTTACCCAGGCTGTGGGAACAGACCTGTGGTGTCAGTTTGGAAGGCAAACCAGGGGTGGCACAATACATGCTGCAGCCCCTGGTAGGCCTAGGGTACACCTATGCCCTAGGTACCAATTTGGTATGTACCTAAAGTACATGGTATCAATTTAGAGAGAGAACAGCTGGGCTGTGGGTTTGATTAGCAGGCCCACATCCGCATTAAAGTAAAAAAAACAGAGAATCAAAGCAAAAAGTGGGGGTGACCATAGAAAGCTAACCCTACTCTCCTACAAGGGTGGCTTTAGATTCTGACGCATTCCCATGTTTACGATTTCTCATAAATCTGGGAATGCTTCAGATTACTTCCATGGTAATTGCTTGGGAACACCCACAGCAACACCCATGGAACGCACCTTTCATGCAGTGTTCTGCGTGAAAAGGAGACATATTTAAAAGGCCTTGAAAAGCCACATAAAGTGGCTTTACGTAGCCTTGTAAATATGCCAGGCCACACTGCACCACAAGACCATTGAAATAGTGACGTTCCAGCGGTGCAAAAGTGCCCATAAATGAGGCCAAGATGATAATAGTTCACTACACGAGACACCTCCTCACCTCAGTAATGGGAGAGCCCAAGAATCCTGCTCAGCGGCATCCCTTTAGTGTGAGGAATTCACGCTAACAGACGTGGCAACAGATCCCATTGTTCAAGTCTACAGCTCCACTCATAGCTTGTCAAGCATCTGGTGGGTTCACAGAATGTTGAACGTGCAGTGTTACTCACCTGTAGCTATGTATGTAAGGCCGCAGCAGAGTAGAACTGTCTTCCCCATACCATGTCAAACAGGTGGAATGTCGTAATGTAATATGATCGGTGGACAAATAAAGAAACAATTAAAGAAATAGATGGGTTAATAGAATTTATCTGAGGAAAGTGCACACAGACAAGTCTTTGAAAACATGTCTGAAATTCATTGAAAAGGCACCTTGAAATCCTTTGCAAAAGCTCGTAGCGTTCTTGACATTCTTTCGAAAGGTGTAATGTTTTCTAAAAGATCTGCAGGTTTCTTTGAAAGGGTGAATAAGCCTGCTTGGAAATAAAAAAGGCAATTATAATTGTTCAAAAAGGAGTTTTTTAAGCTAATAGAATTGTGTTAAAGTGTGCATAGATGCTGAAAATGTGTGCTGACTTTTTTTTCAGAAACTTAGAGGGGCTCCGTATTTCAGATATTGTGATTGAACGGAGGAAAGAGACCTTTTGGGGACCGAACATAGCACAAAACATTGTAGTTATTCGTACCAGAATGTAAATGTCTTTTCCTGGCTGTGTGTAGTGATGTTCTTCACAGCAGGGAAGTTTCCTGCCAAGAGTACGCACAAAGAGGTGTGAGGTTTCTGAATTTGCCTGTGACCAAGAAAGACAAAAGGCTAGGCCTCAACTAAAGGGTCCCTTTCAGCTTGCACAAACAGACTCTGTAGTCCCAAATTGCTCCCATAGAATTTACAAAGGGGCTGGGATTTAGGAAGTTTATTCAGTAGCTCCTTGCTAACGAAGTGTTTGTTTAAAATCTAAGGAGAGCACAGTTACCACCCTACTAACCTCAATCGACCTCATTTATGAGAATACGCTGTGGTGCCGCGCCGCAGGCCTTCCTGCTGTGTTGCCCTACGGCAAAAGAAAAGGGCCGGAATGCGCTGTATCTATCAGATACAGCACATTCCTTCCAGTCCTTTTCCCCTGCACTGGCGCATAATGGGCTGCTGTGCGCCAATACAGGCACCTGTGCACCATGGTGCAAGGGTGCCTGAGTTGCAGGAATGATTGTTTTTGTGTAGGAAGCAAAACCTTCCTGCACAAAAACAGTCACAAGAGCCCTTTTCCTCTTTATATCTAGAAAAATGAAAAATTTGTAGAAATAAGTACAGAGAGGTGAGGAATAGAGAAATGAGATTTCTCCTCGTTGTGCTTCCCTTACGTCCGTAGATTTTTGCTGCTGCCTCAGAGTTACAATTAAGCGTAAATCTGGGGGAGTGTCAAAAAGCCATGGATGTTGCTGGGAACACCCCCAGCAATCCCGATTGCACGCCCCTTTAATGCAGAAAACCGCTTCAAAGGGAACAATATTTCCGTCTCCATGTTAGCATTATTTACCCGTATATTTTCTCTCAGTGCAATGATCATTTGGTTACAGTTCCTTCAAGCAATGCCCAAAGCTCTTGTTATAATGAAAAGTTGGGTGGAGAGAGAAGAAAGGTAATGTAGAGAGACAGATTTGCGGTAGAGATATTTGGGTTTGATAAAGAGGAAGAGAGAGGGTGAGGTTGAGAAAGAGTTTGAGTCAAAGAGATATGGTAGTAATATATATAGAGAGAGAGGTAGTGAGAGGAGAGGAGGGAGAAAGAAAGTGAGCTAAAATATAGAAAAGTAAAGTGAATAGTGAGAGAAAGATAAAGGGAAGGTATTGATAGAGAAAAAGAGGTGGAGGTAGAGAGACAATGAGACAGATAGCAAGAAAAGAAGAGGTACAAAGAAAGGACCACCAGTAGAGGTGAATTGATTGTGAAGTAAACTAGTAGGTTTGATGCCAGGAAGAGAAAGAGGTTGGGTAAAGATGAGGTAATGAGAGAGTTATGAAATAGCGAAGTGAGATAGAGAAGTGCAGTAGAGCGAGGCGAGCTACAGACAAGGGTAGAGCTAGTAGTGCAAGAGGGTGGGACAGAGAGGTGTGGACTAGCGAAATGGGGCTGAGAAAAAATGGGGCTGAGAAAAATGTGAAATCAATGTACAACTGATAGTTTGAATGGGTATGAAAACAGCAGCGAGATGCAGGGCGAGCGGTGTGGTAGAGAGACTGTTTCGGTGGTGAGAGAAGGGGTCGAAGCCGGTGGAATAGAGTTAGAGGTAGGTATAGTGAGTGGCAGAGAGAGTGCCTCAATGACTTTACTAGCAGGATCCTTGGAAGATGGGGCCCTGGACCACTGCCCACTTTGCTCTTGGCGTGAAACCACTCCGAGTTCATAGGGTGTTCCATGCTGAGATGCCCTGTTTAGATGGCAATTTCTCCTACCTGTCACTTAAACTAACTAGGACAAAAAAGCAACATGACAATAATCTAGCAAATCTTGTAGCCCGGGGCTGAACACGTGGGTTGACAATGTAAAAAAAAAAATGTAAGTGGAGCGCCATTGTATGTAACTCATGCATGTGTCACACATGCACACACTTGCTCACACACATTCACATACACCTATTCAGACACTTTCAATCACATATTTGCATACACAGGCATTCGCAACTCCTAGCCAGATACTCCATTGCCCTTGTGAGTAGATTGCTCTAGAAGTCTTGGTAACAAAAAATGGTATGAAAGAAAAATAATAGTAGCTGTATTTTCTATTCATATAGCACTAAATACCAGCGGTCTTTAGGCAAGTATCTTAAAACGACTACGTGCGGTGCTATATAAAAGTGGTAAATTAAATAATGTATGGATTTTCAGGATTACAGGTTGACTATATGCGGTACTCATCTTTAGACTTAGGGGCACATTTATCAAAGTGTTGTGTCACCCTTGCGCCATGCAAGGTAACGCACATGCGACGCAAAACTTAGATGAGATTTATGAAGCCATGTAATACTACTTATATTAATTTATTTTTATTTTATTTAATGTGAATTTCTATAGCGTGAACATTACTGAAAGGTGTCAGAGCACTTTACAAAAGAACCAGTTGTGATACATAAGGGTTTAGGATTACATGAATTACAAAAAAGATACAAACAGGAAAAAAAATGCAAATGTACAAGTTGTAAAGTCACTCAAGGAAGAGATACAAATGGATAAACTCTAAGAATCACATAGGAATGGTAGTGAGTACAAAGGTCTACTACATATACTAGTGGTTAGAGTTATCTCTCTATATATATATACAAATAGTACATTCTCTCAGGATTCCATTTTACCAGCGATTCGGCTTGGACAAGTATATATCACATATTTACAGAGTGAAAAGACCTTGCGTGGCTCTGTGATGCTTCATCAATCTGGAGTAACACAAGGCAGCACAAGTTGCTTGTTACTGTGCCTTAGGGAGGGGTTCCATGGGTGTTCAAACGCATCCTTCCAAGGATTTTGGCGCATTCCCAGTTTTACCATGAGTGGTAGATTTGTGAATGTGTCAGAATGCTATGCCTTCCAGGGAAGGTGTAACAAGGAGCATTATCTCTTTCTATCCTCATTTGTTCCTATTTCTATGTGTGCTGCATTCTAAATCATGCTGCAAAGGTGCCAGCTTTGGAATTAGCCAACCAGCCATAAGCGCGCCAGAGCAAAGAGAGCAGGAATGTGCCATATCTTGTTAGATATGGCACATTCCTGCCCTTTCACACAGCAAGGTGTCTTTCTGTGTCGACTTGCGTGAAAATATGATAAATATGGCCTTTAATTAGTGATTGATTAGAGCCCTGCAAACTCTCCCGATTCATGTTTGGGAATACTTTAAGTCCTCATTGAAGTTTCCTTTTTCTTCTTGGTTTATTAATTTTTCACATATTTATAGTGGCCTCACTTTTCTGTTTTTTCTGTCTTCTTTTTTTTTCTCCCGTAGGGGTGTTTTCTTTTTTTTCCTTTCATTACTCTCATCTTCAGATTACCCTTTTTTTAATTGATTTTCTTATTACATTACATCACAGTAGTCACATAATCGCAAATCCCAAAACAGAGATCTATCATGATACAGTCTTATGCATCATATCCTTGTTTCTCCCAGCTCCACCTGGTTCTCCAACACACTTGTACATATTTCGTAGCATTATAAGTCACTTTGTTCCCCTGCACAGGACAGTAGATAAGAAGCATATGGGGCCAAAAAGTATTTTGCCCGTGAAGGTGGGAGTAATTATTCGGCATACTCAAGGTGCACCTTACACTACGTTAAGTCGTGGAAACCATTATTATCATGTTTTGGTGCCTTTTTCCCACCCCAGCACATCAACACTCCACGTTTGGCTAACAGCAGTACTATTGCTACCTGATTGAGATTCGTGGACTGAAGTGATTTAACAAATCCCAACAGGCATACCTTGGGGGAACACTCCACGCACTCCTCCATGAAACCTTGATAACGTTTGTGTGATCTGCACCCAATATTGGCCTACTGGGCCCGAACCCCATGCAAGATGAAACAAATCCACCTCTGGTGATCTACCGCGAGCACAGGAGGTATCTGCTCGCAGCCTGACTTTGCAAAGTTGATGGGGGATGTAATAAGCCTGCTGCAGGTATTTGAAGTGTATGATCCTAAGATTAAAATTGGACGTGAGTTTACCCAGAAGGGCGCAGCATAATTCTTATTCTGTCTATGCTAAAGAGCTGCGTAGTGTTTCACCCCACCTGTCTCTGGACATGTCTGTGCTCTCACTTTGCTCCGCCTGGGAGGAGGATGTAAAGCCTGGTAATAAGGTTTTTGTGGTCTGCTTCTGTGAGCATATTCTGCAACGAGTAGAGTGCTAGTGGATCTTGAGGAACAGATGGGTATAAGGTGGTTAGAGTCGCTTTTAATCTATAGTGTACAAATCTTTGTAATGGGGTACAGTCATGGTGCCCTCCAAACTCTTCAAGCGTGATGAAGGAACCGTTACACAGTCTAAATATGGAGTTTCTAATTACGACCTACACAAATATCGAGTCTGAAATATCGAAGGTAAAGAATATCGAAGGTCAAGAATATCGTTGGACAGACTATCGACCCTAAGTTAAGTAATATTGAAATAATTTATATTGATGTAAGTAATATCGAAGTCAGTAATATCGACAGCAAATATATCGATGTTACTAATTTTGATGTTACTAATATTGATATTTGTATTATTGTTATGTATTTTATTATGTATGTAATATGTATGTGTTATATATTTTTGTTAAGTATTTTACTTGTTTTAAATTATATGTGTACTATTTTTATATATTAATAATCTTATTTTTAAGCCAATTTTATGTTTTAGTACTGGAGCGGGTTGTGGGTTTATAGGGGAATAGGATCGGAAGTAATTTAAATATATTAAATTAATTATAATTTTTAGGAATTACAAATTAATTTTAATTAATTTTTGCGTTTAAGTTTTGTAGCGGGTAGTGGCTTTATAGGGGAATTGGGTGGGAAGTATTTTAATTCTAATTAAGTAATGATTTATTTTAATTTATTGGTATTGATATTTAATTCCTTTTTAATTAATGATTAATTGGAAATTAATTATTTTAATTGTTAATTTATTTTTTTATTGGTAATTAATGTTTGTAATTGGTTATTCATTTTTTTAATTGGTAATTAATGTTTGTAATTGGTAATTAATCTTTAATCGGAAATAATTTTTTAATAATTGGCAATAATGTTTTATAAAAAGTATTTTTTGGTATAAAAAGAATTTTATTGTTTAAAGTTTTTTAATTGATAATCAATTTTTAATATTAAATATGTTTTTTGTTTTGAAAAATATTTTATTGTTCAATATTTATTAATCGGTAACTAATACTTAATATTTATTGGTAATTATTGTTAATTTATTGTTAATTAATTATTCAATTGTAATCATGTTTTTAATAATTATTAATGGGTATTCATAAATTATGTTGAGGTATTTAAAATTTAAATTGTTAATTATTTTAAATACAAACAATATTTATAAGTATGTTATATTTAATTTTTATGCTATTCAACGCTTTCCCTACTGTTGCACTCTCTGGAGTGGGAATAGTAATTTTTACCCCTACGCCATCCAAAGTTTTCCGTACTGTTTCACTCTCTGGAGTTGGAATAGTAATTTTTACCCACCCGCTATCCAACGCTTTCCCTACTGCTGCACTCACTGGAGTGGGAATAGTAATTTTTACTCCTACGCTATCCAACGCTTTCCCTACTGTTGCACTCTCTGGAGTTGGAATAGTAATTTTTACCCACCCTCTATCCAACGCTTTCCCTACTGTTGCTCTCACTGGAGTGGGAATAGCATTTTTTACCCCTACAGTATCAAACGCTTTCCCTACTGTTGCACTCACTGGAGTGGGAATAGTAATTTTTAGCCCTACGCTATCCAACGCTTTCCCTAGTGTTGCACTCCCTGGAGTGGGAATAGTCATTTTTACCTTCCCGCTATCCAACGCTTTCCCTAGTGTTACACTCTTTGGAGTGGGAATAGTAATTTTTAACCCTACGCTATCCAATGCTTTCCCTACTGTTGCACTCACTGGAGTGGGAATAGTCATTTTTACCCCTACGCCATCAAACGCTTTCCCTACTTTTGCACTCTCTGGAGTGGGAATAGTAATTGTTACTCCCACGCTATCCAACGCTTCCCCTACTGTTTCACTCTCTGGAGTTGGAATAGTAATTTGTACCCCTACGCTATCCAACTCTTCCACTACTGTTGCACTCTCTGGAGTGGGAATAGTCATTTTTACCTTCCCGCTATCCAACGCTTTCCCTACTGTTGCACTCTTTGGAGTTGGAATAGTAATTTTTACCCCTATGCTATCCAACGTTTTCCCTACTGTTGCACTCACTGGAGTGGCAATAATAATTTGTACCTTCCAGCTATTCAACGTTTTCCCTACTGTTGCACTCTTTGGAGTGGGAATAGTAATTTTTACCCCTATGCTATCCAACGTTTTCCCTACTGTTGCACTCACTGGAGTGGGAATAGTAATTTGTACCCACCCGCTATCCAACGCTTTCCCTACTGTTGCACTCTCTGGAGTGGGAATAGTAATTTTTACCACTACGCTATCCATCGCTTTCCCTACTGTTTCACTCTCTGGAGTGGGAATAGCAATTTTACAACTACGCTATCCAACGCTTTCCCTACTGTTTCACTCTCTGGAGTTGGAAGAGTAATTTTTACCCCTACGCTATTCAACGCTTTCCCTACTGTTGCATTTTCTGGAGTGGGAATAGTAATTTTATGTTCTACGCTATCCAATATTTTCATTACTATCGTTTTTTTTAACTTTAAATAGTAGTTTTATTTATTTATCTATTTAATAATTTTTGTATTATTCTAGATAATCTAGTATTAAAATAATTTGAAATAATTTGAAAGTATATTTAATTTCTTTAATTTTTTTAAATAATTATTTACTTTTTATTTATGTTATTATTTTATGTGTGTAGATGTATTTGTAATTGATAGTATTTATAAATCATTTATAAGTAATTAAAATCATTATAAAAAGTTATTAAGTATATATTATACACTTTATGTATATGTTTAATTAATGTTTTATTATCATATATGTATTATTTATTAATTTTAAACATTAATACATATTTTTAACTATGTTTATTTTATTTATTAGTATTAGTTACTTTATTTTACACATTTATTTTTAACACGAAAAAAAAGATATTTTTAATTACGATATTTTTAACATCAATATTTTGGTTTCAATATTTTTGTACTTACCTTGTTGTAGATAGGATGTCGGTATACTTGTCTTCGATATTCCAGCGTTGATGTTTCTGTAGGTCGATATTCTGTGTGTCGATATTCTGTCAGTGATTCGAAGGAACCGTCATAAAAGGCGTCTCCCATCACCTGCAGTCCTGCCTCCCTCAGTGTTAGATGCGACCCTGGTTCTTTTGTGAGTGATATAGGATGGGTGATGTAGCAGGGATAAGGACAGGGCATTTATTGAAGTCTTTTAAGCTAATGTTTGCCATGCACTGGTTGTACTATTCATCGGGCTGACTGTCTATAGTGTAGCTGTTGGTTGCACATATGGAAGGACGGCTGTAAGGGGAGTCGGATAGGCTTTGCTGTTTTCAACAGCAGTGTGGGACATATATCGTTCTGGGTGGTACCAGTAGTGGGCAAAGTGGGCTTGAGCGCATAAGTAGTTCAGCCGAAAATCTGGTGCGATAAATCCTCGGGGGAATGGGGCGCGCAAGCATCTGCTAGCTAATCCTAGGCTTTGTGCACGCCCAGGTTAAGGTTGTTATGCAGGATTGTAACAATTTAAAAAGAGCCTGTGTCAATAGATGGGGATGTTTATAAATAGGTAGAGAAACTTGGGCAGTAGGACCATTTTTATGAGTGACAGTCTGTCTGCTATAGATAAGGAGAAACGCGTCCATTAGGCCACCTGATCTTACATGAGTTATATGGCTGTGTTGTAATTCTGGCAGGTCACTACTTCGGGGTTGCGATGTATCCATACTCCTAAATATTTCAGAGGATCTGTGAACCACTCTGGGGGGTATTCCAGCACATGTGGTACGGTGGCAGGAGTTAGGGGGAATATAACTGACTTGGACCAGTTGATACACAGTCCAGAGTAACATTCATATCTGACATATTCGCACACCCTTTGATTCAAGGTTCTCATCTGTGTGCCTCACGTACACTACAATATTGTCAGCGTATAGTGAGATAGCCATTGGGCGCTGTTGAAACTTTAATGCCGCAGAGGGTATTTATGTCTGATGATGCAATCAAGGGACTCCAGTGCTAGGGAAAATAGGAAGGTTTTTAAGGCAACATAGTTTAGCTTGTCTGGAGAATACGCTTTCCTTTTCTTGCAGCACTCTCACACCTATCTGATTGCTGTGTTATTTTGTTTGTTTGAAGGGAGCATTTCCTGGTCTTCTTTGGTTGCATCACGTATCTTCTTGCTAAAAAATGAAGAGACTGTATTAGGACCGCATATAGTTCACATTCCTTACTTCGTTAGACCCTGCACTTGTTGCTATATTCTTTATCCTTGTTTTCTCCTGACTAGGGAAATGAGTTTTGGTGTTTTTCTCTAACTCAGGTGAACTGGATGATTTTTCCTAAGGTTCTTTTGATCTCTGAGGATGATTCCTATTTAGGTTGGTATGATTACTATCCTTCCATGTTTGTAGTTCAACTCCTGCAGTCCTTGTAATAATACGTTTGTATTTATGTTCTAGATATCTTATGTATCCTACATTCTAGTTGGGAATGTTCTCAACGTATGAATAACACATCATTTAACAGGAATTATTTCAAAGCAGTTTAGTGATATAAACAGACAGTTACTTGCATAATAGAAACATACTTACCTTGTGTCTTTTCCATTAGGAGCATTGCGACACCCCAGTGGACGGTCCAGTGGATTCTACTCCTTCTTCCTTTCCTTGTTTTGTCCCCCCTTCTTCCCCACCTTCCATCTTTTGCTTTGACCTGGTTGAGAAAAGGAGGTGGGTGAGGGAAGCTGAGATCCAGCATTGATTCCAACCATTTCGTCCCTGCAGTAAATCCAGGTGAGCCTCACAATTTCATTATTGTTCAGCAAAACTTCGTAACACCCATTGTGTACAGCCCATTCGACACCCTTATTCAAATCACCCATAGCCTTTTCCAAAAAAGTCCCTCATCAGCAACAGTTCAAGGTCCCTGTGTGTATTGCCAATCCTCATCCCAGATCCTCTGGGATGGGTCTGGCTGTTGTCCCCAAAATCCGTAAATCTCGGATGGGAGGTAGATCTTTCAGGCTCCTTGCAGCCAAGAATTGGAATTTGCTCCCCACTGAAATGCGTCTCGAACCTTCTGAGACTAAATTTCGCAAAACCCTCAAAACCTATCTCTTCCGCCTAGCATTGTTATAATCCTCTGACTCTCTTCCAGGTTCTCTTCAGCGCGGGGACACGCCGGTGTGCGTTACCAAGCGCTTTACAAAATTCCAAAATGAAATGAAATGAAATGAAATTCCCCACAATGCCAATCAATACATTCCACAATATATTAATACAGTTGTTCTATAAAGTTCAAAATGTGAACCCCTTATTACGTTAAGAATATTGTATTAAATGTAATAGTATTACCTCTAAAATTCACGAAAAACATATGTTCTGTAGTGTCAATTTGGCTCTGACAATTAAGTCCTGTATTAAGGTTCTCATCTAAAAAAGTTAGAAAACCACGTTTCTCTAATGTACTAATTTAGAGTTTCTTTATAACTACTATAAATAATTCAGGCCAACCTTGTGAAGATGTTTTCTCCCATGACCCAATCTTCCACCATTTTTAACAAGTAGAGTTAAGTCACCTCTCAGCCCACTTTAAGTCCAGGCAAGTGTCTGAATAAGCTATTCTTATCGTACCCTTCCAGTGTGTCGTTATCAGCCTGGGGTGCTAGAGCTTAATAGGCAACTTCCCCAAGGCCTTGTGCACTGTCCTGCAACCTGCTGCATTTCCTTCGATCGCATATTATGAATCTGTCCCCGGCGACCTGTCTTTTGCCGCCATACTTAGCATCCGTATCCGTCATTCTGTTTAAATCCTGTTTGACTAATCACACCTGTAACATTTCAAGCCTCCCACCAATAATAGCATAATTTCAGTGTGTCTCCTCTCTGGTCATAACATATTTGAACCTGTTTGTCACCGCCCCTGTCTAGCCATGGGGTTCTGGCAATCCGAAATTTGAGCCAAGCAAGACCCCAGTTTAGCAAGCTTGTCAGCCAATCAAGACCTCGGTTTAGCAAACTCGTCACTACAAAATATAATCCACCTGCCTCCTTTCTGGTCCTACCTTCATAGCCCTCTTAGGGCTTGCCCCGGCCGTGTAATGTCGGTAGCCTTCCCGGCTACAGAGCCAACTTGCCAGAATAATAGGTAATGTCCTATTACTTACTGTAATAATGTGACACCTTCATGAACACATGAAATCTTATATCTCGCTGACAGAAAAAGAAACAGAAGGAATGCTGGACCTAACCCCTCCCCTCCCGTCGGAGTACATAAGTGTACAGGTCCCAGCATTCCCTCTGAAATACCAAGCCAAGGATGGAGGCCGCAGTCTGGGAGGGAGGGAGGGAACCCATGAAGGTGTCGAGGACTACGGGACCCAGAGTAATGAAGATTACCGCAAGTAATAGGACATTACCCCCAGGTACCTCCGTCCTCGACACCTTCATGAACACATGAGAAATACCAAAGCAAAACCCCGGCATTCATCCCCAAAAAACACAGCGTGTGGGATGACAGATTAAAAATGGGGATAATCATGTTGTTGTTATCAGGTAATGGTTCTGATGTGTCATTTATCACTGGTAAAATTTGTGTCTGGTCTGTCTCTCGCGGGGAGGGTTGTACCATCTTGGCTGCTGTTTCACTCTGCCTCTCTTCGGGGATTCGGACTGGCCTCGCCCTAAAAAATGGGTGTTGGAATTTTATGTAGGTGCACTAGCCCCTTCACAAGCGTCAGAACTATCAGATGAATCGGACCTGCAGCAAAGCTGGGTCTGGGAGTCCAAGCAGTCGTCACTCGATGTCAGCCGGTGCCGGGCTGGGGCCCGTAGGAAACCACCACCAGAGCTGTGCACCATCTGCAGCTGCCGGCGCCCCTGATGGATAGAGAGAGAATCCAAACAAAACACGACTGGGTGTGAAGGCATGACCCGGAACATGCTTGAAAAAAATCACGTACAGACTAGCCGATGAAGAGGACTTCAGCTAAGGAAACAGATTGTGCAATAATCAGGCCACACTGATGTTTAAGGTGTAAAAGTCCATTTATTAGGACCAGGCTGCACAACATAAACAACAACCAAATACCATAATCAACAGCAACTCCCCCCAACATCAACTCAACCTTCATACACTCCGGACTCACCTTCCATTCCACTCCATGACCCATTCCGTTCTTCATCCCTTTCTTCCGATCTTTCTTAGCATCCTGTCATTACGCTCATGCCTCCAGTCCCCCCATCATTCACTCCTCCCCCCACGAGAGATGGGTGCGCCCGTTAGTGACTCCCCGACCCCTCCCAAGTACCGCCAACCCTGCAGCCGGTCCTAAACTGGCATGCTCTGCCAACCCTACCCCTAAACCCTAATAACTGTAGGGTGGGTGGGAGGCCTCAACAAACTTCCCCACCCGACAATGCCAGAATGCAGGAAGAGGAAGTCGCCTTCCTCTCCTGCATTCTTATACCCACCCCTAAACCACACCCCTATCCCCAACCTGGCCCTCCCTTCGCGAACGACCCCAGGAGAAGACCAGACTGTGTCTTCACTTCCCCTGGGGCCCTGCATCACGCAATAATCAGGCCACACTGATGGTTAAGGAGTAAAAGCGGTACATAAGGGGGTGGTGATGAACGGAGCATCTGAATCAATTAAACACTCACACCCAGTCAAAAGATCTGGGTTTAATCCATCACCGTTCTTTAGCCCACTCTGCCACCCCAGTTCAGACATGGTCATATGCAAATCAGTCTGACCCTGTGCCTCATGGAAACAGTCCAGCCCGAACTGCCAAGCCATGTCTTCCCTGGACCAGAAACAAGCTTCCGAGGATGGGTTTCTGGCATTCCAGCCGTCTTCAGCCCGGCTTGCTTGAATCCAGTGGCAAAGTGAGCAAGGGACTCGCGTCTGAGCATACCCTGCCACACTTATGGCGGGCAAACGTGGTACAAAAGGGGGTGGTGATGGACGGAGCATCTGAATCAATCAAACACTCACACCCAGTCAAAAGATCTGGGTTTATTCCATCACCGTTCTTTAGCCCACTCTGCCACCCCAGTTCAGACATGGCCATATGCAAATCAGTCTGACCCTGTGCCTCATGGGAACAGTCCAGCCCGAACTGCCAAGCCATGTCTTCCCTGGACCGGAAACAAGCTTCCGAGGACCGGTTTCTGGCATTCCAGCCGTCTTCAGCCCGGCTTGCTTGAATCCAGTGGTGTGGAGAGCATGGGACTCACGTCTGAGCATACCCATCCCACTCGGGGTGACAAATGCAAAAACCACAGGTGATGGACAGAATGCAGAACAATGTCATACATTCACCCCAGTACAGAGATCTGGGTCTAAATCCATTGTTTTTTTGCACTCCACACCACCCCTGTTCAGACATGGCCATATGCAAATCAGTCTGACCCACGCAACCTACGAAAAGAAAGAGGAATTAGTACACATCCTGAAACACATCTCCTCCGACCCCCATGTAACCCAAAGCCCAGCCCAGAACCCTACTTCTGGACATAACGCTCACAACACCTAGACTTCCACCTACCAATCCGCCGGATCCTGTCCCATGACCAACCCAAACGTGCAGCTGACGTTGCCGCCCCAATGTGGAAAAAATGCATCCCAAAGCCCACCGGGTTCAACCCCAACCTGCTCACTGCCATGCGCAAGACTGCCAGCAACTGCCCAGCAATTACCCTAGCCCCAGACGCATGACAAAAGATCTCCCCAACTGTAGCCGCCGAGGAACCCAGAAATTGTCTCCACTCAGCCACCGGGCACACTCCCTCCCAACCAGCCTCACACATCAAACCCCCTTACCCCATCCCAACTGATCCATTTTAGACTGTCCCAACCAAATCCCCAGATAACCAGCATCCATCCTGATTTCTTCATACCTCCTGCTGCCTCTGGCCCTTGTCCCCAACAACTCAGATACCCTGAAAACTCAGAAAAACATCCATACCATGCACAAACGGAAAATACGAACCTTAAAACTGTCATAACAACACAACGGTAAAACCTCAACCAACTTGACCAACAAGTCAAATGTAATGGCTTCCCTCAAAACACCTCCCCCCCCTCTGCTCCCTACCCCAACCCCTGAGCATCCTACCTATGACCACATCTTTCGTAGGGTCAAAACCAAAAAACAAGCTACCAAAAAAAGACAACCCCAGCCAACTTTCCCGCAATGGTCGCGGACGACAACCCCCTGTCAAGGCAATGTAATACACACTGAAACACCACTTGCTCCACCACTGCATGGTCTCCACATGCCGCATCTTGCCGCCATCCCATAAAAGAGCCGAACTCCGCCCATGCCAGCCTGTAGGTCCGCTTTGTTGAATCTGCCACTGAGTTTTCTACCAGGTCTAATACCCTCACTCCCCCAAGGCCCAGACGCCGGCCGGCAGTCTGGTCTTGCACTGATCTGCTCCAGGTGCCAGTCTCCAGAACCACTGCCACTGTGACCCAGACAGAGCATCTGCAATGCCATTATTCGCCCCAGGGACATGCTTGGCTCGAAAAACCAACTTCAGCCTCAAACAATTCAGCATGAAACTCCTCAACAAGCGCAGCACTCTCAGATCTCTTGCCCTCTGTCGGCTGACCAACTCGACCACAGTCATATTGTCCACATGAAACAACACTGACCTGTTCTGAAACTCCGACCCCTACACCTCCAATGCCACCAACATGGGAAAAAACACCAGAAACGCAATGCTCCACCCTTGCTGCACCCAATGGGCCGGCCAATCCTCAGCACACCATCTGCCATCCCAAAAGATGACAAAACCTGCCGCCCCGGCTGCATCAGAGTAAATTTGTATTTGCCAGGCCATCCTTTCCTCCACAAAGTCGAGTGACACCCCGTTAAATCAGTGAGGAACGTCAGCCTGTCCTTAAGTCAGCCCGCACCCCCATGGAAATCCGGACCCTGTGATGTGGTAAGACATCCCCCAACATGACCATGCCAAGCAGCCTGCAGAATGTCCGTCCAGCCCTCACTACCCGACATGCAAAATTCAGGAAGCCCAACAGTTGTTGCACTGCGAACTGCATCCCCAGCAGAGAGAAATCCACATCGTGTATCGGCAAAAGGCGGAAAGCAGATTTGATATCACATTTCACCAGTTCCGCCCTTGGCCCACACACCTGCACAAGGCAGAATGCATCATCTACTGACGCGTAGAGCACCCAGGAGTCCACCTCTGTGATGAAATTGTTCACAGACTGTCCCTCCGGCCACGAGAGGTGATGGATCATACGAAACTCACCCTCCTCCTTCTTTGGCACAACTTCCAATGGGGAAAAAATCAAATGGTCAAGGAGCCAATCCACAAACGGCCCGCCACCCTGCCTTCCAACATCTCCTTCTGCAGTTTGACCGCCACCACCCCTGACAATTCCACAGCCGATTTAAGATTGTACGCCTATCTCCGCACTCTGAGTCCCTGGTAGCCCACGCAAAAACCCTCTGTGAAACCCCATTGCAACTTCAAAGCCGCCTCCCTGTCCGGGTAACACGAGAGCCACAGGGCCATCTCCTCCACCTTAACCCGAGTAGGCCCCCTTCTGTCCAGGCTGCCCCCTACCCTTCTCATTTGTGTCTCGCCACTGCTCCGAAGGCGTGACCAAGATGAAACATTGAGTGACGGCAAACCGGCCTGCACATTTGGAGCACTCATGTTTGAACTTACAAGGGTACCGCGAGCAATATCCATTGTTGTAGCTCCAGCATGCACCAGTAGTGCTGGTGCCTGGCTTAGCAGATTGACTGGTGTGTCCCACGGGTGCAGCAGCCCCTCCCGCCCCAGACTGGGTGGGCCACAGCAGAAAGGACCAGTAAGGGACCGGCAAACCACTGGCCATGTGCAAGGATGCGGACAAATTCGTCGACGCATCCACTGCATCCACAGCTCCTGATCAATTTCTCCCCAAGGCTTGTCGGGGTTCACGGTAAACCGGACCCGGAACTCCTCATCATAACTCAACCAGGCAAACCCCCCAAAATGCAACTGGGCCTTCCTTATAATATCCATGTACTTCAAAAGGGGGATAGCCCTATCTAAGTGCTTCTCGCAATATATACTTGCGTAGATAAGGAAGGCAGATGTCAAATAATGTTCCATACTCATTAGCAACCTGGGTCGCCTTGTTAGCTCCCATTCCTCTTCCTTGGAGCCTTCCTTCGCCTGCACCTCCCTGTGCAATAGCTTGAACACATCTACGTATTTGTGCTTCCAAATCCTACTCTAAATCTTATCCGATTAGTGGGAACCCAGGGGCATGGCCAAAACCATATATGCGGGTAAGCCTCAGACTTGAGTGCACTGCAAATGCCCGATAGGCGTATTCAAAACTCCACAGATGTAGTCAAAATTTAGTCCTTTTATTATAGGTTTCTTCAACATTTTTCTCAATTGTACTGGTTGCGTAGTAGACAGTTAAAAGTATAAATGCTTTTACATGGCAGCTGTGTATCAACCTCTTGCTGTCGTATGCCCATACTTTTAAACACATCTTTCAGTGACTTCTTTTTCCCAATGCATTTCGAGCTTTTGTTATAGCTCTTCGTCAGGGGATCACTATAAATTTAAGAAAACGTGAATGTTAGAATTTAACATGGCCCAACCATATAACATAATTAATTTTGAGAAATCTTTAAACTGTTCAACAGTATCCCGCTATGCGCCATGGCGCTACGAATTTACACATGAAAAAACAAACATCATAGTACATTTCCTTGACTGTTGTTAACTATTTTATATCATAATCTGCTGTAAATCGAGTTAACACGCGTGCATTTCTTCTCCCTACCTTCAATCATGCCCGCCTCCTGTTTTCCAAACTGTCATCATTACTTGACTAACCAACATCGTGTGTCTTAATAGGTGTAACACGGGGCTCCTCCCCCCTATGGTAACCAATGTGCGGTGAAACGATTGGTAGACCACACGAAAAACTACAATCTCCATAATACCATCTAATGACCCACAGTTCACCCGCCCCTCAATGCACATGATTTAGTTCAAACATGTTAAAAAATTCTATGAGCAATATAAACTCGTATATCCCACCCTCCCTTGTTGGATTTCACTACTGTCAATCAGAACATCCCAACTTAATAACATCGGTATCCCCGCTTATAGCAAGCGATATGGTCACTACAAATCAAAGTCCAACTTGTTGAATTGCCGGCTGTCGAATGAACGGTGCAAATTAGCAGTCTTTGAATGGTGTTCGAATGCTTGTTTCATCCTTGGTAATCGTGGGTGCAAGCTTGGTTTAGGACAAGGGTATATCAATAACTTGAAAGATACAAGCGCACTCCTTTTTCAATACTGTTTGTGCCATTTTTTGACAATTTCAAATGTTCAGCGTGCACTCAATTAGCGGTCTGTCCTGGGACCACGTGGGTAAATACTAAACAAGAAATTGAAGCGGGTAAGCCTCAGACTTGAGTGCACTGCAAATGCCCGATAGGCGTATTCAAAACTCCACAGATGTAGTCAAAATTTAGTCCTTTTATTATAGGTTTCTTCAACATTTTTCTCAATTGTACTGGTTCCGTAGTAGACAGTTAAAAGTATAAATGCTTTTACATGGCAGCTGTGTATCAACCTCTTGCTGTCGTATGCCCATACTTTAAAACACATCTTTCAGTGACTTCTTTTTCCCAATGCATTTCGAGCTTTTGTTATAGCTCTTCGTCAGGGGATCACTATAAATTTAAGAAAACGTGAATGTTAGAATTTAACATGGCCCAACCATATAACATAATTAATTTTGAGAAATCTTTAAACTGTTCAACAGTATCCCGCTATGCGCCATGGCGCTACGAATTTACACATGAAAAAACAAACATCATAGTACATTTCCTTGACTGTTGTTAACTATTTTATATCATAATCTGCTGTAAATCGAGTTAACACGCGTGCATTTCTTCTCCCTACCTTCAGATTGTAGTTTTTCGTGTGGTCTACCAATCGTTTCACCGCACATTGGTTACCATAGGGGGGAGGAGCCCCGTGTTACACCTATTAAGACACACGATGTTGGTTAGTCAAGTAATGATGACAGTTTGGAAAACAGGAGGCGGGCATGATTGAAGGTAGGGAGAAGAAATGCACGCGTGTTAACTCGATTTACAGCAGATTATGATATAAAATAGTTAACAACAGTCAAGGAAATGTACTATGATGTTTGTTTTTTCATGTGTAAATTCGTAGCGCCATGGCGCATAGCGGGATACTGTTGAACAGTTTAAAGATTTCTCAAAATTAATTATGTTATATGGTTGGGCCATGTTAAATTCTAACATTCACGTTTTCTTAAATTTATAGTGATCCCCTGACGAAGAGCTATAACAAAAGCTCGAAATGCATTGGGAAAAAGAAGTCACTGAAAGATGTGTTTAAAAGTATGGGCATACGACAGCAAGAGGTTGATACACAGCTGCCATGTAAAAGCATTTATACTTTTAACTGTCTACTACGCAACCAGTACAATTGAGAAAAATGTTGAAGAAACCTATAATAAAAGGACTAAATTTTGACTACATCTGTGGAGTTTTGAATACGCCTATCGGGCATTTGCAGTGCACTCAAGTCTGAGGCTTACCCGCTTCAATTTCTTGTTTAGTATTTACCCACGTGGTCCCAGGACAGACCGCTAATTGAGTGCACGCTGAACATTTGAAATTGTCAAAAAATGGCACAAACAGTATTGAAAAAGGAGTGCGCTTGTATCTTTCAAGTTACAAAACCATATATGGACACCTCACCTGACAAAGGTGGCTGCATCACTCCCGACCGTCCTTTCGAGCTACTGGCTTTAGTGGTGGCCGCTTTCGCCTTGCCCGTCTTCTTCTGTGAGGCCTGCAAAACACCAAGACAACTGTTGCTCTGCACCCCCCGTCCTGTCAACGTCATCCCTCACTTCCCCCTCTTCCAGATCATCACTCTCAGAACCATAGTCCAACTCCAAAACAGACTCATCCTCCACAGGCTTCCACATAACCTCACGTACTGCTCTCTTCACTCCTTTCTGCACCTTCACACCACCACCGCTCTCGCGCTCCATACATGACGCCTTTAGAGGGAAGGCCGCTGCAGACACCCCTGCTGCTTCAAAGCAGCATCCAAAGGCCGTCTTGCACCCCACCGAACCTGCCACCCCTTTGCTGACCTCCACCAGCTGGGATCGCTCCCTACCCCCCAGGTCGCTCTAACGTGGGTGGGCTCTGGCATCATCGGGCCTCGCCGCTGTACTGGCCATCCCTGACTGCCCCTGCCACTTCCCACTGCCACCTGACCTCCCAAAATTAGCTCTGGCCGCCCTGTTCCTGTCCTCCTGCTCAGCCCACCATTCCTCCTCCGAGGTGGGCCCCCCCCCACCACCTCGTCCCAGACTGGCCCTGACCTGGCCACCTCCAATTCTTCCTAACGCGCCTATGACTCTTATACCAACAGGGGCTGCTCCCTGATCCTATCCTCCAGCTGCATGGCATTCCACCTAGGGAGCAATGGGGGGTAATGACCCTGAGGCCCCACCCCCTGCATATGCAGTCTGACCTGAGGGGTGCCTCCTGGACCCTCAACCTCCGAAACCCCCGAGCGACCCCTCCCCACACTCCCCACCTGAGCAGGAGTGCAGGGGCAAGACCCCCTAGAGAGATCTATTGGAGCATCTTCTCACTGCCCAGTGGCCTCCTCGCAGGCCACCTCCCCCATCACTGTCATCCCTTCGCTCCACATCCCCAGGCAGCAACCGGTCCGGCGGTACAAAAGGGGGTAGTGATGGACGGAGCATCTGAATCAATCAAACACTCACACCCAGTCAAAAGATCTGGGTTTAATCCATCACCGTTCTTTAGCCCACTCTGCCACCCCAGTTCTGACATGGCTATATGCAAATCAGTCTGACCCTGTGCCTCATGGGAACAGTCCAGCCCGAACTGCCAAGCCATGTCTTCCCTGGACCGGAAACAAGCTTCCGAGGACTGGTTTCTGGCATTCCAGCCGTCTTCAGCCCGGCTTGCTTGAATCCAGTGGCAAAGTGAGCAAGGGACTCACGTCTGAGCATACCCTGCCACACTTATGGCGGCCAAAAGCGGTACAAAAGGGGGTGATGATGGACGGAGTATCTGAATCAATCAAACACTCACACCCAGTCAAAAGATCTGGGTTTAATCCATCACCGTTCTTTAGCCCACTCTGCCACCCCAGTTCAGACATGGCTATATGCAAATCAGTCTGACCCTGTGCCTCATGGGAACAGTCCAGCCCGAACTGCCAAGCCATGTTCCCTGGACCGGAAACAAGCTTCTGAGGACTGGTTTCTGGCATTCCAGCCGTCTTCAGCCCGGCTTGCTTGAATCCAGTGGCAAAGTGAGCAAGGGACTCACGTCTGAGCATACCCTGCCACACTTATGGCGGCCAAAAGCGGTACAAAAGGGGGTGATGATGGACGGAGTATCTGAATCAATCAAACACTCACACCCAGTCAAAAGGTCTGGGTTTAATCTATCACCGTTCTTTAGCCCACTCTGCCACCCCAGTTCAGACATGGCTATATGCAAATCAGTCTGACCCTGTGCCTCATGGGAACAGTCCAGCCCGAACTGCCCAGATCTTTTGACTGTCTTGCACCCCTGCCCGCCGCACTTCTACCCGGTGGTGGCGGCTCCTCCAGACACGCAACGACCGCCGCAGAAATGCCCGCAGAGGCCACCCGTGGAGAGCGGGCGAGCCCCACCAAAGCCTCACTTAAGACACCGGGCCAGAGGAGATCCTCCCGCCCGGCCCACCCCAGCACCCTTAAGGCCTCGCTCACCTGGTCCGCCGTCACGTCAGACATACCAACACCCCAAGTACCACACCACCGACCAGTGGCTCGCAACGCGACCGGCCACGAAGCTCCTGCCCTAAGGCCAACACAACTCCTTGACCCTCAATAAACTTCCCCACCCAACAATGCCAGAATGCAGGAAAAGGAAGTCACCTTCCTCTCCTGCATTCTTATACCCACCCCCAAACCACACCCCTATCCCCAGCTTGGCCCTCCCCCGCCAATGACCCCAGGGGAAGACCAGACTGCGTCTTCACTTCCCCTGGGGCCCTGCATTGCAGGGTAAGAGCTATCATCATTGCCTTATCTATTCAATAGATTTGAGAATGCAGAGTGAATGGCAACGGCAAGCTAATCCCAGAACCTGCATACATAAAGGTGGGTTCTGGCAAACTACATTACGCTGTGGTAAGCAGAGTTTTTGCTTAACTCCGCACTCGAAGCGCCGTGCAAAGTCCTCTAAACTCTGTTAACAAGCGTATATGAGATGGGACTTCCAACTTAGGGATTCTACATTACTCCACTCTATATCACTCTATGTCACTCCATGCCACTGTAATCCACTTTATGCTATTCTACTCTAGGACACTCCATTCTACATTATGCCACTCTACTCCACTCCACTCTACACCTCTCAACTCCACTTTACAACACTCCACTCCACTCTATGCCACTCTGTGCAACTCCACTCAATTGTAAGCATGGGCGGAAAATCCGTTCCGCTCGCGGATTTCGCGGATTTTCGGTAAATTCTCAATCCGCGAACGGAAATCTGCGAACGGGGATTGGGTCAAAAGTTCAAGCTGACTTTTGTAACTCTTTTAGAATGGCGCCAGCAAGCTGCCAGAGCCATTCTAAAATAGTTACAAAAGTCAGCTTCAACAGGAAGCTCTAATAGATAAAGTAAAGCAGGTGCTGCTCAAATTCAGTTACACAATCATTAAGTCCCCACCTGCCTATTAGCGAGATTTTTCTTAGCGATAGGATTTTTAGCGCTGGAAATCTCACGTTAAACATGAGATTCGCCGCTATTGCTGGATTTTTTTATTGCTGTGGAGATAAACGTTGATAATACTGCGTTATCGTTGGGATAAAATCCAGCAATAGGAGGCGATAAAAAAAATCACGCTAAGCATGGTTTGCGATAATTTTCGCAAGTTGTTCCTAATATGCCCCTTAGTTCTCTACAGACATCCTCAACAGCAATTATTCCAAATTATTCCCGGTTGAACTGGGACATAGAGTACCAGGTGACTCTCCCCACCCGGGCAACCCCCCGAGACCAGTGGCTGCATGCCTGTTTAATTACCGGGACATGGATCACATCCTGCACGTGACAAGAGCACGTGGCCTATGGCAAATGGAGAAAGCCATGGTGCATATCTACCTACACTACACAATATCAGTACAACAACGCAGATCCTCCTATATGAACGTCAAGCAATTCCTCCGGGACAACAAAATACAATATGTGCTGCAATACCCCGCCACACTACGTATCAAGCACAAGCAGCACCACCTCAGAGGAGGCCTGGACCTGGATTGATCAGAATGGGTTCGCACACATCCCAATTGCGTCAACGACGGCCCCCGCCAACAGTGAAAAAATGAAGAATGCGCAGGAGCCAAGGTAAAGGAAAAGCCCTACCAAAACCCAGGCAGCAAGGGAAAGGGAACAAGCTATCAAACAGGCGGAAAATCACAGCAACCCTAAATCCCCCTCTAGATCAGAGTCTGAGACAGATATAACTCCAGAACAAACATATGAGCTAACAGACTCACAACACACAGCACTGCTAGTAGGAGGTCCTACAGTAATTCTGCAAAACTGCTGAAGAACTTGGGTGACCCCTACGTATATCACCTGTAGTGTAGTTCCTATATTCCCAATGGGCTCTGCGCATTGGAATAATATATCCTACTAGCAGCCCGTCCCAACCTTGTCCGGGAGCAATCAGGCTCTCAAATTTCTCCGCTCCTCCCCGCGCTCCTGTCCGCTCCACGCTGCAACCCCACATTCACCTACGTAAGCCCACCGCGGGCGCCGCCGCTCCTCAACCTCAAACTTAATCTTCCTCAGCCCGCTCTAGTCCGCCAAAGTTAACCGTCACCTTCAGGGCCCCCAATCAGCCGCACATGGGCCGCTCCAGTCTGCCTAATTTTACCGCTCCTCCCCGCGCTTCACCTTCCTCAGCCCGCTCCAGACCGCCACCTTCAGGGCCCCCAATCAGCTGCACACGGCCCGCTCCAGTCTGCCAAAGTTTACGGCTCCTCCCCGCGCTTCACCTTCCTCAGCCCGCTCCAGTTCGCCAAAGTTCACCGCTCCTCCCCGCGCTTCACATACTTCAGCCCGCTCCAGTCCGCCAAAGTTCACCGCTCCTCCCCGCCGCTCCTCCCCGCGCTCCTGATGATGTCAGCACGCACGTCGTTACCGCACACGGCCGGCGCTACTTCCTAGGGACTACTTTTTTTTTAACGTATATTTTTTAAAGAACGTATATTTTTTTGTGGTATATAGCCTATGTCACTCTGCAGACCCTGACAATTCCAATGATGTATTGGGTGTTTGGATTGGCGCAGTGGTTCCTGAGTTTACCCACCTCAAAGGTATTAAAGTTCTTGCTTTATAATAGTAGTATAGATAGATGTGAAGTAGGACTTAGGTCGACTAGGTCTCTATCGAATATATTAGACTTAGAGGTCACTAGAAACTTTGTCGAATACACAAGAAGGGATTAGTTTCTTACAACCGCATAAACATGGCAACTTTGTTTCCCCAAGATAAAACTGATCTTCAGAGTCATGGAAACAATAGATAGATATTTCACTCAGTCAATCGCACATGCTTCGTTTTACCAGAGATGCAGAGAAATAGAGAGACAGGCGTTTTCAATAAAAGTATTTATTGAACAGTCTTCTTTCTCATGCAGAAGAAATGAACTGCTACAATCGTAATACGGGCTGTAAAGTATAATGCGTACCGCAAGAAGAGTATCATAAAACAATACTGTAAAAGCATGGTACGGTTTCTAAACCATAAAATACATACATAAATTACAAAGACTAAAAGTTCTCAACTGGTGCTTCTAAAATACGCCTACCCCACTGTACCTAACCTAAGTCTAGTACGAGGGAAGAAGTGAGTGCATAGGTTTAGTTTCCTTGCCAAGAACCTATCAAAGATTTCTCTTAGGGTCTAATCAGCTCTACACCTTGGTTTAGAATGAAGGAGGTCTGGTATCTCCGTCTCGGAACTCGATTTCCCAACACCCCGTGAGGGGAGCTTGGAAACACGGGAGCTAGATTCTCATCGAGAGAAAGGCAGCCTCTTTGTCAGTGCTTCAGCTGGAGGGTCAGCTTCCTTTGGCACTTGCTGTAGCGATATGCGTCTGGCAAGTAGATAGTCAAACTTCTCCAAACCACCGTGTGTTTGCCAAAGCAAGTGTAGGCATATTTATACCTTGAAGGTGCCTGGATTGACGTAAAGTCAGAAATAATAACGTCACCAAAGAACGGTAGTTCTTTGAAAACGCCATGATTTCTAGGACAAATCAATATTCAAGAAAAGGGATGTCCCAGACTGCTGAAGCCGAGTTTTACAAGAAATCGTTGTGGCTTTTTTGGAACTAGTGGAAGTAGCCATGCCGTATTCGGACTGGATGGGTTATGTCTAAATATGGTTATGATTTATATGCCTATATAAGGGTAATGTGAATTATACCTATATAAGGGCATGAATCGGGAAAATTACACTAGGGTCCTAAAACGCTATACAACACACGGAGGGGATATGCGCAGCAAACAAAGGGATGTTCACTACCACAAATTCCTCCATCAAAAGAAGACTTTGGCCAACGGTCAAACACAAGTACTAAGACTTCGGCAAGGATTAACTGATATGGTGGCCACTCTGTAAACTAGCAAAACAATCTTCTGCGCCCCCACATGCAAGATAAGTGGCTGATATAGCATCACTATGTTTTTCTTTTCTCTCTTTGCTCTTTTAATATTTTCTTTTCCAAAGCATCCGTTCAAATATCCTATTTTCCTTCTTCTTATTTGTCATTTAGAATGTAGTACATTCCAGTGCATGTGGCCTTTTGCCCAATGGCAAGCTGGCCTGGGGTGGGGAGTTGGGTATTGCAAATAGTTATTGCAATCTGTCCATTCCATTCTGCTATACACTAGGTTCATTATGCGCACTACTACCAAATCTATAATCAGGGTTTGGTAGCCACTGGGGAGGTTAGGCGACCACCGAAGGTATTATGGGTGCGGGCATACGTCCCCTGCAATTTGCTCTCCGTAAAGAATATGCAAGGTAACACTTATCTCCTACTGACCTGAAATGTACAGGGAATCGTTGGCTCTGCTAAATGTCACAAGGTATACCAATATCTACAGTGGCACAATATTTCAGTGGCACTAATCCAAGGGACACACCTTACCCAGCAAACCCTCATATCACTGTGCAAGTGCTGGATGGGCACAGTAATAGGGACTACATATGCAGGTTATGGCAGGGGCACCTTGATTTTGGTGGCACCAGGTATCCCACTGCAGTCACTACCCACTCGCATAGACCGACAAGGCCAATATGCGATTCTGGAGGGACTCCTGGCTCCCTGATTACACTGATCTCTCTATATACACCAATTTTGAGGCACACTATGTTCCTGAAAGCAATGACCCCTTCATTACTAAGTGACCTAATGGCTCCAGCATATTGGGGTGGAAACTGTAATAATCATTCATGATTTAGAATACACGGCTTGCGCTCGCCACTTCTTGAAGCGCAATCCACAGACCTGACACAACATATGAAAGACTGGGCTAGCAGTATGCAACTAAGCAAAGCCTGGTGGAGCAAACATCTTACAGAACGGCTATATTCGCATTATTCAGCGATTCATGATCTGTACAGTAGAATTGATGCAATATACTGCTCAGCAGCAGCCACGTCTAGAGTGTCGCAAGCAGAGTAATTAGCCCGCATGTTAAATGCGCATAGCCCCCTACAAATTCATTTAGCTTTGGGGAACATATAGAACCAATATTCTGACTTGCCGTCTCCCCTTAGAGGCACTCTAAGACGTAGCATTACACACCTCCATATCACAGTCCATCAACTCATACTTCCAAACAAATATAGGCACCACCACATATATAGGCATAGAATAGGAGGCATTTAAGGTTGTATTGCGTGGACAAGTAATCAAAGCAGTATGTGGTTCTCAAATTATGCTCACGAAAAAACTACAGGAGCAAGAGTCTGAAATACAGTGTAAAGAACTTTCTACTCCAGATCCACACATTATACCTAAATTTATTGAGGCTCGCTTGGCATATAAAGAGACACACAGACAGACTCTGCGCCCTAGACTATAAGCAATATCTGACCCGCTAACACACTGAAGGCAACAAAGCGGGCTGTACATTGGCATGGCTACTAATAACTGACTCCTCACAACCTCCCATTGTGGCCATATGTGACTCAGACGGTCAATCGGTAAATAAGCAGGAAAAGATTAATGACTCCTTCTATAAATATGACACCTCCCTTTACAAAGCTCCTGACCGTTGAGAGCCACAAGACATCCAGCAATTTTTGGTACGCGCAATCCTTCCACAGATAACACAGACCCAATATGTGTTGCTTGAGGCCTCTATATTTGAAACCGAGATGTCCGAGACAATTAAAGAGTTAGGGGTACATAAAGCACATAGGGCAGATGGATGGCCGTCGGAGTTCTACGCAACATACACTGAACGACTGACTCCCCGCTTATGCACGATCTATAGAGAGGTGTTTGATCGTGGCTCACTCCCACACTCTCTCCGGGTGGCGATATTGGTGGCACTACCAAAGCCAGGTAGGGACCCACTTCAAATGGGCTCACACCGCCCACTGTCTCTACTGAATTCAAACTACAAAATCTTAGGCAATATATTGGACAATAGGTTAACAGATGTTGTACAACTGCTGGTTCATAGTGACCAGAACGGATTCATCCCAGGGAGAAACACTGGCCTAAATTTACGCTGGCGCTTTAAATTATTAGATTGGGCATGAACCGAAATAGAATTTCCATGTATTGCTGCTTTAGATATCGAAAAAGCATTCGATACTTTGAGATAGGAATATCTACTGGCGGCATTGACAAAATTTGGCTTGAGCCCTAAATTTCTACGATGGGTAAAGATACTGTACACTAAACCGCACCATCTCTCCCTCTTTTAATGTAGAATGAGGAACGAGTCTGGGATGCCCTTTGTCGGCCATCATTTTTGCATTGGCTATGGAGCCTCTGGTGAATGTACTTTGTATCCATGTCCTAGACTGAGGCATACATGCAATGGCACATTGTTTCCCTTTATGCAGATGCGGGGAATGAGATTTTGATACCCTTTTTGATCACTTAGATACTAATCTCATTCATCAATTTGGATCGATTATTTTCTGTCATTGAGTAAAAGACAAACCCCGCATAGGTTAAATTAACCCCATAAACTGACGCAACTCTGAAGGACCACTTACGACTGATGAAGTTTTAAAAGTTTAATATAAAATCAGAATTAAGTGCATATACAATCCTCTCAGGATAAGATTCAACAAGTATACAGGAACTAAAAGGAACATAAATTCCCTAAAGAACCTCAGTCTACAAAAGAATACAATTAAAATCAATTCAAGAATCAACAGATTAAAAAAGCATCGACACAATGTGGTTCCGTTGCGTCATCTGCAAAAAGAATAGACAAGTTAATTCTGTCCCTACTCTGTACTAGGTGAAATCCCTACTTCGCAAGTTCCTTACCTAAAAAAGGTGTCAGCAGTTTGACTTCCAAAGAAGTTCAAACTCTCTTAACCCTTAATAGTAACTTATGTCGAGAAGCAGTACCCTCTCTGCCTACCCATCCGCTCTCTAAGGGTCCTCGGCCTACTGCTCTCTTGCTCTGCGCTCTGATCTTCTGTTCTGCGCTCTGAGCTCTTCGCTTTTCGCTAAACTCTCCCCAGGGTGCTGTCCCTAAATACACAATCACAGTATGGGTGGAACGCCCCTTTGACGCCCACCACGTACTTTCCCCATGATGTCATTCTTTGCTCTTTCCATAGCTTCATCTCTTCGAGTCGTCCGTTAAGTTGACCCTTCTCCTTAGACGCCATCTTCGTCTTCTTGCTGGTGACTTCATTTGACATTTCATTTGACACTTTCGAAGCAAAAGTCTATCACCTCAACAGAACTCTACTCTTTACGACTGTATTCGTAACCTCATTTGGTCCTGTGAACGGTCATTTCTAAACAAGACTCAAATTCCAAGCGTCTCTTATCACGTTTAGGCCATAAACTTCGTCCAACATTGTCACCTTAAATCTAGCAAGACCTTAGACTCTTGTCTCGCACATTCAGATCAAGGCTATTCACGACTCCTGTGAGCCCACTAAATTACATACAGCAGACTACACTCCTGCGAACTCTTGGTCAGTTAGGTTAAAATCACATATGACTAAACCTTTTCTAACATTCCTACAAAAGCTTTCTACACAGTATAACCTTTAACACACATTATATATAATTGAATTTAGTAAAGCAATGATTATACGCGAATACCTTCTACATAGAATACAACATTTATATTCTCGTACTTACATCGTGCTATACATTCTCTACACATTTCGTCACTTTACGTTTCGCCGTTTTCTCCATTTCATGATTACACACGTATATTCAGTGTTGCACGTTCTACTATTCTTAAGCATTTCTATACATTTCTATATTAGCCCACTATGTATACGGCCTTTCTAATTCTACTACACTTTATAGAATAGATACATTTCCTATTACATTGGTTACATCGGCTAATTTTACACTACAAGTATTAACTTCACGTTATAGATTCTACGTTTATGCAATATGCTTGTGAATATGGTTCATACATATTTTTTATTCAAATTGCGCTCTCTCAGTTCCCCCCCTTTGATGACTTCTAGGAGTCATCACTAAATGCAATTTGAATAACACCTTTACACAGAACTAGTTACAAGATTCCCTCTTTTTATCGTTTCGAGAGCTCTTAAACTTTTGTACTGTTGATCTTGTAAAGCAGCTAATCTCCTTTCTTGCTCTCTCATGGATCTTTGTAACCTGTTCGACCTATACCATTTATACAATTTCACTAACCCTAACAATGTAATTATGCAAATCAATACCTATTAAAACAGGTTTTAATATGTACCACACAATGCTTTTACCAAGGTTGGCAAACCAACTTCCAACCTTTCCTACTCCATGTCCTACTTTTTCCCAAACATTTATTTTTGACAAATCTTCGATTTCTCGATGTATCTCTGTAATGTTTTGTATGACTTTCTCAAGTGGTTTTGAATTGTCTGGAATGTAAGTACAACATTCTTGGACCTTCAAAGCCTTGCAAACTCCGCCCTCTTTTGCTAGCAGTACATCTAAAGCAAGTCGGTTCTGAAGAACCATTGCTCTAATCGACTGCATCTCTCCTTCTACTAGCATTAATGACCTTGCAGTACTTGCAGATAATCTATCTACAACTGTAGCTAGTCTCCTGATCTTAACATCGTTAAGTATTAAACCTAACATAGGAAACATTGCTCCAAAAATGTCTCCAACTACTTCAGCATCTCTTACTTCTCTTTTCGTTCTTGTCGAAGCCTTTCCTTCTATGATCGCTAAATCCTTTGCATGATATATTTTGGGGAAGACAATTGCCAAGTAACACGAACCATACCAATTGTCAGGCAGTTTTACATAGGCATTTCTTCCACATACAAAATATACATTAGGAATTGCTTGCATCCCTTTCATAAAATCTTTCGTATAGTACTCTAACCTAAAAGCATGTTCGCAATTTACTTCACCTACAAATACACTCTCATAATACGTCTTGCTTCGAGTTAAACATAACTTTCCTTTTTGCGTTCTATCCAAAGCTATTGGACCATTGCTACCCTTCTTCTTGTGTGCTTTTTCTTCTTCGGTCCAATCTGTTTTCCACTGTCCTGACATTTTTAGAATCTTCTGCCTTCTGTATCGGTCATCTACTTGTCCTATGAACTTTTTCTCAACCTCTGACACTTTGCAAGTTAAATTATTTCTGCGTGCATATGAAGTATCTAATGTATCCCAAGGAAGAAAGAACTTTGTCAATCTATCTTCCTTCTTGTAATAGTCCCACTTATTCATTTGTTTATAATTCGGGACTTCAGGCAGTACCGAATCATAATTTGAAAAGTAGTACTCGAATCCTTCTCTACCATAAAATATACTAAGCAATAAACTACATGTTATCCCATATGTCAGTGGGAGATGATGATATCTGATGCCTTCGTCTACGGAAGCCAGCAATTGCATACATACATAGCATTCTTTGGCCTCCATGGCATCGATATACTCATACAATAGCTTGGCATATGCATTTGACCTAAAATTTCCCTGTGACTCGTCTACGTGTAACCTACGAGCTTCATTTGCCAATAACGCCTTTTCACGGATGACATTGCTCTCCTCCTTCTTCCCAACAAGAGCAGGTTTCAAAGTCGTTACAGGCTTTACATCTGTTGTCTCTTTTTCACTTGCATGTCCTACCATGTATGATGTGGTAACTACTGTAATAATAAGAAAAATCACTACCGCTATTAGTGTACCTATTATGCATTTGGCTTTTCGGTTTGGGTTGCCATTCTCCATGTTATCAAAACAGCGTAGCTCTTTCCTTTACGAAGAAAAGTTTCTTTTCAAGTCTTTGCTTGCTGTATTCGCTTTCTCAGTCTGTAAAGTGCTCTTTATCAACAAAAAGTCTCTTTTCACAACAATGTCTTTTATCTTCAGCAATAGACAACCCTAACCCTTCTCCGTCCTCTAAATGTAATCCCTAATTTTATTCTTCTTTCCACTCGGCGCTAGGTTATCTTCTTTTTTATAGCTTAAACACAAAAGTCTTTATGCATCTACAATTATTCTCGTACCTGCAGCCTTAATAACATGTTCCAATAATTCAAAACGAATGACTTTTTCTTCTTGTTCTGGTATTTGATGACCAAAAGTCGGAAACTCTAATCGATTTAATACTAGATCTTTGATCCGACTTAGGCATGGGGGTATGGGAAGTGTGAAAGTCAGTAACCCCTCAGTCTCGATTCCAGACGTCAACATCCATATCTCCACTGCCACAAATGGATCGAGATCGATAACTTTCACTTCTTTCACTCTCCCAGATTTCTGTCCCCAAGACATCTGCTAGATAAGTCCACTCTGGGGTGGCGTACCTTCTGCAGGGCACACGTACCCTTCTCGATCTTCTTGGACTCTCAGAACCTGAATCCGTAGTTTCTTCTTCCTGATCCGACTCTTCAGAAATCGGGACAAGGGTTCTTTCTTGAGTTGCTTTTAAGCTTGGCCTTCTCCTTCTCTCCGGCCAACTAGCTTCGTCACTCCTTGTCCTCCTGCTCCTCGTCCTTGGACTTGTCTCTTGATCGCTTACAGCTTGTTCGTTATCTGATTCGAACTCCCAGGTACTCTCTTCTTCTGAGACGACTTCGGTCCCACTAGTGTCCTGACCATCGTCGGCCTGCTCCGACACAGGCTCAGCCTCTTCGATCACCTCTACAGCTTGGCTTTCCCCCTCTGTGGCTTCTCCGCTTTCTGCTGGATTCTCATCCGAGAGAGGAGCTGTTTCTTCTAGAGGTGTTGGCACTCTTCGGGTGTGTGAGGCGTGTATCCAGTTGGGCAAACCTCCACACTTTACTGCAGTGTTCGTAACTAGTATGACTTGGAACGGTCCTCGCCAGCGCACGTCTAGACAGTTCTTCCTGACGTGCTTCTTCACCAGGACCCAGTCCCCTGGACACAGGTCATGGCACAAGTCTTGTGCTGATGGAACCTCTGCAGCCTGGACCTGGAGGGACACAGAATTAATGGCATCAGATAGTCCCTTGCAGTAGTCCAAGATCAAATCGTCTGTGATGTTCAATAGCGCTGCAGTCGGAACCGATGGCAATCTCATAGCTCTTCCCATTAGCACCTCGTGTGGAGACAGACCTGTTTTCCTATCTGGTGTGCTACGTATGCTCATAAGAACCAATGGAAGTGCATCAGGCCAATTCAGGGATGTCGATGAACAAACTTTGGCAAGTCTGGACTTGATTGTACTGTTGATTTGTTCTACAATCCCTAAAGCTTCTGGTCGATAACTGCAATGGAGCTTCAGGTCAATACTCAAAGCTGAACATAGCATCTTCACTATTTCGCTATTGAAATGAGTTCCTCTGTCCGATTCCAAAGAGGATGGCACCCCGAACCTCGGTATCAACTCTCTAAGCAACAATTTTGCTACCGTAAGTGTATCGCACCTACGTGTTGGGTAAGCTTCAACCCATCTAGAAAATATACAGACAATCACTAACACATATCTGAGTCTATTGCATTGAGGCATTTCGATGAAATCAAGCTGCATTCTATTGAAAGGCCCCCCAGACCTCCCAATGTGACTCAGTGTGACTGGTGTTCTCTTTCCTACGTTTAGTTGCTGACAGATCGCACAACGCTGACATACTGCTTCTGCCGCTACTCTAAACTTCGGATTAAACCACGTTTGTCTGAATACTCTCACCATAGCATCTCTACCTATGTGTGCTGATCCATGCAGTTTCCTTGCCATTGGACTAACAAGTTCGTTTGGTAAAACTGCTCTCCCATCTGCAGAAATCCAAAAGTTAATTTCACTTTTTGTACATCCAGCTGTCTCCCAGCCCTTTTTCTCATCATCTGGTGCATTTTCCTGAACACATTTCAACTCATCCCATGTATCTACAGTATCTAACAACATGGTCAATTCAGTTCTTTCCTGTATTCCCCCCACTTCTACATGGGTGTGAGAATAACCTTGTTCTGCACAGTAACGTGCTACCTCGTCAGCATAACGGTTGCCCTGCGACACAAAGTCTACGTTCTTCGTGTGCGCGGCACATTTGACAACTGCTATGGCTGACGGACCTTGCAATGCCTCTAACAATAATCTCACGAATTCTCCATTCCTAATAGGAGAACCCGAGGAGGTCATGTAACCTCTTTGAGACCATAACTGCCCGTAATCGTGAACTACCCCGAAACCATACTGGCTATCGGTGTATATGGTGACTCGAATTTTGTTACCTGCTAAACAGGCACGGGTCAAAGCAATAATTTCAGCTACCTGAGCGGAATGTACTCCTTCCAGGCAGGCGGCTTCCACAACTCTGGTAATCGTACAAACTGCATAAGCTGCTCTCAGCTGACCGATATCGTCTCTTACGCATGAACCATCAACAAAGAATATTTCATCGGGGTCAGTCAATGGCTCATCTACGATATCTGGTCTCGGTTTGGTGCATAGTTCAGTCACATCAAGGCAGTCATGATCTGTACAAATTTCATCATCAATATCATTTGGAAGTGGCATCAACGTGGCAGGATTCAAGACGGAGCATCTTTTTAGGGTCACATTCTCGGCAGCCAATATGACTTGCTCGTAGCGTGTGAGCCTGCTATTCGTCAGATGCTGAGTCTTAGTCCTGGTCATTAACAATTCTTGGCCAAGAGTCTACTACTATAAGATCTAAGTTATGACTGCAAAAAAACTGCACTCAGGTAGATTGGTGTATACTAGGGCATGCAAAAAAACAGAGCTAATTCTCTGAGGAACAACTAATTGCAAATAAATATTCTGAAGACTTTAAATACCATTCCATCTTTCTTTTAAAAAAAAGAAATAAGTCTCAAATCAGCAGAGATGCAGGAATCTCCCCAACAAGTTCATGTATATCATGCAGAGGCTAAAGATTCCATCGGAAAACCACTGCCAGTAGTTCCCTCTAATTCACTGTCTGAAAACAGGGGTCTAGGATCTATAGATCTCCAACTCCATCCCTCAGAATTTGGGGAGGCTGACTCCTTGCTGGCAAATTTAACTATACATTCTCTAGCAAATGGAATCGCCAAATCCGAATGGGTACTGCTCTTAGTTTCAGATGTGGGTGAACATATTTTGGAAGGCTTCACGTTACCTGATATTAAGTTAGACCAGTCCCCTAAGTAGTCCCACACTTCTAATCTGGAAGTGTCTAGGATAATTATTCCTGCTATTTCACTTTCTGCCAAGAAGTGCCCTGTCAAAATGCATCTGTTCAGCAGTACACCCAGCAGATTAGGCTCAACAAATCCACGGGGCTCCTTAACACATGATTTTTCACTGAACTTTCTTCCCTCAATTAACAATCCAGATACAAAAATGCCGATGTTGGAATCGCTACTTTGTCTGGAAAGAGTGCTGTGCTCTATCTTAGCCTCATTGGAGAAATCAGTAGGTAACTCCGACTTCTTTCTGGACTCTGTTTTGACCTTGACAAAGTTTATAGCCTTTGAACAAAAATCTTCACCAGGCACAGCTTGCATACTTCCCTCCTGTACACCTAATATAGGGAAGGAATCATACTCCTCTACTTTTGGAGGATAACTTAGACAAGTTAAATTCAATCCCAATTGACTTTACCTCAAATGTTAAAAGACGGGACCTTGGCGTTCAGGCTGGGAAGCCTTTCTTTAGCAGGAAAAATAAAACCAAATGGAGAGAAAACAAGAATCCATCAGATAACCCACACTTATCATTTTTACAGCAGCCTTTTGATTATGAGCCATTAGATATAATGGCTGTATCCATGTCCTGCCCGGAGGTTAAGTCGGAAAAAATAAACACAAGTACATTTCGAAAGGTGTTCCCGGTTTTCCTCAAAACAGACATAAAATCTTCTAAGCAAACTACAGAGGAAGTTCCGAAAGTTAGTTAGCATGATATCTTGAAACGCCGCCGGCTTAAGCACTAATGAAAACAAACTCTTGTTTTTAAAAGAGCATAACACCTATATTATATGCCTTCAAGAGACTTGGATCACAAAGAACTGGTCCACTGAAGATTATATAGTGCTAAGCCAGCCAGCGCTCCCAGTGAATAGAGGTCACGCTAAAGGAGGTATTGCTATTCTGTTAAGTACAAGCCTTAGTTGGTCATATAAAGAAATTATTCACGCCTCTAACTTAATTCAGGTGATTAAGCTAAATCACAAAGGTGAGCAAGACAATTTGGATCCCCTGTTGATCGTAAATGCATATTTGCCCCCTGATGTATCTTATTCTTACCTAGTGAATGATGTTTTTATCTCCTCTACTTTGGAAAGTGAAGAATGCGGGTTGTTAATACCAGTGGGCGATATGAACTCTAAAGCCTCATCTTATAGTATAAAGGTATTCGCTAATCTCCACAAAATGAGGCCCTAAATATCCCCAAGGCCCAATTTCCGAATCAAAGTAGGACAGATAAAAGAGGAACCCTATTACTTGAAGTTTTTAGAAATTTAGGGGCATATTATCAAGCCTGTGCGCTAAAATTATCGCCGCATTATCGGCCGAAAACGGCCGATAAAGCGGCGATAATGGGCTTGATAATATGCTCTGTGGAATTCCAATCGAAGCCCATGTTAGATGTCTTCAAGCGGCGATAATTTTAGCGCACAGGCTTGATAATATGCCCCTCAGATCTCATAATTGTTAATGGGAGGTTAGAAAAGGATATTCCAGCAAATTTTACTCATAAGGCGCCAACTGAGAAATCTGCTATAGATTATCTAATTACTTCAGCAGACTTCTTCTGTAAACTTAGAAATATGGAGGTTATGGGAACTGTTTTTAGTGATCATATGTTTTGTTTTAAATTTTAATTTAGTTGTGCTAAGGTAGATACCTGGAACTTCAAAGGTAGTATAGTAGGGTTCAATGAGTCTAATGGTAGAATCCACTGGCACACTCAAGCGACCACTAAATTAAAAGCATGCTTAACGGTTCTAATAAGTGACCAGCAGCAATTTATGACGGGCCAGTGTGGCTCTTCCCAATTGGATTTATTCGAAGCCTACTCCCACAATATAGGTCCCTTGGCCAAATCTTGTGAATTTCCGCAAATTTCAGTTAAACGAAGATCATATTTTAATCCATTGCTTACTTTAAACAGGGAAATAAATAAACTAGTGAGGGCCCAGTTCTTGAATTTTTCTTACAAACAAAGTAATTTAAGAAATTTACTAAGGAGGAAAAGACAAAGGAAAAAACGCTGCTTTAGACGCATAACCGAAGATGGAGTATGGGTGCAGCTGAAAGTAGCCGCATCTAACAATAATTCCAAAAGATACTGGGAAATCATCACCGACTGCTGTGGCACAAGAGTCAATTCTCTCCCCATTCCTATTAAAGAGGAGGATTGGAAAGTTCATTTGCTACAACTGCATTCTGCAAATTTTAATTCCATCAGTTCAATTATTGTGACATCCGACCTGTTTAAAACCCCTGAATCTAATTATGTACACTCAATTAATGACGTAGTTGGAGCAATTTAAAAAATGAGATCTGGAGCAATGGGTCCTGATGAAATTCCCATGACAGTCATTCAAAAGGAGCCACTTTTGTGGGCTACTTATCTAGCTCCTCTGTTTCATTTGTGCTACTCTCAGGGGAAGACTCCACCACCTTGGTCCGGAAGTATTCTAATCCCCTTATATAAAAAGGGTACTAGAACACTTCCAGGTAACTACCGGCAATTAGCCCTAGTGGATGCTGCAGGAATTTTTTTTGTCCGTAGTATCCTTGATCATCTTACGGAATGGGTGGTGTAGAAAAAGGTTCTTCCTTTAGAACAGGCAGGCTTTAGAAACAATCACTCCACTGTAGATAACATCTTCATGTTGAAACTAATAGAGGAGAAATACACAATTATTCATAGTTCAAATGTATACATGTCGTTTATAGATTTCTCAACGGCCTTTGATAAGATAGATTGACCTTTATTATGGAGAAAATTGCAAAAAAGCGGCCTGCCCTCTCCACTGCTATCTCCAATTATCACACTACATTCAAAGACTTGGTGCAAGATACTAATGGTTGGAAATCATGGCTTATCAGATGCTATCCCTACTAAAAACGGCTTGAAAAAAGGTTGCTTGTTAGCTCTGTTGCTGTTTTCCTAAAATATAGCTGATCTACCCGAATATTTTGTTTAAGCTGAAGGAGATGCTCCAAAGATAAGTAACTGGCCTTTTGCATGTTTCCTATATGTGGATGATATAGTAGTAATGGATCTAACTCCTATTGGGCTGAATAGAAAGTTGATATCCTTGCAGAACTATACAGTTGATAATTTTTTGAAAATAAATGTTTCTAAAAGTAAAATTTTAGCTATGAAATGTAAAAAAAAATAGAAAATAATGTAACTTTAATTGCCATATTGGTGCTGAAAAGCTGGAGGTGGTAGTTTCATATCTTTATTTAGGGAAACTATTGGCGGGTAGTACAAAGAACAAACTCCATATTGAACATAGCTCCTGTAAAACTGTCTGCCCTTCAAATCCCTTGACTAGGCCTATCCATTCAGCCTGTGCCCTAAAGACTAGGAACTTTTGGGCAAACAAAAGACTTACAGCTCGGAACCGCTTTTGAAGCTCATTGGTTCGCGAGCGGAATTTCAAGATGGCCGCCAACTCGTAAGATGAGTCGGCGGTCTAGTTGTAGCTTTCCCTCTCAGGGGCAGGCGGCTAGGTGAAGCGTGCGCTCTAATACTTATACGCACTTCACCTGAGTTATCTGAGGAAACTGTTTGCAGTGCTTATGCCCCTATCCCTTGTCCTATATTCCTGGCCCTTTGCGTCGTGTTTTTCCCTTTTTGGAGTCCGCATTTGTTTGGACTCTTTCCCCCTTCTTCCCGCATTTTCTTTGCCATTCCCAAACTTGTATTTTTTTTTTTTTTTTTTTTTTTTTAATTTTTGAAAACCTTTATTCGGAATCAGAACACACAGCTATTTAGCCTAACATCCCGGAGGCAAGGCAGCAAAAGCAAAGGAGGGCATTAGTGTTCAACAGTAGGAACATAATCAGCAAAGGTTAATTTTTATTATAGAGAAACAACAACTGGCGCCCGTGGGCGCGAAAGTGGCAGTACGTAAAACATGATGCTGTGTGCCGGGGATGGGTAGGGAATAGGGCAGGAATACGATCAAGAAAGGAAAAATTCAGGACGGGACGGAGGGAGGTGGGGGAGGGCATCAGGAGAAAAAAGCACTTCGAAGTTCAGTTGGCGTCACCGGTCAGGGAAACGCAGCATCCTGTTGGTCAATTGATTCAGGTGGTTGGCAAATATCCCCCCTATATTCATTCCATGCTCCCCAGATTTTCGTCCAGTTCCGCGGCCTCCCCCTGGCTACATAGACCGTCTTTTCCCGAACCATACACCAGTCCATGTTGGCCTTCCACTGCACCAGTAGAGGGGCCGCAGTCGCACCCCACCGCTGGGCTATGTCCCTCTTCGCCACCATGTTCCCAAGGGTGACCCACCTAGTCTGTGCAACATTATGGTCGGACGGTTCCCAAACATTTAGGAGGCATCGACGGGCCTCCGCATGGGATGCCACGCCAGTAACTTCCGCCATCACGCGGTGGATCCTCCTCCAATAGGAGGCGATCACCGGGCAATCCCAGAGGATATGTAGGAAGGTGGCAGGAGCCCCACACCCCCTGCGGCAAAGACCATCAGAGGAGAAACCCATGCGCATCAATCGGGGCCCAGTCACGTACACCCGGTGGAGGATCTTAAACTGCACAAGGCGGAGACGGGAAGAGATGGCAACCTCCTTAGGAGAGGAAACCGCACTCTGCCAATCCTCGTCGTCCAGCTCAAGGCCATCCGCTACCCACTGCTCTCTCAGGCCAAGGAGGAGGTCTGTGCGTGCATTTATCAGTTTCTTGTACGAGAGGGAAATCGCACTGTCTGGCACATGCCCATCCAGAATCCTATCCTCCAGCGGGGAACTTTCAGGAATGGCGCCATCCGGCGGGGAGGCCGAAATCAGCGCATGCCTCAACTGTGCGTAGCGGAAGAACTCCGTCGCGCCCAGTTGGTACTCAGCCTGTAACTGGGGGAAGGTCTTAATCAAGCCCCTAGAGATCATATCCTCAACCCTGCTGATGCCAATGAGGTCCCACTTGTCAAAGCCTTTGGTGTGCCACAGTCTACCCAGGATGTCGGAGTCAAAGAGGGGAGTGAACCTCGTGAGTCTGCCCTGCCATCCCTGCGCCTTGGTAACTGCTTTCCAGATACGAACCGCCGTGCGAGTGGGGCCCGTCAGTTTGCGGTCAAGGGACTTGGAATATAGGGCACGGTAGTAATTACCTCCTCCCATCAGCCATCTGTCCATGGCGTATCCAGGGTTATCCACTGGGCCGTAAAATCCATGGTTCAGGGCAGCGAGCTGTGACGACCAATAGTACCGGCGCACGTCGGGGAGAGCTATGCCCCCATCATACCAGGGGAGCGTGAGTTTGTGGAGGGCCACACGAGGGCGACCCTCCCAAAGGAGATTACGGAGAAGGCCGTCAATGTCGCGAAAATAGCAGGCAGGGACAGGGTCTTGCGAATTCTGTAGTGCATAGAGGAACCTGGGAAGAGCCATCATCTTAAAAAGGGCAGCGCGGCCTAGGAGGGATAGTGGCAGGTGGCGCCAGCTATCGACGTCACGCCGCAGCCGCTGAAGTGGAGGGAGCAGATTGTTATCATACCGGAGCTTGGCATTGCCGGATATGTATATACCCAGATATTTGAAGCCGCGCGAAGCGATCTGGATACTGCAGCCCCCCGGGAGGCGCGGGGTATCCCCTTTAAGGACATAGAGGGACGACTTGGCCCAGTTAATAACCAGGCCGGAGTATCGCCCAAATAGTCTGATGACATCACAGGCCACAATAAGGGAACTACCCGGCGAAGACATGTACAGCAGTATGTCATCAGCGTAGAGGGAGACCCTGTCCTCAAATCCGGGGGCCCACTCGATACCTCTCAAATCGGGATGGGACCGCAACTGCGCCGCAAGGGGTTCGAGAGCCAGGGCAAACAACAGGGGGGACAAGGGGCAACCCTGTCTGGTGCCACGGCGCAAGGGGAAGGGTGCCGACAGGCGACCATTGACCGTCACATTGGCCATCGGGTCCGCATAGAGGAGTTTCACCCAGCCAATGAAGATCGGGCCGAACCCAAGTTTAGCCAGAACCGCCCATAAGTAGGGCCATTCTAGTGAATCAAAGGCCATGGTAGCATCCAGGGACGCCAACACCGCTGGGTCCCTAAGAGTGTGGGCCCGGGCCATAACCCCATGGAGGCGGCGCAGGTTCAGGGCAGTGTTGCGGTGTGGGATGAATCCCGATTGATCGGGGTGGACAAGGTCACTAATCACTCCAACCAACCGATTAGCCAGGAGTTTGGCAAGGATCTTAGGTTCCACGTTAAGGAGGGAGATGGGACGGTAAGAGCGACAGACGTCCCGTGGTTTGCCCTCCTTGTGGATAACCACGATGGTAGCCAGTCGCTGGTCCAGGGGAAGGGAGCCTCTCTCAAAGGATTCAAGGAACATCTTGCGGAGATGCGGGGAAACCGCATCCGATCGGATTTTGTACAGTTCCACTGGAATACCATTGGGCCCAGAGGCCTTGCCTGAATTAAGGGAGCGAATCGCAAGGTCGATCTCGTCCGCGGTAATGTCCCTATCCAGGTCCTCCCTCTCTTCCTCGGAGAGACTGGGCAGGTCTATGTCAGCGAGGAAGGTCGTAGTATCCGCCTCCGAGAACTCCGAGGCAGACTCATAGATACCACGGAAGTAGTCCGCGAAAGAGTCAACAATGGCGCTGGGGTCCGTGAGGAGCGTACCGTCGTTTCCGAGGAGCTCCGGTACCACTCGGCTGGCCATCTCCCTCCTGTCGAGCCAAGCCAACAGTTTCCCGGCCTTATCGCCCACGTCATAGATGCGGCCTTGCTGTTCTCTGGCGAGAACAAGAGCAGCATTAGTGGCCAAGTCATGGTACTCCGCTTGTTTCAGCGAAAGATTATGGAGGGCCAGGGGGTCCGGATCGGAGCGCAGCTGGGCTTCGAGGTGTAGCACCTCCTGCTCAATGGCCAGCATAGCCGAGTCCCTATCCCGGCGGGTGGCCGCGATGAGTGCCTGGGCCTCACCACGGAGCACCGTCTTAAAAGCTTCCCACAATGTAACGGCCGACTCCACCGAGCCCACATTTTCGGTAAAATATAGGTCAATAGATTTGGCCAAAAGGGTGCGGGTCTTAAAATATCGAAAGTACCAGGGGTTGATCGCTGCCGGGCGGTCCGACAGAGTAACGCCAAAGTCGAAAGAGACCCATAACGGGGAATGATCGGAGATGCCTCGGGCAAGGAAGCGGGCCTCCGACACAGCTAGGGCATCCGAGGCCAGCGTAAGGACATAGTCAAGTCGCGAGAGACTTCCGTGCGCACCCGACAGAAAGGAAAATTGACGAAGCGTGGGGTGCAAAAGCCGCCACGTGTCCACCAGCCCAGTAGAGTCGAGGAAGGACGGCAACCACATCTGTGGTCCACTCAGGTCGCGAGGCGGTTGGCGGTCGAGGAGGCCAGAGCAAACCGCATTAAAGTCACCCCCCACAATCAAACGACCAGCCGGCATAGACAAAATGGCAACACCAAGGTCCTGGAAAGTACTAGATTGAAGCCCTGGGGGGACGTACACAGACAACAGCGTGAGGGAACGCCCTTCCCACCTCCCGGATACGGCTGCGTACCTCCCCCTATCGTCTATCAAGGTGGTCCCTATCTCTAAGGGAAGGGATGCGCGCACAAGAATCCCCGCCCCCCTGGAGCCGGAAGAGAACCCCGAATGAGCCACCATTTTATAACCTTTGCGATTCAGAGCTTTACAGGCATTGCCCACCAAGTGCGTTTCTTGAAGAAGTACAACATCCGGCATATGCCGCTTAACCAGTTGAATAACCACCCCTCTCTTGATACGATCACCCAACCCGTTAACATTCCAACTGAGAATTTTCAACACTCTACCCCTCATCCCTCCACCACCCACCCCGCCCATCACCCAAAGACACTTGCATCAGGAAAAGTCCAGGATCGCCATTGTCCGTTTGCCACAAAAAAGAGAAAGAGAGAAACACAACACAAACCAAAACTGTACCCAACCAACCCCCCACCCTGCACCCCTGCGTTAGACTAGAAAGCCCCCCCAACTTGCAGTGTGCCTGTCGCCCCATTAACTACTCTACCGAAGACCCAGAGGAGGAAGGAATCCCCGTGGAATCGTCCCGCCACCCACCGTTAAAAGAAAGGAGAGAATAATCACACCAAAACAGTAGTCCGACGGTCCTTCGAGGCAGGGGTAGCCCCGGCTCCCAGTTCATTCCTGCCGCTCCGCTCCGCCTGAGGCTCCTCCAACATCTTCCTCACGCTCCTCTCGTTCTGGTGTGACAGTGTCCAGCCACTCGCTCACGTTGTCCGGGTAATCAAAGAAGTAGGCACGGCCCTTGAATTCCACGCGGAGCTTCGCAGGGAATTGCATAGAGTATTTGAGACCCATGTCCCTGAGGCGTCTCTTGACTCCCGCGTAGCTCAGTCTTTGGCGTTACACCAGCCTGGTGAAATCCGGGTAAAAATGAACCTCCGCGTTCTGATATTGTAGTGGCCCGTGCGATCTGGACGCCTGGAGGATCGCATCTCGATCTCTGAAGTTAAGAAGGCGCGCCACAATGGGTCGCGGCGTCGCCCCTGTTTTAGGTGGACCACCGGGCACACGGTGGGCACGTTCCACCGAAAAGAAGTTGCTCAGCCCTGAGGGCGCCAGATGTGTCTTAACCAGTTCTTCCACAAAAAGATCCGCTGCGCCATCCTCAGACCCTTCCGGGACCCCCACTATGCGGACGTTCTGCCGCCTGGCTCGCCCCTCAAAATCCTCCAGCCTTTTAGAGAACTGATCGGCGGTCGCTCTCAGGTTCCGGACCTCCGTTTGTAGTTCAGAGACATCCGAGGTCAGACTAGTGGTCTTAATGTCCAGCGCTCTCACACGGTCATTCGTCTTGCCCAAGTCGGTCCTGATTAGAGCAATATCAATGGCCATGGAATCCACCTTGTGGGACAGGACCTCGTGCTGGTGTTGTGCGTCGGCACGGAGGCTGGTGATGGCGCCCATAATGTCCACCAGGGTAGGATCCGAGCCGTCCGGCGGGGCAGTCACTGGGGTTCCCTTGGAGACAGCACCCGACGCAGGTGGCGATTTGAGATTGACATACCGCTCCATACGGTTGTTCTGCGTCTGCGGCTTGCCCCGACTACCTTTATTTGATGCCCTCTCCGGATCGCCCCTGCCCGCCATGTTGGGTCCTCAAGAACAAAGGACCGGTGGTCGCAGGTCAGGGTCCACAGCCAGGAGTCAATCAGATCAGAAAGACAATCAGGTCGACCAGGGCAGGGCTAGAGCACCGCGTCTTCACCAGGGAGGTGGCAAGCAAGGCCCCTGCAGCACGATCGAGCGAAGTGGCGAAGTGACGAAGTCCGGATGGACAATGGCACCGTCACGGAGCGGAGTTCAGCTCGACGTAACTTCGCTCAGGAGCCACCGATTCGGGATCCGATTGCAGCCCCCGCCCCAGCAGGCCGCCAGCCTTACAGTGCCACCAACGTGGACCAGGATTCTAGGCAGGATAATTGCGGTGGATCGGACGGTCCACGGAGCTCCGAGCTTACGCGGCCATCTTGGTCGCCCGCGAAGCTCCTCCTCCAAACTTGTATTTTTGACTACTGTAAAAAAGACAAGATGTAATCGCTACCTCTCATTCCAGTATGCACTTCTAGTCAGGAGCCTGAGCTGGACACCTGGCATTCATTCAGCATCTTCAAAGAAAAGAAGACACAGATAAGTTAAAGACTATACCGGAGTAAGAGAGAGAGAGTGTTGCGTACTATTTGAAGAGAATTATGGACAGATAAAGTACTACTAGAAAGTAGAAGTATTTATAGATAAGAAGTTAGAGTTTAGAGGACAATACTTACCTTGTGAAACCGTTCTAGTAAGGCTAAGAGAAAACCTGAAAGACAAGAAGAGAAAGTGTGAACAAAAGACATTTGTGACTATAACCTCAACATGAAAAATACAATTAAGAGTGTCAGACTCTAGAGAAGATAAAGGTCTCTGGAGGCAAGCACTAAAAAAAGAGAAGATTAAGAACGAAGAGTAGCGCTAGTTCTGGAAAGTTAGGTAAGAGCAAGATAGAGCAGGCATTAGGTAATAGGTCTTCTAAGTTTCGCCCAGCAACAGACGAGACAAAAGAAGCCGAAAGAACAGTTTCAGAGCAGTCTCTTCTATTGTTTATTATTTTATCCATTCCTCCTTCCCCCTAAGGGGTCCTTGAGGGTCAAGTTTATATAACGGACACCGAGTATCCTTGAGGTGCAGTTGGGAAAAAGGCAGCTACCTGTTCCCGTACAAGTCGTGATAAGAGTTCACTTTTAGTGTTTGACAAAAGCAGTATATCATGCCAATGGTTTGGCTATCTTTTATAATGCTATGGGTAGAAGGCATGTATTAATATTTTTTAAAGTAAAAATACCACCAACACTGCCCTATGCCATTGAATCCATCCCTGTCAAGCATAGGAACAGTGTCATTTTAATACGTTAGTCTCAACGGCTGCTATTAGGCTGGAATTTGGCTTAATAAGTTCCAATATTCAAGGTCTAGCTAGGGTTTTATGCTGGGTATACCATTTGAAAAATAGCGAGCAAGATTCATTAAGAGGTATCATGTGTCAAGAAGTTTTCGGTGTTCTATCATGATTTTTTGCATTAAAAAACTTCTCTGTACAAGAAGAATTAGTGATTACTCTCCTACCATTAGAATTACAATCTTTATCAAAAAACTTCTAGTGGTAAGATTAGCTTTAATAGAGACATTGAATTCTGTAATTCCAAAAAGAGATTAGAGCTGATAGCCAGGACAAATGCACCAAAAACTTCACAAAAATATGTATACTGGAATTTACAACATAGAACCCGACGTTTTCCCACACTTTGTTGAATGAATCTTCTATCTTTAAACGATCTAACAGCAAATTGGTCCCCAAATTTCTGAAATGGAAAAACCTCCAACCTTTGCAAACTGAGTTCTCAGACCTTGGATCATGTCTTATTTGCATGTCCAGCATTGGCCTCGAGCTGCCGTTGTTGGCTTTGGCCAATGTTCTTACTAAATAGTGTTAAAAATGTAGCTTCAGCCCGCGATTTTCTACTTTGTCCAAGAAATGAAGCAGTGTGTCTAAAACGTTTTCATTATTTTAAGGAGTTTATGTATATATTGTAATTGCTGTTTTCAGCTGCTGTTTGCACAAGATGGAGATGCTGTGTTCATTTCCCACTTTTGTTCTGCTGTCAAGTTAAAAACTCAGCCAAAGTAAGATTCTGGATTGCGTTTTGCACATGTACTGCTGCAATTGAATTGTTGTTTGCACAGATTAGTACATGCTTTGTAATCCCTTTTCTTGCTGCTAAAACTGAACGTTTTGCTGAGGATGAATTCAGGATTTTATTCTGTACCTGAACTAGCTGCTACTTACTGCTTCTCGTACATTTTATGTATTTCTTAGGATACGCCTTGCCACTTTATTCTGTTTGCTGTTAACTCCAAAAGTGGAATGAGTTTTGTTATGTTTAATTCCTTTTTGTAACAATTTGTATGCACTTTTAAGTGGACCTCAAATGAGTTCCAAATCTTAATAAATATTTGAATTGAATTGATATGTGCTGTCTAGCCAAAAATCCTCACCGTACGCCTCAGACCTCCCTCTCAAAGTACTCCCTGGTTTCTAAACTTGTCTTAGGAGAACGTAATTAGAAGTGTGGCACATCGAAGAACTCAACACATGGGGGGGATCTATTCATGGATACGAATTTGTGTGATTTTGCTGTTTTGATGGACGACTACGGTCTGCCACCAGGGGCATTCATGCTCTATGTAACACCGACACAGCAACTCTACCAGGTGTGGGGGAACGAGCAAACTGAACCCACCACATCCATGGTACTGCAAAAAATTAATGACTTGTGGACTAGGCAGGAAAGCAATCACAGTAATATACAACTCCCTTAGGCCCGCCTCGGCCCCCATGATGGCACCATTACGTGAATACTGGGATGCAGAACTGACAACCAACGTAACTGGTAACCAGTGGACAAAATATATAGGATATCCTAAGTATATATTTACCAATGCTAGACTGAAATACACGCAATCCAACTACCTCCATCACACATATTAAACACTGTACTGACTAGCGCACATGTATCTTGCCTCCACCGATTCTTGGCCTAGGTGCCTAGCCGCAAATGCCAAATTCCACCATATGGTTTGGGCATGCCCACAACTTGTGACATACTGGAACAGTATAGGAGAGATATTAACGAAAGCAGCAGGAATCCCAGTAGTAACCCAGGCCATACATTTCATACTTGTTATAACGAAACGTAATGCTCGCCTCAAGAATCTCAACAAATTCTTAGATCTGGCACTGGGTTTGGCTAAACGCAAAATAGCCATGACCTGGAAGTCATCCACTGGCCCTAGCATGCAAGCATGGCTTTTAGACCTCTGCAGGGCACTAGTTGCAGAACATAAGACCCAGTTGACCAACACCATGCAATTGCCCCCATCAACAAACCCCATGCAATGGCAAGTTTAATTAACCACTATAAAATCAAAGTTGAACACCACAAGCCCAAACTCATCATAGGTTATACCACTATGTTGTTCCTCCAAGGCAACACACTAAGAGAAAGAAAAACAAAACATATATGTATATTGGTCAAACCTGTCTTCTCAGGTTCAGTACAGGTGGCACCATAGGCAACGGCACTGAGCGCAGACCTCCCTACACTAAGATGCTGAATAGACACACGCATATATTCTCGATTGTGTTTTGTAGAGCACACAGCATGGGCACATAACGGACATGAACGGAAAGCACAGGACAGTTACCTCTGTTAATGTTGTAATGTTGGAGATCATTTATATGTGGAATAGTATGACAATACTGTTAGATGATCAATGTTATCATTATTTCTTGGCACCCACCCTAAGCTGTATTTGTAACTGTATTTGAAATGATGTATTTAACATTACCAATGGAATACATTTGAACAAACTGTTGAAAATCAATAAAAATCATTAAAAAAAACAAGGTCAGATTTTTGCAAGCCACACTCGCCCAACTTGCTTGGCCCTATATGACTTGGTAATCTGGAGTAATGAAAGCCAGCGCAGCCTTGCATTACTTTGTGCCATAAAGGATTTACATGGGTGAAGGGTGGATGTTCCCATGCATGTATTTTGGCGCATTCCCAGATTTAACAAACTGGTACAACTGGGAATGCTTCACAATTGTACACCTTCCCGATAGAGGTGCAATGAGGACAAATAACTTTATTTATCTTCGTTGTTTCCCTTTCTAAGTGTGCTGCATTGTGCTCCACACTTAAAAAGAAGAAATGCCTCCAGGGATTGTTTTGGTGCACGAAGTGTCCTTTCCTGCACAAAAACAATCCTGTCTGCAATGCAGGCACCTTTGCACCACGGCACAAGGGTGCCTTTGTTGGCGCTAGGCAGCCAGAAGTGCCTCAGCGCAAGGAGAGAGCAGTAATGTGCCATATCTTGATAGGTATGGCCTATTCCTGACCTTTCTATTTGCTGCAGCGTATCAGTTTGTCCTGCTGCTTGCCCTGCTTTAAATATTGATAAATCTGGGCTTAAGTCCTAGGAATGACAGTTTACATTGTTGTGTTTTAAAAAGATGCATTATAGTGAGGTGCACGCGCGTTCCCAACCTCGAAGAAAATATTTCTTTGGGACAGATGAGGAATAGTAGTTTTTATTTTCAGTTTGGCCCAGTGAAAAACTCAAATATCATAAGGTCTCATTTATGAGGCCACTTGGACACCAGAACATCACTTTTTTGATGTTCCGGTGGTGCAGTGTGCACAGGCATATTTACAAGGCTATGTAAAGCCCCTTTACGTTGCTTTTCATGGCCTTGTAAATATGTGCCCTTTTCACACAGAACACTGTGTGAAGGGGGCCTTCCATGGGTGTTCCCATGCAACACCCATGGAATCTGCCACATTCCCAGATTTACGACGAAATCGTAAACCTGGAAATGCGTCAGAATCTAACACCATCCCAGGGGTGCATTAAGGAGGCGCAACGAGGAGAAATGTTTTTATTTCTCCTCATTTTTTCCTTTTTAGGTTGAGCCTAGACAGCACTTGCGCTGTTAGGCGATCTGTTGGAGGTACTTTGTGGGGGTCTGAATCCCCCCACACTTTGGATTGGCTTTCGTGTGTGTCCTAAAAAATCATAGCCTGCTAATGCTGGGTGTATGTCCCACCTTTCTTCAAAAGTTCACTCCCAAGGAGTATTGCCACGGGAGAGAGCAGCGGCAAGCTTGGTAGCGGCTGCTGAGATGGGATGCACGCTTTGCTCCAACAGCTCTCCTCTCCAGGAGTTTGCATTTCTGTGAGAAGAACATCAGCACTCGTTTAAGACTTGTGCCCCTTGTTTTCTTGAACACAAGGTTAGTATTGTTTTATTTCTTCTGTTTCTTCTTTTATTAGAGGCATTTCATTTAGCAATATATTCCACAACATTAGGCATTTTTTATGTCTAAAGCACAATCTGAATGCAAACTGCTAGTGTTCAGCTCTTTTTTTTGCCTCACACAGCAAACGTGTGGTTACTGTTCATGTGCGAACACACACTGCCAACCCAGCAAAGGTGCACCATACTATGTTCATATCACCGCTCCGGATTTTATTTTGTATCATTTTTTCCGATTTTTTATATAGAGTGGATTTAGCCCATGGTCATTTGAGTGTTTTACACGAGCTTCAAGTTAATTCACACAGTTAGGGGCATATTCTCAAGGACATATCCCAGAGTTAACAGCACTTTATCGCAATCAAAGTCGTGGTAAATGTATCACCCCATTCACAGGCAGGTGCTAACAGCCGACATCACCAGTTTACCCGTGATAGCTGCCGCAAAAAAACGTCACCACAGACGACCCCAGCAAATATCGCTAATGAGATGCAGAGTAGGCGTTTTCGTGCATAAAGCTGTGACAACACCACCACTCCACAACATTATCAATGACCATCCAGATCGGCGATAAGATCATAAAACATGCAACAAGGCGCGTTAGCAGCAGGAAATTAACACCTAATCTGACCTGGTGCAAAGTCGGACCGCAGCCTGCACCACATAAGGGAGCCCAGCCCAGAGCCCCACCTGCCTGAAGGGCAACAGACACCAAAAAGAGCCACAACAACCACCGTCACCACCCCCAGGGTGACCCCCCCCCGGCCCTACCCCAGGCACCCTCCCCCGGACCAAGACACTGCACATCAACAGCATGAAAACATGAACAAAAGCACCCGCCTGATGTCGCACAATTGCACCAATCAACATACATGTGAACACTGAAATCCTGATTCATTTGTTCGCCATTGAAAGACCAAACAAAATATCACATTCTAATTTGTCCCCAAACAACTATTTTGATGAGTCATGGTGGGGCATCCCTGGACAATCTGTGAGTCACAGCGTGCAAGACAATATCCAAGATAAGAAGGTGTGTCAGGCACTCAGCAAAGGACAGAGAGAGAGAGAGAAAGAGAGAGACTGAACAAGGAGTGCACGGCCTACTGGGCCCTTGGCTCATGTAAACATGCCATCAGCTGCGTGTGTCTCAAAATTGCTGCACTCCAAATCACAGGCCTGGCATCAAGGTCAGTCCAAAGGCCACATCACAGTTAGGAAATGCAAGAAGTAGTCAGACTAAAATTAGGTATGAATGCTCCTTTGTCTCAATACACAAGGCGGAAGGCCAACCGAACCCCCGACCTTGGTCCTAAATGCGGCTGTCACACCCTGCGTGAGATACCATACCAGCCTCCGACGACTCCCACACCACAATCTGCGCTAATGAAAGACCAACGTGCCCACGCCCCACACACACTTGTTCCTGCACGACCTACACCTGCAAGGAATGCACTTGACACATTTGTTAACAACTACCCATAAGTCCAAACGCTGCACACATATACGACTTATTGCCCAGAGCTATGGCATATCATCCACTAGATTGCCGCCGGTCTGAGGAGTGCCGGTGTTATGAGACCAAGAACTGCGAAGGCAGGCATTTCCGGGAACATGCACAACCCCTGTCATGTGGAACTGTACTGTGCACGAATGCTGCATCTGTTGGGATCTGTGCCAATAGCAGTGTTGCAAAACAGTTTCCGTCTGAGTTTCCATCTTGCCTACGTCACCTGTGTCCAACCCTGGTTCCCCTGTCGATCATGCACATTCAAGTGGCCCATGGAGGTCTGCCTATCCAACGCAACGGTAGCTTAATTGGATTATGTTCTGTCAGTGCGCCCGCGGTTGGCCCACGAACAGGAGTGTCACCAGGATACCCGTGCATGGGATGCACTGATCTTTGGCATATGTGCGGGCAGTTGTGCATGGGAGATTGCACAACTCCTCGTGTTCAGTGAACACATCGAGGCGCTCCCCTATTGGGCTGTGTTGTGGATTGGTGGAGCTGGGGTGGCAGAGTGGGCTAAAGAATGGTAATGGATTAAACCCAGATCTTTTGACTGGGTGTGAGTGTTTGATTGATTCAGATACTCCGTCCATCACCACCCCCTTTTGTACTGTGGATTGGTGGAACGGCATGGACTGAGCATATCTGCATGGACCAGTTAATGGATTGGCTCACCCTGGTGCTCTTTGAACCCAACAACGATGTACTATTGGAACAGATTGCCCATGAAGCTGCACTCGCATTCATGGACGAGTAACTACTTTCCTCCAGCCACATAGGATTGTCACCCACAGCACAGGTTCCAACACCTTCTTGCATCGTGGTGAATGCTCACATATCCCACCACAACAGTTGACAAGTTTGCCTTCGTCTGGACTCAGAATACATGTGCGTAGAACTACGCATGTCTACACATACCTGTGCAACGTGATGCGGTTCCATGGTCGGAGCAGCACAGCATCGTTTGGCAACGTTCCTAACACATGGCAATGTTGCATGACATGTGACCTTGTCGGACCCTTTCACCTGATCACTGTCAGCAGAGTAGACAGTTGGCGCAGTCCAGTGGCACAGCACAATGCAGATCCCATGGGCTGTGAGTCGTATCCCCTCACACAGGGGAATGGGCAGACGCTAAACATCACATGACTTATCCAGCAAGGCAAGGAGGGCCGAGACCGTTGCCATCCGTAATGATTTCCTGGTCATTTTTGCCTCCCCATTTCTTGCACCTCGACATGTTCCCATGCTCCGTGTAAGGGTCTTAAGCATTTCCATGTTGTGGCTGTTGCCTTGTCCGTACTGACACGCACATGCCAATAAAGTCTAAGCAACTTCACTGGTGTCTAACTGTGATGAGTGTTGATTAGATTGATAAATTATGCGCCACAATGAGCATGGTCCCTACACGGGAAACAACCTTTACAACGCAGACATTACATTGCACTACTTTTACGTAGCAGTCATTACATGGCAACATCCTTTACATCGCAAGCCATTACAACGCAGCCATTACATTGCATGTCGCTACAACACATGTTATTACAATGCATGTCACTACAATGCAGGCATTACATAGCAAGTCATTACAATACATACCATTACAAGGCACAGCACGCTTACACTATCCGATACTTACCCTACTGTTGCACTCACTGCAGTTGGAATAGTATTTTTTAGCCCTACACTATCCAACATTTACCCTACTGTTGCACTCACTGGAGTTAGAATAGTAATATATTACCTCTATACTATCCAACACTTACCTTAAATGCAATGTAATGGTATGCATTGTAATGGTATGTGTTGTAAAGGTATAACCAATGGAATGGAATGCGTTATAAAGGTAGTTTCTGAAAATGCGATGTAATGGCATGCTATGTAAAAGAATGCATTGTAAAGGATGTTGCAATGTAAAAAGGGTGTTGTAAAGGCAAGCATTGTAAATGTATGTGTTGTAACGTCATACATTCCCCTACACAGGGAGGGACTGACTGACGCATGTACAATGGGGGTGGGTCCCTTTTGACAGCTCCACCTCTGTGAGCCAGACATTGTTTTGGGATAGTTGCTTGCAGATCTGTGCACTTACGTGTCTTCAGCAATGTGAGTAGGGTGTCCAACCTCTGCCCATGTGGAGCAATGTTATGAATCACAACAGAATGTGTCCACACAGATGTGTGTGAGTAGGTATGCAAAATGAAGTTCTGTAGTCACATGAGATGTAGGCCACCACTTCTGGCCTGCTACCTATTTGGTAATTTCCACACAAACCCCTATTCAATACATGGATGTGTTCCTACATTGGAGGGTTGCGAGATTGTTGTTCATGTTCAATGAGGCCACAGCTAGTTCACACCTTCACAGTCATCTAATTGGCCATGTGGCTCCGGGTCAAACATGCGCATTGATGTTATTTACTAGGGTGTACCTTCTTGTGCAATCATTGTCCTACATCCATCCATACTTTCAAACTTGAGTGCACATAGTCATGAAACATATGTGTGATTTCAAATGTTTTATTCACATTCTGGTGGATGCCGGTGTTGGAGCTGCACATGGCCATGCCAAGCCCACATTACAGGTAGCCCAGTGGTGGGACAACCAGAGTCCTTTGGGGATTGAAAAGTGAATTGAAAGATGGAGAGTGCAGTCCGCAGCAGGATTGCTGTGTAATTGTCAACCAGTGAAGATATGGCATTCCATGTCGGGGTACAGGTGAATGTTGCAGAGTGTTCCGGGGTCAGTGGGAGGTGTTCTCCCAGGGCATGAAGCATAGGGCTAAACCAGGCAGGGGCAGGCCATATGGCGGTGATGGATGCTACTACCTTCTTCCTCACACAGTAATTACCATCCACGTCTTACTCGACTGATACTTCTTGTAAGTCCTCTGTGTCCGGTGTGTGTGGTGGTGTAATCGCTGCATCACTATGTGCTACTGACGCATCAGGATGAGAAGGTGATAGGGCTGCATCAATGTGTGCCATTGGCACATCAGGGTGCGAAGATGACAGGGATGCATCACTATGTGCTACTGACACATCAGGGGTCGGAGATGTGTGTGTCGAAGTTCCCGCAGCAGTTATCGGGGACAGACTCAGTGGCAGCAATGGCAAGATGAAGAAGTGCAAGGCATGGAAGAGCCCAGCTACATCTCATTGGCGTTCAGCTGTGGCAGCCATACTTCCAGCCTGCATCTGCTCTGTGGTCTTCATTGTCCTGCGCATCTGTGCCAACTCTGTGCTGTCATCGCTGGTGCCTGTCTGACTAGACAGTTTTTGTATCCGAGCAATGGCCCCAGTGATGTTAGCCAAGGATTGCCAGGGAGCATGGTGCGGACAGTGGTTGTCCATTAGGGACTGTAAGTGGTCCCTGATGGGACTCAGACACCCACGTATGGCAACAAGTTTGGCTGCCACGAGCTCGAAACCTGCCAGCAGCTGATCAGCCATCTCCAGCTGGCAACCCAACACGCTTGTTCGGGGGTGTCCTTGGAGACAGTTGTGTTGGTGTGCGTCTCCTGCTGTGTTGTCTGTGCAGGTGGCGGGGTCACCTCGAGGCAGCAGGGCTGCCCGGCTCCTGGGTGGGGAGCGGAGGCTGTCCATTATCTGTTGGAGGGTGTCTGAACATATGTGCAGGTTGTCCTCATCATCATCACTGATGAGGTTTGTTGTCTGCTCTGCAGTAGGTGTTGATTGTTCCTCTGCAATGGTAAGGGGAGATGCAGGTTAATAGAGTATCCCATGCATGTTGACGCTTTGCAGATGTTTACATACAGACTGCATGTCAATGTACATTGTGACTGTTTTGGTGGAGCTGGCTATTTGATGGCAGACAGTGGGATTTTCGACTACATGACGGATGTGTGGTTGTACTCTTACATTATCATCACACAGTGTCAGGCAATGCCAGATGTGAGTGGCCAGTTACTATGCACAAGCAGAACCTGTTGTGTCCTCTGTCCTGAGGTATAGGGGTTGCAGATTGTACCACATTGCTGTTGTTGTTGATGTTCTGTGATTGATATGTGTGTGTGCTGATTGTGGGAGAGTCTCCCAGCCCACTTTGATTTATTGGACCCTTATCCCTTTGAGGTGGTGTGCCTTTGAATTGTGTGCTTTTCGGGGGCTGAAATGTTTGCGACTTGGGTCATTTGTGCTCTTTGACAGATATTGTTGTCCTAGGCATTGTTTGTCTGCTGCGTTTATTGGACGTCATGGGTTGTGGGTGCACGTGAATGTGTCAGAGAGTGTGACCTTTACAGAAGTGATCCACACTGGGCCACCTCCATGTCGATTCATGTCGATTCATGCACCATGTCATGTATTTTGGCTTCAGCCATGCTATCCGTCATGCAGTGTCACTTGCATGGTCAGTGTTGCTCACACAGCCGCTGCTTTTCTGGATTCAGCACATGTGCATGGATAGGTTGTGTCGTTGGTGATTTGGAGGGACCCATATGTGCACATGGTGGATGGGGGCCTACTTGGTGTTTGTATGTGTGCTGCAGCGGGCCAAGGTTATCAGGGACATGTTCCACAATCATTGTGTGTGTGCAGTGTGCTACACATGATTTGCATGGGTGCCATTGTGCCCATCTCCCCCATCCCCCCAGTCCCTGGTCATTACTCATCCTGTTGCTGTTGGGTCAGGTCATATCGAGCTGTGTCCAGACCCCTGACTCCTGCCGCCATCTCCACACTGGCGACTGTGGTCACAATTTCTTCCAGCTCATCCAGCTCCTCCTGTGGCACTAGACTCCTACCTCCAGTCGCCGTTGCTGCCTTCCTGTTGGCAGCGAGTTTCTGTTTGGTCTGGCTTTGCACATCATGCCAGCGCCTCTTGACCTCCTCCATTGACCTCCTCGACACTCCGACTGCATTGACGTTGTTGGTGATGGTCTGCCATATTTCCGGTTGGGTGGCCAGTGCCGCAGTTGAGCTGACCAACAGTTGTTGCTAGTGTTCTATCACCTCTGTGACGATGATCTGGTCTTCCTGCGGACAGGACCCCGTCTTCCTCTTCCTCTTCTCCTTGCGCTTCCCCGAAAATGGAGTTGCTGGCTGGTCTTCCGTGAGGCTTGTGGGGTTTATGTTATCCTCTCCACTCGGTCCGGGTGCATCCATGGTGCTACGCAGTTTGATTTGGTTTTGGTGTGGTTTTTCTTTACACTTTTATAGTGCATTTTCCCGCATGACGTGTGGAAATTGCAGGCCTGTCGCTGGTTTTTGCTGATTTTGGTATTGTGCTTTGGGGCATCGCAACCTTTTGGGCGTTCGTGTTTCGCATTTTTTGTTTGTCACGTTGATTTTTACGTGGTTATTTGGCACATTATCATGCTACTATCTCATGGTGCTGCAAGGTTGGGAATTGGACGTTAAGACTGTGTTATTTTCTCGCGGTAGACTGTGATATGCAAAGTTGCGTTAAGATAAATTTGCGATGGTTATCACACGTTCTTGAGAATATGCCCCTTAGTTTCTCAGTAGTACGGGTGAGAAGTAATTTTGCCTAAGATCGAAGGATGTTGAGTAGAGGCCAGCACTCAAACCTCATTCCACAGTGCAAGGCCGACAGCTATGGCTGTTAGGTCGCATCTCTCACCTTACACTCTTCTCTTTATGCGTAGGATGCTCCTTGGTGCAGACGTCACCCACGGGTTAGCTACCACCATGATGGTTTATAAGCCATAACTGTGGTACTCCTATTTCTAATCCCAGCGCTGGCTGGAGCTGTATGTTCTGCTTCAGCTTGTGCTCCATCCAGTGTGGTGCTCCCTGTAGGCTTCTCTCCACAGTTCAGGCATCCGGTTCATCCCCCAGATGATCTGTATTCTCCGCTGTATGAGTAAAAACGCGGCAGCTAAATAAATACATAGTTTAAATTATAGACATTTTTAAAATTATTTTTAAAACAAGTAAAAATGCACTGTATTTTGCATGTGTTTCCCAAAAAGAGTATTAAGTGCTTTACCTTGTGCTTTTTCTCTTCTATATTTCCCAAAGATGAAAGGAAACATCTCAATGTTTCAGTTAAGATTATGAGTGGTTACATTATTATTTCCCTGTGCATGAGGACTGGCATGCAACATTTTCGATCTAGCAACACATTTGTTTAATGTTTGAATCAGTGTAATTTACCACGGTGCCAGGGGGCTAATTGACCATAGTTAAACTGGTGCATGAAGGTGATTAGGAACTAGCTTTAAAAACCATATACTTGATCTGTCTTGTTGTGGAAAGAAAGATGAGGAGGTCAATTGTGTTTAAAGTTGCTTGTAAACTAGTGGGGAGATTTACTAAAAAGTCATACAACGAAGCTCAGCCCCCCTTGAGGCTGTTACTGCGTTGCATGACAGGAAGGGTGCAGGAGAGCACCATGTCATCAAAGATATGACTATCTCCTCCCCTTTCCCTTGCGCCAGCGCTGATTACAGCTGCTGCAGCACTAGGGTGTGTGCATGAGTCTTGCATAGGTTTTGTACAGGAAGGGTACCCTTCCTGTACAAAATACAATGCTATGCACAATGCAAAGCTTTTCCCACTGTGTATGTGTGCTGCACAGTGCAGCACGCATGCAAAGTCGGAAAAGGAAGGGGAAATGAAAGCATTTCTCCTTCCTTGCGCCTAGTTGAAAAGGGCGCAGTTTTCTCACGCTAAACCCAATCTACTGTTTTTTTTAGTAAATTAGGTTTAGCGTGAGAAACCTAGGGTGGTTGCATGGGAACGCCCATGCACCACCCTTGACACGCCCCATGGCGCAAAGTAGCGCGAAGCAGCACAATGAGCAGCTTCACATTACTTTTACATTATTTTCAGTGCTAAACAAGTTTAGCGCTGGAAAGTAAATAACAAAAAAAATTGCGACTTTTGCGCCACTTTTGTGACGCAAACACTGCGTAAAAGCTTAGTAAATCTTCCCCCTATGTTTCAGGTGCATTATTACACCAGGTTGTTTGTTGTGCCCTGAAATTACACTTTTACACCCATTAGATCTGACAAAAATTTTGCACTCTGTGCGTCGGGCATGTTTAGGCAAAGTTTAATCGTTTGCAAACGTGTTCTGGCGCTAATAATTCAACAGCCTGCTATGATGCTAATAAAATTACTTTGTTGTGATTCATGCGGAAAATAATGTGTTGTCTGTTGTAATTAAGTACAACATGGTGAAGTAAATGATTCCAGCCTGTCTGGAACCCAAACTCAATGAGGAATCAAACGTGGTTGTGTTTGTGAAAGTATTCAGAGGGGTGCACAAATATATAACCTCTGGGCATACAAATTTGCAGCCGCAACGTCCCCAAGCTCGAAGATTCCTCTTATGCTCCTGTTCCTTACACTACATGTACCAGCTCCTTCACTGTCTCCCCGCTCTCCTTCTTCACTCTTCCTCTCTTTCCGTCCACTCTCTCCTTTCCCTTCCATCTTAAGAACCCATAAAATGCTGCAATTTACTTTGTCTGGGTTACTGCAGTGCAATGCTTTTTTCTTTTCTCATTATGGTGATGTCTGCATGTGATATTGTCATGGTGGTGACTCATGCATGTGGTGGTTGAGTGGCAGTGTGAGGTGCTTGTGTGGCAGTATTTTGTATGTGTTATTGCAGATTAATAAAATACTTTGATATAGCGGCTAAAAGACTCACGAGATATCCACATGGCTCACCTAAAGCACCTGCACTTCAATCGCACAGCCTGCCTAGTCACCTGCCAAGCTACAACTATGCTGGAACATACGGAGTACATTGGGAGGGAGGGCGAGGTGGGGGGGGCTAAAGCAGACCAAAAAACTTGAGTGTGGAAAAGGCAGCTTTATTAGGAACAGGTGCACATCACAAATAATAAACCTTGGCAAAGCCTTCCAAAACTAATCCTCACTAAATAAATAAATAAACCTAAACACCGCCCCCAACCCCCTCCCCTAAAAAATGTTGGCCCCTCCCCCACCCATACAATACATCAATTCAAACATTACAACAATATTATAAAACATTACATCATCATATAAACATAACGTCATCATTATAAAACATACGTCATCAATATAAAACTTACGTCATCAACAAAACCCAATAACATTATGAATACCAGGCCCTCCATAAACCAATCACCTGCCTGACCCTTCACCCCTGTCAAACCCCCATAAAACAACTGAACGGTCAACCAATGACCAACTCATTGTTCCCTGACGATAAACAAACCTGACCATAATCACCAAAAACTGACACAAACAGCCCTGAAACAACTAGCCCCGCACCGCACCTGTTCCAAGTGACAATTACAAAAATTAAATCCCCTGCACACCTGCTCCAAAGAAAAAGGGGCCAAACAGATAACGCGAAAAAAAAGGAAAATATGAAAAATGGATAAAAAGGAAAGAGGGGGAAAAAAGCTATAACAAGCCGGAAAAAAGAAAAATTTGCAATAAAGAAAAATGAATTGGGCGGGAGGGAGGGGAAAAAATTTAAACTATCTAACCTCCCAGCCACCAGGTCACCAAACCTAAAATAGTGTCTGGGAGGCGGGGACAGGGACCTAAATAGCCAGGCTACCAAACGCTACTAAAATATAGCCCAAAATCTAGAAAGTTCTGGCTTCAAACCCCTACCCCCCACGCAGCCCTCCCAAAACGCCCGGGGGGGGGGACCTCCCTGCAGTCGGCTGCCCCCCTTGGGAGGGAGGGCGAGGTGGGGGGGGCTAAAGCAGACCAAAAAACTTGTGTGGAAAAGGCCGCTTTATTAGGAACAGGTGCACATCACAAATAATAAACCTTGGCAAAGCCTTCCAAAACTAATCCTCACTAAATAAATAAATAAACCTAAACCCCGCCCCCAACCCCCTCCCCTAAAAAATGTTGGCCCCTCCCCCACCCATACAATACATCAATTCAAACATTACAACAACATTATAAAACATTACATCATCATATAAACATAACGTCATCATTATAAAACATGTCGTCATCATTATAAAACATACGTCATCAATATAAAACTTACGTCATCAACAAAACCCAATAACATTATGAATACCAGGCCCTCCATAAACCAATCACCTGCCTGACCCTTCACCCCTGTCAAACCCCCATAAAACGACTGAATGGTCAACCAATGACCAACTCATTGTTCCCTGACGATAAACAAACCTGACCATAATCACCAAAAACTGACACAAACAGCCCTGAAACAACTAGACCCCGCCACCCAGGAAGGTGGGGAGGGGGAGGAAACTACCCCACCTCTCCTTCCTGCCCCCCAAGTAGGAAAAGAAAAAGAGAAAAGGTAAAAAAATTACCGCTGCATCGTCAAGGACCTTGCTAAAACTTCTCGTAACTCCAACAAGTACAAATCCATACCGACTCTAGAAAGGTGGAGCCCATCATCCCTGAAGAACTCCACTGACTCAAAACGAATCTCCCTGTGAGAAATTCTCCCAAAACCAAGCTGACCGCAAAATCTAGAGACCTCCGCATTCACCTTCTTCCTGGCTCGATCTACCGCTCTAGGATTCACTGCTCCTCTCCAAATCCTACGTGGAATCAATTCCGTCCAAAAAACATGGCAACCAGCCCAATGCTCCTTAATAAGAGCCAGATCCTTCTTGATGGCTCACAAAAGCACCACACCACTTAGTTGCGCAGAGATCGTTCTCACCCAAATGTATCACTAGAATGTCCGGGCAGCAACCTCCCACCAAACCGTTATTAAGGCATGAAATAAGTTCCCTCCAAAGCATCCCACCTTTACCCTTCCAAACAATATTAAACATTCTGATATTAAAACCTAATGTTTCTCCGAAATAACTTTGGGCCGCTTGAACTCGGGCCTATTTCACGAACGAGTGTCCCACAATTCAAACAGTCACCGCTGGAGAACGGGGCCAAGCGACTGAACCTGAAGAAGAAAAAACAGTAAATACTCATGTAAAGGAAGATGACGCAAGCGTCTCTTCCGTGGCACCTCTCATGTATCGCTGAAAGCAATTTGATGACCAGCGCCCCAACCTTATGATGTCCTCCTGTGACCAACCCCTATTAAAAGCTTCAGTCGCAGCGCCAATCCTAAAAGAGTGCGTGCCATAATGCTCCCCATCCAGACCAATGCGCTGCAAAGCCTTACGCAAAACCATGCGAAATTGATAGGCTGTCACAGGGGATTTATTAATGTGCTGAAACACAAGGTCATCATCAACACCCCCTGATACGGAACGCCAACGGCGAGCCAACAGCAATGGACACGTAACTCTAGGGGAACTCGCCTCCAACCACACTCCTTTACCCAAGTGCTTCTGATCAGTTTTAGAGCCAGACAGCCACACATAAACACCCTCCTCTGAGCAAAAAACATCTCGCCAACAAATCCCTCCCCTGGATTTAGAACCCAACAACTCGGATACCCGAAAAGCACCAAAGAACATAAAAGCCATTAACAAGGCGAACAAGCAAGCCTCGAAATCATCTATACAAACAGAAGGCAAAATTGCTAACAAGCGCGCCAGAGTCTGCCAAGATAAAGGACCCCTCAGGTTCCTATTACTACCCTGTTCTCTGGCCCAATCCTCAAGAATTCTCCTGCCAATCTCACCCGCCGAGGGGGAATAACCCCAAAAAAGTTTTCCCATAAAGGAAATACCTGCCAACTTCCCAGAAATAGTCACTCTAGACAGACCCTTGTCCATGAGGTCCAAAATAAACTTGACTACATCCTCAGAACGACGCCAAACCTCTTCACGCCTGGAAGCTCCAGATTCCAAAAATTCCCTCCAAGCCAAGGAATATGCAGAACGCGTAGACACAGATAAAGAACCTACCACCAGTTGTAAGACCTGACGTTGCCTACGTGCCACAGATGTCTCTGCATCGGTGTCGGTGATGGGTCCGCCTCCCAGGCCAGTCCACGGAATCTCTCCCACCCGCTATGTCATTGTCCACACCAGGCAGATTGCTGATTCACAATCTCCACCACAGCCAAGTTGTCCACACGGAAAAGAACTTTTTTGTGTGCCAAATCCTCTCCCCAAAGAGACAAGGCAACAAGCAAAGGAAAAAACTCCCAAAAAGTTATGCTCCGACCACCATTCAACCAATCCTCAGGCCAGTGTTCCGCACACCATTTACCATTCCAGTACAGTCCAAAACCCTCACTGCCTGCAGCATCAGAAAACATTTACATATCCCATTGGAAATAAACCTCTCTCACCAAAGGCACACCATTAAAGGAAGTGAGAAAAAATTCCCACATACGCAAATCTTCCTTGACACCCGCTGACAAACATGCACGATGGTGAGGCAAATGCTGACCTGCTAAAGCCCTACCTAATCTGCGACAAAAGGTCCTCCCTGCTCTTACCACTCTGCACGCAAAATTGAGGTGACCCAATAGCACTTGAATCTCTTTCACAAACACCTTCCGTTCTGGCAACATAACACTCAACAACTCCAACATCTTCACTTTTTTGTCATCTGGTAAGCGAGCTTCCATTGCCACTAAATTGATTTCAATCCCCAGAAATGACAAGGTGGTGGCAGGGCCCATCGTTTTCTCAGGAGCCAAAGGAACCCCCAAATCATCCATGAGCCCTTGGAAAGTGTCCAGAGCTGTCTGGCACTCCGCGGAGCCCGGAGGTCCAACAAAGAAGAAATCATCTAAATAGTGCGTTACCAGTGAATGACCAGACTGGTGTGTAAAATGCCACTGCAAAAAAGTGCTGAAAAATTCAAAAAGGGCACATGATAAAGAGCAATCCATCGGCAATGCTTTGTCCACGTACCATTTCCCATCAAAATGGATACCCAGAAAACACCAATCATCTGGATGGACTGGAAGCAGCCGGAAAGCAGACTTAATGTCACACTTATCCATCTCAGCAGCTGCGCCCGCGGTCACAACAAGTGACATGGCCACGTCAACTGAGGAAAAGGAAACCGAAGCAGCATCCGTATCAATAAAATCATTTACAGATGACCCCTCCGGCCATGACAAATGTTGAATAAGTCTGAATTGCCCCAGCTCTTTCTTGGGGACCACTCCAATAGGTGAAATAATCAAGTTACGGATCAGCCAGTCATGAAAAGGGTCTGCCATCCTTCCTTCATGTACCTCCTTATTCAATTTTTCTGCACCACTGCACTATGTTCAGACGCTGACTTCAAATTGTCAGCCCAACGTCTCTGCCTTGGTCAAGAATAGTCCAGATGAAAACCAAATTGAAAACCCTCCAGCAATGTCTGTTTGACACCTACATCCTCATACTCCTGAAGGGCAAGCTGTAACTGCGCCAGCTTAACTGGCGTATGAGCCTTTGGGCCCAGTACCCTGTGCACCTCTACCATCCCGACCCCCTTGAAACTGTCGGGACGTCCCAGAACCTCCCGCACCTGACTGCTGCCCTTGCTGGTCACCTGCTGGCTTGTGATCCCAACATCTAACCAAGGGGTGCCGCTTACCACAGCCGGAACATTCATGCCTATATCTGCAATATTCCCTGCTACACGTCCCCTTATTAAATTCCCAGCAGGTGCCAGTACCAGACTGTGTGTTGGACGTGCTTCCCACCCCACCACGGGTGGGCTTGCCTTGAAAGGGCCGATAAATCAAGGGTGGACCGCTGGCTGTAAAAACTGTCTTACCCCCTGAGGCAGCCCCCATCGTATGCTGCCACAAATCTGTATCCAACTCCCCCCATTTTGCCTCCGAATCCCATGCCATGCTAGCCCTAAACTCCTCATCATACTGGGCCCAAGCATATCCCCCCCAGTTATTTGTGCCTTCCGAATGACATCCATGTATTTAAAAATAGATACGCTGCGCTCTGGAAACTTTTTACAGTAAACACTTGCATATATAAGAAATGCCGCTGTCCAATTTTCAATAGTCAAAGGAACTCTTGGACGCTTTGCAAGCTCAAATTCTTCCTCCTTAGAACCCTCTTTAGATCGTACCTCACGATGAAGGAGTTTCAGTATTTCAACATACTCACCCTTCCAAATGCGCTCCTTTAGGGACAACATTAAATGAGCGCCCAAAGGTTTGGTAACACCCATGTAGGGCAATTTTTTAAACTTCAACTCTTTACTGTCAAGGGGCTCCTTAACTTCTCCAGCAGCCTCCGTATTTGTGCTACTTTCTACTTTTCCCCCTGCAGACCCAAGACCTTCATCCGTTCCCACAGCAGTGTCCTTGACATACCTCCCTTTGAACAACCTCCCTTCACCAACCCAAGGAACACCAACCACCGCCGTCCCCACAGACACCATTGTAGGTTTGGCCTGTGTGACTGAGTTCTCACCTGGCAACAGAGATACAGCTCTCACAGATTCCACCCGTGGTGCTGAAATATCAAGTGTATGTCGCCCTCAAGGAGCCCTGATTGGCGGGCCGCGCTCTCGACTCTCCTGAACTGGCCTTGTCTAAAAAACACTACAAGATACATTAGAGGGCTCCCCCCCATCCACCTCACGCAATTCACCCTCTTCAGGAGTATCTTTGTCATAATCCAAAACCACTGCCTCCATATCAGGAGGGAAAGCAACACTCCGGGTCTTACCCAACCCTTTATCAACAACATTACTCTTAAGGTGATGAGAAGAACCTCCAGGTGGGGGAGCAGACTGTACTCGCCTGTACCTCCCCGGGCGTTGACTCTGGAGCTCCATAGCCGACGGTAAGGTAGACCACCTAGACCTGCTGTTCGGCGGGCCAGCAAGATCGCGCCAGACCTGCATGTGCTGACCGCGACGGGCTCCCTCGGTGGAACAGGCGCTCTCCTCACTTCACCTCGGCGAAGCTGGGCTGGGCCATGCCCTACCGAGTCTGGGCCGCCGTACCTATCCCTCTCCTGTAAAGAAAAAGTTTGGACTAGTGTGCTGGGTTCCCTAACGACAACACCTGCCCCAAGCTCTGGCCGCTGGAATACCACAGTACCCACTGAGCTCCCCTGCAACCTATCAAGTGACAAACCCCTACCAAAGTTTCTCAGTGGCACCTCTCTCACCGGAGAAGCACCTACCACATCCTCCTCATCACTCCAATCCAATCTAGTGTCGGAAACCGCCAAAGAACTACCTCTATGTAAGAAACCCTCCGGCATTGCCTGTTTCTCCACCTCCCTGTATGCGCCATCATGGCCCGCATGTGGGACACCTGTACTCTCCGACCGATGAGGAACAGTCCTAGAAGACCCATGTAATGAAAAACTAACTGCTTGCCCCAAACCCCTACCATATTGAGGAAGTGGACCAGGCATCGCATCAGCAAAAGCCACCTCATCCAAATTCTGCCAATCCCCCACAGATCTAGCAGACAATGGCCCTCCCATCCCTACCCTACCCTCACCTGGAAGAGAAAAACATGACTTGCTGGCAGCCCTCGTATCCAAAAATTCACCAACACCACCCCTACCAGAAGTGTGCAGTTCTAAATCTTGAAAACCACCAAAATGGCCCACAACGCTGCCATGAGAAGGAAAAACATCAGGAACCAATTGATGTGCACCACCATGAACACCTCGCAAACTACTCTGGGCTGCTATTAATGACTCACCAGCCCCAAAAGACGTGCCCTCAGCACCTAACATGACTCCAGGACTAAAACACCCCTCACCCATTTGAGCCCACTCCCCTTCACCCCTAGAATTCCCCACCAGAGATAATGCAACTGTCTGTGACGCAGGAGTAGAGAACAACAAAGGACTACCCACATTACCTTGCTCATCATAAAGCGCAATCCTGGCGTCATTATCAGAATACACTTGACCTCTTTGAAAATCAAACTCTCCATGCCCCCCTGCCCCACCTGCCCCTTGAGTAACAGTGCCACTTGCTCCCATGAGCTGTGTCTCAGCTACCAATTGCCTCACAGGATTTAATAAAGGCTCAGCTGGCTGCAAAAACCCTCGACCCACACCCTGCCCATCACCAAGCTGCAGAGATCCTCTCCGTGTACCATGCTGTAAGACGCCTGAAACCGGCCCAGAAAAACGCTCCAATACAGGGTCAGAGGCGGAGCGCTTCTTGCTCCCTCTCCACCCCCCCCCCCCCTTTGGGCACAGGCTTCGAAGGAAGCGCTTGCATATGTCTCGCCAGCGCGCGAGGCACCAACCCCGCCTGCTCCTCAACCGGCACTTCAACCGGCCCCCCCACTGCCTCAGGAACACACAAAGGAACGCCGGGCAGCACCAAAGCCTCCCCACTCCCCGCGACAGCGCGTGCTGACTCAGAAGGGGCCGGCTTCCTAGTGCGCGACCGGCCCCTCTCACTCACCTAACCCGCCCGACGTCGTTTCGGGGAAGAGCACGCTGCAACCACCGCAGCTACACCGGCAGAAGCCTGACGCTGGGGACGCGCCGGCCCCCCACCGACCATCAAGTCAAGTCGTCCAGCCTCCGATAACAGGCGCATTGCCTCAAGGACACGCAAATCTTCCATGATAAAGCTAAAGATAAAACGCTAGCTTTACGACAAAAGTACACTAAATGCCACTATACTAACACACTGGAAAAAATTTAACTATCTAACCTCCCAGCCACCAGGTCACCAAACCTAAAATGGTCGCTGGGAGGCGGGGACAGGGACCTAAATAGCCAGGCTACCAAATGCTACTAAAATATAGCCCAAAATCTAGAAAGTTCTGGCTTCAAACCCCTACCCCCCACGCAGCCCTCCCAAAACGCCCGGGGGGGGGAACTCCCTGCGGTCGGCTGCCCCCCCCCCAAGCCCTCCTTGAGCCGACAATTTTTTTTAACGGTCTATACTAAAATGTATTGAGACTTTTATGATCTTATAGAAGTGTGACCGCCTTCTTTTCTTTATACTATAAATGTAAATACGTTTTTTTTAATAATGGAATGTTTTAATATTGTGAGTTTTTATTAACTGTACAATACAATCTAAAGCCTGTATGTGGTATGCTGAGTACTGCCGTGACTTGTCTATGTAATAATATACATCTTGGTCACGTGCATTTCAAAGCAGGCATATATTTATATGTAATGGAGTATGTGGATCCTGACTGACGGCTGCAACGATCCCCGACGCCACTGCTGGCGAGCATTCCGGCCACGCCCCCCACAGGCCACGCCCCATGGGCTACTATTTAAGCGCCACTACCGAGCGCTGTCAGTCAACACTGACAAGATTCTCCGCAGGCACACGCCGGGAGCCGTCTCACCTGATTTTTTAAAAACTGTTTGAATTTGATTACTCTGTATTTAAAAAAAAAAAAAAGCCTAACTCACCTAAACAGTTGAGTGTGTTCACGAGAACACGACGGCTGCAACGATCCCCGACGCCACTGCTGGCGAGCATTCCGGCCACGCCCCCCACAGGCCACGCCCCCTGGGCTACTATTTAAGCGCCACTACCGAGCGCTGTCAGTCAACACTGACAAGATTCTCCGCAGGCACACGCCCGGAGCCGTCTCACCTGATTTTTTAAAAACTGTTTGAATTTGATTACTCTGTATTTTAAAAAAAAAAGCCTAACTCACCTAAACAGTCGAGTGTGTTCACGAGAACACGACGGCTGCAACGATCCCCGACGCCACTGCTGGCGAGCATTCCGGCCACGCCCCCCACAGGCCACGCCCCCTGGGCTGACTATATTATGTGCAGCCAGAGGAAGCGCAGCGGACGAGCGCAGCGGGAGCGCCGTTTGCGTGCCGAAGGCGCGCCTAAGGCAAGCCCGTCTGCGCCCGTCCGCGACCTACCGGGACCAGGGACCCGAACCCCTACATCTCCCATACGCCACCGACAGTGCTATTCTAGCAGCAAATTGAGAGACCTGTGTCCCATCACACCTACCCTCTGCCATAATACAATGGAGCCACAGAACCTAGGTCCTTGCCCACACTGCTCATTTAGAGGTAGTAGCTTAGCGCTACCTGCCAAAAACTCGGAAGCGACTCTGGTCAAGGGGGGTCTTCTTAACTGCAGGTCCATTAGCAAACACACTCTTCAGCTATGGGATCTCTTAATGGAGGAGGACCTACACATACTGTTCTTGACGGAGACCTGGTTGGGAGAAAACTCAGATCCAGATATAGTAGATTCCATCCCTCCAGGCTATACCCTCCACAGACTTGACAGGACAAAAGGTAGGGGAGGCGGTATCGCCATCATCGTTAAACACCCATTCAAGTGTGTTTTAAAACCAGCAGAAGTTGATGATAGCGAAGCAGGCGAATTCAGCATAAAAATGACTCAACATGAGAACATCTCGGGCATCCTAATTTACAGACCCCCTGGGTCCCTGGGCAACTTCCGCAGTAGCCTACTAGAGGGGGTTGCTCAGACCGCGATTAAACATAAAAAAGTTCTGGTATTGGGCGACTTAAACCTACACCTAGAGGATCAAGGACACAAGGAGGCAGAAGACGTGCGTCTGGTCCTACAAGAACTACAATTTAAACTTCTAAGTGTCGCAGCCACCCATCAAAAAGGGCACTGTTTGGACCCCATTTTTGCAAGCTGGGATATGATTAAAGTTCTCACTCCATGTCAGCTTCCATGGACCGATCACTTCCTGGTCCCTTTTCAATGTTTCTACCACACTACGAAGAACATTGAACATGGGAAAGGTAACACTAAGAAACGCAAATGGAAATTATACTCCAAAGAAAAATTTATAAACGTAATTCAGAAAGCACACTTTCCCCTGCCCACGGATAGTGAACAGGCGAACAAGGACTTTAATCTACTTGTTACCTCCACCTTAGACGAGATAGCCCCAATGTGCAAAGGTAAAACCAAAGAGGGCAGACAGCGTACTGCCCCATGGTTCACTATAGAACTGCAGCAACTAAAATCGAACTGTAAAAAGCTAGAAAGGACCTGGAGAAGGAACCCAAGTGCACAAAACAAAACCAGCTATAGCTCATCCCACCGTAGCTACCAGTACGCGGTGCGTAGAGCAAAAGCTAAATACTTTCAGACACGGATCGAGGACTCTGAATGTTCCTCACGAGAACTGTTCAGGATCTACAAAGAAATTCCTATAGTTTCCAGCTCCAATACCCCTACGAATACCTCCACAGAGGGTTGCAATAAAATCGCAGACTTTTTCTCCAATAAAGTTAAAAAGATCTACACCTCCTTCTCAAAACAACCAGGAAAGGGTCTAGACTTCATAGCAGACAGTCCATCGACAGCCCCTGAGTCCACACTACGAGATTTTAACGTCCCCACAACTGACAAACTAACAAAGATTTGTCGAAGTGTGAAGTCTGGTTCCCCTAATGATCCGGCCCCGGCCTGGGTATTTTCAGAGGGCTTAACTGCCCTGGAACCTCACATTAGACACGTCCTACAAACCTCCTCCACTCAACGGGTACCGATGGAATGGAAGAAGGCCATAGTACTGCCTATTAGAAAAAAACCAACAATAAGCCTGGAGGTTCTGGAAAACCTCAGACCCATTTCCCTACTTCCTTACGTGGCCAAGGTGGCTGAGAAGGTGGTCAACGCTCAGCTCACTGAACACCTGGAAAAACGGAATGTACTCCATCCTTCTCAATCAGGTTTCAGGGTGGGCTACTCCACGGAGACAGCCCTCCTTAGAGCTACTGAGACCTTAAGAGCAGGGGCAGACGCAGGTCACACTATGGCCTTGATTATGCTTGACCTTAGCGCAGCATTTGACACCGTAGCACACTCCATCTTGCTACGGTGTCTACAAGAAGCCGGGGTCGTTGGTCCTGAGCTGGGCTGGCTGCAATCGTTTCTGACGGAAAGATGCTTCCAAGTACAGCAAGGGACTTGCCGATCAGCGGAGGTGTCACTAGACCAGGGAGTGCCTCAGGGCTCGGCTCTTAGCCCTACTCTTTTTAATCTATATATGGCCTCACTAGCAAAAGTGGTACAGTCCTATGGGGTGGAATTGGTGTCGTACGCTGACGACACCCAACTGCTCATCTCCCTATCACAAAACACCTCCAACACCCCCCACAATTTCAAAGCATGTATGCAGGCCCTAGCTGAATGGATGGACGCCCACTGCTTAAAACTTAATGGCTCTAAAACGGAGGTGTTGGTGGTAGGGGGAAAAAGGGAAGACTGGTCGGATGAATGGTGGCCTACATGTCTGGGTCCTACCCCCATACCATGTCAGGAGGCAAAGAATCTAGGGATCTGGATGAACCCTGCTCTCTCTTATGATGGCCACATTAGGCGTCTTGTAGGCAAATGTTTTGGAGTACTAAAGACTCTAAACAAAACGTTAGACCTCCTCCCTCTATCGGCCAGAAGAACACTAACGCAAGCACTAGTAACCTCGCGTTTAGACTATGGCAACGTCTTGTTCCTAGGGGCCACCGAAGGCAGCATAGGTCGCCTTCAAGTCATACAAAACTCCGCTGCCAGACTGGTGCTAAGAAGACCCAGAAGAGCCAACTCAAAAAAAGCACTGGATGCGCTTCATTGGTTACCTGTAAAGAAACGGGTGCGCTACAAGTGTCTCCTCTTCTGTCACCGTATCGTCTGGGACAGATCACCGACCTATCTCAGGGACTTAATCAGCAGATATGAACCTACCAGGTCCCTTCGATCAGAGGGCGCCGGACTGCTGAAAGTGCCTAGAACTAAGAAGGCTAGAATGGGTGGACGCTCATTTACACTCCAAGCAGCCCAACAGTGGAATAAACTCCCCTGTGCACTGAGACTGGAGAGCAACGAAACGCGGTTTAGGGCCCTGCTCAAAACTCATCTTTACTCCTCTTAATCCGGGCCATCTGTATGCTGATTTCTTGGACAGTGTTAGCGCGGGGACACGCCGTGATGGCGTTACTGAGCGCTCTACAAACTCGATATTATTTTATTATTATTATTATGTATTTGGTGATGGATGTAGCAATAGTGTGTGCATACGATAACGTACATGGAAGGAGGTAAGAGTCAGAATAGCATTTCTGTCCAGCATTTTCTGTTCTAAGTACAAGCATTTAAAGGCATACAGTACTTTATTTGTTAACAAGGGTTTTTCACTCCAGGACTCAATAGTAATAGTCCATTTGTGCCTTCAGTTCCTCGAAATCTAGGCCACTACTAACCATGTACTTCCAATTACCCAATAAGTGTGGACATATTATGTAGCATATTGCAGAACATTTTTTAATAGCATTACCTCATTATTTTGTCGGGTCAAAAACTAAAATTAAAGACGCTATATTACATTTGTTAATGCTTAAACAGCGCCTTTACATACAAGTAAGGACATCACCTTAATCGTCTCTTATAAGGTCCCAAAGGCGAGACCTTTTCTATGCCTATGCTTGTTCTATGTGTGTTGCATTGGTGTACAGCAACCCATTGTGCGCTGGCGCAGGGGAAAAGGACAGGAATGCACGTATCTTACAGATAACGCGTATTCCTGCCCTTTTCTTTTGAGGTAGGGCAGCGCAGAAAACATCAGTGTGGGCAACAAAAATTAGCCCATGACTGCTGACGGGGGAAAATACAGCATTATGTATGCAAATAGCCCCTGAGTCACCTGTGCTCCGGCTGCATCATTGATAAGAACGCACCTGAAGCGGCCACATGAAGAGTGTGAGAAAGCACCTGTCAATCTGCGGGAGGCAGGGAGGGAGGGAGCGGGGTCGACAGCGTCACGTCCGTGCATTGAAAGAGGCCCTGACAAGAGGAGGCGCAGCGCCGCAGGAGTATTAATTAGGAAAGTGGCAGTGCCCGTAAGTTTGCCAGCTCACAGCGACTCGGGGCCTTTAAATGAGAAGATTGACAGTTATTGGTTCTGGTTTTTAACCTGGCCAAGTCAAGACAGGGAAACACGCAGAGGCAACTGGTGGGTAGGAGAACGAGCCAACGGAGTCATGCAAGGACACTCGAAGGGTCAATGCCAAGATGACGCAGGGACCGAGAAACGGAATAAAGTTAAGGGCTCCAGTTGAGTTGAATGTTTCCACTTCCAGCGGCTGCAGTCAGCAGAACTTTCAGCTGGAAGAAGATGTCGTCCCCACTAGCGCGCACCATTCTTATAACCGGCTGTAACCGGGGCATTGGGCTGGAAATTGTCCGACAGCTTCTGGCAAAGCCCAACGCCCCCGAGCAGATCTTTGCCACCTGCAGGACCCCGGAATCAACACAAAGTCAGGTAGGAGGGGGCTGAGCACTTTTTTGAGTTGGTGTAAGCAGTGCAGGGAATTAAAGGTATTCATTCGCGTCCCTGCAGTTGTTCTGGAGCGGGGCACTGGTGTCCCTCAACAGGGGCAGCACCGAGGCTGGGAGTGCACACCGCCAGGTGCACGAGCATTCAAAACCTTTTCAGAGTTGACTCCTCTGTGCCTGTCTAGACTGTGGCAGGGATTCGCCCCAAAACTTTCACAGTGTGTGGATAAACAAAGAATCAACAAAAACAGGTCTCAGAGTGACAGCAGCAGGGTTATCAGGATGCTGTTTCGTTATGTCGCCTATGTGAGGAGGGTATTAGAATTTGCAAACTCGCTCACTCATCCATCCGCCTCCACAGTGACTTACGCACCCACTCTAGATACATCTCCGTAAGCTATATGTTGTTCATGCCCTCACTGCATTTTTATGAGCTTGCACAACTCTGTCATGCTTGATCTGTTCTGAGGAAATGGAAGATTGGACGGTCTCAATTCAGTCCGGCTGCCCAACTCACTCAGTTGTGAGTGTGGCTTGGCACCAAGGGCCGTCTCGTGGCCTGTTTGAGATTGCAGTCTACGATTACAATGACTCACCCTGGGAGGCTGCTGCATACTGACACCCTCGCCAGTGGCCTGTTGCGAGGCCTGCCCTACCGTCCCTCCCCTAATGAGGCTGGTAAACAAGCCCCATGAAGCAGGGATTGTTTCACTACATTTGATGCGAGATACCTGTATTGATGGGGAAGATACCAGAGCTCAAGGGGGCAACAATAAAGCATGAAGACATGTTGATGTAAGAGCAGTAGGATGCGGTGCGCGCCCCCCCCCCTGCTTTTAATCGTAGTAGGGAGACACCCCCAATATTTTAGCTCGCCCATATAAAATTGTAATATGGGTCTGAACAACTAAAGTGCCTGCATGTTAACATAAGTGACATATCTGAGAAACTGTACAACCAATGAACATTAGTACTGCTGAATGCTTCCCAATGCAAGCTATGGATCTCACCAATGAAGCACACCACAATGGGTAGGTGAGCATTCATCTTCCTATATCAGTCCATGAATATATGGTAATTCTGTAGCAGATTTGGTTGTTTCTTACATAAGTTTTGTATTTTCTTTGTCTGTTTACAAAAAAGATACAACTGTCCTTTAACTTCTCTCTCTCACTATTCAGTGTGTTCGCTTCTTGTGTTGCACCTGTCATGTATATGTAAGAGAATCGTCAGATGCTCTTTTTGTTGCTACTTCAAGCCTTTTTTTCTTATTTATGTTGGGAAGGCTGCGTGGCAGCTTTCCATGTTGTACCTTGATTGTGTTGTGAAGCTCCGTATAACAATTTCCATTCCACGTTGGCAAAAAAAAGATCCCCATTGCCAAAGCTTGTTTTTTGCATAATGCGAGTGAAAGAGTGAACTCTCACAAAATAGGTGAGCAGCGTTTGCTCTAAGCTTTACCCGTGAAACAAGCAGTTTTCGACATGGAGGAGGCAACTTTGTAAAACGAACTGAGAAGTGGTTCCATGTTATGTGTAATACCTCCCGCCAATTGTGGGATTTTCGCCAGCCGTCTTTGTATTCTGTGGTTTTTACAGCGGTCGAAGTGGGGGGAAAAAAGTAGGGGAACTGTGGGCGGAGAATCAGAGGGCGGGAATAACCTGAGGATTGGATCAGTGGGCGGAGTTAGAGGTGTGACCGGGATGCGCAAAACATCCCAATCTTTAGTATTTGTGTGGCATTTCACTGACCAGTTACAGCTTATTTTGTTATGTAATTCAACCAATGGATACACGTGATTATTTAACGATTAATATGAGCTATTGACATTAGAAACATATTCCACTTTCTGAATTTATTTTAATCACAGAATGTCCCAAAAATGCTTAAAAGTGGAAGCACAAGCCATTTGTTTCCGAGCCATGGAGTTTCTGTTGTCAGCAATATACACAGAGATAATCAATTTTACGTGTGTAAATGACTGTATAGGAAATGTTACATAAGACAAAGGACTACAAGGTGTATGAGTCACATGATAACCATACTAGTAGACAGTATAGTTTAATAGTGATTGGCCTGGAGAAACACAAACTCAGAATTTAAAACTTACTACCATGATTGGGGGTTCTCTTTAAAAAATCATTATTGATTTGTATCAAAAATAACACTTTTTGCAACATTAGGATAAGCAAAGGATAAGCAAAGGCTTAGGGAAAAAACCATAACGCTCTAGTTTATACCTTGCAGTTTGCAAGTTAGTAGCTCACTGTTCTTTGTTAGGATTTTAACTTATAAACTGCAAGTAGCAAAAGGATCTCATTGACAAAAACAGTAACCCACTGACCTATTTACAATATGTGCACTTTGTGATGGGCCTGGTACATTTTCTTTGCAGCAGGCACATTAACCCTCTGCACTATCTTTCCATGAGTCAAAAGTTCCACTAGGCAAATCTCCGATCTCGCTCTAGGAAGAAGTTTATTCATCAGAGTTATCATGACATTTTTATTATTGCCGAAAATAGCTGGCTGCCAGGAAGGAGGCACCAAGTGCTTTTAAAACCATAATTTACTCCGCCCCCACTGAAAGTTAGCGCCTGCTGCGGTCACACCAGCCGCACCGCCCTAGAGCCAGCTCTTCTCAGGGGTCCTGTGACCTCAGTGACAGAGTCACTGTTGCTCTAGGGTCTGCTACTTCGTAGGCCTGCCCGCAAGACTGGAGGTGAACTTCAGTATGGATTGTGGTGGGCAAGCCTTCAAGGTGAACCCACACTTGCCACTGCTAGGGTCCACCTGATGGTGCTAAAACACCAGGGCTTTTCTGGTGCCTTCTAGGGTCTGGCATGGGAATGTGCTCCCTCAGGAGAGTGGTCTGGGGGACTGTTCATGAAGGCTGAACCTGGTTCCCCAGTTCTTAAATTTAGCAGCTCTGCCCCCAGTGCTACATCTGCTCCCTCACTAAACACCATACTGCCCCACTGAGAGAAACTCATACTGCCTTCAGCTACAATCCAATTTGACCTGCTATAAATAACTGGATGCGACTCAATTTAAATTACACAATAGGCAAGAGCAATATGCTGCCTAAAAGAAAAGGTAACAACATCCTGGAAAAAGCAAACACTCATAATGAATGAAATATTTAATAAAGCATGTAAAATGTAAGCAGGAACATGGTGAACTTAACGCTTTTACAGTCATTATTCAGAAATCATCAAGTATTTTTGCCTGAAAAGTTAAGGACATAACTACAGGGCCCAGAAAGGACCCATTTCAATGTCCACTGCTTATATGCTTACAAAACGTAAGCAGTATGGTTTCGAAAGACCACATTTGTGAACACAAAGCCGCCGTACACATTTCGTTTTCCAATCCATCCATCAACCAGGTATTGCAGTACATCCAGGCAGGGCCAGTCCTAGGATTTTCGGGGCCCTGGGTAAAAGGGAATGTGGGAGGCCCCTGAAATCTACATAAGTGACACCTTCTGATCTCGGGGAAGCTGCTTTGTGCAGACTCCACTTGGGCCGCAGCTCCTCCTCTCAGCCACCTCAAGCACCTCTTGTACAGCCCATTTCGAACTGAAGGTGTGAGAATTGCTTGGGGGCTGAGTTAAACTTGTGTGGGCTAAAGTGCTGACAATGGGCGCCCTGCCGAGTCTCTGAACTGGCTGCCTGAGAGGTGTACCCTCCCCATGGCCTTCCCACACCATCCCTTAGAGGCCCTGGGAGCCACCCCCTACCATGAGCCCGTTTGTGAAGCATTTCTTTCACTCTGATCGGCAGACATACACGAGGACAAGTGGGGGGGTTAATTGAAAGACAAGAAAACAAAAGTAGCGTTTTACTGGCAAACTCTGTAAAGTGGCACTACTGTGTTGGGGTTTGAAAAAAAATATCTGGCCACTTTAAGAACACTCCATCTTGCTTTATTTAACTATTTTTCAGAGTTTGAACATTTTATTTCCGAGGCTGCACTTTGGAATAGAAAAATGGCAAAACGGTATTTCCAGCAAAAGTGGTTTTCTTTTTTGCATCCATTTCACAGGCGTACAAATGGACGACAGGAAGAGACGGTGAGAACCATTTCTTGATTCATGGTTTTCGGAAAAGTGAAAAGGAGTTAGAACGAGAGGGAATAGGAGTAAGAAAGAGGGGGCAGCTGCCAGCGGCAGAGCAGAAGCGGACACCTTCCTTGTCTTGTCTGGGCAGGAAGTAAGAGCCAGAAACCTTTTCCTTCTCTGCTCCCCGCCCGTCCACAAACAGAATATTTCTGACGTCCAGGGACGCATGTTCATAATAAAAAAGTAGGGAAACTGAATCTACAGAATTAAAGAAGTAGGGGCACGCCGTGCCCTGCCGTTCCCGCCCACTTCGACCATTGGGTTTTGATCCGGTAAGGAAACTGTAAAACATAAAACAAGCCCCACAATGTACATTGCTGGTGGCTGACAAATATAGATGGATGGCATCCTAACTGGTAGTCCAAAAGGGCAGAGTTGTGAAACGAAAAATAAATTTGACTTCCTGGCTTTCTGCCTTCTTTCTATAGTAAACATTGGTTAAACCGACGAGTGAGTGAGAGGGCGGAGTTAGCGTTTCAGATGCAAATGCACCTCCTGCTAATAAGCTAACATTGACACTCCTTGGAAAACCTACTGTCTAACAGGACGTTTACCAGTACTACCGGAGCATCCACAAATTAGACCCGTCCAGAGACACAAAGACAAGAAAAATAATGATCTTTCACCCCCTCTTCTCTAGTCCATCTTAAGGATTTGTGCAATTTAGGTGGTGAGCTTACACCACCACTGCGAGGTACCCTAACTCAAACAAGTGCAGCACAGGTTACATGTGCTGCCCCGCGGGACCGGCAGTGGAGCGGGTCTGTCTCGGCTTCATTGAAATAGATTGGCTTTCCTCCCCGTGTAATTTGCAGACACTGGAACCCATTTAGCATTGCCCCCTCTATGGGGCAGATGTTTCAAAACTTTGCCATGTCACAAACATTTTTCTGGAAAGTTGCCCTTTTTGCTCTGCTGTCTACTACATTGCCTCAAAAAGCTGTTCCATGGATCGTTTTTGGGCATTAAATGGTTTTTGATGCCAACCTAGATCTACAAAAATCGTCAGACCTGGCTTTGTGTAAAAAAAAAACACCTTCTTGAGGCAAATACAAAGTCAGAATTTTGGGTTTTATTCCCTAACATTTCAAATATTGTTTGACTGCTGCACCGTACAGCACACGTTTAGTGAGTGAAACATTAAAAAAAATATTGAAGCATAAAAGTGTGTAGTATAAGTGTACCCTTCTAGTACAAAAGCAATGCTAGACAGTACATATGCACAACTTTGCACTATGTTGTGTAGTTAGGATGACTCACAATATGAGTAAAGGGTAGGTGCACAGCACGTGTAATTTAGAAGGTAGGTGGATGGTTTATTCAGGAAGGGTGCACTCGAGGGTGGTGTTACCGTCAAACACCGTAAGATATCAATGAGATAGTGTAAGCAAAGGATTTGCATTTACATCCCCTCATGGAGGCACTCCGGAGAGTTCATAGAAATGAGTCATCAGGTCAAGTTCACAATGAATTTATTTGATGTATTCGAAGTATTTTCAAAAGAAATTCAAAAAGTTCATTGATATTGTCAACATATCATTAAAGCGAACCATAGGACTCCAATGCATTTCGGGCTACGCGCCCTTTGTCAAGGAGAGGCTGAAAAAAGAAAGAAAAGAGCCCGGGTCAGGGATGGGAAGGTGAAAAACGGAAGCAGTGTTGACCTTTAATTAGTTACCAAGTGCCGATCAATATAGTGAGATGATGTGTCAGAAGGGGTGTGGACTAAAAAAGTATATTACGAAGTACAGGAGAGATGCGGTTGAATGTGGATCAAATAAAGAAACGTGTGATAAATGCACACGGGTGCAAGTGAAAAATTACCGAGGATGTGATACCAAATACGGAGGGGTGAGTGCGCTCTAAAGTTTAAACAACGTCCCGAGGGACTGTGCGAGGATCGAAACTTACTGCATGGTACACGCCGAAGCGGTCAGGATAGATAACGCGACGGTCTGGAGAACGAAGCGTTGTGAAGGGGAAGGTATAAACTAACGATAACATAGAAGAAGGACTAAGAATCTGGGGGTGGTGGCCATGATGGAAAGGGAAAAGGAAAAGAAACAGATCAAGGACTACGTGACCATACTGGAGATGAAAAGAAAAGATGAGAATGGAAGTGAGGTATAATGTGAAAATTAATGACAATTAATAATTAATAAAGAGCAATGCAGATGGTAAACAAATGTGGATTATAAGTAACAACTGTATTCTACTCGATAATTTAGTCCATGAGGCTTAAGAGTTTGCAAACGAAAAGTCCACTCTAGTTCTTTCTGTAGTAGCAGTTTACGATTGTCAATCCCTTCGGTAGTTAGGATGACAACATTATCACACATGTCTTTACAATGCATGCTTTTAAAAAACAGCCTCTACCACGAGTGCCTTTACCACACAGATACCTTAACTATAAAAGTTAAGTATAATTAAGGTAAGTGAAACCTATATATATATATATATATATTACCTACTGGCAGTCGCCAGTAGGTAGTTATAGTTAGGCCCTAGTTTCCATAGGAAATACAAAACATTCCACTTGGAATAACTTTGGCGCTGGTGGACGAATCTTCGTGAATTTCTCCAAGAAAATGCCTGCTCAGTTCCGCTCTTTCCCTGAAAGTTTGGGGGTGATTCGTCAAGTGGGGGCTGAGAAAAAAGGGGGTCCCAAAACGTGTTTTCCCCATGCAATTTTCCGTAGGGACCTTTAGCCAGGGCTACATCCCGAACGGCTGAACGGAATTACACCAAATTTGCCAGAGAGGTAGAGTTCGGTTCGCAGATTGTGCTTTTTGTTAAATGGTGTAAATCCATTCAGTAGTTTCTGAGAAAATTAAAAGTAAAATCACAGCTATATCTAGAGACAGAGTTCTACACGCATACGGAGATCCGTTCAATTACGAGCGCGAGCTGCATGCTGATTGGCTATCAACTGTCTGTCAACACTCGAAACCAGGAAGTGTTGGCGGCCATCTTGTGCTTCGGTGGAACTGAGACACAAGAAAACAGGTAAACAAAGGTGAAAATGAAGAAAAGGGGGCAGAGTAGAAACACCCTGACCCCCTACGCCTGCTCAGGGGATTCCACAAGGACCCCCAAGGCAAAAAAAAAGATATTAAAAAAAAAAATCACGGGGTACGCTTACACTGCCGCCCCCCCCCAAAAAAAATTAAGGCACCACTCTGCAAACGCGCACCATAGCACGTTTGCAGAGGGGGAACTAATTCCCCTTGAATACTGGGGGTCCCTGGGGGCCAAGTAGCCCACCAACAACCTCCAGTATGCGCCAGGGGGCTGCCTTGCAGAGACGTGTAAAGAGGCCACGCCCTTTTTACACCTCTCTGCAACGCAGCCCACTGGCGCATACTGGAGGTTCCTGGTGGGCTAGTTGGCCCCTAGGGACACCCAGTATTTAAGGGGAATTAGTTCCCCCTCTGCAAACGCGCCAGAGAGCTGCCTTGCAGAGACGTGTAAAGAGGCCACGCCCCTTTTTACACCTCTCTGCAAGGCAGCCCCCTGGTGCATACTGGAGGTTCTTGACCCCCTAGGCCTGCTCAGGGAGTCCCACAAGGACCCCCAAAGCCAGATTTTTTTGTTAAATCACGGGGTACGCGTACACTGTTGATCCCCCAAAAACCCATTAAGGCACCACTCTGCACCTGGCGCGTTTGCAGATGGGGAAATAATTCCCCTTGAATACTGGGGGTCCCTGGGGGCCAAGTAGCCCACCAGGAACCTCCAGTATGCGCTAGGGGGCTGCCTTGCACAGACGTGTAAAGAGGCCATGCCACTTTTTACACCTCTCTGCAATGCAGCCCCCTCTGTAAACACGCCAGGGGGCTGCGTTGCAGAGAGGTGTAAAAAGGGGCGGGGCCTCATCACACCTCTGTGCAATGCAGCCCCCTGACGCATACTGGAGGTTCCTGGTGGGCTAGTTGCCCCCCAGGGACCCCGAGTATGCAAGGGGAATTAGTTCTCCCTCTGCAAACGCACCAGGGGGCTGCGTTGCAGAGAGGTGTAATGAGGCCACGCCCTTTTTACACCTCTCTGCAACGCAGCCCCCTGGCACATACTGGAGGTTCCTGGTGGGCTAGTCTGCCTCCAGGGTCCCCCAGTATGCAAGGAGACTTAACCCCCCAACTTAGAACACGCTACGGGGTGCGTTTGCACAGTGGTGAAGGTAGGGGGCGGGGCTTGAGGTGATATGTGTGCAAACATGCCCTGTGGCGCGTTTTAAGTTGGGGAATTAATTCCTCTTCAATCCAGAGGTTCCCTAGGGGCCAACTAGTCCAACAGGTACCTCCATTAAGCGCAACGGAGCTGCATTGCAGCGTGTTGTAAAAAGGGGGCGTGCCCTCTGAACACCTCTCTGCAACACAGCTCCCTGGCGCATACTGGAGGTACCTGGTGGTCTAGTTGGCTCACAGGGGTCCTCAGGATTGAAGAGTAATTAATTCCCCAATCTAAAACTCTCCACAGGGTGTGTTTGCACACATGTCACCTCAGACCCCGCCCCCTTCTTTCACTATTGAGCACAATATTCCTTTAAAATCAGCTGAACTACGAATTCCGATTTACTCACCTGTTATCACGAGAGACGTCAGTGCTGCATCTTTGAGCCCAGTACGGACCCTGAAAAGTAATTCTAAGTGTACTTACCAGTAACTTGTATTTCCTTCCATAGGAATCTATGGTGTGGTTTTCACCAGAAAAGTTTCTAAGTGTCTATTTTTGAAACGTACAAATATTCCTCTAAAATCAGCCGAACTACAAATTCCGATTTACTCACCTGTTATCAGGAGAGACCTCAGTGCTGCATCTTTCAGCCCACTACTGATCCTGAAAAGTAATTCTAACCATACTTACAGTAACTTGAATTTCCTTCCATAGGCTAACCTTGACTGGTTTCACTTGGAATTTTTTTTCAAAGTGTGCATTTTTGGAACTTTAAAAAATTCCTCCAAAATCAGCCGAACTACGAATTCCGATTTACTCACCTGTTATCAGGAGAGACCTCAGTGCTGCATCTTTCAGCCCACTACTGATCCTGAAAAGTAATTCTAATCGTAGTTACAGTAACTTGAATTTCCTTCCATAGGCTAACATTGACTGATTTCACTTGGAAATTTTTCAGTGTGGAGTTTTGGAACTTTAAAAAATTCCTCAAAAATCATCCAAACTACGAATTCCGATTTACTCACCTGTTATCAGAAGAGACATCAGTGCTGCATCTTTCAGCCCACTACTGATCCTGAAAAGTAATTCTTATTGTAGTTACAGTAACTTGAATTTCCTTCCATAGGCTAACATTGACTGATTTCACTTGGAAATTTTTCAAAGTGTGCAGTTTTGGAACATTAAAAAATTCCTCAAAAATCAGCCGAACAACTAATTCCGATTTACTCACCTGTTATCAGGAGAGATATCAGTGCTGCATCTTTCTGCCCACTACTGATCCTGAAAAGTAATTCTAATCGTAGTTACAGTAACTTGAATTTCCTTCCATGGCTAACATTGACTGATTTCACTTGGAAATTTTTCAAAGTGTGCAGTTTTGGAACTTTAAAAAATTCCTCAAAAATCAGCCGAACTACGAATTCCGATTTACTCACCTGTTATCAGGAGAGACCTCAGTGCTGTATATTTCAGCCCACTACTGATCCTGAAAAGTAATTCTAACCATACTTACAGCAACTTGAATTTCCTTCCATAGGCTGATTGACTGGTTTCACTTGGAAATTTTTCTAAGTGTGGAGTTTTGGAAATTTAAAAATTTCCTCAAAAATCAGCCGAACTACGAATTCTGATTTGCTCACCTGTTATCAGGAGAGACCTCAGTGCTGCATCTTTCAGCCCACTACTGATCATGAAAATTAATTCTAATCGTAGTTACAGTAACTTGAATTTCCTTCTATAGGCTAACATTGACTGGTTTTCACTTGGAAATTTTTCAGTGTGGAGTTTTGGAACTTTAAAAAATTCCTTAAAAATCATCCAAACTACGAATTCCGATTTACTCAGCTGTTATCAGAAGAGACATCAGTGCTGCATCTTTCAGCCCACTACTTATCCTGAAAAGTAATTCTTATCGTAGTTACAGTAACTTGAATTTCCTTCCATAGGCTAACATTGACTGATTTCACTTGGAAATTTTTCAAAGTGTGCAGTTTTGAAACATTAAAAAATTCCTCAAAAATCAGCCGAACAACGAATTCCGATTTACTCACCTGTTATCAGGAGAGATATCAGTGCTGCATCTTTCTGCCCACTACTGATCCTGAAAAGTAATTCTAATCGTAGTTACAGTAACTTGAATTTCCTTCCATGGCTAACATTGACTGATTTCAATTGGAAATTTTTCAAAGTGTGCAGTTTTGGAACTTAAAAAAATTCCTCAAAAATCAGCCGAACTACGAATTCCGATTTACTCACCTGTTATCAGGAGAGACCTCAGTGCTGTATATTTCAGCCCACTACTGATCCTGAAAAGTAATTCTAACCATACTTACAGTAACTTGAATTTCCTTCCATAGGCTGATTGACTGGTTTCACTTGGAAATTTTTCTAAGTGTGGAGTTTTGGAAATTTAAAAATTTCCTCAAAAATCAGCCGAACTACGAATTCTGATTTGCTCACCTGTTATCAGGAGAGACCTCAGTGCTGCATCTTTCAGCCCACTACTGATCATGAAAATTAATTCTAATCGTAGTTACAGTAACTTGAATTTCCTTCTATAGGCTAACATTGACTGGTTTTCACTTGGAAATTCTTCTAAGTGTGGAGTTTTGGATCTTAAAAAAATTCCTGAAAAATCAGTCGAACTACGAATTCCAATTTACTCACCTGTTATCAGGAGATACCTCAGTGCTGCATCTTTCAGCTCACTACTATTCCTGAAAAGTAAATTTAACTGTACTTACCAGTAACTTGAATGTCCTTCCATAGGATATCATTGCCTGCTATATAAAATATATATAAATTAAAACAATATTAAATAAAAAAAATATTACAATTTCAATATTTTTTAAAACATTTTTTTCAATTTATATAAAAATATGTAATGTAATTTAAAAAATAAAATATCTAAAAATAAATACTTTAAAACAATGTAGTAAATTAGTATAAAAAACAACAATTATTACATTTAAATATTATCATTTACAAAACCTTTGAAATTCACTGAAAAAACCATAGGTTTCAGCCACGTTATAGTTAGGAATTAGCATTTTAAAAACCTTTGAAATTCACTGAAAAAACCATAGGTTTCACACATGTTATAGTTAGCTGGGCATTTCACTCATACAAAACCATTGAAATTCCCCTGTTATAGTTAGTTCAGCTAACTATAACTCGCGCGCCCGCAATGCACTGCTGATGACGTCACATATTACATCACTCATGACATGGTCAGTGACATCACTCATGACATCACTGATGACATCTCAAATGACATCATCCTTGTGAAAGAGTGGCAGATCTCCTCTCACCCTAATATAATCTTTGATACACACATTCAAAAATAGAACCTAAAATAAAAAAAATGGAGATACCAATACCAGTTAGAAAAACCTATTCAGTAATTCCAAAATGTACATACACATCTACTCATTCACAAATAGTTCTATATAGTCACTCATACATGTACTCACTCATTAAATGTACTCATACACCTATACATCCTATTACACACCTACACTTATACAAAGAGTTATTCACACATATACTCACACATGCAAATGAACTGTCAAACATCCTTTTACTTGCATATACAGCTCTACACACACCACTACACTTATTTTTACAGAAACGTACACTTACTTACTCTCTTAAACAATTAGTTATAGAAACACATACTTATTTATACAGGAACTCTTCCAAGCTGTCACTGTCATACATCCTTACTTATATACATCAATACTCACATATACTAGTTTAAACTTAAAAACTTACTCATAAAGACACTATTGAGGCAGTCATTCACTCACTAACACACCCATACACACACTCACCACCCATACTGTCTTGCACACATGCTGTCTTCAAAACACATACAAACAGTGAGTCAGTGATTCATGCATCTGTGCGCTAAGTAATACCCCTATCAAACCATACATACACTCATTCTGTTACTCAAAAAACAACTAATAACCCATATAGACACGCATGTAGCCACTCACTAACCCATGCAGCCACTTATACACAAATTGAGACACTCATACAGATATTTAAAAAAAATTTAAACATTACTCGCTAATACATGTATTCACTAAGATATACTTAATAAGTCAGTTATACAATCAATTTTACAAAAAAAATCCTTTAGACACTTATTTACCGATTTATTCTTCCATCAACCTTTAGATATACATATATAAAAAATATTTATTTTTCAGAAAGACACACATTCACTGGATGATGTCATCAGTGATGACATCAGTGATGTCATTTGAGATGTTATCAGTGATGTCATGAGTGATGTCACTGTCCATGTCATGAGTGATGTAATATGTGACGCCATCAGCAGTGCATTGCGGGCACGCGAGTTATAGTTAGCTGCACTAACTATAACGGGGGAATTTCAATGGTTTTGTATGAGTGAAATGCCCAGCTAACTATAACATGTGTGAAACCTATGGTTTTTTAAGTGAATATATATATATACACATACATACAAACACCAATCCTTCTTACAGTGGGTAAAAGAATGTGCCGAGCCCAAACCCATTTTCAACGTTGTTTATTCAATGCAATTAATATGGCAAAAAATTCCGGACACGTTTAGGAACAGCAGTTCTTTTCTCACGGGTTGGTTTAAAATTTGTTTTTACTCATGACATATAGTGCTGAAAAGTGTAAACAGTAAAAAAGGATTACATTGTTACCTTAAATTTAAGGACAAAACGGTATCCATTTTAGAGTGGTAAATTCATAAATGACAACACAGTGCTGTAGTAGAGTAAATGAACAAAATTTCTAATCAAATGGAAATATCTCTTAATAAATACATCCTTATCGACATTTTGTGCATTTGGGACCTATCCACGTTGGCGTACCTCAAAATATCGAGGTTATTAATATCTCTCATTTGCCAATTCTAATAAATAACACTGCAATTTTGCCCCATTGGGCCATGATAATTCACAATAACTCGATGAACTCAAATGTATAGGCATGAGTGAGAATCATATATATGAATTATCATGGCCCACTGGGGCAAAATTGCAGTATTACGCGTCGGGCATTGTTTACCATATGAATTGGATTGAATAAACCACGTTGAAAACTGATTCGGCTCGGCACAATCTTTTACCCACTGTAAGATGGATTGGTGTTTGTTTGTTTCGAGGTTCGCGAACTCGCCGGCAGCCCATCGCCATTTCAGAGCAGAGGCGTACGCGAACTATGGTGGATATATATATATTTGAAAAAACAAAGGCCCAGATTTTTCATTATTTGACGCATGAAAAGTTAGCAAGACAACTTGCTGCACTGTGGTGCATCAAATGGAGAGGACAGGAATGTGCCACATCCTTCAGGATATGGTGCATTCCTACTCTCTCCTTGCGCTGGTGCACTTGTAGCTGCCTAGTGTAAACAGAGGCACCCTTGCGCCAAGGTGTGAGGGTACCTGTGTTGCTTTGCAGGATTAGTTTTGTGCAAGAAGGTGACACCTACCTGCACAAAAACAATCCTTAGAGACATTCTCCTCTTTCTAACAGTGCTGTAGAACACTTAGAAAGGGTAAATGACAAGGAGAAATAAAGATATTATGATTTCTAACTGAATAAAGAACTTGCAAGTATCCCGGAAGAGTCGCTCCAGTATTTTGAAATGTTGGTATGTATATAAATCTATATATATATATATATTCACTGAAAAAAACATAGATTTCAAGCAGACTATAGTTAGGAATTAGCATTTAAAAAACCTTAGAAATTCACTGAAAAAAACATAGGTTTTGGGGGTGTTCTAGTTAGCTGGACATTTCACTCATACAAAACCATTGAAATTCCTCCGTTATAGTTAGTTGTACTAACTGTAACTCTCGCGCCCGCAATCCACTGGTGATGATGTCACATATTACATAATTCATGACATTTGAGATGCCATCAGTGATGTCATCAGTGATGTCATATACCATTGATACGTGTAGTGTACTGAATAGTGGACGCAACTATAATATCTCAGACACTGGGGAATATTTCGGTTATGTAGCTGTGTTCACCCCCTCCCTTTGAAACAGAAGTGGAGGATCTATGATCTAGTACCTTAAAAAACGGAGCAGAGTGGGCTAGTCCAACATAAACAATGTCAACGTAAGACTATAAATAATTAGGCTACGCCTTGGGCGTGGTTCACTTCTGAAAAGAGAACAGACTGCGCCGCAGTGAAGGTCCGCACCCTGCCACGTGGCTGCCGCCATGACTGCGTGCCTCAACGATACAGGCCGACTGCGAACTGAGTGCCATAGCACTACAGACTTATGTCTGTATCGACTACTGTCTTCGATCTACAATGCGGACAGCAGGGTTTACAACTTGAATTCAACTTTGGATCTAAATTTGTCGTCGGTATCTGTGCTGAGTACTGACTTCAAAACTTCTCTGCAGTCAGTAGAATTGACAACCTGATACCAGTTGCGCATCAGCCCTACAGAAAACATTGAATTCAGTCTCGATTTATTTAAACCAGAGACAATTTAACTATGTCCTCAGATTTTGTTAAAGTTTGAACAGTAGGAAATTCAGCCTTCATTTATTTGATACAGAGACAATTACGGACAGCATTCAAGTTAGCCTTGATTTATGTAAGTCAGAGAGAATTTTGTTAATAGATGCCACAAAAAACATTCCTCAATGTCTGTAGTAAGTACTGCCTTCAAATGTACACTGAGATCAACAGAGTTTACCACTTGATGCCACAAGTGCATTAGCACTACAGACAACATTGAATTCATTCTCGATTTATTTAAGGCAGAGACAATTCTACTGTGTCGTCAGTGTTGTTAACGTATGTGACAAAAAAGCATTTGTCGATGTTTCTGTGGACTACTGCCATAAATGTACTCAGCGGTCAGCTTTCCATCCACACTACGGACATTAAGGTAAGGTAATTTTATTATGCATAGTTAATTGAAACCAGTGCAAACATTTTACAAAACAGATTAAATATCATAAAAGAAGTTGTGTCTTTAAACGTCATTAAAAGAGCAAACAGTAAAAGCCCAATACAAATTTCCAGATGCGTTACTTTTGGGTAAGAGCAGGTGTCATTAAGTTCAAATTAGTGTCTATATGCTGTGTAATGTTTTTGGCAGTTTCTGCTCAATTAGCGCAAGGAACTTTACATACCTGCAGTTCAGTTTTGTTTTTGCAGGGTTAAGACAAGCCAGTACTGCTTGCCTTCTAGTGCGAGTTCCTATCTGTCTAAGTTGGTCCTTTAGGAACAGCTGGCGTGCTGGCCTGAACTCTTGGCAGAGGCAAGTCATATGAAGTATGTCGCCCTTCTCTGTATTGCAGAAGGTGCAGGGATCTATGATCTAGTACCTTAAAAAACGGAGCAGAGTGGGCTAGTCCAACATAAACAACGTCAACGTAAGACTATAAATAATTAGGCTACGCCTTGGGCGTGGTTCACTTCTGAAAAGAGAACAGACTGCGCCGCAGTGAAGGTCCGCACCCTGCCACGTGGCTGCCGCCATGACTGCGTGCCTCAACGATACAGGCCGACTGCGAACTGAGTGCCATAGCACTACAGACTTATGTCTGTATCGACTACTGTCTTCGATCTACAATGCGGACAGCAGGGTTTACAACTTGAATTCAACTTTGGATCTAAATTTGTCGTCGGTATCTGTGCTGAGTACTGACTTCAAAACTTCTCTGCAGTCAGTAGAATTGACAACCTGATACCAGTTGCGCATCAGCCCTACAGAAAACATTGAATTCAGTCTCGATTTATTTAAACCAGAGACAATTGTACTATGTCCTCAGATTTTGTTAAAGTTTGAACAGTAGGAAATTCAGCCTTCATTTATTTGATACAGAGACAATTACGGACAGCATTCAAGTTAGCCTTGATTTATGTAAGTCAGAGAGAATTTTGTTAATAGATGCCACAAAAAACATTCCTCAATGTCTGTAGTAAGTACTGCCTTCAAATGTACACTGAGATCAACAGAGTTTACCACTTGATGCCACAAGTGCATTAGCACTACAGACAACATTGAATTCATTCTCGATTTATTTAAGGCAGAGACAATTCTACTGTGTCGTCAGTTTTGTTAACGTATGTGACAAAAAAGCATTTGTCGATGTTTCTGTGGACTACTGCCATAAATGTACTCAGCGGTCAGCTTTCCATCCACACTACGGACATTAGGAAATTCAGCCTTGATTTATGTAATGCAGAGACTATTCTACTGTATGCGTTCAGAATTTTTTTACATAAGTCACAAAAATCATTAGTCGATATCTGTGCTGACAACTGCTTTAGATCTACATCGTGAGGGCTCACGATTCAGGTGGAATGGCGATTGCACAGGACGCATTCCAATAGCCAAGAAAACATTGTACCAGTGCGACACGCCCAAACCACGAATCATCGCAGGATGCGCACACGCTGAGTTCTTCAGGTACCCACTAACTCAATGCATCACAAGTCATCTCCCCGTAGCCATATTAAGACAGAACTCACTAGGCCTGTCAGTCAGCATGCTATACATACATTTGGATTATTAAAACAAAGATTCACAGCAAAGGTTTCAAACATTAAATAAATATCAAAATCAGTTAATTACATTTTTAAGAATCCTCAGGTCCGTTCTCATTTCTTTTACAATTATAATTTTTATTTTTTTATTAATTGATTAAAACTAGATCATAAAAATCATTTACCTTTTTATTATTTTCTTCCTTAATCTAACTGCTGCAGTAAGAAAGCTAGCTATACTAAAGGTCTCCCAAACATTAGATAGCAGCTGTAAATACAAAAGTGCTGGTTTAACTTGCAAGAAACCTTTATCTTTTAAGATTGGGAGGATACAACGCTTCAGAATGTGCAAAAAGTGCTCACAAAAAAGATAAAGGGCCCGATGTAGGTAAATCTACATTTACCACTTCATAAATACCGAATCATACCGAATCGGTATTTATGAAGTGGTAAATTAGAGGGGGGGAGATGTAGGTATTTCAGATTCGGTAAATACCGAATCTGTAAGATTCGGTATTTACCGATTCTGTAAATACCGATTCGGTATCCCCCATTGCTTCCTATGGGCCTTGAAGCCCATAGGAATCAATGGGCATTACCGAATCGGTAATTACCGATTCGGTAATTACCGATTTGTGCAAGGGTGCAGGGGGTGTCACTTTGACACCCTCCAGCACCCCAAAAAAGGCATGTGAGCCATGTGGCACACAGACATGCCCTAAGGGCATGTCTGTCTGTCACATGGCATAGGTGTGCATGCACACATGTGTATGCACACCTGGATTCGGTATTTTAACACCCAATTGGATTGGGTGTTAAAATACCGAATCTGAAGGGCCTGTGGGACTGAAAGTAGTCCCACCTACATCCCAAATTAAAAAAATCGGTAAAATTACCGATTCGGTATTTTTGCGATTCGGTAATTTTACCGAATCGGTAAAATACTGAATCGGACAAAAAAGGTCCCCTACATCTCAGTAGGCCAAATACCGGTTGGAAACGGCCGAAATCGGCCGTTTCCGACCGGTATTTGGTACCTACATCGGGCCCAAAGTGCAATGTATCCTTAGTAGAAAAATCATCACAAGAATATACTCCCAAGTCCTCCACCCTCCTCCATCCCGGATAATCAGTGAGAAAGAAATGAAGCTGATTGAACCTGAATCTTACAAGGAGAAAGCGGTGGTTGGGATTTCTGACAACATTCAGATATGGTTCAATTGCACAGGATGCTTTTAACAGTTGGTGAGCACGTACGCTTGGTTTTACCAACTCCCTTTCTTTTCTTTTGATAGAAGCCATTAACAAATAGGATTTCTTCGCCCATTTCATATCCCCTTTTACAAGCTTGTCTGGTGCGTTAAATAACTCTGGCCGTCCCAATTTCACTGACAGCCTATTGACATAACTCAACCAAGGGATACGATTCACTTGATCTAGGGCCAGGGAATCTCTCAAGACTTCGCAGTTCAGCTCTAATTCAGGATTTAACCAAGTTGAAATCCATTTCAGGAGAGGTGCAATAGCAATTAAATCTTCCAAAAAAACAGCTCCAATCTCCTGATGGATGATATAAGCTGACGTGGATTGTGAGACAGATAAAAGGTTTCTTTAAAACGTGTTCTCAACAACTTGAATTTCCCTTGCTTTTCTAAAACCCCAAATATCCGCACCATACATCGCAAGAGAAATATATTTTGCTCCATATATTTTTAACAGACCTTGCATTGGTCTGGGCCTAGCCTGAGTGCAAAACCCAGGACAGCTGATGTAGATCTGGCCAAGACATTTCTTTTCGCATGTATTTGCAGGGTCCAAGTACCTTGGTCGTCAAATGTGATACCTAAATAAGGAAAGGTAGAAACCCTGGTAAATTCATTGCCCTTGCAATAAAGAGCTTTAACCCTTTTAGGTTTAAGGCCAGTTATCATGATATGAGATTTCGAGAAATTAACACTTAAGTCCAGGAATTTCATAAAAGCAGCAAAGGAGTTTAAAAGAAGTTGTAACCCAACCACCGTTCGTGCTAGGAGGGCGGCATCGTCCGCGTCAAGGAGTGCCAGGATCGGTCATTCCCCTGCACGCAGAATATCTTTACATGCTTCCCCTAAGACTTGATCCAAGTTATTAATGTAAAGGGTAAAAAGTAGAGGGGCCAAGATGCACCCCTGCCTAACACCGTTGGCAATACGTATTCCTGGGTGCAGTTGCCCCTTTGATCATATCTCACGGTGGCAGTTAAATCCCTGTGCAAGTCGGCAAGGAAATGGACAATATTTCGATCTACACTTAGTTTGAGAAGCATAACCCATAGTTTGGACCTGTTCACTCGGTCAAAGGCCGAGGAAAGGTCCATAAACGCTAGATAGAGTGTGTCCTTCTTGGCCATGGTGTACTTCCCAATTAAAAGGAGCAGATTGAGGCATTAATCGATGGTGCCTCTTCTGTTCCTAAATCCATATTGCAGATCTGATAGGGGTTTAGTTTCAGATAGCCAACCTGTAAGTTTGCTAAGTACCACCCTTCCAAGCACCTTCACAGCAGAATCAATAAGTGAAATGGGTCGGTAATAACTAGGGTCCCCTCTGTTACCTTTTTTGAAAATTGGAACAATCACTGACTCAGACCATGAGCTAGGTAAGCCTATTTTACAAGCCTTTTTAAATGTTGACCAATATTTAGGACCATGTCTTTATATCAGATTTAAAAAGATCGTCTGGGACACCATCTGGTCCAGGGGCTTTATTGTCTGTCATTAGACTTATAGCTTCTGCTACATCTTATTCTGTCATCCTCAGAGCGTATGCCTCGATCTAAAATATAGTACTGGAGTGACCTTGGGTGTCCTGGTCACCGTACACTGATTTAAAATGATTATATCAGGACTGCTCCTGTACGTTACAATCAAAGGGAGTATCCATGGAATCTTGGAAAAAGGGTTTGTTGACAACTTCCCAGAATTTTGCACTGTTTTTAATGACATTGATAGCTAATAAATCATTCCATGCTAAGCATGGGCGGAAAATCCGTTCCGCTCGCGTATTTTGCAGATTTTCAGTAAATTTGCAATCCGCTAGATTCGCGAATTTCCCGCAAAATCCGCGAGCGGAACGGATTGGGTCAAAAGTTCATGCTGACTTCTCTTTTAGAATGGCGCTGGCAAGCTGCCAGAGCCATTCTAAAATAGTTACAAAAGTCAGCTTCAACAGGAAGCTCTAATAGATAAAGTAAAGCAGGTGCTGCTCAAATTCAGTTACACAATAATTAATCACCCCAAACTTGGGGTGATTAATGATTGTGTAACTTAATTTGACCTTCAACTCGAGCACCTGCTTTACTTTATGTATTAGTGCTTCCTGTTGAAGCTATTTGTAGCTATTTTAGAATGGCGCTGGCAACTTGCAAACAAAACAGGTGATGGACCGAATGTGGATCAATGTCACACATTCACCCCAGTCAAAAGATCTGGGCCCAAATCCATCGTTTTTTTGCACTCCACACCACCCTGGGTTAGACAATGGCGATATGCAAATCAGCTCTGACTCTGTGCCCCATGGGAACAGTCCAGTCCGAACTACAAAAGCCATGTCCTTCCCAGAACGGAATCAAGCATCCGAGGACCGGACCGGTTTCGAGGTAACACCTCTCATCAGCCCGGCTAGCTTGACTCCAGTGGTGTGGAGTGCCTGGGACCCACGTCTGAGCATCCCCAGCGCACTTATGGCGGTATTGCAAACAAAACAGGTGATGGACCGAATGTGGATCAATGTCACACATTCACCCCAGTCAAAAGATCTGGGCCCAAATCCATCGTTTTTTTGCACTCCACACCACCCTGGGTTAGACAATGGCGATATGCAAATCAGCTCTGACTCTGTGCCCCATGGGAACAGTCCAGTCCGAACTACAAAAGCCATGTCCTTCCCAGACGTGGGTCCCAGAGCCTCCACACCACTGGAGTCAAGCTAGCCGGGCTGATGAGAGGTGTTACCTCGAAACCGGTCCGGTCCTCGGATGCTTGATTCCGGTCTGGGAAAGATATGGCTGTGTAGTTCGGACTGGACTGTTCCCATGGGGCACAGGGTCAGAGCTGATTTGCATAAAGCCATTATCTAACCCAGGGTGGTGTGGAGTGCAAAAAACGATGGATTTAGGCCCAGATCCTTGTACTGGGGTGAATGTAAGAAATTGATCTACATTCTGTCCATCAAATTGTTTCTTGTAATTTTCTCCCTGAGTGTACTGGGGTAGCCCAGACGTGGGTCCCAGAGCCTCCACACCACTGGAGTCAAGCTAGCCGGGCTGATGAGAGGTGTTACCTCGAAACCGGTCCGGTCCTCGGATGCTTGATTCCGGTCTGGGAAAGATATGGCTGTGTAGTTCGGACTGGACTGTTCCCATGGGGCACAGGGTCAGAGCTGATTTGCATAAAGCCATTATCTAACCCAGGGTGGTGTGGAGTGCAAAAAACGATGGATTTAGGCCCAGATCCTTGTACTGGGGTGAATGTAAGACATTGATCTACATTCTGTCCATCAAATTGTTTTTTGTAATTTTCTCCCTGAGTGTACTGGGGTAGCCCAGACGTGGGTCCCAGAGCCTCCACACCACTGGAGTCAAGCTAGCCGGGCTGATGAGAGGTGTTACCTCGAAACCGGTCCGGTCCTCGGATGCTTGATTCCGGTCTGGGAAAGATATGGCTGTGTAGTTCGGACTGGACTGTTCCCATGGGGCACAGGGTCAGAGCTGATTTGCATAAAGCCATTATCTAACCCAGGGTGGTGTGGAGTGCAAAAAACGATGGATTTAGGCCCAGATCCTTGTACTGGGGTGAATGTAAGACATTGATCTACATTCTGTCCATCAAATTGTTTTTTGTAATTTTCTCCCTGAGTGTACTGGGGTAGCCCAGACGTGGGTCCCAGAGCCTCCACACCACTGGAGTCAAGCTAGCCGGGCTGATGAGAGGTGTTACCTCGAAACCGGTCCGGTCCTCGGATGCTTGATTCCGGTCTGGGAAAGATATGGCTGTGTAGTTCGGACTGGACTGTTCCCATGGGGCACAGGGTCAGAGCTGATTTGCATAAAGCCATTATCTAACCCAGGGTGGTGTGGAGTGCAAAAAACGTTGGATTTAGGCCCAGATCCTTGTACTGGGGTGAATGTAAGACATTGATCTACAATCTGTCCATCAAATTGTTTTTTGTAATTTTCTCCCTGAGTGTACTGGGGTAGCCCAGACGTGGGTCCCAGAGCCTCCACACCACTGGAGTCAAGCTAGCCGGGCTGATGAGAGGTGTTACCTCGAAACCGGTCCGGTCCTCGGATGCTTGATTCCGGTCTGGGAAAGATATGGCTGTGTAGTTCGGACTGGACTGTTCCCATGGGGCACAGGGTCAGAGCTGATTTGCATAAAGCCATTATCTAACCCAGGGTGGTGTGGAGTGCAAAAAACGATGGATTTAGGCCCAGATCCTTGTACTGGGGTGAATGTAAGACATTGATCTACATTCTGTCCATCAAATTGTTTTTTGTAATTTTCTTTTTGGCAACTTGCCGGCGCCATTCTAAGTGGGGCTGAGGGCAGAAGGGCCCAAAAGTGGGGACAAAAAATGAGTGGGGCAGAGGGCAGAAGGGCAGAAGGGCACAGAAACGAGTGGTACAGAGGGCAGATGGGCATAAAAAACAAGAGGGTGGCAGTGATTAACCAGGCAAAAAAAAAGCCCTGCGAACACGCAAAGCGCCCCGCGAACACCCGCGAACTAGCAAAGTGCCCCGCGAACACCCACGAACACCCAAAAAAAAATCTGCAAATTCGCACGAATTCGCGAATTTTGCGGATTGCAAATTCGCGAATCCGCAAATTCGCGGATTGCGAATCTGCAAAATTCGCCCATGCTTATTCCATGCCTCATTTTTAATCTCCTTTTTACATTTTGTTAGAGCCAGTTTATAACTTTTCCAACTACTATGGCACATTTATCCTGTGGTTTAGACTTTAAGGCTGCTAACAGCTTGCGATGGGCTGCTGAGCAGTTTCGGTCAAACCATCTCTCCCATTTGGTTGGCTGCTCCTTACAGGGCCGCTTAAGGTCAGAGGCTATCTGGGTACATTTTGGTATAAGCCATAAGGACATCAACATCCCTGGTGCTTTTGTCTAAACAGAGGTGCATCTCCCTTCCGACCTCAACCTGCAGATTGGCTTGAAAATCCTGCGGCTCTACCGAGCACCATTTAATTCTATGGGCCTGGTCTGTGGGTCGTATGCCTGAGATACCAACAGATCTAGTACGTTTGTTGGGCTTCTTAAGTCCATCTACGAGTGTCAAGATAACAGGGTTATGGTCACAGTACTGGGACCAAATAGTGGAATAACCTATCGCCCTTGAAGTCAGGGCTGCGCTAATGAAGATGTAATCAATAGTTGAGTGCATACCCCTGCCTTTAAAAGTTGGAACAACTGTGCCATCATCACTTTTATTGGGATACGTTAGACCATTATCCGCCCCCAGGCTTTCCAAGAAGCCTCCCTGCGATGAGTGTTCAAAGTGTGTCTCTAATTGGTCAACAGGACCTAGACTATCCCAAACATAACAATTTTGGTTACAACAATGTACATTAAAATCACCTAAAAAAATAACCGAAAAATAAGTTTTTTCTCACTATACAATTCGAGAAAATGATACAGACTGACCAAATGTTCATTTGTATAAGCCTTATCAAATGAATTATAAAAATTGACAATAAGCAGAGTTCGAATATTAGTAAGAGTGATCTGTACGCCCACACAATTAGATGAGCCAGTTTCCAATTTACGATGGATACCTGCAATTTTCAAGGAGATCAGGGTCAATAGCCCACCCATTGCCCTGCCTGTTGGAGATGCTATCGCTGGTACCGAATAGGTGGTGTAACCATCCAACCAGAAGAGATTATTGATATCCCAGGTTTCCTGTAACCCGATGATGTCAAAATCACTCACAAAACCTTTCCACCTGACATCATCTAATTCATTCTTCAGCCCTGCTATGTTCCAGCTGAATATCTTTGAGCATTCTCCCAAGTTGCTCTTGACCCCGTGAGTAATGTCATTCGGACAAACCATATTATTTACTCCACCTTCATTTCCCCCTTCCGGACAAAAATCTAGTCAGTCATTGTTATCCAGCTCACTTAATCGGGCAAATCTATTAAATGTTGTGAACCTGCTTTCACAAAACCTTTCATCAACAGGGATGATCCGATCCCTCTGTAATAGTCTCGGATACGATCAACACACTGTGGCAGTGTGTGGAGAAGCGCTATTCTGGTCACGTGCCAGAGGTGGAGCAAGCAGCATAGGCGGCGGTGAAGGCAGCGAACGAGAAGAGAAGGCGGCGGATTTGCCGACAGCGTTTCCAGCACATTGAACTGTCTGGCAGAGGAGGTGAGGCCGCGCAAAACCGGCACAAGGCGCGGGAGCCGAGACGCGAGCGCGGCTGCCGCTAGAGGCAGCCGCGAAGTAAGAGCCCGGGGAGCCGGCCGGGAAGGCAATCCGACTAGGTCTGATTTGCCTGCGGCCCCCCGTGTGCTCCGCTCGCAGCTCGGATTCTCACAAGCTGCCCTGCCGCTGCCGTTTCATCCTGTTCCATCTTGCCTCACAACTTAGCCTCAGAGAGGCAGTGAGGCAGTGAGACACAAACTACGAGCACGATACACCATGACCTATCTCCTCTCCATCTGGCACCTACTTATATCTTGCGACTTGCAAAATCCACAGAAAACATAGAGAATTACAGAAATTTCACAAGAGTAACATTGCCTCCCTACAATCCGGACAAAACTGTTAAAATCTGCTGCCTTAGATCATAGTTCACAGGAGCCAGGAGCTAGGTCTCAGGGGGCTCCGGGAGCCTTACCGCAAGGCTCAGTAAGCAGCAAGCTTCAGTAAGCTCTTCAAGCTACAATCCATCAAAACCATTACATTGCGCTACTAATTGATAAGGCAAAAAGAGGCTGAACAGCTAACATCCACAAGCTTTCAAGCTTCCCACACTCCACACTTCCTAACTGCCATCGCAAATAGCCGGCGGCGAGCAGAAACACAGTAATGAGAACAAGAAATTCGACGCTCCAACAGGGCCAAGAGATATCCCGCCCTCATAAGACAGCAAAGCGCCTTAAAGAAAAAATGCTGTACGCCTTTAGTGGAGGGGCCTACAACATGGGACCAGATTATAGAGAAGACGTGGAGGCGGAGGTAGCAGCGACCTATAATGGAGATACCTCAACAACAACTCCCCAGGTAAACAAGCTCCAACAGCGTCAGCCTACGCCCCCACACGGACCTAAGCCAGCATTAGACAAGGGCTCACCATTAAGTAGTCATAGAAAAACAATCGCCAATTCTGCTAATAATAACAGAGACATACGGGACTTTTTTCCTCACAAAACGCCTAATTGTGCACACCTGTATGCAGACCAGGAGAACGATATGACAAACTTGGAAACAGCCACTAACTCACCAGGAAATAACACTCTTCTGAGCCCAGCAATTCCGCTATCCCCAAAAATAATCATAGCACCGGGTGGCTTACCAGCTCATACAAAACCGACAATGATCTTGCCAAATAACAACGCCGGCTTAGCTAGCTCCCAAGCAATAGTAACTCAACAAACCTGGGACACCCAAAGTGTTTTTCCGGCCAACGGCGTAATTAATGCTCATCAGGCAACAGGACTGCCCCATAATAGGGGGGTTGGCGAAACTCGCATCTCAGCACTCAGTGTATACGCAGAGCCATTCCAAAACTGTGCTACACCCCACTCATCTCTAGACAGCTCTGGATTTGACCACAACGGCACTAGATACAATCAACAAGACCAGGGGGCGGACCACATAATGGAGAAGCAGTCATCCAAACTGGACCCTCACCTTGCACTGATCAATGACGTCTTGACATCAATGGTAAACGCAGCCATAATGCACGCCGACAAGTTAGACGTTCAGGTAAGCTTACTTCACACAGTCGCCGGCCTGATATTAGGCATAGATTCCAAACTGGAAGCCTTGAACTCCTTAATTCAACGCGCCCAGGCAACTACCACAGCCACATTAAAGCCACTGGACTGTGGATGTAGCCCAGTGCTGCTCTGCTTGGAAAAACTGCCAGTAATAATGAACACTCTGATTGAAGATCTAAAAGCAGAAACCAGAAGGCATAGGAACAATGAAAATTTGAAGTCGGCAAATACAGATAATACTCCACCCGGGACACAGACGACTGTAGATTCTAATGGCAAAGAACTCCAGCAGGACATCACAAAGATGTTGGCAGCTGAACCGAGCAGGACACTAAGTAGGACGCTACAAACAATTACAGATGAATGCAGCATCGCTGCCGAAGAACAAACAAACTTAAACAGTTTGCAGGTGACAAGTCTTGAAACCGGTCACTTATCCCGAAAAAATAAGAAAAAACTAAAAAAGCTAAACAAACAAAGAAGAAGCAATCGTAATCAAAACGGCTCAATCAGGTTGTGGCTGCTGCCGGAAACCAATGAAAATCCTGTGGACAGTACAAACAATGTTGTGCCTACCACACATCAAAATCCCCCAACCCTAGACGGGAAAGCTATTTGGCCGGACAACTCAATCAAAAGAAATCTTGATCCAACCTTTGTCAATACGCACAATGGTCTAGGCCAACGCTCTAAAAATTGGGTTAAAAGTGCTGCAACATCCAGAGGGCATCACAAATTTCACGAGGAACAAACTACCCGGGCAGGCAGCCAGGCACTGCCTGATTTCCAGGTACCACATCGAGATAGCCAAATGCCGATCGACGCAACGGACAAACCCTTACATAGCAAAACCAGAAGCTCACCAAAGGAAGACAACCAGAGAAAACTCTGGAAGGACTTCAATGATTCCAACAAGACAGCAGCAAAAAAAACAAGCGAAGTTTTGCCGCCGATAACAAAAACGGGTACCATATACCATGTAAACGATGATGCAAATGCTGGGTCACGGCAAATCCGTCAGGATTTAATCAGCCAAGATTCATCCATAAAAGGGACACATAAGTTACACATCCCATACACACAGGATGATCTGAAACTATGCCTCCAGCCAGAGTATGCATCACAGGGCGAGTGGGGCATACTCAACCGCAGCAATCTACTAAAACTCTTTGCGAACATCCCAGGCCTGGAAAATATAAAGTCATCTGACATTGATACAGTTACCTTTTTCACGCAAGGACCAGGTGACATTAACAAATCTACAGAACTGTTTTTTTCAAACCCAGACATAATCCACACACTAAAAAGAAACTATCAAATACTAGAAGATTGGGGCATAAAGATCACGAGTCGGCCGACAATAAAATATCCTATGCCTTTGAAATATGCCCACTTGCAGCACCATATTGTCCCTAGAACATTGGACATACAAAGAGAGAACTCGAAAGTAGAGTTGCCTCTCCCACCCTCAAAAACACTCTCTATACTCCATGGGAGTGTAAGTGGAACAAATTTAAAAATGGCAAGCGACGGGTTACTCAAGGTCACTACAAACACTAGTAAAGGTACACGGAGCTGCTCAATTCAGAATAACTCTAATGAAGATTGGTCTTGGGTGCCTCGTGCATTATCTCATAATTCCTAAACTCCGCACCGTTGTAATTAAGACCATACCATCATACTTGCGGGCAGATTTACCAGGTATAAAACAGAAAAGGGAGACAACTGGGGAACAAAACTTATCTGTCATGTCCTGGAATGTAGCTGGGATACTAAAACTAACACAATATCCCGCCACATCCCAACTCTTCAAAGATATAGACATAATCTGTATGCAAGAAACGTGGGCTATTAAACCAGTTTCGATCGGGGGATTTGCAGACTATCACAAACCGGCTGTTAAAGGGAACATCTTCAGCAGACCGTCAGGAGGCATTTCCATATATATCAGGCTCTCACGGAAGATACAATTTAGGGAAATTACAACAAAGTCTAATTCGTATATGGCCGGCATCTTGAATTGCCTTTCATCAAGTAAGGGCATATTGTCCATACTACTGATCAATGTTTACTACAACCCCAATGGACGGGGAAAAAAAGAAAAACTCTCTGAGTTATTAGTAGACATTGAAAATCTCCTCTTACAATTTGCACAGATGGACGCAATAATTCTCGGGGATTTCAACACACATAACATTGGAGACAAACTAGCAGAAAGCCACACCCCCCCCGTGACGGAAGCATTCAACGCCCTCTTGAATGCCTACCAGTTGGCATCAGCCCACTCCCTATCCTTAAAGAACTCTCCAGGAAATCTCTGTCCGCCAACTTACAACAATCTTACCACAATTGACTATATACTTCTAAGCTCTCGGCTACAGAGCCTAATGACAGGGTATAAAGTCGCACAGGGGAAGGAAAGTGATCATGCGGCTCTAATAACAACCTTAAATCTGACAGCAGACAATCACCACACACTTAAACAACTGGGATCGACAACTGGAATTGAACAGCACAGATTGGTAAGACGGATCAAATGGGATGGAGGCTCAATACATAACTTTGAGGAATGGAAAAAAGCATGGGTGGACGGCACTTTAAAGGAAACAAATAGGGGCATAATTAAAGACTGGGACCAGCTTGCCCACAATTTGGTAATACTCCTACAAGAAGGGAAAATAAGAAAAACCAACAACTATCCGAGGAATAACCTCGGTGATATACTTGCAATCCGAAAAAGCGCAAAATTAGTGCGAATCAAACGAAAGACTTACCTGAAAACCGGCTCAACTACAGATAAACAACTCCTGCAGGAAATAGTAAAATCACATTCAAAGCAAGTTTGGGAGGAAAAACGGAAACAAACTGAAGCAAAGTGGCTAAAGACATTCGGACTGTTGAATCCCAGTAAAACGCAAGAGTTCTGGCAATACCTTAACACTCTAAATCAAGGGAATACGCAGAGAGAAAACTCAATTGTCTCCGACATCTGGATAGCCCACGTGACATCTTTATACAAAGAGGAAGGCATCCTAAATTATTCAAATACAGAATTAGACAACACAACAAAACTGACTAACCCAAAAAATTCATACACAGTGGAAAAAAAGTTAGTCAACACAATATTAAAAGAAATCAGACCCAACGGAGCGCCAGGACTCAACGGCTTGCCGGGCTCCCTATTCAGGCAAGACACAGACTTTTGGTCCGAAAATCTGTCCGTGTTATACGCGGAATGTCGATTAGCAGGGAACGTACCGGATTCTTGGCGCAAGTCGCTCGTACATCCCATCTATAACAAAGGGTCAAAATCAAACCCACAAAATTACCGGATGATTGCACTCCTTGATATCGAGGGAAAGGCCTACGCCAGTACCCTACTAATGGAACTCTGAAATTGGGTCAGTAAGGAAGGCCTCCTGTATTCTATCAAACAGGGTTCAGACCAGGAGCTTCAACAGTGGATAACATCATAGCACTCTCATACCTAACATACAAGGCAGTGGCATGAAAATCTCTCCCTATTTTTGCCTGCTTTATTGACTATACGGCTGCCTTTGATGGTGTCGACCGTTCCATTCTTTGGCAGAAACTGGCTACCTGGAATATCGACCCACAATTACTAAAATCAATTATTTCCCTATATTCAAACACCTGGGTCAGAATTAAATTGTCAACTACGTCTGCCTCAGAGAAAATTGACACCAATCGCGGCTTGAAGCAAGGATGCGTATTAGCCCCAATGCTATTCAATTTATACACCGCAGACATGGGCAAAGCCTTGATGGGAGCATCACTTGCAACTCCCCGTCTTGGGCACACCAAGATCCAATTACTGCAGTACACTGATGATCTGGTATTACTAGACCACACTAAAATTGGGCTTCAAAAAGCCTTAACGGCCTTGGGCACTTACAACGCAAAAAACAAACTGATCGTGAACGCAGCCAAATCAAAAATAATAATATTTGGTCCTTTTCCGAAAAAAAAACCTATAAAATGGAAGATAGGAAAACTGAAGTTGGACTGCACACGACAATACAACTACTTGGGAGTTTGGCTTTGTGAGACAGGGCGGCCAGGAATACATCTTGAGAAAATACGGGCAAAAGGGAAAAGTATCTCGAACGCCCTGGGGAAGCTGTATGCAACTTTACATAGCCCCACGACAACAGCAATTCAAAGAGTATTAAGGGCAAAGCTAATACCATTTCTAAATTACGCTCAGCAGGCCTTCCCAGGTAAACTATCAAGCACCCTGGAAAAAATCCACTGCTCGACCTATAAAAAACTTTTCCACCTACCCTCTAGCACCAGAAACACTCTTGTGCGGCTCGAATTCGGCTTAACACAACAAAAGCTTGAGGAATTGGCCGCAACTAGTAAATACTTTTACCTCACAACCGCGGCCCCAGAAAATATGCTGAATTCTAGCATAAAGAGCATTTACCTGGAAGCAAAGAATCCGTGGTCAAATTTTCTCTCCTCCTCAAAAGAAACTTTGAACCTTGCTGTGGATAACTGGGACCCAGAGTTACTCAATTATGCCGCCATTAAAAGCGCAATAAAACAACAAGTCCGGCTCTGCTCACGTATCACTGACCTGGTAGCATTGGAATCAAGAGGCTTCCATGAATCGCTAATACTTCCGCAGCTGGCACAGACCTTGAAACTGCACCTTACCCAAGCAGTGGGCAAGGTGGCAGTTAGCAGGATTTTAGCGCTTCGACTACACCCTCTGCCCCTTAAAGAGCTTTACTCCAGGAGTAGTCTTGAGATAACGCATTCTGAATGCCGCTTATGTAAGTACAAACAAGAGAGCTTTGCTCACATCCTGTTTTGCTGCCCGGGGCTGTCTGCCGAGAGTAACCGCTATTTAACGCCAATTCTACTCAGACAAGGAATTAGAACGACAAAGGAGGCGGTCAGCTATCTATTCACAATGGAAATAGTGAAAGACATGGCTGTGTTCAGCAAATTCATACAACAGACACGCCGGAAGCTGATGGCCCAGCCAAATTAGGCCAACGGCCGCTAACTGCTATGAGACATTCCAGCTTACGAAGAAACGGTCTAATGAACTTAGCTCTTTTAATCATGTTTTTATTCATTTTTAAAGTTTTCTCTTTTTACTCTTTATTACTCCATCTTTGATATGAAAATAATGCTGACTAAAAGTTTGATGTCTTCTTTAATGGTTTTGAGTAACCAAATAAAGCTTTTTATTCATTCATTCGTTCATTCATTCATTCATTCATTCATTCATTCATTCAGTACCAACCCTCGAGAACTAAAGTGAGTTGTGCACTATTTCAACCGCTGGGCTAAATGGCCTATTTCCTACCATATTTCTTTATGGCCCCTGGCTTTCTCTGCCCGAGTACCTATGACAGGGGGATCAAAAAAGCCCAAAGGTAGAGCAATAATCCCTCCTGATCCCCAATTGGTACTTCTGTGGAGAAGCCACCCTGCCACATACTTTCGATCAAAGTTGATCACTATACAATCTCCATCTTCCGTTTTTGGGCAACTTCCCACCCAACCAACCCGCCTAGCCATTATAATATGTGTAGATGCCCTTAGGCCCCCCTCATAAGCCTTGCTATACCAAAACCTGACTTTGCGAATAAGCTTCTCTGTGGTCTCAACGCAGTTACTTTTAACAGGGGGTACCCCTACTAAGACCGCTACTAAGGGGGTTGCTTCTGGTGGCAAATCCAACCCTGCCTGTTCAACTCTTAGGACATTTGTATTCAGCTCTGGCCTAGATGGTGTACAAGGCTTCTGTTGACTGGAACTAACAGGTCCTTTAGCAATCCCTCTCATTGGGCCATTGCTTGCGTAATATTTACTAGGAGCCCCTGGAGGGACCAAGGTAGATACCCTATCCTCAACATCACGAACCCCTGCACAAAGCATATGAGAACTCCCGCTCCTTTTAACAACACCTAGGCTGTTTGTACTATGAACCTGACCCCCTCCAACACTGAGACCATCAAGTTTAGATTCAATTTTAGTTAGCCTATTCAACACCCGGTGTAGACCAGATTGAAAATATTTAAATAAGTCCTCCTTTAGGGAACCAATAAGCAAATTAATATGTGAAATAACCGGGCCCAAGTCCACATTACTCAAATCAAGGCGTGTCAACTCCGCCGTTGGGCTTTGAGTGGTGCCACCCTTATGTATTGGTGAACAAAGCAATACAAAAGGGGATGATGGACGGAGCGTTTGAGCAAATCAAACACTCACCCCCAGTCAACTGATCTAGGTTTAATCCATCACCATTCTTTATCTCACTCCGCCACCCCAGTTCAGACATGGTCATATGCAAATCAGTCTGACTCTGTGCCTCATGGGAACAGTCCAGCCCGAACTGCCAAGCCATGCCTTTCCTAGACCGGAAACAAGCATCCTGGGACCGGTTTCGGATTCATAATCCTCATCAGCCAGGCTATCTTGAATCCAGTGGCAAAGTAAGCAAGGGACTCACGTCTGAGCATACCCTGCCAATTTAGGGCGCACAAAGCAATACAAAAGGGGATGATGGACGGAGCGTTTGAGCAAATCAAACACTTACCCCAAGTCAACTGATGTGGGTTTAATCCATCACCATTCTTTAGCTCACTCCGCCACCCCAGTTCAGAGATGGCCATATGCAAATTAGTCTGACCCTGTGCCTCATGGGAACAGTCCAGCCCGAACTGCCAAGCCATGCCTTTCCACGACCGGAAACAAGCATCCTGGGACCGGTTTTGGATTCATAATCTTCATCAGCCAGGCTATCTTGAATCAATGGCAAAGTGAGCAAGGGACTCACGTCTGAGCATACCCTGCCAATTTATGGCGAACAAAGCAATACAAAAGGGGATGATAGACGGAGTGTTTGAGCAAATCAAACACTCACCCCCAGTCAACTGATCTGGGTTTAATCTATCACCATTCTTTAGCTCACTCTGCCACCCCAGTTCAGACATGGCCATATGCAAATCAGTCCGAACTGCCAAGCCATGCCCTTCCCGGACCGGAAACAAGCATCCTGGCACCGGTTTCGGATTCATAATCCTCATCAGCCAGGCTATCTTGAATCCAGTGGCAAAGTGATGGTGTTGCTTGGTTTCAAACTTTTGTTCCTCACTTTTTTACCAGGGGCTACAGTCCCACTGCTTGAAAGGTCCAAGCTCCCTTTCTCCTTCGCTTGAACTTTCGGGCGAGATGTGGAAGCACTGTCACTTTTAGCAGCCAGGTCTGAACTATGACTGGAGACCAGGTTTGGACATAGAACATCCTCTGTAGGAATGATAATCGCTCCGTCAGCCCCCCCCCCCGACCCAGCTGAGCCTCCACATCCTGAATCTCATTAGAAATAGCCCCTACAGGGGTAGTCAGGTAAGAAATAATGGAGGCACAATTCCGTGGAATCTTTGAGCTGAAGAATTCATAACCATCGATAGTAGTCTGCAGAGCAAAGTTCTTTTTGCTTACTCATGGTGCGGCTTCACTGAAAGAGGGTAGGCCCTGTCCGGTCTCAGTCGGTCGCTAACGGGCGTGGATGGGCCCGCCCTTGGCCCGGGCTTGGCCCGGGCACAACCCGCGCTGCGGGAGGGCCGCACTGCCTATGAGAGCCTCCGTCGTCTTCCGATGACGAGTTTCGCTGGCATCCCGGCAGGGCCCCCTGGGAGGTGTAGTTCTCACAGCAGTCTCGCGGAGTGAGGAGACTGCTGATGCTCAGGAGGCCGTTCCCCTCACGGCGATGAGCAGGGCAAAGTAAGAGCAGGTAATGAGGTGATTTGTGGCCGTTCCCCTCAAGGCAGCCTCTGCATGGATTAGCACGTCTCCCGCTGCGGGAGGGCCGCGCTGCCAAATAGGCCCTTTGGCACCCTCCGATGACGAATTTCGCTGGCATCCCGCAAGGCCCCCTGGGAGGTGTAGTCCTCACGGCAGTCTCGCACAGTGAGGTGACTGCTGATGCTCAGGAGGACGTTCCCCTCACGGTGATGAGCAGGGCAAAGTAAGAGCAGGTAATGAGGTGATTTGTGGCCGTTCCCCTCAAGGCAGCCTCTGCATGGATTAGCTCATCCACTAGGCAAAAACATTGCTGCCAGTGCGGCCTGCCCTGACTGCACATCATCTCAGGTTACGTACACGCTCAGTGCCAAAGGTACCAGTAACTCACTGCACCCTAATTCATAGCCACGTGGCCTTATGCAAGCAGAATTCAATAGAGAAAAGACATTGGTCAGAATGTGGCCCCTCCTTTACCACACATTAGCGCAGGGTACGTACAAGCTCAGTGCCAAAGGCACTACTAATTCAGTGCACCAAAAATCATCGCCACCTGACCGTATTGAGTCAGATGTCTTATTTGGAAGAAAATATATCATGGTTTTTGGAGATCTACTGCAACTTACTCCCATGAAAGGACAACCAATATTTATTAGAAAACTTGATTTTAAAGACTTTACTACCAGTGCGTCCTGCTCGGAGCATGCATCATCGCAGGCTCCTCAGAATTTTGTTGCTTCAGGTGCCACTAACTCTTTGCACCACTTATCATTGCTGCCTGCACACACACCAAATTACCAATACTGTGCAGCTCTAATCAATGCCACGTGGTCGTGGGCTCTTGCTAACCGCTGCCTCCTGCCTACACTGCGGTCATCAGAGCTCACAATTAATTACACTGTTGATTTATTATTTGCAGACTACAATATCAAACTAAGTATAACATTTATCAAAACCTATACAATATCCCTTTATTAGGCTTTCTTTAACAACTTTTTTATATCACTTATAGATGTACTTGAATAATAAATTTCAAGCTGCAAATGCAAAGGTACACTTAATGATAGTCTACACTGTGGATAGCATAGGTCACAATTTGAACCTCAGTTTTTCTTCATTGGTAAACTGAATTATTTCTTTTTTGGAGACAAAAATGGCTACACCACTGGAAGAATCATCTGATTCTGATAATTTTGTTGCTGAAGAATTCATAACCATCGATAGCTCTTTTTCCCCCCCCTCAAAGTACATACAGTCCAGTATTCAACATTCAATGCTTTGAGTGCAGCCCGTTCAGACCACGCATGATCACAGGGTGAGCACACGCTAAACACCAGATGTACCACTAACTCAGTACACCATAAATAATCACCACAAGGCTTTATTTAGGCAAAATTCTGTAGTCAAAGAACATTATCCCCAGTGCGGCCTATCTGGACCACGCATCATCGCAAGTTACATACACGCTCAGTCCCAGAGGTACTACTAACTCAGTGCACCATAATTCATCACCACATGGCCATATTCAGGCGGAATTTAACTGATTCTTCATTCTTTATGTATAAAGTGCAGTACCAAATAAAGTAACGTCCCTCAAACCTACACAAAATTGCCACTTGGCCTTACTAAGCCAGAATTCACAAGACAAACAGCATTACTATCAGTACGTCCTGCCCAGTCCACACATCATCGCATGCTCCACAGAACTTTGTTGTTTCAGGTACCACTAACATTTTTTTTATATCACTTATAGATTTAGTTGAATAATAAAATGCACGATGCATACATGTTCGATCTTCCACTTCCACTATATTGCAGATGATGCACTCCACCCTAAGATGTACACTGTGGACAGCAGGGTTTACAACTTGAATTCACCTTTGCATCTACACTATAGACAGTAGGAAATTCAACCTTGATTTATTTAATGCAGAGACATTTATACTGTATGTATTCAGATTTTGTTAAAAAAAAAGGTGAAAAAAAGCATTGTTCAATAACTATCCTGACTACTAGCTTCCATGTACACTGTGCACAGTATAGTTCACAACTTGAATTTACCTTTTCATCTACACTACAGACAGCATTAAATCCAGCCTCGATTTATTCAAAGCAGAGAAAGAAATAGTGCTGGTGCACTGCTAGTATGCGCAAGCTCCTTCAATTGTTGCATTCTTTGAACTATGATAACAAAGAATGTAGAAAATTGCCCCAAAATGTACCTCCTCCACCGGCAATACCTCTGGGATATCACCTTCAACATCGCCACCAGACATACGTCCCCAATTTGTAAAAGTTACAATGCACTGCATGAAGTGGAATCGTTTAATTTGTTATGGGGAGCAATCAGTACACCTAGTTTGCACAGCAATTGATAACCATCAAAGCTAGTTCCCCCCCCCTCAAAGTTCATATTGTTCAGTATGCAACAGTGAATGATTTCAGTACAGCCTGCTGAGACCACGCATCCTTGCAGGGTGAGCACACGATAAACTCTCTTCTTAGTGGAACTCCAGCCTTCCTAGTCGCCAGATTACAGATCATCCAAAATGCGACGGCGAAACTTCTCTGCAATGTGCCCAGTAAAGAGAGTGTACGAATCCACCTGAAAGAATTACATTGGCTACCAGTGACTCAAAGGATTACTTTTAAAATCCTAACACTAGCATTTAAAGCAGTCAATGATCTTGGGCCTTCGTATCTGAAGAAAAGATTCAGCCGCTACTCCCCCACTCGATCTCTACGCTCAGCTGATTGTAATTACTGAGTGTACCCCGCTTTTGGCGAGTGCGCCTTGGAGGCAAGTCAATTGCGGTCCTTGCGGCTTCGGCCTGGAACACTCTGCCTTTGTTCTTGAGATCAATTCAGAATTTTGTACCTTTTAAGAAGGCACTGAAAACGCATCTTTTTAGATCTGCGTATTAGACTTTTTAAAAATTTCTTCTGTTTCCTTTTGGCCACCTTCTTGTTTTTTCCTTTCGCGCCAGGATACTCTGGTAGTAACAGAGCGCGTTATAAAACAGCTAAAATAAATAAAATAAAAATAAATAAATAAACACAAGACATACCACTAACTCAGTACCCCGTAAATAATCGCCATGTGCCCTTGTTAAGGCAAAAGCCAATAGTCAAAACACATTTTTACAAGTGCGGACTGCCTGGACCACGCATCATCGCAGGTTCCACTCAAACCGCTCCGACCTCAGTGCACTACAACTCATGAACCTTTACAATAGAATATTCTGTGTATTATTTCACATACAATGCTCCTACAGTTGTACTGCAAAAGTCATAACCCGTTTATGAATAAATATCTGTATATGATATCATGATTACTATTCTACTTGTTACCAACAACAACATAATAAAATGAAGTCGAGCACACGTGCCCGTACCCACTTTAACTATCTATCTGTGTCTGTGTATTTACTGTGTTTGTAAAATGCTGCTCCTCCACCCTACCACATTATATTGTGCTATAAGTAGAGTATACAACCATCTTACCCCTGACACTAAGTGTGGGCTATTCCTCCTTTTTTTAAAAAAAAGCATATTTATATAGCGCAAAATCAACCCAAAACGATATCAGCTATTTACATGAGCACCGTATTTACAATACATTTTCAGGCACGCATACATTACGTCATTACTCTACAATAACAGTATGTGGACGCAACTCTGAGACTCAAACTCTGATTTCCAGTATCAAGTTCTACAGTGTACGTGAATAACCACATACGTATATTGTGAGAAAGTGGCTCTATATATACTGTACAATAATGAAGTACAGTGTGTATAGAGTCCACAAACCCCAAAGGTATAACAGAGATTAAAGTCAGGACTGACCTTACTCTCAAAAGTGGTAGCTTGTTCGAGCAGTAAGGCAGTACCAGAGGGCAGTGCAAAGCATTTGTTGAACACACTCAGTCAGAAAAGGATTTCACACACTCAAAGACTGAACTCCGGGCCAATGGTTTTTATATCCAAAGATATGGTTGTTTTATTTTTAGAACCAACAGGCATAAAAATATACTTTGCTAGATATGAGAACTCTCATGTAATTACTTTGCAAGGAAGCAATAACGTTGGTGAACACAATAGGTACAGGAGTTGCTGACGGCAACTCAAGTCTAGACACACTTTAGCATTGAGCTCAATGGATTGTTAGCTTAAAAGTACAATAGATTACAGTACTGATGACTTTAGTAGTTCCAGGACTAGATCCTAGATTCAGTCCTGGGGTCTAAGCTGAAACCAGATTAGCAAAAACGTTTTAGTTACTGTGGTGAATTTTCATGAATATAAAGCTGTTTTAAAAGTCCACACTTAGAAACTTTTCAATGACAATATGGCAATGTTATTCAATGGGAGAAAATTCAGGTTGTAGGTAAAGTATGATCGCGTTACTTTTGTAATCCAGTACTGGGCTTCTAGGGCCAGCACTGGGGTCTGAACTTAAAATAGGTAAGTCATTGTGTTTCAGTATTTTGTACGATTTTTAAAGAATATTTCAAGTTTTCAAAAGTAGACAGAAGAAATTTCATAGAAAAACGGACAATGGGTTCCTATAGAGAAAAGACAGATTACTAGTAAACTCGGTAAGGATTACTTTTGTGGTTCAGTACTGGGCTGCAAGGTACACTACTGGCTTCTCGCCTACTTGCAGGTGAGTACTTCGGAATTCGGCCTTCAGCTGATTTGATGTGAATATTTGCAGTTTTCAAAACTTCGCACTTAGAAAATTTACGAGTCAAAATGGATCAGTGTTATCCAATGGCAGGTAAGTGAGTTACCGGTTTCCAGGTGAGTACTTTGCTGGTGAAGTTAAGGTTCTGGGTATAGACTTGGGTCCACCAGGGTCAGGTAAGTACAGTCGGTTCCGCCCCAGAAGCGCAGGGCCGGCCGGGTGCAGAGGTAGGTAGGCCCAATGATATCCAATTGGGGAAAGGGGGCCTTCGGTTGGTGGCTGCTGGCTAGCAGGCCACGCGGCTGTGGGAGCTGGCCTAATGGTCACTTGCTTTGGGCAAGGGGGGAAGTAGGGTAGGACAAGGGTGGCACAGCCAGCGGCACTCGGGCGGCTGGGTGCAGGGTGCTCTTGAGCCGTCGGGCGCTCAATGTTATCCAATGGGAAAGGTCAAAAAGGAACAAAGGCAGCAGACTGGATACAAAAATTGATGCAGCGATTTAGACGAACGCAGTCCTCTATACCGAATGTTATTGCATTTATACATATTTTTTTCCAATAACAGGAACGTTTTTATAATCGGTCAAAAGTCTGGAATATAAACTGTACAAATTGTTGTTTTTGAATGCGAGAGGGAAAATGTAAAAAAAGTGCGATGTTATTCAACTTCACATTAAGATAGTAACAAACACCAATCATAACATTGTGGGAAGCAGACTGCGTGGCCCTCCACCTGGACCCCTCGAATGCCCTAAAGACTGCCACGCCCCAAGGCCGACTCCTGCAGTGTTCTGGGGTGCCTACCCCCGGGACACTGCTGTTTGCTATGAGAGGGCGGGAGTCTTGCGGCTCCGGCCCTCCCATAGCAAACTTAGTTTGCATTTTGAAAGACACAGCAGTAAAATCTGTTCTCATTTTCAAAATCCAAACCAGATTGCTTTTCCGCATGCAAGTTAACATCTCCCCATGCGGAAAAGAAATGCCGGCTCCCGAAGATCGCGGGGAGCCGGTGGGACCGTGGGGGCATTGTGGCTCCCCCCACGGTCCCCAACATTTTTTATAAGACCCAGGGGATTGGGTCCCCGGTAATATTAGAAATTACTGATCGGGGCTATTTTTTTACGGTAAAATTAAAAGTCGCGCACCCAGCGCAGTGCTCTGTGCGGCTCCCTGGTGTGCACGCGCTGGATGCAAGACTCATAATCAGTAGGGTGTGCAGCTCCAGCGCCTTTGGTGCACAACTTCTATGCGTTTGGGAGCCGGCATTGCTTTTCCACATGGGAAGCTACTAACATGCAGCTCCCCATGTGGAAAAGCAATCTGATTTAGATTTGGAAAGAGAGAACAGATTTCTTTGCTATGGGAGGGCAGGATGGACACCACGGGACACTGCAAGAGCCGGCCCTCCCACAATACATAAAGCCCCGGGGAGTGGTGGTCCCTGGGGCTTTGGAGACCTTGCAGCCCCCCAAACCATTTTTTTGTAGTCCCCGGGGGTAACGGGGCCCTCGAGTGCACCAGGAGGGGGGCCTCGCAGTCCCCCTCCCACAATACATAAAGCCTCCGGGGTGGTGGTCCCCGCTGCTTTGGGAACCTTGGACCCCTCCCTCCACCATCGTTTTCTTTTTAGCCCCCGGGAAGTGACGATCCCCGAGGCCCCTCTGGGCTCCACATAAAATGTAATAATTTTGCCCCCTGTGTTTAACCCCCCAGGGACTAATTCTAAAAATAACTCCGTTTTTTAAAATGTATTTTACGGCACAGTCCGCGCACCCTACACGCACCTGCCGGGTTTTAAAAAAAATAAATAATTGTGGGCCCTGGGGGTCCTTCTGGGACACCCTAAGCAGGTCTAGAGGGTAAAATTATTTCTACCCTGCCCCCTTTCTACGTTATGCACACATATTCCACTGACTTCCTCAGCCTCGCTTCTACTGAACAGACCCTCCAGCATTTCGCGATTTCGCGATTCGCGGAAAATTCACGAAATCAGCTGATTGCCGCGATGGTCGCAATATATACTATTTTTGCCGCGAAATTAGGTCTCCCGGCAGAAAGGCAAAAGATTGTGCCTTCTTATTGGTTGTGCGCGCTACGTGCTGTGCGGTCCTACAGCCATAAAATAGCCCTTCTGTGTCAGAAAAACACTGATGCTTTTGATAAGAGGAGGCTCTGAATTCAGCAAAGAAATGAAGGTGTTAAACTACTCCGGTATTGTTTATGTCCCTCTCCTCTGTGTGTTAAAGGTCGGACTTCCCCACAGAGCCGGTGAAACCAGATGTCACGCTGGATGGATGGCCCATTTGACACTGCAGAGAGCCTCCTATTTGATGTAAAATGCTAGAAAATGGAAACCCTTCCTTTCCACAAAGCTGATACAGATTTAAGAAAAGTTGGAAAATCAAAATAGGTTTGAGGGCGTGGATCTAGGGACAGCACAAACAGGTGAACATTGCTATTCACACGCAATAAAAGAAAAGATGTGAATTTGTTGGAAGGGAAACCATATGCAAGAATGTGCACAGCATACCGAATACTAAATAAGGAAACAACCTGGGTCAATACCTTAATACATCAGAACATTTGTCTTCTCCCCCTCCTATTATTTCCTTTTCCTTGAATAATGTGCTATATATGGGATAGCTTATTTAATTGCACACTTGTACTAATTACTGATTTGTATATTTATCCTCTCGAACTTGTGTGCACAATTTGAAAAACAACAAGGTCAGACGAGCGCTTCATTATGCTAAGAAACTGCCCAGCAACACTCATTGTTTTTGCTGTCTGTGCTTGCAGGCAATACAGACTTGCAGACTCCAATTTTGTGTGCCTCTCTTAGTGGTAGCTGAAGCTAAACTGGCAACATTTCTCCCCTCATTCTGCTTCGCTGACCCTGACTCTCAACAGCACTCATGAATATCTTCCTAATTGAAAGTTGAGATTTCCAGTTGTTACAATTTTCTTCATTAAGACTGAGCAGGCGAATCTCATCTGCCTTCCCTGGGTCTCACTTCAGCCCCTCCAGTGCAGTGATCCAGCGTGCCAATACTAGGGCTCTCTTCAGTTCAACTGCAGTCTCCAGTGCAGTGATCCAGTGTGCCTTCACTAGGCCTCACTTCAGCTCCTCCAGTGCAGTGTCTCAGCAACAACGTGCAGGCAGAAAGGTTTTTTTTATTGTCAACTACAGCTGTGTCAAAGATAAAGGCCAAGTTAAGGGGCAATCAGACACAGTGCTTAATTTGTAAAATAATAAGTGCCAGGGCGATGACCAGGAGGCCACTGCAACTTGCACCACCCATCACCCCTGCCATCACTGCCAATACAACAACTAACCATCTCTCTCGCCTAAAAGTGCCACAGTTCAGATGATTCCAGGTCCCCAAAGATAAAGGAACGGCTGGGGATGTAGGAATTAGTAATTTCTAATGTATATAGCATTTATAAACAGCCGTTATTCTGCTCATCTCCACATTAGACGAGTAGCGCCACTAAGTGGCAGACTGTCATAAGTGCAGTGTTGAAAATTAAGTGCTGTGCCGAGTACTGAAAAACGAATTAAGTGCCGGTGCCGAGCACCGGAAACACCCGGCTCAAATTAAGAACTGATCAGGCCTCTCCTTTTGATCAAGAATCCTGACTTGACTTGGCCTGGAACCTCACTTAAATGCAAATATAACAGAGGGGAAACAAAAGACCACAGCTTGCGATCTCTTCACAGGTGCTTAGAAGATGCGAAAAATGTTTTTGCCAGCTACTACATGTCTTGGGACTTAGTATAGCAAACAAATACTCTCAGACACTTTAAACATGCCTATTTGAAAGTGGAATACTCTTCTAAAACAGTTTTTATTGATTTAAGACTGAGAAGGAATGATTATGAGTAAAATTAAGTGCTGCAATAATGCTGCTAAATTTCAATATTTGTGCCGCTAAATTTCAATTTTTGTGCCGCTTAATTTGCAAATTTATGCCGCAATATCCTGGGGGGTCTGACTGAAGCATAAAGTGGCTGCCAACAGTTCCTGATTTCGAATGTTGACAACCACTTTACAGCCAATTAGCATTCAGCGCGTGATCGTAAGAGTGCGCTTATGGTACGATGACAATCCTCGCACACTCCGCGGATCCACCGCACTCATAGATATATAAATGACTTTAATTGTAATTTTCTCAGGAACTACAGAACAGATTGACACCATTTAAGCAAAAAGCACAAGTCTGAACTGAGGACTAACCTCTCTGCCAAATTTGATGTAATTCCGTTCAGCCGTTCGGGCTGTAGATGTGGTTAAAGGTCCTATGGGAAATTGCATGGGGAAAACACGTTTTGGGACCCCCCTTTTTTCTCGGCCCCCATTTGATGAATCACCCCGAAACTTTCAGGATAGGAGCGGACCAGAGCTGGTCAAAAGTTTAGAAAATTTCGCAAAGATTCATCAATCAGCGCCAAAGTTATTGGGATTGCGGATTTCCTATGCATAATGGGTCCTAACTATAACTATATATATATATATTCCACCAAGTTTGCTGCTTTGGCGGTTTCCTTCCTGTTAGCGTTGGCGCCACCCGTGGTAACAGCAACCACCAATTATCGTAGGGTCTCTCACTCCAAACCATAAAATGTAGCTCAGAATAAGAGGCGGCACACCAGGAGACAGCACAATAATTTATTGTGCACTCAAAAACCAAGGACGACGCGTTTCGGCGTTATATTTATATATATGTATATATATATATATATATATATATATATATATATATATATATATATACATATATATATATATTACCTACTGGCGGTCGCCAGTAGGTATATATAGTTAGGATTTTTTCTCTATGGGATTTTTGAAAATTCTATGTCTAATAACTTTGGCATTTGTAGACGGAATTGGCTGAAATTTTCAGGAAAATGGAACATTTTGTTTCTGAGCAGCCCCTGACAATTTGGGGGGGTTTCATCAAGGGGGGCCGAGAAAAAAGGGGGGTCGCAAAACGCATTTTTCCCATGTTAATTTCCATAGGGCGGTTGGCCTCACTTTTAGCTCGAACGGCTGAATGGATTTGCACGAAACTTGGCAAAATTGTAGGGACTGTTAGCCCTATGTGCCTTTGCTAGGTCTCAATATATGTGCTCCAGTGGATTTTGAGTAATTTAGGTTCAAAAAAAGATATATATCTGGGCGGAGCCTAACCACACATCTGATCTGATTGGCTGTCAGCACTTCATCCAAGAAGTGTTGGCAGCCATCTTGGGACCAATATACATGATAGCACCTCATTAAAAGGCATTGTAGTTAATAGAGGGTTTTAGGACTTTAGTTACATTATAAATCATTTGTTGATGGTACCATACTCGTTTTAGGAATTGTGGTGGGTTCTAAGGTGATTTTACCATGTGAAAAAACCTTCTGCTGTGATATCATGAATATTGTTTGAAAGAAAACTAATATCTCATGATTTTCCCACAGTGGTTTGGAAGGGGATCTATAAGCTAAACTGAAAGCATATTTTCTGTAAATTCACATTATCTTTCTCAGTCATGTGAAAATGAAGTCTGACATTCTCAGTAAAACATGTACATCCAACAAGGACAGAGACTGTCAGTTGATTCCTTTGTGTTCTACTGCAGCCTCCTAGAGTGTTCTAAAGAACAACTAGAGCGCTAACAGTCCTACTTATTACAAAGGTATGGCACACCTGAAGCCATCTTGATTGGAATAAAGTGGTAACTCTTAAAACATTTAATTTAAAAAGAAACAACATGAGGGGGTATATTTTGCCATAGAAAGTATGATTAGTGCTGCAGAATGAAAAATTAGGGCACATTTTGAGTGACTTCTCAAATCCTTTTCTATTTCATTAAAACATTCTGACATGCAGTCTCCCAAAATGGCCACCAGAGACAAAAGAGCCCAAATGTAGCCCAAATATCACCCAGATGTAGCCCAAGTATAGCCCAATGACAGAATGTCCCAGAGTGTTCTAAAGAACAACTAGAGCACTAACAGTCCTACTTATTACAAAGGTATGGCACACCTGAAGCCATCTTGATTGGAATAAAGTGGTAACTCTTAAAACATTTAATTTAAAAAGAAACAACATGAGGGGGTATATTTTGCCATAGAAAGTATGATTAGTGCTGCAGAATGAAAAATTAGGGCACATTTTGAGTGACTTCTCAAATCCTTTTCTATTTCATTAAAACATTCTGACATGCAGTCTCCCAAAATGGCCACCAGAGACAAAAGAGCCCAAATGTAGCCCAAATATCACCCAGATGTAGCCCAAGTATAGCCCAATGACAGAATGTCCCTGAGTGTTCTAAAGAACAACTAGAGCGCTAACAGTCCTACTTATTACAAAGGTATAGCACACCTGGAGCCATCGTGATGGGAAAAAAGTGGTAACTCTTAAAACATTTAATTTAAAAAGGAACAAAATGAGGGGGTATATTATGCAATAGAAGGTATTATTAGTGCTGCAGAAAGAAAAATGAGGGCACATTTTGAGTGACTTTTCAAATCCTCTTCTATTTCATTAAAACATTCTGACATGCAGTCTCCCAAAATGGCCACCAGAGACAAAAGAGCCCAAATGTAGCCCAAATATCACCCAGATGTAGCCCAAGTATAGCCCAATGACAGAATGTCCCAGAGTGTTCTAAAGAACAACTAGAGCGCTAACAGTCCTACTTATTACAAAGGTATGGCACACCTGAAGCCATCTTGATTGGAATAAAGTGGTAACTCTCAAAACATTTAATTTAAAAAGGAACAAAATGAGGGGGTATATTTTGCCATATGAATTATGATTAGTGCTGCAGAAAGAAAAATTAGGGCACATTTTGAGTGACTTCTCAAACCCTCTTCAATTTCATTAAAGAATTCTGACATACAGTCTCCCAAGATGGCCACCAGAGACAGAAGAGCCTAAATGTAGCCCAAATATCACCCAGATGTACCCCAAGTATAGCCCAATGACAGAATGTCCCAGAGTGTTCTAAAGAACAACTAGAGCGCTAACATTCTTACTTATGACAAAAGTATGGCACACCAGAAGCCATCTTGATTGGAATGAAGTGGTAAGTCTGAAAACACTCAATTTAAAAAGGAACAACATGAGGGGGTTAATTTTGCAATAGAAAGTATGATTAGTGCTTCAGAAAGAAAAATTAGGGGTCATTTTGAGTAACTTCTCAAATCCTCTTCTATTTCATTAAAAAAATTCTGACATGCAGACTGAAACATGCACTTTGAATACCAGCAGCAGACGTCCCTGGTGAGCAGTAGCTTTACTACAGTGATCTAATGTGCAACTAGAGTGCTAACATTCAGAATTTATGGCAAATGTGTGACACATCTGAATGCCTTCTTGATGGAACCAAAGTAAACAAGCATTGAAAATGCAATAGATCTCGCCCTCGTTTAAGTTAAAGCCATTCTGTTTGTAATGAGGTGGCTTTTTAGCTTTGCTTTTATTAGTGTTTTTTCAACTTTCATGTAAATAACATGCATCTGTATGCATATAAGTATATGTATGCATGCATTTATGTTTGTATTTATATAGATATATACAGATGATATATGTTTATATATGTATGTATATATATATATATGTCACTGACCATGTCATGAAGGATGTAATATGTGCCATCATTAGCAGTGGATTGCGGGTGCGCGATATATAGTTAGTGCAACTAACTATATATGGAATTTCAATGGTTTTGTGCAAGTAAAATAAGGTTTTGTAAATGCTAATCCCTAACTATATATGGTCTATAACCTATGATTTTTTCAGTGAATTTTCAAGGTTTTGTAAATGCAAATTCCTAACTATATATGGTCTATAACCTATGGTTTTTTCAGTGAATTTCATTGGTTTTTTAAAAGCTAATATCTATAACAATAAAATATATTCTTTATTACGTGACGTATCACATAGCCCGTGAGACGCCTCATGACGCATCGCATAACTGTGACGTATCGTCTCTGCAGCGCAAACAAAACCCGTAACGTAAGCGCGCCGGAGCACGCTTACAGATATATATATATTTTTTTAACCTTAATTAGACAAAATCCACACGTGCACATATCTTGAGGCCTTGCAAAGGCACATCAAACAAACAGTCCCTACAATTTTGCCAAGTTTGGTGGAAATCTACTCCTTTAAATTTTATTTTACTGTTTCTCTTGATTTTCCCCTTGTTACGCTTACCGGAACGCTACCCAGTATGCAAACAAACGCTCCAAAAACACAATATGTCGGACTCCCGTTACGCTGCTGGTTAGCTGCCCGGTTAACGTACCGGGAAGCGCCTCTACCGCGAAAAATCGCAATTTCTTTTTCTTTTGCCCCGCGGGGAACTTTAATAGCCCCCTCATCAATCCTAGGGGGTCAGGAGGGGTCTACCTTACCCCTTTCCTTCATTTACACCTTTTTTTTTCCACCTCTTGTCTCTCGATCCCACCGACAGACAAGATGGCGGCCGCTCCGGACTGTTTACAATGTTAACAGCCAATCAGCTTCTCCTCAGACTCCCGTTACGCTGCCGGTTAGCTGCCCAGTTAGCTGCCCGGTTCGCGTACCGGGACGGGCCTCTACGGCAAAAAATCGCATTTTTTTTTTTTTGCCCCGCGGCGCACTTTAATATCCCCCTCATCAATCCTAGGGGGTCAGGAGGGGTCCACCTTGCCCCCTTTCCTTCATTTCCCCCTTCGTTTTTTACCACCTCTTGTCTCTCGATCCTACAGAGAGACAAGATGGCAGCCGCTCCGGACTGTTTACAATGTTGACAGCCAATCAGCTACTCCTCAGACTCCCGTTACGCTGCCGGTTAGCTGCCCGGTTAGCTGCCCGGTTAGCTGCCCGGTTAGCTGCCCGGTTCGCGTACCAAGACGCGTCTCTACGGCGAAAAAATCGCAATTTTTTTTTTTTTTGCCCTGCGTGGCTCTATAATATCCCCCTCATCAATCCTAGGGGGTCAGAAGGGGTCTACCTTGCCCCCTTTCCTTCATTTCCCCCTTTGTTTTGGCCTCCTCTTGTCTCTCGATCCTACCGAGAGACAAGATGGCGGCCGCTCCGGACTGTTTAGAATGTTGACAGACACCGGAGAGCCAATCAGCTTCGCTTCACAAAGTTCCGTTACGCGTCAAGTACGCGAACCGGAGCGCTGCCCGGAGCTCTGTCACAGATATATATCTTTTTTTGAACGTTAATTTCTCAAAATCCACTGGAGCACATATATTGAGACCTAGCAAAGGCACATCGGGCTAACAGTCCCTACAATTTTGCCAAGTTTCGTGCAAATCCATTCAGCCGTTCGAGCTAAAAGTGAGGCCAACCGCCCTATGGAAATGAACATGGGAAAAATGCGTTTTGGGACCCCCCTTTTTTCTCGGCCCCCCCTTGATGAACCCCCCCCCCAAATTTTCAGGGGCTGCTCAGAAACAGAAATGTGCCATTTTCCTGAAAATTTCAGCCAATTCCGTCCACAAACGCCAAAGTTATTAGACATAGAATTTTCAAAAATCCCATAGAGAAAAAATCCTAACTATATATACCTACTGGCGACCGCCAGTAGGTAATATATATATATATATATATATATATATATATATATATATATATATATATATATATATATATGTGTGTGTATACATAAATATCTATCATGTCTCCAGTAGGTAGTTATAGTTAGAACCTAGTTTTCATAGGAACGGCGCTTTTTGATTTGCCGTTAACTTTGGTGCCGTTTGACGAATCCTCAAGAAATTTTCAAAACTAAGTGTTCACTCAGATCAGCTAAGTTTCGGGGTGGTTTGTCAAGGGGGGGTGAGGAAAAAGGGGGGGTCGCAAAATGTGATTTCTGCATGTTAATTTCCATATGAAACTTTAGACACAGTTACAGCCTGAACTGCTGAATGGAATTATACCAAATTTGGGCGCGAGCTAGTTCTTGGCCGAGAAAGCACATTCAGTCGTTTTTGAGATATTTCAATATTTACAGATATCGATATTTGAGAATTGTGAAATCTGATTGGCTGAGACCTCCCGAGCACAAGCTTGCCTCTGATTAGCTGCCAACACTTCCAACCAGGAAGTGTTGGCAGCCATCTTGTGACTTGTCATCGAGGGAGAACGAAAAAGGTGAGTAAAACATTAAAAAGAAGAAAAGGGGACCGGGTAAAAGCACCCTAACCCCCTAGGCCTGCTCAGGGGGTCCTGCCCAATAAAAGCATTTTATTTTCATTCTCGGCCGTAGTGACACTGGGTGCGCGAACCCAAGTACGAAAATCGTCAGCATAAGTCCTTGCGCCAGATATTTAAAAACAATTGGCACATAGTCAAAGATGATCCTATCATTGGAAATACTCTGTCAGAATATCCCACCATAACGTATAGGAAATCAATGTCAATGTCAGATACTCTAGTAAAGAGCAGTCCTGAGTGTGAAAATAGTGTGGACTGGCTGAGCACTAGAAAGGGATTTTTCAAGTGTATTAGCTGCAAGGCATGTACACATGGAAAGAATACAACATCGTATATGACAGCATTTAGTCCCAAACCATATAAGATCAGGCAACACCTAACCTGTAGAAATGATTTTGTAGTATATGTTCTGGAGTGTGGGTGTGGTCTCAGGTACGTAGGGAGTACCAAACTGCCAGGGTACCAGAGAATATTACAACACCTTAGGGCGATAACCAATAATGACCCTAACTACCCAGTAGCACGCCACTTCAAAGAACATCATGGTGGCAAACCCAAAGATCTGCAATATTACCTTATAGATAATGTCCCAGTTCAGAGAAGGGGAGGTAATAGGGAAGGGGCACTACGTCGCCTAGAAACCCATTATATCCTGCTATTAGATAGCAAGCAACCCAATGGATTAAATATGGGGGAGGACATGTACACATATCTGGAATGATAACAAACTGAACATAAAAACACATAGGGGTCAAGTCAGGAAGAACACCAGGAATCGTTGTAATTAGTAAAAATCTTCAAATTAATTGATTTTATGAGTGTTTGATATGTATCTTAAGTTTAGCATATATATTAACTTTTAGAATTGTATTGTATAAATGTGCCTTTCCTACAAAATGTACTTTTATATTGGTTTTATGATCTTAGATGGATGGAAGTTTTAGCTATTTAAACATGAATTGATTTTTTATGAATTTTTTAGTCATATTTATATAAAATTAATTGTGGGAATCATGTTTTACCCAGCTAAAATATAAACCATTTAACCTGCAACCTGCTAAGCGTGAAAAAGACACCGGCTTATATATGCGAGAAATCGGTATTGATGAAAAAATACGGCACAGAGCACTTTATTATTTACATGCACTTGAATAGCACTTTTTTTCATGTAAGACACTAAAAAAAAGGCTAATAGGGAGATGTTCCGGGGGGAGCACAGTTTTTTTGATTTTTAATAATAGAGGTATTGAAAAGACATCCTAAATTTCTAATGAGAAATGGGAAAAGCATACAATCACGTAACTATGCCATCTTAACATTGAAATCGGTTACATGTATTTATACAAAAGATTGGAGTAACGGTGAAGAGTTAAAATGTATTATACAGGTATTTTTTGGTGAAAATGGCGTATTGCCATAATGTAAGGTGGACATAAAATGTTTCTTTAAATTCACAGAATACATAAATGTATTATACGTACAATTACAAACAATGTAAAAATGGTGTGGTTTTGAAAACGAAATGCCCAATGGATTACCACGATGTATATATGTAAATACCTCTTTTATGTCTATTATGAGCACTAGCACTTTAAAAAGGGATGTGCTTCACTGACGTGTTGTCATGTGATCAAGGCAGGGATCTGCCGAAACGCGTCGTGAGGACTGGTGAAATAAACTGAGCAAAAGCACCAAGGAGGGTCTGCCTCGTTTTTATTTCTGACCCTGTGGGAGTTGGTGGCTAAAGCGAGCATTTTCAAAAAATATATATATATATATATATATATATATATATATATATATATGTGTGTGTATACATAAATATCTATCATGTCTCCAGTAGGTAGTTATAGTTAGAACCTAGTTTTCATAGGAACGGCGCTTTTTGATTTGCCGTTAACTTTGGTGCCGTTTGACGAATCCTCAAGAAATTTTCAAAACTAAGTGTTCACTCAGATCAGCTAAGTTTCGGGGTGGTTTGTCAAGGGGGGGTGAGGAAAAAGGGGGGGTCGCAAAATGTGATTTCTGCATGTTAATTTCCATATGAAACTTTAGACACAGTTACAGCCTGAACTGCTGAATGGAATTATACCAAATTTGGGCGCGAGCTAGTTCTTGGCCGAGAAAGCACATTCAGTCGTTTTTGAGATATTTCAATATTTACAGATATCGATATTTGAGAATTGTGAAATCTGATTGGCTGAGACCTCCCGAGCACAAGCTTGCCTCTGATTAGCTGCCAACACTTCCAACCAGGAAGTGTTGGCAGCCATCTTGTGACTTGTCATCGAGGGAGAACGAAAAAGGTGAGTAAAACATTAAAAAGAAGAAAAGGGGACCGGGTAAAAGCACCCTAACCCCCTAGGCCTGCTCAGGGGGTCCTGCCCAATAAAAGCATTTTATTTTCATTCTCGGCCGTAGTGACACTGGGTGCGCGAACCCAAGTACGAAAATGAAAAAAGAATGAAGCATGTTTTTTAAAGCCCCCGGTTGGGCCAGGTCCCGGGGGCAATGCTTATTTATGTAGCGGAGGTCCACCTGGACCCCCGCAGGCCAGGGACTGCCACCTCCCCAGGGCTTAATTGTTTGTGCACAGGGGACACTTGGCCCCCCCGCAGCCCCAGGGACTGCCACCTTTCCGGGGCGTATATTTAAAATGCTAGGGGGGCTCCTGCCCCCCATGCCACCCCATGCTGCCCCTGTGACTGCACCCCTCCCCGGGGAAATCCTAATTAATGTGTGGGGACCCCATGGGCCCCCCAAGCCACGGGGACCGCCACCTTCCTGGGGCATAAAATAAAAAAAATTGAGTTTTGGGGGGGCTACTTCCCCCCCACACTTCCCCGGGGACCACCACCCCGGGCACTCTTTAATGAAATGCGGGGTCCATTGCAGACCCCGAACCCCGGAGACCACTACCTCCCTGGGGCTTTAAGCAGTAGGGGAGGGGTGCCGTGCAGACCCCTCTCCTGGAGCCTTTGATAGCCCTGGGGACCGCCACCCCCCAGGGCCGGTTCCTGCAATGTCCCGGGGTGCCCACCCCTGGGGATATTGCTGTTTGCAATGACAGGGCAGGAGCCGCGCAGCTCCTGCCCTGTCGTTGCAAACTCTGCTTTGGAAACCGACTCTTTATCCAAAAACCAAAGCAGATTGCTTTTGCACAAGGGGAGCTGCATGTCAGCAGCTCACTTTGCGCAAAAGCAATGCTGGCTCCCACAGGAGGGAGGGAGCCAGAGGACGTGGGGGCATTCAAGCTCCCCCAACAGTGAGGCCATGCCCCAGAGGATGGGGTCCCCGGGGCCAGAAGTCCCCAGGAGGGGGGTCCCTCTGGCCCCCCCTCAGGGGATAAACAAAATATGGCAAGCCGGCCCGGGGTATGGCCTTGGGAGGGGGGCCCCATTCCTATTTTTTTTTTAAATAAAATTGGGGCCAGGGCCTCAAACATAGTACAAGAATGAGGGCCACACAGCCCCGCTTCTAAACAATGTTAAAAAAGGGCATCTCGCTGGAGGCTTCGCCCCCTCCCTGCAACACTCTGCAAACGCACTCCCTGGCGCATTGTAAGTTGGGGAATTAAGTCCCCTTGAATACTGAGGGTCCCTGGGGGCCAACTAGCCCACCAGGTATTCCCAGTAGGCACCAGAGAGCTGGATTGCAGAGAGGTGGTCTGAGGCCACGCCCCCTTTTAGACCACTCTGCAAACTTGCCTCTTGGCGCATCTGCTGGTGGGGTGATGAGGTCTTCTTGTGTCCTGAGGACCTCAAGACACAAGTGAACTTCATCCCCCGAGCAGCAGTGTGCCAGGAGGCGTGTTTGCAGAGTGATGTAAAAGGGGGGCATGGTCTCGGACCACTCTCAGCAATCCAGCTGTGTGAGGCTTACTGGAGGTACCTGGCGGGCTAGTTGGGCCCCAGGGACCCTCAGAATTCAAGGGGAGTTAATCCCCCACCCAGAACGTGCCAGGATGTGCATCTGCAGAGTGGTGGAGAAAGGGTGTGTGGCCTGGCATGAGAAGTTAGCAATCCTACTGTGTGGGACCTACTGGCGGTAATAGGAGTTGTAGTTGGCCCCCAAGGTTGACATTGGGGGCTAACTACCCCTTCTGTTGTCTCCTGTAAATCCCACACAGTGGGATTGCTAAGAGGTGTTCGGAGGCCACACTCACCTTTCTACACCACTCTGCAAACACATCTGCTATGTTAGTGTTAGAAATTAACATTTAAAAAACCTTAAAAATTCTCTGAGACAACCATAGGTTTTAGGGACGTCATAGTTAGAAATTAGCATTTAAAAAAGCTTAGGAATTCAATGAAAAAAACTTAGGTTGCAGGAAAGTTATAGTTAGTTGGATATTTCACTTGTATAAAGATGAGAAATGTAGCTGTTTTAGTTAGTAGAGCTAACTATAACTTGCGCCCCCGCAATGCACTGCTGATGATGTCACATATTACATCACTCATGACATGCTCAGTGACATTCACTGGAAAATAAAGGTTACAGGGATGTTATAGTTAGGCTCAGATTTCACTTGTACAACATCTGTGAAATTCAGCACTTATAGTTGCCTGAGCTAACTATAACTTATGCCCCCGCAATAATGCACTGCTTATGACCTCATGTATTACATCACTCGTGAAATGGTCAGTAACATCACTGATGACATCTCAAATGACTTCACTGATGTCACCGTCCAGTGATTGTAAGTATGTTGTAGGAGTTTATTATTTTTAAACATATATACTAAGCTACTACAAAAGTTAATGTAGTGTACTAGATGTAATACTAATGAGTGATACTACTTTTAATATGTATCATGTGAGTGTCCGTGCAACTGTATGTATCATTGTGCGTGTGGGTATGTGAGTGGCTGTATCAGTGTATAAGTGGGTTTGTGAGTAGCTGTGTGGGTGAATGAGATGTTGTGTGAGTGGGTGTATTGGTGAGGGTGTATCAGTGGCTGTATGCATGGATGAGTGGCAGGTGAGTGGCTCTATGGGTGAGCATAAGGCGTGCCTTACTCCGGGTAATATGGAACCAAAAGGGCACAAGAAGCTGCAGGCAGGCTGTGAAGCTGTGCTTTAACCCAGAGGAGACCAAACTAAACTGTCGACTAACAAAGTACTTAGTGGCTAGAAGACTTAAGACCTAGCAAAAGGCGCAGGCAAGAACAGTAAGCAGTTATAGCATTTAATCAAGTGCTGTGACAGCCTATCTAGAATCAGGCCTTGTTAAAATTGTGTTGTGTACCCAGAAGCCCAAGCACTTTATTGTCCACAAAATGGACTGCACTCATAGCAAACGGAGACAGCCGTTCTAGAATCAGGCCTTGTTAAAACGGCGTCCTGTACTCTGAAGCACAAGCATATTGTGGTGTGGGCTCGGACCACCTCTCTGCAACGCAGCTCTGTGGTGCTTACTGGAGGTACCTGGTGGGCTAGTTGGCCCCCAGGGACCCTCAGGATTCAAGGGGACTTAATCCCCCAAATTAAAACCTGCCAGGGGGCGTGTTTGCACCGTGGTGAAGGGAAGGGATGGGGCCTGATGTGACATGTGTGTACTTATGCAATCACTCCGCTAAAACCCAAGCACTTATAAATTCACCATGCTCTCTCCTTGCAGCACTCTAATCATCCAGTCACTACCCATGCACTCATGCAATGACCCATGCACTAACTCATGCACTGCTACAATACCCTGAGCAGTACCCATGCAGTCCAGGCATTGCCCTGTCACTAACCATGAACTCCTCCAATCACCCAGCGAGCACCATGTACTTATCCAATCACTCCGCCAAAACTCAGGCACTTATAAATTCACCATGCACTGTCCTTGCAGTGCTCTAATCATCCAATCAGTACCCATGTACTTATGCAATGACCCATGCACTAAAACATGCACTGCTATAATCCTCTGAGCACTACCCATGCAGTCCAGCCATCCGCCTGTCAGTATCCATGCACTCTTTCAAGCACCCAGCCAGCACCATGTACTTATCCAATCACTCCACCAAAACCCAAGCACTTATATATTCACCATGCACTCTCCTTGCAGCACTCTAATCATCCAGTCACTCCCCATGTACTAATGCAATGACCAAGCACTAACTCATGGCAAATACAGAGGAGGTCATGCTAATTACAGGGGTACTCAACGCATAGTGTTCCCTAGTGTATGTAGGTGTTTTCACTGTATTCTAAGTGTCTTTTAGCATTGCACTGGCTCCGGTGCTGGTTAGACAGAGTCAGTTACCACCAGTACCTGTCACAAAAAAGTTGGGGGCACAGGAGGACTTTCTGCTCCTCTTTGGTTCTTTCTGCACATCTCTTGCATATTCCTGCACTTTTCTTCATCTTTCTTGACTTGTGTTGCCTCTTTCTGCATCTGTCTTGCTTCTTTCTGCGTTTTTCTTCCTCTTTCTTAACATGTCCTAACTTTGTAGGGATAGTTAGAAATTAGAATTTAAAAAACATTCAAATTCGCTGAAAAAACCACAGGTTTCAAGCACGTTATAGTTAGAAATGAGTATTTAAAAACGCTTAGAAATTCACTGAAAAAGGTTTCAGGGATGCTATAGTTAGTTGGACATTTCACTCATACAAAACCATAGACATTCCCCTGTTATAGTTAGTTCAGCTTACTATAACTCACATCCCCGCAATGCACTGCTGATGACGTCACATATTACATCATTCATGACATGGTCAGTGACATCACTGATGACATCATTCATGTCAAAATCTCATGCACCTCTTCACACTGTAATATAACCTTTGATACACCCACTGTAAAGTACTGACTACCATTTTTAAAACCATTGACACACCAATACCAGTTACTACATACACACTCACTGATTCCTAGGTCTACACACACATCCACTCATTCACCCATGCAATGACTCATACATACAGTCACTCATCAATACAACACTATCATATGCACTCATACACCTATACAGACACTCACACACCACCACTCATCCATGGAGTTACTCACAATCCTAGTCAGTCATGCAAAGAATCAATAACACTCCCATTTCCTCACCTATATAGTTATACACACAACAACTCACTTATTCAAACATATACTAACACATACTTACTCTCTTATACAATCACTGATACAAGTACATACTCATCCATACAGCCACTCTTACAATCACTGACTCTCATGTATAGTCACTTATATACTCCAGCTCTAACATACACTGCCCTTTACATATGTAGTTACCTGGACATGTACCACTGAGACATCCAATCTCTCACCAACACACCCATACACACACTCACCCACCCATACAGCTGTTTCCACATGCACTCTTGCACCCATACACCCAGTGAATCAACCACTCACACATCTATGCACAGATTCACATACCTCCCACCCATACACACACACACACACACTCAGTCTCCCATACAAATACTCAGGCAACCAATCAATAACCCACATAGATACTCCTGTAGCTACTGCCCAACACATGTAGCAGCTTACACAACAACCGACATACTGATACACACATTAAGACGGTTTAGTCACTAACCCATGCATTCAGTCAAACACATTTAATCACTCACTTATACAGTCAGCCTCGCTCCTACTAAATCCTTCCTCCAGGCTCTTATACACCCACTCATTCTTCAATACACCTTGGAATATATATATAAAACATATTTAAACTTTACAGAAACACACAGTTACTGGATGATGTCATCATCGAGGTCATTTGAGATTGCATCAGTGATGTCACTGACCATGTAATGAATGATGTAATTAATATTTGACGTCATCAGCAGTGCATTGCGGGGGCGCGAGTTATAGTTAGCTGAACTAACTATAACAGGGGAATTTCTATGGTTTTGCATGAGTGAAATGTCCAACTCATTATAACGTTCCTGAAACCTATGGTTTTTCAGTGATTATATTATGTATTAAAATATATGTTAAGCAGTGCATTGGGGAGGCGCAAGTTATAACTACTGAATTTCTTTGGCTTTGTAGGAATGAAACCTGAGCCTAACTATAACGTCTCTGTAAACTTTGTTTTTTTAGTGAACTTCTAAGATTTTTTTTAATCCATTTCATAATTAAAATTTATCTGTAACCTTTGTTTGTTCTTGTGACTGTTTAAGGGTTTTTAAATGCTAATTCCTAACTATAACCTCCCTGTAACCTTTGGTTTTCTCAGTGAATGTCGATGATTTCTTAAGTCGTATTCACGTTTGCAGAGTGGTGGAGAAAGGGGGCTGGGCATCTTACCAGCTCTCTGGAATTTTACTATGTAGGACTTACAAGAGGTACCAGGAGGGCTACTTGCCCCCCAAGGTCCCTCAGGAGTAAGGTGGCCTTCATCCCCCAACCAGTTATGCACCTCAAGCCGCATTTGCAGAGCAGTGGAGAAAGAGGGCATCGCCCGCTGTGTGGGACTCAATGGAGGTAATAGGATAGGTAGTTGGCACCCAATGATGTCCTTGGGGGCCAACTACCCTTCCTGTTACCTCCAGTAAGTCTAACACAGTAGGATTGCTAAGATCTTATAGGAGGCTACACACCCTTTCTGCAACACTCTGCAAAGGCACCTCCTGGCACACTACTAGTCAGGGGATGGAGTCTCTTTGGCTGTTGAGGGTCCTTGGGGGCCAACTACCCCTTCTGTTACCTGTAGCAAGCCTCACACAGTGGGTTTGCTGAGAGGTTTTTAGTGGCAATGCCCCTTTTCTCCACTACCCTTCAAATGGGCCTCCTGGCATGCTACTAGTTGGGGGAGGAAGTCCCCTGGGCACTTGAGGGTACTTGCGGCCAACTTGTCCTCCTGTCACCCCCAGTAAGGCCAATACAGCTAGATTGCTGAGAAGTCATTAGAGGCCACGTCCCCTTTTCCCACCACTCTGCAAACTGCTGCTGTTTGGAGGAAGAAGTCCACTTTAGTCATGAGGTCCTCAGAAGTCAAGGGGACCTCATCACCCCACAAGCAGTGTGCCTAGAGCCACGTACGCAGAGTGGTGGAGAAGGGGTCATGGCCTCTGATCACCTCTCAGCATTCCTACTGTGTGCCCCTAAATGGAGGCAACAGGAGGTCTTGTTGGCCCCTAAGGACCCTCGGTAGCCAAAGGAACTTCATCCCCTAACCAGCAGCACACCAGGAGAAAGCTGCATAGCCTCCCTTCCCTGGGCCAATTTTGGCCCAGGGGACCCCATCTCATGGGGCCAGGCAGGTTCAGAATGGGGAGGGGGATGTGTGGCTCCCCTCCCTGTGCTGATTTCTATCTTTCTGTACCCCTCTTGCCTCTTACTGCACCTCTGTTCCTTCTTTCTTTCTGCACTTCTTTTGTTTCTTTCTATACCCCTCTTGCTTCTTTCTGTATCTTTCGTGCCTCTTTCACACCCCTCCTCCCTCTTTCTGCACCCCTCTTGCCTCTTTCTGCACCTCTATTCCTTCTTTTGTTTCTTTCTGCACCTCTCTTGTTTCTTTCTGTATCCCTCTCGCCTCTTTATCCACCCCACGTCCCCCTTTCTGCATCTCTGTTTCTTCTTTATGCACTTCTCTTGCTTCTTTCTGCACCTCTTTTGCTTCTTTCTGCACCCCAAGTGCCTCTTTCTACACCCCTTTTCCCTCTTTCTGCTCCCTTTTTGCCTCTTTCTGCACCTCTGTTCCTTCTTTCAGCACTTCTCTTGTTTCTTGCTGCACCTCTCTTGCTTCTTTCTGCACCCCTCTTGCCTCTTCCTCCACGCCTCTTTCCCGTTTTTGCATCTCTCTTGCTTCTTTCAGCACTTCTCTTGCCTCCTTCGGCACCAATGTTGCCTCTTTCTGCACCTCTGTTGGTCCTTTAGGCATGTCTCTTGCTTCTTTCTGTACCTCTCTTGCTTCTTTCTGCACACTTGTGCCTTTTTCTGCACCCCTTTTCTTTATTCTGCACCCCTCTTGCCTCTTTCTACACCTCTATTCCTTCTTTCTTCACTTCTTTAGTTTCTGTTTGCACCTCTATTGCTTCTTTGTGCACCCCTCTTGCCTCTTCCTGCACTCCTCTTCCCTCTTTCTGCACCCCTCTTGCGTCTTTCGGTACCTCTATTGCTTCTTTATGCATTTCGCTTGCTTCTTTCTGTACCTCTCTTGCTTCTTTCTGCACCCTGTGCCTCTTTCTGCACGCCTCTTCCATCTTTCTGCACCCCTCTTGCCTCTTTATGCACCTCTGTTTCTTTCTGCACCTCTATTCTTTCTGCACCCCTCTTGCTTCTTTCTGCACCCCTCTTGCCTCTTTCTCCACCCATCTTCCCCCTTTCTGCATCTTTCCCTCCCTGTACTATGTGTAGTTATTTTTCCCCTTGCTGTACTGTTCCCACCGCTGCTGCCCCTGCGGACCCGCCCCCTGACTCAGCCCGCTCCGGCCTCCCTACCTTTGCTCCCGCCGCCCTCCCCTAAAAAAGGCGATCGCTGGCGCAACAAAGGCGTGCCTATGGCAAGCCGGTCTGTGCCCGTTCGCAACTTGACCGCGACCAGCTCTAAGAACCCTGGTTCTCCTAGACCCCTCTGCTATGACTCAACCACCCTCCACGCACTCGATCCCGGTAGACACGCCGACTGCGCAAGATCCTCGCCGACCACCACCCATGAGCAGTTCTCATGCAGACCCTGCTGCAGATCCTTCACCATCGACAGAGTTCCCGCAACCGCCGAAGGGCCACCTGATGCACGTACCACCGAAACCCTGACTAGCATCCTTCTCAAAGTGCGCTCCCTGCACCGATACCCCATTGAAATCTGGAACCTGATTGACACCCTCTCGCCCGATGTCGCCTTCTTGACAGAAACCTGGACCAATGCCACCTCCGTCCCCTACATTTCTACGGCCATCCCGACGGCTGCAAGATCCAGAGAAAGGACCGCTTGCCCCGCCCTATGTTGGTAATGTTCATATTATTCTCATTTTTGTTCATGTGTCTCAGTGCTGTTTTAATCATACTCCGCATGGTTACTTTTGATGTTCTAAGCAGCAGAACTAAAATGTTGGACTAAACACCTGTTACCTACTAAGGACCTAATTTGAAGTCTGTCAATTCTTTCCGACCCTTACATAAACCCCTATTTACACAAGAGTTGGAGTTGCGTTGGGAGGAAGATGGCGGCGGGCTGACGCCGGCTGCGAGAGCTCCGTTCCAGTGTTAAGGTTTTTACTTACTTGGAGGTCCTGTTTGATAATAGAGGTTCATGGGCCCCCCAACTCTTAGCTAAAAGAAACAGTGTAAGTAGGTCTGCATCCGCTATACTAAGCTTTGCGCGGCGCTTGGGTGGTAAGCCCTTTGAGGCGGTTTTGAAAGTTTACAAAGCTAAATGCATCACAGTAGCGACCTATGGAGCTGCTATATGGGGGTACAAGAATGTAGAGGGGATTCAGTTGGTCGAGAATACATTTTTTCGATCCCTTCTTTCTATCCCCCAATCATCATCCACTTTCGCTGTACATCAAGAGCTGGGGATAGGATATGTTTCCGACCTGTTAAACCTGGCCCCTCTAACCTGTTGGGGTAAAACCTGACTGAACCCTAAACTCAGTTTGAATTGCCTGATCCTAAAAGACTGTTTGCTCCTGGATAGAGATTCCGCAATACCCTGGTTTACCTATATAAAAAACATGTTTGCTAAACTAGGGTGGCCTGAGTTGTATTTTAAGCCAGAACTGATCACCAAAGGTGATGTTAGCTGGGTAAAACCGAACTTTTTACTATTAATGGCCCAGGATCGTGAATCCGCGGAGTTGAAAAAACCTACTGCTAGGGCTCATTTTCTTTCAATCACATCCCCCTCAATAGAACCTTACTTAAGGCTAGTATCCAAGCCGTTCCATCGCTAGCTACTGACAAGGTTTCGTTTTAACCTGATTCATTTCATCCTGGGGAATTATCAGGTCTGGATCAAACCAGAGGAGGCCGCTCTTTGTGAGTGTGATCACAGCTCTATTCAAAATACTGCACATTTTATACTGTTTTGCGACTCATATTCCGAGCCTAGAAAAAAGTTTATTCTACCACTTTTAAAAGGTAAAGGGTTTCTCCAGGTCAAACCAGCCATAATGTACCTGCAGCTACTGGACACCCCATGGGTTATATTTAACATTGCGAGTTTTTTGGTGGCAGCTGCTAGAAAAAAGAAAATGAGAAGCCCGTACAGATTTTCTGTTGATTATGTTTTTATACCCGTTCTTAAAATATTTATATTTGATAGATGTTTTTCCTTTTTTATGATATTTGTCACTTTTAATAATTTTTGGTCTCCCATTTGTATTGAAATGTAATATGTTTGATGAAATTTTATGATTTTAATTAATCGATTAAAGTGATTTTGATTGACTGAAGTGCTTGTACCCTTTTAGCAAGCTCGACATTTGCAATTAAGCGGTGAGAATTGGAAAAATGCCCCGTTCCTTCGTAGAAAACCCTTCACACTGACCTTCCGGCTTTTTTTTGTTTTTTTGTCGAGACCTAACCGATGATTGTGGATTGTGGAGCACTAGGACCTGGAGAAGCTATATGGGTGTGGTTACAAGGCCCATCGCTGAACGCAATGAGGCTGGAGGCCTAGGCGAGGCAGAAGAGACCCGCACTACGAGCCGCGCTGGAATATGGTGTAGGATCCGTGCGGTAGCAGCCAGAGCCTACCCGCGTCGCGGGTGCACGGTGGTGAGAGGGTATCATTCCTCAATAAGAGAGGGGGGGGGGGGAGTTTGCCCTGTGTCTGTTACTTATATGGTGCTAGTAGGGAGCCGTGGAGGAACAGGGATACCGTACAGCGGGACTGGTTAAAGCGGCAGACTAGCCCGATTGTGAGTTCAGGTTCTAAAGTAATGGACACTGAGTCTATACAGACGCCTCCCCACGACACTGAAAGAGTCTTGTTTGCAACGGCGGGAGGATTTGAGGGGGGGAAGTGTTGATAGAGGGGTAGAGGAGGCAGAGGAGGTTCCAGGAGTAGCCACCCCAGCCCCCCCTGCAACAAGGAACAGGTATCTCCTCCGTTTCCTCCCTGAAAAATACATTTTACATTCATCTCTAAATCGTGTTGACTGCCCTGCTTCCTTGACTCCGCGTCAGAAAAAGAGAGAGAGGAGGGAGAGAAATAAAATCGGAGAGGCGAAAAAACAAAAAAGTTCCAGCATATTAAAACCTGCTCCCTCTTTAAAATCATACTTCAAAATATTGGAGAAGGCTGTATTCAGCTTAGATGTGGTGAGCAAGCAGGCAGTTTCATTGACTGTGACACAGAAGCCCGCTGCAACCTCTGCAACCCAAGTTACCTGCTCCAGGCCCCCAGTGATGTCTCAAAATAAGTACATTCCTTTGTTATCTGAACCTGGGATAGACCTGGGAGATATTACATTAGGAACTGATTCACAGGAGAGTATACAGGAGGGCTCTACCTCTCAGGCAGCAATAGTGCCCGTGTTGGAAACTTTCTCTCAACCGCCAGCTAGCACTATCGGTGTTCCCCTAATGGACGTAGCTGATTCTTCTGCGGTAGGAGTACCGAGGGCAGAACACCAACAGCAAAAGGAAAACGAAAGTATGGAGAGTCTCGTTCGATCCCTACGGGAGGACCTTTTGGCGAAGCTATTAACCAAGTTTGAAATTTCCGAAGGAAATCAGAAAGAGATTGCAGAGAAATGCACTAGCCTTGAGAGTAAACTTGATGACATCTGTATAAGAACGGAGAAGTTAGAAGGCGAAGTTGCCTCTCTTTCTACGGTTTCACAAGCTCATTCAAAAACTATATCTGAGCTGAAAGCACAGAATAGATCTTTGCAGCTCGATATGGAACGTTTAGAGATTCATGCCAGAAGAAATAACTTGAAATTCCTAAAAATTCCAGAGGGGGCGGAAAATGGGGATGTGAAGTCCCTAGTTTGTAAACTATTGAGAGAGGGAGTTCTGAAAGATAGATTGGATATCAATCTCGAGAGTGAGATTCAGCGAGCGCACAGGGATCCCTTCCGACGTCACCCAGATAGCAGTGCTCCGAGGAAGATTTTAGTACATTTTCTCTTGTATTCTGTAAAAGAGCTGATTTTAAGTTGGGTTCTCGTTGACTCATCGCTCCAGATTGATTCCTTTAAGTATTTAATCCGCTCCGACGTGGGCAGAGTCACAGCTCAAAGGCAGTGGGAGTATGGGTCCCGGATGCAGGAATTGAGGAGTTTAGGAGCACAAGTCATGATGAAATTCCCAGCGTCATTGCGGGTAGTATGGAGAAACAAAACACATAATCTTGTATCCACTCAGGAGGTTGATAGCTTTCTTTTAAGTCTCAAAGAAGCTCAACGTTAGATATCATTAGAGTATATATTGCATATATTCTATAATAGAAAATGTAAAATTTGGATTCTGAAAGTGTACTGGGTAGGTATGACTGGAATACCTATTACCATATAAAGGGGACAAAAAAAAAAGGAAATAAATAATAGTGTGTATACATATGTATGTATATGTATGTATGTGTGTGTATAAATATGTATATACAAAAAAAATAATAAAACAAAAATATAACTATGAAACAGTGCACTATATAGCTGACATTTGTTGGGAGCAGAATCCAGATTTGGAATAGGACTCTCAAATGGCGATATGATCGCCAAGGTTCAAAAGGGGGGGTTCCTCAAGGGGGGTGGAGGGAGGTAGAGGGGGGTGGAGCTGGTTAAGAAAAAAATGTTCCTCATGTATCCATAAAGTCTGAAATAGTTATGAAGCAGGTTTTTAATAGAGAAAATACAAGGGTTAGGGTTGAATTGCTCATTAGATACCTTTCTCTCCCATTATGACCAATATTGCTAATAAAATAAAAAATAATAAGTTGGATCGTTAATGGATTGAGGGAGGGTAGGAAGCTTAATAGAATCTGCGAATTTTTGAATGAATCAGGGCCCCATATTTTACTTTTGGAAGAAACCCACCTTGAGCAGCAAGAATGTAAGGCTGCTTTTAAGAACCAAAAGTGGATACAGGATCTCCTTTGCTCTAAACAAAGCGGCAGCACCAGAGGAGTGGCTATAATTATTTGAGTCAATAGTGGGATAAGAGTCGAGAAGTATGAAACTGACCACACAGGCAGATGGCTGACTGCATCTTTAGTCATAAATAATACACGGCTGACATGTGCAACATATTATGGGCCAAATCAAGATTCTCCAGTGGCCCTGATAAGCCTAAAAACTAGTTTTTTTTTTTACTTGAATGCACCTGTCATTCTAGGTGGCGATTTTAATTTAGTATTTGATATAAGCCTGGATCGCACCTCCAGGGTCCTTTCGTCTCCATAATATAAATCAAAGAGAGAACTTAAAAATATAATGAGAGATTTCAATTTATTGGATGTCTGGAGGGTTAAGAATCATATAGAGATTATCTATTTTATAGCCATAGACACAGGCATCACTCGTGTATCGATTTCTTCCTTATTGATCAAGGCCTGCTCTCTGCGACCATGTCCACTTCTTATATTCCAGCCATACTATCGGACCATTCAATGGTAGAACTAACGGTCAAACTCTCGCAGGGTACACAAGTTAGACAGTGAACATTAGATAGATCACTCCTTCAAGAAGCGGTAAAAGATGACCTGTTGAAGCAAATGGTGGAGTATTTTAAGTATAATAGTGCTACTGCATCTGACCAAACTATATGGGAAGCATTCAAGTCTTATTTAAGGGGAGTATTTACCACTATAATGATAAAGAGAGATAAGTCCAGGAAGAAAATAGAGGAAGATTCCTTACTCAAGATAAAACAAAAAGAGCAACAGCTACAGAAGGCTTCATTAGAACAGCAGGCTAATTTGGTTGCCGTACAGAAAGAGTTAGAGAGTCTAAAAGCCAATATCAGGCAAACCTGGATAGAATCATTAAAGACAGGTGGGATGCAAGTAAACTACAGAATTTCTCCTCTGGAGAAAAATGGGGACGCTTCTTGCATGGAAGGCTAGAACTGATAAAACAAGAAATCAAATCAGTGGATTAAAGGTACAGAGTACTGGGGATATATCATATGATAATGATGAGATCTCTGAAGAAGTCAAATTATATATGCAGAATCTATATACTGGGAATAATGATAAGACAACCCGTGGTGCAGCTAATTAGCTAGAGGGACTCTGCCTTCCACAGTTAACTGAGGTGGATGGTTTGTTTTTGGGTTCTGCCATTAAAGAAGGGGAGGTCCACAACCAGTTGAAAAGAATGGCTAAAGGAAAGGCAGCCGGCCCAGACGGGCTCCCTGCGGAAGTATACCAAATAGGCTTGGATATTGTTGTTCCTGTTCCTACGTCCCTATTTAACAAAATACATCAGGCAGGTGAGCCTATTCCACAAACCTGGTTGGAGGCCACAGTCACACTGGTCTTGAAGCCCAATAATGACCCTTGATCGTTGAGTCATATAGGCCAATCTCGCTGCTGAATACTGATTATAAAATCTTTGCAGGGGTTCTGGCGGCCAGATTGGCTAAGTAATTAAATCTGTAGTTCACGAGGATCAGAGGGGGTTCATGCCAGGTAGGCAGTTGAATGAGCTGCCTTTCCAGGCCATTGCTGCAATCGATTTTGCTACAGATAGGAAATTCCCTTTGACTATCGTAGCAATGGACGCCGCCAAGGCCTTTGACCAAGTTAATTGGTTGTATCTGTGGGAAGCATTATCTAGATTCGGTATTCCAACAAATTTGATAGCATCTATAAAAGCACTCTACTTTAATCCTAAGGCTAAGGCTTAGATTCTTGTTAATGGCTTACTCACAGATTGGGTTCGAATATCACGCGGCACTAGGCAGGGGTGTCCCCTCTCCCCTTTATTGTTTAATTTATACATAGAACCCTTAGTTACCCAGTTGAGATCTGATATTTTAATCAAACCTTTTTCTATAACTGAATTAGATTTAAAATTCGCTTTATACGCGGACGATCTTTTAATGTTCACTTCCAATCCTGAGGTAGCAATTCCTCGACTTTTTGACCAAGCAGAAACATTCGGGGAGATTTCGGGATATAGAATTAATAAAGAAAAAACGGAGATCATGCAGTGGAATCAGGAGGTTTTATTCCCTGAAACGAAGCCCCGGATGAGATACCTCGGAATACATCTGGTTCAGAACCTCTTAGAGACAACTAAAGTAAATCTGGATAGAGTCTACAAGGACATCTGTGGGCTCCTGCATCATTGGTCCGCGTTGCCACTAAACATCTTCGGGAGAGTGAACCTGGTAAAGATGGTTATTTTGCCGAAAGTCACTTTCTTGTTTAATTCAATACCCCTGACATTCAATCCAAAAGACATAGCCAAACTACAGGGAAAAATTGGATCTTTCATCTGGAACTCAAAATCGCCCAGAATCTCCTTGAGAAAACAGAGGAGAAAACTGAAAAGAGGAGGACTTGCTATGCCAGACATACTTCACTATTGCCACTCTTTTCATTTTAAAAATTGCAGACTAATGGCTGATAAAGCTGATACGTCTTCTTTGGGCCGTCTATTTCAGGCATTATTACATGGTATCCCCAAGGGCATGAATTCTTCTTATTTAAATTCGGGGACCCTAGATTTTACAAGAAGGTTAGATTAAAAGTGTTAGGTGGGGCTCTGAGAAATTGGGTATTTGTAAGAAAAAAGCTAGGAATCCCGTATTACACACTTCAGGTCCCTATATGGGATTCCCCGGAGACACCAGAATGTCTCAAGGATCAATTGTCACTTCCCCTTAAAGCAGCTGGTATTATGCAGTGGCAGGATTTGCTTGATAACTTACAGCTATTAGGGAGGGATTCCATTTTTAGGCTGACAGATGGAACTCTCACCAGGTTTAAATACTACCAACTATCTGGCTGGTGGACTACCATATCATGGGACTTATCAGCCAACCCTAAGTTCTACTTGGTAAAGAGAAGGGGGAGCTGGAAAAAAGAGATCTCCTTTTGGTATGAGCACTTAAATGAGAAAGATGAAGTTACAGAATTAGAACTCAATAAGCTGTGGGGGGGAGCAGAAGGTCTGCATTGTAACAATGTATTTGTTGGGTATGTACATATGTTTATGTGAGCGGTCACGAGCGCTCACAGATGTCTGGTAGCATTGGTCCTATGGGGAAATTCCTTTAATATGCTAAATACAGTACTGAAGTCTGCTACCCTAAAACTGAACCATTTGTTCACTTTGTATAGAGTTTATATATCTCCGAAAAAATTGGTAAAGATCACGGGCCTTGAATATTGTTGCCCACGTTGCAAATTTCCCGCCGCTGATGTTTTGCACATGTTTGTAGAGTGCCCTGGACTGATACCTTTTTGGTCTAAAATTGAAGAATTTATAGTAGAAGTTTTGGGTATACATCTTGTGATTACATCGAGGATGATTCTTTTTGGCTTGGATATAGAGTATCATCTCAATGATATGAGGACCAAATTCATTTTTTACATAATGATCTTAGCTAGGCGGGAAATATGCAAGGCCTGGGAAGTCAGAAAATGCCCCTTCCTTTCTTGGTTGCCTGAAATATATTATATATACTAGTGAGTCTGATATAGCCTGTGATAAGATCTGGGCGGCCCTAGTGGCTTGGCGGAACAGATGAGAGTATTCCGATGATTTCACCTGGGTACTGTTGGCGCTTGGTCTCCAAACTAACCAAGGGCTTCCCAGTTTAAATAGTTTGGAGTGGATAAAGCAAACAGCTAAGTCTAGAGGGGTTTCCATTCTCTTCTCCTATTTGGGACCAAATTCTTGACGTTGGAACATCGTAATGTTGAGACTAAAGGAGAGGTGGTGGTTCCCCATCTAGAATAACCACTATTGGTATATGAGGAATACAAAAAAAAAAGGTTGGAGTTACGACTTGAGTGTTATTTAATGCATCCGATGATTATCGGATGTCCGATGATTATCGTATGTGTTAAATACCTCAATCTTCTTTACATTTCAGTAAGTCAAACGTGCTGAAATTTAACAGGGGAAAATTATACAGTAATCACTGTATCACATGGATTTTGATGTGTTAAAGGTCATATCTGCTATTTTTTGCACCCGATAAATAACGAAAGTATGAGAAATCGCAAATATACTCGTCGTAATCAGGCCCAAAGTGTCTCTTACTAAATGCAGTGCTTGTGAGTGATATTCTGGAGATTAAAATTAGTTTCAATTAGCACTGCATCCCTAAAACCACTAGAGGACTGATAGTTACTTAGAAACACACTGACACCATATCAACCAGAGAGTTGAGTGGGGTTGTGTGGGGTTACAATAACCTGAAACTGTCATGTTCAAGCATTTGGTGACTGAGCCTAGTTCAAGTATCCTTTGGTGTGAAAGTCAGACCATGTAGAATTAAGCCTATAGATTTGGGGCCAGATTTATCAAATGTTTACATTGTCCTTGTGTCACGCAAGGCTACCCAAGGCAATGCAAGCCCTTAATTTAGATTTACTATGCAGTGTAGATTCCCTATGCATGTGTGTGACATAGTAAATCTGGAGTAACATAAGGCAGTGCAAATTGCTACCTTGCATATTAGTCTGTTTTGAGGAGGCTTTCCATGGGTGGAGGGTGGTTGTTCCCACGCATTCACCCATGCTTTTTGGTGCATTCCCAGATTTACTAATGCTAATAAATCAGGAAATGCGTCAAAATGCTACACTTTCCCCGGCATTTAATTTATACTCCCTGCATTTCGATAGTAAAACAGGAAAACATTAGACTCAGTCCTGCCCCACTCCTGTCCCACTCCTTGGCTGCCTCTATGTTAAGGAATTGCTCCCAGAGAAGAGGGGGCGGAGCTTGCTCACAACCAAGATGACCGCATGAGCCGAGAGCTCTGTGAATACCATCCTAAAATCCTTCAATTATCCTGCAATTGGCATACATAGCTTATAGATATTAGTTCCCCCTGAGCTCCAGATCAACGCAGGAGCAGTATGCGACTTTCCTGGCAGCTGAGTGGCAAACAGCGCCGAAGATAAGGTGACAGCAGCGGCGTGCTGAGCTGGGCCTCCATCTCCGAGCTTGCCTGAGCGCGAAATGTGGAGCGCACCCGGACCTCTCCTATGCGCCACCGACAGAAGACGCGAGTGAAGATCAGTCACGATCGGGAGCGGCGGAGGTACCGGAGAGGTGGACCCGTGAGGTGTGCACTCAGCGCTTGGTGGCTCTGTGCAGGACCCGAGGCTGCCTCTGGGACACCCCCCGGTCCCTGTACGTGTGAGGAGGGCACATCCAAACTGCAGATGAGCAAGACAGAAAGCACAGATTGAATTGTGATTTGAAACCACATGAGTATGACGGGGTCATATAGCACGGACAACATTCCCCAGCCAGTAGCAACACTTAGGGCACTTACGTGGAATGTCAGGGGTCTGAATGATTAATAGGAAATTACGCAAGGTCTTACACTATCTGCACAATCATGCCATTGACATAGCCTTACTAAAGGAGATGCATCTCCCAACGAATAACCCCTTCTACAGAGTCTAGGTCTGAGAGGCAACATACACAATTCCGGTTTCACCACACACACCAGGGGGGTGATCACTTGGACTAATCCAAATTCAGCGTATATTGTGACTCCACTGGACACGGATAGAGACGGTAGGTTCGCCATAAGAAGATGCCAGGGGAGGGGACTTGACTTGATACTTGTGAACATATATGGTCCAAATTACGATTGCCCAGATTACTTTGAGGCACTAGGGTGCTCTGCGGCTAAATACAAGAATGGCCAGCTCCTCTGGGGCAGGGATTTCAATTGGGTCAGCGACCCGGAATCTGACCGATCGGGGGGACGGTAGAGATGCCTCACGGCTGCAGCTAAGACGCTGGGGGGAGTAATGCTTTGCTTAGACCTGAGAGATGTGTGGCTTTCCGCGCAGAGGGGGGTTCACGCATTATTCTGCTTATCACAACTCCACACCAGAATAGACTATTGGATGGCGTCCACCACACTATATGAGATGATTCGAGAATGCATGGTTTTACTGTGAACATTGTCAGAATACTCCCCACTGTTGATAGCTATACCTACGCCTAAGAAAGGTATCCCACCGTTTACATGGCGATTCCCCCCGTACTCATCGTTAGATTCGGCATTCAAAGTTGAACTTGCGGAAGCCAATGAAACGTTCTTTGTGACTAATATAGGGTCAGTGGACAACTTTCAGGTGCTATGGGAAGCTTTCAAGGCTTATATACGGGGCATAGCCATGGCTAAACACTCGGGAGTTCTACGAGACATACGCAGACGCCTGGCTACCTCAGAGAAGAAGTTGGGAGACTTGGAGCGCCGTCTGCAGTTAACGGCGGTTGACGCTTTGGCTGTTGAAATTAAGTCTGTCTTGGAGGAGTAGTCAAGTCATGTCAAGTCAATTAAGCTTTATTCGATTTTAGACTACAAAATCATCAAAGCGCATATTAAAACAGTTATTAAAAAAGAAGATCGTAGTGATAAAGGGGGCGTGGCCAAGATGGCGAGGTGAGAGGACGCACTCTCTGCGAGCTCCTCTGACCACGGAGCCCTAGACCGTAAGAAATTGCCGATCTCCCCCTGATCGGCACCGGAGCAGAGGCGGAAACTGTGTGAAAGGTGGGCACCCCTACATTAGCCCTCTATTCAGCACAAGAATCGACTTTTGAGGTCTTTCGGAGCGACGGAGGCGTGGGTCGACCATCTTTGAGGCCTTGCGTGGAAGTCGCCCGGAGCACTAACCCCGGGCGGGGTAGAAGAGAGGACCCTGTGCTGCCCAACTACAAGAGGCGGGCGCCGGCGGAGCCCCGAGCTGGATCAGAGAGCTGGACCACACCCGGAGAGGTGCGGAGTGCGGTGGCGGAGAGGGAGTGAGACGGAGCTCTGGCGCCCGGCTCTGATTACGCGAGGCCGAAGACGCGGCCTACTGCGGAGACCTTCCTGCCTGCGACGGAGGGCCGGATTACCAGGCGGCGGCTGGTGCTGTTGAGGGACGGGCGCCGGTGAGTTTTGGAGCCCGGGCCTGAAACCGAGGGTGACATGAAGGAGTCCGTCGGCGGTGCCGACGCACGGGCGGCCGGGAGCCGCCACGCAAGTCCGGGGTCACGGCCTGCGGGTCGGGCGCGCTTAGCCCCCGCCACAGACAGACTGCCGAGGAACACAGGTACCCAAGAGGCCCAGACAAACGCCTGGGGCACCTGCGGCCGAGGGATTTCTGGCACCAAATAGGCCCGGACATAGCAGGGGGTACGGGCGGTCGCATCTGATTGCAGAGGAGGACCAGCAGCGCTTAGGCCACGGCCAGAGATTCTTGGCATGACCCGGACAGCAGTGGTGTGGCCACCGGCGAGGCGGGGGCACAGGTAGGGGGTAGTGAAGGAGCGCCCCCCCTTCTTCTAAGTGCTGACCCCGGTGCCGGGAGTGTGGAGCAGATACTCAGCGACCAGGGGAGGGGGCCCGAACGCAACGCCAGCACGGGCCTGTCCCCACGCCTCTCCGATGGGCCGAGGCCCGAGAACACGCCCCCGCCCCAGACGGGGACTTGAGGTCGGCGATAGCGGAGCCTCAGGAGAGCAGCGAGGCACAGGGGCGTCCCAACGGAAGAGCTGGACCCTGGACCGGACCTCAGGCTGCGGGAGGGGCCCAGTGGAAGAGCGGGACACTGTCGCACAGTTAGGAGACGCTTCTTGGTGTGAGATTGGCCGCGGCCTCAGCGTGGATCACAGCACAGACGGGCCCTGGGAGACAGGGTCCGGAGCTGCCCCGTCCGCAGGCCTGGACCAATCCTGGAAAGAATACACAACGCCCTGTCTGCCCCGGATGCCGTACCGGCGGGCCGTTGAAACACTTTGCCAGGTACGAACGATCTGCACAGGACAGAACCACCTGCCCAGACCCGACATCCTCGTTCCAGACCGCTGGACAACGGCATAGGAAGAGACGGAGACCCGAATTGGGGTGAGCAAATCACTAAGACTACCGAGAGGTTTGCTGCAACGCTGAGTGCCTTGCCTGGCTGGGGTGGGGTCGGCCCGGAGTTGTTGTGTACCTCATCAATGCACTACTCGGTGTGCTGCCCCGTTGGCGATATGGCTGGTAACAGAGGGAACAAGAAAGGGGACCGGACTTTGCAGGAAATGCTTACTAGAGGCCCGGCGCAGCAAGATAGGGGACAGCACTCATCGAGCCCTGCGAGCAGCTCCCAGGGGGCCGCAGGAGGGGGGCCCCCGGTGACCAGATCCTTCCTGGAAACTCTCTTCAGCTCGCTCAGGGAGGATTTCCATGCACTGAAACAGGAGGTGGCAGGAGAGGTACGGGAAGTGCGCAGAGAGGTGGATGGCTTGGGCGAGAGGGTGACCACGGTGGAGGAAGCGGGTCATACCCGAGACGAGGAGATTGCGCAGTTGCAACAGGAGGTGCTGCGCTTGAGGGAGCAACACCTTGACCTCCAGGCGCACAATGAAGATCTTGAAAACAGATCTTGCCGCAATAATATCAGGGTCCGGGGCGTTCCATCCAGAGAGGAGGGGGAGGACACGGCTGGGTACCTGCAGGACCTTTTCCGAGAGATTCTGGGGGAGCGGGCTGATTTCTCTATTAGGATAGACAGAGCACACAGGGTGGGCCCATCGCGTCGGGCCTCGGCACCTCCCCAGATATCCTGGCCTTCCTGCCGGACTACCCCTTGAAGGAGCGGATCCTCCGTGAAGCACGACAGCAGCAGTCCCTGAGATTCCGGGGGCATCAGGTAGCCCTCTTTCAAGACCTATCGGTGATCACGCTTCAAAAGCTCAAGACTTTCAAAATTGCAACAGATTTCTTGAGGGACCACAACACGCAATACTCCTGGGGCCATCCTTTCCGCCTCATCTTTAGGTGGAATGGAACTCTGCACCAGCTGCGCTCTCTTCAGGACACCTATACCGTGCTTGGGATCACTGCAACTGATGACGCTGAGCCCACCCCTCGCCGACGCTGCGTCACCCGGGACGGTTGGCAATCGGTCTCGGCGAGGCGATCCTCTGTGTCCTCGGCACGACCGGACTCGCCCACCATCAGTGCATGGCTGATGCTGTTCAGGAGGTGGACAGGTCCACTGCGGCTGGTGATATAGCTTTGACAGCTTGAATGGCCTCCGGGGGGAGATCGACACAGCTTTACTGCCTGGGGGAGGGGGGGCGGTGGGAGAGTGGGTAGTGGCTGGACGTCCACTTGAGTAACTCTCCACAGACTTGTCCGTTGAGGACCGGACTGGGACAATGGGACCTTGGGTCCAACTGGGGGGGGGGGGGGAAGTCGGGAGTTATCAGGGTCAGTTGGGTTGTGGTTTGTGGGAGTGGGGAGGGTGGGAGAACTTTGGGGAGTTTCTGGCGGAGGTTGGGGTGCTGGTGGAAGGAGGGAGAGGGGACTGTTTTGGGGGTGTTCGTGGGGACTTGCAGGGGCGGGGGGAGGGACTGTACAGTACTTTTGAAGCACTCATTTTGCCCACGCACCACTCCTACACACTGATGGCACCGGGGCCGCCCCCCTTGGGGCAGGACCCACTGACAGAGCTAACCCTCTACCCACACCAATGACAGCCCTTACGGTTGCAACACTTAATGTGAAAGGGCTGAATAACCCGGTGAAAAGGAGAGCCATGTTGTCCTTACTTGAAAACACGCATGCAGATATTTGCCTTTTGCAGGAGACCCACCTCCTGGCTCGAGATTGTCATAGAATGCGATCCCGAAAGTTCCCGACGCAGCTCTTCTCATCCAACTCCACCAAGACGGCAGGAGTTGCCATCCTAGTGGCCAGGACATTTAAAGGGGAAGTCTTACACAAGCTGGCAGAACAGAAAGGGAGACTCCTAGCATATAGAGTAAAGGTGGGAGGACAGGTCTTTACTATTGGTTCGATATACAGCCCAAATGAACATCAAGACAGATTCTTACGATCAGCCCTGACGGACATTACGGCCACCCCGGACAGGCACATAATCATTGGAGGGGACCTGAATATGGTTTTCGACTCATCCATGGACAGGTCGGCACAGAGACACCCACAAGCGGGGGAGATCTCGCAAAGAGGCAAGACCCAAATGGAAGACCTAGATCTTCAGGATCTCTGGCGCTGCCATAATCCTACCACACGCGCTTACTCCTATTACTCACACGCTCATAAAACTTATGCGAGGCTGGACCACCTTCTGGTCTCGGGCCCTGTCCGGGATCTGGCCGTAGCTTCAGAGATAGGAGTCCTCTCGTTATCGGACCACGCTCCCGTCATGGGCACGTTCCGTCTTCCACCGGTGTCCCCCTCGTGAGGGGTGTGGTGCCTTAGGGACACCCTGCTACATAGGAAAACGGTAGTGCAGCATATACAGACCTCGATTCGAGAATATCAGACTCACAATGACAATGCCGATACCACCCAGGCGACACAGTGGGCGGCGCTGAAAGACGTGCTCCGAGGATAATTCATTGCAATCTCTTCGGTGGAGAATAAGGAGCGTCAGCGGAAATGGGACGAACTTACCAGTAAAGTGCGTGAGCTCGAGCTGGTACATCAGAGGACGGGAGCCCCCAGGGTGTTGAAACAGCTGAAAGCTGCACGGAAACTCCTGGCAGCGTTAGACATGGACAGGGCGGAATACGCTGAATTACGCTTGAAGCATGCGTATTACTCGGGCGGCGATAAATGCGGCCGGCTCCTTGCCAACAAACTCCGTGTAGCGCACCAACGACACCTAGTGAAAGAACTAACGGTCTCCGCTGGGGTGACTGCCACGGAGGATGACTAGATTGCGGAGGGTTTCCGACGGTTCTATGCCGACCTCTATACGGGGGAGCCCCCATCGGGGCAAGCGGAGGCAGACTATCTCGACTCGGTTGACCTCCCCTCCCTTACCACAACATAAGCGGAACATCTGGAAAGGGATATTCGTGTCGAGGAGGTTATTTCGGCCATCTCCAAGCTTAAGCACGGAAAGGCCCCGGGCCCGGACGGTTACTCCCCCCTTTTTTACAAAACGTTTTGTACCGCGCCAGCGCATATCCGTACGCGCCTTTACAATTGCTTCTCAGCTCCTGGGGCTATCCCTCCGGAGTTACTCCAAGCAACGGTTTCGGTCATCCCTAAGCCGGGGAAGGACCGGGCACAATGCAGCTCATACAGGCCGATTTCCCTTTTGAACACCGACCTCAAACTGTATACAGGGATTCTGGCGGCACATCTGGCACCTCATCTGCCGGGGTTGGTGGACCCGGATCAGGCGGGGTTCGTCCCAGGAAGGCAAACGGTGGACAACACCAAGAGAGTGGTTTATATCTTGGAGAAGGCCTCCCGGATCCCCGGGGAGAGAATGCTACTGGCGGTCGATGCAGAGAAGGCCTTCGATCGGGTACATTGGCCATATCTGGAAAAGTTTTATCAAAGGTAGGTATAGGTGAGAAATTCCGCACCTTAGTATTCAACTGCTATCGATTTCCATCTGCAGTGGTACGGGTGAATGGCTGTAACTCTCAGAGCTTTGCAATAGAGCGGGGCACCAGACAAGGGTGCCCACTGTCCCCGTTGCTCTTCGCCCTTTATATGGAGCCCTTTGCCCAAAGGATACGCCAAAACCCGAATGTGACCGGCATACGGATGGGAGGTTACACACATACCGTCAGCCTTTATGCAGATGATATTATTCTAATGCTGTCTGACCCGAGGAGGGCACTCCCGGCATGTGTTAATGATATGGATGACTTCGCTGCTGTCGCAGGCTTCAAAATGAATTTAGGGAAATCGGCAGCTCTTGATGTTTCACTGACTACAGCCACAAGAACCGAGCTGCAAGGCCTCTTCCCTATGCACTGGACTAAGGACGTGGTGCCATATCTGGGCATCCTACTGGCGCCCACCCTTCCCGCTATGGTGACCGCCAATTACGCAGCTCTGGGTACGAAAATTAAGGAGGAACTAGGTCGGTGGAGCAAAGGCACCTTGTCCTGGATCGGCCGCATTGCCGCAGTGAAAATGACTCTCCTGCCGCAGGTGCTTTACCTGTTTCGGGCTTTGCCGCTTCAGCCCCCAAAGGGATGGATACAGCAAACTCAGGCAGACGTCGCCCGCTTCGTTTGGCAAGGCCGCAGACCTAGACTCAAGAGAGCCTTATCCACACTGGCCCCGGAAGCCGGGGGCTTGGGCATACCGGATTTACGCAAGTACTTCCAGGCGGCACAACTGCGGTACTTAGTGGAGTGGAGTAGGTGGGAGCCAGACAAACACTGGCTCTTTCAGGATCAGGCGGTGGCTGGCCGGACCCTGCAGGAGGTGCCCTTCCGACGTAGGGCTCACCGCCCCCCCAACCTGTATGCATCTTTTGTCACACGAGTCCCGATGAGAGTTAGGGACGCCACCAACGCGGCATGTGATCTTACTAATTTACCTTCGACGTTCACGCCGTTGGTCGGGAACCCAGCTTTTCAGCCTGGGATGGAACATGGAGCCTATGCGCGCTGGCGAACTGCAGGATGCAGAGCGCTGTTCCATATGTATTACCCGGACGGTGTCATCCCGTTCCTAGACTTCAAGCGAGAATACCACATGCCGGAGACGGAAAGGATGCGGTATATGCAGGTGCTCCACTGGGCACTCCAGCCACAAGTGCGCGAACTAGCGGACAGAAAGCTCCGACCTTACGAGAGGTGGCTTGTGACGCGCACTTCAGACACGAAACTTATCTCAGATTTATATAAATTTTTGCAGGCGACCTCCTCTCCTATTTATAATCCGGGGAGGGAACGTTGGGAAAGGGAGTTGGGGAGGACCCTGAGTCATACAGAGTGGGACCACATCTCTTACCGAGCACGACACTCCGCGTACCACACGGGACTCACAGAGACGTTCACTAAAGTATCCACGTATTGGTATTATACACCGGCGAGCTTGTGGGCAGAAAGGCACACTTACACATGTTTTATGGGACTGCCCCCTATTGGGCTCCTATTGGAAGGAGGTCTTGGATGAGATTGACCGCTGCTTCGAAATTGAGCTGCCCCGTTTCCCCGCGTATGTCCTTTTAGGCTTGCCCAACGGGTTGACGTACCCTTTGAAATCTCGTAGGGGTAGACAGATAGCGATAGCGTTGGGTTCAGCTGTTCAGAACATACTCATCTATTGGCGTACCACCACACTCCCCTCCATTGCGGGTTGGTTGCATAGACTGTGGCGTGTCCTGGGGATGGAAAAACTGTCGCTCACGGTGTCGGGTGATGTGGAGCAATTCTGGGAACTGTGGCAGCCTTTCCACTCGCTACTTGTGACGGAATTCAGAGAACTCACATGCCCCCGATACCTTTGATTACTGAGATTAACACCACCAATAGCCCAGACTAACTGATGAGCTTGGAGTTGCAGTGGGCGAGGGGGGGAGGGTGGCCTGAGGGAGATACTATAGGAGAACGAATTTAGTACTGTACAGAGGGAGTGCGGACAGGGGGTTGAGGGGGAAGGGGGGGGGGTGGAGGGGAGTTTGGGAAGGGGTTGTTTGTTTTTGATGTTGTCGCTGCCGCATGTGCGCCGAGCACAAAGCCCGGATGGACATTATGATTGCAGAACTTTTACGAGATGAAGGCGCACCTGTATGGTCATGAATATTTTTTGCACTACCTCATGGCGACAGCTGTTTTGTTTTCTTTTGTAAGTGTAACAATAAAATGCTTTAAACCTAAAAAAGAAGATCTATTCATTGTTAAAAATACAGTAATATAAAAAGACTATTATACAGTTCATACGACTCCATGAATTATTAAAAAGATCGCTCTAAACAATTCATTCCGTTTGGCTAATATCAAGGTAAGAACGGAGGAGTATTTATTTGTACGTGTTCAGTTCAAAGTATTACAATTTAAATATACACTTTATACATTCATTCGAGTGACATTCCAGTAGAAAGAAAAACCTGCATGTACATTATATAGTATTCGGGTAGCTGATGAATAGTTTTAAAAAGGAAGATACTGCCTTAATTACATGTTCAGTCTCTAGTGTTTTTAATTTAAGAAATGCCTCTCTACAACTCCTTAGCCCCCAGTTCTTTAATATAGGTGTTAGAAACCTTTTCCTCAGAATCAGATAAAATTTACAAAACAAAGTACAGTGAATGTTTGATTGGTGGGAAATATCATCTCATGGGCAAATTGCCTAATCCTTTGACCAATCATTACATGTGGGAAAAGTTATCAGTCTAAAAAATGTATTGGTGCGAAAATGGGTGGCTAGTGGTGAGTAACTGATTTCCCACAACTGTACGTTTGCCCTTTTCCGAGTGCCACCTTATTTTGTCTAGAGGTTCCAAGACCAACTTTTTCAGTGTGCTTCTAGGCACTACTTCCATACTTCCTGGGGTATCAAAGAATTCTGGGTGCCCATTCTCATACATCATATCTTTTACATAGTTGATCCACTTTATGTTAGCCACTCCATCTAAATTAAAAGGCAGTCTGAGATGATATCTCTATTTAAACTTGTTTCAGGCGTTACCCTGATTTTGTGCCATAGGAGTAAAGGGGAAGTGTTGATGGTATCAGATGCGTATGATAAACACACTTCATTATAGCAGATGTAAGTGGCCGTGGTTTTAGGAACCGCTAATAATTAGCGTATGAAGTGGTTTTCGCAACGTTGGATCTGCTCTGCCTGTTCAATCCCCAATATGCCTGCCTCATAGGTACCGGTTGAGACGCATTTAGATTTATAAATTTGTAGGAGTTGATTCCTAGGTAGGAGATTCTATTGGTGCTCTTGATCTTATTCTTGTCTAGAAAGGTTGCTCGGGTGGTCTTTATCCTGTTTCCACAGGTCATAGAATAGATTTTAGAAACATTGACTTTTAACCCTCTGTGGTTCATATATTCTGCGAATTTAGTTACCGTCCTTTGTAGACCAATCATAGTTTGTGACATGATTGCGGCGTCATCCGCGTACACACAGTTCTCTCTCACAGTTGGGTAGTCACAGTTGGGTAGTCATGCTGGAAATTGCTAATGTATTGTCCTATGCTGTTAATATACAAGGTGAAGAGGAGGGGTGCTAATATGCACCCCTGTCTCACACCTCTTCTTATTTTAAACTTAGCTGAACACTCACCCTTCTTGCCAAACTGTACCCTAGCACCCACCCCCTATACAGTTCCTTGATGAATGAAAGGATCTGTTGATCCACGCCAATGTCACTGAGTGTCTTCCATAATTTTGCATGGTCCACACAATCAAACGCGGAACTTAAATCAAAAAAAGTTACCAAAAGATTTCCTTTCCTAGCCTGCGTGTATTTGGCTATTAACAATGCAAGGTTGAGGCCCTGTTCTATTGTTCCTCTCCCTGCCCAGAACCCATACTGAAAATTAGAAATAACATTCTTCTCCTCCGCCCACTCTTGTAACCTATTTAAAATTATCCTACCTGCCACCTTCATTAAAGCATCTAATAAAGATATAGGGCGGTAACAGGTAGGATCATTCCTATCCCCTTTTTTAAAAATCGGGATCACAATGGCATCTGGCCAAGTTGAAATGAATCCGAGATTGTTACAACAGTTTAGCAAATTCGTTAGCCTGGGTGCCCATAGGTCTATTTCGGATTTATAGACGTTGATCGGGACGCCGTCCGGCCCTAATGCTTTTCCTGGGCCGCTTTCCCCAATGACCTCCTTACAGTCAAATACGATCCCCAAAGGGAACATGCTGGGTGGGTCGCTATGATCAGATGTTCCAAATAAATTATTGCTTACTTCTTCACAGTCATCTATGTTAACTTTATAGTAGAGGCCCTTAAAATGTGTGACCCAGATTTCGCCTGGGATAGCTAGGTCAATTACATCTGTGTCCTTATCTTGTAGGAAAGGTGCATTAACCGCTTTCCAAAAAGCTATAAAATCGTTTCTTTGGCATGAGTCATGTAACGTCTGCCAGGCTTCCCTTTTTAATTGTTTCTTCCTGCTAACTATAGCAGCACAATAGGATTTTATAGCAAGCCGTACTAGTTCTGTTGATCTAGGGGCTTCTTGTAAGGCATGTTTCAACTTAGTATGTGCCTTAGTGCAATCCTTATCGAACCATGTATGGGCTTTATTGGTACTGTGGACATATTGCCTTGTTAATAATATTCTTATTTCCTTGGTAATGTTATTAAAGGAATCAAGAACTGTGTGACTTTCCTCTGATTGCGAAAGACAAATTTCCATATGGTCATGGGTGTTCATAACTAGCTTTTGGAGAAAGGCCTCGGGTTCGATTTTCTCCCATTTAATGGAAAATCCATTTGACCTTGTGAGGCTAATGGGGGGATTATAAGAAACCTTTCCATTCGAGTTATTTTGTACTCCTTTAATTTTTGTTCAAAAAGAAATGGGATAGTGGTCACTCAACAGGGTATCAAGTATTCTCCCTGATGACACAAGTGTTGAATACCTCGATGATAAAAGTGCAAAATCGATAGTCGAGTTGCACCCTCTCCCATTGAAAGAGGGCTGAAAAGGTATCGATGGTAAACATAGTTTGTTTACATGTGATAAATCAAAATGAAAAATCAGATTGTTCAGCAGGTCCCCTAGTTTTGAGTGGGTGAAATGGGTGGGGGTATCTTCCTTGTTTTCCCCTAGGCCACAAGTGCCGGAGACACTACGTGGGCACAGAGTGCAGTTATAATCGCCCACCCATAGTAGGGCCATGTCTCCGATCACCTGTTCCTCCAGGCTGAGCAGATTACTCATGAGGTTGTTTATGACGTTATCCAATAAGGATATTGGGATGGTATTATAAAAATGTAATATAGCAAAAAATGTTACCCCTCGCCAGGTGACTAATAGGATCTGGTAGTACTCCATTGTAATAAATTTAACAACTGTAATCCCTCCTGAAATTGAGACATAGGTGCACAACCCCCCTTTGTTTCGGCCTTGTGTACTGATGACAGCTGGTGTATTAAAAGTTTGATATCCATTATTGTGAGTTTCTTGGACGGACCACGTTTCCTGGAGACATAGTATGCTATGATTATTTGCTATATCCAACCATTGTGGAAGGGTAACTTTGTCCGAGAGCCCCGCGATCTTCCAACATAAGATTTTTGCCTCAAAAGATGACCTGTCGAGGTTCCCTTCTATAATGCCATTATTCCCTCCCTTCGTGAATGTTAGTCCTACCCTTATGGGAGGGTGTGCTAAAGGATGATATACTTTAGGATTTTCTAAGGTTGTCTTCTTTCGGGAGTTAACATCTGCGTCTAATTTATCTAAGTCCTCCTGCTCGATCTAAAGACTTTCCGCCCCTCCCAACTCCTGATTCCCGTTTGGCTGTGTCAATAGTGAGGTGAACCCCTCGAGGGTTGCTCCCCCCTCCTGTTCTTCCCTTGTCAATCTTGATCATCCATGCAGGATAACGCTTCATAATGATTGTGCACAGGTATGCTCCATCTTGGTGTGTAACTAAACTGGTGCATTCTGCCTTGCTTGTTTGTGGGGGGCCTGCGTGTAAGTGGGCTTGGGGGATAGATTGCCCCCAAAGGATTAATATTTATAGAGTTATGATGTGTACGATTATGTCTGGTTCTTAGTAAAATTTCATGCACAAGTCTAGGGTCACTAAAGGTCAGGACTATGCAGTCTCCGGGCGAGGTCTTGTTTTCCCTGCCCACCCATGCTACCCTTCTTGCCATTTTAAAACAATTAAACAATTCATTATTTAGCCCAGTTTGATTTCCCAGCCAGTAAAGTGACTTTTTCCTGAGTTCCCTCCAGGTTTCATACTTTGCTGGCAATAGTGTGGGAGCGTTAGCCAGCACCACCATGTACGGCGAGGCAGCGGGAGGTAAGTCAAGATAGTCCTTCTTAAAAGAATTATTTGGATTAGTTGGGCCATTTGGAATAGTAACAGGACTTCGAGTCTCGTTGGAATCACTGACCCTAATTAGAGGAACTGAAGGTGTGTTTCTGATTGTGGTGGGTCTAAGGCTTAGTTGCATAATGTCGGCTAGTGAAGGCATTGCCTTTGCTGTGGGTAAATCAGCTGCGGTCTGTGAATTAATTATAGCATTGTTTTGGATGCCAGGCCGCATCAGCCTATCGCTACTACTACCTCCTCGGGTCGTCAGATGTTTCTCATTGAATGCCACCTCCAGATTAGTCATTCTATTAGAAAGGGACTGTAACATCTCAACCAAAGTACAACGAAGAGTATCTATGCCCTTTGTGAGGTTTCCAATGGCAATTATGTTACGTTCGGTTTGTGTGGGCAGGTTCACTTTACATGAATTTTTATTGGTCTTACGGGTAGATATTTTGGTGGAAAGTTGTTTCCCTTTAGGCTTTTTCCTGATGGGATGCTCCTTACGGGGACTTATGTGAATAATACTTGAATTTATAGTAGAATTATTGCCCCCCACCGTGCTAACAGGGTTCTTACAATGTTTATTCGGCGGTTGAGCCTCTTCTTCTAGGAAGCTCACTTCAATAGCCTCTGTCAACTGTTGTATACATCCGTTATATGCATTAACCTGCGGATGATTCTCTTTTGTGGGGCTGTCCAAGGATTGTGTAGATGCAGAGGATTCAGAATCCAGGCTGCCTAACCCTTTCCCCAGAGCCTCTTCAACAGTGTTAATCTGTTTTTCTATGACACCCATAGCCCCCACCAGATACGAAAGCAATGACGATTGGCCCCCTGTTTTTGTCTCTAGTAGTCCCTTTGCGTCGGCTTGGGTCTTCTTTCTTTTGCTTATGATGTATCCCTCATGTTATCCTCCCAATGTCACCAATAAACAACTTGCTTAAATGAGTGAAAAGCAGAAATACTAAGGATATACAGGGAATGTACCAGTTCTGGAGCTGATGTTAGAGAGTGGGCCTAGCCCAGCCTCCTTCGGGCTCCGACGGGCGCGGACGGGCCCGCCCTTGGACCGGGTATAGCTCCGAGCGTTATTTCAGCTGGTTTGGCCTCACCCCAAGTCCCGTGAGAGCACGCTGCCTCCTGGGGACTGCAGTCCTGGAAGTCCCTGCTCCGCGGTGAAATCCGATGAGGTGGTGGAAAGGGTTAGCCGACAGCAAGGGTCCCGATCAACACAACGGGAGCAAAGGCGTCAGGTAAATCTGTAAGGGCGTCCCATGCCGCGGGAGCACCGAGCGTTATTTCAATTGGTTTGGCCTCGCCCCAAGTCCCGCAAGAGCACGCTGCCTCCTAGGGTCTGCAGTCCCAGCAGTCCGTGCTCCGCTGTGAAATCCGATGAGGTGGTGGGAAGGGTTATCAGACAGCAAGGGTCCCGAGCAACACAATGGGAGCAAAGGCGTCAGGTAAATCTGTAAGGGCGTCCCGCTCCGTGGGAGCACCGAGCGTTATTTCAGCTGGTTTGGCCTCGCCCGAAGTCCGACGAAAGCACGCTGCCTCCTGGGGACTGCAGTCCCGGCAGTCCGTGCTCCGCGGTGAAATCCGATGAGGTGGTGGAAAGGGTTAGCAGACAGCAAGGGTCCCGAGCAACACAATGAGAGCAAAGGCGGCAGGTAAATCCGTAAGGGCGTCCCGCGCCGCGGGAGCCCTGAGCGTTATTTCAGCTGGTTTGGCCTCGCCCCAAGTCCTGCGAGAGCACGCTGACTCCTGGGGACTGCAGGCCCGGCAGTCCGTGCTCCGCTGTGAAATCCGATGAGGTGGTGGAAAGGGTTAGCAGACAGCAAGGGTCCCGAGCAACACAATGGGAGCAAAGGCGGAAAGAAAATCTGTAAGGGCGTCCCGCGCCGCGGGAGCCCTGAGCGTTATTTCAGCTGGTTTGGCCTCGCCCCAAGTCCCGCGAGAGCACGCTGCCTCCTGGGGACTGCAGGCTCGGCAGTCCGTGTTCCACGGCGAAATCCGATGAGGTGGTGGAAAGGGTTAGCAGACAGCAAGGGTCTCGAGCAACACAACAGGAGCAAAGGTGGCAGGTAAATCTGTAAGGGCGTTCCGCGCTGCGGGAGCCCCGAGCATTATTTCAGCTGGTTTGGCCTCGCCCCAAGTCCCGCGAGAGCACGCTGGCTCCTCGGGACTGCAGTCCTGGCAGTCCGTGCTCCGTGGTGAAATCCGATGAGGTGGTGGAAAGGGTTAGCAGACAGCAAGGGTCTCGAGCAACACAACCGGAACAAAGGCAGGAGGTAAATCTGTAAGGGCGTCTTGGAGGAGTATCATGAGGCAGCTGATGCGGAACTTAAACATCTGGGTAAATATGCCACTGCATGTGTGTACGGGGAGGGGGCACGACCGGGAACAGTCCTGGTACAGCTGCTATGGAGACATCGCTGCAAAGTCCTACTCACCGAACTCAACTTGGAGGAAGGGGAAGCATTGATAGAGGAGACGGAGATCGCGGATCGCTTCCGTGGTCACTACGCGGAATTGTACATTGAGCGCTCCTCAGGGTCGGAAGAGGAAATACTTGAGTATCTATCTTATATTACACTGCCTTTCCTCACGTACACGCATCGGGAATTTTTGATGCAGCCTGTGGAAAAGGATGAAGTAGTCCTTGCTCTGACTGGCATGCGAGCGGGAAGTGCACCCGGGACAGATTGCCTCACAGTGTCTTCTACAGAACATTCCTGGATATACTCTTACCGCATCGCTCTGCACTCTTCGGTGACATGTGCCAAACGAATGAAATGCCGCCCACACTTAGGGAGGCAGTGATAGTAGCTATACCTAAACCTGGGAAGTCCCCAGAGGAGTGTGGGTCCTATAGACCTCTATCCTTGCTCAATGTAGATGCACAAAGTTTTGCGAAAATACTCGCAAACCGGATTGCTCCCCTGGCGCAGGTGCTGGTTGCCCCTGAACAGGCTGGGTTTATCCCAGATAGGCACCTCACTTACAATTTGCGCACAGTATTCGGAGCCCTGCAGCACACTAGACCAGTAGCAGTTTTTTGGGATATGGAGAAGACCTTCGACCCGGTCAAGTGGCCCTTTCAACGCCAAGTTTTACGAGGATGGGGCTAGGTACAGTCTTTTTACAGCTGGTCGGGGTGGTATATAACCGCCCCATATCCTGGGTTAGAGTTGGTAATCTGGTGACAGAGCCCTTTAATATCTCACGGGGGACACAGCAGGGCTGCCCGCTGTCCCCACTACTATACGCCCTGGTAGCAGAGCCATTGGCCTGTGCCCTCAGAAAATACCATAGCCGCAGGGGCATCAGGTTGTCGAAAATAGAACTGATAGTGTCCACATATGCTGATGACCCCTTATTTTAGGTACACAACCCTGAAAATAATCTCTCCTTGGTACTACAGGAGGTGGTACGCTTTGGATCCCTATCAGGGTTACATGTTAACTGGTCAAAATCGTTTGTAGTCCCGCTCACACCTACCACTGTACAACATGAGGTGGAGTAACCCCTGCAGTGGTCCACGGACTCCATAAGGTACCTGGGAGTCCAAGTCCACCCTGACTCCGAGGTTGTATTTTGAGAAAATTATGGCGTTGCGGTCAGTAGGCTGGAAGAGGATGTGGAGGTGTGGATTAAGTTACCGCTGTCACTGGTAGGTAGAATCTCATTAATGAAAATGGTGGTCTTACCTCGATTTTTATTCTCATCAGAATATTCCAATGGTCTTGCCTATATCCTTCTTCAACTGGGTAACGTTGCTTCTTATTAAGCTGGCCTGGGCGGGCAAGCATGCTAGGATCAAGTGGCAGACGTTGACCCTGCCATATCACATGGGGGGCTTGGGAGCCCCGGATTTAAACTTGTATTACAGGGCTGCACAGTGCTCGCATGCCTATTGTTGGATACATGGTCCAATGGAAGCTCCCCACCTCCGACTCGAGACGCTAGTGGCAGAACCGCTACCAGTCCCAGCCATGCTGATGGAAGACCCGCATCACAGGACGGGGATACTCGACTCGATCAATGCCACGCGACATGCATGGCACTTTTTGCTCCAGCTGCAGGCGGGTGCACTACTGTACTCCCCAGGGATGCCACTAGACTGGGCACGTTGGCTACCTCACTCTAGAAACAGAGGGGTGATCCACGCGTTAAATTCTTTACAATTGCAAAAGACCGGAGATCTATTTCAGAATGGAGTGGTTAAGCAATGGGAAGAATTGGTGCAGCGGGAGCCTCCTGGCACCATGTTGCAGCGCTTCCAGTATCACAGGACTCGCCATGCCCAGCTCGATGTACTGGGAGATGACCTACTGGAACCCCTAGAGGTAGCGGAACTTACATATGTCATCAAGGCGCAAACGCCGCACAAGATAGTTTCCAACATTTATAATATGGCTATATCGCACAGGGCCAACCAATATTCGAAGGCCCGGCTAGACTGGCAGCGAGATTTGCAACAGCCAATTGATGATGCCATGTGGGCTTATTGCTGCACCAGAACGCGCCGTATCTCTCTCAATGGCAGACACAGATTGATACATTTTAAGTACCTCATTAGAGCATACTATACCCCGGAAAGATTACATAGATATGGACTACGGGATACATCGGCCTGCGATAGATGTCGGGAACCCATAGCTGATTTCATGCATCTCGCCTGGACCTGCCCAAGAATATATATGTTTTGGGAATTGGTTTTTAAGGAATTAGCGAAAATATTGGAAATGAAGCTTGTCCCGGGTTCGGCCCTGGCACTGCTGGGCTATTCCAAAACCATAACGAGTGGGAAACGTGGACTGGTAGATATGGGACTGCTGCATGTGAGACACAGCATTGCTGCCCATTGGCTCCGTGGCCCTACCCCTACTATGACACAGTGGTCACAAGATATGCTTTACTGTAGCACACAGACGGAGAATTATAGTGAAATATTACCCCCCAGGTGCCGCCCTAAAATTTTCTGGGGACTATACATGACATACATTACTAACAGGGGACAGGAACAGCCGGTGGTAGAGGGGGACAATCCACGGCACGACCACGCACCAGGTGCGGACTGACCACACTTTTAACTTCACGTGACAGACTTGATGACAAAAGAACGGGGACTCCCCCCCTCTATAGACTGGGAACTCCTACATCTCGCTCTGGTGGGCTGGAGAATGACTGCACCACGAACACCACAGTGCCTAATGACACCTACCTTTGATGCTGTGCTGTAATATGGTCGATCGGTTTGACATACTATTGGATTGAGCTAAAACGTGTAACGTGTATGCTTCACTGCGGATGAGATATTGCATTTTTACTTTTTGTTTGAGTTGTAAATTGCTGAAAATAAAGTAATAAAAAATAAAATTGTTCCCAGAGAATATATCTTTTGAGTATAATAATTATACGTTTTTAAGAGGGCCCCCAGGATCCCCTCTTTAGTGCTAAGAGGTAGTATACAGTTCTTGACAACAACAAGAGAGCAGACATAGCTCTGCTGTTATATGATACTTATCATCAAGGAAGACCTTTTATAGGATTCACAATCATCTCTTCAGAAATTGAAAAATAGATTGGTACCCCTCACTCAAACTAGGTGACATCCTTCATCATTGGGGTCTCCTTCACTATAACCCTATTAGTATAATCTGGGATCATCGTGAGCTCTTCATTGATTATGGTTTGAAATGATTTCTGTGTGGATGGTTAAACTGTTAGCATTGCATTAGAGAGGGGCTGGAGGTGGGAGGAAGTTCCCAAGGGTAGGATTTATTTATACACAGATGATGTTCTCCTATATCTCATGGATCCCAGTACCTCAGGTCTGCAGGCCCAAGAGCTTTTTCAACTATTTGAGGAGGTGTCTGGCCTCTGTTTGAACAAAGAGGAGTCTCTATTGTTACAGTTACAAGGAGACAGTGCATTGATCGCCTGGTGGATGAGAATCCCTCTTTATCATCTTAGTTTCATATCCACATTACCACAATGATCGTACTGGCCCACATTATTATCCTAACGCCCCTTGTGTAAAAAACTAAAAGCAGTCTAATGGCCTGGCAAACCCGCCCCCTTAATCTACTAGGTGGGGTTGTCCTGGTTAAAATGATGCTGCTTCCCTGCTTCTTATATACACTACAGAACTTCCCACATTACATTTCTGACACCTGGTTTAGTGAGGTGGCGGTACTGAGATGCTCATTTCTTCAGCGTACTCATCTTCCTAGGTTTGCCCATACTAAATGTCTGTTTATGATGGTGGAATTGCCACAATGGATGTCCGCCTCTACTATTGGACATACCATCTTCTGTTTATAAATAACTGGCTATCAGGCGCTTGAAATGAACCAGCATACCGACTGGAGCTTGGCAGTCTGGATCTGGATAGGGTGATGCATTTTCTGTGTGGCCGACCATGCCCTTTTGCAATCCCGTAGGTTGCAAGGGCAATATTTTTGTTATGGCAGGGGAGGCTTCCATTTCATGGGTTGTGATGGCCGTCTAATGGGCCAGAACCCTTCTGGTAACATCACTGGCTAGAAAAACTGTCACAACTAGACGGTTTCCACAAATGGGACCTACTGGGGATCACTATGCTAGGTGACATCTGAAAAGGGTCCACCATGTATTCGTTCACTGACCTTCAATCCCAGTTTTTGCTTTCTCATACACAGTTCCACAAATACCACCAAAGTAAGGCATGCTCTTAGTTGCTACTCCATACACCTTCAAGACCTCCAAGACATTAACCCTCTAGAAGCTAAATTATTGTGGGGACGATGAGGCTGGTGGCATCTATATCACACCCTAGTAAATAAAGCCCTGGAGATGCGGGAGCGGCTCGATCGGGAATGAGGGGACTGGTTAAAAGCTGGAGGAGGTTGAGTGGCGGGAAGCAATCATGGCCCCCGAAAACTTGCAACAGCAGCTAGCTTGCAAATATACAACTGCACTATTTATACCTGACTTACATGTCCCCCCAGTGCTTATGGGCAGCCGGCACCCTTCCTGAGTCCGTCCGTGGTTGTCACACTACCACAGCTGATTTCCTTTACATGGTTTGGCAATGTCCAAAAATTGCCCAAAATTAGAAAACCCAAATGTTTGCTTTTAGGTCCCAGCATTAGGGATAGACTAGTGCGCACACAATATAGAATTGAAAAATCACACACAACAGCCTTTTTGAGACCTACCCAGGGTTAAAGGCTACCATCTGTGTAAAGGTTTTAGGGGCATATTATCAAACCCATTATCGCCGCGTGATATTTTTATCACTGTATTAGCAAGCTCCAGCTAACGGGCCTTAGCGAGAGTTTTTTGGGGATAGTGGACCTTTTCTTACCGCCAAGCATGTTAGCGATATTTATCGTTAGTGACATGCAAAGCAGACGTTCCCGTGCAAAAAGGCAAGCAAACACCACTTATCAAGGGGCTCCATGAAATTCTGAAGAGCCAAAAACAGGCTATAACTGCAGTTAGAGCCAGTAACTTAAAACCAGAAAATATTTGGTCTTAAAAATGGTGATAAAACCTAGGCCCATATCTCTGCAGGTTTTGGCGTTGGCCAGCGCTGCAAGAAATGTTGTAGCGCTGCCCAGGACAAAACAACAGAGCACAATCAATAAGATAGTGCGCATTCCTGTGCCACAGTCATGAAAAGTGTTGCTGCGCTGCAACAAGACAGCGATGCAACACTTCTCACTACACCCTTCTTGCGACAGCATGGATGCACTGTAATCACTGGACAGATACGTCAGGAATCCTGACATATCTGCCCGCGCTAAAGTCGCGCATTGCTGCAGTCGTGTCACAACCATGACACAACTCCAGCAATGCATGGGGCCAGCCTATCCCTGTGGCACTGCCTCACCCTCACGTCTGCCAATAGGAAGGTGGAAGGTACTGACGCAGTGCTGTTCATGAGGGGTGCCTGAATGTTGGCGCTGTTGTGGACCCATCGGTGGTGGTTGTGCGCTGTGGTGTCATCGTTTAGAAGCAGTGGTGGAGTATTGGTGCGAAGGGAGTTGACGAGATGTTCTTCTGTGGCCCTGATCCAGCTGCGAGAGGGTGCGATGATGGCGGTGGCGTCCGGTGGGCAAGGTGAAGACGTGATGTTACCAATGATGCTCGGTCCAGGAGAGTCCAGTGTTGTGGCTACAGTTGAAGTTTCCACCTGGCGGAGGTAACATGCTTGACCATGTGTCCTGCTATGTGGCTTGGTGCGATGACTGCTTGTGTCTAATGTAAGGATCCTTCCCCATAAGGGGGTTGTGTCCTGGTCACTGGGGTTGTCCAGGTGGAACTTGATTTCACTGAGTACGATGTCATCGGTGGATGGGAGACCCTGGGGTGTAATGAAGTCTACAATGGTATTGGTGAATGGGGGGCCATGGCCTGCGGGGCCTGCACAAGAGGGTGCTGTAGAGGATGTTCTTGGTCCTGGTCCGGATCTTGGAGTTGACGTAGTCCATGGTCACCTTTGGGTCATTAGAGTATGTGGTCAGTCGGAGTGTGCTTCTGTAGGTGATGGCAATGCTTCCCCCCTGACAGTCAGGGTGCTTCTTGCTGCTGATACTGCAGCCATCACTGGCAAAGGCGATGTCCAGTCCGGAGCAGAGGTTGGTCCTGGCAGGTGAGGTGGTGTCCAGGGTTGATGGCGAGGAGGCTGCTGCAGTCGTATCAGTGGAGTGTCCAAGAGGAATGCTCCGTGGGGCTGAGCTGGTCCAGGAGAAGACGGACGCAAATGGCGTAGCCTATGGTTGCCTTTGGGACGGGAGACGACCATTACAATGCAGGCAGTACATCTTTAACAACGCAGCTCTGACAACTCAGGTGCCTTAACATTGCATTGGAATGCAACGCATTATGAGGTCAGTAATGGGGTAATTTAACATTTGTAGGGTGGTTATGGGTGGGTATGGGTTTCGGATGTAAAAATTTTAAATTGGGATGTGTTTTGGGGTAAAATATGAAAAATGGGGTCTTGGGTCAAAATATGAAAAATGGGGTGTTCTTTGGGGTAAAATAGGAAAATGGGGTGTTCTTTGGGGTAAAATATAAAAAATGGGGTGTTTTTGGTGCAAATTTTTGTTTTGGGTTGCACTCACTGAAGTGGGAACAGTGATCTTTATGTCTCCGCAATGCAACACCGGATCTACTGTTGCAATGTGCCTAGTATTAGTATGCATTGGAATGGAATGTGATGAAGATGGTGTCTGTGTATGCGGCCGCCACGCCACGCTAGCTACCGGACACGCTGGTGATCGGCTACCTGCCCTGTGAATCGGTGATGCTGGGATCCCAGGAGCATCGTGCACACCGAGTGTTGAGACAGCGGAGATTACAGCGGAACGTGAACGGAGCTGCGCTCGGGATACTCGATAGAGCGTTGGAGAGACGGAATGAGATTTGCCTCACGGACCTGTTTGTCTTTCCCGCGGCTAATCTAAAAACATTCTCATTTTTATGGATTGAGGTCTCTGCTCGTAGTTGCCGCGGAGCCAAGGCACGGACACCTGGTGAGCACTTTGTGAATCGACAGAGAGGCACAGTTTTGAAAGACAAGAAGTGCTTCTTTGGAGTTTTAACTGTCTGGTGTTGGTGTGGGCAACTTATTTAACATTGTCCGGACTCTGGGAGCAGCAAAGCGCATTGGAGGGACCAGGTTCAGGCGAAGGGAGCAGAACGAAAAAAATTAGTTATCGTGGCAAAAAAGGCTTAAAGGTAAAGACACCCACCGTAGGAAAGGATTCCTTGGCAGGAGATGATGCCGGCAAGATCAAGTCCAGACAGGTCAGTGGGGCTATTGGGGCAAAAAAAAAAACAATGGTCACACAGGGGCAGGGTCTCCAGCAAAGAATTTAAAGACAATAAAGACAATAATGCTACTTTAACACAACCCCTTCCAGCCAAAATATTTCTAGTGGCTAAAAATCAGGCTACCAATGCTAAAAACAACACAAAGAACACGCAATGCCTTAATAGAGCTGAAGACTCCCCTCAACAGAATTGTGACAATGGCGATATCAATCGAGTACCCGCTGCTAGTCTGGATGCCAGCAACGCCCTTCCAGTCTAGAAGTTATCCCCACCCTGACATGCAATCAGGAACACTTAGCGGAACCTTCTCTACCATTGCCTATTTCAACTGAAGAACATGATTATACACTTGACCCCTCCAGGCCCCCTAATCCTCTTTTAACCCCACTCCCTATCGAGGGTGAACACCTAGAACCTGATGAAGGAAACATTGGCAATACCTTATGTACTCACTTTGAGAACCTGAATACCAGGGATTATCCCACAAAGACAGAAGCTGCCATCCGAAACCTGGAAGTTCCTCCTGGCTCTACTGCCCCTTGGACCCCAGAAGTTGGTCAAGAGGTCTTTTACTTGGTATCAGATAGTACTCCGAGCTCATCAGGGGAAGAGGAGACTGAGGAAGATGAAGGCAATACAAACAGCACCAGTGAAGAGGAAAGTGAGGCTTCCTGTGATAATACTGGCACAATTGTTCGCCCTAAAAAACCAAGGAACAAGACCAAACGGAGGAGCCAGCTTAAATGGGATTATTCGGACTCGCAGATGTCATATCACCTAGAAGAAGAGGAACCGACCATGTCACAACCAATACCACAAGGGCGTAGCTCGAGAAGACTGCAAGCAAAAACTAATGAGACAATGGAGCCCTCACTTGCTGCCATTCTTGCCTCAATCAAAGATTTTCAGGAGGAGGTGAGAGGTGAAAATAGGACAGCTAAAAACGCAGCAAAAAAACTGCAGGGTGGTCTCAGACGACTGAACAAGACCTGTACAGACATCAGTGAGAGAGTGGGCATGGTCAAGGCCAGGACTGAACATTTGGAAACTGAAGCAGTGGCAACTAAACAGGCCACTGACTCCAATTCTGCTTGCCTCACGGATTAAATGGTGAAAATTGAAGAAAATGAAAACCGATAACGCCAGAATAACTTGCGCCTGCTGGGGATTCCAGAAGGAAAGGAGGGGGAAGACCCTAGACAGTTCATTGTCAAACTACTGCAAGACTCTTTTTCAGAAAACACTGAATGGGATTGGGACCGCGAAGTACAGCGAGCTCACAGGTTTCCCTTTTTAAAAAAAAAAACAATACAAAAACGATAATGTGACTGAAGGTCAGCCCCGGGTCTTCCTTGTATGTTTTGGCACGCCCCAACTCAAAAAAAGGGGCTCATGGAATTACCTTTTTTTCCAAACCGGATTTCTGTCATCAGACTGTTGAGCGCAGATGGCATCTGCGGCAGCTGATCTCTCCCTTACAACAACTAGGTGCAGAGGTGTATCTCATGAACCCGGCTAGGTTAAAGGTTATCCTACACGGCACCGCCAAGGTCTTTACATCTGAGATTAAAGCCAAAGAGTACTTGGAAGAGATTAGACTCAAGAGGGGCCATAGAGGGGCAAATTGAAAAATGGGGAAAAAATGATGCTATTTCTATCTTACAGAGGGACAGGGGGAAAAAAAGAGAAAATTACTGGGTGGGAAGGGTGGGTAGGGTCACAAAAGGCACATACACATCAAACTTTGTTGACTAGTTTTGTTTTCTTTCTTTTTATGGAATTTAGACGGGTACTGCTATACCCTTTAGATGGCTAGGATAGAACCATTACGAATCATCTCTGTTAATGTTTGTGGCTTGAACGATGCGTCAAAGAGACAAAAAGTGGCGATGGGTCTACGAACACTTGGGGGAAACATCATATGCCTACAGGAAACCCATATAGAACAGTCCGAAACATATTTACTAAACACATTAGGATTTAAAGTAGTGGGTGCTACCACGCAAGGAGCTAAGACAAAGGGTGTAGGAATCCTAACTGATAGAAAATTTGCTATTAGCAATCCACAAACCAAATCAGATTCACTAGGAAGGTGGGTCATCACTCAGATTCAACTCCCTAACAACATCTCATTATATGGAAGTAATGTTGATGATCCTGGGGTCATTAACCAAGGTTCTAGTGAATTAGTACACTGGCCCACCCCGATAGTTTTATTCGGGGATTTTAACATACATCTACCTAGCAATTGGGATACCAATACAACCTGGAGATATAAAGGATGGAAACCCCAAGTCTTTCAAGCTTTAACTAACCTTATTCAAACTCACGGACTGATAGATGGCTGGGCGAGCAAAAACCCGTCACTTTCTGGGCACACTTTTTACTCAGCCCGCATCAAGTATTGGTTAGATTAGACTATTTTTTTGTTTCTGCATCATTAGCCCCCAGCCTTACTATAGACATTGCACCCCGTTTTATGTCTGACCATAACTCTATTATTCTTACCATAAGGGAGTTTGGGCAATCCAGAGAGGCTTCCAGATGGAGTTTTGAAAAAGCTTTATTATACAACCCTAGCTATATAAATCACATGCAAGGATGGATCCAGGTGTTCTTGGAGATAAACATTGGCTCCGCTTCCCAAATGACAGTCTGGGATACTCTAAAGGCAGGGATCAGAGGTGAGACCCTTAGGTTCTCTGTACAAAAAAATAGAGTGGAAAAAACCCAGATCAAAGACCTCCAAGAAAAATTAAGAAAAACAGAAATAAAGCTAACCCAAACAATTCACGCAGGGCTAGATTGTCAGCCAATTCAACTAGAAGCAATTTTGGTTAGGGCAGAAATAGGGGCGGTGTTTATGGGAAAAATCGCGGCTAAGTGGGCAGCACCAAGGGAGAAGACATATGAGTGTAGTGACAGCATTAGACATCATTTAGCTGTTAGGACGAGACAATAAACTACCTCTAGTGAAATCCACAAAATCAGACTTGCTTCAGGAACAGAGATCACGGATCCTAGCCGTATTCGGCATGAGTTTCAGGAGTTTTATGCTAGGCAATATAAGGAAAAAATCTGCTGCATGGCCGATGCTCTAGACAGAGAGATCTCTGAATATCTCAGCGAGATAGAACTAAGCAAACTGAGCCTAGGAGATAGCGAACTGTTAGATCTTACCCCTACATGGGAAGAAATCCTGGATGCCCTCAATAGCCTCCCAGATGGGAAGGCTTCTGGCCCTGATGCCAATCAAATCAAGGTCATATTTACAGAGGTAATTACATCCATCTTCGGCGGTACCTCCCCTCCAGCCTCTTGGTCTAGTGCTAGAATCTCTATCTTTCCAAAAAAGGATAAATCTCCACTAGATATGAGCTCTTATAGACCAATAACTCTTATCAATTGCGATTCTAAAATATTTTCCAAGGTATTAGCCTCCAGAATATCCCGAGTAGTGGAACCCCTTGTCTCAAAATGGCAACATGGTTTTATACATAAGAAAGGGACTGCCGAACATGTCAGGAGAGTTATTACTCTGTTTGATGCTGCCCAAGTAGCCGGAGATCCGATGTCACTCATATTACCCGATACCGAAAAGGCTTTTGACCGAGTCTCATGGCGATTTCTTTGGAAGGTAATGGACAGTATGGGGTTCGGTGGCAGGTTCAGGCAGGCGACGCAGGCATTCTATCATAATCCAACTGCTAGTGTCGCCATAAATGGACAACTGACGGAACCCTTTAAATTATCACGAGGCACCAGGCAGGGATGCCCCTGCTCTCCGTTACTGTTCGCCCTTTACCTAGATCCCCTTATCAAACAAATAGAAAACCATTACAACATTTTTCCAGTAACATACTTTCAAAACAGCTGTAAAATCTAGGCTTACGCTGACGATCTCACCATTACCACTCCAGATCCTGTCAATTCCACACTGGCACTAGAGGATGAAGCCCATACATTTGGGAGACTATCTGGATATTCCCTAAATAAGAACAAAACACAGATACTAATAAATAGCAAAATCACCTGGGCTGACACGAGAGTGGTACCAGAGGCTAAATACTTGGGCGTACTAGTTTCACCTAGACTGGAGGAAATAGTCGCAGTCAATCTGGCTCCCCTCGCTGTCCAGACGAAGAAGGCATTAAAACAAATCGATAATTTACATCTAACGCTGGTCGGCAGGTGCAATATCATTAAAATGACTTATTTTCCCAAATTACTTTATTTTTTTCGATGCATTCCCCTTGAGTTTAGTAAAAAAGATTTACTTAAATTCCAACAAATTTTTACTCAATTCATTTGGGCATACGCTCAGCCCAGACGTGCACTAAAACATCTCACATTACCGAAAGACAGAGGGGGATGGGCTTTTCCTAATATCACCCTATATTACTGGGCGGCAGTCTTGCAATATAGCTCAGTTCTACTAAGAGATTCCACCTTTGGAACTGAATCGTCTTTACTCCCACCCTTTCGGTCACTGGTAGGGGAACAATACTGGGGCTGTCTAATCCGAGAAATAGCTTATGGATATTACAATCGTGTTAAATTTAAGACGCTAATGAACTCTTATAAAGTTTTTCGCCATGTCCAGAGAATTTTGGGACTTGGTAGATATAACTTTTACTCCCCTATAACCAATAACAACAACTTACCTGCTATATTTAGTTCATCTTATCTATCTGAATGGCACAGAGCAGGGATAACAAAACTAGGGAATATTATAACAACCAGGGGGATCGAATCCTTTTCAAATATACAGACCAGATTTAAACTAAAAAGCCAAGAATTATTTAAATACATGGCCATTTACGACTACCTATCTAGGAAGGTGGGAGGAGCCAACGGATTTGCCGAGGTTGAGCTTATGAACACTCTCCGGAATGTAACCACTGTTCGCATTGGAACTATCTATCAAATAATAAATAAGGAAACCCCAGACGACCTAGAAACCATTGCTTCCAAATGGCATAGTAAACTTGACTCCCCCAAAAGTATATTTTACAACTCCCTGCGGTTATCACAACATATCTTAATTTCTGCTAAACTCCAAGCACAACATTTCAAAACTATATTTTTTCTGTATATGACACCTAGCAAAATCATTAAATGGGGATCCGGGAGAGGAACATTATGCCCACGCTGCTCTGAGGTAAGGGCAGACTCTATACACATATTTGCAACATGTCCAACTATCAATTCCACCATACTCAGAATACAGAATTTACTCTGCGAAATAACTAACCAATCAATACTCCTAAACCCCACGCCCATTCTTTTAGGAACACAATCTGATTCTTTAAGAGTAAAGGAGGAAGGGCTGATTTTTGTTGCAATGGCAGTATGGAGGATATGTGTCCCCTCCGGTTGGCTAGATTCTGAGTCCCCCTCCTACACACAATGGCTGGCTAGATTAGTCGCTACATACCATTTAGAAAAATCTGTATATGCTAAGAAAGGACGAAGGAAAAGGAGGATGGGGATTGAAATCTGGGGGGTATTTTCTAAATGGATTGACCAACAAGGGCAAGGGGACCCAGAGACAGAATAGGGTTACTAGATACCCACAATACCTTTTTAGCCATATTCCTTTGTTACGATATTATTTATCTCTGTTCTTGCTCTTTGTGTATGCTTATGTGTACCTGTATTACAGGTCTTTAATAGATGTGAGAGATGGGAGGAGGGTGGGGGGGGGGTCTTGAATTTTCTTTCTTCTGTAACTGTTTGAGATTCTGCTTTGTGAAAAATCAATTAAATTTTTTTTTTTTAAAAGGAATGGAATGTGATGTTATGGCATGCGTCACAAATACGTATGTGCCTTTGGCATGGACTCACAGCGGCCGTCATTGAGAAGTGCAGGGGGGTTGGTCAGCTGTGAGGGAAGCCAGGTGGTAAGGCATCGGGTGATTCTGAGGTTAGCCTGGGTGATGGGGGACAGGTGGCGGCGAGTGTCCTCCAGAGTAGGGTTGAACATCCATGAAGGGTGTGTGCCACTGGGTGGTCCTTCAGGGCTGACCATGAGGGGTGAAACGGAAAGCATTGATAAGGGAAGGCGGGGGATTGACCTGGGTGAACAGCTTGATGTCAGGCAACCTTGAGTGTGGCGGGGCATAGAGTGCCCTTATGGGAGGGGCATAGAGTGCCCTTATGGGCTGGGCACGGAGTGCCCTTATTGGAGGTGCACAATGTGCCCTTATGGGAGGGGCATAGACTGCCCTTATGAAGAAGCACCAGTCAGCTTGGCGCAGCTTGCAGCAGGTCAAGCCCAAGCTGCTCTATTTTATGTGGGGGGGGGTGTGTGCTTTTAAAGCTGGCACGTTCAAGTCGCAGTTTTCAGATTTTTGGGTGCTCGAAGGTAGCACTGCACTCAGCACTCAATGTCTGCCAAAGCCAGCGTAGCTAGATTTATGAGTTAATATTATCAATATTATTATTATTATCATTATCTTGTGATGATTGTTAATAACAATTATGACCCATATAGGTCATAATTCCAAGTTCGATTATTTTAATTAAATATTTTAATTATTATTTATGTTTGTTGATAATAATAATATTACTGTGCCACACCAGTTTTGCATATGGAGTTTTGAACCCGGAACATTTCATACTGTAAAGTTCAACATATGTATATACATCCGCATTTTAATAAAATAATCTATAGAAGTTCTCGCATGACCTTGCCTGGAAAGACGCATAACATCCTTTCCAACTCATTACAAGGCGTCCTCGTCCCAAATTCACTCCAAGGCAATGCATAGTCCCACTTAAACAAACTAGTACTAGCACCACGCAGAGAGGCATCACACAAAGTAATATGACCCAGCGAAAACAGCATTATGGATCATAACTGCAATGAATAATGCAACGTAAAACATGGCTATAACATACATCACAAGTAATAATGAGACAGAACTTCAAGTACAATACATACCATACAGTAGCAAAACCAAGCCAAGCTGAGCGTAACGTAACGTAACGTTAACGTAAGGCAACAAAACATAACGAAGCATAACATAACATGTTATGCAGATTGGACTCCTCTGGTATCTGGGAGTGTCATAATCATATTAGATGTGTGACCTCATTTCTTACATCGTCCCCAAAAGGTACTGGTAAGTCCACACAACGGTTTACACAAGCGGAAAGGCACAGGCTCCTTCGAAGCGTCCCCTATTTGTTGTGATTTATATATGATGCTATGCCGCCACCCAGGGGCGGATTGGCAAGGCGGGCATTCGGGAATGGGCCGAAGGGCCGGTGCCTCAGTGCCCTCTGTGGGCCGTTTTTTTTCTCCCCTGTCCCAGTCCACAGACAGTGGACTAGGAAAGGGGAGAAAAAAAAACGGCCCACAGAGTGCACGGAGACAGAGACTGAGAAAATGAAAGCAGCCTCGCTGTGCGGCCAGACAGCGATTGTCAGCTGTGGGCTCTCCTTCACCCCTGCCCTGCCAAGCAATCAAGCTGAGGCTGGGCTGGGGAGGGGTGATTGTTTGCAATAATCGGCCTCCCTGGGGGCCAGGTGTTTCTCAGGCCTTTGAGACATTTGCACCTCGGGCCCCCTGGCGCCCATGCAGCCCAGAAACGGTGTTAGTCTTAACACCTCGCCCACAGCCCTTCACATTCAGGGCACAGTGGGCGAGGAAGAATGGGTCTTGCTGTGGGGGCCAGGTGATGTTTGGAATTTTTTTGTTTTATTTATTTATTTATGCAATTTTTATATAGCGCGGACTTTACCGAAGGTGTCAGAGCGCTTCACACTAGGAACAGCAATAATACATGAGGAGAAAATTATAAGTGGACAAATTACAAAAGCAAACGTTAAGTTACATGAATCAAAAGAGACAATAGTGAGCAACCAAAATACAAGAGGAGCAAACGATACATTACAGGAGGAAAAAGTGATATGTGTGCAGGTTACAAAAGCGTACAAAATACAAGTAGAGGTATAATACTGCAATTAATGGCAGACACTCCAGCAAAAGAACAAACGTTACATAGGCAATGGTGGCACTTGTGCAAGTATCTAAAGCAAACAAAAGTGAGAGGAGCAAACAGTGTGTTACAAGAGAAAAGTGACTTGTGCAAGTTACAAAAGGGTACCATACACAGGTACAAGGGTAATACTACAGTAAATGGTAAACACTCAAACTGCCAGAACACACTGGGAAGGAGCTTCCCATGCACCAGCTTCACCTCAGCCTCCCCCTGGTTACCTGGCTACCTTGGATGACCCAGAAAGCTGTGTTTTGTGCTCCCCTGCCAGGACATTTCCCCAAGGCCTGGAGGGTTGATTAATTTACTAATTGCCGGGGCCTTACCTCTGTTCATGTGCTCCTGAGCTGAAGGTCTGGAGAGGGCTGAGTAGGTTAGTAATAGCAGGGGCTTTGCTGCTTTTCAGGTGCTCCAGTGCTGGAGGGCTGGAATAATTTTGTGACAAAAAGGGGCCCTGATATTTGCTCAGCTTGTAGGCCATTGTCACCTTGGCCCTGTGTCGTGTGCAAGAACAGTATCCTCCCACTTTCATTCCTTGTCTGTGCAAATGGTGTTTCATGAAAGGGCACGCCCCTTGAATGTGGGCCACGCCCCTTAAATATGGGCCACGCCCCTTGAATGTGGGCCACTTTTTTCGTCAGTGCCCGGGCCGAATTGTGATCCCAATCCGACCCTGCCGCCACCCCCTCTAGGTTGGCAATGCACAGGGAAGCCTGGAACTGAATATTTCATTAAGGCAGGTGCGCATTAATCATTTCACAAACCAAAATATTTAAGCAAACCAGGGTTCCAAAGGTACTTGAGATGACGGTGCAAATAAACCACCCAGGCCACACCGGACAAAGTAAAGGTGTGTGTTTGTGTGTGTGTGTCAGGAGAGAGTAGGAGACAGGGGAAATACAGAGGATCTCACGTGAAGCAAGGAGTGAGAAAGAGGGGCACAGGCAAGAAAGCTCAAAGGAGGCGTAAGGGGTGTCCACTGGTGTGCCAGGGCACGGGTGAGCACGCAGGGCACGCCTTTGGGGTCTTGTGCGGACACAGCCGACTATGCCCCTATTTATGAATCTCTCTGAATGTGACTGTGCTGGGAGGGTCTGGGGGCTGCCAGGAGCGTCTTTTGTTCCTGGAAGCTGAGCAGGATCACAGCCGCTTTGTAACACCGCACGCAACACGGGGCCTCATTTATGAAAAGTGACGCATCGCTGCGTGAAAACAGCAATGTGTCACTTTTCACTGCACACTCCTTGCGACACCAATGATGCGTCATATTTAATGTATGACGCATCATGTCGCAAGGACTTACAGATACGTCAGTATTTCTGATGCATCTGTAAGCGCAAAAGTGACGCATTGCTGGAGTGTGTCACAAAAGTGACGCAACTCCAGCAATGCGTCCTTTCACAGGGGGAAAGCCCCATGTGAAAGGGCTTGCGTCAGTCTTACGCCTGCTGTGAGGCAGGCGCAAGATTTTGACGCAACAGCATTCTAAAAGTGACGCAGTGAAATCTCATAGATTTCCCTGCGTCACTATTACGAGGCTTTTTGCGGGGGAACGCCCCCTCTGCATACATTATACCTGGCGCAGGTATAATGTGGCGCAGGGGTTTAACCTAGATGCGTCACTTTTTAAATATGGCGCAACAAGGCGCATTTTATACGCCGCTGGTGCGTCACAAAAAGTGACGCACCGGCGGCGCAAAACTGACGCAAGGCCTCATAAATAAGGCCCACGGTGTGCAGTGGAGGAACACCCATGACATAGCGGCTGCACTACTGCGACCTCTGTGCAGCATGATTTATTTGGTGACGGTTGCAGGACATAATTAATTCTGGGCAAAATTACACATTCCAGTGTGGTGCCAGGTACGGTGGGCTGAGGGTGTTTATTCCTCGCAGCAATAAGCCCCAGGCACTGGGGGATATTATCAAGAAAGGTTGTTACATTATCGCCGCTTTTATCGGCATGAAACTGCGGATAAAGCGGCGAAAATGGGCTTGATAATATGCTCTATGCAATTCCAATCGATGCCCATGTTAGATGGCTTCACATCTAACATGGGCTTCGATTGGAATTCATAGGGCATATTATCAAGCCCATTATCGCAGCTTTATCCGCAGTTTCCTGCCGATAAAAGCGGCGATAATGTAACGACCTTTCTTGATAATATGCCCCGATTGATCATAAATACAACATCAGAAAACTAAATTTTACTACAAAATTGGTGAGACATTTCAAAGAAACTTCCCATACTACTGATCACATTGGGTGGAGACCATCCCAGAAAGACTTAAGCATTTTGACAAATCAGACATAAAACAATAATTTAAGAATAGAAATGTATCTCTAAATTACACACTGATCAGAGGGACTTTATTATTGATATTGAACGGTACTCTCTGATATGTCATTAATGTTGACAGTTGTTTATGTCACTTTATATTCGTAGCTTACCAACAACTAGGAAAAAAGAATCAGTTTTGTGAAGCAATTTCTTAACAAAGAATGGTTCGGTGTACACCTTATTAGGTTACCAGTACGAATGCTTTCATCTAACAACTGGCTCAAATCACAGCTAATACTTTTGTTCCTAAATCTAGAGTGCCCAGTAAATAAGAGTATTTAAGTGCAGTGTACACTCAAGATGACCGACATGAAAAGTGGGCTGCCAGGCACCCATACTAGGCTTTCATATAAAAAATTATTTAAATGCAGACACAGCATGAAAATGGTGCGAAAACTCCCTGCACAAGTCATGTTTACAGCATATGACATAAAGGGCCTCATTTGGATGTTGGTCGGAAAGCCTCCGATCACACGTCAGAGGCTTTTTGACCGACTTACAAGGTTTAAGGTTTAAACTCCGACTGTCCTAGTACAAAAATGGCGGTCTGAGTTTAGACCAGACAGTCAAACTGACTGCCTTCCGAAGGACTCAAGGAGGCCGTCGGCATGTCTGAAGCCACACATAATCCCTAAAGGACGGAGTTTCCACCGTGTGGATTATGATGTTGGTTTCTGACAGGCTTTCCATGTCGAGCTTTCTGACATGGAAAGCCTGTCTGAAAGCATCTTTGGAGGTCCCCTTCCCCCTGAGCCCCCTGAAAATCCTGAAGTCTGCCACATATTGCAGGGATTTACACAAACTCCCATTTCTTAATGGGAGCTTGTGCTGCGGGCGGTTTCTGCACACACCACAAGCTCCTATAGAGAAATGGGAGTTTGCAGCCGCATTGTAATACAGTGTTCAGAACAGCTGACCTATGGTCAGGCTGTTCCCACACCTAGATGGTCTGTCGGAGGCAACTCCGACCGATATCGTAAGAGGGCCCAAAGCATTAATAGAACAATTAACAGGTACGTATGTAAAATGTTGATGGATCAAAGCAAGCCACACCTCCCTGGACACCCACGGGTATCTAGATTTCAGAAATTTCTGGGTTTGGTAGGTTTCCCTAGATGGATGCTGAGCCCAGGGCAAAAACCCAGTTGACAACCTTTGCCAAACCAGGTCATTTTGTGGTAGGTAATTTTGATGTCTCTACAATATGTTTTGTGCCCTGCCGTGCCTCAGGCACTTAGCCCACCTGCACAACCATTTTTATTGGGAGACTTTGGGGAATGCTCGGTGGGTAGACGTTTGTGAATGCAGCAGATTTCTGAATTTTCCATCACAGAAACGGGAGGAAAATGTGTTTTGTTTTCAGCTAAATTTGAGGTCTGCAGGGGATTCTGGGTAGGAAAATGTTGGTGGATCCATACAAGCCATACCTCCCTGGACTCCACCTGGTATCTAGCTTTTAGAAATGTCTGGGTTTGCTAGGTTTCCCTAGATGGCTGCCGAGCCCGGGGCCAAAAACCCAGGTGACTCCCCCTTGCAAAACCAGGTTGTTTAATGATGGGTAATTTTGATGTCTCCACAATACGTTTTGGGCCGTTATCTGCAGCGGGCACTTGTCCCACCCACACAAGTGAGGTCCCATTTTTATCAGGCGACTTTGAGGAATGAAGGATGTGTGGATGTTTGTGGATCCACACAGATTCCAGAACTTTCCATCACAGAAATGGGAGGAAAATGTGTTATTTTTGGCAAAGTTTGAGGTTTACAAGAGACACTTGGTAACAGAACCTGGTGAGAGCCACATAGGTCACCCCATCCTAGATTTCCCTGGGTGTCTAGTTTCAAAAAATATATAGGTTTGCTAGGTTTCCCTAGGTGCCGGCAGTGGTAGGGTACAAAATCCACAGCTAGGCACATTGCAAGAAAAGGGTCAGTTTTCACTGGAAAAATGTGATGTGTCCACATTGCGTTTTAGGCCGTTTCCTGTCATGGGTACTAAGCCTTCCGAAACAAGTGAGGCACCATTCTTATCAGGAGACTTTGGGGAATGGTGGGTGTAAGGTTGACAATCCATGCAGATTCCAGAACTTTCCATCACAGAAATGTGGGAAAAATGTGTTTTTTATACAAAATTTGAGGTTGCAGAATGCAGCACACCTGGAAAGTAGATGAAACTCTGAGAAATACACATATTTCTCCTTCTCGCCATTCCTTGAGAAGGTATAGCATTTTGATGCATTTCTAAGTCTACCACTCATTACCATGAGTATCTGGGTTGCGCCAAAATCCATGGGTGGATGTGTGTGAACACCCACGCTCCACACATAGAACATCTCCCTGGGTCAGAGTAACTCAATGGCAGAGACTTGTGCTGCATTGCGCCCCTCCAAATTTAGCAAGCACCCAAGGTCAGACTGCTTGTCCCAAGCATAGGGCATTTCCCCGGGAACCTGGAAGGTTGGGGTCCGGTTTGTTACTGGGGGCCAGTTTGAAGCTGTGGTACAATATCGTCCCCCACTAAAAAAAGCATCAGTTTCCAGCCTAACAGTACCAGGCAGTGCTTCACCAGGGTGTGGATAGAGTAGCAAAGGTCCAAGAATTCCAAGGCTTTAACAACGCTTGAATAAGCTATGATTATTGTTGAATGGAGACACACTCGAAGCTCTGGACCTCTTGGGCTTCATATAGCAAAACAAGTTTAGGGAAAGATGAGTGTACTCCAAAGAAGATCTCAAGAGTTTTTCAGAATTAATATCCGTTCTTTAGAATTGTAGTACAAAGGACAGAGCTATTTTTCATTGCAGCAAGGTAACTTTATTGTTTTTCAAAGAACATGGACAGCCGACACGTGTTTCGCCCCCTCATGGCGATTTGCACCGGGGCTTTCTCAAGGCTGTAGAAGAAGACGGAATAAATTGTTAAGGTGTGCGAAATGATAGCAGTTGACCCCAAGAAGAACAGAAAATCACCTAAAGTGCAGGAGTGATTGTGATGATTTATAGTATCATAGCATCAAGGCCTTATCTGCTTTTTCAGGTAGTGGTGAATCATGAAACAGATACAGTTATAGTGACAAAAATTATACTGGGATAGCGCAAACTAAGGAGTGCAGAAGGAAAGTGAAACAGGTGTGTTGTTTTAAAACGGCAAGGTATATGAGAGTGGTTTCTCAGTGTTCAGATTTCTTTTGGCAACCCGAGAAGTGTCCCAAAATACCAGGTCAGAGAGAAAGAGCGGGTAGACAGACAAAGGAATCACAGTATGGAAAACAGTGTATAATAAATATACCTAGTTTTTCTTTTCTGGCGTAAAGTATTTAAGTATCCAAATAGTGTCAATGTCCAAAATATCAAAAATACAGTTTTTCAGGAACAAGCTTCTTTTGTCAATTCAAAAACAGTTATTAATACATTAGTTTTTGTAACCAGGTCTGGTGCTTCCGCATGTTATTTAAGGTAAACGCTTTTAGCAAGTAAGGATTACAAACAATATGTTCAATGTTAGTGGCATCTATCTATGATAACAAGTGATCAGAATAGTTCACATTTGTTCACAGACTATGTATTATATTATTGCATTTTGTAGACATTGCTGTTTTATTCACTGTATCAATCTTTCTCTAAACCTGCATGGATAGCACCTCTACTCATGAGAGTTGGACCTGGCTAGTATGCCTGCATATCACGGGTTACCAAAGTGAAGGACATATATTAGGGGGTGGCTCGAGCTGTGTTAGAGAAAATACCATAAACATTTAAACGTACATATTAAATAATCAGAAGCAATGTAGCCTATGTTTTGTAGGCTTTTCTTAGTTTCTATAATCAGGGACACTAAGTTTAAAATTAGCAAAATTATACACATTTGTTACATTTAACGGAGCAATGGTTCCTATTTTTGGTTATTTAACAGGTTGGACATTATTTCCGTAGTAATGCGGGTATTTAGCCATGTGCCTTAACTTCTTGTCAGAACGGCGTAAAAAAGGGCCCCATGATTTCAGCTAAACCAACTTTTCAGAACAGACACTGTTTTTTTAAAAACGAGCAATTATACACAGGTAGATGCGACTGGTAATAGGGAAAGCCGGTAATGTGCAGGCGACTGTACAGCTCGTGGTGTTCTAATAATACATTTAAAACTCGGCCGCAATGCATGAATATCGCTGAAAAGTCAGCGATATTCATGCATTACCGAGCTAATGCTCTTAGCCATGTTATCCACCTACCATTGGATAACATGGCTAAGAACTGCTCAGGGCAGGTGTTAGCTTTTGGAGATATTCGCGCTTAGAGCGAATATCTCCAAAAGTTGGTAATAGGAGATAGCGATGTTGGCGACTGTTTCCAGTCGCTAACATCTTGGCACGCCCGCTTTGCATGTCATTAATGATAAATATCACTGACATGCAAAGTGGGGCCCAAGATGGTCGCTATCTCCTACTAGCTGTCGCTAACTGGTGTTAGCGACAGCTAGGTAATAGGGAGATACATTTATCTCCGCTTTCTTGGCTTTTAAAGCCAAAAAAGCGGAGATAAGCCCCTTGATAATATGCCCCAAAGGCTTTCATTTCCCCTTTCCTTTTCGACTTTGTGTACTGCACTGTACAGCACACATACAAAGTGGGAAAAGATTTAATAATAGTCTAAGCAGAATAGCCAATGACTGGCTATTCTGCCTGCCTCGCCATGCATGCGCCACTAACCGGTGAGCAGTCCCCACTGTCCAATGCTCCCTGCCTCACATTCTGCTTCCCTCCTGCTTCTGTCTTTCTCTCGCTGAAAGTGTTCTCTACTTGTCTTGCTTTGTGGCTGTTTTCCTCTCACTCTTTGCATTCTCACTCTCTGCTTTTGTCTTAATCTGTGGAGCAGCTTAAATTTGGGTCCATCCTAACACATCACTTATTTAAGATGGCGTGCAGATTGGCACTCATTTAATTTTGTATGGTCTAATATTCTGGTAAACAATGTGATTTCAAATGTTTTTCGGAAATGTTCCATGATAAAAACGTAATTACATCATTTAATATGTACATACTCATGTTGAAGATTTCTAGTAAAAATGTAGGGGCATATTACCAAGCAATAGCGATAATTATCGCTATTGCTTGGTTAGCGACAAAAAATTATCGCCGAGCTGCGGCGATTTTTATCGCAGATAAACCTTGGTATTACCAAAGTTTATCGCAAATGTGATAAAAATTGGCAATAATGCATGAATATCCCTGAAAAATCAGCGATATTCATGCATTATCGAGCTAATGCTCTTAGCCATGTTATCCACCTCCCATTGGATAACATGGCTAAGAACTGCTCAGGGCAGGTGTTAGCTTTTGGAGATATTCGCGCTTAGCGCGAATATCTCCAAAAGTTGGTAATAGGAGATAGCGATGTTAGCGACTGTTTCCAGTCGCTGACATCTTGGCACGCCCACTTTGCATGTCATTAGTGATACATTTTTCTGACATGCAAAGCGGGGCCCAAGATGGTCGCTATCTCCTACTAGCTGTCGCTAACTGGTGTTAGCGATAGCTAGGTAATAGGGAGATAATTTTATCTCCGCTTTCTTGGCTTTTAAAGGCAAAAAAGCGGAGATAAATCCCTTGATAATATGCCCTGTAGTTGTTGTTCGTAGCAATACGGATGTTTAAGACGTAACACACAATTATATGCAATCATGATTTTATTCCACATAATATTAAAAATCTGTACTAATTATGAATGTGCATACACCTACATTCAAATGTCAAGTCCACTTTAGCTGTTGCGCTAACTCAACATCATTATAGGTCTTAAGTTTTCGAGTTTCAATATTTAACTTTCACGTGCAAATTGTTTTGCTTGCAGGTGCAGATACAAGGCATCATTAGTTAGATAAAGGCATTGTTTATTTGTAGTGATAGTAAGGTATGGGAGAAAATGTTTGTCAAGAAGAAGACGCGCCAATGAAGTGGGGGATGAGTTTTCATGGCTGAGGCGGGATGTTCAAGGTTGTTTGACTGGACCCAACTGAAGGTGTGGGAGAAGAGCTGAATGTTGTCAATATTCTACAGGGTAAAATGCAAATGTATTGGAGAAGATTTTGCTTGTTTACCTTAATACTTTGTGGCATATGTACAAGCCCCTATCGCCACTGGAACGTCACTTTTTGTAATGTTCCCATAGCGATAGGGGCCTTGCCTTATGTACAAGGAGGCGTTAAGCCACTTAACGAAGCTTAATGCTACCTTGTACATAAAGCATCCTTTCACGCAATGGTTAGCGTGAAAGGGGCGTGTAGTGGGTGTTGCGGTAGCCATTCCACTGCAACACCCACTACACGCCCCTTTTTTGTTTTTGGCTCTGCCCCCTATGTACTAGGGTGGCGAACATAGGAAGCAGCACCAAAATAATGTCCTGGTCTCAAGTTAGCGAATCGAGGAGAACTGCATTATTTCTCCTCGTTTTTGCTTTTTCCATGGAAAAAGCAAAATGCCATGGTTTATTTATGTACAGGAAGGTGTCCCTTCCTGTACATAAACACACCTTCAAACAAAATGCCATTTTGTAACTTTCATGTGTGCTGCATGAGGCAGAAAACATGAAAGCGAGAAAATGGCATTTTAGGATTGTTAATGTGCAGGAGGCTACACCTTCCTACACATAACCAATCCTCCCCTGCGCACAGACATCTTTGCACTCTCGTGCAAGGGTGCCTGCCATCGCAGGGGGAAACGCAAGGCTGCACCACATTCTTGTAAATATGGTGCAGCCCTGCCCCTCCGAAGTGGCGGATCGTGTCGTTAAGCCCAGGAGGCTAATGACCCGCTCCGCCATTTCATTGTACGTATCCCCCTTTGTATTTTAATAGGTGTAGTATTGTTACCGAAGGGCAGAGAGGCTTATTAGGATTTCACGAGTTGCAGACCTTTTTTTGTTATTCCTCTTACTGTGTAGCTTCATGCTATATACTCTTTAGTATTAGAAGTACTTTTACAAAATACTCCATTATGCTGACAGCTGTGTCTTGCTTTACATAGCTTGTTTAGGGGGTTACCAAATTTAATATAGAGTAGGGTAAATTAGATTATTTCAGAGATAATATTGACTAGACAGAAGGATCGAATACTGCAATTGAATCTTCCGATTCTATTTCTTACTTTCAGTGAGTTTTTGGTGTGTTTTCTATTCTTTAGGTTGAATTTCATTAGGAGATTTTGATTATTTCTTGTGATCATATATTTCTATAATATGCTTTTGAGACTCGGTTACATCAGCTTGTTTGAGTTTATGATAAAACATTTTAACTCCAATTAATAGTCCTGGCTTTATTGCATGTCTACTTTAGTTCAGGGGTTATAGTAATTGAAAGTGATGCTAACTTCCTCTTACCTCTCAGGCAACTAACACATGGTTCACTGATCGAAGAGAAGAAAATCAACTGACTTAGAGCTTTAGCAGACTGCTTTTTCATTCTCTGCTTCAGCCATGCATGTACCACTTTCTTCTCACTCTTTGCTTTGATTGTTGTCTTTTTACCCATTTGTGCACTCTTACCCCTGCACATTCACTCCTGCTAGTTGCTCAGCCACTCTAGCTCTGTCTCCACTTTTGCTGGTTTGTTAGCCTTCATTTCCACAGTTTTTTTGCCTCATTTCCGCTTTTGATCCATGCTTTCTGATTCCTTTTTACCACATGCTTTCAGCATTTTTTGCATTTCCCATTCGCTGCTGCCCCTGCGGCACCCTTTCCCCCTGTAGCCTTCCCACTTTTTCCCTTCACCGCACTCCCACATGTTTTTCCGACTGCTCCCAGACCTGTGACCGTCTCCCCACCAACCACACCATGAGACACTACTTGACCAAAACCCTCCATGCCCTGAACCCCAGTGGGGACAAGTTTGGCAGAACCTAAAGAGGGGCTCAGCTCTTGTGGGTCTCTGAAACAAGGGTTCACCCTCGGTTGGCTTGGACTCAGGCTTTGGGATTTGGGTGCATAGGTGCTTTGGCCAGCGGGTTCGCCTGCATTTGAGTCTCTCTTTTCTTGGGGTCGACCTGGTGATCGGGGAAAAACAGGACAGTAGGACCATTCTCAGTTCTGGCCTTGGTGATGCTGATGTCCCTTGTTGATAGATCGGTCTTGGGAGGGTTGGTGTCTCGGCTGGACACTTGACAAGCCTTGGCTGCTGCAAGGGCTCGGGTACCCAGAGTATTGGTGTTGGGGTGCTCCAGGAGGGTCTAGCGGCTAGAAACTCATGGGGAGATGGTGATGACCTCTGGGAGCCACAAAGTTCTTCTCCTGGGGTGCTGCTACCTTAGTGGATCCAGGGGTGATCAGACCTCTGTACCAGGTAGATGCAGTCGGTACCTACAGACTGCAGGACAGTGGCTCTGCCACTTAAAGGGAGATTGTGACTGGTTGGCAAAGTGTTGGTAGCCCTCCAAAGCTGCAGGAAGATGCACAGCTGCAGGACAAGTTGCTTCTTTGCTAATTTCGGGACAGTAGCAGGCAGGATTTTGCACAGAATCCAAGGCTGGACCACAGTTCTTCCATTTTCTTGGTCCTTTTTCTTTTCTTTCTTTGTTTAGTTTTATACAACACAAACCCGACCCGAAGGTATAAGAGTGCTTTACATGAGCACCAGTTGCATTACAGACATACACATCCATTTTTTGTTAGGCATGGGGAGATGAAGTAATTTGCCCAGAAGCACAAGATGTTGAGTGTCCCTGATGAAATTCGAACTAGATTCCCTAGCTTTGAGGTCAACCGCTCCAGCCATTAGGCCACATCCTCTCCCCTTCTTCTGTTCCCAGTAGACAAAACTGGGGGACATTAACATTGTAAATAAAGCACCCATTCACGCTATTCTTAGTGTGAAAGGGACGGGCAATGGGTGTTGTGGTCGGCATTCCACAGCAACACCCATTGATTTTGACACTGCCCCATATTTACAAGGGTGGTGTAAATATGGGGCAGAGCCAAAATTAAGACCAGGGACAAACTTGTCTTACCCTGGCACAACTTGGAGAAATGTTGAATTTGTCATAGTTTTTGCTGTTTCCATGCGTGCTGCGTTCAGCAGCACACATAGAAACAGCAAAAGGCCATTGATTGTTAATGTCCCGGAAGGTGTCCCTTCCTGCACATAAACAATCATTATAAAATGGCGTTTTGCAACTTCTATGTTTGCTGCATTAAGGGTGCAAGGGTGTCTGAATTGGTGCTAGGCAGCTAAATAAACACCAAGCTGGGGGAAACACAGGGCTGCACTGTATCCTTGTAATACAATGCAACCCTGTATTTCAGAAGTGGCATAGTGCAGTGCTAAGCTGAAGAGGCTAACGCTGCTACTCCGCCACTTCCTTGTAAATATGCCTCTGAGTTCCTGCTGTCAGGGGGACACCTAAATACTTCATTTAGGGAAGTTTAAGAGGAGTGTAAGATTGTAGCCAATGGGCTGCCTATCCCTGGGGTGTCTACACCCCCCTATATGACCACGTCTTGTGGAGAGTGGGTGCAAACCTGACCCAGAGTTCCTAGTTCCACTATAACCAAGTTGGTCGAACCCTTCTTTCGTTGTTCACTTCAGGTGCCCACCTTAGGGGTGTGACTTTCGCAGCTGCGGCCAGTGAAGGTAATTACGGTGGGGCAGAGAAGCGGGTGGTGGAGGGGCAGGGTGGGGGGTGCTAAAAACCGGAATATGGATAATTGGAGGTAAGTAAACAATTTAATAAATAAAACAAATTTCGTAGCGCGCCATGCATTGCATTTTGTGATGCAGGCACATGTAACATACTGTTCGATGAAAGACAAAACAGTTCCATCACAATCTGTTCCAAATGTATCCATAATAGCATGTGTATATGAGGAGCATGTCTGGCTTGGTACTCTTTTCATCAAAATAAATCAGTTAGCTCTCCAAGGGGTGGGACAATTTGATTACAGATGAACATATCTGTAGACATTTACAGGATCCAAACAACAGATTTCTCCAGCTGTCTTCAATTCAATGTCTTTCACATTTGAATTTGCTTCTCGAAGGGATTCAAGTAAATCATCCCACGCTTAGCTAAGTGTTACAAACTATGCAGGTGTACCTAAGTTTCTTAACATGCATTTAAGTTCACCATGACATTGATACGAATATTCATTGGTACCACGTTGACACGCCATCAAATTAATGAACTGAGATTCAAAATTTTCATCTCTTTGTTAAACTTTGTACGTGAACTCTTTTGTAGAAACATTTTGAAGATGATCTCCTGTTTTTAATATATGGTTCACTGCATATGCCAGTGCCTGCAAATCAGTTTCAAGTAGAAGATGAAATATATATGGAATGCACTGCCGAAATCTTGGATCTTCACAATACATTCTTGTTGATTGCTATTCTGAAGCTGGAATCCGTACAGCTCGCTCATCAAATCGTCCACCTTCTCCAGTGGGAATACCTGTGGAAAACAACGAGCTTCTAAACTTTTTTCCCATACACTTAGGGGAGCTAACTTTGCTTCTTTCATTTGAAATAATTCAGTACTATTTACAATAATTGCTTTTGAATACAGAGGATGTATTGTATAATGTTCATAAATCTCTTCACTCCTGTACTTTTCCACTTTTTCAATTTGGCCACTTGACATTACTGTTTCTTCTTCTAAGTATATTACTTCTTCATCAACATTTACATTATTATAATAAATATTATTCTGTACCAGGTATGCTGGCTACATATTTAGGTTTTTTATGAAGTGATTATATGTACATGTGAAGAATTTGTACCTAGGGTATTTTAATGTTGCTGTTTTTAATCGTAATATCGATTGATAATAAATTTATATAATTTTTAACAGTTTGGGTTCATTGTTAAGACTGATGTGGTTGAACTTATAACTGCGGGATTTCCCCTCTGTGGTACTGAGCATGGATGGAGTGCTAATTGCTAAAGATTGAGTGTGACTGAGGATTGTATTGGTTCCAAGAGATGTATTATTTTTACACCTACATGGGTAAGACATGTCTGCCTCTGCGACCAAATGACGGAGCAGAACTGAGAAGATTTGTGCACCTGTATGAGAAGCTACTAGATCTTTAAGCTATTATCCACAGAGGTACAGCACGTTTCAGAATACATGTACAAGTAGACACATACCTCACTCACAAGAGCACGCAGATCTTTAAACTTGACATACTGCACTTCACATTTCAAGCAGACACCTTAATTTATATGTCTTACTCCACAAGTATACCCTTCCAGAGACTCATTCGATGTAGCTTAATCACTAATCCCTCTACCAATGTGTCTTAAACCTCACTTTTCTCTTGCAGCTTCACTATTCACCATATCCTCAGAATGTTCAGTGTAGCCAAATATAAAACAGCAAACCTTCCCATGTCACTGTTTTAAGTCTTATCATGTTTCAGAAGGCATCAATGAGTGTGTCAGTGCCTTTTCCTAATGACGTAAAACATAAAAAGAAACCTAGAAATAGTAGAATACCTGTGTCTCACACAGCATGCTCTCTAAATGTGTGTAGAAGAAAGTGTATGTATTCCTCTTTGGCTATAATACAGGGCACATTGGTATTGAATAGGCTATTTGAGGGGTTCTGTGACACATACATAGGTTAGACATGTCTGCCTCTGCGACAAAATAATGGAGCAGATTTGAGAAGATTTGGGCACCTATATGACAAGCTACCAAGTTTTAAAGCTAGCATCCTCAGATGCACACCACGTGTCAGAATATATATATACAAGTATGTTTATTTTTATGTTCATGATTAGGCAACTTGTATAGCGTGCAAATACCCTGGGGTGTCTCGGCGCTTGTGGAGTAAATCAGAAAGATAATTGCTGAGAGTGGGGACTACTGGTTGTAGAGCCAGGTTTTTAATTGTTTCCTGGATGTCATGAGTGTGGGGCTGGTTTTAATGAAGAGTGGAAGGGTGTTCCAGAGTCTGGCCGTGGCGACTAGGAAACGTCGGTCTCCCCAGGAAGCTTTCTTGGTGCGTGGGACAGGAAGTAGGTACGCTGTGGAGGAGCGTAGTGGTCTGTTAGAGGCGTATAGGCGTAGTGATTGTTTTAAAAACTGTGGTCCAGTGTTATTGATTGCCTTGTACGCAATGAATAATGCTTTAAATTTGGTCCAGCTTCTGATAGGCAACCAATGTAGTTGGCGAATGGTGGGTGAGATGGGTTGGAGCTTGGGGATGCCAGCTAGAATTCTGGCTGCCGAATTTTGAACCAACTGTTGCTTGTTAAGGACTATCTCTTGGGCATTCAGCAGAAGTGCATTACAAGTATACACAAACCTCACTCACAATAGCACACAGACCTTTAAACTTGACAGACTTCACATCACATTTCAAGCAGACACCTAAATGTATATGGCCTGCTGTTATGAATTAGAATGTACCCCAATACAGGCCTGGGTAGCCACCTAACCTTCCCCTACATTTTACCTGCCATTGTACTACATAAAGGTTTTTGGTATTGGCCTTTTGTCTAGTTGTGGTGCTGCATAAATGTCATGTGGTTTTCCCAGAAAACTAGCCTAAATTATTATGCATGACGATTTTCAGAATCATAGCAGGATTACCATCTTCTGCCTAATAACTATGTATAGGGGTCCCCTGAGGGTACCTTTTAGGTATATAAACACTTAGGGGCCTATTAGGATCACTGGAGGATCGCCACCGCTGGGCCGGCAGTGGTCACCGCCGGCTCGGCGGTGGCAATCTGCCCGCCAAATGACCCAGTTTTACCCCCCGCCATAATTGTAGGGCGAGGGGCACCGCAGCGTTTGGAAAGAACATCCCCCACTTTTCCACCAGTGGGATTGCTGGCCATGCGGAAAAGGCACAGGATATGGAGGCGATGCCATGCTTGGCACTGCCATCCATATTTGGATGCCTGCCTTTCCATGGCGGATACTGGTGGCCCCACTGGGTGGCTACACTGGGGGGTACCCATGTTACCCCCCATAATTGCCATGCACAGGGTGGCAGGCACCGCGCAGTGCCTGTCACGTTGTGCATGACAATGCACAACATGGGCCTTGACATTGCGGCTGGTGCTGCTTACAGCACCGCCCACCCGCCGCAATGTTAACGTCGCAGATGCACCCGCACACTGGCGGGGGCATCCTAATTGGCCTGGTGGGACCGCCGCATCTTCGGCGGTTGATCCCGTGTTCCGTTACGGGTTTGTCCACCCTCCATCGTAATAGGCCCCCATATCTTTGCTGGGGGATGGCAGAAGAGAAAGACTTACATGCTGATACACTGATGCGAGAAGCGGAGGCTCCTGCACGCAGACAATCCAGCATTCAGTGGTCTGACATTCCTCGGTTCACTGATAGCATATAAATGCCCAAAATATCCCCATACACAAATTTCGAGTCATAAATATCAATGTCAAAAATATCGATATCCTATATTTATAATTGTAAGTATAAAAATATCACACAAAAATATCAATGTAAAGAATATTGATGTACAAAATATTGATGTTTTTAAATATGTAAAAAATAATGTTAAATAGATTAAATAATAAAAATAACTTTAAAAGATTTCTGGGATTTAATATACATTTTAACAAATATAAGAAATTAATGTAAATTGAAAAAAATTAAACATACATAAATAACATTTAATATATATACATTTACTTTAAAACAAATAATAAACTATTAATTTTAATATATTTGTACATTTTATAAATATATAAAAATTTACAAATGTATATATATATACATACACCTATAAAATCTAATAAAAACATTATATTATAAATTAAAACAATAAAAATATTTAGTAGTCTTTAAACTTACATTTTGCACTCCATTGAGTGCAACAGTAGGGAAAGTGTTGGATAGCGGAGGGGTAAAACTTACTATTCCCACTTCAGTGAGTGCAATAGTAGGGAAAATGTTGGATCGCAGAGGGGTAAAACTTACTATTCCCAATCCAGTGAGTGCAACAGTAGGGAAAGTGTTGGATAGCGGAGGGGTAAAAAATGACTATTCCCACTTCCGTGAGTGCAGCAGTAGGAAAAGTGTTGGATAGCGGAGGGGTTAAAATAACTATTCCCATTCCAGTGAGTGCAACAGTAGGGAAAGTGTTGGATAGCCGAGGGGTTAAAATTACTACTCCCATTCAAGTGAGTGCAACAGTAGGAAAAGTGTTGGATAGCAGACGGGTATAAATTACTATTTCCACTCCAGTGAGTGCAATAGTAGGGAAAGTGTTGGATAGCAGAGAGGTAAAAATTTATACTCCCATTGGGAATCAGTTCAAAATTAAAAACATACAAAATATCAACTACAACACAAAAGATTTAAATAAAACTAAAAAAGAAAACATATATAAAAATATAAAAAAATTAAAAAAAGATAAAACATATCATAATGTTAAAAAGATCTAACAAATACCTAGAAAGATTTTCTTAAAATATTTAAAAATAATTTACAAATAACAATTTTTAATGTAAACCATTTATATTTAAAAACATTAAATATTACATAAATGTAATCTTTTTTATTCCCTACCCTTTAAAATCACACAATTCACAACACACATCTAAATGTAAAGAAAAATGTACCTCCATAATTAAAATAATTAATTATCAATTAAAGAAATATAATTAATTAAAAAACAAATTAAAACAGATAAAAATGTATTTACTCCTCAAAAGTTACCTCTATAAAACCGAAACCCACACAAAAAAACAATTACTATACTTATTTATGAATTGATTAATTAATATTATTGATCAACTAATTATTAATTAATTCAACATTAATAACTTTCCACCCTCTACCTCAATAAACACTACAACCCACACCATAAAAATCATTACACAATTTCCATAACTAATTTAACATTAATAAAGTAATATCACCTAACAACACCTTATGAATGAATTTAAAAGAAATTACTTCCCACCCTTTGGGTCTGGAGGTAGACCTAGTGGCTTTTCTACACTTTGTCCATAACAACACCAAGGCTGCGGTGAGATATAATGAGGATGGTTGTTTGTCAGCTTCTTGGGATGTCAAGAGAGGGGTCAGGCAGGGGTGTATCCTGGCGCCCCTGCTGTTCATGCTGTATATTAACAAGCTAGGGGACATTCCCTCAGCGATCAGTAAAGACATCCCAAGAGCTGGCTTTAAACTCATACCCGCACTTCTATATGTAGATGATGCAGTGTTGTTTGCAAGGATAGGTGTAGGCCTTCAAAATCTTTTAGATACTTTTGTAGATTTTATGGTCTTGATTGACCTTGCAACCAATTTCTCAGAATCACATAGTATACCAATTGGCACTAAGAAGGCTGGTAGAAGGACTTTTTCTGCAACGGGCAGAGTTAGTTTAAGTTCCAACCTTTCCCTACTCAGGTGTCTTGTTTGAAGAGAATGGGTTGTGGGTTGTGCAAAGAGCACACAAACAGAATGTACTGGCAAGGGCAGTGGGGGCTTCCATGAACTTCTGAAAATTACTGGAAACAAAGACTGTCCTTGCACCGCTAAATGAGTATAGAGAAAAATGTATTTCCAAGACCTCCTATGGCTGCAATGAGTGGGGGTATAAGGATGTGAACGACTTGCATGTGGTGGAAAATATTATTTTGCGCAGTCTGCTCGCTGTCCCCCTTACATCCCCGCCTTCACGTTGCATGAGGAGCTTGGCATGGGGTACATTTTCTATCACACCGCAGCCATGCCTTTAGTACGCTGGCTGAGAATTTGGTTGTTCCCAGTCTCCACCTTGAATCAAGTTGTCATAGTGGACTGCATGGCTCTTGCAGGTACTTTGCGTATCACATGGCTAAGGTACAACATCGGAGCAGATGAGAGGACTATGACACTCTGACTTGTACACTAACCCCAAACCTTCAAGACCTATTGACATCAGGAAGATTAAGCATCAGTTTCTGGCTAGGCAGCAAGAGGACGGGGAGGGTGTAGAGACTTCTAAGCCCATGCTGAGAAATTACATCACCCTTAGTCCAGGCCCACAGGCGCACCCCTGCCTGTCTCCTGTCAATAACGTTCATCACTGCTTTTTGCTAACCACATTCAGATTGAATCTTATTCACTGGTTACTAGCTTTTCCGAAAGGCTTTCTGAAGCCTGGGCATTCGAGGCCATGTCCATGTGACAACTTTTCCGATCAGGACGCTTTGCACTTTACTTTTTTTTGCGAACTTTGGGGCATATTACCAAGCAATAGCGATAATTATCGCTATTGCTTGGTTAGAGACAAAAATGTACAGCTGAGCTGCGGCGATTTTTACCGCAAATAAACCTTGGTATTACCAAGGTTTATCGCAAATGCGATAAAAATCGCCGCAATGCATGAATATCGCTGAAAAGTCAGCGATATTCATGCATTACCGAGCTAATGCTCTTAGCCATGTTATCCCCCTCCCATTGGATAACATGGCTAAGAACTGCTCAGGGCAGGTGTTAGCTTTTGGAGATATTCGCGCTTAGCGCGAATATCTCCAAAAGTTGGTAATAGGAGATAGCAATGTTAGCAACTGTTTTCAGTCGCTAACATCTTGGCACGCCCACTTTGCATGTCATTAGTGATAAATATCACTGACATGCAAAGTGGGGCCCAAGATGGTCGCTATCTCCTACTAGCTGTCGCTAACTGGTGTTAGCGACAGCTAGGTGATAGGGAGATCATTTTATCTCCGCTTTCTTGGCTTTTAAAGCCAAAAAAGCGGAGATAAACCCCCTTGATAATATGCCCCTGAGTCTCTCAGTGGAAAAAATACATTCTTCTGCTATTGAGCCCATGTCATTTTGCCCAGGCAAGGCCAGCATTATTATACCTGTAGATGCTTTTCTCGCCCATGGTTTGCCTTGGAGTTGCTAGCTTCTTCTCAGGTGCTATACGAATTAGGAGAAAGATGTTTTCTGTTCAGCTGAATTTGCACCTTATTTGATGAAATGTATAAGCATTTTACCTGATGATTTTTATATGCTGAACTGTCATTGTGTTTGTTTTTAATAATGAGTCATATCTTTATTCTATTTATTGGTGAATATGGTTTTAGGAAAATGTCTATGTGCAAATTGTACCTGTCAAGTATTTATGGTCCTTAAATGTCTTGTTTTAATAACTGCTCCTGGTACATTTATTTTTATCTTTGTGCTTTTATGGCTTTTATTAGTGGCATAAAGAATCTTTTACTGACTGGCTTTTAAATGTTATTACACGGAGATTAATATCTTTTTAAAATTGCATTTGTGTTTAGTAACTACATTTTACATTGGTATCGTATTGTACATGTAAACATCATATTTGTGTAGCTGTGCTTTTAAATAATGTTCTTGTGCACGGTATGCCACTCACCTCTAAACTACGCATTGGCTGCTTCCCTGTGTTAACATGTTTCTTTAAAAAAAATATATTTTGTATGCAAGAGAGCTCTTCAACAATATCCTAGGGCATCCGCTGGAATCGGAATTGCGTCTGGACAGAGCTCATGGAGTCGGAGATGTGCGTGCTGCTACGGCACCCCCCATGACATACTGGTCTGTATACAAGACTTTCGCACGAAAGAGGAGATCCTGCAGAGGGCCAGGCAGGCACATCCAGTGTCGTTTCAGGGGCAGTCACTGGTCCTCTTCCAAGATCTCTCAGCGCTCACTCTACAAAAACGCAGGCTCTTTCGGTCCGTAACGGCCCATCTACAACAGCAGTACATTTCTAATAGTGGGGGCCACCCATTCCGCTTGGTCTTTAAGTTGGAGAACAAACTGTACCAGCTATGTTCTGTCTCTGAGGCCTGCCGATTGTTGGGCATTGAGTAGCCAGCGGAGGACCAAGAAGCTGCGAATCAGGTGGCTGATACAGACGACTCCAAGCCCAGATGACGTATGCAGAGTCGATGACGGCGGGTGAAGAAACCCTCGGCGGCAGCAATCGCAGAGGGCCAGAGAGCCGCAGTCGAGGCGGCTGCCTCGGACAGTGTCCCTCCACAGACTGGCTGATTTCTGTGCAGTACTTAATATTGCTGCCTCACTTTCTCTTCTTCATGGTAGGGGTCGTTGGTGGGAGGGGGAGCGGATGAGGTGCTGGTGTGTTTCATGTGTTAGCCCACTAGACCATTTTTCCGGTCATCCGAGGATGAAGGACAATTTGGACATGTTTTGACTGTTTCTTTCTGGGGTTTTTGTCTGGATAGGGTAGTCGGGGGGAGGGTTAGTTTGTTCCAAGTCCACAATGCTATATTGGGAGGGCGCAGAGCACTGTCCACACTTGACCTCGAGGTGCGGGGCTTACCCCATTCGCCCCTTTCACAGTTGGCAAGCTCCTACTGGCACTTTCTGGTATTTAATACGTAATGCCTAACACCGAACTTAAGATCCTTACGTTGAATGTCAGGGCTTAAACAACCCGGTGAAGCGCAAGGCGGTCCTTTCTTTGCTAGAGCACTCGCAGGCCGATATCTGCCTTTTACAGGAGACGCATCTATTGCAGAGAGATTGCCACCGGCTTAGGTCTCATAGTTTTCCCTTTCAATTTTTCTCCTCCGCTACCACGAAGTCTGCAAGTGTCGCGATTTTGGTGGCCCAGCAAATTCGAGGTAAGGTCCTGCAAAAGGGGGCTGAGATAAGAGGGAGGCTACTGACATATAGGTTTTCCTTGGGCTCTTCAGTGTTTACTATAGGTTCGGTGTACGCTTCCAATGAGGGTCAGGAGAAATGTGTTCATCTTGCACTTAGCTTCCAGTACAACAGATCGCCATGTCCTACTGGGAGGGGACCTTAATTTAGTTTTTGACAACTCCCTGGATAGGTCCTGTCAACGTACTTCTCAGTCGGGAGCACTCTCCTCGGAAGGGCTGGCTCGTTTGCGGGAGGTGGGTTTGGTAGACCTCTGGCGCTGCTGCCACCCTGGAAATAGGGAATATACCTATTACTCTAATGCACATAAGACATACGCTCGCTTAGATTATCTACTTGCTTCTACATCACTCCAGGCAATCATGGCAGGGGTGGAAATAGGTACTGCATCTCTATCGGTTCATGCATCAGTGACAGTTGTGTTTTCCCTCCCACCTGTTTCGCATGTGACGCGGAGCTGGAAGCTGCGGGAACCACTGCTACATCATAAGGAGGTGGTCACAAGTCTCCAGGGGGTCATATCTGGCTATCTCGAGCACAATAGCAACACCGACACCACACTGGCGACACAATGGGCAGCGTTAAAGGTAGTGTTGCGGGAGGAGCTCATTGCGATTTTGGTGGCAGACAACGCCGAACCTGCGCGTAAAAGAGAGGAGCTTACACAACAGACGAGGGAGCTGGAACAAATGCACCAGCGGACGGGGGCCCCCCAAGTTTGGAAACAATTAAGGGTATGCGGCACCAATTGGCAGCGTTGGACCAGGACTGGGCGGAGTATGCTGCCTTGCGGTTGAAACACACATTTTATACTGGGGGTGACCGGAGTGAGCACCTGTTAGGTAATAGGCTGCGCGAGGTGCGACAGAGTCAGACTGTGCAGGAGATTCACTCGCAGGGGGGAGGGCGAGTCACAGAGGATGCTGCCATAGCCTCCGCCTTTAGCGATTTTTATGCAGGCCTTTATGCCGGGTCCCCCATTAAGTCATGTGTGGGGGAGTCCTTTCTCGCTTCCATTCCTCTCCCCGCACTTACGAAAGAGCAGGCGGACATTTTAGATCATGATATCAGGCCAGAAGAGGTCATCGCGGCAATTTCTCGTCTTAAGCTAGCTAAGGCGCCTGGCCCGGACAGCTTTCCAGCAAGTTTTTATAAGATATTTTGTGCGCAAGTGACCCCCCTTTTGACAGCCCTTTTTAACTCATTTTCCCTAGAGACCTATTAGATGCCACTATTTCCGTCATCTCTAAACCAGGGAAAGACCGATCGCAATGTGGGGCATACCGTCCTACTTCCCTTCTCAACGTTGAACTTAAGCTTTATACGGGCATCCTAGGGGCTCGCTTGTGCCTTTTATGAGTGGTCTAATCGACCCGGTTCAGGCCAGGTTCATCCCATAATGCAAAACCGCTGACAATACCAAGAGGGCCCTGCACTTGATAGAAAAAGCCACACGTACGACCGGAGAATTCATGATGCTGGCGATCGATGCTGAAAAGGCCTTCGATCGGGTCCATTGGCCCTACCTGGAGCGGGTTCTAGTGAAGGCAGGCATGGGGGAGAAATTTTACACTTTTGTTATGAACTGCTACAAGTTCCCAACCGCGTCGGTCCGGCTCAATGGCCGTACCTTTCCCTGGTTTGCTATTGAACAGGGTACGAGATAGGGGTGCCCATTGTCGCCCCTGCTCTTTGCTCTATACATGGAGCCGCTGGCGGAGAGGCTGCGGCTGGATCCAAAGGCGCAGGGTAATACATTTGGTGTGTACACACAAACACTATAAGTTTGTACACCAATGACGTGCTGCTCTCCTTGTCCCAGCCCAGGGAGTCCTTGCCAGCATGTCTCGAATCCCTTGAGGCGTTTGCGCGGGTGGCGGGCTTTAAGGTCAAAATGAGCAAGTCCGTGGCCCTAGACCTATCCTTGGACGGGCCCACGCAGAATTTTTTTTCAGGAGTCCTTTCCTTTCCACTGGTCGACTGAAGCAATCCCATACTTGGGAATTCATTTGGATGCTACACTCCCTGATACGGTTCGGATTAACCAGAAGATCAAGCGGGAGCTAGGTAGATGGAGACACTTCCCCCTGTCATGGCTGAGAAAAGTGGCGGCAGTAAAGATGGCGATCTCCCCAGATTCTTTATTTATTCCTATCCCTCTGCGGCCACCGATAGGCTGGATTAGCCAGACTCAATCGGAACTGGCTCAGTTAATCTGGAAGGGTAAAAAGCCTCGGATGAAGCTTAGACTTGGCTTCCCGGATCTGCTTCTCTAGTTTCAAGCGGCTCAGTGGCTCAGCTGCGCTTCCTCATAGACTGGAGCAGATTTGCTTTTTCAAGACCAAGCGGTTGCAGGTCGCCCGCTTCAAGAGATCCGCTTTCTCCGCCTGCAACATAGACCCCCCACCTGTACGCTTTGTACATTACCAGGGTCCCCATGGAAGTGTGGGATAGCACTAGCATCAAACATGATCTCACCTCTTTTCTGTCGCCACTCACACCTTTGTTGGATAACCCTGATTTTACACCAGGGCAAGACAACTTTGGCCTTTGCAAAATGGCGTCCAGCGGGATGGTGCTCTTTGTATCATCTTTATACGGAGGGGGGGTGTTTTCCTTTATGGATTTCCGACAGATGTATGGTCTGCCTGAGTCTGAATGGCTCAGATATCTTCAGGCTCGACATAGGGCACTTAACGGCCAGGTGTGATCTTCGGCCGACAGATATCTGTGGCCATACGAGTACTGGTTAATCACACGAAAATCCGACGAAAAGCTTATCTCTGACCTATATAGAATGCTATAAGCTAAATACACGCACATATATAGTCCAGGAAAGACACGATGGGAAAGGGAGCTGGGACAGACCCTCAGCCATAAAGAATGGGAGTGTAGCAGGAATTCCGTTCTCCTACAGAACTGTGCATAGAGACCTGGAACCTCGGTGAATTAGGATGGCCCAAAACTCACCTCAGTACCCAAAATCCCCTTACCGAGCTAGCTACAGTGTCTCATTGGTCATAACAAACTCCTAATGTTTAGACAGACCTGAACATGAATTTAGATTACCTCAGGTATCGTGGAACACATGAACACTCTTTCGTTGTATAATCATCATCGCAAACCAGAACATGGAGTAAATGAGGACACGTGCATGTTTGAAATATTTATTTACTGATGCATGGTTCTCAAATGCAGTATCTTGTACAATTTATTTATGAATATGATTTTGGAACAGGTTAAACATATTAAAATAAGGCCACATGTTATCAACCTATTCGACAGTAATATACAAAATTTCATGCCATTCAACTAGTACAATTCTAAGAAACATTTAAAAAAAATTAAAATTCTATTACAGAAAATTTCGTTCGGAGGACAAAAGATTGCATCAATCAAAGATCTAGCAGATAAAATACCAAACTGGATACATACGGGCTTTACCCACCGCCGACGATGTGTCATTAGTGCTGGACAAACTAACAAGACATGTATGGAGTCTTGGACTGAACTGTTACAAAAGTTACATATATTGGATATGCCATACCATTTGGCTAGCAGCTTATTCAATGGGAGTAGATCATGCCTAAGAAGTAGCCAAAAGCGACGCAAGCCATGGGGCATGTTCCAAGTGACATAAGGTTGTATTTGTCTTACCAAACAAGAATCAACAGCTTGGTTTGTCCCCTTTTTTGTAAGATCAAATTACGATCCCTTTCATAGCTCAACTTCCAGGTGGCAAGCTTTAATGTGAGCTTTAGTTGTTGTATAGAAAGGGCAAGGAGGGAGACTTCCTCCATATCCAAGAGTGTGAGGGCCTTCCTATAGTTCTTTATAAGCAATGAGTACTCTTTTAGTGGGCCCATCAACTCTTTTTTAATTAGGGATCTTAATGTTGCTGGCTTTCCCTTGATCAGACATATTACCCAGCGAATGACTCCTGCCAGAGCCTGTGCCCAGCTGCTTCTTAGCCCGAGTTCCAAACGAAGGGCAGCAGTACTACAGCTATTATTAGCTGAGGTTAAGCTTCTCAAGAGGGATCCCTCAACAGTGTCTAAAAAACCCCATTCAGCTAGATCGATAAACTCTATGCCATAAAGCAGAGTTGGGGGGACTTTTGCCCGGAATGCCTCCAACAGATATCCAAAGTGCCTTTTACCAGTCGACTTATATAGTGCTCTTAAGCCGTTTCCCTGTGATTTTGCCTTGTGGGTGCTGTTTTCAATATGGGATTTATTGCTTAGATTACTATTAACAACCTTGCCCAGAAATACGTAAGATGACACTCTTTCTAATTTTTGACCTCCTAATTCCCAGCTGAAGTTTTCTAGCCTCAGTTTTTTCCTCCCCTCCATGCACATTACCTTACTTTTAGAGATATTTATTTTCAGGAAATGCTCTTTGGAGAATGCATGTAATAATTGGAGACGGTTATTAAGTCCTTTTGGGGTGAGGTCTAAAATCAATATATCATCCGCGTACATTAGGCAAGAGATATATGAATCTCCCAAACGTGGGGCAATACCTTCACCTGCTGATATACTATGGGGAAGATCACTAACATAAAGGGAAAATAAAAGGGGGGCTAAAAGGCAGCCCTGTTTGAGGTCATTTGCAGAAGGTATGAGCTGGGATAAGCCTCTTTCCCCCCCCAATAGTACTCTGCACCATGTGTTATCGTGTAAGTCTTGTACCAAACCTAAGAGACCATGAGGCATTCCCAGATCGTGTAGCTTTCTCCACAGTAACTGACGGTCGACCTTATCGAAAGCCGTGGAGAAATCTATGAATGCCACATAGACTCTCCCCTTTCTGGCTCCAATGTATTTGTCTGTTATTACCTGGAGGGCTGCCAAGTTATCCAGGGTACCGTGATTTTTCCTAAAACCCGTCTGCTCAAGTGGAAGAACACCCGAGTGCTCCACCCAGATATTTATTCGCTTGAGCAGACATCTTGTGAAAACTTTGCCGATTGCGTCCAATAATGCAATCTGGCGGTAATTCTGAGGGGATAGGCGATCTCCTTTTTTAAACAACGGCACCAGGATACTTCCCTTCCAGGAGGGTAAAACCTTACCTCTTAGTAAACAAATATTAAAGACTGGACAGAGTAACTTGCACCATTTAGCCCTGTTCTGTTTTAATACGTTGATGGGCACTTCATCCGGGCCCATGGCTCCGGAATGTCGCATTTCACTGATAGACAGATCTATGTCCTTTTCTGTAAATGGTTCTAATGGCTCCCTCATTTCTGTTCGCCACACTTGAGAGTTCGCCTCATTATTACTTGCATAGAGGTTGGTAACAAAATCCCTCCAAATTTGTTCCTCAATAGCGATGGGAGCGGGACTTGTTCTCATTCCGCACCCTTCGCCTATGAGGGACCAGAATTGCCTCATTTCCCCATGGATGGCAGCTTCTCTTATTTTTACCCAAATGGTATCCTCTTTTTCTTTGCGTAGCCTAGACAATAACCTTCTCCTTTTCCTTTTTAGCTTAGTTATTTTTTGTGCTGTATCCGTCGATCTGTTTAGGTATTGAGCCCTTACTAGTTTGTTTATTTCTATGTTTAGAGATCTCAAAGGGCTTGGGGAGATTCTAATAGATTTTTTCCTGTTGAGTTTTTTTGTCCCTGCTACCACTGACTTCATAAAAACGCATAAATTTTCAATTTCAAAGCCATTCCAGGACGGGAGCTCGGAGATTGCTGTATCCAGCATTACCTCCAAATTTCGATGCGCCCTCGCATTCCAATAGCACCTTCCTGATTTAGAGTGGAAATTTGTTTGGTCATTATTCAGCGACCACTGATCACAACTTGGAGGCTTTACGTTCATCGAGATGGAAAGGATTTTGTGGTCGCTTAGCGGAGTATCAATAACATTGATGTCCTTCAACAACTCGAATGAATGGATCCCCGTTATTACATAATCCAAAATCGATTTCCCTCTATAGGATTTATGTGTGAAGTTAGCCGGGGAATTCGATGGGAGTCTCCCATTAGCTATGATCCCGTCTATTTCTACCAACTCCTTTAGTATTATTTTACCACGTTTATTTGTTTTTATACTTTCAGGAAACACTGCCAGGGGAATACGGAGGGTTTCCTCTCTCGATTTATCACTGAATAAATGTATACTTAAATTGGAAATCTTGCAATTCAGGTCCCCAACTAAAATTATATCTGTCATCGGATCTTTCTTCCTAATACCCTGGATATGCAAGAAAACCCTTTTAAGTATTACATTGAAGCCAATTTCTGGTGGGATGTAAGCATTAATCAGGACCAGACCAATATTAGTTTTTGAATTATCTGACCTAAATATAGTTACTACTTGGAACAGTTTACTGGGGTCCAGGTAATGCTCGTAGTTCCAATTTATTTTATTTGATAAAAGGCAGGCTATCCCCCCACTAGCATGACCTTTTTTGTTCAGGGTGGCACTGCCTTCTAAAACGTAAAAGTCCTTCCCTAATTGGATTTTATCGGGGCACCATGTCTCTTGGAGGCATATTATGTTTTGCTCCAGAGATAAAAGAAAAGCCAATTTCTCCGGACTATTTTTTAGGCCCGCTGCATTCCAAGAAATTATGGATAGTTTTTTGCTAAAGATCCTGATTATTTAAATGATTATTTGAGGGTTTTTCTGCCAAGACTCGGGGGAGCCAATTCCATTGGACACTTTCGTTTCCTGAATCTGGTTGGTAAGATAACAGGGGGGGGGCGGGATAAGACACCATGCGGGAGTCCTTAGACTTACATATTTTTAACTCTGTAAGTTTACCTGACTTGTTTATACGCCCTGTTGCTGCTTGCAGCAGGGAAAATGGGGGTTTCTGGGAGGGTTTAGATTTAAAGACCTTAGTTTGACTAGTATGCTCCAATACCGGGATTACATCTATCCCCCTGCTCTGCAAATCTTCTGAACGTTGTAGGATAAGATTGGCTACTAACTTAGAGTAGAACCTCACCCTGGTTGTCATCCCCACTTCTGATATTAATATTTGTACCCTATCTAAATCAGCAGATTGTATTAATTTCAAGTTGGCAGATTCTTGAAAATATTTGAGTAGGAGGGATCTGTTCAAAATGCATTCGGTATCAAAAAGGGGAATAAATTCCACCCATACAGTATCTATACATTTTTCTTTGGGCTCTGCCAATATAGTACCTCTCGTAACTATTCCCGAAAAAGATGGTGCCAGGGGATTAAGTATTGGACCCACTTTACTAGGGGATTTATAATCCTGACCTGGGAGTACAGGTTTTTTGGACCCTGTTATATCCCTATTAACGGGAACTTGTTGGGAGAAGACATTTGAATCAACTGTTAATAAGGGGGGAGGAAAGGGAATCAGGGATATTGCTGGCGTAGCCAAAGGTGGGGGAGCAATGTTTTCCATATTGCTCTTAATTTCAGTGTTATTCTCGTTTTCGGCTACCACCTGAGTTTGGGGAACCCCATTATTTATCGATAAATTAAGGTGTTTTCTAAAGAGGATTTTCCTCCGCCTATTTTTTTCTATCCGTCTCAGCAGTTTTCTTTTATTTTTTCCATTCTTTTTTATTTCCTGTAACTTCCCTTTGTTGCCATTCTCTTCTGGAACCTCGCCCACCTCTCTATCTCCTTCTCCCAGTTGCTACTTAAAAATCGGGAAAAGGTCAGTCTCCAGTTTTGGAGGGGGTTCCTCATGGGAATTTAATTCTAAGTCATTGACACTTATTTTTCCATCTTCATGTACTTCATTTACAACATTGTTGATTTTGGAGTGCTGTTCTTTTATTTCAGACCCATTTAATACTAGGGGAGGGGAGGTCTGTACTTGCACTATATCCTTCTCTTTTTGAGTGCCCAATAAGACCTTTAAAATTTTGGTCACCGTATCTAAGACGCAATCAGATCCCCCCACAAATTTTTCCAATAGTTGTAAGATGGACGACAAAAAGTGTTCTAATATATGTAGGGAATCAGAAATGGGTTTGTCAGTCCCCTGACATTGTAGTGCATTTATCCCGGTCAGATTTAAATTAGGGCTAATGGAGAAATTTGAATTCGAGGATTTGGAAGGAGTACTACTATACAACTTCAAGCCAGCGTAGGTCGATGTTAGCGGAGTTTTTAGGTCCATCTCCGCTTTGACCGGGTCATTTTCTATATATCTCTGACATAAGTCATTATCCAGCAACAATGGGGACAGACCATTGTTGAAGGAAACTTTTGTCAGAGATGTATTTAGTGTATGATGGGCATCCACTTGAGGGGTTTCCCCTATGTGCAAGTTATCATCTTCTACACCGTTCTTAGTTTTTATAATTACTTCTGGCACTAATTCAATATTATTTTTCGCTGTGGAAAATACGGGAGGAGAGAAAACACTCTCAACTGTCAGGGGGACTACTTTTGATTCTACTATACTGTTAACCGCAATTTCCTTTCAGGCAATTCTCTTAGAGAGTTGGGTAATCTATCTGAGAGAATGTCTCCAGATTCCTTAAGGACCACTGATTTGTTATCCTCCATTGTAGCTTTACTCTTGCCCTTTTCCCAAAGGTTGAAGAGCTGGCAAGTGCTCTTCAAGTTGGAGGCCTGACCAAGCTTGTTTCGGAGGGGGTTCGATCTGGTTTTTGAGTTTGATCTTCCTACCAATATTCTCCCAGACCTCAATTTCTTTGTCATCATCCCACGCAAGTAGTGTCAGAAAAGGGCAGAGGAAAAAATAGAAAGAAAAAACGTCTGCCAGATTATAAGCCTGAGATAAGATGCTTAACTATTTATCACTAGGGAGAAGGTTAGATGAATTGAGTCTAAGGCGAACAAACGGACAGTACAAATCCTAAGTAGTTAGCCTCTGTCTTCTGATACAAATCTCTTGTGCGGCAGGGAGGTCACGAGGCCATGGCCAGATAACTTGTGGAACTTATGTGGGAGCAGTAGTTAGGGGACTGGCCTAGCCTAGCCTTCTCGTGCCTCTGAGGGCCTCAGAGGGCCCGCCCTTGTCCCGGGCTTCTCCCGGGCGCTTCCCGCGCGCTCCCGCGCAGAGGGAGTAGAACAAGAGTAATATAGTTAAGGAGGAGAAGGGGGCGTGTCCACCAGGAAGAGCGTCACCAGGTGATTCCGGTGAGTGGCTGAGCAGGGACTCTTGGGAAACCGAGTCCTGCTCACAAGCGCTCGCAGCCCTGTAGTGGAGATGCCCTCTTTCAATGTAGGCGGTCAGCACAACACAGTAGCGCGAAGCGGGACCCGCGGAGCGGGTCCTGCGAGATGTAGCGTCCTACTGCGAGTCTTTCACAGCCCCAGCGTGATTCACGGAGCAAGAGCCTTCAGTCGCCTCTGACTCCAACAGTCCACACGGCAAACAGCAAACAGCAGGTATCCAAAGGGAAAACGGACTCCACGTTCTTATGGCAAAGTGCAGGGGGGCGTGTCCACCAGGGAGAGCGTCACCAGGTGATTCCGGTGAGTGGCTAAGCAGGGACTCTTGGGAAACCGAGTCCTGCTCACAAGCGCTCGCAGCCCTGTAGTGGAGATGCCCTCTTTCAATGTAGGCGGTCAGCACAACACAGTAGCGCGAAGCGGGACCCGCGGAGCGGGTCCTGCGAGATGTAGCGTCCTACTGCGAGTCTTTCACAGCCCCAGCGTGATTCACGGAGAAAGAGCCTTCAGTCGCCTCTGACTCCAACAGTCCACACGGCAAACAGCAAACAGCAGGTATCCAAAGGGAAAACGGACTCCACGTTCTTATGGCAAAGTGCAGGGGGGCGTGTCCACCAGGGAGAGCGTCACCAGGTGATTCCGGTGAGTGGCTGAGCAGGGACTCTTGGGAAACCGAGTCCTGCTCACAAGCGCTCGCAGCCCTGTAGTGGAGATGCCCTCTTTCAATGTAGGCGGTCAGCACAACACAGTAGCGCGAAGCGGGACCCACGGAGCGGGTCCTGCGAGATGTAGCGTCCTACTGCGAGTCTTTCACAGCCCCAGCGTGATTCACGGAGCAAGAGCCTTCAGTCGCCTCTGACTCCAACAGTCCACACGGCAAACAGCAAACAGCAGGTATCCCAGTATCTTGTACAATACTAGCAAACATATTATAAGCAACAAAGTTATCAGCATAGTTATTAGTCCATAAAAGGCGAATGGTGACAGCATACTAAGATGCTGAAATGAATAGGAATTAACAACACCTAATTCACACCCTCCCTATTTAGCATAGTATTTGATATCTATGAAGGTCTCATTTGGGTTTTAGCAGGGCGGGCCCATACCTCAAAATCTCAGTGGCAGAGGATCACATCATCTTCCACCAGCTCTCTGCATGCGCAGCACCATCAAGCGTGTTACGTATGTGTTCAGCACAACAATATGAAACCCGCCTAGAGACAGATTTTGGCAGCAGCATGTGTGTTATGTCTATGGAGGTACGAAGATCAGACCTCACAATAACATTGTGTCGAGTTATCCTTGCAGCCTTCAGCACTCACTGTGCAGACAGTGTACCAAGCAAAACTGATATCAGAGCAATAACATATTATTTCTCAAGTAAATCACGAAGCTCTTCTGGGTTGTAAGCTAAAACAACAATTATGTGCCGTGTGCAAAATGAGGCAGAAAGATAAAATGGTGTTTAAACATTTAATAAGCTCATGCTAACTTAACACAGTATATAGAAAAGAATTAGCTATATGACACCCCCCCCTAATGATCTGAGCATGGACAAAACCAAGGCAAGGTAAAACCAGAACAGGGGCATAACATGAAAGCAAAGTTCAATAATAATGAGCTAAGCTAATCTGAAAAGGCATACATGATGGCCTATAGCGGCCAAAATAAATGGTCCAAACTCTTCAACACAAGGCCCTTAAAGATAATGTCAATAGGCCTGGGGCGTATAAAAAGAATTGATTGTAAGAAAAAGGCACCCTCAAAAAATATAAACGGGTACGTGCCTAAATAATACAAAGTCTCCGAGGCATCTCAGGGTAGGACTGTATACGCAAAATATGCAGCAACAGCCTCCAACATGAAATCACTGTCATCAGCCGAAAACAGTTCAGCCAACCAATTAAGCAGCGGAAAAGAACATATGTGCTCCTCCAGCACTGGATCCTCTAGCATCATCAGAGGACAACTAGGTGGGTTTTCAAGAACGCTCTGTGCCAAGAACTCATGCGCCGCTGCGAGTATGTCCCAATGTACCATTAGTCCATGCATTGCTGCCAAGGCCATAATCCTTTCGCCAGAACAAACCAACTCGTGAGCAACTACGGGGCTCATCAGATGATTAAAATCGACGTCAGGAGACACCGTCTAGCAGAGACACAAATCAAGGGCACCTTCGAAATCGCAGCTCAGGCAATGAAACACAGGCTGGACACACATGAAATAGGAAAATCAAAACGATAATCCAAATGCCGTGCTTAAAGTCGCAAGCGGCAGGGTGCCATAGTAATCAAGCATCCGGTTGCGAAACAGCAGTAGGAGGGGCTCTGCGGCTTCTAACGCAGGACGGGCATCCATGTTTAATAAAACAAAATATCACCAAAACGCCTGCAGTTAATGCCAGTAAAACCGGGAAGCCACCAAACTGACTTGAAAATATAGAATGAAAAAAACTAGGGATGACTCCAAATATCTTCTCGAATGAAGTCACGAGACCACTGCTAACTAATTTAAAAAAGTGAGCCAGGCCATAAGTGGAGGAGGCATTAAAGATTTGATGAACCAGCTCGCTGAAATGTAACGGTAAATCAGTATTCAAAAGGGCCTGCACCTCCGTGCGCGTGTTAGCTATGTGAAGGACAAATGTTTCTCGGGCCGAACTCAGGGCCACTTCTTTTTGAGACAAAAGGGTTCTTATTCTACTCATACCATTGAACTCTGCTTTCAAGGTTGGGATGCGCGGCCAGATGGATACAGCTGAATTCCCATGAGTAGGGGGATACAAAACGTTTTTGCAACAGACGACACGTTCTGATACAGTTACCACATAAGCAACACCTTTAATTAAACCACAACACTCTCCGTTATTCAACAGCAAATAACTACCATTCGTCAGTAATGTGAATGTGGGAACAATTGCAGGAACCGGAGTTCCTTTTAAAAAAACAGGTCAAATTAGGGCGGTCCTGATTACAGGAACCATGTAACTGGATGTGCCTGCATATCAATGAATGGTCAGGGGACTCTGTGCATTCTTCCCCATTAAGATACACTTCTTTCTCGTCTTTCAGGCATCTATAAGTGAACGGAAGAGACCATGCCTCGTGGAGGAATGAGCTCCCTAATGGTTCATATCTCCCTATCGCTATGTGACGCATACAATTAGTAAACTTGTACAATGCGAATGGTAATGGGATTAATCCGTGGATAAGCCACGTTGCAGCAGTGGCCTCAGCTACAGAGAACGGTAAAGATTCCAACCTTTCAATGTGTAACATGGAAAATGATGCATCACGCATTGAAAGCATGCGTTGTTTGTCAGTTAAATTAAAAGGGGCAAAAAGAGAGGAAACGTTCATGTAACTCCAAGACACTCTATCAGCCTTAAGCGCCTGCAGGGTCCATGCAAATTTCATAATAGAACGCAATTGATTTTGGACCATGGTATAAAACAGACACTTCATCATGTACAATGTCAACAACAGAAGATACAATATTATTCAAAGTATAAATGCGGGAAGAAAGCATGTTAATACTGTTATCGACAACTGCAAGCACCTTCTCTAAATTAGCTTGATCTATTGCCCTTAGGACACTTAGCAGCCTCAACCTGTGAAGTTTTCCAGATTTCATTGTAAATTGCATAAATCCATCTTTTAGATCTACCATTAGCCGGGCCCTTTATGAAATCATTTAAATCCACATCATCAGTCAGCTTGGATAGATGTAATTTTACAGCAGCTAATGTAGAATTTTGTAGCCAATTCTGACATAATTTGCCAACTGAGTAAGTGGTGACAGTATGGTCAGTATCAAAAAGTGGATCAGGCCTGACTTGTGTAAAACCTTCAGTTAAACCCAAAAAGCGACGTTCGCAAGAATCAGAGCTTCTGTGCCACATCAGCCAACCCTTCGGATACAAACTGGATACATTGAAGGATGAATTGTGCATTAACGTTTTCAATTCTCGAGTGGAAAACTGTGTGAAATTATTCCAACCGGAATATTCTTCTAAATCAGGAATAGAAGTGGTATTTAATTTTTTTGAAGTAGCCAATCCAAAGCAAGTTGTCTGGAAAATGCTAGAATTTAAAAACAACATATGATTTGGGATGAGACATGCACGGTGCAAAGCCTCAGTGCCTTGTACCTGCCAACTTTTAGAACCCCAAACCGATTTAAGGTCAATGGTTTCCTTCCATAGCTCGTAGCCCTCTACAGCTAATTTGTCTAGAAAAGACTTTGAATACAACAATTTAGTATAGGTAAGTCTAACTTTGGACATGGACTTTTGTGTCATCTTAAAATAAAAGGACTCAGGACTTGATTGATTAAAGTCGGTAAAATAAGTGTACTTTTTCAAAAATGTACTGGAGCTGCCTTGTAATGGTGCTGGGCAATGTTCCCACTGTGTGTAATTTACAGTACCCTTTCTAGAACTTGTTTTTTACAGGAAATGGTTACCAAAATGTTGAAAGCAAAATAAATCACCATAATTAGCAGATTCTAAATACAAATCTTCAGCATCAAAGGCAGCATAATATTTCAAATCAGAAAATAATGATTCTACGGCCTGAACATCCCAATCATCAGAACGTATGTTTTGTTTCACCACATCCCCATGTTCACTCTGAGTACATTAGGGACATTAACCACTTCAGTTGGGCCATGGATTTGAAATTTAACTGCATCCCACACAATCCCATCAAGAACCGGCCAAGCAGTGATGTTTACAAAATTCAAGTCTTTCTTCAGTCTGAGTGCAGAATGGGACGAGGAAAGGGGGGCCAAAGTTCCATTAAGATGCTGAATGCATGTTCTCTCCTCGACATAGTGTCCATCGATCAGACGGAAAAAATAAAAGACAAAACCAATTGATATAAAAAGATATACTGAAAAAAGCACCAGCCAAATATACGTCCATGGAGGGACCAAAAAATGTTTTTTAAATAATGTGGCATAAGTTGCTAGATGTGAGGGTTTTTTCGAATTCACTGAAACAGAGTCAAATGAGAATCGGGATTCTGTGGTCAAACGTGTCTGTAAATCAGGCATCGACAAATCAGCAGGATAGGCATAGTCTATGTCATCAATGTTATTAACGTGATGAGTATTGGAAATGGCAGGCATCTCGAGGGCCACTTCTGGTTCAGCATTAGAAGTTGTGGCCAACACAGAATTTCTCGATATCGAAGGACAGGAGACCGCCGGTGTCATACTATGAAGAATCGGCCACCCTGTGTATCTTGACATTGTCAATTGAGATAAACCTGTTTTCCTTACGACCTGGAAGTGGTGGTAAAATGACTGTTCTTGTGCCCTTCACTCCAAGAACAGGAACCGGTGCTCGAAAGGAAGGACCAAATTCTTTCTTGTTATCGATCTTCTCTCGAACCATTTCTCCAACTTTGTGCAGCCCGCCAACTACCGGGATCTGCAATGCATCATCCGATGTGGAGGGCAAATGTTCCTTTGCAAGACTGTCTCTGGTCTTTTGTAGATCCTGTAAAACATTGCAATGTTCATCTACGTCAAAGGCCGTGGCTTGAGCCACGCAGTCTAGACCGTCGAGGTCAGGGACATACATCTTGATACCAAAGAGCATTTCGTACGGGGTCCGCCCACCCAGAGTCCTTCTAGGGAGATTGTTTAGTGCACGCTGCACGCCATTAAGGTGGGCCAACCAGTTTCTGCCAGTGCCTATAACTCGAGCTGTCAAAGATTGCTTTAAGTCACGGTTCATTCGCTCCACTACACTATTACCCTCAGGTCTGTACGGAGACGAAAACTTGACTTGGACCCCCAATGAAATCATAGCATCCTTATACGCCTTAGAGGCGAAAGCCGGACCCTGATTCGAATGGAAGGTACCACAGGCAAAAATCCCTTCAAAGACACGCAAATCTCTTATGACAGTCTGTGAATCAGCGCTGCTATGGGGCCATACCCACACAAAGCGTGTGCATGAATCAACTGCTACTAAGATGTACTTATAAGCAGTATCAGAAGAAAAAGGACCGCAGTGATCCAAATGAACGCAACCTAGTGGTTTATTAGATATGTACAACTGTGTCTGAGGCGGACGTGCAGCAGTCGAAGGCTTAATCTGCTGGCAAATGTCACATTGAAGGACATAATCGCGCATCTGTTTTTACAGTCCCCGCCACCAGAACCTTTGTTGTAGCTGAGTTACAGTGGCTGAGACGCCCGCATGCGCAGACGTCACACCTTCATGCGCCGCTGTAATCAAAGTAGCTCTGCGATCCGAGTTGGGAATCAACCGTTCCCCAACCACAGGAATTTTCACATAAGGAACCTTATCGGGACTTAAGTGGTATGTGTATTTCAAAGGGAACCCCGCAGGATATTTACCTCCCTTCTCAGAGGCAGCTACAGCCGCCAAGATGTCATCATCTATTTTACTTTTGGAACGTGTAACTGCTGCAACTAAATATTTTGATGCTGCAGATTTCGCCGCTTCATCAGCAAGCGAGTTACCGACAGCGTGGACTCCTACACGCTGATGGCCGAGAGTATGAATCACAAACACAAGTGGCAACTGCTCTTTAAGCTCAGCCACTCGGACCCAGATCATTTTATGTTTTATTGTGCTACCCTTGGAATCACGAAAGTCATTCTGAATCCAAAAGAAAAAGTTCTCATTGTAAGACTGGACACAGTAGTAAGAATCACTTACGATTAGAGTTGTCACACTCGGATCTGCATACTCCAATGCACGCATCAGAGCACGAAGCTCTGCTATTGTGCAGTGCAGTCTCCTAGTGTCTGCATGTGCACGACACTGGACTTGAACTCATCGTTCACCATGGCACCGACCACAATGGCGCATGCGGAAACGTAGGCATGTTTAGAGCCATGCGCAACCTGCGCCAAACCATCAGTGTAAATGATGCATGGAAATCCTCCAGGGGTCGCATTGCTAAAGGAGCTGGATGAAGGAATTCATACTGTAAGTACACCTGCGACCGTAATGAGGCGTCAAAAATAAACGTGACATGCTGAGACGTCAAGGATGCAGCCCATTGAATCCACCGAGGGTGCAAAGCTTTGGAATTTGGTACACTGGCCTTCGTAACTTCCTCCAAGGCAGGACACGGTGTAACAACCAACATGCGCTTTCCCTGTGACAGGGCACGTTCCTTAAGAATTGCCATCTGCACAGCCGTCAAAACTTTCTCCACAGTGGAAAAGCGCAATTCAGCCGAAGTTTACAAGTGTGACTTGTAAGCAATAGGTACTGTGTCTCCTTCAATAAAAGTCAGGTACGTGAAACCCACCGTCCCAGGGATAATTCTTATCACCAGGTTGGTCTGGTTATCACGAGTCAGTAAGAATTTAGAAGCGAGCAAATCAGCTTACAAAGACTGCAGAATAGCTGAATGGTCAGGCAGCCAACATGATTTGGAAAAAGATGGTTGTATCAAAGCATACAACGGCTTGATACTCTGGGCATATTCCGGAATGTATGTCCTCCCGAAATTCAAGAAGCCCAGTAAAGATTGTAATTTTTTCAGTGTTGTCGGAGCGCGCAGTTGTGCGCATTTCTCCAGGAAGTGAGGAGCCAATCCCTTTCCCTCATTGTTGAGCTCGTAGCCCAGAAACAACACTGTGTACTCTGCAATGTGCGATTTTGCAAAGTTTAATTTGTAACCCAAGTTTGCAAAGGTACAAATAATCCAGTTGACTCGACACAGATGCTCCCAAAGTTCGTCGTCTGTGAGATATATGTCATCCACATACGAACAAGCATCTGGGTCAATTCTCTCCAAAAGAGAGACAACGTGGGCAGTGAAAATCCCAGGACTATTCTTATAGCCCATAGGCAAACGCCCAAATTGTTTATTAACACCGCCGCAAGTAAAGGAGGTCCATTGGGAACTTAGACCATCCAATCGATGGGCATAAAAACCGTTGGAAATGTCAAGCGTGGTTTTAAACCGCTTACGCACAAGACTATTCACTCAAGCAGAGCCGTGGGTATTCTATACTGCACAGTTACGGCAATGCGAGTTTAAATGCCGGTAATCCAATACCAAACAATATCAACCGTCTGGCTTGTTTACATAAAAAGAGGGTTATTCATTGGTGACACACATGTTTCAATTACACCTTCATTTTCTAATTGTTCAAGGATAGCCGCGGCGGAAGCTTTTGCTTCACGCCGGATGGGATATTTAGGTTGAGGTTGTGGCTGAGACCGTAAAGGAATTTCGTGGCACGGGGACAATTTATCCCAACCACATTGATTGCGGTACACAGCCGGCGCTAGAGCCAGAGCCCACTCTTCTGCAAAATGCAGCGCATCCTCTTTCGAGACTGTGTTCGCGAATCTGGGGAGGATTACCTCCTCCGCTCGCGGAGCTGCGAGCACAAAAGGTGGGGGCCAGTCAGCCTCCGAAAGCAAAATGTCATATGTAGACGAAAGATTTACCCAAAATACCCTTTTTATAGTTCGCTGTATGTCACCCTCGATTAACAGGACAATTTCAAAAAGTCTATCAGGGGGAGCAACTCTTGTATCAGCTGTTTCAATCACAACATAAGTATCAGTCGCTATCGCCTTCAGTAGTGGATGCAGGGGCTCTCTCACTATGGTAATCTCCGCCGCGCTGTCCAGCGAGGTCAGAGCCCATGTCAGATTTCTGTGCCCTGTACGGAGTATACTCATTAGGTACAGCCGTGGGAGTGTATGTGTGGAACACACCAGAATTCGCATCCACCTCCGGAAATGTCACCCACGAATAAAATAGTTCGTAAGGGTAAGCAGCATCCGCACTCACCACCATTATCACAGCCAAGCCTTCCAAAGGCACATTGTACATCCGCAAATGATCTCGCACCGCAATGCGACTATGCTGCGGAATGTCCACGGCAGCCATGACAGCACAGGAAATATGAAAAACAAAGTAAACTTTATAGCACAACTGGGTAGTAATTCAAGGAAACCTTTTCAGTAAGAATCACACTTGAAAACACCTTTTTCAAAATAGGAAGTTTTTTCCGACACCACTGTGTTCCGGAAACGGCAGTGAAGGGGTTAAGGAATTAATGATATACTACTCGAGTGTCATGATATAAGGCCAACAATGTATGGGCCCCATGTAGCGGGAATTCCGTTCTCCTACAGAACTGTGCATAGAGACCTGGATCCTCGGGGAATTAGGATGGCCCAAAACTCACCTCAGTACCCAAAATCCCCTTACCGAGCTAGCTACAGTGTCTCATTGGTCATAACAAACTCCCAATGCTTAGACAGACCAGAACATGAACTTTGATTACCTCAGGTATCGTGGAACACATGAACACTCTTTCGTTACATAATCATTGCAAACCAGAACATGGAGTAAATGAGGACACGTGCATGTTTGAAATATTTATTTACTAATGCATGGTTCTCAAACGCAGTATCTTGTACAATACTAGCAAACATATTATAAACAACAAAGTTATCAGCATAGTTATTAGTACATAAAAGGTGAATGGTGACAGCATACTAAGATGACGAAATGAATAGGAATTAACAACGCCTAATTCACACCCTCCCTATTTAGCACAGTATTTTATATCTATGAAAGTCTCATTTGGGTTTTAGCAGGCGGCGGGCCCATACCTCAAAATCTCAGTGGCAGAGGATCACATCATCTTCCACCAGCTCACTGCATGCAAAGCACCATCAAGTGTGTTACATGTGTGTTCAGCACAACAATATAAAACCCGCCTAGAGCCAGATTTTGGCAGCAGCATGTGTGTTATGTCTATGGAGGTGCGAAGATCAGACCTCACAACAACATTGTGTCGAGTTATCCTTGCAGCCTTCAGCACTCACTGTGCAGACAGTGTACCGGGCAAAACTGATTTCAGAGCAATAACATATTATTTCTTAAGTAAATCACGAAGCTCTTCTGGGTTGAAAGCTAAAACAACAATTATGTGTTGTGTGCAAAATGAGGCAGAAAGGTAAAATGGCGTTTAAACATGTAATAAGCTCATGCTAACTTAACACAGTATATAGAAAAGAATTAGCTATATGACAGGAGGATATCTATTACAGGCCCGGCATTCCGCATAACACATGGGCCTTACAGACACACTCCCTAAGGTCACAACTTATTGGTATTATACGCCGGAGAGGCTACATGAGATTGGCCATTCCAGGGAGGTAAAATGTTGGCGGGGGTGTGGCGAGACGGGCAATTTGGTCCACCTGCTCTAGGAATGTGGTTGGCTTCAGGGGTATTGGAAACAAATCCGGACGAGGTAGATGCCCATTTTGACACTGAGATCCCACGGTTCCCTTCTTATGTACTGCTAGGGTTACCGAATCCCATCACATATCCACTGCGCTCCCATAGAGGCCGCCTAATAGCTATTGCCTTGGGTTCTGCGATCCAGAATATCCTGTTGCATTGGCGCACTGCACACACTCCCATGTTTCAGGGCTGGCTCCATCGTTTGTGGCATTTTTTGGGCATGGAGAAGCTTTCCCTAAGATTGGGGGGAGAGGGTGCTAAATACTCTGAGCTGTGGCAACCCTTCTTGTCCTTGCTAGGCTCAGAGTTCCGAGAAGTTACTTGTCCTCGCTATCTGCGATTATTGCGTCTGTCAGATGTGGACTAGCCGGGAAAGGGTTAAGGGGGCAGAGCCTCCGATAAAGGGGGATAATAAACTTGGAACTTGGGTGGTGGGTGTGTTGAGGGGGGGTTGGAGGGGCGTGGGGGGTGTTGGGTGTTTTTGATTTTCTTTGTCATTGGTAAAAATGGTTGGCATCTACAGTGCGCCCATTCTTGGAATTGGCTCTATAGCGCACCACAGCTCTGTTTGTTTTATTCCCTGAGCTTTTTATTCTATAAAGTAATACGGGGCCGGGGCCATTGCTGTCTATGTATGCATCCTGACATGTCAATAAAGAGATTTAATACTAAAATAAACTATTTTGAAAAGTGGAAGGCAGCTCACAAAAAGAAAATATTCATTTTGTGGCTGAGAGCAAACATATGAAAAAAGTAGAAAGCTAAGGAAATGTCGTAAAGTATGATAAAAAGAGAAAAATAACTTTTTTTTGCCAACTTGTCATACATTTATATATCATTATAACATTAACTTTTACTTGCTTATATCTTTCAGACCTTGAATGAACTAGCTGCCAAGAATGCCAGCTTGAAGGTGATTCAGCTAGGTATGTGTATCACTCCCCCATCTTCTCTATTGTTACCACATTATTAGAACAGTCTGCACAGGAAAGCAGAAAGAGTTAATCCTTTCTGAAGGAATATAGCACACGTCTGAAAGTATTTTCTAATTCCTGTGTGGGTCTGCATACACTTGTTTCGAGATTGTACAAAAAGGTACATTTATTGTCTCTATAATACTAAGGGGCCGAACGTGATCTCGCTTGGGAAGGCCTTTGGCTGACTCGCACCCGTAGAGCTTTCCGAGCGACTCGGGCTGCTGGACTCTGAGCGACTGCGTACGATGCGATGCAGCCCTGATGGACTCGGGTCGCTTGGAGCCCCACTGAAGTCAATAGGAGCCTGTTGTACTGTGCATACATAGGCTCCCTTTGAGAAAAACGCACATGTCGGAGAAATGTGCCCCCCCGCAGGGACGCATGGTCTCCACTGCTCCATCTATGCATGTGTAGTGGGGACCCTTGGCTCCCTCCAGTGAACACGTCGTAGGGCCCAGGGTAAAGGGGGCCTGCTACCCGTAGCTTTTTCGAGTCGGAGGCTCCGACTCGATCTGGCTGCTCGACGTGCTCATCATACTTGGTCGCTCGGGAATCGGACCCATTGCGCTGTACGCGTCGGTCATCTTTGAGTCGCTCGGAAGGCTTTGCTGACGGGTACGAGTCCGTCGCAGCACGAGGTGTCCCATGCAACGCACTTACTCGCTTGTACAGCGGTAGGAGTCAGTCAGAAAAATCATAGGAGTCAGTCAGAAATCGACACTATGAAACGGACTCGCTTGGATTAGTAGTCCTTCTGACCGAGATCGGAATAGTACCCTAAATTTTACGAGTATAAATATATTTGTATTACTTCTTGTTTTTTTCCTCGTTGCATGTCTGCTGCATTAAGTAAGGGACCTCTTCATGCTCAAAAACTATGCTAGGCAAAATGCAGCTAACCTTGCACTGTTGTGTAACCGTGTTCATGTTGGTGCATGCCAGCATAAAGTATGCCAACACAGGGAGAGAGCAAAACAGTGCCAGTTCTTTATAGATGTGGTGCTGTTCTGCACTTTCCATTCACAGAGCACAGAAGCTTCACTTGCTGTGCTGCGTTGCCTGATTTATTTGTAAATATGGGGCGCAGTTTGTTATCATTCCTTCAGTGGTTGCTCCTCTGCCCCACTGCCTGCAAAGCAATGAAAGAAAGAACAAATGCAAGGATAATAATCAAGGTTATTATCATTGTATTTGTTCTTGCTGCGCAGCTGTGCAGGGGCAGGGCTGCTCTGCTTTTAGAGCTGGGGAGGAGTGGTTTTCCCCCTCCAAGTGCGAAATTACTGTTTGGGAAGCACTCTGGTGCTGCCCAAAACAGTCATGCACATTTTGCATGTTCTCTATGCAGGCTGCATTACATCCTGCATGGAGAACATGCCCAGGCCCCCATTCCCTGGTTGAGCGCCAATTCACAGTGCTCAGACCAATCACAATGCTGCATGGCAGCATTATGATTGGCTTAGGGGAGGGAGCCTGGCTGCTTCGTGTTCAGGCCCAGAGATGAGAGACTAGGAAGAGGTACTGCCTGCTTCACTACTCCCGATCTCTGCTGGCCGCTACTGCATTCCTCAATATCCCAAAAACCTTAAAATCCTTTAGAATGTGAACCAGTTATAAATGGATACTCCTAGCAATGCCTTCAAAGTAAATTAGTTACCCTTATTCACTGACATGTGTAAACCGTCATTTAAATCCATATCTAGTTGGCACCTCTGCCTACTGAAATGTCTTGCAATACCGCTGAATACACTAGAAAGAAAAACTATCCCAGTAATCAGTGTGGACTGTTGTGCCTCTCCCCCGAGTGTTTCCTGGTGAAGAGAGTCTTATTTTTGGGACATTTGCAATATATCACATGTGCTCCTTTTCTGGTGTGCAGGCATGGCTGACTTCCTTCTTCATTATGTGGAGTTGTGCAATAGGCGCCTCGCCAGTCCCATGCAGTTCATGGATACAGGGGTGGGCTCTTGGTGACGCCAGGACAAGAGATGGCCAAGACATTTTCACCAGATAAGGGCTCCACTGCTTCTCTTCCCAATGAAGACTCAGACGTAAAGACTCGCCACTGGTCACTGACAAGTGAAACACTGAATGAATTTATATGGCCTAATCCTAAATGTGAATGACCTTTTTAGAGAAACAATGGGGTAAGGAGGCCTGATCTATTGCCTCTCTATGTAAGCTGTTTGTAAGTTAATCCAAAATGTGAACAGCACGTCCAGAAAGCAAGCTGGCCTAAAGCTCTCTATCGCTGTTATTTTTAGGTCGAGCCTGATTGCCCTGTTGTATCCTCTTCTATGGGCTTTGGGCAAACCCACCAATTGCCATTTTTTTTTATTGTGCCAATCCAGAATGCTGGCCTTCTAATGGTCTATTCCTCTGAACTGTCCCTCCTTTGGGTGCCTGTTTCAGCTGAGGCGATTTCACGAAGGGATTGTTTCTGTTGCCCGTCCTCATCCTTGCACAGCACACAATGGTCCCTTTTCCCCAATGGGCATTAAAGCTCTGCAGAGCAACTATGACAACCAAGCACACTGGCTTGTTAAAATGTTTACTTTCAGCCATTGCTCGTCAGTGCCTGGTCTGCTTTGTGGTGCTTTGTCCATTGCCTAATTTCACCCTGGGCAAGAGTGAAATTAGGCAATGGACAAAGCACCACCACCAGCATTTACACACAGCAAGGCCTAAAACAAGGCTGCGTCCTTGCCCCGTTCCTTTTCAATTTATTTATGGCAGACATCATTAAAGACATTCAAGCAGCCGATTGCCATCCACCAAACCTTTCCAAAGAGCCAATACCCTTCCTACAGTATGCAGACGACATAGTGGTGCTGAGTAAAACCCCTATTGGGTTACAAAGAGCAATCAATAACTTAGTAAAATACTTGGACCGAGAAATGTTGGAACTTAATAAAGAGAAAACAAAGATTATACGTCTAGTGGACCCCAGAAAAACCAAGTTTAAATGGTTGGTAAAAGAGACAATAGTAGAAGAACAAGCATCCTACAAATATCTAGGTTTAAAATTGGGGCAAGGCCTACAAATAAGGAACACAAAATGTACCTAAAAGCAAAAACGCAATCATTAATTTTTGCATATAGAGTACTGTATAAAAAATATGACTGCCCGAACTATGTCCATCTTTTAAAAGTGATGGCAGCACAAATTCTCCCCACATTGTCATATGCTTTAGTAGTCTGGTGCGGTAAAGAGGTAGAACTATTAAATAAACTCCAGACGAAGGTAAATAAAGCTGTATTCAACTTACCAAAGTCAGCCTGCCCAGCTCAGGTTCGGCTGGAATTCGGCCTTCAGAATCAAAAGTTCTGAAGCATGAGCGGCTTCGTGAAGTTATATCAGAAATTTTGTACATCTGAGCCGGGGTCATTGAATAGTCTATGCTGGAATGAAATTAAAATCCAGATGGATTAAGACATCCCAAATACATGGGGAAACCGTCTGAGAAAATCATTGGCAGAACTGGATACACAAACGATATGGGACAGCATGGTAAATTGGGCAGTATTTGGTAAAACGCTAAATAACATAGCAAAGAGGAAGTCCATCGTAGAAGATAAAATAACAACATCAAAACGCAGGCATGGGTGGACAGTGATCAATTCTTATGTGCCACAGGCTTACTTAGTAACCCATTTCAGCGCTGAGCTGAAAAAGAACTTTATTGATTACTGGCTGGGAATGCATGATTCGAAAGACCTACAGCCTTCCTGGAAAAACAACCAACACGCAGCACACTGTCGCCTATGCGGTTTTCGTAATGAAACGCTAACTCACCTGCTGTGCTTTTGCCCAGCAGTTAAGGATGTAAGGAACCGGCTCTTAAAGCCCATTTTGAACGAATTAAACATTCGCACATGCAGGCAAACGGTGATATGTTGGTTGGAAGGATCCTCCATAATCTTGGCTTGCCGGGGTGTAAAATATCTGGTAAAAGTAAAGAAACTTTTAAGGCAAGACGATTTAGAAGAAGACAAAAAGCATGAATAAGGTCGACATGGGCTTCATCTCAGCACTGGCAATAAGCAGACTTAACAGATAAAAGTAGTCGAGCAAATGTTATTGTAAAGTGTAGCATCTTTTCTAGGCACATTTGAGCTGACAGACCAGGTTAATTCATCTTTGAACAAAGCAGTTACCCGAGCACCTGGAAATATCGGAATAACATGGACTTGAAATTCTGTTTAAATCGTTAGTAACATCTTATGTGCAGTATCATTGTGGTTTGGATTTTTAAAAAATTGCGCAGTTTTCTTTGTCGAAATATTTTATATTGCAAATTGTAATGATTTTAATTAATCATATACAATAAACTAGTGACTTGACAGTGCTTGTTCTGGCTTAGTTATTCTGGATGGACAAGGAAAAGTCATCTCCTTGTCGTACACATAGTTTTGCCTCCGTTTAGTAGCAGACACGTTTCCACCAGCTCTGCACAAGAGAGAAAAGTCTTAAGAAAACGTTTTTTGTTTTCATTCTTTAAATGTTGTTGCAATGTAGCTACAGTAACACTAGACATGAAAAGGGACGTCACCTGGAGCACTCAGTTTCAGTTTCAGTTTATAGTTTATTGCACAGTTAATTAAAACCAATGCGATACAATAACACAATAAAGAAGTTAAAATGCTGCATAAAAGACATGCGTTTAAGATCAATGCTGTACTATAGTAAGATAAGCTTAAACAATTCAGCATAAAAAGTGATTTTGTTTGCACGCCGCCTACATTGGGCCGTACTGTACTTCCCATCCAGTTTGTAGGCCTGCTAGTCTATTCGTGTTTTCCATAAAATTCATTAAATTTGCAACATAGATGGTTCCACAATGTAAGTTAAAACAGATGTCCTATTTTGTGGATTTTTCATGGATTAATTTTTAGTAATTGTTTTTTCCACTGCTTTTAAAAATTTCACGAAGCCGCAGCTCAGCTGAGGGTCCTGTGCTGAGAAGCAGGTTAGCACTGCGCTCCTTCGTGTGCGTACCCCTGTAGAATAAAATGGCGTTTCAGCAGAAGCTTCCTTTCTTCTTGCAGTTCCTCACACGAGCATAGTAGGTGCAGCATATCTTCTGCCCCGATGCCACATAGCCTGCATAGTGTTCCTGCTTCCGATCTCAGCCAGTGAGGAAGGTGTTGAATGCATGGTAGCAGGCCCAGTCTGTATCTTAAGAAGGACAGTTTGGTTTTTTTTGCGTAACCTAGACCGAGATAAGGCTGGGCGGCTTGTGTCTGGTATGTATTTAATACCATCCATGCGTGAGATCTTTTTGATAGGATGGCTTTATCCTGGACCCATGACTGTCCAGGATAAAGCCATCCTATCAAAAAGATCTGGAGCACTCAAAACGTTTTAAAAAGTGAGCACTATCCACCACGTGCTGCACTGCTCAACGCAAGTGCTTATTAAATTTATGACCAGTGCGATTAGCTGTAAATTATGGAATTAAAGGGTGTCGTCCTTTGACTTGTAAAAACATAAAACCTGAAGGTATTGTGCTTCGTTGTGATTAAAATTTACCTGTGAATCATGACAAATGCAAGATAAAATGTAACAACTAAGGGTGTGTCAACACAGAAAAAAACACAAATTAAAAAGAAATACAATGTTGAATAAAATAAACATATTTCGTATTAGTTGTATCTCTTTTCCTAAACAAGTATTTTGTAATTTACCGAGCGCTTAAAGCAGGTGTGCTTTTTTCATTTATCACCATGTTTCGTAGTCTATCTGAAACATGTCATTGTCTTACATATGATATAAAATATTAGGACTGTAAGTATTAGTGACAGTAATAGTGTGAAGAGAATGGTGTCTTGACAAAAATTGGAAAGTGTTTTCATAACCCAATCACATGCTGGATGTATAATACTAAGGACCTTTGATACTCCTGAGGCGGAAGCCGGGAGATTTGCGCTACTAATACTGAATTGACTTGTGTATTTTACTTGTGTTTTAAAAAATACTTTCCCCCCCTGATCACCTTCACTTGGGACTTGGCGCCCCCTGCAGCAGTCGCGCAGCGATTTCCAGCGCTGTCCCGAAGCTCAGGGCCACTTTGCCGCCTTCTCCCCTCCCCAGCTCGCACAAGCCACGCCCACTTGAGCGAGGCCACGCCCCCTCGCTGACGCATATAACGCCGCGCTGAATACGAGCGCGCCAGAGAGACCTTTGATACTCCTGAGGCGGAAGCCGGGAGATTTGCGCTACTAATACTGAATTGACTTGTGTATTTTACTTGTGTTTTAAAAAATACTTTCCCCCCCTGATCACCTTCACTTGGGACTTGGCGCCCCCTGCAGCAGTCGCGCAGCGACTTCCAGCGCTGTCCCGAAGCTCAGGGCCACTTTGCCGCCTTCTCCCCTCCCCAGCTCGCACAAGCCACGCCCACTTGAGCGAGGCCACGCCCCCTCGCTGACGCATATAACGCCGCGCTGAATACGAACGCGCCAGAGAGACCTTTGATACTCCTGAGGCGGAAGCCGGGAGATTTGCGCTACTAATACTGAATTGACTTGTGTATTTTACTTGTGTTTTAAAAAATACTTTCCCCCCCTGATCACCTTCACTTGGGACTTGGCGCCCCCTGCAGCAGTCGCGCAGCGATTTCCAGCGCTGTCCCGAAGCTCAGGGCCACTTTGCCGCCTTCTCCCCTCCCCAGCTCGCACAAGCCACGCCCACTTGAGCGAGGCCACGCCCCCTCGCTGACGCATATAACGCCGCGCTGAATACGAGCGCGCCAGAGAGACCTTTGATACTCCTGAGGCGGAAGCCGGGAGATTTGCGCTACTAATACTGAATTGACTTGTGTATTTTACTTGTGTTTTAAAAAATACTTTCCCCCCCTGATCACCTTCACTTGGGACTTGGCGCCCCCTGCAGCAGTCGCGCAGCGATTTCCAGCGCTGTCCCGAAGCTCAGGGCCACTTTGCCGCCTTCTCCCCTCCCCAGCTCGCACAAGCCACGCCCACTTGAGCGAGGCCACGCCCCCTCGCTTCCTCCAGTCACCTCATAAACATGTGCTTTCCAAGGACGCGCAGCGGACGAGCGCAGCGGGCGCGCCTAAGGCAAGCCCGTCTGCGCCCGTCCGCGCCTGGACGGGCCCAGGGACCAGGCAGAATGGAGAACACATCAGGTACACCTCCCCTGAACTGCTTTCCCTACAGAACACCAGCCTCCCTCCTGTTGATCCGACCACACTCGCTCGTCCCAAGGCCAACAACATCTATCCTTAAAATCATACGCACGTGTTACCCTCCACCACACCTCAAAGCCGTAACCCTTCCAAGCCCCCCTCCAATCCCAAGACTCTGACCTTCCGTTGCCTTTATCTGAATACCAGATCCCTGGTCAAACACCAACTAGACATCTTTCTACTACTCAAGTCTGACAGACCAGACATACTATTTGTCTCCGAAACATGGCTCACAGCAGACTCCTTACCAGATATCCTTACTGCCCTACCAGCCGACTACTACATCCTGTCTGCAAACAGAAAAACAGGAAAATCTGGAGGCGGCGTCGCGGCCATCATCCACAAAGACCACACGTTCACTACTTTACCCTCTTTAGACTTATCAGAAACTGAAAACCTAGTCATCAAATTTGACACTAATATAGGAACCATGGTACTTGCACTGATTTATCGTCCGCCCACATCAATGCCCTCCTTCCCAGTCTCCCTGACTGAGCAATTGGCCACCTTAGTCGTTGACTACGATAAAGTCATGGTAATAGGAGATTTTAACTACTGGTATAATAGTCTGGAAGCCGGACCTCATGCTACAGAACTTTTTGAGCTCCTCTCCAATCTAAACTTCCGTCAACACGTCTCGACCCCCACCCACGAAAAAGGACATATTTTGGACCACATCTGGTCCCATAATATTTCCACTTCCAACCCCACGGCTTCACCATGCATATGGTCTGACCACCATCTGCTAAAATTCTCCCTTACCTCTCAAGGCAATTCCAAAAATCATGCGCCCTTGGGAGGGCTAGCCAGGAAATGGAGATCTTTAAACCACCATGATTTCCTATCCACCCTGACTAACTCTATCCCCCCCTCGGCCCCTGACATCGATATCAATTCGATGGATAAGGCTCACACTGAATGGCTTCTATCTGCATGCAACGAACATGCTCCCTTAACCAGATTCGCCCGCGCCCGCCGCACGGACGCCCACAGGTGGTTTTCTGCCGACCTAAAAAAACAAAAATTAGAACTTCGCCAACTGGAAAGGAAATGGAGGCATGGCTTCCACCAAGAAGATAGAACATCCTACACGACTGCTCGTACAGTTTACAAGAGTGCTATCCTATCCGCCAAAGCAGCCTTTTTCTCCGAAAAAATATCTAATGCTCAAAATAAAACAAGAGAAATCTTCAGAGTCGTAAACGATTTGTGTAACGACTCTAGAACCTCTCCCTCTCAAACACCATCCCAAATGATGTGCAACCGGCTCAATGACTTCTTTAAGGAGAAGATCGACACCATAAAAAATAGTATTCTTACCAACCATGCCATGGCTGACAACCTGGACATTAGCAGCAACCCACACACACTCCAGGAAATCCCCCCCATCGATCCACCCAAACTGCTGGAACTGATGAACCGTGTAAAATCTGGGTCCCCCAATGATCCCTGCCCTCCGCACATACTAAAGGAAGTCTATACCTCACTACCTCAAGGTATACTCCCCCTTCTGAACACATCCCTACTACAAGGAATAGTCCCCAACTCATTCAAAGACGCTACTTTAGTCCCTCTTCTTAAGAAACCGGGGGCTGATCCCTCCAATCTCTCCAACTACCGCCCCATATCCCTCCTCACTTATGGCGCCAAACTGCTCGAAGCCCATGTTACCAGCTGCATATCCAATTTTATAGAAACATCCAACTACCTGGAGCCTAACCAAGCCGGGTTCCGCCAGGCACATTCCACCGAGGCCGTGATCCTCGCTGTCCAGAACACTCTAAGGACCAACGCCGACAATGGAACTCACCAAGCCCTCGTACTTCTCGACCTGTCGGCTGCGTTCGACACGGTGGATCACTCCATCTTATTACACCGTGTCGAACAAGCCGGCCTCAACGGCGCTGCCCTCGACTGGATCAAGTCCTTTCTAACGGACAGATCCCAGGCAGTAAAACTGGAGAATTTCATTGCTCCCAAACTCTCCACCTCTTGCGGTGTCCCACAGGGCTCCTCATTATCCCCCCTCCTTTTTAACTTATATCTCAAACCGCTACTGCACTCCCTGAAACACAGAAATGTCACCATTTACAACTATGCGGACGATTTGCAGCTGATATTCCCCCTCAACTCTATGGACTCTACTAAGGAATTTCAAACCACCATGCTGCACATCCAGAGCTGGATGGACCAGAACCATCTTAAGCTCAACCCTGGAAAGACCGAGCTTGTACTCCCTGGTAACAGCGCTTTAAGTTGGGGCCCCCACTTCTGGCCAGCCTCGATGGGCTCCCCTCCTTCCCCCACCCAGTCAGTGAAAAGCCTCGGGGTTACTCTCTGCTCCGACCTCTCATTGAAAACCCAGGTCGGAACAGTGATCTCTTCCTGCTTTTTTCAGCTAAGAAAGATAAAAAAAATCGCCCATTTGCTGTCTCATTCTGCACTCATTCAGGTGATAATCACCTTGGTCCTTTCACGTCTGGACTTTTCCAACTCTATCTACTTGGGCCTTCCTCTCACCCTCGTTAAACGCATGCAGATTGCTCAAAATCAAGCGGCTAGATTAATATTTAAGAGCAACCGCAGGAAGTCGGCCAAACCCCTACTAGCCTCCCTCCACTGGCTCCCCATAGCCCAACGGATCACCTTTAAGGTAGGCTGCATAACCTTCAAAGCCTTTCACGGCAAAAGCCCCAAGTTCGTTAACCATCTCATAAATAAATACGAACCGACCCGGGATCTTCGCTCTGCCCACCTGTCCCTTCTCTCGCTACCCATGTACAAAAAGAAACGCCTAGGTGGATCTCGCTTCGCCTACCTCGCCCCCAAAATCTGGAACTCCTTTCCCCTGTCTATTCGGAACTGCACTAAGCTAGTAGAATTCAGGAGAGCCTTGAAGACCTGGCTATTCAAACAAGCGCACGGTTAGAGCATTGTCACCTCTGCCTCATCAGTCACCTTCTGTCTCTCAGCGCCATGAAACCTCTGGGTGACCGTGCGCTTAACAAATTCCGAATAAGATAAGATAAGATAAGATAAGATAAGATAAGGACCTACACATTTTTCAAACACAACTCAGTTGTTGTTCATGCTCTGGCGTCTGAAGAATGAAAGGCTAAATGTTCCCCAGCAAGGTGTGCATATGTAAAGCAGGTGCCTAAGCTGCTAGGCCCTAATGCAGTGAAATTCACCATGACACTTCTTTCACTGGTGAACTCCCCCTGCAGTGTTGCCCTGCTTTTCAGATTTGAGGTGACTCTGATATCTACCGCGGAAAGCCCTTGTGCCCCTTTGCAGAGGTCACCAAGACTCATTTGTTTACTGCAGACTGACTGCTTGAACTTTCAGCTTCTTATTCTGTCCTGCCCTCCACTAGTAGTTCTTCCTCTTTTTTAAAATGTCATGTTCCGGCTTTTTTGGAAAAAAATACTTACGGCATTTGATTGTCACAGTCTGTGCACATTTGTGGATTGCCACGTTTTATGATGGCCTGTAAAAAATGACGGGCAAACAATTCTGTACCGCACGGTCTCCAAATACGTTTGACATAAAACACCTTACTTACACATATATGTATCTTGCACCCTTACTATCTTTGTCCCCTTATTGTTTTCCTTTTCTCAGTCTGGAACCCGCTTTTTTCACTCAGTTCTTCTCCCTCATTCTTGCTTCATTCTCGGTATCCACTCACCCAACCATGTTCTTCTTTTTTGTGCATTTTGACTCTTAGTGCCCACATCGTCATTCGCTCCCCCTTGCATATTATACACATGCCCATAATGATCTCACGGGACACATGGTTATGGGTAAAGAACTGCTGCAGGTTTATTTTAATACAACAAAAGTATGTCGTATTAGTGGGTTATCTTACGGGCGATCCAGGGCAGGCAGCCCCTCGCTGCCCCGCCCGCCTTATGAGCCAGCCGGCACGGTGGGTCGACGCCCGGACAGTGCAGCCTTTGCTGATCCCCTTCGGATCACGTGATCATGACTTCTACTCCCGCCCCTTTCAGGGCGGCGCGTGGTATGGCACACCCCCGGTTGGTCAGGCCCCCCAACCGCCCGAAGGACTAACGGGGCACCGTTGTGGTTTACCCGGAACCTCCCTGCGGCTCCAGGTCTTTGGCTAGGGCACCCTTACTGTTCCAGGCAGAGGTACCCTTACTGTACCGGTCTGCCGCAGAGGTACTCTTACAGTACCCGTCTGCCTCCAGATCGCCCTGTAACTCCGCCTGCAACACAAAAGAAAACATTAGAACGCCCAATCCGCATGCCACCTGCCCAGCTGCTGGGTACGAGGAAGGGTGGGTACAGCGAGGCAGGCAGGCATGGTAGCTGGCACAGAGGCCGGACAGAAGGCAGCCGGGAAGGCAGAAATGGCAAAGAGGTCGCCACATGGCGACAGGGGCCTAAGTACACGGCCCGCCCCCAACGCACCCTCCCCCGGATCCACGTCACAGGTGCACCCGGCCGGAGAAGGGGCTGGGGAACTGCTGGAGCCTCCCCCTCTTCGAGAACTGGAGGAGAGGGGGGTGGGGTGCTCGACTAATGTGCACTAAGGGAGCTGCCCGCCGATGTCCCCCTGCGGGGAACGCGGGCAGCGGCATAGTGCCCACACCGTCATTCGCTCTCCCTTGCATATTATATACTTGCCCATAATGATCACACGGGACACATGGTTATGGGTAAAGAACTGCTGTAGGTTTATTTTCATACAACAAAACTATGACGTATTATTGGGTTATCTTACAGGCGATCCAGAGCAGGCAGCCCCTCGCTGCCCCGCCCACCTTCTGAGCCAGCCGGCACGGTGGTTCGACGCCCGGACAGTGCAGCCTTTGCTGATCCCCTTCTTGCTTCCCACAGCTTCAAGGGCATCATGCATTTCCGGGAGAAACATATCCATCCCGACTTTGCCACCTTGACCCGACAACTTCATAGTTACGTTCCTTTTATCCCTGGCGCCCGCAACGGGGGCCCATCAGGTAAGCAGGAATAGTGCAAGGTGTCCCCTAAGACATTGCATATTTCATGAAGTGCCAACCTGCAGCTGGTTAGACCCTGTTAACCACTTATGACCCTAATACTTATACCAGTAATGGTTCCGGGCTACAAAATTGCGGGTAACTTGTCTAACCATAGCCCTTTCATGGTGGCTTCGCTGGGGACCCCTCGTATGATTGATAAATAGCTAATATGTAGCCATGCACGGAGCCACCCGACACTCGCGACTGAGCCAAACATTATACATAGGTTTAAAACATCAATGGCTACCGTAATTTCAAATCCCTCCTCGTTAACTTAACACATTAGGTTGTTACCCCGCTCAGAGCATCAGGCTAATCCTCGCCTGAAAAACGACATAACAACCCGGCAGACGCAGCCACTGGGCATCAACCGCATCGGTTGCGATGGGTGGCTAGCGCCGAACACTCCCGCCACACAAACATCATGCACCACGGGCCAAACATGATCAAGAGTCGGGGCCCGACATGCCACCCAGATTTTTGTGGGGGCACCATGCCCCGCACTCACTGCTTCAGCACCGGCGCTGGTGGCTTCGCCATGCCCATCACAACTGTCCTCTCCGTGCAAAATTTGGACGTGAAGTACACAACACAGGAATTTATCAATTGCACTCCACTGATACCATTGTGGGAACGTGAATGCCAACAAATTCAAGCTCAGTATCGCACATGGTGACCCAAAGACGAGACATATACACCAATCCTTGTCATCGGCATGCACGGGGTGATTAAGTGATTTGCGTCACATCACAGGCTGTGGAGCCGACCCTGAGGCTTGAACCGTGGTATCCCAGCTCCGGGTTTGGGTGTTTTAGCAGCGAGACCACATCATCTCCCAAGAAGGAGACTTGTCTGAGCAAGAGAATGCCTCACTGATTCCGCGCACATTACCTTCACAACATTTGCTCTACACTGCTTCTCAGCCTTCCCACAATCCACTTCTCAATTACAAAAGGGGGGGCTGCAAACAACACAAAATTATAGTGGCCTCCCACAGACTGCCACTTACTTTCCAAATTCAATTTTCTTATTCACGCTGGTGAGACAGACGCTTGCAACCTATCCCTGTGTATCGTAAAGTGTTCCGAGAGAATTAAAGCAGGAACAGAGCTTTCGCTGTACTTTGCCATAGTCCCAAACACCATTGTTTGCCTCTCCCTAACCCACCGCGTAGCAAGTCAAAGGCCCCAATCCGGCGGCCGCCACCCCTTGAGCATGCCAGAAGCCCATAAAATGGGGCTAATCACAAGCCATTGTAAGACTGCGCATTCCAGCCAACACATGTCGAAGCTTCCGAACGCTGCCGGCCTCTCTGGGGAGCAAGCTTGCTGAAGCAACAATGCTGCCCACTCAAGCTCCCCCACATTCCCCGAACATTGCCTGAAACTGCAGCGGAATCACCCCAATCGCTGAAAGTGAACTCACCGGCCCCTGACCACATAGGGACTGGACTCTCCCTAAAAACAGCACCCGACGCCAGACAAACCCCTGGACGGAGCAATCCGCGGGCCTACAGCGAGGCAGGCAGGCGCGGTAGCTGGCACAGAGGGCGAACAGAAGGCAGCCGGGAAGGCAGAAACGGCAAAGAGGTCGCCACATGGCGACAGGGGCCTAAGTACACGGCCCGCCCCTAACACACCCTCCCCCGGATCCACGTCACCGGTGCACCTTGCTGGAGGAGGGGCTGGGGAACCACTGGAGCCTCCCCCTCTCCGAAAACTGGAGGAGAGAGGGGTGGGGTGCTCGACTAATGTGCACTAAGGGAGCTGCCCGCCGATGTCCCCCTGCAGGGAACGCGGGCAGCGGCATTCTCTCATTGTCCCATGACTAATCCTGTTTTCTTTTTCTAAACCTATTTATTTCAATTTGATTTTCCCTTGTCTTCCCTTGGGCTTTTTTCATTCTTTCCACCTCCATTCTTCTTAGCCTTTTAGCCTTGGTGCCTTTCTTTTTCCTCTTTTCCTACTGTGTTCTCCTGTTCTTTCTTTCATTTTCCTTCAACGTCAATATTTTCAGTGCTTCTCCTTGTGGCACTCTCCTCTTCAGTGCTTTATTTATGCTGGTGGCTGCTTATGGTGGGCATCATTTCAGATCAACAAAACCTATTTTTCATCATCCGACTTTGACCGAGAGCAAAGAAAGGCAGCAAAGGGAGAATGGTGCAAGGGAAAGATAGAGGGCAAAGGCAGGAATGGAAAGAAACCTGTAAGGGTAGACAGGAAGTGGAAGCTGGTGGAAAAAGAGGAGAAATTAAGAGTAGGTAAGCTTGAAAACCAACTGCAAATGCTAATGAATAGATTTTACCGTTATAAAACAATAAATTTCCTCGGGAACATAAGAGTTATTCTGAGTTTTAGACTGTGCTTAATTTGAGCTAGATGTTGCTGGTCTCCTTTTTGGGGACCAGCACTTATTTTTCTCCATCAGAGTTTGACCCAGAGAAAGAGAAAAACACAACAGGGGGGAAACAGGAGGAAGATAAAAGATAAGCAGTCTGGAAGAATGCAGAAATGTAAAAGACCCCGAAAGAGTGAGATATAGGTGCAGGGAGTAATTGGTGGCGGATGAAAGCAGTATGAGGTTGATTCAAGACTACACAGCCTTGATATTCTGCACTTTGACATGCATTACCACTGGCCGCGGCTTCTGATCAAAAGGATGGGTCCCGCCACTTACTCTTTTGTAAATTAAGCTCTGATTTTGAGATGGGCGAGGCACTGAGAAAAACAAAATGTATGGGCCTTTGTGGCTTGAAATTGTGTCAAACTAGCACTTGTTGGAATTGAAACAACATTCAGAGCTGCGGAAAAAAGAGTTTACAACTAATGTGTAACTTGCTTGGCAGTGCTTTTTGGGGTGAGAGGCCTCCACCTGCTCCCCCTCTGTGCATTCTGTCACAGCGGCAATAGTACTCACTTGCACCCCCCCACAGCACTTCCCAGCCCCACTAGTAAACCATTCCCCAGAAGTCTAAGGGGGTGATTAGGATGGGTCCACCCACCACCCTAGCGGTGACGGCATCGGCCGCCTGCCATGCGGCAGTCCCACGACCCCAATCATGATGCGAACGCCACCATGGCGGCGCATCAGGCATTTTAACATTGTAGCGGGTGCTGCTGGCTGCAGCACAGACTGCATGGTAAAATGCCATGTTGTGCATTGCCATGTACAACGTGGCAGGCACCGCACGTTGCCTGCCACCTTGTGCATGACAATGTAGCGGGGGTACCATGGGTACCCCTCAAGTGCAGCCCCCACCCCCCAGGGGGCCCGCAACGCGCCCCCAAAGCAAATCTCTGCCAACCTTTCCATGGTGGCATCACCGCCATGGAAAGGCCTTAAAAGCCACACATCATAATATGGATGACTGTGCCTGCTAGGCACCGCCACCATATATGTGCCCCAGCTCTGCCTGTCCGGCAATAGTAATGATTGCTGACCGGCGGACAGACTTTCCATCCACCGCGTTACCCACCACCATTGTAATCTGACGGTGGGTAAATCAGGTTACAATGGCCGGCGGATAGCCACCGCTGGTCCGGCGGTGGCGATCCGCCCGCCCGCCATCGTAATCAGCCCCTTCAACTTCAATAGAAGACAGTCCTCATACCAGTGCTTTGAATAGGCCAGTACTGTCCGGTACCGTTACTTTTTCATTTTGATGGGGAGAGTACCAGACCTTCTCAAGAGAAATATAATACTTTTAATTGGAGAGTACAGACACTTCTCAAGAGAAATATGATACTTTTAGTTGGAGAGTACCAACACTTCTCAGAAACAAGCAGGTACTCTGGTACGGGGTACCTGCACTTCCATTTTTCCTTTTCAAGCACTGTCTCCTGCCAGGGGCAGGTTTAGAAGCGGACACGCATATGAACTTGTTCTGGCTCTGAGTCTAAAGTGGATGCCACATAATTCCACTGCACAAATCCACTCCAAACACATAGGGGCATTTTACCAAGGGCATTATCGCCGCATTAGCGGGACTTTTTCCCGCTAATGCGGCGATAATTTTATCGCCCTATTACCAAGCTGTCGCTAACACCAGTTAGCGACAGCTTGTAGGTGATAGCGGGCATTTAGGGGCCCACTTTGCATGTGAGTGATAATTATCGCTAATGACATGCAAAGTGGGCGTGCCAAGATGTTAGCGACTGAAAACAGTCGCTAACATCTCTAACTCCTATTAACAACTTTTGGAAATATTCGCGCTAAGCGCGAATATCTCCAAAAGCTATCGCCTGATAAAAGCAGTTCTTAGCCATGTTATCCAATGGAAGGTGGATAACATGGCTAAGAGCATTGTCACGATAATGCATGAATATCGCTGATTTTTCAGCGATATTTATGCATTTCGCAGGATTTTTACCGCTTTTGAGATAAACCTTGAAAATATCAAGGTATCTCAGCGGTAAAAATCCTCGGTGCTCGGCAATATTTGTTTCCCGCTAACCAAGCAATAGCGATAATTATCGCTATTGCTTGGTAATATGCCCCATAATTCCACACCACACAATTGCACAACTAACTAATCCAATCCAACGCACATCATTCCACTACACACCATTCACATACATTCCGTAACACATAGGAATATAACATTGCCATTTACAATGTCAACAGCTCTAACTCAAACAAATGCAAACCGAGTGCATTTCAAATGCTTGTTCTTTATTGCATGAGCTTTAGCAAACATCTGCAGATTTCATGCCATAACTAAAAACAGCTAATATATAAAATAACAATGAAAAACAAACACACAAGACAAGCAGCGGCAACGCTTGTTTTAGTTTGTTATTAGTTATATCTTTATTTTGGCTCATTAAAACCATATAAGATGAATAAACAAAACGAACATTTAGAGCATTAGAATAATTCCATCAGCTCGTAACCGAGATATGATGAAAGTTAAACTTATCCTTTATGCTATGTATGTATATAAAATCTTAAAAATTGCTTTGCAAATATAAAAATAGAGGTAAGATAAGTACATTAAAATAGTGTTCATCAATTTTTATTGGAATCACCAACAGATCCAGGTGTGCCGTACGTCACACTTGGCCAGGTCATCAGTCAGCATTCTCCTGATGTGCCAAGCGCTTCACGGATATTTGCTACACTGCGTGCAATTAACTGCAATTTATTGCAAATAGAATTCTACCCTGTAATGGTACCCCCCCCTTTCCTAAGGACCGTTCAAGGTATACTTCTATATAATCGACTCTTCTGCAAAATTTGTCCTAATCCATATCTACATAAGTATTTTGCCACAATACATACAGTGGATTCACGCGTGTCAAACCTCAATAGCCTTTTGGTCACAACATACTAAGGGGCATATTAACAAGCCCCTATCGCCACTGGAACATTACTTTTAGCAACGTTCCTCTGGCTTAACACTGCCTCATAAATAAGGCCCCCTTTCACACTATACTTAGCGTGAAAAGGGTGGGCAATGGGTGTTACGGCGGGAGTTTCTATTTTGACACCTCCACATATTTACAAGGGTGGTGTAAATATGGGGCAGCGCCAACATTAAGACCAGGGAAAACCTGGTTTTAACATGGCGAAATGAGGAGAAATGCTTTATTTCTCCTAATTTTTGCTGTTTTTATGTTGCTGAATTTTGCAGCACACATAGAAACAGCAAAACGCCATGAATGAATGTTTATGTGCAGGAAGGTGTGCCTTCCTGCATATAAACAATCACTTAAAAAATGACGATTTGCAACTTCTATCTGTGCTGCACAAAGCAACACACATAGAAGTTTCAAATTTCGACTTCTGATTGTTTATGTGCAGGAAGAGACACCTTCCTGCACATAAACAACCATTCTCCACCCAAGACAGACACCCTTGCACTATGGTGCAAGGGTGCCTGCATTGGCCCTAGGCAGCTAGATTTAGCGCCAGCACTGGGGAAGAGTAGGGATGTGCCTCAATCTTGTGAATAGCGCATCCCTGTATTTTCAGAATGGTGGAGCATGGCGCTAGAAACGTTTAACGCTGGGCTCCCCCATTCTATTGTAAATCTGCCCCTTAGTTACTCCCATGAGTACCAAAGCTGAATTTCACATACAATTATTTAGCTATTGGGGCAGCAACATAATCAAAGTAACTTTCATAAAACTCGGTAGATTTAATATCCAGATAAGCAACAGGTATAGTCCCAAATCGGAAAGTGGTTGATTCTTTCTCTGTCACATATTTCCAATAAGTTTCTTTTAACTGGTCTTTGGATATTAAATAAGATCCTTTCCTCCCCGTCATCCCTGTTTCTCCACTGTTTGAAGTAATCAAGTAATATAAGCATTTAACATACTCTTATGATCCAGGGGAATTTACTTTGCTTGTGGACGGAGATGATCTCTTCCAACTCTATGTGATACAGCTGTAATTCATATGTGTACCACAGCCTTTGCCAGTGTAACTGCAGTCTCTGATCAGCCTTTGTGAGCAGTGTTGTCATCTCATATCCAAAAACAGCGGGAGCAGTTGTGTGCTATGAGGAAGATTGATCAGCGAGCACAAGAATTTGTTCTTGAACATGGTCAGATTACCTGACTGTGATAAGCAACACAATTCTGCTCCATAAAGTGTGTCCTGCAGAGCTTTGACATTAGAAAAATGGAGGAGGGGATCCTGATGTCGCTGCTGTTGATTAAAAACTTCTAAAATGCCAGACATGTTCTGCAGCAGTTTTGATCAACTCTTGCTGATGTGTTTTACCAAGGATGTGCTATCCATGGGTTCAAAACCCAAATAGTCGAGAACATGGACCCTTTCCTGATTTTCACCTCCTATAAATATTTTCCCCCTATATGATTTGTATGGGTTGGTCATCTTATATGTCGATGTTGATGGGTTTACCTCCAGCCCGCACTCGATGCACAACCCCATATAGCACTCAATCAAGAGTTGCTGTCCGCTAGGGGTCTATGAGACCAAGTCTATGCTTCGCAAAGAGCAAGACAGTGACTTTACTGATTACGAGATTTTGGGGAGTCATTTCTGGAAGACTTATCCCTGCTCCACATCACCCGGTAAGATCTCGTTTTAGCACTGTACGATTGACGATTTAACCTTATTCGACTTTTGAATCATCACGGGTCTATCTGACGCTTCACGTTTTCTCGGGTCAAGTTTGCCTGTTTTGAACACGATCACTGGGTTGACTAAGTACGAGGTCTTTTTCAAACAAGCACGCTTATATATTCACGACGCACCTCACAGTGTAATTCCGTTATCACTTTGTGCACGGTCCAGTTACGTAGATTTGCTTTGAGGGCCCTCTGACACATCTCAAAACCAATTTGTTCACGTGCACGATCAGATTCTGTGTTTGACCAATCCACTTAACACAACCACACTGTCAATACTCGGGTGATTCTTCAGAACATAGAAATGCATTTATCATCAGAAGGTAATTTCTACCTCTTTACAGCATACCTACATTTGTTTTCGTTTCTAGAATGAACGCATTTCCCCTGACGAAGGGCAGTGGCCCGAAATGCATAGGGAGCGAATGAATATATCCATTTGGAAAACAATGAAATGTTCATCATAACAATATATGAATTGCACTGAATTGAATATAAACATTGTGACGTAACAATGAAGATGATTTGAATTTTGGAGATGTAATACAAGAAACTTCAAGTCAAAATTGAGTTTTGTGATCAAATATTGGGAGAACGTATAGAAGAAAACAGTTTCACAGAGGAGTGCTGTTTGGGCACATTGTCATTCAGGTGACGACAGTGCTTCTAATTTGGTTATCTGTAGATTAGCCAGAAAGCACCACCTTGAGGCAGACTGTCACAAGCTCTGGTGTTGCCAGTTACGTGCTCGTGCCGAGCACCGGAAACCACTGGCTCAAATTAAGCACTGCTGTTCTTAGTTGGGGAGTACCTGCCTAAGCCCCGTTCAACCCTAGTGATGTCCTTCTTGGACAGGTGCAGTGCGTTATGGTAGCGGTCCCATCTTTCTATTAACTTCATGTCGATTACATCATTCCACAAGTGCAGATCTACCACTATATTATCAATTGTGCTTAAACAGCTATTTTTTGTAAAGGGTTTGGCGGCAGCCATTGTTTTAGTTTGCCCATTGCAAGCCCTGAGCCCAAAGTTAATGTTAGTGTGGTTACTTGAAGCACAGAGGCATTCCACGTTGTTAGTGGGCGAGTACACAATGGGGTTTAGATTATACTTGTCTTCCTCCTATGTGATAGAACTTGTTGTATAGTGGCTCAAAGGTGACATTAAAGTCATCTAAAATCAGTGGCGTAACAAAACTTGAAGGTCCCTTTCCTGCAAAGTACATAGAGGGTCCCACGACCCCATCAATAGCTCTCAGCCAGGGGCCTTTACTCAGTGTTGAGGAGGCCCCCTAGAGTTTGGGTCCCCGTACCACTGGGGCCAGTGTCACGCCACTGCTGCGTTCATAAGTCCTTGATCCTGACTTGTATATCTATGGTTCTCAAATAGCTATAATGTGTTGGATTACCCTGTCCACTGGGTGGGCGATTGTATATGTTATAGATGGGCCTCATTTATGTGTTTTTGCTGTATGGCCTTGCTGCTGCGCTTCCTTATGGCAAAAGAAATGGACAGGAATTAGCTGTATCTATTGTCCTTTTCCCCTCTGCCGGCGCACAACGTGCTGCCGTATGCCAACACATGCACCTTTGACCATGCAAGGGTGCCTGCATTGCGGGGATGATTATTTTTCGGCAAGAAGGGAAACCATCCTGCATAAAAACAATCACAAAAGGCTTTTTCCCCTTTCAATGTGTGCTGCAGAGGAAAAACAAGGAGAAATAAAGATATTTCTCCTCGTTGTGCCTCCCTTACACCTTCCCTGGGAGGAGTACGATTTTGGTGCTGCCTCAGACTTACTATTTCTGGTAAATCTGGGACAGTGTCAAACAGTTTTCTGCGTGAAAAGGGCTCATATTTATAAGGCCATGAAAAGCCACGTAATGTGGCTTACGTGGCCTTCTAAATTTGTCAGTGGCACATTGCGCCACTGGACCATAAAAAAAATGAAGTTCCGGGAGTGCGAAATTGCTGGTAAGGCCTCATAACTGAGGCCCTAAATTTGTGTCCCCTCCATGACGTTACAGCTGCTCCAAGGATATCCCAAGAATTAATATTTGATTTGTTTATTTTGCAGTTTAATGAGGTTTTTATCAATAGTGGTAGGCCTCAATACGGACAGCCTATACTTTAAGCTTGTGCCGGGACATAAAAGCTGGTGTACCTAGTTCTAAGTGTCGGGGAGACACCCCATGTCTCTTGAAAAATACAGAGTCAGATTGATTTATGTATATTTCCCATTCTGGTACTGCTATTTTTGATAATATTTCTGCGAGATTCCACAAAAATATGTTCAGGGTTTCAGTCTGTGCCTCTACTTGTTGGGCTCAAAGGCCTCTTTAGGTCAGCATCAATTGAATTCAATTCTCCCTAGTTTCCTACATTATGTATTATTCGAGACCTATAATTAACTATAAATCAGGCTTCAATGCCTGACCGATTAATGATATTTACATTTGATCCAGTCAGTCAGTCAAACTGTGCTCGGGCTGAGTCTTGTTTTAGCTTAGTGCTCAGGTGTACCCTTGGTGTGTGGGTAATACGCGAGGGGCCTAATGGCCATTTAAAGAGTTAACGGGAGGGGTTGCATCTTGATCCAGACTAATGAGTCCACCAATCAATTCCCCTCTTTTAACATGAGTTCAATATATTCGATTTCATTAAAAATGTTTACTTCTGCACTATCAGCATTGGCTATAAGAGAAAAATTGTCAACATTAAATCCACCATAAAGCATAATAAAACGATATATCTATGCATCCAAGGCTCATTATCATACAGACAAAGCAGTACCTTGATTAACAAACCTGCTATTCCTAGTATGCTTTGCTTTCCAGGTGTAGGAGGCAACATTAAAGCAAACTACAGGGCACTCCATCGTGCACAGAAAACGCATTGCATCATTTTGATCACTAATATTGTGTGCAATAAAAATAGGCTGAAAAAAATGTTTCCTTAAATCCAAATACAACTGACAAAAAAGCATGAAGTGCTGAGTGCTCTGTTTTGAGATTCCATCACCTGGGCGTGGGGCAGATACTCTATGGCATTGATTAATAACGGGGAAAGTAACAAGATGATGTACAATGCCTAACCGCAATCTAGCCAAACGAAACAGTGTTGCATGTTTGTCGCATGGGACAAATACGTTTGGAATCTCTCAGGCAGATTGTACGACATATATGTAGCAACCGTAGGTTTCCTAGTGTCAACAAGGACTCTAAACACACATCAGATAGAACGACCTCTACCTCAGATTTCTCATGCATAAGAATTCTAGACGGCTTTTCTAGCCCAAGAAAACCAAAGGGTACCATTAATGAAGGACAGCCATGTGATGCGAAAGAAATAATCTAATGTTAAACAATCCTGTATGATTGCCCTAGTAAATTCTGTCTTGAGTTTCGCCCATTTTGAAACTCACAGTCAAATAAGTTTAAGTAGCAACGTGTCTTCCAGGTGAGTCAACCCCACTCCTTTAGGAATATTGAAAGACGACGTTGAAGCCGGAATACACAAAAGATGCCTTAAAAAGGCGTTTACCTCAACCTGTAGATGGCTTCTAAATATGGGCCCCACGCACCCCGCCATGAGTTGCGGCTGCAACTGGTCTTTATTCATAGTTGGTGATTATGTCCCTAATAGAGTGACAACCAAGTTTACCAGAGAACCTATACACCCCCTCATATACTCGTGTTTTTAAGCCAAGCACCCTGTATGTGTTGGGCCCTAGAACCATTACTAGAGAAGACAATGCACAGATCACAAAAGGAATTAAACTTTACTATTGGGGTGCGCTCCCAAAAAAGGATCTGGCCTTCTGTGGGGGTTTTCCACAAGACATTATAAATGTCTTGGCTTTGCTGATCTTTAATTTCTTATATTCCATAAATCCAGCAGAGGTCCCTGTTAATTGCTGCAGCCCGAGATTGCTCCTAAACAAATTAACTGTGTCCTCTGCACACAAGAGGATGGGACTGGGAAACCAGCAACCATTGGTGCATAGGCCTGCAAGGACTGAAGAGTATAATCTACCCCATTTATAAAAAGTGAAATTAAAATAGCGGCCCAGGGTGTAAAACAGGGGGGTTCTCTGTTTTACACCCTGGCTAATTCTGAAAGAACAGAAAAGTTTTCTCATTGGGACCTTTTGAACTTTACCTGAAAGATTCTCATACAGCCGAAAAAGGAAACAGACAATATTTTCAGGAGCGCTATATGAAAGCCAAATATGCCACAGAATTGAATGGTCCACTAAATCAAAGGCACTGCTAAGATCAGCTAAACAAAAATAAAGGGATCCTAGCTTTGCCTTTGTGTATTTCCCAATCAGAAGATCAAGATTTGCACATTGATCCACCATCCCAAGTCCCTTCCTAAATCCATAGTGGACATCCAATAGAATGGAATTCTTGGTAGCCCAATACTCCAATCTCTGTAGGACAGCCTTGATCATGGATCTCGCAGATGAATCCTGAAGAGAAATGGGGCGGTAGCACTTTGGGTTGTACCTATCCTTTTTCTTAAAAATGGGGACAATTAACCACTGTAGAGGTTACTGAACCCATTACTGCTGCGTTAAAAACTCTAGCCACAGTTGGGCCCCATAGCTTGCTCATATCCTATAGAAGCATCAACCGGAAGCCCATCGGGTTCTGGGGCTTTACCTTTGGCAAACATTTTCAAAGCATCAAGGACCTCATCCAAGGTGAAGTCCAAGGGCATGTAGCTCTTAAAAGGTGGGACTAATTTCTGTTTCTTCTAGAACTGAGAGGCCTGTCTCTCTATTAACCAAAAGATCATACACCTAGATTCACCATTGTTCCGTTTTGCGAGTCCTTAATAGCAGAGGCGGATCCTCCATGGGGGCGTTTGGGCGCCGCCCCACTGCTTTCTCGCCGTGCGAGAAGGCAGAAACAAATTGTAGAGAACTGCCTTCTCGCACAGCGAGAAAGATGAAGTTCCTCCTGGTTGCGAGAGTGGGAGGGGTTACTCGAGGGCAGGGGGGAGTGGCTTTCCCACTGTTGTAAATACTGTCTGTTTGGGCAGCCTCACAGAGGCTGTCCAAACAGACAGTATTAACTGTATTAAGAAAGCCGCTCCCCCCTGCCCTTGAGTAACCCCTCCCACTCTCCCTGCTCTCTGTATGCTGCAGCATACAGAGAAATCACGTGGTGTTGGGGCAGCCGGCCGAACCAATCACAGCGCTGTGCTGTGGTGGAGGCAGGCTGCCTGCATCCTTCCTGCGTGACGACGAGGAATTTGAAAGTAAGAACTGGACGCGTTGGCGGGAATCTGGTGGAGTCTCGGAGCCAGTGAAGGCGGGAAGAAGGTAAGTTTGACTTTTAAATTGTATTTATTTTATTTATCCCGCTTCCCCACCACCCGTAATACCGTCCGTGCCCTCATGTCTTGTGTAATGTTTTGGTGACGTTTGGGGGCTGCAGGGCAGTCTCCTCGAGGGAGTAAATAGATTGATATATTCGCTAGGTATTTAAATGACATGCAATAAGCACATTATGAATTGCAGCTCTGTTGCCGAAAGATATGTAATCAGTCCGTTTTATCTTCTCGCCTTATCTATTTCTGCCTTTATGGTTGTGGAACTGATGCACTGTCTGCCTGATCATAACTGAGTATATATTCATTGTGAATCACCTGCTAAATATATGACTATAACCTGAATATATAACCACTGTCATGATAACCGATGCTGCATTAAATAAAATGTTTTTCAAAAAAAAAAAAAATCGGACCTTTTCAATGGTTTCCAGACAAGCGGCAAACTGGTGAAAGGTAAACGGCAGAACACGAAAGAACCGTGATTCTGACGGGATTAATAGGAATAGAAAAGTGGACATCTGCTGATGGCAGCTGCTGTCTGAACGGTGTGGATGGCACTGGTGTGAGGAAGTTAAGTGTATAAGAACCTCCGTTTCTTGAGCGAGTGGAATGTAAACCGCACTCCACAGTTACACAACCGTGTGCGCCAGGGCTTCTTCTAAAATACCAGAGTGAGAATTATTTAAAGATTAACATGGTGTTGTCACACAGATTGTTTTGCCAGAGATTCTGGTTTTATTGCAGATTATTGTATTTTAAGGATGGGATGTTTAGCATTGGTAAGTGCCCAGCTGTGTGATGTCACTTATATTGAAATGTTCTGACAGGAGCTAGAATGGTATGGAGTCTCACACTCTAAATTAGCATTTAAATTGTTTCTTTCCTGCTTGGTAACTTCATTTATTTCATTCATAAACGTGTTTATTCCTTTTTTTGTTTATTCAGGCACACCTCTCTTCATATGCCATTTATTTTGCATGCATACTACTTTCTCAATGCATCCATGGTGGGTGGTATTCTTGGTTCACATAGCTTGTCTTTGGGCTTCTTCCCTGCATATCTCCCTTGTTTTCAGGCTGTAAATCGTCTCCATTTATTTTGTTGTTACCGACCTGGCTAATTACCTGCATGTGCATGCATTGTGTGCCTGTCCATTACGGTGTGTGCTTCGGTGGTTAGGGTACCATCTCTGTGCAGTGTTCGCCATTGTCACCTGGACTTTTTTCAGATATTACACAGCGGCTGCATCAGCATCTGAATCATGATAGACGAGGTTAGCTGAGTTCTGGGGGGTTGTTGCAGGGATTACAAAAATGATGATAAGTCCCTCTTATAGCAGTCAGGCTCATACCCTAGGCTCACTCTCCACCGGGCACTCATCTAAAACTTTTACGCCCTACCACTTTCAATTGTGACCAGCCGCCACTGCTTAATAGCGATTAATAATGAATGCTATTAAGGACTTGCAAAACGGGATTCATGTAGGAATTGCTAAATAAATTGCGATTCCTACACATTCCTTATTTGCGATTAGCAAATTGCTAATCGCAAATAAGGAATAACTCCCCATTCATTCCTATGGGCCAAAGGCCCATAGGAATGAATGGGGAGTTATTCCTTATTTGCGATTAGCAATTTGCTAATCGCAAATAAGGATACGATTTCAAGGGTGCCAGGGGTGTCCAAAGGACACCCTGTAGCACCCCTGAAATGTAAATTTAGACTTATGTTGTGCACACACATGTCCAAAGGACATGTGTATGTGTAACATACAACGGAGAAAAATGCACAAAGGTGCATTTTTCTCAGTTTTCGCTATTTACCACGAAGTCAGACTTCGCGGTAAATAGCGGCAAAAAATAACGAAATCGCAATTTTTTAATGGTTCATGAATAGCATTTAAAGAATCTCAAATTAAGATTCCTTAAATGCGATCGCAATTTGAAAAATCGCAATTTTTTGCGATTTTTCAAATTGCGAGTTCATGACCCATTGATGAAGTCCAAATGTCATTTTTGCGGGCGCAAACGGCCGAATTTAGCGATTTGCACCGGTTGCGCCCGCAAAAATGCTTGATGAATCTAGCTGATAGATCCTTTCAAAGTGATCTCTCTTTGGGGCATATTAACAAGGCCAAGCGATAATTATCGCTAAGCGCACTTAGCGCTAGGATAGTTATCGTCGGCCAACTCTGAATTTTATCGCGAAGATAACATGCTATCAGCAACGCTTATCTCCATAGCGATAAAATTCAGAGCGCAAGCTGCCAATTGTGAGATTATCGCCAGAAAAACAACGATAATTCCACAAGGATTGGCGATAGCTTTCTGATAGGGATAGAAATACTTAGCCATGATATCCACCTTACATAGGATATCATGGCTAAATCAGAAAAATACCAGACGTAAAAAAGCACCGTTAACCGTGATTAGCGCTGCTTTTTTTTATCGCTAACAGGGTTAGCGATGTCCTTGATAATAGGAGAAATGACGCTTAGTGACATTTCTCCCATTATTTTACTCTTGAACGCCCCCTTTGCCTCTCATTAGAGATGCACGGGGAAGCGTAGAGTAAAAGGGTGCTAACATGCAAATTTGCGTTTTAGCACCCTGTTGCTGATAGGGTGCTAGTTTTATCTTCGCTTTTTTGGCTTTAAAAGCCAAAAAAGCAGAGATAAAGCCCTTGTTAATATGCCCCCAAGTTTGTAAGAAACTTCCGGTTAGTTTGGGAACAGAATCACTTTTCAAAAACGGGGCATTTACAGTATACCAGAACAGGATGTTCTCATTAGTCTCTGCAGCCTGAATGAGGATAAACCAGGCCTTCTCCATTAACTACTTTTCCCTAGAGGCTAGCGCCTCATTGTAATGCTTCCTTAGTGGCTTAATAACGGAGCAGTCTTTTGGGATGCAATGAAGAGAGGCCCTCAACTTTTTAGAGGCCTGTGTGCACATGTGATTGATCCAGCTGTGTCTATCAGACGACCCTGTCTTAGAAGGGCGCAACAAGAGGGGGTTAAGAACCGCAGTGGTTAATTCAAAGGCAGAGACCAAACGATCATTATCCATATCATGGGCTAAACAAAGGCCAAACTAATTTGAAATTGAACTAAAAACCTCCATATCACACATAGAATCAACTTCAGACCATCTGATGCATACACCATTAAGCATGAAGAGTCATGAGTAACACTATTGGATTATGGTCACTTACTGCAGTTCTTTTGACCCTAATGTTGGAGACTAAATGATTAATAGTGGAACTGGTTGAAATGTGACCAATTGTGGAATGCACACCTCTTCCCACAAATGTATGGATCTGTAAATTGCCTGTGGTGTTATGGTCTTTCAACCACAAAATATCGTATTTGTGGATCATGCTATTTAAAACCTTGCCATATGAATCATGTAGGGAGTGAGGGGCACCATCCCCTGCCTAGTAGGTTAAACCACACATACGTATTGTCGGATAGTTACATCTTTGGAAGTTAAAGTCACCGGCCAATACAATTGAACAGGTAGGGCAAGATAGCAATTGGAACGCATCTAGGTCAACTTCCAGGGCGTGAACAAAATCACAGCAGGTAGAATCAAACACTTTATAGTAAAAATTAATTAGTATCAAATTGATCCACCCCTTGAATGACTATAAAACCAATTGGTAAAAAGAAGAAGATGTGACAAATCTTCTGACAGTAATAGGCAGCAAGTTAGAGATCAACATCTATAAACCTCCTTTAACGCCACCAGCAGGTGATGGTATTGCTGCTGTAAATAAGAAAGATAAGGAAGGACACACCTTTGACATGCAATGGGTTCACCGTCCAAGTTTCCTAGATGCAAATTATTTGGTAAATAGCGATGGATCAAGCCAGTCTGTGGCAGTTAGCTTGTTCTCAAGCCCAAAGACGTTTCATGAGACAAGGCTGCAAAATCCATTATAACCAGATTGTACTAAAGGGGTGGCTGAACAAGACTGATTAAGACTCATTTCAAATGTCCCGTTGCCAGGCAGAGGGGAGGTACGTAAAATAGGAGCACTGTAAACAGCCAAAGACGTATTTGCATTATTTGTACGTGGGCTAATGGGGTCTGGGGGCTAAATCAAGCCAAAAATATAGGGAGTAACCACTATGTCTGCAAGTCAGTCTACCGAATGCAGATCATTCAGTGTGTTATACCTGTTTGAGAGTGTGAGGGAAAAAGGATGATTACCCACAGAAGGGGGAGGGGGGGGGGGGGTCATCGAAAATCAGAACCAGCAGGCGCCTGAGATACATGTCAATAGAAACAAACCTAAGAGAAGAAGTTAAATATTACCCCCTTGGGGAGATCAAGCAGAGCATTATACATGATCTCCTCTGCAAAACTGGGGTGCCTAAAGTTGATGATGACACAATCCCCATCAGAAGATTTTCTAGATGGGCCAATCTAGGACACCCTCTGTGTCATCAAAATGTTATTTCCACCAGAGATTTAAAAAATAGACTTGGACTGCAACCAGCGCTACACCTTACTTCTTACCTGAACTAGGGACTCAACTGAACCCTGAGTCAAAGGTTGTAAAATGGTCATTAATGCGATATAAGGGAAGTAAGCTGGGGCAAGTTAATCACATTCATATTAGGGCTTCCAGCCTCTCTACTATGCAGCCCTCTGTTGCCCCCTTCCCATGGCAGAATTTCAGTAGAGGTAACCACAGAAGGTTGGTTTAGAGGCTATATCACAAACATTTTGAAGGAAGGGTCCAAGGGAAGGTTTAAAGACCGCCTACAATCACGTTCCCCACATAGGACTATGAATACATAAATAATGATGGTGGGTCTAATGGAAAACTAACGGGTGGTGCCTGACTGACCAAAAAGAATACAAATAGGGAAAGGAGTTACTCAATCTTAAAGCAGGGGTTATTTCTACGGTTGAGAAAATGCCCATCAGTCTTCGATTGGTTCCGCCCTGTTCATCATTTGGGACTAATGATGAACAGGGCGGAACCGATCGAAGACTGATCATTATTTGTGTATTCATGGTTTAGAGGCCAGCCATGTTGGTAACCACTGCTGTTCATGGATGTTGCACAGTCCTCGCAGGATTTAAAGACCTGCCCATACTTGGACCTTTCTCTGAGGTGTTAGGACCACCCTTCATCCTAGGCACTGAGACCCCATCTAATGAGCAAAGGTGTGATGGATGACAATGCAAAGCTGGAAATGGGCCAGCCTTCTGTCTATCCCATGAATGACTCGGGGTTAAGCCACGATCTTGGGGATGGCATAGGGAGTGTTGGCACCACTCAAACCGCCTGTGAGCGCATAGTAGGTTCAGTAACAGTAGGGATTACACACCTTGCCTTAACACTTGTTAAGAGTTCTTCAATGGTCCCCAACATAGTACATATAGGTACAAGCAAACCCTCTACCACACCCCTCACAATGTCCAAAAGAGTCTTATGGAAAGAGTCTAAAACCACAGAGCTGACCAAGGCAGAGTCAGTTACATAGTTAAGTTGGGGAGCTATGGATGGATCAGGCTTCCTTAACTCATGGAACCTTTTACGCTTTGCAGGGGTCCATTATTATGTGGTGAGATGGTATCCATAGCAGGAATCATTCTTTGATCAACAGAGGACACATCGTTGGTGAAAGGTGGCACTGAAAGCGACTCTTGATCTCTCCCCTGCACAATGTAACGCTAGGCCTCTGGTCCTGATTCCACAGAAGGCACGTGCCCTGACCTGACTCTACACCTAAGTACTAGAGAGGCTGTACTCCACATGCTCTATGTCCTTGTTTATTGCCCCATAGCACGTTTAATATAGCCATCCAGGGAGGAAGAAGAGCAACTTGAATTGGCAGGTGCAGGAGTTTCCGTTTCCCCATCCAGCCAAAGTATAATAATCAGCTACCAGGCTTACCAGACGTAACTGTACATTCGGAGCTTCATAGGTGAAACAGCAACCGGGGCCTATACTAGGCTGTAGTCCCACCCCTACTGGAGTGCAAACACACAGAGAGTCAGTGCTGGGGACAAGGTCCCACCCCAGCTAATGTACAAACATGCAAGGAAGTCAGTGCAGACAACGAGCAACCTTAAAGGCAGCTAATGTGCAAGATTGCAACAAGTTGGTGGTGGTCAAAGTCCCACCCCAGCTGGTATGCAAACATGCAAGAAAGATACAGGTATAAAGGAGGCTCAGTAGCAGCTAGTGTGCAAATATGTGGGGAGTCGGTGCAGGGGGACAAAGCCCTGCCCCAGTTCATGTGCAAATATGCAAAAAACAGCCAGTTCAAGCAACAAGCAGGCTTGGTGCAACTAATATACAAACACGCAAGAAATCCATGCTGTTGGACAACATTCCATCCCAGCTAATGTTCCAACACGCAAAGAAGTCAATGCACACAAAGAGTAGGCTTAATGGGAGCTGATGTGCAGGAACATAAAAACTCACTTCCAGGCGACGAGGTCCCACCTCAGCCACAGGGACTCAATATAGACAGTATTTGTCAGAGGCCTGCTCCATCACTCTAATGGGTACTTAGACACACTAGGGCAGATTTATGTTAACTGGCGCATCCCGAGGGATGCGCCAGTTAACGTGCGCCACAGCTACGCCACCCATGGTGCGCTGCATTTATAATGCGGCGCACCATGGTGAAAAAACGGCACAGATGCGTGACGCATCTGTGCCGAAAATTGGCGCATTGCTGGAGTTGCGTCGCAAGCTCCAGCAAGGCTCGAGGGTGCCCCATCTACACAATGCTGCATCAAGACCTACGCAGGGTTTTGACGCAGCATTGGACTGAAAGTGACTGAGTGAAATCTCATAGATTTCACTCAGCCACTTTCAGGAGGCGTTCCTGCGCAGGAACGCTCCCCCCCCCCTCCCCCTGCGCAGGAACGCCTCCTTATGGCGCAGGGCTTTACAACGTGACGCATCTCCTAGATGCGTCACGTTGTAAATCGGGCGCATTGTTTGCGCCGCAGTTGCGTCAAATAAAGTGACGCAATTGCAGCGCAAGGGCATCATAAATCTGCCCCATAGTATTTTTGCAAAACTTGGGTGTATATAAATTGGCATGCTCTTGCACGCTTGTTTGTACGCATAGTTATGTATTTCACCCGTATGTAGTGTTTGTATACTAAAGCACTAGCTTGGTATATACATTGGTTTTGCATATACTTGTTTTTTCATGTCACACTGATTTGAGCTCATGTTATGGTTCATGCTTGAACAAGACCATGTGTTAACTATCATCAGGACATGTGCCAACAGTTATTACCCTTGCTAAACACTTGCTGAGATCTCCATCTGGGAAGCAGCGTCTCTCGTAATGAGTCAGGGCGTGGTCAGCGGTTTTCTATTTAAACCAGGCGCGACTCAAAAGAGTTTGTATTGCCAACAGTGGTTCCCTGCTCACAGCTACATTCCTGGCCCTGCCCACTTCATGGTAGTATTGGGCCTTCTGAGAGAAACCTCTAAAGCATACAGCGCCAGACACAAAACAGAACAGCTGATTACAGAAACATATGGCACAGCTGCATAGCATTGCTACCCCTATATATATTTATATTCTCAAAGGGCTAGGGGTAACACTGCCATGCAGCTGGCCACCCACACTCTCAGCATCTTGTGGCAGATGCTGAGAGGGTGGGTGGTCAGTGGCATAGCATTGCTACAACTAGCCCTTTGCGGATGTGAGGTCCCTTGAAATTACAACAATCCAATGCATGCAGCATAATAAGTGACAGTGACACTCTTTGTGGAAAAATATGTTGCAAGGTTATTGATTACACAGGTTGAGTTAACTTACAGGTGATCCAGGTGTTGATGATGAGTTCCTTGTACAGCTGACACCTATTTTGAGAAAGATACAGCTGTCCTATTGGTGTTTTCAGAACCAACACACTTACTGGCACATGCTTAAAAAATGCCATTTGAGATTCCTTATTAGCAAAAAATAAGGATTCGCTAATAAGTAATTGCAAAAGCCTATGCATGTAGAAATTGCAAAAAAAAAAATAGAGATTCCTACAAATACCTTAATTGTGACTCGAAATTGCGGGTCGCAATTAAGGAATGGCTTTCCATTCATTCCTATAGGCCTCTAGGTCCATAGGAATGAATGGGAAGACATTCCTTAATTGCTACTCACAATTTGCGAGTCGCAATTAAGGAATGTTTAGAAATCAGTTTTTTTTAGCGATTTCTACACAGGCTTTTTGCGATTCCTTAATTGGGATTCCTTAATAATCGCACTTAAGGAATTGCAAAAGTCTACCTTGATGCATGTACCTGTATGTGTCCTAGGATCATTTCTGTCACCTGTGACCACCTGGGAGTAGGCCACCTTGGATTCGAACTTCTAAGCGCTGGGTTCACTCCCACTGCGCAGGAGCTGAGGAGTTGACTTTTGAATGGGAATTGCATTCGCAATTTGCGAGTACCCAATAGGTCAGAACTCTTCAATCTGTGGGGCGCGCCCCCCTGGGGGTGCGCAACATCATCTTGAGGGGGGCACGCGCTCCACGTCCCATGTCGCAAGTACATTTGCTATGTGCCATACTCTTGTAATTTAAAGAAAAAACGCTTTCCTTCTGTCTTCACCTCTCTCGGTGACTCCGACAATGGATGGGGCCTGGTCCAAACATGCCTCTCAGACACTGACGTGCAGGCAGGCAGGCGCGCAACGCCCATTAAGCTCAAAGGGGTTCAGCCCCCAGCGCCCCCACCCCTCATGTGTGACAGACTGGGCTGAGACAGCTTCCTGGGAACACACATAGCCGCACGAGTACTTCCCAGGTCTTTTAAAGACCATTTGCTTGTTAATGACGCGTTGTTCTATTTTCACTACTTCTTAGAGCCCCTGTATCTCCATTCTGCCTATTGATGGAAAAATCAGCCCCCACCCCCCAAAAAAAATTCTTATCTGCCCATAGAAAATTTGGCCCTAGCTGCGCCTCTGTGTGCAGGGCTCATTGGCTTCCTTTTTGTTGTTAAGACATGACAGCAATTCCGAACGGTAAGAAAAGGTGCCCTCTTCCACACAAAAACAGAACACATGCATACACATAGAGAGCCGGCCTGTTTTCTATTTAAGTAAAATGTAAAAGGAGTTATTCTGTGCCTCACCTGTCCCGATCAAATGGGTGAGATATAGAAATCTGTAAATACAGATCAGAGCCCAGTGGATGAAAACACTCAGGTGCTCACTAGATTTTTAATCGCCGCCATTAAACAAGTTTGTGTATTCTTTTGCTAATTATCCACCCTCCGTGTTTTTCAGAACTGTGACTGAAAAGGTGCAGCTGTCCTTGTGCAGTTACATGATGAAAATGTTCTTCTGTGTATGAATTTTGAAATTTTATTTATTTATTGTTCAGTTAATTAAAACCGTAACAATATTACACACACTATATAAAAAAAGCAGATTGCACAAAAGTTAAATTTCTCTAAAACCATCTTAAAATGTATGTAATTATAAAATATACTTCATGTTTTATCATTGCTCAGATTTAGCTTTCAGTTCTTGTTCATGAGTATGTAAAAATGTAATCAATTTACAGTTCATTTGGGGGTCAGTGGAATCCATTCCTCTCATGATAGCTGTTCTGCACGACTTTATGCCTCTGTCCAGGAATGCTCGCCGTAATATCGTGGTTCGTTCCTGTTGCAGTATCTTACACTGGCATACCAAATGAATCAAATCCTCCTTTTTATAACCACAATGCCTGCAATTTTCATTTTCCCTCTATATCCAATGGGGGGCATCTGCAAGAGTGGGGAACTGTCCAAACCTTAATGTTATTAATTTGCTTTTTACATAAATAGAGAAAGTGGAGTCCAAATAGGCCGCTGGTTTCAATGTTTTATAAGAGTTGATCACTGACCATGAGTGACTTCCTGTAGAAAAAATGTCTTTATCAACCAGCAGCGAGTGGAACTTTGCAGCCTTATTTAGTGTTCATCTGAATGTTTGGTAGGGCATTTGTTTATTCCACAACTCTCTTGTGCAGGTAACCTTTAATGCATGTTCCAAAAATGTGTAGGCTGGCGATTGTTTATCCTGTTCCATTTCCTGCCATAAGGATTTGTTAAGACTATTTTTCTCTACATTTTGTTTTATTTGGTACCATACTTGTATGTATGTGTAAAGTCTGCCCAGTGTTTCGTTCATTAGCCTGAACTCCAGGCACATCTGTGCTGCTGAGGCAGTCTTCGGGAGCTGAAGAACCTTTTTTATAAATGTGCGTCATTAGTTCTTTTAGGATTTCTGAATCCTTCGTGTGCATTGCAGCACTGGCATATGATAGTGTTGGCAGTGGTTTTGCTGAAATTGTCATTAATAATGGTTTCAAAGACAGTCCCTCCAGTTTTTCGTTGCAAGTATTCTAAAGGTGAATGTTAGTGCCCCTGCTCACTGCGTCATGTATTTTTTCTGATCTTAAAATGATAATTTATCATCGATGTAAATGTAAGAGTTCCCTCTAGTTTCTGCAGGAGCTCCACGGAACCGAAGCAAGGTCCTCAACCTCCCTCAAATCACCTATTGAGAATGGCGATTGCCATTCAACAATGGTAACCCAGGGGAAGAAGGGAAACAAAACAAGGGAAATAGGGAAGAGATCCCTCGACGTGCACAGGCTTCACAGGATATCAAAGAATGGCTGTAAAGATAGGGTACAGGTTAACAGACAGACTAATTGCAATATGACCTGTATTTAATATATCTTGTATGTATTACCTTAACCTTTCCCTTCTGTAACAAAGAAATGAGGAAATGACTGTTGAAAACGCTCAGTTGTCAAAAACTGTGTAAATAAGAAACAATCTGTGAGTGCATCTGAAATCTTGCCTTTTGAATATAAATCAATGTGAGCCAACAATGACCCACCTACCAAAATATACATCAGGAAACACTTATACTTGAAGAGGATATTCTGTGGCAGCCCAAAGGGCACTACTAATAGTTATTTAAAGCAATGCCTATCAGTTTGGCATGCTTATGTACTTCATAAAATGAAATAATAAAAATAACAAACGTTGCAGCGCTGAGGCGCTGTTACCGTAACCACGGTTTAGGGCAGCTTCTCATGATGAGGAGGTCGAGGGAATGAAGCCTCCTAGCTGGCAGACGGAACAAACACCCAACCGTCCGGCCAACCAGCGGGACGAGAAGAACAATCCGGCTCGTTGATGGAACGCCGAATGAGAAATCGGGCCCCCCAGCCAGTGCGGGAAATCAGGAAGAAAGGCGGGGACACTGGATAGTCCAAACAGCTAAATTCGATCCACACGAAAACAAAGTCCAAAGTAGTGATGTCTGGAGCACTCGAAGGCCGGGCGAAATCCTGGGACCTTGTGGTAACGGGAATCGAGAGAGGCGCCGGAAATGTCCTTGAATCCACTCCAGAAACAAGAACACGAACAACCCGCAGCAGAAGAAACGTCCCGACGAAGGGAGTGCAGGGATCACGACGGAATCGGAAATGAGGGATAATCGAAGATACCAAAACACTAGAACGCGAAGCGCGGTGTATTAGGAGAGTCAGGCTTTATGCTTGCCTGGCTTCTCCGCGCACGCGCATTCTTGAGCCGCCATTTTAGAGGTCCGAAATCCAGCAAACGTGACAGTAAAATCCCAAATATTTGTAGCATGATACTTTCTCCAGTAGATTGCCCTTTAATCTAATATTGTGAATCAACGCTGTTCGATTTGTAATAAGCATAGATTTGGTTTTTGAAAGATTTAGTTTCAAAATATTTGCCGACAAGAATTCAGAGAGTTCATTTAGTAGTCTTGTCAGGCCTACCTTAGTCATGCTTAAAAGAACGATATCGTCTGCGTAAGCGAGATGCGACATTTGTAGTTTTTCCAGCTTCGGTGAGTGTGAATTAATTCCATCTAGCTTGCTTGAACGGTCTGAGATGAATAAATTAAATAGGTGCAGAGCCAGTTCGCACCCCTGCTTCAGTCCCGTGTTGGTATACACTTTTCTGGATATTCTAGCTCCATTTCCAAGCTTCACGCTTACTTAGGTATCTGTATAAAGCAGTAGTAGACCCTTCAATATTCTTTCTGGTATACCCCAGGATTTTAATTTAGACCACATAAGTTTCCAGTCTACACTATTAAAAGCAGCTTTTAGGTCGATGTAACACAGGTGAAGATCCTGTTTTCTGCTTTTGCATCTTCCAGAAATCATTGAAATGGACAGAATATTTGTGATAGTTCCGATGCCCTTCCTAAATCCGGTTAGATTTTTTGGTTTTAAGTTACATTCTGTAGACCAATCAACTAGGGGGCAGATTTACAAGCCCCTTGCACCTCATTTACGCCACTGTTGCGTCACTTTTGTGATGCAGCGGTGGCGCAAAAGATGCGCCATGGTGCGGGTTATTTACAACGTGACGCATCTGGGAGATGCGTCACGTTGTAAAGCCCTGTGCCACATGAAAGCTGCATCAGGTTTCATGTGGGCGTTTTCACGCAGGGGGGGCGTTCCGTCGCAGGAACGCCCCTGAAAAGTGACTCAGTGAAATCTACAAGATTTCACTGAGTCACTTTACCAACGCTGATGCGTCAAAACCCAGCGCCTACTTGAAGCAGGCGTAAGGCTTGACACACAACGTTACAGATAGGGCAAGTTGGAAAAGTTATGGAGTTGCGTGCTGCTTGCAGCACAACTTCAGCACTGCGCCAACTTCACGCCCTAGATGCGACACGCATCTGTTTATTCCTGCGCCATGATGCGCCGCATTGTAAATGCGGCGCATCATGGGTGGCGATAGGATAAACTTGCGTGCTGCATCTTTCCTGGTGCATCTCTGCTGATTTGCAGAGATGCGTCAGGCAACATAAATCTGCCCCTAGGTCTTTAAGGAGTAGTGAGGCAAAATATTTGGCTTCAAGATCCTGTAAGGCGATTAGCCTATAATTTCCTGGACTAGATCTGTGACCCACTTTGTAGATAGGGGTAATGATTGATCCCTGACAACTTGCTGGGATGTGATTGTTTAGTTTTGCGTCAATATAGAGTTTCCATAGGATCGAACTCCAGTACTCAGAGTCATATTTAAAAGTAGCCTGGGGAATGTCGTTCGGGCCAGGAGACCCTTCACTTCTGCCTTTCTTAATTATGTTTGTTACTTCTTCTGTTGTGTACGTTGATTGATTGGTCTGGTCTGTGATTTCAATTCATTATCGATATTCTTCAACACAGACGGTAATTGGAAATTTTCTATGTCATGGAGTTGTTCTTCTTTAAATTTATCCCTGAGGAAGTTAACCTATTCCTGCTCTTGTACATGCAATGTTAAGATATTTTGAGGTCTCAACAGTTTTTTTAATGTCAGCCAAAATGTTTTGAGATTTGAATGTCTTACATTGTATATTATTTAGACCAGAAAATCTAGGCTTTCACTTATTTAAATTCCCATATTATTTTTAGGTCTTGCATAGGCAGCGCAACTGCCTCTATGAGGCATCAAGTAATCTGTATGTGTTGGGTGAAACTCCGCCTATTGCTGGTGGTTTCTCCTGCCTCTTGCCATTCGTTAACTCTGTCATTTATTTTGTTGGCGGACTTATCGTTAGCTTGCGACCCGATGCGGCACTTCCCTTTTGCAGGAAGCAGCACCGACCAACTACAGTTTCATTCCACTGCTCAGCGTTCTCCATTCATGTAGGGACTACTTTCCTGTTTCTGAAAGCAGATACTATCAAGGGTTTGTGCACATGAGCACTTATTTTAGCATACATTGAGCATTAAATTGGAGTTTTATTCTTTTGCATCGACTCGCGCCTTTCATTTTAGCATGGAACCGCTTTCACTTTTCTTTGTGTTGCGTACGAGAAAACATTAGAATTGTGTATGCTGTAAAAGCTTTTGGATATCTTTGTATTTCCAAACTGCACTATAAACAAGGTGCTCCAAATTCTATGCTGGGTCACCCCCGCTGACCACACAGAAAGTTGAGGTGGCGTGGTTCTGCTCTTTGCCGATGAGCACAGCTAGCAGGGTTTGGCTAAGGTTACGGAGTGGAGCAACAAGTCACATCTCATCACAGCCCCGACTTTTATGCTTTCCGTCGCTCGTGTTTTTAGTATACATTGGTGCAGTTTTGTTTCTAATCACACTCCATTGCTGCATAATTTTTTACACTGAACCTCCTTTCAAAGGCTGGACTGCACTTTTGCTTTCAAGTATTAAATCAGCCATGTTAAGCATAGTCCAATAAAATAAAGGGGAGGGTTGATGTACATTTTTAAATATATATATTTTTGTATTGTGCCATCACGGCGTCCTCTAGGCGCTAAAAGGGAGCATAAGCGCACCCCACTGAACGGTCTCATAGGCAAGACCAATGGCATTGCAAATGCTTTTTCCTCTTCTCTTCTTTCATCTCTTTCCTGTTTCTCCTCCCTCCGCCCTCCCGCTCCTGCTTCTTCCACACCCGGGATTGGTGGAGATAGCTGCCTCTTTGCTGTTGTCTGCCACAGATTTTTGTGGCTCAGAGATACTGAATTATTTCCCTTTCAGGCAGGAGGATAGCTTTTATCTCAGAAAATGCGCTCCATATAGCGGGCATTGCATGCCTACTGAAATCTCATTGGAAAATCGCAATTTGCAAAATTGTGAAAAACAGTGGGCAACAGAAATTACAGTCATTGATGCCAGAGACAACGCCTAAAGCATCAGCATAAAGATGTCCAATAGAGTGACGCCAAAATCAAGAATTTTGAGAGTGTTTGAGATGATAGAAGAGCATTGATTGATTCAGGCGTCCTGGCAAGATGAAAGACTGATGGAAAACAGAGCGATCTCAGTTGCTAAGGAATAAAACTTCAGCACTGGGAGAAGAGGATTAGCATTTAAAAAGATTTCACAAGAATAAGTGGAAAGCAGAATAATGAAAAGCGATTTCTGTTCATTACTAGCCTCTTCCAGTACATGAAGGGTCATGCACAAGTGAATCAAAGGGAAGGACTTTATTTTGGTCTGGATGGCACAATCTCCATCCAGTCACTGTCAATCAGGCCAGAGTTCTTCCTTGGTTGTCTTCTATGGAAATTTGAGGGCAGGTATTCGTCGTTCGGCCAGGAGCAGTCCCACACTGGCCCTTTAAAGAGATAAAAATAAATAAAGCATAGACCGTTAACTATGGAAGATCCTCAGCAGGAGCACCAGCGCCGAGTGCTCTAGAGTGTCATGTGCAGAAGAGGCGAAGGCAGTGTACATGTACTATTCCTAATTAGCAATGGGTTACACCCTTTGTGGAATTTGGGGGTCTAAGTGGATAAACAATTAGCTAAAGCTTGCCTTAATACGCCGTCAGACTCTAGGATTAGTGCTAGTGAACATAGTGCCACGCTCTTCCTGGAAGTTGTGTCATACGCAAAATCTTCGGGGTAGCCCATGGGTGTGGTCAAGGTTAGCAGACAGTGGCAGGTGGTGGCCCTCAACAGTGGAGGGCATCGAGTCCTTCGAGAATGGAGAGACAAACCCAGTGACAGGCACTGTAATACGTCACAATGCCTTTAGGCTCAAATGCCAAAGTTCTCAATCATAGCTTCTTAATGGAGTTATGTTTATAAGGGGCCCTGACTGGGAGCTCTGGAGTTGAGGCTGAAGGCAATTCGAGTTTCTCACAGTGCCTGTGAGTGGGCCAAAAAGATAATAAATTAAACAAGCATTTGCAATGCAATAAGTCTTGCATTCACACAAGTTTGAGCTATTAGCATTGTAAATGACAATGCCTTTTATTTATGTTTTGGATTTAAAAACATAAATAAAAGCCATTGCAATTTCAATACTAATGGCTTAAACTCTTGCAAATGCGACACCTATTGCATTGCAAATGCTTGTTTTAAATTGTATTCTCATTTGTTGAAATGTTTTCCAGCTTAATCCCTCGGATTAATCTTGTTTCAGTTTCCTTTGAGCTTTTCTTAGTTCTTTCCTTAGCATTTGCAGATCTTTTGGTAGATTTTTTTTGTCTGTTCATATCTTTTGACCCTAATTTCTGAGGCTTTCATCGTTTCTGCTAATTTGTTTAAGAATTGCGGCCAAGCTTATATTCTATTAAAGGGTTCTGTTTTTTGTTCGGCTAAGAGACTCTTTATTGTTAAAAACAAGTCTACTTTGTTTGTATTTATTCATTTCAGATGTTTTAAATTGCTTGAGGTAATATCACCCTCTGGGGCGTTAGTAAGTTGGTATCTTGGTGTGTTTAGGTTAAAGATGACATGCTGTATTGAATGATCACTCAAGGGGGTAAACTCTATGTAGAAGCGAGCTAATGTTAACAAAGGAAGGGTTATAAGTGTGAAATCTAACGTTGAGTGCGCCCTTGGACCGTAATGCGTTTTTTCCGGAGGGCGATCTTCGTCGTTTCTTCATTTAAGGACCTGCATACCTTAGAATTCAATATCTCTGACTAGTTGCTGACCAATGCGGTTAACACAATAAGTCCCTGTGTTATGTTGCTCTGGCACGCACCAAAATAAATTATCTGCTGTTAAGATGTCATCTTCATCCGGTGTGAATATCAAATTCTAGTTAAAATCTCCTGTTACTATTAAATTCCAGGTCAGCTCACTACAACATAGTCTTGGCATTGTTTTAATTAAAAGGGCATTTTTGTCCTTTTTTTATATGAGCCTTAGGTTGTGTGTAGTAATTGATTAGTAGTATCATATTGCCTGTACTTAAGTTTTGATCTTGAAAATTTACAAGTTGTATGCTGGGATCCGTAGATTTCAACTGTTCCGTTGTTATTTTTAGAGCTGTGGATACATACACAATCAATCCTTCTACTGCCCTGCCATAATACTTGCATTTTTCCGCAGCTACTGCATAATGGATGTAACCCGCTATCGCAATTTCTTCCTGCGACCAAGTTTCTTGTAGCGCTATAATTTCACAATCTGCCCACTCCTTAAGTGGGAGGCCTTCGTCAAGCAGTCTCCTGGCTCCTGCTATATTCCAAGATAATGTGTATTGCATTTGGATCAGGGGTGAAAACCATAGCTCCCTGTAACGACCGGATTTTCGGACCAGATAGGATCAGCTCACCAAGACACCACCAACCCAGCCGAAACGCAACCACCTCCCTCCTCAGGACCCATCTATCCAGGCACCTGGGTACCTACCTGAGGATGGGGAACTCGCAATATACAAGCTCATATCATCAGAAACACCACTAAATCTATAGGGATTACTAGGAATACTCACTGATTACTAAGGACGTCCATGCCCTACACCACACTCATACCTCATAGTCTCGCGACCACATGGGCCCAGACTAATCTACCCAGGGGCAGTTCTGATTACTTACCATTACATACTGACCGCAACCAGTGCTCTCACAAGCCACAATCCTGTGGGTATCCACACCAGTGTCCCCCCTGGTGCTCTCACTATTTCATACATACACAAGCCACAATCCTGTGGGTATACACACTGACTACAATCAGTGCTCTCACTAACGCCACTACACAACGACGATCACTTTCCTATGAATACCTTCAGCTCTCTCTCTCTATGTTGGGAAGTTTCTCTCACTATTCACTAGAGGTACAATAATATTATGGAATGGCCGAATTACACGGTGTACAACTTATCCTCTAGTTCAAGGGCTCCTCTCTCCCTAATTATTCAGGTACCACTTACCTGATCGGGGGTCGCTTCCGTTCGTGCAATGACACCTGACTAGAAGACAAGGTTACCTTTACTGTATAAAAACAAGAGGTACACACTATATGCAAAAGTTATTCCCTGATTTAAGCGCTCCTCCTACCTTTTGATCCATCAGTTACCATACAGCATCTGGCTAGAAGAAAGGTTAGCTTTATCATAAGAATAACACATGCACATTGGTTCACTAAGAACTGGGGTTCCTTTATTACAATAACAATAACAATATAACACTATACTATAACACATAGCCTGAAAAGAAAAAAGGGGAATAGATACATACACAGATCTGTGGGGTCTCTGTAAAGCTTTATTACTATACTGTAAATAGACTGCACACCGCTGAAAGAAAAAGGATTAGCAACACAATAGGGGCAAGGTTAATGTTTAAATGTAAAGCAAACTATATAACAGGAAGGATATCACCTTATTAGTATGAAGTCTTGCTCTAGCTGTCATCTGGGTTCCTCTCTCGTCTGTGCCTTAGTTCGTCTCAGATCCTCCCCTGCACTCTTGGACACGCATCTGCGCTGATCACTCTGCACTGGATTCCTCTCCCCCACGAACTCTCTCCACCTTCCAACTTCAGCCTAATAGTTTCTGCCGCTCTGATAACCGTTCGCTCCACTAGCTTCTTCACTCTGTCTGATTATCTCAGTTCAATGTCCAATTCACTCCAGCTGCTCCCACAGACTAATCCACGATTTAACTTCAGTCTCTTCCAAAAGGCATCACTTCAGACTCCAGCTGATCACAACTCCTTCTGATAAGTAACTGCTTCTGACTGCTTCCTTCAGTTCCAAACATCATCTCACTTCTCTCTGCTCAAAACACCATCTGCTCACAACTGCTTCTGGCTTCTCTCTCTGGTTCCAACTCACTGACTGTCTGTCTGTCTTCTCTCTGTTCCAAGCATCGACTGTCTTCTTCTCTCTGCTCCAACTGACTCACTCACAAACTGACCAACTGACAAACTGACTAACTGACTTCTCTCTGTTCCAAGCATCGACTGTCTCTTCTTCTCTCCTCTGCTCCAACTCAACTCACTGACTCCGCCTCTGCACTTCACTAATATGGAATGCTCTCTCCTCATGGAAAGTTCCAGCCATCAGCCTGCCGCGCATCAGATCTCTGCACCACTCCGCGTCAAGGACACACACCCAGCCGGCCGGCCTTTTGTGGTGTCTTCGACACAAAGAATAATACAGCCTACCGATAAGGGCTGGCCCAGACCGGTTCTCTCCAAGTGAACAACACCTCATAACTAAAACATCACCTTTACCCTGCAAGCATCTCAGTCTGCAGGTACAGAAAGCAAAATGGAGTCTCTCTAGTTCTGGGCCTTGTAGGCCTGAGAAAGATGAAATAACACTTAGCTCTGTCAGAGTACGTACACAAACCATACCAATATGTAATATAAAGTCAGGACTACAGGATCCACCCTCTACTATAGGTAGGATGATGAAAGGACACATAATTATGTCAAAGCCAATAGGCAATAGATGGATTAGGGTCAAGAATAAGGGATCTATCATCATATTAAGCAGCTATCCTCTAGTTTATGCTTCTAGGTTCTGAAAAAGGCCTGAAAAGGACCAACACAAGGCAAGAATAGAAATTCAGGATGGTAGCAAGCTTAAAGTCACCATCACTCAGAAATAGAGCCAAAAATACGGTCACAACACTCCACCCTTGAATTTAACTTGCTAACATCTGTAAACAACAACAAACAAATAAACAAACATAAACATAATCTATCAACAAAACCAAAAACCAAAAGACTCCCTAAAATAAATGACAACTTAAGGAAATACCACCTAAAACTTGATGTAGGGAATATAAATCTGACAACCAATTGAAAACAAATCAAAGCACCCTTGACCTGAATGTTGAAATGCAACTAAGATTGATCTGATAACAACATAAACTAACCAAAGCACCCTTGAACTAAATGTGCCTCAACTTCTAGTGATAATTCATGAAATCTATTGATGTAGGGACATGTTTGTGGAATGAAAACAACAAAGGGCCTAAATGAGGCCTACCTACTTCGGTCAACTTAAGAACTAAATGTGCCTCAACTTCTAGTGATAACTCATGAAATCTATTGATGTAGGGACATGTTTGTGGAATAAAAATAACAAAGGGCCTAAATGAGGCCTACCTACTCCGGTTAACTTAAGAAAGGATTTGGTAAAATCTGACAAATAAACATGACAAAGGGTCCTCAAGGTCTGGGCAACTATTACTAATAGATGTAGGACATAACCTGACTAAAAGACACACCTCCCAGGACAACTTAAAGTCAAGGGTGACCACCCTTGGAACTAATCCCACTGTTCTAATTACGAGTTGATGGATCGAAGTGATAGTGTAATAACAGGAAAACAAGGACAACCCCTTTCCTACAAAATAGCTGGTGTAGCAGTATGCATATCAAGCAATAAAATCAAAGAAAGTTATCTAAGTGTGGTGTATATATTCTTCTAAAAGATCATAGACTTAAACTTGGGAAATTGAGTAATAGTAGACCATGCCAAAGGCAATAGGTAAAGGTCATAAGTCATCTAACTCAGGAAACAGTTTGCACCTAATCCCTCCGTATCAATTTGTGGAACACATGTGTGCACCATCATTTAAAACATTGCTTTCTCTTCATTAGCAAGACTGTGTTAGAAAAAACAGGAAAACTATGAAATAGGTGAAAGATAAACAAGTGTAAATTCAATCTGTATCAATAACGAAATAGCGTAGCATACTAAAATCAAAATATCATGTATCACAGGGCATCAGATTATTAAAGCAGCTCACTAGTCACCCTATGACATTCAAATAATATCATTTGCATCATTGCATAAATGTGGCACTGCATCTTTTAAACTGGAAAATCAAAACCATGAACAGGACTGAGAATTTTTTCAAGTGGGGCCTGTGTATGGTAACTGCAAAAGTGGCATAATGTCCATCTGAAATAGAAACATGGGAAAAATGCAAGACTCAAAAATGCACGCCAAGGAATTACATTTCAGGTCAATTAAAACATTTTCAAAAATAGAACTATTGACTTTGTCAATGAAAACATTTTTTTTTCTTTAGGGACTCCAGAACTTTAACCTGACTGCTGAGGCAGCCAACTGCAGATTGTAATGTAAATTGAAAAGTTCAGTCACTATAAAAAGTTCTCTTCTGTAGTTGGTTTCTCCTTAGGAAAACAGTTTATTCGTATAGGCCATGATCCTCTATCTTCGTCTGTATCCTGTACCAAGGAAGCACATCCTCCCAGCTGGTCATCCTGGTACATCCGCTTCTGGTCTGGGTCCAGGCTCGGGGGTTTTTGGGGGTAGGGTCACTCACTCCGAAAATAACAAAAACACATCACTCCAAAATAAGAAAGTCACACTCATACAGGGCCCCCACACGTCAGCCATCTGAAACGAGAAACACGCATCATCAATCTTACAAAAACACATTTTCCATTCAAAAAGCACCCCAAGTGCTTTTTATTTTCGTAAGAAACCTCCTAATTCCTGAAAAGAACTCTTCTAAATCCAAGGAATGATTTAAACATTCTACCTATACCATACTCTTAAAATTTGTTTGGGCAAAATCTAATTTTGTCATACACAGCCAGAAGGGCTGGGGTCTAGCTACTCCTCACTCCTTTGAGAAACAGCCCCTCCCTCCAGAAAGATGTCCGCGCTCAGAGTTTTGAATCAGCTCCAACCATAACAAGCAGGAGCCGGGCTACACTGTGATTTAAAATTGAATCACTGCCAAATGCTGATCTCATTGCAGGAGCAAAGCTCCTGCCAATTATTTTGTTCAAGCATCCCATATCTCTAGTCAGAGAAGCTTTCTGTGCCTACTGTATTTATCTAACTCCAAGGGCCAAGCGTCTGCCAATTACTCTGCAGTTGCAAACATCCTTTATCTGAAGTCAATGAAGCTTTCTGGGCCGACTGTAAGGAAGAGCAACTTGACCCCCCCTTATATAAACATTTCTCTGCGGAGAGAACTGAATCATAGCCAAGAATAACAAACTGGGGATCTCTGCTCTCATAAGTCACCCACTGTCCAGATCCTCCACCCTTTCAAACTCTGAGCGAGAACAGCTGAATATTTGCCAAAAAAAAAAAAAGGCAAGGTAAGTCTGCTTCAGATGGACGCTCCAAAAAAAAAAGCCTCTCCTTTCAAAACACTTATGGGAGCCTGGCTCATATCAGTCAAGGTCAAAGCAAATTCTTTCTAACTTAAAACATACTCGTTCCCAGGCCGCAAACACTGCACTATTAATTCTAACTAATTTAAGCAAATTTAGACATGGTAAAAAGCATCCTAAAAACAGGAATTAATAAAGACACTTTTTATATAAACTAGACACATGCTAGCATTGTCAAGTAAGAAGCAAAATAATTCTGTCATAATGTACTGCTACGAGCTGAAAAGGAAAATATTAAAACAACATTTCATGCAGCAACATAGGAAATCACGACATATTTCTCAAAATAACATATGAAACACCATCAATTTAAACAAGGGGGATTTTGCACTGCATAACCAAGAATTCATAATTTGGTGCGCAAGCCTTTCGGTTCTACTTATTAAAAGGGCCAGATTTATTATTATTTTTTTTTTGCAGATAGCCTTTTTTTTTCCTAACTGAGTGGGTTTACTTTCATGCTGGTCTGCTGCATGTCAGCGCAAAATACAGAAACATGTGCATTTGAACTTCAAAGAAAAGGGGCAGCTTGCTTTAGGAAAATAATCATTTATATTTGCTAGATGTGCAAAATACACTACAAAACTTTTTTTTTAAAAGCACACGGTTGCATTTCACTAATTAAAGCACATTCTATGATGGGTCTGTTTTATTTTTTCAACTGGTAAACACTAATTCTAAAACACTGAGATGTATCTCCCTTTGCAGCATCCATCCTTTTCTCAATCCAACTGGTTGATTTACAACTTTCCGACCTCCGAGTCAGACACATTAAATCATGTGTTCAAAGGCAAACCCACACAAACTTGTGGACGCATTTCAAACAGAATGTCAAATGAACACTGCTTTTTTCTTTCTCCGTGCAAGATGTTAACCATCCGTCAGCTAGCTGTCAAAGCACATAGGCGAACCCTGCAACTAATTAAAAAGTCAAAGCAAACCATCATTTCTCTAAACAGTCACTGACTATTAGCGTCAGCTCACGTAACAATGCATGTTAAAAAGCATGTTGAAATAAATACTGCCGTCTCAATCTAAGATATTAACCCTTTGGCAGCTTAAACACAATCATTCCCCAATGTCTGCAGATACATTGGGAAGTCATGAACTCATCTCTACACGTTTTCATATAACACGTGCGCACATCTTCAAAACATTTTCTCCAAGCACTTGAAAGAGATCCAGCTCTCTCCTGCCTAACGTAATGATAACATGCTATGTACAAGCCATATTCACATGGCGCTATTCACAAGCCATATTTACAAGAAACTCAACAAGTCATAATAATTACATGCTCTTCACAAGCCATATTTACAAGGCCCAATTCACAAGGAACTCCACAAGTCATATTACACTGAATACATTTCACATTGCACAGCATAAGCAAATGCAGCAAGCCATTTAATGGGTAATTTACAAGCATTTTTCATACACATATGTACAACTGCATGAACACCAAGATGTAATTGGCTCCCTTACGTACTGTCACCCTTCAAGCCTGTCAGTTCAAACACCAAGATGAAAAGCATTTCTTCCACCCTGCATAAGTCAAATTCCATTATGTACTGCAATCTCCTTACAGTGCAACTGTTCAAGCCCATAGGTCAATTTCGTGCCGAGTGCAAACCAACAAGATAAAAACAATACAGCGCACACAGGCTTCATAAACGATTCGTGACGCCAGATGTAACGACCGGATTTTCGGACCAGATAGGATCAGCTCACCAAGACACCACCAACCCAGCCGAAACGCAACCACCTCCCTCCTCAGGACGCATCTATCCAGGCACCTGGGTACCTACCTGAGGATGGGGAACTCGCAATATACAAGCTTATATCATCAGAAACACCACTAAATCTATAGGGATTACTAGGAATACTCACTGATTACTAAGGACGTCCATGCCCTACACCACACTCATACCTCATAGTCTCGCGACCACATGGGCCCAGACTAATCTACCCTGGGGCAGTTCTGATTACTTACCACTACACACTGGCCGCAACCAGTGCTCTCACAAGCCACAATCCTGTGGGTATCCACACCAGTGTCCCCCCTGGTGCTCTCAATATTTCATACATACACAAGCCACAATCCTGTGGGTATACACACTGACTACAATCAGTGCTCTCACTAACGCCACTACACAACGACGATCACTTTCCTATGAATACCTTCAGCTCTCTCTCTCTATGTTGGGAAGTGTCTCTCACTATTCACTAGAGGTACAATAATATTATGGAATGGCCGAATTACACGGTGTACAACTTATCCTCTAGTTCAAGGGCTCCTCTCTCCCTAATTATTCAGGTACCACTTACCTGATCGGGGGTCGCTTCCGTTCGTACAATGACACCTGACTAGAAGACAAGGTTACCTTTACTGTATAAAAACAAGAGGTACACACTATATGCAAAAGTTATTCCCTGATTTAAGCGCTCCCCCTACCTTTTGATCCATCAGTTACCATACAGCATCTGGCTAGAAGAAAGGTTAGCTTTATCATAAGAATAACACATGCACACTGGTTCACTAAGAACTGGGGTTCCTTTATTACAATAACAATAAAAATATAACACTATACTATAACACATAGCATGAAAAGAAAAAGGGGAATAGACACATACACAGATCTGCGGGGTCTCTGTAAAGCTTTATTACTATACTGTAAATAGACTGCACACCGCTGAAAGAAAAAGGATTAGCAATACAATAGGGGCAAGGTTAATGTTTAAATGTAAAGCAAACTATATAACAGGAAGGATATCACCTTATTAGTATGAAGTCTTGCTCTAGCTGTCATCTGGGTTCCTCTCTTGTCTGTGCCTTAGTTCGTCTCAGATCCTCCCCTGCACTCTTGGACACGCATCTGCGCTGATCACTCTGCACTGGATTCCTCTCCCCCACGAACTCTCTCCACCTTCCAGCTTCAGCCTAATAGTTTCTGCCGCTCTGATAACCGTTCGCTCCACTAGCTTCTTCACTCTGTCTGATTATCTCAGTTCCAATGTCCAATTCACTCCAGCTGCTCCCACAGACTAATCCACGATATAACGTCAGTCTCTTCCAAAAGGCATCACTTCAGACTCCAGCTGATCACAACTCCTTCTGATAAGTAACTGCTTCTGACTGCTTCCTTCAGTTCCAAACATCATCTCACTTCTCTCTGCTCAAAACACCATCTGCTCAAAACTGCTTCTGGCTTCTCTCCCTGGTTCCAACTCACTGACTGTCTGTCTGTCTTCTCTCTGTTCCAAGCATCGACTGTCTTCTTCTCTCCTCTGCTCCAACTGACTCACTCACAAACTGCCCAACTGACAAACTGACTAACTGACTTCTCTCAGTTCCAAGCATCGACTGTCTCTTCTTCTCTCCTCTGCTCTAACTCAACTCACTGACTCCGCCTCTGCACTTCACTAATATGGAATGCTCTCTCCTCATGGAAAGTTCCAGCCATCAGCCTGCCGCCCATCAGATCTCTGCACCACTCCGCGTCAAGGACACATACCCAGCCGGCCGGCCTTTTGTGGTGTCTTCGACACAAAGAATAATACAGCCTACCGATAAGGGCTGGCCCAGACCGGTTCTCTCCAAGTGAACAATACCTCATAACTAAAACATCACCTTTACCCTGCAAGCATCTCAGTCTGCAGGGACAGAAAGCAAAATGGAGTCTCTCTAGTTCTGGGCCTTGTAGGCCTGAGAAGGATGAAATAACACTTAGCTCTGTCAGAGTACATACACAAACCATACCAATATGTAATATAAAGTCAGGACTACAGGATCCACCCTCTACTATAAGTAGGATGATGAAAGGACACATAATTATGTCAAAGCCAATAGGCAATAGATGGATTAGGGTCAAGAATAAGGGATCTATCATCATATTAAGCAGCTATCCTCTAGTTTATGCTTCTAGGTTCTGAAAAAGGCCTGAAAAGGACCAACACAAGGCAAGAATAGATATTTAGGATGGTAGCAAGCTTAAAGTCACCATCACTCAGAAATAGAGCCAAAAATACGTTCACAACACTCCCTTATGGCAGACACTTTGGTTGTTCAATATACTGGGTAGCCAGTTCTATTGATCTTGATTTTGGTCATTCTCCCCATGTGTTCCTTTTATTGATCCGATCGGGGTCTGGGCTATATCACTCCTGTCCTTTGGATTATGTAGAATTAAGTATAACTGTGCCGGAGGTGTCTTGTGATTTGTTACCCTTTTCGTATCCTGCTGTTCAATTTCTTTCAATGGGAATGGATAACGCGGTCTTACTGGTTCTTGTAATTGAATGCCCCAGGCAGAAAATTGTTCAGAGCTGCTTAGTATTAGCTGTGCTAACTCCAGTGTCTGCCAAGTTGTTAGTGTTAGTTCTTTTAATGTGTTAGTTTCTGCCTCTATTTAAAATATCCAAATTTCCCTGTGTTTCATATTTCGGGGACCATATTAACTGGTGATCTACCTGGGCACTGGTTGTATTTCCTTTTTTGATATCTTTGTCCTCCATTCTCTTGATCTGAGTTTTGACTTGGTTAGGAATGCAGATACTTAGTTGACCATCATAGGGACATTGCTGCCTAGTTTGTTTAGGATTTTGAGGTGATGCTAAAATTCGGGTGGGAGTCCTCTTCTTTTGCTAGGGGACAAGTTAAGGACGTTGGGGCATATTATCAAGGGGATTTATCTCCGCTTTTTTGGCTTTAAAAGCCAAGAAAGCGGAGATAAACTTATCTCCCTATTAGATAGCTGTCTCTAACACCAGTTAGCGACAGCTAGTAGGAGATAGCGACCATCTTGGGCCCCACTTTGCATGTCAGTGATATTTATCACTAATGAGATGCAAAGTGGGCGTGCCAAGATGTTAGCGACTGAAAACAGTCGCTAACATCGCTATCTCCTATTACCAACTTTTGGAGATATTCACGCTAAGCGCGAATATCTCCAAAAGCTAACACCTGCCCTGAGCAGTTCTTAGCCATGTTATCCAATGGGAGGTGGATAACATGGCTCAGAGCATTAGCTCGGTAATGTATGAATATCGCTGACTTTTAAGCGATATTCATGCATTGCGGCGATTTTTATCGCATTTGCGATAAACCTTGGTAATACCAAGGTTTATTTGCGGTAAAAATCGCCGCAGCTCAGCAGTAAATTTTTTATCTCTAACCAAGCAATAGCGATAATTATCGCTATTGCTTGGTAATATGCCCCGTTGTTTTTACTTTCTCCGCATATGTAGTTGTCCTTACAATAGATTTCCAGTCATTAGTGTCAGTAGGTTTACTGGTTACCCTGGATCCACACTCTGTTCTTGAGTGCTTGACAGAGTGACTTGCTTTATAGTAACTTCCTGTTTTTACATATTAGTTTATCCTATTGATTGTCCATCTCCTTACCTTTCTGTTTTAGTTAAAGCTAAAGAGAGTACAAAAATACCTGGTAGCACTGCTGTATTATTTGTTCTTCCAGAGGAATGTGCATTTGGAGACATAGCTTTTTAATAATGTTAGGGGCATGTGAGTCTGAGATTTCCTAACAAGCATCAAGGTGTACCCAACTAAAAGTATAGGGCAAGCTGGAGATCCTGGACAGGGGTAACAGGCAGGGTTATAGAAGCATGCATTTTCAGTTATTTAGAAAGTACGCCCAGTCAGCATTAGAGCTCAGTGAGATAATCTTTACTGTGTTGTCCACTGTAGTCCAGTTCCTTTTCACAGCAATGTAGGGCAGAAAGGCCACGGAGAGCAAGCTAGCATAACCCAAACTTAACATCAAGAGACTATGCTTAGGCTGAGCAGCGGCAGCTGAGTTTTTAGTAGCCCAGGCCCAGCAGCAGAACACGTGTGGAAAAATTGAGGAATCGGGGAAAGCAGGCTAGATAAAAGCATCAATTTCCAGAAAAAGCGGCAGAACACCGAACAACATGCAATAATAAGGCATCTAAACCTCCAGGAAGGGAAAGTTTGGAACTTCTTGAACCATCAAACCGGTGTACTCCATGGTGATCTATATAGCAAGAAGCCAATGATCTCTCTTTCTTTCTCCTTTTTAATAAAATAAATAGAAATGGTTTCACAAATCTAATGGTATGAACATTATATGCAAGGATTATTGTGCTGAACGACATTGTAATTTGTTTTGGTCTACTGAGATGTACAATGCCCATTGTTAAGCTTCAAGCAGTAAAGATTTTAGCTAATGTTTCTAAGTGGCTGTGGATGTAGTAGGTTCAATCAATTATTTGCCAGATATTGTATGGGATATGTGGCTGGTGGTTGATTATGTAGTGTACCAGATTCCAGAAATTTCTAACAGGTGGAGGGGGCCCAACATCTAAAGAAATTCACCCGGGGGCGGGGGGGGGGGCAGGGGAGGGGGGCAGGGGGGGGCTCAACCTAAAAAAGTTTGAAGACCTCTGCCTTAAGGCACTTGAGACAAATTACCCTTTGGTCTGCACTTATTGGATCCCTAAACCAAACCACTTCAGACAGTTGTTTTGCAGGAGATTAATGTACTGTTTTTTAGTTTGTATTTTGTGTATTCAATCACATATTTTTACTTGCTGCACTGCTGCACTAGCCTTTTCCCTTATGGAGCTACCTCTAGTATTCTGTATGTAAATATTCTAAATACATAGGAGTAGATTTACGAGCCCCTTGCAGCACTTTTGCGTTTCATCACTTTTGTGAGGCAGCGGCGGCGTAAACAGTGCGGCCAATTTACAACTTGATGCATCAGGGAGATGCGTCACGTTGTAAAGCCCTCTGGCAAATTATACCAGTGTCAGGTATAATGTAGGCAGGTTGGGAGTTCCCACGCAGGAAAGCCTAGTATAAGTGACGCATTGAAATCTGTAAGATTTCACGGCGTCACTTTTAGGATGCCACTGCGTCACAATTTCACGTCTGTTTGAAGCAGACGTAAGGAGTGACGCAGTACAATAAGTAAAGGCCTCCCCATGCATTGCTGGAGTCGCGTTGTGCTTGCGACACAACTCCAGTAATGCGTGACTTTTGGGCCAACAGATGCGTCAGAATTTCTGAACATCTGTCAATCCTTGCACCATGAGGCGCCGAATTGTAAATACGGTGCATCCATGGTGGCGCAAGGGTATCGCAGGCTGGCACAGGGAAACTGACGCATCTCTACAGATGCGTCAGTTTCTTTTAAATCTGCCCCATAGTTTTTCAGCACATGCAAGCAATATAATCTAAAAGGTTCTGGCTGTGTTTTTTTTTCTTATATGATGTATATGTCTTTGTATGTCTGTCTGTAAAAAGGCTTCTCCCCTTACACAATTGATTTTCGGGGGATTTATACCTAAATTATACAGTTATTAAGCAATTGTTTCTTGAACTAAGTCCTTCTTCCCCAACAGGACTATTTGTTTCTTTTTACTAGTATACACTGAGCAGCAGTGATCAACCACCTTACACACTGAGCTAACAAATTAAACTGCAAAGTTAGCTACATTATGATTCAGTGGCTCAAGTGTCAGATCTTATCAGACATGGAGCATAATTGCAGCCCAGGATGCTTCCTTTATTAAACAAAGCTTTTAGAAGTTGCCAGATATACACAGTCACATTTTCAAAATATTAAAATATTGAAACATCTATAATACGAAATTGCATTCTGAAAGAGCAATCATTCTGAATATGCCATACCCTGTCAAGTAGGAAAATGCCTGACAAAACAAAACAAATGCTTGCATAAAAAAGATCCTCATGATACTTTCAATAAATATTTTACTGTTATGGATAAGTAAACGTAATGTCAACCCATTCAGTACCAATCCCTTGTGGAACTGTATGGCTCATTGCTCAGGAGAATAACAGATTCATACACAATGCCACCATTTTGTTTGGAATGCAATATTTATGGCACCCAGTTTTACTGATTTCATGATTTCTTTTTTTAGAAGCTACAGACCCTACACGTGTCATCAAATCTGCAAAGGAAGTAGAGGCACATCTCAAAGGAGCTGGTCTAAATGTGCTGATCAACAATGCCGGGATCATGCCTCCAAGCACCCTTGAAACAGTGGATGCCGAAGACTTGCTCCATGTGTACATGACCAATGTGGTTGGCCCACTGCTGATCACTAAGGTAGGACTACACCAAAAAACTGCTCTTCTTCAGAAGGTTTAGTAAATGGTTGAAGATCTATTTTGAAAAGCAACTTTGCTTTCTCAAAGGATGTTTTTTAACCTGAAATTGCACCTTATGTCATGTAAGGGGAGAACCAAGCAGGGGCGTTACAAACACCCGCACGGTGTGGGGGGGGCCCACTCTTCAGTAAATAAAGGGGGGCCCCTCAGATTGTATGTAGAGAGCTGTGAGGTTTGCTCTGAAGCAGATGTGTGTGCAGTCTGCTCTGAGCTCCCAGGACTGAAGAGAAACAAAGTATCAATTTACATTGTTTCTCTTCAGTCTGAGCCACGAGCCAGGCCCGGGAGAAGGATGGGGGTGGGGGCCCCAGAGAGAGCCTTCACCGCAGGGTACTGCTCCCCTAGGGAGCACAGAGCTGACTTTAAAGTTTGCAGCTACAGAAACAGGATCTAAGCGGTGCATGGGGCCCCCAGGCTTACATACACGTGAAAGGGCCCCTCTGCCCCACACTGAAGAGAGTGCTGAAGCACAGGCCTGAGCAATGCACACCAGTTCTGTTTAGCTTCAGCCTTTCTTTGGGCAGGTAGCAGTGTTCTGAAGATCTAGCACACAAAAAAGAAACAGTTGCAATTTATAACTTTTGTTTCTTGCTTATGTACAGAGGCCGGGAAGGAAAGGCACCACAGGATTTATCTGTGAATAAGAGTGCTGGATTGCAGAAAGAAACGGTCTACAGAGCAGTGACCAGGAGAAGGTCAAAAGGAAGTTCAAAGGAAGAAATAATGCTGGGAGGGAGAGACAGATGATAGAACTCTGTGTGTGAATGTATGTGCACACAAAGGCAGTCCTGCCAAGTATCACGTGTGACACTAACGCATTTAATGCCGCTGAAACCTAGTGCTCCAGCTCTGCTGCTCTAGAATTGTTGCTAGCAACTCTGGCAGTGTGGCTCATAGACAGTTAAATTCTTGTGCTCCTCAGCTGTGGCTGAGTGAGTCACTGAGAGTGCTGGCACTGTAGTGCTACAATGTTACATTTGCAGCCTCAGCCGCCTGCCAGCATTAATTAATTAATTCCCGGGCCACGCACCAGGCTGTCTTCCAGCCCACACTCTGCCAATTAAACACCCCGGGCGGCGCCTGCCCATAAATCCGTATGTGACCTCACGCAGTAAAATGAGGTCACCAGAGAAGAAGTGGCGGAGGATTCGTAGTAATCTGCGGCCTCGGCCAAAGTAAGTACCTGTGTGTGTTAATATAATAACAGAAATGCCGACTGACCCCTCAACTCGTGGCGAGAGCCCTCTACTGCTTCTGTCCGTCTCGCATCTCTGGTCGCACTCACTGTCTGTACATGTAAAGGCCTGAGTTTCGGCCTCTCCTGGGAGTCCTTGCCCTCGCCTCCGGTCCCACAATTGAAGTTCACTTTCGTGCAGTTCCAACCAGACCGCCTGCCTCACTTTAGTAGAGCCGCGCCTAGATGTGACAGCTGGCTGCGCCGTCCGGCTGGTGTGATCGGCGGTAAAGGCTCAGCTCGTTAGAAACGAATTCATTTTAGGTTAGTTACTTAAAAAGTTGAAAGTAATGCTTAAACTAGCCGAGTGTTTTTGAAATAATACAGGCAGGCCTGGCCGTGAACTATGTGTGCCTCAGTCTCCTGAGCCGGAGTGCCCTGAAAATAAATGCCCGGTGTTGTAGTTGCGGCGGGTCGAGTCAGCTGAGTCAGAGCAATGTGTTGACTCTATTTAATTTTTTTATGTGCTGTTGAGAAGAGATCCATGTTTGGGGCCGCCTATCACATTCTGTTTTGGGAGGCTCGAGTAGGCCGGGCCTGGGCCCCACATGGGACAGAGAGCAGAATGGAGTCCAAACTAATACTCTGCAGGCAGCATGCTAATTGCGCCGGGGGGTCATGGGGTGAGGTTGCGGGGAAGTTTGTTTTTATTCCGGCCACCCGGCAACACAGGTGTTTCCCTGCCTCAGCCTGTGCCCGGCTCTGGAATTGTTGCTTTCTCCTGGCAACACTGGAACAAAGTTTTTCACCACACAAGCATAATCACTCTTTCACCATCCACGAGTCTTGCTCTTGCATTATATTCTGCGTCTATATATTATTAAAATAATCAAGGTAGCAGCTAGTCCGTTTACAGTGACATTTACATAACCGATCTTAAAAAAATCTTTATTTTCCTAAAAAGGAATTGTTTTCTCTTTTGAAAGGGCCTAGAGGCAAGATGGCGCCCGCACGGCGGACGTGTCTGTGAGGAGCTCCTGGTTTTCTCGCCTATCCCGGCAGTTTTACGGAGGCGGATCTGCATCGGTAGACGTGGCAGCAGCGATGGTGGCTGGAGTTTGGGGCTCACTTTGAGTGCTTTTGATGCTTCTGCTGCCGGCACGGCACAATTTTTGAAGTTGGGACTGCAAAAGGAACCGCCGCGCTTCCCGTTGCCAATTAGGTAAAGGGCACCTCAGCGCCACTTGAGCCGGCTCATTAACGGCTGGCGGCCGATGACGGAATCTGCTTCTGAGTTTGCGGCTGGGCTTTGAGGATTGTGATATCGACGACCTGCTTGTGAGGGGATTTTTGTTCCGTTCCAAGCGTTTTTGATACCCGCACGGACCTCAACTCACCTCGGTTTGCTTGCTCGATAATGGCAGCTGATGGAACCTGCTGCTGAGCTCACGGTACGGCTTAGGAAATCTCCATACTGAAAGTGGTGAACGCAGCGGAGTACATAACTCAATACATAACTTTGGCTGTTGTGGAGAGGTAACATCCTTTTTCTTGCTGCTAGAAAGGTATTTCTTGATGAATTTTTGCTACGAATTCCTGCTATAAGTCAATGATGTTAGGCTGACGAACTCCTGTTCCTGTTACGAATTTCTACGTCAAAGACATTGATGTCAGGCTGTGAGCAGACAACGGTAGAGTGGCTCAGGTCATATGGCTCCGGTGGGTTTGTGTGTTAAAAACATATAAACTTTGCATTGGATTTTTCTTGCTGGGATTTATTATACTAACATTATATTAACAGAAGCTGCGGGACTTTTGAAATTTGGCGTTTTTTAGTGTTCCCAGGTCTGCTGGGTCACTGTAGGTGGTTTTGGCATGGCACCTAAAGTTGCAAGAGTAGGGAAAACAAGAGCCACTGGGGAGTCTGTGGTAGGAACACACGCAGCACTCGCTGCAAAGAGCTCTAAAGAAATGTTGAGTGCTGAACACCTGGAGAGTGCTGTATCAGATAAGGGCACGGTACAATGGATACCTAAGATACCGCACATTTTCCAAGTGGCTGCTGGTAAAAGAGCTGCAACTTCTTTGACAAGCACTGCAAAACCTACTGTTCTTGATGTCCAGCAAGGGAGGGGGTGAAAGGGCTGGTTCACCTCTTGAAGAGAGTCATGTGTCTGCGCAGCATGCTGAGCCACCCCTGGCTGATTTAGACAGTTTGAATGAGCCTGTATTAAGGGATGACAATGGCAGTTTCAGTGATGTTAGGTATTAACCTACCAGCAGTAAGGAAAGCAAGTTCTATTCACTTTCAGAGCACTCAGAGGAGTCCGATATGGAAGGACATTCTCAAATAGAGGAAGAAGGGCTTGGAGATGTTACCCCTACAACCATGGATGCAAGCCAAATTAAGAACTCTTCTCAGGGGGTCATATCTACAGAAGCATCTACTGTACGGAAAAAAAACTCAGGAAGGAACGGCTGGATTAGTGATAGTAGAAATGCTTGATTGGGAGATCTACAGTGGGGAGCAGTCGTTTGAAGGGTTGGACTTATCTGATCATGTAAGCGGGGGCTCGGCTGTGGAGCTACAGAGCCATGTGTCACTGGAGGGGATATATAAATTAATTTCAGAACACAGGTTGGAAACACGGGCGGAGAATTTAAAAACACATACTGCGTGCAGGAAATTGCAAAACACAGTTAGAAGGCTGGCAAAAACATGTAATGATTTTACAGAGAGGATGGCAGAAGCGGAGACTCGCATATCACTATTAGAAGATCAGATGTTTGCTCAAAAAGACACCATTGCAGATATAAAAGCCAACAAAGATGATGTGCACGATAAGCTAGTGGATTTAGAAAACCGCCTGCTCCGCAACAACCTGCATATTTTAGGGGTGCCAGAAGGACTTGAGGGGCAAGATGTGCGAAAATTCGTAGCTGAGTTGTTTGAAGAGGCGCTACCTGAGCTGAAAGAATGGAACTGGGCACTGGAAATACAACGGGCGCATAGATTTCCGTTTCGGCAACGGCCAGCAAGGAGTGGACAAACAGCGCAACAACCACGAGCCATTTTGATCTCCCTCAATAATTTCTTGGCTAGGCAGGCACTATATGATCTGGCTAGACCAGATAAGAAGCGCACTGGTAAAGGGACACAATTCTTTGTGAGACCCGACTACTGCCACTCTACAGTGGAAAAGAGATGGCAGCTGCGGCAGCTGATTACTCCAGTCCAAGCAAAGGGTGTACAGGTGTTCTTACTACAACCAGCTACTTTAAAGACTGTTAATAAGGGACAGATACGTTTTTTCACTTCAGTCATTACAGCCAAGGAATATCTTCAATCTTTGGGTTGAGGATAATTATACAGACTAAGGGATCCTGTATGTAGTGATATGATTGTTCCTTTTTTTTTCTTGTCTCTTCTTAAGCTGCACATATAAGGATGAGGGAAAGACGAGTACCAAGTGGGCTATTCACCTAGCATCACAAGGGCGATTGGCCCTAGGGCCTCTTTGATGGGGGAGGGTCACGGGCAGGGGGGTGGGGGGGCTGTTTTGGGTGGTGGTGGTGGGGGGATGTAGCGGATCACTTAGGGAGTAAGGGGTTGGGTAGGAATCAGTTAAAGGGTAAAAATTCAGTTCACAGCATGTGTGGTAGGAACTTTAGAGTATATTTGACATAAATATTGATGGCCATGAGATACTTTCACAGTAATGGCAGATAGGAGGCTGCGAATGTGTTCATTCAATGTTTGTGGACTGAACAATGTCCCCAAGAGAAAATGTGTTATCGCTGAACTCCGGCTAATAAACCATGATATTCTCTGTTTGCAAGAGACGCATGTTCCCTGGTCTAATCGAAGGATATTGTCTGAGTTGGGTTTTGCATTGTTATCAACTTCGAAACAATCTATTATGAATAGGGGGGTTGCGATCTTGTTTCGTCATGGTGTAATTGGTACGGGTAGAGAGAGGGTGGATAATCTTGGGAGGTGGGCTATTAGTGAATGTATTCTAGAGGGCATCAAGATTACGCTCTGGGTTGTATATGGGTTGTATATGGCTCAAATTTGGATGAGGCTGAGATCTTGGAGTTTTTGAATGTTGAGTTAGCACTTTGGGGGGGGGCCTTGATAATATTTGGGGATTTTAATATACATGGGGTTGCACAGACGTGGGATCCCCACTTTGCCAAGTATAAAGGGTGTAAGCCTAAAGTATTTAGAGCCTTGCAGCAACTTCTACAGAATCATGGACTAGTGGATAGGTGGACGATAGTGAATCGTGGTGATCCGGGTTGTACATTCTTTTCGTCCCCAATAACAAGTTTGTTCTATTACATTATATCTTTTTACCTCAGCTGTTGACCGTTGGTGCAAAGATGCAGGTATGGCCCCATATTACATCATATCATGGCCCCGTGATTATGGACTTTACTAGTCTTTGCCTTCCGCAGGAACAGCGGCCCTTCACATTCAATAAAAAACTGGTAAGTGATGAGGATTATATTCGTCATATTCAAATTTGGACTGTGTTGTTCTTGGATAGTAATAGAGGATCAGCAGCCCAACCGCTCCTCTTCAAGTCCTTGAAGTCCACTTCAAGGACTCCTTGAAAGCTGGGTTAAGGGGTGAAACACTTAGTTATGGCTGGGCTAAGCAGAAACGACAGAAAGAACATATGTTGGGCTTACTTGAGGAGCTAAAGAAGGCTGAGTTCCAACTTATACAAGCAGTTAGGGTTAATGCGGACAGCAAAGAAGCGCAAATTAAGACTGCACGCTCCAAGGCTCGGATTAATGGGGTATGGAGTCAAGAAATAGCTGCTCAGTTTAAAATTCATAAGGAAGATAGATTTGAATATGGGGAAGCAACTGGTAGATGCTTAGCTCAAAGATTGCGTGGCAGACACACCTCTCAGCGAATTGAAATTATGGAGGATGGTAAAGGGGGCATAGTTGAGACCATGGAAGGCATAGTGGCGGTATTTCATTTGTACTACAAGGAACTATATAACCAAGATTCATTGGAGCTGGGTAGCATAGAGCGGTATCTTCATAATTGTGATTTAGCTGAATTAGGATTACTCGAGCGGGAAGAGCTAGAAGCCCCCATTACTATGTTAGAACTTCAGACTGCAATAGATGGATTAGCGTTAGGGAAAGCGACAGGGCCAGATAAACTCCCTTTGGAGGTTTATTGCATACTTTTTCCTATTATAAAGGATGATATGCTTGCTACTTGTTTAGAAGCTCAATGTGGGAATCCCCCATCATGTTGGGATGAGGCTAACATAGTGGTCTTTAAAAAGAAGGATTAAACTCCCAGGCTCCCGGGGTCATATAGACCGATATAATTAATAAATGCCTATTGTAAGGTCTATTCATAGATTCTTGCAACACGGTTATCACAAGCTATACCAACATTGGTATCCCGGCATCAGCACAAATTTTTGGCTGGTAGGAGCACAGTTAACCACTTACACAGGGTTATTGCATTGCTAGACTATGCTACTACATTGCAAGAGCAAATAGGTATAATATTTTTAGATGCTGAAAAAGCATTCAATCGTGTATCGTGGTCATTTTTATGGGCTACAATGCAAAAGATGGGCTTTGGTCCCCAATTTTTGGTAGCATTACAGACTATGTATAAACGCCTGCGGACTAAAATTTGTACTATGGGGAAAGAATCATCCTTTGTATATTACTAGGGGAACCCGGCAGGGATGCCCATGTTCGCCTTTACTTTTTGCTATTTATATTAACCCACTGTTGTTAAAATTGAAGACTACTAGTGGAATACAATCAATGGTAGTTGGGCAACATCAGGTATGTGTTCTTGCTTACGCTGATGATATAGCGGTAGTAACATCTGACCCAGAGCAAGCAGTTTGTGAGATTGAGAACCTGACTCAGCAATTTGAGGAAGTTGTCGGGTATAAGTTAAATGTAACTAAAACCCAGGCTGTCTGTACAGAGGGGCTCTGTCCTGGTGAAGCACATGTTAAACCAGAAGCAAAATATTTGGGTATAAAGATTAGGATGTCTCTTAAAGAGATAGTGGAAGTGAATTGGGCTGATATACTAGTTTTAGTACGAAGTCAACTGCAAAGGGTTGAGTGTCTGCACTTATCAATGGTAGGGCGATTCAACCTTCTAAAAATGTGTATACTTCCCCGGGTAATGTTCATTTTTAGGACGGTACCGTTAGAGCTCACACAAATACAATTAAGGCAGCTTCAGGCTGTTGTAGAGAGGTTTATATGGAGTTGGAAGAAAACTCGTCGGGCTTCAAAATATATGACGCTGCCTCTGACACGTGGTGGGTGGGGGGTGCCGAATTTTGCTTTTTATTATTTAGTTTGTTGTTTGCAGAATAGGCAGTATCTGGTGACTGAGGTTGAAGTAAGGTCTTTTGAAGCCCCCAATATATATTAGATGTTGTTGGGGACGCAGACAAGCGAGGCTCTGCTCAAGGTCTATGAACCAAGTTACTTTAAAAGAACGCGATTTAAAATTATATTAGCTGCCTATAAGTCAGGGAAGATGATACATAAAATGGTATCTAGGATTAGTTATTATACGCCTTTTAACTCCACAGAAATACTTCCTCTGGTTTTTTGGGATACAAAGAGTGATATTTTGAGGGATAAGGGGAGACGACGTCTACGGGACATTTACAGTGCGGGAGTACTAGTCTCTTTCTCAGATCTAGTTGAACGATATAAACTATCTAAGAATGATTTCTTTAAATATTTGCAAATTCGAGATTTTATTAATAAACATTGTAGACACTCGCCCATAATACCTAAGGATTTACTAGAGGCTTTTATTAAAAGAGTTAAGATTAGAACATTGTATGATATTTTTCAGGCGATTCAGAGGGATGATATGGAGATGCATGAAGCAAAGGGGAGAGATAGATTTGGCAATCCTGGTTCGTATGTGTAATTATGTCAAGTCAAGTCAAGTCAGAGAATTTATATAGCGCACTACATACCCAGAGGGTCTCAAGGCGCTTAGAAAGGGGAGGAGGATTACTTGTCAAATATCCACGTTTTAAGTTGCTTTCTGAATGCTAGGTGGTTCTGGGTAAGGCGAAGGTAAGCGGGGAGTGAGTTCCATGTTTTAGCAGCCAGGTATGAGAAGGATCTGCCTCCCATGGTGGTCTTGTTGATGCGAGGTACAGTGGCGAGGGCTTGGTTGGAAGAACGTAGTTGGCGGGTGGGGGTGTAGAAGGACAGTCGAGAGTTGAGGCATTCTGGTCCGATGTCGTAGAGTTATTTGTGTGCGTGGGTTAGCAGTCGGAAAGTGATCCTCTTATTGACGGGTAGCCAGTGGAGGCCTTTAAGGTGACCAGAGATGTGTTCGTTGCGTGGAATGTCTAGTATGATCCTGGCTGAGGCGTTTTGGATTCGTTGGAGTTTCTTCTGGAGTTTAGCGGTAGTGCCTGCGTAGAGGGTGTTTCCGTAGTCCAGTCGGCTCGTGACCAGAGCATGGGTGACTGTTTTCCTTGTTTCGGTAGGGATCCAGCGAAATGTTTTTCTGAGCATGCGAAGAATGTTGAAGCAGGAAGAGGATACGGCGCTGACTTGTCTGTTCATTGAGAGTGAAGAATCCAGGATGACGCCTAGGTTCCGTGCGTGGTCTGTCGGGATGGGTGCTTTTCCAAGGGCTTCCGGCCACCAGGAGTCGTCCCATGCAGAGGGGGATGTACCTAAGATGAGGACTTCTGTTTTGTCTGAGTTCAGTTTCAGACGGCTTTGTTTCATCCATTCGGCAACTTCTTTCATTCCTTCGTGTAGGTTAGTTTTGGCGGTGCTGGGGTCATTGGTGAGAGAAAGGATTAGTTGAGTGTCATCCGCGTAAGAGATGATGTTGAGGTTGTGTTGGCGGGCGATGGTCGCGAGGGGGCTCATGTATACGTTGAAGAGGGTGGGGCTGAGTGAGGATCCTTGTGGTACGCCACAGATGACTTCAGTGGCCTCTGACTTGAATGGTGGGAGGCGGACTCTCTGGGTTCTTCCGGTGAGGAACGAGGTGATCCATTCAAGTGCTTTTCCTTGGATTCCGATGTTATTGAGGCGTTGTAGAAGGGTGCTGTGGCAGACTGTGTCGAATGCTGCAGAGAGGTCGAGGAGGATGAGGGCGACTGTGATATGGCAAGTAAAGTTATTCTGACAGCAAATTTACGCACCCAACACTATAAAACTTTGTTTCATCTATATTATACACCTGTAAAAATGATGAAGTGGGGAGGGCCTCATGATGGGAAATGTTTTTGGTGTCAGGCGCAGAAAGCTGACATTGTACATATATTTTTTGATTGCATAGTGTTAAAACAATTTTTAGACGGCATCTCAGAATTTCTATCACAAACTACGGGGGTTACTGTTAACATTTCTTGAGAGATCATGTTAGTTGGATTGGGTGAGGATATGGAACCCATACATATTTGTTATCCTTTTCGATATTTTATATTTATGGCTATGGCTGTTGCCCGATTATGTGTTGCCTTTATGTGGCTGCAACCAGAGGCGCCATCATATAAAATGTGGCGGGCTAAGTTTTATAATGTGTTTAATCTTGAATTTAGTTTGTATCACATAAAATCTTTGAGGAAGAAACAATTAGGGATTAAAATTTGGCAGCCTATGCTTCAACATATGGAGATGTTGATTTGAAATTCAGTTGTTTTCTGATTGCGATTGGTTTTTTTCTCTCAATGTGATTCTTGCTACTTTTGTTTGGATTCCATTTCTGTAACTATGTAATATTCCTACATTAATGATCTCAATGATTGATTTGTGCACCCATATGCTATGAACTGAACAATAAAGAAAATTAAAAAATTAAAAAATGAAAGGGCCCAGTACTTAGGTGACCACAACATGTCATAAATCTAAACATTCTTTCTTTGAATATGTCAAAACCAGTATAATATAATGTCTGAAACCTTGGCAGCTATGCAAAGGTGCTTAACACCACCCCCCCCCCCCCCCCCATGGTGCAGGAGGCCCCAGGACCCCTCAGTCATGCACCTTGCTTGTCCTGATATTCAGCAGACAGCAACTTGCTCTGTTCTTGGTGCAGAAACAGTGCATTAGGTTGACACTGCTCTGAAGAAATGTAAGTAACACTTTATTGTTACATTTTAGGAAGCCACTGATTCTACAGGATGCCAGGCCGGGGTTTTTGTTAATTGCAGGTGTGGGTGAAGGGCTCTTGCAGAAGGCCTGGATTGATGACTTAAGCAGAATTCAGTGTTTGACTGCGGACCCTCCCACCTCCAGCCTGCACCCTCAGTAAGAGTCCAGTATCGGAGTCAGACTACAGAGGTGGCAAGCAGCAAAGAGCAAAAGGATCTCATGCGTCCTGCAGCAGCCTTCTCCCCGGCCATGTTGGCATCCTTTAGCTGCTGAACGACTGTGATTCCTGGGGATTAAAGAAGTAGGGCCAGATGTAGGAGCCCTAATACCGGTCGGTAACAGCCGAATTTGGCCGTTACCGACCGGTATTAGAGTTTTCAGATGTAGGGGGCCTATATTTTACCGATTCAGTAAATTTACCGAATCGGTAAATTTACCGAATCGGTAAAATACCGAATCGGTATATTTACCGATTCGGTAAATCCATATGTAGGTGACACTCCTAAGAGTGCCACAGGCCCTTAAGAGTCGGTATTTTACCACCCAATCCTATTGGGTGGTAAAATACCGAATTCAGGTGTGCATGCACATCTGTGCATGCACACCTGTGCAATGTGACACACAGACATGCCCTTAGGGCATGTATGTGTGCCACATGGCACACAAGCCTGAACTTGGGGTGCTAGAGGGTGTCAAAGTGACACCCCCTGCAGCCTTGCAGGATTCGGTATTTACCGATTCGGTAAATACTGAATCGGTATTGCCCATTGCATCTATGGCCTTCAAGGCCCATAGGAATCAATGGGCAATACCGATTCGGTATTTACCGAATCCTACCGATTCGGTAATTCTGAAATTAGAATTACCTACATCTGCCCCCTTCCTATTTACCGACTCTGAAATACCGAATCGATAAAATTCGGTATTTAAGAGTCGGTAAATAGGAATTACCTACATCTGGCCCCTAGTGAGGCTAGCACTGGACTAACTGGGGTCCCCAAACAGGTGAGTCCGCCAACAGCCCTTTTCTTTCTACCTTGATGTAATAATGGAAGGCATTGAGTAACTGGCAGGCCCTGGGGGTATTGGGCTGATACCATAGCATTCATTTTGCCTCATCACCTGTTCACACCAGACTTAACAAAACCCCAGAAGCCCCCACTTGGGCCCCTGCAAGTACTGAACAAAGGCAACTGTTTTAACAATGCCTTACAGCGAATGGAATCTGGGTATTAGTGACTCCTTGCATTGCTTCGTCTTGCTTTTGAGCAGTAGGTTCTGCTGCCCCCCCACATGTTGCTTTGGGATGGAGACGAGAGCCAAGCCAGGTTCAGATCCGGTGACTCTGGCAGTGGGGCTGTTGGATCAGGCTGTCAGTGCCTATGTATTGTAGCAGGGTGGCCCTATGGCTCAGAGCCCTGGCCTGAGGCTCTATCCCAATGATCCTCTGAATAGTGGACATAGCTCCTGTTACATGTATGTTTTTCCTCCATAAATATTGAAAGCTGGGTGATAAAGATGGGACAGCTTTTCTATTTTTCAAACTGCACTAAAATGAGTTCACTGCACTTCCTTAAAATGTATGTTTTTCGTGTTGTAGAAAAGCACTGAAAACTTGTGTAAGAGCTTTCAGAGCTCTGCTACTTGAAATAAACCAAACATCCAAAACACCATAGTCACGCTGCATTCAATGTACTTATTCCTAGTGTCTTCCCATCACCTTGCAAATCTCTACGCCCAACACAACATCCCTCTTTTTCCCTGTTGGTTGCCTCAAATTGTATTCTGTGGATTACTTGATCTCCGCTATCTCCTAACGTGTAGTTTCCATCCTGATTTCATTCCTCTCCTCTCTCTAGCTGCCACTATGATGTACTGTTCTTCTGTGATTCTTCCATATAGTCCCCTTCATGCACAGTGAATGACCCTCATTTCAGTTAATCTTACTCTCTAGACAGCATCTGCTCAGAGGTGGTCCCTCTTGACTTTCCATACCCCCATTCTCTTTCAAGCTCTTTTGTTTCTTTCTCTGTTTTTCCCTCTTTTTATTTTCTTCTCTTTCCCGTGAATGTCCCTCCTTTTTACCCATACCTCTCTGACCTGTTTCTCTCACTCATTCCTTTATCTCTTTGCCTACTGTGCTGACTTTCTTAGTAGTCGTTCTCTCTCTTTATCCCTATCTCTTTCACTTAATCTCTCTCGTACACATTTATTTAAGAGTGCTCCTTCATTACTCACTAACTGTCTCTACCCACTTTTTGTTATGACTGTCCTTCTCAATCTCCCTTTCTTTCTCTTTCTTTGACTGTATAATCGTGCATCCTCTTTCAGTCCCTCTTTCCTCTTATACATCCATTATGGCCTGCTGTCTCTCGCTATTTGACCACTCTTATTTTGTTGCTGCTTCTTTCCTCCTGTATTTGTTTCTTGTCAATGACGGTCACTCTCTCCTGGCAGTCTCCACCTCCTACAGCAGCCTCCTCTTTATGAATGTGTTTGGTCTAACTATGATTCTAACTCATGCTCTGCAATGCATCTTTCATTATGTTACCTTGAGTGTTAATTTTTGTTTCCCCCTCCACTCTGTTGTTCTTTCATGTTAGTTAATGTTAATGTTAGGGGTATTTGTAAAGTGCATGGCTGCCCCAGCAACAGGGCAGCCCAGGGCTAGCGGAGAGGTGGGCAGAGGGAGTGAGGCTAGATGGAGGAAAAAAGCCAAGTTTTAATCAATTTTCCTGAAGGCCCAGTGGTTGTGGGTGCTGCGGGCAGGCAGAGGGATAAACCCCCAGATTCATCAAGAACACATTTTGCGATTCTTTAATAGCGAAAAATACTGCTTTGCTATTAAGGAATTGCAAAATGGAATGCACCAAGAAATCACTAAAAAAATAGTGATTTCTTAATATTCCTTAATTGCGACTCGCAAATTGCGAGTCGCAATTAAGGAATACCTCCCCATTCATTCCTATGGGCCTAGAGGCCCATAGGAATGAATGGGAAGACAATCTCAATTTGCGAATCGCAATTAGCGATTTGCAAATTGAGATTGCGATTTCAAGGGTGCAGGAGTGTCCAAAGGACACCCTGTTGCACCCCTGAAATTGATTTGTGAACATATGTTACGCACACACATGCCCTTAGGGCATGTGTGTGCGCAACATGAAACTTTGAGTAATACACTTTAGTGCATTTTTCAAAGTTTTTGCAAATTACCATGAAGTTGTACTTCATGGTAATTTGCGTGCCCTATTAGCGAATTCGCTATTTTTTAAACTTTCATGCATTGCATTTAAGGAATCTCAATTTGAGATTCCTTAAATGCAATAAATCGCAATTTAGCGAATTCTCTATTTGCGATTTTTGCATTTGGGATGATGCATCCCAAATGCAAAAATACCGGTCGCAAAGGGGCAGATTCTGAGAATCTGCCCCTTTGCGAGCGGATTTTGGTTTGATGAATCTGGCCCAAAGTTCCATAGTGCAGGATCCTGGGCTTTGAAGGAGCGTTCCTCCGCTCTGCATTGGCGGACATGTGGGACACACAGCAAATGGTGTTCAGTGGAGCGCAGTGCTCGCGAAGGATCATAGGGTGTACAGAGTCCCTGCAGAATATTGGGGCCCTGGCCATGTACTATCTTGTGTGTGATGCAGAGGGTTTTAAACAGGACTCTGTGTTTGATTGGCAGCCAGTGGAGGAGGCGAATGAGGTGTGGCATTTCTTAGGCAGGGCAAATAAGGTACGTGCAGAGGCATTCTGTACTGTGCGTCGTACAATGATAGTTTTATTAGCGCAGAGCAGAAGACCATTGCAGTAGTCAAGGCATGATTGGACCACTGCTTGGATTATTAGTTGGTGGGTGGTTGCATCAAACAATCCCATAATTGGTTTTAAACCGTGCAAAAGGGCGAAAAATGTACCAGCCACTTTTTTGCATGGGGCTCGAATGAGAGAGTGGAGTCGATCAAGACCCCTAGATCTTTGACTGTGTTTTTTGGCAGGGGGCGATGCCCAGGGTTGCTGGCCACCCTTGATCCTCCCACTTATGTCATGGCCAACTAGGAGCACCTCCGTCTTGGCTGAGTTAAGCTTTAAGCAATTGTTTGTCATCCAGTTGCTGATAGTCAGCACATCAGCACAGAATTTTAGTTGGCCCTGAGCAGGGTCGTTGGAAAAGGTCAATATCAGCTGGGCATCGTCTGCGTAAGATACCATTTCAATGTTACGTTCTTTTGCCAGAAGGGCCAGCGGGCCGACACACACGTTAAACAACGTGGGGCTCAGAGCAAAGCCCTGCGGACACCACAGTGGAGAGGGTATGTACTAGACTGATAGGGGGGGCATGTTCCTGGAAGGAACGCTCTGATAGAAAAGAGGCAAACCAGGCCAAGGCCCTGCCTTTGACCCCAATCGTATTGAGCAGTTGAAGCAGGATGACATGGGAAACCGTGTCAAAGGCCGCACTGAGATCAAGTAAGAAAAAAGCTGACGTGTTTCTCTCATCTAGCGAGGCCCTCCGCTGCTCAGTGACTGCCAGAAGGGCTGAGTCTGTGCTGTGCCTGGGGCGGAACCCATTCTGAGAGCTGTCTAGAATTTGGTTGGCCTCCAGATAGTTGGTCAGAGTGATGTTAACATGTGACTCCATGATTTTGGCTAGATCTGATTGGTGTTTGGAGCGTTGCGGAATAAATGAGTGCCAGTTAACTGTCACTGAGCTGTCACTGAGCTTAATGCAGGGGCGTAACAATAGCCCCCGCAGCGCGGAAAGGTCCGAGATACAGGGGGCCCCCTCTGGCACTGTGGCACTGTGGCACTGTGCATGTGCAGCAGGCCCCTGCTCTGAGACAGGCCCAGACTGGCAGTACCTGTGGTTTTGTGGGGCCGGTTTTGTTACAGCAGGGTGGCGATTTTCTTATTGGGGACCTATATTACATCAGGCCACCTGACCCATCCAAAGTGTTTGGCGCAGCCTAAATGCCAGCTTTAGAAGTAGCAGCACTTGGGTTAAACTAAACGCTGTTGTCCCTCTTTTATTTCCAAGTCAGTCATCACAGAAATAAAAGAAAGACAACGTCGCTCTGTGCACACTCACACAATTGCACATGGCACAACCTGTAGCAGAGTGGAGAACCACTGAACCTGAACAAGGTCATTGCGCTGGTTGGATTTGCAGGTTGAAAGGTGTTTAGTAGGCTACCTCAGCAGAAGTTCTTGAGTCGGGCTTAGTGAATGGGTACGCACAGCAAGGCAAGGGTGAGCACCAGGACAGCCGAGCCCTGTGTCAACATAACAGCAAAAGGTCAGCAGTCCCTGTTACTTATATGGAGGAGTTTAGTGTGCATCTACACCGAGTTAGACCGGTTAAGCATTGCAAGCACATTTGTAAGGCCAGGAGAGAACTCAGATGCAGCCTAATCACCTGCAGTATCCTCCTTGAAATATAAATTTAACATGCTAATATGTACATCTTTGTTTGTCGGAGGCCACACAAAGTCAGCCGGCGTCTTATGTTGTCGCAGCAGTTGGCACGGGCGCTTCTTCCAGAAAGACTTCATGCCTTTCTGGATAATTAAAGAGACTTGCTGCAAAGGGAGGCAGTTTGAAGAAAGTTGTCTAAGTATGTTTTACTTTTTGAGTAACATTACTGTGTCATTGGCCATAACATTAAGCTGAATACATATTCAGATGAAACCACTATTCAATGAGTGCAACGTGCACTGTATGAGTTCGATGTATTTGCTATTTCAGCCAGTGATGTGTGCCTTTAGTGGTGAGAGCCTGTCTGCTACATCCTTTCACTGATCTGGCACTGGCTGGATCATCTAACTGTATTTTCTATAGCTAAGGTGGAGGATGAACCTGGAGTAGAGGTCATGAGACCATGAGCCCCTTATCCGAGACCCAGCTGCACTATAACCAAGTGCCATGCCAGTGTTGACTGCTCAGTGTTAATGAGCTGATTCCTGTGAGCCAGTCCACCTGTCCATGACAAGTCTCTGCGACACTGCTCTCCTGCCTGTCCACACCACATGCCATCTTCGCCTTTGCTAACTGTTATCTGCCTTTGTCAGACTGCCCTGTAGTGCGCACACTTCAAATAAAAAAAGGATTTAAAAAAAGCAATTTAAACCAGTTTTTACAGTGCAGGAGACCATCTCCTTTCAGTTTGAGAAAACTCAAGGTCGTCATATCAGTACAGGAACAATTCTTTTTTTAACAAAACTGTGTAGATTGTCCTTCAAGATAGATCTCCACTCCCCTCTTTGACTCTGAAATGAACAAATATACTTAGATTACACAAAAAGAGTGTATCTGCAGGCTGAAAAGCGCCTGCAGCACTTTCTACTAACTTTTGTGTAGGGTGCCACCTCCTCTAATTTTTTTATCAGCTGCGGCTGCACTTCCCTGGTGCAGACTGGTATTTCAAATGTCCATGCATCTTCTTTTTAGCCTTGGTTTTCTGTGCGTCTGTCCAAGGTTGGTCATTTGGCACTATAGCCGATTTGCTTTTAGAACTGTCCGCTCTAAAATCTACACTTGTTAAAATTCAGCTTACAAAGCTTTTCTTGCTACTTTTTCTTTCTGTGCTTCCTCTGAAAGAAATGTAAACGTTGAGTCTCTCAGTGGTGTCCAACATAGGTCTAGGAGAACTGAATCCATGCAAGATATTCAGCTATCTATGCGCTATGTAAACAAATGCAATTTAGGGTCATTTTATGTGGAAATCTTCTATCTGGATATCCTAAATATTTGGCAAGGATCCGGCCCTCCTGGACCTACCTTGGATACCCCTGTATTTTCTACAGAGTAATGTCTGCCTCTCCGTCATAACGCAGTCTTGAAGTGGTGCTTGTCATTGCTAAGGTGCAAAGGATACAAAAATACACAATCTAATTATTTTGAGAACAACTGAGTAAGGATGCTATGGTTTGCTACCAAGTTAGTAATATGTCAGTTCAAATATGCCAGCCACCATTAACTGTAATATTTATTAGAAAGAGATACTTTCTCCAGCATGTGTGCGTTCTTGGCACCACATTGTCAGTGCAGCCCATGCCATTGACAGGAAGTGTGGGTGGGCATATTTATGATATAGATTAACAGTGGTTGAAAGTATTGATAATGTGGTCATTATAGTAAAAAGAATATCAGTAAGATGAATTTCATTGACATCATATCTGATTAAATTTTTTTTTTAAACGTGAACATTTTTCAGAAAAGCAGTTTTTTTAAAATCCTGACTGTAATGCCCTGGGATGCATGGGTGAGGCTGACTCATGTATTAGCTTGGCAGGGCTTTCGGAGGCCTGATTTCTTGGATGACCCTCTAAGGGGCAGGACTCCATATTTGAGGGCATGCCTTAGACCAGCCCTGTTCGAGGTTGCACCACTGTTGTTTTAACATGAGGCAGAGTGCAGTAGATTGTTTGATGAAAGTGCGACTCTAAAGATGAGTTTGGAAACCTTAAAAATCTGTGATACTGCTGGTTTAAATGAAAGGTTATATTAAACATAAAACTATGAGAGCAACATTGTAAGAATTGTACCACCTTATAAGAGCTGCTATGTAATGTATATTGGCTTATGGTATAATGAAATTGTATGATAAGTTATGTTGTTAAATAGTATGGTGTGTCACATTTTTCTATGTGTTACTTGTTATGCTTTTATAATGTGTTATGTTACTGGGCTGTGATACCGCACACCATTGATGATTTAAAGATTGATACAGGCAGATAGAGGTCTACTTAAGTGCACTAAGGCACACGAGGGAAGGGGGTGGACACAAGAAGGTTTATACAGCCACTCCGTTGCGTGGGTGAAGGGCACCATCTCGCAGTTTTCCAGCTACATCGCCTCAGTCTTCGTGGGCAGTGCCAGCTCCTCTGAGGCATATTTCCACCTGAGCAGGAAGTTGACCCAGAACTTCTTTGCATTCTTCCTCTTTAGAGGTTCTGTATTTCTCTTTTCAGGGAGAGGTGGTGGGAAAGCGTTGCTTCTATTGGGATGTTTACAGTGTCTGGCAGCCCCCAGTTGTGCAGGCTGCTTTCCAAATGAGGCTTGGTGGGAGGTAGGCTCAGCCTGGCCTGTTTCCTCTCTCCTGATATCCTGCTTCCAGGTGGGTGATGGGCCTTGGCCAGCTCGGACACAGCAGCTAGATCGGACCCACCATGCAGATGATTGCTCTGGCTCAGCTCTTCTTGGTGGGATCCTCGAGACCAAAATGAGCCACACTTCCATGTGGCTTCTGTCTGCCACCCACGGTCTGCCCTCAGGTGCCAAACATTACAGACAAAGCAGTGACTTTTGATGGAAAACGTGCAAAAGAAAGACATACAGATTTAGGGGTGCTTCTCTGGTCTATTTTCTATGTTCTCTGTAAGAATGTGGGTATGACTGGGTATCCCAATGCACTGTAAGGTCATCATTTACTATGTTTTAAAAGTTAATACATTTGAATATACAATTAAAAATATGTTGTATAATGCACCAATTTTGCCATTTAAAAAAAAACATTATTGGGGAAGAACCACCCCGACCCCCCAAGCCAACTTGCAAAAGTCAGGCTGGCTTGATACGTACCATATAGAGACTGGTCTGACAACATATTTCAGGGCTGCTTTGGGTTCCCAGTCTGGCCCTGGCTTGAGAGCTCCTGACTGGGTCCAGAGCATAGGGGGCCCCCTCTATGTACTTCTCAGGGGTGTCCCCTCAAGTTTCAGTACGCCACTGGAACCAAGTTCAGAATATGCTTTAATCCCATCACCACTACTCACCCCTCTGTGCAGGACAGACCTGGTGTGCACAAACATCTGCTCCGCTTTGATTGAGCATGGCCAACAGCTCAGTTCTACTCATTAAAGGTGAGTGAGGTCTCCAGTATCCTGCTTTCTAAGGCTCAGGCTCAGTGATGATGAGACTGGGAGGGCGGAGGCAGGCTGTAACAACTGGTCCTGAGTCCCTCTTCTTCCATCTGGCTCATGATCTTGTGACAATATTAGAGCCAAGCCACACAAGCTTCCTCTAGGAGAAGTTGGGATCTGACCTTACCCCTTAGACCCAGAAAATGCTGGGGGACACAAAGGCATAATGCTTAGGATCAGTGTCACCCGAACATGCAGGTTTCCCTCAACCTAAAGCCCATCAGGCCCTTTAGCTTCTCCAGTTCAGGTCGGGGCAGATTTACTAACTGGTCACGAAATGCAGCACAGCAGCCAAAGTTGCTGCACTGCATGAATGTCAGCAAATGCATGTGTTCACATCCTACCCAAATGTTAATGAATGATACATGACAAAAAACGGTGTGCATGAACCCCATGACCTGGCGGACACAATTATCTCGACTACCTCGCACAAACAGAAGTCAATTTATTTTGGGTTGAAAAAACACATCCATTATAATGTTTGTAAACATCAAACTAAACAAACTTGGCATGGGCAGAACCCTTTTTTTGTAAGAACCTAATATCACATCTAGAAATACACATTTAGGCCATAACTTTGACAGGTGTGCCACTTTGAGCTACTGTAACTCAAGAGGTGATCCATGGGTGGTGTTGGGCATTCTCATGCAACCACCAAAGTGTTTTGACACAAATCCATATCTATACAAACATTGGTAGACAGCGATTAGCACCAAAAATGTGCGCCTCCTCAAGTCCGACTTAAAGTTTGCGGAAAGGTTTCTCAAAACCTTTTAATGTGTTATGCACTATACATCATACACACAAACTGGAAAAAAATATTAAGCATAGTTGTATTGGAAGGGTCCCCTTCCAGCATAAAACCTGTTTGACAGAATGCACACACCCTGTCACTATGGTGCAAGCCTGTATGCGTTGATGCTTTGCATCTAAGCATGGGCGGAAAATCCGTTCCGCTCGCGGATTTTGCGGATTTTCGGTAAATTCGTAATCCGCGAACTCTTGCGAATTTACCGAAAATCCGCAAATTCGCACGCAGCAGATTTTTTTTCTTGGTGATACAATATTGCGGCGTGCGGCGTTCACTTACCGTCATTCAGTGTTTGCCGAGTTGTTTTTCTCGATATTTTGCGAGTGCTGCGCCATTTTGGATCTTGCTGCGGGATCCCGCGGGAGTTTGGCGACGCATAGCAATTGCGAACATGTAGGTGCGGTGGGCAGCAACAATCTTGCACTCGCGAAATTACAAAATTTGCAATTCTGCACAAGAAATCCACTAGCAAGCAACATAGACCTTCTGAAAATGATGCTTTTTATCAGAATAACTCCTCAGGTTGACATTTGCCTGCAATTTTTGGGATTTGAGGCCTTTTGACTTTCTTTGGATCACTTTTGGATTAGAAATCAACTTTCACAAGTAAGTTTGTTTGGGGCATTACAGTTGCTGTTCTGCAGAAAAACGAGTTTTGCAAAACTGAAAGCACTCAGCAGGTGCAAAGGTTCACTCATCATTAGTAACCATTCCCTGTAGTACTTCCTGAGGGGCCCCTCCAGAGTTCAGTTGCCTATGTTTTTATGGGGCATTACAATTGCTGTTCTGCAGAAAAATGAATTTTGCAAAACTGAAAGCACTCAGCAGGTGCAAACGTTCAAACTCATCATTAGTAATAGTAACCATTCCCTGTAGTGCTTCCTGACTGGGCCCCCTCCAGAGTTCAGTTGCTAGTTGCAACAATTCTATGACCCTGCTCTGACCCTCACAGCAGGCTCATAGAATAGCTACAAGTAGGCCACAAAGGTCCTGGAAAAAAAATTGCACTGCAACAGAAAGCAAATTACAGATAAGGAAGCAGGTGCCAGACTGGAATTTTAAAACAGTGACACATTAATAATTCAACCCCAAATTAATTCATGTCAGTTGAAGCAGGGCAGGTGTGCTTGCTTCCCCCCCCCATAATCTACAGTGATGATGAACCAGAGGGTGGCATGGATGTACCAGAGGGTGGCATGGGCGAAACAGAGGGTGGCAGTGGTGAAACAGAGGGTGCTGGGAACCTGTGATGATGAACCAGACGTAGAAACAACATAGTCGCGACCGTTGCGAGCCGACAAGTAAGTTCGCAATTGCGAACTGGTACAAAACCCTTGCGAACTGGCAAAAACCCTTGCGAACACAAAAAAAAAATATCCGCAAATTCGCGAGAATTCGCGGATTTTGTGGATTGCGAGTTCGCAAATACGCAAATTTGCGAACGCCAGATTCGCAAAATTCACCCATGCTTATTTGCATCCAAAAGTGCGCCAGTGCTGGGAGAGAGAAAAATAGCACTGTATCTTTTTAGATATCTTGCTGATTTTGTCTTTCCCATTTATACAACACAGCAATTGTGGTTGCTGCGCTGCATTGCACCAATTATTAGTGAATCTGCACTCCAATGTGGGTGATTTCTTCACCCTTACAAGCCAAACTATTTAACCTATCACAAACGCCCATAAAAGCCACAGTTCATGATGGCTTTAAAAATCAGACTTACTCAGATACTTTCAGAGGGCAACCCAGCTGTCATACCTACCACAAAAACGCAACCCACAAGTTATGTTGGATGTCAGTATGAAAGTTACACTTTTGTAGGCAAACAACTGCCAACATAAGCACCAAAGTAGATCTTAAAAAAGTCAGCTTCTTAAACAATGCACCACTCAATAGGATGTTCACCAACACTAAACATGGAAAAAAAGCCAGAAAATGCTACATAATAAACACAATATACAAGCAAATGTTTTTTTAAATAATGCTCGCCTCTACCATTTTAAAATCCATTAGACTATAATGAAAAAAAAACAACGAAAGTCCCTAAAATAAAATAGGTTTGAGGGAAGCTAAGCTTGTGTAGGATATCAATAGTTACTATTGCATAAATCCTAATCACACATGAAATTCAGAAGTTAAGGTGCTACAATAAGCTTATCTCCTATCTTTTTTATCCTCTCTTTGTAGCATTAAACAAATTCATACATAAAGTAGATACTATACAACGCATATTGATAGAGAATGATAATTGGAGCAGTGATGTCAGAGGACTGGGACAAGGACTTTCAGATTTCTTAGAGCACAAGGTTTCCCATTCAAAATAACAAGATGTACAGCACAATTCCAAGCCATGAAGCATATTGATTTATTAGGTCTATCCTTATATCCCTTAAGACAGCTGTAGCTATCTTGTCGGCCTCATGTCTCCTCCATAAAATTAGACAAAAGTACATACATATATAGAGGCTTCCAACCAACACTCTTTCACAATCTGTGTTTTGAAACATTAATCAAATTATACTCCCTCCCACTACAGTAGTTGGTATAGATCACGGGTACTCATAGTACGGGCCGCGGGCCGCTGGCGGCCCGGCAAGCCTTCCTTTGCGGCCCGCGGACCTTGCTGACATTGTACCCGTGTTTTGGGAAAAAATGTTTAGAGTGTCTGCCAACACTGAGTCTTTCAACAGCGCATCTCTGAGAGACTCTGCTGCGGGGCCAGGGCGATTCCAGTGATTGAGTCGAGCTGCAGGGGCCTAAGAAGAGGTGAAATTCCAACAAAACCCATTAACATGCAAATGGTCTTTTAAAGACCTGTTAATTGCTCGAGTGCGGCGGTTTGTGTGTCCCGGAAGCTGCCTCAGCCAGGGCAGCTGGTAGGAGGGGTCGTTTGGGAGAAGATCGCCCTGAGGGGGGCTCTACGATGCTGATCCATGCAGACCCCCTGCTCCCTAATAGCCGTAAACTTTATTCCATTGAAATGACCAGTGTCTAAGAACCCAGGTCACGTAATCAGCATCTACAAGACACAGTCATAATTGATATATTCTGAGTGGCAGAAAACAACTTTACCTCGTGTGAAAATACAAATGAAAATACATGCTATAAAACAATCACATATTATCATAAGAAATTAAAATGTATGTGTGTTTATGGACAAGTTCTTAACTAAACTGGTATGCTTAGCTCCTGAAGTATATTCAAAAAGTGTTAAGAGTAAGAAAAGTACATAGTTATGCATATTTTAAAAACAGATAATGAAAAATAAAATGCATTAAAGTTGCCAGTCCCGGTTAAAGTCACTTTGAGAAAAGCATGCTCATTTTTCAAAACGTGAATGTCAGAGGTAGGGTTTTGAATTGTGAAATGTCATAGTTTCAGCATGCTGACTGGTGAGGTGGCCCAGTCCTCTATGCTGCTCCGTGATGCTGTCTATGAAGCGAGGGTCGGGGGAGAATACGGAGCTCTACGGGTGCCCCCCGCCAAGACCAGTGAGCACAGAGGATATTGCGGGCCCGCTGGGGAGGAGGGTGGTGCCAGAGCAGTTCCTGGTCAGAGAGCTCAGCTCGCAGCTGCACTCCGGGGATCTGGACGGCACAGTGTGATCTGTGCGAGCGCAGGGTGGGAGAGAGGCAGAGAGTGGGAGAGAGGCAGAGGGTGGGAGAGAGGCAGAGGGTGGGAGAGAGGCAGAAGGTGGGAGAGAGGCAGAGGGTGGGAGAGAGGCAGAGGGTGGGAGAGAGGCAGAGGGTGGGAGAGAGGCAGACAGAGAAAAGAGAGAGGCCGGCAGAGAAAGGAGAGAGGCGGGCAGACAAAGGAGAGAGGCAGGCAGACAAAGGAGAGAGGCATGCAGAGAAAGGAGAGAGACAGACGAATAAATGAGTAAGGCAGGCAGAGAAAGGGAGAGGCAGGCAGAGAAAGGGAGAAGCAGGCAGAGGGTGGGAGAGAGGCAGAGGGTGGGAGAGAGGCAGACAGAGGGAGGGAGAGGCAGACAGAGGGAGGGAGAGGCAGACAGAGAAAGAGAGAGGCAGGCAGAGAAAGGAGAGAGGCAGGCATAGAAAGGGGAGAGGCAGGCAGAGAAGGGGAGAGGCAGGCAGAGAAGGAGAGAGACAGACAGAGAAAGGAGAGAGGCAGGCAGAGAAAGGGAGAGGCAGGCAGAGGGAGGGAGAGAGGCAGGCAGAGGGAGGGAGAGAGGCAGGCAGAGGGAGGGAGAGAGGCAGGCAGAGGGAGGGAGAGAGGCAGACAGAGGGAGGGAGAGACAGACAGAGAAAGGAGAGAGGCAGGCAGAGAAGGGGAGAGGCAGGCAGAGAAAGGGAGAGGCAGGCAGAGGGTGTGAGAGAGGCAGAGGGTGGGAGAGGCAGAGGATGGGAGAGAGACAGAGAAAATAGAGAGGTCGGCAGAGAAAAGAGAGAGGCAGGCAGAGAAAGAGAGGCAGGCAGAGTGTGGGAGAGAGGCAGAGGGTGGGAGAGAGGCAGACAGAGGGAGGGAGAGGCAGACAGAGAAAGGGAGAGGCAGACAGAGAAAGGAGAGAGGCAGGTAGAGAAAGGAGAGAGGCAGGCATAGAAAGGGGAGAGGCAGACAGAGAAAGGGGAGAGGCAGGCAGAGAAGGGGAGAGGCAGGCAGAGAAGGAGAGAGACAGACAGAGAAAGGAGAGAGGCAGGCAGAGAAAGGGAGAGGCAGGCAGAGGGAGGGAGAGAGGCAGGCAGAGGGAGGGAGAGAGGCAGGCAGAGGGAGGGAGAGAGGCAGGCAGAGGGAGGGAGAGAGGCAGACAGAGGGAGGGAGAGACAGACAGAGAAAGGAGAGAGGCAGGCAGAGAAGGGGAGAGGCAGGCAGAGAAAGGGAGAGGCAGGCAGAGGGTGTGAGAGAGGCAGAGGGTGGGAGAGGCAGAGGATGGGAGAGAGACAGAGAAAAGAGAGAGGTCGGCAGAGAAAAGAGAGAGGCAGGCAGAGAAAGAGAGGCAGGCAGAGTGTGGGAGAGAGGCAGAGGGTGGGAGAGAGGCAGACAGAGGGAGGGAGAGGCAGACAGAGAAAGGAGAGAGGCAGGCAGAGAAAGGAGAGAGGCAGGCAGAGAAAGGAGAGAGGCAGGGAGAGAGGCAGGCAGAGAAAGGGAGAGGCAGGCAGAGAAAGGGAGAGGCAGGCAGAGAAAGGGAGAGGCAGGCAGAGGGTGGGAGAGAGGCAGAGGGTGGGAGAGAGGCAGAGGGGTGGGAGAGAGGCAGAGTAGGGGGAGAGAGGCAGAGGGTGAGAGATGCAGAGGGAGGGTGGGAGACATAGGGAGAGAGAGAGGGTGGGAGAGAGGGAGGGAGACAGGGAGAGAGAGAGGGAGGGAGAGAGAGAGTGAGACAGAGGGAGACAGGGAGGGAGGGAGAAAGAGAGAAAGAAAGAAAGAGAGATTTGTGTATGCCAGGTCTGGTGGCTCAGTGGACGAAGGCATCCGCTGTAGGGACCTGTGATCAACCTCATGGTCACAGTTTTTTTTTTGTTGCTCTAGCCCCGCCCCCTTCCCCACTGACCCCGCCCCCACTGGTGCGGCCCTCGGACACAAACCACACTGTATATTTGGCCCCTGAGAGAAAGTTTGTGAGTACCCATGGTATAGATCAACAGACCTGCCCACTCTAGACATTGGATGCCTTCACCTTGAGTGACTGCATTTTGCCCTTGCACTTGTACACATACAAATAAAGAAATTGTTCTCCAAAAACAGAACTTGTTACACACTTGCACTTCAAGACGGATCAGAGATGTAGCAAGGGGGGGGCAGTCTACCCCGGGTGGCACAAGTTTTGGGGGCAGCAGACTCCCATGCTCTAACCTGCTGTCTCGGGGTGGCATTCGCCAGCATCCCCTAGACCCCCCCCCGCTCTTCATTGCGGTGCCATCCCGGGCGGCAATCCATGGATTCGCCAGCATCCCCCACTCTTCAATGAGTCCTGCCGAGGGGGCAGCAAAGGCAGGTACTGCCTCAGGCAGTCTGAGGTCTAGCTACGCCACTGAGACTGATAATCTATACTAATGTAAGAAAGAGAGAGCCCAAACCTTTGAGGCGGGTAATCTCCGGAACCACAGCACCAATCAAACACCCAATACAGCGTTGGAAAGGGCAGTTGCAGCAGAAGGACATAGGCTATGCAGACGCCCACCATATACATTTAAAAGGTAAAAGAACTGTGCCATTAAAGTAGTCCCTTGTGGGCGTGTCTGCGTTGTGCTGTGGGCGTGTGCTGGGGGCGTGACATACGCTGGGGGCGTGTGGTACGTTCCGCCGTTCATACCATGTCTCATATCGTGTGCTGTAGGCGTGTGCTGGGGGCATGGGCGTGTGCGGGGCGCGGGATTACGGAAAAAAAAAGCGAGCGTTGTGCCCAATATTTCATTGTTTTTTCTTCCCAAGTTCTGTACATTCCAGCTCCGGATGTCCACCCTACTCCCTTTAAATACCCCTGCATCCCATAAACATAACCCACCCTTACTCCTTAAAATACCCCGACACCCTTAAACACTAACCCATTTTAACCCTATCAATATACCATGTACCCCAAAACCCAAACCTATCCCTAAACCCTACAAATACCCCTGTACCCCAAAACCCAAACCTAGCCCTGAACCCTATAAATACCCCTGTACCTCAAAACCCAAACCTACCCCAGAACCCTAAAAATACCCCTGTACCCCAAAACCCAAACCTAGCCCTGAACCCTAAAAATACCCCTGTACCCCAAAACCCAAACCTACCCCTGAACCCTAAAATACCCATGTACCCCAAAACCCAAACCTAGCCCTGAACCCTTAAAATATCCCTGTACCTCAAAACCCAAACCTACCCCTGAACCCTAAAAATACCCCTGTACCCCAAAACACAAACTTAGCCCTGAACCATAAAAATAACCCTGTACCCCCAAATCCAAACCTACCTCTGAACCCTAAAATATCCCTGTACCCCAAAACCCAAACCTAGCCCTGAACCATAAAAATACCCCTGTACCCCAAAACCCAAACCTAGCCCTGAACCCTTAAAATACCCCTGTACCCCAAAACCACCCCTGAACCCTAAAAATACCCCTATACCCCAAAACCCAAACCTAGCCCTGAACCCTAAAAATACCCCTGTACTCCAAAGCCCATGCCTATCCCTAAACCCTAAAACTACCCCTGTACCCCATAACCCAAAACTATATCTGAACCCTTAAAATACCCAAACACCCCAAAACATATACCCCTATACCCATACTTACCTTATCCAAACATTTAAAAAAAACATGCTTTTACCATTCATGCATTTACAACGAATTTCGTTGTAAATGTATGCTTGGTAAAAGCATATAAAATGTAATGTCATGCATTATAATGGCATTGCGAAGCCATGGTACTTTGGTAATGAAAGTATGCGGAGTGATGGTATGCGGAAAGAAAGTTGCGGAATAATGGGTGTTTACCCTCCTCCGGTAAGTACATTGGTGGCACCGCGGCCCACATCTCCAGCAACATACTCATATTTTTTCACCACCGATTTGAAAAAGGCACAGGTCTCTCTCATTGATGGCCAGCACCGACATACACTTTTAGACACACCTCCCGCCACAAGTTCTAGAATTGCGAACTTTAGAGCTGGGGAGCTACGTTCGAATCTCGGCACCAGCTCAACATCCTGTGATTCCAGGCAAATCGCTTTGTCTCCCGTGCCTACCAAAAATGAATGTGTTCTTCTGTAATGTAAATTGTGCTCATGCCATGTTGTCGAGTTTGCGCTATATAATATTGCAAGGAAAAATAAAGTAGGGAAACTCGAGTTCACACACTACTGAACGCGCACTCTTAAGTGCATCAGCAGTGCACTGTGAATCGGAGCGTTTCACAGGCCTGTCACAGATAAGAAATGCTATCAAAACGAAATCCTACAAAACAATATACTACTGGCCGGCAGCAATTCATACCCGGACAACGTCGGAATTGGCTGCTAATTCCTATATATAATACGGTTTCATAGACTATTTCCTTAACTCTCAAGAACCTTATTGTAAATTACAATGTTCATTCCTCACTATAAACCACCTTTGGTATATGTATGAATTCTACAAAAAATTAGCTCAGGTCATTACAGTGGCTAAAGTATATATCTTGATTTCTAGGTTGAAGCCACACCCTCCTCAGGGTAGTGATTGACATTTCATCTATTTGCAAATTAGTCCCTATACTGCAAATAGCCCTAAGCCCTACGGAAACCCCAAAACAGCACCAATAGTACATGAAGCCCTAAGCCCTAACGCAACCCCAAAACAGCCCCATTCTATTAGTAGCCCTAGTAGCCCTAACGCAACCCCAAAACAGCACCCATTCTACTAGTAGCCATAGTAGCCCTAATCCCCAACCTCAAAACAGCATCTATACTGCAACTAGCCGTAATCCCTAATGCAACCTCAAACAGCACCTCCTTACCTGTCTCTTGTTGTTGTTCCAGCGTTGTCTCCCTGTCGTCTGTGTCCTCCGGAGGCCGTCTCGGCACGTCCATAACATCCCATGCGTTGGGAATGCATGCGTTCTAAATGCGCATGCGACGTCAGTGCACCCAATGTCAACACTTGTTTCCCGGCAGGGAACCTTGCTATCAGCATATCAGCATTCAGAGTAGCAATAAAGCCAGAATTAGCAAGAGAGGGGTCAAGGGGCATCCTTGACTTACTCCTGCAGGAATGCACTGTCTTTATGCAATTGTGCCTTTTGTCCTTTTCCCCTATGCTGGCATTACATTAGTGGTTATATAGTTGTGTAAGTGACAGTGTGGGTGCCTGGATGACTATGCAAGTTGGGTGTATAGGTGAGTAAATGGGTGATTGCTTTTTGGGGGTGTGACAGTCACTGTCTAGTTCAGAGTGCTTTTGTGGGAGTTTACTGGATGTGTATGTGCCTGACTGCATAGGTGCAGATTACATACTATTACATTACATACTGCAAGCACTTGCCTCTAATTTCAAATTAATTCATACTGGCTTAAACTATTTTCAGTAGCAATTCTTCTTTGTTGCGCACTATTTTAATTTGTGTTGTCAGCTGACCTCCCTTCCATTTTGTTTAAATATAGTGTCTAGAAGTTGCATATTCTCTACTTTATTTAAATAGTACAACCTGATTAGCATGTCTGTAAAATTTCTGCTGTCCAACCTTAATATACCTGTACTTAACAAAAAACACAATTCCTTTAATCTTATTTGTAATACCACTTATAAATTATCATTTAACCCATTCCAGGTTTCTTCACAAGTCTGCTCTTCAGTTTTGAAACTCTTCCCACGTACTCTGTTTTATCCAACGTTTGCCAAAGGCAATCGGGAGTGGTTAACCCAATGTTGTCCGCAGCTACGGAAAACCAGGAAACTAGTTAATAAAGCAGGTTTCTCTCTTCTGAGACCACATATACCTTAACTTGAACTTCAACAGGGACAGAATCTATCCAAGAATGAGTCCTTTTGACAGGCCAGTTAAGGAACAGGGTGTTCCTCAGAGATGAACTGGGTCCATGAGGGGCTATATGGGTGTGAGTGTGACTGGCCGTGTTGCTGTCTGAGTAGACCTGTGTGGGTGTGTGGCTTTTGGAGTCTGGCTGGGTCTAATTTCAATTTGTTTATCATTGGGTTCTGGATCTGTTGAAGATTAACACAAGAGCCATGCTGTGGAGGATTCCTGTGCATGCTAAAATGTCCCCCCAATTTCTTTCCCACTGGAAGAGTGCTGCTATACAACTTGGCAGTTGCAACTTTCTTCTTAGGATGTGGTCACTCATGGTATTCCTGGAGACGTGCACATCTGCATCTCGAGCATACATACTTTTTTAAAACTCAGAAACCACTGAAAAGACTTACCAAATTACAAAAAGCACTTTTTGGATCAAGCTGTAGCTTTGTCAAACTAGCTTTAATTCATTCACCAGTTTAGGATGTAGTCCTATCTATAATCCATTGGGGAGGGGCGTGCTTTGGGACCCCACCAATTTATTTTTCTCAGCCCACTGGAATCCGCCCGCACCTTCCCCGACAGTAGCTTAAGTGACTAGCACACTATTTGTGAACTTTTTTTAACCATGAGTGGTCAAGGCTTCGTTGTAGAGGCAGGCACCCAATCCCCATACATTTTCTCAAGCGCACTCAACACAGCTTGGTGTTCGTAGCAAGTCTCCAACTTGCTGCATAAAAGGACAAACAATTTGTACTACATGTTTGACCCCTTTGATTATTTGTATTAGCTGTCTTATTACTCACATGATTGGCTTTGTAGCCACCTGGTTGTACTGTTTGACCTATTGATTTATCTGTCTGACTATACTCCCTCATGTACTACTCTTTGTAAAGTGCTCTGATATCTGCGAAGATCTTGTCCGCGCTATATAAAACTTTCAAAATAAATAAATAAATAAATCCTGATAAAATGGGAAAAGTCAGTTAAAGTGCCATTGACCATGATCTTTCTTTAACAACTTGAGTACAATATTGTCATTCATAATCTGAATTTAGAGCAAAATGTCATGTGCTGTAAAACCTTGAACATAACAAAGTGGTTCAGCATATCAAAGGCCTTTTTCTGGTGTAAGTTGAGTAAACACATTGTTAGATCATGGTTTTTAACATATGATAGCAAATCTCTAACTAAGCATAAATTGCCAGAGATTTTGCACCCTGGTACACCACATGTTTGGTCTAGTTCAATGATAGTACACTTACATTTTTATTTATTTATTATGTTATAGAACTTAAGAGAGATCCACATACAGAATACAGTAATTCATTCTTATCTTCTATACAACAGTAGTAAAAACGTTCACAATAAAAACATTTAGAAAAGAAAAACATATTCCTACCATCAAAAGATGAATAGTTTCATCAATTCCAAATTGACACATGGGGATCCATAGGTATATTTGCAAAAAGCGGGGAAGTAGAGGAGAGAGACAGAGGACTCGACCTCCTATTCATTATATTTTAAACCAAAATGAGTCCATCCGTCATGCAGGACTATCTTTCTACTCCAGGTTGGGTAGAACACAGACAGTTTTTCTTTAAATAACCCTCACCCACTAGGTTTTCCACTTTGTGGCATGCTTCATCATTGGGATCTTCCCGTTCCACTACAGAGGGAGGTGTGCTATGACCCACAGGTTACATGGGAGCACTTAAGGAAAACAATTTTATTCGTGCCTCTATCCGGAATGATTAAAAACTGGGAAAAAAGTTTGAAACTCATGTACTTATGGGGCATATTATCAAGGGGAGTTTATCTCCGCTTTTTTGGCTTTAAAAGCCAAGAAAGCGGAGATAAAATTATCTCCCTATTACCTAGCTGTCGCTAACACCATCTTGGGCCCCGCTTTGCATGTCAGTGATATTCATCACAAATGACATGCAAAGTGGGCGTGCCAAGATGTTAGGGACTGGAAATAGTCGCTAACATCGCTATCTCCTATTACCAACTTTTGGAGATATTCACGCTAAGCGCGAATATCTCCAAAAGCTAACACCTGCCCCTGAGCAGTTCTTAGCGATGTTATCCAATGGTAGGTGGATAACATGGCTAAGAGCATTAGCTCGGTAATGCATGAATATCGCTGACTTTTCAGCGATATTCATGCATTTCGGCCGATTTTTATCGCTTAGGAGATAAACCTTGATAATAGCAAGGTTTCTAAGCGATAAAAATCGCCGCAGCTCGGCGATAAAAATATCGCCGCTAAACCAACATAGCGATAATTATCGCTAGTTGTTGGTAATATGCCCCTATGTTCCTGAATTTCTGCGGTCTACATGTTTCAAGCCCTACCCCAAGCCTTTTCTTAAGGACCAAGGAATACTCCCTGATACCACTTCTGTCAAAATACACAATTTTGAGTGTACTCTACTCTGGGATAAGAATAAAAGAAAAATAAACATATACCTACAGTACCGATTTGGTTATATATCTCTAAGATCCGAAAAGATATGTGAATTGAAAGATTAATATGTTGATGCATTGACCATATATCATGATTATGTCTACATAAAAACATATCAACTTCGTGGAGCACGTGATATATTTTTTCTTAAGATGATGTGAACACTTCTAGTGCTACCAAGGTATTTTTTAAACCTTTTGCAAGCATTAAAACCATCATAAACATTTGAAAGGCACAGACGAAACACATACACACATAAATAGACTTTTTCTGGATAGCTGGAAGTGCTCTTAAAATTTGTGAATTTGGTAAATAAAGGGACGTACATGTTAGAAGCTAAAATTAGGCTTCATGAGTCCAAACGGGTGGAAGGGATGCCTTTAGTCACACTCTGTTAGGAAAAAAGCAGAAAGAAGAGAAAGAAACAGGCACATTTGCAACTGTTATTTAGGCTTTCTGAGTAAAGCCATCCATTTTGAAGGGCTCAGCTATGCCGTGCTTACTGCATCACGGTTACTCCCATGCTTTGGGAGACAAAATAGCATGCCTGTGGTTCTAAGGATGAATGTGTGCAAGGCCAGCTCTGTAATGTACTGAGAGACAGTCGAGCGGACATCGGCATCCTCGTTGCTGAGAGAAGACTGGGCCGCTGACTTTCAAAAATGGTTGCTGGGTATGGGAACCACTTCCTGGTTACTTTAACATTAGAGAAAAACCCTGCCTTTTTTGGTTTTATTGCTTACAAACTGTTTAAAAAATACCTTGGTCGTAGTAGAAGTGTTCACATCTTCTAAGGAAAAATACCACAATGGTGATGTGTTTTCATTGAGAAATAATCATTATTAGGGCTCCCGGTTTTATGGTATTTATTTTTTTGCCATTTCCGTCTGTATTTATCCATATTTATTTTTTGGGCATTTTTTCTGTATTTATCCACATTTATTTTTGCCGTAAGCAAAAGAAGCTGCTACAGCTAGTATTTTTCAGCATTTATTTAAATTAACAATGCACACCAGCGCCCGGTTGTTATTGGCCAACACAATAAATTCATCTGAAAACTTTCCCATTGTACTACAAGCACATGTGCATTTCAAGAGACTTTGCGGACATTGAGGCTCTTTCTGGTTTGTTAATGAAATGAAGACCACCCCATAATAAGTTAATCAGAAACACGTCTAACTACTCGGTCAGACAGTGAGTGTGGGATACCACAGGACGGTGTATTTTCTGCGTTTGGGCAGCACACTTGAAAGTGTGTATGGCATTCCGGTGGATACATGTTATTTTTCAATTGAAACAGTCTGCATGAAGGATTTCATATTCAGGACTGGTTCTGTAACAAAGGCACATTCTTCTGTCGCCTCACTTTAAACCGAACCGCATCAAACGCACACCCACAGCAACACAGCTTGAACTACAAATGGAGTCCCTTTCACCCACTCATCTGTGCAGAGCGCAGTAGCTTTTACTATTCTAACGTAAAAGTTTGGTTGCGCTACATTTATTGTTAACGCCTCGATTCTGGGAGGACAGCTGTGTGCCGCTGCATTGCTAATTTGCATGTGTGTGTTACAACAGGGACCCTCAATGCTGCTGGTGAGCATGACTCGCCAAAATGTGAGCTTTGGCAAGCTTACCAGCTGGCAAAGGCAAAACACGCTTCTGTCCGGCAAACATGCACAAGATCAAACATTCTGGAGAACACCGCCCTAGGTTATCTCTACGTGCTGGGGCGACTCTTCCTTTTACTGCCAATTGGCATGTTACACTACTATGACCAGACAAGTCAACGCCGTCTCCTCGTCGTGCTTCAACATCCTGCGCATGCTACGGAAGATCTTCTGGTGGATCCCCACGGAGACCAGGAAGACTGTCACCCAGGCCCTCGTCACCAGCCGACTGGACTACGGCAACGCCCTCTACGCCGGAACCACCGCCAAGCTCCAGAAGAGACTCCAGCGGATCCAGAACGCCTCAGCCAGACTCATCCTCGACATCCCACGAAACAGCCACATCTCCGGACATCTGAGAGACCTACATTGGCTCCCCATCAACAAAAGAATCACCTTCCGTCTCCTCACCCACGCACACAAAGCCCTACACGATCAAGGCCCGAGCTACCTCAACAACCGAATCAACTTCCACGCTCCCAAACGCCACCTCCGATCAGCCAGCCACGCCCTCGCCGCCGTCCCCCGCATCCGAAGAGCGACAACAGGAGGAAGGTCCTTCTCCTACCTGGCCGCCAAGACCTGGAACTCCCTCCCGACCGACCTGCGCTTGACCCAAGACCCCCCCCCCCCCAAGCGCCTTGAGACCCTACGGGTAAGTAGTGCGCTCTATAAATGTCTTTGATTGATTGATTGATTGACTATAGATAATTAACGTGATTTTCACAACTAGCAGAGTTTGTAAACCGAAGAAAAGCTGAGATGCAAGCTGGAATTCCTTAAACCATCGTAATGTGTGAGCTGTACATGGAAACATGCACTTTATTCATGATCGTCAAGGGGGTCAACATGCCTTTTTGAACAAAGTACATATAGGGCCAATGCATCGACAGACTAATCTTTCCCTTTACATATCTTTTCATATCTTACTGGCATATTTTCAAAATTGTTCCTATATGTATTCTTTCTCTTTTTAAATTCTTTTCCCAGAGTAGAGTTCACTCAAATTTGAGTAATTTGATAGGAGTGGTATCAAGAAGTATTCCTTGGTCATTGAGGAAAAGCCTTGGGATAGGGCTTGAAACATCTAGACCATAGAAATTCAGGAACATAGGTCCATGAGTTTCAAACTTTTCCCCCAGTTTTTAACCATAATGGATAGATGCAAGAATACAAATGTTTTCCTACTACCCAGGTATTTTTGGTTTTCCACTGTTAGACTCGGGGGTCTCTGGTTGACACAGGTATGCACTTGTGACAAACAGGGACCCTCTCCTCTAGTCAGGGTAAGAGAACTACTCCTTTAGAAATAACCCTTGCTCACCCTCTAGGTAGTGTGGCGCGAGCAGACAAGGCTAATCTTCAGGGCGATAGTTAGTTAAGCATTTATGATCACATACAGGAAACCCACTGACCCACCACAAACGGACACCAGTCGTAGGATTGTATCAAAAATACGTAGACTTTATGTAAAAATATATGCAGAATTATCACAAGAACATATAACGTTTAGCGAATGAAGGCCACCAGATTTAAATAGGCAATTGTTCTTAAGTGTTCTTGGTCAGCAAGGTACGATGACAGGGAAAACAAATGTTGCGGACCCTCGATCTGATGCGAACTTGGGATAGAGTTCCAATGTACCTTGCGATGAGTGTCCGAGGCGTTTCAGGCGCGGCTACTGGTGAGGGCGGACCCTGGACGAGTCCAACAGTTCTCCAAAGGATCTATCCAGCTCGGAGCCCCCTCGATTTGATTTTGATTTGATTTGATTTGATTAGGGATTTATAGAGCACGCGAATGCCCGCAGGCGTCTTGGCGCTAATGATCTGACTGCAGAAGTGAAAGAGCCTAACTGTGCATAGTGCTGGTCTAAACTGAGAAAAGCCAGGTTTACAGGTTTTTCCGAAAGGCCATCAGTGAGGGGCTGTTTTTTAATTCCATCGAAAGCTTGTTCTATGTTTTTGCTGTATTTAGTAGGAAACTTCTTCCCCCCCAGCGTAGTTGTTTAAATCTGGGGGTTATAAGAAGTTTAGTATTACTTGATCTGAGTGTCCTGGATGGTTCGTATGGTTTTAGATTTCTCTTTAGGAAATGAGAACCCGATCCATGCAGTGTTTTGTAGGCCAGACCGCTGACTTGAACTGGATCCTTTTATCTATAGGGAGCCAGTGTAAACCTTTCATTTCTTGGGCTACTGGTTCGAACCTAGGAATGTGCAGAACCAGCCGTGCTGCCACGTTCTGCATCCGCTGGAGTTTTCCTAGTAGCTGTTTTTGTAAGCCTGCATACAGTGCGTTTCCATAATCAAATTTTGAAAGGACCAGCAAGGTGAGCAGGGTTTTGCATGTGTCCGGTGGAAAGTATGGCAACAGCTTCCTGATTAGTTTTAGTGTGTACCATACCGGGGATGCGAGTTTGTCTATTTGGGTCTTAAAGGTGAGTTTGGAGTCAAATGTGACCCCAAACTTCCTTACGTTGTCAACTGGCGATGGACATCTTCCGAGGCTGTCGGGCCACCAGTTGCTAGACCAGATATTGGGTTCAGCCCCCAGGAGCATCAACTCCGATTTGTCGCCATTAAGTTTTAAGCAGTTAGCTTGTATCCAATGACTGACGTGGCCCATAAAATGCTTAAATCTTTTCGCAGTCTCGGTAGTGTTGCTTGAAATTGCCACCACTATTTGGGTATCATCCGCATAGGAAAGTGGGATGAACCCGCAGTTTCTAATGATGTTGGCTAAGGGGGCAACATAAATATTGAACAGGGAAGGGCTCAGCGAGGAGCGCTGTGGTACCCCCCAAGGCAAACTGAAGGACCTTGATGTGAATTCACCGAGCTGGACCGAGAAAGATCTTTCTCCCAGGAAGGAGGCCAGTAAAGCAATTGCTGATGAATGTAGGCCCATTTCCTGCAACCGGGTTAGGAGGATCTTATGGTTCACTGTGTCGAAGGCCGCCGACAGATGTAACAAAATGAGGGCGGCCTTCCCCCCTACGTCCAGTATGCTCCTAATTTCCTCCGCTGCCATCAATAAGGCAGTTTCTGTCCCATGTTCCTCTCGGAACCCATATTGGGAAATATCTAAGGCATGGGAGTCCCTAACAAACCCTGCGAGTTGTGTATTCAGTAATTTTTCTAATATCTTCGCCGGGAATGGGATTCTTGAGATTGGCCTAAAATTGGCGGGAATGGTAGGATCAAGATTGGGCTTCTTAAGAAGTGGCAACACGGAAGCCATCTTCCAGGCTTTCGGGAAGCAGTTGGTCTGTATTATATTGGCAAGGAGCCGCTGAAGTTGGATGCTAAGCAGCTCTGGAAACATATGCATGGCCTTGGGGGGGCATGGGTCCAAAGAGCTCCCTGATTTTGTTGATAGAACTAGATAATTGATCTGATCAATAGAAGGAGCGGAGAATCTGAATTTAGGGATGCTAAAGACTATTGGAGGGTCTTGATTGAGCTGGAAGTTTCCCGTTGTTTGATGATCATAATGTGGAGGAGTAAAGGAGTCGTAAATGAGTCTCACCTTATCGGTAAAGAATGACCCTAATTCATTACATAGCTCTGTGCTCCCTACAACCTGATTTGCCACGGGCTCAGAGAGTTTTTTTACGGTGGCAAATAGTTCCTTACTCAAATTTTTTGCCTCGTTGATTTTCTTTACAAAGAAAGCCGATTTTTCTTCCACAATCAATTTCTTATATGTGGCTAATGCCTTGAGGTGCGAGGCGGGTGAGAGGGACAGTGTGGAGGGTTGTGGCAATCCGGGATCTGATGCAGCTCACAGGGCAAGGCGCCGTTTAGGCCTGCGGGCGTACTACTTCTTAGCACACCAGTTCGTACCTGTGGATCTGTGTGGGGCATCGCGTTCTCTGGCAGACGGGTGCAGCACCGGGCCTTCTGTACCACAGTACGGAAGACCTTCTTGAGGTGCGGCACAGCCTTTGTATGCAGGAGGGCAAAGCGAGACAGCCGGGTACGTTACGACGTACGGACCGTCCGGGGCTATCAGATGCGCTCCGTGCAGATTCCGGCGAGAGGAGATGAGAGGCGCACAGCGTGCTCCGTAGCAGGCGAGGTGACAGGAGAGCGGGTGGCCCGGCACTGAAGCGGAGAGCGACTCAAGCTTGAGCGGGGCTCTCGGCGGCGGGGCGACCAGGCTCCGAGCTGTCACGACCTTGGAGGGCGAATGCACCCGAGTCACAACTCTGGCGAGGGAATAAGAACTAAAGGCCCAACAGCAAACGGGCACAGGCAGAATAGAACCCAATGGTCCTGGGGTTCCATTCAGGGGGCAAGCTGGTGATCAAGCCCTTGGAGATAGTTTCAGGTACAAGTCTTCAAAGTCCTTTCTGGTCTTTTCCTGTCCTTCCTCAGCAAGCACCACTGCAGGATTCCTTCTGCTCAGCTTCTCTTGGTCCTTCTAGTCGGGCAGAGGTTCGTCGTGGTCAAAACTGGATCTAATTTCTTAGGAGCAGGGCTCCTAACTTTATACTCGGTTTCTATTGTCTTGGCAGGCCAGGGGGCCTGAGTCTGGTTAACCCGTTTTTGGAGTACTCTGTTGACAGGACGCTGCTGTCTTCTTTCAGGGTGCAGGGCAGGGACATTAGACGCTCCGCAGGAGGTGGAGCCAGCATTGTGGTGGTGGAGCACAACCCTATTTAGAGTCAAGGACTACTCCGCCCACCCATCCTGGTGAGAGCACTCTATTCACTACCTGGTCACCCCGACTGCCTCCGGGAATTCCCCAGCCCTGTCACTCACACAAACCCAGACAGCAGATACACATCCTGGCAGAGGCGGGCTGAAATAGTCAGGCGAGCAAATGCTCTAAAAGTAGCAGTTGCAAACACAGGATATTAAAATAAACCTTGCTAAAGGAAGTATTTTATTATTCTGAGTTCAGGCATACCAAACTCGACATGCCACTGTGTTCCCAGAGTCGTCTGGGACTATAGCCTGTAATAGTTCCAGCCGCTCACCTTGGCCTAAGAGAACAGGCAGCCCTTCAATAGTGAAGAACGAAAAATGGCGGTAATTCACTACTAGGACATGCCACACACCAGGGCTTGTCCTACCTTACGCTTACAATGCACCCTGCCCTTGGGCCTACCATAGGGGTGACTGATATGAAGGTTAGGGAAGATTTAGGGCAAGTGTGGGAACTTGCACAGTCAGCGTGACAGTACCAGACTGTACGCAGGGTCTGCAATGGCTGACCCGAGACATCTTCTACGAGTCCGCTTCGGTGGGTGGCGCAACCAGCGCTGCAGGCCCACTAGCGGCATTTGTATCTACAAGCCCCGGCACTCCTGGTGCACATTACTGGGGACTGACAGTAAACCAAATAAGCCAATCATGGAAATCAATGTCGGATACACTTTATATAGGGAGCACTTGCACTGCGGCACGGATTGGCCGTGGCGCAGTGCCCTGAGCATCGAATATCAGCAAAAACATCTGAGGCACATCAGCAAAAAGTGGAAGGGAGACTCACGCCAAGGTGCCAGGTCTAACATCCACGTATATCAACCCCACTCCTATTTGTCTCTTTATCCTTCATAGTACACATCTAAAAGTGCTCCCACGTAACCTGTTGGTCGTAGCATGCCCCGCTCAGCAGCAGAATGGAAATATCCCAATGATGAAGCAAACCTTAAAGGTTTAACCCTGGTGGGTGAGGGTTATTTAAAGAAAACTGTCTGTTTTCTATCCGACCTGGAGTGGAAAGATAGACCTGCATAATTGATAGGTATAACCTTCAGATGACCAAAATCTGTGTAGTTAACAAATGTAATACAACACTCATTCAGAGAATATATACAATCTTATTACGTGAAAAAATGCAATATCAGTACTAAAACAATGCTCTACTACACAGTGCCAAGATCTAATATAGTGCAAATATGCAAAGAAATCAAGTTATGAAATAGAGTGCAATGCTCTAAACAGTACAAAATAAAGTACACTCTATATTAAAATGCATGGAGTGAAAAGTGCAAATGAGCAGATAAAGTGATATAGATAGGCAGATCTGTCTGCTTGGATAATAAAGTACCTGAATACCATTACATCTGTCAAGCATCCAGCTTAAACATAGCATGCAAAGTACTAATTGAGTTTAGGATTACATGTTAACATTTACTGTCCTCTGCAATTCGAGTAGAAAGCAGAGAATAATTACTCATTTTAATTATTAAATTTATAAAATTTAAAACACATTAAAAAAAAGGTATAGACTTTTGAGCAAATCATTTCAGTTGGGGGCGGGGGGGGTGACACAAATAGACATTGGCGAGCCTCAACTGCCAAAGTTGAGTTATATTTCAGAAAGAGCGGATTCAGAAAGTAACGGTGTGCAAAATGAAGGGACGGACATGAAATTAAATTAAATTAAATGAATGAAATGAAAATTCTTCTTTTATAGCGCATGGCTACCCGGGAGCATCCCAGCGCTTGAGACCATGGAAAGACAGGAGGTCTGAAGATGAAAAGGTGTGATCTTAGTTATTTCGTTAGTTTCCGGGAAAAAGCCATGTTTTTATTTTCTTGCGAAATGTAAGGAGGTTGGGTTCCTGACGAAGGGAGAGGGGCAGAGAGTTCCATAGCTTTGAAGTATTGTAAGAGAAAAGGCGTCCACCGGAGCGAGCCTTATTGATTCTGTGGACTTCTGCCAGATTGAGGTCATTGGATTGTATGGTTTAATCAGGTTCGTAAGGATCGGGGGACCTTTGCCTTGAAGATTTTTATGGGCAATACAGAGGGCCTTAAAGTGTATCTGTTCTTTTATCGGTAGCAAGTGGAGTGAGCTTAGCGCTGGTTTGGCTGAGGAGCGGTGGTTGGTGCTCGTCAGCAGTCTCGCTGCTGAATTTTGGACTACCTGAAGTTTGCAGATTACAGAGGCCGGGGCTCTCAGACAGAGCGCGTTTCCGTAGTCGAGTCTAGATAAGATTAAGGCTTGAACTAGGATTTTTTTGGCTTTATCAGGCAGTTGGGGAAGAATTTTGCGTATGGATTTTAACAGGCCGAAACATGTGGCCGCTGTTTTCCTGGCTTGTACTTTAACTGCGAGATCCTCGTCTAACCAGAGTCCTAAACTCTTGATCACACTTCTTGGGGTAGGACCGGGGCCCATAGAAGGGGGCCATAAAGTGGGGGAATTGAATGATGCCTTCCTGCCCAACAACATCAGTTTGGTCTTCTCATTGTTAAGTTTGAGCTGAGACTGGCCCATCCACTTTGCTACCTACTCAAGACAGTCACTCAAACTTGTGTGGGACAGATCTGCTTGGTTCAGAGAAACCACGAGCTGCGTGTCGTCAGCATAGCTGATTAATTCGATCTCGTAGGGGGCCGCTACCTCAGCTAAGGGGGACATATACACATTAAAAAGTGTGGGGCTGAGGGAAGAGCCCTGTGGAACCCCACACTGCAAGGGTATCGGCGATGAGTGGCAATCCCCTTCAAATACCTTGAAATACCTTTCCCGAAGGAAAGATTCCAGCCATGAGAGGGCTTTTCCCGAGACACATTGCCACCTGTGTCCAGAATCCTCCTAGACTCCTCAACCACCTTTAGGAGAGCCGTCTCCATCCCTTGCCCGGGGCGGAAGCCTGTTTGAGAAGGATGGAGTAGAATTAGGGCTTCCAGAAATGAAGACAGTTGGCGGTTTACAAATCTTTCTGCCAATTTACTGATACCCGGGAGAAGGGAAATGGGGCGGTAGTTAGATAGGTCTCCAGGGTCAAGGTTTTTTTTTTTATCAGTGGTTTGACCATGGCAATTTTCCAGTCCCGTGGGACTATACCTGCTTCGATCGAGGAGTTGATCAGATTGATGACTGGTGTGGCGATAATGGGCAGGACTGATTTCAGGATGTTAATTGGAGCGGGATCAAGAGGCGAGCCACTTTTTATTGCATTGAGGAGAGGGGGTAGCAATTCCTCAGTGAGCGGCGTGAAAGAAGAGAGTTTAGGGATAATCCCTTGAGAGTTTAGTTGGCGATAGTGATTCAGAGATGGGGATGGGTGGAAGACCCAGAAGAATCGTTTGGATTTTGGTGTGAAAAAAGATTGCAAGTTCTTTGCAGCGGGACCCTGATGCTTTTGGAGTAGGAGGGGGGTCAGGGGCTTTCAAAAGAGTTTTAACAATTCTGAAAACATTTTTCGGTGAGTTAGGAGATGCAATGATTTTCTCTGCGTAAAAAGCTGTTTTGGCTGCCTTTAGCGCAGATTTATAGGCCTTAATGGAGGCCCTGTATTTAGACATACACAATTCACATGGTTTAAATCTTGCACATGCTTCAGGCAGAGGTCATAAAACCTCTCATCCCTTGGTATGCTTCCCCATGTTCCAGTGATGACTCGGAGCGGAAGCAGATTTAACCTTAATAACAAAATTACTTTTTGTACTTCGCATGGGAGATGCCATCTATACTAATATAATAAAGAGAGAGCCCAAACCTTTCAGGTGGGTAATCTCAGGAACCACAGCACCAATCACAACACCCAATACAGCGTTGGAAAGGGAAGTTGCAGCAGAAGGACATAGGCTATGCAGACGCCCACCATATACATTTAAAAGGTAAAAGAACCGTGCCAGCAAAGTAGTCCCTTGTGGGCGTGTCTGCGTTGTGCTGTGGGCGTGTGCTGTGGGCGTGACAAACGCTGGGGGCATGTGGTACGTTCTGCCCTTCATGCCATGTCTCATATTGTGTGCTGTGGGCGTGTGCTGTGGGCGTGGGCGTGTGCGGGGCGCGGGATTACGGGAAAAAAAAGCGAGCGTTGTGCCCAATATTGCATTGTTTTTTCTTCTCATGTTTTGTACATTCCAGCTCCGGTCTTCCAACCTGCTCCCTTGAAATACCCCTGCACCCCATAATCATAACCCACCCTTACTCCTTAAAATACCCCAACACCCTTAAACAATAACCCATCTTAACCCTATGAATTTACCCTGTACCCCAAAACCCAAATCTATCCCTGAACCCTAAAAATACACCTGTACCCTAAAACCCAAACCTAGCCCTGAACCCTATAAATACCCCTGTACCTCAAAACCCAAACCTACCCCTGAACCCTAAAAATACCCCTGTACCCAAAACCCAAACCTAGCCCTGAACCCTAAAAATACCCCTGTGCCCCAAAACCCAAACCTACCTCTGAACCCTAAAATACCTCTGTACCCCAAAACCCAAACCTAGCCCTGATCCCTTAAAATACCCCTGTACCCCAAAACCCAAACCTAGCCCTGACCCATAAAAATAACCCTGTACCCCAAAACCCAAACCTACCCCTGAACCTTAAAATACTCCTGTACCCCAAAACCCAAACCTAGCCCTGAACCCTAAATATACCCCTGTACCCCAAAACCCAAACCTAGCCCTAAACCCTTAAAATACCCCTGTACCCCAAAACCCAAACCTACCACTGAACCCTAAAAATACCCCTATAACCCAAAACCCAAACCTAGCCCTGAACCCTAAAAATGCCCCTGTACCCCAAAACCCATACCTATCCCTAAACCCTAAAACTACCCCTCTACCCCATAACCCAAAACTATATCTGAACCCTTAAAATACCCAAACACCCCAAAACATATACCTCCGTACCCCAAAACATATACCCCTATACCCATACTTACCTTATCCAAACATTAAAATAAACATGCTTTTACCATTCATGCATTTACAACGAATTTCGTTGTAAATGTATGCGTGGTAAAAGCATATAAAATGTAATGCCATGCGTTATAATGGCATTGCGGAGTCATGGTACTTTCGTAATGAAAGTATGCGGAGTGATGGTATGTGGAAAGAAAGTTGCGATATAATGGGTGTTTACCCTCCCCGGTAAGTACATTGGTGGCACGGTGGCCCACATGTCCAGCAACATACTCATATTTTTTCACCACCGATTTGAAAAATGCACAGGTCTCTCTCATTGATGGCCAGCACCGACATACACTTTTAGACACACCTCCCGCCACATGTTGTAGAATTGCGAACTTTAGAGCTGGGGATCTACGTTCGAATCTCGGCATCAGCTTAACATCCTGTGATTCCAGGCAAATCGCTTTGTCTCCCCGTGCCTACCACAAATGAATGTGTTCTTCTGTAATGTAAATTGTGCTCATGCCATGTTGTCGAGTTTGCGCTATATAATATTGCAAGGAAAAATAAAGTAGGGAAACTCGAGTTCACACACTACTGAACGCGCACTCTTAAGTGCATCAGCAGTGCACTCTGAATCGGAGCATTTCACAGGCCTGTCACAGATAAGAAATGCTATCAAAACGAAATCCTACAAAACAATATACTACTGGCCGCCAGCAATTCATACCCGGACAACGTCGGAACGGGCTGCTAGTACTATATAAGGTTGTTTTTTACCTTTTGCTACTCTCTATTATAATTTATTTCCTTACATGCTGTGAACAAAACAGAATCTCCCTTTGTCTACTCACTGTATACAAGGATTTAATATACACATTTTCTAAAAAAGGCTTTGGAAAAGGGACCAACCTGTTCTGGCTAACCTCAAACATTTCCAGAGATTTAATATAACTAGAATAATATGCACTTCTTTCCTGCAAGCTATGAAAAAGGTGAAGCTTTAATGCAGCTCGGATAGAATCCATTTCACTGCCCAATAGATTGCTCCTACACCTCAGTATGGCTGCCATAGCAAGCACAGTTGTAGAAGGTAATCCAAATTGATGCCAAAGGGCAAATGGAACAGCCAATGAATCCAGGTTACAAATTTAGCACCATATTAGGGGTGGGCAGAATTTGCGTAGCTGCGCTACGCATAGTTCTGCGAAACGGCAAAAAATCTCCGAGCACACGGAATTCCACATGCTTGCAGAGATTTATTTCTTGTCTTCTGCCTAGTGCCCTTGTAACTTTGCCACCGTGCCGAAAGGCACCGGGGTCCCTTGAGTGAACTGTCCATCATAGTGGGTAAAGGGCGGGAAGACTTGCATACCGCTAGTGTGTGTGGGGCGGGGCAAACGGGCAGGGATTCTATGCGAGTTCACATGCCTCTCGCTAATAAAAGGTCAGAGACCAATCAGAGCAGCAGATGAGGAGAAAGAACCTCCTGGTCATAGGAACTACACGTTGATTGTGCTTGAGAAAGTCATGAATGCAAAGACCTCCATCACGCATCACAGCTAATGTTTGACGGTAGATATGGGGAGAAAGCACACATGCTCAGACTTGACCGAGTCCACAAATTTTTTAGGGTTGATTAATGTGTTACCAAATTTGGGGGCGGAGCTTGCCGGCAACCTCGATGGCCGCCTGAGCCCACAGCTCCACCGTGAATAACTACTATCCTGCATTTATCCTGCATTAGAGCGCCCAGATTGCATGCCCCCTGCTCCCCCCTGAGTCAGGAGTGCCCTGGGGCGACTGGCGCGGCATCTATCTGCGGGAAACGAAGAGGCGGGCCACACGCCAGAGGGCCGGAAAGCCGCGAGCCACAATATAGCGGCGAGCCGAGGGACGTGCAGCGACGTACGGCTACGGTGGGCAGAGTCGTCTCGGTGCTCCTTGGAAGGCCCTGGCGCCATCGCTGAGGACATCGCACCCGGACTGTTGGGTGAGAGGGGGGAACCTGGCATCGAAGCAGGCTGCCTCTCCTGCCTAGCCAGCCCCCCCGTCTGCTCTACAGCCTGCCCGGGCCTGGCCCTTACATTGCGGGAGCCTTGTGGGAGGAGAGGCTGCCCCACGGGGGCCTAGAAGTGAAGCGCGGAGGCCATACTCCTAATCAATTGAAACACTGCAGCAGCGGCCAATGGCAGCGGACTGAGCCCAGTACCATGAACGGCGAGGGGGACTGAGGGAGTATAGCACTTCCACAAGGAAGGACGCCAGAGGAGCCGAGGCCTACCCGCAAATAGAGGGCTCTCTCTGAACCTCAATACTAGCGGATTGCGGAACATGGTCCCCCCTGCACTATTGAATGCTCAAGGCCTAGCACTACATATCTTCGCACAGCTCAACGCCTCTTTGACGGAGTGGAGGTGATGGAGGTGGCGTAGCCCGGCGGTGCCCATCCGGTAAAAGGGAAGACAGTACACAAGACCTGAGGGACAACCAGAGGTGAAGTCTGGCCTAATCGACACCGAGTGCGTCTTGCGACGCGGCATGGTCACCCAGACATCGCTGATCTTCTGAGGGGATGCAGGGAGACTCACTGCGCCTAGTGGCTGGAACGTTCGGTTGGCCTTGGCCTGGCGCTACGGATCTGATTGGGAAGGAGGCATCACCCTCACAGATTGGCGTCTTCCTCGAGTGTCGCCTAGTAGGAGTGCATGATAGTCCTGGGCTGAAGACGCACTTCCAAGATGGTCAAAGGCGACAAAACCCAAAGCAAACTGCCGTTTGCGCAGAGGAGATTGCAGTCCCAGGGGACTCCTACCGAGGAAAGGGCACCTATGGGGCCAGAAGACGACCAGGCAGTCGGGCTGGACATCAAGGCCATGCTGAAGTCCATGGAAAAAGGTCTGCAGACGAGCATTTCCTAGCTGGGCTCCAAGATAGATGTACTCACGTACAGGATGGACCGCATGGCGGAACGCCTGGATAAACACGTTGAGAGGCACGATATGGCGGAAAGGAGGATGACAGAAATGGAGGAAGCCCAGACGGAGTTAGACTCGGGTCACAAGAAACTGGAGAAAATTATGCAAACGCTGCGAGACAAGACAGAAGATTTAGAAGTCCGTTCGCGCCGCTGCAACCTACGTATCAGGGGCCTGCCAGAATCCACACAAACAGGCACTATGGAGATCTTTGTTGAGAAGCTACTCACCACGCTCCTGGGAGATGGTGTGTTTTCAACGATGTTTGTAGTGGAACGGGCACATCGCTCGTTAGGCCCGAAACCGCGCCCTGAGGCCCGCCGCGCCCCAATCTTTGCCAAACTACTGAACTATCGAGATAGAGACACTGCCCTCCAAAACGTCGCTCCAATATGAAGGATCGGCGATATCGTTATATCCGGACTTTACGGCCAGGGTGCAGGAGGCGCCCAAACACTTCATCCCTCACAAGCAAAAGCTCTGAGAACTGGGGCTAGACTACGCGATGATGTACACGGCTAAACTGAGGGTGAACCGACAGGGCCACTAGCACATATTCACTGACCCGCAGGCTCTACATCAGGAGCTGAAACGCTGGTCCAGGGAACGGACTGGCGGAGACAATGGGACACAAGACAATGGGGAAGGCAGCAGCCACCTAGAGGAGCAGGACTGACCACGAAGTCCGAACAGTGTGGTAAGAATAGCCAGCAACGACTGGTCGGCGACGTAAGGGACTGCCATTTTGAGAAACTTGATTATAACTGCTACTAGCAGGAACTGAATTTACTTGCTGTTACATTGCTGCCCGAGCCATGATGCAGGGGCTTGGGGTAGGTTGGGGTGGACCGGGTACATAGGACACCTCACTAGAAAGCTTGTTTTACCATAGCCAGCCACTCAGCGATTAGTAGATGTTGACGGAGGAGTTTCGGGGGCTGGGGATCATGCTCTTGGATCAGTGATGTTGATGACTCAAGGTATGGCTGCTCTGATGCAGCACTAAGTGAGAAATGGCGGTAGTGGGGTGGGGGCTTGCCAGACAGTCTGGTCTAAATCCACAACTTCTGTATTGCCAGGCGACCTTGGCCCCAGCGCGCAACACACACCGAAATTCCCACTGTCCACGTTGGAAGTTCTGGGAAGGGGTGGGAGGGGAGGGATGAGGCGCTGCAAGGACAGGTTAGGGAAAGTCTGCTGTGGGTGGGGGGAGGGACTGTTCAATTGTATTTATGTTTTCCTGCACAGAACCGGGGGAGATGGTTCTAGGGCACTTAATGCACACACTGTTCGCGGGGGACTTGAAACAGGACTTGCCTTAAGATCTACAGAAAGTTTGCAGAGACGACTAGCTCTAGCCAAGGAATAATTACGCCAGAAACTGAGGTACTCAGGGCCCTCACATGGAATGTCAGGGGATTAAATGACCACCGTAAACTTAGTAAGGTCTTCAGCTACTTACAGCGCCAAAAGGTAAACTTGGCGCTCTTGCAGGAAACACATCTACCACTTACGAGCAGTATGTTCTGCAGCAGGAACCTATTGGGTAACAACACAGCAGCTGGGTTTATGACACACTCCAGAGGGGTACTCACGTGGGTTAACGGTAGATCGAAAACTAACGCTATCGCTGCTCCTAGCAGACCCTGATGCCGCTTTGTGATATCCAGATGCACCGGGAGGGGACATGATCTGATTGTTATTAATGTTTACGGCCCCAATTTTGACTCACCGTCCTTTCATAGCAACCTAGCTCCCATTGCCTGCACGTACTAAACAACACAGATGATCTGGGGAGGTGACATTAATCTGGTGCTGAATCCGGCGTTAGATAGATCAGCGGGCTCACCACGCAAGCCGTCAGCGGCGGCACTAGCACTACAGACAGAGCTTCTAACTATAGGCTTGGAGGATGTATGGAGACACAGATATGCAGAACAGGGAGGGTACACACATTACTCCGCATACCACAATATACACACCAGAATAGACTACTGATTTTGAGATGTGTCAAGGCTTGCTCAGTGCTCCTGCGTACTCTCTCAGACCACTTACCATTACTACTGGTGCTTGAGACACCAATTAAAAACATCCCGCCATTTACATGGCGCTTTCCTCCATACTCTGCGCTGGATGAAAACTTTCGGGGAGAACTCGCGGAGGAGATCGATGTCTTCTTCGAGGCCAACTTAGGCTCGGTTGACAGTTTCCAAACAGTCTGGGAGGCATTTAAGGTCTTTATTAGAGGTGTGGCTATGTCTAAACACTCAAGCGTCCTCAAAGCTATTAGACAGAGACTGCAGCACTTAAAAAAACAGCTAGCCGAACTCGAAAGGAGCCAACGGGCTAGTCCTACCACTGCAATAGAGGAGGACATTAAGAGACTGGTGGCAGAATACAACGAAGAGGCAGACAGGGAAGTACAGCACATGGGGAAATATGCGACAGCTCAGACTTATGCTGAGGGAGAACGACCGAGCTCGCTACTAGCTAGGATACTGAAGGGACCCAGAGAGCAGGCGCATATTCCCGAGATACAAACTGTCACGGGCGAAAAGGTCACGGCTGAGGATGAGATTGCACAAGAGTTCAAGAGGTATTACTCGGATATGTATACTGCGGGTCCTGAAGACTGTGTAGACGAAATAGCAGACTATCTGGAGCACATACCATTACCTATGCTCACAAAGGCAGACTGCGAATTCTTAATGCAACCCATTCACAAAGATGAAATCATAGAAGCACTTTCGAGTATGCGCTCAGGTAGTGCTCCCGGAATAGATGGGCTCACAGTGGGATTCTATAAAGCGTTCCAGGATAAATTGATCCCACACTTGTCCGCACTTTTCGATGACGACTGTGTGGAGAAAAGTATGCCCCAAACCATGAGGGAGGTGCTGATTGTTACTATACTTAAACCTGGCAAGCCCCGCAATGAATGTGGTTCATACAGGCCTTTATCGCGCCTTAATGTTGATGCGAAACTGTACGGGAAGGTGTTGGCAACCCGCCTTGCGTTACTCGTGCCACAGCTGGTAGCCCCGGAACAGGCGGGCTTCATTCCCAGCAGAAATCTCACTTATAACATCCGAACGGTACTGGGCACAATACAACATGTGAGACAAGACACGAAAGCGATAGCGGTATTTCTCGATATGGAGAAGGCCTTCGACTCGATGCAGTGGCCTTTCATGGTACGAGTATTGCAGAGATTTGGACTGGGTGAACCATTTCTACAAATGATTGGCGCCTTATATCACCAGCCGACGGCTCGTCTCAGGCTGAGCAATTTTGTATCCGACCCCTTCCCGATCTGTAGAGGAACGAGACAGGGCTGCCCACTCTCGCCTCTGCTTTATGGGCTCGTAGCAGAACCGCTGGCGTGTGCGCTACGTGAATACCACAGCGCTGAGGGCATTAGCTTCCCCACGTATAAGATCATAATATCAACATATGCGGATGACACTCTGCTCTATGTGCGTAACCCAGAGGTTGATCTAACGTCGATGCTCAGAGAGGTGGTGCTATTGGGGGCGCTGTCAGGCCTGAAAATCAATTGGGCGAAGTCGGTTGCCTTTCCTCTGACTCCAGCGACTTGTCAGTTCGACATGGAATACCCGCTACAATGGACATAAGAGTCGGTGCAGTATTTGGGGATTCAGCTTCATACAGAGCCCGAAATCCTCCTAAGGGAGAACTATGGTGTGGCTTGCAGCAGGCTTGAGGACGATGTGGAGAAATGGTGTAAATTGCCTTTATCCCTCATGGGGGGCATAGCAATCATGAAAATGGTGGTGCTGCCTAGGTTCTTTCTCTTGTTTAGTGCCATTCCGATGGTCCTATCCAAAACCTTCTTCAAAACCCTAACACAACTCCTACTCCGACTGGCATGGGGAGGCAAACAACCCAGAGTGAAATGGACCACCCTTACGCTGCCTTACGAGCTGGGTGGACAGGGTGCACCTAATCTGGAGTTGTACTACAGAGTGGCCGAGGCTGCCCACCTGCATACATGGATACATGGTGATGCAATGATCCCACATATACGTATGGAACGCCTCTTTGCAGATCCTCTCCCGCTCCCAGCTATAGTCTTTGGACCTGTGGATCGCAGGACCGGCATCCTGGACTCCCTCACCGCAACAAACCATGCATGGCACCAACTCTTACGCATCCAGGATTGTGATTTATTATACTCCCCCAACATGCCTCTTGAATGGATGATATGGCTGTCGCCGCTTGCAGAACGGGGAGTCTCGCAGGCATTACACAAGGTGGGCACCTGTTTGAGGAGGGCAAAAAGGAAGAAAAGAAAATGTGTTACCGAATTTGAGCTGCAACTCGGGCACCTGCTTTATTTATATCTGCGAGTGCTTCCTGTTGAGGTTTAATTTTAGGGACAGAAACATCGTGCCAGAATGAATCCTGCCCTGCATATTATTTACCCAAGTAGATGCCACTGTGTTGTGAAATACCTCTACTCCACGGGAATACTTTCTACTGGCTAATCATCAGTAAGTGCTACCTTCTTGGGTTGATGTATAGAGCTTTTCCTAAACTACAGTTGCGGGCCAGAAGAGTTGTCTCCAGTGACCATGTGTGTCTGTAACTTTGCCACAGCGTCGAAAGGCGCCGGGCCCTTGATTGAGCTGTCCATCATAATGGGTAAAGGGCAGGAAGACTTGCATACTGCTAGTGTGTGTGGGGCGGGGCAAACGGGCAGTGCTTCTATGCAAGTTCACATGCCTCTTGTTAATAAAAGGTCAGAGACCGATCAGAGCAGCAGATGAGGCAAAAGAGCCTCCTCGTCACAGGAACTACATAGGTATTGCGCTTGAGAAAATTATGGATGTAAAGACCTCCATCACGCATCACAGCTAATGTTTGACAGTAGATATGGGGAGAAAGCACAACTGCCGAGCCTCGACCGAGCTCACACATTTTTTGGGCTTATTAATGCATTCCCGAATTTGAGCTGCAACTCGGGCACCTGCTTTGTTTATATCTGTTGTGGTGCTTTTTGTTGAGGTTTAATTTTTGGGACAGGAGCATCGTGCCAGAATGAATCCTGCCCTGCATATTTGCCCACAAGTTCCGTTACACGGAGCTTTTGGCAATTCCGCAATCTACGCGGAAAGCGGAATTGATGGAATTCCGCAAATTCTGCAGGCGGAATGGATTTTGCTGCCCACCCCTACACCTTATGCACACTTCCACTTTCTCAAAGAAGGACCAGTGCTGCTCGTCCAACACTTTACAGCCATAACTCAGTGATGGCAGTATTTTTGGGCCATATTATCAAGAAAGGGCAGTAAATTATTGCCGCTTTTATCGGCAGGAAACTGTGAATTCCCATAGAAGCCCAGGTTAACACCAGAACCTGGGCTTCTATGGGAATTTACAAGGGCATATTATCAAGCCCATTATCGCCGCTTTAGCGGCAGTTTCCTGCCGATAAAAGCACCGATAATGTATCATCATTTCTTGATAATATGGCCCTTTGTCTTTTAAACTGAGAGGATATGTGCAAAGTGCCTTTGCCTACACCACTTCTATAATCTGTAAATAGCAGAAGCCTGGGACAGCACCTTACTTTTGCAGTGATTTATGTGAACTTTGTTCAAGCAGTTACTGCTGAAGTAAGGGTAAAACTATACAACGTCTGACTTGGAATTCAACAGGAATCAGTTAAGGTTTTTACTGATTCTGCACGGCTTTGTTCTAAAAATCATAACTTTACTCTCAGATATGCTTATTTTTAAAAAGTGTTCTGCTTATTTCTCCAATACACAGAGGCACTTATGAAGGCCTATCGGGGTGAAGTCCAGCAAAATAACATCATTCGCGTATATGAGACAGCATTCCTTAAACTTAATTTAACTGGATCCCCTTTTATCTTACCATCTCTACACAGCAAATTGTAAGTGTAGAATGAAAAAAGAAGAGGCACAAGCAGGCACCCCTGTGTAACGACCGGATTTTCGGACCAGATAGAATCAGCTCACCAAGATACCACCAACCCAGCCGAAACGTAACCACCTCCCTCCTCAGAACCTACTTACCAAGGCACCTGGGTACCTACCTGAGGATGGGGAATTAGCAATACACAAGCTTAGATCCTCTAAAACACCACCAAATCTATAGGGATTACTAGAAATACTCACTGAATACTAAGGAATTCCATACCTTATAGTCTTGCGGCAACGTAGGCCCAGACTAGACTACCCTGGGGCAGTTCCGATTACTTACCATTACACACTGACCACAATCAGTGCTCACTCAAGCCACAATCCTGTGGGTATATGCACCATATCCTCCCAGTGCTCTCACTCTCTTACACAAGCCACAATCCTGTGGGTATTTATTTACTCAAGCCACAATCCTGTGGGTATACGCATTGATCACAATCAATGTTCTCACTAACGCCGCTACACAACGACGATCATTGTCCTATGAATACCTTCAGCTCTCTCTCTCTCTCTGTTGGGAAGTTTCTCTATATATCTAATATCTACTGGGGATGAATTGTTATATTTTATGTGGTAGATAGACAGTTCAATCCTCTCACACAAGAATGGCCAAATCACAATATTCAAAGGTTATTTCCTGATTCAATGGCTCCCTGCTCCCTTGTTCAGTTACCACTTACCCGGACGGGAAACGCATCCGTCCACATAACAGCATCTGACTAGAAGAAAGGTTAACTTAATTATAAGAAAACAACAGTTACACAATGGTTCACTAAGAACAGCAAATTATAACAACAATACAATATAGCCTGAAAAGCAAAGGAAAGAATTAGAAAGTGTGTGCACGCTAATAAGAAAGGGTCGACGTCACCTTATGAGTACGAAGTCTGGACTCAGTTGTCATCTGAGTTCCCTTCTCGTCTGTGCCTTGGCTCATCTTAGGATCACCCCTGCAGTCACGGATACACGTCTGCACCGCTATGCTCCGTCTCCTCTGCTCCCCTCCAAGTCAAAGGAACCTCCCTCTTGTTCTCTGTTTCGTCTGTTTCTCTCTCGCTGCTCTGCGCTACTCCTTTCTCCTCTCGATCACGGACTATCTTCACCTACCAACTTCGATCTTATAAATCAGTTTCTGCCACTCTAGTATTCGTTCTCTCCGCTAACTGCTTCACTCTGATGCTCTGATCTTTTTATCAAAGCTCGCCAGCTGCTCCAACTAAAGTAACTTCAATCTTTCCGAGAGATTATCAGCCTTCGGTCTTTTTCGGATTTCAAAATGGCGACTGTCTGCTTTAAGTTGATTAACTGCAATAATGCTAACGACTAGCTGCCGTCTACTAACTGACTCTCTGACTATCCGTGCTTTCGCTAATATGGAACCTTGTTCATGCATGGAAATTTCCAGCCAGTAACCTGCCGCCCACCAAATTCTTGTACCACCCCGTGCCAAGGACACGCTCTCAGTCAGCCGACCTGATGTTATGTCTTCGACACGAAGAAAAATACAGTCTTTCGATAAGGGCCAGCCTGAGCCGGTTCTCTCCAAGCGAACAACACCTTATAACTAAAACATTACATTTGACCTAAAAGCATCTCAAGCAGCCGAGGCAGAAAGAAAGATGGAGTCTCTCCCGTTCGAGGCCTACAAGGCCTGAAATAAGCATAACTCCATCAGAAATATACTAGCAACCTTACAAAAGGACGGATTAATACTAATACTAAGGAATCTATCCCTTAACATAAGCTTATAGGCCCTAGAATAGAGAAAAGGGTAGGGAATTATATCAAACACCTTGTAAATAGGCCAGGTCTGAGGTTCTAATCCTCCTATTAGAATGATAGCAGGCTAAAGTCACCTTCACTCAAAAAGGGGACAAAAACCCGGTCAGAACACCCTGCTTTTGACCATTTTGCATCACCACTCTGCTGGACAAACCCTGATTCCCTCCCATCAAAACCTTAGTCCAAGTAGAAGAGTGCAAGGCAATTATTAACCTCGGAAGATGAACAGGAATCCCTAGTTTAGACAATTTTCTCCACTGCATCTGTCAGTTAACCCTGTAGAACGCTGTGGAAAAATCAATAAAAGCAGAATACCTGGGCATGCCCCTAGCCAAGGGATACTTTTCGATCAGGGTTTGAAGGGCTGTGATTTTATCAAGGTTACCACAATTATTACGAAAGCCAGCCTGCTCAGCAGGTTATGGCCAAATGCCCATTCCTGAAGATGAAGTAATGTACTTTTGGCAAATAATTTGCCTGTCGCATCCAGCCGGCATGAGAGGCCTTTGATATTTTTTTTTATATAAGGGTACCGTTAAACTTCCCTTCCAAGAAGATGGAATATCAACAGACAGATAGCAATAGTGGAACAGTAGACATACAAAATAGCCCATAAAGATGCCTTCTGTTTAATGAGTTTTATTGGGAGTTTATCAGTCCCAGTAGCCCCGGAGGTTCTTGGATCCTTAATGAAGTTCTTGGATCGTTAATGAATCAGTCCCTCAATCTCCTTCTAGAAAGCAGGCCACATGTTTCTAGTGAAATTACTTCAACGCTAAGCACAAACTGGCCACTATTGCTCAAATTGTGTGCATCTTGTTGGCAAATGTACTGTGTCTGCTCATCTCCGATATAGGGAATAGCTTCACCTTTAACTCTAGTGACACAGTATTGGGCTATTAAAGCCCAGTATATTACAAGAATTAAATGAAGTAGTGACTTTTCTCAGATTGATAAAGTTCCTATCCTCCTCTTTCCTTCTTTCAAACACCTTTAGTCTATTTCTTTTCCGCTTAAAGTGATTAATATAAAAGGCGGGCCCGTTTAAGCCCATTGTAGCCCGGAGGAGACCGGACCGGGCCACTCAATCAATCAATCAATCACAGCATTTATATAGCGCACTACTCACCCAGAGGGTCTCAAGGCGCTAGGGGTGGGGGGTCCGCTACTGCTCGAACAGCCAGGTCTTGAGTTGCTTCCTGAAGGTGAGGTGGTCCTGGGTCTGGCGGAGGTGGGTCGGGAGGGAGTTCCAAGTCTTTGCGGCAAGGTAGGAGAAGGACCGTCCCCCTGTGGTGGCTCTTCGGATGCGGGGGACGGCGGCGAGGGCGTGGCCGGTCGATCGAAGCTGGCGTTTGGGAGCGTAGAAGTTGAGGCGGCTGTTGAGGTATCCTGGACCTTGGTTGTGTAGGGCTTTGTGTGCGTGGGTGAGGAGACGGAAGGTGATTCTCTTGTTGACCGGGAGCCAGTGCAGGTCTCTCAGGTGTCCGGAGATGTGGCTGCGACGGGGGATGTCCAGGATGAGTCGTGCTGAGGCGTTCTGGATCCGCTGGAGTCTCTTCTGGAGTTTGGCAGTGGTACCGGCGTAGAGGGAGTTGCCGTAGTCCAGACGGCTGGTGACGAGAGCCTGGGTGACCGTCTTCCTGGTCTCGGTGGGGATCCACCGGAAGATCTTACGTAGCATGCGCAGGATGTTGAAGCGCGACGAGGAGACGGCGTTGACCTGCCTGGTCATGGAGAGGGAGGAGTCCAGGATGAAGCCCAGGTTGCGTGCGTGGTCTGTTGGTTTGGGTGCGTTGCCTAGAGCGGGGGGCCACCAGGAGTCGTCCCAGGCGGAGGGTGAAGATCCCAGGATGAGGACTTCCGTCTTGTCCGAGTTCAGTTTCAGGCGGCTGTTCTTCATCCATTCGGCTACCTCTTTCATCCCTTCGTGAAGGTTGGCTCTGGCGGTGGCGGGGTCGTTGGTGAGGGAGAGGATCAGCTGGGTGTCGTCGGCGTAGGAGATGATGTTGAGGTTGTGCTGGCGTGCGATGTCTGCGAGGGGGCTCATGTAGACGTTGAAGAGGGTTGGACTGAGCGAGGAGCCTTGAGGAACGCCGCAGATGACTTCGGTGGCTTCTGATCTGAACGGGGGGAGGCGGACTCTGTGTCCTTCCGGCGAGGAAGGAGATGATCCACTCCAGTGCCTTCTCCTGGATTCCGACGTTGCTGAGGCGCTGCACTAGTGTACGGTGGCAGACAGTGTCGAAGGCCGCGGAGAGGTCTAGGAGGATGAGGGATGCTGTTTCTCCGTTGTCAAGCAGGGCTCGTCCTTTCATCTTGCCTGTCCTACATCGAGGCTAAGCCGGCACCCTGTAAGTACCTGCCTCTATTACTGCTTGTAACAGGGAAATGCCTGGGCGTGAAAGTAGGAGTAAGGCACTGATATCGGGTGGTTATGTAGCTGGAACGCTGGACAATTTCATTATTAGAGCAAATTCAGTACTGGATCACGAAAGAACTTTGATGGAGGGCCGGCTTTCCCAAGATATTGCCTTCACAAAAAGATCCTCGCTATGACATTTCGCGAATGCTCATAAACCAGAACATACACTCCAAGTCGTGGCTACTGAAGCTCCTGAGACTGCTACAAAGCACTGAGATTACACAGGACTTGGGAACATTATCTCTGACTGGCGAGTCCCAGTTGCCATTGGTAGCAGAGACTACCCCAGTAACAATTCCGGACAATAATTTGGCAGCCGATAGTCCAGAAAGGCCTAATACTCGGCAGTTATGTGGGAGACGAGAGGGGGCCATACCCAAAAGGAAGCGAGGTGCCCTAGCTTCAGGTGGTAGGAAGCCCAAGCGTGCAAAGCACTCAAATAATAGTGAGTCTGCTAGTCCAGGCCAGGCCCCAGAGGTTCCTAAAGCTCCGGATAACAGCTCAACACCACCTTTCTCTGCAACTATTCCAGGAGGGGCAAATTCCACTATTACAACAGCCACAACGGAGGACCCATTTATCCTAAAATTGGGCGCTCTCTTAAGGTCATCATTTCAACCACTTGAAACAAGACTCTCTCAGATAGAGCTAAGGTTGTCAAAAAGTGAAAAAGCAACATCGGTGACCGTGGATTTTTTAAAGACTAATAAAGTGACTTTGGGCTATGTCCAAGCCAAAAATGGTCAGGGGGGACTATTGTTACAAAATTCTGTATTACCATCCAACCCGTCCTCTGTACCTGGGACCATCCCAAACCGGGAATTACCCGCTGATCCTCCTGATAATGTCCTGATAATGGTTAATAAGGAGAAGTCTCACGAGGCACACCAATACCAGTGTGAAAGTGGCTTGATCAAGAAAATTAGAATTGATCTGCCCCCAGAATCAAGCCCGTATGTAGTGGTCCTAGCAGGGGTCCCTGAACTAAGCGATGGTAGTAGGGAATCCTTTATGGCCCTAAAAAACAAAGTCTCCGATTGGGTCAACAAAAAAAGACTGCTCCCGGGTCATATCAGTAGTGAAATTTTGATGGTTCACAGGGTGTCCTGGGTGGGTCACAGGCCAAAGAATTCTAAAGGTGACTGTGTCTTGGTAAATTTCAGGGACCCATGAATTGTAGCACATATATGCGAGTGGATGCAGCACAATCCCGGGACAGCTATACAATCTCTCCCATTGTCATATTACTATCCTCCTGGCCCCCTGTGTCAAAAACCTGACACTGAACCAGATTGGATGCTAGTGGAGCCCCGAGGAGTGGGTAGAGCAAACAAGGGCAGGTTCGCACCACCTTTTACACCCAGTTACATCCGCACCCAAAACAGATATAGTTGCCTGGATATGGTAGATTGACTGCAGCACAACCAGGGGGGCTTAAGGGGCTTTGCCAAGTAAATGAAAGGAGGAACCCAGTTAATGTATTGAGAGGGAGTTCTATATATAACGAAGGAGATAAGACTGTAGGTAGTAGTTCAGTAACCTCAAAGTCCCCAGTGGCTCAAGTTAACTTACAATTGCCTATTATAGGCACTAATGAACCTGCAACAAGTACAAATGTGGCAGGCAACACATTGGGTCCTCTGTTAGCCGGAATAAGATTGTGTGAAGGGGGCCCAAGGGGATCGGGTGGTAGCATTGACAGGGGAAGTAAGCCAGATACATTAACGATATTGTCATGGAACGTCGCAGGCTTACCCAATAAAATGGCATGTCCGGACTGGGGATCTTTTGTAGACAAAAATGGCGTCTGTCTCTTCCAAGAGACCTAGGCCCGAGAAGAACAACTACGCGGGGGTTACGCCTCATTTCTCGGCCCGGCCCGATGGGGGGGGGGGAAGGACGACCGTCAGGGGGTCTTACTATTTGGGTTGGTTCCCATTTGGGATGTATGGTCAAGACATTAACCACTTATTCTGAAGATGTCTAATGTGTAGTTCTTGTATGGCCAAGTGCTTTCAAACTTGCTCTCGTCAATGTTTATGCTCGACCTGTTAGCATAGCCAGTGAATCAAGAACTATTGAGGAGTTGTCACACTTTTTGCATACCATCACCAGTGACACTAATCTTCTGGTAGGGGGTGATCTGAACTGCCACTTCGAGCCTCTAGTGGGTATGAAGGATGGCGTCCTACTGGCAGAGGATGACTACTGGGCGATACCAGCGACCCAGGCTTCATCTCCAAGGGTATGGTCTCCTCTAGCCATTCAGATAATGGCTCTAAATCTAAACCATTCTATAAGGGCTTGTAATGGCCGCATGCCTTCGGATACCCCAGCCAAGTGCACATTTAATAAACCTGGACACGAGTCACGTCTTGACTAAATCTTGGCTGAAACACGGTTATGGCCAAAGGTCTTAGACCTAAATGTCATCACAAGAGCTGAAAGTGACCATAACGATCTAATCTTGGAGTTGGGTTCCTCCGGCTCTAGTAAGAACAGTACAACAAGTTATGGGGACCCTGATAGTAGGATCACATTATCTAACGACAGACGTAGAGTCAGGTGGGACAAAATAATGGCACATCCGGAAGAACTTTGTAACCTATATACCCGGATAGTCCACGTGTTTTTGGAGGTTGATGTGCTAAACACCCAACCATTGCCCCCGATTACTATACAAAGATGCTGGTTCTCCACGCGGGTATAGTATCCAACCTGGAAGAGGTATTTAATCCTCGGGTGGCTAAAAAGAACAAAAGGGCTCACATAAGCACATGGTATAATGCAGCTTGTAGAAAGGCCAAAGCAGAGCTAGTACAGGCTCTAAAATTAAGTAATAACAAACTTCAAATTCAAGCCAGGAAAGCAGATTACAAACGGTTGATTAAGTGCGCAAAGGAAGAGTGGGACCACGATAAGTGGGCCAGCTTAACTGTCGCATCTTGCTACAAAGGACTCCCCGAAATTCTGGTCCATAGTCAACACTGGTAGTGGTGAACCGAAACCGGCTATTGAACCTAATATAGCAGCCGAAGTCTGGGAAGACCACTACCGAGCTCTGTACTCCATAGAGAATGGCATGGAAATTTTGGAAACTGAATCGGTACCGCCAGCTTCTATCCCACAGCCTGAGATGGTAGAGTTCACCACAGCGGAGGTCTGCAATGCAATTGCCAAACTTGCTGCAGGAAAAGCCCCGGGTTTAGACAAACTCCCGGGAGACCTCTTCAGACATGAACCTAAGATATGGGGCCCGTATCTACAAATCCTTTTTAATGCAGTCCTGAGAGGCATGGCGGTTCCCTGTATTTGGCTGGGTGCAGAGATAGTCCCTATATTCAAGAAGGGCTCTCCTCTGCTCCCAGCAACTACAGGCCCATCAGCCTCATTGATGTCCCGTAGAAGATCTTTGCGCGGCTCATCTTAGATCGCTTACAGGACTGGATAGAGGAGCACGCAATTCCTAGCCCATATTAAGCAGGGTTTAGGAAGAACACTTCCACCATGGACCACATTTTTAGTTTGTCACTACTATTTTGGAAAACGGTGAGGTTAGAGGATGGCAGCCTCTACATGGTGTTTGTGGACCTTTGCTCTGCTTTTGAGTTAGTCCCTCGGGGGAAACTATTAAGTATGGGCGAATTTTGCAAATTCGCGATTCGCGAATTTGCGTATTTACGAATTTGCAATCCGCAAAATTCGCGAACTTTCGCAAATTTGCGGATTTGTTTGTGTTCGCAAGGGTTTCTGCCAGTTCGCAAGGGTTTTTTACCAGTTCACAAACGCGAACTTACTTGTCGGGTCGCAACGGTCGCGACCATGTTGTTTCTTTGTCTGGTTCATCACAGCACCCTCTGTTTCACCACTGCCACCCTCTGGTTCACCCATGCCACCCTCTGTTTCATCCCTGCCACCCTCTGGTTCATCACTGTAGATTATGGGGGGAAAAGCACACCTGCCCTGCCTCAACTGACATGAATTAATTTGGGGCTGATTAATGTGTCACAGAATTTGAGCTGGCACCTGCTTCCTTAGCTGTAAGTGCTTCCTGATTAATGATGAGCTTGAAATTTTGCACCTGCTAAGTGCTTTCATTTTTGCAAAATTCGTTAGCACACCTGCCCTGCCTCAACTGACATGAATGAATTAGGGGCTGATTAATGTGTCATTGAATTTGAACTTCCAGTCTGGCACCTGCTTCCTTATCTGTAATTTCTTTCTGTTGCAGTGTAATTTTTTTTAACAGGACCTTTGTGGCATACTTGTAGCTATTCTCTGAGCCTGCTGTGAGGGTCAGAGCAGGGTCATAGAAAAGTTGCAAGTAGGCAACTGAACTCTGGAGGGGCCCCTCAGGAAGCACTACAGGGAATGGTTACTAATGATGAGCTTGAACTTTTGCACCTGCTGAGTGCTTTCAGTTTTGCAAAAATCGTTTTTCTGCAATTTCGCGTAATTCGCGGGGCGCGAATTTGCGCGAGATGGAATTCGGAAGCCACAAATTCGTGCGAATACACGATTTGCTTTTTTGCGGCGTGTTAGTTCGCGTGTTTTTTTGCGTTTTCGTGAGCAGCTTGTAGCGCAATGATGTGAAGTTACCCTAGCGGTCGTACATGGGCGCGGCCATCTTGTTTGTGTGACGTATTTCCGTTTCCGGGAGCTATGTGTAATCTCGCCAAGTGTGCAGCTCGCTAGTACAAGTTGGCGTGTGATCACGGGGGAAATCTTGCGCGAACTTACCCACGCAGTCGTGAACGGGTGCAGCCATCTTGTTTTCCATTCATTGCTATGGTTCTGGGCATCCTTTCTGTATCCTCTCTCAATCTCTGCCATCCTTTGCTTGTTTGAAGTTTTTTTTTTATCTATTTTACTTATTATCTATCCCTCTATTTTTCTAGCTCTATATTTTTGTGTTTTCTGCTACTTTTGGTTAATTTTAAACTACTTTTTTAAACTCTTTTCTTTTCTTCTTCCCTATTCTATTTCTTGGTACACAGACAAAATATCGAGTTTTAAATTTCGATATACAATGATATCGAAGTTTAAATATCGATGGGACAAAATATCGAAGGTAAGTAATATCGACAGTCTTAATATCGATATTAGTATGATATCAGTAATATCGAAGTTTTAAATATCAATGTCAATAATATCGAAATAAATAACTTCGATGTTACTAATATCAATTTTTAAATAAATTTAGTGTATATTATATTGTATTTATTATGTTTTATTATTTTTTTAAAATTTGTAATTTAATTAAATATTGTCTTTTACTACTGTAGCGGGTTGTGGGTTTATAGGGGAATAGGGTGGGAAGTAATTTAATTATGTTAAATTAATTATTAATTAGTAGGAATTATTAATTAATTAATTGAGAATTAATTTTTAATTATTTTTAATTAATTGATTAATTGATAAATATGTTCTGTAGCGGGTTTATGTGTTTATAGGGGAATAGGGTGGGAAGTAATTTAATAATAATTAATTAATTAATATATGTTTGTACATATTTTAATTAATAATTAATTGGTTATTATTTTATATTAATTAGTTAATTAATTAATATAATTTGTACATATTTTCAATTATTAATTAGTTGGTAATTAATTAATATTAATTAGTTAATTACATTAATTATATTAATTTTTTTATATATAATTTTTTGTTATTCTTAATTAATTAATTGGGAAAAATAATATTAATTATTAAATTAAATTAATTACAGCTAATGTGCTAATATATTTACTTTATTGTTATTGTTAGTTAATAATTAATTAGTAATTAAATAATATTAATTAATTTTGGGTAAAGGAGTATTTTTAGGGTTCAGGGTCAGTTTTCAGTTTTTGGGTAAAGGGGTATTTTTAGGGTTCAGGGTCAGTTTTCAGTTCTTGGGTAAAGGGGTATTTTTAGGGTTCTGGGTCAGTTTTCAGTTTTTGGGTAAAGGGGTATTTTTAGGGTTCAGGGTCAGTTTTCAGTTTATGGGTAAAGGGGTATATTTAGGGTTCAGGGTCAGTTTTCAGTTCTTGGGTAAAGGGGTACTTTTAGGGTTCAGGGTCAGTTTTCAGTTTTTAGGTAAAGGGGTATTTTTAGGGTTCAGGGTCAGTTTTCAGTTTTTGGGTAAAGGGGTATGTTTAGGGATAAGGGTCAGTTTTCAGTTCTTGGGTAAAGGGGTATTTTTAGGGTTCAGGGTCAGTTTTCAGTTTTTGGGTAAAGGGGTATTTTTAGGGTTCAGGGTCAGTTTTCAGTTTTTGGGTAAAGGGGTATTTTTAGGGTTCAGGGTCAGTTTTGGGTTTTTGGGGTACAAGGATATTTTTAGGGTTCAGGGTCAGGTTTGGGTTTTTGGGGTACAGGCGTACAGGGTAAAAACAAAAAAAAATTACATTAAATCAATTAAATAACATTAAAAAAAATAATATTACATTAAATTATTAAGTGTTTTATTTATTTTAAATGTATATGTATTAGTTTTAATTTTGTTTTAATATTTTTATTTAATATTTATAAAATTATATGTATTTTAAAATTATTTTTACATTATTATTAATACATTAAAAAAAACGATATTTTTAATTCCGATATTTTTGTACTACGATATTATTTTTTCGATATTTTTGTACTTACCTTTATGAAGATATGATTCCGATATTTTTGATGTCGATATTTTTGTGCCGATATTTTTGTATTTCGATATTCTGTCTGTCGATATTATGTCAGACATTCCTATTTCTTATTTATTATTTACCTTCCTTTCTGCCCAGACCATGGTACAGGGAGCCGGGAAGCAGCCTGAGAAGGGGAAGGGTCCTGCACCCCGTGCCCGGCTCCCGTGCGGGCATTTGAGGGGGGAGCTAGTGATGCCACGGGAGATCTTTAGCACGGAGGAGGTGGCCGCACTAGTCTATGTACAGTGCCGCCTCCCCAGGACCATCGCGGCAGGCGGCAAGATCGCAAGCGGCTACGGGCTCCGGGAGCGCCGTAAGCGGTGGGAGAAGGTGTGCCAGGCCATGTATGAACACTCTCGGGTCCGGCACACCTACAACCAGGCCACCAACCTTTGGACAGATCTCCTGGACCGGGAACGCGACCTGCTCGGCGTCGAGATCCCCGGGCTTGGTGAGTAGTAGTAGCTATTTCATCACTACTCTGTTTTCTCCTGCTCTGTGTGTTATTATATTGCAAATTTTAGTTTTTTACCAAGAGCAATAATGCTGCCGATTACATTGTAGGTAAATTATATTTCAAAATCTTTTGTGCATTTCAGGTGCACTGCTCTCCTTCTCAGTAGCGTGCTACTATGCTTATTTGTTTTCGATTTTGTGTTCATTTCATTGGCCTGAGAAATTATGTATGAGTGTAGTTTACAGAACTGCGTAATGCTAGACACTAAGGGGCAGATTTGCAATTACCGGCGCATCCCTGCAAAGTAGCAGGGATGCACCAGTAATTGTGCGCCACGCCACCACCACCATTACGCATCTGTGCCGTAAAGGCGGCACATTGCTGGAGTTGCGTCGCAACGATGGTGCAGCTCCAGCAATGCTCTCTGGTGCCCTATCTCCCCAATGCTGCGTCAAGCCGTACGTCTGCTTCAAGCAGGCGCAGGGTTTGAGTGACGCATCATTGTCCTAAAAGTGACTGATTGAAATCTTGTAGATTTCCCTCAGCCACTTTTAGGATGCGTTCCTGCACAGGAACGCCCTCCCTTGCGCCGGAACGCTCCCTGATGGCACAGGGCTTTACAACGTGATGCATCTCCCATATGCGTCACGTTGTTATTATACGCCGCACCATGGCGCCTCTTTTTTTCTGCCACTGCGTCACAAAAGTTACTCAACAATGGAGCAAAAGAGCCGCAAGGGGCTTGCAAATCTGCCCCTACAGACTCAAGTCCAGTCCTTCCTTTTTACACCTGGCAATAAGAAGAAATAGTGGTGGTGGATTGATAGTTTGAGTATTTTAATGACTGGTTAATGTAGTAGGAAACTTTTTAGTGTTGTCACTGATCTGCAATCACAATGGAGTTTGTCTGTCACTTCGCGTGCTGCGGACTGCTGCCTGCCAGGCCTAGGCAAACCTTTTTAGTAGTTTGTTTAGTGAGTTACATAACTTTCCAAGTCGACGGTCCGCAAATCACGCAATACTAATATCGTAGTAGACCACATGAGATAGGTAAATATATCCCGTGGAATAGTTGTCTATTTGCTATTTCGCCAAAATATTTTGTTATTGTTCTTTTGAAATGTTTGATTTGGTTGACAACAATCATCCATGTTTTCGGGTCTTTCTTTCTTTCATGTTGTACATCAGCTCCCCCAGGGGCAGGAGGACAGAAGAGGAGGTGGTATCGGCTGCTGCTGCTGTGGAAGGCCAGGATCGGTCAGGCGAGGGCTCCTTTGCTGGCCCAGTATTTTTTCATTTTAATATAGAGTACCTACTTTTTCCTAGCGTTCCTCATTCGATTTTTTCTAAATCGTCTTTGATCTTCTTGTAGACTGTATCTAAATTCTTATCCTGCCTCTACTATGACTCCCTGTGGTATTACTAGATTATTCTTATTAGTCTGTCTGTGTAGCTAACTAAGATTGCACATTTGGCAAAAGGTGTTAAACGAAACTCCCATTCTAGTCAGCAATAGCTCTATGCACTGAGTGCAGTCCTCTGGGATTGTCCATAATGTCTTTTCAAGTCTTCTAAATGTTTATGCTTTGAAGATTCCCTGCAATAAAATGTGAATGACAACCAAGAACTATGGACACTAAATAGTGCATTGTTTATCAATTATAATAGGTGCAGGTAGACTTTCCACATACCTCAGTGATAACAGACTTTGAAGAACCCCCAATCTCCTTACTGACTAGATAGTGTGGCAGAATCATTTAGCTCCCGAATTCATCGATGATTGATCCCCAATGATGATTATCCAACGCCGGGCAAGAGTACGGAGTCAGAGTCCAGAAGTGTCAGAGGCACGGACTTATGCTTGCAAATTGCAAAACCTTTTGCTCAGTCACTCTTGACCAAAAACCACAGAGTCTATTTAAGTTTTAAAGCTTTATTAAAAGTAAAAACATTTATTAAAATCAAGCTTGTCATAAAACATAAACGGTTGATTAAAAATGGAAAAGTGCTTAGTGATTTATTTCACACATTTATTGTGGGCGAGCCGAGCCCTCACCTGGTTTGAACTTTAATTTTTCTTTTTGGTGCTGAATCGTTGGTCACTCCGTCCTAGTGATGATGATCTGATCTTGCTCTTGTTCTTAGAAGTGAAGCTCCTGTCTGTTATGAGAAAAATGGCGCGTGTTAAAAAGCAAGCATTCATCAGTTGTGCCAAAAAGTGTAGCAAGACAACACCCTTCCCTGGAAAAAGGGAAATTTTTACTTTAGAGTAGACAGTCACAAATTATTAGATTGGTTTCTGTATTCACATTTCTTCATTCCTAGACAAAATACTAGTGAGTGGTGTATGTCTATGACATCTAACATTCTTAAATGTACTTTGTAGGTGGAACATCTGGTGCCGGGCCAGCGCGGAGGTGGAGGAGGACACTTCTGGGGAGGAGGCGGTGCAAGTGCCGGAGGAAACAGCTGTGAGGGTTGCCACGGTAGTGGTAAGCTCTTATATTCCTTACTTAGTGAGATTGCAGACTGCAGAGTGTTCTCTCTGCACGGGTGTAGTACATATGTTCTACAGTTAAGTTACTATACTGTTAAGAAGACTTTCAAATTTAGAACAAAGTTTTTGTCAACCAGGTAGTAGCCTCCTCTAAATTTACTTCAACTCAGCGGTGAATTTTTTTCGAGAATCCAAATCAGATCTGAGATGAACTTGATGGATGGGATGAATGAAAAGTGAAAGAAGGGTGTAAGTAAGTGGAAGTACGAGCAAGTTAAAAAGTAATGATGACTGACAAAGAAGAATGATACGTGTTTGATTGGTGCCTGAGGTGGCTGGGAAGGAATATGATGCATGGCTGGGTGAAGGATGGAGCAAGGATGGGTGGAAGGAGAACAGCCTGGGTGGGTGAAACAGAAACTGTATGTGTGCGCAATATATCCTTTGGTTGAAATTCAAATGCAAGTCAAGCCCGGATGTATGGCTTGCGGTTTCCCAAATAAAATGAAAATGTTGTTTTCCTGTGAGAAAACGTAAGGTTTGTCCCGATGAGAGACATGAAGAGAATGATTAACATATAGTTTGAATGGATGGATGCCTGGATCATGGTACTATCTGACTCTTAGATAGCATATGTGCATCTAGAGAGAGTAGACGGTCACTGGGTGAACTAAGTGTTACTTTGAAGAGCATGTAACACCGCACCCGCACGTGCGTTCCAGTGTAGGAAAGGCAAGGAAAAGAAGTTTTAATTCTGTCCGAATACTACCAAGAATAGTAGCAGTAGTTTGTATTGCAAGCACAGCATATATCCGGCTATTACGATGGCCACTCACTACCTCTGTTAATAAGTTTAGTAGAACTCGGTCAATCATGTGTGGATGTATCACTGTTCGCTCAATAAAAAGCAAAGCACCTAAAGTGATCCCATATGTAAGCAAATACATACCATGTGCAGTGATAGATAATCAGATTATTTATCTTCTTCATTTTCCTTTTCTAGTATTCATTGCCACTGTAGGGTGAAAGTTAAATTAATTAAGCAGTAGCCCTTGTAACAGAGTATTCTCAGTGCCACCCGTAATAGAAAAGTAAGAGAATCACCACCTGCATGTACTGGACTGGTACAGTAACGAAAGTCTGTCTCACTCCTCATGGCGGGCGTCTGTTTTTCTCGGGTGCAAGTTGACTGCGCTGGCATTATGCCGGCTTGCAGAAGTTAACGTACCAATTTTGCTAAAGAGAGAAGAAGAAGAAGAAGACTGGTGTACTGTCATAGTCGACTCTAATGGAGTGAGTCCATAGTGCTCGTAGAATTGATTCCTTAAACTCCCACTAATGTTAGATCAAGGATGAAGAAGTGGGAGGTTAGATGGATACTGGCCACAATAGTTATGTACTGCGCTTGCAAGTTGCTAGTTCTACTGTGACACAACTTTCTGCTGAATCATTTTGTGTTAAACTTAAATAGCATTGGTTACAGACTATGTCTTTCTTTCTTCATATAGATGCTCCTTCCAAACCAACACGGAAGGAGCTGGCTAAAAGGGCCCGGCAACGGAGGCTGGAGGCGAATGACGCCGAATATCGGCGGCTGGTGGCCCAGGAGGAGGGGGACACGCAGTCGACCGCAACATCGACCGGGACAGCTGCATCCTCCTCCGCGCTCCCTGGGTCAGCCAGTCAGCGCAGCAGGTCTCCAGTGGTACGGAGCTGGGGTACCGCAGCAAAAAAATCAGCTGCCCCCCCACAGCAGTACCAAAAAAAGCTTGCACCGCCTTTCACTCAGGATGTCCTACCTCGAGCAGGAGCTGTTGAACACCAAAACCATGCTTGAGACCCTCCGCAAGGAGCATGCCGACCTGGCACGAAAAGTGAACAGCAGCCAGCAGTAGGAGGAGACTGTCCCTTGCCCCTTTTTTAAAGACTTCTGGGGGTGGGAATTGGGACTTTTCACGGACATTCGTTGGGGTTAGGGAGGGGGGGTAGGTTGGGTCTTGCGGGAGATTATTTATGTTAGGGATATAAATATACTTTAAACTTTATCTTAGCATACGTTTTTGAGGCTGGTGGGTGGGGGTTTAATAGTAAGTTTGTTTTCCTGAAACTTAAGTGGCATCTTGATTCAAGTTGTGTAAGTAATTGCCCAAATGTTTTCAAAACTAACTGCATCTCACAGAGTAAGTGAATTCAATAGTCCTAGGACTTTACTAGTACTACCGTCAGTCTCTCGGCTCTCCTAATACTCCTTATACTACCTCCCCCCAAACGCTTATCTTACCTGTAATTTGTGTTTGGAAATAGGGCTAGGCACAGGGCTGGCTGCACGTGAAATGGCAATTAAGGGTGGCAATCCTGGGCGGATGAAATGTCATCATTGCGGTGGTACTAGTGGTGTTACACAGTGGCAGTCGCAGCATATGAAAAAAAAGAAAATGAAACCTTGTTTGTCCTTACCGTAGCATTAGAACGGTACGATAGAGAATATAGCAGGTGACAGTACACTAGAACAGTGCCACAATGTAGACTAACAAATGGTAAAGTATTGAAAGTATAACTACTACTTGCGTTGAATTTCTTTGACATTGGCTACTACTACAAGAAATAGTACTGAAGGTGAAGGACACAGCAGCGTAATCATTTGCCACGTCTAGGAGGAGGATGTTCTTGATGATCAATCAAGTTGATGGCGCACATGAAAATCTGCTTTCATTTGCCAATAGTCATGGGTCTGTGTCAAGCTGAGTAAGAATATATCCTCGGATTCCTTCACCAACCTGCTGCTATGACCTTATCCTCCCAAGCAAGTGTGTGGAATTATTGCTGCCATTTAGTCACACATCAATCAAAACCACACAGCCAGGGGGAAGAGGGTTAGGGTTTGGAAAATGGATGGGAATGGGGTTTTTTGGGAAAGTTTTGTTGAGAGAAGAAAAAAAAAGCACAGCATGGACAAACAATAATTGAAGATAAACAAATCTTTGGGTACAAAGCTATGCATAAATCTTTTAAGTGACATAAAGTAAGTGCATTCACTACTGCATGCATGGTTACTGAAAAGTAAGTAGTACTTTCGACAACCGTGAATGAAAGAATGCGACAGTACAGGGCTGCAGTAATAATTATGTGTTTTCACTTGCCTATCTCTGCACTCAGAGAAACACTTCGTACATTAAATTAGGTTTGAAAAATAGCAGAAGTAAAACCTATACAATGGCTGTATGGATGAATTTAGAAGCAGAGTTCAAAGAAATGCAGTCACACTCATAGAAGTTCTTAGCAATAACATTACTTAAAAGATAATTGGAAAAGAACTGATACTGTATCTGTATGTTGTTGTAGTTGTCCTGTTGAATTTGGGAAGTTGCATGCATCCAACCATTCCTCTTATTAGCGGGACTCCTCCATTCCATCTGACACTCTGTCCATCAATGTTGGTGACCAGAAGACACCCTGTCCACTGCCTGCCTAGCGGATGCTGAATTGTGGCTCGCTAATGTGAAGCCTGACTTCATCCTTTTTTTCCCATTGCACAGGCTGAAACCCGCCCTGTTATTATTGATGGAAAAACAGGAAGTGATATTAGAACACCACTGACAAATAAATATTAGGTATGTACGCTGTGTAGTGCAAAAAGTCACACTTTGAGTTCCCTAATAGACAGTACAATATTTTTGAAAGTGCGTACTCTGTCTGAGTCTCCTTTTGAAGGATAAATAAGTAAGGGCGAATTAATTTAGCGGATCTTTCCCCTCAAGCTAGGTGTACTGTAAACTGTGTTTTAGAACAAAATTAGACCTTCCCAGCAGTGCTCCCAGACCCTTACTAAACCCAGTCGCAAAAATGTAGAAGACCCCCAATCAGATCTCAAAAAACGTGCGATACTGCTACCTGTCAGAGGCCTAGTAGAAAATGGTGACAAAAAGTACTTTGAAAGTAAAGTAGGCCCAAATCCCCCCTTACCCACCATGGATTGTATTCAAACCAAACAAGTTAGATTCCCTGAGCACTCCAAATGTACAATCAATATTCAAATTAAAGTTCCACTGAATTAATCTGTTTGCAGTCACAGGTTGGTAATCCAAGTGAAATCATCCACATTAGTCCATCAAAAGACGGATAGTATTTTATTTCCTCTTCTGGATTTAAATTCTCCAAATTCCATATACAAAAGTCACTGGATTAATCAGCCAACACGTGTTTCGTCATGTCAATTATTTACACATTGACTTTGTCAGGGCGTATCCACAAGTAACGATAGGTTCACTTTTACGAAATTCATTTACTTTGTACTTCCAGTTCTGAAGTGAAATGACCCCCACTCTCAAGTGTCATCTGAACAGGGGTCCTCATATAATATTCACTACGATCGTCACACTTCGATCTGTATATCGAAACAAGTTCGTCTATCCACGAACGTGCGCTCCGGTCGTGGATAGACGAACTTGTTTCAAGATACAGATCGAATTTACTACGTTGTGCACTTACAGCACCACTAATTGAGGAAATTGAGGTCAAAGTGGATGGAGGTCCCTTCAGGTGAGAAAATATGGAAGCTGTAGGTGGTGGTGTACTAGTTAACTGCATTGGTGGTGGTCCCATTGCCACGTCGCCAACATCACGCTCAGCAGCATTTCAGGATAGGGTAAAAATGTCTGTTTGCTGCATGCCCGCTGAGGCTGGAGTGACGTCTATGATGACTGCTTCGTTGTCGTGAGAGTCTTCATCAGCAGGAGTATACGCCACTTCTTGTTCAGGGTCATCATCACACTCCATAACTATGAGACTTTCGGGGACCTTCCTTTCATGCTTAGCTACCTTTGTCAGATCATGGTGTGCCTCACTCTCAGACAGCACTGGTGGTTCCCATTTTTGATCCATATCATCAGAAGGAAGGGGGCTTGAAGAAGATGTAGACACCATCCTTGATATTTTCTTTGCTGGGGATCTGGAAGACAATAAATCATCAGGAGAAGTGGCTTCCTCAGATGATACCTCGGCTTGAATGTCGATTTCCTGATGTGCCCCTACTTCGGGAGGAACAACTATTGTGGGCACTTGTGCCGCTCCATGCACCACTGCTTGCGCCTCTCCTTGCGCCATCTCTCCTTCCACATCTACTTGGGCTTCTACTTGCAGCACATGTGGGTGTTGTTGCGGCTGTGGTTGTTGAACACCCGTCAGATGAGTTACAACAACCTGTGTTGATTGAGGGATGCTGCTACTTTCTTGCGATGAGCCAACATCACTGGTCGATGGTGATTGAACAACTATACTGGCTGCCTCTGCAGCACTCAAGGGCTTGGACCTAAGTTGGCGTGGTGGTGGTGGCACTGAGCCCAATGAAGCGGAGGTGCTGCTCCCAGCTTGGTCCCCAGCAGACCCCGCTGCTGCTGAAGGCGTACTTTTTTTTCCCCAAAAAATGTTGCGGTCGGCACACCAGTCTCCTTGGTAAGTGGCGCCACTTGCTTCTTCTGCTCCTTACTGGCAACTTTCTTGCTAGAGGAGATACGGGCAACTTTTTTGGGGGCCACCTTCTTCAGATGTCAGAACAGCAGGCCGCAGTTGCAAAAGTTGCAGAGTTGTCTGTGGCCACACGTGACGTTGTGCTGCGCACACCGCAGTAGGACTTCTTCCTGGCATTGATGAGGAACGATGAGGCTGATGATTCGTCTTTCTGCATCTAAAAGCAAACGAAGCCAGAGGAACATCAGTCAAATAAATGTTGCATATGTAGCGCTTCAATTAATAGTTTGCAAGTAAACATTTTTATAATTTCCACCCCCTAAAGACCAATAAAATGCACCACTGACAGAGTACCCCTGGGCATAATGGATGAAAGCATGGCAGACTGGGTGCAGGCCTATGGCACAACAAAGCACACTGCTTGGCTTCAAAATGGCCCCTAGACCCCCACCCACATGGCCAGGCCCTGCCTGGACCAGGCCTCAAAATGGCCCCACCCACATGGACAGGCCCCAACACCACCCCAAAAAGTCGAAAAACACACAAAAATCACCACAATCCAATGCCATCCATGCCCTCCATGATGTTTACATTAAAGAGACCACACAGAAAGACTCAGTCCATGCACCACTTAGTACCCCTGGGCAAAAGGCCCCACCAACAGCTAAAAAATCGAAAAACACACAAAAATCACCACAATCCAATGCCAATCCTGCCCTCCATGATGTTTACATTAAAGAGACCCCACAGAAAGACTCAGTCCATGCACCACTGAGTACCCCTGGGAAAAAGGCCCCAACAACAGCGAAAAAACCGAAAAACACACAAAAATCACCACAAACCAGTGCCATCCATGCCCACAATCGTGTTGAAATTCAAGACACCCCACAGAAAGACTCAGTCCATGCACCACTGAGTACCCCTGGGCATAATGGATGAAAGCATGGCAGACTGGGTGCAGGCCTATGGCACAACAAAGCACACTGCCTGGATTCAAAATGGCCCCTAGACCCCCACCCACATGGCCAGGCCCTGCCTGGACCAGGCCTCAAAATGGCCCCCACCCACATGGACAGGCCCCAACACCACCCCAAAAAGTCGTAATACACACAAAAATCACCACAATCCAATGCATGCATGCCCTCCATGATGTTTACATTAAAGAGACCCCACAGAAAGACTCAGTCCATGCACCACTGAGTACCCCTGGGCAAAAGGCCCCAACAACAGCAAAAAAATCGAAAAACACACAACAATCACCACAATCCAATGCCATCCATGCCCTCCATAATGTTTACATTAAAGAGACCCCACAGAAAGACTCAGTCCATGCGCCACTGAATCCCCCTGGGCAAAAGGCCCCAACAACAGCCAAAAAATCGAAAAACACACAAAAATCACCCCAATCCAATGCCATCCATGCCCTAAATGATGTTGAAATTCAACAAAACAGTTGTATCATGCACCCATAACTAACCCTGGTCCTACTGGATACTGTGGCTACACACAATATATTTTATTTAATGTTCTGAAAAGTTCCAAAATTGTAGTTGCAGCAACTGTAATGCCCCAAACAAACAACATCAACTTACTTGTGAAATTTCTAATCCAAAAGTGATCCAAAGAAAGTCAAAAAGGCCTCAAATCCAAATATCCAGCAGCATCCACAAAAAGTAATCCCTCCAGGTCAAGGTCCAAATCAAAGTGACCAGGACATGAACAAAGCACTGGGAGGAGCCTGCTGGACAGGAACAGAAAGTTGGAGACTGTGGGGCACTTCCTTCCTCCCACCCCCCCCCAAAATGGACTCCTTGCAAAAAAAGTGCAGGCAAATGTCAACCTGAGGAGTTATTTTGATAAAAATCATCATTTTCAGAAGGTTTATGCTGGCTGCTGGTGGATTTCTTGTGCAGAATTGCACATTTTGCAATTTTGCGAGCGTGAGATTGTTGCTGCCCGCCGCATCTACGTGTTCGCAATTGTTTACTCCCGCGATGCGTGACCACGAGCCTTCATGACGTACTGGCGTTGACAAACTCTCGCTGTGCAAGGTGGCGGGCCGCGATGACGTAATCGCGGTCGACAAACTCCCGCGGGATCACGCAGCAAGATCCAAAATGACACAGCACATGCAAACATGGAGAAAAACAACTCTTCAAACGCTGAATGACGGTAAGTGAACGCCGCGCGCCGCAATATTGTATTTGTCAAGCTCGACCAAGCAAAACAATCTGCTGCGTGCGAATATGCGGCAATTTCGCGAGAATTCGCGGATTGCGAATTTGCCGAAAATCAGCAAATTCTGCGAGCGGAACCAATTTTACGCTCATACTAAGAAACTATGGTCTGTGCTCCTTGAGTTGGGCATACCGGTTCAACTCTTAACTATACTGATGAGGTTACATGAGGCGAATTTCGCGCAAATCAGATGTAGGAAAAACAGTGCTTTGTCATTTAGATTCCCCATTGACAGGGGGTACGGCAGGGGTGCATATGGGCACCTACCCTGTTCTGCCTCTATGTCAACGGGGTAATCGTCCTTTTGAATGGAGTGCGGAACAACAATGCCGCAAAGCTGGCGGGTATTAGGGTACCTGCGATTATGTTCGCAGACGACACCCTCTTGTTGTTTAAGTCCCCAATGTGGATACAGCGTATATTGGACGCTTTGAGGAATTTTTTAGAGGTTGGGGTTTGGAGATAAATGCCCTCAAAACTAAATTCATGATCTTCAACCCCCCCCGCTACTACTCGGCCAAACCCCAACTTAGGTACAACTAGACTGGAAAGGGTTTCGACTTTTGAATATCTGGGGGTAACCATCAATAAGAGCTTGACGTGGGGCCCCCAGAAAATCAAGTCACAAATGAAACTGGCCCAACTCGCAGGGGTAATCCTCAAGCTCTCCAATAAGTCCACCATCAAACCCGTTGGCCCACCTCTGGAGATGTATAAAACGCAAGCAAGGGGTGCGATTATGTACAGCGGTGAATTATGGGGTTATTCTTGTAGAGACGATATCATTAAGACAGAAAACAATTTTTTAAGACAACTGTTGGCCTTACTACTTAGCACTCCACTTCTTCCCCTGAGGCTTGATTTGGTGGTGAGGTCTATTGATGAGGAGCTAGCGCTTAAACCCTGGCGTAGGCTCTGGATAACACCGGAGCTGTTAAACTACAGGCTGGAACTTAAAGAAATATTAACTTTTTCTAGTGCAGGGAAAATCCCTTGGCTTATGTTTATAAAGAATGAATGCGTAAGGCTGAGAGTACCTGCCCTATGGTATGATCCTGAGAGGGGCTGTAAAATGGTCTCACGCAAGTTGCTCACGAGGATATTTGTTGATAACAAACTTACTGCTGCTTTGTCTAATCCCCATGCTGGCATTTTAACTGATTCCTTTTTAACGATCAAAGACTCTTATTACTTCGAGTTTTTCATCGATGACATTTACCCTGTTCTAGTAAGGAAACTATACGTACAATTGAGATATGGTACTCTACCTTTAAGAGCTTTTACTAGCAGATGGTCTTCCTCTGCCCCAAAAAACTGTCCTGGTTGTAACTGTGACATAGAGAATGATCTGCACGTTCTCTTCTTTTGTCCGGATTACTGCAAGTCCAGGAGGTACTGGCTCGTACCCCTGTGCAAGAACATGGGGTTTGTACAGTGTATGCATGCTTTTAGAGTACTAAAAACAGATACAACCAGACCCATTGTTTACGCTGTTTCGCAATTTCTGGCAGCTATCTGGCACAAGCGAAGGTACTTAATTGCCAGCCCCAGATCATTGACCAGTAGCTACCTGTAAGAAACTGTTTTATAATGAAATCATTGTAATACTTCCTTTCATACGTTTTTATATTCAAATATTTATTGTCTATTCTTTCTATATATTAGTCTACAGCAATGCTGTTAATTTATCACGTCTGCAAAAATGAACTGAAACGCCATCCATGTATATTGTCTTTTTATATGTCTTTGATACTCTTTTATGGCTAAATGCCGAAATAAAGATTTCATGATGATGATTAATATCCTTTTGCCCCATAATAAAGAAAATATAAATTGCTTCCGAACCAGGGAGTTTATTTCACAATTCACCTTTTTTACAGCCCAAGCGATCTTGATAGGTGACTTGACTCTTCTACCTCCATCTTTACTCCCAAATGTTCGTAAAAAGGTCAACTACTTTTCCAACCAGCAGATAGGGTCATCTGGTGAAATGTGAGGGGGCCCAGGCTTGCTGATTTGATACTATGGCCCATGTTCTTTATATTGTCACATGACCAAAAAGGGCACCCATTAGATTTGTTACAGACTACACTCTCTTTCCTGGATTTCCATGAATTAAGAGCATTAAGCTCTAGATCAATAGACCCTGAAAGAAGAGTATGGTCACTTAGACCAGTCCCCAATACCTCCAATGGTGTATACATTCTAAACATTTGTGGGATGTCACCAATGTTCCCTCTAATTTTTTTCCTCTGTGTGCGGCAGTGTAAGGTCTCTGTGTGCTGCAGCCAAGGCTATGTGCACCAGGAACCCGACAACTCATGTGGGTGGGTCAACAAATATCAGTAGAGATTATGTGGGTATTCATGTTAATAGCAGCACCAGTTATGCACTGCAATTAATATAAATAATTTCTCAGAGACACAAAATATACCCCACACACGGCTGGCTTTAGCGGTAATGGCGCCCTGTGCAACAATGTTTGTAGGCGCCTCCAATGACCACCTCCGCCAGTAATTCCACAATTATCACTCTTTAACAGTACCCATCAAATCTCCATTAGCACTCTCTCTGAGATACATTTGATTAGTTTTATAGCGCCACTCATACCAGTGTAGGGTGTACTTTATATAATACACACATTAAACAGAGACCATCAATCATAGGTATGTAAATCAGTATATAAGAAATGTACCTAAGACAGAGGACTGCAAGGTGTATGAGTGACATGTCATCCATACTGGTAGGCAGTATAGTTTAAGAGTGCTTAGTCTGGAGAAGCACAAACTCAGAATGTAAAATGTAACACCATGGTCAGGGTTTCTCTTTAATAAGAATCGCTTTATACCCAAATGAACCCTCTTTTCAACATTAGGAAAATGAATGGCTGGAGAAAAAAATCATAATGCTCTAGTTTATACCTTGCAGTATGCATGAAGTTCTTTGAAGACAGTTAATAGTTTACTACTCAATATTAGGATTTTAACTTATCAAAGTAACAAGATGAATTCTCTGACAAATGTAGTAACCCGCTAACCTATTTCCAGTCTAGGCACTTTGTCATCTGCATGGCACACGTTCTTTGCAGCAGGCATATTAACTCTCTGTACTACCTTAAAACATTTTGATCTCTCTCCAGGCAGAACATTAATCACCAGAGTTATCTTGACATATTTATTATTGTCTGAAAATTGCTGGAGGCGAGGAACATCGCAGCGGGTTCTTTTAAAACAATAATATACCTACAAACACTGTGCCCCCACCCAAAGTAAGCACTCGGTGCAGTGGGCCTGGTTTCATTGCCCTAGAGCTGGCCTTGACCTGCAGCCGCACCCTATTTACAAAAGAAATGCAGCGAATCTACAAGCACAACATGTACTTTCAGAATCACCTGAAAGCACACCTCGTGTTTGTAGACTTGCTGCATTTCTTTTGTTAAATGGGCGTGGCTGATGGGCAGATTGTGTGCCTTTGTGAAAGTATTCATGTTAATTGCAGTGCATGGTGGGCGCTGCAAATAAAATGAATACTTTAAATAGGCATTTGCAATGCAATGGGTCTTGCATTTACGCGCGTTTTAGCTATTGGCATTATAAATGACAATGCCTATTCTTTTTGTTTTGTTTTTTAAAATATAAATAAAAGGCATTGTCATTTGCAATGCCATTAGCTTAAACTCGCATAACTGCTAGACCTATTGCAGTACAAATGGTTGTCTAAGTTTAAAACGGAGCGAGGCACCGCTTCAAGGACACTGCGCTCGGTTTCTTCTTTTTTACTTTAACTCTGAGTGCGGTGTCTTTGAAGCGGGCGTCGCGCTCAGTGTTAAAGTAACAATTAAAAAAAATTGTGCGGTGTCCTTGAAGCGGCGTTGCGCTCAGTTATAAAGTTACAAAAATTAAATAAACAAACAGAGCATGGTGTCCCTGAAGCGGGCACCGCACTTACTATGAAAGTAAAATAAAAAATGTAAACAGAGTGCTGTGTCCCAGAAGTGGACGCAGCGCTCAACATATAAGTTAAATAAAATTAAAATGTTAAATGATCGCAGTATCCCTAAAGTGGGTGCTGCAAACATTATGCAATTATTTAAAAAAACAGCCGCCATTGTCCCCATTAGTGCCAATACCAAAAATGGTGCTCACCCCCTAGATAAAGCAGCCTGTGTAACTAGTCAAGTTAAAGGTCCAGTTAATCAGGCTGAGATAAGGAACTACTGCGAATCCCTTGATAGTAAAATTGATGGTCTGGCATCAAGAACTGGGAAATTGGAAGAAAATATGGCAGTGTTGTCTCTCCATGTGGATAAAGTCGAGGAGGATATTGCCAACTTAGGAAAGTAGATCAGGCCCTTTTGGATAGGATGGAGGTGTTGGAGAACAATGCTAGATGATGCAACATTCGTATTCTCAATGTGCCCGAAGGGTCAGAAGGATGAGAGCTTAAACAGTTTGTCACTCATTTATTGCAAGAGTCGCTAAGCCTAGATCGTTCATTGGAGGAGCTGGCCATGGATATTCAAAGGGTCCACAGAGATCCTTTTAGACGGAATCCACAAAGGTCTAAACCGCGCAAAATCCTGGTCAATTTTCACACGTATGCTCTTAAAGAGCAAATTCTTAATCTGGCCCTGAAACAGACATCCCTATCAGGGAAGGGGTTCTTTTTCCTTATAAGGTCGGATCTGGCTAGGGTTACACTTGAGAAGCAGTGGGAGTTCGGTAGGCGCCTAGATGCCTTTCAGAAGTTAGGAGCAACAGCACAGCTGACGTTTCCTGCTGCATTAAAAGTGATGCATAATAACAAAATTTTTAATATCAGGACAGTTCAGGCAGCTGATGAGCTTTTGTTGGAGCTGGGCAATACGGCTTCTGCTGTATAGGTAAAGCTGAGTGGGACCTAGTTAGAAATTAGGGTTGGGTCTTTTCCTCTTTTTTCTTCCCCTTATGGCCACTTACTAGTGAGTGACTCATACTATATGCAGTGAATAGCATAAAGAAGAGGCATGCAGAGAGGAGGAATATAGCTATTGAAGGAATAAGTTGAAATAAAATAAATAAATAAAAAATAAGGATAAGAAAGGAAAAAAAAAATCACAAGCAATAAAGACAACCTACAAAAAAAAATACAATTATATAGACATTGTAGTTTTCAAACATAAGTAGGTCACATGGGTACTAATTTTGGTTTTGGTTTAGGTTTAGGTTTCGGGTGGACTAGCGGGGGTCTGTAGTGGGGTGCCATCTACTGGATTGGATCCGGTTACATACACCAAGGGTTCTCCATGGGAGGTGGGGAGGGTGCGGGGCAAGAGGGGGGATTAGGGGGGGCTAAAAATAAAAAAGTTTCTCATTTGTCATTTTAGTATTTTTTCTTATTGTAACAATCAGTTGGTGCTCTATGACTCGCAGTTGAGCCTGTTTCGGTTAGAACAGTATAACAGCATCCTTGGCACCTATTTGGTAAAAGTCGTGGTCTGGTTCTTTTTCTATGGCTAATTTAAAAGTATTTTCCTGGAATATTAATGGCCTATGGACTAAACCTAGGGCAAGAAAGTTGTTTCAGTATCTTCGAGATACGGACGCACAGGTCATTATCCTCCAGGAGACCCACTTGATCCAGTCTGAAATAGATGTGTTGCTAAAGAAAAATAGGTGAATTGACTTTGCAGTCTCCACTTCTCAATCTACAAACACTAGGGGTGCGTCCCTGATTTTTAAAAGAAAGTTAAATTTAAGGTTGATATCTTTTAAGGTGGACCCAGGTGTGCAGATGGGTTATCGCCTTACTTATCATATCGGGTGTCCAACTTACATTTGTGGGTTATTATGGCCCGAATCAAGACGACCCCTCGGTTCTGGAGACAATTTTTTTCCATCTTCTGTCTTTTCCTGATCCAATTATATTTGCTGGGGATTTTAATATTGTACTTGATCCAATTCTGGACAAGTCACAAAATAATCGCTCCCGGATGCAATCAAAATCCAGGGCTTTCTTGCTTAATGTAATGAAACAGTTCGGGTATGTGGACATTTGGAGGGGAAGGTCAGGTAGACAGCAGGGTGTTTCATTTAGAAACTACAAGTACCACCATCAATCTCGGATTGATTTTGTGTTAATAAGCCGTATCTTAGTTGAAGCTGTAAAGAATATTCAATATCTTCCCATACACTTATCTGACCATTCGGCTGTAGTGTTGGAGCTTTCATTGTCTCTCAATGTACCAGCTAGGAGTTGGACTTTTGATCGCTTCTTACTCTCCCATGCCGATGATGTCTTGTTCCTTAAAATCGAAGTTCAGCATTTCCTTAAGGTAAATGTGGGTTCAGCAGACAATGGAGTTGTATGGGACTCTCTAAAAGCATTTTTGAGAGGTCTCATTACATCTAAGGTGTCACATAGAAAGAGGGACTATAAGGAGGCGGTGGCCTCCGTCGAAGCAGATATAGTTAAAACTCAGCTCGATATTGATGCCAATTTGGCTTCCCCGGATGCTATTCTGACGCCTCTTCAGAGCAAGTTACTTTCTTTAAAGGGCCAATTAAGTTCAGTCTTAAATCAACCAATCCAAGAAAGATGGGAGGCCAGTAAGATCGCCCACTTTCAATATGGTGAAGGCGCAGGGAAGTTATTGGCATGGAAAGCCAAAACGAACCAGGTCCGTAATAACATCGATTCGATTATGGTCAATAATGTTCCTCTGTCCTCAGATTCTGATATAAGACAGGCCTTTAGAGAGTTTTTTCAATCCATCTATCATGAGGATAAAATCTCTGACCCAGAACATATCAAGGAATGGCTGAAACAAATCGTCCTTCCGGCTCTATCTACTGAGCAGATTGAGTTCCTTGATAGGAAAAATCTCAGAGGAAGAAGTCAGAAAGGCCATCCAAAATGCGAAGAAGGGGAAGGCGGCGGGGCCAGATGGTCTGCCAGCCAAAATCTATAGAGTATTGGAGCAAGAACTAGTCTCTTTCCTGACAGTACTATTTAATCAAATTTTACAGGATGGTATTCGTCCTCCAGTATCCTGGGATAGTGCCTCTATAACTTTGATTTTAAAGCCAGGGAAGCCGCCCACATCATGTGATTCGTATAGACCTATATCGATCCTTAATGTGGATTACAAAATCTTTGCCACAGTACTCGCCAAGAGACTTGCATTTGTGGCCCCTGAGATCTTACATTCTGGCCAGAAGGGTTTCGTGAAGGGTCGACAGTTATACGAACTAACTTATGATCTGATTGGGGAGATTGATATAGGTCTACTGAAGTCCCTTCCCTTATTGGTCCTTACGTTGGATGCTACCAACGCCTTCGACAGGGTGAACTGGGTATACCTGTCGGAGGCCTTGGCCAAGTTCAATATTGGTGGGAGACTGCGGCGGGCAATTGGCCTTTTATATCGGAGCCCCAACGCCTGTATTCTGGTTAACGGTGCTCTCACTGAGCCACTGAACATCTCGAGGGGAACACGGCAGGGCTGCCCTCTCTCCCCGTTGTTATTCAACTTATACATTGAACCATTTGCCCATTGTTTAAGGGACAATGTTAACATCAGATCGTTCATGTATGAAGGATGAGAGAGAAAGGTGGCCCTGTACGCCGACGATATTCTTGTGTTTACGTCAGAGGTACATACGGCGCTCCCGGCAGTTCCCAAGGTGGCTTCAGAATTTGGGGAGGTCTCCGGGTATGAGGTCAATGCCTCCAAGACGGAGATGATGGTATGGAATGAATATCAGATTCCATTTAGTATTACAATTCGTCCTGGTAATAAGATGAGATATCTAGGCCTTAATATTGTTAAGGACATTAATCAGATTGCCAATATAAACTTTGGAGCGGTTGCAAAGCAATGCCATAAACTGCTGCAGTTATGGGCACAACTCCCCTTATCGTTACTGGGAAGGGCTAATTTAATCAAAATGTCTATTCTACCCAAGATTTCCTTTTTATTTAATGCTATTCCGTTATACTTTGATCCATCCTTAATAAAAAAAACTATAGGCTGATATTAGTTCTTTCATATGGAGTAAGCATCTTCCGAGGATCTCCTGGAAGAGGCGTAGAGAAAAGGGGGGGATTGCAGCCCCAGACCTCCAGACGTATGCTTGGGCGTTCCAGCTGTCCCACGCCAGAATGCTCTTAAAGAATCCATTTGAGTATGGGGTAGGGTTTTTGTACTCCACTTTGCTTAAAGGAGAGGGTGTTAGCCAATCAGGTTTTTTGTTTAAATTTGGGGACCCTAAGTTCTTCAAAAAAATCAAGTTAAAGATTTTACAGGGGATGGCTAAAATTTAGGCACAGCTAACCAAAGCTATTCAAAGTCAAAAGTCAAAAAGATTTTATTTTTGTTACGGTACTCTTTTGAGGACCACAAATTTGATAAAAAAATATACATTTAATTTTCCATACAGATTAATACATTTTCAATGAAATTTTCAAAAACCTAAAAATTCTGTAGCAAACATATTCATTAGGTGGGTTTTTACATAATGATAAAAAATCTTTTGTATTAACAATACTACAGGACCGATAGATAGGCTCAAGACATGTTAACCTTGCATTTACAACTTTGTTGTTTGGACATATAAAAAGAAGGTGTTCCAGATTCTGTTTGCCCCCCTGACAAAGGGTACATAGCGAAAAACTATCTAATCTCCAGGAAGAACTAAAGGTTAATACAGGAAGTATACCCAAACGCAACATCATGATTGCTCGCCTTGCGCCGTGTATAAGAGTATATTCTAGATATGGCTGTTTTTGCTTATATTCCTGGGAGTCTGCATAGGTCTTATACACAGATAATTTATTACAATGTAAATGGTCAAGCTCGTAACTCAATTTGGGGGTGAAGTTTTTTAGGAAAAGTTTAAGTTGTGCAGGTGACCATGTTGACAAAATTTCTAAACTGACCTTTGCAAGCTGAAAAGCCTCTCTCATATTTTTGAGCTATTAAAATAGGGTACTACTGTAGTAGGACACCGCTATGGGATCTTCCTGAGAGTCCGGTTTGGTTGAGGGACAGTCTTGTGGTCCCGATTAAAGAAGCCTGGTTAGTAGTATGGGGTGATTTATTCTTGGATGGGGAATTGCTCCCTTGGGAGTGCCTGAGAAACACCGTTGGCCCAAATTTTGCTAGGTTTAAGTATATGCAAATATCCAGCTGGTCCCCTGTATATACTCCCCGGCCAACCCGAGCCAACAAACTTCCCCTAGGAGGGCTTAGCTATCTAATATCTTTTTTGGTAGACAAACCTCCTGTCAGGAAGGAAATTTCTTCATGATATAATTTGATCTTGGAAGAAATGGGTGGCGTATTTTTACTACCAGACGAGCTTTGGTCTCCACTTATGAGCGATCGTAATCTACAAGATCTTTGGAGTTCATCATGCAGAATGTTATGGGATGTTGATAAACCGGCTTGGCTACGCAGAAACCACCTCTTTACAATCCATAGAGCTTATTATTCCCCTCTTAGGCTTTCGAAATTCACTCAGGGGAGCGTAGTGGCATGTCCTAAGTGTGGCTTGGTGGCTGCCTCTGACTCCCATATGTTCTTCGAATGCCCCGACTTGTCCCCATTTTGGGAGGCCATAAGAAGAACTCTGTTATCATCTCTGGACTCGAATATAGTTCTTGACCTCCCTCTTGTGATTTTTGGTATCTTGGATGGGGTCCAAAGTTTAGCTAAGAAATTAGTTTTTTATACTATGTTGCTTGCTAGAAGAGAGATATGTAGAAAATGGAAAGACCCTCTACCTCCCACCATTGATGACTATTACACCTCTGCATTGATGGTTTCCAAATTAGACCTGGGCAGGTCTGGTAACTCAATCAAAAGAGCGTTTTGGCAGCTACTGAATTGGGCGTATTTTGTTATTCCCCCCCCGGGTCCAATGATTACGCCACCAAGACCCAAATCGGGGCGCGGCCGGATTCCGGTTATCAACCGATCCATTGTGGCAGCAATTTCGACCTTTCTATTGCTTTCTGTTTGGTGATCACAGGTGGTTGAAGCGGTATTGCTGAGGGATGTGATCCGATAGTCCAGTTAAGTCCCTGCCAGTTATTAAAAACTCAGACAGCATCTTGCTTGCATACTTCTTGATCTCACCAAAAAAACAAAACCTAAGTGGCTAATGCGGGCATAAAAAAAAAAAAGTAAATGACAATGCCTATTCTTTTTGTTTTGTTTTTTAAAATATAAATAAAAGGCATTGTCATTTGCAATGCCATTAGCTTAAACTCACATAACTGCCAGACCTATTGCAGTACAAATGGTTGTCTAAGTTTAAAACGGAGCGAGGCGTCGCTTCAAGGACACTGCGCTCGGTTTCTTCTTTTTTACTTTAACACTGAGTGCGGGAGGAGGAGCTACGTCAGCAAGCAAGATGGCTGCTTAGGCTCCCGGCTCCGCCGACCTCCGTAACCCGCCACCATATCCTGTATATTATCCTGACTTTACGCCTAGTCTCTGTGTGCATGAACTGTTCCGCACTCCGATGGTGAAATCCGGAAACTTTTATCGGCTTGTTTGACGAAGTTCCATCGAGTTGAAGTTTGCGGCCTACTCCAGCGGTGAAGCCGGGGCCTGGAGTACTTTCACAGCCGGGCTGTAGTGCAACAACATCAGCCAGGGAATTGGGCTGGGTCCGGTCGATCGGAGTGGAGGCTTTAATTCAGCCCGAAATTGGCAGCGATCATTTTCATTGCTCAGCATCGACAGAGGGGTGAGTCAGCTTGCTGCCGGCTGTGGGTGGGGACCCCCGTCCCGTGGACCCGGTTTGCGCCCGCCGAGGTTCGGTGGTTCGGGGTCTCTGGCCTGCGGCCTTAACTGGGTTGACCGTGGCTGCGGACAAAGACTGGTCACCCTTTGCATTTGCACGTTCGTGGCCCTGTCTGTCCCCCCCGAGGATGCCAGATTCACCCGGGGAGGTGATTGTGACTGATAACGGGCATGAGAATATGGATCGAACGGTGCATGAGCCATCGCTGAGGTCAATACTGGCAGAACTTTGGGCATTTCGCTCCCATGTGGATACTCTGTTGAGCAAATTGGACACGTGCCTATCTGAGATGCTCCTGGTGGAACCGGGCCCAGCCTTATTGTTGGAACAGTAATCTACAGCCATTCATACCGCGGCCATTTTGACTCCGTGCGAGAACCCCGTGAGGAACCAAGTATTGGAACCATCGGATGGTGCCCTGGGAGACAGTGTTCCCGAGGATGTCATGGTATTGCTGAACCTTCCATTACCACCGGCTTTGGAGATAACGTCAGGCGTTCCCCTCCCGGAGACTTTTGTTTGTGACTTTCCATTCAATGTGTGGTCATTTTCTCCTTTCCTGGTGATGCTACGACTCCTGTGCAAGACACATTGGGACTGTTCAACTAGGAGGGAGAGTTCTTCTGCGTCTACAGTTCCTGTGGACTCACTGCCTGCGGGTTGCCATGGGCTGCTTTCTGATGACTCTCTTCTTCTTTATTGCTTCTTTGTGTGCCTTTGGGTCTCGTTGGGAGGGGTTCGTGTTCTTGTTCGGAAGGGCCAAGGTTAAGATCGACTGGGTCGGGAAGGGTTGGCATGGCTTTCATAAGTGTTGGACCTGCAACTGTTTGCTCTAAGAGGCTGGGCGGTGTCTCACGGTACCCTCTAATTTCTTCTCTATTGTTGTTTTAAACTTGTCTTTTAGTGATAGGGGGTGGCTGTTTCTGGCGGGGGGTCTAAAGGGGCTGGGAGCCCACATGGATATGCCCTCCTCGGTTCTTTCTCCTACCTTTGTGGTTTTAGTTATTAGGGGCGACAGGCACGCTGCTAGTGGGGGCAGGCTATAGCCATTTGCAGGGGTGCAGGGTGTGGGGCTGGAGGGGGGGGTGTTTATTTTGCCTTTTTTATTTTCTATGGCCTTTCTTTCTTTCTCTCTCTTTCTTAAAGGATCAGAATAGCTACGAATCATTCGGATTCTTATCGTGTGCTTGTATTTCGTGCTTATGCTCTTATGATATCCTGATTCCTGGGTGGGCAGGCTCCGAGTACTGGCGCAATATGGAATGTATATTGTGTGTTCTTTTGTACCGATCTATATGTTCTGGCGACAATTCTCCATTATAGTGGTTATTACATGCATATCCTGTTTCTTGCCCTGTCCCCCGCATTCTGTTTGATTGTATGGCACCTGATCCTCTCTTATCTATACTACTAGTATAAAGAGAGAACAGAAACCTTTTGGCAAGGTAAACTCGGGAACCACAGCGCCAATCCACACACCCAATACATTGTTGGAATCCTCAGGGTGTGTAGATGGACATAGGCGACATAAAATAAAAATAAAAAGTAAATTAAAAAATTAAAATTTACAAACAAAGTAGTCCCCTAAAACTAGCGCCGGCCGCGACGTAGTGCTGACTGCGACCTAGACGTGCGTGTTGACGACAGGCGGGGAGGAGCGGTGACGAGCGGCGAGGAGTGGCGGTGAAGTCCGGAGCTCAGGGAGGAGCGGCGCCTCAGGTAAGGCGAGGCGGGAGGCTGGAGGCGGGAGGCGGTCTCGGCAATGTCGGGGCGGGCGGGGGCCTGGGAGTGGCGGTGAAGTCCGGAGCGCGGCTCAGGTAAGGCAGAGGCGGGAGGCAGGCGGGCGGGAGGCGGTCTAGGCAATGTCGGGGCGGGCGGGGGCCCGGCCGGGACTGCACAAAAGCCGAAAATGCTGCCCCCAGCCCCCTTCTGCCCCGGGCAACGCCGGGGCGGGCTGCTAGTAAAATATCAAATGAAACCTCTGTCTCATCCTGGAACCCAGTTGTGCATTCTAATACAAGTTTTATCCTGAATCGCTGCCGGACCTCTGGGTTGTCGGCTGATGAGCTGTGTCATACTGTGATATCGGAGATTTTAATTTGTCTAGCGGCTGGCCCCCGCGGTTGTAGGCCCATACTTGTATTTTTACTGAATGCTACAATAAAGGTTTTAAAAAAAAACAAAACACTGAGTGCGGTGTCTTTGAAGCGGGCGTCGCGCTCAGTGTTAAACTAAAAAAAAATTTCAATTGTGTGGTGTCCTTGAAGCGGCGTTGCGCTCAGTTGTAAAGTTACAAAAATTAAATAAACAAACAGAGCACGGTGTCCCTGAAGCGGGCACCACACTTACTACAAAAGTAAAATAAAAAATGTAAACAGAGTGCTGTGTCCCAGAAGTGGACGCAGCGCTCAACATATAAGTTAAATAAAATTAAAATGTTAAATAATCGCAGTATCCCTAAAGTGGGCGCTGCAAACATTATGCAAATATCAAAAAAATCAGCCGCCATTTTCCCCATTAGTGCCAATACCAAAAATGGCGCCCACCCCCTAGATAAAGCAGCCTGTGTAACTAGCCAAGTGAAAGGTCCAGTCGTTGTGGGCAGTAACAACTGGAGACAAGGCGGTACCAACAAGCCCATTTACGAATAAGAAACTACCATTTAAGAAGGACAATGACACAAAGCCAATTACAGATATGGGCAGAGAGTGGGCGGGGCTGCTAGTGCATACCCTAATGCAGCGTGCCTCGGAAAGCGAGTACCTCATGCGTGCTGCCGCAAGGCTCGACTTAACCAATAAACAGATTTTTTTTAAAAACACAGAGCCTGAGGCCAAGTTAGCGTTCACATTTTGGTTACATGAGAAGCTCCTTCCAAACACAATATGTGGAAGCTTGACCAAAACATACTTTTTTAGCATGTCATTATATCGATTTTTTTTATTGAATTATATGTGTGAAAAGTATATAATATTTTTTTTATGTATGTTACAATTTTTTAATTTTTTTTTATTTATTTGTTATTAGTTTTTCACGCAAGGTTACATATCTCCAGTAGTTGCCAGTATTACAATAGTTGTGTGGTACATAAAAGATCTCTCTTACAGACACTCCTTTTGTCTACATCAACAGGATATAGACTTGCTTAAGTATGTTTATAAAACAACAACATAAACAAACCCCTGCCATCTTCTTACAAAGTACATTGATATATATCTACATACTTACACATTGCAATCCCAAGTTATATCTTCAAGTCTCGACCTACAGTTACAATTGCGGAGTTTCACCCATGTCTGCAGAGTCGTGTAACAAAGCTCACAGTCTATACTACCAATGCCATGTGTGCATATGCCCTTTTACTGTTCTTATCGTTATGTGTCGCCTTGCTCGCACCGATTGTGTCCAATATCAGACCCCCCCCCCATCCTCAGCCAGTTTGCAAAAGGTTCCCATATATCTTTTGGTCTATATCTGGTAGGCATCAGCTCCCAATAGCAGGACCACTGATCCTTACAATATGTGGCCGCCCCTACCCATTCGGCTATGATCGGGGGGCTCTGTGTCTTCCAATGAATCGCTACCTGTCTCTTTCCAAGTAGTAGTAGCATTGCCATGAGCTTGCGCTGTCCTTTCAGATCTTCTTGTACATATCCCAACAGGGCTGTTAACGGGGAACAGGCTATAGGGTTGCTGGTTATACTACCTATGTGACGGAATACTTCTGCACAAAACTGCGTTATTGGTCTGCAATACCAAGCTAAATGGGTGAATGTGGCACTCAGAGCTCCACACCTCCAACACCTTGTATCTGGATGTAATCCCATTCGGTGGAGTTGGGGAGGTGTACAATATAATCTATGTAGGTAATTAAAATGAATGAGCCGCAGCCTATAGTTTGGTGAGAGTTTCTCGAGTTGAGCGCAGCAGAATGACCATTGTTGGTCTGTGATGGTAACCCCTACATCTGTCTCCCAATCAGTTTTGGATGTGCCTGATGTGATTGGAGATTCCTTCTGGGTAATGCTATACATATGTGTTATCAGTTTGCGAGGGCATGATGTAGATAGAATACTTTCTAGAGCTAGTAACGTAGGGGGAGTTTGGGGGAACTCTGCAAACCTGGCCCAGCATGCCGCTCTGATTTGATAATATAGGAGCATGTCTGATGCAGTAGGTGTCTCTAGTTTGCACATCTGTGTAAGTGTTAAGATTGTACCCTCTGGGCATAGATCAGACCCTGTCTTCAAATTGTGGGATTTCGCCCTTAGTGTGGTGGCATTATCTAGCAAAGGGCCGATGAGCGGGTTCTTGAGCAATCCTCCTCCAGGCGCAATGCAGTGTCTCAGCCGTGTCAATTTCTGAATGAGGGTGTTTGTAGGGTTGATATACTGCCGTATTTAGTTGGAGGGTTGCAACCCTGTCGCATTCTATTGCCACATGAGGTTGATATGGGGTCGGTGTTGCCAAAAATATAAGAACTGCACCTGTGCAGAGTATGCATAGAGCTCAAACTCCGGGGCGCCTAGACCCTCTTGTTCGAATGATAGCGTTAATACTTTCCATGAAATCTTTGGTTGCTTTCCGGTCCAAATTAGTTCCAATATTCTGGTGCGGAGTTTCCTGAAGAAATGGGCGGTTAGGGGCATTGGAAATTTTACGAACAAATAAAGTAATTTAGGTAGAATAACCATTATTGTATTGGCTATGCGACCGATTATGGATAGCGGTAGGGTTTTCTACCTCTGCACCTTGCTCTCTAACCAATCGATGACTCTCCCATAGTTATCCAGCCATAGTTCCTGCATATCCCTGCTAATCCATATCCCCAAATATCTAGTTCCACCTTCAGCCCATTGTATAGGGAATCCTGTGTCAAACCGTTCTGTATTGTCTGTAAGTGACAACATTATAGATTTGGCCCAATTTATCTGGATGCATGTTAGGCCTCCGTAAAGGATTATTTCTCTCATCATTATGGCAAATTTGTCTTTGGGGTTTACTAAGTAAATTGTCATATCGTCCGCATACATGGATATTAATAAACCCCTAGTTGTGAATCCTATGCTTCTCTGCGTATGGTGTTGGCGCAGCCTGGCGGCCAATGGTTCAGTTGCTATCGCAAATAATAATGGTGACACGGGGCAACCTTGTCTTGTGCCTCTTGTTATCACAAACTGTTCGAGATTTGGCCATTCACTCTAACTCTCGCTGTCGGGTTTGTGTATAATACTTGTATTTGTTTTATGAAGATATGATTTAGTCCCATTCTTGTTAGTAAGGTAAAGAGAAACTACCATTCTAATGAACCAAACGCCTTCTCAGCGTCCAATAGTGCTGCCACTGCTTGGACAAGGGGGGTAGGTAATGTAACACCCAGAAAATAGTTCTCAAGTTATGCACCGTCGAACAACCTGGTATAAAACCAGACTGGTCTGGAAGGGCTATCATTGGGAGCATTGGTTGGAGCCTATTCGCAACCAGTTTGGCGTAAATCTTAGCATCTAGGTTAATCAGGGACAGTGGGCGATACGATTCTGGATGTGCCGGGTCTTTATCTGGTTTCAGCAGCATTATTGTGGTGGCCTCATGCAGCGAGGGGGGCAAACTACCTGTCTCCTGAGCCTCAAGATACACCAGTAGGAGCCTAGGAACAAGTACATCTGCGTATTCTTTGTAAAAAGCTGCCGTTAAGCCGTTAGCTCCTGGGACCTTATCTGCCGGCATACTATTGGTGACCTGATTGACTCTGCAGTGAACGGCAGCTTTATATATTCTCGGGCCTCTCTGTTAAACCAGGCTAACTCCAAAGTATCTAGATAATCAGTGAAGTCTGTCTGAGCCAGAATTGTCTGTGTGGTATATAGTCTGCGATAAAATTGTGTCATTGTGTGCAATATGTCCATGGGCGTTCTGGCTGTGTCGCTGCCATCCGATCTTAATTCCGTTATGTATGTCGACCCCCTTGGTGGCCGAAGTAACCCCGGCAGCGTTTTTCCTGGATGCTCGCCTTCCCCATAACGTCGTGCTTGTGTGTATTTGTGCATGTAACGTGTTTCTCATTCAGCTTCATCCTGAAATGTCGTCAGTTTGGTTCTGATGAGCGCTATAGTTTCTGGGGCTGGGTTCGTGAGCTGCAGTTGCTCTAGCACCCTAATTTCACACTCCAATCGGGCAATGGTAGTGCGTATATCTTTAAGGACCCCCGCTTGAAGTGCTATTCAGTTGCCCCTTGTGACTACCTTTAAGGCTTCCCATAGTGTGCCCGGGGAGTCCACAGTGCCCTCATTCAAAGTGAAGTATTCCCCAATTTTACCTTGCAGTTCTTCATGGAACACCTGATCAAGTAGTGCAGTGGATGGGAATCTCCATGTGAATGGTTGTATGTATTGTTTGGGTATACATAGTTTTAAGAGAACAGGCGCATGATCAGAAGAAGTGTGTGTGGTGTGCTACTCAGTTACCCAGGCATGTAGGTCCCTCAACATTAACACGTAGTCTAGCCTTGACCATGCATTCCGATGATGTGTTACGCATGTGCCTTCCCTAACAGAAGGGTGTAGTGCTCTCCAGGATTTAACTAAGTGTAAATCTTCTATTATATCCGTCAGTAGTGCCGCCGCTTTTGGGTGATGTTCTCGGGGTGCTCCTTGTCTATCTTCCACCATTGACAGGACCACATTAAAATCCCCGCCCCATAGAATCTCCATATTGCTCATATTTTGTGCCTGTTGCCATATTTGTTGAAAAAATGCTGGGCTATCCGAGTTTGGGCCTTAGGTGTTTACTATCATTAACGGAGTGTTGTACAGTTCTCCCTGAACCATATTGTATCTACCGTCCCTGTCCTGTAGCGTGTGGTGTGTCTTCCATTGAAGGCTTTTTCGGATTAATATCGCCACCCCTTTGGAGTAACTCGAGTATCCCGATTCAAACACCTCCCCCCATCTGTTAGTTTTTAGTGCTCCAGCTGACGCATGTGTCAGATGTGCTTCTCGAAGCAGACAAATGTCCACCGTATGTCGGGCGAGATAAGAGTGTATTAGTCTGGACTTCCTACGGTCATTAAGTCCCCTGATGTTCCAGGTTAGGAAGTTAAGTGTATTTAGGGCATAACTTTGTGACATTATCGGGTACATAGAAGGGTCCACTATAATTCCATCGTATGCATTTCTCACACAACATGGCTGTGGCATATCTGGTCAATACAGTAAGCATTGGTTGTCGTATTGATGTGTAAAGAAGTAGACATGGTATTTTCTCTAAAGAGCAATGGACTTGTGCATATATTGGCGGCAGTAACAAACAGAACATCCTCCCTTTCCGCCCTCCCACACCAACCTCCCAATTAGGTTGTGTACCTCCCTCCTCTGCCTCCCTTAATGACAACAATGTCACAATTCGAACAGAACAAAAGGGAATCATCCCATGGGGGTGCGTGGGGCCACCAGGGAACTCTCCTGCCCTTGTAGCAGGGTGGCTGAGCACTTAACAAACTTGCTCAGACCCCAGGACCAGTCGTTTCCCCACCACTATATTTTGCCCTGAAGAAATGCTGGCAACCGAGCAGACCATGCTCTCGCCCCAAAAGTTAAAGCACCGATCGGTGCATTTTGTAATGCCCGCCCTGCACATGACAGTGCTACGGCAGTCACCTATCTGCGAATCTCGCATTGCAGTGTCCCCTCAGTCAATTATTGTCGCTGAGATTCTTCTTGGTCTGTGCGTCCGTTGCCATTTTGTGTTGCTTGTGTTCTTTTGCCATTTGTTTCACATATGCTAGAGCTGCTTTTGCATCTGTGAAGAACGTGGGCTTTCCGTGTCCTTGAATTTTAAGCTTTGGCTCCTAGCTGTTGAAATATTTTTTTAGCCAGTAGGAATTCCTTGCAGGCGACTTGTACCTGCATTGTGAAGTCTGGGTGCATTGCGATGTTGTTTCCCTGGTAACATAGCGTTCCCTTCTCTCTGGCCAATCTGAGAATTGTGTCCCGATCTCTATAATTTATCACTCTTGCCAAGATTGGTCTCGCTGGTGTTCCTGGTTGCGGCCTAGGGCCTAAGGCACGGTGCGCTCTTTAAATAAGAAACATTTTGGATAGGTCCGGACCAAAAAGTTAATTCATCATGTTTTCGATATACTTCTCCATGTTTTGAATGTCTGTAGATTCTGGAATTCCCGTAATTCTTATGTTATTTCTCCTCGACCTGGCTTCCAAATCTTCATTCTTCTGTTTAATGACGTGCAAAATCCCGTCCATTTCCCGCATTGCCTTGCCCAGGTCCGATTGGTTATCTTCCGTCTCCGACACCCTTGTTTCCAGAGTGTCTATGCGGCCTTCTTGTTATTCCACTCGTTGTGTGAGCCTGTTCATGCGCTCTAAGAGCGTGTCCATCGTTGTGTCTATCCCTTGAAGGCTCGTTTTCAAGTCTTTAAACATTGCACGAATGTCGTCTTCTGGTACTTGGTTTGGTGAGGTGTCATTCGTATGCTCTTGTTGACCATTGTCCCCCTCCGCAGTCTTTGTAGCTTTCTTGTTGAATGTTGTACGGTTCTGCCTCGTGTCTGGCTTCCCCATGGTCGTTGTGAGTTCCCAGCACGCTGATCTGAATCCTCCTTTTGGAGTAACGCCCTACTGACGGCGGGGTCGTGCGCAATCTCAACAATGGAGGTCCTGATGCGTTGCGTTGAAGTCTGATACTGGCTATGTTATGCCTCTGTGTGCCGTTGAGCCCTATGCCTTCTAATGTCTTGCTGTGTAGCTGCCCTTCGCTGAGTGTCTGTAGTCAGGATTATTACGCTTATATTGTGGTGTAGTGAGCCCGTTCGCCTTAAATGTTTATCTGTGCATTTCCTTAAGTTACAATTGCGCACTGGGCACTGTGCTCTCCTTGTGTATGGTGGGGCAATCGTGCAAGGGCCTCCAGGCGTTATCCCTTTCCCAGGCCCTCTCTGCTAATTTACGGAGGCCGCGCCGTTCTCACTTACAAGATTGCGGCTCCTCTTCTAGCTCCCACCAACTCTACTCGCTGATATTGGGCTGCTGCCCCTCAGTGTTATGCTCTTTTCTGGGTGCTCTGGCACAGGCTTGGCACGTCTCATGCTCTGGGTAGAATTGGCTAACCCCGCTTGCCTTCCCGCACTTTAATGGTGACCCGCGCCTTACCGCTGGTATCTTGGATTTCTCCATTCGCAGCGTCTCTACGCATCAGGCGCCGTGTCTGGGTGTTGCGAGGGGGTTGTGTTGCCCTCTGATGTGGTCAATTGTATATCCGGGCGGTAAGCGCCTAGCGACCTGGCACTCGCCGTTCCGTGTGGGAGTCTTCAATTGTTCCTCCCAGTCGCCCTTGCTCACAGAGATGGGTGAGTGCTAACTCCAGGTCCCGGCTTGTCAGATGCGGCCTTGTGACTAGGCCCTGGCCAGCGCGGTATTTCCAACAGTCACAAGGACCGTCTCTTTTCCAATTTTCACCTTCTTATTGCAGCGGCAATGCCCCAGCCTCAGGAAGTGGTAGATTCTACATTGGTAGACCGCAGGTCCGGTTCTAATGGTCGGATTGTATCGGATTTTGAATGCTCGACAGGCGTAGCCGCTCTAGTGCGCGGTAATCTCGAAGCTCGGAGAAGCCACGCCACGACCACAACATACTTGATCAATAAGTGTGTACCTAAACTTTACCCTTATCTGCCGAGATCGAGGTAGTGGTGGTTAGGGTCTGTACTTTAATCCTAAAGATGGAATTTTACCGATTAAGAGTTTTACTTTTAACAGTAGCAAACTGCATGGCCTAACAAGCCATATTATAAGTGCTTGAACTAGGTCAAAGAAGGGACACATTTTAGTTTTTTTTGTCCAATGTATATAATTTCAAGGATGAAACTGCTTTTGGTGCTGTTGAGGGATTTGGAAAGCTGGAAATGGTAAAAAGAGATGCATCAAGAAGTGTGTTGCTTGCAGTGCCATGTTTTGCTATAAGCTTGACTAATTATGTAACCTTCTAGCAACCTGTGACAATGCCATTTGAAATTTTTGAAAAATGTGTTTTAGTGAATTTTACAGGTTTGTGAGTTGTAACTGAAATAAACCTATTTAGAGGCTGATTGCATTAAGCATGTGCATCAAAGGGGTGACAGGTAGACATCAAAGCAGGAAGGAAACAGTTCAAAGGTAGATCTGTAGCTCTGACTGCCAAGAAGCAAAACAATGATTGGTCTTTCTATGAGACACGATGTGCGTAGCAGTGCAGCGCACACTCCTATACGTATAAGGCGGATCCACCATCATGCATCTCCTTCACTGTTATCTTTAGCCCACCCCCCTCTCGGTAGGATCTAACCGGCGTACTTTGCCGTGTGTGTGCACATGGCGTTCTTAATAGTTTGGGCGGATATGTGTTGTTTATCTGCTCTACCCCAGTTGAACGACACTAGGGTTCCCCCCATACTCCTTGTTCGAGTTCTAAAATCCCTGTACCTATGGACACTGCAGTCACATTCAGTAATACCTAGATACCTAGAGCCTTCATGTGCCGCCCCTATGCCCCTGACACAGCCGGTGACCCGCAAACGTTGACCCACTATCAGCATACCCTGTGTCTTCCACAAACGTAGTTACCTGGAATGTTAGGGGGCTTCACACACCGGCCCGCAGATATGGTACATATGCATATCTAAAGTGTCATGCAACACATGTGGCGCTCCTGCAGGAGACACACATTCCACAGCCAGAGATTTACAATCTACAGCAGAGATGGAAAGGTGGGGAGGACAGATCTTTGCCACATGCTGCTCGGCATATGCCGGAGGAGCCCTGATATGGATATGCCCATGCACCCACTTCATATCGGAAGAAACTGACATAGATATGTATGGTAGATATGTGCTTCCTGAATGGAAGACAGGTAGTACTGGGTTCCATCTATGCTCCAAACACATAGCAGGGGCCCTTCTGGCAAACATTGACTGACTTACTCTCATGCTGGTGCGACATTCCTTGGCTCCTGGGAGGGGACTCAATGGGGTTCTGGATACGACACTGGATAGGTCATTCCCGCCACTGCCACAGATGGCTGCAACAACCAATGCCAGAACTTTAGGGAAGTGGTTGCATAGGTGGGGCCTAACTGATGTATGGAGGGCTGTTCTTCCACAGGCACAAAGATACTCATATTACTCCCATCCGTATAGACTACATGTACGCACTGATCGCTTCGTTGCAAGCTCACTGCTTTTACCGCAGTGCACTACTGCGGAATACCTCAGCAAGATGCACTCGGACCATAACCCGCATGTAATGACTTTGCAAGGTGAAGTTGGGGGACCCACTACTCACCTGCAGCGACTACAGCCCCTGGCATTAGAAGATCCACCATTTAGAGAGGCAGTACATGTAGCGATAGAAGCATATTTTGAACATAATGAAGGGTCCGGTGCGGATACGGGTACCCTGTGGGACGCAGGTAAGACAGTAGTCAGAGGCCGCAGCATGGGGTTAAGTTGGAGCATTAGGAAAAAGCTAGATGAAGCATTGAAGCACATTGAGGATGCCTTGACTTGGCTCGAGGCAGAATTAGTGCAGTGCGATGATGTACAGCAGGACATAGACACACAGCGAGCAAAACATACTTAGGTGATCGAACGATAAAGCTGTTTAAACTATGCATCACATGCTGCGCGCACACGTGGCTGCAGACAGGGCGGGCAGGCTGCTGGCACGCATGATCCGATAGGAGACCACGCAGACACCTATACTAAGGCTTCGTTCTGTGGAGTGGTTTGTACTCACTGCACAACATGACATACATGACGCGTTCACCATGTATTATACATGATTGTACCAATTCAGTTAACCGTGCAACGCCGGTAGACATAGACACATTCCTTGCCCCTTTACCCCTGCGTCAGGTCACAGTAGACCAAAGAAATGAGTTACGTGAACCGCTCATGCTGTCAGAAGTGCAAATTGCCATAAGCTCATTAGCCACCGGCAAAGCCCTGGGACCGGAGGGCAACCCAGCTGAATATTATAAGGCCTATCAAGAGGTCCTGGCACCGCGCCTACTTGCAATGTATCTAAACGTGCAGGAGATGGGCATGCTCCCAGAAACACTTTGCGAGTCTCTGCTGGTGTCTTTGCCGAAAGCACACAGGAATGCGGAACTCATGGGCTGGTACTACTCAACAGATTATAAGGTTCTCGCTAAAATACTAGCGAGCAGGTTAGCCTCCTTGGTGCCATAATTGGTACATGCGGACCAGAATGGTTTTGTGGCACCACGCAGTACATAGTTAAACTTGGAGCGATTCTTCTGTGTGGCGCATTGTTCCGGGAATGACTGGTCGCATGCAGGATGTCTAGTGTTGGCCCTCGAGAAGTTTTTTGACACCCTAGAGTGGGAGTTCCTGTTTGCTGCATGTATTGATACAGCCTGGGGGATGCATTTCTGGATCTTGTCAAATTGCTCTACACGCGTCTCACGGCCAGAATCAAGACAGGCCGTGGGTGTTCCCATAGAACGCGGTACGAGACAAGACTGGCAGCCCACTCTCCCCCTTGTTATTTTACGCTTTCCATTGAACCATTAGCTGAGGCACTTCGCTCTACACAAGTTGACGGGGGAATGCCGTGGGAGACGATATGCATGCAGTCTCCTTATATGCAAATGACCTATTGATATATCTCGGGGATGTGAGGCAGGTGTGTGGAGCAATTGAGGTCAAACTCCTTGAGTTTGCTTCGGTGTCGGGATTAAGGGTGACTTGGGAAAAGTCATGCTTATATCGGGTCGCAAAATTTACCCCTGACCCACACCTGATCATCAATGGCAGGGTTGCCCACTGGCAGATTGAAGCGTTCTGATATTTGGGGATCTTGATATATATAGGGACTCACAGGATCTCCTTGAGGGAAACCTGACCCGAGCTGTTACAGCGATAAGAGCGCAGATGTCTTTCTGGTCTATCTTGCCGTTGGCGGGTATGGGCAGGATTGCGTTGTTAAAAATGTAATCCTGCTGCGCCTCTTTTACTACTTCACAAATCTGCTATTGCACCTTATCCCACAGTTTATATATTTTTTTTAATCAGACATGCGGCAATTCATTTGGCATGGGACGTGAAGCAGAGTGTTAGTAGCTAAAATGTACCCACCGACCACCCAGGGCAGACTCTCATTGCTCAACATCGAACAGCACTATTAAGCTTAGCTGCGCAGCTCCAGTGGGTGGCACGTTGGCTTGACGCGTGCCAGCTGGTGGGCACAGCAACACAGGCGCATGAGCTCACTCATACCCAAATCGTGACGCAGTTTCATCCGGGTCGGACTGGCAGTGTACCTACCCAGCTCCTGGCACGGGTGGCGTATCTATGCTACCGACGCAGTCTTTACATCACGTGACATGTCATACCATATGCGCCATAACTCCCGATACTGGGGGCCTCATTTATGAAAAGTGACGCATCGCTGCGTGAAAACATCGATGCGTCACTTTTCACTGCGCACTCCTTGCGACACCAATGATGCGTCATATTTAATGTATGACGCATCATGTCGCAAGGACTTACAGATACGTCAGTATTTCTGATGCATCTGTAAGCGCAAAAGTGACGCATTGCTGGAGTGTGTCACAAAAGTGACGCAACTCCAGCAATGCGTCCTTTCACATAGGGAAAGCCCCATGTGAAAGGGCTTGCGTCAGTCTTATGCCTGCTGTGAGGCAGGCGCAAGATTTTGACGCAACAGCATCCTAAAAGTGACGCAGTGAAATCTCATAGATTTCACTTCGTCACTATTACGAGGCTTTTTGCGGGGGAACGTCCCCTCTGCATACATTATACCTGACGCAGGTATAATGTGGCGCAGGGGTTTAAAAAGTGACGCATCTACCTAGATGCGTCACTTTTTAAATATGGCGCAACAAGGCGCATTTGGTACGCCGCTGGTGCGTCACAAAAAGTGACGCACCGGCGGCGCAAAACTGACGCAAGGCCTCATATATAGGGGCCTGGGTACTTCCAGAAGGCTTAGGGCAATAACCAGCGCAGAGATTGTGCACTGGCAAGAGGCAGGTGTACAAAAGCAAACTGATCTATATAACGATGGGCTGCTCCTCCCGCTTGCAGACCTAGCAGAGGACTCTGAACTGTCACAGGGTCAATTGCTACTACACGCCGCATTTGTTCATACACATAACTCACTGTGGGGCGATATGGCGCACAAGCCTGCCACTCATCTAACTATACAATACTTACATGAGCTGGGCACAGGCCGTCATCTAACCAAGTGGTTTGCGGAATCTCTCTGAACACACACGTCAAGGCAGCTGCTTTCCCTGCAAGCACACTGGGACACGGACCTGCGTCGGTCCACCACAGACCAGGACTGAGAAAATATTCTTGAGAGTCCTATGCGAATTCCCTGTAACGTCCGGTTCGGCTCATTCAACGTTATATTATTCACAGAGCTTATCTGACGTCAGAACATATAAATAGATATTTTGTTCGCACTGACGCTAAATGTGGCGAGATACAATGAAGTAGGCGCAGATCTATTGCATATATTGTGGTCATGTACTGCCATTCAAGCATACTGGGGCGTATTCACCAGTTGCTTAGCTTAGTGCGCGGAATGGGTTCAGGCCTGGAAGTGGGAACTGTGCGTCTTGGGGCTGTACGCCAGATCCAAAAGACACAAAGGGGCAGATTTATGTTAACTGGCGCATTCCGAGGGATGCGCCAGTTAACGTGCGCCACGGTGCGCCACAGCTACGCCACCCATGGTGCACCGCATTTATAATGCGGCGCACCATGGTGCAAAAACGGCACAGATGCGTGACGCATCTGTGCCGGAAATGTGGCGCATTGCTGGAGTTGCGTCGCAAGCGCGACGCAGCTCCAGCAAGGCTTGGGTGTGCCCCATCTACACAATGCTGCATCAAGACCTACGCCTGCTTCAAGCAGGCGCAGGGTTTTGACGCAGCATTGGCCAGAAAGTGACTGAGTGAAATCTCATAGATTTCACTCAGCCACTTTCAGGAGGCATTCCTGTGCAGGAACGCCCCCCCCTGCGCAGGAACGGCTCCTTATGGCGCAGGGCTTTACAACGTGACGCATCTCCTAGATGCGTCACGTTGTAAATAGGGCGCATTGTTTGCGCCGCAGTTGCGTCAAATAAAATGACGCAATTGTGGCGCAAGGGCATCATAAATCTGCCCCAAAGTGACTTTCAGTTACATAGACCTGGGACTCATAGTCGCCAAGCGTCTGCTCACGCACCGATGGAAGTCTCCTGCCCCCAGTAGCAGCAGCCTGGTATCAATCCCTACTATGCAGGGTGCAGGCGGGAAGCATGGCGCTTCCCCGGGAGGACGTCATGGGGCTGCGCAAACAGCCAATAGCTGCGGCATGGGACGCAAATTATCAGACTTTAGCATGGCCTGGCACAAACGTTCAAAGACACCGGCAGGAACGACCACGGTTGTCGACGGACATGCGAGAGAGGTTGGCCTATAGTACAGGGATTGAAGAGTAGTAATCAGCACTTCGTCAAGATGACCTGCACAAGCTTATGAGTGCTTTCCCTACCCCACATCCCATGCATATATTTCGCCCCTACACAACATGGTACACCAACTGAATTGTAAATATTGTACATTGGAAGGTATGGGAGACTAGATACACGCAACACACAGGCGAGAAGGAATGCTGGGTTAGCGCGGGGTGATGGAGATGTTACGGGTGGGACACATGAAGAGATGTGTACTTCTACTGTAAGTGCTCTAGGTGTGGGGTACAATGTTGCATGTTATGTTTTTGATTAAGCAATATGTAATTTAAAACAATACGCTACACTGTTAAGACAATTGCTGATACAAGAAGCCTGTAGCAGACCATGATGACCAACATGTCGAATGACATAAGTGTTTTGTTTCTGTAAAGATATGATCTGAATTGTATTAATCACGGTGGTCTAAGAATGCAAAGTAAACTGCACATATGTTGAAAAACCATAAAAACAAAGTTAAACAAAAAAATGATTGGTCTTTCTATTCTTCACCAGCATATTGTGATTCTCTAACCCATTCCAATGGCCATTAGGGCTATTCAAGTAGAATCCATGTGATGATCTCAAGTCTATACAGGCAGTAATTAAGTAAACCTATACCGAGTGCTGCAGCCACCCTGCCATCTATATAAAATATGCACATCCAGCCAAGTGTCAGAAACAGTTCCAGGTCAATCCAAAAAGGAAAGGTCGCAGCCACATGCACTGGAACGGAGGCTTTCATGCTGTATATTTGCCATTGGGGATGCTTTCAGTTAACCACCCCAGTCCCCATCTTTATATCTTTTAATATTTAGGCTGGCCCCAGTAAAGTGATAGAAGGTGCGGAGCACCAGCATGGTCGCAGGCTGTGATGCAAAAAAGGAGATGAGATTATCTGTGTGGCTTCTCTTCATTGTGCTACATGCCCCTTTGATCCTAACCATCTTTAGGGTACTGGGGGTTTAAGTTTTCTTGTTTGACTGGGGTGCTCCAACTGAGCTCCAATGTCAGTGACATTTTTGTCAGGATCAGGACAATGCCACTCACAATAATTCGGGCAGAAGAATTTCCCACGATGGCTGTTATACCAGTGAAAATACAACATATCAAAGATGTGTCATACATGTGGTTATACTTTGGGTGTATCCCCAAACCAGCAGGTTCTTGTCCTCTTCTGGTGATATATCACAGATAAACATTAAGCACCTCCAGTGGACTCACAGATGTCGAGGACACTTCAGAGAAAACTAAACATGACCTAAAAATGGGAAACCTGGAGCAGGACTTTATATGTGCTAAAACTTGGTCCAGAAAAAGTCAATATAACTGTAATCATTCAATAGAACGTCCTCGTTGTGAAAGCCTGCAGTCACGGATGACTCCACAGGCTGTCAGAGCTCTCCTGCTGTCAAGGACTGGAACATGAACTTGAGGGAGAGGTGCAGCACCACAGTTTTCCAGTGCCTAAAGCAGTTAAGTTTGTTCCTGGGTTTGGGAGCGCGGGAGCAGCATGTCTCTGCTGGGTAAGGACGTGGTATGTTCCCTGTTTTCCTTTCTGGAGACAAGTATTATGAGAACAAAGTACTCAGTAATGTGAGTGAAAACACCAAGAAACCTCAGGCCAGAAAGGAACAAACAAATACATTTACCTGCCATGAGAATGCTACGTATGCCAAGGTGAGAACACAACTTCTGGAGAAACCGAAAATGTGCGGACTGCGCGCTGATCCTTGTGGATAAAAAGCCACAAGAAATTGGAGAGCTAACTTCTTTCGAGCCGAGGTGTCTTAACTTTAGAGTAGCCAACACCTCTAAAGGGTTCCCAACTGGGACCTGTGGTAGATTGACATGCACGAGACCTACGGAAATAGCAAAAATATGCATATAAAACACAATAAGAATATGAGAGGAGGGTATCATTGGGGACAAAATGATTAAAAAAAATAGATGCTACGAATATGCTACGAATAGTGCTGTACCGTAGAGTGTAACACTCAGAGTAAAGGGGCCAATAGCCATGAAAGGGTACAAATGACCACATGGCATAATAAGGTGGGACTAACAAGCCTCATAATCAACTTGAATACAGAATTTACGAAGGAGAAAGACAGAAGCCAATGAAAAATATGGACGGAGAGTGAGGGCAGCTTGTTTCCCCATACTCTATTACTGCATGCCTCGCAGAGCGAGCAGCACATGCGCGCTGCTGCTAAAGTTCGACCTAAAAAGGCACACAATCTGTTCCAGCAGCACCCTTTTAACAAAAGAAATTCAGCAAGTATAGTAGGCACGTTCTGCTGAACTGACCGGCCGCTGTATGCGCTTCACACACTACACTGCGTGCTCAGAGTGACATAGGTGCGCACGTACAACTTACAAGGAACTGTGCCTGCAACCCTTCTTGGCACCCTCCAGTGGCTCCATTCCAGTGGAGTAAAGGCATCCCTTCAATACCGTCACTGAATTCAGATTTCCACTAGCACATTAGTTGTCTGGTACGTAACAGCTCTATTATAGCAGGGTTCTCCAGACGGTGTTATAATAACAACTTTAGATGAAGGTAATTTTCTCTCTGATCTATTAGTATTGTCACTGTTAAAATAGTGACCATATCAAATAAGATTTTTTAGAGACTACCCTATTTATGCCATATCACCAATCGTGATCACCCGAGTGCTTCAAGTGGGGTTACCAATAATAAAGTCTTAAATGATTTGTTAGCATGAAATGTCTCTGGATGAGTAATGAAATAAGAGCCATAGCAACAAGTGCCCCTTAGGCACCAAGGAGATTGGATCAGCAGTAAGACTTCTGAAAAAAATCAACTTTAAATATTTATTGGACATTATTTGTTTTTTAATTTGAAAATAAATGCTTTTTGCTGACAAATGCACATTTTTCATTTTTGATAATCATATTCGAATCACATATACTATTCCCACTTCAGTGAGTGCAATGGTATGGAAAGTGTTTGATAACGGTGGGGTAAAAATTACTATTCCCACTCCAGTGAGTGCAACTGTAGGTAAAGTGTTGGATAGCGGTGGGGTAATAATTACTATTCCCACTCCAGTGAGTGCAACAGTAGGGAAAGTGTTGGATAGCGGAGGGGTACCAATTACTATTCCCACTCTAGTGAGTGCAACAGTAGTGAAATTGTTGGACAGCGATGGGGTAAAAATGACTATTCCCACTCCAGTTAGTGGAGCAGTAGGGAAACTTTTGAATAGCGGTGGAGTAAAAATTACTATTCCCACTCCAGTTAGTGCAATAGTAGGGAAAGTGTTGAATAGCGGAGGGGTAAAAATTAATATTCCCACTTCAGTCAGTTCAAAATATCACCAACACAAAATATTAATAAATAAATGAAACGAAAAATATATAAAAATATTTACAAAATCTATAAAATAGAAACATATTAAAATGTTAAATAGATATGACGAATACCTAAAAATAGTATATTAAATACATTTTGAAATGCTTTAGAAACAAATAACTATTTTTATTTAGAAATTATTTTTAAAAAAAAACATTAATTATTACATACATGTAATCATTTTTATTTCCTACCCTATAACACAACACACATCTATATTTTTAAACATTACCTCCATAATTAACATAATTAACTATCAATTAAAAAAATATTATTAATTAAAAAACAAATTAAACCAGATAAAAATTAATTTACTCCCCAAACGTTACCCTCATAAACCCACACACACACACACAAAAATAAACAATTACCCTAGTTAATTATAAATTGATGAATTAATATTAATGATGAACTCATTATTAATTAATTAAACATATATTACTTTTCACCCTCTACCCCTATAAATCCTACAACCCACACTTGAAAATCATTACACAATTTCCATAATTAATTTTATAATATTAAATTATCAATTAACAAGTACTTAATAATTAATTAAAAATCAATTTCTTCCCACCCTTCACCACTATAAACCCCACAACTCACATCTAAATGTAATTACACAATGGCCGTATTTAAATTTTAATTAATTAATTAGCATTAAATAACAAATAATGATTAATTAATTTAAAATAAATTACTTCCTACCCTTTACTCCAAAAACCCCACAACCCGCCCCTAAAAAAACAATTAACATCATTAATTACCAATTAATGAATTAATAATAATTAACAAGCAATTAATAATTACTTAATAATAAACGAATAAAAAACTTCCTGCAGTTAGCACTGTAAAATCTAAATAAATAATAAATACAAAATAATCATTAATTTATTATAATTAATTATTTCCCATCCTATTCCCCTATAAACCCACAACCCGCTACAGAACTAAAAAACGCAAAATCTTATTAAAATAAAATTGATAACTACTAAAAATGTAACACATGGGGGGCGTGGCTAGCAGCCAAGCATTGTGGCTGCGTAGCGTGAGAGCTCTCTGAAGCATCGCGGCTCCTCTTTCACTAATCCGCATTAATTATCCGTCCAAAGCCCTCCTGAGTCCCGGGAACAACCGGCATCGTTTGGTCCGACCCCGGTAAAAATCGGGAACCGAAAACGGGCTCAGCCACACGGAACGGGAGAGCGGCCTACTACACTGCTGCGGCACTGACCGCTAGTCCCTAGCAGGCCCCGGCGGAAGTGCGACCTAGCCGGCAGCGAGTGCATGAGATTTCCCGGTCCACCGGAGCAGTGACCGCAACCAATAACACTTCGGCGGCAGCCCGGGGGGCAATCTGGACATTGTGTAACTGGCGGACCGGAGGAATTAACCGAGGCATACTTAAGCCCGCTGACGCCGCGAAATGGAGACCTACTGAGGCCGACCATCGACGCCGAGCATTGCAGCGGGAGTAGATACCCGGAAGGACGGAGAGAATTGGATGTAAACCCCCTGGTGAAAAAGAAACTGTAATAGCCTGGCGGAACGACCGCGGCGGTGAGCGAGGTGAGAACGACCAATCGGTTACGCATATCCACCGAGACTGCGCGGCAGGTTCTGTGAGCGCCGGTACCGGCGGCGCGACCCGGCAAAAGAGTGCAAACACTGCCATCCGGTAATCGGTATAGACGCCGTTGACAGGACTGAGTGCAAGCACACCGCCTGAGGTACCAGGCATACGGAGTAATTGCTAGAATACGAACACAGTTGCCGCGAGGCGAGGGTACGGCCTCACATCGTACGGAGCGCTGAAGGCAGAAGAGGGGGGACGATTATTAATGACAAACCCTGCCGCAGGACTCTCCCTCTGGAGCCCCTCCCCTTCCTTATCGGCGTGGCGATCAGATGGGCGAAGCGCTATTCATTATTGCAGGAGGGACCGGCGGGCTACATGCAGTATAAGACACACAGAGGAAGCACGAGGAAAGAATCCACCGAACACAGACCGGTCAATTGCGACCGTAACTGCCTCTTCGTCCCGAGCGGACACCTGCGGCAAAGTGGACACCCAGAGACAGTGGTTAAGAGGTGGTGCACTGCAACGCAGGACGCTCCACGTGTAACGAAGTGCTCAGCCCCCGGGTGGAAGTGACTGTCTGCCCACCGGGCACGTCTGAGTGGTAAACGAAGACCCGACCTATGAGCGAAGACTGTGCACAACTCCTGACAACAGCTAACAACAACACCTCCAGGGCCAGCGACTCTACTCACAGCCTATACCTGCGGGAATACCGTCCCCACATAAAACTTGCCTCATAAGGCGCTACAAGGAAACGAGGGCGCACGAGGGCGCGCTCACTGACGTGGACACTGCCGTGCTGACTATCTCACGCTATACCCAGGTGCCGCCGGAGGACATGGCGGGCAGAGGGCCCAAGAACATGACGACACAGCCCAAGATAGACAAGTACGCCTACGGACAACACGGTCAAACACACACAGAGGGGCGCACCTCCATGGGTAAGAGTCAGGAGACAGATGGAGGGAAGAAAGTAACGCTGGAAGATATCATGAATACTTTATCCAGTGTACAGACCGCAGTGGGTTCCATCTCCACAGATGTCAACCTACTGCGTGCAGATTTCCATAAAATGATGGAGAGAGTGGCCCAAGTAGAAGTGGTCACGAAATCACTCGTTGAAGACACGTCAGAACTGCAGATAGCAATGGAACGCATGGAGACTATAACCAAACAACTGCAAGCAAAGCTGGATAATCAAGAAGGGCGCTCTCGATGAAACAATGTACGAATCCTGGGCATTCCAGAGACTGAAGGGAAAAGAGCGATGGACCTCTATGTCGAAGACCTTGTTAAAACTAAGCTACAGCCTAAGGGTCTGTCGCAGTTCTTTTCGGTAGAGAGGGCGCATAGGGTACCCGGCGGAGCACCGAAACCGGGTGCTGCACCACGACCGGTTCTGGCCCGACTATTCAATTTCAGAGGCAGAGATATAATATTACAAGTAAGCATGGGTGGAAAATCCGTTCCGCTCGCGGATTTTGCGGATTTTCGGTAAAATTCGCAATCTGCGAGATTTGCGAATTTCCCGCAAAATCCGCGAGCGGAACGGATTGGGTCAAAAGTTCAAGCTGACTTTTGTAACTCTTTTAGAATGGCGCTGGCAAGCTGCTAGAGCCATTCTAAAATAGTTACAAAAGTCAGCTTCAACAGGAAGCTCTAATAGATAAAGTAAAGCAGGTGCTTCTCAAATTCAGTCACACAATCATTAATCACCCCAAACTTGGGGTGATTAATGATTGTGTAACTTAATTTGACCTTCAACTCCAGCACCTGCTTTACTTTATCTATTAGTGCTTCCTGTTGAAGCTATTTGCAGCTATTTTAGAATGGCGCTGGCAGCTTGCCGGCGCCATTCTAAGTGGGGCTGAGGGCAGAAGGGCACAAAAGTGGGACAGAGGGCAGAAGGGGACAAAAAATGAGTGGGGCAGAGGGCAGAAGGGCAGAGAAACGAGTGGTACAGAGGGCAGATGGGCATAAAAAAACGAGAGCGTGGCAGTGATTAACCAGCAAAACCCCCCCCGCTAAAACGCAAAGCGCCTCGCGAACACCCGCGAACACTCAAAGTGCCCCGCGAACACCCACAAACTCGCAAAAATAAAAAAATCCGCACATTTGCGCGAACTCACGAATTTTGCGCATTGCGAATTCGCAAATCCGCAAATTTGCGGAGTGCGAATTCGCAAAATTCGCCCATGCTTAATTACAAGCAGCAAGAGTGTCACCCCCCATCAAACTCCAAAACTCAACACTGGCCTTCTTTCCTGACTACACAGCAGCAGTGGCCCGGCGCCGTTAAACCTTCTTCGAGGTCAAGAAAGCACTGAGGGCAAGGGAGCTACCATACTCAATGTTGTTCCCGGCGAAATTGCGAGTGGTGGCAGATGGGAAGACATGGTTCTTCGACACGCCTGAAATAGCGCAAGATTGGCTCAACGGCTGGAGACAGACGGAGGTACCTCGCCGTTCTAACAGAGGAAATCGAAAGCAACGTAACGAATCCCACACAGACGCTTGGACAGATGACCCAACGGATCAGGACAGGACATCCGAAATAGGATCAGAAGTGGATGAGACCACGCAGAAATCCTGAAGCTTTGATAATCCAAGACAACTATCACGAACATTTCAGATGCCGGGAAGTGAACCTTGGGACCCAAGACTGGGTGAAGCTGAGTAGGGTGGGCGGAGCTGAAGCCGTTGAGAGACTCTTTACCCCCACAAGCAAGTAAGGTGGTTTGGGTTGGGATTAAGCACTCTGCGAAGTTGGGGAAGCGGGCGGTGTAATGTCCGTGGAGCAGGGAAGCAGGGAGGGGAGGGGGAGTTTTACTCTTAGTTTTAGTTTTGTTGATGTTGCCCCAAGAGGTACACACTATGACACACCGTGTCACGACTTACACCTGCGGATCCACGGTTGGCATGCACATGTCACCGCAATCAGCACGACAACTAGAAACACTCTTAGGAACACATGATGGCGCAACAATCACTCGCAGCACCCACTGAGGACATGGCTCACTCCCTGCCAGTGCCCCCGTTCGACTTCTTACATGGAATGTCAGAGGGCTGGGAGACAAAATAAAGAGAGGGTTGGTTATGCAAGCAATCAAACGCCAGGGCCCAGCGCTAGTATTATTGCAAGAGACACACCTCACCGGGACAGCACGTAAGGCACTCGATAGGCGAGGTTATAAAATGGCGGCGCATGCGGAGTTCAAGGCGGGCTCGCGGGGAAAGGGTATACTGATCAAAAAATCCTCCCCCTTTGTAGTTCTGCAGCACAAGGTGGACGACCAGGGCCGCTTTGCGGCTATTCATGGACACTGGGAGGGCAAGCCCCTAAATGTAGTATCCGTTTATATTCCTCCAGCACTCCACTCTGTGACACTGCCTGCATTGGGTGAGTTTCTTTTGAATCTCCCGATGGGGGACACGATCATAGGAGGGGACTTCAACGCCGTAGCAGACCCAGCGCTGGACACGTTTCCCGTTAGGACACGAACGCAGGGTTCCTCAGCTTTACCAGGCTTCATGGAGGCCCTGGGACTGACAGATGCCTGGCGCCATATCCACCCCACAGCGAAACAATACATGTATCACTCTCCGGTACATAATAGTCTGTCACGCATAGACTACTTTCTGCTCCTAGGGGATGAGATGAGGGATATAGACAGCATAGACATACTGCCAAGGGGAATCTCCGACCATTCTCCTGTATTACTCTCCCTCACCACCAAAGAAAAGAAGCGTGCAAGAATATACCCCAAATACCCCAATTATTTGGTGATCCCCAAGATCAAAAAGGCCCTTAAGTATGCAACCATATATTATTTTGCAGAAAACACAACATCAGTGTGCTCACCCTCGGTTCTATGGGAGGCGTATAAGACGGTCCTACAGGGGCAAGAGATAGCATCAATATCAAGACACAAACAAGCGTATCAACAAGAGCTCTCGGAGCTGGAACATGCACTCCAAGAAGCAAACATGGCACATATGGCGAACCCCACGATAGAATCTACACACACGCTGAGGCTGCACCAACAGCGAAATCAGGACCACCTCAAATCACAGGTCATACACAGCATAGCAAACACAACACATAGGATCTATGATATTGGGGACAAGGCGGGGAAAATGCTGGTGTGGCTGGACAAGAGAGGAGGGGGTAATAGAGGCATACACTGCATACATACACAAGAGAGGCAGCTACAGTCACATCCGGAGGATATAGTACACACCCTGGCCCGGCACTTTCAGGAAGTGTATACTCCAGAACAGGAAGTCACAGCACAGGTAGCAAGGGCTTCCCTAGATAACGTAAACATCCCAACGCTCCCACCGGAGGCAGTCCAAGAACTGGAGGCAGATCTGACGGGAGATGAAATTCAAAGCGCAATCCAGGGGATTCAATCCGGGAAAGCACTAGGACCCAACGGGATACCAATTGAATGGTATAAAATTATGTCCGAGGCCCTTAGCAAGCCCCTGTTGGCAATGTACCTAGAGAGCATGGCAAAGGCGGAACTCCCACTGGACCAACTTACCGCGACAATCGTGGCGATACCGAAACCAGGTAAACCACCATCGGAATGCTCCTTATATCGCCCCATATCTCTTCTCAACGTAGAAGCAAAAATTTTAGCGAAGCTACTGGCCAACAGACTGATGAAACACCTACAACTGTTGATCCACCCGGATCAATCGGGCTTCATGCCCCATAGAAGCACGGCCCTTAATCACAGGCGTGTCCACGGGGTGATAGCGTGAGCCCACACCCTGTCGGAAGCGGCAGTGATACTCTCTTTAGATGCCAAAATGGCGTTTGATTTAGTGGAATGGGAATACTTGTTCGCAGTCCTGGCCCGTATGGGATTTGGACCTAAATACACTTCCTGGATTCGACTCCTCTATACTAACCCAATTGCCCAGGTTACCGCCAGCGGCCACATCTCGCGGACCTTCCTGCTGGCGCGGGGAATCCGACAGGGCTGCCCCCTGTCCCCCTTGCTCTTTGCCTTAGTGCTGGAACCACTAGCAACATTGATCAGAACGACACCATTGTTAAAGGGAATTGAATGGGCGGAAGGCTGGGAGGACTGTGTGTCCCTTTATGCAGATGACATGCTGATTTACTTGACAAACCCCGAAAGAAGCGTCTCGGCACTCCTATCACTCTGCGACATACACGGAAAGACGTCGGTTTACACATTGGATTGGTCAAAATCGGTGCTTTATGTACTGAAGGGGCCGAGGCCGGTGCTGGCGCCGGATTGCCCACTCACGCTAACATCGGACTCCTTTAAGTATCTGGGCATACATATCACCGATAACGCCCCAGACTTTTTTGATAAGAACCTGAGACCTCCCCTGGAACGTCTCCGGACAGACGTGAAGTACTGGGCGACCCTGCCATTGACCCTCCTTGGCCGCGCGGCCCTGTACAAAATGATGGCGGTTCCAAGATTTTTGTATGCCTGGAAAATATGCCATACCTTATTGCGCTACGATATTTCAAACAAGTCACAGTGTTAATCTCCACTTTACTTTGGAACAATGGCCCGGCGCGCATCGCCCATGACAAATTGACCAGAAGTTGGTACGACGGAGGCATAGCCTTACCAAACATACAATTATATTATTGGGCAGCACAACTCAAGATTATAAACCAATGGATCCACGCACCGAGAGATGACCCGGCATACAGAGCCGATTGGGCGCAGCTAGGGATAGACTGCATGCTGTCCGCGCTATACAATAAACAACAAGTCTCGCGACTGATAGGACCAACAAAACACACGACCACCTTATGGCACACAGCGCAGGCACGGCTAGGATGGAAGGGAAAAATTACCAAACTAACCCCACTATGGGATACGAGAGCATTAGGAAGACTGAGACACAGTAAGGGATTTACACAATATTGGTATCTCCACGGTGGGCGATTTATGGGAGAAAGGCAACATTCACACAACTTCAGCAACAATACGGTTTCAGCCCGACCGAAACTTATAGATACATACAAATTAGACACGCACTACTGCAGGCGATACCATTGGGCATCGAAGTACCAGACTCCTCGCCACTAGAAGACAGACTGCTTACTGACTATATGCAGCAAGGTGCAACCTCCCTCACGTACAAGAAATTGCTCAATAACTTGAAAGACCCCACACTGACACTGCCGGAGAAATGGGTGAGAGACATAGGAGGTATTGATGACTCGGAGTGGAACAAGGCGCTAGCGTCCCCGAAAGAAGTGGGCATTTCGGCAAAATTTAGATTAATACAACTCAAAATCCTGTATCGCATTTATTATACACGGAGCATGCTACACAAGATACACAGAGCACCACACCCCTTTTGTCTCCGCGGCTGCGGGGAGGAAGGCACACTGTTCCACACACTTTGGGACTGCCCCCACATAATGGAATTCTGGCGACAAGTCATGCGTACCATCTCACAGACACTACAAATCTCCCTCATACCTGAACCACGCAAATGTCTATTGAACATTTGGGAACCAAATGATCTGACTAGATATGGACTCATATGGACCACCTTGGCTATAATGGTGGCTAAAAGAGACATTGCACAGAAATGGGGCACCTCAGAACTACCCGTGTTGTCTATGTGGGGTAAGAACATGGATTACTTAATGCTCACGGAAAGGGCAGTGTATGTACTTAGAGCATGCCCCTGCAAGTGGAATAAAGTGTGGTCAGCCTGGAATGTGTATAGAGGAGAGTTGTGTGACCCCTTGCCAGAAGATGGCAATGTAAGCTCAGATGAAGAGGAAGAAGACAACTAGAGGGCATGGTTGGGTGGAGTAGCTCACTGGAGAACCAGGACTTGAAATAAACATGTGTTATAACTCTGGATCGCATCACTATATACAGGAAACACTAACCAATGGGAAGACTCAGACACGGTATTAGCGACTGAATATGATTGTCCTTCTTGACCATAGTTACAAGTTACGGTTATTGACATAAAATATAAAATGAAAGACCTAAAAGCTCTCTAACAAGAATAGGAGTGTGTTACAAAGGTTACAATGATATAATACGCCGCCGGGCCCCAGGGTTGTCGGCTGAACGGCTGTGTGCATACAAACCTTTATGCTGACAAAGTGTATGAAACGGCCGGCCCGGAGGGTTGTAGGCCTTGATTTATATCTATCACCTATGCAAGTACTTTTAATAAAGGTCTTAAAAATTTTTTTTAACACATATATATAATAAAAAACAAAAACGCTACTTATACAAAATAATTACAAAATATATACATCATATACATTTAACATACATACTAAAATACATAAAACCAATTAAAAATTCGATACTGAAAACAACCATATTTTTTCAAACGATATTAATGACTTCAATATTTAAAAAAATTATATTTCTTACCCTGAAGTCGATATTTTTCACCACGAAATTCTTGCTTTTGACATTTCCGTATCACAATATTTCCAACTCGATATTTGTATAAGTCGATATTTCCAACTCAATATTCCGTCTGCATACCCTGACAACGATACCTATGTCCCCACCCCAAAAAGCTCTCAGCAAGTTACAATTAGCAATCAACAAATTCATATCGTGGCAAGAAACCAAGATTATCGTTTGCCTAAATGATGCAATCTAAAAGAGAAGGGGGAGTTGAGCTTCGGTTGCTCCAAAGATAATTTCAAGCTGCACATCTCCGATATGTGGTAGAATGGAATTGCCCCCTTTCTGAAAAGCACTGGTCCTTTATGGACCAGATGGTAGCCGGTGCAAATATTTGGAAGGAGATCAGGTTCCCACGTAAAAACAGGGCATGGGGATTGCATTCTTCCCCAGCCGCCTCATCGACGCTAAAGGTATGGGATGTGGTGGCCTCCAAGAAAGGATTGACCACCTTCCCATCCCCTATGTCCCTAATAATCGATAACCCAGGTTTTCTCCCCGGGTCGTGACTGGGAGGCATTTCAGAGATGGAGACAGCAGGGAAGTAAAAGGGTTGGCTCTTTGTCCGATCCTAATGGCCTAATTCCATTGAAGTAACTAAGGCAGGACTAAGATCTTCCACAATTGGATGTATTTTATTTCCGTCAGTTGCAGCACTGCGTTACATACTCTGATTTTCATCTCGCGCCATCCAGGCCCCTTATGGTGTTTGAAAAGTGGCTTGCGTGTAAACAATTTGATAAATATCTCCTTACCAAGCTTAATGTCATGCTCTCTGCTGGGATTCCGGGAGTCAAGCAAAAGGGCAACTTCGATGGGAGTAAGAGCTAGAGAGGACGCTTTCAGATAAGGACTGGGCAGATTTACATTATCGGGCACATCACACAGCACAACACAGCACATAGCATAGCGGGGGCTGAATCAGCTTATAAGGTAATCTCATAATGAGGCCTTGACAAATGTGTTTACCATCCCTTCTAGTAAGTCAAGAAACAAGCGAAGTAAAAAGCCAGGTGATGGCTGGTACACTCAAACATGCAGGGCACACAAAACAAGGCTTGTTGAGGCAGTGAAGCACAAATCCCACAGCGATATACAGGAAGCAAGGAAGGCCTACAACAGATCCCTTAAAACCGCTAGGATGGAGTGGGAAGAGATATTTTGGGAAGACCTACTCCATGCTAGCAAAAGTAGGGACTCAAGGGCCTTTTGGAACCTTGTAGGCTCCCGGAATAGGCCCGAGGCTGCTATGAGACCCTGTAATATCCCCCCGCAAAGTTGGGTAAAACACTTTGGGGCTTTATACCTCCTGGCAGATGGGGAACTAAATGTTAGGGTGAACTCCCCACTAGTATCCGAACCTCATGCCTATGATCTCTTTACTCCTTTAGAGATCGAAAAAGTAATAGGGTGGGTAGCCCCCCGCAAGGCAGCTGGTCCAGATGGCCTCCCGGGGGATCTTATGCGGGCATACCCAGTGGAGTGGGGAAGGGTTATCGCAGCTCTCCTTAATGACATCATGATGGGAGGGCCAGTGCCCGATTCCTGGAAGGGGGCGGTAGTGGTCCCGATTTATAAAAAAGGATGTAGAGAAATCCGAGGGAACTACCGCCCAATAAGCCTGATAGACTCCACCCAAAAGATAGCAGGTAAAGCTATACTTGGAAGGATTCTTCACTGGGTGGAGGAGAATAACATACTATCAGACTTCCAGGCAGGTTTTCGGGCAGGAATGGGGACAATAGAGCAGGTGTTCAGGTTGGCACTTCTGGGGTGGAAGGTGGTGGAGCTAGGCAAGGGCAGTCTATATCTGGCCTTTATAGACCTGAGGACTGCCTTTGACCTAGTTCCCCGGGCGGAGTTATGGAGGGTGCTTTATGAGCTGGGATTGCCTCCTTACATCTTGTCCCTCCTCATTAGCCTCCACGCCCATACCTTTGCTCAGGTCCGCTGGGGTAAAAACGGAGAGCTAACAGAGAAAATACCAGTGTCTAGGGGTGTGAGGCAGGGATGCGTTCTGGCGCCCACCCTTTTCTCACTATATGTGAATGGGGTGGTGGAATATCTCCAACAAGAACCAGCCGACGCCCCCTGTCTCGGAGGAGTGCGGATCTCCACCCTGCTTTTTGCGGACGACACGCTCTTGATCTCCAAGACTCCGCAAGGCCTCCAGAAACTGCTAACCCGTTTCCAGGATTTCTGTGTTGCAAAGGGACTAGTAATCAACGTGGACAAAACTAAGTACCTAGTCCTAAATCCTCCAAGGAAACTGGGCCGCCCTCCTATTCTTAACTCTGTTGCCTTGGAGAAAGTATCCGAATTTGACTATCTCGGAATTCGGATTACGGATAGCATGATCTGGTCACCTCACATTGCTAAGATGGTCCTCAACCACAAGAGAGCAGGAGGAGCCCTCCTGAGGGAATTCCGGGCATCACCTAGGAGGTCGCTTACCCCAGTAATTGATATCTACAAGGCTAAGGTAGTAGCATCAGCCTTGTATGGGGCCGAACTGTGGGGACATTGCTGTCTGGACGCCCTGGCAACAGCGGAGAGTAAGCTCCTAAAATCCATAATCGCCATCCCTCTGAGCACCCCAACAGTACCGGTGCTGTTGGATACAGGCTGCAAAAACATTAAAGATCAAGCCCAGCTTCGCCCTCTCCTTCTATGGACACGAATCTGGAGGGGTGAAGAGCTAAAATCGTATGCTGACGGGTTGGCTGAGATAATGAGCTTGGGCGGTCGGGCAAAAATAAGATGGTTGAGAGACACTAAAAAACTTCTGGAGAAAATCGGACTGGGGGACTGTTGGTCATCACGTTCAGCTCCACCAAAAGAGGTCGTGAAGAGACTGTACTGGAATTGGGTTGCGGAAAACTAGTTACAAACTCGGAACATTGCAAGTCCACGGCTGCCTTTTTATTAGTAAAAGACGTTGTAGTTTTTGAGCCTTATCTGGACCTAATTACTCTTCCTTTTGACCGAGCACTGTATTTTAAATTTAGAGTGGGCTCGCTTCCACTTGGGGCCCTGGTATCAAAATGGAAATCAGGTGCTCACATGTCCCCTTATTGTGCATGTTGTCCTAATAGGATAGAGTCCATCACGCACATCCTATTCGAATGCCCGGACTACGTAAATCCCAGGAGCTTTTGGCTTAAACCCCTCTGCCGGAATATGGGTACACGTAGTTACCTAGTAGCCCTGCGTATCTTAATGACGGATACTTCCCCCCCTATTGTATGTGGCATAGCCAAATTTTTAAAACAGTTTTGGTTGATTCGTTGCAAGAGACTGTCAGTAGCGGTTTAATTCTTTTTTAGCTAATTTATTCTGGGCACTTCATGTCCTTTTATCTTTTTAATGTGCATTTAATATTGCCTTCTTAAATGATGTTTTTGTAGATTTGTAAATGGCTGTATTGTGTGTACGCTTATAAGATATCTTGCATATCGAATAAAAGCTTATCAATCATCATAATGGTATCTCACACCCACCTGTATACATACCTGGGACAAAGATTGTACTGAGAAGTGCTTGCGAGGATGTGGTTTATTGGGCTCTTTAGTTCACCCACTCTGGCACTGCTCCAAATTGGCACTCTACTAGGGAGCAGTCCTGGATGATATAGCAAAGTTTTTCAACACCTTTTCCCTGCTTCCCAGTCTATACCATTCTAGGTCTATTGAATCCTTTGACCTTTCCCTTGCAATCTCTGAGAGGCAGACAGGTCGCTTTGGCACTCTTAGCAGCACGGCAGGCGATTCTACCGCAGTGGGGTACGTCAACTGTCCCAGATCTTCGTGCATGGCTACAGAGGCTTTGGCTAATACTCACAATGGAGCGCATGTCTTTAGTGGCAGATCATAAGGGAGAGACATATGTCGAGCTGTGGGCCCCTTTCACCTGATTCTATCTAAAGAATAACATGCCCTAAATACTTGCAAATCCGGCAATTACTCCCCTATGAGGCAACAAAACGTACACCAACTCCATAGATACTATTTAGCAACCCCATGAAGGCCAACTAGCACACGCGTTGTCCGAGACTCAATAGGGAGCGACTGGTGCTGGGTTTTTGGGATGGGGAGGTTTGTATTTTGATTTTGTTCGTGTCCGTTTCTTTTCTTAAGATAATTATAGTTTTGTTTTTGTTATAAAATGATCCAATGCTCGCTGCCAGCTTCCGGATTTTAGGCATACAGCTGTGTAGAAACTAATTTCTTCTCATAAAGCTGTGTTATAATCACATTGGATTGCTTTGATAAAAGATTGGTTCCATAAACTGTGCTTTAGTATAGCTTGGAGAGTGCTTTGGGCTGTTTGGTGCATATATTCAGTAACATGCTGTGCACTTGCAAAAGAAGTATTTAAATTGACCTAGATTGGCTTGGAGTTGGGCAGTTAAGGATACATTTAATTGTATTAGGACAGAATCTGAGTAGCTTGGAGGATAACAAATAAGCTTACTACAGAAAATAGATAATTAATGGAGGTCTTTAGGCAAATCAGTGTTTGGGACAGCCTCATGAAGGAGGATGTGAATCACCAGTCTATAGGATACGTAGACTCTGACTAGTGTGAGAAAAAAACATATATGAACTGGGTACTGCAATACATAGAGGATTGCTTGAGGTGGGAAATAATGGAATGGGAGAATACTCATGAATTTGTCAATACTTTTCGAAATAGTTACTGTTGCATAACTGTCTCCCCCATTTTAGTACGTCCAACCTTCAGTGGTGTGTGGGTGAATATGCATCAAGCTCATTCTTATCTGAAGATATAGCCTAGTACACAGATGTTTTAACCAACTTTCATTCCAAAATAACTTACAGTGTCTTTGCTAATCTCCCCAGGTTTAAACTACTCTACCTTCCCAGTCAAATATGATTGTATATATAGAAGGAGGAACTTTGTACAATTTGGAAAAAGTTGTCTGAATGTTTACAATGGACATTGGAGGCACACTTTCTAGCCCGTCGTGCGTAATGCCCTTAACGCAGGATGCCAAAGTTCTGATTCACTTGTAAGCCCACTTGAGACAAGCCAAGATAATTTAATTTAATTTATTCACAGAGGTATATAAACCTGGTCTGATGCTTTCATCCACTAAGCATTTTTTTAATTTACTGAGTTGCAATGTAGGACGTGTATCAAGCCTGTAATGCAGCCTTTACCCTTCTCCCTTTCTACGTCAAACAATTGGGTACTGATAATGGAAAAATGGGAAAAAAGGGCTACAGATGAAAGTGTCTGTTTTTTCCCCTGAAAATGGTATCAAAAAGGGGTTGTGGTGCTGAAATCACCATCTTCCCAGCTTTCAGGGAAAAGAAGACTTTTGTACCAACATTTTTGACACAGTTTTGGCATTTTCTGGAACATAGCCTGTTTTTGCTATTTTTTGGGATTTCAACCTCTTTCCAGTTAATGGTAGAAATGGGTATGAAAGCAATAAAGGATCCTGGAAAGCTATACATTTTAGAAAAGTAAACTAAAATTCTGAATTCAACAAAGGGTCATTTGTGTAGATCCTTCAATGTTTCTTTATCGAAACTACCAGTTAAATATAGGAAAAATTGAAAATTAGTTGAAAAAAAACAGCCATTTGTGCCAAGGTTTTCACCTGTAACTTCTTCTAATTGTGACAACTGTTTGAAAGCAATATACCGTTACATCCACCAGACATTTCTGGTTGTGGGGATATATAGCACTTGTAGGTTCACCAAGAACCATCAAACCCAATAATTGAGCAGCATCTTGCAATGTTTTTTCATTATGTTCCGGGTATATAGCAATTAATTTGGGAAAATATATACATGGGAAAATCGGTAAAAATGATGCCTCACAAGTACAAGCGACTGTCAAGGGCCCAAAACGTATTGAGGCAACATCAAAATTGCCTATCACAAAACTATCTGGTTTTGCAAGGGAGGTCCCCTTGGTTTTTGGCCCAGTGCTCGGCAGCCAGCTATGGAAACGTACCAAACACACACATTTCTGAAAACTAGACACCCGGGGAATTCCAGTGAAGTATAGCTTGCGTGGATCTCCCAACTTTTTCTTAGCCAGAATCCTCTGCAAACCTCAAATTTGGCTGAAAAAATCAGTTTTTCCACACAATTTTGTGTGGGAAAGTTGTGGCATCTCCTGACTGACACAAATTTCCTACCACCCAGTATTACCACAGGCCTCCCGATAAAAATGGTGCATCACTTGTGTGGGAAGCCTAAGTACCTGCGACAGGCAAGGGCCTGCTGTAAACGTATCTATGGCTCTAGTGTAATTTTCCCGATTCATGCCCTTATATAGGTATAACTTATCATATCCTTATATAGGCATAAGAATCATAACCATATTTAGGCACAGCCAATGTAGTCCAAATACGGCATGGCTACTTCCACTATGCTCCTAGAGTACAACGAGTTCTTGAAGACAACCAGCCTTCAGCAGTACGGGACTTCCCCCTGCTTCAGTATTGATTTGTCCCAGAACTCCTGGAGCGTGTAAAGAAGTTCGAGTTCTTAGTGACGTTATTATGTCCACCCTTACGTCAAACTCTGCACCTTCCAGGTATAAATATACCCACATCTGCCCTGGCAAACACACAGTGGTTTGGAGCAGATCGACCAACTACTTGCCCAACGCCCTGCTGTAGCGAGTGCCGAAGGAAGCCGACCCTCCAGCTGACACACATAGAGAGACGCTGTCTTTTCTCCTGCCGAGAAATCCAGCTCCAGTGTTTCCCTGCTACCCTTGCGGGTTACTGGGAGATCGAGTCCTGAGAGAGAGATACAAGACCTCCTTCATTCTATAACCAAGGTACGGAGCTGATTAGACCCTTAGAGAATTCTTGGATAGATTATTGGCAGAAACTATTTAACTCAAGCTACACCTCACTTACTTCTTCCCTTGTACTAGACTTAGGTTAGGTACACCGGGATAGGCGTATTTTAGATGCACCAGTTGAGTACTTTTAGTCATTATTTATCATTGTATGTATTTTATCTATTTTATGTATCTTATGGCTTAGAAACCATATCATGCTTTTACATTATTATTTCATAATACTCCTTTTACTGTACGCACTTTACTTCATAGCAAGTGTTACGATTGTAGCAATTAACTTCTCTTGCATGAGAAAGAAGACTGCTCAATAAATAACCTTTTTTATTGAAAACGCCCGTCTCTCTATTTCTCTGCAAAAACCCTGGTGAAACTAAGCATGCACAATTGACTGAGTGAAATAGCCATCTATTGTTTCCGCGACTCTAAGATATATTTCTTATTCTTGGGGAACAAAGTTGTCATGTTATATGGTTGTCAGAAACTAATCCCTTCTTGTATATTCGAGAAAGTTTCTAGTGACTTCTGAGCTAACTGTCATTCACAATTAAGTCTAACATACTCAATAGAGCCCTAGTCGACTTCAGTCCTACGTCTAAACTATCGTTTATGTTATTCCAATGTGCAGAGCCTATTGGGAATATAGGAACTACACTACAGGCCCAAAATGTATTGAGGCAACATCAAAATTGCCTATCACAAAACGACCTGGTTTTGCAAGTGGTGTCACCTGGGTTTTTTGCCCCGTGCTCGGCGACCAGCTAGGGAAACCTACCAAACCCAACCATTTCTGAAAACTAGGCACCCAGGGGATTCTAGGGAGATATAGCTTGTGTGGATCCCCCAACATTTTCTTACCCAGAATCCCCTGCAAACCTCACATTTAGTTGAAAAAAATCACTTTTTCTACACATTTTTGTGTGGGAAAGTTGTGGTATCTCCGGGCTGACACAAATTTCCTACCACCCAGCATTACCCCAGGTCTCCCGATAAAAATGGTGCATCGATTGTGTGGGAAACCCAAGCACCCGCGACAGGCAAGGGCCCAAAACGTATTGAGGCAACTTCAAAGTTGCCTATCACAAAAAGACCTGGTTTTGAAAGGGGTGTCACCTGGGTTTGTTGCCCCGTGCTCGGCGGCCAACTAGGGAAACCTACCAATCCCTAAACATTTCTGAAAACTAGACACCCAGGGGATTCCAGGGAACTATAGCTTGTGTGGATCCCCCAACATTTTCTTACCCAGGATCTCCGGCAAACCTCACATTTAGTTGAAAAAAATCACTTTCCACACACTTTTGTGTGGGAAAGTTGTGGCATCACCGGTCTGACACACATTTCCTACCACCCAGCATTCGCCCTGGTCTCCCGATATAAATGATGCCTCACTTGTGTAGGAGGCCCAAGTACCCGCGACACTCAAGTGCCCAAAACTTATTGAGGCGACATTAAAGTTTCCTATCACAAAACAACCTGGTTTTGCAAGGGGGGTCACCTGGGGTTTTGGCCCTATGCTCGGCGGCCAGCTAGGGAAACCTACCAACCCCACACATTTCTGAAAACTAGACACCTGGGGGATTCCAGGGAGGCTCCCATCTGACTCTCGGGGGTCAGAAAGATTGTCATTTTTATGGGGGGGCGGCATTGGGGGGGGATTGGCATGCCCGTTTTGGGCAGCCTACACCCTAATTGAAATTGCACAAAGAAAAATCCCTGGCATCTAGAAAGGCTGTAATTGTGGAGGGGGTTGTGGGCATTGGAATTCCTGTTTTAGGAAGCCCTTATCCTAATTACATATGGCAACAAAGAAATCCCTGGCATCAAGTGGGCAGATTGGGGGCTACTGCCCCATCTGCCCCCAGGAGGGCAGAAAGGCTGTAATGGTGGTGGGTTTTGGGGCTTTGGCGTGCCTGTTTTGGGCAGCCCCACCCTAATTACATATGCCAATAAAAAATACCTGGCATCAAGTGGGCTTTCTGCCCCCCCCCCCCGGGTAGGGCAGATTGGGGGCTACTGACCCCAGCTGCCCCTCAGGGGCAACAGAAAGGCTGTAATGGTGGCGGGGTGGGGCCATTGGCATGCCTTTTTGGGCAGCCCCACCCTAATTACATATGGGAACAAAAAATCCCTGGCGTCAAGTGGGCTTTCTGCCCCCCCCCCCTGGGGAGCAAAAAAATCCCTGGCGTCAAGCGGGCTTTCTGCCCCCCCCCGGGGGAGCAGAAAGGCTGTAATGGTGGTGGGGGTGGCGGCATTGGCAAACCCGATTTGGGCAGCCCCCACCCTAATAACATATGCAAATAGAAAAATCCCTGGTGTCAAGAGGGCTTTCTGCCCCCCGTGGGGCAGATTGGGGGCTACTGCCCCCATCTGCCCCCAGGGAGGCAGGAAGACTGAATATGGCCACTATAACTTGCCGGGGGAGCAAAGGCCCTTGCCCAAAGGGCCGCTCCCCTCTTCCTGGTGTTTAGTGGTGGATCGCAGGGATCACTGAAAGGGAGGGAAGCTCTTTCCCAGCTCACCAGGCTACAGGGGAGAAATAGAAATCCCTATGGTGCCTGCACCAGAGGTAGTTCCAGTGCCATGTTTCAGGATGACCGGGAGCCGTCCTGTGCACACGACCACAGTGGCGCAGGACGGCTTCCAGCCATCCTGCGCACCGAAGGGATTAAGGAGATAATGTGCAACAGAACATCATGTTTCTCCTCCACAGCACCAGCGACTAGAACATCCTAAATAATAATATACCAACTTTACACTCTTGCACAACCAGCCTATGACCAAGTACACAAGGTCTAGCAAACTAATCCACATAAATCCCAGCCTTATCATGAGTTTAATTTGAGTAGGTGAATGGGCAATAAAAATGCCCTTTAATGCCTGTACATTTTCTTTTCAGTTTGTCACATGTGCTCAAGAATAGAGGGCAAATGTCAGGCTGTATCGTCTGACAAATTTCTACTTATTCCTTTAATAAGTGGATTGGTGTTTTCAAAATTCTCTTACTTTGCAGTCAAACACAGAATAGTAAAGTGGACTAGTTGGCAGTCTTATGGTGTTAAAAGACCTGTGAAAGCAAAGGCTGTAAGCTATCAGTTTTTAGCCTCACTTACCATGAACCCATAGCATGGGCTATTCCCTCTGTGTGTATTCCCGTTATCCGTAGGTGGGCACAAGTCGCTTTGCTATTGAAGGTCCTAACTATTGAGCTTGGGCTCAGGGCTGCTAATGGTTGCACTACTTCTGATACTGTAGGGGCTCACACATTCAATAAACCCTTCCAAACTAGCTGAATTGATTATTCTCTTATTGATCTCTTGCTTTGGCCATCTGTTATTGATATGTGTGCCTCCGAGCGGATTGAAAGCGACCATAACCCCCTTTCCTGTGCTTTTGTGTGCTTTTTTCTACTATCTCTCCAGTTTCTGACTCGTTGCTTCTTTTCACTGAACTTATAATATTCCCAACATGCACCACCTAAAATGGCGCCAAATGGTTACCCGTAGGGATTTTCTGCCCATATTTAATGCTGACATTACTGACGTCTTGGCAGAAAAGCCTAAAAAGTGTGAATCATTTGTGCTAAAAACAACTGGGATTCACAAAGGTGGAATGCTTTTAATGATGCACGCGTGGATAATTATACATCTTTATTCTGGCAGTTTCTATCCCGTAAGGGTGCACTACTTCTAATTGAATCTGTAAATAGTGGTGCTTCTTCAACATGGGCAGATCATTTTAGCAATCTGTACTCTGATGCTCAAGCACAAAATCTAATCACCATTATGTCATTACCGCCTTGCCCTTGCCCTTCCACACCACTTTTTGACATCACAGATGTGATTGCATTCCCCTCAGCTGTGGCTCGAGGTATGGCAGCTGGACCGGGCGGGGTTTCACCTAATGTATTTCTGTCAGAAATCAAATTTTGGGATGGTTACAGCTTAATTATTACCAGCTCCATTGCAACAGGGTCGGGCATTCCAAAGTCATGGAACGGTGCCGTTATAATTCCTGTACACAAAAAAGGCGGTAGGTCTCATCCTAACAACTACAGACCAATTAACCCAATTGAGGGCATTCAAAAAGTTTTAAGCCCCAACTGCTGACCAAAATACAGAATTGGATTAAAAAAAAAAATTTGTATTTGTTTTATTGGCATTTCAAAAAAGCATACAATCAAGTGGCATATAGTAGGCATTACATAGTTATACAATCAAGTGACAGAAGGCAGGTACGAACGAATCAAGGGCGTCATTATTGCTGACCAATATGTGCATGGCAAACAGTGAATTTGACCCAGTCCCCATTGCTGTGTTACATGCGAGCACTTGCGCAGTACTCCACCTCACCATGGTCTTCTACAGTCCCCTCAGTGTCAGCTCAATTCCCCTAATTGAAGTCTGCATCTGTTTTTACTTAAGCAGTGGTTACTGCGTCAGTGGGTTGTGACATGTCATCCCTCCGGCCCCCTAATTCCACTGTGTGTGTCTCTGTCGTGTCAAGGGCCTCCTGAGCATTTCTCCCCTCCAAATACAGTGCCCAGTAGTTCTTGGGGCAGTTGCATGGGGGGGAGTAGTTCGCTATATAGCTCCGTCTGCGTACAGCAGTATAACATGTCGCGTGACGATTTAGCTATGGGCGGAGTCGGGCCGCGCATCCAATGGAGTGCAACGCACCACTTAGCAATCAGCAAAGCCATGTCAACAAGCCGTCGTCTGTCAGGTGGTACATCTTTAGAATACCCCAGTAGGGCCAACAGGGGATCAGGGGTCAGCGTCAACCCAGTGACTCTGTTCAATTCCCCGTAGACCGCGCACCAAAAATCAGAAACTTTCGGACAAAGCCAAGCTAGGTGCAAAAAATCGGCAGTCTGTTCACTGCATCTGACGCATTTAGAGTTGTCTCTCAGCCCATAGCGCGACAGCCGCTTGGCGGTGTGGTAAACCCTATTTAGGAATTTAAAATGCGTCAAACGGTGGCGACCATTCAGAGACACTCTTTTAACATTAGCACAGCAGGGTTTCCATTTGTTTTCCGGCAGTTCGATCACCAGGTCTGCTTGCCAAGGTAGGTGAGGCTTAGTGTAATTGTTGTCTGCTCCGTAAGCGTAGTACGGTACAGGTTCGGGATTAGGTTGGCCAGCGTTTTAGCGTTCACTATATAATCGTATGCCGAAACCAATTGCGGTTCAGCCATATCTTCGCCCAGCAGTCCCTTCAAAGCGTGCCGAACTCTGTGGAACTGAAATCGAGAGAGAAGCGGGGTGTCAGGAGCGCCCTCTGGGTCTGTTTCCTCACTGGTGCGGGCCCTGCCGTCCGCAAATAGATCGCCCATGCGAACGACGTCCAGTTTGGCCAGGGTAGACACCACGCCTTTATCCCTGCAGGGGTCGAGCCACGAACACCAGGACAGAAGTGCCTCTGGTGCGTAGAGCAGAGTGCAGGCCTGAACATCCATCAGGTGGTGCCAGGCATGAGTAACGGTACACAAAAGTGAGCAACCCAATATACCCTTGAGGGTTTGGGCAATAGATATGTTATGGTAATTAAACCTTCAAGGGTTTTAATTGTCTTATTGTTTCGAATATTATTTTAAATATCTACAATTGTACGACCTGATATATTTGATGCCGTTAATGCACAACAACTGTGACAAATGTCTTTTTAAGTTAATTTCTGTTTGTCACTGAACAGTGATCTTTTTGAGACAAAAGAGAGCAAGAGAAAGGGTGTATATGAAAGAGTATTCGGATTTAATATTTGTTACAAGGGTACATGCTTGCTCCTGAACTGACTTGGAAGCGACGGGCTGCAGCAAATTAATTTCAGTTGTTGAGAGCTGACTGCGATAGACTCAACGTTGTAACTACAAACGCCAGAATAATACGATAGGAGATTTTCACCAATTTTTTTAGATATCTTATCTGCCCAATTCCTTTTCTATACATCTATGAAGTCAGGCGAATAAGGACTTCAAACAGGTTATTCTACTAAGAGACATACAATCATTTTGATTTATGCTGTGTCGCACATTACCACCATATTCAGAATTTTCGTGATTGAGGGTCTCCCAAGATATGATTTTTTATGTCCTGAGGATGGTCTCGGAAACGCAAGAATAGAGACCGAAACGTCGACGATTGCTTTTTCTACCGGATAATAAATTAGATTGTAAATAGGTAGAAAAGCTTTTGCAATTGTTGTATAGAGAATTTTTATAGATCAATTTATTTGTATGTTCTCTTACAACGTTGTTTATCTATCATGTACCCTTGTAACAAATATTAAATCCGAATACTCTTTCATATACACCCTTTCTCTTGCTCTCTTTTGTCTCAAAAAGATCACTGTTCAGTGACAAACAGAAATTAACTTAAAAAGACATTTGTCACAGTTGTTGTGCATTAACGGCATCAAATATATCAGGTCGTACAATTGTAGATATTTAAAATAATATTCGAAACAATAAGACAATTAAAACCCTTGAAGGTTTAATTACCATAACAGGCATGAGTAACGGCATTCAAAGAATCAAGGATACCCGTCCATCGATCTCTAGGGCGGGACATCAGCACCGGCAGTGGGGTCGGGTCGGCTACTATCGCCTCTATGCGCAAATGCGGCGCACCTGCCGGGCCATGAATCCAGCCAAACACGTGAGCGCTCTGCGCGGCTCGGTAATAGAGCTCGAGATCAGGAGCATTTAGGCCGCCCTACTCATAGGGACGTACCAAAATGTCCCATGCTACTCTAGGTTGTTTCCCGGCCCACTTGAGACGCAGCACCAAGGAATGCAATTGACGAAAGGACGTCCCCGATAGGACCATGGGTATGTTGCTGAATAAAAATAAGAAGCGTGGGAGCACGATCATTTTCAACTTGGATATGCGACTCATCAATGACATGGGGAGGTATATCCATTTGTTCACATTGCCTTCCAACTTAGAAATAGCTACCCCGCAGTTTTCCCTAAGCACCACCTCTGAGTCTGTGTGTAGCCTAATTCCAAAGTAGCGGACCGAGTCTGTGGTCCACTGGATTGGATAGTTCGAGTCTATTCTCTTAGTGGCAGGTGTAAGAGGGAACATTAGCGTCTTACTCCAGTTTACATGAATTCCAGATAATAAACTAAACAGCACGACCTCTCGCAGCACTGTCGATAGGTTATCCTCCGGGTGCCGCACATACAGTAGTGTCTCATCCACGTACGTAGATACGATTAAGCTGTATGTGGGGAAACGAATACCGCAATGACTGATATTCACGCAATGAGCAAGCTAGAGGTTCAGCAACTATGGCGTACAGAAGGTCGGAAAGGGGGCAGCCTTGCCTAGTGTCACGGCCGATATTGAAAGACTCAGATGTAAGCGGGCCTATGCGAACCCGAGCCGAGGGGGAGGCGTAGAGCATGTTCAGTAGTTGTAGGGAAAGGTCGCCCACTCCCATGCACCGCAGCACCAGTCGGAGGAAAGGCCATTCGACAGAATCAAAGGCCTTTTCCATTTCCAGGAAAACCGCCACCGCAGGGATGTCCTGGCGCGTATGTTGAAATGCCGCAAACACAGACCTCAGGTTGGAATTAGTGGGCTAAGGCGGTTAGCAATGATTTTCGCAAAAATCTTAGAATCTACGTTAAGCAATGAGAGTGGTCGATATGATGCACAGTCCTCCGGGGGCTTCCCGGGCTTAAGAATAGCAATTATAATTGCTTCCCCCATCGTAGAGGGCATCTCGCTCTCCTCCGCCATTTGCTCCACAAGCGTCAACAAGTGAGGGATAAGCAAATCTGAATTGGTTTTGTAGAACGCCTTCGTCAGGCCATCACAGCCCGGCGCACTGCCAGCCCTCATGGATGACAATGCACAAATTACCTCTTCTCTCTCAAATGGCTGGGCCAAGAACTGGCGATGTGTGTCAGTTAGCCAAGGCAGTTGGATATGGGTCAAGTAGTCCAACATACGTTCTTCTGAAGCCGCCCCTCTAGAGGCATATAGGGAGGCATAGTAATCCCTGAAACAGGCCGCAAGCTGCTTATCTGGTATCTGCTCTCTCGTCTGCGGGGATCGCAACTCAGGAGTCGCCATGCATTGTCTGCGCTGCCTCGCCATCCGCGCCAATACCACACCCGGACGCTCACCCTCGCCATATGTTCTTGCAATGGCGTACTTCCCCAGATGCTTCACCTCGGAGCCCGCTTCCTTGTGGTATTCGCGGATCGTTTGGGCCAATTCCCGTTGCAACTCCTCGCTCAAGCCGTTAAGGCAACGCGCCTCGATGTCCTTAATCTTGTTTTCAAGCAAGGACAAACGACACCTGATAGATTTAAGTACGCCTGCATCCTTAGATATGGCCACTCCACGTATATAGGACTTGAAGGCCTACCATACTGTCAAAAAGGAGTCCACAGAGCCGACGTTTTTATCAAAAAATTCTTCAATTGTAGTAGCTAACTCTTCTCGGAAGGCTTCGTCCAAGAGCGAGTAAGGAGAGAGGCGCCAGGAAAAGGGGGGGGGGGCATTCCACCGGAGCGCGAAGATCAACCAGAACCGGAGAGTGATCAGAATAGGTTCGGGGCAGCGTCGGACACGTCCGTACCATAGAGAGGAGGTGCGATGTGGCTAACCAATAGTCTATGCGGGTATGGACATCATGCGGATCAGAGTAGTGCGTGTATCCCTCCTTGGACGGTTACCGAGCGGGCCAGACGTCTTGCAGTCTGAGCCGAGTCATCTCTGCCTCTAGAACTCTAGCAGAGGTCGAAGGGCGCCTGTCGGGTCTGTCAGATCTATCTAGCGCAGGCTGCCTAACCATATTAAATTCACCCCCCCATAGAACATGATCGCCGCAGAGGTCGCGCACCCTAGAGGCCAATCTCGTATAGAAGGAGGGGCAGTCAAAGTTGGGGCCATAAGTATTGACAATGTGTAATGTCATTCCCTTACCAGTGCATTTAGAGATGACATAGCGTCCCTCTCCGTCAGTGTCTATCGGGGTCAACGTCAAGGAGGCCCTAGGGTTCACCCAGGTCAGGACGCCCCTAGCAAGAGAGGTGAAACCGGCAGCGTGGACGTTATTGGACAAACCCCTGTAATTGAGAATCGAGCTATCAGAGTGCAAGTGGGTCTCTTGAAGTAGTGCTATATCTATTGCATGTCTACAGAGGTACTGGAGCACACGTCTGACTTTTCTGTGGTCATTCAGACCACGAACATTCCATGTCAACAATGTGATCGTGTCAGTGTCGCGTTTCATCTGTGTCATAGTGGGAAGCTAGTGGTAAGTAAGTCACCGAAGTCGAAGTGAGTATATGCAATTAGGTGTAATCCTACGCGCCAGTGTCCAACGTGTCCGTCTCTTTGTACTCTCGCCAATAAAACTCAGTTTCAAACATACCGCAACAGAACATTCTCCCACTTTCGTAAACAGCAACAAAAAGGAAACATATGATTCTGCCCAAACCCCCACCCACGCCTGCCCATCCCCAACACAGGCGCGTCCCAGCTCCTCTCCCAACCCAATCCCTTTCACCCCCCCCCATTAACTCCATACTCTCCCTTCTTCCCCCCCGCTTCATCGGGACAAACTGGCGTCTCGCCTCTTGCACTTTTGCTGTAAAATCCGGGAACAAGGATAGCATGCTGCCCTCGTAAGTTAGTGGTTGTTTCTCTCGGGCAAGCTTCAGCGCGATGTGGCGATCCCTATAATTTAGAAGCTTGGCCACAATGGGGCGTGGAGGGGCCCCCGGTTTAGGTCTCGGGCCCAGGGTACGGTGCGCTCTTTCAATGACAAACATCCCCGAGAAGGAAGTCTTGCCCAGCAGTCTCTTCAAGAGTGATTCCACGAAAAGTTCCATTTTACCCGTCTGAGTACTCTCCGGAAGGCCCTAGATGCGTATGTTGCATCTACGCGACCGCGCCTCCAGGTCTTCAGCCTTGTCTTGTAAGAGTTGGATCACCTTGCCAAGCTGCTTATGCTCCGAGTCCAAGGTCGTCTGTGCCTCCTCCACCTCCCCTATGCGGCGCACCGACATATCTAGGCGTTCGGCGTGTTTGTCGAGCCGTTCCACCATCCGGTCCATGCGGAACGTGAGGGCATCAATTTTGGTCCCTAAGGAAGTGATACCCCTCTGCAAGTTCTTTTCCATAGCTAGCAATATGCAGCGAATGTCTGGTTCAGTCGTTTCTCCATCTGTCATGTTCTCCGCTCCATTGTTCGCTTCACAAGTCGGTGGGTCCGTGGCCTTGGATTTTTTACTAATATCAAAGGTCAATTTAGGCTGTGAGCGATCCGGGTGGCACATGGCGGAGCGGTCAACCCTTGTCTCAGCCAGGTCCAGCGCACCAGAATTACGTGAGGTCTTCAAGGCCAAAAACAGAGCAGGCAATGTATGCGCAGGCAACGCGGTTCCTATCGCCAAATTTAAACTGGTGGCTTCCGGTAACTCGTTCTGGGCCCGCAGTGCTGCGTCCCCGATCCCTCGGTCTGGTGGTTGCAGGGCACCAGCAGGCACCGGCCTGCCAGTAAACGAAGGGCCTGAACTGAACAGCGTCCACTGCAGCTATGTCTCCACAATGAACGGGGAGACTCAAGGGTGTAGGCCTTCTTCAGTCCGCACTCCAGTGCGTCTGCGTAGGGTGTCTTGCGGAGAACGTGTCACTCGGGTCAGAGTGGCAGGCCCCGTACTGAGTTATGGAGCACTACCCCAGGTGTGCCTCCCGTGTGTCGTTTGACCAGGTTACCCTCCCGGTCTCCCAGGTCTCCCGCGGCTCCGGGTGGAATTGTCACCAGCCCCCGTATACCAGTTGTGGCAGCCCTTCTGCCCTGTGATGGAAGGGGGGGCAGGGGAATGCCCAACACTCTTCAAAGGCTCGTCGCGCTCTGGTCACACAGCTCCCAGGCCTTATTCCTGGACCTCAGCCGCAATCCAGGGGAGGCGGCGGAGGTTTCTCAGGCTCCCAGCTAATGTTGGTATCACCACAGCACCAAATAAGGAAGGCGAGCGCAGGGCTCCCAAGGGCACAGGGGGAGGCTGCAAGGTGACTCAGTCCTGATATTCCTGTTCGTTGGCGCTTCGGGATGTGGAAGGCCCAGGGACACAACCACAGCCGGGCACTTAGGTGATGCGCTGCAGTCGCGGCAATAAACCAAGGCGGCGCGGCTCATCCAGCGCTATCCCCTCGCTCTCCGCCCCTCGTTGGTCCGGGGCCTGTTTGTGCTCTTCGCGGCCTTGGCTCAGGTTCCCAGCTAATGGCGTTATCCCCGCAGCATTAATTAAAGCAGGCGGGCGCTGGGCTCTCGAGGGCACAGGGGGAGGCTGCAAAGTGACTCAGTCCCAAAATTCCCGCTCGCCGGCGCCTCAGGAGGCGGAAGGCCCAGAGGCCCAACCGAAGCCAGGCACTCGGGTGAGGCGCCGCAGCCACCGGGATGCACCAAGGCGGTGGGGCTCACCCAGCGCGGTCTCCCTGCTCACCTCCTCTTGTTGGAACGGGCCCCTGCCGTGCACTACGCAGCTCTGTTCCCGGTTCTCCGCACCTCAGTCGCTCCGGGACGCCCTCAGCAGTATAGCTCATCCGGGGCAGCCGAGCTTCCCGTCGTGGCGCTCGGGAGGCCGCGGTGCTGTCTCTTGCATCAGCTAGCCAGGCGGGTCAAAGCAGCGCCTCCCGCTTACAGTCACGGGTGTAGATCGGCCAGTATTTGCCCCTACTGCTCCGGAGCTGCAAATCGGCTTTCGGGTTCACGGAGGGCACCTCTATCAGAAGGATATTTAACCGGATTGTTATTACGGCGGAGGAGCTAACGGCTTAGGCGGCCATCTCCGTTGCAGGCTAGCTCCGCCCCCCCTACAGAATTGGATTATGGACATGGATATTCCTAGCCCTTATCAAGCAGGTTTTCGAACAAAAGTTTTCACCCATGACGAGATCTTTCGGTTTCTATTGATTTATTAGTGTACTGTCACAATTGGCAAGATATCTTTATATGTAGCACTTGTGGATCTTAGATCTAATTTGGATTTGGTCCCATGAACTATGTTGTGTCAGGTTTTGTATAACATGAAGTTGCCCTTGAATCTTTCTCCCTGGTCATGCTCCTTCACCAGGACAATTATCCCCAAATCAAGTAGGGGAAACAGGATGAATTGACTGAGGAGATCCTTGTACGTAGAGGTGTTTGTTAGGGCTGTATATTAGCCCATTGCTTTTTTCTTTATATATTAATTATACTGTTTTTTAAATATTTAGTTGATGCTGACGCTCCCTCATTGTCTCAATTTAAAACTCCAATTCTGCTATTTATCGATGACACCCACCTGATCTCCAAGACCCCCAATGGACTGCAGAACTTCCTTAATAGGTTTGGGGGGTTTGTCTCACTCGGGGTTTGGCAATTAATATAAGCAAAACTAAATTGATGTCATTAAACCCCCATAGATCGTGCAAAAAGAGTCTTTTGGGGGGGGCTCCCCTAGGGATGGTGGATTGCATCAGCTATTTGGGTATTTTACTTAGCAGGAGTATGTCTTGGACGCCCCACATTGAAAAATCTGCCTTGAAGCTTAGACAGCTAACGGGCTCTTTTCATAGGGAATGTAGTGCCTCTTTTACCAAAGAGATCCCACTGGCACTTCATATATACAAGGCCAAGTCTTTGGCATTGGCCCTTTATGGGACTGAATTGTGGTTGTTTTCTAATGTAGAGCCACTAACTAGCACTGAGAACACATTTATTCACAATCTCACCTTTGTACCCTCCAGTACTCCACTGCACCTGCTTTTTCATGATAAGGGCCCAAAAAGGCTTATAGGTAAATCTTAGCTGCATCTATTGTTATACTGTCGGCGGTTGTGGACCACCCCAGAAATAGCCTACTATACTCTAGCATTAAAGATTGTTTTGGATGCTGACCAATTTCATAAAATACCCTGGTTTAGTGTAAATAAAGACTTTTCTTCGCCTTGCTGGGCTTTCTGGGCTATGCAAGCATCTTGCTACTTCCTCTTGTTTGCCAAAGAATGCAAAGAGATCTCGCTTTGGGTAGTTACATTGGCCAGAGACTTTAGAAAGGCTGCTCTTTTCAGGTTGACCTGTGACTTTTTTGATCTTAAGCCTGTGAGCCGTTATGGGCCATACTGGGACTTGATGTCTGTCCCTCAAGTCCGGAAGTTATACTTCCAGTTCAGAGTGAGCGCTCTTCTGCTGAGAATTTACATTTGAGGGTGGACCAGTGGGACCGCATACGTTTGTTCAGAATGTTTTCTTTCAGTGGAGAGTGTCGCTCATGTATTTTCTGCTTGCCCTAGCTATGCCCGCCCACGCAGACTATGGTTGGCCCCCACTTGCAGAAATATGGGTGTGTGCAACCACTCTGCTGCTTTATGAATTTTGAGGTCCTACCCCAGACCCAACTTGGTTGTTTCTATAGCTAAATTATTGGATGCTATTTGGTTAATTTGCCGAATGTTATTGTAACTTTTGTGTTATTTGTACACTGCTGTTTTGGGGTTTTATCTTTTGAGATAAGTGTAAAGTTTTATTAACTATTTATTATGTTTTTATATGTCTATGTTTGTGCTCTATGGTGGCTAAAATAAAGGTATTTTGATGATGATGATGATGGTTAGAAGGTGAATTGGCCATAAAGATGCCTTCAACACCTTTAAATTTTGGTTTCAGCTTGTCACAAGTGCTATGTATTTAAGAATAGAGGGCAAATGCCAGACTGCATCATCTGACACATTTCCGCTCATTCCTTTAACATGTGGATTGGTGTTTACAAAATTCTCTAACTTTGCGCTCAAAGACAGAATAGTAAAGTGGACTACTTGACAGTCTTGTTTTGGTAGTAAAGGGTGTGTGAAAACAAAGGCTAAAAGCTCTGTTTTTTTGTAACACACAATAACCTTTATGAACCTGTAACTCAACTGTGCAAATGTCTCAAAACTATTGTTTGTGCGCTATATAGTTTTATCTGTAAAACTGCATGTTGGCATTATGGGGCATATTATCAAGGGGGTTTATCTCCGCTTTTTTGGCTTTAAAAGCCAAGAAAGCGGAGATAAAATTATCTCCCTATTACCTAGCTGCCGCTAACACCAGTTAGCGACAGCTAGTAGGAGATAGCGACCATCTTGGGCCCCACTTTGCATGTCAGTGATATTTATCACTAATGAGATGCAAAGTGGGCGTGCCAAGATGTTAGAGACGGAAAACAGTCGCTAACATCTCTATCTCCTATTACCAACTTTTGGAGATATTCGCGCTAAGCGGGAATATCTCCAAAAGCTAACACCTGCCCTGAGCAGTTCTTAGCCATGTTATCCAATGGGAGGTGGATAACATGGCTAAGAGCATTAGCTCGCTAATGCATGAATATCGCTGACTTTTCAGCGATATTCATGCTTTGCGGCGATTTTTACCGCATTTGCGTTAAACCTTGGTAATACCAAGGTTTATTTGCGGTAAAAATCGCCGCAGCGCTGCGGTAAATGTTTGTCTCTAACCAAGCAATAGCGATAATTATCGCTATTGCTTGGTAATATGCCCCTTTGTTCCCATTTCAATGGAAAATGTTCTGAATGTAAAAAACAGTGGCTCCTACTGACCTACAATGATGCCTCAGCAACATATACTTTTCTAGTCTGTAGCACACTTCTCTGCATCAGTGAGAATCTGCAGTTTACAGCTCGCAGAAAGGAAATGGGCCAATCAATATACTATTTCCCATATATGGGTAAAATAAGGAGGGCTGATATATGGCTGGGCAGGGCATTATATAGCAATATCAACTCCTATCTAACCGTTCTGGCCCACAATAATGCCGTAGCACTCAGCAGTCTGCAGCTAAATATGACTCCGGCAGCCTGGTTATTAGCTTCCTTTTCCTGCTTAATGCTCTAACCCTCATACAAGACTTGTTTGCTATGGGTCTTATCCATCATTCAGTGCTGTACCAGCCCCTAAACCTGTCATCACCAGCTGAACAGACATGGAATAACTGAAGGGATCTGACAGATACAGCTGGCCACTCGGAGGACTGCACTCTAGTCAAGCACTGCAGGTCCCAATTAGCTGCATTTTCTCAATGATCCTTTACATCTCACTTTGGTGCTAAGATATGACATGATGGTAACAAACTCCATCTGAGCAGATCTTTGCAACAACTTCCCTCACTAAACATACCTTGCTCAGGAAGATGAACTGTAAACTAAGTATCAGACAATCCAGTTCAGTAACCACATAAATAGATTAAATTCATCTGAAATACCACAAAAAGACCTAGTCTGTTGCTCAAAGCTGCGGCTTACCAAAAAACCATGAAATGCATGATTGCCTCAACCTAATATAAACCTATTTTGACTTGCACTCATTTTAGTTGTGTATTTACTTACTCATATACTAGTGTGCAACCTCTTCTGATAGGTCTGTAAAATGTAACTTTTGTGGCAAATTTTGTCCTGAATTTTGATCTTCTGTCTTGAATTTTTGTCCTGAGATTTAACCCTTTGTCCTGAATTTTTACACTCACCATCCTGAATTTGCACCCATGCCAGTTGGTCACCCTAGGGGGAGGTCAAACCCTGATGGACTTGTCGACATGGGCACTGCAGAGCTTAAGCCTAAAGTGCCCTGAGCTACCTTGTTACAAGTGACAATGTAGCACTCCCCGCGGTCATTGCACTGGCACATAACTATGGCGAGATATCTGGATATGAAATCAACGCATCCAAAACGGAGATGATGCTGTGGAATGAGGCTGAGCCAGTGGCAGGGGCTCAGTTAAGCCATTCCATGCATTATCTGGGGCTCACCATCGTAAAGGACATTGATAACATTGTACCGCTGAATTTTGACATTGTTGCGAGGGACTGTAGAAAGCTTATGAGGTCTTGGTCTTCACTCCCTCTTTCCATCTTGGTAGAGCTAACCTGGTTAAAATGTCTATCTTACCCCAAATCACCTTTTTGTTTAATACTGTTCCGTTACATTTTGAACCCTCTATTTTAACAAAACTTTAAGGCCATATTAGTTCTTTTATTTGGAATGACCACATACCACGGATAGCATGGAAAAAGATCAGGCTCCCTAGAGAAAAAGGGGGATTGGCAGCACCTGATCTACAACTCTATGCCTGGGCTTTTTAAATTTTCCCATGCCAGGATGCTGCTTAAAATGGCGACTAATGAAGGGGTAGGCAGTATGTTTGCCGCACTACTTAGAGGAGAAGGAGTAGGCCAGCAGGGTTTTTTGCCAAAATTTGGGGATCCTAAGTTTTAAAAAAACGTTACGTTTAAGTTTTTGTTGGGCTTTACAAGAACATGGGTTAAATTAAGAGGTGCCATAAAGGTGGGATACTTTGCAAGTAGGTCTCCACTGTGGGACTCTCCAGGGTGTCCGGCGTGGCTTCTTGACAACTTGGCAACACCTTTGAGAGAGGCTGGCCTTGAAGTCTGGGGGAACTTTTACCGAGACGGTGTTTTGCTATCTTGGGACTACCTATCAGACAGAGTGGGGATGGGTCTCTCTAGATTTAAATATCTACAGATAGTGAGATGGGCCCAGGCACAGAGTACTGTCAGGGGCAGATTCCAAATGGGAGGGGAGAGCAGTATACTGTCCCTGATGATGGACAAACCTCCTGTAACTAAAGAGATCTCATTTTGGTACAACCTGTTACTAGAAGAGGTCGACGAAGATTTCAATCTACCCGAAACATTGTGGAGTTCCTCATTTATTGGTAAAGATCTTGAGAATATCTGGTATTCCTCCTTTAAGATCCTCTGGGATACAGTGAAGCCAGCGTGGTTGCGTAGGAACCATCTTTTCACGCTACACAGGGCGTACTATTCTCCACAGAGTTTATCAAAGTTTTCTACAGACTCCACTGTGGCCTGCCCTAAGTGTGGGGTGCCAGCAGCCTCAGACCTACATATGTTCTTCGAATGCCCATTGCTGTCATCTTATTGGGTTTCTATCAGTACTCTGTTGTCAACATCTTTGGGGTATCAAATCTCAATGAACGCAATGCTTGTCATTTTCGGAACATCATTTGAAATCCATGGTCCTGTCAACAAACTTTTGTTCTATTGTATCCTATTGGCAAGGAGAGAAATATGCAGGAAATGGAAAGAACCACTGCCTCCCACCCTGTTAGATTGGCGTATATCAGTCCTGCAAACGTCTAAAATCGATCTATCAAGATCTGGTAACCCAGAAAAACGTGGCTTTTGGCACCTTTTGAATTGGGTTTAAGGAATTGTTTATTCGGTCCGTGTTTTTTTTTTTTTTCCCCACTGTCCAATGATTAACGCTGCTTGGTCTACTCTCCTCTCCTCGACTTACCCAAAGTTATGGCCTTCCCGATCCACAATGGGTCCTGAATAGTAGCAACATTGCTCCTTCACGGTTTACATCCCGCGGCGCACTTTTTGGAGAGTTTGAACAATACTGAGTGTCAATACCGGTTGGCTGACGGCACTACCAGTGTACCTGTGAAAGTACAGTTCATCTCCCTCTCCTAGTGTTCCTGTGTGGTTTTCCAAGAGAAAAATGAGGACACAAAAAAAAAAAAAAGACAATGTAGCAACTAATAAATTAGGTGGCGCTTAGGCATGACAAGGCCCCTGAGGCCAGGCCTTAGATATCACCAGCCCTAGAAATTCTTTCTGGCGGCTGAGGTAAGTGTCTTTCTGCACCTGTATCAGCAAATTACACAGATTCACTGCCCGAGGATGCTGTTTGCAGCGAGAGTCAGCGTAATTTTAAATTACATCAACAGTGAATAATAAACTGCTCTTAAATATTCATATATTAATAAAAGGTCACAAAAGACCGATGGTAAAGCCCTGACACCCATAGGGAGGCGACACTAGGCAATTATAGACTCTGGAAATAAATAATGCTGCTTCATCGATCAGATTTCCAATTGCTGCCCGACGTTATTACGTTTTCCAGGTATTCACCCGTTACAACGCATCTTTACTCCGCACTACCACTACAACGCGGGCATTACAACGCATACCGTTACAACGCATTGCGCTGGGGGGCGCTCTAGGATAAGAGGTAAGTTTAATTTACTATCCAACACCTTCCCTAGGGTCCACGAGGACTGGAGTTAGAATAGTAAATTATACTTACCACTATCCAGCACCCCAAAGCGCTATGCGTTGTAGCGGTATGCGTTGTAAATACCGCGTTGTAATGGTACGCGGAGTAAAAGTATGCGTTGTAACGACATACATCCCGTTTTCCACTGTGTACTGTTAACCACATACCTCAATATGGAATCAATTTTGGCAACAAACATTATGAACAGTAAGAGGGGAACGGTATCCCATATGCTGCATAAAATGTACTTACCCCTAATTTGGTTACATTTGTAGCGGTTTCTTTTGCTAGCCCCATGACAATCTGGTGTTAAGCTTAAATCAGTAAGAAACGCAATTAGAGATTTGTTCGATTTTTGTCAAATTCATTAACCCTAATATTCTGCTATTGGCTATCCCAAAGTTATGAACTTGGGGACTTATTAATGGGGTTTTGGCGTAGGGCAGCGCAGCAAGTCACATTGCAGCGCTGCCCTATGTGAAAGTTAAAGGGCAGGAATGTACCGCCTTTATCCACTAAGGTGCATGCCTGCCCTTTCCTCCTTCCCTGGCGCCATTTTGTCTGCCTAGCGCCAACGCAGGCACCCTTGTACCATGGTGCAAGGGTGCCTGTGTTGTCGGCAGGATTGTTTTTGTGTAGGAAGGGACACCTTCCTGCACCAAAACAATCTTAGGAGGCTTTTTCCTCTTTCTATGAGTGCTACAGAATGCAGCACACATACACCGAAAAAAAGAGGATAAATAAAGAGGCTTATATATGAGATCCCTGTGTCACTTTTACAACAGATAAAGTGGTACATGTCTGATGCAGGGCTCTCAATCCGATTTATGAAGCCATGCAAAGCTGCACTGCGTGGCTTCATAAAGCTTGAGTGAGGCAACGCAGCACAAATTGCTGCATTGCCTTAGTCTGCTCCCGGGAGGGGTTCCATAAGGGTTGTGGTTGGTTTTCCCACAAAACCCCCATGGATTTTGACACTAACCCAGTTTTACAAAATCATGTCAGCTTGGGTGAAGCGCAACGAGGAGAAATATGTTTATTTCTCTACATTTTTTCTTCTTTCTATGTGTGCTGCATTCGACAGTATACATAGCTGTCCCTTCCTGCACGAAAACATCCTGCATGCAATAGGGGCACCCTTGCACCAAGTTGGCTCTAGGTTGCTGAAACTGTGCCAGCATGGGGAGAATGGACAGTAATACACCATATTGCATAAATACGGTGTATTCCTGCCCTTTCACTTTGGGTAGCACAGCAAGGTGCCTTGCTGCACTGCCCTACGCCAAAATCCCATAAAGAGTGCCAAAGTTATTTCTCCTTGTTGCATATCCTCTGGGGAGGCATCAGATTTTGGTGCCTCTCTGGGGGTACAGGGTTTTGTAATTCTGGGAAAGCGTCAAAATTCATGGGCGTTGCGTCGCAGCACCCACTGTGACGTCCATGGAAGGCCTCCCTAGCGCAGAGTAAGGCAACACGGCGAGTTGTGCTGCTTTGCCTTACTCCATATTAATGAGGCAAATCAAAACAACGCAAAAATGCTTTGTCTGACCTCATAAATATGACTTTGTTGTTTGCGCCACAAAAGCATCACAAAATGTGATGCTCCAGCAGCGCGAAGAGCTCATAAATATCCCCCTTGGTTTTCTTCAGATTTACGATCATATAATTTTCTCTTCTTGATACGTACAGATCGACCAAAGGACGCCGCCGTCCTATAAAGGTTCTGTCGACCAGAACCAAATGATCAGGGTGCGCTAACATAGAAGCATTAATATTGCTGCAATAAAAAAAAAAAGAGGCAAGGTGCTAAAATGTAACCCCGAGGTAAACCATTTTCCTGTCTAACACTTCTTTGTGTCACCTCTGCTTTTGCTAAATCATACTTGTACCCAAGTATTCTTGTGGAATTCTTTGATAAGCCAGACAAGCCTGGGATCTATTCCACACACAAGCAGTTTTGGCCATTGTTCTCTCCTGCCCATATCAAATGTGGGGCCAGAATGTACTTATCCGCGTACTATGAATTCAAGATTTGGGGGCATAATTACGAGCCCCTTGAGCTGAAATTATGTAGTTTTTGTGTCACAACCACCAAATGATGTTCATAAGGTCATGCAAAGCTACTGTGCGTGAATTACCTCATAGATATGGTGTACGGCAAGGTAGCTCAAATCGCTGTGTTGCCTTACTCTGTGCTAGGAGGCATTCCATGGGCAGTGCGTTGGGTGTTCCCACACAACACCCAATGAATTTGATGCATCCCCAGATTCCCAAGACCATGTAAGCTTGGGGATACGCCAAAACCTTACGCTTCCCCAGGGGAGATGACATGAGGACTAAATAACTTTATTCATATATACATGTATGGGTGCCTGTGTTGGCAATAGGCTGCCAAAATGGCGCCAGCGCAGAGGAAAAGACAGGTATGTGCCGTTATGCCATAGATTTGGCATATTTCTACACTTTCTCTTTGAGGCAGGATGGTGCAGCAAAGTGAGTTGCTGCATTGCCCTGCGCCAAATCCTCATAAGTATGCCCTTCGGTTTCCCTTTTCTTCCCACATAATGGATAGGGATAAGTTAGGAGCCATCCATTTCCTGATGAAGATGTCACATAAATAATGAGGAATGGTTTCGATTGTGTGCTGTGAGTGTGGGCAAATAATCAATTTTTAATTTACAGGGATGACCTAAAAAACATGCCCAAATAGAACTCAAATGTTTTCTTGGTTCAGCCACCAACATACATTACTATATGTTGCCAAACAATATTTAAACAGCAAAATCTGGTTACCGCCTCTTTTGTGATTTGAATTAAATCTATTTAGGTGCCCACTCTGAACAAAAATGAGCATAGAAATATGCGTTTCAAAGCTGTATAACAAATTAAGGGCCAGATTTACCAATATTTTGCAACATGTTTGCACCACTTTTGTGGCGCATCCATGCTAGCAGATCTTTACAAAGCCATGCAAAAGAGCGATGTGCACGCCTTGCGTATCTTTATAAAAAGAAATGTAACGCAATACAGCAGCACACATAGAAAGAAGGAAAATGCCTAGAGAGATTGTTTTTGTGCTGGAAGGTATCCCTTCTGGCACAATAAACAATTCACTTTGTAAAGCAGGCACTTTAGTGTAAGAGTACCTGCATTGATGCTAGGCTGCCTGAAGTGCACCAGCGCTATAGAGAGCTTAGTAGGTATGGTGCATTTCGCTCTCTCCATTGCTTAATTTGAGCCGGTGGTCAGCAGAAGGACTTAATGATCAGCACTGGCGCTTTTCATGAGAACCAGACTCATTCTTTTATGGGAGGCACAGAGAGATTAAGTGATTTGCCCAGAATCACAGGATGTTGAGCTGACACCGAGATTCAAACCTGTTGCCCTAGCTCTGAAGTCTGCAGCTCTGGCAATTGTGCCACATCCATCCCCCAAATTCATTGTTGGTAGTTGGTTCTGTTTTACGCGGCATTAACAGGAGAAATGAGCTAGTGCAAGCTGCCTCCTGACGAGAACCCTGGCACCTAAGTGTGTTACGGATTAATCCCCGGCTCTCTCCCTGTCACGCAACGCAGCACACCAAGTTGCCTTACTAAATACGTTGCATGAAAGGTTAGTAAATCTGGCCCTAAGTGTCATCTAATACCATTTCTCCCTTGAATACATCAGCACAGTTTTTCTCGTGGGTCTGTGCCTCAAAATGGCTATTTATAATTATTTCTATCTCATCAGGCATTCCTACACCTCTTAAAGAAGGCTGCAAAGGAAAACCCCCAGGCTGGTATGAGCTGCAGCAAAGCAGCCCTGATCAACATGTCCACCATAGGTTCATCCATCGCCTTGTGTCATGAATATTATGGAGTCCTTCCTGTTGTCTCCTATCGTTGCAGCAAGGTAAGGCAAGCATGTTCCATTCTATGCACAAATTTATAGGGCCCATGTCTATTGCCACTATAAATCTATATTACAGTGATGTAGCCCATTTGCTCTGTTAACTCCTATAAGGTTCTCTGGAGTGTCAGCATTTCCATTGTGACAGGGCTTTGTAATGTTCCTCTGGCTCCTTGACAAAAAACGCCTAGCTTTGGAAACTGTTTTTTTTAAAAACTGTTTGGGGTTTTATCTAAAGCGCTGCATATCACTGTCTGGTAACCTCAGAAAGATTTAGTAGAGATACAGACAGAGCAAGAATAAGAACAAGTCCTGGGGTAGAAAGCAGTCAATGATCCAACAAAAGTATAGTGTCTTCTTGAGTGAGTCCACATATCAAAATACAGTAAATGTTGAAGCCTTAAGGGCCTATTTATGAGATTTGCATCCTATTTCCACAATGCAACATGGTACATTTGTGGATCTCAAGTAAGATTCATGAAGCCAACAAGGACACTTTGGGTGGCCCTGAATGGCTCCATAAACCTGGGTTAAGGCAATGCAGCGCAAATCTCTGCATTGCCAACGCATTCAATAGATGTTGCATTGGTGTTCCCGCACAACTACCATGGTTTTTGACTGTAGGATTGTGGAATCTGACGGCATGGTTGCCCCCATTTGTTTCCTGGTGTTTTGCTGGTTTTCTATTTAGTTTGACTGGGATCCTGCTAATCAGGACCCCAGACTATCTGCTTTCCCCCTAAATTGGTTGTTCATGTACTTAAGGTACACTCCAGATAGGATTCTGGGGTACCCTTATAAGTCCCTAGTATATGGTATAGTACTTCCCTAGGGCATAGGTACCCCAGAAGCCTCCCAGGGGCTGCAGCATGTATTATGCCACCCCTGAGAGACCACTCAAATTGACACCACAGGTCTGCTACTGCAACCTGTGTAAGGTGGTGTATGCACCCCTTACTTTGATATAGGTTCACTATATCTACCTTATCACTGCCCATATAAACCTATCCGTCACCCCTATGGCAGGCCTTATCAGTCCTGAAGGCAGGGTGCTGGGTTTCATGTGAGAGGGTGCCCATGCATGAGCAGGGCCTCTCTGCAGCTTTCGGAATCTATTCTCTGGGGTTGTTCTGTGATGCAGCCATACCATATACTCTGTACTTTATAACCTCTCAATAAATGCTAACTTTGAACGTTGAAACTGCTGCGCAGAAAACTGTTGTGTTTGGTGTCAAAGACCTGGAATCATACCTCCACACCAGTAACTAGTGTGGGAGGTATGATTCCACCCTCCTAGAGGAAGAAATATGACAACACTGGTGCACCCGGAACCAGCTTTCTCAACCCTGGCATCACAATATGGATGCTGCCAGCCACAGGCATAAGTCTGCCCTCCTGCTGCTTGACAAAACTCTGGCAGGGGAAGGCTGGACAATAGGTTTCCTGTCACAGGGAGGTGTAACCACCTCCCAGACAGGCTTTAGTGTATTGGGGATGGGTGGGTGCTCTCCAAGAGTGCTTTGTTGTCTGCACTGGGGGCATATTTGGTGTCCCTGTGCATAGTCCAACTCAAACCGGTTTCAGGGCTATCAGCCCCTGCTCTGGCATGAAACTGGACAAAGGATATCGGTGTAACCACCCCTCTGTCCTGACCCTCCCTTAGGTGGGTCCCCAGAGTTTGTCCCACCATTTCCTTGGTTATAAAGTAGGAACCCCTGGCTACAGGACTTTAGATTTAGCTGGACAAAACTCTTCTACAGAAACCAAGTACTTCGATGATCTACACTACGCTAGATGACTGAAGAATCTCCCTTTGCGTAAAGGAGTTACTCCCCTGCTAAGCAGGCACCAAAGACGCATCTGACTGGTTTGCAACTCTGAAGCTCCTGAGGACTCAGAAGACTTTTGCAACACAGGAGGTGGGTTTCCAAGTGTCCCTGAGGTCGAGTAGTGTGCTCAGCAAACCTGAGACCCGTATCCTTTGTGGGGACCATGCAACCCGAACCCCTGGGGACTGTGTCCATTTGCAGAAGCATTTGGTTTCTGGCGATCTCTGAAGCTGTGCTTTGCGCTACTTGTAGTCCAGACCCAAGCAGTGATTCCACTGAAGATTACTGTCCTTCCATTCCACGAGTGTTCCGTGGGCTGGTATTTTGTGATTCCTCTAGAGGTCCCTTCGCGATCCCTGGTCCCTTGGCCTGTCGGTCCCTGTGAAGGCGACTTCAACTTTCAGTGGGCTTACCTCATTGCTCCAGACGTGCCCTGACTCTCCATCGGTTGGGGAGTCCCCAGGACCTTGCTGGATTTCACCTAAGCATCTTTTCACTGACCACGTGGGTTGCAATTGCCAAGGCTTGTTGGTGTTCAGTTCGGACACTGACCTTCCAGCACTCAACATCCTTTGTGGGACAGCTCGCCTGCAGACTTTGGTAGTCGTTGACGTCTCCTGGTCCCCGTGGCTGCAGAGTCAAGCTTCACCTCTTCTCACCTGAAACACCCGACATCGGTGGGCCTTCGTCTACTGAGCCCCTAGTCACTGGCAAGTGACCCAGACTCTGTTCCCTCTGCTTTGAGGTTCTTCTCAGATTCGATCTAGGCTTGGATTACATAAGACACTGTTCCTCTTCACCGCAGCAGCACTTTGCAGCATCTCCCCATTGAAAACGACGAAGAATCCCAACACCATTTGACACCTACGCACCCGGCTTCCCTGGGTTAGGTAACACGAGTACTCCGGTGCTCACATGGGTGAAGGCCTTAGAACATTCTAAGTCTAAAAGGATGTCCTTAAATTTAAAAATTCCTACCACGACTTTCCCATAGGATTGTACAGAGCTTGTGGCTGTGTTCTCAAACTGGACCCGTCCCCGTGGGTCCCCTGTATCACTACCTTGGGTGGTTCCTTGGGTTCCCGGCGATTCTATGTGCTCTAGGCACTGTGTCTAGTCAAGTCATCGTTGTTATACCACTTGCCCCAGTATTGGAACTTTCATAGATTCCCATGCTTTTGAATCAATCCCCGTCGTCAGAATAGGAGTCTCAGTAACAAGAATACCATAGCAGTAGGCACAAAAGAGAAAGAAAAATGCCTAGGCCTCATTCCCTTTTGTAGCCCATCACTCTCTTTGTGTAAAAGAGACCAAACTTAGGCATCAGCCAATCAGAAGAGCCTCACCCCTTAGAACCCTCCTGAAGGAACCCCAGAGCCTCAGATTTTCTACTGCACGTTGTGCTTAGGGAGTCACCTTTGAGCTCTGCTCAACTTCTACTCTTCAGAGAGTTTCTTCAAGGTTTTTTCTTCAGATTCTTTTCAGATTCATTACAGATTGTTAGCTGATCCTTCCAGGATGTCTGACAAGGAGAAAAAGAAAGCCCTTTTCAAGTCATGTTCCACCTGTGGAAAGAAAAGGCTTTTCATGGAGGATAAGCATAAAGACTGCATCTTTTGCCTCTATCCTGACCACAAGGCTGCGGACTGTAAGATCTGTCGCACCTTTTCAACCAAGACCCTCCGGGACCGTGAGGGTAGGCTTCTGACATGGCTCCAGAAGTTGAAATCCAGGAAGGATACTGTCTCCAGTGACAGTGAGAATTCAGCATCAGCATCTTCCTCAAGAAGGACAGTGAAAAGAGGTAGGGGTTCCCCTTCTCCTTCTGTGGAGCGTCCTTCTAAGGCCTCAAAAAAGACCCCCAGTGAGTCTGAGAGCCAGGGTCCAGGCAAATCTCCTCACTGAGGTGAAAATGAAAGGGTAAGACCATCTACGCCTTCTGAAGGGTTGAAGACTGTTCCAGCCTTCAAGAAGCCCTCTTCCCATTCTTCTGACAGAAGTTCCAAGTCGTCGACAAAGAAGGAGTCGTCGACGGAGGCTCCGTTGACGAAGAAATTGAAGCAGAACTGAAACTGGTTCCGTCGACGGGATCGTCAACAACAGATACAGCAGCGTCAACGAGGGACTACCCGATGACGGCATCGTCGACGAAGGCGTCGACGACAACAGCATCGTCGACAAGGGTGATGACGACGACGACGAGAGCCTCGACGACAGCAACATTGACGACGACGACGGCTGGGATGTCGACAGTCTTATCGTCGACGGCATCGACGACGCCCATCTTGTCGGCAAGTGTTTTTGTGTCGACGACACATACTCCGTCGACGAAGCCGACGACGACTGCATTTTCAATTCCATCATCGACGGGACCGTCAACGATTTTGTCATCGGAAAAGAGACATCTCCCAGGAGGATAACCCCTCTTCCTCCAGCTCTACTGTTCGATGAGGAGGAGTCCAAAGAGGAGGATTAGGACTCATATGGCTATGCCAACAGCCCCTCGCAACTGCTGGTTAAATGCCAGGAAATGGACTCGGATGGAGGATATGACCAAGAGGGTGGCTATGAACGTCATGCTGCCCAACCACAGCAATACTCTGGTCAAGAGATGGTTACTGTACCATCATCTTTCCTACAGGACCTGCATAATATGCTGCAAGATTTTAAGTCTAAGGCTACACACTCTGCTCCAGCTCCTGTGGCGCACGGCATGCCTGTCATGGCACCGGCCTCAACGGCTGTTCCTGTATCACCACCTCAGGAGTCTCTTCAACCACTGACATCGACTCCACAGGAGCCTTTCAGACCTGCTGTCACTCATGATGATTCCTCGGATGAGGAGCATGATTCGGAGGGTAGAGATGATCAGGACTCTGAGTGGTATGATTACGTCATTCCGGACACTCCATCTCCAAGTATGGATCCAGTGGATTCTCCACCTGCTGATATCAGAGGTTTTCATCAGTTGATGGAAAGAGCGACTGGAAGATTCAAACTGACAATGCCTAAGGTGTCCTCTGAGTGTTTCTTGTACGATTTCAAGGAACCTTACAGAAAAACGACAAGAACCATTCCAATAGTGCAACATCTCTGGGATGAGGGCCTTAAGGCTATGAAGAATCCAGCGACGGTGGTCCCTGTGATACCGCGTCTAGATAAGAAGTACAAGGCGCCTGATGATGGTCCAGCTGCCTTGACAGGCCACCCGAAACCGGACTCAGTGATTTCTCAGGCAGCGCAGAGGAAGTCACGCAACCCTTCTGCTCCTTTAACAACTCCTTCAGACAAGGAGGGAAGGAGATTGGATAATGCCGGGAAGAGATTCTCATCCATGGCGAGTCTTCTTGTGCGAGCAGCTAATGCCCTAGCAATATTGGGCCGATATGACCGTCAGCTTTGGTGTGATGTTGCACCGTTCCTGGACCAGCTAACTCCAGAAGCGAAAGCAGAAGCAAGGAAGGTCTTGCAAGAGGGGGTGGCAACATCAATGTAGGTCATCGACTGTGCCATGGACATTGCCACAACGGCATTTCGTTCTTTGGCGGGAGCTGCGGTCCTTCGTCGCCAGGGGTGGCTGAAAGCAACCTGGTTTCGACCCGAGATCCAAAATAAAGTCCTGCATCTTCCATTTGATGGAGAGGCACTGTTTGGGAAACTGATTGATGACCCTCTCCAAGACATCAAAAAAGACACTGAGACCGCAAGATATCCTTGGTTACGCTCCAGTACCATAAAACACCCTTTAAAGGATCCAGGGGTAAGAGTACGAACTACAGAGGATCTTACCAACAGCAAAGATACTCTTCCTATGGTTCAAGTTCACAGCAGCACCGCCAGCCTTACCAACAAAGACAATGTCAATCCTCCAATTACTCACGGCCTAACAACAGAGGAAAGCAGGCTCGCCAGGGACGCGATGAGTCCAAGCGCCAATAGCGGCCTCCTGGCTCTTCCTACTGGACCCTCCTCCAAGAAGTCATCAGTTAGAGGCAGGGTAGCAAAATACCCTCTGAATTGGTCCAAGATTACATCGGACCGTTGGGTGCTCAACATCATTCGAAAGGGCCATACCTTGGAATTCACCCAAATCCCACCAACAAAGCCCCCTGCAGCCGTTCCATCTGAGGCTCGAAGTTCATCAAATCTCCTCAAAGGGGCTATAGAGCCGTTTCCCTCCAACCAAAGAGGACAGGGATTCTATTCCAGGTTCTTCCTGATCATGAAGAATTTAGAGAAATGGCGCCCCATTCTAGATCTCAGGGAGCTCAACACCTATCTCATTTCCCTATCTTTCCGGATGGTTTCCCTTCAAGACATCCTGAGGTTGATCAATCCGGGGGATTTCATGGCCACTCCCGATCTCGAGGATGCACACTTTCATGTACCGATTCACCCAGCACACAGAAGGTTTCTACGGTTTACAGTAGCCAAGAGCCACTTTCAATTCAGGGTTTTACCCTTTGGTCTTCGCTCAGCCCCGAGGATTTTCACAAAGGTGCTGGCGCCGGTAGTGGCATTCCTACGAAGACATCATTTTCAAGACTTCCCTTACCTGGACGACTGGTTGCTAAAGACTCAGTCTAGAGAAGCAGTGCAGGACGCTGTTCAGGCTTGTACAAACCTATTCCGCAATCTGGAATTCACGTTAAACCAGGACAAATCATCTCTGGTTCCATCCATGAAGGCACGATTCCTGGGAGCCATCCTGAACTCAAAACTCTGAAGAGCTTTTCCAACCCTAGAAAGGCGGAGAAAGCTTCAAACCATGGCTCTGGACCTACGAAAAAGGTGTCTTTCAGTACGCCGCTACAAGTCTCTGCTAGGGGTAATTTCATCATGCATACCCCTGATTCCTCAATGCGGCCTCTTCAGGAACAATTGGACATTCAATGGAAACAGGTGCCCGGATCATTCGACGACAAGGTGTCAGTCACTCCGACAATGCGAAGAGCGGCTCTGTGGTGGACAGACCAAGGCAACTTGTCCCAAGGTCTATTGTTCGTAAATGATCCGTCTCCTCAAGTAGTGACAACGGATGCGTCGTTGGATGGTTGGGGAACAGTGATGCAGGACCTGCACGTCAGTGGCCATTGGTCTCCTCACGATCAACGGCTCCACATCAATCTACTGGAGCTTTGAGCGATAAAACTGGCTCTTCAAGCTTTGCTCCCACGTCTAGGAGGTTCACAAGTTCTCATCAGGACGGACAACACCACGGCCATGCACTATGTGAACAAGGAGGGCGGAACCAGATCTCTTCTGTTGTCTCAGGAAGCGCAGGAAATCTGGGAATGGGCTATCCTTCACGGAATGTCACTACAGGCAGAACACTTACCAGGGGTTTTGCACGAGAATGCCGACAGACTGAGCAGGTTATCATCAGTCAGCCACGAGTGGGAGCTAAACCAACAAGTTCTAGAAGAGGTATTCCGCCAGTGGGGCACACCAGCGATAGATCTCTTTGCCACCCTGTCCAACAAAAAAGGCCGGTCTTACGCAAGCAGGCTTCACCACCACGGATCATTGGGGAATGCGCTTTCGATAGCCTGGTCAAGAACATTTGTCTACGCCTTTCCCCAATTCCACTGATCCTGAGATTGATCAGGAAGATCAAAGTGGAACCATGCAGGATGATCCTGATAGCCCCTGCTTGGCCGAGACAGTTCTGGTACACGGAGCTCCATCTGTTGTCGCTAGCTCCGCCTCTTCCCTTGAAGCTTGTTCCAGACCTACTCACAATGTCATTACACCTGACAGCATGGCTCCTGAGCAGCGAGAATTTATGAATCTCCCCATCTCAACCGAAATTAAAGAAGTCCTCTCCCAAGCGAGAGCCCCTTCCACAAACAAGACGTACTGCCTCAAATGGAAGAGATTTTACATTTGGTGCAGGAGAGAGAAGATTGACTAAATAAAACATGAAATAGCAACGGGTCAAAAAAAGGGATAGAACTATCTAGAGAAACTGTGTAATCTCAACAGGGTACAATCACGAAATCCACAAAGAGTAATTTGTGGTGAAAATATTGTGTTCCCATCAGATACCCATCCTGTACCGCCCTACATCATTTGGGATCCTTCACCCGAAGGAAGTGGTAATCATCCACTATGGATTAGGTAGATTGTAGCCTAACCTGGTCAAAGGATACACAAATGTGGTGGAAAAAATGATGGTATCAGGGGGTAATCCGACTAGCAGTGCAAGAAATAATGGTAAAGTGACTGCTGTGTGCAAAAGTGGATGGTTAAGATTGGGTTGTGGAAGTGGAAAAAACAATTTTAATAAGATCCTATCCACACCCAAGAATAAAAACAGTGCAAAGTAGTGTTTAACAAATGACTACTGAGATGGATTGTAGGTCGACCTGTTTCTGCAGTTGGTGTGGGGTCAAGGGATCCCCTCCTGCTTCATCAGGACCTTAACATGATGCTACTGCTAATATGTGAAAAGAAGTGAGAAAAAATAGACAAAATTCATATCACCCCATTTGTGGGGAAATCACTCTCCACCTCACCTGGCTACAGCTCAGGTAAAAATGGAGCACCGCTCTGTCCGTCGGTACTCCGGACATCCGTCTTGGCTGTCTTTGTGGGAGGTCAGAGAAGATTGACCCCTTTTCTTCAAAACCTCATCAGCTTCTGCCTTATCTCTTGACCTTGGCTAAGTCTGGGCTGGCCCATTCGTCTATAAGGGTACACTTGGCAGCAATTTCAAGATACAGACGGTCTGAGTCCGGACCTTCTTTGTGGTCTTCCAGAATTATTAAACAGTTTCTAAAAGGCTTGTTTAGGGTCTATCCACCAGTAAGACCTCCGCCTCCTACTTGGCAGCTGAATCTCATCCTTACTCAACTCATAAAGAATCCGTTTGAACCAATACCTCGTTCAGACATGAAGTTCCTGTCATAGAAATTGGCTCTCCTTCTTGCCCTCACATCGGCAAGACGTATTGGGGAATTACAGGCTCTCACAATCCAAGAGCCTTTTCTACAATTCAAAAGAAACACGGTTATCTTGAGAACCAACCCAAGGTTCATACCCAAAGTACCCTCGGACTTCCACTTGAACGAGCCGGTTATTCTTAAGGCTTTCTTTCCTCACCCGCCTACACCAGCGGAGAGATCGCTACATTCTCTAGATGTGCAGCGATGCTTGAAATTCTATTTGGATCGCACCAAGGGATTTCGGAAATCCTCACAATTGTTTGTAGCTTTTGGTGGTCCGAGAAAGGGTCTCTCTCTGTCAAAGCAGGGAATTGCAAGATGGATTACCAGTGCCATCCTACATTGCCATTCTGCAGCAGGTAAACCACTGACTGGCAGGGTTCGGGCACATTCCACAAGATCAGTGGCGTCTTCAACAGCCCTCTTCACGGGGGTGCAGATAAAGGACATTTGCAGAGCTGCTACCTGGAGCAGTGTCCACACCTTTACTATGCATTACTGCTTGGACTCCTTGCAGCAAGAAGATACGGCAGTGGGCCAGGCAGTCCTGAGGAACCTCTTCCAATAATTGGTGAGCTTTCCTTTCTATCCCACCTTCTGTAATTTTGCAAATTTTGTATCATTGTCATGTTGGCTTTGCAATGTATGATATGACACAAAATGTGGGTTTGTTATTGCTAACTGCTTGCTACTCTGATACAAAAGCATGGGAATCTATGAAAGTTCCAATACTGGGGCACAAGAACAAGTTACTTACCTGTAACTTTAGTTCCCCAGTGTTGGTAACTTTCATAGATTCCCATGCGTCCGCCCACCTCCCCGAGGAAAGCTCAGCCTTCAGCAGAAATGGTGGCTACACACAACGGCTACGAAAATCTGAGGCTCTAAGGTTCCTTCAGGAGGGTTCTAAGGGGTGAGGCTCTTCTGATTGGCTGATGGCTAAGTTTGGTCTCTTTTACACAAAGAGAGTGATATACCTTGTTTGGTTCTCCTTTCATTTGGTCATTCAGGAGGTTATAGACTGGTAAAACAAGCTGCTTTACATTCCTTCGAGACTTATCCGGAAGGCTGCTCTCCATAGCTGCCACTAGGATAGCTTTCAATAAAGGTTTGCTTTACCCTAATCATCAATAAGGGTCGTTTGGACTGGTACAAGGTGCCCACTTTAATTAGTGGACAGCATATACCAGGCCAACTTCTCACATTGATGCACTACCAGGTTTACCAGAAAAGGTACTCGAGGGTATGAGCCAAAAAGTTACTCCTTTTCAGGGGAGGCCTAATGAGGAAAAATATGGATTTGTCCTTGTCACTTCCTTTTTCTATGTGCCCCTTCCTGTCGCAAGGAGCCGGAGTTGTCACTAGGCTTCAGAAAGGGCACCAACGTGAAGGAAAAGGCAGGAATGTGCTGTATTACCTTAAATACGGCACATTCCAGCCCTTTCCCTGACAGTCAGTACAGCGCAGCAAGGTGACTTGCAGCATTGCACTGCATGACCTATGTGTATACAGGCCCCCTTAGTTCAGCGGGGTCCTTTGCGGCCTCAATATGTTATAGATGTCTGACCAGCAGCATAACATAGCAGGTTGGAGGTGGGCATTTGAGTAATCAGTGAGATAAGACTTCCCAAACATGATAATAATTATGTGTTTAAGGGTTTTGTGAATTTAAGAGTGATTTTACAATTTGAGGTGAAATGAAAGGGAATTGCCCAGATAGGAGGTCAGTACATAAATAAATCTTCCACCTAATTTCCTGTAACACATCGGCTGAATGGACAGCAGATTGCAGACCATAGCAATCTGCTTCAATAGTAAGTGGCACTGCTTGAAGAGATAGTCCAATAAGCCCCCTTGTAGAGTTTTATGAATGAAGCAGATGATGCATAGTCCATATTTTTAACAATGTGGCCACGGAGGCATTTCAATATAGATATAATGTAGCTATGGTTTTTCAAGCCAAACAGGAAATGAGTCATTGTGACGGATTTGTTCTGGAAGCCAGTGTAGGGACCACAACACACCAGACCACATCAAGAATTGGGTTGATTTTCTGGGAAGAGTGGAGGAATGCTCGGACACTTCGAAGCACTTAAGAATAGAAGTTGGCTCAGAAACGGAGCTTATTTCGGGGTTGAAGGAGTGCACTTCCAGACTTTGTTCTCTCAGACATGGGAGGGTATCCAGTGTTTCACTTCAGAATACAGGAAGTGCAGCTGTGTTGATAGTGCTCAAGAGTAGGATTTCAGGTGTCTCCTTGTTTATTGAAGCCCTTTGCGTGCACTGGGTGGTGCACAAGTGATGGACAGTGAGACACTTTTGTTAGGTTTTCCTGAACCATCTCCTCGCTTGAGGTCAAAGTGGGTTAACACCTGTGAACCATTGGTAAACAATCCTTAGGTTATGCAATAAGATAGATAGCAAGTGGTACAAATTAGGGGGTTTATTTACAAGCCCCTTGCACCGCCAGTACTTCACTTTTTCCTATATTAAAAGTAATGCACCGGCAGCGCAAGGGGATTGTAAATAAGTGCCTAGGTGTTGAAAAGCGCTGGTGACAAGATTGAGCCTTGGGCTACAGTGGCCTTTGTTTTGTCAGTTCCTTGAAAGAAAATTGCCCCGTTTCACTTGATGAGTACTGTTTACAGGAAATATGCACACCATAAGAGGGCAGTTCCACTAGTATCCGTTAAACAGACAGTCTGCCAAGGCTGTTGATCGATGGTGTCACTTTGCTTACAGTGAACTATAAAAAGATTGGGCTCATGACAGCATTGTTTGTCATCTGCTTTGGTGTATTTTTTTAATTGTGCTTGTAGTGTTTTAATTTGTTGATTGCAATTAGTTTGATTAATCGTGGAAAAATAAATTACTTTGATGATGTCAAAGGAAGCTTAGAAATCCAGTAAAATCAGAGATCACATAAAGCCTTGATCAAGTATATTGAGGAGTTCATCCCTAATATTTAGCACAATCGTCACATTACGATTCACCTTGGTCTAAACCCTGACTGAAATAAGTTAGTAAACCATTTAGGATATGTCCAGTAGTGAGAGACATTATCCAGCCTGTTGATGGTTAGTGTAGGAGCTTTAAATCTAAGATTGACATGTTTCACATTGAAGGGGCCCAAGATTTTATGCATATCCTCTCATTGAGAGTGGAAAATTCGTAAGGGGGGTTTTGGTAACTCGTAACAACAAGATTGGTTACCCAGTCATTAGATCAATGGAAGACATTATCACTCTCAAAAGATCCATTTTATTTGTGGAGAAGGATGTGAGGTTAGCACTGAGATATTTCAGCAGTGTCTAAAGCAGGGGTCTCCAAACCGGTCCTGGAGGGCCGGATCCATGCCAGATTTTTAAAATAACTACATGTATCTCAATGGGGATATCCAAAAAATCTGGCATGGATCCAGCCCTCCAGGACCGGTTTGGAGACCCCTGGTCTAAAGAGTAGATACAGGGGGTATATTTACCCAAAAGATAGGTTGTCCCCGAGCACAAACAAACAGGTTCTTATATTCCCTTAAGAGAAATGATAAACAGAATCAAATCAGTGCTATTTCAAAGTTCATTAGATCAGTTCCTTTTATTTTATTTTATTTTCTCTTCATGCATCAAAGATTCTTCATTATAGTCTCAATCTTCATAATCCATAAAGTTCATACAGAGTGTAGCCAATAGAGAAAAAACCAATGCCAACACGTGTTTCGTCATGGGGCACAGTCACCCAAATGACTTCTTCAGGGCTACAACAGAATGAAAGGAAACATAATATATACAATTCTCCTTAAATTCAAAACCAAACCATCACCAATGGGTATACACCCCACCTAACAACCGAAGATTGAATAAAAAAATACATGAAAAATGTACAGGACAGAGAAAGTTACACGAGGACTAATTGTATAATTTGCCATGGTAAAGACAGAACACAAGATCAAATTATTTATTGAGTCCATTACTGAATAAAGAAAAAGGATGCAACAAATAGAAAGAACCCCAGATTAAGTGGGTCTGTAGTGTGAAAAGTCACCCAAGCAGAAAGCAAAAACCTTATTACCCAAAACGTTAGCAAATGAAAAGCCAGAAAGGGATACAAAAGAGTATATTAAGGTGTTAGCAAAAACATATTTAGAGGACAACGTGTCAAACCTCAAAGAACATTCCAATATGTGTCCAATTATAAAAGACAACCACTCCCTAAAGGCGAAGTCTATCTAGAGTCAGACAGTTTACTCACTGTGAGAAGTTGGCCTGATATATGATGTCTCCAATTCTGGGGGCACCTTTTATCAGTCCAAACAATCCCTTATGATGATGGTTGTAAGTCAACCTTATAGACAAGCTATCCTAAGGGTAGCATGGACTAAGCAGCCTTAAAGGCTTAACTCAAGAGGGCATGTGAAACCTGCTGTTTTACCATATGCAATCCTGTAATATCAAATGAAAGGACACCACACAAGTTATATATTATAAAAATATATGTATTTTTTCTCAGAATAATCCCCTAAACTCCTTAAGAGCATAGAAGCACAAGTGTTTAAACAAAAGCCCAGTAAAACATATGAAAGTTGCACAATTATCGATGAGGCTGGGTGGCCACTCAAACCATATATTAAAAAAGTGGTATAAGTATCACTTTACGAACAGTGGTCAGGCCTAGGGCCTGGGGAATCGGTGGGACTAATCGGGACTAGCATGGATGAAGTCGGGAGAAGCCCGCGGGACTCGGGTGCAGCGCTAAAAGCACACGCATGCACCAATGCAAAGTCAATGGTGCGTAAAAGTTATAAAGTTACTGTTTTAGGAGTCTTCCGACTGGACTAGGATTACCAAACTTTAGATTTAGACACTAGAGGTGTGTACCACTACAGGAGCACCGGCGTTCATAAGTTACCTCACCCACAGGAAGTGGGTGCATAGGTGATAATGTGTGTCGTGTTTCGTCACGCAGTTCAATGGTGCCTGGAGATGAAGATGCTGCAGGCGTCCAGGAGTGAAGTGTCTGGTGTGATCCAAGGGTGGATCGAAGATGTAGAGTACCTGAAAGCAGAGACGACAGAGTCTGGGTCACTAGCCAGTGACCAGGAAGGAACCAGGAAGGAACCAGGCGATGGCGGGCGCAACCAGGTGGTTGTTGAGAAGCTTGTCTCCGCTGCCACGTGGACTCTGGGGCACCGAGGATATCCTGGAGTGAATCAAAAGCTGTCCCACAAAGTTTCTCGCTGTCGGCGGTGTCGGCTTCCAGATTGGAGCTAACAAGCCTTGGCAAAGGCAACCCACGCAGGATTCGAAGATCGCTTCTTACTTGGACCAGCAAGGTCCGAGCGGGTGCTCCTTTTCAGGGGAGCGAGGGCCAGTCCAGCGCAACGGGACTGGCAGAGCAAATTCAAAGGTTCGTCGGTACTGGGGCCACTAGCCAACGGGCAAGCGACTGTACCAATGCGTTGAGCAGGGAAATGCAGAAGGGCTCCACGCAGCACTCGGAGAGTGTGGCGGAGTGAGCTTTGGTGCAAAAGCTGCTCGGGTTGGGGCTTCTCAAACCCCAATGCACAGTGTCGAGGGAGCCTCGGGAGCTGCATGGTCAGCGCTTCATAGTTTTTCCAAGATGGCCGGCCCCACGCTTCAGGTCGCCTCCACGGGTCTCAGCTCTGCAGGGACTGTGGATCGGGCTGTTAGAAGGCAGGCATGCTGGGTCTTGTTGATCTCTGTCACTCAAGTTCCGACGGGAACTGCAACAAAGCAAATGTTGAGGTGCTGGATGGTGCCTGTTTGTACAGGGTGGTCACTCCTTGACCACAAGGGATATTCTTCAGTCTTCTACGTTGAGTAGGATGTCGAAGGGTCCAGAGTTTCTTTTCATAAGTTTCAGTCAGGATAATCTGATGTGCATTGGCACTGCTCCCACCTTTATTCCAAACTGGGGGGCTGGATTACCTGCTAGGTCCCTCCTATGGGTGGGACCCAGGAAGGGGGTGGTTACATCCCTTTCCCTTTGTCCAGAGTCGCGCTGGGACTGGGGCTGGTGTGCCCCAGAACCAGTTTGACTGGTTTATGCATGGGAAGCCTTGTGCTCCCCAGGCAGTGTCTAGTTTCTTTCAACCCTCCCTGCTACAATCCACTATCTCCTGCCTGGGCTGGTGTGACACCTCCCTGTGACAGGAAACCCTTTGTCCAGGCCTCCTCTGCCAAGTTTCGGTCAGCAGCAGGAGGTCAGACTCGTGTCTGTGGCAGAAGCATCCATTTTGTGATGCTGGGGCTCTGGTTAGGATTAACCGCGTTTTAGTAAAGTAACATGTCTTCTCCCTCTAGAAGGGTGGAATGCTACCCCCGTCACCAGGACTGGCGAGGGGGTAGTATTCCAAGTTGTATGACACCAAACACGACATGTTTTGATAAAGCCAAACCAAAGTTAGCACATAACCGCGAGGATTATAATGCACTAAAGAGTATATGGTATGGCAATATCCCGGAACAGCTAGGGAGTTGGTCCCAACAGCTGCAGACAGGCTCAGCTCCTGCTAGAGCACCATCTCACATAAAACAAAGCACTCTGCCTCCAGGATAGATAAGGCCTGCCATAGGAGTGACTGATAGGTATATATGTGTCCAGATAGGTTTAGTTATAGGTATACTATATCTAAGCAAGGGGTGATTACACCACCTTGCCCCAGCTGAGTGATCAGCCAGTTGTGTCAATTTTGGATAGCCAGCCAGGGGTGGCAAAAGATATGCTGCATCCCCTGGTAGGCCTTGGATGCACCTATGCCCTGGGCACCTATAGTGCACTGTACAGGGGCTGATAGGTGACCCAAGCCAATTTAGTTATGCACCTAGGGCTTATGGAATCCATTTTAAAGAGATAGCAGATAGCCTGGGGCCCTGATTAGCAGGGAGCCAGGCCAACTAAGTCGAAAACCAGCTAAACACAAGGCAAAAAATCTGGGGTAACCATAGTCAGGTATCCACCTTCCTACACTCACCATAAAGGTAATTCGTTTCAACGCATACGAGCCAATTCCAGAAGTCAGTTGTTTCTCAGATAATAATTAAAACTGAAGCAAAAACAGAACATCAATTAAGACCCATATTCCACTTAATATGCAAAGTTCAGCTACTTAACCTCTTCCACGTCAACCTATTCATCCCCAGATCAACAGTACCCATCATTAACCCCTTCCATGCTGATGACGAACCCCAGCCGTCATGCACTACGTTGCTCGTGTGCTGGTGACGGCTGGGGTTCGTCACGGCCCGCCCCTGTTCGTGCTGTTTACAGCACACCAGGGGAATCGCGGCCGCATGGAAGGGGTTAATATATTATAAATGGTGTTGGTACTTAAAATAAACGGGAGAATTCAAAGACCGCCCCCATTATATAAATTGGGAGAGTTACCTCTATTCATTTTCATATCTCAGAGTTCTTCTTGTAGAATAATATTATGATTCGATCTGCAATAAAGAAATGTGAATCAAAATATATATATATCAAGATTCACTATAGCACATTTAAAAATTAAAATATGATACATTTCGACAGCTATAAATACTAAGGGTTTATGATCCATAAATATATAAGGGTCAAGGGAAATGTAGATAATATTGCAAATTTATATAAAACCTAAATATCACACAATAAGGTTCTGTTGAAAAAAAGGGCCAAACTCATTACATCTGTATATCGTAATCAAAAACAAACACCTAGGTCAATTCAGTTCCGTAAACTTCCCACTAAAACAACATGGGAGTGTGGGGGACCCGCGACCCAATATCGACATTATCCTAGGGCCCAATATCACAGTTTTACTTGGTGTATTTCACAGTAATTGATCTAAAACAAACAACGAGAGAAAAACCCAACCGGTAATTTATATGAAAAAAACAACGTGGCAAAGTCCCATCACTTCATGTTCAAGTGGGAAGGTTACGGAACCGAATTGGCCTAGGTGTTTGTTTCTTTCTAGTAGCGGTGAGTAGAATACGAACGGTAACGCCCTTGTTGCACTACCTGATAATGCTTTTTTACGGGAAGTGCAGAGAATACGAATGGGGAACAAAGGAAGCGAAAGTAGAACAAATCAGGAAACACAGTCAAAACAAGGAGAGGAAAAAGGGGAGGGAGGTGAAGCAAAAGGAAGAGAGGGGATACATACACGTCCCTACAACAGGGCCAGGAAATAAATTATGAGGAAACTAGGGAGATACAGGTGGTTAATCTGTCGAGTAAGAGTCTGTCCAATGAATTGAGAACTGCCTTACAAAAAGGAATGAATTACTGTCCTACTACTATGTATGATGTAACGGATGTTAAAGTTGACTTATATAAATTTGTACGTCACTTAAAATTAAAAAAGGTCTTTGCAAACAATCCTAAACCTACTGTATCTAAATTGTCTGGTGGGTCTTTTGGGGATTGATGTTTTGCAAAGTACTGCTCTGTTGCTTTCATTGAATGATAATGTTGATACCGTTGCAAATATGTCTGATGTTGCAGCAGACTTAGATCTTTGCACCAATATGAGTGAAGATAGTGGATTTAAAAACAAGTCACGTTGGACTCCACAACTCACTAGTGGCAACAATATTGATCTTTTTCATAAGACTGTAGTCATGGAAATTGATAAGTGGGATACATATATGATCGGACATAACTTTACCCCCAAAACATTCAATCTGACAACAAAAGAACGTAAAGCACTCACTGATCTATCTAAGGACCCTGATATTATGGGGAGGAAAGCAGATAAAGGGGGGAATGTGATAGTGATGGATAGGTCAAAATATGATGCCGAGATTTTATCTCAACTTGATAACCGGGTTTGGTATAGAAAACTTGACACCAATCCTATGTTTGTGATTGTCAGGGCGATAAATACCGAATTAATCAGGTGGCGGGACCGTGGTTTACTATCAGATGATGAATATCTATTTTTAAAGACAGATAAACCACGTTACCCGTGCCTGTATACGCTGCCAAAGATCCATAAAAACTTGGCTGCGCCTCCCGGTAGACCCATTATATCGGGTATCGGTGGACCTACCGAGAAAATGTCCGAGTTTGTCGATGGATTCCTACAAAATTATGTTAACAATTTACCATCCTACATTAGGGACAGTAAACATGTGTTAAATCTCTTACACGACCTAGTCTGGGACCATGGGATGAAATTTGTTACGATGGACGTCTGCTCATTGTATACTAATATATTACATGAACAGGGATTGGAGGCCCTTAAAAAAAAAATTCTTGTTAAGACGTTCTGTCGAACTACTTGAACATTCGGAAATGTTAATTGAAATGTCTAATCTTATTCTTAAGAACAATGCATTCCTCTTTAATGGAGACTGGTACTTTGAAACCTGCGGGACTGCGATGGGTTCTAGATTTGCCCCGTCCTTTGCCTGTCTCCTCATGAGATGGTTTGAGGCGGGGCATGTCTGGGGCCCATTGGGGGCTAAGTGGCAGGAATATATCCTGTAATATGGTCGTTACATCGACGATTGCTTACTAATCTGGACGGGCTCGGACAAGGACCTGTTGGATTTCTTTGCTCACATGAATAACAATACATGTAATATGACCTTCACGATGACTTCTGACCTAAACAACATAGTGTTCCTTGATTTGGAGCTTTTTCATTTTGAAGGTAGGATACAGAGTAAAATGTACCGGAAATCTACAGCATGCAATACTATACTGCATGCAGATAGTGCACACCCCAGAAGCCAGAAAAACGCTATTCCTTATGGGGAGATGCTGAGGGCACGGAGGAATTGTAGTTTGGACGATGATTTCATGAATAATGTGACAGATATTGAAAAGAGGTTTCGTAATAGGGGTTACTCTGACAATGTCTTAACACAAGCCAAGAATAGAGTAATTAAACTAAAACATACTGTTAAGAAATCTACTTCAAGTAAGGGTAACAAAATACGATTTGTAAGGAATTATCACCCATGGTCACACAAACTATACATGATCTTGAAAAAGAATTGGCCCCTCCTCACGGCAGATAAAATCTTACTGGATTATATTCCCAGTTCACCTGGTATCACATACAGAAAGGGAAGAACCATTCAGGGTAACATCAGCCCTAGTTACCCTAAACAACAGGGTACATCGAAAATGTGGCTGAGAGATCTTAATATTTGTTCCTTCTCCTGTGGCAGCTGTAGCACGTGCTGGATGGCGATCAAGGGGAGTAAGGAATTTAGCTATAATGGTTCACATACTTTTAAGATTCACCAGCACATAGATTGTTTGACAAAATATGTAGTTTATGTCATTATCTGTAGATGTAATAAAATCTACGTGGGTAGCACAATCCGCCCATTGAAAGAAAGAATGATTGAACACTTCCGTGCCCTTAAAAATATGGACCAGAGATATCCTATCGGTTGCCATGCAGCCAATTGTGCGGAGCATAAGAAAAGTGTGGGATTCCATTTTCATGGCCTAGAGGCTGTAGGAAGGTGGCTACCTGACTATGGTTACCCCAGATTTTTTGCCTTGTGTTTAGCTGGTTTTCGACTTAGTTGGCCTGGCTCCCTGCTAATCAGGGTCCCAGGCTATCTGCTCTCTCTTTAAAATGGATTCCATGTACCCTAGGTGCATAACTAAATTGGCTTTGGTCACCTTATCAGCCCCTGTACAGTGCACTATAGGTGCCCAGGGCATAGGTGCATCCAAGCCCTACCGGGGGCTGCAGCATATCCTTTACCACCCCTGGGTGGCTATCCAAAATTGACACAACTGGCTGATCACTCAGCTGGGGCAAGGTGGTGTAATCACCCCTTGCTTAGATATAGTATACCTATATCTAAACCTATCTGGACACATATATACCTATAGGTCACTCCTATGGCAGGCCTTAACAATCCTGGAGGCAGAGTGCTTGGTTTTATGTGAGGTGGTGCTCTAGCATGAGCTGAGCCTGTCTACAGCTGTCGGGACCAACTCCCTTAGCTGTTCCGGGATATTGCCATACTATATACTCTTAAGTGCATTATAATCCATCGCGGTTATGTGCTAACTTTGGTTTGGCTTTATCAAAACATGTCGTGTAAGGTGTCATACGCTTTTGAATACTACCCCTCACCAGTCCTGGTGAGGCGGGTAGCATTCCACCCTTCTAGAGGGAGAAGACATGTAACTTTGCTAAAACGCGGTTGATTCCAACCAGAGCCTCAGCATCACAAAATGGATGCTGCTGCCACAGACACAAGTCTGACCTCCTGCTGCTGACTGAAACTTGGCAGAGGGGGCCTGGACAAAGGGTTTCCTGTCGCAGGGAGGTGCTACACCTCCCCAGACATGAGATAGTGTATTGGGGCAGGGTGGGGTGAAAGAAACCAGACAGTGCCTGGGGAGCACAAGGCTTCCCCTTGCATAATCCGGTCAAACCGGTTCTGGGGCACACCAGCCCCACCCCAGCGCGACTCTGGACAAAGGGAAAGGGGTGTAACCACCCCCTTCCTGGGTCCCACCCATAGGAGGGACCTAGCAGGTAATCCATCCCCCCAGTTTGGAATAAGAGTGGGAGCAGTGCCAATGCACATCAGATTATCCTGACTGAAACTTATGAAATGAAACTCTGGACCCTTCGACATCCTACTCGACGTAAAAGACTGAAGAATCTCCCTTGTGGTCAAGGAGTGACCACCCTGTGCAAACAGGTACCATCCAGCACCGCAACATTTGCTTTGTTGCAGTTCCCGCCGGAACTCGAGCGACAGAGATCGACAAGACCCAGCGTTCCTGCCTTCTAACAGCCGGATCCACAGTCCCTGCAGAGCTGAGACCTGTGGAGGCGACCTGAAGCATGGGGCCGGCCATCTTGGAAAGACCACGAGGCGCTGACCGTGCAGCTCCCGAGGCATCCTCGAAGCTGTGCATTGGGGTTTGAGAAGCCCCAGCCCTGAGCCACTCTTGCACCGAAGCGCACCCCTCTACACTCACTAAGTGCTGCGTGGGGCCCTTCTGCATCTTTTGGCTCAACGCGTTGGTCCGGTCACTTGCCTGTTGGCTTGTGGCCCCAGTACCGACAAACCTTCGAATTTACACCGCCAGTCCGGTTGCTCTGGACTGGCCCTCGCTCCCCTGAAAAGGAGCACCCTCTCTGACTTTCCTAGTCTGAGAAAGAAGCGATCTTCCAGTCCTGCGTGGGTTGTAGGTTTAGGTTTGTTTGATCCAATCCGGAAGCCGACACCGCCGACAGCGAGAGCCTTCGTGGGACAGCTCGTGATCCACTCCTGGACATTCTCGGTGCCCCAGAGTCCACGTGGCAGGGGAGACAAGCTTCTCGACAACAACCTGATTGCGCCCGACATTGCCTGGTTCCTTCCTGGTTCCACCCTGGTCACTGCTGAGTGACCCAGACTCTGTCCCCTCTGCTTTCAGGTACTCTACATCTTCGATCCACCCTTAGATCACACCGGACACTTCTCCTCTCGAAGCCTGCAGCATCTTCATCTTCAGGCACCATCGACCTGCGTGACGAAACCCGACACTACTTCGCACCTGTGCACCGGCTTCCTGTGGGTGAGGTAACTCAGCAACACCAGTGTAGACTGGTACACACCTCTAGTGTATGTGTCTAAATTTTTGTCCTTCTAGGTCAGTCGGAAGGTTCCTTAAACATTAACTTTGTACTTTTTACGCACCATTGACATTGCATTGGTGTATGTGTGTGCTTTAAGCGCTGCACCCGGTTCCCACAGGCTTTTCCTGACTTCAGCATTGCTAGTCCCGATTGGTCCCAGCAATTCCCTAGGCCCTAGGCCTAACCACTGTTCGATTGGTATCTCTTATGCCACTTTTTTAATATATGGTTTGCGTGGCCCCCCGGCCTCATCCATAATTGTGAAACTTTCATATGTTATACTGGGCTTTTGTTTAAACGCTTGTGCCTCTAGACTCATAAAGAGTATAGAGGATTATTCTAGTAATAAATACATATATTTTTATAATATATAACTTGTGTGGTGTCCTTTCATTTGATATTACAGGATTGTGATTGGTAAAACAGCTCGCTTAACACGACCTCTTGAGTTAAGCCTTTAAGGCTGCTTAGTCCATGCTACCATTAAGATAGCTTGTCTAATAAGGTTGACTTACAACCATCATCATAAGGGATTGTTTGGACTGATAAAAGGTACCCCCAGAATTGGAGACATCATATATCAGGCCAACTTCTCACAGTGAGTAAACTGTCTGACTCTAGATAGACTTCGCCTTTAGGGAGTGGTTGTCTTTTATAATTGGACACATATTGGAATGTTCTTTGAGGTTTGACACGTTGTCCTCTAAATATGTTTTTGCTAACACCTTAATATACTCTTTTGTATCCCTTTCTGGCTTTTCATTTGCTAACGTTTTGGGTAATAAGGTTTTTGCTTTCTGCTTGGGTGACTTTTCACACTACAGACCCACTTAATCTGGGGTTCTTTCGATGGGGGGAACCATAACTAACCTGTTTTGCCGCCACCGCCACGAGAGTCAGTGGACAGCCAGCAGCAGCCAGCAGGTGCGAAGGAACGCCGCCATTTCCGCCGCCACCGCCAAGAGTCCCTGGACACCGGACTCCGCGCCGCCGCTCCGGGAGACCACAAATCCCGGCAGGCCTCGCGGCGGCGCGTTTGCAGTGACGCGGGTCGCGCTGCTGAGGCGCCAGAGCCCTTGAAAGGGAGGAGAGCCCCGGCAGAGCGGGGGGAACCATAACTAACCTGTTTTGCCGCCACCGCCACGAGAGTCAGTGGACAGCCAGCAGCAGCCAGCAGGCGCGAAGGAACGCCGCCATTTCCGCCGCCACCGCCAAGGGTCCCTGGACACCGGACTCCGCGCCGCCGCTCCGGGAGACCACAAATCCCGGCAGGCCTCGCGGCGGCACGTTTGCAGTGACGCGGGTCGCGCTGCTGAGGGCGCCAGAGCCCTTGAAAGGGAGGAGAGCCCCGGCAGAGCGGGGGGAACCATAACTAACCTGTTTTGCCGCCACCGCCACGAGAGTCAGTGGACAGCCAGCAGCAGCCAGCAGGCGCGAAGGAACGCCGCCATTTCTGCCACCACCGCCAAGAGTCCCTGGACACCGGACTCCGCGCCCCCGCTCCGGGAGACCACAAATCCCGGCAGGCCTCACGGCGGCGCGTTTGCAGTGACGCGGGTCGCGCTGCTGAGGGCGCCAGAGCCCTTGAAAGGGAGGAGAGCCCCCGCATCGCGGGACGCGAGCGGGACGCCCGGGGCTAAGCCCGGGCAAAGGGCGGGCCCTCTTAGGCCCTCAGAGGCCCGAGGAGCCTGGCCTGTGCCAGACACCCTGCCCGGTTGCAAGTAGCCAAAGGACATCGAGACTGCATAACTGTAAGTTGGCTAAATCTTGCTGTAACATATCATTGTGAGCCTCCGAGTCCCTGTTGCACTGAGATTGGTACTGGTAATTGGCCATAAGCATTTCTTGCCGTATAGTGGGTTATTTATTGGGCTTGCCATGAACCACCCAGAGACCAGAAGCATGGCAGCTGCTGGGGTAAAGAAACTAACTGGTACCTTAGATGATTTTATAGTACGCACACATGCCCTCATTGATGAAGGGATCATACTGATGGATAGAAGGGTGTCCCAAGACTTAGCCATGGCAAAGCGTTCCTCTTTGGGCCATATTGCACAAGCTTGCACACCTAACAGTGTATCCGCTCCAAAAACACTCGTAATGGTACACAAGGACCGGGGTTGTGACCTACCAGCCTCGCAGGAAGGCCTGGAGGCAACCCCAAATCTCTCCCTATTGCTGGAAAATGGCCCAGCTGCAACCGAGAATGAAACTACAGCTAGTACCCTAATTGAAAGAGGGAGGAAGGAGGGGGCAATCCCTAAACAAAAGAGTATTAAACAAAAGCCCATTAAAACTACCACTCGAAAAGGGAAAAAAGCCCAGACTGGCAAAATCCATGACCCAATTCAGTTGGATCCGACTCCATTGAATGTGAGCACCAACCTAGATGCTCACACCAATATTAATGATACCACGGGTGGGCCCCAGGTAAGTGTGGGCATAACATTAAGTCTGCCAGATGAAACTATCTTGGATAGTAGCTTGGAGGGGATCTTGGAACTAAGTGGGGTAGTTGACAATCAAGCTGGAGGGAGCGAGGACAGTAGCAGCCTAAGCATGGTTAATAATAACATCTTTGCAATGCTAAAAATTCTCTTAGAACCTATTGAGGTTAGGCTACGATGTCTGGAAACAATACTGACTAACATCCACAAAGATATTAGTGCCCCTAGCTTCAATTCGAACAATAAAGTTCCACAAAAAAAAACAACTACGAACAGACCACCCACAGCTGCTAAAAGCGATGTTACCACTAATCTACCTCCAAAACCTACCACTAATCCACCTCCAAAACCCACCACTAATCCACCTCCAAAACCTACACCAACACCTAAAAACCCAACCACAACTGACAAAGCAGCGCCACCCACACAAACTCCCAAGGATAAAGTTAATGTAGAAAAGAGGGAGACACGTAGAAACATACATCTACCGCCAGAAGCCTCACCATACGTTGTGGTCCTTACTGGAGTCCCCCAACCTGATGATAAATCAAATGAAAATAATGGGGGACTTGTAAATAAAACAATACATTGGTTAAATGATAACTACCCTCTCCCCCCAGCCTTTAAAAGTAACATCCTTATGGTCGGAAGGGCTCCTTGGGTGGGGTACAACAATAATAAAAAAATGACACACGGTGACTGCGTGGTGATAACATTTGAGAATCCCCGCACCGCAGAATTTATTACATCGAGGCCCCCAAGAAATTATGGTTTGTCTATTGTGGCTAGGCCATTATCCTACTTTTACCCTGAGGGTGAACAACCGGATAATAGGTGGAGCTGGACCAGGGACAAACGACACCATGGTGGTAATACTGGTCAGGCTTTTGATAATAACTACCACAACACACAGTGGAATGGGAGGCATGAAGATGATTGGAACACTGTGAAACACAAAGGGAGGCCTCCTTACTTTTATCCACAAGGTTATGACCCAGGATGGACAGGCAATCTGCAATTTCCTCCGTTTTTCCCGTGTTACAACCGGTTTGATTGCTTGGAAACAGTGGACTGACTCCCCAAGATCAAGGAAGATGACCGGCTGTTTAACAATCCTGTGGACTTGGGTTTTATAAGTTGTCTAGGGTCTGAGGAAACCCCAGAAATACAGGTGGGGGATGAGTCTATACAAGGGAGTGTGGTCAGAAGACTAGGGGACACTGTAGATATTTTACCTGTAGAAAGAGATTACTGTAAGGTGCTCTTTTGGAACGTGGCTGGGTTAAAACAAAAGATTACCAATCCAACCTGGGATGAGGTCATTACCGACGTGGGAATATTAGCCCTTCAAGAAACCTGGGCCACCACGCCGATACATCTTAATGGCTACAAAACTTACTTTACCCCTGCGGTGGGTGGAGTACATGGAAGACCCAAGGGGGGGTTGACTGTATACATATCTAATCTTCTAGTATACGATAAAATTTCTTTTTCCCCTGGATCCAGTTACTATCAAAAAATAGTGATATACACAAGGAAGGGTCCAAAGATGGTTCTTTTTAATTTTTACAATAACTGTCCAGGTAGCATGATTAAGGACGTACTTGATACACTAACCTCAGAAATGCAAGACGAACTTGATAAGAGCAAGAGGGCTGAAGTTATGTTATTATGGGGGGGTGATTTTAATTGCACTCTCTGCAAAAAGGGCCAAAAGGGTATCTGTGGTTTAATGCTGGAACAAGATGTCAACTTGACGCATTTTGAACATACCCTACTAGGCGACTCATTAAATGAGATGATTTTTAATTTTAACTTTGGGTTTTCAAATGAGTTAGCACATCATACAACGACATTTGCCCCAACCTTTGTTGGGCGGGGTGCCTCATCTATTATCGATTTCAGTTTATGTACACTTAGCTCTGCGAGCAGATTGATTAGAGTAAACATCATGGACTTACCACTGAGTGATCATCTGCCACAGGTATTAAAAATGGAGAACCTATTTGCTGTAGTCGATACTAGAGAATGTCCGAACCAAATGGTCCAGGACGTGAGGTTGGGTGCCCAAAATGGTTACAACCTTAAATGGAGCAGATTGGTCCCGGATGATTTCCTGCATAAAATACTGAGTAAATGCATGAGTAGTTTTTCGATCTGTTTAGATGAATACGCAGAGAACTGTGAAATAATAACCCATTTTAATATCATCTCTAGTACAATTAAGGAAGCATTGTGGGTTGACAGGAAAAATTCCCTAAAGTCCAATAGGAAATGGTTTGATAGGAAGTGCACTAGAGCCTTAACAAAGCTTAGACATGCAATTCATAAAAGTCCACGGGATGTAATCCTAATTAGAATTGCAAGGAAGGACTATAATTTAGCACTGAAGGACAGGAAGGCCTCAATAAAAAGGGAGGCTTGGGACAACCTATGCGCTGCCTCAAAATCAAAGGATCCGGCTGCTTTTTGGAGGGTCATTAACACCCCCCTTTTACATGAACAAAAAGCACGCATGGAAATTGCCATCTCAGAAGATGAGTGGGTGGCTCATTTTTCCTCCCTTTATAAGGTTGTGGAACTAACCCCTGAAACAGGCCAGGACGTGGGGTTGCTAAATTTAGATACATCCAGAACTTTGATTGTAACCCTTCCTGAAGTTATAGCTAGCTTGAAGGCGACTAAGGGGGGCAAGGCAGCAGGACCAGACGGTATACCAGCCGACCTCTATAAGGCTAACATCGAATTATGGGGGCCACTGTTAGTTCAGCTCTTCAATGCCGCTCGGGCAAATAGCCCAATTCCTACCTGGTTTACATCGGTAATAGTCCCACTCTTCAAGAAAGGGGACAGGCTAAGTTGTACTTGCTATAGGCCAATTTCCTTATTGGACTCTTCTATAAAAATTTTGGGGAGAGTGATTTTAGCTAAATTGCAAAGCTGGGCAGAGGATAATGGGGTGTTAAGCGATTTCCAATTTGGGTTCCAAAAGGGTTTAGGGACCATAGAGCAAGGTTTGAATCTTTTCACCTTGCAACAGAAGTATATAAAGGTTAAAAAACAACGTCTATACCTCACATTTGTTGATTTATCATCAGCTTTTGACTGTGTGTCACACACTAAATTATGGTCAATTATGGCCGATTTGGGGGTAGACAACGCCATTATATGCTTTCTGAGAGAGCTTTATTCTGGGGCCACTGCTAGTGTCAGATATGGGAATAATGGTGAATGCAGCAGACAATTTGGGATTGGTCGGGGTGTGCGCCAAGGGTGCGTCCTAGCCCCCTTTCTATTTTTGTTATATATAAATGGAATGGAGAAGCACCTCGTGCAGGAGGGCAGAGACATGCCTATGGTGAGAGGTAGGCCTGTCCCTGCACTGATGTACGCTGATGATGCTGTTCTGATGGCACGCACACCATTGGCTTTACAAACTTTGGTTACAGCCTTTAACACTTTTATGCTTGGTTTAGATTTGAAAATCAATTGTTCTAAAACTTTATCTATGTACTGTGGGTCCAGAACAAGCAAGCACTTGAAGCCAATCTTCATAAATTCCAATCCCCTAGAAAGGACCCCCACCTTCCCTTATCTGGGGATATTGTTCCATGAAAGTGGCTCATGGACTACAGCAATTCATGCTAGATCTTTGTTATTTTCTAAGACCATTATGGCCCTAAAATGCTTTATGAAAAAATTAGGTAAAAAACCCATAAAGGAGATTTTAACTGTTTATAATGCGACCTGTATATCTGTAGCCACTTATGGTGCGGGATTATGGGGTTATTCAAATATCAGTTCGATTCAAATCATGGAAAACAAGTTTTTATGCCACATTCTGTCCACACCCCAAAGTACTGCAACGATGATATGCCATGCTGAATTGGGAACACCTTATGTTACTGATACTATTAAAATTCAGCCAGTCCTCCTTTGGCATAGGGTTTGGACAAATGATGAATGTGTTGTCAATCGGGCTATTTTAAAGGACATCATGGCATTGGACAATATCAGTGACTTTAAATGGATAGGCTACGTCAGAAACTTTCTTGAAAATATAAGTTGCCCCCAATACTTTGAGGACCCACAATCAATGGAATATATATCCAGAAGAGACTTGAAAAATCTGTGTATGGCGTACCTCAAGGAAAAGAGACACATAGAGGAGGCGAGAAAAAAGACTGTTTCTGTCCACCAGGACATTCTATGTGGAGAGAAATTGCAGCCATATCTTTCATTGTACATGTCCAATCATGAACGTTACCTTTTGACCCGTTTTAGATTGAATATTGTTTTTAGGACATTATCGTTCCCCGTGATGAATTGTTGGTCGAAGGATTTATGTCTTTGTCCATGTGATGATGTATCCCAACAATCCGATATACACATATTATTCTTTTGTAAATTTTATACTCTTCCTCGAAAGAAACTTATCATCCCTATCCTCAAAGATTTAAATGTATATAGATGCCGCCTAGCGTTCATAGAGTGTCAGAAAATGGAAACTGTTTTTATGGTAGCCTCAATTGCAGAATTTTTAAAATTAGTTTTTAAGTGTCGCAAATCAATTCAAATGGATTGATCGCTTTTATTGTATACATGAATTCAATTTTGTTGTTTTTCTTTCTCGTGATTTTTAAAAGTTTACTCTACCTCTTGTAAATTGTACCTTTCATGCTACTTTTATGGTTATATTGCTTTTTAACCGAATAAAGTATTTTTGAATCTTGAATCTTGACTTACAACCAGACACCATAAGGGTTGTTTGGACTGATACAAGGTGCCCCCAGAATTGGACACATCATATATCAGGCCAACTTCTCACAGAGGCTATATATGCTGACCTAAGGGGCGGAGATAGGGAGCAGAAACTTAGACAATGTGAAGCTAGATGGATTCTTAAACTTCATGCGGTGGAATGTGGAATTAATGTTGATCAAGAACTTTCCTATTTCCTCTGACCTATGGATGCTTAATTCTTTATTTGTACTTTAACATTAGCTAAGTGCTATAATTTCCATTCATTTTTTTGTAATTTTCTAAAAATGTATGATCATGTGTGTGGTGAAAAGCGGAATTAATGCTGATTAATGGATGCTTTAACTCTTTATCTGTACTTCAACAGTAGCTAAGTAACACAATTTTCAATGTATCCTGTTACTCTCTTATAATGTATTATCAATTCAATTCAAAAAGTGCTTTATTCGAGTATTACTCATAAAAGCAAGACAAACATACATATAATTAAAAAACCGATTAAATTTACATACTCAATCAAACAAGCACATGCACATTTTAACAATTTAAAAACAATGCACATTTTTTTTAAAAAAAATTAAAAACAATGACACATCATATGTACAGGTGCAAAGATCATTACCGTCGGAAAAAAGAGACCAGAGGGGTGATTCATAATAACAATGTAAATATCCCCAGAAAATCATTACATTAAAAGAGAATTCATTACATTAAAAATTCAACGTTCAATCCAATGACACTTTACATAAACAGAGAATAGACAAAAATCTAGCAGTCTCTGGGCAGCTAAAAGATTTACAGAGAATAAACATTAGTTTAGCAGTCTCTGGCTATTTACTAAGCAGTTACAGAGAATAGACAAATGTCTAGCAGTCTCTGATCGACTTGATGGCAGTATTTAACTTGCCATCGGTCTCTGCCTTAAAACCCACGCCCATCCCAGGTACTTTGCAATTGCAATATTGATCCATTCTTCAGTAGTAGATTTTACTATGCGCAGTGCCACCATACTACTTTTTGTACCTAAATTCCTACACAATATTAAGGTGTTGCTGCCACTTATTGTCGTTGGAGATCAGGATCCCCAGATAGGTAAAGGATTTTACAACTTCGAGAATGCGGCCACTCATGGTAATGTTCGATTTAAAATTTCTATGTGGGTTAAAAGCCATGAGTTTTGAATAAGAATTGGCTTGGTAGTTTGGTTTGCCCTGTTCCCATCATGCACTGGGACAGGAACAGACTAATTTGCATGTAGCCTGGTTCTGAGCTGGGATGGTGCAGTGAGCTAAAAAACGGTGATGGATCAAGCCCTGATCTTTGGACTGGGTAAGAGTGGTCTGCTTAATTCAGACACTCTGTTCATCACCACCCCCTTTTCTGAATCGTTTTTGGCCACTATAGGTGTGGCAGGGTATACTCAGACATGAGTCCCTTGCTCACTGCACCATCAGGATTCAAGCAAGCCGGGCCGACGACGGCTGAAATGCCAGAAACCGGTCCCCGGAAGCTTGTTTCCTTCCCAGTATAAGAATTGGCTTGGTAGTTTGGTTTGCCCTGTTCCCATCATGCACTGGGACAGGAACAGACTAATTTGCATGTAGCCAGGTTCTGAGCTGGGATGGTGCAGTGAGCTAAAAAACGGTGATGGATCAAGCCCTGATTTTTGGACTGGGTAAGAGTGGTCTGCTTAATTCAGGTACTCTGTTCATCACCACCCCCTTTTCTGAATCGTTTTTGGCCACTATAGGTGTGGCAGGGTATACTCAGACATGAGTCCCTTGCTCACTGCACCATCAGGATTCAAGCAAGCCGGGCCGCAGACGGCTGAAATGCCAGAAACCGGTCCCCGGAAGCTTGTTTCCTTCCCAGTATAAGAATTGGCTTGGTAGTTTGGTTTGCCCTGTTCCCATCATGCACTGGGACAGGAACAGACTAATTTGCATGTAGCCAGGTTCTGAGCACATGCACATTTTAACAATTTAAAAACAATGCACATTTTTTTAAAAAAAAATTAAAAACAATGACACATCATATGTACAGGTGCAAAGATCATTACCGTCGGAAAAAAGAGACCAGAGGGGTGATATTCATAATAACAATGTAAATATCCCCAGAAAATCATTACATTAAAAGAGAATTCATTACATTAAAAATTCAACGTTCAATCCAATGACACTTTACATAAACAGAGAATAGACAAAAATCTAGCAGTCTCTGGGCAGCTAAAAGATTTACAGAGAATAAACATTAGTTTGGCAGTCTCTGGCTATTTACTAAGCAGTTACAGAGAATAGACAAATGTCTAGCAGTCTCTGATCGACTTGATGGCAGTATTTAACTTGCCATCGGTCTCTGCCTTAAAACCCACGCCCATCCCAGGTACTTTGCAATTGCAATATTGATCCATTCTTCAGTAGTAGATTTTACTATGCGCAGTGCCACCATACTACTTTTTGTACCTAAATTCCTACACATAGGAGCCAACCAGGCTTGCCTTGGGGCAGAATATACTGGGCAACAAAACAGGAAATGACCTAGGGTTTCTTTTCCTACCCCACAGGCTGGACATAGTACTACCCCCCCTGAATTCCATTTAGCTGTTAAGTTACGGAGGGGGAGCGAACCTACCCTCATTTGAAATAACAATTTCCTGTCCAGGGGGTTCATTATGTAGTCCCAATACTTTTCATAAATGGGGAACATTTTAGCTTCTAGGTAGCCAGTGGTCATAGTCCCGCTGCTGGTATTAAGTAAGCTCCTATTAGCTACGTGTTCCCAGAATATGTCTTTTAAAACAGTCTTAGAGGGAAATAAAGCCCCAGCAGGATCTGTCCATAAGGCATGTAGTCCTAAATTAAACAGTGCAATCTTTAGTGTTTTAAACCATCTGATTTTATTGTAATGGTCAGCTTTGATGACATCAGAGAACCCTTCCGCGTAATGAGAGAGCTCTGTTGTAGTCCAAAGTCTACGCCAGAATAATATCGGGCGCAGTTTGGCCTTTTCCGTAAGTTCTCTTCTACCTAACTCGTAACGCAGGGGCAATATTGGGCTGCTCTGTGGGGTACCCGTCAACGACCTCAGAAATTTATTTTCAGATAGTTGGAGTTCGTGGAGGTTTTCGTACCCCCATAGCTCCGCACCATACAAAGCAGACCCAATTGCTTTTGCCTCATATATTATCAGGGGCAGTTTAATAGGTTTTGTCATTGACTTCCTATGCTCCTTAATTATAGTGCCAGATAGCTGCTTGTGCCTTAATGTAGCAATATTAAGGTGTTGCTGCCACTTATTGTCGTTGGAGATCAGGATCCCCAGATAGGTAAAGGATTTTACAACTTCGAGAATGCGGCCACTCATGGTAATGTTCGATTTAAAATTTCTATGTGGGTTAAAAGCCATGAGTTTTGAATAAGAATTGGCTTGGTAGTTTGGTTTGCCCTGTTCCCATCATGCACTGGGACAGGAACAGACTAATTTGCATGTAGCCTGGTTCTGAGCTGGGATGGTGCAGTGAGCTAAAAAACGGTGATGGATCAAGCCCTGATCTTTGGACTGGGTAAGAGTGGTCTGCTTAATTCAGACACTCTGTTCATCACCACCCCCTTTTCTGAATCGTTTTTGGCCACTATAGGTGTGGCAGGGTATACTCAGACATGAGTCCCTTGCTCACTGCACCATCAGGATTCAAGCAAGCCGGGCCGACGACGGCTGAAATGCCAGAAACCGGTCCCCGGAAGCTTGTTTCCTTCCCAGTATAAGAATTGGCTTGGTAGTTTGGTTTTCCCTGTTCCCATCATGCACTGGGACAGGAACAGACTAATTTGCATGTAGCCAGGTTCTGAGCTGGGATGGTGCAGTGAGCTAAAAAACGGTGATGGATCAAGCCCTGATTTTTGGACTGGGTAAGAGTGGTCTGCTTAATTCAGGTACTCTGTTCATCACCACCCCCTTTTCTGAATCGTTTTTGGCCACTATAGGTGTGGCAGGGTATACTCAGACATGAGTCCCTTGCTCACTGCACCATCAGGATTCAAGCAAGCCGGGCCGACGACGGCTGAAATGCCAGAAACCGGTCCCCGGAAGCTTGTTTCCTTCCCAGTATAAGAATTGGCTTGGTAGTTTGGTTTGCCCTGTTCCCATCATGCACTGGGACAGGAACAGACTAATTTGCATGTAGCCTGGTTCTGAGCTGGGATGGTGCAGTGAGCTAAAAAATGGTGATGGATCAAGCCCTGATCTTTGGACTGGGTAAGAGTGGTCTGCTTAATTCAGACACTCTGTTCATCACCACCCCCTTTTCTGAATCGTTTTTGGCCACTATAGGTGTGGCAGGGTATACTCAGACATGAGTCCCTTGCTCACTGCACCATCAGGATTCAAGCAAGCCGCGCCACCGGCGGCTGAAATGCCGGAAACCGGTCCCCAGAAGCTTGTTTCCTTCTCAGTATAAGAATTGGCTTGGTAGTTTGGTTTGCCCTGTTCCCATCATGCACTGGGACAGGAACAGACTAATTTGCATGTAGCCAGGTTCTGAGCTGGGATGGTGCAGTGAGCTAAAAAATGGTGATGGATCAAGCCCTGATCTTTGGACTGGGTAAGAGTGGTCTGCTTAATGTAGACACTCTGTTTATCACCACCCCCTTTTCGGAATCGTTTTTGGCCACTATAGGTGTGGCAGGGTATACTCAGACATGAGTCCCTTGCTCACTGCACCATCAGGATTCAAGCAAGCCGGGCCGACGACGGCTGAAATGCCGGAAACCGGTCCCCGGAAGCTTGTTTCCTTCCCAGTATAAGAATTGGCTTGGTAGTTTGGTTTGCCCTGTTCCCATCATGCACTGGGACAGGAACAGACTAATTTGCATGTAGCCAGGTTCTGAGCTGGGATGGTGCAGTGAGCTAAAAAAAACTGTGATGGATCAAGCCCTGATCTTTGGACTGGGTAAGAGTGGTCTGCTTAATTCAGACACTCTGTTCATCACCACCCCCTTTTCTGAATCGTTTTTGGCCACTATAGGTGTGGCAGGGTATACTCAGACATGAGTCCCTTGCTCACTGCACCATCAGGATTCAAGCAAGCCGCGCCGATGACGTCTGAAATGCCAGAAACCGGTCCCCGGAAGCTTGTTTCCTTCCCAGTATAAGAATTGGCTTGGTAGTTTGGTTTGCCCTGTTCCCATCATGCACTGGGACAGGAACAGACTAATTTGCATGTAGCCAGGTTCTGAGCTGGGATGGTGCAGTGAGCTAAAAAATGGTGATGGATCAAGCCCTGATCTTTGGACTGGGTAAGAGTGGTCTGCTTAATTCAGACACTCTGTTCATCACCACTCCCTTTTCTGAATCGTTTTTGGCCACTATAGGTGTGGCAGGGTATACTCAGACATGAGTCCCTTGCTCACTGCACCATCAGGATTCAAGCAAGCCGCGCCGATGACGTCTGAAATGCCAGAAACCGGTCCCCGGAAGCTTGTTTCCTTCCCAGCATAAGAATTGGCTTGGTAGTTTGGTTTGCCCTGTTCCCATCATGCACTGGGACAGGAACAGACTAATTTGCATGTAGCCAGGTTCTGAGCTGGGATCGTGCAGTGAGCTAAAAAACGGTGATGGATCAAGCCCTGATCTTTGGACTGGGTAAGAGTGGTCTGCTTAATTCAGACACTCTGTTCATCACCACCCCCTTTTCTGAATCGTTTTTGGCCACTATAGGTGTGGCAGGGTATACTCAAACATGAGTCCCTTGCTCACTGCACCATCAGGATTCAAGCAAGCCGGGCCGACGACGGCTGAAATGCCAGAAACCGGTCCCCGGAAGCTTGTTTCCTTCCCAGTATAAGAATTGGCTTGGTAGTTTGGTTTGCCCTGTTCCCATCATGCACTGGGACAGGAACAGACTAATTTGCATGTAGCCTGGTTCTGAGCTGGGATGGTGCAGTGAGCTAAAAAACGGTGATGGATCAAGCCCTGATCTCTGGACTGGGTAAGAGTGGTCTGCTTAATTCAGACACTCTGTTCATCACCACCCCCTTTTCTGAATCGTTTTTGGCCACTATAGGTGTGGCAGGGTATACTCAGACATGAGTCCCTTGCTCACTGCACCATCAGGATTCAAGCAAGCCGGGCCGCAGACGGCTGAAATGCCAGAAACCGGTCCCCGGAAGCTTGTTTCCTTCCCAGTATAAGAATTGGCTTGGTAGTTTGGTTTGCCCTGTTCCCATCATGCACTGGGACAGGAACAGACTAATTTGCATGTAGCCAGGTTCTGAGCTGGGATGGTGCAGTGAGCTAAAAAACGGTGATGGATCAAGCCCTGATCTTTGGACTGGGTAAGAGTGGTCTGCTTAATTCAGGTACTCTGTTCATCACCACCCCCTTTTCTGAATCGTTTTGGGCCACTATAGGTGTGGCAGGGTATACTCAGACATGAGTCCCTTGCTCACTGCACCATCAGGATTCAAGCAAGCCCCGCCGCCGACGGCTGAAATGCCAGAAACCGGTCCCCGGAAGCTTGTTTCATTCCCAGTATAAGAATTGGCTTGGTAGTTTGGTTTGCCCTGTTCCCATCATGCACTGGGAAATATATGATTATATACAAGATAATTCCGTGTTAGGCATCAAGGCGTAAATAACCAACTTCCTAGCTAGTGATATAACAATAGAAGAGATAAGGATAGCTATTACTTCTCTACCTTTGGGCAAAGCCTCAGGAGATGATTCCATTCCTTTGGAATTCTACAAATGGATTTGTTTTCAACCATAGCAACCCTCCCCAGTCCTGAGTCCGATTCCTACTTAGGAAGGTACGGTTACACTGCTGATCAGACAGTAAATGTGTGTACGTTGCCATTTGCCAGAGTACAAAAGGATGCAAGGACAAAATACTGACTCAAAAATATCGAATTGCACAAATATCGTGTCAGAAATATTGTGGGTCAAGAATATCGACAGACAAATTATCGAGGTCAAGAATATCAATTGTAGGTAAGTAATATCAAATTTAAAAATGTCGAAGTGTTTAGTATCGTTTGCAAAAATGTAGACGTTAAAAACATCGATTTTTTTATTAATGTTATGTATTTTAGTATATATTTTATGTGTGTGATGTATGTATTTTTTGTATAGGAACTGTTTGTATTTTTATTATATGTGTAAACATTTTAGCAGTTATTGATTTTTTTATTTGAAGTCTGCGTTTTTAGTTCCGTGGCGGGTTGTAGGTTTATAGGGGAATCTGGTAGGAAGTAATTTAATTATATAAAATGTATTTATTATTTTTATTAGTTATTATTATTTTTTTATTTGAATGTTGTGTTTTTAGTTCCGTAGTGGGTTGTGGGTTTATAGTGGAACAGGGTGGGAAGTCATTTATTTATATAAAATGTATTAAGTAATTTTTATTTATTAATATTTGTTGAATTGAGATGTTATAGTATTAAATATGTAAATTCATTTATTATTACTAATTAGTTTTTAATACGTTGTTAATTGGCACTTAATTATGTTAATTGTGTAATTCATTTTGGGTGTGTTATGGTGTTTATAGGTGAAAATGGTAGAAAGGGTAGGAAGTCATTTATTTTTAATTGATGACTTAAGAATTAGTTGTTAATTAATTTTAATTAATTAATTAGTAATTGATGATAATTGTGTAATTCATTTTAGGTGTGTGTTGTGGATATTATAGTGTTAAAGAATGTGTATGCAATGAATGTTGAATATTTTTTTATCAATAATATCTGTTAAATTCATTATTAATTATGTTAATTATGGATATAAATTTAAATAAAAATGTTGAAGTTTGTTATATTGGTGTGGTGTTATAGAGTAGGAAATAAAATAAATGCATTTATGTTTTAAATATTTTGTTTGTTAATATTTGCTTCTTTTAAATAAATTTTGTTCATAAATGTATTTATTAATTTATTTTAGATAATATTTGTACCTTTGAATTACATGTAATAAATATACTTAATATTAATGTTTAATATATTTAATTAGATATTTTTTAATATTGTTTATTTCTTTTTAAGATTATTTAATTGTTTTCAGTTGTTTAAATGTTATTAGTAATTTTTGTTTTTCTGCTATCCAACACTCTCCCTACTGTTAGTTCTGGTTATGAGGGTTTTTAGTAACTCAGGGTGGTCCTTATCCGGAACACGGAACACTGCTGTGAGGAGCATTAGAACACAGGCTCTAGATCTTATTGATATTCACGATTGTACCTTCACCCAGAGAAGAATCACGACATACTTAATTTTTGGATCACCACAAAGATTTTCTCATCTCCAGACAGCCCCGAGGAAGTCGCGAAATTATTTTCCAATTGCGACGAAACAAGGGTTGGCTGGTTTCTGTTTTGCTTTCGTGAAAATGGAATAAAGACGAAACAACTTTATCAACATGGATAATTGACCATTGTTTCTAAATTCACTAGAACTGTATGAATACATTTGCATTGTATAACTGTTTTTTTTATGTGTGCCCAGGCTCTTGTTGAACTTTCCCTACTGTTGCACTCTTTGAAGTTGAAATATTAATTGTTACCCCTCCACTATCCAGCATTTTCGCTACTGTTGCAGTCATTGGAGTGGGAATAGTAAATGTCAGCCCTCCACTATCCAGCGCTTTCGCTACTGTTGCACTCACTGGAGTGGGAATAGTAATTTTTACCCCTCCGATATCCAATACTTTCCCTATTGTTGAACTCTCTGGAGTGGAAATACAAATTTTTACCTCTCCTCTATCCAATATTTTCCCTACTGTTGCACTCACTGGAGTGGGAATAGTAATTTTTCCCTTTCCGCTATCCAATACTTTCCCTACTGTAGCACTCACTGGAGTGGGAATAGTAATTTTACCCCTCTACTATGCAATACTTTCCCTGCTGTTGCACTCACTGGAGTGGGAATAGTAATTTTTACCCCTCCGCTATCCAGCACTTTCCCTATTGTTGCACTCACTGGAGTGGGAATAGAAATTTTTACTCCTCCGCTATCCAATACTTTCCCTACTGTTGCACTCACTGGAGTGGGAATAGTCATTTTTACCCCTTCGCTATCCAATACTTTTCCTACTGTTGCACTCACTGGAGTGGGAATAGTAATTTTTACCCCTACGCTATCCATAACGTACCCTACTGGTGCACTCACTGGAGTGGGAATAGTAATTTTTCCCTTTCCGCTATCCAATACTTTCCCTACTGTAGCACTCACTGGAGTGGGAATAGTAATTTTACCCCTCTACTCTTAAATACTTTCCCTACTGTTGCACTCACTGGAGTGGGAATAGTAATTTTTACTCCCCTGCTATCCTACACTTTCCCTACTGTTGCACTCACTGGAGTGAGAATAGTAATTTTTACTCCTCCGCTATCCAGCATTTTCCCTACTGTTGCACTCACTGGAGAGGAAATAGTCATTTTTACCCTCCGCTGTCCAGCACTTTCCCTACTGTTGCACTCACTGGAGAACAAATAGAAATTTTTACCCCTCTGCTATCCAATAGTTTCCCTACTGTGGCATTCACTGGAGTTGGAATAGTACGTTTAATTATTCAGCTATCCAACATTTTCCATACTATTGTATTGTGAAATGTACGTTTACATTTATTTTTATAGTTACATTTTTAATGAATTATAGAATGGTTATTTTTTTATTTAAAATTATTGATATATGTATATATTTTATTTTCTATATAATTTAAAGTTTAAAAAATAAATAAAGATAATAGTTAATAAATTATTTTATAATAAATATATGAATATGTATACATTATTATGTTTGTGTTTTTATATTTTTTAAATTAAGTTTATTTGTATATTTAGTTAAAATATATATTACATTTAAATAATTTTGTTAAAGATTATATATCATTTAATATATTTAACACATATTTATTGTATTCATATTTTTTAATCAATATTTGTTACATCTATATTTTGTACTTACATGTTAAGGTATTGGAGTAGATATTATTGTGATCGATATTTTTTTTGATATTTAGAACATCAATGTTTTTATCATCAATATTCTATCACTGAACCCTAGAAAAGTAGTAAGAAACATCATTAGAAGTGATTGGGGTATAAGTAGATTGAACACTCAGGGCAGTTACAGAGGTCATGTCCTGGAGGGAGTACATGATATTACAATTGGGTATTGGTGCATAATAAAGATCAATACAGGGCTTGGTCAAGCGGGCAGTTTCAAGAGATTGTCTCGAGGCTCACCTTCCTGGTCTGTGGACAATAAGGATGCTGAGTTTAAAGACAACAGACCAGGGTCCAATGGATGGACGATAATACAAGCATTTTGTATGAGGGCAATCTGAATGTTGATAAAGGTTAAGTTTTAGTGGTGTACAGAACGCCAGCTACAGCATTGGGTGCAGCATTGGGCACAGCTACAACAATGGTAGAAGCAAGGACAATATTTTCAGAAGTTTCTATAAGTTTAACTGCAGCCACTATACCTGTCCAGCATGAGGAAAGCCAGGCAAGGCACGCATAAAGAGCAGATAATATTATGTGAAGGATGTTTTTGATTGCCTGGCACTGCCCCAGTAGCCTAATGGAAACACATCCTTTTCATGATAGTACAAAGGGAACAGTTATCTAAACTTGGGTAGTCCCAGAGTAGGGTTAGATGAAAGAGCTGGTTTCATACTTACAAAGGTTTGTTCTTCTTCCCTAATCCAATTCAAAGGTTCTGTGGCATCTCTCTTAATATATTCTTGGAGAGGTTTCACTTGAGAAGCAAAACCCAGTGTACATTGTCTGCAGATGGCTGCCGTTCCCAGCAAAGTGCACCCTTAGAGAAAATTATAGGACAAATAGCCTCCATATGATCTTCAGAGAAGTGTCTTTCTCCAGCAGACATGTTGAGACCTAAATAAGAAACATGGAGGAGACAAAATCATAATTTATCCTTTAAAACTTTTTGTCCCTTCTTATCCAGTTTAGTAAGATGCGATCGTCAAATTTCCATTGGTCTAATGCTGGGGTCTCAACCCTTTCTGTAATAAGAACTACTTATGTTCAATGAAAATTATCCTGAACTCCTGATATTGTTAGAGTTGTATTTGTGACCACATTAGAAAAGATTACATTAGTAACAACCATCTGCAAGATTACCAGAAGGGAGCATCTTAGTTCATCAGGCATGATGGATGTATGACATTACAACGCATGCTTTTACCACGCATGCTTTTACCACGCAAGTATTACAACGCATACCATTACAACGCATTGCACTTTGGGGTGCTGGATAGTGAATAGTATAATTTACTATTCCAACTCCCATCCCCATGGACACTAGGGAAGGTGTTGGATAGTAAATTAAACTATTCCTTATCCTAGAGTGCCTCCCAGTGTAATGCGTTGTAATGGTATTCGTTGTAATGCCTGCGTTGTAAAAGCACTGCGTGGTAAAAGTTGAGTCGTAAAGGATGTTCCCCGGCATGATTGCCAGCAGTAATGTAAAAAGTGCTTTGTCAAGGAATAGGGCCTCTAGGCTGGTAAACATAATCGCAATAGCTGTAATGCACATGGCACCAAGGTAATAGTAATAAACCTCTCCAACGTCACATGATTTATCACTGAGTTCTCAGATTTTAATATATTTTGGAAATTTATGAGATTGGAAAATACATTTTCATCTTGATTATATGCTTTTCAATTTTCGCATAAAGATATTTCAATTAATCAAAAGCTTCTAATGTTATGTGGCTGGGGTGCACACAGGCGAGCTACATCCAGGTAGCTAGAGAGCTACCAGTAGCTCATGAATTATTTGTTGGAGAAGCCTGGTCTAATAAATAAGAAGCAATCCAAAAAGCTTACATGTATTGATCATCCAGGGTGTTTGGAACCACACGTTCCTGTGGGAGTCTACATTGATCTGCACTTCGTGCGAGGCTGTAGCTTTCTGAAGATATATGACGCAGTCCACTTGTACCCCACTCGATAATAGAACACAACTGAAAGTAATTACACGGGGACAGAGAACAGAATAACATACTTGATCTCAAGTTGAATGAAAAATCACGAGTTGCTCTTTTGGGTTTGCAATACCGCATTCCTATCATTCTGTTGGACACCTATAGAGACTCCCACATTCAAATTATAGTCATTGAGAAACTTCTGAGTTACCCCTCTACGTGGTTCATGCCGGTGATACTGTTCCTTGGGAATCAAACAGTATTAATAGTTTTCAAGTGTCCCCTGTTCATGTGGGTTTTGACTGCCTGGAAGAGGTCCTGAGGAAGGTGGCTGTGGGCCGCCGAAACGCGCGTCGACCATAGTGTGGGGTCTCACACTCAGCTTTGAGACTCATAGTTGGCAGGGGTTTCCCTGCTGATTAATACCCAGATTCCTTTTTCAGACGTTTTGGATGTGTATGTAATGAGAGTATGAATGTGTTAGTCAGTTGAGATTGGTTGTGTGCCATCAGGGGCATATGTATAAATTGTTTTTTTCACAAATAGGTATTCTCACTCTATTTCCCTTTTTTTGTATGAACCATTAAATTAATTCTTGAAATGTTTATATTGTGATTACTTGTTTTTCATGAATTCTAAGTCAAATGAACATATATAAACTTGAAAGCAATGCTAAAAACAAAAAAGTATTTTTTTTTATATTTTTTGAATAAAATAAAAAGTCTGTTGTATATCTGTCACCTCCAACATAAACCATGTGATGCATACTTGTAATATAAAATTGTGGCCATTGAGGGAACTTTTTCTCCTGTTGGTCATCCAGGGAAGACAAGGATATTCATATCCTTTTTGAGATCTTCTTAAAAGATGGATGATGACTCTGTAAATCCCTGTGGGAGATGTCACCAGATCAGCTGGCTGCCCGGAAAAATGTGAATCGAAGAAAAAGGCACATCAAAGATGTACAACAGTAAACCATGCAGCGGTGACTGAAATGCAAAACAAAATAGTCACATGATTTGGTACACTTAGAAAATAATGGGCCTAATTTAGAGCTCGGAGGACGGATTACTCAAGCACAATGGTGATGGATATACCAAAGCTGAAATATAAATCCCTTAAAATAGATTAGGAGTTATATTTTGTCGGATGGGATATCCATCACCGCTGTGATGGAGTAACCCATTTGCCAAGATCTAAATGAGGCCCTGAGTATTATTACCACATTATTAGCTAGATGTATTAGATGCCCAAAACATTTATCCAACACCTTTTTAGAGATTATAGTGAGGTGTGAGCACAAGTCAAATTTCAGACCAAGCTCTACATTGTTAATTTTGACCAACGTGAAGGATGTTTACTACCAATACTTGTACCCGCACTAATAGCAGTTGATGTCACAATGTCATCATTTACTTGAAACACGAGAACACCACAGCACCTAGTCAAACATATTGTAGTATCCTCAAACAACAGCATGTGACTGCACCTCGGGTAATCTTGTTAAGTAGACTGACAGGGATCATTGTCTAAAAGGATTCTTATGTGATTAAGCTGGGATTGGCTTTGTCAAATGTGTGGATGAATATTGACATTTCAGAAATGCGAACTTTTGTTGGACTCTTGCTGGCATATAGTGTGTTTTATCTCTATTTCCGCTTTCCTCCAGGCTGCTCTGAACATGCTCACAAAGTGCCAGTCTTTGGGGTACAAATCAGATGGCATCCTGTGCACTGCCATCCATCCTGGCTGGGTCCAGACTGACCTCGGAGGGCCAGAGGTATGTAGAAATGTGTTTTTTCTGCAAGCTTGTGTACTGACGGGTGTCTGCTAAACTAAATGCACATATTGTTTCCTAGGTCATGCAATAAAGTTCCCATATCTTAAATATTACATTATATATGCCATCATCACCAGAGGTTCTCTGACCTACGGAGCTGACACAATGTGCGCTCCTTTGGAATGTGTAGACCTGAAGAGAGGCAGATCGGTTACAAGAAGCTGGATGTGCTTGTCAGAGTTTCTTCCTGGTATCTGTTTTATCAAGTTGCAGCAAGCAGATAGTGTTTTGCAGTTCATGTTGAATGTTCAAAGTATTCTGTTGATACACAGGGGGGGGTCACTGATCTACTGGACTCTAGCTGGTGACAAGGTGTCACTCATTCTCATGAGTGAATGTCCGAGCCAATCGTCCTTTGCTAAGACATCTAAGCATGTTACCACCAGGGGCGTGGACAAGATGAAGCAGACACAGCCTGAGAAGCTCCTCAGTGCACCCATCAAAGAACTGATAAATTCCCCTACCTATCCAGCCACTAAGAACAAGTACCATCCCCCTGCTCAGAGACAAGTACGGGGCCAGAGCGCAGTAGTATTCCGTAACAGAAACTACAGAATCAGAGTCCCATCAGGCACCAGAGACAAAGACGGAGCTGGGCATGTCCTGACAGCGGCTAGTTCAAACAGGCCGAGCGCTGCGGACAGGGCCGATCATGCTGACCCTCCTGCCGATGACGGGGGTGGTCACAATATGTCCCTGCAGGCCCCCGTCCCAGCTGGATGTGAGGTTGGTTCTCTGCGAGTGAGGCCCGGTGCTGGGGAGCAGCACCTGTGGCCTCATGTGATGGCGGCTCCTCCCACAGAGCCACAGGGAGAGAGTGGGGATTGCTGTGGTCACCGCATGGGTAGATTCACACACAAACGGAGTGAAGGAGACGAGAAGGAGGCGGGCCTTGAGGGACCCCGTGCCTGCATCCCTGCGTCGGGCCCTAACTGAAATCAGGGACTGGGCGGAGCCGTGGACCTCATCGGGTCGCTGGGCCCTCACAGGACTGTCGCCACAACCTGGATAGGTCAACCAACGGGGCGACTAATCAGGGACACATTGTCTTGGGCCGGCCCCGCTGGAAATCTCAGCACACAGTAGATTTAAAACTGATGGAAGCATTAAGTCCTCTCTCCTCCCCTATTACTAGGGGGGGTTTGGGTGGGGCAGCCGAGCATTGCGAGGTCTGCCCCGGGCAGATTTGGGAGGGGGAGGGGGCGAGCAGGGAGCAGCCATTTTGAGGCTTTGGGCTGCCTTAGAAGTAGCCCAAAGACAGCCCAATTTTTGAATTGTAGCCCAAAGATATATTGCGGAGGTTTGCCCTGACCTAGCCACCATTTTAGGTTCTGGTGACCTGGTGGCTGGGAGCGCTGTGGTTAGGTTTTTTTCTGCGGTCTTTGGCGATTGTTGTCGGTGCTTTGTTCGGCGTTTGGTGATTGTTTCCATTATAGCTGGAGAAGATGCGAGAGTCCTGGAGGCCATCCACCTGCTTAGCGAAGCAGGACGGATGGATTTATTGGTTGGCCCCCGGTGAGGCACGTCTGCCGGCGTGGCAGCGGCCATTTTGGCCTGCTCACCGCCATGCAAATCGGCACAATGGAAGGTGAGGTCCCAGGGCAGCGCGGATGCCGGGGCACGATCCGTGGCCCTGGGTGTAGAGCCGGTGGGCGTGGGAGGCGGAGTAGCAGGGAAGAAGGCACGGCAGGGGAGGGACGTCCGCAGCTCCCCGCCGCCTGTGCAAATGGCGGACGACCGTCCCTGTCCTTAGGGAGCGGTGGACCTGAGGAGAGGGGGCGGGGCACCGAAGCGGTCCGCACGGGCCTCTGAGCGGGAAGCCGGGGGCAAGGCCATGAGCCGTAGGGCGGGGGGAGGGGGAAGGGCGCCCCCACAGAGCGGGAGATTTAGGTTTTTGGCCGCCCGGAATACGGGGGCAGCTGTGTTGAGGCAGGCGGGGCCCCGCGAGATGCATGGGGCCGACAAGACCCCCGGAGGGAGACGGGGCCAAAGTCAGGAGAATTGGCAGGTGTAGGGAGGCGTGGGGGGCGCAGAGAGAGCCCATCTCCTCCCAGGAGTGGGCTGGTACAGGACAGGTCAAGGGGGAGGCAGGGGGCCGTGGGGGGCGAGCAATGAAGTACAGGGAGTGGTTTCAGTTGGGCACAGGTGGATGGGAGGGGCAGAGGTGTCCGCAGAGGAGCAGGGGGGGAACTGGGGGGGTGGGAGGGGGTGGAGATGGGGGAGGGGTCCGGGGGATATGGAGGCGGACAGGCAGTGGTTGGAGGATGTCCCCATTGTTGTTAGAGTCAGGCGACAGTGGGAGGGACTGGACGTTTTTGATTCCTGGGGGGACAGGTCAGGGAGGCACGGGGCCGGATGGGGGCAGGGTGTGGAGGAACAGGGAGGTGGCGGGCCCCTCGTGGCCGGGAGGGACTTCAGGTGTTGGTGGAGTGGAGGCAGGGGGGCAGTGGGAGGGCGGGACTGGGGTGTTGGGGGGGTTCTTCCGATGATAGGGGAGCGGGTTGTAGGGAGGTTGGCTTGGAGCAACGAGGAGGGTGGGGAAGCAGGAGGGAGGGTGGGGGTGCGAGGGTGGCAGGTGCGCGGGGGCAGACAGGAGTAATGGAGGAGGGGGGAGGTGCAGTTTGAGGGACCCAGCACAACAGACCTATTGTTTCTTTTGCAGGAGGACGTGTGCCGCGGGGTTCCTGAATTGGCAGGGCTGGGGACGGCCCATTGGTGCCAAGGTGAAGGGAGGGCTGAGCCTCCCGCGGCGTGCCCGGCACTGGCGTGGGATCCCGTCGCGGCCGGCAGAAGTAGGCCCGTGGTGGGATCGCCGACCCCTCCACCCACAGGGCCACTACGGCTTGGGGGGCAACACAGGAAGAGGAGCGCCGCATGGGATGCTTTTCCTGATTTGGGAAGGGGGCAGGATGTTTGTACTGTGTCAGGAAGGGTGCAGTCGGCGCCGCCGGCCGGCCGGGGTTATGTGAATAGCGGGGTACAGATAATTGAGGATGAGGATAGCTTGGAGGAAGGAGAGCTGCGGGATGGCGAGGGTGGTGGGGGGCCAAATAACTGTGTTGGCAGTGTTTTGCAGGTGTCACGGGGCCCGTGGGAGAGGACGGCCCAGACATCGTACTGGGAGGCGAGGACGGCAGCCCGGGATCAGAGAGTTGAAGAGCGGCGTGCGGCGTCCTTGGCATCAGGTAATCGAGTTGCGGCGGCGCGCATGGTTTCTGTGGGAGTGGGGGGGGAGATGGGGGGTGGGGGGATCGTCTGAGGAAGGGGAAGTATGTGGAGGATAAAGGAGTGGGCCCTGATGAAGGGGTGGGACCTGGTGAGAAAGCGCCAGAGGATGGCCTTGAGAAGGGGAGTGTGGGCCCCTTGGAGTCTGGGGGGAGGGCGTTGGGGACAGCGGACAAGGCGCAGCGATGGGGGCTGGCACAGCGGGTGATGGGGCGGCTGGGGACGGTCTGGCGAAACTTGAGAGTAAGGAACTTAAGATTAAACGGCTGCCATATATGGGGGTTGCGAAGCCGTTGGGTGCGCATTTGATGATGGCTACTAAGGAGCGCATCTGGAAGGGGGAGTATGTTGAGTTGCTAAAACTTTTATATCCGGAAGGAGGGCTCCAAGGAGGAGGAGTATGAGCTCCAGAAGAGGCCGAAGGTGCCTCTCACTATTGAGAACTGGACGGCGGCATTTTTAATATTCGCCAGTGTGTATTGCGAGAAGTTCCCCGAGTCGGTGTCTATGTTTAAATACATGGACGTCATTAGGAAGGCTCAGATCACGGAGGGCGGGTATGCATGGGTGCAGTACGACAAGGAATTCAGGGCCAGGATGGCGTGGGACCCCGAGGCGAAGTGGGGGGAGCTTGACTCCGACTTATGGCAGCACACGATGGGGCTGGGGTCAATACTCAGGCTTGGTCCACGGGGCCCTGTTGGGACTATAATAAGGGGGCGTGCGCTAGGGAACATTGCCAGTTTTGGCATGAATGCTAGGGCTGTGGGAAGTACGGGCACCCCTTGGTTAGATGCTGAGGTGCTTCGGGGCAGCAGCAGGGGGGTCAGCAGGGACAGGTTGGGGGTTTCTGGTCGGGGAATCCCCAGCAATCTGGAGGCGGTAGGGGGGTAAGGGGTCTGGGCCAAAGGGCTCGTACTCCAGTTAAGGTGGCTCGCTTGGTAGCGGCCCTGCAGGATTACCCGGACAGGGGGGCTGCGCATCGGTTACGGACCGGGTTTTTGGAAGGATTTCATATGGTTATGAGGGGCCACGGCTTCAGAGATGGGCTGACAATTTGAGGTCTGCCAGGGAACAACCGGAGGTGGTGCAGGGCAAACTGGATAAAGAAGTCAGTGAGGGCTGCATGGCGGGGCCCTTTGAAGACTAGCCGTTGGAGGATTTGATTGTGTCTCTAATTGGTGTAGTGCCAAAGAAGGAGGCGGGGCAGTTTTGCCTCATTCAACATTTGTCGTGGCCTGAAGGTGGCTCGGTAAATGATTACATTGATGAGCGGGAGACCACAGTGTCTTATTAGTCAGTTGACGCTGCCATGGCCTTGGTTGTGGCCGCGGGCGCAACAGCGAAAATGACAAAGTGCGACATCAAGTCTGCTTTCCGGCTGCTTCCGGTCCACCCAGACGATTGGGGCCTACTGGGGATCTAGTTTAGCGGCCGCTGATATGTGGACAAGGCATTGCCAATGGGCTGCTCGATGTTTGCTTGCTTTTTGAGTGTTTCAGCACGTTCCTGCAATGGTTTTTCATGGAACGGACGGGTCACCAAGGAGTAATTCACTACCTAGATGACTTTTTCTTCGTTGGGACCCCAGATTCCATGGACTGCCAGGTTGCGCTGGACAGGTTTCAGGAGCTCATGGAGGACTTGGGCGTGCCATTGGCCCTGGAGAAGACAGTGGGGTCAGGCATGGACTGTCGTTTTTGGGCATAGCGCTGGACTCGGGGGCGATGGAGGCCCGTTTACCAGCGGAAAAGAAGTAGCAGATGTTGGGGCTGCTGAAGGTCATGTTGGCACGGCACAAGGTCACGGTTTTGGAAATACAGGTGCTGTTGGGTCACCTCAATTTTGCTTGCAGAGTGGTGCGAGTGGGTCGGACCTTTTGTAGGAGGTTGGGCAGGGCCTTGGCGGGGCGGAGGCCTCCGCATCATCTCGTATGACTGTCTGCGGGCCTTCTTGAGGACTTGCGAATGTGGCAATTTTTTCTGCAGAATTTTAACGGGGTCCACATGCAGAGGGGGGGATGACCTGGTCTGGGATGTCCAGATTTTTTCGGACGCGGCAGGGAGCGAGGGTTTTGGGCTCTATTGGCAGGGGAGGTGGTGTGCGGAGAAGTGGCCCCGGAGTGGGCAGGGGGAGGGAGGAGCATCGCGTTTTTGGAGCTTTTCCCTTTGGTGGTGGCGGCCTCGCTGTGGGGGGAGGTGCTGGCCCACAGACGAGTGACCTTTCATGTGGCTAACATGGCGGTGGTACAGGTGGTGAATCGCCAGTCCACCAGGGATGAACAGGTGCTGAAACTGCTGAGTGTGTTTGTGTTGGGCTGCCTGCGCCATGACATTGCTTGTTGCGCGGTGCACGTGTCTGGGATCAATAATGACATAGCAGATGCTTTGTCTCGTTCGCAGTGAGGGAGATTCCGTGGGTTAGACAAGGACGCGGATCGAGACCCGACATGCATGCCTCCGCAACTGTGGTACGTAGGCAACACAGGATGTTCCAGCAGGTTCTAGGATCTTTGGCGGAGTCGACGAGAGCGATGTATGTGTCTGCATGGGGGGAGTTTGTGGCATCCGGGATGCGTTGGCTGTCTCCAGGACAAGGACGGCAGGAGGATGTTACACAATTTATCTTGTCGCTCATCGAGAAAGGGCTCACACGGGTCACCATAGCGGGCAAGCTGGCGGGGATTGCCTTCATGGGCAAACTCTTATGGGGTTGTGCCCCGACCGCAGGTGAGCTCGGGTCGAGGATGCTGGAAGGGTGGGCCCGGGACTGTGGGAAGCTTGGTCGGGTGCAGCACCCTTTATCGTGGGCTTTGTTGGGAAGGGTAGTGGGAGCCTTGCCTGTTGTTTGCCGGGATGCGGGTGAGGTTTGCTTGTTCACTACCTTAATGGCGTGGATGTTCGCGGGGGCTTTTCGGGTGTCTGAGTTGCTGAAGTCTAGAGGGGGTGCTGGGAAATTGTGATTGGAGGTTGTCTTTGGTGGGAAGGAGGTTAGCCTTTGGTTACGGAAGTCTAAAACAGATCAGAGGAGTGTCGACAGGTGGGTGTCGTTGGGGAAGGTGGCCTTGGGGGAGGTATGCCGAGTACGGTGGGGTTTGCAATTGCGGGCACGGGAGCCGATGGAAGGGGTGGTCTTTCAGCACGCAGATGGGCGGAAAGCTACAGTCTCGCAGCTGTTGGCTAAATTGCGGAAGACGTTGGCTCTGCTGGGGGTGGATGGGAGGAGCTATGGCACACATTCCTTTTGGATTGGCACAGCGTCGGAGGCGCACAGACGGGGATGGGGCCGAGGGGACATCATGTGCTTGGGCAGGTGGTTGTCCGATTGCTACAGGCGATACGTGCGCGGTGATGCTGACCAATATTAGCGCGGTTGTTTATGTGGACGGTGTACTTACTCTTGTTTCTTGTTTCAGGTTCCATGGCCGGTCCCCTCGCCCGTTACATGGCGGTGTGGATAGTAGGCCACTCCTTTTTGAAGCGGGCCCAGGTGCAAGCCCGGGTCAGTTACTTTGGGGAAAATTTAGGGTTTAATCCTGCACTTTTTAAAGTGTGTTGGTTTGGGAGAGGGGGTATGCATTGGAGAGAGTTGATGGGTACGCTTAACAGTTTGTTGGTAGCAGGTAGGTGTCTGGATGTGTTGGTTTTACACTTAGGTGAGAACGACATGGTTAGGGAGACGGGGTTGGTCTTGATGAGGGCCATGAAAAAAGATTTATAGGAAATTAAGAGGTGATGGTCGGGGTGTACGGTTGTTTGGACTGAGTTTGTTTCGCAGATGGTCTGGAGAGGGGCGGTGAAACCCCAGGCGGTGTATAAGGCCAGAAGGAAGGTCAATGTGGAGATGGTTCGTTATTGCAGGCACTCGGGGTTTTCACAGGTCTGGCATCGGGACATTCGTTACGATGCGCCGGAGTTGTTTCGGGGTGATGGGGTTCACCTGTCCCGCATGGGTATGGACCTTTATCTGTTAGAGTTACAAGAGGTTTTGTCCAGGTTTTTGGGTGTGCGCAGGGAGTGAGGAACCAAGGGTGAGGTGCATCGGGGAAATGGTTGCAGGGGACTGGAGGGGCAGGAACCGGTGGAGGCGGTGCAATCACCTACCCTTCCACTTTTTCCTGGGCGGCGGAGTTGTTTTTGAAGTTGGCCAAGTTTGGCTGGAGTTTGGTAGTTTATCGTTAAGTTTGGGTAGTTGGTGAACAGGAGCAGGGAAAGGTTAAGCAGTTTGGAAGTTTACAATAGAGGGTCGTTAGTTACAATTGCAGAAAAGCAGATAGGATTGTAGGTTTTGGGAGGGTAGGAGTTCTAATATTATGTGATAAGATTGTGCATTATTGAATGTATTGGAAGTTATGTATTGTATGTTTCAGGGTGTTTTTTTTTATCATGTGGGGATCGTAGGGGTGGGGGGAGGAAATGTCAAGGCGTCAGGTAATTCGATGTTTAGAGAGGTTTTAGTTTTGTAAGGTAAAGTGACAGTTTTAATAAAGTGTGATGTGCACCTGTTTCAATAAAGCGGCCGTTTACACACATAAATGGTTGTCGGTGTGGCTTTCCTCCTTCCTCCCTCCCAAAAGCATATGCCCCGGTGACAAAAGGGGAGAGGGGGACACCTAGTCAGGGACACCTGGGCTCTGCCACCCCACTCCAGAACTGCCATCGAGTGGCTATGAGGTAAGTAGAGCCGCTTGCAGGGGATAGCGGAGATCCTTAGTGATATCTCCCTAAAGAAATCTTTGTAAAAGCATAAGTAACCTTTCAGCTCACTCAGCAGAAGTCGTAACAGAAGAGGGGACTCTACCCACCAAAGGATATGCACCACAGGGCTGATGGAACCACCACAGGGCAGCTGTGGTGACGAAGAGTTAATACAGCCATTGTCAACATGTTCAGGTGTACTCCCATAGGTACCTAGACTGAACCCGAGCCCGTACATAAGAGCCACAACAGTGATGCGGATGCACGCAGGACTGCAGATACAGAGAGACGATCAGTGACGTTTCAGAAGTACGCAGTAGGAGGCCATTGCAGTGAACCATACTGGAATCTACTGACATGTACCTGGGGTGCCCCCTCTGGTGTACAGCCCAACCCCTTGATGCATGATGCCATGTAAACTGTAGTGCCACACTTGTGACATGTGAACATCATCTGTATCATCCAGTCACCTAGAAAGCATAACCATGGGAAAAAACAGGCCACAGAGAGGGGCACACCAAATGAAGATGAATCAATGCATGGCACAGGGAGGCAACTCTAAGTCGGATCCCCCACGTGAGACACCCTTAGGGGACCATTACTTTAAGCTCTCCTGCCCCAGTGCTGCTGATGGGGAGGCAGAGACCACATCTCCCGGCTCCCCATGCGAGGCCTGAAAGCCCAGCACCACTGCTCTGCTGCTGGAGAATCATAAATACATCTTATTTGTCCCGCAACGTGTGACCCTCACTTTGAGCTCTCCTGCACCTGTGCTGCTGGCGGGGAGGGAGATATCACATCTCCAGGCTCCCTCTGTGTGGCCCAGAGGCCCCTTCGTCATTGCTCTGCTGCTGAAGCACCATAAATACATCGGAGGTGTCCTGCAATGCAGGATCTTCACTTTGAGTTTTCCTGCACCTGTGCTTTGGGTTTTCTTGCACCTGTGCTGCTGATGGGGAGGGACAGGTGACATCTCCTGGCTCCCCCTGCATGGCCCGGATGCCTAACATCATAACCCTGCTGCTTGATCACCATAAATACATGGGATGTGTCCTACATTGCTTCACCCTCACTTTGAGCTTTCCTGCACCTGTGCTGCTGGCGGGGAGGGAGAGACCACATTGCCCTGCTTCCCCGGCGTGGCCTGGAGGCCCAACGTCATTGCCTTGCTACTGGAGTACCTAAATACATCAGAGATGTGCCGCAATGCAGGATCCTCACTTTGAGCTTTCCTGCACCTGTGCTGCTGACTGGGAGGGAGAGACCACATCTCCCGCCTCCCCCTCATGGCCCAACTTCGATGCCCTGCAGCTGGAGCACCATAAATACTTCGGAGGTGTCCGGCAATGCAGGACCCTCATGTTGAGCTTTTCTGCACCTTTGCTGCTGACGGGGAGGGAGAAACCACATCTCCCGCCTACCCCCTCATGGCCCAACTTCATTGCCCTGCTGCTGGAGCACCATAAATACATTTTAGGTGTATCGCAATGCAGGACCCTCACTATGAGTTTTCCTGCACCTGTGCTGCTGACCGGGAGGGGAAGACCACACCTCATTGCTCCCCCTGCGTGGCTCGGAGGCCCAACTTCATTACCCTGCAGCTGGAGCACCATAAATACATCTGAGGTGTCCCTCAATGCAGGACCTTCACGTTGAACTTTCTTACTTGCACCTGTGCTGCTGATGGGGGGGGGGTGGGGGGACGGACCGACCACATTTCCCGGCTCCCTGCTGCTGGGCCCAATCTCTTGGACTTTCATCAGCATGGTACTGTTTTTGCCTTTTATTTCACGGTATTTGCCACACTATTATAAGGGACAGTTATTTGTATAAGTTTGTCTGAAATTGCCAGTATGTGTTAAAAATTCCCCAAGATTATCCCATCTACCAGAAATGGGGAAGCGCAAGGCAGTAGTGCAAGCCCTGGGAATATCTAAGGCCAATAAAATAGTGTGGGAGATGGAAAAAAGTACCCTTGAGGAAATCAATCATTTGATTAAGGAAATAGAACTTTTTATATGCCATGACCAACCTCAACCAAGTATAATCTCGAAGGAAAGGAATCCTAAACCTAACCCTGTGAACTGCACAAGGCAATGGTTTCATCAGTAACAAAAGGGTTGGCAGGGTCAAAAACATATTTGGGTCGAAAGCATACTACTATTTAAACCTGTCAAACAAGACACCCAGCACAAAAGTCTAAGTCTAATAAAACCCAAAATAAAACCAATTCACCAAATGCTACAAAATCCTATCCTTTTCGCTCAAATGCGCTAAATTGGGGCTCTATCCAACTTGCCCCTCAAGCCATCTAATTTAGAAAAAGGGTCCATGAAAGATCTAAAACTGGAGTTCAAGGACTTAACTAAAGAGGTCAGAGCTCTCAAAGCAATGGTTAGCCCCCTATCTGAATCTCTTTACCTTGTACTAGCAGATACAGCACACATAAAGGATCAACTACACAATCCCTTAACAATGACATGCAACGAGTCGCACCCAGACAGACAGATTCCAAGAGCTATTGGTAAATCCCATGATTATCCTCGACAAGCAATAAGAATGGAACCAATTCATACATACAAAGGCCCAGCAAAACATCTAGCCCCGCAAAATTACAAATTAGTACGAACTCCTACACTAGGGCCCCAGTTTTTAGAGTGAGTTGACACTCGTAAGCACCCCTTAAGTACATCATCTCGACCAAATATGATGTACAAGATGACACAATTTTCAAAAGATTCAGTACAGGGGCCTAGACAAAAATGTTTAGTTTTTTTCATTCAATGTCCCCCAACTATCAATTAGCTTGATTAAAGAGGATGAAAGCTCATTGCTAAACAAATGCACCCAATGGATCAGATATGTAAGGGGTTGCAGATCAATCATCAGGGAAGATATAGGGGCATATTACCAAGCAATAGCGATAATTATCTCTATTGCTTGGTTAGAGACAAAAATTTACCGCAGCGCTGCGGCGATTTTTACCGCAAATAAACCTTGGTATTACCAAGGTTTAACGCAAATGCGGTAAAAATCGCCGCAAAGCATGAATATCGCTGAAAAGTCAGCGATATTCATGCATTAGCGAGCTAATGCTCTTAGCCATGTTATCCACCTCCCATTGGATAGCATGGCTAAGAACTGCTCAGGGCAGGTGTTAGCTTTTGGAGATATTCCCGCTTAGCGCGAATATCTCCAAAAGTTGGTAATAGGAGATAGCGATGTTAGCGACTGTTTTCAGTCTCTAACATCTTGGCACGCCCACTTTGCATCTCATTAGTGATAAATATCACTGACATGCAAAGTGGGGCCCAAGATGGTCGCTATCTCCTACTAGCTGTCGCTAACTGGTGTTAGGGGCAGCTAGGTAATAGGGAGATAATTTTATCTCCGCTTTCCTGGCTTTTAAAGCCAAAAAAGCGGAGATAAACCCGCTGGATAATATGCCCCATGGTTTCCTCAATTTGGTTCTGACTTGAAGTTTATTGCACTGACGCTTGCTTGGCTGTAGCGAACTAGCTGACAATCTAGTGGCATTTGATTTTCGGACTTCCTATTTAACAGATACAAACATCCGAATTAAACATAACCCCCCAGAACCTTCAATGGAATCTGTCACTCGAAAACCTCCCTCCTTTCGTCTAAAAGGTTCGCCCTTACATGAATTAGATTGATAGTCATAGAAGCCTCTCCATGAGCACCATCTGGATGTAGTCTCTGAATGTACTGAAGAGGGTACCGGCCAACAAACAATTTCACGTATTCTACATGAACCCCAGCTTTTCACCACCTACCTGAAACAAGGAAATCGCAAACATAGCTCAAGGGACACACATTACAGGGTCGATTTACTCCAATCTACGGTGACAACTCAGATCTCATTCATATCATGGAATATTACAGGACTGAGATCCAGGGGAACTTCATCGGACTGGAATAGCTTAATTGACACCCACGTCATTTGCATATTTCAGGAAACATGGTCTATAGACTCAATATTCTATCCATTTTACCTGAATTATTATATACCAGCAATTCAAGGTCAATTAGGCAGGCCATCAGGAGGGCTGACCATATGGGTTAAGCAAGATATAGGGCATAAGATTCAGGTTTTTTGTATAGATAGCCCAGACATGTTTGCTATTTGTATGCAGACTAGATATCAAGCCCATATTACCATTTTTAATGTATATGCTAGAGGAATAAAAGGTGGAAGAAGAACCAATACCATAGCATTATTGGACCAACTTATGGAAAGCAATCCAAACATTTTTCAATTAGTAATAGCAGGGGACTTTAATACAAACTTTTGAGCCCTTCGACAGCGAAGATTACAACTTAACAGAAGAGGAAAACACCCAATGGGACATCCCTAGTCTTGAAATTGTGCCTATTAAAAGATGGACAGATGCAACTATACAATTAAAAGCTCTATATGTATTGAAAGCGGGATTAGGGCAATAAATGGGAGATCTAATTCTGAAAGGCATGGGTCAAATATATGTAATAGTGGTCATTGCGCCAGTCGTATTGATTACTTATCAATAAATTTGGTACTGTGACATGCTCTTATCGACATGAAAGTAATGGCAAGAGTAGAAGGTGACCACAACCCTGTGTGTGAGAGGTCTTCAATGTAACCTAATGTAAGGCCACCATTGGCAGCTGCCTTATTGAGACACGAGAGGCCACAGGATAATGCTGGATTGCAAGAAATGGTCCAAAAAATAAAATACCCTTACTTCTCAGAGAGGACGGGCGCACAAATGGCAAACTTTCATTTTGCCTACGGTCCCTGCCAGACGCCCTGCGGGAGGAGCTACTGGCGCAGGAGCGCTACTTCAGGCGAGGATGCAGTGTGCGGAGCGGGGGACTTTTCCTTTTCTTATCCTGACACTGGTCGGTGTGCACTTTGTTGTAGGTCCCTGCCAGACGCCCTGCGGGAGGAGCTACTGGCGCAGGAGCGCTACTTCAGGCGAGGACGCAGTCGGCAGAGCAGGAGACTTTTCCTTTGCGTATCCTGACACTGGTCGGTGTGCACGTTGTTGTAGGTCCTTGCCAGACGCCCTGCAGGAGGAGCTACTGGCACAGGAGCGCTACTTCAGCCCAGGACGCAGCCGCTACTCGGTACGCAATCGGGACGCATAGCGGGCCAAGACCGGGCCAAGACAGGCCCGTCTGAGTCCGTCAGAGGCAGGAGGAGGCTGGGCTGGGCCTTCCTCTTGACATTTTACATTAAATCATTGTGGTGGTGAGCCTTAACAGCTCTTATTAATATTATTATTCGTGTATAACAAGACATTGTTGGGGTATTGCCTGTGTGGATAGGACTAGTTGTCTTACTCCATTATTCCCCTTGGTGTAGCAGATACGGCAATGGCTAAAAGAAAGTCGCTCACGGGGAAAGGGGTGGTGGGCACCTTAGACGCTTTCCGGAATAGAGCAGAGTCAGCTTTAATGCACATGATTGCCTTAACGGAGCGTAGGCTTTCCCTTGATCCCTTGGGCACAGGGACAACAATTTCTTTGTATGTTCAGGAAGTAGGTCCATCTATAACCCCTATTGTTATATCTCCTGTTCCTGCCCTTCCACTAATGGTAGTTCCATCCCAAGATCCCGTTTATTCTAATAAAGAGGGTGCCAGACCAAAGGTTATCACCAGGGCTCAAAAAGCTAAAAGTACACGTTCAGCCCAAATGAAACCTCTGGGAAAGAAAAGAAAATCAGTGAACAGTCTCGGCCTCCCCAACAAAAGACAGATTACTGGTATGGGTCACCATAATCTCTCCGAGCTGTTCTGGCGGAAGCGGGAAGCAAGGATTTTGGGCGAAAATTGGAGGACATAGTAAGGGTGGCCACGTCTCCCCTGATGGCGTCACTAACTAACTTGGAGAAAAGATTGATCACTTTGGAAATATTGTGTACAGTCATGGCATTACCAAATTCACATCTGGGCTCAACTCCCCCTTTGGTACCATCCACTGCCTTGGTAGTCCCTTCAAGCACTATTGATCAGTGTAGAGCCCCTGGGTTTTCGCTATGTCCAGGAAATCCCCCTAGTGTTATTGTTTCCTCAGCTATAAGTGGAAAACCTGCTGAGAACACACTTTTGCAGCTCCCTGCTGGTGGGTCGGTCCCTCCACATATGAATTGCAATAAGGGCCAGCAACAGGGGTCACTGATTCCTGAATATGCCACATCTAATTCTGATTGTCCCGTATCAAGTAAGGAGCTAGCTAATCAACCTAGGATGGCCCAAGTGCAACAGAGGGCAGATAGAGGGAGTCTTAGTGCTCCAGGTACATTCCACTTGCTGCCAGAAGCTAATCCACTAACAGTAGTCTTAGTAAATGTTCCCATGTTACTTCAAGGGGAGTTTGAGCATTGGTCAACTTTGCGCAACAGATCTCTTAATTTTTTATCTGGGAAGACGGGCACGTCAAATGAGTTTTTTTCCAACTTTAAGATGGCCTGTAGGATAGATTGGGTGGGTGGCTCAGTAAAATCACTGGAGGGGGGCTGTGTTGTTCTTTCTTTTGCTTCACCACTGCTTGTTCGCACAATTCTTAGTAGGGTGGCTTTTTTGCCAATAAAGTCCCAGGAGGTCAATGTAGTACCTTTGTTTTTTTTTTTACCAGACTGATAGAGCTCAACAATCATGTGTAAGGGTTCCTGATGGTACTTTGTCATATCCTGGATATTCAATACCAGTTAGCAATTTTTATGAGCCACTTTGTAATTTAGATGCGGTTGACTGACTCTTTACTCCCACCCCTACCCAGTGCGATATTACGGTGGTCACTAGGTACAACTCCCGTTTGGGACCTTTTGAGGGGCAAATTGATAGCTTGGTGATTCATCCCGAAGGGTAAGTAGACGTAATATCGAAATTTAAATATCGATGTGACAGAATATCGATGGTAATATATATCGAAATATTTAATATCGATAACAAAAATATCGTTAGTAGTATGTGTGTTTAAATATCGAAAGTAAAAATATCAAATGATAAAATATCGTTGTGTTAAAATATCGATATTGTGTAGTTTTTAGTAATATGTGTATATTTATGTTTTTAATTTTCGTTTGTATTCTAAATTAGTAATTTTAATGTGTTAATACATTTTAATAATTTTATGTTTGTTTAAAAATCATATATAACTTTAGGTGCGGGATGTTGGGTTTATAGGGGATGAGGGTGGGGAGTGTTTTAAAAATGTATATTTAAATTTTAAAAAATTTAGAAAATTATAAAAAAATTAAATAATAATTAAAATAATTGTAATTTAAAAACAAATTTGAATGAGTTGTAGTGTTTATAGTGGATAATGTTAGTTCTTTTTGTAAAAGTTAATTTTTTAGGATAATATTTTAAAAATAAAAATAGAAAATTCTAAAAAATTTAATTTGAGAATTTTATTTTCATTTAGGATTGAGTTGTCATGTATAAGGTGTATAAGGGTTGTATTTCTTTGTAAAAAGTACATACTATGGGAACAATTCTAATAATTTAAAATTTATAAATACAAAAAAAATTAATTTAACATTTCGAAATACATTTTTTAAATTTAGGATTGAGTTGTAGGGTTTATAGTGTATAAGGGTTGTGTTTGTTTGTAAAAAGTACTTACTATAGGAACAATTTTAATAATTTGAAATATTTGAATACAGTAAAATAATTTAAAATTTTACAATTTAAAATAAATTATTTAAATTTAGGATTGAGTTGTAGTGTTTATAGTGGTTAAGGTTTGTGTTTGTAATGAAAAAGTCTATATTAAAGGAAAAAATGTAATGTTTTTAAAATTTTTTAAATTATTTTGAATAATAATTTAACATTTAAAAATAACAATTGTTTTAAAAAAAGGAATATTTTATTTTATTATATTATTTAATTTTATAATTTGTATTTATTTTTATTATTATTCTTTTATTTTTGTCCAGCACTTTCTCTAAATTATTGTAGAATGGTGTGGGAATAGTAAATTATATTTAATTAGTGTCTAGCACCTACCCCAAATTAATGTAGACTGGAGTGGGAATCGTAAATTATATGTAATTAGTGTCCAGCACCTACCCCAATTTATTGTAGAATGGAGTGGGAATAGTAAATTATATTTAATTAGTATCCAGCACCTACCCCAAATTAATGTAGACCGGAGTGGGAATAGTAAATTATATGTAATTAGTGTCCAGCACCTACCCCAATTTGATCTAGACTGGAGTGGGAATAGTAAATTATATTTAATTAGTGTACAGCACCTACCCCAAATTAATGTAGACTGGAGTGGGAATATTAAATTATATGTAATTAGTGTCCAGCACATACCCTAAATTAATGTAGATTGGATTGGGAATAGTAAATTATATGTAATTAGTGTTCAGCACCTACCCCAAATAATGTAGATTGAGTGGGAATAGTAAATTATATTTAATTAGTGTTCAGCACCTACCCCAAATTAATGTACATTGGAGTGGGAATAGTAAAGTATATGTAATTAGTGTCCAGCACATACCTTAAATTAATGTAGACTGGTGTGGGAATAGTAAATTATATGTAATTAGTGTCCAGCACCTACCCCAATTTATTGTAGACTGGAGTGGGAATAGTAAATTATATTTAATTAGTGTCCACCATCTACCCCAAATTAATGTAGATTGGAGTGGGAATAGTAAAGTATATGTAATTAGTGTCCAGCACATACCTTAAATTAATGTAGACTGGAGTGGGAATAGTAAATTATATTTAATTAGTGTCCAGCACATACCCTAAATTAATGTAGACTGGAGTGGGAATAGTACATTATATTTAATTAGTGTCCAGTACCTACCCCAAATTAACGTAGATTGGAGTGGGAATAGTCAATTATATTTAATTAGTGTCCAGCACCTACCCCAAATTAATGTAGACTGGAGTGGGAATAGTAAATTATATGTAATTAGTGTCCAGCACCTACCCCAAATTAATGTAGACTGGAGTGGGAATAGTAAATTACATGTAATTAGTGTCCAGCACCTACCTCAATTTAATGTAGACTGGAGTGGGAATAGTAAATTATATTTAATTAGTGTCCAGCACCTACCCCAAAATTAATGTAGACTGGAGTGGGAATAGTAAATCATATGCAATTAGTGTCCAGCACCTACCCCATATTAATGTAGACTGGAGTGGGAATAGTAAATTATATTTAATTAGTGTCCAGCACCTACCCCAAATTAATGTAGACTGGAGTGGGAATAGTACATTATATGTAATTAGTGTCCAGCACCTACCCCAATTTGATGTAGACTGGAGTGGGAATAGTAAATTATGTTTAATTAGTGTACAGAACCTACCCCAAATTAATGTAGATTGGAGTGGGAATAGTAAATTATATTTAATTAGTGTCCAGTACCTACCCCAAATTAATGTAGACTGGAGTGGGAATAGTAAATTATATTTAATTAGTGTCCTGCACCTACCCCAAATTTTTGTAGATTGGAGTGGGAATAGTAAATTATATTTAATTAGTGTCCAGCACCTACCCCATATTAATGTAGACTGGAGTGGGAATAGTAAATTATATTTAATTAGTGTCCAGCACCTACCCCAAATTAATGTAGACTGGAGTGGGAATAGTACATTATATGTAATTAGTGTCCAGCACCTACCCCAATTTGATGTAGACTGGAGTGGGAATAGTAAATTATGTTTAATTAGTGTACAGAACCTACCCCAAATTTTTGTAGATTGGAGTGGGAATAGTAAATTATATTTAATTAGTGTCCAGCACCTACCCCAAATTAATAAAGATTGGAGTGGGAATAGTAAATTATATATAATTAATGTGCAGCACCTACCCCAAATTAATGTACACGGGAGTGGGAATAGTAAATTATATTTAATTAGTGTCCAGCACCTACCTCAAATTTATGTAGACTGGAGTGGGAATAGTAAATTATATGTAATTAGTGTTCAGCACCTACCCTAAATAATGTAGATTGAGTGGGAATCGTAAATTATATTTAATTAGTGTCCAGCACCTACCCCAAATTAATGTACATTGGAGTGGGAATAGTAAATTATATCTAATAAGTGTCCAGCACCTACCCCAAATTAATGTAGACTGGAGTGGGAAAAGTAAATTATATTTAATTAGTGTCCAGCACCTACCTCAAATGAATGTAGATTGGAGTGGGAATAGTTAATTATATTTAATTAGTGTCTAGCACCTACCCCAAATTAATGTAGACTGGAGTGGGAATAGTAAATTATATTTAATTAGTGTCCAGCATCTACCCCAAATTAATGTACACTGGAGTGGGAATAGTAAATTATATTTAATTACTGTCCAGCACTTACCTCAAATGAATGTAGAATGGAGTTGGAATAGTCCATTATTTATGAGAATTACATTTCATACTAATTGTGTATAGGTGGAATTTTTTATTTGTTTATTAACATGACAAAAAAACATTAGTATTATATTTGTATTTAATACAAATATATTATATGAAAAAACATATTTTATGTACATGTAAGTATGGTTTGAAATTTTAAAAACATTCTGTTTAATTAGTGTCCAGACCCTACCCCAAATTAATGTAGATTGGAGTGGGAATAGTAAATTATATTTAATTAGTGTCCAGTACCTACCCCAAATTAATGTAGACTGGAGTGGGAATAGTAAATTACATTTAATTAGTGTCCTGCACCTACCCCGAGGGCCGTGAGTAACAATTCAGAACCCAAGTGCGGAATCGGTCCCCCAGCCCCGCCTTCACTAAAACCTGCTCCAGATACGGCCAATGGACACGATCAAACGCCTTTTCCGCATCAATAGCAAGCAGCATATATTCCCCCTCTGTGCGTGTGGCCTTTTCGATAAGGTGGAGCGCCCTCTTTGTGTTGTCCACAGTTTGCCGCTCCGAGATAAACCCAGCCTGGTCCGAAACTATCAGTTTCGGCATCAGTGGAGCCAGACGCGCGGCCAGTATACCCGTGTACAACTTCAAGTCAATGTTGAGCAGTGATATGGGTCGATAGGCTTCACACCTTGACGGGTCCTTACCCGGCTTGGGAATTACGGATATGGTAGCGTCCAGGAGATCCTCCGTTATCACTCCCGGCTCCGAAAAGGAATTAAAGAGGGTGGTCAGGAGCGGCACCACCTGAGTACAAAAGGTCTTATAAAAAATGGCCATGAAGCCGTCAGGCCCTGGGGCCTTACGCAGCTTAATCCTGGAAATGGCCGAGATGACTTCCTCGGGTCTGATCGCACTCTCTAGGGCCGCTGCTTGGTCCGATGTGAGGACCGGTAGCTGGATGGAGTCCAGGAACGATACGCTCGTGGCGTGGTCCAGTGTCACCCCCGTATACAGGGAGGCGTAGAAATCGCCAAAGGCAGCCGCGATCTCCTGATCTCCCGTAGCAAGGTGTCCCCCGGATGTTCTAACGCCCTTCACCATGTGTTGTTGCCTCTTCTCTCTAAGCGCGCGCCCCAATAAGTGCCCGCATCTGTCCCCCCCTGTGTAGTACATGTGACGTGTTCTCAATGCCGCAAACTCTGCCTTATCGTGGTCTAGCGCGCTTGACTGTTTCCAGGGTCAGCTGCCGCCAGATCCTAGGTGCGCACGTCCTCTGGTGCATTCCCTCCAACTCCCTGACCTTCTGCGTCAGCTCATCCCTTTTCTCTGCTCTTGCCTTATTTTCAGCCGAGGATAAAGCTATAAATTCCCCTCTAAGTACCGCCTTCAAGGGTGCCCAGTGAGTCGTCGGGGAAGTGTCGGAAGTGATATTGTGCAGCAGATACTCCTCGATCGTGCGCTCGATTTTCTTGCTGTACAAGCGTGTCTCTGAGTCACCAGCATCTGGAGAGGCTCTGCACTGGAGGAAAAAGAAAGGTCACCGAGATGGGGGCGTGATCAGAAAGAGTAGCCACCCCTATGTCCGTAGTGGATGTCAGGGCTTGGAGGGAAGTAGAGGCCAGAAAATAGTCCAATCTGGCGTATGTGCGGTGTGCGTTGGAAAAATATGAATAAGCTCTAGAGTTAGGGCGGAAGCTTCGCCAGAGGTCCACCATACCCAATTCTTCCAACCTCCTACGACCTCCCTCTGACAAAGTCCCAGCCTGAGTCTTACGCCTGGGCGGTACGCTGCGCCGATCTGTCTAATGTGGAGTCTAGCACCAGGTTAAGGTCACCCCCTAAAAGGACATGCCTGTCTTCGGACGCCGCCACTACGCTGAGCGCGTTCTGGAGGAATTTCTCTTGACCCTCATTGGGGGCATATACCGAGCAGACTGTGAAGTCCAACCCTCCCAGTGAGAAATGGTACGACAGCAACCTCCCCTTTATCTCTGCACCTTTACGCAATACCTTTCCGCGGAACCTCTGAGCCACTAGAATCGCCACCCCCGCTTTCTTATTTGGGGCGGATGAGAAAAACTGCTGTGGGAAATTACGCGCCTTCACCCTGGAGCAATCTTTCTGCAGCAAATGCGTCTCCTGCAGGAGACAGATGTCAGCCTGCGCGTGCTCCAGGCAGGATAACACTGCTCGCCTTTTGATTGGATTGTTAAGCCCCATCACATTCAGGGAGAGAATGCGCACCTCAGTGGGGGCCATAAATCTGACTCCACCCCCCCTGCCCAGTATTCCGGATGCCTACCCCGGATTCTATGTCTGCGTCTCTGCATGGAGCCCTCCCAGCATTGAGTCCTGCGCGGGTTCGGCCCCGCACCTGGTAGTGGAATCTCGTGCCATTGAACTGTGACGAACCCCCTAGGACCTGGAACCCCACCCATCCCCTCCCACAAAACAAAACACAGGAAAGATGAAAGCCCCAACATGTGCCCCCCAACCACCCCCCACCACCCCTCACCCCATCCTGTCCCTTCCCCTGCCAACACACCAAAACTAGTAACCAAAAAGGGAAAAAATCAAAGGTCCATCATTGTCCTTCATCTCTCACAGATGACTGGTCAAACTATGTCCCGGGGGAAAAAGGGTCCAACCTCTCCCTCGTCCCACCCCCCATCGACCCTCACAAGGGCATAAGTGACCCCTAGAAATGCCAACATGAGGTGCTTCAGCCTCCCGGCTGTTGTGATAAGTCAGCAGACACCGCCTCCACCGCCCCCCGACGGCCACTCTCAATCTCTGTCTTTGGGGGTCGTTTGACGCGCCTCCGGTTCCACTGCTGGCGCCATTGTGACGATGTTTCTCCCTTCCCTGTCTGGGAGGCCGGCTGCTCATCCCCGTCTGTCGGTACGTCGATACCTAGCACTTGACAAGCTTCCTTAAGGGAGCGAAACTGTTGAAGCTTATTGTCCAGCTTAAATATAATCCTGAACGTATGCCCCCAACTGTATGGTATAGCCTGCTGCTGAAGATAAGTCGTAACTGGCTTGAAGCAGCGGTGCTTCTGGAGTGTGAGCGCGTAGAGGTCCTGGTACAGCGTCGGGGAGTGGCCTCGAAAGGAGACGGGCTGCTTCAGCCTCGCTTTTTGGAGAATGTCTTCCTTAGTGCGAAAGTCTTGCACGCAGACCAAAATGTCTGCGGGAAAAGATGACCCAGTACGCTGTGGTCCGACCCTATGCGCCCTGTCAATCGGGAGGGCTGCATCCTCCGGCCGGTCTAGGATATGGTTGAAGAGCTCCCTGGTGAATTTGAAGAGGTCTTTGTCCACCTCCGAGTGAGCCACACCTCGAATGCGCACGTTGTGTCTCCTGGAGCGATTTTCAAGATCCTCCAGGTGTGATTGCAGGTATACCTGTTGGTCGTGGAGGCGTATGATTTACTGCTGGAGCGCCTCCGTTTCAGTGTCCCGGGCATCCTGCTTCACCTCAATGTCCGCCACTCGCTCCCCCACACCGTCCAGATCTCGCCGCACAGCACGTATCTCCTCCGCGAATTCCTTTTTAAGAGTGTGGATGTCCTCCCGCAGTGTTGTGAAAAGGGACTCGAGGAAGGCCTTCGTGATAGGTTCTGCCCCCTCTCCCCCTTGTTTCACGCCGGTAGCCGAAACCTCCTTAGCTGCAGTGGGCGATTGGGTTTTCGTAAATAGGTCTTTCACTGTCCGATCTTTGCGGACTTTCGAGCTTTGCGCCATGGCGTCTGTTCTGTGGTCGACAGTGGGTCTGCGCCCAATCAAAGTCCCAGACCCAGCTGTAGAGTGTACTGGTGCCTTGTCAGCCACCGGCCCACGTGTCAAGGGCCCTCCACCCCGCACAGCAAAATGGCGCCCAATTAGGCCCCCACTCCGGAGGGTCACGCCAGGGTGCGCCGCCAACCAGCCGGGGTCCGGTCAGGAATGTCTTTCAACTCAGAGGGGCCCCCCAATCTGTCCGGGTCAGGTTCTCCTCCTGCCTCCCCGACCACTCACCAGGTTTTTCCGTGACAGCCGCTGCTCGGCGGGTCTACAGGCGCAAAAGAGGCATCTCGTGCCCACTGCCCCACGCTGCCTATACACATGAACCGGGCCTGTCCAGTGCTCTCGGGGCCTAGAGGGGGGCCCCGAATAAGGGCGCCAGTCGGAAGGTCTCTGAGATGGGCCCCCACCCCAGCGGACTCCGCCCAAAGTCTCTGGGCTCCCTTCGCTGTGACTGCTGTGGGGCCTCTGGGTTCAGCGCAATCACCCACTTCTGCCCGCCTGGTGCACAGCGCGGGCCTCCACACAGTTCTGCTGTTCTGCTCTGACGGCGGGCTCGCAGAAGCGCCCGGGCCGTGAAGCCCCTAGCGCCTCGCACCGGAATAAGTGTGGGCCGGGCCCGCCTGAAGCTTACCGCAGCGGCCTGCGACAGACCCGATTCCCGGTCTCTGGTGCGGCTTCCGCGCCGTCGCCTGCTTGCTCCGCCTCCAACGCCGGCCGCGGCTCTCGGGCATGCCGCGCGCCGGCCGGCTAATCGCAGCTCCAGACGCCTCCAGGGGCCGTAACTCGCCCAGCAGGGTCCCCTTGAACCGGGGCTGGCGGATGAGCCAAGGGAGTCGCCGAGAAGGGGCTCTGCGAGACGGGGGCCCTTGCTTTAGAGGGCCGACGGCGGGAACTCCGAGAGATGCGTCCACCTACGCCGCCATCTTGGCCACGCCCCCATACGTTTTAGTTTAAACTTATTTTATGTTGTTATAAAAAGTTTTGGACATACTAAGGGGTCGATTAGGATGGCGGACGGAAACGTGTTCCGTCCGCCATGGTCGGGGTAAAAATACTCCCGACCGCTCCGCGGATAATCTGCGGTAGCGATTAGGTTATAACTGACAGCAAACACCGACCGCGGCGGACGGATCACATCAAACACTGACCGCGGCAGACGGATAACATGAAAGACCACCACAGGCGGACGGTACTACATAAATTCCCTCCGCCGCGGACGCAAACACCGCGGAAACAGGGCCAACCGCCGCTCGACCTGTGGAGGGTCCGGCCGCACGATTAGGATAACCCTGCAACCCCAACGGAACTCACCAGCTCCCACAACCGCCGCAGAATGATCGGAAAACGGAGCATGACTGCGGATGTAACAAACGAACATCACCCCTGCGTCAAACCGATTCTAAAATGGCGGACGGAAGTAAATACTAAACACACAAAACAGGACACCCACCCACCTGAAACACCCACCACCACCAACTGCACGGCCCAAGGCCCCCCCAACACAAACAAGAGCACCCAAGTCACCACACCCACAGAACACCTGACTGTCAACAACCATTGGGACACAAGCACCACACAGAGTATAAAAGGAATCCCTCCCATTACCACAATCCTTTGCATCATTGCACACCTCGAAGAAAGAGGCAGATTACCACAAACAGCAGAGACACACACACGCATAGAACCTGCAAACCAGCACACCCACCACACAAACCTCCACAACACCATCCCTACATACCACACACCTGCACACCCCACCCCACACCACCCACACATTGCACAATACACACCATGGCACCCAAGAAAAACCCCAAGTTCACAGACACTGAGTTGAAGGTAATGGTGGATGAAATCATCCATGTGGAACCACATCTATTCGGCAACATAGTCCAGCAGACCACCTTGGCAACCAAAACCAACATGTGGAACAGGATAGTGAGCAGAGTGAATGCTTCAGGGACTGTGCCACGCACCAAACACGAGATCCAGAGGCGGTGGCACGACCTCAAGGCAAGGGTGAAAGGCATCAGGGTGAAGAACCACCTGCGTGCACACCACACTGGCGGCGGTACTCCCCCGGAGCCCACACCATTTACAGAATGGGAGGAGAAGGTGCTGGGCTTACTGCACCCTGAGAGCCTTGAAGGAATAGAGGCTGGTAAGTACAAACCAATGACCACTATCACACAACACTACAACTCGCAACAGGCCCCCATGTTCACAGGGAGGGTGGGGAAGTAGGTCCAGCACTACAACTCCCTACAGGCCCCCATGTTCACAGGGAGGTTGGTGGAGTGTGGGGGGTAGGTCCAGCACTACAACTCCCAACAGGCCCCCATGTTCACAGGGAGGGTGGGGGTGTGTGGGGGAGGGTGGGGGGTAGGTCCAGCACTACAACTCCCAACAGGCACCCACGTTCACAGCGAGGGTGGTGGAGTGTGGGGGAGGGCAGGGGGTTGGTCCAGCACTACAGCTCCCAACAGGCCCCCATGTCCACAGGGAGGGTGGGGGAGTGTGGGGGAGGGTGGGAGGTAGGTCCAGCACTACAACTCCCAACAGGCACCCACGTTCACACGGAGGGTGGTGGAGTGTGGGGGAGGGTGGGGGTAGGTCCAGCACTACAACTTCCAACAGGCACCCACGTTCCCAGGGAGGGTGGTGGAGTGTGGGGGAGGGTGGGGGGGTTGGTCTAGCACTACAACTCCCAACAGGCCCCCATGTTCACAGGGAGGGTGGGGGAGGGTGGGGGGTAGGTCCAGCACTACAACTCCCAACAGGCACCCACGTTCACAGGGAGGGTGGTGGAGTGTGGTTTTGGTCCAGCACTACAACTCCCAACAGGCACCCATGTTCACAGGGAGGGTGGTGGAGTGTGGGGGAGGGTGGGGGGTAGGTCCACCACTACAACTCCTAACAGGCACCCACGTTCACAGGGAGGGTGGTGGAGTGTGGGGGAGGGTGGGGGGGTTGTTCCAGCACTACAGCTCCCAACAGGCCCCCATGTCCACAGGGAGGGTGGGGGAGGGGGGGGGGGGTTGGTCCAGCACTACAACTCCCAACAGGCACCCATGTTCACAGGGAGGGTGGTGGAGTGTGGGGGAGGGTGGGGGGTTGGTCCAGCACTACAACTCCCAACAGGCACCCATGGTCACAGGGAGGGTGGTGGAGTGTGGGGGTTTGGTCCAGCACTACAACTCCCAACAGGCACCCATGTTCACAGAGAGGGTGGTGGAGTGTGAGGGAGGGTGGGGGGGTTGGTCCAGCACTACAACTCCCAACAGGCACCCATGTTCACAGGGAAGGTGGTAGAGTGTGGGGGGGGGGGTAGGTCCAGCACTACAACTCCCAACAGGCACCCACGTTCACAGGGATGGTGGTGGAGTGTGGGGGAGGGTGGGGGGGTTGGTCCAGCACTACAACTCCCAACAGGCACCCACGTTCACAGGGAGGGTGGTGGAGTGTGGGGGAGGGTGGGGGGGTTGGTCCAGCACTACAACTCCCAACAGGCACCCATGTTCACAGGGAGAGTGGTGGAGTGTGGGGGGGTAGGTCCAGCACTACAACTCGCAACAGTCACCCACATTCACAGGGAGGGTGGTGGAGTATGGGGGAGGGTGGGGGGTTGGTCCAGCACTACATCTCCCAAAAGGCACCCACGTTCACAGGGAGGGTGGTGGAGTGTGGGGGAGGGTGGGGGGGGTTGGTCCAGCACTACAACTCCCAACAGGCCCTCATGTTCACAGGGAGGATGGTGGAGTGTGGGGGAGGGTAGGGGGGTTGGTCCAGCACTACAACTCCCAACAGGCACCCATGTTCACAGGGAGGGTGGTGGATTGTGGGGGAGGGTGGGGTAGGTCCAGCACTACAACTCCCAACAGGCACCCATGTTCACAGGGAGGGTGGGGGAGTAGGTCCAGCACTACAACTCCCAACTGGCACCCACGTTCACAGGGAGGGTGGTGGAGTGTGGGGGAGGGTGGGGGGTTGGTCCAGCACTACAACTCCCAACAGGCCCCCATGTCCCGTCCCACAGCAAGATGGAGTCCGTCTACCATGTGCTGACCACTGCATCTCTTCCTTCAAACTCATATGTAGGTAGCCTTCTTCACAGGGGCACCATCCAATAGCAGGACAGGCCCACACATATCCAAGTATTGTCTCCCCACCTCCCCACCACCATAATGCCCAGTACTGTGTAACAAACCAATTTGATGACACCAACAACCATATCCTCATGCCCTACAAAATAGAAATGTTATAACAAAAAACCTGTCATGTCCACAGCATTGATTTTCATATTCTTGTCCCTCAGGTGACCGTGAACTGACAGGAGAAACCTGCAGCCGCCAGCACCAGTCGCCCACCTCACAGCATGGACTCTCAGGTGATGATCCGGTGGACACCTCGGGTGCAGAGGACGATGCCGGCCCAACTACACTCCCAGTGCCATCAGGCTCACAGGACAACCCTGCCTCTACCACCATCAACACTGGACCAACAGCAACTACTGCCACTGTGACCTGTGCAGCTACCACCACCACCACCACTCCTGCCACTGATATCCTGCCTGACCCATCGGACGATGATGGACCCTCAACATCACAGGCTAGCAGGGAGAGTGGATGGGTGAGGACACAGGTGACGGCCCAGGTCACAAACAGGAGTGCAGCTGCAAGGCGAGGCAGTGAACAACACCCAGCCCATCCTGGGACAGAGACACTGGATGCCATTGCCATAGTGGAAGCCTCCTACGAGCGGTCACAGGCACAGTCCGATCGTGCCCACCAAGACTCCATAGACACCTGCCAGCTGTTGCGGTCAGTGGACACCCCTTTGGGACAAATAGTTGACATCATGGGGCAGCAAACAGCTCTTTGGAGGGAGTGGTTATCCCGCACCACACCACCTCCCCCTCCCCCAAGTGGCCAGCAGGATAGGGCACCAACACCGCCTCTCCCTCCCCCAAGTGGGCAGCGGGATAGGGCACCAACACCACCCCCCCCCCCCTCCCCCAAGTGGCCAGCGGGACAGGGCACCAACACCACCGCCACCATCACCTGAGGCCACTGACAGAGAGGTTGCCCCAGAACAACCTGCCCCCTCAGCTGGCACCGCTCCGGCTCCAAGACGGATCCAGCTCACAGCAGTGGCAATGAACCAACCACCCGCTCAAAGAGGGGCCACCACTGACTTCACCCTTCCTTGAGCCTGGCATTCACTCTGCAAACTATCCTGCACCACAATGCCAAGCATTGGCACACGTCTGTTGGACTAGGTGTACATCACACAATGTGGTGTCCCCACGGTGTTTTCATCTGATATGACCTTCAACTCTTACTTCCCCACCAACACCTATTTGTAAATATGCACTAACAGTAATCCACACCCTGTAAATAAACACCACGTAAACACTCAATGCTGTGTGACCTCCATGTTTCATTCAAAGGTTCATCTTAGTACTTGTCATTACCAGGTGCAGGTATCAATGTACTTGAAAATCATGTCTCTGTGGGAGTGACCTAGGGATAATGAGAGAACAACAAGCACAGGTCAGGAAACTGATTCACAACCATCACACCACAACATACATCAACATCCCACAAACCACACTCATCCCAAATTAAGCGGATCACAGGACACACATCAGGGAGCATTGGACGTACAGCATCTCCCACACCCATTTGCAAACAGAACATACCAGGACAGGCACCATCCACACCCCACATCCACACATCACCAGCTAACATACATCACACTTTGAACACCAGCACAAGAGGTAGTTACTCACATTTAACTAAAGTAGCGAGCAATGAGCTGACGCCTCTGGTCCACACCTTCTTCCTCCCCACTATCCTCATCACTGGACATGGGTGGTATGGGAGGCTGAGCAACCTGTTGGTCTGCAGGGTCCATGATCAGTGCAATGTTGTTGCGTAAGGCCAGGTTGTGGAGCATGCAGCAGGCAACCATGATTTTGCATACTTTTCCGGGTGAGTATGGCAGGGCCCCTCCGGTTTTATCAAGGCAGCGAAACCTAGACTTCAGCAGTCCAAACGTACGTTCCACCACCCTGCGTGTCCTCCCATGGGCATCATTGTAGCGCATTTCTCCTGGGGTAGTTGGATTCCGTAGGGGGCTCAGCAGCCATGGTCGGTTTGGGTAGGCAGAGTCACCTAGGTGGGGGATGACAGACACATACATCATTACCAGGATTGGTGGTAATAGCATGTCACACATACAACACAGTAGTCATCACAGCACACTCACCTATAAGCCAAGCACGTTCTTGATGCAAATTAGCCATCAGTTGGGGACAATGCTGCTCCGCAGGATGTGGGAGTCATGTGCGGACCCTGGAAACCTTGCACACACATGGGAGATGATGTTGTCAGCCAGGCACACCATTTGCACATTAATAGAGTGGTAGTGCTTCCTATTACGATAGACGGCTTCACGTGCCTGGGGTGGAATCAGACCAATATGTGTCCCATCAATGGCACCCATTACGTGTGGGAATTGGGCCAGGGCATAAAAGTCACCCTTCACTGCAGGCAGCTCTGCCGGACTTGGGAAATGGATGTAATCATCCTTGTAAGACTTCATGGCATCCAGCACATCCCGAAGTACCATGCTGAATATGGATTGGGACATCCCCCCGGCATGTCCAACTGTGTACTGGAAAGTGCCAGTTGCAAATAAGTGAAGTGCCGCTATCACCTTTGCTGTGGGTGTAATTGCTCCTGGATATGGCCTGCGTGGCTGAAGATGAGGTGACAATTGGCCTACAAGGTCCTGCAACCTCCGTCTGTCCAGCCGGAATTTGCGGATTACCTCATCGTCAACCATGTCCTAAAGCACAGTGTATGGTCGATGCACATTTGGGGCCCTCCTGTGTGGGAGTACATGGGAGCAGATGTCAATTCACCAACAACGCACATCTGGGCCACACCATCACATCTTGACCAACACAATACAAATTATACATGTAGCAGACACTGATTGTATGTGTGACGTGACCAAAATTTAAGGCACTACAGCTGACTACACACACAATGTACATCCACAAACAACATCTGTTGTGCAAATATGTCGAAGGTCACGTGCAGACATGTTGAAAGGACTGCCAACATAACATGACAGATTGCCCAAGTGTGGAGAAGCGTCCCCACAGACACACCATGACGTGCACACTCAACACGAACATGGACTACACCCTCATTGTCATCATGCACCCATTACCCCACCTACAATGCTCTGCATCCTCACATGACAGGCATGGGCATACAACAAGTGACACACAGACGCATACCCAGTATACATGTATACCACCATCAATGCGACTTGCACACACAAACCACACACTCACGCCAGCTTCTGGATGTGGGTACACAGCTGTGATATACTGTGTAGATGTGTACCAATAGAAACGTGTGACCTCAAAACCAAGACGTAAACACATAGCCATGCACATCTGACGCAACTTGGGCTCACATCACGGGCCTATGTTCAACACTGACTAGGTCAATAGTATGGTCACACATGTCAACAATGGACATAACTGATACACATGTACACGTGCCATTGATATGACATAATGATTACTGTCGATTTCCGGACATGTCCTGACACACATGTACAACGATGAACATAACATGTGTGTGGAGACATGCATTGTGTGTACACACGACATCCGGGTACGCCTTCCCCCAACACATGAGATGATCCTTGACACTGCAATAGTGCATTACATTTGCTGAGTTGACAAGGACCATTACGGTCACACCACGCAAACAGCATGTGCGCACTACCAAGGCGGTGCATCATTTGAAAATCATTACTCACTGGGATCTCAATGGCGGAGCATGCAATCCACGTGGGCAGGGCAGGCTAACACATACATTTGAATGGTCAAGTCGAAATGCCAGTTGGTATCCCCCCTTACAGTCACATAGCAGCACCCACCGCAGATCGCCGGGCCTGGCCGCACACCCACCGCTGGGTGCAGGCGGTGGGTGACCGCTGGGTGCAGGCAGTGGGTGATCGGCGGGTGCAGGCAGTGGGTGACCGGCGGGTGCAGGCGGTGGGTGACCGTGGGGTGCGGGCAGTGGTGAACCGCCCTGTGTACAGATATCAGCCTGGCATGGTTGCCCATGGCCGCTCACACACCGCCAGGTGCCGGCAGGGGTGACCGTGGGGTGTAGGCGGGGGGTGACCGCCGGGTGCAGGTGGTGGGTGACCGCCGGGTGCAGGCAGTGGTGAACCACCCTGTGTAGTGTTATCAGCCTGGCATGGTTGCCCCTGACCTCTCAGCCACCGCAGGGTGCAGGCGGTGGTTGTCTGCTGTGTGCAGGCGGTGGGTGACCGCCGGGTGCAGGCGTTGGGTGACCACCGGGTGCAGGCGGTGTGTGAGCGGCCAGGGGCAACCATGCCAGGCTGATAACACTACACAGGGCGGTTCACCACCGCCTGCACTCGCCAGTCACCCACCGCCTGCACCCCATGGTCACCCACCACGTGCACCTGGCGGTCACCCACTGCGTGCACCCGGCGGTCACCCACCACCTGCACGGCACGGTCACCCACCGCCTGCACACGGCGGTCACCCACTGCCTGCATCTAGCGGTCACCCACCGCGTGCACCCGGCAGTCACCCACCACCTGCACCCCGCGGTCACCCACCGCCTGCACACGGCGGGTAACTACCGTCCGCACCTGGTGGTGGGTGAGCGGCCAGGCCCGGCGGTCTGCAGTGGGTGCTGCAATGTGACTGTAATGGGGGTTACCAACTGCCATTCCCACTTGCTTATTCAAATGTATGTGTTAGCCTGCCCCGCCCCCGCGGAATGCGTGCTCCGCCATTGCGACGCCAGTGAGTGTTGAATTTCAAATGATGCACCATCGCGGTAGCGCGCACATGCGGTTGCCGGTGTGTGACTGTGACGGTCCTTGGACATGTAGCCAATGGAAACAGGTTACGCGGGGTGCGTAAGCGATTTCAAATAATAGTGGAAGCTGTGCACCGCCACAGCAGGGCCAGTCATTGGCTCTTTTTGAAAGAGGCAGCCCGGGAAAACCAATTGCTGCAGACGTGTGCCACTGATATCAGGTCAGGTCCCTATATATGTGCGAATCTCTGCATCACACATCCACTGTTTCCAGCCACTGCTGCCTGCACCCATCACCTCTACCTGCTGCTACTGACCAGTCCGCCAACTGCTGCCTGCAACCATCACCTCTACCTGCTGCTGCTGACCAGTCCGCCAACTACTTCCTGCACCCATCACCTGTACCTGCTGCTGCTGACCAGTCTGCTTACTTCTGCCTGCACCCATCACCTCCACCTGCTGCTGCTGACCAATCCTTCAACTGCTGCTGTTGTGCCTCAGTCAGGGACCCTGCCATGTCGAGACTGCGAGAGATCCGGTCTCGTCCCTTCACCGCAGTTGAGCTCGATGTCCTTGTGGACAGTGGGCTCCGCCAGTATGACCGGCTCTACAGTGCCCCCGGACTGGTGGTAAGTGCAGTGGGGGACATGTTGGTGTGCATGAGGTGGTCACTGACTCCTGGCTTCTGCAATCTTGGTGGTGTGCTGTGGGACCTTCACATGTGCTGTACTGTGCATGGCTGCTGCAGGATACGTGTTTCTCCTATCTGTGTGGCTGTCCATATGTCCACTGACTTTCCCATTTTGTCTCCCATCATGGTAGGTCAAGCTGCACCTTCGCAAGTCCATGTGGAGGACCATAGCACGTGATGTACGGGCAGTGGGGGTGTGCAATAGGCGACACACACACTGCCACAAGCGGTGGGACGACATCTCCAGGCTCAGCAAGAATGTGGCGGAGATGACACTGGGGCAGATTCCACGTACATCCCGGCTTACACGACGCACCATGACCCCTCTGATGCTCCGTACCATTGCAGTGACGCATCCTGACCTGTCCGCCCGGTTGAGAGGGGATCAGCAGCAAACTAGCGGTAAGAAGACTGAATGTGTTTGTGACTTGTGAGTGCATGCATGTATTGATGCCAGACGCAGTAGTGACATCCGTGGCGTGTATGTTGTGCTGCAATAGCATGTTGGTGCCATTATCGGAGTGTGAGTTAGCATCCATGTCAGCCAGGTGGACATACCAGTTGCATTGTAGTGCAGGGTCCCAGGACATGCCCTTGGGCTCTGTGTTCTCAAGGCGATACATGTGTGGTGGTCGGCATGCACTTCCCTGCTAATTAGAAGTACATGTTTCACAGCCACCCCCGGTTCTTTGACATGAAGATGTCTGGTTGGGGTGGTTTTTGTGCAGGATGGGGGCTACATGTTGGTCAGCAGTCAAGGTGTTTTGTAGTTGCAATTGTCAGTACGTGAGTGTGGCACTTACGTATACCTCTTTTCTCTCTTTCAGCTTTGGCCCAGGGCACTGACCCACAAACGACAGAGCTCAGTGGTGGCAATGCATCAGAATCCAGAAACACACACACGCAGACTGAGACTGAAGAGAGCAGCCCCGGGGAGGGGGACAGGACTGACCTTGAGGACTCACATGTGGAGACACCATCGTCCTCATCTTCAGAAAGTGTTGGTGAGTCAGCACTGTTGGTAGATACAGGGAGTGGGCAATCTACACCTTCAGTCGGTACACAGCACACAGGGCCAACACTGCCAACAACTGCAACAAGTACTGCTCATGCTCGCCAGGGTAAGGGGAGCAGAGTGGCCTTCGGTGCAGGCACCGCTGCCCCTGCCCCTGTGACCCAAAATGCCCTTTGCGCTGAGGTGGTTGATCTGCTACGACAGCTGTGTGTAGGGCAGACCAACATGATCAATGCATTCCTAGACCACGATAGGAAGTTGGGGCAGGTGGTAGCATTCATGGAGGGGATGCATGGCGAAGTTGCTGGTCTACACAGAACAGTTCAGTTGTTAACCAGCACAGTGTCTGCAGCCATTCAAAAATCGCAGGCACAAGCTTCTACTTCAGTTCCCCCATCCACACCACTTGATGTGTCAGCGTAGAGTGACATTTCTGAGCAGGGCTCATTTTCGGGATATTGCACTAGAAGCAGCCACAGGCAGCAAGGCAGGGAACGGAGGGCACAGACACCATCCCCTAGGACAGGGAAATATCTCACAGACCACGACATCAGCTATCCTGGAGTTGATACACAGGATGATCAAGGGATTCACATGTAACACAGGCATCCCCCTCTAAAGGTAGTCCCAGAGCAAGGGCACCTCCCAAGGCCAAGGACACTCCCAAGGACAAGGACACTGCAAAGGAAAGGGCACCTCCCAAGGCCAGGGACACTCCCAAGGACAAGGACACTGCAAAGGAAAGGGCACCTCCCAAGGCCTGGAACACTCCCAAGGACAAGGACACTGCAAAGGAAAGGGCACCTCCCAAGGCCAGGGACACTCCCAAGGACAAGGACATTGCAAAGGAAAGGGTACCTCCCAAGGCCAGGGACACCCCCAAGGACAAGGACACTGCAAAGGAAAGGGCACCTCCCAAGGCCAGGGACACTCCCAAGGACAAGGACACTGCAAAGGAAAGGGCACCTCCCAAGGCCAGGGACTCTCCCAAGGACAAGGACACTGCAAAGGAAAGGGCAGCTCCCAAAGCCAGGGACACTGCCAAGGACAAGGACACTGCAAAGGAAAGGGCAGCTCCCAAGGCCAGGGACACTCCCAAGGCCAAGGACACTGCAAAGAAAGGGCAGCTCCCAAGGCCAGGGACACTCCCAAGGACAAGGACACGGCAAAGGAAAGGGCAGCTCCCAAGGCCAGGGACACTCCCAAGGACAAGGACACTGCAAAGGAAAGGGGCACTACAATGGACCGGGACACTACTAAGGACCAGCCAACTCCCAGGGACAGGGCACCGCCCACGGTTCAGGCACTTTCCAGAGACAGGACACATCCTACAAGCAAGGCAACTCCCAGGGACAAGGGTTCTCCCATGGACACAAGCACCATCAAGGACAGGCATACATCACCCCTGGATGCCCTGAGGCTGATGTTGGAGAAGGAACGTAAAACACATGTGTCAGCTGTGAAGTCCCCCCATACCTCTACTCCCATCCACACCCCGCAGAAGCAGAGGAAGGAGTACACTGTTGTTGCATCCCCCATTACACATGATGCAGAGGGAAGAAGGCAGGGCCACAGCAAATGTCAAGCAGGGTCCAGCACGTCCCCAGAGAGCAGACCCCCACCAGCACATGATCCACCTTTGATGGGTGATGTTCATGATGAGGCCACACCACTCACCAGTCCAGTCATGTCCAGGGTGCCCTTCCATATCCCAAAGAAACGGAGACACACACCTGTGACACCTGCCCACCCCAATGTCGCTCAAGTACAGCTGTCCCCAGCTCCCAGAGCCACCCTGCCTCCTGGCCCATACAGCCCTGTGGCTCATCATTTCAGTGGTCCTAGTGGGTCAGCTGCAGTTCACTCTCATGTGTCAGATAGTGGCACTGTGGCTGTTGTTCGCTGTCATGTCTCATGTAGTAGCATTGTGTCAGTTGAGCCCTCTCCTGTTTCAGGTACTACCAATGTGTGTGTCCGTCACTCTCATGTCTCAGATGCTGGCATGGTATTCGTTGGTCACAGTGCACGGTCATGTCCTGGCAGTGTGTCTGGGTCTATGGCTCATGTGTCAGTCACTAGAGCTGTGGCTGTGTCTCACACTCCTGTATCGGGTGCTGGCAGTGTGTCTGGGTCTATGGCTCGTGTGTCAGTTACTACATCTGTGGCTGTGTCCCACACTCCTGTTTCTGGTGCTGGCAGTGTGTCTGGGTCTATGGCTCATGTGTCAATCACTAGAGCTGTGGCTGTGTCCCACACTCCTGTTTCTGGTGCTGGCAGTGTATCTGGGTCTATGGCTCATGTGTCAGTCACTAGAGCTGTGGCTGTGTCCCACACTCCTGTTTCTGGTGCTGGCAGTGTGTCTGGGTCTATGGCTCATGTGTCAGTCACTAGAGCTATGGCTATGTCTCCCAATCCGGTATCAGATCCTGCCACTGTGTCCGAAGCTACTAGGTCGAGCAGTCCACCAGATTCAGTGCTGTGAGGTGTAGTTCCCATCACTCACATGTCATTTTACTTGGTGTGTAGATAGTCCATTGTAATCAGCCTTGCATTATTTATGTCCATGGGACGGGCCGCTTGACACACGCCCTTGTGCTGCCTCTGATGTAGCTGCTCTGTTACGAACACTGCCCAGTTGCTGTTAGGATGCTGCATTGTGCCCTCTCATGTGCTGCCTCTGATGTACCTGTTCTTTGCCATGGACTGTTGATGCTCTGTGCCCCTCTCATGTGCTGCCTCAGATGTACCTGCTCTGTGCCTTGCCATGGACTGTTGATGCACTTGGCCCCTTCTCATGTGCTGCATCAGTTGTACCTCCTCTGTGCCTTACCATGGACTGTTGATGCACTTGGCCCCTCTCATGTGCTGCCACTGGTGTCCCTGCTGTGTGCCATGGACTGTTGATGCTCTGTGCCCCTCTCATGTGCTGCCACTGATGTCCCTGCTGTGTGCCATGGACTGTTGATACACTTCACCCCTCTCATGTGCTTCCTCAGTTGTACCTGCTCTGTGCCTTGCCATGGACTGTTGTTGCTCTGTGCCCCTCTCATGTGCTGCCTCTGATGTCCCTGCTGTGTGCCATGGACTGTTGATGCACTTAGCCCCTCTCATGTGCTGCCTCAGATGTACGTGCTCTGTGCCTTGCCATGGACTGTTGATGCTCTGTGCCCCTCTCATGTGCTGCCCCTGATGTCCCTGCTGTGCCATGGACTGTTGAGGCACTTGGCCCCTCTCATGTGCTGCCACTGATGTACCTGCTCTGTTACAAACACTGGCTTGTTGCTGTTAGGATGCTGCATTGTGCCCTCTCATGTGCTGCCTTTGATGTACCTGTTCTTGGCCATGGACTGTTGATACTCTGTGCCCCTCTCATGTGCTGCCTCAGATGTACCTGCTCTGTGCCTTGCCATGGACTGTTGATGCTCTGTGCCCCTCTCATGTGCTGCCACTGATGTCCCTGCTGTGTGCCATAGACTGTTGATGCACTTCACCCCTCTCGTGTGCTGCCTCAGTTGTACCTGCTCTGTGCCTTGCCATGGACTGTTGATGCTCTGTGCCCCTCTCATGTGCTGCCTTTGATGTCCCTGCTGTGTGCCATGGACTGTTGATGCACTTAGCCCCTCTCATGTGCTGCCTCAGATGTACCTGCTTTGTGCCTTGCCATGGACTGTTGATTCTCTGTGCCCCTCTCATGTGCTGCCCCTGATGTCCCTGCTCTGTTACGAACACTGGCCTGTTGCTGTTAGGATGCTGCATTGTGCCTTCTCATGTGCTGCCTCTGATGTACCTGTTCTTTGCCATGGACTGTTGATGCTCTGTGCCCCTCTCATGTGCTGCCTCAGATGTACCTGCTCTGTGCCTTGCCATGGACTGTTGATGCACTTGGCCCCTCTCATGTGCTGCCAATGGTGTCCCTGCTGTGTGCCATGGGCTGTTGATGCTCTGTGCCCCTCTCATGTGCTGCCTCTGATGTACCTGCTCTGTTACGAACACTGGCCTGTTGCTGTTAGGATGCTGCATTGCGCCTTTTCATGTGCTGCCTCTGATGTACCTGTTCTTTGCCATGGACTGTTGATGCTCTGTGCCCCTCTCATGTGCTGCCTCATATGTACCTGCTCTGTGCCTTGCCATAGACTGTTGATGCACTTGGCCCCTCTCATGTGCTTCAAATGGTGTCCCTGCTGTGTGCCATGGACTGTTGATGCTCTGTGCCCCTCTCATGTGCTGCATCTGATGTACCTGCTCTGTGCCATGGACTGTTGATGCACTTAGCCCCTCTCATGTGCTGCCTCTGATGTACCTGCTCTGTTTTGGACACTGCCCTGTTGCTGTTATGATGCTGCATTGTGCCCTCTCATGTGCTGCATCTGAAGTACCTGCTCTGTTATGAACACTGCCCTGTTGCTGTAATGATACTGCATTGTGCCCTCTCATGTGCGACCTCAGATGTACCTTTTCTGTTGTATCCAGTGCCCATGCTCCTGCCTACTCTAGGAGTTATTTCGTAATATGTGCAATAAACAATCTAATCATGTGTAGTGGTTTCTGTGTGTCATTCCTGGTTGTGTACTTGCATTGTTGATATATTGGTGGTATCGTAAATGCTGTTTACCCAACATGCACCTCCCCACGTCACGGCCCCGGCAGGTACTCCCCTTCCGGCATTGATTGTTGTGTTTGCGTACCTGCGGCGTCGTCGGCGACAGTCCATGACTTGTTGGTGGGGGAGTACGAAGAGGATCGGAAATGCGGAAATGAGCTGGGTCCATGACGGAGATCTGCCTGTGGTGGGTATCTCTGCAATGTTTTGGCTCTCTGCTGTGGTGTATCCGCCGTGTTCAGGCTGGTGTTTTTTCCGCTGCGATTTGCTGTGTCTTATCCGCTATCGTAATTACGTGGACGGTCGGAGACGTCATTCCGTACGGTGGTGTCTCTGGTTGGTTACGTCCACCGCGGGGTCAGGTGTATTTTCGTGGCGGTACTTGCTCTTCCGAGGCGTACGTAGTTTTGACAGTGATTCCCATCCTAATGTGGAGGATGGACAGACCGCGGCTGGCGGACTGAAAAAAGGCATTTTCCGCCTACTTCATGCCGGCGAACGTCCTTCCGTCCGCCATCCTAATGACCCCCTAACTTTGTTAGTTGTATCTTGGTTTTCTGAGTTCTGTTCTATGTTCTTTGTCTGTAGAGTATTCTGTAGTAGTAGGAGAAAATAACAAATAGATATGTTTTAGTTATTGGATCATGTTTTTTTTTATTTACAATTTTAGCATTTAGTTTATTTTAGTAACTTACTTTTTATCCTCTGAATTGTAGGTTGAATCTTGATGTTCTTGTAGGTGTAGTCCAATTAATCCACAGTATTTTCTCCTGTCGTATTTTTTCCAGGTGGTTTGTGTTTAGTGTTTAATTGTTTATATAGTGGTTTGGAGTTAGTAATTAGTTTGCTATTGGTCAATTTATATTTGCAGTGTTTTTATTGGTTACTTAGTATTTTTGAAAATATGTTTGGGTATTTATTTTACATATAAGGTAAATGCTAATTAATTGTTTGGTTAGATAATTTTATATAATTTATTTAAATATTTTTAGTTAAATTTTAATTGAATTTAATATATTTAAATTGTGAAATATAATTTTATTTGTAGTTTGTTACGAGAGATGTGTATTATTGTGTTAATTGTATTTTTAAATGTTCAAAAGTGTAATTGTATATTAATAATTATTTTCAATATTTCTAAATTAATGATCTTATTGTTGTCGATAATGTTACTCTCGATATTTTTAACTTAGTGTGTATAATATTTAGTACTTGATATTTAAAAATTTCGATATATGTATGTTGTCGATAATAGTGAGATCGATGTTTATGTAGGTCGATATTTCATATCCGATATTTTTGTATTTTTTAATTATGTATAGGATGTCGATATTATTGCTTCCGATATTTTTGTGTCGATATTTGTGTAGGTCGATATTGTGTCTATCAATATTATGTCAGTGATTCATCCCGAAGCTCCTAATTTAGATCCCAATTGTCCCTCGGGACATGATACACATGTACACGTGCCATTGATATGACATAATGATTACTGTCGATTTCCGGACATGTCCTGACACACATGTACAACGATGAACATAACATGTGTGTGGAGACATGCATTGTGTGTACACACGACATCCGGGTACGCCTTCCCCCAACACATGAGATGATCCTTGACACTGCAATAGTGCATTACATTTGCTGAGTTGACAAGGACCATTACGGTCACACCACGCAAACAGCATGTGCGCACTACCAAGGCGGTGCATCATTTGAAAATCATTACTCACTGGGATCTCAATGGCGGAGCATGCAATCCACGTGGGCAGGGCAGGCTAACACATACATTTGAATGGTCAAGTCGAAATGCCAGTTGGTATCCCCCCTTACAGTCACATAGCAGCACCCACCGCAGATCGCCGGGCCTGGCCGCACACCCACCGCTGGGTGCAGGCGGTGGGTGACCGCTGGGTGCAGGCAGTGGGTGATCGGCGGGTGCAGGCAGTGGGTGACCGGCGGGTGCAGGCGGTGGGTGACCGTGGGGTGCGGGCAGTGGTGAACCGCCCTGTGTACAGATATCAGCCTGGCATGGTTGCCCATGGCCGCTCACACACCGCCAGGTGCCGGCAGGGGTGACCGTGGGGTGTAGGCGGTGGGTGACCGCCGGGTGCAGGTGGTGGGTGACCGCCGGGTGCAGGCAGTGGTGAACCACCCTGTGTAGTGTTATCAGCCTGGCATGGTTGCCCCTGACCTCTCAGCCACCGCAGGGTGCAGGCGGTGGTTGTCTGCTGTGTGCAGGCGGTGGGTGACCGCCGGGTGCAGGCGTTGGGTGACCACCGGGTGCAGGCGGTGTGTGAGCGGCCAGGGGCAACCATGCCAGGCTGATAACACTACACAGGGCGGTTCACCACCGCCTGCACTCGCCAGTCACCCACCGCCTGCACCCCATGGTCACCCACCGCGTGCACCTGGCGGTCACCCACTGCGTGCACCCGGCGGTCACCCACCACCTGCACGGCACGGTCACCCACCGCCTGCACACGGCGGTCACCCACTGCCTGCATCTAGCGGTCACCCACCGCGTGCACCCGGCAGTCACCCACCACCTGCACCCCGCGGTCACCCACCGCCTGCACACGGCGGGTAACTACCGTCCGCACCTGGTGGTGGGTGAGCGGCCAGGCCCGGCGGTCTGCAGTGGGTGCTGCAATGTGACTGTAATGGGGGTTACCAACTGCCATTCCCACTTGCTTATTCAAATGTATGTGTTAGCCTGCCCCGCCCCCGCGGAATGCGTGCTCCGCCATTGCGACGCCAGTGAGTGTTGAATTTCAAATGATGCACCATCGCGGTAGCGCGCACATGCGGTTGCCGGTGTGTGACTGTGACGGTCCTTGGACATGTAGCCAATGGAAACAGGTTACGCGGGGTGCGTAAGCGATTTCAAATAATAGTGGAAGCTGTGCACCGCCACAGCAGGGCCAGTCATTGGCTCTTTTTGAAAGAGGCAGCCCGGGAAAACCAATTGCTGCAGACGTGTGCCACTGATATCAGGTCAGGTCCCTATATATGTGCGAATCTCTGCATCACACATCCACTGTTTCCAGCCACTGCTGCCTGCACCCATCACCTCTACCTGCTGCTACTGACCAGTCCGCCAACTGCTGCCTGCAACCATCACCTCTACCTGCTGCTGCTGACCAGTCCGCCAACTACTTCCTGCACCCATCACCTGTACCTGCTGCTGCTGACCAGTCTGCCTACTTCTGCCTGCACCCATCACCTCCACCTGCTGCTGCTGACCAATCCTTCAACTGCTGCTGTTGTGCCTCAGTCAGGGACCCTGCCATGTCGAGACTGCGAGAGATCCGGTCTCGTCCCTTCACCGCAGTTGAGCTCGATGTCCTTGTGGACAGTGGGCTCCGCCAGTATGACCGGCTCTACAGTGCCCCCGGACTGGTGGTAAGTGCAGTGGGGGACATGTTGGTGTGCATGAGGTGGTCACTGACTCCTGGCTTCTGCAATCTTGGTGGTGTGCTGTGGGACCTTCACATGTGCTGTACTGTGCATGGCTGCTGCAGGATACGTGTTTCTCCTATCTGTGTGGCTGTCCATATGTCCACTGACTTTCCCATTTTGTCTCCCATCATGGTAGGTCAAGCTGCACCTTCGCAAGTCCATGTGGAGGACCATAGCACGTGATGTACGGGCAGTGGGGGTGTGCAATAGGCGACACACACACTGCCACAAGCGGTGGGACGACATCTCCAGGCTCAGCAAGAATGTGGCGGAGATGACACTGGGGCAGATTCCACGTACATCCCGGCTTACACGACGCACCATGACCCCTCTGATGCTCCGTACCATTGCAGTGACGCATCCTGACCTGTCCGCCCGGTTGAGAGGGGATCAGCAGCAAACTAGCGGTAAGAAGACTGAATGTGTTTGTGACTTGTGAGTGCATGCATGTATTGATGCCAGACGCAGTAGTGACATCCGTGGCGTGTATGTTGTGCTGCAATAGCATGTTGGTGCCATTATCGGAGTGTGAGTTAGCATCCATGTCAGCCAGGTGGACATACCAGTTGCATTGTAGTGCAGGGTCCCAGGACATGCCCTTGGGCTCTGTGTTCTCAAGGCGATACATGTGTGGTGGTCGGCATGCACTTCCCTGCTAATTAGAAGTACATGTTTCACAGCCACCCCCGGTTCTTTGACATGAAGATGTCTGGTTGGGGTGGTTTTTGTGCAGGATGGGGGCTACATGTTGGTCAGCAGTCAAGGTGTTTTGTAGTTGCAATTGTCAGTACGTGAGTGTGGCACTTACGTATACCTCTTTTCTCTCTTTCAGCTTTGGCCCAGGGCACTGACCCACAAACGACAGAGCTCAGTGGTGGCAATGCATCAGAATCCAGAAACACACACACGCAGACTGAGACTGAAGAGAGCAGCCCCGGGGAGGGGGACAGGACTGACCTTGAGGACTCACATGTGGAGACACCATCGTCCTCATCTTCAGAAAGTGTTGGTGAGTCAGCACTGTTGGTAGATACAGGGAGTGGGCAATCTACACCTTCAGTCGGTACACAGCACACAGGGCCAACACTGCCAACAACTGCAACAAGTACTGCTCATGCTCGCCAGGGTAAGGGGAGCAGAGTGGCCTTCGGTGCAGGCACCGCTGCCCCTGCCCCTGTGACCCAAAATGCCCTTTGCGCTGAGGTGGTTGATCTGCTACGACAGCTGTGTGTAGGGCAGACCAACATGATCAATGCATTCCTAGACCACGATAGGAAGTTGGGGCAGGTGGTAGCATTCATGGAGGGGATGCATGGCGAAGTTGCTGGTCTACACAGAACAGTTCAGTTGTTAACCAGCACAGTGTCTGCAGCCATTCAAAAATCGCAGGCACAAGCTTCTACTTCAGTTCCCCCATCCACACCACTTGATGTGTCAGCGTAGAGTGACATTTCTGAGCAGGGCTCATTTTCGGGATATTGCACTAGAAGCAGCCACAGGCAGCAAGGCAGGGAACGGAGGGCACAGACACCATCCCCTAGGACAGGGAAATATCTCACAGACCACGACATCAGCTATCCTGGAGTTGATACACAGGATGATCAAGGGATTCACATGTAACACAGGCATCCCCCTCTAAAGGTAGTCCCAGAGCAAGGGCACCTCCCAAGGCCAAGGACACTCCCAAGGACAAGGACACTGCAAAGGAAAGGGCACCTCCCAAGGCCAGGGACACTCCCAAGGACAAGGACACTGCAAAGGAAAGGGCACCTCCCAAGGCCTGGAACACTCCCAAGGACAAGGACACTGCAAAGGAAAGGGCACCTCCCAAGGCCAGGGACACTCCCAAGGACAAGGACATTGCAAAGGAAAGGGTACCTCCCAAGGCCAGGGACACCCCCAAGGACAAGGACACTGCAAAGGAAAGGGCACCTCCCAAGGCCAGGGACACTCCCAAGGACAAGGACACTGCAAAGGAAAGGGCACCTCCCAAGGCCAGGGACTCTCCCAAGGACAAGGACACTGCAAAGGAAAGGGCAGCTCCCAAAGCCAGGGACACTGCCAAGGACAAGGACACTGCAAAGGAAAGGGCAGCTCCCAAGGCCAGGGACACTCCCAAGGCCAAGGACACTGCAAAGAAAGGGCAGCTCCCAAGGCCAGGGACACTCCCAAGGACAAGGACACGGCAAAGGAAAGGGCAGCTCCCAAGGCCAGGGACACTCCCAAGGACAAGGACACTGCAAAGGAAAGGGGCACTACAATGGACCGGGACACTACTAAGGACCAGCCAACTCCCAGGGACAGGGCACCGCCCACGGTTCAGGCACTTTCCAGAGACAGGACACATCCTACAAGCAAGGCAACTCCCAGGGACAAGGGTTCTCCCATGGACACAAGCACCATCAAGGACAGGCATACATCACCCCTGGATGCCCTGAGGCTGATGTTGGAGAAGGAACGTAAAACACATGTGTCAGCTGTGAAGTCCCCCCATACCTCTACTCCCATCCACACCCCGCAGAAGCAGAGGAAGGAGTACACTGTTGTTGCATCCCCCATTACACATGATGCAGAGGGAAGAAGGCAGGGCCACAGCAAATGTCAAGCAGGGTCCAGCACGTCCCCAGAGAGCAGACCCCCACCAGCACATGATCCACCTTTGATGGGTGATGTTCATGATGAGGCCACACCACTCACCAGTCCAGTCATGTCCAGGGTGCCCTTCCATATCCCAAAGAAACGGAGACACACACCTGTGACACCTGCCCACCCCAATGTCGCTCAAGTACAGCTGTCCCCAGCTCCCAGAGCCACCCTGCCTCCTGGCCCATACAGCCCTGTGGCTCATCATTTCAGTGGTCCTAGTGGGTCAGCTGCAGTTCACTCTCATGTGTCAGATAGTGGCACTGTGGCTGTTGTTCGCTGTCATGTCTCATGTAGTAGCATTGTGTCAGTTGAGCCCTCTCCTGTTTCAGGTACTACCAATGTGTGTGTCCGTCACTCTCATGTCTCAGATGCTGGCATGGTATTCGTTGGTCACAGTGCACGGTCATGTCCTGGCAGTGTGTCTGGGTCTATGGCTCATGTGTCAGTCACTAGAGCTGTGGCTGTGTCTCACACTCCTGTATCGGGTGCTGGCAGTGTGTCTGGGTCTATGGCTCGTGTGTCAGTTACTACATCTGTGGCTGTGTCCCACACTCCTGTTTCTGGTGCTGGCAGTGTGTCTGGGTCTATGGCTCATGTGTCAATCACTAGAGCTGTGGCTGTGTCCCACACTCCTGTTTCTGGTGCTGGCAGTGTATCTGGGTCTATGGCTCATGTGTCAGTCACTAGAGCTGTGGCTGTGTCCCACACTCCTGTTTCTGGTGCTGGCAGTGTGTCTGGGTCTATGGCTCATGTGTCAGTCACTAGAGCTATGGCTATGTCTCCCAATCCGGTATCAGATCCTGCCACTGTGTCCGAAGCTACTAGGTCGAGCAGTCCACCAGATTCAGTGCTGTGAGGTGTAGTTCCCATCACTCACATGTCATTTTACTTGGTGTGTAGATAGTCCATTGTAATCAGCCTTGCATTATTTATGTCCATGGGACGGGCCGCTTGACACACGCCCTTGTGCTGCCTCTGATGTAGCTGCTCTGTTACGAACACTGCCCAGTTGCTGTTAGGATGCTGCATTGTGCCCTCTCATGTGCTGCCTCTGATGTACCTGTTCTTTGCCATGGACTGTTGATGCTCTGTGCCCCTCTCATGTGCTGCCTCAGATGTACCTGCTCTGTGCCTTGCCATGGACTGTTGATGCACTTGGCCCCTTCTCATGTGCTGCATCAGTTGTACCTCCTCTGTGCCTTACCATGGACTGTTGATGCACTTGGCCCCTCTCATGTGCTGCCACTGGTGTCCCTGCTGTGTGCCATGGACTGTTGATGCTCTGTGCCCCTCTCATGTGCTGCCACTGATGTCCCTGCTGTGTGCCATGGACTGTTGATACACTTCACCCCTCTCATGTGCTTCCTCAGTTGTACCTGCTCTGTGCCTTGCCATGGACTGTTGTTGCTCTGTGCCCCTCTCATGTGCTGCCTCTGATGTCCCTGCTGTGTGCCATGGACTGTTGATGCACTTAGCCCCTCTCATGTGCTGCCTCAGATGTACGTGCTCTGTGCCTTGCCATGGACTGTTGATGCTCTGTGCCCCTCTCATGTGCTGCCCCTGATGTCCCTGCTGTGCCATGGACTGTTGAGGCACTTGGCCCCTCTCATGTGCTGCCACTGATGTACCTGCTCTGTTACAAACACTGGCTTGTTGCTGTTAGGATGCTGCATTGTGCCCTCTCATGTGCTGCCTTTGATGTACCTGTTCTTGGCCATGGACTGTTGATACTCTGTGCCCCTCTCATGTGCTGCCTCAGATGTACCTGCTCTGTGCCTTGCCATGGACTGTTGATGCTCTGTGCCCCTCTCATGTGCTGCCACTGATGTCCCTGCTGTGTGCCATAGACTGTTGATGCACTTCACCCCTCTCGTGTGCTGCCTCAGTTGTACCTGCTCTGTGCCTTGCCATGGACTGTTGATGCTCTGTGCCCCTCTCATGTGCTGCCTTTGATGTCCCTGCTGTGTGCCATGGACTGTTGATGCACTTAGCCCCTCTCATGTGCTGCCTCAGATGTACCTGCTTTGTGCCTTGCCATGGACTGTTGATTCTCTGTGCCCCTCTCATGTGCTGCCCCTGATGTCCCTGCTCTGTTACGAACACTGGCCTGTTGCTGTTAGGATGCTGCATTGTGCCTTCTCATGTGCTGCCTCTGATGTACCTGTTCTTTGCCATGGACTGTTGATGCTCTGTGCCCCTCTCATGTGCTGCCTCAGATGTACCTGCTCTGTGCCTTGCCATGGACTGTTGATGCACTTGGCCCCTCTCATGTGCTGCCAATGGTGTCCCTGCTGTGTGCCATGGGCTGTTGATGCTCTGTGCCCCTCTCATGTGCTGCCTCTGATGTACCTGCTCTGTTACGAACACTGGCCTGTTGCTGTTAGGATGCTGCATTGCGCCTTTTCATGTGCTGCCTCTGATGTACCTGTTCTTTGCCATGGACTGTTGATGCTCTGTGCCCCTCTCATGTGCTGCCTCATATGTACCTGCTCTGTGCCTTGCCATAGACTGTTGATGCACTTGGCCCCTCTCATGTGCTTCAAATGGTGTCCCTGCTGTGTGCCATGGACTGTTGATGCTCTGTGCCCCTCTCATGTGCTGCATCTGATGTACCTGCTCTGTGCCATGGACTGTTGATGCACTTAGCCCCTCTCATGTGCTGCCTCTGATATACCTGCTCTGTTTTGGACACTGCCCTGTTGCTGTTATGATGCTGCATTGTGCCCTCTCATGTGCTGCATCTGAAGTACCTGCTCTGTTATGAACACTGCCCTGTTGCTGTAATGATACTGCATTGTGCCCTCTCATGTGCGACCTCAGATGTACCTTTTCTGTTGTATCCAGTGCCCATGCTCCTGCCTACTCTAGGAGTTATTTCGTAATATGTGCAATAAACAATCTAATCATGTGTAGTGGTTTCTGTGTGTCATTCCTGGTTGTGTACTTGCATTGTTGATATATTGGTGGTATCGTAAATGCTGTTTACCCAACATGCACCTCCCCACGTCACGGCCCCGGCAGGTACTCCCCTTCCGGCATTGATTGTTGTGTTTGCGTACCTGCGGCGTCGTCGGCGACAGTCCATGACTTGTTGGTGGGGGAGTACGAAGAGGATCGGAAATGCGGAAATGAGCTGGGTCCATGACGGAGATCTGCCTGTGGTGGGTATCTCTGCAATGTTTTGGCTCTCTGCTGTGGTGTATCCGCCGTGTTCAGGCTGGTGTTTTTTCCGCTGCGATTTGCTGTGTCTTATCCGCTATCGTAATTACGTGGACGGTCGGAGACGTCATTCCGTACGGTGGTGTCTCTGGTTGGTTACGTCCACCGCGGGGTCAGGTGTATTTTCGTGGCGGTACTTGCTCTTCCGAGGCGTACGTAGTTTTGACAGTGATTCCCATCCTAATGTGGAGGATGGACAGACCGCGGCTGGCGGACTGAAAAAAGGCATTTTCCGCCTACTTCATGCCGGCGAACGTCCTTCCGTCCGCCATCCTAATGACCCCCTAACTTTGTTAGTTGTATCTTGGTTTTCTGAGTTCTGTTCTATGTTCTTTGTCTGTAGAGTATTCTGTAGTAGTAGGAGAAAATAACAAATAGATATGTTTTAGTTATTGGATCATGTTTTTTTTTATTTACAATTTTAGCATTTAGTTTATTTTAGTAACTTACTTTTTATCCTCTGAATTGTAGGTTGAATCTTGATGTTCTTGTAGGTGTAGTCCAATTAATCCACAGTATTTTCTCCTGTCGTATTTTTTCCAGGTGGTTTGTGTTTAGTGTTTAATTGTTTATATAGTGGTTTGGAGTTAGTAATTAGTTTGCTATTGGTCAATTTATATTTGCAGTGTTTTTATTGGTTACTTAGTATTTTTGAAAATATGTTTGGGTATTTATTTTACATATAAGGTAAATGCTAATTAATTGTTTGGTTAGATAATTTTATATAATTTATTTAAATATTTTTAGTTAAATTTTAATTGAATTTAATATATTTAAATTGTGAAATATAATTTTATTTGTAGTTTGTTACGAGAGATGTGTATTATTGTGTTAATTGTATTTTTAAATGTTCAAAAGTGTAATTGTATATTAATAATTATTTTCAATATTTCTAAATTAATGATCTTATTGTTGTCGATAATGTTACTCTCGATATTTTTAACTTAGTGTGTATAATATTTAGTACTTGATATTTAAAAATTTCGATATATGTATGTTGTCGATAATAGTGAGATCGATGTTTATGTAGGTCGATATTTCATATCCGATATTTTTGTATTTTTTAATTATGTATAGGATGTCGATATTATTGCTTCCGATATTTTTGTGTCGATATTTGTGTAGGTCGATATTGTGTCTATCAATATTATGTCAGTGATTCATCCCGAAGCTCCTAATTTAGATCCCAATTGTCCCTCGGGATCAACTTATGGTAGTTTAGATACTATCTTGCCCATTACAGAAGAGATATATGGTGCAAACAGGTAGTGGTCTACAAAAAGCCTTGACCAGTTTTAGTGCTTTTATGGGTGACCTGGGATTAAAAATAAACCTTTCCAAGACTTTCACAATGAATTGTGTTTCTGGGTCCCGGAGCACCACTGGCCGAGACATATTTCTGGAGGGAGCAAGTTAGCTAATACAAGGACCTTTTCATATCTTGGTGTCCTTTTTAGCTGTAATGATACTTGGACCCAATGATTGAATGTACTAGAAGCAGTAACATTGGATTGAGAATATTGCATTCAAATTCATCAGGATAGTGTGCAATATCTGTTGCTAAATTCCTGCGATGGATGTGGGTAATACGTTCTAAGATGGAAATCACATCCTGGGTTTACCTAGATAGCAGTCATCTAAGCATGCATGATGCAGATTAGCCAACAGGATCAAGAAGCTTTTCTATTACTGTTCTATAGCAAATATTGATTTCCTAATAATGATTTGAAGCTATTTTTATGGATTTTATTATCAAATCCCTTCCAAGGTATGATTTTTGTAATGAAGCTTGATTAGATATAGCACTTTAATGCCAATTTACAGTAAGAGCAACTTGGTGATGTAACCTATAGGTATAAGTCAGTCCCAGTGCCAGAAAGTTAACAAAGTAGTACTAGGATTACCATACTTGTAATATGTGATTCTAACCCTTAAGTTGCTGGAAGTCGAATAACTCTATGTTGGATTACCTCCTGTCACTAAGTCCTTGGCTTTGTGCTTTGATTATCTTTGCTTATTATAATGTATTACATGAGGATTTGTACTTTATGAGGCAAAACCATTTGTATTTTAATTTGGAATTAGGTATGTCTCGATCTTGTTCTTAATTAAATAGTAATATGTATATTTCGATTTAGGATCTTAGGACAATGAATCAATTACCAATGTACATATGTCCTGATTTTTAGAAAAACTGACTTCGATATTATTAGGATGCTTTCATGCTTTTATGTTTGTTGTACTTTTATGATCCTGGAGATCGAAATAAAGCTATGATGACATCCTTAGAGAGTGAAAACCGGAGTCTAAACCCTACCAGCCAGAGAGACTTTCACTGCGCCCGTAAAGGCCAAGATTGATGCAATTTCCTTCAATATCGGACTGTTACGGGTTGACCTCTGTACTGTGGCAGAAAGATCCATAGCCACTGAACAGAATGTCACTGAACTGCAGAGTGAGGCCTCCACACTGAAGGCAGCCCTCACAGACTTATCTGCCAAGTCAGAGGTCCTGGAACGTCGGGCCGGAGATGCAGAGGGACGCTCTTCAAGATGCAATCTCCGATTTGTCAGATTTCCGGAGGGAGCAGAAGGGAGAACCCCAGAATGCTTTCTTGAAAATTGGATCAAAGAAACATTCCCCAAGGCAGAACTTTCTGCGATCTTCATAATCGAGCAGAGGCATCGGGCTCTTGTGCCGCCGCCTCCTGCAAGTGCCCTCCCCGAACTCTCATTGTGAAGGTCCTAAACTACAGGGACCGTGACTGTGTAATAAAAGCTGCTTGCCGAGATGGGGACCCGGTCTTCCAAACCATGCAATTCACACCTTCCCAGACTACACACGCCTAGTGCACCAACAGAGAGTGACCTTTGGTGGGGTGAAACAGAAACTTGGTGCGATGAACCTCCAATATATGCTTCTTTACCCAGCTAAGTTGAAGGTTATACATGGAGGTCATGCGCATTTCTTTACATCGCCAGAGGCCACGTGGGACTGGATGGAGGTGTGCGTAGAAGGTAGGACCCTACATGGGGGGGGGGGGTTTCGTGGTGACAGGGACCCCTGGTGCTGGCACAATGAGAAAAAAAGGGTGCAGCAATGAAGCAGAACCGTGGGTGGGCGGTCACAGGATATGAGGGATGGGACAATTTACATTTATAGCATGGAATTTGGAGGGGCTTACTTCATTTGTGAAGTGCTACAACGTTCAGACTTACCTTTTCAGGCTGGGCGCACATGTGGTGATTTTACAGGGGACTCACCTGCCAAACCCAAAAATCCAAAATTTGCATTGGAAAGACAACTGTTCTCCTCCACCTACTCCACATACGCAAGGGGTTGGCTATCTGAGTAGCCCCACAGGTCCCTATCCAAGTACATGGCTACACAGCAGACATAGAGTGGAGATTTGTGGTGGTACATGGCATACTGGATGGTGGGGAGGTTTGTCTGGTGAATGGCTGTGCACCAAATGTGGGCAATAGCGATTTTTATTTAGAGCTAGAGAAACAAACATCCTCCTACATAGGGGTGTTGTTAATTTGGGCAGGAGATTTTAATTGTGTGCTAGACGGCAGCCTAGATAGGCATCCCCTGAAACTATATACTAAACCCAATATGTCGGCAACTCTGCGGGATATGATGAACCGCTGGCATTTCATTGTCATCTGGTGCGAGATGCACCCTGGCATACATACAAGGGTAAACTTTCTATACACCATCCCAAGCCGTATCTAGCAGACTTGACCTGTTCTTGTTCTTTCAGGAGGCCTCTGTGGCTGTGGCACAGACCTGCTTACTGGGCCGCCTTCTGTTGGACCACGCCCCAGTACTGCTGGAATGGAAGCCAGAGGCACCATTGTGGTATCTACATATAGAAGCCCTTCTGTGACACAGTGTTCTGAGAAGAGATTAGGGAAGTAATTGCTGGGTTTTTCAAAACAAATTGATCATCTACCACCAGCGGGGAATAGAGTGGGATACGCTAAAGGTGGTAACCCATGGAGAATGTTTATCCAAAGTTGGGGGGACAAGGAGACGATTAGAATGGGAACTGACCGAGGTGGAAGACAAGTTGGCTTGGCTTCAGTATGCAGGACAGAAACCGGAGCCTCACAACGAATCCATTTTGCAGGTATAGTGCTGAGTTGGCGAGGTATGAGACAGGCTAGACTGTTTTACTAGACGACGATATCGCCAGTTGTTGCAAGGCTCCTAGTGTGACTGCTGAACGGGAACGCCCTCCCTGGCTTATATTGACACTTAAGCGCTTAGATGGAACCACTGCCACTACACGGGCCCCCCTTTACGTGACCACTTAGCTGCAGTATATCAGTGGAGCCACAAAGCCGCTCTAACCAAGGATTCTGAGTTCCTAAATGATAATGCAGCAGAAATAACAACACTATACAAAGATCTAGTAAAAATGTATTGAAACTTCATGCAGTACATTATGGGAAGACTCACATATAATCCTGCGCAGATGGCTCAGGCTTCACAACCACAATTGGCTGCTAAGGGCATCAGCCATTAAACACTGAATGACATTAAGAGAAAGTTTCCGAACAGTTGGGAGCAAATTCTGTTCTGGAAAGCACAGAAAACAAGCCAGCTTGAAGCCATTTTTCCCCATTCGGGACTGCAGGACAAACACAGGATATTAACACTTTGCTTGCCAATGTGGATGGCTCCCCTGGTGGGATAATGGGCCACTTGGAGCACAGTCTTTGCTGCAGTTTATACCAGAACTCATAGTACCCCTTCAATAGCAGGTTTATCTGAGTTTTTGAATAAAGTACAGAATGAGGTCAGGGTAGAACCTGTCCTGGACTTGAGGATGAAACTGATGGGCAACTTTTCTTCAGCATCAACAATTATGTTAAGTAACATAAAAGGGTAAGCAGCAGTATTGGCTATAGGCCAACGCCTGAGGGAATTCACTCCTGCACAACAGAGGAGGAATTGCCTAAAATTATTGAAGAATCCTATGCTACGCTAGGTAGAGATAATTTAGGAACCGGACCTGAGAAACCACATGTTATGGGTAATTCTAAAAAAGGATAGCTGTAAGCAAGCACCCGATTCTTCTGAGAAGAAAGGGGACAAAAAAAAACATCACGGGTGGGTCTCCTCAACTGGAAACAACTGAGAAAAAATACAATTTGAGAAACTGTGATAATATTAGAAAGGCTGACAGGTATCAGGATCCTGAAACAAGTTCCTCATGTTCCTTTCAGGATCCATCCGATACTCATGCAGAGAGAGGTGGATGGTCACAGTGCAGACCAGAAGAGCGCATGAAACCGAAAAGGGAAACACATCACACTTTAGACTACATCCTTAAAGAGGGCAAACCAAATACTCAAATACCTCAATTAAAAAAAGAAGAAAGTAGCAGGAATTAAAGGTTTACTGACAAAATATGGAGTACTAAATAGCGAGTTACAAAAATGTCAAGTGAAAAACCTAAAATTGTAAGAATATTGACTCCTTATCCTTATATTTAAAAGTACAAAAATATCGAACAAATATATATTGATTGCAATAATATAGTTGGCCAAAATATCAATTTTTATACATATAAATGTATATAATATATATTAATTAAATAAAATATAAATACTATTGTAATAAAGATAAAGAAATAATTAAAGAAAAAGAAAACAATTATGATTATTATATTGATATACCTATATCTAATTTAAAAACATTATTAAATTGATATTTTTAATTTATATTATATTTGAAAAGTTTCTTAAATGTAATAATATAAAAAATCCATATAGTTAATAACATAAAATATTTGCTAAACAATCCATTTTAATTACAAATAAAAAACTCAAACAAAATGAAAATGTAGAATTTACTAAAAATACATGTATTATTAAAAACATTAATAATTATAAATATTATAATTTTAAATAACCAAAAACATATTAATATACATTTCAACAATATACACTAAACTACAACATTTTAAAATTAATACATGTAGTATTCCCACTACAACCTATAAAAAGTAGACAAAGGGGGTCATTAGGATAGCGGGCGGATCTGCCCACTAAACTCCTCCATCCGCATGACTTTTTCCCCCGCCACATTATGATGGCGGGGGGGACCCCGGCAGACGGGAAGACCGTCTGCAGGTTTTTCGCCGGTAGGCAATCCGCCCGATTGCCTACTGGGTGGAAAAGCCCAGGAATATGGTGGCGGTGCCTTGCATGCACCGCCATCCATATTATCATCATGGCGGTGAACTGCCTTTCCATGGCGGAGACTCGGCCATGGAAAGGCAGGCGGTTTTGGCTTTGGGGCCCTTTGCGGGCCCCCTGGGTGTTCGGGGAGTGGGGGTGCACAGGAGTAGCAGTTTCATGCACAACATGGCAGGCACCGCGCGGTGCCTACCACGTTGTGCATGAAAATACACGACATGCCTTTTTTGAATTGCGGCGGGCGGTGCTAAGATCACCGCCCGCCGCGATGTCAAGAATACAGGATGCGCCCACCAGTGTGGCGGGCGCATCCTAATGACCCCCACGGGATCGCCCCACTAATGGCGGGCGGTCCTTTCCTACGAATGGATGGCGGGCGGACAAAGTCTGCCCGCCATCCTAATGATGCCCAAAATGTTGAACTCAGGAGGTGTAAAATGTACAAGTCCAACTACAGTAAATGCAACAGTAGAGTGTTGGAATGCTGAGGGGTAAATTAACTATTGCCACTCCAATGAGTGCAGCTGTAGGGAAAGTGTTGAATTAGGAAGGAGGAAAATGTACTAGTCCCACTCCAGGCAGTGCAATAGGAGGGAAACTGTTGGATTGCGGAAGGAAATATATATATATTCTCACTGTAGTTATTACTACATTAAAAACAAACACATTCTATGCAAAACAACAAAATAATTGCAAAAACTAAATACATTTGTTTCAATATAAATATTTGATAAAAATTCCAATTTCATATATATCAATAAAAAAACCTTCGCAATGGTTTGCACCAGGGGCAAGTCTAAAACCTGCAAATTGTTAGCATGCAGGGAAAAAGTGCAGACCACCAAAACCTTCTCATATTTGGGAGTAGTTCTTGAGGGTGGGTTGTTTAAAAAAGCTACTGCAGCACTCATGGCCTTTTCGCGTAAGATGGGAAAAAGACCCCCAGCAATCTTACTTAAGATTTATTCGGCCAAATGTGTCAGTACAGTAATTTATGGGGCAGGTGTCTGGGGCATTCTTGAAACCAGGGAATTACAAATTGTAGAAAATGCTTTTTTAAGGTTTATTTTAGCTGTTCCGTCTAGTTCATCTGTATTTAACTGCCACGCCGAGCTGGGGGTCCGACATATCAGTGACCTGATCGCGATGCAACCAATACTACTCTGGCGCAGGGTCTGGACCGCAGTCGAGTTAGACCTAAACAGAGAGATCATTTGTGATGTTATGGCTCTTGACAACTCCCACAAAATAGCGTGGCTATCATACATTCAAAAGTTTTGCCTAGATATGGGAAAACCCGAGTTTTATACCACTCCAGAGGGGCTATATAGGATCATGAGGGAAGTTCTAAAGAAAGATTGCTGGTCTCACCTGGAATCCCTGCGGCTAGGGGTAGAGTTGAACAAGGTTACGGTAGTGCGGCACCATTCGCTGCTCACTTCAGGCAATATGCAACCTTATCTGAATTGGTGCATCAGGGGCTTCGATAGGTTCTTACTTAGCAGATTCAGAGTTGATATCTTTTTTCGCTTAGTCTCATTTCCCATAATTAATGATTGGTCAAAATAGCTTATTAATTGCCCATGCGATGGGAGAGCCGAACAATCAACACTTCATGTGATCTGTTTTTGTGGTTTTTATCAAAAAGAGAGAGCCCGATGGATTAAACCTCTTTTGAATAAATATGGTCCGTGGCGCCACTGTCGCCTAGCTTTACTGTATCTCCAGCTCTTGAATGGTGAACTTTGTGTGGCCTCTATGACTGGTTTTTTAAAGAGTGTTTTTAGAGAAAGGAAAAACTTATTAAGTTCTTAAATTTATTGTAAACATAGTTATTTTCCTCTCCCATGTATTGTTATATATGTGTACTATATGTGATGATTTATGATGATGCTGCTTTTATGATTTTTTTTATTTTACAAAAATCGAATAAAGCTTTTTCTACTACTACTATATTTCAAATAAATACATATTTTAATGTTAAAAAATATACATATTTGCAAACATTACAATTTTTATTCAAAACTGTTTTCATGTTAAAATTATTTTTATTTGAAAATTAAATATTAACAAAAAAATAATGTATTAAATAATGTTTATTTTAGTTACCTCACACCACATGCCCCTACAAAGCTTACAAGCAACACCCAAAACTTAACATTAAAAAACAATTATTTACACTACTAACATAAACATTTATCAACAAACTAATTAGCAATAATTAGAAATCTATTATTATTTAATTACAGTTAATTTACTTTTCACAATATACCTCTACTATGTATACAAAACACTCTTAAAATGTAATAATAAATTATTTACACAATTAACATAATGAAATTTAAATGTAATCATTATCATCAATTAAAAATGAATTATACCCTAATTAAAATAAATGTACTTCCAACCACGTACCCCAACAAAACCCATACCCACACATGGCAATTTAGTTAAAAGTGTAATTACACAATTAACATAACTAATCATAAACTAAATAATTATTATTAAATGAAAATATGAATAATATGCACTTAGAATTAATTTTCCTCCCACCCTGTACCCCTATAAACCCCTCAACCCACACCTAAAATTAAAAAATATATGTATTTACACAATTAAAATAGTTAATTATCCGAAAACCAAAATTAATATTAATGAGCAATTAATTATCGATTAATCAAATCAAATTGCATTCCACCCTCTATCCCTATAAAACTCACAACTCACACATAAAAGTTAAATTAACATACATTATTTACACTATTAACATAACTAATTACCAATTAATGAATGAATATGAATTAACAATTAATTATGAATTAATTCAAATTAAAATAATTTCTACCCTATACCCCTATCAGCTCCACAACAAACACAACATTCAAATAAAAAAATAGATTCATGATTAGCATAATTAATTAGTAATTAAATAAATAATAATTAATTTATTATAATAAATTTACTTCCCATGCTGTGCCTCTAAAACCCACAACCCACTACGGTACTAAACAAAACAAAAATGACTTTAATTAAATGTAATAACTACAAAAAAAATTACGAATACATTAAAAAACTTAGACAATAATTACGCAAATAATGACATCATATACATTGTAGATATATATCACAATACATAACAATAATTAAAAACTAAATTGAAACAAACTATATTTGTGTAAACTATATTATTAACTTTGGTATTTTAAAAATCAATATTACTTACCTTAAAACCAACATTCTTGACAACAATATTCTTGCCAACTATATTTCAATGCCACAATATTTTTGACCATATATTTTTGCAATTCAATATTTTGTACTCAATATTTTGTCTCAGCACCAGGATTAAAATAAGACAGGGCCAGACTACTGAGCACTCTGCTTCTGAATGGGGATTTGGCAGTGACGATGCTGGACAGCACGGCAGAAGTCACACTATCTCACCAGAACCTGATGGATTATCTGGTGGTACTAGCGGTGAAAGGGGCAAGCCACAGACAAAACACCTAATACAAGGGTCAGTGTCCCACATCAGTTATACGAAATAACGTTCCAAATGGAGGGGGACAAACCCAGGAACATCAAGGCTATCTTTTGGGAGAATCTGACATATGGTAACAACATTATTTTGGCTGAAAAGGATTGGCCACCTGAGTTCGTAATTGAGTGCTCACTAGGAGAAGTGGTAATTTAACCTGCTTGCCCTGACTCGTTCTAGAATCAGTTAAACCTTCATACACCAAGGAGTGGGCGTTAGAGCTAGCTCCTGCACTTAATCGCAATCATGTAGGGTGGGATGATGAGTCTCCTCATCATGAAATCCCAATAAAATCAGTTCCTCAACCCCAGAGACAGCACCTTTAAAGCAAGAAGCTTACAATCAAGCTAGGGAAATTCTAGAACAGCTTGAATACCAGTGTGTAATACAAAATTGCACCTCAACCATGAATAATCCCTTGTTTCCTGTAATGAAACCGGACAGTTCATACCATCTAGTTTTAGACCACAGACATTGAGTACTTCCACACAAACATTTGCAGTACAGAATGCACATAGTGCCGCACTAATGAAAAGCATTGTGCGGAAGAAATACAACCGACACTAGATATTTCAAATGGATTTTTTCTGCCAGAATATAGCTCCTGGTAGCAGATATTTGACCGCATTTTCAGCACTAGGTTCACAACATCAATTTTGCTAATTACCTCAAGGGTATAAATATAGCCCTGAGCTATTCCCAGCCAGAGTAGCAGAGTTACTTCAAAATTTCGATAAAGAGGCATTGTCCTATGTAGATGATACTTATCTGATGGACAATGAGCTAATGGAAGTCTTAGCTAGAGTAAACCACATTAGTCTTGGGTTTGCTCACTTGGGTTACAAATTCATTTTCAAAAAATCTAAAATTTCCCATCTCAATGTCCTATTTCTTGGATATAAGTTGTCAAGTGAAGGCAAAAGTCTGGCTGCTCATTGTTTAGAAAAATGGCAGTACATTGTTTTAGAAAAAAGGGTGCTGATTCAACCTCTAACAACTCTGAAAAGACTACAATCCATTTTAGGATTTTTTAATTTTGGCAGAACATACATTTTGGTTCACTCAGAACAAGTAAAACCATTCTACGATTTAATCAGACCTGATTTTTCAATCAACCATTGGACACAGGAACACATAAACATTTATGTTCCATACAAGCTTACACGATAGCTTCCAAACATTTTCACACACATGTAAACAAAACTCACCTGGTGATCTGCGTAGTTGCTGGACCAACTGGTTACACCTCTATCATTTTCAATGAAGGTGACACAGTACCTATTGCATATGCATTACATTTGTACACAAATGCTGAAATGTGTTTTACACCCACTGAGGAATTTCTTACAGCGGTACAGACTGCTATAGTGAGAGCGAGAGCTCTGGTTCAGAGTAAGAGCATAATTGTCGGCAAACCAGTACTGACCTTAGAGGTCATTACTAAAGCAAGTATTCTGAATGCCAAAGCTTTACATCCAAGATGTATTCTGTGGAATAACTCTCTCACTGCAACAGATGTAGACAACAGATTCGATTCTAGATTACAAACACAAGCATTCCCGCAGTACAAACAAGAATGTCCTCTGCCACCTCAAAAAATGCATCTAGATCGATATGAATAAATCATTTATGCAGATGGATCAGCTCAGCCTGCAGTAGGGAAACAACATCAATATTCCACAGCATGCACAATCGTAAAGGAGCGCATGCATGATAGAAAGCTCCATCCTGAAAAAAAGCACACAGTCCTAGGGGACTGTTCAGCGCAGCTAGCAGAACTCAAAGCCCTGATATTGTCACTACAAAGTACGGATCCTGAATTCCCCACACTTATAGTCTGTGATTCATACCACTGTGTCCAGTCCTATAAGGAATACCTTCACTATTGGGGCCAGAATGGATTTCGAGATTCCAAGGGTTGCACAATCAAGCGGATGTATGACAGTACAACGTGATCATTTTGATCGCCGTACTTTACATTGCGGTTTTTACAACGCAAGTTGTTACAGCGACTTGCGTTGGAGGGCGCTAGATTCAGGATTAATATGATTTTCTATTCCAAATCCAGCCCACGTAACAGTAGGGAAGGTGTTCGAATAGAAAATCACACTATTCCTTAACCAAGACCGCCATCCAGCGCAAGTCATAGTGATGACTTGCGTTGTAATGGCTGAGTGGTAAAGGTCGTGCGGTGTAAACACTGCATTGTAAACGATGTTTCCCCAATCAAGCACAAGCTGCTTGGGGAACAGGTGGCAAAGCTGAAAGAATGTTTGCTACGTGCTCATGTTATCCACATGTTGAGTTATCAGCGTGTTGTTGTTCACATTGTGGGGAATTCAATGGCGATGAGGCCGCTAAGGCTACAGTCCGCACTGCTGCCATCGCTGCAATCACTTTTTCAAGTACGAGAATAGACAGAGAGATCATGGTGGCTGTCAGTAGGGTTCGCAACGACTCCCACCCCCCAAAAGGGTTTCCACTGAAGTACTCCCACAAGTTAGATGCACAAAACATTCTGAATGCTCAAATTCCAGGAGTGGGGGATTGAGTAATACCAAACACTGATCGCGGATTTGGATTAATACTTGCTTCACATGAGGGCTTGGGTTCTGCACACATACAGGTTACTGCTACAGTTTCATTACTTAAGCAGCACTATTGGTGGCCAGGTCTAACCAAACATACCAAGGACTTTGTCCTCAAATGTGATATCTGTCAACAGATGAAAGGCTCAACCGCAGCACTTCCACCTCAGATACATTAATTGATCTTAAACAAGCCTCTAGCTGCTGTTTATTTGGAGCACTATGGCCCCTTACACTCAGATGGGGTTTACAAGTGCATCTTGGTGGTAGTGGATTCATGCTCCAGATTCCTGTGGGTTTGGCCACAGCGCTCGGCTGCCATTCAAACTGTTATATATGCTGATTTGCAAGTCTTTATCCGTACAAACCCGATTGTCAAATTACATTCAGACCCAGGCCTGAAGTTTAGCTCTTGGGCTTAAAAAAGAAGCCATGGGAAGTTTGAGTGTGGACTTGCGGTCCTCCTCCCCTACCATCCTGAGAGAAATTATGTAGTTGAGAGGAAAAAACGTAACTTGAAGCAGTCCTTAACAGTAAAGGTAATAGGCTTGGGTGGCAGTTGGGTCTATCAACTATATGGGGTCCAGAGTGAAATCAATAACATGCCAAGAAACTCCTTACGAACTCCTATTTGGTGTAAGAATGTGGGTACCAGACCTAGATAATTTCAGCACAGTGGCGGCGGAAACACCATTTGAAATCAATGAACGTTTAGCTGGTTTACAGAAACTCAATGAATTCCTGGGCGCATATAGCAACATTCAAGTAAAACTTGCTGCCACTTGAGAAGTGAAGGTTGTGCCGGCAAGAACTGCCTGGATCCTGAAGATTAGGGACCTGGTCAGAGAGAAAATTGTAGACAAAAAAGAGTGTGGGCCATCTCACAGAGCACCTGTATCTGTCCTGCCTGTCGAAGGTGCTAGAATTTTACTTTTTCTGCCCCATGCTGATTGCAGAGACAAAAGACGTGTCTCCATTGATCTGATCAAACCACACTATGCAGCCAATTCTCAACAGTAGGCCACAAGGGCTCCTGGGTAGCCCCCGCACTTCTCTTGCTACCATTCAGGAAGTTCAGATGGAAACTTTAATAATCACAGAAAATTCCCCTCTCCAAAGAGTATCTGTAAACAACAATGAAGTACTACTTCTTCCTCTTGAAACTACAACTGTACACTCAACGAGTACAGAAATTTCAATAAAAAAATTGACGACGTCTATGTGAATATGCCACAGAACTAGTCATCTCCCAGTACTACAAAACCTACGGAGCTGCCAAAAATAGACCAGACGGTGGCTTGCTACTTCGTTCATTATAACAACTTCTCATCAGATTCCAGTGAACCTATGCTGCAGCCACTGCCTGCCCCTTTCAAGCTACGAGTGTATGCCCTCTATTTGGCTAAAAAAGACATACTTTTTTGCTCCATGGATTCATCTCTGGATTACAATTGGATTCTTTTTCCTGGTACTTTGGATTGGTTTGGTAGCTGTCTTTTTCCTAAATCTGAATGGACACTATCTCCCTGGACTCTCTGCAGAACAACTTGTGAACTTGGTTCTGAAACCACATGCATTATCACTGTGAACTAAGGGACCTGTTCCTGATGAACATTACAGCAGTGTCAATTCCAGAAAACATAGGCCCCCATTAGGATGGCGGGCGGATCGCCCCCACCAGGCCGGCAGCGGCCACCGCCGGCCAGGCGGGGCGATATGCCCACCATCCATGCCGTAATTACCCCCCGCCATATTATTATGGCTGGAGGGTACGCAGCGGATGGAAAGACCGTCCGGCGCTTTTACGCCCCGGTCGCCTTGCGACCGGGCTGAAAAGGGTTCTCTATGGTGGCAGTGTCTATCAGACGCCATATTAGTATGGGCATTTTCCAATGCCTTTAAATGCCGCCACGGAAAGGCATGTGGGGTCTGCTTTGGGGGCCTGTTGCGGGCCCCCAGGGACTCCGGGGCGGTGGGGGGTGCGCATTGGGGGTACCTATGGTACCCCCCAGCCTTTCAAAGAACAACGTGGCAGGCACCATGCGGTTGCTGTCACGTTGTGCTTTGAAATGCACTACATGTAGTTTTACCATTGCGGCGGGCTGTTAAAAATACAGGATGCGCCTGCCACTGTGGTGGGCGCATCCTAATTTCCCCCACGGGACCCCCGCCCTTATGGCGGGCGGTCCCTTTCCACAATGGGATGGCGGGCGGACTTTTCTAATGGTGGCCATAGTGCGGGGCAGGATATCATATGGTGCGTATGGTCCTACTGAACTTTTAGAAATTCTGTATTTGTTTAAAAGTTCTTTAAATTATATTATCACCTCTAGTTCTTTCTCTGATGATTGGGACATTGGAATTGTACACAATTTGCTTGCAGATCCTGAGCAATCAGCTGCATTTTCTAAAGTTGTATTGTATGATTGTGCATCTAATTTTGGAAACATGTTCTGTTATCAAAATTATGGTCATCATGTCTTACTCAAAGCTAGTATCCCACATGCTGTTTATAATTGTACTCAATGGGAAGACTGCCCAACAGTACCATAAGGTAGTTCAAAAACATTTGCACAAAAGTTTACTTATTTTTCTGGTTTCAATACATCAGACCCAGCCTCTTATTATTATAGGCTGGCACCTACAGCTGTGAGTAAAAATATGCTTACAAATGCTAAGCTGAAATACTCTGCTTCCTTTATTTCCCAACTGTCTGTTCAAGGTTTTGACTTTTGGAAACACACCATAGACACAAAATCTATCTGGGGAAAAAAGATTGGCAGGTTTAGGGAATTGAGGCCTTATTTAGAGCATGTCTCATAACATATCAAATATTTTTCCTGAATAAAACGGGTCAACAAACTTCCTGTCTAGGAATAACAAAAATGAAGGATTTGAAAAAACTGTGTATTCCTGCATTCTCATGTTTTGAGAACTGGCAGCACCTAACACACTTTAGTGAGGCTACACTAGATACCATGATGCCTCCTTGAATTCATCAGGCCCCAATTGGAAGGTATGGTTAGTTTGGCCTGTGGACACCAATGGATGTAAATCTAGATTCCTGGGTAACATTGAAGGGTTTAGGGGTAATGGACCTGATCAGCAATATGTACAAACAGAACATTCTGGGGTTGTGACATCATATAGTGTTGAAACGTTGTGCCTGATTGGCTAAAAACCTCAACGCTTTCTCAAGTGAAACAATACATGTCCCTTCTTTCTGATGATATGGATTTCAGGAATTTTTTATTAGGCCCTAGAACCCACATCAAAAGCACTTCTTATATGGAATATACAACAAGCGGTGGGAAATTTCTCAACCGGAAGCTAATAAGAGATTGCACAAGATCAAAAGGGTTAACTTAGAAAAGGCTTTTGCTGTGGTTGACAATGGTATGTCCACATTATCATCCAGAATCGTTTGCCTGGGCAACATAATATCTTCCGTGATATACATATTATGGCAAGATATGTCTATTTTACAAATTGGTCCATCACAACTAAGATCCATTGTAATACTAAGCTGGATGTTGCAAACATTAAGGTGCCTATTAGCATATCGGGTGGATCGTCACCGCTGGGCTGTCGGTGATTTGCCCGCCAAATGTCCCTGGTTCACCCCGCCATATTAGTATGGAGGGGGCACCGTGGTGGACAGAAAGACCGTCCTCCACTTTTCCGCCGGTTGTATTGCCGACCAGGCGGAAAAGGGACACAATATGTTGGGGGTGCCTTGCAGGCACTGCCATCCATATTACTATGGCTGCAGTTGGATGCCTTTCCATGGCGGAGACTCCACCATGGAAAAGCATGCAGGAATTCACTGTTGGAGCCTGTTACTTGACCCCGGTGGGGTGGGGGTGTTGCACTTGGGGGGTACCATACCCCCCTACATTGGCATAACAAAATGGCAAATTATTCTGCTGTTTCGTCGATTTCCGAGCTGCCTTTGACACAGTAGATAGAAGCAGCTTTTGGGAAGTGCTAGAAAATTATGCATTGCCGGAGGGCATATTAAATATTCTAAAAGAATTACATAGTGGCAACTGGGCCCAGGTCATTAGAGATTCAAAGGGCTCATTAACGCAGAAAATCCCTGTAAAGAATGGCTTGAGACAAGGGTGCGTTTTAGCACCCTTGCTCTTTTCAATCTTCCTATCAGACCTTCCCGTGGTTTTGGAAGTTGAAAAGAGTGCGAGCCCGCGCATGAATAATAATAAAGTTGCATGCCTTTTATATGCTGATGATCTAGTGATCGTGGACCAAACTGAAATGGGCCTCGAAAGGAAATTAAATGCTTTTAAAATATATTGTGACAAAAAGTTTCTATCGGTGAATATGGAGAAAACAAAGATCCTATGTTTCGGGAAGAGGGTAAAAAATTTTAAATGGTTTTTATGTTTAGACAAATTAGAGGTAGTAAATGAATACAAATATCTAGGCCTGTGGTTTGACAGTGCATTAAAGTGGAATACCCACGTGGCGGCACAAACTTCAAAGGCGTCCTCATCGGTCTGTGGATTGAAAAAATGTAATAAGGACTATGGTGACATGTCTCACAGACCGTTACTAAAGGCATTTGAAGCTAAAGGGGTTGGGACCGGGAGGAAGGAAAGATAATTAAAATGCTGTTGTCCCTACCTAACGGATCCATGTTGCAAGCTATTAGATTGGAGGTAGGCTTGACGGCATGGGAGGTAAAGGCACAAATGTCATTGCTAAGATTTTGGAACCGCCAGACGCCCGGTGGTGAACAGAAGGTGTCAATTTGGTGCAGAAAGGAAATACAAGCAAGCAGTTTACATTGGGCACGGGAAGTGAGGAAAACCCTTCAGCTAGTAACTGGGAGAAGTGTGGCTCACTGGTTAGAGCAGGCAGACCCTGAAGCAGAGGTCAGACCAGGGTTCGATTCCCGATGCGGCAGGGTCTTGAGCTCAAATGTCCATGGACTCGATAATTCTCGCTTCGGTGCCTGACCTAATCATGGGTTCACACTCTGCAACTCTGGGCATTAAGCTTGCTTAATCTCCACAATGGCCCCCTCGCGGCGGGATGCCTGGCTTTCACCTTGGGGATGCCCTGTAGGGGCTATCTCACAGGGAAAAGCCAGGACGGGTTCCCAAGGCAAGCGTGGAGATACCCCTTCGGGGGTCGATTCAGGCGCTATATAAGAAACATAATAATAATAATAATAATAATAACTGCGCAATTAAAGTTGACCCTCGAACAACCCTTATTAGACCTAGTTTTTACTAAGAAAATGCTTAGGGACCGAGGGCAAGAATATTCCAGATCACAAGATCTGGGGTACCTGAAGTTGAAAAAATCAGTGAACTGGGTAAGGAATGAATGGGAAAAGGAGGTCCGGTTCCCTTATTTGGATGTGTTACCCAGTAAATGGTTAAGGTACGAAATCATGAAGGTTCGGGTAGGCTTAAATCCATGGAAGATCGATAGTAAATTAAAAGTAGCCCTGATCCAACCTGATGGTATTTGTAAATGTGGCCTAGGTGTGAAGAATGATATTTTACATATATTACTGGACTGTACATGGATTTTAACAGTGCGTAAAATGTTTTTACGTCCAATATTTTTAAAGTATAAGGTAAACACATGATCAGAGGCTGTTGTTCTCCTTACTGAAATGTCGTTTTTAGATATCACAATTGCGTTGGGGAAATTTTTTAAAGCAATAAGAGAAGCTGTAAAGGAGACAACCAAGGAAGTTGGGAAATTTTAAGATATTAAGATTTAAAAAAATGGAAAATATCAATTTAGTGTTTTTATGGTTTTAAATGTGTACTGAGTGTTAAAATGAACTATGATGTAAAATTTCTATTGCTAAATGGATCCATGGTCTTGTGTATGGTTTATAGACTATTGTCTAAATAAACTTTGATTTTACTACTACTACATTGGCATGCACAAGGCGGCAGGTACCGCGCGGTGCCTGTCACGTTGTGCAGGCCAATGCACAACATGCATATTTGGCATTGTGACAGGTGCTGCACAAAGCACCCCGCCAAAATGTTAAATATGCAGGATGTGACCACCAGGGTGGCGGTCGCATCCTAATTGCCATGGCAGGACCACTGCACCTCTGGCGGTCGGCCCCGTTTACCACCATCGTAATAGGCCCCTAAGTTGTGACCACGTGACATGGCGTTACATCAATAGTACAAATTTATTTTCTGCAGATGATCTAACGGTACAACAGACAGTAAAAGTACACAGAGATGCAAAATATACCACGTTGCACATTGAAAAATTTCACTGTGGCTGAGACACCAGCCACAGACTGGATAATCCATGGTTACATCACCCTACCAGTCACAACTTTCCAACTTCAATAATGTCCACAATACCAGAAGGTAGACAGATATGAAGTGCTAGGAGAAGGTTATTTGCATGAGAACTGGGAATTACGATTCAGGTTTAGATGCAGGAATGGGGACACGGATTGTTTCTTTAGTGGTTCCGACTGTGAGGATGCTTTAACCCTTTCCTTATTTTGCAAGCACGTTTCTCTTAATGGGGCGAATCACTGACTAAATATCAAAGGTCAGAATATAGACCTACAAAAATACCGAAGCAAGAATATATGCGACATCCTATCTACATTTTGCTAAGGATAAAATTAGTGAGAAAAAATATATTGATGTAAAAAATATTGTTGTTAAAAACATCCTTTTTTATTTAAGTTAAAAAAATAATGTAAAATAAAGTAAATAATACATATACTTAAAATAAACATAGTAAAAAATATTATAAAATGTTTAAAAATGATAAGTTATATATACAACCTAAAAATAAATCAAACATATACATATACTATTATATATACTTATACATTTGTATAATTATTTTGATATATTTTTTTAAATATCATATCATTTATAAATACATCTATACACATAAAACAAAAATATAAATAAAAATTGAATAAATATATATAACAAATTTTTAAAAAATGTAATCGTTTTAATATGAATTATATACTACATTAACTAAAATATTACAACAAATATTAGATAGCGGAGGTAATCAAATTACTATTCCAACTCCAAACAGTGCAACAGTAGGGAAAGTGTTGAATAGCGTTGGGGTAAGAATTACTATTCCCACTCCAGGGAGTGCAATGGTAGGGAAAGTGTTGGATAGCGTAGGGGTAAAAATTACTATTCCCACTCCAGTGAGTGCAACAGTAGGGAAAGTGTTGGATAGCATAGGGGTTACAATTACTATTCCCACTCCAGGGAGTGCAACAGTAGGGAAAGTGTTGGATAGCATAGGGGTAAAAATGACTATTCCCTCTCCAGTGAGTGCAAAAGTAGGGAAAATGTTGTATAGCGTAGGGGTTAAAATTACTTTTCCCACTCCAGGGAGTGCAACAGTAGGGAAAGTGTTGGATAATAGGGGTAAAACTTACTATTCCCACTCCAGTAAGTGCAACAGCAGGGAAAGTGTTTGGCAGCGTAGAGGTTACAATTAATATTTCCACTCCCGGGAGTGCAACAGTAGGGAAAGTGTTGGATAGCGTAGGGGTAAAAATTACTATTCCCACTCCAGTGAGACAGGGGTGTGTATTAGCGCCAATTTCATTTAACCTTTTCTTTGCTGATCTACCAGGGGAACTTGACAAATGCCCTAATCATGCACCTAAACTAGGGAAAATGACCCTATCCAACCTGCTATACGCGGACGACTTGGTGCTGATAAGTTGGACACCCACGGGCCTCCAGCATCTCCTGAATGTAGCTCACACCTTTTTGGTAAAGAATGCCCTGCAAATAAATTTCAATAAATCAAAGGTTATGGTTGTGAATTATAGGAAAAAAAGGAGAATTAGTTGGCACTTAAACTGAGAAAAATTGGTCCTGGTAACTACTTACAAGTACTTGGGTGTAATTTTGGACTCAAAAAATACATTTAAACCACAACTAGACTCCTTAGGAGAGAAGGCAACCATGACCTACTTGGCTATAAAATTGTTAAAGGCCAAACTTCCTGATCTAACGCTTAACCCTCTTCTCCAGATCTTGCATGCAAAATTACAGCCGACTCTTACATACAGGAGTGAATCCCTTCATGGGAAGGACGTCGCATTATTGGACATAGTCATAGCCAACTCATACAGGGCCATCTTTAACCTCCCAAGATACGTTTCACCTGCTCAGATCCGGCTGAAATTTGATATTCTTAAACAAACACTAGAAAGGCGGAGTGCGGATGTAACCAGCTGGCATAAGATTTGCACTGCTGAGATTGGCTCTTTAAGTGCCAATGTATGGGAAGAGCTGTTTCGGCATCATAAATCTTCAGCCAGAGACTATTTACTTGAATCACTTCAAGTCCTAGGTCTGTCTGACATCTGGGATCCCTCAATAGACCTCCTGTCGCTCAAAAAAGTTGCAAAGAAAATCAGCACGCATCATTTCAGCAATTGAGGACAAGAAGGCACTAGCAAACAGAGCGCACGGCTGGATCATGCTCGGTGATTATGGAAGAACGCAACCACAAGCATACCTCAATATTGGTATGAAAATAAAAATCAAAGAAACGTTTTAAAACTACGCCTTGGTGTAATTCCTGTACTCCCACAATTACCACCCTGGGAGAGAAAAATGTTTTCACAGCAGTGCCGCCTGTGCAAAACTGGCAAGGAGGACATTGTACATGCGATTTGCATTTTTCCCAAACTGAAGGACTTGAGGTACAACTTATTACGACCCTCCTTCAAACTACATGGCGTTCGGACATGCAGGCAGGCTGTTAAACTGTGTTTCAACCCCATCAACACCAAATTAAACTGCCAGATCGTAAAGTTTTTTGATTTAGCAGGAAAAAGACTTAAGAGCACGTGATCAACACTGGAAGAGTTTAAGGATAATCATGAACTGTTCTTAACCAAACTTTTAATCTGATAAGATTGAGCACAAATGAATTTTCTAAATAATTTTTACCAATGTTTTATAACTTTGTAAAGATTTTAATTAATCATGTACAAATAAACGATTACTTACTTACTCACTCCAGTGAGTGCAACAGTAGGGAAAGTGTTAGATAGCATAGGGGTTAAAATTAATATTCCAACTCCGGGAGTACAACAGTAGGGAAAGTGTTGGATAGCGTAGGGGTAAAAATTACTATTCCCACTCCGTGTGTGCAACAGTAGGGAAAGTGTTGGATAGCGCAGGGGTTATAATTATTATTCCAACTCCAGTGAATGTAACAGTATGGAAAATGTAGGATAGCGTTGGGGTTAAATTAACATACTTATTAATTAAATAATTTTTGTAAAATAAATAACATATTAAAAATGAACTAACTAAAAAATGTATAATAAATACCAATACAATTAAATTAATATTTACTTAAATAACATTACATTACTTCCCACCCTATTCCCCCATAAACACACAACCCACTACACAAAAAAACACAAATGTAATTGTCAACTAATCAGTTAATAAAAATTAATTACCAATTGATAATAAATTAACAATAAAATAATTAACAATAACAATAAAAAAATAATACATTAATTATAATAAATATACTTATAACATAATCAATTATTACAAATCAATTACCAATTAATAATTAACAATACATTAATTATAAATAATAATACATCAAAATAATGAATACATTATAATTAAATTACGATATTACTTACCTTAAGGTCAATATTCTGTTCAAGGATATTCTTGACATCAATATTCTGTCCCTATGATATTAAAAACTCAATATTAGTGTATGTCGATATAAAGAAATCGATATTTTGACTGCTCACCAATGAGGCATGCAAGGCTTCAGTTGTGAACCTGTCTTGATATCTGAAGGGTTCCCTAGCTGCTGTGATTCATCCGATTTTCAAGTTGCTCTTGAATAGTAACTATTTGATACTAAATGCCCATGGTTGTTGAAGAATGGAACCGGGCATCGCCTATCTGGTAACGATTAATTCCGAAGTCAGTTCAGTTCAGTTCAGTAGATCTTTATTCAATGACTAGCAGCCCGCCCCAGCGTTGCCTGGGGCAGAAAGGAGCTGGGGGCAGCATTGTGCATATATAAAAAGACACATTTGAATTTCAAATGCAGAAGCCTGTATAACATACTTAGAAGCGAGCAGACTGCATTGCAATCCTGTTTTTTCCTATCCCTCTAATCATTAATTTCGCTCTTTTTCAATTTTAATGCCATCTGTGCACTTAGCATTTCACCGTATATCCGTTTCTCTGAATGTGTTTTTATGTAGTCATAAAACCCATGTCTGATGAGATGTCCTATTTTTTTCTGTATATTCCTCGTAACTTATTTCCTCTGCCCAATATCCGGAAGATATTGTTTACTTTGAGACAGAAGGTCATTTTCTCAAGGAATACACATTTGCGTTTCATTCCCAGTGATGTCTCTGAACTCTGTGGTGAGCAGGGACAGGAAAGGCTGCCAGAGCTCCGAGTATTTAGCACCCTTCCCCATCAATGTCATGATGTAGCTTTAAGCAGAACCCGGAAGGAGCGAACACTGGGGGAGTAAAGAGAGAGTGAAATCAGCATCGCGTAATGTGAGTGTTGAGCAATGCTAATTTGTTGGTATGTAATTATATTCATCTATTGGTAGCTGAACGATAAATATCAGATGCACATGATCGAGGGGAAATACCTTTTTGTATTTAAAACTTCAAAACCATTCGTACATCTGTTTGGTGTCTGCTCAGCATTAGCATCCCTGTGTGCCGAACTCGAGCATTACAGTCTCCCGCCCGCCTCCCTTCTCGAGTCTCCCGCCCGCCCGACTCCCGCCTCCTGCCCCAGCTATGTAAACCCCCCCCTCCTGCCCCGGCTATGTAACCCCCCCCCCCCATCACGACTTACCTCCCCGCGCTGCCACTGCTCCTCGGCTTCTCACCACTCGGTATTGCTGTTGCTGTGGTGAACTCCGCTCCTCCCCTCGCTCAGACGCTAATCTTGTCCTCGCTCCTCCTGTTGCTGTGAAGGACGCTACTCCCATCACGCAGACGTCGCGGCCGGCGCTACTTGCAAGGGACTACTTTTTTTTCTTTGTAAATATTTTAAACAACGTTTATTTTTTATTCTTATGTAGCCTATGTCCTTCTGCTTGATCTGAGGTTTTCTATGATGTTTTGGGTGTTCAGATTGGTGGTGTAGTTTTCGAGTTTACCTTGCCCAAAGGTGCAAGTTCTCTCTTTATAATAGTAGTATAGATTAGAAAACATCATAAAAGTACATATATACAATTAAAAATACAATTAAATAACATAACTCCATCTAAATTCACCGATAAAAGTTAAAAAGATAAAAAACAAGTCCTATCTGGGACTATTGATTAACCCTGTCCTCTTGAATTTCTTAGCCTCACCAAGAACTTAATAAAATTCATGATACAGCATAATGTGTGCATGTCATTTGCTCTTTGTAAAAATAGTAAAGCAACTTTAGCATGACGTAACTTTGCCTGTTTTAGGATGTCTACCAGAAATTTACGTCTAGGCATCTTGTAAAAAGGGTACAAAAGCACAAAATGAAGGGTTTCCTGAGAAGACCGATTGTCGCAGCCGCAGGCACCCTTTTGCTCAATTGTTGAAGTAAAACCGGGTGGGTCAGCCAGTATATTTGGTAATAAATTGAGCCTAAAACGAGACATTAAAAACCTATCCTGGGCGTTACGCATCAAATACCAATATGGTTCCATGCCCTCACTATTCTTAATAAGACAGTGGGCACTTACTGAATGTTTGGGCAATTCCACTCCTGCTCTACATATGGAAAACTGTTCAAGCAACATTTTTTTGATCATCACTTTGTCAAGATATAATATTGTGCTAGGATTGCTAAAAAGATCCTTCCGATCTAGATCCTCTAGAGTGACTTTGACGTATTTTAACCATGGGATCTGTAGACCTTTATCCCTATGCAGACAATCTCTTATAATTTGTCTGCTTAGGTCTGCCTCGGGATTTGCCCAGATTTTTAACCATGCCATAATAGGTCTAAGCTTAACCTGGTCCTCAATAAATGGTCTACCTAGTTCTCTATGCGCAATTACGGCTGGGGTACTATGGGGAATTTTTAAGATCCTTCACAGGTATTTGTCTTCCTCCAGCTGTAGTTGCTTGACATCCACAAAGCCCCACACTTCTGATCCATACATGGCTTTCGAACTGTTTACAGAGCCATATAGGTTCAAAACCTGTTCCGGGGACCAACGACCCAACCTTCGGGCAAAGTTTGTTATGGCACCATTTGAGGATGTCAGTTTTGTGCACTGCTCTTCTACCAAGGATTTAAATTTTAGTGCCCCATCAAATAGCAGCCCGAGATAAGAAAAAGACTTCACCTTCTCTAAAATGTGAGTCCCTATTTTATATGAAAACTTCCTGCAGGGTTTCGTGCCTGCCAACATCACGAAGGACTTGCTTAAATTCACCGACAGGTCTAGAGTGTCCATAAAATTAACAAATCCGTCAATTAAACACTGCAAACCCCTCGGGGTACGGGCGAGCAGGACCGCGTCATCCACGTACAAAGCACTGGTATATGGCGCGTTCCTGCTTTTGGGAAATGTGTGTTTAAAGCAATCAAGGTTCTCTCTAAGTTGTTAATATAAAGTGAGAATAAAAAAGGGGCAAGAATGCAACCTTGTCTCACTCCACTAGTACATGGAAAGGGTTCTCTGTCCCCCCCCTCCATGTTATAGCGGACTTTGGCAGTGGTGTCCCAGTGTAACTCTCTGAGGATATCGATCAGACCTGGATCAATTCCCATGTTACTCATCATAACCCATAGCTTATTCCTATTAACGTGGTCAAACGCAGCTGCTAGGTCCATGAACCCCATGTAGATAGCTTCATTGCTGGCTTTAGTGTATTTTGCCACCAGCAAATAGAGGTTAAGGCATTGATCACTTGTGGACCTCCCTGACCTAAAACCATACTGAGTGTCCGAGATGATATGGTGCTCTTCCGTCCAGTCCATGAGCCGCTTCAAAATTACCCGGCCCAGGATTTTGGCTGAGACATCAATCAGTGATATTGGTCTATAATATTGGAGATTGTCCCTATTGCCCTTCTTAAAAATAGGGACAATTATTGCAGTAGACCAGGAACGGGGCAATCCAGACTTAATAGCCACGTTTAACACCCTTGTGAGGATGGGGGCCCATAAGTCTACATTGCTCAAGTAATGGTCAGGTGGAGTGCTGTCAGGGCCTGGGACTTTATTACGGGTGAGGCCTTGGATCCCCTTAATTATTTCTTCTAGGGAAAATTCTACATCTGAGCTCTGCTTTCCATCCAACGCCCCCTCCCGGTCAGTATCCTGGTTGTAATTATAAAGTACCTCAAAATGTGTCACCCACTGTTCGGGTAAGATGTTTGTCCCAATCTCAGGGGTGCTGCTATCCTGAAAACATGGCCTATTAATTATCCTCCAAAATTCTGTCAAGCCCCTTCTTTCACCAGCCTCCCTTAGGTCTGCCCACACTTCAGCTTGGAGAGAAACCTTTCTCTGCTTCAGCACACTTTTATATATCTGTCTGCAATGGGCTACTCTTGATTTGTCCCCGCGGTTGGATTTTAAGCTAGATTTAAGTCTCTCAAAGCTCGTGAGCACTTGCTATCAAACCATCTCGGCTGGGTGGTGTTTCTCCTGGGACCCTTTGCCTTCAATAGACCCTCTACCAGGCTAGTTACTGACCCAAACGCCTCGACCAGGGAACTCCCCTCTATCGTCAGATCTAGGCATTCCTCAATCAGTTCTTTCCCCTTAGCCATTAAAGATTTGTAGAATGCCTCACCATCAATTTTTGACCACCTGAGCCGTCTTCCCTGATCGGTTGCCCTCAAATCAGTGTCAGCTTGTAAACTCTTCTTGGGTCGGCCTCGACATATGAGTTCTAGGACTGGAGGGTTATGATCACTATATATACTCCAGTCAATCCTTACCGAGCTACTCCAGTTTTTTAAAAGCCTGGACACTAGAATATAATCTATAAAGGAAGAGCATCCTCTTCCTTTAAAGGTTGGGATGAGAGACCCATCTTTCTCCAAGCTAGCCAAATTGATGGTGTGTTCCAGGACATGAGTTCTTAGGAGCTTGCTAAGGGCTATTCCCTCTGTTGTATGTTCAAAATGTGGACCCTTCTCAATTGGGCAACGGGACCAATATCTGTTCAAGGGAAACAGGTTTGAACATAGGTGGCAATTTAGGTCACCCATTACTAATACAGTGGGTTCTACGACCCCTTTCCTATGAGCTAACTCCTGACTAAGTCTGTGATCTAGTTCCTGGAGTGCAAAGTTATTTCCTTTCGCGATCTCTGTATTGTAAATGTTAAACAGGATCAACCTTAGCCCGCTACCAGTAAATCCTACCGCCTGGAGAGTATGCGATGACTATGATGGAATTGTTCAGACTCCTTCCAGATTTAGATCTACATATAATGCTAATCCTCCAATTGCTCTTCCTGATCTGGATTCTTGTGCTGGCACAAAAAAACATTTGCAACCTGCTATATGGAAGAGGTTACTGTTGACCGCCCAGGTCTCCTGCAAACTAATTATCTGGAACCCGCTAATGTACTGTCGCCACTATTTGTTGTCAAATTTCCCTGCCAAACCTGGTATATTCCAGGATAATATTTTTAGCCCCCCCTCTGCAAGTTGTTCCCTGTCTAAATCTTTGCCTCTCGGGGTCTCAATAGTTGACCCATCCGCAGACCTTAAAGGCACAAGTTGTGCCCCCAGTGCCTGCATAAATGGGAATGCTACAACCACCCTCTGCTCCTCCTCTGGGATAAAACCTTCTAGTGTACTGAGACATTTTCCAGTCTCATGGAGTGTAGCCGTGTTTGGACTTGCTGGCATATAAGGCACCTTTCTGTCAAGGGGTTGTGGTGGGTCAACATTATCAATCACCCACGACACTAATCCTGGCATTTCCTGTAGATTAATTATGTCACCCTCCCTCCCAATTGATTTATCTGATTGGTTCAACAACCTACTTAGTCAATCATTCTCTTCAAGGGACAATAAGGGACTAAATCTGTTTGTCCAATCAGCTAGATCCTGTTCCCTTACCACCAAGCCATCCAACGTATAGTTAGTAGCCCTGGTGACATTTAAACCCATCCCCACTCTCCCAGATGTGTACCTTGGGTCATGGGCGACACGTTGCAAGGGCTAAAAATATCCCAGTGGCAGGGGTCTTATATTACTTGTCTGATTTAAATTGCCACTGTTTAATGTGTACTCCACTAAGCTGGTGTCCCTGAAATTCACGATTATACAATTGCCCTCCGTATCTTTACTTCTCCTACCTAACCAGTTCACCCTTCTAACATGCAGGATCTCCCCACTTTTGTTATCTGGTAGTGGCCTATTCTGGTTTTGCCAATTTATTATCTTATTGTTTAATTCAGTATGTGTCTCTTTCTGTTTAGGCTTCAATTCCGGTACCCCCACAAGTACAACTACGTAAGGGCATGCGTCAGGGGGTAAATTTATGGTTGGTACAGGACTGATAATTCTTCTATTAGTCTCCCGACTTGAGTGATGTGTCTCTGCTGGTTAAGGAGTTGGGAGCTTTTTGTGTTGCGGTTGTATTATTGGCTGACTCATCCCCCTGTCTGAGCACATGATCCCTGCTCCCGATCTGTTATCAGCGTCCAATTGCATTGATGAACCTAAAGGAATTGGTGCCTGTATAACAGTATGTTGCTTACTGGTGACACTATTAGTTTGTGTAGAGGGCTGGGGGTCAGAGCTAATATCCATCGTGGCAATATTGCCTAATGCTCTAGCGTTCGGAGAGGTGCCCTGTGTCCTTCCCCGCTTATTTGGTTCATTTATGATTTTATCTAACCTGCTGACTAGTGGTTTAATCTGGCTGACAATAAGCAGTTCTAGGTGGTTTTGTAAATCTTGACTACTTGGGCAATCCAGCTCGGCGGGCTAGCTGCTGTGATACTTGTGCTTCGGTAACCTCTTCCTCTATGCTTCTGGGTTGGGGGGTGGTGGGGCTTGATTTTGTTTTCTTGGAGCAAGACTTCTTGGGGAATGCGCTTCTTTTCCTGATAATAGGAGCATTCTTGTCAGGCAAAGGTATTGCATTCTCTACAACAACAGCCAACTGTGCTCAAGGGATATCATGAACAGGTGACTCCAGGATGACATGTGGGGAAACAACCATTATCTCATTGTTGTTTTCCTGTGGGGGGGTGGATAGGTCAGTTATTGGCGTTAGGGATAGGCGTCTCTTCGTGCGCTCTATTTCACTGAAGACTGCCCTGATGGCTTTCCGCAACATGAGGTAAATCGCGGTGTGCTGTACATTGAGGGGAAGTGATAAATTGGGCTCAAGAAATGTGTGAGAGTGTTATGAGGTTTAACTTTTGTCGAATGAGTTTTCGCTTTACTGGCCATACTGTAAATGATCAGTCTAATGTACCAAGGCTACCCCAATTTCCCCAGTTAAACACACTCGGATCAAGCCCCCAACCAATAAACGTAGACCGTAGAACACAAACCCCCCTCCAGTCCTCGCTGTTAACTTACGTTTTGAAGACCCAGTGCCCCAGTCCAAAGTTTCTTTTTCACCTGTTTATCTTACTTCTTGAGATGTCGTCTCTTCAACAAAGTATGGAGGTTTCAGTACCACGAGGAGCCAAGGGGGGTTACCTAGCCCAGCCTCCTTCGGCCTCTGACGGCCTTAGACGGTCCCGCCCTTGTCCCGGGCTTCTCCTGCGCGCATCCGGCGGGACGAAGATCCAAACGGTCCTTTATGCGCCTCCTGGCGCTTACGGATGGTGTTTGCAGCGTCCTTGCGGCAATCAGGGTAGTCCCAGTGTGGTGGAGCCAAGCCAGGCCAATCAAAGCGGCGGAGCAAAGTCCGGCCTGGAATTCAGCCCCAAGCAGGAAGCAGGATAGAGGTCTCACAGGGGGGGACTAAGCGGAGCCAAGCCCGGCCAAGCAAAGCAGTGGAGCAAAGCCCGGCCCGCAATTCCACCCCAAACAGGATACAGGTCTCACCGGGGACTCGGCCCCAAACGGTCCTTTATGCGCCTCCTGGCGCTTACGGGTGGCGTTTGCAGCGTCCTTGCCGCAATCATGGTTGCTGGAAGATGTAGTCCCAGTGTGGCGGAGCCAAGCCTGGCCAAACAAAGCGGCGGAGCAAAGCCCGGCCCAGAATTCAGCCCCAAGCAGGAAGCAGGATACAGGTCTCACAGGGGGGGACTCGGCGGAGCCAAGCCCGGCCAAGCAAAGCAGTGGAGCAAAGCCCGGCCCGCAATTCCACCCCAAACAGGATACAGGTCTCACCGAAGTCATTTGTTTCCACCTGCCCGCACAATTCGGGAGACAACGCTATTGCCCGCGATAAATGTTTCCAACATACGCTTTGATTCTTTGAGCAAACTGAAACCCATGCTTTTTCAAAAAGATGTGGGCTTAACTTTAGCCAGAGAAACGATTGATCTCCAGGTTGCACGGTCCTTGTCTGAGATACAGACACTACTCCATACTAACTTCCTGCTGCATTTTGGGGAACTGGTTATTCGTATCTTTAATATGCCTGATACGAAGGGAATAGTGCATCTATTAAAATGTATAGGCTCTGGACAGGTTAGCACCTTTCAGACGATTTTCGGAGTTATACTATCTTTCATACACTCCATGTTGGGAAGCGTTTTTGGAGGGCTCCCATTTGTCCTGCTCCTTGTGGAGGGAATCCTGATTTTATTTGTTATGCTCCTCAATGGACATCCCAGTTCAAGCCAGAATGGAGACAGTACTGCGTGTGCTGCGATGCAGTGAGAGCATAGTACAATGCTTCGGCACACCTTGGCTTCGAGAACGAAATGAGCAATGGTTCTTGACCTTCAGGCCTGTCTGGCTTCACTGCGTACTACCTGTATTCTGCTGTCTGCTTTGCAGCCAGGAACGTGTATTGAATCTATGCCTGGGATCACAATTGGTTGCGCCACTGGACATTGATTTACTGCTGGACCCCTTAAAGGCCCATGTGTATTATTATCCCCAACATATTCTATTACTGATTAATGCATTCTTTGAGCCACCCTGGGATGCTTTGGCTCCTAGTGAAATGGACACCGGCTCTACGATACACTTACAGGATGCAGTACAGCCCTCAGCGGCTGCTGTGGGAACTGGATGGAATCACCTTTGTTCCATAAACCTGCTTCAAGTTGCGCATCTGGGAACTTCGTCTGCGGTTGTGGGCATCAGCAGTGTTGCATCTACCACTCAGAACACATAAGCAATTGGCCTTTTCCATGTGGTGGTAAACATTTGGTCTGTTTTTAAATAACATGAATCAAAACAGCTTTTGTTTTATTTTCTAGGCACCATGGATTTCTGAGTGCTTGGAATTTCAAACAGTATAGTGGCTTTTTAAGGCTTTTTATGAATATTTTAAAGGGAAGTTTGCTTTTAGATATTTTTTAAAGTGATTTCAGACCTTTTTATTCTAATTTCAGTCAGTCAGTTAAAATACTGTATTTTGATCACACAGATCAAAAAAGTAAATACTAAATAGATAAATAGGACAGTCCAGCTGTTATAGAATGGATACAAGTATTAAAACATGATTAAACAATTAGTGGACTAAACCCTAACTGGCACAATTGTTCCGGGAAAAGCCAATAATCATGCAGACTCAACCTTTGTAAGAGAGTTTAAATAACAGGAAACCAAGGGATTTTGATTACACCTAGATGGGTCAACAAACCTTTGACACCTTCACAATAGGGTTCAAGATCGACTGAGGGTAATAAACGATACCAGAACAGTAACATTTGACTTTCAGTTTTGTATGATATCTTCCTCTGGTCATGATCTAAATATGGGGGACAAGAGGTGTACTCATTGGAAGTGAAAGAATAGACCTCATAAACCTATGCTCAGCCATAGCAAGGCTAGTATGGTTTGATGTTCCCCATACCTAATTTCAGTAAGGCCTGCTAGCTTTTCGATAGCGTTCATATATCAGCCCTTAGTACGAGGAGCGGATGTTATGTGCCCAGGCTAGGCCCATGTAGCAAAGCTGCTCATTTCTTACATTGTACTATTTTCACAATACCATTTCTCCCATGACCTTTTGCACATATGTGTGTGCATTACAATGTTGGATTAGTTTCTCTGAAACTACTTTATTTACACATCTAGCTTCACACAACGTTACCATGATGCCTTGAACATAATGTAAAAGGACCTTCTATGTACAAATGTCTTTTCTGTCTTCATTCACGGGGCGACAGGGCTATCTTAATATCCCTAACATTGCATCACTAATCTATACACATATCGCAAGCCTGCTTTTTATTATAAATAAAGAGCATCCCATAAGATTAGGAGAGAATGTATTTCAGCTGACACCGAGGGTTCCTGCATGCTGAGCCTTCACCATGCAGCGATCTGACATCTCTGTAAGGGGGTGTCCAGTTCGTTACCAAGACGGGCTCCTGCATTTTCTCCCGCTAGGTAATGAGGTTGGATCGTCCGTTGGGTGGATTCTTGGCTTCACACCTACACACACTCTAGGTATACTTAGAGTAGGGTTGTGCATAGTAAGGGTATGACAAATTACTGCCTGCATATATACACTGTTTTAGCACCATGGTAGAACTGTATCTACTATTTACGCTTTTGGTGCTCGCCATGACTTTTGTCTGCTTCTGTCTACTGATTATCGCAGAACATGTATTCTATACAAGAATAATATTAGTTTGATAAATATATTGAGAATGTGTATTCTGTATATTTCTCTGAGCATGAGTAAGCACGAGTGACTGAGCGAAAGGTTCTGATCTCTTTCCACGATCCCTGATGGGTCAGGGTTGTCACGTTCAGTGGTTGCCAGAAACTATTCACCCCCTAGTAAGGTTAGGAGGGCTTATAGTGGTACTGTGAGCTAGCTGGTCTCTAAGCCTACATGTCCTATGGGGTGCCCGGAATTTAGCCACCTTACCCAAATTGTATGCTGTCTAACAAACGCACATGTCCTACTGATTAGGAGGAACTACACGACTCATGAAGTGTCTTTTTTGTAGGAAATTAGATTATTATTATTCTTTAAATTTCAAGTAGGCAGCTAAGGATTTGCCAGCTTTATTTAGGTGAAACAGTTTCCTAACTTCTTGGGCATGTACCCTGAGGTGAGCATATTTACTAAAGGTTTTGTTATAATCGTATTTAAGGTTTTTAAGGGAGTTCATGAGAGTGGAGTCATTAGAATGTCTATATATTCATTCTTTTTTAGTTTGATTTTGCTAGACAGGGCTTGCCCACAGCTATTTTATGGATTTATTTTTCTTAGCCATGTGGGAACGTTTAAGTGCATCCAAAGCATAACAGGAGATGAGACCAAATTCAGAGTTTTCTGAATAAAAAATTCAAATTCTTGGTTCTGTTCATGAACATCAGATTTGTTTTCCAAGACACCATTGTTCATGCGCAATAAGTGGGATTTGGTTTGAGGGGGTGAAATACGTAGGGTGAACATAATAGCTCTGCCATCAGAGATCAATATGGGTTCCAATGGAGCAGTAGTTCTTCCTTGAGAAGCTATTGTGGGGAGGAGAAAAAAAGATGAAGTTGCCAAACATCTGTAGGAGAGTGTTTAGAGCAATAGTTGAGCAGGGATTTGTGTGCCTTGGGAGGTCTAAGACTAAATGAATATAGACACCGGCTGGACAAATCACGTTAACCAATATAGCTCCATTGTGTCTATATTCATTTAGTCGTAATTATTTACGTACAGGACCACTGTTGCCAAGTATTGACTATGTTCCCCGAGGTCCTGTGCTGACTCGTTGGGTGCCCTTGTTGTTCCTTAGCCTTGGGAGGTCTAAGAGGCATATTATCAAGGGGGTTTATCTCCGCTTTTTTGGCTTTAAAAGCCAAGAAAGCGGAGATAATTTTATCTCCCTATTACCTAGCTGTCGCTAACACCAGTTAGCGACAGCTAGTAGGAGATAGCGACCATCTTGGGCCCCGCTTTGCATGTCAGTGATATTTATCACTAATGACATGCAAAGTGGGCGTGCCAAGATGTTAGCGACTGGAAACAGTCGCTAACATCGCTATCTCCTATTACCAACTTTTGGAGATATTCGCGCTAAGCGCGAATATCTCCAAAAGCTAACACCTGCCCCTGAGCAGTTCTTAGCCATGTTATCCAATGGTAGGTGGATAACATGGCTAAGAGCATTAGCTCGGTAATGCATGAATATCGCTGACTTTTCAGCGATATTCATGCATTTTGGCCGATTTGTATCGCTTAGGAGATAAACCTTGATAATAGCAAGGTTCCTAAGCGATAAAAGGCGCCGCAGCTTGGCGATAAAAATATAGCCGCTAAACCAACATAGCGATAATTATCGCTAGTTGTTGGTAATATGCCCTTAAATTTGCAGGCCGATTGTTTGTCAAGAATGGAATCCACTGGTAAGTTAAAGTCTCCACTCACTTTGAAGAGCAGGAGAAGTGTGATTTTGGAATTTCACAAGGTTCAATACTGAGGATCATCATTATTAGCTGTGTAAATGTTTATAGTGTAGATTTCAGAGGTTCCACGTTGTAGTCTGGTAATAAGCCCCCTTCCCTCATTGGCAAGTTCTGAAGCAATTATTAGTACAATTAGTTTATTGATATTAAAGTGAAACAGAATGTATTCACAGTAGAGACTAGAGATTTATATATGTGTGCTCTAATGATCAGTTGAAACATATTTACATGTATTCTTTATTCACATTTTTCATTTACACCCCAATGTACCTAACCTAAGTCTAGTACGCGGGAAGAAGTAAGTATTGTGTAGCATAGGTTTAGTTGTTTTTGCCAAGAATCAACCAAAGGTTTCTCTCGGTTCTAATCAGCTCCATACCTTGGTTAGAATGAAGGAGGTCTGGTATCTCTGTCTCAGGACTCGATTTTCCAACACCCTGCAAGGGGAGCTTGGAAACACCGGAGCTGGATTCTCAGTGAGAGAAAGGCAGCCTCTGGATCATTGCGTCAGCTGGAGGGTCGACTTACTTCTGCACTTGCTGTAGCGAGCTGCGTCGGGCAAATAGATAGTCGAACTGCTCCGAACCACCGTAGTTTGCCATAGCAAAGGAAGGTATATTCATACCTTGAAGGTGTTTAGGAATGCCATAAGTTGAAGTAAAGTCGGGCATAATAACGCCAGGAAAGAACCCCTAGGGAACAGTTGTTTTTTGCAAACTACATGAGTTCTTGGACAAATCAATATTCAAGCAAGGGGAAGTTCCCTAACTGCTTAAGCCGATTTTCCAAGAAATCGTTGTGACGTTTGGTACGGGTGGAAGTAGCCATGCCTGTATTTGGTCTGCATGGGCTATGTCTAAATAAGGGATTGATTTCTATGCCTATATAAGGGCAATGTGAATTGTACCTATATAAGGGCATGAATCTGGAAAATTCACTCGGAGCCAAATCGCCACACTACAGAAGAGCACATTATATGCTTAACTAAAGTTAGCCTGACTGCAGACCTCAGTTGAAATGCATTTTGCTTTACCAGCATGTTTTCCTTTATTGCAGCAGTATTATTTTGTTAGTTGGAGAAAAACTTGCTGTTTGTATTAGATTGCTGATGGAGAGGCCTAGAGGGAAAACTGGGCTATGAATATGGAGAAACAGTATCTGAAAGAGGCCTTCTGTTCATGATGTACCAGGATAACAAGATGTTCAAGGTATTAAATAAATAAAAACGGAGTCAGAATACAGCCATGTCTAACCCCTCTGTGGAGATTCACAGACTCTGACAACTTCCCTGCCTGATCATACCTTATGGAGGCGGCGACTGCTTGGTGTAAATTACTTAGGAAATCCACTATATTCTAATCAACCCAAGGTCAATCAACACTCTCCACAGTTTTAATCTGTTCACTCAATCGCACACGGAGGTGAGATCCATAAATGCATTATGCAATGAACCCTTCTTTGCCACCATATATTTCTCGATAATCAATTGTAGGTTCAAGTATTGATCCAGGGGGCCTTTACCCTGCCTGAATCCATTTTTGAGACCCGAAATCACTTTGGGTCAGATACCATTTGCGATTTCCTAATTGCGAAACACACGGATTCGCAATTATGAAATCGCAAAATGGCATGTATAAAAGTGTGTTGTACACTTTCTGCAATTCCTAGGGGATCACAAATGACCTACCTCATGAATATTAATGAGGTAGGTCACAATTTGCGACCCCCTAAGAATCGCTAAAATCATGAGGATGATGGCCCGCTTAAGTCAGCAGCCCACCAGGTCCGTGATTGCCTTTAAAAAAGCAATAATTTATTTTAATGCAGCGCATTTTCCTTAAAGGAAAATGGGTTGCATTTAAAAAAGAAAAATTAAAAGTTTCCTTTTAATTTTTTAAGTGCAGTCAGTGGTCCGTGGGACCACTTCCTGCTCTGAAAAAATGTTTTTACAAACATTGACAAAGGGGAAGGGGTCCCTTGTGGACCCCTTCCCAATTGTGAATTGGTTACGACCCATGTGAAGTAGGTGGTAAAATGGGAGGGCCTAATTTATGAGCAATGACGCATCGCTGCGTGAAAGCAGCGATGCATCACTTCTCAGCGCGCACTCCTTGCGACATACCTGATACGTCATATTTAATGTATGACGCATCATGTCGCAAGGAGTTACAGATACGTCAGTATTTCTGACGTATCTGTAAGAGCAAAAGTGACGCATTGATGAAGTGTGTCACGAAAGTGACGCAACTCCAACAATGCATCCTTTCACATGGGGCAAGCCCCATGTGAAATAGCCTGCGTCAGTCTTATGCCTGCTGTGAGGCAGGCGCAAGATTTTGACACAACGGCGTCCTAGAAGTGACGCAGTGAAATCTCATAGATTTCACTGCATCACTTCTATGACGCTTTTTGCGGGGGAACGTCCCCCCTACATACATTATACCTGATGCAGGTAAAATGTAGTGCAGGGGTTTACAAAGTGACGCATCTGCTTAGATGCGTCACTTTGTAAATAGAGCGCAACAGGAGGCGTGTTTTACACTGCTGATACGTCACAAAAAGTGACGCATCAGAAGCAGAAAAGTGAAGCAAGGCCTCATAAATGAGGCCCCGAATGTTTTGCACCTGCATTCACGGTCACAAAACATTCATACATACCGATGCGATTCAGTATTAGTAGAGAATGCCCTAAACAAGCCCTTTCCTAATACCGAATCGCAAACCCAAATTGCGATTCGGTAACAGGTTACCAAATCCCAATTTGGGTTTGATACATTTGAAAAGTCTTTTTTTCGTTTGCAAACAGACCGATTCTGTGAATTGGCCCGTTTGCGAGCTAAAAAAAGGTACATATATCTGGCCCTTAGTTCTGCTTAGACCACTCCACTAGCCTGGATAGAACCCCACAGTACAATTTGACTCCTGAAACGAATGCTGGAAATGCACCGAAGTTTGAGTCAATCATACAACAAGGCATTTTGATAGAGATAATAGGGAGTCCATATAACTCGCCCATCATGGGCTTACAGAAGCCTAGCTGTAAGGACCACAAAGTTCAAGATTTGAGAAAAATGTATAACATTGTTGTCCCTTCTTGTCCTGTGGGATTGAATCCAGCTGTAATTCTATTTCAGATTCCATGTGAGGCTGCACAGTTTACTGTGCTGAGGGCAGTCAGTACCTTTTCGCTGTCCGGGTCCAGAACTGTGTTTTGGCATGGTACCAAGTGCCCCAGGGCTATACAGAAAGTCCCTTGATCTTTAAGCAGCCCCTTGAGTCCCTAATGATGCCCTGTAACTCTATCTTAGTATTGGAATTGACGACCTTCTAAATGCATCAGATACCCAGAACGCTTGCACACAAGACACAGCGCTGCTGAACCACTTGGCTGAGAATGGACATAAAGTGTCCCAGAGAAAAGTTGCAGTTTTGTCAGAGAGAAGCTTTGTATCTTGGGCATCACATTGAGAAGGGAGCGAGGAAGGTGTCGCAAGAGAGAATCTCTGAGATTCTGAAAATTAATCCGTCAACCACCAGGAGAGAAGTCAGTATGTTTTTGGGAACCGTGGGCTACTGTGGACAGTGGATACCCAACTTTTCCCTAGTAGCCAAGTCTTTACAGAGACTGATAGACAAGTAATGTGGCAGATCCAGTACCATGGGATAATGATTGCTTGGTTGCCTTCCTAGTGCTGAGTGAAAGTTTCTGTCATGCCCTGGCACTGGGAATACCTGATTAGAACAAAGCTTTTGCGCTTTTCTGCAGTGAGTGGGAGGACTGCCCTCCTTCAGTGATCGCACAAATGAATGTAAATGTAAATGTACAGGAATTTATATAGCGCAAATCACCACCAGTTACTAAGCACTTGCTTATGGAACCCGTCCTGGTATTCCCCTGTGAGATAACCCCGGCAGGGTATCCGCAAGGTGAAAGCCAGGCATCCCGCCGCGAGGGGCCACAGTGGAGATTAAGCAAGCTATTGCCCAGAGTCGCAGAGTGTGAACCCATGAATCGAGTAGGCACCGGAGCGAGAATTGTCGAGTCCATGGACATTTTAGGACTCAAGACCCCGCCGAGCCAGGAATTGAACCCTGGTCCCGGGCTGACCTCTGCTTCCAGGTCTGCCTCCTCTAACCAGTGAGCCACACTTCTCCATGGCAAAGCACAAAGACCTGTGGCTTATTTTTCTGCTATTCTTTAAAAAATTAAATCTTTTTATTGTTTTTCAACAAAGAACCATAAAATAAGCATAAACATCAAGCACCCAGGAGAAATCACATTAAAAATGTGTATGCCACTTTAGCAAGAAAAGAAAATCACATCAGGGCAACCCAGATGGAGTAAGATGGCCATTTGAGTTGAAGTATGGTTCGACACTTAATGGCTTCGACTCTAAGATTTCAGGGGACCCTGCTCCCTATCTACATGCATTGGGGTGGGTCCCATATCCAAACCTCTAAATGAGCGCCATCCCACTCAGACCTTTTCCCACTTGGGCGGGTAACCTCTACCCTTGTAGTGTAGCTCCTATATTCCCAATAGGCTCTGCGCATTGGAATAACATATACTATAGTTTAGACGTAGGACTTAAGTCGACTAGGTCTCCATCGTATATATTGAAGTTAATTGTGAGTGCCAGCTAGCTCAGAGGGCACTAGAAATGTTCTTGAATAAACAAGAAGGGATTAGTTTCTGACAACCGCTTAAACATTACAACTTTGTTTCCCAAGAATAAGAAATCGATCTCTAGAGTCGCGGAAACAATAGATAGCTATTTTACTCAGTCAATCGTGCATGCTTCATTTCACCAGAGGTGCTGAGAAAATAGAGAGACAGGCGTTTTCAATAATAAGCATTTATTGAACAGTCTTCTTTCTCAAGCATAAGAAATGTACCGTTACAATAGTAATACTGGTTATAAAGTACAAGGTATATAATATGAACAGTATTATAAAGTAGTACTGTAACAGCATGATATAGTTTCTAAGCCATAAATTGCTTAAAACATATAAAATACATATAGTGATAAAATAATGACTAAAAGTACTCAACTGGTTCTTCTAAAATACACCTACCCCGGTGTACCTAACCTAAGTCTAGTACAAGGGAAGAAGTAAGTGAGGAGTAGCTTAAGTTTAGTAGTTTCTCTGCCAAGAATCTATTCCAAGAATTCTCTAAGGGTCTAATCAGCTCCGTACCTTGGTTTTAGAATGAAGGAGGTCTTGTATCTCTCTCTCAGGACTCAATTTCCCAGGTACCGGCATGGGTAAGCCGGAAACACTGGAGCTGGATTTCTCAGCAGGAGAAAAGACAGAGTCTCTCAGTGCGTCAGCTGGAGGGTCGGCTTCCTTCGGCACTTGCTGCTGCAGGGCATCGGGCAAGTAGTTAGTCGATTTGCTCCAAACCACTGTGTGTTTGTCTGGGCAAATGTAGGCATATTTATACCTTGAAGGTGCTGAGTTTGACAAATGATTGGACTCAATAACGTCACTCAAAGACTCAATTCTTTGAAAACTCCAGGAGTTCTTGGATAAATCAATATTCAAGCAGAGGGAAGTCCCTATCTGCTGAAGGTGGGTTTTTCCAAGAAATCGTTGTTGATTCTCGGAACTTAGTGGAAGTAGCCATGCCGTATTTGGGCTCCAAGGCACAGTCCAAATATGGTACTGATTTCTATGCCTATATAAGGATTGGATAATGTATACCTATATAAGGGCATGGATCGGGAACATTTACACTAGGGTCCTAGATTCGTTTCCAACACCCACTCCACAATCTTAAGTTCAATAAAGCTAAACATATAAGCACTGAACATATCTAAAGCTAGTGTTTACAATCCCACCCCAAAATACATGAAATTCACTTGAAATGGTAGTACACGAGAAAATGAGTATGTCTACAGTACGCATTTAAGTAAGTGATGTAATTCTAAGCATAAAGTATGGTATCTGAAAGGCAAACTGAATGAATCATGTAATTACTTTTATGAAAATGGCTCTGAAATACAATGGTTGAGACCATTTCATAACATGACATAGCATATCAATAGTTATAGTATTGAGGTCAAGGCCACATATTTTCTCTAGGAAGTGTTAAAAAAAGAATTTCTTGTTCTCTAAGAATAGTTCTACTTTAAGCAGATTAGTCTGTGCCAAAAAGTTCGATATTTTGGAGAGAAAAATTCAATAGGTTGTGAAAAAAATAGAGTTCCAAAGTTAGAAGTCTTTGTTTTGAAAAAGTGAAGGCTGAATTTCAAAGTTCATGGAACGCTGTGTGCAAGAATCAAAAGTTATTCTCGGTGTCAGGCCAAAACATCAGATCGTCTAGGCTGGCAAAGAAATCGTCTACCTCAGTAGGTGAAAGTGGAACTATTTGATCAAGCAGGTCAAATGTGCACAGATGAGAACCATTGCCGTCAGCGCCAGGTGCCCCATTAGCAGTGTTCATATTAGATGGTACCATGTGCCTGTTGTTCCTCGTATCTCACCCTCAGTTAGACTTACTGGTGAAACCTCAATGAATGCCGTCATCAGGATTGGTAGCCGTTGGGGACAACACGATGCATGAGTCGTTACCGGACCTAGCAAGGCGTCGACATCTTATGGTAGGACTGATGGAAGTGTAAGACAGATGTCCAACACGCATTCTTCTCCGCAAAGCAGGCATCGTAGAACAGGTAAGATGCAATCTTGCCAGATTGGTCTGAATGAAAGAAACCAGGTTTCTTAAACGAGCCAAGCCAAGATTCTGTGTAATTCTCTCACGATACCTCATGGCAAGGAGCGTCCCTTCCATGGTAGTCTGGGTATCGTCGGTTACCGGACTTGCCATATCGGAGCAGAAGGAATAAAAATACAATTCCTGCTACAAGTCCCAAGATGAGAGGCAGACCGCCGAACACAGAGTGCACAAAATTTGGAAAAATGCAGAGGACTGCTTCGAATGGTGCTAACAGTCCCGAAAAAATCGTCTTAAATACATGTGCGATGCCACTGGTATCAGACATGTTTAAGATTTGACTTAACATTTCTGTGAAATGTACTGGGCAGTTTGTTGATAATAATGCATGTATCTCTGCAGAAGTCCTTGCAACTTGCAGATCATATGTTTCTCTAGACGAGGTCAGTGGCACAGCCTTTTGCAAAAGAATGGCTTTTATTCTGCTTAAAGTATCAATTTGTATAGAAGAGATATTCAATGAGGGCCATAATGCCATCCCACTGTCTGTTTTGCTCTTTGGATACAATACTTGCATACAACAAGTGACCCTGGATGACACACTAACAAGATAAAGTTTTCCTGGCAACATGCCACAGCAGCTGTGGTCATTGAGCATAACGTAGCTTCCATTGGATAGCTGTCTGAAAATGGGTTCTATCACTGTGGAGGGTGTACGGTGCAGGTGGCTAGAGAGGTTATTTGCAGAACCGTCGCAGGCTTCATGTAAATTAATACCTTGGCACAAAAGTGTACCACTTAGTGAGTTCTTACCCTTTTTACCACTAAGGAATACCTCTTTTCCCTTATTTCAACATTTGTGTGTGTAAGGTAAAGTCCAGGTCGACTTAATGTATTCTTTACCCAACCTTTCATACAGGCCTGCTGGTATATGCTGTAGACAATACTGAAATTGGAAAATCTTCACTGGTATCATAATGGTGCCATGAACTATCCATTCAATGACAGGCTTCTCAGAAACTGTCAATGGTAATTTTTCCAGTTTTTCAATGCTCAGCTCCGTATAGTCTGCTCCTCTTTGTGCCAAAGAGATTTGTTTATCTGTAAGGTTAAATACAGCAATCAATGACGTAGTGTTGATGAAACGCCATGGCACGTAGCCTGAATGAAGATTTTGTAACGTCCAGCCTAGCTGCATTATAGAACGTAATTGGGACTGGCCATGTTGCAACATTAGAAAATCCTGTTCTAGTATGTCAATTGCAGAGGATACAATGCTGTCCAAAGAATATATTCTGGAGGACGGAGTCGTTAACCCATTGTCCACTACAGAGAGAGCTTTCTCTAAATTAATACGATCAATTTCTCGTATTCTTGCTGCAGTTTCCATTTGCGTTATTTTCCAAGCTTCGTTGTATGCAGTGTATATACCGGCGTATATGAAACATTTTTGACGTGGTTTGCGAGGCCCCATTAAGAAATCTCGCAAATAATTTCCTTCTTTAAGTAAAGATAAGTGTTGTTTTATTTCTGAAAGTGTGGATGTCTGTAGCCACTCAAGGCATAGTTTTCCTACACTGAATGTTGTTACTATCCCTGGATGTTGTCTCTGGGAGTATCTTGGATCTGGCCTGTTCAGTTTTAACCCCTGTGTTTTGTTCAGGAATCTATCATGACAGTTATTAGTGTCTGTGGGCCTGATTAACCATTTTTTCCAATCAGGATTAGTTCTGTTTTGTTTTGAAATATAAAGTACGCCTACCTCCCTTTCTGTAGTATCATTACTCTCAGATGTGGGTTTAGGTATAGACAGTTTATTTAAATCTTTTATCTTAGCTAAGCCAAGACAAGAAGTTTGTTGAACAGTGTCATTTAAAAACATTATTTGTTCTGGTATAATGTAGGCTCTGAACAAGGCTTCTAAACCTTGCACCTGCCAGTCTTTTGTGCCCCAGACAGTTTTGTCTCAATGTTGTCTTTCCAAAAGTCAAAACCTAATGTAGACAACTGAGCATAAAAGTTTGTAGAATAAATTTGTTTAGTATTTGTCAACATTGTTTTCATTCCTGTCTTATTTATATTTTTGAAAATAAAACGTTTCTGGATTTGTAACATTAAACCCTGAGAAGTACGGAAACTTTTTATAAAATGTTTTTGAGCTGCCTTTTGGTGGTGTTGGACAATGTTCCCATTGATTATATGTAACAACATTCCTAGGGCTTGCAGATGTATGCAAGTAATGGTGACCATAATGATTAAAACAATACATTTGTTCATAATCTGATGACCCTTCTAAATAGTCATGTTCAGTAAATTTTGCAGACATTTCTAAATCTGACATCATATTATTAATAGTCTCAAAGTCCCAATCATCAGAAAATGTTCTGGATGATACAAAGTCACTTAAAGAAACCTTGAACTGGTGTGGAATCTTCAGCATTTCCACCGGGTCATAGATGTCATAATCAGTTCTATCCCATGCTATACCACCAGGTATAGGAACGGCTGTGATGTTTACTGATGACAGGTCTCCTTTTTCACAATGAGATGATTTGTGAGGTTTTGGGACCAAGTTGCTTTGTCCATTGTACTGTATTTTCCATCTATCATTTTCCCAAGCTTAAATCCAGAATGAGCCAGAGCAGGACGAAAAGTACACCTAACCCAATCTGAAATTCGATCCATAGTGAAACCAGATATGTTTTTTCAAGTTGATGAAAGAGTTCTCTTATTTTTTCTTTGAAAGTTTTATTTACTGGCTTATCTTCTGTTTCACTGGAATCCTCAGAGAAGGTATCAAAGTTGATAAAATAGCCAGAAGCAGTTCTGTCAATTGTTGGAATTGCATCAGGATTGTTATTAATCTTTGGAGCTGCTTCTTCCTTTGTCATATTTGTATAGTCAGAGGCTACATTATTGTAGACAAGTGTTTCTTGACGAACTGTTATTTGGGTCTCAAGAGGCACGAGTTCCACTGCTTTGTTGCATAGTCCTTCTTTTCTTACTGCATGTTTAACAAAGGTGATAAGTTTTTCAATTTGAACCTCTTGGATAGTAGCAAGATTTGGTCTTCTGCTACATCTTGGGAGTCCACTGGGCCTACTACTTATTATTGGCCACTTGTTGTGGTTTGACCAGGTCGATGGACACAACTTGGTTCTCCTTTTTACCAGCAAGGGGCAGTAGTACTACTAATCTCGTTCCTTGGATTGCCAAGACAGGTACTGCTTTTCTGTAAGAAGGCCCAAATTCCTTTTTCACCGCTATCTTTTCCCTGACTAGATCCCCAATCTTTGGAATCCAGACAGGTCTTGCTGGGACAGGTGGTTTTTCTTCAGTGGTCGTTGGCGTCTGTGTTGTGTTACTCAGACTTCTTCTTGTTTCATTTAAGTCCTGTAAAACAGCCAAACGATCTTTGACATCAAGGGGTTTTTGTTCCACCACTGAAGTTTGACAATCAAGGTCTTCGATTATCATTCTAGTACCACATAGTAGTTCATATGGAGTGATTCCACCCAGAGAATTTCTTGGCAGATTGTTAAGACTACGTTGGACTCTTATTAGATGTTTGACCGACCTATCACCCAAACCTAATACCTTAGCTGTTATGGATTGCTTTATGTCAGGGTTTTTTCTTTCCATTACCGCATTACCCTCAGGATGGAAGGGACTAGGGGCCCGATGTAGGTGTCCATTTACCGACCGGTAACGGCCGATTTTGGCCGTTACGACCGGTAAATGGACATTCCTGATGTAGGGGGCCTATTTTATCGATTCGGTAAATTTAGCAAATCGGTAAATTTACCGAATCGGTAAAATACCGAATCGGTATTTTTACCGATTCGGTAACTTCCACATGCAGGTGGGACTCTTCTGAGTCCCACAGGCCAATAAGATTCGGTATTTTACCACCCAAACCTATTGGATGGTAAAATACCGAATACAGGTGTGCATGCACATGTGTGCATGCACACCAGTGCCATGTGATAGACAGACATGCCCTTAGGGCATGTCTGTGTGCCACATGGCACACGTGCCTGAATTCAGGGTGCTAGAGGGTGTCAAAGTGACACCCCCTGCACCCTTGCAAAAATCAGTATTTACCGAATCGGTAAATACCGATTCGGTAATGACCATTGATTCCTATGGGCTTCAATGCCCTTAGGAATCAATGGGCTTTACCGATTCGGTATTTACAGAATCGGTAAATACCGAATCTTAACGATTCGGTATTTACCGAATCTGAAATACCTACATCCCCCCTCTCCATTTTACCACTTCTTAAATACCGAATTGGTATGATTCGTTATTTAAGAAGTGGTAAAATAAACTTACCTACATCGGGCCCTAGAATACCACAATGCAACGCCCAAGCTAGCCATGGCCTCTTTGTAAGCTCGAGAGCTAAACACAGGACCCTGGTCAGAATCTAGTGTGCCGGTTGCGTATGTGCCAATAAAGACTCGCAAATCCTTTATAACAGTTCTGGCGTCAGCCGAGCGCTGGGGCCACATCTAAATACATCTTGTGCAGTAATTCACTGCGACCATGATATATTTATAGTTGCCATCTCTTGTTAAGGGACCACAGTGGTCCAGGTAAACGCACGCTGGTGGTTTATCTGAAATCAGAAGGGGCGTCTATGCATGTCGCTTCACCATAGAGACTTTCATTTTTTGGCAGATTTCACATTCTAGAACACAGGGGCAGATTTATGTTAACTGGCGCATCCCGAGGGATGCGCCAGTTAACGTGCGCCACAGCTACGCCACCCATGGTGCGCCGCATTTATAATGCGGCGCACCATGGTGCAAAAATGGCACAGATGCGTGACGCATCTGTGCCGGAAATGTGGCGCATTGCTGGAGTTGCGTCGCAAGCACGACGCAGCTTCAGCAAGGCTCGGGGGTGCCCCATCTACACAATGCTGCATCAAGACCTACGCCTGCTTCAATCAGGCGCAGGGTTTTGACGCAGCATTGGCCAGAAAGTGACTGAGTGAAATTTCATAGATTTCACTCAGCCACTCTCAGGAGGCGTTCCTGCGCAGGAACGCCCCCCCCCCCCCCCCCTGCGCAGTAACGCCTCCTTATGGCGCAGGGCTTTACAACGTGACGCATCTCCTAGATGCGTCACGTTGTAAATAGGGTGCATTGTTTGCGCTGCAGTTGCGTCAAATAAAATGATGCAATTGCGGCGCAAGGGCATCATAAATCTGCCCCATAGTTTCTAGTGTGTCTCCTCATGCGTGGCCACCAATATCTCTGTTTTAATAAAGATTCTGTGGCGGAAACTCCTGCGTGTGCAGAGGCGAGCCCTTCATGTGCTGCTAAGATTAGTCCTAATGTATGTTCCATATGTGGAATTGCCCTATCCCCCACTCCAGGGATTTGAGCAAAAGGAACATTATTTGTATCAGTTATATATGAGTACTTTTCTGAAAAACCTTTCGGGAGTGTCTTACCACTTTCTTTTATTGAAGCAGTGACAGCTTGCATTATTTCGCTGTCTATTTTTGTTTTTGACCGAGTGATTGCAGCTACGGAAGCCGTTTGCACAGCTGCCTTCGGGCCTCATCAGCCAATTAATTCCCTGCAACGTAAACGCCATCACGTTGATAACTCAGTGTATGTATCACATGAGTCTTTTGTAGTTCTTTCTGTAAAATACCTACTTGTTCCCAAATTGTTTATTGCTTAATTGTGCCACATTTAGCGTCTTTGAAGCCATTCTGAACCCAGATCTGCAAGTATTCATTGTAAGATTGTACGCAGTAATACGAATCGCACACTATTAGTGTGGGGAATTCGCGATCTGAATTTTCAAGCGCCATCTTGAAAGCCTGTAGTTCAGCTCGCTGAGCTGTACAGTATCCGAGTGAATGAGTTTTTGTGACCATAGGTCTAAATTTGCCTTTGCGCCAGCGACCTTTAACAATTGCGCATGCAGTACTATAGGCTTGTTTACCCCCAATTGCGGGTTTTGCTGATCCGTCTGTGTAGATTATACAGCTGTAGTGTTCTAGAGGCAGAATCTCGTTCGACAAAGGACATTCATGTTCGTATTGGAGAAATTCTTGTGTTTTCAAGTACGGGTCAAACATGTATTCAACGTCTGTTGCAGCAAGAGAGTTAACCCATTGTATCCATATTGGATGTAAAGCTTTTGCATTGGGAATGCTTGCTTTTGTTACTGCTTCTAAGGCAGGTACAGGTGTAATGATCATTGTGCGTTTTCACTGTGCGAGGGCTCTCTCTTTTGGTACTGCAGTTTGAACCGCTGTCAACATTTTCTCAGTAGAAGTGAATTTTATTTCTGCATGTGTCTACAAGTGTGATTTGTATGCTATTGGTACTGTTTCTCCTTCATTAAAGGTCAGGTACGTGAATCCGCATCTCCCTGGGATGATTCGGATCACAAGGTTGCGCACGTTTTCACATGTCTGTAATTGTGTTTTTGCTAACATGTCTGTTTGGACTGAATGCAGAATTTCTGTGTGTGTTTGAGTCCAATTAGTTCGTTTGAAATCAGGTTTGATTAATTTGTAGAGAGGTTTTACCCTTTCTGCATAATTCAGAACATAAGTCCTTCTTAAATTCAGGAAACCTAGAATTGACTGTAAGTTTTTCAGCGTCTTTGGAGGTTGGAGCAGCACACATTTTTCTAAAGAATTAGCTGCCCGGCGCTTGCCTTCACTTGATAACTCGTAGCCTAGAAATAGGACGTTGAGGTGGGCAATTTGTGATTTCTTTAAATTGAATTTATACCCTTCAGATGCGAACCCAAGTATTATGGTGTTCACTCTTTTCAAGTGTACGTCCAAATCGTCGTCTGTAAGATAGATGTCATCGACATAAGATAATGCCTCATCATCGTACTTTTGTAATAACTCTGTTACCCTGGCTGAAAATAACCCTGGACTATTCTTGAATCCCTGGGGGAGACGGCAAAATTGTCCCTGTGTACCCATAATTGAGAAAGTGGTCAAATGCCTGCTTTCAGGTACAATGTTTTGACAGAAAAACCCATTCGAAATATCTAATGTGGTTTTATATTTTTTACGCACTATGTTATTCATTAGTGCAGCACTATGTGCATTTTGTACTGCAAAAGTTTTGCAACAAGAGTTTAAGTGTCCGTAATCCAATACTAGACGATATGAATTGTCTGGTTTGGAGACAGGAAACAAAGGATAGTTCATTGACGAGGTTCATGTTTCAATCACCCCTTGGTATTCAAGGTGATTTAAAATCTCCCTGATTTGTTTTTTAGCTTCTTGCTTAACTGGATACTGCCTCTGTGCAGTAGGTTGATTTTTTAACTGGATTTTATGGTGAGGAGAGTCCTCATCCCATCCCACATGATTTTTATATAATGCTGGAGCCTGGGCCACAGCCCATTTTCTCACATATGTGTACTTTTTATGAATTGGAATGTGATTTGAGAAGGCTGGCATAATTATCTCTTCGCCATGTGGGCACTCCCTGACAAATTCTGGTGGCCAATCTCGTTCAGCTAGAAGAATGTCATAGCCCTTAGAGAGCTTCTCCCAAAAGAGTGCTCTTATTTTCTAGTTATGTCCCCTTCCACCCAGAGTGTTACTTCATATAACTTGTGGGGTACACTAACCCTGGTGTCTGCAGTTTCAACTTGAATGCATTCATTTAAGTCCACCGTCTCCAGATGATCCATCAGGATCCTGCGAACCTTGGTGACTTCTGCTGCGCTGTTTAGCATTGTCTGGGCCCATTCCCCATTCTTGAGTTGTGTCCTCAAGATCCTCGGCATGTCTGATCTTTATGCTTGCTACCTTCTTTTTGGAAAATGTAGCTTTTTTACTTTGTTGAACGTGTTCTTTGTCTTTGGACTTGACGCGTTCCTCTTTGTGTTCTGACCGTCTGCGAGGAAGTCTGAAAAGATCGAGAGGGACGTGCATCATTATCTTGATATCTATCAGTTTTTTTTTAAAGTATCCCTATTTCTAAGGTTATACCTTTTTTCAGAGGGCTCCCGTTGGGGATATCTACCTCCCTGTTGGGGAGATCTTCCTCTGAACTGAGAACGTTTCTCTTTAGGAACAGTCTGTTTAGTGTTTTCCAACTTCTTTTTAGGAGTAGTGAGATTATTTTTAATAAAAACTTTTTCAGGATTTTCAGTTAGTTGGGATTTTAACGGTTTCCCACCCAAACTATCTCTTCCTAGTTTTTCAAAAGATTTTTCAATAATTCTAGCAAAAGCTCAAATGGTTGATCTGCTATATCTGTTTCTTTTAACTTCTGGCCGATTGCCACGGATGCTGCTTCACCTTTAATATTAGCTAATAGTATAGCCGAGATCTGTTTGAAATCTTTCAGTAATTTCATACCTAGATTTAAGGCCGGTTCTGGACCGTATTCATTTTGAATCTGTCTTACACCATGTGTTTTTGTGTGGATTGAAGCAAAGACTGTACCCCAAGTGTCACAGTCCTCCACATGTGGTGCTATCCCCATTGGTAAACAGATTGTCAGAATTCTGTGTTTCTCATGAGGTGTACTATCAGGAAATACTGCCTCTATCTGAGTGATTTTTTGAGCTAACCACAACGGAATTTGTTCCCTTTTTGCGGGTAATTTACCAATGGCTGATTGTATAGTCTGTGGTGTAATTTTGTTTGTGTTCCCCTGGTGGGGGGTGTGCTGTGGAATCCTTATAGCAGGTTGAATTGTTAAAGTCCGCATGACATTTTGAACGAATTGTCGATGTATTTTAATTAACTGTTTCAGCTGTATTAACAGTACTCTACCTGTCCTATTTTCTATGTGTCATGCCTGCCGATCCACGGAAGCCGTGGTTGGCAATGACATGGTTGGCGGAATAGCAGACAACATGAGAGCGCATGCGCAGGTCTAGCGCATGCGCCTTCGCGCTATATAATCTCCCCTCTCCTTAGAGAAGACGCTTTGCGTTCCTTCCGGGTTCCTGCATTGCTTCCGGGTCACGGTGGTGGCGTTTTCGGGCTCCGACGGATTTCCTCGCGTCTCTGCGTAGGGCTTCGATTCTGGACTCTCTCCTCCTGTTAAGCTAAGTGGGAGAGTTACCTATTGTTTATAAAGACTTTCACTCATCCGTGTTAGCCAAATTTATGTTTTTGTACACGGAGAAGTTTGTAGTTTACAAACGTGAATTGAGGAAAGATTGTTCGCGTTTCAGTTTACCTCGAGGAGATTTATTTCTGTTGTTTCACGTTACTGATTATATGAGGCAGAAGTGATTACGAACTTCGCATGGGAAAGACAGGTACTTATCATACAGAAGAGAGATACATATGCATTAGACTCTGTAGTAGAGTTCTCATATTATCCTTTATATTTACAGGGAATTAATACTAAGACACAGGATTTACTTTTATGGAAAACAGAGGGTCAACATTCATAAAGGCACTGGACATCTTAGGTACACACCATTACCAAAACGTATGCCTATAAGCATTCTGTGGACTCTCCCTTATTGCTAACCCAATCCTCTATGTTATAGGAAAATACATTGTTCAGACCCCCCATTACTTACCTTACTGTGAAGTCAACAGAAGGAAGATTGATTACAGGTAGAAGCACTGCAAGTAATCATCAGGTATCATCCATATCTGCGTTCTAGCATAAACACTCACAGATAATATACATTATATACTTAATCACTCTTTCTTTACCAACAGGAAGGGTTCAGAAGAGAGAGCGAGTGTTGACCAGTTCTCTTGCATCTTGGATTTCGGATTCCTGTGTTTCCCCCATCTTTCCTTGTTTTGCTCCCCTGTGTCCCTGACACTGGCATCTACTCTTGTCACCAAGTATATATATCATTGGTGTGGAGTGAACCGGTGTGGGGGAGGTCAGGATTGAGCTTCAATTACATGGTGTTTCCGAGACAACCTACAACCAGGCACGACAGAACGCAAAGCCTTATTAACATATTTGTCGCCCAAACACCATGGAAGTGACGCTAACGGATTTAGCTAATATGATGGGGAACCTCCAGCTAGAAACCCAGGCCCTGGCTACGAGATTAGATAGAATGGATAGAGATGGAGCTGGGACAGCATCGGGCTCGCAACCACCTGTTATACAAGTAGTTACTCCTGCTCCACCTTTACCTCTGGCTCCCCCGGAAAGATTTTCTGGTGAACCTACACGATGCGCTGCCTTTATCAGTCAGTGTCAGTTACATTTTATGTGTAAACCCACTTGTTTTCCGACTGACCAGGCCAAGGTGGCATTCATGATTTCATACTTAGGTGGCTCCGCCTCCAATTGGGCCATACCATTAATTGAAAGAGACGATCCTTTACTTATAGATTACGATAGATTCAAAGGTGAACTTCGTAAACTTTTTGATAAACATACCTTCACCCACGCTGCCGATACCGAACTACTTTTGTTGAGACAGGGAAACAAGGATTTACCTACTTATATAGCCACCTTTAATCGTCTAGTAGCAGAAGCTAGTTGGCCACAGGACAAACGTAGTGCTTTATTTTTACAAGGGACTCCGTGATGAGTTAAAAGATGCCTTGGCACATGTGGTAGATCCCCCTGATACCTGTCCGGAGTTGATAGATCTGGTGGTCAAATTAGATCACCGTTTGGGTGAACGTAGAAGAGACAAGAATAGATATGATTATAGTAAAACATATTATAGAGAGAGAAAAACAGAAACTGAGTCCTCAACAGGCTCTTCTGCGGATGGTGTAGAACCTATGCAGATTGGGAGCATCAAGGGGCCAATCAGTGAAGCAGAAAGACAGAGAAGACGTGATCAGAAGCTATGTTTATATTGCGGGAAGGCTGGTCATTTCTTAAGAGAATGCCCTATTAAACCTAAGCAAAACAGAAGGTCGGAAAACTAGCAGACCCGAAGCCAAAAGAGACTGAGGCATCGGGTCATTCTGGATCTATAGTCTCTTCAACCTCTCACAGTCAGAGTCATTTTATGGTGCCTTCTTTATTGCAGTGGCAACAGTTTAAGATTCAAATTCCTATCATGCTCGATTCAGGAGCTTCTGGTAATTTTATGGATCAGGAATGGGCTCAGCAGCATAAAATCCCTGTAGCCTCAAAGGACATTATAGAAGAAGTTTGTACCATTGATGGCAGCACTCTTAAATCGGGTCCCATTACACAATCCACTGATAACATACTGGTTACATTACTGGATGTTCACACAGAGAACCTGTTATTTGATCTTATCCTATCACCGCAGTTTCCTATAGTATTAGGACTGCCTTGGTTAAGAGCCCACAATCCCTCTATAGACTGGCAGACAGGCAGTATAGAGTTTGATTCCAAGGTGTGTAGTGAACATATGAAACCGCTGGGGTTACAAGATGCACAGGAAACCACAGAAGTAAATGTCTCTTTACATCAAGACCAGGAGAGAATGCATCTAGGTTGTAGTGTTACTACACATACAGAGTTACAAATAGATGAGCCAGACACCTTCCTGCCTACAGTCTATGCACCTTTTTCATCTATTTTTGATGCCAAAGAGGCCACTTGTTTACCCCCACATAGGGTATACGATTGTAGGATAGACTTGCAAGTAGGCGCTCGCATTCCTACTAGTAGGGTCTATGCATTAACAGAAAAAGAAAATGTATACTTGAGAGAGTATTTAGACAAGATGTTAGACCTAGGTTTCATTAGAGTGTCAAGATCCCCCGCTTCTTCCGCCCTTTTTTTTATACCGAAACGGGAAGGGGGACTGCGGTATTGTATCGATTATCGCTCCCTCAATGCTGTTACCATCAAGAATCGATACCCGCTCCCTCTCATTTCTTCTTTATTGGATCAAGTAAAGACAGCCAATTTCTTTACCAAACTCGACCTGAGAGGTGCTTATCACCTCGTCAGAGTTAAGGAGGGGGACGAATGGAAAACGGCATTTTGTACTAAATATGGACTATTTGAATACCTAGTCATGCCGTTTGGTTTATGCAACGCTCCCTCTGCCTTTCAGTATTTCATAAATGACATACTGAGTGACATTCTCGATCAATGTGTCATTGCCTACATCGATGACTTACTGATTTATTCCAAGACATTACCAGACCACATCCATCATGTCCAATCTGTCCTACAGCGGTTACAAAGCAATTACCTGTTCTGCAAGTTGGATAAATGTTTTTTCCATAGGTCACGAGTGTCCTTTTTGGGATACATCATTTCATCTCTAGGACTAGAAATGGATCCCAACAAGGTACGAGCGGTAGTGCAATGGTCAGCGCCCTCCTCTGTGAAGGAGGTACAACAGTTCATTGGTTTCGCCAACTTCTACCGACGTTTCATTAATCACTTCTCAGACATTGTGACACCCATTACCAGATTATTGAGGAAGGGTATTCCCTTTGTCTGGACGGCAGAAGCAGAAGAAGCATTTCAGAGGCTAAAGAAGGCTTTCACGAGCGCACCGGTCTTGAGACATCCTGACCAAAACAGCCCTTTCGTGGTGGAAGTGGATGCTTCCCAAGTGGCGGTAGGGGGTGTGTTGTCCCAGGTTCATCCCGACTCGGGTGAACTTCATCCAGTAGCTTATTATTCTCACAAACTTACAGTACCCGAAGCCAATTATGCAGTGGGAGAAAGAGAGTTGCTCGCAATAAAGAAGGTACTAGAAGAGTGGAGACCTTATTTGTTAGGCTCTAGATATACGGTCACCATCATCACTGACCATAGAAACCTTCAATATCTGAAAACTACTAAAGCCCTTTCTATGAGACAGTTGAGGTGGACTCAGTTTTTCAATGGGTATGATTTTGAAATACATTTCAGATCCGGACGTAAGAATGGTAAAGCTGATACACTTTCCAGATTGGGTTTCGATCCCTTGCCCACTTTGGAAGTTCCACCTTCTATTCTTGATTCCAAGAAAATCATAGGAGCAATCAGTAGGGAAGAGAGGTTCATGAAGGAGGTCAAAGATGCACAGCAAGATCCCCTGATTCTAGAATATTTAGGGAAACAAGAAACCCAATGGAAGGAAGGGTTAGGATATATACATGGAGGTTTATATATCCCCACAGAACCATTGAGACAAGAGGTTTTACAGTTGTGTCATACTCAAGGTTTAGCAGGCCATCCAGGATGCAAGAGAACTATAGAACTGGTAAAGAGGTATTGTTGGTGGCCCAGTACTTCTCAAGATGTACAGGACTTTGTGAAGACATGTCATGTATGTGCACAGCGCAAAGCAACACACACCAAACCTGTAGGTCTATTAAATCCTATTCAAACACCTCCAGGTCCATGGCATACAGTATCTATGGATTTTATTGTAGAACTGCCTCGCACTACCTTGGGGAATACTACTGTTTTAGTGGTAGTGGATTTGTTCACAAAGACTGCTCATTTCATTCCTCTGTCTAGTTTACCTACTTCTATGAAACTTGCTCATGTGTTTTTACAGCACATTGTTCGGTTGCATGGCATACCCTTTGTTTTGATTACGGATAGGGGTACCCAATTTGTCTCCCGATTCTGGAGACAATTATGTGAACTTTTACAAGTAGATGTAAGGTTGTCCTCCAGTCACCACCCTCAAACGGATGGACAGACCGAAAGGGTCAACCAGAGTCTGGAACAATTAATTAGGTGTCAATGTCTCCAGTCTATGAAAGAGTGGGATGAGGTCATCTGGTTATCTGAGTTGACATACAATAACAGTCACCACTTTTCCACCTTATTCACTCCTTTCTACGGTTCTCATGGGTTTCATCCTCAAGTGTTACCCATACCCCTTTCCGCTACTTGCAACACCCCCTCGGTATCTGCTTTGGTGCAACATCTACAGACTACACATAATTCGGTGTTAGATAATTTAGACAAAGCCAAGATGCAATATAAGAAGAGGGCAGATACACATCGAACACCTGAACCAGTGTATACAGAGGGGGACAAGGTATGGCTGTCCTCCAAATACATTGCATTGAGAGGGGCATGCAAATTCCAACCTAAGTATATTGGCCCATTTCGTATCTCTAAAGTTATCAACCCAGTTGCCATGAAACTTGACCTCCCTGTGTCCATGAAGATACACCCTGTATTCCATGTCTCGCTCTTGAAGCCAGTTGCTCCGGGTACTCAGTTACCGGTGACTCCGCCGCCCGTTATAGTGGATTCAGATGAGGAATACGAGGTGGAAGGTATTATGGACTCCCGTAGGAGCAGAGGCAGACTGCAATACCTCATACATTGGAAAGGGTACGGCATAGAGGAACGTAGTTGGGAACCTGCTAGTCAGATACATGCACCCAGATTAGTGCGTTTGTTTCATAGACGTCATCCTGGAAAGCCCAAACCGGTTGGTGGCAGTTTGGGAGGGGCGTACTGTCATGCCTGCCGATCCACGGAAGCCGTGGTTGGCAATGACATGGTTGGCGGAATAGCAGACAACATGAGAGCGCATGCGCAGGTCTAGCGCATGCGCCTTCGCGCTATATAATCTCCCCTCTCCTTAGAGAAGACGCTTTGCGCTCCTTCCGGGTTCCTGCATTGCTTCCGGGTCACGGTGGTGGCGTTTTCGGGCTCCGACGGATTTCCTCGCGTCTCTGCGTAGGGCTTCGATTCTGGACTCTCTCCTCCTGTTAAGCTAAGTGGGAGAGTTACCTATTGTTTATAAAGACTTTCACTCATCCGTGTTAGCCAAATTTATGTTTTTGTACACGGAGAAGTTTGTAGTTTACAAACGTGAATTGAGGAAAGATTGTTCGCGTTTCAGTTTACCTCGAGGAGGTTTATTTCTGTTGTTTCACGTTACTGATTATATGAGGCAGAAGTGATTACGAACTTCGCATGGGAAAGACAGGTACTTATCATACAGAAGAGAGATACATATGCATTAGACTCTGTAGTAGAGTTCTCATATTATCCTTTATATTTACAGGGAATTAATACTAAGACACAGGATTTACTTTTATGGAAAACAGAGGGTCAACATTCATAAAGGCACTGGACATCTTAGGTACACACCATTACCAAAACGTATGCCTATAAGCATTCTGTGGACTCTCCCTTATTGCTAACCCAATCCTCTATGTTATAGGAAAATACATTGTTCAGACCCCCCATTACTTACCTTACTGTGAAGTCAACAGAAGGAAGATTGATTACAGGTAGAAGCACTGCAAGTAATCATCAGGTATCATCCATATCTGCGTTCTAGCATAAACACTCACAGATAATATACATTATATACTTAATCACTCTTTCTTTACCAACAGGAGGGGTTCAGAAGAGAGAGCAAGTGTTGACCAGTTCTCTTGCATCTTGGATTTCGGATTCCTGTGTTTCCCCCATCTTTCCTTGTTTTGTTCCCCTGTGTCCCTGACACTGGCATCTACTCTTGTCACCAAGTATATATATCATTGGTGTGGAGTGAACCGGTGTGGGGGAGGTCAGGATTGAGCTTCAATTACATGGTGTTTCCGAGACAACCTACAACCAGGCACGACACTATGTGAGTATGTGGTGTATAGCTGGCTAGTACCGGCCATGTAGCTCCTGGTCTACCTAGTGGATCGAGCCTGGTAATGTGATTTTGATGTTGTAGGGCGCCATTAAACCAGAGCTGATGCTCTTGGTAAGGTAGTGGAATTTCAACGTCCTCTAAAGGAACCTATTCCACTGGAGGTTCATCTGCTTTGTAGTAGTGAAACTCCTGTGTTACTGGATTTGCTTGTGGAAAAGTAATCCATGAATAGAATACCTCTGTCTGCCGATTTTCATGTACCTCTATAACAAATATAACTTTACCACCTCTCCATGATACCCCATTTTCTATAAGTTTTATAGTTATGGTTTTCCATATATTTGCCGTGATGATTGCAGCATCCTCGTTGTTTTCATTAAACCCTGTAACGTCTAAACCCGGTTGGTTCGCATTTACTGCAGCTCCACCGGTTGCGTTGTTGTCGCCGTTATCCGACATTGTTTAATAAAAGTTTGCAGAACAAGTTTCAAGAAAACAAAGATTAGGTGCACAGTATTTTGGAACACTGTATCCTTCAACGTTGAATAAACCTAAAACTAATATATAGGATTTTCGTCCTACTGAGTTTTGGCGGATATTAACCTTTTACCCACTCCAGACTTCTATTGGAGTATTTTACGGGAAAAAGGGGTCTGTGTGAAAAGCACGACTGAGTTACTCTAGTATCTAGTGTTAAATTATAGCCTTACCAAACGTTGGGCGCCATGTAGTGTAGTTCCTATATTCCCAATAGGCTCTGCGCATTGGAATAACATATACTATAGTTTAGATGTAGGACTGAAGTCGACTAGGTCTCTATCGTATATATTAAACTTAATTGTGAGTGCCAGCTAGCTCAGAGGTCTCTAGAAACTTTCTCGAATAAACAAGAAGGGATTAGTTTCTGACAACCGCATAAACATGACAACTTTGTTTCCCAAGAAAAAGAAATCAATCTATAGAGTCGTGGAAACAACAGATAGCTATTTTACTCAGTCAATCGTGCATGCTTCATTTCACCAGAGGTGCTGAGAAAACAGAGAGACGGGCGTTTTCAATAAAAAGCATTTATTGAACAGTCTTCTTTCTTAAGCATAAGAAATGTTCCGCTACAATAGTAATACTGGTTATAAAGTACAAGGTATATAATACGAACAGTATTATAAAGTAGTACCGTAAAAGCATGATATGGTTTCTAAGCCATAAATTGCTTAAAACATATAAAATACATACCGTGATAAAATAATGACTAAAAGTACTCAACTGGTGCTTCTAAAATACGCCTACCCCGGTGTACCAAACCTAAGTCTAGTACAAGGGAAGAAGTAAGTGTTGTCCCTTCTTGTCCTGCGGGATTGAATCCAGCTGTGATTCTATTTCAGATTCCATGTGAGGCTGAACAGTTTACTGTGATGAGGGCAGTCAGTACCTTTTCGCTGTCCGGGTCCAGAACTGTGTTTTGGCATGGTACCAAGTGCCCCAGGGGTATACAGAAAGTCCCTTGATCTTTAAGCAGCACCTGGAGTCCCTAATGATGCCCTGTAACTCTATCTTAGTATAGGATATTGACGACCTTCTGAATGCATCAGATACCCAGAAAGCTTGCACACGAGACACAGCACTGCTGAACCACTTGGCTGAGAATGGACATAAAGTGTTCCAGAGAAAAGCTGTAGTTTTGTTAGAGAGAAGGTTTGTATCTTGGGCATCACATTGAGAAGGGAGCGAGGAAGGTGTCCCAAGAGAGAATCTCGGAGATTCTGAAAATTAATCCGTCAACCACCAGGAGAGAAGTCAGCATGTTTTTGGGAACCGTGGGCTACTGTGGACAGTGGATACCCAACTTTTCCCTAGTAGCCAAGTCTTTACAGAGGCTGATAGACAAGTAACATGGCAGATCCAGTACCATGGGAGAATGATTGCTTGGTTGCCTTCCTAGTGCTGAGTGAAAGTCTCTGTCATACCTTGGCACTGGCAATACCTGATTAGATCAAAGCTTTTGCGTTTTTCTGCAGTGAGAGAGAGAGGACTGCACTCCTTTAGTACTCGCACAAATGCATGGCAAAGCACAAAGACCTGTGGCTTATTTTTCTGCTATTCTTTTTTAAAAAAAATCTTTTTATTGTTTTTCAACAAAGAACCATAAAATAAGCATAAACATCAAGCAGCAAGGAGAAATCACATTAAAAATGTGTATGTCACTTTAAGAATAAAAGAAAATCACATCAGGGCAACCCAGGTGGAATAAGATGGCCATTTGAGTTGCAGTACGGTTTGACACTTAATGGCTTTGACTCTGAGATTTCAGGGGACCCTGCTCCCTATCTACATGCATTGGGGTGGGTCCCATATCCCAGCCTCTACATGAGCGCCATCCTACTCAGACCTTTTTTCCCCTTAGGCGGGTAACCTCTACCCTTGTAGTGTAGTTCCTATATTCCCAATAGGCTCTGCGCATTGGAATAACATATGCTATAGTTTAGACATAGGACTGAATAACGAGAAGGGATTAGTTTCTGACAACCGCATAAACATGACAACTTTGTTTCCCAAGAATAAGAAATCGATCTCTAGAGTCGCGGAAACAATAGATAGCTATTTTACTCAGTCAATCGTGCATGCTTCATTTCACCAGAGGTGCTGAGAAAATAGGGAGATGGGCGTTTTGAATAAAAAGCATTTATTGAACAGTCTTCTTTCTCAAGCATAAGAAATGTACTGCTACAATATTAATACTGGTTATAAAGTACAAGGTATATAATACGAACAGTATTATAAAGTAGTACTGTAAAAGCATGATATGGTTTCTAAGCCATAAATTGCTTAAAACATATAAAATACATAGTGATAAAATAATGACTAAAGGTACTCAACTGGTGCTTCCAAAATACGCCTACCCCGGTGTACCTAACCTAAGTCTAGTACAAGGGAAGAAGTAAGTGAGGAGTAGCTTAAGTTTAGTAGTTTCTCTGCCAAGAATCTATTCCAAGAATTCTCTAAGGGTCTAATCAGCTCTGTACCTTGGTTTTAGAATGAAGGAGGTCGTGTATCTCTCTCTCAGGACTCTATTTCCCAGATACCCGCAAGGGTAAGCCGGAAACACTGGAGCTGGATTTCTCAGCAGGAGAAAAGACAGAGTCTCTCAGTGCGTCAGCTGGAGGGTCGGCTTCCTTCGGCACTTGCTGCTGCAGGGCATCGGGCAAGTAGTTAGTCAATCTGCTTCAAACCACCGTGTGTTTGTCTGGGCAAATGTAGGCATATTTATACCTTGAAGGTCTCGAGTTTGACGTATGATTCGACCTAATAACGTCACTCAAAGACTCAATTCTTTGAAAACTCCAGGAGTTCTTGGATAAATCAATATTCAAGCAGGGGGAAGTCCCTAGCTGCTGAAGGCGTTTTTTTCCAAGAAATCGTTGTTGATTCTCGGAACTTAGTGGAATTAGCCATGCTGTATTTGGCCTGCAAGGCTCAGGCCAAATATGGTACTGATTTCTATGCCTATATAAGGATTGGATAATGTATACCCATATAAGGGCATGAATCGGGAAAATTTACACTAGGGTCCTAGATTCGTTTACAACACCCTGATATATCATTTTCTCATTTGTCATGCACCAATCCATGTCCCGCTCCTACTCTCCTACTGTTGGGATCCCCACCGCCCCTCAAAGCCTTGATTTTCTGCTACTCTTGATCCTGTAGTGGCAGGCCTGCCCAGATGCCTTAATTTAAAGTTGTAGCAGCAGTAGATGTCAGCATTGAGAGTTGTGAAAGTATTGTCATGGGTCATCTCCTTACTGTGTTTGTTCCCCACTCAATGGAGATTTTGTTGCCACATACACACACTCAACATTTGACCAACAGTGACTGACCAAGTATGAACAGACTATACTTGCGGTTGAAAATATTTCTATGAAAAGGTGTGCTACTTTGAATCTTGCTGTGTGCTACTTTGAATCCTGCTATATTGTTACCTTTACCTGAAATTGAAAGTGATGATGGAGAGGTAGAGCATGTCTGTCTCAACTATGTGCCAAGCCAAGGCCAGAGATTCAAGATGAGGCCCTGAGTCCAATTTAATAATCGTTTTTGATGGGCCCTGCCTGAGAGATGATGGAGGAGCCCTAAAAGCTTCTTAAGTAGTCTGTAGTCACAGAGGTGGAGGAAGCCTCCTGGCTTCAAATAGCGTCTTCTGCACAAGTGGCTGAATTGATCACTCTTACTAGAGTTTGCTGTATTTAGAGAGTGACAATTTTCGATGTTAACCAGTATGGCTATGCTGTTGTTCATGATTTTGGACAGTTATGGTCACAGATGAAAATCTTGATGTCAAGATACCCAACAAGGAATGACACTCCTATCACAAGATTGTTAGAGCCATTGCAATTGCCTACCAAAATTGCTGTGGTTAAGTGTTCAGCCCACAGAAATGGATGTTACTATGTTACAGTTGGCAACTGATAATCTGATGAGGTTGAGCGATATTGTGCTCATGGGGCCCAACCATTTAATGCTGAATATGTAAATGAATCTGAAGATGAGACCAGTTTCAGTCTTTTGTTTAACCACAGCTGATATTGGGAAGAAGTGAAAGGGTTGCAGGAGGACGTGCCAGAAGCAGAACAGCAAAGTTGGGTCAAAAGAGAAGATGACATTTGGATTTCAGCAAATGGAAGACATTGTATTGCTTGATAGCTTGCTGTCCCCAATAGCTAGACATTTTCATGGTCTCACACATGTTTGGAGAGATACACTGGTGAGATTGTTTTGACAGAACTGCTTAACCCTTGATGTAGATTGATGGCTGAAGGATAGTGTCACAGATGTGTTGTGTGCCAACAGATGAATATAGGTGGAAAGAACCACAGTGACACTGAGCCACACAGGAATTCCGAAGTGCCATTCAACAGGATGCAGCTGGACTTTATTGAGATGACTGTGTGTAATGTGATGAGATATGTCCTGGTGATTGTGTGTATCTTCTTGCTTTGGGTTAAAGCATACTGACCAGAAGAAATGATAGCTTCACCATAGCTAAGTAGTTGTTGACGGAACTTATACCAAGGTTCGGTTTCCCGACTTCGCTGGAGTCTGACTGAGGAACTCATTTTATTAATGAGGTCCTGAAAACTTTGTGTGCAGCATTACAAGTGGAGCAAAGGCTGCATTGCAGTTATGGGCCTGAGACTTTAGGCATAGTCGAGCAGGTGAATGGATGTTGAAATCCAGCTTGGCCAAGGTATGTACTTCACCGTCTTTTAAAGTGGTCGGAGGCTTTGCCCCTTGTGTTAATGAGTCAGCACAGCATTTCTGATTGGAGGACAGGACTGTTCCCACATGAAATCATCATGGATCAGGCATTGAGAATGTCAGCAGTGCCTGCAAATGCTCTTGTGAACATTACAGATAACATGATTCTTGATTACTGCAAAGGACTAGCTGATGTGGTGCAGTCTGTGTCTCACCAGGTTATAACTGCTACCATCCCACTGGATCAGGAGTGCTGTCATGACCTCAGTTCCAGTGACTTGGTCTTAATGAAGAAACACATCAAGAAAACGTGTCTAGAACTTCAATAGCATGGACCATTCTAAGTCATCCTTATCACGAACACTGTTGTTAAGTGTGGAGGTCACCCAAACTGGATCGGCACTGCTCACACTCACAGTGGAGTGTCCCATTGATGATGTGAGAGTACCTCTCCCAGAAGTGCAAGTTGCAATGGAATGGCAGTGGGAAGTGGTTGAACAAGTTACAGAAAATCAACTTGAACCTGAAACTGCGCATCCTCAGCATGAGAGGGATCTTGGTGAGTCGACATTTGATGTTCAGAATGGAGAGTCTTGGTCTCTGGCGCTGTCTGAGCCAGATTCAGACCCCAATGAAGGGCCTAATTCTGGGACAAGCTGAGTATGAGCTGGAGACAGTTGCAGAGAAGGAAGGGGAGAGAGAGACTAAGGGGCTGATTATGATGGTATTTGGAAACTCTTCTGACTAATGCGATTTCGGAATCGTGTTAGACCGAATTGGGTTCTGCGAGTCTGACCGACCGATTATGATGCTTCGCAACATCGTTTGGTCGTACTCGCATTGACTTCAATGGGAGCTTGTGTTCCGAAAGAGAACACATGCTCCTATTGAAAAAAGGGGTGGTCGAGGAAAACCTTGCACCCTGTGGCAGTCACCCCATGGTGCCTGCCACACTGTGCATGGCTGGAAAGAGGGGTCCCATGGGCCCCAACAGCTTCAGGGTGAAGGGGGCCTTCTACAGGCCACCAAAGTCTGATTCTGACAGCCGTTTCATGTTGGGCAAACCGATTCGGATCAGCTGTCCAAAAGAGCCATCGTAATTGCTTAATCGTGTCCATAAAGCTGTACAATTCAGCTCCGACCGACTCGGGTTGTCCGAATGCCATTCGGAACCGATTCAGACAGCCCTAACAGTTTACCTGCATCATAATCGGTCGGTCTGAAATGTCCCTGATTCAGCTGCAAACAAAGGTTCCGAATCGGATTTGGAGAATCCGAATTCCATTCTGAGACTTTCCGAATGACATCGTAATCTGCCCTTAAGTCTGCCTGCAGAACATATACCATACACAATCCCAGAGGATACTGAGGATTCTTGTCTGAGTGACAGTGAAGATGATTGATCTGCACTCAGGAGAACAAAAACAGCAAGGGTACCTTCTCAGAGGAACTCATCCCCTGAATGAACATGCTTTGCCACAAATGACAACAAGAGGGGATTTAGAGGATACAGTGCAATTCCAGTTGAACATCTGTGATTTTTTGTTTGAACTGCGCTTTGAATTTGCTTTGCCGCTGAATGGACTGACACGATTTGTTACTGGCATGATCTCTGAACTGAACTTTGATCTGTTCTTTTATTAAAGACAATTAAATGAACTTTTGAAAAAAAAAAGAAAATATTAAGGGAGCTTATTACCAACAAGTAGCGATATTTATCGCTAAATAGGCTTAGCTACGATTTTTTTATTGCTGCCTATCGCTGGATATGTTAGCGGAGAAAACATGCTATTAGCAACGTTTTTCTCCATTGTGCTAAAATATCCAGCGATAGCGGCGAAATGTGTGAATATCACTGAAAATACTGCGATATTCACGCATTAGAGACAAAATGCTCTTAGCTATGTTATCCACCTCCTATTGGATAACATGGCTAAGAACTGGTGTGGGCAGGTGTTAGTATTTGGAGATATTCGCGCTTAGCACGAATATTTCCAACGCTACACCTGCCTTGCTAATAGGCGATAGCGACGTTAGCGACTGCTTTCAGTTGCTAACTGGTTGGGTACGCCTACTTTGGATGTCATTAGCGATAAACATCGCTGACATGCAAAGCGGGCCCCAAACCACTCGCTATCGCCTAAAAGCTGTCGCTAACATCAGTTAGCTCCAGCTTGCTAATAGGGCGATAGCATTATCGCCGCTTAGCGGCCGAAAACGGCCGCTGAATCGGCGATAATTGCCTATCGCCCCCCTTGGTAATATGCCCCAAGATTCCTTAGTCATAAGGCTGCAGAAGGAGTGTAAGGGTGTCATATAAAAGAAGACATAGTAGGGTTTGTGAAGACTCATGAAGACTTTGTAAATAAACTCATCATAGTATTTATGAACTTTGTTTTGTCAACTGCATAAATAGAAACGTATGGAAGAAATCCGCTTGTTGCTATTTCCTGCTCAGTGGTTGATTTTAGTGAAGTCTTGGAAACTAGTAACACTAATAGACACAGGCTTATCCTACCAGGTGTATTGATAGCTTTAAATGTGAAACTAATTATTTTGCTTTTAGGATTTTATTCAGTTGAACGTAGGTCTAGGACTACCCTTAGATCCTCAATTCCAGTAGCTTGCATACATTCGATTTCAAGACATTACATGGAGAATCAATCTCAGATTAAGGAGCTGCGATTGGCCTATAAGAAAGCTCGTAAAACACGGGAAGAAGAGTTAAAAGATGAGGCATGGCAAAATTTGGCTAAAGCCACATCCCTAAATAGTAGTAGGGATTTCTGGAAGACAGTAAATGACCCTTTCTTCAAGAAAGAACAGGAAAAACTATTAGATAACCACGTGGATGAAGACACATGTATGTTGCATTTTGAGGTGATTTTTAGGAGCATGATTGCCCCAGGGGTTAAACCCCATATCCCCTTAGAGACCCCCTTAAGCCTAGAACTTTTTAACCAGGAGGAAATAACCGTCACTCTCGCCAAATGCAGCCTCGACTAAGCACCAGGACCAGATGTGGCCCGATCGACTTCTTTCTAGTACATCAAGACCTATGGGCCCCATTGTTAACTAATATATTTAATGAAATCTCCACGACTAACCCACTTCCACCATGGAACACAAGCATTATGGTGCCAATATATAAAAAAGGGGATAATTCGAACCCCCAGAACTATCGGCCTATTTCTCTTCTTGAGTCCACCGCCAAACCCCTGGGGCGTTTTACTTAATAGGTTAGAAGACTGGGCAAGAGAAAACAGTGTCCTGATACCTTCCCAGTATGGATTCAAGATGGACAGGGGCACGATCGACCAAGCCTAAACTTAAGCTTGATCATCTCCAAATATACCAGAGCAAAGGAAGGGAATATATACTTGGCCTTTATGGACCTTTTGGCAGCTTTCGACTGCGTAGTCCATTCTAAACTCTGGACACTTATGGCCGCGATGGGCATAGATTCCAGGCTGATTATTCTTATACTGCAAATGTACTCACAGGCAACGGCCTCAGTCCATTATGGAAGGGACGGGGAATGTACCAGACCGTTTAGGATCATGAGAGGAGTCAGGCAAGGCTGCGTCCTCCCCCTTTTTTTATTCTCAATGTAAACAAATGGAGTGGGAGGAGCCCTGAAAAGGTGCACACCTGATGTCCCACAGTTTCCCTCAGGTTCATTACCAATCCTTGTCTATGCTGACGATGCCTTCCTGATAGCAAGGACAGGTGTAGCACTGCTACGCCTAATTGACACCTATGTGAGATTTATGTCATCCATGGATCTTAAGGCCAATGAGCCCAAAACTTTTATCTTGTTGTCAGGACTACCCCCTCCCAAAAACATTCAGTTGTTCCATATTGGAACTCGTGAATTAGCTGTTGTTGAGACCTTCTCATACCATTGGATTGTTTTTGATACCAAACAAACCTGGTCACACATGCTGGGTAGAAGGGCCCAAACAATGGAGCATACTAAGGCGTCAGTCTGGTTTTATTGAAAAACTAGGCCCAAACCCCCTAAAAAAGATCTATAATGCTAAAACGATCTTGGCAGTGACCTATTTGGCAGGGGTCTGGGACACAGTACCCACCGACTCCCTACAGAAGCTGGAGAATGAGTTTTTATAGAGGATCGTCTTGCTATATAAATGCCAATACATTTACATTCCTCTTTCATTTTCAAACCATGTCACTCACTTAGTGCTGGATATGCCCTATGTGTCTGACAGGGTGAGAGCAGCCCGATCATGCTGTGGCACTCAATATGGAATAGGGACACAGTCGATCTTAACCAGACTATTATACTAAATTGCCTCTCATTGAATAAGTCTTATAAGAGCCCCTGTTTGGAGTATGTTAACATGAATCTGTACTCGCTAGGAGTCCCTGAGCTGTATATAAATCCCATCTCATGTTCCAGATTCCCTATAAGAGGCTAAAGGTACTCATTTTGGCAAAGCTAGCCTATGAAAGGGAGGAATTTCAGAAGTTAAAAATAACTGTAAAGGCCTATCACTCAATCCCACCAGTGACAGTGGATGAATACTTCTACCTGGATGCAGTAAGAAACCTGCAGCATAGGTTTATTCTTTTAAGGTTCCACTTAAACCTAATTGCCCTAATGCTGGGTTTCCCTTCAAAACAATATGCTCACACTGACTTGACAACTTGCCCATGCGATAATCTATCAGCCCAGTCTGACCTCCACCTTTTCTTTTTTTCTTATTTTTATAAGGAGCAGGGAGCCAGATATATTAAACCTCTTTTAATACAGCACAGTTTTAAGTAGTGCTGCATTGCCCTGTTCTATCTGAAAAAGCTTCATGATCCTTTTGTATGTTTCCGTGTAACCTTATTTCCCTGGGCTTGGGAGACATTTGTTAGAATTGAGAGCTATGCTAATTTTTAGGCTTAAACTCATTTGTCTCCCTGAACATACTACGTAATCTCCTCGCAATAGTCTTGCAGAGATAAAGGATCCCCATAACACATGTAATATTTTTAAAGGACTTTTATAACTTAAAATGGCAATCCCTTTTTTTTTTAAATGTATCTGTTTTTAAACCTATGTATTTATGTGGCAACCGGAAATCTGCAGTTCAGCATTTACTCTTTTATTAAGTTCACTGCACAAATACTAGACATTGAATTGCGCAATTTGCACAGCTCAATTCTATTTCCCCATTGTTTTTTGGTTTGCACTTGTACATTGTTTTTTTGCTATTTTAATTATTCGTTTTTAATAACTCATATGCATTGAACTGTATTGCATTGATATGAATGACACTATCTTATATTTTTAAAATGTATACTTTGATGATCTACGTTTTCAAATTAGATCGAATAAAGTTATGGAAATAAAACGACATTTATTTAATGTAGAGGTTAGAGATTTATATATGTGTGCACTAATGTTCAGTTAAAACAAGCTTACTTGCATTATTTATTCAAGTTTTACATGTACACTTCAAGTTATATTTTCATATGTAAACAAGTATTCTTTTACTCCCTTTTTACATTCGTTCTACAAGTCACATGTGTGGATGTTTTACCATGTACTTGAAGTGTACATTATATTCTTGGTTAAAGTTAGCCTAACTGCCGGTCTCAGTTGGAATGCATTTTGCTTTGCCAGCATGCTTTCCATTTTTGCGGAGTTAGGGGCATATTACCAACAACTAGCGATAATTTTTGTCTCTAACTTGTTTAGAGACAAAAATTATCGCCGCACATCGGCGATTTTTATCGCAGATAAACCTTGCTATTAACAAGGTTTATCGCAAATGCGATAAAAAACGGCCGAAATGCATGAATATCGCTGAAAAGTCAGCGATATTCATGCATTATCGAGCAAATGCTCTTAGCCATGTTATCCACCTCCCATTGGATAACATGGCTAAGAACTGCTCAGGGCAGGTGTTAGCTTTTGGAGATATTCCCGCTTAGCGCGAATATCTCCAAAAGTTGGTAATAGGAGATAGCGATGTTAGCGACTGTTTTCAGTCTCTAACATCTTGGCACGCCCACTTTGCATCTCATTAGTGATAAATATCACTGACATGCAAAGTGGGGCCCAAGATGATCGCTATCTCCTACTAGCTGTCGCTAACTGGTGTTAGCGACAGCTTGGTAATAGGGAGATAATTTTATCTCCGCTTTCTTGGCTTTTAAAGCCAAAAAAGCGGAGATAAACCCCCTTGATAATATGCCCCTAATTTTTTAGCTAGTTAGAGAAGAATCCTTATTGTTAGTATTAGATTGCTGATCCAGAGGCCTTGAGGGAAAACGTGGCAATTAATGTGGAGAAACAATGGTCGAAAGAGGTCTTCTGTTCATGATGTACCAGGATGGTAAGATGTTCAAGGTAGAGTACCGCAGTCTCAGCTCGATTCCTTGGAAAATTGAAGCGATTTTACAGATGCTCTCAAGAAAAAGCTTGATTGGTCCCTGGTGGCATGAAAGGAGATAAGGATGTTTCTGCATCTACTGTTATTTTTAAATTGACTTTTTTCTTAGAAAGGGTCGACTTCTCTGCTTACCTTATTTTTGCAAGTGTGAAGCTTTATGCTAAACTGTTATTTCTGTTTACTTTAGACCTCTACTGAAGTCTGATCATGATGACACTTTGTATGATCCCAAATTAGATAGATGATCCCACATTGACTTATGTTTAGAAGAGAGAAGGGAAGTTTGTTTATAGAATACAATTTTTATTTGTATTTGTTTTGATGTGGCTATCACAATTCTGTATCTCATTTTGTTGCACCTTAACCGACTGAGCTATTTCAGCTTCCTATTGTATTGCTGTACTTATTGTATTTAGTTTAGCTTTGCATATATATTGGATTTATTGGTAATTCAAATAAAACCCATTAACGATATTCTGCAATTCCTGGTCCTTATAGTATAGCCAGATGAGCTTCACAAGTTCAAAATATATTGTTGATGTCCTCCCCTTTCAATGCTTAACATCATTTAATCAATAAATCATTCAAAACATTTGTAGAGCGCACTGCTCATCTGTGAGAGTCTCAAGGCGCTGAAGGGTGAGGGGGTGCTGCTGCTGCTTGAACAGCCAGGTCTTGAGAAGTCTCCTGGAGGTGAGCAGGTCCTGAGTCTGTCGTAGGCAGAGGGTGTTCCAAGTCTGGGCGGCGAGGTGGGAGAAGGATCTGCCGCCAGCAGTTGCTCGTCGGATGCGGGGGACGGTGGCGAGGGCGAGGACAGCAGAGCGAAGCTGGCGGTTTGGGGCATAGAAGGCGAGTCGCTCATTGAGGTACCTTGATCCGGCATTGTCGAGTGCTTTGTGAGCGTGGGTGAGAAGCTTGAAGGTGATCCTCTTGTTGATGAGGAGCTAGTGCAGGCCTTTCAGGTGGGCTGTGATGTAGCTGTAGCGGGGTATGTCGAGGATAAGGCGTGCAGAGGTGTAATGTATGCGTTATAGTCGTTTCTGGAGTTTGGCTGTGGATCCCGCATAGAGGCCGTTGCCATAGTCCAGCCTGCTGCTGACGAGGGCCTTGTTGACTGTCCTTCTTGTTTCACTGGGGATCCATATGTAGATCTTGCGGAGTATGCAGAGGGTGTTGAAGCAGGAGGAGGAGACAGCGTTGGATCAGCTAACAAAGGTCCATATGACCAAAAGGGAAAAATCTTTAACAGCTTGACCAAGAGATTATGTTGTAAGGCCCAGCACTCATTCAAGAGTAATAACACAATTTTTATTTGATAATACAGTCAAACAAGTCAAGTCCTGAACTCAACCAGTGCAGAGCGAAACAGCTTATCTATATCCTATTTTTGTTTCTAAAATGGAAATTATGCCACCCTTGAGGGAGTTACAATAAACAGATATTTGCCAATGCTTTACTGGATGGTTGAAGAATTGCATTTACCGAAGTAACTTTTAAGGAGGTAATTGTAAAGGAAGTATGACATCCATGTTGATGGAGGGAAATTAAATTGGGTTTCGAAACCAGTGATAAAAAAGAAAATGGTGGATTATATGTAGGCTTTCCTGTTTTCAGTTTCTATCTTTGGTAAATTCTGGTGGGGTTTTTTCAGTGTTTTCAATATCTTAAAAAACAGTTGTTATCAGTGTTTACACATTTTCGCGCCACTAAAAACAACAGAAAAAGTGTTTTTCCTGTGTTTATGGAACGATTTGCTTTTATTATTGCTTGCTTTCTGCTCTGAAAGAACATGGTATTTAGACAGTGTACATATAGTGTATATGAGGTCCAAATAGATTTTTGCAAATTAATCTTATTGTAGTACACCATACAATACTTCTTCAGTGAGTCTTTGGGTCATGTGCACTCGCTCTTTCCTTCCCATGTAAACTTCTGTGTAATGGCCCTCTCAGCATTCTTAGCCCATTGGGCTGAGAACCATCAGCTAAGGGACGCAGTTGGGATGACTCTTTCTTTGATGCCCCATAAAGCACAAAATTATAAATATTTGCATTTTTGTTCCTGTGCATTAGAAACCAGTGCACCAGAATGGACTAAAAAGTCAATAGCATCCCTCATTAACTCTTAAGATTGTAAAGATGCTTTCAGCATACCATCTAACACGTGGCAAGGATCTACTACATGGAATCACTTCAGCTCGGGTATCAATTTTGACAGGTCATCACACAACGTTTTTATATATGTAGCTGAATCACTGCAAATACAAACAATATCACTCCAATCTTTTTTGAACTTGGAAAGAACCTTTTTTGCAGAGCATTACAAGTGACACTGCATTCCATGTTTTCCAAAAGTCTGGTGTCATGTTTTCACCACTATCAAAAAATGCTTGGTGATATATATACTTGTCACTATACCTTGCATTGACTGTTTAAATCCTGAGGTGTTGGCAATTCACCTACTATCAATACTGACCCACTAGAAACTATGGTCTGATGTATTAAGGGTTTTTACCCATTCTCTGTGGGTAAATGTGATGACACATATTAGGAAAGATTTTTATGAAACCAGCCGTTTTACCTATCGGTGAAAGAATCAAATGCAGTCAAAATATCAAATATGTGTTTGATATTTCCTGATTCTCTATAGGTTATAAAATAATTAATCTAGACCTAAAACGTGAAACTAAACCCTGCATCTTTAGACAAAAGGCCACAAAACTGAAAAAGTAAAAGGAAGAAGAAACAATATTTTAGTGGCATCCCTAAAGAACAAAATTTAAGCAGAATAATGTTAGCCAGTCTTTCTTACTGCTACTTGTATAACAAAGTTACATTGTATTGACCCCTTCAGGAAGAAAAAAATGACTTTCACTCTTTTTTTCCTTTCTTTGAATGCCATTTAGTTTGTGGTTGTCCAGGTGTTTTTTCAGTGTTTATATATTTTCACCGGTGAGGGCTATTTTTCTTTCAGTGGGGTTTTATCAGTTATTATAGGTTTAAACCTAAAACCCCACATCCTAATTATATGCCAATTAGGGCAATATTTACAAGAGCTTATTACCACCAGAACATCACTTTTTGTGAAGTTCTAGTGTCGATAAGCCCTTTGCCATGTTTACAAGGCAGCGTTAAGCCACTTAATGTGGCTTAACTCCGCCTTGTGAATTAGGCCCACTTTCATGCAGCACTTAGCATGAAAGTGGAAGGCAATGGTTGTTGTGATGGGCATTCGTCACAACACCCATTGCTTTTTGATGCTGCCCCTATTTACAAGGGTGGCATAAATCTTGGGCCAGCACCAAAAATAATATCAGGGAAACCTGATCTTAACCTGGTGAAACAAGCAGAAATCTTTAATTTCTCCTCGTTATTTTGCTGTTTCTATGTGTGCTGCATTCTGCAGCAGATATAGATAAGGGAAATCACCACTAGTAACTGTGCATGTGCAGGAAGGTGTCCCTTCCTGCACCTAAACAATCATTAAAAAATTACGAGTTTCAACTTCTATGCGTGCTGCATAAAGCAGCACAGACAGAAGTTACAAATCACCATTACTGATTGTTTATGAGAAGGAAGGGACACCTTTCCAGCACATGTACAATCATTCATCCAGAAAGAGGCACAGATAATAGAGCAATGCCTCTTAATTGGACCTCTAATAGCTACAATGGAGCCTTCCTCAACAGGAAATCCAAACACAGGTTCTAGAGGCTTATCATGTCCAGTACAATAAATAGTGAGAACCAGAGTTAAAACAATATCTATGATAGATATTGGAGAAGTCTAAGGCAACTTACAGCAGTCAAACCCACCATGCACCACCCTTCCTTGATGAGCAGTAAACAAACATTATTGGAGGTCAATATAACTGATGGTGGCACCATACCACAATATTATAAGGGCAACAAATAGGACACAAATCATAAATATATATAGATATAAGTCCGCCTATGGATTTTGACAGAAATCCTTGATGTACAGACATGTATTTGTGACAAAATCGTGTGCCTCCCTATGGCTGGCGTAGCATTGAGATATATTTTTATTTCTACTTATTTTTTCCTCTTTACACGTGTGCTGAATCCGCAGACACAATTACACTATAATGCAAGGGTATTTCTACGGGCACAAGGCAGCCTAAATTGCGTCAATGCGGGGAGAGAGCTGAATTGTGCCACTGATTCGTAGATATGGCACTCTTTTGCTCTCTCCTGTTCAGCAATGCAGAATAGTTAAATCCCATACCCCAGGATTTGATATGGAATTGTGGGAAGTGAAGCGCCTGTCAAAAGTTGAGGCTGCAAAAATGAGGCATATAATAGTGTTTTGGGGTTTTCCGCACCAAAATTAGCACCAAAAGGTTTGACTTGCCGAACATTAACAATGATGTGATCTGCATCACATCCGGTCATTACTGAGTGTCACTAACAGTGCTTGGTTGGTAATTGCGATCTCTGTGTAAACAGGTGTTTGAGCAGAGTTTGTTAAATAACACGGCACTAGTAATAGAGACCATAGAAAAACAGAACAACTACTGCTTTAAATAATCTTTCTGTACCACTGGAATTGTGTATTATGATATGCGTATCATAGAGAAGTTAGGGGCATATTACCAACAAGTAGCGATATTTATCGCTAAATAGGCTTAGCAACGAATTTTTTATCGCTGCCTATCGCTGGATATGTTAGCGGAGAAAACATGCTATTAGCAATGTTGTTCTCCATTGTGCTAAAATATCCAGCGATAGCGGCGAAATGCGTGAATATCGCTGAGAATACAGCGATATTCACGCATTAGCGATGAAATGCTCTTAGCCATGTTATCCACCTCCCATTGGATAACATGGCTAAGAACTGGTCTGGGCAGGTGTTAGTATTTAGAGATATTCGTGCTTAGCGCGAATATTTCCAACGCTACGCCTGCCTTGCTAATAGGCAATAGCGACGTTAGCGACTGCTTTCAGTCACTAACTGGTTTGGTACGCCCACTTTGCATGTCATTAGCGATAAACATCGCTGACATGCAAAGCGGGCCCCGAAATGCTCGCTATCGCCTAAAAGCTGTCGCTAACATCAGTTAGCGACAGCTTGCTAATAGGGCGATAGAATTATCGCCGCTTAGCGCCCGAAAACGGCCGCTAAATCGGGGATAATTGCCTATCACCCCCCTTGGTAATATGCCCCTTAGAGTCTCCCCAATTCGTAAGAGATGAGGGGGCATATTATCAACAAATAGCAATATTTATCGTTATCTAGGCTTAGCAGCTATATTTTTATCACCGTGCATCACTGGAATTTATCGCTGAGATAACGTGCTATTAGCAACGTTTATCTCAAAAGCGATAAAATTCCAGGCGATAGTGGCAAAATCCGTGAATATTGCTGAGAATACAGCGATATTCACACATTATCGCTAACAGGGTCTTAGCCATTATATCCACCTCCCATTGGATATAATGGCTAAGAACTGGTCTGAGCAGGTGTTAGTTTTTGGAGATATTCACGCTTAGCGCGAATATTTCCAACGCTACGCCTGTGTTGGTAATAGGCGATAGCTGGGTTAGCGACTGCTTTCAGTCGCTGACAGATTGGGAACTCCCACTTTGCATGTCATTAGCAATAAATATCGCTGACATGCAATGCGGGCCCCAAACCGCTCGCTATCGCCTACAAGCTGTTGCTAACAGCAGTTAGCGACAACTTGCTAAAGCGGCGATAATTCTCTATCGCCACCCTTGATAATATGCCCCTAGGTCACTACCGTGTCATTAGAGGAAGAGGGGGGTAGGAATGTGGTTGATTTCACTGCAGTTAGATATGCTGTCAATAAAGTATGAGAGACAACTTTTGAACTAGTGAACAAGTGTGAGGTTTGTGATGTAACCAGAGAAAACAAATAGAGTTGCTGCACCACAAATTTAAAATATAAATGACCACACTAGTGCCGATCCCCTATATTAGAAATCAGAAAATTTTGGCCGTATATAAAAGCTTTTTTGTACAAGAGTTTTAACTAAACTTTATACGAGAATTGTTACCAGTGATACTAAACATTGTGTGTCTTTTTCCAGGCTATATTGACCCCAAAAGCCAGCGTGGAAGGGATCCTGAATGTTCTCTACAGTCTCACGGAAAAAAATAATGGATGTCTGCTGGACTGGGAAGGAAAGTCAATCCCTTGGTGAGAGACCAACCTACCATCAACACCTAAAACACCTTAAGAAGAAGCTGATGTGGGTCACAGCCCAGTAATTAAAGTTTCACCAAATAAATCTTGTTTTAATATTATGAGAGTTGACTATGATTGTTGGACTTCCAGTGAAGATGAGCAATGTTGTGCATGAGTTTGGATGTTCACGCATGTGAGTATGTTGAAGTGGATAATCTACAGGGCAAAAAGCAGTGCAATGAACTGCCTCAAGATTTTCTGACTAGTCAGGGCAGTAGCCATGGGGTAGGGGTGGGGGGCTGAAGGGGCCGTGAATCTCAATACAAAGGCCTGCCCCCCTCCCCCCCCTAAATGCAACTTCCAGCATGTCAGAGATTGCTTTGAAAGCTTGCTCTGCAATGCTAATGGGCCTGTTGAGATCCTCCCAGGGGCAGCAGTTTTAAGAAAGAAAGTCCTGAAACAAGGCCTCACTTTTTACACAGATGCCATTGGCTTTTGGTGAGGATTTAGGGGAGAGAAGCTGCCTACAGGGAAAGGTGCCGCTAGAGCCAGGAACAGAGGTTATAAGACAGGGAAAGCAGGAACATTTTTTTTTTTTATATATTTTTATTGCAAACTCATAGAATATACAACCAGTCCGTTCTGCTCTCTTGCCTCCAGCATGTGTATTGCATCAGCTTCTAATTACGATAACACACAGCCATTTAGCCCACATCCCTGAGGTCGGGCGGCATTAGTCAGAAGTCTGCTATATGCATACAAGCTAACAAGCGAATTCAACCTTACAATAGGAAGTTTTCGTGTCCGCTTTTCTATTTCTCCCTCCCACCCACCCCCCAACATGCAAACTATAATGAGCCCCAGGAAGCAATATCAAATTATCATTACAACTACAGTGCAGCATTCTCCACCCTGCCTCCCTTCTTCCCCTCTCCTCCTGTATCAGGCAGCATCCTCATGGCGCGTAATGTACTACGTAGCTTTACCAAACTGAAGCGGGCAGCTTCGTGGGTATAAAGAGAAGACAAATGGCCTGCATTCCATGGAGGTCCTAGACATATAGTGCGCCCCCCTTGGTCCATCAATTCCAATAGCGAGTCCCACTTTCCTCGGACAACACACTGTACCGGTACTCCGATGGAATGACTCACCTGTACGTAAAATCCTAACAACTTATCTTAAGAGGGTAGCAGCTAACTCCCCCCCCCAGGCCCCCCTCTCCTACACAATGCCATGTGCCAAAAAATATGTAGAGAGTCACAATAAACAAAAAAAACGCCTCTCGTTCGTGCTAGACTCCCAATACCAAGGACTTCTCCAGTAACAAAACAGACACCCAGGAGCCTCCAACTATGGCCGAACCTGATAACAAAAATTGTTCAGAAAATGAAGTATCTAGAAAAACTCCCCCCCTGACCAGAACACATTGCTAACCGCAGTACATGCCCGACTCCCTAATACCTAATGCCTGCTATGCTCCGAACACATGGGCAGCCTTCCAACAACCTGAGTGCCAGCAAACCCCACAGCAATGCAGTTAACCTAGGACCAATTCACCCCTTTGCCACCCCAATGCGCCAGAACAAACCCCTGCCCAGAGAAAACTTTCACACAGGGAAGAGCCACACGTCCCAGAGCCCAAGCCAACAAAAAACTACATACATGCGCACTGCAGCCCCACCTAACCCTCTCCAGACATATGAAACCTGTCTAAGAAAAACCTACTGGCAGGAGACACCTAGGTGAAACATATAACCTAAGAGCTCGGATACCCAAAAGGCCCCAGAAGAAAACAAGCCTGTTCATAAAACAAGCGTACTTCAAAAACCCTCCCGGCAAAATACAGGCAACACCCCTAAACTGAAAAACATCCCCTGATCACCCCATTGACTCCTCCCGCTGACAAGCACCAGATGCCATAAATTGTCTCCAGGCCAGAGAAAGAACTGCGCAAGTAGGAGCTGACAATGAAACTACCACCAGCTGAAAGACCCTGCGTTGTATACATACCACAGCTGCTCCGGTATTGCGGTCGGAATCCTATCCACCTACATGGCCAAACCACAGAATCCCCTCCTCTGCGAGTGAGACCAAGCAGCAGCAATTTTCCCAGTTCACACCAGGGATAAAAAGTGCCCAGAACGCCATATCAAGCCTAAAGCAGCCAAGAACAAACCTACAACCAATTCACAAACTGCACAACCCTAGCCGACTGCTTGTTTATAATTTCCACCGCTGCCAAGATGTAAATCTTGAACCAAACTTTCTAACGTGCAGCTTCCTCACCCCACGGCGACAATGCCACCAGCACAGGAAAAGGCTCAAAAACTTTGATGCCCCTCCCACCAAAATACCTCCGCTCAGACACGACCCCGAAAACCAACTGCCTTGTCAGAATATACCACACCCATCGCCACCTGCCGGTCCTGAAAATACTTGAACATCCCACTGAAAGTCATCGTTTGAAACCCATAGTAATCTGTCAAAGGAATGCAAAATTGACCTCCGCATGAGCAGGTCCACCTACACAGCAGCCAACAAGCGGATATGGTGGAAAGGCAGCTAATGACCTGACATCGCCCTACCCAATCTCCTGCAAAAAGTCCTACCAGCCCTGACTACCTTACAGGCAACATTGATATAGCCCCACAAAAACTGGATGTCCATCGGTGTTAATTTATGCTTGCCCACCTTCCTTCCAACAACACTAACATTTTCGGGTTCTTATCAACCGACCCCGTGCCTGCATTCCTACTAAGTCAATATCCATGCCTAAGAATGACATGGTCGACATGGCCCCATTGCTCCTCTGGTGCCAAGAGCCAACCCCAGCTCCTCCAAGAGCTTGTGGAAAGTGCCTAGTGCTACCTGGCCCTCCGTGGAGCCCAGGGAACCTACAAAAGAAGACATCTAAGTAGTGTGTTACCAGCCTCGGACCAGTGTGCTGTGTAAAATACCCCTGAAAAAAGGTGCTGAAACACTTAAACAAACTACAAGACATTGAACAACCCATCAGAAATGCCCTATCCACATACCACCGTCCTTCAAACTGGAATCTAAGAAGACCCCAATCATCCGGGAGTATGGGAAGCAAGGGAAATGAAGATTTTATGACGCCTGTCGCAATATCTGTGAATGCGCCCGCGGTCACAACCAATGACATAGCAACTTAAACTGGGAAATATGACACTGGGGCTGCCTCCTCATCCATGAAAATTTTTACTGAAAACTCCTCAAGCCACGATAGGTGTCGCCTTAGTCCGTACTGACCCCATTCTTCTTTGGGAACACCCTTCCCAATCGAAGAAACAAATCAAATCATCCACTGGGCAGCCATCAAAAGGACCTGCCAACCCTCCTTCACAGATTTCTTTGTCCAACTTGTGTTGCACCCCTGCCATATGTTAAAATGCTGACTTCGAAGTTGTTTGGACACCGCCTCTGCTGAGGCCCCGTTTAATACCAACGAAACCCCTCTTCTAAACTCTCCAACAGGACCTGCTGTGCTTCCAAACACTCAACTTCCCCAGACCCTGACGCCAAAGCTGTTAGTCTGACTGGTGTAGAAGCTTTTGGGTCTATGACCCTGAAATTCCTTACCGCCCCTACCGCCCGGGAATTGTTGTGGAGGCCCAGATGTGAAAGCACCTGTCCGGTGCCCCTGCAGGTTTCCTTGCGCCCTGACTCCCCAACACCTAACCAAGCGGTGTTTCCTTCCGCACTGAGAGAACTCAGGTATGAACTTACCATACTCCCTTGTGCCCAAGCCTTCATAAAAACTCCCCTCACGCTCCTGATTCTGACTGTGTAGCTATTGTCCTACCCACCCCTCCCCGGGTATGCCTTCCCTGAAGGGGCCGGCACCTACAGGTAACCACTTACGGTAAGTATAGGCCTTCCAGCTTACATTTTGTCAACGGCACCGTAAGCGGCTCGGCCAGCTCATACCTCTCTTCCTTAGACCCTTCCTCGGACCGCATCTCCTTGTGAAGTAGCTTCAACATTTCAACATATTCCCCCCTTCAAACGTGCTCTTTTGTGGCCAACGTCAAATGCGCACCTGGGGGCTTTTTGCTACACCCATGTACAGGAGGTTTTTATTAAACTTTAGCTCTGTACTCTGCAAGGCTCTTTACCTGGCCCCTCCGTCCAGTATTCATGCCACTCTCCACTTTAGTGCCTGATGCCACCACTTCACCAGTCCCCACACCTCGGACTCTAATATATTTACCCATGTGGAGCTTACCACCCGGCTCCTCCCATACATCGTCATCCTTTGTCTCCACCGACACCATTTTTGGTTTGGCCCGTGGAACAACCTTCTCACTCCGCTCGGTCTCTAATATATTTACCCATGTGGAGCTTACCACCCGGCTCCTCCCAAACATCGTCACCCTTTGCCAAATACTTCACCCTTTGTCCCCACTGACACCCTTGGTGGGTTGACCCGTATTACAACATTCTCACCTGGCTCTAACAAGGCTGCCCCACCAGGCGCCGATCTCCATGCCATTTGCTCAACCGGGTCCACCGTCTGAGGAACCCTCACCGAGGGCCGCGCTCTCATCCGGGCCCCAACACCACTACCCTCCTGGGCTGCACCGCCTCCGGTGCCTGTAAAAATCTAGGAGACACATGAGAAGGCACCCCCCTTCCTGATTGTCCCTCCACTCCCCTTCCTCAGGGAAGTCCTCAGAATACAGTACGAACGATTCCTCTATCTGTATAGGATCCATCATAAAACCCACACTGCGGGACTCAGCCGACCCAACATTGCCTACACCAGCCCTAGCGGCCTGTGAAAATACTCCTGGCGGGGGAGCCGCTGTACTCGCCGGTGCTCCCCCCTGCAGTGACTGCAGCATCTGTTTTACGTTGGGGTCAGCGAGGTCGCGCCTGACCTTCGTTTGCTGACCGCGCCGCCGCCGGTACGGAATGTGCCGCGCAAGGCTCCACCCCCCCTTCTCCTCATTGCATTGTGGCCGCACTTCGCCCTGCTGACTGAGTCCTGTTTTTCATTGGGGCCAGCGAGGTAGCGCCTGACCTTCGTGTGCTGGCCGCGCCGGGCTCTCGCGCCGTACGGAATGTGCCGCGCAAGGCTCCACCCTCCCTTCTCCTCAGTGCATTGGGGCCGCACTTCGCTCTGCTGACTGAGTCCTGTTTTACGTTGGGGCCCGCGAGGTCGCGCCTGACCTTCGTGTGCTGGCCGCGCCGGGCTCCCCCGCTGGTACGGAATGTGCCACGCAAGGCTCCACCCTCCCTTCTCCTCGATGCATTGGAGCCGCACTTCACCCTACCGAGTCTGCCGACCTACGACGCTCCTGAACCTATGAAAAACAAATTTGGACTGGAGTGCTGGGAGCGCCCAAATACTAACTGGCCTGCAATCTCCCCTGGCCCAAGGACCACCCTCGAAAAAAACGATCAGCACCCTGCCCCCCCAGAGCCATAACTCACCGTACTTACCCGGGAGGGCAGCGGAGGGGGAGGGGTCTGTGGTGATTGTATGTTGAGTTAAGGTTTATTAGAACTGTAATATGTAATGGAATCTTGTGCGCTGTTCTGAGCATAGTAGGAATGTGGTGATTCATTATACTGTTACCTGCCTGTTCTGCTGCATGCACTTTTTATTGATTGAACTACGTGTCAAATAAATAAATTGTCATGTACTCTAAAAATAGAACTTTACAAGAGAAATTGTGGGTGGAAGGTGATAATTGCTTGAAGGATATTATAGCTTTAGTTAAAAAAGCTGAACTTTCAGAGAGGTGTGCCAAAGTTACTCTTTCACAAGACAAGAAGGAGGAGGTGGTTGGTAAGATTGTAGAAAAAAAGAATTTTTACACCAATCAGAAAAAATTTGAAAAAAAGAAACCTAATAGTTTTGACAAGAAAAAGTATGAGAGCAGGGAACAGAAAACGTTTAGTAATGTTGTGTGTTACAGGTGTGGCAGTTATGCACATTCCGCCACTTATGAAAGATGTCCAGCCAAAGCTGCTAAGTGTTTGGAGTGTGGTTTGATTGGTCACTTTTCAAGGGTTTGTAATCGCAAATCTAAACAAAAACCAAAAAGCAAGATAGCTTGTGTTCAAGAAGATAGTGATAACAATTCATCTTCTTCGGAGAATGAGTCACATGTTAACCTTATAAAAAGAAAGCATGTTGTAGTTAACATTACAGGCTTTCTTCGTCTAAACCTTTGTGTTTGATTTCAGTGGGAGGTATTGTCATCCAGGTGGCTGCAGATTTGGTGTCTCCTTACACAATTGTCTCACAGGATGTTTGGAGGGATCAGTTTGTTGACAAAATAGGTCCCTGGTTAGAAACCAATGATGTTTCCGCTGAAAGCTACACAGGGAATGACATTGATTCCCTCCTGAACGGTCGCTCCCCCACGCTCCCTTGCTCGATTTATTTGCAGCACCTACACCGCAGCTGAAGCCCCTTGCACCCGCGACCTCCTGACTGCGCCTGGTATTGTAGCTTCAGACAGAATAATCGCGCTTTGAAGCTCTTGCTCGTGCAGCGCTTTGGAAACTTTATTTCACTCATTTGCATCGCGCTTTGTGCTTCATTCACTGTGAAATTAACAGCGTGTATCGTAGCTTGTCTTACTATAATTGCGCTTTGAAGCTGATCATCGTGTAGCGCTTTGGAAACCTAATTGTGCTTATTTGCTTAGCGCTCTGTATTTATCGCTTTAACATCATTGCTGTGTTACGCTTTCAAGGCTGGTTGTTATGTGAATAGCGCTTTAGGTGGAAATATTTTGTTGGATTTAGGAGCCTTTGATTGCTTGTTGGCGAGTATTGTGCTGTGCCCTCGCTGTTTTCACTTTCATTTCTGCCCTCCATTTTGTTGTTGTGCTATCCCCTGGCCCGCCTCCCCGATCCCGCCTCCCAGCTGACCCTCCCACACACGAAGAGTAGACTCTCCTCAGCCCGAGCCTAGCTGTGACCGCCTGGATTCCCTCCTGAACGGTCGCTCCCTTGCTCGATTTATTTGCAGCACCTACACCGCAGCTGAAGCCCCTTGCACCCGCGACCTCCTGACTGTGCCTGGTATTGTAGTTTCAGACAGAATAATCGCGCTTTGAAGCTCTTGCTCGTGCAGCGCTTTGGAAACTTTATTTCACTCATTTGCATCGCGCTTTGTGCTTCATTCACTGTGAAATGAACAGCGTGTATCGTAGCTTGTCTTACTATAATTGCGCTTTGAAGCTGATCATCGTGTAGCGCTTTGGAAACCTAATTGTGCTTATTTGCTTAGCGCTCTGTATTTATCGCTTTAACATCATTGCTGTGTTACGCTTTCAAGGCTGGTTGTTATGTGAATAGCGCTTTAGGTGGAAATATTTTGTTGGATTTAGGAGCCTTTGATTGCTTGCTGGCGAGCATTGTGCTGTGCCCTCGCTGTTTTCACTTTCATTTCTGCCCTCCATTTTGTTGTTGTGCTATCCCCTGGCCCGCCTCCCCGATCCCGCCTCCCAGCTGACCCTCCTACGCTCCGCCCCCTCCACCCTCCATTTAAGTCAGATGGTCCCACGCGCAGCGTCCACGTGCTACGGCCACGCCGAAGGTGCGCCAAAGGTAAGCCCGTCTATGCCCGTCCGCGCCTGGACCGCGCCCAGCGCCAGACCCCCTGGTCCACGCAATGCCCAGCCCTCCCGCATTACATACGACGCCACCACCCTCATATCCCTAAACCCCGGCCGTCACCCCAACTGCGCCCAAGCCGCTCCTGGACTCACCCATGGACCCTTCTCCTGCAACTCCTGCAAGTTCGACGGCACCAAGAACAACTCCTCATCCACGGACACACAACAGATAGCTGATTCCAACCACCTAAAATGCATCCTGCTCAACACCCGCTCAATCCACAGACACGCCATCGACCTCTGGAATCTACTTGACACCATCTCTCCCGACGTCGCCTTCCTAACAGAAACATGGATGAACGCCTCATCAGCCCCAGACATCACCATTGCCATCCCGGAAGGATACAAGATCATCCGTAAGGACCGCATCGACCAAACAGGAGGAGGCATCGCTATCGTCCATGAGAACTCCATCCGCATCTCAACCAGCTCAGACGTCAACCTTACCAGCGCCGAACACCTTCACTTCCAGATCCACACCGATCCCAAGACCACACTCAAAGGCACCCTCCTCTACCGACCTCCAGGATCCCGCGCACAATTCAGCGACGACATCACCGACTTTATCACCCCACACGCCCTCCCCTCCGAGGAATACATTCTACTGGGAGACCTCAACTTTCACCTGGAAAATAGCAATGACAGCAACGCCACCACCCTTCTGGACAATCTCGCCAACCTCGAACTCAAACAACTTGTGAATACCCCCACCCACATCGCAGGTCACACACTCGACCCTATCTTCTCCTCCAGCAAACATGTCTCCTTCAGTCACACCACAACTCTACATTGGACGGACCACAGCTGTGTTCACTTTACCTACAATAAGACCACAACTCACAACCATCCTCAACCTACTCTACGAAGAAACTGGAACAAAATCACCATCGACCAGATCTCCTCATCGCTGCTTCAAAACCCCCCTGTCCACTCCTCAAACCCTCGACCAAGCAGCCATTAACCTCACCCAATGGCTATCCAACAGCGCCGACATCCTAGCACCGTTGAAAAAACGTCAAACCAAACTAGGCAGCAAAAACGCCTCCTGGTTCAACGATGATCTTAAGAAATCAAAGAAACTCTGTCGCTCCCTTGAGAAGGCCTGGAAAAAAGATCCAAACACCAGCACCAGGGACGCCTTCAAAAACGCCACCCGCATACACCACCAACTGATCCGGACTGCAAAGAAAGCCGCATTCAAAGACCGACTAGACAACAACGCCCACAACAGCAAGGAATTATTCAACATCGTCAAAGAGTTTACCAACCCCTCAGCCAACTCCAACGACATCACCCCCTCTCAAGTCCTCTGCGACTCCCTAGCTTTGTTCTTCCACAACAAAATCGCAGACATCCACAACAGCTTCGACAACCAATCCGGAGACCAACCCACCCAACCCTCTGCAGGACCTTCACCCCCCTTGAACATCCTTAATGACTGGAACCCAATCTCCACTGAAGACACCATCCGCCTGATGAACTCCATCCACTCAGGATCCCCCACAGACCCATGCCCTCACCACATCTTCAACAAAGCTGATTCCATCATAGCACCACACCTCCGAGACGTCATCAACTGCTCCCTCAACTCCACCACCTTCCCAGAAAGCTGGAAACACGCCGAACTTAGCGCCCTTCTGAAAAAACCCACAGCTGACCCCACCGAACTCAAAAACTACCGCCCCATCTCGCTCCTTCCATTCCCAGCCAAAGTCATCGAGAAAGCTGTCAACAACCAGCTCGCCGCCTTCCTCGAAACCAACAAATCCCTCGACCCCTCACAGTCCGGCTTCCGAGCCAAACACAGCACAGAGACCGCCCTCATCGCCGCAACAGACGACATTCGAACTCTACTGGACAATGGAGACACAGTCGCCCTCATCCTCCTCGACCTCTCAGCAGCCTTCGACACAGTCTGTCACAGCACCCTGATACAACGCCTCAGAAACATTGGAATCCAAGGAAAAGCACTGGAATGGATCACCTCGTTCCTCACCGGAAGAACCCAGAGAATCCGCCTCCCACCATTCAAGTCAGAGGCCACTGAAGTCATCTGCGGCGTACCACAAGGATCCTCACTCAGTCCCACCCTCTTCAACGTATACATGAGCCCCCTCGCAGCCATCGCATGCCAACACAACCTCAACATCATCTCCTACGCTGATGACACCCAACTGATCCTCTCACTCACCAAAGACCCTAATACCGCCAAAACCAACCTACATGAAGGAATGAAAGAAGTAGCCGAGTGGATGAAGCATAGCCGTCTAAAACTTAACTCAGACAAAACAGAAGTCCTTATCTTAGGAACCTCCCCCTCCGCCTGGGATGACTCCTGGTGGCCAGAGGCCCTTGAAAAAGCACCCATCCCGACGGATCACGCACGGAACCTGGGCGTCATCCTAGACTCCTCACTCTCGATGTCCAGACAGGTCAGCGCCGTCTCATCATCTTGCTTCTACATTCTTCGCATGCTCAAAAAAACATTTTGCTGGATCCCCACCGAAACCAGAAAAACGGTCACCCATGCACTGGTTACAAGCCAACTGGACTACGGAAACACCCTATACGCCGGTACCACCGCAAAACTCCAGAAAAAACTCCAACGCATCCAGAACGCATCAGCCAGACTCATACTAGACATCCCGCGTAAAGACCACATCTCCAGTCACCTGAAAAAACTCCACTGGCTCCCCGTCAATAAGAGGATTACTTTCCGCCTCCTAACCCACGCACACAAAGCACTTTACGAACTTGGACCCGATTGCCTCAACACACAACTTTCCTTCTACACCCCCCCCGCCAGCTTCGATCCTCCAACCAAGCCCTTGCTACCGTACCTCGCATCAATAAAACCACCATGGGAGGTAGATCCTTCTCCTACCTGGCAGCTAAAACCTGGAACTCACTCCCCACTCACCTTCGTCTCACTCAGAACCACCTAGCATTCAGAAAGCAACTTAAAACTTGGATATTTGACAAGTAATTCCCCACCCTTCCTCAAGCGCCTTGAGACCCTCTGGGTATGTAGCGCGCTATATAAATCCACTTGACTTGACTTGACTTGATTGATTTCTTAGGTTTTAGAACTTTAATTTTTCGTTTTAAAGAAAGAAAAGGAATAGGAAAACTGTATGTGGCGAGAGTTGGTCCACCTGTCTTAGGGTGGAAGGACCAGAAATCGCTAGATATCATTCTCAATCCCAACAGCAAGGAACAGGTTCTGATTTCCTGTGAGTCTGAGGATACAAAGAAGTGGGTGCTTAAGGAATTTCCTGAGGTATTTTCGAACCATATGGGAAAACTGAAGGGTTTTACTCATCGAATTCACCTGAAAGAAGGTGCAATCCCGAAAGTTCATAAAGCTAGAAATATACCTTTTATAATACGTGATGAGGTTAAAGGGGAATTGGATAAAATGTTAGCAAATAAGGGGGCATATTATCAAGGGGGTTTATCTCCGCTTTTTTGGCTTTAAAAGCCAAGAAAGCGGAGATAAAATTATCTCCCTATTACCTAGCTGTCGCTAACACCAGTTAGCGACAGCTAGTAGGAGATAGCGACCATCTTGGGCCCCACTTTGCATGTCAGTGATATTTATCACTAATGAGATGCAAAGTGGGCGTGCCAAGATGTTAGAGACTGAAAACAGTCGCTAACATCGCTATCTCCTATTATCAACTTTTGGAGATATTCGCGCTAAGCGGGAATATCTCCAAAAGCTAACACCTGCCCTGAGCAGTTCTTAGCCATGTTATCCAATGGGAGGTGGATAACATGGCTAAGAGCATTTGCTCGATAAGGCATGAATATCGCTGACTTTTCAGCGATATTCATGCATTTCGGCCGTTTTTTATCGCATTTGCGATAAACCTTGTTAATAGCAAGGTTTATCTGCGATAAAAATCGCCGATGTGCGGCGATAATTTTTGTCTCTAAACAAGTTAGAGACACAAATTATCGCTAGTTGTTGGTAATATGCCCCAAGGTTATTGAACCTGTTGAGGCAGCTGAATGGGTTTCGCTATTGGTCGTAGCTCGTAAATCCAATGGCAAGGCCCGTTTGTGTGTGGATTTACGCTATTTGAATAATAACATATTGGTTGACCAGTTTCCCCTACCTAGGATTGATGAAATGCTCTCCTTAACACGAAATGCAAAATGGTTTTCTACGCTTGACTTATCAGCTGCTTATCATCAGGTGGTTTTGGATAAGAACAGTAGGCATTTGACATCTTTCTGCACCCCTTTTGGCTGTTATAGGTTTAGGCGTCAGCCGCTGCAGTGTTTCAGCCTATGATGTCCAACTTATTCAGCCATATCCCTGAAGTCGTGTTCTTTCAGGACGATATTTTGATTATGGGAAGAGACAAGACACATCATGACACTATCCTTAGAGAGGTTTTAGAAATACTCAGGAGCAATGGACTAGTAGCTGAAGGAACTAAGGCCCAGATGTAGGTAAAATAGATTTACCGATTTTTAATTACCGAATTCTACCGATTCGGTAATTAAAAATCGGTAAATCTAAGGGGTGGATATGTAGGAACATCCAGATGTTCCTTTTACCGAATCGGTAAATATCTGTATTTACCGATTCGGTAAATACCGACCGGTAATGCCCCATTAATTCCTATGGGCTTTGAAGCCCATAGGAATGAATGGGGCATTACCGGTCGGTATTTACCGAATCGGTAAATACCGATTTTGACAAGGGTGCAGGGGGTGTCACTTTGACACCCTCTAGCACCCCCAAAAAAGATTCGGGGGCCATGTGGCAGGCATTCCTGCCCTAAGGGCAGGTCTGCCTGTCATATGGCACAGGTGTGCATGCACACATGTGCATGCACACCGGAATCGGTATTTTACCATGAAGTTGGACTTCATGGTAAAATACCGATTCTGTAAGGCTTGTGGGACTCAGAAGAGTCCCACCTACATCTCATTGTTACCGAATCGGTAAAAAATACCGATTCGGTATTTTACAGATTCGGTAAATTTACCGATCGGTAAATTTACCGAATCTGTAAAATATGTGGCCCTACATACCATTTTGTGAATCTCGGTCGGTAACGGCCGAAAATACCGATTTTCGGCCGTTACCGACCGACCTACATCCGGCCCTAAATGTAAGTTCTCAGAAAGGTCCCTTACATACTTGGGACATGAAATTGGCACCTTTGGTATCAAACCCAAGACGGAATTGGTTGAAGCCATTCTCAAAGCAACTGCACCCAAATCTAAGGATGATCTGCGATCCGTTTTAGGCTTAGCAGAGTTCTATGCGAAGTTTGTTAATAATTTTTCCCAAAAGACGTATGAAATGCGTCTTTTGATGAAAAATAAGGTAATGTTTGAGTGGAGTGATGCTTGTCAACAGGCGTTTGAAAACATAAAAAGAGATATTGCACAAGCACCGACATTACAGGGTTTTGATCCTCATGCTGCATCCATTATAACCACTGATGCAAGTGCTACTGGTATTGGTGGTGTTCTTACACAAGTGTCCAGTTCTGGGAATGAAGTAATTATAGCTTTTGCCTCTCGTTCATTATCTCCTGCCGAAGAAAAGTATTCGGTCATAGAACGAGAGGCATTAGCGTGTGTGTGGGCAATGGAGCACTACAGAAAATTCGTATGGGGAAAGACATTTTTACTAAGGTCGGATCATAAACCTTTGACAAAACTTCTCACCACTGAGGGTCTGTCCAGAGCATCTGCCAGGATTGCTAGACTGTTAATGAGATTACAGGATTATGTATATGATGTGCAATATGTTCCTGGTACAAAAAATGTCATAGCGGATTTTCTAAGCAGGTTTTCTTTACCGCTTAAAGAATTAGACAATGACCCATGGAAAGATTACTGTGTAGCTGGTGTATTTGATGATGTTCCTGGTCTTTCTAAACAAGTCTGGCAGAAGGAATACCAAGATGACGCAATTTTGCACGTAGTCAAAGACAAAATTGCTAATGGATGGTCAAATGAAGCTAAGTTCGATCCAAAATTGAGACCATTTTGGGAGGTTCGAGACGAATTAAGTGTGGAGATGGATTTTGTTTGCAGGGCAGGAAGGATTGTACCTCCTTCTGGCATAAGAAACAAGATTATCGATATAGGCCATGAAGGGCACCCAGGTATCGCTCGTACCAAGAGAAACATAAACATTTTGTATTGGTGGCCTAAAATTGATGTTGATATAGAAAGAAAGGTTCGTGAATGTTTCAGTTGTGAAAATGCAGACAAAAGCCAGAAGACTTTAAATCCTCCTTTGTCGTCCTTAGGATGTCCGAATTTACCTTGGGAGTGTGTTGCGTTAGATATTCTTGGACCTGTTTATTGGCAGGATGGTTCTTTAAAATACATTTTGGTCTTAGTTGATCTCTTTTCTAGATGGTTAGAAGTGGAAGTTGTTCATACTGTGGATACTAAAACAGTAATTAGGTTTCTGGAAAGGTGTTTCATGAGAGAAGGCTTTCCAGCTTCAATTTTAACGGATAATGGCATCCAATTCAAGTCTGAGGCTATGAGAGTATTTTTGGGCAATATTGGAATTGAACAGAAATTTACAGCACTGTATCATCCCAGGGGTAACTCTGTTTTTGAAAGGGTGAATAGAGTTATTAAAGGGGTTTTGCAATTAGCAAAAAGAGCTAATAAGATTTTTGAGGATGAACTGAACAAGCTTATCTGGTCTTATAGGATGACTATTCATGACACTGTTGGTGAAAGTCCTTTTGGTTTAATGCGTGGAAGATTTCCCCACTGCAAAATTAATCCAGGCTGGATGGGCAGAAGCAAAAGGTATAATTGGGATGTGGATTGTGTTAAGCATTCCATTAGTATATCTCAAGAGAAAAATAAGGAGTTCTTTGATAGCAAACATGGTACTAGAGAAGTGTCTGTGAGAGTTGGACAATGGGCGAGAGTCAAATCTGGAAGAAAATCTGGAAAATTGGAATCCAGATTTTCGAATCCTATCTGTATCACTAAAATTATGAAGAATACTGTTCAATTCGAGGATGGAAGCATTCACCACATGAGTCGCATAGCTTTCGCTAAGGCTGGTTTTACTTCAAAGGATGTTGAGGATAGTTGTAGAGATTATTGGTGGTTGAATGTCTTTTCAAATTTAAAGGAAGGGGATGTGCAGGAGGTTGCTGAACCTCTTGATTGTGCAGTCTTGCCTGGGGTTAGCTCTTCTGTGCCCTAGAGTCATAATGGTTCCCTTGAACTCTTTTGTCCTGATGCAAACGCTATTGCTGGTCCTACTGATGCAAACGCTATTGCTGGTCCTAGTTCTGATCCAGAAAATTCTGCAGATGTAATTTCTGATCTTCCTTCTGCAGAAGTAACACATAATGCTGGGGTTACTAAGTCTAGCAGTTTTGGTAGACCTATTCGTATTCCTAGCAAATTTGATGATTTTGTTCGTCTGTAAATTATTATTTATTTTCTTTCTTTTGTGTTTTTAGGAAGGGGGATGTGTGGTGATTGTATGTTGCTTTAAGGTTTATTAAAACTGTAATATGTAATGGAATCTTGTGTGCTGTTCTGAATATAGTAGGAATGTGGTGATTCATTATACTGTTACCTGCCTGTTCTGCTGCATGCACTTTTTATTGATTGAACTACGTGTCAAATAAATGCTTAAAACCATTCCTTGGATGTCGTATTATTACTGAAGAGGCCCCTACAGATTCCCACTCCACACAAACATCCTGAAAAAACCAGGCGCGAGGGAGGCCCCCGCGTGACGAACTCCCCTCCCACCCTAACCAACCCCAAAAGACCCCAACCTCACTTCCTCATCACAATGACTAAAATGCTGAACTACGCCCCTTAAAGGGGGCTCACTCTGGTGGAGGGGTACTAAGGTACCTGTAGCCCCCCAAACCCAGAGCCCCTAACCCCCTTTCACCCAGGAAGAAAAGAGGATCTAAGCTCTCCCAAGCGTGCACCCCTGCCACCGGAACCAATTCCCCCTCTGAAAATCCAAAAGACCTCACCTCACCCTCTCCCCCTTTCAGGACCTGCTAAGGAGACACCCCCGAGGCTGAAACTCCCCCCACACCCAAACTGGGCCCATTCCCCCTCCCCTACAAAACTGTCACCCAATGAAACCACCCCACCCCCGCTTACCTCGCCCCCACTGCCTTCGCCACCGGACATGATATGCCAAACTGGGGCCGCTTTTCTAGACCGCAGGCAGTCCTGCTCCAAAACCGGGTTCATTGTTAGGCGTTTACGACGTGCAAGCAGCCACCGCCGCTGTTATGTCGCCAATTAATAAATCCCTGTGACCTGCTCCGTCCAGAAGCCAAAGCGCTTAGAGCCCCAAAAATCTCCTGATGCCATCGAAAGACACTTGAAAACTCTACCATAACAAGCCAAAAATAACTAAACTTCAGCGCAAAAATTTCCCTGACTAAAATAAAAAAATTCCTGACTAAATGCTCCCAGCCACCAGGTCACCAAACAAAAAATTCTAGAAATCTGGGAACCAGCTACCGGAAATACTCAAAATTGTGACAGGAACACACAAAATGGAGGAATAAATATCCCTTGGGCTAAAAAATAGCCCAAACAGCCCAAAAAGCCCAACCAGCCCAAACGGAGGGGGGGGAGCAGAGTCCCATACCGCTCCCATTCCCCAAACATCCTGGGGGGCAGACCTCCCTACGCTCGGCTGCCCCCCAAGACCCCCTTCCGCAGCGCGCTCCCCTGTGCCGCCCTCCCCGGGCTCCAGCTCCTGGGCTGCGTGGGCCTCCTCCTCACCCTTCCCGTCCTCCGCTGTCAAAGTTTGAAGCTCCACCACCAGCGCATTCCACGCCCTAGGCGTACTTCTAATGAAAAGGCGTTGGAAGCGGGAAAGCAGGAACATTGTAATGATTTTGCACAGGGCGGCAGGAGGAAGCAGACTACTCCCCAGCCCTATCCGCCACGCCACCAAGCCAAAACAGATATTACATTTCTCTTCAATCTGCAGCAGTTTTTGAGCATACAGCAGGGCAGACACACTGGCCATGATTCAACTTGAAGGTCTGGTTCTGAGTCTGTTTTTAGTTTGACACAGCAAAATAAATCACATGCATTCTGTATGTTCAAAGTAGCATTAATCCATTGAATAAAGAGTCACAGTCAGGCAGTCCAGAAAGACTGTTGCTGGTATATGGGGGCTGAGCAGGGTAGGCCTGGCATGTGGATCAATCTTCCAGTAGCAGAAGGACTGGTCTGAGAGGTGAGTGGGTTGGTTATTTTCAGCTGTTTGTGACCTGTTTTAAGGTCTGGAGGGCTGTTTCTTTACAGGTGATTTCCGTGAATTATCACAAGCACTGCCTGCAGCAAAATGCATGCAGTCTCTCATGCAGCGTGCCTCCTGAAGCTAAAAACTGCTCTGATTTTCAAATGTAGAGTTTTCCAGCAATCTGATTCCCTAATGGGTCAACGTTTATTTTGGTGCTTGTGCCTATTTAGAGTTAAAGTCAAACCCTGAGTCTGAGAAGGGAGACAGTGGTTCTGCTTTCCTTTATCCTGTGACCTCAATGCCAGCTGCAGGAAATTCAGGTTATGCATGGTGCCATAACTAACAGCAGTGTCAAAGTCTGTGTTTTGTATTGAAGTGATATAGCGCTGCATACCCTTAGCAATGTGCTAAACAACATGCATTTCCATATCTGTTCAATGAAATGTATGCTGGTGGGTGTTTTTCTCTGTGTGTTGGATGTGGGGAGGGGAGGCTGTCTTTCCATGCGCTACCAGTTTTTTTGAGTATCTTTTTTGTAAGGCACGATGCTTCATTTTTGCTTTCTCCACTAACAATCCTCCAGTTCAATGTAAAATTAATGGAGAAAAAAATGTCCATACCTTCTTTGGTACATCTACTTCTCACCTACTCCAACACGTTGGTGTGTATGGTCATTTGTCCACTTTCAAAGCTATCTCTACCCAGTTCTTGAAGCAGGAAAGGTGGTCCAGGATAATCAGTAATATGGTAGCAACTTCCTGATCTTGATTTGGTAGTTGCAAGGTTGCATTTACATTCAGATTTAAAACCTGTGTTTAAAAGAATTATGAGCTCTTAAGTCTACATGTGAAATGCAAGTAACCTAACTTTTTCTTTTTTTATTTAATCCTGTTCCTAGTAGATTGACATTTATTATATATTCAGGACTACAAATACCAGAATGCACTGGTAAACAGGAATTGAAGAGCGACTACACCAAACAAAGAACAACTCTAAGTTAATCCAACATGCTAGAGCTCCATAGCGTCACTTTTCCATTGCTAGCGATTACTATTTTAACGCCAGATCTGCTAGTGGCATTTTCCGGTAATGTTATGCAAACTAGGCATTCGCTTGGAGAAACCAACGCAAAACTGACGCTGCTATATGTACAAAGATTTTCAGAAGCGTTGCCACTTTTGAAAAACAGCCGCTAGGTCCTTTAGAAGCAGTTTTAACTGCTAAGGAAAGCTGGTCTTAAAAATGATGCTAGCACACTGGTAGAAAACCAGAACATATCCAAATCATTTTGGCAAGCACAACTATACCATGGATCTACTGCCATTTTATTTTGGAGCACCAATGAGACCACCACCACCACCACCATAGAGGCATCCTGGGAGATGGGAGGCGACATTGCACCAGAGGATAGCCCTCATTGACCTTAGGGAGGAGGAGTTCATTGCCCACTTCAGGCTCAGGAGGGAGTACATTGTCTGCCTCTCGCACAAGATTGCGCACAGGCTGCAGACAACATTGCGATGCTGCACCAGCATCCCTCTGCAGGACAAGCTACTGGCTGTCCTGCACATGCTGGCATCTGGAACCTTTCAACCCACCAAAGCCAGAGTGGCAGGAGTATCCCAGGCATCCTTCTCTAGGTTCGTCCCCACTATCCTGGATGCCATCAAAACCTTCATGCCCCAGCACCTCTACTTGCCCAACACAACACCGAAATAACAGGAGAACAATCAAGGCTTTTATGCCATTTCGGGATTTCCACATGTGTTGGGGGCAGTGGACTGCACACTTTTGCAACTTGCACCTCCAGCGGCAATATCACACATCTACCACAAAAGGAAGCTCACCTATTCCATGAAAATGCAGACAATACTGGATCATCTGGGCTTTTTTATCAACATCCTTGTCAAGTATCCGGGCAGTGCTCATGAATCATTCATCCTTCGGCATTCTGCCATCAATGAGTGCTTCCAGAATGGGACCTATGGAAATGGCCTACTGGTTGGTGAGTACAACTCAAGGACCTGACAGCCCACGTGGCAGTCAATTATGTAGAAATATATTGACATGTCAGTCTTGGGTTGAATGAGACAGTGCAGATATAGTTGATGTGGGCCTACATACTGGCACCATACTAAGTGGCCTTATTCACAATAGAGTTCTGCAAGTCACACATGTCGAGACTGCCTACACCACTGTGGCCCACAAGTATAAGTGAACTGTGCTGATGGACTATCACTATTCATGATGCTCTGGTAGAGATTCTTCCCAAATCATATCAATGTATCAATGCAAAGTCTGCCTGCATGACATTGCACTGCCTCATTGGTATGAAATGAAATGAAAAAGTGATTTGTATAGCGCGGCTGCTGCCCGAGGGCGTCCAAGTGCTGAGTAGAGGGCAAAGTACTCTGAGGAGGGGGTGCGGTGCTTAGTTTCTGAAAAAGAAGGTTTTTAGTTCTTTGCGGAATGAGGAGAGAGTCTGATTGGATCTTAAAGAGGGGGGAAGGGAGTTCCAAAGCTTGGAAGCGTTGAGCTCGAAGGACCTGCCTCCTGCCCTAGAACTTTTGATTCGGGGAACTGTGGCAAGGCAGGCGTTAGATGATCGGAGTTGTTTGCCGGGGTGGTATGGAGTGAGAAGGGGGTGGTTGATCTGGGGGCCAACTCTGTAGAAGGCTTGGTGGGAGATACAGAGGGCCTTGAATTTTATTCTTTCCCTGACAGGGAGCCAGTGGAGAGATCGAATCCCTGCCTTGACTGATTCTCTGCGGGGTATCTGTAGTAGTGTCCTGGCTGCACAATTCTGGGTCCGTTGAAGTTTTTCTAATACATATTCTGGTGCTCCTAGGTAGAGGGCATTGTTGAAATCAAGCAGAGATTGAATGAGGCCCTGAATGACGATTTGTTTGGCTTCGAGGGGTAGGATAGGGAGGATTTTTTTCAGCATCCGGATCAATCCGAAGCAAGTTGCTGAGGTCTTGGTTGCTTGGGTATTAAGAGTCAGGGATTTATCAAGCCAGACTCCTAAGCTCTTGATGTCCTCCTTTGGAGATGGGGTTGGGCCCAAGCTGGGGGGCCATAGCTGTGCAATGGTGGTTGGGGAAGGGGGGCCGAGGAGCAGGATCTCGGTTTTGTCCCCATTCAGTTTTAGAGAGGATGCCGTCATCCAGCTTTTTATCTCTTCCATGCAGGATGCCATGTTGACTTGTGGGAGCCCGCTGTTCTTCTGTGCCAGGGAGACCACGAGCTGGGTATCGTCCGCATATGATATGATCTTGATACCATATTGACGAACGATCCCAGCCAGCGGTCTCATGTAGACATTGAACAGCGTGGGGCTCAGGGAGGAGCCCTGTGGCACCCCGCAGCTCAGAGGTTTGCTGGTGGAGCAGGAGTCGCCATCGAAGACCTGGAAGGTTCTTCCACTCAGGAAGGATCTTAACCATGCAAGAGCATTTCCAGAGACTCCAAGATCGAAAAGTCGATGCAATAGAGTTTTGTGGCATACCGTGTGGAATGCAGCGCTGAGGTCGAGGAGGACCACTGCCACTGATCCCCCTCGATCCAGGATCTTTCTTGATTCTTCTACCACGGCTAGGAGAGCTGTTTCCGTGCCATGTTTTGGGCGGAATCCTGTTTGGGTGACATCCAATAGGAGATTTTCTTCGAGGTGTTTGGTTAGGTGGTGATTAAAGTGCTTTTCCAGTATTTTATTTTCCCAGGGTAACAGAGAAATGGGACGATAGTTGTTGGAGTCGTTCACGTTAAGGTTGGGCTTTTTTAAAAGTGCTTTCACCATGGCCTTTTTCCATATGGGGGGTACGATTCCATTTTCCAAGGAGCAGTTCAGTAGCTCTAAAAGGTTGGGGAGAATTGTTTGGCTAGCCATGGTCATCGTGAGGGGGGGTGCTGGGTCAGAGGGAGAGCCAGATTTTATTTGAAGTGCAAGAGTTTGAAGCGATTCCAGGTCTAACGGTGGGATGTCACTCATGGTTGCTAGAGGCAGAGGGGTAGTATCTGTTGAGAGCTGAGGCTCATTGATGATTGGGTCGGATGGGGAGGTGGTGAAGGAGGAGTATATTTTGTTGATTTTTTGGTGGAAGAAATCGGCTAGATCATTGCATCGGCCGATAGGGTTATCGGCTGGCACTGAAGGGGGGGGAGATTTTGGAGAGGGTTTTGACGATTTGGTAGATTTCTTTGGGCTTGGATCGGGTGGAAATGATTTTTCCATTGTAGTAGGTGGATTGGTCTTTAGTGATCCCAAGTTTGTATGCTTTTATGGTTTCCTTGTATCTGGCTTTGTCAGTGGAGGTGTATTCAAGGCGCCATTTCCTTTCCATACTTCTACACTGACGTTTGAGTTCCCTTAGTTCTTCTGAGTACCAAGGAGCAGTTTCCTGGGCTCTTTTTAGTACTGTTTTCCTAATGGGAAGAACAGTGTCAAGGGAATCCTCGATCCACTTATTAAAGATTCGACTATCCAGTAGGGGATCCTGAGTAAATGAGGGTTTCGTGGCCGTAAGTCGGTTGCCCCATTGCTCTAAAGGGAGTTTTGACCAGTTCCTCTTTTTGCGTGAGGAGGGGATTTTAGGAGTGTGTTTGTGGGTGGACCAGGTGAGTGGGATGAGAAAGTGGTCTGTCCACGGGAGCTGAGTGATGGACCCTACTGAGAGGTTGGGACAGTTACTGAAAACAGGGTCTAGCAGATGACCTTTGTTGTGGGTGGGGTTTTTAATTAGTTGCTCCAGCTGGATGGCGGCTAGGCTTGAGACTAGCTCATTAGTAGTGTTGTCAGACCGGTCGTCAAAGTGCAGGTTAAGGTCGCCAAGTATAGTGAAGTTGGCGGAGGACATGGCAGAAATCGCTGCTTGCGAGGGAAGTGCCAAGTGAAAGTAGTTCAGAGGTCCTGGGGGGTGGTATAGGAGTATACCTGTTAGGCTATCATTAGGAGTGAATTTCAGGCAGAAGGACATACTTTCACAGTCCGGGATTGGATCCGGCGTGTAGTGACACTGAATTGCGGATTTGTGTATGACAGCAATCCCTCCTCCTTGTCGCCGAGTGCGGTCTCTGCGGGCGATCTGATAGCCGGGAGGGAGTGCTTGGATTACATCTGGGTCGCAGTCAGGCGTTAACCAGGTCTCGGTTAGTAAGACAGCGTTGGGTTTTTTCTCGTCAATTAGTAGAAAGATTTCTGCGCTATGTTTAGGCAGTGATCTGCAGTTTAGGAGTATTATGGTGAAACTTTGTTGCTCCGGGGGATGTCGGTACAGCTTGAGACTAGAGTTACAATGAGGGCAGAAGGTAGGAAGGGACAGAGGGTGGTGGAGGTGGTGATAGTGGGCTTCCTTGGGAGGTTTGAGTTTGAGGAGGTCACTAATGCTATATTGGGTTCTGGTGGGGATACCAGGGGGGGTGGCCCTTGGTCCTTGTCGGTCGCGGACGGGCACAGACGGGCTTGCCTTTGGCGCGCCCGCTGCGCGCGTCCGCTGCGCGTCCTGGGAAGGCACATTTTTAATGTGGTGTAGGGGGCGTGGCCTCACGTTTGTGGGCGTGGCCTGCCGGCTTTCGGCGCAATGGAGGCCGTTCTATCTCCAGCCCGTGGCAGCGTTCAGATCGGCTGCTCGGGACTGAGGAGATCGGTGACAAAGGGTGGGAAGTGCTCAGGAGGAGAAGTAAGTTTTAAAAATAAACACACAAGTATTAAAAGCAATTTTTAGAAAATCGCGCTTTTCAGAGTGCTCCCGCCTCATGAGTGCAATGTCTCTTAATGATGTCTGGCGTCAGCGCGCCTTTTGTAGCGGTGCAGGGGGGCGTGGCCTCACGTTTGTCGGCGTGGCCTGCGGACTTTCGGCGCAATGGCGGCTGTTCTAACTCCAGCCCGTGGCAGCGTTCAGATCGGCTGCTCAGGACTGAGGAGATCGGTGACAAAGGGTAGGAAGTGCTCAGGAGGAGAAGTACGTTTTTAAAAATAAACACACAAGTATTAAAAGCAGGTATGCACTAAAGTAGGCAACAACAAAGTACAACATTCATTCACCCTGCCTTAACCACAGGCTTTGCAGTGACCTTTTTGATCCAACACCAATGACTAACTCACCTATTTCCACATAACCTATGTTAATGGACCCTGGGACAGTATGCAAATAGTGTGCCTCCCAAGGGGAGGTGACGAGGATAGATAATCACATGTCTCTTTCTCATGTCCAATTAGTTTGTCCGCATGACATATAGAAGGATGGAATTGCACAGATTGTCTGTTATTGGTGCTGGAATTGCCACTTAAAGCGTGACATCATGTGACAACACTATGCTGATACACGTGCAACATGGTGCAAGGGGGGGTGTTGACACTAGTCACTATCATGTGATGTTGTGAATGTGGACACACCATGGCTGTGCTGTATGTCTACTGAAAAGCACATTCCACTACTTCACTTTGGATGCAGGCCAGCTCAACCATTTTACATCCATTGCTTCCCGGTGGCAACACATGCTACACGCGTCCCTATGTGTGCAATCAATAGTGTCAAAGACTCACAAATGCAATAACTAGTAAAATGATGCTTCCAAACACCCTGTGTCTCGTCTGTGTTGTACATGTGAATCCCAAGGTCAGGCGGCATGAAATTTATACCAGATCTGTGAAACTGACAAATATGGTCATATATGAACCTCACGGGGTCATCTCAACCATGCGACATTATATCCTCATCATATACACACATCGCATCCCACGTGCACAACATGTTTTTTGTGCAGAAACCACTGCAGCTTACATCCAAGACTGTAGACTGTGCAGCAAAGTGCAGCCTCATGCACAAGATACATCTCTCATGACAACCAACAATACAGTTCTCAGGGAAATAATGTGACTGTCTTGGAGCAATGCTCCAATGGTTCTGCCAGTGCAGCCACAGAACCCTGGAAACTGAATCATGTGGAAGATATAGCTTACACTGTCCACAAGACACGAGGCACTGTAGTGTAGTTAAACCACTAGTTGCACTGTATAGTGAAAGGTTGACACATATTTATAACCTCTTGTTTACTGTCACCATAGTGGACACTGTGTACTGCCATGTGTATACTACCATGTTCCAAATTTATATAGACTTACTCTGCTTCTCATGGCGTAACATATTGAGCAATATTGACTCCAACTCTCAATTCAAATTATGTGTGACTGAAGTAACACACATCACCTGCTCCTGTTACATGTTGCCAAATCAGACAGGCATTAGTTCAGGAATGGCAATGGTAGCCTATAATAGACACAATAGATTAATGCAAGATGTGTCCACTCAGTGGCAAACAGACTCTCTTTACTGTTGGCAAATCATCACCTAGATGGCATTGCCACTCACGAGAATGACAAATAGTAAGTGAATCACAGAGGGCAGCACAGCTGTATGTGTGGCTTAGTGTCAGTCATTTCCAATCCCTGCTTGTGTGTATGCCACACAATGTCATAGCACGTCTATTACAGTAAGCAAGGTGTGTCAGTCAAGTAGGACCTAGACTCGATTGGAAATGAATGTTAGCCTTTCCCTTGTCATGAATCATAACAACACCTTTTTTTTCAGAACACCAAGGTTACGATGTAATGCCGTGGGTCATGAATCTAGTGAATAACCCACAAACAGAAGCCCAGCGAACCTACAACCATGCCCTATGCTGCACCAGGGCCATCATTGAGTGGACGTTTGGAGTATTGAAATCCCGTTTCCAGAGCCTAGATGTATCTGGGGGTAGATTAATATACTCTCCACCTATGGTGTGTAAAATAACTTTGGTCTGCTACATTTTGGCACAATATATGTGTCAGGACAAATGTGCCATGGGCAGATGAAAATGGGCATCAGGAAATACTGGACGATGAAGAGGCGGAAGATGGGGAGCCTCAGCAACCTCGGCTATCAGTTGCCTCAACACAGTGTAGGAACCACATCGTAAATAATTTCTACACAGAACCATGATTGTTCAACATGATATCAAACTATGATGGAAGATAACACATTGTTCATCTATCTGTAAATGCATTTCTGAGAACTAAACTGTGTATGCATTGTATTCCCATAGTCATGGTAAACATCTAAACATTCAAATTTTACCTGCTACTTATTATCACTCATATAAATATGTAGCTATGTGTAACAAACAACATTAAAAAACATCTTGTACAAATGAATTAGTGTGCATGCCAACTACGTGTTGCAGATAGTCCTCCATTGCCAGCCACAATTACCATGGTGTGGTAACATAGATAGTGTGCACTGACTGTGTGTGTGTGTGTGTGTGTGTGTGTGTGTGTGTGTCTCCTGATGCTAACCATGTGTACGGCCTCATACTTCTGGATGATAGAAGAGGCCACTCATAGTAGGGTGCCTTTACATTGTTCCACATAGTTTGTGCTTGGGAACACAGTCCCAAAACTACAGTCTACACATGCTACAACAACTGTATACACATGTCAAATCCATTAGGTGATCTCATATCACACAGACAAATGCTACATACAGTACTCCTATGCACAAGCAACACCACCTTGATGCATAGTGTAGTTATGGTGTGATTTATGTAGCCTTACTATCAGCAATAGGTAGGAGGGCACACCAAGGCATGCATTGTGATCTACCACAGCAAAGTCACAATCATTGAGGATAATGTTGGCCACAAATGATGAAAGTGTCACTTTCCTGTGGGGTATGGCCCTTGGATATGAAATGCAAATATCCAAACAATCAAATGGCACCAGCCATACATCTCCTTCCATGTGAGTGCAGCCAATTGCTGCACACTCCCAACTTTCACCACAGCCTCATGCTGTCACTATGGGACACAGTGCTGTTTGGCAGTAAGCTGAGCAGCCGTAGAGGTGGGTGCATTGACACCATGGCAGTGGTAGTCTTTTGCATCCTTGGGGGAAGCAACACAATGTGAATCGGTGCTATTAATAGTTTAGCACACAGGGCACCTCTGGTAAGGTGCGCCATTGTGCTATCACAGTGTTTGGGCAATATGCATAGTTTGATCTCTAAACAGGATCAACCCAAACATATGTTCCACGAAAAACACACATGATAATCTAATGCAAATACTGTAAACAGGTCAACTCGACTATTCACATCCCAACACCGCCATCCATATCCATTATTACATGCATTGCGCATCCCAATACACCGCAATTTAAAAAAAAAATCTTTTGCGTCAAAAATAAAACGCCTCTACACCAATAAGTGTGGTATATATTTCAGCCACTGTGTAAGCCAAAAATGACACTTCCCAGCCGACACATCATAAAAACAGGATTTTTCCTCGTCAGGCCTTTTGTGAAATCAACGCATTGGCTAGAAGTGTGAAAAAATTACATCCTTCCAGGAAGTGAAGTAATGGATAAAGGGAAGTAATGTAATAAATTCTGCATACTGCAAACTAAAAAAGGTAAAGTTAATTTCCTTTTCACTTTAAGTCACAGTTTTACTGTCTTGAGCTTGGGAGTGGTGGTGTTTTGATTGTGCTGGAGAGTGATGGTGGTGTTGTTGGAGCTGGTGCGTTGTGTCTGCTGTCCCTGTCATGTTCCTCAAGTTCTTTTGTGCCTATTTGTCGTATATTGCTGTGTATTGTTCAGTGTGCTGTCAAGTGTTTGTCTTTTGGGGTATATTTGTTATAGGAGAATTAGGGCGTTTTTGTTGGTTTTTGTTGTGTTTGGGTTTAATAATTTTGGGTGAGATCATGATGAGGCATAGTCATTGTCACCCCATGGATGCACAGGAGTTTAGGAGCTTACTGTGGCTGGTCTACCATTACCTTCCTGTCATACTAGCCAGTGGGGGGCACGTAACATAGGCCTACCCCGTGAAGGTCAGGAAACAGAGATGGGAGTCCATACGACAACAAATGATGAGGATCTACGGAGTGGACCGCAACATCGAGCAACTGAACTGTTGGACTTGGGCCTTTTTTGCAGGGTCATCCCAGGACCTTTTGCCTTCCTCCTGTATTTTTTTCTGACCTATTATTGTTCGTTTTATGACTCAGGGCACTTTACCACTGCTGATCAGTGATAAAGTGCATATGCTCTCCCCGTAAATTGTTGTTATGGATTGGTGTTTCCATGATTGGCATATTTAATTTACTAGTCAGTCTAAACTACAGTGCACTGTGTGTACCCGGGGCCGGTAAATCAAATGCTGCTATTGGGCTTGCAGCACTGGTTGTGCCACCCACAGAAGCAGCCTGTAAAATGTAACTCTGGCCTGCCATTGCAGAGCCTGTGTGCAGTCAGGGACTGCCATGTTGACTTGGCAAGTGCACACGCTTGCCAGTCCCTCAACTTTCCCTTTTCTAAATATTAGTCACCCCTAAAGTAGGCCCAAGGTAATCCTGTGAGCAGTGTGCATTGTGTGTGAAAGGTAGGACATGCCCAGATGTGTGTGGCATGTCCTGATCGTGAAATACTGCCAATTTAGTTTTTCACTATTGCAAGGCTGCCGGTTCCCATAGGACAGAATGGGGAGTTTGTTTATAACATTGTATGAACATAACTGGCCTTGGCAACAAAGTTTAGTATTCCTGAACTCAGAATATTAACTCCATCCATGCTGCTGACGAGCTCAGCTCGTCATGGAGTACAGTGGAGCTGCACTCATGACGAGCTGAGCTCGTCACGGCCGTTGGAACATTCGCATGCGGTGCTAATTTCCCCTCTGTGCTGAACGTTCCAAAAACGGGTGCGGCCGTGACAAGCTCAGCTCGTCATGAGGACAGCTCCGCTATACTCCATGACGAGCTGAGCTCGTCTTGGCGTATCAAGAGGGAGAGTGAGGACTGGATAGCCAGTCCGTATCCCCAAGGATAAGTTTATATGTATCAAAAAGGACTAGCTAAAAGTGACTTGTAGCTTTATTCTCTGATATGTCTTGTCAGTTGGCACCTGTTGGGTGTCTTTATAAAGCCCTCACCCACCAACCTAGTTGCTGGCATGCTTCATCATCGGGCCCACCACGTGGGCCCGATGATGAAGCATGCCAGCAACTAGGTTGGTGGGTGAGGGCTTTATAAAGACACCCAACAGGTGCCAACTGACAAGACATATCAGAGAATAAAGCTACAAGTCACTTTTAGTGAGCTGAGCTCGTCACCAGCATGGGGCGCTGCGCGCGTACCCCCTCCCCCCGCACAGGAGGTGAAAAACCCCAGCAGCGAAGGGGTTAAATTGTGTCTTTTAGTGAGGGTGATTTTTACATTCTGTGTTTGAAAATATCACTTTTAGAAAGTAGGTATTTTCTTGCCTAACCATCCAGTGTGCCTCTGCGAGGTTTGTGTATTGCATGTCTGGTTTTTGGAAGACAGGGGCTGGAGAGGGGCAGCGGCTCCAGGAGTCTGATTAGTCAGGGCTAGGCTGAATAGACCTGGGTTGCATTTAGAGTAGGGGGAGTAAATTTCCTTTCACCTGAATTGGCCTTGTCTGCTTTCAAAAATGCTGTCCCCACCACCTGCCAGTGAGGACAGAACTGGTTTAGGCTAGGTCCAGACACTCTCTGCCTTCAGAGAACAAAGGATTTTTGTGTATAAAGATAGGGGCCCGGACCCCAGACTTTTAGATCACGTCTGGGAATCAGGAGGAACCTTTGTCAAGGAGAAGAGTCAGAGAAGCTGAGGAGGAATACTGCCCCTGTGCTGTTTGCTGTCTGGGGTTGGCTTGCAGTGGCTGCTTGCTGCCAAAGAAAGGAGAAAAGGACTTTGCTATTTGCTTTGTCTCCTGCTTGAAAGAAGATCTCTAAGGGCTTGAAACTGAACTTGCCTCTGTTTCTGAAGTCTTGGGGACACAATGACTTCAACATCAGCTCCCCTGAATTTCCTTGCTGGGAATTCTAATCTGCAAAGAGGTGCCAGCTGCTGTTCTGGACCTCTAGAGACTGTTTTCTGCTGGGAGCTGGAAAATCGATGCAACTTAGAAGAAGCGAGATGCATCTACACCTGTTTCTGATGCATCGCCGATTAAACCATCGCAGCACCTGTCGTGGCTGGAGACATCACTGCACGGCACATCTTGTGCGCCGATCTCCAAAGTCCAAGATCACCACACCGAGTCCGATGCAAGGCCTGCTGTGTGGCTGCTCGAGGTCATGCATTGTCACCAGATCATCGCATCTCATCAAGGCGCCAAGTCTGTTGCATCTTTGGGGGACATCATAAGAAACTGACACATCAACTCCCCATGCAGTAAGAAACCGACACATCACCTCCTCTTCGGTAAGGAACCGATGCATCCCCTCCTCTGCGCTGCAGTAAGGAACCGACACATCACCTTCCCCTAAGCAAAGAACAGACACATAACCTTCCCTGAGTGTAACAAACCAACGCATCACCTTCCCTTCTGGCCATTTTGTTTTGTTTGCGTGACGCATCCCAGGTACTTTGTGAGAAAAGTGTTGCATCTGCAATATTATGCTTGAACTGGACTATTTCTACCATTTGAAAGTGATTTTTATTACTGTACTAGCAGCACGTCCCGACCTTGTCCGGGTATGAATTGCTGCCGGCCAGTAGTATATTGTTTTGTAGGATTTTGGGGCATATTACCAAGCAATAGCGATAATTATCGCTATTGCTTGGTTAGAGACAAAAATTTACCGCTGAGCTGCGGTGATTTTTATCACAGATAAACCTTGGTATTACCAAGGTTTATCGCAAATGCGATAAAAATCGGCCGCAATGCATGAATATCGCTGAAAAGTCAGCGATATTCATGCATTACCGAGCTAATGCTCTTAGCCATGTTATCCACCTCCCACATGGCTAAGAACTGCTCAGGGCAGAAGTTAGCTTTATGAGATATTCGCGCTTAGCGCGAATATCTCAAAAAGTTGGTAACAGGAGATAGCGAAGTTAGCGACTGTTTCCAGTTGCTAACATCTTGGCACGCCCACTTTCCATGTCATTAGTGATAAATATCACTGACATGCAAAGTGGGGCCCAAGATGGTCGCTATCTCCTACTAGCTGTCACTAACTGGTGTTAGCGACAGCTAGGTAATAGGGAGATAATTTTATCTCCGCTTTCTTGGCTTTTAAAGCCAAAAAAGCGGAGATAAACCCCCTTGATAATATGCCCCATAGTTTTGATAGCATTTCTTATCTGTGACAGGCCTGTGAAACGCTCCGATTCACAGTGCACTGCTGATGCACTTAAGAGTGCGCGTTCAGTAGTGTGTGAACTCGAGTTTCCCTACTTTATTTTTCCTTGCAATATTATATAGCGCGAACTCGATAACATGGCATGAGCACAATTTACATTACAGAAGAACACATTCATTTGTGGTAGGCACAGGGAGACAAAGCGATTTGCTTGGAATCACAAGATGTTGAGCTGATGCCGAGATTCAAACGTAGCTCCCCAGCTCTAAAGTTCGCAATTCTAGAACTTGTGGCGGGAGGTGTGTCTAAAAGGGTATGTCGGTGCTGGCCATCAATGAGAGAGACCTGTGCATTTTTCAAATTGGTGGTGAAAAAATATGAGTATGTTGCTGGAGATGTGGGCCGCCGTGCCACCAATGTACTTACCGGGGGAGGGTAAACACCCATTATTCCGCAACTTTCTTTCCGCATACCATCACTCCGCATACTTTCATTACGAAAGTACCATGACTCCGCAATGCCATTATAACGCATGGCATTACATTTTATATGCTTTTAGCACGCATACATTTACAACGAAATTCGTTGTAAATGCATGAATGGTAAAAGCATGTTTTTTTTCGTTACTGTTGGATAAGGTAAGTATGGGTATAGGGGTATATGTTTTGGGGTACTGAGGTATATGTTTTGGGGTGTATGGGTATTTTAAGGGTTCAGATATAGTTTTGGGTTATGGGGTACAGGGGTATTTTTAGGGGTTCAGGGCTAGGTTTGGGTTTTGGGGTATAGGGGTATTTTTAGGGTTCAGGGGTAGGTTTGGGTTTTGGGGTACAGGGGTATTTTAAGGGTTCAGGGCTAGGTTTGGGTTTTGGGGTACAGGGTTATTTTTAGGGTTCAGGGCCAGGTTTGGGTTTTGGGGTACAGGAGTATTTTCGGGTTCAGGGGTAGGTTTGGGTTTTGGGGAACAGGGTTATTTTTATGGTTCAGGGCTAGGTTTGGGTTTTGGGGTACAGGGGTATTTTTAGGGTTCAGGGGTAGGTATGGGTTTTGGGGTACAGGGGTATTTAAGGGTTCAGGGCTAGGTTTGGGTTTTGGGGTACAGGGGTATTTTAGGGTTCAGGGGTAGGTTTGGGTTTTGGGGTACAGGGGTATTTAAGGGTTCAGGGCTAGGTTTGGGTTTTGGGGTACAGGGGTATTATTAGGGTTCAGGGGTAGGTTTGGGTTTTGAGGTACAGGGGTATTTATAGGGTTCAGGGCTAGGTTTGGGGGTACAGGGGTATTTTTAGGGTTTAGGGATAGGTTTGGGTTTTGGGGTACAGGGTATATTTATAGGGTTAAGATGGGTTAGTGTTTAAGGGTGTTGGGGTATTTTAAGGAGTAAGGGTGGGTTATGATTATGGGGTGCAGTGGTATTTAAAGGAAGCAAGGTGGACACCTGGAGCTGGAATGTACACAACCTGGGAAGAAAAAACAATGAAATATTGGGCACAACGCTCGCTTTTTTTTCCGTAATCCCCGCCCCGCACCCGCCCACGCCCCCAGCACACGCCAACAGCACACGATATGAGACATGGCATGGAGGGCGGAATGTACCACACGCCCCCAGTGTTTGTCACGCCCCCAGCACACGCCCACAGCACAACGCAGACACGCCCACAAGGGACTACTTTGCTGGCACGGTTCTTTTACCTTTTAAATGTATATGGTGGGCGTCTGCATAGCCTATGTCCTTCTGCTGCAACTGCCCTTTTCAACGCTGTATTGGGTGTTGTGATTGGTGCTGTGGTTCCTGAGATTACCGGCCTCAAAGGTTTGGGCTCTCTCTTTATTATATTAGTATAGATTATGGATTTTTGTCATTTGGTCTTGTTTTGGTTTAGATAAAGATTACTTATTTTTCTAAACTGGTGTGGTGTCCTTCTGTAGTGTTTTCACTGTATTACTGTATATGTTCACAAATGCTCTGCACACTTCCGATGAGATAAGCCTGTCTGCTCGTACAAACCTACCAAGTGGGTGAGCAGGGGTTATTTTAGGAGTGTATCTCCTTACCCTAACTAGAAGCAAGGGTCCCTATTTGGACAAAGGTACCCACCTCTGCCTACTAGCGACCCCCATTTCTAACATGAACCATCGCTGGGCCATTGTGGCTGGCAAGGAGTCAGACTGCTTGGATTGTGTGGGCATAGAAGTTGGTGGAGCAACTGTTAAGTACCCATGATTTCTCTGCTATCCTCACATGACTTTTGTTTACATTTTGTAATGCACCCCTGCAAAAGAAGGAAATGCTGTAGCTCTAGTGCAGGCACAATCTGTGCACCAGTCCTATCTGTGATACTGAGTTGGCCAGACAAGTATTTGTGACCCTATAGGTGATACAAATGAGTTCCAGTGAACCATTGAGCTGATGTACATGTGCAAAACCCATTCAAACTAATCATATCATGACAGACCCATTAAAGCAGCTCTGCTCCAGAGCTGATAATTTCACAACAGGCATTTGTCAGGTCCAGTAGTGATGGGCTATTACTGAACATACGTTACACAGTCATAAAGGAGCTTATTTACAAGACCCTTGCTCTGCTTGCATGTCACTTCTTATGATGTCAAATGTGATGCACCTCCCAAGCTAGAGTCTTGTAAAGAAGCCCTATAGTGATGTGCTGACGATCTTCATTGGCATACCTCCCTGAGTTGTCAAGCATTAATGTGGCTTGCCATGGCTTACACTGCTTAGCTAACTTCTGAATGTGGCAATACACATAACACTAGTATTGAACAGCCTTTCTCATGGACATGGTATAGTTCCTTGATATCCACTATAGCTATGCAGTGACTCCATACCTCTGACTGCAAAGCAAATCCATCATGCTGCTCCAGTGGCCTAAAAACATCTGACTGCATAGCAAATCCAACATGCGGCTCCAGTGGCTCTGGCCTTTGAGGCCAGAGCCATTGGAGCTGCCCTTACATACAAGACTCCCACAGTACATGCCTCTATTATGAGAAGCAACTGTATGTCAGATGGGAGCCCATTCACATGGTTCTGTATCCAAGGGTGTGCTAGCCTGAATGAGACACATCTCAACCTATACCATGTAACATGTGAAATTTCTATTATGTAATTTCAAATTTAAGGATGCATGGAACATATGTGCACGATATCATGCACTCAGCAGCACTGACAGGTACAGTACTCACCTAACTTTGGGAATCATTACTGTTATGAGCCCCAATGTACCCCAATATAGGCCTAGGTATATACACAACCTTTTACCTACATTCGTCCTACTTTGCTCTGCATAATGGTTCTGGCACTTTTTACCTAGTTATGTGCTGAATAAATGTTGATCGGTTTTCTCTGAAACTGACCTCATTTATTATGCATGAGGATTCCTTGTATCATATGTTAACCCCCTGCCCAGGATGTAGACAGCAGGATTACCATCTTCTGTACAATAATTCTGTACAAAAGTCACAGCAATCGTCATCCTTGGACGACAGGTCCACTATACATAATAATAAGCCATTACATATCTGGGTAGAACCTCTGAGGTTAACTTTTGGGTATAAAAGAACCACATCTTCACTGGTTAAGGAGAGGAGAAGCTTCCTTGGCTGACACAAGAAGCTGGGGTCCCTGCACGCAGTGGTCTGACATCCCTTGCGGGGTGTCCAACTCGAGACCAAGACGGGTTCCTTAGTTCATTCTCATCAGGTAATGAATGGGGTTGGCTCTTTCCTAGGGGATTTTTGACTTTACATCTACACACATGCTTGGTACACTTAGGTACACTGAGATAGGGTTTGCATCATATAGGTACACTTGATTACTGCCATGTATCGATATACCTGCATATATTTACTGTTTTAGCACCATGGTAGAATTCTACCATGTATTTACTTTGTCGGTGCTTGTAATCTCATACATCCGTTTCTGTCTAGTGATTGTCGCAGCAAACATGTTTTATACTGGAATAACGCTGGTTCCATAAATACTCATTGAAAACATCCCATTGTTCATTCGGTGTATCTCTCTGAGACCAAGTGAGCACAAGTGACTGAGCGAAAAGTAGTACTCTGTTTCCACGATCCCTGAAGGATCAAGGGTTGTCATGTTCGATAGTTGCCAGAAACCTTTCGCTCCTTGGTAAGGTTATGGGGCTTATGGTGGCCCTGTGAGGCAGCTGGTCTAAAGGTTAACATATCCTTTGGGGGTGTCTGGAATCAGTGCAGACACCAATCCATTAGTTTATGTTGTCTAAACGCGCAGATCCTATGTATTATTAGGAACTACACGACAGTACGCCTTAAGTGAGATGTACGTTTCGTGCTCATTTTTCTGGTGTAATCATTTAAGAGGGCCTCTGTATAGCAACACCTTACTAAGTATGGTATGTGAATTATGCAGGTGCAGAAAATCATTAAAGTCAGCTACCATAGTAGAATTTGATAGTGATGATGTTCATGACTTGGTTCTGCAAATTGTTCAACAGGTGCATGTTTCGGTTCTTCATATGTATGTTCACTTCAGCCGGCCTTACTGATGTGTATCCTTCATGCATGTTAGCTGTGTGATTTGATCACTTGCAACCTTAAGGGTTACAAAGCCGATAGCCACGCATATGTACTGTGCTTTTGTTGCATATCAAATATGTGTATTAAGTTCACTGATGTGATTTACATGTTACGTCTTGTAGCTGGATCCCCATCATAGACAAAACCTGAGGTGGCGAACTTCAAGGACCTCACTAGTGAGCTCCTTCATCAATGCAAATTGTGTAGTGCAAGTACTGAGCGTGAAGTCACATGCTGTGGTAATTGCCAAATTCAATATGCACCCCTATCACAATTGCACTTTTGGAAGGAGAAAAATAGGTCATAAAAATGTTGCTTGGGTATTAAGAGTCAGGGATTTATCAAGCCAGACTCCTAAGCTCTTGATGTCCTCCTTTGGAGATGGGGTTGGGCCCAAGCTGGGGGGCCATAGCTGTGCAATGGTGGTTGGGGAAGGGGGGCCGAGGAGCAGGATCTCGGTTTTGTCCCCATTCAGTTTTAGAGAGGATGCCGTCATCCAGCTTTTTATCTCTTCCATGCAGGATGCCATGTTGACTTGTGGGAGCCCGCTGTTCTTCTGTGCCAGGGAGACCACGAGCTGGGTATCGTCCGCATATGATATGATCTTGATACCATATTGACGAACGATCCCAGCCAGCGGTCTCATGTAGACATTGAACAGCGTGGGGCTCAGGGAGGAGCCCTGTGGCACCCCGCAGCTCAGAGGTTTGCTGGTGGAGCAGGAGTCGCCATCGAAGACCTGGAAGGTTCTTCCACTCAGGAAGGATCTTAACCATGCAAGAGCATTTCCAGAGACTCCAAGATCGAAAAGTCGATGCAATAGAGTTTTGTGGCATACCGTGTGGAATGCAGCGCTGAGGTCGAGGAGGACCACTGCCACTGATCCCCCTCGATCCAGGATCTTTCTTGATTCTTCTACCACGGCTAGGAGAGCTGTTTCCGTGCCATGTTTTGGGCGGAATCCTGTTTGGGTGACATCCAATAGGAGATTTTCTTCGAGGTGTTTGGTTAGGTGGTGATTAAAGTGCTTTTCCAGTATTTTATTTTCCCAGGGTAACAGAGAAATGGGACGATAGTTGTTGGAGTCGTTCACGTTAAGGTTGGGCTTTTTTAAAAGTGCTTTCACCATGGCCTTTTTCCATATGGGGGGTACGATTCCATTTTCCAAGGAGCAGTTCAGTAGCTCTAAAAGGTTGGGGAGAATTGTTTGGCTAGCCATGGTCATCGTGAGGGGGGGTGCTGGGTCAGAGGGAGAGCCAGATTTTATTTGAAGTGCAAGAGTTTGAAGCGATTCCAGGTCTAACGGTGGGATGTCACTCATGGTTGCTAGAGGCAGAGGGGTAGTATCTGTTGAGAGCTGAGGCTCATTGATGATTGGGTCGGATGGGGAGGTGGTGAAGGAGGAGTATATTTTGTTGATTTTTTGGTGGAAGAAATCGGCTAGATCATTGCATCGGCCGATAGGGTTATCGGCTGGCACTGAAGGGGGGGGAGATTTTGGAGAGGGTTTTGACGATTTGGTAGATTTCTTTGGGCTTGGATCGGGCGGAAATGATTTTTCCATTGTAGTAGGTGGATTGGTCTTTAGTGATCCCAAGTTTGTATGCTTTTATGGTTTCCTTGTATCTGGCTTTGTCAGTGGAGGTGTATTCAAGGCGCCATTTCCTTTCCATACTTCTACACTGACGTTTGAGTTCCCTTAGTTCTTCTGAGTACCAAGGAGCAGTTTCCTGGGCTCTTTTTAGTACTGTTTTCCTAATGGGAAGAACAGTGTCAAGGGAATCCTCGATCCACTTATTAAAGATTCGACTATCCAGTAGGGGATCCTGAGTAAATGAGGGTTTCGTGGCCGTAAGTCGGTTGCCCCATTGCTCTAAAGGGAGTTTTGACCAGTTCCTCTTTTTGCGTGAGGAGGGGATTTTAGGAGTGTGTTTGTGGGTGGACCAGGTGAGTGGGATGAGAAAGTGGTCTGTCCACGGGAGCTGAGTGATGGACCCTACTGAGAGGTTGGGACAGTTACTGAAAACAGGGTCTAGCAGATGACCTTTGTTGTGGGTGGGGTTTTTAATTAGTTGCTCCAGCTGGATGGCGGCTAGGCTTGAGACTAGCTCATTAGTAGTGTTGTCAGACCGGTCGTCAAAGTGCAGGTTAAGGTCGCCAAGTATAGTGAAGTTGGCGGAGGACATGGCAGAAATCGCTGCTTGCGAGGGAAGTGCCAAGTGAAAGTAGTTCAGAGGTCCTGGGGGGTGGTATAGGAGTATACCTGTTAGGCTATCATTAGGAGTGAATTTCAGGCAGAAGGACATACTTTCACAGTCCGGGATTGGATCCGGCGTGTAGTGACACTGAATTGCGGATTTGTGTATGACAGCAATCCCTCCTCCTTGTCGCCGAGTGCGGTCTCTGCGGGCGATCTGATAGCCGGGAGGGAGTGCTTGGATTACATCTGGGTCGCAGTCAGGCGTTAACCAGGTCTCGGTTAGTAAGACAGCGTTGGGTTTTTTCTCGTCAATTAGTAGAAAGATTTCTGCGCTATGTTTAGGCAGTGATCTGCAGTTTAGGAGTATTATGGTGAAACTTTGTTGCTCCGGGGGATGTCGGTACAGCTTGAGACTAGAGTTACAATGAGGGCAGAAGGTAGGAAGGGACAGAGGGTGGTGGTGGTGGTGATAGTGGGCTTCCTTGGGAGGTTTGAGTTTGAGGAGGTCACTAATGCTATATTGGGTTCTGGTGGGGATACCAGGGGGGGTGGCCCTTGGTCCTTGTCGGTCGCGGACGGGCACAGACGGGCTTGCCTTTGGCGCGCCCGCTGCGCGCGTCCGCTGCGCGTCCTGGGAAGGCACATTTTTAATGTGGTGTAGGGGGCGTGGCCTCACGTTTGTGGGCGTGGCCTGCCGGCTTTCGGCGCAATGGCGGCCGTTCTATCTCCAGCCCGTGGCAGCGTTCAGATCGGCTGCTCGGGACTGAGGAGATCGGTGACAAAGGGTGGGAAGTGCTCAGGAGGAGAAGTAAGTTTTAAAAATAAACACACAAGTATTAAAAGCAATTTTTAGAAAATCGCGCTTTTCAGAGTGCTCCCGCCTCATGAGTGCAATGTCTCTTAATGATGTCTGGCGTCAGCGCGCCTTTTGTAGCGGTGCAGGGGGGCGTGGCCTCACGTTTGTCGGCGTGGCCTGCGGACTTTCGGCGCAATGGCGGCTGTTCTAACTCCAGCCCGTGGCAGCGTTCAGATCGGCTGCTCAGGACTGAGGAGATCGGTGACAAAGGGTAGGAAGTGCTCAGGAGGAGAAGTACGTTTTTAAAAATAAACACACAAGTATTAAAAGCAGGTATGCACTAAAGTAGGCAACAACAAAGTACAACATTCATTCACCCTGCCTTAACCACAGGCTTTGCAGTGACCTTTTTGATCCAACACCAATGACTAACTCACCTATTTCCACATAACCTATGTTAATGGACCCTGGGACAGTATGCAAATAGTGTGCCTCCCAAGGGGAGGTGACGAGGATAGATAATCACATGTCTCTTTCTCATGTCCAATTAGTTTGTCCGCATGACATATAGAAGGATGGAATTGCACAGATTGTCTGTTATTGGTGCTGGAATTGCCACTTAAAGCGTGACATCATGTGACAACACTATGCTGATACACGTGCAACATGGTGCAAGGGGGGGTGTTGACACTAGTCACTATCATGTGATGTTGTGAATGTGGACACACCATGGCTGTGCTGTATGTCTACTGAAAAGCACATTCCACTACTTCACTTTGGATGCAGGCCAGCTCAACCATTTTACATCCATTGCTTCCCGGTGGCAACACATGCTACACGCGTCCCTATGTGTGCAATCAATAGTGTCAAAGACTCACAAATGCAATAACTAGTAAAATGATGCTTCCAAACACCCTGTGTCTCGTCTGTGTTGTACATGTGAATCCCAAGGTCAGGCGGCATGAAATTTATACCAGATCTGTGAAACTGACAAATATGGTCATATATGAACCTCACGGGGTCATCTCAACCATGCGACATTATATCCTCATCATATACACACATCGCATCCCACGTGCACAACATGTTTTTTGTGCAGAAACCACTGCAGCTTACATCCAAGACTGTAGACTGTGCAGCAAAGTGCAGCCTCATGCACAAGATACATCTCTCATGACAACCAACAATACAGTTCTCAGGGAAATAATGTGACTGTCTTGGAGCAATGCTCCAATGGTTCTGCCAGTGCAGCCACAGAACCCTGGAAACTGAATCATGTGGAAGATATAGCTTACACTGTCCACAAGACACGAGGCACTGTAGTGTAGTTAAACCACTAGTTGCACTGTATAGTGAAAGGTTGACACATATTTATAACCTCTTGTTTACTGTCACCATAGTGGACACTGTGTACTGCCATGTGTATACTACCATGTTCCAAATTTATATAGACTTACTCTGCTTCTCATGGCGTAACATATTGAGCAATATTGACTCCAACTCTCAATTCAAATTATGTGTGACTGAAGTAACACACATCACCTGCTCCTGTTACATGTTGCCAAATCAGACAGGCATTAGTTCAGGAATGGCAATGGTAGCCTATAATAGACACAATAGATTAATGCAAGATGTGTCCACTCAGTGGCAAACAGACTCTCTTTACTGTTGGCAAATCATCACCTAGATGGCATTGCCACTCACGAGAATGACAAATAGTAAGTGAATCACAGAGGGCAGCACAGCTGTATGTGTGGCTTAGTGTCAGCCATTTCCAATCCCTGCTTGTGTGTATGCCACACAATGTCATAGCACGTCTATTACAGTAAGCAAGGTGTGTCAGTCAAGTAGGACCTAGACTCGATTGGAAATGAATGTTAGCCTTTCCCTTGTCATGAATCATAACAACACCTTTTTTTTCAGAACACCAAGGTTACGATGTAATGCCGTGGGTCATGAATCTAGTGAATAACCCACAAACAGAAGCCCAGCGAACCTACAACCATGCCCTATGCTGCACCAGGGCCATCATTGAGTGGACGTTTGGAGTATTGAAATCCCGTTTCCAGAGCCTAGATGTATCTGGGGGTAGATTAATATACTCTCCACCTATGGTGTGTAAAATAACTTTGGTCTGCTACATTTTGGCACAATATATGTGTCAGGACAAATGTGCCATGGGCAGATGAAAATGGGCATCAGGAAATACTGGACGATGAAGAGGCGGAAGATGGGGAGCCTCAGCAACCTCGGCTATCAGTTGCCTCAACACAGTGTAGGAACCACATCGTAAATAATTTCTACACAGAACCATGATTGTTCAACATGATATCAAACTATGATGGAAGATAACACATTGTTCATCTATCTGTAAATGCATTTCTGAGAACTAAACTGTGTATGCATTGTATTCCCATAGTCATGGTAAACATCTAAACATTCAAATTTTACCTGCTACTTATTATCACTCATATAAATATGTAGCTATGTGTAACAAACAACATTAAAAAACATCTTGTACAAATGAATTAGTGTGCATGCCAACTACGTGTTGCAGATAGTCCTCCATTGCCAGCCACAATTACCATGGTGTGGTAACATAGATAGTGTGCACTGACTGTGTGTGTGTGTGTGTGTGTGTGTGTCTCCTGATGCTAACCATGTGTACGGCCTCATACTTCTGGATGATAGAAGAGGCCACTCATAGTAGGGTGCCTTTACATTGTTCCACATAGTTTGTGCTTGGGAACACAGTCCCAAAACTACAGTCTACACATGCTACAACAACTGTATACACATGTCAAATCCATTAGGTGATCTCATATCACACAGACAAATGCTACATACAGTACTCCTATGCACAAGCAACACCACCTTGATGCATAGTGTAGTTATGGTGTGATTTATGTAGCCTTACTATCAGCAATAGGTAGGAGGGCACACCAAGGCATGCATTGTGATCTACCACAGCAAAGTCACAATCATTGAGGATAATGTTGGCCACAAATGATGAAAGTGTCACTTTCCTGTGGGGTATGGCCCTTGGATATGAAATGCAAATATCCAAACAATCAAATGGCACCAGCCATACATCTCCTTCCATGTGAGTGCAGCCAATTGCTGCACACTCCCAACTTTCACCACAGCCTCATGCTGTCACTATGGGACACAGTGCTGTTTGGCAGTAAGCTGAGCAGCCGTAGAGGTGGGTGCATTGACACCATGGCAGTGGTAGTCTTTTGCATCCTTGGGGGAAGCAACACAATGTGAATCGGTGCTATTAATAGTTTAGCACACAGGGCACCTCTGGTAAGGTGCGCCATTGTGCTATCACAGTGTTTGGGCAATATGCATAGTTTGATCTCTAAACAGGATCAACCCAAACATATGTTCCACGAAAAACACACATGATAATCTAATGCAAATACTGTAAACAGGTCAACTCGACTATTCACATCCCAACACCGCCATCCATATCCATTATTACATGCATTGCGCATCCCAATACACCGCAATTTAAAAAAAAAATCTTTTGCGTCAAAAATAAAACGCCTCTACACCAATAAGTGTGGTATATATTTCAGCCACTGTGTAAGCCAAAAATGACACTTCCCAGCCGACACATCATAAAAACAGGATTTTTCCTCGTCAGGCCTTTTGTGAAATCAACGCATTGGCTAGAAGTGTGAAAAAATTACATCCTTCCAGGAAGTGAAGTAATGGATAAAGGGAAGTAATGTAATAAATTCTGCATACTGCAAACTAAAAAAGGTAAAGTTAATTTCCTTTTCACTTTAAGTCACAGTTTTACTGTCTTGAGCTTGGGAGTTGTGGTGTTTTGATTGTGCTGGAGAGTGATGGTGGTGTTGTTGGAGCTGGTGCGTTGTGTCTGCTGTCCCTGTCATGTTCCTCAAGTTCTTTTGTGCCTATTTGTCGTATATTGCTGTGTATTGTTCAGTGTGCTGTCAAGTGTTTGTCTTTTGGGGTATATTTGTTATAGGAGAATTAGGGCGTTTTTGTTGGTTTTTGTTGTGTTTGGGTTTAATAATTTTGGGTGAGATCATGATGAGGCATAGTCATTGTCACCCCATGGATGCACAGGAGTTTAGGAGCTTACTGTGGCTGGTCTACCATTACCTTCCTGTCATACTAGCCAGTGGGGGGCACGTAACATAGGCCTACCCCGTGAAGGTCAGGAAACAGAGATGGGAGTCCATACGACAACAAATGATGAGGATCTACGGAGTGGACCGCAACATCGAGCAACTGAACTGTTGGACTTGGGCCTTTTTTGCAGGGTCATCCCAGGACCTTTTGCCTTCCTCCTGTATTTTTTTCTGACCTATTATTGTTCGTTTTATGACTCAGGGCACTTTACCACTGCTGATCAGTGATAAAGTGCATATGCTCTCCCCGTAAATTGTTGTTATGGATTGGTGTTTCCATGATTGGCATATTTAATTTACTAGTCAGTCTAAACTACAGTGCACTGTGTGTACCCGGGGCCGGTAAATCAAATGCTGCTATTGGGCTTGCAGCACTGGTTGTGCCACCCACAGAAGCAGCCTGTAAAATGTAACTCTGGCCTGCCATTGCAGAGCCTGTGTGCAGTCAGGGACTGCCATGTTGACTTGGCAAGTGCACACGCTTGCCAGTCCCTCAACTTTCCCTTTTCTAAATATTAGTCACCCCTAAAGTAGGCCCAAGGTAATCCTGTGAGCAGTGTGCATTGTGTGTGAAAGGTAGGACATGCCCAGATGTGTGTGGCATGTCCTGATCGTGAAATACTGCCAATTTAGTTTTTCACTATTGCAAGGCTGCCGGTTCCCATAGGACAGAATGGGGAGTTTGTTTATAACATTGTATGAACATAACTGGCCTTGGCAACAAAGTTTAGTATTCCTGAACTCAGAATATTAACTCCATCCATGCTGCTGACGAGCTCAGCTCGTCATGGAGTACAGTGGAGCTGCACTCATGACGAGCTGAGCTCGTCACGGCCGTTGGAACATTCGCATGCGGTGCTAATTTCCCCTCTGTGCTGAACGTTCCAAAAACGGGTGCGGCCGTGACAAGCTCAGCTCGTCATGAGGACAGCTCCGCTATACTCCATGACGAGCTGAGCTCGTCTTGGCGTATCAAGAGGGAGAGTGAGGACTGGATAGCCAGTCCGTATCCCCAAGGATAAGTTTATATGTATCAAAAAGGACTAGCTAAAAGTGACTTGTAGCTTTATTCTCTGATATGTCTTGTCAGTTGGCACCTGTTGGGTGTCTTTATAAAGCCCTCACCCACCAACCTAGTTGCTGGCATGCTTCATCATCGGGCCCACCACGTGGGCCCGATGATGAAGCATGCCAGCAACTAGGTTGGTGGGTGAGGGCTTTATAAAGACACCCAACAGGTGCCAACTGACAAGACATATCAGAGAATAAAGCTACAAGTCACTTTTAGCGAGCTGAGCTCGTCACCAGCATGGGGCGCTGCGCGCGTACCCCCTCCCCCCGCACAGGAGGTGAAAAACCCCAGCAGCGAAGGGGTTAAATTGTGTCTTTTAGTGAGGGTGATTTTTACATTCTGTGTTTGAAAATACCACTTTTAGAAAGTAGGTATTTTCTTGCCTAACCATCCAGTGTGCCTCTGCGAGGTTTGTGTATTGCATGTCTGGTTTTTGGAAGACAGGGGCTGGAGAGGGGCAGCGGCTCCAGGAGTCTGATTAGTCAGGGCTAGGCTGAATAGACCTGGGTTGCATTTAGAGTAGGGGGAGTAAATTTCCTTTCACCTGAATTGGCCTTGTCTGCTTTCAAAAATGCTGTCCCCACCACCTGCCAGTGAGGACAGAACTGGTTTAGGCTAGGTCCAGACACTCTCTGCCTTCAGAGAACAAAGGATTTTTGTGTATAAAGATAGGGGCCCGGACCCCAGACTTTTAGATCACGTCTGGGAATCAGGAGGAACCTTTGTCAAGGAGAAGAGTCAGAGAAGCTGAGGAGGAATACTGCCCCTGTGCTGTTTGCTGTCTGGGGTTGGCTTGCAGTGGCTGCTTGCTGCCAAAGAAAGGAGAAAAGGACTTTGCTATTTGCTTTGTCTCCTGCTTGAAAGAAGATCTCTAAGGGCTTGAAACTGAACTTGCCTCTGTTTCTGAAGTCTTGGGGACACAATGACTTCAACATCAGCTCCCCTGAATTTCCTTGCTGGGAATTCTAATCTGCAAAGAGGTGCCAGCTGCTGTTCTGGACCTCTAGAGACTGTTTTCTGCTGGGAGCTGGAAAACCGATGCAACTTAGAAGAAGCGAGATGCATCTACACCTGTTTCTGATGCATCGCCGATTAAACCATCGCAGCACCTGTCGTGGCTGGAGACATCACTGCACGGCACATCTTGTGCGCCGATCTCCAAAGTCCAAGATCACCACACCGAGTCCGATGCAAGGCCTGCTGTGTGGCTGCTCGAGGTCATGCATTGTCACCAGATCATCGCATCTCATCAAGGCGCCAAGTCTGTTGCATCTTTGGGGGACATCATAAGAAACTGACACATCAACTCCCCATGCAGTAAGAAACCGACACATCACCTCCTCTTCGGTAAGGAACCGATGCATCCCCTCCTCTGCGCTGCAGTAAGGAACCGACACATCACCTTCCCCTAAGCAAAGAACAGACACACAACCTTCCCTGAGTGTAACAAACCAACGCATCACCTTCCCTTCTGGCCATTTTGTTTTGTTTGCGTGACGCATCCCAGGTACTTTGTGAGAAAAGTGTTGCATCTGCAATATTATGCTTGAACTGGACTATTTCTACCATTTGAAAGTGATTTTTATTACTGTACTAGCAGCACGTCCCGACGTTGTCCGGGTATGAATTGCTGCCGGCCAGTAGTATATTGTTTTGTAGGATTTTGGGGCATATTACCAAGCAATAGCGATAATTATCGCTATTGCTTGGTTAGAGACAAAAATTTACCGCTGAGCTGCGGTGATTTTTATCACAGATAAACCTTGGTATTACCAAGGTTTATCGCAAATGCGATAAAAATCGGCCGCAATGCATGAATATCGCTGAAAAGTCAGCGATATTCATGCATTACCGAGCTAATGCTCTTAGCCATGTTATCCACCTCCCACATGGCTAAGAACTGCTCAGGGCAGAAGTTAGCTTTATGAGATATTCGCGCTTAGCGCGAATATCTCAAAAAGTTGGTAACAGGAGATAGCGAAGTTAGCGACTGTTTCCAGTTGCTAACATCTTGGCACGCCCACTTTCCATGTCATTAGTGATAAATATCACTGACATGCAAAGTGGGGCCCAAGATGGTCGCTATCTCCTACTAGCTGTCACTAACTGGTGTTAGCGACAGCTAGGTAATAGGGAGATAATTTTATCTCCGCTTTCTTGGCTTTTAAAGCCAAAAAAGCGGAGATAAACCCCCTTGATAATATGCCCCATAGTTTTGATAGCATTTCTTATCTGTGACAGGCCTGTGAAACGCTCCGATTCACAGTGCACTGCTGATGCACTTAAGAGTGCGCGTTCAGTAGTGTGTGAACTCGAGTTTCCCTACTTTATTTTTCCTTGCAATATTATATAGCGCGAACTCGATAACATGGCATGAGCACAATTTACATTACAGAAGAACACATTCATTTGTGGTAGGCACAGGGAGACAAAGCGATTTGCTTGGAATCACAAGATGTTGAGCTGATGCCGAGATTCAAACGTAGCTCCCCAGCTCTAAAGTTCGCAATTCTAGAACTTGTGGCGGGAGGTGTGTCTAAAAGGGTATGTCGGTGCTGGCCATCAATGAGAGAGACCTGTGCATTTTTCAAATTGGTGGTGAAAAAATATGAGTATGTTGCTGGAGATGTGGGCCGCCGTGCCACCAATGTACTTACCGGGGGAGGGTAAACACCCATTATTCCGCAACTTTCTTTCCGCATACCATCACTCCGCATACTTTCATTACGAAAGTACCATGACTCCGCAATGCCATTATAACGCATGGCATTATATTTTATATGCTTTTAGCACGCATACATTTACAACGAAATTCGTTGTAAATGCATGAATGGTAAAAGCATGTTTTTTTTCGTTACTGTTGGATAAGGTAAGTATGGGTATAGGGGTATATGTTTTGGGGTACTGAGGTATATGTTTTGGGGTGTATGGGTATTTTAAGGGTTCAGATATAGTTTTGGGTTATGGGGTACAGGGGTATTTTTAGGGGTTCAGGGCTAGGTTTGGGTTTTGGGGTATAGGGGTATTTTTAGGGTTCAGGGGTAGGTTTGGGTTTTGGGGTACAGGGGTATTTTAAGGGTTCAGGGCTAGGTTTGGGTTTTGGGGTACAGGGTTATTTTTAGGGTTCAGGGCCAGGTTTGGGTTTTGGGGTACAGGAGTATTTTCGGGTTCAGGGGTAGGTTTGGGTTTTGGGGAACAGGGTTATTTTTATGGTTCAGGGCTAGGTTTGGGTTTTGGGGTACAGGGGTATTTTTAGGGTTCAGGGGTAGGTATGGGTTTTGGGGTACAGGGGTATTTAAGGGTTCAGGGCTAGGTTTGGGTTTTGGGGTACAGGGGTATTTTAGGGTTCAGGGGTAGGTTTGGGTTTTGGGGTACAGGGGTATTTAAGGGTTCAGGGCTAGGTTTGGGTTTTGGGGTACAGGGGTATTATTAGGGTTCAGGGGTAGGTTTGGGTTTTGAGGTACAGGGGTATTTATAGGGTTCAGGGCTAGGTTTGGGGGTACAGGGGTATTTTTAGGGTTTAGGGATAGGTTTGGGTTTTGGGGTACAGGGTATATTTATAGGGTTAAGATGGGTTAGTGTTTAAGGGTGTTGGGGTATTTTAAGGAGTAAGGGTGGGTTATGATTATGGGGTGCAGTGGTATTTAAAGGAAGCAAGGTGGACACCTGGAGCTGGAATGTACACAACCTGGGAAGAAAAAACAATGAAATATTGGGCACAACGCTCGCTTTTTTTTCCGTAATCCCCGCCCCGCACACGCCCACGCCCCCAGCACACGCCAACAGCACACGATATGAGACATGGCATGGAGGGCGGAACGTACCACACGCCCCCAGTGTTTGTCACGCCCCCAGCACACGCCCACAGCACAACGCAGACACGCCCACAAGGGACTACTTTGCTGGCACGGTTCTTTTACCTTTTAAATGTATATGGTGGGCGTCTGCATAGCCTATGTCCTTCTGCTGCAACTGCCCTTTTCAACGCTGTATTGGGTGTTGTGATTGGTGCTGTGGTTCCTGAGATTACCGGCCTCAAAGGTTTGGGCTCTCTCTTTATTATATTAGTATAGATTATGGATTTTTGTCATTTGGTCTTGTTTTGGTTTAGATAAAGATTACTTATTTTTCTAAACTGGTGTGGTGTCCTTCTGTAGTGTTTTCACTGTATTACTGTATATGTTCACAAATGCTCTGCACACTTCCGATGAGATAAGCCTGTCTGCTCGTACAAAGCTACCAAGTGGGTGAGCAGGGGTTATTTTAGGAGTGTATCTCCTTACCCTAACTAGAAGCAAGGGTCCCTATTTGGACAAAGGTACCCACCTCTGCCTACTAGCGACCCCCATTTCTAACATGAACCATCGCTGGGCCATTGTGGCTGGCAAGGAGTCAGACTGCTTGGATTGTGTGGGCATAGAAGTTGGTGGAGCAACTGTTAAGTACCCATGATTTCTCTGCTATCCTCACATGACTTTTGTTTACATTTTGTAATGCACCCCTGCAAAAGAAGGAAATGCTGTAGCTCTAGTGCAGGCACAATCTGTGCACCAGTCCTATCTGTGATACTGAGTTGGCCAGACAAGTATTTGTGACCCTATAGGTGATACAAATGAGTTCCAGTGAACCATTGAGCTAATGTACATGTGCAAAACCCATTCAAACTAATCATATCATGACAGACCCATTAAAGCAGCTCTGCTCCAGAGCTGATAATTTCACAACAGGCATTTGTCAGGTCCAGTAGTGATGGGCTATTACTGAACATACGTTACACAGTCATAAAGGAGCTTATTTACAAGACCCTTGCTCTGCTTGCATGTCACTTCTTATGATGTCAAATGTGATGCACCTCCCAAGCTAGAGTCTTGTAAAGAAGCCCTATAGTGATGTGCTGACGATCTTCATTGGCATACCTCCCTGAGTTGTCAAGCATTAATGTGGCTTGCCATGGCTTACACTGCTTAGCTAACTTCTGAATGTGGCAATACACATAACACTAGTATTGAACAGCCTTTCTCATGGACATGGTATAGTTCCTTGATATCCACTATAGCTATGCAGTGACTCCATACCTCTGACTGCAAAGCAAATCCATCATGCTGCTCCAGTGGCCTAAAAACATCTGACTGCATAGCAAATCCAACATGCGGCTCCAGTGGCTCTGGCCTTTGAGGCCAGAGCCATTGGAGCTGCCCTTACATACAAGACTCCCACAGTACATGCCTCTATTATGAGAAGCAACTGTATGTCAGATGGGAGCCCATTCACATGGTTCTGTATCCAAGGGTGTGCTAGCCTGAATGAGACACATCTCAACCTATACCATGTAACATGTGAAATTTCTATTATGTAATTTCAAATTTAAGGATGCATGGAACATATGTGCACGATATCATGCACTCAGCAGCACTGACAGGTACAGTACTCACCTAACTTTGGGAATCATTACTGTTATGAGCCCCAATGTACCCCAATATAGGCCTAGGTATATACACAACCTTTTACCTACATTCGTCCTACTTTGCTCTGCATAATGGTTCTGGCACTTTTTACCTAGTTATGTGCTGAATAAATGTTGATCGGTTTTCTCTGAAACTGACCTCATTTATTATGCATGAGGATTCCTTGTATCATATGTTAACCCCCTGCCCAGGATGTAGACAGCAGGATTACCATCTTCTGTACAATAATTCTGTACAAAAGTCACAGCAATCGTCATCCTTGGACGACAGGTCCACTATACATAATAATAAGCCATTACATATCTGGGTAGAACCTCTGAGGTTAACTTTTGGGTATAAAAGAACCACATCTTCACTGGTTAAGGAGAGGAGAAGCTTCCTTGGCTGACACAAGAAGCTGGGGTCCCTGCACGCAGTGGTCTGACATCCCTTGCGGGGTGTCCAACTCGAGACCAAGACGGGTTCCTTAGTTCATTCTCATCAGGTAATGAATGGGGTTGGCTCTTTCCTAGGGGATTTTTGACTTTACATCTACACACATGCTTGGTACACTTAGGTACACTGAGATAGGGTTTGCATCATATAGGTACACTTGATTACTGCCATGTATCGATATACCTGCATATATTTACTGTTTTAGCACCATGGTAGAATTCTACCATGTATTTACTTTGTCGGTGCTTGTAATCTCATACATCCGTTTCTGTCTAGTGATTGTCGCAGCAAACATGTTTTATACTGGAATAACGCTGGTTCCATAAATACTCATTGAAAACATCCCATTGTTCATTCGGTGTATCTCTCTGAGACCAAGTGAGCACAAGTGACTGAGCGAAAAGTAGTACTCTGTTTCCACGATCCCTGAAGGATCAAGGGTTGTCATGTTCGATAGTTGCCAGAAACCTTTCGCTCCTTGGTAAGGTTATGGGGCTTATGGTGGCCCTGTGAGGCAGCTGGTCTAAAGGTTAACATATCCTTTGGGGGTGTCTGGAATCAGTGCAGACACCAATCCATTAGTTTATGTTGTCTAAACGCGCAGATCCTATGTATTATTAGGAACTACACGACAGTACGCCTTAAGTGAGATGTACGTTTCGTGCTCATTTTTCTGGTGTAATCATTTAAGAGGGCCTCTGTATAGCAACACCTTACTAAGTATGGTATGTGAATTATGCAGGTGCAGAAAATCATTAAAGTCAGCTACCATAGTAGAATTTGATAGTGATGATGTTCATGACTTGGTTCTGCAAATTGTTCAACAGGTGCATGTTTCGGTTCTTCATATGTATGTTCACTTCAGCCGGCCTCACTGATGTGTATCCTTCATGCATGTTAGCTGTGTGATTTGATCACTTGCAACCTTAAGGGTTACAAAGCCGATAGCCACGCATATGTACTGTGCTTTTGTTGCATATCAAATATGTGTATTAAGTTCACTGATGTGATTTACATGTTACGTCTTGTAGCTGGATCCCCATCATAGACAAAACCTGAGGTGGCGAACTTCAAGGACCTCACTAGTGAGCTCCTTCATCAATGCAAATTGTGTAGTGCAAGTACTGAGCGTGAAGTCACATGCTGTGGTAATTGCCAAATTCAATATGCACCCCTATCACAATTGCACTTTTGGAAGGAGAAAAATAGGTCATAAAAATGTTTGTTTACGTGTTGCATGTCTATCAGCCTCTAACTAAGGTCAAGGAGAACACTTTGCCACTCTGGGATGGACCACATAATAGTGGCTTGACAGGGGAGCCATGAGCCCAGTGGCTGACCATACAAATATATGTGGGAGCGGCTACACATCTGAAAGTGGATGTGGTTGTGAAGAATACAGAATGTATGTCAGTTGCACATGCTATGATATTGGGAGCATGACATGAGCTGTGACATGGGCCACCATGTACTTACTACAGGTCAAATATATGAGGTTTCATATGCCTTTATATGATGTGAACACTTATCCTGATTTCATTGTAAAATGTCATACCGGCCACGTTTTCTGTATAGGTAGCAATGAGTCCTGATATGGGTCCTTGCCATATCAGTTACACTACGTTGTGAGGCAATACATGTGCTTTGAGGACATGCCACATATTACTGTGGCAAATGCCTATGGCATACAGGCCATTTCAAGATGCAGATGGCACAATAATATACAGTGAAGGTGACATGTATACCATTCCATGGGTACAGAAGAGCATTGTACCCAAGAATACTCAGTACTGACATGGTCAAACCTAGATGTGACAATGGTGTTGCAATTGCATTGTGCAACAATTGACCTGCTTTGCAAATAAGGCTGAGGCCAACTGATATGATAGATCATTTGTATGTGTATTGTCACTCTGATGATCAAAGATGGGCCTTTTAAGCAGGGGATGGAGTTCGAACAGCAATACTTTGTTTGGTTTAGAAGATTATTTAACTCTTGCAAATTAATTGGTGTAGATTAAGTCTTTTTGATGAGTAATATATTTAATCCTTTTTTAGATTGTAGCCGGGAGACCCCGCTCGTAGAAAATCAAGCCCCTACAAAGGAATGGGGGGTCGCAGACACAACAAATCTCCCCTCTCTCCACATACCTCAGAAGGAGTGGAACACAGACACGGAGCCGCAATGGGGAAGCCAAAGAGAAGAGGATGAGGACGGCTCCTTTAAGTGGGCGTGTTCAGAGCTGGGAGTTTCGACCTGGGATGATGTTGCTACACGCGGGTTGGAGAAAAAGGAGGAAGCCCAAGTCTCGGCGTGTGACGACACTGAGGAGGAGGTTCGTGAGGAGTGCAAGGACCGAGAGTCGAAAGGAGGAGAATGCGAAACCGAGTGGAGAAGCAGAAGGGCAGAAGAAGAGGACACGCCTGGAGGCCAACGTCCCCGCGAGTCACCCAGCAACACTCCAGGGGAGTGTGGCTCTCTCAGGTACGACAAAGGGTGTTGAGCTGGGTAGGGAGGCGGGCGGTTCCGCTTGGAGAAAGTGTCGGTATTCATTTTCATTTGATTCACCGCACTCTCTCCATTTTTCCTTGGTTATTCTTCCCCCCTTTTTACACCTCCCTCACTATAGAGCACTCGTGTTTACTCAACTTATATATACACCGTGTGGATTCACTAGAGCAGCGGTGACCCCTCACTCCCCGGGCTCCCCCTGGCATATGAATAAAGGATAGCTGCCTGACCGTACCCCCTCTGTCTTTTCTCTCCCGCATACCATACTGAGGAAACGTTCAGTCCAGCCGACCCGAAGCTCCCTCCCCAACATTGGACGAGCAGCCCACCTGGAAGTAGCCCGCAGAAGCGTGTCCCGAGCACCGAGGCCACAACGGATCCCGCTACTTTTACCTGAGAAAGACTATCCAAGAAAAAGAAGTCCTTTATAAAAATAAAACCTTACCTACCTCGATCCAGTCTCCGATCCCTTTCTCCGACCCCGCCACAAAGATATTCTTTTAACTTGTATTTATACATATATTAATTTATTAATTATTATTGATGTGGTATAATTTTAAGTTTTAGATCTAGAGTATGATGGTTTACTTTAAAAATGGATGAAATCTGTATTCATTTTGGACACTTCTGTCTTTTATGATGACAAATCGCAATAAAGACTTAATGAACTGAACTGATAGATAATTTGTATGTGTATTGTCACTCTGAGCTGCAAGCTGAATTTAGGCTGTATGGGCTGCTACCTTGGATGTTATGTAAATAATTACATTTCATGATGTTGATACCTGTTCCTAGTCACCCTTCATTGCTTCAACAGACAACATGACCCCAGAGGAGCTGAGGCAAGTAAACAAGTGCAAGGAGCGCTACCACCATCTCTGACTGGTTGCCAAGGCCTTCAGGGACATGAAAGAGTGGTATGAGAAGGCATGGGACAAGGCAAGCGGTCAAACTTTTCTCTGGGATCACCAACCATTGCCAAGGGAAACTCTGCAAAACATGGACCATCAGGTACAAGTACCTCACAGCCTGCCGTACCCAGTACCTCCACTAACGGCCCATCAATCCTACCTGAACTCACGCCTCAGGCTACAGGAGGGCCAACAAAATTTGAAATTGACATTAAAAAGGAGATCTCCAACATAAAGTTATGTGTAGCAGTGTTGGAGAATAAGATCGACCAGTCCTTGGGCATGCTCCAGAAAATAATTCAGGCAGTGGCCATACCCAAGAGACATTAGCCATAGGGACTCTTCCTGTCTTCCCCCTGCTCATATTGTTTTATATTGCACATAATGTTTTTGTTGCTTAGGTTAGGTTTTTGGGGGTTAAACCGTTTTATTGGATTTCATATTTATACACGTCATACAGTAATTACGCTTCATACTTGACTGCTGCGTTATTACAATCAACATTAGTATTGTCATGACAATGCGCAGCGGGACAATTAAGCAAGTAAATAATCAGTAAGGCTATGGAGGGGAACCTCCGGAACCCCGCCGTCGGAGCTGGCGGGAGGCAACACGATAGCGGTCGTTGGTAGGGATACCATGTTTCTCCGACCCGTATGACAGTCTCTAGTTTCTAGTTCCCTGCAAGAGGTGTCTGCAAATGGCGATCCAGGTTCCAAACTGAACTTGGGGATCCATAACTCAGGGAAGGAGTGGTTTGAGGGGGAGAGGGGCAGGCTAGGGGTCGCATAAGGCGGGGCATGTGTAGTGGAGCTCCGTGTTAGTCCATCACCTGTAGGCCCTTGTCCCTATCCTGGTCAATATCGTGCATCCTGGAGGGTGGCCCAGTTAGTGGGCTGAAGTAGCGGGGGGAGGAAGTGCGTGAGCTAATTAGTATGCGCTTGGTCCAGGTGCCACCTGGGTTCCCAGCAGGGCCTCCACGACACTAGCGTGTGTTTGCTTAAAGTCATGTAGTAGCGTCGCCCATTCTAGTGAAATGGGACACCGTTGTATGCTGCGGGCTTCCTCCTGATGGATGAGGTCTTCTTCAGCGGCTGCCCATTTCTCCACAGCCCCCACCACGCCGCTATTGGGGGACCCTCTGTTGCGCGTCAGTGCTTTGCCACACTGCGTTTCACTAATAGTACGGCCAGCAAAGTGAATTTGGCCTCAACCTTTTTACATTTATTGCACTTAAAGAAGCCTAGAGCGTATGCCTCCCATGTATGAAAATCGGTTAGGCCTGTGACTGTGTGTAGGGTGGTGTGCACTGTCGTCCAAAGGGTTTGCATCACGGGGCATGTCCAAAACATGTGAATATATGGGGCATACGGAGTGTGCCAGCGGGGGCATTCAAAGTGGGATGACGGGTAAAATGCTTAAGCCGCGCCGGCGTGAGATAAGCGTGGTGTAACACGTTAAACTGAACATTTTTTAATCTATGGTTGCGGGACACTTTTTTGTGGTGTTCTAGGGCTGTCGGACACTATCTATCATGGAGGTTGTGGCCGAAGTCCTCCTCCCAGTGGAGCCGTAATCGTGCCAGTGGTACGTGTTAGTTCCATGATGGATTTATAGATCCATGTGATATGGTGTCTGCCAGCTCCCATATGTAGTAGTGTGTGCAACACCCAGTAAGGCATGGGTTCCCAGTCCCCTAGGTCCAAGATCTGTCTGCAGTCCGCCACTATCTGCCGATGCAGTAGGAACTGGCCGTCTGGAAGCCTGCTTCCTTCGGCCAAGTCTGTGAACGGGAGCAGTTGTCGGTCAGAGAATAGGGCTTCAGTTTCGGTGAGCTGGAGTTCGGTCCATATCCTAAGCTCTCATGCAGTTTAGAATTCGTGCCCTTTAGGGAGTCACGCCACCGGCAGTAACGGGGAATATAGCGGGGTCCCTTTGAACATGCGGTGAATCCGCATGGTACAAGTTCTGGCCGTTTTGACTAATAATGGATGCTCTGGGTTGGGTTTGGTACCTGGAAGGAGCATTTGGGTCAGCTCTGGGACTGATATTCTTCCGTCCTGTGCTACTGTTTCCCCGAGGTTGCAGTGCACTGTCTAGCATGATAGCCACTGTAGCTGCGCCGCTTAAAAACAGGCTTAGAATTACGGGGCGCCCATTCCTCCCTTGTCGCGCGGTAGCTGCAGGACCGACAGGGCCACTCTACAGAGGCCCCTCCCCCAGATCAGGGAGATTAGTAATGAATTGAGCTCTTTGAAGAAGATCTGCAGCGAGATAACTGGGATATTAGTAAAATAGTAAAGAAGCCGGGGGACCATGATCATTTTGGATAAAGCTAACCTCCCGATGGGAGCCAAAGGTAGGGTCCGCCAAAAATTGATTTGACTCTTCAGTCCTCGGAGGGCCCGGTAGTTGTTGCCTTCCAGGAGGTCAGAGGGCTCATGGTAGAGTCTGACTTCTAAGTAGCGTGGGGAATGCCCTTCCAGGCCAGGAAAGGCCTCTCCCAGATGAATTTCTCTGTGTGGGGTATTAGGGTGCAGGGGATAGATAGAGGATTTCACCCAATTCACCCGTAACCCTGCAGCTTTCTCAAATTCTGCGAGCGTGGTCCATAGGGTGGTGAGGTCTGCTGTGATGTCTCTAACATAAATGAGGAGATCATCCGCATAAAGGGAGACGCAATGTGTGAGACCTCCCAATGGGATGCCCCAGTGCTCGCCCACCTCCTGCAGTCATGCTGCCAGTGGCTCCATGGCGATGGAAAAAATGATGGGGAAGAAGGGGCACCGCTGGCGGGTGCTGTGCATGATCAGGATGGGAGAGGAGACATAGCGGCCTATCCTAACCCTCGTGGTAAGGTCGGTATACAATAGCCCGGGTGTACGCTATAAATTGGAGCCCTATGCCCAACCTCCGAAGCACCTCAAAGAAGTATTGCCATGCCAGGGTGTTGAACACCTTCTCAAGATCCAGTACTAGGCACGCTGTACATGGGAACCTGCCCGCACCCCATCCTGGACCTGGAGCAGCCGACGTATATTCTGGGAGGTATTCCTCCCAGGGACAAATCCACTCTGGTCCGTGTGTACTAGCCTGGGGAGTAGTTCCATGAGTCAATCTGCCAGGATCGTCCCCAGGATTTTGCAATCCGTAGTCAGGAGGGTGATAGGGCGATTGGAAGCTTGGAGGAGGGGGTCCTGATCTGGCTTGGGGAACGTTACTAGCACAGATTCCCACATCGATTGAGGGAGTAGTCCCACGTCTAGTGACTCCCAAAAGACTGCGTCGAGCTGCGGGACCAGCTGCTGGGAGAATGTGGAGTATACTTCTATCAGGACTCCGTCATGCCCCGGAGCTTTGTTTTTGGCCAAGAGGCGAATGACGGATTTAATCTCCATTGGTGTGAGTGGGCCGTCTAATGTTGTGCGTTCCTCATCTGTGATTTTGACTATTGTGTTTTGTAGTGAGTATATTCAGAATGTGTTCCCCCCTGTCCTGAGTCGGCTCCTTGTAAAGCATGGTGTAGTAGTCATGGAAGGCAGTTAAGATGTCCGCCTGCGCGTAGACCACCTCCCCCGTGGCATTGCGGATGCCGGTGATCTGTTGTGATGCGTGTCCTGACGGTTGAGCCAGGCCAGTAGTGTACCGGCCGGGTTTCCTTCATGGTGGACTCTAGTGGTGTATATGCAAAAATGATAGCGCCGTAGATCAGCACACGCCTCCTCGTACTTGGTTTTGGCCTCCGCTAGTTGCATGGGGGGAGCTTCCACTGGTCCGCCGCTTTAGATAACTGGGCCACTTGTTGTTCTGCATTTAGAACCGCCCTCTCTAGTGTGTGTTTCGCCCCTATGATTTGCCTGATGCATGCTCCCTGTAGGACCACTTTAAAAGCATCCCATTCCAGGGACCTGGTTGATGTAGTGCCTGTATTGTCGGCAAAGTAGTGTTGAATGTTTTCTGATTGTTCGCGGTGGAACACAGGGTCTGTACGGCAGTCTCTGGGGAGGTGCCAGGTAGGGATCGGAGGTACGGGGGTTTGCCATGCGAGTGATACAATATGTGCGTCGTGATCAGAAATGACCCTGCCCAAATAGTCTGAGTGTTTGATGGGTGGGAGGAGAGACTGAATGCACATGAAGCGGTCCAGGCGGACTTGTAGGTTGTGAGGGGTCTAGTGAAATGAATACATTTTGGTGTCAGGGTGGGTATGTCTCCATGCGTCCGTTAGGGACCAGTGGGCAGCCTAGGCGTGGAATGCGATTGAGTGCCCGTGGGCTGGGGACTGCTTGGTGATGGTGTAGGATCTATCTAGTGTGAGGTCAAAGGAGCAATTGTAATCCTCCCCCCATTATCCATGGGGAGTGTGTGAATCTCGCCAAGTCGGTCGTCAGAGTCCCCCAAAATGGTGTCTGATCAATATTGGGGGCATAGATGCTGCCTATGAGGATGGGCTGCCTATCTAATAATCCTTCTAGTAGCGCGTATTGGCCCTCAGGATCCACCTTTCTACCGGTTTCACGAAAGGGCACTCTGGGCCGAATCCAGATCAGTGCACCTCTCGCGAAGGTGGAGTAAGATGTGGCACAAAAAGAGCCGCGCCATTTCTTTTTGAGTTTGCACAATTCCTCCTTAGTGAGGTAGGTCTCCTGGAGAGAAATAATCTGTGTATATCGCATAGCGTTTCCTAGCTGTTTGCATCCCTCGCACATTGAGGGTTAAAAACTGGAAGTCTGCATGTGCCATGGTGGAGACAAGAGAAGAAACAACAAGGGTTTGGCTAAAGCACAGTAAGGCCGCGCCACAATTATAATCCACAAAGCAAAATGCCAGTACTGCACTATTATTTTTCTATATTTCTAAAGGACAATGGGTGAGACAATAGTCCTAGAAAACCACTGTTTCAGTTTAGACTCAATCATACAAAATTCTCTTTTATTTTATCATAAAGATTTTTTATATATATTTATACATCTTTTAAACCATTTTATACAAACATGTGGAAGTGACCACAAAACGTGGGTTATTTATATTGTATATTTTTCTACTCTAGAACCCATTTTCTCAAAGAAACACAGAATGAAGAATAAACACAAGGAAAAAGAACACATTCATACTCTAAACTGATTTCAATATCCAACATTTTCACAGTGTTCGAGTCACACACCTAAACTGCAAATTCAACACATCCATACATGCACTCAACATCCATACGTATGAGAAAAACCAAAAACAGAAAATCCCCACCAGGAAATTTGTTTTGGTGTTACCCTCTATATGGTGCTGCACTTCAATTATCTATTTTATTTTTTGCAGACACAAATATATTGGACTAGTCAGCAAAATAAGCCATCTGACCATATAAACAATCTTCACCAAATTTAACAATTTGAATAGAAAACAGAATGGCCTAAAACAAAACAACAGGTCTACGCGTTTCGAATCACCCTCACTGTGGGGATTCTCCTCAGTACCGTAGGATTGCTCGTCTAAAGACTCAAAATCGTCTCACCAATCGTAAGTTTGGTACATTTCCATTATAACGTCTTCTCATGCGGGATGGGATCAAACAAAAATTTCTTTAAGGTTGCAATGTGATGATGTATCTTAAACAATGCTGGAATATTGTTTTCTTGACTTACAATAGTCACCAGCTTGTAACGGTCGCACTCTTAATTCGACCGAAGGGGTCCGTACAACTTTTAACTTGGGGACAACATTCTCTCGGCTCCACCGGCGTCTGATGGCTTATTTTGCTGACTAGTCTAATATATTTGTGTCTGCAAAAAATAAAAATAGATCATTGAAGTGCCACACCATATAGAGGGTAACACCAAACCAAATTTCCTGGTGAGGCTTTTCTGTTTTTGGTTTTTCTCTTTGGGTTGTAGGTGTGCGTCCCTGTCCTCTATATGGGAGGTAACAAGAGATCATGGTATGTGGGATAGGTAAACTATGAACTGGGGTCAGGAAACAGTTCCAATACTGGGGACCTATCGCTGGGAGCGATACATCCAAACTGGCGCTCTGGAGGAAAAAGAGCGTGCACAAGAAATTAACAACTATGGGGTGGTGGTATGTGTATGCGAGGGTGATCCTTGGGCGGGTCCATGAAGGATCAATGTGCATCATCCTGTCCTTGGCAGTGTCAGAACAGTGTGACATGTATAGCGTAAGTAGACTGCCGTTGTATCGGGCCCCACATCCCTCCGCTAACAAGGCCATCCCTCATCTACATGCTATGAGAGACTAAGGACAATGTTCCTTTGACAGTCTCCTATATATGACCCTGCAGGGTCCCTAACTTATGAGATCTGCTGTCCAGGGGGTGACTCGGGCAGGGTAAACAAGTCTCCCTTAAATGATGTGTCATCTCTATCATCTTCACCCGCCGAGGAGAACATGCGTGGGGCTCTGTCCATGTCATCTGACGGTGAGGACGTCTTGTCTTTCCTGCATAATTTGCTCCAGATCCAGGGAATCTAGTGCGGGGATCCGTGCTATCTTGTTCTCGCCATTGCGAGCTTTGTTTGGGTTGCGCTTTCTGGGTCGCGGCGCTCTGTTTCTCTGTCCTCGCATGGTTCCTGACCCAGGGAGTTGTGGGCAGTGCAGGTACACCCAGTCCCTCACCTCCTCCGCACATGTAAAGAATAAGGCAGAGTCGTTGTAGATAATTCTGAGTCTGGCTGGAAATAGCAGAGAGTATTGAATGTCATTTGCCCTTAGTCGCCGCTTCACCTCCAAGAAAAGTGATCTCTGCTGCTGCCCCGCCCGTGTATAATCTGGAAAGACCATCACCTGCTTATCTCCAACCCGGAGGAGGCCCGACCGCCTGGCGGATCTGAGCACCACATCCCGGTCTCTGAAGTGGAGGAATTCCGCTAGCATCGGTCGGGGGGGGTGCTCCAGGCTGGGGTCTTTGCGCCGGGACTCTGTGGGCGCTCTCAATAGAGAAGAAGGTCGATCGGTCTGCAGCCGCAGTGAAGGATTTCACCCACGCCTCCATGTGCCCCACCGGGTCCTGCCCCTCGATTCCTTCCTGCAGTCAAAGCACCCGTATGATACAGCATCTTGAGCGTCCCTTCCCTCCAGATCGACCACTGGTTCCCCAATTGTGGAAAGGCGGGTTAGGACATCGGGTATTGTCTTCTGTTGGTCTTTTACTGATGGTTGCAAGCCCACCATGATCTTTCCCCCTTCATTGACCTGGTTGGCTAGCTTGCGGTGGTCATCCTTAATGAGGCTGATGTCAGTCTTCAGGGTGCCAAGCCTTTCTTCCATTGACACCCTGGAGAGTTCAATGGCTGCCAATATGCTGTCCAGCTTGTCAGATATGGGCAGGTACGGTGGGGTTGTTGCCAATTTTGTCCCCGTCTTGAGATGCGGCATATTTTACGGCGCCGTGTCTGGGATTGTGGTGGTTTGCGTGGTCCTGGGTTTCCCCATCGTGCCTCTTTAGGTGTGTAGTATCTCTTGGGCCCGCGTGTAGTGGTGCTGGGGCCTGGCGGATGCTGTGCGAGACCTCGCCTCCTCCGATGTGGACTCTGGGTAAGTTCTATCCCCCGTCCGCTCTGCCCAGCGAAGCATGTGTTCCAACTGTCCAGTCTGGGGATATTTCTCACCGACCACACTCTGTGGTGGGCACTGTAAAGGTCACTCTGTGGAGTCCAGCCTGTACTGTTAGGGGACTTGCATAGTTGGAAGGGCCCAATGGCTTGTGGGGTCAAAGAGGAGCTTGTTGTGCCACACTGTCCGCGGCCGGTCGGCTGGGGAAGGCCCAGTACCGATTTGGGCACCAAGCGGTCTCTCAATCCGCCATCTTAGGGTCAGGTATCAGTTAGGTTGGGCCTCGGTGGTGGAGGTGTACCACGCACTCTCCTCGATATCAGGCAGCCCCCCGGGGGGACTCCCCCCACCGCTCACTGTCTTAGAGGCTGCGTTGTCATCTCCCAGGCGGTCCAGCTCTGCTCTCTGTCACCCGGGAGGCTCAGTATTTGTGCACGCCGGGTGCCATATTGGGGTCAGGCAGCCTCGGCCCTGATGGTGCTCTGGTTCCCGACGGCCCTGGCAGGGGAATCTGCCCGGTGCCACCAATCTCTTGCTGGTCAATGTGGTGCCGACTGTGTTCGGCCCGGCTTGCCCGCCCGTCACAGGCCGCTGTGGATAGAGCGGCGGGGGGCTCCGGGAATCCACCTGTTGCTTGGGGCCTGCCTGTCTGCGGTGAGCTCTCCCCTGAATGCTGCTGGCGGCGCTTGGGGTGCCACGGGTTGTCACTGCCCAGCCCCCCCCGGGCTCACAAGCGGTGTCTCAGGTCGCACCTTTCTCAGCCCACCGAGACCTTTGGATATTAGGCGAGGGCGCGGGCGGCCGCCATCCTATTTCCTCGCTTCTCGACCTTCAATGGCACAGTTTTGCCCATGACCCTGGTCTTCTGTAGCAGGGGTTAACGTCTTCAGGTGCTCCTTGGGCTCCGGTTGCTGGAGATTCGTTTTTTTCGCTGGGAGCAACATTGGAATGCAGATGTATTGTCTGCCCACCGTGGAGCCTCAGCAAGCCACGTCCACCATCGTAGCCTGCTTGGCCACGCCCCCTAGGTTAGAGTATTCACAGTGGTAATGTAGGGATAGTGGGGCATATTATCAAGCCTGTGCGCTAAAATTATCGCCGCTTTATCGGCCGAAAACGGCCGATAAAGCGGCGATAATGGGCTTGATAATATGCTCTGTGGAATTCCAATCGAAGCCCATGTTACATGTCTTCACATCTAACATGTGCTTCGATTGGAATTCCATAGAGCATATTATCAAGCCCATTATCGCCGCTTTATCGGCCGTTTTCGGCCGATAAAGCGGCGATAATTTTAGCGCACAGGCTTGATAATATGCCCCAGTGTTTTTATGGGTTGTGTAGGGGTGGGTTACATTGTTAGTGGGTAGGGGCACTTTGTGTTATTTGGGGTGGGGGTTGATGTGTTATATGTATCAAAAAATGAATGCCCAAAAACCTTATTAAAAAAAGATATGATATGATTGTTTAGGATTCCATGTTTAAGTAGTTGACGTTTAGGTGTAGTTTCTGTTGTCCTTGTGTGAAGACTTGTCTTTAGAGGGATGGTGGGTTTGATGTTTATTATGGCGGGCTGAATGTGTACAGTAAGCTAAGTTAAGTTGTGGTAGTTTTAGACAGTAGGAAGGCTAAGATAGTGTAGGATAGGTTTGGATAGGTAGTTAGTGTAGGATAGGTCGTTTTTCTTATTTTACTTCTCTATTGACATTAAATGTCATTTTTTCCTACGTACAGGTCTACTTCATGATGTACTGTGTGGTACTTAGCATGTGTGCTCATGTAATGGTATGTAGATACATATGTCTTAGTTACCGGTGTTTGGAAACATTTGTGAGTTTGTGTCTTACCTATGGACAGGGATCTGTCAGGTTGGCCATGATTTGAAATATTTGGACTATGAGCCATTATTGGACAGTGGACCTCGTTATCATTATAGAAAATGTAGAGAGTGCAAATCATGTGTTCACATACAATATCTCTATGTTGGTACATCAGGCAACACGCCTTGGAACTATGTTGTGTCTACAGCATTTGGCCAATTCGTCTGTTTTTGGACTCATACACTGATTGATGCCCCATGCCCACTTACACTTGCAGTGTTCACTTGTCAAGCTTAAATTGCACCAGCGCCAGGAGAGAGTAAATGTAAATTGTAAATTGATACTTGTATAGCGCACTACTCACCCGCAAGGGTCTCAAGGCGCTTGTACGAATACCGCTGTGGAACCCATCCTGGCTTTCCCTGTGAGGCGTCCACTCCTGGGCACCCCCAAGGTGGAGGCCAGGCATCCTTATCGTTGTGGGGGCCATTGTGGAGATAAAGCAAGCTATTGCCCAGATTTGCAGAGTGGGACTCCATGATTGGAATAGGCACCGAGGCGAGAATTATCAGGTCCGTGGAATTTTGAGCCCAAGACCCGCCGAGGCGGGGAATTGAACCCTGTCCCGGGCTAGACCTCTGCATAAGGGTCTGCCGATCTAATCATTGAGCCACACTTCTCCACTCATAAACTTCTCCACTCGTAAACAGCGCCACATCTTAGTAGATATGGGGTATGATGAGTATGTTGCCTCGCTGAACCACAACTTAATCTGAGGTTTACAGGTCACATTAGTGACACCTCGGTGTACTACTTAGATTTGGAAGTGTACATAGAGAAGGGTGCCTTTACTGACACACTATTACTTATACAGGAAGCCTACAGCAGGTAATGCTATCCTACATGCAGGGAGCCATCATCCAAAGAGTTTTGTAAAAAATATTCCCTATGGAGAGCTCTTGCATCTTAAACGCAATTGCACCTTCAAACACGATTTTGAGCTAGCTACAGAACAAGCATTGGAGCGATTTAAGAAGAGAGGCTACACTAATGCTGATCTACATCAGGCGGAGGCCAGAGTAGAGACAATCAACAGAACTGATCTGCTAGTGGCCAAAGGATTCTACAAAGACAAACAGGATGGCCCTGCCAGAATGATAACAAGCTTCGATGAGAAATCAGGAAGTATTGTGCAGATTTTCAAAAAGAATTTGCACATCCTGCAGACGGACAATACCTTAAAGAGTAATCTTCCCATCCATCCACTGATAACATACAGATGTTGCCAATCCCTTAGTGACATTTTGATCCACAGTCACTATGATGCAGCCCTTAAGGTAAAGAACAAAATTAACATAGCAGTTTTCTATCCATGCAAGGCCTGTAAGCATAGTGGTAACGTTACCAACTACAAGGGTAAACCAGGAGACCCTAAGCCTACTAGAGCAATCAAGCAGTTCCTTAACTGCAACTCTGCTTATACAGTATTTTGCTTAGAGTGCCCTTGCCCTAAACGTTACATGGGGAGCACAATCGATCCTGCCAAGAAGCGCATCCTTGAGCACACGCGCGTAATCACAAACAAGGATGGAACCTATCCAGTTGCTCGCCATTTTGAGAAATTTCATCAGAGCAACGGTGACCTCCTAAGATTTTACTGTATAGATCAGATACAGAAAAATGAGAGGGAAGGCGATAGTGATAGAAGAATTCTGATTTTGAAGTCAAAATATCATATTGATCTCCAAACCAAAGCTCCCATAGGCTTAATAATGATGAGATGTGAGTCCATTTGGAATGAAGTGCCATATTTGAAACAATCATGTTTATACACAATGTAACATTATTGGGGGAACTGTCATCTGCATTCATCTACACTATATGTGTATGTATATATATATATTCACTGAAAAAAACATAGGTTTCACACCAGTTATAGTTAGCTGGAAATTTTACTGACATAAAACCATTGAAATTCCACGTTATAGTTAGTTGGACTCACTATAACTTGCGCGCCTGCAATGCACTGCTGATGACGTCACATATTACATCACTCATGACATGGTCAGTGACATCACCCATGACATCACTGATGACACCATCCAGTGAATGTGTGTCTTTCTGAATAATAAATATGTTTTATATATGTATATGAAAAAGGTCGATGGAAGAATAAATGTTTAAGTAAGTGTGTAATTGGATGTTTTTTTTTCTAAAAAAATGATTTGTTAACTGCCTTATTAAGTGTATCTTAGTGAATACATATATTAGCGAGTAACTTTTAAATATTGAAATATATGTATCAATGTTTCACTTTGTGTATAAGTGACTGCATGGGTTGGTGACTGACTCACTGTTTGTATGTGTTTTGAAGACAGTATATGTGCAGGACTGTATGGGTGGATGAGTGTGTATATGTGTGTGTTAGTGAGTGAATGCCAATTCAGGGCTAAATAATCAATACTGGGGAGTTAATATTGTGAATAATATATGTAAATACGATCACGTAAGCACTTGTTTATAGCAATTTTCATATATAATAAATACTGGTTAGAATAATGGACCTTATATTGTCAACAAGTGTTTTTCCATTGATTCCTATTCTCCCCAAATATCATTTTTTTACCTGTAATTTTATATTGCACTACTGTACTTTACACTTTGGTGATTGCACGATCAAATGTAGAAAATATGTACAAAGATGGCCGTCATGGAGGCGTAGCCAGCAGCATGGCCGAGTAAGTCGCAAGCCGCCGCAGCTCCGGCGAGCCGACTTGATCCGTCGTGCATTTAACCCTTCCAGGCAAAGAATACAGCCCCGGAACCACGTGCGAAAAGAACCGCAGCATGGAAGGAGAGTCCTGACCTGCTTTGGAAGAGCCGAAAGGTGCGGGAGCGGAGAAACGAGACGAGCGCCCGAGAGACGGAGGCTGCAACAAGATGGCGGCGCCCTGATCCCTACGAGAGAAGGAGCAGAGGGAGAGACGGAGGCTCGGCGATCGGCTGGAGAGTCCAGGAGCAACGAGATACCGCTGCGGGAAGCTGATGGGAGGCCTGTAAAACACTGGGACACCCATTACGGAGGCTGGTGAGGGAAAACGGACAACAAGCGCCGCATCGAGGAGCGGGCCAAAAACTGAGGCCGAGTCGACAGGAAGGGCGGCGCGGACCAAGACAGAAGCGCTTTCGACCACCAGAGAGACGGTACGCTCCTGCTACTCCCGGGAACTCCTAACTGCAAGGGGCACATTCTGAAGTCGGGAGATTGCCCCCACCCCCCACCCCCCTGTTCCACTCCAGTGCAACCGCATCACCCCATAGACCATAGGGGAGGTCTGGGACGGAGAGCGGAGGGCCCAGGGAGAAGCGGTGCACCTGGGGGGGGCCGACAAGGAGCTGAAAACTCCAGTGGATGATGGAAGGCCACCTTAAGAAGTCAAACCACCCCCATGTAGAGCCCAGAAGATCCACTGAACCGGGGATAAGCCTCACACTGGGCCGGGGGGCTAGATCAAGATGGGAGGACAGAGAAGAGGAGCTAGCCGGGGGAGTGCGGAGAGAGGTGCCGTGGTCGGAACAGAGCTAACAACGACACTTGGCGGTACAGGCTACGGGCACACAACCCATATTCGAACGCTCCCAACCTGGGACGGGCCCCCCCCTCTCTGGTGGACCGCGTGATACACATAGTAAGGAGCAGAAGGCACAAGAGGCATTCAATGTAAAACGGAGTCTGGGTCCTTAAGAGATCCGGAGTGCACAAGACAGACAGGACTTGATGTAAGAAAATTGTACTAGGCTTGCTGCGCGGCACAACTGTGGAAGGTAGAGGCAGGCAGAGGAGCACTAAACAAAAGGCGGGATCCCACCCCCCCCTCCTGGACTGGTCACCGTTGACCACCAAGCGACAAGTGTGACATGGGGAAAAAAGAGGTGGTCCCCAGGGCCCCAAGTCAAGGTACAATAGACAAATTTGCGACGGCGCTGCAGATGACCGGAACTGAGGGCGCCGGAGCAAGCTCGGATACGGCCCTCCTGATGGGGGCCTGTAACTACCGGATTTTTCGGACCAGATAGAATCAGACTAGAACACCACTAACGCAGCCGAAACGTAACCACCTCCCTCCTCAGGACCCATTTATCCAGGCACCTGGGTACCTACCTGAGGATGGGGAATTAGCAATATACAAGCTCATATCATCAAAAACACCACTAAATCTATAGGGTTACTAGGAATACTCACTGATTACTAAGGACGTCCATGCTCTACACCACACTCATACCTTATAGTCTCGCGGCAACGGGGCCCAGACTAGACTACCCTGAGGCAGTTCCGATTATCTACCATGACACACTGATCACCATCAGTGCTCTCACTATTTCATACAGACACAAGCCACAATCCTGTGGGTACACAAATTGACCTCAGTCAATGCTCTCATTAACGCCACTCTCCCTAGAGGCGATCTCATTACACACTGACCACACTCAGTGCTCTCACTATTTCATACATACACAAGCCACAATCCGGTGGGTATACACATTGACCACAATCAATGCTCTCATTAACGCCACTTTCCCTAGCGGCGATCTCATTACACACTGACCACACTCAGTGCTCTCACTAATGCCACTCTCTCTCTAGTGGCAATCTCTGTCCTATGAATACCTTCAGCTCTCTCTCTCTCTGTTGGGAAGTTTCTCTCATACATCTAATATTGACTGGGGATGTCTCATATGCAATTGTTATATTTTATGTGGTACACAAGAATGGCCAAATCACACTGTGTAGAGGTTATTACCTATTTCAAGAGCTCCTCTCCCCCTCATTGCTCAGTTACCATTTACCTGGACGGGAGACGCATCCGTTCACATAACAGCATCTGACTAGAAGAAAGGTTAACTTTATTATAAAAACAACATCTGCACAGCTGTTCATTAAGAACTCGGGTATCTTTATTCATTAATAATATCAACAATATAATAATGCACTATAACACACATAGCCTGAAAAGTAAAAGGGGAATAGACACATACACAGATCTGCGGGGTCTCTTTGTTATAATGGAAAGCTTTATTACTATAACACATCCACATGTAACTGACAGGGACTGTAGATAGCTAAAAAGGGAATGGATTATACTGCACACCGCTGAAAGAAAAAGGATTAGCAATACATTAGGGAATCTAACCTAGGAAATAAAAGACAAGATTAATGTATATGGGCACTAATATAACAGGACAGATATCACCTGATTAGTATGAAGTCTTGTTCTAGCTGTCATCTGGGTTCCTCTCTCGTCTGTGCCTTGGCTCATCTCAGATTCTCCCCTGCACTCTTGGACACGCATCTGCCCTGATCACTCTGCACTGGATTCCTCTCCCCCACGAACTGTCTTCACCTTTCAGCTTCAGTCTAATGATATAGTTTCTGCCGCTCTGATAACCGTTCGCTCCACTAGCTTCTTCACTCTGTCTGATTATCCCAGCTCCAATGTCCAACTCACTCCAGCTGCTCCCACAGACCAATCCACGATATAACTTCAGTTTCTTCCAAAAGGCATCACTCCAGACTCCAGCTGTTAACTGCCTGCTCCAGCTGATCACAACTCCTTCTGATAAGTAACTGCTTCTGACTGCTTTCTTCAGCTCCAAACACCATCTGACTTCTCTCTCCAGCTCCAACTGACTGCTCTCTCTCTGGTTCCAACTCACTGACTGACTTCTCTCATTCCAAGAACCGACTGACCGCTCTCTGTTCCAAACACCAACTGACTGACTTCTCTCTGTTCCAAACACCAACTGACTGAGTTCTCTCTGTTCCAAACACCAACTGACTGACTTCTCTCTGTTCCAAACACCAACTGACTGCTCCGCCTCTTCTGCACTTCGCTAATATGGAATGCTCTCTCCTCATGGAAAGTTCCAGTCATCAGCCTGCCGCCCATCAGATCCCTGCACCACTCCGCGTCAAGGACACACACCCAGCCGGCCGGACTTTTGTGGTGTCTTCGACACAAAGAATAATACAGTCTACCGATAAGGGCCGGCCCAGGCCGGTTCTCTCCAAGTGAACAACACCTCATAACTAAAACATCACCTTTACCCTGCAAGCATCTCAATCTGCAGAGGCAGGAAGCAAAATGGAGTCTCTCTGGTTCTGGGCCGTGTAGACCCGAAAAGGACTTAACTCTATCAGAATACATACACAAACCATACCAATATGTAATATAAAGTCAGGACTACAGGATCCACCCTCTACTATAGGTAGGATGGTGAAAGGACACATAATTATGTCAAAGCCAATAGGCAATAGATGGATTAGAGTCAAATATAAGGGATCTATCATCATATAAAGCAGCTATCCTCTAGTTTATGCTTCTAGGTCTGAAAAGAGGCCTAAAAGGACCAAAACAAGCTAAGAATAGGGATCCAGGATGGTAGCAAGCTTAAAGTCACCATCACTCAGAAATAGAGCCAAAAACACGGTCAGAACACTCCACCCTTGACTTTAAATTGCTAACATCCGTAAACAACAACAAACAAATAAACAAACATCAACATAATCTATCAATAAAATCAAAAACAAAAAGACTCCCTAAAATGAATGACAACTAAGGAAAATACCACCTAAATCTTGATGTAGGGAATGTAAATCTGACAACCAATTGAAAACAAATCAAAGCACCCTTGACCTAAATGTTGAAATGTAACTAAGATTGATCTGATAACAACAGAAATTAACCAGAGCACCCTTGAACTAAATGTGCCTCAACTTCTAGTGATAACTCATGAAATCTAATGATGTAGGGACATGTTTGTGAAATGAAAACAACAAAGGGCCTAAATGAGGCCTACCTACTTCGGTCAACTTAAGAAAGGATTTGGTAAAATCTGACAAATAAACATGACAAAGGGTCCTCAAAGTCTGGGCAACCATTACTAATAGATCTAGGACACAACCTGACTAAAAGACACACCTCCCAGGACAACTTAAAGTCTAAGGTGACCACCCTTGGAACTAATCCCACTGTTCTAATTAAGAGTTGATGGATCAAAGTGATAGTGTAATAATAGAAAAACAAGGGCAACCCCATCTCTACAAAATAGCTGGTGTTGCACTATGCATATCAAGCAATAAATCAAAGAAAGTTATCTAAATGTGGTGCATATATTCTTCTACAAAATAATTCAGACATAAATAGTCTGTCCAGAAATCCCTATAGCTAAAATAGATAAATCATAGACTTAAAATTGGAAAACTGAGTAATAGTAGACCATGCCAAAGGCAATAGTCAAAGGTCATAAGTCATCTAACTTAGGAAACAGTTTGCACCTAATCCCTCTGTATCAATCTGTGGAACACATGTGTGCACCATCATTTAAAACATTGCTTTCCTTTCATTGGCAAAACTGTTTCACAGAAAATAGGAAAACTATAAAATAGGTGAAATATAAACAAGTGTAAAGTCAATCTGTATCAATATTGAAATAGCGTAGCATACTAAAATCAAAATATCATGTATCACAGGGCATCAAATTATTAAAGCAGCTCACTAATTATATACTGCACCCTATGACTTTCAAACAATATCATTTGCATTTATCAAAAGGAATCATTGAACCAAAGGCCAAATCATTAATGTGGCACTGCATCTTTTAAACTGGAAAATCAAGACCATGAACAGGACTGAGAAATTATGGATTGGGGCCTGTTTGTGGTAACTGCAAAAGTGGCATAATGTCCATCTGAAATAGAAACATGGGAAAAATGCAAGACTCAAGAATGCAGGCCAATGAATTACATTGCAGGTTTTTGTTGCAGGAAACATAATTATAACCAAATAAAAATGGGTTCTTTTAGATCATCACTTGCAAAAGTCAATTAAGAATTTTTTTTTTCAAAAATAGAACTATTGGCTTTGTCAAGAAATTTTTTTTTGTTTAGGAAATCCAGATATGTAGTTTTAACCTGACTGCTGAGGCAGCCAACTGTAGATTGTAATGCCAATTTTAAAAGTTCAGTCAATATAAAAAGTTCTCTTCTGTAGGGATCCATAGTTGGTTTCTCCTTAGGAAAACAGTTCATTCGTATAGGCCACGACCCTCCATCTTCATCTGTATCCTTTGCCAAGGAAGCACGCCCTCCAAACTGGTCATCAGCTCCAGGCACGTCAGCTTCAGGTCTGGGTCCAGGCTCGGGGGTTTTTGGGGAGGGGGGCACTCATCCGAAAATAATAAACCCACACCACTCCAAAATAAGAAAACATACAACACTCATACAGGGCCCCCACACATCAGCCATCTGAAACGAAAAACAAGCATCATCAATCTTGCAAAAACAAATTTTCCATTCAAAAAGCACCCCAATTGCTTTTCATTTCTGTAAGAAACCTCCTAATTCATGGAAATAACTCTTCTAAATCCAAGGAATGATTTAAACATTCTACCTATACCATATTCTTTAATTTTGTTTGGGCAAAATCTAATTGTGCCATACACAGCCATAAGGCTGGGCCTAGCTACTCTGTCACTAAAGATGTCCGTGCTCAGAGTTTTGAACCAGCTCCAACCATAACAAGCAGGAGCCGTGCTACATTGCGATCTAAAATTGAATCACTGCCAAATGCTGATCTCATTGCAGGAGCGAAGCTCCTGCCAAGTTTTTTCTCTACACTGCCTTCCACTCATCGTGATGTCACCCACGGGGCGCCTCCACCCTTTCAAAACTCTGTCCGGGAAAAATTGCTGAATATTTGCCAAAAATAACAAGGCACGGGCGAGTCTGCCTCACTCCAAAAAGGGCCCCTCCTTCCAAAATGCTCCTGAGAGCCTGGCTGAGCTATCATATCAGCCAAGGTCAAAAAACAAATTCCTTCTAACTACAAACATACCCGTTCTCAGGCTTCAACAAAAAAAACCCCTGCCTTTAATTTGAAACTCTGCACCATTATTTCTAACTAATTTAAGCAAAGTAGACATGGTAAAAAGTATCCTGAAAACACGAATTAATAAAGATATTTTTGCAACCTAGACACATGCTAGCATTCTCAAGTAGGAAGCAAAATATTTCTGTAGCCTCACGAAAAAATAATCTTAGAGAAACTATATATCATAATGTACTGTTACTTGCTGAAAAGGAAAACATTAAAATAACATTACATGCAGCAACATAGAAAATCACGACACATTTCTTAAAATAACATTTGAGACACCATCAATTTAAACAAAGGGGAAAAAAAAGGTTATACATGTAATTGTGCACTGCATAACCAAGAATTCATAATTTGGTGCACAAGCTTTTCTATTCTAATTATTAAAAGGGCCAGATTTATTTTTGCAGATAGCCTTTTTTCCTAACTGAGTGGGTTTTCTCTCACGCTGGTCTGTTTCATATCAGCGCAAAATACAGAATCATTTGCATTTGAACTTTAAAAAAAAGGGGCAGCTTGCTTTAGGGAAATAATCACTTATATTTTCTACATGTGCAAAATACACTACAGAGCATTGTTTTTTTAAAGCACACGGTTGCATATCACTTTTTCCTGCCAACCTCGGGGCATCCGTGGGCCACAGAGCGAGGAAGTCGGCCACCCCGTTGACAAAGAGCGAAAACAGAGTAGGCGCCAAAACGCAACCCTGTCTCACACCCCTCCCAACAGGGAAGTCTTCTGTCACTTCGCCCATGCCCCCCCACCGGACCCGAGCAAAGTTCCCAACATGTAAACGGATGATTAGGAATAGTAGTTCTGGAGCCATCCCCATTTCCCTCAAGACCTGCCATAGTTTCCCTCGCGGTACTAAATCGAAAGCTCCCTTAAGTCGACAAATACCGCGTAGAGGGCACCTCTACATATAACCACCGTCCTCCAATACAGATTGATAAAACAAAATACTTGGTCTATTGTGCTGGTTCGAGACCGAAACCCAGCTTGTACAGGGCTTAAAATATCTTGGAGCTCAATCCAAGTCTGAATCTTTTCTAAAACCAGTCTGCCCATCACCTTCTGCATAGAATCTATTAAACTGATTGGTCTATAATTAGCAGCTAGGGACTTGTCGCCTTTTTTTAAAAAATTGGGACAATCTCGGCCCCCTTCCAAGAGGGTGGAATATCCACCCCTTGGGCAATTTCATTAGCGATGCGCGCAATGTAAAGACGCCACGTTTGGATGTAATTTTTAAAGATGTCTGCCGGGATGCCATCCATACCCGGCGCTCTACCCTGAATCACTGCTTTTAATGCCCTATCTACATCTCCTGGGGTAAAGATCTCCACGCTATAGTGTATGTTGGGGGGCATGTCAGCGGCCACTGCGTCATCACTTCTAGCGTACTGTGGCTTAAAGTAGTCGACCCAATCATTTCGTGCCACATTGTTCTGAGGGCGATCAGGGCGACCTCCCTTGTCCCGTTTAGCAACATCCCAAAATAGTTTGGGGTTCCTCGCTGCACTAGCTTCTTTAAGCTCCTTCCACATTTCTTCGTCCCAAATTTTCTTTGCCTCTATCATCACTTTCTTATATTGGGCACGGGCAGACCTAACCGATGATACATCTCCAAGCTTGAGTGCTCTGCCTAGATTGGCCCAAGAGTTCCGACAAGCTTGGTTGTACCATCCCTCTTGTTTAATTCTCTTTGTTCTCTTCTTTGTATTTGGTCTGCAGAAGTAAGTTTTTAGCCCTTCAAAAAGTTTTGTATGGACATCAGACACATAATGTTTGTTGTCCAGGCTAAATGAGACGGAGCCCAACTCTACTAATGCATTAGCTACCTCCTTGTGAATCGCAGCTACAATTTCCGGGATCTCAATGATTCTGCACCATTTTAGATGGTGCATATCATTGGATATAACGTGGTCAGGTGCTAAAGTCCCCTGTAGGGGTAATGTATCCACCGTCATAGTCCAGTTAAAAATGGAGGTAAGCGGATGGTGATCACTCTCTATTCGTTCTATGACCTCCATATCTACTGAATGGGACCAGAGCTTTAAATGAACTAAGAGAAAGTCAATACGGCTCGACCTAATGCCATTATCGAAAGTATTTCTGCCGGACTTATCTGACAAGCTACGCCCATTAGCTGCCCTCAACTGACTGCCCATGCACAACCCTTTCACCTGGATTGCTGCTTCAGTCCACCTTTTTACTGGAGCTGCCTCGATTGTAGGAATACCCCATTTAAGGTCTTCTTCTTCTGTTAACAGGGGGTCATCATATCCTAGGGGCTCAAAAGTGGTGTTAAAATCCCCTGCTACCAGGGGAAGGGAATTCGGGGGCAATGCCACTAGTAACTCTTCGAAATCATTAATGACCTCGGATTTTTTGCCCCCTGGGATACCTCGCACATAGACATTAATAATCTCTGTACTTTCCCCCTCAGCGGTAGTAACTCTAATTGGTAGTATATCCTTATTTGGAGTAGTGCTTTGCTTAATTTGACACCCTAGGCCCTGCCTAACCCATGTTGTTAATCCCCCAGATGGACGGCCCCTATTTTTTTGTTGTAGCCGGAATACAAAAGTTAAGGTAACCATCACGGAAAGCAGGTTCTAGGAGCCAGGTCTCCTGGAATAGGCATATGTCAAATGTTTCAACGAAATCTATCCACTCAGGCAAGACTAGCTTTGAACCCAACCCCGCCAAATTCCATGAGATTATCGAAATACTTCCTTTATCCTTAACTATACCTTCTACACAGTCCGTCCCTAATGCGGGGTTGCACCCGCCCACATCGTTTTCAGGACCCAAAACACTGACCATCCCCTGGTCCGTCCTATGTAAGAAATCATAGCCACCATCTTTAATGGTGGGAGTAGGAGGGGGCGGTTGGATCTCTATTTCCCTCGATGTATATATAACTCTCTCATCTAGGTGGTGGGTGTACACTAAGTTCTGTCACCAATGGGGTCTTATTATAGCTAAACAATGCAATGTCCTCATCCCCATTCCCTCCCCCCCTTCAATAACTTACTTCCCCTAGTTTCTACTAGCTGGGGATGGGCTTGAATGTTAGACTCTTGTCCGGGCAAGGATGACTATCAATCGCAGTATTCCAGCCCGAGAGTATGCCAAACCCATTATAGGTACTGACCCCACCCATGGTGGCTACCCGGTTTCCTGATCCTCTTGAAAGTAGGTTACTTGAGCTCTATTTTGGTGGAGGACGATAGAAGGAGGTAAGGGGCACAGAGTGAATTAAATGTCCTGGACTTACATCGTGCCAGTTACAGATATGTTCGACTGCCTACCTGTCCCTAAAGTTAATCATTATACAATCACCCTCTATGGACTTGCGTAGGGGACCCACCCAATCCACTTGTCTAGCAAACAAAATTTCTGATTAGACAAGCGGAGGCAGGGGGCGATTGGCATTAAGCCAATGAATACACTTATTCTTAAATTCCCAATACTCTTCCCTCTTATCCTGTCTTAATGGGGGAACCCCTGCTAGTATTACAACATAGGGAACGGATTCCGGGGGAGATCAATGCGGGGCAACCTTTTCATAGTTTGTATGCTAGATGCCTCTCCCCTTGGCTGCGAGGTGAGTGGACCTTCACTTACAACAGCCCTCCTCCCGCCCCCACCATCATTTGCTGGATTACTTGCTACAACATTAACATCCACATTGGTTCCTGTGCTCAGAGACGAAGGCATGGGCCCCTGCGGGACAATGACAGCATTCGCAGTGTCCATGGATGATACACAACAGTTGTTAGTGGTATTATCCTGCGTTTGACAATTGCCGGGGCGTTTAGACCTGGATGTAGTCCGAGCCTGGGACGATGCATATGCTAGTTCAAAACAAACCAGTCAGCTCTCGATAATATCTAGCCTGTCGTAGATTGGAGGCATGTTTTATGAAAAATGGCTTCCAACCTGGTCCAGAAATCCCTTCCCATTTCCATCGGACCTCATCAATTGAAGTCGGGGGCAAGGTTGTTATATCACTCGCAGTACAGTTGGGATCTGGTTGCAAGTTCACTGGAGGGGTGACATTATCAGAGTCTTTATTAATTTTCCTGGACTGTGAGTGTTTCCCTTTGTCAGCCGCTACCCCACATTTTCTCTTGGTACTTTGATTCTTCCCCCTACCCTCACTTTGCTGACTAGGATGTCCCTGCTTAGCATGGGTTGTGGACCGAGTCGTAATACACTGTACCACTTCTCCTTCAAGCCTGATACTGCGTTGTTTCGATGTTACTCTGTCGGTGAGGTTGGCTTCATCAGACTCGGGGAGGCAGTGATCAGACCCGTCGTGCTCTAGCATACAGTTTGGAGCCTCACCTACTATAAGGCTTCCTTGGTTAAGCTCCACACTAGGGGGATGCAATGGCAATCGTACTTGTGCCAAATGACCCAGGGAAGAGCGTTTTTCCGATAGGATCTCAATAGATAGTCTTTTTTCCACCATAACAATTTCCTTTTCAACAATATTGGTTGCTCTTTTCAGGAACTGGTCAAGAGTTCCCACTATGGAACCACTCATTAATGATTTTCTACCTTTCCTTCCTGACGGTGATGCCATTATCAGAATCACAGTACTTTTCCTTATTTCTGTGTTAAGAGCAAACCCAATCGTTGAATCTCCAGGGATGATAGTGAAGATACAAATGATGTAATGTAAATATTAGTCTGTCACTGACCTTTTATATGGGGGATGAAAGAAACCAGTCCCGTCCGGGCCTCAAACGGTCTCTAACGGGCTACAACGGGCCCGCACTTGGCCCGGGCTTGGCCCGGCTCGTCCCGTGTGCGTCCCGCGATGCGGGTCTGGGCGCTGGTTAAATGCGCCTCCTGGCGCTGGTGGGACATGTGCAGAGCGTGCCGCTGCTGAGCTTGCCGGAAGATGTAGTCCCGGGGAGGCGGCGCGAGCCGTGGCGTCTTGTGACTCCTGGCGGCGTAGTGACCTGGGCTCTCGCTACTCCGGTAAGTCTCCCCCGCTCCTGCCGGTCTGGGCACTGGTTAAATGCGCCTCCTGGCGTTGTTGGGATGTGTGCAGAGCGCGCCGCCGCTGAGCCTGCCGGGAGATGTAGTCCCGGGGCGGCAGCGCGAGTCGTGGCATCTTGTGACTCCTGGCGGTGGCGGCGTAGTGACCTGGGCTCTCGCTACTCTGGTAAGCCTCCCCGCGGGATTCCAGATAAACTGGCACAAGTCGGTTCTCTATGACCCCAGGGGGCTTAGACACTGGACAGACCTGCCTGGAAGATTGATGAGAACAATAGAAGGGTTTAAGTACCTCGGAGTCTAAGTGACTCTGGACAAAACAGTCTTACGAGCAGAATATAGAACAAATAATACAGAACTTCATTGAGGACGCAAATCGATGGCGGCAGCTCCCTCTTACCATACTAGGGCGAGCAGCTGTGTTCAAAATGATAACATTACTGAGATTTCTATATGCACTTCAAAATGAGTACTACTCTTTGCCACGAAAGGTGTTCGAGAGGATAAACGCGGAACTTCGGTCCTTCCTTTGGCTGGGCAAACAACCAAGTGTTGCGCTGAGCACCCTTCAGCGCCATCAGTACAGCGGGGGGATATCACTTCCTAAACTGGAAGCATATTATTTGGCGGAACATATAGCTCCAATTAATGGCTGGCTCCATGCCTCCGTGGACCACCCCACATATGCCCTCGAGAGACACCGTATGACAGCCCGGCCCTATACCTATTACCTGTATGGAGGTAAAGGGAGTAAGAAACTTCTCCCAGCTACTGAAATAACCCTGGCGATCTGGAAAAAAGCGACTATGCGCACCGGCTGGGAGAAAAAACCTACACGCCAGACACTGATTATGCAATGTACGTGGCTGACAGAATTAAATAAATTAAAGGGCTTCCAGAGATGGGACGACATAGGGATTTCAACATTAGGAGACATAATAGCTAAGGGAGAGCTGAAACCCTTCACAGCTTTGAGGTCGGAATTTGGACTACATCACACGCAGTATTTCAAATATGCGCAACTACGACACGCTTAGCGAGCAGAAAAGGTCCACCTGGACACACTCCCAGAGTACGCACCCCTAGAGGGCAGATTACTACAAGAACAAACACAGGAAAAAGCAGTATCTCTCACGTATAAAACATTGATGAACAACATGACTGACAACCTGGGCAACCTTAGGAGGAAATGGGAGAGTGAGGTAGGAGAAATGGATAATGTAGATTGGGACACAGTATTAATGCATTCTAGGGAGGTAGCTATTAAGTCAAGGCTAAGACTCATCCAATATGATGTACTCCATAGAACTTATTACGATAGGGTGCGACTGCATAAAATGTGTAGGACTGGAGACACAAGATGTCTCAGATGTGGCGCCACTGGAGGGGACTCCTATCATACCATCTGGTCCTGTCCTGCGATTCAGAGCTATTGGCAGGGAGTACTGAGTGAGCTGGGCGATGCACTAGAGACTCCCTTACAGCTTGAGCCTAAGTTGGTCCTTCTAGGAATGACAAATGACGTGGATCTCGCCCGTCCCCTGTTGATCTTCCTGGTCTTGGCCCTGGTGATAGCAAAGAGAGACATAGCCAAGTACTGGAGAGCGGAAGCACCGCCAAAACTGGAAGAATGGAGAAGAGGGTTAGATATTTGTGCTGCCTTATAATATAGGTGGATGTCCGGGAGCCCCACCCCCCTCCTTCCTTGGGCGGCGCAGAATAGAAAAAGAAAAGCGCGCCCGCCCTCCTTGCCAGATAAAGCGAAGGATCATGGTCTTAACGCGCCTAAAAAAATCGCCGTCTAGTTCAATGGGAAGGGCTTGGAACAGGTACAGCAGCTTAGGGAGAAGGGACATCTTAATAGCATGGATCCGACCCATACAGGATATGAACAAAGGCCTCCACCGGGCAAGATCAGCCTGGATCCGTGTCAGTATAGGGGAAAGTTGGCTGAGTACAGTTTCCCCAGTGTAGGTGTCAGATGTACCCCCAAATATTGAATAGAGGCCCTTGCCCATGGAAGAGGCATTAGTGCCTGAAGCCTAAGTACTTCGGATTGGGAGAGAGTGAGATTGAGTATGTGCGACTTGTCTAAGTTGAGTTTAAAGCCCGCTACTGCTTCAAATCGCTCTAGCTCTGTCTCCACAGATGGGAAGGAGTGGGCCGGCTCAGAGAGGGATAAAAGGACATAGTCCGTGAATAGGGTGATTTTGTGACTCTCCCGTAAAGGGCAGACCTCGAATATCAGAATTAGCTCTGATCGCCAGCGCCAAGAGTTTGATGCTTAAGGCGAAAAGTAGAGGTGAAAGGGGGCACCCCTGCCTAGTGCCCCTCGAGTGATTATAAAAAGAGGATTGGCACCCATTCACCGCGACTCTAGACCGGGGGGATAGATAGTTAGCACGAATCATGGATAAAAATTTAGAAGAAAAGCCGAACGCAGTCAGTGTCTGGAATAGAAAGACTCAATCCACCCTGTCAAATGCCTTTTCGGCATCGAGCCCCACTAGTACTGCCGGGATTTTAAACTTATTGGCCTTCTCAATCAGATGCACTATATGCCGAGGGTTGTCGTGGGTCTGGCGACCCTTAATAAATCCAGACTGGTCTGGATGGATGAGCGCTGGCATTAGATCGTTGAGCCTTTTCGTGATTATGGAGGAGTACAGCTTCGCATCCAGATTTACAAGGGCAATATGGGCACATCTACTAGGGTCCTTCCCCGGTTTGGGTATGACCGAAATCATGGCCTCCGCCATAGTACCAGAGGTCTCACCATCGTCGGCCATTCGATTAAATGCACGCACTAAATATGGGCTGAGGTCCGAGGAGAAAGTCTTATAGAATATAGCTGTGAAACCGTCCGTCCCAGGAGCTTTATGAGGTTTCAAAGCCTTAATGGCAGCGACCACTTCCTCCCTAGCGATGGGAGCTGAGAGTGTTTAGTTCCATTCTGCAGAAACCTGGGGTAGAGGGCAGGGCCCGCAGGTACTCACGTTGCTGGGCCGGATCCAAAGAGTCCCCTGATTACAGGTTCTTGTAAAATGCACCAAAGAGCTCGGCCTTGACTTCGTCCTTGTGCGCAATTTCTCCCGAAGAATCCTGAATCCCCCCTATATATTCCCACTCTCTTTTGTCCCGCAGCTGCCTGGCAAGATGTTTACCCACTTTATTGCCCTGCGAGTAGGATAGATGCCTCAATTTCAGTAAGGTGTATTCCGCCCTATTATTGTTGAGCGCCCAAGGTTTCCCCCTAACTGCCGTCAGGTTACGTTGTATCTGTCTAGTGGGGTTTGCTTTGTGGCCTTTCTCCAGGGTGGACAGCTCCTCCTCCAGTTGCTCCCTCTCCCAGCCACGCTGTTTATTGTGAGCAGCATTGAGGGCTACGCACTGTCCGCTAAAAAACGCCTTAAAGGCGTCCCATGTGTTGTACACTGATGTGTCCTCCGGGTTGTAAGGGAAAATAAGTCATCGATGGCTCCCCTCAGTTTATCACAAGAGGTTTTGTCACAAACTAATGATGCCAGGAAATACCACCTGGGGGCGGCCTGTCCACCCACAACCCAGTTATGACAGATCGAAAACAGACTATGATCTGAGACTGACAGCGGAAAGATCTTGGCCTCACGTAAATCCCCCTGAAGTGACTGGCTAAAACAAATGTAGTCTAAGCGTAAATAGGACGGGTGAACGTGAGAGAAGAATGTGTAGTTCTGGGATTGGGGGTACAAAGTCCGCCAAGTATCAAGCAGCGGTTTTTGCATTTGCCACCCCAAGTGGGATGGGTACGCTCAGACGTGAGTCCCATGCTATCCACACCACTGGAGTCAAGCTATCCTGGCTGAAGATAGCTGATAGCCAGAAACCGGTCCTAGGATGCTTGATTCCGGTCCAGGAAAGACATGCCTTGGCAGTTCGGGTTGGACTGTTCCCATGAGGCACAGGGTCAAGGCTGGTTAGCATATGGCCATGTCTGAACTGGGGTGATGTGGAGTGCAAATAAACAATGGATTTAGGCCCAGATCTCTATACTGGGGTGCATGTATGACATTGTTCTGCATTCTGTCCATCAATTGTGGTTTTTGCATTTGTCACCCCGAGTCATATGGGTATGCTCAGACGTGAGTCCCATGCTCTCCACACCACTAGAGTCAAGCTATCCTGGCTGAAGACGGCTGATAGCCAGAAACCGGTCCTAGGATGCTTGATTCCGGTCAAGGAAAGACATGGCTTGGCAGTTCGGGCTGGACTCTTCCCATGAGGCACAGGGTCAAGGCTGATTTGCACATGGCCATGTCTGAACTGGGGTGGTGTGGAGTGCAAAAAATCGATGGATTTAGGCCCAGATCTCTGTACTGGGGTAAATGTATGACTTTGTTCTGCATTCTGTCCATCAATTGTGGTTTTTGCATTTGTCACCCCGAGTCGTATGGGTATGCTCAGACGTGAGTCCCATGCTCTCCACACCACTAGAGTCAAGCTATCCTGGCTGAAGACGGCTGATATCCAGAAACCGGTCCTAGGATGCTTGATTCCGGTCCAGGAAAGACATGGCTTGGCAGTTCGGGCTGGACTGTTACCATGAGGCACAGCATCAAGGCTGATTTGCATATGGCCATGTCTGAACTGGGGAGGTGTGGAGTGCAAAAAAACGATGGATTTAGGCCCAGATCTCTGTACTGGGGTGAATGTATGACATTGTTCTGCATTCTGTCCATCAATTGTGGTTTTTGCAAGTATCTATAAGGCCCAGGTCTCGTATCCTCTGCTGTGTGTCTGGGGAAAATTAGCCCATGTCAGATCGTTGTGGGTGGGTGCTGTCAAGGTCCTTCTGCCACACCAGGTTAAAGTCTCCCATGAGAAACAACAGCCTCTCAGCAAAGTCTGTAACTTTCCCCAGGAGAGCGTGGAGGAACCCGGTCTGACCAGTATTAGGAGCATACACCACAATGAAGGTACACATTTTACCCCGCCGTCGGCCCTTAACCATAACCCAGCGCCCGTCTTTGTCACTCTGGACCCCCAAAGGTTGAAATTGTAGTGCAGAACGAAACATAAGGGCTACCCCCTTTTGTTTCATGGAGGCAGAGGACCGATAAATGAGTGGAAACTGTTTATGCTTGAGGCAAGTGTCCTCTGTCTTGACTAGGTGGGTCTCTTGGAGGGCAACTATGTCCAGCTGGTGGTCTATAGCATACTTTCATAGCTTTTGGCGCTTCTGGGGGAATTCAGCCCTTTAATGTTCTACGTCCCAATAGTAATCGGCATCAGAGCTGGAGACTAAGTCGCTGCACCCTGAAAAGTCCGACCCACTCTCATCTCTGGAGGCTAGTGTGGAGCTACCTTTAATGGCACCACCCCTCCCTGAGTGTCCTGCTGGACCCCAAGCTCGCCCATATGTCTCCTCCCTCTCCTACAGTGAAAAAACGCCCTCACTACCCCTCCCACTCCCCCCTTGCATCTTCACCATAGGCACAAACCACCAAAACAAAAGCACTCTATAAAAAAAAGAAGAAATGCCGCCACCACTTCCCCCCCAAACACACCCCCAACCCCTACATAAACACAAACAAGAGAGAACCATAATATTAAACAAAAACCAGTGCTCAGTCTCATTGCAGGGCGAATACGTCTCCACATGAACCAGGGGGACCCAGTCCGTGCCCCATCTCGGCGAGATCTCATGGAAGAATCATCGTTGCTATAAGGCAGCTCAAATGAACCCTGAATGTTTCAGCCAAAATGCAGGTCACCAGTCACTGAGCCTATAGCCTCTAGCAATCTGTCCATCCTGAAGTATAGGCCATCCCATCACCCCCAACAGAGGCATAGATAAAACATAAGGCTCCTACCGAGAGTTCACATAGCGACTAGCAGCCCCGGAATCTCAGCAGAGGTTCCTGCTCCCTCATATAGGAACAAAAAGAGCCAGACCGAGGGAGTGTTGCAACTGACAGGGGAAGTACACAGTCCCACCTTCGCCGAAGCCCCGAAACCCTCTGGAAATCTTTGCCATAGGTGCGATGGCTAAGGGCAAAGCGGAGCTTTGGACTGGGGTCCAGTAGACTAACACCTGCGGAACCCCCTTTTGGTCGTTGTCAGGTCGAAGTGGATGCTGCACCCTGGGAGGAATCACCAGATGCCTCTGGGGAAGGACCCCCCTCATCCGATGGGAGGCCCAGAAGATTCAGTCCGTCCTTCAAATCGGTGATGTGTCCCCGCTTGTTGCGGTATTCAAAACTGAGTCCAAAAGGGTACGTCCAGGGGTACCTGATGCCATCCGCCTGTAGCTTGGTAGTGATAGGTCGCAGCGTCTGCCTGCGCGCCAACATGGAGGGGGCGACATCCTGGTAGATAGCACATGAAAAATTCTGAAAGGAGATGGAATCCTTCGCTCTGGCTGCCTGCAGCACCGCTTCTTTGACTTTATAGGAGTGGAACTTTGCCAACACATTGCGGGGCCGTCTCAGATCGCCATTCTGTGGAGGACCCACTCTATGCACTCTGTCCAGTTTTATCTTGAGTTTTTGGGGGCTCAGGATTTCCGCGAATAATCCCTCTACAAAGGATTCTATGTCTGGCCCTTCTGCGCCTTCTTTATGGTCTCTGATCCGTATGTTCTCCCGTCGTGCACGATTTTCAAGGTCTTCGGCCTTAAGTTGCGTCTGCTGTAGTTGTTCCTTAAGGGCTTGGATAGCGTCCCGGCACTCCCCAGCGAGTTGCTTATGTTCCTGGTGTTGCGTCTCCAAGTCCAGGACTCTGGTGCCCACCGAGTCCACATCCTATTGACGAGAGGTCAACCGCTCCGACAAATCCGCTCGTAGTTGATCTATAGAGGACTTGATGCTGTGACAGAGTTCAGTGCGGAGCTCGGACTTAAATTCTTTGAGCATGGACAGTAAATCGGCTTTCGAGAGGGCCATGGTTGCCTTGTCGGTATCCCCCCTTAGAGCTGGGCGTTTGTCAGCGGTGGTGAAGAAATCCAACACCTTGCCAGTCCCCTTATTCGTGCCCTTCTTCGGTGGCATAAGGAGGGGACCCCACACGGCCCAGCAGCCCCGGATCTCGCAAATTCACCCCTCCAGGACTTGTCGTAGTCACAGGGGGAAATAGCTCGATAGCTTACTCCAGCGCCCGGCACGTCTTCAGGAACCAGTGGAGGCCATCTCAATATCCTCCGGGGAACAGGTTGTCCAGGCGGGCGTCTGTTTAGCGGCTAGGCGCCCTGCGCTGGGTAGATGGCACAGCAAAGAAAGCTACAGCCGCAGATCACATGCGGCCAAGAGTGATAGAGTCCCTCCAACGCAGAGCAGCAGCAAGGTGGGTCAGTAGTGTAGGCCCCGAGACCCCCGTCCGCTGGTGTCCACCCCCAAGGGACCACTCGTAGTACAGGCTATACTGGGAGGGACCTCTCCGCTCGCATCACCTTCACCTTCACTCGTAGGTCGTAGCCATGGCAGAGCCCCAGGGGGAAGATATTCCCAGCCCCACTTTCACCGCACTCAATTCTCTACCTTCAGGTAGGGGGGAACGCAGAAAAAGCCTTCAGGTTCCCGCAGCACCTCGAGGAACCTCCGCTGCCGGCATTCTGAAGTCAGGCAAGGTTAGAGCCGCCGCCTCGAAGTGCCTGCCGAGGTTCAATTCTTCCACCCTTATACCGGAGCTCACCGCCATTGCCCTCGTTGCTCCGAAGCCCCCGGCAGCCCTCTGAAGTCGTCGCAGCTTCGGCGGAACAGCATTTGCTCGCCACCGCTTACCGCCGATCGCCGGCCGCCATCTTGTCCTCGGGGTCCCCCTCCGAAATCCAAGACATGGGACCTCGGAGAGCCGCCAAGACACCTGCAGCCGGTGCCTCACATCATTCCCCACCTGCGGGTGTGCAGTGGGGATGATTCTGTCAAGAAAAGCGGCCAGTAGCTCCCGCCAGACAGCGCGCGAACCGGAAGCCGATGCAGGTTACGTCTGCTCGGCCATCTTGCCGGGCCACGCCCCCCAACAATGTTTTTAGGTCGAGGACTATCGGTTCTGCCGTAAGGCAGAAACCGGATGTCGGAGATCTAATGATTCTTAGAGTGCTGCATTTATCCCTCCCTCTTTTTGCTCGTTCTCCATTGGCTGGCTTCCTAAAAGGAGGCCAGCCATTGAAGGAGAGAGCCGTCCATCCAAAGAAGCTCCGTCTTTTTCGGATTCGGGGCGTGATTTTTTGCATTCTTTAGCCCTGTGACGTCGTCTGTCACTCAGGGCGCAAAAACACGCCCCCGAATCCGAAAATGGCCGTGCGTTTCTCCGAGGCATTGTCTCCTTGCCTCGGAGAGACGTGGTCGTGTTTTCGTAGTTGCTCGCCTCCCTTCCCTGCTGCTTTTAGCAGCTGCTCGAATCCGCTCGCCTCCCCCCTCCCTCTGCCCTCCTCCGTTGTGCTCTCGCCTCTTCCCCCTCCCCCCTCCCTCTGCTGCAGCTCTCGGCCCCCACCCCTTCCTCCCCCCGCTTGTTTGATTTAGTGAGCGGAGACAGCCACATCCTGATGCGCGAAGCCGACCCGGCCTTCCTCGGAGGTCCAGCAGCAACAGGAGCCCGGGTGAACCTGAGGATTGGGCTGTCGAGCCCTGCTGGGCCTGCCACTGCATCACAAATCGCATCAGGTAGGTGGTCCTTGATGTTGTCTGTGTTTTTGGGCTCCTGATCCAGCGCTGCTGAGACCGAACACTGACCAGCCTCGCTTCCGGGGTGGCCTAGCTGAGACTGGGCTGGGTGGCGCCATGGCTTTCCATTAGCGACCGTGCAGCGAGGAGACACAGTGAGGTTTCCCCCCCCCGTCAGAGACATCCTTCGCCCTGTAGTAGGGTGCGACGGGGGTTCAAGTTCAGGGCTGCGGGTGAGTTTCTCCATACCTTTAGGAGATCCCAGGCTATATTATCCTGCGGCCTTGGTCGGGCCACCACTTGCTGCCTGTGCGTTGCCTGCAGCTCTAGTGTGCTACCGCCCTAAGACCCCTGCTTCTCTCGGGGGTCTGGATACCCTGCGCTGGGCATTGCTGTTTCCCCTCTGGGGGCGCGGTGGGGGGGGGGGGGTGAGCCCCCAGCTGTGCTGGAGCGCTTCTAGCCACATCGTACTCGCCACTCTGGGCCCTGCTTATTGGGAGCATACTGGCCCAGCTTCCACACATTAAAACCCCTGCATCACCTGGGAGCCGGACAATAAAACAAACCTCTGCCTACCAGACCCGTCTCCCTGGTCCACGTACCTACATTCCTGAACTGCATTAGAGGCTCCTTGGGGGACAATGCGCCACACGTGCTGGATCACTCCCACTCTAACGCACTTTGCCAGCCAGTGCCTTCGTGGTGCCCCTTTTTTGACCACGATGAACTGCTGTGTGTGGGGCGCTTCAATCCAGTGCCTCGAACTGGGCCTGTACACCTCCTCCTCTGCAAAAGCCTCTGCTAATCATCCCCTATTGCCACCATGGGGAGGGGGGATCCTAAACAATGTAAGCTCCCATTTGAGAGAGACAAACAGTCTGATAAAGCGAAGATCATGTAAGACTCCTAGGAGCAAGTGTCTGATCATGGAGCTGTGAAGCAATTAACAAGGACAAATGCCATCATGGCAGAGTTGCGGGCTGGATTCTACTCAACAGATGCTATTTCAAAACATTAACCAGCCGCCTAGATCGCATGGGAGAAGGAATTGAACATCACAGCACTCACTTTATGGGGCGGAGGAGCGTATCGCAGGCCTGGAGGATAGCACTACCTTCCTTAATAAATGTCTGGATAAGGTGGAATGACTTCTCAAAGCAGTTGCTGCTAAGAACGAAAGTCTGCCTGTTGAACTTTGGGGCCAGAGATACAGTGCTCCGTCTTGCTCACGAGTGGGGCCCATTACAGTATCTGCCAGATCCTTATATCAAGATGTCAAACCTCTCCTGTGCACAAAAGGCTTCAAATATGGTATGTTATACCCTGCTTGGCTCTGGGTGGATGTAGACTTAAAGGATAGGTTCTTTGATTCCCCAGCTGAATAACTTTCCTTCTGTAAGGACCTTCCATCTAGCAGTGCCCGGTCGCCGCTATCCACTCCATATCGTGTCTTGGCAGATTTGCAGGACTTGCAGAGTGTGGGCCTTTTCCCCCTGGCTGAGATGCTTGTACTCCGTTTCTAAATAGTGTTATTCTTGGATGATCATCTGCTGAGCAGTCTCTTACACTCACCTTCACAGTAATGTCTTAGACAGGACAATCACACATATGCCTGTAGCCATATAATGTATCACATCAGATGTTTATTCTTGTGGGCTCCGTTTCGTAGAGTTGTCCACTCTTGTGAATACCATACCATCATTTGTGTGTTTTTTATTTGCTTGTTGGTTTATTCGGGATCTACCTAGCAGTTTGGTATTCATTTTACTTGTAGATTGTTGTTGTCTTTTGTTTTTGCACTTAACAAATGCCTGGAATGAATTACTCTCGCTGTTTTATTATGCAAATCATACATATTCCATTACAACTGTGACTTCAAAAGGGCGATCTTCTTTTGCTGAGATAACATTTCTGGCTTGGAACGTCAGAGGCTTAAATAAACACCGCAAAAGCAAGCAAGTATTGGCTTATCTCAATAGACATCGGTCAAAAATTACTTTCTTGCAGGAGACACAGCTCCCTCCACAGGACTCCCCCGGATTTACAAAAACCTTGGGATCTCACAGATATTTTTCTAGCTACAGTACTTATTCACAGGGGTGAGGGGTGTACATTCATAAAAGCATCCCCTCCAGCCTTATCAATAACTTCATTGATAAGGAGGTCCGTTATGTTGTCCTTGCTGGTCATTTGGCTGACCACTGTGTACTACCAGTGAATGTGTATGTCCCTAATGTGGATACCCCTGATTTCTTTCACACGCTCTCATCCATACTGGGACATTTTGACGCTGCCCCTTTTAGACTGGGAGGACCACAACAGGGTGCAGAGCAGTGAGTGCAGGTGCAGAGTGCTGTGTGCTGTTGAGTGCTGTGTGCTGTTGAGTGCTGTGTGCTGTTGAGTGCTGTGTGCTGTTGAGTGCTGTGTGCTGTTGAGTGCAGAGTGCTGTTGAGTGCAGAGTGCTGTGTATTGGCAATGTAAATGACAATGCCATTTATTTGTGATTTAAAGAAAAAAAAAGAAATGTCGTCGTCCTGCTCTGCCCCCCCTTCCCTCCGCCCGCAGCTCCGTCGTCCTGCTCTGCCCCCCCCTTCCCTCCGCCCGCAGCTCCGTCGTCCTGCTCTGCCCCCCCCTTCCCTCCGCCCGCAGCTCCGTCGTCCTGCTCTGCCCCCCCTTCCCTCCCCCCGCAGCTCCGTCGTCCTGCTCTGCCCCCCTTCCCTCCGCCCGCAGCTCCGTCGTCCTGCTCTGCCCCCCCTTCCCTCCGCAGCTCCGTCGTCCTGCTCTGCCCCCCCCTTGGAGTAATGTCATGCTAGCTGCTCTCAACTAAACACGTTCAAGAAAGTAGTTGCCAACACTGAGAAGTGATTACACAAATTAAGCACTTGCTATTGACAGTTGTTGGGATTTGCAGATGGCATAATCAACTCGGCCTTTCATCCTTCCAAGGCACATAAATTAACTGCTTTAAATACTTGCGGCAATAGTAAGACGTGTCATTTACAGCTCTTGAAAATGACTCAAAACTGTGAACTAGCGCATTACATAAAAGTAAGGAGATCTTGCAAGATAGGGCAGTGGAACCTACAAAAGTGTTCCGTAGTGAGGTCAAAATATCAATTTTGTTTCATTTGGTTGCAAAAATATTGTCAAAACCAGGTGAGTACAGGGCCGGTGGTAAATTTTCCATCCACGCAAGGTTTACTAAGCTTCAAGCTCAAAATGACAAACCTCACACTCTTGGTTGATGGGTTCGCTGGAGTGCTAGGTAGTTACTGCCGGAACAGGGGAGGGTGCCCAGATCTAATGCCCCTACCTGAAATGTAAATAACCAGGAGACAACACTAAGAGGAGGAATTTTCACTATCTTTGACAACCTAAACCATACCTCATAGCACTATCTCTTAGGTATTTGTGACTTTCTAGAAACACACACGGGTCGTAAGTGGATTAAGGGGCGTGGCTACGTTTTTTTACAAAATCACTTCTCTTGCCAATTGATTAGGCGTCACAAGATCAAGCGGGTCAATAGGTGACGAGCTCATGGTAGGATCTGCCCTTTACGCTTCCAAACATGTATACCTCCCATTGTCACCAGAATTTCTTGATTAGATCCTAAGATTGACATTCCAGCTCTCTTCCATACAGATCCTGCTCTCAAATACTCGGAGTATGCTAACCGTTGTAGGAGACTTCAATAATAAGTTTTCACAGTCCAGCTCTGTCCTTCCCTCCGCACGCAGCTCCGTCCAGCTCTGCCCCCCTCCCCCTCCCCCATCACTCCGCCCGCAGCCCTTCTTCGCCCCGGTCCCGCTCCCCCCCTCCCTCCGCCCGCAGCTCCTTCGTCCTGCTCTGCCCCCCCCCCTCACTCTGCCCGCAGCTCCGTCGTCCTGCTCTGCCCCCACCTTCCCTCCGCCCGCAGCTCCGTCGTCCTGCTCTGCCCCCCCCCTTCCCTCCGCCCGCAGCTCCGTCGTCCTGCTCTGCCCCCCCTTCCCTCCCCCCGCAGCTCCGTCGTCCTGCTCTGCCCCCCTTCCCTCCGCCCGCAGCTCCGTCGTCCTGCTCTGCCCCCCCTTCCCTCCGCCCGCAGCTCCGTCGTCCTGCTCTGCCCCCCCCTTGGAGTAATGTCATGCTAGCTGCTCTCAACTAAACACGTTCAAGAAAGTAGTTGCCAACACTGAGAAGTGATTACACAAATTAAGCACTTGCTATTGACAGTTGTTGGGATTTGCAGATGGCATAATCAACTCGGCCTTTCATCCTTCCAAGGCACATAAATTAAATGCTTTAAATACTTGCGGCAATAGTAAGACGTGTCATTTACAGCTCTTGAAAATGACTCAAAACTGTGAACTAGCGCATTACATAAAAGTAAGGAGATCTTGCAAGATAGGGCAGTGGAACCTACAAAAGTGTTCCGAAGTGAGGTCAAAATATCAATTTTGTGTCATTTGGTTGCAAAAATATAGTCAAAACCAGGTGAGTACAGGGCCGGTGGTAAATTTTCCATCCACGCAAGGTTTACTAAGCTTCAAGCTCAAAATGACAAACCTCACACTCTTGGTTGATGGGTTCGCTGGAGTGCTAGGTAGTTACTGCTGGAACAGGGGAGGGTGCCCAGATCTAATGCCCCTACCTGAAATGTAAATAACCAGGAGACAACACTAAGAGGAGGAATTTTCACTATCTTTGACGACCTAAACCATACCTCATAGCACTATCTCTTAGGTATTTGTGACTTTCTAGAAACACACACGGGTCGTAAGTGGATTAAGGGGCGTGGCTACGTTTTTTTACAAAATCACTTCTCTTGCCAATTGATTAGGCGTCACAAGATCAAGCAGGTCAATAGGTGACAAGCTCATGGTAGGATCTGCCCTTTACGCTTCCAAACATGTATACCTCCCATTGTCACCAGAATTTCTTGATTAGATCCTAAGATTGACATTCCAGCTCTCTTCCATACAGATCCTGCTCTCAAATACTCGGAGTATGCTAACCGTTGTAGGAGACTTCAATAATAAGTTTTCACAAGTCTAATCCTTGGAAGACTAGAGGAAATGTGACCGGTACTTGGGAACCCCACAGAGATAGTACCTTTCTCTGAGCCAGTCGACTTAAAGAATGTGTGAAATGATCACAACTAACGAAATCCTGTTTTGCTGTTGTCCAGACATACACTCTGTGTTTCCAAGGCTTGACCCGTTATTTCTACCAGAAACAAAACACAGGCTAGTCGGTATGCATTTCTGCAGGGAAAATGCATGCTAGTTGGTAAGGCTTATTACTTAAGGGAAAAAGTCTTGGATCATATAGTACTTGTAATGCCTACGACTTAATCGATCCACATGTATGAAAACTTCTAGGTCTTGTGGCAAGAGACGATTTCACCTCCTATGGTGTAGAGTAGACAGAGTATGGAAAGTGGTAATGACCAAGAGGGTAGAAACTGAAGCATTTCTTATAATTAGGAGCACCCTTCTTGTATTGACCACCAGAGACCTGGATGAAAGTCTAATGATTTGGGGGATCTATATATCACTAGAGGGAATTCTCACTGGAATGAAGATTATAGGAACAATTCCCCTGAAACATATGAATATCCAAGCAAGTCCAGGAATCAAATGGCATAGCTGGACAGGCACCAGACTGGCAAGGTTCACAAATGATTGAGAAATCAAATCTATTTTCGCAATATTTTATAAATCTGCATATGTTCAGAGCAGTGTGTTGAGGCATATCATGACTCTAAGAGAATTAACCCCTTATGAAAATCAGATTCCAGGACAAAGACCTAGTCAAAGCTGCAGTTTAATGTACGAAAAATGGTACCAACTATGATATTGGTTGTTTCCCAAAAAGCAGCACTCAGATGATGGTGCCTAACTGATGTTCATGGTACTTAGATAAAATGAAGCTAAGGTACATGCGAGGAAGCTATCAAATGGAATTCTGAGGTTCGTGTCTAAACTTTTTGGATGAGATTAACTGTTAGCTAGATGTTGGGTCAACTGACCCCGAGAATATCCCATTGATTACTGTTCTGATTCCAAAAGATTGGTAATTCATTGATCGTAGTATCCTTGAACTCAGAGATCGCCTCCCACTCCATTGTGTTTGGAATACATGCTGAGAAAATGTGAGCTAGATGTTCAAAACATGTCCAAAATTCCACTTAGCGTTCTAGTCTAAGCATTTCTGTGTGGTGCTCTAACAGCAGGGGGAAGAGGATGCAGTGTAGATGGAAGGCTGCATTCTTTGTTGCATTGTTTACCTGTAGGCAAAATAAACAGAGTCTACGTTTATCCTGGGATTACTAGCCTAACTGGCTGGTGCTCCAGACTATATTGTTAGTGTACATGCTGAGCTTCTTCACCACACCTGGCACGTGTCACCTGCAGGTCACAAGACGACCCCCGCAACAGGCACATCAACACTCGGAGCTGCTTCACGTTGTTTCAAACGTGGTACCAGAGCAAGTCCATTAACGCTGGACATACCTCCCCAGTACAGTGCCCGGAAGCTTACTGCAGCTAGACTAGATCTGTGCAACAGGTCCCTTAACCCTGTCATCTATCTACAAAGCAGTCTGTTGGTGACGAACAAACTGAGCCACGAATGCGTTACTATAAGTTCCCCTTTGTTTTCAGATTATTTCTGCAGAGTTTATATAAAGTCAGACAATCAGGCGGCAATACTGTGGCTCATATAGGAATGCATTACAACCACTGCATTACAACCAGGGCTGCTTTATCCCTCCCTCTTTTTGGCTCACAACTACCTCACAACTTTACTCTCTATCTCACTCTCTCTCTATCTCACTAGCTCACTCTATTTCTATCTCAATCTCACTCTCACTACCTCAGTATATCACGACTCACTCCCTCAAAAATTCAATACATCACTCCCTCACTAACTCACTCTATCTCACTACCTCACAACTTCACTCTCTCTCTATCTCACTACCTCACTCTCTCTTTCTATCTCACTAAGTCACTTTCACTCTCTTTCACTACCTCACTCTCTCTCTATCTCACTACCTCACAAACTCACTCCCTGTTTCTATCTCACTACCTCAGAACATCCCTCTACCTCACTCTTTCACTACCTCAGTCTCTGTCTCTCACTACCTCACTCTATCTACCTCTCTCTCATTACACAACTCTCTCTACCTCACTACACCACTCTATCTCACTACCTCACTATCTCACAACTTCTCTCTCTCAAAACATCACTACCTCACTCTCTTACTACCTCACTCTCTTACTACCTCACCCTCTAGCTCACAACTTCACTCTCTCTCTCTAACTCACTACCTCAATCACTCTCTATCTCACTACCTCACTCTTTCTATCTCACTAACTCGCCATGAAACCCCTGGGTGTCTGTGCGCTTAAAAAGTTTAGAATAACATAACTCACTTTCACTCTCTTTCACTACCTCTCTCTCTCTCACTACATCACTCTATGCTTATACCACTACCTCACAACATCCCTCTCCCTCCCTCACTCTTTCACTCCCTCACTCTCTATCTACCTCACTCTCTCTCACTACCTCACTCTCTCTCTATTTCAATACCGCACTCTCTCTCTCTCACTACCTCACTCTCTCTCTGCTAATGCAATAGGTATCACATATGCAAAAAAAGCTAATGCCGATAGAAATGACAATGCCATTTATTTAGGGATACAAAAAAGATAAAAAAAATAATGAGCAATACCAATAGCTCTACCTATAATATTGCCGAGACCATTGCATTGTAAATGCTTGTTTAAGTCTATCTTTTATGATCACAAAAGATACGAGATGTATTGTTATTTGAACTACTGCTGTGTTTCCACTGAAAAACTGACATTGAGAAAGCCACAAGGCGAAACTCGTCTGTCAGTGCAGGGGGGTCTGCACAATAAAGCACTTTGCTTCAACTTACCTTCGTGTGTGCTCTCCATTTGGCATTGGAAGGGTTCGCCTGGTTTCTGTAATTATAGCAGCTCACCACCGCAGCAGTGAGCACCTGGTACGAGACGGAGCGGCAGTGGTGGCTTCCTGTTTTAAAAAAATATATATATATATATATATATATATATATATATATATATATATATATATATATATATATACTCTATCGAGCAGAACTGTTCTTCTTTGATTTTCCCTCGCAGGACGCCAATGAAGAGCAGGGACCACAGTTCTTTAGAAATACCTTCAATTTATTTCAATCCTTTGTACAAACAGAAGGGGCAGCCATGACGCCTTTCGTCCCTAGCTTGTGACTTGATCACATGACGCCATACCACCTATTACAATCGTTTAAGTAGCATACCACTTTTTTTACTTTTTTTCTTTTTTCTTTTTTTCAATTTTTTCTCTTTATCAAACAGACAAGTGTGCACAAAGGTTTGTGAAAATCCTATACCTCTTAAAGTGCTAATAACAGTGCTAAAGTACATTCAGTGATTTATACTTGCCATTGGAAACAACATTTTAAATGTTATAGTTTGTGTGCGTTTTTCTCAATTTTAATAAATTACATCAATTGTATACCCAAATTAAACGTCAAAATAGAGGATACACCGTCAACAACAAATTCTATTGGTCCAGACCAGTGTTTTGACATATATATATATTCATACAAGCAGGTACGCCATAACGTGACCAAGGAAAGCAAACTCGAAAGACGCGTTTCATCTACTGGCTTTTTCAATGGCAGTTGTTTTGTGCTAACCCGGAAGCATTCAATACATCACATGTTGTTCATGGACACAAAAGACGGACTTGTTCTACATTGCTAGTAAATCCATGGTGGCCATCTTTAAATGTCCTATATACAGTTTGTGCTGTCCCTACTTGATAAAAAGGTGCAATTGTGTAAAATTAAAAACTAATTTTGCAATTCATTCATTGTATGGACAAACAAAGAGAGGAAACACTATATAAGAATTTCACACATGGGAATGGGTTAGATGTCCTTCACATTTAACAAGGGCTTCAATTGGAATTCCATAGAGCATATTATCAAGCCCATTATCGCAGTTTTAGCAGCATTTTTCTGCTGCTAAAACAGGGATAATTTCATAGCCTGTCATGATAATATGCCCCACAGTTATTTTAGATAAAGAGGATTACATCATGGAGGCCATGGGGCAAATAAACAACACAACTAACTATGAAAAGTTAAAGAAGAACCAGATGAATGACCTACTGGCCCCATTAGTACCAATGTTAACATCATACATAAAAGACACTGGAGATTTCGGAATATAAGGGAAAATGCAATTTGAAAAAAGAAATAAATATTTTCAACTTCAAAAGGAATGAAAGTGATTTGTGAAACATATTGGTAAAGTTGACAAAAACCATTACAAACCCTGTTGTATAGGGACACAGGAAGTGACCGGAGGACAGTACCCCAATTCCAGGGGAACACAGTTTATCTAGATTTTGAGGTGTATGACGGAATACACGCTCCGGAGCTCGCCACAACTTTCAAATTATTTAAAACTTTAGAGCTGTGCAAGTAGAATAAATAGCAATTAACAAATATTCTGATTCACCCACTTAGCACACCCAACCAAAAAGCACGCTAAACATGAATTGTGAAGAAATAACCAGCATAACAGACCAACGGGCTGATACTCTAGCTTTCGCCACCGAGGAGGCATCAAAAATATATGCATTAATACACGAGGATACGACGGAGCCCACGTCACATTGCAACAAAGAACAAAATCTAAGACAATTAATTTACCTATCTAAGAGGGAGATAAACCAAAGACTACACGCGACAACACTGATAAAATACCGTAGAGCTCAGCGCATTCCGAGAGGACCGAGGATCGCTTTAAAATGATCTTTATGTAAAAATGCACAGCGCTTCAAAGAAAGATGGTACGCTATCCTTAACAAGTGCTCCTTAGACCTCATCCTTCTGATTACAGAAGAACTGTCAAACATTTTGGACGAGTTGTCAAAAGAGATCGTCACAGTAACAACAGAATTGACCAATTCCATGTTAACCGAAGATTGGACAAAAGTCTTAGATGACATAAATACACAGAATATAGACATTCACAGGAAGTAAATGAGCTCAAAATAAGAAAATTCCGTAGAGATACTGTAGATTATAAATTGGGAGAGGTATATACTTGGGCAGAGGTGTACACCCGGCGACGCCAAACCAGACCAGAGAAACAACAACTGACACTTCATCGTCAGGGAGTGATATGTCAAATAAACCAAGAGAAGGACCACCAAGACAAAGAATAGGAAAACAACAAATTATGGGCCAGCAACAGGCCACGGAACAAGCACAAGCAAGCACAGAGCCTTTTTTAGAAGTAAGCCCCTTAGAAAGGGCAGACCCAGGAGGAGCCGTAGAAAAAGCTCCAAACACTCGGACTACAACAGCAGGAACAAAAAAGGACAAATCCAAGAAAACATAGATCCAAAAAGTTTGGTGATAAACATTTCAGGTACACCATTAACCCAGATGGAATTAAACACCTTGCAAAAAGGTTTAACATATGTACCTACCACAAATACAACAAGATTGGAATTGGAAGTCAGTCTTTTCAAATTAATGAGAACAATTAAATTAAGACATTTCTTTGACAATGTGCTTCCACCTAAAGAACAAGAAAAAGTAGACCAACTCAGAAGATTGACAACACGAAGCAACTACCTGGCACCAATGAGCCACAAAACTAATTACTCATTTGAAAATCTAGTGAGATCCGATTTGTCAAAACTGAATTACACAAAAAAAACCTGGAGGTTGAACTTAACACCAATAGAATGGGGCATTTTACAATCAATTGCTGAAAATCCAAACATAATCTGCCAAAAAGCAGACAAAGATGGAGCCATCGTAATTATGAATACTATACAATATGCACAAGCAGTAGAGACCCAATTGGCGGATACTACCACTTATTTGAAACTGGAAACCAACCCAAGGGAAAGACTTTACTAAACATCTAACTTCCATCATTAACCAAGCACACAAGAATGGAATAATTGATGATCGCACTAAAAAATTATTGTTACCACAATATCCCAAAAGTCTGACCATCTATATGGTCCCCAAAATTCATAAGGGCCTCAAGAATCCTCCTTTTAGACCCATAGGGGGCAGATTTATGTTAACTGGCGCATCCCCAGGGATGCGCCAGTTAACATGCGCCACAGTGCGCCACAGCTCCGCCAGCCATTGTGCGCAGCATTTATAATGCGGCGCACCATGGTGCAAAAACGGCACAGATGCGTGACGCATCTGTGCAGGAAATGTGGCGCATTGCTGGAGTTGCGTCGCAAGCGTGACGCAGCTCCAGCAAGGCTCGGGGGTGCCCCATTTTAACAATGCTGCGTCAAGACCTACGCCTGCTTCAAGCAGGCGCAGGCTTTTGACGCAGCATTGGCTTAAAAGTGACTGAGTGAAATCTCATAGATTTCACTCAGCCACTTTTGCGAGGCGCACTTGCCCCGGAACGCCCACCCTGCGCCGGAACGCCCACAAGCGGCGCAGGGCTTTACAACGTGACGCATCTGCCTAGATGCGTCACGTTGTAAATCGTTCCTAGGGATGCGCCACGTTTACGCCGCCTTGCGTGACGCAACAGCGGCGTAAACGTGGCGCAAGGGCCTCATAAATCTGCCCCATAGTGTCTAATGTAGGAAGAATGCAGCAACCTGTGGGTCAGTTTATAGACAAATACTTACAACCTAGTTTAACTCAAATGGCCACATATGTTAAGGATACTACGGACCTGTTGAATAAACTACAACTTGTAGACATCACAATGGAAGATCAACTGACATTATGCACAATGGATGTGAGGGCACTTTATACCTCCATACCACATAACAAAGGTATAGAAGCTGTGGAAAATGCCCTTCTACAATCAGATTTAGGAATTGACATGCAGGTATTCATTATGGAACTATTGGAATTTACGCTACATCATAGCTACTTTAAATGGAAGATCAGTATTTCCAACAACTTACGGGCACGAGCATTGGAAATTCGGCAGCTCCTGCCTAAGCGAATTCTTTTGTGTCACAGTATGAAAAAGAACATATATTAACAAAAGAATCATGGATGACACATATCAAAATGATCTTACGATATATCGATGACTTATTCCTTATGTGGGATGGTCCAATACTAACACTAATTCAAGCCATAAAGGAACTCAATCAAAGAGATGAACGTATTCAATTCACATGGGAGATACAGCACAAGGATTCAAGACAGACCTTTTTCGTAAACCCACGGATAGAAATAATGTATTACGCTACCAAAGCTTTCATCAGGAAAGTCTCAAAAACCACCTGCCATTTTCACAGATGTTAAGGGTTAAACGAATAGTGTCCACACCAGCAATAGCAGAATCTTGCATAAAAGAAATGGAAAACAGATTTGAGGGAAGGGGGTACCCCACAAAAATATTGGCAGCTGCTAAACAAAGATGTAACCAAAAGACAAGAGAACAATTACTTTCACAAAGCAACAAAGCACCTAAAACGAGAATAGTAACAGTATCAAAATTCTCTACCAAGAGTAAAGCATTCAAAAACATCATATTAAGACATTGGCCAATACTAATGCAGGAAACAGATTTCAACAACAGTTTCTCAGAGAAGCCAATATTTGCTTACCAAAGATCAAAAAACCTAGGAGAGATCCTCAAAACAAACAGAACACAAGAAAAGAAGGAATACAGCGGTACAAAACCATGTTACAACTGCAATAATTGTAACAACGTACAAAGAGGAACAACCATAACACACCCCAGAAAAGACAATAGAATTAATCTGAAGGTATACACACCCCCCTATTGTTTTTGCTGTTTCCCGCTTTTTAAACGCAATGTGGTATAAACGACGAAATCTCCTCATGAAATGACCCGTTGATTAAACTATTTTAAGGACATTTTAAATGCACGACTTCGATAACTATTCTGAATGGTTTAATACGTTTTTAAATAGGAAATGCTTTTAAAAAATGTTGTAAAGTAATTGTATGTATTAATGTGTCTGTTTGTAAAAGTCCTATTTTATTTATTCTCGTATTGTAATGTTTGTATGTATTTTATTATGTACTTTTATGGTACCTGGTGGCCGAAATAAAGTTATCGATTGATTGATTGATTGATTAATCTGAAGGTGTCAGCAACATGTGATACGAAGAATGTAATTTACTGAAGTGCCCCTGTGGCTATGGATATGTTGAAAAGACAGCAAGAAAAATAAAAACCGGAATAAATTAACATAAATCAAACATCAGGAACAAGACAGAAAAAATCGAATGTACCTTGTCACTTCATGAAAAAATCACATACAGTCAGTCAATTGCGCTTTGTAATTTTGGAGGAGGTCCAAAACATTGAAGGAATGGATATTAATCAACAACTATTGAAAAGGGAGAACTTTTGGATTTATTCCCTTCGGACCCTCAAACCTCACGGAATGAACGACAAGGTAGAATTTAGTTGCTACCAATAATAACTCAGAACACTTTGGGTTTCCCCTCATTAGAAGGTTTTTTTCATATACGTTTTTTTAATACGTTTTTTCATATAAGCTTTATTACACCTATTCAGTGTATTTAATTTCATAAAAAGCAAATGAATGTTACATTGTATGGTATGCTATTTCAAACTGATCTATGCATTATGTGTCATATAAGTAGGAATGTCATCACCAGTTTTGTTAGGCTCTTCACTTTGCGTTAACTTTAAGCATTTTATTTAGATACATACACTTGAACAATATAGTATCGGCACCACTAAGATGGCGCCCCTCACTTTAGTCTGTTGTTTATGTTTATCACAGTAGCACACACGTCATTTCCGTTATTAGACGCTTACCTGACACGCTTTTACACAAGCTTGTACCGGGAAGGACCACTGATACAAATCGTGGCAGGACAAGATGGGAACACGCCATAGATTGCGTTAGTACGTAAGTGAAATTCTGGGTATATTATTATCTTATAAAAAAATGGGGGCACTGCAGTGTTCACGACATCTTTTGACCGGCATCACTTTAACATTAGATCACCATATATACAACACGACTATCTTAACGGAGAGCACAGACCGACATAAATAGCACGTTGATCATTCAAGCACATCATTTTATCACGACACAATTAGTTTTACTGGCACTAACGCACAGAATCTAGTGAATAGTTAGAACACCCTAGATAACTAGCCTCGTGTATAAATGGCTGCATTTCTGTTTTGTAGAATTATTCCCTGATGAAGGCTTATTTGAAAAGCCGAAATGCATTGGAATTACCGTAAATAATGATTCATTTTGTGGAATATAAGGGAAAATGCAATTTGAAAAAAGAAATAAATATTTTCAACTTCAAAAGGAATGAAAGTGATTTGTGAAACATATTGGTAAAGTTGACAAAAACCAATACAAACCCTGTTGTATAGGGACACAGGAAGTGACCAGAGGATGGTACCCCAATTCCAGGGCAACACAGTTTATCTAGTGCTTTACGGTTGACCAGGATGTTAGTTCCTCCAAGAGGAGTCCCGCATAGTTCTTTGCCTCTGCATCGATTAGGGCAATAAGTCGATGGTTACTTGGATTGCTCCTTTCACCCTGTTTATAGATCTAACTTATTATTGAACCTCTCCAGGATGATGGACATATCGCTGTTTCTCTGATTTCCTGGAAGACTGGCGCCAGTGTGTCGCTTCAGAAGTCAGCTTCTTGCTTGTAAATTATTGACGGGATTCTATTGGGGCCGGGAGCACCCTCTAGTGTCCCTTTTAATATTTGTGGCTTGATCCTAACCGCTGTTGCTACATGTTTTTTTTCCTTTCTATTTGAGGTTGGTTGGAGGCTTGTGGTCGCTACCTCCTCCAGATTTGTGGTCTTGCGCAGGGGCTCAATCATAATGGAGTCATCATATACTTCATGTTTATGTATTCCTGTTTTGTTAGTACTTGGATACATTTCGATTATCCGAGTTTTTCCTCTGGGTGGATCCCCCTCTGAGTTTTTATCATTGAAGTGATTTGATAAGTAGTGTGCCCATTCGGTTCAGATATGTGTGACTTGATTCCTTTGTGGCCTGGCCGTTGGAGGCTATGGATTGTTTTCCAGAATCTAGCACTGTTCTTCTGTTTCGAGTCGTACACGATTTTTGCCCAGAGTTCCTTGTTCATTTACCTTTTCCTTTCCCAAGTCTTCTTCTTTTGCTGAGCCTTTAGTGTTCACAGCCCTTTTTGCAGGGCTTCGTTGTTCGATTGTTTACGGAGCTGCCTAAGGATCTGGTTTATTTTCCGTTTTAGATTTTTTTATCTCTGGTGTAATTACCTTACCAAATATGTTAGATGGGGCCAGATGTATCAAAGGGTTTTGCCCATTCTATGTCTATGGGGAAATGTGTTGATACATATGGCCCATGGTGTATTCCCTTTGCGGGGTTTTTGTTCTGTGGCATATGTTGTTTCAAGTTCTGTTACAAATTCTTTCCAACCCTCTAATGGATTCTTTGTCAAACTTGTTATCTGGTGCAAGATTGTTTTTGCATTGATTGTTATTTCTTCTACTTTATCGGTCTTGCACCTTTTCCGTGTATAATTGGAGGTATACTCTGTGCCGATACTTTTCATTGCTTCCATATCATTCCCACTAGTGATGCCTAGTTTCACTTCTAGTGGCAAGTGGTCACTTTGGCCATTTCCTCCAACCTTGAATAAGCTTATTATTTCAAACAGTGGTAGTGTTGCAAGGGTGAAGTCGAGATGAGAAGTGGTTGAGGAAAAATATGTTAATGCTGGTGGTGTATCCTCTTTAAATTGTCCGTTTAGTACTCTCAGGTTTAACTGCTTAAGGTCTTTCAGTAGTTGGTTTGAGCATCTTGTTTGCTTGTTTGGAGAGGCTGAGGATTGGTTTGGTATTCCCCACGCGATGTCCATGTCCAGTGCTATTTCATCTTCTGACTTCTCTCCAAAAAGGTGAAGATTAAAGTCACCTACTAGAAGTATGTTCTCCATTTCCCTTTCCTCCATGAGTCTTACCAATTCGCTAACAAGCTCTCTTGCCCCTTTTTGTCTGTGCTTGGGGTGTATGTATGTGTTTATTATGTATAGTGGTTGAGCCACCTGTTTGTTTTCAATCATTATTACTATTGCCTGTATCACACTAGGGGGAGTCATTTTTACATTCATTTCTTCCATTCTTCTTATTGTTAGTATTGAGGCGAGTGATGCCAGGCCACCTGAGCTGTGACCATATGAAGAGCCTCTAGGTGCTGGGTGGATTTGAGTTGTATATCCTTGTAGGGGTATCGCTTTCTCTTCCCAGGTTCTTGGAGTAAAATTGGATCAACTGATTTTAAGTAGTTTGATGTTTCTGGGTCTTCCAATTTGCCACAAAGACCATTAATGTTCCAAATACAAATTTTAATATTAGGGTTGTCAGCTTTCGTAAAAGTCTTGCCTGATGCCCTTTGTCACTTTGTGTAGTCTATAATTATTGGTCGCCGAATGGTTGCCCAGTTTAAATCAGGTTACTGCTGGGTTGTTAAATGTTTTAAGTGTGGTGGGTTACTGTCAGGTCCAGGGGAGTAGCTATGTGCTCCTTTTAAAATTGATTTGACTATTTGTAAAAGTTCTTTTTTACTTTCTTTTAGGAGCGGGGTGGGGTAGGCTGGTCTTTTTCCTGCTTCAAGGTTTATTCCCCATTGAGAGAATCTGAGCGTTTCCCCCCAGGATTTTATCTGCTAATGCGTTTGTTTTCCATATTGTCTTTGTCATTTTGTGGCCTTGTAAATCTGGGGAGGAGTGAAATTTAATTGCGAGCAAGTCTGTTGTGTTAATGTGTTTTCATTTTTCAATTGAGTGGATGAGTCTTAGTATGTTACCCCTGTTTAGGGTGTCCACTCTTCCTCTGGATTTGAATTCTGGGATAAATAGGATAATGTCTGTCTCTGTTTTTTCCAGGGGTCGGTATTCGCTGATGTGATGTTAGCTTGTATTGTTTGACCCTGTGTAGGGGCTGGATTTTATTTGTTATGTCGTTGCTTTCTGTGCTGACTCCGTGAAATCCTCTTTTGTCTGTTCAATGGCTAGCTTATTCGTTCTTTGTGTGCTTACCTTCGTCTTTTGTTCCTGGATGGTGATTTCCTTGCAATGGTTGGCACTATTTGTAGGTGGGTCGGTGTTTGTGACTTCCATGTTGATTTGGTCGGACTCCTCAAGGGCCTGCTCTGTGACCTCCGTGCCGGGTTGTATTTTTACTATTGGCAGATTTTCTACGATGGGCCTTCCTTTGCTTCGTGTGTCATTTGCCAGTTCAGGTATATTACTAGGTTGCTTGTATTTGGCTTGGCTGAAGTGCTTCTGCACTATCTGATTGCTTGTTTTCTCTTTGGAGAATGTCGGTGTGGGGGTCTCTGCTGCGTTTAAAATCTTTGGGCCCCATTAGGATAGCGGGCGGAAAATCACCTCGACCGCCATGGAGACGGGAAACAACCGCCCGCCAGGACCGTGGATAAACCGGCAGCCAAATGAGGATCAACCGCTGTGGTAGGGGGCCTATCAAAACCGCCCGACACAGGCGGTGAAGGCAAAAAACCTACTGCAGCGGTCGGAAAAGCAGCGGAAAAGCAACAACCCGCCGTAAGGAAAGCGGAGACACCGCACGGGAAATTAGGATATTCCCGAGGGTCCCGCGGTCGGAACCGCTGGTGCGGCCCGCCGTGGTCGCACACAGGAGTGAATGGGAGAGATAGCGGAAGAGCTACAGCATAGCCACCGCAGCGGAAGGTACATGAAAAAAATGGCGGGCGATGCAAAAACACCTCAGTGATGCCAAACATTGCACAAATTAAAGTAGCCATGCCCCCCAAATACATAAAAAAATACAAATGAAATAAATAAATGCAAAACCAAAAATAAAAGCACAGGACAACTCCCACAACACACCTGACAGCCAAATTCTACTTGGACACACCCACATAGCTGAGTATAAAACCAGCCCCTTCACGGACCACAGTCCTTTGCAACACTCCAGAAAAAAAGGCCATACACCACATCTGACAGGAGAGGCAAAAGAGCACAGCACACACACAACCACCACCACCATCACTACCACCATCACACCAGCACAAACAATCGCCCAGCACACAACACACCTCACACACCAATACCACACCTGCCACTTACGCACCTGCAGCACAAACACTTCAACCACCACACACCATGACCTCACAGAATATGCCCAAATTCACAGAGGGTGAGTTGACAGTCATGGTAAATTAGATTGTCAGAGTAGAGCCACAACTGTTTGGTAGCCTGGTCCAACAGACCCCATTAGCCACAAGGGTCAATGCAGTAGGGACCACCCCAAGATCCAAGAAGGAGACAATGAAGCGGTGGCATGATCTCAAGATGGTTGTCAAGGAGTAGAGGAGCAAGAACTGGGAGCTGGCGAACGTGACTGGCAGTGGCCCTCCCATCCCATCGAAAACATTCACACCATGGGAGGAGAAGGTGTTTGCCATACTGCATCCTGAGAGTCTCACAGGAGTTCCCGGGGGAATGGAGGCTGGTAAGTACAAACAAATGCCAAACAACACACTGATAAGTACTTCCTTTCACAACCCAAACACCATTGCACTGTTCACCCTCACCTAACAGGTAGCCAGTCATCTTCACTGTGAGGCCTGTTTGGGGAGGGAGGCCTGCACTACCACTCCCAGCATGCCCCTAATTCACACTCTAGCCGCATGGAGGCCTCACCCACCCTGGAGCATGTGTAAGCCATTACACTGTTCTACCTCACCTAACAGGTAGGTAGCCATCTTGCCTGTGATGTTTGTCCAACTTGCTTGGGAGGCCTGTTTGGGTGTGGGAGCCCTGTATCACTACTCCCAGCATGCCCCCTGGCCCACACCCCAGTCGCATGGAGCACTCCCTCCCACCCAGGAGTATGTGTGAGCCATTGCAATGTTCGCCCTCAGCTAACAGGTAGGTAGCCAACTTGCTTGGGAGGCCTGTTTGGGGGTGGGAGGCCTGTATCACTACTCCCAGCATGCCCCCTGTCCCACACTCCAGCAGCATGGAGGCCTCACCCACCCTGGAGCATGTGTCAGCCATTGCACTGTTCTCCCTCACCTAACAGGTAGATAGCCATCTTGCCTGTGATGTTTATCCAACTTGCTTGGGAGGCCTGTTTGGGGGTGGGAGGCCTGTATCACTACTCCCAGCATGCCACCTGGCTCACACCCCAGCCGCATGGAGCACTCCCTCCCACCAGGGGGCATGTGTCAACCATTGCAATGTTCTCCCTCAGCTAACAGGTAGGTAGCCATCTTGTATTGGAGTACTGTTCGGGGGTGGGAGGCCTGTATCACCACTCCCAGCATGCCCCCTGTCCCACACTCCAGCAGCATGGAGGCCTTCAATCAATCAATCAATCAAGACATTTGTATAGCGCACTACTCACCCAGAGGGTCTCAAGGCGCTTGGGGGGGGGGGTCCGTTATTGCTCAAATAGCCAGGTCTTGAGTTGCTTCCTGAAGGAGAGGTGGTCTTGAGTAAGACAGAGATGGATGGGGAGGGAGTTCCAGGTCTTGGCTGCCAGTTAGGAGAAGGATCTTCCTCCCATGGTGGCTTTTCAGATGCGTGGCCTCACCCACCCTGAAGCATGTGTCAGCCATTGCACTGTTCTCCCTCACCTAACAGGTAGGTAGCCATCTTGCCAGTGATGTTTGTCCAACTTGCTTGGGAGGCCTGCTTGGGGGTGGGAGGCCTGTATCACTACTCCCAGCATTCCCCTGGCCCACACCCCAGCCGCATGGAGCACTCCCTCCCACCCAGGAGCATGTATCAGCCATTGCAATGTTCTCCCTCAGCTAACAGGTAGGTAGCCATCTTGTATTGGAGGACTGTTTGGGAGTGGGAGGCCTGCATCACTACTCCCAGCATGCCCCCTGTCCCAAACTCCAGCAGCATGGAGGCCTTACCCACCCAGGAGGAGCATGTGTCAGCCATTGCACTGTCCACCCTCACCCAGCAGGTAGGTAGCCATCTTCACTGGGAGGTCTGTTTGGGGAGGGAGGTTTGTTCCACAACTCCCACCTTGCCCCCTGGCCCACACCCCAGCCGCATGGAGCACTCCCTTTCACCCAGAGGCATGTGTTGCACTGTTCTCCCTCAGCTAACAGGTAGGTAGCCATCTTCGCTCTTCTTGATGTGTGTGTGTGAGACCAGCATCCCTACACACAGCAACAATTGCATGCAATGCATTGACACCTGACATGTATGAGTAAATGATGTTCCTCTGCACCATGAAATTACACAGTCTTGCAATGAATAATACTAGTGGTGACTTCACAATTCTGTAGTGTAAAGACAGTTGATGACACGCAGATGACACAATACTTGCACAGTGCCCAACACTGACCATTACCCATCTAATCCACAGGTGATGAAGAACTCACTGCTGAGGACCACAACAACGAACAGCAGAGCCAGTCTCCACCCTCGGTACTTGGACTCTCGGATGTTGACTGCCAGGACAGTTTGGACGATGAGCTCCAGGTCGGCCCATCTGGTGTGCCGCAGACCCAGAGGTCCCAATACCCCATCCTCCCCACCACCATGTCTGCTGCAACAACAACAGCACAGCAGACCCCTGCAGTCACTGCCTCTGCCTCCATCGCTGCCACCACCACCACCACCACCACCACCACCAGTACCACCTGCAGCACCCTCCCTGTCCCAGGGGATGACCAGGCCACACCAACAACTGTGGAGGGCAGGGAGAGTGTGCGTGGACCCTGAGGGATGTACCATGTTACAACGCATACTATTACAACTACCTACCGTTACAACGCGACCATCACAACGCATACCATTACAACGCATAGCGCTTTGGGGTGCTGGATAGTGGTAAGTATAATTTACTATTCTAACTCCAGTCCCCGTGGACCCTAGGGAAGGTGTTGGATAGTAAATTATACTTATTCCCTATCCTAGAGCGCCCCCCAGCGCAATGCGTTGTAATGGTATGCGTTGTAAAAGTCGCGTTGTAACAGTAGTGCGTTGTAACAAATGCGTTGTAACAGGTGTATACCACCCTGAGTGGCAAGGCAACATGTCCGTGGCAGCAGGGCAGGTGGGAGGGCCAGGGTCACCACCAGACCTCAGGAGGAGTGGACACGATCCCTGGATCACTTCACCAGAGTTGTGGAGGCATACCAACAGGTCCAGGGACAAAGTAGTTGGTCTGATGAACTATTACGGGTGATGAGGTCCATCGACAACCGCCTTAGACAGATGGTGGACCTCATGGGCCAGCAAGTGGTGTTACTGAGGGACAGGCCAGCATCCCAAACAACATCTCAGCACCCCTCTGTTGTGTCACAGGATGACAGTTCACCATCCTCTCCTGCGGCCACAGAGAGGGGTTTGTCCTCAGACGCCGCTGGCCAAGCAGCAGCCCCCCCCCAAGAGATCAATGGGGCGTCCAAAGAAGAGCCTGGGAGTCTCTGGAGGCAAAGCGCCAGCCACACGCCAGTCAAGGAGCCAGCCCTGATGGCAACTCTCTTCCCCACTGCACTGACTCTTTGAACTGTCCTTCCCGCAGTGCCTTGTGAATGGCACATGTCTGTTGGACTGGGTAACCACATCCATGTGGTCTCTACTCTTGCATCTCATCTACCATGACTGTCAACTCACTACTCCATCACCACTAACATGTCAAAATGCACGCACCCCTCACATGGCAACTTTGTAAATAAAACACCTTACACACTACAATTTGTGCAGTCTTGTCTTTAGTGCTATTTTGACTGTCTCCAAAATGTCCATGATGTAAACAAAAGATGTACATTATGTAGGCCAGGATGACTCCGTAGCACCTAGGGAGACACAACAGAACAACAGTCACTGGCGTCAGTGTGCTATCACTGACATAACACAACACCAAACATCAACATAACTGTACAGGCAGACAACACAATGTGCAGCAAGTGTCAACAAACAGAGTCCTGCATATGGTCACTTGTGAAATGTCATTGACACATTTTCACATACAGGTCACTCCACATGTGCCTGTCTCTTACATCCGTGCATAGCCATTCACAACAACACCAACCACACCAGACAATGTACAAGTTGTACCTCATCACCCACCTTCAAGTGAAGTTGCGGTCGATGAGCTGCTGGCACAAGTCAACTCCTTCCTCATCTCCACTGTCCTCATTACTGGACTCAGGTCCTTGAGCAGGCGGTGGCCTTGGTTCCTCAACATCGTCCATGAGCAGGGGGATCCTCTTGTGGATGGCCAGGTTGTGCAGCATACAGCATGCCACAACGAACTTGCAGACCTTCCCAGGCGAGTATGCCAGTGCACCTCCTGTCCTGTCAAGGCTGGGGAATCTTGACTTCAGCACGCCAGAAGTCAGCTCGATTACACGTAGGGTCCTGCCATGGGCCTCATTGTACCGGACGTCACCCGGGGTCCTGGGATTCCGTAGCGGGCTCAACAGCCATGGCCGACTGGAATATGCTGAGTCACCTGTGAATGACAAACACCCATTGCAATGTTGCACAGCCAGAGTGCAGCAGGTAACACACAGCACGCCAAATCAGTAGGCATACTCACCCACAATCCAAGCACGCTCGGGATGCAGATTTTCCATCATCCGTGGCACCATGCTGTTCCTCATGATGTACGAATCATATGCAGAGCCAGGAAATCTTGCACACACATGGGAAATGGTCATGTCCACAAGGCACACCACCTGCACATTGATAGAATGATAATGTTTACGATTTCTAAAAATATGCTCAGTTGCCTGTGGTGGCACCAGACCTACATGGGTGCAATCGATGGCACCAACAACATGAGGGATGTGCCCAAGGGGATAGAAGGCACCTTTCACACCGGCCAATTCTGCTCCCCTAGGGAAATGAATGTAGCAATTCTTATATCGCATCATGGCTGTAAGAACATCCCTCAGCACCTGGCTGAACATGGGCTGCGACATCCCTCCAGCACTGGCCACGGTGTCCTGGAAGGAACCAGTTGCAAAAGAGTGGAGGGTTGCCATCACCTTGCATGTGGGTGGGAATGCTGTTGGATAGTGGCGGCGAGGCTGCAGGTGGGGCTCCAAAAGATCACACAGGGTCTTCAGTGTTGGTCTGTCGAGGCGGAATTTCCGAATGATTGCAACATTCTCCATGTCCTCCAGCACTGTCAGGTGATGTAGGAGATTTAGCCTCCTCCTAGTTGAGATGTAAATGTGCAAATGTCAGTGACAACCATCATGAGATGGCCACAGCACTCACCATCAACGATGTCATGGCAAAAAAAAGACTGCCCTGAGAGATGCATGGCACACCAGGTTACATGGGTGGCCAGTTGAGACACACTGTCAGACCCTCCCAGACTCCTGTGGGTCCGGGTCACAGAATCTGCTTTCTGGGCGTTACAGGGGCGAGAAGTCAAATGAAGTATTCCGTGGTTAGGCAGAGTTGGAGTTCTCTGCTTCACGCGTGGAATTGCAAGATGGCCGCCGACTCGCAAGAGAAGGCGACGGTCTAGTGTTCATTGCAGAAGGTTCAAGTGAGGCGCGCTCGCTAATGGGAATGCGCACTTCACTAAAGTTTCCAGTTGGAGAAGACGTGTCTACGGAAGTTTCCGAGGAGAGTTGCGAAGGACCATAGATAAGAGTTCGCTACTTTTATAGTAACTTTGTCTGCGAATTACATAGTAGCGAAGCACCTGGAAGCAGCTTAGCTAATTCTTTTTACTCATATCGAATTACGCTGCAAGGAGAGTTTTGGGCACCACAGTAGCTAGAGTGTTACCCTTTTGAGAAGTCACGAGTATCGTTCCATTTCCTTCCTCTTCTTTCCTTTCCTCCTTTTCCATTACCCATATTAAGATACTCGAAAAAAGAAGACTTACCAAATTGAAGATTACAGCGGCACAGAGACTCGACAAGAGGCGAAGCGACCTAGAAGACTACAGATAAGTGAAATTACTAAAAAACTGCAGAAAAGTGAAAACTTGTTACAGTAATTGTAAAAAGACTAAGTCAATGCTATAATTTGTACGTTTAAAAGCAGTTAGAATATTTAGACGGAGCTATACTTACCAAGAGGTCAGGACTCGAGTAAATTCCTTTTGGAGATAACAAGAAATATAAAAAAGACTTGTAGAGATGAACTAAGAAGAATTTAATAGAAGTCCAACATTCGACACTAGAGGGTATGAAGAAGAAAAGACTTAACAGTAAGTACAGAATAGGTGAAAACCTAGGGACATATTATCAAGGGATTTATCTCTGCTTTTTTGGCTTTAAAAGCCAAGAAAGCAGAGATAAAATTATCTCCCTATCAGCAACAGGGTGCTAACACGCAAATTCACATGTTAGCACCCTTTTTCACTACGCTTCCCTTTGCATCTCTAATGAGATGCAAAGTGGGCGTTCCAGAGCAAAATAATAGAAGAAATGTCGCTAAGCGACATGTCTCCTATTATCAAGCTTCACGCTAACCCTGTTAGAGACAAAAAAAGCAGCGCTAACCGTGGTTAGCGCTGCTTTTTTTCACCTGGTATTTTCCTGACTTAGCCATGATATCCTATGGAAGGTGGATATCATGGCTAACTTTGTGAGCCCCTATCATCAAGCTAACGCTAAACTTCGAGAGATTATCGTTGGTTTTCCAGCGATAATCTCTCATTTGGCAGTTAGCGTGAGGATTTTTATCACTTCTGAGATAAACATTGCTAATAGCGAGTTATCTCAGCGATAATTTCCGGCGATGCTTAGCGATAAAAAAATTGTTGCAAAGCCTAGTTAGCAATAAATATCGCTACTCGTTGGTAATATGCCCCTTAGAGTTTAGTCTCACAGTAGTGTTCTATTTACAGATACAGAAGACTAGTGTTTAGAAGTAATTAAGGAAAAGAAGAAAACTAGGAAGTGAAGAGGAGCACAATTCTGGAAAAGCTTGGTAGGTAGTAAAGGAATAGGTTTTAGCAAGCCCACAAAGAGTAGGGAGGTAAATTAACTATTTTGTGATGTGTTGTGTGCCTTATATAAGATAAGTCAAGATTTGGAATGACAGAAGAAAAAGGGCATAACAAGTGACGCAGAAGAACAGATCCAGAGCAGTTTCTTCTTGTTTATTATTTTATCCAAAATCCCCTTTCCCCCCTGAGGGTACATTAGATTCCAATTTTAGAGCGGACTCTGTGTAACCTTGGGGTGGAGTTGGGAACCAGCATCTCCTGCTCCTGTGCAAGTCGTGGTAAGAGATCACTTCAACATTTGACACACACAGAGGGCACACCTCTCCACTAACAATAAACAAGTGCTGCAAACAACACATAAGTCAACGTGAATGCACACAGTGGGCCCGATTCACAGAATGAATTTAAGACTCAATCCTAAACTTACTACTATTTTGGTATTCACAGAATGCACTTACTACTTTTGGTATTCATAGAATGAATTTACTACTTTTGGTATTCACAGAAGTTAGGATTTGGTCTTAAGTTTGTCTTAAGACAAACTTAAGACAGACTTAAGTTAGGATTTTGTCTTAAGTCTGTCTTAAGTCTGTCTTAAGTTTGTCTTAAGACAAACTTAAGACAAAATCCTAACTTCTGTGAATACCAAAAGTAGTAAGTTCATTCTGTGAATGCCAAAAGTAGTAAGTGCATTCTGTGAATACCAAAATAGTAGTAAGTTTAGGATTGAGTCTTAAGTTCATTCTGTGAATCGGGCCCATACTGAACCACACATTTCACATGTGCACGCCTGGTGCTGTACCATCCGCCAATGTGTCTAAAATTACCATGACTGTATCATACCCATCTGCTGTAGCTGTCACACCTCAATGCATCATGTAAACTCTGCACACATCCACAACACAATGATCACAGTAGAGGGAAACATTTCAGTTGTGTGCATGAGCTGCTGTGAAAGCACCAGTCTGGTACAATATCATACAGTGAGACAAGCCTTGAAAAGCTCAGCACTGACCCACAACACATTGATTTCTTTAACAGCATTGACACCAGCTTAAGAGTGTCAAGCATCATCAACCATCAAATGCATAGGTGACATGGCAGGGATCACAGACCAAAGTGTGTCACACAGAACGTGCGTCCACCTGTGGATGATATGGGAGAATGGCATTGTGTGTACGATGATGTGCCCTTCACCATGTTGCTGCTGTGTACTGATGCAGTGTTCACGATGGCCATAGCCAGTAAATGTTACTAAAATGGCGGTAACTACCACCTGGCCGCGGCGGTGTGACACCAGCACCTCCCCTTCACAAGTGCGGCAGCCATTGGCATGGAGACATGTGTCGATGGCTGTGGGCATGATCCACCACCCAAATGGCGGTAGCTGCCGCCTGGCCCCGGCTGTGTGACATCAGCACCACCCCCTTCACAAGTGCGGTAGCCATTGGCATGGAGACATGTGTCGATGGCTGTGGGCATGATCCACCACCCAAATGGCGGTAGCTACCGCCTGGCCCCAGCAGTGTGACACCAGCACCACCCCCTTCACAAGTGCGGTAGCCATTGGCATGGAGACATGTGTCGATGGTGTGGGCATGATCCGCCACACAAATGGCGGTAGCTACCGCCTGGCCCCCGCGTTGCATCACCACCATGGAGCATTGCCTACAGCCAATGGCAGCGATGATCGCATTAGCATGATGCAGATTGAAAATCACGGAAGGTGTGCACCGCCACCGCGTAGGCGGTCATTGGATGCTTTTGAAAGATGCACCATCATTGTAGCACACCCCGGCCCCCCGCGGTGCATCGCGCCATGGAGCATTACCGCCAATGGCAGCGAGGAACGCGGTGGCATGATGCAGATTTGAAAATTGCGGAAGGTGTGCACCGCCAGCGCGGAGGCGGTCATTGGATGTTTTTGAAAGAGGCAGACCTGGACAACCAATTGTTGCAGCTTTTCAGCTTACAAATGAGTCCAGGGGGCTATAAATCTGCGGGAGTGAGCCTCACATTTCCACTGCTCACAGACCCTGCTGCCTGGGACCCTCTCATGCTGCTGCCTCAAGAGCCTGGTGCCTGGGACCCTCTCCTGCTGCTGCCTCAAGAGCCTGCTGCCTGGGACCCCCTCCAGCTGCTGCCTCAAGAGCCTGCTGCCTGGGACCACTCACCACTCACTTCCACCACGGTGTTCCATGTCCACAGGGTTGGCAAGGACAGAGAAGATCCGTGCCAGTCCATTCACAAGTGAGGAGCTGGAGGTCCTTGTGGACGAGGTGCTGGCACAGTACCCAAGGCTGTTTGGTGGTCCCAATGTATGGTAAGTCACCATGAAGGTAGCTGTAGGGCAGAGCGGTGTCAGACGTGTAGTTGTGCTGCTGCAGTATATGCCTGGGGGTGTGAGGTTGTGTCAAACACTGACAGACAAGCTGTCTCCAGGGCGAGAGAGTGTGTGTGTCCCAATGTCACTCTTTTACATGCCTGTACTTGTATGTGTGAGTGGGGTGTGTTACATTGTCAGCCATACAGAGCCACCGGATGTTAGCCATGTAGGTGCCAGGACAGTAATTGATTGTGTGAATATTTCTTTGTGCCCCTGTTGTCTGACTCAGTGTGACCCAGACAGTAGGTCCAGTGCCTGCCCACCCAAACGAGAAAACATCACCAGACTTATATGCTCCTGCTCCAGTTCCTTCACAGTGAATAGTAGATACGGCCCATCTGTGTCCTGTATAATTGCACACTTACACACTTCTGTCGATGCATATTGTGTTGATGCATCCTGCATTTGTGAGATTGTCATGGACCCTCAATGCCCCAATGTGTGCATGCAATCCCATCTATTTGGGCCATGCAGAGTGCCCTTGTGAGGGGTGTCCCAGTTTTGGAGCGAGTAAGGTTACAATTGGTCCTGAGTCTGTGTCTTGCTACTGTACTGATAGATGTTGGTACCTGACACTGTGTAAATGGTCATTTACCCTTCTTTTCTCTCATACCTGCAGCTCAAGGTACACCAGCGTAAGGCCGTGTGGAGGGCCATTGCAGCAAAGGTGCCAGCCCTGGGGGTATCGAACAGACGACACACCCACTGTCACAAGAGGTGGGACGACATCAGCCGGCTGGCAAAGCAAGTGGCAGATGACCTTGGGGATGCTAGCACTCACAGGGCGTTTGGCACGGCGCAGCATGACTCCACTGATGGGCCGCATCCTGGTAGTGACTCATCCAGACCTGGATGCACGTCTGAAGGAGCATCGCCAGCAAGGCAGGGGTGGTGAGTATCTGGGGAGGGTGCCTTTTGCTGGGAGTGGATGCATGTGTACACGGCCTGTGGCAGCGGTGACCCATGTGATGTGCGTGTGTTGCTGAGCTGTGCTGAGTAATGTGAGTGGCTGCTGGGATGTGTGCTTGTATTAAGGCCACCCTGGCCTTAATAAGCTGATCCTCCCTGCTTTACTTTCGCATTGCCAGATGTGTTAGGCTCCACATGATCATTCATCATTGGGATAGTGTGGTGAATCTATTATGGGGTGAACAGCAGTGTCCACTTTCTGAGTGTGACTTCATTAATGCCTACTTTGCATGCACCATCATCGTTGAGGCCCACACATCTGAAAACAATGTGCACCAGATTACCACATGGTGCTTGCTATGGCCTACTTGGCATTGTGGACTGTAATGTCATAATAGGTGTGTGTGTTGTCCCCTCCTGTTCCCTGAAGGTCTGTCAGTGGTAATAAGTGTTGTACCCACATCAAGTCCCTAGGTGAGGGCAGGGCAAGTTGTGTGTGTGGTGCACTCCATCTACGGGCATGGTGTAGTGCTGTGTGGCATCAACCTGGCTCACTCATGGCAGATAGTCTGCGTTACAGGCACTGTTGTGGTCTATGTTGTGTGTTGCTGCACAGTGATTGCAGGGTGTTGTTAGGGTTTGTGCACAGCAAAGAGCATGTCCCCTCTCATTGCACTAGTGGTCTCTGTAATAGCTCTCTTTAAACATACTACTGAAAGCCTTTCTTGTTATCTCAGCCCCTCCCTAAGACTTATGTGTATGTTGCTCAATGTATTCACAAGTTTGGAAATTGCTGTCTTGTTTGCACATTGGACCTTGCTTTTACCAAGGCTTATTTAGAAAACATTGGACCTTGCTTTTACCAAGGCTTATTTAGAACACTCCTCCCTAGGCCATGTGTTACTTCAACTCATTAGCATAGTTACTGAAGCTCTGCATACCTGCTTGTGAGACCCACACCCAGTTCTTCGAACCACACCCAGCTCTTCGAACCACACCCAGCCCTGTCTATAAAAGGCAGCCCCTGAGCCTCATCCAGTGCTTGTGCTCGTCTACCTCCAACTTGCCTGAGAACAGATCCTTTGGCGCTGGCACTCCTGCTCTCTCCAGACCTTCATTGACTTCAACGCGCGCGGCTTCTGGCTCTTCCTTCTTCTGGTTTCCGGCTACTTCTTGCCTCAGCCCCTCTTCTGTCCACTGCAATCGACCTGCTAAAGAGAAAGAGGTCAAGGTTAGACTGATCAGTATCCCTTTTCAGCAACAAGTAAGTGAAAAACCTTTTATTACCTGAAATAACTTTATCGCGATTTCTGGATTCATGTAAAGACAATTTGGAACAAGATATCTCCCACGAACTTTGTGGTTTAAACTCTTTGTTAGAATACTTTGTGGAACTTTGTGAAATAAACATTGTTTTACATGGAACTTTTTTAAGAATCGAACAGAGGAAACCATTGACAGCAAGGCAAACAGTAAATCAAGGACTTGCACAAAATACCTGCTGTATTTTGATGTAAAAGTACAGTATTTGTTTTATAAAAAGTCTGGAAATGTGTGAAAAGTGAGTTTGCTATTAAGAATTTACAGCTAGATTCATCATAGTACCGTTTTGCGAGTCCTTAATAGCGATTATTAAGGAATCGCTATTAAGGACTTGCAAAACGGGATTCATGTAGGAATCGCTAAATAAATTGCGATTCCTACACATTCCTTATTTGCGATTAGCTAATTGCTAATCGCAAATAAGGAATAACTCCCCGTTCATTCCTATGGGCCTAAAGGCCCATAGGAATGAATGGGGAGTTATTCCTTATTTGCGATTAGCAATTTGCTAATCGCAAATAAGGATGCGATTTCAAGGGTGCCAGGGGTGTCCAAAGGACACCCTGTAGCACCCCTGAAATGTAATCTACATTGGTTTTGCGCACACACATGTCCAAAGGACATGTGTGTGTGTAACATGCAACTTAGAAAAATGCATTTGAATGCATTTTTCTAAGTTTTCACTATTTACCACGAGGTTTGACCTCGCGGTAAATAGCGGCCCAAAATTGCGATTTCGCAATTTTAAAATGGTTCATGAATTGCATTTAAGGAATCTCAAATAGAGATTCCTTAAATGCAATTCCTCGCAAATGTGCGAATTCTTTATTAGCGAATTTTGCATTTGGGATGATGAATCCCAAATGCAAAAATTGCACTCCCAAAGGGTGAGATTCTCAGAATCTGGCCCTTTGCGAGCGCAATTAAGCTTGATGAATCTGGCCGTTAGGCTTTAGTTATATTAAGGTGAATGTTAGACGTTGGTAATTCTGATAATGATATTCGTTTGATTTTACAGAAGTTTTACAGTAATAGAAAGCACATCCCAGAACAGTAACACATTCCAAACCTGGAAGCTTGAGACCAGGATCCAAGAGGTACTTTTAGAAGAGAATTTCTAATAAGATTAAGGTTTAGTCAGGAACAGATTTAGGGATAGGTTGCACTTATCTGTTCTTTGTTTATGTTTCATTAGGCACCAGTTTCTACAGAGGTCAGAGAGGGCCTCAGATTTTAGCAGCTCTTCTACAGTGGAAATGCAAGAACGGTGTTGTCTCTCTTTTTTTTATTTTATCCACTTCCCCCCTTCCCTTGAGCTTCTGGTTCTTAGTGCGCTGTTTTAAAACTAGTGTGCTGGAACAAGCAGTTTCAGGGTGGGGTCAGACTGTCTTCAACCTCCATCAGAATTGAACAGAAACTCAGGTGAGCTGGGCTTTGGCAGGTGTGGTGGTTACCATGTAGATTTGGGCCTCTCCTGTCCTGCATTGATTTGAATTTGTGTGACTAGATGATGACACTGACACAACTGTGTATCTCTCTCTCATGCAGATTCGCAAGACACCACGGAGGAACATGAGCCAGAAACCAGTGGTGGCGAGAGTAGCACAACAGCTGCAGCGGAGGCCAGTGACACAGAGCCCACCAGCGCATCTGAGGAGGACCGAAGTATGCAGGAGGAATCCGTGGCTGAGACACAGAGTAGCACATCATCTGATGCCAGCGGGGATGCATCCATGTTGGTAGGCACAGGGGATGAGGAGTCTGCATCATCATCCACCACCCAGCGGCCAGTGCCCAGCCTCCCATCCACTTCCTCTGGTGCTGCCAGTATCCATGTCACTAAGAGGGGACGAGTCACATTCACACCTGGCACCGCTGCCCCTGCACCTGTCCCCCCTGCTGCCCTCAGTACAGAGTGTGTTGAGCTCCTGTGCCAGCTTTGTGTGGGCCAAACCGCCCTGCTCAATGCCGTCAGTGACCATGGCAAGAAATTAGGCCAGGTGGTTGCATACATGGAGGGCATACACTCTGACGTGGGTGGGCTACACCGTACAGTCCAGGCGTTGTCATCCACAGTGACGTCTGCCCTTCAACAGGCACATGCTCCCATGCCACCTAAGGTGCCTTCGTCCACTCCCCAGTCAGTGGCCACATCAGATGACAGTGACCACGGTTTCGCCTGCGTCACTAAAACGATACAGCACAAGGAGCACACAACAGACAAAGCCCAAGCACTCCCGCCCACAGACACCATCCCCACTGAAGAGCAGGACACAGACAAGAGACAATCAGGGAAGAGCAAGGTCAGAAGAGCAATGAGGCAGACATCAGGCTCAGATGCTGCAGATGCATCACCAGCAAAAGACTCCCCTGTCACTGAAAAAACACACAGACCTATCCATGCAGTGTCTGTGCCCACTGAGGAGGTGTGGCATATCAGGGGTACACCTAGGAAGAGCACAGCGACACATCCACCCACCACATCAACCCCAATTCCAAGACCATTGAAGCAGGTGGAGGAGGGCACTGTAGAGACACCCCTTGGCAAAAAGGCAAAGGAGGGCACTGTAAAGACCACCCCTGGCAAAAAGGGAAAGAAGGGCACTGTAGAGACCACCCCTGGCAAAAAAGGAAAAGAGGGCACTGTAGAAACCACCCCTGGCAAAAAGGGAAAGGAGGGCACTGTAGAGATCACCCCTGGCAAAAAGGGAAAGGAGGACACTGTAGGGGGTACACCTGGGAAAAAGGCAAAGGAGGGCACTGTAGGGGGTACACCTGGCAAAGAGCGGAAGGTGGTCCAGAGGCGTAGCCAGACCAAGCGTTCAGCAGAATCCAGCACATCACCAGAGGTAGTGCCAGTGTCTGCACCTGATGTGGGCCAGTTGGTGTGTGTGCCTGTTGTGTCATTACCACTTCCCATCAACCCCAAGACAGGGAAGCCATTTTATATTCCCAAAAAGTGGAACAGCACCCCTCAAACCTCTCCCATCCACACTGCATCAGAGGTCTGCATGACTCCACCTCCATGTGCCACTATGCCACCTGGTCCATACAGCCCTCCAGCTTGCCAAGCCAATGTTAGCCCCACATCACCTGGGGCCCTGTCACCCCAGACAAGTGGGCCTACTGTCCCCAACACACAGCCAGGTCCAAGTCCGCATGACAGCCAGGAATGAGTTGATATCCCCCTCATACGCCTGTGCCTTATACAGGTGTGCTAGTCCTGACCATTGTTTACAACCTGGGTGTGTTTCTGGCCCTGTTGCTCTGCTGTGTTGGGCTCTCCACTGTGCTATGGACACTGGCCCTGTTGCTCTGCTGTGCTGTACTCTCCCCTGCACAGCCTATCATGTACGTGCTGTCTCACCTGTGCCATGGACACTGGCCCTGTTGCTCTGCTGTGTTGGGCTCTCCCCTGTGCCATGGACACTGGCCATGTTGCTCTGCTGTGCTGTACTCTCCCATGTGCAGCCTATCATGTACTTGCTGTCTCACATGTGCCATAGACACTGGCCCTTTTGCTCTCCTGTGTTGGGCTCTCCCCTGTACTATGGACACTGGCCCTGTTGCTCTGCTGTGTTGGGCTCTCCCCTGTGCCATGGACACTGGCCCTGTTGCTCTGCTGTGTTGGGCTCTCCCCTGTGCCATGGGCACTGGCCCTGTTGCTTTGCTGTGTTGGGCTCTCCCCTTTGCTATGGACACTGACCCTGTTGCTCTGCTGTGCTGTACTCTCCCCTGTGCAGCCTATCATGTACTTGCTGTCTCACCTGTGCCATGGACACTGGCTCTGTTGTTCTGCTGTGTTGGGCTCTCACCTGTGCCATGGACACTGGCCCTGTTGCTCTGCTGTGTTGGGCTCTCACCTGTGCCATGGACACTGGCCCTGTTGCTCTGCTGTGTTGGGCTCTCCCCTGTGCCATGGACACTGGCCCTGTTGCTCTGCTGTGTTGGGCTCTCCCCTGTGCCATGGACACTGGCCCTGTTGCTCTGCTGTGTTGAGCACTCCCCTGTGCTATGGACACTGGTTCTGTTGCTCTGCTGTGCTGTACTCTCCCCTGTGCAGCCTGTCATGTACTTGCTGTCTCACCTGTGCCATGGACAATGGTCCTGTTGCTCTGCTGTGTTGGGCTCTCCCCAGTGCTATGGACACTGGCCCTGTTGCTCTGCTGTGCTGTACTCTCCCCTGTGCAGCCTATCATGTACTTGCTGTCTCACCTGTGCCATGGACACTGACCCTGTTGCTCTGCTGTGTTGGGCTCTCCCCTGTCCTATGGACACTGGCCCTGTTGCTCTGCTGTGTTGGGCTCTCCCCAGTGCCATGGACACTGGCCTTCCTGTTTGTATTTAAGCTGTGCATAGTATCTTGCATATGATCATCATTTTGTGCCTTGCTGTTGTCTACTATTGTTCTACTGCTACATCTGTGCAATATGTGAATAAATACAGTTACTCCTGTTGTGTGTTTTGTAAGTGTCCTTGCTGATTAATGTTCTCTTTGTGTTTGCATTTGATTGGCTGTGCCCCATGCTCTATGTATCACTTCAACATTGCAAAGCGCTTTGCACGCATCAGATTTTTAGACAGGGGTGACAGGGTCTTGAGTCCATTCTGAACCTGATAATAGTGTAATCTGTGATGGCTATTTTACCTGCTATGCAGTTTTCTTCTTAGTGATTTGCTATTGTTGGCTACACTGTTCACATGTCAAGTTGGGGGACACTGCCAGCACAGAGTGTGATGCTGTGCAAAGGTTTGGAAGCAGGCTGGGATATGTAATGTATATGTGTGTGGATTCCTTTATGTGTGCCCATCCGTGTATGTGTATGGTCATCTTGTGTTGGTCCTTAGTCCTGGTACCATGGCCTACATGAGATGCGTGGTCTTGGATGTAGCAGAGGTGTGCAGTGTGAAGGGTGTAAGTTTGTAGTGGATGTGTGTGTGCCCCTGGATTGTGAGAGACACACATGTGTCACCCAGGAGTTGTGTGCCTGTTGTTTGTTTTGTCTTGCCCTGTGTATAAGATTGTATGCACTTGTCTCAGCTGTCTGTTGTGCACTGTGCTGTGTGTTGGTGTCTCCATGCTGTTGTGTGTGACTCCTCCTTGTTGTGTTAGTAAGTTAGAAGTGTGCAAAGTGTGTGAGTTGCACATCAGTGTTGTGTTTGTTTGATCCTCAATGTGTCTTGGGTATGTTTGTGTAGACTGTGTGGCCCTGCTGCTCCACACTGGCATTGTGTTTGTGTTTGTCATGCATTGCAGGCACACTGTGGCTTTCTTCCTCCTGTATGGGATGGTATGTGTGGTGTAAAGCCATCCCCTATGTGTGACACTTGTGCCTGACCATTGTGGGTCTTCCCTCACTCTATTTGTGTGTGGTACACCCCTTAACATGTCTGCTACTGACATGCAGGGAATTTCACTTTGATGTCAGCTGTACCCTTGGTTTCCATGTGTGTGTGCCTCCACATCACTTCTTTTGTGAGCTTGTGCTTTGTGGTGCAGTTCTTGGGCCATGAGTGTTGTTCCCCTCTGGACATTGCCACAATGGTGTATGTGTGCTGTCCTTGTGCTATTGGTCATTCTGTAGTGGTCATGTGCACTTTAGCTGTGTGTGCTGCCCGGTGCTCTGGTGGAGATTGTTTGGCTCTTGTATCCCAGAGTGGTGCATGTGTAGTTGTTGTGTTGGATGTGTGTGTGTTGGCTGTGGTATTGCTTGACTTCCTGGGTGTGCTTTGTATTTGTGCTGTGCAAGTTTGTGGTGTGTGTGATGAGGTTGTGTCTATCATGTCTGTGTGTGGCTGTTGTGCTGGTCATGCACACACTGCTTGTAGTGCATGCAGTGCTGTGTGTATGTGGCCTTGGCATTGCCTGATGTGCATACCCTGATGTCCTGTGGTGTTTGTTGATTGGTGTGAGAAGTTGGCCTGATATATGATGTTTCCAATTCTGTAACCACCTTGTATCAGTCCAACAATCCCTTATGGTGTCTGGTTGTAAGTCAACCTTATAGACAAGCTATCCTAATGGTAGCATGGACTAAGCAGCCTTAAAGGCTTAACTCTAGAGGTCGTGTTAAGCAAGCTGTTTTACCAATCACAATCCTGTAATATCAAATGAAAGGACACCACACAAGTATATATTATAAAAATATAAAATATATGTATTTATTACTAGAATAATCCTCTGTACTCTTTATGAGTGCAGAGGCACAAGCGTTTAAAAAGCACAGTTAAACATATAAAAGTTGCACATTTATGGATGAGGGCATGTGGCCACTCAAACCATATATTAAAAAAGTGGTATAAGAGATACCAATCAAACAGTGGTTAGGCCTAGGGCCTAGGGAATCGCTGGGAGCAGTCGGGACTAGCAATGCTGAAGTCGGGAAAAGCCCACAGGATTCGGGTGCAGGCTTAAAGCACAAGCATGCACCAATGCAAAGTCAATAGTGCGTAAAAGTTATAAAGTTAAAGTTTAAGGAAACTTCCGCTTAACCTAGCAAGATGAAACTTTATACACATACACTAGAGGTGTGTACCAGTGTGGGAACACCGGCGTTGATGAGTTACCTCACCCACAGGAAGCGGGTGCACAGGTGCGAAGTAGTGTCGGGTTTTGTCACGCTGGTTGATGGTGCTTGGAGCTGAAGATGCTGCAGGCGGTGTGAAGGAGAAGTGTCTGGTGTGACCCAAGGGTGGATCGGAGTTGTAGAGTACCTGAAAGCAGAGGGGACAGAGTCTGGGACTCTCAGCAGTGACCAGGGTGGAACCAGGACGGAACCAGGTAATGTCGGGCGCAATCAGGTGGTTGTCAAGGAGCTTCTCTCCGCTGCCACGTGGGCTCTAGGGCATCTGTGACGTCCAGGAGTGGATCACGAGCTGTCCCACAAAGGCTCTCGCCGTGGGCGGTGTCGGCTTCAGGATTGGAGCAAACAACACTTGGCAAGAGCAATCCACGCAGGACAGGAAGATTGCTTCTCACTCGGACCAGAAGGGTCAGAGCGGGTGCTCCTTTTCAGAGAAGCGAGTGCAAGTCTGGAGCAACCAGAATCATAAGTTAGATTTTGTAGTTCGTCGGCACAGGGGCCACAAGCCAACGGGCAAGTGACCGGGCCAACGCGTTGAGCCAAAAGAAGCAGAAGGGCCCCACGCAGCACTCGGTGAGTGTAGAGGGGTGAGCTTCATTGCAAAAGAGGCTCAGGCTGGGGCTTCTCAAACCCCGACGTACAGCTTTGAGGATCACTCATGGGCTGCACAGTCAGCGTCTCGTGGTCTTTCCAAGATGGCGAGCCCCACGCTTCCTGTCGCCTCCACGGGTCTCAGCTCTGCAGGGACTGTAGATCGGGCTGTTAGAAGGCAGGCATGCTTGGTCTTGTTGATCTTTGTCACTTGAGTTCCGGCGGGAACTGCAACAAAGCAAACATCGAGGTGCTGGATGGTTCCTGTTTGCACAGCGTGGTCACTCCTTGACCACAAGGGAGATTCTTCAGTCTTCTACGTCGAGTAGGATGTCGAAGGGTCCAGAGTTTCATTTCATATGTTTCATCAGGATAATCTGAGTGCGTTGGCACTGCTCCCATTCTTATACCAATCTAGGGGGCTGGATTACCTGCTAGGTCCCCATCTACGGGTGGGACCTAGGAAGGGGGTGGTTACACCCCTTTCCCTTTGTCCAGTTCGCGCTGGGACTGGGGCTGGTGTGCCCCAGAACCGGTTTGACCGGATTATGCAAGGGGAAGCCTTGTGCTCCCCAGGCAGTGTCTGGTTTCTTTCAAACCTCCCTGCTACAATCCACTATCTCCTGTCTGGGGTGGTGTGACACCTCCCCGCGACAGGAAAGCCTTTGTCCAGGCCTCCTCGGCTGAGTTTCGGTCAGCAGCAGTAGGTCAGACTCGTGTCTGTGGCAGAAGCGTCCATTTTGTGATGCTGAGGCTCTTTTAAAATCAACCGCGTTTCAGTAAAGTAACATGTCTTCTCCCTCTAGTGGGGTGGAATGCTATCCCTGTCGACAGGACTGTCGAGGGGATAGTATTCCAAATCGTATAACACCTTACACGACATGTTTTGATAAAGCCAAACCAAAGTTAACATATAACCGCGAGGATTATAATGCACTTAATAGTATATGGTATGGCATTATCCCGGAACAGCTTAGGGAGTGGTTCCCAACAGCTGCAAACAGGCTCAGCTCATGCTCGAGCTCCATCTCACATTAAACCACGCACTCTGCCTCCAGGATTGATAAGGCCTTCCATAGGAGTGACTCACAGGTTTATATGTGTCCAGATATAGGTTTAGATATAGGGATACTATATCTAAGCCAGGGGTGATTACACCAACTTGCCCCAGCTGAGTGATCAGCCAGTTGTGTCAATTTAAGAACCAGCCAGGGGTGGCAAAAGCTATGCTGCAGCCCCTGGTAGGCCTTGGTGGCACCTATGCCCTGAGCACCTATAGTGCATGGTACAGGGGCTGACAAGGAGTCCAGTTCCAATTGGGTTATGTACCTATAGTACATGTATGTGAATTTAGAGAGAGAACAGCAGGCTGGGGGTCTGATTAGCAGGCCCACAGCCTCATTAAGTCGAAAACCAGTGAAGCAATAAGAAAAAATTGGGGTGACCATAGGATAGCAGACCCTACTCTCCTACAATTGGTGTTTCATGTGCATCTGTGGTTGGTTTGATGTGGCAGTGAGGGTTTGTCCTGATGCACTTCTTGTGTGATATGTGTTATGGTGTGTGTGTTTTGTTCCTGAGTGATGATGTTGTGAACTCCTGTCGTGTCTGTGCTCCCATTGTCTTTCCCCAGATTGGCTGACAGGGTGTGTCTGTTTCTGTTGGGGTTCAGTATGTGCTCCTGTAGTGTTTGTGTGTTGTTCTTGTGCAGGCATCTGTTGAGGCATCCCTGTGTGTGTGTTGTGTTTGTGGCTTTACCCAGGGTGTGTGTTTGTTTGTGTGTGTATGTGCTGGCAAGGATTGTGAGCCTTCAGTGTGTGTGGCACTGGTGTTGTGTGTTCCTTGTCAGCCACTCCTGCAGTGGCTGTCTCCCTGGTTGTGTGTTGTGTGGTGCAGGGTGTGTATTGTGCTTGTTTGCTGCAGTGCTTGTTGCTTGTTGGTGTACATGGGGGGGAACAGGATGTGCACCTGGCCTGTGACTTGATGGGGTGTGTTGCTGTGTGGTTGGGGGTGGTGTGTCCCTGTGGTGTTTGTGCCCTGCCCATGCCTTGGAGTGGCCCTGCCTTCTGCATAGTGCGCATGTGTTGACCGCAGCGGTGACGTGACCGGGAGCGGGACGTTGCTGCTGGTTGGCGGTCAATGTGTGTCCCGGATGCTGAGGGGTGCCTTGTTGTCAGGTGGGTCATGTGTGGGTGCACTTGTGGATGTGTTGTGACCCCCAGCAGGGTGTCTGTGTGGTGATTGTACCCTGTTCCGGCCTGTGTGTTGTGTGCTGTATTTGTGTAGTTGCCTACCTGCGGCGGCGTCCGTGGCAGCCCATCTGACGAAGTGCTGTAGGAGGTACATCACCGGATGTATATGGAGGGCTGGGTCCATGGCGTTCATGACCAGGTCTCGGCTATCTTGCTCCGCTGTCGAGTTTCCGCCTGCTCAGGTTGGGCGGTGTCTCCGCTGCGGTGCGTCTGCTTGTTTGGGTCATCCTAATTTGTGTAAAGGGCGGATGTCATTCCGCACGGCGGTGAGTTTCAATTGGCTCACACCGCCGCGGTTGCTGCGCACTTTGATGGCGGTGTGCGGCGCTCCGCGGCGGACGGGAAATGACCTATGTTTTTCTATCCTAATGTGGCGGACGTGAGAACCGCTGCTCGCGGGCGGAAAAAGCTGTTTTTCCACCCCGCCACCACTGCGGTGGTGCCAGCACCCGACATCCTAATGGGCCCCTTTGTGTCTAATAATTTTTTATCTAGAGGTGATGACTTTTTACCATCGATGTACTTCATTTTTTCTCCTGTTTGCTCCTTTCTCCAAGATGTGGTCATTTGCTGGTTCTCGTCAGTGCAATCTGCTCCTGTTGTCTTTTTGTTCCTACCCTTCCTTTTTTGTTTGCGGCGGGCTCGCGCAGTTGTAGATGCCTCTGGGCCGGCCCTTTCTTTGATTGAGATGTTCAGAAGGGACACTTCTGGTGTGCGTTTTGATTTTGGAGGTGAGTCCCCTTGCTTGATAGCCATGTGGTAGTCGCTGGTGGTTCCTGATGGTTTATCGCAGAGGGTTATTCTGCCGGGCTTGACCTCCGTTGTGGGATACGTTATTGTATTTATTTTTAGATCCCCCAGGAGGTTCCCCAACTTCGTAGGTAGTGTGGATAGCTTATCAACTATTGGGGAGCAGACGCAGACAGTTCTTACTATTTGAGATAATTTTGCTGCTTCTTGTCCTCTTTTCATTAGGCTGTTAAGGTCTGCAAATTTTCTTTCTATCTCAGAGTTAGCTTCTGCAAGCTTTTGCAGGACAATCAGCTGCAAGTCTAGTTTATCAGATTGATACTGCAGTGCTGTTGATGACAGCTGAATTGTATTAAGTGAGGTTGCCCAAAATGTTTCGGTGGGGCCTCTACTCCCCCCGATGTGCAGATTAGAGAACTCTTCAGTGGTGCTGTTAAGGGTTGGTTTAACGTTATAAGATGCCACTAGGTCTTCCCATTCTTGTGATGCCAGAAAAGTCATGTCGCTATCTGTGGTACACGAATCCTCGTGTGGTGAGTGTGGGGGAAGGTTTGCGGGATCAATTTTACTTTGCTGTTTCTCAACTGTTGAAGTGCCGCCTTGTATGGTCAAGTGCTTATATGGGGAACACCTCTATTGCGTGAGATGTTGCGATCTCTCCATCATATTTGATCAGTGTGTTCTGATGGGATGGGGTGGTGAAGGTGAGGGATGACTGACCTCTTAAGTCATTGGGACTCTGGTCGTCCAGGAGCCCTTCTGGTTCTGCAGCCCATTTGCTCTCATTCTCCTTCTCTGGCACAAGCCCCATAGGATTTGTTTCCTGGTCACCTGAGCCTTTTGGTGAGTTGTTTTGGCTAATGGCCCCATCTGTTGCTCCTATGGTATCGTCGGCTTGCCCCCAATGAGCTCCAGCCCCCATTGTGCTTCTTGAGTGGGCTGTGGTCTCCATATGATTTGAGAACTTATGTATTTCTGCAACTGTTGGGCTTGGTTTTTGAGGCAAAGAACTATCTGCTCCAGCGGGTCACAGTGGGGATTGTAGACCGAGTATGGTGTCGTTGTTTGAGTAGATTGCTTTGACAGGGTCTTTTAGAAAAGTGGATTTTGTATACATTTTTGGCTGGTAATAGTTTGTGATCTTCCTTGGAGGTTGGTCTTCTATGTTTATAAGTTCGTACCGGTTTTTTCTTTTGTCACTTTTGAGCATATCATTTAGCTGATTTGAATTATTTAGCTCTGTTATAGATGATGGGCTATTTCCTTTGTTAGTTATCGGACATTCAATTGAACAGGTTTTTGTGTCCTTGGTATACCCTTTGCTGGTGTTAGTTCTTTTGCTGTCCTTATGCTGTTTTCACTCGAGTTGTTTTCTGGGGTCATTTTACATCAGTCGACTTCCTTTCTTTTTCGTTTGGGTGAAGGCCTTGTTATAGGTCTTCTTACTCTTCCGGACCTCATGGCGATCTCGCTTGCCGCTTTTCCTGACTCTCTCCAAGGAGATGGAAGGGCACGAGCGTGGGAAGGGGAGTTAGTGGTTGAGTGTACTGGCTGTTGGCTGCTGACTGCTGCTGGCTTGTCAACTGTTGGTTGCTTGCCAGTGTTACCTGAGTTGGGTACTAGGGTACTGGGTTGGGTAGAATCAGAATAAGCGGAGGGGTGTACGCAGCTGTTGCAGGGGGAGCACCTCCTCACTCGTCCCCCGAGGTGGGGGCGAGGTACGGTGGATCTCTGGTTCTCAGGGTCTTAGGGTCTTGGTCTCTGTGCAGGTAAGGTATAACAGGGCTAAGCAGACAACAGAACAAGGCGTCCGTGTCCGCCTTATTTGCCTTGCCAGATGCCTGATGCCTCTGTGCGTCTGCTGGTTTCTCCACCACTGGTCTATCATTGAACTCGTCTATAAATGCTCTACTGCCACCCTGTGCGTCCCTTAATGGAAAATTGGTGGAAAGGTGCTGAGATCTGGGGAGTAGGGCCGACTCTGCGTTGGAGAGGCTGTTGTACAGCTCCTGCTGTTTTATGCGCCAACTCAGTTGTATGGCTAAGTAATGCCTGTAGAAGAGGCCAGGGGAGAGTTGGGGAGGTCGGGAGAGACCGGATTGAGGGTCAAGCTAGGCTTCCGTAATTTTAACCGGGCACAGCTTGCCCCCACCTCCCTTCTTGACTCTGATGCTGTATGAAAGCTCAGACCCCCAGCAGCACTGTAGAGGCACAGCGGGGTGGCAACCCTCACACCTCCAGCCCTTGATGAGCTGTTAAGAGGTGCTTGAAGGTGACAGAGGGAGGGGCTGTAGGTTCAGGAGCAGGGGGCATCCATTCACATGCAAACAGCCCTGAATGCGTCTTGTATCTGCTATTTAGAGGGGGGCTCACACATTCCATTTCTACCCAGGGCCCCAAACATCCTAGACTCGGCCAGATTACACCCCTGATTACATCACCGAGCGTAATTACTATCACTAATTTGTAAGCAAACCTCGGTTCTTCAAACATGCATAATGTAATACAATAAAGAAATGGCACAATCGCACCCACACTGATTAACAAAGTATGGAGGACAATCAGTTCAATCAGTTCTCTTAGAGTATCTCCTGTAAGTACTGTAGATCACAGTGGGGGATGTCATTTTGGACAGAGAGCCTGTCTTCTCGTTGTCTTGTGCAGGAGGGGGCGAGAAGCCCAAGATGATACTAGAATACTGCATGCCCACCCCTATGCCCACCCTGGTGGATCACGTTCCCTCTCCTGTGATGACTCCTGCTCCTGTCCCCCCATGTGGTGGCTCCAGTCCACCCCCCCCCCCGCCTGTGATGGCTCCTGTCCCCCATGTTGTGGCTCCAGTCCACCCCCGCCTGTGGTGGCTCTTGTCCCCCCCTGTGGTGGATCCTGTCTCCGCCCTGGGTGGCTTCTGTCCCAGTCCTGGAATGTCTCCTGCAGCGAGGGTGAAGTTCTTGATGGGCCTCTTCTCAAAAGGGCTCAGCTCAAAATTAATATGGAAAGGTGGGCGAGTAAGTAAGTGAAGGGATGTGTGAATGGCTGGATGAATTAGTGAAAGGGTGAATGGATGAATGAAAGATTGAATAAATGGATAATGAGAGAGGATAGATGGATTGATGAGTGAGGGGAAGGATGGAGAGAAAATGTAAATAGCTGGATGTATGGGTGGAAGGGTAGCTGGATGATTGATGAGGGGAAAGATGGATGAGGGGAAGGATAAATGGATGAGGGGAAGGATGGATGGATGAGGGGAAGGATGGATGGATGGAGGGGAAGGATGGATGGATGAGGGGCAGGATAAATGGATGGGATGGATGGATGGATGGGTGAGGGGAAGGATGGATGAAAGGAAGGATGGATGAGGGGAAGGATGATGGATGGAGGAGAAGGATGGATGGATGAGGGGCAGGATAAATGGATGGGATGGATGGGTGAGGGGAAGGATGATGGATGAGGAGAAGGATGGATGGATGGAGGGGAAGGGGATGGATGGATGAGGGGCAGGATAAATGGATGGGATGGATGGATGGGTGAGGGGAAGGATGGATGAAAGGAAGGATGGATGAGGGGAAGGATGGATGGATGACGGAAAAGGATGGATGATGAGGGGAAGGATGGATGGATGGATGATGAGGGGAAGGATGGATGGATGATGAGGGGGTGGGTGAAAGGATGGATGGATGGATGGATGATGAGGGAATGGATGGATGATGAGGGGGTGGGTGAAAGGATGGATGTATGATGAGGGGAAGGGTGGATGGATGATGAGGGGAAGGGTGGATGGATGATGAGGGGAAGGGTGGATGGATGGATGATGAGGGAAAAGGATGGATGGATGGATGCTGAGGGGTGCCTTGTTGTCAGGTGGGTCATGTGTGGGTGCACTTGTGGATGTGTTGTGACCCCCAGCAGGGTGTCTGTGTGGTGATTGTACCCTGTTCCGGCCTGTGTGTTGTGTGCTGTATTTGTGTAGTTGCCTACCTGCGGCGGCGTCCGTGGCAGCCCATCTGACGAAGTGCTGTAGGAGGTACATCACCGGATGTATATGGAGGGCTGGGTCCATGGCGTTCATGACCAGGTCTCGGCTATCTTGCTCCGCTGTCGAGTTTCCGCCTGCTCAGGTTGGGCGGTGTCTCCACTGCGGTGCGTCTGCTTGTTTGGGTCATCCTAATTTGTGTAAAGGGCGGATGTCATTCCGCACGGCGGTGAGTTTCAATTGGCTCACACCGCCGCGGTTGCTGCGCACTTTGATGGCGGTGTGCGGCGCTCCGCGGCGGACGGGAAATGACCTATGTTTTTCTATCCTAATGTGGCGGACGTGAGAACCGCTGCTCGCGGGCGGAAAAAGCTGTTTTTCCACCCCGCCACCACTGCGGTGGTGCCAGCACCCGACATCCTAATGGGCCCCTTTGTGTCTAATAATTTTTTATCTAGAGGTGATGACTTTTTACCATCGATGTACTTCATTTTTTCTCCTGTTTGCTCCTTTCTCCAAGATGTGGTCATTTGCTGGTTCTCGTCAGTGCAATCTGCTCCTGTTGTCTTTTTGTTCCTACCCTTCCTTTTTTGTTTGCGGCGGGCTCGCGCAGTTGTAGATGCCTCTGGGCCGGCCCTTTCTTTGATTGAGATGTTCAGAAGGGACACTTCTGGTGTGCGTTTTGATTTTGGAGGTGAGTCCCCTTGCTTGATAGCCATGTGGTAGTCGCTGGTGGTTCCTGATGGTTTATCGCAGAGGGTTATTCTGCCGGGCTTGACCTCCGTTGTGGGATACGTTATTGTATTTATTTTTAGATCCCCCAGGAGGTTCCCCAACTTCGTAGGTAGTGTGGATAGCTTATCAACTATTGGGGAGCAGACGCAGACAGTTCTTACTATTTGAGATAATTTTGCTGCTTCTTGTCCTCTTTTCATTAGGCTGTTAAGGTCTGCAAATTTTCTTTCTATCTCAGAGGTAGCTTCTGCAAGCGTTTGCAGGACAATCAGCTGCAAGTCTAGTTTATCAGATTGATACTGCAGTGCTGTTGATGACAGCTGAATTGTATTAAGTGAGGTTGCCCACCATGTTTCGGTGGGGCCTCTACTCCCCCCGATGTGCAGATTAGAGAACTCTTCAGTGGTGCTGTTAAGGGTTGGTTTAACGTTATAAGATGCCACTAGGTCTTCCCATTCTTGTGATGCCAGAAAAGTCATGTCGCTATCTGTGGTACACGAATCCTCCTGTGGTGAGTGTGGGGGAAGGTTTGCGGGATCAATTTTACTTTGCTGTTTCTCAACTGTTGAAGTGCCGCCTTGTATGGTCAAGTGCTTATATGGGGAACACCTCTATTGCGTGAGATGTTGCGATCTCTCCATCATATTTGATCAGTGTGTTCTGATGGGATGGGGTGGTGAAGGTGAGGGATGACTGACCTCTTAAGTCATTGGGACTCTGGTCGTCCAGGAGCCCTTCTGGTTCTGCAGCCCATTTGCTCTCATTCTCCTTCTCTGGCACAAGCCCCATAGGATTTGTTTCCTGGTCACCTGAGCCTTTTGGTGAGTTGTTTTGGCTAATGGCCCCATCTGTTGCTCCTATGGTATCGTCGGCTTGCCCCCAATGAGCTCCAGCCCCCATTGTGCTTCTTGAGTGGGCTGTGGTCTCCATATGATTTGAGAACTTATGTATTTCTGCAACTGTTGGGCTTGGTTTTTGAGGCAAAGAACTATCTGCCCCAGCGGGTCACAGTGGGGATTGTAGACCGAGTATGGTGTCGTTGTTTGAGTAGATTGCTTTGACAGGGTCTTTTAGAAAAGTGGATTTTGTATACATTTTTGGCTGGTAATAGTTTGTGATCTTCCTTGGAGGTTGGTCTTCTATGTTTATAAGTTCGTACCGGTTTTTTCTTTTGTCACTTTTGAGCATATCATTTAGCTGATTTGAATTATTTAGCTCTGTTATAGATGATGGGCTATTTCCTTTGTTAGTTATCGGACATTCAATTGAACAGGTTTTTGTGTCCTTGGTATACCCTTTGCTGGTGTTAGTTCTTTTGCTGTCCTTATGCTGTTTTCACTCGAGTTGTTTTCTGGGGTCATTTTACATCAGTCGACTTCCTTTCTTTTTCGTTTGGGTGAAGGCCTTGTTATAGGTCTTCTTACTCTTCCGGACCTCATTGCGATCTCGCTTGCCGCTTTTCCTGACTCTCTCCAAGGAGATGGAAGGGCACGAGCGTGGGAAGGGGAGTTAGTGGTTGAGTGTACTGGCTGTTGGCTGCTGACTGCTGCTGGCTTGTCAACTGTTGGTTGCTTGCCAGTGTTACCTGAGTTGGGTACTAGGGTACTGGGTTGGGTAGAATCAGAATAAGCGGAGGGGTGTACGCAGCTGTTGCAGGGGGAGTACCTCCTCACTCGTCCCCCGAGGTGGGGGCGAGGTACGGTGGATCTCTGGTTCTCAGGGTCTTAGGGTCTTGGTCTCTGTGCAGGTAAGGTATAACAGGGCTAAGCAGACAACAGAACAAGGCGTCCGTGTCCGCCTTATTTGCCTTGCCAGATGCCTGATGCCTCTGTGCGTCTGCTGGTTTCTCCACCACTGGTCTATCATTGAACTCGTCTATAAATGCTCTACTGCCACCCTGTGCGTCCCTTAATGGAAAATTGGTGGAAAGGTGCTGAGATCTGGGGAGTAGGGCCGACTCTGCGTTGGAGAGGCTGTTGTACAGCTCCTGCTGTTTTATGCGCCAACTCAGTTGTATGGCTAAGTAATGCCTGTAGAAGAGGCCAGGGGAGAGTTGGGGAGGTCGGGAGAGACCGGATTGAGGGTCAAGCTAGGCTTGTCCCCGAAATTGCTTTCCTTAGGCAGCTGGCCACTAGCAACTAGGGTGACCAACCATCCGTAAATTTCATGGACAGTCCGTAATTTTGGCTGTCTGTCCGTTGTCCGTGAAGGATTCTTTAACGGACGCCATTTGTCCGTAATTTTAACCGGGCACAGCTTGCCCCCACCTCCCTTCTTGACTCTGATGCTGTATGAAAGCTCAGACCCCCAGCAGCACTGTAGAGGCACAGCGGGGTGGCAACCCTCACACCTCCAGCCCTTGATGAGCTGTTAAGAGGTGCTTGAAGGTGACAGAGGGAGGGGCTGTAGGTTCAGGAGCAGGGGGCATCCATTCACATGCAAACAGCCCTGAATGCGTCTTGTATCTGCTATTTAGAGGGGGGCTCACACATTCCATTTCTACCCAGGGCCCCAAACATCCTAGACTCGGCCAGATTACACCCCTGATTACATCACCGAGCGTAATTACTATCACTAATTTGTAAGCAAACCTCGGTTCTTCAAACATGCATAATGTAATACAATAAAGAAATGGCACAATCGCACCCACACTGATTAACAAAGTATGGAGGACAATCAGTTCAATCAGTTCTCTTAGAGTATCTCCTGTAAGTACTGTAGATCACAGTGGGGGATGTCATTTTGGACAGAGAGCCTGTCTTCTCGTTGTCTTGTGCAGGAGGGGGCGAGAAGCCCAAGATGATACTAGAATACTGCATGCCCACCCCTATGCCCACCCTGGTGGATCACGTTCCCTCTCCTGTGATGACTCCTGCTCCTGTCCCCCCATGTGGTGGCTCCAGTCCACTCCCCCCCGCCTGTGATGGCTCCTGTCCCCCATGTTGTGGCTCCAGTCCACCCCCGCCTGTGGTGGCTCTTGTCCCCCCCTGTGGTGGATCCTGTCTCCGCCCTGGGTGGCTTCTGTCCCAGTCCTGGAATGTCTCCTGCAGCGAGGGTGAAGTTCTTGATGGGCCTCTTCTCAAAAGGGCTCAGCTCAAAATTAATATGGAAAGGTGGGCGAGTAAGTAAGTGAAGGGATGTGTGAATGGCTGGATGAATTAGTGAAAGGGTGAATGGATGAATGAAAGATTGAATAAATGGATAATGAGAGAGGATAGATGGATTGATGAGTGAGGGGAAGGATGGAGAGAAAATGTAAATAGCTGGATGTATGGGTGGAAGGGTAGCTGGATGATTGATGAGGGGAAAGATGGATGAGGGGAAGGATAAATGGATGAGGGGAAGGATGGATGGATGAGGGGAAGGATGGATGGATGGAGGGGAAGGATGGATGGATGAGGGGCAGGATAAATGGATGGGATGGATGGATGGATGGGTGAGGGGAAGGATGGATGAAAGGAAGGATGGATGAGGGGAAGTATGATGGATGGAGGAGAAGGATGGATGGATGAGGGGCAGGATAAATGGATGGGATGGATGGGTGAGGGGAAGGATGATGGATGAGGAGAAGGATGGATGGATGGAGGGGAAGGGGATGGATGGATGAGGGGCAGGATAAATGGATGGGATGGATGGATGGGTGAGGGGAAGGATGGATGAAAGGAAGGATGGATGAGGGGAAGGATGGATGGATGACGGAAAAGGATGGATGATGAGGGGAAGGATGGATGGATGGATGATGAGGGGGAAGGATGGATGGATGATGAGGGGGTGGGTGAAAGGATGGATGGATGGATGATGAGGGAATGGATGGATGATGAGGGGGTGGGTGAAAAGATGGATGTATGATGAGGGGAAGGGTGGATGGATGATGAGGGGAAGGGTGGATGGATGATGAGGGGAAGGGTGGATGGATGGATGATGAGGGAAAAGGATGGATGGATGGATGCTGAGGGGTGCCTTGTTGTCAGGTGGGTCATGTGTGGGTGCACTTGTGGATGTGTTGTGACCCCCAGCAGGGTGTCTGTGTGGTGATTGTACCCTGTTCCGGCCTGTGTGTTGTGTGCTGTATTTGTGTAGTTGCCTACCTGCGGCGGCGTCCGTGGCAGCCCATCTGACGAAGTGCTGTAGGAGGTACATCACCGGATGTATATGGAGGGCTGGGTCCATGGCGTTCATGACCAGGTCTCGGCTATCTTGCTCCGCTGTCGAGTTTCCGCCTGCTCAGGTTGGGCGGTGTCTCCACTGCGGTGCGTCTGCTTGTTTGGGTCATCCTAATTTGTGTAAAGGGCGGATGTCATTCCGCACGGCGGTGAGTTTCAATTGGCTCACACCGCCGCGGTTGCTGCGCACTTTGATGGCGGTGTGCGGCGCTCCGCGGCGGACGGGAAATGACCTATGTTTTTCTATCCTAATGTGGCGGACGTGAGAACCGCTGCTCGCGGGCGGAAAAAGCTGTTTTTCCACCCCGCCACCACTGCGGTGGTGCCAGCACCCGACATCCTAATGGGCCCCTTTGTGTCTAATAATTTTTTATCTAGAGGTGATGACTTTTTACCATCGATGTACTTCATTTTTTCTCCTGTTTGCTCCTTTCTCCAAGATGTGGTCATTTGCTGGTTCTCGTCAGTGCAATCTGCTCCTGTTGTCTTTTTGTTCCTACCCTTCCTTTTTTGTTTGCGGCGGGCTCGCGCAGTTGTAGATGCCTCTGGGCCGGCCCTTTCTTTGATTGAGATGTTCAGAAGGGACACTTCTGGTGTGCGTTTTGATTTTGGAGGTGAGTCCCCTTGCTTGATAGCCATGTGGTAGTCGCTGGTGGTTCCTGATGGTTTATCGCAGAGGGTTATTCTGCCGGGCTTGACCTCCGTTGTGGGATACGTTATTGTATTTATTTTTAGATCCCCCAGGAGGTTCCCCAACTTCGTAGGTAGTGTGGATAGCTTATCAACTATTGGGGAGCAGACGCAGACAGTTCTTACTATTTGAGATAATTTTGCTGCTTCTTGTCCTCTTTTCATTAGGCTGTTAAGGTCTGCAAATTTTCTTTCTATCTCAGAGGTAGCTTCTGCAAGCGTTTGCAGGACAATCAGCTGCAAGTCTAGTTTATCAGATTGATACTGCAGTGCTGTTGATGACAGCTGAATTGTATTAAGTGAGGTTGCCCAACATGTTTCGGTGGGGCCTCTACTCCCCCCGATGTGCAGATTAGAGAACTCTTCAGTGGTGCTGTTAAGGGTTGGTTTAACGTTATAAGATGCCACTAGGTCTTCCCATTCTTGTGATGCCAGAAAAGTCATGTCGCTATCTGTGGTACACGAATCCTCGTGTGGTGAGTGTGGGGGAAGGTTTGCGGGATCAATTTTACTTTGCTGTTTCTCAACTGTTGAAGTGCCGCCTTGTATGGTCAAGTGCTTATATGGGGAACACCTCTATTGCGTGAGATGTTGCGATCTCTCCATCATATTTGATCAGTGTGTTCTGATGGGATGGGGTGGTGAAGGTGAGGGATGACTGACCTCTTAAGTCATTGGGACTCTGGTCGTCCAGGAGCCCTTCTGGTTCTGCAGCCCATTTGCTCTCATTCTCCTTCTCTGGCACAAGCCCCATAGGATTTGTTTCCTGGCCACCTGAGCCTTTTGGTGAGTTGTTTTGGCTAATGGCCCCATCTGTTGCTCCTATGGTATCGTCGGCTTGCCCCCAATGAGCTCCAGCCCCCATTGTGCTTCTTGAGTGGGCTGTGGTCTCCATATGATTTGAGAACTTATGTATTTCTGCAACTGTTGGGCTTGGTTTTTGAGGCAAAGAACTATCTGCCCCAGCGGGTCACAGTGGGGATTGTAGACCGAGTATGGTGTCGTTGTTTGAGTAGATTGCTTTGACAGGGTCTTTTAGAAAAGTGGATTTTGTATACATTTTTGGCTGGTAATAGTTTGTGATCTTCCTTGGAGGTTGGTCTTCTATGTTTATAAGTTCGTACCGGTTTTTTCTTTTGTCACTTTTGAGCATATCATTTAGCTGATTTGAATTATTTAGCTCTGTTATAGATGATGGGCTATTTCCTTTGTTAGTTATCGGACATTCAATTGAACAGGTTTTTGTGTCCTTGGTATACCCTTTGCTGGTGTTAGTTCTTTTGCTGTCCTTATGCTGTTTTCACTCGAGTTGTTTTCTGGGGTCATTTTACATCAGTCGACTTTCTTTCTTTTTCGTTTGGGTGAAGGCCTTGTTATAGGTCTTCTTACTCTTCCGGACCTCATTGCGATCTCGCTTGCCGCTTTTCCTGACTCTCTCCAAGGAGATGGAAGGGCACGAGCGTGGGAAGGGGAGTTAGTGGTTGAGTGTACTGGCTGTTGGCTGCTGACTGCTGCTGGCTTGTCAACTGTTGGTTGCTTGCCAGTGTTACCTGAGTTGGGTACTAGGGTACTGGGTTGGGTAGAATCAGAATAAGCGGAGGGGTGTACGCAGCTGTTGCAGGGGGAGCACCTCCTCACTCGTCCCCCGAGGTGGGGGCGAGGTACGGTGGATCTCTGGTTCTCAGGGTCTTAGGGTCTTGGTCTCTGTGCAGGTAAGGTATAACAGGGCTAAGCAGACAACAGAACAAGGCGTCCGTGTCCGCCTTATTTGCCTTGCCAGATGCCTGATGCCTCTGTGCGTCTGCTGGTTTCTCCACCACTGGTCTATCATTGAACTCGTCTATAAATGCTCTACTGCCACCCTGTGCGTCCCTTAATGGAAAATTGGTGGAAAGGTGCTGAGATCTGGGGAGTAGGGCCGACTCTGCGTTGGAGAGGCTGTTGTACAGCTCCTGCTGTTTTATGCGCCAACTCAGTTGTATGGCTAAGTAATGCCTGTAGAAGAGGCCAGGGGAGAGTTGGGGAGGTCGGGAGAGACCGGATTGAGGGTCAAGCTAGGCTTGTCCCCGAAATTGCTTTCCTTAGGCAGCTGGCCACTAGCAACTAGGGTGACCAACCATCCGTAAATTTCACGGACAGTCCGTAATTTTGGCTGTCTGTCCGTTGTCCGTGAAGGATTCTTTAACGGACGCCATTTGTCCGTAATTTTAACCGGGCACAGCTTGCCCCCACCTCCCTTCTTGACTCTGATGCTGTATGAAAGCTCAGACCCCCAGCAGCACTGTAGAGGCACAGCGGGGTGGCAACCCTCACACCTCCAGCCCTTGATGAGCTGTTAAGAGGTGCTTGAAGGTGACAGAGGGAGGGGCTGTAGGTTCAGGAGCAGGGGGCATCCATTCACATGCAAACAGCCCTGAATGCGTCTTGTATCTGCTATTTAGAGGGGGGCTCACACATTCCATTTCTACCCAGGGCCCCAAACATCCTAGACTCGGCCAGATTACACCCCTGATTACATCACCGAGCGTAATTACTATCACTAATTTGTAAGCAAACCTCGGTTCTTCAAACATGCATAATGTAATACAGTAAAGAAATGGCACAATCGCACCCACACTGATTAACAAAGTATGGAGGACAATCAGTTCAATCAGTTCTCTTAGAGTATCTCCTGTAAGTACTGTAGATCACAGTGGGGGATGTCATTTTGGACAGAGAGCCTGTCTTCTCGTTGTCTTGTGCAGGAGGGGGCGAGAAGCCCAAGATGATACTAGAATACTGCATGCCCACCCCTATGCCCACCCTGGTGGATCACGTTCCCTCTCCTGTGATGACTCCTGCTCCTGTCCCCCATGTGGTGGCTCCAGTCCACCCCCCCCCCCGCCTGTGATGGCTCCTGTCCCCCATGTTGTGGCTCCAGTCCACCCCCGCCTGTGGTGGCTCTTGTCCCCCCCTGTGGTGGATCCTGTCTCCGCCCTGGGTGGCTTCTGTCCCAGTCCTGGAATGTCTCCTGCAGCGAGGGTGAAGTTCTTGATGGGCCTCTTCTCAAAAGGGCTCAGCTCAAAATGAATATGGAAAGGTGGGCGAGTAAGTAAGTGAAGGGATGTGTGAATGGCTGGATGAATTAGTGAAAGGGTGAATGGATGAATGAAAGATTGAATAAATGGATAATGAGAGAGGATAGATGGATTGATGAGTGAGGGGAAGGATGGAGAGAAAATGTAAATAGCTGGATGTATGGGTGGAAGGGTAGCTGGATGATTGATGAGGGGAAAGATGGATGAGGGGAAGGATAAATGGATGAGGGGAAGGATGGATGGATGAGGGGAAGGATGGATGGATGGATGGAGGGGAAGGATGGATGGATGAGGGGCAGGATAAATGGATGGGATGAAAGGAAGGATGGATGAGGGGAAGGATGATGGATGGAGGAGAAGGATGGATGGATGAGGGGCAGGATAAATGGATGGGATGGATGGGTGAGGGGAAGGATGATGGATGAGGAGAAGGATGGATGGATGGAGGGGAAGGGGATGGATGGATGAGGGGCAGGATAAATGGATGGGATGGATGGATGGGTGAGGGGAAGGATGGATGAAAGGAAGGATGGATGAGGGGAAGGATGGATGGATGACGGAAAAGGATGGATGATGAGGGGAAGGATGGATGGATGGATGATGAGGGGAAGGATGGATGGATGATGAGGGGGTGGGTGAAAGGATGGATGGATGGATGATGAGGGAATGGATGGATGATGAGGGGGTGGGTGAAAGGATGGATGTATGATGAGGGGAAGGGTGGATGGATGATGAGGGGAAGGGTGGATGGATGATGAGGGGAAGGGTGGATGGATGGATGATGAGGGAAAAGGATGGATGGATGGATGATGAGAGAAAAGGATGGATGGATGATGAGGGGAAGGATGGATGGATGGATGATGAGGGGAAGGACAGATGAATGGATTGATGGATGATGAGGGAAAAGGATGGATGGATGATGAGGGGAAGGATGGATGGATGATGAGGGAAAAGGATGGATGGATGATGAGGGAAAAGGATGGATGGATGATGAGGGGAAGGATGGATGGATGATGAGGGGATGGATGGATGATGAGGGGAAGGACAGATGGATGGATGGATGATGGGTGGGTGAAAGGATGGATGGATGGAGAGTGGGTGAAAGGATGGATGGATGGATAAGTAGGTGGGTGAAAGGATTGATGGATGATGAGTGGGTGGGTGAAAGGATGGATGGATGATGAGTGGAGGGGTGAAAGGATGGATGGATGAGTGGGTGGATGGTGGGTGGGTGAAAGGATGGATCAGTGGATTGGATGGTGGGTGGGTGAAAGGATGGATGAGTGGGTGGGTGGATGGTGGGTGGCTGGATGATGGGGGATAGGTGGATGAGTGAAATGATGGATAGATTGATGGATTGATAAGTGCAAGGGTGAATGAATGGACATATGAGTGAAAGGGTGGGTGTAAGGATGGATGAGTGAGTGAAAGGGAGGGTAGATGGACAAAAGGATGAATAGATGTGTGAAGGAGTGAAATGATAGATGGATAAGTGATAGGTGCAATGGATGGATTCATGAGTGGATGAGTAGATGGATGGATGGGTGGGTGGATGGATGAAAGGAAGGCTAAGTGAAAGGGTCGATGGAGAGAGAAAGGGAGGATGGATGGATGACTAAAAGAGTGGATGGGTGGAAGGATTAGTAAGTGAAAGGATGGCTGGATTGGTGAAAGGGTAAATGGCAGAATGGATGGATGGGATGAAGAGTGGATGGATAAGTGTACAGATGGATAGGGTGAAAGGGTGGATGGATGGATGGATAATGGAGGATCAGTGAAAGGATGGATGAGGGGATGGATGAAGGGAATGGATGAGTGAAATGATAGATGGAAGGATACATGATGGATAGGTTTGCAAATTGTTGAATATATTTGTAAATGGCTGGGCTTACTTATATACTATTGCGCGACCTCTGATGTGTCTGTAAAACGTACCTATTGTCCTGAAGTTTTGTCCTGAATTTTGACCTCCTGTCCTGAATTTGTGTCCTTAATTTTGACCCTTAGTCCTGAATTTCTACACTCACCGTCCTGAATTTGCACCAATGCCAGTTGGTCACCCTACTAGCAACCCTCTCTCCCTCCCTTCCCCTCCCTTGCACAGCGCTGCTTGCAGATAAGCAAACATGTGCATGTGCCCTATCCGCTGCTCCCCAGTTAGATCAGGGGCATACCACTACTGCTGGTTCTGTAGCTAAAGGAGGTCCGGTCCCTGGCTCTCCGATGTTGCGGCTCTCCTGATGTTGCGGGTGATGTGTGACTGCGCAGCAGGGGGGTGCGGCAGGGGGTCGGTGGCTTCAGGCGGCTTTTAGGGGACTTCCACACTGCTTCTATGCCGCTCGCACTCCTCGTACACCTCCTCCGAGGGTTTCTGCTGCTGTGGCTTCTGCTTTGGGCTCAGCAAGATAGACTCTCCGGCCGGATTACAGCTTCTCAGCCGCTCTCCTCACGCCGCTCGCACACCTCCTCCGCCTCCGCCTCGCTATACCTCGCTGCTGCTTGCTGTCGCAGCCGGGAAAACGTGGACTGGACTCCAATTGTGTGTATTTCAGGTTTACAAGGGCACTGAGGCATGAATTTAAACTAACTCATACCATGTAGGGTACATGACAATATTGTTACACGCAGAACTCACCAATTGATAGTGGCACTGAGCCATAATGAATTCAGCATGTGAGGGAATACTGTGTCAAAAGTAAACATGCTGGGCAACAGCAGTGACCGGTCACTGATACTGGTGGTCACTACTGCATAGAAATCATCTATGCATTGTCATGTCCCTTGATCATGTAAGGAAATACGTTCATAACTCGAGAATACTCACTAATGGACTGGAACAATTGTGAATCCATTACTACTAACATCTATGTACTTTGACAGATATGACAAAATGTGTTATATTATTTGTGGCACATAATTGTGTGTTTTTGTTATGAAAACTACCACTCCCAGAATGCATCATAATGTGCACACTGAGTTATTGGTATAAAATGGTGAAAGCGTAGAGGGACTAAGGCTATACACCATGATCAAGACTTGCTGGTCAAAACGCTTAGGTGGAGATAGAGTAATACTGGCTTGTTGAATAAATCTTTATTTAAACAACGAACCCTGGAAGAGTGCAGCGTGTTAATTACTTTGGTGGAGAATTGGAGTTCGAGGCTGGTCCAGTATCGCCACGTGCAACTTCTGTGAAAAAGCGCGCCCTTCGCCTTGGACGGCATTGTTGATTTTTGTATATATATATATATCTGTTAACTGCGAAAGCAACAAGGGCAGCGGGCTGCCGCCAAGGACGAGACTTTGGTGCGGACCCCAGCAGCATGAAAGGCTGACTGTCTTGGGATTATAATTACAAAAAACAATTTGATGGACAGAATGTAGATCAATGTCTTACATTCACCCCAGTACAAGGATCTGGGCCTAAATCCATCGTTTTTTGCACTCCACACCACCCTGGGTCAGATAATGGCTTTATGCAAATCAGCTCTGACCCTGTGCCCCATGGGAACAGTCCAGTCCGAACTACAACAGCCATATCTTTCACAGACCGGAATCAAGCATCCGAGGACCGGACCGGTTTCGAGGTAACACCTCTCATCAGCCCGGCTAGCTTGACTCCAGTGGTGTGGAGGCTCTGGGACCCACGTCTGAGCTACCCCAGTACACTCAGGGAGAAAATTACAAAAAACAATTTGATGGACAGAATGTAGATCAATGTCTTACATTCACCCCAGTACAAGGATCTGGGCCTAAATCCATCGTTTTTTGCACTCCACACCACCCTGGGTCAGATAATGGCTTTATGCAAATCAGCTCTGACCCTGTGCCCCATGGGAACAGTCCAGTCCGAACTACAACAGCCATATCTTTCTCAGACCGGAATCAAGCATCCGAGGACCGGACCGATTTCGAGGTAACACCTCTCATCAGCCCGGCTAGCTTGACTCCAGTGGTGTGGAGGCTCTGGGACCCACGTCTGAGCTACCCCAGTACACTCAGGGAGAAAATTACAAAAAACAATTTGATGGGCAGAATGTAGATCAATGTCTTACATTCACCCCAGTACAAGGATCTGGGCCAAAATTCATCGTTTTTTGCACTCCACACCACCCTGGGTCAGATAATGGCTTTATGCAAATCAGCTCTGACCCTGTGCCCTCATGGGAACAGTCCAGTCCGAACTACAACAGCCATATCTTTCCCAGACCGGAATCAAGCATCCGAGGACCGGACCGGTTTCGAGGTAACACCTCTCATCAGCCCGGCTAGCTTGACTTCAGTGGTGTGGAGGCTCTGGGACCCACGTCTGAGCTACCCCAGTACACTCAGGGAGAAAATTACAAAAAACAATTTGATGGACAGAATGTAGATCAATGTCTTACATTCACCCCAATACAAGGATCTGGGCCTAAATCCATCGTTTTTTGCACTCCACACCACCCTGGGTCAGATAATGGCTTTATGCAAATCAGCTCTGACCCTGTGCCCCATGGGAACAGTCCAGTCCGAACTACAACAGCCATATCTTTCACAGACCGGAATCAAGCATCCGAGGACCGGACCGGTTTCGAGGTAACACCTCTCATCAGCCCGGCTAGCTTGACTCCAGTGGTGTGGAGGCTCTGGGACCCACGTCTGAGCTACCCCAGTACACTCAGGGAGAAAATTACAAAAAACAATTTGATGGACAGAATGTAGATCAATGTCTTACATTCACCCCAGTACAAGGATCTGGGCATAAATCCATCGTTTTTTGCACTCCACACCACCCTGGGTCAGATAATGGCTTTATGCAAATCAGCTCTGACCCTGTGCCCCATGGGAACAGTCCAGTCCGAACTACAACAGCCATATCTTTCACAGACCGGAATCAAGCATCCGAGGACCGGACCGGTTTCGAGGTAACACCTCTCATCAGCCCGGCTAGCTTGACTGCAGTGGTGTGGAGGCTCTGGGACCCACGTCTGAGCTACCCCAGTACACTCAGGGAGAAAATTACAAAAAACAATTTGATGGACAGAATGTAGATCAATGTCTTACATTCACCCCAGTACAAGGATCTGGGCCTAAATCCATCGTTTTTTGCACTCCACACCACCCTGGGTCAGATAATGGCTTTATGCAAATCAGCTCTGACCCTGTGCCCCATGGGAACAGTCCAGTCCGAACTACAACAGCCATATCTTTCACAGACCGGAATCAAGCATCCGAGGACCGGACCAGTTTCGAGGTAACACCTCTCATCAGCCCGGCTAGCTTGACTCCAGTGGTGTGGAGGCTCTGGGACCCACGTCTGAGCTACCCCAGTACACTCAGGGAGAAAATTACAAAAAACAATTTGATGGACAGAATGTAGATCAATGTCTTACATTCACCCCAGTACAAGGATCTGGGCCTAAATCCATCGTTTTTTGCACTCCACACCACCCTGGGTCAGATAATGGCTTTATGCAAATCAGCTCTGACCCTGTGCCCCATGGGAACAGTCCAGTCTGATGGACTAAGGAATTGTGGACAATGTCGACATGCGGGGGCTCATTTGTGGGCTCCGTACAGCAGAAAATTGCACGTTCATATAACCGGCACTACATCATCTATAAGGCTTTGCTGGAATGCACACGTGACAGCCGGTAAGAGATCGTGTCCGCGCTGTGCCTTTTAATGCAGGAAGTGACAGGGTGCTATTTCACGCCACCAGCCCTGAGGAAGAGGATGACTTCGAATTGCGGCGGTGAATGCGGCATGAACTGCTAAGATAGCAGGTGGACACTGTCCTTATCCATCAATAAAGAGTGTGAGGCTTGGAGCACTGTGTTGTTGGTTGATTGAGTGCTTTTCAAAAGGAACGATGCCAAGCCTAAGCAGGATACGTAGGCGGCGGTTGTGCTGCTGAGAAGCACCAACCTGAGAACCTGGGGGCCCCAGGGGCGACATCTGCTAGCCTCTACTGCAGGACCATCAATTAAGGAATTGTGGACAATGTCGACCTGTCGGGGCTCATTTGGGGGCTCCGTACAGCAGTCAATTGCACACTCATATAACCAACACTACATCATCCATAAGGCTTTGCTGGAATGCACACGTGACAGCCGGTAAGAGATCGTGTCCGCGCTGTGCCTTTCAATGCAGGAAGTGACCGGGGTGCTATTTCACACCACCAGCCCAGAGGAAGAGGATGACCTCGAAACGCGTTCGTGAATGCGACGTGAACTGCTAAGATAGCAGGTGGACACTATCCTTATCGTCAATAAAGAGTGCAAGGTTTGGAGAACTTTGTTGTTTGTTGAGTGCTTTTCAAAATAAACGATGCCAAGCCTGAACAGAATACATAGGCGGCGGTCGTGCCGCTGAGAAGCACCACCCCGAGAACCTGGGGGTCCCAGGGGCGACATCTGCTAGCCTCTATTGTGGGACCAGCAATTAAGGAATTGTGGACAATGTCGACATGCGGGGGCTCATTTGGGGGCTCTGTACAGCAGAAAATTGCACGTTCATATAACCGGCACTACATCATCTATAAGGCTTTGCTGGAATGCACATGTGACAGCCGGTAAGAGATCGTGTCCGCGCTGTGCCTTTTAATGCAGGAAGTGACCGGGGTGCTATAAGGAATGATGCCAAGCCTGAGCAGGATATATATATATATATATATATATATATATATATATATATATATATATATATATATATATATTCAATGAAAAAACCATAGGTTATAGACCATATATAGTTAGGAATTAGCATTTTCAAAACCATATTTTACTCGCATAAAACCATTGAAATTCCATATATAGTTAGTTGCCCTAACTATATATCGCGCACCCGCAATCCACTGCTGATGATGTCACATATTACATCATTCATGACATGGTCAGTGACATCACTGATGACATCACTGATGACATCTCAAATGACATCACTGATGACATCACTGATGACAACACCCAGTGACTGTATGTTTCTGTAAAGTTAAAATATGTCTTACATATTGAAGAATGAGTGGATGTATAAGTGTCTGGATGAAGGATTTAGTAGGTGTATGACTGACTGTATGAGTGAGTGATTAAATGTGTCTCACTGAGTGCATGGGTTAGTGACTAAACTGTCTTAATTTATGCATCATTATGTCTGTTGTTCTATAAACTGTTGCATGTGTTGATCAGTAGCTATATGAGTAACTATATGGGTTATTGATTGGTTGCCCAAGTATTTGTATGGGAGATTGAGTGTGTGTGTGGGTGGCTGGGAGGTGTATGACTCTGTGCATAGATGTGTGAGCAGTTGATTCACTAGATGTATTGGTTCAAAAGTGCATGTGCAAACAGCTGTATGAGCGGTTGACTGTGTGCATGAGTGTATTGGTGAGTGAATGGATATCTCAGTGCTACATGTTAAAGTAAGTACATATGTAAAACACAGTACATGTAAGAGTTGACATATATAAATAACTGTGCATAAGAGCCAGTGAATGTGTGAGTGGCTGTATGGATCATTGTGAACTTGTATCAGGGATTGTATAAGAGACTAAATATGTGTTAGTATATGTTTGAATAAGTAAGGTGTGTATAACTGTATAGTTGAGGAAATGGAGGTGTGATTGATTCTTTGCATCACTGACTAGGTGTGTGAGTAACTCCATGGATGAGTGACAGTCTGTGAGTGTCTGTTTACACTGATTGTTTCTAAGGTTATAATAGAGTCTGAAGAGGTTCATGGTATTATCACATGAATGATATCATCAGTGATGTGATCAGTAATGTCAAATGAGATGTCATCAGTGATGTCATCAGTGATGAGTGATGTCATTTGAGATGTCATCAGTGATGTCATCAGTGATGTCACTGACCATGTCATGAATGATGTAATATGTGACATCATCAGCAGTGGATTGCGGGTGCGCGATATATAGTTAGGGCAACTAACTATATATGGAATTTCAATGGTTTTATGCGAGTAAAATATGGTTTTGAAAATGCTAATTCCTAACTATATATGGTCTATAACCTATGGTTTTTTCATTGAATTTCAATGGTTTTTTAAAAGCTAATATCTGTAGCTGTAAAATGTCTTTTTCTTTATATCCCAAATTAAATTTTATATGTTTATGATTATTTTTTAAAAAAATATTTTTCGGGTTCGCTCCTTTTTCGCGTACCGGGAAGCTTTCCGTTAGCTCAATTTGATGCCGCGACCCGGTCCGCTAACCGGTAAACGTTCCGTTCACGCAACTACCGCATCAATCAATCAATCAATCAGTGACACTTATATAGCGCACTACATACCCGTAGGGTCTCAAGGCGCTGGGGGGGGGGGGAGGGGGGCCGCTACTGCTCGAACAGCCAGGTCTTCAGCTTCTTCCTGAAGGAGAGGTGGTCTTGGGTCAGGCACAGGTCGGTCGGGAGGGAGTTCCAGGTCCTGGCGGCCAGGTAGGAGAAGGACCTTCCCCCCGTAGTCGCTCTTCGGATGCGGGGGACGGCGGCGAGGGCGTGGTTGGCTGATCGGAGGTGGCGTTTGGGAGCGTAGAAGTTGATTCGGCTGTTGAGGTAGCTCGGGCCTTGGTCGTGTAGGGCTTTGTGTGCATGGGTGAGGAGGCGGAAGGTGATTCTTTTGTTGACGGGGAGCCAGTGAAGGTCTCTCAGATGTCCGGTGATGTGGCTGGTTCGTGGGATGTCGAGGATGAGTCTGGCTGAGGCGTTCTGGATCCGCTGGAGTCTCTTCTGGAGCTTGGCGGTGGTACCGGCGTAGAGGGCGTTGCCGTAGTCCAGTCGGCTGGTGACGAGGGCCTGGGTGACGGTCTTCCTGGTCTCGGTGGGGATCCACCAGAAGATCTTCCGTAGCATGCGTAGGATGTTGAAGCACGCCGAGGAGACGTTGTTGACTTGCCTGGTCATGGAGAGGGAGGAGTCCAGGATGAAGCACAGGTTGCGTGCATGGTCTGTCGGTTTGGGTGCGGTGCCCAGGGCGGGAGGCCACCATGAGTCGTCCCAGGCGGAGGGTGAGGAGCCCAGGATGAGGACCTCCGTCTTGTCAGAGTTCAGTTTCAGGCGGCTGGTCGTCATCCACTCGGCTACCTCTTTCATCCCTTCGTGCAGGTTGGCTCTGGCGGAGGCGGGGTCGTTGGTCAGGGAGAGGATCAGCTGGGTGTCGTCGGCGTAGGAGATTATGCTGAGGTTGTGTTTGCGTACGATGGCCGCGAGGGGGCTCATGTAGACGTTGAAGAGGGTGGGGCTCAGAGATGACCCTTGAGGTACGCCGCAGATGACTTCGGAGGCCTCTGACTTGTACGGTGGTAGGCGGACTCTCTGTGTTCTTCCGTCGAGGAAGGAGATGATCCATTCCAGCGCCTTGTCCTGGATTCCGACGTTGCTGAGGCGCTGTACTAGGGTGCGGTGGCAGACAGTGTTGAATGCCGCGGAGAGGTCTGGGAGGATGAGGGCCGCTGTTTCTCCATTGTCCATCAGGGCTCGGATGTCATCGGTGGCGGCGATGAGGGCGGTCTCGGTGCTGTGATTGGCTCGGAAGCCGGACTGTGCATCAGAAATACGTCAGTAATACGTCTTATGACGCGCCGCGTTAGTGCTCTCGGAAGTGCTCCGGAACGCGAACCGGAAGCGATTCGAAGCGCGGCGCGCTCCGCGTAACGTGAGCGGAACAGGTCATGTGACTTATTCATTAAAGTTTTCATTGGTTCATTTCACTTTTGGTTTCCCAATGATGTAACACTAGGTCATGTGACCTAAAAATAACACTTTTCATTGGTTTAGAACTATTTCTTTTCCCAAATGATGAAAGCCCCCACCTTTTTTCTTACTCTGACTTTCAACTTTGAGAAAGGAAGACCTGAAAATTTTCTCTGATGGCTTCAATAGTAGCTTCAGCTTCTGCACCCCCACCACTACCACCCCCATCTCCTAATAGGAAGAGAGGACCCCCTGCTCAATTTATTGGAAACATAGAGGAGGAAGAGGAAGAAGAAGACGGAGAGGAAGAAGAGGGACCACAATTTCTCCAAGAGTTACCCCGGGTATCTCATCGGAAAGAAAGCTTTATCTGGCAATTTTTTAGCTTTCCTTCTGGAGAAAAAAAAGTCAATGCACGGTATGCTACGTGCCTTATCTGCAAAGAAAAGTTATCCAGGGGAACAAATAAAAAATACAGTTTTGGAAATCACACGATGCACCGACATATGCAGAGGTGGCATCCAATTAACTATAGTCGTGCAGAGATGCGCGAACTACAACAAAACCCCCCAACTTCGGTGGCTAGAACATCTTCTGATCTCTCTTTGTCAGTGGCAGAGGCGAACGAAACAGTGCCAAACATACAAAAAAATGTTTTGCATCTGAAGCTGACATGCTTGTATTGTGGAACACTAATTTCATGCGCTAACATGAGTGTGAAATTGATTAATCTGGCTTTCGAGAAACACCAATGTTCCAAACGCAAGAAGTTTTAATTTTTTTTGTTGCTCCTGTTGAGCCATTTTCAATGCCTCTTTCTGTTCTTTCCCTTTAAAAAAACAAAAAAAAAAAAAAGTGTTCAAAAAATACAAAAAAATGAAATAATGTTCAAAAAAGTAAAAAAATATATAAAAGAAAAAAATTAAAAAAAGTTCTTTTCAGAACTACCTCCCCTTTTTACAAAAATTGCTACAAGGTGTAACACTCTGGCAAGCTGTTTTTTTTTAGTTCGCTTTCCGGTTAGCTCGCCGGTACGCGAACCCGGAGCTAACCCCAAATTTTTTTTCAAAAAAAAATAAAGGAGTAAGTACAAGAGAAGAAAACAGAGAGTGATGTAAAAAGAAAGACAGCTATAGGATTTAAACCAGAAATGGTGTTTAATAGATTTATTTACCTATGAAGAGAAGTAAAAGGATATAATTGTGGAAAACAAAATACATAAGGAAGTGAAAGAATCAAGCATTGAAAATGCAATAGGTTTCACAATAGAAGAGTTTGTTCGTTTGGTTTTGCAAATGGATGAGTGGCGTTGTGTGGATGAGAGGCATTGCGTGGATAATTGGCGTTGTGTGGATTATTGGTATTGCGTGGATGAGTGGTATTGCGTGGATTAGTGGCATTGCGTGGATGAATTGCGTGTGTGAATGGCATAGTGTGTGTGAGTGACGTTGTATGTGTGAGTGGCATTGTGTGTGTGAGTGGCGTTGCGTGTGTGAATGGTGTTGCGTGTGTGAATGGCGTTGCGTGTGTGAGTGACGTTACTGTGATGGGGGGGGAGAGGAGAAATGCACACGGCAGACAGGAGAGGGGACGAAGCAAGGACAGTAGAATGAGAAGGTAAAGCAGCCGGGGCGTTTATAGTGAAGCTAAACTTCACTTCAAAGGTGTGGGAGGAGTACGCCTGAGGAAACAGACGGCGATTTGGTAATGTGCACACGCATTTTAGGTCAATGCACTTGTGTATTGAACCAAAACCCACGGGCACAGCTCCAAATTTGGACATTTAAATAATCTTTGTTTAAAGCTCTATAGTCTGAAGCCCTAAAGTAGGTGAATGTGATTGAAATGTAACAAAAAGAGTAGAAAACATTTACCTTATAATTCTTGTTAATTTTTTCAATTCTTTTTTCATACTTTCAATCTGTGAAAGAGAGAACAAACATTTCCAAAAATATTAAAACATGTATTTAAAAATTAGAAAAGAGAAGGGAAAAGGTTAAAAAACAAACAGTTTTTCAACAACTTTGACATTTACAGAAGCCTCTGCTTCTCTACGTCCCCTACACAATCCTAAAGATATATATTTTAAACAAACAGTATCTTCATGTTGATGAAGTAAGGCCTTTTTTGGAACATGGTGCATCTTTTGCACTGCTGATGTCTCACAATAGTGATGCAATAGCAGCGCAAAAGAGATGTAAAGCCATCATAAAATTGTGTCTAACATTGTAAATGATTGTTCCATGATGCAAATAAGGGGCCTCATTTATGAAAAGTGACGCATCCTTGCGGAAACGCAGGGGTGCGTCACTTTTCCGTACGACACGCTGCGCCAGAAACTTGCGGCGCGGATGCGTCATATCTACGGAATGACGCACCGTGCCGCAAGCGGAGGCGCAAGGCGGGGAAAAGTCACGCAGACGCGGCCGTCCTGACGTAGCGAAAAGACACGCAAGTGCGGTAAAAATGCCGTAAGTCGCATTTGCGGAACGGCGCACGTGTACGCATCGCTGCGTCACTATTACGTTGCGTCAGAATCCGGAAAACGCCAAAAACACGCGCATCTATCACCTAATTCTCCCGCAAATGGAAAATATTGCCACCATGGAGCCTGAAGGACAGAGCAGCAGCCAAGGAAACCTGCCACATGGCAGCCAGGATGCCCAGCCTGCAACACAGGGAGAAACTCTTGGAAAGAGGAAGCGCAAAACAAATTTCAGTGCTGAGGAGAATGATACACTGATAAGTGAGGTAACAGACCACCAGCACCAGCTGTTTGCCAGTTCCAAATTGCCACTAGCCAAAAAAGAGGCCATTTGGCTGGACATATTGACCAAGGTGAACAGTGTGGGACAATCTAGGCGGACAGTCATTGACCTAAAAAAACGGTGGAATGATATCAAGCGCCGCACTAAAGAAAAAATTGCCAAAAACCGGAAAGACTCTGGGCTTACAGGAGGAGGCAGCCCATCACAACAAGAAGAGCTGGATGACCTTGAGGAGCGGGTTGCAGCGGTCATCCCAGAGGAGTTGGTCGTTGGAATCTCAGGGCAGGACAGTGCACTGCATGAGGAACTGGAAGAGACACAGGAAGACACACAGGGTAAGTCCCTACAAGGGGAAATGTGCAAATAAGGTAATGTTGTGCTGTGCAGAAAGTAAGGTGGGTGGTTCAATTACTGACGTGTTGTGGAAAGCAGGGTCTACAAAATGTATTGTACCACGGGCATGCACATGTTACATTTGGGAAACAGCTACCCCTGTGCAAGTAAACCTATATGTCCAAAGTGAAGTCCCAGCCCACTGCTGCACCTGACAAGTGCCACACGCAGGTGCAAAGATATAACTACCCTCCTGAAAAGAAAATCACACAACATCCTGCAACAGACCGAGTGTCACACTTGTATGACTTGGACTGCTACCACTGTGCTGGCAGGATGTAATTTTGTTCATGTAGTGGTGCCACAATGTGCCACACCCACAATAATAGGCCACAGACAGCCATCTAACATAGTACAACATATCATGTCATTGCATCATTACCACATTAAAGTGTCAGAAAGCGCACTTCCAGGGCTGTTGCTAAGGGTATACCCAGAAACATCTATGTCCAATTGACAATGTACAATAGGAACATCAAAATGTAACTATCATGCTGCGCAACAAAGATATGCATACACAGAGTCTGTGTAAGGCATGCAAACCTGAATTAAAACGTAATCTCCCCTCCATGATAAAAACAACATATCTCTTTTGCATTCAAGTGGACACATAGAAAGGTTAAAAATCTGTTCATGACTGCATCATGCACGAATGTGTCCTTTCCATGCACACAAACACTGATCCCCTGCACAGCTGGACCCCCTGCAACATGGTGCAAGTCTGCCTGGGTTGGCGCATGGCAAGCATTGTGTACCTGTGTTGTTGCGAAGGACAGGTGTGCTGCTGAGTATGGCCATGGGCCTGGTCACGATAATGTAGTTGTCGTAGTACATGGTCAACCTTGGCACATTAGAGTGACTGCTCATTCTGAGTGTACCAGTGTATGGGTTAACAATGCCTCTTTGATGATTGTCGTGCTGCCACATGCAGGTGACACAGAAGTTGTCAGTGACAGTGATGGTGATGTCTGTAGCAGAGTTATGTCCTGGCAGGTGAGGTGGCATACAGGGTTGAAGGTGAGGAGGTACCTGACATTGTATACTTGCAGTGTTCAAGAGGAATAAACCTTTGTTCACAGTGTGTACCTGAGGCAGTCAAATGCAAACAGCGTACAGTATGGTAGCCGTTGTGTCATGCGATGACCATTTCAATGTATGCTGCACAATGTCAACTATGCAATGCATGTGTTCCAAAATAATATATACAAATTCTACTTCTTTGTGACACAATTATGTTGTGATTGAAGTCATACATGTGGTAATGTGTGTCACTATGTGAAAAAAATAAATATTTACAAATGTGAAAGAGTAATAAAAATGTTGTGCATTTATGTGTCAAACACTAACAATTGGTAGTGTCATGGGGGATAAATGTCTGAACTATTATTTGGATAGGTGTACATCATGAGAAATATGGGGTAACATAACAGATTATGAACCAATGCTGTGTACTTAATTTTTGGCTATGATAAATGGTGTGTGCAGCACTCACAAATCTGACTCCATTGTGTGTGTTGTGGTTGTTCATAAAGGTATTGAATGCTTCAGGTCTGGGTGTGTGGTGACAAGGAAACTCAATCCATGTACTCACTGAACTTTGAACAGTGTATTTAAAGTCTCCGCTGTGAAACACCTACTCTACAGTTGCAACATGCCAAGTATGAACAATGAATGAAATGGAATGTCATGACACGGCATGTTTTGGTATAATGTATGTGCCTTTTTGTACAAGAGTGTCACACCTGTTGTCCATGGGGGCACAATGTCAAACATTGGCAATTGTGGAGGGAGAGCTGTGAGTTAACAAATGCAGGACAGAACAATCAATGTCTCATGGTTGCAGGGATGTGTGTGTGAGTGTGTGCAGCAAAACATATAGAGGCCCATTCACAGAATGAACTCAAGACTCAATTCTAATCTTACTACTATATAGTAATTCACAGCATGCACTTACTACTTTTTCACATTCACACAATGAACTTAATACTATTGGCATTCACAGAAGTAACGATTTTGCCTAAAGTGTCTCTGAAGACAGACTTAAGATAGAGTAAAGGCAAAATCCTAACTCCTGTGAATACCAAAAGTACTAAGTTCATTATGTGAATGCCCAAAGTACTAAGGGCCTTATTTATGAAGGCCTTGCGCCGCCGGTGCGTCACTTTTTCCCATGTAAAAAGTGACGCACCGGCGGCGCAAGGCCTTCATAAATAAGGCCCTAAGTGTATGCTATCAACACCAAAAAAGTATCAAGTTTACTATTGAGTTTCAAGTTTGTTTTGCAAATCCGGAACACATTGAGGGAAGTCACACCTCAAAGATGTGTCCCAGTTCTCTGCAGCCTATGCAACCCTGCCTTTGTGTCACGTGAAAGGAATCCGCCAGCCAGGCTCACTACTCTGAGTCAATCACAATGCTGTGAAGTGTTGGTGTCACTTGTAATAGTAAGTGGGACAATACATGCTGGAATGTTGGCCATGTTTGCCATGGATCCAGAAATCCAGCCTGTATACCTAACATGGAAGTGGGTATTACTGCTCTGGTCATCATAAGTGGTACCTGAGTCACCTTGGCAATATGCACATGAGCCACATTATGTAATATGGCCCCTACCCACCCTCCCATGCCATGATGACACATAGCATTATCACATCAGTCACTCATCCCTTCGGTCTCCATAATAAGTCATTTCAGTTCTCTCATCTGAGCCCACAATCCACATATGGTCTATGAACTACCACTAAGGCCACCACCCCTGTGTTCATGTGTTCCCTCATCACTGAATATTGTAAGTCGCAATTAGCCTACTCCATGTCAGCCGCTGTGCAAGCCCACAGCAGACGGATGTACATGGTGTGCTGAAGCCACGCCTATGGGAAGTCCAAATGTGCCCATCTGGGTCTCAAATCCAATCATTTCCAGCAGCAACTGATATACAGTCATTCACTGATGCAGCTCAGCCAGCCTCCATGCACTTATACATGGAAAACATTTGAGAATGACAACAGGCCTTTCCAAACATGACCCACAGACATTGCACATGCCTACACTGCTGACAAACCTCTAACACCACCCTGGTGTCAAACACAGCCTACACCAACGTTACTGCAAGTGAAAGTCACACCTGGATACACAACTGTGCATACCACACCTCCACACTGTGCAAGCCTAACAAACAGCACTACAGGGACACGGCATGATAGAGCACTGATCTCTAAGAAGCAAGAGGCACCAGCAGATACCTTTAGAAGAAATGTATAAACACCAAGACACCTGGGGCCTTATTTATGAAGGACTTGCGCCGCCGGTGCGTCACTTTTTACATGGGAAAAAGTGACGCATCGGCGCCGCAAGTCCTTCATGAATAAGGCCCCTGAAATGTAAAACACATACATGGCCCCAATGAGGGAGAACCACAAAAAAACAATCCTACATAATGGAAATTCCTGCCAACTAGGCAAGGTCCTGCATTTATACAAGAACCTATGCTGCAAAGCCACAGACATCACCCTGGCACTACAGACCTGTGATAAGTGTCCAACAAAGTTCACCATAAACAACAACAATTTCACTACAATAACTTTCCTGTACACATGAGATGCCACAGGCAGCACCACCCACACCTCTCACAACACAACAGCCATACTACCATACCCACCGGGACACCAGTCACAGCTCAATGCACACCCTCAAACATGAGATACAGCCACCTGTGGGATCAGTACAGCCCTGTCCTCATTATATCAACAACAGCACCAAGATCACCATATTCACAGCCACAGGTGACATCTCCACCCTCCGGGACCAGGAGCTGTGAGTGTGCTCCAACACAGACTAACAGCACACAGATTTGCCACACTACATGATGCAGGATTCTAAGGAACATTGCTCAACTGGGTCACTCACCCCACCAAGAGGTTCAAGGATCAGACTGACAACCTTCGCCTTCAAATGCACTTAATTCCAATGCTGAATGCAAGAGGGACCATCTATGTGTCTGACCCCTGTCAACATCAACAGGGCTGCCTCAGCACCATATGAAACCAAACACAGCCTCAACATTGTATCCATTGCTGATGACAGACTACTCATACTCTCTCACACCTAAGACTACACCAACTAAACACATGAAAAACAGTGAGGAATGCAGTACGTCCCAGTCTGCATCAACCACAGCTGCATGTAATCAAAATCAGAGAATACCGAATTCTGTGTCCTTGGAACAACTCCTTCAGCATGTGAAAACACATGTTGCATCTACCACTCTGATGGGAAGGGGCTGCCACTAACGCTCAAAGAGATACGTCTTGATGAGTCCTCTGAATGGGAGTAGGTCCTGGGTGTGCCGTAGATGGCCTGGGAGTGCAAGGTCTTGGCGGTGAGGTAGGACAGGGAACTGCTGCTGGAGGTTGGTCATCAGATGCGGTGGACAGCGGTGAGGGGTAGGCTGGTGGAGTGGACGTGGCGTGTGGGGGTGTAGAAGGTGAGTCTGCTGCACATGTAGGGTTGCCCGGCCTAATGGAGTGCATTGTGTGTCTGGTTGTGGAGCTTCAAGCTGATCCACTTGCTGATGGGGAACCAGTGTAGGTCTCACATTTGGGGGATGATGTTGCTGCGGTGGGGGACGTTGACAATCAATGAGCCGTAAGTGCATTGGATGTGTTGCAGTAGTAGTAGGTCTATTTCAGGGAATCCTGCCTACAGTGCATTGCAGTAGTCCAGTCTGCTGGTGCTCAGGGCCTGTGTCACAGTTATTTTTGTCTGGGGTGGGGATCCACTTGTGGATCCTGCATAGCATGTGGAGGCAGTTGTAGCATGAGGGGAAGATGGCGTTGACCTGCTCAGACATGGAGAGGGAGGAGTACTGGAAGTATTGTAAGTTGCGTGTATGGTCAGTGAGTGTTGTTGCTGTTCCCAGTGTGGTTGCGCGACAGGAGTAGTCCCAGGCTCAGGGTGTGGGTCCGAGGATGATGACCTGTGTCATCTCCAAGTACAGTTTCACACTGCTGCTCCTCATCCAGTTGGTGAGGGACTTCATTTCCACGTGGAGGTTTGTTCATGGTGTGTGTGGGTCCCTGGTGATGGAGTGCAAAATGCCACATGCACTTCCTACTGTGCTGGAATGTGTCCCCAATACACACCAACTAAACAGACATCAGGACATGCACTCAAGTAGAATGTTGCAAGTGTGCAAGCACTGTCTGCCCATGTGCCATGTTTTTTTGTAAAGTTCGTATCCATCAAATGATTAATGCCATGTCACTTTTTGTACACATGAGTGATGATGTGTCGCTTGAGCTTTGACATGTTGAAACACAGCAAAGTCAAAAATGGTAGATGACTCTAAATTGTGCATTTGTACACCACATGTCAGACATGATCATAAACCTACATCTATTTTTGATTTCAGGCCATGGTACACCTAATCTGGAGCTGGAAGCCATGTTTGAAACGGACAATGAGGGTGGTGAAAGTGTAACCAGTATGGGCCCAGAAATCATCCAGGACATAATCCAATCACTACAAACTCCCCCTCCACCCACAAGAAGGCAAAGCAGCCCAGTGGGATCTCCGGTTGGCCAACAGGGAAGCACTCCTATGCCACCTCCCACAACATCTGTGCCTCACCAGTCGCCAAACACACTAAATACATTTGAACAGCGTGTAGTGGATGTGCAGAGTCAGTTGGCACAGGAGGTGCGTAAGGGCATTGAGAGCATGGCAGGGACCCTAGAGGGAGTGCTCCGGTGCCTAACCTCAAATCCTGCCAGTGCGGAAACTGGTAGCACCACTGAAGCACCACCACGCACTTTGTTTGACGCCATGACAGAAATTTCAGAAGTCATGCAGCAGAGACACAGACTAATGCCCACCACAAGTGCCAGCTCTGAGGTGGCCAACACTCTGAAAGAAATACAGGACACCCTCAAGCAAATGACAGCCAAACAGGATGAATACCTCACTAAATTGGCTGACTATCAACGAGATGTGACAGCTGTGCTTGAGAGCCAGCAAATAATGCTGAATGCATTTATGCGGTACCTGATGGGCATTGAACATGTTCCAGGTCAAACACCATCGACATCTGCAGTCCATGAAGTGGCTATGCCTACTGTGTCGACTGCCCCACTGGTCACACCATCAGCTGTGACAAACCCATCTGATGAAGATGAATCAGAAGATTTCCCAGTCCTCCGCAGAACAATGCGTTAGAAGCACATATTGTCAGTGTTATATCTTTGTAATGATGTAATGTTCTATGGTCTCTGTGCTCACAGGATTCCAGAGTGTGGAATCCAGGGGGCAGTACACAGATAAACAGTTACTGTGAGAGTTGGTCCTTGGATCTCCCTGTGGTTGTTACTTTGAATAAACTACATTTTCTTCTACAATCCACTGTACTTCAAGTCATTACAGTCAGGAGTCGGATTTTCCTTCACGAGCAATTGTTGTCATCACAAACTACATGTTCCACAAACCCTGTGATCTGGGTGGAGTACATAAGGGTGGAACCTACGGAGAAAGACGTAGGATTAATTTTGTACCTGACCCGTAGGTGGAGTAGGAGGTTCATCCTTGGGAGTGTGTGTTCCTTGTGTTTCCTTGTCTTGGTCCTCTCTCCTGCTCCATGACAAACAGCATCAAGAGGTCCCTCCTAGACGCCACAGCAAAATCCACACAATCCTCAAAGTCGGTCACACTGCCAATCCATAGACAATATACATTGCTTCATTTCCAGAAACAATGTTCCACAACACACTAGCTGCCACACTCCACTATGGCATGCGGCAAGGTAATACACCACACTGGATTGTCTCCTCCCTTGCAGAGCAGATGATTCTGCATAACACATTTCACTGTACAACACACAGAGTACTGATGCTGAGTCCCTCAGTGACTGTCCATCAGTACCTTTGTCTACTATGTGTACATGGCCCCACTTGCTGATAACATCAGTGGACATGGACTCTGCATATTACCCTACGCCTAATACACCCAGCTCTGCCTCTCCCTCACCAAGGTACACAACATCACAGGACACAACCACAATGGATGCAAGATGTGCCAACAAGTATGTGCCTCAGCTGGACAAATCTCCATTTGTTGTCAAAAGAGGACATCACCCTCACAACAACCACTACCACATGGGACTATACCTGGGGGTACCCTGGGCTGGATAAACAGTTCACCACTCATATGTCTAACACAAACTATACATTGTACAGAACACATCCCTCACCCTGTCAGTATGGATACTAGTAGTATCCTCACCATAGTACTTCACCCTCTGCAAACTGTGCAAGAGCATCAAAATTATTGTCAACTGATGCATTGATTAGACCTGCCACACATCCATCTTCATCATCCGGTTCTATGTTAATGGCCTCAATATCAGTATCAAAAATACCCTCCGGACAAAATTGATTAACGTCCAGACAACCGTAGGTAGACGTTCCCAGTGGCTCACATGATTATACCACTACCGCCAGCACATACAGGAGCACTACTGCATCCACACCCATACAGATATACTGACACTAAAGGAGTTCACACACGCCTACACAGTCAGCCACAACCCTGGGCAAGCAAACCTCTACCAATGAATCTGTTTCTAGGCCCACAAGACATACGTCTGCAATACAGACCTAGCCATGGTCACATTTCCCTGCATTTACATAGCCAGCTTGTTAACCAGCTTTCTTTTCCACTTGCAGGAAAGACGTGGGTCATACTGGCCCTCAGCATTGTGAAACACTCCAAACATTGAGCTACAGTCTCAATACCAGGTGGCCCAATTAATGACGGCCATTGTGCCATCTGACCCTCACTTGTTGTGACGTTGTGTGATGCCTAACCCTGCCTAATAGTCATCATCCATCACCAAGGCACATGGTCATGCGATAATGCAGCATGCATCAAATCTGACCCTTACACGCCTTGTTCTGCGTTACAGGCACGTGCAATGGGTGTTGCTGGGTGCCTTGCCAACAACATCCATTTGCTGTTCACACTGGCCCAGATGTAATAGGAACATGAAATGGTAAGCTTTGTCCAGAAATACACTGACCCAAGGCAGGCTTGACGAAGGCTCAATGTTGAGAATTATGAAGAAGTCTACTTGTCTCACCTTTATCACACAATGCAGTACATATTGTAAGAGGAGGAGCCCGTTGTGATGATTGATTAACTGAGAGGTGTCCGTTCATGTACAAGTCTGATGGTCCCCGCAAGGCAGACACACTTGCCCCATTGTGCAAAGGTGACTGCGTTAGCGAAGAACAGGACATTGTACAACAGTGATGGTGAGAACAACAGGACTGCGCTGTATCTTGCAGACATGGCACGGTCCTGCCCTCCCTCCTGCAAAAGGGTAGCGCAACTGGAAGGGCTGCTGTGCTCCACTATGGAGAAACGTAATGAAAGACGTCCCACAATCTTTACACATGATTGTTGTTCACATGGGCTCACCTGAGACGCATTAGCTAAAGTCCCTCAAGGGTGAGTATTGGCCTGTATGAATTAGTGATAGTGTAAGAACAACTGGCTTAGAATAGCCAACACGTAATGGTAATCTCAGATATGAGATCATTGTTGACATTCCTTGTCCAGCAAGGATAACGCTCACCCAGAACTTATTTCACAACTTCATATGCCTACAAGTCAGAGTCATTGTGAAAGATAAATATGATTTATTTGCAAAAATAGTTCACACTAAATAAAATCTATGCTAAACTACACTACACTTATCAAAACTATAAATCACATCCTAAACTAAGCTAATCTAAGGCGCTAACATCTACACTTATCTTGTCTAACTTATCCTATACCTACCTCACACATACTACACAGCACACAGATGACCCCCCACCCCCTATTCAACAATCACACATCAGGCACACATACACTTAATCTAAACACATACTAATTAACCTAACTAAACAAGTATATATTTTTTTTGATTTTTTAAATTTTTTTAAACATTTAACATACACTATACATCAACCCCCCACCCACTCCTAATAACTTAACACTTATCCTAACACTATTCCTAAGTACTAAAACTATCCTAATAAATATCTGACTACTTTAACATTTAAACAAGAACAAGGTCCGTAACTTGACAGGTGGTACACCATGTCATCAACAACCACAGTTCTGCAATGTCGTTATTCCTGCTCGTCCATTGCAGCAATGGTGGCCTTCAGGTCAGCAACCATGGACAACAGGGTGGCCAGTTGCAGCTGCATGCCCGCAACCTGCAAAGTCAACTCCTTTTGGCCCTTTTCAAAAGTGTCCATCTTGGCCTCTATTTTGTCTATCTTGGCCATCAGGAGCACACCGTCAATATCAGCCTGCGCACAAGCCTGTTTAGGTGGGGCTACTGCAGCTCCACCTGTCATTGTCCCAAGGGCCTGTGCAATGTTGGTTCCTGATTTAGGATGAGTGCTTGTCACTGGGCTCAGATTAGAGGCATGTCCAGATGTGGAACAACCTGCAGATTGACTATCCATTTGGGGGTCTACATCTGCATGTGAGCCAGTTGCTGGTCCAGACTCAATGTGTGACCTTTTCCCCTTTAGATTCCTGCTCCGCATTTTGCATGGGGAAGTGGGAGTTGGTGATCTCCAGGCCCCTTCAGCACGTGAAGCATCATGTCGGCGTCCCATCTGTCGGAATGCACGACCAACATTGCGAATGTGTCTGTATCTTTCCAGACGGATGCGATACTGCCTCTCCTCATCTTGTGACATGTTGTCTGTAATGGAGCAATGACATCCACATCAGTCTGCACTTACACATTGACACCTGTACACATGCACATTATGCGATCTTCAGAACATTTTGGCAAGGGCCTATCGTTAACAGGGCATCTATTTCAAAGCATGGGGTCATCATCATCGATTGTCATACACAGGGATGCTAAGTGATGTTGCGTAATACCTAAGATGATAATCACTGTAGATGACATGTAAGGCATCAATACATATGAGATGGTACATTCAAATACATTTGTCCTGGGCATGAACCCAATGCCCCCCATTCACATATGCAAGCTCCTTCTCAACATGATGCAAGAGCATCTGTGTGCAGGCAAGTTATCTCTCGGCATTGTAATTTGACACTTCATACGCAGATACAAAGCAAGGTATAGGGACCATCAGCACTGTATGCTGCACAAGGCAACACACATGTGAAAAGCACCATGTAAACAAAACATGGGCACATTAGCATTGTATTGGAAGGAGAAACACAGGTGTGCACTGCAATAGATTTGGGGACTGACTCCTATCATGTGACTCTTGTACATGGGGTGCTGCTTGGTAGTAAATATGTGGTGTGTTTTCACACAAGGCAACACACACTGCACAACACTTCCATGGTAGACGCTTCTTGACAGGGGACAACATATAGACAGCATCAAGGGCTGGTATGTGGATTGACTATGCATGATCATTGATGCAATGCACATTTAAGCACATGTACATCATACCATATCAACTACTGATGTCAATAGGGAATTGTGCCGGTGACCCTTTCAGTAGCATAGGTAAGTGCATGACTGTTGTGCTAATTAATGATGGACTTGCAGCACTGTTCCATCCCTATTACAATGGCAAGTACTGACACACGTGGGGCACAAGCAAGTTGAACTTGTAGGAGGAATATCTATGTACTACTACAATGAGCATGTCTCATGTAGCCATGGTATGAATACACTGACTGTCACGTACCCCAAGGGTCCTTGCTCAGCACAACAGTCTTCGACATCTCCATGAGCACACTTGCCACCATTGCATACACACACCACCACAACATAATATCCAATGCCAATAACACCCATCTGGTACTGTGCCTCACCCAAGACCCAGCCACAACCAAACACAACCAACATGAAGGAAAGATAGCCACTGCAGAATGGAAGAAGGTCAGTCAGCAGATACTGTAGACACACAATACAGAGGTTCTCAGCCTTGGCTAATCAACTAGCGCCAGGGACGCCGCCTATTGGTCAACAACAATGGTGACTGCAACAACACCCACGGACCATACACCCCACTTGGGATTTTTCCAGGTCTACTCACTCACAACTAACAAACAAGTGGACATCATGTCATCCTTCTGAATTTTCACCCTGCGCATGGTCCAATAGATATTCAGGTGGATCACCATGGGAACGTGTGAGACGGTCAGCCAGGCCATCATCGACACCCAACTGTACAAGGGGAATGCCCCATACACAGGAATCAATGCCAGACTTCACTTAGAACTACTACCCATAGTGAAAGCATCGGCACAACTCTTCTACGACATCCTTCATCACTGCAGCATTTCTACAGGCCAAAATGACCAACACTGGATCACCGTCAACACAAGGATCACGTTGAGGCTCCTCACACACACACACACGCACACACACATGACATGGGCCCAGAATGACTCCTCAAGGGGCTCTTGTTCTCTGATCCTACCGGCCACCTCTGCTCCACCAGCCTCCCACTAGCCACCATACCAAGGATTGACTGCTCCACCACTGGAGGTAGATCACCCTCCTACCTGGCCACAAAGACATGAAACACCCTTGGGGCACAACTACGACAGACCAGGACCATCTTACCTTCATTTAATAACTGAAGACCTAACTATTTCATGAGTAGCAGCACACCCCCTCCCTTCAGTGACTTGAGACCCTCACACCTGAGTATGGTGCTCTATGGAGGGCTAGATGTATTTTTTGAATGTGGTCTATTTTTGTGTGATGTATACTTACAGCAGCACAATTAGTGTTACTGTGTACCATGCACACTGTAACACCTCATACATGTGACCCTAATATTTGTGTTCATGCATTTCCACATGGTGCCATTGAGTCATTGACACTTCCATGCACATGTGATGTGTAAACAGGATGCATGCAAGAATGATGCATTTCGACTGTCTGCATACATGTCATGCATGAGGAGACATTGTAAGCATACAGACAAAGATAGTAATGATTTCACACTCACCAGTGGCCTTAGGATCCTTGAAGGACTCCACCTCTTCCCTTGTGTATGGTGGTGGCCCACCTACAAGTGAAAGACAATATACCAGAATGTCAGCATATGCAGCATATTTCCACACAGTACAGACATTACATGAGAGTCAGTTGTATCCTCAAGATTGGTTTACGTGCGTCCCATGAGTCAACGTACATCAGACAACAGTCTATGGCTAACTGCTTCACATGTGAAGCACACTCTTGCACTGCATGTATTACACACATGTGATCCCTTGTTTGTGTTGTCACATTGAGATGGCATTTGCTAAAAATCTGCACACTAGGTCCATTGAGAAAATATGTCATTGTCATGTCGATGTATGTGATTGTGCTTTGAAGAATGTATTTAAACCGTATGGGATACCTTCCTGTACATCAATGGTCAAACTGCATACACATGTGTTGTTGTGTGCTGCACAATGCAGCTGCACACAGGTAAATATGACATACATGGATACATTTATACTTCACTCCCTGTGGCGCCTCACTTACACCTCCCCAGGGCAGGCATGTGCTTTTTGCGCTGCCTCACACTCGTACATCTCTGGCCTTATCTTCATAGGTCTTGCGCCGCCAGAGCGTTACTTTGACACATGTTAATGAGTGTTGCTGCGGCGCCAGAAGGCCTTCATTACAGAGGGCCCTGGTGCATTGACTAAGGTCCATGGATGTTGGTGTGAAGATGGCAAAGAACACACATTGCACGCCCTTTTGACACATAACAATGCATTGAAAGTGCTGACCTTTATCATGCATCATTATGCCTCAATGAGCGGCATAGTCCAGCATGGTGAAGATCAATTTTGCTTGTGCGTTACCACTACGTCAGTAGAGGCCATGTGTATCATGCCTTTTGTGAATTGCTAAGTCTGACAATTGCAGGATTTTGCCGTTGGAGCATTTCAAACAGACTACGTCCATGGCTTAGGATGTATGACACATTTTGCATTTACGGAATTTGAACATTTTTGTGAACAACAATTTGCCATAGCATGTTGGTACTTGCAAATTTGCTATTAGTTAAGTGCTATGGGCCTCATTTATGACTTTTTGCCGTAGGGAAGCGTAGCAGGCCTTCCAGCTGCGCTTCCCTATGGCAAAAGAAAAGGGCAGAAATGCGCCATATCTATTAGATACGGCGCATTCCTGTCCTTTTCCCCTGCGCTGGTGCACAATGTGCTGCCTGCGCCAGCACAGGCACCCTTGCACAATGGTGCAAGGGTGGCTGCGTTGCAGGGAAGATCATTTTTGTACAGGAAGGTAAACCTTTCAGTACAAAAATAAGCACAAGAGCCTTTTCCTCTTTCTATGTGTGCTGCAGAATGCAGCACACATGGAAAAAGGAAATACGAGGAGAAATAATGACATTTCTCCCAGTTGCGCATCCCTTACGCCTCCCCTGGGGAGGCGCAAGCTTTTGGCACTGCTTCAGAGGTGCGATTTCTGGTACATGTGGGGCAGTGTCAAAAGGGCATGGTTGTTGCTGGGAACGCCCCCAGCAACACCCATTGCACGCCCCTTTAACGCAGAACACTGCGTTACAGGGACTGATATTTATCAGGCAGCAGTACGCCACCAAGACTGGCGTACTGCTGCCTGATATATACCACGCAGGCTTCTGCGCCACAGAACATCATGAAAAGTGATTTTTCGATGGCGCAAGGGGCCGCGTTAATGATGGCCTATGTATGTGTTATTTTTGTGTATCAAATCATGTTTCAGATGTCGCTAATTGACAACAACCTGTATTTGATGGTAAGTAGCTATTTTAGGTAAATATGCTCCATTGCACATTTTTGAAGGTGCCAGGTGATGCACACACATGGCCATAGTGCATGTATGTGCACCATATGCACACACATCATTATGATGGGTCCAGCAGGATTTTTTTGAGAAACACCTGCACCCTTTGGAGAAATCACAATGGCTGATTTGCTATTACAGTATTTATTGAAAAGTGATTCCTATGTCCCTCCTGGGCCATGGGAATGAATTTTGATTGATCCCTTACTTACATATTAGAAAATGCAAAGTAGCAACTATGGGAGATTATCGTATTCCTACAAAGTAGTGATTTTTCTTTATACATACCATTTTGCTAAGAAAAAAAAGCAATTACATTAGAACCTACATTTATTTGTTTAGAAAGGGGTTGTTGATAGATATGGCCCTATGTCTGACTTTACAGGGGCACAAGGGGATCATCAGTGAGGCCCCTGTGGTTTGACATTTGGTTTGCTTTACCTTAGGATACCGTTGTGAATACATAAAATAAATATATATTGACTTACCAATTGTTCCATCAACCTCAATGCCAAGGTGGTCCAGGAGATCCTGCTCACGGTTAATGAGGTCTGCCCACCGGTGTTTGTACTGTCTGAGAGTCCGGTCCACTCCAAACATTCGCAACATCTGGTACCGGACCCTCTCCCACCTGAGCTTCCTTTCTTGGGTTGGGTAACCCTGCACTACCCTGCCTCCACTCCCAATCATATTTGGGAGGTAGTGGAGTATCAGCCACAGTAGCCCCCCATACTCCTTCTCACTGAGGTTCCGAGACCTGGGTGGCATTGTGACAAAGCACAAGCCACGCTGTGTAAATGCCACAAATAAAATTTTGCTGGCACAGAAATACAAAAAGTACACAATTTCTCCACTTAACAGTACACTACTCCCCCTATTCCTAACTATGTAACAACCCCTAAACAGAACAGTAATCCCCCTATGAAAAAAGTTTTAAAAACCCCTAAACCGACAGACACCCCTTGACACACAAGACACAGTTAGACAATACACAACACTACAGCCACTATTTGGACACACTTACCAAGACACACACTGTAAAACAACTGCAGGACAGGACAAAACTCTCAAGCACTTTCCAAACACACTCCTACACCTCTCAGAGTCTACAAAGGAGTGAAATAGAAAGTGAAAGTATCATATAACTTCCTGTTTGTGAGCAGGGCAGGCTGGGAGGCTAGGTACATCATTTCCTGTTGCGATGCGACTCGTTTCCGCAAATGCGACATTTTTTGACATGCGAACATTACCGATTTCTGTCGCATCGTTATTTTAAGCATGGTACACTGATAATACATTTTCCATTACGGTGCGACCTGTTATCGTGGGAGCGTCATTATTGTGATGCGACCAAATCATCATTGTGTCGCATCGGTATTTGAAGCATGGGTGACTGATGCCATATTTTTCCATGAAGGTGCGACCAGTTGCAGTAGAAGCGTCACTATTGGCATGCGACTGAAACCTATTTATGTCGCATCGCTGATTAGACGCCGGGTACACTGATGACATATTTTCCATTACGGTGCGACCTGTTATCGTGGGAGCGTCATTATTGTGATGCGACCAAATCATTATTGTGTTGCATCGTTATTTGAAGCATGGGTGACTGATGCCATATATTTCCCTTACGGTGCGACCTGTTATCGTGGGAGCGTCATTATTGTGATGCGAACAAATCATTATTGTGTCGCATCGGTATTTGAAGCATGGGTGACTGATGCCATATTTTTCCATGAAGGTGCGACCAGTTGCAGTAGAAGCGTCACTATTGGCATGCGACTGAAACCTATTTATGTCGCATCGCTGATTAGACGCCGGGTACACTGATGACATATTTTCCATTACGGTGCGACCTGTTATCGTGGGAGCGTCATTATTGTGATGCGACCAAATCATTATTGTGTTGTACATGCTGGCGTCGGGCTCCTTTCAGACAACAGTCGCCAAACTGGCAGGAATATCCCAGCCAGCTTTTTCATCATTCCTACCAACTGTCCTGGATGCCATCATCCATCTCACACCCCGCTACCTCCATTTTCCCAACAATGCACAAGAGCAGATGGAGATAAAACAAGGATTTTATGCCATAGCAGGCTTACCCCATGTGCTGGGTGCCATGGACTGTACGCATGTGCAATTTGTTCCCCCAGCAGCAACTGCACATTTGTACATCAATCGGAAACACACCTATTCAATTAATGTACAGGCCATCGTGGATCACCGTGGACTATTTACGAATGTGCTGGCAAAATACCCTGGCAGTGTCCATGATGCGTTCATCTTCAGGAACTGCATCATAAATGATCGTTTCAAGAATGGCCAGTATGGAAATGGACTACTTGTAGGTAAGCAAAAGACTATGATACAATGCACCATCCATGCTACCATGCTGCTAATATTGCTGTAATGATGCATAAATGAGGTTCAGGAGGGGGGACTAATTCCCCTTGCATATTGGGTGTCCCTGGGTCATATCTGCCCAAACACCGATATTCCGAACAATTGAAAATGACTTTTCTTGAGAAACATTTGGATTTGGATTATCATGTCCTATACTTTGGAATTTTTGAAAGACTGACTTTGAGGATGCTATAAATTACTCAAGTCTGCCCGAATAGTGTGGGTAAAATTGATACTTAGTCACTTTGAATAAGAAAGTACTTACGTCTCGTCTAACATTTGGAAGAAATATCTAGTTATATGACAACAGGATACCGACATAACTTGAAGGAAATAAGAACGCCCTGAAAGGTTCTGTTGTACAGAACGAAACGTTTCGGCTGGCTGTGGTACATAAACTTAAGGAAAATAAAAGCATTTGAATATACACCAAGATTCAGCGCTTCAATAAGGACTCTAAGTGATATGATTTGATTGGACTTATTGTGCAAGTGGTGCTGTGCCAAACTTTGGAATATTCTCCACTACTCTTTACTACTTACTCTCTCCTACTCCACTACTCTCTAATATTCACTCTCTACTACTCATTCTCTACTACTCTACTACTCTCTACTACTCTCTCTCTACTACTCACTCCCTACTACTCACTATCTACTACTCTCTACTACTCACTCTCTACTACTCTCTACTCTCTACTACTCACTCTCTACTACTCTCTACTCTCTACTACTCACTCTCTACTACTCACTCTCTACTACTCACTCTTTACTACTCACTCTCTACTACTCTCTACTACTCACTGTCTACTTCTCACTCTCTACTACTCTCTACTACTCACTCTCTACTACTCTCTCTCTACTACTCACTCTCTACTACTCACTCTACTACTCACTCTCTACTACTCTCTACTACTCTCTCTCCCTATTAGTCTCTACTACTCACTCTACTACTCACTCTCTGCTACTCTCTACTATTCTCTCTCTCTGCTACTCACTCTCTACTACTCTCTACTACTCGCTCTCTACTACTCGCTCTCTACTACTCTCTACTACTCACTCTCTACTACTCACTCTCTACTACTCACTCTCTACTGCTCTCTACTACTCACTCTACTACTTACTCTCTACTACTCTCTACTACTCACTCTCTACTACTCTCTACTACTCACTCTACTATTCACTCTACTACTCTCTACTACTCACTTTCTGCTACTCTCTCTACTGCTCTCTACTACTTTCTACTACTCACTCTCTACTCTATTACTCACTCTCTACTCTCTACCTCTCTACCTCTCTACCTCTCTCTACTTCTCTCTCTACTAGTCTCTACCTCTCTACAGCTACGTCTCTACCTCTACCTCTCTACCTCTACCTCTCTCTACACGCACACATATACACATATATATATGCATATGCATTTATAGTTATGTATGTGTATATATTACCTACTGGCGATAACCAGTAGGTATATATAGTTAGGATTAGCTACCATAGGAAATCCGCAACATTCTATTGGGAATAACTTTGGCGCCGGTTGAGGAATTTGCGTGTAATTTTCCAAAATTTTGGGCAGCTCCGCTCCGCTCCTTCCCTGAAAGTTTTGGGGGAATTCGTGAAGTGGGGGCTGAGAAAAAAGGGGGATGTAAAAGCATTTGTAGTGGCACTCTTGGTGGAACATTTCCCATGGGTAGACAAAGGAATTCTAGATGAGGATATACAGAGAGTACATAGAGATCCTTATGGAAAGAGCAAAGAAAGGAAAACCCCTAGAAAGATCCTAGTCAATTTTAAAACGTACATGCTGAAGGATAGGATCTTGGGAGAGGCATTGAAAAAAGGAACGTACAACAAAGATGGCTGGAATTTTAAAATAAGATCTGATATGTCAAAAGCCTCGCAGACCCGACAATGGGAATTGGGAAATTTTATGTCTGAATTGCAACAATTAGGCGCCACGGTGCAGATGAAATTTCCACCCTCACTACGCATTATGTGGAGGAACAAAATGCGCAATTTAAGAGAACCTGAAGAGGTGAAAAACTTGATAGAGCTAATCAGAGATCAAGTACGCTCAGAAGAACCTCTGAGTTAAATGTTCACATACAACTTTATAACCTTAAACAATCTTATATAAATTCAAAAAAAAAATGTATAAAAAGAAACACTCAAGGACAAGGTATATAATAAACATGAAGCAGCTATAAACCAATCAATTCATTTTGTTAATGTACATAGATAAGAATCACGGGGATGGGAACGGGAAGCCAAAAGGGTTATGAAGATAACCGAAGGAGAAGAAGATGGAGGCTTCCCCGGAGAGGGTTACTTTAAAGCACAAGTTAGAAAGTATAAAACTACACGAAAAAGGGTGGGGAGCAAAATAGGGGAAAAAAACCAAAAAATTCCTCATCTGCGAAAAATCAGAAAATTAAAACAACTGGGAGTAAAGCATAAAAAATCACAACAATTGAACAGAACAAATGCGGAGTGCAAGTAGAAAGGTAAAAATCTTATCCTGGAATGTGAATGGGTTGAGGACAAAAAGCAGGAGGAACAAAATCCTAGAATATATCAGAACTGGGAAAAGCGAGATAATAATACTACAAGAAACTCATTTGTTAAAGGAAGAATGGGACCAAATAATTAAGAACCTATGGTGGGTAGATACCTTAATTTGCACAACACAACAATGCAATATTAAGGGAATAGCAATAATCTTTAAAAAATCCTTAAAAGCAACTATAAACAGTTCAGAAGTGGATAGCAAAGGAAGATGGGCCACAGCAAATGCTAGAATAGGAAATTCTCACATTACCATCGCAGGTTACTATGGTCCGAACTTGGATGTGGAGGTTTTAAAAGGTCCCAGCAGGGCCAAAAAAAAAAAATTTTTTTTTTTTGCGTGGTGAGCGCCTAGTACGCGAACCGGAAAGCGTTCTGGGCAGCGTACTATAAGGATAAAAGAATGATAGACTTTTCTAATACTGTATGTTAATTGTTTGTTGTTGTTTTTGTTGTTTTTTTTTGTTTTCTTTATTTTTAAAGTATTTTTTTTTATTTTGATTGTGTTTCATAATTCATTAAATTTTCTAACATTTCATTGTCAGAAATTTCAAAATTGAATATAGGGTGTAACATGTCCTCATTTTTAAGCAGGTTATCCACTGCTTCAACACATTGTAGTAGTTCCTGGTCTCTACTTTGATCCATAAAATCATCAATTTTTCCTTGGCTGCTCTCCTCCAGTACAATTGTAATTTGCCTGAAATTTTGATTAAAAAAATATATATTAGTAGAGATAGGGCACTGTTGGGATTAATTTTAGATAGGCAGTTTTTATCAGTGAATTTATCTTTTGGCAGTGTATAGTATCAGAGTGGAAATAGGACTATAAAAAAGTGTATGTGATTTAACCAAGACAAGCCTAACTCCATTCATAACTATAACAGAGAAGTCTATCTAAATCCATAACTACTACAGAGGGATAGTATATATCTATCAGAAAAAGTCTACCATATTAAGTTATAGTGCACAATATACTTCAGTTTTAAAAATAACAACTTACCTTCACAAACAAGTTGAAGTGTTTGCTAGCTATTCAAATGTGATGTACAACAAGAAGTAGCAGTCAAAATGGCTGTGTTTTCTTCTCTTCCTTTATATATATTCAGGTATATAACCAATCAAATGTCAGGTAATATAAGTAGAAAATGAAAGTAACATTTTCATTGGTTGTCAATTCCAACACTTCAGATGTGTTTTGTGAAGTAATTTACCTCACGGTATTTAGAGAGGTCTACAGGCTTAATGGCTAAATGGAATTTCAATCAAATTTGTGAAAATGAAAGGAATTGTTATGTAGTATGAGCTAATCTATATTTGGTGAGAGTGTCTCCAGTCGTTTTTCTGTGAATTACTTTCCCACCTTTTTTTTTGGACCGCTTTCCGGGTAGCGGTCCGGTCCGCGAACTAGGAGCGTAACGGAAGTCCACCATTTTGTGTTTCGGTCGAATTAAGATATAAAATGGAGGGCAAATAATGTTCAGAATGGGTAGAAGGGGGCACGGTACAAATATTTTGACCCCCTAGGTTTTCTGAGGGTGGCTGAGGAGGACCATATGTGCGGGGAAAAAACATTTTTTTTTAAAATTTTGCGCGGTTAGCTTCCAGTTCGCGTACCGGGTAGCGCTCTTTGAGCGTAGTTTGTTGAAAATTAGAGAAAAAAGTTAGAGAAAAATAATAATTGTGAGTGATCAGATGTAGGGTAGCTCTGAGAAGAGCTTTTGTGTTTATGGTCATTTTGGTACTTATAAGTAGGTACCAATGCACAGTCTTAAATTCAAAATGAAAATTCTGTTGCCCTCATCTGAGAAGTGAACTCCATCTCCTCTGTAGATATCTTGCATGTAGTAACGCAAGTTATTGTTATACAAGGAGCCCATTCCATGGTCTCTCATGTAAGCTGAAACAGATTTGTTTACATGCTTCCTTGCTTTCTCAATTTGTGGACAAAATTGGTTGGACCATTTCCATTTCTGTCTTTGGCATATATTGGAATATACCAAGGCAGTTTGAGGAAAAAGTGCCATTAATTGCTCAAAGGTGTCCTTTAAAAGCATTTCCAGACCTACCCCAGTCAAAGTGCCCAAATCATTACCTCCACAGTGCACAATTAACAGGTCAGGTTTTGGCAAATGCATAAAGGTTTTCACCAATGGTATCAATTGGTGACATTTTAATCCTCTTTGGCCCAACCACTTAATTTCCACATCTTGTAAATTGAGGTTAGGTACATTTCTGTTCTCAGCATACCTTTGAGCCCAGTAGATGTAACTATGTCCAACAATCCAGACATTAAACATGGTGGGAGAAGGTTGTGCTGCAGTCAGATGAAGTGTGGTAATGAAAGGGCAGTTGAAACAGTAGGAGTTTGTAAAGAAAAAAAACTGTGGATTTCCAGTGCTAATGATTCATTAGCAGTGATTGGTGCATTTCCATTTCTGAAAACAGAAAGTTAGGGTGCATGGATGTGTTCTTTGAAAGATGTAATTTGAATGGTCAAGGAAGATACATTTAATGAAAGATTGCACTGGATACGCAGGTGCACTGAGAGTTCAGAGTTCAATTGAAACATTGTTGTGTGAATTTGCAAACATGAGAGGTCTTTCAGGAGGTGGTTGCTAAGCAAAAAAGGCAGAGAGGGCAGAGGGGGGAAGGGTTTTGATTTGAAAAAAGTGAGGGAAGAGTTATGATTGGCTAATATGAGAGATATGTGTAATGAATATCTGTATTTGTGTGCTTTCAATAGCTGCAGCCTCTGGAGTGCTTCTTCTTTGTTCTGCTGAAGACAATTTGGAGTATTTCTGAGACTGTTTTGAAACTCAAAAAGTATTTGCTAAGGTGAGAAAAGATTTATTTAATTTAGATAGAGAATAGTATGATTTAAGGAGAAATGATGAAGAAAGCTGTGTTTTTAAAATGTGGCTTTGTCTCAAGTGATATACAAATAGATTTTGTTTTTTGGGAGAAATTGTAATTGCATATTCGGTGTAGCATTCTGGCATGCAGTAACACAAGTTATTGTTGTACATGGAGCCCATTCCATGGTCTCTCATGTAAGCTGAAACAGATATGTTGTTTTTAAAAACGATTTTTGAAAATAATTACATTTCTGGATATGTACTGCTAGAGCTTCATAGGTTGTTTGGGTCATATTTATAAGGCATTTGAGTGTCTATGATGTTATTTTTCCCTTTTTAAATGGAAAGCGTTCCTCATGGGGCAAGTTTCTTGTAAATACGCTCCCACCTGTGGTTGGCAAATTTAGATTTTGATTATGGGAGTTACATAGTCATGTTAAAAATGTCCCAAAAATGGTGCAAGGGCATTCAATAAAACGCTTTCATGTGTCTCAAGGACATTTTCAGTCATTTCCTCTTGAATGCAGGTATACAATTGATTTATATGCTGTGTTTAAAAACGATTTTTTGAAATCTATTACATTTCTGGATATGTACTGCTAGAGCTTCATATGTTGTTTTGGGTCATATTTATAAGGCATTTGAGTGTCTATGATGTTATTTTTCCCTTTTTAAATGGAAAGCGTTCCTCATGGGGCAAGTTTCTTGTAAATACGCTCCCACCTGTGGTTGGCAAATTTAGATTTTGATTATGGGAGTTACATAGTCATGTTAAAAATGTCCCAAAAATGGTGCAAGGGCATTCAATAAAACGCTTTCATGTGTCTCAAGGACATTTTCAGTCATTTCCTCTTGAATGCAGGTATACAATTGATTTATATGCTGTGTTTAAAAACGATTTTTTGAAATCAATTACATTTCTGGATATGTACTGCTAGAGCTTCATAGGTTGTTTTGGGTCATATTTATAAGGCATTTGAGTGTCTATGATGTTATTTTTCCCTTTTAAAATGGAAAGCGTTCCTCATGGGGCAAGTTTCTTGTAAATACGCTTTCACCTGTGGTTGGCAAATTTAGATTTTGATTATGGGAGTTAAATAGCCATGTTAATAATGTCCCAAAAATGGTGCAAGGGCATTCCTAAAAACGCTTTCATGTGTTTCAAGGACATTTTTAGTCATTTCCTCTTGAATGCAGGTATACAATTGATTTATATGCTGTGTTTAAAAACGATTTTTTGAAATCAATTACATTTCTGGATATGTACTGCTAGAGCTTCATAGGTTGTTTGGGTCATATTTATAAAGCATTTGAGTGTCTATGATGTTATTTTTCCCTTTTTAAATGGAAAGCGTTCTTCATGGGGCAAGTTTCTTGTAAATACGCTCCCACCTGTGCTTGGCAAATTTAGATTTTGATTATGGGAGTTACATAGTCATGTTAAAAATGTCCCAAAAATGGTGCCAGGGCAATCTAAAAAAACGCTTTCATGTGTCTTAAGGACATTTTAAGTCAATGAGGAAACACAGGTGATGTAATTCTGAAATGAGGAAAAGAAACTCCACATTTTTCAATTACATCACTAGTGTTTCCTAAGTTTATGAATGACATTGTGCAGATGAAGTTTAGGTGTGACCACAGATTCAAAAGAGGTCTGCCCTTTGTTCAAGAGTGAAGTGGACATGACTTACTTCATTGGTAGGCCTTCACATGTATTATCTCCTTTGTTTTCTTCAACAAGTGAAAATCTCATCTGCAACCATGTGTTGGCCTCAACTCAAAGAAACAAAACAGGTGATGGACCGAATGTGGATCAATGACACACATTCACCCCAGTCCAAAGATCTGGGCCCAAACAAATCTTTAGATAGGCCACACCTTAACGTCAACCTGAATTAATCATTTAAAATGTTAGGGAGAGATTTATGATTGTTGTATGCCTGTTTTGTACCACTGTGTGTCATTTTTGTGACGCAGTGCTGATGCAAAAGATTTGCTATGTTAAATAATAAGTAGGGTGTTAAGTTTTTGATGACTGTTATTCATTTACTGTTTGGTAATAGTGGTTAATAACATTTTTTATTATATTTTTCCACAGATTCAACTGCAGATCATTTCAAAATTTGAAAAATGCCAACTAAGAATCGAATTAGAAAGGCTAGAAAACGTCAAAGACAGCAAGATCATGTATTATTGCAGCAGTCCTCTTCCCAAAATACTTGTGAAATCACCAAGAAAGCTCCGAGTAAGAGCACGAAATCATTCTTAAGAAATATTTGTAGTAAAAAAAGTATTTCTACAAAAAAAAATTCAGTCCAGAAAAAGAAAAGCAATTTAAATGGAAAGGAAAGCCCAATCAAAAATATTACTGGTAGAAAAAGAGATAACTCTGTGCATGATAGTAGAAGGAAACAACAGTTTACGGACATTCGAAAACGAATGTTCCGCAACAGGATAATAGTTAATTTATTAAAAAATATTAAGAAAGGCCAACAGAAAGTAGCATTTTATAAGAAGAAGAAAAATGTAGAGAAAATTATTGATCATGCTTTTGAAATTAAGCGAAAGTTGTTTATTTTGGTAATCAATAGAATTAGGAACTAAGCAAGGTAATTTCTGATTTCAAATCAAATAGTAGATGGAAAAGAGTAGTAAATCGTAGTAACTTTTGTGAAGTTTTTTCCGGACAATGGATGCATAGTTCAAGTTGTGAGGCATTTTTTAATGAGGAGAGTTATTTTCAGGATAATGATTTGGTGTTTGCAGTTGACACCAGTGGTCGAGCTTATGAAGTGAAGGATGGTTGTCCAGTTGAAAAAGAAAAACTTGTGACAACAGAGACAGACGAGGTGTTAGGTAATGATGTTTTAGGAACACGTCCTAAGGGTCCTGTGTACATTTGGAAGTGTAGTTCTATTTGCAGTGTGCGACAGGTTTCCATCAATTTGCTTTGTGATTTTATACGGACATTTAATAAGAAAAGTTTGAAGCAGAAAATGAAGTTGTTGCAAGATTTAGATCCTTGCAGAGTGAGACAAATGACAGGTTTGCGTGGTCATTCACTGGCTTGTCTTTCCAGGAGAGTATGCCAGAGTGTTTTTCATCATTTCAGGATGCTAGCAGTGCATCATAATAAAGTGAGAAAATTAGTGAGAATGTTGTATTATGCTAAGAGTCCAGCAATTATGCTTAAACAATTATGTGCTGCTCTTTTGCATGGTTCTGAAATAGATGTCAAGAATATTTGTGAAGAAATTGAGTTTTGTTACTTTGGTAGTAAAGATGAGAATGTTCAAATTGACCCAGAAGTAGAAGGTAATGTTGAAGATAATGTACAAGTTTCTAGTACAGATAAATTTCAGAAGGAAATTGCCACGTTTCAGATGAAATCAAGTGAGAGGCCTAATTTCACTTGTGAGTGTTGTTGACGCACTTATTATAAGAATCAGACTAAGTTAGTGGATTTATATGCAAAAAGTGAAAGGGAAAATAATAGTGAATGGAAGGATTTCGCCACATACTTGATGGTAGAAAATTGTTTTGATTTTGGATCAGATCAACGTGTGTGTACTTATTGTTATAACAAATTAAACAAAACCAGATGCCTGCTAGGGCGGTTCATAATAATCTTGAATTGGTTGAGGTTCCTTCTGAATTGAAGGATTTAAATACTTATGAATCTATTTTGATTCAAAGTATCCATCCCTTTCAGGCTATTGTAAGAATGGAGCCAAAGACAGGGAAGTTGCCTCCAGCAGATTTACAGAGAGGATTAAAGGGAAGAGTTGTTTATTTGCCTCTAGATTTGAACAAAAACATTAACACAATTGGAGTAGAAAAAGTTGAAGAGGAACCTCTGGTTATCTTGGTTAATGGGGTTCCGACAAAGAATAAGAAAATATGGCAAGATTTAGTGGATGTTAGGAAAGTCAAAAAGGCAACATTGTATTTGAAGAAAAATAATAAGTACTATATAAATGTATATGTTGCAGAAGAGGAAGAAAGTGATGAAGAGGATAGCGATTTGTGTGCTGGCCAAATTGAGAAAGTAGAGGCCTCTAAAAGTGAAGAAATATATGAACATTATAGTGTTCATCCTTTCATTCCAAGGAAGTCATGGGGAATGCAATTGAGTTGTTTCAAATGAAACAAGCCAAAGGGAGTCCCATTAGTGTTTGGGAAGAAAGTTTGGAAGCTCGGTGTTTCCCACAGCTATTTCCCACAGGTCGAGGAGGAAGATATGATGAGCGACCTCATCAAATTCCTGCGTCTGAATACCGGACTTTACGATTGTATGCAGAAGATCCTAGGTTTCGTCAATGTATTCCCTATTTGTTTCATCTCCTGTTTGAAAGCGATCTGTCTGGACTGTCATATGCAGTGAACCACATCTTAAAAAGTGGTATACAGATGCGAAACATCTCGGCAAGTGACTTTATGCATAAAGTCAATGTCCAAGACAGTATTTTGCATTCTCACCTAATTAATCTCATGGCGTGTCAGCGTGGTACTAATGAGTACTGGTACCGTCGTCATGGTGATTTAAAATGTATGCTGAGGAACTTAGGAACTCCAACATGGTTCCTTACTCTGAGCTGTGCCGAGTATGGCTGGGAAGACTTACTTGAATTTCTACGAGAGGCAAATGGAAATATTGAAAACATTGAATTCAAGACACCTGGAGAACTGTGTTCTTTGGATCCAGTGAATGTATGCAGGTACTTCATAGATTTGAAGCTATGATGTCTTTCATCACAAATAAGAAGAATCCACCTCTTGGAGAGGTGTTGGATTTCTTCTGGAGAAAGGAGTACCAAGCAAGAGGTGCTCCTCATATACATATGTTGTTGTGGATCAAGGATGCACCTAAATTTGGAACAGATCCGGATGACTTAGTGATGAATTTCATAGAACAGTATTCTACGTGTGCTGTTCCAAACGCAACGGAGAAGAAAAGCCTAAGAGAACAAGTTCTACGTTTCCAAAGCCATCGTTGTGGAAAGTACTGTCGTCGTAAATTCAGAAACAAGGACAAGTTCTACACCAAATGTCGTTTCAACTTTCCACGACCGGTGATTTCTAAAGGAAGAGTGAACAGTTTGATGTCTTCGCTGCGACATAATGTGACGAGGAAATCACCCAAAAATACATACAATTTGAAAAGGAACGAAGAGTCCAAGTACATCAACGACTACAACCCAGTGATTTTGTCCATGTGGAATGCTAACATGGATATACAGTTTGTGGCTGACAACTGTATGGCTGTGGCTCGGTATGTGACATCTTACATCACCAAAAAAGAAAAGACAGAATTGAAGGATATGTGGGAGGACATTTCCCATGAAAAGAGCCTCAGTAAGAAGTTGTACAGTTTCAGTCTGAAGATGTTGTCGCATTGAGAAATCGGAGCTTACGAATGTTGTGACCGGTAGTCTTCAGCAAGTCTCTATGCCAAATCCAGGAGTATCGTTTGGGCGAGTCTTGGTCTTGCTGCAACGCAAAATCGAGTTCTAAAACCTGTCCGGGAAATTGAGTATTTGGCAGAAAAGGAACCAAACAGTACCGACATTTTGAAGACCAACATGTTGGATACATATTATCCAAATCGAAGCAGTCACCTTGAGAATGTTTGTCTATATGAGGTTCTACAAAATTATATATTCAAGAGGAACATCAAAGAAGATATTGAGAAAGGAGTGTATGCTGTAATTGGAAGTGAGGGATATCTGGTCAAGCAAAGAAAATGGCAATTAGTAAACCATCGAAAATTGAGTGGCGAATCTCCAGAAAAAAAGGAGTTTTTCTATTTAGCACTTTTGCAACTTTTCAAGCCTTGGCGTGCAGAAGAGGAACTGCTTGGAGATTTCCTCTGTTACGAAAACTCTTTCACTGCTGCTAAGGAGACCATAGAATGTCCTGCTTTTCCCAAATATCAAGAAATGTTGACTTTGGAAATTGAGCAGGAAGCAACGATTGCAGCCGAGATTGCCAGAGACAGTTCTCAGGACAGTCAGAGTTCTGTTTCATTGAGTCAGGATCCACTAGGAGGACCTATTATCGAAAATGAAACTGCCACTGCTATGAATGAAGTGGAAAGAGCCATGGCACATGCTCAGGAGGATGCAGTTAACTTAGAAGACTTGGAAAAACAACTCAACGTTGAGCAGAGGAAAATATATGATGAAGTTACCAAGCAAATTGAGCATGGATTAAGTCATGAGAAGAAAGAGTGCTCATGTACATCGTTGAAGCCTGTCCGACTGTACGTGAGTGGAGAAGCGGGAACTGGAAAAAGTTTCCTCATTAAAGCAATTTCATGTTATCTGCAGAAAAGGACTGAGTCATCGTTGTCTTGTGTTGTTACCGCTCCAACTGGACTGGCAGCACATAACATTAAAGGGATTACTTTGCATCGCCTACTGATGCTGCCGGTGGAGCATGACAACAAATTACAATACCACAAGTTATCTGGGGATGATTGTTGTGAAGTTTCAAGAGTCTTGAGGAAAATGAAACTTCTTATCATTGACGAAGTAAGCATGGTTTCCAATGTCATGCTTGCCTTTGTGCATTTGAGAATGCAAGAAGTTCTTAAAACTGAATATGATGTGTTATTTGGTGGCAAACACATCATTGTTTTCGGAGATCTTCTGCAGCTGACACCAGTAAAAGGACAACCTGTGTTCAAAATACTCACGCATGAAGATACCAGGAAGTGCCTAGGGAGCATTGGCAACGTCAATATATGGTTAAATTTCAATTATGCTGAACTGCATGAAAATATGCGTCAGGCGAAGGATGAAGATTACAAGAATATTCTACAAGATATTAGAATTGGAAAAGTGACCGAGCATGGGAAAGAAGCTTTAAATGCACGTTTACTGTCAAATTTATATCCCGAACAAGACATTGTGCCTGAGAATATTTTTCAGAAAATTACTGAGAAGAAATCCGGAATATGTTTGATGCCAACTCTTGCAGAATGTGCCATCTTCAACAACAAAATGTTGAATTTAGAAAAGCAAGAGATTGTAAAACTTGAAGCTATTGACAAAATAGAGCATATGGGATCAACAATTATTTTGTCTGAGAATTTGAAATCAAAATTGGATTCATTAGAGAAGACTATATCCAAAACAGCGGGTTTTGAAAAGACTTTGAATGTGTGTTTAAATTGCCGAATCATTTTGAGAAGAAGTTTACATGTTGAAAGAGGTCTGGTAAATGGATCAATGGGTAATGTTGTTGATTTTGAGAAATACAGAAGTAGAGATGGTATTGAATTTTTAAAAATTAAATTTGATGGCATTGAGGAAGTACAGCTAATTGGTCGTTGTTCTGCTAGGTTTTTGCTTGTTAAAGATTTATATGTTCGCCGTAAACAGTTTCCTGTTTGCTTGGCATATGCGGTGACAATCCATAAATCGCAAGGTTTAAGTGTAGATACTGCATTGGTGAATATTGGCAGTTCTGTGTTCAAGGAGGGTATGGCATATGTGGCATTGTCACGAGTTAGAACTTTATCGGGATTGTACCTGATTGACTGTGATGTCACAAACATTTGTGCGGATCTAGATTGTGTTAAGGAATACAATAGGTTAAGAAAAGAGTATGCGCCACATTTGCCTCAATATCCTTTGTTTGAGAAACGTGTGGTAGGCCGGAAATGAAGAAATATCAGTAATAGTAGGGAGGTTGTAGCAAAAAGCCCAAAAGTCGATGAGCCGAAAATTGTAAGCAGAAAGAAAGTGGATTCTGTTGAAGATGTTGTCGGTTTTCAATTTGAAAACAGTTCTGGTGTCAACTGCTATGCAAATGTAGTGGTTAATTTTCTCTTTTCACTAGAGACTTTAAAAGAACAGATTGTGTTCAATTCGGAACAAAGTTTATGCTGCTTGTTGAATTCTGTGTTAGAGAAATGTAGCACTGATCGAACAAAAGTAGAAAGTGTGTCTGAAGTTCGTTATCTGTTAGATGAATGTTCAGGTCAAACAGACTTCTCTGAAAATAATCAGCAGGATTGTCAGGAGTTTTTAATGTATATGCTTGATGTATTGCAAGATGAGGGTGTAGATGTAGATCACCTGTTTGGGCTTTCTTATCAATGGCAGCATGACTGCGAGAACTGTATGGTATCAAGTACTACTAGTGTAGACTCAGAAAGATTTATATATTTAACTTTGCCAGACAGTAAATCAGTCTCCTTTAATAAGCTAGTAAATGCAGCGGATCACAACATGGAGTGTAGCCAATGTAAATCTAAAATGATGTCAACATTATTTATACGTAGATATGGCCAGTATGTCATTTTAATGATCCAACGATGTAGGCCTGATGGATCAAAATTGTCAACTTTAATAAAAAAATGTGTGGCTTCTCAGCTGTCAATATCAGGAAGGACTTTTGTAACTGTAGCAATTATCTATCACGATGGTCCTTCAACAACATCAGGACATTACACAGCTTATTTAAAGTCTCGAAACGGCTGGTCATTCTGCAACGATTCTGTTGTAACTTTCCCAAAAAAATTGCCGTTTGACCTTAAAAATTCTTACCTGGTGTTTTTAAAACCAAAATTTTAAGGAAAGAATCTCGGGATTTCCTCTGAGGAATTGCAAAAGGTTCATGAAGTAGAGGGAATGTAAGTCTGCAATACTATCTAGATTATTGGTCCAAAACTTTTAATTATAATGTCAATTTAAAAATCCAACTATATAAACCTGATGCAAGTAAGTCTGCTTCACAGTAAGCAGTATCCGTGTCATAGGAAAAGGAGAACATGAGTGAGAAAGAAGGGTAAGATATTAGTAGTCCAGGATTGTGAAAATAATCTTAAATGTTTTCTTTTTGAAAGTTGCGAAAATAGAAAATGACGGGATTTGATTGGAAGAATTACAAGAGTTGTGAATCGCTGCAACATGATTTGGCCAAGTGGAAACATGTGGTAGAATGTGAGAAGTCTTTTACTGTATGTAACATATTTTTCAAAACGATGGAGGTTTTCTTTCAGAAAGTGGCGGGCTGAAAATATTTATAGCACAACAGAGTGGACGCTGTTCATAGGACATCCTTCGACGTTATGGAAAGTAAGTTAATTTTAGGGAGTTTTGAATTCAGATTTCTTAGGTTGTATGGGTTTTTTAAACACAATCATTTTGATTGTGTTTTTTTTCCCCCGCTGTTACATGATGAATACCTTCAAGTCACTGATTTAAGTGAAATTTGATACATTCTGAGAACAGCAAAAAAAAACCATTTAACATGTATAATTAATGTTCTACTTTTTGTACTTATGATATACATTTAGAAATGTGAGGTAGATATGGAGAAACTGAGGCTTCTGTAAGTGTCAAAGTTAATGCTTACAGTGCTGCACTTCTGGGTACTGTTTTAAAAAAAAAAAAAACTGAATAGGCCTCACCTCAAAGAAACCTCTTGAAAGGACACATCTGGGCCCTTATTTATGAACAGCTTGCGCCGAAGATGCGTCAAAAATAATGACGCATCTTCGGCGCACCGCATGCGCCATATTAATGAAGTGACGCATCTCCAGCGATGCGTCACTTTTACCTCACTGCGCCACAAACCCCACTGCGTCACAATGCCCTGCGACGCGCAAAAAATAATGTATGCAATGTGGGCGTAACCGCGGAAAAGCTTGCGCAAAAGTGACGCATCCGCATTTACTAACTTTCCCGCTTATGGCGCATCCGCGACGGAAATGGCGCAGCGTTGCGGGTGCGTCGGAATTGGTGCGCCTACAAAACGGACGCGCAGGAAATGACGCATCGGCACATAGCGAGAGGAGAGGAGAGAGGAGAGGAGGCCATTGAACTTTGCTGCAACCATACCCACACCATGGAGGTCGCTATGCTGAGAGTAGCTGCCAGACGGAGACAACTAGCTGCAGGAATACCACCACAACCCCCTGCACCACAAAATCCACCCCCAAGGCAACGCCGCAGAAAGGAGCGGTTATTCCGTCCAAGGAGCGTCCTGAGAGGCATCAGGGATGAGGAGGTCATTACTCTATTCCGCCTGAAGAAGGAGACCATTGAGCATCTACTGGGACTCATTGGACCAAGGCTAGAGGTAGGAAGCAACAGGCCTACTACCTCAACCGACAGCTCTCCTTCTACACCCAACCGCCAGCTACGCTACGCCAACCTCTCACTCGCCACCGGTGAACAACCACCGGTGGGAGATCCTTCTCCCACCTCGCCGCCAGGATATGGAACACCCTCCCACTGAGCCTACAACAGACCCAAGACCTGCTGACCTTCAGGAGGATACTTAAGACATGGCATTTCGATCAGTAGAGTCCCGCCCCAGCGCCTTGAGACCCTCACGGGTATGCAGTGCGCTTTACAAATGATTGATTGTTTGATTGAATTAGGGTGGGGGCTGCCCAAAATGTTCATGCCCATGCCCCACCCCCTCTCCCACAAAAACTACACCCTCCTGCCCCCCTGGGGGGCAGATGGGGCAGGAGCCCCCAATCTGCCCCCTGGCGGGGGGGGAACCCCACTAGACGCCTGGGATTTTTTGGGGCAAATTTTTATTAGGGTGGGGGCATTGGCATGCCCTAATTCAAATTTGCTAAAAAAAATCCCTGGCGTCTAGTAGGCTTTCTGCTTCCCCTGGGGGGCAGATGGGAGCATTAGCCCCCAATCTGCACCCCAGCGGGGGCAAAAGGCCCTCTAGTGCCAGGGATTTTTTTAGGCAAATTTGAATTAGAGTGGGGGCTGCCTAAAACAGACATGCCCATGCTCCCACCCAAAAATTACAGCCTTCCTGCCCCCCAAGGGGCAAAAAGCCCAGTAGATGCCAGGGATTTTTGGGGCAAATTTTGATTAGAGTGGGGCATTGGCATGCCCATTTTAGGCAGCCCCCACCCTAATTAAAATTTGCCCAAAAAACTCCCATCTGTTTAGTGGACTTTCAGACATCCTGGGTTTGGCAGATGGGGGCATTAACCCCCAATCTGCCACACCGGGGGGGGGGGGGGTAAAAAGCCCTCTAGACGCCAGGGATTTTTTTGGGCAAATTTGAATTAGAGTGGGGCATCCCAAAACGGGCATGCCCATGCCCCCACCCCCTCCCCGCAAAAATGACAGCCTTCCTGCCCCCCGGGGGGGGCAGAGGGGGCAGTAGCCCCCAATCTGTTCCCTGGGGGGTGCAAAAATCCCACTAGAAGCCAGGGATTTTTGTGGGCACATTTTTATTAGGGTGGGGGCATTGGCATGCCTGTTTTTGGCAACCCCCACCATTAGTAAAATTGGTTAAAAAAAACCTTGGTGTCTGATAGTAGGCTTTCTGCCCCCCCTTGGGAGCAGATGTAGGCATTAGCCCCAATTTGCACCCCTGGGGGAAAAATGCCCACTAGGCGCCAGGGAGTTTTTTGGGACAAATTTGTATTAGGGTTGGGGCGGCCCAAAACAGGCATGTCCATGCCCCCACCCCTCCCCCACAAAAATTGCAGCCTTCCTGCCCCACCTGGGGAGCAGATGGGGCAATAGCCTCCAATCTGCCCCCCCGGGGGGCAAAAAGCACACTAGACCCCATGGATTTTTGGGGGACATTTTTTATTAGGGTGGGGGCATTGGCAGGCCCATTTTTGGCAACCCCCACCATTATTAAAATTTGCTCACTAAATTCCCTGGCATCTAGTAGACTTACTGGCCCCCCTTTGGGGCCGATGGGGGCATTAGCCCCCAATCTGCACCCCCAGGGGTACGAAAAGCCCACTAGTCGCGAGGGATTTGTTTTTGGCAAATTTGAATTAGGATGGGGGCTGCCCAAAACAGGCGTGCCCATGCCCCCACCCCTCCCCCGCAAAACGTACAGCCTTCCTGCCCTTCCTGGGAGGCAGATGGGGGCATTAGCCCCCAATATGCCACCCGGGGGCAAAAAGCCCAGTAGACACCAGGTATTTTTGGGGACATTTTTAATTTGGGTGGGGGCATTGGCATGCCCATTTTGGGCAGCCCCCACCCTAATTAAAATTTGCCCAAAAAACTCCCTGGCATCTAGTGGACTTTCAGCCTGCCCTACCGGGGGGGGGGGCAAAAAGCCCTGAAGATGCCAGTTTTTTTGGGGGGCAAATTTGAATAGAGTGGGGCAGCCCAAAATGGGCATGCCCATGCCCATGCCCCCACACCCTCCCCCCAAAAAATTACAGCCTTCCTGCCCCCCGGGGGGCACAAGGGGCAGTAGCCCCCAATCTGCCCCGGGGGCAAAAAGCCCACTAGTCGCCAGGGATTTTTTTTAGGCAAATTTGAATTAGGGTGGGGGCTGCCCAAAACAGGCGTGCCCATGCCCCCACCCCCTCCCCCGCAAAATGTACAGCCTCCTTCCCTTCCTGGGAGGCAGATGGGGGCATCAGCCCCCAATCTGCCACCCGGGGGGCAAAAAGCCCAGTAGACGGCAGGTCTTTTTTGGGCATATTTTAATTAGGGTGGGGGCATTGGCATGCCCGTTTTGGGCAGCCCCCACCCCAATTTAAATTTTCCCAAAAAACTCCCTGGCATCTAGTGGACTTTCAGCCCCCCTGGGGGGCAGATGGGGGCAAAAAGCCCTGAAGACGCCAGGTTGTTTTTTGGGGCAAATTTGGATAGAGTGGGGCAGCCCAAAACGGGCATGCCCATGCCCCCACACCCTCCCCCGCAAAAATTACAGCCTTCCTCACCCGGGGGCAGATCGGCAGTAGCCCCCAATATGCCCCCGGGGGGGGGGCAAAAAGCCCACTAGACGCCAGGGATTTTTTTGTGCACATTTATATTAGGGTGGGGGCATTGGCATACCTGTTTTTGGCAACCCCCACCCTAATTAAAATTTGCTCAAAAAAATCCCTGGTGTCTAGTAGGCTTTCTGCCCCCCCTGGGGGGCAGATGGGGGCATTAGCCCCAATCTGCACCCCCGGGGGGGCAAAAAGCCCACTAGTCACCAGGGATGTTTTTAGGGCAAATTTGAATTAGGGTGGGGGCTGCCCAAAACAGGCAAGCTCATGCCCCAAACCCTCCCCCACAAAAATTGCAGCCTTCCTGTCTCCCCTGGGGAGCATATGGGGCAGTAGCCCCCAATCTACCCCCGGGGGAAAAAAGCCCACTAGACACCAGGGATTTTTTGGGGAACATTTTTATTAGGGAGGGGGCATTGGAATGCCCGTTTTTGGCAACCCTCACCCTAATTAGCCCCCAATGTGCCCCACCGGGGGGGGGCAAAAAGCCCACTAGAAACCAGGGTTTATTGGGGGCAAATTTGAATTAGAGTGGGGCTGCCAAAAACCTGAATGCCCATATCTCCAACCCCTCCCCACAGAAATTACAGCCTTCATACCCCCCTGGGGGGCAGATAGGGCAGTAGCCCCCAATTTGCCTCCCCCAGGGGGGCTAAAAGCCCACTAGACGCCAGGGATTTTTTGGGAACATTCTAATTAGGGTGGGTGCTGCCCAAAACGGGCATGCCAATGTCCCCACCCCACCTGCATCAATTACATCCTTTATGCCCCCCTGGGGGGAAGATGGGGGCAGTTGCTCCCAATCTGCCCCCCCCCCCCCCCGGAGAGCAAAAAGCCCACTAGACGCCAATGATTATGCAGGCTTTTTAATGTGTGGGGGTGGGGGCTGCCCAGAATAGGCAAACCAATGCCCCCACCCCAAACAAATAGCCACAGTGTTTCTGACCCCCTTGGGGCATATCAGGGCAACCCCACCCTCCCCCCAATATCCCCACCAGGGCGGCAGAAAGCAGACTAGACACAGATTTGTTTTTAGCTATATGCCTACCTGTCGATTTTGGGCCCCAGCGTAGCAAACCTGTACATTTTTATAAACGAGACACCCAGGGGAATCCTGGATGGGGTAACTTGACTGGCTCTCACTAGGTTCTGTTACCCAGATTCCCTTTCAATCCTAAAAATTTATGTTGTGGAAAGTTCTAGAATCTGCGTGGATCCACAAAATTCCGCCCACCCCACATTTGCCAAAGCCTTCCGATAAAAACGGTGCCTCACTCGTGTGGGAGGCACAAGTACCCGGGACAGGCAGGGGCCCAAAACGTATTGAGGCAACATCAAAATTGCCTATCACCAAACAACCTGGTTTTGCAAGGGTGGTCGCCTAAGGTTTTGGCCTCGTGTTCGGCGGCCATCTAGGGAAACCTACCAAACCTACACATTTCAGAATCCCCTGCAAACCTCAATTTTAGCTGAAAAAAATCACTTTTTTCACACATTTCTGTGTGGGAAAATTGGGGCATCACCGGGCTGACACAAATTTCCTACCACCCAGCGTTCCCCCTGGTCTCCCTATAAAAATTATGCCTCACTCGTGTGGGAGGCCCAAGTACCCGCAACAAGCAGAGGCCCAAAACGTATTGAGGCAACATCAAAATTTCCTATCACCAAACAACCTGGTTTTGCAAGGGGGGGTCACCTGGGTTTTTGGCCCCGTGCCCGGCGACCTTCTAGGGATCCCTACCAAACCCACACATTTCTGAAAACTAGATACCCAGGGGATTCCAGGGAGGTATGGCTTGCGTGGATCCCCCAATGTTTCCTTACCCAGAATACCCTGCAAACCTCAATTTTAGTTGAAAGAAATCACATTTTTCACACATTTTTGTGTGGGAAAGTTGTGGCATCACCAGGCTGACACCAATTTCCTACCACCCAACATTTCCCCGGGTCTCCTGATAAAAATGGTTGCTCACTCGAGTGGGAGCCTCAAGTACCCGCGACAGGCAGGGGCCTAAAACGTATTGAGGCGACATCAAAACTGCCTATCACCAAACCTGGTTTTGCAAGGGGGGTCACCTGGGTTTTTGGCCCCGTGCTCGGCGGTCATGTAGGGAAACCTACCAAACCCATACATTTCTGAAAACTAGACACCTGGGAGCTTCCAAGGAGGTATGGCTTGCATGGATCCCCCAATGTTTCCTTATCCAGAATCCCTTGACAACCTCAATTGTAGCTGAAAAAATAAGTTTTTCCACACATTATTGTGTGGAAAAGTGTGGCATCAATGGGCGTACACAAATTTCCTACTACCCAGCGTTCCCCCGGGTCTCCCGATAAAAATGATGCCTCACTCGTGCGGGTAGCCCAAGTATCCGCGTTTTGTGTCCTTGCATGTCGCGGGTACTTGGGCCTTGTTAGAAATGGGATTTCTGGTTGGCTGAGGCTTGCGCCAAAGTCAGAAAGAAACCACCACTCTAGTCAGGGCAAGGAAATTACACACCAAGATAACCCCTGCTCAGCCCCTTGGTAGCGTGACATGAGCAGTAAGGCTTACCCCGGAGGCAATGTAAGTTAGGTATTTGTGCACGCACGCACCAGCAACAACATCCCAGGCCCCCCACAAAAGGAACTCCACACAAGGTATATGTAAAAATAGCCTTTGTATTACAAAACACATTAGATAGTAAACACACACTTTACAATGTGCCAGAGGCACGGGTAGAATTTACAGGGGATTATATACATGGGACAGGGCCACCTGGACCACTGTCAGGAATAAGCACTTTTAGAACTGGCTTTTGCTAGAATTAGCACTTTGTAGAAGTAACACTTTTAGAACATAGAACATATAATAACTGGTGGCGGATACGGACTGTACCTTCCGTTCTGGTTGCGCGGGATAATGCGAGTGATCTCCTCAGTAGGCCTGAGCGGGCGGCCAGCGTGCTACAAGCTTTTGACTGGGGCGACCAAGGTGTGGGGCTCAGAGGAGGAGGGGGGAAGGGTGAGGGCGGCCCAGCGAAGCGGACGCGGCTCAGAGGAGAGCGGCGCAGCTCGAAGCATGAGGGCGGCCAGGCACAAGCTGCCGAGGTGCTGGATGCGGGGGGCCCAGGCGGAGCAGAGCACGGCTTCACAGGGAGCGGTGCGGCTCTAGGCGGGTTCGGCCAGGCACGAGCTGCAGAGGGGAGTGAGTGAGGCACACTTCAGGCGGGGCCCCAGCGGCCCAAGGAGATCAGACAAGTCCCAGCAATTTGTCAGGGAAGGCACAATAGAGTCCACCGGTCCTGGGACTCTGGTCAGGGGGCAAGCTCAGTATCAAGACCTTGGAGACAGTTTTTAAGCACCAAATAGCAAATGTAGCGCACAAGCAGTAACCACTAGTAAAAGGCAAGTACCACCTACGCAACCCTAACCATCTTAGGAAGATATCACGCAGGGAACCAGGAACTCACTAGCATAACTATACTAAGAAACACAACCATCTAAGCATAAAAATACATTTAGGGGTATAGGTCAGGACTCAGAGCATTACACATAATGCATAAAAACACATTCAGAGGGGTCAGAACACAGGGTGCGCAAAACATACTACACACAGTACATTTCCTAACACCCCAAAGCATTAGCGCATAAATCATAACTGCACATAAAGCACATTAGCGAAGAAATCACTTTTAGCACATAACTCACATCAAAGTCCAGGTGGTGCCACTGCGCCAAAACCTAAACGTAGCAGCTGCCCACTACTTGCTGGGCAGCTGAGGACAAGGACAAGGGGCCTAAACGCTGCAGCTGGCACTAAGTGCTGCGCAGCCGGGGAAGGCAAGGTAGGGATGAAGGAGTGCTTCTCGCCCCTAAGTCCAATAGAGCAAGTCCCTAGAAAGAAGAACCTAAACAGAGCAGCTGCCCACTAAGTGCTCTCGCTAGCCCCTCAGTAACAAAGACTGCGCCAAACTGAGCCATCTGGCTCTGGAAACAAATATGCACAGGCTGGAGCCACACGGGGCTCTGTAAATAAAGATGTCCCTTTAACAGAAAGATGAACCTAAACGGTGCAGCTTTCCACTAATTGCTGGGCAGCTGAGAATCAGCAAAATGTGGCATGGGCTCTCTGTGCAACACGTTGGAGCCCTCTAGGATCTGAACAATAACTGGGGCCCCCAGAGGCAAGAACACGGCCCCTCTTTGGCCCTCGGGACCCCCACTGGGGTCTTTTAGAAAATGTCTGTGCCCCCTGGGATCCTCTCAGGCTCGGGAGGAGATGGGGCGGAAAATGGGGTAGCCATTCGGACTCCAGAGATCAGCAAAGGAGCGGGCCCCCTTAACAGCAAGGTGCCCACTTTACTGGTGGAGCGGCCCACTCAGCACATGGGGCCGTTTGGATTCTAAAAACTGACCCTGCCCCCCCCTCGAGGAGTGGGGGGTGAAATGCGGCCATGTCCATGGGGTCCTTCTGGACCATTCAACTAATTGTGTGCCCCTTCGTTGGAGCGGCCCCTAGCAGGCGGGGGCCGCTCGAGAACTAATGTGGCTGTGCTCCCCCCATGCCCAGCCCTCACTTACCGGGCTCCTTTCTCCATGCGGCAGGGGGGACGCGGTCTCTTCATGGTGGTCTGCGGGGGCTCTTGGTGCTGCCGGTCGTCTCTCTCTCCTCTCTCGTGGCGCTGCTGGACTCCTCTGTCGCGGCTTCCTCCAGGATACGGGAGCCCCGCAAAACTTGGGCCGCAGGAGGACGTTCCTCTCTTCTTCTCGGGGGCTCGAGGAGGCGGGTGGACTCCTGACCTCCTCTCTCTCATGGCGTCACTTCTGGGTTTGCCGCCACTTCCGTCCGGCGGCCCCAACCACAGTCAGTCAGGCCGCAGACGGTGGCAGCCTCCCTTGAGCAGAATACGAGGGGTGGGCACCCTCGGTAGGCAAAAAATGTAGCAGCGAGGAGGGCACTCGATAAGGCACACAAACACGGGGTGGGCACCAGTTCTGCAAACAACAAGGACAACGAGCGCAACTGAGTACTACAGGCGAGGGGGGAAGATGGCAGCCGAGTAGGAAGCTCGGTCGGAGAGCTCCCGGAGCACCCGTGATTCACCGAGTGGCGGTTGGAAAAATGCTCCAGTAAAACATGCATAGCAGAGAAATGGGATGCATGGAGCCATAAACGGTGCATAACAGAGATAGCATTCAAAACAAACAAGCGTTTAAGACGATCTTTACCCCTCCTACCTTTTCTGCGGAGTGTGCCCTGGTATGGTGTTTTTCCTCGGACTCCACCCTCTCTCGTTGAACTGTGGAGAGAAGGGTGAGGCTTGGTATTCTACGCGCAGTGCTTTGGAGGCGGAGAGCACATTTTTTGACCCGGTATTCCTGCAGGCTGTCGGCAGAGCGGACGGGAACCACAGAGCGGGTGAGGCGGAGAAGAGTCCTGGAGCTCGCTTCGTGTTTGAGACAGGTACTGGGAAGCGGAGCGCTGGGAGGAGAGCGGACGGGAACCACAGAGCGGGTGAGGCGGAGAAGAGTCCCGGAGCTCACCTTGTGTCTGGGACAGGTATTGAGAAGTGGAGCGCTGCGAGGAAAGCGAAGTTGCGCTGCCGCCGTGCCTCCGGAAGACTGAGATTTCAGTTCCGGGACACGAGCGGTAGAGTCAGGGTACAGCAGCAGCGCCTGTTCGAACAAGTCGGCGAGGCAAGGTCTGTCTTGACAGCTGATGGGCTGAGAAACATATCGGATAGCACGACGGGGGAGAAAAGTGCCTGTAGGAACACGTCAGGACACATAAAAGAGTATAAAGGGGCAGGATTGATAGGATTAAATCTTGAATACGAGGAAAAGGAAACAAATAACAGCTTCGAAGCGGAGAGTGTTTGGATACTGGATAACCTGCCGTATAGAACTCACCAAACTAACGTATGTTATAAGACAGGCTATAACTCTAGCAGTTTCAGCAGTCAGCTCTGTCAATATTTTCTGCTCTGTCAGAAATACAAACATTTTCTACCTTGCCAATTCTCAATCACCAAAGAAAAAAACTCCACTAACAATCAGCATATGAACAAAATCACAAAATCAGCACAGGAGGAAACAGAGGAGAGAATGCCTCAAGACCCAAATAATCTCCTAAAAAATCAAGTTACATCCAAACTCGAAGTAGAATCAGAACACCTGCAATCAGTAAGTCAGACTAACGCAGTGAAATCCTTCTATAGTCTGCGTAATAGAAAGTTTTTGAGTCAGGAGCAATTTCCGAAAGGTATCACTCCGAGAGTGAGCAGGAAAAAACAAAAAACCACACTCAGAGGCTACCTAAAAAACAATTTAGAGAAGGAGGACGACAATTCGGAGTCTATTCAGAGGTCTAAAGTAAAAATAAAAGTTACTCCCTCTCTTAGGTCCTACTTCAAAATTCAGCAACAAGGGCTGAACTCGGAACCTTTTAGCTCATTACAAGTAGAAAATACCTCGGAAGTTTTGGAAAGCGAGAAGGAGGAAACAAATAAACCTACAGATGCCCATTTCTTCAGAAAAGAGAAGCAACGAACAGTCCCTCTCCTAGCTGGAAAAACCTAGCTTAGGTAGCGTAAAGAAAGGGAAAAAACCTCGAACTAAGAAAAGGAACTTGGTAGAAAACATAAGCTTGGAAGAAATCTGGAAAATTAAAGGAAACAGTACAGAAGAGGGAACGGAAGTTCATATGGCGGAGGGGGGTGCCGACTAGGGGTGGGCGGCCAGCTACGCTCCGTGCACGGAGTGTGCGTAGTGCCGCCTACTCCGCATTTTGCGGAGCTGGCGTAGCCAGGCGGCACTACGCACGCTCCGCAGACGGAGCGTAGCTGGCCGCCACCCGCCTCCCTCCCGCCCTCCCTAAATACTTTCAAATAAAGGAATCAAATAATTTAAAAAGCACTTACCTTGCCGCCGCTGCCCGCCGCGTCCCCGGGGCTCGCTGTCTTCCGTCTTCTTTAGTAATGCGCATGCGCGGGCGGCCGCGCATGCGCATTTTCACGAGAAAATGCGCAAAGAAGACGGAAGACGGAAGATAGCGAGCCCCGGGGACGCGGCGGGCAGCGGCGGCAAGGTAAGTGCTTTTTAAATTATTTGATTCCTTTATTTGAAAGTATTTAGGGAGGGCGGGAGGGAGGCGGGTGGCGGGGCTGGCGGCCAGTGGTGTTTGCGGAGTGGGGCTACGCGGAGTGCGGAGGTGGGCGTAGTTTCTCGCCCACTTCGCGTAGCTCCGCGAAGCCCCACTCCGCCAACTCCGCCCAGGGTTAGTGCCGACCCTTCTGCAGCAGCAGCAAATACAACTGCAAATATAACTGAAGAGGTTGAAGATAAAGAAGATGATGACACAAGACCTGTGGAATATAACAAGGACACATCAAAAACCCATACAGACGAACTTCTTGAAAAAATATGGGTAGAAATGAAAGAGAAATTCTCCATTTCAGAGTCGAAACAAAACAAGATACAGGAGGTTTGCGAGAAATTGGACAGCAAGCTAAATGCACTAGGAGACAGAGTTACGGCAGTAGAAAATGAAGTCGTAGGTTTAGACAAAAGGGTGGAGAAAAACAGGAAGGAAATAAACTCCTTAAGATTAGAAAACAAAACCATAAATGAAAAACTGGAATCCTTAGAAAATCAAGCAAGGAAAAACAACATAAGGATTCTAAATGTGCCGGAGAATCAAGAGGGTAAGGATGTAAAAGCATTTGTAGTGGCACTCTTGGTGGAACATTTCCCATGGGTAGACAAAGGAATTCTAGATGAGGATATACAGAGAGTACATAGAGATCCTTATGGAAAGAGCAAAGAAAGGAAAACCCCTAGAAAGATCCTAGTCAATTTTAAAACGTACATGCTGAAGGATAGGATCTTGGGAGAGGCATTGAAAAAAGGAACGTACAACAAAGATGGCTGGAATTTTAAAATAAGATCTGATATGTCAAAAGCCTCGCAGACCCGACAATGGGAATTGGGAAATTTTATGTCTGAATTGCAACAATTAGGCGCCACGGTGCAGATGAAATTTCCACCCTCACTACGCATTATGTGGAGGAACAAAATGCGCAATTTAAGAGAACCTGAAGAGGTGAAAAACTTGATAGAGCTAATCAGAGATCAAGTACGCTCAGAAGAACCTCTGAGTTAAATGTTCACATACAATCCTATAGATAACTTTATAACCTTAAACAATCTTATATAAATTCAAAAAAAAAAAATGTATAAAAAGAAACACTCAAGGACAAGGTATATAATAAACATGAAGCAGCTATAAACCAATCAATTCATTTTGTTAATGTACATAGATAAGAATCACGGGGATGGGAACGGGAAGCCAAAAGGGTTATGAAGATAACCGAAGGAGAAGAAGATGGAGGCTTCCCCGGAGAGGGTTACTTTAAAGCACAAGTTAGAAAGTATAAAACTACACGAAAAAGGGTGGGGAGCAAAATAGGGGAAAAAAACCAAAAAATTCCTCATCTGCGAAAAATCAGAAAATTAAAACAACTGGGAGTAAAGCATAAAAAATCACAACAATTGAACAGAACAAATGCGGAGTGCAAGTAGAAAGGTAAAAATCTTATCCTGGAATGTGAATGGGTTGAGGACAAAAAGCAGGAGGAACAAAATCCTAGAATATATCAGAACTGGGAAAAGCGAGATAATAATACTACAAGAAACTCATTTGTTAAAGGAAGAATGGGACCAAATAATTAAGAACCTATGGTGGGTAGATACCTTAATTTGCACAACACAACAATGCAATATTAAGGGAATAGCAATAATCTTTAAAAAATCCTTAAAAGCAACTATAAACAGTTCAGAAGTGGATAGCAAAGGAAGATGGGCCACAGCAAATGCTAGAATAGGAAATTCTCACATTACCATCGCAGGTTACTATGGTCCGAACTTGGATGATGCCGATCCGTTGCGAAAATTGTACTCGCAACTATTACTAGCCACTTCTCCCATAATATTGGGAGGTGATTTCAATCTAGTGATGGATTTAAAACTAGACAGATCACCACCGGGTAGACATACCAACCTAAAAAAAATGAGACAATGGATTGGGTCTTATAAAAGGGACCTTAACCTAGTGGACATCTGGAAAAACAAAGGAGAAAAATCTCACCCGTTCACCTTGCACAACAAAAAACTGGGACACAAATCTAGGATCGACTTCTTTCTGATCAGTAGTGAATTATCAAAAACAGTGAAAAGAGTATCTCACCTGCCAGCTCACTTATCAGATCATTCAGCAGTACAACTAGAATTACAAATTACAGAGAACATAACTGAAAGGAGGTTTACAGTTGAAAGAGCTTTGCTGGAAGATGAACAAATCATAGAGGAGCTGGAAACTGAAACAAAGATCTTTTTTGAGTTAAATGCGTCAGGTACCACAGAACAAATAACGTGGGATACTTTTAAAGCTATCATAAGGGGTAAACTCTTGAGTTTAGGGGCTCATAAAAACAAACTAGTAAAACAAGAGATCTCAGACTTGGAAAAAGAGATTAATTCCCTAGAAATCGCTATATCCACAGAACAAGAAGAGGAAAAGAAACAAGAACTTCTTAATAAAAAACAGATGCAAAAAGATAAAATTGATCACATTTTGGAAGAGAGGTTACAGAAAAAATGGGACTCCAGCAAATTGGCGAAACATGAGTTTGGTGAGGGTTGCGGAAAATGGTTAGCATGGAAGCTCAAAACAGATCTAGTTAAAAATAAAGTGAAAAGCGTAATTCCGGATGATCAAACTATTCCTACCTCTGACGAAAACATTATCAAGCATGAATTCTGGAAATTCTTTAAAGAGCTATACACGGAAGATATAAATCCTTCAGATCAAAAGATTAACTCCTACCTGGAAGATGCAGCGCTCTTAAAACTTACAGAAAACGAAAGAGAAGCTCTGGATAAAGAAGTCCTAGAAGAAGAAGTGGCAGATGCCATTAAAAGCTTGAAAAAAGGGAAAGCAGCAGGGCCGGATGCCTTACCAAATGAATTATATATGAAACTGAAAGACTCTATACTTCCTCATATAACCAAACTAATCAATTTAATTTTAACACAACAGAAAACTATACCAGACTCCTGGAATGACGCCATAATTACAATCATTCTGAAACCCGGTAAGAACCCTCTCAAATGCGAGTCATATCGTCCAATATCATTATTGAACGCTGACTACAAAATATTTACTAAAATAATGGCAGCTCGACTAGGGAAAGTATTATCAAAACTACTACATGTAGATCAAAAAGGATTCTTTACAGGAAGAAATTTACATGAAGTAACACATGAGCTTCTAACTGCAATAGATATCGCAACAAGCGAGAAAACCCCTCTTACCATACTTGCTGTTGACGCCGCAAAAGCCTTCGATAGGGTCAATTGGACCTTTCTTGAGAAAGTTATGGTCAAGAACAACTTCGGACACAACTTTATCTGTATGGTAAATCAAATCTATAAGGATCCAAGATCTAAGGTCCTAATAAACGGTAGTCTAACTGAAAACATAAAGATAACTAGAGGAACGAGACAGGGATGTCCACTTTCCCCTTTACTATTCAATTTATATATTGAACCACTAGCAAATAAGTTAAGAAACAACAACAAAATCACTCCATTCAAATATGCCATATGGGAAAAGAAAATCGCTCTCTATGCGGATGATTTAATGATTTTTACTGATGATTATTTAAAAGCTAAAGATAAAATCGAGAAAACTTTAAAGACATTTGGAAAAATCTCAGGATATTTGGTGAATCAAACAAAAACAGAGATCATGACGTGGAACACGGCCTTTCAAAGTAACTACATAAAAAATGAAATCAGATACTTAGGAATTCTAATAAATCATGATATAGAGAAAACTGCAAACAGGAACTTGAATAAAGTGGCCGGAGACGTAAGAAAACTGCTGGAGACATGGGCCTCTCTACCATTGAGCCTGATTGGGAGATCAAATATAATCAAGATGACCGTTTTGCCAAAGTTTACCTTCTTATTTAATGCGATACCAATGGAGTTTGGAAAGGCGGAATTAGCTCGAGCACAGAGAGACATTACAAGCTTCATATGGGCAGCAAAAGGCACGAGGATTGCATGGAAAAAGATCAGGAGGAGCAAGAAAGATGGTGGGTTGGCCAGTCCAGACTTGGTGGAATACTGTAGAGCTTTTCAATTCAAGAATATTAAAGTACTACTAAAAAACCATGAACATTACCCAACTTATCTGCAAGTAACCACAAAATCAGAGGATCATGCGCTGTTTAAGTATGGACACCCCAAATACTTCAAAAAAATAAAACTTAAGACATTAAGAGATGCAGCAAAGATGTGGACACAAATTAGAGGCACTCTAAAAATATCGTATTATAGCAAGTGGGCTCCTATCTGGGAATCCCCCGGAACCCCAGAATGCTTAAAAGACACTCTTGCACTTGCATTTAAAAGAGCTGACATCAAATACTGAGGACAAATACTAAATGGTCCGAACTTGAAAACCTGGTTAGAACTTCAAGAACTGACAAATAATACACTATCTAAATTTAAATATTATCAAATGTTAAGTTGGTCTAGAACTCTACCCAGTATAAATGGTAATGATAAATTGGAAGATGATATGATCAAAACAACGCGATCACCAAAAGAAGTAGCAAAGTGGTACTGGGCTCTGATAATGGCCAATGGCACTAACGTTAACATGGAAACCCAAATATGGGGGAAAGACATTGTAATAATGGATTTAGACATAATTTGGGAAAAATCTGTAGCTAAATGTTGGTCAACCTTGAAATCCGCGGCTCTGAAGAGGAATCATTTGTATACAATCCATCGGGCATATTGGACACCAAAAAAACTTTCCAAATTCAAAAATGCTGGAATAAAGAAATGCCCTAAATGTGGGGAAGAAAAATCAGACGACATCCACATGTTTAAAAGCTGCCCTCAATTGAAAGAATTTTGGGATCAAGTCGGTAAGACCCTGTCCAGACAACTAACTGTAAGTATAACTCTTACTCTTTTTGGGATTTTAGACTCAGGTAATGAAGGGGGGCTTACTAAGGAGCAGGAGAATCTCCTCTTTGTATTAATAGTTCTTGCAAGGAGAGAAATTTGCATCAAATGGATAGGATCCTCTTGCCCAACTCATGCAGAATGGCTAAACTCGGCAATAAGAATTAACAAACTTGATAAGCTAAGAAATGTAAGCAAAAGATTTAAGTTCTGGGATAGTTTTGAAACCTACTTAAAATCTAAATAAGAACCAAACTTAAGTCCTATGATTAAAGCCATACATCTTCTGGTGGACAAGTACGGTACTTGCCGAGTAGCCAAGCTGGCTAGCTCCCCTCGATCCAAGCCAGAAGCATTGATATGTAACGAGTAAAGAAAACTCCTCAAAACCAATAAGAGGTCAAAACTCCCCAGTCAAGAGAGATCAAGGGGCAGTGTCGGAAAAGAATAAAGAGGCAGACACCTGATACTCCGTAATCATACAGTAATCGCAAGATAAGGACAAAAAAAAAAAAAAACGAGCGCAACTGAGGGGCAGGCTCCCTCCGAATGGGACGACATAGCAGGGTGGGCTCCTGCCATAAACACGAGCAAAAACACACGGGCCAAACGCAGGGAAATCGCCCCAGGCGCCAAAGGTACAGCAATCCAGCCCCTAAAGGATAAACAGCGCCAAAGGGTCACAAGAGCCATCCCAGCAAGCAGCAGGGTCCCAGAAAGAAGTCCTCCAGGGGCTGGGCAGGGTCCAGGGAGGCAAGCCCTCCCCTGGACCCCAGCAGCCGCACGCCCCTGGCAGATTCGAGTTGGGAACAAGAACATTGAACATGAGTTCACAGCCTCATTTTATACAGAAAATCCCTTTGTCTAAAGGTGCAGGGTGGGGGCAAAACCAGAAGCAGCTGGTTCGGGAGCACTCTGATGGGCTCAGCCACTCTTACTATTCACTGGCCATGCTAGGGTCCTTAGACGCACCACAGGGGGCGGAGCCAGCATTGTGTGGGGAAAGCCCAGCCCTATTCAGGTCCCAGGTGCAGCCCCTCCCTCACATCAGCATGCTAATCTCAACACTCACCACCGGGGCAGACCCATCCTGACTCCTGGAGCCAGGCTCACCAGCCAATCACACGCCAGACACAAATTACACAAACATGTCAACTTCTAGAAGTGGCACTTCCACACTAGACACATTCACTCCAAACACATCATTGCGCAGCATTTAATCACATGAGTCCGCATATACCAAACTCGCACCTGCACTCCCCACGCATCAGGAACTAACATGGACACATACATTCCCCATGCATTCCTATGGGAGGGCAGGCCAATCTCACACACGCACTCAGAGAGCGCACGCACTTTACACTGCGCCACAGTGCTAAAGTGCGCAAAGACCAGAAATCATTATAATTATTTCAGAGTTCAAATGCAAAAAGTTCAGGGGTGAACCTGCCAGAAGGGCCAAGTCCAACAGGCCTCCCACACAAGTGAGGCACCATTTTTATCGGGAGACCTGGGGGTACGCTGGGTGGTAGGAAATTTGTGTGACCCCAGTGATGCCACAGTTTCCCACACAAAAATGTGTGAAAAAATGATTTTTTTCAGCTAAAATTGAGGTTTGCAAGGGATTCTTGGTAAGGAAACGTTGGGGGATCCACGCATGCCAAACCTCCTTGGAAGCCCCCGGTGTCTAGTTTTCAGAAATGTGTGGGTTTGGTAAGTTTCCCTAGATGGGGCGCTAGGGGGCGCACGTGAAGAATGGCCGCTGTGTGGTGAGGCTCCCGTGGACCGGCAATGTTGCACAAGTTACTTACCTTCGGTAACGATATATCTGTAAGAAACAGTAGTTAGTAGTAGATTCCCTACCTTGGAATAACCCCAGGCATCAGACTGCATTCGGAAAATTTTGCGTAGCAGTACCCCTGCGCGTTGGTAGGCGTCGTCTGCGGCTCCGCGTCCGTCATCGGCGCCGGGATGACGTCGTCGGAGTACTTAGACGCCGCCCTCGCGCGCTGACGTCAGTTCTTATACACAAGTTAGTATTAGATTCCTTATTTTAGAATAGATACCCCAGCAATACCAACCTTGGTGGTGGGTCTGCGAACCAATGATCACACCAGAAAGTCCTGGAGAACGGAACGGTCGAAAAAGCCATCTCTCTGGACTTGGCTGTCCAGGCGGTAGTGTCTTGCGAACGTGTGCAGCGAGGCCCACGTAGCTGCCTGACAGATGTCCTGCAAGGGGACTCCACTACCCAGGGAAGTGGTAGCCGCCGTGGCCCGAGTGGAATGGGCCCTCAGGCCAACAGGAGGCTCCTTCCTCGCCAAAGAGTAGCAAATCTTAATGCACAAGATGACCCATTGAGGGATGGTTCATTTGTGCACCGCCTGACCCTTCTTAGCGCCTTCGTAACCAACAAAGAGTTGGTCATCCACCCGGAAATGGCGTGTGCGATCCAGGTAGAATGAGAGCGCACGTTTTGGGTCCAGACGGTGGAAACTCTCTTCCTCTTTAGAGGGATGCAGAGGCGGAAAGAAGGTAGGCAAGGAGATGGACTGCCCGATGTGGAAGGCTGTGACTACTTTGGGCAGGAAAGAGGGTCGCGTCTGCAACACAACTTTGTCCGGATGGACAGAAAGGAAAGGAGGTTTAGAAGAAAGAGCCTGCAACCAGGAATGCAGTCTTAAGGGTAGGAAGACGAAGAGGACAGTTATGAAGTGGCTCGAAGGGAGCGCACATCAGATAAGTCAGAACAAGGTTCAATTCCCACTGAGGCATCACGAAAGGAACAGGAGGGAACATATGAGTGATGCCCTTTAAGAACCTATTTACAACTGGGGACTTGAACAAAGAGGGCTGATCAGGTAGCCTTAAGAACGCGGAAATGGCAGAGAGGTAGCCCTTGATAGTGCCCAGAGCAGAGCCCTGCTGGGCAAGAGAAAGAAGAAAGAGGAGAACCTCAGAAAGAGGGGCAGAGAGTGGATCCACAGCCTTTGCTGTGCGCCATGCCACAAATTTTTCCACATGCAGGCGTATACCGATTTTGTGGAGGGTCGCCTGGCTGCCAGAATAACATCACAGACTTCAGGAGGCAAGTCAAATGGCCTCAACTGTCGCCGCTCAAACTCCACGCATGGAGGTGGAGGCTAGACAGGTTCAAGTGGAGGACCGTTCCCTGCTGCTGCGACAGAAGGTCCTCCTGAAGAGGCAGACAAATCGGGGGATCAACTGACATGCTGAGTAGCTCGAGATACCAGTATCTTCATGCCCAGTCCTGAGCCACAAGGATGACTTGGGCAAGGTCGCTCCTGATCTTCTTCAGCACGATGAAGTGGTATCGGCGGAAATGCGTACAACAGACCGCAACTCCACTCGCAACGAAAAGCGTTGCAGAGCAGGTGCCACCTTGGAAATTCCAACGCGCAGAACTGATGACATTGCGCGTTCTCTTCTGTGGCGAATAAATCTAACCAAGGCTCTCCCCACTGCTGAAAGAGACCTTGCGCCACGTCCGAGTTCAGACGATATTCGTGATCCATCACGCACCGACGGCTGATTTCGTCCACCCTGGCGTTCAGGGTCACCTGCCAGGTGTTGAACCACCAGGGTCACGCCCTGATGTTCCAGCCACTGCCAGAGGTGCAGAGCCTCCTGGCATAGGTTCAACGACCCCACCCGCCCTATTTCTTGGAGTACCACATGGCGGTGGTGTTGTCCGTGAACACCTGCACTACACTCCCCCGGACAGAGGGGAGGAATGCCTTCAGTGCAAGCCGGATCGCCCGCAGCTCCAGAAGGTTGATATGGAGCTGGGACTCCGCCGGAGACCAGAGTCCTCTGATCTCTGCCTCTCCCATGTGGCCCCCCAAGCCCTGGAGGGACGCGTCCGTCACAACTACGCGGTCCGGTTGGGGTAGGGAGAGGGATCTGCAGCTGAACCAATTGCGGTCCGTGAATCACCACTGCAACTGTCACAGAAACAGTTAAGCACCAATGCAACGTTACGGCAACACAGTATTACCCATCATCTTAAGCAAGCATTAAAGAGTTACACTTTAGTTACTGTAATACCGTGTCCCAGAATCAGTGAAGGTTAATTTTTAAAGTTTTTTTTTTATGCAAATATTGAAACAAATCGTACTGTCCCAAGTCATATAAGAAGAGAAGCAAAAAGGAGGATCCATGCGGGAGGAGCATAACTGTAATTACAAACTTGAACACAGGATATCAACGCCAACCGTCAAGTCCCGCCCGGGCAGCATGGCAGCTATTTCCAAAGTCAGTTAGAAAACCCCCCTCACGTGTCACCCGTTCCCCGCCGCCACCTAACCTCTAGTAATCTAGACATGGACCCAGACCAAAAAGTGAAAATAAAAAATAGGAATAAAAGAAGGCACCATAGAAATAATGACTAAATTCTGACTACTAACCCCCCACCCTACACGCATGCGGAGGCTACGGCCTGCCCCCCCCCCCCAGCAGTGTGTCTGTCGCCCAATAAACCCGAAATATAGCAAGAAAGAAAGAAAGAGAAAGAAAAGAAAAAGGCATATCATGCGATATAGAGAGGGAGAAAAGGACACCCTCATCTTCGACTCTCAAAGACAAAAAGAACAGGAGGAGGATCAATTCCAGGCTTCCCGGTCCCCACCAGTCACTGATACATCTTCCACCCCAAGTTCAGGATAAACGGCAAGCATTAAGGCAAGTACAGGAGTGAAACATCAATTCACAGCGGTCGAGTAATCTGGACGCAAAAAACAATCCCAAACCCAGGTCAACCAGCCAAGAAGCCGATAACTGGAAAAGCAGCCTAGCCCTGGCCCGAACGTGGATACACCTCCAGATGCATTTCCCAAGAGAGGCCCGCCCACCTCAGAACAAAGGAGCAAAATGGCGAGAGAGAAAACGAAAGCAATATGAGAGCGCAAAATGGCCGCAATGAGTCACCAGCAAATCCGTCGAGTGTAGCAGAAAGTTCCACAGAGACACCAGGAATACACGAGTTTGTAGACAGTATAGTCAAGGGGCACAGCATAGGAGAAAACGGTAGCAGCAACGCCACAGATAGATCCCAAGGCACACACGATAAAAAGTCCGGCCACAATGTAGCACTCTTCACTGGAAGGGGAAACAAAGTATCTCGGGTGGAGTTGTCGGGCGGGTGATCTTGGGCGTCAGCAAAGTAGGAAGCGGGCTCAGATGTCCAAAAGGCAGGACGGGCGCTGTTGCCTCGTACAGTGCAGGCGGTAGCAGGTGGCAGCTTTGCGAAACCAGTTCGTTATTGTCCCACCGCAGCGTAGACGCCATGTCATCTAGCTTGTCTCCCAATTTCCCGTAGTAGTGGTGCATATCAGCACGGAGGTTGCACAGGGCGGACAGAACGGTGCCAAGAGAAATGATAGGCTGTAGCCCCTGGTCATCATGTCCCCGGGGAATCCCTCGAACCTCGGGCTCACCTGCAGACGGGGCAGCACAGGTCGCTGGCGTGGACGGGCGCAGCTCCCCATAAAACATGGCAGCGCACAGAGCCATTGTGGCTAAACTCCGAGGTGTTCACCAGGAGAAGTAAAGCACCGGCGCACGCCCTTCCAATGCTGGCGGGGTGCTATGCGCCGTGTACGGGAGACATTCAGTGCAGGTGAGGCGCCCCGTGGCAATCCCGGGTAGCGAGGCATGGGGTCAAGCAGTTATAGGCGATCCAACATGGCCGGGCAATCTTCTCCCCGTACCTTCAGCCTCAAACAAAGGCGCCGTTCCGGTGGGGTGCTGCAGCTTCGTGAGCACTGCCTTCTCTCCGCCCGCTTGAATCTCTACAGATGGCTGGGCTCGGGCAGCGCCTCGCAAGGGTCACGCCGGTGGTTCAGCAGCCAGCGCCGGCGGAGCACTCCGGCCGGCATCAGGTCTCCGAGGCACGGCAGGATGAGCCCGTGTAAGCGGGGTCCAGGGCTGCGAGCTGGAAGGCGGCTATCTTCGGTTGCCGGGCAGGTCGAGGGTCCGGGAAAGCACCGCCGGGATCAGCGCCGCATCGCACCCAATCTGCCGTCAATTTCGCCAGGATTAGAATCAGGATTTCGGCACGGCTGATAAGGACTGGCGGAGCCGGGAGCCTACAGGTCTGCTCCGGTCGCCATCTTGGCTCCTCCCCTCCAATTTTGGAGTTTTTGATGAAATACGCAAGTGACAGGAGTCTGACCTCTGTCCATATGTGTCATGAATGAACGCCGATTAGACTTGGTGCGAACACAGTAGAAATACCCACATACTAACTTCATGGTAATAGACTTCTGACTATGACCAATGAGCTTAACCCCCAGGTGCTAGGATTGCGAGTGGAATTCAAATGTAAAAATCTCTTCTCCTGCCAGTTCTCTAAAACTTGTTTTTGCCCATTCAAAGATACACGATCACCGGAGGAGAAGGGTCGGACGTGACGCACAGCCTGGCTGCAGATCATGAGACACATGCGACCTCGACCAAAGGTGGAGCCACAGCGCAACAAGATACGGGACGAGGCAGCACTCTCAAACGCGGTAAACGAAAGGATGAAGGGCTGTCCTGAAGCTCTCTGTCCGCTAACCCACGTGTGCCTGATGCCTCCGTCCCCCTTTTCGAGCCCTATTGATGGGCCTGCTTGCTCGTTATCCTTTGCTCCCTTGGTCCCTTTTGTGTGTCCCAAGAAATCTGACCCCACTCCGCCCTCTCCTCCATCGACTATTGAACCACACCCCCTCTTTCCCACATGACTTTTTGCCGAAAGGAAGAACAGCATATTAGTGGAAATAGGGTTATGCCACGGAAATATAGGTGCCGAGCATAAGGCACCGCTAAAAGGATTGGTTATGGAACAGGACTGTGGTCTAACAGCAGAGGACAGACCGCACCTTGCAACGCGAAAGGTTAAATTCGAGCTGGACCTATAGCTCCACCGCCGGTGCTCAACAGCGCCAACGAAAGGACACGGACTAGAGCCTACCAGTGATGGCTCACTGCGAAAAAGACACTGTGACGAAGAGATCATATGTATTGGACTGAATTCCTCCCTCAACTACTTGGTCAAAATGTTCATTGGTCATATTTTTTGAGTAAGTCAGAAGCATTTATGCTATGTAGTACGTTTGAACGTTAGGAACCCAACAAATGCAATTTCCTATGTGCTGCATTCTGCCAATCGCATCGACTGTTCATGGTTATATGCAATATGTTAGTATTGACAAATGCTATTTCATCAACCACACATGCTTATATGTACGCCCATCAATTAGGAAATGAACTTTGTTATGTAAAAAGCGGCGACTGTGGAAATTCACAAAATTGATGTACATACGCGGCGTTCATTTGTCTTCTCCCATTCCCCTCCCTGTACGCACCGCGAATATCGTGAGACGTTGACCGCAGCACCCCGCCAGTAAAGACCCGTGCCCACATGTACCTGACAGCCATTTTAGGCACCATGGCCTCTTTGCCCGCTCATTGAAATCCCCAGCTTCCCTCCTGCACACATTTGAACACCCCCCCCACTCTCAAATGACCCTCTCCCTCTGCGCACCCTGGCTGTCCCCTCCCTCACATGCACAAGTCCGCATGACTCTGTCCTTGGGAGTCACGGCCGCGCCTGACCAACACCTCCTTTCCTTTCATGAATAACCCCTCTGTTGGTAAACCCTCCCTCCACGATTGACTGTCCACACAGGTCTGAGGCCATCGCCTAAGCCGGGAGATACTGTTTACTGCCCCTTATTGTATGGAGTCACTCCTCTTCAAAGGACCCACTATTGATCCCGACCTCCCCACCCCCTGGAATACGATCAGGCGCACACATCCTAAGAATCGGCGGAACACTCAGCTGCGCGATAACACCCCCTCCTGATGTCAGCAGGGTGAGGGCCTCTATTGTGGATATATGTGGGGTGGGATTGACACGAGGATTACGGGGATGTCTTTTTCCTTGCTTCACAATGTCTTGATTGTAATAAAGAAAGGTCATATGTCATAAACCAGGGTATAAGAGTCCAGGCCTCAGAGAGGTTGTTAGAGCACCTCCCGAAAGATACTGTGTTTCGTGTCCGAAATGACAGGCTCTCCTCATGAGAAATAAAACTCTGTTCTTGTGATTCCTGCTTCCAGCGCCCGTCTCTTCATTTGGTAACTATTCAGAATGGGAACTAAGAGGCGTCTTGCGCTAGTAGCCTGGGCATCGGTTGTAAATTGGGCTCACTTTCCACAATTCCTAAAATGAGTATGGTACCATCAACAAATGATTTATAATGTAACTAAAGTCCTAAAACCCTCTATTAACTACAATGCTTTTTAATGAGGTGCTATCATGTGCATTGGTCCCAAGATGGCTGCCAACACTTCTTGGATGAAGTGCTGACAGCCAATCATGTCAGATGTGTGGTTAGGCTCCACCCAGATATATATGTGTTTTTTAAGTTAATTTTCATGAAAACCACTGGAGCAATTTTCCCCAAACATAGCAAAGGCACATCTGCGTACCAGTCCCTACAATTTTGCAAAGTTTGGCGTTATTCCGTTCAGCAGTTCGGCCTGTAGACTTGTCAGACCGTCCTATGGAAATTAACATGGGGAAAACACGTTTTGGGACCCCCCTTTTTTCTCAGCCCCCACTTCACGAATTCCCCCAAAACTTTCAGGGAAGGAGCGGAGCGGAGCTGGCCAAAATTTTGGAAAATTACACGCAAATTCCTCAACCGGCGCCAAAGTTATTCCCAATAGAATGTTGCGGATTTCCTATGGTAGCTAATCCTAACTATATATACCTACTGGTTATCGCCAGTAGGTAATATATACACATACATAAATATAAATGCATATGCATATATATATGTGTATATGTGTGCGTGTAGAGAGAGGTAGAGGTAGAGAGGTAGAGGTAGAGAGGTAGCTGTAGAGAGGTAGAGACTAGTAGAGAGAGAAGTAGAAAGAGGTAGAGAGGTAGAGAGTAGAGAGTGAGTAATAGAGTAGAGAGTGAGTAGTAGAGAGCAGTAGAGAGAGTAGCAGAAAGTGAGTAGTAGAGAGTAGTAGAGTGAATAGTAGAGTGAGTAGTAGAGAGTAGTAGAGAGTGAGTAGTAGAGAGTAGTAGAGAGTAAGTAGTAGAGTGAGTAGTAGAGAGCAGTAGAGAGTGAGTAGTAGAGAGTGAGTAGTAGAGAGTGAGTAGTAGAGAGTAGTAGAGAGCGAGTAGTAGAGAGCGAGTAGTAGAGAGTAGTAGAGAGTGAGTAGCAGAGAGAGAGAATAGTAGAGAGTAGCAGAGAGTGAGTAGTAGAGTGAGTAGTAGAGACTAATAGGGAGAGAGAGTAGTAGAGAGTAGTAGAGAGTGAGTAGTAGAGTGAGTAGTAGAGAGTGAGTAGTAGAGAGAGAGTAGTAGAGAGTGAGTAGTAGAGAGTAGTAGAGAGTGAGAAGTAGACAGTGAGTAGTAGAGAGTAGTAGAGAGTGAGTAGTAAAGAGTGAGTAGTAGAGAGTGAGTAGTAGAGAGTGAGTAGTAGAGAGTAGAGAGTAGTAGAGAGTGAGTAGTAGAGAGTAGAGAGTAGTAGAGAGTGAGTAGTAGAGAGTAGTAGATAGTGAGTAGTAGGGAGTGAGTAGTAGAGAGAGAGTAGTAGAGAGTAGTAGAGTAGTAGAGAATGAGTAGTAGAGAGTGAATATTAGAGAGTAGTGGAGTAGGAGAGAGTAAGTAGTAAAGAGTAGTGGAGAATATTCCAAAGTTTGGCACAGCACCACTTGCACAATAAGTCCAATCAAATCATATCACTTAGAGTCCTTATTGAAGCGCTGAATCTTGGTGTATATTCAAATGCTTTTATTTTCCTTAAGTTTATGTACCACAGCCAGCCGAAACGTTTCGTTCTGTACAACAGAACCTTTCAGGGCGTTCTTATTTCCTTCAAGTTATGTCGGTATCCTGTTGTCATATAACTAGATATTTCTTCCAAATGTTAGACGAGACGTAAGTACTTTCTTATTCAAAGTGACTAAGTATCAATTTTACCCACACTATTCGGGCAGACTTGAGTAATTTATAGCATCCTCAAAGTCAGTCTTTCAAAAATTCCAAAGTATAGGACATGATAATCCAAATCCAAATGTTTCTCAAGAAAAGTCATTTTCAATTGTTCGGAATATCGGTGTTTGGGCAGATATGACCCAGGGACCCCCAATATGCAAGGGGAATTAGTCCCCCCTCTGCAAACGCGCCAGTGGCCTGCGTTGCAGAGAGGTGTAAAAAGGGGCATAGCCTCATTACACCTCTGTGCAATGCAGCCCCCTGGCGCATACTGGAGGTTCCAGGTGGGCTAGTTGGCCCCAGGGACCCTAGTATGCAAGGGGAATTAGTTCCCCCTCTTCAAACATGCACGGGGGCTGCGTTGCAGAGAGGTGTAAAAAAGGGTATGGCCTCATTACACCTCTCTGCAATGCAGCCCCCTGGCGCATACTGGAGGCTCCTGGTGGGCTAGTTGGCCCCCAGTATGCAAGGGGAATCAGTTCCGCCTCTTCAAACATGCACGGGGGCTGCGTTGCAGAGAGGTGTAAAAAGGGGCATGGCTTCATTACACCTCTCTGCAATGCAGTCCTCTGGCGCATACTGGAGATTCCTGGTGGACTTTCAGGTCTTATATAGTTAGGAATTAGCATTAAAAAAACCTTTGAAATTCACTGAAAAAAAATAGGTTTCAGGCCTTATATAGTTAGGAATTAGCATTTAAAAAACCTTTGAAATTCCCTGAAAAAACCATAGGTTTCAGGCCTTATATAGTTAGGAATTAGCATTTAAAAAACCTTTGAAATTCACTGAAAAAACCATAGGTTTCAGGCCTTATATAGTTAGGAATTAGCATTTAAAAAACCTTTAAAATTCACTGAAAAAACTATACGTTTTAGGGGTGTTATAGTTAGCTGAACATTTCACTCATACAAAACCATTGAAATTGCTCCTATATAGTTAGTTGTACCAACTATATTTCGCGCACCCGCAATCCACTGCTGATGATGTCACATATTACATCATTCATGACAAGGTCAGTGACATCACTGATGACATCTCAAATGACATCACTGATGACATCACTGATGACATCATCCGCGTGACAATCACATACACCTTTTCATACACTAGTAAAATCTTTCATCACTCTTTGTAAAATACAGAGTATGATATTTGAATCCATTGTTACAGCAATACAAGTATCTAAAAACCCACTCAGTGATTCATAGATGTATACACACATCTAATCACTTCCCTGTAGATTCACTCATACATGCTGTCAATGAACGATAGAACACTATCAAAAATACTTATACATCTAAATCGACATTACACACCAGCACACATCCTATTCACATATGAAGTCATCCTACTCACGTATGCAAACAATGGATCATACTTACATATTTACTTAGCTACACACTTATACAAACACAACTTCCTCTATTCATTTAGATAGTAAGTCATACTTAGTGAATTATAAAATCATTATTACTGGTATAAAGTTATCCATACAGTCACTCACACAATCATTGAGTCTTATGTATACTTATTTATATACAACAACTGACACATACACTGCCTTTTATTTTTCTAGTTAGTTGGACATGTAACATTGAGAAATGTAGTGTAGTTCCTATTTTCCCTATAGGCCCTGCGCATTGGAATAACATAAACAGCAGTGTAGACGTAGATGTGCGGTCTTCCAGGTCTCTACTGACTATGCTAAACTTAATTGGGTTTGTACCAACTAGCTCAGAGGTCACTGGAAACTTTCTTGACTGAATAGGAAGTGATCAGCTCCCCTGGCTCAGACAAGAAGGGATTCAGTTTTCCAACAACCGCATAAACATGACAACTTTGCTCCTTAGAATAAGAGTCAATCTCTAGAGTCGTGTGAAACAACAGACAGCTATTTCACTCAGTCAGTTGTGCAGATTACTTTCACCAAGATGCAGAGAATAGAGAGACGGGCGTTTTCAATAAAAGGTATTATTTATTGAACAGTCTTTCTTCTCATGCAAGAGAAATGAATTGCCACAATTGCAAGACTTGTTATTATAAAAAGTGCGTACAGTAAAAGGAGGATTGCGAAATAATACTGTAAAAGCATTGATATGGGTTCTTAGCCATACAATGGTTAAAATGAATAAAATATATACATTCATATATACATTTAGCTAACGTACTCAACTGGTGCTTCTAACTACGCCTACCCCAATGTACCTGACCTAAGCCTTATACGTGGGAGAGAGTAAGTAAGTAGCAGTTTAAGTTAAGTTGGTTTTGCCAAGAGTTTGCTGTAAGAATTCTCTCTAAGGGTTTAGTCAACACTGTACCTCTGGAATAGAATGTTGGGGGTCTTGTATCTCCTCTCAGGACTCGATATCCCAGTCACCCGCAAGGGTAGGCTGGAAACGCCGGGGCTGGATTTTCTCGGCAGGAGAAAAGACAGCGTCTTTCTCAGCGCGTCAAGGAGGAGGAGGGGCAGCGTCCGTGGGCTTCTCGCATCTGCTGGGCTCTGCAAGGGACAGCTGTTCTGCTCCTGTATTCTCTATCACCACCGCTGTGTTTGCTTAAGGCAACGTTGGTAATATTTATACCTGGAAGGTGCCTTGTTTGACGTAAGTTTTTGGACATAAGACGTCAATAAAGATGTCACTAAGAACCGGTCGTTCTTACAGTGCTCATTAGAGTTCTATTACTAATCAAAATATAGCAAGCAGGGCTTTCCCAGGTTGCTGGGGGTTTTATCTGTTGAAAGAACTCAGTGTGTAATCTAGGAATCTAAGATAGTGGCTTCTGCTGTGTCATCTACTGTAATGAGCTGCAGAGGCGAGGTTCTGAAATATGGCTCTGATCGTTTATGCCAGAGACGAGTTTCTGAAATATGGCTCTGATCGTTTATGCCATTATAAGGGTATGGATGGATTATAGCCGTATTGGGGCATAAGGTCACAATATTGATCGGGGTCCTAGATTAGAACACGACACCCACTCCACGAATTTATGTCCATCAAATTACTAAAAACTAAAGCAATAAGATGCGTGTGTAATACTTCCCACCCCAAAATACATATTTGCATTTGAAATGGCGTATTTGAAATACATGAAAAGATAGGTACTGTACGTCTTTAAGCATAGAAATCATTCAAAAATTATAGCATCTGTAATCAGTTGAACGATTTTGCGAAAAATTACACATGAAATATCTCTTTATACAGAAAAGAAGGGCGAGATTATTTCATCACATATAAATGCATTTGCTGTAACATGTGCTAGAGGCTGAGGTAAAGTTATTATGTCTCTAGATCTACCTAAAAATAGAAGTTCTGTTCTTTATGAATAGTTCTACTTTAAGCAAAGGTTTTCGTGCCAAAAAAAGGTAAATACTTTGAAAAAGTTTTCAATTAAAAAAAAAATTCATGGTGAACGGGGGAATAGAGTACCAAACGCTTTTCAGCAGTTTTTGTTGATCAAAACTGAAGGCCGAATTCAGAGTTCATGGGAACGCTGTGCGCCGGAATGTAATTCCAAAATTCTTTGTTGTTGGTCAGGGGAGAACATCATATCAGACAGGCTCTCAAAGAATAGGTCTACATATTCAGGTGACAGTTCGACCAAGTTCGATAATGCTGTTACTTGGCAGGTGTGAGAATGATTGCTATCATCGATGTTTGGATCAGCAATGCTCACAGAAGGCCGTACCTGGGTGATGTTGCTTTCTTGTATCGCTCCACTGCCGCCACCTAGTCGTAGTACAGGAGTCTCAACGAATGCCGTCATCAGGATTGGTAGCCGCTGGGGACAACACGATGCGTGAGCCGTTACAGGACTTAGCAAAGTGTCGATATCCATTGGTACTGCTGATGGTAGTGCAAGACAGGTGTCTAACACGCATTCTTCTCCGCATAGCATACATCGAAGCACAGGTAAGATGCAAGTCTGCCATATAGGTCTGAATGAAAGAAACCAGGTCATGTTCAGATCTCTCAGCCTGGCCAATCCAAGGACTCTAGTTATGCGGTCCCGGTAGCATACTGCTAGGATCATTTCTTCCATCCTTGCCGGAGTCATGTCTGTGTTTTGGCTTGCCATATCGGAGCAGGAGGGTCAAAAATAAAATGCCTGCTACAAGTCCCAAAATCAGTGGTATGCCGCCAAAGACTGAATGGACAAAATTAGGAATAATTCCAAGGATTACTTTGAATGGTGTTAACAGTCCCGAAAAAATGGTCTTAAATACGTTTGAGATACCTACGGCATCCAACATATTTAGAATTTCGCTAAGCATTTCTGTGGAATGCACGGGGCAATTTGTTGATAAAAGGTCATGTATCTCCGAAGCTGTCCTTGCAACTTGGAGATCATACGTCTCTTTTGATGACGTTATGGGCACTGTTGTCTGTAAAAGCACAGACTTCATTCTGCTTAAAGTATCAATTCGTATAGAAGAGACATTCAAACAAGGCCAAATGGGAGTCTCGGAGTCTCCAGGGCCGTTTGGAAACAATGCTTGCATACAGCAAGTGACCATGGAAGTTACGCTTACAAGATATGCTTTCCCTGGCAGCAAGCCATAACAGCTGTGATCCGTTATTAGATTGTAACTCCCGTTAGAGAGTTGCTTAAAGAAAGGCTCTATCTGCATTGCAGGTGTGACATGTTGGTGGCATGAAAGGTTGTTTGAAGTTCCTTCACCGGCCCCGTGTAAATTAATACCCTGGCACAAAAGTATACCGCTTATTGAATGTTTGCAATTTTCACCACTAAGAAATACATTTTTGTTGCTGTCACTGTAGCATGTGTGTGTAAACGGTAATTTCCATGCTGACTTAATGTACCCTTTACCCAATCGTTCATACTGGCCAGTCGGTATATATTCAAGGCAATTTTTAAAGTGGAAAGTTGTTATCGGAATTGTGATAATCCCGTGTATTATCCATTCAATGACAGGTCTTTCTGACATTGTCAATGGTAATCTCTCAAGTTTTTCGATGCTCAGGATTGTATAGTCTGCTCCTTTCTGTGCCAAGCTGATTTGTTTATCAGTAAGGTTAAAGATGGAAAACAATGACGTTGTGTTGATTAAACGCCATGGCACATAGCCTGAACGAAGATTTTGCAGCGTCCAGCCTAGCTGTACAATAGAACGCAATAGCGACTGGCCATGTTGTAACATTAGCAAGTCTTTGTCTATTATATCGATGGCAGATGATACAATACTGTCCAGTGAGTATATTCTGGAGGACAGAGTCATTAACCCATTGTCCACAACAGAAAGTGATTTTTCCAAATGAATACGATCAATTTCTCGTATTTTTTCTGCTGTTTCAATTTGCGTTACTTTCCAAGCCTCGTTGTATGCCGCATAGATGCTGGCCGCTATGAAGCGTTTCTGACGCTGTTTGCGTGGTCCCATAATGAAATCACGCAAGTCAGCACCATCTTAAGTAAAGTTAAGTATTGCTTAATTTCTGCCAGTGTGGATGATTCTAGCCATTCAAGGCACAGCTTCCCTACACTGTATGTTGTTACTATCCCTGGATTTTGTCTCTGGGAGTATCTAGGGTCTGGTCTGGTCATTGTTAACCCCTGTGTTTTGTTCAGGAATCTATCTTGACAGTTATTCGTGTCAGTAGGCCAGATTAACCACTTTTTCCAATCAGGATGTGTTCTGTTTAGATGTAAAATTTTTGATACGTCTATTTCAATATCTGTGGTTGCATTATCATGTATAGGCTTCGTAATAGACGGTTTGTTAAGGTCTTTAATCTTAGCTAGGCCAAGACAGGATGTTTGGTGAATTGTGTCATTTAAGAACATTATTTGTTCTGGGATCATGCAGGCTCGAAATAATGCTTCTACACCTTGTACCTGCCAATCTTTTGTACCCCGGATGGTTTTTGTTTTAATGTTATTTTTCCAAAAATCAAAAACAAATGTCATCATTTTTTCATAAAATGCTTCTGAATATATCAATATATCAATTTAGTATTTGTCAGCATAGTTTTTGTCCCTGTTTTATCCAACAGTTTATAAGGTGTTTTTTAGGTGGAGTAGCACAATGTTCCCATTGGTTATATTTAAAAACATTTCTAGGTTGTGCAGATTTGTGTAAGTAATGGTCTCCGTAATGCGAGAAGCAGTACATCTGTTCATAATTAGACAAACCTTGTAAATAATCATGACCTGTAAATCTTGCTGACAACACTAAATCAGACATCATATTATTTATGCTTTCAAAATCCCAATCATCAGAGAATGTACTTGGTTTTACAAAGTCACTTAATGAACCCTTGAACTGGTGAGGATATTTCAAGATCTCGACCGGGCCATATACTTCATAGTCAGTCTTGTCCCATATTACCCCACCGGGTATTGGAATGGCTGTGACATTTACTGATGATAGTCCTCTTTTCTTCACGTGGGATGATTTGTGTGGCTTTAGAACTAAGTTGATGTTCTGACTTGCTGTGTCCATTGAACTGTATTTCCCTTCAATGAATTTTCCCAAACAAAGTATCATGATGAGCCAAAGTAGGAGGAAAAATACACCTAGCCCAAACCAAAACTCTAACCATGGAGAAATAAGGTACGTTTCCTTGAGTTGATGAAAGAGTTCTGTTGCTTTTTCTTTAAAAGTCTTTGTTTCTGGCGTCACTTCATGGTCGTTTTGATCTTCAGAAAAGGTATCGAAGTTGATGAAGTAGCCAGATGCAGTTCTGTCAATTGTTGGAATTTGTTTCTCAATTTGTCTTTCGGGAGCACATTCTGATGCCACATCATTGTAGACCGGTGTTTCACGACGAACTGTTTCAATCTGTGTTTCAAGAGGCACGAGTTCCATGGCATTATTGCATAGTCCCTCTCTGTGCACTGCAGGTTTATCAAATGTGATTAGTCTTTCAGTTTGAACCTCTTGGATTGTTGCAAATTTGGGTATTCTGTTTTTTCTCGGGAGTCCACTTGGCCTGCTGTTGATTATAGGCCACATGATTGTGGTTTTACCAGGTCGATTGATACAACTCGGTTCCCCTTTTTACCAGCAAGAGGCGGTAGTACTACTGATCTTGTTCCGTTGATTGCCAAGACAGGTACTGCTTTTCTGTAAGAAGGCCCAAATTCCTTCTTCACCGCTATTTTCTCTCTGACTAGATCCCCAATCTTTGGAATCCAGACAGGTCTTGCTGGGACAGGTGGTGTGTCTTCAGTGGTAGTTGGCTGTTGCTTTAACTTTATGTTGCTTAAGGATTTTCTTGTTTCATTCAAGTCCTGTAAAACAGTCAAACGATCTTTGATGTCAAAGTCTTTATTCTTATCTTTTACCACTGAAGCCTGACTATCGAGGTCCTGAACATGCATTCTAGTTCCGAACAATAGTTTGTACGGGCTGAAACCTTTTAGAGAATTTCTTGGCAAATTATTTAGACTAAGTTGGACATTTATTAAATGTTTGACCCACCCATCACCCGAACCTAATACCTTCGCTGTTATAGATTGCTTTATGTCTCGGTTTTTTCTTTCCACTACACTGTTCCCCTCAGGGTGTGATGGACAAGAGTATCGCAACCCAACGCCCATACTGGCCATAGCCTCTTTATAAGCTCGAGAGCTGAAAGCAGGACCCTGGTCAGAATGGAACATGGCAATTGCGTATGTGCTGATAAAGACTCGCAGATCTTTTATAACAGTTTTGGCGTCAGCCGAGCGCTGGGGCCACATTTTCTAAGTGAATGTAGTCTTAAACAATTAATAGGACGCTGGTTTGCATATAGACAGCATTACCCTGTCTATAAACGGTAACTGGGCAACAGGCAGGACCGGTTCATTACTGCGATCTCTGTCACAGTCGGGACAGTTTTTACATATATTTGATGTTGCACGCTCATCCCCGGCCACCAGTAAACTGATTGTAATTCGGTCAGAGATTCCTTCATCTGTATGTGCCTTTAACCTTCACCCATGTGTGCGTCTGCTATTAATAACTTTCTCCGGTTCGTGTTTGGAATTACCCTATCCCCCACTCCAGGGATTCGAGCAAAAGGAACGGAGTTTGCATCAATTACGTATGCATAATTTAGTGGATAGTTCACGGGTAGTGCTGCACAGTCGCCTTTTAAGGACGTTTTTACTGCCAGCATGGTTTCCCCGTCTATATATTTTTCTGAACGCTTTTTTGTGGCTACGGAAGCCGGTTTATTTGCTTCCGCTGTGGCTGTATTAGCCAATGAATTCCCTGCAACGTGAACGCCATCACGTTGATGACTCATAATGTGTATCACATGAGTCTTTTGTAGTTCTTTCTGTAAAAGAACTACCTGTTTCCAAAGCATTTTATGCTTGATTGTGGCACCTGTGTCATCTTTGAAATCATTTTGAATCCAGCTCTGCAACTTATTATTGTAAGAGTTGACGCAAAAATGCAAATCGCACACGATTAGTGTCGGGAATTTACGTTCTGCATTTTCAAGCGCCATCTTTAAAGATCTGATTTCAGCTCGCTGAGCCGAACAGTTTCTCACTAATTCTTTTTTTGTTATTTTCGGTCTGAATTTACCGCACAGCCAGCGACCTTTAACAATCGCGCAGGCTGCATCGTAGGATTTATTCTCTACGTTGTAATGCTGTACGAATCTGTCTGTGTAGATTATACAGGAGTATTGTTGTAGAGGAAGAATTTCAATTGGCAGAGGATATTCTTGTTCATAAGTCAAATCATTCAGTTTTTTCATGTGCGGGGCGAAATAGTATTTCACGTCTTCCGCCGCAAGAGAATTTTCCCACTGTATCCATTTCGGATCCAGTGACACTGTAGGCAGGTTTACTGGGCTGAATAGCGCCTCGAAGGCGGATTCCCCTGTGAGGACTATGATCCTTTTGCTGTGTGCTAGTTCTCGTTCTTTAGCTATAGCAGTTTGTACTGCTTTCACAGTATTTTCTGTGAGACTGAATGTTTTTTCTGCTTGTGTGTACAAGTGAGATTTGTAAGCTATTGGTACCTTTTCTCCCTCATTAGAGGTCAGGTACGTGAATCCGCATCTTCCTGGGATGACTCGGATTACAAGATAGCGTGTATTGTCACGTGTATCTAATTTTGTTTTTGCTAACATGTCTGTTTGCAGTGATCTCAAAATTTCTGTGTGTTTTTGAGTCCAGTTGATTGGTTTAAAATCAGGTTTAATTAGTTCATAGAGAGGTTTAACCCTCTCCGCATAATTTAGAATGTAAGTTCTTCCAAAATTCAGGAAGCCTAGAATTGATTGTAAGTTCTTCAGCGTTTTAGGTGCTTGGAGTACAGCGCACTTCTCTAAGAAGTTGTCTGCTAGGCTTTTTCCTTCACTTGATAATTTGTATCCTAAAAATAATACTGTCAGATGGGCAATTCTTGAATTTTTAAAGTTGAATTTGTAACCCTTTGCTGCAAAACCAAGTACTATGGTGTTCACCCTTTTCAAGTGAGTCTCCAAGTCGTCGTCTGTTAGATAGATGTCATCGACGTAAGATAATGCCTCATCATCATACATTTGTAGTAACTCTGTTACTCTGGCTGAGAATAGTCCTGGGCTGTTCTTGAATCCCTGTGGGAGCCTACAGAAATTTTTCTGAGACCCCATTACTGAGAAAGCGGTCAAGTATCTGCTTTCTGGTGCAATATTTTGACAAAAGAAACCATTAGATATGTCTAATGTCGTTTTATATTTTTTGCGAACTATGTTATTCATTAGTGGAGCACTATTCAAATTTTGTACTGCAAATGTTTTGCAACATGACTTAAGGTGTCTGTAGTCCAAGACTAGACGATATGAATCGTCCGGTTTGGAGACAGGAAACAAAGGATTGTTCATTTGAGAGGTGCATGTTTCAATCACCCCCTGGTATTCAAGTTGATCTAAAATCTCCCTGACTTGTTTTTTAGCTTCTTGCTTAATTGGATACTGCCTTTGTGCAGTCAGTTGACTTTTTAACTCGATTTTGTGAGGAGGAGAGTCCTCATCCCATCCTACATGATTTTTATATAATGCTGGTGCCTGGGCTACTGCCCATTTCCTTGCATATATATATATTTAGTGTGAATCGGAATGTGATTTGAGAAGGCAGGCATAATTATTTCTTCGCCACGAGGACACTCCCTGACAAACTCCGGGGGCCAATCTTTTTCAGCTAACAGGATGTCATAGCCTTTTGAGAGTTTATCCCAGAATAGACCCCTTATTTTCCTAGTCTTTTCTCCCTCTATACGCAATGTTATTTCGTATATCTTATGAGGTTTGCTAACTCTGGTGTCGGCAGTTTCTACTTGAATGTATTCATTCGTGTCCACTGTCTCCAGATGACTCATCAGGATCTTGCGAGCTATGGTTATTTCTGCTGCACTGTCTAGCATTGTCTGTGCCCACTCCCCGTTTTTCAACTGTGTCCTCAGTATTCTCAGCATGTTCGATTACTCTAATACTGGCTACCTTCTTCTTTGGAAATTGTGATTTTTTACTTTGAGCAGGTTCCTTATCTTTGGACTTGGTGTGCTCTCCTGGGTCTGACCGTCCTCTTCTTTCCGATTTCTGCGAAAAAGATCGAGAGGGACGTGTATCAATACTTTGATATCTATCAGGTTTTTTCAAGTTATCCCTATTTCTAAGGTTATATCTTTTTTCAGAGGGCTCCCTCTGGGGAGATTGGTGTTCTCGAGTCGGAGTTCTTTCCCTCCGTCGAGGAGACCTTCCTCTGGACTGGAAAACTTTTTCCTTGGGAGTGGATTGTTTATTTCCATCCCAGTTCTTTTTAGGAGTGTTTAGATTATTTGTAATAAATAATTTTTCAGGATTTTCGAGTAGTTGGGGTTTTACTGGTTTCCCACCTAAGCTATCTCTACCTAATTCTTCATAACATTTTTCTATAATTCTGGCAAGCTCAACTGGTTGTTCTGTTATATCTGTTTCCTTCAACTTCTGGCGGATCGCCACAGATGCTGCTTCTCCTTTTATATTGGCTAGTAATATAGCCGAGACCTGCTGGAAGTCTTTCAGTAATTTCATACCAAGAGTTAAAGCAGGTTCTGGACCGTATTCATTCTGAATCTGTTTTAGCACATCTGGTATTACCGCCATTGACGGAACACCGTGTGTTTTTGTGTAAATGGAAGCAAAGACTGTACCCCAAGTGTCACAGTCCTCCACGTGTGGTGCGACCCTCATTGGAAGGCAGATGGTCAGAATTCTGTGTTTCTCAATAGGGGTAGTATTCGGAAATTCTGCCTCTATTTGAGTAATTTTCTGCGCTAACCAGAAAGGAATTTGTTCCCGTTTTATGGGTGTTTTACCAAGACATGATTGTATGTTCTGTGGTGTAATTTTATTTGTGTTCCCCTGATGAGGGGTCAGCTGTGGGACATTAACAGCTGTTTGGACTGTTGCAGTACGCATTACATATTGGACTAATTGTCTATGTATTTTAATTAATGTTTTTAGCTGTGCTAAAAGTTCTTCTTTTGACATTTTTGCAATGTCCGGGTGTGGTGTGTAGCTGGCTAGAACCGGCCACGTTGCTCCTGGTCTACCTAGTGGACCGAGCCTGGTAATATGATCATTTGTGTTTTAGGGCGCCTTTAAACCAGAGCAAATGCTCTTGGTATTTTAATGGGATTTCAATCTCCTCGAAAGGAGCGTACTCTTCCGGTGGATCCTCTATTTTGTAATAGTGGAGCTCGTGTGTTGCAGCGTTTGCTGCTGGAAATTTTATCCATGAATAGAATACCTCTGTCTGCCGATATTCATGTGCCTCTATCACGAAGACGACTGTGCCACCTTGTGTGGTCAGTCCATTTTCTATAAGTTTTAACGTTATAGTTTTTCTTATGTTGACCGGGATGATTGTCGCGCCCGGTTCATTAATTTCGTCGGCGTCCCGTTGATTCGCATCTACTGCGCCTTCAGCGGTCCCGTTGTCTAATACTGACATTGTATAAATGAAAGTTTTTCAGAGCAGGTCTCCAAGGAGACAAAGATTAGGTGCACAATATTTTGGAACACTGTATCCTTCAGCGTTGAATAAACCAGAGCTTTACATAGGAATCTCTTCCTACTAAGTTCGGGCGGATTTTAACCTTTCACCCACTCCAGACGTCTATTGGAGTATTTACGGTAGAAAGGGTCTGTGTGAAAAAGCTAGACTGAGTTACTCTAACGTCTTGCGTAAGTTTTACCGCCTTACCATACGTTGGGCGCCATGTAGTGTAGTTCCTATTTTCCCTATAGGCCCTGCGCATTAGAATAACATAAACAGCAGTGTAGACGTAGAAGTGCGGTCTTCCAGGTCTCTACTGACTATGCTAAACTTAATTGGGTTTGTACCAACTAGCTCAGAGGTCACTGGAAACTTTCTTGACTGAATAGGAAGTGGTCAGCTCCCCTGGCTCAGACAAGAAGGGATTCAGTTTTCCAACAACCGCAGAAACATGACAACTTTGCTCCTTAGAATAAGAGTCAATCTCTAGAGTCGTGTGAAACAATAGACAGCTATTTCACTCAGTCAGTTGTGCAGATTACTTTCACCAAGATGCAGAGAATAGAGAGACGGGCGTTTTCAATAAAAGGTATTATTTATTGAACAGTCTTTCTTCTCATGCAAGAGAAATGAATTGCCACAATTGCAAGACTTGTTATTATAAAAAGTGCGTACAGTAAAAGGAGGATTGTGAAATACTGTAAAAGCATTGATATGGTTTCTTAGCCATACAATGGTTAAAATGAATAAAATATATACATTCATATATACATTTAGCTAACGTACTCAACTGGTGCTTCTAACTACGCCTACCCCAGTGTACCTGACCTAAGCCTAATACGTGGGAGAGAGTAAGTAAGTAGCAGTTTAAGTTAAGTTGGTTTTGCCAAGAGTTTGCTGCAAGAATTCTCTCTAAGGGTTTAGTCAACACTGTACCTCTGGAATAGAATGTTGGAGGTCTTGTATCTCCTCTCAGGACTCGATATCCCAGTCACCCGCAAGGGTAGGCTGGAAACGCCGGGGCTGGATTTTCTCGGCAGGAGAAAAGACAGCGTCTTTCTCAGCACGTCAAGGAGGAGGAGGGGCAGCGTCCGTGGGCTTCTCGCATCTGCTGGGCTCTGCAAGGGACAGCTGTTCTGCTCCTGTATTCTCTATCACCACTGCTGTGTTTGCTTAAGGCAACTTTGGTAATATTTATACCTGGAAGGTGCCTTGTTTGACGTAAGTTTTTGGACATAAGACGTCAATAAAGATGTCACTAAGAACCGGTCTTTCTTACAGTGCTCATTAGAGTTCTATTACTAATCAAAACATAGCAAGCAGGGCTTTCCCAGGTTGCTGGGGGTTTTATCTGTTGAAAGAACTCAGGGGCATATTATCAAGGGGGTTTAGCTCCGCTTTTTTGGCTTTAAAAGCCAAGAAAGCGGAGATAAAATTATCTCCCTATTACCAAGCTGTCGCTAACACCAGTTAGCGACAGCTAGTAGGAGATAGCGACAATCTTGGGCCCCACTTTGCATGTCAGTGATATTTATCACTAATGAGATGCAAAGTGGGCGTGCCAAGATATTAGAGACTGAAAACAGTCGCTAACATCGCTATCTCCTATTACCAACTTTTGGAGATATTCGCGCTAAGCGGGAATATCTCCAAAAGCTAACACCTGCCCTGAGCAGTTCTTAGCCATGTTATCCAATGGGAGGTGGATAACATGGCTAAGAGCATTTGCTCGATAATGCATGAATATCGCTGACTTTTCAGCGATATTCATGCATTTCGGCCGTTTTTTATCGCATTTGCGATAAACCTTGTTAATAGCAAGGTTTATCTGCGATAAAAATCGCCGATGTGCGGCGATAATTTTTGTCTCTAAACAAGTTAGAGACAAAAATTATCGCTAGTTGTTGGTAATATGCCCCTCAGTGTGTAATCTAGGAATCTAAGATAGTGGCTTCTGCTGTGTCATCTACTGTAATGAGCTGCAGAGGCGAGGTTCTGAAACATGGCTCTGATCGTTTATGCCAGAGACGAGTTTCTGAAATATGGCTCTGATCGTTCATGCCATTATAGGGGTATGGATGGATTATAGCCGTATTTGGGCATAAGGTCACAATATTGATCGGGGTCCTAGATTAGAACACGACAGTGAATCAACTAATCACACATCTTTGGGCAGTCACACCCCCCCACCGAACCACACACACATTCACTCTCCCATACAAATACTCAGTTAACTAATCAATAACCAATACAGACTTTCACATAGCTAGTAACCAACTGGAGTACCTGTTTACACAACAACTGACAAAGTGATACAGATATTTAAACAGTTTAGTCACTATCCACTATATTTAGTGAAACACTATAAATTGGTCAAGTAAACAGTCAATTACACTGCTACTAAATCCTCCATCCAAATATTTATTTTAATATATACACTCATTCTTCAATGCAAATTGCTATATATAGAATGCATATTTAAATAACGAAGCAAACCACATTTACTGGATGATGTCATCAGTGATGTCATCAGTGATGTCATTTGAGATGTCATCAGTGATGTCACTGACCTTGTCATGAATGATGTAATATGTGACATCATCAGCAGTGGATTGCGGGTGCACGAAATATAGTTAGTACAACTAACTATATAGGAGCAATTTCAATGGTTTTGTATGAGTGAAATGTCCAGCTAACTATAACACCCCTAAAACGTATAGTTTTTTGAGTGAATTTTAATGGTTTTTTAAATGCTAATTCTTAACTATATAAGGCCTGAAACCTATGTTTTTTCAGTGAATATATATATATATATATATATATATATATATATATATATATATATATATATATATATATATATATATATATATATATATATATATATATATATATATATATATATATATATATATATACAGGTGTGCTGGGGCACGCTTTTTCAAAGGTAAAGCACGTGACTGAAGAATAACTCCTACAAGCCCCATAGTACATTGTGATGTTATTTAAAAGTTCAATTGGAAGTCCTCCGATGTTATTTACCTTTGTGGTACTTTTCCCTCTGAACACAAGCACTGGTCTTTATACGGGAAATACTGGAGTCAGTCCGGTAAGTAGAAGCAGTGTTTAAATGCTGGTAAAATACAGACTTGAAAAATAAACATCAATCGCAGCACGATCATGGCAGGAAATAATCCTGTATGAATCTCTTCCTTGCGCCGTCCTTTTTTGCACCATTGGCTTCTCCTTGGTAGGTTAGGTGCGCAAGTGGATCAGGCTCCTCCATTCATATGCAACAAAAGTTCCCACGTTACTGGAGCCCAGGACCCTACAAAGAGGCCTCACAAAGGAATGGGCACGGGGCAGCCCATCAATACATCGCTGTAGCACAAAGACGTGAGGCCCATTACTGCAAATGCCATTTATTATTCCAAGTACAGCAGCACCTTATTCCATCTTCTAACGTTTCGGCAGGAATTGAATATCATGCAGGTGTGCTGGGGTGCGCTTTTTCAAATGTAAAGCACGTGACTGAAGATTAACTCCTAATAAGGGTAAAATAATTGATTTCTCAGCCCACCTGGTGCCAGCAATCTTCCAATAGGTCTTGGAAATTATAATTTATAATCTGAAGTCTGAAACCATATCCATACTAACTGTCAACCAAAGTTTGGGCCTTTTGCCTTGGTTCTGGGCAGCGGCTGGTGACAACCAATCACTTGTGTCTTGAAACCTTTCAGTCATGATTGACATTTTCAGTTTTGGCAACCACAGGACCGAGGGCACCCACTTTAACCCTGGGCAATAGTACCTAATATCCGGCCACACCATTGCCAAATCTCTGAACCCACTATAGATTATTACCATGATACAGTGAGAGCCCATTGGGCATTTTCTCCTGCCGATTGGTGCTGATGTTCTCACACCAGAACCAATCTGTCCTTTTTCCATTATTCTGGAGTTCCTATCTTCCACTGGTGATGAAGGGCAATGAATCTTGAAGTCCTTGAAGAAATCCTCCCCCTTCATGGACACTTGCAATGCCAATGTGGGCAACATGGGCCTCCGATGCACTGGTACCACTGGCCAATAGCCTAATCAGTATATTCTTCATAAGTGGTTACATAACTAAACCTCTCAAGCATGCCATCACCACAACCTTCCCCAAAAAATCTTGACTGGACCAAAATGGGCTTTCAAACTACAGACCTATCTCCATCTTGCCTTGTGTTGCCAAGAACCTCGAAATAATTGCCACAATCTCTCATTTCACATGGAAGCACACATCCTCTTCAGTGACGTTCAGCCAGGCTTCAGACCTGATAAAGAGGGGCTTTTTCAATCTCAATCTCTTAGTGAAGTCATCAAATAAGAATACACCACTGGTGGTCTGAACCTTTGATTGTCGACTTGAAGTGTAAGGAAGGAGCTAACATTAGCATTGCATTTCATTCACAGTGAAACCAATATGCTCCACAGAAATAACAGAGAGGATGGTGTACAAACTTTAAGGGTTTTATTATCAATTTAATTCAAATTACAGATTAAACAATTAGCAAAAATGGAGGAAATATATCATAAGGGCTTACATATACAAATGATCATGCGGTCTGAATTTATATATGATAAGAAAGAAAATGCAAAATTATATGACATACAGCAAACAAAATACAACTCAAGCAGGTTCCATAAAGGAATTTTCGTATTTTAAATAAAGTATTGAAAGAGGTGAGGAGAAATTCTATGAGGAAGGTGTCAGCATCTCATGAACCATCTTTAAAGTTCAAAGGAATGAGTCTGAGTATTTAAGCATGAAGCCTAATCCTCTGGGCAAGGGAAATAAGCAAAGTTAGGAAGAGTTCTACTCTCAGCAAGTCAAGATATGTTCTGAATGGATATTATAAATAGCACTCAATTAAAGCATGAGAAAAATTCCAGAAAGCTTCTCCTTGTCATCGTCCTCCGAACTAACCAATAAAAGGACAGTGTACTTGGGACCAGATAGACTCCCTAACTTTCCCTGCTTTCAACAACAGAGCAATCATCTGATTACCCTTGGATGTATCATCTGTCCGGTCAGTTTAGTACAAGATGGTGTCTCCCACCATCTCAGTCTCCATCTCTGAGGCCAGGTTTATTTAAAAAGATCAATAGTCTGATAGTATAATACAAAGATAAATTATTACCTTTACGAAGCTAACAAAGCACATGATAAGACAACTGAAAAGCAAGACACTTGCAAAATACTTAATAAATTGTAATGTGTGTACTGACGCCTGCAAACAGGTTAGCCTAACACTAGATTTAAACAGGTTCTGAATGAGTACAGTTAGCATAAGTGATTATATCAAATGCAAATTAAAAAAGGGCATCATCAGAGCAAGATTACACAAGCTATTTACAGACTGCTGTGAAAAAGAAAAGGAAAAGGAATTCAGGACAGTTGTACCTGAGAGGAGATGTGAATGAGAAACAAGTCAATTGTCATCTGCTAGGGCTGTCTTTTCTACATCACTAGCCATCCTCAGAGGACCTTTCACTACTACCAGAGCCCCCCAAGGGTATGTCTTAAGGGGTGAAGCGAAAGGTAGGTGAATGCCGGGCAGGTACACGTGTGTTCCCTGCCCAGGTAGTGAGGAATCTGTGTTTTCATTCCCTATGAGGTTTGCTCTTCACATAGTCTAACATGGGGATATGGTTGAAATTACTTCAGGCTGCAACAGTGGGCTGCAGTTGAGTAGCCTCACCATGTTTCCAATTATTGGATTCACATTGGCAAACACTTTCCTATGTTAAAGGTGATTTTGTCAATACTAGCTTAGAAATGCCTCTCCTAGGAAATAGGCATTTCTCTGTTCTAAAACTCTTCTGCCCTCATTTATGAAAAGTGACGTACTGCTGCGAGAAAACAGCGATGCGTCACTTTTCATTGCGCCCTCCTTGAGACACCAATGATGCGTCATATTTACAGTATGACACATCCTGTCGCAAGGAGTTACAGATACGTCAGTATTTTTGATGTATCTGTAGGCGCAAAAATGACGCATTGCTGGAGTGTGTCACAAAAGTGATGCAACTCCAGCAATGGGTCATTACACATGAGCAAGTCCCATTTCAAATGTGCTTGCGTCAGTCTGGCGCCTACCATGAGGCAGACGTAAGATATTGATATGTTTGCCTCTTACAAGTGGTGCAGTGAAATCTTATAGATTTCCCTGCGTCACTTCTACGACCCTTTCCTGCGTTCGAATGCCCCCCCCTGAATACAATATACCTGGCGCAGGTATAACGTGGCACAGGGGTTTACAAAGTGACACATCTACCTAGATGCGCCACTTATGGTGCAACAGGGGGCATTTTTTACACCGCTGGTGCGTCACAAAAAAGTGATGTACCGGTGGCGCAAAAGTGATGCAAGGGCCCATAAATAAGCCCCTTCATGTGCCCTGTAGCTTGACTCCAGTCCACACTGGGGCCTGGGTGAGCACATCCTCAGTTACAGCTATTAAACATTGGGCATGCAACTAGAATGAAAGACCTCTGCCATTTGAGGAAGAGGTTTTGACACTTGACGTGCGAATCATGGCCCCACTAAAGATTAAGATTTGTATTCCACGGCCACATGGCAGACAGGGCTATAATTTCGGGGAATCATACACGCGCACCGGTGGGCTACAATTTTTTTGTCCATTGGCACGGACACTTTGTGATAGATCGGCAGTACACTGAACTGCTATCTTGTATTGCAGTTCAATACACACCTATAGGCGGTGTCACTTAACTTTACAACTAGTTCGGTGTTGTGCACTTGCCAGTCCACATGAGCACGAGTCACAGTATTTATAATGAAAAACTTGAGAACAAGAACTAATTGTTTGTTTGTCTCTTTATGTTTGTCTGTGTCAATTGCCTCCATAGGTGCATTTAATTTTTGAAGTCTCTAATCCAGGGACAAGTAGGGTGTGTGCCTCCCGGTTTTTTGTTCGGTGTGGCCCCCTCCTCATTGCACTTTCACAGACGACTTTTAACTTTCACGTCCCTTGGTAGGGTGGGCCTTAGCGTGTCCATACCGCCGGGGTTTATTCACCATAGGTCCTGACGAATGCCAGGTTACTTATACCGACATTGGCAGAAACATGTTGACCATCACGTAATGATATTGGAAATAGACCATTCAATTTAGTTGGCCGTGTTTACCAACACATTTTTTAATATGTCCTTGTTGATCAGTCATTAAATCAATTTTTGATACAATCAAGGCATTTTTAAATTCACCACGTCACTCTTTTCACGTAATCTATCACTTAGCCTTCACATCGTCACATTACCCGCTCCGCAGTAAATCTGGCGTTGAAGCACACTGGGGTGACATTCGGTCACACCCAGTGGGGCCCGATGATGAAGCATGTCACAGACCAGGTAGGTGAGTGAGGGCTTTCTAAACAAACCTAATTGGTGTTGTTTCTTGTGCTCCATTACTTGTGTATTCTTCAACCAAGTAACACTCTTTTGTTGTTATTTATCTAGTCATAGTGGGGACTAAGAGTGCTGCTCCTTCCCTACCTCTCTTTTTGTTGATTTGTAATTAGCAGCGCACAGCTGTGAGAGTTCCTCTATACCAGGGCCCTAGGACCTGATTCTGGTCTTTCCCTGTTACTAGCTCATAGGTGGTATTTACAACCTCACTGACACCTTTTGCATCCTGCATCATATCAAACCTGGGACTTACCTACTCAGAAGCCGAAATAGAAGCAATCATGTCAGACTCCTCGCTTTTTGCAGAGCCGGCTATCTCGCAGGCCATAGCACACACCTCTGACTGGGAGAAGCTGACCGAACAAAAACTGGATCGGATTAGGACTATTTTGCATGGTACTATCATGAAGCAATATTTATCATCTAATTCTGCATCGAGAGGCCTCTTGGTGACTAATGCACCTCGTATCTTTCTTAATGATGCGACGTTTCGAAAAGAACGGGCCATGATCGCATGGCACTGCACGCGAGATTGGCTCGTCCTCATAATTAAAACCGCCTTACGCCTCTCCGAGGCCTTGTTGGTGGAGATTCAAAAAACTGAATCACAATTCAGAACAACAGTGACCGGATACAAGAAGAAGCTTGATGAGATCAACCGGGAACTTAATGAGTACAAAGAAAACCTGATGCAGTCCAAAATCACCAAATTTCAGAAGGACTTGAAAAGGTTTGAATTTAACAAAATTTACCCTTATGCTGATCCTAACTTCACGATTCCAGCCAAAAGTAATAAGGACTCTGACCTTTCTGACGATAATTCCTCCAACAGCAGTTGGTCCAGCACTGGCTCTAATAGACAAGGACAGAGACGAGGGAACAGAGGGAATCGAGGGAGCCAGGGATACCAGAACCATCCACCTAATTGGCCAATGGCACCGCCTTCTGGTTGTGGACCCCCGCCTTTTCCCTCCCCCCATCCACATTTTCCCATGATGGGCTGGAACCCTGCGTGGCATCAACCACATTTTCAGAATTAGTACTAACAGCCTTTTTTAGAGAGGGGCCGGAGAGGCAGAGGCAAGAGCAGGAGAACACCCAACCAAGTGTCCTGGCAGACAGACGACCCGATCGGCAACCATACCCGGAGCAAAACACCACAACCCGGGACAAGCAACCAGTAAGTCTGATCACAAATCTGTCAGATCTGCAATTGACAAGTATTGAACAACAGGTCCTCGAGAAAGGACCAGGCTTTGTACCAACTGCCCGCCCAGACAAATTCAGATTGCAATGTGAATTGACTGATTTCTTCAGAAAATTGAAATTAAAGGCCTTCTTCGAAGGTAAGGAAGACTCCAATGCAGACTTACGGAAAGGCGATACTGGTCTCAGACTTAAATCTACATTCACACCGCCCCCTCATACAGTACCAGCGGCTATCACAGCTTTTGAACAAGCAGTGTTTCAAGACTTGGAGACCTGCCAAGACCCTTCGACATGCGGGAACTTCAGCACTGAAGAATACAAAGCACTCGAAACACTAAAGAACAACACCAAGATCACAATTAAACCTGCCGATGAGGGTGGAGGTATTGTCATCCAGAACACCACTGACTACGAGAAAGTATGTGAAGATCTACTGAATGACACCAACAACTACACTCTCCTTACTCCTGATCCTTCTGCTGATCTCCAAAACCGAATCACCAACATGGTCAAGGAAGCTGAACAAAATGGGCACCTATCTAAAAATGAGGCGGACTTTCTTTCCACCAGCAAATGTACTGTCCCTTATTTTTACACTCTCCCGAAAACCCACAAAAACAAACTGCCACCTCCGGGCCGGCCGATAGTGTCAGGCATTGGGTCTCTATTAGAACCCCTGTCCACTTTTTGTGACCATTTTTTTAAACCCATCGTTCAAAATACACCCACATATCTAAAGGACACCAAGAGCCTGCTTCACCAACTACAAACAATGTCCTTTGAAGCAAACTCAGTGATATTGGCTACTCTAGACATAGAGAGCCTATATGCGAGTATTCCTCAAGATGAGACCATTAAAGTATTGAGTTCGGCTCTCAATTCAGTTACCTGGGAATACACTACTCCCAGAGAATTCATAATAGACTGCGCCACTATTGCGCTCAAAGAGAACTTTTTCGCATATAAAGGACAACTGTTTCTTCAATGCTCTGGTACTTCGATGGGCAGCACTTTCGCCCCTAGTGTGGCGGGGTTGTACGTCTCTGATTTTGAGGCCAAGAAAATTCTATCCATCACGAATCCCTTTGCCAGCAACATCTTCTTTTGGAAGCGCTACATAGATGATGTGCTCCTCATCTGGCAGGGGAGCATGGAACGCCTGATGGAATTTCTAGGATGGGTCAACACTATCGACAGATACCTGAGATTCACCCATACAGTAAGCACCACTGAAGTGGTATTCCTTGACATAGTGATAACAAACATCGGAACAACATTAACCACTAAAACTCATTACAAAGCCACTGCTAAAAACAATCTGCTCCAATTTACTAGCTTCCAGCCGCGCCCACTGAGGGAAAATTTGCCTTATGGTCAATATCTAAGGATCCGGCGCAATTGCAGCAGTATTGATGACTTCAGACAGCAATCAACTGACCTAACTGCCAAACTACAACAAAGAGGTTACCCTAACCACATCCTAAACAAAGGATTTAAAAGGGCACGCAATCAACCCCAGGAAGTTCTACTGGAACCATCTGATAGAACCCCGGAGGAACCTCCCCTCACATGTGTCACCACCTACAGCACCTTGTTCAATCTGATGAAAAAATCTACTAATAAAAACTGGCAAATAATCACCAGTACCAAGAAGAACTGGGAAAAAACACTTTTTTCGTTCAGAAAAGGACATAGCTTTAAAGATTCTTTGGTGCACACCAGGCCCAAAGAACTCATTGCAATGCCAATACGCAGTATCACTGATGCGTGGAACCTACCCAGGGTTACTGGACATTACCCATGCTCCAACTGTTCTGTTTGTCACTTGACGACGGCTACAAAATCCTTGTCTTTGGAACCAGGCAAAACATGGTGGTAAAAATCACACACTAATTGTAACTCGGCCATTGTTGTCTACCTGATCACATGCCCCTGTATGCACCGATACGTGGGTATGACAACAAGGAAGGTCAAACAGAGGGTGTGTGAACACAGGAGCAACATTAGGTGTCAAAAAGCCACAACCAAGATGAGCGATCACTTTTTACAAGCGAACCATACCACCAATGATCTGAGATGGACAATCATCGAACAGCTCACCGAGGGCTCTAACACTGCTGAAAGACTTTTTGAGAAGGAGCAGAGGTGGGTCTATCGGCTTGGCACCCACCTAAACGGTCTGAATGATGACATACCATGGGGTTCAATCCTGAAGTGAAATATCTCTTGACATTTTCTGATTAGAATTGAGTCCGCCTACTAATATTGAATTCCTGTAGCTAACCAGATTTTCCTCTTGGATAACATTGAATATGGATAGCTCAGGGATAGGCACGCTCTAATATATCTCCATTAGATTATCCCATCTACAGAACTACTAGTTCCTGACCGATTGCTCGTACATGGAATATCATGGTCTATAATCAGAGACCTTTTCCTGGTTTGTTGACCTGAAATTACTTTGCCTGTCATTGTGTAATCTCACAGATTATAACTAGCTCAGATAAGGGCACTTCCCAATATGTTCCATCATCACAATTACAGGATACAGCTTTGTTCCTGCAATTTCGCCATTAATGATAGACCCTGCTTCATTTTTGTCCTATTCTGCATTTGTCTTTTATGAGTTGACACTGGTGCATTACCTAATGTGACTCCCTTGCGGTGTCCGTTCTATCACAACCAATTTAGTAAAGTTTTGTGGTTTTTAAATTGTAACGAGCGCTTCGGCGTTCTAGTTTCTAAACAGTGACGCAGGTGTATTGACATCGGCGGATCGCGCCCATTGGTATATTCCGCGCATGCGCGTCCAAGCCACGGCCAAACCCGGAAATGCGAGCGCTGCTGGCTCAGCTCCCGCTACTTATGCCCTCCCTTTTCCACCGGGTCCCAATCGTCGAGACTCGGTTCAGAGGGATCGTACAGGTTTACACACGGGTGCCTGGCGTCGTGGGCGTGAGTGTTTCCCTGGCCACATAACCAGCACAAGCTAAGTACTTTCAAGGCTTCTTTTAACAGTTCTTTGCTTTGTTTGTTTCTTTGCAGGATGTGCCAAATACGCCATCACCCCCCTCCCGCGGTCTATGTGGTGACATTTTCCCACCTTTCAAGTGAGAACCATCGCATCGGTATTCCGTAATTTTGGGGTATAGTGGTCACTGGCCCTTGGCCCATTGATCCGGTAGTTACACATATTGAACGCGCTTTATGTTCCTAATAGGCTTACTACCCAAGCTTCCATTTCCCATAGTGTCACGTATTTCTCTGGCCCCTTTTGGCGCATGGAATCATACACGCGCACCGGTGGGCTACAATTCTTTTGTCCATTGGCACGGACACTTTGTGATAGATCGGCAGTACACTGAACTGCTATCTTGTATTGCAGTTCAATACACACCTATAGGCGGTGTCACTTAACTTTACAACTAGTTCAGTGTTGTGCACTTGCCAGTCCACATGAGCACGAGTCATAGTATTTATAATGAAAAACTTGAGAACAAGAACTAATTGTTTGTTTGTCTCTTTATGTTTGTCTGTGTCATTTGCCTCCATAGGTGCATTTAATTTTTGAAGTCTCTAATCCAGGGACAAGTAGGGTGCGTGCCTCCCGGTTTTTTGTTCGGTGTGGCCCCCTCCTCATTGCACTTTCACAGACGACTTTTAACTTTCACGTCCCTTGGTAGGGTGGGTCTTAGTGTGTCCATACCGCCGGGGTTTATTCACCATAGGTCCTGACGAATGCCAGGTTAATTACACCGACATTGGCAGAAACATGTTGACCATCACGTAATGATATTGGAAACAGACCATTCAATTTAGATGGCCGTGTTTATCAACAAATTTTTTAATATGTCCTTGTTGATCAGTCATTATATCAATTTTTGATACAATCAAGGCATTTTTAAATTCACCACGTCACTCTTTTCACGTAATCTATCACTTAGCCTTCACATCTTCACATTACCTGCTCCGCAGTAAATCGGGCGTTGAAGCACACTGGGGTGACATTCGGTCACACCCAGTGGGGCCCGATGATAAAGCATGTCACCGACCAGGTCGGTGAGTGAGGGCTTTCTAAACAAACCTAATTGGTGTTGTTTCTCTCTTGTGCTCCATTACTTGTGTATTCTTCAACCAAGTAACATTCTTTTGTTGGTATTTTTATAATTTAGGGGAGACATCTTTGGTTCAAATGGAAACCCTCTGAACCACCCCCCCCCCCCACACTTCAAAGTCACACTGCAGGATTAATACTGGTGACATACTTAAGCAGGGCAGAGATACATGTGGGGGTCTGGTATCAGAGAACCTGGAGCTGCGTGGTGCACACTGCCAGAGAAATCTGTAGTGCACAAGGAGCATCCCTGCTTTTGAAAGTGACCTCGCGCCCTTCCTGAATAGTGGCTGGCCAGGGCTGACTACCTGCTCCTGTATGGCATCCTGGAGTGTGCTCTCCAAGGGCTTGTTGGCTTGCCCCTTGTTCTTTTGGAGGTCTCAGGGACATCAAAGATCTCCTACAAGGAACCCACATCATCTACTTCTGACACCTGGAGAGTGGTGCCCTCTTAAGTGCCCACATTGTCAGCTGCATCCCAATAGGTAGCACGGCATGTGCCTGGAACTATGAATTATACCTGGAGACCAGATTGCCTTGTGCGGAGCCCAGAAATCTTGGTCGCATCTGAGGCATGTGGCCCCGGCATCGTGGGGACCTCATCATGCATAAGCATCTTGTTGGTGATGAGCGGATTCACCGGTTGTGGGATGCAGCGTGGCACACTTCGTCGATCGTGCCACTTCTCTCGTGCGAAATGCTGACTGCATGCTCATTGCATGCAGTGTCGATTCACAGTTTGCAGCCTTGGAGGTTAGGGCAGAACCTTAGTGGTGCCTTAATCTACTTTTGGAGGCATTGCTTGACTTCCGCCTGTCTGTGTGACCGGAATTGTCTGGTGCAATCCATATCACAGCATACCAGAAGTTGTGCCTCATTTCTTGGGATGTATGGAATTGGCATCCCTTCATTTTGTGTGACCGGAATAGTCTGGTGCAACCCAAATCATGCACTGGACGTGGTGCCTCATTTCCAGGGAGTACAGAATTTGCAACTCTTCACTGTGACCTGAAAGGTTTGGTGTGATCAATATCAACGGGCACCAGGCTTTGTTCCCGGATGACCATAAACTTCAGCCTCCTAGAGAAGGTAAACTCCTCCGGGACCTCAAGGCTGGAGAGGATACGTGCTAATCATATACCGCTGTGTCCCCGGCTAAAGCCCGGGGACACAGACCGAATAGGCACACGTACGCGGCAGGACTCTTGATGTTAGTGTGATGTTAGGGCTACCCCTGAGAAGCAAACAGTCTCCCAAATTGGGATGGAGTACGACACACCTACCAAGGCATAAGATAAGTGATCTTTGTTTCTGGTGTGTCACACCAAGGAGCAGCTACCTGCCCTTACATATATATTAGTGATAGGGAGTTTCCTTTTTTGTAACATTTACCAGGGAGGACGGTTTTGCCCTGAAGAAAGTCCAGGACCTTTTTGGGCCCTCGTTCTGACTAAAACATGTTGGCATTAGGGTCATAGGACCAAAACACTCCTTGGACCCACATAATTGTTTATATTTTAATATCCCATGCGGCTCCAATAATAAAGGGATATCAGGATCTGCAGGATGATTTTTAATCTTTTATACCCCCTGGCTATTTCTTCCTAAGTGCTCCCTGAAATATGGTCGAACCCACCCTGACCTTTAGGAGTCAGAGTGAACCAGATGATGAAGCATGACACTACTAGAGTATGTGAGGGTCATATTAACAAAAGGAATTGCTTCCTTTCCCACAATCTAGTAGGTAATAGTTGAAAGGTCTCTTTCATTCGTTCCTATTTGCATTGAGCTTTTAGGCATCGCCTAGAAGCTTGTGGGGTACTCTTTGTTCCGGGATGGCTTGGGTTCAACTCTTATGGACGTGTACCTGATGGGGAGCCTCCTTCGTCCGAGAGGCTCCCATGCTTCATTCTCCATTTATCGATTGATCCCTATTTAGCCCTCAGGATGGCAAACCAACTGCACTCTCCTCACCAGGCCCCAATGGCATCATGGTGTCAGGTAATATTGCCTGGCTCAGGCTTGGGTAGTGAGAGTGATTGAAGAAATGTTCCCAGAGCAATTGGAAGTGGGTCAAAAGACTGCGTGGCCCCCCTTGTGCTTTGCAGAACTGGGATGGTGCCGGAAGGCCCTTATGGAAATTGAGTGGCCAACTATTGCCCTCAGCCCGCTTCTGGCTGCATTCTGTGATTGAACTTCTCAAGTGGCTGCCAAGCCCCTATTTGACTACTGCCTCCTAATAAGTCCTGCTACCTACCCCCACCTACTTCCCTGGGATCCTGACTAAGTGTGAATTAACCCCTTGCATGCTCATGACGAGCTCAGCTCGTCATGAGCTACAGTGCTCCGGTGCTCATGAGGAGCTGAGCTCGTCATGGCCTTTAGAACGCTTGCACGCTGGGCAAATTCCCCTGCTGTGCTGAGTGTTCTAAAGAAACGGGTGCGGCCGTGACGAGCTCAGCTTGTCATGAGCACAGGAGCACTGTTGCTCATGACGATCTGAGCTCGTCATGAGCATGGGAGCGCTGCACAGTTTTTACATACATGATGTGTAAAGTCTCTTTTGTGAAGCTCAGTGTATTTGTCACAAGTGAGTGCTGGGCCAATGCTTTACATTCCCTCTGTGATATGCCTGGCTGCTCAGTGCCAAACAACCCAAGGGTGAGCACAGGTCATATAGTGTATGTGATGCCCCACCCCTGACAGGAATGGTAGTTTCTACGAGCTGGGTTATCACCTCAGCCAACCAGAAAGTACCATTTCCAACACAGAGGAAGTCAAGAATCACCTCTGGGATCACAACTGTCTGAAAACAGGAACCATGCAAAAACCATACCTACTATCAGTGTAGGTGGTAACACACAGACTGCTAGAAACACAACTTGCTGTAGTAAAAGCAATCAGTTCATATACCTGTGCAGGAATCACATTGCACAAATAGGAGGCTCCACAACATCTTTTAAGATGCACACAGTATAAACTGCTTTCAGAACTTCTCGTCCGCCTCCTAGATAAGAGCCCTCCATAAAACATAGCAAAATCAGGGCCTAACTTGGTACACAAGTCCATAAAATCTAGATAGTCATGATGGACCCCATAATCATCTGCATCTTTCTCCGGACGTGTCAAAAAAGTAGCAGGATTCATAACATTACAGCATTTCAAAGATACATTCTCTGCAGCTACAATCACTTATTTGTATTTAGTCGGTCTGCTTTTGTAATCTGCTATGTTCGAGTATGGATCAACAAGATTTCAACTGAATGTGGAACCATTACAAAAACGTGAATAGCTGATAACAATGTTGGGTACTAACACGTGCTGTAGCCACAACTAGTAGATCAAGTGTAGCAGTGAAAAAAGCCACTGGGGATCTAACTCACCATGATTCTGTGTGAAAACAGACAATGAGCACCGTCACACTTGTCACAGTCACCACAAAATCCTGCTCATAATCTGGGATTCATAGGGCTGCTGCACAACACAATGTCTCCCTGAACTCTAGAAAGGCACTCATGCGTTTGTTTTCCCAGGGTAGCATATCAGGCACATCATTGTGTGTAAGTCCTGTAGAGACGTTGGCAATAGGGAAGAGTTGCGACTCCACTGATGACAGTAGCCTACCATTCCTAGGAACATGCAGCCTTTTTTCTGTGTTTTGTGGGGCGTTGTTTTCAAGATTGCAGAGATATGCTTTCAGCACACCTTCCTAGCTCCTTTCTCAATGGGATGTCCCTGATTCTCCATCTGACACTACTGTAATTTTGTACAGGACATCTTGTGTCCATTTTCAGCCCAATGGTTCAATAGAGAAAGTGCCTTGCTTGGTTTTTTTTTATGTTTGAAAGTTTTATTGAAATAAAGAATTAGCAATACAATAAGGTGACAACAGCAGAATAAAATGAAAAAGGGCCATCATGGAAGACTAAAATTAAGTCAGCTGATGGCACAAGAGGGAACAAAGCATTTTAAGAGTTTTTAAGGGAGGGAAGGAGGGGAGGGGAGGGGAAAAAGGAACAAAGAATAATACAGTGAAGGTTACAATATAAGAGAAGCAAATTAGGTGATTGCAAATAGAACAGTAAATGCACGAGTTAAAAACATTATTAAGATATGAATAGCAAAGGAAACAAGAAACTGCAATAGTGAAAAACTGAAGCATAAACTTACAAGCAGAAGTACAATCGTTCAAGGGGGTTTAAAATTGTCAGGGGTCAATGAAGTATAAGTCTTTTTGGCAGAATGATCAAAGTATAAGGTGAGAGGTAACCAGTAAAGTTCAACATTTCGTGGGGGCTTGCAGGAGGACGCAAAGGCAACATCCACCCCTGACAGGAATGGTAGTTTCTACGAGCTGGGTTATCACCTCAGCCAACCAGAAAGTACCATTTCCAACACAGAGGAAGTCAAGAATCACCTCTGGGATCACAACTGTCTGAAAACAGGAACCATGCAAAAACCATACCTACTATCAGTGTAGGTGGTAACACACAGACTGCTAGAAACACAACTTGCTGTAGTAAAAGCAATCAGTTCATATACCTGTGCAGGAATCACATTGCACAAATAGGAGGCTCCACAACATCTTTTAAGATGCACACAGTATAAACTGCTTTCAGAACTTCTCGTCCGCCTCCTAGATAAGAGCCCTCCATAAAACATAGCAAAATCAGGGCCTAACTTGGTACACAAGTCCATAAAATCTAGATAGTCATGATGGACCCCATAATCATCTGCATCTTTCTCCGGACGTGTCAAAAAAGTAGCAGGATTCATAACATTACAGCATTTCAAAGATACATTCTCTGCAGTTACAATCACTTATTTGTATTTAGTCGGTCTGCTTTTGTAATCTGCTATGTTCGAGTATGGATCAACAAGATTTCAACGGAATGTGGAACCATTACAAAAACGTGAATAGCTGATAACAATGTTGGGTACTAACACGTGCTGTAGCCACAACTAGTAGATCAAGTGTAGCAGTGAAAAAAGCCACTGGGGATCTAACTCACCATGATTCTGTGTGAAAACAGACAATGAGGTGAGAGGTAACCAGTAAAGTTCAACATTTCGTGGGGGCTTGCAGGAGGACGCAAAGGCAACATCCACCCCTGACAGGAATGGTAGTTTCTACGAGCTGGGTTATCACCTCAGCCAACCAGAAAGTACCATTTCCAACACAGAGGAAGTCAAGAATCACCTCTGGGATAACAACTGTCTGAAAACAGGAACCATGCAAAAACCATACCTACTATCAGTGTAGGTGGTAACACACAGGACGCAAAGGCAACATCCAACCTATGAGAATGACATAATAAATTCCACCAGGAGGTTATGGAGAGGTTGTTCAAGGACTTCCAATTGGAGGCAATATGTTGGAGTGCAAGTGCTTAAAAAAAGGTCAAAAAGACCACATGAATGTGGGGGGAGATCTAAAGCTTCTGAGAGGCTACCTAGAAAAACCAAAGAGGTAGAAAAGGAAATAGAAAGATGAAAGATTTGAGAGATGCGGGACCACACTTGAAACCAAAAACGACGGACAGAAGGACAGAGAAAGAAAAGATGATAAAGATCAGCATAGGGAGCATCACAGGTCCAACAGTTGCTAGTAGAAGAAGAAAGGAAACGAGAAAGAGAAAGAGGAGAGAGATAGAGTCTATGATAGAAGAAGAATAAGGATTGAGTGAGGGATGCAGTGCGAGAGGTCTTCAAGGATTTCGCCCAAAGTCTGTTCCAAAGAGAGGTCGGCCACGAGCAGTTTAAGTCCTTTTCCCAAGAGAGTTCCAATTTTGACTTGGGACGATCAGGGTCAGGAGCAGAAAAGTATCGATAAATAAGAGAAGCCTTAGGAATAGTAGATAGAATGGTGAGTATGGAGGAAGGGGAGGTGGATAGTTCATCCGTGGATAAAGAGTAGTATCGCTCAAGAACAATGTCCATGAGAATGTAGTATTTCTTTGCAAACGATGTAAGACAATGAAACTGGGTCTGAAATTGGGGGAAGGAACGAGGAGACGAACCGTCAAAGAGATGATGAACCCAAATAATACCTTTTGATCTCCACGCCATCCAGGCAATAGGTCTGTTCCGTACGAGAATATATGAGTTATACCAAATGGGTGACGATAAAAAGGATTCACGGGGGAGAGAGGCTGTGGACAGTAAGGGTCGCAAAAGAGAGGAGGTATGTTTGAATAATGGAGGGTTTAGACAAGGAGCCTTGGTAGTAAAGCAAAGTGCATCCTGAAAAGAATAAAGAAGGAGTAACTCACGTTCAACCGATAACCATAAGGGGGCAAAAGGGGTCATGTCTTGCGCTAACCAACGTGAGGCTTGGCGAAGAGAGAAGGACTTATGATAAAGACGGAAGTTTGGGAAATTAATCCCCCCATTTGATTTAGGTTTACGAAGAGCTGAGATAGATATACGAACTTTCTTCTGTTTCCAAAGGAATTTGGATAAAAGAGAATCAATGCGACGGAAGTAGAGAGCTGGAATATGTACAGGGAGCATGGAGAGTAAATAGATCAAAATCGGAGCAATCATAATTTTAATCGAGTCAAGACGACCCCACCAGGAAAGGTATAAAGGATTCCAGGAAGAGAGAAGCGAATCAATTCTAGAGATGACTGCACTCATGTTAATCCGGATAGAAGAAAGGATAGAGTTAGAGAAGAGGACGCCAAGATATTTTATTTTCGTACTGTTCCAGGCAAAGCCGGTGGAAGTAAATAAATGTGGAAGGCAGAATTTAGTAATAGGAAGAATCTCCGTCTTATCCGAATTAATTTTATATCCTGAAACCTGGGAAAATCTTCCAAATTCATGCATTAGGGCTGGGACAGAAGTCTGTGGATCGGAAATGAATAGAAGGATATCATCCGCATAAGCCGATAACTTAAGTTGATGTTCACCATAAGGGAAACCAGAAATGGAAGGGTTGTTACGAATAGAAGAAATGAAGGGTTCAAGAGCTAAAATAAAAAGAAGAGGGGAAAGAGGACAGCCCTGACGTACACCACGTTGAAGGATAAAAGGGGTGGTAAGTTGACCATTAACAAGGACCGATGCTTTGGGCATAGAATATATCAAAGAAACATAGGAAATAAATTTCGGACCAAAGCCATGCCATTTCAGAGAAGCCATAAGAAAGGACCAGTCAACTCGATCAAAGGCTTTCTCGGCATCAACCGAGATAGCCGCAAGGGGGATAGAGAGAGAGGAAGCTTTGTTGAGAACATTGAGGAGGAGTCTGGAGTTGTCTGAGGTGAGGCGGCCCTTAACAAAACCACATTGTTCCTTCCCAATAAGATGAGGCATAAAAAGATCAAGACGAAGGGCTAATAGTTTTGCATATATTTTATAGTCCACATTGACTAAGGATATCGGCCGATAATTCTTACAGTATTTTGGGTCACGCCCTTCCTTAGGTATGAGGCAGATGGTAGCATCCTGAAAGGAGCCTTGAGCCAAACCTGTGGAGCAAAAAGATTGAAAAAGAAAAAGAAGTTTAGGTAAGAGGAGATCAGAGAAGTGTAAGTAAAATTCAACGGGAAAGCCATCAGGCCCCGGGGTCTTACCCTTAGTTAGAGAAGAGAGCGCTGTAGATAATTCAGAGAGGGTAAAATCCGCTTCAATGTCTGAGAAATTAAGTGTAGAAGCATCTGGTTTAGGCAAACCCTCAAAATATGATTGTAGGAGATCTGGGGTAGGGGGATTCTCAGGAGAATATAAAGACTCATAGAAGGATTGGAACTGTTGTAAAATGTCTTTATCTGTATGCAAGAGGACGTTAGAAGGCGAATAGATAGAGTCTATGAGAGTTCTTTCTTTACGAGATTTCAGATAATTAGCAAGCAATTTGCCCGATTTGTTACGTCCCCCGTAATATCGAGCACTACCTCGAAGGAGAAAGGAAGAGGCCGAATCTGTAGTAAGTTTGTTAAATGCAATTTCAGCTTGAAGCAGTTCAGAAGGTATTTGAGTAGGAGAGGAGGTATAAAATTGGTGTTCAAGCGATTTGATATGTGCAAGAGTAACTTTGCGCTTTTGGAGAAATTTTTTCTTTTTTTTGGAAACAAAATCAATAATAAATCCGCGGGCTGTGGCCTTGAAAGAGTCCCAAAGAACATGGGGAGAGATATTAGGAGTAGAGTTAAGCTGGAAGAATTCAGACGTAAAGGAGCGAAAAGAGGAAGAGAAAAGAGGGTCTGTAAGTAGGGAGGAATTAAAACGCCAACGAGAAGATTTAGGAGCTGGAGGAGAAAGATCAAAATCAGTGATAATAGGGGAATGATCAGAAATGACAATAGGTTCAATAGACGAGGAGATAAGAGTTTGAGATAAGGAAGAAGAAAGAAAAATATAATCTAAACGGGAAAAAGAGGCATGTGGTGGGGAGAAAAAAGAAAAATCAATAGTGTCTGGGTGTGTGAGCCTCCATGAATCTACAAGGTGAACCTGTGCGATAGTATAGAGAAACTGTTTATGGGGTTTGTGGGGAGTGAATCGTACAGAGGATTTGCGATCTAAAAAGGGGTCGATGATTTGATTACAATCCCCGCCCATAAGGAAGGAAGCATCTTTATGTTGAATACATTTTGCAGTAATTACGGGCCAAAAAGAGGAATCAAAACCTGTAGGACCATAAACATTGAACAAAGTAAGTGGGATATTGTTAATAAGCAGCTTAACCAGAATCCAACGCCCCTCATCATCTTTGTCTTCGAGAAGTACTTTACATTTGTGACGTTTGTGAATTAAAATAGCAACACCGTTCTTCTTATGGGAAGCCGGAGAAAACAAAACATTGCCAACCCACAATCTTTTAAGTTTTAAGGATTCAACATCTGAAAGATGGGTTTCTTGAATGAGAACAATATCGGGGTTATAAGAGGAGAGGTGGGAGAGTACTTTCTGCCGTTTAATAGGATGGTTAAATCCTTTCACATTCCATGAAATAACTTTGAAAGTTACAACATAATGAACTGTTCAAAACTGAAAGGTGCAAGAACATACTGTACAAGTAGTAGAGCAAGCAATAGCATAATAAAATTACGATAACCAGTAGAGTATTAGAAGAAAGAATAAGGAAAAATAGGAGAAAGGGGGAGGAAAGGAAAAGGAATAGGAAAAGAGGAAGGGAAAACAGTGGAGAAAAGAGAATATGCAGTAAGGAAGGTAGAAAGGAAAGAAAAGAGAGAATGCATAGAAGACAGTACAAATCCATACGGATGACTGAAGGAGACATACCTGAAGGGAAGGGTACACGAAGGGAGGTGGGGAAGTGGTGATGCGGAGCAAGACGGGGATACTAGGACCAGGAACGCAGCCGCGCCGAAACCTCACAGGGATACAAAGGATGATAATACACAGTGAAGGGGAAACTGAGACACATCTGTATGGGAAAGGAGAGAGAAAAACAATGAGAACAGGAACACATTACATATATTCTAAGCAATATAAGAAGAAACCTAAGTCAAGCAGGGATCCAATATAATGGAGGTCAATCGAAAAAACTGGACAATGCAGTGAAAGAGCAAAACAACAGTGAAGAACATCAAATACATAAGAAGTACAAGATAATCAATCAGCCACTAGTAGAGGGTGAGGAATCCATTCCATCGTTGTTGTGCAGAAGAAGGAAATTACGGAGTTCACCCGGTTCCTGGAAGGACCAAGATTTATTCTGATGGGTGACTCTGAAGGTACATGGATGGAATAAGCCATAACGGGCCCTTAGAGAACGTAGAGATGGTCGTAGAGCCAGGAACTCCTTGCGTCTGGATGCAGTGGCGTTAGAAACATCTTGAGATATGTAAATACGTTGACCTTGCCAGGTTAACTGTCTCTTGGCTCTAGCAGCAGAGAGGACGGATAATAGATCAGTAAATTTCAGAAATAGAATGATAACACCACGAGGCTTAGTAGAGGTGGATGAGTGTGCTCCAAGTCTGTGGGCTCTTTGAATGCTGATGGAGGTGGACGGTGGCATGTCCAATAACTTCGGAAGGAAGGAGGTAAAGAAGGTGACAGGATCATCCCCCTCAAGAGTCTCCGGCAAACCATAAAGGCGTAGGTTGTTCCTCCTATTACGATTTTCCAAATCCTCTGTGTGTCGCTGCAAAGAGAGGACAGTCTTCTCTAGAGACTCAATACGTTGTGTGTTAGAGTGGACCTCGGGAAGTTGGTGTTCTATTGAGGAGATTCGAGTGTCCATTACTTCCCATTTGTCCTTCAAAAGTTGCATATCTCTGCTGGTATCCTCAATGAATGGACGCAACGCACGGATCTCTTCCAAAATCAAGTCCATAGAAGGCGAAGGCAAAGGAGAAGAGTCAGGTGTAGGAGAGTTCTGCTTAAGCCGTTTAATAGACGTTGCGGAGGGTGATGACTTATTTGCTGGTGGGTTGCCTGAAGAAGAGCGTTGAGTGGCAGAAGTCGACATTGTGACAGTTTGTGAGGAAGCACTCAAAGTAGAAGAACTCACAGGAATCCTCTTAGAGGGATTAAACATGAACTTGGGTTTGCGCACCAGTACCATAGATGAGAGTGAATCAAAAGGAAACACACCTGGCAAGGGGACGTATATAGAAACTCCATATAGTGAGCAGTAGGGGTGTTAATCCATCTGAATTTCAAAAACAAAGACGCTGAAACAACAAAATCATGGAAATGACCATCCAAAGAGAGTCACACAGAGCCTCAAGTGGGTTAGTATATAGCCAGTCAATTGAAGAAAACGTTTACTATACTATAACAGCATTCAAAGTACGGGTACCTCCATTTGATGTGAGTAGCTGTACCAAATGAAAGAAAACATAGGAGGAGATACTGTATAAAAACAGGCGGAATGCCTAGTCAGCTGTAGTTGTAGATAATGTAAGACAAAGCTGAAGCACAAAATCCAGGATGGTAGCGAACAAAAAGTGTGAGTCCTTCAGAGAAAATAACTTGTGCTTGACAGAGTAACCAATAACACATGCGTATTCATATAGCAATGACCTCAGGACATGTCGCAGCTTAGCATGAAATGGATAAGGTAAAAGTTATTCTTCTTAGGGAGCACATGCGAGCTGCAGTAGAAAGCGCCAGAAAGCATTAGTGAATTGAGTGGCACACACGCTATCGGTGCTGAAGCGATGAAGCTCCCAAAATGACAGTTGGGGGAAGCGAGCCTTAATGCATCTGAGGTGGAATGAAATAGTAGGCAGTTCAACAGAAAAACCAACACTATTAGCACTGGTGCACCCCCAGTGGGTAGGAAGACGCACAAGTGAGGAAAAAGGAACTGCAGCGTCGGCAGGACAGAGTTTCTGAGAAAGCGGGTCTCACTTAGGCAGCGCCATGACGCAGAATCAATCAGTCATTCCTCAAGGCAGCCAGCGCAATAAGGGCAAAGGTCAGGTTATAAAACACTCCAATTGCTCACCCCCAAGTCCGTCGACGCCGGAGAACACATTGTGAAAGAAGGTGTTCTGGCGGGTTGTGGAGGCAGAGGTCCGGTGTTCTGAGAGGCGGCAAAGATGGCGGGTCCGTGAGGAGAGACCGTCACGTCGCAGACGGAGATGAAAAACGGCATTCGGAAGCCGCAAAGCCCCTCTGTTTGTTCTCCTCGGGTTCCGATGTAGGAATTCAGCCAAGAGGTGGAGAAACGGCCCCCTTCACATCGGGAAATCCACGTTGAGGAAAAACGGTGCGGCGGAGCCCAGCACCTAGCCGGCCATCTTGCGCGGCACTAAGCATGGGCGGAAAATCCGTTACGCTCGCGGATTTTGCGGATTTTCGGGAAATCCGCAATCCGCGAGATTTGCGGATTTCCCGCAAAATCCGCAAATTCGCACGCAGCGGATTTTTTTGGCGGCGCGCGGCGTTGGTGATACAATTTTTGCGGCGCGCGGCGTTTATCATCGTTTGCCGAGTTGTTTTTTTCGATAGTTTGCGAGTGCTGCGCCATTTTGGATCTTGCTGTGTGATCCCACGGGAATTGGCGAGCGCGATTACGTCATCGCGGCTTGCCAGCGATAGTTTGTCAACGCGAGTACGGCGAGATCACGTCTCGTGGTACTTCGCAATTGCGAGATTTGAGATGCGGCGAGCGAAAATATAAATTTGCAATTCTGCACAAGAAATCCACCAGCAAGCAGCATAAACCTTCTAGAAATGATGATTTTTATCTGAATAACTCCTTAGTTTGACATTTGCCTGCACTTTTTTAGCGAGGAGTCCATTTTGGGGAGGGGGGCAGGGGGGTGGGAGGAAGGAAGTGCCCCACAGTCTTCAACTTCCTGTTCCTGTTCAGCAGGCTCCTCCCAGTGCTTTGTCCATCTCCTGGTCACTTTTCATTTGGGTCTGGAGCTGGAAGGATTACTTTTTGTGGATGCTGCTGGATATTTGGATTTGAGGCCTTTTTGACTTTCTTTGGATCACTGTTGGATTAGAAATTTTACAAGTAAGTTTGTTTGGGGCAATACAGTTGCTGCAATTAAAATTTTGGAATTTTCGATTTTTGGGCTGTTTTGGGGCCTTTTGCCCAGGGGAACTCAGTGGTGGGTGTACTGAGTCTTTCTGTGGGGTGTCTTGAATTTAAACATCATGGAGGGGCTGGATGGCTTGGGATTGTGCTTATTTTTCAGTGATTTTCGTTTTTTTGGGCTGTACTTGTGGCCTTTTCACCAGGGGTAGTGAGTGTTGCATGGGCCTAGTCTTTCTGTGGGGTGTCTTGAATTTAAACATCATGGAGGGCATGGATGGAATGGGATTGTGCTAATTTTTCTGTGTTTTTCGATTTTTGACCTGTTGTTGGGGCCTTGACCAGGGGTAGTGAGTGGTGCATGGGCCTAGTCTTTCTGTGGGCTGTCTTGAACTTTAACATCATGGAGGGCATGGATGGAATGGGATTGTGCTGATTTTGCAGTGTTTTTCGATTTTTGGGGGTGTTCATGGGGAGGGACATGCCATGTGGCTGGTGGCCATTTTGAGTGCAGCTACAGGCACTGGCCATGTGCTGGCAGGCAAGTGGCCATTTTGAATGCAGGCTTTGTTGTTAGGCCTCCAACCATTTTGCCTACTTTTCAACCTTTATTTATGCCCAGGGGTAGTGAGTCTTGCATGGGCCTAGTCTTTCTGTGGGTTGTCTTGAATTTAAACATCATGGAGGCCATGGATGGAATGGGATTGTGCTGATTTTGCAGTGTTTTTCGATTTTTGGGGGTGTTCATGGGGAGGGACATGCCATGTGGCTGGTGGCCATTTTGAGTGCAGCTACAGGCACTGGCCATGTGCTGGCAGGCAAGTGGCCATTTTGAATGCAGGCTTTGTTGTTAGGCCTCCAACCATTTTGCCTACTTTTCAACCTTTATTTATGCCCAGGGGTAGTGAGTCTTGCATGGGCCTAGTCTTTCTGTGGGTTGTCTTGAATTTAAACATCATGGAGGCCATGGAAGGAATGGGATTGTGCTGATTTTGCAGTGGTTTTCGATTTTTGGGGGTGTTCATGGGGAGGGACATGCCATGTGGCTGGTGGCCATTTTGAGTGCAGCTACAGGCACTGGCCATGTGCTGGCAGGCAAGTGGCCATTTTGAATGCAGGCTTTGTTGTTAGGCCTCCAACCATTTTGCCTACTTTTCAACCTTTATTTATGCCCAGGGGTAGTGAGTCTTGCATGGGCCTAGTCTTTCTGTGGGTTGTCTTGAATTTAAACATCATGGAGGCCATGGATGGAATGGGATTGTGCAGATTTTTCAGTGATTTTCGTTTTTTGGGCCTGTACTTGTGGCCTTTTCACCAGGGGTATTTGAGTCTAGCATGGGCCTAGTCTTTCTGTGGGCTGTCTTCAACTTAAACATCATGGAGGGCATGGATTGAATGGGATTGTGCTGATTTTTCTGTGTTTTTCGATTTTTGACCTGTTGTTGGGGCCTTGACCAGGGGTAGTGAGTGGTGCATGGGCCTAGTCTTTCTGTGGGGTGTCTTGAATTTAAACATCATGGAGGGCATGGATGGAATGGGATTGTGCTGATTTTGCAGTGTTTTTCGATTTTTGGGGGTGTTCATGGGGACAGGCCATGTGGGTGGGGGCCATTTTGAGTGCTGGTACAGGCAGGCCCTGGCCATGTGCTAGGAGGCAAGTGGCCATTTTGAATGCAGGCTTTGTTGTTAGGCCTCCAACCATTTTGCCTACTTTTCATCCTTTATTTATGCCCAGGGGTAGTGAGTCTTGCATGGGCCTAGTCTTTCTGTGGGTTGTCTTGAATTTAAACATTATGGAGGGCATGGATGGATTGGGATTGTGCTGATTTTGCAGTGTTTTTCGATTTTTTTTGTGCTCTATAACTGAACTGATGTTCCTCTGTCTTCCATTTTTTTTAGGTGCACAAGACTCAAGAGAACCACCAGTGCCAGGAAAAAGTCCTGCAGCGGTGTGTGTGTGCAGCATAACGTCACGCGACGTCACGTCTGGCCTCAGACAACTCTACAATTCGTGCAACTGCGGCCTGCTGTCTGACCTGCTCTGAAGAAGATGGCCCCGCCCCCAAAGAAAGTTCTCCGTAGCTCCTCTAGCAAGAAAGTTGCTAGTAAGGAGCAGAAGAAGCAAGTTACCAAGGAGGCTGGTGTGCCACCCGCCACGTTTTTTGGGAGCAAAAAAAAAAGTACGCCTGCAGCAGCAGGTTCTGCTGGGGACCAAGCTGGGAGCAGCACCCCTGCTCCATTGGGTTCAGTGCCTCCACCACCACGCCAACTTAAGTCAAAGCCCTTGAGTGCTTCAGAGGCAGTCAGTGTACTTCTCCAATCACCATCGACCAGTGATGTTGGCTCATCGCAAGAAAGTAACAGCAATGTCCCTGAATCAACACAGGTTGTTGTAACTCATCTGACAAGTGTTGAACAACCACAGCCGCAACAACAACACCATGTGCAAGTACACGCCCAAGTACATGTGGAAGGAGAGGCAGCAAAAGGAGATGCGCAAGCAAAGGTGCATGGAGGTTCACAAGTGCCCACAATAGTTGTTCCTCCCGAAGTAGGGGCACATCAGGAAATCGACAATGAAGCCGAGGTATCATTGGAAGCCACTCCTCCTGATGATCATTCATTGTCTTCCACATCCCTAGCAAGGAAAAGATCAAGGGGGGTGTCTACATCTTCTTCAAGCCCACCTCGTTCTGATGCAAGTGATCTGTCTTGGGAACCACAACTGCGGTCTGACAGTGAGGCACACCATGATCTGACACCGGTACCTAAGCGTAAAAGGAAGGTCGTCCAAAAACTCAAACCTATGGAGTGTGATGAGGCTCAACAAGAAGTGACAGATACTGCTGGTGATGAAGCCTCTCACGATGACGACAAGCCAGTCATCACAAAGGTCACTGCAGCCCCACCGGGCATGCAGCAAAGAGACATTTTGACCCTATCCCGAGAAGCTGCTGAGCGTGATGATGATGTCGGCGAGGAGGCAATGGAAATGGAATCATTAGATTTGGAGTTAAGTAGTACACCAAAACCTACCGCTTCCATATTTCTTCGCAAGAAGGTACCCACCTCGTCCTCGACCTCAATTCGTGGTGGTGAAAGTGCAAAACGTACCGAAGTTCGGTAATCCACATCCTCCACTTCATCTGGCATTAGCAGCAGGACCACCACCACCAGTATCGCCGCCTCCTCCGGCCCCCGAAGACATTTCAAGTCTCCAGTTTGGGACTTCTTTAGTGTTTGCCCAAAAAAGGAAAACGTAGCCATTTGTAGCCTTTGTAAGCTTCGATTTAGTCGTGGTAAGCTTGGTTCTAACTATGGTACCGGAGGCCAGAGAGGTCATCTTGAGAGAAGGCACGCTGTCCAATGGTTTCCGCACATAGAGGCGGTCAAGAAAGCCGGAATTGCACGTAATGAAAACGTTGATTTTTCATCTGCTGATGATGAGGAGGTAGAAGAAGACGATTCAAACACTTCACTTACACCCAGTTCCCATGTCAGCAGCACACCCCATGGGAGCCACACTAAGAGTGTGGGAGAGAGTGAGACATCAATGCGGAAAAGTTCATCAGCGAGCGTAACTGGGTCGAAGAGATCATCATCATCCCGTAAATCATTGGTCCAGGGCAACATTAAAAAGATGTTGTTTACAGAAGCGCAATATGAACGCAACCACCCAATGACCCGTCTGTATAACACTAAGCTGGCTAAAATGCTAGCTCTGGACCTTCTCCCTTTTTCTTTTGTAGAAGGGGTTGGTTTTCTAGAATTAGTGACAGCGCTCTGCCCTAAATGGAAGGTTCCTAGCCGGTTCTATTTTGCCCGAGTTGCGGTTCCAGCACTACATGAAGATGTTCTGAAGGTGATTGGGGCAGCTTTGCAGAAGAGTGCTGTTCACACTATACATCTGACAACAGACATGTGGACCAGTGGCGCAGGCGCTGATTACATGTGCATCACTGCACACTGGGTCTCTTTTTCAGGGGCTAAAGCAAAGCTAAACTCAGGTGTTGACACTAACATTGTTTTTAAAGGTGCTCGGAAACATGCAACACTAGCCATGTTTGGTTTGGAGAAACGTCACACAGCAGAAAACATTTTGGATGTCTTTAACACAAAGGTCCTTAACTGTCTGTCCCCACTAAAACGCAAGGTTGGTTATGTTTCCACGGACAATGGCGCCAATATAGTTAAGGCCATGAGGGACGGTTACTATTTCAGAGTGCCGTGTTTGGCGCACTGTATAAACCTGGTTGTCCAAAAATTCTTGGGTAATAAAGGCAGTGCAGCGTACAGTGTATTGGACACCTGCCGAAAAATGTGCAAGCATTTCAGCCATTCTTTTAAGGCCCGGAAGCAGCTGAGGAGCCTGCTATATCACGTGAACCACTTGGTTCTCCTCAGGTATGCATGTATATCAAAATAATAATGATCCATACAGTTTTCCTTGTTTCAAAGATCTCTGTTTATTACTTCTTTATCATTCATTTGAATTCTTTCGTTTCCAGGACAGTTTTAATTATCATCTCCCATTTACCCAATGCATTTCGGGTCTATGGTGACCCTTCTTCGGGGGTCTCCTCCATGTTCTAGAGTCTTCCGGTTTATTCCGAGATGTCGGAATAAACCGGAAGATTTTGATATACATGCATACCTGAGGAGAACCAAGTGGTTCACGTGAAAGTGTGCAGAGCGTTACCATTTAGACATTGGGATCCCCCAGTGTCTCACTTTTTGCAATATATTCAAGAAGTGTTTCTAGACTAAAACACTAAAGGTAACGGTGCACAACAACGAAAGAGATTAAACCACAGAGAAAGTAAACGTAAAACAAGAGTGCTGGACGGACCCTATCACGAGCCTGCTATATCAACATCAAATGCCAGTGAAAGCACTCATCCAGGAGGTGGTAACACGTTGGAACTCAACCTTCTACATGCTTGAGCGTCTGTATGAGCAGTATACGGAACTCGATCAATATTTCCTTAAAGAGGGTGCAGAGGAGCTGAGGATGGGTGGGCCGCAATGGAACATAGTTGAAAGCCTGACACGCATGCTTCGTCCTTTTGAGTTCTTCACGCGTGCAGTCAGCAAGGAGGACTCTAATTTGGGAAAAGCTATCCCATTGTTGTACATGCTGGAGGACCAACTGAAGGAGGTGTGTTCTGTGTTTGGAAAAGATAAAAACCAAGACTCTTTGCTTCTGGCCGAGCAATTATTAGAGCTCCTACAAGGTGATGAACGTCTTAAAAAGATCCACTCAGAACAGCATTACATTTGTGCTACTATTCTGGATCCACGCTACAAAAAGGCGCTGGCAGGCCAAGCATTCTTTCCTTTTGATGATGAATATGTTCTAAAGTACAAACGTTGGCTAGCCTTGTCAGCCAAGAAGTTTGAAACAGAACGGCTGGAAATTGAAGGAAATGGCAGTACATCAGCAGGCCATCCCCAGTCAAAACAATCCACTTCTGCACCTGTGGCTGTGGCACAAGTGACCTCTCAGCCGTTAAAGACACCGGCAACCGGATCATCTGCACGAAAGACAACAGAAACATTGGAGGCTGAAGAGGATTGGCTAGCTCTGCGTGGGTTTGGTTCTCAAAAGGTCAGAGGCACAGCAAGAGCTAAGCAAAGTGGAGGAACCTTGGATGAGGACCTTGAGTCGATGGTGAAGGACTATCTGAATGACTCAACAGAGGTCTATGTTAATTCTGACCCATTGGCGTATTGGCATGGGAAAAAAGAATTGTGGCCACAGCTCACCAACCTGGCTTTAAACTACTTGTCTTGCCCACTCGCAAGCGTGTCTTCTGAACGGGTTTTCAGTGCGGCTGGTGGGATTGTAACTCCCAAACGGAGCCGCCTCTCGCCCAAAAATGTGGAGAGGTTAACAATGATCAAGATGAATCAGCACCTCATACCACCAGATTTCAGAGTACGAGAGAGCGTGCCGGATGAAGAGGAGGTGGCCAGCAACATAGATGAGGGAATTTCTACTCTGTCAGGTGACACTGAGCTCTCCCTGCCTGAATTCGCAGAGTATGATGACAAAGCCTTATTCTTATTCCTGGACCGTGATACCGACTTCGAGCCCTGAAAATGAGACAACGAATCAATAACTTTCTTTTTCATCCTTATTCACTTTTATTCCTGTGTGTCTGTCTTTCTTTGTTGTGCACAGTTAATATAATTCAAACTTTAATCAGATAATCACAAAAACAAGCCCATCAGCAGAACTGTCTTCACTTGTTTGCTAATTTATTTGAAGGTGCCGCAGTCTGCATTCCTCAGGTTCACAAGTTCAGAAGAACATGCTCCTCTATCCTCCTCCTCCAGACTCCTATTTCCATCAAAGCAGAGGGCTGGTTTACGCCCAATGAAGAAAGACTCAGCACTTGTGGGGGTGTTGTTCTACCTCTTTGCAGGTGAGTTGACGGGTCTGGGGCCATTGCTGGGAAGCACTAAAAGTGGTTTGGACCAAATCCGAGGCGGAATTTTTTTTGTGTTTTTGATGACTTGCTTGCCTTTGAGGTGCTCTTAGGGGGGGTTCCGTCTGTTTGTGGGTGAGTTTCGTGGTCTGGGAGCATTGCTGGGACACTCTAATCTTGATTGCATTTGCTTTTCAGGAAATCCGTCGTGCCAACCCCGACTTATGGCCTAGCTACGCAGCGCGTTTGGACCGAAGGCCCAGAAATATTGCAAGTATGAGATTTTGCTTTTGGCCTGTTTGGGGGTGTTATGCTTCTTGGCGGGTGGGTTGCCGGGTCTTGGGGCATTCCTGGGAAGGTCTAATACCGGGTAGAAGTGGTTGGGACAAAATCCAGGCCGATTTTTTTTTGTGGCTATTTCTGACATTTTGCTCTATGTAGCGTTTTCGGGGGTCCTGTTTGGGGGGCTTCCTGGTGTTTGTGGGTGAGTTTCGTGGTCTGGGAGCACTGCTGGGACACTCTAATCTTGATTGCATTTGCTTTTCAGGAAATCCGTCGTGGCAACCCCGACTTATGGCCTAGCTACGCAGTGCGTTTGGACCGAAGGCCCAGAAATATTGCAAGTATGAGATTTTGCTTTTGGCCTGTTTGGGGGTGTTATGCTTCTTGGCGGGTGGGTTGACGGGTCTTGGGGCATTCCTGGGAAGGTCTAATACCGGGTAGAAGTGGTTGGGACAAAATCCAGGCCGATATTTTTTTTTGCTATTTCTGACATTTTGCTCTATGTAGCGTTTTCGGGGGCCTGTTTGGGGGGCTTCCTGGTGTTTGTGGGTGAGTTTCGTGGTCTGGGAGCACTGCTGGGACACTCTAATCTTGATTGCATTTGCTTTTCAGGAAATCCGTCGTGCCAACCCCGACTTATGGCCTAGCTACGCAGTGCGTTTGGACCGAAGGCCCAGAAATATTGCAAGTATGAGATTTTGCTTTTGGCCTGTTTGGGGGTGTTATGCTTCTTGGCGGGTGGGTTGACGGGTCTTGGGGCATTCCTGGGAAGGTCTAATACCGGGTAGAAGTGGTTGGGACAAAATCCAGGCCGATATTTTTTTTCGCTATTTCTGACATTTTGCTCTATGTAGCGTTTTCGGGGGCCTGTTTGGGGGGCTTCCTGGTGTTTGTGGGTGAGTTTCGTGGTCTGGGAGCACTGCTGGGACACTCTAATCTTGATTGCATTTGCTTTTCAGGAAATCCGTCGTGCCAACCCCGACTTATGGCCTAGCTACGCAGTGCGTTTGGACCGAAGGCCCAGAAATATTGCAAGTATGAGATTTTGCTTTTGGCCTGTTTGGGGGTGTTATGCTTCTTGGCGGGTGGGTTGACGGGTCTTGGGGCATTCCTGGGAAGGTCTAATACCGGGTAGAAGTGGTTGGGACAAAATCCAGGCCGATATTTTTTTTCGCTATTTCTGACATTTTGCTCTATGTAGCGTTTTCGGGGGCCTGTTTGGGGGGCTTCCTGGTGTTTGTGGGTGAGTTTCGTGGTCTGGGAGCACTGCTGGGACACTCTAATCTTGATTGCATTTGCTTTTCAGGAAATCCGTCGTGCCAACCCCGACTTATGGCCTAGCTACGCAGTGCGTTTGGACCGAAGGCCCAGAAATATTGCAAGTATGAGATTTTGCTTTTGGCCTGTTTGGGGGTGTTATGCTTCTTGGCGGGTGGGTTGACGGGTCTTGGGGCATTCCTGGGAAGGTCTAATACCGGGTAGAAGTGGTTGGGACAAAATCCAGGCCGATTTTTTTTTGGCTATTTCTGACATTTTGCTCTATGTAGCGTTTTCGGGGGCCTGTTTGGGGGGCTTCCTGGTGTTTGTGGGTGAGTTTCGTGGTCTGGGAGCACTGCTGGCTATATATACTTTACTTTGCAAGAGGTTTGAAGCAAATCCATGGTGGCAGAGGGGACTTAGGGCCTAGCTGCAGAGCGCGCGCGGAGTGATTTGGGAAATTTGTAAAAAATTGACTGTCCCCATTTTTGTACTTTTGCTCTTTGGCTGTTTGGGGGTCTTCTACTCGTTTTCTCCTGGGTTGACGGCTCTGGGGCCATTGCTGGGAAGCTCTAATACCGGATAAAAGTGTTTTGGACCAAATCCCAGGCGGAATTTTTTTTGTGTTTTTGATGACTTGCTTGCCTTTGAGGTGCTCTTAGGGGGGGTTCCGTCTGTTTGTGGGTGAGTTTCGTGGTCTGGGAGCATTGCTGGGACACTCTAATCTTGATTGCATTTGCTTTTCAGGAAATCCGTCGTGCCAACCCCGACTTATGGCCTAGCTACGCAGCGCGTTTGGACCGAAGGCCCAGAAATATTGCAAGTATGAGATTTTGCTTTTGGCCTGTTTGGGGGTGTTACGCTTCTTGGCGGGTGGGTTGCCGGGTCTTGGGGCATTCCTGGGAAGGTCTAATACTGGGTAGAAGTGGTTGGGACAAAATCCGCGCGGAAAAGCCTTTAGTTTTGGCACTTTTTGTAACTTAGGGTTCGTTAGGGTTAGCCCTAGCAGCAGGATTGCATGTGTTTCGGGGTGTTCTAGATTTTTCCAACTGAGTTCTGGGGTCTTAGAGCACTCGTGAGAATGTGTAATTTTGGTTGCAAGTCATTTGAAGAAAATCCATGGTGGGAAAGGGGGGATTTGGCATAGTTAAAGAAAGCCTTTGCCACTATTCTTAACTTAGGGTTCGTTAGTGTTAGCAGTATTTCTATTGCATGTGTTTGAGTGGGGGGGATTTCGAGTCTTGGAGCGATGCTGGCTATGGCTACTTTTGCTTGGTTGCTTGCAAGTGGTTTGAATGCAATCCATGGTGGGTAATGGGTAATTAGGAAGGGGGTACTTCGGCCTACTTTTACTTTCAAAGTAAGTTTTGTCACCAGTTTTCTGCTAGGCCTCGTTTTTTGAGATTTGATTGGGGGTCTTCTACATTTTTGCGACTGGCTTTAGTAAGGGTCTGGGTGGGAGCACTGCTAGGAAGATCTAATTTTGTTCTAAAACACAGTTTACAGTACACCTAGCTTGAGGGGCAAGATCCGCTACATTAATTTGCCCATACTTATTTATCCTTCAAAAGGTGACTCAGAGTACGCACTTTCAAAAATATTGTACTGTCTACTAGGAAAATCAAATTGTGACTTTTTGCACTCCACAGCCTACATACCTTATATTTATTTATCAGTGGTGTTGTAATATTATATCACTTCCTGTTTTTCGTTGAATAATTACAGGCCGGGTTTCAGTCTCTGCAATGGGGAAAAAAGGATGGAGTCAGGCTTCACAGTAGCGAGCCACAATTCAGCATCAGGCAGGCAGTGGACAGGGTGTCTTCTGGTGACCAACATCGATGGACGAAGCGTCGGCTGCAATGGAGGAGTGCCGCTAATAGGAGGATTTTTTTTCTGCAGGCAACTTACTTACCACTTCCAACAGGACCACTACAACCACATAGATACAGTATCCCTTGCCTTTTTCTCTGACTGTGACTGCATTTCTTGGCTCTCTCTCGGCTTCTACATTGATCCCTTAACACATCACTTAGTCCACTCCACTATCACATCTGCACCACACATAGTCATTTGTAAGTGCTCCTACGTAATTCGCAAGTCGCAGCACGCCCCAGGCCGTAGAGGACTGGGATGGCCCCAATGATGAAGCATGTCACCAAGGGGCAACCCTGGTGAGTGAGGGGACACCTAGAAAAAAAGCAATTTCTCCTTTTCTATCTACTATACCTTCCAGACCAACCCCACTGAGTGTTGTTGTGAATGGATTTATAGTGACCAGCAAGGCTCTCGGGTATCTGGCTACAGAGACCTTATGTTGAATATCGTTATCAATAATTTACACATAGGCCCTTTACTGTTGCATTCTTTCTTCCACAGTTGTCGAATGTACTACTTACTTTTCACTGACATGCATGCAGTAGTGCATGCACTTTCAAAGATTGATGGATAGGTTTGTACCCAAAGAATTGTTTATGTTCAATTGTTTGTCTATGCTGTGCTTTTTTTTACAGGGTGTCTTCTGGTGACCAACATCGATGGACGAAGCGTCGGCTGCAATGGAGGAGTGCCGCTAATAGGAGGATTTTTTTTCTGCAGGCAACTTACTTACCACTTTCAACAGGACCACTACAACCACATAGATACAGTATCCCTTGCCTTTTTCTCTGACTGTGACTGCATTTCTTGGCTCTCTCTAGGCTTCTAAATTGATCCCTTAACACATCACTTAGTCCACTCCACTATCACATCTGCACCACACATAGTCATTTGTAAGTGCTCCTACGTAATTCGCAAGTCGCAGCACGCCCCAGGCCGTAGAGGACTGGGATGGCCCCAATGATGAAGCATGTCACCAAGGGGCAACCCTGGTGAGTGAGGGGACACCTAGAAAAAAAGCAATTTCTCCTTTTCTATCTACTATACCTTCTGTCAGGTTACGCAGCCCCTAAGCGCCTACCGTACTATGAAACTACATTTCCCATGAGTAGGCGGGAGACTTGCAGGAAGTTTATCTGGGGAACAGACGCGCTTCCTGTTGCGCGTTATTCTGGTTTCTGTTCTGCACCGGCATGAGAGCGGACGCTCTGCATGCTTTTCTATCGTGTCTCCTGTGGACTATCACCTTTCCCCCCCCCCCCCTGAGGCTCAGTGGGGAGCGCTTCCGTGTTCTGTCCTTGGCGGTAGACGGACTTCACGCGTCTTCAGGTAAAGCCGCTCTAAACTCTTCGGCCGCCCGTGCGGTCAGCTGATTACTGCCTGAACGGATTGTTAAGGGAGGTTCTGTGACTGTTTTCTAACAGAATTCTACCTTTGATGAATTCCTGTTTGGTTGAATTGTGTGTGGCGGAGCACAGTGGCGGTCTATACCACGTGTTAGCGTTCACATCGGGGATCGTTTTTGTACTATTAAAACGGAGCGCGGTAGTAAGGACAACTACGCGTCTCCGTTGTATAACTGTGTATTTCAAAGGACCTCCATAACTGGGCATGTAGTGAGGTAACTACAGGCTACCCCAGTTCTCTTTGTGTAGTGCACCGTGGGGTGTGTTGTTGGCAGAATTCAGTGGTGGTCGCAACTATGTTTTTCTGTTTGACCTTCACCAAAGATTCTCTACTGGGTCATTACTTAGAGAGCGCAGTGTTGTAGTTCTTGCTTCCTACACACTACTGTTTCCCTCTTCCTTTTTGTTGGACCATACATCTTTGCTTTGACTATTTGGAACCCCCTTTGTACATTGAGTCCTCTACCATGTTTGTGGTATGTTGTGAGTAGTGGGTTTGATGTCTTAGTATAACGCGAGTGTGTTTGGTGCGGCAAGGGTGTGTTCGTTAACTATATGTTTATGTGTTTCTTAGGCCTTCCTCACAGATTGTGGCAGAAGGGCTATAGTATTTCCTATCTAAGGTCATGTTTTCTTGGTGCTCAGGTACTTGTCTACTTCCTTGGTTATTTAGTGAGACTATATGAGAGTACCCTTGTATGTTAGGACAGCACTTCACTGATGCCTGTCTTGTCTTCTGTTACAGGTATCCTTTCCCTGCTGACCCTACCTTTACCCATCCCACATTTTTTATTTTAGTTTGTTATTTTTCTCCCCCGCCTAATGGCTCGAACACCCTGTGTTTACACTTCTGGGTGTTGGTGACATTTGGAGGTGGAACCATATTTGCATCGACTGGATCACGGGGAGTAAACCTGACACCTTCCAGACCAACCCCATTGAGTGTTGTTGTGAATGGATTTATAGTGACCAGCAAGGCTCTCGGGTATCTGGCTACAGAGACCTTATGTTGAATATCGTTATCAATAATTCCACACAGGCCCTGTACTGTCGCATTCTTTCTTTCCACAGTTGTCGAATGTACTACTTACTTTTCACTGACATGCATGCAGTAGTGCATGCACTTTCAAAGATTGATGGATAGGTTTGTACCCAAAGATTTGTTTATGTTCACAATAGTTTGTCCATGCTGTGCCATTTTTTCTTGTCTCCCAAAACCTTTCCCAAAAACCCCCGTACCCATCCATTTTTCAAACCCTAACCCTCTTCCCCCGGGCTGTGTGGTTTTGATTGATGTGTGACTAAATTATTATTACAGCAATAAATCCACACACTTGCTGGGGAGGATAAGGTGATAGCAACAGGCTGGTGAAGAAATCCGAGGATATATTCTTACTCTGCTTGACAAAGAACCATTGCTAATGTGAAAGAACTTCAACCGAATTAGTAGTTATACTTTACCATTTGTTAGGCTACAATGTGGCACTGCTCTACTGTACTTCTGTCACCTGCTATATTCTCAGTTGTACCGTTGAATTGCTCAGGAGGACAAACCAGATTTCATTTTCTTTTTTTTCATAGGCATGCAACTGCCACTGTGTCACACCACTAGTACCACCGCTATGAGGAAATTTTATCCGACCAAGATTGCCAACCTTATTCGGTGTTTCCCGTGGAGCCAGCCCTGGGTCTAGCCCTACTTTCAAACACAAATTACAGGTAAGATAAGCGTTTGGTGGTTTGGGGGTATAATGGAGTATTAGTACGAGAGACGAGAGACTGAAGGTAGTACTACTAAAGTCCTAGGACTCTTGGATTCACTTCACTTAGTCTGTGAGAGGCACTTAGTGTTGAAAACATTTGGGCATTTACACTTAAAGGAAGAAAATGGAACTAAACTTTCAGGAAAACAGTCAACGTTAAACCCCCACCCACCAGGCAAGCAGTAAAAAACAGGTATGCTCAGATAAAGTTTGAAAAAGTATATTTATATCCCTAACAAAATAATCTCCCGCAAGACCCTCCCTAACCCCAACGATTGTCCTTCAAAAGTCCCCAAAAACCCAACTCCCAATTCCCACCCCCCAAAAGTCTCTAAAAAAGGGGCAAGGGACACTATGGGTGGATGCTGTTAACTTTTTGGGCCAGGGCATCATGCTCCTCGCGGAGCAAGGCGAGCTCCTGCTGAAGGCGGGACACCATCAGGGTAGTGCGGCGCAGGCGTGCCTTCACTGCCTTGCAGGTGCAATGCCTGTGAGAGGCAGCTGTTGGCCTTGCTGCTCGGCGGTGGCGTTTGCCTTTGGCAGCCCGGCTCAGTCTGGGTGGACCACTGTGCTGGGTGGCAGCCCGTGGGGCCACGGAGGCCGATGCAGACGACGTTGTTGTTGTTGTCGACTGCACACTTTCCTCGTCCTCCAGGGCCACCAGCCGCCGATATTCCGCAACAGTGGCCTCGATCCTCCGTTGCCGGGCCGCTCTAGCCAGCTCCTTCCTCCTTGTTCGTTTGGAAGGAGAACCTATATGAAGAAAGAAAGACATAGTCTGTAACCAATGCTCTTTAAGATTAACTCAATCATTCAGCAGAAATTTGTGTTGCAGTACAACTAGCAACTTGCAAGCGCATTACATAACTATTGAGGCCAGTATCTATCTAACCTCACACTTCTTCATCCTTGCTCTAACATTAGTGGGAGTTTAAGGAACAAATTCTACGAGCACTGTGGACTTCCATTGGAGTCGACTATGAAAGTACACCAGTCTTATTCTTCTTCTTATCTCTTGTTTTGGAAAATTGGTACGTTATTTTCTGCAAGCCGGCATAATGCCAGCGCAGTAAACTTGCACCCGAGAAAAAGAGACGCACGCCATGAGGAGTGACCTAGACTTGCGTTGCCGTTGCGTTACTGTACCCGTCCAGTACATGCAGGTGGTGAAGCTCTTACTTTTCTATTACGGGTGGCACTGAGAATACTCTGTTACAACTCAAGGGCTACTGCTTAATTAATTTAACTTTCACCCTACAGTGGAAATGAGTACTAGAAATGGAAAATTGAAGAAGATAAATAATCTGATTATCTATCACTTCACATGGGATGTTTTTGCTTATATATGGGATGACTTTAGGTGCTTTGCTTTTTATTGAGTGACCAGTGATACATCCACACATGAATGACTGAGTACTACTAAACTTATTAAGAGAGGTAGGGAGTGGCCACCATAATAACCGGATCTATGCAGTGCTTGCAATACAAACTACTGCTACTATTTATGGTAGTATTTGGACAAAATTAAAAGTTCTTTTCCTTGCCTTTCCTACACTGGAACGGACGTGCGGGTGCAGTGTTACATGCTCTTCAAAGTTACACTTAGTTCATCCACTGACCGTCTACTCTCTCTAGATCATGGGTACTCACAAACTTTCTCTCAGGGGCTACATTTACAGTGTAGTTTGGGGCCGAGGGCCGCACTGGTGGGGGCGGAGTCAGAGGGGGCGGGGCTAAAGCAAAACGATAACTTGTGACCATGAGGTTGCACACAGGTCCCTGCAGCAGATGCCCTCATCCACTGAGCCACCAGACCCAGCATTTACATACATCTCTCTCCCTCCTGCCCTCCCTCCATCTCTCTCTCCCTCCTGCCCTCCCTCTCCCTCCCCCTCTGTCATCTCACTGTGTGTGTGTCTATCTGTGTCAGCCTTCAGCCCGGGTTGAGACCGCTTCCTCAACGCGCACACACAGACAACAACACAAAAGTACTTAACAGGTCTTTAAAAGACCATGAACATATTATTGAGGCTTTGTTTGTTGTAGCGCCCCTGCTTCTCCACCCTGACAATCACTGCTTGCCCGGCCCCACAGAGCAAAGGCTTTGTTCTATTTCACCTCTTTGTGGCCTTGCATCTCCACTCTGCTCTGTGGGGGCCGGGGGAGCAGTGATTGTCAGAGTGGAGATGCAGGAGCGCTAACAGGTGAAATACAAAAAAGCCTCTGCTCTGTGGGGGCCGGGGGAGCAGTGATTGTCTGCAAGGTCTGCGCACCGCCAAGGAAGGCTTGCCGGGCCACCACCGGCCCGCGGGCCATACTAGGAGTACCCCTGCTCTAGATACACATATGCTATCTAAGAGTCAGATAGTAGCATGATCCAGGTATATGGACACATACAGTTTCTGTGTCACCCACCCAGGCTGTTGTCCTTCCACCCATCATTGCTTCATCATTCACCCAGCCATGCATCTCATATTCTTGCCTTCCCAGCTAGTCTTCAATCTCAATAAGTAAGGAATATATAAGAGCTTACCTCTGGCCGCCACCACCACCGTCTCAACTCTCACAGCCGCCGCCTCCTCCCCTGAAGAATCGCCCTCCGCCTCCGTGTCGAGCACCACCACCTCCACACTGGCCCCGCCACCAGATGTTCCACCTACAAAGTACATTTAAGAATGTTAGAATAAAGCACTCACTAGTCTTTGGTCTAGGAATGAAGACATGTGAAAACAATGTAATTTGTGACTGTCTACGTTAAAGTTAAAAAAAAATGTCCCTTTTTCCAGGGAAGGTTGTCTTGCTGCACTTTTTGGCACAACTGATGAAGGCTGTTTTTTTAACACGCACCATTTTTCTCCACACAGACAGAAGATGGACTTCTAACAACAAGATCAAGTTGAAACCAGGTGAGAGCTCGGCTCGACCACAAGAAATGTCTTCAATTAATCGTCAGCACTAACCACTTTTCCATTATCAGTTAAACGTTTAGTTTTATTATGACTTCATTTTAATAAATGTGTTTACTTTTAATAAAGCTTTTAAACTTAAATACAATCTGTGTTTTTTGGTCCAGACTAGAGTGACTGAGCGAAAGGTTTTGCAATTTTTGCAAGCATGAGTCCAGATAGAACACTTCAAAAGACATTATGGACAATCCCAGAGGACTGCACTAAGTTGATAGAGCTATTGCTGACTAGAATCATGGGAGTTTCGCCAACCGTGCAATCTTAGTTAGCTACACAGACAGACTAATAAGAATAATCTAGTAATACCACAGGGAGTCATAGTAGAGGCAGGATAAGAATTTAGATACAGTCTACAAGAAGAGCAAAGACAATTTTGAAAGAAGTCAAATGAGGAACGCTAGGAAAAATAGGTACTAGTCTAAAATGAAAACTTACTGGGGCCAGCAGAGGAGCCCTCGCCTGCCCGATCCTGGCCCTGTTGAACAGCATCCGCCGCCTGCTGCTCCTGTGTCCTCCTCTCGCCCCTGGGGGGAGCTGACGTACAACATGAAAGAAAGAACAGAAAACATGGATGATTGTTGCTTGTCAATGTCAACCAAATCAAACATTTCAAAAGAACAATAACAAAATATTTCCGCGAAATTATATTGATTATGGTTACTTTTCATTTATTTGCGGACCTGTGACTTCGAAAGTCACGTAACTCACTAAACAAAGTACTGAAACGTTCACCTAGGACTGGCAGGAAGCAGTCCGCAGGCAAGACGCAAAGTGACAGACAAACTCCATTGTGATTTCAGTCAGATCAGTGACAACACTAACAGTTGCCTGCTACATTACCAGTCATTTAAATAGTCAAACTATCAATCCACCGCCACTATTTTTCTTATTGTCAGGGGTACAAAGGAAGGGGCAGATTTAAGCCCTTGCGGCTCTTTTGCGCCGTTCTTGCGTGACTTTTGTGACGCAGCAGCTAAACAAAAAAGGGCGCCATGGTGCGGCGTATAATATTATAACAACGTGACGCATTTGGGAGATGCATCCCGTTATAAAGCCCTGCGCCATCAGGGGGCGTTCCGGCGCAAGGGAGGGCATTCCTGCGCTGGAACACATCCTAATAGTGGCTGAGGGAAATCTACAAAATATCAATCAGTCACCTTTAGGACAATGATGCGTCACACAAACCCTGCACCTGCTTGAAGCAGACGTACGGCTTGACCCAGCATTGGGGAGATAGGGTACCCCAGAGCATTGATGGAGCTGCGCCATCGTTGCGACGCAACTCCAGCAGTAAAGCTTTGGTGACGTTTTGGGCCCATGGTGCGCCGCATTGCAAATACGGCGCACCATGTTTGGTGGTGGTAGCGGGCCGCACAATTAATGGCGCATCCCTGCTACTTTGCAGGGATGCGACGGTAATTGCAATTCTGCCCCTTAGGGGCATACTTACTTACGCGTTCTGGCGCATCTCCAGAGATGCGCCAGATCAAATGCGTCACGCAAAACTACCCTTGCGACACGGCAGATGTGCCTCATTTACAATGCGGCGCGCCCTGGCGCAAGGGTAGGCACTTGCGTGACGCATCTCGTCACGTAAGAGCGGCGCATCGCTGGAGTCACGTCGCCAACGCAATGCAACTCCAGTAATGCTCAGGGCCACCCAATACTTAACATGCTGTGTCAGTCCTTTCGCCTGCTTCGAGCAGACATAAGGAATTGAATTGACGTAGCAGCGTCGCAGAAGTGCCTGCGTTAAATCTTGTACATTTCACGCAGGCAATTTTGCGAGGCGCACAGCCGCTGGACCGCCCACCCTGCGTACTAGGAACGCACCCATTGTGGTGCAGGCCCATGGCTTTATAACGTGACGCATCTCCCTAGATGCGTCATGCTGTAAATGACTCGCAGGGATGCGGCACGTTTACGCCGCTGTTGCGTCACGCAAGGCAACGTAAACGTGGCGCAAGGGGCTTGTAAATGTAATCTGCCCCCTAGTGTCTAGCATTACGCAGTTCTGTAAAGTACACTCATACATAATAGTTACTCAGGCCAATGAGACCACGAAATAGAAAACAAATAAGCATAGTAGCAACGCCACTGAGAAGGAGAGCAGTGCACCTGAAATGCACAGAAGATTTTGAAATATAATTTAACTACAATGTAATCGTCATCAGCGGCATTATTGGCTTGCTCCATGTAAAAAACAAATATTTGCAATACAACAACACAGAGCAGGAGAAAACATCATAGCAGTGAGTGATTAAATGGCTACTACTACTCACCAAGCCCGGGGATCTCCAAGCCGAGCTGGTCCAGCAGGTCGCGCTCGCGGTCCAGGAGGTCCGTCCAGCGATGGGTGACCTGGCTGTAGGTGCGCTGGACCCCGTAGAGGTGGGATATGGCCCAGCACACCTTCTCCCACCGCTTCCGGCGCTCCCGCATGTTGTAGCCGCCGGCCGCGATCCTGCCGCCTCCCGCGATGGTCCTGGGCAGGCGGCGCTGGACGAAGTAGACCAGCGCGCCCACTTCCTCCGGGCTGAATATCTCCCGTCGCGTCACCTGCTCCCCCCTCAATCTCCCGCATGCTGTCCTGCCACTGGGTCCAGCACTACTCCCCGCCGCCGCTGCGGCCCTCAAGTGCCTGGGCAGCTTCACGGCGCCTGGCTTGACCATGGTCTGGGCAGGTAAGGTAGGAAGAAGTAGAAAATTAAGAAAGAATAGGATAGGGAAGAAGAAAAGAAAAGAGTTTAAAAAAGTAGTTTAAAAGTAAAGAAAAATAGCAGAAAAGACAAAAATATACAGCTAGGAAAAGAGAGGGATAGATAAGAAGCAAAATCGTTAAAAAAAAACTGAAAACAAGCAAAGGATGGCAAAGATACCAAGAGGATTAAACACCATGCCCAGACACAGGAAATGAATGAAAAACAAGATGGCCGGCGCCCGTTCACGAGCGCGAAAGTAAGTTCGCGCGAGATTTTCCTCGCGATCTCGTGCGAACCTCTAGATTTCTTGCGCGATCTCGTGCGAACCTCTACTCGCAATGCGCTTACTGCGCGAGATTATACATAGCGGGCGGAAACGGAAATACGTCACGCAAACAAAATGGCCGCGCCCGTACTCGACCTTGGGGTAAATTTGCGTGTTGCGCTGCAAGCGGCTCGCGAATACTGCAAAAAAACTTGCGAAACAACAAGCCGCAAAAAAATAAAATGCTCATTCGCACGAATTGGCGACTTCCGCGGTCGGTTTCGCACGACGCCGCGCCCCGCGAATAGCGCGAAAAAAAACGAAAAACGATTTCAGCAAAAGCAAAAGCAATGAGCAGGTGCAAAAGGTCAACCTCATGATTTGTAACGATTCTTTGTAGTGCTTCCTGAGGGGGCCCTCCAGAATTCGGTTGCCTGCTTGCAACTATTGTGTGACCCTGCTCTGACCTTAACTGTATGCCACAAAGGTCCTGATTTACAGCTAAAGGAGCAGACAAGCAGGTGCCAGGCTGGAACTTTAAATTCTTTCAGTGACACATTAATTAGCCCCTAATTCATTATTGTCAGTTGGGGCAGGGCAGGTGTTGTTAATAAACTAACCCCAAATTAATTCATGTCAGTTCAAGCAGGGCAGGTGGGCTTGCTTTTCCCCCCCATCTTCTACAGTGATGATGAACCAGAGGGTGGCATTGATGTAACAGAGGGTGGCATGGGTCAAAGAGAGGGTGCCAGTGGTAAAACAGAGGGTGCTGGGAGGCTGTGATGATGAACCAGACGTAGAAACAACATAGTCGCGACCGTTGCGAGCCGACAAGTAAGTTCGCAATTGCGAACTAGTACCAAATCCTCGCGAACTGGCAGAAACAATTGCGAACACACAAAAAAAAAAATCCGCAAATTCGCGGATATTCGCGGATTTTGCGGATTGCGAGTTCGCAAATCCGCAAAATTCGCGAACGCGAGATCCGCAAAATTCGCCCATGTCTAAGTGTAACTCCCTTATCCTGACTAGGAAGAAGAGTCCCTACTTGGACAAAGGTGCATGCCCAACTAGAGACCCCCATTTCTAACAGTGACTTGCAAGTCAGTGTTGTGTTTTGTTGATCAGCAATGTGTCTTGATACTGTTTGTGCTCACTGTGCAGACCTGCTCAACCACACTGACATTGTGGGTGTGTTTCCTCATGCATTGCTGTCACTTGAGGCTTTTTTGGCTCCAGTACAGCATGTGGGATGTGAAGTTATAATATCCCCTATCTGTGCTTCTGATGCCTACACATTGTGAGTGAACACTCCATCTATTTGTGTATGGTGCACTCCTGACATGTCCCCTACTGACGTACACACCACTTCAATCTCATGTCAGCTATCCCCTTGGGTTGCCAGTGTGTGTGCCTCCCCACCACTTCATTTGTTACACTATGCTTTGTGGTGCTGATCTGTGTACAGGAGCAATGTGCCACTCAGGACAGTTTCCCAATTGGTTATGTGTTATTTTCTTGTACTGGTTTGCAGTCAGGGTTGCTCATATGCAGTGCATCTGTTTGTGCTGCACATGCACAGTCCTCTGATCATATTGTTTGCACCTGGTGTCCATGAGTTGTGCGTCTGTGAGTGATGTGTGAGCTGTATGTGTGTTTGCGGAGGTACTCCTACCGTTCCTGAGTGTGATGTTGTCTTTGTGCTGTGGTGATTTGTGTTGTGGGGGTTCATGTTGTGGCACTCAGATATGTGTGCAACTGGTTTGGTTGGTGTTCACGCACTGCTTGTTGTGAATGCAGTGCTGTAAGTGCATGTTGCCTTGTAATTGCCTGTTGTGCATCCCCTGATGTACAGCTGTGTTTGTAATTTGATGGATTGGCATGTGCATGTGTCTTTTTTTTTTTTTTTTTTTTTTTTTTTTTATTGGAACACGTCAAAAAAGAAAAAAAAAACCATGAACATACAAGATAAACAAGATAACCGTCACAGAATACATAATTCATAATTCAAAATAAATTTTCCAACCTTGGAGAAATGAAAAAACACAAGCGCACATACTCAAATACAACTTACAAATAAGAAAAGGGTAAGGCTACACAATAGGAGATACACATAACTATAGCCACATCATTATTAATACTTAAGTCTCATAAAAATCAGAAAAAGCCCCCCAAATTTTCAATCCCAGTCTTTTTTTCCTTCTTGATTCAGATAACGAAAACAGACTCCACTCTAACTTATACAATTTATATAATCGAGCTTGCCATTGTTGGAATAATGGAGGTTTTTCTTGAAGCCATTCTGCCGCAATACATAATCTAGCGACCGTCATTATAACAAAAATAAACTGTCGACAACCAATGATTTCCTTATTTTGGCCATCCTCAGGAATCTTTCCTAGAATCATCATTGAAGGAGTAATTTTGAGATTAACCTTTAGGATAATAGATACAAACTTTTCAATATCTTGGATGAATCTCCCTAATATAGGGCAAGAGAAAAAAATATGTATACAGTCTGCATTATCCATTTTACAGCGAAAGCATTTGCCATCATGACCTCTTCCCCACTTTAGCATTCGAACCGGTGTATAATATAAATCAAAGAGGCTTTTAAAAAACTGCGCTTTTAAGTTAGCGGACATCAGTACATCTTTAGACATCAAAATCAAATTTCCCACTTCAATATCATTGTCTCCCAGTAGTTCCCTCCATTTTCCTTGTACTTTATCCAAATCATCAGTTTTTTCTTCCAAAAACATGCGATAGAGAATCCCTATCTTAACTTGTAGTGTTATACCTTCTATGATTTTATGCTCCCTTAAAGAAATTTTGTGTCTATTAAAATAATCTCGTATCTGTAAGAACTTAAAGAAAAAATCCCTGGTCAACACAAATTCTTCACTCATTTCTGAGAACGATTTGCACGCTCCTGCACTCGAAAAAAAATCTCCCAGCCTGTATACCCCTTTTTTTTGCAGTTTCCGTGCCACTCCATCCGAGAATATCATGGGTAGAAAACTAACCAAACAATATGGAGTATAGTATGAGAGTTTCCGTACATCAATGAGCCGGGCCACCCATTTCCAGACTTTATGAGCACCTATAAGAACCTTGAATCGTGTCCTCTTGTAATAATTGCCATCTATTTCATTAAAAAACACTTGTTTGGTTTGTGACCCCATCAATATCTCAAATATAGAGGGATAGTTATGCATGTCCTCCTTAGCATCTCTTAATAACAAAAATCTCATTTTTAACAAAAAACATACTACATAATACAAGAAAAAATCAGGTACCCCCATTCCGCCCCTTTCAATTGGTAAGGTAAGATGTTTCATTGCCCGCCTGGGTTTTCCGGGACTCCAAATGAATTTACCGCAAAGAGATTGTAACGCCTGTAATTTAGGTTTCGGAAAATCCAGGGGTATTGATCGGAATAAATAAAGAATTTTCGGGAGAACATTCATTTTGATGACATTAGTCCTACCAATAATAGTCAAATATAGCCCCTCCCATTTCTCCAAGGAGGTTTTGATTTTATGGAAAACATTACTCCAGTTAGCATTAACCAACTCATCCATGTCCGTTTTTATACGTATTCCTAAGTATGTAACTTCATCAACCACCCTTTCACCCCCCCAAGTTATGGCACTGGAACAAAGTATTTGTGTTTTAGAAGCATTAAGTTTATATCCTGTTGTCCTACCGAATTCTTTGGCTAGCTTCTCAATTTCCAAGCTGGCAGATTCCGGGTTATCCGTCACAACTGCTATATCGTCCGCATATGCGAATACAGAAAAAGAAAACTCAGCAACTATAAAGGGGGGGATCAACCTATTCTGACTTAGTAACTCAATAAAAGGATTAATATATAATGCAAATAAAAGGGGGGAGCATGGACAGCCTTGACGGGTCCCTCTTGTAATATTAATCACATCGGAGAGTCCGCCCAAAGTGGATATCCTAGCTTTGGGTTGGAGATACAGTGTTTTGATGGCCTTAACATATCTCTGACCAAAACCCATTTTTTCCATTAGGGTCCATAAATACTCCCATGCCACCCGATCAAACGCTTTTTCCGCGTCTAATAGAAAAAGCGCTAATTTTTTTTTGTTAACCGCAGCCAAATCAAACAGGGTAATAACTTTGTTGATGTGTTCAGTAGTGCTCCTTTTAGGAATAAACCCGTGTTGATATCTGGACACTAAAGATGACACTACCCCAGACAGTCGAATAGCCAATATCTTTGAGTAGATCTTATTGTCCACATTCAACAGGGATATAGGTCTGTAAGACCCTACCCTATCAGTAGGTTTATCTTTTTTACAGAATACTACAATTGTTGCTTCGGCCCATGTAGCAGGGGGATTACCACCTTGAGCAGCTAAAATTACCCGGTGTAGCTCATCCTTAATATTGTGCATAAAGCGTTTATACATTTCAGCGGGCAACCTATCGGGCCCTGCAGCTTTACTCAATGCTAAACTATTCACTGCAATTTCCACTTCCCCCAAAGTTATTGGTTGATCAAGTTCATCGGCTATGCCAGGGTCTAATATTTTGAAAATCTGTGAACATCCTATCATACCATTGATCGTCAGGCGCTATAATATCTTCCCTCGCATACAATTGTGCATAATAAGTTTGGAAAATTCCCAATATGCTTTCTTGATCGTAATATATATTGCCATGAGAGTCTTCCATTGCCTTTATGTATTCAGCGGAATGTTTCATTCGGATTTTTGTCGCCAAAATCCGGCCTATTCTTTCACCGAATTCATGGCTTGTCATTTTGGAGGTTAAAAACTTTCTAGCAATTTCTTTATCCCAAAATCCCAAGATATTAGACCTAGCTTTAATAACCCCATTCTCCTCTTCCGCCAAATCAACATTACCCAAAGCAATTTTTCTGGTTAAAGAAATCTCAGCATTTCTCAGCACTTCATATAACATATCCAGTTCCCTTTTTAATTTCTTGCGCTGGCCAAATGCAAAATTAATACATTCTCCCCTAAACCCTGCATTAAATGTGTCCCATACCACAGGGATGCTAGCCGTGCCACGATTTTCATTGAAAAAGGTTTGGATCCAGCCCTGCATGTGTGTAATAAATTCAATATTTACGCCCAGTTTGCGATCATATGAGAAACTAGCTTGTATCTTCCTTTTGGGTAAATGATGTATATCTACCACTAATGGGGAATGGTCCGAAGAGATTCGGGGGTAAGTTCTAATATTCGTGCCTTCCATCAAGTTTCGGGGTAGAAAAAAATAATCTAATCTTACTAATTTCTTGTGTGGATAAGAATAAAATGTATATCCAGAATCCTTATTTCTTAGCACCCCCCAAGTATCCACCAACCCATGATCTTGTAATAAATTCTTAAGGGCAATATAAACCTTAGGCTTGCGACCCTTATATATTATTTGTGGATCTCCTAATACGCTAGTGTTCAGATTAATATTGATATCTCCACAGATCACTATCGGGTGTTGAAAGTTAACAAGTTCCAGATTGATCTCTATCAAAGGCTCGGGGTCATCCAGATTTGCCCCATATACCGAAACTAACGTGAACTGTCTATTTCCAAACTTTAACTCAGCAATGACCCAGCGCCCTTTCTTGTCTTCCACCTTGCGCCCAACCGTAACTGAGGTGTCTCTAACCAAAATAGCCACCCCACGTAACATATTCGATTGTTTGGAGACGGATACAACTCTATAGCCTAGATCCTTCAAGAGGTCCCTCTTACTCCATGGAATATGCGTCTCTTGTATACAAGCCACATCAGGTTGTATATATTTTAACTCCGCTGCCACTTTATGTCTTTTTGTTACGTTATTCAAACCGGACACATTCAGAGAACAAATCCTTAAACAGATTCCCGCCATATTAACTTCAAGCGTCTTGTCCAAGGTGGTTTAACCAAACTTTGTACAAAAGAAAAATTATATAATAACATGTTTAAGTCCAATTTCTGTTCATTGTATCTTGTGTTTATTTTTACAGCACTCACTAGTCGTGTTCCAAATTTTTTCCCCCTTTTAATCACACCCACCCGTGCCTTTACCCCCCCCAAGAGAGCCCCCCCCTCTCTTGCCCCCCCACCCCTCCGTCCCACCCCCCCTTCACTGAGGCTTTAGGACCAATGGTCCTGTGATGAAAAGTTTGTCCCCCCTCCCCTGCCGCCCCCCAACAGAGTTTTCACAAACCTATGATTAAACTACAAGTCAATACTGCCGGCGAGAAAACCCCCAAAAGATCCAAATTATTTATACATTTGTCTAGTAAGCTACAAATCAATACTGCCAGTAATACTGCGAACAGAATAACCCAAAACTACCAAAGTTATTTAGACACTTTGCATCTCACAGCCCAACATCAAATTGAAAGCAAAAATTCTTTGGCGGCAGACTCAGTGGTAAAAAATCTGGTGCGCTCTTTGTGTATAACCTTGAGTTTTGCAGGAAACATCAAATACACCTGCGCACCTTTGCCTTGAAACTGAGCTATAAGTTGTCTGAACTGCCATCGTAATTCAACAGACTGCTTGCACAAATCAGGCCTAACAAAGAATTCACAATCGAGACCTTTACATTTTTTATCAGGGCGAGCCCTTAAAAAAATCTCCTCCCTAGCTTGAAAACTATTAAACGCCACTAGAATTGCCCGAGGTTTTTTATCTCTAAGATTCGCCCTGAATGGAAATCGATGGGCCCTTTCAACCTCCCTGTCCCATTCCCATCTCTCAGTCTGTGGCATAGCAGCTTTTAACAGTGAAACTATAAATCCTCGTGTGTCAGAGCCTTCTTTTCCTTCTTCAATTTGCAAAAATCTTAGATTGTTTCTGCGGGCTCTATTTTCAATGTCTGTGAGTTTCCAATTGATATCTTCTTTAGTCGCTAGATGTGTTTCAATAATTTTCCGCTGTTGGCCCATCTCATCTTACAATGAGGATATACGCGCTTCAGCTTCAGTTGCTCTAGTAACAAACTCATTGTGTGACTTAGCCAGCCTCCTGACCGAATTTTGTAGTTTCTTACAAGAGTTTTGAACCTTCATACTATCTTCTCGATTCTCTTCCCTATGTAGCATCATGGTTTCATATATCAGACCTAATGAAATATCCTCAGAGCATTCCCCATCTTTATTTCTGTTAACTGCGCCTTCTAAATAAAGCTCTTTATCATTTTTGTCCAATCTGAGCCTCCGAACAGTGCTTGCGCCAGTGGACTCTTTATCCATATTCTCCTCCGGGCTACTGTGAAGACTACGACCAGGTTCTTCTTCTTCTTCTTCTATCTCATCGTCCGGGCCGTCATCCTCCATACTCATGCGAGTTGCATACAGTTCAACCAGGCTTTCAGATGAAGACATCGAATGCTCTGATAGAGAAAAAAAATCTGCAGAATCAGTGTCTCCAGCCATTGGACCAGACCCCTCAACACTGCCTGCTTTCTCATGTATCACTTCACATAGGAGCCCTTTATTCATTTGTACTTGCCCTTGTAATTGAGCCTGTATTTGTGCGGCCGTTTCTGTTACGTTCATGTCTGCACCAGCGCTAGCAAGTGTAGTAGAATCTGTATTAGAATCTGTCACAGGCCCTTTCTCGCTTCCCAAAGCTGTTAAACTCTGAGCCTGGCTGAAGTCAGATGCTTTTTCCCCAGACACGATCGTCGGATCCTCCGCTTCTACAACAGCTGTTTGTGGAACATTAGAGTCATTTAAGTCTTTTGAAACAATTGTATCCACCGCTTTCATTTTCAAAGCGGAGAACATTCCTGGTATCTTTCTCTGCACACTTAACTCCCCCTCTCTCGCCTTTGATTTCTCTAGCGCTGCACTGCTCGTACTCACTGTGGGAGGCGGGGGGAGGGTTACTCCAGCAATGTCATTTTCAGCCGTATTCACCGCCATGGCTTCTGGCGTTTTCCCCGCCACTTCAGCTCCGTTAACCACTTCAGCTGTGGCGCCCTGTCCTCGCGCTCTCCTTCCCTTCAGCCGCATCTCAGCCAGTCTAACGGCAGCACCTCTCTCTGCACTTAACGCTGCAACCCCGAGCACTGTGATATCGACAGCCGCTCTGTCCTGCTTCAAGCGGGAAACAACCTTCCACCAGGTGCGCAGAGTTTGATATCCGATCAGGGGCAGTAGCCGAGCGCCGTGTACTCGCTGTCCAAGCTGCTGAAAAAACCGCTGCCACGCCCAGGTAAATACTGTTCCCTGTATCATCCTTAGTATCCAGTGCAGCAGTAACGGAGGTTTTTTAACTAAGTTTTAAAAAAATTTCAGACTTTCAGTTTCCAGTCTTCTCGCCGCATTGCCTTATCTCTATGGGGTCCGGCAGGAGCAACAAACTCACACGTCCGTGTGCATGTGTCAGTGTGTTTGATGTAAATGTGTGCAGTGTTTGGCCTGTGTTGTCTCTTACAGCTGACAGGTGCTCTGTGTGTGATGTTCTATTTGTACGTCATTGTGTGTGAGTTGTTTGTGTATTGTGATACATTCAGATGTGTGTTGCAAGTGTAGTGTGCATTACTTGTGTGTCTGTCACATGCCCTTATGAGCATTCTTGTTCCTGAGCTTGTTTTGAGTGCACTTTGGTGATTTCCGCTCTTATATTTGACCTGTCACTTGTCAGGATTGTGCATGCACGTAATACACTATTGCATCATTGTTAGACCTGGCACCATTGGCGTGGGTCTCTCTTCCATTTTTTTGCTGTTGCCTCCTGTCTTTCTGCTATGTGTTTTGCAGGTCTAAATGCTTTGGGCACTTTGTCACTGCTATTCAGAGCCAAACTGCAAGTGCTCCCTGTTTTAAAGTGTTGTATTGGATGGGTGACTCCATGATTGGCCTATTTGATTTACTTGTCAGACCCTAGTACAGTGCACCATGTGTGCCCAGGGCCTGTAAATCAAATGCTGCTGGTTGGCTTGCAGCACTGGTTGTGCCACCCACAGAAGCAGCTTGTAAAATGTGACTCAGGCCTGCCGTTGCAGAGCCTGTGTGCAGCCTAGGGCTGCCATGTCGACTTGGCAAGTGCACACACTTGCCAGTCCCTAAAACTTCCCTTTTCTGCATGTTAGTCACCCCTCAGGTAGGCCCAAGGTACCCCCATGGGCAGGGTGCATTGTATGTAAAAGGTAGGACATGCCCTGGTGTGTGGCATGTCCTGATATAGAATTACAGCCAATTTCGTTTTTCCCTATTGCAAGGCTATCTGTACCCTTAGGCCAGAATGGGCAGTTTGATTATGACATCTTATAATCCTAACTGACTCAGGGAACTAGGTAGAAATTCGAGTTTAGCATGCCTGAATTCAGAATGATAAAATACCACTTTTAGTGAAGTTGGTTTTAACATTCGGTTTTGAAAATTCCACTTTTAGAAAGTAGGTATTTTCTTGCCTAACCATCCAGCCTGCCTCTGCTAGGTTGTGTATTCCATGTCTGGTTTGTGAGTGACAGGGGCTGGGGTGGCTGCAGGAGGCAGGGTGAGTCCGCACTAGGTGGAATAGACCTATCTGCATTGTAGCAGGGATTCCATTCTCCTACAGAACTGTGCATAGAGATTTGGAACCTCAGTGAATTAGGATGGCCCAAAACTCACCTTAGTACCCAAAATCCCCTTACCAAGCTAGCTACAGTGTCTCATTGGTCATAACAAACTCCCAATGTTTAGACAAACCAGAACATGATCTTAGAATACCTCAGGTCACGTGTAACACATAGACACTCTTTCGTTATATAATCATTTCAAACCAGAACGTGGAGTAAATGAGGACTCGTGCATATTTGAAATATTTATTTACTAATGCCGGGTTGTCAAACGCAGTATCTTAGATAATACAAGCAAACATCTTATAAAAAGCAAAGTTATCAGCATAGTTACTAGTCCATAAAATGCAAACGGTGACAACATGCTAACATGTTGAAATGAATAGGAGTTAACAACACCTAATTCTCACCCTCCCTAACTAGCATATTATATTATATCTAAGAAGGTCTCTTTGGGCTTTAGCAGGGCAACCCCATACCTCAATCTTTCAGTGGCAGAGGATCACATCGTCTTCCACCAGCTCTCTGCATGCGAAGCACCATCAAGTGTGTTTGTGTGTTCTTTGCAAAGCAATATAAAACGCGCCTAAAGCTAGATTTGGCAGCAGCTGCATTTATGTTATGTCTAGGGAAGTGCGAAGATCAGACCTTACAATAACACCGTGTTTACTTATCCTTCAAGGCTTCAGCACTCACTGTACAGACACTGCTATGCTAAGCAATGTTAACAAAGCAATAACATAATATTCTCGTGTAAATCACAACGCTCTTCTAGGCTTTAAGGGCAATTCTTTCCTTCCATAATTCGTAGCCTTCTACAGCCAACTTGTCAAGAAAGGACTTCGAATATAATAATTTAGTATCGGTAAGTCTAACCTTGGACATGGACTTCTGTGTCAATTTATAATAAAAAGACTCGGGATTGGACTGATTAAAGTCGGTAAAATAAGTGTACTTTTTCAAAACAGTACTCGAACTGCCTTGTAAAGGAGCCGGGCAATGCTCCCACTGTGTATAATTTACAGCACTCCTTCTGGAACTTGTTTTATGCAGAAAATGGTTGCCAAAATGTTGGAAGCAAAGTAATTCACCATAATTAGCAGATTCTAAGTACAAATCTTCAGCATCAAAGGCAGCATAATATTTCAAATCAGAAAACAAAGCCTCTACGCCTGAACATCCCAATCATCAGAACTTATGTTTTGTTTCACTACATCCCCCATGTTTACCCTGAGCACATTAGGGACATTTACAACCTCAGTAGGGCCATGGATTTGAAATTTAACAGCATCCCACACAACTCCATCAAGGACAGGCCAAGCAGTGATGTTGACAAAAGCCAAGTCTCTCTTCAGTCTGTGTGCTGAATGCGAAGAGGAAAGGGGGGCCAAATTTCCATTAAGATGTTGAATGCATGTTCTCTCTTCGACATAGTGTTCATTGACAATTCGAAAAAAATAAAACACAAAACCAATTGACATAAAAAGGTAAATTGAAAAAAGTACCAGCCAAATATATGGCCAAGGGGGATCAAAAAATGTTTTTTAAATAGGGTGGTATACATCGCAAAACGTGAGGGCTTTTTTGAAGTATGTGAAACAGTGTCAAATGAAAATCTGGATTCTGTGGCCGAACGTGTTTGCAAATCAGGCATAGATAAGTCAGTTGGGTAAGCGTAATCAAGTTCATCAATGTTAGCTCCAGGCCAAGTACTCAATAAAGGACTGGAAATGGTAGGCATCTCTAGGGCCACCTCTGGCTCAGGATTAGAAGCTGTGGCCAAAACAGAATTTCTCACCATCGAGGGACAGGAGACCGCTGGTGTCATATTAAGAAGAATCGGCCACTCGGTGTATCTTGACATTGTCAATTGAGATAAACCTGTTTTCCTTACGACCTGGAAGCGGTGGTAAAATGACTGTTCTTGTGCCCTTCACTCCAAGCAGAGGAACCGGAGCACGAAAGGAAGGACCAAATTCTTTCTTGTTATCGATCTTCTCTCGAACCAGTTCTCCAACTTGGGGTAACCAGCCAACTACCCGGATCTGCAACACATCATCCGATATGGAGGGCAAATATTCCTTTGCAAGACTGTCTCTCGTCTTTTGTAGATCCTGTAAAACATTGCAATGTTCATCTACGTCAAAGGCAGTGGCTTGGGCCACGCAGTCTAGACCGTCAAGGTCCGGAACATACATCTTGATACCAAAGAGCATTTCGCATGGGGTCCGCCCACCCAGAGACCTTCTAGGGAGATTATTAAGAGCACGCTGCACGCCATTGAGATGGGCCAGCCAGTTTCTGCCAGTGCCTATAACTCGAGCTGTCAATGATTGCTTTAAGTCACGGTTCATTCATTCCACTAAACTATTACCCTCAGGTCTGTATGGAGACGAAAACTTGACTTGGAGCCCCATCGAAATCATGGCATCCTTGTACGCCTTAGAGACGAAAGCCGGACCCTGATCCGAATGGAAGGTACCACAGGCAAAAATCCCTACAAAGACACGCAAATCTCTTATGACAGTCCGTGAATCAGCGCTGCGATGGGGCCAGACCCACACAAAGCGTGTGCATGAATCAACTGCTACTAAGATGTACTTATACGCAGTATCAGAAGAAAAAGGACTGCAGTGATCTAAATAAACGCAACCTAGCGGTTTATTAGATATCTACAACTGTGTCTCTGGTGGACGCGCAGCAGTCGAAGACTTGATCTGCTGGCAAATGTCACATTAAAGGACATAATCGCGCGTCTGTTTGTAAGTCCCCGCCACCAGAAACATTGTTGTAGCTGTGAAACAGTGGCCGAGACGCCCGCATGCGCAGACGCCACACCTTCATGTGCCGCTGTAATCAATGTATTCCTGCAGTCAGAGTTAGGAATCAACCGATCCCCAACTCCTGGAAGTTTCACATAAGGAACCTTATCGGGACTTAAGTGGTATGTGTACTTCGAAGGGAAACCGGTAGGACATTTACCTCCCTTCTCAGAGGCAGCCACCGCCTCCAAGATGTCATCATCTATCTTACTTTTGGACCGTGTAACTGCTGCAACTAAATATGTAGATACCGCTGATTTCGCCGCTTCATCAGCAAGCGAGTTACCCACAGCGTGAATTCCAACACGCTGGTGGCCAAGAGTATGAATTACAAACACAAGTGGCAACCGCTCTTTAAGCTCAGCCACTCAAACCCAGATCATTTTATGTTTTATTGTGCTACCTTTGGTATCGCGAAAGTCATTTTGCATCCAAAAGAACAAGTTTTCATTGTAAGACTAAACACAGTAATAGTTGTAAGACTAAACACAGTAATAGGAATCACTCACAATAAGAGTCGTCACACTAGGATCCGCGTACTCCAATGCAAGCAAAAGAGCCCGAAGCTCTGCTAATTGTGCAGTGCAGTCCCCTAGAGTCTGCGTATGCACGACTCTGGACTTGAACTCATCGTTCACCATGGCACCGACCACAATGGCGCATGCGGAAACGTAGGCATGTTTAGAGCCATGCGCAACCTGCGCCGAACCATCAGTGTAAATGATGCAATGGAAATCCTCCAAAGGTCGCATAGCTAAAGGAGCTGGATGAACAAATTCATACTGTAAATACTCCTGCGACCGTAATGAGGTGTCAAAAATAAACGTGACATCCGAGGACGTCAAGAAAGCAGCCCATTGTATCCACCGAGGGTGCAAAGCTTTCGAATTCGGTACACTGGCTTTCGTAACTGCCTCCAAGGCAGGACACGGGGTAACAACCAACATGCGCTTTCCCTGTGACCGAGCACGTTCCCCATGTGAAAGGACACATTGCTGGAGTTGCGTCACTTTTGTGACACACTCCAGCAATGCATCACTTTTGTGCCATACTGATACGTCAGAAATGCTGACGTATCTGTAACTCCTTGCGTCATACTGTAAATATGACGCATCATTGGTGTCGCAAGGAGGGCGCAGAGAAAAGTGACGCATCGCTGTTTTTACACAGCGATGCGTAACTTTTCATAAATGAGGCCCCTAGTGTCCCTTGACAAGGTCATCGGGTGGGTTGTTAGCCTCCGGTCTATACTTTTCTCTCGGCTCCTGTAGTTAAACTCCTATCCAGCTCCCCAGATATCCAAGGGATGATTAGTTCTCTTCCTAACGCTAAGCCTCTCTAACATCTATCACAGGAGTCTTGGGCATAGGCAAGAATCACAAACCCTTCATTTGCTGGACAGAATTCTCGCCCTCCAATCGGAGTCCCCATAATGTTATTGTGGCCGGAGACTTTAATCTTAACTTTAAACCTAACAGCATTATCCAAGACCAATCCAACTTGGAAGGCAAAATATGGGGAATCCCAGAATTAATTTCAACAGGAAGGAGGAAGCTCACAAGCGCTGCACTCTAAGTGGTAGATCCTATTTTAGCATACGGCCTTCGAGCTGGTAATGGCTGTTCACCCTCCGATACTTCTCCTGCATTTAGGAGAAGAATGTACTCCATCTTTTTGATGCTCTCTTCAACGTGAGTCTCTGGAGGCAGATGGATGACATGGTGGTGTCAGAGAGTGAGGAGAGTGACCACAGCCCCACAGTATTTACAATGGAACAGATGATGTCCCTTATCCTACCCCCTGACTCCACAATTTACGACTAGCAGCTAGAAGCCATGAATAATCATAGAAATGTGGAGTGGGAGGTGATGTGTTCTTCCCCCAACGTTGTCTCAAACATATATTCAGTTCTTTCTTCCCATATGGAGACTGTGCAAAAAAATTTATGGAATATTGTAGCAATTATGCCTGAGCGTGCTAGAGTATTTGGTAAACTCAAATAATTTTTTTTACATAAGTAATCTTTTTTTATGGAGCAGAAAAAACATCAATGGATACAGCACTGTATTGTAATCAAAACAGACTGCATTTTATGCAGTAACGTAAAGAAAGGTAGCTAATAATTCGTAATGGAGAGGAAAACAGAAAAGAAAGACAAAAAATCCAATTATAATCCGTCAAGAATAACATTTGAGTTGAATGGCCTAAGCTTCTGCATTGCAAAAAAATTGTTTTTTTCTTTTTAATTCCCTTTCTCTCCCTCTTTCCTTAAAGCTATTTAAAGCAGTTTACTGAAACTTCGTATCTGAATATACACAATGAGCATACCATTATATAGGTTTTCCCTTCAGATCTTCACCTGCTATACCCATGCTTAATTTGCTACATGTGACATGCAGCCACCAACATCTGATATAAAACTTAACAAACTAAGATAGATTCTATCGATGAAAATTGCAGTTGTGCTGAAGTGCATGAAGGAAGAAGCAAAAAAAAGAAAAAGATAAATAAATTAATAGATTTATTTCCTGCATTACATCTGATTTAATGGTTTGAGTGAGTTATATATATTATGTTTTCCTAAAATCTCAAAGATCATAAATGACAAGATTGCTCTTAATCGATATAAAGTGAAACAGTGCTAGAGTGTTTATTTTAACCTAATATTATTAAATAAACTTCCAATTTTAATTGTTAACTAAGTTATCTAACGTTTTCCTTGAGTTTCTAAAATGATGGTTAAATACACCGCACTTAGTCGATATAAAGTGAAGGGGGTTCTAAAGTGCAAAAGAAATCTTGAGATCACAGGTGACGATTTCCCCAAATGGATGGTGTTAGAAATGGGGTCTCAAGTTGGCAGAGGGATGCACCTTGTCCAAGTAGGGGCCACCACTCTGGTCATACTAAAATATAAAACATGTGCTCACCCCCTGGTAGCTTGGAATAGAGCAGTCAGGCTTATCTCTTATCAACAATGTTTAAAATGTGTGCAAAACACACACACATAGTAACGCTATGAAAACACCACAAAAGGACTCCACACCGGGTTGGAAAAATTATCATTTTATGAATACAACAAGACCAAAACAAGGGCAGCAGAGCAGAATTGAAAAACAGTTATTTCAGAGCTCCAGCAGAGTAGCAGTACTTGTAGCAGCACAGCAGCCCTTCCTCCTGGAGGAGTTATTTACAGGTCCAGTAGTGTATGTCTGATTTGGTGGGGTCAGAGACCCAGTAGATACCTAGTTGTGCATTTGAAGTGGGAGTGACTTCAAAGAAGGGTCTTTGAAGTGCACAAAGGTACTGTCTTCCCATCCCTGGCTCCAGAATATCAGTAGGGAATAATCAGCCCTATGTATGGGGATAGGGCACTGTCCCTCCCTCTCTTCCTGCCCAGAAAGAGTAATCAGAATGCATGAGTACTCAGACACATCTAACATTCTTGTGGCTGTCTAGAAGTAATGTACAAATTGTAGCTGTCACCCATTACAGACATGTATTGGATAGAGGCTGCAGACACACAAAGCTGTAAAGGCAGAGAAACATCCACTTTCTAAAAGTGGCATTTCTAAAATAGTAATGTTGAATCCAACTTTACCAATAAAGAGGATTTTTACCATTCCAGAGATGGGACACATGACATAGCAACTTCTTTCTAATCAGCAATGACAGCTTAAAGTTGTATTATCCCCTTCCATGCTCATGACAAGCTCAGCTCGTCATGCAGTACACTGCTTGTGTGCTCATAACGAGCTGAGCTCGTCATGAACCATGGGAGTCAATGACTCTCAGCACAGAGGGAGAATTGCTGGAGCATTGATTTGGTTAAGGAATTAACCATAAGCTCTAATAGATGGTATACAGAATCTTGTAGAGATGCAACGACCATGCTCCTGAAATGGGGTACAAGTGGGGAGTTAACTGAGGCAATTTCTGTCAAGAGGATTTGCGTCAAGGTTGTGTCCTTGCGCCTACCCTTTTTCTTTTGTACTTTAACAAATGTGTCAAGTATCTGGTTTAATATGTGAACGATTCCCCTATCTTGGCAGAACTGAAAGTCTTTTTCTTTGGTAATAACACCCTTTTAGTGGCTAAAACTATGAACGGTATTCAAAACCTGGGGCCATATTTATGAAAATTGTGGTGCATGGCAAGCAAGCAAGCCACCTTGCTGTGCTGCCCTGCATCACTGGGAAAGGACAGAAATGTACCGTATTTATCAAATACTGTGCATTCTTGTCCTTTCTCCTTGTACTGGCTAAGTTTTGGTAGCCATAGAGTCTATACAGGTACCCTTGCACCATGGTACAGGGGGGGCCTGCATTGCATGTAAGACTGCTTTTGTGCAGTAAGGGGCACCTTCCTGCACACAAACAATCCAGAGAGGCTTTTTCCTCTTTCTACTTGTGCTGCAGGAAAAAACTGAGGAAAAACAAGGAGAAATAGAGATAGTTCTCCTCATTAAGCCACACCTAGGGAACCGTAAGATTTTGGCACAGTCCCAGGTTTACAAGTAGTTGTCAATCTGGGAATGCGTCAAAAACTATGAAAGTTGTGTAGGAACACCCACCGCAACGCCTATGGAATGCTGCCCCTGCGCAAAGTAAGGCAACACAGAGATTTGATCTGCTTTGCCTTACTCCAGATCTATCAAGCCATTCAAAGCTACACGAAGTGGCTTTTTCATGACTGCATACATTTGACTCAGAGGCTTTTGTCACACAGGTACCATTTTGCGTGGTGCAAACGTAGTACAAGCCTCTCATAAATGTGCCCCCGGTTGATAAGTTTAACTTGTTCAGCACTGAGTATGACCTTTAAATTATTGCTTCTGAAACTAAGCAGATTGCCCAATCTAGGGGAAAAAAGACAAAGGGTGTTGTCAGTATAGGAAAAGACATATTCGAAAGGGTAATTTGATTACCTGGGATTTTGGTTGGCAGATTTCAGATCATAGGGAGCCGAAGATCCTTAAAAGTTTGCCTATGACTGAACACAGAGCAGGAGCCTTAAGTAGATTTGCTAAAAGGGACTTGTGGGTCCACATTCTCCCTGCCATGGAAATCTACAAGACACACGTCAGGGGCATGGCACTATATGGAGCCAAGCTATGGGGTCATGGGTTTAATGGGTGTTGCTGAAAACAATTTTACGAGTCCTCATTGGTTTGGGGAGGGACACCACACCACTGCCTCCACTTTTGGACCTGGGTCTTGCACCAATTACTGAGGTAGCCACCTTGAGACCATTATTGTATTGGGTGCGCAGTTGGGCTATGAGCGAATTGCTTCATTTTAGAGAGGTGCTTGCTGGGATTTTAAAACTACAATCAAATACAACAATCCAATGGCTGACCTAGATAAAAAAAAACGTGGTTTAATCTTTGCTTAGCTAATTTTTGGAAAGATCCTTTTCTATTCATGCAAACGCTGATCTAATGGTGAAATTTATATTCAAGGAGAAAGCTGCTGGCCACAATGAGTTGCACAATTCTTTGGGCAGCCTCACCAGATGTTTTTATTGCACAAATGTAACACTGGTCCAGAGTAATTTTTAAACTATTGGGCATATTCACAAGGGGCTAACACCACCAGAACATCACTTTTAGCTACGTTCTGGTGGACATATGCCTTTCTCCAGATTTATAAAGTGGCGTTAAGGCACTTTTTGTGCCTTAACTCTGCCTTGTAAATACGGCCCTTTTACACACATCACTTAGAATGAAAGGGGTGTGCAACGGGTATTGCTGTGGGTATTCCAACGCAACACCCATTGATGCTGCCCCAGATTTACAAGGTGTGAATCTGAGACAGTGCCAAAACCTAATGTCATGCAAGAGCAGGCATTGGAAAGGAGACGTGAAGAGAAATGCTTTTATTTCTCCTCATTTTTGCTTTGTCTATGTGGGCTGCAAACTGCAGCACACATAGAAGAGCAAAACTCCATTAACGGTGGTTCATGTGCAGGAAGGGGCTGCTTCTTGCACATCAAAAATCATAAAATAATGATGATTTGCTACTTCTATGTGTGCTGCAGAATGCAGCACACATAGAAGTAACAAATTGTCATTGTGGATCGTTTATGTGCAGTAAGGGACATCTTCCTGCACATAAACAATCATTGTTTTTATAGTTTAGATATGGGACCCTTCCAGTTGCAGCCTACACCTCATTATGGGACTGCAACAGATCTGGGCACCAACACTGCTTCTCCTGGACTACTGTAGATGAAACAGGGGATCACTTGTTGTTCTTCTGTTCAGTGTATGCCACATCCAGAAGTAAGTGGAATGTTTCCCTTTGTCGTCGCCTGATTCTGACGGAAAGAAGAGAGGCGCTCAGGGGCATATTCATAAGCCCCTTAGAGTCACTTTTTGTTTACAGAAATGTCTTTTTTTTCATTTGCATCTAAACTCATGAAAGCCAAAGACTGTCTCTTTAATTGCAGCTTTTCAATCCTTAAGCCACAAATTGCAAAGGCCAACCTTTGTGCCTCTTCTCACAATGAAAAGACAAACTCATTCCAACAATCAGCTTTGGTACAGTAGCTTTCACAGGAAAGTTTGGGGCTTTTTGTAATTCTGCACAAAGCAAGGCATGTTGCATTCATTTTTGCCTACCGCAAAGCGCCACCCTGGCCCATCTGCGGCTGGAATTTGGGGCCGGATGTAGGTCGGTCGGTAACGGGCGAAAATCGGTATTTTCGGCCGTTACCGACCGAGATTCACAAAATGGTATGTAGGGCCACATATTTTACAGATTCGGTAAATTTACCGATCGGTAAATTTACCGAATCTGTAAAATACCGAATCGGTATTTTTACCGATTCGGTAACAATGAGATGTAGGTGGGACTCTTCTGAGTCCCACAAGCCTTACAGAATCGGTATTTTACCATGAACTCCAACTTCATGGTAAAATACCGATTCCGGTGTGCATGCACATGTGTGCATGCACACCTGTGCCATATGACAGGCAGACCTGCCCTTAGGGCAGGTATGCCTGCCACATGGCCCCCGAATCTTTTTTGGGGGTGCTAGAGGGTGTTAAAGTGACGCCCCCTGCACCCTTGTCAAAATCGGTATTTACCGAATCGGTAAATACCGACCGGTAATGCCCCATTCATTCCTATGGGCTTCAAAGCCCATAGGAATGAATGGGGCATTACAGGTCGGTATTTACCGAATCGGTAAATACAGATATTTACCGATTCGGTAAAAGGAACATCTGGATGTTCCTACATATCCACCCCTTAGATTTACCGATTTTTAATTACCGAATCGGTAGAATTCGGTAATTAAAAATCGGTAAATCTATTTTACCTACATCTGGGCCCTGGTCTGCTAAACCAAGGCCCAGATGTAGGTAATAGCAAATTACCGAATGGTAAATACTGAATTTTACCGATTCGGTATTTACTATTCGGTAATTGCTATGTAGGTAAAATATTCCGTAAAAATACTGAATCGGTAAGATTCGGTAATTACCGATTCGGTAATTACCGAATCTGTATTTACCATTGATTCCTATGGGCCTTGAAGCCCATAGGATTCCATAGCAAATACCGATTCGGTAATTACCGAATCAGTAAATTTACCGATTTTACAAGGGGGACAGGGTGTCACTTTGACACCCTGTTTCAGCCCTGTTTCTGGCTTATGTGCCATGTGACACACATATATGTCCTTAAGGCATGTCTGTGTGCCACATGGCACAGGTGTACATGCACAGATGTGCATGTACACTGGAATTCGTTATTTACCATGGAATAGTATTCCATGGTAAATAACAATTGGGTAAGGGCCTGTGGCACTGATCACAGTGCCACCTACATATGGATTTACAGAATCGGTATATTTACCGATTCGGTATTTTACCGATTCTGTAAATTTACCGAATCGGTAAATATACCGATTCTGTAAATATGAGGCCCCCTACATGTCAAATCCCAAATACCGGTCGGTAACAGCCGAAATCGGCCGTTACCGACCGGTATTTGGCGACCTACATCTGGCCCCAAGTGTCAGTACAGCACGGTGTTGTGTAATATCAGGTATCCCCTCGGGATCGTGTATCCCCTTCGCTTCGGCAGATTCCGGACGTCCTGCCTATTGGACAGCTCGGGCGAGCCCCCAGTAGCCCCGCCCACCTCAGGAGAGGAGAACCTCGGCTCAAATAGACAGAACGAGCAGCGCGCCGAGCAGAGCTGCTGATAGACGGGTGATTCGTATACAGCCATTGAATCCCTTACGTCTTGGAGAAAGAAGAGGAAATAATTAACGGAGCTGAAATTAGCTCATATTTCGATTCTTTTCTGGGCCAAGTCCAACTGCTGGCTAAGGTTATTCTTACGTTCCTGGATGAAGAGTTATTTTAGGACGCATGATTACAAAGTGATTTACAGTAAAATCTTTATTGAAATGTTTTTCATGTTTATGTGCGCTAATATGTCTGTGGTATGTGAGCATATATTTGTGTATCTGGAAAAAATCATGTATGCCTTTGTGTCACTTTCATCGTGAGCTGTGGAGGGCACACATGTTTGTATATCCACTTACTTTACTTCAAGCACGTGGGTGGCAAGGTTTCAGAGTGCTATGTGTGACATTTTCATAATTTTAGTGTAATTAATGAGCGACAATTCAATGACAATGAGGGACACGTTCTCACGCGCGAAGTTAAGTAATGAAGACATGAAAAACATCTAAATATCACAAATTACTCCCATTTGAGCAGCGAAACCTCTACGGGCCCCTGACAGACATTAAATTATGACGCCCAGTGACAAAACCCGACTATCACAATTTAAGTGATAGTAGCAGAGTGATGCAAGCAAAAATACACATGTCAAGGAACTGTCGCAAAGAAGAGCTTATATACAAGAGGGAATTATAAACTTGTATAGTGTGAGAAACAGTACCAGAGTGATAAGCACAGTCGTGCACAATTGTATAAAAGGTCAATTTGTATGCCAGCTTTTGTTTGGAATGTTGAGTGGAAGCTATTATGCAAAGGATCTACGGCATGTCACCCTAAATGATTTACAATTAAACACTACTTATTCATTGTGACTGTGTTCACTTACATTCTTACTCAAACCCAAAGGTTTTGTGCCCTTTAAATTAATTTTTACCTAATTCGTGAGCATTTTTATTCCGACGCTAGTTCAATAAGTCCACTTTTTGCTTAGATTTAGTTTCCATCACTTTGTAAGCTATCAAAAATATTGCACTATAGTAGTGTCAACTCAATTATTACATTCTGCCCACTTAACAAAAGTAATATTTTGCACAACACAAGTGATACATGCGAAATACACAAGAACAAACACACAGCTCATACAGCTTAGCAGCTCGCAGGAGGCTGCTCTATTACAGAGAGAAGGTGATTGGAGGAGGAAATGCTGCCTGCACGTCCAAAGCTCGGAGAAGTGGCACTCACACAAAGCAGACATTTTTTGCTGCAACAGGCAGGCGTGATATGCAAACGGAACTTCTAACATATTAAAGATTGTGGTCGCCATCAAATAATACTTTGCTTTTCTCTGGGGTGCCAGGGTCGGACAGACTTATAGGGCAGTACGGCAGCTCCAGAAGGGCATTGGTGCACATGTTTTTTGTAAGTGGTGGAAATGGATATGCTTCGGTTGAGAAGTTAGCCTGGCATATGCTGTCCACTATTCTAGTGGGCACCTTGCACCAGTCCAAACAACCCTTATTGATGGTAGGTTTAAAGACAACCTATATAGAAAGCTATCCTAATGGTAGCTGTGGAGTGCAGCCTTCAGGCTAAGGGGCCTATTAGGATGACGGGCGGACTTTGTCCGCCCGTCATCCTAGCGGGGAATGGGACCGCCCGCCATAAGGGCGGGGGTCCCGGGGGTGGCATTAGGATGTGCTCGCCACTGTGGCGGGCACATCCTGCATTTCTAGCATTGTGGCGGGCAGAGCGCTCAGCACCGCCCGCCACAATGCTAGAAATGCATGTCAGCATTTGCATATACAAAGCGGCAGGCACCGCACGGTGCCTGCCGCTTTGTATATGCAAATGAAGGGGGGCACCATAGGTACCCCCCCATGTGCACCCCCCACCTGTACTTCACTCTGGGGGCCCACAGGGGGTCCCCAGAGTGAACACCGCATGCCTTTCCATGGCGGCATTGCCGCCACGGAAAGGCATTGATACCAGAGCATTGTAATATGGCGGGCGGTGTCTAACAGACACCGCCACCATGTTACTGGTTTTCCGCCCCGGCCGCAAGGCGAGCGGGGCAGAAAACATGCGGGCGGTGTTTGTCACCGCTGCGGTCTCCTCCGCCATCGTAATATGGCGGGGGGGGAATGCAGGGAAGGATGGAGGGCGGATTGCCTCCGCCAGGGTGGCGGTGGCCACCGCTACCCTGGCGGAGGCAATCCGCCCGCCATCCTAATGGGCCCCTTAGTCTTGAAGGAATGTCAAGCAGCTTGTTTTACCAGTCTATAATCTCATGAATGACCAAATGAAAGGAGAACCACACCAGGTATATATATCAAATATATGTATTTATTCTAAACACATACCCCTAGTCTCTTATGAGGCTAGAGGCAAAAGTACATTCAGTAAAATTATTTAGCACACGGTAAATTAGCACAATTTATGTGGAGCCCTAGGGGCGTACCAAGCCATATACTAAGAAAGTGTTATAAGAACCACAACTGACATAGATACAAGGCCTAGAGCCTTTAGAACCGCTGGGGCCACCGTGAACCACACAGGGTAGCGACACAGGGGACCCACGGTAGACCTGCGCAGTGTCTAAACACAGCCGCAAATCACCATTAAATTCTAGGGGGAAAGTCGCGGTTGGAAAATTATAGATTAAAGACACTTAGAAGAGGACTTGGAGCAAACTCTTTAGAACTAGGAGGTTCTAGAGCCAACACCCACAGGAGCACCAGAGTACTCGAGTTACCTCACCCAGGGAAGCCGGGTGCAGAGGAGACTTTTCGTGTCGGGTTTCGTCGTCGATTTCAATGGCGAGCTGCTGAAGAATGCTGCAGGCGACCAAGTGGAATGTGCCCAGGTGGATCCAAGGGTGGATCGGAGATCTGAAGAACCTGAAAGCAGAGGGGACAGCGTTTGGATCACTAGCCAGTGACCAGGAAGGCGATGAACAGATTCCCACCGATGTCGGGTTATTTCAGGTGAGGAAGGTGAAGCTTGACTCTTCAGCGACTTAGACCAGGAGGCGTCAAGGATGACCAGGAACTGGATTCGAGCTGTCCCACTAAGGATGTTGAGTGCTGTGGTGTCGGTTTCCGAATCGGACCCAACAAGCCTTGGCAACAGCAACCCACGCAGGAAGCAAAGATTGGCTTTGGTGGAGACCAGCATGGTCTGAGGGACTCACCCTTTGGAGGGGAGTCAGGGCACGTCTGGCGCAACCAGGGAAGCCCAAGAAACAGAAGAGTTACCTTTGTGGGGCCCACCAGTCGACAGACCAGAGATCGCGAAGGGCCCTCGAGCAGACATGCTAGAAGCAGGCTCGCGGAAAACTCGTGGAATGTAGGCCCACAAACTATGGTGCAAATTGGGCTCAGGCATTGACTACAAGCAGCCCAATGGGCAGCTTCTGGAAAGCTCGGGAAGTCGATGCACTTGCAAATATGACGTGTCCAGGAGTTCCGGTCCCACGTCACTCGTGAGAGCAGCGGGTCTCAGCTTTGCTGGGAACTCGTGTCGGCCTCTGAGAAGTCTGAAAGTCTGTTTCCTGAGTCCCAAATCCATTGGGTTCCGGTGGGAGCCTTGGAAATGCAGACAGGAAAGATGCTTCTTTGGTGCCTGTTTGAACAGGGGGGTCGCTCCTTAACCCCAAGGGAGATTCTTCTGTCTTCTAGTCGATTTAGAATGTCAAAATGCCAGGATATATGTTGCAGAGATTCATCCAGGTGTAATCTGAAGTCCTGAGGACTGGGATCCCATATTTATACTAAGTTAGGTGGTTGGACATATTCTAGGTACCCACCTATGGGAGGTTCCAGGGAGGGGGTGGTTACACCCCTTTCCCTTTGTCCAGTTTCACGCCAGAGCAGAGGCTGAGTGCCCCTGCAACCAGTTTGAACTGGGGTATGCACAGGGACACAATGTGTGCCCCCAGCACTGTCAAAAAAGCATTCTATGAAGGCACCCACTCAACCCCAATACACTAAACCCTGTCTGGGAGGTGGTTACACCTCCCTGTGACAGGAAATCTATTGTCCAGGCCTCCCCTGCCAGAGTTTCGTCCAGCAGCAGGAGGTCAGACTCATGTCTGTGGCTGCAGCATCCATTTTGTGATGCTGGGGCTCTTTTAAACTATTACCGGCTAGGTAAGCGTGTACATGTCTTCTCTCTCTAGAAAGGTGGAATTCTACCCCCGCCGCCAGAACTGGCGGGGGTTAGGATTCCAAAGTGTTTGACTCCAAACACAACATGTTTCCATGCAGCCATTCCAAAGTTTGCATTTACCGCAAGGTTATAATGCACTTAAGAGTATAAGGTCTGGCTGCATCACAGAACAGCCTCAGAGAATAGATTCTGAAAGATGCAGAGGTGTCCTGATCATGCATGGGCACCCTCTTACACAAAACCAAGCACTCTGTCTTTCAGGAATGATAAGGCCTGCCATAGGAGTGACTTATAGGTTTATATGTGTCAGTGATTAAAGGTAGATATAGGTAACCTATATCTTAGTAAGGGGTGCATGCACCACCTTACCCAGGCTGTAGTAGCAGACCTGTGGTACCATTTTTGAAGGCTTCCCAGATGTTGCATAATACATGCTTCAGCCCCTGGTGGACTCTGGGGTACCTATGCCCTTGGTACCTAAGTTACCATATACTAGGGACTCACAAGGGTAACCCAGTAACAATTCTGGAGTGTACCTAATGTACTTGCAATCTTTTTAGAGAGGAAGCAGCTAGGCTGGGGTCCTGGTTAGCAAGGCCCTAGCGAGACTAAAGTAGAAAAACAGTGAAACAATAGCAAAAATTGGGGGTAATCATAGCAAGCAGATCCTACTCTCCTACACTGTGTTGTTTTTGCACTGGTGTAAAGTTATCACAATACAGCCCTCTATAACCTAAACAAGAACCTTCTCATTGGTTAAATTCCAGCCTTATGTGTAATAGTGACATAATTCATAGTTCCTTCAGTCATGTTTGTTGGGATAAATAAAAAAATAAACACTGTAAGAACTAAGGATCACTAGCCTCGTTCCCATATTTACACTCTCGCGCCTCACCTCCCCTCGACTGATGCTTGCTTGAGTTTGTCATTACTCTTTTCTATAATTTAGTGTAATTTATTAGAGCTTTCGGGAATGGGCGGTAATACTCCTTTTGTATAAAGGTAATGTCGATTTAAGTGCCAGACTGGAGCCCAGGCCATGTGTGGAATGGTGAAAGCTGCTGTCCGCATTCAAGGTAATACAATATTTAGGTAAACGTGAAATGTAAACAGAACTGTCCCTGACACTGATTACCTCAAGGGCTACACTGAACTACAGTCCCTGCTGCATAGTTATTTGTTGTGGGGGCTCGGCTGGTGCTGCGTCACTGCTCGCAGTCAGAACAGTCATCCGACCTGAAGGAAAGAGGGCTGAGCAAATAACAGTGAGCACCTCAAACTCCTCAAGCCAGTTCTGCCAGCTTGCCCGTGGCAGCCCGCCTTTACATGTCCCCTCTCGACTGCACAGTCATTGGACAGATCCTTACAGTCACTCTCATGACGTTGGGTCACGTGAATCAGAATGTTGGCACCAGGTAAAATGTATCCAGAGCGGAGCGCAGCAGAGTCTTCCCCCAAGCCGCGAGCACCGCAAACAAGTGCTGCCAGCTTTGCTCAGACAGACACTGCGAATTAATATATTGCAGTGCCCCTGCTGGACACTGAGGAAGCGCTATAATGTGTTATGATTATTTTTAATGCTGTGATGCGAGAACTTGTCTTCAAATGTGTTAGGATCACGCGTGATGCGTGGCACTTGGCAGGGCTGCAAATACCTGCCTTTGCTTGTTTCAATAAGCTTTGGTGCATGTGCCTTTGTCTTTCATGGCACTTTTCTGTGTGTTTGCATCTGTGCGTGTTTGTGTGTGCATGTGTGAGGGAATGCATTATGTGTATGTGCATGTGTTTGGGCACCTGTATGCTTTTGTTTTGTTTGTTTGAGTGTATGTGTGTGTACCCTTATCTTCCACGGCAGTTCGCAGTGCTCATGTTTTCATTTGTGTGGGCATGCAATGTGAGTACGTGTGTGGTTGCATGTATGCCTCCTGTATAAACTTGATTACTGCAATGTATCTTTCAAAGTTAAGGTATAAGATACTAAAGTACATCCTGAACTGTCATGTTCTGGTAAAAAATTGCAAATACAACAGTCTAAACAGTTTGAGTCTTATTTAAAGTTTTGAAACGGATGGAGACATGCAGGTTCTTGCTCTCCTGAAAATGAGCTGTTCCGCACAAATCCAAATGAGATGCATATTAAATGGATCATATGGAAATTATTTAGATGATTAGTATGAAAAGAGTTGGAAAAGATAGCTTCCTGTTTTTATCAAGTATGTTAGTGGCTCTAGGTGTTGTGCTCAGAGTTTCCTGTGAAGTGATTGGGATTTAGCCATTAACTTATAATAAGGGTCTTTCTTGTCTGTTGCAAAGATAAACTTGTTTGTTCCGATTTTCACTCTCTGTCTTAAGTTTCTCTGGGAAAGCCCTGCTTTAAGTGCCCCTCCACATGTGGGCCATAGAAGAGGGCCACATGGCAGCAACACCCAGCTATTTACAATATGCGAGAGGAATTAGTGATAAAACCCTCATGCTGCGCAAAGCTTTCTAATATTTCAGAATGGCGGGAGCAGGTGTGAACCTGGACTTCCTTGGGCATGTGCAGAGCCAAGGAGTTGGGTGCTTTATGTGAAACTAGATATTCAAAGGTAGTGCTACCTGTTGCAATCTGATAAGGTGGGCTAATGCACCTGCAAAAGTAACTTGTGTATAATAAACAAATAATGAATTAGAAACATGTTGGAACTACTAAACTTTGTATCGTGGTGTCTGCACTATGAGAAGGCATTGTCCAAGTCAATTAGTCTGGCTTACTAAAGAAGGTACCTCTATGCTTTCATCCATGCAGTCACTCATCCACACTCACATGAAAGTAGTCAATCTTTATCATACTGTCAAGCATCTGGCCTCACCTTACCAACCTATGAAAACCTCATGATCGGACAGTGCTTCACAGCTCAAAAGCCCAGAACACTGACAAATGAGGAAGGTGCTTGAAGTGCGTGAGAGCTCATTTTAGGAACAACCTGGACCCTTTTTATGAGAAACCTGGTAAAGTGCCTTCAGTTCAGAAACCACCTTAGACCCTGCCTTTTCAGAGATGCATTCAATGTTCACCCTTTAAAACTTAGTCAATATAAGAACTAGACAAAAATGTACTTCAAGACCTTTTTCTAGGATGACCATTTACGTGTCTCCTAATGTGTACCATATCCAGGTGGTCCAATTACTTTTCATCACCATGTAATTCTATTCCTTTCACCTTCTTTACTTCCATATTGGTCCAAAGTAGTCATAGGGCAACACCTAAGAGCTTTGTAAAACTATTAAATGCATAAACACATCTGCCCTTTAGTTGCGTTTCCATACCTAAATAAAATGATATATGTCCTATTTGTCTTACTTGCAGTGGAGCTCATACTCAGTAATTCAGTACTTTGCTTGATTGGCCAACAAGTGTGAAACCTGCTTTGTCCATGTACAATTCCTTGCCGTCAGCCTGGTTTATAGAGCTGGAACTGCGCTACCCACAGTCATCCATTCATGGTGGTCATGTAATGACTGCTGGTGTCGCTTACATAGGCTGGGCCAGTGCAGGAACAAGGAAAGTACAGGTATTCCTGCTGACCATCCTCAAGCACTATAACATGTGACACCAATGGGGCCTATTAGGATGACGGGCGTACTTTGTCCGCCCGCCATCCTGTCGGAGAACGGGACCGTCTGCCATAAGAACGGGGGTCCCGTCCTCGGAATTAGGATGCACCCGCCACAGTGGCGGTGCATCCCGCATTTTTAACATTGAGGCGGGCGGCGCTGAAAGCACCGCCCGCCGCAATGCTATAAATGCATGTTGTGCGTTTCAAAGCACAACATGACAGGCACCACGCGGTGCCTGCCATGTTGTACTTTGAAACGCAGGGGGGTACCATAGGGTGCACAGACAAAATATCGACTCCAAAATATTGAATGGACAAAATATCGAGTTAAAAATATCGACAACAATAAAATATCGATAACAAAAATATCGTTGGTCAAAATATCGAATAAAATAATGATAAAAAAATATTGAGTACAAAAATATCGACTCAAAAAAATTGACAAGACAAAATATCGATAAATAGTCAAAGTAAAAAATATCGATAATATGTAGAAAAAAGGTTAAAAAAAAAAAATTATTAATAGTAATATAAATTGTAGTTAATGTTTAGGAGCGGGATGTTGGGTTAATAGGGGATAAGGGTAGGGAGTAATTTAATAATAATTAATTAATTAATATATGTTTGTAAATATTTTTAATTAATAATTAATTGGTAATTAATTAATATTAATTAGTTAATTAATTAATATAATGTTGTACACATTTTTAATTAGTAATTAATTGGTAATTAAATAATATTAAGTAGTTAATTACATTAATTAGAGTAATTTATTTATATATATATAATTTTTAGTTATTGTTAATTAATTAATTGGGAAAAAATAATATTAATTATTACATTAAATTAATTACAGCTAATGTGCTAATATATTTACTTTATTGTTATTGTTAATTAATAATTAATTGGTAATTAAATAATATTAATTAATTTTGGGTAAAGGAGTATTTTTAGGGTTCAGGGTCAGTGTTGGGTTTTTGGGTAAAGGGGTATTTTTAGGGTTCAGGGTCAGTTTTGGTTTTTTGGGTAAAGGGGTATTTTTAGGGTTCTGGGTCAGTTTTCAGGTGAAGGGGTATTTTTAGGGTTCAGGGTCAGTTTTGAGTTTTTGGGTAAAGGGGTATTTTTAGGGTTCAGGGTCAGTTTTCAGTTTTTGGGTAAAGGGTATTTTTAGGGTTCAGGGTCAGTTTTCAGTTTTTGGGTAAAGGGGTATTTTTAGGGTTCAGGGTCAGTTTTCAGTTTTTGACTAAAGGGGTATTTTTAGGGTTCAGGGTCAGTTTTCAGTTTTTGGGTAAAGGGGTATTTTTAGGGTTCAGGGTCAGTTTTCAGTTCTTGGGTAAAGGGGTATTTTTTGGATTCAGGGTCAGTTTTCAGTTTTTGGGTAAAGGGGTATTTTTAGGGTTCAGGGTCAGTTTTGGGTTTTTGGGTAAAGGGGTATTTTTAGGGTTCAGGGTCAGTTTTCAGTTCTTGGGTAAAGGGGTATTTTTTGGGTTCAGGGTCAGTTTTCCCTACTGTTGCACCCACTGGAGTGGGAATAGTAATTTTAACCCCTACGCTATCCAACGCTTTCCCTACGCTTGCACTCTTTGGAGTGGGAATAGTATTTTTTACACTTCTGGTATCGTACGGTAATATAATAGTATCTTATTTAATTATAGTATGTTACTATATATATATGTTTTAACAAATAAGATTGTAAAAAATTATTTTTATTATTTTCATTTATTATTTAATTATTATAAGTTAATTTAAGTATTTTTAAGTATATTTTAGTAATTAAATTTGAATATTAATGAAATTTAACACTGTTTTTAATAAAGGCGATATTTTTTACAACTATATTATTGTAAACGATATTTTGTACTCGATATTTTTGTACTTACCTGTTTGTAGATACAAACTCGATATTTTGACTGTCGATATTTTGTCCACGATATTTTTGCAAGTCGATATTTTGTCCCTCGATATTATTTCAGTGATCCGTACCATAGGTACCCCCATGTGCACCCCCCACCCCCCTTTCACCCTGGGGGCCCACAACCGGCCCCCAAAGCAAAGACTGTATGCCTTTCCACGGAAGGCATAGGACCGCAGGCATCGCAATATGGTTAGCGGTGTCTTGCAGACACGGCCAGCATATGTACGCACTTTTTCCACTGGTTGCGAAGGCGACCAGCAGAAAAGCGACGGACGGTCTTCCCGTCCGCCATGGACCCCCCCAGCCATCCTAATGTGGTGGTGGGCCATTTCACTGAGGATGGCGGGCGGATTGCCCCAGCCAGGCCGGCGGTGGCTACCGCCAGCCCGGTGGGGACAATCCGTCCGCCATCCTAATCGGCCCCGAAAGTGTGCTGCCTCAGCCTTCCCAGAAGGCACAAGTGACTTACCGTCATTGACACTTGTCATCGTCCCTAACGAAAGCTACCATCCATCATAACATTCACTCAGCAAATCAAGGCTGAGCCCAAGTGCATGTCTGTGCAGCACCTGGTGAATGCGATGACTGGTCTGTTGGTGTTGAATGGATAGGAAGCAAGCTGGCACACAGGCACCTAATGATTGACAGCACAGCAGAGCAGTACAAAACTAAAATCATCATTTTAAATTAGTGCTGATTTTACTACTGAACTTGTAGGCTGCATTTCCTGAGCCTTATGCACAATGACAGTGCTCGGACAGGAAGAACAGAGGCGTCCCAATGACCACCAGCCTCACCCTTGTCCATGGTGACCTGTGACCCCTGCTGATGGCATAGCACTGGTGTGTCATCAGCGCAAGACATAGTCATGCCACACCTGCAGCAAGTGGCGCACCTGTTCAAGGCAGATTACATCAATCATAGTGGAGATGCAGATGCCCCATCTAAATCACGCGGAATTAACCTCAGGAAGGACGGTCCAGCACATTGTTTTTTCTTTCCAAATGTGTCTTTAGACATGTCCAGCTTCTTCTTAGGCTGCACTGTTCTGTTAAATAGTATCCTCTGTTAGCATGTTCATTTCCAATGAGTGTTAATGTTAACCCATTTGCAGTGAGTAGCTCATATTTGCCTTTGAAAGGCTATCTCTGTCCTTTCACCTACTTGGCGGTTGATGCCCTGCAAGAAAAAAGTCATTCAGGATGTAATTTTCCTTTTTGAATTTTACAAGCCTGCCAATTAGCACTATGACATATGATACTATCAGCCATTCTTGGCTTTTCAGACCACAGCATTGCGGGCCATGTAGTTTTCCTTTTTACACTTTCATTAAGGGCTCATAATAATAGCATTGCTGCTGACTAAAATGCCAGAATTGGCCCGGCGATTTTATACATGACCTTGAGACACTTGTCAGCTATGTTTAAAAATAAAATCAAATCAATTTATTTTGTATTTTTTGTATTTATTACGTTTTATATAGCGCTGGCTAGACCCGTAGGTATCAGAGCGCTTTACATAAGGAACAACAGTGAGTTACAAGAATAATAGTTTTAAACATTTTACACGTAAATTAAAAGTGAATGACAATTCATAAAGAGGCATAAAGGGAAAGGGGGGACAGGAGTATGAGTAAAAGGATAGGTGGGGGAGGGAACCTAAGGGAGGAGGGAGTAAAGGCAGACGGGCGAAAAGAGAAATATGTTAGACTCAAGAGTTAAGGAATCATAGCAATGAACATAAGGTCAATGTACAGTAAATTAAAGACAGAGTTACGTTACAAGTTACATCAGTTACAAGAGCATACCAAAGTACAGTATAAAATCAATGTTGTGAGAGTTTGTGGGAGGGAGGGAGAGGAGGAAGGAGTCAAAAGCAGGGAGATGAGGAGGAACTGTGTCCATAGTCCGGCTGGGTAGGTGACGATCGAGGGGGATACCAGGGCCAATCTCCTTTTTAGCTGCCTAGCAGCTCCACCGGGTATCAGCCATGTTGCTCAGGTTCCAGCGTTCAGGTATAAAAACAGATTAGACCCGAAGGTATCAGAGCGCTTTGCATGAATTCCACATTGTTCCAAAATAACATCAGTTACTGGAAACATATAAATATCTTTGAGGACGATGTCAAAGGAGCGTAGAGTGTAAGGGGTAGGGTAACGGGGTTGGGGGGAGATATGATGGAGAGATGAATGGAAACATCTGCCCAAGGTCCGACTTGGTAGGTGAAGGCTGAGGGGGAAGTCAACAGCCCACAGAACAATATTTAAAAATCGTAGAAGACAGGATGAAAGGGTGGTAAGGTGAAGGGGAAGGCGTGAGGTACGACAGAGAGACAAAGTAAGGTTTGACCAAGGATCAGCTGGGTAGGTGATGGCTGAAGGGGAAGTCCACAACCCATCACCTCTTTAGCTATCTAGTAGCTCCACCAGGTCTCAGCTAGAAGGCCAGGTCTCCACTGTCGGAGGAAAGATCAACGAGGTCAAAGTCCTGTCGGGTAATATTGATGGGGGATAGGTTTAAGGTCAGGTCAAAGTTCGGTTTATGTCCCGGGGCACCTCCTATATCCCTCTTACTCTACTCTTAAGGATAAATTAGCCTCAACAAGAATGAGGACAAGTCTTGAGGCGCTGTTGGTTAAAAGTAGGTGGAAGGCAGGGTAACAGCAGGATATAAAAATGCTAATGATCCCGGCTGTGGAAGCTACTTGTCCAGCTTCAGTTTGTCGGCCATCTTGGTACTGTCTGCCTTAGTGCTGAATTCCTTTGTTGTTCAATGAACCAACTCTAACTCTAAGTTGCAGTAGAGCAGTGTCTCCAGAACCATATAGTAGCAATCTAACAGTGGATCATGATCATGGCTATCATTCTCCCATGCAGCATTGACACAAAATACCTTGCTTGGTCCTCGAAATAGGTAGGGGACGCTTCTCATTGCCTCTCAATTTGTGGTCCTGTGCTGCACTATATAATCAGGCCCAGCAGTCTCGAATCCATTTCCGCCGTGTCATGGGCATCCACAGAAATATTTCCAAGGGGGGCAAAATGTTAACGTCATCACCATCCTCCGAGATGATGTGTGCAAGGTGGGACACAAGAAACACTGGGGCGCAGGAGGAGCCATGGGGGGCAGGAAGCAGGTCGCATATGATCTCATACACCATAGGGTTGTTGTGCCAAAGCCATCTCTTTCTTTTGTGGCACCCCAAAATCCATACCTGCCCTGGTCCCTAAAATTACGCTCTTGGCACCCCAAAACCCATACCCACCCTGAACCCTAAAATTACCCCCAACACCCCAAAACCCATACCCACCCTGAACCTTAAAATTACCCCTGCCCCCCAAAACTCATACCTGACCTGAACCCTAAAATTACCCCCCTGGCACCCATAACCCATACCCACCCTGACCCCTAAAATTGTCCCCCTGGCACCCCAAAAGTCCTACCCACCCTGAACCCTAAAATTACCCCTGTGGCACCCCATAACTCATATCGCCCTGACCCCTAAAATAGTCCCCATGGCATCCCAAAACCCATAGCTGCCCTGAATCCACAAATTCCCCCTTGCACCCCAAAACCCGTACCCACCCTGAACCCTAAAATTACCCCCCTGGTACTCCAAAACCCATACCCACCCTGAACCCTAAAATTATCCCCCTGGCACCCCAATCCTTAACCCACCGTGAACCTTAAAATTACTCCCTGGCACATAAAACCCACACCCACCCTGAACTCTGAAGTTACCCCCTGGCACCACAAAAGCTGAACACTACATTCTGATTGTGTATCTGGGAGGATCTGCTCGTCCGGATCGGCTCGCCCTGGTCTTGTTCTGCTTGCCCTTCTCTGGAGCTGTTCTGCCTGCCCTGTCCCTCTTACGGACCCACCGAGCCTGCCTCCTTGCACACAGCCTGGACCTACTCTGTCTGGCCTGGTTCTTTCTCCTTTGGACACGCTGTCTTCACTGGTGGAGTTAGAAAACAGGTCTCACTTCTCTGAAGCTGCTCTCCCTCACGCAGAATCCCCCCTCCACCTCCACTTGCTCTCTCATCTTCCTTCCTCCCTACTTCTCAGTCTCTCTTTCTCCACTGCTTCTCTCTCTCTTTCTCTCCCCCTCTTCTTTCACTCTCACCCCCACCGTATCTGTCTCCCCGACCCCACCAAGTTTTCCTCTGTCCCCCCTCTCTCTTCCTCCTCCTCATGTCGGTGATAGGGAGCCCGGGGCCCTCTCTGGAAATGCGAGCTGGAGGTAACGTTAAGTCTGAAAGCACCAATTTGTGAACCGGGAAAAGAGGCAGGGAAGGGGTGGGCGGCAGGTAGAGGGTCAAAGGGGGCACTGGCTCTCATAGAGGTGAGACGGGGCGGGTAGCAGCCTGAGGACAAAAACAACACCAGAGCAAGAGGCAGACGCTACTCTTTTATTCAAATGTGAATATTCTTTCTGCTTAGTAAGTTACTTAACAGCAACTGTTTTAGACAGTCCATCACTATAATCCAATAATTATTTGAAAAAACTTTGCCTCAATCTTGTTATGGAGTCAGAGCGCGCTATAGTATATATAAGTCTGAGGTCTCCTGGCGCTTCTGACTAAATTATAAGATGGAAGGGGTGGGGGACAGAGGGTACTCAGAAGGTTCTAGAAAAGAGCAGAGTCTCCAGGTGTTGTCTAGATGTGACGTGCAATGAGATGCACAGGAGTTCACCAAGAAGAGAGTGCCAAAGGGACGGTTCAGGAAAATTAAGCCCGCGTCTTGTCCTACTGAGCCCTGAAACGCAGAGAAGCTTCAGAATAGAACAGAGAGTGCGAGCTGGAGAGGAACGAAGGCAGGAGCACCATGTGCAATGCATAGTGGCATGGGCGTCCGCAGGGGGCAGGGCCAGCTTTAGCGCTGGTGGCACCCAGTGCGACAATGTTAGTTGGTGCCCCCAATGACCACCTCCACCACGGATTCTCTCACTAGCACCCTCTAACAGTGACCAAGACTCCATAATCACTCTCTCTCCGATGCATTGAATTTGTTATATAGAGCTAGTCATACCATTAAAGTATGTCAGGGCACTTTGCATCACACACACATTACACAGACAATCAATCATACTTGTGTAAATCAGTGTATAGGAAATGTTACATAAGTCAAAGGACAAAGGGGCATATTATCAAGGCCTAGCGATATTTGTATCTCCGCGCTTGCGTCCGTATTTGGACAAAATGCAACGATAAAAATAACGCTTTATTTACAAGAGCACGCTAACGCGTGTTCAGTGGGATTAGCGCTGGTTTCAACATTGCATCGCCTTGCATCGCTAATGAGATGCAAGGGAGGCGTGTCCCGTGAAACAACATGGGATATCATCACCAACCCTGATTCCCTCTATTTTCAAGTGTATCGCTAACACATAGCGATATTATAATCAGTGCTAAACAGGGTTTTCCGCTGGTTTGTAATGCCTGCTATTTTCCTTACTAAGCTATATCTATAATGGGAGATAGATTGTTATGCCGAGTCCACGTCTCCCATTATAGATTAGGTTTTCCCTTACGCGTTTTTCTACCGCTGGAATTCTGGCGATTTCGACTCTTTCCGCCGCTTTTGCCTGGATTTCTATTGCCTGGGAGATGCACCTTGCTGATAGTGCGCTCACCAGGCAATAGAATCCGGCAGTGTGGTGTATCGTGCCAATAGTCCCTGGGGGTACAACATGATTTGGAAGGACACCCAGGAACGTGTACGCGCCAGTACAGGCAAATCCACACATGGAGATATAAGAAGATCTTGCAGGCCAGTGCCAGTGGTCACTCCAAGCCAGGACATCAATTCTGAGGTGCCTGAAATCCACACCCACAGTTGTAAGGGGCAGTGTTGGTGTGGCTGTATTACCTATGTGGAGTCCTCATAGCGCCATGGTCCCTCTATCTCATGTGCTGGCATGGCTCATTGTATGAGTTGTAGGATGGGACAGAAGGACCTAGGGTAGTGGTCAGGGTTCAGGGTGGAAGTGCATACTTTTTTTCCTCTAAGTTTCTGATATAGGTATCCCAGCACCCGTCTCTAGCATTCCCTCCTCCATATCTATGTGTCACTGCAAGGACATCCAGGTCAGCTTTTGCCCTTTGAGCAATGTGGAGAGCCAACAGGGTGTACCGGTGGCTGTATGAGCCTTCCAGGACATGATGATTTGCTGTTTGAAGAGTATTATGGCTAGGTCAAGGAATCCATGAAAGTACTTATCTCTCTTAGTCTTGGGTCTAAGACCGAGTAGGCATGAGTCCAGGATCGGCAGGACCAAGCGCTCTAGCAAAGTGGAAGTTATTCTGTGACTTCTCCCCAGGGCCGCTCCATCACCTGCTGCTCCCAGACCATGTGGTCAAAAACCTTCCTCATCTGCTCTACATCTGGGGCTTGCAGAGGATGCTGTAGAAAACAGGTGTTTGATGCGTTCCAGTGTGAGATGTCCCTGATGCAAGTAGTTAAATTGTGTGTAATAGAAGTGTGGATTACGTGAAACCTCCTTTACATGTTGTAACATCTGGGTCCAGAGACTGTCTGTGAATTGCATCTCGAGGTCCGCCATTCATCGGTCTTTAGCCCTGTCATACGACTCACAATGGGATGAGTGCAATGTAACATTAAGGGCCATAATATTTTTATTTGGGATTGCGTGCAGTGGTGGTGTAGTGTAGTGATTGCATACTGTCTGGCATGATATATCAGGAAATGGCCTGCCACAATGTCATACGTGTCCATAATCTCAAAAAGGGGATTTGTGCAGCCACCATGAAAAAGTCACCCATTTGGTCAATCTCTGCATCTCTCCAAGGCAACATGATATGGTGTTGTTTGGTCACCTCCTGGAGTGCCAGCAACTGTCAAACTGGGATCAATGGGGAGTATGGAGGATGGTACCCGTTGCCTTGCTCGTATGCATGCCAGCACACATGTCTTATCATTATTTGATGCGTCTCATATGCTGGACGAGCCCTGGGGTCCAACAGCCGCATATATATGTGTCCACCTAAGGAGCCTGTGAATGGTGGCTCTCTCCGGTCAAGGGGCAGTGCCCAGCCAGTGCATCGGCCACTGCAGCTGAGCTGCTGCATAGTACAACTCATAATTTGAACCACCCTCATGAAGCAGGCACTAGAGTATGAAGAGCACCACCCAGCTCTTGCCTGAACCCCATATCAGCTCCAGCAGGAGACCATGGAGGTCCTAAATGAAGCTCTTGGTGAGGGAAAGTGGTAACGCTGCAAAGTATACAGGAGTCATGGCAAGATAAGCATTTTGAAGATTACCGCCAGCCCAGCGGGGACAGCTGCAAGGACAACCATAAGGGAGGGATTTACAGATGTAGTTCGGGGCCCTACCCATGTTAACGTTGCCCTCCACAAGTCCTTGTCCGAGTGGTGGATCTGTACACCCAAGTACTTCAGCATGTCAAGGTGCTATTCCAGCCCAAACCGTAGCAGGCCCTCCTGTTATGCTCTTGAACTGGAGACAGGGGGAACAGGCAAGACTTAGACCAATGCAATCTGAAGCCTGATACTATTCCAAATTCCTCCAGTGTCTCCATCAAGGCTGGAAGTGTGGCAGTTGCATCATACAGATAGATAGGGTCATCATGTGCTTATAAAGAGATGATATGGCCCTTGTCATGTACTTGCAGACCCCAAAGCTGCACTTGCAAGCTCTGGCAGCAGCCAGGGGCTCCATGGTCAGGATACAAATCAATCAACAGGGATAGGGGCAACCCTCACTGGTGCAGCTATGTATGTCAAAGCTGTCGGTTATCAACTGTACCATCCTGACTCTTGCTTTTGAGTTCTTATAGAGGGTGCATATCTAATTAAGGTACCCTGGCCTGAAGCCGATTTCCTCCAGAGTTGCCAGAAGGTAATCCCACCACAGTATGTCATACTCCTTATCTAAGTCAAGCAACACCACCAACTATTCCCCAGTCTCACTCAAGGCAGGTTTCATCAGATGAAGTGGTCGTCGTATGTTGAGAAAGGAATTGCATTCTGGAATAAACCCACATTGATCTACTTGTGCTAGGGTGTTAGAAACAGCCAATTAGCCAGGGCCTTCCCTAATATCTTATTGTCTACATTTAATAGGGAGAACGGCCAATATGAGGGGACTTTGGGGGGATCCCGGCCTGGTTTTGACACCTCTATCAGCACCTCACGGAGCGAGTCTGGGAGCTGATCCTTTTTTCTTGCTTACTTAAAAACTTCCAAGAGAATCTGGGAAGGGTGTGCACTGAAGGTGACATAATATTCTAGCGTGACTCCATCCGTACATAGAGTTTTATTTCATGCAATTTGGGTGATAGCCACCCATATCACATCAATTTGAAGGGGTTCATCCAATTCAGCTCATTAGAGTGGAATCAAGCAGGGTAACAGTAGCCCGTGAAGAAACCTTTTGATTCAGTTAATGGGGGCTGTCTACAGCTGCATACCGGGAGTGATAGTACTTTGTAAAAGCGGCAAAAATGGCCACTTGTGTATTAATCACCATGCTACCCCCCAACTTGATTGCTCTTACTGATGGGTATGCCTGCCACTCTTTAACAAGCCATGCCAATAGCCTGTCCAAACCCTCCCCTCCTCATGGAGATGGGAAGGCAGTGACTATTGTCGTGTTTCCCCTACGACACATCTAGATCCCTGTGACTCTTTCTCAGCTGCTTGTTTTTTTCTGTCCCATCGGCCCACTATGACACCTTGGTCCAAAGTACTGTCAACTCCCGCTCTATGTCCAGCAGCTTCATGTTCAGGGCCTTACGTACCCCCTGATGTAGTGGCAATGCATTGCTTTCTGATGACCACCTCGTGGAAATCCCACTTCAGCACCCTGGAGGGGATGGTGCCTGTGTTAAGTTCGAAATATTGAGTAATTTGTATTGAAAGGGCCTCCCTGAAGGGGGCTTCTGAAGTACCTTGGTCAGGAACCTCCAGGGCTGTAATGTCATCAGCAGTGGCCAGTGATCCGAGAGGGTGCGCACCAAGGACTCTGTCACAGTTACCCACGTGCCCAACGGTTCATTGGAGAGAAAAAGATCAAGTTTAGCTTTGAGGTCATGGACCAGGCAATAAAACAAGCCACTGGTGTCCAGATGGTGCAAGCGCCATATATCAAACACACTCTTGTTAACCATCGAGTCCTGAAAGTATTGTGATACCCTGACACACATAGCGCCGTTCGGCGGAGGGATGGAGCAGCCCTGGGCAACATCTGGAACACAATTAAAGTTGCTGCCTGAGATGCTTGGATTGTGTGGGTCCCAGAAAATAGCTGATGTGAAGAGCCCTAAAAAAGTAGAGTGAATAGTGTTGGGGGCATAAACAACCACCAGCATGAGGAGAGCACCATCCATTTGTCCTTCCACCACCTACTACCTATCCTCAGTGTCAACTCTGTGCATGTCTTTCACAATTGGTACCCCTGGGGCAATCTATCTCATGACCCCCTTTGCATATGGGATGCCATAGTGCTATACACCTGCCCCCTCCATTTTGAATGCACTTTTTGTAAGTCTGCCTGTGTCAAATGCATTTCCGGCAAAAGGCTATGTGTGTGCAACGCCACTTAAGATATGTATGAACCCAGTACATCTCTGTGGTAGTGGCCATGCCCTTCACATTCCAGGTCATCAAGTTATAGTGTGGGGTCATATGGCCTGTTGGTGTGCCCATCGGTTTTGGTGGTAAGTAGTGATGCATCACATTCCACAATTGCCATTCCCCAAACCTCCAGTGTGAAGGCAACCCCAAACGTCCAATAAATGATAAATAGATCAGTGGAGTACAGAGCCATGTCACAGAATTATATGTAGAAAACTTCTACATATAATTCTAGCCATACTAGCCATCACAATCCAACAAATGTACAACAACCAAAGAGAAATGTGTAATAAAATACATGTCCTGTTTGGAGAGGTCAGGGCTCATGGATACAAGGGTCGTCTTCGATGATCTGGGCGTCCTATCCTCTCTCATGAGGTTCCAAGGTGTCTCCAAAAGTTACTGGTGAGCAGTCCACACCACTTCTCACACAGTAAAGACCAAACCCCCACGCTTCATAGCAGATTATCCACCATTCATGGTGTCAACTCCTGCCCCTGGGAGTACTCCCAAGCAGGGGCCATTGTTGTGTAGCTCCTCCAAACCTATATAGGATCTGTGCATTTAGATAACATAAACTAAGGGACCGGTGTCCAGACTGATTTTAGGAACCCCCAAAGGAAATGCTAGTCAGTAGACCAGCTAGCTCACAGTGCCACTATGAGCCCCTCTTACCAAGGATCGAATAGTTTCTGGCAACTATTGAACATGACAACCTTGACCCCTCAGGGATCGTGGAAACAGTACAATACTTTTCACTTAGCCACTCGTGCTTACTTTGTTTCAGAGAGATACACAGAATAAACGGTGGGGACGTTTTCAATAGGTATTTATTGAACCAGCATATTATTCTTGTATAGAATACGTGTGCTGCAACAACCATGAGACAGAAACCAATATATACGATTATGAGCACCAGTAGAGTCAAGAAAATGTAGAATTCTATCATAATGCTAAAACAAAGACTATATGCAGGCATATAGATACATAACAGTAAAAATGCGTTCTCCTACAATGTAGACCCTAACTAGATGTACCCAAGTTTACCTAGCATGTATGTAGGTGTATAGCCAAGAACCCCCTTAGGGTAGAGCCAACCTCATTACCTGATGTGGGAGAGTGAAGGATCCCATCTTGGTGTCGAGATGGACACCCCGCAAGGGATGTCAGACCAGTGCGTGCTGCAGTGTCTGCATGCAGGGACCTCAGCGTCTCACGTCAGCATGTCAGAATGGGAGTCTTTCTCCTCTGGTTCGCCCAGTGAAGATGTAGTGCTTATATACCTGAAATATGAAAAACAAAATCGGGCTGGCTCTAATCAGCAACAACATAAACAACAAAATGGGGTGCCAGTACTGATAAACATGAATAAACACTAGGATAAATCCTCCATTAACTGAAAATCAAATTCAGAAAAGGGAATGCTTTTTAGTCGCAATTTTATTATGTATTCAATAATATTTTATAAAATTCGTTTGTCCATTTGGAAATGAAACATTGAAAGAAAGAACAAAAAATTCAAGGGGGACACATGGAAAGACAATCACTTTGGAGCGAACCACCATTCATTCCTACAATCATATCACTTTCACCAAACATTCAACAGCATACGAACTACTCTCACACATACCCTATATACATTATCTACAACAGGAGAACCAAGAACACTGGTGCTGCCTTAATGGAAACACGCTATTTGTACTCTATAATGGAAAATAGAACATTAACAAGGGTTTAACAATTTCAGAACAGTCTTTTGCAAAATCCACCGGAAATTAGAGGGAGTCCAACAAATAGCTAAGGATCTATACAAAGTTGTAACTCTCAGATCAGTTGGCAGACCAGTATGAAGATGGGCCTACGCGTTTCGAATCTCCTCTACTTTCTTGGAGATTCTCATCAGGGCCTCGGGCAACACCTAATGTTGCTGGCGGTAGTCCGGGTCAGAGAAGAATGGTAGCAGGGTGCCCACCCCTCGCTAAAGCGAGCAACAAGTGTCCTAGCGCGGTGTGAACCTGGGCTGGCGGAACTGTCAGGCGTCGTGTTTAATGCTGAAGGAATCAGCGCGTCCTTGGGAGCCGGGACGGGGAGCTTGTATTATTCAGGCATCCGCCGTAGGGAAGCAGCGTCAGCACAAGCAGGCGGGTGTTCGGTGTGCTGTCGAAGCCAGGTTTCAAGGCGGAGGTACTGGATATCCGCAAACGGTCGGCGTCTTGGCTAGCGCTGATCAATCGCGCATGCGCATACGCGATTGATCAGCCTGAATAATACAAGCTCCCCGTCCCGGCTCCCAAGGACGCGCTGATTCCTTCAGCATTAAACACGACGCCTGACAGTTCCGCCAGCCCAGGTTCACACCGCGCTAGGACACTTGTTGCTCGCTTTAGCGAGGGGTGGGCACCCTGCTACCATTCTTCTCTGACCCGGACTACCGCCAGCAACATTAGGTGTTGCCCGAGGCCCTGATGAGAATCTCCAAGAAAGTAGAGGAGATTCGAAACGCGTAGGCCCATCTTCATACTGGTCTGCCAACTGATCTGAGAGTTACAACTTTGTATAGATCCTTAGCTATTTGTTGGACTCCCTCTAATTTCCGGTGGATTTTGCAAAAGACTGTTCTGAAATTGTTAAACCCTTGTTAATGTTCTATTTTCCATTATAGAGTACAAATAGCGTGTTTCCATTAAGGCAGCACCAGTGTTCTTGGTTCTCCTGTTGTAGATAATGTATATAGGGTATGTGTGAGAGTAGTTCGTATGCTGTTGAATGTTTGGTGAAAGTGATATGATTGTAGGAATGAATGGTGGTTCGCTCCAAAGTGATTGTCTTTCCATGTGTCCCCCTTGAATTTTTTGTTCTTTCTTTCAATGTTTCATTTCCAAATGGACAAACGAATTTTATAAAATATTATTGAATACATAATAAAATTGCGACTAAAAAGCATTCCCTTTTCTGAATTTGATTTTCAGTTAATGGAGGATTTATCCTAGTGTTTATTCATGTTTATCAGTACTGGCACCCCATTTTGTTGTTTATATACCTGAAAGGTACCCTCATGGGTTCTACGTAGAAATATACAATGGGCATGTCGGGCAATGATGACGATAGAGATGGGCCTTATATAGACTTATTATACAGAAGATGGTAATCCTGAGTTGATACTGAGAATCCTCATGCATAATACATGAGGCTAGTTTTCAGAGAAAACCACACAACAGTCATGTAGCACCTAACTAGGTAAATGGTTAGCGCCAGACCCGTTATGTAGAACAGTGGTAGGAAAGATGTAGGTAAAAGGTCATGTAACTACTTAGGCCTATTTTGGGTTACATTGGGGTTCATAACACCATGGAGCCATTAGTATCTGACTGTCAGAGGCATGGTTTGACAGCAACGCCTCAAAAGAGTTCTGATCATATTTCAGCACCACTTGCCCTACCTCTGCTCGCTCCCTGACTGTCTGTGCCATGAAGGGGCAGCTATGGGTCTCCCCCGCTCCTCCAACCCCTCAGTTGCAATGTCAGCCATTTACTAACATTCCAGTCATCTGATGTGGGCTTCGCAATTCCCTTGGCATGAAACCAGACTTATGCGTCTCCAGGAGTCAAGAAAGAATGGGTTCACTCACCATCCATCACCTCAAGTTTAGCAGGATAGAGAAGAGCATACTTCAGGCCTAGCTCGTGGCGGATTTGCTTGACCACAGTATGCAACTTGAGAAGATGCTGCATGTCCACAGTAAAATCTGCTATCAAAGTGCCAAGGACCTTTCATCAGGAACAACTGCAGAATTAAGTCTTTGTCTCTATCATTAAGTTGTTTCGCACTTACAGGACACATATGGGTCCCTGATGGTGGTGACCTCCCTGGTAGACAATGTGCTTTTGTGTTTGTATAGAAAGGGGTACCCCTGACGCTAATTCCTAAATCAGGGTGTATCAACAACTTGTGTATAAAACAATTTAGGAACCTGAAAATATCATATTGGGCCTTAAAAGCATACTAAGAAGTAACATGCATGTACCTTTCAATTTCAAAAATATAAATATACATTTTATAAATTAGACATTTTCAAATACATATAAAATAGCAATAACTCCAGTGTCAATTATTGCAGAAATGATTTACAAGAATAGTTCTTTAGATAATTTCATTTCACAGGATACAACATTTTGTTTCTATTCTAGAGTTCATTAGACATTCATTAAATCAATTGTTAGATATAAAATGCTTATCAAAATCAGAACAACAAAATGGTTTAGGCATGGCTTTTCTATATAATAATTCCTACGCGTGTTTCGGCTGAAGCCTTCGTCAGGATGCCATGTACATATATAATTTGAAAACCTGAAAAAGGGTACATGCAGAAATAAATACAGATCAGTGATGCAATTGGGTCCTATTTACATTATTTCATTTACAGTTAAGCAGTTGAACAATATACTTTTTTATATATAAGCTACCTAGATAAAAACCACTAGTCATTTCAAAGTCAATATTACCAAAAACTAATATTGGATAATATCTAAGAAAAACCTATTTATCAACACCGTAGTGTAAATTAATTGGAAAGGAGGGATGGAGGTGGGGTTTTGGGTTTGGTAAAAAAGGGGGGAGGGGGAGAAAGGGGAGGGGAAAAAGGGAGAGAAAGGGGGTAGAGAAGGGGAAAGAAAGGGGGAGAGGGTGGGGTGTTCTTGTTTGTCGAGGAAAAGGGGGCAAAGGAATGTTAAAAAAGGTTATATACTGGGAGCCCACCCTCAAATATCACAGTTTTGTAACCTGATACCTCACGCAATGCTCATTTAAAACAATAAGTACCTTGAAGTCTCAAGTTGAGTTATTGGACTTCCTGATTGTTTCTAAAGGGAATGGTATTATTCTTTCAACTGTGAAAAGTAATAAAATAACATTATGGTAATTCTATTTTATACCGCAGAGTTGTTTTTGTATATATGAATAAATGCATCTGACAGTTACCTCTTGAATAAGCTCAAATGGATCAGACGTTGATATACTAAAATCACTATAAAACGATTCAAAGTCGTCTGCTTATATTGGTTGCCACCTCTGTCTCTACCTAAATGAAATATAACCTGCATTAAATACAATTTAAAAAAGGCCAAATGGGAAAAATTGAGCTTCTCTATACTGTTATTCATTACATAGCCATAGCGTACAGTAAAGTACATGATATAGATGGACCGAGCTGATAGGGGGAAAAGGAGATAATAGCGTTGAACCGTTCTAACTTTATGATACAGAACCGTGACTTTAGAACAAAAATCTTTTCAGGCATCTCTGCTAAAAGTGAGGTAATATGAATTTTCATGGTCAGTTGTGTCCCCTAACGTAGACCCCACCGGCTCCATGTACGTGCTTCAAGTACATGTATGTTCCCTCCACTTCCAGCTATGAAGACGCAAATACATTTGCGTCCAACGTTAACATGCCCTCTTTCAGATCCACCATGAATGGGTCAGATATTCCGTTCCTAAGTGTGCCTTGCCAACGTCTTTATATGGTGCACTTTTCATGTTTTACTCGCTCTGGCGAGTTAGGCCCTGATTTCTGCCATCAAGCCTTTTCCTGCCTTCTGTCTCTGAAACGGCAGTCTGCTGCTTCCTGACCCTTGACTTACTCTCTGTGCGGCGAGCGGTGCCTGGCTCGGCCTGCCAAGACTGTATTCAACCTTCAAGTTATCTGCTCCGCTCCTCGAAAATACATTCCTGTCTAGTAGTTTAGGAAAACATCCTTCCCAGCTGCAGAGCAAAGGGCCCGGCCTCACTGTCTCCATGCAAGTAATTCATAGCTCCTGTTACCATGGTAGGCCCATGGCCCCCTTGCTTTACACGTAGACACGTAGTCGCATATGCACGCACTAGCAGTCAGTATAGAATGGCCTCTGCCCGAGAGACCTTTCCTTCTAGATAATACAGTTCCTCAAACACAAGATATTAGATAAGATTTGGGATTAGGTTGTTCTGACACCCCAGACTTCTGTCTCCTCATGTAGGGCTAAATGTCAAATCCCCTTCACCCTCCAGTTCCACGTCAATTACACGTCATGCTGCTGCGCGCGCATCTCTGCCACATATTTCTGCTGACACTGCAGGATTCTTTCTATGGATCCACCCACCTTTGATACGTTTCAAGTGACGTTGTCTGACACACACCTCCGTGTACGCCTTCATGCACGCCTTCTGTTACGTACATATGTCCTTATCTCGTTTCTCTCAGCTGTTACGCCTCCTGCATCTGTCTCCACTGTAATGCATTGACTATATATATGATAACCTGTCAATAAAGTATTGTCTATCCCTTCCTGAACCTTCGTGGTGATGGAACATGATTGCCTGGTTCGAACCAATTCCTTTTTAAGGAATAAAACCCCTTTTAAAACCTCAAATACCACGGATTCTGTCTCTTATTTTTGACTGAGTTATTCTTATTGAACTTTACCGCATAAATTAAGTACAGGTAATTTGAATTTACCACATAATTGGTGCCCGAACAGGGACCCCTCCCCCACCTTACGCGCCGGCGGTGCGTTGCAGGCCCGGTCCCCTGCCACAGCCGGACGGACAACTACGCGTACCCGCAGGATTTCCTGTATCTCCCTCAGGCCAACAGAGGTGACTGAGGCTGCGATCAACACCCAGACGAGGCGGTGAGGAGTGCGGAGGATCCCGACCAGAGCCTAGCTGAGAGAGCAAAGTCCGAGGTATTCGGAGGCCCACCAGTTCCGAAGTTCCGAAGTACCTACGTCACGAGTCCAGTCCAGTCGAGTCCAGGGTCCAGTCCAGTATCGAGTTTCTGAGGCCTTCCGTTTCCGTGCTTCCCGGTGAGTACCGTTGCTGGGGACGCATCTAGACGGGTGCATTAGTTTGTATCCGGTCAAGACGGGTGTGGGTACACAGACCCGGTCTGCACTGTTTTAGCGGTGTATCTGTACTGTTTAGCAGTATATCCGGTCTGCACTGTTTAGCAGTGTATCTGTACTGTTTAGCAGTATATCGAGTATGCAGGTAGTTAGTTTTATTTTAGTTATTGTTGTTCGTTTTCAAAGTGTTTAAATGTGTTTTAATGTCGTGGTATGAGTGATTGTTCGATCTACATTATTGTGTATATTGTATTAATTGTGTCCAAATCCGAGTAAATATCAAGTACCAAGTGGTACGGCTGAAACATGCCGCTGTTCTCCAAACTAAGACAGATAGGAACTAGAAAAGGGATACTAGAGGAAGCTGTTCCCATTCCACCCAGGGACACTCCAGGGTACTTTATGTACCACAAACACGGCCTAGATGCTGTATTATATCTCGATTTGTGGGTGGATTACACCAAAGATTTAGCAGAGAATCAGAGATGGCCCGCTGCTGGGACATGGGATGCCGATTGCATCATGAGAGTAGAAGAAGCATTATGGAAAAAGAAAGCCAGACAGTCACAGAAAGATGCCATTGAATTATGGCGTAAAGAATCACACAGACGTACAGAAAAAGCACTCAGAAAAGCAGAGAAAAGTAGAGAGGATTCAGACAAAGCCCGAGAAAACGTATTAGTTGAGGAAGGTATACGAGTAAAAGCAGAACAAGTAGACAGACAACGAAACACTCTTATGAATGGTATGTATCCTCTTCTGGCCGAGGGTTTACCTAAGGCCACCCCGGAAGTACCGAAAAATCTGCCACCTCCATTGCTCCCGACTAAAGTACGTCACAAGACCACAAAAGACATATTCCTTTTTCCTATTTAGACGATGTAGCCCCCGAATATGTTAATATTCCGCCGCCACGCACACCACCTGCTGACGGCACTCCACCTCGAGATAATCTACCGCCACTTCCGCAACAACAAACTCCTCCTCCCATTCCACATCCTGCACCTATTCTTCCGGCCCTTCCGGCACCTATTCTCCCTACCATTCACCCAACAAATCCTTTTGGACCTGGCACCTTAGGAGGTGCAGCAGGAGGTTTTCAAACACCGCCACCAACACATCGACTGACTTATAGGGATCTAGCACAGCAACGTACACCTCAAACAGCGAGTTACGACATACTTAAAGAGCCTCTTACAGACTGTAGATATGATCCAGTACCCGGTAAAGACGACAGAATGATGCTATTATCAGTACGTCTACGACGAGTTGCAAACTATTTAATGTTACTACCAGGAATGATTGATCATCTAGACAGAATATATCACTTTGTCCAAACAGGGCAAGGCCCTGAAAGTATTGGCGAGGCTATGGCATACCAGAAAGTTGACACTCAAGGCATGATATTACGTTTTTTCATAAACTGCTTGATAAGAAACCAAGATAGGCCTGGTGTAGACCAGGAAGAAATGAAAGCACTTAACAAATGGGGTCAGAATATAGCAGACGGAAAACATGATAAACAGAGTTGTATAGAAAATATGTACCGAAGGATCCGAAAAGCAGTATTACAAATACATGAAAGAAGACAGCCTGAAAGAGAAGTAGATACAGATAAAAATGAATCCTCGGGGGAGGAGGAACAACCAGAAACAACAACAGGAACATTGCAGTTACCAGCTAGAGAAATGATAGCATATGTAGGTAAGGGAAGACCCTTTAATAATTCAATGCGTCCGGTACGTCCAGAAAGTAAGAGACTTTTTCAAGCTGCCATGTCAAACCCGAAGACGCCAGAACACCTATTTCAGGCTACCGATAAAATACTTCAAGAACGAATGGGGTACCATGTACTCAATTCTATGGATGAACAAGAATTAGCCAGGTCAGCAGTACAATGGGCTGACAGTTCTGATAAATATAGTGATGACGGCTTAGCGCAGACCTTTTTAAATCTTTCCCCTGATGAACAGAAATTAGCTGGAATATACATGATTCAGCATCTCATTACGTTGTTTAAAGGCCAACATTCTGATCCAGGTCCCCTACCTGATATTTTAATAGAACTACTCTCGAATAGATGGAGAGGCCTAGGTACCGACTTAATTAAAATAATTCTAGAACATCGGCACAGATATAGTGCCTTCTTGTGTACACAGTTTGATCCAGCTCCACCTCCAGAAAGAAAAATGTATTACATAGACAGACAGAATCCCTTGCGCGAAGTGCATCCTGTTAGGAATGATGATAATACCTTTAGACGTGTGTTTGTGTACACGCCCATAACGAAAATAGAACTATTAGAAATGAAGAAATTAGTGCCCAGCCATGACAAAGATCCAGCAGGTTTCCACCGTGAAATAAAAGACATGTTACTCATGGGTGATTATACCTATCCTGACATCATGAAAATATTGAAAGTATTATTGCCTGCCGGAATTTACGAGAAACTCAAAGAAAAAGAATGGGAGGTGGGAGAGCAAAAGATTGATTGGGCTGCATTAGAGAACGAAGAAAATACTAGAACCCCAGGTTTAGGGCTTGGGGACAAAACTAAAGCATTACCAGGATTGTTAGTACAAGTATTGCCACGTTTGTTAGCAACGAAAAAGGAGGACTGGGATGCAATCTCAGCCTGCAAACAGAAACCCGATGAAGACACTAAAGATTTTTATTCCCGATTTGAGAAATGTTTTGTTATTAATAGTGGCCTGAAACCAAGTAGCGAGTCATATCCACATCTTTTTGTATCCAAATTAGTCGAAAATTCCCTGCCCCAAGTTAAGAATCGTGTTCTGAAAGTCGAGAGCACATGGCAAGCTAATACCCCTTCACAAATGTTACAAATGTTACAGTACCACCAGAACAGAATTAGGGAAGAACATGATCACGAACAAAGACGTATGAAAGACACGAAAATGAAAATGTTAGTTGCTCAGTCAGTTCCAGCTGACGGTCAGAAAAAGGGTATGACACAGTCCAATAATTCAGCAGCTCCTGTTAAAGGGATATGCAACTATTGTAAACAGCCAGGTCACTATATCAACGATTGTGCAGTATTGAAACACAATATAGCTACAGGTAAAACTAAAGAAAGGCCGCGTCCTCCTAGACAGGACCAGGTCCAACAACAAGTACCACAGAATATCCAGCCTATGCAAGCTTCACAACAGACAGTTCAGACCGTAGCGGTACCACAGCCACAGCCCATTGCCGCAACACAACATGCAACACAACAGATGTACCAGTATGCACAAATAGATTATCCTGATTATCAGCGATACACATGAAACAGCCTAGAGAGGGAAGTTGGCTTGCCTCTTATTGAGGTTCCTGTAGATCAAGAGGGTCCTTACGTACATAGCCAAGTATTAGGGAAAGATAGAAAGTTTTTGATTGATACAGGGGCAAGCAGGACAACTATAAGTCACGACGAGGTTCCAGGGGCACCCCTCTCAGGCTCACAGAATGTTTCCCTTGGATTTTCAGGAAAGCCTATTGTTAATGAAGTATCGCAACCACTTCCCCTTGCAGTTGGTCCATTGACACGTACTACAGACTTATTACTAACGAAATCATGTCCAGAAAACTTGTTAGGTATAAAGACACTGAAAGCTCTAGGAGCTGTCATTTGCTGTTCTCCGGAAGGAGTAAGACTGTTTTTACGTGACTTTAAGGGTCACTATGTGTTGAGAGATATTGATCCCAGATTACAGAATGTTCCTGCACATTTATGGGCACAAGGTCCCACTGATGTAGGTTGCATGCACATTACACCATATCGAGTTACACTCAGACCAGGAGTAGTCTTACCACGCATCCGACAATACAAGTTACCTCCAGATGCTGTAGCGGCTTTACTGAAAATCATTGACAAGCTTATTGCACAAGGAGTGGTTGTAGAAACCGACTCGAATCTATGTAACTCCCCTATCATACCAGTTCTTAAACGTACTGATCCAAAAGCACCCCCAGTTTATCGATTAGTTATCGATTTGCGCTAATTGAATAAATGCATCGTACCACAGTACCCCGTGGTCCCAGATATCTCGTCCCTATTGACTGCCATTGATTCCGAAGCAACGTTCTTTACTGTAATTGATCTGAAGATCGCCTTCTTTAGTGTCCCAATCGATCCGGAAAGCCAATATCTCTTCGGATTCTGTTTAAATGGTCGAAGCTTCAAATTTGCACGCGCACCTCAAGGATTCACAGAAAGCCCCAGCATCTATAGCCAAGCGTTGAAAAGACAACTAGACAGTATACACATGCCTGACAACACTGCCCTGTTACAGTATGTCGATGATCTGTTGATCACCGCCCGCAGCGAACCTGAATGTGAGCAAGTGTCACTGACGGTTTTACATTTCCTGGCTGACAAGGCACACAAGGTGTCCCCTTCGAAGCTGCAATTCTGTGTTCAGCAAGTTGTTTACCTTGGGCACTTGCTGTCCAAAGGGGGGAGACAGCTAACACCTGACCGCATTCAGTTAATTGTAAACATGTCACAACCCAGGACACAAAAGGAGGTACGAGCCTTTATAGGCCTCACTTCTTACTGCAGACAATGGATTCCTCAGTATGCATTTCTAGCAAAGCCACTTATACAGTTGACAACCCAGGAGGCAGCGTCTTCGACTGCCCTCCCTTGGACTCAGGAACACACACAAGCTTTTGATGACTTAAAGAAAGCCTTATGTCAAGCACCAGTCTTAGCGACACCATGTTACAGCAAGCCTTTTACACTTTTTGTCACAGAACGGGAAGGTACTGCATTGTCAGTGCTGACCCAAGAACAAGCAGGTTCACACAAACCGTGTGCTTATTTTTCTAGTACATTGGATCCAGTAGCCCAGGCTCTGCCGGCGTGCTTGAAATCAGTAGCAGCAACAGCTCTAGCGATCAGACAAAGTGATTCCATAGTGTTAGGACATCAATTGACAGTACAAGTTCCACACTCCGTGGAAGTTCTTTTAAACCGAACACAGACCCAGCACTTGACGATAGCACGACTGACAGGTTATGAATTGACATTGTTTCAGCCACACATAGAAATCAGACGTTGCAACACATTGAACCCTGCTACACTTTTGCCATTAAGTGAGACAGATCCATTGGCACATGATTGTATTGAAGTCATTACCATTACGACGAAACCTAGACAAGACTTGACAGACACCGCATTACCAGATCCAGACCTGACACTTTATGTGGATGGTTCATGCATGAGAACAAGTACAGGAGAATTAGTGGCCGCCTACGCAGTCACGACAGAAACTGAAGTCATTGAAACAAATTGCATAGACACCCTGTCAGCTCAAGCAGCAGAGCTCATCGCTCTGACTCAAGCCTGTATTCAAGCAAAGAACAAGAGAGTTAATATATACACAGATTCACGCTATGCATTCGGAGTCGTACACGACTTCGGTGTCCTGTGGCGAGAGAGAGGTTTCTTGACCTCTCACGGAGCCAAAATTCAACACGGTCCCCTCATTCAAACTCTGTTAGATGCAATACATCTGCCTACAGCGATATCGATCATGAAGTGCAAGGCACATACCAAAGTCACAGATTCAATTTCCCAGGGTAATGACCTGGCAGACCGAACAGCAAAGCATACGGCCCAGACCCAGACTCACGCAACTGATCTGACAAAGACAATAGTTCAGACACCGACACATTGCATGACAGTTAAGGATCCCGCCCTAGATGTAATTGATATACAGACACATGCTACACCAGACGAAATCAAGAAATGGATTGAACTAGGAGGGATCCAGACAGATCAAGGATGGATGACGAAGGGAAAATCTACATGGTTTCTCCCTGACTCTATGGTCCAAGTTATCATTAATACAGTACACAGTCCTGCACATTTAGGAGAAAAAGCCATGTTAGACAGTATTCAAAACATCTGGTTCAATAAACATTTACGAACAGCAGCCAAACAGAAAGTGCGTACTTGCATGATTTGTTGTCAGTTCAACCCAGGTAAAAGCATTCCCGTGGAGCAAGGTGGATTTCATCCTCCCGATCACCCTTTTGAAGTCCTCCAGATGGATTATATCCAGATGGAACGTTGTTGAGGATTCAAATATGTCCTCGTAGTAGTATGTGCACTTTCCCGTTGGACAGAAGCATATCCAGTCCCAGATTACACTGCTCCGACCACTGCCAAACAGCTGGTTCGTGAATTCTTCCCCAGATATGGTTTGCCCCGCATTGTATACTCCGATAACGGTCAGCCATTCTCGTCCGAGTTAATGAAGCAGGTATCTCTCCTGCTCGGCTACCAGTGGAAGTTCCACTGTGTCCGACATCCCGAGGCAGCAGGCCTCGTGGAACGCCATAATCAGACTCTGAAAATTCGCCTTGCCAAAATCTGTAGAGAAAAAGGATTCGACTGGATAGTAGCTTTGCCAGTCGCACTCTTTTACATGAGAATGGTCGCACACTCCAGAAAAGGGCTATCCCCGTACGAGGTGGTCTTTGGTAGGCCACCGAATATGTGGGGGACGCCTCTGCCTCGCAAAATTACTGATGTTGACTGTAATATGCTGACAGATTACCTTGCCTCCTTGATGTCTGCACTACAATCATGTCGTTCACAGGTTGCTGCAGCCTTTCCCGACAACACCGAGGTGAAGCCCCATGAGGTGGTTCCGGGAGACCTCGTCTACATTAGGAACTTCGACAGGAGAAGTCCGCTGGAGCCCCGCTGGCAAGCACCAAGACTCGTACTTCTGACCACAAGGACAGCGATAAAAGTCGAGGGCCGCAAGGGTTGGCTTCATTCGAGTCACATAAAAAAATGTTATGGACAAACGCCAGACCTAGCCTCCCTGCCCGGCCCTCCTCCACAGACTGACTCAAAACTCCCCCTGGTCGAGAAAACTTCTTCACAGCAATATAAATTAAAACTGAGGTCTAGCAAGTCAGACAGTTTAATTGTTTAAGTCCTCCCCTAGGTGAATCGGTTAGACGAGTTTCTGACATGTATCCCCTAGACCCCAACAGAGAGAGAGATAGACAGAAACAGCTCAAGAAACGTGAATATTGTAAATCTCTTCGCAGTCACTGCATCGTGACACTATTGATTATGTTTTTTCTAAGTCTTTTGATTATTGTTGCAAGTATACTTTTGCATGTATATTACCCTATTTTCAAGCGTGCACATTCTCCCTTCAATGTCACTGCCGAGCACTCTTTCAGTGAACTGCCCCCGCATGAATTGTCTTACCGACTTGCGCTGCGCAACAATACATTCATTAGTATGTTACATCACTCCCATCAGACCAGCAATGCTACCAATTGTTGGATATGTGGCCGACTCCCTCCCTATAAGAAATACAAGGGAGTTCTGCCCCTCTTTCCGTACCCGTTCACACACAATGGTTCCTGTGGTGCATGGTTTAGTTTAATTAATTCCTTAGATTCTGATTCCGTAGTTTACCAGGGCAACTGGGTATGGGGAAATCTGAACACCGTTCTGCATAAAATATGTTTCCCTGACAAGGAGGGTCTGCCAAAAAGGACAGGGACTGATCTAGAAAATGAAGTATATGGATTAGGTAATTTTACACTTAACCTCATGATTCTGAATGTTGAATCCGAAGCTGAACCAGTCTTGCCCGCTATGTCAGTATTACCAGTCAAAGGTGAATTATGTGTCAGAAAGAATGGTTCAGTACACCTGGGTCATAGTAAATGTACCACTGTGATCGAATTCAGTGATAAGGGCAAGTCTACATTCAAGGCATCTCGTCATTCCTATTTCGTTTGTGGTCATACCGCATATATACGCTTACCTTTAGATTGGGATGGCACCTGTTACATTGCATTCCTTCTGCCACCTGTCTTCCTAGCCCCTCCTGATTATCATAGGGACACCCATCTAGTACACAATAGACCACAGAGAGATCTCCCGATTGTCGACTACACTGAAACGGCATGGGAACAATATACAGACTTCAATAAAGGTTTCTTTCCCTACTTAGGTGCTGTCTTTAATAGTAAACTGATACGTAAATTAACCAGAACCCTTGAAGCAGTAGTGAATGAAACTACTTCCGCCCTAGGTAACTTAACAGAGGAGCAGTCTGCTATGCGGATTGTTGTTCTTCAAAATCGTGTCGTCCTTGACGTCATCCTGGCCGATAGGGGCGGAGCCTGTAGAGTCATCGGGTCGAGCTGCTGTGTTTTCATTCCAGAAAACGCGCCATCAGTATATAGAGCCATAACTCGTCTTCACAAGATTGCAAGTCTGATACATCAGAATCCAGGCACCTGGACTTGGTCCGGTTGGTTCTGGACTACGTTGTCAGCCTGGGGATGGAAGGTCCTATCCTTCCTAGGTATTGCCCTTCTCATAGTATTCAGTTGCTGCCTATGTCTGCAATGTGGGCCAGCGATTTGCGGCTTGTGCGCCACATCATGTATTCCTCATTCAAGTCCTCATTCAAAACGCCGTAAGAAGAAAGAAGAGCAAATGATGTTACACGAACAGATTGATAGATTAATGAGGATTGATATATCATGAAGGGTCCGTAGGGGACAAGGAGGGAATGAGGTAATATGAATTTTCATGGTCAGTTGTGTCCCCTAACGTAGACCCCACCGGCTCCATGTACGTGCTTCAAGTACATGTATGTTCCCTCCACTTCCAGCTATGAAGACGCAAATACATTTGCGTCCAACGTTAACATGCCCTCTTTCAGATCCACCATGAATGGGTCAGATATTCCGTTCCTAAGTGTGCCTTGCCAACGTCTTTATATGGTACACTTTTCATGTTTTACTCGCTCTGGCGAGTTAGGTACTGATTTCTGCCATCAAGCCTTTTCCTGCCTTCTGTCTCTGAAACGGCAGTCTGCTGCTTCCTGACCCTTGACTTACTCTCTGTGCGGCGAGCGGTGCCTGGCTCGGCCTGCCTGCCTGCCAAGACTGTATTCAACCTTCAAGTTATCTGCTCCGCTCCTCGAAAATACATTCCTGTCTAGTAGTTTAGGAAAACATCCTTCCCAGCTGCAGAGCAAAGGGCCCGGCCTCACTGTCTCCATGCAAGTAATTCATAGCTCCTGTTACCATGGTAGGCCCATGGCCCCCTCGCTTTACACGTAGACACGTAGTCGCATATGCACGCACTAGCAGTCAGTATAGAATGGCCTCTGCCCGAGAGACCTTTCCTTCTAGATAATACAGTTCCTCAAACACAAGATATTAGATATGATTTGGGATTAGGTTGTTCTGACACCCCAGACTTCTGTCTCCTCATGTAGGGCTAAATGTCAAGTCCCCTTCACCCTCCAGTTCCACGTCAATTACACGTCATGCTGCTGCGCGCGCATCTCTGCCACATATTTCTGCTGACACTGCAGGATTCTTTCTATGGATCCACCCACCTTTGATACGTTTCAAGTGACGTTGTCTGACACACACCTCCGTGTACGCCTTCATGCACGCCTTCTGTTACGTACATATGTCCTTATCTCGTTTCTCTCAGCTGTTACGCCTCCTGCATCTGTCTCCACTGTAATGCATTGACTATATATATGATAACCTGTCAATAAAGTATTGTCTATCCCTTCCTGAACCTTCGTGGTGATGGAACATGATTGCCTGGTTCGAACCAATTCCTTTTTAAGGAATAAAACCCCTTTTAAAACCTCAAATATTCTTATTGAACTTTACCGCATAAATTAAGTACAGGTAATTTGAATTTACCACAAAAGAATAATGATTCCTATTTAGTCTCTTTGTTTCCAAATGACCCAATTCATTCGAATTATCAAGGAATTCCTCGTACCTGAAAGATCCAGATTAAGGCCTCACCGGACCGATAACTCGGAGGCAGATCTAGTGTGTTTTACGCTGAAAATATATTAAAGATGGAATACTCGTATAATTAGACAATGTCCTAAATATTATTTCAAGATCAAAAAGTATATCGGCTAAAATATAATATATATACCTGTTAGGTATGCGGTGAACAGCGACGCTAGGTTTATAATGAAGATTTCGAATGTCTCCGAGTACGATCAACGGCTTCCGGTCGCCATTCTATTGAGGTTTCATCGTTCCTATAAGGTTATCTAGAAATTCGAAACGGAGAGTGATAAAATAACTGTATGCTCTCTGCCATACTACTCTAATATACTAACTGAATAGAGGCTGGATGTCATTACCTGTTTGAATTCTCTAGTCCCTTAACCGTTAACGTTCGGCGGGTCTGTCCGGCGTTGTCTAGGATCCCGAACTGAGGACGTCTCACCAACAGGGCGCCATGGTTTGTAAAACTCCGTACTTCATGTACGGCTGGTCTGTGGTTCTTAAATAGTCCAATCATGCTGGAAATGCGCCTTTGGCTACCCGGAACTATTGGAAAAATACCTGGAAGTAGAACAGATGTCTTGGATTGAAATAAACAACTTCCGTGGCGGCCATCTTATAATGTGTTCTGCCTAATTTTAGGGATACCACTATTAAACGTTGGTGTACTTCTTAACTATATTTAGTGATTTTGTCCATAAATATTTAGCAATAAGGCCCGACTTTACACATTATTGCTCGATGTCTTCAAGTTGTTATGTGTCGTGCGTTATGACCTGGAATGCTTAATGAGCATATAAGCTTCCAAACCAAAAATCATAATTCAATTTTCCAGTTAATGAAACTAAAAAATTAGAAAATTACCTCAAGGAATAGATGTAGAAGAATCCAAATTGGTTCTCCACAGCTATTCATGCATTTCTGCAGGGCCCTGCTGGTAATGCATGATAATTTAATTACAGTTGTATTTCAATAATTGGTCCCATGGAATTTCGTTATTCATACCAACAATGTGCTTTCTCCACAGCAAAGAATTTAGGTACATTGCCTGTCAGTACTGTGGGCATCAGCCACTGTTTGAGGAAGAGCTCCGTACTCAGGCCCCCCCAAGCATTCCAGAAAGCTCGAAAAATGGACATTATTATGCTTTGAGAAGCCCTCTGCATCCTCCGATGAGGAGAGGTCATCTCCGCCCTCATGTCCTTCAGATGGGTATGGAGTTTCTGCAATGTGGGTCACATCGTGGTTAATATAGATTCAACATTGTCCATACAGTCCACCAGTTTCCTGTGGTCCATACAAAGCAAGTGTACATCCAGGGAGTCTGCCTTGATCTTGGACTTCAGCGTGGCTTTTGTGTCCAGAATTGCCTGCAATATCTTTTCAAACTGTAAAGAGTGACTGTGGAGAGTGGCCCAGAGTGGCGACTCCATTATCGGGGGGGACGGATGGCCTGCTGCATCCCCAATGCCTGAGGTAGAGTTCTTAGCAGATTTCGGCTTTCGGCTTCACCATCAAACCCACATCGGTATCAACCCAAGTGGATGCTCAAGCAGGTTCTAGACAGTGGGCCATTGTCCTGACACTCCACCAGGTTTGAGTCACTGGGTAAGTGCAGTGCAATTCTGGAGCTGCACGTGTGTTAGAATAGAAATATGCACGTTTGAGCATTGCCCAATGTAAGCTACTATTTGCGGCACCATTTTTTATTCAGGCACCATTTTGAATCATGATCAAAACTAATCCTTTGCTACTTCTGAGAAAAGGCCGCTGTTAGGTTTTCTTTCTGCAGTTTTGGGGTTTAGCTTTACTAATGAATAGACTGTTCATATTAGTGCATACCTTGCTTACTAGATAGAGGCCTCTTCCACTTGTCTGGTGGCAGGTGCAGGGTGAAACTGATGGAGCAAGGATTCGCACGTAAAGCGACTTGCTCTGATTCAAGAACTTCGCCTAACTTGTAATCATATTAATTCAACCTGTCCGTCATTTATTTAGCATTTTCCCCAATACGCGGGTGTCCCCAGGAGGCTTGCCTATGTGTTTTTTCATCCTAACCATGCTTGCACTACGGAAATGGCTGCTTCGCAGAAAACCAGTCTGCGCATGCGTCGGTCATACCCACGTGATGTGACGCACTCGCATTCTGGAGGGATTTTGTTGCTCATGCGCATTGTTGCAAACATGGCCGCTTTTCTCTAACCATGCTCTCTGCTTGCCACTGCTGCTTCTGCATATCTGTCTTTTTGCACTAAACCTTAATGCTATAGATATTATAAAGTAAGGGGTGCAGTGAAGTTTATAACGGTATACAGTGTAATAATTTTTTTCGTATGATTCTAATTTGTTCTCGCTTACTTTTCATGTACCGCGTATCAATGGGCCGGGGGGACGGGGAGCCGTCCATATTGAAGCTCTTCTAAACCCCGTCACGTGACATGGGAAAAACCCCACTGCGCAGAAGCTGAAACAAGGCATCTGGCTCCTGAAGCACGATGCGCCTGGGAACCCACCTCGAAGATGCTGCAGTCTACCTTGACCGCGCTACATTGTTGTTATATACTATGCACTGTCATTGTTTTCTATATTCCTATGCCTGGGAACGTGAACCTAAGGGGCGGGTATGCAAAATTTAATATTTATGATGAGAACACTGAATTCTAGGTGGTGACAATGACAAAGTCACCTCTCCTGACCAATCATAACGTGGGAATTTTGTCACTTGCAACATTTGTGGGTGGTCTAGGGGTCCCAAAACAGTATAACTAGCCTAGTATAGCTTAGAGAAATTGTCCGAGTAGCAGACCTGTCACTGACCCTACGAACTCTATAGGTGTTTGATAAAGAGTGCTGCGTAGCACTCTGTCCATACTTTCCACAAGCTCCTAGGGGTGGAAATAGCCCTAAGTGCTGGCGGAGCACTTTGCTGGGGAAATTCAAAAACCCAATCGGGGTTTCTGGCGGATTACTTGCAGAGAGGGGGTAACGCAGGCGTTGCATCCGAAGCTGTATGTGTTGGTCGTACCTTGATGAGCCCAGTCCTGACCCAAATCCTGAGGGGTATCCTGTTCTGACTATCCGTGAGCTGTACCTGCTCGTATTTTGGTATTCCAATCCTTGAGGGTCCTTGTCCCCGTCTTTCCAAACTGACCCGCGGCCAGGGTTAGTCCTCGTTCCTACCTAGGTAATTATTAACTGTGGGTTTATGTCTTTCTATCACTCTTTCTTCCCTTCTTAATAAAGCACTCTTGCCTGTGATATTGCCCTGTCACCTTGATAGCAATTTATATGCAATTGTTTATTAGAAATGTTCCACTTCTCTCCCTACCTGTAGGATATTATACATTTGTCATATTTCATTAGTGTGTTCCATTTTTTCCTCTCCTTTAGCATGGTTGCAGTGAATTTAGTAAGAATAGCTCAAGTAGTCTAGTTTAAGTACACATTTTAGGTCCTGCTCATGTCCCATGCCCTAGTTTTAAGTTTGTGGTGAATAGCTTGTTTCTTAAATACTCTTACCCTGTAGTGTTCCCAATTACTCTAATGGTACTCGCCCTAATCCATAGTTACTTTGTGGCATTAATTTTAATAATTGATGTGTTGATTTGTATTTGCCTCATTATCTTGGCATATTCATTCTGAAACTTCTTTATAAACTTTAAAACTCATCGGGTGTCTGTGGTCATTTTACAGTATAAAGTGTGGATAAATGTACTTGGTATATAAGAGTTCTACTCCTTTTAGGAATCTTGTCACCTGTCCACTGCTAGCTCCTGATCTGTCAGGAGTACTGTGCCTGTGGTAAGTCAGGTACATGAATAGTAGGTGGTGTGAGAGTCACCCCCCGAATTACTCATAGTAGCGTGCTAAGGATTTCACCCGGTTCATGCAAGGCATAGTCATCATAAATTCACGCCAGGGCCCAGTGCGTGGAAATTTGGTAAACTCAGTGACCCGGGTGACCTGCGCGCTCTATCAAAACTACCTTGGGTTATATTAGGTGGTGTGAGATATGAGAAGCAAAACTTATTTTTTGTATTTCACTGTCCAACTGCACCCGCCTGGAAAATTTCATTGTGGGCGTGCCTTTGCCCAGTCTTGAAACTTACATAATGTATCTTTGTGCTTGTTGATTTTAGTCCCTCTGCAGCACTCCTAGTGACTGGGCAGACTGGGCTCCACTCTGGGTGTATATGAATAAACAGTTATTGGTTTGTGTTCTCTACTGTCTGACAGACTCTTCATTTAGTATGGAAGGCTGAGAGGTGGAAATTAGTGACCCGGGTGACCCTATTTGGGGCACTTCCTTCACGTGGTGTCTGTCACATCCCCTTATAGGAACTGAATGTAAAAGCTTGTGGAATATTATCAAAAATGCAAACAAATAATACAATATGCTATCAATTAAAAGGCAACTATAGGTGGTCAATGGCTAAAGGGTAACCCATGAAAAGTAGGGGATTCAAGCTACTACAGCTCATGCAACAGCTGTAATATTTGGTATCAAGATCAAGAAAACTCACGAAAGGGTGCCAGTTGGCAGAAAAATACTGTGCTCACCAATCCAACATAAGGCCATGTCCAGTTTTACCCAGGTAATTTATAAACCTTGATGATACAAATTATTATAGTCAGTATGGGCCATTAAATCTGCTATTCCCCAAAGGAACCAAATGTGAAAGTTTGCGGAATGAAATAAAAATGCGAAAAGAGACTGCAATCTGGTATCAAGCCAAAAGGCATCTACAGTTGGTCAATGGCTAAAAGGTACCCCTTGAAAAGTAGGGGATCCAAGATATTACAGCAATGCATGATCCATAATATGTGGTTTTCCCATGGTAAAAGTTGTTGCAAAACTCACGAAGGGTGCCAAATTGAATCCTAGTAAGTTCTGACCCAAGAAACACTTGGATACCAAATATTATAGGCTACTATATTTGATATTCCCTAAAGGAACCAGATGTAAAACCTTGTGGAACGTTGTGAAAAATTAGAAAAAATACTATAGTCTGCTGTCAAATAAAAGACAATTTTAAGTGGTCAATGGCGAAAGGGTTACCCAATGAAATGTAGGGGATACAAGATATTACAGCAATGCGTGAGCCATCATATTTGGTATATCTTTGTAAAAGATGTTGGAAAAGAAAAGGAATGGTGCTATTTGGCATAGAAATAGTATGCTCACCCATATCACATAAGACCATGTCATATTGAATACTGGTAAGCACTAACCCCAAAAACTCAGGGGATACCAAATATGAAAGCCGGTATAGGCCGTTATATATGGTATCCCCATAGAGAACCTGACATACAATCTTGTGGAATAATGTAAAAAAAATTGAAAATATACTGTAGTCTCTTATCAAAGAAAAGACAACTTTAAGTGGTCAATGACTAAAAGTTCATCCATGAAACATAGGGGATACAAGATATTACAGCAATGCATGAGGCATAATAATTAGTATACCCATTGTAAACAATGTTGAAAGCAAAAGGAAGGGTGCTCTTTACCATAGAAATACTGAGCTCATCCATCCAACATAAGACCATGACAAATTGAATACTGGTAAGTTCTAACCCCAGAAACCCAGGGATACCAAATATTATAGCTGGTATAGGCCATTATATATAGTATCCCCCAAGAGAACCAGACATAGAATCTTGTGGAATGATGTAAAACATTTGAAAATATACAGTTGTCTGCTATCATACAAAAGGCAACTTCAAGTGGTCAATGGCTAAAGGGTAACCCATGAAACGTAGGGGATACGAAATATTACAGCAATGCGTGAGCCACAATTTGGTACCCCCATTGTAAACGACATCGGAAAGCAAGAGGAAGGGTGCTATTTGGCATAGAAATACTGTGCTCACCTGTCTAACACAAGACCATGCCAAATTGAATCCTGGTAAGTTCTAACCCAAGAAACACAGGGGTAACAAATATTATAGCCGGTATAGGCCATTATATATGTTATCCCCTAAGAGAACCGGACATACGATCTTGTGGAATAACGTAAAAAATGTGAAAAGATACTGTAGTCTCTTATCAAAGAAAAGACAACTTTAAGTGGTCAATGGCTAAAAGGTAACCCATGAAACATAGGGGATATGAGATATTACAGCAATGCATGAGGCATGATATTTGGTATCCCCATTGTAAACGCTGTTGGAAGCAAAAGGAAGGGTGCTCTTTGCCATATAAATACTGGGAACATCCATCAAACATAAGACCATGTCATATTGAACACTGGTAAGTTCTAACCCCAGAAGCACAGGGGTTACAAGATATAATAGCTGGTATAGGCCATTGTATATGGTATTCCCTAAGAGAACCGGACATAGAACCTTGTGGAATGATGTAAAAAATGTGAAAATATACTGTTGTCTGCTATCATATAAAAGGCAACTTCAAGTGGTCAATGGCTAAAGGGTAAACCATTAAACACAGGGGACATGACATATTACAGCAATGCGTGAGCCATAATAGTTGGTATCCCCATTGTAAACGACATTGGAAAGCAAAAGTAAAGGTGCTATTTGGCATAGAAATATTGTGCTCACCTGTCTAGCATAAGACCATGCCAAATGAAATCCTGGTAAGTTCTCCCCCAAGAAACACAGGGGATACCAAATATAGCTGGTATAAGCCATTATATATGGTATCCCCTAAGAGAACCGGACATACGATCTTGTGGATTGATGTAAAAAACATGAATATATACAGCTGTGTGCTATCATATAAAAGGCAACTTCAAGTGGTCAATGGCTAATGGATAACAAATGAAACGCAGGGGATACAAGATATTACAACAATGCCTAAGTCATAATATTTGGTATCCCCATTGCTAACGATGTTGGAAAGCAAAAGGAATGGTGCTATTAGGGATAGAAATACTGTGCTCACTCACAGCACATAAGACCATGTCAAATTGAATACTGTTAAGTTCTAACCCCAGAAACACAGGGAATACCAAATATTATACCCGGTATAGGCCATTATATATGATATCCCCATAGAGAACCTGACGTACAATCTTGTGGAATAACATAAAAAATGTAAAAAGATACTGTAGTCTCTTATCAAAGAAAAGACAAGTTCAAGTGGACAATGGCTAAAGGGTAACCAATCAAACTTAGAGGATACAAGATTTTACAGCAATGCATGAGCCATAATATTTGTTATCCCCTTTGACAACGATGTTGGAAAGCAGAAGGAACGGTGCTCTTTGCCATTGAAAAACTGGGCTCATCCAATGAACATAAGACCACCTTAAATTGAATACTGGTAGGTTCTAACCCCAGAAACACAAGGGATACCAGATATAATAGTTGGTATAAGCCCTTAATATTTGCTATCCCCTAAGCAAACTGGATGTAAAATCTTGTGGAAAGATGTAAAAAATCTGAAAAGATGCTGTAATCTGTTATCAAAGAAAAGACAACTTTAAGTGGTCAGTGGCTAAAGGGTAAGCCATGAAACGTAGGAGACACAAGATATTACAGCAATGCGTGAGCCATAATATTTTGTATCCCCATAGTAAACAATATTGGAACGCAAAAGGAAGGCCGTTATTTGGCATACAAGTACTGTGCTCACGCATCCAACAAAAGACTATGTCAAACTAAATCCTGGTAAGGTCTAACCTAAGAAACACAGGGAATACCAAACATTAAAGCCAGTATTGGCCATTATATTTGGTATCCCCTAAGGAAACCGGACATACAATCTTGTGGAATGATGAAAAATGTGAAAGGTTACTGTAGTCTGCTATCAAGTGAAAGGCAACTTCAAGTTGTTAATGGCTAAAGGGTAGCCCATGAAAGGTAGGGGATACAAGATATTACAGCAATGCGTAAGCCATAATATTTAGTGTAGGAAGGTGGATATATGACTATGGTTGCCCCCAACGTTTTGCCTGGTGTTTTGCTGGTTTTTGACTTAGTTGGCCTGGGATCCTGCTATCCAGGACCCCAGGCTTCCTGCTCTCTCTGTAAGATGGACTCCATGTACCTTAGGTACATATCTAATTGGATACTGGGTCACCCTATCAGTCCCTGTACAGTGTACCTTAGGTACCCAGGGCATAGGTGCACTCAGGGCCTACCAGGGGCTGCAGCATGTATTATGCCACCCCTGGCTGGCCATCCAAATCTGACACAACTGGCTGATCAATCAGCTGGGGCAAGGTGGTGTAATCACCCTTTGCTTTAGATATAGTATACCTATATCTAAACCTAAAATGGACACATATACTCCTATAAGTCACTCCTATGGCAGGCCTTAACAATCCTGGAGGCAGAGTGCCTAGAATTATGTGAGATAGTGCTCTGGCATGAGCTGCGCCTGTCTGCAGCTTTCGGAACCAAGTCCTTTAGCTGTTTCCATGATAACGCTATACCATATACTCTTAAATGCAATATAATCCGTGCGGTTATTGCTAACTTTGGCATAGCATTATCAAAACAAGTCGAGTAAGGTGTCATACAAATTGGAATACTACCCCCTCGCCAGTTCTGGTGATGGGGGTAGCATTCCACCCTTTTAGAGGGACACAACATGTACCTAACTGTGAACCCCGGTTAAAGTTAACCCGAGCCTCAGCATCACAAAATGGATGTTGCCACCACAGACACAAGCCTGACCTCCAGCTGCTGCGAGTCCTTCCTGCGAGGGAGGCTTGGACAAAGGGTTTCCTGCCTTGGGAGGTGCTAGCACCACCCCAGACAGGATTTTGTGTATTGGGTAGGACAGGGCTGAAAGGAATGAGACATGCCTGGGGCACACAAGGTGTCCCTGTGCATACACCGGTCTAAACCAGTTCCTGGGGCTCTCCAGCCCCAGCTCTGGCACAAGACCGGACAAAGGATAGGGGGGGTAACCACCCCCCTTCCTGGTCCCACCCATAGGAGGGACCTAGTCGTAGTGCAGCCCCCTTTAGCAGGATAAAGGTAGGAGCTGGTCCCATTCCAAATTAGATTAATCCTGAACTGAAACTCTAAAAGAAGGAACTCTGGACTTCGACTTTCTGCCAAGAAGACTGAAGAAATCTCCCTTGTGGGCAAGGAGTGTCCACCCTGCACAAGCAGGCACCATCAGCGTCCCTTTGTCGTCTTCCCTCGATGATCCAGTCTTCAGAGCCTGACGAGACCTGAATTCCCAGACCTCTCTGACCTCTACCTACATCTGCAGCACAGCTGAGATCCGTGGGTGCGACGAGACACGTAGGACCGGCCATCTTGGAAGAAGCAGCACTTCGCTCCAGCACAACTTCTGAGGTAACCTCGACCAAATTCTTTGGGGACTGAGAAGCTCCGACCCCGAGCAACTCCTGCACCGAAGACCAGCCCTCCAGCATCCACGAGATCTGCGTGGGGCCCTTCTGCCTGTTTGCTGCTCGGCTCGTTGTCTGGTCACTTGCCGGCTGGCTAGTGACCTCCTAGATGACGAATCTTGAAATCCAATCTGCTGGTCTGGTTTCTCCAGACTGGCACCTGCTTCCCTGCGAAGGAGAAGCACCCCGGACCCTCCTGGTTCACTCCAGACGCCGTTTCCACTCTCCGCGTGGGTTGCCTTTGCCAAGGCCTGCTGACTCCAAATCCGGATCCGACACCGCCGACAGCGAGAGCCTGCGTGGGACAGCTCGTGCCTCCATCCTGGACATCGAAGACACCTCCTGGTCCACGTGGCTGCAGAGACAAGCGTCCACTCTTCACCTGATCGCGACGACGACATCTGGTTCCACTGCAGTCACTGGCTAGTGACTTTGAACATTGTCCCCTCTGCTTTCAGGTTCTCCTCTTCACTGATCCATCCTTGGATCACACCGGACATCTTCCTCCTGGTCACCTGCAGCATCTTTTCTTTCAGGCTCCATAGACTTCAACACCGGAACCCGACACGACTTCGCACCTATGCACCCGCAGCCTGTGGGTGAGGTAACACGAGCATTTCGGTGCTCAAGGGTAGATTGACTCTCCTAGTGTCCAGTTCCACAGTCGTTTTAGTCCTAACTAGTCAGGATTGTCCGTACTCACCTTTTTCTTGAACTGTACTGTCCATAGACGTTGTTACGCATCTCGCGTGTGAGTTCACACTCTGCACACGCGTTCTGTGGGCCTCCTATTACTTACCTAAAGTTAGGGTAGTGTAGTCCCAGGGATCCTACAGCCTCTAGACAGCTCCATTCCTTCTATCGACTTTCACATTCCACTTACTTAGTATATGGTTTGTTGTGCCCCTAGGGCAACATTGTAATTGTGCAACTTAAACGCATTTTTCCTAAGAGTCTTGTCATGTGCTTAGCCCTCTGATCTCATAAAGAGTTCAGAGGTGTTTGTTAGTTAATAAATATCTTGTTTATTTTCATAACTACCTGTGTGGTGTCCTTTCATTTGGTATTCAAGGGGTTATATGTGGTAAAACAGCTGGCTTCACATGCCAAAAAGAGTTTAGCCTAAGACTGCTTTGTCCATGCTACCATTAGGATAGCTGGTCTATAAGCTTGACTTACAACCAATCACCATAAGGGTTGTTTGGACTGATGCAAGGTGATCACTAGAACTAGTGAGCATCATATATCAGGCCAACTTCTCACATTTAGTATCCCCCAAGGGAACCGAATATAAAATCTTGTGGAATGATGTCAAACATCTGAAAAGATACTGGAGCCTGCTATCAAATAAAAGAAAACTTCAAGTGGTCAAAGGCTAAAGAGTAACCCATTAAACGTAGGGAATACCAGATATTATAGCAATGCGTGAGCCATAATATTTGGTATCCCGATAGTAAACTGTGTTGGAAGCAAAAAGAAGGTCGTTATTTGGCAAGGAAATACTGTGCTCACCAATCCAACTTAAGACCACATCGATTTGAATACTGATAAGTTCTAACACCAAAAATACAGGGGATACCAAACATTATAGCTGGTAAAGGCCATTATATATTATATCCCCTAAGGGAACCAGATGTAAATCTTGTGGGATTCATGTTAGAAATCCGAAAAGATACTGCAATCTGCTATACAATAAAAGGCAACTTCAACTGGTGAACGGCTAAAGGGTAAACAATAAAACATAGTGGATAAGAGATATTACAGCAATGCGTGAGGCATAATATTTGGTATCCCCATTGTAAACGATGTTGGAAAGCAAAAGGAAGGCCACTATTTGGCACAGAAGTACTGTGCTCACTCATCCAAAATAAGAATATGTCAAATTGAATCCTGGTACGTTCTAAGCCAAGAAACACAGGGGATACCAAATATTGTAGGTGGTATGAGCCATTATGTATGGTATCCCCCAAGGGAACATGACGTACAATCTTCTGGAATGATGTCAAAATGTGAAAAGATGCTGTAGTCTGTTATCAAATAAAAGACAACTTCAAGTGGCCAATGGCTAAAGGGGAAACCAATGAACCATAGGGGATACGAGATATTACAGCAATGTGTGAGCCATAATATTTGGTATCCCCATAGTAAACGATGTTGGAAAAAAAAGGAAAGGTTATAAACCGCATAGAAATACAGTGCTTATCCATCCAACATAAGACCATATCAATTTGAATACTGGTAAGTTCTAACCCAAGAAAGACAGGGGATACCAAACATAATGGCCGATATAGGCCACAATATATGATATCACCTAAGGGAACCAAGCGCACAATCTTGTGGAATGATGTACAAAATGTGAAAAGATACTGTAGTTTGATATCAAATAAAAGACAACTTTAAGTGGTAAATGGCTAAAGTGTAACCCATAAAACATAGATGATACTAGATATTACAGCAATGCATGAGTCATAATATTTGGTATCTCCATGCTAAACGATGTTGGAAAGCAAAAGGAAGGGTACTATTTGGCATAGATATACTGCGCTCACCCATCCAACGTAAGAACATATGTAATTGGATCCTAGTAAGTTCTAGACCAAGAAACACCGGGGACACCAGATATCATTGCCGTTATAGGCCATTATATTTGGTATCCCTTAAAAGAACCAGTTGTAAAATCTCATGGAATTATGTAAAACATTTGAAAAGTTACTGTAGTCTTCTATCAAACAAAAGGCAACTTCAAGTCGTCACTGGCTAAAGGGTAACTGATGAAACATAGGGGATACAATATATTACAGCAATGCGTGAGCCATAATATTCGGTATCCCTATAGTAAACGATGTACTAAAGCAAAAGGAAGGCCGCTATTTGGCATAGAAGTACTGTGCTCACCCATCCAACATAAGACCATGTCAATTTGAATACTGGTAAGTTCTAACCCCAGAAACACAGGGGATACCAGATATTATAGCCAGTATAGGCTAGTATAGGCCAGTATATATCGTATACCTTAAGGGAACCGGACGTACAATCTTGTGGAGCAATGTCAAAATGTGAAAAGTTACTGTAGTCTTCTATCAAATAAAAGGCGACTGCAAGTGGTCAATGGGTAAATGGTGGTAACCCATAAAACGTAGGGGATACAAGATATTACAGCAATGCGTGAGCCATAATATTTAATATCCCCATAGTAAACGATGTTGGAAAGCAAAAGGGAGGGTGCGATTTGACATAGAAATACTGTGCTCACCCATCCAACATAAGACCATGTCAAATTGAATACTGGTATGTTCTAACCCAAGATACACAGGGGAGAGGGGTGGTGCAGCGGCCAGGGCGACTGACGCCGGACGCTGGGGATCACGGTTCGATCCCCAGCTCCGGCGGCAGGGGTCTGCCCAGCACCATGTTACTCTGGACAATAGCTTGCTTAATCTTCCCGACGGCCCTCAGCGCAGGGAGGCCTACGGGTAGCTGTGCGCTTTACAAATACTGGATTTACATACCAAACATAATAGCCGGTGTAGGCCATAATATATGATATCACCTAAGGGAACCAAACGCACAATCTTGTGGGATGATGTACAAAATGTGAAAAGATACTGTAGTCTGCTATCAATAAAAGGCAACTTCAACTGGTGAACGGCTAAAGGGTAAACAATAAAACATAGTGGATAAGAGATATTACAGCAATGCGTGAGTCATAATATTTGGTATCCCCATTGTAAACGATGTTGGAAAGCAAAAGGAAGGCCACTATTTGGCACAGAAGTACTGTGCTCACTCATCCAAAATAGGAATATGTCTAATTGAATCCTGGTACGTTCTAACCCAAGAAACACAGGGGATACCAAATATTGTAGGTGGTATGGGCCATAATATATGATATCACCTAAGGGAACCAAACGCACAATCTTGTGGAATGATGTACAAAATATGAAAAGATACTGTAGTCTGCTATCAAACAAAAGACAACTTTAAGTGGTCAATGGCTAAAGTGTAACCCATAAAACATAGGTGATACTAGATATTACAGCAATGCATGAGTCATAATATTTGGTATCCCCATGCTAAACGATGTTGGAAAGCAAAAGGAAGGGTGCTATTTGGCCTAGATATACTGCGCTCACCCATCCAACGTAAGAACATATCTAATTGAATCCTGGTAAGTTCTAGACCAAGAAATACCGGGGATACCAGATATAATAGCCGTGGTATAGGCCATTATATTTGGAATCCCTTAAACGAACCAGTGGTAAAATCTCATTGAATGATGTATAAAATTTGAAAAGTTACTGTAGTCTTCTATCAAACAAAAAGCAACTTCAAGTCGTCACTGGCTAAAGGGTAACTGATGAAAAATAGGGGATACAAGATATTATAGCAATGCGTGAGCCATAATATTTGTTATCCCCATTGTAAACAAATATGGAAAGCAAACGGAAGGTTGATATTTGCCATAGAAATCCTGTGCTCATCCATCCAATATAGGACCATGTCAAATTGAATTCTGGTAAGTTCTAACCCCAGAAACACACGGGATACCTGATATTATAGCAGGTATAGGCCATTATTTATTGTATCCCCTAAAGGAACCAGAGGTAAAATCTTGAAGATGGTGTACAAAATTTGAAAAGTTAGTGTAGTCTGCTATCAAGTAAAACACAACTTGGCCAATGGCTAAAGGGTAACCCATGAAACATAGGGGATACGAGATATTACAGCAATACGTGAGCCATAATATTTGGTATCCCCATAGTAAACATTGCTGGAAAAAAAAGGAAGGGTGCTCTTTGGTATAGGAATACTGTGCTCCCCCATCAAACATAAGGTGAAGTCAAATTGAATCCTGGTAACTTCCAACCCAAGAAACACTGGGGATACCAAATATTATAGGCCGCATAGGCTAGTAAATTTGGTATCCACTAACGGTACGGATGCAAAATATTGTGGAATGATTTACAAAATTTGAAAAGATACTGTAGTCTGGTAGTCTGCCATCAAATAAAAGGCAAATTCAATTGGTCAATGGCTTAAGGGTAACATAGGGGATACGAGATATTATGGCAATGTGTGAGCCATAATATTTGGTATCCCCTTAGTGAATGATGTTAGAAAGCATAAGGAAGGATGCTATTTGGTATAGGAATACTGTGCTCCACCATCCAACATAAGGCAAAGTCAAATTGAATCCTGGTAACTTCTAACCCGAGAAACACTGGGGATACCAAATATTATAGGCCGTATAGGTTATTATAGTTGGTATCCCTGTAAGGGTATGAATGCAAAACCTTGTTGAATAATGTACAAAATGGAAAAACATACTGTAGCCTGCTATCAAACAAAAGAGCATTTCAACTATTCAATGGCTCAGAAGGTAGCCCATGAAACATAGGGGATATGAGATATTGCAACAATGACTGAGCCATAAGACCTGGTATCCCCATCGTAAATGATGTTGGAAAGCAAAAGGAAGGGTGCTATTTGGTATAGAAATACTGTGCTCCTCCATACAACATAAGTCGATGTCAAATTGAATCCTGGTAACTTCTAACCAGAGAAAAGCTGGGGTTACTAAATGTTATAGGCCCTATATGCTATTATATTTGGTATCCCCAAAGAGTACCATGCAAAATCTTGTGGAATGATGTACAGAATGTGAAAAGATACTGTAGTCTGCTATACAATAAAAGGCATATTCAATTGGTCAATGTCTAAAGGGTAACCCACGAAACATAGGGGATATGAGAAATTATGTCAATGCATGAGCCATAATATTTGGAATCCCTTAGAAAATGATGTTGTAAAGCAAAAGCAAGGGTGCAATTTGGTATAAAAATACTGTGCTCCTCCATCCAACATAAGGCGATGTCAAATTGAATCTTGGCAACTTCTAACCCGAGAAACACTGGGGATACCACATATTATAGGCCGTATAGGCTATTAAATTTGGTATCCTCTAAGGGTATGGATGCAAAATCTTGTGGAATGATGTACAAAATGTGAAAAGATACTATAGTCTGCTATCCAATAAAAGGCAAATCTAATTGGTCAATGGCTTAAGGGTAACCCACGAAACATAGGGGATACGAGATATTATGTCAATGCATGAGCCATAATATTTGGTATACCTTTGGTAAATGATGTTGGAAAGCAAAAGCAAGGGTGCTATTTGGTATAGAAATGCTGTGCTCCTTCATCTAACATAAGTCGATGTCAAATTGAATCCTTGTAACTTCTAACTCGAGAAAATCATGGGGATACAAAATAATATAGGCTATATATATGCTATTATATTTGGTGTCCCCTAAGAGTACCGGATGCAAAATCTTGTGATATGATGTGCAAAATGTGAAAAGATACTGTAGTCTGCTATCAAACAAAAGGCAATTTCAACTATTCAAGGCTCAAGGGTAACCCAGGCAACATCGGGGATACGAGATATTACAGCAATGCGTGAGTCATAATATTTTGTATACCCATAGTAAATGATGTTGGAAAGCAAAAGGAAGGGTGCTATTTGGTATAGAAATACCTTGCTCCTCCATCCAACATAAGGCAAAGGCAAATTGAATCCTGATAACTTCTCACCCGAGAAACACTGGGGATACTATATATTATAGGCCGTATAGGCTATTATAGTTGGTATCCCCTAAGGCTACGGATCCAAAATCTTGTGGGATGATGAACAAAAATGTGAAAAGATACTGTAGTCTTCTATCAAATAAGAGGCTAATTCACTTGGTCAAAGGCTAAGGGGTAACCCATGAAACATAGGGGGATACAATATATTACAGCAATGGGTAGCCATCATTTTTGGTATCCCCATAGAAATTATGTTGGAAAGCAAAAGGAAGGGTGCTGTTTAGTATGGAAATACTGTGCTACTCCATCCAACATAAGGCTAGGTCACATTTAATCCTGGTAACTTCTAACCCGAGAAAAGCTGGGGATACCAAATATTATAGGTCATATAGGCTATTACAGTTGGTATCCCCTAAGGGTACGGATGCAAAATCTTGTGGAATGATGTACAAAAATGTGAAAAGATACTGTAGTCTGCTATCAAACAAAAGGCAGTTTCAGCTAGTCAATAACTAAAGGGTAACCCATGAAATATAGGGGATACAAGATATTACAGCAATGAGTGAGCCATAATATTTGGTATCAGGGATGGTAATGATGTGGGAAAGCAAAAGGAAGGGTTCTATTTGGTATACCAATACTGTGCTCCTCCCTCCAACATAATGCAATGTCAAATTTAATCCTGGTAACTTCTAACCAGAGAAACACTGGGGATACTAAATATTATAGGCCATTTAGGCTATTATAGTTGGTATCCCCTAAGGCTAAGGAAGCAAAATCGTGTGAAATGATGTACAAAAAAAGTGAAAAGATACTGTAGTCTGCTATCAAACAAAAGGCAATTTCTGTTAGTCAATAACTAAAGGGTAACCCATGAAACATAGGGGATACAAGATATCATAGCAATGCGTGAGCCATAATATTCGGTATCCCCATGGCAAATGTTGTTGGAAAGCAAAAGGAAGGGTGCTATTTGGTATACAAATACTGTGCTTCTCCATCCAACATAATGGGATGTCAAATTGAATCCTTTTACCTTCTAACCCGAGAATCACAGGGGATACCAACTATTATAAGCCATATAGGCTGTTATATTTGGTATCACCTACAGGTACCGAATGCAAAATGTTGTGGAATGAAGTACAAAATGTGAAAAGATACTGTAGTCTGCTATCAAACAAAAGGCAATTTCAACTATTCAAAGGCTGAAGGGTAACCCATGAAACATCGGGTATACAAGATATTGCACAATGCTTGAGCCATAATATTTGGTATCCCCATAGTAAATGGTGTTGGACAGCAAAAGGAAGGGTGCCGTTTGGTATCAGTACACTGTGCTCCCCCATCCAACAAATGGCGAAGACAAATATAATCCTGATAACTTCCAACACGAGAAACACTGGGGATACCAAACATTATAGGCTGTATAAGCTATTAAATTTGGTATTCCCTAAGGGTACGGATGCAAAATCTTGAGGAATGATGCACAAATTTGAAAAGATATTGTAGTCTGCTATCAAAAATAAAGGCTAATTCAATTGGTCCATGGCTAAAGGGTAACCTATGAAACATAGGGGATACAATATATTACAGAAATGGGTGAGCCATAATATTTGGTATGCCCATAGAAAATGATGTTGGAAAGCAAAAGGAAGGGTGCTGTTTAGTATGGAAATACTGTGCTCCTCCATCCAACATGAGGCAAGGTCACATTGAATCCTGGTAACTTCTAAATCGAGAAACGCTGGGGATACCAAATATTATAGGTCGTATAGGCTATTATAGGTGGTATCCCCTAAGGGTAAGGATGTAAAATCTTATGGAATGATGTACAAAAATGTGAAAAGATACTGTAGTCTGCTATCAAACAAAAGGCAATTTCAGCTAGTCAATAACTAAATAATAACCCTTGAAACATAGGGGATACAAGATATTACAGCAATGCGTGAGCCATAATATTTGGTATCAGGGATGGTAAGGATGTGAGAAAGCTAAAGAAAGGGTTCTATTTGGTATACCAATACTGTGCTCCTCCATCCAACTTAGTGCAATGTCAAATTGAATCCTGGTAACTTCTAACCCTCAGAAACACAGTGGATACTAAATATTATCGGCCGGTTAAGCTATTATAGTTTGTATCCCCCAAGGCTACGGATGCAAAATCTTGTGGAATGATGTACAAAAATGTGAAAAGATACTGTAGTCTGCTATCAAACAAAAGGCAATTTCTGGTAGTCAATAACTAAAGGGGTACCCATGAAACATAGGGGATACAAGATATTATAGCAATGCGTGAGCCATAATATTTGGTATCCCCATGGCAAATGATGTTGGAAAGTAAAAAGAAGGGTGCTATTTGGTGGACAAATACTGTGCTCCTCCATCCAACATAATGCAATGTCAAATTCAATCCTGGTAACTTCTAACCCAAGAACCACAGGGGATACCAAATATTATCGGCCGTATAGGCTAATATGTTTGGTATCCCCTAAGGGTACCGGATGCAAAATCTTGTGGAATTATGTACAACATGTGAAAATATAATGTAGTCTGCTATGAAACAAAAGGCAATTTCAACTATTCAATGGCTCAAGGGTAACCCATGAAACATTGGGGATACGAGATATTACAGCAATGCTTGAGCCATAATATTTGGTATCCCCATAGTAAATGGTGTTGGAAAGCAAAAGGAAGGGTGCTCCTTGGTTTCAGTACACTGTGCTCTCCCATCCAACAAAAGGCGAAGTCAAATTTAATCCTGATAACTTCCAACACAAGATTAACTGGGGATACCAAATATTATAGGCCGTATAGGCTATTATATTTGGTATCCACTAAGTGTACCGGATGCAAAATCTTGTGGAATGAAGTACAAAATGTGAAAAGATACGGTAGTCTGCTATCAAATAAAAGGCAAACTCAATTAATCAATGGCTAAAGGGTAGCCCATGAAACACAGGGGATACGAGATATTATGGCAATGTGTGAGCCATAATATTTGGTATCCCGTTAGTAAATGATGTTGGAAAGCAGAAAGAAGTGTGCTATTTCTATAGAAATACTGTGCTCCTGCATTCAACATAAGGCGAATTGAAACTGAATAATGTTAACTTCTAAACCAAGAAACACTGGGGATACCAAATATCATAGGCCATATAGGCAATTTAGTTGGTATCCCCTAAGGGTCTGGATGCAAAATCTTGTGGAATGATGTAAACAATGTGAAAAGATACTGTAGTCTGCTATCAAACAAATGCTAATTTCAACTTTTCAATTGCTCAAGGGTAACCTAGGAAACATTTTGGATGAGATATTACAGCAATACGTGAGCCATAATATTTGGTATCCCCATAGTGTATGATGTTGGAAAGCAAAAGGATCGGTGCTATTTGGTATAGAAATTCTGCGCTCCTCCATCCAACATAAGGCAATGTCAAATTGAATCCTGGTAACTTCTACCCCGAGAAACGCTGGGGATTCCAAATAGTACAGGCTGTATAGGCTATTATGAGTGATATCCCCTAATTGTACTGGAGGCAAAATCTTGTGGAATGATGAACAGAATGTGAAAAGATACTGTAGTCTGCTATTAAATAAAAGGCAAAATCAATTGGTCAATGGCTAAAGGGTAAACCATGAAACATAGGGGATACAAGATATTATGGTTATGTGTGAGCCATAATATTTGGTATCCCCTTAATAAATGATGTTGGAAAGCAAAATGAAGGATGTTAATTGGTATAGAAATTCCTTGCTCTCACAGCCAACATAAGGCGATGTCAAACTGAATCCTGGTAACTTCTAACCCGAGAAACACTGGGAATACCAAATATTATAGGTAGTATAGGCTATTATATTTGGTATCCCCTAAGTGTACTGGATGTAAATTCCTAAGGAATGATGTACAAAATGTGAAAAGATACTGTAATCTGCTATCAAATAAAAGGCTTCTTTAAGTGGTCAATGGCTGAAGGGTAACCCATGGAACGTAGGGGATACGAGATATTACAGCATGGCGTGAGCCCAAATATTCGGTATCCCCATAGTAAATGATGTTGTAAAGCAAAAGGAATGGTGCTTATTGGCAAACAAATATTGTGCTAAGCCATCCAACATTAGACCACGTCAAATTAAATCTTTTTAAGTTCTTACCCGATAAACACAAGGGATACCAAATTTTATAGGTGGTAGAGTCCATTATATATGGTACCAGATATTACAGCAATGCAGAAGAAATATATGGGATACTAAATATTATAGCCCAAACAAGGCATTATACTTGGTATCCCCGAAAGGAACCAGATGTGAAAGCTTGTGGAATCAAATGAAAAATGCAAAGAATTAGAGTAATCTACTATCATATAAAAGGTAACTTGAATTGGTCAGTGGCTAAAAGCTAACCGTTGAAAAGCAGGGGATATCAGAAATTACAGCAATACAGGAGCAGTAATATGTGATATCCACACAGTAAACGATGTTGGAGGACACAGTAAAGGGCAGTATTTGACAGAAATATACTGTGTTCATCTAGCCCAAAGTATGCCATGTCATATTGAATCCTGGTAAACTCTAACCCGAAAAACAAAGGGAACACCAAATATTACAGCCCTTGTAAAACATTATATATTTAATATCCTCAGAAGGACCCTGATGTGAAAGCTTGCGGAATGAAATCACAAATATGAAAAGATACTGCAGTCTGCTATCAAATAAAAGGCAGCTTGAATTGAAAAGTAGGGGAAATCAGATTTTACAGAAATGCATGAGCTGTAATATGTGGTATCTATCACTTTAGGAAAAGATGTTGGAAAACTTAAGCAAGGATTCTAGCTGGTAGAAAAGTAATGTGTTTGTGGAGCCAACATAAAGCCACGTCAAAGTGTATTCTGGCAAGTTCAATCTTCAAATTACAAATTATGTGCTGTATAGGTCATTATATTTGATATACTCCAAAGGAACCAGATGTGAAAGCTGTGAAATGATATCAAAAATGCAAAAGAAGAGTGTAGGCGTCTAACAAATAAAAGGCCATTTAAAATGGTCAGTGGCTAAAAGGAAACCATTAAAAAGTGGGGAAAAATATATTAATGCATGAGCAATTTTGTTTGCTACCCCCATGCAAAAAAGATATTGGAAAACACAGATTGGTACACATTGTTAGAAACAAATATTGTGTTCACCTAACCTATATGGAAATGACTTGTTACTTACCCATTTCAAATGTTTTCTAAATGTAAAATACAAAATGCTATAGAGCAAAGGGAGAATGTGCTGTAACCAGTAGCACCCAAGATTGGCTGCTAGTAACTAACCAGACCAAGAAGAGGGAGTATCCACCACTTAAAACCAAATAACATATTAAGGCTACGGATATTTTTTACCTTTCCGTTTTTTTTTAATGTGCAATATTTTCCCTTGAATTTGGCATGCCCTTCACTTTGCACCTGAAGCAACCACCTAGTACACCTATTAACTCTGACCGTAACTTTTATGTGTTAAAGTGAAGCTTGCGCTGCTGGTATTTGAATGTCAGGATTCTCTTTGGGTTGTTGACTATTACACTGTTCATTGCCACACAGCACTTTTAGTGTTCCCAAGCCAGTCAGTCTTCTTTTTTAAACTACAAGAACACTTTGCATGCTGCAATTTTTCAGCCATACTATAAATCTTAAAAGAGAAACTAAAAGTCCCAGAATGCTGATTTAGACTAAAAAGTGAAGATTTATATCTCTCATAATAAACAGAGACTTGACACTGGGTTTGCACCAGAAACGAATATCATTTGGTTATGTATATTATTCCGAAACAGTGTTGGTACATGAAAAGGTATTTGTGTAAAATGCCCTATATTCTTTTGTAACAATTATGCTTCCTTGTAATAATCATTGCAGAAAATGACAATATTTGTGGGGCGTCCCTCCAGATTTTTCCAATATCTGCTTTGCTGGCTTTACAACTCTGTGAAATTTACCCCTGCTAGTAGAGTGCCTGTGCGCCCTCTTAGAGATGGTTAATTTGGCTTATTCCTCATTTGAATATTTAACTTGCTAGGCTGTCCTTACTATATGATGTAGAAAGTGAACACAGGATCCGGAAATGTAATGGCACTAGAGGACTGCAGTGCCCATAGTGCCATGAACTACAGCGGCAGGGTAAACATGGCTTCTGGCCTACCCTGTGTATTCCTGACTGCTTCACTGTGAAAATCTACTGCGCATTCATTCAACAAAACGTTTTTTATTAGGTAAAATCATTTCTTTTACATATCAAAAAGTCACTCCTGTGTGGGCCGTATAGCCCACAAGGCAGTGTGCATGGTCTATGAAAGTAGAACAATAGAAATGTACAGTTAACAGTAGAAATATACAGTTAACATACCCTTATAGTGACTGGCACGCAAAAGCAATTTTTACTGTGAGAAGACTCTTGCTATCCCAAAGGGAAACACTGGGAAGCGATTATAAAAATAAATGTTGGTATCTCCAGTTAGGGTCCAGTTACAAAAATGATGAAACAACTATTGTCTATTAGTTAGTAAAATCCCAACTCAATGGTGTGAAGTCATATTTTTAATGAATATTAGGGAAAGTTATATTTTAGAAAGTAAAATTTTCCCTGCTTGAAGTTGCTCTGGCTAATTTGCATTCTCTCATAAGCAGTGGCAAAGCCAGGAATGAGCCGTGATGAATGGTATGAAAAATTATCATAGGACAGGTACAATGACTTCGTAATAAGGAGTTGTTTTTCTCTTGCCCTGGCAGAAAGACCAGTGGGGTTGGCCCAGGAACTTTATTTGCTTTGAAGGGGTGTCCGGTGTAACAGGCAAATGTTTGGTAACACCTGGAGAGGTCCGGGCTTATGTCCTTCTTATTAGGCTGGCACAAAATGCTACCTCTACAACTGGTGTAGGGTAACCGCAGAGAAGGAGAGCGTTGATTTCCCTGGTCATGCATCTGGGAGGGCAGTGCACAGAGGCTCTGCATCAAGAGAAAAGGATTTCTCCATCTTGGATTTTGAGAGTGATGGGGTACTGTGGGGTTGTTTACAGAAGGGCAAACAGGAACAGTTTCAAAAGCAGGTAGGTTTACCACTAGGAACTTTTACCCATTCGCTTTGGGCGCCATTAGGAGCAATACACTAGTTGGTACCATGCATTTATAAGGAACCTCAAAACACCCTTTTTAATCACACTTTATGGACCTGAGGAAGAAGAGAAGAGGAACGGACCTGATTTCTGTAATTAGAGCAGAGCCTTGAAGGATTGGACTTGATTCCCCTTGTACCGGGACAAAAATGTAGACACCTATTGACCTGTATAGCTATAGGGCCACAACAAGCTGCAAGAGGACTTTTCCATGAAGTACCCAGCTGACCAATAACAATTGGAAGTGACTTGCAACCTGCAGATGGCCTCTCCTGGAGTGAGTCTTTATTCCCAACTGTTGTTTCTCAGGTCCTGGAAACCTGAGCTGTGTCTAACTGCACTTGTCATACCACCTCTGAAAAGTTTGGAACTACAAGGTTTTAGATTTCCAGTTCTCAGGAGGACTAGAACACACAAACCCATTCTACCCACCCAAGGTATAGCCACACTGGTTTGAAGAAGGTGGTTTCTCCCACTTTGAGCTTTGGCGCAGCAGCAAATCAGTGGGCACTGATCGATAAGGTACCCGGCCTCATGAAACTCACCATCGGATACAGGCTGGTGGCTTGCCCCACTGAAGGATTTTGACTTCAATTTCAGAGACTGAGTCCCAAGGAAACACTCTACTGTGGCCATTGACTATTAATGATGTGTAATCCTTTTCTGTGCTATCATCTATTTAATCGTTAAAATTCATCTCTGTTGTATCCCTTAATGGATTGGTCTTGTTTTGGTGTCATTTTGCTTATTAAATTTTACTCTATTTTTATAATCCGGTTTGGTATTTTTATTGCATGATGTTTTTTACGTTATTACTGTTCTGACAGTGGATAAATAAGTCACACATTGCTCTAAATTAAGCCTGTCTTATCTTCTTCATGCCTATCAGCAGGTGGAGCTTAGTTTAATTAGTGACTTTGAAGACCCACGCTGTCTCGAGTTGTGATTATTTCTTGAGATATATAGTTGCCCACCCCAAATATGAATCCAATTTCGTGCAATCTTAGAAGAAATGCATATTTTTTAAAGGACTGCTTTGTGTGCTTCTTGTTTTAGGTGTAAATGTTAAAAGGAAAAAAAAAACATAGTTGTATTGCTTTTTAGGTTGAGCCCAGGGACCGCACATGTGCTGTCTGGAAGACCTGTTATATTGATAAAGAAGTTTGCTCCTGCCTGCTGCTTACCATTGGTTCAGTCCAGTGTCGCTCTTCTTTGTTGCCTCCTAAGTGGTTCATGCAGCGATACCTCACTTCAGTTTTTCGCAGAGAAGCACCTCCTAAATACAGTTTCTTTCCGCTTGCATTCTTCATCTGTTGTTGGGGAGAACTATTTTTTCTTATTGTTGCAGCATGCCATGCTTTATCACTGTGCAACAAATGTAATGTTGGCCCCGGTGTGGTCAACACCAAGGTCTGTATCATAAACTGTTCCTCGGGAGCGAAGAGAATGTCCCCTCCTTTCCCAGACACACAGTCTCCCAGTGTGAAGTCTTGAAATACACTACAGGGAGCCGTATCTCAGAAAAATGAAGGGACCAAGAAAAACCATCAAAGAAGTCCCAATGGCAGTCAGCAAGGAGGAGGCCACTTCCAAGGACAGTGAAAGATAAAACATAAAAGGAAACAACAAAATATATGTAAATTAATGATACTAATATTTCTAATAAACATATACAATTATTTTTAGCAATTGTGCACCCTTCCACACTTACTTGTAGCAAGCCCCAGGCAGGAATGTGCAGGATGGTCTCTTGAAAATAAAGGTTGAATAAGTCTTCCTTCTGGATATCGTGGAAAGCAAATAATGAGCACTGGTAATTAAGGTACAGTAGGTACACAAATTGTTCAGGTAAAAAACGAAGGCGTGTTAGCACTCCTGCGCGAGGTTTTGAAGGAAGAGAAATACGTAAACAGTAAACAAGATAATCTTGAAAGTCCCGAGTCTATGCGCAAACGCGGGTTTTGAAAAAATAGTCAAAGTTAATGCCTCAACTGGGCTAAGGAAAAAGCTGGCCTGGACTAGTCCAACAAAGCGGAGTGCAGTCCAGGAAGGCGGGGCGTCCCCCGCTCATCGTTGACTAATTTAACTGAGTACCGCGGAGGAAGAACCGCTCCCAGTGGCGGTAGCCGAGTACAAAAATAACTGACACGCACTTCCCAAATGCGTCCTGGAAACTGACAAGTGCTGAAAAGAAGCGAGAAAGGAAATATTCGTGTGTTCCACACACACACTGCGAGGGAGATTGGATCGAGGCAAGATACGGGAGGTTGGGGAAAGCACGTCCACGGGTATTACAGGAATAACAGCTGGAACAAAATATCCCAACTACAACCAGGCACGGGAAACTGGATTAAAGATAACGTTCACGAAAGAAACTGAGTTCCAAAATCCAGGATCCTCGAAAACAGAAGCAGGACATCACAGGATACCACAACAAGGACGGCTGGGCAGAACACAGCAAACGCTGAAAGCCAAGCAACGAGTGATTACAGCTGCTGGCTTAAATACTCCCCCTCAACTGACCTGAGCATAGCCCTATGGGGGAGTGCACAATGCCCCTTTTGTCCCTACTCTTTCTGGGAGATGTAGTTTACCTACAATGCACACAGCCCGACTCTTGACATGTAAAGCCCAGCTCGTATGTACAGCCGCCCATCCCTGCATTTCTCCCATTCCCAGCCCACAACCCCCCATTTCTCTCATCAGTCAGTGGTGAGAATAAAATAGTGGAGGCACATCTGGATGCTTTGTACTTAAATGCATGAAGTCTGGCCTCCATGTGACAGTGCCTCCGTTAAGAGCCGTCTCGCTTCTTTAGCTAGTACTTGTTTTGTGTTGCTGCCGCTGTATTATGTTTGCGAGCCCTCAGCCATGATTACTCAGTTTGCGATCCCTTAACCAAGATGGTACATCCTAAGCTGATTACCTTCAGCGTTGATAGTACCTTAACGAATATGGCGCCCTTAAGGTGACAATGTACGGGTGCTGCGCTGGTCAAAATAATCCAGTTTTTGCCTTCCTTCTGCCTCCGGTGCTGGCTGAGCTGCTGGAGGCCCTGGAAGGCAGCAACGAGCCCATGGGGTCCACGCTGCTGCAGCAGCAGCATGTGAAACTGGGCCTGACAATGTGCATGGCCTTGGTGCTCCATTTGTTCAGGTAGGGCAGGGGTGGTGGGCTGTCCGGGCAGGCATAGCATCACAAGTTTGGCAGGAGTGCTTTTTAATACAATACATGCTGAACACCTGAAACTGTTATCTGCATCTTTGCAAGGCATACAAAATGTTTCTGGAGAGTGCTTTGGGTATAGTATAGTTATACTGCTGATTTGTGAGGCTAGACTATTGTTTTTTCAAAGTGCTGTGCAGCCTTATTTCTTCTTCGTAGTGCTTCAGTAAATGTATGGGTCAGGTGTTTGGTGAGAGAATAAGGACTTTCACCTACCCATCAACTAAAGCAGTACATTAAACATTCTGGGGCCGTACTACAGATGAGTGTGCCAGCCTAATTGTTGCTGTTCGCCAGAGTATGTCTGTGGTAATGTGCAAACACTTATAAACACAGAGTTCAAACACCAACATCACGGCGCATTACAGACTGATCCTCTGTTTTTTTTTTAAACACTTTATTGGCATTTATTATCAGTCTGTTCATCCACATATCCTGATACAAAAATATTCCGGCCTTAGTTGTTGGCAATATATCCCTCAACCCATCCTGCATTCCTCTGCAGTTTGTAACAGATATGTCCTTGTCTACTCTCATTTTCTGAGGGAATAATGTTGCGGTGGCCTTGTGTCCCCCCCGCACCCAACCAATCAAAAACAGTTAACTAGATCCACCCACACTGCAGTCTCCCCATTATAACCTCTAATTAAAGAGAGAGGGACCCCAAAACCAAAGGGATAGGGTACCACAATAGATGCAAGTCAAAAAGTAAACTCCCTTTGGGCAGTTGAACATCAATACAAAAGTACTTAAAGACAATAGACTCACTAATACATAAGCATAATAAGGAAGCAATGAATAAACGGAAAATTCAAACACGTAAAAACACTATAGTAGAATCAAAACATGAGTACAATTTATTAACATACATTATGTTGATTTAAAAATTGGGAAACATACACAGGACAGAACAATAATAAATGAGAATTAAAAAACATTCCAATAAAAAAGGAGCTACAGGAAGAAAGGACTAAATTCAAAAAACACAATTAATTCGAATTTTCCTTAATTTCTTAATCCACATTCACTCCTTGAGCATCGACGCGTTTCGGCGGTATGGACAAATTATGACCGCCTTCATCAGGGTATATGTATACTTGTTTCCCAAAATTTTCTCAGGCATAAAACACATAAGTCAGTGCATCATAAGGGGTATATATCCTCCTTATCCTTTATTTGAGATATTCGGCCAGCGAAATATCCTTTGATCCTCTGATTAAAAAATGGTTGCTTGGATAAAGTCAAACTTTCATAACACGTCCAGCATTATAGCTGAAGAACAAGGTTTTGATAAAATAAGCCCGGAACGCGGTACAATAAGAATATATCAAAAATTTTCAGTCTGGTAGGAACACGACGTGGCTCCTTATACACTTCAATTGCACGGGTCAAAATAAGTCTCTGTCCTCCAGGGCTGAATGAGCAAACGTCCGGCGTCCTCACACACGTGTAGGCGGAATACAGAGACTTATTTTGACCCGTGCAATTGAAGTGGCCGAATATCTCAAATAAAGGATAAGGAGGATATATACCCCTTATGATGCACTGACTTATGTGTTTTATGCCTGAGAAAATTTTGGGAAACAAGTATACATATACCCTGATGAAGGCGGTCATAATTTGTCCATACCGCCGAAACGCGTCGATGCTCAAGGAGTGAATGTGGATTAAGAAATTAAGGAAAATTCGAATTAATAGTGTTTTTTGAATTTAGTCCTTTCTTCCTGTAGCTCCTTTTTTATTGGAATGTTTTTTAATTCTCATTTATTATTGTTCTGTCCTGTGTATGTTTCCCAATTTTTAAATCAACATAATGTATGTTAATATATTGTAATAATGTTTTGATTCTACTATAGTGTTTTTACGTGTTTGAATTTTCCGTTTATTCATTGCTTCCTTATTATGCTTATGTATTAGTGAGTCTATTGTCTTTAAGTACTTTTGTATTGATGTTCAACTGCCCAAAGGGAGTTTACTTTTTGACTTGCGTCTCCCCATTATACCCATAGAGCTCTGAAGGTTAACTCTCTTGTGTCCGACATTGTGTTGAAGCCCTTCGCGGGTGCTCCATGTTCTTATCTACCCTCCCCTGTGATGGTAAATTATATATCCCTCCCTGTCCGGGCTCCCCCTGTTCCCTCTCCTCCTGCCTTGGTCGTTAGAGATGCTCCTGTTGTAGTGGTCTCTCAGGGGTAGACACGCCTGACTCCAGTCCGTCTTGCTGCATGTCGCCCATCATCGCCCCCCAAGCCCTGGCTCTCTCCTCCTTGCCTATCCCTGGCCTCGCATTCCTCAAGAGGACCCTGCTCTCGCATCCTACCCATGTAACTAGCTCCCATTTCCAATTTGCACCCTGGGGCCTTTAGGTCTTTTCAGTTACAAGTGATTTCCCGCTTCGCCAGGACAAAGGCAATGTCTTGGAACCTGTCTGTGGTCCTAGTTTTGGCAGTGTGTGGAAACAAACTCAACAATACATGTGTCGGTGTGCATGGGATCACCCTCTCCATGATCCTAGCCGTCTCTTGCATCACTTCCTGCCAATAATGTGTTAAAGAAGTACAGCTCCACATCATGTGGATGTAGGTCACTCCCACTCTAGTACATCTCGGGCATCGGGTGTCCTCCCTTGCAAAATACCTGTTAATATGTTCTGGGATTAGATAAGCCCAGTGGAATGTATAAAAGCTAATCAGGTTAAAGTGGGCATTTCTGGAGCCTTTGGCTGCCCGTTCAAGTAATTTCTTCCAATCCTTGTCTGACAGTGGACTAGCGATGTCCCGCGCCCATTGGTTTTTCAACCGGTCTATCGGCTGTATGGTATCTCATCATATAGCCCTATAAAAACAAGACTTATATATTCACTGGTGGCCTGTCGATTTTATTCAGTCGTGCCTGTTCCCCAGTGGCTCCTCATGGCCCCCGTTACTGCTCTATAGATTAGAAGAGCCCTTGTGGAATACCTCAGTCAGAACTAAAGTCTTCAAAGTATAGCAGCTCCCCATCTCAGGATAGATTTCCTTTCTTTGTGGCCCCTGTCTGCACCCAATCATCAATACCTCACAAGTGTCCCCCAGGGGATACCGCTCCCAGTAGCGTCATTGCCATTTCTGGCGAGTATGAGCGTTTTGTCCTGGTTCTCTGTCACCATCGACTCCAGCACTGTCTGATCACTCTGTGCTGTTACTACTAGCCTGTTGAAATCGAGCAGTCCCTAATAGTGTACGGAACACCTCCATTTTGTCTGTGGTGAAGGGTAGTACTCCTCTGTCCGGGTCAATGCTGCCTGCCATGTGTGAATCTCTGCAGTTGACCTGCCATGTAGTACTCCTCCATATCTGTCAATACTGGGCCTCCCGCTGACCGGGGTCTTTTTAGCGTGCTTATGGCTACTCGCCTCCGGAGCGCCCCCCCAAATGACCGCTGCAGGGCAGGAGTCCAGCTCCCGGAACCAGGCCGCTGAGATGCACACTGGTAGTGTGGTGAAGAAGTACAGCTGTTGCGGGAGTGCCACCATTTTGAGGAGGGAGACATGGTCCATCACAGAGAGAGGAAGCTTTCTCCAGAAGGTCATGCTATCCTTAAGCGAGCGCTGCGCCCGCTCTATATTCCCCTCTTTCACATCTGCCATGTCATGGAATATGCATACTTCCAGATTGCGGAAGCATCGGGGCTCCCGTCGCAGATCACCAAGGTCCTCAGGTGGCGGCATATCCGCTACAAGGGGGAACAAACTAGATTTCTGCCAATTTATTCGGAGGCCTGAGAGGGAACCGAACTTGTCCATCATCCTCCGTGTCCCCGGCAGGTTCTCCCCTGCGCGCTGTAGGAACAATAGGAGGTTGTCTGCGTACAATGCTATATTATGCTTCTGCCCCACAGCTGTAGTCCACAGTTAGCCCCGTAAGATCACGCCAAACATGCCAATGCTCCACAGCCAGGGCGAACAGCAAGGGGGAGAGAGGACACCCCTGATGTGTGCCCCTCTCCACCCGGTATTGCTCTGATATTGTGCGTCCCGTGCGTACACTCAACACTGGATCAGCATACAGCAATTGCATCCAGTGCAGAAACCCTGGCCCAAGACCCATCTTAATCAAAACTGCGTAAAGGAACCCCCACTCAAGGCTATCGAAGGCCTTTTCTATGTCGATAGTAAACACTGCTTCTGCCTGATTGCCCAGTACCCCAAGCTCAAGTACTGATGGCAGGCGGCGTATGTTTAGGGTCGTATTCCTACGGGGGATAAATCCTGCCTGATCCAGATGCACCAGGGAGGTCATATGCGGTAGTAACCGCATTGCCAGTATCTTACTTTGAATCTTAAAATCCAGATTCAACATTGACAAGGGCCGATACACTGCGCACTCCAGGGGGGACCTGTCGGGCTTTAGTAGCAGAATCACCAGCGCCTCTCTAGTGGTGTCCGGCAAGTGCCCCCTCTCTCCTGCCTCCGTATTCATCTCCACCAGTTTGGGGGTTAGTTCATCCATGTATGCTGTGTAGAATTCTTTGGGGAGCCCATCTGTGCCCGGGATCTTCCCCTTGGCCAGTGCCTTAATAGCCAACCTTACCTCGCACTTAGTGGTTGCCGCTCCCAAATGGTCCGCATCCTCCTCTGCCAGGGTAGGCAGAGAAAGGTCCGCCAAGTAGTCCTCTATTTCCCCTTCTTACCGAGGCCCCAAGCTCTTGTAAAGCTGTTCATAATAGCCACAGAAGCTATTGTTAATGTCATCTTGCTGATATAGGGAGTGCCCCTCATTGTCTGTGAGCTCTATGATGGTATTCCCCCCTGCGGGTTGGGCTACTCAGCTGAGCCAGTAGTCTATCGGCACTATCCCGCTCCGTGTGTGTCCGATCCATGTAAGTCTTATAATCGAAGCACATCAATCTTTCCTCTTGCACGGCCACTTCTTCCTTCTTCTCAAGCAACTCTTGGCGAAGTTCTGGGTGGTTAGAGTGGCGAAGTGCCACCTCTCGCAGTGCTCGGTCAGCCTGTCGTAGGTCTGTGAGTAGCATGCACCTCACCCCAATGGATAGCGCCATGTATCGACGATGATTACAGCATTGAAGGCCTCCCATTCTGTCACCCTAGATTCTGTGGTCTGGGCATTGTCAGCAAAATATGTGATGATACTAGCCCTGAACTCCAGTAGGAACAGCTGGTCCTCTAGTGCCTCAGGTTTGAGGCGCCAAGTGGGGATAGGTTGCTGCTGGAACCCCCAGTGTAATCTGCTGAGTATCGGGTTGTGGTACGACACAGTGGGAGTGAGGAATTTTGTCCCATGTAGTCGGGCATGTACATCCCGGGAGCATAGGAAGGTGTCCAGTCGGACATGTAAGCAATGTACATGTGAGAGGTGGGAGTATTCTCTGTTCACTGGGTGTGTACGTCTCCACGTGTCCACCAACCCCCAGTGTGATTGCCAGGCCTTAAACGCCGTAGCTACCCTGTGTGCCCGGGTGTTTCTGAGTGGTGGGTGAGATCGGTCTAGGGCCGGGTCAGCTATACAATTGAAATCCCCCCCATGATAATCAAACCTGTCAAATACGGTCCCAGAGTCCCAGATAGTTGCTCCAGAAAGAGTCCCTGGCCCACATTCGGGCAGTAGATATTTATGAGCGCAATATCCTTCCCATCCAGGCATCCTGTGACCACCAAGTACCTCCCCTCTGGGTCTATCTTGTGGCCAGTATGCTGAAAGGGGACCCCTGCCCTGATCCAAATGAAGACCCCTCTGGCAAACGCTGAATACGAAGTATAGTACCATTGCCCTCTCCATCTTTGATGTAAGGCCGCTCCCGCCGAAGCTAGTATGTGTGTTTCCTGCAGCATCGCGATATGAATCCCTTGCCGGTTCAAGTGGGAAAAAATATTGTAGCGTTTGTGCATAGAATGCATCCCTTGGACATTCCAGGAGAGGAGGGTATATATCTTCTGTGTCAACATCTCAGAGTAGCCTCTCTATCTCTGTCTGGCACCCGCTCCCCAGCTTGGCGCTCGGTTCTATATGATATGTGAGGGAACCTACGCTCTGTAACTCGTGCCCCCGGGAACTTATAGTTAGCAGTGCCCCAACATCAAACAACTAAACGTCCCCAACTCCCCTCCCCAGGACAAGTGAGAACATCTCCGCCATCCAAACTGCCCTTTGGCATGCATGGTAACAGTCAAGTACCCAACGTTCAGGTGGTGGCTAGAAAAATGCACGGCTGGAGGTAAACCATCTCCTCCGCCCTCCGGATACCCCATACCACAGTACGCTCTTGTGCCACTCCTCCCGTGGCCCCCATGCCCTCAAAGCAGTCTCAAGCTATGACACCCCACCCCTAGCTGAAGTATCCATCGCAGGCTTGCGTGCCATGGGTGATTCATATCAAGTCGTCTGCCGATCAAGGAGTCACATCTGGCAGCACCTGACTTGCCTCCCCCACGGTGTTCGAGCTGCTGTCAGAGTCCGAGTCCCTCTGATCTTCTCCTGAGAGAGAGGGGTTGCTCCTTGGGCTCATTGCACTCAGGGAGGCTATTACTGCCACTATGCTCTCCCTGTCTTGGCGGGCTTCCTCCATCGTCGGGTGGCCCTTGAGTTCCTCCCCCCTCCCAGGGGATTGTGCATGGTCCTTATCAGGCTGTTCTCCACCGCTGCGTCTCCGATCTCGTGATCCCCGCTACTCTACCCAGTCCCACACATCTTGAGGGGTAGTGAAGAACGTGGTCTCCCCTGTATGTACTATCAGTAACCTAGCGGGGAACACCATGGAGTACGACACCTCCATTTGTCACAGTTTCCTTTTTGCCGTGACTAAGGAAGCTCGCTGCCTCTGTACCTCCGGGAAGATCCGAACAATGCTGTTCTCTATTTTAAGTTTCCCTGTCTTTGTAAAACGCCAGGCGGGCCACAACAGGCCTCCGCAGTCTCCCAGGCAGAAGCGCTCGGGCAGGAACCCTGTGAGCCCACCCCAATGCAAAGAATGGTGATAGGCCTCCTCTGCCACCTCAGTGCATAGCCAGTTCTCAAGATAAGCCACCATATCGTTCCTCTCGACTTTTTCGGGCAGTCCAAGGACTCTTATGTTATTTCGTCTTGCCCTGTTTTCTGCATCCTCAGCCCGCTACTCCAACACCTGGACCCTTTTTTCAATGTCCGCAATTTTGCGTTTGGATGTGGATACTTGATGCTTCAGGCAGACAACATCTCCCTCCACTGTTGTTACTCCGTCCACTAATTTCTTGTGGTCTGCCCTGAGGAGGCCCAGATCTTCTCAGAGCATGTCTATTTTGGTTTCCACAGCTGTCCGCGAGGTTTCTATGGCCTGTAGTATATCCTGGAGCGATATGTCATCTTGGGGCACGATCTTGTCACTGCGGGCCCCGGTACATGTGCGTGACTCCTTTTCTTCGCCCACCGATTACGCTGCTCCGCTTCCTGTCTTTTGTTGACTCTCCCCATACCTGGAACCGTGTGGGTGCAGGCCGATCAGTAAAGGCACCAGCGGGTACCTACTCTGGCTTTTTGTAGTCCTCTCCTGTGGCAAGGGCTGTCGAGTCCAAGCATGTGAGGTGTGGAGCCCAACTGCGAGTGCGGGGACAGCGCAGCAGTGACACCACAAGGATTTCCGACAAGGGAGCAATCTCACCCGGCTCATGTTCCCCACTCTCCTCGATTCGATCAATGTGACCGGTGGTCACGTGGCCGCTCAGTTCGTCAGTACGGGCAAAGCCCCCAACCCCGGTCCTAGTCTCTCTCGAGCCTACTCCCCTCACTCAGCCCACACCAGTGTGGGTGTCAGCTCGTCATCTGCCCCCTCCGGAGAGACCCCATGCCCGAAGTTCAAAGTCACAGTGTCCCAGCCCTCCTCACCACTCCAATATCCTCCAGACCTCCAGCTGCCACCTCTCCTCACCACTCCATGGGCAGCAGCCCCCTGCTCTCCATCTCTCAAGTCGCCTGAATGATGGGGGTTGCGATTGAAGCTGGGGAGGTCCGACCTGCCTCTCAGCCCCAGGCATAGGAGGTGGGCCTCCTCCGCTAGCGACACCGCCGGCTCCTACCGGAACCTCCCAGATATGCAGCCAGTTCCACCCGGAACCGGCCGGGCACCACACTCCCGGTAGGCAGGCCCCCGCTCCCAGTCGGTGGCCCACAGTGCTACGCACACTGACCCTCAAGGGCTCAGGGCCCCTCTGCCTCATTTCCTTGCTCCTTCACTGTGCAGAGCCCCCAGCATGTGCATTAGTCCCAGGGGCCCCCCGCTCCAAACTGGGGCTGGTTTTCTGCCCGGTACCTGGCTTCTCAGCAGAGGCCGCCCCCAGGTCCATTGCACCATTTTCTCCAGCCACGTCTCCCACTCCACCTCAGCCCGGTTACCGGCAAGTTCCGTCTCTTCGTTCCGGAGGCCACGAAGTCCCACTCATTCAGCGCTCCACCAGCTCAGATTGCCCCTCTGAACCTCCTTGTGCAAGGGACGGTCGCCAGTTGCTCCCTCAGAATCGTAGCTCAGAGCACGGGTGCCATCTTGGCTGTCTGCGTGTTGCCTCCTTTCAGCTCGTTTCACAGTGAAGGTGAGCTGTTGTGCCTCGATCTTCGATTCGTTCCTGCCCCCCAGATCTCCACCTGTCCGGGGGTGAGTTTGTTAGGTGTAGGGCCCCGCTATATTGGGCAGGATGGGCTGTAATGGGGAATCACCCGCAGGAGCTCCGGTTCAGGCTCCCTGCTCCATCGGCGTCCAGACACGCCCCCCTCAGACTGATCCTCTGTAATGCCGTTGGGCACTAAATCTGGTGCACAGTGACAATTAGTGCTGGCAAAGTCATTTGTTTTTCGGCCCCAGTATAGGATATCTTTTGTTTGGTCTTCAAATTGAGTAAGCAACAGAGATTCTGGGAAGTTGCTGCTGTGAAGTGTCACTCTGAAATGTTGCAGTCCTCAGAACAAAAAGACCGTAATGCTGCCTCTGCTGTGCCAGTCATGCCATCCCTTCCTTGCCCAAACACATGTACAAGTTGCAAGGCTCCGGAAACATGTAGCATGCCTTTTGTGTGCATGACATGCACCAGAGAGTTTCCAAATAGAAAAGGCCTATATTTGGCTGTCTCAATGCCACAGAGTGGCATTGAGACTCAGCAGGGCATTGTCAACATGTCCTTGCAACGTGCAGAACACCACATGCAAGTGCTATCAATGGGCCCAGTCATCAGACTTTTCCTTCATCAGACATTATTAGTAACTGTCTCTTGTAAGGTTTGATGGAACATAGCATTTAACCCCTTCAGCGCTGCACGACTTTTCGCGCTGTGCTGAAGGTTCTAAGAAATGGGCTTGGCCGTGACGGAACGGTTCCGTCATAAGCACAGCCCAACGGGCGCTCATGACGGAACCGCTTCGTCATGAGCACCGATGTGGTTAAGATGTGAATGGGTTAAACAGCGTCCAAGTGTAATACTGTGTTGGAAGACTGCAGATTATGCCGGCATCCAAGAAGCTAACAACTAATCAAAGTTTCGGGGTAAGCGCACAAAACCACCACCAACTTCTGAATATGAAATGGGATTGTATGTTTATTGAGATCTGGGCCACCATGTAGTCTGATATATCATCCAGTCTTGACCAAAGGTCCAATAAAGTACAAAACTTTCCTTTTCATAAATATTTTCCCTATGTGTCCATCTTTTGCTTTCCATACCAACCATCTGTAACTTTCCCACCCATGCATCACCTACCATCCTTTCATTCGCCTGATCACCCAGACATCCATGCATGTACTCATACAGCTATCCATCCATCCAAGCATTCATACAAATAGCTATTATTCCACCGACCCATCCATCCTAACTGCACCTATGCTCATAATTCCACTACACACCACATACTTCGACTCTACTCTATAACACATAAATATTTACATTTACAACGCCAATAGCTCTAACTCTCGTTTTCTAACTGATCACTCCACTGCAAACAAAAACAAGCATTTGCAATGCAATAGGTCTCGCATTTGCAAGAGTTTAAGCTATCGGCATTGTAAATGACTGCCTTTTATTTATCTGTTTTGGAATTAACACTTAAATAAAAAACATTTTCATTTACAATGCTAATAGCTCAAACTCTTGTAAATACGAGACCTATCTCCTTGCAAAGAAGCAGCAGCCATTGTCCCGGGCTGCTTGGAAAGTGAAAGCCCCGATGGTACGCTGAATGTTGCAGGAAAGCCTGTTCTGCCTGCAGTTGGAGAAACCCATTTGAAAACCAGCATTAGATTGTGCTGTGTAGCATGACGCATAAGCGTGCACCAGGTTCTGTGCGTGAAAACCAGCCATGTGGGAAACCAGCATTAAAGTGTGCTCTGCAGCGTGAAACACAAGTGTACACAAGGACCTGTGCCTTAAAAACAGCATTATGGAAAAGCAGCATTACAGTGTGCTGTGCTGCATGAGACACGAGCGTGCACCAGGGTCCATGTATGAAAACTATCACTAGTGTCTGCTTTGTAGCATGAAAGTGCACCAGGATCTGTGTGCGAAAACCAGCCATGTGGGAAACCAGCATTAGAGTGTGCTGTGCAGCATGAGGCATGAGCGTGCACCAGGATCCGTGCACGAAAACCAGCTGAGTGGGAAACCAGCATTAGAGTTTGCTCTGCAGCGTGAGGCATGAGCATGCACCAGTATCCGTGTGCGAAAACCAGCCATGTGGGAAACTAGTGTTAGAGTTTGCTGTGCAGCACAAGACATGAGCGTTCACCAGGACCCGTGCATTAAGACCAGCCCTGTGAAAAAAAACAGCATTAGTGTGTGCTCTGCAACGTGAGACACAAGTGTGCACCAGGATCTGTGCGTGAAAGCCACCCATGTTAGAAACCAGCATTAGAATGAGCAGTGCTACAAGAGACAAGAGCGTGCACCAGGATAATTGCATGAAAAATACCACTGTGGAAAACCAGCATTAGTGTGTTCTGTGCAGCATGAGACATGAGCGTGCACCAGAATTTGTGAATAAAAATTAGACATGTGGAAAAGTAGCATTAGAGTGTGCTGTGCAGCATGCAACACAAGCGCATCAGAATTTGTGTTGGAAAACCTGCCATGCTATGTAGGAAACCAGCATTAGAATGTGCTGTGCAGTGAATGACATGAGCATGAACCAGAATTCCTATACAAACAACCTACAACGTAGGAAACTGGCACCAGAATGTATGCCGTGAGCCACCAGCGTGCACCAGGATCCGTGTACCAGCAAAGGCAGTAGGGTAACTAGTCCCAGAATGTGTGGTGCGTAGCGTAACACAAGAGCGTGCCCCAGTATCTGCGTTTGAGAACCAGCAATGTGAGAAACGAACATCAGAATGTGTACCACCAGTGTGCACCTGGAACAATGTATGACAAGTATTTGCAATGCAATAGATGTCACATTTGCCAGAGTTTAAGCTATTGGCATTGTAAATGACAATTACTTTTATTTATCTGTTTTGCTAATTAACACATAAATAAAGGGCATCGTCATTTACAATGCCAATAGTTCAAACTCTTGTAAATGTGAAACCTATTCAAAGAAGCGGCCACCATTATCCCTGGCTGCTCAGAAAGAGAAAGCATGCATGGCGTACTGAATGTTGCAGTAAAGCATGTTGTACCTTCAGTAAGAGAAACTCATTAAAGAAAAAAGAGCTTACAGACTAAAAAAGTTGTATTGTGTAACAACTGAAGTAAAAGGGCCAGTCCTCATGGGAGGATACAAATGAAGACAAGGCGGTACTAAGGAGGGACTTACAAGATTATTAACGAATCAGAAGCCAGCATTTACGAAGGACAATGACGCAAGCCAATACGAAGGACAATGACACAAGCCAATGGCAAATATGGGAGGAGAGTGGGCGGGGCTTCTATTTCATGCTCCAATACATTGTGCCACAGAGTAGCGCATGCGCTGCCCAGGGTCGACCTAAAAAATAGATAAAAAACATTGTTATTTACAACGCCAATAGCTCTAATTTTCACAAAAGTTCGAGACCGATTGCGCTGCCAATGCTTGTTGCATTAGCCTGGACACATAAAGATAGGGCAGCTGGTAAAATACCAAGTATGTTGTATGAGTCGAACTAAACATGCACTGTTATTCAACTTATTGTGCATGTTATATTTTTGTCATTAACACTTTGTAACATATTCATTATATGAAAATCAGAACACTTGCTTTCCCCACGTTAATACTTTTCTTTCTTTATTGCCTTTTTTTTTTTACTTTTACCCTTTAATCTCTCACTTTGAACGCCTGCCGTTGTTTCTATTCTCTTCCCCTCATGTTATTTCGTTACGATTCGATATTCTTCAGCAACAGTTTCTTTGCTTTCACGATGTTTATTAGCTTAATTGCTATTTCCATTACGATTCATTCTATATATTTATGTCGGTCTCTCTCTTAGTGCAAACGTTTTAGGTCATTTATGGCCATGGACGAGTTAGCTTCCTGTTGAATCGTGTCTCCCGCACTCAGCCCGAGCAGTGCGCAGCTGCTTCTGTCTGATCCTGCCCGGGCTGACTTTCGTTTCCGGAAAGTGCCGAATATGGGAAGCCATTCACTATCGTGGGGATACCACATATTACACAACAACGGCTCTTAACCTACGTACTTGCCACTACTAAGGCTGTCTGATCTGTCAACACTGCATGCTAATTCAATCTGCAATGCCAAAAACAAATAGCTGGTTGCAGACTTTTGATCTGGCCTTGAGGTAAAAGAATTAAGGTCATCAATGCTCCTGCATGCCCTCTTAAAAACCTGTCTAACCAAGCAAATAAAGAAGATCTCATGGGACGGAGACAAGAGAGACGTGAGTGAAAAAAAGACATGCGTGGGCAGCATTGACTCTTACAAACAGCCCAGCCCGCAAACATAGTTAAATCCTTTTATAAAAGCAAGTGGCTGTATGTGCGTTTTGGCCTGTGCCAAACTAGTAACTGCCTGCCAAAACGGTCAGAACCCTTTGTGTTCTAAATCCAGCCTTTGCCATCTACACACTGAAAGTCTGACTCATATCGTATCAACTTGCTCCAAGCTGTTGACTGAACGTAAGGCTTTGTTGCTGAACCTTTTTTTATCAGAATCTGCCGTCACGCCTTACTCTTGTTTAAAAGATTAACAGCCTGATTCATGTAGGCAATAGCGCTCGCAAAAGGGCCAGATTCTGAGAATCTGGCCCTTTGCGAGTGCGATTTTTGCATTTGGTATTCATGATACCAAATGCAAAAATCGCTATTTAAGAAGTCGCAAATATGCGAGGAATAGCATTTAAGGAATCTCTATTAGAGATTCCTCAAATGCTATTCATGACACATCCTGAAATTGCGATTTAGCACTTTTGGGGCCGCTATTTACCGAGAGGTCAGACCTGTCGGTAAATAGCAGAAACTCAGAAAAATGCTTTTAAAAGCATTTTTCTAAGTTGCATGTTGCACACACACATGTCCTTTGGACATGTGTGTGCGCAACACCTGTCCAAATGTGCATTTTAGGGGTGCTACTGGGCGTCCTTTGGACACCCCTGGCACCCTTTCAGTCGCTATCTCATTTGCGAGTAGCAAATTGCTACTCGCAAATAAGGGATACTCCCCATTCATTCCTAGGGGCCTCTTGGCCCATAGGAATGAATGGGGAGTATTTGCGAGTAGCAAATTGCTACTCGCAAATAAAGAACATGTAGGATTCGCTATTTTATTAGCAATTCCTACATGAATGCCGTTTTGCGTGTCCTCAATAGCGAATCGCTATGATTCGCTATTAGGGACACGCAAAACGGATTGTACATGAATCAGGCTGTAATATCCCTGAGTGATTGCGGCTCTCACAAAATGTATCATAAAAGCTGATTGGCTGTTGTCAGATAAAGGTTTAGAAGCCGCAGTGTGAAGGATGTATAATAGCTCCACAGAGACGCCCTTCAGTGTTGCCAATGTTCACGGTTGCACCCTTTTAGCAGCTTTGCATGGTCACCTTGGCACTTTATTCTAGATATAATGGAAGTGGCATTTCGGGACATCATGTGGAACACCAAGGTCCAAGGGAACTAGGGGACACTATTGAGGAAATAACCTAATTTGATGCCTCATATTATTATATTTCTCGATTTTCTGCGAATTTTGCACCAACTGGAAAAGTGGGCAGGTCCTTTCAGATAAAATGTCAATTGCAGATAGTTCAGTATTGGGGGGATGTGGGGGCTGGGGGGTTGTTCAAATGTTCTTATTTATCGCGATGTCCCTTTTTTCCAAATTTAGCAAATTTTATTTTTTACGCCTGCACTTTAAGGGGCATATTTACATGTTCTGACGCATCTCTGCAAATCAGCAGGGATGCACCAGAACAGATGCTTCATGCAATCCTCTCCTTCCGCCATCACAGATGCGCCGCATTTACAATGCGGTGCACCATGGTGCAAGGAAGGGAAGATGCGTGACGCATCTTGTGGCGTATTTGCGGTGCATTGCTGGAGTCACATCGCAAGCGCGACGCAACTCCTGCAATGCACAGGAGCCACCCATACTCAACGTGGTGCGTCACTCTTTACGCCTGCTTCAGGCAGGCGTAAGGATTTGACGCAGCAGCGTCGCAAAAACTGACTCAGTGAAATCTTGTAGATTTCACTGCGTCAGTTTTACGGAGCTTTCCTGCGAGGGAACGCCCACCCTGCGACAGAACGCCCACATGAAACCTGACGCAGGTTTCATGTGGCGCAGGGCTTTACAACGTGACGCATATGCCTAGATGCGTCACGTTGTAAATAAGTTGTAACGTGGCGCATTGTTTACGCCGCCGCTGTGTCACAAAAGTGACGCAACGGCAGCGTAAAAGTGCCGCAAGGTGCTTGTAAATCTGCCCCTTAATTTGGTATGAAAGAGGCAGTGTATGATAATAGGCGATAAATAATGGGGAACATGACAATATGAGGCTGTCACATTTTCACTACAAATCCAGATTTACTTAGCAGGTCATCGTCAGATAAAATGTTAATTGCAGAAGTTACAGTATGAGGGGTGTAGCGTAAATGTTACTTTTTTTGAAACTAGATGTCTTTTTCTTCCAGTTTAGAAAATTTTATCCGATCACACCAGCACTTAATGGGGCCTATTTACAAGCCCCATGCGCCACCATTGTGTCAGTTTTAATATGGGAAACACTGATGCGCAAGGGTTGTGAATCAGCCCCTATATCTGATACTATAGGGGGGGTAGTGTAAAATAATGGTCAACAATGTAGAACAAGAGGAGATGGGGCGTTACTGCTGCCTAGAGATAAGTTTACCCTTGTTTCTCTTTCATGCTACTCCTGCACTAACAACAGTACACCTTGAACTGTCGCCATTGCACTATATATCTGGCTTTACAGAAGAGGTATTGCAAGATGGGATAGCATGCAATGTGAACAAGATAATACGGGATCATATTGCTCTCCTGATAGAGGTTATTATTTTAGTTTTCTGTGAACCTTTAACATATATTGTGTTGTGTAAATCCATGGTTTTAATGAACAGAAATAAGCTTGACTTGACTTTGTGATGCTCTGGCAGGACAAACGGGCAAATCATATTTATGAGGCCACGCAAAGCTACTTTGCGTGACTTTGAATGGTCCTATAGGTATAGAGTATGGTAAGGCTGCGCCAATTGCAGTGTTGACTTACTTTGTGCTAAGGAAGCGTTCCATGAGCGTTGCCTTGGTTGTTCCTATATAACACCCATTAATTTTGATGTTTCCCCACATTTACAAGCCCATATAAACCTGTGGATGCTTTAAAACCGTAAGCCTCCCAGCTGAGGTGTAACTAGGAGAAATAACTTTATTTCTCCTTGTTTATTCCTTTTTCTATGTGTGTTGCATTCGGCCGCACAGATGAAAATAGGAACACTCCTCAGCAGACTGCATCTTTGAAGGAAAGTGCCCCTTCCTTTCCTTAAATAATCCTTTAGACAACACAGGCACCCTTGCACTACGGTGCAAGGGTGCCTGCATTGGTGCTGAACTGCTGAAACAGCACAAGCGCAGAGGGAAGGACAGGAATGCACAGTATTGGATAAATAATTCACTTTGATGTAGGTTAGCGCTGCAAGTTGACTTGCCACACTGCTGTATGCCAAATCACCATAAATTTGACCCTTAGAATCTGTGAAAGCGATTCTTCACCTATAGTAGGGGTGCTGTATCCAAGTTTTTAACCCAGCTTGGTTCATTAGACAAACGTTTTTATCCCAATTCTGATGAAATGATGTACAATGGGTACGCATGCTGCAGTTTATATACTTGCAATTTTTTTAGTTCTTGAATTATTTGTAAATATGCGTGCAATTTGGAATTTTAATTATTTATTGTTGAAATTGTTTTACTTGTACTATGTGTTTTATGATCGTTTGATTAAGTTACATTTTCAATCAGTCAACTAAACTTAGGGGCAGATTTATGTCGGACTTGCGCCACGTTTACGCCGCCGTTGCGTCACGCAACGGCGCGGAAACGTGGCGCATCCCTGCGACCTATTTACAACGTGACGCATCTAGGCAGATGCGTCACGTTGTAAAGACCTGCGCCACATGAAACCTGCGTCAGGTTTCATGTGGGCGTTCTGTCGCAGGGTGGGCGTGCCCTCGTAGGAAAGCCCCGTAAATCTGACGCAGTAAAATCTACAAGATTTCACTGAGTCAGTTTTACGACGCTGCTGGGTCAAATCGTTACGCCTGCTTGAAGCAGGCGTAAGGAGTGACGCACCACGTTATGTTTGGGTGGCCTCTGTACATTGCAGGAGTTGCGTCGCACTTGCGACGCTACTCCAGCAATGCGCCGCCCGTACACCACAAGATGCGTCACACATCTGCCCTTCCTTGCACCATGGTGCGCCGCATTGTAAATGCGGCGCATCTGTGGTGCCGCAAGGAGGGAATTGCGTGACGCATCAGTTCTGGCGCATCCCTGCTGATTTGCAGAGATGCGCCAGAACTCATAAATCTGCCCCTTAGAATTTTGACATACTAAAAGAAGTCCTATCCTCCCAGTAGTGACACAAATAAAAGTACCTCATGCAACAGCAGTCTAGGACAGGGTTCCTTTGCCAAGCTATTGTGTGTTTTTTCTGGACGAACACTCACTTGCAGCCCGCCGGATAGCCGCAGCACTTTGCTGTAAATAGGTATGCAGTACGTCGGCTCCTAAGAAACTCTAGATTCATCTTAATTTACTCCTTACTCTTATAAATGAAGCACTTAGAAGTAGATGTTAGTGTGGTAGTTTGCTGGATTGATAAATTAATTTCTGACTATGTTGGATGTGTTCATATTGTTCTTGTTGGTGATCCCATGTATTCCCAGGTTTATGATTTCTTGTAAATCTGGAAATGCTTCAGATTCCATGGGTGTTGCGTGTAAACACTCCCAACAACACCCATGGAACTCGCCTTTCGCGCAGTGTTCATTGTGAAAGGGGCACATATTTACAACAAAATGAAAGCCACATGAAGTGACTTAAATGGCCGTGTAAATATGATGGGGGACATTGTGCCACCAGTACGTCAAAAAAGTGATGTTCTGATTCTGCAAGGGGCTTCATAAATGAGACCCTAAGGGCCTCATTTATGAAAATTGCTGCATCGCAGGGGAAAAATAGCAATGCAACATTTTTCATTGCACCTTCCTTATGACACCATGGAAGCGCCGTATTTACACTACGGTGGGCCAGGCCACAAGGATTGCACAGATACATCAGGAATACTGGCATATCTGGTGGCGCAGTAATGACGCATTGCTGGAGTGTGTTGATAAGCTGAGACAACTCCAGCAATGTGTCATAACACATGGGACGAGTCCCATGTAAAAGACCCTAGGTCACTCCTTATGTCTGCTAGAAGCTGGTATGAGGAATGTGACAGAGGCAAGTCATAGGAGTGGCCCACTTCTACGAGGCTTTTTAAAGTGGGAAGGCACACCCTGCATACAGTATATCTGACTCAAGTAAAACATTCTTTACAAAGTAACACATCTGCCTTATTTCGATATTTCAGGGAGAACTGCAAATAAAGGTGTGCCATAAGTGTTGGTAAGATACTTGCAAGGATGCTTGCCCAGTTGTTACACTCCTCTTCACATGACAACATTGCTAGTTAGAGACATATAGTCAGAATTCCATTCCTGTCTTTGAGGGTTGTATGAGGCTAGAATGCTTTCAACTAGTTGGTCTGGTCTTGCAAGCCATCCAGGAGGCAGTTTAGTCACTTTAAAAGGACATTTTCCTCAAAATAGCATTTATTGTTAGTGGATTTATTGAATCACTCCAACATGTCCTTGTACTAATGGTCCTGCTAGATCTGTTCTAGTATTTAAAGTTCACACATTGTATTGAATCGACGTCCTATAAAGGGAAACTGTCAAATTCAGAATCCCCTCCACTTCTGCAAGGAGAAAGATCGCAGAATGCTCAAATCGTGTGTATTCAGCTAAAACTGGCTATGCAGCCCCTTAGTTACTCAGATGGCCCAATCTGATGTTTCAGTGGTAACTCACCAGCAAACCAATTCTGGTGCTCTTGGTAAGTCAAAGGATTTCCAAATACTGGTATGCCCTATGATGGGCAGGTGGTGCTGCAGCTTTGAGAGTCTGAAACTGTCCGAAGGTTTCATCTAGCGACTCAAACTTCACCCTTGAGTAAAATGTGTCAAATTCAATGGCTGCATGTGCAGCTACTGCACCCCTTCTCCATCAGTGGCATAGCCCCTTCTATGTCAGGAACGCCTCGATTCTTGAGTTGTTGTATGGCTGACTCTTGGTAATTTACTCCTATTATGACAGGAACTGCCATTTTAATAAAAATGGATTCAAAAACGTTTGGATTCAAAAGATAGAAAACCCACAGATGGGGACTAACCTTATAATAGTCAAGCTTGACAAATCTTTAGAAGTAGGTGCTCCCCGATTCCCTGTAGGCGGTAACCACGATTACATTGAAAGTCTTCGCATAATGGCAATAATGGTTCTCTTGTGTGTGCATATTCAAAGACTACTTAAGGGTAAAACAGCTGATTGCCCAACATTGGGTGTCATGTTGCATAAACTAAGGGGCAGATTTTTCATAGTGTTGTGCTGGCCTTGTGTCATGCAAGGTAACCAAAGGGCAATGCAAGACTAGAGTCAGATTTACCGAATTGTGTGGCCCTGTGGTACTAAGTATATCTAGAGTAACACTAGACAGCGCAAACACGGTCTGGCATTATCAAATCACTAGTTCTTAATGCTTCATAAGGCACCTAAATCCAGAGTGAGATTGATAGATTTGAGTAGAAAATCCGTGCCATCTGCATGTATTTCTTAGGACGCTGTTAATGAGAGCCACTCTGTTGTCGTGGGGAAACTACGGCAGGCTTAACCATTGAGCATTTCTGTTATGCCGGCAATGTAATCAGTTGCAAAAACAACAATTGATGGACAGAATGCAGAACAATGTCATACATTCACCCCAGTAAAGAGATCTGGGCCTAAATCCATTGTTTTTTTGCACTCCACACCACCCCAGTTCAGACATGGCCATATGCAAATCAGCCTTGACCCTGTGCCCCCTGGGAACGGTTCAGCCCGAACTGCCAAGCCATGTCTTCCCTGGACCGGAAATCAAGCATCCTAGAACCGGTTTCTGGTTATCAGCCATCTTCAGCCAGGATAGCTTGACTCCAGTGGTGTGGAGAGCACGGGACTCAAGTCTGAGCATACCCGGCCCACTCGGGGTGACAAATGCAAAAACAACAATTGATGGACAGAATGCAGAACAATGTCATACATTCAACCCAGTACAGAGATCTGGGCCTAAATCCATTGTTTTTTGCACTCCACACCCCCCTAGTTCAGACATGGCCATATGCAGTGTGTGTTTTGGCAATGTAATCGGGACATGTTGTACCATTATGAGAAAATTGGTTTTGAGTATCCAAAGTCAAAAAGCATTCATTTAACCACTAACACTGCATTTGTTTTTCTGCTCTTTGATTCCTCCAAATACCTACAACCAACAAGATCATTATTGATGTGCTCTGTAGAAGCAATCCCCTGGATAGTATTTCATTCTTTATCCATTTATTTATGTATATATTTATCTGTTTTCTATAGTGTAGGTTTTAGCATTTTACCCAGAACTCAGATCAATGTTCCTGCTGAAAGAGGTCGAAGTTATGTCTACTGCCAGTTTTGACTCTTACCATAAAGTAGCACAGAGAGTTAATATGCCTGCTGCAAAGCATTTACAGAATTGTGAGGCATATTACCAAGGGGGGCGATAGGCAAATATCGCCGATTTAGCGGCCGTTTTCGGCCGCTAAGCGGCAATAATCCTATCGCCCTAGTAGCAAGGTGTTGCTAACTGATGTTAGCGACAGCTTTTAGGCGATAGCGAGCAGTTTGGGGCCCGCTTTGCATGTCAGCGATGTTGACCGCTAATGACATGCAAAGTGGGCGTACCCAACCAGTTAGCGACTGAAAGCTGTCGCTAACGTCGCTATCGCCTATTAGCAAGGCAGGCGTAGCATTGGAAATATTCGCGCTAAGCGCGAATATCTCCAAATACTAACACCTGCCCAGACCAGTTCTTAGCCATGTTATCCAATGATAGGTGGATAACATGGCTAAGAGCATTTCATCGCTAATGCGTGAATATCGCTGTATTCTCAGCGATATTCACGCATTTCGCCGCTATCGCTGGATATTTTAGCACAATGGAGAAAAACGTTGCTAATAGCATGTTTTCTCTGCTAACATATCCAGCGATAGGCAGCGATAAAAAAATCGTCGCTAAGCCTATTTAGCGATAAATATCGCTACTTGTTGGTAATATGCCCCCGTATTTTTTGTGTATAGCTTCTCAGTGGGTTGCTGCTTTTTTGACAGCTTGAGGGTCAGTTGCACCTAGAGCAGAGATTAAAGTGGAAGGTGCTAATTATTGAAAAAATAATAGGTTTTAAAGCTGCAGAGTTTCTCGTTGCTTAAGTGAGTGTGATTTCTGATATTTGTCTGTATCCATGGACCTCATTGCATGATTTTAGTAGCGAGAAAGTGTCATTCATTGTCATTGAATGTCACTCATAAGTACATTTAAACTATTAAAATGTCTCACATAAGCAAACCGAAACTTTGGAAGCTATGCTGATGCATGAATTGGGTGGCATTCTTAATAATAGCTGAGTTTTTGGATAACAACATCTTGTGGTTCCAACTTTATATGGAACCTTCTTTGTGGGCGCAAGGGTATGGTTGCAGTTCTGCTGCTTCCAAGTGTTTACCTGCCATTATTCTGACACCTCTCTATCTTTATCTTTTATGCAGTGACAGTGTCCCCTTTCACCCCTCTCTCACGCTAAATTGGAAACGTGTCTTCTTTGCATGTATTTTTTTAAGTCAAGTCTGTGTCCCCGCCACAGGTCCATTTAGAACCAAACGTTTTATTATGCGGCCAGTTAGTATCATACACAGCCCAGCTGCCTGCATCGACTTGCCGGCAGGGCGTAAGCAAGCAGTGATTAAACACAGCATTCGGACCTACAACCCGGAGGGCGGTCCTGCGTAGTAAAAACCATAGGCACTCCCCACCGGCATAGCGGGGTCCGCGATTTTCATAGAAGAGAAAACCAGCCACAACAAGGAAAGAAAATAGAGAACACACCTCCCTCCCTCCCCCTCCACCCGTCCCCCCCTAGTGGATCCCTCCCATTCCCCCCCACCTTCCCTCCCCACTCCGCATCAACCGTCAGCCCAGGCACGTGCATCGCACTCACAGCTCCAATCCAAGCAGAACCGTCCCCAGAAGATAGGGCCCTGGCACAGCACCCATCAGATCCAGGGGAATAAGCTGTAGGATTTGTAGGTACTTTGGACATGTAACTTCTCTAAACTCCTTAGACAGAAGTCGCAAAAAGGGAGCCCACAGGGTAGCATATTCGGACCCTCTGCCATCCATATTCAAGGAGAGACGTTCCATCGCCAAGGCATGCCACAAGCGCATCAACCAATCACGCACGTCCGGGACGTCCGGCGAGCCCCAGCGCGCCAACAGGACCTGTTGTGCAGTCAGCAGTCCTAGTGCAATTTGTCGCCCCAGCGGCGTACGCAGAGGAAAACAAGCAGGTTGTGGGAGGCCTAGCAGTGTATGCTCGGGGAGCCTAGGCAGTGTGATCTGGAATGCAGCGTCTAGTTCATCAAGGACCGTTTTCCAATATCGTTCTAGTTTGGGGCAGTGCCGTAACAAATGCAGGAGATTGCCCGACATACCGCACCCTCTCCAGCAAAGACTGGATTTAGCCCTGTCCCAGGATGCAACGTGCGGTGGTGTATAGTACCAGTACGTCGCAAGCTTGTAGGCCGACTCCTTACCCGCTGTGTTAGCTGTCGTGTGGTGTGCACGATAGAATACCTGCTCCCACTCTCTCTGCAAGAGTGGACGCCCCAGCTCCACCTCCCAACGCACTTGCGCCTTTGTACATGGCACTGTGGGTCACGCAAGACCATGGCATATAGTTCAGAGATAAGGCTCCGATCATTCTTTATGCGTAGAAGCCATTGCTCGAAAGTTGTGAGGGAGCGCGACATCAATGCCATGTTGGTTGGGTGTGTCACCCAGTGTGCCACCTGCGTATAGGCAAAACCATCCGACACATCCAGTAGGGAATGTTCAGAATGTAGCTCCGAAAAGGGGACAAGCCCTTCAAGATCGAAAAGCATACCCACCCTCTTACAATCCTTCTCTCGCCAGCGATGAAAGACCGGCGATGCAAGGCCAGGGGGGAAGGCGGGATTGTCCACAATCGGCGTCATGGGTGAGGGGAAGGTCGTCCAACCTTTACGAAGTGCCAATTGATCCCATGTCTTGAGTGTTGGTGATGTCAGTGGCGAGGAGTATAACCCCCATGCTCTGTCTTTGCGAGGTAACCAGAGTTCCCGCCAAATGTTGCAACCCGCCACAGTCTGGTCCATAAATAACCAATGCTTACTCGATTCCGGCCTATTCCATTCGACCACGAAGCGAAGGCAGGTGGCCTGAAAATAGGCTGTGAGATGAGGGAAGCCCAAACCGCCAGCTGCTTTCGGCAGTGTGGTTATCGCAAACGCCGCCCGGGGGCGCTTGTTGTCCCAGCAGAATCTATTCAGCAAGCCCTGAAGTTTCTTCAGAGCCCCCCTTGGTGGTGTGAGGGGGAGCATTTGAAAGATGTAAAGTATTCTGGGCAGAAGAGTCATTTTAATAGCCGCTAACCTGCCAAACCATGACAGGTTGAGGCGTGACCAAGAGGAGATAGATTTGGTAGTCTGCTCTATCAGTTTGGTGTAGTTCAAGGAAAGCGTCTGGGGTACGGCCAGCGCAAGGCGGATGCCCAGATACGTGATGTCAGATTGTGTCCAGCAGAAGTCAAAATCCCGCTGCAATTCAGCCACATCCTCCGGCGGAACCGAAATGTTAAGGATTTCACATTTAGTAAAGTTAACCTTAAAGCAAGCCGCGGCATGGAAAGCCTGAATCTCCACAGAGAGGCAGCGTAAAGAGGCAGCGGGATTCTGTAGCGCCAGAATAACATCATCAGCATACAAACTTATTTTATGCTCGTCAGCTCCAAAGCGAATGCCCACAATGTCGGGGTGGGATCTGACACGCTGCGCAAAGAGCTCCAAGTGGAACGCAAACAGGAGCGGCGAGAGAGGGCACCCCTGCCGCGTCCCCCCTGGTGATAGAGAATGGAGCCGATCTGCAGCCATTGACCCGCAAGACCGCTTTTGAAGACGCATATAGGGCCTGAATCCAGCGCAAGAAGTTGCCTTTTAGTCCAAAAGCACGTAGCACTCGGAAAAGGAATCCCCACCCGATCCTGTCAAGGCCTTCTCCGCATCGATGGACTCCATCCAGCAGGTGCAGCAATCTCTTGTCAATGCCTTGGCGGGTAGGAACAAAGCCAGATTGGTCCGGTTCAACCACGCCATCCAGAAGGGGGCTAAGCCGCGCCGCCAGAATGCCCGCGAAGAGCTTGGCATCGATGTTGAGGAGGGAGATTGGTCGATAGGAACTACAATCGGTGGGGTCCTTGCCAGGTTTAGGTATGACCGTTATGGCGGCATCAGACTTAGAGGGCGTGGCCGAGCCCGTATCCGGGAATGAATTAAAGAGGCGGGTCAGGAACGAAGCCAGTTCTCGGCAAAAGGTTTTATAAAAAAGTGCTGAGAAACCATTGGGCCCGGGGGATTTAGCTAACTTTAGTCGGGCAATGGCGGAGATAAGCTCCTCCACGCGGATCTCCATGTTCAGGTCTTCAACAGCATTCTCTAATAAGGAGGTAATGCTGGCCGCCTCAATGTACCGGTCACAATCCAAGGGCGGTGTACCCTCCTTTGTGTACAAGGTTTGGTGAAAATGGCTAAAGGCCGCTACGATCTCAGCGTCAGTGGTATGCGACACAGACTGATGGTCCCGGATATCAGTGATGGCACGAGATTGGGCCTGGGCCCGTAAGCGATGTGCCAACACTTTACCCCCTTTGTCCCCACTCAAGTAGAACTTATGACGCAAGCGCAGCAACGCATATTCCGCCCTATCGAGGTCCAGATGTTTCAGCATGCGCCTCTTGGTTTCGAGCTCTCTCCAAACCCTGCGGGCACCAGTACGTTTGTGGATAGCCTCCAAGCCTCGCACCTCCCTCTCCAGCTAATCTCTCTTATCTCTTCGAAGCTTGGAGTAAGTGGCTGCCAAAGCAATAAAATCCCCCCTAACCACCAGCTTCAGCGCCTCCCAAACAGATGCTATCGCCGTTTCTCCAACGGGGTTCTCGGCAAAGTAATGTGTGATAGTGTCCCTGATCTTTTCCACTACAGTGTCAGCGTGAAGCATGGAGTCGTGCAACCGCCAGCCAGCTGAGGGAGGGTGCGTTACGTATAGGGTAAATGTGACTGTTAGGGGCGCATGATCTGTGATAGATCGGGGGGCAATATCCGCGTCATGGAGGTGGTGCAATAGTGCGGAGGAAGCCAGAAAGTGGTCAAGGCGCGCGTATGTCTGGTGTGCAGCCGAGTAATATGTATAGTCGCGCTCCTGGGGGTGTTGCAGCCGCCACACATCATGCAAACCACCATCTGACAACCACTGCTTCCCCTCTGCTGACCAGGCCCCTGAGCTGTGCAGCCTATTCGCAGACCTATCAAGAGTCTCATCCATTACAAGGTTAAAGTCCCCCCCACCAAGAGGAAAGCGTCAGGGGAAGCAAGGACCTGGGCCAAAGCTGTGCGCAGAAGGGGCTCCTGCTGTGTGTTCGGTGCGTACATGGACCCAATGGTAAAAATCGTGTCCCCCCATTGTACCCGCACCGCCATGAATCTCCCCCGTATATCTACCAGATGGGTCAAAACCTTACATTGTATCCGGAGCTGAAGAGGAGGGCAACTCCATTCTTCTTAGCTGGGCCCAATGACCATAACTGAAGGGGGAATCTCTTATCCCGCATTCGATGCTCGTCCTTGTGCAGGAGGTGCGTCTCCTGCAGGAGGCATACATCACCTCCAGACTGCTCAAGGAGGGACAGGACCGCAGAGAGTTTCACTGGATTGTTTAGCCCCCGGACATTGAGGCTCACCACCTTCAGCTCCCTAGCCATCTCCGTCCAACTAGATCAGTGTCGCGTGTGCCCCACAGCAAATCCAGGGCCAAGCATAGCCAGCCCAAATGGTCAGTGCCCACATTAATTGGCAAGAAGGAAAGGAGCAGAAATGCACATATACACACAAGCGGCAGAGATCTGATGCGGAGACCCCCCTCCCCCCAACACACATACTGAACCCCCCCACAACAAAACCAAACAGAAGTAGAAAAAGACAGAGTGAAGTACGAAAGTCCGTAGTACAGGCCACAAAGGCAAGGGGAATAGGTACCAGTCCACAGTCTTCCAATTCCCGATACGGGCCTCACTCATCCAGCAGGACATACTAGAGTACCTTCAGGGGATGCCCCCCTCCGACGCCAGCAGTGTACCCTCTCGGGCCTCACGGCACCTCCGAGACATCATCTGGAGCCGCCTCCGTCACCAGAGCCATGGAGGCCACAGCTGCGCCCCTCTCCTGGAGACGTGCTGAGGGATCAGGACCGTCGTCGTCGTCTGAAGGTAGCGCTACCGCCCGCTGACTCCGTCTCTGTGTGCTCGATACCAAGGAGGTCCATGGCAGCTGTGAGCGAACGCACCTGAACCAGTTTGTTTTGCCAGCGGAAAATGAGTCGGAAAGGATGACCCCACATGTAGGCGATGTTGCGGTCTCGTAGGTACGACCTGATCAGCTTGAAGTCTCTGCTTTTCTGCAGTGTTGATGTCGCCAAATCCTGGTAGAGCACTGGATTATGTCCACGGAACTGCAGAGGGACTACGTCGCGCGCCATCTTGAGGATACGTTCCTTCAATTGAAAATCATGCACGCAGACGAGGATGTTCGGCGGCGGTGCCTTCGAACCCTTGGGTAGGCCCACACGATGAACTCTGTCCATCCGAATGTCCGAGACCTCCTCGTCTTGCAGGATCTGCTTAAAGAGTGCCTAGACATACTCACGTAGATCCGCTCCCTCACCCTTCCACGGTACAGCTCTAATCCAAATATTGTTACGGCGGAACCAGTTCTCCAAATCCTCTGCATATGCCTGGAGGTCAAGGTTCTGCTCGGTGAGCCTGATAATGTCTTTCTGAAGCTGGTGGATGTCACCTCCTGTCCCAAGGTCGTGCTCTTCCAGCGTGGCCACCTTCTCTCCTATGTCGTCCACATCTCTTCGGACCTCTCTCAAGTCCGCGGCCAGCTGAGTGCGCAATTCTGCAATGTCCTCCTTGATTGCTGCAAAAAGTGCCAACATAAAGGCTTTGGTCGCAGGTTCCTCCGCCTGGCTCCAACCCGGAGACTTGTCAGCCACTGGGGACACGGCCTGCACCGCACTCTTCGGAACTCCGTCTTTGTCCGTCTTGTCTTTGTTCGTCCTAGCCGCCGCCATGGCAGATCACAGCGGGCCCCTCCTCCACAAGACAATCCCGGGGCCGACCAGGCCGCTGCCCCGTCCTCACAACCGGGCCCAGACGCTCACGTGCCCATTCAGGCCTCACACCGACCGCATACGTCTCACTTCACTCTGAGGCCTCTAAGCACGGTCCAGTAGAGCCGGGGGGGCCGGTACCGTCAATCCTTCGCTGGAAAGGGGCACTTCGCGGAACCAACCGTTACCCGGTCAGGCAATGGGTAGGGCCGGAGCGCAGGGTAAAACAGCGCGGGATGGAGATACAGCGCGATCCAGCCGGGGCTCACCAGCACACGTGGGGAAGGCCTCCGTAGGCCGCAAGGGTCCGGCCCCTTGATAGGCAATTCAGCGCCTCCGTGCGCCTACCTGCGTAGTCGGGGGACACCCCTCGCGTACCGTGAAGGTTAAGTCTAGTTCCAGCCCCCACCAGCCGGGTAAACGCAGTGTCCGAGTCCAGAAGGGCCGCTCCGGGCCACAGCAGGACTTTTATGAGGCGGGCCGCCCCCGCTTCCAAAAACTGCCATCACCGGCGACGACCGCTGCTGCACACACCTGGATGTGGACCTCCTCTCCCTCCGCTCCTCCTCTCAGGGACGTCGTGGCCGGACAGGCCCAGAAGCCGCGGCCTCGCGTACTCCGGCATGTTCCGCTCCACCCCCGTCGGGCACCTCGATCATCAAACGGCACTGGGGCACCGCCACAGGGCACGTCACGAGTCCGTTCTCCGCACCGCACACCTCGCCAGCAGCCGTCAGGGCTCCAGGAATCGCGTCGGCCAGATCCCGCGTTGAGGAGGGCTCCGCAGCAGTTGCCTTCACAGGCCGGGGGTCGCCTCGCCGCAGGCCGGACCCAGGCCGCGGGCCGCGCCAAGAGCCGCCCCTGGTTCGTCGCTTCAGTCGAAAGTTGGGCGTCGGTAACAGAGCCCACCGCCTCGGGGAGAGGTAGAGGCGGTCAAGCGTCGGGAGCCGGGCTCCGATAAGGATGCTGTGCAATGGTAAGACGGCCAGGCGCCGGAGGGACTCAGAAGCACGTCCTACTCCGCCGCCATCTTGGCCACGCCTCCCACAGGTCCATTTAAATTAGATGTATGTTTAGTGGTGGCTCCTCCGCTATGGTGGAGGAGCATCGTCCCACTGATGAAAAACAAGAATACAATTATAACGTATCATTATTATCATTGCATTTTTTTTATTGAAAACAGTGGTTCGTGGGGCGGGGGCTGGCCAGAGCAGGGAAGAGGACTCCTCAAGGGATCATGACTGCTTGACTGACCCTCTCAAGCCGACCAAACAGTCATGCACATTACACAGATTGGTGGGGAACATGCAAGGCCTCCCATTCCCCATCTTAGCGCTGACCCACAGCACGCAGACCAATCGCAACGCTGCATTGCAGCATTATGATTGGCTGTGGGAAGCCTGGGTGGGTGCTCCCTGTTCCTGCTATAGGGGGAGAAAGGAAGAAGAAGGAAGAGGAACGAGGAGAGGCAACAGCCAGCCGGCCAGCCTGTTTTTTTTTTAAATTTAATTCACCCCCCCACTGCCCCTCCCACCACTCCCGTCCGTTAGCAGCCGCTCCTGTATATGTTGTCCATGTGCTGGAAATTAGCTAGTCCTGCTTATAAAATAAGAATCACTGAGCTTTTAAGTGTACCTTAGCTGTATAGAAAGCCTTCCAATTTCAGCTCCCAAGGTTAGGGGTGCATAAAGGCCTTGCATGCTTTCAGTGCGGTTTCTACGGTGTGAAATTTGTTTAGACCATTAACTCGCAATAAATTCACATTATTCATCTTTCAATAAATACTGCAGTGTTCCTTTTAAACTATGAAGGCCTTTTTATGAAGAATGCCAGTGTTCCTCTTTTCTGTTTCCTCTCTGTGCCCCCAGGAGGGAGCTGTCTCAGTGTTAAGCCACCCCTCTACTCCCACCATGCCAGCTGCACCAATTCCCCTTTTGTAAATATACTTGGACATTCTTTCTTCACTTCTGTGTCACATTCACATTGATGCCAAAGTCAATCACCACTTCCTACACAAACTGCATATCCCTCTCTATCTTGCTGTCAATCTATTCTGTGTAGCTCTAACCCCTATCTATTCACTATACTACATATTTCCACTCCGCACAATTGCACAACTAGCATTTCCAATACAACCCACATAATTCCACTTCACACACATCCACTACACTCCAAACAAAACACATAAATAAAATACATTTTTATTTATATTGCCAATAGCTCTAACTCTGGAAAATGCGGGACCAATTGCATTGCAAATGCTTGTTCGTTTTGCTGCTAAACTGGACCAAAAGCCTCTCCTCAGATATTGAAGCTGTATAAAGCTAACTGTATTTCAGGTGTGTCCTATTGGGCAGGGAAATGGGGGGCTTCCGAATCTAGGGGCATATTACCAAGCAATAGCGATAATTATCGCTATTGCTTGGTTAGAGACAACATTTTACCGCTGAGCTGCGGCGATTTTTATCGCAAATAAACCTTGGTATTACCAAGGTTTATCGCAAATGCGATAAAAATCAGCCGCAATGCATGAATATCGCTGAAAAGTCCGCGATATTCATGCATTTCCGAGCTAATGCTCTTAGCCATGTTATCCACCTTCCATTGGATAACATGGCTAAGAACTGCTTAGGGAAGGTGTTAGCTTTTGGAGATATTCGCGCTTAGCGCGAATATCTCCAAAAGTTGGTAATAGGAGATAGCGATGATAGCGACTGTTTCCAGTCGCTAACATCTTGGCACGCCCACTTTGCATGTCATTAGTGATAAATATCACTGACATGCAAATTGGGGCCCAAGATGGTCGCTATCTCCTACTAGCTGTCGCTAACTGGTGTTAGCGACAGCTAGGTAATAGGGAGATAATTTTATCTCCGCTTTCTTGGCTTTTAAAGCCTAAAAAGCGGAGATAAATCCCCTTGATAATATGCCCCTTAGTGTAATTCAGAAGACCGAAAACTGCTTTTTAAGGAGGCTTATGGCCACCCCAAAGAAACCGTCTGGTGAACGTGCGCTTTACAAATCACTTTTAACATAACATAACATAGCATGCTCTGTTTTTAAATGTCACAATGAACTGGGGGCACCATATATAGAGGATGTTATAAAGCTAAAACCTCTGCTCTGTGGGTGGCAACATGGGTGAAACCAGAAGCAGGTTTAACACTGGCAATAGTGAAGGACTGTTTGTCATTGGAAAAAGGCATTGTTATCCCATGGCTGAAGCTTTTAAGGAGCTGTTTTAATAAGTTGGGGTTGGAAGAATTTTTTTTGCTGAACCAAAATTATTAAATTGGTCTAAAGACATTTAAAAAATATTTGAGGAAAATGTTTGGAGACTGCGCTGGTCTACTGAATCTACTTATGACACACACCATCATTTCGATCCCTTGTGCCATTGAACCCTACCTTATGGTACATTATGCATACCCAAGCAAGATTTTACTTGATTCATTTTTGGTTAAATCTGGTTCACCTTCTGGTAATGGATCAGCCAGTTATGGGCACAAAGTGGGCATTCCATGCTGTTGTGATAAAATTACGCTTCAAAGCGCAATGCACTTAATTTTATTTTGAGAATTTTATGTAGGCTCCAGGAAACAATGGGGCATATGTACAAGCACTGGCGGTAACTGTTGCTAATGTTAGTTAGCAGCAGCATTTTCATAGCTGCTTACCGCTGAAAACTATCACCATGTCAACAGCGTATTAACAAGCCGTCGCTACATGGCGATAGTATCAGGGATTGCTGTAAAAACTGCTACTAACATTAACGCGATGGCGATAGTAATTCCGGCGTTAGTCTGCGAAAACTACCAATAGGTTCATTAGCCGCAAAAAAACACACATTAGTCAACCCAAAATGAGTTGTTTTTTTTGCCTCTAATGCAAAATATAGCCTATCAGTCACCCTTCAATAGAAAATAGGCATAAAAACCTATAAAATGCAGACTGGAGCAGCCAGGGCCAAGTGCAGCACACATCAACAACCCCTGCAAACCACCCAACATCCAGGATGAGAGCCAGGATGCCTTGCTGGACCTGTGTCTGGAGCCTGGGTGCCTCGCTTGACCTGCGTCTGAAGCTTGGATTCCTCGCTGGACCTGCCTCTGGAGCCTGGATGGATCACAGGACCTGCGCCTGGAACCTGGATGCATCACTGGACCTGCGTCTGGAGCCTGAATGCCTCATTGGACCGGCGCCGGATCACTGGACCTGCATTTGGAGCCTGGAGTGGGATGCTGAGGAGCTGTGGAGTCGATAAGCTGTGGTGGTAGACATTGAGGCGCAGCGATCGCCCGTACCCGGTGGTGAAGTCTGGCTGGTCGCATGGAGACACGTTGCAGACCTGTGCGAGAAGACTGCCTTGCGTCCCTTGGAGCTGTGAATGGTAGAGGCGCTCCTGCGCACCAAGGTGTGCACCAACGTGGTGCACAGAGAGGATTACCCTTGGTGGGTGGCACCTCTCTGAATCACAGGCTGGATGAGGTTGCGCTGGCCGGACGCTGTGGAGTGTGAGGCCCCAGAGCTACGCCAAACGTGTGTTGCGGGAGCTCTGCAAGTTCACGCCTAAGGGGGTCCTGCTGCATCAACTGCATTGGGAGGGTCACCAGCGAACTTGGCAGCGACTGCTGTAACCACGCTTGTGAAATCCCACCTGGCTGAGGCTCCTGCTGCGTGAGTCACAAATTTGGAAAGAGTTTAGCAGATTGCACCACAATGTCAATTTCCAGGTAAGGAGATGATGGGACATGTAACGGAGGAGACCCAGGGGTCAAGTCACCCAGGCCTAGCACCAGTAGATGACGCACCTTCAGGTCCGGCTCATCCGCTATGGCAGAAGAGCGTCGCCCCACTGCTTCCAAGCAGTGAAAGAAGAGGAACAATCATCACATGATGATAACTTCCTGATGTTATCATGCCATGTTTCCTTTGCGTTATAACAAACAGGGTTATACCCAATGCAGTCAATAGGGACCTGGGTAGCAAATGGAAAGAAGGGAAGGGGTCCCGAGACCAGAAAGAAATTACAAATTCATGGCATTTGTATTCATAAATTCAAAAACAACATTTTTAGATGCAAAAAATATTTTACTTCAAGATTGCATACATCCTATTCAATAGATACAGTATTCATTATACATTGGCTTTATATACAGTGTGTGTGCCCACATTCACAACGGGGAGGGGGTGACGTGAGGGAAAGTGTAAGGGGTAGGATATGTGTGAACTGATTCATTCAGTGACACGTCTTATTCAATCCACTAAGACAGTATACATGTGGTCCCTTGACATCAGGGCCACATTTGTAGGCTCCGCGAGAGTCCGAAAATTATAAATGTCAAAAAAGGCCTAACTCCGTAATAACCGTGAGTGTCTAAATGGGGACCGGAGCTGGTCTTTGGTTACGTAGTGGTCTACGTTTCGACCCAAAATCAGTAGGAGTCTTTTCCTTACGGAAGGGTCTTCATCAGGACAAACATTGTTGTGGGTGGGCAAACTCCTAAGGAACAATTAAAAAAACGAATTAGAGACACACCATTCCTGTATTAAAATTCATAGGACGGTGGTACATGATTATCAGTGAAACGAAGAGAACGTGTTATCTTGCTACGTCTGAATCTCATACGTAGGAATAAATAAAAATGACTAACGCTCACCTTTCGCAAGGGGCGATAGGAGTAGATTCAAAAGGTGGATAGTCTTAGTCCAATCTGCTGGTTGGTAACTCTAAAGGTTAGAGAAAAGACTAGTATTTGAAAGGGAATCAGTAAGTACATTCATAGTCTATACAGAAGGTCTAAATCATTAAAAAACTGTGATGGTAGTCAGCAAGCCATCTGTGCTAAAGAGTATGTTATTACAAAAAAGCGGGGAGTTCAAAAAAAGGGGGGGGGGGAAATCATTAGACATCTGTGTGATTATTACCTGTCCGCCTATATAGGGTGATGTATCGGTCGGAGAATGTAGTGTTCCTCGATGGTGGATCAAGGTTACAAACCTATACAATAGAGAGATGGAATACCTATTTACAGACTAAGTACCATACATAAAACCAAATTGAAGGTCTCTCAAGGAGATAATTACTTCAAAACGGGCTTACCACTATCGACAGATTCTTAGAGATTAAATTAAATGAATCCTGTGTGCATTGTGCAGGGAATTTTTTCCAGGCGTAATTATTCCATTTCGGGCACCTACGATTATCATTGGTAACCTATGTGCAAAAAAGAAGTTCGTAAATGGAACTAGTATTGGTATTGTATGGATTAAGGTTTCTTAGGATGTCTATGTATATACACAAAACAATGTCATTACCAGCAGAAGCAGCAGAAGGTTATCTATAAATCACTAGATTTGTTAGTCTCACCACTCCTTAGAAGGACATATAGGGAAATTCACCTATTTAGGAAAGCGGCACGTAATTGGCCTGAAAAGAGAAAGATTGTCCCAAATCGTAAAGGTCACTAAACACTCCTCGAGTGGTTTCATATTCGTAAAAAGTCAGAAAATAAGTACCATTACCGGGATGGAGGAATCCTGGTATAGTCCTCACTACTTCTCACGGGACGCTGACATCTTGCCTGAAAGGGGGTTAAATGTATGGTAGTCTGGGTACTGTAGCCAGGAAGCAATTTATGAACACTAAACACATTCAACTAAATCCCAACTCTCCTACCTCTACCGCCGAGTGATCAGGAGTGAATGAGGGATCAGTTCTCCGAATACGTTCACCTTTGTCCTACAGTCTGGTAAAGAAACATAGGTTCAGGGAAGTGAGCGCGATCAGACCGCATCGCTGCACAGACCCCCAATAGGTTCGCTGTGCATATTTACCTCGTGGTCCTGTACAGTTAGACTAAATCCGCGCTCATTCCCACTCAAACGGGGTGTCTCATCAAGGCTGCCGTGCTCCGTGTGCCGTGTCGGTAAACCCTCGCGTTTTGTATTTCCTGGTCGGCCGAAGACTAGGGGGCGGAGTTAAGTTTTTTCATAGAGGCGGAAGACAGACTAAACTTCCCGCATTGTTGTTAGGAGAAAATAGATATAAAACAACCAAATTTGCTGCATCAATACATTACAATACTCAGTAATATACTATAGGTATTTTTAAACTTTAAGGCGCAACGTATTTTGCACATGACTACCATATACAGTGGAGCTTGGGATGCACCAATCGCAAAGGGTAGTGTAGATCCCTGCACTCCATGTTGTATGTTCGAGAAAGACCTTCAGTACCGCCCAATCTTTAAGGGGTTGTTGTTGAAAAACATAGTGGTCAATTTCTAAAAAGAGTCACCTTATGTTTCTGAGTGCACTTGTCTTCATAGAACAGTAAAAAGACTCATATTTACATCATTACATACGAAATGTTAAATACAATCCACTTCCAGATTGAAAAAGATTATCTCAACCTGGTATTCATATCATATTGCACATTGGATTTACAATTATTATGCATACCGGAGTGCACAAATCACATAGGATAGTGTAGACTCCAACATTCCATGTAGCAAAAATGAGGAAGACAGGTAGAACGCACGGTCACAGATGTATGAAAACAGATAGGGAGTAGGTTCTTACCCTAAAGGATGGCCAATTGGGCACAACTATTTTCTGATTCATTAAGGCCCTCTACTACGGAGTTAAAGGTGTAGATCCATTTGAGCTCTCTGATATTTAGGATATTGGATAGATCACCTCCCCTGGGGCCTAATGTGACGTGTTCCAAAACTACCCATTTGAGTGAGTCTGGCAAGTGATTATGTGTAGTACAGTGTTCAACCAGGGGTGCCCCGGGTACCTTGCATCTAATTGTGCTGCAGTGTGAAAGGAACCGTGCCTTCACCCGTTGCTGAGTCTGACCGATATAAATGAGGTCGCATGGACAGACAATTCCATAAATCAAATTTTTGGTGTTGCAATTCGTGTGTTGGTTAAGTATATGTCGATGATCTTTAAAGACAAATTCCTTGGATTGAATGGTAGACGGGCAAGCTTTGCACTTCCCGCATCTGTAATGTCCCACTACCCGAGTTTGGTTCCAACATGAGGTTATAGTGGGTTCAGGTGGACATTCTAGGAAAGACAAAACTACATAATCTTTGACATTTCGTGCCTTCCTGAAGGCATGCATCGGCACGTTCATTATATCTAGATCCTTTGCAATTAGGTTCCAGTGTTTGTTTATAACCTTTTTGATGGAATGACTCTTGGTTGAGAAAGTAGTGACACAAATCATACGTTCTTCTAATGGACAGTTGCGTACTGTGGGTTCGAGAAGTATTTCACAGTGACAGAACCATGCTCTTTTTCTCGAGCGTTTAATGAGTCGCTTGGGGTAGCTTCTCTCTATTAAGCGTGACATCAGGATCTCGGATTGTTGCATGTAATCTTCCTTTTTACTGCAGTTCCTACGAACACGGAGGAACTGCCCATAGGGTAAATTGTCCCGGAGACTCCTGGGGTGGTGACTGGAGTACTGTAATAATGAATTCCGTTCTGCGGGTTTTCTGAATAGGGTGGTATGTAGAGTGCCTTCTTCTGCCACTATTGTAATGTCCAAGAAGTCAATCTTCTTGTTGCTCGCTTGCTTCGTAAATTGGATATCTGTGGACCGTCAGTTCAACCATTGATGGAAAAGTTCAAGGTCATTGTTATTGCCCTTCTAGATTATCAGCACATCATCAATGTACCGTACCCAAAGCTGTATATGATGATGGAATGGATTTTGGTCACAGATCACAAAGGTCTTTTCATAAAAGGCCATGAACAATATGGCCAGGTCTGGGGCAAAGGCTGCCCCCATTGCCACCCCCTTCGTTTGTAAATAGAACACGTTCTGAAACATGAAATAGTTCCTCATCATGGCGATTTTGAGTAGAAGTAGTATGAATGTGGTTGGTACTTGTACTGGGGCCTCGCGACTATCGAGAGCTTCAGTGATCACCATCAACGCCTCCTCCTGTGGTATGCTTGTGTACAACGACACAATGTCGCACGTGACCAATAGTTCTTCGTCTGGGTTAAAAGATTTTCCGTCAACCAAAGTAATCGTATGAGTGGTGTCCCTCAGATAGGTGGAAGTAGACTCAGCTAGTGGTTTCAAGAAAAAGTCTATATACCGGCATAGAGGCTCAAGGATAGAGCCACACCCGGACACAATGGGTCGTCCCGGGGGGTTATGTAAGTCTTTGTGCACCTTGGGAAGGGTATATATTGTGGGTATTCGTGGGTGGCTCTGGTTGAGATAGCGATATTCCTGATCCGAGAGGAAACCTTGTTGGACTCCTTCTTGCGCCACCCGTTGGATTTCCGTGGCTAAGTCTCGTGTAGGGTCGGATGGCAGTCTTCTGTAACTTATTCCATCATTCAATTGGCGCAAGATTTCTTCTTTGTACTTAGATACATCTTGGATGATGATAGCCCCGCCCTTGTCTGCTGGTTTCACAACCACCTTGGGATTGGCTGAGTTGGTAAGTGTGCTATCACCTGAAATACTTGTCTTCAATTCGGCTATTTGTTTGGAAAGTATAGCCACCTGTTCTGCTGCAGTCTCTATTGGCTTTATATACAGTGTGTGGGCACACACACTGTATATAAAGCCAATGTATAATGAATACTATATCTATTGAATAGGATGTATGCAATCTTGAAGTAAAATCTTTTTTGCATCTAAAAACGTTGTTTTTGAATTTATGAATACAAATGCCATGAATTTGTAATTTCTTTCTGGTCTCGGGACCCCTTCCCTTCTTTCCAATTGCTACCCAGGTCCCTATTGACTGCATTGGGTATAACCCTGTTTGTTATAACGTAGTTTGTACAGGCGCATGCCTGTGAGGTTACGCTACCTCCCTTGCAGGAGGTTTTCCGTGTTCTCTAGAATAAATACTTTGTTAAGACAATTTTGTTTTGCATTAAATCTATGACTCACCAATATGGGAGATAAGGAGATACTTTCATACACAGAAGATTATATTGATCAATTGTTACACGATCCAGCGAATAACTTTTTATCAGCTAGTACACCTATCATAGACATTACCTTAAATGATAAAATTTCTCAGTTAGAAAGATTAGAAAAAAAAGCTAATTCGCACAAAACTGCATGGTCATTTTCTTGCACAGTGTCTTCAGAACAATATCATATCTACACGATTACAGGTCAGAGTAGAACCAGCCATTTTTGTGGATATTCCAAAATTTCGCGAAGGATTCAGCTTTGTTGCAAATAACTGTTCTAGACATTGGATGGTGTTGGGGATAGAGACTGCAGCAGAACAGGTGGCTATACTTTCCAAACAAATAGCCGAATTGAAGACAAGTATTTCAGGTGATAGCACACTTACCAACTCAGCCAATCCCAAGGTGGTTGTGAAACCAGCAGACAAGGGCGGGGCTGTCATCATCCAAGAAGTATCTAAGTACAAAGAAGAAATCTTGCGCCAATTGAATGATGGAATAAGTTACAGAAGACTGCCATCCGACCCTACACGAGACTTAGCCACGGAAATCCAACGGGTGACGCAAGAAGGAGTCCAACAAGGTTTCCTCTCGGATCAGGAATATCGCTATCTCAACCAGAGCCACCCACGAATACCCACGATATATACCCTTCCCAAGGTGCACAAAGACTTACATAACCCCCCGGGACGACCCATTGTGTCCGGGTGTGGCTCTATCCTTGAGCCTCTATGCCGGTATATAGACTTTTTCTTGAAACCACTAGCTGAGTCTACTTCCACCTATCTGAGGGACACCACTCATACGATTACTTTGGTTGACGGAAAATCTTTTAACCCAGACGAAGAACTATTGGTCACGTGCGACATTGTGTCGTTGTACACAAGCATACCACAGGAGGAGGCGTTGATGGTGATCACTGAAGCTCTCGATAGTCGCGAGGCCCCAGTACAAGTACCAACCACATTCATACTACTTTTACTCAAAATCGCCATGATGAGGAACTATTTCATGTTTCAGAACGTGTTCTATTTACAATCGAAGGGGGTGGCAATGGGGGCAGCCTTTGCCCCAGACCTGGCCATATTTTTCATGGCCTTTTATGAAAAGACCTTTGTGATCTGTGACCAAAATCCATTCCATCATCATATACAGCTTTGGGTACGGTACATTGATGATGTGCTGCTAATCTGGAAGGGCAATAACAATGACCTTGAACTTTTCCATCAATGGTTGAACTCACGGTCCACAGATATCCAATTTACGAAGCAAGCGAGCAACAAGAAGATTGACTTCTTGGACATTACAATAGTGGCAGAAGAAGGCACTCTACATACCACCCTATTCAGAAAACCCGCAGAACGGAATTCATTATTACAGTACTCCAGTCACCACCCCAGGAGTCTCCAGGACAATTTACCCTATGGGCAGTTCCTCCGTGTTCGTAGGAACTGCAGTAAAAAGGAAGATTACATGCAACAATCCGAGATCCTGATGTCACGCTTAATAGAGAGAGGCTACCCCAAGCGACTCATTAAACGCTCGAGAAAAAGAGCATGGTTCTGTCACCGTGAAATACTTCTCGAACCCACAGTACGCAACTGTCCATTAGAAGAACGTATGATTTGTGTCACTACTTTCTCAACCAAGAGTAATTCCATCAAAAAGGTTATAAACAAACACTGGAACCTAATTGCAAAGGATCTAGATATAATGAACGTGCCAATGCATGCCTTCAGGAAGGCATGAAATGTCAAAGATTATGTAGTTTCGTCTTTCCTAGAATGTCCACCTGAACCCACTATAACCTCATGTTGGAACCAAACTCGGGTAGTGGGACATTACAGATGCAGGAAGTGCAAAGCTTGCCCGTCTACCATTCAATCCAAGGAATTTGTCTTTAAAGATCATCGACATATACTTAACCAACACACGAATTGCAACACCAAAAATGTGATTTATGGAATTGTCTGTCCATGCGACCTCATTTATATCGGTCAGACTCAGCAACGGGTTAAGGCACGGTTCCTTTCACACTGCAGCAGAATTAGATGCAAGGTACCCGGGGCACCCCTGGTTGAACACTGTACTACACATAATCACTTGCCAGACTCACTCAAATGGGTAGTTTTGGAACACGTCACATTAGGCCCCAGGGGAGGTGATCTATCCAATATCCTAAATATCAGAGAGCTCAAATAGATCTACACCTTTAACTCCGTAGTAGAGGGCCTTAATGAATCAGAAAATAGTTTTGCCCAATTGGCCATCCTTTAGGGTAAGAACCTACTCCCTATCTGTTTTCATACATCTGTGACCGTGCGTTCTACCTGTCTTCCTCATTTTTGCTACATGGAATGTTGGAGTCTACACTATCCTATGCGATTTCTGCACTCCGGTATGCATAATAATTGTAAATCCAATGTGCAATATGATATGAATACCAGGTTGAGATAATCTTTTTCAATCTGGAAGTGGATTGTATTTAACATTTCGTATGTAATGATGTAAATATGAGTCTTTTTACTGTTCTATGAAGACAAGTGCACTCAGAAACATAAGGTGACTCTTTTTAGAAATTGACAACTATGTTTTTCAACAACAACCCCTTAAAGATTGGGCGGTACTGAAGGTCTTTCTCGAACATACAACATGGAGTGCAGGGATCTACACTACCCTATGCGATTGGTGCATCCCAAGCTCCACTGTATATGGTAGTCATGTGCAAAATACGTTGCGCCTTAAAGTTTAAAAATACCTATAGTATATTACTGAGTATTGTAATGTATTGATGCAGCTAATTTGTTTTTTTTATATATATTTTCTCCTAACAACAATGCGGGAAGTTTAGTCTGTCTTCCGCCTCTATGAAAAAACGTAACTCCGCCCCCTAGTCTTCGGCCGACCAGGAAATACAAAACGCAAGGGTTTACCGACACGGCACACGGAGCACGGCAGCCTTGATGAGACACCCCGTTCGAGTGGGAACGAGCGCGCGCGGATTTAGTCTAACTGTACAGGACCACGAGGTAAATATGCACAGCGAACCTATTGGGGGTCTGTGCAGCGATGCGGTCTGATTGCGCTCACTTCCCTGAACCTTTCTGACTCTGCACGCTTTTCCCCCTCCTGAGGCGGAAGCCGGGAGGTCTCTTGCCTATCCTCTGTGTTTTTATTGATTTTAATTGCAGCATCTTGCATTTTGCACTTCGCCTCACCTGAGCTGAATAGGTGGGATTATTATTGTACATTTGTGCTTTGGACCCCCCAGCGCTCGTTGCGCTTCAAGTCTCCCTCTCACCCCCTCCCCTCTTGCACCGGACCTGCTCTCGGCTGAGTATCGACGCCGAGGGCAGAGCACCGGTTTTTGGCCGCCATCTTGGGTAGGGTTGGGCTTACTGACGCGATTTCAGCGTCATAAAAGGGACGAGAGGGCGAGTGCAGGTAATTCTGACTCTGCACGCTTTTCCCCCTCCTGAGGCGGAAGCCGGGAGGTCTCTTGCCTATCCTCTGTGTTTTTATTGATTTTAATTGCAGCATCTTGCATTTTGCACTTCGCCTCACCTGAGCTGAATAGGTGGGATTATTATTGTACATTTGTGCTTTGGACCCCCCAGCGCTCGTTGCGCTTCAAGTCTCCCTCTCACCCCCTCCCCTCTTGCACCGGACCTGCTCTCGGCTGAGTATCGACGCCGAGGGCAGAGCACCGGTTTTTGGCTGCCATCTTGGGTAGGGTTGGGCTTACTGACGCGATTTCAGCGTCATAAAAGGGACGAGAGGGCGAGTGCAGGTAATTCTGACTCTGCACGCTTTTCCCCCTCCTGAGGCGGAAGCCGGGAGGTCTCTTGCCTATCCTCTGTGTTTTTATTGATTTTAATTGCAGCATCTTGCATTTTGCACTTCGCCTCACCTGAGCTGAATAGGTGGGATTATTATTGTACATTTGTGCTTTGGACCCCCCAGCGCTCGTTGCGCTTCAAGTCTCCCTCTCACCCCCTCCCCTCTTGCACCGGACCTGCTCTCGGCTGAGTTTCGACGCCGAGGGCAGAGCACCGGTTTTTGGCCGCCATCTTGGGTAGGGTTGGGCTTACTGACGCGATTTCAGCGTCATAAAAGGGACGAGAGGGCGAGTGCAGGTAATTCTGACTCTGCACGCTTTTCCCCCTCCTGAGGCGGAAGCCGGGAGGTCTCTTGCCTATCCTCTGTGTTTTTATTGATTTTAATTGCAGCATCTTGCATTTTGCACTTCGCCTCACCTGAGCTGAATAGGTGGGATTATTATTGTACATTTGTGCTTTGGACCCCCCAGCGCTCGTTGCGCTTCAAGTCTCCCTCTCACCCCCTCCCCTCTTGCACCGGACCTGCTCTCGGCTGAGTATCGACGCCGAGGGCAGAGCACCGGTTTTTGGCCGCCATCTTGGGTAGGGTTGGGCTTACTGACGCGATTTCAGCGTCATAAAAACGGGCAGGGATGACTCCGCGCAGCGGACGCGATCAGCGGTCGCGCCGGATCTGCGCCGGAGTCGTGCCAGAGTCCTGCCCGTCTGCGCCCGTCCGCGACACGGCAGCGGTCGGCACGGCGGCAGGCTCTGTACTTAGGCGTATGTACTCTGCTGAGGATCTACTCTCATTTAACCCTAACACCGCCACTTGTCGGTATGTGTTCCCCGGCCGCTTTAAAGGTAAATGCTGCTGCCCAGGTTGCGGTTGGTACCCTAACATTTACCGGGCTTCGGAGGGTTCCCGGCCATCCCTGTCTAAACAGTTTAAGTGCTTACTACTTAACACCCGTTCATTGCATAGGCACGCTTTGGACATCTTTGAGCTACTTACCTCTGAGAAACCACTCTGTCTCATGCTCACAGAAACATGGCTCTGCGATTCGTCTAATCCTGACATCGCGGTAGCCTTCCCGCCAGAATATATTGTTTACAGACAGGATAGGACAGTGGGAAAAGGTGGTGGTGTTGCACTTGCAGTCCTAAAATCTTTTGCCTGCTCAATAATTCCATCTCTGTCTATTCCTGGCTGCGAATCCCTCGCCTTCTCCATTGCACTATCCCCGCATCAATCTTTTACCGGGCTTCTTGTTTACAGACCTCCGGGTCTGCGGGGTTCCTTCTTTGAGGACCTTCAATCGGTTATCACTTCTCTCTGCTTGAAGGTGGAAAACTGCATAATGTTAGGGGATTTTAACATCCATATGGACGTCGAGTTTGATAGCGAAGCAACTAAAATCAAGGACATTACTGCTCCTCTTGGTCTAATTCCTCACATCTCAAGTGCAACGCACAACAAGGGTCACACGCTTGATCAAGTGTTTTCCACCTTTCCCCTTGTTATGTCCCAGCCCACCCCTGTTCTCTGGTCTGACCACACATTGATCAGTTTTTTGATCCAGGGCAGAAGTAAAACTACTTATACTAACTCAGACCACCACAGACATCCCAGAAGACCCCTTCATAAAATTACTCCTGAGAATCTGGCTCAAACGCTTCGGGATTATCCCTGTATCCAATCCGGCCATCTGGAGAGGGACCTTGAAACCTTCCAGGAATGGTTAACGGATAGGCTTGATGATCTCGCGCCTTTCTCCACCCCTTCTTCATCCGTCAAGCGTAGTTCGGCCCCTTGGTTTTCTAAATCACTTGCTCTAGCACGCCGTAATTGTAAGGTAGCCGAAAGACTCTGGCGGAAGCATTATGATCTAGAAACTAAGTTTGCTTATAAACTAGCTATTAAATCCTACCATTCTGACATTCTTGAGGCCAAAAAAAACTATTTTTCAGATAGAATCGAGTCTGCGGCAAACTCCAGTAAAGAAATTTTTTCCATTGTCAAAGAATTTACCTCTCCAAAATCGAGCATAGTCCAGCACAAGTTCTCTGAACCCTGGGTTAGGGAGATGGCCATTTTCTTTAACACTAAAATCAAATTGATTCAAGAATCCTTTCCACCTGCTGTTCCAACTGCTTTAATGTATGAATCTAATTTGATGTCCTCATCTCCTGACTCCTGCCCCACTCTATCGGAGTTTCCTCCCTTACTGGAATCTAATTCTCTGGATCTTCTACTCAAAATCAAATCTGGCTCCCCGCTTGACCCTTGTCCGGCGAGTTTTCTAGCTAGGAATGCCTCGACCCTGAATCCCATAATCTCCCCCATTCTCAACCTTTCTCTGTCCAGCGGCACTGTTCCACCAGCCTGGAAGAAGGCTATGGTTGTTCCCCTTTTAAAAAAACCAGGCCTCGATCCAGAGATACATGCCAACTATAGGCCCATATCTCTCCTACCCACCCTGGCTAAGATCGTCGAGAAGCACGTTCACCTTGTGCTGTCTTCCTTCCTTGAAGACCATGGGTTACTCCACTCCACCCAATCTGGCTTCCGCTCCAATCTGAGTACTGAGACCGCTCTTTTGGAAGTTAGCGAAGCCATCAAGGAAGTCCTCGACGCAGGCGGAAGAGCAATGCTGGTGATGTTGGACTTGTCGGCGGCCTTCGACACCGTCCCGCATGAGGCCCTCTTGAGAAGACTTCACGAGATCGGTCTCAGAGGGACGGTGTTGAGCTGGCTGAGATCTTTTCTAGCGGGTCGCCGTCAAGTGGTCTGGGCCCCCCCGTACTCTGCCGAAGTTCCGCCCATGGATGTCGGAGTCCCGCAAGGGTCGGTGCTGAGCCCGACCCTTTTTAACATCTTCATGACTCCATTGGCGGCGCTGGCGGAGTCAATGGGTGCCCAGATCATATCATACGCTGACGACACCCAGCTACTCTTCACCTGCAAGAAGGGCACGGAGTTTGACGGGGAGAGCATCCGTGGTTGCCTTGGGGCTGTCTTCAACTGGTTTCAGCGAAGCAGCCTCAAATGCAACCCTGATAAATCTGAGGTGCTCTTCTTCGGATGTCCGGCAGAGCCGCCCTGGCAGGAATGGTGGCCAGTGAGCATGTCCCCCCCTTCCTCCTCTTCTTCGGTTGCAAAAAACCTGGGGGTTAAAATTGATAACACCCTTGCTTTGAAAACGCAGATCACAGGCCTCACAGGTACCTGTTTTGGTCTGCTAAAAATGATTCGTAAATTCCTTCCTATGCTCCCCGCTGCCCATAGGAAGTTGATAGTACAAGCTCTGATTTGTTCCAGGCTTGACTATTCTAACATCCTCTACCTGGGCTTGCCGGATTATCTTTTGCACAAACTCCAGGTTGTACAAAACTCTGCGGCTAGAGCCATCTTCGGCCTACCCCGGCAAGCCAGAGCCTCTGAGTTGCTAGTCTCCCTGCACTGGCTTCCGATTAAAAAACGAATCATATTCAAAGCTCTTACACTGGCCCACAAGGCACTCCATCTGGTAGGGGCCTCTTACATTAGGAAACGGCTTTCCTTTTACAAGCCCACCAGATCTCTCCGGTCGGAAAATCTTGGCTTGGCAATGGTGCCTCCCATTAAGAAAGCCAGAATTGGTGGACGTTCCTTTAAACATCTTGCCCCCAGACTATGGAACTCTCTTCCCGTTGGTCTCCGCCACATCTCCAATTTGTTTGCCTTTAGAAAGGCCCTGAAAACGTGGCTTTTTAATCAATAATACTGTTATGTCTGTTATCCTTCTTCTTTTTCAGTAATGGGTCAGAAAGCGCCGGGACACTCCTTGGAGTAGCCGTGCGCTATATAAGTCACCCATTAACATAACATAACAACCTATGTTTCTTTACCAGACTGTAGGACAAAGGTGAATGTATTCGGAGAACTGATCCCTCATTCACTCCTGATCACTCGGCAGTAGAGGTAGGAGAGTTGGGATTTAGTTGATTGTGTTTAGTGTTCATAAATTGCTTCCTGGCTACAGTACCCAGACTACCTTACATTTAACCCCCTTTCAGGCAAGATGTCAGCGTCCCGTGAGAAGTAGTGAGGACTATACCAGGATTCCTCCATCCCGGTAATGGTACTTATTTTCTGACTTTTTACGAATATGAAACCACTCGAGGAGTGTTTAGTGACCTTTACGATTTGGGACAATCTTTCTCTTTTCAGGCCAATTACGTGCCGCTTTCCTAAATAGGTGAATTTCCCTATATGTCCTTCTAAGGAGTGGTGAGACTAACAAATCTAGTGACCTTCTGCTGCTTCTGCTGGTAATGACATTGTTTTGTGTATATACATAGATATCCTAAGAAACCTTAATCCATACAATACCAATACTAGTTCCATTTACGAACTTCTTTTTTGCACATAGGTTACCAATGATAATCGTAGGTGCCCGAAATGGAATAATTACACCTGGAAAAAATTCCCTGCACAATGCACACAGGATTCATTTAATTTAATCTCTAAGAATCTGTCGATAGTGGTAAGCCCGTTTTGAAGTAATTATCTCCTTGAGAGACCTTCAATTTGGTTTTATGTATGGTACTTAGTCTGTAAATAGGTATTCCATCTCTCTATTGTATAGGTTTGTAACCTTGATCCACCATCGAGGAGCACTACATTCTCCGACCGATACATCACCCTATATAGGTGGATAGGTAATAATCACACCGATGTCCAATGATTCCCCCCCCCCCCCCCCCTTTTTTTGAACTCCCCGCTTTTTTGTAATAACATACTCTTTAGCACAGATGGCTTGCTGACTACCATCACAGTTTTTTAATGATTTAGACCTTCTGTATAGACTATGAATGTACTTACTGATTCCCTTTCAAATACTAGTCTTTTCTCTAACCTTTAGAGTTACCAACCAGCAGATTGGACTAAGACTATCCACCTTTTGAGTCTACTCCTATCGCCCCTTGCGAAAGGTGAGCGTTAGTCATTTTTATTTATTCCTACGTATGAGATTCATACGTAGCAAGATAACACGGTTCTCTTCGTTTCACTGATAATCATGTACCACCGTCCTATGAATTTTAATACAGGAATGGTGTGTCTCTAATTCGTTTTTTTAATTGTTCCCTAGGAGTTTGCCCACCCACAACAATGTTTGTCCTGATGAAGACCCTTCCGTAAGGAAAAGACTCCTACTGATTTTGAGTCGAAACGTAGACCACTACGTAACCAAAGACCAGCTCCGGTCCCCATTTAGACACTCACGGTTATCACGGAGTTAGGCCTTTTTTGACATTTATAATTTTCGGACTCTCGCAGAGCCTACAAATGTGGCCCTGATGTCAAGGGACCACATGTATACTGTCTTAGTGGATTGAATAAGACGTGTCACTGAATGAATCAGTTCACACATATCCTACCCCTTACACTTTCCCTCACGTCACCCCCTCCCGGTTGTGAATGTGGGCACACACACTGTATATAAAGCCAATGTATAATGAATACTGTATCTATCGAATAGGATGTATGCAATCTTGAAGTAAAATCTTTTTTGCATCTAAAAACGTTGTTTTTGAATTTATGAATACAAATGCCATGAATTTGTAATTTCTTTCTGGTCTCGGGACCCCTTCCCTTCTTTCCATGTTTCCTTTGCGGGCGTGAGGGTGGTTAGGGCTGCTCCACTCAAGGAGCAGGGCAGGGGCGGAGTGGCATGCCCACTCAAGTGTGGACTGACTGGTTGATTAGCTCGCTCAGGCCGCACAAAGCAGTCATGCGCACTGTCCTGGTCATAATGCGAGCTGCATTACAGCCTGCATGGAGAACATGCCCACACCTCCAGCCCCTGACTGAACGCCTCCAATGTCTAATCCAAATGCCGCATTGCAGCGTTGTGATTGGCTTAGTTGAGGGAACCTGGCTGCCTACTTCCTGTTCCTGGAAGCAGACTCAGGAGTGAAAAATAAAATCGTAAATCATACGTTCTTATATAGCGCCTTTCACCGTAAGGTCTCAAGGCGCTTGCTTTTGGAACCCGTCCTGGCCTTTCCCTGCAAGATTACCCCTACTGGCATCCCCAAGGTGAAGACCAGGGTTCCCATCGCGGTGGGGCCATAGTGGAGATTAAGCAAGCTATTGCCCAGAGTTGCAGAGTGTGAACCCACGGTTCAAGTAGGCACCGAGGCGAGAATTATCGAGTCCGTGGACATTTTGAGCTCAAGGCCCTGCTGCGTCGGGGATTGAACCCTGGTCCCAGGTCTGACCTCTGCATCAAGGACTGCCTCCTCTAACCGGTGAGCCACACTTCTCCACAGGAGCAAAGAAGACACGGGACCCAACCTCAAGGTAAGATTTATCTCATTTAAATATTTACAACAACCGCTCACACACACACCCCTGCATCCACGCCCCATCCAGCGTTCTTTCCCGTGTTTCCCACCTCCCAGCTGTCCAGTCCCCTCAAAGACATTCTCAATGTCAGACACTGTGCAGCCATGCACAGCGTGCGTTTCACTGGTGTGCCAAAGGTATATATGGAGTTACGACGCATACCATTATATCGCATTCCATTACAATGCATACTAATACTAGTCATATTGCAACAGTAGGGAAGGTGTTGGATTGCGGAGATGTTACCATTACTATTCATATTTGACCCACATGCACAGCCAAATTTTCATATTTGACCCAAATGCACACCCCAATTTTCATGATTGACCCAAAAACATACCCCCAATTTCAAAATGTACCCCAAAATGCACACCACATTTCATCTCCGACACCCAAAACCCATGCCCACCCTAAAAATTTTAAATACTGCATTACTAACCTCACAATTCTATGCAAAGGAATGCGATGTTCATGCCCCAGCATTGTTGGATTTGTGTTCTAAAGGCATTGCGATGTTATGCCTGCATTGTAAAGGACGTCTCCCGTGCCAAAGGCAAGCCATAGGCAAGCTTGTCTGATCCGTCTGCCCCTGGACCATGCTCAGCACCAAGGACCCTTCCTCTGGGACACTCAACTCCTACCGCACCAGCACCCACCTCGCCATCAACCCTGGATGCCACATTGCCTGGCAGGACCAACATCTGCTCTGGACAGGACATTGCTATCACCATCACTGATGGTTACTAAATCACCCACAAGGACCACCCGACTGTCCAGGAGGAGGTATTACCATCACCTCCAGAAGCACACTCCGACTAACCACGCACTCTAATGACCCAACGGTGACCATGGAACACCTCAACTTCCAGATCCAGACCAACCCCAACCCCATCCTCTGCGGCACCCTCATCTGCAGGTTCCCGGGCAATGGACACCCATTCTCCGATATCATTGTAGACCTCATTGCACACCAGGCTATCCCATCCACCGACGACATACTACTCGGCGAACTCAAATTCCACCTGGAAAAACCCAGTGACCAGAACGCTACCCCCTCCTGGGGTAGCTCCCCAACATCAGACTCAAGCAGCTAGTTACCGGCCACCGGGACCTTCAACTACAGCCACACCACCGTACTCTCCTGGACTGACCATCATTTTATACATCACAACTTCACCATGCCCACCGTACCCAATCACCATCATTGGCCCCCTCGCAGCTGGATCAAGGCCACCGAAGTACGTCTCGTCAACTCCCTCAGCACCACCACTCCGCCAATGCTTACAAATGATGACACTGCAGCACGCAACTGCCCCAATGGATCTCCAATTGCTGACACCCGGGCTCCCCATAAGAACGGCAATGTATCAGTACCTTTTTCCTGCATGACGGCAGGTGTAAGGGTGACACAGTGCCACAGGGATAGGCTGGTCCCATGCACTGCTGGAGTTGCGTCATGGTTGTGACGCAACTGCAGCAATGGGTGACTTTAGCATAGACAGATACATCAGGATTCCAGACGTATCTATCATTACTTGAGTCATGGAGCGCTGTGCAGTAAATACAGTGCATCCATGGTGTTGCAAGAAGGGGGTAGTGAAAAGTGTTGCAACGCTGCCTTGTCGCAGCGCTGCAACACTTTTCATGAGTGAGGCCCAGGAATGCGCACTATCTCATTGATAGTGCGCAGTCCTGCACTGTAGTTTTGTAGCAGGGCAGCGCAGCAACATTGCTTGCAGCGCGGTCCAGGGCTAACCGCTTTCAGCGGCTGTTTTTCAAACATATCGCAGGTCCAGGCGATCGTGTTAAATATCACAAAGTGGGATTAGCTTGCGTTTTTGCACCAGAACGCCTACCTTGCATGTCATTAGCAATAGTTATCGCTAACATGGGTGGTGATGCTGAAAGAGGCAAGTATCACCAGAAAGCTGTCGCTAACGGCTGTTGGCAACAGCTTGTTATTAGGGCGATCAAAATATTGCAGCATTAGCAGCAGAAAAGTACTGCTAACGCAGCGTTAACTCTTTGTACATTTGCCCCCAATGTCTACTACAAATCCTCTGGGTAACCAATGTGAGACAGTGATGCCCTGCCTTGATCTTTTTACAGATGATCCCTTCTCCATTTATTGCAGCATCAATTGTGTCACTTATACAGGCTGAAACCAAGAGCCAGAAAAGATTAGTCTGGAATGTAGCATCATAGACTAAATTGTGAATAATTAATTACAATGAGTATATCTTAATGCAATCTCATTGATATAATGTGCCTTTATGATTGTATATTTATTGGTCACCTGGATAAACTAATAGCTGGGTGACCTATGGAATAAAATGCGTAAGAAATGTGATTCAGTTACTAGCATGATCAAAGTACTATGGGGCAGATTTATGTTAACTGGCGCATCTCCAGTGATACGCCAGTTAACATGCGCCACAGTGCGCCACAGCTCCGCCACCCATGGTGCGCCGCATTTATAATGCGGCGCACCAGGGTTCAAAAACGGCACAGATGCGTGACGCATCTGTGCCGGAAATGTGACGCATTGCTGGAGTTGCGTCGCAAGCGCGACCCAGCTCCAGCAAGGCTCGGGAGTACACCATGTGCACAATGCTGCGTCAAGACCTACGCATGCTTCAAGAAGGCGCAGGGTTTTGACGCAGCATTGCCCTGAAAGTGACTGAGTGAAATCTCATAGATTTCACTCAGCCACTTTCAGGAGGCGTTCCTGCGCAGGAACGGCCCCCCCCCTGTGCAGGAACGCCTCCTTATGGCGCAGTGATTTACAACGTGACGCATCTCCTAGATGCAAATTACAAAAAACAATTTGATGGACAGAATGTAGATCAATGTCTTACATTCACCCCAGTACAATGATCTGGGCCTAAATCCATCGTTTTTTGCACTCCACACCACCCTGGGTCAGATAATGGCTTTATGCAAATCAGCTCTGACCCTGTGCCCCATGGGAACAGTCCAGTCCGAACTACACAGCCATATCTTTCCCAGACCGGAATCAAGCATCCGAGGACCGAACCGGTTTCGAGGTAACACCTCTCATCAGCCCGGCTAGCTTGACTCCAGTGGTGTGGAGGCTCTGGGACCCACGTCTGAGCTACCCCAGTACACTCAGGGAGAAAATTACAAAAAACAATTTGATGGACAGAATGTAGATCAATGTCTTACATTCACCCCAGTACAATGATCTGGGCCTAAATCCATCGTTTTTTGCACTCCACACCACCCTGGGTCAGATAATGGCTTTATGCAAATCAGCTCTGACCCTGTGCCCCATGGGAACAGTCCAGTCCGAACTACACAGCCATATCTTTCCCAGACCGGAATCAAGCATCCAAGGACCAGACCGGTTTCGAGGTAACACCTCTCATCAGCCCGGCTAGCTTGACTCCAGTGGTGTGGAGGCTCTGGGACCCACGTCTGAGCTACCCCAGTACACTCAGGGAGAAAATTACAAAAAACAATTTGATGGACAGAATGTAGATCAATGTCTTACATTCACCCCAGTACAATGATCTGGGCCTAAATCCATCGTTTTTTGCACTCCACACCACCCTGGGTCAGATAATGGCTTTATGCAAATCAGCTCTGACCCTGTGCCCCATAGGAACAGTCCAGTCCGAACTACACAGCCATATCTTTCCCAGACCAGAATCAAGCATCCGAGGACCGGACCGGTTTCGAGGTAACACCTCTCATCAGCCCGGCTAGCTTGACTCCAGTGGTGTGGAGGCTCTGGGACCCACGTCTGAGCTACCCCAGTACACTCAGGGAGAAAATTACAAAAAACAATTTGATGGACAGAATGTAGATCAATGTCTTACATTCACCCCAGTACAATGATATGGGCCTAAATCCATCATTTTTTGCACTCCACACCACCCTGGGTCAGATAATGGCTTTATGCAAATCAGCTCTGACCCTGTGCCCCATGGGAACAGTCCAGTCCGAACTACACAGCCATATCTTTCCCAGACCGGAATCAAGCATCCGAGGACCGGACCGGTTTCGAGGTAACACCTCTCATCAGCCCAGCTAGCTTGACTCCAGTGGTGTGGAGGCTCTGGGACCCACGTCTGAGCTACCCCAGTACACTCAGGGAGAAAATTACAAAAAACAATTTGATGGACAGAATGTAGATCAATGTCTTACATTCACCCCAGTACAATGATCTGGGCCTAAATCCATCGTTTTTTGCACTCCACACCACCCTGGGTCAGATAATGGCTTTATGCAAATCAGCTCTGACCCTGTGCCCCATGGGAACAGTCCAGTCCGAACTACACAGCCATATCTTTCCCAGACCGGAATCAAGCATCCGAGGAACGGACCGGTTTCGAGGTAACACCTCTCATCAGCCTGGCTAGCTTGACTCCAGTGGTGTGGAGGCTCTGGGACCCACGTCTGAGCTACCCCAGTACACTCAGGGAGAAAATTACAAAAAACAATTTGATGGACAGAATGTAGATCAATGTCTTACATTCACCCCAGTACAATGATCTGGGCCTAAATCCATCGTTTTTTGCACTCCACACCACCCTGGGTCAGATAATGGCTTTATGCAAATCAGCTCTGACCCTGTGCCCCATGGGAACAGTCCAGTCCGAACTACACAGCCATATCTTTCCCAGACCGGAATCAAGCATCCAAGGACCAGACCGGTTTCGAGGTAACACCTCTCATCAGCCCGGCTAGCTTGACTCCAGTGGTGTGGAGGCTCTGGGACCCACGTCTGAGCTACCCCAGTACACTCAGGGAGAAAATTACAAAAAACAATTTGATGGACAGAATGTAGATCAATGTCTTACATTCACCCCAGTACAATGATCCGGGCCTAAATCCATCGTATTTTGCACTCCACACCACCCTGGGTCAGATAATGGCTTTATGCAAATCAGCTCTGACCCTGTGCCCCATGGGAACAGTCCAGTCCGAACTACACAGCCATATCTTTCCCAGACCGGAATCAAGCATCCGAGGAACGGACCGGTTTTGAGGTAAGACCTCTCATCAGCCTGGCTAGCTTGACTCCAGTGGTGTGGAGGCTCTGGGACCCACGTCTGAGCTACCCCAGTACACTCAGGGAGAAAATTACAAAAAACAGTTTGATGGACAGAATGTAGATCAATGTCTTACATTCACCCCAGTACAATGATCTGGGCCTAAATCCATCATTTTGTGCACTCCACACCACCCTGGGTCAGATAATGGCTTTATGCAAATCAGCTCTGACCCTGTGCCCCATGGGAACAGTCCAGTCCGAACTACACAGCCATATCTTTCCCAGACCGGAATCAAGCATCCAAGGACCGGACCGGTTTCGAGGTAACACCTCTCATCAGCCCGGCTAGCTTGACTCCAGCGGTGTGGAGGCTCTGGGACCCACGTCTGAGCTACCCCAGTACACTCAGGGAGAAAATTACAAAAAACAATTTGATGGACAGAATGTAGATCAATGTTTTACATTCACCCCAGTACAATGATCTGGGCCTAAATCCATCGTTTTTTGCACTCCACACCACCCTGGGTCAGATAATGGCTTTATGCAAATCAGCTCTGACCCTGTGCCCCATGGGAACAGTCCAGTCCGAACTACACAGCCATATCTTTCACAGACCGGAATCAAGCATCCGAGGACCGGACCGGTTTCGAGGTAACACCTCTCATCAGCCCGGCTAGCTTGACTCCAGTGGTGTGGAGGCTCTGGGACCCACGTCTGAGCTACCCCAGTACACTCAGGGAGAAAATTACAAAAAACAATTTGATGGACAGAATGTAGATCAATGTCTTACATTCACCCCAGTACAATGATATGGGCCTAAATCCATAATTATTTGCACTCCACACCACCCTGGGTCAGATAATGGCTTTATGCAAATCAGCTCTGACCCTGTGCCCCATGGGAACAGTCCAGTCCGAACTACACAGCCATATCTTTCCCAGACCGGAATCAAGCATCCGAGGACCGGACCGGTTTCGAGGTAACACCTCTCATCAGCCCAGCTAGCTTGACTCCAGTGGTGTGGAGGCTCTGGGACCCACGTCTGAGCTACCCCAGTACACTCAGGGAGAAAATTACAAAAAACAATTTGATGGACAGAATGTAGATCAATGTCTTACATTCACCCCAGTACAATGATCCAGGCCTAAATCCATCGTATTTTGCACTCCACACCACCCTGGGTCAGATAATGGCTTTATGCAAATCAGCTCTGACCCTGTGCCCCATGGGAACAGTCCAGTCCGAACTACACAGCCATATCTTTCCCAGACCGGAATCAAGCATCCGAGGAACGGACCGGTTTCGAGGTAACACCTCTCATCAGCCTGGCTAGCTTGACTCCAGTGGTGTGGAGGCTCTGGGACCCACGTCTGAGCTACCCCAGTACACTCAGGGAGAAAATTACAAAAAACAGTTTGATGGACAGAATGTAGATCAATGTCTTACATTCACCCCAGTACAATGATCTGGGCCTAAATCCATCTTTTTTTGCACTCCACACCACCCTGGGTCAGATAATGGCTTTATGCAAATCAGCTCTGACCCTGTGCCCCATGGGAACAGTCCAGTCCTAACTACACAGCCATATCTTTCCCAGACCGGAATCAAGCATCCGAGGACCGGACCGGTTTCGAGGTAACACCTCTCATCAGCCCGGCTAGCTTGACTCCAGTGGTGTGGAGGCTCTGGGACCCACGTCTGAGCTACTGGGAAGGACATGGCTTTTGTAGTTCGGACTGGACTGTTCCCATGGGGCACAGGGTCAGAGCTGATTTGCATATCGCCATTGTCTAACCCAGGGTGGTGTGGAGTGACAAAAAACGATGGATTTGGGCCCAGATCTTTGGACTGGGGTGAGTGTGTGACATTGATCCACATTCGGTCCATCACCTGTTGTTTTTGCATATTCCGCCCTAAGTGCGCTGGGGATGCCCAGACGTGGGTCCCAGGCACTCCACACCTCTGGAGTCAAGCTAGCCGGGCTGATGAGAGGTGTTACCTCGAAACCGGTCCGGGCCTCGGATGCTTGATTCCGTTCTGGGAAGGACATGGCTTTTGTAGTTCGGACTGGACTGTTCCCATGGGGCACAGGGTCAGAGCTGATTTGCATATCACCATTGTCTAACCCAGGGTGGTGTGGAGTGCCAAAAAACGATGGATTTGGGCCCAGATCTTTGGACTGGGGTGAGTGTGTGACATTGATCCACATTCGTTCCATCACCTGTTGTTTTTGCATCTCCTAGATGCGTCACATTGTAAATAGGGCGCATTGTTTGCGCCGTAGTTGCGTCAAATAAAGTGACGCAATTGCGGCGCAAAGAGGCGCAACGGCCTCATAAATCTGCCCCGTTGTGTTTAATTACCCCATGACCCACGGGTATGATAATACCTATGTTTCATTAACTAATGGGCGACATAGAAAGTAACGTTTGATTATGCTTATGATTATTGTATAAATATATTTTAAATACATAAATTCCAGTATTGTTTATGTAGTACATTTTGATTTATATATTTAGGTTTTGTTAAAAATTACAATTATTATTTGTAATATGTGAATTTTTAATTCTTGTATTTATTATTGTAATTTGTTTTGTTTGCTCTGTTTTATGGCCTGAATTGACAGAACAAAGATATATTTGATTTCATTTGCAATTATAGCACATTACACTCCACAGCGAAGACAGAGAGTGCTAAGCCTTCAAACTATAAAGATTTAGTGAAAGGTTAAAAGGTTTACAAATCCAAAATCTCAAAATTAGTATCAATCAAACAATAAATGAATGCATTTAGCAATGATGAAGGGCAAATTAATCAGTCGCATAAATGAAGGAGAAATCAGTATAAATTGGCTCATTTAGAAAGGTGAGGTAAAATCACGCAAGGGAAAACTTTTCTCATGTATAAGAAGACAATCCTGTCTACAGCGCAGGCACCCTTGCACCAAGGTGCAAGGGTACCAGTGTTAGCACTAGGAGTGTGCCGACTCCAGGAAAGGACAGGAATGCACTGTACAATGTTAAATATGGCAAATTCCTGCCCTTTGCATTTCATGCAACGCAGCACAGAAAGGTGACTTGCTGCTCTGCAAGAAAATTGGGTAAGTTCAGCCTTTCCTAGAAATAAAGAAAAACGTGTGATATGTAACAAGATGGCAACAAAACATTAGCTATTTTATACACAGGCCTACTTTTACTGTGGTCAGTCTAAATGTGAATAATATTGTTTCCGATAACCTAAGCACTCTAACATTGTTAAAAAAATCACATGAGGTCCAAACATGAAAGACTCGTCTTAACAAAACAAAATATAATGTATTATCCTTGTGGAAAAGTTGTCGACTTTGGTGCAGTCAAAGGTTACAAATACCTTTTCTTCAGAAACAGCCAACATATCTTTTGTAACACAGTGACTTTTTCAAGGCTGCAAGGAGTTTTACAAGAATGGAATACATAATATAAAATATATGATGTAGTTGTACAAAGTAGACAGAAGAGATAAAAGGAGAAAAGGAAAAAAGGAAACATAAAGAGAAGGAGTGAGATAATAAGTAAGAAAAAGGAAAAGGTAACAAGCAAGATTTTGGAAATGTGCTTGGATTTGTGGTGCAAAGTGATGAAGAGAGAGGATCTAATTCCTGTGTAATTAAATGGATTTCTTATAGATATTTTGGTCATCCACGTGGCATATAGTGATAAAGAGAAATTATATTGTGATTTATAGAAAATCCACAGGTGGATAAGAATCGTGGTATGTCCCCATGTAAGGTGCCAACGTGTTTGAAAGAGATCTTACGGTGACCCTATGAAGTGACACAGTACCCACTCTGAGAATAAGGTTGAGAGAACGAAGTTCAAAGAGACCAACCTTTGATATTTAAAGACTGCGGTCAATATCCAACGAGTACAATTGCTTTGTGCGTATCTGATGCAGCGCTTCTGAAAAATTGTGCCCAAAACTCTGTATTCTCACAAGAACGTGCTGTTAATGAAAAAATGCTAATTGTTCCAATATGTCACTGAGATTCTAAAGTCTATGTTGTGGTCGTATATCATTGTTAAAGAGCAACTCACATTTATTAGTGGCGGTCTGCTCAGATGAGAAGAAGAAATAGGTAGGCACCGATATGTTCAGAAAGTGATGGTAAGAAGACAAAAATAATTTTAGATGAGCCATAAGTAGCAATCTCTGTAGTGAAGAGAATGCATTAGTCAATAGTCTGTTAGACAGAGGCACAACGTGTTTCCAGTGTCTGGAATGGTAGAGGTAACATACCAGTAGTGGGTATTTCAAGTGTTAAAACAGATTAGAAATCCAATCCAGAGGGTTAAATAAGTAACCTGCTTAAGAAGGAGATAGGTGAAATAGAGCCTAAAGGTTAAGCAAATGAAAAATAGTGATCAGAATAAATACAGAACATTTAATATTAAGTTAAACGTGCGTGTTAAAGAAAAGGGTGGTACGAAAAGTGATGGGAATGTGGGGCAGAGGCCAAAGATGCAGAGTTGTTTGTATCAGATCTTACCTGAATATAGAGATAACAGCATGAGGAAGATCTAAGTACATTTTTCAATACCGGAGTCCATAGTAATCTCCAATCTGTAAGGTACGTGAGGAGAAAGATTAAGCGGATGGCCGCTAAACATGTGCTGGATATTTTAATGTCTAGCTAAGCAAAGTTTGTAATAGACTACAGGATAAGAGTCCAAGGGCCAGATGTAGGTGGCCATTTACCGACCGGTAACGGCCGACCGGTAAATGGTCATTCCTGATGTAGGTGGCCTATTTTACCGATTCGGTAAATTTACCAAATCGGTAAATTTACCGAATCGGTAAAATACCGAATCGGTATTTTTACCGATTCGGTAACTTCCATATGTCGGTGGGACTCTTCTGAGTCCCAAAGGCCGGTTAGATTCGGTATTTTACCACCCAATCCAATTGGGTGGTAAAATACCGAATACAGGTGTGCATGTACATCTGTGCATGCACACCTGTGCAATGTGACACACAGACATGCCCATAGGGCATGTCTGTGTGCCACATGGCACACAAGTCCGGAATTGGGGTGCCAGAGGGTGTCAAAGTGACACCCCCTGCACCCTTGCAAAAATCGGAATTTACCGAATCGGTAAATACCGATTCGGTATTCCACATTGATTCCTATGGGCTTCAAGGCCCATAGGAATCAATGAGGGATACCGATTCGGTATTTACAGAATTGGTAAATACCGAATCTTACCGAATCGGTATTTACCGATTCTGATTTACCTACATTTCCCCCCCTCTAATTTACTACTTCTTAAATACCGAATCGGTATGATTCGGTATTTAAGAAGTGGTAAATTAGAATTACCTACATCGGGCCCCAAATCACATAAAGAATCAAGATTTAAATATTGGTCATGGGTCACCTATTTGAACCTGCCGTCCCCATAAAGAAGGCAGGACACGCTAGGCTTGGTCTTCATTTGTGCAGTATTGCGTGCCGAAATGGTTTCCCACATTGGAATCACATATAGCAGTAATGAAGTAAGATGATGCGACTCAAGAGTATTCTAATAGCATGCAGTTATTCCTCAACACTATGCAGGTAAAGGATAATGCACGTATCTAGGCGAAAATCAGTTCCCGTCTGGTAAGAGAGACAAACCGCTGTGTGCATGCCTAATGTTTGGAAGAGGAAGTCAGACTTAACCGTACTAAAATAGGAGAAGGGACTGTCGAATAGAAAGTCCCTGAGACGGTTTTGAAATGGCGGCCATGTTGAAGTATGCAAGAGACAGTGTAAAGTAATCCCTATTGTTAAAATGTATATATTTATTTTGAAGGTTTTATATAGCGCTGACAAGACCCATTGCTGGTATCAGAGAGCTTTAAAGGAACACACAGGAAACAAACAATTCAATGTCGCACACAATAGTAATACAAGTTATGTACAGAGCTCAAAATTAATAATCCAACTTCAATAAAAAACCTGGATTCGCATCAAATTGGGCGGCGGGTCACACGTCTCAAGAAAAATACCAACTCTCTGTAGAGTCAAACAAGGGTGTGTGTTTGCCCCTCTTTTGTTTAATCTCTTCATCTCTGACTGATCCCATCTATTGGACAAGGTCAACTCTCATCCCCCCTCACTTGGTGGATCCCGAATTAGCAACTTGCTTTATGCCGACGATCTTGTCTTATTCAGCCACACGAGGGTCGGTTTACAAAGACTTCTTGACCAGCTGCTTTCTTTTACATCAAGTAATGCTCTGGAATGAAATCTCTCAAAAACTAAAGCTATCACCTTCGGCAATCGGAAGCAGCAATCCGGTGGGTGGTTCTTCGACGACAAAAACATTGAAACTGTGATATCTGGGTATTCACATGGATTCCAAGGGCTCTTTTGTAAAACAGAAAGAAGCAGTCAAAGCAAAAGCATTGTCCCTTGAAGCAGCAATGATGAAAGTTTTGGCACAGTAACTTGGCCCAAGCTCATCCCCCCTCCTGACAGTTATGAAGGCAAAGGTTACAAACTGTTTAACCTACGGCCAAGAAATAATGTTGGGGAGCGACTCGTCAATGCTGAATAAAACAACAACCAGAATTTACAAACGAGTCTGACACCTTCCGAAATCGGCTTCTCCGGCTCAGATCAGGCTCGAGCTCGGCCTTCAGAACCATGAGGGCGTTGGTGCAGGTGCATTCATCAAGTTGTGCCACAGACTGCATAATTCAAGGGAAGGAAGCCTGGAGACCAAATTGTGGCAAGAAATGTCAGCAGGTCACCCCAGTCAAAAAACTCAATGTTTCCTTGATCACTCTTTAAAATTGCTCGATGCCAAGGATTATTGGGGAACCAATCCGCCCCAGCGGGCACTTAAGTAGTCCATTAAAAGAAGTGTTCGCCTCTGGTCTTTCCATCAGGACAGGGCACAATTGTCTAAACGAAAACATGCCTGGTCGATAATCACTGAGCTCAAACCCAGATCAGAGGTCCCATATCTTTCAAGCACCTGTGCAGCTGTTTGGAAGAAAAGATTTATGGCCCTGAGGTTGGGCGAATGGCCATTTTTAAAACACTTGCCTGCATGGCGTCGTTCAAATGAGGACACTAATTTTAGGGGCTGTGGTCATTACACGGAATCAATTGAGCATATGGTGTGTGTTTGCCCAGCATTTCTCAAGGATAGAAGGCGGTTGTTGCTAGGTGAATGGATCAGGCACGGCGTTGGATCATGCCGGCAAGCTATTATATCAGCAATGAACCCCAACAACACAATGCTAAATGTTAAGTTCGCAAAATTTGTTTTCCAAATTGCAAAGAAACTTAACTCCGTAGGTTTGCAAGAAACATCGCCACAATCTTCAGTTTCATGACTGGTCTGGAACCCCCCGTCCCCTATTTAATTCCAAGATTCTTACTGGTGGAGCACTTGTATGTTTACTGAAAGTCGGGGGCGGGTTTTACACTCACCAATAATGTTGTTACGTTTTTAAACATATTTTAGCTGCTTCTTGTATGAAAATAATAATAACAATAATTATTTATACATACTATTGTATTTTGTTAAAAAACGTTAATTTTTTGTTGCATTAAGATGAAACGTATTTTTTGTTTGTTTTTAAATTGTCATGATTTTAAGTAATCGAACAATAAACAATAATCACAAAGCTCATGTGAATTTTGATAAGAGAATAGATTTCACTTCTTTTTTTAAAGAGACAAAAGAGCAGGGTCGGATTGGGATCACAATTTGGCCGGGGCACTGACGAAAAAAGTGGCCCACGTTCAAGGGGCGTGGCATACATTTAAGGGGCGTGGCCTCCAGTAAAGGGGCGTGGCCCACATTCAAGGGGCGCGCCCTTTCATGAAACACTATTTGGTTACTCTTTGAGTTCTAATTCAAAATATTTAGTAAATTAAGCCTTTTAAAGCTTACAGAGCAAGTAACATTGGTAAAGACTAGGTCTGATAACTGAATACTTACATGCAGTCTTAACGCCCTGCACAAGGTCGTTAGATACTCTTTCCCAACCAGCTAATCATCACATAAATCAGAAATCTAGTACAAAGTCAAGGAGAAAGGGTAAGACTGGAATCTCTGGGAACAGAACATGTAATAACAAAAGTAAGAGTTCACAAATGAGGAAAAGGCAGTCTGGGGTGTAAAGAATGCTGAAAAAATGTATCTGTACAATCTAGTCATAAATTTATTTCACAGCCAGCAAGTGATGTCTATATACAAAAAAACACAGTTTTATTCACATCTGTTGCTGCCTTCAAGTCTGGGCCATGAGGAGACTGAGGATTACTCAATTAACCATGAAAATGATATAAAATCTGCAAAAAGGAATTCTAACCTGAACATGCTAGAAAAGTTAATTCTTCTGCACAGAGAAAGAAGTGCCAAGTTTGCAAATGTTGCTTAGGCCTCGAACAAGGCCTAGCATAGAATGAGGCTAAACAGCTCTCTTTTGAGAAATCACATTACACAAAGTCTTAGACATGTCCTGAAATCAACACACAAACATGTTGCCACATTCTGGCCTAGGACCTAAAATAGAGTGCAGTCAGACCTACACACTACAAACAAAAACTAACCAAAACTTACTAATTCATATTTTTGGCATATAGAGAAATATGCCCCTTGTCTGCATTTTGGATGAGGCCTTTAAAATAAAGTTACATTATTAACTGAAACACAAATGAATCAGTGCCGCTCACTGACCTGCTCATCTGTGCTAAAACGAGGAACTGCTTTTCTGCCCAAATCCCAAACCGCATTCCCTGGGGCAGAGGTCGGCTGGTGGGAGCGTCACTGCAATCGGCAGTTTTCCATCTCGCTCTCAGCGCGACCCGCCCAGGTAGCAGTGCATTGGTTGTGCCCAGGAACAGCCTACCGGGGGACTGCGAGGCCCAGAAACCACCGCTCTTTGCAGCCGGCGCCTCTTCCCCCGGCGGCTACGCCCACTGATTGGAACGCTGCTTTATAACCTTTCGCGACACCCGCTGCGCGGGTGCCGCTCACTGACCTGCTCATCTGTGCTAAAACGAGGAACTGCTTTTCTGCCCAAATCCCAAACCGCATTCCCTGGGGCAGAGGTCGGCTGGTGGGAGCGTCACTGCAATCGGCAGTTTTCCATCTCGCTCTCAGCGCGACCCGCCCAGGTAGCAGTGCATTGGTTGTGCCCAGGAACAGCCTACCGGGGGACTGCGAGGCCCAGAAACCACCGCTCTTTGCAGCCGGCGCCTCTTCCCCCGGCGGCCACGCCCACTGATTGGAACGCTGCTTTATAACCTTTCGCGACACCCGCTGCGCGGGTGCCGCTCACTGACCTGCTCATCTGTGCTAAAACGAGGAACTGCTTTTCTGCCCAAATCCCAAACCGCATTCCCTGGGGCAGAGGTCGGCTGGTGGGAGCGTCACTGCAATCGGCAGTTTTCCATCTCGCTCTCAGCGCGACCCGCCCAGGTAGCAGTGCATTGGTTGTGCCCAGGAACAGCCTACCGGGGGACTGCGAGGCCCAGAAACCACCGCTCTTTGCAGCCGGCGCCTCTTCCCCCGGCGGCCACGCCCTCCTTCCTTCCTCTATATCCAGCCAGTCTCTAACGCGCCGCGGGTCGCGCCGCGGGTCGCAGCCCGGGGCGAAGACCCGGGCAAAGACCGGGCCATTTTAGGCCGTTATAGGCTGGTAGAGACTGGACTGGGCCACCCCCCCTGACATTAATATTATTATATGATCCTTTGTTTTAAAGTAACATTTTCACGATTTTCTTTAGCTCCACAACCTAACGAGAACAGCAATGGTTCTTACGAGAGGGAACAAAACCAAAACCAAAGCCCCTAGCGCTGCAGGCAAATTGCTTGGCCCTATGGATGACTTTCTAGCGAAGGCAAACACACTCATAGATGAAAGCATATCACTCATTGAAGAAAGGGTCTCCCTAGATCTAGCATTCGCTAAAAGATCCTCATTAGGCATCTTGGCGGAAGCCAGATCTCCAGCACTAGGAGCCCCAAATGCAGAGTTGGTCCCAACTAGAGAGAGACGCAGCCTACCAAACACAGTAGACCTGTCAGTATCTCAGCTAGCGGACTCTCAACTCAGCTTTGATCTAGAAAAAACCCCTGAACTGCTTCCAACAACACCTGCACAAATGTCTTCGTCAGAAAAAAGATTAGAAAGGGGTAGGAGGGAGGGAGCAATCAGCAAGAAAAGGGTACCTAGAAACCCCACCACCCCAGAAAACCTGACAACACCATCAATCATCCCACAAATCCAAGATGATAGGGCGACACATGTTGAGATCCTAGCGTCAGTCCATCAGGTAGAGAAGGAGCCATCCTCCCTGATAGTCTTGGACCCTTACTCCACTAAACAAACCCTGGTGGATTTGGACGTTGTCGAGGCTCAGGAACTAACACTCTCTAGTATAGCCAATGTAGTCAAACATGCGCTACAACCCTTAGAACACCGGTTAGCAACCCTAGAATCGCAAATTTCTAAACTTCTAAAAAATCAGCAGTCATTTCTACCACCATGTCCTCAAAAACCAGTACAAAATAATAGCAAAAAACCAATAAGTACCAATGCATCTATTGTCAATTCATCTTTACCCAATCCACAACAAAAGACCCTCCGGATAACCACTCCAAATCTGCCGACCAATAAAAACACCTCAAATTCGACCAAAACAACAAAAACTGTAGTAGCCCAAAGCTCCACTAGCAATTCACAACAGACCACCACTTCAACTTCCCCAGCTGTGCCTGCTACTACTGCCGCGATTCCGACGGCACCTAGCAGTACAGCCAATAAAACCCCAGGGAAAATCACGCATAAAACAACAACAAAAACCTTACCCCCCCCACCCGTACTACCAAAAACATCTGCGGGCAGGCCCAAGAGAAACACTGCGGGGAATCCTGGTCCTCCAAGACTCCCAGCAGATTTCCCTCCAGAGGCCTCACCCTATGTGGTAGTTATGGCTGGAGTTCCAGAACTAACAGATCTTACTCCAGAACCGGTCTGGTCCCTAAAAAATAAAGCTCAGCACTGGCTCCAGACCAACCGCCCAATCCCATCCTCTTGGCGTGGAAGAATCAGATCTGTAGCCAGGGTACCGTGGGTAGGCAATACCCGAAAAACCATTCCCGGGGACTGTATCACAATCACATTCGAGGACCCTCGAATAGCGGATTATGTCTGTGCCTGGGAAGACATCACCCCAAATGGAGGAATCAAGATCAAGTCCCTCTCCTTTTTCTACCCCTTTAGGCAAGTGGACGGCTATATACAGGAGCAGGAGCCTCCTTGGTCCGTCCCATTTCCCAGGCAGGATGACCTTTCAAACACCAGATATCACGGTCCCCCTAATCTATACGAGCCAGACTACTCCTGGCATACAGTGAGACAACGCCGCCAGGGAGGAAGGTGGGATGATAGAAGACCTTATATACATTGGCCCCCACATAGAGAGCAATCACGATGGGACCCATGGCAAAATATTCCGCTAAGCAATAGGTTTAGCGGCTTAGAAATGGTCGACTGACCATTAACAGAAATCCCTCCCACTGACACCCAATTATCCCCCCCTCTGCAGCCCAATACCACCTCCTCACTTATCAGTAACAAGGATACGATAACCCCAGAAGTAGAATCTGGCGATGACCCTTCATCTATCATAGTCTCTTATTGGAACATCGCGGGCCTCCGAAATAAAATCGAGGATGGCTCTGCGCAGAAGTTCCTAGCCCCATACCAAATAATCTGTCTCCAGGAGACATGGTCTGTAGAAGAATTTCATCTACAAGGCTATAAAACTTACAATGTTCCAGCCCTAACCAGTACAATGGGCAGACCAAAAGGCGGGTTAGCAATCTACATCTCAAATTCCCTACCTCTCAATAAAGTGGTCACACTTTCCCAGGACGCCAATCATCAAATCCTATCACTTACCCTTCCCAACAAAGACATTATCATTTTGACCAACACATATAATAATTTATCGGAAGAAAACTTTATAATTCTCCTCACTACCATAACCGATAAATTGAAACAAGCACTCCACCAGAGCCCTGCAAATAAAGCAACCCATTTAATTTGGGGAGGCGATTTTAATCTCCATCCCTGCACAGCTCCCAACCTACTGTGTTGTGGGATTGTGGACGACTTCAACGCCCCATTAGCACACCTCGCTCACTCTAAATTAGGAAATATAATTAACATCGCCCTATCAGATCTGGATCTCCAGATTGCCAATCATGTAAAAGCAGACCCAAATGAATTTATACCGACCTATGTGGGCAGAGGACATAAGACCACAGTAGATTTTATATTTCTTTCCCAAAGCCTAATGTCGAAATTTAAAGACTTTGAAGTCATTGTCACTCCCTTCAGCGATCACGCAGCCCTAACAGTAACAATGTTCATGCCTGCCAACCTCTCCCATAAATCAGAGATGGCGACCACTCTCAGGCAGAACAAGATTGAGGTTGGTAAATGTAATGGACTAACAATCAGATGGGCTAAAATTAACCCATCTGACATAATGAAAAAATTAATAACGCGGTCCTACCCAAATATAATGAAATGCCTGGATCTCGCAACTAGTCATAAAGAAGTCCTGAGAAATTTTAACTTAATACTAGACGCTATAAAAGACCTGCTCACCTCAAAACCTAAAACAAACCGCCCCACAAAACCAAAGTGGTTTAATCATAATTGCACAGCGGCCCTATCAAAGTTAAAATCTGCACTCAAAAACAACCCACGTGATGCGGCTCAGATTCAGCTGCTCAGGCGCCAATACACAGGGGAAAGAAAGCTGAGAACTGCCCAACTCAAGCAAAAGCTATGGGATGATCTCCACCAAGGCGCAGTCTCACAAAACAGCGAGCTTTTCTGGCGCACGGTCAGAACCCCATATCTCACAGAAAAAGATACCCCAAAAATAGAAGTCGCCATCGACGAAAATACCTGGGTTTCCCACTTTGAGGAAATTTTCAAGAACACCCTACCAACAGAATCCCCTCTCCCCAAGGTTAATTACCCTATCCTGGTCCCCTTTGACATTTCAGACCTCATAGACGCCCTGCAGAGTAGCAAAACAGGCAAGGCACCAGGACCCGACGGGGTCCCGGTGGACCTTTTTAAAAGTAATCAAGACCTCTGGGCCCCCATCTTAACTAGAGTATGTACAGCAGCAGCAAGTGAGGGAATCTTAACCTCTTGGACAAAATCAATAATGGTTCCCATTTTCAAAAAGGGGGACCGACAAGATGTAAAATGCTACCGGCCCATATCACTGCTGGATTCGCTCGGGAAAGTAGTGGGGAGAGTGATTTTAGAGCGTCTCCAGCAGTGGACCGAGGACCGGGGCATAATTTCGGATATCCAATTTGGATTCCGAGAAGGTTTTGGTACCATAGAGCAGGTCCTCAATCTTACCCTAATAATGGGGAAATATACACAGGCCATCCCCACTAAGATATATATGGTCTTTGTCGACCTTTCCGCAGCTTTTGACTGCGTTTCGCACACAAAGCTGTGGAGGGTCTTAGCACAATTGGGAGTAGTTCCACCCCTTTTAGATTTCCTCAGAGAGCTCTATACCGGGGCTACAGCCAGAGTACGCTTCGGCGTTAATGGAGAGTTGACGTCCCCGTTTAGCGTAGGGCGTGGGGTCAGGCAGGGATGTGTCCTGGCCCCCTTCCTCTTCTCACTCTACACTAATGGCTTGGAGGAGGAGATGTTGAGGGGGGCCCAGGACCTCCCACGCATAAATCGCCGCCTGATCCCAGCCCTGCTCTACGCGGACGACGCCGTCATCCTAGCACGAACACCCAAAGAACTCCAGAAAGCAGTGAGCAGATACACGTCCTTCATGGGCAACTTAGACTTAAAGGTGAACGTAAAAAAAACGTTCGTAATGACAGCTGGCAGAGGCCAAAAAAGAACTTATCCCATAATCCTCAACAACCAAAAGCTTGAACCTACCCCCCACTATCCCTACTTGGGGGTCATGATAGATGACCAACTCTGTTGGAAGCAAGCAGTGAGCACAAGGGCACTTTTATTCAGGAGATCAATTGCAGCTCTAATAACTTTCTCTCAGAGATTAGGCAAAAGACCACCAGTAGAGCTCCTTAAGATTTACAACGCCAAATGCCAGGCAATCGCAACATATGGTGCGGGAGTCTGGGGGTATACTGACATTAGCCCTATTCAGAGGGTGGAAAACACCTTCTTAAGATTCTTGCTAGCTACCCCCAAAGGCACCTCAATCTACGCAATGCACCTAGAATTAGCTATACCCTACTTAGAGGATTTAATTAAAATCGAACCTCTGATGTTGTGGCGCCGCATTTGGAAATCAAACAAAAACGCTCTGACTCAAGCTATCATCGCAGACTCAATGAACATGGACATTTCTGCAAAAATAAAGTGGCTCTTATATGTTAGGAACTTTTTCACCGATTTAGGTCTTGAGAACTACTATTCAGACCCAACAACTATAACGGACATTCCAAAAAAAGATCTTAAACGCCAAGCACTACGCCATTTGGAGTCGTTAAGACTCGCATCCAATTCCTCAAAAACGGCAGTGATCCACTCAAACATGATCCAAGTAGCCTTTGTCATTCACCCGTACCTAGAACTCCAAATACCAACTTACGAGAGAATGCTCATCACAAGATTTAGGCTAAATATATTCTTTAGAATGGTCACTTTTCCGTCACAAAACTGTTGGGATGCTATACTCCCGCCCTGTCCTTGTGACGGTCTATCAATGCAGTCGAACCTGCATGTGATCCTGCTCTGTAAATACCACCAAGCCCACAGAAAGATCTGGCTTTTACCGATATTAAAATCTTGGGGATTGAGACAGTGCAGACCTGCCCTTTTAAGACTGCAAATGTTGGAAACGGCAAATGTCTGTTATTTTATTAGTAGTTTCCTAAAGTGTATTATGAAACACAGAAAGAACCTCTAAAAACCTTGTCAGTTTGAGCATAAGCGGCACTTTGCACATTTTGATTAACTTTTTTCTTTTAACTATGAAATGAATTTTACCGGAAACATATGTAACATGTGTATTTTTACTGTGTATGATATCTTGTGTACTTTTATGGCTTTTCCACTGTGAATAAGCCGAATAAAGATTTTATATATATATATATATATACACCCCAGGAAATGAATCAGTAAATTGTGCAAAGAAATGGTAAACAAAATGGTTCCTACCAGTTCCTTCTTGCTTCAGAGGAAGGGATCGGCTAGCAACACATTGCATTTCTGGGTGCTGGATGTGGCAAGTCAAGTAAACCTTTGAGGAAGACCTACTGCACTGAGTCTAGTGCAGTATTTTCTGGATTCGGTGGGATGACAATTGAGGCACACTCGATGTAGCTTTGAGTACTGCTTTACTCAGCCTACTTTGGTCAGCCCTGTGGAGAGTGGGATGCCAAGGGGATTAGATGGCCCCTCTTGAGTTGGAGCTTGGCAGTGTGGTGCATCTGGTTACAAGAGTAACCAAATAGAAAAGTCAGGGTGAACACTCTGTAGTTCTGTATGGGAGTGTCAGGACTAGGGTGACCAACTGGCATGGGTGCAAATTCAGCATGGGGAATGTAAAAATTCAGGACAAAGGGTTTAAATTCAGAACAAACCTTCTGGACAAAAGGTACGTTTTACAGACCCATTGGAGGAGGTTGCGCATTATTATGTAAGTAAGTAAATAGACAACCATTTAAGCACTAGTCAAAATAAGTTTATATCAGGTTGAACCAATCATGTACTTCACGGTTTTTCAGTATGCACGCAGCTTTGATCAACTGTGCAGGTCTTTTTGTGATATTTCATATGATAATAATCTATATATATGGTTACAGCACTGGGTTGTCCAGTCTGATATTTTGTTTACAATTCATGGTTCTGAGCAGGCATGTTTGGTGAGAGAAATGGTCGGGAAGATCTGCTTGGATAGTCATTGTGAGATGTAAAGTGGCAAACATAAGATGCCGCTAATCCAGATCCAAACATATTCAACCATTTGCAAACCTATCCATCATGTATTCTTCCATCCATCATTTCACTCATCCATCCCTCCATCCACCATTTTACTCATCCACCCATTATCCACCCATTCATCCATTCTTCCACCCATCCATCCATTCACTCATCCTTCCATTTACGCTTTCACCCATACAGCCACCCTTTCACTTACTCATCCATCCACCCAGTCACTCACCCTTAGACACATTCACCCTTTCAGTCATCCACACATCCATCCTCACTTTTTGTCTCCATCCACCCTTTCACCCAATCCATCTCTTCACTCATCCATCTTGCCATTTGCCCTCTCACCCATCCAGCCATCCTTTCACTTTCTTATCCATCCACCCAGTCACTCATCCTTCCTCCTATTCACCCTTTCAGCCATCCATTCTCCCTTTCTCTCTCCATCGACCCTTTCACTTAGCCATCCATCCTTCCTTCCATCCACCCAACTATCCATCTACTCATCCACTCATGCATCCATCCATTGACCCTATCACTCATCCATCCTTTCAATCATCCATCCATCTTTTCTCTCATCTATCCTTTCACTCCTTCACTCATCTATCCAATCTTTTGCCCATGTACCCTCCCTTTCACTCACTCATCCATCCTTACGGCCACCCTTTCACACATCTGTTCATCCATTCACACTTTCACTTATCAATTAATTAATCCATCCATCATTTCAATCATCCATCCACCCATTCTCTCTCATCATCCATCCATTCACCCTTTCACTGATCCATCCAGCCATCCTTTCACTTACTCTCTCACCCACCTTTTCACAATAATTGTGAGCTGAGCCTTTGTACGCAGAGTTGCAGACAGAAGAGACTCATCAGGAACTCACCCCTCGCTGTAGTTCCTAAAGCAAAGGGAGGCGTTCAAGATGCCCCTGCACATAGTCAATCTGAAACCTTGGATGTCATGAGTCATGCATGATGCACAGTGCCAGGCCCTGAGGTGTCTGTGACATGGTGTTGTTTCCAGGGCTTTAAGTGGGACGACAAAACTGAGGGGTCTCTCCAAAGGGGGTGTTCAATGTAATTATGGGCGTAGCTTAAAACACCTAAGCTACAAATCTGTGCTTAGCATAGTGTGCCACCCGACTGGTATTTTGCTGCTTCTGTCATTGCGTTCAGATATATAATACAGCAAGTAATGTTACACCTACAACAAGCCAGAATTATAGGTTTGTCAATGGTTGTTAGTTGCATAAAATAGAAAAGCTGCAACCATGACTTCCTTTAATGTAATATTGAAAATGCATCAGTTCTAAAATGATGACACCGAGAAAGAACTATAGCCCTTTTTTTTAAAAACTTCTTGCAGGGGGGAGGAGGGGGGGGGGGCTAAGGTGAAGATTGTGCGCTTTCAAAACATCACCTGGCCCCCACAGCCAGACCCATTCTTCCTCGCCCACTGTGCCCTGAATGTGAGGGGCTGTGGGCGAGGTGTAAAGACTATCACTGTTTCCCCGGCGGCGTGGGCCCCAGGGGGGCCATGGTGAAAATGGCTCAAAAGGCCTGAGAAACACCTGGCCCCCAGGGAGGCCGATTCTTCTAAACAATCACCCCCTCCCCAGCCACCCTCAGCGTGATTGCTTTGCAGGGCAGGGGGTGCAGTAGAGGCCACAGCTGATAATCCCTGTATGGCCTGCACAGTGAAGCGCTTTCATATCTGTCTCTGTCTCCGTGCTCTGGGCCGTTTTTTTTCTCCCATTTCCCAGTCGACAGAGAGCAGACAGCAGAGAGCACTCTCTGTGGACTGGGAAAGGGGAGAAAAAAACGGCCCACAGAGGGACCTGAAACAGCGGCCCTTCGGCCGATTCCCGAATGCCCCAGTGCCAATCCGCCCCTGCAAAAGAGGGATTGAGTCTGGTTTCAGTGGACAGTTCATTACAGATCCTGAGCGCAATGCCAGAAGGCCCGGTTAACGTTTTCTTTTTGGCAAAACGTTGCGGTTTCAGTAGAAGGAAATTGGAGCTCCTGGAGAATATGTTGCCACAGGAGAGTACTAGTTTCTGTGCCAGGTAACTTGGAGTGTTGTGATGTATGGCCTTGTACGTCAAACATGCGATTTTTAGATGGATCATGGCTTCGAAAGGTAGCCAGTTGAGGGCTCAAAGGTCAGGAGAGATGTTACAGTTTCTTTTAGCGCCCGTGATGAGTCTCGGTGCTGTGCTGATTGAGGCTCTAATTGGGCATTCGTTGATTTGAGGAGACCGCAAAGAGAAGCACTCCCGTATTCGACTCTTGGGATTACTAGTGCTTGAACTGCCAGTTTGAAGTCATTTGCGGGAAGGAAGGGTTTGAGTCTTCTCAAGGTGTTCATCTGAAATTTGCTCCTTTTGTTGTGGTGCTGATGTGTTTCTGCATAGTTAGATTTTTGTCAAGAGTAACTTCCAATGATTTCGCAGAGTCAATGATGAAGGGTTGGCAGTTGAGTGCTGTTCGATGTTTCATCCAATCTTGAATGATGGTCAATTGCTTAGGGGTAGTGATTAGGAGGAATTTGGTTTTAAGAGTGTTTAGTTTCAGCTGGTTTTCGGCCAGCCAGGTCTGGGTTTTTCTGTAGCGTTAGGTTGAGAGATTTGATGTCCTCTGGTGAGTGGATTTTTAAATATGTTTGTCTGGTACATGTGATAGTGGACCTTAGTGGAGCTGAGAATTTTTGTGAGTGGTTCCATAAATAGGTTGAAAAGTGTTGGCGAGAGGGAAGATCCTTGTGGGATTCCTAAAGTGACTGGGACGGACTTAGACAGGGATTAATTTACCTTGAATCTTTGGGATCTATTGTGCAGCAAGGATGTGTTATCAGTAGAGCGGATATATAAACTTGTTGAGTATATTTGTATAATAAGTGTTGTAAGCATTAAATATCATGTATGTTGGTAAGTGACCAAGTTAGACCCAATAGACAAAACGGGGCTGTAGAGTAACAATGACTCCACATGTTGAACGTTGCAGCCTGCACAGTATCCGAGATACAGAACTATGTAAGGTGAGATAGATGATGTTCTGTTCGAAAAAAGGGAGAGTAAGAGGAGAAAAAATAAGATAAAAAGATGTTGGTATCAGTACATATTAGTCTATGAGAGAAATATTTGTAGTTGTGACTCAAGTAGATATATACATGTATTTTCAAAATTGTTGCATACATACATAATACATAAATGTGTATCTGTCATTTCCAGTATATGACTTATCCAGTACGAACATTCCTAAAGAGGAAAGAGGTCATGCAAAGAATAAAGACAGAAACTGACTACAAGTCGGAAATTTTATGCCTACGACAGTCTTATAATTATAGCAAGCTCAACTTAAACATTACACATTACAGAGTAATGATTTAAGTATACCATAGCATACTGTTTGCATGAAAATGTATTGATCAGTGAGGAAAACATGTAGTTCCTTATCTATTTTTAGGCCCTGGTCTATAGCTCTTAAATTTGTCATCCACTTGGTCTCTAATCTTCTAAGTGTGAGTGTCCTGTCGCCACCTCTAAGGTTGCTTTTTACACAGGCTATTCCGTGGAAATTATTGTTGATAAGTTCTGACGAAGCGTGAACTCGAATGTAGTGTGCAGCCAGTGGATAGTTAGGATGATTATTTTTGATGGCTCTTATGCATTCCTGCATGTGTTCCCAAGACCTCATATGAATTATTAACACTGTTAGAGTGCTTGGGTTATCTGAAACAATATTTATGTACATTCTGTGTCATTCTGATACAGAGTGCAATATCACACTGTGGGTAGTAGGGTGTGAATAACCTGATAGCACCATACCTTTCTACAGTCAATAGTGTTTTATACTGTACCCACAGCGAACATTGATCTTCCTCGTATATGAAGTACTAATAACGAGACCACTAATACCCCCTATAAATGTGAATAATACACAGGGCCATGGTTATCAAGGGGCTGTGTCACTTTTGCACCATGCAACATGATGCAAAAGCAAAGAAACCTCTAACAAGCGATTTATCAAGCCACTCAAGGGAAATTGCTGCTTTGCATTGCTCTACCTCAGAGAGGTGTTCCCACGCAAAACCAATTGGATTTTGATGCATTCCCAGATTTTCCATTGGTGGTAGACCTGGGAATGTGCCAAAATGAGATGCTTTCCCAGGTGAGGTGTAACAAGGAGATATATCTTTATTTCTGCTTGTTACTTGCTTGTTCTATGTGTGCTGCATTCTGCAGCACACATAGAAAGAGGAATATGCCTCAGGGGATTGTTTTTGTGCAGGAAGGTGCCCCATCCTGCACAAAAACAATCCTGCTTTCAATGCAGGCACCGTTGCACCATGATGCAAGAGTGCCGGCGTTGGTGCTAGGCAGCACATTGTGCACCAGTGCTGGTAAAAGGCAGAAATGCTCCATATTTTGATAAATGTGGTATGTTCCTGCCCTTTCTGCAGCGCAGAAATGTGACTTGTTGCACTGCGTCACAATTTGATTTTTATAGTCCATGGTATTTACATTTGAATGCACACAGGTTAGTGTTGCTACAAATGATTTAATATGAAACATGATGCCATCAGTGTTGATTTTCAATCTAACCAAGCTTTGTACCAATTTACTAAGGGCTGTAGTGCAAGAAAGAAAAATGGGCCCATAGCTGCTGACTGGTGGAAAAATGGAACAGTATGCACATGGCCCCTCAGGCACCACACAAAAGGCAGCACCGTACAATCCATGTGACCAAGGGAACAAGAGTCAGGTTCTGATGATGCAAGATTCCCTGGCAAAAGGAGGCAGAGCGTGTTATGCGCAAGAACGGCTCCTCCATTAGGATGGAGGAGCGTCTCCCCACTGCCAAAAATGACCCACAAGAAAGCCGCAGAAATGGGAAATAAAATGGCGATAAAGTGAATTTATTACCATTTTATTTTTCATCCACCCATAAATCAATCAATTAATCAATCAATCAAGTATTTGTAGAGCGCACTACTCACCCGTGAGGGTCTCAAGGCGCTAAGGGGGTGGGGGAAGCAGTTGCTGGTCGAACAGCCAGGTCTTGAGAAGTCTCCTGAAGGTCAGCAGTTCCTGGGTCTGCCGCAGGTGGGCAGGAAGGGTATTCCATGTCTTTGCGGCAAGGTGGGAGAATGATCTGCCGACGGTGGTTGTTCGTCAGATGGGACGGTGGCGAGGGCAAGGTCAGCGGAGCGAAGCTGGCGGTTCGGGGTGTAGAAGGACAGTCATTTGTTGAGGTATGCAGGTCCGGTGTTGTGGAGTGCTTTGTGTGCGTGGGTGAGGATATTGAAGGTGATCCTCTTGTTGATCGGGAGCCAGTGCAGGTCTCTTAAGTGGGTGGTGATGTGGCTGTTGCGAGGGAGTCCGAGGATGAGGCATGTAAAGGCGTTCTGTATTCGTTGGAGGCGCTTCTGGAGTGTGGCCGTGGTTTCTGCATAGAGGGCATTGCCGTAGTCCAGCCTGCTCCTGACGAGTGCTTGGGTGACTTTTCTCCTGGTGACGGTGGGGATCCATCTGTAGATCTTGCGGAGCATTCGGAGGGTGTTGAAGCAGGAGGAGGAAACAGTGTTGACTTGCTGGGTCATAGAGAGCATTGAGTCCAGGAGGAAACCCAGATTGCGTGCATGGTTTTTGGGTGTCGGGGTGCTCCCAGGGCGGTCGGCCACCAGGAGTCGTCCCATGCGGAGGGGGCGGCGCCGAGGATGAGGACCTCCATTTTGTCTGCGCTCAGTTTCAGTCGGTTGGTCTTCATCCAATCTGCAACTGCCTTCATTCCCTCGTGGATGTTGGATTTGGCGATGTCCAGGTCTTTGGTGAGGGAGAGGATCAGCTGTGTGTCATCGGCGTATGAGACAATGTTGAGGTGGTGGGCTCGGACGATGATGGTGAGCGGTGCCATGTAGATTTTGAACAGGGTCGGGCTGAGGGATGATCCTTGGGGCACGCCGCAGGTGATCGTGGTGGCTTTGCACCGGAAGGGGGGGAGGCGGACTCTCTGGGTTCTGCCGGTGAGGAAGGAGGTGATCCAATCCAGGGTTTTGCCTTGGATCCCTGCATCGTGGAGGCTTGTGCGCAGGGTGTGGTGGTAGACGGTGTCGAAGGCGGCCGAGAAGTCCAGTCGGATGACGACCGCGGTTTCGCTCTTGTCCAGTATGGTCCTGATGTAGTCGGTTGCTGCGATGAGGGTGGTCTCGGTGCTGTGGTTGCTGCGGAAGCGGGATTGGTAGGAGTCCAGGACATTGTTCTCCTCCAGGAGGTGGGTCAGTTGTCTGTTGGCGGTCTTCTCAATGACTTTTGCCGGAAACGGGAGCAAGGAGATGGGTCGGAAGTTCTTGAGGTTCTTTGGGTCTGCCTTAGGTTTCTTGAGGAGAGCGTTGATCTTGGCATATTTTGAGCTTTGTGGGATGGTGGTGGTCTCGAAGGAGCTGTTTATGATCTTTCGGAGCTGGGGTGCGATGATGGAGCTGGCCTTATTGAAGATGTGGTGGGGGCAGGGGTCGGAAGGTGAGCCGGAGTGGATGGTGCTCATTATTTTGATGGTGTCTTCGTCATTGACATCGTTCTAGGAGAGCAGGAGGTCGATGCGTTTGGTGGGTGTTGGGTCAGGGGTGTCGGAAGCTGTTGTGGATGTCTGCGATCTTGCGGTGGAAGAAGGTAGCCAGGGAGTCCCAGAGTTCTTGTGACGGTGGTACGTCGTTGGAGCTGGAGCTGGGGGTGGCGAGGTCATTCACGATGTTGAATAGCTCTTTGCTGTTGTGTGCGTTGTTGTCGATGCGTTCCTTGAAGGAGGTTCTTCTGGCAGATCGGATGAGTTGGTGGTGTTTGCGTCTGGGGTTTATGAGGGCTGCATGGTTGTCTGGTGTCTGGTCATTGCGTCATTGCTTCTCGAGTCTTCTGGAGGTGTGCTTGGAGTTCTGGAGGTCAGCGTTGAAGCAGATGCCTCTTGTGTCGGTGCGCCTGTTGGAGGGTTTGTTGATCGAGGCGAGGGTGTTGGCGCAGTCGTCGATCCATTGTCTGAAGTTGTGGGCTGCTGTGTTGGTCTCGGAGGGCTCGGTGGAGGGTCACGGTCAAGTGTGGTGGTCAGCTGGTCTTCAGTGACTCTTTTCCAGTTGCGGTGTGGTATATGTTGCGGTTGGTTGGGAGCGGTGTGTTTCTCGAAGGAGAAGTGCATGCAATGGTGGTTTGTCCAGTGGAGTTCGGTGGTGTGGCTGAAGGTGACGTGGTCGTTGGCGGAGAAGATAGGGTCGAGCGTGTGTCCAGCGGAGTGGGTGGGTGTCTTGACGAGTTGTTTGAGTCCGAGGTTGGCGAGGTTGGCGATCAGTGTTGTGGAGTTGCTGTCGTTGGTGTTCTCGAGGTGGAAATTCAGGGTCTGAGGAGGATGTAGTCTGTGGAGGCGATGGCGTGAGTGCTGATGAGGTCAGCAATGGATTCGCGGAACTGTGATTGGGGTCCTGGAGGTCTGTATAAGAGGGTTCCTCTGACGGTGGTGTTGTTATTGATGTGGATCTGGAAGTATAGGTGTTCGGCCACGCTGAGGGAGTCCTCGGTGCTGGTTGAGATTCTGATGGTGTGTGATGGCGATTCCTCCTCCCGGTTTGTTATTGTTCCGGCCCCTGCATGTGATCTTGTAGCCATCCGGGATGGCTATGGCTATGTCCGGTGCCGAGGAGGTTTTCATCCAGGTCTCCGTCAGGAAGGCGAGGTCCGGGGAGGAGTAGTCGAGCAGGTCCCAGAGTTCGACGGCGTGCTTGTGGACTGAGCGGGTGTTGCGCAATATGCAGCTGAGATGGTTTTGGTCTGCTGTGTAGGGATAGGCAGGACGTGCTGGTGTGCACTGGCTGGTGCAGCTGCAGTTTCGGCAGGTGAAGGGTCCGTGGGTGCGCCTCGGCGTAGCCTGAAAGCAGGTAGAATTTCGGCCGGCGTTGAACCAAGTGTCAGGACGGGCACAGCCATTGCTGCTGAGTGGCAGCAGTGAGCTGTGCAGTTCAGTTTAAAGTGTGCCGACTGTTTTGTGATGGCCAGCCAGACATGCACATTTTAAACTTCTCTAGCCTAGCGTTCCTAGGCAGCGGGCTTAGATAAAACACTGGCCTTCTGTGCGCTTGAAACCCCTGAGAGAGGTCACTCCTCCAATCCTTGTTACCAGCATGAGAGCATCACCAGGATTGGTTAGGGGAATTCACTGGAGCCTGAGGAGACAGAGCAGAATACAGACCACAGCAAGGGGAAGTCGGATGACGTGCAGCATGCAAGGTAAGTGGGTATTTCATTTTATTTACACTTACCAATCATCTTGCAAGCATGCAAGCACCAACCACACATTTGCCCCCCCCCCCCACTTTGTCTACTTGCAAGTTGCCAGCCACCGCTCCTTAGACGAGAGTATTAGGAAAGTGAGCTGAATATTTGCCTGCACACAGCTGCTTCAGTCTTTTGTGCTGAATACTGTTAACTAGTGCTGCTGGTTTTAACCTGGTCAAGTCAATGCCAAGAAATAGGGGAGGCAGCTGGTGGGCGAGCACGTCAAGTATGTCTTGTCAGGACAGTGGAAAGTTGGTGCCAAGATGAAGCAGAGACCAAGAGGTGAGATAAGGTGCACTGGTCATTGAGTTGAACGTTTCCACTAGTTTTGCCTTCAGTGATCAAAGCTTTTAGTCGGAAGAAGATGCCTTCGCCAGGATGCATCATTTTTATAAGCGGGTGTAACCAGGAATTGGGCTGGAAATTGTCTGGCAACTCCTGGCAAAGTCCTACACAACCAAGCAGATCTTTGCCACCTGCAGGACCCTGGAATCACCACAAAGCCAGGTGGGATCCCTCATTTTGTGGCTATATATGCAGAGTAGAAAATGAGGGGGATCTATCTGGATTATTACAGAGCTTGTTCTGGGATTGGCCCTGTCTCAATAACATATGTTGATTTTATACCACATGTAATTTTTGGACTCCTGGATGCTTTCAGCAGTGCCTACTCTATGGCGCAGGTTTTTCTAAATGTTACTTTGCTCAAAATCACACAAAGCAGTGCACAGTCTTAATAAATTACATTCCAGCGCCAAACCTTTTTTGAGCTGCAAAGTTGCAGTGTTTAGGGGTCTCGCCTAGGCAGCGGAGTGTTAAGAAAAACTCCAAAATCCAAGACTTTAAAGGATTTATTCAGTATGGGAACATCGATGGAGCAAGCTTCCCTCAGTCCTTCTCCCAGTCACGGCGCACTCAACTGGCTAGATTATTGCCTGGGAGAACAACTGAAGGAATCAGAATGCATTCTGAAACCCTAACATACTAAAGCATAACAATACTCATGCAGCAGCGCAAGTTATACAATTCTTTAAAGAAGCACAACACATCTTCCTCCTTAATACACACAAAACAAATAACAAAAAAAAATATTGGTTATACAATTCAATTTAACCCTTCATCACAAACAAAATCTTTTAACCACTTAGGTGTGGTGCGAGTATGCACCGTTCGATCATTAGCAAGAATATTACCATTACCAGTGTTCTCAGCTGTAACAAAATTATTTTCATTAGTTAACATCTCAGTTCCTGTTTCAGCCTGGGTATCCTTAGAAGTTGTTTCCGTATCTAAAGTGACATTGGCATCATCTATTGTTCCAGATTTCCCAACGCTAACACCAGTGTCAATCATGCGGCTCTTCGCAAAGGAAGAATCCACAGCGGGGCATTCACCTGTATCAACAGTTAGGGACTCTTCAGCAGGACGAACAACATCACTAGCACCATCCTGAACAACCACTCCAGAATTCCTGTTGTCAGTACGAATAAGATCATCTTTAATAAAATACTGAGATGCTTTCCTTGACAACCCGGAGTTCTCACTTTTCTTGTACAAATGAATGTCACTTTTAAGTATAGCAATGCGTTTCAGGTTCCATACTTTTCCGTCACTCAATTGTACGGCATTTCGAAAGATTTTAATGACTTTTAAAGGCTCAGAGAATTGCTTTCGCCTTCATGACTTTCCAAGGCTTCTTGACCTTAACCCATGAACCCACACGGATATCACAAAACTTAACATTATGTTTTAAATCATATACCTCTTTGTTTCTCAGATGCTTGTTTTCAATCCTGGACCTCAGAGTGTCCATAGGTATTCAAGATTTAGTAGTGTTAAATAACCAATCTGGATTACATTTAGTACGAACAGCGCTCCCTCTCATGACTTCAAAAGGTGAAACACCTAAAACCTCATGTGGAGACATTCTATAAATCCAAATGGTTTTAAATAGCTGTAATTCCCAATCGCAATTATGACTATTAGCAGATTGTATGGTATTTTTTAAGACTCTGTTGAAACGCTCAATCATGCCATTTCCACTCGGGTAATAAAGAGAAGTAGTACAGTGTCTTATCCCAACTTTGTCAAAATACTCTTTAGCAAATTTTGATGTTAACTGTACACCGTCGTTACTTACTAAAAGAGCAGGGAGTCCTTCTTCAACAAAAACTTCATCCAAAAACTGTATTACCACCTCAGAATTAATCTTCTCGACGACCTTCAAAACAGGCCACCTAGAAACAAGATCTATAACAGCTAAAACATATTTGTTCTGAGAGCCGATAGGTTCCATTATGTCAATAGCAATACTGTGCCAAGGAGAATTTGGTATCATAGGTTCAGCCATGGGAGGTTTTAGAGTAAAAAGAAGTTTGTCTGAGTTAACACACCAGACACAATTCCTAACAAATCTTTCTATAAATAAATCCATCCCTGGCCACCAGTACGATTGTTTGATCTTTTGTTTAGATTTAACAATTCCTCCATGACCCTCATGACACATTTTAACTATTGCTTCTCTAAGACTAGTTGGCGGAATAACTTTATAATTTCTCATGATGTTACTATTTGATGTAGAAAGTTCATTGCGAACCTCCCGTAGGTGCTTCAAATGATCAAGTAAAGAACATTGAGATGGCCAACCATTCGTAATAAAAGAAAACAACTTCATTAAGACATTGTCTTCTTCACAGGACTTTTCCCACACCACCTTCTCAATTTTAGGTAAACCTTGGTCATGTACTAAAGCCACCTGAATATTTTCCCATTCTTGATCCGAACTGTCTGTAAGATTAATTGGCATTTGTGACAAAAAATCTGCTACAGTGTTCTTCTTCCCTGATAAATATACAATTTTGTATATATAATCTTGTAGTCTTAAGGACATTCTTGCAATCCTAGGGGAAGCGTTGACTTAACCTTCAGTTGTCAACAACTTAACCAAAGGTTTATGGTCCGTCTTAAGAATGCATGGTTTTCCCCATACGAATGCCCTAAAATGTTCCAGAGACCAAATGCAGGCTAAAGTTTCCTTCTCAATTACTGAGAATTTCTCTTCCGTGGGCGAAAGAGCCCTGGAGGCATAAGCAATATTACACTCTTTCCCAAAGTATCCATCTGAGAGAACACTCCACTCAAACCCTTGTTGCTGGCATCAACTGTGATGCAATTCTCAAGTTCAGGATCAAATGCACACAAAGCCGGTGCAACAGAGATTGCTTTCTTAATGTTTTCAAATACCATATTACACTCTTCAGACCAAATGAATTTAGACTTGTTTTGTAGCAATTGACGAATATTGAAAATCTTGCTTGAAAAGTCCTTTACAAATTTTGAATAAAATTCAACCAATCCAACAAAAGATCGAACTTCAACTTTGTTGTTTGGATGGGGTGCACTCAAAATTGAGTCAACAAGAGAAGGTTTGGTTGAGATCCCTTCACCACTAATGACATGCCCTAAATATGTGATGGATTTTCCTGCAAATTTACACTTGGTGTGTTCCACAGTCAACCCCTTCTGTTCCAGAACACCTAAAACTTCTTTAAGAATCCTGGCATGTTCCCGTTTTTCCATACCATAGAGTAGGATATCGTCCTGAAAACAACGTACATTATCAAATTTATTAAAAAGTCGGTGCATTAACCTTTGAAAGATTGCAGCCGCAGATGCGAGACCAAAAGGTAAACGTTTGTATTGGAAGCACCCAGAAGGAGTACTGAATGCTGTCAAAGGTTTGCTTTCCTCAGAGAGACAAATCTGATGATATGCAGCAGATAGCTCTATTGTGGAAAACCAATTGGCATCTTTAATTAAACTTAATATCTCTGAAATTTTTGGTAAGGGGAACTTATCCACTACAATGTTGTTATTGAGATGTCTTAAATCAATGCATAGCCTCAACTTACCATTGCTGCTGCGTTCTACAACAATTGGAGAAATCCATTGTGAAAACTCAATTGGCTCAATTATATCAGCTTTGACAAGTTTCTCTAGTTCAAGTTCAACCTCTTTTCTCAAACAAATAGGAATATTTCTAACTTTATGAATTTTCGGGCAAGCATCAGGTTTCAAAACTATTTTATGTGTAAAATCATTCAACTTGCCTATTTCTTTGCTGAAAACTTTAGGGAAGGTGTTTAAGATTTCTTCGCAAAAAACCGTGTTGTCATCTATGAGCATGACAGGATCGTCACTATTGGGATTAAGTATGATACCAAGATCACCTTGATCTTTCCATCCCAATACTGAGGGACCCTTTTTTGAAACATACAATTTCCCAAAAGATTCCCTTCCTTTAAATCTAAAAAGAAGTGATCGGAAACCAACCATATCTATCTTTTCTCCAGAAAATCCTTCAGTATGAATATCAGGAGGAGATAATTGATTTCCCAGCTTCTTAGCAAACTTATTATTCCAAACATCCTCATTAACTATTGTCCATGGGGATCCGGAATCTGCATATATTTGAATGTCAACACCACCAAGGGAAAATAAGCACAAAGGTTTCTTTTTCTTGTCCCCGGACTTGTCAATTATATTCATTAAAAACATTTCTTTATTATCAAAATTACTGTTGTCAATGACTACGTTATCTGCGACAGTGTGTGAAGAAAGCTTCTTAACTAAGCTATTATCCTAATCTGAGCTAGATTCAACATCATCAATACATTTAACTTTAACAGATTTCTTCCTATGGCATACTTTGGCAAAATGCCCAATAACGTTACAGTTTGTACACCTTTGTTTTAAAGAAGGGCATAATTTGTTAGATGCCAAATGTGAACTGCTACCACAACGATAACATTTTAAGCTTTCATACTTCTTAGATGAATCTTGCTTAGAAGATTTAAAGTTAGACTTTCTGTTCTTATCAGGAGATTTATCCTTAATCCTGCTGACGATAGTCTAATTTTTTTTCATCAATTTTAGTTTCATTTTTTAACGCTTTGGTGCTACGACTAGACAGTTCCGCCTTTCTTACTATTGCAAGGATATCTTTTAACTCTGAATCGCCATTAATCCATAGGCGATCTTGGATAGATGAATCTCTTGCGTGCATAACCACTTGGTCCCTTATTAATTGGTCTTCTAAATGGTCAAATTTGCAACCATCAGCACTGAGTCTCAGGGCAGAAACATATTCATCAATAGTCTCATCTGCCTGTTGCTTCCTATGAAAAAATGTGTACATTGTAATTCCAATACAAACTTTAGGTGTAAAGTGGTTATCAAAATCTTTTAAAATCACCAAAAATTCATTAACATCTTCACTGACAGTTCCTTTTTGCAAGCGGCCATTAGCTTTTATTCCTGCAGGACCAATTGAATATAAGAAAAGTGTTTTCTTCCTGTCTGCGGGCATTTTATTATCTAAGTCAATGGCCTTCATGAAGTTTAAAAAATAAACTTTCCACTCTACCCATTTTATTGAAGGCTCAGCACCAGAAGACCAAAATGGTTGCGGGGGTTGAATTGTGAAATGAAATGTTGCTGTGATGCCATCTTGTATTAACTGACAAAACAAAATAAAATAGAACAGGCACAGTAAAATACAGAATTAAAATCAGAAATTAGAAATCCAGAATAATGAAAATTGTGAAGAGAAATATCAGGATGACTGAAGGAAGAAACTTGCTCTCAAAATGACGATCGTGCGTTGTTTTATTTAAAAAAAAAAAATGACTGAAATGTACCGATGCATTCTTTGTGGGCTTTCCGGTGTTTCCGACTACAAATCAAGATGGCGGCACCTACTGACCCTGTACGTGACCTACGCGCATGCTTGATTGCATAGATGCGCGTCACCAACAAACATCATAACAATCCAGGAGCTGCGAGGCAAAGGTTCCAACAAGCGTCTCGGTTCCAACGCGTGGCGCAGAACGAGCACGGTACCTCCCAATTCAAAAGATGCAAGGCACGAAAGGGGCGCAAAATGAGTGGGGATTATTATTCTTAACAAAAAATCAGAAGTAATGTCTTACCCCAATGAAGTACTTGAATTTGCTCGTCATAAGAAAATTCTCAAAGGGATGAATGCAAAAACAACATTGATGGACAGAATGCAGAACAATGTCATACATTCACCCCAGTACAGAGATCTGGGCCTAAATCCATCGTTTTTTTGCACTCCACACCACCCCAGTTCAAGCCATGTCTTCCCTGGACTGGAATCAAGCATCCTAGGACCGGTTTCTGGCTATCAGCCGTCTTCAGCCAGGATAGCTTGACTCCAGTGGTGTGGAGAGCATGGGACTCACGTCTGAGCATACCCATCCCACTCGGGGTGACAATTGCAAAAACAACAATTGATGGACAGAATGCAGAATGAACCACAAAATCCAGAAAAGCTTCAATAATGCTAAAAACAAAGTATTCGTGGGTTCTTCATGTAAAATCGATGTTCCCTCGTCGCCAATTTGTTAAGAAAAACTCCAAAATCCAGGACTTTAAAGGATTTATTCAGGATGTGATGGAGCAAGCTTCCCTCATTCCTTCTCCCAGTCATGGCGCATTCAACTGGCTAGATTGCCTGGGAGAGCAACTGAAGGAATCAGAATGCATTCTCAAACCATAGCATACTAAAGCATAACAATACTCATGCAGCAGCGCGAGTTATACAATTCTTTAAAGAAACACAACACGGAGCTGCCTTACGAGGCTTTAACCACATCGCTGCGGCGGCTATTCCGCCGCAGCGCTAAGTGGGCGGGGCGGCCGCTCGGCGGCCGCATGCTGGTGACAGAACCGCTCCGTCACCATCCGCGGTTGGGCTGTGCTTGTGACGGAGCGGTTCCGTCATGGCCCCGCCCGCTCAATAGAACGCGCCGCGCAGGCGCGAAATTTGCGCCGCGCAGGCGCGGCAGCAGGGCCATGGCGGAACCGCTCCGTCACCAGCACAGCCCAACCGCAGCTGATGACGGAGCGGTTCCGTCATCAGCATCGAAAGAGTTAAGTAATCTCTATGTGTGGGCAAGCGGCCGGTAGTTTCTCCTGCCGCTTGCCATTTGTTGAATGTTGTCATAGCTCCTGTTACCTGTTTTTTCACTGGCTGATGATGACAAACTGACTTCCGTGTAGTCCGGAAGCAGCGGCCACCAACTACAGTTTTCGTCCGCTTTTGGCTAGGTGTTCGCACTCTTTCTTTGTCTCTGTATTTCTGCCTGACGTAAACATGGCATGCGACATTAACTGTATTGTTTAAATGTGTGGTAGCCATTTTCTCGCTTCAAGGCGCATGTGCAAGGCTGGGGCAGCGTATGCTGATTGTTTCCTGCATTCTTCCCCCGCCCCCCTCCTGGGACGGCATGAATCCCCCCTCTCCGCCGGACCTGGCTGAGCCCATCCTCTGCCCAATAGTGTACAAGCAGTACTAGATGCCCTTTGCCCTAGCCAACAACCCAGGTGAGGCACTCCTGGACCACCAGCACTTCCACAATACCCTCCTCACGGACCGCAATTACTGTTGCATGCCGAGGCAGTGGCCGTAGACGGGTGGTAAGGTTGCCTCTCCACAATATATGAAGCCTGACACACGCCCTCCCAGCCGTACCCCTCGAACCACTGGGACCAAATAGTAAGAAGGAGGCTCCCGGGGGGAATACCCGCTGAATGGCAAAGGCGCGGGCCGCGATCACCCGCGGCCGACAGTAATCGCTGATCACCGTGGGGGGCACCCCCCCTGGGAAAACACGGGCTCCGGCCCTGCGTAAGGCCCCTGCATCGCGCGCCCATGCATCCCTATCAGCCGCTTTACACATACGAAAGCAGAGGCAGCAGAGAGCATTATCACAGGCTGCCAGCAGCCCCATGCTGAGCCCTGCCTCTCCCCCACTACACGCAGACCGTCTGCTCTCATTTAAACTGACTCAATATGGAAATCCTGCGCTCCGCTCAGACATACATCACTCCGCGCGAGGCCCACCTGCCGGGCAAAGGGCCTGTAATAAAGCATTTAATGCTCATTATGAAACGACCACCCCAACTAAATGTTAAATAACTGGCAGCTGTGGGAGACACCCATCGCTTTTTCACTGTGTACATCTCGCTGCGATGTGAGGCCGGAGGATTCATTGCTTTGCTCACCCCTGAGGCGGAAGCCGGGGGATCTCTCTGCTTTCCCTGTAGCCCACGGGCACTTACTCGATTGTTTGCAGAACTAATTTTAAAAACTGTAAAATATTTTAATCTGCTTGCATTATTGACCCCTCGGTGTAAGATCTACGTTGCTCCGAGGCCCCTCGATGCCATTTCCTGACCGGTGCAGCCGATTTAGGTGCTGACGCCGGCAGGCTAGGAGGGGGGCCGCCATCTTGGGGGAAGGAATAGGGTAGCGGTCCAGTAGTCGGACGCTTCCCGCCCGCCCAGGTACTTAAAACGTGTCCTCTCTGACAGGGCTCAGATTTGCTTTGCTCACCCCTGAGGCGGAAGCCGGGGGCTCTCTCTGCTTTCCCTGTAGCCCACGGGCACTTACTCGATTGTTTGCAGAACTAATTTTAAAAACTGTAAAATATTTTAATCTGCTCATTTTTACCTGCTTGCATTATTGACCCCTCGGTGTGAGATCTACGTTGCTCCGAGGCCCCTCGATGCCATTTCCTGACCGGTGCAGCTGATTTAGGTGCTGACGCCGGCAGGCTAGGAGGGGGGACGCCATCTTGGGGGAAGGAATAGGGTAGCGGTCCAGTAGTCAGACGCTTCCCGCCCGCCCAGGTACTTAAAACGTGTCCTCTCTGACAGGACTCAGATTTGCTTTGCTCACCCCTGAGGCGGAAGCCGGGGGCTCTCTCTGCTTTCCCTGTAGCCCACGGGCACTTACTTGATTGTTTGCAGAACTAATTTTAAAAACTGTAAAATATTTTGCTCTGCTAATTTTTACCTGCTTGCATTATTGACCCCTCGGTGTAAGATCTATGTTGCTCCGAGGCCCCTCGATGCCATTTCCTGACCGGTGCAGCCGATTTATGTGCTGACGCCGGCAGGCTAGGAGGGGGGCCGCCATCTTGGGGGAAGGAATAGGGTAGCGGTCCAGTAGTCGGACGCTTCACGCCCGCCTCCACTCTGAATAAAAATATGACGTGTTCCCGTACGGGCAGCGGTCGGGCGCAGCGGGCGCGCCAAAGGCAAGCCCGTCTGCGCCCGTCCGCGGCCGGCCGGGGCACGGGGCCAGAACCCCTGCCCCTTCTATCTCCACTGCCAGTAATAAAAGCAGACCAATCAGTTATTCCACTAGTGACCTACTTGCCCTCCGCCTCAAGGTTGAAGATAGTTGTCGCCACACCCTGTTAGCGGACTCCCCTTCACCTCACTGCGATACCTGCCTCTTTACCACCCGTGGATGGAGAAACGACGAGTTGCCGCTGATTAATATGAAACTGATATTAATAAATTGTAGATCTATGAAAAAGCACAAACTGGAGATACATGACCTGGTGTTAGAGGGGGATCTCGATGTGCTCTTCTTAACAGAGACATGGCTAGATGATGCCTCAACACCCGAAATTCTGGAAGAGGTCCCCGTAGACTACTGCCTGCTCAGAATTGTCAGAGAAAAGCAGAAAGGTGGGTGACTGGCAATGATCTATAAAAGCAACCTACAATGCAGCTTAGAGAAGGCCACACTACCCAATTGTGAAGGTGGTTTTTTCACTATAAAAGCCAATCCTAAAAATATTATCAATGGACTCCTCTTGTACCGGCCTCCAGGCAAGTCTTCACAGTTCAGTAATCAACTTACAGAGCTGATAACCCAGCCTGTACTTCGGTATAAGAAATGTCTTATTTTGGGAGATATCAACCTCCATTTTGAGGATCCCAACTGCAAGGAGGCACAGGTAGTAGTAGATGCACTTAAATCCCTGACACTCAAACTTCAATCCACATCCCGTCGCATCAACTAGGACACCTCTTAGACCCCCTTTTTGCTAACTGGGAGGGTATTAAAGTTGCCACACCGATCCAAATAACATGGTCAGAACACTTCATCATCCCATTTGAGGTAGAAGTTGCCCAACAGGCTGGCAGAATGACCAAGCCCAGGCCTCAGAAACGCAGAGATTGGAAGAAGTTCACGCAGGAAAATTTTAGATCCGCCCTACTTAAAGAACCTCCTCTGTCTGGCGACACTCTGCTTAAGGCATGGGCTGACTACGAAACATGGATGTCTAGGGCTCTAGACACAGTAGCACCATGGACACTCAAGCCACCCGCCAGAAAAACCAAAACTGCTCCCTGGTTTTCCAAAGAACTTAAAGTAGCTAAAGCCAAATGTAAAAATATAGACCGTGGCTGGAGGAAAAATTACAATCCAGAAGACAAGCTGAACTATAAAAAAGAATTAAAAATATATCACAAACTCATAAGAGCAGCCAAAGGCGCTTATTTTAAGGAACGCATTGAATTTGCAAAAAATCCCACTAAAGAACTTTTCTCCATCTATAAAGAACTTACTGTTCCAATCAGACTGGAGGCCCAAGACACCTGCTCTAATGAGTTATGTGATGATATTGCAGACTTTTTTGTAAAGAAAGTGGATGTAATACATGCCACTTTTGTAGATAGCATGCCGACTAAACAACCGATAGTGAGAAGTGATTCTGCCACCAAACCCCATCTGACCTGTTTCAAAGTCCCTGAGAGGCAAGATCTGCTCACCATCGTAAACGGCATCCAGTCCGGCTCTCCCTATGATGTGATCTCTCCAAATCGCTGTAAGGGAGTCTTAGAATGTATGATTGATCAGATTCAACACCTGATCACCTTATCTTTTCAGGAGTGCTATGTGCCGGATGCTTGGAAAACGGCACAAGTAATTCCCCTGAAAAAAAAAGCTACCATGCATATCTCCAAGCTACAAAATCTCCGCCCTATCTCCCTCCTCCCTTTCTGTGGGAAAGTGGTGGAGAAGGTAGTGAACAAACAACTTATGAAATTTGTTGAGGAGAACTTCCTTGTCCATTCAACACAGTCAGGGTGTAGAGCTGGCCACTCTACAGAGTCGGCGGTTCTCTTCTCCACAGAATGTCTGAGACAACTAGCAGACGAGGGGCAGACGGCAGCGTTGGTTTTATTAGACCTTAGTGCAGCTTTTGACACCGTGCTGCACTCGACGCTGCTGTCTCGCCTCTCAGACATGGGAGTTGAGGGATCAGCATTGGAATGGATAAAATCCTTTTTAGAAAACAGGAGCTTTCAGGTGCACTGCCCCCCTCATAAATGCTCCCTTCGAAAGCTCAGACATGGGGTTCCACAGGGCTCCAGTTTGAGCCCTACGCTGTTCAATCTATATATGGAGCCCCTAGCTCATATTGTAGAAGCTTTTGAAGTGGATATCGTCACATACGCTGACGATACCCAACTAATAATTAGACTCACTCACAATCAGGCAGAGGACGCCACTAACTTTTCCAACTGCATGCTTTCTGTGGCAGGGTGGATGAACAACAACTGCCTGCGCCTTAACGGCGACAAAACAGAACTGCTAGTGGTTGGTAAATCCCCCTCTGCCTGGTCGCAGGCTTGGTGGCCAACAGAATTAGGGGAAATTCCCCTCCCGGCGGAGTCCGTCAGAAATCTAGGAATCATGAGTGACGCAGAGCTTTCCTTTAAGCATCAGATTAGCAAAATCACTGGAAAATGCTTTGGAATACTTAAAACACTCCGAAAAGTTCTCGACCTACTCCCCATTAGTGCCAGGAAAACACTTATTCATGCCCTAGTCACGCCACATCTGGACTACGGCAATGCTCTTCTCCTAGGCCTAAGCAAAAAAGGCATTCACCAACTGCAGTGCGTCCAAAATGCTGCCGCTCGACTGGTGCTCAACCGTCCGCGCAGAGCATCAGGTAAGACAGCATTATTTAAACTTCACTGGCTCCCTATTGAGGAGCGAATCAAGTTTAAAGCTCTCTGTTTCGCCCATCGCATTGCCCAGGGAAAAGGCCCAGGTTACTTGCAAAATCTTCTCACTATCCATCGTCCCACCCGAAACCTAAGATCTGCCGGAGCGATGTTGTTCCAACTTCCTCGCGTTCGCAAGACCAGGATGGGAGGTGGTTCCTTTCGGTTTTTAGCAAGTAAACATTGGAACAATCTTCCTCTTGATTTACGCATGGAGCCCTCCGAAATGAGATTAAGACTGAAATTAAAAACCCATCTTTTCCCGCGTAAATAATAGCTTCTTTGTGCCTTGGATCCAGGCGTGTCCCGGACCTTGGCCTTTTCGGGGAGCAGTAGCATTTCTTAGCGCGGGGACACACTGCCTTGAGTGTAACCATGCGCTCTAAAAGTGGTTTTATTATTATTATTATTATTATTCCTCTGCTCTCCTTGCTTCAGTCTTTGCTCACTGTCCCTTCACTCTTCCTGGGCCTGTTTTTCCTGCACTCTAGACCGGCAGCGGCCACTAGCCACCCTCTGGCCATGGGAAACGATGCATGGTGCCCTCTACTAGCACCCCTCAAGCGACACACAACTGTCAATCACCACAGCATGAGTGTCCAACACCCTGTCAGGATGGTGTCTCGTGGGCACGTTGTCTTGCATCCATACTGCTGAAATAAATATTCCCTGACGTCCGTGAGTTCCGTGCCTCTCCAGGAGTGTCTTACGCCTCAAATGTCAATTAATTACCTGTCACAAGTAACTGCACATTTATACGATGTTTTTTACAAGTCTACGCAGCACAGCCGGGCTGAAGCTTTCAATGGCGGCAATTAAATATATTGTGCTGTAATCTAATAACTTTTCAGCGTGTTTAATCATCTTTGCAGATGACTCTGTGTAGGGCTCTCGTTAGAAGGTGTAATTCATTCGCAGCTAGAGAGTATGTGGCGGCAGATGTGATACAGAAGTGCGTGAGAGGCAAACATTTTTATTTATTTTTTTAACATTTTTTATTGAAATCCATATATCACATAAATTAGCATCTTAAAATTCAAACATCCAAATGTCGACATACATGCATCAAAATTCATCAATATCATTGGATTTTCAGGAATTAAAATATAATGTAAACATTTAAACAGGAGTTCATCGAACTCTTAAATCAGCAGCAGCGAATCAAATCCAATAGCTAAAAACACCTATGCCCTATAAAATCGTCAAATGCTCACTAATCCCATCCATTTTAAACATATTCTCAGATCTTTCCTTCTTAGAGCGTAAACTCTATAAGAATACGGAATTCGATTTAGACATCCCCATTAAAAAACTCTGGCCAGATCTTGTCAAACTTCTTCAGCCCACCCGTTCGTAAGGCATATGCTTGTTCGCTTTTTTGACCTGTTCCATTTTCCAGATCCATTCATATTTAGATGGTACTAAATCTGATCGCCACCTTTGAAGCAAAAGTGACCTGGCAACTGCCATGCCAATATAGGGAAGTTTAATCGTTTTATCAGGTAGGCAGAGATCTGGGTCATAACCAAGAACTGTAAGCAATTCATTGGGACCACGAACTAATATACGTTCTGATTTCAAATAGTCAAAAATGTCAGTCCAAAATTTCTGGACTCAGGGACACTGTGAAATTACGTGTGTCCAATTGGCAGATGGATGATTGTGGCACCGAAAACACTGCCCTGATTGATTTGGATAGGCTTTAGCTATAAATCTCTGGATTCTATACAGTAGCCATTTACTAAAAAAAAGCATCCTTTGCCTATTGGCCCCCCAGAGCGTGCTAAAATGTAATTTATTTATTGTACACCACATATTTGCATTGATTTCCAACTCCTCATATTTTCTCCATTTAGTTATAGCTTTAGATTCCAAATCCATCCCCTTAACCGAGGCAAGACGCTCTCTCCAAACCCCCGTTTTTTTTTTAGCCATATCTTCGACTAGGTCATAGACTAGGTTTTTCTGATTGCTAATCTGGACCAAGTCCAGACTGCTAAAAAACTTCTTTAAAGCATTATATGGCCCTAGGAGGAGAACATTGCTATGGGTTAAGCAAGATATTTCCTCGATATTCAACCACCTGTCATTCTGCAGGAAATCTGAGAGTTTCAAAAACCCTGTCTTAATCCAAATTTGACTGATGGTGGATGAATCTTTAATTCCCGCAGAGGAAAAAGTACCTGCTATGGGAGTGGAACTATTAATTACTGGGATAGAGTATCTTTTATAAAAAGCCTGCTGTTTAACCCCTTTGCTGCTCATGATGAGCTCAGCTCGTCATGAGGCACAGTGGAGCTGTGCTTATGACGAGCTGAGCTCGTCATGAACAATGGAGTTCACCAATGGTCAGCACAGGAGGGGAAAACCACTAGCAGCCAAGGTGTTAAAGTAAAACCAATGTAGAGACTTATACCGTACTAACTTAGGAGATCTGAAAATTGAAAGTGGGCAATGGATCTGATTCTCTTTACAAATTAAGGGGCCGATTAGGATGGCGGACGGATGCATGACCGCTGGGCTGGAGGCGGCGAAAAATGCACCTCATCGTCCGCCAGCAGCGGACCTTCCGTCTGCCATATTAGGAAGGGGAACTGGGCACATTTATTGTTCGCCGTGTAAAAACGTGAACCGCCGCAGGAACACACCAGACACCACGGCAGACGGAGCCAATCCAGGCTCACCGCCGTGCGGAATGACGTCCCGACCGTCCGCAATATTACGATGTAGCAAACAAACCAGAACACCGCAGCGGAAACACCTCCATCTCATAGACGTCGGAAGCACCACAACGGAGAGGGGAAGCATTGCCACAAGACCCACCACACGGACCCGACCGCCATGGATCCAGCCCTACTTGCCTTCCCGGCCCTGTTCCTACTTCACTACCAGCAAGTCATGCACCGTCGTGGACGCCGCCGCAGGTACTCGAGCATGCAATACACACATACCACGCCACAGCATGCATGAACACTGGTACCTGTCCACACCAGACACCCTGGGGGGGACAGGAACACACACAAGTGCACCCACACCAGTTCCACCTCAGCAGAGTCACCCCCTGCATCAGGCACACGCTGCCCATGCAGCACCACAGCCAGCCCACGGACATCGCACCGTAGCGGCGCACACGCCAGAACCCAAGTGTCCAAGATACCAGCCAGGCAGACAGGTAGGCATGGCCCGTCCACTCAGCCCACAGGGCCTCCACCCCACCACACACACAGAAGGCACATCACACACACAAGGAGACATGCAGGAGCATCAACAAGTCCCCCAGCCCCCCCTCCCAGGCAGCTGCACATAGGCCATCCCTCCCCCAACCAGCTGGACATGCAAAGAATGTTGGGGTGAACATGAACACAAGACACCCAACCACAATGGCAACACAATCACCAAAAGGCACCCCACATGGATGCCAAGTACCCTCTGTACAATCACAAATACAACACACACACCACACATGAACATCAACCACCACAAACACATCACCAGACCATACACAAGCCACCAATACCCACAGCCATACACACACATCAGAAGCCAGCTGCAATGGAGAGCATGCACACAGATACTAAAAAGCTAAGGGGACACTCAAGAAAAGGCAGAGGGCTAACACAAAGCATGTCTACAGCACATACAAGAAAAGCAACACAGCACAACACCCCAGTCTAGCAAACAACACCTGGATGGCACAGTCAAGCAATGCAAACCACAGTGAACTGTGTGCAACAACAACTCTGGGTGACAAGAAGGCAAGCCTTGCAGAGGCACAAGAAGCATAGGAAGTGCACAAAGTCAAATGCAGAAGATCAGAAGGATGCACATTAGGCCAATGCAAGCCAAAATACACTCACAGCACTAGATGCATGACAAGTAGTGGAAGAAAAAAAACAGCTGAACAACCACACATCACAGGGACACAAAAAGTACCTCCACAACTCTAAGCAGCACACAGACAACATCACATCCTGGAAGGGTAGTAGTGTTGTGGTGGATGTGAGGTGTGTGTGTTGATATGCAGGTTGTTATGTGGGTATTGGTGTATGTGGTGCTGTGCTCTGCTGTGTGCCTCTACCTCTCAGTTCTGCTATGATGCAAATGATTGTGGGGATGGGAGGGGCTCCTTTTATTTTCTTCTTTGTGGCTGTGTCCCAATGGTATCTTGCAGTCAGATATGTTGTGGGTGTGGACCCTTGCCTGGCAGGTTCGGTTTCCACCAGTGGGGTGTGTTTTTGATGTGGGTTATTGGGGAGGGGTGTGCTCATGGTAGGTTTGGGTCCTGATTTGCTGGATTACATGGTACCTTGCTGCCACCATTTTTTTGCGGTCTGACCGTCGCGGTGGATTCGTTTTGGCCTTTCCACTGATACTTACATTTGTCGATGTTATTTTCCGCTACGGTCGTGGAGGGTGATTCTTTACGTTGCCCTGGCGGTGTTATCCTAATCGTGCGGCCGGTCACTTCGCTGCACTGTCGGCGGTTGGGCCTGTTACCGCGGCCACTCTGTCCGCGGCGGTCGGTTTTACTATGGTTCCGTCGGAGGTCTTTGGAGACATCCGTCCGCCGCGGTCGGGTTTTGCTGGAGGGGAATCCTAATAGCACCACCGGATTCCCCACAGTGCAGTCGTACAGTCATTTCCCGCCAGACTGGCGGTCCGGACGCTTTCCGTTCGCCATCCTAATCGGCCCCTAAGTTCATAAAAAAAATTACAAAAAAAACAGAATGTGAATCCTGCTTAAATCTAGACATATATTGTGCAAAATATGCGTAATAATAATCCTTCAAATTGGAAAGAGCTAACCCACTGATTCCCCGCTCCTCATTTAAAGTGCTAATTGCTATGTGGGCAACCTTTTTGCCCCAGAGAAATGATGTAAACATGGACTCTAGCTTCTTAAACAAGGAATTAACTAATACACAGGGAATAGCTGAAAAGAGAAAGTTAAAAAGTGGCAGCACTGACATTTTAATCAGTGCCACCCTGCCTAGAATGGATAATGGAAGAGGATGCCAACGGGTAAGTAAATCTTGAACTTTTCGAAGTAGTGGGACATAATTTAACTCATATAATTCCGAGACTAAGGGTGAGAAACACACCCCTAAATACCTCTTTGGATTTGCGTTCAAACATGAGATAATATCGGGGTGTAAATCCCTAGATGTCCCACCACCGCAAAGTAAGACTTTTTTGTTAATTTTATACCCTCCGAATTCCTCATATCGTACAAAAATCTGGAAGGCCGCTGCCTGCACATCCTTCTTTGGCTTTATGATCAGCATGATGTCGTCCGCGTATAATTTAATTTTATCCACATTTGGAAGCAGGGGCAAATATCCCTGTTGTTCCTAATGGCTATCGCAAGCGATTCAATAAAAAAGGCAAATAAAACTGGGGAAAGCAGACATCCCTGTCTAGTTCCTCTTTTAACTTTTACTTGTCCGGCACTGGTTGCATTAATAATATTATTAACCTTGGCATTCAAATATAGCTTTTCGACCAACCCCGTAATTTTAGAGGGGATGCCAAATTTACCCAGTATTCAAAATAAAGATTCCCAAATCACAAAATCAAAAGCCTTTTCGGCGTCTAATAACAGCACCAAGGCTGGTATATTCTGGGTATCGAAATAGTCAAGTGCCTCCACCAAAAAGTGCGTGTTCGTGCCAAGCTGCCTTCCAGCAATAAAACCATTCTGAGCCTGATGGATTAAATAAGAGGCAATACCATTAAATCGATTTGCTAAAAGTTTTGTGATTATTTTGTAATCAGAGTTTAAGAGCGTGATGGGACGATATGAATTTTGGTCTTCGCTGTTTTTACCTTTTTTTTAAAAAACTGACTACACTTCCTTCGCGAAATGTCGAAGGGCTGGGCCCACCCTCAAAAATTTAGTTTATAACTAATAGTAAAGAATCCCGAATTACCCCAAAGAATGTTTTAAAAAATTCCCCTGGTAAACCATCTGGGTCACAGGCTTTGCCATTTGGAAGATTTTTGATGACTTCCCCTAACTCATCTTTTGTAAAAGGCTTCATCATATGCCCTTTATCTTCCTCAGATAGTCCCGGTACTTTGTGTTCCTGCAAGAAATCTTCCAATGCTGAGATATCAATTGATTATTGCTGGCCATCGATCTTCCTATTATGCTGGGCCATTATCTCTCCTATTTCTTCCGAATCCTCCGTACGAGCGCCAGAGGTAGGGCATCTCAGAGCCAATATTTGATTGCTGCCAAGCTAAAAATCTCCCAGTATAATTGCTTTCTTCGTAGGTCTTTTGCCTAACCTGCTAAAAAAGGGTGTCGCTTTTGGCATTATATACTTCAGTCAGGTCACGCTTAGCTTGAACCCACTGGTGTTTATTCAGGGCCGAGGGATTAGAGAGAAACCTATCAAAAGATTCTTGCACTTTTTGCTCTATAAACTGTTTTTCACCCTTCCTTTTTCTTGAGTTTTCTGCATCTTTACCTATAGCTTGACCTCGAAAAAAGGCTTTGAATGAATCCCATACCACGAGGGATGGGGCAGAGCCAAGATTACGCTCGAAAAACTCTGAAATTTGTGATTTACTGGAAGATACCCAGTCCTCTTCCAGCAAATATTGACGGTTTAAAGTCCACCTTTTATTGACTGCCCTACGTTTACCTAATGCTAACTCCAAAACCACCAATGCATGGTCAGAGAATACATTTTGAAAATTTTTCTGCTTCAAAAAACACAAATTCCTGGAAATAAGAAAAAAGTCAATGCGTGAAAAAATATGGATTCTCCTGAAAAACAGGTGTAGGCAATTTCATTAGGAAATGCAGATCGCCAGGGGTTAATAATATCCAGCATTGAGCTATAGCTGTGTATAGTTTTAAGACTTTTTCGTTTTAACTGACTTTTTAATTTAGCTGATGAATCGATCCTGGGATTCATTAACAAATTAAAATCGCCACCCACGATCAAATCTCCCAGGACTTGGATTAAAGATTGGAAAAGTTCCTCATAGGGGAGGGGATTATCCACGACTGGGGCGTATATACTAGCAAACGTCAGAGGACGATGATCTACGTTACAAGTGACCCAGCACCGTCTACCACTTTGATTGCTTGCCGAGTTAACCACCTCTGCCTGAAATTGTTTGTTGAAAAAAATCGCCGTCCTCCTATATACTACTGAGGATGAAGAGTAACCCCTATAAGCTGCCTTGGATCTGAACATTGCAAACTCAGAAATTTTCCCTGCTGGTGTGGATTTCTTGTATTAGAATAGCTGAGGGGTTCTCTGTTTCAATCCGAGTCTCAATAGCCCGCATTTTCCTTATATTATTGAGACCACTGAAATTAAATGACACTACTTTAACTATTTCCTTATGAGCCATTGCAAAAAAAGAGTGAATTTCTGAATATCCCCATGTTCAAAAAATATTCCTTTTGATAAAACTGAGAGAAGCCTCCCGCCCAGATCTAACGGAGATGACAGGTTCTTCTTTCTTACTCTTACATAACTATCAGCATAATCATCAACAAATGAGTATGAATCTAAAATATGGATTTCATTTTTTCCCCCATGCTCCCCATCCAACCCTTGGCCCTTGACCCATTGTCGCCAGGGCAGATGGCCGCCCCTGACCCGTAGTTGACAACCTGTACCACCCACCCACCCTTCTACAGGCACGCTGACTTGGTGCCTAGTGGAGCTGAATAAAGCCCTCCCCCAACCCTCACTTCCCCATTCCTACCTTACAAAACCTTAATTCCTAACCGCCTTATACTATCATTTCACTTCTATGCCAGATGCTGACACCATAACATTTCACCTGTGTAAAAAGTTATATAATACTACAATCCTCAAGAGATGAATAAACCATTCCTAACCCAATAATGCATACCACCCAATATGTCGACCAAATACTTGCTTCCAGCCCCTAGGGTTTCCCTGCTGAAATCTCTTCTAGTAAACCCTGTGCCTCGGCAACATCACAAAAAATATGAAATTTGCCCTTGACTAACACTTTGAGCTTGCTCTGCTGAGCTATCATGGCTTGTGCTCCTTGAGCTTTAAACAATTGCAGCATTTTTACAAATTCTTTCCGCCTTTTTGCAGCGGAGGCTGACATGTCTGAAAAAATACGACACACTGGCACTTCTGCCGAGGAAAACTGTCTTTGCCTGATTGCTCTAGACATGATCTGCTCCTTGACCCTAAAATTGCCAAAGTTAACCAGAATCATCCGGGGGAACTTTGCATTAGCAGGAAGATGTGCGGGGACCCGGTGGGCTCTCATTATTGTCAGATCCCCCTTGAAGTCTGGAAGGACATTTTTCTTTATGAAAGAGTCAACCCATTATAGTATATGCTGGCCCTCCAAACCCTCCGGAATGCCCAGGATTCGTAGATTTGAGCTTCTGGAGTGGTTCTCCAATTCCTCCAGCTTCATTTCCCATGAAGCTCTCTGGGACTGGAAAGTAGTCACTTTACGATGGAGATGCTGATCAGCTGAAAGAGCAGGCTGTTTCCACTCCCCCTCACTTCCTCTGACGTCAGATGCCGCCAGCAGCGAGGAGCTGCCACCGAGGCTTCTCGGAGTTTGGAGTTTTTGGATATTTTTGGAGCCCTGGTGTGCGGTTTCTTCAATCCACAGACTTAAAGCAATATTGAGAAACATTTTCGCTCTGTAACATACTGAGCCTCTTATGAAACGGAAAAATCTCTTTTGAGGCACCTGAGACAGCGTGGATGGACGGATTACAGCCAGCTGCCCGGGTTATTATTTTTTTACTCTGCCAAAGGAGGGCTGCCGGAGTTTCTCGTCAGGGGCCCCAGGTTTCTCACCAAGAGGGGGTAAGTGGCATTTTTCTTGCTCACTTGTCTTAGTTGTCTTGGCTGAGGGTCGCTGGGAAGATCCCATTTAGCTGACGTTTAACTGTTTCACTGTTTTTGTCAAGAGTTCTGGGCAGCTTTTTCAGCAGCTATTGGTAGAGGGGCACTGCAAGAAAGACACTATGTGGAAATTGGCCAAAGGGGCAAAAGCAACAACCCCGGTCGCATCACCGACTCTGCCACAAAAAGTCAAAAAGCGTGGAGCTCTAGCCACAGCGCGGATGAATCATGCAGCAGCATTCAGGCAGGACCTTCCTCCTTCATCTGAACTTGTGGGGGAGAGGAGTGCTGACCAATTTGAGGCAGAGATGGTTGACCTGGATTCCCCCATTAGCCCCAGTGAGATGGCTTCCTTAAGGGCAGATTTACAGGCTTCTGCCGCTTCCACCAAAGAGACTTTGACCCCCGTTAAGGCAGCGGGCGAAAATCTTGGGGCCAAAAAATACCCTATTTTTATCAAAGCCAAGAAGATGGACCTTTGATTGAGGCAAATGTAATGCAGGAGATGGAAGGGGACAATCTTTTTGTAGTAGATAACTTGCTGGTTACCGGCCCAGAATCTCTGGTCTCCAAGTCTGGTAGTCAACTCCCTCTTCCCCTAAATCCATCAGCTGAGGAAGAGCCCATGGTGCTTTCAATGCCGGTGGTCGCAGATATGTCTTTGGTGGCCTCACCAGTTGTCCTTGACTTGACGGGTCCGGAGGGGTCCCAGGCGGAGGATCGGTCAAACGCTATCCAGATGGAGCCCCCGCAAGGTGGTGGCTCCTTTTCTATGCAATGGGATGCTAAGAGCCTCCTCAATTTAATTTTGGAAGAGATTCGGGACCTAAAGGCTTCCCAATGTATTGAGATAGCTGCAATAAACGCCTGCTTGATAAAGTTTGAGGAATCCATGGCGCAGGTCCCGGCACGGCTCCTAGAGGCCGAAACTCTGATCTCACAATTAGAAGATCAAATGTCATCTCTAAATCGTAAAGCGTGAGAGGCAAACATGACTGGGTGCCTCCTACCTCCGCAAATTACGAATGCATGTTAATTTTTTAGAAGGCGCCTCTGGCTTCCACGGCGCATAAGTGATGTTGCTGTGGTGTGTGCCACACTCTTCTGTCCAGTCAGCTTTGTTTGAGGAAGACAGCGGGGTGCCCTACCTCACACAGTAATGTGGGCTGCTGGCGCATTTTTTTGCACTTTTGTCACGAAGAATGTTACTGAGGAGGAGGATACGGCCTCCTGACGCTGAGATCTCACAAGCTTGAGATGCTGAATTGATGACCTCAATGGACTGTGCTCCAGGGCACTTGCGTACGTGAGTGTTTTCTGTGGTACCCCCTATAAAGAGCTCCACAGTGCTCTCCACATAAGCTTTATTGCTCTGGCTATCAGATGGCTATTTGCACTGATTTTATATTGGCTGCAGCATGGTGCTTGGTATGTTATACATACCAGCGCTCCCAATTATATTTAGGAAATGTTGTGATTTTACCTTCTCCCTCTTAAACGTAATTTCACTCAATTGCAGGTTAATGAAGAAATACATTTCATGTAATACATCCTCTTAATGTCCCTCACAGGTGTCACAAATGTCATTTATTGATACCAGTGCGTGGCTACGTTGTCCTTCTAAGAGTTAGGTGTGAGCCAGTGATTTATCTAATGCTTGCCTTTATCGTTGTGTTGCAAGATGGTCTACCATGCCATTAAGCTTTGTCTGATTTTCGTACAAGCTGGTACCTATGTGCACATTTGCCTTGGCCAATTTGAGGCATGATACAGTTTTAACTACTGAATTGTTTTAAACATTAGGTGAAACCCAAATGCATGGATGCCACATACCGTGATTTTGATTTGGCCTGTGTGAAGTGTATTTCAGTTTACCCGCAGTGTACACTTACTCCTAGTCAAGGGTAGTTACTACTCCACTGCTCGTACACAGTTGAGTTTTACAGACACAGACGGAGTAGCTTTCACAACGTGTATACTTCCCTTTATTTCATACTGGCGGTCCAATTAATTTGCTTTTCCGGAACTGCTGGGCCAGCAGCTGGTTGTTCTCCCGTACCAAAATCACTCCCCAACCCCCGCTGTTCATTTGCTCTCCTGTTCCAGCCTCTCTTCTCCCCACCCTGAGCCACTTCCCTTCCCGCTGTCTCCTGAGCGCCGATTACTTGATTTACAGCCTCAGTATAGCTTTTTTAGATTTTATTGAGAAAGATAATGATACAAATAGTAAAACCAAATAAAATATAAGTGATACATTTGGACACAAGCGGAAAATACAAACATGTGCTCGACTTGGGAAGTGAGTAAAATAGCTGTAAATAAAAAAATTTTTTAAAAATCGATGAGAAGTAGAGGATCTGATCCAATATAGGCCTTCAGCAAACAAAAGCAAACGTATCACTTTCTGATTTGAGGATGGGGACAAGGGAGGAAACAGAAGAAAAGAAAGAAAATAGAAAAGAAAAGAAGATAGCAACAGAAAAGATGAAAGGGAAGAGAGGACAGGAAAGAAGAAATAAGAAGAAGAAGGATTCCCACAGGACTGACCCAATCTAGAACGAAGAACAGACAATAATTAGACAGACAAATCAACAGGGAACTGAGGGACTAACCCTTTCGAGGAGAGCTCCATATAATCATCCAAGGCTATCCAAACCCCTTTAGAAATGGAAGGCGTAAGGTGTGCTAGATCCACCGAGGTGTGGGCACTGCGTAAAAAGGATATCCACGCCCACCACGTATGGTAAGAGACAGATGAAAAGGATTTCCATTCCATAAGAATGATTTTTACCGCTACAGTCAAGAGAAGATCTAGTAGCTGTAATTACAAAGGGTCTAAAGGGAGAGGGGTAGGAGCAGCCAAGGGACCTAATAAAACTAAAGGAAAGGACAGTTGGAGCTCAATGTTAAAAATAAGAGATAAATGTTTCTGAATGAGGTCCCAAAAAGGTTTAAGTAAGGAGCAGTGATAAAACATATGGGGAAAATCACAAGCCACCAAACCGCAACTCCAGCAGAGATCATCGTCTTTAAGGTTGAGCGAATGAAGACGCACAGGCGTCCAATGGAGGAGATTGATCGAGAAAAACTTAGATTGCATTAGGGAAGGAGCTATTTTATTACGGAGAGCTAATTTACCAATGGATTGCCAAGCTTCGGACGAGATATGGTCCGTGATGTTGTGATCAAAATGACGTGACCATTTTTGTTGCGCAACCGTCTGATCAGGAAGCGAAGTAGAGGACAGAAATTTATAGATTTTGGAGGTAACATGACCAGATTTGAGCCAAATGTGGAAAAGCGAGATGGTGGAGGAGGAGGGGTGAAGACGGACTTTAGAGACAGCCACCTTGATTTTAAGAAAGGTATAAAAGTCGAGATTTGTCAAAGAGTGTTTGTGAGCCAAGGAAGAGAAAGGTAGGGGGTCACCAGAATCACTATACAGATGTTGAACAAGAGAGATTCCCTTTGCTGCCCAATATGACATAAGGGTGGGAGAAATATTAAGCTTGATTTTGGAGTTTCTCCAAATAGAAGACCATCTAGTTTTATGCAGAGGAATTGCCACCTTCCTATCTAATTTCTTGACCGCAGCAATTGTATCAATAATGATAGAACGGGAAAACAGAATATGCAAAGTAGATGTAGTACAGAAAGAGGCAATAGGTAAAGGTGATGCTAAATCCTGTTCTATGAGCAACCAAGAGGGAACATGACGAGTTGGAGGAGAGAACCGCAAAGCACCCTGAGAGGCCAAGAAAGCGGTTTGGTATTTCTCCCAATCAGGAAAGTTACAACCTCCCATATCACAGGGTCGACGCAAATATTTATATGCTAAACGAGCTCGTTTGCCATTCCATAGAAACTTAGATGTTAGAGCATCAATTTCTCGAAAGAAGGAATCAGACAATTTAAGCGGAAGCATGGAGGAAACAAAATTAATAATCGGCGTGATCATCATTTTTAGAGTTTGTAAGCGACCCCACCATGAGATATGTTTTGGAGACCATGTATCCAAAAGACTACGCACTTTGAGGAGAGTCTGAGATTCATTATAAGCTACGGTGGCATGAAGAGTAGAACAGAAATAAATTCCCAGATACTTCAGATGTTTAGATTGCCACTTAAAGGCAGCCGAACCCATATGAGCAGGAAAACAATAGGCATTCAAAGGGAACATCTCCGTCTTATCCTTATTTAGGGTATAACCCGAGACCGTTGAAAACAAGGAGATGGTGTCAGAAATAGCAGGGATGGCCAAGGCGATATCATCCGAGAAAATAAGAACATCGTCCGCGTAAGCGGTAGTTTTAAGACAGTGAGAGCCAAAAGAAAAACCTTTTATATCAGGGTGTAGGTCAATCAACCGAAGAAGAGGATCAATAGATAATAAAAATAAGAGTGGGGACAAGGGACATCCCTGTCTCGTGCCCTGGCGAAGATTAAAAAACGAAGACGTAGCACCATTAACTCTAATGTTAGCTTTAGGTTGGGAATATAAAGACATTACCATATTAATGAAAGAGTCTCCAAGGTTATGCGCGCATAAGACAGCTCGAAGGAATGGCCAAGAAACCTTGTCGAAGGCTTTTTTCGCATCAAGGGCCAAGGCCGCAGCAGGGAGTTGAGATCGCTTGGCAGCACCGATAATATGACAGAAAGTGTGTATATTGTCCCTTGCAAGACGATCTTTTACAAAACCAGTTTGGGAAGGATGTACAAGATGGGGAATAAAGGATTCTAACCTTTTAGCCAGGATTTTAGCAAAAATCTTTGCTTCCATGTTTAGGAGAGAAATAGGACGGAAGTTTTTAGGATCCGAATGATCTTTCCCCTCTTTCGGGATCACAACAATGGTGGCTTCAGCAGCCGAACCAGAGACAGATCCATCCTGAACAAAAGAATTAAAGACAGATTGTAACTTAGGGACAATCGAAGGGAGAAAAGTTTTATAAAATAATATTGGATAGCCATCAGGGCCAGGGGCTTTACCAGAACGTGTGGCCTTGATCGCAGTCACTATTTCTTCGGGAGAGATAGGTTCATTTAGAATAGAGCGATCTTCCTCAGAGACTGACTGAATCGGAATCGATTTTAAAAAATCTTGACATTGGTCAAAAGAGGATTGGTTAGAAGGGGTATATAGTTTATTATAGAAGTCGCGAAAAACTTCAAGTATTTCTTCTGTTTGGAATTTTTTAGAGCCGGTGTGGTCCGTAATAGAAGAGATTTGCGAGGACTTAAAAGAGAAATCTTGAAATTTTAAGGTAGCAGCCAGAAGTTTCCCAGCCCGATTCTTTAATAGTAGCTTCTTGGACTTTTGTGCTTGGACACCAATATGAGCCCTTTTAGTAACAATTGTATTATATTTTTATTTTAATAGCTTTATATGTTGTAAGCCAGATGGATCTTTAGTATGCATGAAGGAAGCTTCAAGAGTTTTGATTTCAGAAGATAAATCTGTAAGTTCTTTTTTAATAGATGAGTTACGCTTGGACATACATTTAATGACCTGACCCCGGAAAGTGCATTTAAAAGAGTCCCATAGAACGATCGGGAAGAGACAGAACCCTCGTTTTCACGGAAAAAAGTATCTATAGCTGTAGAAAATTCAGCAACCTGAGAAGAGTCATGTAACACTTCAGTATTTAATCTCCATGAACGAGAACGTGGTTTAGGGGCAAAGGATGATAGCGTAAAACTGACCGCAGCATGATCAGAGACCAAAATAGGGTGTATAAGCGGAGAGGAAGAAGATGAGACAAGAGAAGAATGAACTAGGAGATAGTCAATACGAGAGAAGGAAGAGTGAGGCGAAGAGAAGAAAGAAAAATCACTACCAGTGGGATTATGGAGACGCCAGATATCGTGAAGATGAGAGATGGAACACATGTTAAGCATTTGTTTGTGGGATTTAGGAGGACGAAACTGAAATGAAGAATTCCTATCTAAGAGAGGGTCCATCGGTAAGTTAAAATCGCCACCAACAATGAGATTACCAGCATGTGGGGTGTTATTCAATGTTTTGGTAATGGATTTCCAAAAAGTTGGATCATCAACGTTCGGAGCATAGATATTCATAACATATAAATCGTGCTGTCCATCCGACAGTTTAGATAACAGCCACCGACCCTCAGAATCATGATTAGAAGAGATTATTGATAAACCAGAGTTCCTCGAGATTAAAGTAACAACCCCATTCCGTTTTCCAGAGGCATCAGAGCAAGAAACATCCGAAACCCAATCCTTCTTCAAAAACAAGGCTTCTCTATTAGTGATCTTGGACTCTTGAAAAAGAACCAAATCTGTAGAGAGAGACTTACAATAATCCAAAATTTTCGACCTCTTCACCGGATGATTCAAACCCTTAACATTAAGGGATAACACATTTAAACCCGGCATGTAAAAAAAGAGGGGTAAACAGAAGACGACACTCATAACAGAAAAAGAAAATACGTCATAAATACAAGGGACCAACCATTAAACAAAAGAAATACTGAGGGAGCGTCCATGTGGGAGAACCAGGAGAAAAAAAGAGAAAGAAGAGATGAAAAGAGAATAGAAAGGAGAGAGAAAAGAGGCAGGAGGGGAGGTCTAAAAAAGACCCACATCATGCAAGGGAGAACGTGGAAAAGGCGAGCAAGGGACCCGTACAAGGAGCAAAAGTGGGTAAAAACAGTAGCCCAATACTAAAATATAGCGGCTGATAGCAGGAAAATCGGAACTGGTAACAAGGAACAAATACTGCCGGAAGACATTGTTACAATGTAAATAATAAAACTGATAGTGAAAGATTGCTACAGTGCAGTGTAGAGTAACAACAACCTAGCGAGAGAAATAACTATAATACGCCACAGTAGTAGAATAAATAACAACAAAACACTTATATGAGATAAAGCCTAAATAGTATATAAAATCAAAGTGAATAAAATACATATTGTAAAAGCTAACAACATACTTAAAGAACAACCTATACCTGCATATGACAATACTATGAAGTTGAATTACAGAAGTAAGAAAATAGAGATGTATGAGAAAGGGACTGTCGAAAAACAGCACCCTAGGTAGATAAAAGAGAGAGAGAATAGAAATAAGAGATCAAGAAAAATAAATATCAAAACTAATACTGAAGAGATAACTACACCAAATATAATATACCAACATCTTAGCAGTAGATATATGTATAATGAGTAAGATTAGTAAAATAAGTAATAACACAGTAAGTATATAAGGTTAATCCTAAACAGTAGATAAATGCAAGGCATATAATATACACATATTAAAAGATAACATCATAATTAAGGAACAAGCCATAACTGTATAGGATAAGAGTATGAAGCTTAGTGACAGAAGGAAGAAAGTAGAGATGTAAGGGAACAGAAATGGAGAAAAAGAGGAGAGTTGGTACATAAAAAGAAAGAGAAAAAAACCTGTAATAGAAAAAGGAATGTAAATGTTGAAGAAGTAATCAGGAGGAACAGAGAAGGACGACAGATAAGAAATAAAAGAGCGAGAATGTGGATAGGAGTGGAATACAAGAGAAGAAAACAGTGGAGAGACAAAAAAGTGTTCACAAAGAATAAATACTATGAATAAGATAGAGAAGTAACATACGAGGAAGAAAGATAAAATCGAGATTAACATGAAGAAAAGAAGAACAGAATTAGCACGAACAAAGCTAGAAGGAGAGACCGACAAATAAGCTTAACTGGAGAGAGAAAAGAAGCAGGCAGCCAGAAAAATACATCCAGAAACAAACAAGAAACAGTTCAAGTTCCCGAAGAACCAGGAGTCTGCAAAGTTGCTCTTTGGATTTCCATCTCTATCTCCAACTGGTTGTCCAAGAATGTAGCCAAATCCGCTGGCTCATCAAAGATTCTAGAGCAACCTTTATGAGTGATGCGAAATTTTGAAGGACCAGAAAAAGAAAAAGGAATGCCCATTTCAGAGAGACGTTTTCGAAGATTCAGGAAGCCTTTCCTTCTTATAACCGTGTCTCTGGCAAAGTCCTGGGAAATGGAGATGCGATGACCGTCCCAGCTGACTTGTTTAACTTTCCGCATATGAGAGAGAATCAACTCAGTATGCTGATGCCGCAAAGGCTTAAAAATGATTGCTCTTGGCTGGGTTGCTGCTTTAGGTCGAAACGTTGGAACACGGTGTGCTCTTTCAATCTCAAACTCTCTGTGGAATGAGATTTGTAATGTGTCCGGAATCCAATGAGATAAGAACTCTATCATAGAAGAAGATGATTTCTCTGAATCTTCCAGTACACCAAAAATACGCAGATTAGATCTACGATTACGGTCCTCCTGCTCAGTGAGATCTCTGCGCAATGCCGCCATTGAGCGCTCCAAGTGGGTGAGAGATCTGGACTGTTTTTGCATACCATCCTCTGCAGAACTGATTCGTGATTCTGTAGCTGATACACGAAGAGAAAGGGCTTTAAAGTCATTTCTGATAGCAGACACCTCCACTTGTAACAAGTCTGTGTTAGTTTTTGTTGACTGCTCAATATCATGTACTTCATTAAGGCTTTTCAAAAAGGGGGTGGGGTCGCACACCACTCACTCACCAGCGGGATCGCCCCTAAGGACTATGGTCAGTGTAGTTTAGTATTCCGCGATGTATCCATCTTCGCCATCCCTGGACACATGTTTCGGGGTATTTACCCCTCATCAGCAGGGAATAGGCCATCTTCTTATCTTCTGGGGTTGCCGGTGGCAGCCAAATATTGCCAGGTCTAGTACCACACGGGCGCGCGGGTGCGGGGTCCCAGGCTCGTCAGCCCGCTTAAACATTTCAAAAAGGGGGTGGGGTCGCACACCACTCACTCACCAGCGGGATCGCCCCTAAGGACTATGGTCAGTGTAGTTTAGTATTCCGCGATGTATCCATCTTCGCCATCCCTGGACACGTGTTTCGGGGTATTTACCCCTCATCAGCAGGGAATAGGCCATCTTCTTATCTTCTGGGGTTGCCGGTGGCTGCCAAATATTGCCAGGTCTAGTACCACACGGGCGCGCGGGTGCGGGGTCCCAGGCTCGTCAGCCCGCTTAAACATTTCAAAAAGGGGGTGGGGTCGCACACCACTCACTCACCAGCGGGATCGCCCCTAAGGACTATGGTCAGTGTAGTTTAGTATTCCGCGATGTATCCATCTTCGCCATCCCTGGACACGTGTTTCGGGGTATTTACCCCTCATCAGCAGGGAATAGGTCATCTTCTTATCTTCTGGGGTTGCCGGTGGCTGCCAAATATTGCCAGGTCTAGTACCACACGGGCGCGCGGGTGCGGGGTCCCAGGCTCGTCAGCCCGCTTAAACATTTCAAAAAGGGGGTGGGGTCGCACACCACTCACTCACCAGCGGGATCGCCCCTAAGGACTATGGTCAATGTAGTTTAGTATTCCGCGATGTATCCATCTTCGCCATCCCTGGACACGTGTTTCGGGGTATTTACCCCTCATCAGCAGGGAATAGGCCATCTTCTTATCTTCTGGGGTTGCCGGTGGCTGCCAAATATTGCCAGGTCTAGTACCACACGGGCGCGCGGGTGCGGGGTCCCAGGCTCGTCAGCCCGCTTTAACATTTCAAAAAGGGGGTGGGGTCGCACACCACTCACTCACCAGCGGGATCGCCCCTAAGGACTATGGTCAGTGTAGTTTAGTATTCCGCGATGTATCCATCTTCGCCCATCCCTGGACACGTGTTTCGGTGTATTTACCTCTTATCAGCAGGTAATAGGCCATCTTCTTATCTTCTGGGGTTGCCGGTGGCTGCCAAATATTGCCAGGTCTAGTACCACACGGGCGCGCGGGTGCGGGGTCCCAGGCTCGTCAGCCCGCTTAAACATTTCAAAAAGGGGGTGGGGTCGCACACCACTCACTCACCAGCGGGATCGCCCCTAAGGACTATGGTCAGTGTAGTTTAGTATTCCGCGATGTATCCATCTTCGCCATCCCTGGACACGTGTTTCGGGGTATTTACCCCTCATCAGCAGGGAATAGGCCATCTTCTTATCTTCTGGGGTTGCCGGTGGCTGCCAAATATTGTCAGGTCTAGTACCACACGGGCGCGCGGGTGCGGGGTCCCAGGCTCGTCAGCCCGCTTAAACATTTCAAAAAGGGGGTGGGGTCGCACACCACTCACTCACCAGCGGGATCGCCCCTAAGGACTATGGTCAGTGTAGTTTAGTATTCCGCGATGTATCCATCTTCGCCATCCCTGGACACGTGTTTCGGGGTATTTACCCCTCATCAGCAGGGAATAGGCCATCTTCTTATCTTCTGGGGTTGCCGGTGGCTGCCAAATATTGCCAGGTCTAGTACCACACGGGCGCGCGGGTGCGGGGTCCCAGGCTCGTCAGCCCGCTTAAACATTTCAAAAAGGGGGTGGGGTCGCACACCACTCACTCACCAGCGGGATCGCCCCTAAGGACTATGGTCAGTGTAGTTTAGTATTCCGCGATGTATCCATCTTCGCCATCCCTGGACACGTGTTTCGGGGTATTTACCCCTCATCAGCAGGGAATAGGCCATCTTCTTATCTTCTGGGGTTGCCGGTGGCTGCCAAATATTGCCAGGTCTAGTACCACACGGGCGCGCGGGTGCGGGGTCCCAGGCTCGTCAGCCCGCTTAAACATTTCAAAAAGGGTGTGGGGTCGCACACCACTCACTCACCAGCGGGATCGCCCCTAAGGACTATGGTCAGTGTAGTTTAGTATTCCGCGATGTATCCATCTTCGCCATCCCTGGACACGTGTTTCGGGGTATTTACCCCTCATCAGCAGGGAATAGGCCATCTTCTTATCTTCTGGGGTTGCCGGTGGCTGCCAAATATTGCCAGGTCTAGTACCACACGGGCGCGCGGGTGCGGGGTCCCAGGCTCGTCAGCCCGCTTAAACATTTCAAACCCCACCCCCTTTTTGAAATACTTCATTAAGGCGCGCAAAAATCGTGTCCAACGTGGAAGCAGTGTCTGACTGAGGAGACTCGGGCGTCGGAGAGACTGACTTAAGCCTTTTCAGCGACGTGCCAACATCTTTTGAGTCTTTGGTGGTCGTAGACCGATTCATAGTTGCAGTGTTGAAGTAGTAGACTGCAAGAGTACCACTTGAGGGAAATAGGAACACAGAAGTTGCGCAGAATGACACACAAAAATGTATATAGGAAACCAAGTCCAATGTGCGCAAAGATATTACTAGCGGCGAAAGTATGTGCAGAGCAGGGGAGCACAGTATTGAGTTTGTAGGAAAAAATGTCGACACCTCTATGAAAGAAGCGCTCTGAGAAAAAACAGCGCGTGAGCAGCTTAAAAATCAGCCAAGCAACAATGAAATAACATAAAAAAGGCAAAAATGTTACCAGTAGTAGGCCTCATGGAAGAAACGCACTAGGAAGTCAAGCGGCACTGCAAATTTGTATCCACGGCGGCGTCTCTGAAGTAAAATGACAGGAACGTCAAGAGCGGGAAAATGGCGGCCGCTCGTGAGGAATGCGAGCGCCTTTGAAGCGTGAGGCAGAAATCATGTAGCCGGTGAGCAAACCATCAGGAAAACAGCATCAATCAGCTCTCCGCATGTTCCGCTGAAGAGGGTTGCCTTTTCCGCAAAGAAGGGCAGCAAGAAGTGGAGAAAATCGCTCGACGGGAGGAACTGGCCTCGGAGCTCAAGCGCAACACGCCATGCAGAAGCGGCGCGCAAGCCACGCCCCCCAGCCTCAGTATAGCTTTAACTATAACTTACTTTATGAAAAAGCTCCACTGCAAACAAAAAAAATGTGTAAAACATTACTACTGTCACACTCGCACTTCTTTCACATCGTCACACTGTCCGTCCTCTTTACCAGAGGCTCTTAGGGGCATATTTACGAGCCCCTTGCGCCGCTTTTGCGCCGCCGTTGCGTCACTTTTGTGATGCAGCGGCGGCGCAAAAGATGCACCATGGTGCGGGGTATTTACAACGTGACAAATCTGGGAGATGCGTCATGATGTAAAGCTCTGCGCCAGAAGGAGGCGTTCCTGCGCATGGTGGAGGGGGGGGGGGGCTTCCGGCAAAGGAACGCCTCCTGAAAGTGGCTGAGTGAAATCTACAAGATTTAACTCAGTCACTTTGGCGCCCATGCTGCGTCAAAACCCTGCGCCTGCTTGAAGCAGGCGTAAGGATTGACGCAGCATTGAAGAATAGGGCCCCCCGAGCATTGCTATAGCTGCGTCCTGCTTGCGACGCAAGTCCAGCAATGCGACACTTTTATGGCACAGATGCGCGACGCATCTGTGCCGTTTTTGCCCCATGGTGCGCCGCATTGTAAATGCAGCGCAATCATGTTGGCGTAGGCATAGCGCACAATAAGTGGCGCATCCCTGCTGATATGCAGGGATGCGCCACTTATTGTAAATATGCCCCTTAGTTTCTTAGTGGACTCCTCCTTTCACCTCAGACTTTCCCTGTCTTCTAATGGCACTCCCCTCTGGCACTTGACGGGCTATCTCTCCCCTCGTCATCCTGTCCCTCCTATCACCAGAAAATCTCCACATGCTGTCTCTCCGCGTCCTTTTGTTCCTTCTTTCACCTTCTTACACTGTCCCTTGCTCCTTACACCGGAGACTCTCGGCTTCTTAGTGGACTCCTCCTTTCAACTGAGCCTTTAACGGTCTTCTAATGCCACTACCCTCACTAGCTTTCTCTCCCCTCATCATTCTGCCCCTCGTTTCACCAGAGGCTTTCGTTTTCTCAGCCAATCTCTCTTTTCATCCCAGCCTTTTAGTCTCTCCATCTCATCCATTCGGTCTCTCTATACGGCTCTCCCACCAGTACTTCATACCAGTCTCTTCGCTCTACTTGTCACTCTGTCCCTCCTTTAGGCTCGCTCTTTTTATTGCCTATCACCTCGTTCTCCAGTGTCGCAAGCTCATACCAATAGCACTAAATGGCACTATGCAAATATAATTACTCTACTGCAAATAAAAATGCACAAGTAAAAAATATTGTCATTTTCAATGCCAATAGCTCCAGCTTTAACAAATGCGAGACCTATTGCATTGTAAATGCTTGTTGGACTGTTGTGTGCTACATAGCTTCAAATGGGTGTTCTTTGGTTGATGCATGGGGGCTAAATGGATCTACAAAGATTGCCAAAACTGACTTTGTGTCACAAAATATTGCCTTGAGGCAGATGCAAAATCAGAGACCTGGTTTCACACCTCCCCATCGCATTATGCATTGCCTTACACCATATGTACAAGACCATGGAAAGCCACACAGGGTTGCCTTATGTGGCCTTGTAGATGTGGCACTGCAATATGTGCAGCCAGAGCATCTTTAAAAATGATGTTCCGGTGGCGTAGGGGTCTTATAAATTAGACCCCCTATGTGTGCGGCATTCTGCAGCATACTTAGAAAGTGAAGCATGCCTCAGAGGATTTTTTTGTGCAGGAAGGTGCCCATTCCTACACAAAAACAATCCTGCTTGCTCCATGGCGCAATGGTGCCTACTTTCGGTCTAGGCAGCCAGAAGTGCGTCAGCGAAAGGAGAGAGCAGGAATGCACCATATCTTGATAGATACGGCGCATTCCTACCGTCTCCATTTAACGCAGGGCAGGAAGTTCTTACTGCGTTGCACTCAGTCAAGTGTGATAAATCTGGACTTAAGTCCTGTGAATAATAACGGTTCACATTTTTGTGATTTGAAAAGATACCTTAGCGTAAGGTGCACAGGCGCTCCCGACCTTGGAAAAAATTATACTTGGTTCAAATGAGGAATAGTGGTTTTGAATCTCCGTCCGGCCCAGTAAAAATTCAAATATGCCTTTGGCCGTAGTGCAGGCAAAAAAGTGTAGACCATCACAAATGCTGGCTGGGGAAAAAACAGCATTATTCAGATATCCCCTGAGTCACCTGTGCTCCTGTGCTGCTCCTGCATCATTGATAAGAACGCACCTGAAGCGGTCACATCAAGAGCATGAGAACGCACCTGTCAATCTGCGGGAGGGAGGGAGCGGGGTACAACGCTCACGTCAGGACACTGAAAGAGACTCCGACAAGAGGAGGCGCAGCGCGGGAGGCAGGATTAGTAAAGTAAACTGGACCCTTGCCCACGGCGGCTTCAGGCCTTTACATTGGAAGATTGGTAAATATTGCTTCTAGCTCTTAATCTGGCCAAGTCAAGACACGGAACAAGGCGAGGCAGCTAGTTGGGAGGAGAACGAGCCAACGGAGTCATGTGAGGACACTCGAAGGGCCACAGCCAAGATGACGCAGACCGCGAGGGGCGGGAAACGGTGAATGTTTCCACTTCCAGCGGCTTCAGTCAGCAGAACTTTCAGCTGGAAGAAGATGTCGTCCCCACTAGCGCGCACCATTCTTATAACCGGCTGTAACCGGGGCATTGGGCTGGAAATGGTTCGGCAGCTGCTGGCAAAGCCCAAAGCCCCCGAGCAGATCTTTGCAACCTGCAGAACCCCGGAATCACCACAATGCAAGGTAAGAGCCTTCATTTTGAGTTGGTTTAAGCAGTGCATGGAATTAAGGCATCCATTCGGGTCCCTGCAACTATTCTGGAGCGGGGCTCTGGCGGACCTCAACATTTTGAGCAGGGACAGAACCGAGGCTGCAGAGCACCTGGTGCACGAGCATTCAAAACCTTTTAAAAGGTGTTGATACCTCTGTGCCTGTCAAGTGAGTAGTGACAGAGGGGTGCATTTATCAAAGTTTGGCGCTGTAAAACCTAAATGAGATTTACCAAGTGTGCCGTTGTGAACATGGGCATCCGCAGAAATGTTTCCAAGGGGGGCAACATTTTAACTTCATCACCATCCCCCGACATGATTGAGCACAAGTATTAAATACATTTAAAAAAATCTAATAAGACAAAGAGCTTAAATAAACAAAGAATTCCATAGGGGGAAGAGAAAAATCTTTTGAGGCGCCACATCAGACAACCTGGCAAGTAATAAAACAAAGGGAAAAACTAAAAATGACCGGAAAAAAACAAAAACATTCTAAATCAGGTTGATGCGGTTCCAGAGCATGGGTACTCACAAACTTTCTCTCAGGGGCCAAATTTACAGTGTGGTTTGTGGCCAAGGGCCGCACTGGTGGGGGCGGGGTCAGTGAGGGAGGGGGGTGGGTCTAGATCAACAAAAAACTATAACCATGAGGTTGAACACAGGTCCCTGCAGCGGACGCCTTCGTCCGCTGAGCTACCAGACCCGGCATACACACATCTTTCTTTCTCTCTCTCTCTCTCAGTCTCTCTGTCTCCCTCCCTCTCTCTCTGTCTCCTTCCCTCTCTCTCCCTCCCACTCTCTATCTCTTTTTTCCCTCCCTCTCCCTCTCTCTGTCTGCCTCTGTTTCACTCCCACTGTCTATCTCTCTCTCTCCCTCCATCTCCCTCCCTCTCTCTCTCTCTCCCTCTCTCTCCCTCTCCTCCCTCTCTCCCTCTCTCTCCTTCTCCCTCTGTCTCTCTCCCTCTGTCTCTCTCCCTCTCCCTCTCTCTCCATCCCTCTCTCTCCATCCCTCTCTCTGTCTCCCTCCCTCTCTCTCCCTCTCCCTCCCTCCCTCAGTCTCTCTCCCTCCCTCTCCCTCCCTCCCTCTCTCTCCCTCTGTCTCTCTCCCTCGGTCTCTCTCCCTCTCTCCCTCTCGCTCTCTCCCTCTCTCTCCATCCCTCTCTCTCCATCCATCTCTCTCTCTCCCTCCCTCTCTCTCCCTCTCCCTCCTTCCGTCTCTCTCCCTCCCTCTCCCTCCCTCCCTCCCTCCCTCCCACCCTCTTTCTCCCTCCATCTCTCTCCCTCCCTCCCTCTCTATCCCTCCCTCTCTACCCCTCCCTTTCCATCCCTCTCTATCCCTCCCTTTCTCTCCCTCCCTCTCTCTCTCTCCTCTGTCTGTCTGCCTGTCTCCCTCCCTCTGTCTGTCTGTCTCCCTCCTTCTGTCTCCCTCCCTCTGTCTCTCTCCCTCTCCCTGTCTCACCGTCTCACTCCCTTTGTCTCACTCCCTTTGTCTCCCGCCCTCTGTCTGTCTGTCACCCTCTGTCTGTCTGTCGCCCTCTGTCTGTCTGTTGCCCTCTGTCTTCTGTCTGTCTGTCGCCCTCTGTCTGTCTGTTGCCCTCTGTCTGTCGCCCTCTGTCTGTCTGTCGCCCTCTGTCTGTCTGTCGCCCTCTTTGTTTGTCTGTCGCCCTCTGTCTGTCTATCGCCCTCTGTCTGTCTATCGCCCTCTGTCTTTCTTTCTCCCTCTCTCTGTCTCCCTCCCTCTGTCTCCCTGTCTCTCTCTCTGTCTCACTACCGTTTTCTCCCTCCCTCTGTCTGTCTCCCTCTGTCTGTCTCCCTCCCTCTGTCTCCCTCCCTCTGTTTCCATGTCTCTCTCTCTCTGTCTCACTCCCTTTGTCTCCCTCCCTTTGTCTCCCTCCCTCTGTTTCCCTCCGTCTGTCTCCCTCTGTCTCCCTCCCTCTGTCTCCCTCCCTCTGTCTGTCGCCCTCTGTCTGTTACCCCTGTCTGTCGCCCTCTGTCTGTCGCCCTCTGTCTCCCTCCCTCTGTCTGTCGCCCTCTGTCTGTGGCCCTCTGTCTGTGTCCCTCCCTCTGCCTCCCTTCATCTGCCTCCCTCCCCCTGCCTCCCTCTGTCTCCCTCCCTCTGTCTCCCTCCCTCAGTCTCCCTCCCTCTCTGTCTCCCTCTCTCTCTCTGTCTCCCTCTACTTATGTCTCCCTCTCTCTGTCTCCCTATGCCTCCCTCTGTCTCCCTCCCTCTGTCTTCCACTCTCTCTGTCTCCCTCCCTCTGTCTGTCTCCCTCCCTCTGTTTGTCTACCTCCCTCTGTTTGTCTCCCTTCTTCTGTTTGTCTCTGTCTGTCTCCCTTTATCTGTCTCCCTGTCTGTCTCCCTCCCTCTCTCTCTCTCTCTCTCTACCTCTGTCCTCCGCCCTATCCGTCTCCCTCTCTCTGTCTCCCTCAGTCTCCTTCCCACAGTCTTCCTCCCTCTGTCTCCCTCCCTCTGTCTCCCTCCCTCTGCCTCCTTCCCTCTGTCTCCCTCCCTCTGTCTCCCTCCCTTTTGTGTCCCTCCCCCTGTCTCCCTCCCCCAGTCTCCCTCCCCCAGTCTCCCTCCCTCAGTCTCCCTCCCTCTGTCTCCCTCCCTCAGTCTCCCTCCCTCAGTCTCCCTCCCTCAGTCTCCCTCTGTCTCCGTCCCTCCGTCTTCCTCACTCAGTCCCCTCCCTCTGCCTCCCTCCCTCTGCCACCCTCCATCTGTCTCCCTCCCTTTTGTGTCCCTCCCTCCCTGTCTCCCTCCCTCTGTCTCACTCTCTCTGTCTTCCTCGCTCTGTCTTCCTCTCTCTGTGTTTCCCTCTCTCTCTGTCTCCCTCCCTCTGTCTGTCTCTCTCCTGGTCTGTCTCCCTCCCTCTATTGCCCCACTCCATCTGTCTGTTGCCCCGCGCCCTATCTGTCCCCTGCCCTATCTGTCTCCCTCTCTCTCTGTCTCCCTCTGTCTGTCTCTGTCTCCCTACCTCAGTCTCCCTCCCTCAGTCTCCCTCCCTCTCTGTCTCCCTCCCTCTCTGTCTCCCTCCCTCTCTGTCTCCCTCTCTCTCTGTCGCCCTCTGTCTCTGTCGCCCTCTCTCTCGGTCTACCTCTCTCGGTCTCTCTCTCTCGGTCTCCCTCTCTTTCCCTCTCTCTCGGTCTCTCTTCCTCTGTCTCCTACCCTGTGTCTCCCTCTATCTGTCTCCCTGTCTGTCTGTCTCCCGCCCTATGTCACCCCCTTCCCTCTGTCTGTCTCCCTCTGTCTGTCGCCCTCTGTCTCCCTCCGTCTCCCAGCCTCATTGTGCTTATCTATAATAATGTCCCCCCCTCGCCTCTTTCACTATCTTCTCTCGTCAATCATTTCTCCCTCTTTCCTCTCCCCCTCTCAGTTTGTCTCTACTCCCCACTCCGTCTCTTATTTTTCCTTTTGGCCCTGTCTCTTTCGTTTAACTCTTCTCTGCTCTTACGTCTCCCTTAGCCTCAACATGGAGGGTTAGTTACATTTTTCCACTACAACATTGTCAAAATCGAATTTTCATTTTTTTTCCCATTTTTAGTCATTTTGTTCTTTAAATGTAGTTATTTCAGTCCTTAGTGTTTTTCCCAGAGTATTTTCACTCTTAGCTGTATACAGCACTCTCCCCATTGCACAAATTAATGAGAATGAAACTTTCACTTTCAATCCGGTCTGTCACTTCACAATTTTTAAACTAAGAATGTTGGCATTAACCCTGCTCCCCAAACGACGCCCCCACCCACGTCCCTTAGCTTTTTATCTGATCGTTGTGGCCTGCTGTGAGGGACTAAGGCTAACGGTCCCTGCTAATTGTGCTGCTTGAAAGCATCAGCAGCTCCCCAAGAACTCAACGTCATCTCCTGAGACCTGGGATGGGGGGAGATGCTCTATGCTATGTCTCCTCTTCCGGCCCGTTGTCAAACTGCCCATGACAATGGAACGGCTGACTCTGTGACCTGCTGGGACTCACACTCGGGCTGTAGCAGCCTTTCTTTCAGGTGTCGCCCCAGCAGGAAAGTCGGCCCAAGTATGTGGGCCCAACCTCTAGAACCGGGCCTGGATCCAGGGGGGGGGGGGGCAAGCGCCCCCTCTTGCCCCCCCGCGGACGCCCATGGTTGTGAATGTCTTTTGTGATCTTGGTGATCGAAATAAAGATTATGGGGGAGATTTAAAAAAAACCTGTGCAGCGCAGCCCCCGTGAGGCTGCGCTGCGTTGCACGACAGGGCAGAGCAGGAGAGAGCCATAGCTTCAGAGATATGGCTCTCTCCTCCCCTTTCCTTTGCGCCGGCACTGATTTCAGCTGTTGTGTGCCATGCACACAACTTATCGCCTCAGCGCTACGGTGTGTGCATGAGTGTAGCATAGGTTTTGTACAGGAAGGATACCCTTCCTGTCAAAAACACTATGCAAGGCACGATGCAAAGCTTTTCCCACTTTGCATACGTGGTGCAGAGTGCAGCACGCATGGAAAGTCGGAAAATCGCGTAGAAATGAAAGCATTCCTCCTGCTAGCACCTCCTTTGAAGGTGTTTTAACTTTTGGCGCAAAACCATGTTTACAAAGCTTTGTAAATATGGTTTTCCGTCAAAAGGCATGGGTGGTTACATGGAAACGCCCATGTACCACCATTGTCACACCCCCTCACCTCAAAGTAACGCAAAGCAGTGTTTTGCGCTGCTTTGCACTGTTTACAGGGTACTTTCCAAAAAATAGCAAAACAAAAATTTGCACTGGTTAGCGTCACTTACTATTCCCATACTGTTCCGTTCCTGTGAGGAACTAAAGCTTGCACTGTTGCGGCCAATTTGTACCTGCTTGTGCTGATGCCACTCTAGCATCTTTGAAAGATTGACTGTTTCTGTACAAGATATACCTGTAGAAGGGTGTTTCCACTGCTGTTTCGCCATCCTATAAAACACAAAGGATAATTTGAATGCACTTGCATAACATGCCTAGACCAGTCAAATGCTTTAGTTGCACTCAGGACAAAACTGCTTTTGGGCCCTGACCCAGAGACCCTGGAGTCAAACACATCTTCAAAGCTTGATCAAACTGAGTGACCCTGTGCAATTACTTTTCTTCCCTCTTCTTCCTTTACACTGATCATCACATTTGAGAACAACTTGAAATAATTTAGTTCAGGATGGGCACTGACCAAAAACCTTCCGCCATATGCGGATGACACGCAAATACTGGTTACCCTCGGCCCTGATGTAAATGACACCAAAAAGCGTTTTAAAATGTGCCTGACGGAGGTAAAAAACTGGATGAGTCTAAATCATCTCCAGTTGAATGGCACCAAATCTGAAATTATGACCTTTGGGCGAGCAAGTGAACATTGGACCCATGACTGGTGGCCCCCGGAACTGGGGGAGTGACCCGTCCCAAAAGAATCCGTCCGTAACCTAGGATTCCGTATGGACAACAAATTATCCATGCAGGACCATGTAAATCATACTGTAGGTACCTGTTTCGGAATCATGAGGAGTCTACGCAAGGTCTTCAAATGGTTACCAGCAGAAGCACGCAGAACTCTGGTTCAGGGCCTCATAGTAAATAGGCTAGACTATGGTAACTCTCTTCTTCTTGCCATGGTACCAGCCTGGTCGACAACTGAGATCAAGTTCCAAGTCACAACTTACGCCACTGAGAGTTCTAACTGCTAGAAACGGCGGACGCGCCTTTTCCTTTATGGTGCCATCCCTATGGAACAAACTCCCCCTAAACATACGCACCACTACTGAACTCATGAGCTTTCGAAAAAAACTGAAAACATGGCTCTTCAGTTAAGAATTCCATTCCAGACTCATCTTTTTTTTTCTGGGACTGTCCGCATGCGCCATGAGACTCCCTTGGGTAGTGATATGTTGCGCAATACAAATATCCAGACTAGACTAGACTAGACTGTATATTAATAGAGCATTATGTTGCTCCATCCATGACAACAGTGAAGGCCTTATATACCAGGCATAAGACGACCCACTTGCCTCTTAGGTCAGTAATAACATTTTCAGCAGGGCAAAAAAGGGAAAGAATGTGAAACTATCAAACACAAAAATATACCCAGGCCTAATATTGTAATACAAAATTAAAGGATTCGCTGGGAATCAATGTTCTGACCGGTACAGCCAGAGGAAAAGTCTTCCTTAAGGGCAAGAACCCTCACACACTATCATAAGATTCCTTCTCACACCTCAATGATCACACAGTGGTCCTCGGTGTAAGTGTAATACAAATGCAAACTGCATTACGAATATCTTGTTCGGTAAGAGTTTCTCTATTAAAGCACCTCATCCATCTGGACATCCATCTGGACAAGTGGCCCCCCACTCTAAATTTAATAACGCTTTATAAACAGAGCAAGGCTTGCAAGGCATGGCTATCAGCCATTTTTTTGGTGCTGATTCGGAGAGTGAGCCTCATCGGCTCTAGAAAATGACCAAATTGTTCTTTTAGGGCAATTTTAACAGTTTGGTATGTCTATGATGTACTTTTAACAACGGCCATTTGGAGAGATTGGGAACTTTTATACAGCCTACGGGATTTTGATATTAATTTCCTCAATCAAGTTTTGAGAGCCAGAGGGAAGGACTCCCATAGGGCTGCTGACCGACCTGTGCCTGTCCTTCTCTACGCTTAAGATGTTGTGCTTATCTCTTGCACTGCAAATTGCCTACAGCAGTTACCTGACTGTTTCAATGAATACATGGGTGAATTGAAATTAAAGGCCAATCATCAAAAATCATATATCATGACCTGTGGGCCAAAGACTACTTGTTTGCACAGTTTTACTATTGGTAAGATCCCTATTAGAAATGTCCCTAATTTTAATTACCTTGGAATGATGATTTGTTCACCTTTTAAGTGGGATAAGCTTATTTCACAGAGAGCTTTTAAAATTGCAGGTCCTGTGGAGGCCGTTTTTATATTTGCAAGACAGTTAGGTCAAAAAACCATAAATTAACTAATCTCACTTTACAATGCCATGCATCCTACTGGGAACAAATGGAGTGGGTGTTTGAGGCTACACCGATTCATGGTGTTTGCAGGTCATCAAAAATAAATTCCTTGGAATACTGTTGGCAGTCTCAAAGAGTATTCCATCTATATAACCTATACAGAATCTGGTCATTCTTACATCGATAATAAAATAAAAATTGCACCCCTCTTACTGTGGTTGAAGATATGACATTCACCTTACACCAACTTTTCATTCCAAGTTGTAGCGGATTGTATCAAATTGGATCACAGGGATTCTATCCTATGGTCACATATATTAAAAAAACATTCACAGAACTCGGTGTGCAAATTTTGTTCCATCCTCCAAATTAAATCGACAAAAAAATCACGGGCTCGGGTAAAATATCTTTTCTAGAATTATAGAGCAGCCAGAAGAATTATTATGACCCAGGCTATGGACCCAGTCTTTCATCATATAGAGATCATGACTTCTGATTGCATTGCACCTTATATAGAATGGATTTCTAATGCTGACCATAGGTTTTATTTACCACATTTTAGATTGTGTACAGTACGTTTTCTGGCAACAGCGGACGGCAGACCTTAAAACAGTAAGTAATGCAGGTCACTTGTGTATAGCGAGAGCCTGGGCTCTCTGAGGGACCAAGCTGCACTTACCCTAATTTTTTTGTCTCTCCCCGCCAGCCAGTGTTGTTTGGTCTACGTCCCCCACCAGGATCTATGCGGTAACTCCACCGCCTTTTACATGTAAGCGCTAGTCCCTTGTTTCCCTATAATTCCTTGTGGGCAGTTTTACCAGTCCTACTTGAGCTGTGTTTCCGAGGAGTTTTTCTAGACTAATATGTCACACCGTTTTTGGTCACTATATAATGCACTTAGTACAGATCTAGTGGCTTAAAATGTATATTTAGCCGTGATTATCACAACAGCTGTGTACTCTTTGAGTATGTGATAAACACTCGAAAACCCACATAGGGGGCTATTCTAAGAACCTCATTTCACGTTGTACTAGAGAGGTGAAGGCGGCTACACTCAAAGTCACATATCTATGAGCACTTTAAATCACTCTATGTTCCCAGCATGCAACGAAACTGATTGACGAATATGTTGCATTGTATGTTGATGTCTTGTCACTGTGATCTTTGTTTTACAGATTGAGTGCGCTTTCAGAAGCCCTGAAGGCGTTTTTGTGCGAGAACCGTGAGTAGACCGGTTCTAATTTGGGCCATAGGTCAGGATGTGCCATAGGGTGTGCATACCACCATGGTCCAGGGTCCTGAGGAAAGCCTCGCCAATTGCATACAGAGGCTGAAACATCTCCACCTATTGTTTTATAAATACGGATGTAACTGACCAATTTAAGCAGTTATAACGTCCACTATGCACTATTTTTTACTCTAGTCATACTACCCTATTATTACATTTTTTTAAGGAGTAGTATAGACTATTTTAACATCACTCACTGCACTAGCACCTGCACCCAACACTCACAAAATCCTGCTCTGCTGTAATCAGGTGTCTTAGCACACCGGGGAGGCACTCGGCCTCTCTGGTGGGGGTCCTATGATGAAGCATGTCACCAACTAGGTTGGTGACTGAGAACCCTTCTAAAAAACATGAGTAATTCCACCTCTTAGCCTTTTATCAACTCGGCTTCACTCTTTTGTTGTTTATTTGATTTCCCCTGGGGAATAAGAGTGGAGTAGCAATTCCCTCTCTCTCTCTTTGTTTGGATATATGGCCTCTGGTACCTTCCAACCAACAACTGCCAGAGTCGGAGGGGTCTCATAGCCAGCCCTATCAAAGTTCATCACACCTGTCCTAGATGCCATCCTCAGCTTCATACCCCATTACCTTCACTTCCCCAACACTGCGCAGGAACAGCTGGAGACAATGCAAGGCTTCTACGCCATAGCCGGATTCCCAGCTGTGTTGGGGGCATTCAACCTCACACATGTCCCACTTGTGCCCCCTGCGGATACTGCACACCACTACCGCAACAGAAAGCACACACATTCCTTCAATGTGCAGGCAATAGCGGACCACCGTGGACTCTTCACCAATGTCGTTGCCAACTACCCAGGAAGTGTGCATGATTTCTTCATCTTCCAACAGTCCATCATCAACCAGCGCTTCCAGGATGGCACATAATATGGAACAGGACTGCTCGTTCGTAAGTACCAAGTCAACACACCCAATATCACAATGCCTCAACAGCACAATACACAACTGTGGGGATGCACAGGTGACCAAACCATATTCAGCATGTCAAACTACACGTCCACCTACCAGACACGAACACAACACTCCATGGTCATCCTGGCCTACCCCTGCACCCTATACAGACTGGTGGTGTAGTTGCCCGCATTAGCTCATCCCCGTGGGCTGGCGAACACTCACCCCCACACAGCCAGCACAGGTGTCACTGTATTGGTGGACCTGCTATCACATTCTGCTGAACCAAGTATTGACTCTTTTCTCCCTGCACTGTGACAGGTGATTAAGGATATACACTCTGCCCTTGGATGATGGCACCCCTCCGAGATCTGAGCACACCCGCCCAGAGGCAGTACAATGCGGCTCACATACGTACCAGGGGGATCGTTGAACGCACATTTGACGTGTTGAAGTCACGTTTCAAGTGCCTGGACGGCACAGGTGGGAAGCTCCTGTACATCCCAGACATCGTGTGCAAGCTGATCGTTGCATTTTGTGTGTTGCACAACATTTGTGTTCGCACCAGGGCCACATGAATCCCAGTTCCAGAGGTACCGGCCGATGATGGTGGTGATGGGGCAGGTGGCCCACATCCCACTGCAGCAGCGGCAGGACTGGCCTGTAGGAATACCATCATTGACACTTACTTCTCATGAGCACGTCACATTGTGACCGTCCATGGCAACCATGCGACGGTAGAGAATGTCCAAATGCACTGCATGTGTGAATAAACATTTTTGCAGGTCTCAGCTTGTACTTGTGCATTTTGTTGTTACGTTTCCCTGCGTTCCAGATGTGATTTGGCAGGTTGTGCACATTTGCTGAACCAGTTGTGTCCTGTGTTAAAATGAGGTGGGGTGCTGTTTGAACCGGGATGTTGTCACTGCCCGGGTGCACTCCTGATTGTGTGTGTATGCTGCACGGTGGGTGTGTTGCTCCTTCAGCACTGGTTTCTTTCGTGCTGTGTGTGGCTGTTGGTACTGTTCTTCCACGGTGCTTGGATGTTGTGGTGTACATGTTGTCCTCTGCATTTGGCCAGGGTGCATTCGTTGTACTCCATTGTTTATGATTTTTGTGCAGTCGCATTTTCGATGTGCTGGTCTTGCACTATTTTCCCGCATTGCGTGTGAGTTTTGCTGCCCTCGCGCTGGATATCACTGCATTAAGCAGCACACATAGAAATTTGAAAATGCCATTTCAGATTATTTATGTACAGGAAGGGACATCTTCCTACACATAAACAATCATTATTCTCAACGCAGACACACTTGCACTATGGTGCAAGTGTGCCTACGTTGGCGCTAGGCAGCTAAATTAGCAACAGTGCAAGGGGAAATGCAAGGCTGCACCATACTCTTGTAAATACGGTGTAGTCCTGCGTTTCAGAAGTGGCGGAGTGCAGCGTTAAGCCAAGAAGGCTAACGCTGCGCTCGGCCACGTCCTTGTTAACATGCCCCATATTGTGGAAGGGTGGGCCAAAGAGAAGGGTCTGCAAGCTAGTATTCAACCATTTGTAAAGATTGCTGATGAATTGTCGATTGAAGATGGAGTAGTTTTAAGAGGTGACAGATTAGTTTCTCCTTTAACTATTAGAAGAGATCCAGTCATGATGGCCAATGAGGGACATGTAGGCTCAACTGTGACCAAAAGGAGAGTTAGGATGAACTTGTGATGGCCGTGCATGGACAGGTAAATAGAATGATTAGTTAAGACTTGCGTTGTCTGTTTGAGCTCTGAAAAAGTTTTGAGGGTCCAAGTCCCATCTTTTAATCTAAAAGAATATGCTGATTGTCCATGGAATATGATTGTTATAGATAAGATTGAACCATTAATTTTTTTACCACCACAGTTTTGTTATGCACTTGTTTTAATAGATTATTCTGCAAAGTGGCCGGAGGTTAATTGTGAAGTAGACCCATTCTCCAAAAAAGCAGTTGAATTTTTGAAAAAAGTGTTTTCAAGCAGGTGCGGCTCCTCCATTAGAGCTTTCTCGCAGTGTGTGAAAGCCAAAACATAAAATGATAATAACTTTAAGTTATTGCCATTTTATGTTTGCTTTGTGCAGTGCGGGTGGGCGGGCTGCTCCGCTCTCCAAGCAGGGCAGTGGAAGAGTGGTTTACCCACTACTGAGTGCACAAAGACTGTTTAGTCAGCCCTCCTATGCCGCCCAAACCAGTCATGCGCGCTCAGCCCTTCAACATGCAGGGGCATTGCAGCCTGCATAGAGAACATGCCCACCCAACTAACCCCTGGCTCAGCGCCATCCTGACCAATCACAATGCTGCACTGCAGCGTTGTGATTGGCTCAGGGGAGGGAGCCTGGCTGCCTGCTTCCTGTTCCTGTCGGAGGCAGGAGAGCAGGAGCTGGACCCGTTGATAGTTAGGTTTAATTTTTTCTTTTTATTATTGACCTCCCCATCCCCACCTGACCCTCCCCCTGCGTGCCCCCCCCCCCCCAAACACACACTGGCCCGTCCTCCCGCAAGCAATACCGGCCACTACTGTTTCTAAGGAAAGGGATTTCAGAATATTTAGGGCCTGATTTACATCTTGGCAATTCGGGTCCCGCAATCACTTTTTTGACGGTCTTCCTGCCCGCCAACTTGGCTGTCTGCCCGCTCTGTTTAGATGGCGGTTTGACTGGCTAAAGACCATCAGAGTGCCGCCAAGTATGTTCTCCTGCGTCAACGGCACAGTAGGCAAAAGTGTCTGTCAGAGGAGGGATGCCAGTTTGTCCGCTAGGCCAATCACGATGTGCCTTCTTGCCAATGTGATTGTGGAGGTAAACCCTTCACACCTGACTTGGCAGATTGGAAGGGAAATAGGGCAGAAACTCACCTTTTCTCATTTTCATACATCCTTTTCCACCATGGACCTGATCTTCCAAGTCCTGCCACTTCTACTGCTGCTTGATGATGAACAAAATCAACACTGTAGTGGCTGGAATTAATGGTAAGCTCCACTTTTACCTGTTACCTTTTGACTTGTCCTTTAACATATGCAGTGAACTTGTGCATTTTTAAAGCTCTCTTACAAGCAATAGCATACCAATGTGCAATGCATATGTGTGTAATGTTGACTTTTGAAATATTTAAAGAAACACACCTGTATTATTACATTGTATTTCTAAATTTGGAGCAAGCTGCCTTAAAAAAATTGACACTTGCACAAAAATCAATCAATCAATCAATCATATAATTTGTAAAGTGTACTACTTACCCGTGAGGGTCTCAAGGCGCTGGGGAGTGGAGAATGCTGCTACTGTTCGAAAAGCCAGGTCTTGAGGAGTTTTCTGAAGGTCAGCAGGTCTTGGGTCTGCCGTAGGTGGATGGGGAGGGTGTTCCATGTCTTGGCGGCGAGGTGGGAGAATGATCTACTGCCGGAGGTCGCTCTTCGGATGCGGGAGACTGAGGCGAGGGTGAGGTTGGCGGAGCGGAGTCGTCTGTTGAGGTATGTAGGTCCAGTGTTTTGGACTTCCTTGTGTGCGTGGGTGAGGAGCTTGAAGGTTATCCTCTTGTTGACCGGGAGCCAGTGCAGGTCTCTCAGGTGGGGTGTGATGTGGCTGTGGTGAGGGATGTCGAGGATCAGGCGTGCAGAGGCGTTCTGGATCGGAGTTTTTGCCAAGACTCCTGCGTAGAGGGCGTTTCCGTTGTCCAACCTGCTGCTGACGAGGGCCTTTGTGACCGCTCTTCTCCTTTCAGTGGGGATCCACTTGTAGATCCTGCGGAGCATGCAGAGGGTGTTGAAGCAGGAGGAGGAGATGGCGTTGACCTGTTTAGTCATGAAGAGGGTGAGTCGAGGATCACTCCTAGGTTGCGTGCGTGGTCGGTGAGTGTTGGGGTGGTTCCCAGTGCGGGTGGCCACCAGGAGTCGTCCCAGGCCAAAGGGGTGGATCCAAGGATGAGGACCTCCGTCTTGTTTGAGTTCAGCTTCAGTCGGCTGTTCCTCATCCATTCAGCAACGGCCTTCATTCCATCCTGGAGGTTGGTTTTGGAGGTGTGGGGGTCCTTGGTGTGGGAGAGGATCAGCTGGGTGTGATGTTGAGGTCGTGCCGACGGGCCATGAGGGCGAGCGGTGCCATGTAGATGTTAAATAGAGTTGGGCTGAGGGATGAGCCCTGGGGTACGCCACAGATGATCTTGGTGGCTTCGGAGTAGAAGGGGGGAATGCGGACGCTCTGTGTTCTGCCGGAAAAGAAGGAGGTGGTCCAATCCAGGGCCTTTTCTTGGATCCCGGAGTCGTGGAGGCGTGTTCGTAGTGTGTGGTGGCAGACAGTGTTGAAGGCGACTGACAGGTCCAGGAGGATGAGGGCCGCTGTTTCACTGCTGTCCAGCAGGGTCCTGATGTCATCAGTGGCGGGGATGAGGGCAGTCTCTGTGCAGTGGTTGCTGCGGAATCCGGTCTGGGAAGCGTCCAGGGTGTTGTTCTCTTCGAGGTAGCGGGTCAGTTGCTTGTTGACGGTCTTCTGGATGACCTTCGCCGGGAATGGTAGAATGGAGATGGGCCGGAAGTTCTTGAGGTCCTTGGGGTCCGCCTAGGGTTTCTTGAGTAGGGCTTCTGGCTCTCCGGGAAGGTTGCTGTCTCGAAGGAGATGTTGATGACTTTCCGGAGATGGGGTGCGATGGCTGTGCTGGCTTTGTTGAAGATGTGGTGTGGACATGGGTCTGATGGAGATCCGGAGTGGATGGTGTTCATGATTTTGATAGTGTTGTCATCGTTGATGTTGGTCCAGGAGAGCAGGCGGTTGGTGCTGATGGTTGTTGTGAGGGCGATGGTCTCAGTGGTTTTTGGGGCGGTTGCGGCGAAACTGTCGTGATGTCTGTGATCTTGCAGTGGAAGAAGGTGGCCAGTGAGTCGCAAAGGTCTTGCAAAGGTGGGACATCGTTGGTGTTGGAGAGTTCCTTCACGATGTTGAAGAGTTCTTTGCTGTTGTGCGCTTTGTTGTCTAGGCGGTCTTTGAAGGAGGCCCTTTTGGCAGATCTGATGAGGCGATGGTGTGTGGGGGTGGCGTTCTTGTGGGCTGCGTAGTTGTCCTGTGTTCGTTCAAGGAGCCAGATCTTCTCCAGCTTTCGGCATGTTTGCTTGGAGGCCCGGAGGTCTTTAGTGAACCAGCTGGCTTTCTTGCTGGTGTGACTGTTGGAGGGTTTCTTGAGCGGGGCAAGGGTGTTGGCACAGTCGTTGATCCACTGTCTGAGGCTGCAGGCGGCGGTGTCGGGGTTAGTGGGGTCGGCGGGTGGGCTCAGGGCGAGGGTGGTGGTTAACTGGCCTTCGGTAACTTTGCTCCATCAGCGGCGAGGCATCTGTTGGGTGTGGTGGTGCGTGGTGGGCTTCTTGAAGGTGAAGTGGATGCAGTGATGGTCGGTCCAGTGGAGTTCGGTGGTATGGTTGAGGGGGCTTGCGGAGAAGATGGGGTCAAGCATGTGGCCGGCGGAGTGGGTGAGTGTTGTGATGAGTTGTCTGAGTCCGAGGGTGGCTAGGTTGTTGATCAGGGTGGTGGAGTCGGTGTCGTTGTTGTTCTTGAGGTGGAAGTTCAGGTCCCCGAGGAGGATGTAGTCCATGGAGGCGAGGGCGTGTGTGCTGACAAAGTTGGCGATGGAGTCACTGAACTGTGGTCGGGGTCCGGGGGCTCTGTAGATGATGGTTCCTCTGAGGGGGGTGTTGAAGTCGGCGTGGATCTGGAAGTACAGGTGTTCGGCGGTGCTGAGGGTGTTGTCGGTGTTGGTCGAGACTCTGAGAGTGTTCCTGTGGATGATGGCGATTCCTACTCCGTTGGTGCGGTCCCTACTCCGTTAGTGCGGTCCCTGCGGGTGATCTTGGAGTCTTCCGGGATGGCTGTGGCGATATCGGGTCCTGAGGAGGGGTTCATCCAGGTCTCCGTCAGGAAGGCGACGTCTGGGGAGGTTGAGTCGAGTAGGTCCCAGAGTTCAACGGCATGTTTGCGGTGGAGCGGGTGTTGAGGAGGATGTATCTGAGGTGGTTGGGTTGTTATCCTGGTCGGCGGCATGGTGGGGCGGATGCTGGTGAAGCTGCAGTTCCGGCAGGAGAAGGGTCCTTGTGTGCGCTTCGGGGCGGCCAGGCAGCAGGTGCGCAATCGTCCAGGGTTGAGTGTTTGGAAGGTGCTGGAGTTGTAGTTGAGTCGGGCGTCGAGGAGTTCATGGGGGCCAAGGTTTCCGGCGCTGGGCGCGGTCCAGGCGCGGATGGGTGTAGATGGGCTGGCCTTTGGCGCGCCCTCGGAGCACCAGCGGCGCGGCCGCCATAAGAAGGGGAGGTGGGAGGGAGGAGCAGTTGGGAAAGTGGGAGGGGGCGTGTGGGAGAGCAGGGGTGGGGTTGCAGCGGCGGGAAGAACGGCGATGAACAGTGAAATTAACAAAGGCAGGGAAGCACAAATTAAAATAACAGGATGAATAGTGAAATTTTACACGGTGGAGAGAACAAATTACAATAACAGGAATGAACTCACGGGCACAGTAATGGCACAGATGGGAGGGGGGAACAGAAGACAGACCAACAGCGACCTTTACGGGGGCAGACAGAAGCACAGACACAAAGCAGGAAGTCAAACCACGAGGGAACAGGGAGGGCCTCGAGCCCCTAGCAGCAGCGGCAGCAGCAGGCTAAGGCACAGGCGGAGCAGTGCGGGGTGGGGAGCGACCTACCAAGGGGTCAAGGATATCAATCAAAAAATCAAAAAGACATTACACAGGTGTGTTTAAATACATTTTGAAAATTGTCAAATTAAAAACATATGCATTACACATCATTGGGATAAGTGCAATCGAACATTATGTAGAAATTGCACTAGACAAGGTATAACCTTTACCTTATAAATTGCCTTTCAAATCAATGTCAGTCTCAAATTTGAATCATTGAACATATTAATCCATGTAACATTTCCCGTTGTGTAGTGTGAGTCCTGTATTGTATCTAATTTCAATAGTCACAGTATTTCATAAGGTGTAGTGCATGTGTGGTCATTCTTATTCGTAATCAAGGTGAAACAAACAAACTTGTAGTAACACTTCAAAAAGAAATTGTAAACAGCTATTTCTTGGTGTAAGAATCCATTATCATAATGGATGGCTGCACCTAAATTCAAAATACCATTGCATACTATTTTAACCAGTGTATGCACTTAACAAAGTAGACATTAAAAGAAATGTTGCATTTCCTGCTATAATGGTTAATAAAAATATGTAGCTCACATTTTAGTCAGAAACATTTCTAAGAATCAAACAATTGCAAGGAAAAAAATGCCAGGACAAATTCGGTGATTAGAAAATTAGACATTTAATCAAACAACGAGATACGTCTCTCAAAACACGATCAAAACCAGATGGCAGTCTATGACTATATAAAAAAATCCAGTGCACTGTTATGCTGTGACACTAAGCTTGCCTCCTAAATCACCGCCAAGGGGAACCTCCTCAGTAAGGGACATCTAGTGGGCACAGAGCAGGCACCTCAATAATCTTACTTGGGGGGGTTTCTGGGGTTTGGGAGGGGTGGTTTTAGTTTTGGGAGAAGTAGTTTAGGATTTGGGAGGAAAAGTTTTACCTTTAGGAGGGCTGGTCTTAGGTATGGCAGGAGTAGATTGTGTTTTGAAAAGGGTGGCTTTGCGTTCGGGAGGGGAGGTTGTGGTTGGAAGAGGTCAAGGCAAGAGGGGGCAAATAGTACATCTTCACGAGGTAAACAGGTAGGATGGTTGCCAGGGAGTTTGGTTTGTGAGGTAGAGGGAGTGGCAGTGGGTGATGTGCGTGTGTCTGTTGAGGTTGTATGTGCCTGTGGGTCTGATGTATGTGGTGTACATTTATGTATTTCTTCCTAGGTGTATTTGTTTGAGTGAGTGTGGGCATTTGTTTTTTCTCAGTGTGGTTTCTAATGTGTGTGTGTGTGTGTGTGTGCGTGCGTGTGTGTGTGTGTGTATGGGTGTGCTGTTGATTTGCTGGGTGGGGTTGTGGTGCATGTGGATGTGGTAGTACATATGGGTATGGTGGTGGGCGTGTCTGTATGGTGTGCTGGTGGTGGTGCATGTGAGTGTGGTGATGGTAGGAGCGTCTTTGGGTGTGCTGGTGGTGCATGTGGTTGCGGTGGAGAGATCTATGGGTGTGCTGATACTGGTGCATGTGGGTGTGCTGGTGGAGGTGTCTGGGTTTGCTGATGGTGGTAGTGGTGGTGGTGCCTGTGGGTGTGGTGGTAGTGGTGGTGCATGTGGGTGTGGTGGTAGATGTGGTGTCTACTGTTGTTTGTGTGTATACCTGTGTTTTGGTGTGTTTGTGTTTATGTGTAGGTGTGCTGCTTCTGTGTGTTGGAGTGGGTGCGGGCAAAGGTTTGTGTGCTTGGGACAGGGCAGGGAATAGGGAATTGGAAAGAGGTGTGAGTTGGGACACAAGATTGGGATGTTTGGGAGGCTGCGGTCAGTGAGGAGGCTAGACGTGGAAGTTACCTCTGGAGGCCAGACATAGCACTGTGAGTGCTTTCCAGGCATGCTAGCATTTGTTGAATATGACAACTAAGCTCCTGGATGGCATTAAGGAGTGCACTAAGGCCTACAGAGATGTTTTGCAGGAGGTCAATAGCCTCTGTACTCGGCCCCACTGGGGGAACAGGGGCAGGGGATGAGGTTCCTGCAGCAAAGGAGATACCACTCCATTTAGAGGGGCAGGTGTGGGTAACTAGGGGGAAGCAAGAGGGAGGTTGGACATGGTTCTCAGCGTGGTGGACACGGATGAAGGTCGAACAGTATCTGTGGGGTCTGCCACCAATAGTGGCTGGATGCTTGGGAGATTCCAAAGATGACGTTGAGCTTGAAGCCTCCATTCCAGTCCCCTCACCCACCATGCCACTGGATCCTTTGTTGGTGATGGTCTCAGCACCCAAACCACAGTGGCCAGTTGCTTGCCTGCCTACATGGCCAATCTGCCTGCTTCTGATGATGGTGTAATGACATATACAATAGGATTATTGTATCTCTTTAAATAGAACTTATCATGAAGTTTGATCACAAAACCTTTTCAAAAGTTTCATATTTCAGCTGCTTCAATGCTCCCAGACTTTGGTTCTGCCTTAGCATAAGCTCATGCATGTAGATAATATTTTCAGAAACCATTTGGTCACAGTTTTGTAATTACCTTTGATAGCTCCTAAATCATGCAAAACTAGTAAGAAGCCAGCCATCTGACCTGGGCACCCCAGACTTCTGCAACTGCATTGGCTTTAGGCCTAACCAGGCCAGCTTCTTCGTGGAATGCTTGGTGTAATCATAGGACCGAGGAGCATTCAACCAGTCTCAACTCACTGCCCCATTATAAAAATTGTGACCTGATGTTAAAGTTATTATCACTTAAATGCCCCTGGTCCAGACAGGCTAAACCAAATGAAGCTTTCAACCAGTTATTGTAAAGTGGGGGCCGTGGATCTTTCCAAAGTTTACATATCTCCCTTTGGGTGAGAAGGATTAGATGTAATAACAGTCCTCTTTGAGTTGCCCGCAGCAAGTTCATCAATTCAACATCCATATCAAAAATTACTATACGAAGATTCAAAGTGATCTTAACTTTAAGAATAGCACCAAGAGCACACTCCACATTCTGCCAAAACCAGCTTAGCTTAGAGCACTCAAAAAATATATGTATATTATCGGCAGCGGGAAATGCACATCTTGGGCATTTAGAGGAAGCAAGAGGGGAAAATCTAGCTATTTTCATGGGGTTATAGTATAATCTATTAATGGTTCTTTTTTAGGGATGCCGGTTTACCAAACTTATATAAGATTTGCAGAGATGATTCATACAGAACTGCAGCTATAGAGTCCAAGGCTGACTGATTCCAAGCTGCATACTGTGGAGGAAGATCTGTATCATCGGCATCCAGGAGTTTCACGTACCAAAACCTGACCTCCTTTTTTTTAGTGATAGAATTCTGAAGAAGAAACTCAATTTCCCAATTGCCACAAATAGACTCTTTTTCTGCTGTATACCAGTAGGCCAACTGGAAATATTTAAATTTAGAAAAAGGGCTTCCTATTTTTTATCTTAATACTTCCCAAGGGAGGACTCGATCTGAGGATACAAGATCCGACCATTTCATGATGCCAGCCAATTTTAATAGGCAACTCTAAACTATCCTCCAGGCATGCAGGTGTCCCGGGGAATCCCAACTGGGAGCAAATTCAGAATAGTAACCAATCCCTCATCTACTTCTAACCTTATACCACACTTTAAGTGCTTCTTTTAACCTTTTCAGACAAACCCTTTTAAAAAAACTTGGTGCCCCAAACTTATATAGAAAACCTTCTCCCCCCTCCCTCAAATGTGGCCATTTCTCTCAGTGTCTTCCCCCAATTAGTTTCCTCGGTTATAGTGAGCAGCATCCGGATATTTTTAAATTGAAAAGCAAAAGAGTACCAAGCTAAATCCGGGAGAGCAAGACCTCCCTTCAGGAGCTTACGTCTTAACTTCTTCCAGGAGAGTCTGACACTCTTATTGGACCAAATGAAACTACCAATTATTTTGCCTTGAATTTTGCTGATGTCCTTGCTGGGAAAATCAAGGGTGATGGTACTGAACAAATATGTCAGCTTTGGTAAAATGTCTATCTTTACTAGATTAACCCTGCCATAGATGCTATGGGGTAAGTTTCTCCATCTTGTAAAAAGATGATCTACCTCCTTAGACACCTTCTTTAAATTAATCCGAGGTATATCTTCTAGATCTTTAACTATAATACCCCCAACGTATCTAAATTCCTTACTCAATCTGCCAACCCAGTTGTAGATGTTCCAGCACATCACCTCTGTCTTAAAGGAGTTGGCAAGATATCCAGAGTATGAACCAAATTCAACTAAGAAAGTATCCACTCTTGGTAGTATTCAACTTTGGATTTTTTGTTGCTTTTATTAAACAAAAACAAAAATAAACAAACTAAAACTGGATGTAAACTAAAAAGCAAACAAGGTAAGAAGCCAGTAATGGTGAATGAAACCCTAATTGTTGAGGCAAAATAGTTTGAAGTCCAATGTCCTAAATACAACTGGCCCTGTGACTGCCTATGCTAATACTGAAATAAACTCACCTTTACTTGAGTTACACAATGTCTTGTGTATTTATTCCCCATATCAAAGTGGTAGCCATGCAAGCGCCTAGAGCTGTCACAGCCCTGAGTTACTTGCCAGGAGTAAGCTTGAGAGAAGGTAAAAGACCTGACCACAGAGGGTACTAATGAGGTGGATTCCAATTACTCTCCGGTGACCACATTCTATACCAGTGTTTTAATTTTTCCATGTTATTATACTGTTACACTTTACCACTGAGTGATTTTGATTTAGATCTTCATGAATGCCCCCAAACATTGTTGAAGGGTATGTCAAAAAATCCTAGAGCTCCTCCTGTTTTAAGAGCTTTAGCCCACCCCACAACTGAAGTTGTGGTGTGAGGAGGAACACTGTGATGAAGCATGCCACCTCAGGGTGGGTTAGGATCTCGTCCTTGAGAGAGCCTTTTCCTCTGGTTGCGCTGGCCAGAAAGCTTCCAAATAGATTATTTCTTTCTTGTGTTCCAGTATTTCAGGCCAGTATTGGCCACCGCATCTGTCATGCGTGGTAAAGGAGACCAACCGTCCCCCTCGAATGGGGACGGTTGGTTTTCTTTAACGCACTTGACAGATGCGGTGGCCAACACTGGCCTGAAATACTGGAAAAAGAAAGAAATATTCCATTTGGAAGCTCTGGAACTGTTAGTCATCAATTAATTTAAGCAGGTCAAGAATTGTATTTCCCTAAACATCAGAGACAATACGTCGTTATAAGAAATTATCCTGTGACTGAGCCCTGAAGAAGTCCCATGAAGTGACTGAACGCGTTGGCTACACAGTGAAAAATATGAAAAGAATAAAGGATTATCGAAAATTTTATTACATGTCTCCATGAAATTTCTTGCATTTGACTGCAATGAGAATAAAGATTTATGTAACTTAATTTGTGTCTAAAAATAGAGTGTGTGCTGATCATCCTGTTGCAATTGTGTATGTGAATTCATTCACTGTCTGGTAAATAGGAGGTCTTTATCAAATGATGGTTGCACCACATAAACAAGATCCCACTAATATAATAAGTGTGATACTGTGATTAAGGCCTCCTTGTAAATCATTTTCTGATGTATGACAAATATGTAGAGTGACTCGCATTGGAAGTTGTGGGCTTGTGATTTTCCCCGTTAAAACACTAAGGATACTAAGGAAGATTGCAGAAGTTAATTAAGAACTGACTACACTAGCTCTGATTTGTCATGTTCAATGTCAGTAAAGAGAGATTCAAGTGTATTATGTTAACCAAATCAGTCACTTTAACTGCAGTTGCAAATCGGTGCCCGGCACATGGCAAGGTCAGGCTACATTCACAGACTGAAGTCGCATAAATCTGTTAGCTAGCTTATTTGTGGTGGGACGTGGGTGGAGATCGGTGGGGTTGAATCACAATCCCTGGTGAAGAAGTCATCCTACTCAGAGGGCCATCAATCATGATTCCTTTATGAGAGTGCCAGATGGTGAAAGCAACCTCTCTGGGCTAGACACTACCTACCAGAGAGCAGTGATAGATGCTCTGTGGGACAATAAACTTCCAAGAGCAGGAACCAGGAATCATTGTCCATCGCAAAGCATCGAATCACATTTGCTTTGCAGCAAAGCCAGTCAAACCCAGGTGTTCCTACCATTTAGCATATTCCAGGCAACCACTACTGAATGGGAGTTTCTAAAGTATGATCTATTGTAGTTAACCTTTGTGGACTCCCTATTCCCTAATCTTCTAAGGAAAGCCTGTTGCGCTAGGTCGTCCAGCATGACAGCACCTTCTTGATCTGTAAGTAGCTTGTGTATATTATTAGAGTAGGCACACACCACATTCATGTGAAGAATAGACGATATTCAAAACGAGGCTTAGGCAACATGTACAAGTGGATGTAGAAAATGTTCCAAGGCAATCAGAAAATTTTAGCAGTCATGCAGGCATCTCACTGTCCCGCCAACTAACATTTTGTGTTAAGCAGCATTCCAAATTACAAGGTGAAAATATGATAAATTATTGAACCCTGACTAACAGAACCATTCCAAATAAGTACGCTAAAGCTTGAGTTGATGTTGCCCTGAATAGCCTTTAAGTGATTTGGACACAGATGGACTAAGGTCTTTAATTAGGCAATCAGGTTTCTGACCCACAGGCTGTACACTGTGCCTTTCATTGCCATTGGAGACACTAACTAGTTCTACCTGCTCCTTGCTAAGCTTAGGCTGTGGTTCATGCTGGGCAAGTGAGTGGTAAAAGCCTCCATGCTGAGACCTATACTAACTGCAGGGTGTAGTTGTCAAAGAACAGTCCAGTTTACAAGCTTACTTTCCTTGGCCCAAAGTGCCCTTCACCTAGAAGATTAATGACTACCTGCATGGTGAGGAATGAAGTAAGCCCTCTCACCCATGTAGTGTCAACAGTCAAGTGAGACATGAAGGATGATGTAAGCTTGCTGTCTTATCCACACATAACCTCGAACCCTATTACAGGTATGGGAAGGTGAGTATCAATGCCAACACTATGTTGTGAAATACACACTCCAAGGATCCAGAGTTGCATTTGTTGGAATTGTCAACAGCAGGAGTAAGGTATTTTGTAGAGCTATGGAAATGAGGCCAATCTATCTATTTAGCAGCCAATTAAGTGACCACAGTAGATAACGTAGCCTCCTTTCAGTCATGCTTCCCTCAGCTTGCGGTAATGTTTACAATTTCAGCCTAAAGCCTACTTGCCTAGTGAAGACACCTTCTTTGCCCAGCTCACCAATCCCAGTATTTCAGTGGAGCTGAATTAAAAGAAGACCGTTGACAGAAATCTGCTCAACTTACCTAGAGTCTGACATCCTCCTTAGAGTCTGGGCTTATCAGTTATGTATGCAAATAATTAGAAAAAAGAAAACTGAGACACCACATTGGAGGAAACCAAATCATGGAAAAGCAATTTTAAGGAAAGGCAAATTTAGGGAAATACAAAACAATCAAAAAATAAAGGTAACTTTTTAAAGGAAAGATCATTTTAAAGACAAATCTAAAATGACGTTAAAATTGTGTGGAGTTTTGGAGTAGTGAGGGGTTTCTTGATTCAAGGATGGGTGATGTTTAGCAGTGATTAGGGTTTTTAAGGATCAAGGATAGGTGGGTTTTGGTGTAGAAAGAGGTTTTTAGGGTCAAGGAATGGGTGGAGTTTAGCGGTGGTAAGGTGTTTTTATGGTTCACAGATGAGTACAATTTGAGTGGCGAGGGATTTTTTGGGTTCTAGGTTGAGTGGAGTGTAGGAGTTTTGAGAGGCTTTTAGGGTTCACGGATGGGCAGCATTTAGGGATGTGAGGGTTTCTTAAGGTTGAAAGATGGGTTGAATTTAGGGGTGGTAAAGGGTTTTTGGGTTAAGTTATGGGTGAAAGGGTGGTGCAGGGTTTTAAGCTTTCAGAGATTGTTGGAGGTTAGCTATAGAAAGGGGTTTTTAGGGATTATCGATGGGTGGAGTTTAGATATGATGAAGGGTTTTATGAGTCTGGAATGGATGGTGTTTAGGGATGGTTATCAATTTTTAGAGGGTCAGGGATGGGTGATGTTTAAGGATGGTAAAGGTTTTTTTAGGGTTCAGGGTTAGTTTTTGGATAGTGAGGGGTAAAGGGTGAGGTTTAGACATAGAAATTAGTCTTTAAGGTCCAGGAGTAGATGATGTTTTGGGGTCATAGATGAGTGTGGTTTAGGTGTGGCGAAAACCTTTATGGGGTTTAGGGGTGGGTTGAATTTAGTGGTAGAAAGGGCTTATAGGTCAGGAAAAGATGGGGCTTAGGGATCACTGACTTGTGTAGTTTTGGCATGGTAGGGAATTGGTAGGGGGCAGGGTATAGAGGTGGTCACAGATTGTGATGTGTCAGGGTTTGATGGTGTTTAGGGGCGTTTAGGGCTCCGTGAATTGAAAGCATCTTAAGTAATTGTTTGTCTTAATGTCCCATGCTGTAAAGCACTAAAATAGTGCCAACAAAATTAAAGTAAAACCTTCTACCATTGCACATGTAAAAAAACATAAGCTTGCAAAAGCCAATTTCGAGAAAAAGACAGTCAACAAATTGGTTTCTATGAAATGGTAAATGCCTTTTGTCATGCAAATTTCCACTGAACAGTTTACATGAAACGGTTTCTCAATATGGTATTCTATTAAATCACCTACAACAGTTTATCTGATTGTGCAATGAAGAATTCTGTTCCTGAAGATCCAGAACCTACGCTTTCCCTCATTCCAAGGGCTGGTGCTGCTCCAGGCACTTTGAGATATGGAGCTGAGGTCTTCACATAGCAACAATGGACAGGAGTTTGAACTTATGCTTCGCCAGTGCACCAGATCCTATGGATTGAGACAGTCTGGACTTTATGTTACTAGCACATGATGGCAAGAGATGAATACATTCCATAGTCATCTTGGATCCTTTTGTCATATATGCACTGGTCTCCACTGCAACCAAGCTCATCTAAGAGAAATTCCTCACTCACTACAGTGGCCAGCCAGACTATATTTCTTGCACAGGTGTGATTAAGAGAGCAAGATGGATCTGATAGGGATCAGAAGATAAGAGTCACCTAAGTTAGACATTGGTTGATACTTAGGGCCTCATTACGATGGCAGTGGGAACGACCACCGTAGGGATGACAAAGCCCCTTTCCTCCGGCCATTAAAAGGCAGGCGGAAAAGGACTTTGGGGGCTCCTAGTGGGCCCCCTTTCCTCCTGCCCCTCTTGCTCTTGGCCTATGGTGTCCCCTACATATCCCTGCATCAAGTGGTAGGCACCATATGGTGCCTGTAGTTCAACAAAAAGGGGGGTGCTGCACTGTTCCTCAAAGGAGGGAAAGATTAGGAAAAGCTGACGTGACCGAAGGTGTGGGTAGTACACCTTTGGGCATCCATTTTGTTGGATGTATTTGCCTCACACACCCAAAAGGGTGTCATGCTTCATCATTGGCGGTTGCTCCTCGTTGGGGGGGCGGTGCAATCCCCAACGGGCTCACCTCGAGGAGGGGCTCTTTAGCGGAGATCTTTTTTATCCAACAGCCCTATGGTGAAGTGCGGGTGTGTGGGCAAAGTAGCAGGTAGGCTCGGTGTGGTGATTAAAATGCAGTAAGGGATGCCGGAAACAACTTTATTCTGGGGGTCCCCCTGCTACAATTAAAACCAGTGAAAAAAGGGCTCTCGCTAGGTGTCACCACGTTAGGTAGAGTAATCCTAGAGAGGCCTTAGAAAACAATTGGTCAACATGTTTCTCGCACTTAGGTTAGTCACCTGCGATTCATCAGGACCTTGTAGAGGTGAAAAGAAAAAGAAAAAGAACTCATCAACATGCCAGTGTCATGTATGTGGTGTAGGTGTATTTTACCTTTGTGGAAAGTCCTATGCCTAGATAATGAGAAAAAACAGAACGTTGTTAATAATATATTTCTCATCAAAAGAGCAGGCTGGGTCAGCGTCAGAATATAAAAACAGTGAGGCATGCTCAGGGTGGTGTTGGGGAATGTACCCAACCTATACATGCCAGGTGAATACAGCGTGCAGTGTAAGGCTCACACACTCACACTGTGTTTGTGATTGTAAAACACTGTGGTAAAAAACAGTGATTAAAAGCAGCAGTATTATCTAAAAACACCATCTATGTTGTACAGTGGCAAGTCGTTCCATAGTTATATAAGTGACACCACCTACTTATCAATGCGGTCAGGTAAACAAAGTATATACAGGCTAAAGGCTCACCTAATGGTCAAGGTCTAAGAGCCACATGAGTGCTCGGCGGGCCAGTTCAACGGGGTAAAGCCTTCAGGTGTGGCTGTAATGTGAAGTAAATGTTAAACCACGGGGCGCAAATTAAGAGGTAAAGTACTAACTATCAAAGACTGAGGGGATCCAAGTCTAGTCGAGTAGTCCCTTCTTACCTTAGTCAGCCCGTGACCGCGTGGATGCACCTACCCATCTCCGCCGAGTTCGGATAGATGGGTAGGTCTGGCGGTGTTTGTTATTTAAGGGAAACCGGCAGAGTGGAACCTCGCCGATTGCGCCCTTCCGTGTGGGTCACATGACAACAGTGGTTTCTGTAGCGGCCATGATGGAATGGTGAAGCGTGTATTAGGGAGGCTACAGCATGTGTGGCTCAGTGATGAGATTGTCTGAGGATGTGCGGGCAAAACATTCAATTCAACCAATACCGATGTCGTACCAATCTTAATTCATATGCGTACGCTCGGAATATCTAATTGTATATTTTATTTGAAATGGCTAAATGGCTGGATTGTTTGAGAATTGGCGGGCAAGTAATTTCTTCGACCAACACGCATGTCGTTCCCTTTGTAATTTATATGCGGCCGCTCGGGGTATCTAATCTTACATTTAATATGTAATGTAGTTCCGACCTCTGGAAAGGTCACGTGGTGTATTCTGTGGACGGGTCGGCCATGATGGTGCGGAGAGAGGGTGCTGAGGCCCTGAATGTAACACAGCTAGTGGGGGTTTGGTCGCGTCATCACCGCGAAGTTAAGAACTGCAACCCTTCCAAGGCATGTGTCAATACTTGCTTTCTTAAATGTTATTATTAGGATTTATAGCCCGTAAAATATGCCCGGTGATGCATTATGTTAACAGTGTAAAATCCGGCACACAACTTGTCATATTCGAGTCGTATTCGATCATGTTCGGGGGGGCAACAAGTGATGTGGCACAACTCAGGGGGGTCTAAACAGGTTGACACTGGGATGTGTCCTACACGATTTGGAGCTACCACTCGTGTTGGTTATCTATTGTTTTACAAATTAGTGTCAGCCCAGATTTTGTGAAGGTACCAGGAATCTTGTCATATAAACAAAGAGTGTCATTGTTATATGTAATCCAAGCCTAAACAAATTGCAGGGGAGCCAAAATCAGTGTAAGATAGTTGATAAGGGTTGACTTAAAGGGGTTCACTTATAGCGAATGCCAGGGAATATCTTCATTCAATCCATGGCTATCAGAGGATAGGCGATGGACCCATCTCTGCTCCTTCATAAAGAGTGCATTTTTGGGGGAATTAGGGCTGGATTCCAAGATGACCCATTTCAAGGACTCTTCATTATGATTGCATTCCACGTAATGTTTGCACATTTTTGTATTGGTTTTTTTACAGCGAAAATTGCTGCGGTGTTCAATAATGCGGGTTTTAATGGGGCGGGTGGTCATCCCAATATATTGCAAATTGCATGGGCAAGTCAGTAAGTAAATGCAATGTGTAGTATTGCAATTAGTGTGTTGCCTGAGTTCCCAATTGAAGGTCTCTGAAAGTTTGATGGTTTTCACTGTTGAGGTATATCTGCAGACACAACAGGAGCCACATGGGTAGTGGCCCCTGACAGGAGGTAGATGCCAAAGGGTTTGTTGTGTCTCTTTTGTGACCTTCTTTGGTCTGGTACTGATCAGAATATCCTTCAGGTTCTGTGATCTCCTGAAAGCAAACCTAGGTTGTTCCATATCCAGGTCACCAGTGTTAAGGATGACGTTTAATGGTCTGTTTGATTTTATTGGACAGTGGGGTAAAGGTGGTGACACAAGTGATCGGTTGGTTCTCGATCGGTGTACTCTCCTGTCTCTCTAGTAGAGCTTCTCGGTTGTTATTCTGAGCCCTCTTTTTTGCTTTGTAGACATCGCTTTTTGGATATCCTCTGTCAAGGAGGTTCCTGGAAAGTATTAAGGATTCCTTCTTATAATCAGTCACAGCGCTACAATTGCGCCGTATCCGGAGAAATTGTCCGAATGGTAAGTTTGAGCGCAGGGCCTTGGGGTGGTGACTTTTATAGTGAAGTAGACTGTTGCGGTCTGTAGGTTTTCTGTACATTGAAGTACTGAGGGACCCATCTTCCAATCTGATAGTAAGATCAAGGAATGCAATTTCCTTAGGTGAAGAGGACATGGTAAAATGTAAGAATGGGTTCAGTGTATTCACCCATTCGAAGAACTCCTCGTGGGCTGTTGTGGGGCCTGTCCAGAGTATTAAGATGTCATCAATGAAGCGTCTCCATATTCGAATATTATCTCGAAAAGGGTTAGACTGGTGATGTATATGCTTGTCTTCAAACTCTGCCATATACAGACAGGCCACCGAAGGAGCGAAGGTACTGCCCATTGAGGTCCCTTGGGTCTGGTGATAGTATTGTCCCTTGTACTCGAAGTAATTCTCGGTGAGTGCAAGAGTGGCGCACTCCATGATGAAAGTTTGTGGAGTGTTAGAGTTCCAGGTTTGTTGCCCCAATCTTTCCTCTATTACCTCTAGGGTGGCCCTCTGTGGAATATTCGTATAGAGGGCCTCCACATCTAGAGTAATCAAAAGGTCAATTTGTGTTGTGTCCTGAAAGGAGTTCAGAATGCGTAGGACATCTGTTGTGTCCTGAACGTAAGAGGGGATGCATTTAACCAGTGGTTGTAAAAAATGGTCACAAAATTGTGAGAGTGGCTCTAGAATTGAATTGATCCCTGACACGATTGGTCTCCCTGGTATTGGTCTCGTTCCCTTATGGATCTTGGGTAGTATATAGAAATATGGTACCCGGGGGTCCCTTTTCATTAGGAACTCTGCCTCTTTTTTGGAGATCCATTCTTCACTCTCAGCACCCATCACCAACCCTGTGTTAGTGGTCTGTAGGCGCCTGGTTGGATCACCGGGGATAGGTGTGTAGTACCTGCGATCATTTAACTGTCTGGTGCATTCCAGATCATAATCAGCAGTATTCAACAGGACTGTGGCTCCACCCTTATCTGCCTGTTTAATGGTAATAAGGGGGTCTTCTGCCAGTGATTTTAAAACCAACATTTCGTTCTTAGAGATGTTCGAGTGACGTGTCTGTCTGTCCAGCTGGTTTACTTCTTTGAGTACTGCTTGTTCAAAGGTCAAGACTTCGTGTGGGACCATACCATTATGTGGTGTAAAAGTGGAAGGGTTATGTAAACCAGAGTCTTCAATAGGGTCACAAGCTTTGCCTTCAAAGAAGGCCTTAAGTCTTATTTTCCGGAAAAACGATTTGATTTCCCTGGTCTGTTGGAATAGGTCGGTCCTCGGGGTGGGGACGAAGCCTAACCCTTTTTGGAGGGCTTGTTCCTCTCCCTCAGTGAGGATACGATCTGACAAGTTGACCACTAGACTCATTTTGGTCCTGATCGGGTCGTGTTCCTGGTGTCCATCCCTTGGGGGCGTGTATCCTCCCATTGCACCCTCTTTTCCGGCGCGTTCCCTCTTTTTCGCCCTCGCCCTCTGCCCCAACCTCTGCCTAAAAAAGGGGGGTTTGTAGAGTTTTGTGGGGCATAGAAAGGGGGATATTGTGGAGACAAAGCTGGTTGGAAGTGGGGGAATTGTGGGAAATGCCAGAATGGGGGACCCATTTGTTGTCCTTGGTATGGAAAATTTTGGAAGTTTTGTTGTCCACGGCCTCTTCCCCTTTTGGCCCTTGGTGGCATCTGTGGGGGGTCGCTGTTCTCACTACTGTCAGAGCCACTATTCGACCCTCTTCTAGAAGAAGTAGCGCTTGAGTCAGAGTTATAGCTAGTGCCAGGGGGGACGTAGTCATCTCTCAAGTAGGGGTAGACTTTTTCTTTAGAAAATCTCTTGATGTCTTTTTGCAATTTTGCTACTTTTTGATTCATGAGATATTCTTTGTGTTCCGCCATCTCTTTGTTTAACTCTGTCAATTTGGTTTTAAAGCCTGGGTTGAGAACCGCAGTCTTTAATGCGGCCTCAGCTGCCTGGATGCGGACCAACAGTGCATCTGCTAGTCGTTTAGCCGTGTTTACTATCAGGATCAATAGGTCATGGGTACACTTCCACGAGACCTGCGACCATTCGATCTTAAATTGTCCATCTTCCCAAAAAATTCTTGGAAAATATTTTACTATCAAGCCATTGGGAGCTATTTTGGCTTTGAAATATTCCGCCATCATAGTTCCATGTATCGTTATTCGTATCCACTCTCGTTTCAGATCTGACAATGATTGTCACTCTGCTGTATTGCTTCCTGAGGCCGGCTCTACATCAATGCCAAAAAGCGATGGTGTTCTCATGATAGCTGCTGCATCCTCTTCACCGAAGCTCAGACCCTGTCCCTCCATGGTAGGGAGGTCAAGGAACGTGCTCCCGTGTGAAAGAGGATCCTTCAAAGGGAGTGTGAAGGAAGGGGTGAAGGAAAGGAATTCAAAACCCAATTGAGGGAATGAATAGAGAGCAACACGCCTATTAGGTATAGGGTCGCTGAAATGGGGGATCTGTCAAAACTAACCCACCGGAAGGAGACTCCCACGGTATGCACCGTGCAAAAGTATTTATCAAACAGGGGGAGAGTGATCAATAGATCAACGGACACTAATTATCACTTAAGGAAGTGAAAGGTCCAGTCACAGCATGTGTCCGTATCTAGTACAAGTAGTTCAACAAAAAGGGGGGTGCTGCACTGTTCCTCAAAGGAGGGATATGGTGCCTGCCACATAGTGCAGGGATATGCAAAATGTGTATTTTTTGTATTGCGGCGTGTGCACACGCCCCAATACAAAATATACACAAATGACCGCCTTGAAGGGGGTCGCATTGTAATGCCAATGGCAGGACCGCCGACAGCCAGTCGGATGGTCCCATCCCCAATAGGATGGCTGTCGGACGAAAGTCCAATTGCCATCATAATCAGGCCCTTAGATGGAACAGTTCCCCATGACACAGATAAACATGCTGATACTGTTAACCCCTTCCAGGCTCATGACGAGCTGGGCTCGTCATGAAGCAGGGCGCTCACACGCTCATGCCGAGCCCAGCTCGTCATGATAAGGGGGATTTTCGATTTCTCAGCACAGCAGGGGAAAATGCCGAGCAGCCATGGGGTTAAGCTCAGCCAGAGATTCATATTGAGCCACTTTGGAGCCTAAAACTACATAAAAAATTATTCCATTGTGTTTCCTTCCTGCTACCTCTTGTTTGTGAGGAATACTAGAGTACCTGTGTACACCTATTTATTTATTTTTATTTATTTATAAAGTTTTATATAGCGCGAACTTGACCCAAGAGGGTATCAGAGCGCTTTACATGTAGGATCGTTGCGTTACAGGTTACATCAGATAAAAGAGCATTGTAAGGTACAGTACACATAAACAATGTTTCAATAATTCATAGGAGGGAGGGTAGGAAGGAGTATTAGCGGGAAGACGAGGAGGAACAATGCCCAATGTCAGGCTGAGAAGGTGACTGTCAAGGGGGAAAACCAGGGCCAGACTCCTCATTAGCTGCCAAGCAACTCCACCGGTCATCAGCCATGTTGTTCAGGCAAAGTTTTTTTTTTGTTTCTTTGATTTGCGAAGGTTATATAGCGCTATCTACACCTGGAGGTATCAGAGCTCTTAACCAGTGGAACGTTGCATTAGAAGGTACATCAAAAGGATTATAAAGTGCTGGCTAGACCCGTAGGTATCAGAGCGCTATAGCAGAGGAACATTGCGTTACAAATTACATCAGTTACAATAGCGTAGTAAGGTACAGAAAACAAACAACGCTGTTGAGAGAATTTATAGGAAAGGAGGGGAGGAAGGACCCATAGCAGGGAGATGGGGAAGAACTGTGTCCAATGTCCAGGGAGACAAATAGAGAGGGAAAGGGGAGAGGTGGAGTGAGAAGTGAGAGGATGAGAGGGGAAGACAGAAAAGAGATAAAGGGAAAGTCAGCCCAAACACAGAGTGGGTAGGTGACGGCCAGGGAGATAATCCAGGCCAGTCTCCTCTATAGCTCTCTAGGAAGCTCCAACGGGCATCGGTCAGAAAAATGGGAAGAAAGTAGACAAGGAAAAGGCAGAACGGCAGAAATATGCAGAGGGGGGAGGGCGAGACAGGGAGAAGGGAAGAAACAGTGTCCAGGGTCCCGCTAGGCAGGTGAAGGTCAGGAGATAAACCAAGGCCGATCTCCTCAATTAGATGAGCAGAGCAGCTCCACCGGGTGTCGGACAAAATGCTTGAACTCCGATGTCCAGGTAGGGGTCAAGTGTACTCAGGGGAATGTCAGAATAGTGCGGGTGGGGGGGAGCCATGGTCCGAAAAGATTCCAGATGTCCTCTTGAGGCCAGACACAGTCATGGCAGGGTTTTGTTAGTAAAAGTAAAAGATCAGCAAGGGGGGAAAAAGTCACCACTGTCTGCCATATCGGGGCCGGACAACCTGGGACCCTTATCCATACCGTGAGTGTGCCGAGAATAACAGAGGTTAACAGGGAAGGAAGGGCCAGACTCCCAATAGTTCTTAACCCCTTCCACACTCATGACGAGCTGGGCTCGTCATGGTGTAGCCTCCTCGTACACTGATGACGAGCCCAGCTCGTCATGAAATAAAGTAAAATGACAATTTCCAGCACAGGAGGGAAATTGCCTTAGCAGCCATGGAGTTAAAAAGGACACTAGGTCTCACCATTGCCCTCCACTGGGGGTGAAAGGGGGTCTGACGAGGTGGTATAGGGGCAGAGAAACTCATCTTCCTCCATGAAAGCCTCCCAGGAACTTTTGAGACAAGTGGGTAGTGTGCTCCCAGGGAGCCTGGCTTGTGAGATAGCTCACACTGTGGGCACCCTCTTAGGGTCAGGTGCCGGCTATGTGTCTGTGTCCTTAAGCCCAAGAAGTCAGCGCCCTAGCTTTGCTGGTCAGGATAGATTCATTGAGGAGTGCGGCGCAGCCCCAAGTGCTCCCTCAAGCTCATGCCGCGTAATTGTTTATGGAAAAACAAAATGAAAATGCCAGTACTGATACAAAAGATTAATTAACAAATGTTAGAACACAGAACCTGAAGCAGTGATTCAAGGCTGGGAGCTGATTAGTAGCTTTTATTATTTTGTTCAATTTTGTCAAAGAGCAGCTATGTTTTAGAAAAACTTGTTCGAAAAGGTAGACAATATTACATGCTAGGTACAAAAATAAGAAATAAGGGAATCTTTCATCATATCAAACATGTCACAAGCATACAACATTCAACCATTCAGGAACAATAGGGGAATTATGACGTGTGTAATATATTACAGTGAACAATATTTACAGTGAGCAAACAAGCACAAGAATGCTGGAGAAGGCCACGGTCTGCAAAGTATTTTAGAGGGTATTACTAAAAAATTATTTATACAAAAGTACATTCCTTAAACAAATTCAGATATTCACAGTTTTTTTGTTAGGGAAGAAAAAATGAACAAAGTAATGTACAAAGAGTAGTGATAAGCAACAGGGCGATTCAGATGAGCTTATCACCCATGCAGACTCGAGAGTGGCAATGGGCCTACGCGTTTCGAATCCTGCTGATCTATGAGGATTCTCTTCAGGGCCTTTAGTTCTATCTATTTTTTGGCGTAATTGTTTATGTCCTCAAAGTCCCCTCCACTGTCTGCCCCAGATTGTCGCCATCTTGAGGTCAGGCACAGGGTTCCCTTGACAGGCCAAACATAGGCCAGCATTCTCCAGCCTCACTTGAGTCCCACTGTAATGGGCTTTACACCGGGACACCTCACACATCCAGCAGAGGCGCCCCGCCTCGGGTCCGCTCACCTCTGGGCCTCGACGCGACCGGGTAAAGATGACACTCTCCCTTCGAGCAGCGCCCCAAGCCATATCTCTGCTATGTCTGCTTTGTCTCCAGGTGCAACTTGAGAACGGCGTTGCGACTCGTCCAGCACTCCTCCACCTCACAGCACAAACGAAAGACCGCTTTGGCTGTCGCCTCTTGGGGCCTGCGGCACACCGTGCACTCCGGCAACTAAGGGGTTGTTTCCTCCACAGTGAGTGCGGCCCTCAGTGCCATCTTGGTTGCGCCTCACGGTCTCGGCCTCTCATGCATTAGGTTGCAACAATGGAGTAAATGTTCTAAACTCACTGACGTTCCCACTTAATTCACAGGATACCAAAGCGATTATTCTGATTCCTTTATGCAGCTTGGTTTTAAGTTTATTTCGTTCCCACTTTGATAACTGGGGCCACTCCTGAATACGCTGGTGCTCCGCGTGGCCCACCGGGGACTCGGATTCTTCCCTGCCGCTTTATTTTACGTCGCTCCGGGCAGCAACCAGGTCAGTCTTAAAACTGCTCCCCCATCAGCCACACGCACAGGTTTACATCGGAACTCCGTTTTTGCATCAGTATTACTGGAAATGGCAGTAGATGATAGAGAAATGTCTACGATTCTTCACCATATTCATCTCTTGCCTATAGGACAACTAACGGAGAACCCTAAATCAGAACCTTACCAACAGGCCAATGTTCAGTCATTTTAAACCAAGTGCACCAAATTTCTCGATAAAACACAGAGCCTCCCCCCCCCCCCAAATTTGACCTATTGTTGAATATATATCACATTCTTACTGTGCTCTATATGGTGTGACAGAACCACCATCAACTTAATCTCTATTATCTTCAGTGGTGAAATGAAAGACAAAAGACAACGAGCCGCCTGCTTCCTGAGAGCCAGGGCCTATTCCTGCCCTAGAGATGCAAGAGCTTGGCATGCTGAAAACAGAACCCTCAACTCTGAGCACATAAGATAGAGAACCTTAGCCCCACAATGTACTGTTTCATGACACACCTGGTGATCGAAAGATGTCTCTTTGGAAGCAGCACACATGATAGCTACAGTAGGGGAGGAGGCCACCACATGTCCCAGCAGGGTAGAGTAGGAAATTATTTTGTAGTGATTGTAGAGATGTTCTCCCATCTAGATTTGTACACTCATTAGTAATATGTCATGATATCATACATGCTTGCTTTTGTAAGTGGACTGTTATTCCACCAATTAATCCTTAAGTGTAAGGATGATTTTCGGGAGAGTGGAAGTGCATGGGACTTACAAGGACCATCCATGAGGGTTTCACGAGTTGCTTATTGTCTGAGGGTTGGGCAGCCCCAAACCGTTGCATCTCCTTTTTCATGCACCTTTCCCAACAGCTCAACTAGTTGACATCTGTACTCTGGAAAAACAACATTTTGCCAGTTGCCTGGAGATTACGAGTCCGACCAGCTTACTTTTTTTGCTACACGCTCTGGGATCATTCGATAACCTTTGGAATTGAAAACTGAGCAGCTGCTTTTTTGTCACAAACAAAACAGACTGTGGGGGATATCTACAAGAAAATGCCAGAGCACAGTGTTATGCCAAATTTGTCATCAGTGTGCTCCGACATTTGTATAATGCAGCAATGCGTCATATTTACAAAAATATGGTGCACCTCTGCTTTTCCCCTAGTGCTGGTGCTAAAAAAGCTGCCTGGCGCCAGCGCAGGCACCCTTGCTCCATCTTGCAAGGGTGTGTGCACTGCAGGGCGATTGTTTATGTGCAGGAAAGGACATCTGGTGCACATGAACAATCGATAATGGGATTGCTCTTTCTATGTGTGCTGTAGAATGCACACACATAGAAAGAGCAAAAATCAAAGAGAAATTAGAAATTTCTTCTCACATCGCCATTCTAAGAATAGGTATTACCTGGCCTTAGTTTTTGGCGCTGCCCCAGCCCTGTAAATCTGGGACAGTGTCAAATAGCAATGGGTGTTGTGGTGGAACATCCACAGCCCCACCTATATCCCACCTCTTTGCCGCAACAGACTGTGGTGGAATGGGGCATATATACAAAGTCACGTTAAGCCACGTTAAGTGGCTTAGCACCACCATGTCAATATGGGAAATGGTGCAAATTCACCGGAGTGTCAGAAAAAGTGATGCTCTGGTGGTGTTAGGGGCTTGTAAATATGCCCAAAGTAATTTAAAATACAGAAATGATAATGCAAATCTATTTTGAGAACAGGTATATGCGAAAACATTTTACAGATCTATCCCTTTAAATGAGGAAATAATAGAGAAAAGTAGTTGGACAAGAGGGGAAGGGAGAGTGCAAAAATAAACTGTAGGTCTGCATGAAATGACACATTTTTACAACACATTGCGAAACCTCACAAAATTTGCAATAATTACATGGAATTACATGAATTTTGGTCTGCCAGTATCTCCTTTTCATCCAACGTATGATAGATACGGCGCATTCCTGCCCTTTTATTTTGACATATGGCAGCACAGCTGAAAGGCTTGCAGGCGCTGCCCTACATCAAAACATTGTACATTTGGCCCCCTGCCTGCAACATAGGCACCTTGCACCATGGTGTAAAGGTGCCTGCATTGGTGCTAGGCTGCAAAAACGATGCCAGCTCAAGGGGGAAGGACAGGAATGCTCTGTATGCTTAAAATACGGTTAATTCCCTGACAATCCCAGTGACGCGGGACTTGCTCCGCTGTCCTGTGCCACTAATTCATAAATATTGCCCTAAGTGCATAGAAAGATGTGAACTCATTAGACTTTGAAAAGTTCATCTTTGTGGCTCTCGTATTTTTAATCATGTTGCAGGGAGACACGAATAAAGCAGTCTGACACATTCAGGGCCTGCTTTAGGGCTGGTGGCACCCGGTGCAACAGTCTATTTTTGGTGCCCACCCCTTTTGCCTTCTTCCACAGATTCTCCCACTATCAACTTCCAACAGTGCTCCTCATCTCTCCATAGCTCCTTTCTCACATGCATTTCATTTGTTTTTTTAGTTATAGTCATAATAGTGTAGGGTGTCAGAGGCAAAGAATCATACGTGTGTAAGGTAGTCTATAGGAAATCTTACATAAGATAGGATTATAAGGTGTAATAATCACGACGTCCATACTAATAGGATATATATTTTAAGATTGTTTGTCCTGGAGGAGCACAAACTCTGGATTTAAAGCGTACCACAGTGGTTGAGGTTGGCATAGGAATACATTTCTACCCAAACAAACCCTTTTAAGCAACATTAGGATAATAAGACTATGGAAAAAACACAACGTTCTAATGTATGCTTGCAGTTTGCATGCAGCTCTTTGATGAAAGGTCATTGGGCACTGTGCAAGGGGAAACTAGCTTTTCAATGTGGCTGTTGCAGTGCATTTGTTGTCACTGTAAGTACCTCACATAAAAGAAACTAAACAAAACTGTTGGGAAAATAGAGAAGAAGCCGGCCGGGTATCAACCACTTAGTAGTGGGGATGGAAGCAAATCCTTTTCGTTGTATAACCCTCACACTCTTTAGTAGTGTCATGCTTCATCATGGGGTACACCCTGACTCCTAAAGGTCAGGGTGGGCTCGATAATATTTCAGGGAGCGCTTAAAATAATTTGGCCAGGCGGTTTAAAGATTAAAACTTCTCCTACTGGTCCAGGTATCCCTTTATTAGCGGAACCGTAGGGGATATTAAAAATGAAAAAATTAAATGTAGGCCGTCATGGGGTAATGGTCCTTTGACCCTAGTGCCAACGTGTTTCCGTCTGTAAAAATGTGGCCCAATAAGGTCCTGCACTTTCTTCAGGGCAAAAACTATTGTTCTCCCTAGTTAAACCATGGCAGGAATCATCCTATATTTATGTTTGCAAGGGCCCGGACTGGCCGTAGTGGGCACCGGGCAATACAGCCCGGTGCGCCGCACAAGTGGGGGGCGGTTTTGGACCCCTGGGGGCTGTTTTTGTTACAGGGCCATTTAATCTCCTGTGTAACAAAATCGGCCGTAACCCGGCCTCGGCAAAGAGCTCGGCAGTACCCCCAAACCCCGGGGGGGGGGGGGGGGGGGAGGCTGCCAAGCACTACGCCAGGGCCGGTTTTAGTTCTAAGTCCGGCCCCGGGCAGATAGCTGCTCCTTTGCAAGGGTATTTTTAGGGTTTAGGGTGATTGTGGGTTTTGGGTGGTGAGGGTATTTTTAGAATTTAGGGTGGGTAGGCGTTTTTGGGTGGCAAGGGTATTTTTAGCTGTTATTGTGGGTGTGGGGTTTTAGGTGGCAAGTATATTTTTAGGGTTAGATTTTTGGGAGGTCAGGATATTCTTCTGGTTTTTGGGGGGATATGGGTTTTTTGTGGAAAGGGTGTGTTTAGGGTTTCGAGTGGGTATTCATTTTTGGATGGCAAGGGTATTTGTAGCTTTTAGTGTGGATATGGGTTTTTAGGTGGCAAGGATATTTTTAGGGTTTGGTTTTTGGGAGGCCAGGGTATTTTTGAGGTTGTTGGGCTGCATGGGATTTTGGTGGCAATGGTATGTTTAGGGTTTAGAGTGGATATTTGTTTTTAGGTCGCAAGGCTATTTTTAGGATTTAGGGACATTATGTGTTTTTAGGTGGCAAGGGTATTTTTAGGGTTAGGGTCTGTATGGGTTTTTGGTGGCCAGGGTATTTTTAGGGTTTAGGGTGGTTATTTGTTTTTAGGTGGCAAGGGTATTTTTAGGGTTTAGGGTGGGTGTGGGTTTTTGGGTGGCAAGGATAGTTTTAGGATTTAGGGTGCATATGCGTTTCTAGGTTTTAGGGTGACAGTGGGTTTTTGGGTGGCAAGTGTATTTTAAGGGTTTACTTAAGGGTGATTGTGGGTTGTGGGTAGCAAGGGGGTTTTCAGGTTTTAGGGTGGGTAGGGGTTTTTGGATGGCAAGGGTATTTGTAGGGTTTATGGTGGATGTGGTTTTTTGGTTGGCAACGGTATTTTTTTGCTTTTAGTGTGGGTAGGTGGGCAGAAATTTTTTTGTTTTTGTTTTTTAGGAGGCCGGGATATTTTTAGGCTTTTGGGGCTATGGGTTTTTAGTGGCAAGGGTATGTTTAGCGTTTTTCAGTGGCAAAGGTATTTTAGGATTTGAGGGGGCATATATGTTTTTTAGGTAGCAAGGATATTTTTCAGGTTTAGGGTGGGTATGGGTTTTTGTCTGGCCAGGATATTTTTTGTGTGTAGGGTGGGTAAGGGCTTTTGGATGGCAATGGTATTTTTAGGGTGGGTACGGGTTTTTGGGTGGCCGGGGTATTTTTAGGGTGGCAATGGTATTTTTAGGCTTTAGGTTTGGGAGAGTTTTTGTGTGACAAGGTTATTTTTAGGGTTTAGGGTAGGCATGGGTTTTTGGGTGGCAAAGGTATTTTTAGGGTTTAGGGTCAGTGTAGGTTTTTGGGTGGCAAGTGTATTTTTAGGATTTATGGACATTATGTGTTTTTAGGTGGCAAGAGTATTTTTTGGGTTTAGGGTTTGTATGGGTTTATGTGTGACAATGATATTTTTAGAGTTTAGGGTTGGTGTAGGGTTTTGGGAGGTAAGGGTATTTTCGGGGTTTAGAGTAGGTAGGGGATGTTGAGTTGCAAGGGTATTTTTAGGGTATTATATTGGAAGTAGGTTTTTGGGTGGCAAGGATATGTTTAGCTTTTAGTGTGGGTATGGTATTTAGGTGGCCAGGATATTTTTAACGTTTGTTTTTGGAAGGCCAGTGTATTTTTAGACTTTTGGGGGTATGGGTTTTTTGTTAGCACGGGTATTTTCAGGATTTAGGGAGCATATGTTTTTTTAGTGGCAAGGGTATTTTTTGGGTTAGGGTGAGTATGGGTTTCTGTGTGGCCAGGGTACTTTTAGGGGTTAGGGTGGGTAAGGATTTTTGGGTGGCAGGGGTCTTTTTTAGGGATGGGGTTTTTGAGGGCTTTTGGGTGGCAAGTGTCTTTTTTGGGTTAGGGTGGCTGTATTTTCCTCGATGGCAAGGGTATTCTTAGGGTTTAGGATCAGTGTAAGTTTTTGGGTGGCAAGAGTATTTTTAGGATTTAGGGACATTATGCGTTTTTAGGTGGCAAGAGTATTTTTAGGGTTTTTTGGTGACCAGGGTGTTTTTAGGGTATAGGGTTGGTGTGGGGTTTTGGGTGGGAGGGTATTTTCAGGGTTTAGGGTGGGTAGAGGTTTTTGAGTTGCAAGGGTATTTTAGGATATTATATTGGAAGTAGGTTTTTGGGTTGCAAGGGTATTTTTAGCTTTTAGTGTGGGTATGGTATTTAGATGGCCATTATATTTTATATTTCTTTGGGAGGACAGTGTATTTTTAGACTTTGAGGTGAATGGATTTATTAGTTAGCAAGGGTATGTCCAGGATTTAGGGAACATATGTGCTTTTAGTGGCAAGGGTATTTTTGAGGTTTAGGGTTTGTATGAATTTTTGTGTGACCATGGTGTTTTAGGGTGTAGAGCGGGTAAGGGTGTTTGAATGGCAAGGGTATGTTAATTGTGGGAATGCATTTTTGGGTGGCAGCGGTATGTTTATAGTGGGTATGGGTTTTTGGGTGGAAATGGTATTTGTAGGCTTTAGGTTTGGTAGAGTTTTTGTATGACAAGGTTATTTTTAGGGTTTAAGGTTGGCATGTGTTTTTGTGTGGCAAGTATATTTTTAGGGTTTAGGGTCAGTGTAGGTTTTTGGGCGTCAAGAGTATTTTTAGGATTTATGGACATTATGCGTTTTTAGGTGGAAAGAGTATTTTAGGCTTTAGGTTTGGTAAAGGTTTTTGGGTGAGAAGAGTATTTTTAGGGGTTAGAGTGGGCATGAGTTTTAGGTGGCAAAGGTATTTTTTTGGTTTAGGGTGGGTAGGGGATTTTGGGTGGCAATGATATTCTTAGGCTTTAGGTTGGGCATGGGTTTTTGGCTTCCAAGGGTGTTTTTAGAGGTTGGGGTTTTGATGGGTTCTTGGGTGGCAAGGGTATATTTATTGCTTGGGTAGGTAAGGGATTTTGGTTGGCAATGGTATTTTTAGACTTTAGGATGGGTAAGGATTTTTGGGTGGCAATGTTATTTTTAGGATTTAGGGACATTATGCGTTTTTAGGTGGCAAAGGTATTTTTATGGTTTAGGGTCTGTATGAGTTTTTCGGTGGCCAGGTTATTGTTAGGGTTTGGGTTTGGTGTGGGGTTTTTGGAGGCATGGGTATTTTTAGGTTTTAGGGTAGGTTTTTGGGTGGCAAGGGTATTTTTAGCTTTTACTGTGGGTACATGTTTTTGGTTGGCTAGGGTATTTTTAGAGTTTAGGGTGGGATTGGGTTTTTGGGTCGAAAGGATAATTTTAGGGTTTAGAGTGGGTACAGGCTTTTGGGTGACAAAGGTATGTTTGGGTGTGTAAGGGTTTTTGGGTGGCATGGGTATTGTTAGGGTTTATGATGGGTACGGGTTTTGGGTGGCAAGGGTAATATTAGTGTTTAGGGTAGGTATGGGTTTTTATGTGGCTAGGATATTTTTAGGGTGTAGGATGAGTAAGGGTTTTTGGATGGCAATGGTTTGTTATTGTGGGTATGGGTTTTGTGGTTGGCAAGGTATGTTTAAAGTGTATATAGGTTTTTGGGTTGCAATCATATTTTTAGGCTTTTGATATGGTAAGGGTTTTTGGGTGACAACGGTCTTTTTAGGGTGGGCATGAGTTTTTGGGTGGCCAGCTTATTTTATGGCTTTGGGTAAGTAAGGGATTTTGGGTGGCAAGGGAAACTTTGCCTTTAGGGTGGGTAAGGATTTTCGGGTGGCAAGAGTATTTTTAGGGCTTGGGTGGGTGTGGGTTTTTTGGTTGCAGGGTATTTTTAGGGTTTGGGTGGGTGTAGTTTTTTGGGTGGCAAGGGTATTTTGAGGGTTTAGTAGGAGTGTGGGGTTTTGGGTGGCAAGGGTATATTTAGGATTTAGGGACATCGTGTGTTTTTAGAGTCTGTTTGGATTTTTGGGTGGCCTGTGTATTTTTATGGTTTTGAGTTGGTGTGGGTTTTTGGGTGGTAAGGGTATTTTCAGGATTTAGGGTGGGTATGTATTTTATGGGTGACAAGGGTATTTTTAGCTTTTAGTGTGGGTATGTGTTTTTGGTTGCCTAGGGTATTTTGGGGGTTTAGTGTAGGTATGGGTTTTTGGGTGGGAAAGGTATTTTTAGGGTTTCGAGTGGGAATTGGGGTTTAGGTGGCAAAGGTATTTTTAGGGTTTAGGTAGAGTATAGGTATTTTCAGGGTTATGGGATGGGTAAGGGTATTTGGTTTTGGGTGGCAAGGGTTTTTTTAGGGTTTCGGGTGGGTGTGAGTTTTTGGGTGGCATGGATATTTTTCACTTTTAGTGCAGAAATGGGCTTTTGGGTGGCAAGGGTATATTGGGGGTTTAGGGTGGATATGGATTTTTGGGTGGGAAGGGCATTTTAGGTTTTAGGTTGGACATGGGTTTTGGGTGGCAAAGGTATTTTTGTGGTTCATGGTGGGTGAAGGTTTTTGGGTGGCAAGGGTATTTTTAGTGTTTAGGGTAGGTATGGGTTTTTGTGTGGCCAGGTATTTCTAGGGTGTAGGTGGGTAAGAGTTTTTGGATGGCAAGGGTATGTTTATAGTGGGTATAGGTTTTTGGGTGGCAAGGGTATTTTAAGGCTTTAGCTTGCGTAAGGATTTATGGGTGGCAAGGGTATTTTTAGGGTGGGCATTAGGTTTTGGGTGGCAAGTGCTTTATATGGTTTAGGGTGAGTAAGGGATTTTGGGTGGCAAGGGTATTTTTAGGATTTAGGGTGGCCATGGGTTTTTGGGTGGCAAGGGTATTTTTACGGCTTAAGGTAGGTAAGGGATTTTGGGTGGCAAGGGTATTTTTATGGTTTGGGTGGGTGTGGGTTTTTGGGTGGCAAGGGTATTTGTAGGATTTACGGACATTATGTGTTTTTAGGTGACCAGAGTAGTTGTAGGGTCTAGGGTCTGTTTAGGTTTTTGGGTGGCCTAGGTATTTTTATGGTTTAGGGTTGATGTGGGGTTTTGGGTGGCAAGGGTATTTTCAGGATTTATTTATTTATTATTTATTTATTATTATTTGAGTTTATTAGGAGCAAAACGAGTCATCCCCACAGGGATCTATCCCTGCCACAAAATCGGAGGAGTGAAGACAAGGCCTCTGATTAATGACTGAACAGCCAAGTTTTGAGACATTTTTTGAACATCTCCACGTTAGGACTATCACGTATGTCATCAGGGAGTTTTTTTCCAGTGGAATGGCGCAAGATAAGAAAAGGAGCGGCCTCCCATTCTGATCTTGTTGATCCTCATTGGGCGCAACAACCGCCGATTGCTCGACCTCAGTTGCCAACCCCAAATATAGGGGATTCGCTTTTTCCTGAGGTAGACCAGGCCATACCCCTGAAGAGTCTTAAATACTAGACATAAAAGTTTGAATGCTGCTCACTTCCTAATCGGCAGCCAATCGAGTTGGCGCAAAAGAGGTCCAGAGGGCGAGCGAGATGGACGATTAAGGGCAAGCCGTGCAGCCGTATTCTGAACGACCTGGAGTCTGGGGAGAAGATTTTCCCTTAACCCTACCAGTAGGGAATTGCCGTAATCCAACCTACTTTCTAGTAGTGCCTGGATAAGTGAATTGCTTGCATAGAAGGGTAACCAAGGAAAGACCTTTCTGAGCATAATCATCAAGCCAAAGCAGGTGCCTGAAATGCTTTTCACCTGTTGCTCCATGGAGAGATTATCATCCACCATAATACCTAGATATTTCACCCAATTTTTGGGGGTCGGAAGGTCTCCTAGCTCAGGAGGCCACAGGCTGCAGACCAGAGCTCCTCTGCTTTTCCAAACAACAGAATCTCAGTTTTGGCTGTGTTCAGCTGTAGGAAATTAGCAGTCATCCAAGCCGCCGTCATTAGCATGCATCTTTTGAATCTTTCTCTGGTCGATGCGGGGTCTTCATTTATGGTAATGATTAACTGAGTATCATCTGCATACAAAACGGTGTCAAACCCACAAGATCTTATAATGGGAGCCAGAGAAGATATATAAATGTTGAATAGTGTGGGTCTTAGAATGGAGTCCTGTGGTACCCCTTTGTCCACAACCACAGACTGAGAGGTGAACGACTCAAGTTGGACTTGCTGCGATCTGTTGGCAAGGAAGCTTTCAAACCATCTAAGTGCCATTCCTCTGACACCAAACTCTTGTAGTCTATCCACCAGGATTCGATGAGAGATGGTGTCGAATGCGGCCGACAGATCCAAAAGAATCAGCATAGTCGGAATTCCCTTATCCAGGGCCAGCTTGATCATATCAGTGACTTCTGTTAGTGCAGACTCAGTACTATGTGAGGCCCGAAAGCCCGACTGAGAAGAGTAAAGCAGATTATTCACTTCTAGGTACTGAACTAGCTGCTTATTTACTGTGGCTTCCATGACTTTTGAAAGCAGGGGGAGAAGAGAAATCGGCCAGTAATTTTAAAGATCCAATGGATAGGCCATAGCTTTTTTAATATAGGTCTGATATATGCCTGCTTCCATTTCTGCAGGAAGGTGGCTGTAATTAAAGAATGATTACATAATTCAGCAATAGGGGCCGCACGAGCTGAGGCCAGAGTTGTGATAATGAAAGGGAGAGCCACATCAAGTGAGGAACCAGATTTTTGATGAGACAATAATGAGTGGATATTGTCCATCATGATGGCCTCAAATGTTTCTAAGAAGCAAGAAGTGGGATCCTCATGCTTATATGAATCCACACTGGGTTCCATCTGTATGTTGAAAGAGCTATAGATTTTATCAATCTTTAGCCTGAAGTGATTGGCCAGATCAACACAGAATTGTCGCGTCTGAGGGATAGATGAGTTATTCACTCTTGGGTTAGTGAAGTGTTTCAGGATTTTAAACAATTCTTTAGATGAATTCTTGGCTTCATTAATTCTGGACCTCAGATGTGATCTTCTAGCATTGTTACAGTTCCTAATATATTGTCTAAGGGCCATTTTGTATGTTAGTTTGTCTGCTTCCTGTTTTGATTTTATCCATTTCCTTTCCCATTTCCTGCAACCTGCTTTAACTTTCCTAAGGCTATCATTGTGCCAGGGTGCTGGAGCTGATTTTACCCAGGTCTTACAGACTTTACTAGGGGCAATCGTATGCAGAGCTTTGATCAGAGAACCCTCTAGTAGTTCCAGTGCCAAATCACTGTCCACACAATTCTGAAGGCCCGGGGCTGTAAATGCCGGGATAAAAGAGGATAGGGTCACCTTCCTGCACGGTCTCCGCCTAGGTTGGGCAGCTAGGGGTTTGGTTAATTCCTTCAATGAATTTAACACAAATTTCAGAGCCGAGTGGTCTGTCCATGTCAGGGCTATCGGTGGGTCCACTACTATATCCTGAGTAGTGGAGAAGATGTTATCAAGTATGCGCCCCGCTATGTGAGGGGAGATAAATACTTTGGGTAAAAGGCCTGAAGATTCCAGAGCTTCTATGAGCCCGATGGAGTCTGGATCGGAGGTAATATCAAAGTAATGGTTAAAATCTCCTAATAATAGAATATTATGAGAATGCAAAGAGAGAGGTGCCAGGGATTCCATCAGAGAGATACAAAAATCTTTTTTATTGCCTCCTGAGAGATGGTAAACCACCGCTCCGACCCAACTAGGGCCCTGCTCTCTCTCCAGTTTAAATTCCAACAGCTCCAGGCTGGGGGAGACAAAAGAGTCCAAGAGCCTAATGCTCAAAGGTAGCCGTATTGCAATGGCTAACCCCCCAACCTTCTTCCCTACACTATCCAGTCTAGAGATTCTGTAGTCTTCCGGAAAGGCAATCGCCAAGGAGGGGGTGGCAAACTGGTGCAGCCAGGTTTCGATAAGGAAACAGATATCCGATTTAAGGGAATCTAAAAGATGCCAAATTTCTGCTGCAATATTAAGGGATAGATTGAGCATTAAGATAAAGACCTTGCAAATTGCATGGTTTCCTGCTCTTTTCCATTAACTTCTCCGTGGGGGCATTGTTGTTATGACCTCTAAGGCCTGAAAAGCCGGAAGGAAAGTCGAGGGCGGCTACGTGAGTGGGGGCTTGAAGTCCCTTGCAGCCAGGACACTTACTGAAAGGTGGATCTTGACTCAGAAAAAAGTGCTCCCTGCAACTAGGGTATCCCATACGTTTACCAATCTCCAGGAGCACATGCTTCAGGTAATTATATGGGGACATATTAGACAGCACCAGAAAGGCAGCCTCTCTTGCGACTGGCAGCGTCCTGGCGCGGACAGGCACAGCCGGGCTTGCCTTAGGTGCCGCGCGTCCGTGAAATGGCAAGTTTTATGTGCACGGTCCAAGAATGAAGGTACAACAACTAGAGCATCACCCGCTTCAAGATGGTGGCCGTTAGATGGGCCAATCAACCCCAACAGGGTTACCTCTCTAGGGTGAGTATGTGTTTTATGGGTGGCAACGGTATTTTTGGAGTGGGTGTGGGTTTTTGAGTGGCAAGGGTATTTGTTATCTTTTAGTGTAGGTATGTCTTTTTGGTTGGCTAGGGTATTTTTAGGGTTTAGGGTGGATATAGGTTTTTGGGTGGGAAGGGTATTTTTAGGGTTTAGAGTGGGTACGCGCTTTTGGGTGACAAAGATGTGTTTGGGTGTGTAAGGATTTTTGGGTGGCATGGGTATTTTTAGGGTTTATGATGGTTAAGGTTTTTTTGTGTGGCAAGAATATTTTTCAGGTTAAGGGTGCGCATGGGTTTTTGGGTGCCAAAGGTATTTTTAGGGTTTAGGGCGAGTATAGGTTTTGAGGTGTCAAGGGCATTTTTAGGGTTTAAGTGGGTATCGGTTTTTGGGTGATCAGGGAATCTATAGGGTTTATGGTGGATAAGGATTTTTGGATGGCAGAGGTATTTTTAGAGTTTAGGGTGGGTGTGGGTTTTTGGGTGGCAAGGGTATTTTCAGGGTTTAGGGATAGATAAGATTATTTGGTTTTGGGTAGAAAGGGTATTTTTAGGGTTCAGGGAGGGTATGGGTTTTTGGGTGGCATGGATATTTTTCGCTTTTAATGCAGGAATGGGCTTTTGGGTGGGAAGGGTATTTTGGGGGGACATGGGTTTTTGGGTGGGAATGGCATCTTAGGGTTTAGGTTGGACATGGGTTTAGGGTGGGTGTAGATTTTTGGGTGGCTTGGGAATTTTTAGCTTTTAGTGCAGGTATAGGTTTTTGGGGGGCAAGGGCATTTTTATGATTTAGTGTCGCTATTTTTTTTTGGATGGCATGGGTATTTTCAGGGTTTAGGGTGGGTAGGTGTTTTTGCGTGGCAAGGGTATTTTAGGGTTTATTGTGGATGTGGGTTTTTGGGTGGCAAGCGTAATTTTAGCTTTAAGTGTAGGTATGGGTTTTTGGGTAGCAAGGGTATTTTTAGGTTTTAGGGTGGGTGTGGGTTTGTTGCTAGCAAGGTTTTTTTTTAGGGTTTAAGGCGATTGTGGGTTTGTTCATGGCAAGGGTTTTTTTAGGGTTTAAGGTGATTGTGGGTTATGGGTGACAAGGGTGTTTTCATGGTATAGGGTGGGGAGGGGTTTTTGGTGGCAAGAGTATTTTTAGGGTTTATGGTGGATGTTGGTTTTTGGGTGGCAAGGGTATTTTTAGCTTTTAAAGTGGATATGGGTTATGAGCTGGCCAGGATATTTTTAGGGTTTGTTTTTTGGGAGCCCGTGGTATTTTTAGAGTTTTTTGGGCTATGGGTTTTTGGTGGCAAGGATATGTTTAGGGTTTAGAGTGGCTATTTATTTTCGGTGGAAAGGGTATTTCAAGGGTTAGGGTGAGTGTGGGTTTTTGGGTGGCAAGGGTATTTTTAGGATTTAGGGTGCATATGTGCTTTTAGGTGGCAAAGGTATTTTTGAGGTGTAGTGTGGGTATGGGTTTTTTGTGGCCAGGGTAGTTTTATGGGGTAGGGTGAGTAAGAATTTTTGGGTGGCAAGGGTATTTCTAGGGTGGGTAAGGGTTTTTGGGTGGCAATGGTATTTTTAGGCTTTAGGTTGGGAAAGAGTTTTTGTGTGACAAGGGATTTTTTAGGATGGGCATGGGGTTTGGGTGGCGAGGGTATTTTAATGGTGTAGGGATTTGGGTGGCAAGAGTCTTTTTAGGCTTCAGGTTGGGTGAGGGTTTTTGAGTGACACAGGTATTTTTAGTGTTTAGGGTGGGCATGGAGTTTTGGGTGGCAAGGGTATTTTTACGGTGGGTAAGGATTTTTGGGCGGCAAGGATATTTTTAGGGTTTGGGTGTGTGTGTGTGTTGGGTGCAAAGGTATTTTATGGTTCAGAGTGCCAATGAGTTTTAAGGTGCAAGGGTATTTTTATGGATTAGGGTGGGTATAGAGTTTTGGGTGACCAGGGTATTTTTAGTGTTTAGGGTGGGTAAGGGTTTTTGGATGGGAAGGGCATTTTTAGGGTTTATAGTGAGTATGGGTTTTTCGGTGGTAAGAGTATTTGTAAGGTTTATGGTAGATAAGAATTTTTGGGTGGCAGAGGTATTTTTAGGGTTTAAGGTGGGTATGGATTATGGGTTTTGTGTTAATAAGGTAACATTTTTACCACACACGTGCATTTATCATGTATGTTGTTACAACAGAAATTTAAGTATTTGACAGGTAAATATAAACTCTTTTATATAAAGGGTTTATACTTACTTGTAAAATAAGGCTTTGTGGGGAAAGAGTACCCATATAGTACAAGATACTACACCTAGGGAAACTTAAAAAGTTTTCCGCCTTTGGATGTATCCTGTACAGTGCAGCATGCATGCAAAGTCAGAAAGGTTTGGAGAAATAAAAGCATTTCTCCAAGGTAATGCAAACCTCAAGAGTTGTTATTTTTTGCCACAAACTCTATCTACTGTTGATAATAGGTTGGGATTTGCATCTAAACCCATAGTTGGTTGCATGGGAACACCCATGTAACACCCTCACCTCCTTCAACGCTCCACTCTCCCGACGCAAAGTAGTGCAGAGCTCATTATTTTCAAATATGACTTTTAAATGTTATTACACTGAGAGAAATATATTTTTTGGTTTGTATTTGTGTTTAGCAACAGACTTATAAATTGTTTCATATTGAATATGTAAACATCACATTTAGTATAGCTCCACCTTTAGGTGGGGCGTGGCCTGGAACCGACAATGGTGGACGTGTAGTTCTCCAGCTCCGTCCTTAGCCCTAAACACTAGCGGAATATCCTGCATTCCCCTGCCTGCAGCCCACCTGATTCCTGTACAGGTTGCCTCCGGGAGTGAGCGGCGTGTAGCGGTGCGGTGTAACCCCTCTCAGACCACACCATATGCGAGTTCCAGCAGCGGAGCCTGATGCGGCCTATGAACCGGAGTGAAGCCTCGGCCTAAAGTGAGTGGCCTGCCCGACCTACCCCCAGCTGCCATCGCGGTCCGGTCGGGACCCCGGACAGGACCCCGGACAGGACATATCCCGAGACGCCAACCGAGACTCCGGAGTGCAAAGAGGTGTCCTACCCTGCCTGGGGCTCCGCTACCCCCCCCTCGGTGGCTTCGCCCCTGGCCGACCGCCCTGCTGTGAGGCCCGTTGGGACGCGGGAGCACTCCCGGACCTGCCTGCCGCCCGCCCGCGAGGCTAGCGGGACTCCTACCTTCAGCTGCACAGGCGAGGACTACGGTGTAGGCGGTGCATGCAATCCGTCGCCGCCACCGTGAGCCCGGCTTCACCCTGACTACACTGGGCACAACGCAACGTGGGTCAGCCCGACCTCGCAAATTTCTTGGCGCCATTTTGTCTCCACGCCAGGGCTAGGACGGGACCCTCGGGTCCTGGCAGTGTCACCTCGCCTACCCCTGATCCACCGACCGGCGGGCCTGGGGCGAGGACCCGACACGGGGTGTTGCGCACCGGGGACCCGCGCACCTTGAGGCGAGACGCGGGCCCCGGGTGCCGGGGCCCGAGGTGGGGGAGTGCGCCACGCGCCTTGGCGCCCAGCCACAGTGCTACAGTCCCGACCTCTGCCGCGCTCCCGACTTGTACAATAAACTTGCTTTGCAGTGACCTGGGCCCTACCATCTCTCCCCCCATCCGCCTCTACAGGACCGGGATCGCACCTACCCACGGGGCCACCAGTGGAGCATCGGCCCACCCTACATTGGCGCCTCGCTTGGAGAGCCTACACTGTCCCTGCCAGCCCTGGGGTCTTCAACGCAACCGCCTCTCTCCAACACAGCGCGGACCCTCCGCACCCACTGCCCGGCGCCATGAGCGGACACTCAGGAAGACAGCGGCAGTCTGCTGCATCCACTACAGCGCCACCCTGCTAACGAGATCCATGGGCAAACTCAGGACCAGGGCGCTCTGACGGACATGCAGTCCACGGGCTCTGACAACCCGCTGGCCTCCTCCAACATGGACATCATCCCACCGACCGGTAAGGGGTCGCAGGACGCCAAGCTGGACCTAATCCTGAATGAAATACGCGCGACGCGCGAAGCACTAGAATCGCGCATAGACAATATGGCGACTGGCCTGTCCCTACTGAGGGCTGAGCATAACAAGTTGGCGGAACGGGTTGCGGAGCAGAAGATAGCGCTGGGTGACCTCATTCCACAGCAGACAGAACACTCCACGAAATTGGAAAACGTGGAGAAACAGCTCAAACAACTATGGGATAGAGTGGACGATGCCGAAGGACGTGCCCGCCGCAACAACGTCCGCATCCTGGGCATTCCGGAGAGAAGCGAGGGGAGGAACCCCACCCAGTTCGTGTAGGATTGGCTACGGAAGTTGGTGGGCCAAGAAGACCTCACCGCCCTCTACAGTGTGGAACGGGCTCACAGGATGCCATCGCAGCCCCCACAACCAGGGGCACCTCCTCGCCCCCTGATCGCTCGCCTCCTCCACTTCAGAGACCGAGACACTGTCCTACGAGCGGCCAGGGAGAAAGCACCAATACGCTTTGAGGATAAGAATATATCGGTCTACGATAAAACGCAAATTGAGAGACAGGAATATGAAATACGCACTTCTGTTCCCCGCTCGGCTCAAAATACTGCATGACAACAAATCCCACTTTTTTGACTCGCCTGAGGAGGCGGAGGAATGGATGGAAGTCACTCTGACCCCACCGGCCTCACAGGACCCATTCGCAGATCACCGCAACGAAACCCAAAGGGGCTCACCAGGCTGACGAAACGGCACTCACAGCCCCGAACATCAGTCATCCCACGGAACATTGGCGAAGACGCATCCCCCTGGACATCAGACGGAGGGCCACTCGTCATCATCTCCACAGCAACGACTAACAGAGGAGGCGCTAGCCGCTCACGACGCGGGAGCAACCGGAGACAGACTCACCGTTACCACCGACACCCACACTGAGGTATCTGGTTCAGTAGACAGCCTGCAGCTATTCCCGAAGATCACAGCCCAGATGGCGGCGGAGTTCTGAACCACGACACGATTGAGCCCCTCCGGGTGGTAACGTATAACTGATCCCCTCCTTCACATATGGTGGGTTGCAAAGGGGCCCATTATATCGAGGGCTATCATGCCCATGCAGGCCGTTCAGTGACAGTCGACAGAGGCCTACCACCCCCGGTATGCACACAAACTTAACTGACTTATGCCCAGGTTGGGCACCACGGTTTGGCTCCTGGGCACGTTGGCTCGGGGACCTTTTTGTTAAGGGGTTCCATGTTTGCAGGACACTCTCACATTATAGCATAGCAGAACAAATGTGGTCACCCGGATATCTCACATTGCCGCACCACACAGATAGATATGGGGCCTCTTAATAATTACCAATTGTGCACCTGGAATGTACGTGGCATGGGATCAGTGCACAAACGACATAGAATTCTGGCTCAACTTAACCACAGGGGGACGCAGATTGCTTGCTTGCAAGAGTCACATTTGAACGCTGCCGAAACGAGAAATTGCGCAAGAAATGGAGAGGACAGCTCTTTGCTACCTCCTATTCTGCATTCTCCAGGGGGGCGGCAATTTGGCTCCGCGGCTCTCTCCCCTTCCAGATGCTGGAGCAAAGGGTTGATCAAGAGGGCCGTTATGTATTTGTACGGGGACTGTTGGACGGGGATGCGGTTGTATTTGGATGTGTGTACTCACCGAACTCAAACCAGTCGGAATTTTTGTTAACTGTAAACAGGGTACTTGCAGATTGGGCTGATCACCCCTGGTTCATTGGGGGTGATTTCAATGCTGTGCTTGATGTTACACTGGATAGGTCACACCCCCCCTTACAGGCTGCTGTTGGGCTGAGGGCTGGGATTTGGCAGATGCGTGGCGCAGCACACACCCACAGGAGAGGGAATATACTTTCTTCTCCCCACCCCACCAGCTCCACACCAGAATTGACCATGTTTTCTGCTCCCGCTCCCTTACAGCTTCGATTGTCCAGACCCAACATATGGGGAAAACCCTATCCGACCACAACCCCGTGGAGATTACATGGCAGTGGGGCAGGAGGCTGGCTCCCATCCCGACTTGGAGACTGTCTCCTGATCTCCTTGAAGACTCGGTCTTCCGGTCCTCCCTATCCGACACTATAGAAACCTACTTTTCCACAAACGCGAACTCAGCCAGCTCCCGTCAGATAGAATGGGACGCTTTCAAAGTCTGTCTCAGGGGGACTGCTATGACCGCTAGGATGGGCAGGAAACGGGAGGTGATCAGCCAACTGAAGGAGGTGGAGGGCTCACTAGCGTCCCTAGAGAATGAAGCAGCGGGCACAAACGCACCCTTTACACCACTGCAAGAGGCTCACATTAGACACGCAGAACTACTGGAAGACCTGCGGCTTCTAGACTATAGGGAATACACGAATAGGCAGCATACACAGGCAGACAGAGCCGGTCCCTTGCTAGCCCGCCTCCTACAAGACTCCCCGATCAGCCACCCCATCCTGAGGGTCTTAGACCAGACAGGCAGCCCGGCTACCACCCAAATAGGGATTAATACGGCGTTCAAGGACTATTACACCACGCTGTACGGCCCCCCACAACCCCTATCGGAGATCGCGTTCGAGGTCTTCATGAGGGGTCTAGACCTACCACAACTCACTGACAAGCAGAACAAAGACCTGAAGCGTACTATTTCAGTAGCAGAAATCAGGCAGACAATACAAGCTCTCCCGAAGGGTAAGGCCCCCGGAACAGATGGCCTACCGGCCGAATTCTACGCAACATTCATAGACCTCCTGGCCCCACGGTTGCACACTGTTTATCTGGAAGCTCTACGTACAGCCTCTCTACCACAATCATCCATGCAGTCATTAATCACGTCCCTCTTGAAGCCGGCCAAGGACGGACTACAGATGGCCGATTACAGACCCCTGTCCCTTCTCAATACTGACTCCAAGATATTGAGCAAAGTGCTGGCGTCGAGGCTCGTGCAATACGTGCCACAGCTGATCCACCCGGATCAATGTGGTTTTGTACCGGGCCGTAATACGGCCATGAACCTCAGGTGCTTAGCTCAGCTTATGCTCGGAGATCATGTGGACACGAGCTCCGAAGGCTGCATATCTCTGGATTTGAAACAAGCGTTCGATTCCTTAAGATGGGACTATATGTTCGCCACCCTGTTAAAATTCGGGATACCACCCAAATGTATTGCCTGGGTCAAATTACTGTACACCATCCCCACGGCTAGGGTGCGTACCTCCAACCAAATATCAGGTCCTATAGCTACAGCAAGAGGCACCAGGCAGGGCTGCCCGCTCTCCCACCTCCTCTTTGTCCTTGCCCTCGAACCAATGCTCTGTAGGCTCAGGTTGATGGCCCCCCGCCATGGCGTACAGAGGCATGGGACGGCGCACATTGTGTCGGCATATGCAGATGATATTATATTATATCTTCGTGACCTGAGGGGCGACTTGAGCCCTATTTCCCAGGTTTTTGAGGACTTTAGAGCGATCTCTGGCCTCACCATCAGCGAGTCTAAGTCCTATGGGTTCACCTTTGCAGCCACAGGCGTGTCTACCCCCCTACCATTCGCCCCTCATGAATTCCAGATGGCAGAAACCACTTTCCGGTACCTTGGGATGCATATCTACAGGGAGGCAGACATGATGATAGACGGCAACCTGGGGAGGGCCATCTGAACGCTGAAGTCGCAAATTCAATTCTGGCTAACGCTGCCACTCTCAATACCCGGCAGAGCGGCAATCTCCAAGATGGTGATGCTCCCCCGTCTCATCTACTACTTCACCAATTTGCTGTTCCTGATCCCAGCAGCAACATTTAAGACCCTTGACTCCCTACTCACCGAACTTGTGTGGGGACAGGGCCGCAGACGCATAGGTCTGGCCAAACTGCAGCTTCCCTCCGACTCCGGTGGCATGGGTTTGCCGGATTTCAGGGCTTATATTTATGCGTGTCAGCTACAGTGGCTGGCCTACTGGGTGGCGGGCCGCAATCTTCATGAGATCAATGTTTCAAAGGAAGACCATGCGAAGGGGAGAGTGCACATTTTACTCCTTCCCAGCTCGGATCTACAGAGAAACACCCCGCCGCTTCTCAGGCTGGCGATAACATACTGGCGGAAGGCATTGAAGTACACGTCCCCCGAGACAACTTATGCCCCCATGATCCCACTCTTGGGTATACCACTGGGCTCGGGAACACTCACGACGACTTCGCTGGAGCCCTGGCATGACGCAGGAGTAACACATGTGGGTGACCTGTTTGCAGAGGGGCACCTATTATCTTTCGAAGACTTCAGGGCCACACAGGGCGTCCCCAGAGGCTCATTCCTTATGCACGCCGGACTCCGCCATTATATTACGCACAAATGGTCACCTGAGGGCCAAGAGCCTGTTACGAACCCTCTAATCACTATACACTACCTCATGGGCACAGGCGGCCATCTGACCAGATGGCTCACTGCTAGCATCAAAATGGGGAGGGCACTTACACTGTCGCCACTTCGGGCAACATGGGAAGCAGATATCGGAAGGCCACTGAGAGACAAGGAGTGGGAGCGCATACTCCAGTTCCCCAAAAAAGTAGCTAGAAACCCCAAATTCAAGTTCATTCAACTGATGCTGCTACATAGAGCCTACCTGACCCCGCACCGCCTCCATGTGATGTTCCCTGAATCGAAAAGCAACTGCCCCCGATGCGATACTGACGACGCATCGCTAGTACATATGCTGTGGCAATGCCCTAAGCTGGGGTATTACTGGAGCACTGTCCATGACTCGCTTGAGAGGGCTGGTACTCTGTCCCGATCACCTGCACTAGAACATACACTCCTGGGGCTGGGGCCATCAACACGCACCAGAACCGTGGCGACACGCTTTTCAGATCTAGCCCTGTTACTGGCGAAGCCTGCCATCACGATGAGATGGAAATCATCCAAACCACCCAGCCCTGAACTATGGAAAGCGGAGGTAGTGCGATGGGGTAAGGCAGAAGGCGAAGCGCTACAGCGAGAGGGACGCAGAGGCCTCCGAAAAACGCCGATCTCGCTGGAATGGTGTGACACATTGGGGACGTTTGAGGTTGGGGATGACGAGGAAGACGGGGATACACAGGACTAGCCACTTGTGGACCACTTGTGTCCTGATGCACTCTTCCATGCACAGACGCTGACCGCGGTGCACTGCGATGGGGTACGGGGAGACCCGAACCATCGACCATACTACCTCATCCTACCTGTGTGTATAGATTAAGCTACGTGTTACTGTATAAGGGGTGACCCAATTGTCGATAATTCAGTTATATGCCTGTTGAGAGAGTGTCGGGTGGGATTTCTTGAGGGTGGGGGGTGGGTTCGGGTACGATTGGGGTTCGTTCGTTTGCTCTGAGTCGACGACAAAATGGAAAATCAATGTAACTATGTCCATATATGCTCTGGGCAAGCACATGCATGTACCACCATGATTACTACTGAGCTCGAATATGAATATGTATGCATGTTACTGCTCTACATACTATGCTAATAAAAAGATTTTAAAAAAAATAGTATAGCTCCACCTTTAAACTATGTTCTTGGTCCTCTGAGTTCCATTCACCTCTAAATTACACAGTGGCTTTCCCCCAGTTTAACATTTTTCTTTTGAAATAAACTATTTGAACATTGATAGATGGCTAAGAAAAATGAAAATATCAATTTTGTGGCTCGGAGCAAACAGATGAAAACATTTAAAAAGCAAAGGAAAGGTCGTAAAATATGCTAGAAAGAAATATATATATATTTTTTACCAACTTGTCATACATGTATACTTCGTTTCAACATGATCTTTTACTTGTTTATATTTTGCAGACATTGAATGAACTAGCGGCCAAGCATTCCAACTTGAAGGTGATTCAGCTAGGTAGGTGTTTATTCGCTCTTCAATCTTCTCTATTGTTCCCACATCATTAGAACTGTCTGCACAGGAAATCATGAGTTATTCCTTTCTGAAGGAATATATAACAAGTCTAAAAGTGTTTTCTAATTCCTATGTGGGTCTGGATACTCTTATTTTGAGATTGTACAAAAAGGAAATGTTACTGCCTCTATAAACCTTAATGTATAAACTCTGAAAGCAATTAAATTTTCTTTCTTGACTTCTATAAACAAGCATTTACAATGCAATGGTTTCGCCTTTGAAAAAGTTAGAGCTATTGGCATTGTAAATGACAAAATGTGTATTTATGTGTTGGTTTTGAAAACAGATAAATAAATGGCATTGTCATTTAAATTGCCATTAGCCTCTGCAGTCACTCTGCAGTCCCTAGCACTCCATAGCACTCCCTAGTCACTCTGCACTCCCTAGCAGTCCATAGCACTCCCTAATCACTCTGCACTCCCTAGCACTTCCTAGCCCTCCCTAGTCACTCTACACTCCCTAGCACTCTGCACTCCCTAGCACTCTGCACTCTCTAGCACTCCCTAGTCACTCTGCACTCCCTAGCACTTCCTAGTCACTCTGCACTCCCTAGTCACTCTGCACTCCCTCGCACTCCCTCGCACTCTGCACTCCCTTGCACTCTGCACTCCCTTGCACTCTGCACTCCCTAGCACTCCCTAGTCACTCTGTACTCCCTAGCACTCCCTAGTCACTCTGCACTCCCTAGCACTCCCTAGTCACTCTGCACTGCCTAGTACTCCCTAGCATTCTGCAGTCACTCTGCACTCCCTAGCATTCCCTAGCAGTCACTCTGCAGTCCCTAGCACTCTGTAGTCACTCTGCACTCCCTAGCAATCTGCAGTCACTCTCCACTCCCTAGCACTCCCTAGTCACTCTCCACTCCCTAGCACTCCATAGTCACTCTCCACTCCCTAGCACTCCCTAGTCACTCTGCACTCCCTAGTCACTCTTCACTCCCTAGCACTCCCTAGTCACTCTGCACTCCCTAACACTATGCAGTCACTCTGCACTCTCTAGCACTTCCTAGTCACTTGGCACTCCCTAGCACTCCCTAGCACTCTGCAGTCACTCTGCACTCCCTAGCAGTCACTCTGCACTCCCTAGCACTCTGCAGTCACTCTGCACTCTCTAGCACTCCCTAGTCACTCTGCACTCCCTAGCACTCCCTAGCACTCTGCAGTCACTCTGCATTCCCTAGCAGTCACTCTGCACTCCCTAGCACTCCCTAGCACACCCTAGCACTCTGTAGTCACTCTGCAGTCCCTAGCACTCCCTAGTCACTCTGCACTCCCTAGCTCTCCCTAGTCACTCTGCACTCCCTATCACTCCCTAGCCACTCTGTACTCCCTAGTCACTCTGCACTCCCTAGTCACTCTGCACTCCCTAGCTCTTCCTAGTCACTCTGCACTCCCTAGCCACTCTGCACTCCCTAGTCACTCTGCACTCCCTTGTCACTCTGCACTCCCTAGTCACTCTGCACTCCCTAGCACTCCCTAGCTCTCCCTAGCACTCTGCAGTCACTCTGCACTCCCTAGCACTCCCTAGTCACTCTGCACTCCCTAGCACTGCCTAGTCACTCTGCACTCCTTAGCACTCCCTAGCACTCCCTAGTCACTCTGCACACATACTCTAGACATAAGATTTCGCGTGTGCCGAAAAGCTGCATGGTGCGCAGCTTTCGACCAGGCAAAACCTAAAAACAAGTTATTTTCAATATGAGCTCAGCACAATTCATGTTCTTCATGGGTTACATATATTAGCAATTCAGCAAGAAAAGTCACTTCAAAGATGGAAAGTCAACAAAATGCTGGATTCTTTGGGCAAATAGAGGAAGAAACATGTTCTTCGTTCAGTTGGAATCAATTTTAAAAAAGTTGTCAAACGCAATGCACTTTTAAAAGCGAAATCATATGATAAATAAAAAAGACAAGTCTGTTTACTGGCCACTGTACATTCTTGTATTCTATTCAGAAGAAGCGACAGAGTTAAATGCTGATCCTATGATCTTACCCTGGCTAAACCGAGCTGAGAGCTTGTCTAATGAACTCTAGTCAATTCGCCCTCGGCATGCCCTTTAAAGTTCACTTTTACTGCCCTTATTGCTGGTGGCTTCAGACCCGCTCTAAACCCTCATTTAAGTGCTGACTGACCTCTTTAATTTGGCAAGTGCTTTCTAATGAACTGAGGTAAACTCTTCCCTCCCTCAGCATCTTTCAGCTGCAGGAGGCGCTGGCCGTAAAACCCCCTCGGAAAGCGGTTCACATAGTCTTCTCCTAACGCGAGCTAAGGTCAGCTCCGCCTTTTAGCCTTCTGAGGCCCATTGCAGGTGGGCTATGTTAAAAATGCTGGGCACATTACTAGCATTCTGAAAGACTGTCCATGCCTAAAGATGAATTATTGTCAGTAATTATTATCATATCAACATCCAAAAGGGTATAATGCGAATGCTAAGTACTAATCATCATCGTTATCTGCATAATATCAGTAACAATCAACATCACCAACCCATCATTATTATTAGCATTATGCGCAGGTGGTTTTCTAAATGTGTTTTTTATGAACTAATTATATTCAGGATGAGTGATTGACGATAAATGTTTCAATGCCTTGCTGCTGGTATATTATATTGGTCCTTTAACACCCAGGAAGAGTGTAAACACGTTCCTGATTGGTTGTTTTATTTTGATTGGTTGTTTGCATTTGCTTAGTACTCGTTTTCATTACTCATTCTTTGAGTTTGAAGACCTTACAGACCCTGGTCTACAGCTGCAGCCGCTGTTCTCCTCCGGTCCAGCCGCGGCTGCTCCCATGCGCGCGCGCCGCCCGCAAACACACCCTGAGCTCGCAGCAACAGACGGCACCGGCAGCGGCGGCGGCGCTTGCGCCACGGCCCCAGCTCTCACCCACCGGGCTACTCCCCATACACGCCCACGCCTCAAATACCCATTAACTAACAAGGGGAAGGGACAGCGGGAGGGGGGAAGGCACACGGACAGCAGGAGGGGGGACGGCCTCACGGACAACGGGAGGGGGGACGGGCTCACGGACAGCGGGAGGGGGGCGGGTTAACGGGCACACGGACAGCGGGAGGGGGGACGGGAACGGGCAAACGGACAGCGGGAGGGGGGGGCGGGAACGGACAGCGGGACATCGCGCAACCTACCCCTGCAAACAACACTTCCAAAATGGCGAAAACAAAGCGTTAAAAAATAAATAAATAACCACCGCCCACCGCCGCATGACGATCGCAAGGGGGCGGGATGAGTAAAAATGGCCGGAACGCCCACGAATCTGCTCCGGCAATGACGGACAGATCTCTCTTCCAATGGCTAGCCTCCATTTATGGAGCTAGCCAATGGAAGAGAAGGCGGGACCAAAGCCACTACTGTTCTAACATTCGATTTCACCTGCGCGAACGCTGCTGCGCAGCGGACGCCAGGCGAAACCTAAAAAGGTCAATATTATTGGTTATAGTAAACTTAAATGAAGGCCCAGATTTACAAACACTTTACATTGGGTTGGCGTTACTTTTTTAATGCAGACCCTATGCAAAGTGTTGGGTTGGTATTTACAATCCAATGCAAATCATGATTTGCGTTGGATTGTGACCTTGTGTCCAACCTCAATAGCCTTAGGGCCACAACATACTTAGGGCCTAATTAGGGGTTTTCGTGGTGCAGGAGCGGTAAACACGCCACCACCATGCTCCCGCACCACCAAAACTCACACCTCCTGCCAGATTACAAACATTTTTGTGGTCTGACTGGTGGCATGGCAGTCCCTCAGTGGTGCAGGTTAAAGTCTCATAGTGACCCTTAAACTGCACTGCAGCAGGACCGCCATTGTAAGTTCCTGCACAGGAAGGAATGCACCATGTCGCGCATTTCATCCTGTGCAGGAACTGCCTCAGGGCACTACCAAGCAGATTGCAGGCCTCAGACTGCTGCCCACCACCAGGGATCTCTGATCCCTGGCTGTTGCGATGGTGCAACAGGGGTCCGACTGCCCAACTTGTAATAGGGCAGTCGGGCCACTAGGGCGGCGGTGACTCGACACTAACGCAACCCCACCATGAGTTTTGCAGTACCGGACTTCCAAACTCATAATCAGCCCCTTAGTCAATCCCATATAATGCTACATTGGAATTATCCCCTTCTTCCTAGGGACTTTATTGGCTGTGCAAAAAAACATTTGATGCAAGATTGTTTCAACTGTTATGTTCCGAACTGGATAAGCACTAGACTGGTGATCGAAGCTCTGCCATCTTAAAGACATGCCATTTACTAAGAAATTACCAAATCTAAATTTCATATGCAGTCGCCTAGGCATTGGGAAAGCGATATTATCAAGGTAACTTTAATAAAATTGGGAACATTTAATATCCTGTAAAGCAACAGATATAGTCCCAAGTCGGGAATTAGTCAGCTCTTTCTCTGTCACATACTTCCAATCTGTTTCTTTTAGGTTATGTGGCACCTCAAGATAGATGAATAAATTGACCCCCGCACTCAGTGGTAAAAAGGAGCTTAGATCGTGCAGTAATCCAAATAATCTATTATGGGCATGCAGGAAGTAATCGCTTTCTGATCCAAAAACGTGAAGGACAAATCAAAGTAGCTTTCCTGTTGTGGCAAACGTCCCTTCGGTGCACTGCCTGGGTCCCCAAGAGCTAAAGTAACTACGGTTCACAGATTTTGAATATGGTATATTTTATTGTGATGTTTACTTGATTTGATTAATTAATGCATAAACCATTTAGGAATAACAAAATTACTCAATGGGGGTAAAATTCAATTGAACATAACATGTCCTTTTGTCACACATACACCATATGTTAGGCTCTCTGCTTTCAGTTTTTACAGATTTTTACAGATAAATAGAGACGGAAAAAATGTGTTTTCTGTCCACATTTCTTTTTTAAAATGGATAAATACAGAAAATTGTGCTTCTTTTCAATGACTTGCTGTGCAGTCTTTCATGAATTCCAGCAGATGGACAGTATGGGAAACTAAAAAACAAGGTGATTTTTTTTTTAAATAATGGCATATGTCAACATGCATTTGTGGCATAATGCTAATATTCAGTTGCTGCAATGTTGCATAATATTTGGCAGCTTAAATAGCTAAATCACGACATACATCAAAATGAAATAATAAGGCAAACCAAGTTGCCTCAATAGTTCAGGTTGACATGCAAATACTAACCCTCTAGAAAACATGATGGAACATAGCAATTGTTAGATCTTAATGAGCCAGTGTGCTCTATGGAAACTCTTGTCAATGAAATAATACTCAAAAAGCTCCAACATGTGCTAAAAAACGTGCCCAGCATGCATGAAGTGAAACCATCAGAGAGAAAAGGAACCATGCGAGATAATCATTACAACGATGAGTGACATAAGGTAAACCATCACCGATACGATTCGGGAAGTAAACAAGTTAAACACACTTATAGAGAGACGTCAAGCTTCGTTCTTGGATCTCGATCGGCAACCATGTAAATGACCACGGTCTGTACCGAGTTATAAAGAATGAGTACAAACGATGATGCACACTACGGGGCATATAGCAAGAACCTCGTTAAAATTATCACAGTTTTAGCAGCAGGAAACTGTCGCTAAATCAGTGATAATGGGCTTGCTAATATGCGTTATAGAATTCCAATGGAAGCCCAGGTTAGATGTACAGGACATCTAACCTGGGCTATGCACCGAAACATTTTAATCTTGCTATTGTTTGCTGCTATAAGTATATCCTGCCAGGTTTACTCATCCTACTTGCTCTGGGCCACTGCTAATGTAGCTCTACAAGTTTTTCTGGCTCCTCCTTTGGGTATCTGACATTAACTTTTTATCCCCTGGACTGAATTGGATGGAGCCTTTTTGCATTCCTTATTGTGCCATGTCCTACCTATGTTTTTTTTTAAATTAGGCTTTAATGCTGGCTTGATTAATGATGCCTACATTTGCTCGAGCCAGTCAGTCAACCTGTGCTAGGGCTGAGTCCTGTGTTAGTTTAGCGCTCAGGTATACCCTTGGTGTGCTATTGTGTTGAGTAATATGAATGAGACCTAATGGGTGGGTATACTTAAATTGGATTAAGGAGCTTGCAGGAGGGGTTGCCAATTCCCCTCTTTTTATCCTAAGTTCAATATAATCAAGTGAGTTTAAATTTGGGGTCAGTGGGGCTAGCATCTCGCTCACACAATATCTGAGCATGTGTCTCAAGATAGCACTTTCGAACTGAAGGTATCCAGTGATTGCATGTGTTAGTCAGGGAATTTGTGTCCTCCCTGCTCTTTGCAGAGTTTTTGGATACGATAACCTTACACAGGGATCTGGGTTCACAACTATGGCTGCTCATTTGGCTTTCTCTTTGAGCCCTGTCTGAGTTTGTGTAAGTGTTTTGGGTGTGCTTCTTTACCACCCTCCCCTCGCTTCCTCTGTGGGATGCTTTGAGATTGACAATGAGCTTGTTTGTGTCGACCGGATATCTAATATTCTCCATCAGATGCTGTGAAGCTGGCATTTTCATTTTCTGCATAAGAGCCTTTATATTTGTTATCGGTGCTGGACGGGTGTGACGTGTGTGCCTCTGAATGTAGTTGCCATACCCTCCTCCTTGCATGGTCTACTTGTGCATAAATTGGCTCTCTATTTTGCAGTCTATCCCTTGTAATTTGAAGGTACAGTGGATGAATTGACCTTATTAGATTCACTAGCTCATTAACTCTGCTTTATAAGGAGGCCCCCATCACTTTTATTTCAATGACTTACTGCTTTAGACATATCTCAGTCGAATCCGCTACTATTGGCTTGGTTGTGTCAATCTGGGGCACTTTGCTGAAATCGTCGCACTTAGCACTAATATCTATGCCTCCTCCCACCTCTTCCTTGTCCTGTTCTAAAGGAGTAACCTGTTGCTACTTAGGCTCAAGTGAGATTCCTGCAGGCATTCAAGGAGGAGGAGATATCACCGAAGCATTTGCACTATTATTGGGAGTCACGACTTGTGCATAAGCTACAGTGAAGGTTGCTGTCGTTTTCCTAAATATACAGGATACCCTGGGAGATAGTTTAGGCAGTCAAGGGTCAGGTAAGGTCAGGTGCGTTACATAGCATTGTTTCTACCTCCTCTATAAGTGTGTCAATCGCATTTGGGGGCATTTCATAAAGGCGCAGCGAAAAAATGATCGCTGCTTTAGCATGAGTTTTCAGACTAAAAGCTGCGATAATTTCATCGCATTATCAGCAAGGTCACGCTATTGCGTGAATCCTTGCCTTAGCGCCCTTTCCCTCAACGCCCAGCTTTGCATCTCTAATGAGATGCAAAGTGGGCGTTCCGCCCAAAAATAACGTGAGAAATGTCGCTAACCAACATTTCTCCTATCAACAAACCTCCCGCTAACTTGCATGGCGATAAGAAAAGTAGCGCTAACCGCGTTTAACGCTACTTTTCTTACGCCTGCTTTCAATCTGACTTAGCCATTATATGCAATGGAAGGTGGATATAATGGCTAAGTCTGCCCTGCCCTATCAACAACGTATCTCCAATCGTTGTGCGATTATCGCTGGATTTCCAGCGATAATCGCACATTTGGCAGCTAACTCTGGAATTTTTATTGCTTTGGAGATAAGTTTCCCTGATAGCGCGCTATCTCTGCGATAAAATCCAGCAAAAGCCGGTGATAATTATCCTAGTGCTAAGTGCGCTCAGCGATAATTATTGCTGGTTGTTGCTGATATGCCCCTTGGTGCGCAATTTGCCTTTAGTCTTATGGTTAATATGTGTGCTAATTATAGGGACTCCATCCCGTTGGGTGGAATAAGAAGACTTACCCCAAACAGCTATGTCTTAAATGGGTACAATAAGAAAAGATGGCAGTGGAATAAACAGAACAACCAGCACTTCCGCTTTGTTTGCATAGAAGTCTGTAACTAGCTCTCTATTTTGAGGCGTGCTCTATGTCTTTAACTGTGCCACCCACAGTATCATGTAATATACCCCGGATCACTCCGAATATAATAATCAATTATAAAACATAGACAGAGCACAACACTTGATTAAGTGGACAGCTGATTGAGCCCAACCAGCAAAAATTATTTTAATACAAAAAACAAATAGTAAATTCTGTTCAGCATACAGTCTTCATGACGGATGTTCTAAGGTTACAACACTGATACAGCCACAGCCGACACGTGTTTCGTCGCCATTTGCAACTTTTTCAAGGCTGTTAACAAAATCATATAAGATATTAATTTGTAGTCTCTTAAACAATCACATGGAGAGATTTAAAAAGTTTTGTTGTCTATTTCCTAGAGTAGTTTAAAAAAAACACCTATTTTTTAAATGAGTGTTGGTGCTTAAAAAAGTGAGTCTAAAGGTATTGTCTCCTAATGTTTGAGAGAAAAATAGAAAAGAAAAGAAAGAACAGAAAAGTGTGATAAAACAAAAATGAAAAAATCATGTGAAAGGTACTGAGTTAGTGAAAAAAAACGCCTTGGAATAAAGAAGGAAAATAAGAAAAGATAGAAGAACCAATTCCAATATCCAGTGAGAACACACGTGTTGATGGTACCCTCAGACCAGTACCAAGAACCAATATGCGGTTACCTTTATAAGAATAGTAGTCGAAATTCGAACTGTCATATCCAAAAGGACAAATATATGAGGAGTCCGAGTACAGTAATCCAGCGAGAATCGAGTAATGAGCTAGAAAGTGTAGGTCACTTACACACGTCAGTTTCCTTACAAATAAGGGAAATAGACAATAACACATTAATATTCCTATTTAAATTTAATTTTAAAATTTAAAACCCGGATTGAAGATGTTGGCCAAAACATCATAGCAAAAAATTCAATTGTAAACTGGTTCTGTCACTTTAAAAAGATGTAATACTATCTATGTATTTATTAGGAAAATAGAGAGCCGATTTCGCCTCTTCTCTACAGTTATAGACATTTGTTCTGAACCTAATCTTTTATGCTCAAAGTCTATTTTAGAAAATGGTGCCACACACATTTATCTAAACTATCTTTTAATAGTTCCAACATACCATACTGGCTAATGATCTCTGAATGCAATACCTTGTTGATCACAGGTTTATTGAAAGCGATATTCTTAAACCGAGCAAAGAAAGCAACAAGACTTAGACTTACTTCGAGACCAAGCTTTCTTTAAAGGCGTCGTAAAAAATAATAATTCTTTATGAATGTAGCCGCAACTTCAAATAAATCGTCTAATGTTTGCCAAAAAGCGAACTGTAAAGACAAACAGTTTCTGTCACTACAAGGTCAAGTGACTGCAAAGCTAAGACAATGTTCGGTAACTGACTACTTGTCAAGATGGAAAAACACAAAAAAACTCAGGTGATAGCCCAAGGGGGGAAAAAGAGGCAATAGGGCTCTAGAAGATGGCCAGCCTCCAGTCAAATCATGTATCACAAATAGAGACCACTTCTAGAATACGACCAAGTGAATGTGGGGTGCCGAGTAGTTACAAGGGCATCTCACAAAAAGTGATGGACTGGCATCACACACCACCTGGTGTCATGCTTCATCATCTGGCAGTCCTCGCCCTCCAGAAACCCCGTTTGGTGGAGGACGGGCATGCACCTGACAACAGGGATGCGCTTTCTAAAGTGAGTGGGGGCCCCAAAGGAATAGTGAGTTTAAAAAGCCATCAAAAGTTCCCCAATGTAACTTTATTTAGTGAGGGAACCATGTGGGATCTAAAAACAAAGGTGCGGTGAATAAGAAAACAATCATCCAATCACCGCTATGTGAGTATTAAAGGGTAGGTCAACATGTTTCAGCCGAAATGTCCATAAGGTACATGGTTTTCATCAGGACCGGGTTGAAGGGCTCCAATCTTACCATGCTGTACTGGTAGTGCCACTCTGTGGATATGACCTATAGTCTCTATCCACTCGGGGGGTCCATTGACCTATAAAAGTCATAAGACAGGAGTAAGTCAAAATAGTGTTTGTGTACATAATGATCAATCATACTTGGTCTAGTCTGTGAGATTCTATACTCTAAGTAGAGTCAAATCTTGAAAAAATATTTGTTAACAGTGGTTTTGCTGAAAACAAAGCCAAAAGAGCAGTCATTCATCTTACCATTCAGGAGGGAGCGACTTGCCCCATGGGAGGCGAGGGTTAGGGAGTACCCCATGATCACACTCGCTGGAGAGAGAAAAAGCAAAAGAAGAATGTAGACCATATTCTGAGTCATCAGAGTTATGGTGCAGACGGTAGCAGCATCAAAGGATATAGACAGCGACTTACTGAGTGTCGGATAATTCCCCGTAGGATCACCTATGGTGTACGTCTCTCTACTCCTCCCCGACGACAATAAGGATTCTGGGATGGAAGTTTATATAATATGGCCCATTACGGACTAATAATCCGCAGGTGAAGTGGTTGCCGTAGGCGTGGGCGCGCTATTATAACATAGTGTTTCCTGTGTCCTAGAGGGACTCGCTAAAAGGCGAGCCTGATAGGGTTATGTGCCTGGGTGGGGGCGTTGACAAGATCTAATCTGTACCTGGTGATGCGGCGCTTAGTCGCAAGACGTAAGACATCCGGTGTCCCAGGTGGGCGTGTTTCAAATGCCAGGGCGTGACCCGCTTTTGATGTAATTGATTCAGAGCGAGCACAGGGAAGTCTGTGTGCGCCCTACTTAAAGGCACCAATATGTGTATTAGGGCGGTTCAAGCTAGATCTCTGATAAGGTCAGCAATAGTTTCCGAGCAGTGGCGGGTGGGCGTGGCTTCCTCACTATGGCGTAGTCAGCCCCTAACTCCATTGGTTGTAGTTGACACGTGATGAGACACGTGAGCGCCCATCAATATGCATCCGTGTTTCGTAGTCATGGAGACATGAAGGGCTCTATGTAAGTAATCAGAAGAGCGTGTCCCGGCACGGGGAAATGAGGAAAGAAAGAATTAAAATCATAAGCATCTGCTTGGTAGCAACTCTCAGTACCCGATTCTTTCTGATTAAAATCGAGGAACTGACATAGGAATTTGTGCATAGTGTCATAGAGACAGTAGTCCATATAACTTAGTACTGGAATATTGAGTCCCTAAGTTTTTGCAATGCAATCTATATTGGTGCGTCATGCACATTGATAGGTACATCTACGAGTAAAATAAGAGAATATATATTCGTAGAGCAGGTGAGATACACCTTCTGGAGTATATTATTATGCAATTTTAAATATAGAACCACTATTTGTCTGTTCCCAGATGACGTCCTGATGTGTTCCCTATAGGGTGCATAGTTCAATATAGGATCGCAACCATTGCTGGGAAAGTGAAAAAAGGGGGGGTGGGGTTGGAGAGTAGGAAGGAAGCCATAGTAAACCCCATTTCAAAATCCGAAGTGTCCTTAAATCAGGCACTCAGAGGTTACATCTGTTCATTTGTTCATTTGCAGCCATGGAATGTCTTCATTAAGGCCAAGTTTGGAGGTGTTGAGCCTGAATACCCAGCGTTGTTCTCTCACATGGAGAGCATGTGTACGATTCTCTGTTTCGTTTTTCAGTACTTCGAGTACAGTCCATTTCAGATCTGAGTCTGTGTGGTTGCTTTCCAAAATATGTCTGGTGAGTTTGGTATTATCCTTTCGTCGTCTGAAGGTGCTGCGGTGCTCGCTGATGCAGATCTTCACCCTGGCACTGCTGGACCCGTATTGCACCTAGGGCACCTGTCATTATCTCTTACGCCCCAGGCGAACAATTTTGCTGGAGTAAAATACAGGTTAAAAAGGGTCTTATAATGCTGAGCCCTCAAATTTGAGGACCGAAAAATCTTCTTATTCAATACTAGGGCTAGATCTAAATCCACATCTGGGTCGTAATTTTGTGAGGTAGGGTAGTTTCTGTCTTCATCCTCGAGTTCTTGTAGGAGGTTATTATACCCTATTCTGATTTTATTGCCACCCTTTTTCAAATAGTCTACAATTGGGTTACTCGTCAAGAGAGACGTCCTAGGCCTGAGTGAACGGAATGTTTGAGCGACTTGCCCATATAGAAGCCACTGATTGGCTGGGAGCCCAAATCTTTGCTGCAGTATGTTAAAGCCAAGGATCTCGTTGCCTAATATGACATCACCTAGACACCTAACTCCCAGCTCCCTCCAGAGACAACTGTTTCTATTTTGACATAAATGGGCAAAGATGTTAGATTTCCAGAGATCGATGTTGACATGTATTTTTGGGATGTTCAGAAATTTCATTACTGCCTTCCAAGTTCCCCATGCCCCCATCAGAATCTTGTATCTGGCTCTCTTATAATACCTTCGGTCAACTTCGCACATCAGTAGCCCTACTGCCTTCCTTCCCACTAAGAGCTCGAAGATAGAAGGGAGTGCTTGACTGCCAGGCTGGGATTCTAATGTTTCCAGATCACATTGAAACAGTACATTCATTTGAACCAGTAGGCATGTCCAATGATACAGCCTGATATTAGGCATCACCAAGCCACCTCTCTCAACTGGTAAAGACATATGGGCAATCGACCTTCTAACTTTCCCATACTGCCAGATAAAGCGGATAAACATTGCCTCGATTTTCCTGATCATCCCTTCTTCCAATAGCAATGGAATGGCCCGAAACAGATAGAGTAGCTTGGGAAACATAGTCATTTTCAATACATTTACCCTACCACTCAATGATAAATGTAATACATCAATCCTCTTGAGCTCCTTTTTCGATAGAACCTATCAGTGGTGAATAATTATCCGCAATAATCTTATCTGCATTGGCATTCACCCTTACACCCAGATACACAGCTGATTCCACATATCTTTGATCCAGCTTAGTGATGTTACTCGTGCATATGATCTGTGTCTTTTCCTCGTTCAGACGATACCCTGACCGTACACCAAAGTCTTTAGCCAGCTGACATATCTCGATCATGGCTTGTTGGGGGGCCGTTGTTATGATTGCCAGATCATCAGCGTATGCCAAAAGTTTGGTAGTATGGCCATTAAGTATCACTGTTCAGACGCCAATATTTTTTGGATAAGAGGATCGATATACAGCGAGAATAAAATCGGGGAGCAGGGGCACCCTTGCCTCGTCCCCCTTCTGATTATCATTTCATCCGATCTTTGGCCCATAACCTTAATCCTGGCAACCGGATCGCTATACATCGCCTTAATTGCCCTCATGCTCTTATTCCCAAAACCGCTTCCGGCCGAGATCCCCCACAGACACTCCCAGGTCACACGGTCAAATGTTTTTTCCGCATCGAGGAGGATCATGGCCATATCCTCGCCCGCGGCTGCATGGGCATCGAATAATGTTATAGCACGCCTTATGTGATCCGTGGTACCTCGACCTGGTACAAACCCATGATGCCACGGAGAGACCAATCGACCAATGATCCCCCCCAATCTTTTCGCCCAAACTTTGGAATATAATTTTGTGTCCGTGTTTATAAGGGAGATCGGACGGTATGATCTTGGATTGTTCTTAGATTTGCCTCGGGAGGCAAGATGGCGGCCGTGTAGAACGGCCGGGAGCGAGAAGCAGTGGGGATGCGTGTGCTGCCCTGAAAAGCTGGAGAAATGACATCATGCTACCGCAAAGAGATCATGTCGGAAGAATAAAGTGATCGGCCCTGGGCTTTTCTCTCGGAGTTTTGACATTGACATTTTTTGTCATCGGAAAAGCGGCGAGCTTCCATGTTACTGCCCCATACCTGCCGCGGAGCCATCAGGAGGTTGCTGCGGGAGCTGACGCTGGCTGTGAGAGTGCTGGCGGCTGGAGGCAGGGCTCAGGTGAATGGGAGGAGTCGGGTACCTTCGCAAACCTCACGGAGCTCATTGTGCAAAGCGTGGGCTGCTGCTGAGACGGCGGTGACGGCGGAACCTGTAATCAACCAAGGTGACTCACGGAGCCTTCGCAAAAACGATAATAAAGGGCGAAGTAAAGATATGGCTCCAAAAGCGGTTTCGAGCTCCAAAGCAGCCCTGAAAAGAAAAGCTGCTGCAGTGGCAGCAGCTGAAGTCGAGGAGGAAGACAGCCGGCAAAGAAAGCAGACACCGTTAAGGAAGAATCAGCTTACTGCCAAAACCAAACAGACAGGGTCTCCTATCTCTGACATTTTTGCAAAAATAGGCAAGGAGAAGGGCCATAAAGCGGATGTTTTGCTGGGTAAAAAGGGACAGGAAATGGGTGCTGTGGAAGTATCAGCAGATATTAATGCAGAAGGGGGGGATCCGGCAGAAGCGCCATCTCCCTCACCCGGACCAGCGCCTGATCCCCTTGTGAGCCTAGTAAAAGCAGATCTAAAGAAGGATGACCAGTATAATGCCCTGCCTCCGCGGAAAGAAACCCCGGTGATCTCAGGGGGAGTGAGAGAAGACCTAGGAGCTGCAAATCCTAGTCTAGAGGAGCAGAATAAGCCTGAGTTAGGAACAGCTCTATCACAGGGGACCCCGCTGGCTGAGAATATGATAAATATGGGGGCCAAGAAGCTAAATGACAAGGACAAGCCTCCTAGTGAGTGCTTCTTTTCTGTCTCAGAAGGAGGCAAGTGGTCGGATGATGGAGACAGTTATGAACAGGAAGGAAGCAATCTGGACTCCGAAAGCGAACGGGAGCATGATATCGGGTCACTTATATCCTCTGCCAAACCGCCTCTCGGACTCACAGCGCAGGATCTTAGTTGGGATCACTCGTCAGCCACCCCACTAGTTGGGAGCCCGCATGGAGAAGCGGCACAGATGTCTCTCCTCGAGGTGATACAAAAGGAGATCCTAGCTCATAGGGAAGAAACTTGACAGGACAGCCGCAAGGCACAGGCTGCCGTCAGAAAGATGCAAGGAGCTATGAGGAAACTGTCCAAAGTTTGCGCTAACTTGGGTGATCGAGTTTCTAATCTAGAGGAGAGAGTAGTCTCAACTGAGGCGGAGTCAGCAGCAGCTTCAAATAAAGTAGATGCCCAGAGTGCCCAAATAACAGATATCCAGTGGAAGCTGGAGGACCTGGAGAACCGTCAGAGACGGAATAACCTTTGCATTTTGGGGGTTCAGGAGGGGGTCGAAGGGACAGATATGAGGGCGTTTGTTATCAAGCTCTTTAAGCAAGCATTTGTAGATTTGCCAGGCTGGAACTGGGCAGCTGAAATCCAGCGGGCCCACCGCACTCCGTTTAAGCTTGGCCGTAATTCAAAGGAAGGAGACAAACCAAGAGCTATTTTGATATTCTTAGGCAATTTTGTGCTAAGGCAAGCGATAGCGGAAAGAGCAAGACCTGACTCAAGGAAGATCGTGGAAGGGATTTCGTTTTTCGTCAGACCTGACTTCTGTCATATAACAGTAGAGAGACGATGGAGGTTGAGACAGTTGATAAAACCCTTCCAAGATAAAAAGATGCAGGCCTATCTAATCAATCCGGCACAGCTCAAAATAATCAATGATGGTAGAACTTTATATTTCACCTCCGAAATTAAGGCTAAAGAATATCTAGATTGTCATGGGGTATGATTCTGGACAATAATCTCCTCCGTTGGTTCTTCTTGCTTTGAGAGCCGCTCAATGGAATAATGACTAGCTTAATAAGTTTACTAGTCGGTTAAATGAAACTTACTTTAATTCATGGATGCAAGCGGGTGGTGTGATGTGTTTTGCAGCATGTAGGGATTTCAATTTTTGGTTTATCTATATTCAGGGTTCGGATTTTATGTATGGTTTTGTTTAATCTCATCGCCACTGCTTCAGACGCTTTTTTCCATCACGCGCACAGACCAGGTCTGAGCGCCTCATATGAGTGGGTGTGTGGGTGGGGAGGTAGGGGGAGGGTAAGGAAGGGAGGGGGGATGCTGATGGGAGGGGGATGGGAAGGGAAGGAGAGGGGAGGGAATGGGAAAAAAAGGGGTGTTTTGGAATAAAGAGGTTTCTGGCAGCAATCAGAGGATAATATGGATAACAATGGCCAAGTCTTGGGTATTGGATATTTCCCCACAGGAAAGTTTATCTCAAGAGGATGTCGCACATTAAAATCTGCTCTATTAACATCGGAGGGTTAAATGACTTGAGAAAGCGTCAAAGGTTATGCCATTTTGCCAAATTTAATAACCTCGATGTTCTGTGTGTGCAGGAGACCCACCTTCCATGGGCTAGGAGAAACCTATTAAATATAAGGGGTTATGAGCTATTGGCCTGCTCTACGCAAACTTCGACGATTAGGGGGGTGGCTATCCTTGCCAAACAAATTCTAGGTGGGATTAAGAGATCTAAGGTCGACAGCTCAGGGAGATGGGTAATAGTGGAACTGATTCTTGGATATAGCATATGTACAGTGTATGGGTCAAACCATGATGATCCGGAAGTGTTTGATATATTAGAGGGGAAGCTCGCAAATTGGCCAACTCCCATTATAATTTGTGGAGATCTCAACATTTCGTTTGACTGGAATAGCCCAAGCAGCTACTCAGGAGGTAAACCAAGAGTGTTTCGGGCCTTGACCTCTCTAATGAGATCGCACGGTCTGAAGGATGTGTGGGGTGCAAAAGAACCTAACGATCCAGGCTTCACATATTACTCTTTCCCACATCAGAAATACTCTAAACTAGATTATTTTCTGCTATCCTATGAGAAGCTCGGTAAATCCAAGATTAAAAAATTACCCAAATCTTTATCTGACCATAGTCCTTTGATTCTAATATGCGAGGTAGATAATTTCGAAAGGAGCCAAACCAACTGGTCATTTGAGAGAAAGCTCCTTGCTGATGATAGGTTTGTGAGACATATAAGAAAATGGGCCAGGGAATTTTATGAGATTAATAGGTATAGCGCTTCCCGCAATGTGGTTTGGGAAACTTTTAAGGCTTCTCTGAGGGAGGAGACAATAAGCTGCTCAGCCAGATTGAGGAAGGAGGATAGGATGAAGGTCGAGACTCTGATTGGGGAGCTAGGAAAAGCAGAAAAACAACATATTAAAGAGATAGGGCAGGGGGCTGATGGTCAGGCAAGCCTAAACAGAATGGCCACCATTAACCCCTTCCATGCTGATGACGAACCCCAGCCGTCATGCACTATGGTGCTCGTGTGCTGATGACGGCTGGGGTTTGTCACGGCCCGCCCCTGTTCGTGCTGTTTACAGCACACCAGGGGAATCGTGGCCGCATCGAAGGGGTTAAAGCAGATCTTCAGGGGGTAGTGATGCAGAAGGAGTCTATGGAGTATCAGTCCTCTAGGGCAAAGCGTTATGAGACGGGGGAACAGGCAGGAAGAGCATTAGCACTCCGTATCAGGCAGGAGAGATCTAAAAACTCGATTTCAAGTATTTAGGAAAATGGGACTGAACATACTGAGCCTAAAGAAATACTTAGAGTTTTCCAGACCTTCTACCAGAAACTATATGATGAAGAGGGTGGGGGGAATGTACAAAGTCCAGCCCTTAAAGATGATGGCCCAGAACTAGATGAGATAAGTAGGGAAATGTTGGAATGCGACATGACTCTGACAGAGATAAAGATGGCGCTTCAGGAACTGGCAGCTGGTAAAGCGGCGGGACCCGATGGGATCCCCCTCGAAGTATATAAATGCCTAGTGGAGGAAATTGCCCCAATCCTTCTGGATCTATTCACCGGTATAGTGTGTTCGGGTTCGATCCCTGATTCATGGAAGGAGACGAATATTGTCATTTTCCGCATAAACATTTCCTCTGTCAGCGGGTCAGGCAAGCACGCGTCCCACCTAGACTTCGCCGACACCGCACCCCCACCCTCGTCCTCCTGCGAGGCGCGATACAGTCTGGAAAGTAACTTAACTTTATCCGGCGCAGTGTACAGCAACTGCAGGGCACCCAGCAACAATGGTTCCTCTGGATATGTAGGATATAAGGTGTGTATAGCAGCTCGGAGCCGGGCATATATAAATGTTGACATAATGACGTTCGGGGAACGATCCGTCATATCCCGCAATGAGAGAAAAGAGGCACCTGGAAAAAGTTTCCCGACCGTGGTGAGTCCCGCACCTTGTAGTAGCTGCAAAGCCCCAATCTCACTGGAGACCGAAATCTCCGTGTGATACAGCAGTGGCATATCTGAGGCATATAACGGCAGCCGGGCCGCCCGTCTACCCAATTCCTGCCAGGCGTTAGCAGTGGAGCGCACTGTGTCTATTTCTCCTTTCTCAAACACAGAGTGTGAATTGACCACCATCGCTTTCAATGGAATAGGCAAAACTGCGCTAGCCTCAAGCGCTACATGTGGCGTATATGGCGGAGCCGACAGCCAATAGGCGGCAAACTGCGCCTGAGCGCACAAGTAGTATAGCTTCATGTCCGGGACGGCGAAGCCCCCCAGTTCATATGGTTTCGTCAATACATACCATTTCACTCTAGGTTTCTTTCCAGCCCAGGCTAGTGTGATCAGCAACGACTGCAGTCTAGCAAAGAAATGCGATCTGAGCGGGACAGGAATGTTAACAAAAAAATACAAAATTTTGGGAAGAATCACCATTTTAATGAGCGATATCCGGTCAGCAAACGTGAGCGGAAGGCGAATCCATCGTGCCACCTGATCCTCAAGCTTAGCAATAGCCACTCCATAATTAGCCCTAATGACTTCCTGACTGTCCCTGTGCACCCATATTCCAAGGTAACGCACCGGCTCCGCGGCCCACTCCAACGGGAATTCCAAGGGGAAGGGGGCTGCAATGTCAGTGAGCGGTAAAATAACAGATTTCTCCCAATTTATGGAGAGACCCGAGTGATGGCCGAACCGAATAAATTCACGCAGTACCGGTTCCAGATACCTCGCAGGTTCCCGTACATATAGGACCATATCATCGGCGTACATAGACACCGCCAGAGACCGAAGAGGAAACTTCAGAGCGGCCTCCACATATCGCTGCCTCAGAACACACGCTAGCGGTTCCATCACGAGAGCGAATAGTAAAGGCGACAAGGGACAGCCCTGCCTGGTCCCTCGCCGCACAGGAAACGGAGCTGATACATGGCTGTTCACCCGTACACGTGCCACAGGATTCGTATATAGTAAAGTCACCAGTGACGTAAAAAAGAACGGCACTCCCATTCGATGCAGTATCGCGATCATGTATCGCCATGCTACCGAGTCGAAGGCTTTTGTGGCATCTAGCATGACAGCCACCGCTGCCAAGTCCGGTTTAAGAAGATGTAGCACCGCAAAGAGAGCCCTCAAATTATGAGTGGTAGACCGGAGGGGTATGAAGCCGGACTGGTCCAGCAAGACCATGACCGGCAGGAGCAGGCGCAGTCTGGTCGCCAAAACTTTAGCTATAATTTTAACATCTGTGTTCATAAGGGACAATGGCCGATACGACTCGCATTTGTTTGGTGGTTTACCCGATTTCGGAAGTGCAACCAATAGCGCCTCTCTCATTGTGGCCGGGAATTGGCCCTGTTCCACCGCCTCCTCCAGGACCATTGCCAGATGTGGTAGCAATAGATCCACATATTCCTTATAAAATTCGGAAGGCAAGCCATTGGTGCCCGCTGCTTTGCCATTCGGCAAGGACGCTATCGCATACCGAAACTCCCCCTCCGTTATATGATGCATAAGGAACTCCTGCTGACCCCTCGAGAGCCAAACCAGCGCAACATCTTCAAAATATTGTGCAATTTCATCCTCCCCCGCCGTCTCCTTATACTCATATATTTGTTCATAGTATTTGGTAAAACAATTTAGAATGCCAGCCGCACTAGTAACAGTGGTGTCCCCATCCTCTATCTCCTGCACCGCACAATGCCTAGCCCAGGGATCCTTTATCCGATCCGCCAATCCTCGCCCTGGCCGTCCCCCCTCGCCATAATAACGCGCTCTAGTCTGCTTGGACAGGAATTTAACCTCCTGATCCGCTAGGTCGTTATATTCAGTGACTTTCAGACGAATATCAGCCAGTAAAGTCTCCTCAGATTTTTCTTCCAGTTGTCTTTCAAGCAACATCAATTCCCTTTCCAACCTGGTCATTGCATCCCTCAACGACGTCAGCACACTCTACTGCAGGCCTATACAAGCTCCCCTCACGGTCACTTTGAAGGCTTCCCACACCGTGCACATACTATCAACAGACTCAACATTCTTGTCAAAGAATTCTTCAATAATCGTCCTGAGACGTTCACGCAGCACCAAGTCCGTCAGTGTGCCCGGTGGTAGTCTCCAGGAAAAGGGGGCCGGCACATGTGACGGTATTCCCACCTCCAAACATACGGGTGCATGATCAGAAATCGTTCGAGGAAGATGCCCAACATCCATCACCCATCCGCTGACATCCCGGGTCACCAACCAGTAATCCAACCTGGACCACGTGTCATGGGCCGACGTGTAACACGTACCCTCCCTCCGCCCAGGATTTTTCAATCGCCACACATCCACCAAGCCAAGCCCACTAATGCCATCTAGTACTGCATCAGCCGCTCTCTTGCGCGCAGAAGGTCTATCATGTTTCCTGTCCAACGCAACATCAAGAGTGACATTTAAATCCCCCCCACAGATCACAGCCGACGGAGGCAATAGGTAGACCTTGTTCCACAGATTAACATAAAAATCGGGGTCATCAGCATTGGGGCCATAGACATTAATCAGCGTAACTAGCGTGCCACATAGTTTACCATGTAAAATTATATACCGACCATTCACATCAATTTCTTCATGCAGTGAAACAAACGGTACATTTTTCTTGATCAGAATCATGACTCCTCGTGCATATGCCGAATAATTCGAGGCCAGCCGAGTACCAGCCCACTGTTTACCCACAGTTTCCGCTGCCCTTCCCCGTAGATGCGTCTCCTGGATAAATGCCACCTGCGCGCCATGCCTATTCAGGAATGCCAGCATTTGTCTAGATTTCTGCGGGCGATTCAATCCTCTCACATTCCAGGTAATACAGGTAAGTTTACCCCCCCTGTTCATTTAAGCAAAATTCCAATATATCCTGTAAACATTTGAAAAGGTTCAGTACCCCACATACAGGTCAGAGGAGACGATAAGCAAATAGGACAGAAACAGCTGGCAATGTCGCACAGGTATTGCTTCCCAGTGACCAAGTTAGACTCAAGTTCTGTCCAGCCCAATCCAACTCCCCATCATAACGCTCAAGACAGATCTCTCTGACCCTCAAACTCCGAAAGCCCAACTTCCCCCCTCCACCCACTTCAGCACCCCAAACCTGCCAAAGCTGTCCCCTACCTCCTAAACCCAAAAACCCCAACAGTACCACCATTAAGTCGTGGGGAGCTCCCTCGCGTCAGGGGCGTAGTGGCGCCCAGCCCTCGCTAGCGAACTAACGAAGAGCAGACTGTGGAACCATGTGAACATCCCACCCCGCCCACCCCAACCCAACAGTAGTTAGACGAGCAAAGATTTAGTGCATAACAGCTCTCAGCAATTGGTGCAAGGAGAACCCTAAGAGTACCTCTCCACCGCACACAGCACATGGCAGAGCAACAGTCCCACAATACAGTATCCAGCATTTCTCACACAGTTCAGCATTGTTCATCCCAGTTCGATATAAACCCCCCTGCCATAGCCACCCCCCAGCGCAAAGTGTCATATAAGCCCTGGTCACTTAGCAAATCAACCTAATAAATGTGCGAACAGAAAGTTCCAGTGAGCACAGCGTACACAATAGTCAAAGGCGCCTGTCAAGCAATGCGCGGTCAGCACGTACAGTGTTCCCCTAGGTCCAGAAAAGGATCCGCCCGGCAGTAAGAAGCCAAACAGCAGCTCGTGGAGTCCGGCCGTTCGTGGATAACAACAGTGCGATCACTTAAACCACTTCCTCCTGCAAATCTTCCTCTCCGTCTTGCGCCACATTTGAATCCCTTTTACGTTTCTTCTGTTTTTTGGCATAGTCCATGGCCGCCTTGGGGGAGGCGAAGTTTCTGTTGTCTGAGGGAGGCCCAATCCGAAGTCTAGCTGGGTATAGCATGGCGTATGGGATATTTTCGGCGCGAAGGAGCTGTTTAACCGTGGCGAATTCTTTTCGCGCCGTCTGCACAGCGACCGTGAAGTCCGGATAGAACTCAAGTTTATTTCCCTGATATTCCACAGTGCCTTTTTCCTGTGCAAGACGCAAGATGACATCATGATCTCTATAGTTGAGAATTCGAGCTATGACAGGGCGAGGTTGCGCCCCCGGCACCGGCCTCTTCGCCAAAGAGCGATGCGCGCGCTCCACTATGAATACTCGTGATAACTGGTCAGCCCCAAAGATGTCCACCAACGTGCGCTCCATAAAGTCCTCCATTCTACCCACATTCGTAGATTCAGGCAGGCCCGTGACGCGGATGTTATTGCGTCTGGACCTCCCTTCCAATTCCTCATTCTTGGCCTGGATGACCGCCAAGACGCGTTCCATGTTAAACACTTTAGTGGACACCGTGGCTAGTCCATCCTCAGTGGCAGACACCCTCTGTTCAACCTCCCCCATTCGTTCATTTTGCCGGTCAAACTGCGTCGCCATGTGGTCCAGCCTGTGATTGACCGCTTCCATGGTGCCCTCAATAGACTGAAGCGTCTTTTGCATCGCCACGAGTGTGGCCTCTAAGTTAGGGGTGCCACCGACCGCCCCGGGGGGGTCATTGTCTGTAGGGGCCTGCGTGGAGGACATTGCCGTTTTTTTGCGTCAAAATTAAGCTTGGGCTGGTTCCTCTCAGGCCTGCCCATGGTGATACTCAAGGCCCTCCGATCGGCCCAGCAGCAGTAGTCCAGAGGTAGTGCACCCCCCAGCGACCTTCACTAAGCAGGTCCGTCAATGTCCAGTACCAACTAGGCCTGAATGCGCCTGGCCCCCCGGCGTTTCCAATGCAGCCACCAACCACGGAAACAAAGTGACTTTCTACTCAGGTCCGGGCCTCCCTCACGGCCCCTGCAGCAGCCCAGCCGGCACTCTGCAACGTGGGCAGCGATCCCCCTCGGGTGTGCAGTCGTCCAAGCACCCCTCGTATTGCCTCTCTGCCGGTGCAGGTGTCCCGCCCGCCTCCCCGCCCAGCACAGCTCGCTCGGCGCGGCCTAGTGCGGCCCAGTGTCACCTCCGCAACCCCGGGCTCGCGTAGCGCCCCGCCTCACTCACCGCACCAAGCAGGGCCGAGCTCCAGGCCACGGGATCTCTGTTCTCCCCCGCCTCGTCAGGACCAGCCCACTCCGCCTCCGGTTCTCGCCACAGTCTCCTCGTCCGCCTCCTCGATCCAGGGAGATCACCGCAGGGCAACGAGGCAGCCGCCGGCTGCGAACCACAGGACCGCACACCTCCTGAGCCGGCCCCAGCTGAGCACCGCACCCCCAGTAAAACAGGTCCGGCGTCACTTTCGGCGGTGGAGAGGCGCTTCACTGCTCGCCGTTTCACTTCAGCTGAAGATTACCGTCGGGCTGGGTAGTTGGAGCGGCAGGATGTTAAGGATAAATAAAGGATTTATAACGGTCTCGGCAGAGCCTCACATATGTGCGGCCATCTTTCCTGGCGCCCTCTAGCGCCCCCTTGGAAACTGTACTTTAATGTCAATAATTAGTGTAATCTGTGTCATCTTCCCAATCTCATTCCTATATACTTGCATCAGGGCCCCAGCCATGTATGCCTTCATGTTGTTATATTTTCGTCTAGATGTCTATGTTATTAATCTGAACCTTAATAGTTTCAAGCACCATATTATAAGTTGACTATATATGACTTGATCAGATAGAAATTATGATTGCTTGAGGTGTTCAAGGCATCTGCAATGAGATTGTAATTGTTTATTAGCACTACCTGTTGCTTCCATAAAATACATGAAATATTGAAACATCTATAATGGCAAATTGCATTCTAAAAGAGCAATCATTCTGAATATGGTCTACCCTGTCTAATGGGAAAAGCCTGCCAAAACAAAAACCAATGCTTGCATAGAAAGTTTCTCATGGCACTTTTATTAAATATTTTACTTTATGGATAAGTAAAACTAATTTCAACCCATTCAGCACCTCGTGGAACTGTATGGCTCATTGCTCAGGAGAAAAACAGACTTATACTTGATGTCACCATTTTGGTCGGAATACACTATTTATGGGTGCCTAGTTTTACTGATTTCATGCTCTCTTTTTTTTAGAAGCTACTGACCCTACAAGTGTCAACAAAGCCGCAAAGGAAGTAGAGGCACACCTGAAAGGAGCTGGTCTAAATGTGCTTATCAACAATGCCGGGATCATGCCTCCAAGCACCCTTGAGACCGTGGATGCCGAGGACTTGATGCATCTGTACACCACCAACGTGGTTGGCCCACTATTGGTGACCAAGGTAGGACTACACCAAAAACTGCTCTTCTTCGAAAGGTTGAGGAAAGGGTTGAAGATCTATTTTGAAAAACAACTTTGCTTTCTCAAAGGCTGTTCTTTAACCTGAAAATAGACTTTAAGTGAGGTAGGGGAATACCAGGTTTAGATGCTTTTAACCCCATCAGCCACTGCCCATACCTCCTTACAGTGAGGAACTGATGTTCACACACATCTGCTCTGCTTTGATTCAGCATGTCCAACAGCTCGGATCCACTCATTGCAGATCAGTGAGGTCTACGGCGTCCAATTTTCTAGGGCTCAGGCTCAGTGATGATGAGACTGGGAGGACTGCGGCATACATACAAAATGTGAAAAGTTTTAAAGCATAGTTGTATTGCAAGGGTCCCCTTCCAACATAAAACCTGTTTGACAGAAAGCCCATACCCTTGCACTATGGTGCAAGCGTGTCTCATTGGTCACTGCATCCGAAAGTGCACCAGTGCTGGGGTAGAGAAAAACAGTGCCGTACTTTTGTAGATCCGTGCTATTTTTGTCTTTCCATTGATACAACGACTTTGGTTGCTGCGCTGCATTGCACCAAATATTAGTAAATCTGCACTCCGGTGTGAGTGAAGGCCACAGTTCATGATGGCTGAACAAATCTGACCTACTCAGGTACTTACTATAGGCGGTCTAGCTGTCATTCCTACTACATACACAAAAGCCACAAGTTATGTTGGATCTCAGGGTGAAAGTTACACTATTGTAAGCAAACTTATGCCAAAAATAGCTTCAAGGTAGATCTTAACAGAGTTGTGCCAACATGGACTAAAACATATCATAGCAGTCTCCGTCAGCTTCTTAAAAGATGTATCACTCAATAGGATGTTCACCATCATTAAACGTGGAAAAGAAATAGAGCCCAATAATGCTACGTGAAATTTGTGAACATCTATATAAGCAAAACATTTTCTTAAATTATCCTTACCCCTACCGTTATAAAAGCCATACCCCTATAATAAAAAAATAACAACAAACATCCTTAAAACAAATGAGGTTTAAGGGGAGTTAAGCTTGAGATGGATCTCAATAGTTACACTTGCACAAAACCTAATAATACATGAAATTCACAAGTTAAGGTGCTACCATTGGCTTATCTCCTACCTCTCTCATACTTTCTTTATAGCATCAAACATTTTCATACATAAAGTAGATGCTGTACAGCGTGCATTGGAGGAGAATGACATTCACAGCAGTGATGTCTGAGGAGTCGGACAGCAGATGTTGTAGCCCCCACTTCTTTGCCTGTACAGGCTTGGCGCACTGCCCCTGTTGTGTTTGTCATGGTGCCTACTCTTCTCTTCTCACCAGGCATGTTACAGTGTATCGCCAGGACGCCCTTCTGAAAGGTGGTGAACTGCCGGGAGGCCCAAGAGCTCGAGGGGACACCATTACCAGTTCTGGGACCTCGAATCAGCCAAACAGGGAGATATTTAGGACAAGTCTAATACTCAGTGAAGTAAAGAGTACTGGCTGTGCGAATTTACTGTGGTCAGAAAAAACTCGCTTCTGAAGGAGAAAGGGCGGGTGAAGCTCTAATACTGCAATTAGGTTTCATAAACTCTTTTCTCAGAGCGGAGTCATCACATCACAAGCCGAGAGGGTAACTAAGGAAGCCACTGAGAGAGATATTGAGTGCACTTTTGGGGCACTAATAGAAGTCTTGTTCAGCTTACACTGGTATTTAATTTGGCTTTTCAGGATCTCACAGGGATACTCTCCAAGTTCTAGATAACCTTTATACTTTTTTTACTAAAGGAACAAGTTTGGAGCCTGCCCAAACTGCTCAAGTGAACGGAATCTCCAAGGTGTTGACCCCGCCTGAAGCTTATCTCAGATTAGTGGGATTGCTAGGGCAGGCAGTCAGTGGTGGTGATTAGCAGCACAAGGGCAAGCATACTGGAGGCACTGCTGTTCTAAACTCTGAGAATATGATACCCATGGAAACATATTGCCTTGGATACCTGGGTCCTGCAAACCCCTCATCATTAGCTGCGATTGCTAATATTATATTTTCAACCTCATCTACTGTCCCTATTGCCTACACAATGGCAACTACACTGTCCTTAAAAGGTATCACCATGGACAGCGGACCAACCTGCCTTTTATCTATGAAATATGTGGCGGTGGAAGGAATTGGGAGTGAAACCAGAACAGATTGAGGAATCAGGCTGTGGCGTGGGAGAATGGCAGAAGATGGGCCTGAAAACAGGAGTGGCTCTTACTGTAATAATGATTCCTCTTCTAAATATTCATTACAAAGTGTAAAAGAGACATCTATGAACTTTTCTGATAAAAACTGGCAACTGCTTACCCACTAAAAACACTTTCTTACTTTAGAGCTAACTAGAGAAGAGTGACTTGGAACTTGTGTCTGCTGAAGGGGAAGACACCTTATAGAGGGATACCTTTGCCAGTAGCCTCACTATCTTGCTCATATGGAGCTGAAAAAAGACAAAAAATCTGGTGAACTTTATTCAAAGTAAATCCTCGTATTCCTTATTAGGCCATGAGCTGTATAGGCAAATAATTCTTGATGCACAAAAAACAATCTTGACATCAATGTACGGATCACTGACACAATATCGATGTCAAAAATATCGATATACAAAAATATCGAGTTAAAAATATAGAATGCCAAAATATCAACTTCCTGTCTCCAAACAGGTAAGTACAAAAATATTGAATCAAAAATATCGATGTACAAAATATAGATAGTCAAAATATCGAATTTTTGAAATAGTTAAAAGTAATTTAAAATTAATAAAATAATGAATATAACTAACTTAAAAATACTTAAAATACTTAAATAACATTAAAACTAATAGATAATTAATATACATTTTTTTAAATAATTTATATATATATATATATATATATATATATATATATATATATATATATATATATATATATATATATATAGTATTAATATTAAAATATACAATATATTTACCATAGGATAGAGAGAGGGTTAAATTTAGTATTACCACTCCAGTGAGTGCAACAGTAGAAAAAACATTGGATAGCGTAGCAGTAAACATTACTATTCCCACTCCAGAGATTGCAACAGTAGGAAAAGCGCTGGACAGCGTAGGGGTAAAAATTACTATTCCCACTCCAGAGAGTGCAACAGTAGGGAAAGCGTTGGATAGCGTAGGGGTAAAAATTACTATTCCCACTCCAGAGAGTGCAACAGTAGGGAAAGCGTTGGATAGCGTAGGGATAACAATTACTATTCCCACTCCACAGAGTGCAACAGTGGGGAAAACGTTGGATAGCGTAGGCATAAAAATTACTATTCCCACTCCAGTGAGTGCAACAGTAGGGAAAACGCTAGCTAGCGAGAGGGTAAAAATTACTATTCCCACTCCAGAGAGTGCAACAGTAGGGAAAGCATTAGATAGGGTAGGGATAAAAATTACTATTCCCACTCCAATAAGTGCAACAGTAGGGAAAGCGTTGGATAGCATAGGGGTAAAAATTACTATTCCCACTCCAGAGAGTGCAACAGTAGGGAAGGTATATACTTCATATATGAATGAAAATTAATTAAATATTAATACCATTTTAAGTTTTTTTAAAATACCTATTAGTTTTTTATAATCAATTAAATATTTCAACAAAAATAACCAATAAATACATTTAAAATGTAATTATTTATAATTAAATTACTTTCCACCCTATACCCCTATAAACCCACAATCCACTACTGAAAATAAATGAATACAATTAACATGATTAACATTTAATCAATTATTTAAAATTAATTACCAATTATATTTTATTTGCTTACCAATTATTAATTAATTACCAAAGAATTACCAATTTTATTTTAATTAATTACCAATTAATCAATTAATTAAAATTAATTACCAATTACATTTTAATAAATTACCAATTAATAATGAATTCAAAATTAATTCAAAATAAATACCAATAAATAAATTAACATATTTAATACATTTTAATTAAATTACTTCCCACCCTATTCCCTTATAAACTCCCAACCCGCGACAGAAAATAAATTAATATAATTAACATAATTATCAATTAACCAACTAACTAAAAATAATTACCAATTTAATTTTAATTATTTACCAATTAATAGTGGAGAAGTGTGGCTCCGGGGTTAGAGGCGGCAGACCCGGAAGCTGAGATCGGCCCTGGACCAGGGTTCAATTCCCCGCCCGACGGGGGTTGGGCTCAATAATTCCACGGACTCGATAATTCTCGCTCTGGTGCCTACTCGACTCACGGGTTCACACTCTGCGACTCTGGGCAATAGCTTGCTTAATCTCCACAACGGCCCCTCGCGGCGGGATGCCTGGCTTTCACTTTGTGGATACCTTGCCGGGGTATCTCACAGGGGAATACCAGGACGGGCTCCCTAAGCAAGCGCATAGATGCCTGCGATGTGGGCGATTTGCGCTATATAAATACATGTACATTTACATTTACATTTAATTAACAATTTATTAAAAATTAATATCAATAAATAAATTAACATGTTTAATTAATTATAATTAAATTACTTCCCAGCCTATTCCCCTATAAACCCACAACCCGCTACAGAAAATAAATTAATATAATTAACATGATTATCAATTAATCAATTAATTAAAATGAATTACCAATTACATTTTAATTAATTACTAATTAATTAACAATCTATTCAAAATAAATACCAATAAATAAATAACATATTTAATTAATTATAATTAAATTACTTCCCACCCTATTCCCCTATAAACCCACAACCCGCTACTGATATATATTACGCAAAAATGAAGTACCATAAAATTAATTAATTAAAATAAATCATTAAATAAATATACACTTTTCACACATATAGTAACATAAAAAACACTTTAAAAAATTGATATTAACTTACTTACCTCTAATTCGATATTTTTGTTGTCTATATTCTGTCCATTTGATATTTTGTCCATTCTATATTTCTGAATCGATATTAATGTAATTCGAAATAAAAAAACTCGATATTTTGACTGTACACCTCAGTGTACACATCAAATATTGGCACACTTTGAGGAAACTGATGTGAGCACTTGACAGCTAAAACTGTTGATCTGAAGAGTCAGGCTCCTGTCCGCAAAATGGCACAGATAAGCACCATCAAACAAACACCACAATTCTTTTCAGATCCCTATTACTTTAACTTTGTGTATTCTTCCCCCTTTCTATTGCTCCACCCCATGCATTAGTTTACGCAAGAGTGTCGTTAGCGAGCCCTATGATGAAGCATGCCAAAATTTGTGGGTGAGGGCAGTTTTCATAAACAAAGCATGTGCCACTAATTATACCAGTCGTTTGTTTCTCCTTACTCCTACTCCTCTTGTGTGTATTTGGATATTTATTGGGGAGTTTGGTGTATGGAGCTACTATTATGAGCCGCCTTGCACTACTTTGATTTACTAAACCTACCAGAGCCCTGTAAGGTGGCTTGGCGTGATTTAGTAAATCCCACTAAAGGACTTATGTTGCTTTGCGACAACTTGCGTCATGCAAAAGCAAAGCACTTAGTAAACCTGGCCCCTAAAAACAAACAGCCTCATGAAAGAATGTCAGTGCTTTTGCATTTGACTTGAGAGGGACAACTAGTAACGACTTGTGGATCTGCACTTTCATAAAAAAATATCACTGCGTTTGCATTTGATTTGTGAGGGACATCTAGTAACGACCAATGGAACTGCAACTTCATGTAAGAATGTCAATCCTTTTGCACTAGTCTCAGTTCACAAAGGTAGGTTGGGAAGTCCCCTCTCAGCATTGGTGCATGTGTGACATTTGATCCTAACAAACCCCCACATTTTCTCCCAAGAGACCTGAATAATCTCTGTTGCCATGGCTCTTGAAGTGGATAATCTCCAGTTTTCAATCAAACTCACCTTGTATAGTAGGGTTGGGTGACTATCTCTTGATCTTGCATAGAATGCGTGCTGATGCTTAACTCCTGCTCAGTATAGGTTAGAGGTACAATGGTCTTAGAGGTCCTGATGAAATCTGCACATCCAGTGAAGCTAACGAAGCAGGTCACCTTAGAATAGACACACTGGCTCAGTAAATGCCTATTTGTGTCATGTTATGTTTTTAACTATATCACAGGGCCCCTCTTATTAAAGAATCGGGGTAGGGTTCCCAGGAGATATTTTTTACATTTTCTGTCCTAAGATTTCATTTAGAACATAGGGAATATCAAAGTGCTCCCCCGCACTGCAAGGGTGAGCCCACCTGGTGGCGAGTTGCTCTCCAGGTGAGGTGCCAATGATGAAGCATGACACATGCTTAATATTTGGGTGAGGGTTCTGAAGGAACACATGTACTGTGCCTGGTGACCACTAAGGAGCAGGGCAGAGTGACTGCTTGTTATATATGTATATATATTTGCATGCTTCTTTTTTCTGCCTGTGAGGTGTAGGGCTCTGGGGCACGGACTACTTCCCACAGGCTCCCTTGCTGCTAGTGGCACTCTGCCTGGCACCAGGAGGCACATAAAGCCAACGGAGAGCCCCAGCTGCATGGGGAGCACTTATTTTCTCTGCCTGTGACATGTGGGGAGCTGGGACAAGGACTACATCCCCCAGGCTTCCTTGTTGCTAGTTATACTCTGCCCTATGCCAAGAGGCGCATAAAGCCAATGGAGAGCTCCTGTGGCGCCGGATATGCTTCTTTTTTCTGTCTGTGATGTGTGGGGAGCTGGGGCATGGACTACATCCCCCGTGGCCCCCTTGCTGCTAGTGACACTCTGCCCATGCCAGGAGGAGCATAAAGCCAGCAATAAGCTCCTGCAACACGGGACACGCGCGGGCACACCTGGGTGAAGGGCGGGCCCATCCACACCCATTGGAGCCCAAAAGAGGCTGGGCTGGGTCTATACTCTTGGTTTTAGACCCCACCAGCTTTATGAAGCATTCAGAAGGTAAAAACATTAACTCCTCTAGGATATTTTACTGTGGTTTTCTTGATTTTTGTGGGCCAATCTCTACCTGGAGACCGGGCTGCATTAGTAAACTATGAGGAAACGAAAAACAACGCCTACCATAAAATCCAGTGACACTACACTGGATGACTTTCCTCAAAAAGCAGTGGGAGGCATTCACAAAGAAATAGAGCAGGCAGAGCGAAGACTCTTGCTAGCCCCTCCCCCCGCCTCACCTCCCTCTGCTACCATTTACTTTGGCATTGAGACCGACATTGAGCTCAGAACTCAAGTACCCCTTTCGCCTAGCGTTAAAATTGTGAACCAGGCTAGACCAGGTGCCACACATGATGGAAACAAGCAGGTCATCAACCCAACTTTGGATAGTAATGGACCTTTGAAATTAGTGTGAGGAAAGAGGAAACAACTAAAGATGGCAGGGGCTGATCTTAAATTAAAGGGTCAGCCACCCAAAGGTAGAGAACCAGACAAGACTATTCAATTTCCATGGCAAGTAGAACACGAAGGGAAGGGGGCAGGAGGAGTGGCAACACTTGAAAGTTCAGATATTTCTATTGATAAAATTAATAAAATTGTATTAGATGTGTTGGCCCCTATTGTGGGTCGATTAACTCACATCGAAGAACAGCTTTCCTGTGTGTTGCAGGATTTAAGTAAGAACTTAGCAAACAACATAGACAAATTGCAGAGGGACAAGGTCAACCAACCAATCAGGACAGTTAGTAGTACAGATAGCATCATCCCTATTAGGCCACACCCAAATAATACTATACAAACTCAAAGTAAGGGTGACCCCCTTCGAGAGGTCCAAAATGATGAGCCCCCAGTTTCGACTCCCTGGGAACTCGTATCACAGAGGAATATTCATAACCTGGGACAGGGGGCCCCTTACCGGTTGAGATATGAACTGTATTATGGGGGTAGTTCCGATCAAGAAAACCCTAGTAGTAATGCTCCAGCACATAGATCTCCTAGAAGGGTGGGTGCAAAAGACATACAAAATGTACCAACTAATTGCACTGCACCCCTTATACATTGATCTGGACGGGACTTCCCCATCTCTCTCCCTGTTGTCAAGAAAGCTGTCAAAGCCTAATTAACAAATTAGTCCACTGGTGCCTTGGTAAAATTTCTTCTCAAATAAACTGGTTTGATCATATCATTATGGCCAGGCGGGTTAATTGGTTGGGTCATATGGCCATGTCTGTTGAAGGGGATTTTGTGGTCCTAAACTTTAGGGACGCTAGAACTGTGCATTTTCTTTTAAGTCACCTCAAAGACACACCCAACGAGAATGAATCAATAAGGGCCTACCCATTGTTTTTTGTTTTATCCCCCTCATCCGGTAACTAGGGTAGGACAAGGGTCCCACCAGATAGGTGAAAATTTGCTACAGCGGACTCCAAAAATAATTTCTAAATCAGCATCGCCATTTCCCTGAAACCACTAAACACGCATTCATTCACCAGTGGGTCCCATAACACTGCACACTTTCTCTGTTCATTTAACTCGACTTCAGGGATTGGTGAAACACAAAGGAGAAATGCTGTAACATTGGCTGAGTGTCTAAACCTATTTAACTAGTTTTTATTTATACCTATAGTTCAAACGATTTACCATGGTTTTAACAAACATACATTTTATTCAGACACACCACCATAGTGGCAATGGATCTACTAGAAAGAAACATAGGCGTAGGAAAAATTACAAGACTAGCTTTTAATCTTCAATTTTCCTAATTTTTATTAAAGCAAACTTTTAGTATGTCTGACATTTAGGCATTTAATTAATTCTTTATTCAGTAAAAATCTTAAACTTTATTTCAGAATGATCATTTTATTTTAGGGCTCGGAAATAGACATTTTATTCAGAATTAAGTAAAGTTTAGCAAAGAACAGCTAGTTCCAAATTCATTCTCTCCTAACATCCCTAACTAACGCCCTCATCTAATCCTTCAGTCCTGCAAAGAAAACAAGAAATGGAACAAAGATTCTTACATCCAGGAAATCGATCTGCAATCCGACAGCACTTCGAGATGAAATCGAAAGGAGCGACTCCCTCTAAGCAAAATCAGGGGTTTTTATACACTAATTTCCTAACTTAATCTATCTAAAAAGTGTCTAACATCACCAACTCAGGTTCTGATTGGACAAATTTGGGGTAGATGAGCATTTCCTGATCATTACAGCATCATGTTCATGGTGAATCAGCAAATTAATAAAGAGGCTTTGTTTTAAACAGTCTCTGGCCTAGTCACATCCTCGACTTGTCACTTCATCACTTTTTCTCACATTCAGAACACTCGAATGTCCATGTTTGGCAATCATCCTGATTTCCAGGGCATTTTAGCCTTGAACTTCCGTCCGAGCACAGGCAGTTCACTCTCACTTGCAGGCTTTGGGCGCGCCTGCGCAGTCCAGCATTTGCTCGCAGTTTACCAGAGCATACATGTTTTTACTAGGCCTCAGAGGCCACTTTTGGAACTATCATAGAAACAAACACAAATTCATGTTAAATATGGAACTAAAGCCCTTCTGTTCACCTCCCACCATACTAACGGTTCCCCATTAGTTATTACCTAGCAGGTAAGCCACATAAATGCGTTTCATACTTACATATCCAACGACTTTCTAACACAAAAACGTGTACAATAAGCACATCCATGCTGCGTTTGTTTATATTTAAGCTGTGCATTAGTTCACATCACAATAACAATACAAATTAGCTAATTATATTGCTTCATGCAGGCAAAATTAGTATTCCCACGTGTATATCTGTGTGCATTCTTATACTATGGTTGATTATTTCACCACAACACATCATTAATAAATGTTAACGTTATGGAACATTGATTTCACGAGAGGTACACAACATTTTGTTTTGCCACCTCGCTCCATCAATTTCCTCATCTGGTGATTCTATCACCAAACATCTCTCAACATTTTTAAAAATTTAGCAGAACATGTTTCGAATTCTTCATATTAGTATAATCTATACCCTAGTAACTTTCTCCTTTGTTTCTTTAAAAATCTTCTCTCTAATTTCTTCCATTTCTATTTCATTCTTTTCTCTTTCCCTTGCATTTCGTTCTTGAATTGTCTTCTTTATTGCCTTTCTAAAATCTCTCCTACCTTTGTATATACAGCCTAATCTTATTAGGAAAATCACTATCCCTATAATTGTTATTGGAATTAGTATTTTACCTATAATTGAACTACCTATTTCTTGGAACCAATGCTTAACTGCTGTAAAACTTCCACCTAACTTTTCGAGAACACCTTCAACCTGCTGTGGTTCAATCTCTCTATGTAAATCTGTAATATTTGTAATATACCTCTCAATATTTTTACTTTTATCTGGAACATAAGTACAATAATGTTGCACTTTCAATATTCCACAGACTCCTCCCTCTTTTTTAAAAAAAATTGTTTTTATTAAACATAAATAATAAATACAAATAACAAGGCCATCGTGCCATGGACCTCTGCAATACAGTATCGACGAATGTGGGCTCCAGAAGTACAGAATCATGCAGGAGTAGCAAAGCTGGGCTCATGGTGCCCCAATGTCCTCACTTATTGGATCAGTTTCTGGCGGTGTGCAGATATCTCCTCGGTAAGCATTCCAGACATGCCATATCTTCCCCCATTTGCGGGGTCTCCCTCTGGCCACGTAAACAGCTCTCTCCCGAAACATACACCAATCAAGGTCATCCATCCACTTCCCAATCTGGGGGGCTCGGCAAGCACCCCATAGTTGTGCGATGTTTCGCTTAACAATCATACAGGCAAGCGTTACTCAAAGCTTGCCGTGACTTGTGAGGTCGGACGGCTCCCATACATTAAGCAAACAGCGGCGTGCCTCTAGCACAATCTGTACACCCCACACCTCACTCATTTTCTCGTGAATCTTGGTCCAATAGTTATGGATTTCTTGGCACTCCCACAAAATGTGCATAGAGGTACCAGTCATACCGCAACCCCTTCGACAACCTGCATTTGAGGCGAGCCCCATGCGGCACAGCCCTGGGCCCGTGGTGTAAGACCGGTGGAGGATCCTAAGCTGCACCAACCGAAGTCTCATGGAGATCGCCACCTCCCGAGGGGAGGACACAGCCTCCACCCAGTCCTCATTATCCAAGACCAGGCCATCAGCGACCCATTGCTCCCGGACTTTCACCAGGGGATCTCCAGTGTGGTTGACCAGTTTCTTGTAAACCAGAGAGATCGCCCTGGTGGGAAGATGCCCATCCAGGATTCGATCCTCCAGCGGGGTGGCCTCCGGTAGCGTCACATCGCAAGGGACAGCCGCCGCCAGTGCATGCTTAATTTGCAAATAGCGGTATCACTCGCTCTCATTCAGTTGGTATCCAGACTGCAATTCCTCAAAAGTCAATATCCCATTCTTGCCCCATATATCTCGGACGTGGGAGATACTGATCAAGTCCCAACGATTGAAACCCTTCAACTTCCACAGGCTACCCAGGGCTTCAGAGTTCCATAGTAGCGTGGCCATAGTTATCTTACCCTCACATTTAAGAGCATGTTTGGCATCATGCCACGCCCACGCCGAAGCCGACACTGGACCCAACAAAGGAAACCTGCCTCGCCTGGCGTACAATATCCGGGTATACTCACCACCCGGCGACTGGCCACGATCCATGGCGAACCCGGGGTCGGCCAGGGAGCCATAGATCGCATGATTGATTGGTGCCAGCTGGGAGGCCCAGTAGTATTTCCTAAAACTGGGCAGTCCGATCCCACCGTCATACCAGGGTAACATCAGTTTAGATCCAAAGAAGCCGACGCTGTAGAGATTCTATCTCGTTAAAATATAAGGGTGGCACGGGATCGAAAAAGTTCTGCAATGCATATAAAAACCGTGGTAGCGCCATCATTTTAAATAGAACCGCCCGATCCAGTAGGGAGAGCGGCAGTTCCTTCCATTTTGCAATATCCCGGCGAAGTCTGGCCAGGGAGGGAGCCAAATTAGCCTAAAAACGCATTTTAGGATCACGAGAAATGTAAACTCTGAGGTAGCGGAAACCCACCAGTTCTACCTTTACCGGACAACTCTCTGGCAATCTAGGGGGGTCACCGCTCAACACAAATAGGACTGACTTCTTCCAATTAATGGCAAACCCCGAATATCTCCCGTAGATCGCCAAAATATCCATGAAAACGATGAGGGACTGCCGGGGGGAGGTCAAGTACATAAGGATATCATCCGCGTATAGCGAAATTTTGTCCTCCCACTCCGGAGTCCAACGTAACCCTTTGATCGATCTATCCCAGCGCACCCAAGCCGCGAGCGATTCCAAGGCCAGGGCAAACAAAAGTGGCGAGAGGGGACATCCCTGCCAGGTGCCCCTCCCGAGCTGAAAATCACGGCAAATAGATAAGACCATTCCACTCTGTGGAACGCCATAGTGGCGTCCAACGACAAAAGCACCCTGGCTCATGAATGCGAGCCCGCCACCACCCCGTGAAGTCTACGAAGATTAAGAGCGGTGTTGCGGCGTGGCATGAAACCAGACTGGTCTGGTTGAACCAGCTTAGTTATGATTTGCACCAGCCGATTCGCGAGCAACTTGGGCAGGATCTTAGGCTCCGCATTTAAGAAAGAAATTGGGCGGTAGGAGGAGCTGTCCAAGTGAGGCCATTTTCCCTGCTCTCAAAATACATTGCCTTCATGAACGGAGCCAAGCGGTCAGCATGAAGTTTATAAAGTTCAACGGGAATACCGTTCGGGCCCGAGGCTTTCCCGGAGTGTACCCCCCCGGATAGCCATCTCGACCTTGTCGTTTGTTATGACAGAATCCATAAATTCCCTGTTCTCGGTCGGTAAAACAGGCATCGGGATGTCTCGGATGACCTCCGCATTCTCTTCCACCGTGTGCATCCCCCACCGAGGTATAGACCTCCTCATAATAATGAGAGAACTCGTCCACTATGAGCTGTGGGTCCGTCGTGACCACCGAGCCCGCAATCTGCAGCTCCGGGACGAGACGCAACCCCCAGTCGCCCTTTTCCAACCACGCGATAAGTTTCCCAGCCTTATCTCCGTGCTCGTAAATTCTGCTTTGGGTGTTAGCGTGTTGTTCCCTCGCCCCATCTCGCGCCAAGAGTTTGTACTCATCCTGAAGGAGACCGAGGCCGTGGACCTCCCCGGGGTCTGCAGTTCTGGAGACCTCTCTCTCAGCGGCCGATAGCTCAGCCTCAATCCTGTCGATTTCCGCCCTACTCTTCTTCTTCTCCCCAGAGATTAGGGAGAGAGCCTCCCCCCTGACTACAGTTTTGTAGGCCTCCCAGAGAGAGCAATCAGAATTAACTGACCCTGCGTTCTCGCAGAAGTAGCTATCAAGGGCTCACAGCAGCTCTTTTTTGGTAGCGGGGTCCTTCAACCGCCAAGCGCTAATTGGGGCAACCCTAGCCGCAATTCCCGGTCCAACTTTCAACTGCAGCCAAATCGGAGAGTGATCAGACACTCCCCTGGCCAAATGACGTACTTCCTGAACAAACATCGTCTGCGACGCAGGCAGTAATACATAATCAATTCTGGAGAAAGAGTGGTGCGCTGCCGTCAACCATACCTGTTCGAGACACAAAATCCGACAACCATTTGCTAGAGGGCAGTAACACACGGGAGGGGTAAGAACACCCTGCTCAGATCACGAAAGGTCTGTCTGCAGTGCGGGGGGGGACATACACAGAGAGGAACGTGATTGTTCTGCCCTCCCAGAGCCCTGAGATGCCGACGTATCGGCCGCGGTTATCACACCAGGTTGCTTGTATGGTGAGCGGAAAGGAATTTTTTACTAGTACCCCCACCCCTCTAGAGCCTGAGGTAAAACCGGCATGAGCAACCAGTTTATACCCTCCTCTGTGTAGCGCCATACATCTCTTTCCCATAAGATGATTCTCCTGAAGTAAGACCACATCCGGTGACCGGCGCCTGATCAGCTGCTCCACCATAGCGCGCTTGATCTTGTCTCCCAAGCCATTCACATTCCAACTGAGAACGGACACACCCAAGCCCAATCTAGCTGAAGCCATATTCGTCCCCTGAAAATTCCGAAACATTCAGTGACATCCATTGCAAGCACTGGTCATAAACAAAACACAAATCAATAAACAAAAACCCCCCCAACCCGACCCCACGACCCCCAATCCTGCAACCCTGCATGCAACTTTTGCACATCCCCAACTAGCAGTGTGCCTGTCTCCCCAGAACTACAATATCTAAATGTAGAAAACGGAGGAGGACCTTACAACAGGCCATCAACCTCCACCATCCCAACCGGCATACAAACCCCCATCTACACTGTCTCATGCAGAAAAACCCCAAAAATATTAGCAATGTCAGTGGGGGTTAAGAGATCACCCCAATCAAACCAGCACCCTTGCACCATGGTCAACTGACACGATCAACACGGGATCATTGTTACTCATTGTCCATCGGTGTGTCCCCCTCGGTGTCCGGCCCCTGGACTCGGTCCAACCAGTCCGTTGCAGCATCTGGGTGGTCAAAGAACCAAGCTTTACCGTCGCGTTCTATCCGGAGGTGGGCAGTTAATAGCATAGAGTATTTAATTTCCGAGGCGCGCAGCCTTCTCTTAATATCCATGAAACCCTGCCGTTGTTTCTGGACTGCCTGGGTAAAGTCAGGGAAAAAAAGCAAGGAAGCATTCTCGTATGCCAAAGGTCCAGAGGATCTTGCAGTCTGCAGGACAATGTCACGGTCCCGAAAGTTCAAGATGCGGACGATCATGGGACGAGGAGACGCCCCCGTCTTCGGGCGTCCGCCAGGGGGTCTCTATGGGCCCTTTCCATGGTGAAAAAGTTACTGAGGCCCTTGGGTTTTAAGTGTTTCAGGATAAGATCCTCCACGAACAGGTCCGGAGCCTGTCCCTCCAATCTCTCCGGTATGCCAAGAATGCGGACGTTATTGTGCCTCGCCCGTCCTTCGTAATCGTCCAGCTTACGGGCAAATTGGGTCTGAGACACCTTCAGATCTCTCACCTCTCGCTGGAGGTCCGACACATCATCCGTGAGACTCGATGTTTTGATCTCGAGTGATTTGACCTTTTCCGAGGTTTTATTCAGGTCAGCTCGGATTAAGCCCACCTCAATGGTCACTGTGTCCAATTTGGAGTCCATTCTACCGAGGGACGACTGGATCCCGGTGATCGCTGCCATCAAGTCTTTCAGCGTCGGGTCCGTCCCGGATGAGCCATCCTCCTGGCCACTCGTTTGAGCGCGTTTCTCATCCACCGGGGAGCCCTTGAAGAAATTATACTTTTCCAGTCTATTGGACTGGACCAGTCTGGTAGTCCTCGGAGTTTTCGGGGGTAGCTTTTCGGGGTCCCCCCCTCGCCGCCATTTTCAAGTTCTGCACAGGCACCAACTCCGCCAACCAGGCTAAGCCGATGTTTCGCAGAGGCAATCGGTGCAGTCTTGGGTTGCTCCGTATTGGCGGGGGTGCGCTGCGTCAAATAGTTTGAGGTGGGGACCCGGAGACCTCTCGGGGATGACACGACTTCCGTGGACCGGGTGCCACCGCGCACTTCCGGTTCCACTCGCCGTTGTTGTTGAACTCAGAAGCGGGCAGTGCCACACGCAGGGTCCCGGTGGCGCACCCTAAAGGCCAAAAGTTCCAGACGATGGATTCCAGTCATCCGAGCACCCAAATCGTTCGGAATTTCGCCTAGTGGCTCAGGCGCTGGTCCCCCACCGGATGGTAGGGATGGGGCTCAGGATAATGTGCCGGATGGCAAGTCAGGATGTGGCGGCCGGCGGAGCCGATGCTCAAGCGGCCATCTTGGTCGCTGGCGTGGCTCCTCCCCCGACTCCTCCCTCTTTTGCTAAAATTATATCAAGGGCAAGTCGATTTTGCATTACCATAGCTCTCATAGCAACCATTTCAGTATCCACCATCTGGAAACCTCCTGCAGTGTCTGTTGACAAACGATCAACTATTGTGGACAATTTTCGGATTCTATTTGCATTAAACAAAATTCCCACTGCTGGTATCAGTGCTCCAAAAACATCACCTATTATTTCCATCACACTCTCTCTTCTTTTTCGACTTAAGACTTTGCCTATCTCATGCTTTCCATTAGGACCTCTATCTACATGAACATTTTTAGGAAAGACCAAGCCCACATAACAGGTCCCATACCAATGATCTATAGTAAGCTCTGTTCCCACAGATGAAGTAAATTCCTGGAAAAACAGGATCATTTCCTCCTTTAAATCCCCAACCCCCTATAATTCTATGGGTGTCTTTACATTGACTCGCACCCACAAAATAATTGTCATACATAGTATTGTCTCTTCTAATACAAAATTTCCCTAACATTGGAGTATCTATATTTATAGCCACATTCACATGTTTACCATCAAGATACTCATCATTAAATGTCCAGTATTTAGATTTGGAATGTTTTATGTTCTCACTTTGTTTGTAAGCAACTCTTCTTTCCTCAACCATATTCAAGAATGTCTTCTCTTCAAAACTCTCATTTTACATGTCAAATTATTATTAAAAGCATATTCATGTGTCAGTTCATCTAATTCTAAGAAATACTCTCCCATCTCTTTTGCAGGTTTCTTTTTGTTCAATGCACTATCAAATTTTAGTTTAGCAAAAATTTCATCCACATTGGAATAATGATATTCCAGTTTCCCAGTCTGATAAAACAAGTTTGCAATTACACTACAAGTCACTCCATATGTGAGAGGAAAGTGGTGATAGGTCACCCCTTCTGACACTGACGCTGGTAATTTCACACAAACATAGCAATCATCAACATTCATAGTTTTAATATACTCTAATAACTTTGAAAATGTATTTTTGTATAGTCACTGATGGACTTATCTTGATGCATCTCTGGTTTGTACACATGAATCTCATGAACTTTTTCTGCCTCATTTGGCTTACTTAAACTTACATTTGGTTTTAATTTCGTTAAACTGTCTTAGAAAGGAATAACAATAGCTAAAATTATCAATAATATTATCAATAATCCCAAACATATAGAACAGCATCTACACCATTTTCTAAAAATAGAACATTTTGTTTTGTGGTTACTGATAGCCATATTTCTCCAACCCAATTTCTTCGACCTAGCGCCACCTATGAGTTACACAATACACAATTCACTAACAAGATTTCTTCGACCTTGTGTCAATTCTATTCTAAATTACACTATAGTTAATTTTCTAACAGGTTTTCTTCGACCTTACGTCAACTCTGACCTCTTCTATATTTACAATATCAATCAATCAATCAAAGACATTTATAGAGCGCACTACTTACCCGGAGGGTCTCAAGGCGCTTGGGGGGGTGGGGGGTGCTGTTACTGCTCGAACAGCCAGGTCTTGAGCTTCTTCCTGAAGGAGAGGTGGTCTTGGGTCAGGCGCAGGTCGGTCGGGAGGGAGTTCCAGGTCTTGGCCGCCAGGTAGGAGAAGGACCTTCCTCCTGTTGTCGTTCTTCGGATGCGGGGGACGGCGGCGAGGGCGTGACTGGCTGATCGGAGGTGGCGTTTGGGAGCGTAGAAGTTGATGCGGTTGTTGAGGTAGCTCGGGCCTTGATCGTGTAGGGCTTTGTGTGAGTGGTTGAGGAGACGGAAGGTGATTCTTTTGTTGACGGGGAGCCAATGCAGGTCTCTCAGATGTCCGGAGATGTGGCTGTTTCGTGGGATGTCGAGGATGAGTCTGGCTGAGGCGTTCTGGATCCGCTGGAGTCTCTTCTGGAGCTTGGCGGTGGTTCCGGCATAGAGGGCGTTGCCGTAGTCCAGTCGGCTGGTGACGAGGGCCTGGGTGACCGTCTTCCTGGTCTCGGTGGGGATCCACCGGAAGATCTTCCGTAGCATGCGCAGGATGTTGAAGCACGACGAGGAGACGGCGTTGACTTGTCTGGTCATGGAGAGGGAGGAGTCCAGGATGAAGCCCAGGTTGCGTGCGTGGTCTGTCGGTTTGGGTGCGGTGCCCAGGGCGGGGGGCCACCAGGAGTCGTCCCAGGCGGAGGGCGAGGAGCCCAGGATGAGGACTTCCGTCTTGTCTGAGTTCAGTTTCAGACGGCTGGTCGTCATCCACTCGGCTACATCTTTCATCCCTTCGTGAAGGCTGGCTCTGGCGGCGGCGGGGTCGTTGGTCAGGGAGAGGATCAGCTGGGTGTCGTCGGCGTAGGAGATGATGTTGAGGTTGTGTTGGCATGCGATGGCCGCGAGGGGGCTCATGTAGACATTGAAGAGGGTGGGGCTCAGCGAGGATCCTTGAGGGACGCCGCAGATGACTTCGGTGGCCTCTGACTTGTACGGTGGTAGACGGACTCTCTGTGTTCTTCCGTCGAGGAAGGAGACGATCCATTCCAGTGCCTTCTCCTGGATTCCGACGTTGCTGAGGCGCTGCACTAGGGTGCGGTGGCAGACAGTGTTGAATGCCGCTGAGAGGTCTAGGAGGATGAGGGCCGCTGTTTCTCCGTTGTCCATCAGGGCTCGGATGTCATCGGTGGCAGCGATGAGGGCGGTCTCGGTGCTGTGGTTGGCTCGGAAGCCAGACTGTGAGGGGTCGAGGGATCCATTCGTCTCGAGGAGGGCGGCCAGCTGTTTGTTGACGGTCTTCTCGATGACTTTGGCTGGAAACGGGAGGAGCGAGATGGGGCGGTAGTTTTTGAGTTCGGTGGGGTCCGCTGTTGGTTTCTTTAGTAGAGCGCTGAGTTCGGCGTGTTTCCAGCTCTTCGGGAAGGTGGCGGTGTCGAAGGAGGTGTTGATGATGTCCCGCAGGTGGGGTGCGATGACAGCGTCGGCCTTGTTGAAGACGTGGTGAGGGCAGGGGTCGGTCGGAGATCCGGAGTGGATGGAGTTCATCATGCGGACGGTGTCTTCGGTGCTGATAGGAGTCCAGGCGCGGAGGGTGGTGGTGGGCGGCGTTGCTGCGGTCGTGGCGTCCGTCGGTTGAATGCTGAAGCTGTTGTGTATGTCCGCGATCTTGTTGTGGAAGTAGGAGGCGAGGGAGTTGCAGAGGTCTTGCGATGGGGTGATGTCGTTGTTTCCGGCGTTGGGGTTGGAGAGCTCTTTCACGATGTTGAAGAGTTCCTTGCAGTTGTGTGCGTTGTTGTCCAGCCAGTCCTTGAATGCAGTTTTCTTGGTGGCGCGGATCAGTTGGTGGTGCTTCCGGGTGGCAAGCTTGAGGGTGGTCATGTTGTCCGGTGTAGGTTCCCTTCTCCAGACTTTCTCGAGGGCTCGGCAGTTCTTCTTGGAGCTCTTGAGTTCGTCGGTGAACCATAGGGCTTTCTTGCTGCCGGGGCTGCTGGGTCCTCAGAGGGGCGAGTTCGTCCGCGCAGTTGCTGATCCACTTTGTGAGGTTGTCGGCGGCCTGGCTGGGGTTCGCTGAGCTGGCGGGAGGGTGCTTGCTCAGGGAAGCGGCGAGCTGGTCGGCTGTGATCTTGTTCCAGCTTCTTCGGGCAACCTGTTGCTGGTGGTGGTGGATCGTCGTTCTTCTGAAGGTGAAGTGGACGCAGCTGTGGTCCGTCCAGTGGAGTCCTGTGGCGTGGCTGAAGGCGATGTCTTTGCTGGATGAGAAGACGGCGTTGAGTGTGTGTCCGGCGAGGTGGGTGGGGGTGGACACCAGCTGCTTGAGTCCAAGGTTGGCGAGGTTGTCGAGCAGGGTGATGGTGTTGCGGTCGCTGTTGTTCTCCAGGTGGAAGTTGAGGTCCCCCAGGAGGATGTAGTCGGCGGAGAGGAGGGCATGCGGGCTGATGAAGTCGGCGATGTCCTCGCTGAATTGTGTGCGTGGTCCCGGGGGTCGGTAGATCAGGGTGCCTCTGAGGGTGGTCTTCGGGTCGGTGTGGATGTGGAAGTGCAGGTGTTCGGCGGTGGTCAGGGTGTCGTCGGTGTTGGTCGTGATGCGGATGGTGTCCCTGTGGATGATGGCGATGCCTCCTCCCATCTGGTTGGCGGTGCGGTCCCTCCGGGTGATCTTGTAGCCCTCTGGGATGGCGATGGCGATGTCGGGCGCTGAAGAGTCGTTCATCCAGGTTTCCGTGAGGAAGGCAACGTCAGGGGCTGTGGTGTCGAGGAGGTTCCAGAGTTCGATGGCGTGTCTGTGGACGGAGCGGGTGTTGAGCAGGATGCACTTGAGGTGGTTGCTGCTGGTGTTCGGCTTGGCGGGTGCTGGTGTGGGGCAGGTCCGGATGCAGGTGAACTTGCAGGCGTGGCAGCTGAAGGGTCCGTGGGTGCGTCTCGGGGTGGCTCGGTAGCATCCTGGGATTCGGCCGGTGTTGAGCGCGTTGAGGGTGGCGGCGGTGTACGTCCGGCGGGTGGGCTGGTGTCTGCGGGGTCCAGGGGTCCTGGCCCTGGGCGCGGTCCAGGTGCGGACGGGCGCATCCGTCTCACAGGACTTCAGAATTTTTCTTTATTATCATATACTTTGAGCAACTATCTCTTTTCTCTAAATTGACTTCTTTACTCACTTTTCCCAATCATCTTTGGGTATTACAGGTTTTCTTCACTGCTATTAACAATGGGTGGCAATACAATGTATGCCCACTCGGGTGATTTATACTTCTAGTTTGGTCGTCTTACTTTTTTTGGCCTTTGAATAATTTCTATTTTCTTTCCTAGTGTTTCTTTCTGGCTAGTGATCTCATTCACTTGATTTTCTGGCTCTTTGGTTTTGTTCACTAGTTTAAATCTCAATCCATCAGTTTCTTTAGGCCAATTATCTCCTTTAGAGTCTTTTTAAATTCGTTGGCTCCACTGTGTTATGCACCACTCTCCAAGCTCTTTTACTTGGACTTCTTCTTAATGCAGTTTCATCTGCACTGTCATCAGTTTGACTTTCAGTATCCTCGACTGTATCATTGATTATAATTTTCACAATGTCTTTGTCTTCATCAGGTTCAACTTTCTTTTCTGTTACTCTGTTAGGAACACCTGCATAGCTGGTACTTGGAATCTCATCTTACCTGCTCTTCCCCAGTCTCAGGATTTCCGTTCCTGCTTTCAGAGTTTTCAGATTGTTCTTCAGTTTTCTCCTCTTCAATAACTTTGTCTTCACTTCCCTTTGCGTCTCTACTGGTGTCTGTCTTTACCAATTCTCGATCTTCAGATTGATCTTCAGAATCTGGTATCTCCACTACCTCCCTTTCACCTTCACCTTCAGACGCAGAACTGGCTTCTGATACTTCCAGATGTCGACGTTCCTGTCGATCTTCAGTATCTGGAGTTTTTTCTGGTTCAGCTTCAGAGTCAGTTGTACTTTCACCGTCGTACGGGTATTCAGGTGCAGGCACACGAATGGTGTGGCTCGCATGCTCCCACCTCTTCAGTCCAGCACACTTGACTGCAGTAGTACTGACCAAGATCACCTGACGTGGTATCTGCCACCGAGGTACCAAGCAATTTCTCCTGCGATGCACTTTTACTGGAACCCAGTCTCCAGGGACTAGATCATGAACTGGATTTTTCTCTTTGGAATTTGACTCAGTTCCCACCTGGTGGAGCAATGAAGTTACCACATCAGACAGATTTTTGCAGTAATCCAGTATGATGTCACCAAAAATTGTCAATAACTTATCAACAGGTACATAGGCTTGCCTCATCACCCTGCCCATTAAAATCACCATGTGGACTTAGTCCAGTTTTCTTGTCAGGAATACTTCTTAATGTAATTAGGACAAGCGGTAAAGCTTCTGGCCACTTAAGTCCTGTTGCCAAACACATTTTTGCAATTCTATTTTTAATTGTCCCATTCACCTGCTCTACTACCCCTGAAGCCTCAGGTCTGTAGGCACAATGCAACTTCTGGCGAATGTCCAGAGCTTCACAGATCACTAGCATGAGCTCGTTTTGAAAATGAGGTCCGCTATCTGACTCAATTGTCACTGGGAAACCGAAACGTGGTATTATCTCACGTAGAAACAGTTTAGCAACAGTCAATCCATCGTTCCTCCTCGTGGGGAAAGCTTCCACCCATCGGGAGAACAAACAGATTATTACAAGAATATACCTAAGCCTATTGCATGGGGGCAACTCCACAAAATCCATCTGAACCCTAGTAAATGGACCACCCTCCCGTCCTATGGTTCCCAAACTTACAACAGTTCTCCTGTTTGGATTGAATTGCTGACAAACCAAGCATCTTTGGCACAAGCTTTCAGCAATCATCCTGAACTTGGGATTGTACCAGGTCTGTCTAAAGAGACGAATCATGGCCTCTCTACCAATGTGGGCCTGACCATGGTACATTCGGGCCATGTCTGAGATCATGCTATCGGGCATTACTGGTCTTTCATCTTTGTAAACCCAAATGTCATCTTCTTCTCTCTGTCTGCATCCTGCTTTTAGCCAACTATCTTTTTCTTCTGCTTCTTCGTGCATTTGTTTCACTTCATGCCATGTCTCAACTACAGTGGTTAGCATTAAAGGACTCGGAAGTCGGAACAGGTTCTTTAAGCTTTTCTCGATTGATTGAAATTTGATTTTTCACACAATGCTTTGCAATCGCATCCACATAATTATTTCCTCTGGTAATGTAATCCTCACTCTTTTTATGGGCTGAACATTTTACAACTGCTAATTTTTCAGGTAGATGAATCACATCTATTAGTGTTTTCACAAATTCGGCATTCCGGATAGGTGTTCCTGCAGAAGTCAAATAACCTCTTTGAGACCAAGGCTGTCCATCAGTCACTATGGTTACTTTCACCTCTTTTCCCAATTCACATGCTTGTATCAAAGCAATCAGCTCCGCTACTTGAGCAGAACGAATTCCTTTCAGACAAGATGCTTCCAACACTTCTGCCACAGTACAAACGGCATAAGCAGCACTTAAAATACCACTCTCCGTTCTCAGGCATGATCCATCCTCAAACATCACAAAATCTGATTCAGGCAAAGGTTCATCTCTGATATCTGGTCTGGATTTTGTGCAGTATTCCAGAACATCCAAACATTTGTGATCAAGTTCACCTTTCACTTCTGCCTCAATGGTGTCAGGTAGCAATGTAGAAGGATTAACATTTACACACCTGGTAATTGTTACATTTTCAGCTCCCCAAATAGTTTTCTCATATTGGGTCATTCTGCTATTGGTCATATACTGTGTTTTGGCTCTAGTGAGGAGAATCTCCACAGAATGAGGTACATACACCCTCACAGGGAATCCCATCACTATTCCTTCACTTTGCTCCAAGCTTACACTGGTAGCTGCTACTGCTTTCAGGCAACCTGGCAAAGCTTTTGCAATAGGGCCCAAAACAGCGGAGAAATACGCAATTGGTTTTCTCAGTTTTCCATGTCTCTGAACCTACACTGACAATGCACATCCTTCTCGCTCACTGCAGTACAGTTCAAATTCTTTCTCATAATCAGGCATTCCTAAAGCTGGTGCTTCACACATTTTCGTTTTCAGCTGTTCAAAGGCTTCCATTTCTGTTTTAGTCAAAACAATGGGGTCTCTGATGTCTGCTCTTGTCAATCTCTGTAATGGTTTGGCAATCAATGAAAATCCACTAATCCACTGTCTACAATAACCTACCATTCCCAAGAACATTCTTACCTGTCTTTGATTTTTAGGTGGCTGCATTCCTTGTATCATTTTGATTCTTTCTATTGTGACTTGTCTGATTCCTTTAGCAATCTTATGGCCTAAATATTGTACTTCATTCTGACAAAACTGCAATTTTGATGGAGACACTTTATGTCCCTCCTCTGCCAAATCCTTCAACAATGCTACAGAGTCAGTTACACAGGCATCCTTTTGTTTTCGATACAACCAAAAGGTCATCAATGTATTGTACTAACACAGACTCACCTGGCATGTTCAAACTTTCTAATGATTTCTTTAGCAGCTGATTAAAAATCTATGGACTCTCAGTGTACCCTTGTGGAATTCTACACCATGCTAGAATACGATTCTGGAATCGGAACGCAAAAATCGGTTGGCTTTCTGGGTGCAATGGAACAGTAACGAACGCTTTGCACAGGTCAATCACAGTGTATCATTCTGCATCATGTGGAATTTGGTACAAAATCACTGCTGGATTCGGGACGATTGGGCAACATGGGACAACAATCTTATTAACCTTTCTAAGGTCCTGTACAATTCTAAATGTTCCGTTGGGCTTTTTCAATCCCATGATTGGTGAATTACAAGGACTGCTTTCTATTTCTCTCAGTATTCCCTGCTCAATCATTTTGTCAATCACTGGAATTATTCCCTCAATTACTTCTGCAGTCATTTTATACTGAGGAATATTTGGGTAACTTGCACCTTCCTTGATTTTGACTTTTACCGTATCAACACCTTTCATCAATCCTATATATTTTCAAGGGAAATCCCATACTTCTTCTTTAACTAACAGCAATCTTTCATAGAATGAATGTACAGATTATTTCCATTCTTGTGTGGTCCTGTCTATTTTTACCCAATCAGTTTCTTTTGGGGAACCTTTTTTTTCAGCCATACTATCACTTGTTTGTCCTTTCGCATTACATCTGGTGATTGAGGTCCTGTTACTTTGTCTCTAGGAAACTCTTCCCTTGGCCAGTCCACAGCTATTTTACATTCTGTCCATAAATCTGCTGGCACCACTATGTCAAACAATCCATCCAAATCAATCCATAAGACTTTTGACACTTTTACAAATCTGTCTACCTGTCGATACCATTCCACTGGTTTCTCTCTCAACCTAGGGAAATCATTTGTAAATGACAATATGTCTTGTCTACTCCAAGGAACATGTACATATCCTCCTCCAGGTATCTCTCTCATGGGGAACTCAGTTATCACTGCCTCTTTTTCCCTGATTGGAAAAGCTAATGTGGATTTATCACTATTTTCTTCTTTTTTCTTTGCCCACTTAATCCTCCATTTACACACATCTCCCCATTTTGGCAGCAGCACAATCAATTCTTTTATTTGTGCTAACCTCCTAGCAGTATTCATGTTCTCAATGTCTTTTTCTGCAAAGTCCACTCTATATGATTTCTGCAATGATTAAAGTTTTGAAAATTCCACTCCTAATTCACTTGCTAATTCTTCCAACTGATCATACACCGTTTGGGCCTTCCATGTTATGCTTTTACACATAAACATAAGTTCATCATCCTGGTACATTTTTAGTCTGTCTGTTCCAATAGTTCCAATAATTAATTCTTCCATATCTACTTTTAGTTTTGCCACATCCAGCACTTTTGATTCATTCTCTTTTAATTTTAAAGTTTTAATCCAATCACTCAACTCTCTATCTGATGGTCCTACAGGGGTTTGTGTTAAATCTATTTTATCTACACTTTTCTCTGGTGTTCCAAAGTCAGATTCTGCTCCAGTCGGGTATCTATATGATGAACTTTGATTAACAGTCAATTCAGGTGGAGTCACATTGATATTCTGCCTTATTTCTGACAAATCAGGATAAATATTCTCTTTTACTTTCTGTAAACTCTGTTGCAATGGAATTGTCAAGCTTGGCTCTTTTATTCTTTGATTTTCGAATACTGGAATTACAGGTCCTATTGTTACTGGGACAGTTACTGCTTCCATGTTTTTGGTAAGGTTCTGGATCAGTTCATGTGCAGAACGTTCATAATCAGAAATATCTGGTTGCACATCATTTCGTTTTTCGGCACTTAGTACAGTTTTGTGTTAGTCATTCATTTGTACAGGAGCACCCATAATTCTGGCTCCACCAATTGGTGTATTTAGAATATATCTTGTTTCTACTCTTTCAGGGAACTCTCGAAAATGTGATGGCTGTCTCAGAGTCTCACTAATTCTTTCATCTGCTATTGGAGCATTCGGAGTAGTCCATAAAGAACCTGGTTGATATGGTGGTGGTCTCCTATTTAATATTTCTTCTAATACAGCATCTTTTGGTTCACTTTCACCATAACTTTGGTTCCCTTTCTCCACATTCTTTTTCTTTTCTGTGCATTTCCGACCCTCATATTCATCTATTAATCTAACTGGATACATGCCATCACATATGTTACCGTCTCTCCATCTACGCATCCTACTCTCATGTGTTTCTCCCCATATATTCCGACTTTTACCTCTTGGCCTGATACACCTGCTCAACCACTCACTTTCCAATTCATGCATTTCATCTTCTCATTCAACCAATGCCTCAAATTGGGTCGGTCTAGGTCTCGGCTCAAGCTTCATAATTTTGTCTCTCAAATGTCTCAAAACTGACAAATCAAAAGATCCGCCTTTGGGAAAAGCTAACACAGCATCATCCTTGGTATACCTTGCCCAATTCTCTAACCAAACGCACGTATGGTAACCATATTTTAACGAATAATGTCAATGTGGTACATCACCTATTCCAACATGGCGGACATCCCGACATTCCTCTTTTCATTTACCCTTCGGGAACCAGTTTAATTGCAGCACGGCGAGTTCACACACACACACCGAAGACGTCAGCACAAATTCTTGCGACCTGCATCTTTCCCCGGTAATACCAACCACTTGGCGGTTCACCGCCCTTTCACCGTCCTTTCAAATGGTTTTCCATAAGAACCTATTGTTTACTTTTAATAGCGGTGATATAACATCACCCGGCTTGTGACATTTTTCACCCGTGCACTATCGAGCATGTAACTTAGAGTCCGACCTTTCGGAATGAATACCGGCGACATAACATTTTGACCAAAGCTCTCTAGCATGAGACCTACTCACATATCCACCCGTGCACAACCGAGCTCCCATTTTTTAACGCGCACTCCAGGTTTCACCCATGATCAGTTACCAGCCATTTAGCATTCATTTTCCATGGTTTCTTGATTTCACCTTTGACTTAGAATCACGAAAGTCACACCATTTTACAATGTTTATGCTGTTTTAAGATGGAGTTCCCACTCCTGATTGTAATACATTTGATTATTCACAGATTGTGTACGAGTCCCCTGATGAATGGGCACATGTCCCGAAATGCATTGGGACGCACTTTGACAATCGGATGATTTACTAAAGATGCATCATTGAACAAATGATTTTTTGATTTGGATCATATCCTGATGAATTAAATCTGGATTGAATTTCATTGAACAAACTACTTGATGAATTACAACAGATAGTGATTCATTACGTGTTAACATTGAATACAAGAGAGAGACAACATCTCTACAGGAGTGCCACGAAGGGCACAGTGCCGTTTGGTTCAACACTGCATTCTCATTTTTAACCATATTTTGACAACATGTAAGAAGAAGGCGTTTTTGGTGGAGGAAGCATTTTTCCCTCTCTTGTCACAATTTCCTTATCTTTTGCAAATACATTCTTTAATTTCTTAAACCATGAAGGTTTCTTCTTTTCTTCTTCATAATAGTAAGAAATTTTTTCGGTAGTTCTCTGTTTTTCAAAAGATCGCGCACTTCCCTGTTTGCTGTTCCGTAACACCAACCTATCACAGCACGTTTTACACTAGCGTACCAATTAGAAAAAGATATGTCTATTTAGTGCTTAACCAATCACTTTGCTGCTTTTCCGTGATGAACCTATCAGCTCCTACTCTGTCTTGGTCACGAGGACCAATCCCAGCGCGACACTTTTGACGTCACCAGCGCTCTAGCTTCTGCAGCGCCAACTGACCCCTCCTTTACAAGGATTTTTCAAGAAGCTGTATTTACAAGATATTTTACAAAATCAGTTAGTAACCTACAGAAAACAATACCATCTGCCTGTTTCGCTAATAAAGTGATAGAATTTTCTCAATCACTCAAATATTCTGTATATGGAGTAGACAACGCTTATCTCCACAGAATTTTAGACTCGCAGATAAAATAGCACTACCCTCTACCTTACCCTTCTATCAGGCAATAACAAACTCGTTTCTCCAGGAAAGCACATACAGAGATCTTTTTCACCTCCTTAGAGACAATCCCAGACTTTCACCAGAACGCATATTGCAATTCCATTTACACTCGTTCATACAGAAATCCCTACTCATATACACATGAACTCTGTATCTCCAGTAGGCAGCGCTTACCTCTAGCCACCACAGAATTCCTCTTTTGTTAGTAAAGTAGGCACAACTTCTTTACCCTTCTATGAAGCTCGGGTTAAGTCCTACTACTCTCCCAACAATAAGTTTTAGTCAGGATGCGCAATGATCCCTATACTTGAAGGCTAAGATTTTATAGACTGTCCTCACTATACATTTATCCTTTCATACCTAATGTCCCTAAACAGTGATATATGACAATAGCACCGCAGTATATGACAATACTACTTTTTTTTTAATAGACCAATGCACTGTGCGACTTTACTTGCCACACTTCCTCTGCCTGCAGACAGAGGCACTAGCTTCACGCAACACTTGGAAGCCTTTTCAGGACTACATATAACGTAATACAAACTCAACAGATGTTAGTCATAATTCTGTACATTAAATTCTATATAGTACGTTATACATAACCCTAGCTAATTTTCTTAGCAACCACCACTCGGCTACCAAGAAATAACTGCTACAGCGGGACTCCAAAAATAATTTCTAAATCAGCATCGCCATTTCCCTGAAACCTCCGAACACGCATTCATTCACCAGTGGGGCCCATAACACTGCACACTTTCTCTGTTCATTTAACTCGACTTCAGGGATTGGTGAAACACAAAGGAGTAATGATGTAACATTGGTGGAGTGTCTAAACCTATTTAACTAGTTCTTATTTATACCTATAGTTCAAACGATTTACCATGGTCTTAACAAACATGCATTTTATTCAGACACACCACCATAGTGGCAGTAGATCTGCTAGAAAGGAAAATAGGCGTAGGAAAAATTACAAGACCAGCTTTTAATCTTCCATTTTCCTAATTTTTAATAAAGCAAACTTTTAGTATGTCTGACATTAAGGCATTTAATTAATTTTTTATTCAGTAAAAATCTTAAACTTTATTTCAGAATGATCATTTTATTTTAGAGCTCGGAAATAGACATTTTATTCAGAATTAAGTAAAGTTTAGCAAAGAACAGCTAGTTCCAAATTCATTCTCTCCTAACATCCCTAACTAACACCCTCATCTAATCCTTCAGTCCTGCAAAGAAAACAAGAAATAGAACAAAGATTCTTACATCCAGGAAATCGATCTGCAATCCGACAGCACTTCGAGATGAGATCGAAAGGAGCGACTCCCTCTAAGCAAAATCAGGGGTTTTTATACACTAATTTCCTAACTTAATCTATCTAAAAAGTATCTAACATCGCCAACTCGGGTTCTGATTGGACAAATTTGGGGTAGATGAGCATTTCCTCATCATTACAGCATTGTGTTCATGGTGAATCAGCAAATTAATAAAGAGGCTTTGTTTTAAACAGTCTCTGGCCTAGTCACATCCTCGACTTGTCACTTCATCACTTTTTCTCACATTCAGAACACTCGAATGTCCATGTTTGGCAATCATCCTGATTTCCAGGGCATTGTAGCCTTGAACTTCCATCCGAGCACAGGCAGTTCACTCTCACTTGCAGGCTTTGGGCGCGCCTGCGCAGTCCAGCATTTGCTAGCAGTTCACCAGAGCATCCATGTTTTCACTAGGCCTCAGAGCCCACTTTTAGAACTAGCATAGAAACAAACACAAATTCATGTTAAATATGGAACTAAAGCCCTTCTGTTTACCTCCCACCATACTAACGTTTCCCCATTAATTATTACCTAGGAGGTGAGCCACATAAATGCGTTCCATACTTACATATCCAACGATTTTCTAACACAAAAACGTGTACAATAAGCTCATCCATGCTGCGTTTGTTTATATTTAAGCCGTGCATTAGTTCATATCACAATAACAATACAAATTAGTTAATTATATTACTTCCTGTAGGCAAAATTAGTATTCCCACGTGTATATCTGTGTGCATTTTTATACTATGGTTGATTATTTCACCACAACACATTATTAATAAATGTTAACGTTATGGAACATAGATTTCACGAGAGGTACACAAAAGTTTGTTTTGCCACCTCGCTCCATCAGATTCATACCCTTACACACAGCCTCCCACTTTCATTCACGACAACCGTTTTGAGGCACTCTCAGGCCTCACTGACATTGGTTGACTACACATTCATTGTAGACAGGTTGAGATGAAAGGAGGACTGGGACAGCATTGCAATCACCTAGGGTGTGACTCTGATGAAGATGAGTCTGGAAGTAAAGGAAGCGAATACTCAGTTGGTGTAACACAATATCTACTCATTAATATTAGTAAGGGTCCAGACAACCAGGAGGACAGGATCTTACTTTTTGATGACATCCTTGTAAACGAGCCCTTAATTGAAGGGCTCAGGCTATTAGCTGATGATATATTGCCCATTCCAAAGAACTCTGCTGAGGATCCATCAAATCAGGGACTCACTACACTTCCCTTTAAAGTTATTTCCTGGAACATCGCAGGAATCTTCCCTAACCTTACGAACGAAGTATGGCTAGATTATATCAAAGGGTTTGACATCATCTGTCTCCAAGAAAAATGGTCTAGAGATGACATTGTTCTAGATAGTTATCGTTCTTTTACAGTACCCACAATACCCTCCTCAGCAGGAAGATCCAAAGGAAGGATCATGCTGCTAATTTCAGTGAAATATGGAACTTTAAAAGCCTCCTGTATAAGCCTGGTACCAATTGATTATGTTATCTGGCACTGTGGTTTAATACTGAATGCATAAATACCCTAAAGAATCTTAAAAGGGCACTTCATGCTATATCTAGAGACAAAACATTTAATTAAAAGTGCAAGTCAAACTTACAAAATTACTTTTGGGAAAAGAAATGAAGAATTGAGGAGACAGACATGGGAAGACTTGGAGAGAGCAAGCTTCCTCTAAGACGCTAAAAGCTTTTGGAATATTATTAACCAACCTCACTGAAGAAGTAACAGAGATGGGCTCATTGATCCTGGGGGATGCCTGGGAAGGCCATTTTACTTCCATATTTAACCCGCAGTTCAAGCAGCTAAAGGAGAACACAGGGGATTTTCCTGTACACCTAATTGCAGCCTCCCACTTAAGTTCTTCCATCACAATGTCTGAGGTTGAGGAGGCGTTAGCGCATGGAATTCGTCTGAAAACCCCTGGTCCTGATGGGGTTCCACTTGATTTGTTTAAAAAGAATCCTAACCTGTTTTGCACCCCTATTGACAAATGTTTTTAAGACAGCAGTTCTTGGTCTTGTGCCAGCAACCAGGAAGAAGGCTTTCGGGGTCCTCGTTTTAAAAAAAGGCAACAGGAGTGACCTGGCGTGTTATAGACCAATTTCTCTTATTGATGTCACAGCAAAAGTCCTGGGGAGGGTCCTCTTTGCCCGAATAGAGCAATGGGCGTCCAATACGGGTATCATGTTGAATTTACAATAGGGTTTTAGGAGGGGATTGGGCAATACCGAGCAATGTCTCAACTTGTACCTAATTGTTAACAAGTACATGAAGGCTAGCAAGGGCTCTATTCACCTGACCTTCATGGACTTGTCCAGTGCTTTTGACACTGTTAATCAGGATAAATTGTGGGACATGAGGTGAAAAATGGGTGCAGAAGGAGCACTGATATCCCTCCTTTGAAGGTTACATTCTAATATTTCAGTTGTTATAAGATATAGCTCCCATGGTGAAAATACCAAACCAATCATGTCCACAGAAGGTGTTAAGCAAGGCAGCATTTTGGCCCCTTTTCTCTTTTTAATCTGCACAACAGGTTAGAGGCTTATTTATTAGGCAAGGAGAATAATTTTCCTCGAATTGGTAGTAATCCTGTCCCACTATTATCATATGCAGACAACACAGTGCTAATGGCATTGACAACAAATAGCCTCCAAAAATCACTTAAAGCTTTTACTGAATTTATGTTGTTGCTTGACTTAAAAGTTAATTTTATAACATTTTATATAATGGTGTGTGGCCGCAAATCGACAAAAAACAGGAATTTTGCTGTAAGGCGAAAAAGATTGGAAAAGCTGAATAATTTCCTTTATCTGGGGAACTTATTTAATAATAAGATGAACTGGGGACCACTTATCACAGCAAGGGTGCATCACACAAACAGGGCTGTGGAGGGGCTATTTCACTTCGCATACAAATTAGGTCACAAGCCGGTGAGAGAGTTAATTACCCTTTACATAGCTAAATGTTTGTCTGTTGCAACATATGGGGCAGGGATGCCGGGACACCACAAAAGTTGTCAATTAGAAGTTCTGGAAAATACATTTATAAAAAGACTACTGATGATCCTGATTAGAGCCCCCACTAGCTTCTGAATTGGGGTTAGAGTTTATAGAGGACCGTATAGATTGTGCCCCTTTGCTCTTATGGGCAAAAATGTGGCTGACTGATGGACTGAGGTTCTCGAGGGAAGTAGTCAAAGATTGTATTAGTCTGGATAATGCCCTAACGATTCCATTGATTTCTTTGATTTGTGAGAGATGAATTTCTAGAGATAGGACTGGGGCACTTTTATTACAATCCAGAAAGCATTCCCACGTATGCAAAAGTCATTATCAAAGAGGCACACCACTGTAAGGGAGCCATGTGCTATTTGTAACAGGAGGCGATGGGTCCTTCATATTCCTTTCCTGTGCTACAGCAGTACAATTTAACTTGTACCACTAATGCTCAGGCCAGATTTCTTTTAACTAGCTTTCGTTTATGTACCTTACACTTTCTATTCTCATTGCTGTGCCAAACAGGGTGGATCTCATGCCCTTCCTATGGGACAATTCTGCCAGCCAGAGCACTATGCAATTTATTCTATTGTGCACTTTATATAAAGAGGCGAGGAGTACATTTTTAGCCCCATTGTTATTGAAGATTCGCCAATGTACATATATTGATTGTTTTAATTATTTGCACACATTGCCAACCCCTGTTATTTGTTCTGCGGCGTCTAATTATATCAAAGTGTCAATGGCTATTAGAAAGCTCTATCAGTTTTAGATGCAAAAGAAACAATTGAGGAATGGAATGCTAGACAATGCAAACATTTACCTCCAGTCACAAAAATCCGGATTTAATCCATCATTCTTTTACTCACCATGCCACCCTAGTTTGGACCCAGCCACATGCAAATCAGCCTTGATCCTGTTCCTTGTGGGAACAGTTCAGCCCAAACTGCCAAACCAGGTCCTCCTTGGAACGGAAACAAGCATCCTGGGACCAGTTTCAGGGCATCACCCTTCATCAGCCAAGCTAGCTTAAATCCAGTGGTGTAGTGAGCACGGGACACACGTCTGGGGATACCCTTCCCACTTAGGGCGACATATGCAAAAGAAACAATTGATGAACAGAATGCTTGACAATACAAACATTCACCCCCAATCACAAGGATCTGGATTTAATCCATCACTCTTTTGCTCACCAGTTTGGACCCAGCCATATACAAATCAGTCTTGACCCTGTTCCTTGTGGGAACAGTCCAGCCCAAACTGCCATGCCAGGTCCTCCATGGACCAGAAAGAAGCATCTTTGCATATGGCCAGGTCTAAACATGGGTGGCATGGTGAGCAAAAGAATGCTGGAGTTACCCATATCTCTTGACAGGGGGTGAATGTTTTGATTTGTTCTGCATTCGGTCCATCAATTGGGTGTCTTTTGCTATGAGTTTTAGAGGCTGTACAAGAATGATGCAATTTTCAGTTTAGTTACATTTTATATTGCTGGAATTTGGCCTAATCTATGGAATTGCATGCCATACTAAATGTTGTATTCTCAGTATAGAGTCTTTTTTTAATGCAGAATCTCATGAATTGTCTTTCCTTCTCATTTTTATCTCTTCCATTGTGACTGTTTTAAAAAGAATTAAAACTGTAAAGGAATGTCATTTCAGATGTCCTCAGTGATGCCACTGACCACGTCATGAATGATGTAATATGTGACGTCATCAACAGTGCATTGCGGGGCGCAAGCTATAGTTAGCTCAACTAACTATAACGGCCAAATTTCTCTGGTTGTGTACGAGTGGAATGTCCAACTAACTATAATGTCCCTGAAACCTGTTTTTTTCAGTGAATTTCTAAGGTTTTTTAAATGCTAATTTCTAACTATAATGTCCCTGAAACCTATGGTTTTTTCAGTGAATTTCAAAGTTTTTTAAATGCAAATTTCTAACTATAACGTCCCTGAAATCTATGTTTTTTTCAGGGAATTTCTAAGGTTTTTTAAATGCTAATTTCTAACTATGCCTATAGAGGTAGGACATGTGCAGAACGAGGAAGAAAGGTGCAGAAAGAAGCAAGAGAAATGCAGAAAGAGGCAACAGAAGTCCAGAAAGAGGAAGAAAGGTGCAGAAAGAAGCAAGTGATAGGCAGAAAGAACCAACAGAGGTGCAGAAAGAGGCAATGACACAAAGTGATCCAGTGCCCTGGGCCCCCCCAACTTTTTGCTGACTGTTACTAGTGGTAACTGACTCTGACTGACCCAAAGCTCTGCCTTACCAGGCCCGGAGCCAGTGCTATGCTGAAAGACACTTAGAATACAGTGAAAACACCTACATAAACTAGGGTACACTACGGGTAAGGCCCTAGTACATAATAGGGCAGGCGGATTAAAACTACCTCTAAATCCCTAGCATATAATAGGGCATGGCAGTTTAGAAGCCAGCAGCCCTTTTCTTCACTTGCATGTGTGCACAGCTAAGCCTGAGGTCAGTTTAAAAGTAGCCCTGTGTGTGCAGAAAGAGGCAAGAGTGGTACAGAAAGAAGCAAGATAGGTGCAGAAAGAAGCAAGGGAAGAACAGAAAAAAGCAACAGAGGTGCAAAAAGAGGCAAGAGAAGTTCCGAAAGAGGCAGTAGAGGTGCACAAACAGGCAGAAGAGGAGCAGAAAGAGGGATCAGGCATGCAGAAAGAGATAATATTTCTGCAGAAAGAAGCAAGAGGGGTGTACAAATTTACAAGAGAGGTGCAGAAAGAAGCAAGAGCAGAGCAGTAAGAAACAACAGAGGTGCAGAAGGAGGCAAGAGGGGTACAGAAAGAGTCAAAAGAAGAGCATAAACAAGCAAAAGTGATGTGGAAAGAGGCTAGAGGGGTGCAGAAAGAGGCAAGAGAGGTGCAGAAAGAGGCAAGAGAGGTGCACAAAGAAGGAACAAGGGTGAAGAAAGAGGCAAAGTGGGGTACAGAAAAAAGCGTGAGAGGTGTAGAAAGAAGCAAGAGAAATGCAGAAAGAAGCAAGAGCAGTGCAGAGAGAGGCAAGAGGGTGCAGCTAGAGGCAAGAGAAGTATAGAAAGAAGCAAAAGAGGTGCAGCAAAAGGGGTGCAGAAAGAGGCAAGAGCAGTGCAGAAAGAACCAAGATGCATGCAGGTAAGAGAGAAGAAGGGTACATTAAGAGCACAAGGGGTGCAGAAAAAAGCAAGAGAGGTGTAGAACAAAGCAAAAGAAGTGCACAAAGAAGCAAAAGAGGTACAAAAAGAGGCAAGACGGGTGCAGAAAGAGGCAAGTGAAGTACAGAAGGAAGCAACAGAGGTGAAGAAAAAGGCAAGACAAGTGTAGAAAAAGGGAAGAGAGTTGCAGAAACAGGCAAAAGAGGTGTACAAAGAGGGAATAGGGGTGCACACAGAGGCAAGAGAGGTAGAGAAAGAACCAGAAGGGGTGCAGAAAGAGGCGAGAGAGGTACAGAAATGTGCAAGAGAGTAGCAGATAGAAGCAATAGCAGTGCAGAAAGAACAAACAGAGGTGCAGAAAGAGGTAAGCGGGATGCAGAAAGAGCGAAGAGAAGTGCAGACAAAAGCAAAAAAAGTACAGAAAGAAGCAACAGAGGTGCAGAAAGAGGTAAGAGAAGCTCGTAAAGAGGCAGCAGAGGTGCAGAAAGAGGGAGCAGGGATGCAGAAAGAGAGAAGATTGGTGCAGAAAGAGGCCAGGGACTGCAGAAATTTACAAGAGAGGTGCAGAAAGAAGAATGAGCAGTGTAGTAAGAAACAACAGAGGTGCAGAAGGAGGCAAGAGGGTTACAGAAAGAAGCAAAAGAAGAGCAGAAACAAGCAAAAGAGATGCGTAAAGAGGCTAGCGGGTACAGAAAGAGGCAAGAAAGGTGCAGAATCAGGCAAGAGAGGTGCACAAAGAGGGAAGAAGGGTGCAGAAAGAAGCAAGTGGGTTGCAGAAAAAAACAAGAGAGCTGTAGAAAGAAACTAGAGAAGTACAGAAGGAAACAACAGGTGGAGAAAGAAGCAAGAGCAGTGCAGAAAGAGGCAAGAGGGGTAAAACAAGAGGCAACAGAAGTGCAGAAAGAGAGGAGCAGAAAGAAGCAAAAGGGGTGCTGTAAGAGGCAAGAACAGTGCAGAAAGAACCAAGAGATGTGCAGGAAAAGGGACGATGGGTGCAGTAAGAGGCAATAGGGGTGCAGAAGAGGCAAGAGAAGTGCAGAAGAAAGCAACAGAGGTGCAGAAAAAAACAAGAGAAGTACAGAAAGAGGCAAGAGAATTGGTGAAAGAAGCAACAGGGGTGTAGAAAGAAGCAAGAGAAGTGCAAAAAGGGGCAAGTGAGGTACAGAAAGAGGCAAGAGAGGTTCAGAAAATGACAAGAGAACTGCAGAAAGAGGCAAGTTAGGTGCAAAAGGAGGTATGTAAACTGCAGAAAGAGGCAAGGGAGTTGCAGAAACAGGCAAAAGGGATGTTGCAGAAACAGGCAAAAGGGATGTCAGAAAGACGGAACAGGTGTGCAGACAGAGGCAAGATAGGTGCAGATAGAGGGAAGAGGGGTACAGAAAGAGGTAAAAGGGATGCAGAAATGTGCAACAGAAGTACATAAAGAAGTGAGAGCAGTACAGAAAGAACCAACAGAGGTGCAGAAAGAGGCAAGAGAGGTACAGAAAGAGGCATGAAAAGTGCAGAAAGAAGCAACAGTGGTGCTGAAAGAGGTCAAGAAGGGTGCAGAAAGGCAAGGCAAGTGTAGAGAGAAGCAACAGAGGTGCTGAAAGAGGTCAAGAGGGGTGCAGAAAGAGGCAAGACAAGTGTAGAGAGAAGCAACAAAGGTACAGAAAGAGCCAAGAGAGGTGCAGAAAGAGGCAAGAAAGATGCACAGAGAGGCAAAAGGGATACAGAAAGAAGCAAGACAGGTGCAGAAAGAGGCATGAAAAGTGCAGAAAGAAGCAACAGAGGTGCCGAACGAGGTCACGAGGGGTGGAGAAAGAGGCAAGGCAAGTGTAGAAAGAAGCAACAGAGGTGCAGAAAGAGGCACGAAGGGTGTAGAAACAGGCAAGAAAGGTGCAAAAAGAAGGAACAGGGGTGCATACAGCGCTAAGAGGGATACATGCATTTGTGAGAGAGTTGCATAAGAAGCAAGAGCATGGCAGAAAGAAGCAAGAGAAGTGCAGAAATAAGCAAGAGAGGTGGAAAAGTAGGGAAAAGGGATGCAGAAAGAGACAAGAGGGATGCAGAAATTTGCAAAAGAGGCAAAAGAGGTGCAGAAAGAGGAAAGAGGTGTGCAGAAAGAGGCAAGGGGTGTAGAAAGAAGCAAGTAAAGTGCAGAAAGAGGCAACAGAGGTGCAGAAAGAGGCAAGTGAATTGCTGAAAAAAGCAACAGAGGTGTAGAAAGAAGCAAGAGAAGTGCAGAAAGAGGCAAGTGAGGTACAGAAAGAGATAAAAGGGAAACGGAAAGAGGCAAGAGGGATGCAGAAATTTGCAACTGAATTGCAGAAAGATGCACGAGCAGTACACAAAGAACCATCAGAGGTGCAGAAAGTGGCAAGAGGGGTACAGAAAGAGGCAAGAAAAGTGCAAAAAGAAGCAAGGGGTGTAGAAAGAGGCAGGAGAGGTGTACAAAGAGGCAAGAGGGCTACAGAAAGGGGCAGGAGGGGTACCAAAATAAGGAAGGTAAGTACAGAAAGAAGCAACAGAGGTACAGAAACATGAAGGACATGTGCAGAAAGAGGGAACAGGTGTGCAGAAAGAGGCAAGAGAGGTGCAGAAAGAGGAAAGAGTTATACAGAAAGAGGCAAGAGAAGTACATAAAGAGGCAAGAGAGATACAGAAAGAGGCAACGGAGGTGCAGAAAGATGCAAGAGAATTGCAGAAACAGGCAAAAGGGGTGCAGAAAGAAAACACAGGTGTGCAGACAGAGGCAATGGAGGTACAGAAAGAGGTAAGAGAGATACAGAAGGAGGCAGGAGGGATGCGAAAATTTGCAACGGAGGTGCAGAAAGACGCAAGAGCAGTGCACAAAGAACCAACAGGGGTACAGAAAGAGGCACGAGGGGTACAAAAAGAGGCAAGAAAAGTACAAAAAGAAGCAAGAGGGTTGCAGAAAGAGATAGGAGAGGTGCACAAAGAGGCAAGAGGGTTACAGAAAGAGGCAGGAGGGGTGCCGAAAAAAGGAAGAGAAGTGCAGAAAGAAGCAACAGAGGTGCTGAAAGAGGCACGAAGGGTGCATTAAGAGGCAAGAGAAGTGCAGAAAGAAGCAACAGGTACAGAAAGAGGCAAGAGGGGTACATAAACAGGCAGCAAAGGTGCAGAAAGAGGGAACAGGGGTGCAGAAAGAGGCAAGAGAGGTACAGAAATAAGAAAGAGGGGAGCAGTAAGAGGCAAAAGAAGTGCAGAAAGAGGCCAAATAAGTGCAGAAACAAACAACAGAGGTGCAGAAGGATGCAAGATAACTGCAGAAAGAGACAAGAAAGTTGCAGAATCAGACAAAAGAGGTGCAGAAAGAGGGAACAGGGGTGCAGACAGAGGCAAAAGAGGTGCAGAAAGTGGGAAGAGGGGTGCAGAAATTTGCAAGAGAGGTGGAAAAAGAAGCATGAGCAGTGCAAAAGAACCAACAGGAGTGCAGAAAGGGGCAAGAGGGGTGCAGAAAGAGGCAAGAGAGGTACAGAAAGAGGCATGAAAAATGCAGAAAGAAGCAACAGTGGTGCTGAAAGAGGTCAAGAGGGGTGCAGAAAGGCAAGGCAAGTGCAGAGAGAAGCAACAAAGGTACAGAAAGAGGCAAGAGAGGTGCAGAAAGAGTCAAGAAAGATGCACAGAGAGGCAAAAGGGATACAGAAAGAATCAAGACAGGTGCAGAAAGAGGCATGAAAAGTGCAGAAAGAAGCAACAGAGGTGCTGAACGAGGTCACGAGGGGTGAAGAAAGAGGCAAGGCAAGTGTAGAAAGAAGCAACAGAGGTGCAGAAAGAGGCACGAAGGGTATAGAAACAGGCAAGAAAAGTGCAAAAAGAAGGAACAGGGGTGCATACAGCGCCAAGAGGGATACATACATTTGTGAGAGAGTTGCATAAGAAGCAAGAGCATTGCAGAAAGAAGCAAGAGAAGTGCAGAAATAAGCAAGAGAGGTGGAAAAGTAGGGAAAAGTGGTGCAAAAAGAGGCAAGAGGGATGCAGAAATTTTCAAAAGAGGTGCAGAAAGAGGCAAAAGAGGTGCAGAAAGAGGCAAGGGGTGTGCAGAAAGAGGCAAGGGGTGTAGAAAGAAGCAAGTGAAGTGCAGAAAGAGGCAACAGAGGTGCAGAAAGAGACAAGCGAATTGCTGAAAAAAGCAACAGAGGTGTAGAAAGAAGCAAGCGAAGTGTAGAAAGAAGCAAGTGAGGTACAGAAAGAGGCATGAAAAGTATAGAAAGAAGCAACAGAGGTGCTGAACGAGGTCACGAGGGGTGAAGAAAGAGGCAAGGCAAGTGTAGAAAGAAGCAACAGAGATGCAGAAAGAGGCACGAAGGGTGTAGAAACAGGCAAGAAAGGTGCAAAAAGAAGGACCAGGGGTGCATACAGCGCTAAGAGGGATACATACATTTGTGAGAGAGTTGCATAAGAAGCATGAGCAGTGCAGAAAGAAGCAAGAGAAGTGCAGAAATAAGCAAGAGAGGTGGAAAAGTAGGGAAAAGGGGTGCAGAAAGAGACAAGAGGGATGCAGAAATTTGCGAAAGAGTCAAAAGAGGTGCAGAAAGAGAAAAGAGGTGTGCAGAAAGAGGCAAGGGGTGTAGAAAGAAACAAGTGAAGTGCAGAAAGAGGCAAGAGAGGTACAGAAAGAGGCATGAAAAATGCAGAAAGAAGCAACAGTGGTGCTGAAAGAGGTCAAGAGGGGTGCAGAAAGGCAAGGCAAGTGCAGAGAGAAGCAACAAAGGTACAGAAAGAGGCAAGAGAGGTGCAGAAAGAGTCAAGAAAGATGCACAGAGAGGCAAAAGGGATACAGAAAGAATCAAGACAGGTGCAGAAAGAGGCATGAAAAGTGCAGAAAGAAGCAACAGAGGTGCTGAACGAGGTCACGAGGGGTGAAGAAAGAGGCAAGGCAAGTGTAGAAAGAAGCAACAGAGGTGCAGAAAGAGGCACGAAGGGTATAGAAACAGGCAAGAAAAGTGCAAAAAGAAGGAACAGGGGTGCATACAGCGCCAAGAGGGATACATACATTTGTGAGAGAGTTGCATAAGAAGCAAGAGCATTGCAGAAAGAAGCAAGAGAAGTGCAGAAATAAGCAAGAGAGGTGGAAAAGTAGGGAAAAGTGGTGCAAAAAGAGGCAAGAGGGATGCAGAAATTTTCAAAAGAGGTGCAGAAAGAGGCAAAAGAGGTGCAGAAAGAGGCAAGGGGTGTGCAGAAAGAGGCAAGGGGTGTAGAAAGAAGCAAGTGAAGTGCAGAAAGAGGCAACAGAGGTGCAGAAAGAGACAAGCGAATTGCTGAAAAAAGCAACAGAGGTGTAGAAAGAAGCAAGCGAAGTGTAGAAAGAAGCAAGTGAGGTACAGAAAGAGGCATGAAAAGTATAGAAAGAAGCAACAGAGGTGCTGAACGAGGTCACGAGGGGTGAAGAAAGAGGCAAGGCAAGTGTAGAAAGAAGCAACAGAGATGCAGAAAGAGGCACGAAGGGTGTAGAAACAGGCAAGAAAGGTGCAAAAAGAAGGACCAGGGGTGCATACAGCGCTAAGAGGGATACATACATTTGTGAGAGAGTTGCATAAGAAGCATGAGCAGTGCAGAAAGAAGCAAGAGAAGTGCAGAAATAAGCAAGAGAGGTGGAAAAGTAGGGAAAAGGGGTGCAGAAAGAGACAAGAGGGATGCAGAAATTTGCGAAAGAGTCAAAAGAGGTGCAGAAAGAGAAAAGAGGTGTGCAGAAAGAGGCAAGGGGTGTAGAAAGAAACAAGTGAAGTGCAGAAAGAGGCAACAGAGGTACAGAAAGAGGCAAGTGAATTGCTGAAAAAAGCAACAGAGGTGTAGAAAGAAGCAAGAGAAGTGCAGAAAGAGGCAAGTGAGGTACAGAAAGAGATAAAAGGGGTACGGAAAGAGGCAAGAGGGATGCAGAAATTTGCAACTGAGGTGCAGAAAGATGCACAAGCAGTACACAAAGAACCAACAGAGGTGCAGAAAGAGGCAAGAGGGGTACAGAAAGAGGCAAGAAAAGTGCAAAAAGAAGCAACGGGTGTAGAAAGAGGTAGGAGAGGTGCACAAAGAGGCAAGAGGGGTACAGAAAGGGGCAGGAGGGGTGCCAAAATAAGGAAGGTAAGTACAGAAAGAAGCAACAGAGGTACAGAAACATGAAGGACATGTGCAGAAAGAGGGAACAGGTGTGCAGAAAGAGGCAAGAGAGTTGCAGAAAGAGGAAAGAGTTATACAGAAAGAGGCAAGAGAAGGACATAAAGAGGCAAGAGAGGTGCAGAAAGAGGCAACAGAGGTGCAGAAAGATGCAATAGAGGTGCATAAACAAGCAGGAGAAATGCAAAAAGAGGTAAGAGAATTGCTGAAAGAAGCAACAGGTGTAGAAAGAAGCAAGAGAAGTGCAGAAATAGGCAAGTGGGGTGCAGAAAGAGGCAAGGGAACTACAGAAAATAACACGAGAACTGCAGAAAGAGGCATGTGAGGTGCAGAAGAAAGCAGGGGAACTGCAGAAAGAGGCAAGAGAGTTGCAAAAACAGGCAAAAGGGGTGCAGAAAGAAAAAACAGGTGTGCAGACAGAGACAATCGAGGTACAGAAAGAGGTAAGAGAGATACAGAAGGAGGCAAGAGGGATGCAGAAATTTGCAACGGAGGTGCAGAAAGAAGCAAGAGCAGTGCACAAAGAACCAACAGGGGTACAGAAAGAGGCGCGAGGGGTACAGAAAGAGGCAAGAAAAGTACAAAAAGAAGCAAGAGGGGTGCAGAAAGAGATAGGAGAGGTGCACAAAGAAGCAAGAGGGGTACAGAAAGAGGCAGGAGGGGTTCCAAAAAAAGGAAGAGAAGTGCAGAAAGAAGCAACAGAGGTGCTGAAAGAGGCACAAAGGGTGCATAAAAAGGCAAGAGAAGTGCAGAAAGAAGCAACAGGTACAGAAAGAGGCAAGAGGGGTACATAAACAGGCAGCAAAGGTGCAGAAAGAGGGAACAGGGGTGAAGAAATAGGCCAGAGAGGTACAGAAAGAGGAAAGAGGGGAGCAGACAGAGGCAAAATAAGTGCGGAAAGAGGCCAAATAAGTGCAGAAACAAACTACAGAGGTGCAGAAGGAGGCAAGATAACTGCAGGAAGAAGCAAGAAAGTTGCAGAATCAGACAAAAGAGGTGCTGAAAGAGGGAACAGGGGTGCAGACAGAGGCAAAAGAGGTTCAGAAAGGGGGAAGAGGGGTGCAGAAATCTGCAAGAGAGGTGGAAAAAGAAGAATGAGCAGTGCAAAAGAACCAACAGGTGTGCAGAAAGAGGCAAGAGGGGTGCAGAAAGAGGCAAGAGAATTGCAGAAAGAAGGAACAGGGGTGAAGAAAGAGGCCAGAGAGGTACAGAAAGAGGAAAGAGGGGAGCAGACAGAGGCAAAAGAACTGCAGAAAGTGGCCAAATAAGTGCAGAAACAAACAACAGAGGTGCAGAAGGAGGCAAGAGAACTGCAGAAAGAGGCAAAAAAGTTGCAGAATCAGACAAAAGAGGTGCAGAAAGAGGGAACAGGGGTGCAGACAGAGGCAAAAGAGGTGCAGAACGTGGGAAGAGGGGTGCAGAAATCTGCAAGAGAGGTGGAAAAAGAAGCATGAGCAGTGCAAAAGAACCAACAGAAGTACAGAAAGGGGCAAAAGAGGTGCAGAAAGAGGCAAGAGACGTGCAGAAAGAAGGAACAGGGTTGCACAAAGAGGCAAGAGGGGTGCAGAAAGAAGATAGAGAGGTGTAGAAAGAGGCAAGAGAGTTGCAGGAAGAGGGAACAGGGGTATAGAAAGAGGCAAAAGAGATGCAGAAAGAGAGATGAAGGGTGCAGAAAGAAGCAAGATGGGTACAGAAAGAGCAAGTGTGGTGCAGAAAGAGGCAAGAGAGGTGCAGAAAGAGGTAAGAGATGAGCAGAACGAGGCAAAACAAGTACAGAAAAAGAAAGAAAGGTGCAGAAAGAAGCACCAGAAATGCAGAAAGAGGCAAGAGAGGCACAGAAAGAAGCAAGAGTGGTTTACACACCTTTAGTACCAAGTTAAAATCGCATTTAGCAATAAGTAACAGGTGACCAGTCTAGGTTTGCAAAGGGCCTTCCACCACGCTGTAACACTTGCCACTGCAGTTTTGGTAATGTTTGAGCCGTTTGAGCTAGAAACAAGGGGGCATATTACCAACGTTTAGCGATATTTACCGCTAACGATGCTTAGCGACGAATTTTTTAACGCTAAGCATCGCCGGAAATTATCGCAGACATAACTTGCTATTAGCAAGGTTTATCTCAGTAGTGATAAAAATCCTCGCTCTAACTGCCAATTGAGAGATTATCGCTGGAAAACCAAACGATAATCTCTCGAAGTTTGGCGTTAGCTTGATGATAGGGGCTCACAAACTTAGCCATGATATCCACCTTCCATAGGATATCATGGCTAAGTCAGGAAAATACCAGGTGTAAAAAAAGCAGTGCTAACCGCGGTTAGCACTGCTTTTTTTTTATCACTAACAGGGTTAGCGAAATCCTTGATAATTGGAGAAATGTCGCTTAACAACATTTCTCCTATTATTTTTCTCTGAAACGCCCCCTTTGCATCTCATTAGAGATGCAAGGGGAAGCGTAGAGAAAAAGGGTGCTAACATGCGAATTTGCGTGTTAGCACCCTGTTGCTAATAGGGAGATTATTTTATCTCCACTTTCTTGGCTTTTAAAGCCAAAAAAGCGGAGATAAATCCCTTGATAATATGCCCCAGGGTTTTTTTGTTCAAATCTGCAGATTATGCAGGAGATGATGAATTATGTGGCAAATGTGGAAAATGTATAACTGCAAAAGTAGGTGCAGCCAAACATTTGCATAATTCCAGTGGCCCTGCTCATACATCTGACTAGGTCCAGAAGTGCTCCTCAGTGGTTCCTTCTGTTTTTTCATCTCATTAAGTTTATAATTTAGCTCCTATGGAAACGAGGAAGACTAAACCTGAAGTCACAACTCCACAACATAGACCATCATACCACACAATTACTCTCCATGACACATAATCCCACTCTACATTATTCCTATATACTAAATACCACATACTTTCTATCCACATAATTTCACAGCACAACATATCACATAATTCCACTACACACAACCTACATCCACTCTACTCCAAGAAACATTAATAAAACACTTTTACATTTACATCGCCAATAGCTCAAACTCTTGCAAATGCGAAACCTATTACATTGCAAATGCTTCTTCAGCTGGTAGTCGCCTTTGCAGAGTGGTGGACGAAAGGGGATGGGCCTCAAACCAGTGCTTTGTAATTCCACTGTGTAGGACTTACAGGAGGTACCAGGAGTGCTTCTTGGCCCCCAAAGTCCCTCAGGAGTAAAGTGACTTCATTCCCCAACCCGTAATGTGCCAGTAGGGGCATTTGCAGAGTGGTGGAGAAAGGGAGTGTGTGGTCTCCGAAGACCTCTTAGCAATCTCACTGTGTGTGACTTACTGGATGTAACAGGCGGGGTAGCTGGCCCCCAAGAACAACATTGGGGGCTAAACTACCCGTCTTATTATCTCCAGTAAGTCCCAAACAGAAGCATTTGTAAGTATTCATAGGAGGCCACACCACCTTTGACCACCAGTCTGCAAACATGCTCCCTTTTGGCTCTTCGATTGAGATTAAAGTCCTGTTCACTGCTGGGGGTCCTTAGGGGCCAACTAACCTACCTGATACCTCCAGCAAGCCCCAGATGTTAGGATTGCTGAGAGGTGGACGCAGGCAACGCCTCCTTTTCTCCGCCACTCTGCAAACGTGCCTCCTTGCGCGCTCTTGGTTAGGGGATGAAGTCCCCTTGCCTCCTGGGGGTCCCTGGGGGCCAACTAGCCCTCCTGTTATCTCTAGTAAGTCCCACACAGCTGGATTGCTGAGAGTGGTCTGAGGCCCACCCCTTTTTACACCACTGCAAATGCGCCTCCTGGTGCACTGCTGCTCGGGGAATGAAGTCCACTTTAGTCCTGAGGTCCTTAAGACACAAGAGGACCGCATCGCCCCACCAGCAGTGTGTCAAGAGGCCAGTATGCAGAGTTGTGTAAAAAGGTGCATTCCCTCAGACCACCTCTCACCAATCCCACTGTGTGGGGCTTACTTGAGGTACCTGGTGGGCTAGTTGGCTCCCAGGGACCCCCATGAGGCAAGGGGACTTCATCCCCTAACCAAGAGCGCACCAGGAGGCACGTTTGCAGAGTGGCGGAGAAAGGAGGCGTGGCCTGCGTCCACCTCTCAGCAATCCTAACATCTGGGGCTTGCTGGAGGTATCAGGTATTCTAAGGATTCAAGGGGACTGAATCCCCCAACTTAGAACACACCAGAAGGGGCATTTACACAGTGGTGCAGGGAGGGGCCGGCTTTTTTAAATTTGCTTTTTGGAAGGGGGCTGTGTGGCCCCCTCTCTGTTTATTATTTGTGGGCCCTTAAGACCCCATCCTACAAGGCCTGAACACTGTTATGCTTTTTTTTTTGTTTTAAAGGGGAAGGGGGCCGTGAGGCCCCCCTCCCATGGACTATTTCGGCCCAGGGTACCCCATCCCCCGGTCATGGCCACATTTTTTTAATTATTATTTTTAAAGAAGGGGGCTGCATGGCCCCCCTTCTGAGGCCATTATTGACCTCAGGGACCCCATCCCACGGGGCTTTGCATAATTTGTATTTATTTATTTTGGGAGGGGGCGCATGGCCCTCCTTCCTGGGGCCACTATTGGCCCTGGGGACCCCATTCCCCGGGTCCTGGCCACACATTGGGGGCTGCGGGGGATCCCCAATGCCCCCGCAGTCCCAGCCGTCTCCCTGTCTCCTGAAGCAGCCGGCATTGCTTTTGAACAAGGAGAGGTGCTAACATGCAGCGCCCCTTGTCCAAAAGCAATGCTACTTTGCTCCTTGGAAGCAAGAGCTCGCTTCCAAGAAGCAAAGCAGTGTGTGCTATGGCAGGAAGCTGCCCCCCGCGATAGCAAACGGCAATGTTCCTGGGGTGAGCACCCGCAACATTGCAGAAGCCTGCCCTGGGGGGTGCGGTCCCCAGAGCCATTAAGGGCTCCAGAAGGGGCCGCATGGCCCCCCACCCAACTGATGTAAGCCCCGGGGAGGTGGTGGTCCCCGGGCCCTGGGGGTCCGCAACAGACAACCTGTATTTAAATAATTTGTGTCACCGGGAGGGGTGGTCCCCGGGGCAGTGTGGGGAATGCTAGGAGCCCCTGCACTTCTTTAATATAATTGGAGCCCTGGGGAGGGCTTGGGGGGGCTCACATGGCCCCCCACCCCTATTAAACTAAATCCCCAGGGAGGTGACGGTCCCTGAGGCAGCATGGGGGGGGAGGAGTCCCCCACACATTTTTTTTATAAATAAACCCCGGGGAGGTAGCTGTCCCCAGGGCTGCCGGGCCCCCGCCGGCCTCTGCTAATTTATTGGAAATTGTCCCCGGGACCTGGCCTAACCAGGGGCTTAAAGAAACGAAGCGCGGGATACCCCCACAAACATATTTCTACATTTAAAAAAAGAAGCACATGCACTTTAATACTGGTCAGCAGTTGTAAAGTGCTCAGAGTCCTGTGGCCAACAAGAAGAATCAGTAAAAAACAGAGCGAAGCAGGCAAAAGATTTGGGGAACACTACCCTAAGACTGACAGGTCTAACACGTGTGCCCCCAGCTGACAGTGGGGAGAGCTGTCCAGCCTCTAGGAAGTTCTCATCACTAAGACGTAAAAACCTGGATAGATCATCCATAATTGTGTGGCCTACCAGTGATCTGTATTCCATCCAGAAGTCCATACCGTGTACAAACAATTTTGGATTCTTACCCTTCATTTGCATGAGCCACCTGAGGGGTTGTGGTCATTCTGAATCAGGGAGTAAGAACCAACCAGTTATGGTCTCAACTTCTTCAGTATCCAGACCCCAGCAAAAGCTTTTGTTTCCATAGCACTCCACCTTTGATTTCTGAGGAGTAATCTCCTGGAGATGAACGCTACAGGTTGGTTTAGGCCCCCTTCATTAAGCTGGGATAGTACTGGCCATGTCATGCTCTGAGGCATCCGTTTGAACAAAAAACTACTTGGAGAAGTCAGAGGCCTTGAGCACGTGGGTTGGGCACATGGTCTGCTTAAAAAAGTCATATTCTTTTTGGCATGCCTCTGTCCAAATCACATTTCTGGGCTGTTTCTTAGAAGTCAGCTCGGTCAAGGGACAACAATGGTTCCATATCCCTTGGCAAACCTCCTATAGTGCCCATTGAAGTCCAATAATGCTTTGTTCTCAGTCTGGGTTTTGGGGGCTCCCAGATCATGATAGCTTCTATCTTGGCCTGGAAGGCCTGCACCTTAACCCTGCCCACAAGGTGTCCCAAGTACACCACAGACACCTGCCCGATCTTACTTGCCTTTTAAAGTCAGGTCTGCCTTTTGCAGAGCCTGAAGGACTTCCTGGAGGTGAAAACAGAGGTCTTTCCATCTGCTACTAAAGACATCTATGTCCTCCAGATGGGCAGCACTGAAGACCTCTATACCAGCAAGGACCTTGTTCACCAACCTCTGTATGGTGGAAGGGGCATTTTCAAGTCCAAAGAGCATCACTCTAAACTGATAGTGGCCCTCTGGATTGGGGAATGCTGACCTCTCCTTTGCTCCCTCTGTTAGGGCAATCTGCCAGTACCCTGAAGTATGATCAAAAGTAATTAGGTACTAGGCAGCCTCTAACCGGTCAATCAGCTCATCAGCCTGGGCGGTTGGATGAGCATCAGTCTTGGTGTATGAATTGAGCTCACAATAGTCCACACAGAACTTGAGTTCAGATGTGGTGCCCGGTGGGACAGCTTTTGGTACCAGTATCATAGGACTGACCAGGGGCTACTGGAGGGTTCTATCAATCCAGATCCATCATTTTAGAAACCTCTTCCATAGTGCTGGTCCTCACCTTGTGTGAAAACCTGTAATACTTATTCTTGACAGGAAGTTTGGCTACTGTATCCACATCATGGGTATACAGTTGAGTAGTCACAGGGATGAGGGAAAACAGAGAAGAGTACTAGTGGCAGTCCCTCTGCTGTTCAGTAGTCAGACTGGGTGAAAGGATTACTGTCCCCACAGAGCCATTGTTCTCCTTGGAGCCTAAGTGGTCAGGCAGAGGTTCACTCTCTACCTCTTTTCCTTTTGTCACCAACAACATGGTGAGCTCAGACCTCTCAAAGTGGGGTTTGAGGCGGTTTACATGGAGCACTCGTGGGGGTGCCTAAGAGTCTTGAGATCCACTAGGTAGGTGGCCTAACGCTTCCTTTCAACCGCCTCTTAGGGTCGAGTCCAGCGGTCCTGGAGGCCTCTGGGCTCCACAGATTCTATAACCCACAATTTCTGACCAGGTTGTAATTCCACAGTGGGAACATTTTGGTTGTACAACTGCTTCATTGCTTCCTGTCTGGCTTCTACGTTGTCTGAAGCATGCTTTAACAACATATCCATTTAGCATCTGAAGAGCAGCATGTAGCTCAGTACATCCTAGAGAATCTTCCTGGGAGCTTGCTCCCACCCTTCTTTCATTAAATTCAGAGGACCTCTTACGTGGTGCCCACATAGAAGCTCAAAGGAGCTAAAACGCACTCCCTTTTGTGGTACCTGCCTGTAGGCAAAGAGAAGGCATGGCAAGAGGACTTCCCACTTATGGCGAAGGCTGAAGACAGATCTTTAATCATTTCCTTCAGGGTCTTGTTGAACCTTTCAACTAGCCCATTTGTTTTGGGATGTTAAGGGGTGGAGAACTTGTAGGTTACCCTACACTCCTTTCACATTGATTGCTTATAAGCAGCCATGAAGTTGGTGGCCCATCAGACACCTTTGTGGAAACCCCCTTGGGAGGAAAATCCCCATGAGGGCCTTAGCCACTGTATGTGCAATCATTGCCTTCAGAGGTATGGCCTCTGGGTACCATGATCCTCCAGAACCAGGATAAACTTGTTACCTGAAGAAGTCTGGGGATCAATTGGCCCAACAGTGTTGATGCCCACCCTCTCAAAGGGTGTGCCAATGACAGACAAGGGATTAAGGGGTGCTTTCAGCCTCTGCTCTGTCTTTCCACTGGCCTGGTAGGTCACACAAGTCCTACAAGAACACATCTCAGAAAGTCTTGATCCTAGGCGAATAAAAGTGGGGGACAAGACTTACAAACATCTTCTTGTCTTGGCCCATATGTCCTTCCAGGCTAATTTTTCGAGCCAGCTCCAGTAGGAAGGCCCTGTAGCATTGGGGGATCACCAGGGCTCTTTCAGAAGATCCAGTACCCTCTACCCATGCAAATTGAACAAGGGCCTCTGGATAGTGACCCTTTCATTTGTAAGCCACCACAACCTGGTGCAATGCAATGGGAATCACTTGCTCTGGGGACACCAGCTGACTCCTTACTAGAGTCATGCTTATTCCTCAGAGCCTCAACACCTTGCCCATTGATGGTGATGCATTGCCTATACTTTGTAGTATTAGTGGGCACATGGATCTTAGGAACCATCTCATTGTCACCCAGGGACACTAGAGTAGTCCAACTAAACCACCGCATTAACTGGGACAAAATCCTCCCCAGCACTATGCTCGCCACCCCTGAACCTTTTCTTCAGTGGGAGGTTGTGCTCTTTTTGGACACTTTGGATCCCCTGTGTAGTGCCCATACTCGAAGCTCTCATAGCACTTGAACGTTTGGGGCTGATGAATTTTGTCAGGGTAGTTTTCCTTTAGGTGGCCAGATTGGGAAAGAGACCCTTTGCCTTATGAGCTGTTTAGGGGGCCTTGAGAAAGCTCCTTCTTTTTATCTCCCCCTCTTTCTTCTTTTGGGAACCCTGACCACCCTTTTGATAGTCCTTCAAAGTTAGGTTGTACAGCCCTGTTTAATCATCAACCTTGCAGCCCCTCACCCAGCCCTTCCGAGCCTTGCTAGAATAGTCTAAGAAATCTACCCATGTCTGTGATGAGATCCTGTGGCTGGCCCTGAACCGTTGCCTATACTTTTCAGGGGTCAGCCCAAAATTACTGACCAAGATGGCCTTCATTGCAGGGTAGCATGTCTGGTCCCCCACCTCAAGTGTGAGCAGTGTGTCTCTCCCGACTGTGGGCATGTACTACCATGGACTACCACCCCAGGGCTCCTCTGGGACTTTGTGCACTCTTAGAGTCACTTCATAGGCTGCAAACCATGTGTCTATGTCATCTCGCACAACATAACTGGGCACCAAGTCCTTGGGTTTCCAGACTCTTGACTCACCTATAGACACTGCAGGTATGCTGTTCATCAATACTGCTACTGGATCCCACTTGTAAGACTCGTATGTCCAGCTGTCTGAGACTGAGCTCATGGGTCATCTTCCTTTCCTCCATGGCCAGCCTCTTTTCTTCCAAAGGTTTGTTTCCTCTCAGCCAGAGCCTGCTCTTTCTCAAGTTGGGAAAGTTTCTGCTCCTGCTCTAACCTAGCAAGCTCAAGCTTGAGCTTTATCTCCTCCCTCCTGTCTCTCAGGTCCTCTGGGGGCAAGTTCCTTGATGAGATGCTGCTCCCAGCTCTGTGAACCGCCACTGCTAACAGCAGGTTTTTGGCCCCTCCACAGGCAGTCTCAAAACCACAGCAGGTCCCAAGATTAGCTCTTCATCTACATTTCCTGCTCCTCCACATCTGAGACCTCGGCCTGCATTACAAGCCTCTGCCCAGGCTCTCAAATCCTTCTGCAGCTCCACCTTCCAAGTTGAAGCCTCTTGTGGAAACCTGAAACTCTTTGCAAGAGGTCTTCATCTGGACCACATTGTAAAACACTCCAACTAGGCCAGCTCAAACTCAAAGACTTAAGTTGCAGGTGCTGATGCTTCTCCAGATTGAGACATGTTTTAGCAGAAAAATCAAAAAGGCCAATTGGGGAGAATTGAAAAAGGCTCAAATTGGTATAGTATAGAGTTGTAGTGAACAATGAGTTACCATATGGTATTACACAAACACAAATCCTATCCCACTGCTGATCACCAATGTTAGAAATTGGCTTTCTGGTTGGGGGAGGTATGCACCCTGTCCAAGCTGGAAGACTTACTCCAGAGAGGAGCCGATGACACTAAACACTCCAGGAAATGGGATATTTTTCCATGAATTCGTCCCATTATTACCGGACCTTTTAAGTGTGAAATGTTGCATGTGCAAGACTCTTTCTATTTCTGTTGCTGACAGGGAGGGGGTATTGGTCTCTGCCCCTGTGGGCTCAGGCCAGATGGCCACTCTTTCGGATTCAGGCCCTAAGGTTAAATGTGCCTTAATCATTGCCAGATCTGTAGTTAAGTCGTTTAATATGCTCCTGCTGTATCAACCTCCAGGTGCTAAATCTCATTTTCTTGATGCCATTGGTCAGCCACTAGAATCCTCTTTATTTACCGCTGACTTTCCCTTACTGGGTGATCTTAATATTCACTTAGAGAAATATAGCGACTCTGACACTGTGGCTTTTTTAGACCTTAAGTGTAGTGATCGGGTGAATTTAGAAATATTACCAGTTACATGGTCCGATTACTGTGCAGTGACTTGGTATATTCTTTAGGCCCACAGGACAGTCGAAGAAAAGGCTCCTAAGAAATTAATCAATTTTCTGGCATGGAATAAGAATATAGGTCATGGAATAAGATTATAGGGCAAGAACTGAATACAGTTTTAGTAAATTCTCAACCTGCCTTGTCCAATGACCCAGACAAGATGGCATCTAATTATTCTGCATGGTTGGTCGGAGCCGTAAATATACTGGCTCCAGTCAAACAGATGGTTCCCAGAAGAAATAAAACTACAGCTCCGTGGTTCAGGGAAATGCTGCGGGCTGCCAAAAAAGATATTGCAAACAAGAACGAAGGTGGAGGGAAAAGTATAATAATGAGGAAAAAAGAGACAACTACAGATCTTTGCTGGTGGAATATAAAAACCTAATTTTGAAGGAAAAATAATTGTATTTTATTAATTTTATTAAAGAAACTAACTGTACCTCCAACGCCCTTTTTCAAGCAGTCTCCAAACTTTCCTCTTCAGCGGTTACAAATAAGGATAATATTAACCAGAAATTCTGTGATTTTTAATAAGTTTTCTTCTAATATGACAGCGCCTCCCAGTAGGAAGGATATTTATCGTAGGGATTGTGAGAAGGTCTCCTTCGCTGAGTTTAACCTTCTTTCAGTAGATCAAGTCAGACAGTTAGTTCTTTCCACTGAGTCCATCTCACATCATGACCCTCGCCCTCCCAGAATCGTACAGCTTATTCCTGACCAGATTGCTGTCAATTTGACTCCCATCTTTAATGCCTCCTTCAGGACTGTTTTTTTTCTTAAAACCTAGGAAGTTGCCTCAATTCTCCCGCTGCTTAAAAAAGCTAACTTGAAAGCGCTTGATCCCAATAGTTACAGCTAAAATACTTTGAGAAGGAAATTAACTGTCAATTATTTGCATTTCTGGACTGCATTCAGCTACTGGAGGATTCCCAATTTGGGTTCTGTAAGGGGCATTCTGCTAAATCTGCTCTTATTACAGCAACAGAGATGGTTAGTGCCACTGTGGATGATGGGGGCCAAGCTGCCCTCATTCTTCTTGACCTCACCGCAGCTTTTGACACAGTCAATCACAATCTTTTGCTAAAGCAGCTTAAGGAACTGGGTATAAAAGGGGCAGCGTTAGCCCTTTTTAGATTATTTCTTGCAAAGCGTAGTCAGACTGTGTCCAAAGGTGATTTTACATCTAAACCTTTGAACCGGCCATGCAGAGTACCACAGGGCTCCTCAGTAAATCCTATTCTTTCTAATGTTTATGTTACCCCGCTGGTTACCCTGGTTAAATCTTTCAGTTTGTCCATCATCTTGTACGTGGATGATACTCAAATTGTTGTCTCCCTTTCAAGGAAGGGTCCCAATTTAAATGAATCATCCCAAAAATGCATATGGGAGGTTGGTGTATGGATGGAAGCATACGGTCTTACATGATCTCCAGTAAAACAGAGGTAATTTCATTTGGGAAAAACACCTCCTATTGGTATCCCTCATGGTGGCGGGATGAATTGGCCTCGGTCCCGGTCCCAGTGATAAAGGTGAAAAATATGGGAATCCTGATGGACGATAAATTAAAATATAAAGAACAAGTCAATAAGGTTATCCATACAGCCTTTTTTATACTGCAGAGTATTAGGAAAATTGCACTGTTTCTACCTCCAAATTTGCTGAAAACAGTGGTCCTCTGCCTTGTAATGTTCAGATTAGACTATTGCAATGGACTAAATGTCAGTTTACTCAAAGTTCCTTTGAAAAGCTGCACCCTCTACAAAATATAGCGGCAATGTTGCTGCTGAAAATCCTGAGGTCTCAATCTGTCTCTCACGCTCCGGTGAACCTTCATTGGCTACTTGCGCACCAAAGGATTACATTTAAAACGCTTATATTGCATATAAGGCATTACTGGGACAAGGTCCTACTATTTCAAAAGAAAAATTCAGATGGTACGTTCCCAACAGGATGCTTAGGTCCTGCTCAGCCAGGAATCTGATTTACCACCTTACAAGCACTCCTCATGGGTAGGCAGGAGTGTTATGCACTGTACAACCAACAACTGGAATTGCCTTCCCTTAGAGATAAAATCTACTTCTTCTCTTTCGTGCTTTCGTAATTTACTAAAATCGTGGTTCTTTTCTAAAGCTTAACTGATCCACTTGGCAAGCAGGATTCACAGTAGACAGAGGAGTCCAGAGTCTTTAGCTGTGTTGAAGAAAGTCTGTAATGTCACTGCGACTTAAGAACGGGAGGCAAGCCAGCAAGTACTTGGAGTCTCTCCGGGTTCAAGTGAGATGGGTCCAGTCCTTTTCCTCAGCAGGGCAGAGGGTAGCAGGCAGCAGGGAAGCACAGCAGAGCAGAAAAGTAGTTCTTCAGGAGCACTAGTCCCACAGAGTGGCAGTCCTTGTAGTAGCGTAGCAGTCATTCCTCCTGGCAGAGTTCTTCACAGGTACAGTAGTGTCTATTTTAGTGGGGTCAGAGACTTAATACTAATACCCAGTTGTACCTTTGAAGAGGGGTGACTTCAAAGAAGGGTCTTTGAAGTGCACAACTGTCCTTTCTTCATAGCCCTGGCTCCAGACTATCAGTAGGGGGTAATCACCCTGTTGTGTGGGGTCAGGACTCTGCCTAATCAGTTGCTATTGTGAGCTCCCCCTCCATTCCTGCCCAGAGAGCGCCATCGGAATGCAGATGAGTTTTCAGATACCCCTAATCTTCCTGTCTTTGTTGCTGTCTAGAAGCAATGCACAAATTGAAGCCGTCACCCACCCTGAACATGTATAGGAGATAGGCTTCAGGCACACAGATCAGTAAGAGCAGGGAAATACCTATCTTCTAAAAGTGGCAATTCTAAAATAGTAATGTTAAATTCAACTTTACCAGTAAAAATGATTTATCATTACCATTCCAAAGATATAAAACATGCTACAGCTACTCCTTTTCTAACCAGGAATAACAGCTTTAAAGTGTTTTAAGGAATTCCCACTGTTAAACTATGAGAGGAGTAGGCCACACAGTAGTGAAAAACGAATTTAGGTGTTCTTACTACCAGGACATGCAAAACGTAAAAGTACATGTCCTATCTTTTACTTACACAGCACACTGCCCTATAAGCTACTATGAGCTACTTAGGGCCTAAATCAGGGGTGACTTATGTGCAATAAAAGGGGAGTTTAAGGCTTGGCGGAGGATTTTAAATGCCAAGTCAAAGTGACAGTAAACTGCACACACACAGGCCTTGAAATTGCAGGCCTGAGACTGGTTTGAAGACTACTTGTGTTGTGGCACAACTAGTACTGTAGGCTCACTGATAGCATTTCATTTACAGGCCCTGGGTATATGGTATACCACTTTACAAGGAACTTACAAGTAAATTAAATATGCCAATTGTGTCTACACCAACTTTACCATGTTAAGGGTAGAAGCACATGCACTTTAGCACATGTCAGCAGTAGTAAAGTGCTCAGAGTCCTAAAGGCCAACAAAAAGAATCAGGATAAACAAGCGGTAAGCAGGCAAAAAGATTTGGGGGAAGACCACTCTAAGGATAACATTCTTTTTATTGCAGTATATTCAAACAACAGAATTACAGAATATAAGTGGACGCATCTTCTGGGTACATTCATTTAGATTAAGAGGTACAGATAAAGCATAAGTGGTCCACATAAGGAGGCAACAGATTCGCTCCACCTCCTTTTCATAGTATAACGACATGGCAAAATATTGACAGTTTTCAAATAGATCGGGAAAGAGAAGATAGCAATCACTATCTCTTTTGCCTGGAATGGAAAGGAAGTAAGAGTGGAGTACAAATGGTTGGCTTAGATTCCCTGTTTAATAAATCAGCTATATAGAATAAACGTAGATCACTTAAATGGCCCGTGTCGCGAATGACGTAGATACTATGACTAACATCTACAATACTTTTTCTGAGCTACTCGTGGAAAACTACAAAAGCTGCCCTACGCCAGCTTTGATTATTACCCCTCATTGAACTCTTATTTCCGAGCCAAGACCACTTTTAACAAAAGCTCCAGCTAGAGTTTAATAGTATTAATTTATGTTGCCTCTTTTGATTGTTATAGGGCCTATGATTGTACTTAATTCCAACTTAAGTCAAACTGTGTCATGTATGAATCCCATCCTCAGAGATGGCGGACCATTTAGGTTTTTGTCTCTGGCTGCGAATTAGTACGTTTTTTGTGTGTAATCTGACCTAGAGGAGTACTTTATGTAACTTTTTATTCAAGCTTGCTGTACTGGTTTCAAAATAATGTACTGTACTTTTTACTTGTTTTTGTGTCACTTTATTGGCTTATGGGCGAAATAAATTATTTGTTACTTACGACTTAAACAGCAAAATGGGGTTATTGCCTTTTTGTGACTAGACCTAAATCTATTTAGTTCCACACTCTTGACAATGATGAGCATACGAATCTGATGGTCAATGATGCATAACTGAAACTAAGGGGTATATGTTCAAACCCCTATCGCCACGGGAACGTCACTTTTTGTGACGTTCCCATGGCGATATGGGCTTTCCTTATGTACAAGGCAGTGTTAAGCCACTTAACATGGCTTAACGCTGCCTTGTACATAAGGCACCCTTTCACGCTATGATTAGCGTGAAAGGGACATGCAGTGGGTGTTGCGTTCGGCATTCCACTGCAACACCCACTGTATTTGACGCTGCCCCTTTGTACAAGGGTGGCATACATAGGTGGCAGCGCCAAAATTAAGACCAGGAAAACCCTGGTCTTAAGTTAAAGAAACAAGGAGAAACGCATTGTTTCTCCTCGTTTTTGCTTTTTCCATGGTTTGTTTATGTACAGGAAGGTATCCCTTCCTGTTTCCTGTACATAAACAAAAAAATGCAATTTTGAAACTTTCATGTGGGCTGCATGAAGCAACACACATGAAAGTTACAATATGGCATTTTAGGATTGTTTATTTGCAGGAAGGGGCATCTTCCTACACATAATCAATCTTCCCCTGCCCACAGAAACCCTTGCACTCTGGTGCAAGGATGCCTGAATGGGTGCTAAGTTGTTAAACTTAGTGCCATCGCAGGGGGATTGCAAGGCTGCACCACGTTCTTGTAAATATGGTGCAGCCTTTTATTTCCGAAGTGGCGGAGCGTGTGGTTAAGCTAAGGAGGCTAATGACATGCTGCGCCACTTGATTGTACATATCCCCCTAAGAGTCATCTAATGTTTTTTCTCCCAGAAATGCATCAGTGCTGTTTTTCTAGCCGATCTGTGCATCAAAATGGCTATTTATATGGTTTCTGTCTCATCAGGCATTCCTACACCTCCTAAAGAAGGCTGCGAAGGAGAACACCCAGGCTGGTATGAGCTGCAGCAAAGCAGCACTGATCAACATGTCTACCATAGGTTCATCTATCACCTTGTGTCATGAACTTTTTGATGTCCTTCCCGTTGTCTCCTATCGTTGTAGCAAGGTAAGACAAGCATGTTCCATTCTATGCACAAATTTATAGCGTCCAGTTCCAGTAACTATATATATATTTATGACTGTGGTGTAACATAACCATCTTCTCTGGTGCCCTCCCACAAGATTCTCTGGAATGTCAGCAGTTCCATTGGGAAAGGCTTTTGTAATGTTCCACTGGCTCAATGGCAAAGCAAGCCTGGCTTTGGGACTTGTGGGGCAGATTTACAAGGAACTCATGCATCTGCATAGATGCGTCAGTTTCCTTGCCTCAGTGCCGAATGTCCTTGCTCCACTATGGATGCCCTGTATTTAAAATACAGTGCCTGACAGTTGCATGAAAGAGTTTAAGAACTACAGAGGGTCCTGTAGTGGCTGAAACATTCCTTACTGTTGTTATTCAATGTTCTGGTATGGGTGACAGGCGCTCTGTGGGTTGGGTAGTTGGGGCGCATGCAACCAAGTTAGCAGAGTAGCAGGGTGGGGAGGGGGTCTGTGTTGAGGAAAACGAGAATGGTTCAATAATGTTTTTTGTTGAGAAATGCAGTGTCTAGGTCAGTGCAGAGACAAAGTGAGTAGGAGGAAGGAACAGTCCCTAGTCCACACACAAATAAAAGAACAAGGGACGGAGGAAAGAAGGTGTTACCATGGCTGACCCACAGACGCAAAGGATGAAAGTTTTGTCCTGGAACATTCATGGCTTGAACGGCCAAATTAAGCACTCAGTAGTAATGCATTTTATTAAAAAACATGCCCAGACATTGTGTTACTTCAAGAAACACATTTAAAAGGCAACCAATGCAAATCCCACGATAGGCTGGGGTACAAGCTACTAGCACATACAGGATATACAACAGGCTCCAGAGGAGTGGGGATATTATGTAAGAAATAATTTCCCTTTGTGCCAAAGAAAACCCCAACAGATAAAAGTTAGAGATGTGGTGGGTGGTCCCTGGGAGAAACGGGTACTCAACTTCCGCTTGGTTTATATCCCACCAAAACTGCAGGCTTTAATGCTAAATGAGCTACAAGCGCTACTCCTGCATCTCCCAGAGAGACAGTTAATATTTGGGGGAGACATGAACAATGTTATCTCAACAGACGTGGACGCATTGGGAAATGCATCCTCGGGCAAAGGTTGGAGCCCTAGGAGACTTCATAGACGTTATGGGCTTGGGTGATGTATGGCATCACCACCACCCGATCCTTAAGCAATACACACATATGTTGGCAGCTCATGGAGGGTTCTCTAGATGAGATTACTTGATCACGCAGTTCAGTTACCTGGGACATTTTAGGGACATCAGGCACATTGTGTGGGGCATATCCGACCAATCTCCGGTTCAGGCTCAGCTGAAAGGGACAAGAAAGGACCACATATTACCCCCAAGAATTGACCCATGGTACCTAAAAAATGCACAGTGTAAGGACAATATAAGACTTAGAGAGGAACAATTCTTTGCAGACAATTTGGGGTCGCTAGAATCCAGGATAACGATTTGGGAGGCGTAATATGGGGTCACACACAGGCCCACATTGGAGTGCAGAAAAAGGAGCAACATTACATTGCCACTCCACTGAATGGGCCATTTGGGAATTAGAAGACAAATAGGAAGGGGAGCATGAGTCCCCTTGGGATGGAGCACCGTCTAAAGTTGCATTAGAGAGAAATGCGGAAGCTACTTGAAAATAGCGCTAGGGTGCAGGTGTTGGCCACCCAGCACAGACTTTGTGAAGTGGGAGACAAAGCCTAATCAGCAAGTTCACGCTATCGCGTGAAGCCTGTTTACAGAACGCCCAGCTTTGCATCTCTAATAAAATGCAAAGTGGGCGTTCCTGCCCTGACATAACTGGAGAAATGTCGCTAAGCGACATTTCTCCAATTAACAAGGGGCACGCTAACCTGCAGAGTGACAAGCAAAGTAACGATAACCTCTGTTATCGCTTCTTTCCTTACGCCTGCTTCGAAACTGACTTAGCCATGATATCCTATCCTATGTATGGTGGATATCATGGTTAAGTATGCCTCGCCCTATCATCAAGCTAACGCCAAACTTTGTGAGATTATAGCTGGATTTCCAGCGATAATCCCACATTTGGCAGTAGGGCTTGGAATCTTATCGCTTTTGAGATAAGCGTTGCTAATAGCACGCTATCTCATCGATAAAACTCCACGTTACCCAGCAATAATTATCCTAGCGCTAAGTGCGCTTAGAGATAATTATCGCCGGTCCTTGATGATATTCACCAAAGTGAGTATCATCTGTAAACCTTTGGTAAAAAGGTTATGCTGAATGAAAGTAAGCGTTACCAATTAGGTGTTGAAAGGCGCTGGTGACAAGGCTGAGCCTTGTGCTACAGTGCACTTCATTTTGTTTGTCCCTGAAAGTAAATTGTCCACATTAACTTGAAGTGTACTGTTTAGAGGAAATATGGACACCGTTAGAGTGCAGTTCCACTAGTATCTGTTGATCAGCCAGTCTGCCAAGGAGCATCTGTTGATCAATGGTGTCACTTGGCTTACAGTGAACTATAAAGAGATTGGGCCCATGATATCATTACTCGTTATCAGCTTTGGTGTATTTATTTGTTGTACTTGAGTGTTTTAAGCTGATGATTGGCAATGATGTTGATTAATTGTGCTAGAATAAAGTACCTTGAATGGTACCAAAGGAATTTGACGAATCCAGCAAAATCAGAGATTAGAGAAAGCCTTGATCAAGTATATAGAGGAGCTCATCCCTAATATTTAGCACAGTCGTCATACTGTGATTCACCTTGGTCTAACCCCTGACTGGGAATTACTTAGTTAACCATTTAGAATACGTCCAGTAGTTAGAGGCATTATTTAGCCCGTTGATGATTAATGTAGGAGCAAAGAATCTAAGATTATCTTGCTTGACATTGAAGGTGTCCAAGATTGTATGCATACTCATCTCATTAATAGTGGAAAACTCACAAAGGAATGTTTTGTAACTCAAGGCCAGTCAGATGATTCGAGGCAAAATGGTGGCTGCTTAGGACGGCCGTGAGCAGTGAAGCAGTGGGGATGCGGTCAGAGCCCTGATTATGGATTGAATGCGCCACGAAAGACGTCACGCAGCCACTTGAAAAGATGGTGGAATCGGTATATTGAATGTAACCGGTAGAACGGCGGAACGGCGAGGAGAGATCTATGTTTTTGCCCCTTACCTGCCGCGGACCCGTTGGACGGCTGCTGTGCGAGCTAAGGCTGGCCGTGAGAGTGCTCGCGTCCGGAGGCAGAGCTCGTACGGAGAGGAGGAGTCCGGAGTCGCGGAGTCCGCCGTGTTCGCGGAGTCAGACGGAGCTCTTGGCTGAATCGGGACGAGCTGTGCGAGGTGTTCGAGGCTCACAGAATTGGTGGCACAGCAACAGGGAAAGGAGGAGGGGGCCATGGCTCCCAAAGTGAATGCAAGCTCCAAAGCCGCATCAAAGAGGACGACTGCAGCCGAGGAGGAGGACAACCGGCAGAGGAAACAGACACCTCGGTAAGGAAACAGCAACAGCTGGCGGCTAAAGTTAAGCAGGCCGACGGTCCGATTGCCGATATTTTTGTTAAAATGGGCAAAGAAAAGGGCCTAAAAACTAACGCTTTGCCAGAGGAGGGGGGCCAGGCTGAAGTGGTTGAAGTGGCCGCAGTGGTCGGAGAGGTTGAAGGGGGGGGCGTAGGAGTACCCTCTCCCTTGCCGGGATCAGCTGTCGACTGCCTCCAGAGCACTGGAGAGACTGATGGGCAATCTAACGGCACGAAAAATCTGTTACAAGAAGTGGTAGTGATACAAGGAGGGGCAGCGAAAAACGCAGAACCAGCAAGTCTCGTGGATACAGTAACAGCGGGTCCAGAAGAATTATCCAAGGCAGAGCTGGAATTGGCAGGAGTACAGGAGCTCGTTCTGGCGAATAATGCAGCAATTCCTGACTCTGATAGATTGAGAGATAAAGAAAAGGGCCCAAGCGAGTGTTTCTTTTCTGTATCAGAAGGCGGCAAGTGGTCGGAGGAAGACAACAGCTCTGTACAGGAAGATAGTAACCTGGACTCAGAAAGCGAACCAGAGCATGAGCATGAGTCACCAATAATTGCGGCGAAACCGCCAGCTGGAAGCAGAACGCAGGAGCTCAGTTGGGATCACTCCTCAGCTATGCCACTACTTGGGAGCCTATGCGGGGAAGCTGCACAGATGTCACTCCTAGAGGTGATCCACCAGGAGATCATTGCACACAGAGAAGAGACTCAACAGGACTCAGAAAGCGAACCAGAGCATGAGCATGAGTCACCAATAATTGCGGCGAAACCGCCAGCTGGAAGCAGAACGCAGGAGCTCAGTTGGGATCACTCTTCAGCTATGCCACTACTTGGGAGCCCATGCGGGGAAGCTGCACAGATGTCACTCCTAGAGGTGATCCACCAGGAGATCATTGCACACAGAGAAGAGACTCAACAGGACAGTCGTAAGGCACAGGCTGCTGTTAGAAAGATGCAGGGCGCTGTGAGAAAACTGTCCAAAGTGTGTGTTAACTTGGGGGATCGAGTATCTAATCTCGAGGAGAGAGTAGTCTCAACAGAGACGGAGACAGCGGCTGCCACCAGTAAGGTAGATACCCAAAGCGCTCAAATAACAGATATCCAATGGAAGCTGGAGGACTTGGAGAACCGGCTGAGGCGCAATAACCTCCGGATTTTGGGAGTGCCCGGAGGGGGTTGAAGGGCCCGACGTGAGAGCGTTTGTCATCAAGCTCTTTGAGCAAGCATTCGCAGAATTGTCAGGCTGGAATTGGGCAGACGAAATTCAGCGGGCTCACCGCACCCCATTCAGACTGGGTAGGAATTCAAAGGAAGGGGACAAGCCAAGAGCTATACTAATATTCCTGGGTAACTTTGTGTTGAGACAGGCGATTTCGGAAAGAGCAAGACCAGATTCAAAGAAGGTTGTTGAAGGGATATCGTTTTTTGTCCGCCCTGGCTTCTGTCATATAACTGTTGAGAGACGTTGGAGGTTGAGGCAACTGATAAAACCATTTCAAGATAAAAAATATGCAGGCATATCTGATCAACCCGGCTCAACTGAAAATAATTAATGGTGGAAGAACTCTGTATTTCGCTTCTGAAATTAAAGCCAAAGAATATTTAGATTCTCAGGGGGTCTGATCTTGCTCAAATTAATTTTCTGTCCCACGAGATGTTTAATGGTATATTGGTTGGCTTGTTAACCAAACTATCGTTAGTATCATAAATTGTGGGTTTGTGGGGTGTGGTGTACTTGTGGCGTTCAGGCATTAAATTGTCATTTATTCATATTCAGGGTGCAGGGTGTAGGTATTGTTTGTTTTCATCTCCACTGCTTCAATCGCGATCCAACACGTGCACAGACCAGGTCTGAGTGCCTCACATGAGTGGGTGTGTGGGTGGGGGGGGGGTGGGCCGGTTGGGAAGGGTAGGTTGGGGAGGGTGGGGGGGATGAGGGGTGGGAGGCGGCGGGGGAAGGAGGAAAAAGTTAAAAATGAGTTGTTTTGGTGTAACGAGGTTTGCGGTCTCCATCAGAGGATTTCATTGACAACAACGGATAAGTCCTGGGTGTTTGTTTTCTTTTGTTTGAGAAATTCAATCCAAGATTATGCCACACATTAAAATCTGTACCATCAACGTTGGAGGGTTAAATGATTGGAGGAAGCGCCAAAGATTGGGTAATTTTGTTAAATATAATAATATCGACATTCTGTGTTTGCAAGAAACCCACCTTCCCTGGGCTAAAAGGAATCTACTGAACATAAGGATCTACGAGCTACTTGCCTGTTCCCCGCAAACCTCAATAGTTAGGGGGGTCGCCATTCTGGCTAAACAAACTTTAGGTGGGGCCAAGAGATCTAAGGTTGATAGCTCAGGGAGATGGGAAATAGCCGAGTTGACCCTTGGTTATACGATGTGTACAGTGTACGGCTCAAACCATGATGACCCGGATGTGTTTGATTTATTGGTGAGAGAGCTTGCAAACTGGCCAACACCGATTATAATGTGTGGTGACCTGAATATCTCGGTTGACTGGAATATGGCAGGTAGATTCCTGGAAAGAGACAAATATTGTCATATCCACAAAAAGGGTAAATCCAAAACTAACCCAGGCTCATATCGGCCGATTTCGCTTATTAATGCGGACACGAAATTATATTCCAAGGTATGGGCGAAGAGATTGGGGGGGATCATTGGCCGACTTGTTTCCCTGTGGCAGCATGGGTTTGTGCCAGGTAGAGGCACTACGGACCATACAAGACGTCCTATTGCTTTACTTGATGCCATTGCTGCCACCGGTGGAGAGATGGCCATGATCCTCCTCGATGCGGAGAAAGCATTCGACCGCGTGGTCTGGGAATTTTTTTGGGGCATTCTAGCCGGAAGAGGTTTTGGGAATAAGAGTATGAGAGCTATCAAGGCGATGTACAGGGACCCGGTGCCGAGGGATACGGTCATGGGCCAATGATCGGATGAAATAATAATCAGAAGGGGTACTCGGCAAGGATGCCCTTGCTCTCAGATCTTGTTCTCATTGTATATCGATCCTCTCATTCAGAAAATCTTAGCTTCTGAACAGATTACCCCAGTAATACTAAATGGTCATACTACTTAATTGTTAGCGTATGCTGACGACCTGGCAATTATAACTACGGATCCTCAACAAGCTGTGGTTAAGCTATGTCAACTGGCTAAGGATTTTGGTGGGCGGTCAGGCTATCGCTTGAATGAGGAAAAACAACAGGTACTCTGTACGAATAACATCATAAAGGTAGATCAAAGATATGTGGAGTCAGCTGTGTATTTGGGTGTAAGGGTGAACGCCAATGTGAATAAGATTATTGCAGATAAATATTTACCCCTGATAGATTTAAATGAAAAGGAGCTGAAAAGGATTGATGTGCTACATTTATCACTGATTGGTAGGGTAAATGTCTTAAAAATGACTATGTTTCCTAAGCTCCTCTACCTGTTCCGTGCTATCCCATTGTTATTGAAAGAGGTGATGATCAGGAAAATAGAAGCAGTATTTATTCGATTCATCTGGCAGTATGGGAAAACAAGACGATCGATCGCTCGTATGTCACAACCACTGGCGAGGGGCGGTTTGGCGATGCCTAATCTCAGGTTGTATCACTGGACGTGCTTATTGGTACAAATAAATATACTGCTTCAATACGATCCTGTAGTATCAGAAGTCTAGCCTGTTAATCATGTACCTCCCTCCATCTTTGAGCTCTTACTGGGAAGGAAGGCTGTGGGTCTACTAATGTGCGAAGTCGACCGCAGGTACTACAAGAGAGCTAGATACAAGATTCTGATGGGGGCGTGGGGGACCTGGAAGTCTGTAATGAAATTTCTGAACATCCCAAAAATTAACTGTAATATCGATTTGTGGAACTCTAACCTCTTTTCCCATTTAGGTCAGAATAGGAACAGTCGACTCTGGAAGGAGCTGGGTGTAAAGTGCTTGGGGGGTGTTATGGTAGGCAGTGATATTCTTGGTTTTGATATACTGCAGCAGAAATTTGGTATTCCAGCAAGTCAGTGGCTATTATATGGGCAAATTGCTCAAACATTACTTGCAATTAGGCTTAGGATCTCTTTCTATGATTAACCCAATAGTCGACTACCTGAGAAAGGGGGGTAGGAAAATCAGAATAGGGTATAATTACCTTCAACAAGAGCTTGAAGACGATCTGGAAAAAACGGAAACTACCTTGGCTCAGAAAATTGGCGATCCAGATGTGGACCTAGATCTTGCCTTAGTTTTGAATAAAAAACTCTTTCGGTCTTCAAACCTGAGGGCTCAGCACTACAAGACCCTTTTTAATTTGCACTATACCCCCTCCAAACTGTTTACCTGGGGCGTAAGAGTTAATGACAGCTGCCCTAGCTGTAATATGAGTCCCGCAGATTTACTTCATATGTTTTATCACTGCCCGAACTTGGCCCCAGTCCTTAGGGAGATGCAGTTGTTTTTGGAGGGGCTGCTAGAGCAAAACATCGCTCTATCCCCTACTGTGGTTTTGTTAGGTACTGACGGCAAGCTGAAGGCAGAAGGGGGTGCGGAAGCCCTTCTTTTTATCTCAGTAGCTGTACTAATCTCTGCTGGTTGGAAAGACACTTCAGGACCCACATTCCAGATGTGGCTCACTAGGCTTTTAGGAATGCACAATATTGAGGAGTGCTTGTATGATTTTAAGGGAAAGAAAACACGGGAAATGGGCAGAAACATGTGGGCCCCCTCAGGAAATGGATGGAATCTAGACGTTGAAAATGTAAGGAGAAGTGTGAATAGAGAAAAGCTGTCCCCTTGTATATATTTATTGATCTGCCCTGGTATGAATTTTCAAAGCTATGTGTCTTTTATATTCGCTATTTATTGTTGTTAATGTATTCATTCTGATTGTGTAACTGTATTATATATGTACTGATTCTTGTTTTCTACTTCGATCCATCGCAACATCTCAATAAAGAAATAAAAAAATTAAAAAAGGAATGTTTTGTAACTCTTGATAACAAGATTGGTTACCAAATCATTAGAGCAATGGTAGAAATGAACACCCTGAGAACATCAATGTTATGTGTGAAGAAGGACAAGAAGTTATCACTGAGATATTTCAACAGTGTTTCAAGGGTAGACACTGAGTTGTTGAGTGACAAAATCTTTAAATATAGAACAATTCTTTAGACAAGTTATTTACCTAAGTGATGTAGGCTTTGGATTATTTCTTTTTTTTGCCTTCGTACAATCTAGTTTATAACCTATAGATTGCACATATCATGCTTGCTATGTGGTCAGATATATTTGTATGGATGGGTGATCACAATTCAGGGAATGTTTGTAATCATTGCAAACTTGCTTTTATTAAAGAAATCGACTTAAAAGTTATCTGTCCAAGAAAGCTCCCTGAGACATCCAGGAAGTAGGAAAAACAGTTGATTGACAGTGTGACATCTTAGTGAGTTGGTTCAGTACCAACAAATTTAAACTAAGGATGTCCATACATTCAAGATATTTTGAGTGGGAGCATTATAAGAGTCACTTGCCCTGATTTTCAAATCTCTAAAAATAAAAAGCCTATTAGAGATAGTTAATACGTTTTGAGAGAGGGAAGCGGGTCAAAAAGAAAAGTGTTGGGGCATATTTTGGGGTGATAGCAGGTAAAAGAACAAACAAGCATTTACAATGCAATGGTTTCGCCTTTGGAAAAGTTAGAGCTATTGGCATTGCTCACACACAGAGCCCCACACACAAATACACACACACACACACGCAGAGCCAGACACACACACACAGAGCCAGACACACACACACAGAGCCAGACACACACACACAGAGCCAGACACACACACACACACAGAGCCAGACACACACACACACACACAGCCAGACACACACACACACAGCCAGACACACACACACACAGCCAGACACACACACACACAGCCAGACACACACACAGAGCCAGACACACACACACACACACACACAGAGCCAGACACACACACACACACAGAGCCAGACACACACACACAGAGCCAGACACACACACACACAGAGCCAGACACACACACACACAGAGCCAGACACACACACACACAGAGCCAGACACACACACACACAGAGCCAGACACACACACACACACACAGCCAGACACACACACACACACACAGCCAGACACACACACAGAGCCAGACACACACACACACACAGAGAGCCAGACATACACACACACAGAGCCAGACACACACACACACACAGAGCCAGACACACACACACAGAGCCAGACACACACACAGAGCCAGACACACACACACACAGAGCCAGACACACACACACACACAGAGCCAGACACACACACACACACACAGAGCCAGACACACACACACACAGAGCCACACACACACACACACAGAGCCACACACACACACACAGAGCCAGACACACACACACACACAGAGCCAGACACACACACAGAGCCAGACACACACACACACACAGAGCCAGACACACACACAGAGCCAGACACACACACACACACAGAGCCAGACACACACACACACACAGAGCCAGACACACACACACAGAGCCAGACACACACACACACAGAGCCTGACACACACACACAGAGCCAGACACACACACACACACAGAGCCAGACACACACACACACACACAGAGCCAGACACACACACACACAGAGCCAGACCCACACACACACACAGAGCCAGACACACACACACACAGAGACAGACACACACACACACAGAGCCAGACACACACACACACAGAGCCAGACACACACACACACAGAGCCAGACACACACACACACACAGAGCCAGGCACACACACACACAGAGCCAGACACACACACAGAGCCAGACACACACACACAGAGCCAGACACACACACACACAGAGCCAGACACACACACACACAGAGCCAGACACACACACGCACAGAGCCAGACACACACACAGAGCCAGACACACACAGAGAGCCAGCCAGACACACACAGAGCCAGACACACAGACAGAGCCAGACACACACACACAGAGCCAGACACCCATTCCTAAATATTATATTTCTACCATGAATAGTTTGCAGGTTTTGCTCTGAAGCATCTGGATGCGACATACCATATTTTTCGTGAAATTGTAAAATAAAGGTTGATCGGGTTGTGATGCGAGTTCTTCCCATTAATAGTGCTACCTGTTCACAGCAGTCTAGCGGAGGAACAGGCAACCTTTCTGCAGCATCCGTCTGGGATTTAACTCCTGCCGCTCTGAAGCACAGCAAAAAAAAAACAAAGGGAGCGGGTGCGGCGTAACAACCAGAGCTGGCGACTTTATAACGGAGGAACCAGGTTGCAATCTCGGCGTGGGCTCAACATCCTGGGACTCTGGACAAATCACGTAATCTCCCCGTGCTTACAAAAATTAACGAGTCCTTGTGTAAGGTAACTGGTGCTCGTGTAAAGCGCTCCAATACCGTCGGGTCGAGTTCATGCTATTTAAAACAGCAACAACAAAAAACGAAAAAGCTGCCCAAGTATACAAACGAATGAACATTAATTAAAACAAGTGAGCTATTGAGGAGGGTGGGGGCAGTTGTAGCCGACACTGCATCAAACAACGAAGTTCACCACGGATCTCCTCCACTCTGTGCCCGGCAAAGCGCTTTAATTGCAAAGTCGGGCTGAGCGGATTCTGTGGCCGACTGAAGGATCCGAGTTTTCAAGCAGGGAGGGTTGTAGTGTGGGAGGGTTAGTGCACGAGGGGCAGGCTCCGAGCACAGAGGGCAGGTTACAACAGACCCAAAGCAACGGTGCACGAGCCGTGCACGTGGTAATGTGCATCGCACTCTACACGCTATCCCTTCTTGGCGCTGTAATGAGTCTTGGTAAACCGAGGCACTGGTTCGACCGCCCGCATTACATCTATGAAAGCTGTGACTCGAACCCGTGTCCAGCAGTTTACACCGATCAACTGCAGACAACCCGCGGAGCTAGCTTAAAAGCCATTTATTGTCCTACAGGCCTAGTTTATGCTACGTACTAGAGAGTGTGCGCTTTCGGGGAGGTAAACTAAGGTAGTATTCCCCCCTCCCACACCCCCGGGTGCCTTTGGCAGTCCGCTTGCAGCGGCCGTCACCAGCTGGGTCTAGGCTATATAGGTGGCTGGGTTCAAATCCCCCCCTCCCCCCCTGTTGTTGTGGCACTCAATTGGGAAAATGAGGAAGCGTCATTAACACGAGGCATCTTAAAAGATTGCTTAGCTTGTGGTAAAGGCCTTGTTATTCCATGACTAGCATCTGTAAAAAAAATCTTTTGATGTCATCAGGCTTTCCCAAGTTTTTCCTAACACTGAAACTTGCGCTATATTCAGCAGGAGACAAGTTCAAGCATTACTGTTAGCTCGCATCCAGGAACAAGACTTAAAGAATGAAAAGCAAACTAAAGGGAAAGATAGAAAGTAAGAACGGGAGGGCGACAGATAGGAAGAAAGAGACGCAGGAAGAGCAGCCTTTAGCATTTTATGGCGGGCGCTTTGTCTCGGCCCCCGTCAGTTCCTGCTCTCGCTCGGACAATGCCCCAGACTGAGGTGTGAAGTCCCCGGCAGGATGAAAGGAAAGGCCGGGGGTGCCGCGCAGGAGGCCTTTGTCTCCGGAGCCCGCCTCAGATACCGGGCAGCCTCCCCGTCTCTGGGGGTGGAGGGGGCCCTGGCCCCTCTGAGGACAAGAAGTAGAACCTGCCCGGCCAGGGAGGGGCGTGGGGGTGCACAGACAATCGATCAACAAAGGGAGAGACAGGGTTCAGAGGCACTCTTAGTCCCCAATCAATAGATAAATAAACAAAGGAAGAGTGACTGTCAGTGAGACGTGGGTGTGATCTGGATAGCACGTATTAGTATGAGGCCAGCTGTAGTTGGTCAATACACTGGGCTAACTTTCTAGAAAAAACAAATTATTTCTTCAAGAAACCCTCACTCACCCTAGTGGTGACATGCTTCATCATCGGGTCCACTCGGGAGATCGAGTACCTCCCGAGTGTGCTACGACGCCAGGAGACTGCGGAGCGGGTTGTTGTGAGAGTGAGTGTGAAAAAGAAGGTGTAGTTAAAAATGTCAGAGGTTGTCCCAAAAAATCATTTATTCGCTGGTCAACTTGACATATTAAAATTAAGACTATGTGCAGGGAAACTATCCACAACAAATACAGGTGTTTCCCTGTTAGGGGAAGGTCAACATGTTTCTGCCCTTAAAGTGTGTGAGTTTACAGGGCTTTCGTCAGGACCAGTAAGTGGGTGTTACCTCAACAGGTATAGGCGCGCTAAGGCCTACCCTGCTGTAGGTGTGAAAGTTAAAAACAGTGGCACTATGTGTAAAAAAGTGCGTGAAAATACAAACCAAAGGCTGGGGATTTGCCTCAGTTGCGAGGAGCCCAAAAGTCTGCAGGTAGGTAAAAGACAGACAGACAGACAAGACACGAAACATACAAATGAGCAGATGGTCATTGATGATCACGGTTTTGCCATGCAACTTTAGGTGTGGCGTGGTACGTGCTATCTGACCTATCAATGGCCGTGGTCAGTATGGGAAGATCACGTTATAACATGGAAGTTGTGCCCTTAGACGGTGGTAATGGGCCTCAACTAGGGCCAAGGTATTGTGACCTGGCGCTTATAGAATGGAGTGGTAAATGCCACGTGGGCTTGCAGTGCTAAGTACGGCCGTGTGGGCAGCCCAGTAGGCTGTCCAAAGTAGTAACATTACCTATGAAAAAGGTATCGGGGAAAATACCCGAAGGGTGAATGTAGTTATAACAAGACTGCGTAATATTAATGCGCAGCCCTGCTGGCCGTGAAATTGAGAGCTTAAGGTGACACACTAATAGTAAAAACGGTGGCAGAGTCCTCACTTGTATTCAGTGTGAACCACGCCCCATAGATTCAGAGGGGGGGTGGGAGCGACAATGGCACACCCTGTCAGGGTAAAAATGGACACACACACAGAGGGGAGATTAAGAATGGTAGGCAGAAGCTCACACTCAAACACTTATCTTATACTGAAGTCTGGTCGCTTGTACATACGCCCGCAACGCTCAGCACCCTCTCGGCACCTAGCTGTCCCCGCTGGATCTCGTGGATCACGAGCGAGGGACGAGCCCGGCGCTAAGAAGGGGAGGCGTCGGGACGCAGTCCAATAGCGAGCTTGGATAAAAACGAGGCTTGGGAAGCAAGCCTCGCGTAGTCGCGTGAAGAACTCTGTCACGCGTTACTTGGGAGGCAGAGCAGTCAGTGCGCCTGCGCGTACAACGATTGAGTGTCAGCCAGAACGAGGCTTGACACGCAAGCTGGACGCCGGCATTCGGAACGAGGCTTGCACCATGTAAACAAACAAACGGACCGGCTCAAGGGGACATACATCAGAGGTCCGCTATGTTGCAGTGTTAAAAAATAGGCAATTACGAAAAAATTAACACTGATGGAGGATTTAAGTTCATTAGCTGATTGATGATATACCAGACAAAGGCATAGAGTATCTACTATCTATGATTCCATATGGGAGAGAATGGGTTATGCCCACAGATAATTGTGTACTATGGGATGAAACACGGGGGTACACAAAGTCGGTATGGGTGATGAGTGGCTATCACCATGAGAGGGTATTTAGAAGGTGTCGGTGTAGTCATGGAAGTCGCAAAATTGGCGATCTCATTAGCCGGGAAAGTACAATCAAGGCAGTTGGAAGGAGATACTATTTAAGAACGCTGGCCCAAGGTATTTGGTCATTAAGACCTTCATTATGTGTGTTGAGTCTGTAGACCCAGCGTTGCTCTTTTTCGAACAGGATATTGTCTCTATTCCTGGGGTTGTTGACCTGTTCGATTACCGTCCAGAACATGTCATTGGGGGTATGATTAGCTTGCAGGAAATGTTCGCTGAGTTTTGTCGTTACTTTCTTACAGCGAACATTGCTGCGATGTTCGCCAATGCGTGTCTTAACTTTCCGAGTTGTCATGCCTACATATCTTTTGGCACACGGGCAGGTGATCAGATAAACCACATGGGTGGAATTGCAGTTAGTGTGAGACCTCTGTGTCCATACTTTCCCCGGTTCCAAATTTAACTGTTTAGTGTGAGTGGTCAGATGACAGACACTGCAGTCAGTGCAAGGAAAGTGTCCAGTTACGGGGGGTAAATTCCACGGTTCAGTCACAGATCTGATAAGTGATGATTGACTTGCTATGGGCCTTGTATGTACCAGGGCATCCTTAATACTCCTGCCCTTTTTAAAGGAAAACAATGGTTTCTCCCAGTTACCAATGCTACTGGTGATAATTCTCCAATTTTTGTTTATTGACTTTTTTACATTGTCTGATAGTGTGCTGTATGTTGTGACACACGTCAAAGGGATCTCTGTGTCCAATTTTTCGTTCTCTTCCAGAAGGGCTTCCCGGGGTTGGTTCCGGGCCCTGAGCTGCCCTTTATTTAGGATACCTTGAGGGTAGCCTCTTTGTTTCAATTTGACAGTTAGGTCCTCTGCCTGTCTTTTGTAGTCCGTAGTACTACTGCAGTTCCTTCTAAGGCGGAGATATTGCCCGTAGGGCAGGTTCTCACGTAGTGGTCTAGGGTGGAAGCTACTGAATTGTAGAAGGTTATTCCTCGCTGTAGGTTTGTGATGGGTCACAGTAGTGAGAGCTGTCCCATTGATCTTAATCACCACATCCAGGAAGACTATTGATTCTTTGCTGTAGTTGTTTGTGAATTTTAAATAAGGGTCAAGAGTGTTGACCCAGCTTAAGAATTCAGTAAGTTTGTCTTCAGTGCCCGTCCATAGTATGAGAATATCATCTATGTACCTCTTCCATAGGCCTATGGAGGAGGCAAACGGGTTCGAAGGGGGCAGAATATGTTTAGTCTCGAAATCGTACACGTACAGCCCCGCTACGCTTGGAGCGAAGGTGCTGCCCATAGATGTCCCTGTGCATTGGAGGTACAGTTGTCCCTTGTACTCAAAATAATTTTCTTTTAGTGCCATCCTTGCACATTGTAGAATGAACGCCTTAGGTGTGACATATTCCCAAGTCACTGTGTCCAGTGCTTGTGCCAGTACCCGTAATGTTTCTTCTTGCGGGATACTCGTGTATAGACTCTCTATGTCCATAGTGACTAAGATGACTGAGTCTGGTTCGAAAGAGATGTCATTCAGTAGCCTGAGAAGGCTTTTAGTATCCTTTAGATATGTGCTGGAGTTTTGTACTATTGGCTTCAGGTAGTGGTCGCAGAATGTAGATAGCGGTTCGAGTACTGAGCCAATGCCAGACACTATGGGGCGTCCGGGTGGCGGTAATCTATTCTTATGAGTTTTTGGCAGTGTATAAAAATAAGGGATTGTTGGCCCCCCTGCCGTGAGAAATGCCGCCTCATGAGCTGAGATATGTTCATTCAACTCAGCCTCCTGAACAATGGTGGATATTCGTGCTTTCATGTCAGCAGTTGGATCTGTATTGAGGAGGGTGTAATTGGTTCTGTCATTAAGGAGGGACAGGCATGCATCATCGTAGTCTTTGCTGTCCTGAATGACGATTCCACCGCCCTTATCGGCGGGTTTAATGACGATGTCTTTGTCATTTTTCAAGTTCTCGAGGGCTTTGTGTTCCGCCGCCGAAAAGTTGTTGTACCGTTTGGGGTTTTCTAGGGCTTCCAGATCTTTTGTGACCGCCTGTTCAAAGGTTGTGATTGCGGCTGGTATGGAATGTGGTGGTGGCATGAAGGTAGATTTAGGTCTGAATGTTGTATCAAACTCCTGTTCATGGGTTTCGGGCTGTTCTTTGGACTCAAAAAACGCCTTGAGTTTGAGTTTTCGGAAGAATTGTGCTAGCTCGCAATGGAGTCGAAATTTGTCCGGACGTGAGGTAGGGACAAACCCTAGGCCCCTCTCTAGGACTTTTGTTTCCTCTGGTGTCAGAATTTTCTTTGAGAGGTTTGTTACGAGACTTAGATTGCACTCGTGCTGGCTGTGTGACTGCGAGTGTGTTTCCCCACTGAGTCTTCGTCCTCCCAGGTCACTTGTGTGGTTCCTCTGCTCCGTCCCCGTCCCCGTCCCCGCCCGCCTCTCCCTAAAAAAGGCATGGGTGGGTGGTTCTGAGGAAAGGGGGGTTGCATGTAGGGGTTCCAGTTCATCATTGGGAACTGGGGTTGTTGGTAGAACATGGGTGGAGGACCATTGTTTGGTTGTCCATAGTTCTGCCACCTTGGTTGTTGGGTAGGGTAATTAAACCTGCCTCTGCCCCCTCTGCGTCCTCTTTGTTTTGGGCTCTGGTTGCTCATGGAGCTGCCACTGGACGAATGGCTGTCTGAATCGTCAGATTTATTGGAATCCTTTTTAGGTATACTATAGTTAGGATCGGAGTAAGGGTAAACGCTTTCAAATTTAAATTTTTTTAGATCCTTTTGGAACTTTGTTAGTTTTGCTTGCATCAAGTTGTCTTTGTATTCCACAAGATCTCTGTTGATTTCGTCCAACTTTTTTTTATATCCAGTTATAGTAGTTTTGAACTGGGCTTCTGTCTGTTGGATCTCAATTTGTAGAGTTTCTGATAGGCGTAGTGCTGTTTTAATGATCAGCACTAGCCAGTCCCTTGTGCAGTGCCATGCAATCATGGCCCAATCCCTTCTAAAGGTGGCATCGTTTAAGAATATTCTAGGAGCATTGGTGACCAACAGCCCTTTTGGGGCTGAGTTAGAGGTAAGGTATTGTTTCAGAATTGTACCATGTAATATGGTTCTAATTCTGTCACGTTTTATTTCAGTCAGTTGTTCCCATTCAGCTGTGTGTGATACTGCTTGGGCTACTGCTGGATCTGCAAAGATGTTTGGGTCTGCCAGTAGTTCGTCTATCTCCTCCGTGGTGAAAGTTAAACCCAGGTTAGGTATAGGTGTTGCCATTTTTGGTTTCTTTAGATACACGTGGTTGTATCTATGATTCTTTTAATGGAATCAAAGAGAAAAAGGGAAAGATAAAAACTCTCACTGCTGTGTGCAGCTGAATATCGATCAACAAAGGGAGAGACAGGGTTCAGAGGCACTCTTAGTCCCCAATCAATAGATAAATAAACAAAGGAAGAGTGACTGTCAGTGAGACGTGGGTGTGATCTGGATAGCACGTATTAGTATGAGGCCAGCTGTAGTTGGTCAATACACTGGGCTAACTTTCTAGAAAAAACAAATTATTTCTTCAAGAAACCCTCACTCACCCTAGTGGTGACATGCTTCATCATCGGGTCCACTCGGGAGATCGAGTACCTCCCGAGTGTGCTACGACGCCAGGAGACTGCGGAGCGGGTTGTTGTGAGAGTGAGTGTGAAAAAGAAGGTGTAGTTAAAAATGTCAGAGGTTGTCCCAAAAAATCATTTATTCGCTGGTCAACTTGACATATTAAAATTAAGACTATGTGCAGGGAAACTATCCACAACAAATACAGGTGTTTCCCTGTTAGGGGAAGGTCAACATGTTTCTGCCCTTAAAGTGTGTGAGTTTACAGGGCTTTCGTCAGGACCAGTAAGTGGGTGTTACCTCAACAGGTATAGGCGCGCTAAGGCCTACCCTGCTGTAGGTGTGAAAGTTAAAAACAGTGGCACTATGTGTAAAAAAGTGCGTGAAAATACAAACCAAAGGCTGGGGATTTGCCTCAGTTGCGAGGAGCCCAAAAGTCTGCAGGTAGGTAAAAGACAGACAGACAGACAAGACACGAAACATACAAATGAGCAGATGGTCATTGATGATCACGGTTTTGCCATGCAACTTTAGGTGTGGCGTGGTACGTGCTATCTGACCTATCAATGGCCGTGGTCAGTATGGGAAGATCACGTTATAACATGGAAGTTGTGCCCTTAGACGGTGGTAATGGGCCTCAACTAGGGCCAAGGTATTGTGACCTGGCGCTTATAGAATGGAGTGGTAAATGCCACGTGGGCTTGCAGTGCTAAGTACGGCCGTGTGGGCAGCCCAGTAGGCTGTCCAAAGTAGTAACATTACCTATGAAAAAGGTATCGGGGAAAATACCCGAAGGGTGAATGTAGTTATAACAAGACTGCGTAATATTAATGCGCAGCCCTGCTGGCCGTGAAATTGAGAGCTTAAGGTGACACACTAATAGTAAAAACGGTGGCAGAGTCCTCACTTGTATTCAGTGTGAACCACGCCCCATAGATTCAGAGGGGGGGTGGGAGCGACAATGGCACACCCTGTCAGGGTAAAAATGGACACACACACAGAGGGGAGATTAAGAATGGTAGGCAGAAGCTCACACTCAAACACTTATCTTATACTGAAGTCTGGTCGCTTGTACATACGCCCGCAACGCTCAGCACCCTCTCGGCACCTAGCTGTCCCCGCTGGATCTCGTGGATCACGAGCGAGGGACGAGCCCGGCGCTAAGAAGGGGAGGCGTCGGGACGCAGTCCAATAGCGAGCTTGGATAAAAACGAGGCTTGGGAAGCAAGCCTCGCGTAGTCGCGTGAAGAACTCTGTCACGCGTTACTTGGGAGGCAGAGCAGTCAGTGCGCCTGCGCGTACAACGATTGAGTGTCAGACAGACAATGCCAGCGGTTCAGGAGCTGGCGCGCAGAAGAAGCACCACCACCACAGTCCAGACGGTGGTTAGTGTCACAGGTGTGACGCATTCATCTGAAAGCGCGTAGTTAGTTAACTATTAAGACGAGCCTTGGCTTCAAAAGGCGAGATTTAGCATTTGACCCTCCGGCAAAAACCAACCGAATTCGAGCAACCCCCAAACAGTGATTTCAGAAGTATTCTGAAAAAAAATCAGTTTTCAGTCGCTTAATCTGCGCCAACCTCAATGCAGTTGAAAACAGCACACTGAAGACATGCATGTAAAACGATGTCATGACTGTCGGGTTTTCACCTGTGTGCATCTAAGTTGGTGTATACTTCCGTTTACATACTGAGAACTCGAGAATATAACTAAAAGTATACAAAGTACATCCAACTGACAATTTACTCACCTCTCAATGCATTCAATAGGCATATACTGGAGGGGGGACGGCGGGAGGAGGGACACGGAGGAAGGCAGGACAGCAGCAAGCACGGCCCGGCCGGACCAGATTCGGGGGCGTTCCCGGCTTTTGGCTGACGTAGCATGACGTAGCCAAAAGCCAAAAATTCTCGGGAACGCCCCCGAATCTGGTCCGGCCATGACGGACGCCTCTCTGTTCCAATGGCTAGCCTCCATTTATGGAGCTAGCCAATGAAACAGAGGGGCGTATTCAAGGCACCCATACTGGAAACTACAGATTTCTCTGGGGGCGGAGCTAAAAGCTCCGTACCCCAGTCGAAACCTAAAAAGGATTGGGGAAGGCATGGGGATACATTTAATGAGATGATATTCAGATGACGTCTATGATATGTATCGCCTTCACTGATGCAGATTTATTTATTGTCAGCCAAAGCACATCTCTCCTTGCTTGTGCCCTATTCTACCTTAGGTAGTTCTAGTTAGATGGGAGGTAATAGCATGTTTCAGGTGTCAATAAGTCAGTGAATCATTACACAGTATTGGAAAAAATATGAAATGTTTCACGGCAGATCTGACAATAAAGAATATGTGCACAGAGGCAATTGCTGGAGTAGAAAAGTAGTGTGGAGCAATATTGAAAGTGATTAGGGTATGACTAGATAGCACACTCTGTGCAGTTATAGGGATTATGTCACAGAGAGAGTAGCAAATGCAGTAACAATTGGGTATTGGTGCATCAGAAAGCTCAATATAGGGCTTGGTCAAGTTGGCAATTGTCAAGAGATAGTCATGACGCTCACCTTCCTGGTCTGTGGGCAACAAGGAAGCTGAATTTAAAAAAGGCTAGACTAGATTACTATGGATAGCAGATAACACAAACGTTTAGTATGGGGACAATCTGGCTGTTAAATGTTGAGGTTTAGTGATGAACAGAAAGCCAGCTACAGCATTGGGCACAGCTACAAGGAAGGTAGAAGCAAGAACAATATTTTCAGAAACTTCTGTGAGTTGAACTGCAGTCTCTATAGATTTCCAGCATGGAAAAGTACAGTAGTGACTACATAAAGGGCAGATGAATATCATGCTATGGACTTTATTTGATCCCCTGGCACTGCACCAGTACCCTGATGGAAACCCTTCCTTTTCATGATAGTACAAAGTGAACCGTTTCTAAATTTGGGTAGCCCCAAAGAAGGAGCAATTAAACAAGCTTGTTTCAAATTTACACAGGTTTGTTCTGTTTCCCCAATCCAAGGCAAATGTTAAAGTGGTATCTCTCTTAACATAATATTGGAGGGGTTTAACTATAAAAGCCAACACCTAATATCCATTGTCTGCAGGTGGCTGTCATTCCCATCAAAGTGCACACCACAGAGACGATGACAGGACAAATATTTTCAATATGATCTGCAGACAGGAGTCTTTCTCCTGCAGTTGTGTTGAGACATAGATAGCAAACAGGGAGGAGCCAAACTTATAATTTATCATTTGAAAGTTTATGACCCTTCTTAGCCATTTCACTAAGACGACATAGGCAGTCAACTCTGCTTTGGTCTAATGCAGGGGTGTTTAACATTTTCTGTAATAAGAGCTTATGTTCAATGAAAATCGTCCTGGGCTATTAATATTGTTAGAGCTCTGACTGTGACCACATTAGAAAATATTATATTAGTGGCAACCATATTCAAGATTACCAGCAGTGATCAACTCAGTTCAGCAGGCATGATTGCCAGCAGTAATATAAAAAGCGCTTTGTCAATGTGGAGGGCCATTAGGTGGGTTATACATAGCAGTCATAAGCTGCAATTCACTTGGCACCAAGGTACTATTATTACTAATAGGTCTCCCAACAGCACATAATTTATCACTGAAATGTCAGATTTGAATATTTTTAGAAATAAGAACTCTGATAGGCAGAGGTTTGCACTTTTGTCAAAGTAGGGGCTCTAGCTTATAGTCAGGGTAAGGGAGTTACACACTTTAGATAACCCATGCTCACTCTCTTGGTAGCTTGGCACGAGCAGACAGGCTTATCCAAAATGCAATGTGAACACGCAATGTGTACCCAAACACACAGTAACACGGGACGCCAAACCTAGCGGAAATGGGAGCGGGACAGCTACCATCTCTGCCGTGAGGGCAACAGCCGCAGCACCATTGGCTTGAGGGCAACGGCACCAGTAGTTCCTTCTTTGCCGTGAGGGGAACGGCCCACGGAACTATAATCCCCAGGTATCCTTGCTTTGTCATCCGCTCTGACGCGGGGCAGCGTGCCAGGGCCGGGCCGTCCTTGACCGGATAAGGCTGGGCTGGGCCACCCCCCTGACTCTTTTCCAGTCCGCTTTGTATTTCTGCGGTAAGGTTACCTTCTCATCTATAAAGTTGGTTGTGTACTATATCGAACTTTGACCACTGAATAATTGTCAGTCTGATTTTATTTAAAGCATCATTTTAATGAACTATTTGTTGAGGACTTTTGTGACATAAGTACGGTACAAGCATGTATAAGCATGCGATTCAAGGATGCTAAAGCACATGGATAGACTGTTTCGTTAATTTTGGGTTATTGTGCTATACCATTTGTATTGTGGGTAAACTATTAAATATAAGTGTATTTGTCGTTGGTATACATTGCTCCCCTTTTTTAATACTGTCCACAAGCTACATAAGTTGCTGATTGACATTACTTGCTTGTTTGCTTATGCTTTACCCCCAATAAGGCCTCCATATCAACTATAGCCTTACAAGAATAGTTCCATTAACAAAGCATTTGGGCAACAATGGGGAAAAGGAAAGAAGCGGAAATAATGACAGGAAGGAAAAAGATAGCAAGGACACACAAACAGGCTAAATCTGCAGCAGAGAACTGTACTTTAGCTGCCATTGACGACCTAATAGAAGAGGTAGAAAACATGCTGTCTCATGGTAAAGAGCCTAGTACCATGGGGAAAAGCAAAATCTAATCCTATTATAGCAAAAGGGGCAAAGTAACCTCTGTAAGACCTAACAGTACAAATATTATAGTGCACCATACTTATCATAAGACAACTTCACATTCATCAATCACATCTCCTTTAAAGATAGGACTGAGTACTTGTAAGACAACCCACCCCTAGATCGGATAGCATAGACAATATAGATAGGAACCAGGGAAGCCTATAACATAGAGAGATCATAAACGTAGAGTGCTCTAACAGATACTTACCCCTAGGAGATAATTTGGAGGAAACACTAGTAGAGCAAATAATTGGGAAAGATGTAAGTAGCCAATGCCCTACTAACCCGATTATAATGTAAGTTCATATGCAGGTACAGCCGCTTGATACTCATACACTTGTGTTGGACCTTTGTACAAAATTAAATGCAGTCCAAGAAGAGGTTTTGGTACTTAAAAGGATGATTGAGGCATTAACCATTAATTTACACATAATTCCGGGAGGCGCAATTAATGCATTAGGGGATAGCAAACATACAGAGAAGAAATCTCATCGTAATAATCTGTAGAACATTTCATCTAGAATGCCAACCAATGTAATACTAAATCATCCTCCAAACCAAATTTTAAATCAGAGTAAAAACACAACTTTAGTACCTCATCCTCCATATACCTTGGGGTGCCGTGTGACTAATATGCGTGAATATCCCTGATTGCCTACATTACACCAACAAGCGCCACGTCGAAACATATACCCAGAAAATCTATGTTTAAATAGACCACCTCAGGCTGCTTGGGAACGTAGGAGGGAGCATAGGGGTCCCGAGTGGCAACAAGAACTTTACCAGGCACCTCACCCCCCGATTAATGGGAAATTAAATTCTTACAACGTGTTTCTTACCAATGTCCCAAGACTAAAGTTGAGTACTGAAAAAAACAGGGATTTCCTTGTAAATAAAGTCAAACTTTGGATAAGAACAAAACGACAGTGTCTCTCTGTAATAAGTTCTGATATAGAAAGTGCTGAACGGACACAGCAAGATGAGGGGTATTTGGATAACATAAGGTTAATATTTCATTCAAAAACCATTGCTGATCATGTAATAACTATGAATTTAAGAACTCCTTCATCTTTTAATTCTAAAATCTGCTTCAGGCAAAACGAAACCTGTATAGATAGATGTAGCACTGCTACAAACGCCACAGGGGGACAAAACAATCTTAAAGCTGTAGATTTACTGAATCAGGGGAGGAAATCGCTTTCCTTAGTGGCGGGCACACTGTAATCAATGGTTGGGGACCAAGACATAATTGAAACGGATGGCCAATTCAACCTGGAAACACTTTGCGAAGGGTACAGCCTCAATGAAAGTCAAGTAGCTAATATTTCCGAGGCAGAAGGGTTTAACTGTATAAATACTGGTGACTGCCCTGTCAATAAACCAATACACCCAACAATAGATTGTGTGAAGATGTTGCCTGGAAATATAGCCGGACTTCCAAAAACAACTCCAAGAACCTGATTGGCAGGATTATATTGGTAACTTTGATTTCTGCCTTATTCAAGAGACTTAGGCAAGGGAACCACTATATAAAGTAGGCTATAGAACATTTAGCATTGAGACCCAACAATCAAACAGAGGAAGACCTTCAGGAGGCCTCCTAATATGGATTAAAAATCATGAAAACGCATCTATAGAAATTCTACCCACTGATAGAGATGATATACTGGGATTAAGTTTAAAATTCCCAAATAAGTCCTGGTTGCATTTACTTAAAATATATATAAGACAGAGAGAGCATTCAAAAGAATCATCATTAATTCAGAATTTAGAATATGTCATTGACTCTATCAAATCTAATGGACCTATTACAATTGGTGGCGACTTTAATTGTTGCTATGATCCCTTGTCTGGACTAGATACTATTTTTGAGGAAGAAGACCTAGCAATGGGTATTCTGCTCCTGAGGATAGAAAAGACTTTGGGGTTTTCTGTCTCTGAATTGCAACTACCTAATTTCACTATAAAGAAAGGACTAAGGTCTTGTAATGGCAGATCTCCCTCAGATCTTGAATGCTCAAATACTTTTTCAAGGGGTCTTTCCTCATCCCATATAGATTATATTATGATAAGTGTTGCTCATTGGGCCTATGTGCATGACTTTAAAGTTGATGTTAGAAGAGAAAGCAATCATTTCCCATTATGTTTAGATCTCAAAGGGAAATACTTTCTGCTACATTCATTGATACAACCTGGAATGGGTACAGAGGTTATGCAGCCTATAGCGAGTAACAATAGAAGGGCAGTAAAATAGCCATCTATATTGGAAAAGGTAGAACCTCTCATTTCTATCTATAATACTTTTAGTGATCTCTTACCCCTTTTTTTAAATGAGAGCCTGGATGCCATACCTATAACTCAGTTCCATCAGATGCTGGCAGAAAACATAAAACCCTACCTAACTAAATCTGAGAATGGGAAAGCCAACCATAGTAATACGATGCGGTTGTCTAACCCATGGTTTAATCAAGAATGTGTAGTGGCTAAAACATTTCTTATCAGGGCCCTACAAACTAAGGAGACAGTGATGATTAGGCAAGAAAGAAATGCATACAATAAAGTTTGAAAGCAGCCCGTAGAAACTGGGAGGCCGATAGCTGGGAGGACTTGATAACCGCTTCAAAGGCAAGCGATCAATCCTTGTTCTGGCGGATTATTGCTAATGGTTGTAAAATAAGTAACCCAGTCCAAGATTAAAATTTGGACCTGAGCACATGGCATAGACATTTTGCTCACCTATATGTACCTCCAGTGGTAACAGTCAGAGATCCCATATGTAGTATAGAGGAGCTCCTGACGTCAAATGAGATTGCACCATTACAATTCAGTATAGAAGATACCACACTGGCCATAGCTGCTATTAAGTCATCAAAAGCTCCAGGCCCCGATAAGATACCCGGGGATCATTTCAAACACGCTCCTGAGGTGTGGTCTCCATACATTAAACTCTTATGTAATGCAATCACTAGAGGGCAGCCCATCCCTGAATCTTGGAAGGGCGCGCAGATCGTCCCGATATACAAGAAGGGCAGTAGGGACGATCCCGCTAATTATAGACCTCTCAGCCTGATAGATATAATGCAAAAGGTTTATGCCATCAGATCCTAGATAAGTTAGATGACTGGATGATCGAAAATGATGTACTTTCCCCATGTCAAGCGGGTTTTAGAAGGAGAACTAATACCATAGTTCAAGTGTTCAGGCTTTTAACTATAGCCTGGAAATATAAAAAGTTAAGATCTGGTCATTTATATGTGGCCTCCATTGATTTAAAAGCTGCATTCGATTCAATACCTAGAGATCTGTTATGGATAAACTTGTTGCAGCAGGGGGTACCAAACAATATCCTTGTTCAGTTGATTAGGCTTCATGAAGACAACTTTGCAAAGGTCCGCTGGGGTAAAGGGTGGGAACTCACAGATGAGATACCAGTCAAGAGAGGCGTGCGCCAGGGCTGTGTCCTGGCACCAACTTTGTTTCTCTTATATGTCAATGACATGGTTGAGTTCCTGCAAAAATCTAAACAGGACTCCCCAAAATTAGGAGGGCATCATATTTGTGCGTTGACATTTGCAGACGACACAATCTTGTTGTCACAAACGCCAAAGAGCCTGCAAAATCTTTTAAACACACTTGATGACTATTGTAAATTAAAAGGCTTGGAAATAAACCCAGTAAAAATAAATACATGTCCATAAGGCCCCATAAATGTTTTAAAAATGACATAATGTTGACTGGAGCGATTTTAGAGCGTGTTTCTAGTTTTGTTTATCTTGGGGTAACCATTGATTCAAAACTCTCATGGAACCAGCACATAAAGAAATCGAGATCTATTTTAATGCAAAACTCAGCACCAGTTATAAAAAAACTCGATGCAACCAGGACAAAGGCCATTACACCAGCCCTAGAAGTTTACAAGTCTAGGGCCCAAACTGCTGCTTTGTATGGCTCAGAGTTGTGGGGGGGGTGGCGAAGGCGGAATTACTCTCCACCCTAATTGTGGGGGAAAACATGGTTCTAAGAAGGCTAATTGCCCTCTCCCAAACCACACCTGTGATTCCTTTAATGTATGATCTGGGTATAAAACGGATTGAGCAAAGGGCAGTCTGGATGACTTTGTCATATTGGATTAGAATGTGGACCACAGAGGAATTGCAAACCTATAGACAAGCATTGAGTGAACTATTGGCACTAGACATTTATGTCACCTTTCCTTGGTTGGCTCATATTCGCAAATGGTTTCTGGATCTGGGTCTGAGTAGATTCTGGGAACAACCGAGTATGCGACCCCGGATTCAAAACGGGAAATCAAAACCATCTATTGGAATTTAATTAGGCACAGTCACTTTAAATTGTAGATCTGGTACACCTACAACTCAATTTCTGATGTTCAAAATAATTCCCTGTTTTGAATCATTTTTAGACGAAATTGAACCCCAACTTGCAAAGGTATTATATCTGAAATTCAGATATGGTATTCTCCAGATAAAGGCTATTACATCTAAGTGAGGAACGACACAGGATGGGAGAAAGATTGTAAGTGTATCCTGTGCCTTACAGGAAGCAAGGAGGACATTGCACATGTCTTATTTTTCTGCCCTGCTTACGCAAATCCTAGAAGAAAATGGATAAAACCCTTGGGCAGGAACTTGAGTATTAGGAAATATACTGACATGCTGCGTATTTTATGGGGGCCATATACATTGCTTAATTGTATTGATAGCACTATAAGCACTTTCCAATTTGAATCATGTACTGTTAAAAGCACTTTATGGAACTTACTATACCGGTGTTAATTGTAAATAATAGAAGGACTTATGTACTGTACTGTAATTAACTAGAGGATTAATGTACTGTATATGTTTTTCTTAAAAAAATGTTTTTAGTATTTTACTGACGCTTTGATGATTCTATGAATAAAATAAAGAGGCTTTGACAGTAACACAGTGAAAATACCACAAATGGACACCACACCAGTTTAGAAAAATAAAAATTCAACATACAGGTATCAAGATATACTTTTAGAACAGATATTTCAAAAATAGAACTTGTAGAAACAAAATAGCTCCACCTGGGGCTATTACAGCGTTGTGACTGGCAAAAATCCAAATTACGGCGCCGACCTTGAGGTGTGCGGCGTCGGGCATAGAGTCGCAAGGACTCCCAAACAACAGTACCTTGGAAATGAACTCTATGGACGATGCACGGCGTCATGGAGGTGAGGCGTCGCTTCTGAGGAGAAGCCAGTTTCCTGGTTGCCACGGTGGAGGCGAGGTGTTGAGTTCGTAAGGAGGCAAAGCATCGAATCCTGGTCTGGGGAAGTTAGGCGATGTCAACTTTGAGGCATTGGTTCTGGTGAGACGATGTGAAGTCAGAGAGTTTGTGAAGTCATCCTCGTCGATTATCGGCTCTGCAATAACGTGAATATGGTGCCGGCGGTGCCAGTGCGAGCACTGGCGTCTGGAAGGCCGATAACTGCAGGCGTCAGAGGGCGCGGGAGCTGCTGTGCAGGCAGGCGTTGCATAGTGCACTTCACAAACTGTGCCCCTGGCCTCGGTTCAGCTCGTGGCATCAGTGGCGGCATTTCTGATGGTGGCAGGGTTGTTTTTCTTGCTTTGCAGCACCAACCACACAATTCTCAGGGCCCAGGAACTGGGATTGGCGCTCTATTGAATGCAGGAGTACACATAAGAGTCCAGATGCTAGTCAGTGGCTAGCAGGTGACGCCTTTGTAGCCCTGATATTTGAGAACAGGAGGCCAGCACACACAGACATTTGGACATTCTTCTTCAGGAAGGTTCACAGCAAAGTTCCAATCTTTGTCCTCTCCTTGGCAGAAGCAGCAACTGCAGGCTAACCCAACAAAGCACACAGAGCAAAGAGGGATTACTCCTCCTTACAGCTCTCCACCGCTTCTACTTGATAGAGGTGCCTCTTGAGTCCAGAAGTGATCTAATTCTCTGGGGTTTAAGGTCCAATACTTATACCCCAATTTCTCTATGTTCTCTTTGCGGCACGGGTCTCTGAGCCCAGTCAAACCAGTTCTGTTCTCTCTGGTGCAGCATGACCACAGGAGGTGGAGACAGCATTGCGCAAAGGAGGCACAGATGCATTTAGAGTGGTGGGAGGAGTTTGACTTACAACATAAATCAAACTCCTCCCACCACTCTAAATGCAGCCAATGTCTATTGAGCCCAGCTATGAGTCACCCAGGAAAGGCAGGACACAGCCCAACCCCCCTTGTGGCACATCCCCAGCACCTCTCATTCCAAAACCAGGCAGTCAATACACAAAACAGCAGAGGCACACAGAATGGTTAAACAAGAAAATGCCTACTTTCTAAAAGTGGTATTTTCAAACACACAATTTAAAAATCATCTTTACCAAAAGAAGTGTTATTAGAACATTGGAATGTTGGGAGCTCCATTGAAAACAATGGAGTGCTCTGGGCTTATAATGGCTGGTATAAGCCTGGAGCTCCAACATTCCAATGTTTCTTTGTTCACAGCTCTGTCTGTGAACAAAGGCTTCAGGGAGCCTGAGGGGATTCCAATCCCCTCACGCTCCCAAAAGGCTTTGTTTTTTTGTTAGAACATTCTGTCCTCTAGTGACAGAATGTTCTAATAGCCTTATAGCCCTTCGTAGATGGGCTATACCGCTATTAAAGTCCCTCTCCCTTGTTAAAGGCCCTCGCCTTCGGCTCGGGGCCTTTAACGCTGGAAAGGGCCTTTAATAGCCGGTATAGCCCTCTACGGCGGGCTGTAAGGCTATATTAAATTCTGAGTTCCAAGAGCCTAAACTCAATTTCTCAATCTTGTAAAATGTTACAAAGCAGCTTCCATGTTAGCCTTTGGGACAGATAGCCTTTCAATAATGAAAAACGAAATTGACTGTATTTCCCTATCAGGACATGTAAAACACACCAGCACATGTCCTACCTTTCACATACACTGCACCCTGCCCATGAGGGTGGAGCTAGGGTTTTAGGGAATCTGGTTTATAGACCTGCGGGGAGAAATTTCCCCTAAACATAATTGGCAACACACTATCACCTCGGGTCTAGAATATGCACAAAAAGCCTTATCTTGGCAAAAATGTGTGAAAAATGTCCGAACTCTTTCCTAAATGTATTAAAACCTAGAAGAATACCAGGGGGAATTATCCCTTAAGGACTAGAACACTCACTCACCCGAGTGTGACATGCTTCATCATATGGGTTCCTCCTTACCAGTAGGAAAACCTAGTCCTACTGGGAGCTACAACTTCCTCACTGTGAGGAAAAATCTCAGAGATGTTTTCAAAGATGTATATTCATGGAGTTAGGATGATAACATCCCATATATGAGGCTTATGCTGTAGTGAGGGTGCAGCGCAGAGTAAGATAAGTATGGAGAAAATAAGTGAAAGTTAAAACTGCCTAGGTCGATGCACAAAACTAATTTTATTGATGTGCTCTCACTAGCAGGGTTACAAAGCAGTGCAGAGAGTAGTGTGAATTCATGCCTACTCTTTAAAATGGGTCAACATGTTTCAGCCTTATGATCATGAATCTGTAGCAGTGGCTTTCTTCAGGACCAAATTAGAACATTATAATAGCTGCTGCCAAAGCAAAAATAAAGTGTTTAAGAAGGAAAGTGATAAAGATACAACACCAGTATTCCTGCGACGTGATGTCAGGTAATACTTGGAATATCTAGAAATCAAAAAGAGAGAGAACAACAAAGAACACACAAAAATCAGTTAACGTGCTCTGCTGTTGACTTAGTCTCTCGCAACATATTGCCATTATCTCACCCTCAATAGTAGGATATAAAACCTCACCTCAACCTGGCAGGCAGCTCAGGGAAGGAGGCCCGCTCTGTGAGAAAATAAAACTTTACGTCATACCTGACACATAGATTTAGGTTGACATCACTTAAAACTACTCCAGTTTATTGAAAAATCAAAGCGCTGTGACCATCCCAATGGAGGAAAGGAATTAACACCAAGGGACCACCATTCTCTGTAGGTTTAGACCATTTCCTATTACTGGTACCACTTATTAGTGCTATGTCAGTTATTTGCACACTTTAGCTGTGCTTAAACATCTGGTACCACTAGTAAGTGCTATGTCAATTGTTTGCACACTTTAGCTGTGCCTAAAACATCTGGTAGTCATGCTTATAGAACTGTATTCAGCTCAGTCTACACTGCTGAGGTGTGTCATCATTAGATTGAACTAGGACACCTAGGGCCAGATGTAGGTAAATGTCATTTACCGATTCTTAAATACCGAATTTTACCGATTCAGTATTCAGAAATCGGTAAATGAGATGTAGGGAAAAAATCGGTATTTTTTACCGAATCGGTAACATTCGGTATCGGACTTTTGGAAATTACCGAATCGGTATTTACCGAATCGGTATTTACCGAATCAGTATTTCCCATTCATTCCTATGGGCCAAAAGGCCCATAGGAATGCATTGGAAATACCGAATCGGTAAATACCGAATCGGAAAGCAAGCAAAAGTGAAACTTAAGACAACAGCCAATCAGGTGCAACCACCCTCCCCCTTCCTACCAGGAAGTGGCTACACAGGCAGCTGCAACTAATTAGAAGGTTCTGGAGAGGCAGTTGGAGCAGAGAGACTGGGAGAAGCAGCAGACAGAGTTTGTGCAGTTTTAAACCTTAAACATGGCAAGCAGCAAGGACACAGAGCAGACAGAAAGAAAAAGAAAGCTCAAATTTAGCAGCATGGAGCTTCAGGTCCTTGTGGAGGAGGTGGTAAAGGTGCACCACAAACCTTTTGGAAGGCAGTCCCTCTCCGTGCCTGAATCTGCAAAAAGGAAGATTTGGCATGAAATCCTTGACAAAGTCAATGCAGTGGGAGTGACCACCAGAGTCACAGAAGATTTGAAAAAGAGGTTTTATGACCTAAGGAGCCTCACAAAAAAATAATTGCAGACCACCACAAACAGGCCTCGCAAACAGGTGGAGGAAAGAACACAGCACCCCCCTCACTGAACTGGAGGAGATGGTGGCCACAACCTTGGAGCCAGAAAGCATCTACGGCAGGGGTCTCCAAACCGGTCCTGGAGGGCCGGATCCATGTCAGATTTTTAAAATTACTACATGTATCTCAATGGGGATATCCAAAAAATCTGGCATGGATCCGGCCGTCCAGGACCGGTTTGGAGACCCCTGATCTACAAACTTGGAGAAGTGGACAGCTCGGCGAAAGCTGCAAGTAGAAAAGGTAAGATGCATGCACAGCAATCCCCCTCACACCCTCATCCATCCCTCACCCCTTGAAGCCAAGTTACCCCAGTCCCAGTGTGTCTGTGCAAAACAGTAACAATGCATCATGGTACATGTAGTCAGTTAATGAAAGACCATGTCATACAGCACAGTAACCACCAAGTTAGGCAAATGATTGCAGACATAATGAAGGGCAGGCAGCATGTAATAAGTGCAATTTCCTAAGTTTAATTGTAGTGGCTGTGAGATATTTGCACCTAGCTGATATGCGCTCATATGTCCACAGGCAAACATCCAGAAGGCAGTCACAGGAGGCAGCAGGCACGGCACCCGAGAGGGATGAAAGTCATGAGGCAGGTCCCAGTGCATCACAGGACACAGGTGTACCGAGTGGGCAGCCACCTTCCCAAGAACCTGACATCACTGAAGAAATGCAGGCATACCCAAGACCTTCACAGTCCCCACTATTGTTATCTTCACCAGAAATGCCAACATCACTGGATATTGAAACGCCTGCAGCACAAGCTATCAGGAGGCATGTCGTTTCCCCACTGATGGAAATGGAGACAGCTGCTGATGAAATGGTGGGTGAAGACTCACACAACTTGCCTGGAGCTGACATCTCTGCCACACTGCAGCCCAGCACAGAGCCTGTACCTAATACCACTAGACGCCGCACAGTACAAGGAAGGAGTGTAGGTGCACGTGGGGAGGGGTCCAGTGTGTTCCAAGGCCTGGAGGGATCCATGGTCAAGATCCAGAGGATGCAGGGTAAGGGCATCATGTCCTGTCAACGACAAATGCGCAACCTCAATATCAACATGCAGGAAATTGGTAAGGGCATCAGGGAACTGGTGGAAGTAAACAAGAACATGGCTACAGGGATACATGACATGACCCAATCCATGCAGCAACTGTGCACAAAACTGGACTCTGAAATAACATCAAGGCGCAGGGATAAGCAGCGTGCACAGAGAACTGACAAAGCTATTAACCGCCTGGCAACAGCCACATCCCTGCTATGCAGGCGTAGCATGAACAGTCAGGAAGTCTTGACTCAAATAGCAATCACCTGACAAGGGGCATAGCCGGAATGACCGGTGCGCTAGAGGCTCTAATTAATGCTCAAACTGCACAAACTGCTGCTATTGACGTGCCAATGAGTGAAGGTAGCACCAGTAGGAGCAGCACGGCAAGCGCCCTTGTTGTAGAGACAAGGAGGAGCAGCAGGCTACAGGGTGAGGCTACAGGCCAAACGCCCAGGGAACAGAGTGAGCCACATACATCTGCCAGTGCAAAGCGTGGCCGCAAATGAACTGTTAATAGTATGGGCTACTGCCATTGGACATACAATTTAGAAATTAGAAAGTCTGTCTTGCACATTTGTGCCATTGAAACCTGCGTAGTGACAATATACAATTACAGTGGGGGCATTCAACACCTGTCTGTGTGTGTTTACTTACTGTGAGCATTGCAGTGAAATGCTTACTGGTGCACTTTTGTTCCTTAACATACCTAGATATATACTATATTAAACAAAATTTTGTGCTTTCAACATAGGTCTCAGTCTCATTACTTACTCAGAAATAGTTGTGTGTAATCTCCTCACGTCTGTATCTGCCATCACTTGGTGTTGACGCTCCAGCAGGTTGTGTTTCAGGCACAGCAATGTCGTCATCATGATCCTCATAGTCTGACAACTCCACCTCAGTACCCTTCTTCACAGCAAGGTTGTGCAACATCGCACAGGCAGCGATGATCTTACAGCAGGTGATGGGGGTATACTGCCTTGCAACTCCACTCTTGTGCAAGCACCTGAACCTGCTTTTCCAGATACCAAAGGTACGCTCCACGACATTTCTTGTGCTCTTGTGGGCCTGGTTATATCTCCTTTGGCTGGGTGTTGAAGGGTTGAGGTAGGGGGTGAGTATGAAGGAGTGGAGGGCATATGCACTGTCACCTAATAGGAAATGGAAATACATTACTCACATGCATACATGTACTTCTTACTGCAATAGGGGTTATAGGGGTCGCACACTGTGTCTTACCTAGGAGGTATCCTTCACCAAATTCCCCTGCAGTCAGCCGTGCATAGATGCCGCTGTTGTGAAATATATAGGAGTCATGGTTACTCCCAGGGAATTTTGCCACAAGGTCAGTGATGGCGCACTTTGCATAGCAAATCACCTTCACATTGATGGCAGCAGGGGGACAAATGGGAATGTGCGTGCAATCAATGCAGCCAATTATATTGGGAAATCGGTGCCATCTGGTAAAAGTCAGATTTTGTTTGCACCAGTTCAGCATGGTTTGCAGGAAAAGATATATAATGGTCCATCCTCTGTAACATGGCATCAAGGAATTTGTGGAAAAACCTTGACAGGCTGCTCTGGGTCACTGCTCTGGGTCCCCCCACCTACCGCAGCAACCACACTCTGGTAGCTCCCAGACGCAAGCAGGTGTAGGCTGCACTGCACCTGCACGTGAGGTGGAATAGCATGTGCCCTTGGGGTAGTGTGCTCCAACAGTGGTTGGAGGTCCCTGATGAGGTCCGTGATGGTGTCTGGGGCCAACCTGTACCTCTGGAGTATCTCTGCCTCTGTGAGCATGAACAGGGTGATCCTCTGTCTGTAGACCTGCTCCTCTCTCTGCCATTCCCTCTCTCCTTCCTCCTGTAGCCGTAGCCGTCTAGCAATGACATAAAATTGTGCAAGAAGAATTGCATTTTGGGTCCATTTTTATAGGTTGCACCTGGTTACCACCTGATTTCAATCCATGGTAAATACCGACTCAAAGCAAATTCGGTATTTCAGAGCTTACCTACATCTCATTTTCGGACTCCTACATCCCAAATGCTCAATACCGGTCGGTAACGGCCGAAAATACCGATTTTCGGCTGTTACCGACCGGTAAAGGGCTACCTACATCTGGCCCTCAGTATTGGTGTCTAGAAACTCTTGAATTACACAAGAAGTATCTAGGAGTCAGAGAAGAGAACTCTAATCACAAACAACCTTTGACATGACAGAAACCAAGTATTGTGAACTAGATTATTCAGTAACACCACGTGATTCAATATATCACAGTGCACGTGATTGCTCTACTGGGAGACACATACCCAAGGACAGGAGAGAATTTTTCCATCAGTTGTCGATCTGTTCCACCACTATTACATCATATGGGTTCTCCTTACCCAGGAGCTAGTGCGATCACAGTCACGAGAGTGTAAAAGGACTATGAGAGTAAGAAGACCCTTTGTTTTTATCTAGTGGGTGGTATCAGTGTAATATGAGAACTGAAAAAAAGCAGTGCAAATAAGTGATTAGTGATGGAATAAAATTGGGTAAGACTGAGTAGAAGTGGAAATTTTAATGATTTCTCTCAGCTCCCCAAACGTAAAAACAATGGTGAATAAACAGATTTAACAGAATATCTGTTCAGCAAATAGTGGTCAACATGTTTCTGCATAGATGGGAAGTACCAATGCATTCATCAGGACCTAGATGTTGCTACTGCTGTTGAGTTAGTGAAAAAGATAAAATAGAATCATATCACCTGCTTTTCAGGTTCAGAAACTCCGCCACAATCCAATTCGTGTGGGGATCGCACCTCACCTCACCTGGCTGCAGCTCAGGTAATGAGGAGCACCGCTCTATCCGTCGGTGTCTCCTGGCGTTCCTCTGCGCTTGACTGGGGGGGCTCCTAGATACTGCTTGTGTAATTCATGTCTGTGTTAGGGGCGCGTATCTAGTATTGAGTCTTTAAACTAGCCCTTGGACCCTCTTCTATGTAGTGTGCTTTATAGTCTAGAAACTCTTCTCAGCATGATATAAAAAGGCTAAAAATTGATACAATGAGTGAAACTCTGAAGCCATTAAAGGAACTAGTATTTGAAAGCAAAAATGCAACAATACATACTGTCACCATGCTTAAGGCACAGGCTAGTTTTCATATTAACTAAGATAATATCATTTTCAAAAGTGGGTTAGGGGCTGGCTTACCTGTCCGTCGGTACCTCGTGGCATGCCGCACACGCCCAATCAGAAAACCAGGAGGCGGATAAAAGGAAGCTTGGCCTCCCGCAGCGCGGGACACGCGCGGGTAGCGCCGGGAGAAGCCCGGGACAAGGGCGGGGCTGTCTGTGGCCGTCCAGGGCAGACTGGGGCAGGGCTGGGCCACCAATCTTGTATCTGAACAACGGACCCTCCTGCTCATGAACTTGGATAGGGTTAGTGACTCTTGACTCTTAATTAACAATGTGTGTACCCTATTGCTCTAAGCTTTGCTTATACTGATTGTTCTAAACATGAGTGTGGGCACTCGCAAGGGGGGACAGGGGGGCCAAGGGGTTGTGGGCACTCTTGATGCCTTCCTCATTAGGGCAGAGTCAGTCTTGATCCACGAAATAGAGCTCACCCAATGAAGACTTTCCCTGAACACACGCAGAGCCTCTATGGAACCCATCACAGGGGGGCCTATTATTGTTAATGAAGCTACCAAGGAAAAATTTAACTCGGCTAGTATGCCTCAAACGGCCTTAGAGCCCTTAGTGGTAATCCTAGAAGACTTACCCATGCCAGCCACTGAATCAATTGTTACAACTGTCACAGCACCACCATTAGTAATATCACCATCCCCCATTAAGGCCAGGTTTACACGACAATCGCAGTTCAAAGCAAAGGGGGCACGGCCCCAGTGACTACAAGAAAAAGAATGGTGGGTGACGTACCACTTACTGTACAACAAACTAGTAAAGTGGCGAAAACAAAGGGTACTGCTCGTGGCAAGAAAGGCCCTGTAGAGGAAGTAGTTGCTGGCAGCCTTATTTGTCCGAGCATATTAAAAAACCTAAATTTCATCGTGCACTCCCAGGTGGAGTTGGAAGACAGTATATTGGCAAAACTGGAGGGGAAGTTAATGGTGTTCTTAAAACCGTTGTTAGATAAACTTGCAGATATCGACACTCGCCTAAATAATATAGAACAAAAACTCTCCCCACCTATTAGCCAAACACCAAATGGGGGCACAGTAGCTCAGGGTAATCAAGGAACAGGCCCGTCTGCCGATTTAATTATGCCCCCGGCAGCCAGTGATGTTGTTACTAATGTGGGCGCACAGGCTCCTACACTAAACAGTGTTAATACCCAATCAGTACAAACTAATTCCGCATGGGTAGGAGTAAAACCTGGGAGCATTCATAAGGGTTTGAAGGACCCATATAGGGGGGTTTGGTTGCTGCTCATGGTAAGGGACATCTTAACTTAACCCCCTGAGTCCACACCTTATACAGTTGTGCTCTCGAATGTACCACCAATACCACCAAACTCTGAGGAACATTGGACCACCTTAAAAAATAGGCACTGCACCTATTAGATATTAAAACTGGATTAGGTAGGAGTTTAAAATAATTCGTAGGGTCCCCTGGATAGGGAAATCGAATAAAACTAGTAGGGGCGATTGCATAGTTCTGAGCTTTGGGTCTCCTGACCTAGTCAGAACAATCCCAGAAAGAGTAGGGACAACACAAATGGGAAGGAAGGGTATCCATATTTTACCCCTGGGTTTTTTCTAATGTAACCCCCAGACCCTACCTACATATAGATGCAATAACCCAACTATCTCCCAAACCAAAGGGAGGTATGAATATAATGTTCCGACCTACAATCGTTTTGAACAAGCCTTTTCAAATCTAGACGCACAAGATTGACAATTGGATAGGTTGGTTAGTGTTAATGGTCATGAGGGGAATTTACCAGGGAAGATATCAGTTTATCGATCAGCAACCCCAGTGAAGGAAAAAGAAGTACAGGAACTTATACCTACACACCCAGCAATTTTAGCTGTTCACCATCCACAGGTAGAGGGTGCCACCGGACTAGTATCAGCTAATAATGTTAAAACACAGAAGAGCTCACATAACCCAAAAAGAATAAAAAATTATTCCGATCCTAATATTCAGAGTTGGAACATTACGGGCCTTGAGCCAAGATTAGCTGATACAGACTGGATGCATATAATATCTGGTAAAGACATTATAATGTTCCAGGAAACATGGGCCACTCATGACCTACACATAGAGGAGTATCAGTGCTTTAGTCTGACAGCACCTAAACCAGACTTCGGGCGTGCATCTTTAGGCTTATTTATTGGGATCAGGATAGCCTCTGGAGGGAGTATTAAGGTGATACCAACTAATAGTCCCAACATACAAATACTGGAATACAAAAGACAGGTCCCCTTCTACCTAATTAAATTTAATAATAATGATTTTTACTCTGTTCAAATAGGAATTTTATTGAGCTTTTTAAAATTATATCAAACTTAGAAAAACACCATGGCGCAGATGAATGTATTGGGATCCTTTTAGGGGGGACTTTTATGCTAAAGTTCCGACGGCACATCAAGATATGGACAAATCCCATGCAGACCCAGCAGTGTGAAGGGGTTTGGAATTAGATATCCTTATTAGTGAACAGATCCTCAGTACTGTAATGAATTGATTCAGAACAATAGAAATAAGCAGGCACCAACTTTTAGAGGTAGGGACTGATTTTCAACTATTGATTATATCTTCTTGTCTCCATGCCTTGCAGACCGCTTAATAACGGCTGAGGTTCATGTAACGGACTTTGAGGACCACAACCCTCTGACAGTGGTATTAAGATTAGCATCCCACCCCGTGTATACCATCTATAATTGGGCAAGGGACCTTACTCCCTCAACAGATAATTTAAGGTTGAAGTGGAGGGGAGTAGTTAGTGGTGGAATAGTTGAGACTGTGATAGAAGGATACCAGCATTTAATTACCTCTTGTCTGTCAACGAAAGGTAACCATCTGAGCATAATTGAGGACTTTACCAAACTATGCTCTGTAATCAGATACCTCCTGTCCGTGCCACTGCATAAGGTTGATAAAGAACCTACATGGTTTGACCATAAATGCTCAGAGGCAAATAAGAACTTACGTAAGGCTCTAACACACAAACCTAGGTGTCCTATGGAAGTAAGGACAGCAAGGAAGGGGTATAAAATAACAATCAGGGAGCGGAAGGACACTCTCCTGGGGGAGCATTGGGAGGTACTAACAGATTCAGCTGGGGGAAAGAATGGTAATACATTCTGGTCCGCAGTTAGGGACCTGCGTAACATGGGCCAGCAATTAACACCAGCTAGCTGTACAATCTCCAGCGACTCATGGGAGAATCATTTCTCTAGAATATATGCCGCACCAACACAAGGCACAGATCACTATGTGCAGGTACATCTTTGCTGCCTACAGATTACGCTGCTGGAGGTAGAAGTGGCAATTACACAGAGCCTTGGCAACAAGGCCCCGGGCCCCGATGGTTTACCCATAGATATAATAAAGTGGAAATCGAAATTTTGGGCTCCAATTCTGTTGAATGTTTTTAATAGTCTACCCGAAGCCCCTATGCCGGATACCTGGGCAACGAGTATCATTGTCCCAATATATAAAAAGGGCGACAGATCTGACCCAATTAACTATAGACCAATTTCGCTGCTCGATAATAGATTGAAGATCTTGGGACGAGTAATATATAATAGGGTTCTGGAATGGACAGAGGAAGGTAGAATATTGGACCCTTGCCAACTGGGCTTTAGAAGTAAGGTCGGCACGGTAGAACAATGCTTGAACCTTAATCTGGTCAATGGTAAATATAACATCGCCCGATCGTCCCCTGTTTATTTAGCATTTATGGACCTATCTTCTGCGTTTGATTTAGTTAATAGGTCCAAACTTTGGTCTATTTTGCTGGATTATGGATTAGATGAATCCCTGGTACATTTCCTGGCATTCTTACACCAGATCTCAAAGCACAAGTCAGGATTGGCATGGGTGGGGAGGTTTCAGGTGCCATTAGGGTGAGAAGAGGGGTCAGACAGGCGTGCGTTTTAGCAACCCTGCTTTTTATTATTTATATTAATGGGCTGAGCAATTCACTAAAATAATCGACCCCAGACGTCCCGAAAATCAATGGGAAATTGTTACCAGTACTTCTTTACGCAGACGATGCGGTCCTTATGGGCCGCACCCCAAATTCTTTGCGTATCTTGGTTAAAACTTTTGTACAGTATATGGACGGCCTGGATTTACGCGTGAACTTTAAAAAATCATTCATCATGTCATGCGGGCCAGGGAAACGCCAGCTCAATTCTATTTTAGTGGGGAATGACAGATTAACTTCCTCCCGCACTTTCCCATATTTAGGGATGGTCTTTGCTGCGAACGGCTCGTGGACTGGTCACACGGCCCACTCCACAAGCAAGTTCTCAAAAGCCATCAATTCAATTCTTAGCCTCCCACGTCCAAGGCAGACAGGTGCTATTAAAGTTATTTAAAACATTTTTAAACTGCAATGCGTCCCAGGGGCCACATATGGGGCTGAGATATGGGGTCTGGTGAGAAAAAGATGCATCAAACAAGAACAAAATCGTTTCTGTAGGAAACTTTTGGGTGTACCGATCTCTACTTCTGAGTATATTTGCCACAGAGAATTAAACCTGCACTTCATTTGTGATTTCATTAAGACAAGACCAGCGTTATTCTGGCTTTAAGTTTGGAGGAACAAATCAGCCACTCTGCTGCAAGAAATCATAAGTGACTGCCTTAAGTGCGAGAAAGGGATGGATATTCCTTGGCGCTCAGGAGTTTATAAGAGTTTATGCAGTGTGGATAAAGGTTACCTCTTCTCAGAACCAACTAGAGTTGAGCCATTGAATGATTTGAAAAAAGCACTCTACGCACTTTATAACTCAGATAGGACCAATAAAGAATCTAAGAAATCCACAGTTTCTACCTATAGGGGCAAAGAGCTGTACAGGTATCCCTTACCACTATATCTCACTCTGCCAATGGCTAACTGGGAAAGAACCCTCTTGCTTCGATTAAGGGCGGGAACTGTAAGATGCCTACTGAGTTTTCCCTTGGGATACTGGTCAAACCTAGATTATACACCATGCCCCTGTGATGGAGTGAGCGCACAAAATGACTTGCACTTATTTTTTGTAACTATTATTTAAAATATGTAAAATGGTTTTTAGCTCCGTTTTTTAGAAAACATAGACCCCTTTCTTTGGGGGAATCTTACCAGACGTTGCTCTCCTTGGACACTGAAGAAATAGTTTTTCGCACCAGCACTTTCTTGAGACTTGTTATTCTAGACCGTAAAATGATGGACAATCCATGACTTTCTGCTATATTAATTCTTACAATCATCTGTTGCCTATTCTGAAATGTCTGTTTTTGTAAAGTTTTAATAAGGATTTTAAGATATCATTGTAAAAACGTGATCTGCTTTTATGAATTTTTCAAATTTGAATAAAGATTTTGAATTGAATTGAATTGATTTCTAGATATTCAACGTATCACCTGACATCACGTCGCAGGAATACTGGTGTTGTATCTTTATCACTTTCCTTCTTAAACACTTTATTTTTGCTTTGGCAGCAGCTATTATATTGTTCTAATTTGGTCCTGAAGAAAGCCACTGATACAGATTCATGATCATAAGGCTGAAACATGTTGACCCATTTTAAAGAGTAGTCATGAATTCACACTACTCTCTGCACTGCTTTTTAATCCTGCTAGTGAGAGCACATCAATAAAATTAGTTTTGTGCATCGACCTAGGCAGTTTTAACTTTCACTTATTTTCTCCATACTTATCTTACTCTGCGCTGCACCCTCACTACAGCATAAGCCTCACATATGGGATGTTATCATCCTAACTCCATGAATATACATCTTTGAAAACATCTCTGAGCTCCTTCCTCATAGTGAGGAAGTTGTAGCTCCCAGTAGGACTAGGTTTTCCTACTGGTAAGGAGGAACCCATATGATGAAGCATGTCACACTCGGGTGAGTGAGGGTTTTAGTCCTTAAGGCATAATTCCTGCTGGTATTCCTCTAGCTTTTACTACATTTAGGAGAGAGTTCGGACATTTTTCACACATTTTTGCCAAGATAAGGCTTTTTGTGCATATTTTAGACCAAGGTGATAGTGGGTATCCTGGGACTACCTGAGCGGTGATTACATGTAAGAAAAGGGAAAGGTAGGGCATGGCAAGTGGGTGTACTTGCCAGGTCGACATGGCAGTTAAAACCTGCGCGAACAGACACTGCAGTGGCAGGTCTGATATACTTTTACTGGGCTACTCCTGGCGGTTGCACAATCAGTGCTGCAGGCCCACTCGTAGCATTTGAAGTACAGGCCCTGGACATCCACAGTGGACTGTTCAAGGGACTAACCAGTAAATCAAATATGCCAATCATGGATAAACAATCATAATCACAATTTACACAGAGAGCATATGCACTTTAGCACTGATCAGCAGTGGTGAAGTGCCTAGAGCCCTAAAGCCAACACAAACAGGTCAGAAAAAATAGGAGGAAGAAGCAAAAAAACATAGGAATATCCCTGCAAAAAGGCCATTTCCAACAAACATATTTTGGTCATTCAACCATTTTTCTCCAAAAATCGGTTTATGAGATCTGAAATTACATACATTTTTATCTTGATTACATGTTTTTCAGTTTTGGTGTAAATATAATAATTCAATTAAAGTAAAAGCTTCAAATGTTGTACGGCTGGGCAGCACACAGGAGAGCTACTTACCAAAAGCTGTAAATCTACCAGTAGCTATCAAGAGAGCCTGGTCTAATGAACCAGAAACAATGCACAAACCATACACATATTGTACCACAGTTGACCTTCTAGGGAAGACAAGGCTGGTCATATCCTTTTTGAGATCTTATTAAAAGATGGATGGTGACAATAAATCCTTGTGGGAGGTGACACCACATCAGCTGCCCCCCAGGAAAGTGTGAATCGGCTTTCCCATGTATAGACATAGAGAAAAGGGCAAAGCAAAGTTGTACAACCATAAACTACACAGCATTGACTGAACTTCAAGACAAAATAGTCACATGCTTAGGTGCAACTCGAAAACGAAGTATTGTTACCGCATTATTAGTTCTAAGATCTTGCACAAATCTGTCTATGTCTTTACCTCGTTATTCTATTGCAATAATGGTAGTACTGCACCTGCTCACAGTGGGCACTAAAATCCCTTGTTTTATTGGGGCAGACATAAAAGGTCAAATTCCTTTTTCTGCTTCAGGTCATGATGGATATTCAGAAATACATAGGGTCTAACCCATGAGCACAGTACCAACATTGTTTGCAATTCCAGACCATAAAGAAGGCATACATGTGAAAGAAAACGGACACTTGGGAAATCCCAATAGAAGTCTAACACATGTTGAATAAAAAAACGCAGCAAGCTGCAAAACTAGTCTAAGTGTGAGTTGCAATGTCAAGGGAATAGCCCTCCTGTGATCTGTTGGAGCACATAATGCTAAATTCAGTAATTGTGTACTCTATTTTTATACACTGTCTGCCATACACCAAGCAGAGGAAAGAACAAATGGTTAAATTGAAACTCAAGAAAGGCACTAACAGGCAGGTGATTAGCTCTTCTTATAGGAAGATTGCAAGAAGACATTGAGAATAGTTACTTTACGGAGCTTTAGGGAGCTGACCACTAAATCTTCATTTCTTGCCTTACAATATCAATTTCAAAATGAGGCTAGACTTTACTTGACCAGCAGTCGAAATGTGCAATTTACAGTAGTGAAACCCGAAATGGCTACTGATTTAAAATGCATGTTAATGTGCATTAATGCAAAGGATTTGATAATACTCTAAGCAGATTGAAAAACGATTGCACATGAGCTAATACAAGCAGATATAAAAGTTGTTTTCAGCCCCACTTTTTTCTCTGGGAGGTTAAAACTCACAACCACTTAATAGAGTGCAGTCTAACCATCTGAGTATGGAAATCTCCAACTGCCGAGACTCGAACAGAGGGGCATATTACCAAGGGCCTTATCGCCGCTTTAGCGGCAATTTTTCCCGCTAAAGCGGCGATAATTTTATCACCCTATTACCTAGCTGTCGCTAACACCAGTTAGCGACAGCTAGTAGGAGTTAGCGATCATCTTGGGGCCTACTTTGCATGTCAGCGATATTTATCGCTAATGACATGCAAAGTAGGCATGCTAAGATGTTAGCGCCTGGAAACAGTCGCTAACATCGCTATCTCCTATTACCTACTTTTGGAAATATTCGCGCTAAGCGCGAATATCTTCAAAAGCTAACGCCCGCCCAGAGCAGTTCTTAGCCATGTTATCCAATGGTAGGTGGATAAGGGCTAAGAGCATTAGCTCGGTAATGCATGAATATCGCTGACTTTTCAGTGATATTCATACATTTTGGCCGATTTTTATCGCTTAGGAGATAAACCTTGATAATAGCAAGGCTTCTAAGCGATAAAAATAGGCGAAACACGGCGATAAAATTATAGCCGCTAACCAAGCTTAGCAATAATTATCGCTTATTCTTGGTAATATGCCCCACAGTTCCCCAGCTCTGAGGTCATTCGATCTAGCCGTTAGGCCACATCCTCTCCCAGCATGGTGAGCCACTAACTGTAGCTAAGTGCTTCTCTGCTCTCTTGCACACGTAGCTTTACTAAACGCATGCAGCGCCTGACTCAATCGAATACTCAGGGCCTCATTTATGAGGCTATGCATCACTTTTACGCCGCTAGTGCGTCACTTTTTGTGACGCACCAGTGGCGTAAAAAATGCGCCTTGTTGCGCCATATTTACAAAGTGACGCATCTAGGTAGATGTGTCACTTTGTAAACCCCTGCGCCATATTATACCTGCGCCAGGTATAATGTATGCAAGGGGGGCGTATTGACGCAAGAAAGGGTCGTAGAAGTGACGCAGTGAAATCTATGAGATTTCACTGCGCCACTTCTAGGACACACATGCGTCAATTTCTTACGCCTGCCTCACAGCAGGCATAAGACTGACGCAGGCCCTTTCACATGGGGCTTGACCCATGTGAAAGGATACATTGCTGGAGTTGCGTCACTTTTGCGACACACTCCAGCAATGCGCCACTTTTGCTCCATACAGATACGTCAGAAATACTGACGTATCTGTAACTCCTTGCGCAATGATGCGCCATACTGTAAATATGAAGCATCATTGGTGGTGCAAGGAGGGCGCAGTGAAAAGTGACGCATCGCTGTTTTCACGCAGCGATGCGTCACTTTTCATAAATGAGGCCCACAGTGCCTCTAGTACTGCAGAAACTTTCCCGGCTTCGCCATTTCTTCTGCCTGCCTATCACTACCCTCACATGGGCACCCGGCTGGGTCCCCTGTGAGTTATTTTTCTTCACTATATTCACAGTGCCACTGCTTTCACATTAGGCAGTGCACGCCTCCCTTCAGGTGTCCCGACATTTCTAGGCCGTGAAGAGACCCTGCATTCTAAACAGGGTCTAAATGCCGTAGACAGTTAGCAAAGGTGAACCATTAACCAGCACTTATGATTGTGTAAAGGGTTGTTCAATACGTGGCTAATTTTTTCCTATGGTCGCCGAATGTTGAAACCTTGCACATATGTCACAATAATGTCACCATTAGCCTAGGTTCCAAAGTTTTTCCACTGGGACACTTCTCACTATTGTTTAATTATTGTATGTTGTAAAACATCATTTTTATTGGCAAACACTATGGGGCAGATTTACAAGCCCCTTGCGCCTCTTTTACGCCGATGTTGCGTCACTTTTGTGATGCAGCTGTGGCGCAAAAGATGCGCCATGGTGCGGGGTATTTACAACGTGACGCATCTGGGAGATGCGTCATGTTGTAAAGTCCTGCGCCAGAAGTAGGCGTTCCTGTGCAGGAGGGGGGCGTTCCGGCGCAGGGGAGGGGGGGTCTTCCGGTGCAGGAACGCCTCCTAAAAGTGGCTGAGTGAAATCTACAAGATTTCACTCAGTCACTTTTGGGCCCATGCTGCGTCAAAACCCTGCGCCTGCTTGAAGCAGGCGTAAGGATTGACGCAGCATTGTGCAGAAAGGGCCCCCTAGAGCATTGCTGGAGCTGCGTCACGCTTGCGACGCAACTCCAGCAATGCGCCACTTTCACGGCACAGATGTGTCACGCATCTGTGCCGTTTTTGCCCCATGGTGCGCCGCATTGTAAATGCGGCGCATCCATGATGGCGGAGCTGTGGCGCACAATAACTGTCGCATCCCTGCTGATATGCAGGGATGCGCCAGTTATTGTAAATATGCCCCAATGAATATATTGTTTACTTTACTTACTTACTATATAAACGATTGTACACATTGACTGAAACCTCAGGGTGTGTGGCCAGCTTTCTTTTTTACATCAATCCAACCGTGTACATTGCCATTGTGCACAATTTATTAGAAAAACCTTTATTTATCAACAGAAATGTATTTCTGAACAGCCGAATGCTAAGTGCCACAAGGATGGTACATGCAGCGACTCATTTGCATTTCTTGAGCGTGGTATAAGTGCAGTGCCCACTGTGCTTGAGATCACTGCTGACCTGCTTTATATTACAGTGACAATCAGCAGCACACTAGCGGAATTCTGCAGCTCCATTTACAGCAGCTGTGATGTTTAGCGTGCACACACACACACACACACACACACACACACACACACACAGTGACGTAGTAAGGGGGCCACTGGCCCTTATGCAAGCACTGGGTAACATAGCAGAAGGGGCCTGTACAGGGGTGAATACTGCTATTTCTGACTTCTTTCCACATACTAGGAGTTTACAAAGTGTTACATTTAGTTAAAATGTCAGCACTGGGCATTAACAGGAAGGACGTGGTTTCCCTCTATGGCTAACGTATAGACAGGTGAATTCTGCTAGGGTTGTGGAAGTGGTTCAAAGTCAGCAACGCTAGCAATTAGGCCACATGTCATCGGATCATAATATAGCATTTCATAATTCACTTAGGCAGTTTCTAAGCCACCTAATTTATTGGTACTCAATTTAGCGTGCTTGGTGAGATGATAGGCTGGTTGTGCCCTGCTGGATTCGAATGTGTCAGCAGATTGTGGCATATTTCATTGGCAAGTGTGCAGTTATCTTGCCAGATTTGCCCTACTTGTTATTATGCACAGAAAAGCACAACGCTTCATGTACACCCGTTTAAACAATAATTTAACCCCAAGGCTCTTCAGAACACCCTTTTCCTTTTACTTCTACAACTGTCACATTTCGACGATGAAAAGATGCACTTGCATGTCTCTGGTGTGCTTTAAGTGTGCCCAATGGCATGTAATACATAGCTTACCGAAATATTTTTATGCACAAAACACAAGTATCACAAAATTGATTCTGGGAAACGGAAGAGCTTACACAGTTAACCATATTGCATGGAACAGTATTTCTGTGCCTCTCCACGCCTTCCATAGCATCAGTTGGGGGGGGGGGGGGGGGGGGTGGCATTGAAAGACACATACAACATACGAGATGCAGCAGTATTTCTACGTTTCCTTCCTTCTGAGCGGAAATGGTGGCCCCGGCATTCATTCAATCACTCATTAAATTCGGTTTGGGGTATTCATCCAGGATGTTGCGGGGGCGGGATTTTGATCACTATCTTATCACCCTTGATCTAAACCCCGTTCTGGTCGACTGAACCTTTATTGCCTGTCATTGAGGGAAGAAAGTGCATCTCTTACCAGGTTATTTCAATCAATAATGGACTCCGCTCGGAAGAACCACAAACTACTTCTAGCTTTCAAGGATTTATTATAAGGTTAGGGTAAGTTGCAAATACAAGCATCTCAGAATGATATTCACAAGATACATGGGTACGACTACATACATGTGCTCTCTGAAAACCCTCAGACGAGCAAAGAAAACTACCAGGACTAGTTCCAACATTAAAAGAGCTACAAGCATAGACACGTATTGGGATCTCTCAGTCATTTACAGCCGGAATAAAAGGGTCAGGTTAGGCTGTCCCTACCCTGCTCTGGATGGTATCCCTACTTAACAGAATCCCAACCTACCAAAAGGTGTCAGCGGTGAATGACTCCCTGGGGAGATCACCCACTCTTAGTATCTAGATGAAAACCTATGATCGCCGGTCATGACCCCTCTCTGCCTACCCATCCGCTCTCTAAAGGGTCCTCAGGCATCTGCTCTAACTCCACCCAGGGGTGCTGTCCCTAATACCAAACACACAACAACATTTGAGACGCCCCTCGCGAGACGCCCCTCACGTGGTGTTGCTTCTGGCTTTTTCCATGATGATCCTCATTGGAGCCTCGTGCGTTAGAGTTGACCTTGCTTCTCAGACTCTTCTCCGGCCCGCCGATACCCCTCAAACATTCCTGAACCCTCCTCCGTGTCTGTTTCGTTCTCCTAAACAACCTTCTATTCATTCGATGTATAATTGGATCCCCCCTCTCACTTGCAGACAGACATCTGCAGCTAGGATCCCAATTCTCATAAACTTCTAACAGAAGTTTGCAACATTTTGTCTCGGCGCAACTTGGCTCATACAAATACGTGTAAATCAAGCATGGTGAAACATTTCAGGCCTACAACATTTCTCATAGTGATTATATTCTTCAAATCCTTCATTAATCAATATCATGTTAATAGTCTGCTTTATGATTACGTAAACACATCTATCAAATATAAACCTATTGAAAACAGAATTACTAAATATCATTTAGTGCAATCCACGTCGTGCAATTGAATACCTTTCCCAACCCTTTCGGCTCTGGCCCTGAGGCCTACTTCGTTCTGTGTTTGCAGCATGTCATTCTTACATTTAGCAGCTACACGACATGGATCAGGATTAATCACGTCTAATAAGGTTATACATTTTCACACATTTCTGCATTAGTTCCACTTCTATATAAAATCTCTAGATTAACTACACATTTCAGAATATAGATGAATATAATGTTAGCACTCATGGCATTTCTCTTCATGATTGTGCGTACTACATGGAAGTGTGATGCACTGCTACAATTCGTTCAGTTTGCGCTCTCTCAGTTCCCCCCTTTGATGACCTCTAGGGGTCATCACCAACATTTAAACTGAACTAATTGCTAGTGTTCCTCGCCTCTGTGTTTCTAGAGCCCTCAGGCTCCTATACTGATTGTCTTGTATTGCAGCTAGTCTCTGTAGCTGTTCTCTCCGAGCTCTCTCCAATCTCTTTGATCTATACCATTTGTATGCCCTCACCAATCCCCACAACATGATCACACAGATCAATATTATGATGATAGGTTTCAGCACATACCATACGAAGCTCTTTCCCAAGTTGGCGAACCAACCTCCAACGTCACCCATTCCATGGCCCACTTTTTCCCAAACATTTTCTCTACTCAAGTCTTCGATCTCTTTGTGGATATTAGTTATGTTCATGATAACCTTCTCCAGGGGCTTTGAATTGTCTGGAATGTAAGTGCAACATTCCTGGACCTTCAAAGCCTTACAGACTCCGCCCTCTTTTGCTAGCAGGACGTCTAATGCAAGACGGTTCTGAAGCACCATGGCCCTTATCGATTGCATCTCTCCTTCCACCAGCATTAAGGACCTAGCAGTGCTGGCAGACAATCTGTCTACGACTGTTGCCAGTCGTCTAATTTTGACATCATTGAGGATCAGTCCTAAAAGAGGAAATACAGCTCCAAATACATCTCCAACCATTTCCGCATCTCCCAGGTCTCTTCTCCCCCTCGCTGAAGCCTTGCCCTCAATGATCTCTAAGTCTTGGGCATGGTATATTTTGGGGAAGATAATTGCCAAGTAACATGATCCATACCAGTTGTCAGGCAGTCTCACGTAGGCATTTCTTCCACACACAAAATATACATTTGGAATCACTTGCATTCCTTTCAGGAAATCTTTTGTATAATATTCTAAATTGAAAGCATGTTCACAACTGACTTCTCCTACGTATACATTTTCGTAATACGTTTTGGCTCTGTGAAGACATAACTTTCCTCTCTGCGTTTTATCCAAAGCTATTGGACCACTACTACCCTTTCTCTTGTGTGCCTTCTCTTCCTCGGTCCAATCTGTTTTCCATTGTCCTGATTTTTTCAAAATCTTTTGCCTTCTATATCGATCATCCACCTGCCCTATAAACTTCTTCTCGACTTCTGACACCTTGCATGTCAAGTTATTTCTGCGGGCATGTGAAGTATCTAAGGTAATCCAAGGAATGAAGAACTTAGCCAATCTGTCTTCACTCTTCCAGTAGTCCCATTTATTCATCTGTTTATAATTTGGGACTTCCGGTAACACTGAATCATAATTGGAGAAATAGTATTCAAAACTATCTCTCCCATAAAATATACTAAGCAATAAGCTACATGTAATGCCATATGTCAGCGGGAGGTGATGGTATCTAATGCCTTCATCTACAGACGCCGGCAACTGCATGCGGACATAACAGTCCTTAACCTCCATGGCATCCACAAATTCATACAAAAGTTTAGCATAAGCATTTGACCTAAAGTCGCCTTGGGACTCATCCATATGTAATCTGCGGGCTTCTGCTGCTAATAACGCCTTCTCCTGTATGTTTTCTCCTTTCTCACCAGCAACAGTGGGTTTTGGTGTCACTACAGACTTCTCGTCTGATACCCTTGCCTCCCTCTCATGTCCCACTACATATGAAACTGTAACTACTAAAGCTATTAGAAGTATCACTCCTACTATTAGTGTGCCTATAATACATTTGGCTCTACGATTCGGGGTGCCGGCCTCCATTTCGTCAGACAGTAGGATTCTCTTCCTTATTCCAACGCAAAGTTCTTTTCTTCTCGTCCCTTTACAGTCTCTCTTGCTCCTTCAGTCTTTAGAATCCCACAACTGGAAGCTGGCAACTCCTTGGCAAAAAGTCTTTTAAAGCTTCAACACAGACAACCCTAGCCCTTCTCCGTCAACTTATAGGAAGGTCCCTAAGAATTTCTGCTTCCTAGGCGCTAGGTAATCTTCTTCTTCTTATTTATTTACAAAAGTCTTTAAGCATCCACAATCAGGCTTGGGCCTGCGGCTTGAATAGCACAGTTCAATATTTCCAGGCGAAGAGTGTGCTCTTCATGGCTTGTTATCTTTGTTCCAAAGTCAGGGAATTGCAATTCGGTGAAAAACATGTGCTTTAACTTGCTCAGGCGGGGAGGGCTGGGGAGTGTGAAAGTTAGTGACCCTTCTGCTTCGACTCCGGGTACCAACAGCTGTACTTCCACCGTGATGATGGGCTCAGAGCTGGACACCACCACCGCTCGTATCCTCCCTGTCTCCCGCTCCAAAGACATTTGTCGCCAGATATGTCCACTCAGGGGTGGCGTATCTTCTGCTAGGCACACGTACTCTTCTTGATCTTCTTAGATCGGGTGCTTCAGAGCCCTGCGCACCTTCTTCCTGGTCAGAATCTTCGGATATTGGAGGGAGGGTTCTCTCTGGAGTCGACCTCAGGCTCGAACTTCTTCTTTGAGGCCAGCTGGCTTCTCCACGTCTTACCCTCCTGCTCCTTGTCCTCCTGCTTTGTTCTCGCTCTCTTTCTGCCGGTCAGTATCTGATTCGTACTCCCAGCTACTTTCTCCTTCAGTAGCGTCGTCTGTTTCGCTGTTGTACTGACCATCCTCGGGCTGATCAGACTCGTTCCCTGCTTCTTCTGGCACCTCTACAGCTTGGCTAGCCCCCTCTATGGCTTCTCTGTCCACAGCTGGACTTCTATCCGAGAGAGGAGCTGTTTCTTCCAGAGGTGCTGGAACCCTCCGCGTATGCGACGCATGGATCCAATTGGGCAGGCCTCCCACCTTCACTGCAGTGTTCGTGATCAGGATGATCTGGTAGGGCCCACGCCAGCGAACATCCAGGCAGCTTCTTCTCACGTGCTTTCGCACAAGCACCCAATCACCAGGGCACAGGTCATGGCACGGGTCCTGGCACGACGGAACCTCGGCAGCCTGCACCTGAAGGGACACAGAATGAATGGCGTCAGACAGCCCCTTACAATAGTCCAGGATCATATCATCTGTGATGTTTAACAATGCAGCAGTTGGTACAGATGGCAACCTCATTGCTCTCCCCATTAACACCTCGTGAGGCGACAGTCCCGTTCTTCTGTCTGGGGTACTACGGAGGCTCATAAGGACCAATGGCAGGGCATCAGGCCAACTCAGGGACGTTGATGAACACATCTTTGCAATTCGGGCCTTAATGGTGCTATTTATCTGCTCCACGATTCCTGATGCTTCGGGTCGGTAACTACAATGCAATTTCTGGTCTATGTTCAGGGCCGCACAAATCCTCTTCACAAGCTCGCTGTTGAAATGCGTTCCCCTATCTGATTCCAAAGAGGCCGGCACCCCGAATCTAGGGATGAGTTCCCTAAGCAGTAACTTGGCTACTGTGAGGGTGTCACACCTGCGTGTAGGGTATGCCTCGACCCATCTGGAAAATACGCAAACAACCACCAAGACATAACGTAGGCGGTTGCACCTTGGCATTTCAATGAAGTCTAACTGCATTCGATTGAATGGACCTCCAGACCTCCCTATGTGGCTCAGTGCAACTGGTGTTCTTTTTCCTACATTCAGCTGCTGACAGGTCACACAACGTTGGCACACTGCTTCGGCTGCTACTCTGAACTTAGGGTTATACCAGGTCTGTCTGAATACCCTCATCATAGCGTCTCTCCCTAGGTGTACTGGACCATGGATTTGTCTAGCCATTGGGCTCACCAGCTCATTGGGTAACACTGCCCTTCCATCTGCCGAAACCCAGAAATGAGCCTCACCCATCACACATCCTGCCTTTTCCCATGTTTGCTTTTCAAAATCGGGTGCGTTTTCTTGCATGCATTTCAGCTCATCCCAGGTGTCGACAGTTTCCAATATCATGGCTAATTCAGTTCTTACATTTATTCCACCCACTTCCACCTCTGTGAAAGAGTACCCTTGTTCCGCGCAATACCTCGCAACTTCGTCGGCATATCTATTGCCTTGTGACACGAAGTCCATATTTCGAGTATGAGCGGTACATTTTACAACGGCAATCCCTGCCGGACATTGCAAAGCCTCTAACAATAGACGCACAAACTCTCCATTTCGAATGGGAGAGCCTGAAGACGTCATGTAACCTCTTTGAGACCACAACTGCCCGTAATCATGAACTACCCCGTAACCGTATTGGCTGTCGGTGTATATGGTGACTCGAATTTGGTTGCTTGCCAGACAGGCACGCGTCAATGCAATAATTTCGGCTACCTGAGCGGAGTGTACTCCTTCCAGGCATCCGGCTTCCACAACTCCAGTAATTGTACAAACAGCATAAGCTGCTCTCAACTGCCCAACTTCGTCTCTTACACATGAGCCATCGACAAAGAAAACTTCATCGGGGTCAGTCAGTGGCTCATCCACGATGTCGGGTCTCGGTTTGGTGCATAGTTCAGTCACATCGAGGCAATCATGGTCTGTACATTCATCATCATCGACATCACATGGGAGTGGTATCAAGGTAGCAGGGTTCAAAACAGAGCATCTCTTGAGGGTCACGTTCTCTGCAGCAAGAATGACTTGCTCATAGCGCGTGAGCCTGCTATTGGTCAGATGCTGTGTTTTGGTCCTGGTCATCAACAGTTCAACAGAGTGGGGCACATACACCTCTAACGAATGCCCCATCACAATATTCTCACAACGCTCGATACTGACACCTGTTGCAGCAACGGATTTGAGACATCCGGGCAACGCTGCGGCTACTGGGTCTAAAGTAGCCGAGAAATAGGCAACTGGTCTACGGGCATTCCCATGAATTTGGACCAACACAGACAACGCACAACCCTCTCTCTCACAACAGTAAAGCAAGAATGGTTTATCGTAATCAGGCATTCCCAGAGCAGGAGCACGACACAGGTCCTCTCTCAGCTGCAGGAACGCCATCAAACAGTCTTTGTCCCATGGTACCGGATCACTCACCTCCTTGTGCGTCAGTTTTTGCAAGGGTTTTGCTTTCAGTGAAAAGTTGGCTATCCACTGTCGGCAATACCCCACCATCCCTAGGAACATCCTGACTTCTCTCTGTGTTTTAGGCGCATTCATCTTCATGATCGCCTCTATTCTGTCTGGTGACACTTTTCGTTTGCCTTTCTCAATTCTGTGCCCCAAGTACTGCACTTCTGTCAGGCAGTATTGCAACTTTCCCGGGGACACCTTGTGCCCATTTACAGCTAGATGGTTTAGCAAAGCAATGGAGTCCTCCCTGCAAGCTTCTTCAGTTTCTGGCGCCACAAGTAGGTCGTCTATGTACTGAACCAGAACTGACTTCTGGGGTAGCACTAGACTTTCAAGATTTTTCTTCAATAGCTGGTTAAAGATCGATGGGCTCTCTGTATACCCCTGGGGGATACGACACCATGTTAATACGCGATTTTCCAGCTTAAAAGCGAAAAGGAAATGGCTATCCTCGTCCAATGGGATCGAAAAGAAAGCCTGACAAAGATCTATCACAGTGAACCATTCGGCTTGAAACGGTATTTGAAACAGCATCACTGATGGATTCGGTACCACTGGACAACATGAGACAACTATGTTATTAATCTTTCGGAGGTCCTGCACTATTCGGAATTTCCCATTTGGTTTCTGCAAACCCATAATCGGGGAGTTACATGGACTACCCACGATTTCCTTCAGTATTCCCTGCTTAATCATGGACTCGATCACGGGCTTTATACCTGCAATCGTTTCTGGAGTCAATTTATATTGGGGTGTTCTCGGAAACTCAGCATGCGGTTTCACTACAATTTTCACTGGGTCCACTCCCTTGACCAGTCCGATCTCTTCCCCAGTGAAATCCCACACTTCTGGTGCCACAGTCTCTCTCAGATCCCATGGGAGCTCATCCACTGTCAAGGTGGGATACAGTTCCACACATATTCTCGAATTTGCGACTTTGAAGTCCGCGTCGTCATCATTGGTCAATACCTCTACTCCTTGTGGTGTACAGTATATTGTACAATTTAATTTGCACAAAAGGTCTCTTCCTAACAGACATACAGGACTAGAATCGCAAACCACAAACTGATGCTCATCGCTGTATTTCCCTATTTTCACCTGCACTGGTTCTGTCAATGGGCTAGTCATTCTCCTGTTTGCGACCCCCACCACTTGTATGGTCTCTCCAGACATGGGCAGGCCTGGAACTGCGGCTGATCTTATCGTGGATCGAGTGGCTACTGTGTCCACTAGGAATGTCGTGGGGCACCCTGCCACTTCGGCCTCAACGTAGGGTCCCCTTTGGTCCACATCCAAGGCTACCCCGAGGGTACAGTCTTCTCTTTCCACTCTCTGTCCTGTTAATGGATCAACGTAATAGCATTCTTCCCCTCCTACAAACAGAGGCATCTGTCTAAATGTCTTACCCATGGTCCCTACTCTGGGTGGCTGGGGGAACTGGGCTTGCGGGGGTGGGGTCCCCCCTTTGAGCACCTTCCCTTGGTAGGGTGTTACCCCTCTCGCCGGAGTACTCTGAACCTCTTCCTCCTCTACCTCCTGTTCTCCGATTTCGACGTTGTAGGGACATTCGCGTTTCCAATGCCCCACCTCGTTACACTGGTGGCATCGAGTCGTTTTCTTCAATGCGGCTATATCCACCCTTGGTCTAAAGGTGGAGTTCTCCTCATTGCCCTTGTTCTGGCTATACTGTTTCTTACCCCCAGTTCCTGTTCCCTGTTGCTGCTGCTGCTGTCCACCCTTACCAGCTGACTGCATCTGCACCACCATCAGTTTCTCTTTTAGCTTCTTTGCCTTGGAGTCTATCTCATCACAGCAGTACCTGGCATATCTCAGGATTTCATCTAAAGGTTTATTTTGCCAACAAATCAAGTGTTGCTGAATCATTAAACTAATATCCGGTCTTAGACCCAAGACAAACTTAGACACGAATTGCCCTATGTCTTTCGGGTCCATTACATCCAACCCGCTATATTGTTTAAACGCTTTCAGCAATCTCTCGTAATATTCATGAACAGTCTCCTTGGGTTCCTGTCTAGTTCGATCTATGTTGACCCAATCTATGTCCTGCATTGGCACCTTGTCTTTCAGCCAAGTCATCACTCTCTCGTATTTTACCATCACTGTCTCGGACGGCCCATTGGTCCGTGGATCCCTCTCTGGTTCTGCTGTGGGCCACTCGGCACTAACCTTACATGCGGTCCACAGGTCTCCTGGTACCACAATATCAAACAGTGTATTCAGATCTATCCACAGTACCTTGGAGATTTTCACGAACCTCTCCACTTGCTTATACCACTCAACGGGGTTCTCCCTCAATTTGGGGAAGGAGTTAGTAAAGGCTGCTAAGTCCCCCCTACTCCATGGCACATGTACATAGTTCCCATTTGCAACCTCACGTAAAGGGTATGCCTCTACTCTCTGTAGTCCTCCTGGTGTCATACCAAGCATGCTTCTCCTGACGGTCCCCTTCTTGGACCACCTTTCTTCCCATTTATCCAGGGCCCTCCACGTCCTTATTCCAGTGATCAGTTCCCTTATGTGTGTTTTCAATCCTATTGTCCTTCTCTCATCTAGGTCTCGATCTGAATAATGTAGCCTGTGGTTACCCTGTAACGCTTTGGTCCGTGACAGGTCCACCATATATTTGCCTGCTAGTTCAACTAATTTCTCATGGATTGTTCTCGCCTTCCGGGTGATGTCCTTTGCCATGAACAGTATTTCATCCTGCTCATACATCTCCATTCTTTCTAGAGGCAAGGTACCGTCTACCATATCATCCAAATCTGACTTTAAGCTGGCGACATCGAGTCTCTTGGCTTTTATCTCAGCTCGCAGTATGTCTTTCGAAGGGGGTTCACTGGCCTCTCTACCATCCCAACTCCGAGCCCTACGCTTGGGCTCAGGAGAGTTAAGGAGAGTCCTCCCTTCCTCCCATCTCTCTAAATCCCATGCTCGGCCATCCTGCCTGGGGAGGTGATGAAACACGGGCCTGTTTCCCCCTATCCCATTTTGTCCATTCTCTCTGGCTCCCCTTCCTTCATGGCAAGGTTCTCCGTGGTTCTCTACCCTGTCCTTATTCTCTCGTAGTCTAGTGTCACTCAGTATCTGATAAGACCCTTCTCGGCTCCTCATATCCCCCGGACTGTGTTCTTGTCCGTAATCACAGGGGTCATGGCGAGACCTCTCGCAACTCCCGTTCTGTCCACTATTCCCAGACACATAGTGGGTGCACTTGAAACTGTTTCTATACTCTTGAGTTCTCCTGTCTCCTTCACTGTGTATTGGGCGGGACACCCCCCACACTCAGGGCTCCTATTTCCCAGGTCTGGTCTACCTCCACCCCTGGACTCATGTGTGTCTCCCCTATTGTCCTGACCCCTCCCGTCCCACTCCGGACTGCTTTCATCAGCCCCGCAGTGAGTCCGGGTCCTGCTATCTTGGCTTTCCCTTCCAGCTCCTGCGGCTATAATGCTCTTGTGAGCCTCCACTGCCTCATCCCATTTCCTCATGTACTCACTTAGCTCCTGGAAGGATTTTTGTCCTGATCCCCTCAGATCCTCCGGCCATCTAGGGCCCCCCGGCTCTCCGGTTTGATCTTCTGCTATATGTACCGGGGTGCTCCAATCCCTTGGCCTTGGCAGCTGAGTTGGAGAATTGATCATGTCATTCCTCCTTGCCATCTCTGCTCTCTCCCTGTCCCTCCGTACCTGTTCCTCCCCTTTCTGTCTTTCTGGGTCATAAATCGATACTATAGGGCCTATAGTAACAGGTACTTGCAGGGCATCTGGTAGTGCGTAAGATGTGGCACACTCCGTTTCCGGCACCCGTTGCACCACAAACCTTCCGACCACCTGCTGCACCGGACTAGGTTGGGACAGTTCCTTCTTTGCAGTGGGATCCCAATCAGCAATGGGAAGCGGTCCATTCTCTCCTATGCTGGCCCCCCCCCTCTACTAGTCTCACCATTTCCTGTCTCATTGTTATACGGGGGTGGCCTATCTGTCAGTAACCTATTTATCAGGCTGTCCTCTGTCTCACTCTCATCATCCTCTTCTAATGGGTTTTTGTTTCCTGGCACTTCTAATACTGGGTACAGTTTGTTTACTTCAATGTTATGCACTCTCCATCTTTTAGCATCCGCATCCCATTTGGCCTCCTGCACTGCTCTTACCGATCGTTTCACCCTTTCTTGTCGTCTATTCAGGTTCTTCTCATGCGCTGCCCTAATCCAGGCATTGAGAGCTTCAAATTGGGTCGGTCTAGGCATAGGTCTCATTGAGGTCATGACTGCTTTCAATCTGTGTAGCACCTCTAATCTGAACGTCCCATACTTTGGAAACGTTAATTCCTCATTTCCTTCTGTAATCTTACTCCACTCTGATATCCACAGTATAGTGTGGAGCCCAACATTTGCCGCCATATAATAAGCCGGCGTACCCTCCGGCGGTGCTTCTTCCCCTTCATAAGATCTCCGCCTCTCTCTTTTAAACGCCGCTCTTAACCATTTAAAACACTTCATAATTATACGCACAATTTCCAGCCTCACTATTCTGTTTACTTCCTGATGACAATCCACCAATCCTAGCGCGGCTTTGCTAGCTGGCCTATCACAGCGCGGTCTTGCTCCGGCCGCCCAATCCCAGCGCGGCGCTTTCTGACGTCACTCGTCTCCACTTCGCAGCAGCACCCCTCCTTTCTCAGCTCGTCTCCCGGTCATGCATGCGTCCCATTCATACACTGAAAAAATGACTACTTCCGACCAAGCCGTCACTTCTCTTGACTGTACGTCCACAGTCTATCTGTAATTGTCACACCAATTGACGAAACGTCCTCCGTCTCTCTGATAGGTTGCTTACACACAGTAACTTCCGACCAGCGTCCGTTACTCACACACTCACCCTTACGTTCCCCCTATCTCGGTCCTGCGGGCGATCAATGGTACCTCATGACCCCCTTCATCCTGGTTGACAATTACTCTGGATGTCCGATACACCCGAACCACTTAAGCTCTCCTTGAACTTAAGATTTTCACCGGTTGCGCGCGCTCACAACCTGTTCCACAGTCACTCTACAGGCATTCAACTCCGCCAGACATTACAACATAGATACAACACAAAAACACCGCAATCTAACACGCATGACCCTTTATACTCACTCTCGACCGATACTGCTGCTTTTCTGTCTCACGTCATCCGGACCTTCTTCGGCGGGCGGTTCTTCCGATCATCGATCTCTAGGGGCCTTGGGGTAATCTAACCTGGCCTAGATCACCTTCCTCAAGAAGGCAACCATCCTCTATAGCTACCAACTGCGGGGGCGGGATTTTGATCACTATCTTATCACCCTTGATCTAAACCCCGTTCTGGTCGACTGAACCTTTATTGCCTGTCATTGAGGGAAGAAAGTGCATCTCTTACCAGGTTATTTCAATCAATAATGGACTCCGCTCGGAAGAACCACAAACTACTTCTAGCTTTCAAGGATTTATTATAAGGTTAGGGTAAGTTGCAAATACAAGCATCTCAGAATGATATTCACAAGATACATGGGTACGACTACATACATGTGCTCTCTGAAAACCCTCAGACGAGCAAAGAAAACTACCAGGACTAGTTCCAACATTAAAAGAGCTACAAGCATAGACACGTATTGGAATCTCTCAGTCATTTACAGCCGGAATAAAAGGGTCAGGTTAGGCTGTCCCTACCCTGCTCTGGATGGTATCCCTACTTAACAGAAACCCAACCTACCAAAAGGTGTCAGCGGTGAATGACTCCCTGGGGAGATCACCCACTCTTAGTATCTAGATGAAAACCTATGATCGCCGGTCATGACCCCTCTCTGCCTACCCATCCGCTCTCTAAAGGGTCCTCAGGCATCTGCTCTAACTCCACCCAGGGGTGCTGTCCCTAATACCAAACACACAACAACATTTGAGACGCCCCTCACGAGACACCCCTCACGTGGTGTTGCTTCTGGCTTTTTCCATGATGATCCTCATTGGAGCCTCGTGCGTTAGAGTTGACCTTGCTTCTCAGACTCTTCTCCGGCCCGCCGATACCCCTCAAACATTCCTGAACCCTCCTCCGTGTCTGTTTCGTTCTCCTAAACAACCTTCTATTCATTCGATGTATAATTGGATCCCCCCTCTCACTTGCAGACAGACATCTGCAGCTAGGATCCCAATTCTCATAAACTTCTAACAGAAGTTTGCAACATTTTGTCTCGGCGCAACTTGGCTCATACTAATATGTGTAAATCAATCATGGTGAAACATTTCAGGCCTATAACATTTCTCATAGTGATTATATTCTTCAAATCCTTCATTAATCAATATCATGTTAATAGTCTGCTTTATGATTACGTAAACACATCTATCAAATATAAACCTATTGAAAACAGAATTACTAAATATCATTTAGTGCAATCCACGTCGTGCAATTGAATACCTTTCCCAACCCTTTCGGCTCTGGCCCTGAGGCCTACTTCGTTCTGTGTTTGCAGCATGTCATTCTTACATTTAGCAGCTACACGACATGGATCAGGATTAATCACGTCTAATAAGGTTATACATTTTCACACATTTCTGCATTAGTTCCACTTCTATATAAAATCTCTAGATTAACTACACATTTCAGAATATAGATGAATATAATGTTAGCATATTGGCATTTCTCTTCATGATTGTGCGTACTACATGGAAGTGTGATGCACTGCTACAATTCGTTCAGTTTGCGCTCTCTCAATGTCACTCTAAGGAAACCAGCCAATCTTTATTATTATTATAACATATTTTCGAGCTACTCATTTTATCGGCGTCGGGCTGATGAATTTGCTAGTAGGGTCTTCACAAAGAGTTAACCAGCTCATTCAGAGATACGTCACTGGATATGTGCTTGTGAACGTGTCCTGCTAGGGCACGTTGCTAGCTCTGTTGTTCGACTCGGGATATGGATGCAAAGTAGGGCTTTTTGTGCTGAGACATTTCCAAGAGAAGGGCTGATAGACCGCAGCCATTAAAAATAACAAACAAGCATTTGCAATGCAATAGGACCCACATTTACGCGAGGCCTATTGGATTGCATCACGGACAATGGGGGGGGGGGGGGGGGGAGCCCGGACAATGGGAGAGCAGGCAGGGGGGAAGGGGTGCGAGAAGGCACAACAAAGTAGTGCTCACAGTCTAAATAACACATACCGTACTCGAAGTAAAGGGGCCAGTAGCCGTGGGAGGGTACAAATGACGACATGGTCATAATAAGTAGGGACTAACAAGCCTCATAGTGAATCAGACGCAGCATTTACGATCAGTACAGGTTTTTGCCATATCTTCACTTGCTACCAAACAGTCCTGGGGCTCTCCCTCTTCTGAGGCGAGCATCTAGGATGATATGGGAGGAAAACCTCAACAGAATCTCATAACGGAACAAACAGGCAGTGGCAAGGATTTTGGTCTTGGTAGTGAGCAGAAGAAAAACAACAGTCAACAGCTACAATCAGGTAGAACTCAATACAGGGGGCCTTAGTCATGAAGGCCTGCATCACATTTATAGCACCGTTGCGTCACTTCTTGTGATGCTGCGGCGGCGTAAATAATGCACCATGTTGGCAATATTTACGAAGTCTCGCATCTAGGCAGATGCGACACTTCGTAACCCCCTGCGCTACATTATAGCTGCTTCAGCTATAATGAATGCAGGTTGGGCCTTCCCCTAGGAGAAAGGGTCGTAGGAGTGGCGCAGTGAAATCTATATATATCTTATAGATTTCACTGCGCTACTTCTAAGTCGTCAATGTGTCAAAACCTTATGACAGCCTCATGGTAGGCGTACGGGTGACGCATGCCTTTTCACATGGGTCCAGAAAGCCATACCTGCGAGGAAAAAAGGATCGAGGCACATGAGGAGTTGACAGCCTGAAGAGCTGCACCAGGCGACCACAGATACCGCTGCCATTAGTCGCGTCCGCCGCTCCAGGACTTCACATCCCGGCAGCCTTTGCGGCGGCGCGTTCCCTGACGCGCAACACGCGCCAGGAGGGCCTAGAAAACCAGCAAGCCCTTGATGGAGCGGGGGGTCCAGAAAGCCATACCTGCGAGGAAAAAAGGATCAAGGCACATGAGGAGTTGACAGCCTGAAGAGCTGCACCAGGCGACCAGATACCGCTGCCATCAGTCGCGTCCGCCGCTCCGGGACTTCACATCCCGGCAGCCTTTGCGGCGGCGCGTTCCCTGACGTGCAACGCGCGCCAGGAGGGGCTAGAAAACCAGCAAGCCCTCAGCGTCACGGGACGCGAGCGGGCCGGCCGGGGCTAAGCCCTGGCAAAGGGCGGGCCCTCTACGGCCCTCCAAGGCCAGACAAGGCTCGGCTTGGCCATACCCCCTAACGTGAGTAGCCCCGCTTTGGGGCACTGGTTATTAATATCAACCCACCTAGAAATAAACGCAAAACCATGGCCATGCACGCAGAAGACGCCCTCAATCCCACTTCTGGAGCTTCCATCCTGGGTCCTTTGGACAAATTCTTCTTCAGAACCACCGCCGAAGTCGATAGAGACTTGGCAATGGCAGAGCGTCGTGTCGCTCGCAGACTATCCATTGAGCATCTTAAAAACACTGTACTAGACCCTTGCTCTAAAGCTACTCCTGAGGTCCACTTTGAAAAGCCAACCCGGGTAAATACAGACGCTGACCTGTTTAATACGGACAATATTCCTTTAATATTTCAACCCACCTCGCCCCTTAAAAACGACACATCTGCCTCACCCGAACCTGAGCTACTTCCCCTTAGCAATAATCCAATCATTGACCTTGTAACCCCTAACCCAACTAAGGCCTCCAAGGTTGCTAGTCCAGGTATAATAGAAGTACCATCACCCGCGGAAGTTGAACACCGAACACTGTCCCACCCCGTGCCTCCCATACCTACTTTAGATAAACCTCTGACTCCCTTTAACCATTCTAAAAGGAAACAGGCAACCATTCGATCGCCTCCGAAAAAGCGTAGAAAAAGAGGATCGGCCAAGGTAGATACGTTAGCAAACAAACAAATGCCCTCCAAGGACTCATTGAGGAAAGAACTACTGCAAATAGTAGAAGGGGCACCTATTATAGCTAGAAACACTCTGACCTCTCACGTTCCACCATCCATAAAAGACGTTGTGGACGCAATGGAACACTTAATGAAAGCCTTAATAACTCCAATAGTAGAGAGAGTGAAGAGAATAGGAATCCAATTGGACACCCTCATAGGATGCTCTAATCAAAACATTCCAACAAGTAAAGATCTAGTAGACGTCCCGATTCCAAAAGATGGGGGGAAATTGTCTAATACACGAAAAACGACCACAGAGGCCAAACCTATAAAGGATCCCAGGACTTTAACAGCACATGCTTCCTCAGCTACTTTGAGACCAGTAACCAAAGTTCCACTTGTTCATTCCAAACCGTCTCAGAATACACGGGCACAGTCTGCACAAATAAATTCCCTTATGGATTCTGCAAGAATGGGGAACACAAAAACCAATGTGGCTATGAAAAAGTCCGACCCTAAATTCACAAGACCACCACGCGAAAGAAATGTAGACTTACCCCCAGCTGCTTCACAAAATGTCACTGTTCTAACGGGGGTTCCGCCACTACCATCTTCAGGAGTTTATGAAAACCATACCAGTCTAAAAAACAAGGTGATATTTTGGCTTAAAAACAACAGGCCACTACCACCCCACTTAAACGGCGACATCATCATGGTGAGAAGAACAAATTGGGTGGGCATACGCCCTAAAGACATAGAGGGTGACGTAATAATCATCACATTTAAAGATTCTAGAGTCACCATACATATCAAATAAATGTACCCTGACTCCTAGATACGACTCTGCGGGGTATGGTCAATGTTTTCCACCCTTAACTCCTTCTTGGAACTTCCCCTGCTACAATCAATATGAGCCACTCTATGGTCTGGATGACATAGAATGACTCCCCCCAACGAAAGCAGACTACTTGTCCAGGGAGAAAGCATCTGGAACAATTTCCAAAGTATCCCCCATAAAGGGCTCTTTGGGAGGTAGGACCCCAGAAAAAGGGATAGTTAACGAGGTAGATAACATGGCCATAGGTAAAACAACACCTCAGATAGTCCGGCAAAACATTACTAAAACTTTGTCTACCTATGTGGAAAATTGGAAATCATCTCCCAATTTAGAGATGCTCAGCTGGAATCTGGCAGGAATTACCTCAAAAATTGCACAACCGGCCTGGCTGGATGGGGTAAATTTTTACTCAGTCCTGTGTTCCCAGGAGACTTGGGTGCTTGCCCCAATACACCTACTGGGTTACCAGACTTTCCACTCTCCAGCAATCGCAAGCAAGCAGGATAGACATAGGGGGGGCCTGTGTACATACATTAGTGTTGCAGTAGGACACAGGATTCTGAAAAAGGTACTCAGGGCTTCCTACCAAATAATTGCCATGGACATTGGCTCATCCCTGACACTGCTAATTATCAATTTCTACAATAACATGCCCCCTGAGCAGTTGGAGAAAGTCTTAGATGACCTGTACCATGTTGTTATAACACTTAAAGAAACATGTGGGGGCGAGTGTGCGACAGTATTCATGGGCGACTTTAACTGTCATATCTGCCAAAATGTCCCAAGGGGTACGTGTGACATCTCCCCTACTCAGGAAACAGACTTCGAGGATGTTACTCCTAATCATTTCACTCACTCAAAAATAGGGGAGCTATTAAATAACTTTATGGCCTCCTCTAATCTACACTTCGCAAATGACCTATCCCTCCCACCGAGACCATTTAAACCTTCCTTCCACGGCAGAGAAATAAACTCCACTATTGATTTTATTCTTTTTTCAAAGATGCATGCCCCTTTAATATCCTTTTCGATCACTCTTGATCACCTTTATGGTGACCATTATCCCCTGGCTCTATCTGTCGTGTTACCCTCTCCCACTACCATTCAAAATAACCCTAAAGTTAATTACGATCAACTCATCAAATTGGGGGCTCTGAATGGGTACACTATTAAATGGGATAAAATTAACCCAACCACTCTTCTGAAAAATCTATTGAAGATGAGATGGGAGGAGGTACATATTTGCTTGTCTTTCACCGAAGAGCCCCACTCCATCCTTGAAGCTTTTCTGAAAATACAGGCCAGTTTAAAACAACTACTCACACGACAGTTTAAGACAGGGCCAATCATCCCCAAAGGGTGGTTTGATAAAAACTGTTCCAGGGCTTTAAAATCACTGAAGAACCTGCTCCATATAACACCGAAATCGCTCATGGAGATACGTCAGGCCAGACTCCGATACCGCCTAGCCATCAAAAACAGGAAGAAATCATTGAAGGCGGAAGCTTGGCAGAACCTGTTGTCAACGTGCGAAAATCGTGATCTTTCAGCCTTCTGGAAATTCATAAACACCCTGCTCCCATGGGTAAAAATGCCTGAGAGGAGTCTGGACCTTGCGATTGACGGAGAGACATGGGCCGCCCATTTCCAACTACTATATAGTAAGCCCACACTCTCAAAAAGCATAACATCAGAGCTAACTCCTCCTTTAAGCACAAGATCCCTGTGTGAAAGTCACTCCAACATCGTCTTCTCGTGTGAGGAGGTGGAGCTTGCTATAAGGGAGAGCCCAACCGGAAAGGCACCGGGCCCAGATGCCATCCCAGCAGACGTCTTTAAGGCAGAAATAGCGTTTTGGGATCCAATATTAACCTCTGTCCTGAACTCTGCGAATGTTTCCGGTCATATTCCATCTTGGGCTGAGGCCATAGTAATACCTATCTTTAAAAAGGGAGATAGGCACTCTCCATCCTGTTATAGGCCTATCTCCCTGCTTGACTCCTTAATGAAGATTGCGGGTCGTATTATTCTGAAACGTTTAGTCAAGTGGACGGAAGAGAAGGGCATACTCTCAACACTCCAATATGGCTTCCGTTCTGGAAGAGGAACAGTGGAACAGACTTTGAACTTACATCTCATCATGTCCAAATACGCAGACATAAAGAAGAGAAGCCTCTACGTAACATATATAGACTTAAGCTTGGCTTTTGACTGTGTGCTTCATGATCAACTATGGGATATTCTTGAACATCTAGGGATAGATCCACCAATCCTCCTTTTCATCATGAAACTATACAGAGATGCGGGAGCCAGAGTGAGATTTGGCCCGAAGGGAGAGTGCTCGTCAAGGTTTACCATCAACAGAGGGGTCAGGCAGGGGTGCATTCTAGCCCCCCTGCTTTTCTCGCTCTATATAAACGCCATAGGCGAGCACCTGAAAAACATCGAATGCGACTACCCAAAAGTGGGAGGCCAAGCTATCCCTATCTTGCTATATGCCGATGATGCGGCCATTCTCTCCCAAACAAGAGTAGGCCTGCAAAGAGCTGTTACCGCATTCACTGCCTTTATGCACGACAGGGGATTGAAAGTCAATATTGATAAAACTTATTCAATGGTTTGCAACAAAAAGACAAAGAAAATCCCATGCCCCATATTCATTGAGGATCAAAGACTGGAGACAGTGGATAACGTTACGTATTTGGGTATATGTGTGCACAGAAAAGTGTCCTGGCAGTCGGCAGTCCAAAAGAGGAAACTCGCCTTCGTCAGAGCAATAGGTGGGCTTCGAGATTTTGCAGCAAAAATAGGAGGGAGACCAGTTAAACATCTCATTATCATATATAAAGCGAAATGTGCTTCAATAGCAACTTATGGGGCTGGCCTTTGGGGCATTGACAATAACATTTCCCCAATCCAAATAACGGAGAATAATTTTTTAAGGTATCTTCTGGCAACTCCGAAAGCAACATCTGTCTATATGATGCACATTGAGCTAGACCTACCATATATTTCAGACCTAATCAAAGTGGAGCCCCCTCTTCTGTGGCATAAAATCTGGACCACACCTGAAACTGGTCTGAACCGAGAAGTTATATTAGATATTCTTAAACAGGAAGGGGCAAAACATACGAAATGGTTAACCTATGTCAAAAACTTCCTTGATGATATCGGTCGCCCAGAGTTCTTTACTGATCCTCTGACCCTGGAACACATTTCAAGGAAAAACCTGAGAAAGACCCTATTGGACTACCTGGAAACTAAAAGATGGAATAATCAAAAACTAAATAAATCACTCCTGGCATATCAAAGGGTGACACCGTCCAAGGGGCTTCAATTATATCTTTCAACTGACTTTTCCTGTTATACCAGAATGCTGCTTGGTAGATTTAGATTGGGCTCTTTCTTTCGTCTCATAACATTTCCGTCATGTAATGATTGGTCCCGAAATTTGTGCCCCTGTCCATGCGATGACACTTCTGCCCAATCTAACATCCATACTATTTTATTTTGTACATATTACGTGATCCCCAGGAAAGCCCTACTGAGACCTTTACTAAAGAGATGGGGTTTGAGATACTGTAAAGACGCTTTTGAGCGCTTACAAGAGTTAGAGGATAGGGACGCCATATGTATTATGGAACAATTTTTAAAATTGGTGCTTAAATTCAGGAAATCGCTAAAATGGCCTACGTGATATTGATGTCTGTCATTATGCGTTTGTATAACAGTTTTTTCCCTTTGAAATTTGTGTCTCTCCAACTTTTCTCATCTCTTTAAAAATGAAAATATCCATGTAAAAATCCTAAATTTTAAATGATTCTTAATGAAAATCATGTTTTTAAATGAACTATTATGTTTTTAAAGTATTGTCATCTTTTTTAAACTGTTGATAAGATTGCTTACATGATATTTTTTTTGTGTGAATATCGAATAAAGCTTATTTTGAACCATTATTTTGAACCACATGGAGCTTGCCCCATGTGAAAGGACACATTGCTGGAGTTGCATCTGTTTTCAGACACACCCCAGCAATGCGCCACTGACATATCTGTCATTCCTTGCGACATGATGCATCATACAGTAAATATGACGCATCTATCATATCGCAAGGAGGGCACACTGAGAAGTTTGCAAGAAACTAATGTTGATGGGTCTCAAAGGCATATTCTTAATTCTCTAGGATATTGGCTGATATGTGCCACATCACAGGGATCTATGGTAAGGGGGGTTGCTATTTTAACAAAATGTAAATGTCATGGTACTTATAGAGCGCACTGTCACCAGACGTCACCTTGCGGTGTCGTCTATACGGCTTCCTGGCGCTGATACTCATACCGCTGTGGAACCCCTCCTGGCTTTCTCTGTGAAGTGTCCACTCCTGGGCACCCCCAAGGTGAAGCCAGGCATCCTTAGCACTGTTGGGGCCAAGCAAGCTATTGCCCAGAGTTGTAGCATGGGCCCCGTGATTAGAATAGGCACCGAGGCGAGAATTACCAGGTCCGAGGAAATTGAGCCCGAGACCCTGCCGAGGCAGGAATTGAACCCTGGTCCCTGGCCAGAACTCTGCATCAGGGTCTGCCGCTCTAACCATTGAGCCACACTCCTCCAACAAAGGAAAGGGGTTAATCTTTAATCATTCTAAAGCTGATAAATTCGGCGGCCGGGTAATGACAGAATGTCAATATGGGAGGGGGAAGAAACTGACCCTATGTGCTATTTATGTAAGCAATCAGGATGAGGCCTCAGTTATTGAAGAGATATCAAATGAATGAATGCATTGGCCTTTGCCGCTAATGATTTGCGGGGATCTTAATATCAATTTTCCTCACAATTGGGCCCTAAATGAGGAGTGGCACTTCACAGGGCGTATACCCAAGGTTTTTAAGGCATTGAAACATTTGTGCTTGATTCATGGCCTGGTTGATGGTTGGCAGATTTCAAACCCTGATGACCCGGGGTTTACATACTTTTCCAACCCACATATTACCCATGCAAGATTGGATTACTTCTTAACCTCCAACTCAATTAAATCTAAATGCCAGATAATTAAACTTTCCCGGATCCTGTCGGATCATAATCCTCTTATCTGCTCTTTTGCCGTGGACACTGGAAATAATATACCTAACGTATGGACTTTCAAGAAGTCTCTGCTTTTAGATGAGAACTACTGTAGTCATGTGAGGGAGTGGATCCCACACTTTCTATCTGATAATGAGGGGAGCGCCTCAATTGAAGTTATCTGGGACACGCTAAAAGCAGGGATCGTGGGGAGACTATTCAATATTCGTTAAAAACGAATAAACAAGGCCGGGGTAGCTATGTAGGGGCTGCAAGACAATCTGAGGAAGGCTGAGGAAGATCTAATAGGCGGTACAAGCTACAGTAACCTAATCAGGAAAGAATACGTTGTAAAACTGCAGAATCAAGTGGCAATCGGGGAAGCTCAAATATTGAATGTCTTTACTGAAAAAGCAATTTCAAAAAGCACTAGCCCAAAAAGAGAGGGTTTATGAAGTCAATGAGCAAATTGGACATCAGCTAGCAGTGCGTATGAGACAACAGGCCACCACAAACTTAATTCGCAAAATTCAGGATCCCCAAGGGTCTCGGGTAGAGGATCCCAAACTCATAAGAGACGCTTTATGGCCGTTCTATCAAGACCTATATTCTGGAAGTGGGGAGGTTGATCAGACAAAAATTGAGGACTACCTGGATAATTCCCGGCTTACTAAATTTGATATAGAGGATGCAAATAGCTTAGAGGAACTGCCCTCGGAGGGGGAAATCCTAGGGGTAATTAAAAATCTACCTGGAGGGTAAGCTACGGGGTTAGATTGTATCCCATCAGAATTCTCTGCTTTATTCCTAAATCAGATTAAAAAGGTCCTGGTGGACCTAATCACGGATATCTGTAAAGGAGGCACCCCACCGAATTCTTGGTCCCGGGCAAAAATAATAATCTTTCCCCCAAAAAATAAACCCCCTGAACTGCTTGGGTCATACCGCCCCATTACCCTCATCAACTCAGATTCTAAAATCTATGCGAAAGTCTAGCTAATAGAATTGCCCCTTTAATCCACAAAGTGATCTCACCAAGCCAGAACGGCTTTATTCCTTGTAGATCCACCATTAATCATGTTCATCGTTTAATCACTTTGTTTGATGGTATGGAAGTGGCAGGGGATCCTATGGCGCTGGTTTTGCTTGACGCAGAAAAAGCGTTCGATAAGGTCTCCTGGAACTTCCTCTGGGCTGCAATGTCTAGAATTTGGATCCAAGGTGGGTACATCCAGGCAGTTCAAAAACTGTATGTAAATCTTAGGGCCGTAGTGATGGTAAATGGCACTCTAACAAAAGAGTTAATAATACCGCGTGGGACACGACAAGGCTGCCCGTGTTCTCCGTTACTCTTCGCGATTTATTAATCAGGCAACTAGAAGAGGATAGAGCAATTAGACTGGTAATTTTAAAATCCTTTCCCACCAAAACATCAGCCTATGCGGATGATATTGCTATTGTAACAGTCGATCCAATTATGGCTATGCCTGCAATAGAGAAAAAGGCAAGGCAATTTGGAGAACTGTCTGGATATGCACTTAATCGGGGGAAAACCCAGATTGTTCTAAATAAAAACTGTGTGATGAGGGATGAACGGGTGGCGGAACAAGCAACCTATCTAGGCATCTCTATTACATCTGATCTCGAAAACCTGGTCAATGTCAACCTAAAACCGATAACTGCTGTAATTCAGAGAGATCTTAAATGCCTAGATAATCTACACCCCTCTGTTATAGGCAGAGTAAACGCGATTAAGATTGTCTTCTTTCCCAAAATTCTGTATCAACTTAGAGCAATCTGCTTAGAATTTTCGGCAACCTGGCTTAAATCAATTGATCGGATGTTTTCCAGCTTCATCTGGGCATATTCACAACCACGGCTTGCCCAGAAGCTCCTTACCCTCCAGAAAGATCGTGGCGGGCTAGGTCTTCCGAATTTGCAAGCGTATTATTGGGCAACTGTTCTCTTATACAGCAGGGAACTGCTGGTGAATAACTGGAAAAATAGAGAAGGGGAGGCCTACACACCATCTACTTTCCAATTGTTGCTAAGTAGGGAGAGCAGTGGATATTGGTGGACACATCAATTCAAAGAAAACTTTATTCGGATTGCAAAAAATCCATAAAAGTCACACAGACATAAAAACACATTTTTTAAAAATAGTTTTACACAGTGGCTATAAAAATAGTTAAAAGAAAGGAGAGCAGCAATGATGGTGTGAATAGTCAAGATCAGGTTATTAAAGTGCATTTTCAATATACATTACAGGTAACCAAAGTGCTGTTGCATAGGAGACATTCTTCTTGAATGCATGGGCATTTCAGGGAGGTTCCATAGATTTCCGTGCATAATAGATAACTTTCAGAAATGAGGTTGCACGAAAGATCAGATCTTCATTGTCTAAATTTAAAAGCATAAGATAGGATTGAATTAGGGAAACTGGCCTTTGTTTTTTAAAATATGGAGCTAAAAACCATTTGATATATTTCATAAAAAATTTACAGTGAAAAAAGAAGTGCAGTTCATTTTGTCTGCTGCGACCATCACAGGGGCAGGGGCTTAGTTCGTGCCCAAAGTTCGAAGTACTGTGGCCCATGGGAAAGCAGAGTGAGTATTTTGTAGATCCAGCTCTTAGGCGAAATAACAGCGACCTCTCCCAGTTGGTCAAAGGGAGTCTGAGGTATAAAGGTAGTCGTTGTGGGGATAGATCATTGTTTATATTAATCACATAAGATTTAACAGTTTGTTTTTGTAGTTCTATCTCCAACCTCTTTTCCCTAAAGAGGGCATAAAGTTCAGTTTGTATGACCTTCTTGTCTGAGTTCTTAATCTGGGCAGGGTCGTTAAAAAGATTGATTTTCCCAATACTGTCCAGGCTTTCCTTTGTTGCCCGGAGCCACGGGATGCTCATACCCTTATCACAGTTTAAGCATTCAGCTACAATGTCCTGTGTTAAGGTGGCACGTTCATTAGCCCAAATCGATAACCAAAATGTTGCGGGTCGCGTGGAAATGAAGTCGGTTATGTAGGGCAGATTGAGCTCGGCGTGACAGATGTAACCAGAGGAGGAAATCGGAGCTCCTAAAACTTTTCTACACAACCGGTTCTCTTCTGTCTGCAGGCTAGATGGGCTCACTATCCCCCAAATTTCTGCTCCATAGGTTGCAACCGGAACACATTGCAATTTGTAGATCTTCATAATTGCCCCGGTTGTTTCTGACCTTTTTGGTCGAGGCAAGGCGAGGATGGAATTTATGGCCTTTGAGAACTTGCCTGTGGCGTGGGCGAGATGCCCACTCCACAGGCCGTTCGCAGCAAAACCATGCCTAAATAAGGAAACGATTTGGTGGAGTATAGCTTCTCTGATCCAATTGAAATGGAGTTCAGTTGTTTAGCCCCTGGCCCGCATGTCATAACAAATGATTTTTTAAAGTTCACCTTCAGGTCCAGTTTCCCCATAAAAAGGGAGAAACTCTTGACAAGGGTACGAAGAGCATTCGGTGTTAAGCCCATGATCACCGCATCGTCTGCGTAGAGGAGTGCAGGTAGCGGATTCCCTTGGATTTTCGGGACATCCATTGTCGTCTCTTTCAACGAGTCACTCAAACCGTTTATGTAAATAATGAATAACAGGGGTGCTAAAACGCACCCCTGTCGGACGCCTCTTTCTACCTTAATTGCCCCCGAGATTTCACCATCCATTCCGATTCGTACCCGAGCTTTAGTGTCCGCATGTAGATAGGCTAGAAAGTGTACCAGGGGTTCATCAAGGCCATAGGAGAGAAGTGTCGCCCACAATTTCGACCTATTCACAAGGTCGAATGCGGACGACAGGTCCATAAAGGCTAAATAAATAGGAGCAGCCTTGGCTATGGTGTATTTGCCTATTATAAGATTGAGATTTAGGCATTGTTCTATTGTCCCAACCCTACTTCTAAAGCCCATCTGACACCTATCTAGCACCCCTGTTTCTTCGGCCCAATCATTCACTCTATTGTACAGCACCCGGCCCAAGATTTTCAGGGTATTGTCTAAGAGTGAGATGGGCCTGTAATTTGCAGGGTCAGATCTTTCACCTTTTTTATAAATAGGCACTATTGTGCTTGTGGACCAAGTAGCAGGGATGGTGCCCAGCGGTACGCTATTGAAAACATTAGCCAGAATAGGCCCCCAAAATTCTGGTCTGTGTTTGATTAAATCAATTGGGAAGCCGTCCGGCCCAGGTGCCTTGTTCCCCAGGCTTTGATTAATGGCCAAGAGGACCTCCCCCAGGGTTATATCAAGTGAGCTCAGCTTGTCAAATTTTTGGTTTTCTACGGGAGCAGCAGGGTTAGCGTATATATTGGAGAAATGTTGCTCCCAATTCTGACTTGAGATGGTGCAGCTGATTGGTGACAGCTGTTTACCCATATCCCGCATCTTCCTTACAGCGGGCCAGAAAGTTGCACTATTTCCCGTGGTAGCAGAAACTGATAGGTCTTTCCACTGATCCTCTATCATGGCAGCCTTCCTTATCCCTATAGCTGTTTTATAGGCGTGCCTGGCGATCCGTACATCAGCAAGGTCTCTCGGTTTGGAGTTTAATGCCTTGCGAAGTGCCTTATTTGCCGCTGTGCAACAACTGTCGAACCATCTAGGTTCGTCGTTATTTTTCCTGTGGGGAACTGTCAGAAGAGTTTTAATCACATGGCACAGGTTTTCGAAGTCTTCAATTATCCTGTGGTAATTCCCATCCTTAAGTAGGCAGGAGGCAACTGTTAGTTGATGATTATTTGTAATTATTTCCATAATGGGTTCACAGTTCACCCCTTTCCACTTTAACCTAAGGTTGTCTGTTGATGTCGTGATATCTCTTGCTCCCATAGTGCGGGGGGGTATTTGGGTCGGGCCAATTCTTATAGTGAGTTCAAGTGCGTTGTGGTCGCCAAAGGCTGTTTCTACCACCCCAGCTTGGATGACTTTGTCTAGTAGTTCCACAGAAGTGAAGATGTAGTCTACTGTGCTGGAAAAATCTCTCCCTCTGAACGTTGGAATGTAAGCAGTATCACTGTTGGACACATATACACGACAGCTACCACAAAAATGTTAAATTTAAAACATTACTTTTAAAGTATGGAAAACAATAAGGAAAATGCTAGGGATAGGAAGACTCTCGTTCTACACACCTTTAAAAAACAACCCTGATCTGTCTGCAGTTTTTAATGATAGCTATAAGCGTAAATGGCATGAAGCAGGGATTAATCAGGCAGGCTGCCTCTTTTCCTCTGTTGGGATACACTCCTTTGAAGAATTGAAAAATAAATATGGACTAGATTGGCGCATCTTTTATAAATACCTCCAAATCAGAGATTTTCTGACGCGAAAGACAGGTGGGAGGGAGGTTATGGGTAAAATAAAATTAATAGACATACTAATATCTGGTACAAGGAATATGATTGGGGGCATATACCTACACATTATTGCTATGTTTCCTGACGATATGGAAAAAATATCTCTGAAATGGCGAGAGAAAGCAGACATATTGAATAACGAGTTTAATTATGCCTTTGAAATGTCGCAAACAATCTTAATGTCTACCAAACTCCAGGCACATTTTTTTAAACATGCTTCTTTTTATATTACACGCTGGACAAAATAGCAAAATGGGGGTCTGGTGTGAGCACATGTTGCCCTAGGTGTAAACTTTATAGTGCTGATTGCATACAGATTTTCTCGACCTGTGAGGGACTAAAATCGGTTAAACAAGAAATAGAGAAATTTATCTCCACCATTTTAAACAATACAATTGTACTATCCAATGGGAGTATCTTATTGGGGGCCGCAGATCCTGAAAGCCCCTATATAGGCCATGAACTCATTTTTAATGCAATGGCAGTCTTCAATCTTTGCATTGCTTCTGCATGGCGAGATAACAATGCCCCATCGTTTCAACAATGGCTAGCTAGATTCTTTGCAGTTGCAAACGTCAAATTTGCCATTTATAAACGCATGGGTAGGAAACGACGGAAAAAAGGCCTAAAAATGTGGTCCTCCCTAATAGCTTGGCCAAACTCTGGGCTTTTTTAGAGTGAGCTCCACGTTTAAAAGTTTAATAGATTAAAAGATAATTAGATATGGGTAACCCAAGTCAGATAGGGTTGGTTCCTCTGGTCCTTTGCTTGTGTTTTACTAAACTGCTCACAGTATAATATCATGAATCCCTTTATGTAAGTTATTTATATTGGGGCAGATTTATGTTAACTGGCGCATCCCGAGGGATGCGCCAGTTAACATGCGCCACAGTGCGCCACAGCTACGCCACCCATGGTGCGCCGCATTTATGATGCGGCGCACCATGGGGCAAAAACGGCACAGATGCGTGACGCATCTGTGCCGGAAATGTGGCGCATTGCTGGAGTTGCGTCGCAAGCGCAACGCAGCTCCAGCAATGCTCTGGGGGGGCCTATGCTTTCAATGCTGCCTCAAGCCTTACGCCTGCTTCAAGCAGGCGCAGGGTTTTGACGCAGCATTGCCCTGAAAGTGACTGAGTGAAATCTCATAGATTTCACTCAGCCACTTTCAAGAGGCGTTCCTGCGCAGGAACGCCCCCCCCCGCGCAGGAACGCCTCCTCATGGCGCAGTGCTGTACAACGTGACGCATCTCATAGATGCGTCACGTTGTAAATAGGGCGCAGGGATGCGCCACGTTTCCGCGCCGTTGCGTCACGCAACGGCGGCGTAAACGTGGCGTAAGCCCTTCATAAATCTGCCCCATTGTGTATATTCTTTCTCTGTCTATTATTTATTGTTTATAATGGCACACTTATCTGCCTGTCCGGGAGGGTGGGGGGTGGGGGGGCGTGGGGTAAAATGCAGTTGATGTAAAAAGTGAATAAAGATATTTAAAAAACAAAAAGATATTGGTGGAGACAGAGGGTAAACAGAAACTCTGGTATGATAATAAGAAGGGTACTACAACTGTTACCCTTGCGGTAGGTGATATGGTCCGGATAAACTCTATAATTCATGTAAAAAAAGGGAAAAGTAAGTATGGTGAGCTGTGATGTGAGAGTCGGGAGTAATGCGGCTCAGGTTGAAGGGAGGTATTTGCTGGAATCTTTCCAAAAATATCAAAGTAGGAGCCAGTTCAAGGGGTGACTGGGTGTCTGGTAAGAAGTGTGAAATCTTGGGGTCGCCTGGGAGTAGTGTTCCTAGGTGAAGCTCAAGATCATATGTCACTCTGAGCAGGTTTCGGGAGTGATTAGGCCTTTGCCCATTCTTTTACTATGTTGTATCTATTTGAGTACTCATGTTTTTTAATGTTTTTTTGTTTTGGGAAGAAGGGAAGGTATGTAGTACTGGCAGAGTATGCTACTCTGTGTTCTCTGGTGTTTCCTTTGCTTGAGATACAATAGGAGAACATTCTCTGACATAGTTCTCAGGTTGCTAGGTAATGTCATCATTCTGGTTCTAAGAATGTTATTGTTCAAGTAGAACTGTAAAACATGAATTGATGTCTGGTGGAGTCAGGACTAGACGACTCCACAACCATGTAGCCCTACAATAAATATTTTCTGCTCCTTACCTTGCCTGCAGCGTCATCACTACTGAAGGAAGAGACCCGAATAGGGCAACTCGGGTCACTCATGACCACCTCTCCGCCTTCCAAACAAATGCAGAGTTGCCAAAGCCCACTATTGTCTGTCCTATCAGGTTGAAACAGGTTCGACAGTGTAGCTGCATAATGCCAGCCCATTTTGTATTTTAATTAGAGGATGAGCCTGGTCAGTGGAGTCTCAGAAAGTGGTGGCCATCTTGCAGCCCGGCTCGCTAGTGCCCCCAACAATGGGTGAATCTTCATTATTGATGGAAAACTGGATGGCCTCTAGTTTGAGCACCTTCATATTGGAAAAGGAACCAATAAATGAGGGTGAAACCTTTTTGTACTGTTTAGTTACAGATGTTTAGTAGAGATCCATACAACAGCACTATCCTGAGGTATCGGTAAAGGTCATCTTTTCCTGTCAGCTTGCTTATTGTAATAGGCTTTAGATTGAGCTTAAGCTTCTAATATCATATGATGTAGAGTAAATAATGGGTTTGATTACAAGTCAGGAAGTGTGGAAACTCCTTTGGTCTGATACCCGTTCGTACAGTGAAACTGCAAAATGGTTGGTACAGTAAACCTGAAAATGGCTTATTTAAACAGGTATGGCTCCTTTGATCACTACATCTGTTATTTGGATAACTATGGTAACTCTAGAGCTAATACTTGTCGACCACTGTTAACATCCTGGGATACATTCATTTGTTACCTCACAGCCAACCCGCAACCCCTTGCAGCTTTGATGACTATATAACCCCAGGTCAGTCGCTCAAACCCAGAAGGGTGGCGATACATTGAGATATCTTCTAGGTCAACTTTACGTGATACTTTCTGTGCCTTCTATGATGACTACAGGTAACGGGGAATCAGATTTCAATTTTGTCAAGGGAGCATGAGAAATGCCTAGCACATGCAAGAAAGTAAGCGGGCCCTCAAATATCCACTACAGATAGGGGATGAGTCTTGTGCTCCTCTAGGCCAACCAGCTGAAAGAATCCCTAGTGGGAGGTCTGTGAAGCTCTCGCAGCATCTAAGGCCTTGTCCCTTCCCAGGGCACAGTCAAGCTACCCAACCTGGGTTAGCACATTTATAAGGCATCCATCTATTAAAGTTTGACTACTTGAAAATCACTTATTGGCTAAGACATCACCAGTATCGCTTCATTCTCAGTTCAGATCCAACAATGGACAAGTAGGGTGCACCAGCACTCAATACCATATATGAACCATGTGTCTTTTTGGTACATAAAATATCATCAAGCTGGTGTAACTAATTTTGCACACTCCTTTTTCTTAGATTGAAAATGTTGCACAGTTGTGACAACCAACATGCCCTAAGAAGGATTTATAGGAATCCGATAACAAAGCTGCTTACTAGCAGCCACAGTCTTTCTAGAATATCTTTTAGCACATGTGTGGAACACTAATTGATCTATCTCCTAACTTGATCAGAAAAGACCTTGGGGCAGATTTACAAGCCCCTTGCGACACTTTTGCCCCACCTGTGAGTCACTTATTGTGATGCAACAGCAGCGTAAACAATGCGCCACATTGCGGCCCATTTAAAATGGGACGCATCTAGATAGATGAGTCACCTTGTAAAGCCCTGCGCCACATTATACCTGCGTCAGGTATAATGTATGGAGGGTGGGCACGGGGTGAAATCTACAAGATTTCACTGCACTACTTCTAGGATGCCACTGCGTCAAAACCCTATGCCTGCTTGGAGGAGGCGTAAGGAGTGATGCAGTGTATTGGGAATAGGCCTCCCCGTCCATTGCTGGAGTTGCGTCATGCTTGTGAGATGACTCCAGAAATGTGTGACTTTTGCGCCAACAGATGCATCAGAATTTCTGATGCATCTGTAAATCCTTGTACCATGGTGTGCCATATTGTAAATGCAGCACATTCATGGTGGAGCGAGAGATTTGCATGGAGGCGCAGGGAAACTGACGCATCTGTACCGCTGAATCCGTTTCTTTTAAATCTGCCCCTTAAAATCTAAGTAATGTAATCAGAAAATATCTAATGTAAAATCTAAAATTAGGTTAAAATTGATTGTCTTACAAAAATAACACATTCCTCACATGGCAAGTACTGTTCAATTATACACACTTACAATCTCAGATTAGTGCCTTAGCAGTAATTTTAAAGTCATTATTTGAACATAAGTTGGTTCTCTTCCTCCCTCTATTTTTATTATTCCTGATCTTATGAATCTAAACAATTATTGCGCTTAAAAACATTTATAGGCATTTATAATAGATTAATAATTCAAGTGAATGCTTGGAATTGCTTTGGGTAAATCTAGAGTGAAGTGCAGCTCCGACTATTCTTGAAATCTATTGATTTGGTCATACTTCACTTTGGGCGACATTTATGAAATTAATGTTAGATTTGTTGTCGTCTATTTGGAATAGTTTGACAAATAAATGTGCAATTGCTAAACAACCTTGTAATGTGAATGGTAACTTTCATAATTTCAAAACGTTAAAGTTCAAAAATGAATTCAGGAAACAATTTACTAGTCTCTCTAAGTGCTGGGTAGACAGGGGGAGAGATACTTTAATTCAGTGGTTCCCAAACTTTTTCGACCCGCGGCTCCCTTGTCCCATTGGCCATTGCCTGTGGTTCCCCACTGTTACTTTTTTGGAGGGCGGGGGCGTAAGCCTGGCCTCAGGAGTGCTTGCATTTTTCTGCCTGAAATTAATTGGGATGAAGCTGATGAAGGTATTATAATCATATACGCAGAGTGTTTTGTATTACTAAGGCAGCGCCTCTAATAAAATATTCCTAGTTGGACTTTTTTGCCCATGCCTTTTTTAGAGTACCCTCTTAAACCTTTTTATCCCACTTACAGTGCTGGATTGCACCCCTATGCATGTTGGCCCCATTGCCAAAGTGTTTCTGCGCTTGAAGAATATTTACGTGCACTTCCATTTCTACCCATGTCATACGTGCCAACACACCTGCCTCAGCAGGGTGACTCACAATTTTTTAAACTACGTAAAGCTTTATTTTTGCTATCTCCTCCCTAAAATTGCCTCCAAATCAATGCAAGTAAAATAAATTCCTCAATGTTTTTTTTAAACGTCCCTCTTTCTTCCTTCAAATGTTTGCATTATGCCGGTATACAACCGTTTCAACGCAACTTTTACAACGCATTCTTTTTCAACGCACACCATTACAACGCAGGATCCTTTACAACGAATGCCTTTACAACGCATGACATTACATAGCAGATGCTATTACAACGCATGCCATTACAACTTAAGTATAGGTAAGTATATCATTTTATTTAAACATTTAATATTAAAAATACATTAAATACATTAATTTAAGTAATTTTATATATATAGTTTTGGGTTATGGGGTACAGGGTTATTATTAGGGTTCAGGGCTGGGTATGGGTTATGAGGTACAGGGGTATTTTTAGGGTTCAGGCTGGGTTTGGGTTATGGGGTACAGGGGTATTATTAGGGTTCAGGGCTAGGTTTGGGTTATGAGGTACAGGAGTATTTTTAGGGTTCAGGGCTGGGTTTGGGTTATGGGGTACAGGGGTATTTTTAGGGTTCAGGGCTGGGTTTGGGTTATGGCGTACAGGGGTATTTTTAGGGTTCAGGGCTAGGTTTTGGTTATGGGGTACAGGGGTATTATTAGGGTTCAGGGCTAGGTTTGGGTTATGAGGTACAGGAGTATTTTTAGGGTTCAGGGCTGGGTTTGGGTTATGGGGTACAGGGTTTTAGGGTTCAGGGCTGGGTTTGGGTTATGGGGTACAGGGGGATTTTTAGGGTTCAGGGTTGGGTTTGGGTTATGGGGTACAGGGGGATTTTTAGGGTTCAGGGCTGGGTTTGGGTTATGGGGTACAGGGGTATTATTAGTGTTCAGGGCTAGGTTTGGGTTATGGGGTACAGGGGTATTTTTAGGGTTCAGGGCTGGGTTTGGGTTATGGGGTACAGGTGTATTTGTAGGGTTCAGGGCTGGGTTTGGGTTATGGTGTACAGGGGTATTTTTAGGGTTCAGGGCTGGGTTTGGGTTATGGGGTACAGGGGTATTTTTAGGGTTCAGGGCTGGGTTTGGGTTATGGGGTACAGGGGTATTTTAGGGTTCAGGGCTGGGTTTGGGTTATGGGGTGCAAGGGTAATATTAGGGTTCAGGGCTAGGTTTGGGTTACGGGGTACAGGGGTATTTTTAGGGTTCAGGGCTAGGTTTGGGTTATGGGGTACAGGGGTATTTTTAGGGTTCAGGGCTGGGTTTGGGTTATGGGGTACAGGTGTATTTGTAGGGTTCAGGGCTGGGTTTGGGTTATGGGGTACAGGGGTATTTTTAGGGTTCAGGGCTAGGTTTGGGTTATAGGGTACAGGGGTATTTTTAGGGTTCAGGGCTGGGTTTGGGTTTTACACTAACTGGATTTTAAATATTATTTTTAAACACCTACACTATTTTTAAAAAATATATAAATATATTCACAAATATATTAATAAAAAATGTATTTCATAAATAAAATTAAGTAAATATTTATTAATTACATTTGTTAAAAAAAGAATATACTTACCTAGACTTACGTTGTAATGGCATGCGTTGTAATAGCATCTGCTATGTAATGTCATGCGTTGTAAAAGCTTCCGTTGTAAAGGATCCTGCGTTGTAAAAATTGGGTTTGGGTTATGGGGTACAGGGGTATTTTTAGGGTTCAGGGCTGGGTTTGGGTTATGGGGTACAGGGGTATTATTAGGGTTCAGGGCTAGGTTTGGGTTATGGGGTACAGGGGTATTTTTAGGGTTCAGGGCTGGGTTTGGGTTATGGGGTACAGGGGTATTTTTAGGGTTCAGGGCTGGGTTTGGGTTATGGGGTACAGGGGTAATATTAGGGTTCAGGGCTAGGTTTGGGTTATGGGGTACAGGGGTATTTTTAGGGTTCAGGGCTAGGTTTGGGTTATGGGGTACAGGGGTATTTTTAGGGTTCAGGGCTGGGTTTGGGTTTTACACTAACTGGATTTTAAATATTATTTTTAAACACCTACACTATTTTAAAAAAATATATAAATATATTCACAAATATATTAATAAAAAATGTATTTCATAAATAAAATTAAGTAAATATTTATTAATTACATTTGTTAAAAAAAGAATATACTTACCTAGACTTACGTTGTAATGGCATGCGTTGTAATAGCATCTGCTATGTAATGTCATGCGTTGTAAAAGCTTCCGTTGTAAAGGATCCTGCGTTGTAAAAATTGCGTTGTAATGGTGTGCGTTGAAAAAGTATGCGATGTAACGTCATACATCCCATTATGCCATATGTGGCGTTTTACTTCCCTTGTGTTCAAGGAGAGAGCCCGCCTGTCTGGAAGTGTGTGTACTGAAAGGTATGTGCACTGGAAGTACCTATGATTCAAGTACAAATGTAAATATTTAATACTACTTAGTGTGTTTAACCCCTTGGCGCAGCCGCGATTCTGCGCCTGTTCGGCACTTCTGAAGAGTGGGCAGGTTCATGACGGACCCAGCCGTCATCAGCACACGAGCACCGTGATGCATGACGGCTGGGGGCCGTCATCAGCATGGAAGGGGTTAATAGACAGGCATCTGTACTTTCCTGATAACTTGCATTGGTGGAAAATGCATTTGAAAAAAATTGAACTTTTAATAAGTCTAACAAAAGAAATCAGGCATCTTCTGCCTTTTTGGGAGTGTTGGAATGTGGGTTCCAGTGAAATATTGAGGTCATCTCCCTCGAGGTGCCATCAATTAAGCACTACGTTTACAGCTTTAGGCATGTCACTTACAAATCATCAACATCATATGTTTAAGTCTAATTAGTTGCACTGAAGCCAACAGCCCCTTCAACATTAAATGCATTAAAGTGCTTGGTGCGCGGCTCCCCTGGCAAGATTTGATGGCTCCCCAGGGAGCCAAGTGCACTGTTTGAGAACCACTGCTTTAATTAGATGTTTGAAAGGTATTTACAGGAGGAGGCATCTAGAGCTGTAACACCAATGCCATAAGGGGGCTTAGCCTACACTTCTAGAGGTAATAAAATCTAATAACAGCGGTAGGTTTTGGTCCTTGTGGGATATGGTGTAGGGCAATGTAAGCAAGAATCCAACATTCCACATTTCACCGTAAGTCTGGAAGTTGTAAATTGATGATCTTTATGTATGGTGTGAACGGATAGTCACTTTACACACACCTTAGGAACCGAGGGGCATATTATCAAGGACCGGTGTTAAAATTATCACCGTTTTATCGGCAGGAAACTGACGATAAAATGGCGATAATGGGCTTGCTAATAACCCCTTGTTATTTTCCATAGAAGCCCATGTTAACATCAGAACATGGGCTTCTATAGGAATTAACAAGGGCGTATTATCAAGCCCATTATCGCCGTTTTATCTGCAGTTTCCTGCCGATTAAACAGCAATAATTTTAACACCGGTCCTTGATAATATGCCCCCTAGGGCCTTATTTAGAGTTTGGTAGATAGAATAGTCAATCACAAATGTGGCGGAGGTCATGTCTACTTGATTACAAGTTCAGTATTACCTATGGAACTTGTAATATGGTGGAGATCCATCATGTTTTGACAGTGTCCTATCTGCCAAACTGTAAATAGGGCGCCTAGTTTGGATCCAGTAGATTTAGCCAAAGATACTGCACATCATCACATGTGCCTGTATCCAATACAATTCCGATCAACGGTTTAAAAAAGGTTCCTGTAAGGTGGGTAAGGACTTTACTCTCTCTCTATAACAACATTTTCATTCACAAGATCATCTCAGGGTGTGTCAATCAAATGAAAAGTTCCTTATTCGATTTTAAATATAAATCGTAAAAGAGACAAATACATCACAGTACGATACATTATATGAAAAGATGACAACCATTGAAAGCTAAAAAATAAAATAAGTAAGAACAAGCTAGTACAACGACTTACAGGGGAGTCAAGTCTCTATTGAGTGCAAGATATAAAAATTAAGTAAAGTACATATTCAAAAGCGGGTAACATCTCCATAGCTATAAAATACATGTTTCAGTAAATGACATAAGAATGCACTCCTCAACCTTCCATCGATTTCCTATTTCTGACTGCCATTTAAAACAAGCATTTGCAATGCAATAGGTCTCTCATTTGCGAGAGTTTAAGCTATTGGCATTGTAAATGACAATGCCTTTTATTTATGTTTTAAAAACCAATAGATAAGATACAGGCATTACCCTTTAGAAAGCCAATAGCTCCAACTCTCACTAATGCGAGACCTATTGCATTGAAAATGCTTTTTTTGTCAGTTTTGTATAGCGCGAATTAGACCCGAGGGTATTGGAATGCTTTACATGTGCACCAGTTACATTACGGAAGGACAGATTATTTTTTATTAGGCGAGAGGAGATTATGTGATTTGCCCAGAATCACAGCATACTGAGCCGATGCCGAGACTCGAACTTGGTTCTCTACTTTCAAAGTCTGTAGCTGTGGCTGTTACGCAACAACGGTAGCTCTTGATGATGGTGGAAGCCAGGCATCAGCCTTGCTCTTCTTATTACTCTGAAAACAGTTTCCACCATAACCCCAACTGAACATCTTGTGCGAAGCTCATACCCGAGGCTTCACGTAGCTGCATATTTTGTGCTTCAGCCTGCTGAGCTATTGCCTACAAGTGTCCCTTGTCAGCACAGTTTATTTAGCAGAAGAAACGCTTTCATGTGTTCACCACTCTGCCTGCTCAGAAGCAAACAAAGAATACAGAGTGCATCAGCCACCAAACGTTTCACCCACACCTGCATCACATCATCACATGGTCTGGGACTACTGACCACCCCCCCCTCATCATGCAAACAATAATTACCATCCACGTAGTAATCAGTCAAGCAACAGAATTCTTTGGAAGGCAGGGGGTCTCACGACCTACCGGCCGTATTTATTAAAATATGAAAACAATATAAAATGAGTAAAATAAATATTATTTACAAAATTATTAAATGCAAAATTCAGACATTAGATTTACAGCAAGTTAGACAGGTATGATGGGCTAACCTTAACAAATGTCTAATACAGCGTGTTTCCTAACCAAATCTAACATCCTACATATCAATTTTGCATTCTAATAATTTCTGGGCCTACAGAAAGGTCGTTAACCGGTGTCAGATCCTTTCCCCAGCTACGCAGTCACGTCTGAGTGCGCATGCGCGACAAGGGCCCGGTTACCAGGAGAGTTCGTCCCTCTCCTGGTTACCCTCGTACACTCCGTGAACTCCATTTAACCAAAAAGGATGGCCCTTACACTCGCGCCATTTGCTGACGTCATGGTGTATGTGCGGGGTGGCTACCAGCCCGAGGAAAGCGTGACTCCCTCCCTCGCACGCTTCCAAGCAAGCAGATATCCTGCCCCTTAAGTTCTAGGAGAGACCAGTGACCCCTCCCCCTGGGCAACCCCATTCGCTAATGGTGCCGCCCCTAAGGACCTTAAATTGCTGCTCACCGATTATGACCTTACCGCCTGACCAACATAATAAATAAGACAATTAGAAACCTATGAAGGGAAAAATGGCCTAAGGAGAAAATCAGTAAATACACATCAACACAACCAAATAAGCACATTTAACTAAAATTGCCTGTACTCGGGAAAAAAAGACCTAAGGAAGAAAATCACGTAAATAATTACAGCATTCAAAACCATCACCGGTGATACCTACCAACGTCCTCCTTGAATTCTGCTAACAGGGATGGAGGGTGGGGAAAAATAACAGCCCCACAGTGGGGCGAGGAGCGAGCCTGGGAAGCGCGGGCACAAAGGGGGTGCTTCCCGCGCACACCTGGCTCTTAACCCCCCCTTTTTGGTCCCGCCCCCTTGACCCGGAAGCACCCAAAGCGCTTCCGGGTCAACGGCGTGATCCACCAATCAATAGGGGCAAGGGGGGCCGGGCCCAGCCATGCGTGCGTGGGGGCCAAGCGGCCCCCCTTTCCTCATGGTCTGGGACTACCGACCACCCCCCTCATCCTGCAAACAATAATTACCATCCACGTAGTAATCAGTCACGCAACAGAATTCTTTGGAAGGCAGGGGGTCTCACGACCCCCCGGACGTATTTATTAAACTATGAAAACAATATAAAATGAGTAAAATAAACATTATTTACACAATATTAAATGCAAAATTCAGACATTAGATTTACAGCAAGTTAGACAGGTATGATGGGCTAACCTTAACAAATGTCTAATACAGCGTGTTTCCTAACCGAATCTAACATCCTACATATCAATTTTGCATTCTAATAATTTATGGGCCTACGGCAAGGTCGTTAACCAGTGTCAGATCCTTTCCCCAGCTACGCCCTCACGTCTGAGTGCGCATGTGCGACAAGGGCCCGGTTACCGGGAGAGTTCATCCCTCTCCTGGTTACCCTCGTACGCTCCGTGAACTCCATTTAACTAAAAAGGAGGGCCCTTACACTCGCGCCATTTGCTGATGTCCAGCCCGAGGAAAGCGTGACTCCCTCCCCTTCCAAGCAAGCGGATATCCTGCCCCTGAAGCTCTAGGAGAAACTATTGGCCCCTCCCCCTGGGCAACCCCATTCGCTAATGGTGCCGCCCCTAAGGACCTTAAATTGCTGCTCACCGATTATGACCTTAAACCCACAGGCCAGCATAGTTGACGACTATCTGGCCCCCCCCAAAAATGCCTACACTGAAAGGTCATACCTTCCTAGCAAAACCTTCTACCCATGCCAGTATGTTTCCTACCATTAGGTCATTCCCTGCTTCTGTCAAGTGGACCCCATCCCGTAAGTAGAACTGATCTCCCCAAATGCACCCATGTGGGATACTCTGCAGGTGAGGTGTTCGAAACAGTTTCTTGATCTTATTGTTGACCCTCTTTACCGAGTGATTCAACGCCCTGACTGATTCACCCCCCTCCACTGAAGTCTAGGTATCAACTGTGACCAAACTATGGTACAATCTGGTAACAATTTCGCCAGCCAACCCGCCGCTGAAATAATCTCTTCCAACAAGACCCTTCTGCCTAGCTTCACCAAATCATTCCCCCCCATATGCAAGATGACCACTGAGGGCGGTGGGGTGTGTCTTTCGAGTAAGTCTGAGATGTAGCCCCTACCTAAGCTGGCTAAGGCGGAGCCCCCCTCTGCCGTGAAAGGAAATATTGAAACCCCCGCACTCCGCCCTCCGTCTACCCCCTCCTGAAAGGAAAATTGGTTTAGCACGCTTCACATAAGAATGACCAACCACCCACATTGCATGTGTCCTCCTCTTGTCTTCTTGTCGTTGACGAAATGTTGATGGTTGCATTTGCTGACCCTGTAGAAATGTCTGTCCTGCGTCACAGGCCCGAGAAACTAAAATATAAACATAGACAAGGCAGGCGTCAGGGGAAGTGAACTGACCCTTACAACATGTGCAGCCATACATAACGCTTATAGGCATTGGAAGACCATCTCCCAATCCTCTTCACACTGTTGGCATGCAATCCCCTCGCAGTGGCGTTGGTGGCCTCCCCTATCCGAAAAGAATGTGTTCCAAATTCCTTGGGGTTCAAACCTGCTCTGGCGATAGTCATTGCTAACACTCTTTGGAACTGAAACCTGGTCAATGGGGTACCATCCGCATGTATTAACAATGTTCCCATTGCCTCACCCGTCCGTTGTCTGATGAACGCCTCAACATGCGACACTGGGCAGCACGGGTTGTTTGATGCCCTGTGTAGCACCAAACTCTCCCCCCAGGCCTCCTGATCAGTCTTGGATTTCCGGATGGTAACCCACATTGAGTCGCCCCGTATAGTAGTATCTCTGAGCTGAAGGCCACTTAACCTGTCGAGTTCGTTGCTAGCGACTAGTTCACTTACCCTCAATGCCCCGTAGAATGCCAGGGAAAAATCAGCTTTGAATAGGAGTACCTCCCCTGAAGAGCTTCATGTGTCCTGCAGGGCGAGCAATACTATTGCCAACCGCTCTAGACCTATTGGCCTTCTGCCATCTGCGGTGTTTTCCTGTAGGTGCCGCCACCCCTTCATCGCCTTTTGTACTAAGAAGCTTTTCGTAGGATCCCTGGCTCCCCTTGTCTGTGCGAAAAAGGAAACAGCTGCCTTGTGTCTGCTAGTTGTCGCAGCTGAGCGCCCCTCCTTGTGCAATGTGTCCATGTACCCAATAAAATTTGCCTCCTGGTCCCATTTGGTCTCCCAATCCTGCCCCAGAAAATTACAGTAAGACCTGAACGCCCCTTCATAAGCTGTCCTGGTCCTGGGAGCTAGGCTGGCAGCCACGAGGTCATGTAGTTGGGGGCACCAATCTGCCAAAGCGTTGATGGGAAGTGAGCTGGGGATGCCTCTGCAGCTGGTAGGTGTTCCCTAAATACCTGCATCTTAAAGCGAGAAAGGGCATCAGCTGCATTATTTAAGACCCCTGGAACATGTTTGGCCCTGAATTGCACGTTCAACTTCATGCATCTTAGCACAATCTCCTTTATAAGGCGTAGTATCAACTTACACCGTGCTGCCTGTTGATTGATGCATTCCACTACAGTCATGTTATCTGACCAGAAAATGACAGATCGGTTAGACAATTGATCTGGCCAGACCCTTAAAGCAACCCAGATTGGGAACAGTTCTAGGAAACCAATGTTTGTTGTCAAACCACTTTCCTCCCACCAATTGGGCCATCTATGTGCATCACACTTGTTGCCAAGTATGGCGCCAAACCCTACACTGCCAGCATCGTCAGTCCATAGTCCTAACTCTGCTGAGGTCACAGTGGGGGCACCCCACAGTACTCTGCCATTTAAATCCTCCAGAAATGCAATCCATATCCGCATGTCCTGGCGAACCTCGACTGATAGTCTCGTGGGATGGTGCTTGTCTCGCAGGCCCTTCATGGCTTGCGCAATTGAGCGTGAAAATGGGCGGGCTATAGGGATGACTCTTAATGCAAAATTCAGCTGGCCAACTGTCTGCTGCAACTACTGTAATGTGACCTTCTCCTTCACCAAACATTGTTGAAGGGCTGTCCTGAACGTCGCAATTTTTTTCCTTTGGTAACCTGAAACAACCCTCAACTGAGTCAAGTTCAATGCCTAAGAATTCTAGGCATGTCGATGGCCCTACTGTTTTTCCTGGTGCCAGCGGGACCCCAAAAGCACGCAAGAGCACGAAAAAACTCATGCAATGCCCACGCGCACTCCTGTGAGCCCGCCACCCCCAGCAAAAGAAAGTCATCAAGGTAATACATCACATACTGGTGGCCCGTAGATTGCCTCAGAACCCATTCCAGGAAAGAACTGAATGTTTCAAAGTAAGCACATGAAATGGAGCAACCCATGGGCATACACATGTCCATATAATATTTGCCTTCAAAGGAAAAACCCAGCAAGTGTTGGTCGAATGGATGCACTGGCAGTAATCTAAATGCAGATTCAATATCTGATTTCGCCATCAATGCCCCGGAGCCAAGTGCTCTCAACATCTCCACTGCCTGGTCAAACAATGCATATTTCACACTACAGATGCTCTCATCAATCCCATCATTCAATGATAAGCCCCTAGGTGCTGAAAGATTGTGTATGAGTCTAAATTCGCCTTTCTCTTTCTTTGGAACCACTCCCAGAGGTGAACAGACAACATTTTGTACTGGGATGTCAAGAAAAGGACCCGCTACTCTACCTAAGCGCAGCTCTTTTTCAATTTTCTTTGCTACCACCCCAGGATGGTGTTTAACTAATAACTGGTTCCTACACTACGGTGTCCAGGTATAACCCCCAGCTGGAATCCGGAAACTGTGTGCAAAACCTTCTTGCAGCATCCTAGTGGAGGTGTGATCTGGGTATCTATTGAGCCAAGGAATCATTGCTGATACGTCAATGGGGGAGTGTGCGACCTGGGAGTGTTCCCCGCTATTCTGGTTTCCTTCTCCCCCTGTTACCTGAAGTGCTACCCTTTGACCGGCATGACGTTTCTGGGTGGGAAGGGTGGCCGCATATGTAACACGTGTGTCTGAATTTGCACATGCCCGGTGGCCTGGTGCATGTTCGCCTGTTGAAGTCCCAGCACACGCCCTTCCCGCCCGTATTACCTCGAGCCTTATTGGCCACTCCCCCCCCCCCGCCCCCCCCCTGCGCTGACCGAAAGGGCTGCTGAAAGGGCTGCTGTGGTTTGGGCGAATATCCTTTGTTCCAGCTAGTGCTAGCGCCTGCAGATTGCCCCCTTTCAAACTGAGAATGCCAGGAAATTGAGTAAACTTTGTCCCAGGCTAAATATCTGTTAAATTCCCTAGCTTTCCTGAAAGCTATGTCATATTCTTTCCAAGCACCCCTCCATGATTCTCACTGAACATTGTAACCCTACTCTGGTAACAAGCCATCTCGGCCTGCATTGAGGGTGACCGTTCAGTGGTAACCGCCAGAAACACAGAAAAAGACCTGATCCAGTTGATGAGTGTCTCCTCCACCCTGAATTTATACAACTGAGACCGCCATTCACTGGGCAACATCATATCTTTCTGCGATTTGGCATATTCCCACTCCCTGTTGTCAATCAGCAATGAGAAAATGTTCACATATTTGTCTGCCCAAATCAACTCTTTCACACTCTGTGAGACATGTTGTGCCAAATTTTCCCCCCTGGACCGTATTGTGCTTCGCCCAATACTGGCAGGGCAACCTCCTTACCACTTTCAGCGAGTTGCCTTGGTTCTACAGTCTTGACTGTGCCCACATTACTCGCTGGACCTGTTTGGGAGAAATTGGTGTGCTTGGCCCGCTACCTTTGCCCCTAGCCTCCATGATTTTTGCAACCATTCTCTGGGCCTCGGCCGTGGGATCCACTGCGGAAGGTAACATTCCCCCTATCCCCAACCATGGAAGCACTGCTGCTATCTGTGCTGTCAATTCTGGGGGTACTTGACCCACCCCAAGTGGTGGGCTGGCCGGGATTTCGGGTGGGACCACCATCGGGGCTACGTTAATAGGCGGCTTGGCTGGAGCCGGTGCTACCTGTGCGCTTATCGGGTTAGGTGGGGCTGGCGTGGGCATCTCAGGTGATGTAGGCTCTCCGCTAGGGGCCTGCCCCGGGGACCCCCCTCCTACACGGGGCTTGGGGGGGTGACTGACACCCTTCTTGGCTCGGGCCTGTTTAGGTGGGGCCACAAATTCCCCCCTCGGTCTAGGTGGCACTATTATCCGTTTGGGTCTCCCTGATGGCCCTGCCTGTGCATCAACCCTCTGACCCAATTCTGCCTCTGTCTTACCCAATCTATCCACCTTTCCCAACCTCTTGTCCATTGCTGACATTCTGCGCATCATGGTCTGAAACATTAGCTCCATGCGCGAATTCCCTGCGCCCCGCTTACCGGACATTATACTAGTAGCACTTGCACTACACAATAAGTTAATTGTGGGCACAATGTGCCTTGTACCTGTCCCAAGTTGGAGGCTCACAGGCTGGCCGTAAGCACCACGCAACTGTGACCGCACACACCAGCTAGCCTGGAGTGTTTGGGCATGCGAACTCTAGCCCCGCGGCCCGCCAGAAGCAGTGAAATGCAGGCCTGCCCGTGTCCTCGGATTCAGCCGTCCACCGTGAGTCCTTCAGCTACTCAGTTCTCAGCGGCCCTTCTCCCAACGTCCCAATTGTAGCCTACCATGAAAGAAATGTTACAAACCAAATCTTGGCCCCACAACACAAAATTCCTTTGCAATTGGAGAATGTTCCCCCTCACGCCTACTCAGTTAGCTAATAAATGCAAATGAGGTGGGAGGGAGTGGGGGGTGAAAGGTTACCCCCGGAAATCACCCCTATCCTACACAGTCACCTCTACTAACTCCTTACGCCCCAAAATGTGAAAATAGCTCCCAAAGTACTTAGCTTCAATTGCTAATATTTTCTAAAACCTGTGGTGCATCAACCCTGTGACAAAATCGCAATCACCTAACCCTCAGCATTCCGTTTTAACTTTAAAATCACCTGCGGTCTCCCATCCAGCTTTAAGGAGTACCTGAAATACTGTGGGCTCTACTGAATTATTCAATACTCCCCCACCTAATAACAGGCCATGACTAAAGCACTTTCACCAACTGTGACGAATTATACGATCACTTAAGCCTCATTGCTCTGTTTTCCCTTTAAAATTCTCTGTGGTCTCTCCTCCAGCAACTGCCTGGGCCGACCCTGCTTCACCACAAAATACAAACATCAGAAACCCTGAATTAGCAGTGGCTCACAGCGGCTTTGGAACACACGAGGCAGGGGACCCGCGGCAGCAAAGGAAAGCAGGAGTTGTCGGGGAGAGCGCTGTAAACTCCCATGCACGTTCGGACCGAATCTTCGCTCCCCCGCTACCACACGTCCCAGAGCTCACAATACCTCATTCTCCGACGCGCTAGCTGCCTAACGATGACCTCCGGGTCCCTGACGCTGCACGATGTGCCCGCTCGCACTCTTTGCGCCGGGCTCGTCCAGTCCTCTGTGCCGGTGCCGGTTGATCGAAACCACACGAAACGCCGACCGCCGCAACAATGCTCCCCCGCTCCGTTCGGAATCACCACTGTCTGTAAAGCAACCTGTAAAACAAAACAGAAAATTAACAGCCCCACAGCGGGGCGAGGAGCGAGCCTGGGAACCGCAGGCACAAAGAGGGTGCTTCCCGGGCACCCCAGGCTCTTAAAACCCCCCTTTTTAGGTCTCGCCTGTCGATGCGCATGCGCATCGAGCAAGCGAGACTATGGGGGCTTATCCACTCTTTATCCCAACTTACAAGGAATCGTGGCGATTCCTTGCAGTGCCTGTGACTTTTAAGCTCAATGCGCATGCGCATTGAGCTTAAAAGCGCGTGCACATCAGTTCCCTCATCCGCACGTCGCATTTCTCCTCCCCCCTCGCCCCCTCCCCTGCCCGCCGTGTCGCATTTCTCCTCCCCCCTCCCCTTATCTGCCTTCCCTGTCTGTTCCCTCTCCCCGCTCCGCCCCCTCCCCTGCCCGCCGTGTCGCATTTCTCCTCCCCCCTCCCCTTATCTGGCCTTCCCTCCGTCTGTTCCCTCTCCCCGCTCCGCCCCCTCCTCTTGTTATTGCATTGTGTTGTGGCATTTTTTATGTCATTGAAATGTGCATAATTATACAAATGCGCTCTACATCTTTATTTATTCCTCAGTCATTTCACGATTTGCACAAATGAGTTCCCAGTTGCTGTAACTGAAATAAACCTCTCCTCATGATCTCAACATGTATTGTAGGCTGCCTGTGCTCTATTTTCACGTTGATGCGAGGAGGCAGCGGGCAGGCCTTCAGACGGGCCCTGTCAGCTTTTTAGATTAAGAACCCTGAGGATAAGTGTAAAAATGGAGAGCCCGATAGAAAATTAGAAGATATTTCTGACTGCCCGTACATATTTAGGTAGAGAAAATTGCGTTTGTACCACTTTAAAAATGCATAGCGAATTTCCAAAACAAACTAGTAAAAGTTATCTATTTATATCCTTCTCTGCATCCTGCTTGCAATGGAGAGAATTGTTTGCAGTATGCACTCTGCAGACAATCACTTTGTTGCCTGCAGGTTTTACGGTGACTCGAGAATCTAGACATTAATTAAGTTACTAGACATGTGAGATTTCAACTCAAACATTAAAAATATCAATAAAAAGGAGCACGTTGTTTGGGTTATTGCTATTTCAAAATGCGGCTAATTTATGTTGTCAATACCCCAGTCTCGTTAGCCTCTACCCTGTGCAGCTCAGCTCCTTGTTAAGGGGCCCGTGCAAGTTAAGGAGGCTGGCTAGCCACAATCCTACCGGCCTCGCCTGCGGCCAAGCCATGTAGCCTTGTTCGTCAGTTTCTCTTTAGTGAAAGTTTTACACCAGAGGAAAGACGACAATTAGTATCGCTTCCATGTCATACACAGGACTGGTTCCATCCCTTTTAAACCTGGCACACAGTAGGCTGGGCTCGCAGGAAGCACAATCAGCGGCACTCGTGACGTGGAAGAGAGTGACCAGCCGCTGGTTCATGCCATGCACGAGGACAACGGGCACTTCAGAGTCACTGCTCCGCCTATGAACTACGACACTGCCAGTAACTGCGGGCACAATCAGAGGGCGGCAGTCTGACATGGAACCGATTCTGCAGCAGCATCCGATGGATCACAAACTACATCTGCTGCTGGCCTACGCCCTTCCGGTTTTAAACTTTTTGTGCAGTATACTGGAGGATACCTAACTGGCACCATGAATAAAGTGCCACATGATGTACATTAAGTGGCATATGTAGAAAAATGTGTCTGTAGGAAAGTTGGCTCGTGTGAGCATATGTACAATCCCAACAGTGTCTTTCTGTGCTGGTGTGCAAAGGTTCACTTTTATGAAACCTCGGATCAGATTCTTACTAGCACAAGTTAAACAAGCATTTACAATGCAATAGATCTCACATTTGGGAGAGTTTCAGCTATTAGCATTGCAAATGACAGTGCCTTTTATTTATATGTCTCAACCACCCTCACCCTCACTCACCCTCAACCCCTCACCCTCACACAGTGCAATAGGTCTCGGAGCATTTGAGTTAGAGCTTTTAGAAATGTTTATGGCTTTTTTTTTTGTAATTCTTTAGCATTGGCTACAGGAAACAAAAATGCTAAAGATTTACAAAAAAACCCATAAACAATTCTAAAAGCACTAACTCTAATGCTGCGAGACCTATTGCATTTCCAATGCTTGTTGGTCCCGCCCCCTTGACCCAGAAGCACCCAAACCGCTTCCGTGTCAACGACGGGACCCACCAATCAATAGGGGCAAGGGGGGCCAGGCCCAGCCATGCGTGCGTGGGGGCTGAGCGGCCCCCCCTTTCCTTTACAGCTCTCCAGGCACTTCACCGGCTCCCTTTGACTAAGTGCTCATCCTCTAGAGCACTATGCATTGCCCATAGAAATATTCATGAACCTTGACCACAAAAGTTTTGTGATACATAGAAAAACAGAACCCCACTAAATGCCTCTCCTTTAAAAGGATGCGCGTTGGTGGAACTTAGTACTCCCTGCAGGGAGCAACATATTGGACCGTTTTCCTTCCAAAGATAAGACCATCTGTGAATTATGGTGGCAGTAATGACCTGGCTGATCCCTAATAGAGGACTTCTTCAGACACAGTCATTCACTCCCATATGAGCATACAGAAATAAGTCTCTGACTCATTTTTTCTCGACTCCATGGAAAAGCACACCAACAACATTGCAACACAATTAGTGCACCCCTCTGTTCAACATACGTGAAAATAAAACCTCGCCTTCTACTGTAAAACATACATTCTACAAACCAAACTCAACAATGGTATGTATATAAGCGTATCTCTCTGTCTTTTTTGCAACATTCTACTATTCAGTGTTGCTACATATATATCATGTCAGGACAGGAGCACCCTGCATTTTGCCGCAGATGACACCAATGTTCTTTCCGCATAGGCTACTCTATTTACCCAAAATTTCCCAAACAAGATAACCCAAAGCAAGAACCAGCCACCTATCTACTGAGAATCACTTAGTGCGCGACTGCCATTAAAATGATGCCTGTGTAAAGCAGCGACTAGCAGGAGGTGATGTGTGTCTGTGCAGGGAGGGCCGGGCCAGGAAGGGTGGAAGCAACACGAGCGTGGGGAAAAAAGCAGGGTAACACAGGCTCTCCCCTCCTCAAACAGTAAACAAAGCCCAGTGCCTCTGCTCATGCAAAGGGCTGACTTACTGGGCAGTAAACTGCCAATATGAGGAGCCTGCTGTCACATGGGATCACATGTGCATGGTGCATAGGCTCGACCTAATGAATATGTCGTGTGAGGTGGGCTTTCGATTGCTTCTGCTACTGCAGTTCGTAAATCCCAATGCTGATAATCGATATAGGTGTGTTGCTTTAACAATTTCTGACTGATATCTGCTGCTTAAGATACGAAGAAGACCCCTGCTGTATGACACTTTCAGTCAGCCCTGGTTCTTGCCAAACAGCCCTTCGCACTCAGGGACTTGCAGTTGTCAATATTTCTCATTATACTCAATGGATTAAATATCGCAGCGAGCAAAGTGTAACTGTCTGGGAGACGTGACGCTGTTGCAAATAATGCTTGATTCCGGTTCAGGGAAGACATGGCTTGGCAGTTCGGGCTGGTCTGTTCCCATGAGGCACAGAGTCAAGACTGGTTTGCATATGGCCATGTCTGAACAGGGGTAGCGTGGTGAGCAAAATAACGATGGATTAAACCCAGATCTGAGACTGGGGGTGAATGCTTTGCTAATGTGCAACATTCCGTCCATCACCTTGTATGTTTTGCTGCTGTTGCGAATAAGGCACCCAGATGTTCAAAAATATGTTTTCTTATTAAAGATTCTTAATATACATTTACAATACATACTTAGCACAAGGTATCTTGTGAGTAGTGTTTTGGTATGTGCAAAATATTTTATTGGACAATTTACCCGACACCTTATGGATTAATTGGCTTGAGCTTAGGCTCTTAGAGCCAAGCCAGACCTTGGCTCTTCTATGGGTCAGACATGCCCTTGACCTCTCTGGCGAACCTCTACATGGGAGCAAAGCCAAGTGGAACTGCACGCGAGCCTGATGGGTGACACTACGTCCCGGGCCTCGGCGAGTTGTGCTGGGATCAAGCGCCTATATTCGCAGAGTTCAGCCAGGCACTTTCCCTCCACTTGCAACACGCACCTTTCATCCGTTTCTGTTACTCATCATACACGTCAGGGACATAGCCTTGAAGTAAACATGCACATGATTGACCCAGCTGGACAAAACCCTTCCGTTGGGGTAGTTAGAATTAATGGGAACGAGGTGGTTGCCTCCATGAAGAGAGCTACATCTATTGTAAACATAGGGGCATATTATCAAGCCTGTGCGCTAAAATTATCGCCGCTTTATCGGCCGAAAACGGCCGATAAAGTGGCGATAATGGGCTTGATAATATGCTCTATGGAATTCCAATCGAAGCACATGTTAGATGTGAAGACATCTAATATGGGCTTCGATTGGAATTCCACAGAGCATATTATCAAGCCCATTATCGCCGCTTTATCGGCCGTTTTCGGCCGATAATGCGGCGATAATTTTAGCGCACAGGCTTGATAATATGCCCCATACTTCGTTATCTATAGAACCCCTCCTTTGCTAGCCCACTTGGATGAAGAAAACTCCCGTCTTCAAATCAAAGCACATTTACATTGTTTATCTGCAGTTCGAGGGACAGTAGGGGCATATTAGCAACAGTCGTCGATAAATATCGCGAAGCGCGCTTAGCGCTTTCATATTCATTGCCGTCTATCGCGGTCATTTATCGCCAGGTTAGCACGTTCTTTACAACGTGTATAACCTAGGCAATATATATTCAAGTGATAGCGCAAAAATGGGCAAACATCGCTGGAAAACCAGAGATGTTCATCCAAAACAGTTATAACATTGCTGATACGAGCATGTGGTCATAGGCACATAGGGGCATATTATCAAGGGGGTTTATCTCCGCTTTTTTGGCTTTAAAAGCCAAGAAAGCGGAGATAAAATTATCTCCCTATTACCAAGCTGTCGCTAACACCAGTTAGCGACAGCTAGTAGGAGATAGCGACCATCTTGGGCCCCACTTTGCATGTCAGTGATATTTATCACTAATGAGATGCAAAGTGGGCGTGCCAAGATGTTAGAGACTGAAAACAGTCGCTAACATCGCTTTCTCCTATTACCAACCTTTGGAGATATTCGCGCTAAGCGTGAATATCTCCAAAAGCTAACACCTGCCATGAGCAGTTCTTAGCCATGTTATCCAATGGGAGGTGGATAACATGGCTAAGAGCATTTGCTCGATAATGCATGAATATCGCTGACTTTTCAGCGATATTCATGCATTTCGGCCGTTTTTTATCGCATTTGCGATAAACCTTGTTAATAGCAAGGTTTATCTGCGATAAAAATCGCCGATGTGCGGCGATAATTTTTGTCTCTAAACAAGTTAGAGACAAAAATTATCGCTAGTTGTTGGTAATATGCCCCATAATCCACATCCCCTGTAAAGTGTGCCCTAGTCTGAATTTTAACAGACGTTAAAATCCAGAGCTAAGGGCACGTTAGTGCGATTAAGATTATGACTACACTGGATTTGGGGTTCTTGTAAATATCGCGAAGCTAGTTTAGCGATATTTACCCATGGAGTCTTGTCAGGCACGCCTCCTTTGCATCTCATTAGTGATGCGATGGGAGGCGTGCTGACAAGGGGCGCTATTGCAACGAAACACGCGCTAACGTGTCCTTGTTGATTATGCAGTAATATTATCAACGCTTTTCACCCGAAAACAGGCCTTAAAGCGGCGATAATATTATTGCCACCCCTTGTTGATATGCCCCGTAATAAGTAAAAGCAACTAATGTGAAAACAGACGGACAACTATCAGCTCAGCTTCTTACTAGCTCTTCCTCCTTTCTCTGCCAACACTATCACCTTTCCCTTTGACTTTTGCAATCTGGGAAATGTTCTTCAGGTTCATGCCCATGTTTTTGTTTTGTCTCGCCTCGAGTCCTATATTTGTCCACCCACATGTAATAATCTGTATTAACATCTATGCAGAACAGTAATCAGACCACAACGTTTAAATGCAGCATTGGTGTCCAAGGGTGGAAGGAGGGCAGAAGCAGCAACGGAGGTACAGCAACTTAAACAAGACTGCAGGATGTCTCAAGTTGAGGAGTCTGTAGCACCTCGCAGTTTTTTTACTCTGTGCTCAGCCTCATGGGCACTGGTGGCCCGCAGGCTTGTCAATGAGCTCTGCTCTTCATCCTGTCTGTCGCTGCTGCTGCCAGCCCACAAGGTTACTGCCAGCAGCTACAATCAAATGCATGCAAACATATACACAGCCACACGCACACACAGGCAGGTGCGCAAACACACAAGGTAACATGCAGCAAACACACACCAGAAGCTCAAACATATGCAGAAAACACACACACAAACTTGTCACACACACACACACACAGGACAGAAGCCAGTGAAAAAACAAAAAAAGACTCATTAACAAGCGAAAGGTCTTTTAAAGACCTGTGAAGTACTCAGTGCGGCTGCGTGTGTGCCCGGTAAGCTGTCTCAGCCCGGGCTGACACACACGACGGGGTAGGGAGGAGGGGGGTGTGGGGGGAAGTGCTGAAGCCGGTTGAGCCCAATGGGCGTTGCGCACTTGAGGGCTAGGATTAGATGGAAAGGGAGTGATTTAAGAACAGAGGTTTAAAGAAGTCAAGAGTGACGAATAGAACAAGCGCAGCCCTTACATGGAATTTCGAATGAAGGGGATTTCAAGACACCCCAAGGCTGGCATTGTATGCTGTGGTGGGAAGCGTTTGCAGTCACCGCCGATCATCAGTAAAGCTTGCGCAGGCTGTGGTGGGAGGCGGGAGGGTTCTGCAGGCACCGCCGATCATCAGTAAATATAGGCGCTTGGGCAGGCTGTGGTGGGAGGCGGGAGGGGTTTGCAGGCACCGCCGATCATCAGTAAATATAGGCGCTTGGGCAGGCTGTGGTGGGAGGCGGGAGGGGTCTGAAAGCTCGCTGCAACAATTGTATAAAAGAGTTCTCCTCGGCAACACATTAAGCATACAAGCGGACTGAAACAGTAGTTAGGCTCTGTTGCTTCCGGACTAAACAGAAGTCAGTATCACATCAACAGCCATTAAAAAGCCAGATAACAACAGCTAAGCCAATGTTCAACTAATGGCAAGCAGCAGCAGAAATTACCAGCAGTGGGTGGAGTTTCACCCAACATACTAATCACTTGATGCCTCGGAGAGGCAGCCCATGCGCTGCTCTATGCGAGACCTAAAAAAGAAGCATACACTGTAACAAACGTTTGGGCTGCAGAACAACTGTAAGTACAATAAGACATCTTTGCATTTATGGAAAGCAAGGGGTTTCAGCATGTTTATAAGGCAATATAAAACAAAAACGGTCTATAAAATTTGCAAAAAAACATTAAATGCAACAATGATTGTTCAGCCACCTCATCACATTGACAGGCTGATAATTGGCTCCCCAAAAACTTTGAGTTAGCAGAGAAATACAAAAGATGCCATACTGTACCATCCCTAAATCTAAAAACAAGTGACATTTCCCACCCGGAGAGTGCAGATAGAATTCCATCTCTCTTGATGATTGAAAAATATAATAATCACATTCAGAACACTTGCTAAAACACCCTTCATTCTTTGTGAAATACAAAATTTTGCATTATGGGACTTCACTAGCCAATGATCAAATTTGTTTCTGTTAGCCGGGGCAATGAACATTTCGGGGTGGCTGAATTCACTAAAAGCCTTTTTGACATACTTCAGCCATGGAATTGAAAGGTCCTTATCTAAACTAATGCAATCAGAAAAAAGAGTGCCTCTCCACAACTCAGTTCAACCCCTAGTCATGGGACATTGAAAGCGCAAACTGTCGTTTCCAACCAGGTACTTTCATTTATACCATTTAATTAAACAATTATACTTCGTTTGTCGAACAAAACATATTATAGGCAGACAAAGAATGTGTTGAACATAAGGTCAAACCAAAGTAGGACTTTTAAATGCACAACAGTGTCAAAACTGAATGTGAGCAAAATTCATTGTAATCATTAATTAAACAAACATTGTATGGAAGAACAGACAGTGACATTTAAACATACATGACAATAAATGGTGAATACATTCTGGCAATTGATTAAAGCAAAACGAAAAATAGAGAGAAAAGAGGAGTTTAAGGAAGAGACGCGAAAATGAATTCGAGAATCTTATGACACCAGTGGTGGCTGGTGTGTGAATTGTCCTTTTTCAAATTAGCCGACGCGTTTCGAATCCTGAGAATTACTTTCGGGATTCTCATCAGGGCATGGTTATTCTGTCTGTAAGGTTGCCAAAAAGAAAGTAACAATGTATAAGTATCTTAAAAAAGGGACATAGTCTCCCTATGTAGTGACACTCAGCATGAGGGACCTACCGCTATTTGAAGGGCGCTAATTCATTGGAAGTAAGGCAGTGCAGACTGGAGAGGGGTCCAAGAATTGGAGCTACCTACAACAAATTAAATTAACATTATGCCAATTGAAGAACTGATAGCTAGACAAAAAGCTAGACGAAAAGCGCGGTTTAGTTTGTATGGAATTGGACATACTGTCAATTATTTCAAGATTTCTCTTGGTGGTTGCTAAGGCAATCCAAAACAGCCTCCCTTTTGAAACTGAGACTAGAACTGGACTGTACCTTAACCAAAAAGTGGGGCCAGCTTAACTAAATCGGAGACATATTGCACATTGAGCTCCGAATACAAGTTAACATTGGAGCTATTAGGTGAGAGGGTCAGAAGGCATGTACATATCTGATTTTCTTCTACCTGAATGGAGGAAGTATGGTGGAACCCCCACACCTCCACTTCATACGTTACTGTAGGGCCACACTGCAAATTGTAGATCTTAATGTAGGGAGAAATGTGGCCTTGATCTACCTTTCCAACAAGGTTAAATAAAGAACCTGCCACCCTACTTAGTTTCAAATTGGCGACATTTACCTGGGGCTGCCAAGAACCTGCCGAATCAAAAGTAACCCAGAGGTAACTAAAATCCCACACAGAACTCAAGGGCTGGTCAAAAATCCATAGGAACAACACTTTCCTCTTCCCAGGGCCACACGCCATTATGTGGAACTTCCCGAAATTAGTTGACGGATCTAAATTTCCCATAAATGTAACAAAAGATTTGACCAGGATACATTGGATTCTGGGGGTATGTGCAATCAAAACAGCGTCATCAGCGTATAATAACGCTGGAACAAAACTCATTTATATAAATAATGAAAAGCAGCACAGCCAAGATACACCCCAAATAAAGCACACTTTATAAAGAGAAAGCACTGGTAGTTTTCCTTGCATGATTATATCGTACCCTAGCTCTCAATATGTCATGCAGGGTATAGAAAACGTTCACATGGTGAACCTCCACTCCTATGGTAAGTAGAGCCAGCCATAGTTTTTCCCTTTTTACCTTATGTAATGCTGTAGATAAGTCTAGAAAGGCCAGGTACAGTGGACAGCGCCTTCTCCGAAATCAAATGCAGGTTCAGGCACTTCTCCACTGTACCAAGCCGTGGGAGAAAACCGTACTGACTTGGTGACGAAATATTTTTAAGACTAATCCAGATTTGTAAATGGTTAAAAATGACCATCCGCAGAACTTTTACTGGGCTATGGATAAGGGAAAGTGGCCAATAGCTCTTAGTTGATACATAATTCGCTGTAGAAATTGGGACTATCCTTGAATGTTCACACAAGCTCGGAATACTAGTACATAAAGAAATGGCCTGTGCTCTGTTGTTGCTTGGTCGTGCCTTCCCTTGCCGCAGCTTGCCAGACCAGGTGAATCGAGCGCCGAGCAGAGCTTAGCACAGCCGACGGAGGACGCCGTGTGCACCGCACCGCAGAAAGCACCCCGAAGTGAAGACGCCGAGGAAGGGTAATTAATACCCGTTGCGGACCACCCCGAGACCCGCTCCCCCCCCCCCCTGCCGCGCGGAAGCGAAGCGCGTGGTGCAGGGCTGGGCAGGGTGGTCACAAGCCGCCAGGGAGGAAAGAGACCGGCAAACAGCGCCCGCGAAAAGCAGTAGCGGTGAACGCTTAAAAACGTGGTGAGCGCGTTTGCCGGTTACCAAAAGCGCCTAAGGCTTAAGCAAGCTGCCTCCAAACCCCCCCAACCCCCCGCTCCGTGGGGGCAAGACAGAGGGGGTCCCGCACGGCGCTGCCAGAAGCCGCAGACGCACGCCAATAGTGGGCCAGGAGCAGGAGCAGGAGGGCAGACTGCCTTTGCCTTTGGTTAACGTGAATTTTTGGACTATTTGGATATCTGGATTAAGCAAAAATAGAGACCAAAGGCTTAAATACACACCTGTGGCACCTGAATAAGCAAGGAGCCAAGAACAGAAGGCGTGAGCCCAGAGACCCGCCCGCAGAACCTACATAGCACAAGGAGTGCAAGTATCGGGAAAAGCCTGGGGAGTCATCGGAAGAGAGGACAACAAGTGCGGCAAGGCAGGCACGTGGTTAAAAGGCACAAGAGGTAAGTGAAAGGATTCAAGTTCTTTTAATTATAAAGTAATTTTAAATAAAACGGAGTAATTAACAACAATTGTACTACAGTCTAAACTAAAGAAATGGCACAGAAAAGAGGGCAAAAATTGCGCTCAGATGATGGGCCATAGAGGAGTAAACAACTGGAGGGCTCAATATCACTGGAAGAAAGCCAAGAAAGCCAGGCTTCAAATATGGACAACAGTAAGGGGCGACGCAAGAAAAGAAAAGTTAAAAGAGCAACCAAAAATGCCCAACAGGCTAAAAGGGGTTGTGTCCCAACAACCTCCAAACAGAAAGACAATATGCCAGCGATCAAATCAATAAAGAACTTTGTAGGGAAACACTATAAACCTATAGAGCCAGCAATAAACCTGGATCAAGAGGGAGACATGGAGGAAGATGGCTTGAAGGGCAGAGAAAAGACAGGGGCAGCTGTCACGAGCGAGATAAGTAAAGCCATGGAAGAACTCCCGGAAGAAGATTCTCCAGACAGTGAGGAAGGAAGGGATGACCCCTTAAACTTAACACTCCTGAGTCAAAATCTCCACATATCAGCACCTCGTCTCTCATCATCCCCAAAAAATGTTCTCGTTACAAATTATGTCTGGGGGGTGCGCCAGACCAATCCCTGCAGCACCAAAAGACCCCAAACCCCCAACCTCAGCAAGAAAGCATAAGAACCAGTCAACACATAAACCCAGAAAGAAGTAATACACAGGATTCGGACCTCTCCGTAACGCCCACCTCATCATTGGTGGACCTAATATTGATGTTAAAGAAGATATTACAAGGAATCTTAGAAGTAACACTTTCAAATAATGGAGTGATGAAAGCTCAGAAACTGTATTTAAAAAGGATCGAAGAGTAACTAGTTGAGATAAAAAACCAAATGCCAAATATGCTAAGGCCAAGAGATACAACATCCCCCACTGATGGAAACGCAGAGAATGCACCGGCAGAAGCAATCGTGGTAAACCTTGCAGGGACACCTCACCCCATAGAACAATGCATAACAAACAACCCTGCTGAAGCATTAGATAATGTATATATCTCTAGACGCCCAATGCTGATAAAAAGGAGAAGGGCGTTTGCAGTGGCTACCACCAGGAATAGGATTGGAAAGAAGCGTGTAACAATTCTAACAGCAAAGAGAAAAGGGAAGATGATAGAAGGGGAGGCACAGTCAGGTCTAAATCCCCTAGCCCCGTTATACATCCCAAATAGACCCCTGCAATCGGAGCCAAAAACAACAAAGACCCCGACAGTACCAAGTAAAAATGGGAAAAGCAAGGTGGTAATAGAGAAACCAATAACATCCCATACTGCGAAGCAGAAAGTAAGGATAGCCGCAGAACAATCCAGTAATGGCGGTAGACTAGATAGCCCTCAGAGACAGGCACCATCCGGTACGGGAAGCAAAGGGTGGGAGCTAGGGAGAAGAAATGCTAGACAGCAAAAAATTGAAACCCCCAAGAAAGTACAAGTGGTAGATAACAACAAATGGGTATACTTGGATCAGATATGGAAAAAGGGAAAGTCGGAAAGAAAAATGAACCCCCTAAACAGGGCACAGATACTTTCCGCCTTCGCCAAATGCAGTAGCTTGAGTGGGATCAGTACAAACGATCTTCGGCAAATCGGTTTTGTAGAGAATAGAAATGGGAAAGAAGTAACAAAAATGTCACTTCATTCAGACCTGGTAAAAAAGACAATCCTGAAAGCTTCAAGCGAGATAAACCAACAGGGAATAAAGATAATTCCAGAGAGAGAAGTAATGGCCCCTATTGACAACACATTCTTAAAACATCATGCAGGTCTAGGGAGGAGGCAAGTGTAACTATACAGAGAAAATGAAGGAAACCGTAGTCGTCTGAACATAGTAATAGATAACACAGGAAACGATGCTTCCTGTTCCTGGGATAACTGGTCCCTCGGTAGTAACCCTGCAGGAGATGATAACGAGAGCTACACGGAGGAAGAAGTAGAAGAGGGTGGCTTGAGCAAGGTAGAATAGGACGGGGGTGCCGCAAAGTCTAGGCCTCATAACCTGGAATGTGAATGGGCGAGGCAATGAGTTAAGCGAGAATATATAAAGGAAACAGTAAATAATGTGGACATTGCCTGCCTACAAGAGACCTGGACATGCTACGAAACCCCAATTTATGAGGGATATCTACAATTAAGTCGTCCGGCCAGGAAAAAAGGTTTGGCCGACCTTCAGGGGGACTGATGATACTGGTTTCAACAAAAGTTCTGAGAGAAGTTACACCTATGAAAACGAAATGTAAATGGGTTCAAGCATGCAGAATAGAACTACTGACAGTGGAAATGAAGTACAAAATGTTGACTGTGATAAATGTATACATGCAGTGGGATAATAGAACAGAGTATGAAAATGAGTTGAGGTATTTCAAGGAGGATGTGGATACTATACTAGAAAAATATGCATTGGACATACTGATAATAATGGGGGACTTTAACCACAAAATAGATACCAAGAAGGCTGATCTCTGGAATATAGAACTGTTAGAGGTGTATGGAATAAACCCTGCTACCTTCCCAGTAGGAGAGATCTCAAAACAGGAATCTGAACTAGTATACCTCCTAGGAGGTAGGGGTTTCCAATGTGTGAATGGCAGACTGAAGACAGATTGCTCAGCAGGGAAGACCTTTAAATTAGGCTCACAGAACTGCCCAATAGACTATATGTTTCTACAAGCCTGGAACTTCCCCCTAGTTCGAGAATTTAGGATAGAGCAAAAAGAGGTCAGTGATCATAATCTACTATACCTAACATTATCTGGTGGAAGCAAAATGCTTAGAGACAAAGTGATCCCCCAGGAGGTCGAGTACCCCAAACGGGTGTCGACACGACTGACGGAGGAATATCAGGAAAAACTAAAAGCCATACAAATTAAGGTTGAGCCCGGAAACTTAGAGAACAAAAAATTGGAATGGTTCATAGAAAAGCTAGAGGAAGTGGTCCAGTGCCTAAGAATAGAACTAAAAAGGAACAAACATTCTAGAGTAAAACCGGCCAGCCGAGTAAAATGGTTCTCCGCTGAGTGTCAATCTAAAAAAGGGAGATACGTGCAGCACAAAGAAGGCAAAAAAAGCGCTTCACACATGAGAGACAGGTACATATAAACAAGTTGAAAAGGGAATTTAAAAAAATGGCAGACAATGCGAAAAGGACATATAAAGAGAAATGTTGGTTAAACCTGTTAGAAGCAATTGAAGAAAAAAACCTTAGACAATTTTGGAAATTGGTAAAGGCAGCAATTGGCCCAATAAATGGCGAACTAAAATGCGTAGTTAGCGAGGCAGCATGGGAGGAGTATATAAGAAAATTGTACGGACTAAGAGCTCCTAGAAGTCACGAAGATAATGAAAATTGGCAAGAAATTTCAGAAGATCTCAAAGCTAAATTTAAAGCTAAACAGGTAGAGCTTACAATAAGAGAAATGAAGCTAACCCGTGCGGCTGGACCTGACAATCTACCTGCAATAATATTAAAATCGGAAGTAAATTGGTGGGCAATATTCTTCACACAGATATTTCATATAATCCTTACTGAAGGCATAATGCCACCTAACTGGAAGGGCGCAATAATTAGGCCAATCCATAAAAAAGGGAATATGGAGGAACCACAAAATTACCGATTAATTAACCTTCTTGATATAGGAGAGAAAGTCTTCTCAAAAATTGTACGGAACCAACTAAATGCATGGGTAAAGGAGTTCCACATTGTACCCATAGAACAGGGAGGATTTAGGGAGGGGCACTCCACGATTGATCACGGATTTGCACTATGGGCTATGGTGAAGAAGTTGACGGAACAAAATGGCAAGTTATGCTGTTGCTTCGTCGACTTCCGAGCCGCCTTCGATTCAGTCAATCGGGTCTGCTCATGGGAAACCTTAACGAAGGTAAATATCCCCAAAGACCTGATGACCATAATAAAGGAATTGCATAGAGGAAACTGGGCGCAAGTTATTAAGGATTCCGAGGGGTCTTTGACGAAAAAAATACCCATTGATAATGGGCTAAGACAGGGTTGCGTTCTGGCCCCACAGCTATTCTCTATATTCCTGTCAGATCTCCCGGCCTACTTAGAGGTGGAAGGCAGTGCAAGCCCGAGAATGGATGGTAACAAGGTGCCCTGCTTACTCTATGCAGACGACCTGGTAATAGTGGACCAGACCGAGAGAGGCCTCCAAAGAAAGCTAAAGGCTATATTGTGCCAGGAAATTCCTAACAGTTAACCTAGATAAAACAAAAATGCTATGTTTTGGAAAAAAGACAAGCAGGTTTAACTGGTACCTAGGGGAGTTTAAACTAGAGACGGTAAATGAATACCGATACCTAGGTATATGGTTTGACAAAGCATTGAACTGGTACACCCATTTGGATTCACAAAAAGCAAAAGCACACGCTTCAATTTGTGGACTAAAAATGTTTAATAGGGACTACGGAGAATTGTCACACCGACCTATGATAAGAGCCTTTGAGGCAATGATCCCCCCCAAGTTCTATATGGAGCAGAAATCCTTTATTTGAGCGGTAAAGGAGGCTGGGACTTGGTGGAGGGAAAATGTCTAAAAAGCCTTCTATCTCTCCCACAATCATCTATGGTCCAAGCCATAAGAACTGAATTAGGTACAAAGTCTTGGGATATACAAACACAAATGGCACTAATTAGACTTTGGAATCGATTTGAAGATTCAGAAGGGCAAAAAGTGGCACAATGGTGCAGGAGAGAAATACAAAAGAGTGACCTAAAATGGGCAAAAGCATGTAGGGAAAGACTGATGCAAATTTGTAAAAGATTAAAGGTGGAGGTGTTCCAGGAAACACTCCAAGTATCATGTAGTAGGAGCGAGTTGAAAATGAATGGGAAGGAAACATCCAGAACCATTGATATGGGTTACCTAGTGAAGAAGAAATCAGTAACACACATGTTGAATGCCTGGTCAAATGAAAAATGGTTTCCCTACCTAGACATTCTTCCCAACCGTGGATATAGGCAGGAGATATTAAGGCTGCGGATAGGGATCCACCCATGGTTAATGAATAAAGACCTGAGAGCAAAAATGCTAGATCAGACAGGGTGTTGTAGGTGTGGTTTAGGATGCAAAGGAGACCTGGTACTTATCCTACTTGATTGTCTGTCATTTCTAAAACAGCGGAAAATGTGGCTGCGACCTGTATTTGTAAAACATGATATAAGAACAAGGGCGCAGGAAACAAATCTACTATTTGAAATCCCAACTATCGACATTGCAATTGCCCTGGGGAAATATATAAAGGTGATATTAAGTGCACTAAGAGTCCAGGAATAACCTGTAGTACTGCATGAACTTTTATATGAAGGAAACGTTACAAGAACAAAAGGAAATAATGTGTTTTAAATGTAAGAATAAGTTTTATCTCAAGATGTAAATTTTAGTGAAGTTGGTAAACGTAAAAAGGCATGTAAGAGTTTTATTTGATATTGGACTAATTTTATACTGTTTTATGGGTCTTATGTGAATATTTTAAACTTGTGATATTGTCTCTTGCTCTTGTTTAAGGACTTTGGTCATAATAAACATAATCTTGACTTGACTTGACTCATTTATATAAATAATGAAAAGCAGCACAGCCAAGATACACCCCTAATGCACCACACTTGATAAAGAGAAAGCACTGGTAGTTTTCCTTGCATGATTATATCGTACCCTAGCTCTCAATATGTCATGCAGGGTATACAAAACGTTCACATGGTGAACCTCCACTCCTATGGTAAGTAGAGCCAGCCATAGTTTTTCCCTTTTTACCTTGTGTAATGCTGTAGATAAGTCTAGAAAGGCCAGGTACAGTGGACAGCACCTTCTCCAAAATCAAATGCAGGTTGAGGCACTTCTCCACTGTACCAAGCCGTGGGAGAAAACCGTACTGACTTGGTGACGAAATATTTTTAAGACTAATCCAGATTTGTAAATGGTTAAAAATGACTATCCGCAGAACTTTTACTGGGCTATGGATAAGGGAAAGTGGCCAATAACTCTTAGGTGATACATAATTCGCTGTAGAAATTGGGACTATCGTTGAATGTACACACAAGCTCGAAATACTAGTACATAAAGAAATGATAAACAAATTAAGAAGCAGAGGGCCCCAAATCTCAATGGTACATCTAACAAGATGCATAGGTATCTCATCTAGGTCAGGGGCATTGCCGGATGAACTCTGTCGAATAGCTGATTCTACTTCCTCTACGGAAATCTGAAATGGAGGGAATGCCCAAACAAGCCTTTAATAAATTGATAAATTAGGGAGAAGTGCTCAACCCACTCCACACCAGATATATTACAGATCAAAATATGTGTCAGGTTTGCCGGATACGCGCCACCACAAAAACTACAAAGATGGCCGACCCCCGATTCGCCGCTTGCGCGGGAGCCGGCCAGGGGCATAAAGATGTGCTGATCCTGAACTGTGACGCTTCGCGTTCCTGTTTCGGGATCGTGTAGTTTGTTTATGGGCACTTACCTGCATTTCGGGCCGTCGTTCACCTCGTCGGCATTCCTCGTTGAGACAGCGTTTTTATCGGTGGGATTCTGGTCTCGGACGTTACTTCCCTCCGTCCGGATCCTGTTTTCGTCTTCCTGTTCCGGCCGGTTCGGTTGGTTCCTGTACAAGAGACAAAACATTACGCAAAGCTGCATTAAGGTTATTTTTTTAAACAGTGCTTTTTCACTGTATTCTTCAAATATCAGTTTGTATAGTCCATATACTTATCTGACGTGAGTTCTAAGTTGTGGAGATCGGCTATTTCTTTTTTTGTTATTTTCTTTAATTCCTGAAAGATAAGTAATGCGTTTATTCTGCTTGACGCTAATGTGGAATATTTTCCTAAGTTTTCCAGAGCAACACATGATGTTGAGAAGGACATTCTGAGCAATAGTTCTATGTGTTTAGGTGGATTGGTTACAATACATTCACTGCAACACCTCTGTTCCTCTCATTTAAATACACTACGTACCTTGCCGTTTTCTCTCTAGATACACATACCCTCTCTCTTACCCCAGTGGTCAGAATATACAAAAGAAGGGAATCAATCAGGTAGACAAATGTGTAGATAGAAATATGTTGTGTAATAACAGAGAGACTGTACATCATACTAACCTCTTCTACTATTTCTTTTGACAGACATTTGCTTTTTGTCAACAAATACAGTTTCAGACTGGGGTGCGACGTGGGACCTTTTGTGTTTCTCCTCCTTGTTTTTTCCCTTCTTCTCACAAAAAAATGAGAGCGGCCCTGTAAACCCAGAGGAGTAGGGCACCAAATAGACCTTAGTCAAAACAGAAACTCCCCTATGGGCAACTTAATTAGCTTCAGCAAACAATCTCCCCAGCACAATCATACAAGCAACTATATCACCAGAACATAACACATTCCCCTCAAAGGCCAAGTGATACAAAAGTATCTCCAAAATGTATTAATCATAGAATATTCAAGGAATTTCTTTTTTTTAGTTAGAAACAGTGATTCAGCAATTAAGCAACAGAATAATACATATAAAACAAATATCACCACAGAATCAGAAATAGACAAAATTGGGAGAACATGCAAGAAAAATAATTTCTTATCAGCTAAACAGGCAGATACATTAGAACAATTCATTTACATGACATTCATTATCTATACAATCAATTTCAACAAAATAAAAGTATGTCTGTTGCAAGCTATGGTATGCCTGTTGACACTAGGCATTGACCCGTTTCGGTGGGTGTAACAGCTTTAAACACCACCTTCTTCAGGACAAGGACGATATCTCCCAAAACACAATTTCAATCTGTATAAAAATTACACAAAATAACACATATTTACACACATATATATGTCCCAAAACACAATTTCAATCTGTATAAAAATTACACAGAAAAACACATATTTACACACAAGTTGCTATTGATACTTTGACTCAGTTGTGTGCGATATGCACTTCCGGGAAGTTGTGGACCTTTCTTCATTTCGTGTCGTTCCAGCAGAAATGTGAGTAAAAGAACATTACTTTACAGATTTGACAATATGGCTAGATGAAGTGTCCCTCTGGCAAAGTCTATTACCAATGTCCCAAAAAAGGTTGCTGTTGCTCCGTGAGGCTGCCAATACCAGCTGTTCCCAATCCCTATTATTCAGAACTATTTTCCTGTCCTTGATGGTACGATAATCTTCCATCCTTGCCTCTTGCACCTTCACAGTGTCTTTAGGATGTTCAGAGAGAGCTCTCCTTTTAAGGAGAAGATTAAATGGGTTTTTTGGATCCTTAAGTAACCAGAGTAATATAAACCCGCCCCTTAAATGTCGATTGGTTTAATATCAGCAACAGGACGTTTGTCCTTTCCCATAGGAAAGACCCTTCTATGCACAATGGATTATGATCCCCTACTGGGTTTCCAAAGTTATGCATTTGTAGAGCCGCAGAAGGATACTCTTCAGGGTGTAAATATAATCTGTAATAGAAGACCGTCCCTTTCCCCTAACAGTGGGTACACTCAAACTGGCATCCTGAGAGAGGCAGACTAAATACACAAGATCGTTTGAGGCAATAAAACATCCCCAGCTCTCTCCCTATATTGTCGACATAACCTTCTATGGTTTCAGAACCCACGAAATCTAAATCCTCCCTCTGAAACCCCAGTTTGGCATTGGAACACCACAAAACACAAATCTCAGTTGCGGGGTGGTACAAGGTCCAATTGGTCTAAGGCCAACTATAAACTGAAACCGCCCGTCAAAAAGTTAGTAAAATGAATTAGTGAAATTGTCCTTATATACATTCACTAAATAAAAATATAATGAACCTGCACTATATTTAATGAGCACTGTCTGGTAAGTGGGACAACCAGTATCAATGGTAGTCACTGCCACCCTCAGATTCAATTTTACCCAAATTGAGAGCCCACCCGTAGCTCTCCCATGGGCAGAGGATGTTTCGGGTAGAAGTAACATAAAAACCCCGTACAAGAAATTAATGACGTGGGACATGTTTCCTGTAAAACAACAAAGTCTAACTTTTCAATTAAATTCAACCAGTCTGGAATTGTAATCTTATCTTTAAACCCTGCTATGGTCCAGCTGACAAGAGAAAAACAGTTGCTGGGTCTAAGAGGCTGGCCACAGACCCCTTCTCCGGGCTAACAGCCTCCCTGCACAAACCAGACGACCGACCTCCAGAGTAACACTCTGAACGTCTCCCAACCTCATATTAAACATCAAATCGGTTTACCCACAGGCACATTAAACTGTGTGTTACAAGAGGCAGATGAGGAACCAGTCTGACCAAGCCGTACTATATCTTGCGTCATCCCTATAGTATCAACAGCCCCTCTCCCCTGAATTGCTATACCTTGCAGACTACAAGGAGGCACAGATATAAAGCAAGACTTATTAAAGTAACAAAGAGGGACAGGGACAATGGGGCTCCAAAGACCACTCATGCTCCAATTCTAGTGCAAAGTACAATACACCCTGAGCAACAGAATGATATTTATGTATTTTAAAGTTTTATAGAGCGCGAACCAGACCCGTGAGGGTATCAGAGAGCTTTACAGTATTAAGGGAGGTGTCCAGAGCGCAGGGAAGGGAGGGATCATTGGGTAAAAAAAGGGGATACATAATGCAAGGAAACAGGTAGTCAACGTGCCAGCTACATGTGGGAATTAACATTTGGTAAAAAAAAAAGGGATACATAATGCAGGGAAACAGGTAGTAAACGTGCCAGCTACATGTGGGAAGGGAATTGCAACAGGTAGATACATTGTGTAGGAAAGTACCTAGTCTCAACTCTTGCTCAATGTCAATAGAGGGATAATCATGAAACGTGTTCGTTAGGCGATGTAATTACCAATTAAGAAGGTTTTTGTCTCCTTCTTAAAATTTGCCATGGACGGAAGTCTTCTGATGGCGGGTGGGAGAGAGTTCCAAATCCTTGGCGCAGCCCCAGTGAAGGCCCGGTTGTAGGTTTTCTTTTTCCGGAAAAGTGCAGGTTGCAGCAGTAGGTCTTTGGCAGAGCGGGAGTTTCTGGGTCTACCTGATATCACACGTTTTTGTGCTAGAAATGGAGGGGCGATGGTATACAGAGCTTTGTAAGTAATGCAGGCCAGTTCAAATTGGATTCTGGCCTCTAGGGGAAGCCAGTTCAGAGCTTTGAGGTGGGGAGAGATGTGGTCGAATTTCTTTGAGCCGATTCGTAGTCTGGCAGCGGTGTTGAGGCAGGCTTTCAATGGGGCCAGAGATATTTTGGGAAGACCTGCAAGGGTAGAGCATCCATATTCTAATCTAGAGATGACTAGTGCCTGTACTGCCGTTTTAAGGTCAGACACCTCGAGGAAGGGTTTCAGGTTTCTTAAGTAGTTCAGGTGGAATCTAGCTGTTTGGCCATCGAGTTTATATGGCCAAGCATGTTCAGGCTGCCGTCCAGGGTTATTCCAAGGGATTTCGCCGAGTTAACAATGGTAGGAGGGCAGTTTAGTGCTGAGATGGTCTCGATCCAACCATGGATGTGTGGGTTGGGTTTGAGTGGAGAGATCAGGAGGAATTCAGATTTATTTGCGTTGAGTTTAAGCTGGTTGGCGGTGAGCCAGTAGACTGTTATCTTCAAGGCCTCATTCAGGGAGAAAATGTCCTCAGGGGAAGAGATTTTAATGTTGATTTGAGTATCGTTGGCATACATATGGTAGAAGATGTTAGCGTCAAGCAGGACCTCGGTGAGAGGTTCCAGGTAAAGGTTGAAGGGGGTAGGTGAGAGGGTTGATCCTTGGGGAACTCCAACTGTGACCGGAGATGGGGTAGATAGATTACCGTTGATGAGGACTCTCTGTGTGAGGTTTTGGAGGAAGGATCTAAACCATTCAAGGATGGTGCCCTCCAACCCCATCCTGAGTTTGAGGCGTTACAGGAGAAATTGATGGTTTACCGTGTCGAAGGCAGAGGTAAGGTCTAGGAGGATTAGGAGACAGGTTTTGCCTTGGTTGAGGGCTTGGAGAGCGTCATCTACTATGTAGAGGAGGGTGGTTTCCGTGCTGTGGCCTGATCTGAACCCGGATTGGAAGTCATCTAACAAGTGATATTTGTTGATGTGTAGGCTCAGTTGCTGTTGTACACATTTTTCCAGAACTTTGGCTAGGAGTGGGCTGTTAGTAAAGGGTCTATAGTTCTCGGCGGAAGCAAGGTCCAGAGTGTTTTTTTTTAGGATGGGGACAACTTGGCCCACCTTGAGCGAGTCAGGAATTGAGCCTTGGAGGAGGGAGGCATTGATTATTGCAGTCCAGGAAGGGATGACGGCTTGAGAGGCTGCAGCTAGGCAGTTAGATGTGAGAGGATCATTGAAGTGATCATTCGGGTTTAAAGAGGCAAGAATTTTCGAGATAGAGGGTTCGTCATAGGTTATAAAATTGGACCAGTGCGCTAGGTTTTTGGGTTAGGTTTGGGAGGACAACGCAGTGAGAGGAGGTAGAGCTGGCAGATTTTGATTTTGGCGTTGATTTGCGGATTTGAGTTTGATATCTAGGGCAGAGATTTTGTCGCAAAAGAAGGAAGAGAATTCCTCACTTGTTATTAGGGGTTTAGGTATTTCTTTGGAGGTTTTCGCTAGTTTGTTGGATTGGTGTTTGACCAAGTCGAACAGCTTGCGAGGTCAATTTTTGGCGTTCTCCAGTTCCGTTCTAAAGAATTCTTTTTTTGAGATGAGGATTTTCTTATTGTAGGCATTTCTGGCCTGGCGGAGAAGTTTTAGATGTGCTGCTGAAGGATGTTGTTTCCAGTTACGTTCAGTCTGTCGAAGAGATCTCCTCTCATTGTTGAGGGATCCGCTGAACCAGGGATTTCGGTCTTTGATCTGGGTTCTTTTTAGTTTTAGTGGTGCCAGGTCATCAAGAATGTCGGATATGGTAGAAGAGTAATGATCTGCTAGGTTGTCGACCGAAGTGCATTGGGGGGGGGGGGAGGGGAGTCGGACTCACAACACGCTGCCAGTTTCTCGTGATCAAGGTTCTTGGTGTCTCTAACCCATTGTTTAGGAATCACGGACTGGGGTGTCCATGTCTTATGGGTGCTGGACAGGAAGAAGGTGATGGCGTGGTGGTCAGACCAATCACAAGGGTCAATAGAGATAAGTTTGATCGCTGCTTCTTTAGCAATGATCCAGTCTAGGGTGGCACCTTTCGAATGTGTGGGGAGGGAGCAGGCTTGGATAAGGGCTTGATCGGCCAAGAAGTCTCTAATGGCAATGGCCTGAGGATCCTTAGGGTCGTTCCAATGCAAGTTGAAGTCGCCAAGGAAGATGTCATTGGAGTTTGCGGAAATCTTGGATGTGATGATTTCCATGAGGAGGTCCATAAAGGTGCCTGAGGGGTGGTAAAAGATGTGTAGTTTGCACAGCTGTGAGGTGTTGTTGGATATAGCGAGTGCAAGATATTCGCAGTAGTCTGTAGGGTCCACCGGCAGTTCCGTAATCAGGAGGTTGGAGCAGTAGATGCAGGCAATGCCACCTCCTTTTTTCTTTGAATGCCTGTCCATCCTTACGATGTTGTAATTGGGTGGGACAAGGAGGTCTAGGTATGGCAAAGAGGATTCCTTGAGCCAAGTTCTAGTTAGGATTGCTAGGTCCGATTTGTGTCTCAGGATGAGGTCGGCTACATCAGATGCATGTTTTACAGCTGACCGGCAATTTATTAGGAGGCCGGCTAGGGACGGGCCGGAGTGAGTGTCAAGGGTAGGATCAGAGACAGGAACTCTAGCAAGGTTGCTTTTTACCACCCCTCTGGTACAGTGGGTAGCAGATCTATTAGGGAGATACAATTGTGTCGATAGGGAGTACTTCCCTCAGGTCTGATGGGCATGGGGGGGGGTGGTTAAGGCTGAGTCATAACCACTGAGGGTGTCAGCCACTTCTTCCTCCAAAATCTCCTCAGCTAGAGCAAAGGGAAGTCTCTAATATATACAGTTCAATATGTTATTTTGCGGTTCCCAGTAGGACCTCATATGATTTTTCCATAAAGGAGAACACTAATTAAAACCACAACCCAAGGAATAACATCAGGGGAGAGGTTTAACATACCTGAGCGCCTGGGTGGTCTGATAGGTTGCGGGAACAGAAGAAAGGCCTACAAAGCCAACAATAGTAGTTGATCACCTGATTGCTTTGTGTGCAAAGTATAAACGCCAAAGCTAGGTATATTACGTGGTTCGGTATGTACAGTAAAGTCATTAGCACAATCGGGCTGCCGTAACAAGGAAGACTCAAGTGTGATTTAGTAGTTCAAAGGTACTTTATTCGGTTACAATCGATAACCATAAAAGCATACAGAATACAAAATTCATTACATTAAAATATACACAAGATTGCGCAAAAGATATTACATTAAAAGAGATTTTTACAGTTAAAAACAAGAACAAAAGTACATTAACCGGTTATAAACGGGAGAAGTGGGGCAGATAGACTGCATCAATGCTATAGCGTTATTTCCTTAGTTAATGATGTTAAACAGAGTTCAACGTATGTGCGGTACGGGGGTAGAAGTGATACAATTCTCGTGTTTTTATTTGCCCATCTCCTCTTTGTGGCTCCCAGCTACGCAAATATGGAACGACCTGCCTATCCTTAAAATTGACAATTACCAAATCACCTACCATGTTCTTAGGCTGAGACCCTATCCACCCCACCCTTCTCACACTCAAAATTCTGCCATTGATACTAGTTGGGAGGGGTCTGTTTTTCGTCAGCCAATACTGAACTTTGTTTTTAAGGCCCTGATGGCCTTCAGTTTTCCCAACAGTGAGCTCCGGCACTCCCGATAGGACGCACACATAGGGTCCTGCCTCTGGTGGTAAATGTATGCAGTTGTTGGTTTTTACTGGACCCTCGGGAAGCTTACCTAGTTGGGTCGGCCCTGCTCTAGAGATAGAGCTGCTGGCTGTAATGCATTTATTAAAAGGCTCCTTACTTTTAGGTGCTCGGGATTCAGGGTCCGATGGTTGATCCAGGGGAGTTTTATGATTGACAACGGTTTCATAGGTATTTAAAGCAGCTATGCTCTGAGATTGCTTGTTTGTCAGGTTGTTTATCTCTAGTTCTGCGAGCTTTACCCCAATTCTCTCTATCCTGTCGATTATCGGGACAAGCAGGTTTTTAAGCAGTTCTTCTAGGCTAGCTAGCAGGGTGGCTAGAAGGAGGGATACAGGTTTTTCCAGTAATTGATTGGGGCTCTCACTGGTGGTGGCAACTGTAACCATAAGTGGATTTAAGGTGGTTTTTGGGTGTTTCGAGGGTCTCCCGTTGCAAGCTACACTTTTACGTTTAATACCCTGGGCAAGAACCTGTGGACATTCTATCGATTGGGCGGAGGGCATTTCTACTAAAGCAACATCCAGGTTTACCAGGGAACTGTTAATAACTTGCTGCGGTTTTCTGGGCTTAGGACTTCCAGAACCCACAGGGCGTGAATAGGGACCAGTCTGTTCATCTTCCTGCGATATAATTTTATACTTAGTGTTACAAATCCCGTTAAGCTCTTTCAACAATACAGTGTTCGGCGAATCAAGTGGAGTTGAGGGGGATCCTTCACAGCATGTGACATCTTTGGGAAGGCTGTGTTCGATAGTAGCAATGGCCGATGTCACCCTGGTTAGATACAGGTCCAGTGTCCCTTTCAAGGATCCACCCTGAGCAGGAGCTTGATTGTAGAGTACTTTAGTCGTCATGGGGCAGCTAAATTCACACACCCATGCAAGTGAACAGACAGTTCATTAGACTACTTCCTTATTGTGTCCGGGGATAGGCTTGGTAGGCTCTGGGCAATACACTGTAAAGATCCTACCTTGGTTCTTCGGTAAACCAAGAATCCTGTCCCGTACCGGCCTCTTCTGACCTCTCTCAGCCCGCGACGCGAGGGCTGCCCTCCCTTATGAAGCGCCTCCGGGCGCGGTGCTGCGGGCAAAGGAGTCTGGGGGATGTAGTTTTGCTGGAATTCTGCAGCGGGAAGGGAACGGAAGGCACCAACAGGCTGTAGAAACTCCCCAAGAAGCAGGTAGGGGGTCCGAAAATCACCCGCCCAAGTGTCCTGGCAGTTGACAGTGGCAACAGGCAAGTAAAAAAAAAACAAAAAAAAAACGCTCCCCAAACAGTCAAATTGCCCCCTTTTCTCTGCCTTGCCTTGCCTCACCTTCCACAGATGTCTGGTCTGCGTCAGATTCGGCTTCCAGTCTCTCCCCAACGAGCTCCTGGTGATTTCAGCTAGGTTGCTGCACTATCGGCCGAGTCACTCAGCACTCAGCGCTCTCAGCAGCAAAGCAGCGCAGCCAACAGCCGAGTAAACAAAGCAAGTGAGTGAAGTATTGCAGTAGCAGAGGCCGAAACCAAGACTGGACCGGAGCACCGCCCATGCTTCCTCCTTTCAGCCCGCAATTATCGAGTCCAAGCGCGTCCGCCGAATTCTGCTGGATTCACTACACTCTACTCGCCAAGTTCTCACTGAGCCTCACGCCGCCATCAATTCCAACGGTCCGAGCTTCCAGGTGCGGGGCGGGGCTTCCAGGTGTGATTTAGTAGCACTCAGGCACAGTAAAAAAGGTGAGAGTTCATCCAGTAGAGCAACGTTGAATTCAGTGAAACAGTCAATCAAAAGTGGCGGCTGCCTCTGAACGGGTGTGGTAAGTGGGTGAGTGAAAAATATTTTAAAGATAAACTTAACTTTACCGCATGCCTCTTCTCCTTGTGCTTGCACTCTGGGACTCTCCCAGCCAATCCTGACGGTACGTGAGAAGGGTCATGATTGGTCTGAGCCACCTGTTTGGCCGCTCAGGCAGTGCCCTGGGTTGGCTCAGCATGTTCTTTACAGGGCTGTGCAACACAGCCTGATGGAGAACACGCCAAGTGCGCATGAAGGTTTGGCCAGCTCTAGAGGGCCAGTCAAACCGTCATGCGCAGGTAGGGAGGGGGTGCAAACCACTACTGCTCCCTCTTTGGCGAGTCAGTTCTGCCCGACCTGGCTGGAGCAAGGAAAAATAAAATAATAATAGCTTCTTGTTATTATCATTTTCTTTTTCTTTTGCACTGCTCAAGGAGAAGTGGGGCGACGCTCCTCCACCTTAGCAGAGGAGTCGCGCTCACTACCACAGAAGGTCAGAGAAGGTACAGATGCATCTGCTGTTAAATTACAGGACAGTGAAATGTTTTCAACTGACCCTGGCAAAATATCCGTCTGAGGGGATGCGTCAGTCAAATTACACCGGGGACCGGCTTTTTGCTTTTTCCCCATGCTATGCTCCTCAAGTTCAGTTATAACAAGAGGAGGAGTCTTATCACCACTTGAGGATCCCTAGCACCAGCAATGACCAGCTAACAGGAGAGCTATCCTGGGAATCCGACAGAATGTCATCAACAGGCGCTGGGATAATGCCAGAGTTGAGGGACATTTGTCTCACCGTGAGGGTTATTTCAGTATTGTTGACCACCACTGCCCTCTCCAGCATCCGGTGTACGGAAGTGCACTTTGTAGGTGAGTGGGCGGAAGCTGACAACACTCTAGATGCTTTCCCCTTGCTCATAGCTTGCTTAGCAGTTACGGAGCAGACTTAATGGGCCTGGCTAGGACAATATACCTAGGCAAAATTTTAAAAAAATTACAGGAAACACAACACAAATTGAAGTACCTGCTTAGCAGTGAGCCAAGAGTGTTGGCCCAGTCTTCGCCCAGCCAGGGTGGGTCATAGAGGGATCCATTAGTTACTCCAAGAATTATCACCTGATAGTGACTCTAGTTGTTGACATTACATACTACTGCATAACCCTGAAGTTTGGCCACAAAAGGATTTGTTGATTCATTTTAGTGATTTACTAAGAAGATGTTCTACATAAGACAGAATCAAAGTACAGATATTATAAGCTAGAAAAGAACTAAGCTCAAAGAACCACCATCTTGCTGCGTTCCATTTTGACTGCAGTGATGTGTTCAACCAAGTTGATCGATATCAACTTTGGTCTAAGCTTAGATCTTGGGGAATTGATGATTAATTTCTGAATTAGTTTACCGAATTCCATGGAAAAACCAGGCTCAGGATTAAATGTACTTTATCTCCAAAGCCATGAACCTGCCAATTCACACAATTGTGCACAGTAACAACTGGCCGTAGAGCACAAGTAGATAAAACAAACCCCCCGAACTAAACTTTGAAGTTTATTAATAGTTCAAAATAAAAACGTAATCATCAAAATACATAAAACACTCACAATAAAAAGATTCTAAAACAATTAGGCTAAAATATACACAAGTATAAAGCATGTATACATTTTAAGTTTAAAAACATGTATATACCCAAATCCATGGAATGCACATTTGCTCGGCCACCCTACAAGACTTTAACCTGGTGTGCTGCTTAACTAATTTTGCCTTATTGTCCTAGCTATATGCAGAAATTTGGACACCGCCACTACCACTGTCATTGAGGTATCACTTTTGCAAGTTCTGTAAGCTTCTCCCGTCTCTACTATATTAAAGGATTGGCACGTGGGCGCTATCCACCTGCTCTTGACTTTAGCATATGGAGGGCAGAAGAATAGCAGATGTTGATCCATGGCCGTTTTGCAATACAAAACAATAGCGTTACCCCTGGGATGAGCCCACCATGTGGCAGTAAAAGCTCCTACTGGGGGTGTTCCGTTCCTAATCTGTAGGAACACTGGGGCATATTATCAAGGGATTTATCTCCGCTTTTTTGGCTTTAAAAGCCAAGAAAGTGGAGATAAAATTATCTCCCTATTAGCAACAGAGTGTTAACACGCAAATTCCCATGTTAGCACCCTTTTTCTCTACGCTTCCCCTTGCATCTCTAATGAGATGCAAAGGGGGCGTTCCAGAGAAAAATACTAGGAGAAATGTTGTTAAGCAATATTTCTCCTATTATCAAGGATTTCGCTAACCCTGTTAGTGATAAAAAAAGCAGTGCTAACCACGGTTAGCACTGCTTTTTTTGCACCTGGTATTTTCCTGACTTAGCCATGATATCCTATGGAAGGTGGATATCATGGCTAAGTTTGTGAGCCCCTATCATCAAGCTAACACCAAACTTTGAGAGATTATCGTTGGTTTTCTAGCGATAATCTCTCAATTGGCAGTTAGAGCGAGGATTTTTATCACTACTGAGATAAACCTTGCTAATAGCAAGTTATCGCTGCGATAATTTCCGGCGATGCTTAGCGTTAAAAAATTCGTTGCTAAGCATCGTTAGCGGTAAATATCGCTAAACGTTGGTAATATGCCCCACTGATCGTGCGTGAGCCAGGCGAATGAAATCCAAGAACTCTTCAGCCCTGATTATGGATTTATACGATAGGAAAGCACTTGCTAAACTTCCTATGGAGTTTTGATGCTCCCTGGGAATGGCAGCTTACTCATAGACTGGTTTATTTTCGAACATCACCAGGACGAATGGAGCAAGGGGGCATATTGTCAAGGGGGTTTATCTCCGCTTTTTTGGCTGTAAAAGCCAAGAAAGCGGAGATAATTTTATCTCCCTATTACCTAGCTGTCACTAACACCAGTTAGCGCCAGTTAGTAGGAGATAGCGAACATCTTGTGCCCCGCTTTGCATGTCAGTGATATTTATCACTAATGACATGCAAAGTGGGCGTGCCAAGATGTTAGCGACTGGAAACAGTCGCTAACATTGCTATCTCCTATTACCAACTTTTGGAGATATTCGCGCTAAGCGCGAATATCTCCAAAAGCTAACACCTGCCCCTGAGCAGTTCTTAGCCATGTTATCCAATGGTAGGTGGATAACATGGCTAAGAGCATTAGCTCGGTAATGCATGAATATCACTGACTTTTCAGCGATATTCATGCATTTCGGCCGATTTTTATCGCTTAGGAGATAAACCTTGAAAATAGCAAGGTTCCTAAGTGATAAAAATCACCCCAGCTCTGCGATAAAAATATCGCCGCTAAACCAACATAGCGATAATTATTGCTAGTTGTTGGTAATATGCCCCTAGGTTCTTTCCAGCATTTGTCCAAACCCAGGTTGGCCCATGCCTCTTTTATAGATCCCAGCCATTTTACTTTTTACAGGCGAGTGCTTAAAATATCTAGCAGGCCCTCTCTAAGGTGGTACAGTTTGTTGCTACTCCAGATGCGTATCTAGTATAGCAAGGGTCTAAAGGTAGCCAAGATTGTGATTTCATGGATCCCTAAGTCCAAGCATAGTGGACAAGTGGTGTTCCCTTCCCTAGCCCAGTAAGGACTAAAAGGAAATTATTTTCCGCCACCCTCAACGAGTCTACATTAGAGTGGCCCCATAGTACCGCACCATAGAGAGCTGCGACCCTAGCGTTGGCCATATAAATTTCCACTGCTGGTAGAATGGGAGCCCAATTAGCCTTTTTATTAAGTTTGCATATTACTCCAGCTCTATGCTTCACCGTGATAGTACTTTTTAGGTCTCGCCTACGTAGCGCGCATGCGCTGCAAAGGCTAAAAAGACCTTTTGCGATCGCTTTGGCTTTTCATCCAAAAACGTGCACGTGTTCCATTGCCTGAAATGGCAACAAGTGCACGTGTGGCGATTCACTTGCGAAACCGACCAGCGCCATATGGTAGCAATTATCGCTACTAGCGCGGCTCGTTCTCGCAAGTGAAACGCTTTCACTCACCCCCTCCTCTCACCCGTACCCCTGCTGCCGCTTTTTATCGCGAGGAACACGCTTGTTTTTTTGTGTGTTTACTTTATTTAACTTCTAAATTTAGACCCAAGCTCTGGACCGTGTGTCATCAAATTTGCGTACAAATTCTCCTTCAACAATCCTAATGCAGAGATTTCTCCAATGAAAGCTCAGCTGCTCTGATACCTGACGCCAGCTTGCCTGCTAATGTAGGCCACAGTAGCAAATCCACAGAGATTGAGTCAGACGCTGAGAGTAGCCCTGTCGATCTTGCTTGTTTCCCCTCCCTCTCTTCCTGTCTCTCTCTTTGTTTCACTGTTGTTTATGATAAGGGATCATTAGCTGAGAGCATCCCAGCCTCGGATCAGGGCTGAGTGCAATGGGTGGAGAAGTGGAGGCATCACTCGGGGATGGAGCACGCAGCAAGGAGATGGACGCCCTCATGGCTTCGGCGGACTACCAGGTTAATGAAAGCATGAGGTGGCTTTTAGGCAGCAGCTGGCGGATATTTGGACATGCGGGGAGGGGCTCTTACGATTGGTTAACCAGTGGGCCGGGCATGTTGCTTCTGGAAACCCAACTGCATGTCATTCGCGCGGCCTTGCTCTAAGGAAGGGGGTACGTTGCATAGCGCATTGCACTTTTTTGTGTTTGGGGCTTGGATTTACTGAAGGAAGATGCAATGGGCTTTAAATGCTCCCTGGTGTCATGTTAGATTATGGAAAGGTACTTATTGAATTTACTACTTTTCCTAAATGAAGAGCAAGTTGTGTTGACTGTAACTTGAGTTTCACTCTGCAGTAGTGACACTCTACTTGAGAGTTTAACAGCGGCCCATTTTCTTGCTCTTTGTCAAAGTTTTGTCTGGTATTTGAGGACTGTTGAACAAAGGAGTGCATAAAAACAAGTACAACTTTTTGAGCGTTTGTGTGTATAAATGCCTCACTCATCCCTACTTACTCCATAAACCTGTGCAAACAAAATGCATGCATTTAGAACCCACCAATCGTAAATGGTGCATATGATGAGAAACAGAGATAGTTGTGTTTTAGACTAAAAAGTTCCAGGTTTGTCACTTCTTTCATGTTTAGTGGTGTTAGCAAACCACCTTCTGTCTCCAGTGTGTTCGACCAGTGACTGTGATCTGATTCCTGCCCCACCATTGCTCGTGTCTCTCCACCCTGACCCCTGCCTCTGCCCAAGAGCTATAATAACTAAGGTGACAATGCTCCTAAAATAGGTGGGAGACTCCTGGCCTTTTAAGATGACAATTATTGGGTTTTCTGTAAACCTCCTTTCCAAGTCTTCCCAAATGTTGGCATGTATGGTTAAAAAAAGAACTTTCCATGATGTCCTGCTCCCTGGTTAATGTAGGGGCTGAGTCCAGAATCAACCCAATAGCAGGAGTGGATATAAAGTTTGTTTTTTAACTCCCTTCTAATTAAAGCAAAGTCTCAGAAGGATATCATAATCTGGTTATATTGATTCTTACTCACATTATTGATGTTAGGAACAACCCCTTCAAAGAGCCTCAGCCCACCTTACTTTCAGTGGGACTGATCAACAGGAACAGACATCTCTCAAAGAGCTTCCCTATTGGCAGGTGCCATTGGTGGGGCTGCACACTGTGCTGTTTTCTCTTTTTTCCTACTGGGGTGGGTAGTTGCTGCCTGTTTCCCAGTGTCAGCCAGGTGCTCAGTGCAGAGCTCCTGAGGGGTTTGCAAAGAGTTGTCGCTGCCTATAATCTGCAGGAGACCTCTCACTCATGAGCTGCTCTGAAGGTGCATTACGCTGCACTAATGCTACTTTACTCTCTACGCTGGGCCATGATTACTGTTGAAAGGAGCCAAGAGCAAACTTTCTAAATTGTGCAGGGGGCTCGAGTGACTCTGTTGTAGGCGGATATTCACCATGCACAGCATTTGTGCGCGCACCCTACTATAGTGGCTATAGACGAAACCCCTTTTAAGAGGGTTTGAATCAGGGTAACGGGTGGTTTTAGAAAGGGCGCTCCATTCGCCTTGGCCTGAGAGGGGTCACCATGTGCCACTGCACTGCAGCTACCTACATTGGCAAACACTGTCTTCGGAATGTTTGTAAACTTCCATCCAACTGCAGCATCCCCTTCATATGTGTGCATGTCCCAGGAGGGGTTATCTTTTAATCCCTCATCCGAGCAGCAGAGAACTTGACAAAATTAATCCTTCTATTGCTGAACGCACTGCAAAAGAAAAGCACTTTTTTAGGTCGAGCCTAGAACAGGCGCTGCTTGCTTGGCTTAACTTTTAGTAAGGGGATTTTCAAAGTGCTACCAGAGGCTTTTGCTGGCCTCAAGCTTGTGTTCACGATCGTGTGCACGCACGGAGTCGCCATCTGTCTTTCTTCCGTCACGGGTAATTAAGTGCATTGCAATCACAAGCTTGAGGCCAGCAAAAACCTCTGGTAGCACCTTGACTTTACAGTGTGTTTGTAAAGGCTTTTTATGGAGAAAAAAATACAGCTGTCTACATTTCTCCTCCTTTCGTCCGCTCTCTCTTTCTCCCACCCTGCCTTTCACTCTTACTCTTTCTATCTCTTCCTCCATCTGCCTCCTCTGAGTTCTCCTCCCTCTGTCTCTTTGTCCACCCCATGCCCAATTTCTCTATCCGTTTCTATGCATTTTAGCGTTCTCTCTCTCTCTCTCTCTCTCTCTCTCTCTCTCTCTCTCTCTCTCGCACTCTCTCACTCGCACTCTCTCCTTTCACTCTCTCATTCTCTCTCTCCCTCTCACTCTCACTCTCTCACTCTCACTCTCTCTCTCATACATATATATACTGGAGGGCTTAATAATGTGTGTCCTTTTAAAATGCATAATTTTACACAAAACCCACTGGAGGGTAATAATGGAGCGTAAAATAAACCACAAGTTCCAGAATGCTTTGCATGTAAATCAATTAAGCAGGCACACCGGAGGCCTAATTAATTCAAGCAGGAAGTTGGAACTGTGGCATCGCGAAATGCTTGTGTGTTCTGGTGCCTTCGAAAAAGGAGCATGAAGCTCTGAAACGCGTCAGGCTAAAGGATGGAAAAGATCGGTATGAAATGCCAGTTTCCTGTTGGACTAAAGATTTGTGAATCATCAGCTTGGGAGTACGTCCTCATTGCAAGGGCAGTTTTGGGAACATATATATATACTTGCCATTCTGTGGATAGCGCACTTCAAGGACGCGCTCACCGTTGTAGGAGGGAGGAAATACCCGGGAGGGAGGAAATACCCGGACCTCGCCGCACCCGCTCCGCGGGTGCCGCATCGCTGCTGGACGCTGTAAGGGGCATCCGCCCAACTCATTGGTCGGAGCTTGCTGGTCAGTGGTAGAGGGCTGCAGGGCTGCGAGCGTCAGGGACTCCATTTCCCAGGAGTCCCTGCCAGACCGCTATCAACTTCCGGTCCGCTCTCCCTGGCGGCCGCCCACTGACAGACTACAAAATCGTCAATTTCCCCTAGCGCCAGTGGGACACTTGCCATTCTGTGGATAGCGCACTTCAAGGACGCGCTCACCGTTGTAGGAGGGAGGAAATACCCGGACCTCGCCGCACCCGCTCCGCGGGTGCCGCATCGCTGCTGGACGCTGTAAGGGGCATCCGCCCAACTCATTGGTCGGAGCTTGCTGGTCAGTGGTAGAGGGCTGCAGGGCTGCGAGCGTCAGGGACTCCATTTCCCAGGAGTCCCTGCCAGACCGCTATCAACTTCCGGTCCGCTCTCCCTGGCGGCCGCCCACTGACAGACTACAAAATCGTCAATTTCCCCTAGCGCCAGTGGGACACTTGCCATTCTGTGGATAGCGCACTTCAAGGACGCGCTCACCGTTGTAGGAGGGAGGAAATACCCGGACCTCGCCGCACCCGCTCCGCGGGTGCCGCATCGCTGCTGGACGCTGTAAGGGGCATCCGCCCAACTCATTGGTCGGAGCTTGCTGGTCAGTGGTAGAGGGCTGCAGGGCTGCGAGCGTCAGGGACTCCATTTCCCAGGAGTCCCTGCCAGACCGCTATCAACTTCCGGTCCGCTCTCCCTGGCGGCCGCCCACTGACAGACTACAAAATCGTCAATTTCCCCTAGCGCCAGTGGGACACTTGCCATTCTGTGGATAGCGCACTTCAAGGACGCGCTCACCGTTGTAGGAGGGAGGAAATACCCGGACCTCGCCGCACCCGCTCCGCGGGTGCCGCATCGCTGCTGGACGCTGTAAGGGGCATCCGCCCAACTCATTGGTCGGAGCTTGCTGGTCAGTGGTAGAGGGCTGCAGGGCTGCGAGCGTCAGGGACTCCATTTCCCAGGAGTCCCTGCCAGACCGCTATCAACTTCCGGTCCGCTCTCCCTGGCGGCCGCCCACTGACAGACTACAAAATCGTCAATTTCCCCTAGCGCCAGTGGGACACTTGCCATTCTGTGGATAGCGCACTTCAAGGACGCGCTCACCGTTGTAGGAGGGAGGAAATACCCGGACCTCGCCGCACCCGCTCCGCGGGTGCCGCATCGCTGCTGGACGCTGTAAGGGGCATCCGCCCAACTCATTGGTCGGAGCTTGCTGGTCAGTGGTAGAGGGCTGCAGGGCTGCGAGCGTCAGGGACTCCATTTCCCAGGAGTCCCTGCCAGACCGCTATCAACTTCCGGTCCGCTCTCCCTGGCGGCCGCCCACTGACAGACTACAAAATCGTCAATTTCCCCTAGCGCCAGTGGGACACTTGCCATTCTGTGGATAGCGCACTTCAAGGACGCGCTCACCGTTGTAGGAGGGAGGAAATACCCGGACCTCGCCGCACCCGCTCCGCGGGTGCCGCATCGCTGCTGGACGCTGTAAGGGGCATCCGCCCAACTCATTGGTCGGAGCTTGCTGGTCAGTGGTAGAGGGCTGCAGGGCTGCGAGCGTCAGGGACTCCATTTCCCAGGAGTCCCTGCCAGACCGCTATCAACTTCCGGTCCGCTCTCCCTGGCGGCCGCCCACTGACAGACTACAAAATCGTCAATTTCCCCTAGCGCCAGTGGGACACTTGCCATTCTGTGGATAGCGCACTTCAAGGACGCGCTCACCGTTGTAGGAGGGAGGAAATACCCGGACCTCGCCGCACCCGCTCCGCGGGTGCCGCATCGCTGCTGGACGCTGTAAGGGGCATCCGCCCAACTCATTGGTCGGAGCTTGCTGGTCAGTGGTAGAGGGCTGCAGGGCTGCGAGCGTCAGGGACTCCATTTCCCAGGAGTCCCTGCCAGACCGCTATCAACTTCCGGTCCGCTCTCCCTGGCGGCCCGCCCACTTCCCCGTATACGGGTATAACTTCGCCCAGCCTTCCCGCAGCGCGGGACGCAGCCCGGAGCAAAGACCGGGCTAAGAGCGGGCCGTTTGAGGCCGTTCGAGGACGGCAGAGGACGGCCCCGGCCCACTCCCCCCTTGCCAACCCAACCCCCCCTTGTCGATCTACCGGTGGGGTAAGTCAGGCTATTGAATTGAGGCAACATATCTACTACTAAGTGTGAGGGCCACAATAACAACACCTAGCACGCAATATGAGTACTAGGATTACACGTAGTAAGGCAGTGAAGGGCGGTCCACAAGTTAGCGGCCCAATGGACGACTTCATCACCCGCACGAATATAGCGATTGATGAAGAAATATCCAAACTTCAAACTAGGGTATCCCTAGAATTGGCAGCAGCACGAAGGCTGTCTGAGGTAATGGCCCACACAAAGAAATCATCCCTAGGCCACATAGCCTCTGCTGTCACCCCTGTTCGCCCCGGTTGTCCAGTTAGCATCACTACACAGGCTGACTTTCACCACCCCCCGACCACTCTCTTTCCTCTTACCTCCCCCTCAGAACAAACACGTACCGTAGTAGAGCTAAGTTCCCCTGCACCTCCACAAGTCCAGCCCCCTACCCCTAAACCGCCTGCCCAAGTAACCCCAACTATTTTTAGTGCTACTAGTGCGCATCCCAAAAGGAAACGCCATTCTAGATCAGCCTACTCCCGCAAAAAGGCCAAAGTAGCAGGTTCTCAACACCTTACTTTGGCAAATCCCCAGACATGCACGGTCCCACCCGAGGGCTTATTAGTATTAACAGCACAGCCAGAACGCCATATAATGGGAGACGACCTAGCTACCGTTAATTTAGAGGGCGAGGGGTTGCAGGCCCAGGATCAGGGACAATGTGACAAAGAATTTATAGGCCAAGTTTGGGAATCACTAAAAAAACTTCTCTCTCCACTCGATTTAAGACTGTCCAGGATTGAAAACAATCTACTCGAGATGGAAAAGAGCATTATTGCTCTGGCCACTCTTGGCCTGAGAAGCCTTGAAAATCAGGGCGTGTCTCTACCTGATCCTTATCCACCAGCTCCTGCTGCACAAGCTGAGCAGCACCCTTCATCAGCACCTGTTGTCGCAAGGCCTGTCCCCAAGCCAAGGACTGTGGCTATGGGCAAAAATTTCACGACCGCTAAACCGCAGGCTTCACAACCGCAGGCTACAGTCGGGTCCTCTAAGCCCCAAAAATCTATCCCTATCCCTACCCCGGCACCTCCATCTAAACCTCATTCTTCTGAAATCCGGGGTTCCCGCCCAAAAGAAAATTTTAGAGGGGGCTACATAGACCTTCCTCCAGAGGCCAACGAGTACGTAGTTGTGCTGACTGGCGTCCCTGTCCTAGGCATCGACCAGTACGAAAACCACTGGTCCCTGAAAAATAAAACAATGCACTGGCTCAATGTTAATAGACCTGCTTCTAATGGGAGGAGAAGTAGGGTAATGATGGTCCGTAGAATACCCTGGGTGGGCCCAACAAAGAAATCTAAGCAAGGGGACTGTGTAGTCGTAACTTTTGAGGACCCACACACGGCCTGCCACATCTGCTCTTGGCCCACCAGCGAAGATTCCCTTGTTATTCCGAGGCCGCTATCTTACTTTTACCCTCCACGGCAGACACACACTCAAGCGGCAAGTTGGTCCTTGGTGCCGCCACCTCCAGTAAATATTCATCCTACGAGGCCAACTGAAACCCTTTTACATTGGAACGGCCTCTCAACTTATAATAGATTTGGAGGTCTGGAGGAGGTTGACTGACTTTCTGTGCCCCTTACTTCACCATCTATAGTTGTAAAAGCTCCACCCACCCTGGATCCCGAACCACTGAGAAACCAAATCTGCAGTCCCCAGATTAAGGATGACGCATTTCGGATTCACCTGCCGCGCACCTTGGAAAAACACAATATGGCTATTTCAGACCATACAGGGATGGAACAACGGCCAGACACTCAACACATAAGTCCACCTACTCTGGCCCAACTCAATCTGATGGAGATTAAGCAGTCAAGCAGTGCTGCCCTCATTGAACCAAATCGAGTCAAGTCCCCCATAATACCAACCTTTCTGGAAGAGGGGAAATTGCGCTCACATTCTCAAGTTCCCAAAATACCTCCATCTGGTGATCCCTCATTTAAGATCCTAAACTGGAATGTGGCTGGCCTAGATCGCAACCTGGATAACCCAGATTGGAACACTTTCCTGGCACCTTATGACATCTGTTTGCTTCAGGAAACATGGTGCCAGGAACCCAAATACAGAGTGGGATTCTCGACCTACTATGTTCCGGCAGTTCACCAACAAGGTTCCAAAGGTCGCCCGTCAGGCGGTCTCCTCATCTGGATTAATATAGCTCTAGACCTCAGCGTTTTCCAAAGAGCTACTGAATCTCCTGACCTTCAATGGCTTACAATCCGACACAGAGGGGGAATGAAATTAGAACTGTTCAATATCTACCTAAGGGACAGTAGGAACGATGGATCTACGACCTTGCAATGTCTGAATAACAATTTGACTGTCTGTAATGCCGATTCTCTAGTCCTGCTGGCAGGTGATTTTAACTGTTGTTTTGAGCCCCTAGCCAGGGAAGATATCTTGGACACCAACGATGAGGATAACAGAAGGGGAATTCCGATCCTGAATCTCGATCCGATCCCAAAATGGTCACAACGGGCGATCGATATAAACGCTCTTTGTATGGAACACAATTTGCGAGCAACGAATGGGCGTTCTAGATCAGACCCCATGGGTGCCCATACATACAACAGGACGGACCACTCCTCTAGAATTGATTATGTTATGCTCAACTATACCCTCTGGTCACACCACCAGGACATGGAGGTTATAGCAAATTGTGATAGTGACCACAACCCTCTTGCTCTAACCATTTCCGACCCCTGGCACCTGGACTCTCGAGATACATTGAACCAGATATGGCAGACATCACGTGAGATTCTCCCCTCAAACTGTGGGAGACGTCTCAAATGGGCAAAAATTGCAGCTGACGAGACACGTATGTCCCAAGCCACAAACATTCTGCTACAGGCTGAATCCAAGTTCGGCTCCATAAAGGAGGGAAGTACGAAGTTTCTAACTTTATTTTTAGAGACAATATCAGCACTAAGCGGGTTATTCACCGTTCCTAAACCACACGCTAGAAGCGCTGCTAAAGGCGCTCCGAGAACAAATGGGAAGTGGTTTACAGCGTCCTGCCGGAACGCCAAGAGAGAACTTGTGGCTGCTGTAAAGGGGAAAGACCAAATTGCTATCAGGTCCGCAAGGCAATTATACAGGAAATCTGTGTCTGAGGCCAAACGGTCATATGACTTTAACTTCTGGCGTGACCTAACGGAGGCAAGCACAAAGAAAGATGTCAAGGGGTTCTGGGACTTGCTAAGATCTAGAGATAAGCCCGTAAATAACCAATTGACTTGTAACATCCCGGGCGCTGTCTGGTTCACTCATTTTTCAAACCTGTACTCAGCACAAACAGGGACCATCCAACCAGACCCCAATAACTGGTCCAGCACCACCATTGCCCCTGCGCCAGTCGAAGACGCATTTTCCTCCGTAGAAGTGGAGAAGGCAATTAGCTGCATTGTTCCAAATAAAGCGGCAGGCCCGGATGGGATTCCGGGAGATCTGATAAAAAATAACCCCCCATTCTGGAGCAGACTAATTGCAGAACTACTCAATGAGGCCACACTAGGGGGACCACTACCTGATTCCTGGAGGGGCGCCGAAGTCGTCCCTGTTTTTAAAAAAGGTAGCAGGGAGGACCCAGGAAACTATCGTCCGATTAGTTTGATAGACACAACACAAAAGGTGGCGGGGAAAGTAGTATTGGGGAGGATTCTGGAGTGGGTGGACGATAATCATATCTTATCCGATCTCCAAGCGGGGTTTAGAGCAGGGACAGGCACCGTCGAGCAGACCTTCCGCCTTCTAATGCTATACTGGAAGGTAGTGGTCCTGGGAGGAGGCAGTTTATATCTAGTCTTTATAGACTTGAAAACTGCCTTCGACCTGGTCCCGCGAGCAGCACTGTGGAAGGTCCTTGACGGTCTAGGCTTACCCCCCTACCTTTTGGCCTTACTGGTAAAATTTCATGCAAACAACTTTGCCCAAATCAGATGGGGTGATCAGGGAGAAAAAACACCGCGTATCCCAGTAGACAGGGGTGTCCGCCAGGGGTGCGTGCTTGCCCCCACTCTGTTCTCGTTGTACGTAAACGGAGTGGTGGAGCACCTTTTACAACATCCTGCAGACGCACCATCCCTGGCTGGAAAGAAAATCCCGACACTCCTGTTTGCCGATGACACCCTCCTGATCTCGAAGACACCCGCTGGCATACAGACCCTACTTACCAGCTTCAAGGCCTTCTGTGATTCCAAGGGGTTAGCAATAAATATTGGTAAGACCAAATTCCTCGTTCTGAACCCCCCAAAGAGATCTGTAAAACCCCCCACCCTTGACTGCGTTCCACTTGAGCGGGTCAAAGAATTCGACTATCTAGGGATACGCCTTTGTGACAGCATGAATTGGAAGGCCCACCACCAGAAAGTGTTTCTATCCCACAAAAGGGTTGTTGGCGCTCTACTTAAAGAACAACGTGCCTCCACCACAAAACCGATTGGGGCACTGCTTGACATCTACAGAGCTAGGGTGGTGAGCGCAGCACTGTACGGTGCAGAACTTTGGGGTACCCAGAGAGTGGACACCCTGGCCCTCCTTGAAAACAAATTTCTTAAAGACTTGATGAGGTTGCCCCAAAGCACTCCCACCATTCCAATCTTGCTTGACACAGGTACCCGCCCTATCTGTGACCAGGCCAAACTACGCCCCTTGTTATTGTGGTCCAGAATTTGGAACGTCCCCGAGCTACAAAGCTACGCCGATGCCCTAGAAGACATTTTGTCCCTCCCAGGATGGCATAAGATCACCTGGCTTAGAGAGGTCAAGAAGTCACTTACTTTGCTCGGTCTAGGTCCCAGCTGGGTAAATAAAACTGCACCCCCCAAACAGGAACTAAAGAGGGCATATTGGGACTGGGTCGACAGCGAGAGATTGGGGAAAACTAACCATCCAAAAACTGTTGCCAATTTCTTGATGGTAAAATGTAATCCCTCCAGAGAAGCTTATTTAGACTTAATACAGAACCCTTACGATAGGGCTCTATATTTCAAATTCAGGGTTGGGGTCCTACCTTTGTATCAGTTCACTTCTACTTGGAAACCACCATTCCAAACTGTTCCCGATTGTCCTTTTTGTGAGTTAAGAACTGAATCCGTGGCCCACTTCGTATTTGAGTGCCGAGCTTATTTAGCTCCTAGACGAAGGTGGCTGAAGCCCTTGTTCAGGTCCCTAGGAACACGTTCACATGTTGAAGCCCTGAAAATACTGCTATCAGATACAAGACCCTACTTCTCAATCTGTATGGCAAAATTCCTAGGATGGGCCTGGCGAATAAGGACCTCTAAAAAACTGATGACCCAATGATGTTTTACCAGTTCTTAATATGTTTTTAACTCAATGAACGGCTTTCTTGTACTGTATAATGAATTGTAAGTTTTGTATCGTCTATTGTTATACTATGTTGTGCTGCTTTTATGATATGTTTTTATATATATCGAAATAAAGCTTACTTACTTACTTACTATATATATATATATATATATATATATAAATATATATATATATATATATATATATATATATATGTTCACTGAAAAAAACAAACCATAGGTTTCACACCAGTTATAGTTAGGAATTAGCATATAAAAAACCTATTAAATTCACAGAAAAAACCATAGTTTTTACACCAGTTATAGTTAGCTGCAAATTTTACTGACATAAAACCATTGAAATTCCACGTTATAGTTAGTTGGACTCACTATAACTTGCGCGTGTAATGCACTGCTGATGACGTCACATATTACATCACTCATGACATGGTCAGTGACATCACTCATGACATCACTGATGACACCATCCTTGTGACTATAACTGGTGTGAAACCTATGGCTTTTTCTGTGAATTTAATAGGTTTTTTATATGCTAATTCCTAACTATAACTGGTGTGAAACCTATGGTTTTTTCAGTGAATTTCATAGGTTTTTTAAATGCTAATTCCTAACTATATATAAGGCTCCAAACCTATGTTTTTTTCTTTGAAGTTCTAAATTTGGTTAATATCAAATGTCTGTAGCTATGAAATGTAATATTTTTGAAAATGAATGAATCCTATATTTAATTTGTATTTTAAACAATTTATTTATTTATTTATTTATTTTTGACCCTGTAGTCGTTTGAAGCGCCCCGGTGCGCGAACCGGGAAGCAACCCGTTAGTGCCAATGTCGCGAACGAAAACATGATCGTGACGTTTCGCGTAGCCGCGTCCGCGTGATACGCACGGTGTAAGCACATCAGGAAGCACTCGAGCGAATACGATCGCGCAACGTAAACTTCCGACGCGCTTACGCGACCCGGGGCACGCCCGCAGGCGCGCCCGTGGGCGCGTCGCGTAAGCGCATCGGTCATGTGACCTGAAAATAACACTTCTCATTGGTTCAGGCCTTTTTTTTCCAAATGATGAAAGACCCACCGTTTTTCCTTATTCTGACTTTGTCCTTTGACTGAGGAAGACCTGATTGTACCTCTCTGTACCTCTCTGTACCGTTTTCATCTATATAATGGCTTCAGTAGCAGCAGCAGCTGGTGCATCTGCACCACCACCACCACCACCACCACCAAGAGGACCACCACAACAGTACATTGGTGGAGGAGGAAGAGGAAGAGGAGGATGGGAGAAGATGGCTGCCTGAACAAAATACCCCATACAAGCCCAAGTCACACATTGTATGGGAGTTTTTTTCACTCCCAGAGGGAAAGAAAAAAGTGAATGCGGACAAGGTAACTTGCCTAATCTGTAAGGAACAACTCTCAAGGGGCAACTCAAACAAAAATTATTCCTTTGGTAACAATACCATGATTCGACATATGATCCGTAAGCACCCTAACAACTATTCTCGTGCAGAACTCAGGGAACTGGCCAGTAACCCCCCCCAGTCATCAAGGAAATTGTCAACAAATTTGCTAGCATCGTCGACAGTTATGCCCCCCAAATGGAAATCGATTGGTCTATCTACATATGAAGCACGAATGAAAAAGGCATTACAAGCTTCACAAACAGACGATCAACGGGAAGCAAGATTAGAAGCTGTTCGAACACAAACTAGTCAAGCTCGTTCTTCTCAAACGAACGAGCAACGAAAATCAAGATTGTAAGCCGATCGAGTACGCACTGCTCAAGCCCGTTCTTCACAAACGAACAAGCAACGAGAATCAAGATTGGAAACAGATCGATTACACACTGCTCAAGCCCGCTCGAATGAAACAGGAGAGCAACGAGAATCAAGATAGGAAGCCAATCGAGTACGCTCTGCTCAAGCCACACTTTCAAATGTTTTCCATATTAAAAAATGAAACAATGTAAATTGAATGTTATCATATCGGGTTGCCTTGAATTTCCTTTCTTCTGAGATCGCAGCAACGCGCGACGGGTATGCTAGTGTATATATATATATATATATATATATATATATATATATATATATATATATATATATATATATATATATATATATATATCTATATCTATATATGCAGAGAAACTCCCAACAGCCACCTCCAATCCCCTAGGACCGGCGAAGCAGGAGACAGACCACAGATACAGGTAACAGTTCTTTTACTGCAGAATAGGTAAGGTGGAAAAACCAGCAATGACGCGTTTCGGGCTGAGCAGCCCTTGTTCATATATATATATATATATATATATATATATATATATATATATATATATATATGCAAAGTTTTATATTCGTTCCTTCACAGCCAATGAGATACAGGATGGGGAACACCGGGTGTTCCTTATATAGGAACTTGCTTTCATCATTGGAGAGCAGTCCCTCTCTTCTCCATTGCATTAAATGCTTTTGTAGGATTTCCCTAGCTTTTTCATATTCTTTCATTGAGCTTTTCTGGTAACATATTGCATCACTCAATTGTCTCTGTGCCTCAGTTATATAGTCTTTTTTAGGCCATAATACTAGATTACCGCCTTTATCAGACTTTTTTATAATCACATCACAATTATCTCCCAATTGTTTGACCAGTTTGTCATATGCTACTTTTCTGAAAAAGATACCTCGTTGTTGTTTGTTTTCTGACATTGATATTCAGTTTCTTCAAGTCATCTACAATCATGTCATGGTAGGTGTCTATGGCATCCTTTGGCATTAGGGGCAAGCAGCTAGACTTATTTTTAAAAGGACTAATGACTGCCCCTTGCAGAACAAAATCAATTTTCCGTAGTCTCTCTTGTGTCTCTCTTGTGTGGAAATGTCAACCGGGTCAGTAGACCCCTCTTCTGGCATTTCTTACTGTCCCTCATATAAATCATGCATAGTAATAACACCTGCAACATCAGACGCTCTCAGCGTGGGTAGAGTCAAACTCTCTCTCCCTCCCCCACAATATTTTCCACATGATTAGAAAAGCCCATGTCATTATTTTTGTCATTTTTTAATGCAAAATACTTTTTTAGCTTGAGCTTTTGAATAAAGCAATACACATCTATGCGAGTCCTCGCATAATTAAAGTCCTCACCAGGGAAAAAATTCAGCCCTAATGTGAAAAGTTGCTGTTCAGCCTTTGTTAGGACTACATCAGATAGATTTACAATGCTGTTATCCTCTAGCGGCGATTTTTCTGCCAAAAGTTTTTCTTCTTCTTTGTGGCAGTTTTTGCGTCTTTTGCGCTGTTCCCTCTGGCGTTTGTTTCTGTGTTGTCTTGTGGCTGTCTTGGTATTCTCGGGCGCAGTGTTTTGAGTCTTTCTGCCACTAAAAAATCAAGCTCCTCACTCATATTCAGGATGGGCTAATTAGTGTTCACGAACTCTGTACTGCCACTCGAGCCACTTGTAACAGATAACGTATCAGTATTAGAAGAATCTTCATTAATATTGATAGATGCTTCAGCGCTATTCCTTGCCGCTAAGTTTTTGTCTTGACTGTATTGCTTCCGTTTATTCAAATCATATTTCCGAGAAAACGTGAAAATCTGGCCGTTTTTGTAGTCTGCCAGGTCCCTGGCAAACGTATGTGTCTTTCTGGCCTTTATTTTATCTTCGTGTTTTCTAACACGTTCTTTGATGTCTGTCCTTGCCTTCGTGATGTGATAGGTTATGGGTATTTTGTCCAGCTCCTCATTTAATACTGCCAATTCCTTCAATATTTCTTGCCGGTCTATTTGGGCATATTTTGCCAGTATCTTAACCAAGTTCATTGATGCCCCGAGGTTGCTTTCTCCCCACTCACGGAACATTTCGGGGCTTGGATTATTGAAGCTGGGGGCCAACAAGATTCGTAAGCCACGCGGCACCAGACCAAATTCTATATATTTAGACAGGGATTTATTCTCCCACCACTTCGTCACCTCCAGTTTGGATTTTGCTTCCAGATTTTTCAAAAGCACTTTAACGTCTTTATCTTTCTCAGACTCAGCAGGAAATGCTTGTGTCGCGCTACGCACTGATTTAATTTTATTGCAGAGGCTGCTCCCGAAGGGGGCTCGAGAGCCGGCGCCATAACCAGCGGCGTGCCCCCCCCCCCCCCGGACAAACTAGCTCGAGAGCCGGCGCCATAACCAGCGGCGTGCCCCCCCCCCCCCCGGACAAACTAGGGGTGGAGCGGCGTTTGGCGCGAAGAGGACAAAGAGGACAAAAGCCATCCTCTTCCCTTCCCCCCGCAGCGGCCACTGGACGGTGCAGACACCCCGGCGGCCAATGGGGGTCAAAGCGGGTTACAAACTTCGCCCAATAGGAAGAGGGGCCTAGCGGAAGGCGAAGGCAAGCCAGGAGGCATATAAACCCTGCTCCCCCAGGCATGCTCCTATCTGCACGGAGCGGGGGGAGCAGCAACAACGGCGGAGCACAATCTTGTCCCACCCACCCACACCTAAGGATCAGCAATGTCGCAGGGCTGAGGAAGATGCAAGGCACGGCGAAGAACTACGCTGATATCGGTTGGTACGGAGGCACACCGGAGGGCGGTGTGCCAGAATAGGTCCACTCACCTTCAGATGCCTCACGGCTGGGTGAGTTGGCCTAAGGACAGGCGTGTAGGACCACACACTCTGGGATGCCTCATGGCTGGGTAACTTGGCCTACCGAATAGGGGGGGTAGCAAACGGAGACGGCACTCGCAGCCCAGCCCCCGCCGGACGGACGGCAGGGCACAACAAAGTCGGACAAGGTAGCGAGGTGGCCTAACTCCGGGACAGAAGCTACTCACCTCCCGTGCAAACGGAGCGCAAAAAATCCAACCTACCAAAGGAAACAACCCAGAAGGGACAAGAGACAATACCAAGGAAGTTGTGATGACATAGCATGATGCAAAGTATATACATGTTGTTTCCTTGTATTCCTAATAAACTGCGGCCAACAAATGACCACCACAAGACAAACGTGTACGTTGGCTTTTCTTGTCATAATAAGGAATACAGTACAAGGGGTATATATACGACTACAGGAGGGAGTGGGGCAGAGTGCGGAGGTTATTATCGAACATTACTTCTGCTGCCAGCTCCCGTTCTCTCTCATCCTCCGCTGACATACTGGCTGCTACTAGAACAATTATCGTGCAGATGGACAAAGTCAATTCTGTTTCTCGCCTTGCCTGATGCTGCCTCTCCCCTTTCCTGCCACTTTCAAAGCATCTCACTCACCAGCGTTCTCGTTGTTTTCTTTTCGAGTCCTCCGACTCGGTAGAATCCGGTTTCTCTGAGTTCTTTCACAGTTGAACGCAGGAGGAAGCCACCAATTTTCCGCCACGGAGCAAACAGGTCTCAGCTGAGGGAGGATTCCGACTTTCAGGGAGGCAGTCTGGAAACAGAGGCAGCTGACCTCCGTGACACTATGCACCAGCAATTCCGACCACTTCCGTTTGTACGGCGAAGCAGGAACTCAGACCGACCACAGCATGTTCAGGCAAGGTAAAGTTTTATTTTCGTTCCTTCACAGCCAGCAAGACGCGTTTCGGGCTTCAAGAGCCCTTGATCACATTCAGCTATCTGTATGCCACTTTACGTTTTTAGTTCTCGTGACCTCTCAATGCGCATGCATTGAGAGAAGCGAGACTATAGGGCTTTAAACAGACTTTAACTAACTGGCGATTTGATGCTGTGAACGTGCGCTTTTAGGTCAATGCGCAAGCGCATTGACCTAAAATGCGCGTGCACAGCATCAAATCGCCAGCCATCTGTTGCCCAGCTTGGTGCCGCTCCACCCCCTGCCGGATCAAAGGCTTTCACGGCCGGCCGTGCTTTCAGTTTCACGGCCGGCCGGCCGTGTCTTCTTTTCTTTTAACTTGTTTTATTTACAGGGTACACGTATGGCAGTAACGGCAATATTAGGATCCTAATATAAAATAAGTTATTATTAAGATGTTTAATTTTTGCTCATTTCTTTATAGGTGTCTGACTCGGTCACTTTCTGTTTTAAATAAATAACGCAAGATATACTTGAATATGCCATAAATCTGACCAATGTGCGGCTGCACACGATCAGGCGCAGGTTATTACGAAATGGATACATTTTACATTATTTATTTGTTCTTTTCTGCTCGCATTACAACTGAAAATAGTTTATACAATTAAAGACGTGACTGGTTTTGCCCAACGTTTGACAAGACCGAATGCCCACATTTTTTCCGGGCGAGACAAGACTCCTGATAGCGGACAGTGCATGAAACAAAGGCTAACGCTTTGGTTCTGGACAGTGATGTCCCCACTGCGAGACCGCGTAGATAGATGAAGCGGTGCCATAGCGCTCCTTGCTGCTCTGTCCATACCGGGCTTGTTAAGTGGAAGCCTGTATCTTGGCAGCAAACAGGACGACGTTCTGTTCCACCACTTTGTTCAGTTCTTGCGGAGTAGCTCGGGGATGCTTCGAGACGTAATCAGCAATTGATGCAATGCATTCCTTCTATAAGACAAAAAAAAAACAGACATTTCACTAGGCAATTCCTGTACACTGACCAAGGTAATTCGAACAAAGTGTTCCCGCGTACGATCGGTAGGCTAACCATTCCTGTGCCTTCTGGTATTTCTATGCCTCTCCTGGAACTTGGGAGCGAGGCATAGAAACATCCCCTTATATTCGATGTGAGGACGATTTACGATTCGAACTCCAGTCCCCAAATATCTGTGAAAATCGCATTTTTCCCGAGCCTTGCCGTCACCTCGGCATTTTTAAGTATGGGCCTGTAAGAACGTATGTGAAACTTGGCTGCGGGGCAGAGACAGATGGAGGCTTCAATAGGCTCACCATGCTCCATTGAGCGACGGCAAGCAACTACAATCCCAAACTGCCACAAGAGGGCACCACATTACAACAAAGTATTCCCTAAAATATTATTGTTCGAGGAAAAGAGCGTCAGAATACAATCCGAAGCTCTGCGCAATAGAGGCTAGAAATTAGACACAGCTGGTGTGAAATCAAAGGCGCTCATTTATACGGATATTCATAACCGAGCAAGCGCTACTGAGCCTCTCTTCAACGCATCCCCGCCCTCCAGTCTGTTTGCTCTCCTATTAGGAATACTCGTCTGTCCGAGACTTTACTGAATTCGGGCACTACTGCTGTTGGAAGAGGGTAATATCATCATACATACATTTACCACTTTTTGACTGAAGATGAGTCATTCCCTTGTTTAGAGCCAGCCTTCTGCTGGAGTATGCTGGCTTTCTCTAGAGTATGCAGTGGCGTAGCAAAGGCCCCAATAGGGCGGTGCGAGTTTTGAAGGCGGCAGCCTCTACCCTTCCCCGCCGAGGGGCGGCAACACGTAGACCACCACGGGCGGCCAAAGTGCTTGCTACCCCACTGAGTGTATGTGTACCTCCGAAGTATTCACTACATCTCACTACCCTTAACCTGAGCTCTTATAATCCCCCCCCCCACACACACACACACGCACACACAGACGCACACACGCAGGCACTTGCAAACAGACTCACATGCATGCACTCACATACACACACCCACATGCACACTCAGACACACACACACATGCACACACACTCACACTCACATGAATACTCCCACTCAGACACACACGCACGCAACTAGCACAACTAGCGGCAGGCTGAAACACAAAGTAAATAATAAATAAAAAACAACATGTAATCTTTATGACAGGGATTACACTGCCACTGACAAAGGTAAACAAAAGTTAGCTCAGGATCTGCAACACTGCATGTTCTTCTCTTCGCTCAAGTTTGATTTGCAACTGTGGGGAGGGGTGGTGTAGTCGCCAGAGCACTTCCACCTCATAATCTGGAAGCATAAATCACCCCGCCCTCCCTCGCCCCATTGTTCGGCTCCCATTTCCTGTAAAGTTCAATTCACAGTTTCTGTATTTTGTGGTCGCCTTTACGTAGTGCATTACACAGTGAGTTACAGCCCTCAGTTCACGACAGGCGACACTGTTTCAAGCTGTTTTCAAGCTTTCAAGCTTTATTACAAATCACAAAAAATATGTTAATATTTCACTTCTGTTCTTGGATTTTCATCACAAAAAAAACACTGAATATAATCTTCACAAAAGTTATTTACAAAAGTTTAAGCTATTGCCAATACAAATTAAATAAATTATTTAACAATTAATTTAACAAAAAAAATAAAAGCCATTGTTATTTGTAATATTAATACATTTAAGTCACGTAAATAAAAAACATGTTGCATTACAAATGCTATAGGTGTCACATTTGCGAAAGTTATAACTATTGGCATTGTAAATGACAAATAACTATTGGCATTGTAAATGACTAATGCGAGACCTATTGCATTTCCAATGCTTGTTTATTTAGTGCTTAACACAGTGCACACCCCTTCCCAGGTGATTGTGCGGGTCATGTGATCATAAATAGTAACAACAGACTACTGTCACTACTTGCTGTGTGAGTTTAACATTTCTGCCTTAATGCATACACATTTAACAAAATATGGCACTTCATATTGATTGTGCAATGATAATAATACCAATTCAATTTGCAGTTTATATACTGCTGTTTTATATATTATAAATAATATTATTTAAAACAATATAACCAAGAATTGTTATATATATATATATATATATATATATATATATATATATATATATATATATATATATATATATATATATATATATATATATATGTATATACCAGGAACTTCGCTGCTTGCACCAGGAGACTGGAGGTGAAAAAAACGAACCGGACCCAGACAAGTATTTTCAGCGCGTATTTTATTTACTCTTCGTGCAACCTCTCGTCCGCCATGATGCGTTTCGGGCCCTGGAGCCCTTGATCACATGACATGGTCGTGTATCACCTCGTGAATTTAAAGTACAGGTCCTAATCACATGATCCCAGGCCTATAGAAATAAACAACATACTTCTGCCTATTCCATAGCTTGCCACCGTCATCCATGTTTTATAAGGTGTTACATATAAATTCTCTATAATTCACTGTGTTGCTCTTTACAGCTCCCTTATTTTTGTACCACCAGATCATTGTGCAAAACTCACAATAAATAGATAAATATATAATAAATATATATAAAAATATGTGCAAATTCGCAGATTAAAATATTGAACAATCTTCATCACAATAACGATAAAAATCATAAATATCAATATTTCATTATATACATATTTTTTCTCATAATTATCAAAAGTCAAGGGTACATGTTTATAAAATGCATTAAATTCATTTTCCTCACTTTCGATAACTAGATATATGTGCAAAATCTGCCTGTAATGTGCAAACATTCGCTGCTAAAATCTATTTAGTCTGGATTTTATGTACAAAAGGGAGGAAAGATGGGGTACTGCCCATGTGGGCTTAAATAGCTTGTGGAATACTGCTACTACACTGCCTGGAAAATCTGTGTTCACCTGTACATATTTAAAGAAAAAAGTTGTGTGATATCCCATAGTGAAAAAATTAGATTAAATGAATTGATTAAAAAATGCAGTACTTTTTGTTTTTTATTTGATGACCTCAACTGTTCACATTTCTGATGGGCATGGGTACACCTGAGCAACTTTATATGATTTGTCTTTATTAATTGTTAGTTATAGACATGTGTACAGATCTTCCGTCGCGTTAAGGCCATTTGGAGTCTTGGTATCAAGCTCCAGAATATATCTGGTTTCAAGTAATCTCAGGTAAGCTTCCCTGTTGCCCCCTCTGCGAAGTGGCAGCACCATATCAATTACATAGTATTTGAGGCAATTCACGTCTCCTTTGTGGCACAAGTTAACATGTCTTGCCACAGGATAAGCTTCATCTTTGTTAATTACCGCTCTCATGTGTTGTAATATGCGCTTGTGCACTTGTAGCTTAGTGCTACCAACGTAACACAGCCCACAGCAGCATTCCAACACATAAATGACATAGTCTGATTTACATGTCATTTTTTTGGTAATTGAGATCGCGGCCTCGCTAAAAGGGGACTTAAATTATGTCTTATTTTTCCCTATGGTGCAAGCCTTGCACACGGCGCATTTCAGGAAACCTTTGCTTTTTCTGAGCCAGTTATCCTTGACCACTACTTCCGGGCTGCTTTTCACCAGCATGTCTTTCATCGATCTAGCACGGCTATAGGTTATAGCTGGATGAGTCGCCAATGTTTTGCCTATCACTGGATCCCCTGTGATTATAGGCCAATTTTTTCTCACAATCTTTTGAAGTTGTTTATGTTGGCGACTATACTCAGTGATGAGTCTAGGTTGACTGCCAGCCCTGTTGGTCTCTATGGGGCAGATTTATGATGCCCTTGCGCCGCAATTGCGTCACTTTATTTGACGCAACTGCGGCGCAAACAATGTGCCCTATTTACAACGTGACGCATCTAGGAGATGCGTCACGTTGTACAGCCCTGCGCCATAAGGAGGCGTTCCTGAGCAGGGGGGGCATTCCTGCGCAGGAACGCCTCCTGAAAGTGGCTGAGTGAAATCTATGAGATTTCACTCAGTCACTTTCAGGCCAATGCTGCGTCAAAACCCTGCGCCTGCTTGAAGCAGGCGTAGGTCTTGATGCAGCATTGTGTAGATGGGGCACCCCCGAGCCTTGCTGGAGCTGCGTCACGCTTGCGACGCAACTCCAGCAATGCGCCACATTTCCGGCACAGATGCGTCACGCATCTGTGCCGTTTTTGCACCATGGTGCGCCGCATTATAAATGCGGCGCACCATGGGTGGCGGAGCAGTGGCGCACTGTGGCGTACGTTAACTGGCGCATCCCTGGGGATGCGCCAGTTAACATAAATCTGCCCCAAAATGTTTTGCCTCCGTGCTGCCTTCTATGTTTGAAGAAATGTTGGCTTTGTTTGCCCTTTGCATTGCCTTATATACCAAGCTCTCTGCATAGCCTCTCTCTAAAAACCTTGCTTTACTTTCATTTTGTGCTTTTAGATAGGCATCATCTGTACTGCATATTCTTCTGATCCTCAGCATCTCCCCATAAGGGATGCTTCGGATCAGATGATTGGGGTGCTAGCTGGACGCGTGGAGGACCGTATTGCCTGCAGTGTCTTTGCGGTGCAATTTGGTCTGTAATTTTCCTCCCTCTACATACACTTCTACGTCCAAAAAATTAACCCTATTGTCACTGACTGTGCCTGTGAAGTTGAGATTTAGTTCATTGTTGTTGATATTTGCAATGAACTGTTCAGCTTCACTAGACGATCCTTTCCATATTATAAAGAGATTGTCTATGAATCTGTACCATGTTATAACATTGTTGGACATAACCTCTGCAAAGGCATTACCCAGGACCTGCTCCTCCCACAGCCCCATGTGTAAACATGAGTAACTGGGGGAGAAGCAGGCCCCCATAGCCACTCCTCTCAACTGTTGGAACATTTGGTATTGGAAAAGGAAGTAATTGTTCTTTAAGCACATTTCCAACATCTCCATTAACATCTTGTTGTGCTCCAACATACAGACTGGTCTCTTGCTTAGGAAATAATTAACTGCCCCTAACCCATCAACATGGTTAATACTTGTATATAGGGTAGTCACATCTAGTGTGATTAACAGATATTCGGTTTTCCAAACTACAGTTTTAATTTTTTGCAAGAAATCCATAGTGTCTTTGATATAGGATGGCAAGGATTTTACAAAGTCTTGAAGGAAATGGTCAATGTAGCGGGTCACGTTCTCAAATGTCCCACCCGGGCCGATATAATGGGCCTTCCCGGCGGTTTGATGCTGTCCTTATGGATCTTTGGAATTAGGTAAAACACCGGAATTATTGGGTGATTAGTTTTTAAAAATTTCAGTTCATCCCCACTCAAGAGTCCTTGGCCTCTCCATGAGTATAACTTGGTATTGAGCATTTCCCATGACAATTTGGATGTTTGCCAGTCACTCCTGCTGTAGCAATGCCTGTCGTTTAGTTGTTTCAGTGCCTCCTCCAAATAAATATGCATTGGCCAGAGGACTATGTTGCCCCCCTTGTCTGATTGCCTAATGACTACCTTCTCGTCATCCTGGAGTTTTTTCATTAGGCTGCCAAAAGAATCATTGTATTTCTTTGTTTTTTTGTTATTTTCAATCATCGTTTTTTTATGCAGTTTTTTAATTTCTGTTGTTACTAAGTCACTGAACACATCAATATTATCGTGTTCCATCACTGGGTTGAATGTCGATTTTGGCTTGAAAGAGGTGTTTCCTGGATTGTTAGTTTTAATTACATTCTCAGTCTCCTGAGTGCCATCAAAATCCCCCTCATTCAAGAGATCTTCCAAATCGCACTGTAACTCATATTCCCTTACTGACATATTTGTCCCCTCTACTGCGTTGGTGTCAGGAGGGTTACGCGTTTTGTGCTTGTTGACCAGGTACATTTTCCTTCATTTTAATTTCCTTACAAATTTGAAAATATCCATTCTGGTCTTCGCGTAATTAAAAGTAAAAGGTGGGCAAAATGATAACCCCAGTGATAGCGTACGCAGTTCCTTAGGACTCAATTGCATGTTAGTTAGGTTTACAATGGTCATGTTTTCACTTACTTGTGAATTCATCGGCGGTTCCACCTTTTGTGTGTCTTCTTTTTTATTCCTTGATTTGTTGCCTGATTTGATTGTCCTGCACTGCCTCCGTTGTTTGCGCTTGATGTTGTTCCTTTGGTTGCGCCGGAGTGTGAGGCATGGGATCTTAACGATTGTTTGCGGTTGTGTCGCAGGCACTCCACTTCCTGACCCAACGACCGCTTTGTAAACCCCCAACTGCCCCACTGTTGATCGTTGTTCCGCCTCTGAGTCACTACTAGGTACCGAACTGATATCAGTGGAAGATATAGAGAACTTGTCCTGGCTGGTAACCGCCTGTATTGGTTGCGGTAATTTGTTTGTTCCTGGGAGATCATATTTCTTTGAAAATGTATAAATACGACTGTTCTGGTAATCCAGTTTGTCCCTTTGAAATTTGAAGGTTTTTCTTTTTTTTATAACATCTTCTCCCTTGGCCAGCCGTGTTATCATTTCCTCTCTCATTTTTTTCTCCATGACATCTTCGTTCAGTGCTTTGATTTGTTCATTTAATTCTTTGATCTGTATTTGAAGTTTTGCGCCATCACTTTCCGCATACTCAACAAGGATTCGGATTAAGCGACTTGAGTTGTCCAAATTACACTGCGCCCAGTCGTGGAGCATTGTGGGGTCAGGATTCTCAAAGCTGGGGGCTAGCATAATCCGCAAGCCACGCGGAACACGCCCAACCTCCAAATAACGGGAAAGAGACTTCTGTTCCCACCACTTAGATTGTTCAGTTCGCATGGCTTTCTCAAGTTGTTTAAACAATTCTTTGATTCGACTGCCCCCAGTTCCTGTTGTCGTAATTGGCCCCAACTGTTGAAGGTCCGTTATAGGACTGTCATCATATATATATATTCAACACGCCTTGGCAGCGGAGTCTGTATGTCTTTTTAAACTAATCGCTGCTGGAGATGGCTTTCCCTGCAGCTGCGGGCAGCATCAAAAGTATATTCATGTATTTCTTTATTTAGTTACCGAGATCGGTAATTACAGGGCAAGCCCCTCTCTGTCCTGCCAAAGAGAGGATGCACATTTATTATTGCATTCATTATTCTCTCACCTCATTTCATTGTTTCACGTGCAGCCTAAAATTAATAGGCAGAACACAATGCCTTCTCCAATATTCATAAAAGTGGATCTGGAGCACACTCAATTAACGAATTTGCAAAACAACATCATTAACAAGCATTGGCATAGCCAATAGGTCTCGCCTATGGGACCTTATAAGTGTTTAGCCATGCAACAGTTAATGTTGCTGAACAAAGAATATTGTGCTGGATAACTAAATACTTATAAGGTCCCATAGGCGAGACCTATTGGCTAGGCCAATGTTTGTTAACATCTGCTGTTCAGAGGGCAAGGTTCTAATGCCTAGGTAGTCAAACTCCTGCACTCTTTCTAGTGGTTCCCGCACTATTTCTAGTTGTTTATTTTACACTTTAATAAACACCTTCATTCTGCCTCTCGGCGTAGGTCATGAACTTGGTTGTGTTGATTCCAGGCCATACTCGACACAAACCTTATTGAATCTGCCCATCACAATTTGCAAGTCTCTCCTCGTTTTGGACAGCAAGAGTGTGTCATCCACAAAGAGGAGCGCCAGGATTTTGCCCCCTGCCAAGGAGGTGGAGTCATTGACTGTGCCACTTTTTTCACGAAAAGAATCAATAAAGAAAAATAACAAATCATGTGTGCAACTAACTTTATTGGAGTGCACGCCCTCTTCCTATGAACATTTCTGTTTCGTATGCAACCTGTGGCAGCGGTTGTTGGGAGAAGTAGCACCAATGTGTATATATAGAAACTAACGGAATTCAAGTGCTTGACCTTGGTCTGCTGCTGTGTTCTTTGTATCTTTGTACAGTTATGCAAATAGCTAAAACAATTAATAATATATAAGACAAAGGGATATACTCACAAGAACATGTGCTAAACATCACCAAACAATGCACCTTTACACATCGCTATTTTAAACAACAAGGGGACCCCAATTAGTATCAGCGAGGGACCTCGGGGAGCTTAATCATATAAACACAACATTGGTCCCTGGCAGGGAGATGAATGAGTGAAAATAAATATAGACTCAATCAGTACTATATTGATGAAGACGTATCCAGCCGGGCAGAGGTCTTCAAAGTTTATATTTCAGTCAAAAATGCAAAACAAGACAAAATAACACCTTCAACAAATCACGTGCGTGGGGCACAAGCCTGTACCCAACCACGACCATACACAGACAAAAACATACACAAAGGGCTTGTAAGGCAAAATCAACAGTCTCTGTAAGGTTCCAATTTTGGACAGAGAATTACTTGTGGGTACCATTACATAGTTTTGTATTGAGAGTTCCACATGTATATGGTACACAGTAGGTCGACGACGTTTCGAGTGTGAGTGTGAGTGTGAGTGGTTCTCAAAGTCAAGTGAAGAGCGACGCAGTGATACTGGGGAATTCCGGGTGAAAAGAATACCACGGTGGAAGTTGGTGCTGAGGTACATGAAAGGGGCGCAGTGGATTGAATTTGGAGGAATATCAATAAGTTAGAGAAAACAGCGATAATTATACAGTATTGTGGGGGACCTTGTGGTCAAGTGAAGAAACGACGCAGTGATGTGAATCGCGGTGAAGGATACATAATTGCTTATACAAAATTGCAGGCGACAACGTGGTCAGGTAAAATTACGGCGCAGAGATGGGAATTGCGGTCAAGAATATAACAGAAATAAAGGAGGCACCACACTCACACTCACACTTAAGCACTTACCTAGTCGCCAACAGTTGGATCGTACTAAGTCACATGCCTGTCAACACCTAAACTAAGTCACTCGCTGTTTCCACCAGGATACTAGCGATTTAGGTCTATAACCACGGCACAATGTCACCCTCATTATGCGTGTGAGTAAACGTAATGTACCTGTTTTTCCTCCTTTCCTCCCCTTAGGCTAAAGAGGCTAATAACTAAAAAGGCAACCATTGCTTTGTCCTGATGATGGACCCCATTATTTAGCAAGGGGGTCCGAAACGTCGTCGACCTACTGTGTACCATATACATGTGGAACTCTCAATACAAAACTATGTAATGGTACCCACAAGTAAAATTGGAACCTTACAGAGACTGTTGATTTTGCCTTGCAAGCCCTTTGTGTATGTTTTTGTCTGTGTATGGTCGTGGTTGGTTACACATCGCAGCCTATCGCAGGAAAATAACCCTGTGTTAACGTAGAATTAACAACAAGGCGGTACCATGCGATAGTCTGCCGAAACCGCGGCCAATGTCCGCGATGCAACCACCTCGACTGAGATAAAAACACAAACCACAACACTAAAAAACATGTGATGAGCCCATTCGCGTTGAGGAAATCAGGGATAAGCACTGCCAGGCCCGCAACAAACCACAATCCCGGAAAGGGAAAAGGGTGAGCCAATTCAGAGCCAAAGGGACATCTCACACACAATGCAGCACACACACATAGGAAGCAGAGCACCCCATCATTGAACAAAAAGTGGTACAAACACCAACATTTGCACAAACGAACACAGGACACAAGTGCACCCGCCTGTGGCCTGTAAACGGCCACGCGCATCTGGCAAAGCAGGAAACAGGGACATGATAATGCACAAGTACAAACCCACAGTCCTGATGAGGTAGCAATGCACGAATGGCAGGGAGCCAGAGAGTCTGTGACAGACACATTGGCAAACAAATCAAGATTCAACACAGTTGGAGACAACTGAAAGTCTGGAAACTTTATCAACAAGTCTGTGTCAGTACGACCAAGAGAAGTGCCACAATGTGCAGACCAATGCAGCAGCATGCCTGAATGAGGAACGCAGGAAAGCGCTCATGTCTGCCTCGGGGGATTCAATCACCAACACAAGTCAGTGCCAACCCACGTTAGTTGTCCGCGCCGGGATCATGAGTCCAGGTGAATGCAGCCATGTCCACTGTTGTCTTTGGGACATGTGACCAGATTCCTAACCTGGAACCAGGCGTCGGCACACATGCAATGGATCACATCCAGTTGTGGCTGCAGGTACCTTGTCACTCGTCCATGAACGCGAATGCAGCAGCGTAGGCCAACTGCTCCAATGAGCGATCATTGTCCAACACATCTGACATGTCGTTGATGTAATCCATCAGCTGACCCGGAGAGATGTGCTGACTCCAACCACTCGACCCAATGTGCACCAAAGCCCAATCGGGTAGTGGCTCAATGTGCTCACTTCACACAAAACCTGTGCAATCTCCCAGGCCCAGTTTCCAGCCTGCATGCCAAACATCCATGCATGTCATAAACGGGCATCATGGTGACACTCCTGATCGTGGGCCAACATGGGGCACACACACACGTCAAAATCCAGGTCAGCTACCTTAACGTTGGAGAGGCAGACATCCATGGACCACTCGAATATGCACGAGCAACAGTGCAACACAGGCTGAGCGCAGGTGACGTCTGCAAGGCGGAAGCTCTGCCGGTAACTGATCCTCAGCACTGCCAATGACAGTGCCCCCATTACATGTAGCATACATGCACAGTACAGGTCCACGTGACTGGAGTCGGGCATGTGTCCGGGATGGTCTACCATTGCATCAGTGGCTCTGCTTGAAGCCGCACTGGCTTGCCCTGCGCCAGACCTGTGGATGTATTGGCACAGCTCGGTGTAATGAGCAGTGTCTGTGTGCAACTGGTGCAGGTCTGGGGTGGGGTGGGAGCATGTGTGAAGGCCATTTCGTGCACGCTAACTACGACCAAGGACTTCTGCGTGTGGATGTGTACATGTTGGTTGCACGTCGGGCAGTGCGTAGTGTGGGGAATCACAAGCAAATGCTATTGTATCTGTCAGGGCGTGCTGGACACATGCAAGTTCCCGCTTGGCGCTTCAGATGTGCTACCGCCTGATGGTGCAGACAAAGGACCTTTCATCCCTACAGTAACTTCACCATCTGCATGCATACAGGAGATGTACAGAGGCCTGTCGTGAGTTTGGCGGGATGTCTGCGACCCTGGGAATCATGAATGATATGCCCAGCACATGGCACATGAGCACATGCCTGTCTTCGCATGTCCATCGGCATGCCAACAACACCGTGACACTGGCCTTTGAAGTTGTGCGGCCGCGTGAGTGTAGGCCAATGGTCCGGACAGGGCGGACACAGGTGTATAGCCCATGGCTGGCTGTGATCGCGCTGCGAATGAGGCCAGGCAACTGACTCATGCAACCACAGGACTGATACACATAACACTTGCCATGCATGTACCAAGGCCCGAGCGGTCTTGCACTTCTACATGTAACCATACGTGCAGGCGCGCCCTCCTGGTGCATGCTACATTGCAACATCAACTACTGTGGCCCTGGTGGTGACTACACCCCAACACAGAGACACGTCCTGCACTTCCTGCCCAAGGCCAGGTCCGAGCCACGCCCTGCTCCCCCTGCCAAATCAGCACACCTCTGCCCTGACCTGACATACGCCGGACCAGCACACGCCGCTTGTGCATGCAGTGGGGTGCCTGCGCAGCTACATGTCCAGGGTCACTGCCAACGCTGAGGTGACATGGTAACGTCCACTGAAGACAGCTCACTGTGATGTTGCAGGGACCGTGCCCATCATGCTGACGCAATGACCACATGGACACTCTTGCTCAGATGTGTGAATAGCTACGGGCACGTGCGCGCGGCCACATTTATTAGCAGAAACCGGTCCTAGGAAGCTTGAATCCGGTCCAGGGAAGGCATGGCTTGGCAGTTCGGGCTGGACTGTTCCCATGAGCCACAGGGTCAGACTGATTTGCATATGGCCATGTCTGAACTGGGGTGGCAGAGTGGGCTAAAGAACGGTGATGGATTAAACCCAGATCTGTTGACTGGGTGTGAGTGTTTCATTGGTTCAGATGCTCCATCCATCACCACCCCCTTTTGTACCACATTTATTAGCAGGCACACATACCAAGTGACACCTGTGTTGGATGTGTGGGGGGGTACACACCAGCCGGCAAGGGCTGCCTGGTGCAGTCAAAAATCGACAACAGTGTACATTGTAAAGGACACAACCATTCAACCATAAACACCCCATGAGTTGTGCTGTACAGAGTTAGTGGCCCCGGATGCACAGCGGCCTACACAGGCCCACCACCACGGGAGACTGGGGTAGGGTCACGAGTGCAGAGCAGGTTTCCCTAGATGTAAAAGGAGCTTGTCGTGGAGTGTCTCATGGACAGTGGAAGGTATACCCACAGGGCATGATGCAGACAGCAGGACCACACTGAAACAGTCACTATGGTGGAGATGAATGGAACATACACATGTCGGACACCAAGTCCGTACCAGCCATGCCATGGACTCAGCCGCCACCAAGGTCCAACCAGCTATTGCCCATGACTCATTGCGCACAGAGTTAGTGGCACCAGTGCTGTTAGGGGATGCCGCCTGCGATGAGGTGTGTCCAATGGTGTGGAGTCCTCCACATCTTACCCAAGACACAGCTCCATATGTTTGACCTACTGGACCGCAGTGTAGGCCTGAGGCAGCAGCCAGCACGGGCCATTCACTTAGTGTCGCCAGCTTGGGTTGGATGGCCCACTGGCCTGCGTAGTTCAGGTTCAGTGGCACCACGGGACACAGACTTGCGGTGAACAGGGTTAATGGCACCAGGTCAGTTGTTGATAGTGTTTGATTTTCCTCTTACTCCTCTCCGTGCGTTCACTGGTGTGGACTCTGCCATTCATTATTCGTGACTAAGTGCTGGATGTGGGAGCTACTGGTCCGCAGGGTAGGCCTTTGCCCTCATTCATGTGTCACCGGCTTGCGTTGAACAGGGTTAGTGGCACCACATGTCGTTGGCTTGTGTTGAACAGAGTTAGTGGCACCACGTGTTGTCGGTTTGCGTTGAACAGGGTTAGTGGCACCACATGTTGACGACTTGCGTTGAACGGGGTTGGTGGAATCATGCCTCACTGATCGAAGGGGGTCTGGGGCTGTGGCTGCTGCCACAGACTTGGGAACACTGACATTCAGGACTCAGGACAGAGTTCCACTTGGGCCTCCTGGGCCAAAGAGGAGTATGTCAATGGAAAGGAGTAATGTGGGCCAGCATCGGGGGCCGGCGATGGTCTGCGGAGGCTGCAGAGGTCGCGGGACTGGTGCTTGGAGCTTGCACCGGCACATGGTGGGCCCTCTTTGACACACGCCAGTGTAGGCATGTGAGCGGAGCCTCGTTGGTGCGCTGGGGCAGGCATGATGGGTCTGGGGATCAGCGGCCCGGGGTGCAGCAGGTGCACAGGCACGCAGGCCCCACAGCGCTCGGCGCAGGACTCATTGGCTGGCGGAGAGGCGCCGCCCTGGCAGACGCGTTGTCCATTCTGAATGAGAACCACGAGCAGTGCAACTGGCTTTTTGTTCACACCCCTACGCAGGCCTGGCGTACGCAGGTCCAACCCACTACGTATGCGCTTGCAGGAGAAGACATAAGATGCAACATTTCCACATTCTGCCCCACATCCTGTGGGGCCATGGAAGCGACCACTGACCACTACACTACATGCACCAGCAGGTAATCTCCACATGGCCATTTCCGTGGTTTGCACTCTGTGGTCTGCCCGGCACCCCCACGCCACACCTGGCTTTGGGTAGGTTCACATTCCTTGGTCACTTGCCGCTCTCACACATGCCTGCTCCATGCCTCTCCTCACATCTTGCTATTACATTGTCATTGTCTCCATGCCATCTGTGGGTCTTCAGGTGTGGCTCTTGGTTGGTCTCACTTTCATGCTGTGTGTAGTCGGCTTGCTTAGCACTAGCAAAAGGCAGGTGCTAAATCCCATGTTTTTGTAGTGCTTCACAGATCTGGCATTTCGTTGTGAAAGTGGTGTTGTGTTTTTTGCACGGGAACGCCTACTCTGCATCTCATTAGGGTTAGGTGGTGATGTCCACCGTGAAGATACATTTTGGGGCAGTTATCGCGGTAATACTGGCGATGTCTGCAGTTTGCACCAGATTATGAATGGGATGTTAAATCTATCTACCCTTTTGATGCTGTTAAATCGGAGATAAGTCCTTGTGAATATTCCCCAAAGAGTGTTGGCGCAAACTTAAACACACCCTTGACGTACTCACACGGAACCCAATATATTGTGCTTCCAGTAACTTGTTCTTGTTGAACTTGTCTATTCCCACATAATGATGACTTTACACATGCAGGCCAAAAAATGTGACTGTCAGCCACTATACCAGTGGGTACCATCATTCCCCAAGCTGCTTTATACCACACAACTACTACCCAAAGAGAAAAGGTGCTTGACTGAAACTCTTTTAATAATATTTGTTTTTATGCTTTTCTATAGCATTACTCAGGGATCCTTTGTTTCAATATCATAGACACGGTTCCTCAGCAAAACAACACACAACATATTGACGTGTAGAAATGTAACTCTACGTCTTTGGTATTTATTTGTCATCGTCAAGGCTGGTAACATTGGCACCGTCCAAAAACGCAAAGAAAGTGATCTTGCATACTAACAAAGATGAACTCTTTCAAGGGGGCGGTTATAAATGCTAAAATTTGATTTGACTTGTTCTAATCTAACCTGGATATTCTGTTAAACAATTGATTTGCATTACAAATACCGAAGTCTGCATGAACGCAGTCATATAATTGGATAGATGGTTAAAATGTGACTTCTGATAAGGGGACTTGAACTTTTCACAAACCCTTCATGTGAATAGATTCGGGTGATGCTGGTACCTGGATTCAAAGGTACTGGGATCTGCTGTAGGACTAGCAAGGGGTTAAATGTTGGGAGCAGTTGGTATCCTAGGTCAATGACAGTGACACTACACAAACTCAGTTATGTGAGTGGACATTGTTGGCTTAACAATATTGACTTCATATTATTAGCTGGCACCCAGAGTCAAACATACTGGAGTTTCCTCTAACAACAGCAGGTGACTGGATCTCGGGTAAGTTGCTCAGCGGTCTGACAGGTATTATGGTGTACAAGGATTGTTATGTGATTAATCCTGGATGGGCTTTGTCACACGTGTGGATGAACAATGACTTTTCAGAAATGTGAACCTTTGTTTGACACTTAATGCTGCATAGAGTGTCTTATCTCTATTTACGGTTTCCTACAGGCTGCTCTGAACATGCTCACTAAGTGCCAGTCATTGGGGTACAAACCAGATGGCATCCTGTGCACCGCCATCCATCCTGGCTGGGTCCAGACTGACCTCGGAGGACCAGGGGTAGGTACAAATGCGCTTGTGTGTACTGAGAGGTGTCAGGCAAACTAAACACACATATTGTTTCCAAGCTCATGTAATAACCTTCCCATGTTTTAAAGGCTAGTATTGTTTGGCCATTATAGTTACCATCATCACCACAGGTTCTCTGACCCATGGAGCTGACACAAAGTGTGCTTCTTCAGATGTGTAGACATGAAGAGCGGCAGATAGGGTGCAAGAAGCATGTGCTTGTCAGACCTGCTTCCTACCATCAGTTTTATCAAGTTGCAGCATGCAGATGGTGGTCTGCAGTTCATGTTGAGTGTTCTAAGAATTCTGTTGATACAAAGGGGATATCACTGATGTACTGGACTTTAGCTGATGACAAGGTGTCGCTCATTCTCATGCATGGTGTGCCTAGCCAATTATCCTTCGCTAAGACATCTAAGTATGTTCTTTTCTATTCTATTCACCAGTTTTATAAAGCACATGGCTACTTGAAAATCAGGCTTTCCAGCGCTCGCTGAAAGTGTTAGAGTGCAGGCTTAAAGAATTAAAATTCAAGAAAAAGATACGTTTTAAGTTTTTTCCTAAAAACCATCAAATTATCCTCCATTCTAAGACTGATAGGCAGGGCATTCCAATGTCATCAACACCGATTCCGCCGCCCGCAACCTCAGGCAATGGGTCAACAACTGTGCCAACACTCTCGCCCGATCAAAAATCCTTCTAACAGACGCATCAACAGAAAAACCATCTGGTTCACCGCCGACCTCCAGGCATCTAAGCAGGCCTGCTGTAGGCTCGAGAAGAAGTGGCACCACAAACAGACACCGGACAGCAACGCAGCCTACAAGAGTACCATCCGCAAACACCACCAACTCATCCGAACTGTCAAAAGGACCTCCTTCAAAGAGCACATCAACAACAACGCACACAACAGCAGAGAGCACTTCAACACCGTGAAGGAAATCTCCAACCCCAGCTCCAGCTCCAACGACATCCCACCATCACAAGACCTCTGCGACTCCCTGGCCACCTTCTTCCACCGTAAGATTGCAGACATCCAGGACAGCTTCAACAACCAGGCCGGCCCGACAGACACCGACACCTCAGACTCACGGCCCCCCGTCACCTCCTGCCTTCCTGGACCCACATCAGCGACACCAACAAAATCATGAACACCATCCACTCCGGATCACCATCGGACTCCTGCTTACACCACATATTCAACAAAGCAAGCTCCACCATCGCACCCCACCTCCACAAGGTCATCAAAAGTTCCTTCAAGCCTGCCACCCTCCCGGAGAGCTGGAAGCACGCCGAGATCAACGCCCTACTCAAGAAACGCAAGGCGGACTCCACGGACCTCAAGAACTTCCGGCCCATCTCCCTACTCCCGTTCCCAGCGAAATTCATTGAGAAGATCGTCAACAAACATCTAACCTCCTTCCTCAAAGAGAACAATATCCTGGACCCATCCCAATCCGGATTCCGCAGCAGCCACAGCCCCAAAACAGCCCTCATCGCTGCCACTACCGACATTAGGGCCATGCTGGACTACGTAGAAACCATGGCTCACATCCTCCTGGACCTTTCTGCCGCCTTCGACACCGTCTGCCACCATACCCTTCGCACACGCCTCCACAACGCAGGGATCCGCAACAAAGCCTTGGACTGGACTACCTCCTTCCTCACCGGCTGAACACAGAGTGTCCGCCAACCCCCGTTCAGCTCCAAAGACACCAAGATCATCTGCGGTGTATCCCAAGGATCGTCCCTCAGTCTGACACTCTGCAATGTCTACATGGCACAGCTTGCCAACATCGTCCGATCACATGACCTCAACATTATCCCATACGTCGACGACATCCAACTGAACCTCTCCCTCACCAAGGCCCCCACCACCACCAAATCCAACCTCCACAAAGGAATGAAGGCCATCGCTAATTGGATGATGAATAGCCTCCTGAAACTGAACTCAGACAAAATGGAGGTCCTCATCATTGGAGCCACCCCCTCCGCCTGGGACGCCCCATGGTGGCCGGCCACACTGGGAGCTGCACCGATACCCACTGACCACACACGCAAACTTGAGATCATCCTGGACTCACAATAGTACAGAAAGGGGACCCCCTCTTAAAATTAATTTCAGGTCAGGGAGTAAAGGGGAGAAAAAATACCAAAACAACTGAAAAATCTCCCTCTTGACCTATAGATACCTTTACCACGGGAGTTACCTCTCAAACACAGGGCATACACCAACAATGTATACACAAAATGTGAATTTTTACTCATTTTATTTCATTTTTCTGTAAAAAAGTCTTTTTTTTTGTATTATATCATATTTTTCAAATGCAACAATTATAAAAATATACATTATTCAAAGGATCTCCAGGGGAAATTCTTTCAACACAATGGAGCTATAAATATATATCCTTAGTTATTCAAATTCATATAAAAAACAGAATCAATTGAATGTGCACAACCAGGTAAAGAGCCACCCACACATATTCATACATTATTATTATTATTATTATTATATTTGGGTTTGTAAAGCGCACAGATACCCAGGGGTTTCCCGGCGCTGACAGAGGAACAAGAAGCAGGGAGACACAAGATGGAAGAAGATCAAGCAGAGAAAAGCCAGGTTTTCAGGCCTTTCCTGAATTTCAGGTAGCAAGTTTCAAAACGCAAAGAAATGGGGAGTGTGTTCCAGAGTGATGGCGCCAGATAGGAGAAGGAGCGACCACCAACTCTGGTGCGTTTGAAACGGGGCACGGAGAAGGTGCCAAGAGAGGAGGATCTAAGGGTGCGCACTGGACAGTACGGTTGAACCAAAATGGAGAGATAGGAGGGGGAGTTGCCTGTTTTAATCCGGTGCATATAACAGAGGGCTTTGAATTTTGCTCTTGATTCAATGCGCAGCCCATGAAGGCTGCGCAGGGAAGCGCTGACAGAGGCAGTTCTAGACAGATTACAGAGCAGACGAGCTGCCATATTATGCACCACCTGTAATTTACGTGTTACCTCCTTGCTAGCCCCAAGGAGGAGCACGTTACCGTAGTCCAACCTGGAGGTTATTAAAGCCTGGACCACAGTTTTTTGGGTGTCTGGCGGAAGCATCCATGCTATTTTTCTCAGCCACCGCATGATATTAGTGCAGGTGGCTGAGACTTTCACAACATGCTGTTTCATGGACAGTTGGTTATCAAATGTAACTCCCAGGTTGCGAGCCTTGGTGGATGGAACCGGCAGGGGACCCATTTGCTGAGGCCAGTGCTTAGGGCCCCAGAGAGAGGTGTCAGGACCGAATAGGAGAAGTTCGGTTTTATCGCCGTTTAGTTTTAATTTATTGGTCTGCATCCAATTGGCAATATTAGTGAGCCCAGATTGGAGAGATGAATTGGGGGCGTGTTTATTAGAGGAGAGAGAAAAAATGATTTGGGTGTCGTCCGCGTATGAAAATATAGAAAGACCAGATTGTTCTGCCAGAGAGGCGAGAGGACTGACATAGATATTGAAGAAAAGGGGGCTTAAGATAGAACCTTGGGGTACACCGTTTGGGGACGGGAGGGCAGTGGAAGCAGAAGTGGAGGAAAAGACCTGAAAATAAGCATGGGCGAATTTTGCGGATCTCGCGTTCGCGAATTTTGCGGATTTGCGAATTCGCAATCCGCAAAATCCGCGAATTCCCGCGAATTTGCGGATTTTTTTTTTGTGTTCGCCCGTGTTTCTGCCAGTTCGCGAGGGTTTTTACAATTTCGCAATTTGCGAACTTACCTGTCGGGTCGCAAGTTTTGCGAACTTGTTGTTTCTACGTGTCCAGCCAGTTTGGGACACTCTTCTTCATCACTGCCACTCTCTGTCACCACTGCCACTCTCTGACTACTCATGCCACCCTCTGGCCCACCCATGCCACCCTCTGTTTCATCACCACACCCTCTGGTTGTCCAGTGTACATTATTTTCGGCAAAGCAAAGCACACCTTCCCTGCCTCAAGTGACCTGAATTAATTTGGGGCTGATTAATGTGTCACAGAATATTTTTTTAGCTGGCACCTGCTTCCTTAGTGCGCCCTGATTAGTGATCTTTTGCACTTGCTAAGTGCTTTCATTGTTGCAAAATTAGTTACAACACCTGCCCTGCCCCAACTGACAATAATGAATTAGGGGCTGATTAATGGATTTTAACTTCCAGCCTGGCTCCTGCTTGTCTCCCTTAGCTGTAATTCAGGACCTTTGTGGCATATGTGTAACTATTCTGAGGTTCAGAGCAGGGTCACATAATAGTTGCAACTGGCAACTGAACTCTGGAGGGGCCCCTCAGGAAGCACTACAGGAAATGGCTACTAATGATGAGCCTGAACTTTTGAACCTGGCAAGTAGTTTCAGTTTTGCTAAAATCGTATTTCTGCAATTTAGCACTTATTCGCGGGGCGCGAAGTTGTACTGGGAAGCCGCGAACTCACGCGAACAGTGCGAGCAGTGCGAGCAAAATCCGCTGCTCGCGGATTTGCGGATTTTGCGGGAGATTCGCGAATCTCGCGGATTGCGGATTTCCCGAAAATCCGCAAAATCCGCGAGCGAAACGGATTTTCCGCCCATACCTACCTGAAAAGTGCGTGCGGATAGAAAACTAGCGATCCAGGCTAGAGCAGTGCCATGGATACCAGCGGCCTTTAGGGTGGAGAGGAGGATGTCATGGGAGACGGTATCGAACGCAGCGCTTAAGTCCAACAGGATAAGCGCCACCGTCTCCCCTCTGTCCACCTGCTGTCTGATAGCCTCTGTGACACCTAAAAGGGTAGATTCTGTAGAGAATCCAGCCCTGAAGCCAGATTGGGATGGGTGTAGGAATTTCGTGTCCTCAATGTGTGAGGAGAGGCAGAGGTTGATGTGTTTTTCTAATACCTTGGACAGGCAAGGGAGAAGAGATATGGGTCGGAAATTAGAAGGGTTGTTGGGATCGGCGTTAGTTTTTTTAGAAGAGGAACCACCATGGCGTGTTTCCAAGCTGCAGGAACGGTGGCTTCCGACAGAGATGCATTCAGGAGGGCTAGGATAGGTGAAAGAACGGAAGTGTCAAGGGTGCTTAGAATTTGAGGGGGCATGGCATCAAGTGGGGAGCCAGATTTGATTTTAGCCATGAGTTTAAAAAAGAGTTCTAAAGAGATCGGATCCCATTTGTCAATGGAAGTGTGAGGGACAAGGGTGGTAGTAGTATCCTGAGGGAAAGTAGTGTCAGGATCTGTACTGTGGGGGTTGTCCAGTGCTCGAGGGGAGGCATCAAAACCGGCATAAATGCGGTCTATTTTCTCCGTGAAAAATTCAGCAAGTGTATTACATTGGGCAGTGTCCAAACAAGGGGCTTTTGGCGAGTTTGATTGTCCGGAAAGTTCTTGGACTGCTTTAAAAAGAGCTTTTGGGCGGTTTTGGGCTGATAGAATAGAGGTGTTTACATAGTTTGCCCTGGCAGATTTGCACAGGGAGTGGTAGTGTCGAAGTTCCGTTTTATAAATTTCTTTATCATTAGGGGAGTACTCAGATCTCCATATGCGTTCAAGTTTCTTGCACTTGGATTTGGCGCATTTGAGTTGGTCATTAAACCAGGGGGCAGGGGGGTGGGTAAAGTTTTGTTTTCCATTTCGGACCGGGAGACAGATGTCAATGGCTGAAGAAAGCCATGTGTTAATTAAACTTTCATCTTTGGTGGTGATATTGTTGGGTAAAGAGGGTAGGGTTGAGACAAGGTGGCAATTCAGTTGTGGCAGATTGAGTTTTTTCCAATTTCTATTAGGTCTGAGGGTCTGGATGTGAACTGGTGGACCGACAGTAGCACTGGTCGAGATGTTAAATTCGACAATGTAGTGGTCAGACCAAATAATAGGTTTGGAAGGGGGGCAGGTGATGACATCAAGGTTCGAAAAGATGGGGTCGAGTAGATTACCTGCCTTGTGTGTCGGGCCAGAGTTGTGAAGGTGTAGATTAAGAGCGGCTGAATCTTGAAGAAGGTGTGTACAGATAGGGCAGAGTGTGTTGTTAAAATGGATATTGAGATCGCCAAGGAGAAGAAAGTTCGAGGTTTGCATCAATAGAGGCGCTATGTTTTCCGATAAAGAAGAGGCCCATGTGCCAGCAGCGCACGGAGGACGATAGAGTAAAACGCCCGACAGGGTGTAGTTAGGATTCAATAATAGTTTGAAGTAACCAGCTTCGCAGTTAGGTATGGCTAAATCCTCCCACTTACATGAGTAAGTCCGTTTGTATATGATGGCAATGCCACCACCCTCCTTACCCAATCTGTTACGGCTCACATAGGTGTAGTTGTTAGGGAGGGCAGTGGCAATATCAGGTCCCGTACAGTCGTTCAGCCAGGTTTCTGTCAAGAACAGGGCCGCCGGACTGTCGGAAACCAAAAGATCAAAAACGTCCCTCTTATGCTTAGGCAGGGACCTGCAATTCAGACTCAGAAAAGAAAATACGGTGGGACGATGTGCGGGGGAGGGGAGAACTTGACATGGGGAGGGCTTCCGAAACGTAGAACTGGGGATATGAATCATTGATGGTACAGAGATTAATGTCAGGGAACAAACCTGGCAAGATGTAGGGGCGTCCATAGCCCGTAGACAGGGGCAAATGTTGTTTATAGGGGGACGTAGACATCGCAAGGCATGGCTAGAATAGTGAAGCCTGGGGTTAGTGAGGCGCGGAGCAGGGGGGATGGCCCCTGGTCCCGTCTGGTCGCGGACGGGCGCAGACGGGCTTAACTTAGGCGCAACTTCGGCGCGAAGTTGGCGCTCCCGCTGCGCCCATCCGCTGCGCCTCCGCCACTCCCCCATACTAAATAGTCCACTATAGAGGGTGGCTAGTCCAATCACCTTCCCCGTAGCGCTGAGGGCGGAAGTGCCGCTTCCAGGGACTCGCCGCTCTAGCGGCACAAGCCGAGGCGGATCGAGTCCGAGCGGGATGAACAACACAGACCCACAACACAGACAAATCTCTTAGTCATACATACTTCCTAAACCTACATTCCATCACAAAGACAACCAAAAAAATATCCTATAACGTTGAATCTGTTGTCCAATTAATGACCAAAGTCATTAGATTTACAAGGAAGGGAGTTGGTCGACGCGTTTTGGTGGAAAAACAGCAGTTAGGACCACCTTCATCAGGACCATTCAGAGACAATGCGGTATAGGATCTCCAAACCTGGAAAACGAATCTTTCTAGAAAACGTGGATACATTTTTGAGTAATGATTGTTGAAGCACTATGTCACCAAAATACGTGGAGCTGACTGCAAACGAAGGCGGAGGCGGCGTTTGATGAGGGCCAGGAATTTTCGCTTTTTGTAAACGCATCTGCATCTTAAAGAGACACCGTATTTTGGTGACATAGTGCTTCAACAATCATTACTCAAATATGTGGCGTCCCCTCCACAGCCCGCACGAAGAATAAACCAGATTTAAAGATTGTGACAAGTCGTCCTCTGCCTTGTTCTGCCCTTTTGTAAACCTTACAGCAAACAACTGCTTTAAATCTCCTTAATATAAGAAGTATGAATCGAGTCCCCCTGACTATTGGCACACCTATTGAAAACCTTCAGATCGTGTTGCTGTGGGCTGTAATCCAGTAGGAATACTTCCTTGAGACATGTATCCACGTTTTCTAGAAAGATTCGTTTTCCAGGTTTAGAGATCCTATACCGCATTGTCTCTGAATGGTCCTGATGAAGGTGGTCCTAACTGCTGTTTTTCCACCGAAACGCGTCGACCAACTCCCTTCCTTGTAAATCTAATGACTTTGGTCATTAATTGGACAACAGATTCAACGTTATAGGATATTTTTGTGGTTGTCTTTGTGATGGAATGTATGTTTAGGAAGTATGTATGAATATGTGTGCGTGGCTCTTTACCTGGTTGTGCACATTCAATTGATTCTGTTTTTTATATGAATGTGAATAACTAAGGACATATATTTATAGCTCCATTGTGTTGAAAGAATTTCCCCTGGAGTTCCTTTGAATAATGTATATTTTTATAATTGTTGCATTTGAAAAATATGATATAATACATAAAAAATACTTTTTTACAGAAAAATGAAATAAAATGAGTAAAAATTCACATTTTGTGTAGACATTGTTGGTGTATGCCCTGTGTTTGAGAGGTAACTCCTGTGGTAAAGGTATCTATAGGTCAGGAGGGAGCGTTTTCAGTTGTTTTGATCATCCTGGACTCAACATTGTCAATGACCCAGCAAGTAAACACCATCTACTCCTCCTGCTCCGCAAGATCTACAGATGGATCCCCACCGGAACCAGAAGAACAGTCATGCAATGCTCTCTATGCTCTCTGCCCTGTCTGCCACACAGGGAGGTCTACTACCTCCTCTGACACAAGTGCTTCCAGCACACCTGCCCCTATTCCTCCTTGTACCTCCATTCCAACCCATGACCTCATTCCGCCACCTGACGTCACTCAAAGCTCTCACACTGTCCCAAGTGCACCCAATGTCTTCTGGTGACCCAATTTCTCCACCTCCTTCAATTATTCCGCATCTCCCTAAATTATCCCATACCCCTAAACCTCAACATTTACATAAACATCCTTTTGAACACACTATATATACTAATTACTTAATAAAAATAAACAAAATACTGTTCAGTTTTTAACATGCAGCTCCACATCACTAGCAATTGGCAGCAGTCGGGGTCAAAATTGATTTACATAATGCACAGCCAAATACTACACCATTATTTACAGCAGTTCAAAATATACTGTTACACTCTTACAAATAACTTTCATGAGTTTCTGTACATCTCAATTAGTTACAATATCTAGAAAGGAACCTTGTACAACAGGAACCCCAAACCCAGGTCCTAGAGGGCCTTTCATGTCTAGGACAACAATCAGTGAGAACCAGAATTAGAACAATATCTATGATCGGCATTAGGGAAATCAAAGGCAGCTCGCATCAGTCACATACAACGTGCACCACCTGCCTTTGATGACCAGTGAACAAACATTAATGGAGGCCTATAAAGCTGATGATGGCTCCATAACACAACATTATAAGGGCAGAAAATATGGCAACGGTCATACAAATATTAGGGTATAGGTTCTGGTATTGAAGGACGTGCTAACGAGAAACAATCGGAATCAACTCAGACGATGTGTGTGCTCATTAGACAGAGAACTGTCCTGCTCAGGAGTGTACAATGGGGACTGACTGGGATCATGTTCCATCTGGATTCTGATTTACTCTTTAGAAACTTGTACAGGTCAGCCAGTTGGTTGAAACACATAGTTAGGCCCTGTGAGAAGTTGGCCTGATATATGATGTTTCCAATTCTGGAACCACCTTGTATCAGTTCAAACAATCCCTTATGGTGTCTGGCTGTAAGTCAACCTTATAGACAAGCTATCTTAATGGTAGCATACACTAAGCAGCCTTAAAGGCTAAACTCTAGAGGTCGTGTTAAGCGAGCTGTTTTACCAATCACAATCCTAAAATATCAAATGAAAGGACACCACACAAGTATGTATTATAAAAATATATGTGTTTATTACTAATCCCCAGTACTCTTTATGAGCAAAGGGGCACAAGCGTTAAATCAAAAGCACAGTATAACATACAAAGTTGCACAATTATGGATGAGGGCGGGTGGCCACTCAAACCATATATTAGAAAGTGGTATAAGAGATACCAATCGAACAGTGGTTAGGCCTAGGGCGTAGGGAATCGCTGGGAGCAGTCGGGACAAGCAATGCTGAAGTCGGGAAAAGCCTGCGGGATTCGGGTGCAGCGCTTAAAGCACACGCATGCACCAATGCTAAGTCAATGGTGCGTAAAAGTTACACAAGTAGAGTTTAAGGACACTTCCGCTGAACCTAGAAGGACAAAACTTTAGACACAGGCCCTAGAGGTGTGTACCAGTGTGGGAACACAGGCGTTGCAATGTTACCTCACCCACAGGAAGCGTGTGTATACGGTCGAAGTGGCGTCGGGTTTCGTCACGCAGGTTCTTGCTGCTTTTAGCTGAAGATGCTGCAGGCGATGTGAAGGAGAAGTGTCCGGTGTGATCCAAGGGTGGATCAGTGCAGAAAAGTACCTGAAAGCAGAGGGGACAGAGTCTGGGTCACTCAGCAGTGACCAGGGTGGAACCAGGACGGAACCAGGCAATGTCGGGCGCAATCAGGTGGTTGTCAAGGAGCTTCTCTCCGCTGCCACGTGGGCTCTGGGGCATCTGCGACGTCCAGAAGCGGGTCAGGAGCTGTCGCACGCAGGCTCTCACCGTCGGCGCTGTCTGCTTCAAGATCGGAGTCAACAACACTTGGCAAGAGCAATCCATGCAGGAATAGAAGATTGCTTCTCACTGGGACCAGGAGGGTCAGAGCGGGGACTCCTTTTCAGAGGAGCTGGTGCAAGTCTGGAGCAACCAGAATCGCAAGTCGGTTTTAGGTTTTCGCTGGCACAGGGGCCACAAGCCAGCTGGCAAGTGACCGGGCCAATGTGTCGAGCCAAAGAAAGCAGAAGGGCCCCACGCAGCACTCGTCGAGTGTGGAGGGGTGAGCTTCGATGCAAGAGTGGCTCAGGGTTGAGGCTTCTCAAACCCCGGTGTAAGCTTCGAGGGTCACTCGTGGGCTGCACGGTCAGCGTCTCGTGGTCTTTTCAAGATGGCGTGCCCCACGCTTCCGGAAGCCTCCACGGGTCTCAGCTCAGCAGGGACTGTGGATCGGGCTGTAAGAAGGCAGGCAAGCTTGATCTCGTTGATCTCTGTTGCTCGAGTTCTGGCGGAAACTGCAACAAAGCAGACGTAGAGATGCTGGATGGTGCCTGTTTGCACAGGGGGGTCACTCCTTGACCACAAGGGAGATTCTTCAGTCTTCTACGTCGAGTAGGATGTCGAAGGGTCCAGAGTTTCGTTTCTTATGTTTCATCAGGATAATCTGAGTGCGTTGGCACTGCTCCCATGCTTATACCAATCTAGGGGGCTGGATTACCTGCTAGGTCCCCTCCTATGGGTGGGACCCAGGAAGAGGGTGGATACACCCCTTTCCTTTGATCCAGGCCGCGCTGAGACTGGGGCTGGTCTGCCCCAGAACCGGTTTGTCCGGATTATGCAAGGGGAAGCCTTGTGCTCCCCATGCAGTGTCTGGTTTCTTTCAAACCTCCCTGCTACAATCCACTATCTCCTGTCTGGGGTGGTGTGACACCTCCCTGTGACAGGAAAGCCTTTGTCCAGGCCTCCTGTGCTGAGTTTCGGTCAGCAGCAGGAGGTCAGACTTGTGTCTGTGGCAGAAGCATCCATTTTGTGGATCTGAGGCTCTTTTAAAATTAACCGCGTTTTAGCAAAGTAACATGCCGTATCCCTCTAGAGGGGTGGAATGCTACCCCCGTCGCCAGGACTGGCGAGGGGGTAGTATTCCAAATCGTATGACACCTTACACGACATGTTTTGATAAAGCCAAACCAAAGTTACCATATAACTGCGAGGATTATAATGCACTTAAGAGTATATGGTATGGCATTATCCCGGAACAGCTTAGGGAATTGGTCCCGACAGCTGCAGACAGGCTCACCTCATGCTAGAGCACCATCTCACATAAAACCAAGCACTCTGCCTCCAGGATTGTTAAGGCCTGCCATAGGAGTGACTGATAGGTATATATGTTTCCAGATAAGTTTAGATATAGGCATACTATATCTAAGCAAGGGGTGATTACACCACCTTGCTCCAGCCGAGTGATCAGCCAGTTGTGTCAATTTTGGATAGCCAGCCAGGGGTGGCAAAAGATATGCTGCAGCCCCTGGTAGGCCTTGGATGCACCTATGCCCTGGGCACCTATAGTGCTCTGTACAGGGGCTGATAAGGTGACCCAAGCCAATTCAGTTATGCACCTAGGGTACATGGAATCCATTTTACAGAGAGAGCAGATAGCCTGGGGCCCTGATTAGCAGGGAACCAGGCCAACTAAGTCAAAAACCAGCTAAACACAAGGCAAAAAATCCGGGGTAACCATAGTCAGGTAGCCACCTTCCTACACAACCCCCCCCCCCCCAAACGAAAGGAGATAAGGCTATCCTTGTCCAGGTAAGCCTATATTGCCTGAGTGGCCATATAAGGAAGCACCTGCACTAGCATGGGTACCCCCTGTCTCATGGTCCACTAAGCAGTCCCTCGCCCTTGGGGTATTAGAGGGTCTCCACCATAGGGAATCACTACCTTGGGTGTGTTTATGCAAAGTTAAAGGCTGGTTTGGATATGGAGTATTGAAGTGAGGCTCCACTAATTTAGGGCTCAGCTTCCTCCAATTATCTTCCACCAGGGGTGCCTTTCTTTCTTCAACTGAGTTGCACTGTGCTCTCAGGGTCAACCTCTGGCTACCTAAAGCTGGAGGCTGGGTCCTTCTTTTTGGCTTGCTGGAGGGACAGTTCAGGTTTGGGCCCTTTGGGTCCCAGGTTTGGCTGTGCCCAACAGAATCCATCTGTAGGAGGTCCCTAACTACTTTTAAGGGATCTCCCTCAGGAGTTTTTAAAGTTTTCACCTTACTAGGGCTACTAGTATTGGTGCCCCTAACCTGTTGATGGGGATGCTTTATTTGACAGGGGGCCCTCTGGGTCTCGCTGTCCTTCTTGTCCTCTGCAGCCCTGGGCTGACTAAGGCAAGGTAGAGAGGGGCAGGTTACCTGCTCCAGACTGGGTCCCACCTGAGAAGGGTCCACTGCCATCAGAGGCTCTATCAGGCCAGGCCTAACAACCTCTGGGGCAGTTCCTTCATCAGGGGTAAGATCAGTTCCCTGAGGAGGCTGATCCTGTCCTAATGTCTAGTGAGGGGGAGATTTCTCTTCCTCCTCCATGCTCTCAGTTTGGGTGGAGTGATCCATCATTTCAGGCTTCACAACACACATATCTGTTTGAGTTTGGGCTGCGGCCATCACAGCCCCACCAACCTTTTCAGGAGGAGACTCAGTTTGGGTTTCTGCTGTTATCATAACAGCTTTGCTATTCTGTGTAGGAAGAGCTTCTGCTAAAGTTGGGGCAGAGAGTTGCTCAGCCCTGCCAACCTTTTCAGGAAGGACATCTTAGATTGGGGCTGTAACCATTACAGCCCCACTAACCGTTCCATTGGAGTTTACCATTCTAGAATGGATTTCCTGTTCAACCTCAGCCCAGGCTGAGATTTCTAAATCATTACCAAGTAGGCAGTCTACAGGCAAGTTTGATGACACTGCCACTCTCTTTGGGCCAGTGACACCTCCCCAGCTGAGACTTACTACTGCCATGGGATGATTTGTTTGGATTCCATCAATGTTTGTTACCTGGTATGTGGCACCAGGTCAAAGTTGCTTAGAGGGGACTATACAGTCAGCCACCATGGTGATGCTAGCCCCTGTGTCTCTAAAGGCTTCAACTTTCAAACCATTGATGATGGGTTCTTGTCTATATTTGCTCAAGGTATTTGGGCAATCAGAGAAGTTGGCAAACCCCATGCCAGTCTCATAAACAAGATAATTTGGGGATGGGGACCTGGATAGGCCAGGTCCACCTGGGCTCCAAAAGTAAACCCACCCAGATTCCTGGGTGTGCTCCCAATTCCTGGGGGATTACTGCTGACAGTAACAGGGGGTGTTGGAGCTGGCTTTGGAGGTATATTCTCTTTATTGCCATTCTTGGGACAACAGTTGTCTGTTTTGTAATGCCCAACCTGTTTACAGGTATGACAATAAGGCTTTTTCTGAGTTGAAGAAGTGTCTAGGGACCCACCCCCATTCTTGGAGTTTTGGGGCCCTGGGGAAGTCTTTTCTTTACTTTTATCCCCACCCTTATCTTGAGGCTTGGTAGACTCCTTCTTCTGGTTACGGTCCTGATTCTTAGGCCTAATCCTGGTTCTGACCCATTTATCTGCCCTCTTTCCCAATTCTTGGGGAGAGGTCAAATCTGAGTCCACCAGGAGCTGGTGTAATAGCTGGTTCTGACAATTACTCAGGATTTGCTCCCACATAATCAAATTTTACAATCCTGTGAAGTCATGTACTCTGCTGCCATGTAGCCAACCCTCCAGAGCCTTAGTAGCACAATCTACAAAATCAGTCCAGTCCTGTGTATGTGTCTTCTGGGTGTCTCTGAACTTCAACCTGTATTGTTCAGTGGTTAAGCCAAACCCATCTATTAGGGCTCTCTTCAGGACTTTGTAGTTTTTAGCATCCTCATGTCTGACAGTGAGGAGCTTATCCCTCCCTTTCTCAGAAAAGGAGTACCATAAGATTGCTCCCCACTGTTCCTCAGGAACCTGCTGTACCATGCAGGTTCTCTCAAGAGCAGTTATCCACTTGTGGATGTAATCCCCTTCTGTGTAGGGGGGCACAATCTTTGTCAGGTTTCTAGTATTATAGGACCTGTCTTTCTCTCTAGGAATATTGTTGCTGCCACCAGTGGCATCTAAGCCACACATTTTCTGTTCTCTTGCTAAAGCAAGTTTAGCTTGAGCCAAGGCTATCTCTTCCCCCTCTATCTGGAGTTGGACAGCCCTCATTCTGGCCCTATGCTCTTTCCTCTGGGGGGAAGTCATTCCCCTGTGAGATTCCCTGGAGACACTAGAAACATGAGAGTCCCCTGATGGAGATCTCACCTTTCTGTTGCCTGTGGGAATTATGTTATAGGATCTGGGGAGGTGCTGGCCCTCTCCATTCCCTTGTAGGTCTAAGTTGGCATGGTTAAGCCTGGCAACTACAACCTGGTCACCCCTCTGATCCTGATCCTCAGGCTCATCTACTTCTGAGCCCTCCTCCTCCTCTTCTTCCTCCTCTGGAGTGGTCTCATTCTCAGGGGTGTTCACTCCATCTCCTAAATGTAAGGGAGCTGCACTCGCCTTATCTAAGTCATCCTTTTCCAGGATGGCTATCAGGGAAGGAATGGTGGGGTTTCTGCTCCTTTTTAGCCCCCTTGCAATGCACAAAGCACCCAAGTCTTTGTGGCTAAGTTTGTCATAGCTGGAAGTTGCCTTGGTAAGGTCAACTGTCACAGGGGCAGAGCCTGAAGCTCTTCCTGTGTCTGACATGACTGCTAGTGAGGTGCAAGTGGTGCACTTACCTACACTAAGTGTTTTCCTATTGTACCTTGCTAGTGAGTTGTAGTCAGGGTGTGCTAATCCCTTTAATCTACAACTACTAAGTTCAGTAGAACTTAATATGCTAAGCTTTTGATTTATATGTACCTAGGGTACTTTATGTGATCTTTCAATTTGATAAAAAGATTGCAATGGTAAAACAACAGCAAGCTCAAATCCGCACCGCTGCGTACCAATGTGAGAAGTTGGCCTGATATATGATGTTTCCAATTCTGGAACCACCTTGTATCAGTCCAAACAATCCCTTATGGTGTCTGGTTGTAAGTCAACCTTATAGACAAGGAGCCTCATTTATGAGGCCTTAAGTCAGTTTTGCGCTGCTGATGCGTCACTTTTTGTGACGCATCGGCAGCGTAAAACATGCGCCTTGTTGCGCCATATTTAAAAAGTGACGCATCTAGGTAGATGCGTCACTTTTTAAACCCCTGCACCACATTATACCTGCGTCAGGTATAATGCATGCAGAGGGGGCGTTCACCCGCAAAAAGCCTCTAAATAGTGACGCAGTGAAATCTATGAGATTTCACGGCATCACTTTTAGGATGCTGTTGCGTCAAAATCTTGCGCCTGCCTAACAGCAGGCGTAAGACTGACGCATGCCCTTTCACATGGGGCTTTCCCCATGTGAAAGGGCGCATTGCTGGAGTTGCGTCACTTTTGTGACACTCCAGCAATGCGTCACTTTTGCGCCTACAGATACGTCAGAAATACTGACGGTTCTGTTACTCCTTGCGACATGATGCGTCATATTATAAATATGACGCATCAATCATGTCGCAGGGAGAGCGCAGTGAAAAGTGACGCATTGCTGTTTTCACGCAACAATGCGTCACTTTTCAAAAATGAGGCCCAAGCTATCTTAATGGTAGCATAGACTAAGCAGCCGTAAAGGCTAAACTCAAGAGGTCGTGTTAAGCGAGCTGTTTTACCAATCACAATCCTGTAATATCAAATGAAAGGACACCACACAAGTATATATTATAAAAATATATGTGTTTATTACTAAAAATAATCCCCAGTACTCTTTATGAGCAAAGGGGCACAAGCGTTAAATCAAAAACACCGTATAACATACAAAGTTGCACAATTATGGATGAGGGCGGGAGGCCACTCAAACCATATATTAAGAAAGTGGTATAAGAGATACCAATCGAACAGTGGTTAGGCCTAGGGAATCGCTGGGAGCAGTCGGGACAAGCAATGCTGAAGTCGGGAAAAGCCCGCGGGATTCGGGTGCAGCGCTTAAAGCACACGCATGCACCAATGTTAAGTCAATGGTGCGTAAAAGTTACACAAGTAGAGTTTAAGGACACTTCCGCTGAACCTAGAAGGACAAAGCTTTAGACACAGGCCCTAGAGGTGTGTACCAGTGTGGGAAAACCGGCGTTGCAATGTTACCTCACCCACAGGAAGCGGGTGCATAGGGTCGAAGTGGCGTCGGGTTTCGTCACGCAGGTTCTTGGTGCTTGGAGCTGAAGATGCTGCAGGCGATGTGAAGGAGAAGTGTCAGGTGTGATCCAAGGGTGGATCAGAGTAGAAAAGTACCTGAAAGCAGAGAGGACAGAGTCTGGGTCACTCAGCAGTGACCAGGGTGGAACCAGGACCAAACCAGGCAATGTCGGGCGCAATCAGGTGGTTGTCGAGGAGCTTCTCTCCGCTGCCACGTGGGCTCTGGGGCATCTGCGATGTCCAGGAGCAGGTCAGGAGCTGTCCCACACAGGCTCTCACCGTCGGCGCTGTCGGCTTCAAGATCGGAGTCAACAACACTTGGCAAGAGCAATCCACGCAGGACTAGAAGATTGCTTCTCACTCGGACCAGGAGGGTCAGAGCGGGGGATCCTTTTCAGAGGAGCTGGTGCAAGTCTGGAGCATCCAGAATCGCAAGTTGGTTTTAGGCTTTCGCCGGCACAGGGGCCACAAGCCAGCTGGCAAGTGACCGGGCCAACGCGTCGAGCCAAAGAAAGCAGAAGGGCCCCACGCAGCACTCGTCGAGTCTGGAGGGGTGAGCTTCGGTGCAAGAGTGGCTCAGGGTTGGGGCTTCTCAAACCCTGGTGTACAGCTTTGAGGGTCACTCGTGGGCTGCACGGTCAGCGTCTCGTGGTCTTTTCAAGATGGCGTGCCCCATGCTTCCGGTCGCCTCCACGGGTCTCAGCTCTGCAGGGACTGTGGATCGGGCTTTAAGAAGGCAGGCAAGCTTGATCTCGTCGATCTCTGTCGCTCGAGTTCTGGCGGAAACTGCAACAAAGCAGATGTCGAGATGCTGGATGGTGCCTGTTTGCACAGGGTGGTCACTCCTTGACCACAAGGGAGATTCTTCAGTCTTCTACGTCGAATAGGATGTCGAAGGGTCCAGAGTTTCGTTTCCTATGTTTCATCAGGATAATCTGAGTGCGTTGGCACTGCTCCCATTCTTATACCAATCTAGAGGGCTGGATTACCTGCTAGGTCCCCTCCTATGGGTGGGACCCAGGAAGGGGGTGGATACACCCCTTTCCTTTGATCCAGGCCATGCTGGGACTGGGGCTGGTCTGCCCCAGAACCGGTTTGGCCGGATTATGCAAGGGGAAACCTTGTGCTTCCCAGGCAGTGTCTGGTTTCTTTCAAACCTCCCTGCTACAATCCACTATCTCCTGTCTGGGGTGGTGTGACACCTCCCTGTGACAGGAAAGCCTTTGTCCAGGCCTCCTGTGCGAGTTTCGGTCGGCAGCAGGAGGTCAGACTTGTGTCTGTGGCAGAAGCATCCATTTTGTGGATCTGAGGCTCTTTTAAAATCAACCGCGTTTTAGCAAAGTAACATGTCGTCTCCCTCTAGAGGGGTGGAATGCTACCCCAGTCACCAGGACTGGAGAGGGGGTAGTATTCCAAATTGTATGACACCTTACACGACATGTTTTGATAAAAACAAACCAAAGTTACCATATAACCGCGAGGATTATAATGCACTTAAGAGTATATGGTATGGCATTATCCTGGAACAGCTTAGGGAATTGGTCCCGGCAGCTGCAGACAGGCTCAGCTCATGCTAGAGCACCATCTCACATAAAACCAAGCACTCTGCCTCCAGGATTGTTAAGGCCTGCCATAGGAGTGACCGATAGGTATATATGTGTCCAGATAGGTTTAGATATAGGCATACTATATCTAAGCAAGGAGTGATTACACCACCTTGCCCCAGCTGAGTGATCAGCCAGTTGTGTCAATTTTGGATAGCCAGCCAGAGGTGGCAAAAGATATGCTGCAGCCCCTGGTAGGCCTTGGATGCACCTATGCCCTGGGCACCTATTGTGCTTTGTACAGGGGCTGATAAGGTGACCCAAGCCAATTCAGTTATGCACATAGGGTACATGGAATCCATTTTACAGAGAGAGCAGATAGCCTGGGGCCCTGATTAGCAGGAAACCAGGCCAACTAAGTCGAAAACCAGCTAAACACAAGGCAAAAAATCTGGGGTAACCATAGTCAGGTAGCCACCTTCCTACAGGCCCTAAAAGCTTATTTTAAATTTCGAGAGACCAGCAAAGAAAACTGAATATATTTGTCAATGAGCATCTTCCTTAATGCCAGAGAGCCATTTCTTCTAGTGAGTGTGTCACTGTCAAAATCCTGGGAGATAGAGATTCTATAGCCCTGCCTTGTAATTGATTTATCCTTTTCATGTGGGCAAGGATGAGCTCTGAGTGTTGGTGTCTCACTGGTTTAAATATCAGAGGTCTTGGAGAGATCAAATTCCCGGGCTTGACTTGCTGGGACGCATTGGGCACTTTCCAGTTCAAATTCTCTAGAAAAGGAGATGTTCAAGGTCAATGGTGTCCACACCTCTAACAATGCAATTTTTGATCTTGCTCCATACTCAGAGCCCTCCATCAGGCCAAGAATTCGGAAATTACTCTGTCAGTTGCGGTCCTCCAGTTAAGTGATGTTGTATTTTATGCTGGGGATTAGACGTACACATATTGTTAGTTGTTTAGAATGTTGATTGTTGCTGTCTTTGGCAGGTGGTAATCCTTATATTAGGTTCCTTATGATTCTTTCTAATGCAGCAACCGCGACTCGCAATAGGTCAGTGTTATTTTTAGTGCTCTGGGCTGCCTCTTGCACCATGTTCAGTTTTGTCAAAATGGCTTCCAACGTAATGTAATGTATATGTAATGTAATGTATAGGCATTTATATAGCGCACTACTTACCCGGAGGGTCCCAAGGCGCTTCGACCGCTGCGAAACCCTTCCTGGCTTCCCTGAGAGATGGTCCCTTAATGGGTATCTCCAGGGTGAGACCAGGCATCCCCGGCGGTCTGGTGGGGCCGTTAGTGAAGATGAGGCAAGCTAATGCCCAGAGTTGCCGAGTGTGATCGCTGATCAGAGTGGGCACCGAGGCGAGAGAATTATCGAGTCCGCTGACCCTGGTCCAGAAACCTGCCGCGCCGGGAATCGAACCCTGGTCCCGGGCCGTCCTCTGCTCTCGGGTCTGCCGCCTCTAACCAGTGAGCCACACTACTTCACTCAAGTCAAAGACTGATCAGCTTTGTATTTAATCAGGGAGCCAGAGACCAGAGGTTCTTAATTAAATCGTTTCAGGGATCCCTTACCCTATTTCTCTTTATGATCCTTAGACTCTGAAATGATGGAGAGAGCAGGTGAGGGAAAGGCATCCATAGATTAGATCACCACCTCACAAGTCTCACTAAGATAATAGATGGAAGGAACACTGTTTAAGACTAACCACAGCACTCCTCACATGCTTATCAGGTAAGTATGGGGGGCGGTGTCTGACATATAATAGTCCTAAAGGATATGAGTTGTAAAAGTTGCTCCGGTGACCAGTGGTTGAGTGAGAAGGCAAATACAGTTCTGGTAATGCAGACAAACATTTAAGTAGCAAGCATTAAAGCTGTCAAAATCGGAAAGGCCAGTAAACCATAGTCATTGTTCCAGCTTTGTTAGATTGGGGGAGGGGCACTGGTGGGCCCGGAGAAAGCCAGGTGCTGGCTGTCATGCTCCAGAAAATAGGACCCAAAGTGCGGAGGCAGACAGCTAAGAAACTGATCGGTGCTAGCATAGAGATGCGTCAAGAAGACATGGGTGTCCCCAATGCCGTCAGGGTGGGTGGCTTGGATTGCCATAAAATGTTGTATGTTAAGTATCAGTATTTACCAACCCGTTAGCGGGAGCCCCTCCTGGAATAGAGCTAGCCGGTGAGGCATTGGCGAGTATTCCGAGGCATGTGGCACTAAATTAACAACTTGTGTGAGCCAACTGCTCACTAGGACCACACTTAAGCCAGAGAGCTGAAAATCTAAGGTAGGACCTCAAGCAGGGAGCCACACAGATCCTGCAGTTCTTTTATTAGTCAGAGAGGCCTCTTCCGTAAGGTTGAAGCGGCGGCTGGAACACCGAAGGAGCTCACGAGCAGGGAGAGGTAGGCTTGAGGGCAGGCTGGCTTATGTGCCAGAGGCCACCATCTTGTCAAGGTCGTATCAGAGTGAAACTCTCACCACATCAATTGTAATCCTTATTGTGGGGCAAATTCATGAGCAGGTGGGAAATCCGAAGAAAAGTTCACTTCCCCATTGATAAGACTGAGACTAAGAATGAAGTGTGCAATGCTTCAGATCGATGGGAAGCACCGGGATATGCGTCAAAGCTCAGTGAGGAGCCACCATCCTGGTCAGGCTCCAAACCACTGCACCCTGTTAACTTATCTATAATACCTGTCCTTTTATCGCCAATTTGAATAGCCCAATGCGTTTTAAAACTTACCGTCAGAAATTTTCTTTGAAATAATCTGCTTCATCACATTAGAATTTATGTTACTTTTTTAAAGTCACTTTTATTTTGCCATTTCTTCAAATTGCCTGTTCGTTTTTCTTTCAAGTCATTGTGTTTGAAATCTGTATGTCACATGTTTCAATCTTAGTGTGAAAGCTCTTACCAGAAGTGCATTTACAGTGTGAATTACACTGTAACAAAAACCCACTGCTAAAAAGAAAAAGCAAATCAGTCAAATGGTCAGAAGTACAACACAGTGGAAACTGGGAAATTGTATGCATTAATGTGTGTTCCAAAAGCAAGGTGGCAAGATGCTTTACTGCATCATATTTGAATTTGGACAAATCAGTGCAGTGTTGCATAATTTTGGATATTGGGAAATGTGAATCAATATAACATTGTAGAAACTAGACAGCAATATAGACATAGAACTAATATGTGTATCTGTGTTCATTTCAAGATACGTATAAAGGATTATTTACAGTTTGGTGCAATGGTGCATCCACGATAAAATGGTAAATGCACTGTTGTGTCAAAAACCCGGCCCTTCCTCCCCATTTAGAGGTCGGGAAATAGCTAAATTTCACAAGCTGATCCTCAGCCGGCTATACTAGTGTAAACCATTGACTTTCGTGTCATAGTGGCGGTCACCTCACCCTAAGGGCCTGATTGCGAGTTTGCCGATGTGGCGCTGGATTTGCCCCACCGCCAATCCTGTGTTGAGGCCACCTGCCAGATTTTGAGTATTTTCCATCTCTGGCAGGCTTTTGTTTGGTGTTCCCATGGCGGTGCATTGAAAAACAGGCGCCGCAATGAGAACGCCAAAAACAGTTCCTGCATGGCATGGACTGAAAAGTCGCGGTGGAGAGGAAACTCATAATATGCTTGGTGGGACCACAGCAGTCCTGCCAAGCATATTGTGTCCTCATGACCACCGTAACACAGGTTCCCTGGAAGCCGCGGCGGTCCAAGGGTGGTATGACTGCTCAACTCATAATCATGCGGCCGGGAGACTGCCAATGCCACGCCCCAGCGAGTCTGATGGTCCATGACCATCCAGACTCATAATCGGGGCCTAAAGAGGGTGGAAAGATCATCCCCATTTTTCCTACCCATGGCAAACATGAGAGACTAGGCAGTCTTGGTTGGGAAATTGCGCAAGGATCTCGACACACAGGAAGAAAACTCTGTGGGGCATATTATCAAGAACGGAGCTAAAATTACCGCTACTTTAGCGGCAGAAAACTGCAGCTAAAGCGGCAATATGGGCTTGATAATATGCTGTAGAGAATTCCCATAGAAGCTCATGTTCACACCAGAATATGGGCTTCAATGGGAATTCACAAGGGCATATTATCAAGCCCATTATCGCTGCTTTAGCTGCAGTTTTCTGCCGCTAAAGCGGCGATAATTTTAGCTCCGTTGCTTGATAATATGCCCCTGTGTTTGCTAAGCTATTGCTATATTGTTCTGCAAAAACAAATGCTCGGTCTGTATAGAATAAGTTCCTTCAATGGAACTGCCATATGCGTGGATCTCCTAATCTTGCATTCGGGCCTGGCCTGAGGGGGAACAGAACACATATTGCTTGCGGACCAGTTGGGTTGACGGGACACACACCGACTTTAAATGAGGCAAGTAAATATTCTGCAATAATGTTCCTCAAAAAGTATTCAGAGATTTGAATAGAGGGTTTCCTTGTGCAAATCTGCTTAATTGATGTCCATTTCGAACAATATGATTTCCCCATTACAAAACTGAGCCAATTGCCACAACATTTCCAATTTCGAAACATTCTTGGAGTGAGAATTACTGCCAACACCCCTGTAACATTGACTTTAAATCCTGTGCATATTTTTTACCAATTCTGATGGACCAGAGCACTTACAATGCATTGTTTTCTTGAACAGTTTGGAAAGAAATGCTCAGTAGTTAAGCCTCAAATCCTGCTGTCAAACTAGCCATAATTATGTTCCTAGTATTACTAATCCTAATAGCTAAATGTACGTTAAAACTCATTCAGTCTCACAAATGTTCCTGGAAAGAACTAAAAAGCATCACATTTACCTACACTTTGTTATGGGTTTAAATACTTTTTTAACACAGGCACAACACAAAGTATTGGGGGACTCATTTATGAAAAGTGACGCATCGCTGAAAACTGCGATGTGTCACTTTTCATTGCGCCCTACTTGTGGCACCAGTGATGCGTCATATTTACAGTATGATGCATCATGTCGTAAGGAGTTACAGAAACGTCAGTATTTCTCACGTATCTGTACGCCCAAAAATGACGCATCACCGGAGTGTGTCACAAAAGTGACACAACTCTAGTAATGGGGCATTTCACAAGGGTAAGTCACATTTCAGATGTGCTTGCGTCAGTCTTACGCCTGCTGTGTAGCAGGTGTAAGATATTGACTCATTTGCATCCTAGAAGTGGCACAGTGATATCTCGTAGATTTCACTGCATCACTTCTGCGAGGCTTACTTGCGTCGGAATGCCCACCCTGCATACATTATACCTGGCCCAGGTATAATATGGCGCAGGGGTTTACAAAGTACCTAGATGCGTCACTTTGTAAATATTACGCAACATGGCGCATTTTTACACCGCTGGTGCATCACAAAAAGTGATGCACCGATGGCGCAAAAGTGACGTATGGGCGCATAAATAAGCCCCCGGGTTGGTATTCCAATGCAAATCACAGTTTGAGGTGCGTTGCAACGCAAAGTAGCGCAACACAGCGCAGTTTGCTGCCTTGTGTTATTTTGCTTCAAGGACGTGTTGCACAGGTGGTGCATTGGCTCTCCAATGCATCCACCCATGGATTTTGACACAAACCCTTGATTTGCAGACATGAATTTTTGCCAAAATCCTCTGTCACCCTGTGACTGGAGCAACAATGAGAAATATTTTAATTTCTCCTTGTGTTTTCCTCTTTGCATGCATGCTGCATTCTGCAGCCTACATGCAAAGAGAAAATTGCCTTTCAGCATAGTTTTTTGTGCAGGAAGTGACACCTTCCTGCATGAAAACTAAGCTGACCACAATGCAGACACCGCTGCACTATAATGTAAGGGTGTTTTCATTGGCACTCTGCAGTATAAAGTGAGCCAACGCAGGGAGAGAAAATAGAGTGACTGATTCGTAGATATGGCACTCTTTTTCTCTCTACTGTTCACACAGTGCTAAACAGTTAAATCCAGTACCCCAGGATTTGATATTTAATGGCGTGAAGTGTAGCACCTACTACAAGTAGAGCCTGCAAAAATGAGGCATATAACGGTTTTTAGGTGCTTTTTGCACCAAAAGATTTGACTTGCCGAACATGATCAGTGGAAAAAACAATGGTGTCATCTGTATCACTGATGACATTCCTGGGTGTAACTAACATTGCATGGTTGGTAATTGCGAACTCTGTGCAGCCAGATGTTATTGTTAATTAACAAGGCACTTGTAATAGAGGCCACAGAAAAACAGAACCACTTCCAATAGTTGAGAAACTAGGGGCCTTATTTACGAGAAGTGGTGCATTGCTGCGTGAAAGCAGCGATGCGTCACTTCTTAGTGCGCCATCCTTGCGACATGATTGATGCATCATATTTACTGTATGACGCATCATGTCGCAAGGAGTTACAGATGCGTCAGTATTTCTGACGTATCTGTATGATGCAAAAGTGACACATTGCTGGAGTGTGTCACAAAAGTGACGCAACTCCAACAATGTTCCTTTCACATGGGGCAAGCCCCATGTGAAAGGGGCTGCGTCAGTCTTACGCCTGCTGTTAGGCAGGCGTAAAATATTGACGCATTTGCACCCTAGAAGTGGTACAGTGAAATCTGGTAGATTTCACTGGGTCACTTCTACGAGGCTTTCTTACGTGGGAACGTCCACCCTGCATACATCATACCTGTCGTAGGTATAATGTAGGCCAGGAGTTTACAAAGTGATGCATCTGCTTAGATGCGTCACTTTGTAAATAGGGTGGAACAGGAGGCATGTTTTACGCTGCCGATGCGTCACAAAAGTGACTCAACGGAAGCGCAAAACTGTCGCAAGGCCTCATAAATAGGGCCCTAGGAATCCACCAACTAAGGAAGTGGCTGATGAAATCTAAGCTATTGATTGATGTAGCATTTATCTTGTATGCTTTAGCGACCTAATATCCTTTCTGTACCACTGGAATTGTGTATTATGATATAAGTTTCAGAGAGGCTAGAGTGTCCCCACTTCCTAAGAGGTTGATTAGATCACTGCCCTATCATTATAGGAAGAGAGGGTTATGGATGTGGGCGATATCACTGCAGGTAGGTATGATGCCACTGAAGTCAGGCAGGCAGCTTATGATGTAACTATTGAACAAGTGTGACGTTTGTGATGTACCTAGAGAAAACAAATAGAGTTACCTCATCACAAATTTAAGTTATTAGGGATCGGACCAGTACTCATCCTGCATATTAAAAATCAAAAAACTGTGGATGAATACTAAGGCGTTTTATATAACAGTTTCAACGAAACCTTACAGCAGCATTGTCACCAACACTAATAAACATTGTGTGCCCTTTTCTAGGCCTCCTTGACCACACAAGACAGCGTAAAAGGGATCCTGAATGTTCTCTGCCATCTCACTGAAAAGGACAATGGATGTCTGCTGGACTGGGAAGGAAAGTCCATTCCTTGGTGAAAAACCAACCTGCCTTCAAGATCAGAAAGACCTTAAGAAGAAGCTGATGTGGTTCACTGCCCACTATTTGAAATGTCACAGAATAAAGCATCTTTTAATATTATGAGACCTGACAATGATTTCTTAACTTCCAGTGTAGTTGAGCAGTGAGTTATTATGCTTATGTGTATGGGTATCCACGTGTGCTAGTGTGAGGAAATGCTTGATCTGCAGGGCAAACAGTTGTACAGAGAACTTAACCAACAGTTTTCCCACGTGTCCTTTGATGGAGATTCTCAGTCTAATCAGCTCATGGAAAATTGTCTTAGAAGAAGAAGAGTGAAAAAACGAAAGGAAGAGAAATGAAACATTACAAAAGGTTAGGCAAAGTGTTATGAAAAATAAAACTGTCCTTAAAATAGCATTTCTTTTACCCAGTCACTGCAAACCCTAGTAGGGATGGAACAGGAACATTTCCTCAAAAGGATTGTGTGGATTGTTAATGTTGTTCTTTCTCACAAATTTAGTGCTTTCTGAATAATTGATATATAACTGGTGATGTTCAGTGGTTTTTAGGTTTTGCTTTGTAACCATAACTTCATTTTTAACGTTGTAACTTCCCCTTAGAATAATGGGAGTAACAAATTCCTTGGACTTGGCAGTCAACCGATATGGGAGGAGGTAACCGCTTCGCATAATTATGGCAAATATAAGGGCCCTTATTTATGAATTCTTTGTGCCACCCCACCAGTACGTCACTTTTTCCCATTTTAAAAGTGACGTACCGGTGGCACAAAGCCTTCATAAATAAAGCCAAAGGTTTTAAGTGGCAAACCTGAAAAGGCTAATTAATCTTACAAGAGGAAAAAAGTTTTATCCGTACAGTGACAGGATTTAATATTTTGAATATTTCAAAAGGAGCATAATGTCTCGGAGAGATGCTAGACTAACAAATGGATTGTGTTAGATTTAAAGAGAACAACCAGATTTTGGCCCTCATTTATGAGAAGTGATGCATCGCTGCGAGAAATCAGCGATGCGTCACCATTCATTGCTCCCTCCTTGCGACACCAATGATGCGTCATATTTACAGCATGACCCATCATGTCGCAAGGAGTTACAGATACGTCAGTATTTCACATGTATCTGTAGGCACAACAATGACCCATTGCTGGAGTGTGTCAAAAAAGTGACGCCAGAACTCCAGCAATGGGTCATTACACATGGACAAGTCCCTTGTTAAATGTGCCCGCGTCAGTCTTACGCCTGCCATGAGGCAGGTGTAAGATATTGAAGCATTTGCGTCCTAGAAGTGACGCAGTGAAATCTCATAGATTTCACTGCTCAAGTTCTATAATCCCTTCTTGCGTCGGAACACCCCACCTGCATACATTATACCTGACGCAGGTATAATGTGGCACAGGGGTTTTCAAAGTGGCGCATCTACCTAGATGCATCACTTTCTAAATATGGTGCAACATGGTGCATCTTATACACCACTGGTGCATCACAAAAAGTGATGCACCGGCTGCACAAAAGTGACGCAAGGGCCATTAATACGCCCCTTTGTTGGCTATTTTTAAAGTAGGAGCAGCTCATCTATGTCGGTTGGACTGAGATCTTTGATTGTCATTAGCAATTTGTAAATTACAGAGCACTTTTTCCTGAACCTTTCTTCATTTTTTTTAAAGCGTCTTGTACTACAGGGACAGGGTTTCCCCTTTCCAAGAGAATTGGAAGGGTTCAGGGATGAATCACTGCTGTACCGAAACTTGAGAGGGCCACCCTGCTAGGTTCGTCGGAGGGCCCCCTCAGGACTAAATCGGGAGCTCTCCGGCAAGTGTACTGTGCTAAGGGGGGCCCTGGAGCTTAAGGGCCCCCGTCCCAGCCCTGTCGGGGCTGCGGGGACATATGTTAAGCCACTGAGATGAAACCCAGTTAAGGCAAAAAAGGAATACACCTGGTGGAGGTATAGATTGAATTGTAGTAAGCAAACTCAGTATTGATATAAGGGATTTCTATTTGTCTAGAGTAGCAGAAATATAACACTTCAAGTACTCTTCAAAAGTTGTATTCAGTCAATCTATTTTGACCATGATTGTCGTGCAGTTTTCAGATGGAGGCAAACCTACAATAAAGTCAGCAGAAATTAGTGCATCATGGCACAACTACAATATATATTTCTGGAACTTTTTGATGGAAATGTAAATGAAAAGCTTGCCTTTGACAAAAATCAGCCTGTTTATATTTTTTTCCTGAAATTGGGAGATATTTTTTTGCGTTTGTAAACTGACACAACTAATCTCCAGTCGAACTGACTCAAGAAATGTGGAATTTACAGCAGTGATTAAGTTTTTTTTCAATGTTTGGAAAGTGTCATTTTCAGGACAACATCTAGACGGAGAGTGGGCTACTAGGGTTTCAGATGCAAGAATGTAAGTGAAGAAGAAATCATGGCGTCAAAAGGAATACACTCAACAAGCTTGTCTACGTTTTGGCATTCCGCGTGCTGAAATATTTGAGGATTCCAGTGAACTGTGCAAACGATTACTCACTGTTGTAGGCCAAGTAAAAGTTTGTCCAGTCTCCAAAGGTTATCTTGATGGCTAAAAGTTACTTTACCAAGACAGAATAGATTCTTTCATTCGGAGAGAATTTTCATTTTTTTTTGTAAATGGCGATGGGATGCTCTTCTTTATCTTGGTCCAGCTGAATCAAGAATGCTTCAGTAGCCTGATCTGAACGGTCTGTTTCCTCTATGAAGGGCCTGACAATATCAGGTTGCTGTAGAACAGGTGCTTAAATGAATTCAGATTTCAGCTTTGGGAAGGCCGCAGTAGCATCTTTACCACTGAAATGGTTTATTCTTTTTGGCAGATCAGTAATAGGTAATACAAGTTTGAAAAACCCCTTGATGAACTTGCAATATTAGTTTGCTAAACTTAGTAAACTCTGGTTTTCGTTTAGGGAAGAAAGAATGGGCCAATCAAGGATAGCTCGAACCTTCAGATTATTCAAAGCAATTCATAACCTTAATAATCAACAGAGTTCCTTCTCGAAAAGCATTTTTCAGGTTTGGCTAGTAACTTGTTATCTCGTAATAATTTTACGAAAATGGAAGGTGCACCAGGAAAAGAAGTCCAAATGCTAATTATGAAGTCCTTTAGGTTTCTCTTATTCTTTATAATAAAGCATGCAGTCAGACATCAGCCAACACGTTTCGTTCTTCACAAAAGAACTTCTTCAGGGCTGAAATAATAGACACAAGACAGCACATAAATATACACAAATACATATGATAAAAACCACATAATTACACATAGAAAACTACATTACATGTATAAATACAAACAACACAAACACATAACAATTATATATAAACATATAAATAAAAAACTATATACAACATATATTTAAAGCAAATCCTTGTGATACCACACTATTTAAGCCTAATGCTGTCCAATCCAAAATATAAACCAAAACCTAATATAAACCAAAAATATAAATAACCAATATAAACAATACCACAATGTTAAATTTGGGGATCTCTATTTGGCACAGGTAGGTACTTTTGACAAATAGGGACCCTCGCCTCTAGTCAGGATAAGGGGATTACACTCCTAAAATAACCCCTGCTCACCCCCTTGGTAGCTTGGCATGAGCAGACAGGACTTATCTCAGAGGCGGTGTGTTTTAAGCATTTGTGACCACATACAGTAACCCAGTGACAACACTACAAATGGACACCACACAGGTTTTTATACAAAAAATATGTAAACTTTATATAGAGTTACCACAAGACCATAAACAACAAAAATACACAATACGGTTACTTTAAGATGGTAGATTAAGCTTAGTTCAGTTCAGTTTTTAGATGCAACACTTTGCGTCAATGTACCTTAGGTTGCGTTGCGCTTCCACGACAAGCAATGTCGCAGCGATGGGAATGCGGCAAAGTTCAGGTGCCAAGAAACAAAGACGTGAAGATCTTCCAGATGCGGCCCGCTTTTCGGGGATGCGAGAAGTTCTCGGTTCGATGCGTGGACTGCAGCGGCGACACCCTTATACCGCGATGCGGCGGCAGCAGCTCCAGCAGCGACACTCTTCTCCCACGATGCGTGAAGCTTACGCACGGTGCAACAACTACAGCGGCGACATCCACGATGCGACTGCAGCAGCTCCGATGGCGGCGCCCTTCTCAGGGATGCGAGGTGCTCTTCTTCCATGCGGTGCAGTGCAAAAGTTCCAGTGGCGACACCCTCCTTCGGAGTTGCGATGGCTTGCACAGCGACGGCGACACACTCCGACCTCATTGCGAGATTCTTCTCTTGATGCGGTGCAATGCGACAGCTACAGCGGCGACACCCTCCTTCGGAGTTGCGCCAGCAGCAGCAGCAACGGCGACGCGCTTCCTCTTCGTTGCGGCATGCTTCTCTCTGATGCGGTGCAGTGCGACAGTTCCAGCGGCGACACCCTCCTTCAGAGTTGCGACGGCAGACACAGCGACACGCTTCTTCTCGTTAAGTCGTGCTTCCAGCTCCTTGCGACACGCAGTTCCTCAGAAGGCCCAAAACAGCATCAGGCACTTCCAAAAGAACTCTGGGGAGCTGGGGGGTGAAATCTGTTGTCCCTGAGACTTCAGGAGGAGGCAAGCTCTTTTCCAAGCCCTTGAAGATCCTTCACAAGTTGAAAGCAAAGTACACAAAGTTCCTTTCTCCTTCCTTTGGCAGTAAGGCAACCACTGCAGGCCATTCCCCCAAGCAGCACTTCAGCTTGGGAATAGTCTCTCCTCAGTTTCTTCAGGTTCCTCTCCTGAGTAAAGGTTACTGCTTGTAGTCCAAAAAAGATCTAATTTCATGGAATCAGGGTCCCAATATTTATACCCCCAAATCCTTTGTTCTCTGAGGGGAGAGGGGCCTTTGCCCAGTCCAAACCAGTTCTGAAGCACTCTGTTTAACAGACTTCTCCTTTCCATTCAAAGTGCAAGGCAGGCACATCAGGTGGAGCCAGCATTGTGGAAGGGAAGTACAGTCCTGGAGCACTTTGTTTGCAGGACTCCTTCTCTTCTTTCATTGTGCTGGGCAGAGACATCAGCTGCTCCCCAGGAGGTCCGAGCCAGCATTGTGGAAGGCAGGCACAGCCCTATTCAAGGTTCAGGTGCAACTCCTCCCTACCATCTAGATGCAGATCTCTCTATTCACCACTGGGTGTCTCAGCCTGTCTCTTGGAATCCCCAAGCCCTGTCACTCACAAAACCAGACAAAGGAATACACAACCTAGCAGAGGCAGGTTTGAATGGTTAGACAAGCAAATACCTACTTTCTAAAAGTGGCATTTGCAAACACAGAATGTTAAAACCAACTTCACTAAAAGATGTATTTTATCATTTTGAGTTCAGGTATACTAAACTCGAATTTACACCATGTTCTCTGAGACAGTGGATTATACAATGTAATAACCGTAATAGAGCATTCTGGCCTATGAAGAACAGGTAGCCTTGCAATAGTGAAAACGAAAATGGCTGTAATTCACTATTAGGACATGCCACACACATCAGGGCTTGTCCTACCTTATACTTACAATGCTCCCTGCCCTTGGGCCTATCATAGGGGTGACTGATATGGGAAGGTTTAGGGACTGGCAAGTGGGTGCACTTGCCCAGTCAGTGTGTGTTGGACTTGGCCGTTTCCCCCCCAAAAATTCGCTTTTGCCCCCTTAATCTGAAATGTCTCCCCCATGGTAATAAACCTGTGTAGGCCATGTGTGGTGTGAGACACCTAGTTACTATGGAATGTCATGTAATGGTGTGAGGACTTGTACATTTCCCCCATGGTGTAAAATGTACCCTGGTGAAATGCTGTGTTTTTAAAATGGATGCCCAGGCTATGTGTGTGCCACCGGACTGCAGGAGGTTAACAGTCTAGTCATTAGGTACCCAGTCACCCCTAGCTTTTGGAGGGAAAGCCTGGCACCCAGGGTGCTCACCCCCTCCTCTTGAGCCAGTTTAGGCCAGCTTTGCCAACATTCTAGAAGGTGCTGGCAGTGCCTGGGAGGCAGGTATAAGTAAGGTGGAAGGGCCACCATGCAGACACACAGAGCTGGGACAGGAACGTGAGGGGACCTGCTGCGAGGTGTTACCGCCACATGGGCCTGTGAGCTGGGCCCTGCACCCCTCAAACCCCCCCCCCCTCCGCTGTCCTCCGGGCCCCTGACAAAGGAGGGCCCCCCATAGGTCCCTGACACTGGGTGGGACCTTGAACCACGCAAGCGCTGCGCGGAAGAAGCGCCCAGGAGCTGAGGAGTGTGCCCCTGAGGCTGATGGTTGGGACTGTCTGTACCCCTAAGCGCTATAAACCTAAAGCGCCGTGCTGATCCCAGTGTTGCTGACCTGCCTCAGATAATTTGCCCCTGGACTGCCTACCAAGCGCTGTGGGAAGAGAAGCGCTGGGGCTGTGTGACCTGAAGGAACTGTGAGGGGAATAGCGCTGGAGGAGCCTACCCTCGTTTTGGCTCGCTTGCCGTATTATAAATAATTAATAAAAGGGAGCCTACCCCTTATTGCGGCCGTCCTCACCGCCGCAGCCCGGGAAGTGTTGGCGCTGCCTCGCGCCGGTTGTACATAGCCGGGTATAATCGCCCCGGCGCGACGTCGAGGAGACCCCCGCTGTGGGCATCGGTGCGGCGGCCCCGGTGGCCCGGAGAGGGCTGCCGGAGTGAGGAGTGGACCGCGCCAGGCCCCAAAGCCGAGAGCGCCAGCATCACGTGGCTGGGGCGCCGGTGAGCTCACCAGCCCCACCCCCAACCCGCCGCTCACTGATTGGCCTGCACGGTCACGCCCCCGAGGGCCGTGCAGCAATTTGCTGCCGGACGGGCAGCCTGACGAGGCCGGAAGAAGCTCCGGCGGAGTTGCGGTGGTGAGGCTCCCGTGGTGAAGAGGGAGCCCCGATTGTGCTGGTCCGCCGGAGTGAGGCAGACTCCTGCGAGAGCACTGTGTCCCCGTGAGAGAGGAGGGGCCCGGGTGAAGCAAGAAATCAGCCGGAGGTGTTTCGCGGGGCTCCCGTAGTGAAGAGGGAGCCCCGTTGGTAAAGACCGGAGCAGGAGGCCAGCCCGCCGGTGAGTGCCCCGGGAGGAGGGTAGCGCGTCGCCTGCAGGGCTCCGTGTGGAGAGGGAGCCCTGCCAACGTTAAGAGTGAGGCTGCGGAAGTGCAGGCGGGGCCCGGGTGAAAGGAGAGCCCCGCGAGTCAAGCCGGCCGCAAGGCTGCCCCACCTGTATGTGCCCCCGCGAGTAAGAGGAGCACCTGAGAGCCTGAGCAGAGGGGAAGAGTTGACTTCCGCTGGGCTCTCGTATAGTGAGAGAGTGCCCCGCATGCTCCCCGCGCCAGCATTGAGGGAAAGGAGTTCCAGGAGGCGAAAGAAGAGCCCCGGAATAGCCCGGTGAGTGGGGCCTTGTTCAGACTGTGTGGAGGGCTGGAGAGGGCAACGGGGTACATTGCCGGTGCCCGCCCCGGGGACTGTGTCACCTTATCAGGTGCCCCGTCTGGCAGAGGGCACCTGCGACTTGGGCTCCAAAAGTATTGACCTGCCCTGACTCTCCTGCACCTAACTGCCCTACCAGACAACACAGGCGCAAGCAGGTTGCTCTTATTGAATATTTTGGGGTGGAGAGCATCATCCCCCATTGCAGATATAGGTCCCTGCTGTATGGGTTGCCCTGAGGTCCCCAGTTATTACGGAAGCCTGGTGAAGGAAATGTCTAAGGGAGCCTAGAAGAATAGGGGTGCATATGGTTGCCTACTGAAAGTTACCTGCTCATGCCAAGGATTGATGCCCCAAGTTAAATGTGGGCCGAGTCTATCTTAAAGGTACCCCCTGTTGTTAATGTTATTTGATGCCAATGTATACTGATGTTTTGGTTGATCTTATGCTGATTCCCGGCCGTTATACCCAGGAGGATTGTGGGGCCCCTGCAGATGTTATTTACCTGCCTAAGTGAGCCTAATGTATGCAGTGGTGAGGTGCACAATGTGTTGGATGCCCATGGTATTGCTCAGGAATAATGTGATTCCTCTGTGCTTCTGCCCCGAGTGGTCGCTCCTCTGCTTCTCCACCGTGTAGCGGTATCGTTGACCCACGCTGCTTCTGCCATTTCATTAATTGTTGTAACCTCGCTAGCATATTTGTTTGCACTGCCATTTCATTAATTGTTTCTACCTCGCGCCATTTAATTAATTGTTTTAAGCTCGCTAGCATATTTGCACTGCCATTTCATTAATTGTTTCAACCTCGCTTGCCTGCCGGTTTCATAGAACTGAGCTGCATTTTTCAACTGTGCCTTTAACCGCATTGTGTTCACCTCGCCTGCTTGCACCATTGTTTTTCTTGCCAAAGTAATAGCGCGATACCCCCCAGCGCCCTGCTCGACTCCCCCCTCCATTTTGTAGCTGTTGTTGTTGTGCTTCGTGTTGACCCGAGCCCGCCCCGCCTCCCAGCCAAGCCGCCCTCGCCCCTCCCCCTCCACTATCCATATATGACAGTTCTTCCCGCGCGCAGCGTTCACGCGCAGCGACCGCGCCCAACCCGCGCCGAAGGTGCGCCAAAGGTAAGCCCGTCTACGCCCGTCCGCGCCTGGACCGCGCCCAGCGCCAGACCCCCTGGCCCCCGTCCCTCCCTGCCCCCCCGCATTACCTACGATGCCACAACCCTCCTAGCCCTTAACCCCGGTCGCGCTCCCAACTGCGTCCAAGCCGCCCCTGGCCAAACCCATGGACCTTTCTCCTGCTTCTCCTGCAAATTCAGCGGCACCGTCAACATCTCCGCTACGACCACACCACAGATTCCCGACCCCAACCAACTACAATGCATCCTCCTCAACACCCGCTCGGTGCACAGGCACGCCATTGACCTATGGAACCTACTGGACACCATCTCTCCAGACGTCGCCTTCCTAACGGAAACATGGATGAATGCTTCCTCCGCACCAGACATCACCATTGCCATCCCTGAAGACTATAAGATCACTCGCAAAGACCGTACCAGCCACACAGGAGGAGGAATCGCTATCGTCCATAAGAAATCAATCCGCATATCAACCAGCTCGGACGCCAACCTCGCCAACTCCGAACACCTTCACTTCCAGATCCACATCGACCCCAAAACCACACTCCGAGGCACCCTCCTCTACAGACCACCAGGACCCCGCGCAAAATTCAGTGAAGACATCACGGACTTCATCTCCCCACACGCGCTCCCCTCCAAAGACTACATCCTTCTGGGAGACCTCAACTTTCACCTCGAGAGGATCAACGACCGCAACACCGCCACCCTCGTGGACAACCTCGCCAACCTCGGACTTAAACAACTAGTCACTTCCCCCACCCACATCGCAGGTCACACACTCGACCCCATCTTCACATCCAGCAACCATGTCTCCTTCAACCACACTACGGACCTCCTCTGGACTGACCACAGCTGCGTTCACTTCACCTACAACAAACCAAAACCCAGCATCCACCTCCAACCTACCCTACAAAGGAACTGGAACAAAATCACCACGGACCAAATCTCCGCATCGCTCCTCCAAAACACCCCAGCCCTCTCTTCTAACGCTAACGAAGCCGCCGCCAACCTCACCTTATGGTTATCCAACACCGCTGACACCTTAGCACCACTGAAAAAACGTCAAAACAAACCTGGCAGCAAGAAGGCCTCATGGTTCAACGATGATCTCAAGAAGTCCAAGAAACTCTGCCGCTCCCTTGAAAAGGCCTGGAAAAAAGACCCAACCACCAGCACCAAGGACGCCTTCAAAAACGCCACCCGCACTCACCACCAACTAATCCGAAAAGCCAAGAAAACAGCATTCAAGGATCGACTTGACAACAACGCCCACAACAGCAGGGAACTTTTCAACATCGTCAAGGAATTTTCCAATCCCTCGGCCAACTCCAACGACATCACCCCCTCTCAAACCCTCTGCGACTCCCTAGCCTCATTTTTCCACAACAAGATTGCAGACATCCACAACAGCTTTGACAACCAACCCGGAAACCAACCCACCCCACCATCTGCTGATCATCTTCCCCCCGTGAACACCCTTAACGACTGGAACCCAATCTCCACTGAGGACACCATCCGCCTGATGAATTCCATCCACTCAGGATCCCCCACAGACCCATGTCCTCACCACATCTTCAACAAAGCAGACTCCGTCATAGCACCGCACCTCCGAGACGTCATCAACTGCTCCTTCAACTCCGCCACCTTCCCGGAAGACTGGAAACACGCTGAACTCACCGCCCTTCTGAAAAAACCCACAGCGGACCCCACCGAACTCAAAAATTATCACCCCATCTCGCTTCTCCCATTCCCGGCCAAAGTCATCGAGAAAGCTGTCAACAACCAGCTCGCCGCCTTCCTCGAAACCAACAAATCCCTCGACCCCTCACAATCTGGCTTCCGAGCAAAACACAGCACTGAGACCGCCCTCATCGCAGCAACAGACGACATTCGAACTCTACTGGACAATGGAGACACAGTCGCCCTCATCCTCCTCGACCTCTCCGCAGCCTTCGACACGGTCTGTCATAGCACCCTTCTACAACGCCTCAGAAACGTCGGAATCCAAGGAAAAGCACTTGAATGGATCACCTCGTTCCTCACCGGAAGAACCCAGAGAGTCCGCCTTCCACCATTCAAATCCAAGGCCTCTGAAGTCATCTGCGGCGTTCCACAAGGTTCATCACTCAGTCCCACCCTCTTCAACGTATACATGAGCCCCCTCGCGGCCATCGCACGCCATCACAACCTCAACATCATCTCGTACGCGGATGACACTCAACTGATCCTCTCCCTCACCAATGACCCCAGCACCGCCAAAACCAACCTACACGAAGGAATGAAAGAAGTTGCCGAATGGATGAAACAAAGCCGTCTGAAACTAAACTCAGATAAAACAGAAGTCCTCATCTTAGGTACATCCCCCTCTGCATGGGACGACTCCTGGTGGCCGGAAGCCCTCGGAAAAGCACCCATCCCGACAGACCACGCACGGAACCTAGGCGTCATCCTGGATTCTTCACTCTCAATGAACAGACAAGTCAACGCCGTATCCTCTTCCTGCTTCAACATTCTTCGCATGCTCAGAAAAACATTTCGCTGGATCCCCTCCGATACAAGGAAAACAGTCACCCACGCTCTGGTCACGAGCCGATTGGACTACGGTAACACCCTCTACGCAGGTACTACCGCAAAACTCCAGAAGAAACTCCAACGAATCCAAAACGCCTCAGCCAGACTCATATTAGACATCCCACGCAACAATCACATCTCTGGTCACCTTAAAGACCTCCACTGGCTACCCGTCAATAAGAGGATCACTTTCCGACTGCTTACCCACGCACACAAATCACTCTACGACATCGGTCCAGAATGCCTCAACTCACGACTGTCCTTCTACACCCCCTCCCGCCATCTACGTTCCTCCAGCCAAGCCCTCGCCACTGTACCTCGCATCAACAAGACCACCATGGGAGGTAGATCCTTTTCATACCTGGCTGCTAAAACTTGGAACTCTCTCCCCGCTTACCTTCGCCTTACCCAGAACCACCTAGCATTCAGAAAGCAACTTAAAACGTGGATTTTTGACAAGTAATTCTCCTTCCCCTTCCTAAGCGCCTTGAAACCCTACGGGTATGTAGTGCGCTATATAAATCCTTTGACTTGACTTGACTTGACTTGCCAGTGTTGACATGCTCAGGGTTAAATGCCTAACGTCACACTGTAATGTGTATGCCTACGGTTTTATTGAATACAAGGTACCTACTTACTTGATGAGATGGTCATCTCCCTGGCCTAAGGTGATGAGACCGATACCTAATGTTGATGCCCTCATGCTTTCATGCAGGTCCTGGGCTGAGTAGTTATCCAGTACTGGTTGATTCCAGATATGCTGTTGAGGCCCTGTGTTCAATGTGTTTGTGCCTAAAGTTGGATGCCCACAGGTTTAGGCATTACAAGCTCCGCCTAGTGTTTTATTCCCCTAGGTGGATGGCGGAGTAATCCTTGATGTGCCTTCTATGACAGGTGTTCCTGCTTGATGTTAATGCTGGGTGATCCCTATTCTTTATGCAGTGTTTAGTGTTTTCCTCCCCCATATTGATGTCGCTGACGTCACATGTTAAGTGCTAACCTTTTTATATTGCAGCTGGACAATTTGGACTTATTTACCGTTTCAGCCCTGTTCCCAATTACCTTGTAAATAATTCCCCCCCATGGAATTTACTGCCCTGGCGCTTGCTAGTGCCTTGTTGTGATTACCACAGTTCTGCATTTTTGCCTTGCAGGTTGGAGATACTACTAAACTACTTCTTTTTTCCAACCAGAGGCGGTGTTGTGTCTCTTTTGTGGTGTGCCTGGTGTGTCGTCTGTGGGTACTGCGTGAGTGCTTCACATGTCCTCCGAAGTTTGGGCCTGCCCGCTCTGCTCCATGCTACCCCCCCCTGGAGATTTGGCAACCCCATTTCTTACATTGGTGGCAGCGGTGGGATAGGACTTGTGTTTGCGCAGTACCACGGCGGCCACAGGTTACACCACAAGTAGAGCTTTGAGAGTAATCACAGCTTTTTTGTGGGGGTTATTGTTTGGCTGAATACTGTGTTTTCTGTATTGCTTCTTCCGAAAAAGGGTTTTGAATTGTGTCCCCTTGTTCCACAGTGGGTGTGTCCCGGGAAACCTCACCACGATGGTGTTGGTTTATGATGAGGTGGAACTGATGGAGTACACCGAGCAGGAAGAGATAGATTTCCTCAAGGAGAGAGGGATACCCCCAGTAGGAAACTTTAGAAGAAAGTTGTTTCTCTATGAGGCCCTCAAGAGGGGAGAGCCCTTAGAGATCGGTGGGGACCTGTCTGATTACCCCCCCGAAGTATTTGAAGGGTGGATTCGGTAGAAGCCAGTGGGAGTGCTCCCAATCCATAACTCTGGAGGGTAATTACCCCGATGAAGAGGAGGAAGAGTTTGACAGGGTAGAGACGCCAGAAGCTGTTGAGGACCCCATAGATAGGGAGTCCCGCCCTGGGTCCCGACCCGGGGGCACAGCACCATCCCATCCCGTTCCCTGTCCCCAGAAGAGTGGGTAGATAGGAGGGAAGAAAGGGAGCATCAGCAAGAGCTGGAGAAGCTCAGGTTGGAGCAGGCCACGGAGTTAGCGCAGCTGAGGGTGATGTAGCAGAGGCTAGAGACAGAAAAGGAGAGGATGGCAGAGGCGGAGAGGGCCTATGCCAGAGAGAGACTAGCTCAGGTGGGTAGGTTGTCCCCTGAGAGTGGTTTTAGGAGTCTGGAGACACCGGTGAGGGTGGGATCCAGTGGTGGCAGCGAGGGTAGGTCCAGTGCAAGGAGTCCCACTCCCTAAGCCCAGGAGACGGTGCCTGATTCCCAGGAAGAGGGGGACGGGTTAGTGTTCAGGGGCAGGGGAAAACTGTCCCACCAGTCCTGGGGAGAGTTTGAGGAGGAGTGTTGGGCTGCACTGGAGGATTGGGTGGTGAGGAGAGCAGTGGAGGATTGGGAAGGGCTGTGCCATGCCGTTATCTGGGAGCACATGCTGAGGAGTTGTCTCCCAAGTCTGCGTCACCATCTGTTGCAGTGCGGGTTCACAGACCCCAGGGAACTTGCACGGGAGGCAGACCTCTGGGTAAGTGCCAGAGCTTCTGGAAAGGCTGAGGGGAGTGATCCTGAGGGGAGTGGTGCAGGGATCTTCCGACCCAGCAAGGCGGAAGAGGTGAGGAATGGCCCAGCTAGGTCCCAGGATAGTGTGAGGGTTGTAGGGCCTCACATCCCATCTATAGGAGGGAGTGAGACGGGGAGGTGTCCCGAGTTGCCCCAACCTCAGTTACAGGGCCTGGAGAGTTCTTTTAGAGAACCCCAGGTTGGGAGCCGAGGCTGTCCTGATGTGACATCCAGTGGAAGGGATCCCCTTATGTCAGGAGAACCCGGAGCATCAGTAATCAGAGCTCCAGTGGTTCGGGGGTCTGACCAGTCACAGGGTTTAGATCCTGGACTGGGGTTCCAGGTTCAGGGATTGCCTGACCTGGAGGGTGGGGTACCTGTAATTAAGGTCCCTACCAGTTTGACTCCCAGGGGTACTTCTCTCGGTGAGGGGGTGCGGAACTCTGGGAGGGGGTGCAGAGGGAGGAAGGTCTCTCCTCTGTCACCGGCTCAGCCACAGGGCGCATATCCCGGGTTGGGTGGCCAGGTTGAGGGTTTGTCGGACCTGGCGGGTGAGACATCTGTAATCAGAGTCCCCCCAGATTTGACTCTCAGGGGTACTACTCCAGTTTGGAGGGTGCGGAACTCTGGGAGGGGGTGCAGGGGGAGGGTGGACTCGCCCCTGTCACCGGTTCAACCTGAGTGTTTCGACTCCAGGTTGGGGAGAGAGTGGTTGTGTGAGGGTGTCCCCAGGGAAAGGAGATGGCGGAACCCTAGGAGGAGAGGTGGGGGAGGAGAGCCTCGCCCCTGAGAGCTGGTCAGCCTGAGGGTGTAGACCCCAGGTGGGTGGACCAGTGGCAATTTGGAAAGAGGAGAGTGGTCCAAGGGTATTACGAGCCTGAGGCTAGAGCCTCCCACTCTATGAAGAAACAAGGGCCAGAGACTTCTGGATGGCCTAGAGGCCAGTCCTGGCCACATCCCACTAAAGAACACCAGTGGGGTGGTTTGGTTGTTGAAGGGAGGGATGTGAGAGAGAAGCATTGGGTTCCAGAGTGGAGGAGAAACTGCAGGTGCTCCTGTAGTTGCGGGCCTGCGTCCACCTTTTTCCGCCCCAAGCAGGGAAGTCCATCAAGGCAATGATTGGCCTACCCTGGCTTTTGGCTGGGGGGAGTTGTGTTGGACTTGGCCGTTTCCCCAAAAGTTTTCGCTTTTGCCCCCCTAATCTGAAATGTCTCCCCCATGGTAATAAACCTGTATAGGCCATGTGTGGTGTGAGACACCTAGTTACTATGGAATGTAATGTAATGGTGTGAGCACTTGTAAATTTCCCCCATGGTGTAAAATGTACCCTGGTGAAATGCTGTGTTTTTAAAATGGATGCCCAGGCTATGTGTGTGCCACCTGACTGCAGGAGGTTAGCAGTCTAGTCATTAGGTACCCAGTCACCCCTAGCTTTTGGAGGGAAAGCCTGGCACGCAGGGTGCTCACCCCCTCCCCTTGAGCCAGTTTAGGCCAACTTTGCCAACATTCTAGAAGGTTCTGGCACTGCCTGGGAGGCGGGTATAAGTAAGGGGGAAGTGCCACCATGCAGACACACAGAGCTGGGACAGGAAAGTGAGGGGACCTGCTGCGAGGTGTTACCGCCACATAAGCCTGTGAGCTGGGCCCTGCACCCCTCAACCGCCCCCCCCCCCCCCCCCCCCCCCCCTCTGCTGTCCCCCGGGCCCCTGACAAAGGAGGGCCCCCCATAGGTCCCTGAAACTGGGTGGGACCTAAAACCACGCCAGCGCTGCGCCGAAGAAGCGCCCAGGATGTGAGGAGTGTGCCCCTGAGGCTGATGGTTGGGACTGTCTGTACCCCTAAGCGCTATAAACCTAAAGCGCCTTGCTGTTCCCAGTGTTGCTGACCTGCCTCAGATAATTTGCCCCTGGACTGCCTAACAAGCGCTGTGGGAAGAGAAGCGCTGGGGATGTGTGGCCTGAAGGAACTGTGAGGGGAATAGCGCTGGAGGAGTTTACCCTTGTTTTGGCGCGCTTGCTGCATTATAAATAATTAATAAAAGAGAGCCTACCCCTTATTGCGGCCGTCCTCACCGCCGTAGCCCGGGGAGTGTTGGCGCTGCCTCGCGCCGGTTGTACATAGCCGGGAATCATCGCCGCGGCCTGGCGCGACGTCGAGGAGACCTCCGCTGTGGGCATCGGTGCGGCAGCCCCCGGTGCCAGGATTGGGCCGCCGGAGTGAGGAGTGGGCCGCACCAGGCCCCGAAGCCGAGAGTGCCAGCATCACGTGGCTGAGGCGCCGGTGAGATCACCAGCTGGGCCCCCAGCCTGCCGCACACGGATTGGCCTGCACGGTCATGCCCCCGAGGGCCGCACAGCGATTGGCTACCGGCCGGGCAGCCTGACGAGGCCGGAAGAAGCTCTGGCGGAGTTGCGGTGGTGCGGGGCTCCCGATTGTGCTGGTCCGCCGGAGTGAGGCGGCCTCCTGTGAGAGCCCCTGGTCCCCGTGAGAGAGGAGGGGCCCGGGTGAAGCAAGAAATCAGCCGGAGGTGTTTTGCGGGGCTCCCGTAGTGAAGAGGGAGCCCCGTTGGTAAAGACCGGAGCGGGAGGCCACCCCGCCGGTGAGTGCCCCGGGAGGAGGGCAGCGCGTCGCCTGCAGGGGTCCGTGTGGAGAGGGAGCCCTGCCAACGTGAAGAGTGAGGCTGCGGAAGTGCAGGCGGGGCCCCGGTGAAAGGAGAGCCCCACGAGTCAAGCCAGCCGCAAGGCTGCCCTGCCTGTATGTGCCCCCGCGAGTAGGAGCAGCACCAGAGAGCCTGAGCAGAGGGGAAGAGTTGACTTCCGTGGGGCTCTCGTATAGAGAGAGAGTGCCCCGCGTGCTCCCCACGCCAGCATTGAGGGAAAGGAGTTCCAGGAGGCGAAAGAAGAGCCCGGTGAGTGGGGCCTTGTTCAGACTGTGTGGAGGGCTGGAGAGGGCAACGGGGTACATTGCCCGTGCCCACCCCGGGGACTGTGTTACCTTATCAGGTGCCCCATCTGGCAGAGGGCACCTGCGACTTGGGCTCCAGAAGTATTGACCTGCCCTGACTCTCCTGCACCTAACTGCCCTACCAGACAACTCGGGAGCAAGCAGGTTGCCCTTATTGAATATTTTGGGGTGGAAAGCATCATCCTCCATTGCAGATATAGGTCCCTGCTGTATGGGTTGCCCTGAGGTCCCTAGTTATTACGGAAGCCTGGTGAAGGAAATGTCTAAGGGAGCCTAGAAGAATAGGGGTGCATATGGTTGTCTACTGAAAGTTACCTGCTCATGCCAAGGATTGATGCCCCAGGTTAAATGTGGGCTGAGTCTATCTTAAGGGTACCCCCTGTTGTTAATGTTATTTGATGCCAATGTATATTGATGTTTTGCGCCGGTTGGTTGATCTTATGCTGATTCCCTGCCGTTATACCCATGAGGATTGTGGGGCCCCTGCGGATGTTATTTACCTGCCTAAGTGAGCCTAATGTACGCAGTGGTGAGGTGCACAATGTGTTGGATGCCCATGGTATTGCTCAGGAATAATGCGCCAGTGTTTACATGCTCAGGGTGAAATGCCTAACGTCACACCGTAATGTGTATGCTTAAGGTTTTATTGAATACAAGGTACCTACTTACCTGATGAGATGGTCATCTCCCTGGCCTAAGGTGATGAGACCGATACCTAATGTTGATGCCCTCATGCTTTCATGCAGTTCCCGGGCTGAGTAGTTATCCAGTGCTGGTTGATTCCAGATATGCTGTTGAGGCCCTGTGTTCAATGTGTTTGTGCCTAAAGTTGGATGCCCACAGGTTTAGGCATTACAAGCTCCGCCTAGTATTTTATTCCCCTAGGTGGATGGCGGAGTAATCCTTGATGTGCCTTCTATGACAGGTGTTCCTGCTTGATGTTAATGCTGGGTGATCCCTATTCTTTATGCAGGAGACGCCAATGCCAGCTATTTTGGGTTATTACCCCTAATGTTTGATTTTTATGCTTAATGGGCTCCAACGCCTAGTGTTTTCCTCCCCCATATTGATGTCGCTGACATCACATGTCAAGTGCTAACCTTTTTATATTGCAGCTGGACAATTTGGACTTATTTACCGTTTCAGCCCTGTTCCCAATTACCTTGTAAATAATTCCCCCCCATGGCATATACTGCCCTGGCGCTCGCTAGCGCCTTGTTGTGATTACCACTGTTCTGCATTTTTGCCTTGCAAGTTGGAGATACTACTAAACTACTTCCTTTTTTCAACCAGAGGCGGTGTTGTGTCTCTTTTGTGGTGTGCCTGGTGCGTCGTTTGTGGGTACTGGGTGAGTGCTTCACATGTCCTCCGAAGTTTGGGCCTGCCCGCTCTGCTCCATGCTACCCCCCCTGGAGATTTGGCAACCCCATTTCTTACATCTGCACACAGGTTATGCAAAGGCAGAATTAGACACATTTTACAAGGCTGCTTCTGTGGGTGGCACAATCAGTCCTGCAGGCCCACCAGCAGCATTAGGATTTACACGCCCTGGGCACACTCAGTGCACTAGACTAGGGTCTGACAAGTAAACCAAATAGCCATACATGGAACCACTGATTAACACATCAATTTACAATAGGGAGCATTTGCACTGTGGCACTGGATAGCAGTGGCACAGTGCCCAAAGCATCTAACACCAGCAAAAATACATGAGGCAACAGCAAAAATGGAAGGGAGACCCACGCCAATGGTGCCAGGTCTAACACACAACGTACCCAAATCCTCAGTACAACAAAATTCAACATACCACAATCAACATATTAGCTACACACATATATACATAAATACACTTTTTTGTTTAAAGACTTTATATATGAAAGAAAGAAAGAAATATTCGAAAATAAGTAGAAATGTAGTAAAAAGAGTTTGAGGGAAGCTTGGGAGAACAAGAGGGAGAGGGGTGAAAAGTAAAAGAGGAAGGAGATCCTCACAAAGAACCAAAAAAGCTATCAGGCTTGTTATAGAATCATATTACATTTCAATACAGTGTACAGATTCGAGCAATGCTGACGGATGTATCTGTATAAATGAGGTAGAGCATGAAGGAAAAGCCCTACAAAATTATCAAACAAATGAAACTCAACAATTCACAAACAATATAGGGGCATATTACCAAGAGGGGCGATAGGCAATTATCACCGATTTAGCGGCCGTTTTCGGCCGCTAAGCGGCGATAATTTTATTGCCCTATTAGCAGGCTGTCGCTAACTGATGTTAGCGACAGCTTGTAGGCGATAGCGAGCGGTTTGGGGCCCGCTCTGCATGTCAGCGATATTTATCGCTAATGACATGCAAAGTGGGCGTACCCAACCAGTTAGTGACTGAAAGCAGTCGCAAACGTCGCTATCGCCTATTAGCAAGGCAGGCATATCGTTGGAAATATTTGCGCTAAGCGCGAATATCTCCAAATACTAACACCTGCCCAGACCAGTTCTTAGCCATGTTATCCAATGGGAGGTGGATAACATGGCTAAGAGCATTTCGGGGCATATTACCAATGAGTAGCGATATTTATCGCTAACTAGGCTTAGCAACAATTTTTTTATCGCTAAGCATCGCCAGAAATTATCGCTAAGATAACGTGCTATCAGCAACGTTTATCTCCAAAGCGATAATTTTTCCGGAGATTACGTGAATATAGCAGAGAATACAGCGATATTCACGCATTAGCAACGAAATGCTCTTAGCCATGTTATCCATCTCCCATTGAATAACATGGCTAAGAACTGGTCTGAGCAGGCGTTGGTTTTTGGCGATAGTGGGAATATTTCCATCGCTACGCCTGCCTTGCTAATAGACGTAGCGACGTTAGCGACTGCTTTCAGTCACTAACAGGTTGGGTACGCCCACTTTGCATGTCATTAGCTATAAATATCGCTGACATGCAATGCGGGCCCCAAACCGCTCGCTATCGCCTGAAAGCTGTTTTTAACATCAGTTAGCGGCAGCTTGCTAATATAGCGATAAAATTATTGCCGCTTAGAGGCCGAAAACGGCCGCTAAACCGGCATTAATTGCCTATCGCTCCCTTGGTAATGTGCCCCTTCGTCGCTAATGCGTGAATATCGCTGTATTCTCAGCGATATTCACGCATTTCGCCGCTATCGCTGAATATTTTGGCACAATGGAGAAAAACATTGCTGATAGCATGTTTTCTCGGCTAACATATCCAGCGATAGGCAGCGATAAAAAAAAATCGTTGCTAAGCCTATTTAGCGATAAATATTGCTACTTGTTGATAATATGCCCCATAGAATCTGAAGTTCTCACCAATATTGGTAATTAGCAGTGGTCCTATCGGATTCAAGTCGCGGAGGGCTATTGGTTGAATCCCTACTGGCAACCCCTTAGTAAGATTTCCAAAATATTGATAGCAGTTACAGCATTCTAAAAAGTCAAAGCACCAAAAGTCACTTCATAGCAGACTATAAATGGGCAATGATGATTTACAACGGCAGAGGGCCTGGCAACTTGACAGAAAAGCTGTAGATCAAATATAATCATCTCTACCAGTAGTTTTAGAGGGTCATTTTGTTGTGTGATACAGAAAATATATTACAGGAAATCCCATCTGGAGGCCTCACAGTCAGAGTGCCAGTCGATCAATTCCAGCCCAGCCTATCTAAAAATGAAAACAATTTAAATTGTACTAATTTTAAAACCTCATAAATAGCGCATCTCGAAAAGAATAGATACAATATATACATAACCTAAATCATAAGTTAATGTGAAATTCAAAAGTGTCTTTAAGAGAAAGCAAAATACTAAGACACAGCGTGCACCTTAAATGCTTTATGTGTCTGCTTAGGTGTCATGGACCACAATCCCATATTGGCATCCCTATCATCCTATCAATTTGAATGCCTGGATGCATGATCTCAAAATGTGCGTGCCCACAATATATCAAAAAGCTGGAACGCACATCCGTATATTAAATGAGGCGTGTTCAATATTTCGCACAGGAACACCATGAATGCATCCTTCTCATCATCAAAGTAGTAATCTTGACATACGCTCTGTTACACTCCAAAGAGGTTAACAGACTAAATAGCACTACCCCAGGGCCATTCACGGATTAACAACTATGCATGCAAGGCTCATGTGCCTAAAAATCGAAAACCACGACGGCGGTATCGGGAGAGAGCAATTAGGGGCAGATTTATGTTGGGAATGTGCCACGTTTGAGTCACGCAACAGCGGCGTAAATGTGGCGCATCCCTACAACCCATTTACAACGTGACGCATCTAGGCAGATGCGTCACGTTGTAAAGCCCTGCGCCACTTGTGGGCGTTCCGGCGCAGGGTGGGCATTCCGGGGCAGGTGCGCCTTGAAAAGTGGCTGAGTGAAATCTATAAGATTTCACTCAGTCACTTTCAGGCCAATGCTGCGTCAAAACCCTGCGACTGCTTGAAGCAGGCGTAGGTCTTGGCGCAGCATTGTAAAGATGGGGCACCCCGAGCCTTGCTGGAGCTGATTCGCGCTTGCGACGCAACTCCAGCAATGTGCCACCTTTACGGCACAGATGCGTCACGCATCTGTGCCGTTTTTGCCCCATGGTGCGCCGCATTGTAAATGCGAAAGCTAAAGGAGTTAGGTCCGTGGAGGGACTGAGGGGGGGGCTGGACCGTAATACTATGGAGACCACAAAAATTTTGCCCAAACCCTCGATTTCTTGAAATGGCAATTATTTGAAAATTATTTGAAAAAGACCAAGTGTGAATTGATAACACCTGGAGAGGTAGTTTTATTTTTACCCATCAATCATATTTTTGTATTTTATGCAATTCCTTTTAACGACAGAAATAAATACACTTTAACAACATCACAATAACTAAACAATACTAGCTACAAAATTAGACCAAAGAAGTGAATGGAACAAGGGCGAAGACAGAACAATACACATTAAAACATCAGTTCATCAATGTTTACAAATTAATTCCTGTTTGAAGACAATCAAAGCAACGTGAAAAGCAAGAGCACAAACTGTATATTCTTTTTGACAAAGTCACTTAATGATATGATTGGCTCTTGTAGAATGCTGACGCGTTTCAGGTTCGAATGACACGTTTTCGAACCCTCATCAGGGCTTTGTTAGTTGTCTGTGTGGGACATAAAGAAAAACAATGGAACTTTATTGAAAGCCTGAATGCCTCAAGGCTACCTGTCATACTCAGAAGGGTTATAAGGATTTGTACCTGTATGTATCAGGCTCTTTAGATTTCAATGGTGGACCTGGGGGAACGACGCTTGAGGTTTTTGCTTCTAAAATGAATGAAGCACAAACTGTATGAGGCATTTTGGCGTTACCGTCTCATAACAGAAGTTTACATGCATGTGGATTAATTCTACCTACCTCTATGTGCACCGTCCGGCGCCTCTTAGAGGGAGGAGGTTGTGGTCGCTATTCTGAGAATCCTAATTAAAGAAATAACAGGAGGATATTGTACAATCATGTTGGCTTTTCAGCAAATAGGGAATTTGTTTTTTAGAAAAGTGGCCCCGTACCTTGCGTCTTGATCCTGAGTTGGAAAGACGGTTCCAGTCTCTATCAATCAATTACGTGTTTGTTTCTGACCTGGGAAATCGAAGCACTTGTAAGTACAAACACAGGTATGTATTGCGTATACATGCCGTCATGATTTTATGTGAGACGAACTGAATCCTACCTGGATTAGGGGCGGGGGTCTGTTAACCAGGCTCTTGCTTTTCACGTTGCTTTGGTTGTCTTCAAACAGGAATTAATTTGTAAACATTGATGAACTGATGTTTTAATGTGTATTGTTCTGTGTTCACCCTTGTTCCATTCACTTCTTTGGTCTAATTTTGTAGCTAGTATTGTTTAGTTATTGTGATGTTGTTAAAGTGTATCTATTTCTGTCGTTAAAAGGAATTGCATAAAATACAAAAATATGATTGATGGGTAAAAATAAAACTACCTCTCCAGGTGTTATCAATTCACACTTGGTCTTTTTCAAATAATTTTCAAATAATTGCCATTTCAAGAAATCGAGGGTTTGGGCAAAATTTTGGTGGTCTGCATTGTAAATGCGGCGCACCAAGGGTGGCGGAGCAGCGGCGCAAAATAACTGGTGCCTCCCTGGGGATGCGCCAGTTATCATAAATCTGCCCCTTAGTATCAACAGCTTATCAGCAGGGTCCCGGAGACGTAGATGGCAGGTATGCCGCGCAAGGTGTAATTGAACGCCACCAATTATCGTAGATTTAAAAGCTCGCAGCAGTGTGGCATTCAGATGGAAGTACATCACGACTATAAGTGGATACAAGGAGACCGTAAAAGGCTGGGCGCCATATTGGAAAGGAAAATATCCTGTGGCCTACGATGCGACTTCTGTGCAGATACAAAAATGAGAAAATGGATGGAATAATGAAACAAAGAAAAACTGAAAATAAAAATAAAAAAGAGAAATAAGTGATTAAAGCATTGTATCAAGACCATGCACCCGACTAAAAACGAACCCGGTCTTTATATCCCAGTATGATATGAAATCGTAATAGCCTCCATTGCCCGAAAAATCAAAGAAACTAAAGTAGAATGCTTAGAACCATATTTTAATATTGTGCACCCGACTGATTCGAACACACACTCCATTCCAGTGTGGAATGTAGGCTAAAAACAGGCTCCATTACCTCGAATGGGATCCATGGTTGGTACACTGGTTAGTGGGTGCCATCTTAAAGTGGCAAATCACTACACATGATGCGTATAGATAAAAAGTGTAACCCCGTTTAAGAGTCTAGTGCAACTGTCAATCTAAAAATATAAAAATGAGAAAAGAGTGAAACAAAATATAAAATAAATAATAAGAAAATCGGCCAATGACTCACCATTTTGTTGGCAAGTAAACAAAAATATCAAGACATGTGGGTGAACTGCCTGTCCACAGAAATTACGCGGGACTAGTGATATACACGTTCTTATTAGATAAGCCAAAACAGACCACACAACAGGTTGTCAGCAAAAAGGCACAAGACACCAGATCATTATAATAAGGTAGAAAAGTGAAGTATGAAGCCATAGTTAGCATAATATATCAGCACATCATGGATGAGATGTTGCTATTGTAAAAAGATCAAAACCATAGGTTAATCTACCCGCTTTAAAATTGGGAAAGTACGACCTGACCAGAAAATAGAAAAAGAAAAATTAAGATGAGAAAAGAAAAAATAAATAAAAAAGGAAAACATAAATGCAATAATAAAAAAGATATTTTGCAACAAATGAATCCAAAAATAATTGAATCAACATCAGCAGTTACATCCAGTAAAGTTACAAACATACGTCCCTACTCCAGCTCCACCTATTCATCTACGGTGTACTAGGATCAAATACCTTCCTAAGAAATAATGCATTTCCCCGCCTGTTTTATGGTCAAGTGTAGTTGTCCGCAATCGACAAATCCACTTGGATTCGGCTTGCCTGAGTTGTAGTTCCCTATTGCCCCCTCTTTTCCTTATTGCAGTGGTTCCCAAACCTTTTCGATCCGCGGCTCCGTTGGCCCATTGGCCATTGCCCATGGTTTGACACTGTTACTTTTTTGGAGGGCGGTGGGTTGTTAGCCCAGAATCAGGACTACTTGCCTTTTTCTCTGTGTAAATAATTGGGATGAAGCTGATGAAGGTATAATATAATATATATAATCTAGCTAAGCCCCGATGATGAAGCATGCCACCTACTAGTTAGGTAGGTGAGGGGTTTCCTAAAAACAACAAGGAGTTGTTTGCGCTCTTCTCTCAAAAGGTTTTAGCCAGAAATATTAATTCGAAAACCGGAAGAAAGACTTGTCCAATTTTGTTTATGATTATGATCATATACACAGGGGGCCTCATTTATGAGGCCTTGCTTCAGTTTTGCGCTTCCGATGTGTCACTTTTTGTGACGCATCGGCGGCGTAAAACTTGCCTCCTGTTGCGCACTATTTACAAAGTGACGGATCTAAGCAGATGCATCAGTTCAAATAGCTTTATTCAACAGATTTGTCATAAAAGCACAACATAGATAATACAGCATACAGTTTAAAATCTATAAATGTTCCAGCTATTAAAAACAATTTAAGAAAATATTAAATATTGTAAAACTGCCGCAAAAAGTAAATCTAAGAAGCTAATATTAGAATATACAATTCCATAAAATTCAACACTGGCCCCAAGTATTTCATAACTCCAGTTCATTACAAGAAATGCAGGGTGACATTAAGGGTAGTCCTGGGAAAACACCCTAGCACGGATAGACCAGGCCCAACCCAAAAACTTGGCTACTGCAATTGCTGTTGGTAGCGATGGGTCTGTAGTAAGGACTCTCAGCACCTCTTCATGCCTACTAAAGCCTAATAGCTTGCAAATTGGTTTTACCCACATGGTACGAGGTTTCTTGTATAATGGGCAAAAAAATAACAGGTGACTGACCGTTTCTTGTCTATCAAGGCACTTTGGACATACATTCTCAGTGATCCCTGTCCATTTGCTGGTAAATGCCCTGACAGGTAGGGTACCAGCCCTCAGCTGGAAATACAACTTCCTGTCAAATGGTTTCTCAATGACATCCCAATACTGTTCTAATGCAGGCCTTGTCTTGAATTCATCACTTTGTAAACCCCTGCGCTACATTATCTCTGCGTCAGGTATAATGTATGCAGGGGGGGCGTTCCCCCGCAAAAAGCCTTGTAGAAGTGATGCAGTGAAATCTATGAGATTTCACTGCGTCACTTCTAGGACGCTGTTGCGTCAAAATCTTACGCCTGCCTCACAGCAGGCGTAAGACTGATGCAGGCTCTTTCACATGGGGCTTGCCCCATGTGAAAGGACGCATTGCTGGAGTTGCATCACTTTTGTGACCCATTCCAGGAATGCGTCACTTTTGCGCCATACAGATACGTCAGAAATACTGACGTATCTGTAACTCCTTGCGGCATGATGTGTCATTCAGTAAATATGACGCATCAGGTATGTCGCAAGGAGTGCGCACTGAGAAGTGATGCATCGCTGCTTTCACGCAGCGATGTGTCATTTCTCATAAATGAGGCCCAGGGTGTTTTGTATTACTAAGGCGCCTCAAATAAAATATTCCTAGTTATACTTCTTTGCCATGCCTTTTTTAGAGTACCCTCTTAAACCTTTGTATCCCACTTACAGTGCTAGATAGCATCCCTATGCATGTAGGCCCCATTGCCAAAGTATTTCTGCGCTTGAAGAATATTTGCGTGTACTTCCATTTCTACCCATGTCATACGTGCCAACACACCTGTCTCAGCAGGGTGACTCACAATTTTTTAAACCACATAAAAATTTATTTTTGCTATCCCCTCTCTAAAATTGCATCCAAATCAATGCAACTAAAATTAATTCTCCAGTATTAGGGGTGTCTTTCATAGATTCACATGCCTGAATCATTCCCCGTCGTCGGAGATGGGAGTCCCACGGTACATAAAAAAGCAATAATATGCCATAATAACATAGGAAAAACCAGTAATTCCCAACCAGGAAGTAAAGTAGCTTAAGCTACAGGAGAAAAAACTTCCACACTCATGACTATCCTAGTCATTTTGTATAGTCCAAACTACAGCCAATCAGGGGACAGCACCCACCAGAAGGTTCTCCCCAGAGGCTCAGGCTCTCAGATTTTCTACTGCATGTCGTGTGAAGGAAGTCTTCCTGAGCTCTGCTCAGTACTTCTCTATTTTCCTTCTGGAATCTAGTGTTTTGAAGATGTCTTCCAAGAAATCTTTATTCAGACCTTGTGACTCTTGTGGTAAGCTCCGGCTTTTTAAAGAAGATCCCCACAAGAAGTGCATTTATTGCCTTTATCCTGAACATCAAGTAAAGGACTGCAATATCTGTAGAACTTTCCCTCAGAAGACCCTCAGGGAGAGAGAGGGCCACCTGCTTTTGTGGGTACAAAAGCTTAAGGATTCGGATTATCCTGCTTCTGAGGTAGGCAGTATTGCCTCTGGGTCTACTTCAGCCTCTAGGAAGAGAGCTCCTGTTGAGGTGTTAACTTCTCCTGGGGCTAAAGTCTCTAAGAAACAACTACCAACTAAGGGGTCTGAGAGGCCTTCCACATCTAAGGCTACTCCCCCTGTTAAGGAGAAAGGTGGTACATCTACGCCCCCGAGAAGATCCACCAAAAAGTTACCTCAGACATCTGAGAAGATTTTACCTCAGATTCACCCCCTGTTGTCGAGGACGCTGTCGTCGACTCCTTCGTCGACGAAGATCTCCGTCGACGCTACATCTACGTCGACGGTAACTTTTTCATCTCCTAAACCACAGATGATTATGTTGACGGCGTCTTCATCGCCGACAATGGTCTATGTCACTGTTAGACCTATCTCGTCGATGGCTACTCTGAAGAAGATCCTGTCGATGACACCGTCGACAACAACATCGTCAACGCTTGCTCTTCCGCCGACGAAGAAACTACCTTCGACGGGCTCGTCGACAAGTACCACACCGTTGATGAAGACACCATCATCGACGAAGGCACTGTCGACGACGAAGGCACTATCGTCGACGAAGATAACACCGTCGCCGACGACCTCGTCGTCGTCTAAAGCCAAATCCAGGTCAACGAGTCCTTTGGTGGACCCACCGTTGATACCGCAGTTATCCTCTTGTACCACTCTGCATGTGTGGTTGCCGTCTACGGCTTTTCTGTCAACGCCAAAACCGTCTTTGCTCCAGAGACGTTGTTCAACCTTGCAACAGTTATCACCTCTGCATATTTCACTGCAAAGGGTACCTCTGCAGGTTCCAGACAAGCTTCTTGACTCTGAAGACAGTGAGGAGGATTCTGTCATTGAAGAAACCTTTAGAGCGGCAACAAGTCCTTCTGAACTGAGCATAAAGTATCAAGAGGATGACCAAGACGATCAACAGTCACCTGAACTAATGACATCACAGGTAACAAATGTCCCTGCAGCTCAGGTGCCAATTGCATTGTTCACCAATCTTCAATGCATGCTGGATGACTATTACAGGCATTTCCCGCCATCAGAATCTACAGGCTCTGTGCCTCCTACACCTGCGGTGGAAACGCCTTTACCAGACTTCAGACCCCCAAGGTCTCTTCCTCCTCCTACACCGTCCAACCAGCCGGACGAACAACATTCTTCTGACGAAGAAGAAAGAGAGGAAGGAGAGGTTGATGACAGGTCCATGATGTCGGAGTGGGATGATTACCAAGTACAAACTCCTTCTCCATCTCCTCCGGCTACCTCGGATTCACCACCGGTGGACGTGAGTGGATTCCACCTTCTCATGGAGCAGGCTACGAAGCGCTTCCATATAGACATGGAACATACGGAGCAGGAATGCTTTCTGTATGATTTTAAAGACCAGCCAAGAAAGCAAGCGAAAGCTATACCTATTATAGACTTCATCTGGAAGGAGGGTATTAAGGTCATGTCTACCCCAGCTTCCATAACTCCGGTCCTGCCACGGATCAATAAGAAATATAAGGCACCTGCAAAATCTCCTGCTTGCCTTATAGGACAACCAAAACTGGATTCAGTCATTGTTTAAGCGGCCCAAAAGAGATCTAGGAACCCTTCATCTCCAATTGCAGCCCCACCGGATAGAAATGGCAGGCGCTTGGATGCCATTGGTAAATGTGTGTCAACAATGGCAGCTACCACGGTCCGGGCTGCTAACTCATTGGCCATCCTGGGCAGATATGACCGGCAGATGGGATTGGATATTTCCCCATACATAAATCTACTTCCTGAGCCTTCTAAATCTGAGGCACTGAAAATCCTGCAGGAAGGGGAAAGAATCTCGGCTGAGATGATCGACTCGGCGGTTGATGTTGCTTCAACTGGGGTCAGGCAATTGGCTGGTGTTGCTGTCTTGCGTAGACAGGGGTGGCTACGATCCACTTCATTCCGTCAAGAAGTACAAACGAGGGTATTAGATGTGCCGTATGATGGAGAGTTTCTGTTTGGCCCGCAAGTGGAGGAAGCCTTGCAGAATATAAAAAAGGATACAGAAACAGCTAAATCCTTGGGCACCCTACAAATTTGTAAACCGCCCTTTCGAGGAGCAAGAGGACGTGGATCGTCCTCCAACAGAGGTGGATATACACAACAATCTTCCTACAGGCAGGGAAATCAGCGCTACCAAACCCAGCGCTATCAGTCCTACAGCCAACGAAGAAATAATTATTCCCAGAACAAGGGGAAACCGGCCTACCACGGAAAGGACAAACATCAATGAGACTTATCACCTGCCACCGCTACTGCCCCACTCTCAAGTAAAAATTGGAGGACAAATATCAATATTTTACTCAAAATGGTCATCAATTTCTGGGGTCAAGTCCTTAGGCATGCTAATTGTCAGAATCCTGTGTTTTTCACCAGGAGTCGTGTTAGGAAATACTGCTTCCAGCTGGTCAAACTTCTCGGCAAGCCAGAAAGGAAATTCATCCTTATCCTGGGGCGCTTGACCATCACAGCGTTGACCATTACAGGACTAAGTTTCATTCCACCCTGTCCAGCAGGAAGCGTTGCACCTCCTGGGGCCCCGCCCGGGAGGTTGCAGGTAATGTTTTGCACTAACGACCTAATCACGCTAATCGCGACCACATGTAGTCGTCTTAACTGAGCAACGGAACATGCTCCGTGCTGAGGATGAGGTTTAAATCCAGCCAAAACAGGCCATGTCACGCCTGGTATGGACAAGGGACCTAACCTTGGAGCTGTTAAAGAGTGGGGTAGGACGCTATTAAACCAAACTCGGTGCTGCCAAGCGTTAATCAGAACCTCCTGTGTCCTATACAGAGCATATTCGTTCGGAACAGCCGTGGCAGTGTACGTGTCGAACACTGTTGTATTTGCGTTCACAGCCGAGAAGGTCACCCACGAATAAAATATTTCATACGGGTAAGCCACTTCCGCACTCACCACCATGATTACAGCCATGCCATCCACGGGGATATTATAAGTCTGCTAATGATTGCGCACCGCAATGCGACTATGTTACGGAATGTCCACCGCGGCCATAGTGACACAGAAAGAGAAAGGTACAACAAAAAGTTCGTAGCACAACTGGGTAGTAATTCAAGGAAACCGTTTTGAAAGAATCAAGCTTGAAAGGACCTATATTAATATAGGCAGGTTTGTCTGACACCACTGTTTTCCGGAAACAATAGCTAAGGGTGTTAAGGACCGATATAAGTACTACTCAGATGTCATGTAATAAGACCACCAACGATCGGGCGCCATGTAGCTGGGATTTCTGCTCCTATACAGAACTGTGCATCGAGACTTAGGGGCATATTACCTAGAAGTGCGTTAGAAAATGCACAATGCACATTCCCATATCGCCGGCTATCGCCGGATTTTTCACCGTGATAGCGCGCAATTATCAATGTGCATCACATATGCGAAATGAAATCCGGCGATAGTCGGCGATATGGCACATTAGCGCATGAAAACCAACGTAGTTGTTTTCATGCGCTAATGTGTGCATTGATAATATGGGGGGGTGGAATCAGCGTTATGATCCACACTCTCATGTTATCAATGCCCTAACACCTGGTCAGAGCAGGCGTTGGAAGACCTGCGATAAACGAGTTGCCTCTGCCAACACCTGCCTTGGTAATAGGGTGTTCCCACCTCCAACCACATTTTACATGTGGTTGGACGTGGGAACGCCCACTTTGCATGTCATTAGCGATGTTTGTCGCCGACATGCAAAGTGGGCTTGAGCCAGGCATTAAAACGCCCTTGTGGATAGGGCTCTAGACGTATCGCCGCTTTCTCGGCACAATTCGCCAAAAAAGCGGCGATACTTCCCCTTGCTAATATGCCCCTTAGAACCTCAGTGAATTAGGATGAACCAAAACTCACCTTAGTATCCAAGATCCCCTACCAGACTAGCAATCAGTGTCTCATTGGTACTTACAAAACCCCAATGATTTAGACAACCCAGAACATGGACTTAGAACACCTCAGGAAACATGTAACACATGAACACTCTTCCGGTTTACTAACATATCAATCCAGAACGAGGAGTCAATGAGGACACGTGCGAGTTTGAAATGTTTATTTCTAATGCAGTGTTCTCAAACGCAGTATCTTAGCTAATACAAGCAAACATATTATAAAGATCAAGATTAAAAGCATAGTTACTATTCCATAAAATACAAAGGGTGAAAGCATGTTAAAATGCTAAAGGAAACAGGTCTAAATAGAACCTGAGTTTACCCTCCCTAGCTAGTATATTATATTATATCTACAGAAGGTCTCTTTGGGTTTAGAAGGGAGGGCCCATACCTTTAGGTTCAGTGGAAATAGATCACATCATCTCCTACACCAACACTCTGCATACGGATATTCATCAAGTGTGTGTCTTCTGCCTCGCACAGTGCAATATCATTCACACCTCAAACCAAAGTTGGCCACAGCTGCATCCATATTATGTCTACTCTGTGCGCTGATTAATCCAAACAATAAGCGCTGTGTTGAGATATCCTTGAACTGGAAAAAACAACACAGGGTTCTGGCTTTTGAACCCAGTAAGGCTAAGCCAAATATAACAAAAGAACAATACAATGGCCAATACTGGACTTGATTTAATGTATTCAGACCTTAACCTCTATGAATGAAACATACCGGTCCGTTTTTAACTAACGTCACTAGTTGAATTTTTATTTTTTTCACTAGTAGAGCATTTTTAATTTTTTGATATATTTATGCATGTACAAATATTTACAAAAATAACCATATCAAAACAGACAAATTTACATATATTTACACAAAATTCTGCACATCCTACCAACAGCATTTATACTTCATTCATACAGCTATACACAGAAGAAAATATTATGTGGCCCTTTGTCAGAAAAGCAAATCCTATATCCGTAGAAATGGTATTATCTCTATACATTAGCAGTTTTGTTTTGTCAAAAATGTACTTTGAAGGTAAATCCTTGTTTTAAAAAAACAAAAACAAATCCATTATTATTTCTATTTGACAAAAAGTCCGGTCAGGTCGACGCGTTTCAAACCCCTAACTGTGGGGTTCTCATCAGGACCAACACTTTCTACAACAAAAAACAACAAAACAGAACTATTTAAAAAGTCTGCTAGCACCAAGTCAAATTTAAAGTGAACATGCCACCAGTCGGCAAAAACCGCCATACCTTATAAATGGGGTTTGGCACCACTGGCCAACACAGTAGTAGTAGGAAATCACCAATTTCCGGAGTCACACTAAACAAAAAGACATAACAAAAGACTGTGTCTCACAAACGTAGTTTGGAAATGTTATTAGACTATTCGATAAATGTATTAGCACTAACCTGGTTTAGAACTATGCAGATGACTGAACCTAATGAATGCGGAAAACAACGTTTTAGTCGCTGTAAGTGAACAGTGGTGGAATGCCAACGGAAACAAAGTTAAGGAGGGCTTCGAGTCTCAACTCACCGGGCTATGTAAAAGCATTGTTTATTTGCGTCCGTTTGGTTTTTCAAGTTTGACAAAATCATCAGTACCCCTGCAACGAAAGGCGAAAACCGGAGTGTAAGCAACTGTAAATGCTTAAAGAATCTAAACCGGTATGCTCGTAAAAATATAAATCTTTACCTTAGTCTGAAGCGCCGGTCGCGTCTAACAGTGAAATACAAGTGCACCGCACTTGCGTGGTCCTTCTTCTATATCTACCCGTAACACAGTTCCGATCACGTGACCGGCAAATGACACAACGGGTCTTTTCTTTTTTTTTAAGTTTGGGTTTATTGTTTGTTGTGCAGTCCGCGAGCGGACAGAATAACTGGCGTACTTCAAGCTGTTCGACTAAGATGTATTTACCATAAGTACAAATACATGTGAAAAATGTGCAAATAAATTGAAATTACAAGCAAACCTTAGTGGGAAAAATAGAAATACTGAGTCCTGTTTAATAGAAACATCTTTGCAAAAAAACTGGGTTGCAAAACTCAAATTGAACAATGAAAAAAGTTGATGATGATTATTAGAAAAATGAAAATCAGGGGTTCATCCTAAATATCTCTGAAATTTCATTCAGACCCTGATTTTTTCTATCAGATTGAAGGGGTGGCAATGGGCTGCCCTTTTGCTCCAGAATTGGCGGTTTTGTAGATGGGTCTTTATGAAAACAAATTTATTTATAACATGAATCCATATGCAGAATACATCACAAAATACATGAGATACATCGATGATGTATTTATGATCTGGTCCGGTACTAAAGAAAAGTTGAATGAATTTATGATATGGTTAAACCAAGGAATGGAAGATATAAAATTTAGCTTCAATTCTTCAAATAACAACATTACTTTTCTGGATGTACAAATATATGCAGTGGATAGGACTCTGGGTACCATACTTTTCTGGAAACCTACAGACCGAAACAAAGCGCTTCATTTCACCAGCCATCACCCTAGAAGCCTTAAACAAAATTTACCATTTGGACAACTCCTTAGAATAAGGAGAATTTGTTCTAACAAGGAGGAGTATTTCCATCATGCAAATGAACTAATGGAACGATTAATTCTAAGAGGGTACCCATAGGAAATTGTTAAAAAATTCAGCAAGGAGAGCCTGGTGGGTGCCCAGAGAAACGTTACTTCAAAAGAAAAGACGTCCTGAACAAAGCAGGATTGTCTGTGTTACAACGTTCGGACCCCAAACTCACCAGCTGCGCAAGTTGGTTATGCAAAACTGGCATCTGGTTAAGGACCTTCATAGTGACTTTGATGATTTACCTCTTTTCGCTTATGAAAAAGAAAAAAGTGTGGCCAATCATATTGTCAGGGCAGGACTGCCAAGTACCCCAAAACCCACTTTAAGAGGCATGCTGGGTTTACCCCCAGTTATAGGGCACCACAAGTGTGGCAACTGTTCACGCTGCGCACAAACGGATGAAGGGCCCTTATTCACATTCAATGGGATCCATTGGAAGCATGAAAAATGTACTAACTGCCAGACAAAAAATGTGGTTTATGGCATTGTGTGTTCCTGTCCAAAGCTGTATATAGGGAAGACAACTCAGGCGGTACAACAGCGTATCACGCAGCACAAATCGCGTATAAGAAATGCAACACCAAATGCGCCACTGGTTTTACATTGGCAGATGCAGAATCATCAGGAAAAGGACTAAGATGGACTATCATTTCAAAAATGGATAAAGATCCACGAGGCGGAGACATTGAAGGAAGGTTGAGTCCGCGTGAGGCATTACTCATAATGAAATACAACACCGCAGTAAATGGTCTGAATGAAATTTCAGAGATATTTAGGATGAACCCCTGATTTTCATTTTTTTAATAATCATCATCAACTTTTTTCATTGTTCGATTTGAGTTTTGCAACCCAGTTTTTTTGCAAAGATGTTTCTATTAAACAGGACTCAGTATTTCTATTTTCCCACTAAGGTTTGCTTGTAATTTCAATTTATTTGCACATTTTTCACATGTATTTGTACTTATGGTAAATACATCTTAGTCGAACAGCTTGAAGTACGCCAGTTATTCTGTCAGCTCGGGGACTGCACAACAAACAATAAACCCAAACGTAAAAAGAAGAAAAGACCCGTCATGTCATTTGCCGGTCACGTGATCGGAACTGTGTTACGGGTAGATATAGAAGAAGGACCACGCTTGTGCGGCGCACTTGTATCTCACTGTTAGACGCGACCGGCGCTTCAGACTAAGGTAAAGATTTATATTTTTACGGGCATACCGGTTTAGATTCTTTAAGCATTTTCAGTTGCTTACACTCCGGTTTTGGCCTTTCGTTGCAGGGGTACTGCTGACTTTGTCAAACTTGAAAAACCAAACGGACGCAAATAAACAATGCTTTTACATAGCCCGGTGAGTTGAGACTCGAAACCCTCCTTAACTTTGTTTCCATTGGCATTCCACCACTGTTCACTTACAGTGACTAAAACTTTGTTTTCCGCATTCATTAGGTCCAGTCATCTGCATAGTTCTAAACCAGGTTAGTGCTAATACATTTATCGAATAGTCTAATAACATTTCCAAACTACGTTTGTGAGACACAGTCTTTTGTTATGTCTTTTTGTGTAGTGTGACTCTGGAAATTGGTGATTTCCTACTACTACTGTGTTGGCCAGTGGTGCCAAACCACATTTATAAGGTATGGCGGTTTTTGCAGACTGGTGGCATGTTCACTTTAAATTTGACTTGGTGCTAGCAGACTTTTTTAATAGTTCTGTTTTGTTGTTTTTTGTTGTAGAAAGTGTTGGTCCTGATGAGAACCCCACAATTAGGGGTTTGAAACGAGTCGACCTAACTGGACTCTTTGTCAAATGGAAATAATAATGGATTTGTTTTTTTAAACAAGGATTTACCTTCAAAGTACATTTTTGACAAAACAAAACTGCTAATGTATAGAGATAATACCATTTCTACGGATATAGGATTTGCTTTTTTGACAAAGGGCCACATTATATTTTCTTCTGTGTATAGCTGTATGAATGAAGTATGACTGCTGTTGGTAGGATGTGCAGAATTGTGTGTAAATATATGTAAATTTGTCTGTTTTGATATGTATATTTTTGTAAATATTTGTACATGCATAAATATATCATGATATGATCAAAAAATGTAAAATGCTCTACTAGTGAAAAAAATAAAAATTCAACTAGTGACGTAAGTTAAAAACGGACCGGTATGTTTCATTCATAGAGGTTAAGGTCTGAATACATTAAATCAAGTCCAGTATTGGCCATTGCATTGTTCTTTTATTTTTTTGAGATAACCGTGAAGGCCTCGGCACTCACTGTACAGACATAGCTTACCAAGCAAGACTGATATTATAAGCAAACATGTTATTCTTGTGTAAAGCAAAATACCTAACTAGGCGAAAAGCATTAATAACAAAATGTGTTGTGTGCAGAGGCTGCAGGAAAGGAAAAATGGCGTTTAAAACTCTAACTAACCCATGCCAACATAACAGAGTGCAAAGGTGAAACCAATACATAAGACAGAAGCATTGGGATATGTGCTGGAGCTTAGTGGGGAGCCTCCACCTTGGTCAGGCTCCAACTACATCATCCTGTCAACTTATCTATAATACCTGTCCTTTTATCGCCAATTTGAATAGTCCAATGTGTCTTAAAAGTTACCAGTCAGAAATTTCCTTTGAAATAATCTGCTATATCACATTAGAGTTTATGTTATTTTTTTTAATCACTTTTATTCTCGTATTTCTTCAAACTGGCTGTTAGTTTTTCTTTAAAGTCATTGTGTTTGAAATCTGTATGCCACATGTGCCAATCTTAGTGTAGCAGCTCTTACCAGAAGTGTACTTTCAGTGTGAATCACACTGTAACAAATGCCTACTGTTAAAAAGAAAAAGAACATCAGTCAAATTGTCATAAGTGCAACCGAGTGGAAATTAGGAAATTGTATGCATTAAGGAGTGTTCCGAAAGCAAGTTAGTAAGATGCTTTACTGCATCATATTTGAATTTGGACAAATCAGTGCAGTGTGGAATAATTGTGGACATTGGGAAATGTGAATCAATATAACATTGTAAAAACTAGACCATAATATAGAGCTAGAACTAATATGTGCATTGCTGTATGCAGGGTTCATTTGAAGATACGTATAAAGAATTATTTACAGTTTGGTGCAATGGTGCATCCACCATAAAATGATAAATACACCATTGTGTCAAAATCAAGGTCCTTCCTCCGCATTTAGAGGTGAGGAAATGGCTAGATTTCACAAGGTGATCCTCAGCCTGCTGTAGTAGTGTAAACCATACACTTTCGGGTTATAGTGATGGCCACCGCACCCTAAGCGCCCAATTACGAGTTTTGCGATGCGGTGCCAGCTCGGCCCGCCGCAAATCCCGTATTGAGGCTGCCTGCCAGATTACGGGTATTTCTTGTGTCTGGTGGGCTTTTTATTTTGGTGTTCCCATGGTGGTACCTTGAAAAACAGTCACCTCAATGGGAAAGCCAAAATCATTCCCTGCATGGCATGGACTGAAAAGTCCTGGCTGAGAGGAAACTTGTACTATGCTTGGCGAGACCGTAGTGGTCCTCCCAAGCATATTGTGGCCTTCTGACCGACCACAACACTGCCAGGGAAAGGCAGTTTCATGGCGGCTGTGGTGGTCCCAGGTCAGTACCACCGCCCAACTCGTAATCGGGCAGTCGGGAGACTGCCAATGCCGTGCCCCCACTGGTCCCCACCTAATTAGGGTGAAAAAATCATCACTCATTTTTCCTACCCAGCTCCACCATGAGAGACTTGGCAATCTTGGATGGGAAATTGCACAAGGACCTCGACTCGCAGGAAGAAAACTCCTTGGGGCATATTATCAAGGGGGTTTATCTCTGCTTTTTTGGCTTTAAAAGCCAAGAAAGCGGAGATAAAATTATCTCCCTATTACCTAGCTGTCGCTAACACCAGTAAGCGACAGCTAGTAGGAGATAGCGACCATCTTGGGCCCCACTTTGCATGTCAGAGAAATTTATCACTAATGACATGCAAACAGTTGCTAACATCGCTATCTCCTATTACCAACTTTTGGAGATATTCGCGCTAAGCGCGAACATCTCCAAAAGCTAACACCTGCCCTGAGCAGTTCTTAGCCATGCTATCCAATGGGAGGTGGATAACATGGCTAAGAGCATTAGCTCGGTAATGCATGAATATTGCTGACTTTTCAGCGATATTCATGCATTGCGGCCGATTTTTATCGCATTTGCGATAAACCTTGGTAATACCAAGGTTTATCTGCGATAAAAATCGCCGCAGGTCGGCGATACATTTTTGTCTCCAACCAAGCAATAGCGATAATTATCGCTATTGATTGGTAATATGCCCCCTTGCTTGTTAAGCCACTGTTATAGTGTTCTGCAAAAACAAATGCTCGGTCTATAGAGGATCAGTTCCTTCAATGGATCTGTTGCAAGTGGGGATCTCTAAATCTTGCATTTGGGAATGGCCCGAGGGGGAACGGAACCAATGGTGCTTGCTGACCTGCTGGGCTTACATGCCACGCACCAAACTTCACATGAGCCAAGTAAACATTCGGCAATAATGTTCCCCAAAAAATATTCAGAGGTTTGAACAGAGGGTTTCCTTGTGCAAATCTGCCTAATGTCCATTTCACACAATATGACTGCTTCGTTACAAAACTGAACCAATTGCCTTAACATTTCCAATTCCGAAACATTCTTGGAGTGATAATAATTGCCAACTCCACTGTAAAATTGACTTTAAATCCTATGCATTTTTTTACCAATTTTGATGGACCAAAGCACTTTCAATACACTCTTTTCATCAACAGTTTGGAAAGAAATGCTCAGTAGTTAACCCTCAAATTTACCAACACTTTGGGTTGGGTTTACTTACTTTTTTAACACAGACACAACACAAAGTATTTGATTGGTATTCCAATGCAATTCACAGTTTGATATACGTTGCAATTCAAAGTAACACAACTCAACACATATTGATACATTGCATCATTTTGCTTCAAGGACGCGTCGCACAGGTGGTGCATCGGCTCTTCAATGCATCCACCCTTGGATTTTGACACAAATCCTTGATTTGCAGACATGAATTTCTGCCAAAATCATGTGTCTCCCTGTGGCTGGAGTAACAGGGAGAAATATTTGTATTTCTACTTGTTTTTTGCTCTTGTGTGCTGCATTCTGCAGATTACATACAAAGAGAATATTGCATTTCAGCATACGTTTTGTGCACAAAGTGATCTTGTCCTGCATGAAAACGATGCTGACCACAACTCAGACGCCGTGGCACTATAATGTAAGGGTGTTTGCAATGACACACAGCAGCATAAAGTGCACCAACACAGGGAGCGAGATAGTGTAATTGATTTATAGATATGCGCTCTTGCTCTCTCCTGTTCACACAGTGCTGAACAGTTAAATTCCATACCCTAGGATTTGATATTTAATGGTGGGAAGTGTAGCACCTACTACAAGTTAAGGCTGCAAAAATGAGGCATATAATGGTGTTTTGGTGCTTTATGCACCAAAGTCAGCACCAAACGTTTTGAAAAAATGTTGTCATCTGTTTCACATCCAGCAATTACTGAGTGTGACTAACATTGCATGGTTGGTAATTGGGAGCTCTGTGCAACCAGGTGTTATTCTTAATTAACAAGGCACTTCTAATAGAGACCATAGAAAAACAGAACCACTTCCAATTGAGAAACTAGGGGCCTCATTTATGAGGCTGTGCGTCACTATTATGCCGCCGGTGCGTCACTTTTTGTGACGCACCAGTGGCGTAAAAAATGCGCCTTGTTGCGCCATATTTACAAAGTGACGCATCTAGGTAGATGCGTCACTTTGTAACCCCCTGCGTCAAATTATACCTGCGCCAGGTATAATGTATGCAAGGGGGCGTATTAATGCAAGGAAGGGTCGTAGAAGTGACGCAGTGAAATCTATGGGCCTCATTTATGAGAAATGACGCATCGCTGCGTGAAAGCAGCGAAGCGTCACTTCTCAGTGCGCACTCCTTGCGACATTCCTGATGCATCATATTTAATGTATGTCGCATCATGTCGCAGGGAGTTACAGATACGTCAGTATTTCTGACGTATCTGTAACCGCAAAAGTGACGCATTGCTGGAGTGTGTCACAAAAGTGATGCAACTCTAGCAATGCGTCCTTTCACATGGGGCAAGCCCCATGTGAAAGGGCCTGCGTCAGTCTTATGCCTGCTGTGAGGCAGGCGCAAGATTTTGACGCAATAGCGTCCAAAAAGTGACTCCGTGAAATCTCATAGATTTCACTGCGTCACTTCTACGACCCTTCCTTGCGTCAATACGCCCCCCTTGCATACATTATACCTGGCGCAGGTATAATGTGGCGCAGGGGTTTACAAAGTGACGCATCTACCTATATGCGTCACTTTGTAAATATAGCACAACAAGGCACATTTTTTACACCACTGGTGCGTCACAAAAAGTCAAAGGGATCCTGAATGTTCTCTACCATCTCACTGAAAAAGACAATGGATGTCTGCTGGACTGGGAAGGAAAGTCCATCCCTTGGTGAAAAACCAACCTGCCTTCAAGATCAGGAAGACCTTAAGAATATGCTGATGTGGTTGACAGCCCACTATTTGAAATTTCACTAAATAAAGCATCTTTTAATATTATCAAACTTGACAATTATTGATTAACTTCCAGTGTAGTTGAACAGTGAGTTATTCTGCTTATGTGTATGGGTATCCATGTGTGTGAGTGTGAGGAAATGGTTGATCTTCAGGGTGAAAAGTAGTACACATGAACTTACCCAACAATGTACCCCCTTGTCCTTTAATGGAGCTTCTCAGTCTAATCAGCTCATAGAAAATTGTCTTAGAAGAAGGAGGGTGGAAAAACGAAGGGTAGAGAAATGGAACATTACAAAAGGTTAGGCAAAGTGGTATGAAAAATGAAAGGGCCCATAAAATGGCTTTTTTTTAAACCCTGTCACTGCAAAAACTAGTAGAGATGGAACAGGCACATGTCCTCAAAAGAATTGTTTAGATTGTTAATGTTGTTCTTTCTCACAAAACGAGTAATGCTTTATGCATAATTGGCACATAACTGGTGATGTTCAGTGGTTTAGGTTTTGCTTTGTAACCATATCTTCATTCATAACTTTGTAATTTCCCCTCAAAGTAATGGAAGATACCAATTTCTTGGACTTGGCTGTCAACAGGTACAGGAGGAGGTTTCCTGTTTGCATAATTATGGCAAAAATAAGGGGGCATATTATCAAGGGTGTTTATCTCCGCTTTTTTGGCTTTAAAAGCCAAGAAAGCGGAGATAAAATGATCTCCCTATTACCTAGCTTTCGCTAACACCAGTTAGCGACAGCTAGTAGGAGATAGCGACCATCTTGGGCCCCACTTTGCATGTCAGTGATATTTATCACTAATGATATGCAAAGTGGGCGTGCCAAGATGTTAGCGACTGGAAACAGTCGCTAACATCGCTATCTCCTATTACCAACTTTTGGAGATATTCGCGCTAAGCACGAATATCTCCAAAAGCTAACACCTGCCCTGAGCAGTTCTTCGCCATGTAATCCAATGGGAGGTGGATAACATGGCTAAGAGCATTAGCTCGGTAATGCATGAATATTGCTGACTTTTCAGCGATATTCATGCATTGCAGCCGTTTTTTATCGCATTTGCGATAAACCTTGGTAATACCCAGGTTTATCTGCGATAAAAATCGCCGCAGCTCAGCGGTAAATTTTTGTCTCTAACCAAGCAATAGCGATCGCTATTGCTTGGTAATATGCCCCAAGGTTTTAAGTGGCAAACCTGAAAGGAAGAGTGGATCTTCCAAGAGGAAGAAAGGGGCATATTATCAAGGGGGTTTATCTCCGCTTTTTTGGCTTTAAAAGCCAAGAAAGCGGAAATAAAATTATCTCCCTATTACCTAGCTGTCGCTAACACCAGTTTGCAAGAGCTAGTAGGAGATAGCGAACTTGATAATATGCCCCTTTGTTTCCACTATAAAGGGACTGAAGGTATCAGGTTGTTGTAGAACAGGTGCTCAAATAAATTCAGATTTCAGCTTCGTGAAGGCTGCAGTAGCATCTTTATCCACTTAGATGGTTTATTCTTTTTGGCAGATCAGTAATAGGTAAGACAAGTTTCAAAAACCCCTTGCTGAACTTGTAATATTAGTTTGCTAAACTCAGAAAACTGCGGGGCATATTATCAAGGGGGTTTATCTCCGCATTTTTGGCTTTAAAAGCCGAGAAAGCGGAGATAAAATTATCTCCCTATTACCTAGCTATCGCTAACACCAGTTAGCGACAGCTAGTAGGAGATAGCGACCATCTTGGGCCCCGCTTTGCATGTCAGTGATATTTATCACTAATGACATACAAAGTGGGCGTGCCAAGATGTTAGCGACTGGAAACAGTCGCTAACATCGCTATCTCCTATTACCAACTTTTGGAGATATTCGCGCTAAGCGCGAATATCTCCAAAAGCTAACACCTGCCCTGAGCAGTTCTTAGCCATGTTATCCAATGGGAGGGGAATAACATGGCTAAGAGCATTAGCTCGGTAATGCATGAATATCGCTGACTTTTCAGCGATATTCATGCATTTCGGCCGATTATTATCGCTTAGGAGATAAACCTTGATAATAGCAAGGTTCCTAAGTGATAAAAATCGCCGCAGCTCGGCGATAAACATATTGCTGCTAAGCCAACATAGCGATAATTATCGCTAGTTGTTGGTAATATGCCCCAAAGTTTAAACCATACAGTGGAAGGATTTCATATTTTAAATGTTTCAAAAGGACCATAGGGGCATATTACCAAGCAATAGCGATAATTATCGCTATTGCTTGGTTAGAGACAAAAATTTACCGCAGAGCTGCGGCGATTTTTATCGCAAAGAAACCTTGGTATTACCAAGGTTTATCGCAAATGCGATAAAAAACGTCCGAATGCATGAATATCGCTGAAAAGTCAGAGATATTCATGCATTACCGAGCTAATGCTCTTAGCCATGTTATCCACCTCCCACTGGATAACATGGCTAAGAACTGCTCAGGGCAGGTGTTAGCTTTTGGAGATATTCGCGCTTAGCGCAAATATCTCCAAAAGTTGGTAATAGGAGATAGCGATGTTAGCGACTGTTTCCAGTTGCTAACATCTTGGCACGCCCACTTTGCATGTCATTAGTGATAAATATCACTGACATGCAAAGTGGGGCACAAGATGGTCGCTATCTCCTACTAGCTGTCGCTAACTGGTGTTAGCGACAGCTAGGTAATAGGGAGATAATTTTATCTCCGCTTTCTTGGCTTTTAAAGCCAAAAAAGCGGAGATAAAACCCCTTGATAATATGCCCCATAATGTCTCAGAGAGATTTTAGACCATCAAATGGATCATGGTAGATTATAGAGAACAACCAGACTTTGCTGGCTATTTTGTAAATAGGATCTGTTCATCTATGTTGATTAGCCTGAAATCTTGGATGGTCATAAGTAATTTGTAAATTATGAAGCTCTTTTTCTTGCTCCTTTCTCAGTTTTTCTCAAGAGTCTTGGACTGCAGGGACAGGGTTTTCCCTTCCCAAGAGAATTAGAAGGGTTCGGGGATGAAACTTGGGGGCATATTATCAAGGACGACTTTAACATTATCGCCGCTTTAGCGGCAGAAAACTGCAGCTACAGCGGCGATAATGGGCTTGGTAATACGCCATAGTGAATGCCCATAGAAGCCCATATTCACACCAGAACATGGGCTTCTAAGGGCGTATTATCAAGCCCATTATCGCCACTTTAGCAGCAGTTTTCTGCCGCTAAAGCGACGATAATGTTAGTGCTGTTTCATGATAATATGCCCCCCAGTTAGGGCAAAAAAGGAATACACTTGGTAAAGGTATAGAGTGAATTGTTGTAAGTAAACTCAGTACTGATAGGAGGGATTTCTATTTGTCTAGAGTGGCAGAAATATAACACTTCAATAACTCTTCAACAGTTTTATTCAGTCATTATGTTTGGCCTTCAACTGTGGATAGAAGATGAAAGTTAAGGCCCTTTGAATACCAGGGGGCCTATTACCAAGGCAGGCGAAATGAAATTATCTAAGCTTTTGCGTCCGTTTTCGGCTGCAAAGCGGCAATAATTTCATCGCCCTATTAGCAAGCTGTTGCTAACATCAGTTAGCGACAGCTTTTAGGTGAGAGCGAGCGGTTTGGGGCCCGTTTTGCATGTCAGCCATATTTATCGCTAATGACATGCAAAGTGGGCGTACCCAACCTGTTAGCGACTGAAAGCAGTTGCTAACATCTCTATCGCCTATTATCAACGCAGGTGTAGCGATAAATATATTCGCGCTAAGCGTGAATATCGCCAAATCCTAATGCTTGCTCAGACTACTTCTTAGCCTGTATAGCCAGTGGGAGGTGGATATTCAGGTTAAGTCCCTATTAGCGATACTGCCTGAATATCGCTGAATTTCCAACGATATTCACACATTTCGCGGATATTTTATCGCTTTGGAGATAAACGTTGCTAATAGCACGTTATCTCTGCAATAAAGTTGCGGCTGGAGGATTATCTCCAGAGGTCCTACCATTGAGGGACCTGATGTTAAAGTATTCCAGATCTTCTAGTGTCCTGTTACCTAGTTTGGTTTTTTGGGATATTTGTGAGGTTGCTTGTGTTGGGATGTCCCAAATTGCATTTTGGATTAGTTGTACGTCTTCCTGCGTCGCACCCATGAGGTTAAGTTTGAAGTCCCCAGTAAGAACAACATTTGGTGTAGGTCTTTCCCTTATATGTGTCTCCATAAAGCTTCAGAGGTCTTTAGCTGCTTTCCCTTTCCTTCTTGGGTTGATGTAGGCATTTATTAGAAGGAAGTCGGTTTCAGTAGTGCCTTGTTTGAGTTGTGGCAAGCGAATATTTACAGCCAGGGCGGCTGTGGAGGATAATATGCCGCAAAATTCTTTGATTCAGATAGAGAGCAAGAGAGCGCCGAACTACCTCTAAAGAAATACTGCTCTGTAACCCTTGCACAGTATTAACACTGAGAAGAACACTATTTGCTTGGACTTGATGAATTAGCTGGTGTAGTTTGACTGACACGTGACTTAGACACTATTATTTCATATTGCGCATGTCAATCTAATATCGCGGCACAAATGGAAAAACCTTACCAAGGACAACCGGAGGTTCTATACGACAAACAAGACGCTACTACCCTGGCTAGCTAACAATACGGAGAACTCCAGAAACGCTGTTGCCTCATGGAATTAGTCAGGTGAAGTGTGCATTCGTTTGACAGCGCATGCTCCACATTCCAATTATGTCTAATGGGGAAATAAATTAGTGCGCTGCTGGATAGGTTGAGTTGGCAGCCATCTTGAGTTGCCAGCGCTGCCAGCTCAACCTCCATTTGTTAGTAACTGCAGTACCTTGCAGACTCCTGTTCACCTTGTTTCCAAAAATACAGGCTATTGTAGAGTTTTTGCAGGAATTCTCCTAAGGATCCTGGCAGTATCCCCTCTAAAGGAGGGTTCCTCCATTCGTGGTTTGTTTGGAAATTTTCTATGAAAGGCCTTGACAAAAAGCGGGTCGTGAACATCCTTGTACTTTTCCCAAGATCCTTCATCTGGTCCTTAACCTTTCCAATCGATCAAATAGTACAGCTCATTCTTGACCTTTTTTTACTCTAGCATTCTACTCCTTACTTTAACAATGGTTAAGAACTGTGGGGCATATTATCAAGGGTGGCGATAGAAAATTATCGCTGCTTTAGCGGCCATTTTCAGCCGCTAAGCGGCGATAATTCTATCGCCCTATTAGCAAGCTGTCGCTAACAGCGGTATCCAGTCAAAATATTGATTTTTTAATATTGACCTACCGTAATATCGATGTTTTAATATCAAAGGGACAGACTATAGAAGGTAACAAACATTGATTTTTTTAATATCGAAGGGACAGAATTTCGGAGGTAAGTAATATCGATTTTGTTAATAACGATGTAAGTAATATCGATATTACTAATATCGATTTTTATATGATTTTTATGTATATTATTATGTATTTAATATGTTTTTTTTTTAAATGCAATTTAAGTAAATGATGTATTTTAGTACTGTAGCGGGTTGTGGGTTTATAGGGGAATAGGGTGGGAAGTAATTTAATTATACTAAATAAATTATTAATTGTTTGGAAATGATAAATTACTTTAAATTAATTGGTAATTCATTTTTATTAATTAGTCATTTATTTTAATTCATTGAATAATTGATAATTATGTTCTGTAGTGGGTTGTGGGTTAATAGGGGAATAGGGTGGGAAGTAATTTAATTATACTAAACTAATTATTACGTTTTTTAGGAATTATAAATTAATTTTAATCAACTGGTAATTAATTTTTATTAATTGGTAATTTATTTTAATTAATTGATTGATAATTATGTTCTGTAGTGGGTGGTGGGTTTATAGGGGAATATGGTGGGTAGTATTTGAATTATACTAAATTAATTATTCATTTTTTAGGGATTATAAATTAATTTTAATTAATTGGTAATTCATTTTTATTAATTGGTAATTAACCTTAATTCATTGATTTTTTTTATTTTTTATTTTTGAAAACCTTTATTTAAGAAACAATGCACACAGCTATTCAGCCTTACATCCCGGAGGCGAGGCAGCAGAATGGAGAAAAGGAACAGAAGTGCATGAATCAGTACACCAGAACGAATGAAGGTTGATTTTCAAATGTTATAACTGGTGCAGAAAAGGGGAAGAAAAGAGAAAAGAGAAAGGAAGCGCCGAAACTGGCGGAAATATCCTCATACCTGGGTAAGGAAGAGTGGGAAGACCTCGTAGCAGCATATACCCAAGACAAAAGCAACAGTGAAACAAATATGAATACGTTCTTACCGATCATCATAAATGATGTCTCATTGGATTATCCAGGGATGGACGTGGGGGCTCCAGAGGTGGGCCAAAAAAGCCCATTGTCCGCGGATAATCAGGACAAAACCTCGAAGCAAACAAATCAGGAAAACGCGTTGAGTAGTCTGATAAAAAAAGTTTGCTAAGCTTATTTAGCAATAAATATCGCTTGTTGTTGATAATATGCCCCCTCGTTTTTTTACGAAAAGAGACTTCCAAAGCATGGAGATATATTGAGGACCCTTATCAGAGATGATTTTCAAGGGCCAACCATGAAGTCAGAATGCAAAACATCAGCCATTTCAGAAGCAGTTGTTAATTTGGGAAGAGCAGATAAATGGTTCTTCTTAGTGAATGAATCTGGTGTGACCATGATTGTTGTATCGTTTTCAGATGGCTGCAAATATACAATAAAGTCCGCAGAAATGAGTGCATCATGGCACAACTACAATATATATTTATAGGACTTTCTGATGGAAATGAAAAGCTTGCCTTTGACAAAAATCAGGCCGTTGATATTTTTTTCTCTGAACATGGGGAAGTGATTTTTTTCAGTTTTTGTAACCTGACACTAATAATCTCCAAACAAACTGACTTAAGAAATGTCGAATTTACAGCAGTGATAACGCTTTTTTTCATTGTTTTACAATTATCTGTTTCAGGATAACATCTAGACAGAGAGTCGTCTACCAGGGTTTCAGTTCCAAGAATGTAAGTGAGGAAGAAATCATATTGTTGAAAGGAATACACCCAACAAGCTTTTCTACTGTTTCGGCATTCCGCGTGCTGAAATATTTGAGGATTCCTGTGAACTGTACAAATGATTACTCACTGTTGTACACCGAGTAAAAGTTTGCCCATTCTTCATAGGTTGTCTTTATAGCTATAAGTTCCTTTTCCAGGACAGAATAGTTACTTTCATTTGGAGAGATTTTTTCTTTTTCTGTAAATGGCGATGGGAGCTCTTCTCTATCTTGGTCCGGCTGAATTAAGCATGCTCCTGTAGGCTGATCCGAAGAGTTTGGGGCATATTATCAAGATCTGCGTTAAAAAACGCACATTGCACATTTCCCTATCGCCGGCTATCGCTGGATTTTATCGCCGTGATAGCGCGTTATTATCAATACGCAACACGTAGGCGATATTAAATCCGGCGATAGTCGGCAATAGGGAACATTAGCGCGTGAAACAAGCGTTGTTGTCACGCGCTAAAGTGTGCCTTGATAATATGGGGGGTGGATTCAGCTTTATGATCCACACCCCCATGTTATCAATGCCTAACACCTGATCAAAGCATGCGTTGGGAGACCTGCGATAAACCAGTTTATCGCAGGTCTCCTTCTCCCAACGCCTGCCTTGATAATAGGGTGTTACCACCTCCAAACACATTCAACATGTGGTTGGCCGTGGGAACGCCCACCCTGCATCCCATTAGTGTTATCTATCCCCCCCAGCACGAGGGCGATAGATGAAGTCAAGAATATGTCTCTAACTCCGGTTAGAGATGTATTGAGAATAGTGTGATAATAGAAAAATGCGTTAGCGACTTTAAAAAGTCGCTAACGCTTTTATCGCGGGCTTGATAATATGCCCCTTTGTTTCCACTATGAAGGGACTGAAGTTATCAGGTTGCTGTAGAACAGGTGCTCAAATAAATTCAGATCTCAGCTTCGTGAAGGCTGCAGTAGCATCTTTATCCACTTAGATGGTTTATTCTTTTTGGCAGATCAGTAATAGGTAAGACAAGTTTCAAAAACCCCTTGCTGAACTTGTAATATTACTTTGCTAAACTCAGAAAACTGCAGGGCATATTATCAAGGGGGTTTATCTCCGCTTTTTTGGCTTTAAAAGCCGAGAAAGCGGAGATAAAATTATCTCCCTATTACCTAGCTGTCGCTAACACCAGTTAGCGACAGCTAGTAGGAGATAGCGACCATCTTGGGCCCCGCTTTGCATGTCAGTGATATTTATCACTAATGATATGCAAAGTGGGCGTGCCACAATGTTAGCGACTGAAAACAGTCGCTAACATCGCTATCTCCTATTACCAACTTTTGGAGATATTCGCGCTAAGCACGAATATCTCCAAAAGCTAACACCTGCCCTGAGCAGTTCTTAGCCATGTTATTCAATGGGAGGTGAATAACATGGCTAAGAGCATTAGCTCGGTAATGCATGAATATCGCTGACTTTTCAGCGATATTCATGCATTTCGGCCGATTATTATCGCTTAGGAGATAAACCTTGATAATAGCAAGGTTCCTAAGTGATAAAAATCGCCGCAGCTCGGCGATAAACATATTGCTGCTAAGCCAACATAGCGATAATTATCGCTAGTTGTTGGTAATATGCCCCAAAGTTTAAACCATACAGTGGAAGGATTTCATATTTTAAATGTTTCAAAAGGACCATAGGGGCATATTACCAAGCAATAGCGATAATTATCGCTATTGCTTGGTTAGAGACAAAAATTTACCGCAGAGCTGCGGCGATTTTTATCGCAAAGAAACCTTGGTATTACCAAGGTTTATCGCAAATGCGATAAAAATCGGCCGAATGCATGAATATCGCTGAAAAGTCAGCGATATTCATGCATTACCGAGCTAATGCTCTTAGCCATGTTATCCACCTCCCACTGGATAACATGGCTAAGAACTGCTCAGGGCAGGTGTTAGCTTTTGGAGATATTCGCGCTTAGCGCAAATATCTCCAAAAGTTGGTAATAGGAGATAGCGATGTTAGCGACTGTTTCCAGTTGCTAACATCTTGGCACGCACACTTTGCATGTCATTAGTGATAAATATCACTAACATGCAAAGTGGGGCACAAGATGGTCGCTATCTCCTACTAGCTGTCGCTAACTGGTGTTAGCGACAGCTAGGTAATAGGGAGATAATTTTATCTCTGCTTTCTTGGCTTTTAAAGCCAAAAAAGCGGAGATAAACCCCCTTGATAATATGCCCCATAATGTCTCAGAGAGATTTTAGACCATCAAATGGATCATGGTAGATTATAGAGAACAACCAGACTTTGCTGGCTATTTTGTAAATAGGATCTGTTCATCTATGTTGATTAGCCTGAAATCTTGGATGGTCATAAGTAATTTGTAAATTATGAAGCTCTTTTTCTTGCTCCTTTCTCAGTTTTTCTCAAGAGTCTTGGACTGCAGGGACAGGGTTTTCCCTTTCCAAGAGAATTAGAAGGGTTCGCGGATGAAACTTGGGGGCATATTATCAAGGACGACTTTAACATTATCGCCGCTTTAGCGGCAGAAAACTGCAGCTAAAGCGGCGATAATGGGCTTGGTAATACGCCATAGTGAATGCCCATAGAAGCCCATATTCACACCAGAACATGGGCTTCTAAGGGCGTATTATCAAGCCCATTATCGCCACTTTAGCAGCAGTTTTCTGCCGCTAAAGCGACGATAATGTTAGTGCTGTTTCATGATAATATGCCCCCCAGTTAGGGCAAAAAAGGAATACACTTGGTAAAGGTATAGAGTGAATTGTTGTAAGTAAACTCAGTACTGATAGGAGGGATTTCTATTTGTCTAGAGTAGCAGAAATATAACACTTCAATAACTCTTCAACAGTTTTATTCAGTCATTATGTTTGGCCTGTATAGCCAATGGGAGGTGGATATTCAGGTTAAGTCCCTATTAGCGATAATGCCTGAATATCGCTGAATTTCCAACGATATTCACACATTTCGCGGATATTTTATCGCTTTGGAGATAAACGTTGCTAATAGCACGTTATCTCTGCAATGAAATCTGGCGATGCGCGGCGATAAAAAAAGTTTGCTAAGCTTATTTAGCAATAAATATCGCTAGTTGTTGATAATATGCCCCCTCGTTTTTTTACGAAAAGAGACTTCCAAAGCATGGAGATATATTGAGGACCCTTATCAGAGATGATTTTCAAGGGCCAACCATGAAGTCAGAATGCAAAACATCAGCCATTTCAGAAGCAGTTGTTAATTTGGGAAGAGCAGATAAATGGTTCTTCTTAGTGAATGAATCTGGTGTGACCATGATTGTTGTATCGTTTTCAGATGGCTGCAAATATACAATAAAGTCCGCAGAAATGAGTGCATCATGGCACAACTACAATATATATTTATAGGACTTTCTGATGGAAATGAAAAGCTTGCCTTTGACAAAAATCAGGCCGTTGATATTTTTTTCTCTGAACATGGGGAAGTGATTTTTTTCAGTTTTTGTAACCTGACACTAATAATCTCCAAACAAACTGACTTAAGAAATGTCGAATTTACAGCAGTGATAACGCTTTTTTTCATTGTTTTACAATTATCTGTTTCAGGATAACATCTAGACAGAGAGTCGTCTACCAGGGTTTCAGTTCCAAGAATGTAAGTGAGGAAGAAATCATATTGTTGAAAGGAATACACCCAACAAGCTTTTCTACTGTTTCGGCATTTCACTTGCTGAAATATTTGAGGATTCCTGTGAACTGTACAAATGATTACTCACTGTTGTACACCGAGTAAAAGTTTGCCCATTCTTCATAGGTTGTCTTTATAGCTATAAGTTCCTTTTCCAGGACAGAATAGTTACTTTCATTTGGAGAGATTTTTTCTTTTTCTGTAAATGGCGATGGGAGCTCTTCTCTATCTTGGTCCGGCTGAATTAAGCATGCTCCTGTAGGCTGATCCGAAGAGTTTGGGGCATATTATCAAGATCTGCGTTAAAAAACGCACATTGCACATTTCCCTATCGCCGGCTGTCGCTGGATTTTATCGCCGTGATAGCGCGTTATTATCAATACGCAACACGTAGGCGATATTATATCCGGCGATAGTCGGCAATAGGGAACATTAGCGCGTGAAAACAAGCGTTGTTGTCACGCGCTACAGTGTGCCTTGATAATATGGGGGGGTGGATTCAGCTTTATGATCCACACCCCCATGTTATCAATGCCTAACACCTGATCAAAGCATGCGTTGGGAGACCTGCGATAAACCAGTTTATCGCAGGTCTCCTTCTCCCAACGCCTGCCTTGATAATAGGGTGTTACCACCTCCAAACACATTCAACATGTGGTTGGCAGTGGGAACGCCCACCCTGCATCCCATTAGTGTTATCTATCCCCCCCAGCACGAGGGCGATAGATGAAGTCAAGAATATGTCTCTAACTCCGGTTAGAGATGTATTGAGAATAGTGTGATAATAGAAAAATGCGTTAGCGACTTTAAAAAGTCGCTAACGCTTTTATCGCGGGCTTGATAATATGCCCCTTTGTTTCCACTATGAAGGGACTGAAGTTATCAGGTTGCTGTAGAACAGGTGCTCAAATAAATTCAGATTTCAGCTTCGTGAAGGCTGCAGTAGCATCTTTATCCACTTAGATGGTTTATTCTTTTTGGCAGATCAGTAATAGGTAAGACAAGTTTCAAAAACCCCTTGCTGAACGTTTAATATTAGTTTGCTAAACTCAGAAAACTGCAGGGCATATTATCAAGGGGGTTTACCTCCGCTTTTTTGGCTTTAAAAGCCGAGAAAGCGGAGATAAAATTATCTCCCTATTACCTAGCTGTCGCTAACACCAGTTAGCGACAGCTAGTAGGAGATAGCGACCATCTTGGGTCCCGCTTTGCATGTCAGTGATATTTATCACTAATGATATGCAAAGTGGGCGTGCCAAGATGTTAGCGACTGAAAACAGTCGCTAACATCGCTATCTCCTATTACCAACTTTTGGAGATATTCGCGCTAAACACGAATATCTCCAAAAGCTAACACCTGCCCCTGAGCAGTTCTTAACCATGTTATCCGATGGGAGGTGGATAACAAGGCTAAGAGCATTAGCTCGGTAATGCATGAATATCGCTGACTTTACAGCGATATTCATGCATTTTGGCAGATTTTTATCGCTTAGGAGATAAACCTTGATAATAGCAAGGCTCCTAAGCGATCAAAATCGCCGCAGCTCGGCGATAAAAATATCGCCGCTAAACCAACATAGCGATAATTATCGTTAGTTGTTGGTAATATGCCCCTGCGTTTTGTTTCAAGAAGAAAGCATGGGTCAATCAGGGTTAGCTTAAACCTTCTGGTTATCCAAAGCAATTCCTTTGGAAGACAAGCCATAACCTAAATAATGAACTGGGTCCTTCCTGAAAAGCATGTTTCAGGTTTGGCTAGTAATTTATTATCTCGTAATCATTGTAGAGCTTGTTTAACACATTTAGAATGTTTCAAATGATCCTTAGAAAATACTAGAACAATCATCTAAGCAAACCAGGCGCGCACGCAACACCCATTCGACTCACCGGGCTTCAGCCGTAACCACAAACCCCCCCCCCCCCCTTCCCCGTCGTGTGTGGCAGCCCGGTATGAGACAGATCCCGGGCACACACAGAGCCGCACCCAGACGTTTCACAGGTCTTTAAAAGACCATCTGAATGTAAATTAGGCCTTGCAGTTGTTTCACCCCTTCTAAGAGCCCCTGCAGCTCCACTCTGCCTACTGATTAAAGGTTCAGCCCCCCCGAATTTTTTTCTTAGCCCCCCTGAAATTTGGCTCTAGTTGCGCCTCTGAAGCAAACTGTCATGGTCGGGAGCATAGCCAACACCCGAACATGGCAGACGTGTAGCTGAGGAGCCCCATAATCCGGCCCTAATCACACTCTCCTGATGCTGTCGGGGATCCGACCTGGGGCGCAGATACCGGAGGGCCTTTACTTAAATTAAATACGGCTCCACTAAAGGGATGAATTGAATGATAAGCAGGTCGTCAGACACACCACACTGCTAAAATGGCAGGCAGCAACTGCTCCAGAAGTCAGTGTACAGAGGCCACCCCGCCAGTACTCTACAATGTTACTGTGCACCACTTCTCATGACTGGGCTCAGTTCGAGGGTGTTAGACCTGTCTGCTTCTGGGAAGACTCTAACCACCATGATTTATTTTTGTCCCCCTTAGCCTCCCAGACTTTCTATTTTTATTTTTACATGTGTCCATCAGGAGGTTTTTTTATGCTCTCAGGGGGCTAGGTGTCCCTTGGCGATGACGCCATTTTTCCCTCATCACTTGTGAGGCCTAGTCACCCCCCTTGAAACCTAAGGGATCTCCAGAGACCTAAAATGGTGTCCACCAACTGCCATAACGGACACTACTGGAGAACAGGTCCATAGGATAGCATCAAGGAACTTTCTGGAACCTACTAGAGACTTCTGCAGGTCTCAGGCCAACCTATATAAGGCCAGTGACCAGCAGCCATTTTGTGCTGACCCCAGAGTAGAGGAGTGAGGCAGTGGTGAGAGGAGGTGGACACACTGAGAGCAGCTAGTTTGTCACTGAGGCTGACAGTTACTTCAGAGGATTGTTCCCCCTTCAGCCTTTGACCAATCCCTCTCTCAAAATATCCACTATTGGTAAAGAAATCGAGCTACTTGAGGAAGCAGCCACTCACAACTTGGAATCCCAATAAATCCACTCAGGAAACCCCTGACTGAAGATATTCCTGGCTACCCCTAATCAGCGCTAAGCTTACCAGGGACGCGGAGCAGCTGTAGTGAGTGCGGGGGTCTGTGGCACCCTGGTGACCTGTGGAGCGAGGGCGCCGTGTATGGACATCCTTCCTGTGAAGCCCAAGTGAGTGGTGACTGGAGGGAAGCAGCGACGCTGCTTTGATCGGCATCGGGACCCCGGGGGCACCGGCCGCGTCAAAAGCGAAGAAATCGGCGCTTCCGCGCATGACCAACAATCAGACGCTTCTCGTGTGGCAGGAGGGGCCTATGATCGGGCAGGCCCAGGAGATCAGCGTCGACGTGAGGTGCAGCGTCCTCCCTGGGAGCCAGCGCGCAGAAACGGAAGGAAAGTGAGCGCGATCGCGCATGCCCAGCTGAGGAGTGTCGTTTTAGGAGACCCGATCGCGTCGGAGCACCGGTAGCCGTTTTCCCCGTCCAAAGGAGGCAGAAGCGCCACAGCGGACGCCACAGCGAGGTGCCTGGGGACCAGGGAAGCCTTCCTCGTCCTTCCTCGACCGCCGTCTGCTGCCAGGTTTCAGCGCGAGGGGAGAGAGCCCTCGAATCACCCCCAGAAGCCTACAAGTAAGCTGGGTAGTGTGGGGACGGGAGGCAGCAGCGCCAGGGAAAAGATACAAGACAGTGGGGCTACAGCTGAGACTTAGACTGAACTGCACCAGGAAGCCTAAGTGAAGAAAACGGGCTTGTGTTCAGCTTAATAATAACTTCAGAGTCCCAAAAGTAACTGGAGTAAAGAGGAGAAACCCTTGTAGTTTCTTAATAAATTGGAGGGAAAGATCTCCTGTTAGCCAATGGAGCCTTTAAATTAGAGTGAGAGGAATCTAGCTAAAATTGTTGTGTCTCTCCCTTTAGCCACATTGCGGATTGGGTATGCAGAGAGGAACTATACCCAGGTCATTCTGTGAGTTGAGCAGAGCTTAGGAGCTGTGGGGTAATGTACCTGCTAATGAATCTTTGAATATATATTGCACTGTCAGGCTGCATTTTCCTTTCTGTAAAGTTCTAGTGAAATATATTGTGTCCTGAATAACCCTAAACCTTAAATGTACCATTGATTCTTAAATTCTGAACAGGAAAAATATTGAAGTGTGATTTGTATTTCATGTAAAAGTTGTAATGTGATGGACTTCATCCCTGACTAAAAAGCATAACAAGAAGAGTATATTATTTTTATAAAAAGGTAACGGTATTTTTCCAAACAGAGGTGTTGTGTCTTTATTTTGGTGGTTCATCACTGTGTTACTGTGGGTAAGATTTGTAAGTACTTAGCCAACGCTTGGAGTTAGCTGTAGACCACTACTGTGCCAAGCTACCATATGTAGGCTTGGGTAATCTAGGTCCAACATAATTGGTGTTTCAGCGGTGGGATAGCGGATCTGTACTTACACTTGCTTATTAGTAACACAGTGCCAACCACGAGACCCCACCTGGAGTTTTCTCCCTGCGGCCCTCCTAATTTACATTTTTGGTTTTTCTAAATTGACTTCTGGCGGTGGGTGGAGGTTGACCTCAGGTCACTCTGTGGATTTCTCCTGTATAGCATTTATTACTTCAAATAAGAATGGAGATAAATGTGGAAGAGCTAGACAATTATACTGTGAACCAATTGAAAGAATGGTGTCAGCAGCAGGGGGTGTTCTTCAAGAAAGGCGCCAGAAAAGTTGAGCTGCTGACCAGTATTCGAGCATGGGTAGAGGCTCATTCCGGGGAGGAGGTAGATCCTGAAGAGAGTGACAAGGACACTGTCCTGGAGACCGCAACACTGTACCAGGCGGGAGGGGAGAACCTTGTAACAGGTCCTAGAACACCTTCTAGAGTGGGCAGTAGTGTGTCAGAGAGGGGCCTGACCGACGCCGAATTAGAAGACAGGAGGGAGGAGAGGAGGATGAGAATAGAACTAGCCAGGATGGACATGGTGAGGGAGGAAAAGAGGTTGGAGCATGAGCGGACCATCAAGGAGATGGATTTGCAAGCCCTAAACTTACGTACCCCCAAAGCAGAGAATGGTGGCAGCGATAACCAAACCAACACCCGAGAACCTAGACCGTACCTACCAAAAGACATTATGGCTTGTTATGTACCCAGCGACGACATTGCTAAATGGTTAGCCGCCTACGAGGTCTCGCTGAGGGCCCATGGGATTCTGGAAGTCCACTGGGGAGGTGGGTTATACAAATACATGCCCCCCACTGGCAGGGATACCTTGTTGGCCCTTGACACGAGTGAACAGACCTATTATCCGGCTATGAAATCAGCACTGCTTAAGAAGTTTGGGTTGTCCCCTGAGAAATATAGACAAAAGTTCCGGGGCAGCTACAAGCTGGGCACACAAAACTGGGTAGATTTCTTGGACTACGCCAGGAAGGCCCTGGAGGGTTGGGTAAGAGGCAGCGATGTAGGGGACTATGAGGGACTATATGACCTCATACTCAAGGAACACCTACTCGAGAAGTGTCTTCCTGAGCTTAGACAGCATCTGGTGGACAGCAAGCTGACCAGCCCCAGGAAGCTTGCTGAGGAGGCGGACATCTGGGTTAGTACCCGGGTGTCGACTAAGGGGACTGGAGGGAATTCCCAGAAGCAAGGACAGGGCGCCCCCCAGAAGAAAGAGGGAGGGGAAACTAAGAGGGAGTTCTCTAAAGGGCCACAAAATACTTCGCAAGGAAGGGGCAGAGGATTCATCCCCAAGAGTAACCCCCCTCGCAACCCTACCCCTGGCCAAAGCCAGCAGCCAAGGGTTGTTCATTGTTTTGAGTGTGGTGGTGTGGGACACTATAAAGGAGATGTGAGATGCCCAAAGAGACCACCCCCTCCCACTGGAGGAAAAGCCCCGGGAATCACTAGTGTAGTGCTCGGGGAGGAGATGCCTTTGGTTAATGGAGGGGAGCGGGCGGGTGTCACTTTAGTGTCCCTGGGAGATAAGGAGATGGTTCCCAAGACCCAGCTGCCCTCTAATACTATTAAGTATGAGCAGTGGGTCACCATCAATGGCCGTAGAGGGGAGGCTCTGAGAGACACAGGAGCCAGCATGACTATGGTAAGGAGTCAGCTGGTGTCTCCAGAGCAGGTCATCCCAGATGTACTCCATCCCGCCGTAATGGCTGACGGCAGATTGGGCCACTACCCTGTGGCTGAGGTTCCCTTTGAGTGGGGAGGGGTTGCAGGTCCACTTCGAGTTGCCGTAAGCCCTGCCGTGCCTGTTGACTGCCTGTTAGGGAATGATATGGAGCACAATGCTTGGAGGAGGGTGGAGTACCAGACTCACTCTGCGATGCTGGGACCCCCTGACTGGACTTGTGTCAGCACAAGGTCAGCAACTGCCCGAAGGGAAAAGTTGCTTACGCTGGAGCCTGGAACAATGGCCCAGCCAGCTGCCAGAGAGGAGAAGGACAAGAGGCCGGAGGACCCTGCCTCGACATCTCCGCCTCGTGAGACAGCTGGACCACCTGCGGAGGTGGATCTGGAGTCCACAGGGGAGAATGTTGCTTCCCTGGAGAACCTACCCATCCCTACTGAATGGCATGTGGAGGGAGGTCCTTCCAGGGAAGAATTCTGTGAAGCTCAGAAAGAGTGTCCTACTCTCGAGGGGCTGCGGCAACAGGCCAACGCCCAGGCAGCAGGAAACATTGAAGGGAGCTACCGGATTTACTGGGAGGATGGACTCCTCTACAGTGAGCCCAAGGCACCTGGCCACGGTTCAGCCAGAGCCTTGGTGGTCCCTCAATGCTTTAGAGCCTTTCTACTGGAATTGGCTCATGAGATACCATTGGCAGGACATCTAGGGCAGGACAAGACCTTTGCCCGGCTTGTCCCCCACTTCTATTGGCCTCGAATGAAAGTGGCGTCTGACACATACTGTCGGACGTGTGTGTCCTGCCAAGCTAGTGGGAAAACAGGAGTGAAGCTTAAAGCTCCCCTGGAACCACTACCTGTCGTTAGCACCCCCTTTGAGAGGGTGGGCATCGACATTGTTGGGCCATTGGATCCACCAACTTCAGCTGGTCACCGGTTCATACTGGTTTTGGTGGACCATGCCACACGGTACCCAGAGGCCATACCTCTGAGGACCATCACTGCACCTGTGGTGGCAAGGGCCCTGATGGGGATCTTTACCCGAGTGGGTTTCCCCAAGGAAGTTGTGTCCGACAGGGGGACTAACTTCCTTTCAGCGTACATGCGGGCTATGTGGAAGGAGTGTGGAGTTACCTATCGGTTTACCACTCCTTATCACCCACAAACCAATGGTCTTGTGGAAAGGTTTAACAAAACCTTGAAAGGTATGATCAGGAGTCTACCTGAGAGCCTGCGGAGGAAATGGGACATCCTCCTACCCTGTCTCTTGTTTTCTTACAGGGAAGTGCCACAAAAGGGAGTGGGCTTCAGCCCCTTCGAACTTTTGTACGGGCACCCTGTACGGGGACCTCTCAGCCTGGTGAAGGATGGATGGGAACGGACTCCCAGAAAACTTCCCCAGGACGTGGTGAGCTACATGCTGGCCTTCCGGAGCCAAATGGCTAAGTTGTGGAAGCAAGCTTCAGACAACTTGGAGGCCAGCCAAGCGGTGATGAAAGAGTGGTATGACCACAACGCTCACCCAGTGGAACTGGAGCCTGGACAGAAGGTGTGGGTAATGGAGCCTGGAGAGCTAAATGCCCTCCAGGACCGTTGGACAGGCCCCTTTGAGGTGTTGGAAAAGAAGGGGAAGTCCACCTACTTGGTGGATCTTAAGGCCCCGAGGCAGCCCCACAGGGTGCTGCATGCCAATCGCCTCAAGCCACATCATGAGAGGCCTGCGGTTGTCTTGATGATGGTAACCGATGGAGCAGAGGAAGAAGAAAGCGAACCTCTCCCTGATCTTCTCTCGTCCCAAGAAAAGGATGGGTCGGTGGAGGGAGTTATTCTCTCGCCATCCCTAACTCCTGAACAGCAGAGTGATTGCCGCCAGATCCTGGGGCAATTTTCTTCTCTGTTCTCCCTTGTCCCAGGTAGGACCCACCTGTGTACCCATGACGTGGACACAGGAGACAGCCCACCTGTGAAGTCTAAAATCTACCGGCTGTCGGACAAGGTGAAGGCCAGCATCAAGGGTGAAGTCGCCAAGATGCTGGAGCTGGGAGTGATTGAACCTTCTGGAAGCCCTTGGTCTAGCCCGGTGGTTTTGGTACCAAAGGCTGCCCCACCAGGCACCACACCTGAATTGAGATTCTGTGTGGACTACCGAGGCTTGAACTCAGTGACCAAAACTGACGCCCATCCTATCCCCCGGGCGGATGAGCTGATTGACCGGCTGGGAGCTGCCCAATACTTAAGTACTTTTGACCTAACTTCAGGGTACTGGCAGATTTCCCTTACAGAGGAGGCGAAGGAAAGGTCAGCCTTCTCTACACCTGAGGGACACTACCAATTTCGCGTGATGCCCTTTGGGCTCAAGAATGCCCCTGCCACTTTTCAGCGGCTGGTGAACAGGGTCCTTTCTGGACTGGAAGCTTTTTCTGCTGCATACCTGGACGACATTGCTGTCTTCAGTAGCAGCTGGGAGGACCATTTGCAGCAACTGCAAGCTGTTCTGCATGCCCTGCAACAGGCTGGATTGACAATCAAGGCCAGCAAGTGTCAGATCGGACAGGGGTCGGTGGTGTACCTAGGTCACTTGGTGGGCAGAGGGACGGTGCAGCCCCTCCAGGCAAAGATCGAGGCTATCGTTGCCTGGGAGCCCCCCAAGACTCAAACAGAGGTCCGAGCCTTCCTGGGCCTCACTGGATATTACCGTCGCTTCGTGAAGGGGTATGGCACTATCGTGGCCCCTCTCACTGAGCTTACTTCCAAGAAGCAACCCCGACGGGTAGTCTGGACGGAGGCTTGCCAGCGAGCCTTCATGACCTTGAAACAAGCATTGTGTTCCGCTCCCATTCTCAAGGCCCCTGATTTTGCTAGAGAATTCATTGTCCAAACAGATGCGTCAGAACATGGCATTGGGGCAGTGTTATCGCAGCTAAATGATGAGGGCTTGGATCAACCCGTGGTCTTCCTGTCCAGGAGACTACTCCCCAGGGAAAGGAGGTGGAGTACAATTGAGAGAGAAGCCTTTGCGGTGGTTTGGGCTCTGAAGAAGCTGCGACCATACCTGTTTGGTTCGCACTTCCTAGTTCAGACTGACCATCGCCCCCTTCGTTGGCTGATGCAAATGAAGGGGGAGAATCCCAAGTTGCTAAGGTGGTCCATCTCCCTACAGGGAATGGACTTCAGGGTGGAACATCGACCTGGGGCAGACCATGCCAACGCAGACGGTCTATCCAGGTATTTCCGCCTTAGTGATGAGGACTCCCAAGGGGTTGGGTAGTTCTCCCCACTTTCAGCTGGGGGGGACGCGTGTTAGACCTGTCTGCTTCTGGGAAGACTCTAACCACCATGATTTATTTTTGTCCCCCTTAGCCTCCCAGACTTTCTATTTTTATTTTTACATGTGTCCATCAGGAGGTTTTTTTATGCTGTCAGGGGGCTAGGTGTCCCTTGGCGATGACGCCATTTTTCCCTCATCACTTGTGAGGCCTAGTCACCCCCCTTGAAACCTAAGGGATCTCCAGAGACCTAAAATGGTGTCCACCAACTGCCATAACGGACACTACTGGAGAACAGGTCCATAGGATAGCATCAAGGAACTTTCTGGAACCTACTAGAGACTTCTGCAGGTCTCAGGCCAACCTATATAAGGCCAGTGACCAGCAGCCATTTTGTGCTGACCCCAGAGTAGAGGAGTGAGGCAGTGGTGAGAGGAGGTGGACACACTGAGAGCAGCTAGTTTGTCACTGAGGCTGACAGTTACTTCAGAGGATTGTTCCCCCTTCAGCCTTTGACCAATCCCTCTCTCAAAATATCCACTATTGGTAAAGAAATCGAGCTACTTGAGGAAGCAGCCACTCACAACTTGGAATCCCAATAAATCCACTCAGGAAACCCCTGACTGAAGATATTCCTGGCTACCCCTAATCAGCGCTAAGCTTACCAGGGACGCGGAGCAGCTGTAGTGAGTGCGGGGGTCTGTGGCACCCTGGTGACCTGTGGAGCGAGGGCGCCGTGTATGGACATCCTTCCTGTGAAGCCCAAGTGAGTGGTGACTGGAGGGAAGCAGCGACGCTGCTTTGATCGGCATCGGGACCCCGGGGGCACCGGCCGCGTCAAAAGCGAAGAAATCGGCGCTTCCGCGCATGACCAACAATCAGACGCTTCTCGTGTGGCAGGAGGGGCCTATGATCGGGCAGGCCCAGGAGATCAGCGTCGACGTGAGGTGCAGCGTCCTCCCTGGGAGCCAGCGCGCAGAAACGGAAGGAAAGTGAGCGCGATCGCGCATGCCCAGCTGAGGAGTGTCGTTTTAGGAGACCCGATCGCGTCGGAGCACCGGTAGCCGTTTTCCCCGTCCAAAGGAGGCAGAAGCGCCACAGCGGACGCCACAGCGAGGTGCCTGGGGACCAGGGAAGCCTTCCTCGTCCTTCCTCGACCGCCGTCTGCTGCCAGGTTTCAGCGCGAGGGGAGAGAGCCCTCGAATCACCCCCAGAAGCCTACAAGTAAGCTGGGTAGTGTGGGGACGGGAGGCAGCAGCGCCAGGGAAAAGATACAAGACAGTGGGGCTACAGCTGAGACTTAGACTGAACTGCACCAGGAAGCCTAAGTGAAGAAAACGGGCTTGTGTTCAGCTTAATAATAACTTCAGAGTCCCAAAAGTAACTGGAGTAAAGAGGAGAAACCCTTGTAGTTTCTTAATAAATTGGAGGGAAAGATCTCCTGTTAGCCAATGGAGCCTTTAAATTAGAGTGAGAGGAATCTAGCTAAAATTGTTGTGTCTCTCCCTTTAGCCACATTGCGGATTGGGTATGCAGAGAGGAACTATACCCAGGTCATTCTGTGAGTTGAGCAGAGCTTAGGAGCTGTGGGGTAATGTACCTGCTAATGAATCTTTGAATATATATTGCACTGTCAGGCTGCATTTTCCTTTCTGTAAAGTTCTAGTGAAATATATTGTGTCCTGAATAACCCTAAACCTTAAATGTACCATTGATTCTTAAATTCTGAACAGGAAAAATATTGAAGTGTGATTTGTATTTCATGTAAAAGTTGTAATGTGATGGACTTCATCCCTGACTAAAAAGCATAACAAGAAGAGTATATTATTTTTATAAAAAGGTAACGGTATTTTTCCAAACAGAGGTGTTGTGTCTTTATTTTGGTGGTTCATCACTGTGTTACTGTGGGTAAGATTTGTAAGTACTTAGCCAACGCTTGGAGTTAGCTGTAGACCACTACTGTGCCAAGCTACCATATGTAGGCTTGGGTAATCTAGGTCCAACAGAGGGTATAAATAAATGGGTCCGAGGCCGCACCTGACCTTCAGTCTGAGAGTGAAATCCAGTGACTTGTGTGCTTTATTGCTGCGCGCTGTGAGTCCTAGCTTGGTAACTGATCGGCGCACCACACTGGCGACGAGGGGTAAATGGCATCTTTTTCCCCTGCCTCGGTGAAGTGCTGCCGCGGCTACCGGCATGTAGCCGCATCTGCCCGAAGGTCCTGCGCAGCCTGTGCCCTCTCCTGCCCTGCTCGTTGCCATCGTGACAGTAATCTGAGGCGCGGCCACGCTCCACGAGGGACCACCTGTGAGGGCACCTGCAGCTGTGATCGGGATCCACACCCAAGCGGAAGGAATCCCTGTCTGCTCCTGCTCCTAAATAGCCCTCCCACGTCTGACTCGCACCCCAAGGGCGGGGTCCAGGGCCTGGGAAGGAGGTATTCCCCAGAGTCCGGGACAGGAGGCCTGATGGACGTTCTGACGGAGCGAGTCACCGCGCTGAGAGCGTGAGAGAGTGAATACACAGAAACACTAAAGGGATAATAAAAGGACAAAGAAAAAAAGGAAAAGGAAGTAAAGAAAGAAAACAAAGCAAAGCACAGACAACGAGGAAAATAAAAGAAGGATCAATTGCAGGGAAGCCCAGTCATCTGCAAAGAGCCTTCACCAGAAAGAAGATAAGCAAGGTCAGTCACAAGGCCCACCCCAGGCACATGAAGAGAAAGGGTACACCATCCCAAGGGAGGAGGATTACAAGCCCACCCCACCCTCTGCGCTGCGTGGTGCCATCACATCCTGAGAGGATGAGACCACACGCATCATGGGAGACCCTCCACAGCTACAGGCCCAGGCACCAATGGCTCCACACTCACATGCGGCAGTAACACCCATATCCCCTTTTAGCCTGCTCGCTGACCCTGCCACAGCAGCTCCCAGATGGAAGCTTTGGGTGGGTCGCCTCAACCACTATTTTAGAGGGACCAGAGAAACAGATGGGATGGTGAAGACCTCCCTGCTAATGCATTTCTCAGGAGGCAAGCTCTTCGAACTGTTTGAGATGCTGTCCGATACAGGAGCAGTCCACAAGTATGAAGCTGCCAATGCTGCCCTCAACAAATACTTCGACCCCCATATGAACCCGGATTACGAGCGTTTCAAACTGCGCCAGGCCAGGCACCCTGAGGCAGAAACAGTAGATATGTTCTACGCTCGCCTCCGGAAGTTGGCGCGCATGTGCACCAGCATCGACCATACTGAAGAGATAAGGGCACGGATCATTCAGGGCTGCAACTATCGTCGTGCTGTGTCGCCAAATGCTCTGGCAAACAGGGATATCTCTGGATGAAATCCTGGTCCTAGCCCGCTCTCACGAGCTGTCAGACAAGTGGGCTGATGAAATGGTAGCCGTCCTACTGTGGAACATGCAGGAGGCATCTATGCAGAAAGTAGTAGAGGAGAAAGTGGAAGTCGTGCAGATGCGACCCACCCCAAACTAGAAGCAAGGCACCGGAAGTCGGCCTGCTGGCAAGTGCGGACACTGCAGTTTCTACCACAGAGAACAGGACAGGTGTCCAACGAGAGGGCAAACCTGCTCAAAATATGGCAAGACCAATCACTACACCAGCGTTTGCTGCAGTGGAGGAGGTCCCCCATGAGGAGGCGCATCCAGAGGGCGCTTAACAGCCCTACGACACCTCACGCTCGAAGAAAATCACAACCCCGCAGCACCCCCAGACCAAGAAACTGTCGCTTACTATGAAGATGGCAATGACACGTTCGTCATACCCTTTGCAGGAAGGCTGGGACGAAAGAGGCGTCTGCCCCTGATGTGCAACATCAAGGTCGACAGAACATCGGTGCAAGCCCTTGTAGACAAGGGTTCATCAGTCAACGTAATGGACTCCAATCAGTACGAACAGTTGTCGCCCAAACCACGCGTCATATCGAGCACAGCCAAGATCTACACGTATGGTGGCACAGAACCCTTGCCACTCCGAGGGATGATTGAGGTCGAAGTCTCAAGCTCTGAGTGCTCCATGATGAGTAAGTTCCATGTGACTGAAGGGAAGAAAGGAACGCTCCTGTGGTGTCACTCCGCCAAAGATCTGGAGCTAGTTTTCTTGGCCGAGCAAGTTCACAAAACACATGCAGAAGACATGCTGAACAAAGCAGTGCAGTCAAGGGGCCTCCGACACAGGCGCATTCCCTTTCATCTTCGCCCGGCAGTGGAAAAAGAACTGCAAGACATCAAAAACCTGGGAGTCATAGAGAAAGTGTTTGGACCCACCCCATTGGTGTCCTCACTCATGGTGGCACCAAAGCTGAAGCAACCTGGCACCATTCGGCTGTGTGGACATGAGGCTTCCCAACCAAGTCTTCCGGAGAGAGAGGTAAGTGACCCCAATGATGGCGACATTGTGACAGATCTGAACAGGACACAGTGGTTCTTCAAGCTCGACCTGAAGATGGAGCTGGTGCCAGAAAGCCGGTATATCACCACGTTCTCCACACACGTTGATCTTCGAAGGTATACACGACTCAGCTTCGGCATGTCATCCGCCACCAAGGTGTTTTTAGAACGCTACACAAAAAGAGAAGGGAGGGCCCAAGGGGATGTTTAAAGACCTCACACTACTACAGCCCCTTAATACAAACTATCACAACAGAAAGTATCAGTGGGTCAATTAATTAGTTGGCTCGAGTATGTGTCTGGGATCTGGAGGTAGACCTAAACTACTTCAATAATAAGCATCTTTCCTGTGTGGAAAAATACCCATCAGTTGTCGATCCTGGACGCCCTGTTCATCATTTGGGTTTCCTTCACACCGGGAAGGTAGGTTTCAAGCCAATGCTAATGATGGAAATGGAAACCTTTTGTTGTTCTCATATGTCAGGGTGTGGATAGACAACTCAAGAGCAGTGCATGTGTAAAAGTGAAAGGGTGTGAACTGTGATGTGAACAGATAAAAATGGGTAATAGAATGGACAAACAATTTTAATATACACCTTTCTATTCCCAATATAATAAAAAGCGTGCAATGCTAGTGGTTTTACCAAATAGCCACTAATCCTTGTATATGGTCAACATGTTTCTGCAGACTGAATTATAGATCCTCTAAGGTATCCTGCTACTTTCTTCAGGACCTCATTCGCGACTGCTCAATAAAAGTGAAAAAATGAGAAAACTATCACCTGGGTATTTTAGTAGTACATCATTCTCCTACCTTCAGTGAAATCCAGAAGATCCCACTAGAGATGTGATACCCATCCAGACACATACAAAAAGACAACAACCAACAGAACAGTCAGTCAGTTTAGTTACACTATACCAGAGTTATATGCATTAGTGATTCGTTACAAAATCGAAATCTAATGTCTCACAAAGTGCACCACACTTTCAAAGCTTAAAGTGGTTGCTCTCACTCACCAAAGTTGTAGGAGAGAAACGCTCCACCCCACCTGGCCACAGCTCAGGTACATGGAGCCCCGCACTGATGAGCATAAAAAAGGAAAACATATTGAATGTCGGGTTAATATGACATGTCAGGAAACCGACTTCATTTTACCACCTAGTAGTCAGCAAACACATCTTGTAAATTCACCTGAGTATGTTCGTAATAATCTGAACATAGGCATGCTCTATTGTGCTAATGAGTTTCACAATGGCTTCTCTTTGTATGTTAATCGTAAGTGTCCTTACGCTACTTTCACATATCCCGTCGTTGTTGTTCGGAAATCATTATCGTGAAAGCGGCGTCCTGAGCTAAACGCCCTGTTACTGTAAACGGCTCTGTTCAGTCTCTCGTGTCTGAATAATGGAGACGAGCCTTGTCGGTGTTTTGTGAGGCCACAAAAAACCGTAACACCAGCTTCCTTTCTTCAAAAGTAAATTCGCCAATTCAAGGATTCTTGCCATGTTCGGTCTTCCCGATGAAATAAAATCAGATAATGGACCACCATTCAGGGGCAGGAATTCCAAGATTTACTGGAGAGGAGAGCCATTCGACACTGCAGCATCACTACTCAGTGGCCTCAAACCAACAACGAGGTAGAGCGATTCATGAAGACCCTCAACAGGCCTGTCTGAATTGGCGCGGACCAGCACCAAGATCCTGAGGCATATCTGCAACAATTCTTGCTCGTATACCGGCAAACACCACACTTTACAACCGGATGCGTCCCAGCCTCGCTCCTGCTAAAGCTCTCGCCATGAGGTCTCATCCCTGAAGACCCTGACTGGGCACCACCTAGTCTGGATGCCAAAAGAGCGCAACACAAGCAGAAGACGACAAACGAAAAGGGGGATCAAAATCTCCACCTTTGGTGTAGGATCCTAGGTAGTTAGTCCTCAAGGATCGTTATCCAGCCTGGAAGTTTCACACCCCTTATGAACCAGAGGTGTGGACAGTCACTCGAGTGGATTGTACCATGATCACGACGCAAAGAAAACACCACACGGTGTTGAGGAACATAACCTAGTTTAAAGCAGCCCAAGGTATCCCGACTGCAGATCACCCGTCTCAGGACAAAGTAGCAGACCCGGCAGGCATGCCGGAAGAATACACTGCAGACATCCCCGCTTGCTTGTGCCATGTGAAGGGGGTGCCAGTCTGGAGGGCCCTGAGGGTAACTCCATGAAAGGGGCGTCGCCGAGGTCCTTGGAGAACACTGCTGGGACCTCACATCCAGATCTCTCCCAAAGTCAACGGTACCAGCCTCGATCCAACCTGGCGCCCAGCCAAAGGCTGAAGTACTATATGTGCTGAATGAGCTGTGCACTCGCCGGCTCCCTTTTTGTTACGGACTGCAACCCAACAATAGTCTAATGTGAGATTTACTTTTGTTCTTAGGTCCCTATCCTCTCATTTCTGTTTTCCTCCCCTGTTGATTGTCATCTAAAGGAAAGGAGGGATTTAGAGAGGCCACTCAGCCGGTAGCCTACAATGTTACTGTACACCACCCCTTGTGACCTGGCTCAGTCTGAGGGTATAAATAAATAGGTCCGAGGCTGCCCGTGACCTGCGGCCGAGAGTGCAGTCCAGTGACTTGTGTGCTTTATTGCTTTGCGCTGCCAGGCATAGCTTGGTACCCGGTCGCCTGCCACAGTCAGTGACTGTAGCTTTAAATTCACTGAATCATCAGAGGCTCGACTGGGAAAGGGTACACATGTGGTCGTGCAGCGGGGAAGTCTCATCCTGCGTAGACCCGAGGTGTGTACAAATGACACCTGTGGCAAGATGACTGACAGACACACTACTCTGACAAGATTGCAGTCAACTCTTAACCCCCAAATTTGTGCCTGGCAACGTCCCGCAGTGTACACAGCCGCCGCTGGGGCTCTTGCAACTAGCCGGGGGTGGCTGGTGTGGTACTAAATTGGACTTTGATGGCTTGAGTGATGGAGTGTATGCCGGCTGTTGTGCCGTATGCCAAATGGGTAGCGGACAGAAGTTCCAAATGAGCGCCCAGCTCCAGTGCGTGACTCGCACAGCACACTCCTGACCTCTTGGCCGTGCGGTGATGCCCACCAGAGAGCTGCCCTAACCAGGGCAGACTGTTGGGGCCTAAGTGTTTGGATTTCCCCCTCTGCCTCATTGTCCTAGCATTGCACGCTCGAGGAGCCTGGCCCCAGATTGGCATACGAGGTGAGAGGGAGCCTCTATATTTAAGCTGTGGGGGAGGAAGGATGTCTATACCGTAACCTGCGATCCACCGTTGCCTGTGATTCCCTTTTATACTCTCCCCCGTGCACGCTGCCTGTAAGCCTTCCCTATAAATATCTGTGCATGTGGCTGAGTGCAGGTACATTTTGGAAATACTTTGAGCCACTGTGTCTGTGGGCCAATGAGGGGGCCTAACTGTGTATATTGCCAAAATACTTATTATCAACAGTGTTGTGTGCTTGAATTATTTGGGCTGATTGTGTCTCTCCATATGAACTTCACAAGCAAACGGACCCTATGGTTCCTGAGGTGAGAGCCTGCACTGCCCCGGCATGTGGCCCTCAGCAGGGGGTGCCACCTGCCAGTCTAGTCAGTGGTTACATTAAAGACTTTGGGGCATATTATCAAGGGGGTTTATCTCCGCTTTTTTGCCTTTAAAAGCCAAGAAAGCGGAGATAAAATGATCTCCCATTTACCTAGCTGTCGCTAACACCAGTTAGCGACAGCTAGTAGGAGATAGCGAACATCTTGGGCCCCACTTTGCATGTCAGTGATATTTATCACTAATGACATGCAAAGTGGGCGTGCCAAGATGTGCCAAGATGTTAGCGACTGAAAACAGTCGCTAACATCGCTATCTCCTATTACCAACTTTTGGAGATATTCGCGCTAAGCGCAAATATCTCCAAAAGCTAACACCTGCCCTGAGCAGTTCTTAGCCATGTTATCCAATGGGAGGTGGATAACATGGCTAAGAGCATTAGCTCGGTAATGCATGAATATCGCTGACTTTTCAGCGATATTCATGCATTGCGGCGATTTTTATCGCATTTGCGATAAACCTTGGTAATACCAAGGTTTATTTGCGGTAAAAATCGACGCTGCTCAGCGGTAAATTTTTGTCTCTAACCAAGCAATAGCGATAATTATCGCTATTGGTTGGTAATATACCCCACGTTGACCATCTAACAGTTCCTGGACCCCTGCCTGCTGTGAACGGTACTGAGCAGACTTCCCCAGGAGTTGGTGGAATTATCCCCTGTCCTCATTCTAGAGACTTTCCCTGCTGGCCACCCAGGACCTCTCTTGTCCGAGCCTTTGGGGGGCAGTGTTTGGTGGCTCAAAAACATGAGGCGCACTCGCACAAAAACAGACACACCAATATTACCAACTCTCTCCCAATCGCTTCCACGGGATGGCAACCCATCTAAGAATCTGGACACACTAGACCTTATCCTGCAGGAAATCAGGGAATCGTGTCAAGTAATGGAACAACAGATGTGAGCCTGTTAAAGGATGACCATCATGAATTATCAGACAGGGTTAAATTATCAGACAGGGTCAAGGCAACTGAAGTGGTACTCAACATTATCTCCTGATCATGAACAACTCTCTACACAGGTGGCCCTGCTCTGGTGTCAAGTTGATCTAAACTGTCATGCACCACGCAAATGGAGTCGTATCCGTATCCTTCTTCATCATTAAAATGGTAAAGAAACTCCTACCTTACCTTTCCACCTCTGCCGCTAAGACCCTTATTAGTACTCTAGTCATGTCCAGGATTGACTACTGCAATGGTCTTTTTATTAATGCCCAGGAAAGATTTTTAAACAAACTACAATTCATGCAGAATGCAGCAGCCAGACTGATCACAGGTACCCCCAAATTCAAACCCATCTCCAACATAATTTGACAGCTTCACTGGCTACCTGTCAGAAACAGAGCCAAGTTTAAAGCCCTGTGCATTGCTTTTAAAGCAATTCATACCTCCGGACCTGAGTTTTTAAAAAAATCACTATGCGCCTACACTCCCTCAAGATGTTTACCCTCCTCCACAGCAAATCTCCTAATGGTACCGCAGACAAAAAAAGCTTCCTGGGGCGACAGAACGTTTTTAGTTGCCACCACCAAACTTTGGAACTGTCTTCCGCCCCATATTAAGACTAGTCCTTCCCTACTTACATTCAGGAAGCAAATAAAAACCTGGCTTTTCAGTCAATAGTCACTTGTTTTACCTGCAGGCACAGTTTACAGCGCCGAGATACCGACGGGTATTGGCGCGCTCAATAAATTGCATAAATAAATAAAAATACAGGACCATACGGAGGGAAGGGCATGCCACAATCATAGCCGCATTACTGGATTTCCAGAGGGCGTGGATGAAACAAGTGAGAGTCAGTTCATGGAGGAGTGGTTCCGGGTTGCTGTAGCTCCTACCGGGCTCTCGAACATGTTTGTAGTTGAGAAGGCCCATAGAGCCCCTACCAAGCAACCAATCCCTGAGGCTTCCTCGAGGCTGATAGTTGCCAAGATCCTTAATTATCGAGACCAAGGTGGCCTTTGGCAGTCAGCCAGAGACCAAGCGCCCATCATGTTAGACAACATAAGAGTTTCTTTCTTCTCAGATTGCGCTCCAGTGGAGGTGTGCCTCTTTTCAAGAAGCCAAGAGGAGACTTCGAGCCGTGGGCCTCACTTACACCCTTCTCTTTCTGGCCAAACTCAAAGTGCTACATAATCAACAGGCACATTCACTCTGGAGCAAGTTTAGGGTTGGCTGGAACAACATTCCCTGATGCATCATTATTGAAAACAAAGCGTAGGGTGAAGAGGAGCCGGAGAGACTTCGGGGCATATTATCAAGACAGGCGATAAAATTATCGCCGCTTTATTGGCAGAAAACTGCTGATAAACCGTCGATAATGGGCTTGATATTATGCTCTATGAAATTCCAATTGAAGCCCATGTTAGCTGTGAAGAAATCTAACATGGGCTTCGATTGGAATTCCATAGAGCATATTATCAAGCCCAGTTTCCTGCCGATAAAGCAGCGATAATTGTATCGCATGTCTTGATAATATGTCCCTTCATTCTTCGCTGGGACTGTGTAGGCCAGGGGGCCCCTCCCCGCTGCAAGTGCTGGGGGGACAGTTGGCGCCTCTGTGGTCGGTGGCCACTCAGCGGACACCACATCTCCTCATCAGCTCCTGTTCTTCCCAGATACAGAGGGAAGTGTAGCGCTGTTCCCAGCACTTAACCCACAGACTGCAGAGAAACTATAAAAGGGACCTGGGTACAATTACCTCATGGAGCTCTAAGTACGTCCTGTTGACCTAATAAATATAAGGCACCAACTTGTCATACACATATCCTTGCTAATATATGACCATGTGGCCCCAAGCATTGAGACTGAATGCTGTCCGCCTCCACTGCCGCACAGTCCCTTCTGTCAGACTGTGTTGGTCGGTTTGTAATGGACCTGTAATATTGTCCATCATTGTCCGGTGTGTGTTCGGTGCTGAGGGCCCGGATAACCCTTGTTCACTCCATGGACTGAGCTCAGCAACTAGAGCACGTCTTACAGGTTTGGCTGTTGCACCACATAGCAGTCGTAACTGTTTCTAAATATTTGCATTGTTACCTTTCTTATACAGATGTGGTCGCATGACCCACAATCACTGGACCGAGTATTGATAGTTAGTTTTTCGAATATGTTTGTTTGTGTCACTGCTAACATTAGGAGAGGGGAATTGGGGGCATATCACCGACAACTGGCGATAATTATCGCTAAGCGCACTTAGCGCTAGGATATTTATCGCGGGCTATCGCTTGTTTTTCTCGTTGAGATAGCACGCTATCAGCGACGCTTATCTCCAGAGCGATCAAAACAACCGAGTTAGCTACCAAATGTGCAATTATCGCTGGGATTCCAGTGATAATCGCACATCGTTTGGTGCTACGTTGGTGATAGGACAGGGCATACTTAGCCATGTTATCCACCTTCCATTGAATATCGGGGCTAAGTCAGATGAAAAGCAGGCATAAGTAAAGTAGCGCTAACCTAGGTTAGCGCTACTTTTCTTATTGATCTGCAGGTTAGCATGAGGCTTGATAATAGGAGAAATGTCGCTTAGCGACATTTCTCCCATTAATATGGGGAGGAACTCCCACTTTGCATCTCATTAAAGATGCAAAGCTGGGCATTAAGGGAAAGGGCGCTGAGGCAAGGATTCACGCAATAGCATGACTTTGCTAATAGGACGATACAATTATCGCCGCTTTTCACCAAAAACGGCCGCTAAAGCGACGATAATTGTCTTGCTGATATGCCCCTTGTTTGTGGGCATGCTGTGTCTGGGAGCGCACTTATCGTCACATTCATCAGTGACGGAACGCTATAATTTGGTAACCTGGAATTTACAGGGTATGGGCACCATACAAAAGAGGCATAGGATACGAGCCTAGCTACACCAGTGCCATTCCCATATTGCCGTTCTCCAGAAACCCACCTGGTCACCACAGAGACCTCCAAATTGCACAAACTTTGGGGTGGCCAACTAGTTCATAATTCCTACTCTGCTGCATTATGGGTACCTGCCAGAGTGCCATTTGGACTCCACGACTCGAAGGTGGATACGCAGAGTGTCTATGTTCTGGTGAGGGGAACCCTGGATGGGGACATTAAAGTATTTTGATATATCTGCGCCTAAATACAGAGCAAGAAGCATTTTACACACATTTGTCTGTTGTACTGACGGATTGGGCCCCATACCCCTGGGAATTGGGGGGAGATTTTAATGCAGTATTGAATATTACACTTTATAGATCACACCCGGCACTGCCAGGTACTACACCAATCCGTCAAGCCAGCATGTAAAAACCATGGTAAATGGCTGGGATTTGACTGATTGTGGGGTGGGCGAAACGAAGATATGTGAAAATATACTTTTTTACTCAAATCCACATGCCCTGCATACAAGATTAGACCGCTTTCTATTTCCAACGCACCTCCAACCTCTTATAATCCATGCCTCTTATTTAGATAAGATCATATCGGATCACAATCCCTTGGAAATTTCGCTGTCATGGGGCTGGGTACCGGCTCCGATTCCTCCATGGAGGCTACCGCCTGTTTTGTTGGAGGACACGGTTTTCCATGAAAATCTGGCAACACTGATAGATACTGCAACTAACACTGGCACTGCCTCCTCACCCTTTATAGAATGGAAAGCATTCAAGCTAGCAAGTCAAGGCACTGTGATTAATTCCAGATCTTTCCCCCACACCAGTCCTGCTGGTAAATGCCCCGACAGAAAGGGCGGATACACAGTTTGAGATTAATACAACATGTTGGAATTATTATACAGAATTATATTCGGCACACCCTATTCCCAGCTCTTTGGAGCTCTGTGAGTTCCTGCATCAGGCGCATCTACCCACAGTATTAGTAGCAACTAGGGAAGACCTTTCTGCACCTATTACGGTGAGTGAAACCAAAGGGGCCCTGAAGGAATTAGGACATAATGGACTCCCGGTCGAATTTTACACTGCCTACTCTGCTCAGCTGGTTACTCAGTTAAAAAAAAATTGATAATGCATCCCTAGATGGAGGCCTATTTCCCTCCTCTACCAAAAAAGCCCTGGTCACATAATTATTGAAACCTGGAAAGCCCCGACATAAATTAACCTCCTAACGTTCACTATCGATATTAAATAGTGAGTATATGATACTTAGCAACATCCTGGCCCACAGACTACTCAGATACTCTTTCTTTTAAAGCACACTGATCAGTATGGATTTGTACCTCGACATAACGCCACACTAAATATCTGGGGCCTCATTTATGAAAAGTGACGCATCGCTGCGTGAAAACAGCGATGCGTCACTTTTCACTGCGCACTCCTTGCGACACCAATGATGCGTCATATTTAATGTATGACGCATCATGTCGCAAGGACTTACAGATACGTCAGTATTTCTGACGTATCTGTAAGCGCAAAAGTGACGCATTGCTGGAGTGTGTCACAAAAGTGACGCAACTCCAGCAATGCGCCCTTTTTACATGGGGAAAGCCCCATGTGAAAGGGCTTGCGTCAGTCTTACGCCTGCTGTGAGGCAGGTGCAAGATTTTGGCGCAACAGCATCCTAAAAGTGACGCAGTGAAATCTCATAGATTTCACTGCGTCACTATTACGAGGCTTTTTGCGGGGGAACGCCCCCTCTGCATACATTATACCTGACGCAGGTATAATGTGGCGCAGGGGTTTAAAAAGTGACGCATCTACCTAGATGCGTCACTTTTTAAATATGGCGCAACAAGGCACATTTTTTACGCCGCTGGTGCGTCACAAAAAGTCACGCACCAACGGCGCAAAATTGACGCAAGGCCTCATAAATAAGGGCCCTGGTGCTTGTCCCAGATCATGGATCCCAGTCGGAACCTCTGCCCCCATGCCGGCTGTCTCTCATTAGACATCTGCCAAGCTTTTGATTCATTCCTTGGATTTGGCCTTCATGCTTGCCACATTAACACACTTTGGGATACCCCAGGCCTAGGTCAAATGGGTCAAGTTATTATATACTACCCTCACAACAATACCTAAACAGGTCCCCATATCTCACAATCCTACTCTGTGGGCAGAGACACTAGGCAGGGTTGCCCCCTTTCCCCACTCCTCTTTATCCTTGCAATGGAACCAATAGCACAACAACTGTGGGAAGGTTGGATTCTTCTGCATGGTTCCCCCACTATTTGCTTGGTGCTATGTTAGTTTTTGACTAGTGTGACTGAGGATCCTTCTAATCAAGACCCCAGTCTATCTGCTTTCTCCCTTAGATTGCTGTGGTTAGTACTTTGAAACATCACAGATTGGATACTGGGGTACCCTTATCAGTCCCTCGTATATAGTAGTAAAGTACCCAGGCAATAGGTACCCCAGAGGTCTCCCATGGGCTGAAGCATGTATTATGCCACCCATGAGAGACCATTCACAATGGAATTACAGGCCTGCCATTGCAGCCTATGAAGTTGGTGTGTGCACCACTTTCTAAAAATATAGGTTTGCTATGTCTAGGGTCACTGCACCTAAAACCTATAATTCACCACTATAGCAAGCCTTTGCATTCCTGAAGGCAGGGTGCTTGGTTCTTAGTGAGAGGGTGCCCCACGCATAAGCAGGACACTCTTGCAGCGTACGGAGTCTATTCTCATGAGTTGTCAGTGAAACACGTGCACACCCCGAAAAAGAGTAGGAAAAGGCTGAAGATCCTATAGAAGGAAAGAAGGAAACTAGGTTCGGTCTAGGGCCCTCTCAGTGTGAACAACAGGGAGGGAAGGGAAGGACACTTTTTGTCTCTTGTTGCCCTTAAACACCCCAAAGGATGTCATGCTTCATCATCGGGCGGTGCTCCTCATCGGGCCGGCACAGCAATGCCCTATGGGTTCCCCGAAGGGTCACTTTGGCGGAGATCTTTTAAGAGAAAGGCCGTTAGAGAAGTACGGGTATTTGGAGAGGGTGTGAGTGAAAAAGTGGGTAAAAATGGCTTGGGGATACCAGAAGGCAGTAATTTTAATAGTGAAATGTGAGTTCCCCTATCATGATAAAAAACCGGTAAGGTTGTGTGTTACAATAAGGGTATTAATGTACCTTGGGTAACATAAGGTGTGGTCAGGTCGACATGTTTCGCGCTAGTGTGGTCAAATTGATCCGGTGCGCTTCATCAGGACCAGTGTAAAAACATAACAAGACAAGAGTTGTGTGGTTAAACAATGTGCAAGTGTAGGGGGAAGAAATGCTAGCCACCTCTGCTGGAGCTACACTCGGTGCTGTGCTCCTATTAGAGCAACGCAGTGAACAGATAAATTATCTTCCCTCCAGGAGAACCTAGAAAAGGCAGGGGAGAGATAGAAAAACAGGGATGTAGGAAACATTTAATAGACACAGAGTTCAAGGTCATAGTCTGGGCCGTTTGTTGTGCAATTGACATCAGTCCTATGGGTTGAGTATGTACAAAAGGAGGTGGTGAACAGGCAGTCGCCCCCTATGGGCCATGGTAAGCGGTGCCCCGGTGACAAAAAACCAGCATGATGCCATGTCGGTCAAGTCCAGGACAGCCAACCTGACATTGTTTTTGGGGTTTTTTTTTTGCCGACTTGCCAAAGTACCTCTTTACCTCCATCAATACACATTAGCCATGTCCGTTAGAGCTTACATCGTTAGTGATTCAGTGTTGCATTCCTCGATTAGGAAATAGAGAAAATGCGTGCCACATGAGCCGTTCCCGTGGTCATCCATACATCCAGGCATAAGTATAATGCAACCTCAAAATTTGGATAGCTCACCTCTATGAAACGGGAGAATTACTCCATGGGTTGCGGCGCAGGTTTCACCGTCGACTCACGGTCTAGAAAGGAGATGGTGCAATTCAGTTTAAAGCTACACGTTGTCAGAAACCCCCATGCAAAAATACCTGAGGGGTTAAAGCAGATAAGAACCCCACATCAGCCAGTGCCTCGCAATACTCCTGACAGCCAACAGTACCAATTGCAAGTCTATTCATGTTTTTGTTGATCAAAAGGTGCTCCTGCAGATATACCCTGCTCTTTGTGTTACAATGCGACAGCCATTTCCGGTTGCTGCGTCTGGGCCCACAGCTCAGCCCATGTGTTAGGTAAGCAGTATGTATCTCCTGTGCAAGTGCAGTGGTCTGCATCCGCGTGCACACTAGAATCACTGTTTTTGAAAGCAGTAGTTTGTGTCCAGCCCCGTGGTCGAGATGCCTAATGGTATTCTCATTATAAACAGTGACAGGCAGCTATGCCACTGTGCTAACAATGATGAGTAATTTCGAAAAAAAAGGGGGGCTCAGATTGCTCAAATCTAGTATATTACAATGAACAGGCATACTTTCTCATATCGTAGGTATAAAGGCGAATCTTTTACTGGTTGTAAGAGCACTCCTCCTGCTGAGAGGTGTCAGTTTAAACAATGAATCTGGAATGCTCTGAAGTTGATTAACATTAATGCTGGGTTGAGGGGTAGAGGTGACAGTGGAATATCGCTGTTAGCAGTGTGATATGCTCTATGTAGATATGCGAAGGACATGGTACCCAACAGGTGTTGGTAAGGGCACTGTCAGTCTGGTGGCAACTGTTAGCGTGGTTGAAGTCTGTATTCCTATAGTAGTTCTTCAACCGCCACCTCCTTTTCAGAGCAGGGGCAGAGGCAGAGGAAGAAGAAGAGGGAACAAACAACTCAATTGGGAGGACATGGAAAACCAGCGGACAACCAGGAGCAAGACAAATCCAAAACCCTGATTGTCCATTTATCTAATAAGGTCCTGACAACAGACTAGACCGCCGTCCTTGAGATGGGATTGGGATTTGTACCCACCCCAAAGATGGACAACTCCCGGATGAATGAGAAACTTCACCAACTGTTCAGAAAGATTAGACTCAAGAGCTTCTTGATGGACAAACCGGTGCCTGAACAAGGGGACTGTGGGCTCACACCACTATCTAAGTTCACACCAACAGCAGGGATGGTGCCCAGCGAGGTCCTCACCTTTGAGAAGGCAGTCTTAAAAGAGGCAAACCTACTACAGAACAGACCAACGTTCAACAACCTACCTAAGAGATTACGACTAGCAATCAATTCCCTCAATGATGACAATGAAATCACTATCAAGCCAGCTGACAAGGGGGGCGCCACCATTATCCTTAACACCTGAGACTATGAATAGGAGTACCTCAGACAGCTGAACAACATCCACTACTACGAGAAACTAGAACCAGACCCGAAAAAACAGCTCCTAACCAAAATCAGAATCATGATCAATGAGGCAAACACAGAGAGGTGGATCTTTGCCCAGGAATCAGCATTTCTGCTCAATGATGACCCTAAGAGACCCTACTTTTACCTATTACCTAAGATACACAAAGGGATTGTCCCCCCCCCCCCCCGATGCCCTATTGTATCAGGGATTGGCTCAATATTTGAACCCCTTAGCCAACTCAGCGATTTCTTTCTATGACCACTTGTCCAGGCCACCCCAACATACCTAAAGGACACGAGGGAGGTGCTTAACCTGATCCAAGAAATAAACGAAGAAAACAACAGGCCCATTGAGCTACTAGTAAACCTTGATGTAGAAACGCTCTACACATATATTCCCCAGGATGCAACAATCTCTGTAGCGGGGGAACTACTAATCAAGCTGAGCTACGCACCAATACACCAGCGGACGTCATACTGGCTTGTATCACCATCGCTTTAAAGAACAACGTTTTCCAGTACAGAAACTGTACTGTTAGGCTCTCAGTGTTTCCGGTACCAGTCTTCTTGAACCTAACAGCACAAAATGGTTACTGCCGACCGAGGACACGATTCTGCCCTCCTGCTGCTGAGCCAAGCTTGAGCAGGGAAAGGCAGAACAATAGGCATCCTGTCAGAGGGAGGTGTGACCACTTCCCAGACAGGATTTAGTGTATTGGAGTGGGGTGAGTGCGCCTGCCAGTGCCACTCAGTCTGCATGAGGGGCACATTTGGTGTCCCTGTGCATAGTTCAGCTCCCACTAAGTTTGAGGCCAGTATCCCTCGTGGGGGTTGCAATAACTGAACCCCCGTGAACCGCATCCAACTTGCTATTGCAAAGGCGTGTTGACTTCTTCCAAGAAAATCTTCAGCTACAAATAGCCCCAACCTCGAGCACTTCCAGTGACCAGAATCTTTAGCCACACCATATATTGTGCATTGTGGCCGGCATCTTTTGGTGAGCTGCTTGATGTGCTCTCGCGACTCCAGTGCCTCCAACCTGTGGGTCCACTTGAGGCTCACACTTGTTTTGTTTGAGCTCCCCTGATTGCTCAGGGCCTGCCCTGACTCCCCTGCTTTTGGTGAGCCCCCTGGACCCTGCTGGTACCGATGTTGCTCCTTCTTTGAGTCCTGCATTGGTTGCATTTGCCAAGGCTTGTTGGTGCTCCCGCCAGATGCCGACTCCTCAGCTCTCAACATCGATTGTGGGACAGCTCGTGCATGGCTCCTGGTCCTCCTCAGCAACACCTGCTCCTCACAGCTGCAGAGTCAAGGTCCTTGTCACCCGTCCTGCACCACCCAAAATCGGAGGGCATGCTTCTTCCTAGTATTCTGGTTACTCGGTCATCTCAGCTTGCAGCAGGTACCTCTCATCAAGAATCCATTCTCGTATTGAACTGGACACTTCTTCCTTCTTCCACAAGGGCACTTTTCTGAAGTCCTCCATTGGGTCTGACGGCGGTTTACAACACCACTTCACATGTATGTACCCGGCTTCCCTGGTGTAGGTAACGTGGGTACTAGGGTATCCATGGGTTGGGTGTCTTTCCAAGCTTCTGTCTTCCACTGGGTTTTCTCAGGGTCCACTGGGAAGTGTCCTAAATCTTTTAAAATTCAGCTGCGTCTTGCACATAGAGTTGTACGGAGCACCCAGTTGTATTTCCACACTGCGGATGCTCTCCATGGGGTCCCTATCTACTTACTCTGTGTGGGTCCTTGGGTCCTCAGCACTTCTACGTCCTCTCTGCCCTGTCTTGATCCGAGTCGTGGTTCTTAAACAACTTTCTTAGTATATGGGGTCCACTCTGTATTTCGGTCTATTTACTGTGTTTGCTAAAGTATTGTGTGCATTGTGTTTATCTCCATGTAGGAGATACTGGAACGTACTAGAGAGTATTATATAATCAATACATATTTTTATAAATACTTTGTGTGGTCCTTTTCACTTAATCTATTCTATAAGTTTGCATTCTGGTTAAACAAACTGCTTTACACTCCTTCTGGACTAAGCCTGAGGCTGCTCTCCATAGCTACCACTTAGAGAGCTTTCAAAGGTCGTTCCACATAAGAGTAAACCTCGGCACTCTAATCAGTTCAGATTAATTCATAGATATTTCTCTTATTGTTACATGACTCAAATTCAATGGACAGAAAACAGTTTTTGACTTGTTGTTCAATTTAATAAAGATATGGAACATACAAGTTTGACAATGTGTTTGAGAGCAAATAATTTCAATAGCATTATATTTCATAGATGGAGGGCACAATTCATTAATCCTCCTGTAGGACGTTGGACCAGCAGCCAAATTGCATCCAGGATTTTTTTTTTTATGTGACTCAGGGACTATTGGTCGGAGCTGCCCTATTCTATTGTTGAGTTGCAAGGCCTGCTGACTACCAAATAGATATTAATGTATATATCATTTTAGAGTACAAGATTTGGATACTTGGGGGATGGCGGGTTCCCAGTGAACAGACACCCGTTGGTTTAGTAATAATCATATCTTGATGATCGCAAGTGTGTGACCCCATTATCATCAGCGTTCACTGGGTTCATTAATGTCATACCAAATCCACGTAGACGCCTCTGATCTCTCCCTCTCCTCCTCCTTCCCTCTTTCTATTCACATTGTTAGCCTTTAAGTGACACACAGTAGTTTTGAGTTTGGGTTGGAATCCGGGTGGGTGGGGTTTAACATTCAAGCAACTGATTTGTTTTGGGTCCATGGTAAGTATTTACATGTGCTCTGACACATTTTTAACTACAGATTAAAGTTCTTAAAATACTAATGTGTTATGGATAGTACATGAGTATATCTGATTTTAAGAGGGGCCTCATTCTCTTGTAATACTGACTGTTTTATAAAACAGAATGCAATAAAGTTTTTTTTTTAAAAACAAGCAAACTATCATGGTTTGAACAATGAGCTGAGAGAAGATAGCATTCATGAAGTGTTGGAATACTTCCGGGACAAGGCAAAGACTGAACGGCATTACTTGATTCTCAAAATTACCAAAGGGTGTTATAAATGATGTTTTCCATTTTAATTCTAATCTGGTGACATACCCCTCTTAGAACTACTCTGTTAAAAACTTTCACTTCCTGAACAGCTTTCAGGATATCTGATGTCAAAGGCAGGGAGTATTGATCCTTTATAGTTACTAGATTTAAACCTCTATAGTTTATGCATGGACGAAGTTCAGAAGTTTATTTCTTTGGCACTGAGAACAAGGAAGCTCCTAAGGAGGACTTTAAAGTAGTGATGCGATCCTTTGCCACATTTGTTTCTAGATATTCTTTTAAGGCTTGCTGTTCTGTGGACAATAAAGAGAACATTTCTCTGTAAGGAACAATTCTATCCGGCAAGATTTCAGTAGCACAGTCAAACAGATGATAAGGGGTAGTCCCTTGGTATATGATTCTTGAAAGGCATTGAGGAAGTCAAAATAGATCTCATCACTTCAGAAAGCCAAGCCACAGAATGAGTTGGATTGTCAGATAAAAGTGTAGAAGATTAAAGGGAATACTGGTCGATAGTACAGTTGGCAATACAATACTATGAACCCAAAACCAAAGTTATAGCAAACCAAATAATATATAGGTTATGTCTTACAAACCAATTAATCCCTAATATTATTGGATGACGGTGGGAGGGAATTAAATCAAGTGGAATGGTTTCTTAATGAGCGGCAATTCTAAGAGGTAAGGGTCAGGTTTCTTCTACTACTATGCCTGAAGCCACTAAAGTTCTTGCCACAGCTTTAACAATAACTAAAATCTCCTTCTTGGTAATCAAAATTCGATGGTGTGAGGCCCACGAGATATCCACATATTCTTTAGAAGCTCCACATGTGAAAAATTAGGGTTTTAAGCTGAAGTAAAAACTCACCTAGTAAAACACAGAAACTGGATGATTCTACATGAGAAGGCAAGGGTACCTGATTAGTACTCACCTCTATTGCATGCACTTGGGACAAGCATTTTAGTTTCCAAACTTCTGAGAGGAGTAAGCTGGTTGAATAGGGCAAGAACTAAAAAGATGGCATTCCTGACCAAAATACATATATAATCCCAATGTTTATTTTATTATTATTTCCTCTTCAGTAAGAGGACCCCTAGAATTACCCACTTCCATGGGCTCGTCTTCAGGTTCAGAAGACTTGGAAACGGTCTTAAGTGGTGGAGGTTTCATCTTAGGTTTCTATGAAGATTGCTTCCTACATTCCAAATGTCATTCCTGAAAACAGGTATTGAACTGGAGAGCTAATTGGATAAGATCCTGAAGAGTAGGTGGTGCAGCAATCCTGGCGAGCTATTTTTTATTTAAATCTTGTAAACACTCACAAATGAGGGTAACAAGAGTTTCTCTGGCCAATACCTTGAATTTGAAGATATAAGAAAACTCAAAAAACCTTGCGAAGGCCCTATAATCTCTTCTTGGGTATAGAATTTATGATCATAGTGATTAAATACCTTCTTGAATTCAGCAAGGAAAGCAAAACATTATTAAGGTGAGGACTAAAATCTGAAAAAAGGGGCATCACCCATGCCAGGGCATTTCCAATTATGTTACTTACTATAAACCCCACCTTTGACCGATGAGACGCATAAATGTGGGCCATAAAGGTGAAGTGGACCAGGCAAGTGTCCAAAAAGGCTTTTCGTTTTCTGTAGTTTCATCAAATTTCATCTCCGCTAGAGGATCCAGATGGAGGATCCAGAGAGCCTTGTTGCAAGTTGGCCAATGACTATCAAAGTGAAGCATTTTCTGAAGTCATGTTCTGTACTTGTAGCTTGAGGTTATTCATTGATACCAAGAGTTCTCGGCCCTGGGGTGTTTCCAGAGGTTGATCCATGTCTAAATTGCCTTAGCGTCACAACCTGTTAAGAGCTGGTATTCTCTGTATTAATTGCAGGGTCTTCTTCATTTGGAAATAAGGCATTTACTTCCAGAGGCAACAGCACACTCCAGATTAAAATAGGAAATCTGGAACCGCTCCAGAAAATAACTGCCATGGGAATATACACCACCGATTTCTTAGAGAATTATACAGCGTGTCCTACCATGAAATCCTGGACTAAGGAGTCCATTCACGGAGGTTGTCCAGCTCCGCATACATGATTGAATGTGTGCATGTATAAATGAGGTAACCCCGGCAGTGTGAGTATGTTTGGTTGCAGTACTAGCGCTGAAATTGTATGTGTAGATCTGTTTTCAGTGTGCTTGATTAGGTTGCCTGATGACTGAGAAATCAGGATATTGCCTGATGGCTAAACAATCTGGCGGTTGCCTGATGACTAAGCATTCAGGAGGTTTCCTGATGACTATACAATCAGGAGGTTGCCTGATCAGTAAGCAATCAGGACAGCTGTTGGCTGCCATATTGGCAATCTGAGTTTATAAATAGTCACGCCCGGACGCATCCATTTGCTAGGCAAATAGGACCTCAAGCAGCACAATAAGTCGTTGGCTCATGCCAGTGTTCTGCCCTCAGTCAAGCCAGCAGCCAAGTGCCTTCAGGACATCACTCCCAGTTAACTACTGGGTCTGATATTTCCTGCATAGAGCAAGGGCAAAAACCAAAGTAAGTCATGCACCACTGCATACCACTGTACACTACCAGCTTGAGCGATAGATGTAGATCATGTCTTCTTGACATACATTTTGGAAACAATTACTAGTCTGCATGTTGAAGTACAAGCTTCATGAGCAGAAAGCCAAGATTTATGCAGGGAATTAGGGACAACAATTGAATAGGGAATTAGGGACTGTACTTGCAGCACCACCAGTAAGTGGAATTGGACTGGTGGATGCAAATTGCGAAACAACTCCGATTAAACACCTGGTGGCGAACACATTGCAAGTATCTTCACCTCATTTGGTCCTTTCAGTGACATTACAATTTAGACATCAGGGGCCATATTATCAAGAAAGGGCGATACATTATCGCCGCTTTTATCGGCTGGAAACTGTCGCTAAAGCGGCGATAATGGGCTTCATAATAGGCCCTTGTGAATTCCCATAGAAGCCCAGGTTTCGGTGTTAACCTGGGCTTCTATGGGAATTCACAAGGGCCTATTATCAAGCCCATTATCGCCGCTTTAGCAGCAGTTTCCTGTCGATAAAGGCGGCGATAATGTATCGCCCTTTCTTGATAATGTGGCCCCAGCTTCTCAAAGAAGTCTAGGTGATGATAGACTCAGGAGCTATGAGAAATTTCTGTGACTTAAAATGTGCTGGTCATATTGGTTTAAAGGCGATCAAGAAAGACAAGACCGAAGCAGTCCGAGCAGTTAATGGCACCAATAATCTCTCTTCAGGACCCATCGTAAGTTTCACAGAACCAGTACAATTACTATGCTTAGAAGGACATCAAGAAGTGACCACGCACGTAACCTTGGCTTCATCCTAGACTCCTCACTCTCGATGACCAAACAAGTCAACGCCGTCTCATCCTCCTGCTTCAACGTACTTCGTATGCTCAAAAAAATCTTCCACTGGATCCCCGCCGAGACAAGAAAGACTGTCACCCACGCACTGGTTACGAGTCGACTAGACTACGGAAACACCCTCTACGCCGGAATTACAGCCAAATTACAGAAAAAACTCCAACGCATCCAAAACGCATCAGCGAGACTAATTTTGGACATCCCTCGCCAAGATCACATTAGCGGCCACCTGAAAGACCTCCACTGGCTTCCCGTCAACAAAAGAATAACATTCCGTCTCCTTACCCAGGCACACAAGGCCCTCTACAAACTAGGGCCCGAATGCCTCAACACTCGATTATCCTTCTACACACCCACCCGCCAACTAAGATCCTCCAATCAAGGCTTCGCCGCAGTTCCGCGTATCCAAAGATCCACCATGGGAGGTAGATCCTTCTCATACTTGGCGGCCAAGACCTGGAACTCACTCCCCACTCACCTCTGCCTTACACAGAACCACATCTCCTTCAGAAAAGAACTTAAAACCTGGCTATTCGATAAATAATGAACCCCCTCCCCAAGCGCCTTGAGACCCTCTGGGTGAGTAGTGCGCTATACAAATTCTTGAACTTGAACTTGAACTTTATACAATTTAATTTAATAGTTGCTCCACAGTTCCAACTCATATTGGGACTTCCTTGGTTGACTGAACACAATCCTGCAATAAACTGGTGTGCAAGAACTATAGAAAGGAATTCTGAGTATTGCAGGGAAAATTGTTTCAGAAAACATGAGCAACATCGAGAATTAAATGCAGCAACCCAACTTTGCAAGAATGGAGCATCTGTTTGTGTGATACAAACAAATGAGGTTCCAGAAGAGAACCAGGATTACATTGATGTGCTCAATAAATTAGAAACAGAAAAAAGTCCCCCACATCGCTCGTACGATTGTAAGATTGAATTTGAACCTGGATCTAATTTGCCCTGCAGTCGGATATATGCACTGATGGAAAAAGAGAACCAGCATTTAAAAGATTACCTTGAGAAGTATTTGGACAACAGATTTATTAGACCTTCTCAGTCCCCAGTCTCATCCCCCCTTTTCATTGTTCCTTTAAAAAGGGGGGAATGAAGACCTTGCATCGACTAACGAGCAATCAGTTGTATCCCAAGAATCAATATTCCTTGACCCTTATTTCTGTGCTTTTAGATCAAGTAAAAGGGGCAAAAATGTACACCAAACTGGATCTTAAATGTGCTCAATACTTGATTAGACTACGCAAAGTTGTTGAGTGGAAGACGACATTTAGTACAAAATATGGCCTATTTGAGTACCAAGTAATACTGGATAGGCTTTTCAACGCCCCCGCCGCCTTTCAGCATTTCATTAACGACATCCTGAAAGACTTCGTAGATCAATGTGACATCGTATACATCGAGGATTTTCTAATTTACTCAACATCTGAAGCGGAACATCAGGAGCAAGTGAGGGCAGTGTTTCAAAGACTTAGAGAAAATACCTTGTATGCCAAGTTGGAAAAATTCTCCTTCAATGTAACTACTGTGAAGTTTTTAGGATTCGGATCTCATCTTCTGGAATAACAATGGACGAGCAGAAGGTTAAGGCCGTCACAGAGAGGAAATCCCCAACAACAATGAAGGAAGTTAAAAGCTTCATTGGTTTCGCACATTTTTACAGGCGGTTTATCCATGAATTCTACCAGAAAATCATTCATTTTACTCAATTATTGAAGAAAGGTGTGTCTTTCAAATGTTCAGAAGAAGCCTTCAAGTCCCTGAAGAAAAGTTTCACATCTGCCCCAGTACGACTCCATGCAGATTCGTCAGAGTCATTCTACAGAGAAATAGACGTGTCGGAATTTGCCATAGGAGGTATTCCATCACAGAGACACAAGGAGATGGGGCAATTGCATGCGGTGGCTTAATGTTCCAGAAAGTTGAATCCAGCAGAAGTGAATTATACGATAACAGCGAAGCAATTACTAGCCATTAAGGATGCTTTAAGGAATGGAGACACTACTCTTAATGGGAGCAAGACACACTGTGACCATTTTCACCGATCATAGGAATTTGACATTTTTAAAATACGCAAGAACCTTAACTCCCGACAATTTCGATGGTCGTTATACTTCGCTGATTTTGATTTTATCATAACCTACAAACCAGAAGCTAAGAATGGAAAGGCCGATGCGTTATCAAGATGGATACTGAAAATCACAAGACCTTAATTGAAAAACAAGAAATAATCCCTCAAGAACAGATTGTGGGAGCAGTCTCCAATGAGACTTTTGCAAGACAAGTCATGGAATTCCTTAATCCTGATGAAATGAAGGAAAGGGCAGATCAAGATTCAAAAAGAGAAATTCAAGATCAGTTACCCTACTAAGATGAGGCCTTGTATTTACCCACAAAAGAATTACAAGCTAAGGCAATTTGTGAATGTCATAATAGTCCTCTGGCTGGTCATAATGGAATTCAAAAGACTGGAGACGTGATAAAAAGAAGATTTTGGTGACCACAGATGAATCAAGATGTTCAACAATACGTGACTAGTTGTGATATCTGTGCTTGGGGAAAATTCAGAGAGACAGGCCCCTAAAGGTTTTCTGAGCCCCTTACCAACTCCTCCACACCCCTGGCACACAGTGACCTTAGATCTCAAAGTAAACCTACCCTTCCAAAAAGGATATAACCTAATTTTAGTCTGTGTAGATACTTTCACCAAAATTACACATTTTATTGCTTTAAAGAACATTCCCACTACTAACAACTAACGCAACATTTCAACCAACACATAATTCAACTCCATGGTATACTCAAGCTTAACATCACAGATCGGGTGGGAATATGTATCAACATTCTGGAGGGCTTACACAAAAGGGTTACATTTTGAGACCAGATTCTCTACTATTCACCCAAAGGCCAATGGACAAACTGAAAGAACTAATCAAGAACTGGAGCAATACCTCAGACTATTTTTGTTGGATGAGGAAGGGGATTGACCAGGTCTACTATGGACAGCACAGTTTGCCCACCATAATGCAAAAATGTTTCTACTGGCTTCTCTCCCTTCTATATGAACTAAGGTCTGCATCCAATCTCATTAATAGAACCTGGGACTGTAAAGGTACGAGGTCTAGAAGATATAGTTCAGCATCTAGCTCGGGTCCACCAAGTCGCAGTAAGAAATTTAAATAACGCTAAAGATCGTTATAAACATTTAGCTGATAAGAAACAAAGAAAATAACCCACCTTTCAGGTTGGAGACGGTTTGGCTCAGTAGAAGAACCTGAAGTTAAAAAGGAACCGCAAGTTTCAACCATGTTTTGTGTGTCCATATCCCATAGAGAAAATAAAAAATTCAGTGACTTATCGTTTGACCCTTCCAGACAGCACTAAGATTTGCCCCATTTTTCATGTCTTGCTGTTACAAAAGGATCAACCCGGTTTGAGGCTCACAGGGGCATATTATCAACAAATAGCGATATTTATCGCTATGTAGGCTTAGCGGCAATTTTTTTTATCGCCGCACATCACCGGATTTTATCGCTGAGATAACGTGCTATTAGCAACGTTTATCTCAAAAGCGATAAAATTCCTGGCGATAGCGGCAAAATCCATGAATATCGCTGAGAATACAGCGATATTCACGCATTATCGCTAACAGGGTCTTAGCCATTATATCCACCTCCATTGGATATAATGGCTAAGAACTGGTTTGAGCAGGCGTTAGTTTTTAGTAATAGGCGATAGCGAGGTTAGCGACTGCTTTCAGTCGCTAACAGGTTGGGAACGCCCACTTTGCATGTCATTAGCAATAAATATCGCTACCATGCAAAGCGGGCCCCAAACCGCTCGATATCGCCTACAAGCTGTCGCTAACTGCTGTTGGCGAATGTCTGACAAAATATAGAAAGACAAAATATCGACCTACAAAAATATTGGAGCAATAATATTGATGTCAACAATATAGACATCCTATCTACAAAAAGGTAAGTACAAAAATATCGAGAAAAAAAATATTGATGTCAAATACATCGTTTTTTAAAAATATTATTTTTTTATTTAAAAAAATATGTACAATTAATTAAAAAATACTTAAAAATATAATAAACATAGTACAAAATATATTATATTATTTAACATTAATAAGTAATATACATAATTTAATGTAAAAAATAATTAAACATATACATATAATAAATAATATGTATATTTAATAATCAGTTGTAATATGTATTGCAATAACTTATAAATAATTAAAAATATTATATATTACAAATTCATCTATACACATAAAATATTAACATAAATAAAAATTAAATAATTATGCAAAACAAATTTAAAAAATGTAATTTACATTTAATATTTTTAAAATAATGATATACTACATTAACTAAAACAATACAAAAATATTAAGTAACAGAGGGATTAAAACACTATTCCAACTCCCAAAAAAACAACAGTAAGGAATTACTCCAGAGAGTGCAACAGTAGGGTAAGTGTTGGATAGCGTAGGGGTAAAAATTACTATTCCAATTCTAGAGAGTGCAACAGTAGGGAAAGTGTTGGATAGCGTACGGGTAAAATTACGATCCCCACTCCCGAGAGTGCAACAGTAGGGAAAGTGTTGGATAGTGTAGGGGTAAAATTTACTATTCCCACTCCAGAGAGTGCAACAGTAGGGAAAGTGTTGGATAGCCTCAAAGTTAAAAATAACATACTTATAAATAAATTAATATTTTAAAATATTAAACAAATTATTTATTAAATTAATCCAAACTATTTACAAATATCAATAAATAATTATTTAAAAAATATTTACCAATTAATCATTAATATCCAATAAATTATCAATACCCAACTATAAATGTAATAACTACTTAATTACATATAAATTACTTTACACACTATGAACGCACAACAAATGCCAATAATAAAATAATACACTTAAGATAATTATCAATTAATCAATTAATTAAAATTAATTACCAATTAATAATTAATTCACAACTATATAATTAGCAAAAACAATTAATTATTACTCAATTACATTTAAATTGCTTCCCACGCTATTCCCCTATAAACCTATAACCCGCTACAGAATATAATTATCAATTAATCAATGAATTAAGGGAGGAGGAGCTTCGCGGGCAAGCAAGATGGCCGCGTAAGCTCGGAGCTCCGCAGACCCTCCGACCCTCCGCACATATCCTGGAAGAAATCCTGATCCACGGTAAGCATGGGCGGAAAATCCGTTCCGCTCGAGGATTTTGCGGATTTTCGGTGAATTCGCAATCCACGAGATTCGCGAATTTCCCGCAAAATCCGCAAATCCGCGAGCAGCGGATTTTATGGCTTGCTCGCACTGTTCGCGTGAGTTCGCGGCTTCCCAGTTCAACTTCGCGCCCCGCTAATAAGCGCTAAATTGCAGAAATACGATTTTAGCAAAACTGAAACTACTTACCAGGTTCAAAAGTTCAAGCTCATCATTAGTAGCCATTTCCTGTAGTGCTTCCTGAGGGGCCCCTCCAGAGTTCAGTTGCCTACTTGCAACTATTATGTGACCCTGCTCTGACCCTCAGAATAGTTACACAAAGGTCCTGAATTACAGCTAAGGCAGACAAGCAGGAGCCAGGCTGGAAGTTCAAATCCAGTGACACATTAATCAGCCCCTAATTCATTATTGTCAGTTGGGGCAGGGCAGGTGTTGTAACTAATTTTGCAACAATGAAAGCACTTAGCAAGTGCAAAAGATCACTAATCAGGAAGCACTAAGGAAGCAGGTGCCAGCTAAAACAATATTCTGTGACACATTAATCAGCCCCAAATTAATTCAGGTCACTTGAGGCAGGGAAGGTGTGCTTTGCTTTGCCGAAAATAATGTACACTGGACAACCAGAGGGTGCGGTGATGAAACAGAGGGTGGCATGGGTGGGCCAGAGGGTGGCATGAGTAGTCAGAGAGTGGCAGTGGTGACAGAGAGTGGCAGTGATGAAGAAGAGTGTCCCAAACAGGCTGGACAAGTAGAAACAACAAGTTCGCAAAACTTGCGACCCGACAGGTAAGTTCGCGTTTGCGAAATTGTACAAAACCCTCGCGAACTGGCAGAAACCCGCGCGAACACACAAAAAAAAATCCGCAAATTCGCGGATTTTGCGGATTGCGAGTTCGCAAATCCGCAAAATTTGCGAACGCGAGATTCGCAAAATTCGCCCATGCTTAATCCACGGTGGTGGATTCCAATTGGCAAATGGTCACAGACGCGGGATTCGCTTTCCGTTTCTGAATACGACATTTCTTGGCAAAGTTATGTCGAGTTGAACTTTGTGCCAGGGATGCGCCATTGTCCCGGAGGTGGCCGACGATTAAGAAGACACGGTGCATGATTGATATGCGGAGTAAGCGTCTTCTATTCCTGCTGGCGGAGTGCACGTAGCCGCGGAGTAGCCTATTGCTGTCTTGGCCCTCGGGGAAGCTACGCTCCGTGCCCGCTCGAGTGCCTACAGCGTCATCGCCATAGTGCCCTTTGTTCTCTCCGGACCCAACATGGCTGGCAGGGGTGAACCCGACAGGACGGCGAACCGGGCTAGCAGGAAGACGGTTCAACCCCAGACAAATAAGATCGATCGATATGCCCAGCAAAGGACCTCGCCCTCTGTGGTCGCTCAGTCTAAGGACTCCTTACGCACGGGCTCACCCGAGGGGTCAGAGCCCACTCTTCGCGACATCATGGGGGCTATCACAAGCATCAGGACTGAGATGCATAAGCAGCACGAGGTCCTGACACACAAGGTGGACACCCTGGCTGTCGATTTCAACCTGATCAGGGCCGACCTGGGCAAAACGAATGATCGAGTGAAATCTCTCGATATCAAGACCTCCAGCCTCACGACCGATGTCTCGGACCTGCAAGCGGAGGTCCGTACTCTGCGGTCGGTCAATGACCTGTTCTCGAGACGGCTGGAGGATTTCGAAGGACGTGCCAGGCGGCAGAATGTGCGCATCATTGGGGTGCCGGAGGGTGCGGAGGAAGCAGCCGTCGATCTCTTTGTTGAGGACTTGGTAAAGACCCATCTCGCTCCAGCAGGTCTCAGTCACTTTTTCTCGGTGGAGCGGGCCCACAGAATACCTGGCGGCCCTCCGAAGACGGGCGTCGCTCCGAGACCCATCATTGCCCGTCTATTCAATTTCCGAGATCGGGATGCGATTCTCCAGGCCTCGAGGCGACAAGGGCCTCTCAAGTTCCAGAACGCTGATGTGAACTTCTACCCGGACTTCACCAGGGCTGTTTAGAGACAGCGCCAAAGTTTTGCAGGGGTGAAACGGCGCCTCAGGGACTTGGGGCTGAAGTACTCCATGCTGTTCCCCGCTAAACTGCGCGTCAAACGCGATGGCCGAGCACTGTTTTTTGATATGCCTGAGTCTGCGAGTGACTGGCTGGACACTTTGCCGCACCGTCGAGAGGAACAGGAGGAACATTCTGAAGGCGCTTCTGGAGGCCCTGATCTTCAGGAATAGTGCTTCTCGCACTGCCTTTATCGGTTGGTGTGCCCGTTGACTGTGACTGATAATGCCAAGCTGTTGCACTTTATTTGGAATATCCTATTTTTACATGGAGGGTGGCAGGGGGGGACTGCCGGGGTTCCTTACTCCTCTAGGGTCCTTTTTGTAGTTTAGTTTATGGGGCGACAGGCACACTGCTGGTTGGGGGTGCTTTTTAGTCTGCTGCAGGGGTACAGGGTGGGGGGTGGTGTTGGGGATGGTTTTGTGTGTTTTCTTTGTTTCTTTCTTCTTCCCTTCAGGCAATGGGTAATATCTGTTTTGTTTCACTTGTCGATGAGACCTCTGGGGGCTGGTGGGGTCTTGGGACAGGACGATGGGGGGTGGGAAACTGCAAGTTCTTTGTTGGAATGTCAATGGCTTGGGTGATCGTATTAAGAGAGGGGTGGTACTGCAACTGCTTAAACGACATATGCCTGATATTGTTCTCTTGCAGGAGACGCACTTGGTGGGGAATACGTGTAGAGCACTCAACAGGAAGGGTTTCAAAATGGTGGCTCATTCTGGGTTCTCTTCGGGGTCCCGGGGGGCGGGTGTTATGGTGCGCACGTCCCTCCCCTTTGAGATTGATTCCACTATTGTTGATGAGAGGGGGCAGTACGCAGCCGTTGCGGGGCGCTGGGAAGGGCGTGTCTTGACATTGGTTTCGGTTTATGTTCCTCCGGGTGTGCAAAATAACACCTTCCAGGACCTTGGTAGCGCCATTTTGAATTTGCCAGCGGGGTTGCTCATTGTGGGGGGTGACTTTAATTCTGTTTGCTCCGGATCCTTGGACCGACATCCGCCTAGAGACCTCCGTGATTCGCAACTGTGGTTGCCCACTTTCCTTGACACTACGGGGTTGGTCGACTGCTGGAGACTTCTACATCCCTCCCAGAGCCAATACTCATTTCATTCTGGCGCTCACGGTAGTCTTTCCAGGATCGATTACGTCGTTGCCTTGGCAGCTCATGCACCGGCGGTCTCTGAGGCCCGCTTCTTGGCAAGGGGTATCTCGGATCATTCCCCGCTGTGGGTCTCATTCGACTTTAACATTGTTGTAACGGAGCGACCGGTGGTGGTCAATCCGTGGTAGTTCCACAACCCCAAGACTCGTGATCTCCCGGCCAAGGCTATCGAACTCTACTTCACCGAGAACGCGGGGTCGGTTGCATCGGCTGCCACTTTGTGGGAGGCTTTTAAGACGGTCTTGCGGGGTGAGGCATTTTCTCTTATAGCTGAAGCCCGTAGGAATAGAGACACCGACTTGGTGCGTATCGAGGAGGAGATCATGGAGCTCGACTCCCGATTGGATGCGGGCCCTGAGCCCGACCTGCTACATAATCTCTCCCTTAAACAATCTGAGTATCGAGACCTTGCCACCGACGCTGCTCTCGTCCTGGGCAGGGAACAGCAGGGTCGGATCTACGACGTTGGTGACAAGGCGGGCAAGTTGCTGGCTTGGCTTGATAAGAAAGAGAGGGCCAGCCGCGTTGTCCCGGAGATACTGGGAGAGGACGGAGTGTTGGTCACCGACCCGAGCGCCATCGCTGAGTCCTTCTCGGACTACTTTCAGGGTGTTTATTCTTCTGTCTCGGACCGGTCTGAAGCCGACTCGGGCGCTTTCCTGTCGGACATCGATCTCCCGTGCCTTTCGGAAGCGGATTGAGACGACCTGAATAGGGATATATCTGTGGACGAGGTTGCACTCGCAATTCGTTCCTTGAGATCTGGCAAGGCGCCTGGCCCTAACGGTATTCCGGTAGAGCTATACAAGATCAAACCGGATGTGGTTTCCCCGCATTTGCGGAATATGTTTCTGGAGGCGCGGGAGGCTGGCATACTTCCCCCTGACCAGAGGTTGGCCACCATCGTGGTTATCCATAAGGAAGGGAAGCCAAGAGACTTGTGCCGATCGTATCGCCCCATCTCTCTTTTGAACGCGGAGCCTAAGATTCTAGCCAAAATGCTCGCCAACCGTCTGATTGGCGTCATCAGTGACTTAGTGCACCCGGACCAGTCGGGCTTTGTTCCACACCGCAACACTGCTCTTAAGCTGCGTCGACTTCACGGTGCCCTGGCCAGGGCCCATACGCTTGAGGAGCCGGCTGTACTGGCGTCGTTGGATGCCACAATGGCTTTCGACTCCCTCGAGTGGAGTTATCTGTGGGCAGTGTTGGCGAAGCTCGGTTTTGGCCCGGAATTTGTGGGGTGGGTCAAACTCCTATATGCCGGACCGCTGGCAAACGTGACTGCCAACGGTCGAGTTTCCGCACCCTTTGTTCTTCAGAGGGGCACCAGGAAGGGCTGTCCTTTGTCGCCCCTCCTGTTTGCACTCGCGCTTGAACCGCTGGCGGCCTGGTTACGCAGCCACCCCGACCTACATGGTATCAGATGGGCCCCTGACTTCGAGGACCGAGTGTCACTCTACGCAGATGATATTCTGTTGTACCTCACTTCCCCCTGCAAATCCCTTATTGTGGCCTGTGACGTATTGCGACTTTCGATCAGTACTCTGGCCTAGTTATTAACTGGTCCAAGTCATATTTGTACGTCCTGAAAGGGGGAACGACTCGCCTTCCGAGGGGTTGTGGCATACAGGTGGCAAGCCAGGGCTTTAAATATTTGGGGATCTACATCTCCACTAATTCCAAGGCACGCTATGAGCACAATTTGCTTCCCCCTCTTCTCCGCCTCTGGCGTGATGTGGAGGGGTGGCGTAAACTCCCGCTCTCCCTGCTTGGGCGCGTGGCGTTGTTTAAAATGATGTCCTTGCCCAGGTTCCTTTACGCCCTACAAAATACCCAAGACCCGGTCCCAGCTCGATACTTCGGTGAGATCGAGAACTTACAACGCGCCCTACTATGGGATGGCCGCCCTCGCATTGCTATCACGAAGCTCACGCTACCGTGGTACGATGGGGGGATAGCATTACCTGATATGAGGAGGTATTACTGGGCCTCCCAGTTAGCAGCTATTAATCATGGTTTATACGGTCCAGCGGACAACCCGGGCTATGCCATGGATCGATGGCTGCTGAGCGGAGGGAAGTATCACAGGGCACTTTACTCGAGGTCTCTCGACAGGCGGATGTTTGGTCCAACGAAAACCGCGGTCCATATTTGGAGGGCGATTACTAAGGCGCAGGGATGGAAGGATAGACTAACGAAGGCGACCCCATTATACGATTTGGACATCCTGGGTAAATTATGGCATACCAAGGGCTTTGACAAGTGGGATCTAATTGGCATCTCCAGAGTGGAGGACGTGTTGCTGCGTGGCGAGGTTAAAACTTTCGCCCAGTTACAAGCAGAGTTTCGGCTGGGTGACACGGAATTCTTCCGGTATGCTCAGCTGAGACATGCATTGCTGTCCGCCAAGCCGGAGGGGGAGGTGATTCCCGATAGCTCTCCTTTGGAAGATAGGGTGCTGGATGGCCATATGCCAGACAGTGCCATTTCTTTGACATACAAGAAACTCATCAACGTCCGTACAGACCTCCTCCTGGGTGTGAGGGACCAGTGGGTGCGAGATGGGATAGAGATTGATGACGAAGATTGGCAGAGTGCGGTGTCCTCCCCTAAGGAGGTAGCTATCTCCTCCCGTCTTCGGCTGGTGCAGCTCAAAATCCTGCACAGAGTGTATGTCACTGGTCCCAGACTTGTGCATATGGGCTACTCTGTCGATGGCCTTTGTAGGCGCGGCTGTGGCGCTCTTGCCACTTTCTTGCACATTTTATGGGAATATCCTGCAATAGCTCCCTACTGGCGACGTGTGCACTCGATTATGAGCGAGGTGACTGGGGTAGATGTGCATGCGGAAGCCAGGAGATGCCTTTTGAACATTTGGGGTCCGACAGAATATACCGTGGCCCAGACCCGATGGGTGACCCTTGGCAATATGGTTGCGAAACGGGACATCGCACAGATGTGGGGAGCCACAATGGCTCCGAAGGTTGTACAGTGGAAGGCCAATATGGATTGGTGTATGTTCCGGGAAAAGACTGTATATGTTGCCAGGGGTAAACCTAAGAAATGGCAGAAAATGTGGGGGGCTTGGAACGAATACAGAGGGGACATCTGCGTACCTCCGGACTCCGCTCTGCAGGAGGAACACTTATCACTGTAGCCTGTGACTCCAACTGTATATTTTTCATGCTGTCATCCTGTGTTCCCCACCCTCCGCATTCCTAGTATTCTATTCTACTGACATATCTGTGTTCACTGTGCCCTCCCGGCCCCCTCACTACGCCTCACTGTACTCTACATTCCATTGCCTCTTCTTTGCGCCAGTTTCGGCGCTTCCTTTCTCTTTTCTCTTTTCTTCCCCTTTTCTGCACTAGTTATAACATTTGAAAATCAACCTTCATTCGTTCTGGTGTACTGATTCATGCACTTCTGTTCCTTTTCTCCATTCTGCTGCCTCGCCTCCGGGATGTAAGGCTGAATAGCTGTGTGCATTGTTTCTTAAATAAAGGTTTTCAAAAATAAAAAATAAAAAAAATCAATGAATTAAGGTTAATTACCAATTAATAAAAATGAATTACCAATTAATTAAAATTAATTTATAATCCCTAAAAAATGAATAATTAATTTAGTATAATTCAATTACTACCCACCATATTCCCCTATAAACCCACCACCCACTACAGAACATAATTATCAATCAATTAATTAAAATAAATTACCAATTAATAAAAATTAATTACCAATTGATTAAAATTAATTTATAATTCCTAAAAAACGTAATAATTAGTTTAGTATAATTAAATTACTTCCCACCCTATTCCCCTATTAACCCCCAACCCACTACAGAACATAATTATCAATTATTCAATGAATTAAAATAAATGACTAATTAATAAAAATGAATTACCAATTAATTTAAAGTAATTTATCATTTCCAAACAATTAATAATTTATTTAGTATAATTAAATTACTTCCCACCCTATTCCCCTATAAACCCACAACCCGCTACAGTACTAAAATACATCATTTACTTAAATTGCATTTAAAAAAAAAAACATATTAAATACATAATAATATACATAAAAATCATATAAAAATCGATATTAGTAATATCGATATTACTTACATCGTTATTAACAAAATCGATATTACTTACCTCCGAAATTCTGTCCCTTCGATATTAAAAAAATCAATGTTTGTTACCTTCTATAGTCTGTCCCTTTGATATTAAAACATCGATATTACGGTAGGTCGATATTAAAAAATCAATATTTTGACTGGATACCGCTGTTAGCGACAGCTTGCTAATAGGGCGATAGAATTATCACCGCTTAGCGGCTGAAAATGGCCGCTAAAGCAGCGATAATTTTCTATCGCCACCCTTGATAATATGCCCCACAGTTCTTAACCATTGTTAAAGTAAGGAGTAGAATGCTAGAGTAAAAAAAGGTCAAGAATGAGCTGTACTATTTGATCGATTGGAAAGGTTAAGGACCAGATGAAGGATCTTGGGAAAAGTACAAGGATGTTCACGACCCGCTTTTTGTCAAGGCCTTTCATAGAAAATTTCCAAACAAACCACGAATGGAGGAACCCTCCTTTAGAGGGGATACTGCCAGGATCCTTAGGAGAATTCCTGCAAAAACTCTACAATAGCCTGTATTTTTGGAAACAAGGTGAACAGGAGTCTGCAAGGTACTGCAGTTACTAACAAATGGAGGTTGAGCTGGCAGCGCTGGCAACTCAAGATGGCTGCCAACTCAACCTATCCAGCAGCGCACTAATTTATTTCCCCATTAGACATAATTGGAATGTGGAGCATGCGCTGTCAAACAAATGCACACTTCACCTGACTAATTCCATGAGGCAACAGCGTTTCTGGAGTTCTCCGTATTGTTAGCTAGCCAGGGTAGTAGCGTCTTGTTTGTCGTATAGAACCTCCGGTTCTCCTTGGTAAGGTTTTTCCACTTGTGCCGCGATATTAGATTGACATGCGCAATATGAAATAATAGTGTCTAAGTCACGTGTCAGTCAAACTACACCAGCTAATTCATCAAGTCCAAGCAAATAGTGTTCTTCTCAGTGTTAATACTGTGCAAGGGTTACAGAGCAGTATTTCTTTAGAGGTAGTTCGGCGCTCTCTTGCTCTCTATCTGAATCAAAGAATTTTGCGGCATATTACCAACAAGTAGCAATATTTATCGCTAAATAGGCTTAGCGACTTTTTTTTATCGCTGCCTATCGCTGGATATGTTAGCGTAGAAAACATGCTATTAGCAACGTTTTTCTCCATTGTGCTAAAATATCCAGCGATAGCGGCGAAATGCGTGAATATCACTAAGAATACAGCGATATTCACGCATTAGTGACAAAATGCTCTTAGCCATGTTATCCACCTCCCATTGAATAACATGGCTAAGAACTGGTCTGGGCAGGTGTTAGTATTTGGAGATATTCGCGCTTAGCGCAAATATTTCCAACACTACGCCTGCCTTGCTAATAGGCGATAGCGACGTTAGCGACTGCTTTCAGTCGCTAACTGGGTGGGTACGCCCACTTTGCATGTCATTAGCGATAAACATCGCTGACATGCAAAGCGGGCCCCAAACCGCTCACTATCGCCTAAAAGCTGTTGCTAACATCAGTTAGCGACAACTTGCTAATAGGGCGATATAATTATCGCCGCTTAGCGGCCGAAAACGGCTGCTAAATCGGCGATAATTGCCTATTGCCCCCCTTGGTAATATGCCCCTTTAGGTGTTAGCATATCTAGTTGCTTAACAAAACATTACTATTCAGGTCTATTTTAGGTTTAAATCTTTTATTGTTCAGGTCTATTTTAGACCATTTCAAGAACTCTAAATAAAATAAAGGAATACCGTCTAGAGTCATTCTCCAGTACACATAAGCAAGCGAAGGAAAAGAGAATGAGGTTATTACCTTCAAGAACTTCCATCCAGTATTCCAGCCGATTCTTCTGTCATGCAAGTACTATTCCTAAAAGAAAAAGAATAATGGTTATAGTAGGTTTAAAAAAATAATTTGCATGAATACTGTTTGTTAATTGGATCCACATCATAAGAAAATGTAAATGAGAAAATTAGAACAAGACGAAAAACAAGGGCCTGGAAAGTAGTGGGTATGAACTAAAACATAAAGAAAAATATAGTTAATTGCATGTTTTTTTTAGAATAGGGTTTCACTCGCAACGGTGAGTGAAACCAGCAAGGGTGCCTAGGGGTTGATAGAGACACTGTTTAGCTGTCCCCCGCCCGCCCCACAGCCAGCAGCTCACTCCACGGCCCAGCACTGTGCATCGGGCTGGCAAGACACCCCCCCCCCTCCCTTAGGGGCTTTCGACATCAGCAGGAGCCTGCTGGGGGAGGCAGAGTCAGAGTCAGTACTGGCCAGGGCTGGAGCACTGAAGTACAAGAGGTCGGCCAAGAACTGTAGAACTGCCTAAAGAGGAGGTTGCAACGCAGAGCCTGCCCGGTCCCAGCCAAAACCTGAGCCTACCGACGCTTCGGACAACACCCTACTCCTGGATATCGCCCCGCTCCCTCCCTAACGGCAGCGGCCCTTCTTGTGGGGGGTAGACGGGCTTGGGAAGCAGGTCTGGGAGCACGTTTAGGAGCAGTGGCGCAGAGTCAGAGCAGGTTGCAGGGAAAGGCGACATGAGATCAGGGCGCGTTCGTGGATGCCCCACTAGTAAAGGGGGGACAAACAATCGGTCAAACAAACGCAAAAGATCACCAAAAGCAGTCTAGGGGGCAAGAGAAGATCAAACAAGCAAAATACAGGCAATTAACTCAGAGTGAAGGTTCACTAATCGACATAGCAACCAACAAATTTGATTCTATCAGCGCGAGCAGTGAACAACCGGCATATACAGAGAAGAGCAGCAAAATAAAGTCCAACCTTGCAATGCTCCAACCAAAAATTTTCACAAAATTTCACTTCCTAAAAAACGCGGGGGATACATCACTCTCCAACATCAATGAATCTCCAGGCCTACAGGAACCCATTGAACCTTCCCAGACTTGTCAGACAGTGTCTGTGCACAACACAGGTTCAGCAACCAACGACAACAGCAAAAGAAGCCCTATTCCCACAGCCAGAGAAACACTACAAGTGACATCAACCCCTCAGGGTGACAAAAACAATTTCACAATGGCTGTCACAACCAAAGGGCCGACGTCCGGTACGAAAATCGTTTTAGAACCAAACCTTATCCAAGTGCATAGGGCAAACGACAATAACAAAAGCCAGCCTACACACATGTCACCTAAATGCCTTACAGCCCCCGGCAAAACTGCTAGCAACAAACTATGTGAGAGGATAACATCTGGTAAGGGCAGCGAAGCCGACAAACCTCCGCATCGCACCACCAACTGTGCATCGGAAATCCAAGAACCAAAAAAAGACCCCAACAACCACAATGGGGCAAGTGGAAAAGACGTAAAGGAGTGTTGGGAAGAGAATGTCTCAACTCTTGGGAATCATACACTAACACATTCTGAATGTACAACTGATCACAACAGTACGATGAGGCCAGGGAAGGATACTGCACACTCTCACAGGCCACCAACCTCGCCCCTAGATGTGATAGAAATATCCTCATACCTGGGTAAGGAAGAGTGGGAAGACCTCGTAGCAGCATATACCCAAGACAAAAGCAACAGTGAAACAAATATGAATACGTTCTTACCGATCATCATAAATGATGTCTCATTGGATTATCCAGGGATGGACGTGGGGGCTCCAGAGGTGGGCCAAAAAAGCCCATTGTCCGCGGATAATCAGGACAAAACCTCGAAGCAAACAAATCAGGAAAACGCGTGGAGTAGTCTGCTCAAAACAATACAACTCCTGGTAGAAGCTCTCAACTACCAATCTGACAAAATGGACACCCAACTGTCGCTACTTGACAAATTGGCTGTGTTTGTGGTGGCCATTGATGGGAAGCTGGGCACGCTCAATACGCTTTTTCAGAATAAATCGCCATTGACGAACCAAGTATCTGGGTCTTATAAAGAAGGATGCGGATGCGGCCCAATATTCGACAAACTGTCGAGACTACCAACAATAATGAGCGATTTGTGCACCGAACTTAGAAGAACACCCAAGTGCAGGCAAAGTAACTCCTGTACCAGCCCTCTTGTGGCCATGACTAACCATCCAATGACCAAAGAGGTGCTGGGGAGCAAAGAACAAATCAACCCTAATTTAAGGGCCCCCGCACCCACAAAACCATCAACCCCAGTGGTCAGCGAAACAGGAACCATAGAACCTCAATTCCCTGACATTGTGGAGGAAGAAATAACAAACCCTAAAAATGAACGCCAAACAAAGACGAGCAAAAAAACGCAAAGGCAGAAAACATAAAATCGATTCGCAACGTAATGGTTTTCTACAACTCTTTGGGAATATACCGAATATGGAACAAAGCACAGTACATCCCGAGGGTGCCACGTATCTATCAGAATCCGATGAAGTCATCGGCACACCCGAGATCCCGATCAAGGCAACAATCACCAAAGGGCTGGGGGACAACAGCAAAACAATAACAAATCTGGAACTACATAGCATCTGCACTCAAAAAGAGTCCGGAAGAGGAACACGAATTTCATGTCTCCAACTCGATGAAACCAGCAACACAACCCCTGCCTCCTGTGTGAAACAAGCACAAAAAAGTAGCATGCAGCCTAGCTCGGTCCGTCAGCAAATAAAAAATCATGGACCCATTAAGGGAACAAAGTTTGGGATCAATCGAGGACCGGCTATCGCAGAGACAAGCAAACGGCCGCCAGAAAGTTATCCAGCAATGACTATGGAAGGTGCATTGACTGCAAGGAGAGGAGCAGACTCAGCTATTACGGGGACACCGGGTCTCATGTGTAACATCTCTAGACCTTGTGAAATTCCCCATCTAGCCGGGTCACTATTAAGGAACCATCACACCTCTGGCCAAGAACTAAGAATAACCACAAGCAGCACCAAGGACGTCAAAGCCACTGCAGCACGACTAGTAGAGATTAAGCGACGGTCAGACGAACGATCATACGCTGAACCGTTTGTACTAAATGAACACATACTTGGCCAACGGTTAAGAGTCACTGCACCCATCTCCAGTCAATCGGAAACAACTTCAACACGACGAGTAGAGGTTATGGGATCTAGTCAACCAATAACAGAGAGTGCAAAAGCAGGAGAACGAAAAAACTCAACAGGCGCTGTCTGGTTTAACCCGGACTACACGTCGCAAGGAAGACACGACACTCTCAACAGAGGTAACATCTTAAGGCTGCTATCCCACATTCCATCCCTGACAGAATTAAAAAGCTCTGACCTGGTATCCATCGAATTTGTAGCCGATGAGGATACAGGCAAAGAAAAAACAAAAGCAACTTGGAGAACCCTGGCAATTTCACAAATATTAATTGCCGAAGCTGACATCTTTAAAAGCTGGGGGATCACAATAAAACCTTATGTCAAACCAAGGTACCCTGATATTCTTGTCCCGGTGGAAAAAGCGGCAGCTCCAGCTACAACGAAAACTCTAAAAAGCTCGGTCCTCAGAGGAGCGGTAGGACCAGGGAGCAACAAAACTGATCAACACATTAATAGCTCCGGAGTTACTGCAGATGAACACACCCAAATACCTGGAATGTTTGACTCAGGATGGATAGCTAGAACTCTAAACAATAACGAATGACAAAACGGCCACAAGCCAAAGGAAGACGTATATGACTCATTAAAAATATGTTCATGGAACATCAACGGCCTGGCTTCCAAAATAACTGACTCAGATTTCAAGAACTACATCACAAAATTTGACATAGTGGCACTCCAAGAGACATGGCTCGCAGACCCCCCCAACCTCCATGGTTACTTACATTTTTACTCAACTGCAAATAGGACGGCAAAATATGGGCATTCCAAAGGCGGCCTAGTAACCTACATACTGGTTACAAGTGTACTGACGGCAAAAGAAGACGGGCCATCCTCCACAGCCGCCCTGGCTGTAAATATTTGCTTGCCACAACTCAAACAAGGCACTACTGAAACCGACTTCCTTCTAATAAATGCCTACATCAACCCAAGAAGGAAAGGGAAAGCAGCTAAAGACCTCTGTAGCTTTATGGAGACACATATAAGGGAAAGACCTACACCAAATGTTGTTCTTACTGGGGACTTCAAACTTAACCTCATGGGTGCGACGCAGGAAGACGTACAACTAATCCAAAATGCAATTTGGGACATCCCAACACAAGCAACCTCACAAATATCCCAAAAAACCAAACTAGGTAACAGGACACTAGAAGATCTGGAATACTTTAACATCAGGTCCCTCAATGGTAGGACCTCTGGAGATAATCCTCCAGCCGCAACTTTTCACACAACAAAAACAAGCAGCATTCTAGACTATACTTTTGTATCACTACCCTTTTTCCAGTCCTTAAAATCATACCAGATCGGCTGCAGTGGGGATAGCGACCACTGCCCCCAAGAAATTATCATCAAGACCATAAAGCCTAACTTTGAGCGATCAAAAGCGCCAAAAGAGTCAACCCGAACCATCAACTTTAAAAAAATTAAATATTCATCAGCAACAGATGGAACGCTAGTGGAAAGGGCAAAACAGCACTTTGAGAGCCGCTCCGGGCATAGTGAAATCACGAAATGGGAACATTTTACAAGTACTATGTCTATGTATGCTACAAGACCCAAGCCTCAGTCACAATTGGTGGACGTAAGTTTCTGCAAATTCTCTCGAGAAGACAAAGGGAAAATTAAAGACATAAAGACTTCAATCTACGGTACAATGAGAGAACTCCAACGGAAACCCATGGACATCGTAAAGCAAGACCATCTACGAAAACTAAAATCAACACTAAAAAAACTAAAATGGGAAGCAAACAAATCAGCTGAGGACAATTTATGGGCGAGACTTCACTCCGATATCAAACGGAACGATGGAGCAAGGTTCTGGAAATCAATAAATGCTTTCATAAGACCTGCGCACCATGGGGTCTCATCAAACATCTCAGAGGACATCTGGGAAAGCTTTCTCGGCACCCATTTTAGTCAGGCTGAAGGAAATAACCAGCACTACGAGCCTGCCATTTATAAAAATCATACAATAACTAACGACACAAGGCCCACAGAATGCTATACTTCAAATGATACTGAGAACTTGCCGAACCTACAAAGCACCATCCAGCGCCAAATCAAAAAAGGAAGAAAGGAGGGAGCGCCAGGGCCAAATGGTATACCTCCTATTCTTTACAAACAAGATGTGCCAGCCTGGGCAGCAGCCCTGGAACCCCTCTTTTTGGAAATAAGACAATTTAACATCATACCAAGGTCCTGGAGGGGCTCTATCATCTCCCCAATCTATAAGGCAGGAGATAAGGCTTCCCCACACAACTATCGACTGGTGGCTTTAATTGATAACGAGGCAAAATACTTTGCAGGTACCCTACTCGAAGAGCTGACGGCCTGGGCTACAGAGAGATCCTTAATCCCAGCCAACCAGACAGGCTTCGCTAAGTCAGTAGGCACGATGACGAACATCTTGAGCATGGGCATGCTCATAGACAAAGCAGAATCCAACAAAATGCCCATCCATTTCTGCTTCATCGACTACAAGGCCGCTTTCGATAACATAAACCGGAAGCTTTTGTGGGCTAAATTGAATGACTGGGGGATCTCGAGACCCCTGTTGGATCTGCTCATCAACCTGCACACAGAGACCTGGGTACAGATAAAAATAGGGGACGGATCCGCCTTGTCAAGGCCCATACAGACCAATAAGGGCCTAAAGCAAGGCTGTGTCCTGGCCCCCACGCTTTTCAATCTGTTCCTAGGTGACCTTGTCCCAATACTAAATGGCTGTAACTCCCACGCCCCTAAACTAGGAGGGCTTCAGCTACCTTGTCTACTATACGCAGACGACATCGTCTTAATAAGCCACACTAAGGTAGGACTTCAACATCATTTGGATGCAACACAAAGGTATTCAAGTAAGAACGATCTTACAATAAACCTGGGGAAAACCCAAACAATGACCATTAGCAAGAAAAAAAGGAAACCAACATCATGGCATTGGAATACGACAAGAATTGAAGACACCTCAACATACAAATACCTAGGAGTGAAGATCGACAACGGTGGGCAGTTCTCGGTCCAGAGAACAAGCATACGAGGGAGAGGACTTTCGCTAGCGATATCGTTGAAGTCGCTAAATCACAAACTTTCCGGCCCCTCTCTCCTACCCTTGACGCAAGTAATTCGTGCTAAACTTCTCCCAACAATTACCTACGGGAGTGAGGCACTCAGAGGAAGGGATGCCAAGACCCTTGACAATACTATAACAGCTGCATACAGAATCATTTTCAGCCTACCCAAGCAAACCTCACCCGCTCAAATCAGGCTCGAATTCGGCATTGACCAACAATTCCTGGCAAGGCAGGGAGCCTATATGATAGCCTGGGACAAAGTGAGGAAATCAAAACAAGGAACCCTGAATGAACACCTGTGGAAGGAGTTAGAACAGCATCCTTCCTCAGCAGTAGCTAAGTACCTCACGGGCAGCCTGACGAATACAGGCCTAGAATAGCTATGGAACACTCCAACAAATCATACAGTATTCAAAAAATTGGTTAAAAAATCAATCAAATTACAATCATGGTTGCAAGACAAGGAAGCCCTCTCGAAAAGAACACATGGCTGGCTAACCCTGAATTCGTACACAACTAAAGCACAACAGTGCTATCTGGCTGAGGGATGCTCCAAAAGTGTCAAGATGTGTTTTCTAAGGCATAGGTTGGGCCTGCTACCTTGTACTCAAAATCTCCCACGCTGGCTCAAAATCAAAGCTGACCCCCTTTGTCGGCTATGCGGCTTGGCACAAGAGGACATGCTGCATTTGATTTGCTCTTGTGAAAATCTACGGGACAAACGGAAACGCTGGCTAAAATACCACTTCAACCGGCAAGGGATCCGTACAAGAAGGACGGCGGTCCTTGCCTGTTTTCATCCTAATGACCCTGGCTTGAATTGCAGCTTTGTAAAATTTCTGAAGGCAGTTGAAAAGAAGATGCCAAAAAACCTAACCCACAACTGTCCCAGCTCAACTGATTTGACCTCACTCTGCTGACTGTTTTACCGACTTCATGAGTTCATGAGGACATTGAGCAACTCCTTACAAATACGAAGTCCAAATATATGCATATTTGTTATAAGGAAATGTGAACATTTTAATTTCTGATTCTTTTAAAACTGTAGTTTTATCTTTTCTGTTCTTAATCTAATTTTATATTGCAATGGTTTTAAGTAACTATGCCAAATAAAGATTACTTACTTAGGCTCATCCCTGAGTCCGACACTTTTTAACATCTACGTGTCGGACCTTGCTAAGACCATCAAAGCACACGGGATGAGCCTAACCTCTTACGCCGACAATACCCAACTAGTGTTGGCAATCAAAGGGGATGGAGAGCAAGTAGCCGAAAAATTTAAGAAAGGGCTCCTAGACATAGGTGAATGGAAGGCTACCAACTGTCTAAAGTTAAATTCGGAAAAAACCGAGGTACTCATCTTTGGACCACTCCTACCAGCCTGGCCATCAAGTTGGTGGCCAGAGACCTTCGGTACCCCTCCCACCCCTACCGCCTAGGTCAGGAACCTTGGAGTCATCTTTGATGACGGTCTAAATTTCATGGACCACGCCAACAGAACGGTGTCTACGGCACACCTGAAATTAAAAATGATCAGGAAAATACACCCTTTTCTTCCTGACTCTGCCATCAAGACACTTGTCACTTCCCTAGTCCTCTCATCCTTGGACTATTGCAATGGTTTATTCCTTAACGCTCAAACTAGAGTAATTACCAAACTCCAGACTGTTCAAAATGCGGCAGCTCGTCTGCTTTCCGGCAAAACAAAATTTGAATCCATTTCCAATAACATAAAGGATTTTCACTGGCTCACTGTGCAAAAAAGAATTCACTTCAAATCCCTCTGCATTGTGTTTAAAGCAGTTAACAATCAAGGACCACATTTCCTAAAAGATCAATTACAACACCACAAACCCACCAGAGCCTTACGATCGGCTAATCTCAATCAACTGATCATTCCCCGCACTAAAACGGTCACCTGGGGTGACCGCCGCTTTCTGGTGGCCGCGCCCAAACTCTGGAACACCTTGCCTCTTAACATCAGGCAAAGTCCCACGCTCCTTCAGTTCCGTAAACTCCTGAAAACTTGGCTGTTCACCCAATGATCATTCCCATCGTTCACAGTCTGTCTTAAATAACTGGATTATAAGCTCACAGTTCGTTTCAAATAAATGGTTTATCAGCGCCAAGACGCCCACGGGTATATGCAGCGCTTTATAAATATTAAAAATAAATAAATAAATAAATAAATACTTACTTACTTACTTACATATTCTTTTGTACTCTTTCTTTCCTTCATAGTTCAGTTTTCACAGAGGGGAGCGAAGATAGGAAACTCAAGTGAAAACCCTCCTGAGAAGAACCAGGTTGACCGGGCTTCTTAACTCCCCATCACCTTTCCCCCTTGGTAACTCAATTGACCTTAGTGTACTACACTGGGTGGTTTGAGTTGCCAGAGGGAGATTGTGAATTAATGTCCTTCTGCTCCCGCACAAGGTTTTGTAGCGCTATTTGACTGCTTTCCCTCCCTCCAGAGGAGGCAGCTCTCTTGACACTTTCTTTGCATTTTTCTTTTTTAACCAATTCTCTCCCCATTTGTCTAACATGCTCCATGCCCTCATATCTATTATCAGTTCCGGGCACTCTCTTTTCCTTCATCTCCTGATCACAGTAGGTAAACCTTTAATTCCCTAGCAGCATCTTTGTTCGGGTCAAGTCTACATTATACCTTTGAGCCAGTTTGGTCAACTTCTCATGCACCTGTCTTGCCCTTCTAGTGATATCTTTCACCATAAAGAGCAAGTCAATAGGTTCATATATCTCCTCTTGCTCAAGTGCCAGATTTCCATTAATTATCTCATTCAATTCAGCCCTTATCCTTACTACATCCACCAGTTTAGCCTTCATGGTAGACTTTATAGTATTCTGACTCGCTTGTATGTTTTGGTCTCTTTGGTATTACTGAGATCTCTAAGCAATGACTCTAGATCCGAAACATCAAAGATATGCTGGCAGCCCGATGTTCCGAGTCACTCTCCTTCTTCTCAAGGTTACTACTTTGCACTCTAGGAAGGGTTCCCCTCACCATCAAGTCTGAATGAGTGTTTCACAAAGGTAGCGGCCTCATAACATGAGAATTACTTGGGTCTACCGAAGGGTGAGCCGTTGCTCCATATGGTGTACTCGAGTTTACAGGAGGCAACGGAATGAAACCCCCCTCAACACTCACCAAAATACCTTGTGATATTCTATCAACCCCCACATGTTGTTGCTGACCTTCGTTTCCTGTTAAGCTTGGGTCGTATATGGAAACAACAGGCCCAAATGTGACTGGCACTGTAAAGGCTTCTGGTAACCTCAAAGCCGCATTTGAATCGAGTTGCTGTGGTCCAAGCTCCCTATCTCCCCTCTTCCTTCTTCTTCTTTCCCCTATGCTAATCTCGCTCCCATCAATGTTCTTCCCACAACCCCAGGTCCAGGAGCGATTGGGGCTGAAGTGCTCCCAGTGCTGACAGTCCCCTCAGGGGTTCTCTCACGCTCATTCTGCAGTGGGCTAAAGAGAGGGGGATGTTCGGACATCAGGTCATTCAACAAGCTATCATCAGAGTAACTGAAATCATTTCTGTCTGTCTCCTTTATCACTTCATCTCTTGTCACCTCATCAACACAGGGTTTAACCTCTCAGATTCGACCATATCCACCCTCTATCCCGCTGTGCTTTTTGGTAAGCTTGCATTATTTTCTTAATTTTTCTTCATTTTTCCCTAGAATCGCTCGCTCTGTCTAGCATGAACTGCATGCATCAATGCATCTAATGCTTCAAACGTTGAAGGCCTAGGTAACGGTTTTATTGCTAGCATCACTCTCCTCAACTGGTTAGGTATCTCCAACTTGAAATGACCATAAAATGGAAATGCCAATGCTCCCTCCTTCTCAGTTACCTTGTGCCAACTTTGAAGCCAAATAATAGTATGGAGTCCCATATTGGTTGTCATATAATGAGCTGGTGTGTCTTCAGGTGGCGCTTCTTCGCACACCCTTGCAATAACACTCATCCCCATGAAACAGCCTCCTAGAACACTAAAACACTGGAGGATTTTCCTGTTTATGAAACTCAACAATCCAAGTTCAATTTAAACCAAATAATGTGGCGATACAATCACAAAGACCCTAGATGTAATAAATAATCTTCAACCAATCCCAGTGTGGTATTACACGAGCCAACCCATCCCAGCACAGCACATTTTGACGTCACCTTCACCCCTCGCAACGGCTCACCCTCTTTCACAATTTCTGTGTACGCTTTTTCTCACACAATCATCTTATATCTGTAATTGTCTTCCCTTCTAAAAGATCAATAGAATTCAAACACTCAAAGAATGCCCATTTGCTATGAAACCTTGACCAGCGGGGAATCATCTGAATCCATGTAGCTTACCCTTTGCGCTTAGTGTCCACTATATGATTCACACTCATCCAATTCACACAAAGTTCCCTGTCGAAGTCGGAGCTGCAGACAACGTCTCAAGACAAACTTCTCAAATCTTCGGTCTTCCAAACCTTTAAATATGCCGGGGTCTTAGGCCACTTCGGGGTCCGATAACCATAATCCTCTCCATGGATCACTTCAGACTTGACAATCACATTCGCTCAATTTTGGCGACACCTCTGCAAGACATTCCACAATGAAACCATCACAGCAAACTAACACGCTTCACACAGACCCTATTAATACTCACTCCTTCGTTTGCCACTGATCTCGCCATGAATCGCCGAACTCCGTCCTCTCCGATTCTCGATCATTAGGGCCCTGCCTGGGGACTTTTGGGTCAGGGTTCTAGACTATTCCAGGTTTGGGGTCTGGATTCCATCCTTGCTTCTTGTGCTAACCATCTGATTCTGCTACCTACTGAAGGAGCGTGGGCCCACCTGCTCAGTTCAATCCAATGTCGGATCTCTGATGGTTCTTTTTAGCAGAATAACAACACAAATCAGCATCCGATTGTAGGTTAGTCAGTTTTATTACAAATCCAAAAATAGTTGGACGTACATAAATCTAAGCATAAGAGTATAGAAGTACAAGGAAAATAAAAGGAAGCCAAACCTCCTATAAAGTGTCACCCAGTGGATCATAAAAAGAGCAATAAGTTCAATGACAATTATGCACGAGATGAAAACGTTTCAAGGGCCATATTATCAAGAACAGCGATAACATTATTGCTTGTTTAGCGGCAGGAAACTGCTGCTAAAGCGGAGATAAGGGGCTTGATAATATGCCCTAGAGAATTCCAATAGAAGCCCAGGTTTGTAGCCCTTCACAGCGACACCAAAGGGGATGATGGACGGAGCGTTTGAGCAAATCAAAAACTCACCCCCAGTCAACTGATCTGGGTTTAATCCATCACCATTCTTTAGCTCACTCCACCACCCCAATTCAGACTTGCTCATATGCAAATCAGTCTGACCCTGTGCCTCATGGGAACAGTCCAGCCCGAACTGCCAAACCATGTCTTCCCTGGACCGGAAACAAGCATCCTGGGACCGGTTTCGGATTCATAATCCTCATCAGCCAGGCTATCTTGAATACAGTGGGGGAGTGAGCAAGAGTTCCAAGTCTGGGCATACCCTGCCAACTTAGGGCGAACAAAGCGATACTAAAGGAGATGATGGACGGAGCGTTTGAGCAAATCAAACACTCACCCCCAGTCAACTGATCTGGGTATAATCCATCACCATTCTTTAGCTCACTCCACCACCCCAGTTCAGACATGGCATATGCAAATCTGTCTGACCCTGTGCCTCATGGGAAGAGTCCAGCCCGAACTGCCAAGCCATGTCTTCCCTGGACCAGAAACAAGCATCCAGGCCCGGGTTTCGGATTCATAATCCTCATCAGCCAGGCTAGCTTGAATCCAGTGGTAGAGTGAGAAAGGGACCCACATCTGGTCATACCCTGCCAACTTGAGCAAATCAAACACTCTCACCCAGTCAACTGATCTGGGTTTAATCCATCACCATTCTTTAGCTCACTCCACCACCCCAGTTCAGACATGGCCATATTCAAATCAGTCTGACCTTGTGCCTCATCGGGAGAGTCAAGCCCGAACTGCCAAGCCATGTCTTCCCTCGACCGGAAACAAGCATCCTGGGACCGGTTTCGGATTCATAATCTTTTTGTGATATTGAGTACCCTATGATGACAGATTATTTGTATACTTTGACTAAATATTTGCGTTCTATTCATCAACAGGTGTCAGCAGTACTGCAGCTGTCTCCAGAGGGTCCTGGACATCGTTTGGAATCTGGCGACTGGGTGTTAATCCGGAATTACCAGCGGAAGTCTAGTCTAGAGCCTTGATGAACCAAACCTTATCAAGTCCTCCTGGCAACCCAAACAGCAGTAAAGGTGGACGGAAAGCAACATTGGACGCACGTGTTGCATACTAAAAGGTTGCCTCTCCCGCTTCCGTATGATCAGCAGAAAAGTGGAGATATCCTGACTCAGGAAGGAGAGCGGGCAATACGCTTTGTTCCTTTCTCTGACGCCCTCAAATTGGCGAAGGGCAAGAGGAGGGGGTTGTGGAACCTTCGGGAGCTTTGATAACAGAGCCAGGAGAGTTGGGTACTGAATCAGAAGACCGTCCTATTCCTGTTGTAGGGAAGGCTCCTTTGCCTGCTTTGTTCTTTGATCAGGAGGAACCTGGTTGTTTGCAGTACAACCTGCGGCCCAGAAAATAACGCGGTATCTCATATGAAGGTGTTAGGAGATAGGAAAGAGCTTGAGTTGTAGGATTCACTATAAGCTATCTGAGGTATTGAGCGAGACACTGGACTGAACCCGAAGACAGCTTGGAACATTTGATTTTGCTCTGTTCAGAAAGAAAAACAATATTGCATCAACAAGGCCCAGGTTGCAAATTCTTCAAGGGTTATATTGCTAAAATATCTCCAATGCCAGGATTGCTTTAAAATTCTTTTGATGAACGATAGGAGCCTACCTGTGAGGCTCTAGACGGACACAGGGAAAAAGAACCCTCTGGCAGGCCGGACTGCGCAGCCCAAGATTAATATTGGACTTTTAGCTAGCATGTATCCCTTTGCTCGTTTCGTTCCCGTGGAGGAACGCCCTTTTGTACCCCGTCGTCAACTTGATTATATACCTATCTTCTCCAGTTGGACATCACGTGTAAAAATATGCTTTGCAGTCAGCATTACTGTTTTATTGATTATTTTAATGAGTGTATTTGTATATTTAGAATTTCAATATCCAGCGCATAAGCTTATAGGGACGACTACTCCACCACCTGAGCATGTATTTTATACGATGGCCCGCATAAAGAGAGACATCGCCAGACTTATAGTAAAAAAAAATTCATTGAAATGTTACATAAAACTTATAATGCTACCAACACTACAAATTGTTGGGTTTGTGGTCTCTTACCCTCTGTTATGCATAGGCAGGATCAGTTTATTTCTCTACCTTTAACATATTTGGGAAGTTGCAAATCTTGGTTTAAATTGTTTTCCGTAATGTACATGCACTACGCAGTAGATCCGCAACCATATTCTGAAAAGGACTATGATATGATCCTAGCGTATAGTGAAGTGCATCAAGGATTCGGCCCAAAGGGAAATGAAGGTCAGGGGTCCTTGGACCCAGAAGCTTGTATGAACGTGTATACAGAGAAAGCGAACTCTGCATGGCTAAAAAATGAATTAATGGATTTTGAGGAGTTCAACCATACCCAGTATTTCCGGCAGTTTAGGGAACGGAACATCACCAATGATCAAGCACTCCCAATACCTTTTTTAAACCATACCTTACCCTTTTGTATCCAAGGAACTGGTCATTTCCCGGTAGGGAGGAGCATATGCAATTACACTTATCAGATGTTGACTTATAGGAGCCCCCCCTTGCTCACTCCTCCCAATGTATATTTTGTGTGTGGAGACTCTGCGTATACTTGGCTCCCTCGAGGATGGTCTGGGCATTGTTATTTATCTTTCATGTACGCTCCAGTATATATAGCCCCATCTGATTATCATAAACATCATCAATTGGAAATCTAAGTTCGTCCTTGCATAGGTTACCTAGAATGACACTACTGATACTGATCAAACCGATACCCCTGAACAACATTTTGTTGACATTGTAAAAGGAGTATTTCCCATTTGGGGGACCCATTATAACCAGTAAAGAAGTACGACGCCTATCAAGAGTAGTGGAGAGGGTGATTAATATTACTGCATGTATATTGACCAATATAACTGTAGAGCTTCAAGCCACGAGGCTTGTTTCGCTCCAAAATCGGATGGTTTTGGACGTTATCCTAGCCGATCGAGGGGGAGCATGCCGCGTGATCGGCAGCTCCTGTTGTGTATATATCCCTCACTCCGCCCCTTCTGTCCACTTAGCTATTCAGAAACTACACCGTTTGGCGTCGGAAATACATGCAGATACGGGGACTTGGTCACTGTCAGGCTGGTTTTGGAACCTCCTTTATACTTGGGGATGGAAAATCTTGATGATTCTAGCAGGGATAGCTGCAGTCTTGTTTACCTGTTGTCTTTGCATACAGTGCGGACCAGCCTGTTGTTCATGCCTTGCTTCTAGACTTTCTTCCACCATGAAAACCCTTTCACCCACAAAAACCAAGGCTCAATTAGTTCAGCAGGAAATAAATGACCTAATGCAGATCGATGAAAGAATTTTCGAAGATTGAGAAGTCCATACTTATTAGATACATCAGGCTAAAAAGGGTGGACCTGAAGGATAAAAATCCAATTTCCCTGTGCTCATGTATAAAATATAATAACTCGTACTGTCGATATATATTGTATTAGCATGATGTATCAATAAGTATTTGCGTTTGATTTAGTAGAATGTATTTTGCATTTATTCGTTCTTAAAGAAGTATATTGATTGTTCTTGTACATAGGCTAGGCCCTCGCAAGACCAGCGCCATGTTGATATTTTGTTGCTTAAGCTTCAGTGGAGATCACGTGTTATTCCTTCCACGAATATAATGAGTTATAGTGGACAGCTAAATGTGGAGAGTTCTCCTTTCAGTCTTGGGAACCAAGGTTGCATCTGGCTGCTAGTGCGATAAGCGCATTCCTGAAGGCGCTGTTCTTGCCCTCCCTAGCACCAAGACGAAAGGGAGTCACCCCTACTGACCTACACCCACAATAGCCGTGTCTAATAATGAAACCAATTATGTGTGCCATATATGGTCATTCCTGGGAACCTCGAGGGTCGGCTGGTACTTTTCCTATTATAGTGCTTCATGTGTGTAACGGAAAGGTATATATGTCCTGTTTTGAATGTAAGTCAGCAGTCTTCTCTGCGGACCTCGAGGGTGGAGGCCGTGGGGAGGCTCCTCTGCGTAGAGTACTTTTGTTAATAAATGATTGAACTTTCCTCACTGCCCACTGACTGATTATAGATAATTCATATGTAAAAGGACGGTGCACCAAAGGGAGTGCTCGAAAGCTCCAATTCTTATTTCAAAATTCTTTTATTTAATTCCAATTAAAACAAACTCCTCAGCCAACGCGTTTCATTCACAATGAACTTCGTCAGGGCTATCAGGTGAAGGAATTATCCCGTAGAGTTTAACCCATCGTTGGGATGTAATGAAAGTGTGACACACGATAATTCCACAAAAGGCCACAATGAACTTCGTCAGGGCTATCAGGCGAAGGAAGTATCCCATATAGTTTAACCCATCGTTGGGATGTAATGAAACTGTGACACACAATAATTCCTCAAAAGGCCAATAAGGTAGTTGGCCGCTGGACGAGCAAAGTAGTGGTCGTCCGTTCTAAATTAAGTAGCCGATTAGGTCCCCGCTGTATGATAAAGTTGGGAGGGGACCTAATCAGCTACTTAATTTAGAACGGACGACCACTACTTTGCTCATCCAGCGGCCAATTACCTTATTGGCCTTTTGTGGAATTATCGTGTGTCACACTTTCATTACATCCCAACGATGGGTTAAACTCTCCGGGTGGTGATGGTATTGGTGGTTTTGGCATTGGTTTTGGTGGTAGTGGTATTGGTGGTGGCGGTATTGGTGGTGGTGGTGGTATTAGTGGAGGTTGGTGGTGACGGTGGTATTAGTGGTGGTATTGGTAGTGTTGGTGGTGGTATTGGTGGTGGTGATATTGGTGGTGGTATTAGTGGTGGTTTTGTCAGTGGCAGTGGTATTAGTGATGATATTGGTGATAGTGGTATTGGTGGTGGTGGTGGTATTGGTGGTGGTGGTATTGGTGGTGGTGGTATTGGTGGTGGTGGTGGTAGTATTGGTGGAGCTGGAATTGGTAGTGGTGGTGCTATTGGTGTTGATGGTATTAGTGGTGGTGGTGGTATTAGTGGTGGTGGGGGTATTGGTGGTGGTGGTATATGTGGTGCTAGTATTGGTATTGGTGGTGGTATTGGTATTGCTGGTGGCGGTATTGGTATTGGTGGTGGTGGTGGTGATCCAGCGGTGTACCAACAACAACAGATACTCCACTACCATATACTCACCTAGGCCCATAAACACACACACACAATTGAGTAAACCGCTGGAGTCAAAGTTTATAATGTTCACAATGTTCAAGATTAGTTATCTAATACTCCAAACTAACCTTTCACTGATCAAAAAATTCTTTCCTCTGGTCGATGGACCATTATGAGATCTAGTTGATGGTGAAAAATAACTTAAACTAACGTGTTCTTTTATTCAATGTAAATAACCACAGACTCAGGAAGGTCTTAAATCTTTATCTAAATTTCAATTGCATGTGACCATCTCAAATACACAGTGTAGTCACCATCATTCTTAGGAGAGAATATTCAATTAATTCATTAAATACATACTTTGGACTCATGCAATGATCAATACTGAGAAAGGGTGAGGACAGAGAGAAAAGAACATCTGCAAATAACTTGAAATTATAATTACCAAGAATGGTGTGAAGACCAACCCCCTGTCCAAAGGGCTGGTAAGGGTCCCCGGGGATAGATTAGGCGACATAGACTTCAGGACAGGATTCAGGACAGGATAGTTGACCTCTCTAGAATACCGACGGTTGAGTCGCTTCCCTCTCTGACACTCTTATCCTCCTTGAGATTCTTCCGCGATCTTCCTATTTAACCCAATTAGTTAGCATAGAAGGTTCTGCTTCAGATTCTGCATTAAGTTCTTCATCAGCATCTCAAAGCATCTCTCCCAGCATCAGCATCCACAACTCACAGTATCTGTGTCTCTTCGATCTCACTAACTAACTAAAAGCTACCTCAATTATACTTTTAGTTCTTCATGTACCACCCACTAAAGTTTCAATATTGTAAAAGTACGAAATCTAATTGGTCAGGCAAGGAGGAAGATCATCACACCGTGCTTACATGTTATCTAAATCAGTCTGACCATTGTTCACAAACCCAACCCCTTAATTTTTATTCAAAATTTTATTTCACACACGCATTCACATTTTATTTGCAACAATTTATTAACAGTCCGAATGTATGTCCACTTCGTTGAACTTTTTGCCATCCATTCCCAGGGTCGAATACTTTGCGACGTTGGCTTTCGTATAACAGCTATATCATCATTCCGGGTTAACATCCAGTTATACATGAGAGACCCAAATACTCACTAGTGATAAAGTCAGAAAGACAGATGTTACTTTCACAAATAAATGGTTTCACTGTATACCACCCACCTCTTCTCTATCCCAGTGTATTTATTAGATTCATCCCCGCATTAGCTTTAGTAAAAACCACTCGATTTAATTTAAACAAGCAGATGCCAAGCATGCAATTCTTCAAGACTCCATTTTAGTGTCTTCTGCTCATGTGCAAAAATTTCCCTCCAAGCGATAGTTCACCATACGGCGTAGATGCAGTTGACGCATGAGCAATAAAGATTGCCCGTTTTAGTCCTTCGTCCATGATACTCTCATTAGTAAACACATAAGGAAGCTTCACTAACCCGCATATTCATGTGATGCACATTAGTTTTAAACTAAACAATTTTAATAACTTGTTAGTGAGTTAAAGGAATGGATTGCTTCCGAGCAAGTCTCTTTTCTATGAGTCCTTGCTCCAGCAGTGGTATTGGTATTGGTGGTGGTGGTGTTGGTGGTGTTAGTGATATTCGTTGGTGGTATTGGTGGTGGTGGTTTTGGTGGTGGTGGTATTGGTGGTGGTGGGAGTGGTGGTGGTGGTAGTATTGGTGGTGGTGAAATTGGTGGTGGTGGTATTGGTGGTGGTGGTGGTAGTGGTGGTGGTTTTAGTGGTGATATTGGTGGTGGTAGTATTGGTGGTGGTGCTATTATTGGTGGTGGTGGTATTGGTGGTGGTGGTGGTATTGGTGGTGGTTGTATTCGTGGTGGTATTGTTGATGTTATTGGTGGTTGTGGTGTTGGTGGAATTGGTCGTGTTGGTATCGGTCCTGGTGGTGGTATTCGTGGTGGTGATGTTGGTATTGGTGGTAGTGGTATTTGTGGTGGTGGTATTGGTGGTGGTATTGGTGGCTGTGGTATTGGTGGTAGTCGTCTAGTTGTATTGGTGGTGTTGATGGTGGTTGTGTTGGTGGCATTGGCGGTAGTATTGGTGGAGGTGGTGGTATTGATGGTGGTTGTATTGGTGGTGGTGGTATAAGTGGTGGTGGTATTGATGGTGGTGATATTGGTGGTTGTGTTGTTGTTAATAAAACAAGCTTTTTAAAACAACCTGTCAGGTGGCTTTAGCACAGATGACATGTCACACAGATGTGCTGTTGTCAGCTCAGACCATTAGCACAGGATTATGTCCTACCTGTAATTCCCATGACCTGGGGGCATATTACCAACAACTAGCGATATTTATCGCTAAATGGGCTTAGCGAGTTTTTGTTTATCGCCAAGCATTGCCGGATATTATCGCAGCGATAACGTGCTATTAGCAACGTTTATCTCTAAAGCGATAAAATATCCGGCGATAGCGGCGAAATGCATTAATATCGCTGAGAATACAGCGATATTCATGCATTAATGCCAATAGGGTCTTAGCCATAATATACACTTCCCATTGGATATAATGGCTAAGAACTGGTCTGAGCAGGCGTTAGCTTTTGAAGATATTCGCGCTTAGCGCGAATATTTCCATCGCTACGCCTGCATTGATAACAGGCGATAGCGATGTTAGCAACTGTTTTAAGTCACTAACAGATTGGGTACGACCACTTTGCATGTTATTAGGGATAAATATCGCTGACATGCAAAGCGGGCCCCAAACCGCTTGCTATCACCTAAAAGCTGTCGCTAACTGATGTTAGCGACAGCCTGCTAATAGGGCAATTAAATTATCGCCGCTTAGCGTCCAAAAACAGCCGCTAAAGCGGTGATAATTTCAATTCGCGCGCCTTGATAATAAGCCCCTTAATTCGCTAATCATTTCTAAATCCATTTTACTTGTGGGTTGAAACAGACACGAGATAATGCTGGGTTAAAGTGATTAAAAGCAGGCACCTGTGTTACGGGGCGGCTGTGCGTGAATCATTTCTAAATCCATTTTACTTGGGGGTTGAAACAGACACAAGATAATGACGGGTTAAAGTAATTGAAAGCAGGCGCCTGTGTTACGGGGCGGCTGTGCTGCTTAAAAAAAACAAGTGGTTTCAGGTGAAACAGAGCATGTCCGGCCTGCAGTAAGAGAAACTCAATAAAGTAAATAGTGCTTACAGACTAAATAACAGGCCCCGTGTAGCAACTGAAGTAAACCTACCAGTCACCATGGGAGGGTAAAAATGAAGACAAGGTCGTACTAAGGAGGGACCAACAAGCCTATTAACGAATCGGAAGGCAGCATTTATGAAAGACAATGATACAAGCCAATGAGAAATTTGGGAGGATAGTGGGCACGGTTTCTCTCCCATACTTTACTACAGCAGTCTCGCAGAGCGCGTAAAGCATGTGCTCTGCCGCTAGGCTCGACCTAAAAATATGATTGCTTTATTTAAAAGCAATTATTGAGATGGTGGTCTGTTGACCATCCGTATAATGGCTACAGATCGTAGTGGTGAGAGAGCGTGGAAATTTCCTATAGAGCTAAGCACTACTAATGACAAATCTGCCTTGGAGTTCAAAGTAAAAATGCTTTTCAAAATGTGACACACAGACATTTGGTCTTGAAAAAGAAAGCATGAGGCTTTGACATTCATATGCTTTAACCAGAAGCGTTCTCTTTGCACAATTAATTTATAGTTTGAACTTAATGTGACTAGTTTATATTTTGTCCTCAATATAGAATGTACCTTTAACTTACAAACATTTTTAAACATGTGTGCAGTAGTAGCATATAGTTTGTATTGAATTAACTCAGTATTTTAAAGTGTAGAAAACGGCTAATGGTTTAAGTTGCTTGGAGAGATTCAACTTGACTTTCCGGCTAAAAGAGGAATGTACCCCTCATGAGAAATATAAATGCCTGCCATACTTTACAGAATGTGACCTCAGAGCCTTATCGAATTAGTTGCTGGTAAAAGGTTTCAAAAACAGAGCTCCATTCACTTACTTGCCTTAGAAAACAGGAAAGCACACGCATTTCAAAAAGTACTTCCATATTATGTTTCAATGATTCCTGCTTAAATATTAAGGGGCATATTACCAACAAAGTGGCTAAGAGAGGTGTTAGCCGCCTTGGCTTAACGCCTCTCTTCGCCACTTCGGAAACGCTAGGCTGCACCATATTACCAAGCATATGGTGCAACCTGGCGTTTCCCCCTGTGATGGCGATCAGTTTTACAACTTAACGGCAGCGCAGGCAGGGAAGGTTTGTTTATGTACAGGAAGGTGTTCCTTCCTGCACATAAACAAAGCTTAAATGCCATTTTGTAACTTGCATGTGTGCTGCTTCATGCAGCACACATGTAAGTTACAAATTGGCATTTTAAAAAAAAGGTTGGGTTATGTACAGGGAGGGACACCTTCCTGTACATAAACAAACCTTGGCATTTTGTTTTTTCAATGTGTGCTGCACAAGGCAGCACACATGGAAAAAGCAAAAACGAGGATTCTCCTCGTTTCGCCACCTTAAGAACAGGTCTTTCCTGTTCTTAAATTCGGCGCTGCCACCTATTATCGCCTCTCTCGATAATAGGTGGCAGCATCAAAGTGAATGGGTGTTGCTGTGGAACGCCCACGGCAACACCCACTGCACGCCCCCTTTCACGATGAGTTTATTGTGAAAGGGGTCCTATTACCAAGGCAGCATTAAGTCGATTAATGTGGCTTTAAGCAACGTTAATTGGCTTAAAGCTGCCTTGATAATAGGGCAAAGCAAATATTGCCACGTTATCTGCAGAAAAGTGCAGATAACGTGGCGATAAGGGGCTTGATAATATGTCCCTCAGTTCTCTTGCAGCCAATGTAATGTGTTTAGTAAAAATTTATGTTTCTGATTAAGTCATTTTAAATTAGATTCAAAGGTGCTGTGAGAACAACGCCTAATGGAAGGCGAGTAGTCAGCAGGAGGAGGCAGAGATGTGCCTTTGGTCAGTGCTAGATTTCATTGGAGGAGACAAAGCACATGTGACATACTTTAACCCCTTCCATGCTGATGACGGAACCGCTCCGTCATCAGCTACAGTTGAGCTGTGCTGATGACGGAGCGGTTCCGTCATGGCCTGGCCGCCGCGCCTGCGCGGCGCTGATTTCGCGCCTGCGCGGGCGTTCTAAAGAGCGGGGCGGGTCATGACGGAACCGCTCCGTCACCAGCACAGCTCAACTGTAGCTGGTGACGGAGCGGTTCTGTCACCAGCATGCGGCGGCCGCGCGGCCGCCCCGCCCCTTTAGCGCTGCGGCGGAATAGCCGCCGCAGCGAAGGGGTTAAGCAACATTTTTACAGATTTCTAAATGTGTTCCTAGTTTAGGAGTTTCAAACTTAGGGGCATATTACCAAGGGTGGTGATATTGAATTATCGTCGCTTTAGCTGCCGTTTTCGGCCGCTAAGCGATGATAATTCCATTGCCCTATTACCAAGCTGTCGCTAACACCAGTTAGCGACAGCTTGTAGGCGATAGCGAGCGGTTTGGGGCCCGCTTTGCATGTCAGCGAAATTTATTGCTAATGACATGCAAAGTGGCCGTACCCAACCCGTTAGTGACTGACAGCAGTCGCTAACATCGCTATCGCCTATTACCAAGAAAGGCGAAGCGATGGAAATATTCGCGCTAAGCACGAATATCACCAAACACTACCACCTGCAAATACCAGTTCTTAGCCATGTTATCCAATGGGAGGTGGATAACATGGCTAACAGCATTTGCACGCTAATGCGTGAACACCGCTGGTTTTCCAGTGATATTCACGCCATCTCCTGCAATATTATCGCTTTTGAGATAAACGTTGGTAATAGGACGTTATATCAGAGATAATATTGGGCGAAGCGCGGCAGTAAAAAAACTAACGCTAAACTCGGTTAGAGATAAATATCGCTAACAGTTAGTAATATGCCCCTTAGAGAGGGAGATTAGCAGAGGAGGAGAGGGCAGACTTTGATGAAGTGCAGAACAGATTTAGACAAAGCTGTAGGGGGGTGGGTTCAGCTGGGACCAGGGCAGATTAGATGCAGGCTGTGCTCCATTTAAAATGTTGTTAAAAAATCCAAGCTTTATGCTTTGGATAATTGACTTTGCCAAGGCTTATTTGCTATATGCTTTGTTTCTCTTAATGGTAGATTCTGCAATTATTAGCTATTGTTTGAGTTTCATACTAATTTCACTCTTGTCTTCATTTTTGAACTCTTCATGGGTTCTGAATAACATATTTTGCACCACATTTCTTAGAATAGGGATTCTTTTCTCAATGCACCTTATACCATGCTCCGCACTTTCCTTTTTTATTATCAATTCTGTAATCTTTTTGATATTTGACAAAGAATAATGAATCTGTGAATCTTAAAATGTAATTAGAAAATAACACCCTTTAAAACTACCCACAACCTCTCATTATTGACTAAAATAATTATTTGCATTTGAAAATGGGGAAATGATAATTAAAGGTAATTGTGCCACATTTACCGAATCTTCCAATAAGAGATTACCGCAAGATTTCTGAGCTCACTGGTTGGTAGTAGAGGGAAGGTTTTACACCTTGACCAAAAGGAGCAGAGTTTAGGTAAACTTCTTGAAAGGAGCTACAAAATAGTTGCGCCAATTTAGAATAAATGCCCAAGTTCCAAAAAGTCCTGATTTCTGATTCCATTGCCTAAAACATGAAGACTGGCAATGCAATAATAGAATGCGATACGAGAACGTAGTTGCTGAAGAACGTGTGAACATTAATAGGGAGAAATGTGTTTGCGGTAATTGTGTTCTTAGTAACTATGTTTGCAGTAATTACGTCTGTGGTAACTGCGTTGCGTAAGATGTGATGGCAAATTGATTGTGTGATGGCTGAGATGTTGTGAGAGTCATGTGAATGTGGTGACTAGTCATTGTCGAAGTTGTTATCCAGTCCGATGTGACCTAAAATCCATGGATGTATAGTAAGGTGCAGAAGACACTGTGTTGTATTTGTCTACTGTGTTTTGTGGGGTTTGTCGTGAGACGTCGCCAATAGCCCCAATTGAGAGAGGGAGCTTTGTGTGAATGGGACAATTGTGAATAATGTGATATACCTTTTTGCACAGAAGGAAAGCAATACTGATTCAGGTGATTCTCCACTGGTCAATGTTTCATTGCAAATGTGTGTTATTTGAGTGACTGAATTCTATTGGTTCTTTTAGAGGAGAAGACAATTGTTGTTTAAGAAAATGAGTATTTGTGCAAAGAGAAATTGTGAAGGAGGGTGAGCCGTTCTGAGGAGCGAGAGTGACATCAGAGTGGGCCGCACTAGGATACGCCAATTGTGTGATTACTATATTAAGATTGGTTGAACGTCTTCAAGAACAGTAGCGGTCAGTGGTGTGATGCAGTGCGCACAACAACATTTGTTTTATTTATTTATATGTTTACTTAACTGTATTTGGCAGTATTCCATACTTTACTACCCCCCACCTTGCCCCTCCCTCGCCCCACGTCACCGCCCGTGGCACTCCCACCACCGACCGCTACTGTTCAAGAATTAAAACTGAGACAGGATTCCGCCAAGATTTGCTTCTCTGCTCTCCCGTGAAAACAAACAGAAGACGCCTGTGAAAGGAGTATGAATGGAAAATTAATTCCAGTCCCAAATAATGGGCTGTCGAGCATCAGTGAGTGGGAAACCTATTAATAGAGTGCAATGTTGTAGATGATTCTAGGACTATAGTAAATATTTCCGATTTCATGCCCTTATGTGGTTATATCAAATCATATCCTTATATAGGCATAAGAATCATACCCATATTAAGACATAGCCAATGCAGTACAAATACGGCAAGGCTACTCCAATAGACTCCTAGAAAGCACAACGCGTTCTTAAAGAAACCAAGCCTCCAGCAGCCTGGGAATTCCCCCTGCTTCTGTATTGATTTGTCCTAGAACTCCTGGAGTCCTGAAATAACTGTGAGTTCTTAGTGACGTCTTATGTCCAACCTTACGTCAAGCTCGGCACCTTCCAGGTATAAATATACCGGCATCTGCCTTAAGCAACAGACGGTGGTTTGGAGCAGATCGTCTATCTACTTGCCCGACGCCCTGCTGATGCGAGTGCCGAAGGAAGCCGACCCTCCCACTGACGCACTGTTTTTTCTCCTGCCGAGAAATCAAGCTCCAGTGTTTCCCTGTCACCCTTGCGGGTTGCTGGGAGATCGAGTCCTGAGGAAGAGATACAAGACCTCCTTCATTCTATAACCAAGGTACAGAGCTGATTAGACCCTTAGAGAATTCTTGATTCAGATTCTTAGCAAAACCGATAACTCATCTACTCCTTCCCTGTACTAGGCTTAGGTTAGGTACACCGGGTAGGCGTATCTTAGAAACACCAGTTGAGTACGTTTAGTCATTATTTTATCATTGTATGTATTTTATCCATTTTAAGTATCTTATGGCTTAGAAACCATATAAATGCTTTTACAGTATTATTTCATAATACTCATTTTACTGTACGCACTTTACTTTATGACAAGTATTGCAATTGTGGCAATTCACTTCTCTTGCATGAGAAAGAAGACTGCTCAATAAATAACCTTTTGATTGAAAATGCCTGTCTCTCTATTTCTCTGCACTCCTGGTGAAACTAAGCATGCACGATTAACTGATTGAAATAGCTATCTTTTGTTTCCGCGACTCTGGAGATATACTCCTTATTCTGGGGGAGCAAAGTTGTCATGTTTATGCGGTTGTCAGAAACTAATCCCTTCTTGTCTATTCAAGAAAGTTAGCACCTTCTTGTTTACTCAAGAAAGTTTCTAGTGACCTCTGAGCTAGCTGGCATTTCATAATTAAGTCTAACATATTCAATAGAGACCTAGTCAACCTCAGTCCTACGTCTACACTGTTGTTTATGTTATTCCAATGCGCAGAGCCTATTGGGAATATGGGAACTACACTACATGGCGCCCAACGTTTGGTAAGGCGATAATTTAACGCTAAATAATAAAGTAACTCAGGGGCATATTATCAAGGGGGTGTATCTCCGCTTTTTTGGCTTTAAAAGCCAAGAAAGCGGAGATAGAATTATCTCCCTATTACCTAGCTGTCACTAACACCAGTTATCGACAGCTAGTAGGAGATAGCGACCATCTTGGGCCCGCTTTGCATGTCAGTGAAATTTATCACTAATGACATGCAAAGTGGGCGTGCCAAGATGTTAGCGACTGGAAACAGTCGCTAACATCGCTATCTCCTATTACCAACCTTTGGAGATATTCGCACTAAGCACGAATATCTCCAAAAGCTAACACCTGCCCCTGAGCAGTTCTTGGCCATGTTATCCAATGGTAGGTGGATAACATGGCTAAGAGCATTAGCTCGGTAATGCATGAACATCGCTGACTTTTCAGCGAAATTCATGCATTTCGGCCGATTTTTATCGCTTAGGAGATAAACCTTGATAATAGCAAGGTTCCTAAGCGATAAAAATCGCCGCAGCTCGGCGATAAGAATATTGCCGCTAAGCCAACATAGCGATAATAATCGCTAGTTGTTGGTAATATGCCCCTCAGTCGTGCTTTTCACACAGACCCCTTTTTCCCGTAAAAACTCCAATAGACTTCTGGAGTGGGTAAAAGGTTATATATCCGCCAGAACTTAGTAGGAAGAGATTCCTATGTAACAGTTTTTGGTTTAATCAACGTTGAAGGATACAGTGTTCCAAAATATTGTGCACCTAATCTTTGTTTCCTTGAAACTTGCTCTGCAAACTTTCTGTCAGCAAAGTGACAGGAAGTGACGACGAAAGAGAAAGAGCTAGACTAGCGACTCAACTTTTGGCAGAAGACACAAGTCTCCAACAAAATTAACCGGATGCAATACTCATCCCGGTAAATGTAAGGAAAACCATAACTATAAAACTTATAGAAAATGGAGTATCATCAAGAGGTGGTACAGTCATATTTGTTGTTGAGGCACATAGTATCGGCAGACAGAGGTATTCTATTCCTGGATACATTTTCCAGCAGCAAATGTTGTAACACACGAGTTCCACTACTACAAAGCAGGGGAAACTCCAGCGCAATACGTTCCTTTCAAGTACATTGAAATTCCACTAACTTACCAGGAGCATGAGCTCTGGTTCAATGGCGCCCTAAAACATCAAAATCACATTACCAGGCTCGGTCCACTAGGTAGACCAGGAGCCACATGGCCGGTTCTAGCCAGCTATACACCACACCCTGACATTGAAGAAATGTCAGACAGAGAACTGTTAGTTCAGTTAAAACAACTAATTAAAATACAAAGACAATAGGTACAATATGTCATGCGGACTTTAACAGTCCAACCGGCAATAAAAATTCCACAGCACACCCCTCACCAGGGGAACACTAATAAAATCACATCACAGACTATACAATCAGTCATTGGCAAGTTACCCACAAAATGGGAACAAATTCCGTTCTGGTTAGCTCAAAAAATTACAGTATTTCCTGATACTACCCCTCACGAAAAACACAGAATTCTGACAATCTGCCTACCAATGGGGATTGCACCACATGTGGAAGATTGTGACACTTTGGGAACAGTCTTTGCTTCAATCTACACAAAAACACATGGTGTTCCGTCTATGGCGGTAATACCAGAAGTGCTAAAACAGATTCAAAATGAATACGGTCCAGAGCCTGTTTTAAATCTAGGTATGAAATTACTAAAAGACTTTAAGCAAGTCTCGGCGATACTACTAGCCAACATAAAAGGAGAAGCAGCATCTGTGGCGATCCGCCAAAAATTAAAAGAAACAGATATAGCAGAACAACCTTTTGAACTTGCCAGAATAATTGAAAAATCCTATGAAGAATTAGGTAGAGACAGTTTGGGTGGGAAACCTCTAAAACCAATACTAACTGAAAATCCTGAAAAAACATTTATTAAGAATAATCTCATTCCTCAAAAGAAGAAATGGGAGGGTAATAAGCAAACAGGAAGGTTTACCCAACGGAGAGATAGATCTCAAAAACGGGGGGGCAAGTCTTCACAACGGGAGCCCTCTGAAAAAAGATATAACCTTATAAATAGGGAAAATCTGAGAAAACCTGACAGATATCAAGATATTGATACACGCCCCTCTAGATCTTTTAAGACTTCCTCACAGAAATCGGAAAGAAGAGGACGGTCAGAACATAAAGAAGAGCGCATCAAGTTCAAAGACAAAGAACCTGCTCATCAAAGTAAAAAATTACAGTTTCCCAAAAAGAAGGTAGCCAGTATTAAAGTAAAACATGCAGAGGATTCTGAGGACACAACTCAAGAACGGAGAATGGGCCCAGACAATGCTAGACAGCGCAGCAGAAGTAACCATAGATGGCAAGATCCTGATGAATCTTCTGGAGACAGTGGACATGAATGAATATATTCAAGTGGAAACTGCAGACACCAGAGTCAGTGCACCTCATAAATTATATGAAATAACATTACGTATAGAGGGGGACAAAACTAGGAAAATAAAAGGTCGCTTCTGGGAGAACCTATCTAAAGGTTACGATATCCTTCTAGCAGGAAAGGACTGGCCACCAGAGTTTGTCAGGGAGTGCCCACATGGCGAATAAATGATTATGCCTGCCTTCTCAAATCACATTCCAATTTATAAAAAATACACATATGCAAGAAAATGGGCAGTGGCCCAAGCCCCTGCATTATACAAAATCATGTAGAATGGGATGAGGACTCTCCTCACCATAAAATCCAGATAAAAAAAATCAACATACTGCACAGAGGCAGTATCCTGTTAAGCAAGAAGCTAAAAAACAAGTCATGGAGATCTTAGATCAACTTGAGTACCAGGGGTGATTGAAACATGCACCTCACAAATGAACAATTCTTTGTTTTTTGTCTCCAAACCAGACAATTCATATCGTCTAGTATTGGACTACAGACACTTAAGCTCTTGTTGCAAAACATTTGCAGTACAAAATTCACACAGTGCAGCACTGATGAATAACATTGTGCACAAAAAAATATAAAACAACATTAGATATTTCAAATGGTTTCTTCTGTCAAAACATTGCACCAGAAAGCAGGCATTTGACGCCTTCTCTAGTATGGGGGCCCAAAAGCAATTGTGTCGTCTCCCACAGGGATTCAAGAATAGCCAAGGATTATTTTCAGCCAGAATAACCGAGTTACTACAAATGTATGATGATGAGGCATTATCCTATGTCGACGATATCTTTCTAACAGACGATGACCTGGAGACACACTTGAAAAGAGTGAACACCATAATACTTGGGTTCGCATCTGAAGGATACAAATTTAACTTTAAAAAGTCACAAATTGCCCACCTCACGGTCCTATTTTTAGGATATGAGTTATCAAGTGAAGGCAAAAGCCTAGCAGACAACTTCTTAGAGAAGTGTGCAGTACTCCAAGCTCCAAAAACGCTGAAAACTTACAATCAATTCTAGATTTCCTGAATTTCGGAAGAACTTACATTCCAAATTATGCAGAGAGGGTGAAACCGCTCTACAAATTAATAAAACCTGATTTCAAAGCAATTAATTGGACTCAGAAACACACAGAAATTTTAGGATCATTACAAACAGACACGTTAACTAAAACAAAACTGCAAACACGCGCGAACGAACGCAACCTTGTAATCCGAGTCATCCCAGGAAGATGCGGATTTGCATACCTAACCTTTAATGAGGGAGAAAAGGTACCAATAGCTTACAAATCACACTTGTACACAAAAGCTGAAATGATATTCAGTTCCACTGAAAAGATTCTAACTGCGGTACAAACTGCTGTAGCAAAAGGAAGAGACCTGGCACAAGGTAAACGTGTAATAATTGTTACACCGGTACCTGCGCTAGAAGCAGTAACAAGAGCAAGCATTCTGAATGCCAAAGCCTTACATCCGAGATGGATACAATGGGTTAATTCTCTTGCTACATCAGACGTAGTATACGAATTTGATCCTAACTTAAAAACGCAAGAATTTCTCCAATACGAATACGAATGTCCTCTGCCAACTGAAATTCTACCTCTGGAACAGTACACCTGTGTAATCTACACAGACAGATTTGCACAACACTACGTTGTGGATAAAAAAGTTTACAATGCGGCATATGCGATTGTAAAAGTTCGCTGGCGCATAGGAAAATTTAGACCGTTAATCACTAAAACTGAATCGCTCAGAAATTGTACAGCTCAGCGTGCTGAACTACAGGCTTTTTTAAATTTTTTTTTATTAAAGACCTTTATTCTTATGAATCACAGCCTGCATTGTACCACATGTATGATCACATATACAGAGTCGACAGTGCCGCTGGATCGCGGGGTTCTGCAATTGTTTACACAGCCATTTAGCCGGCATCCCGGGGGCCCGGCGGCGTACTAAGCAGCACTTTATCGAAGCCAACATTATTTGGACATGGATCGTCAGGAGGGTATAGTGAACCATGGGTACCCGCAGGCATTTGAGGTTTGCGTGTGTCTAAGGTCTTGGAGAAATAAAGAGAGACAAAAAAAAAAAACTAACTAACCCAACTACCCCCCACCCCACCCCGTGTGTTCGCAATGGTATCCCTGTTAGCCAACTCCAAGCAGATGTGTCAGTGCGCCAATGTGTACTCAATCTACAGTCAACACTCCAAGTGCCCCTCTTCCCGATTCAAAACCCCCCCGACAGGACCCTTTAGATGTTTTACGCTGTCCCTTGCCTCTCCTCCCCCGCAAACTCCCCGAGTGGACACTGTATCAGCCGTGCCACCTAGTCCTCCGTGGAATCCGGGAGGTCCAAGGCCTCGGCACCCTCCAGGCCCTCCTCCTCCCTCCACTGCACGTAATCCTGGTAAAGACCCCAAAAGTTTTTGGGCCTACTTCTAGGGGGGAGTAGTTCACTATAGAGTTCTGATTGAGTGCAGAAGTGGAGTAGATCCCTCGCCCATCTTTTCTTGGTGGGTAGAGGCCCCCTCATCCAACATTGGGCTGCCACCCTCCTAGCTGTCAGTAAGGCCATATTGACTAGTCTACGCTGGGACGCAGGGAGCGGTTTAGAGTATCCCAGCAGAGCCAGCTCTGGGCCAATAGACAGCTCCGAACCTATGATCTCAGTGATCTCCAAGCAGACCTCTGCCCAAAATTTCTGAATACCCGGACAGTACCATGCCATGTGGATAAAGTCTGCCATCTGGGCGTGGCATCGTTCACACTCCGCCGACTGTCGTAGCCCAAACCGGTGGAGTCTTTCCGGAGTGTGGTATACCCGCTGGAGGAACTTAAAATGCACCAGTCTATGTCTTCCGTTAAGGGAAAGTCTGCGCGTGTTGAAGCAACAGTACTTCCACAAACCATCGTCTATTGGTGTGTGCAGATCACTCTGCCATGCCTCTCTGGCCTTGGAGAACTGGGGGTGCTGGTCTGCAGTCCCCAGCTTATATAAGTTAGAGATTAGTTCACTAGAAGATTTGTTTTTAAGGACGTAGGTTAGCTCTGGGACCTCTGGGGGTTCCTCCATTTCGGGGCCCAATACTTCTTTACATGCCGACCGCAGTCTATGAAACTGGAACCTTTGCAGCAGCGTGGTTCCTGAGGGGGTGGAGGGGAGCTGGTCCCATGTCCTCAAGACCCCCGCCGTAAACAGATCCTCCATTTTCTGTATCCCCAGCGCACGTAGGGCCTCCGTAACTCCCTTTTCCCCAAGGGGATCCAGCCACAGCGCCCAGTCAATCTGCATAGGCGGCGAATACAAGAGTTGACAGCCATGTGCACGTGTTAGCATATGCCATGCATGATTGGTAGACTTAAGGGAGTCCAATTGGCCAATGGTGCGATCGTCCGGGAGACAGACGGTGGCCGAGAGGGGAAGAGGCTCCGCAAACAGGCGTTCCAGGGTCACATGCGGAATGCGTGGGTCCCCATGAATCCATGAGTGCAGATGGGATGCCTGCGCGATGCGGTAGTACCTTTCCAGGTCAGGTGCCCCCAGTCCCCCCATTTCACATGGGAGCATTAGAGTCGACCATTGAACTCTGGGTTGCTTGCCTCCCCACGCCAGTCTGATAAGCACTTGCGTGAGTTGTTTGAAGAAGGCCTTCGACAAGACCACCGGGATGTTGTTAAAGAGGAATAGGAACCTTGGCAGCACTATCATTTTCATGATGGCTATTCTGCCTACAAGAGATAGGGGAAGTTTACACCATGCATCAACATCCTCTACCAATTTGGTGTACGCCACGCCATAATTGTCCCTGACTAAGACTTCCGGGTCAGTATGCAATTGTATGCCTAGATATCTGACTGAGTCCGAGGACCACTTCAGGGGGTGTTCCATGTCGAAGGGCTGCGTCACAGGCGTCAGAGGGAAAGCAATGGATTTGTCCCAGTTCACTTGCAGCCCAGAGAGAGCACCAAAGCGGACGACCTCGCGTAGAACAGTTGAGAGGTTTGTCTCCGGCTGGCGAACATAGAGAAGGGTATCATCAGCATACGTCGAGATGCCTATTTTGTATGTAGGGAAGCTTATACCTTCCAGGCTGTGATACTCCCTAATAGCACATGCCAATGGCTCCGCAACAAGAGCATACAGCAGAGGTGAGAGGGGGCACCCCTGTCTAGTACCCCTGCTGATGTTGAACGAGTCTGTCACTCTATCCCCTATCTTCAGTCTCGCCGTGGGTTGATAGTACAAGGCTCCCAGCATCTGCAGGAACGGTTCTCCCAGGCCCAGCTTCCTGAGAACTCTGATCATGAAAGGCCACTCCACTGAGTCAAAGGCCTTTTCCATGTCAAGGAAAACCGCTAAGGCAGTGTTTTCCTGCCGCACGTGCTGCATTGTTCCTAGTACTGTGCGAATGTTATATGTGAGGTTTCGACTGGGGACAAAGCCTGACTGCTCAGGGGCCACCAGGTCAGGCACCAAGAGCGCTAAGCGATTGGCCAGCACTTTGGCATAGATTTTCGCGTCCACGTTTAACTGGCTAAGCGGTCTGTATGAGCTACAGGACTCCGGGGGTTTCCCTGGCTTTAAAATGGCAACCAATAGGGCCTCCCTCATAGTGAGGGGCATAGCGCCCTCCTCGCAGATATCGTCGAAGAGGGTGATCAGGTGTGGGTCCAGCTTGTCTTTGAACGACTTATAAAAGCCCACCGTCAGGCCGTCAGAGCCCGGAGCACTACCCGATCACATGCTCGACAGAGCCTCCAGAATCTCGTCCTCCTGTATGGGGGACATCAAGAATTCTCTGTCTGAGTTCGGTAAAAATGGCATGGCTATGTGTTCAAGGTAGTCATCTATCTCATCCTTTACGCGCAGCGATCTTGTTTTGTATAGCTCGGCATAGTACTTCCGAAAGGTGAGGAGGATCTCCTCCTCGTCCGAAATTACTTCCCCCCTGGCGTGCGCAGTTCATCCACCACAAGGGGTCTTCTGGTTCCACGCACCATCCTAGCCAGGAGCGCCCCAGGCCTATCTCTCTCCCCGTAAAGTCGCCCCATCGGGTATTTGCCCATGTGCAACATCTCCCTGTCGGCTAGCTCATGGAATTCCGTCAGCAGTTGTTTGAGTTGGGCGTCGGTGCTAGACCCTAGACCGCCCCTCTGCTGCCTCTCCAAGTCCGACAGTTGGGATTCGAGAGTTGTCAAATCCCGTCTAATGGACCGTAGCACACTCGAGTGTTTGGACATCGCCATGCCCCTTATGTAAGCCTTAAACGCGTCCCAGACAGTTTGGAAGCTGTCCACCGTACCCAGATTCATTTCAAAGAAGGTGTCGATGTCTTCCGCCAGTTCGGCTTCATGCCTTCATGTGAGCGGCCGATGCGACAGGCCTTCGAGCAGGGCCCGAGGACCTATCGAGGGCAGGGTCAAAAACGAAGTTGAAGTCACCTCCCCACAGTGCTTTAGAAGTGTCGAGTGTTCTGCAGTGCGCTGACAATGTCGTGTAAAAATCAGGGCTGTCATAATTCGGTCCATAGACATTAATCACCAAAAGGTCAAGTCCCCTGCCCACGCACCTTGCAATTACAAACCGACCCTCAGGGTCAAGTACCAGTGGGGTTAGCTTTAGGTGAGAGGTGGGATTGACCCAGGTAACAACCCCCCTGGAGTGTGTTGTGAACCCTGCAGCCACTATGTGTCCCGCTAGTCCCAGAGCCTGCAGCATCCTGCTATTAGGTGGGAGGTGTGTCTCCTGTAGGAGTGCTAGATCGACATGGTGCCTGTGTAAATAGCTAAAGACCTTACGAAGTTTACGGTAATCGTTGAGGCCCCGCACGTTCCAGGCCAACAACTTTAATTCCAGCTGGGCGTGTGCTGTGATACCTCCATTAGCGCTAGTCATCCCAACCACAAATACCATAGGTAGCAGATAGCAGTTCTGTCATTGCATGTTTTCGTGCTTGTTATGTCCACAGGTAACTCATTGCGAGGCAGTAATTTCGATACTCCATTAACTGAACAGTAAGTACATTCCCGTACACAGTACCCTCCCCACCCAGGGCAGGCCTCCCCCAACCCGGCCTCCCCATTCCCAACCCACCCACAGCCGACCACCCCCAACCAGGTCAGACAGAGTCCCAAACCACCCCCCTTCATCCCAAAAATAATGGACTCAAAACAGTCCTAAAACTGGCTCACTGCAGAGCCTAACAGCCGAAAGCACCGGGGCGGAAGTTGCCAGTCAGAATCAGTTCCTCAACTGTACAACACCGCAAAGCTAGCGTGCCCCAATGCCTAGCCCCAGTCAGTAGAACAGCGCCATAAGCAAGACCCAGGATGGCAAGGTAGGAGGTACGGTCCACCCCTCCCTCCAACGCCCAGGGACTCCCCTGGGTCCCCCGCCCCTCCAGCCTCCCTCTCAAGGAATGTGGTCGTCAACACTGAGTGTCAGCCCAGGACTGGTGGTCCTCCTGCCCATACCCAACCCAGGAATAAATCCGAGTTTTGTCACCCACCAGTGTGTCCGCTGGGCTTCTCCAGCACATGATCCAGTGGAAGCTGCCAAGACGAGTCAATACTGCCTCACGTCACTCCCCACGACACACTAGGCCCTGAGGCTGGGATGTTCCTGTCTAAACAGAGATTCGCTCGGGGGGCAAAGCGTAGTATGTTCAGTCTTGCTCATCCATTTGAGAGGCCACATTAGTGTCGTCGTTGTGGTTCCTCCGAGCGTCCCTGTGCTCTCTGGTCCACTCCTTCAGGGATTTCTGGAGCTCCCTAGGGTCCGTAAAGAAGTGAGAGTGACCCTGCTTGTTGATCCGGAGCTTTGCAGGGTACATCATGGCGTAGTCTAAGCCCAGGTCACGCAATTGTTTTTTGTAGGGGGAAAATTGTCTCCTCTCCTCTTGTACCTTGGCAGTAAAATCAGGGTAAAAAGAGATGTCCATGCCCTCATATTGCATCTTGCCTTTATCCCTGGCTAATCGTAGCGCCGTGTCTCTATCACAATAGTTCAGGAGCTTCGCTATTATGGGGCGGGGGAGTGCGCCCGGCTTTGGCTTAGGACCCAGGGTCCGATGGGCCCTCTCAACAATGAACATGGGCGAAAAAGCTTCCTCACCCAGCAGCACCTTCAAGAGTTTCTCAACGAAGAGCTCCATTTTACCGGTCTGGGTGGTCTCCGCCACTCCCGTGATACGGATGTTGGATCTCCGGGACCTCGCTTCTAAATCTTCTGACTTGTCTTGGATCACCTGCAGGAGTCTGCCAGACTGCTTTCTGTCTTTGTCCCATTCAGTCTGTGCCTCCTCCGCCTCCGTAAGTCTTCTTTCCGCCATGTCGAGGCGTTCCGCATGTTTGTCTACACGCTCGGACATGCGGTCCATTCGGTATGACAGGGCATCAATTTTGGTTCCGATGGACGCTATACTGTCCTGTATGCCCTTTTCCATGGAAACCAGCAGGTCTCGGAGTTCAGTGCCCGCTGACCCGTCCGGGGCAGCTCCCTTCGGGGACGCCTCCGTGGCTGGCGCCTCAGGCCCCTTGGTCCGACGCTGGTCAAAGGAGAGTTTCGCCTGAGTTATGTCGTTCTTCCCCATATTTATTCTGCTTGTCATCCAGGACGACCGCCGCGACGCCGTCTGCACACAGTTCGAGTGTTCCAGGGGTGCGCCGCGCACCTCGGTAGTCAATGCGCTCTCTGCAACCACGAGCAGGCCTGTTGCGGGGACACCAGGTGAGAATGGCCAATATCCCGCTGTCCGGTTCACCAGGCCAGTGTCCAATAGTAGTCAGCAGCAACTCTACTCCACCATCCAGTACTGCGTCACTCAGCGGGTCTGCTCCAGGCTACTTATGCCAGTGGACTGTCTAGGATGTAGACTGCCCCGGACCAGGTGACTTACTCCTCCCCGTGATTCAGTGGCAAACTTTCTCCTTCAGAGCATGCACATACAGTCACTGTTTTAATCACCATGGCACAAGCCAGCATGCCCCAACATCGCCACAGGTTCGCCCTCAGGTCCCGGCGCCGTCGCAGGTCGCGGTTATCTCAGAGCGGGCTCCATTTCCTGCATGGCCGGGACTCAAAATGGCGGTGACCGCGAGGGCCCAAAGCCCGCCTCTGGTCGCCGTCAATGTCCGCCTACACACTCACTCAGCTGTTACTCGGGCTGGCCAGAGGGAGGTCCGCTGTTGGCGCCGCTGCAGGCCTAAATCCCGCCAAGTCGCTGTGTCCATACTGTGTGCTCACTATTGCGGCGCCGGGCGGCGGCGGGATTCAGGTGATGTCGCTGGGCCGGTCACGGGTATCACCCTGCTCCAGGCGGCGTTCCTCAAGTCGGGCACTCGCCCGACACGTAGGTTCTCCTGTCCAGCTATTTCCCCGTGTGGTGCGGGCCGGACCGGGGATGATCCGCCAGAGCCCGATGCTCAAGTCGTGTCTCAATCTCCTGCTCTGCCACACCGTCAGGGGCGTCGCTGGGCACAGCGCCGCTGTACTCGAGTGGTCCCGAGGGAAGGGAGAGGAGCGCCGAGAGCCGCTTCTCAGTTTGCCCAGTGATGTCGGGGAGAACCGGGCCTCCGGCTCATACAGCGCGGCTCCAGCCGCACGCCAGGTGACGTCGGTCGGCCTGCAACTCAGAATAGGTCGCTGCTCCAGGCCCAGTTCACCACCACGACACTCTCCTTTCTTGACCGCCAACCGCGGGACGCCGCGGCTCTGATCATCTCCGCGGGGATCCGAGGGTCACCGGAGGTAAAGCTGAGCAGTTAGGGCCAGCTAGTCGCTGTAAAGGATAAGTTTGCAGGATATTAGCGGGGCTTAGGCGAGGAGCTAAGCGCTCACTCGTCCACCATTGATGCCGGCAAGCTCCGCCTCCCCTGAACTACAGGCTTTTAAGATGGCGCTTGAACATGCAGATCGCGAATTCCCCACACTAATAGTGTGCAATTCGCATTACTGCGTCGAGTCTTACAATAATTCCATGCAGACCTGGATTGAAAATGGTTACAAAGATGAGACAGGTGGCACAATAAAACATAAAAAACTATGGGAACAGGTAGTTCTTTTACAGAAAGAACTACGAAAGACTCACGTGATACATACGCAGAGTCTTCAACGTGATGGCGTTCACGTTGCAGGGAATTCATTGGCTAATAAAGCCACAGCGGTAGCTGGTCGACCGGCTTCCATAGCTACAAAAAAGCGTTCTAAAAAACAAATAGATGGAGAAACCCTACTAGCAGTAAAAGCCTAAATTGGAGGCAAATATGCAGCGTTACCTCTAAATTATCCACTCGGAAATACATACAAAATTGATGCGAACTTCGTTCCTTTTGCTCAAATCCCTGGAGTGGGGGATAGAGTAATTCCAAACACGAACCGGAGGGCTTACTTGATTCAAGAAGCACACATGGGAATGGGTCTGAGGCACCAAGAGATCCTGAAATCTCTAATAGAATTGCAATCAAGATACTGGGGGCCGGGAATGAGCGTTCAAGTTTATAACTTTGCAATGGATTGTCAGGACTGCAAATAGAGATCGCAGTTATGAACCATACCAGATATCTGATTCTAGCACAGTAAGACCAGCCCAGACACCTCTATTAGATGGCATTAGACTATCTATACGCAAGCGTGCGATCAGACAAATGCGATCCCATAAATATTAAGACGAGATTCATTTGGATGTGGCCCCAGCGCTCGGCTGACGCCAGAACTGTTATAAAAGATTTGTGAGTCTTTATCAGCACATACGCAATTGGCATGCTACATTCTGACCAGGGTCCTGCGTTTAGCTCTCAAGCCTACAAGGAGGCCATGACCAGCTTGATCATTGCATTGCAGTACTCTAGTCCATTCCATCCTTTGGGAAATGCGGTAGTGGAGAGAAAAAAACGTGACATAAAGCAATCTATAACAGCAAGGGTATTAGGTTCGGGTGATGGGTGGGTCAAACATCTAATAAGTGTCCAGCGTAGTCTTAATAATCTGCCAAGAAATTCTCTGGGTGGAATCACTCCGTATGAACTTTTGTGTGGTACAAGAATGATAATCGAGGATCTCGATTGTCAGACTTCAGTGGTGGAACAAAAAGCGTTTGATATCAAAGATCTTTTGGCTGTTTTACAGGACTTGAATGAAACAAGAAGAAATCTAAGTAACACAAAGCTAAAGCCAACGGCCACTGAAGAAAAATAACCTGTCCCAGCAAGACCCGTCTGGATTCCAAAGATTTGGGATCTGGTCAGAGAAAAAATCACAGTAAAGAAGGAATTTGGGCCTTCTTACAGAAAAGCAGTATCTGTCTAAGCTATCAGCGGAACAATATCAGTCGCACTACCACCCCTTGCTGGTAAAGAGAAAAACAGGGTTGTTTCTATTGACCTGGAAAACCACAACCATGTGGCCAATAATAAGTAGTAGGCCCAATGGCTTCCCTAGAAGTAGCAGAAGACCAAACCTTGCTACAATCCAAGAGTTTCAAACTGAGAGACTAATCACATTTGAAAAACCTGCAGTGAATAAAAAAGGACTATGCAACAAAGCCATGGAACTTGTGCCTCTTGAAACCCAAATTGCAACAGTTCGTCAAGAAGCACCTGTCTACAATGATGTAGCCTCTGACTATATTAACATGACAAAGGAAGAAGCAACTAGAAAGATTAATAACAATCCTGATGCCATTCAAACAATTGACAGAACTGCATCTGGCTACTTCATCAATTTCGATGACTTTTCTGATGATCCAAGTGAACATGAAGACAAGCCAGCAAACAAAACTTTCAAAGACAAAATTACAGAACTCTTTCATCAACTTGGGGAAACATATCTGATTTCACCGTGGATTGAATTGTGGATTGTGTTAGGTGTACTTTTTCTCCTGCTCAGGCTCATTTTGGTTCGAAGCTTGGGAAGAATGATTGATGGAAAATACAGTACAATGGACACAGCAAGTCAGAACATCAACTTGATTCTAAAACCTCACAGATCCTCTCACATTGAAAAAAGGGAACTATCATCAGTAAACATCACAGCCATTCCTATACCTGGTGGTGTAGCATGGGACGCTACTGATTACAACATCTATAGCCCGGTTGAACTCTTGAAGTATCCTCATCAGTTCAAGATTTCTTTAAGTGACTTTGTATCACCTAGTACGTTCTCTGATGATTGGGACTTTGAAAATATTAACAATACGATGTCAGATTTAGAAATGTCAGCTAAATATACAGAACATGATTATTTACAAGGTTCATCAAATTATGAAGAAATGTATTGCTTTAAACATAATGGGCATCACTATTTGCATAAATCGGCTAATCCTAGAAATGTTTTTATTTATAATCAATGGAAACATTGTCCAACACCGCCAAAAGGCAACTCAAAAACATTTTATGAGAAATTCCCATACTTTTCAGGATTTAATATCACTGATCCAGAAACGTTTTCTTTTAAAATTATGAATAAGACAGGAATGAAAAACTTGTTGACAAATACTAAACTGATTTATTCTGAAAAATGTTATGAAAAAATGTCTACATTTGGTTTTGAATTTTGGAAAAACAACATTGAGACAAAAACTGTCTGGGGTACAAAAGACTGGCAGGTACAAGGTTTAGAATCATTATTCAGAGCCTGCATGATCCCAGAACAAATAATGTTCCTGAATGACACCATTCAACAAACAACCTGTCTTGGCCTAGCCAGGATAAAGGACTTAAACAAACCGTCTATACCAAAACCCATACCTGATAGTAATAGCACTACAGAAGTGGAGATAGACGTATCCCATATTTTAAAACATAGCAGAACACTTCCTAATAGGAACAAATGGTTGATCTGGCCCACAGACACTAATAACTGTCAAGATAGATTCCTGAACAAAATACAGGGGTTCAAACAGAATAGGCCAGACCCAAGATATTCCCAGAGGCAACATCCAGGGATAATAACAACCTATAATCTAGGAAAACTATGCCTCGAATGGCTACAGAAATCCACACTACCTGAAATTAAGCAACACTTGACTTTACTTAAAGAAGGTGCTGACTTGCGATATTTCTTACTGGGACCTCGCAAACAGCGTCAAAAACGTTTCATATACGCCGGTATATACGCAGCTTACAATGAAGCTTGGAAAGTAACGCAAATTGAAAGTGCAGAAAAAATACGAGAAATTGATCGTATTAATTTGGAAAAATCACTGTCTATAGTGGACAATGGGTTAACGACTCTGTCCTCCAGAATTTATTCACTGGACAGCATTGTATCATCTGCTATTGATATAATAGAACAGGATATGCTAATGTTACAACATGGCCAGTCCCAATTACGTTCTATTGTACAGTTAGGCTGGACGCTACAAAATCTGCGTTCAGGCTACGTGCCATGGCGTCTGATAAACACAACGTCAATATTTTCTATCTTTAACCTTACTGATAAACAAATCTCTTTGGCACAAAGAGGGGCAGACTATACGGTGCTGGGCATTGAAAAACTAGAAAGATTACCATTGACAGTCTCCGAAAAACCTGTCATTGAATGGATAATACATGGCACCATTACAATTCCGATAACGAATTTTCAGTTTCAATATTGCCAAAAGTATATACCAGCAGGCCTGTATAAAAGGTTGGGTAAAGGGTACATCAAGTCAACCTGGAATTTGCGTTACACACATAGATGTTGGAGTGGGGGCAAGAAAGAGGTATTCCTTGGTGGTAACAACTGTAAAAATTCACTAAGCGGTACACTTCAGTGTCAAGGAATTGACTTACGGAGCCTGCAATGGTTCATAAAATAACCTTTCATGCCACCTGCACGGTACCCCTGCTACACAGATAGAGACTTTTTTCAGACAGCTTTCCAACGGCAGCTACGTTATAATAAGTGACTACAGCTGTTGTGGCATGGTGCCAGGAACGGCCTATCTCGTGAGCGTTACTTCCAGGGTCACTTATTGTATGCAAGTATTGTATCCAAACAACAAGCCAGACATAGAGGCAGCAATATGGCCTTCTTTGAATATCTCTTCTATTCAAATTGATACTTTAAGCAGAATGAAGTCTATTCTTTTACAAACAACTGTGCCTTTAACCTCGTCTAGAGAAACGTATGATCTGCAAGTTGCAAGGACAGCAGCAGAGATACATACATTATTATCGAAAAATTGCCCCGTACATTTCGTAGAAATGTTAAGCCAAATCTTAAACATGTCTGATACCAGTGGCATCGCACATGTTTTTAAGACAATTTTTTCGGGACTGTTAGCACCCTTTGAAGCAGTCCTGAGCATCTTCCCGAATTTCATGCACTCTGTGTTCGGCGGCCTGCCTCTCATCTTGGGACCTGTAGCAGGAATCTTATTTTTGTTCCTTCTGCTCCGATATGGCAAGTCAAGTCACAGACAAAACTCAGGCTACAATGGAACACGATCCTAGCAATGCAATACCGAGAGCGGATTACTAAAGTCCTCGGCTTGGCTCGGCTAAGAGATCTGAATAGTACCTGGTTTCTTTTGTTCAGACCAATCTGGCAAGATTGCATCTTACCTGTTCTACGATGCCTGCTCTGCGGAGAAGAATGCGTGTTAGACGTCTGTCCCACACTTCCATCAGCAGTACCTATGGATATCGATACTTTGCTTGGCTCGGTAACGGCTCATGCAACGTTTTGTCCCCAGTGGCTACCCATTCTGATGACGGCATTTGTTGAGACCTCACCATTACGATTAGGTGGCGGTGAGGTACGAGATGAAAGTGGCACACAGGTACAACCTTTTGTGAACATTGCTGATCCAGATAACGCTGACGGTAATGCATCTCGCATATGCACTATTTCCACTTTTTCGGAAATGGCCCAACTTTCACCTACTGTTGTAGACAAATTTTTTGCCAGCCTATCTGAATTGATGTCCTCTCCTAACAACGAGAGTAACTGTTGAAAAAGCAAGCACACGGCATTCCCTGAAATCTGAATTCGGCCTTCAGTTTTGGTAAACAGAACCTAAACAACTTTGGAACTATTTATGTTTTTTTCCCCCGAGAGCAAAATTGATTTTTTCCAGTTCCCAAAATATTTACCTTTTTGGCACATGATACTCTGCTTAAAGTAGAACTATTCTTAGAGAACAAGGGGGCATATTACCAAGCAATAGCGATAATTATCGCTATTGCTTGATTAGAGACAAAAATGTATCGCCGACCTGCGGCGATTTTCATCGCAGATAAACCTTGGTATTACCAAGGTTTATCGCAAATGCGATAAAAATCGGCCGCAATGCATGAATATCGCTGAAAAGTCCGCGATATTCATGCATTACCGAGCTAATACTCTTAGCCATGTTATCCACCTCCCAAACTTGGCTAAGAACTGCTCAGGGCAGGTGTTAGCTTTTGGAGATATTCGCGCTTAGTGCAAATATCTCCAAAAGTTGGTAATAGGAGATAGCGATGTTAGCGACTGTTTCCAGTCGCTAACATCTTGGCACGCCCACTTTGCATGTCATTAGTGATACATTTTTCTGACATGCAAAGTGGGGTCCAAGATGGTCGCTATCTCCTACTAGCTGTCACTAACTGGTGTTAGTGACAACTAGGTAATAGGGAGATAATTTTATCTCCGCTTTCTTGGCTTTTAAAGCCAAAAAAGCAGAGATAAACCCCCTTGATAATATGCCCCAAGATTTCTATTTTTAGAAACTCTAGAGACAATGGGGCATATTACCAAGCAATAGCGATAATTATCGCTATTGCTTGGTTAGAGACAAAAAATTACCGCTGAGCTGCGGCGATTTTTACTGCAAATAAACCTTGGTATTACCAAGGTTTATCGCAAATGCGATAAAAATCGCTGCAAAGCATGAATATCGCTGAAAAGTCAGCGATATTCATGCATTACCGAGCTAATGCTCTTAGCTATGTTATCCACCTCCCATTGGATAACATGGCTAAGAACTGCTCAGGGCAGGTGTTAGCTTTTGGAGATATTCGCGCTTAGCACGAATATCTCCAAAAGTTGGTAATAGGAGATAGCGATGTTAGCGACTGTTTTCAGTCGCTAACATCTTGGCACGCCCACTTTGCATGTCATTAGTGATAAATATCACTGACATGCAAAGTGGGGCCCAAGATAGTCGCTATCTCCTGCTAGCTGTCGCTAACTGGTGTTAGCGACAGCTAGGTAATAGGGAGATAATTTTATCTCCACTTTCTTGGCTTTTAAAGCCAAAAAAGCGGAGATAAGTCCCCTTGATAATATTCCCCAATATTTTTACTTAGTCTCTAACACATGTACAGTCTTGTATAAATATGTGATGAAATGGTCTCGACCTTCTCTTCTGTATTAAGAGCCATTTCATAAATGTAAATTTCGTGATTCATTCAGTCAACATTTTAAATGTACAATATATGCATTATCTGAATGACACCACTGCTTACAAAAAACGTACAGTATAATACTCATTTTCGTGTATATACCATTTCAAATGCATTTTATGTATTTCGAAGTGGGTTGGAAAACACATGCTTAGATATGCTTAAACATTGCTTAGTATTTAGTAATGATGGACATTATACGTGGAGTGGGTGTTGTAGATGATTCTAGGACTCTAGTAAATATGCCCGATTTCATGCCCTTATGTGGTTATATCAAATCATATCCTTATATAGGCATAAGAATCATGCCCATATTAAGACATAGCCAATGCAGTCCAAATACGTAAAGGCTACTCCCATAGACTCCTAGAAATCACAACGCGTTCTTAAACAAACCAAGCCTCCAGCAGCCCGGGAATTTCCCCTGCTTCTGTATTGATTTGTCCTAGAACTCCTGGAGTCCTGACATAACTGCGAGTTCTTAGTGACGTCTTATGTCCAACCTTACGTCAAGCTCGGCACCTTCCAGGTATAAATATACCAGCATCTGCCTTAAGCAACACACGGTGGTTTGGAGCAGATCGGCTATCTACTTGCCAGACGCCCTGCTGAGAGAGGTTTTATGACATCGCATGGAACGAAGATCCAGCATGGACAGCTTGTGAATGATCTTTTGGATGCACTTACATTGCCTAAGCAGGTGGCGATTGTTAAATGTAGTGCGCACCGTAAAGTGATAGATGATGTGGGTCGTGGTAATGCGTTTGCGGATGAGATTGCTAAGGAGACTGCCCGGAACCTTAGCACTAGAATGTATGTGACGAGTTCGGTAAGGTGGCCTACAGAAACGGGTATGTGTGAGGATACTATCGAGAGTGTGAAAGCGATACAGAACGAGGCCACTGAGACTGAAAAGACGAAGTGGAAAGAGAGTACGGGAAAGTTGGATGCGAATGGCTGCTGGATTGATTTGTCGGAGCATAAGAGATGGATGTTGCCGGATGCATATGTGCTAGCTGTCGTGACGATGGCACACGGTTTAGCACATATTAGTGCGAAAGGTATCTGCAAGTTGTTGTCCCCTGTGTGGAAGAATGATGGTATTACTAAATGTGCTGAGAGATTGGTTAAGAATTGCATGATATGTATGATGTACAACCCTGGTAAGGGAACCCCTACACCTCCTGGCCATTTTGCTCCCCCTTCGTGTCCCTTTGAGGTGATTCAACTAGACTTCATCCATATGGAGCGATGCAATAACCTGAAATACGTTTAAGTAGTGGTTTGCGCATTCTCCCAATGGATCGAAGCCTACCCACTCAAAGATAACACTGCTCTGTCCACTGCGAAAATCCTACTGAAGGAATACTTTCCTCGGTATGGAATGCCACGGATTGTATGGTCTGATAACGGAAGTGAGTTTGTGGGGAGTGTGATGAAGAGTGTGTGTAAGGGCCTTGGAATTACTCAAAAATTCCATAGCACCAATCATCCCCAGTCAGCAGGTTTAGTTGAAGGGTATAATGGCACCCTTAAGTTAAAATTAGCGAAGATTCAGGCTACGACTGGTCTTTCGTGGCCTGACGCTTTGCCTCTAGCTCTGTTGTCAACAAGGGCGACTGTACACTCCCGAGTAGGGCTCAGCCCCTACGAAATAGTGTTCGGCCGTCCTGCGAATGTTTGGGGGGTCCCTAGACCGAGTGTGTTCTCTGATCTTGAGTACCCAATGTTGATTGATTATCTTCATGATCTGACTGCTAAACTGAGGTTAATTCACCAACAGGTCTTTGAAGCACTGCCGACGCAGACGGAGGGTCCAGGCCACCAGCTCCAGCCCGGAGACTGGGTGGTGACGAGGAACTTTGGAACAAAACGTAACCTCGAACCTCGTTTTACTGGACCCTACCAAGTCCTCCTTGCCACGAGAACTGCTGTTCGTTTGGAAGGCCGAAAAAACTGGGTGCATGCCACCCACACCAAAAAGGTACCTATACCTTTAGCAGCAGACTCGTGGGTGAGGAAGGGCATTGCCTCGTCTGAAACGGAAACATTGCAGACCTTCGTACCTTTTAGTGATGCTCAGCCTGTCGGAGAATCCTCAGTGCAGCAGAACGACATTGTTGAACATTTGTCATCATCAAACTCAAGATCTGAACAATTGACTGATCAACAGAACTCTGTTCCCTCATCGGATCCATTGTTTGACGAACAGACACGTCCTGGGAGAAGTCGATACTTCTTGCGATCTAATACCAAGGACTAATAAAAAGGCTTGTTTTTGTCCCTCGACATCTACGTTACCCCAGTGCCATGATCAGTCTAAACACTCGTACAACTGTGATTTTGTAAATATTGAGTTTTTTTCCATATATGTGTTTTTGCTTCCACAGCTAAGAGACTTTGTATATACTTGTAATTAAAATACCTTGCATCCGGGTGCGCCGTAGGGCCGCGCGTGTACTTCCTTCTGGTTAGTAGGTCTTGACACTAGGTCGAAGGCCGTCGGTTCCTGGGAACTCCTGGGGATTGACTACTGCTACACAGAACGAAGTGCGTCAAGAAACGTTGCGGACGGTTTTAGAGGATGGCTTTCTCAAAGCTGTTGGACTTGGAAAAAGCTCAGGCGCAAAGATTCAAACTGCAACAAATTGCTCATATGAAATGCTTCATGTTTCAAGTGTTCCTTTTGTTCTTAACTGTTTCTTCATTATTGGCAGGTGGGGTGTATTACTTGATACTGACGTTCTTGCCTTCTGCCTCACCTACCTCTTCTCCTGAACCTAAGACTGCCTCCACTGTGTCCCCTCATTCCTTCCATGTCTTACCACAACACGAGCAGGCTAGACGTGCGGAGTTCAGGAACAATTCCTTCGTTCAGCTCCTTCATCAACATCAGTTAGTGGTTAACACTACCAACTGTTGGGTGTGTGGGTTAATGCCACATACCACCGACAAGGGAATTCCATACTTGGTTCTGCCTTATAGTTCCCAGGGTTCAGCTCGAGCATTGCAAACAATGTTTCGAAGTGCACTAGATTCCTACCCCAATCGAGAGCCACGTCCACCCCACTTTGGTCCTGGTCCGTACCATAAGTCTTTGGCTATAGCGATTGCCGATCTAGATGGGGATATCTATGAACCGTCGCTTATCCCGGACGAAGAGGTGCGAGCCTACAGGGATCTAAGTGAGGTTGAGTATAGTGGGCTCGTGGGTGAAAGACAGCTTAGAAGCTCGTCTCCAATCTGGATCGTACCCCACCTTGGTAATTTCTGTCTAAAAGGTCGTGGCCGAAGCCCGAGAGCTCATCTTGGAGAGAGTGCTTGCTCCGAGACGTATGTCTTACCGATGCTCTCTTCCCCTGTGTTTCTGACTGCCAAAGGTACGTACTTCGTCTGTCATGATCGTGCGTATACGTGGTTGCCCTCTGACTTTGTGGGCTCATGTTACATTGCAAATTTGTTGCCTCCGATGTTTACCGTTGATGCAGATTACCACAAGACTAGAGTCGTGAGGGGTGTGATTAGCGAAGAAGACACTGCCGGTCAAGAGGCAAGATACTTTTTCAAGGGTTTCTTCCCGTTTTGGGGACCTATGGTCAATAGTAGGAACCTGAGACAGTTGACTCGAGTGGTGGAATCGACCGCTAATATCACTGCCAATGCCCTTAGTAACATCACAGCAGAGCTTCAGGCGGATAGGCTTATGACGCTACAAAACCGTATGGTTTTAGACGTTGTCTTAGCAGATCGAGGTGGAGTATGTAAGGTGATCCATTCGAGCTGCTGTATTTTCATCCCAGATAACGCTCCGACTGTCTATCAAGCCATCTCAAAGTTGCATAAAATCTCTGAGTCCATACACGTGGACGTAGGGGATTGGACGCTACTTGGGTGGTTTTGGGGCCTAATGTCGACTTGGGGTTGGAAAATTCTGATGATTATCGGGGCTGTTGTAGCATTCCTGTTCACGTGTTGCCTTTGTGTGCAGTGTGGTCCTGCCTTATGTGGCCTCTGTGCTACGACGTGTATGAGACAGCCACCTGTTACCAAAGGAACTCTGATGGATAGAATGATGTTGCAGCAGCACTTAGATGGTCTGATGAATATCGAATATGATTCCGACTAGTGCTTGCCTACATGAGGGCAAAAGGAGCGTCTGAGGTTCCGTGACATTCGTAAGTGGTGTTTTCGACTTGCACGAATATGGTCGAGTCTGGTATCTATGAACCGCAAATGACGAGTTTAGTGGGTGTACGCGTTTTCGCTGTACTATCCTATACTGTTCGTTTGTTTCGTGGGTTTCTTCATCTGTACCCACGGGTTCCATCTTAGATACGGCATCCATTTTGTTTCTTGCCCTCGTGTAGCCAGCGAACGGACGCTGTCCGCTTCGCGACCCTGGGATTCCCAAGCCTTTGCGGAAGACACGTTTCCTTTGAAAGTGTCTTTATGATGAGGGGGATGACACTGCAAGGCAGCTGGCCCCGCTCGAGGCTCATCTTGCCGTGCCGGACTATTGTCTTAGTTGTGCATCTCATTAGGCACGTTCCTTTGATGCCCGCAGCTCGTGTTTCCTGATACCGCCCCGTTTACACCCTTTCCGATCTCCCCACTGTTTCTGTCTTCCTCCGCACCTGCTTCTGTCCCTTCCTCGATCTGTTTATTGCTGATTGGAATGTACTAATGGTGGGAAGACGGATCTTTACAGTTGGGAGCTACCAAATGTTTCTGTACTTATGTTCCGGGCCTTGAATACATGAAAGCAACCCCTTATGGTTTTTACGATGGGAACCGAGTTGTAATCCTTTGTGTACCATGTTAATCTATGAGAGAAACTTGTATAAAAGGAGCGACCCACAGTAGCAATTTGAATCAGACTCCGCGAACTTACATGTTGTGTACTTCACGTGACTTCTGTGTTCCCTGCAGTAAATAAACCTCGAATCTTTGACGCCGAAGGAAGTGTCCCGTGTCTCTGTTATTTGTACGCCGGAACAGGTAACCCACGAAGGTTTCAGGTGTTGTCCCCTGGCACCGCTGGGTCTTAAATAACCCAGTCCTTCACTGTTGGTCAAGTACATTTGTGTAGCAAGACCATCTAACTAGCACAGACATTGCAGCAATGTGTGTGGTAAGAGGCTCACATGTAGTGACACATACCAACAATACTAACCCTAATGTGTGACACTGTGGCATGTGTTTATGCACACACATGACCAGTCATTAACAGACTTCAATGAGAGTAACTAGTGCTTCCTCATTGCTCAGGACAACTCATACCCATACAGTTCAGATAGACTCCAAAAAGTACAACACACAGATCAGATCACAAATACATATTGTGTTGTTAGTCCAGACAATTCAGATGTAATAGTACATAAACTGATCAAGTATCAATAAGCACTAACAAAATCAACGCAGATCCATGTTTGCGGTCATTTTTTTCATATCCAGCACGGAAAATACTCGCATAATACATGTATACACTAAGGGGCATATTACCAAGCAAGAGCAATAATTATCGCTATTGCTTGATTGGAGACAAAAATGTATCGCCGACCTGCGGCGATTTTCATCGCAGATAAACCTTGGTATTACCAGGGTTTATCGCAAATGCGATAAAAATCGGCCGCAATGCATGAATATTGCTGAAAAGTCAGCGATATTCATGCATTCCCGAGCTAATGCTCTTAGTCATGTTATCCACCTCCCATTGGATAACATGGCTAAGAACTGCTCAGGGCAGGTGTTAGCTTTTGGAGATAATCGCGCTTAGCGCAAATATCTCCAAAAGTTGGTAATAGGAGATAGCGATGTTAGCGACTGTTTTCAGTCGCTAACATCTTGGCACGCCCACTTTGCATGTCATTAGTGATACATTTCTCTGACATGCAAAGTGGGGCCCAAGATGGTTGCTATCTCCTACTAGCTATCGCTAACTGGTGTTAGCGACAGCTAGGTAATAGGGAGATAATTTTATCTCCGCTTTCTTGGCTTTTAAAGCCAAAAAAGCGGAGATAAACCCCCTTGATAATATGCCCCGTGTAATTTTGTCACAAACCAAGAACACTGGCCTCAAACTGACAGGAAAGATGTCAGTGTGCATCCTGTTCCATGGAGGAGTACTGCGCACTTTCACTTTCTCTTTCAACCACACTGTTAGTGTCTTTTGTGAGTTGTGGAGGTATTGGATGGTGCCTGCTGGTGTTTTGGAGAGAGTTCTGTGTGTAGTATACTGTCCATACTGTCCTTGCTGAGTCCTGCGTCTCTGTTCATACATGTTTTTTGCGAATGTCTGATTATTTTGTTGGGTTTACGTCTCAGGGCTATCTTTGTATATTTCTAATTCAAAAGACTCCACGAAGGAACCTATGCAAAGGTTCGTTATGGCAATAATGGCCAGCTAACAAGAGATTTTCCCATTGAGAAGGGAGTTAGGCAGGGATGCGTACTGGCCCCTACGCTATTTTCCCTTTTTTTAAATGGCCTCGTGGATGATCTAACTAGTGTACAAAACAGCGACGCTCCTAACCTAGCTGGTGGTAAATTTCCTGCACTCATGTTTGCGGATGACACCCTGCTGCTCTCAAAAACATCTATGGGGATGCAGCGGGTGCTAGACCAATTTACCAAATTCTGTAGGGACAGGAACCTGGTAATTAATATAGACAAAACAAAGTACATGGTGTTTAATGGCACTGCAACTAATTGCCCTTGTCCAACAATGGATGGACGAGCCCTGGAAAGGGTAAATAATTTTACTTATCTAGGCCTGACCTTAAATGATAGAATGAGTTGGGAAACCCAAATGACTAAGGCTAATTTAACCCTTTCCCAGTCTATGGGGGGTATTGTTAAAGTACAGAAATCCTGTGTTCACAAGCTAGTCAGTGTACCGCTGGAAATATACAAGGTACAAACCAGATCTTCCACCCTATATGGGGCAGAACTCTGGGGCCATTGTCCAGCGAATGAGATTAGTATAACAGAGAATAAATTTATTAGACAGCTTCTCTCCTTACCTACTAACACCCCCCTAATTCCACTAAGGCTGGATATAAATCTGAGGCCTATGGCAGAAGTAATTGCCTCACGCCCGCTCCTCTACTGGCGTAGATTGTGGAGTGTCCCGGAGCTCGAGTGCTATAGAGAAGAATTAAAGATTGTGATGGCTCGCCCGGGTGTAGGGAGGACAAAGTGGTTATCTTTTATAAGGGGGCAGGCGTCCAAGATTGGCATGGAGAATCTCTGGTCCAACCCGGAGGACACATGCAAATCTATCTCAAAGAGAACCCTGGCTGAGTCTATAAAATATCACAACCTTGAAGAGGTCCTTCGATCAGCCAGGCCCTCTAGCCTCACTGACAGTTTTTGGGATTTCAAGAATGTCTATAGCTTTGAGAAAGAATTAGACGCTATAGAACCTGTCTTAGCAAAAAAATTGTTCTTACAGTTCAGATATGGTACATTACCCCTTTATTCCTATTCTGATAAATGGAAATTGGGTTTAGCTCGCCCTTGTCCAGGTTGCAATGATCCAAATGAATCTTTAATCCATGTGACTTTGTTCTGTCCTGCCTATTCTGCTAGCAGGAAAAAATGGATCATACAGTTATGTGTGAATCTAGGACTTAGGAACTACATAGACTATTTTAGAATTTTAAAAACTGATACCAATGCATTGATAGTTACTGCTATTGCTAAATTTTTGTTTTCGATGTGGTTAACTAGACGAAGACTGATTCGTTTGTAGAAACCCGCTTATTGTGCTTAGACTGCTCTCTCTCAGTAATAACTAGTTTTTTTGTGTCCTAAAAATTTATAGCTTGTATTTTATTGTTTCAGTGCTTTTATTGATATATTATAAATCGCACGTTAACTGATCATTGTAAATATCCAAAACGAGATGTAACTATGCATGGTTGAGTTGTAAATGTATTTTTTTTCTAGTTGCGATGTACTTTTATGGTTCATTAACAAACCGAAATAAAGTTAAAATGATGATGATGATTTCTATAGTCTGATTATTTTGGTAGGTTTACGTCTCAGGGGTATCTTTGTATATTTCTATAGTTAATAGGGGTTAATTGTGTTTTTTCTTTTTGGTTTGCCTCGGGGAAAGATTGTATTTGGGATATTGGGTCCGGGTATGGGGGAGCAGGTTGTTTGAGGGGGCCTTGGAGGCCTTCCTCTGCCTTGCTAAATGTTACCCGCCCAAGATGGTAGTGGCTGGGGGACGTATCATACAGGGATACAATGTTAAAGTTTAGAAAGTGAGATGGGAGCATATCTGAGAGAAGATACTCAGCATGTTTGGCGTGGACAGGACTGACCAGCAGTGGAAGCACCGCTTGCAAAACTGTGTGGGTCGGGACTGGGACCTATTGGATCACCTTGGACTCATCGTCGGTAGGCAATGTGGTAAGTACATGACCAACATTCTTTCACTTCAGAGGATGAATGCACAAGACACCAATTAGGTTGAGCACCAGAAATATGCACCCATCGTGGATATTGACATTTGGCAAAAAAGCATGCTTGTCATGATATACTGTGCCACCCCAACATGCTTTGATATTGGTATACTTCACACGATCAACTGGATGACAATCTCAGTGAGATACACAATGTGGGTCACCAACATGTCCAAGCTTGGGATACGCCTGTGCATAGTGGATAAATAGATTAGACCTACAGACGTCATGCCTATTGAGGTGTGAGAGCAAATTTGTCATTCATGAAGCAGTGAGACAGGTCATAGTATGTTACGTCACTCAGACCATGGCAGGGATGTTCATTAGGCCACCAGGGTGAAATTGACATGTATTATGGGTAAGACAGGGTCAACAGATGCAACATGTATTTAACGTGGCACCACACCTGACTATTACCGTGAATGCAATTGCATCATGAAACCATCAATGATGTATGTGAGTCTTTCAAAATGTGATGTCAATGACATAAATTGTACTTTCCACACTTTTTTCATAGCAGTAGGAGCTTTGATCACACAAGGAGATGTGGATGCATTCATGGACCCACACTCCACAGGTGAGTGCGTTGCCCCTAGCTTTGGACGCTTGACGTATCGGTATACAAAACAGTGGCCACTTGTATGGCCCTTTTACAAATGCTGCGTAAAGTATTACAGATGCTCCCGGAACAGTCCAGGCCAGAAGTAGTGAGAAGTATCATCCTAAGTAGGTTCGACTACTGCAACTCACTACTTCTAGGGGCCCCTAAGACACTGGTGGCAAAATTGCAACGAGTGCAAAATCTTGCCGCCAAGCTGGCTCTTTCACGGAGTCGGTTTGACTCCTCTACAAAAGCGCTTAGGGAGCTCCGTTGGCTGCCAATCCCCCAGAGGATTGAGTTTAAAGCCCTGTGTCTGGTACATAAAGCCCTTCACGGACATGGCCCATCTTCCTTGCAGAATCTGTTCTCATGGTACGTACCGGCAAGATCTCTCCGTTCGGCCTCAGCATGTTTGGTGACAGTTCCCAAGATTCTGAGGATGCGGTTAGGAGGCCGCTCCTTCAGATTCACTGCGGCAAAATTGTGGAATTCTATACCTCCGGGCCTACGCCGCACAGATGATCTTACTTCCTTTAAGAAGGCTTTGAAAACATTTTTGTTTCCTATAACCTGTTAAAACCCCTTCTTAGGCTTTGCAACTGTCTGCACACTGTGATGTATCATCTAAGTCTAAGCGCCAGGATACCCGCTGGGTGACAGTCATTGCGCTATAAAAGAACACCAATACATATAAAAGAACACCAATACATATGTTTACATATGCAAGCAATGCCACAGGCCCTGTATGTTGTAGTACACAGTCTGGATGTGCATCACATGAACCTCACCTCTGGTGTGCAAGCACAGAGTCCATGATGTGGGTGACGTCATAGCCATGTCATAGAGCCGATCACGCAGCATCACAAACATCTATGTGACCTGATATGATTGTGCAAGAGTTCCAGACATGCAGCAGCCAATTTCAATTGTAGACTATTGTATATGATGATAAGTTTGTTCCACTTAACATGTCACATCTGTTGTTAATTATCATTGCTGAGTGTTGTGCCATTCTGACATGAACTAGTGACAAAAACTCACATACAATCTTATTGTAAAGTAACTAGAATTTACTACCATAACCATATGATATTTGCCCCCAAGGCATCAACTGTGTCACCACAAAACAGTGACTTGACAGAAGCTGTGTCTGTGTGTACTCACGACACATTCAATTTGATATATCATTTAGGTACAATGGTCAGAAACATATGTGATGTATTGTGCATGATCTGATCAAAAACTCACAATGATCCTGGTTTCTTGACAAGGTGTAATGTGTACAAGTCAGCTTGTGGACATGTTGCATGTCCAGAGCTACAACAAGTTAATTGTGTTCCCTTTGCATGGTATTGTTTTCCTGTTGAATATGGTATATGGTGAGCAACTGAATTAAGAGCCCATCAATACAAACTTTGTACATCACTCCAACAATTACATTCCAGAGTGTTCACACTCACGAAGATACATTTGAGTAATGATGTTGATGTGTATGAACAGACTTGGAACAAGTTGACACCCAGCACAGATGTGGTTGTTGGTAACTGTCTTGTCTAATAGCAGTTCCAGTTGACATTGACAATTAGTTGTTCAAAGAGCATGTCACATAACCACAATGACAATGTGAGTACGTGTCATAGAGGGCTGACTGACGTGATGAAGCATCAGCAAGTTTGTCAGGAAAACTCTTCCAATGGAACACAGATTGTTGTTACATAAATCTGTCCCATCAAATACTTGTGTATTTGATGAGGGATCCTGTGAATCATTTCCATGCTGATGGAAGTGAGCAGGCCTCTGTAGCCAAAGAAATGTTTGTTGTCACAACAAAATCTTGTATAGACTATCTCAGACTCAGTGCCGAAGCAGGCATGAGAAAATCATCGTAGGACAATCTCGACTCATGCATCAGACATCCTTTCATGCTGCATTTAGGTGTTGAGAGTTTGACACTGTTTCCCTGCTAAGCCCATTCATCATCACTCAGACCCATTCACACAGGGGCATCGTCAATATCGTGGAGTGTCTGAATTTCAGACTGTTTGGCATAAGTTCAAGGAAGTAGCGGAGTGAGACGTTAGCCGTCATGGCTTTACACCTCACTCCACCACTTCAGAATCGCAAGGCTGCACCATATTTACAACGATATGGTGCAGCCTTGCGTTTCCCCTTTTGCTGGCACTACACTTAGCAGTGTAGTGCCAAAGCAGGCACCCTTGCACCACAAGGGGGGGGGGGGGGGGGTCTGCGTGCAGGGTAAAGATTGTTTATGTACAGGAAGGTCACCCTTCCTGTACATAAACAATCACTAAATGCCATTTTGCCATTTTGCCTTTTCTATGTGTGCTGCTTAATTAGTCTGCCCTGTTCCCATGATGCACTGGGCCAGGGACAGACTGATTTGCATATAGCCAGGTTCTGAGCTGGGATGGGGTAGTGAGATAAATAACGGTGATGGATCAAGCCCTGATCTTTGGACTGGGTAAGAGTGGTCTGCTCAATTCAGACACTCTGTTCATCACCACCCCCTTTTGTAAATCGATTTTGGCCACTATAGGTGTGGCAGGGTATACTCAGACATGAGTCCCTTTCTCACTGCTCCATCAGGATTCAAGCAAGCCGGGCCGAAGAGGCTGAAATGCCAGAAACCGGTCCCCGGTAGCTTGTCTCCTTTCTGGTAAAGAATTGGCTTGGTAGTTTAGTCTGCCCTGTTCCCATGATGCACTGGGCCAGGGACAGACTGATTTGCATATAGCCAGGTTCTGAGCTGGGATGGGGTAGTGAGATAAATAACGGTGATGGATCAAGCCCTGATCTTTGGACTGGGTAAGAGTGGTCTGCTCAATTCAGACACTCTGTTCATCACCACCCCCTTTTGTAAATCGATTTTGGCCACTATAGGTGTGGCAGGGTATACTCAGACATGAGTCCCTTTCTCACTGCTCCATCAGGATTCAAGCAAGCCGGGCCGAAGAGGCTGAAATGCCAGAAACCGGTCCCCGGTAGCTTGTCTCCTTTCTGGTAAAGAATTGGCTTGGTAGTTTAGTCTGCCCTGTTCCCATGATGCACTGGGCCAGGGACAGACTGATTTGCATATAGCCAGGTTCTGAGCTGGGATGGGGTAGTGAGATAAATAACGGTGATGGATCAAGCCCTGATCTTTGGACTGGGTAAGAGTGGTCTGCTCAATTCAGACACTCTGTTCATCACCACCCCCTTTTGTAAATCGCTTAATGCAGCATGCACACAAGTCACAGAATGGCCTCTTCTGGCGCAGGGCTTTATAACGAGACGCATCTGGGAGATGAGTCACGTTGTAAATACCCGCACCATGGCGCACCTTTTGCGCCACCGCTGCGTCACAAAAGTGACGCAACAACAGTGTAAAAGCGGCGCAAGGGGCTTGTAAATATGCCCCAAAGTGCCTGGGAGACAGTCACATGTTCTGTCTATTTGTGCTTCCGGTTTCAAGAATATCATGGACTTTGAAGCTGTTTATCTGTCTGTCCCTTGGCCTCAGACATCTGAGATTTACTGCCAGTTGGCAGAAAGATGTGTTTAATGTTCAGGGCACGGACCATATTTGATTCAGTTTGTTTGAGCTGGACACTAGCATGTATAACTCTGGCAGGGATACAGGTCTTTGATCTCCCTGCAGCTACCATTGGTTAACCCACTCAAAGACCTTTTAAAATCCAGGCTCTTGCACAGTGCGGTACTGGAACAACACCAGGGAGACATAGCAGCGACAGCCTGGCTATCTTACTGAGCAGGTAGGAAAACAACCAGAACATTCATTTTTAAAATGTTAGGCGCATATTATCAAGAAGGGCGATAACATTATCGCCGGTTTAGCGGCAGAAAACTGCAGTTAAAACGGCGATAATGGGCTTGATAATATGCCCTTGTGAATTCCCATAGAAGCCCATGTTCTGGTGTGAACATGGGCTTCTATTGGAATTCCCAAGGGCATATTATCAAGCCCATTATCGCCGCTTTCGCTGCATTTTTCTGCCGCTTAACCGGCGATAATTTTAACGCCGTCCTTGATAATATGCCCTTTAGAGCTTTACTGCCAGATTTCTCATTAGTTACGCAGTGCAACACAGCAAGACAACTTGCTGTGCTGCGCCACATGGAATGGGAAGAAATGCCCCATATTTCCCAAGATATGGCACATTCCTGCTCTCACACTGTGCTGGCACACTTTGTGCTGCCTACCACTGACGCAAGCACCTTAGCACCATTGTGCAAGGGTGCAGGATTACTTATGTGCAGGGACACCTTCCTGCACAAAAACAATCCTTAGACGCATTTTTGTCTGTCTACGTATGCTGGAGAATGGCTGTTCTTACGCATCCACCCATGAGTTTGGAGCATTCGCAGATTACCATGAGTGGTATATGTGGGAATGTGTCAAAATGCTATGCCTTCCCATAGGAGGCGCATCATGCAGAAATATCTTTATTTGTCCTTGTTTTTCCTCTTTCTACAGGTGCTGTTTTCTGTATAGAAAGAAGAAAAAGCCTCAAAGAATTATTTGGGCACTGGAAGATGTCCCTTACTGCACAAAAATAATCCTGCTTGCAATGCAGGCACCTTTGCATCATGGTACAAGATGGCCTGCGTTGGCGCTAGGCAGAGTATTGTGCACTAGAGTAAGGAAGGAGCAGGATTGTGCCATATCATGCTACATATTGCACAATATTGCCCTCTCCCTTTCATGTAGTGCAGCAAGGTGTCTTGCTGCGTTGTGTTAACAGATATTAAAAATGGCCCTGAAGATTAAGAAAGAGCAATGAAGATTTTAGCGAAAGGTCGGATTTGGAGTTTATCACACAGGCTGGTATGGCATCTTTGGAACAAAAGGATTTTGACGTTAAACCCTACTCTTCTGATATAATTTCACAAGATTCGGCTTACTTAACGCTTTAAATTGGAGGGCTGCATTAATTTCAGCAGTAGCTTGAATATGAATTACAAAGTTAGATAGCAAACTCCTGACTATTCGCCCTAGAGAAGGCTACCGCAGCCTTTGTAGAAGTGTCCTCAAGTGTCCCCTAAACCAGAGACCGCGAGCAGCTCACCCTTCAGGAGACACAGGTCTGAGGCAGACCTTATTGCATTATGTGCTCCTGAAGCTATCCAGTGTAGGGGCCAGGGTAAATGGCCCTTCCTTCCACTGTAGCTCCTCGTCAGTCTCCTAGCTCCTGCGGTGGAGTTCAGCAGGACATAGAATGGAAACTACAGAGAGGGACCAGATCTGAGAGCCCGGTTTACTTTCTCTTCTTTGCACATGAGACAGAGGGTAGCAAAGGTATTTCCAGAGATGTCAAGAGACAGGCAAGGGGCAGCAACATTTATGACAGGTTAAATCTGTCCTTCGATAGCTCCTTCTCAATGCCTATATGGAGGTTGGAGCTATATTGCGTAATCGCCAGCACTGCACTGTATGTTCATTCATGTTGTAGACGCGAGGATGTCATAGGCTTTAGTACGGCTCAGTACAGCAATTTTGTGATGGCAACCATAATGGCACTTTACATAATGTTATTCAGCTTATACACAAACCCACTAAGGACCGCATTTATGAGGCCTCTTACTGCACTTTTGCACCTCCGGAACGTCACTTTTTTGATATTCCAGCGGTGCAATGTGCTTTTGCATATTTACAAGCCCACGTAAAGCAACTTTATGTGGCTTTTTATGGCCTTGTAAATATGTGCCCCTTTCAGGCAGAACACTGTGTGTAAGGGGCGTTCCATGGTGGCAGTTGGGGGCGTTCCCACACAACACTCATGTAATCTGAAGCATAGCGGTCTTTATTCGTAATATATAATTTCCTGTTTCTTTCCCTCCATTTCCCCCTTTTTTCCCTTTTCCTTTCAGCAGACATCATTCTCAGGCATTAGTTCTCTAGTTCTGATGATGATCTCATTATTGTGTTAGGAATCAAAACGCTGTTGACCTTAGTGCCTTGATACTGTATTGTTTATCTAACTACTGTACATTGTGCAATGGTGCTCTCCATATGCTTGTGGCCTTACTGTTGATTGCATTAGGGCTGCACATAACTATGCCCAAGTTCTTTGAAACATTTTTCTTGATTACTGTACCACTTCCTATGTCTCCCTTTTATTCATGATGTAAATTAAATTACTTATATTCCTATTGGAATACAGTGCCGAGACACCCCAGGGTATTTGGGCGATATATAAATTGCATAAATAAATAAAATAAATTGGGATTTCTACAACACAGTCTTTATTATATTACTATGTCGATTACTACGATTCATGTATTTAGGGGACCATTGTTCCTGTATAATTAACTGTACTTCAGATCCCTCTTAGATTACTTGGGTTCCCTTGTTTTTTGCAAAGTATCTCATAGATATGGAGCCCTCATGCCCTTTTGTTTTGACGTAGGGCAGAGCAGCAAGATTTCTTGCGGCGCTGCAAAGTGCCAAAACTTCATTAATGAGGCCCTAAGAATCTTATTGGAGGAAGCAGCTGTGGTGGTTGATCACTATGTGGGCGACACCTAACTAAAAATGAAAACGCTAGAAAAATATACACCATGAAAATTGTCCTGCCACCCTACATAAATAGATATCGAGGGGCAGATCTACAAGGTCTGGGTCATCTCTGCAAATCCGCAGGCATGCGCCAGAAAACTTGCAACTCGCAAAACTACCCTTCCGCCACCACGGATGCGCCGCATTTACAATGCGGCGTGCCATGGTGCAAGGATAGGCAGATGCGTGTCGTATCTGCCGGCGTAAGGTTGGTGCAGTGCTGGAGTCGTGTTGCGGGTGTGATGCAACTCCAGCACTGTTCCAGACATGCCTAGCTTTAACATTGTGCGTCACGCCTTATGCCTGCTTCGAGCAAGCGCAAGGTTTTGACGCAGCGGCGTCGCAAAAGTGACTGAGTGAAATCTTGTACATTTCACTCAGGTACTTTACAGAGGCTTTCCTGCGACGTAACGCCCACACTGCGACGGTACGCCCACAGTATACCTGATGCAGGTATAATGTTGCGTAGGGGTTTACAGCGTGATGCACCCCTCTAGATGCATCACGTTGTAAATCTGTCACAGCATGGTGCTTGCTATACGCCGCTGCTGCGTCACAGAAGTGACTCCGCGGCGGCGCAAATGCATCGCAAGTGCCTTGTAAATCTGCCCCTAAGTGCCTTCCTAGAGCAAAACCAAGAAATAATGGAAGTAAATCTCATTAGATGACTTCCTCCAATTTCAATGCAGACTTGTTTTCTGATCCCCCCATCAACAATTGTACCCCTGTAGTGGTACAAGAAAGTGAATTCACTTCCACATGGGTAATGACTGACACGCCACTATAAATACATTTTTAAGTAGTTAATACATTTACATTCGCAGGATAATCCTCCTATGCATGAAAAAGCTGAAACCTTGTTTGCTTCTCGAAGACTTTTACACAGCATTTCATGCAGCAGCCCTTGGCAATGCTGGACTGTGGCAACCCATTCTTGCAGGCATCCCCTAGTCATCCTTAAGGCATGCGGGGCATATTAGCAAGGGTACTATCGCCGCTTTAGCTGGACCTTTCCCCGCTAAATCGGTTATAATTTTATTGCCCTATTAGCAAGCTGTCGCTAACAGCAGTTAGCAACAGCTTTTAGGTGATAGCAACCGGTTTGGGGCCCACTTTGCATGTGAGCGATATTTATCGCTAATGACATGCAAAGTGGGCGTACCCAACCTGTTAGGGACTGAAAGCAGTCGCTAACACAGCTATCGCCTATTAGCAAGGCAGGCTGTGCGATTAAAAAAGTGGCACTATGCGCGATTATCGCCAGAACCTAACACCTGTTCAGACCATGACTTAACCTGTTTATCTAATGGGAGGTGGATATTCAGGTTAAGTCCCCATTAACGTTAATGCCTGAATATCGCTGGATTTCCAGAGATATTCATGCATTGAGCCGCTGTCGCCGGATATTTTATCACATTAGAGATAAACATTGCTAATAGCATGTTATCTATATGATAATAACCGGCGATTGGCAGAGATCAAAAAAATGCGCTAAGCGGATTTAGCTATAAATATCGCTATTTATTGCTAATATGCCCCGCGGTTCTTCATGCTACAGCTAGTAAGATCTCTGGAACCAAAAAGTCTAAGCACATATTGCCAGTCCTAAAATATCTCTTTAAAGACAGGATCGCATTTATACTGGCATTCATCAAATTTGAGGCCATATATTACCAATGCTAACTCAAAAACGCACTAAACATTGAGGGCCACATTTATCAAAGTGTTCCCATGTCCTAGCATCATGTAAGGCAACACAAGGGTAATGCAAAACTAAAGTCAGATTCACACAGCCACATGAAGCCACCTTGTGGTGCTTGGTAAATCTGGAATAACGCAAGGCAGCACAGGTTGCTGCCTTGTTTTGCTCTGCCTCAAGGATGCATTCCATGGGTGGAGCATGGGTGTTCCCACACATCCACCCATGGATGCTGGCACATTCCTAAATGTACCATTAGTGGAAGACCGGGGAGAACATCAAAATGGTACATCTTCTCGAGGGAGGCGTAAGAAGGAGAAATATCTTTATTTCCTCTTTGTTTTTCCTCTTTATACGTGTGCTGCATTCTGCAGAACACATACCAATAGGAAAAAGCCGCAGAGGATTGTTTTTGTGCAGACAGGTGTCCCTTTTGGCTTAAAAACAATCCTGCTGGCAACGGAGACACCCTTGGACCATGGTGCAAGAGTGCCTGCATTAGCACTAGACAGCTGAAAGTGTGCTAGTGCAAGAAGAGCCCTGGAATGCACCATATAATGTTAAATATGGTATATTCTTGCCCTCTCCCTTTCACACATCGAGGTATGTTGCTGCGTTGCGTGAAACCTGTCCCATGGTGTTAAAAAAAGAACATAAAAAGCATTGGCAACCTAAGACTGCAAACTAAAGTTATTCAAACAAAGCAAATCTTGTGTCGCCGGCAAAAAATCTTTCTCTGATACACCCCCTCTATCTGGCAATCACCTCCTGTTGGACTAAGATGCACTAAGGATCATCTGCAATTCTGCAAAGAATTAAAATGTCCGGGCATATTATCAAGGGGGTTTATCTCCGCTTTTTTGGCTTTAAAAGCCAAGAAAGCGGAGATAAAATTACCTCTCCATTACCTAGCTGTCGCTAACACCAGTTAGCAACAGCTAGTAGGAGATAGCGACCATTTTGGGCCCCACTTTGCATGTCAGTGATATTTATCACTAATGACATGCAAAGTGGGCGTGCCAAGATGTTAGCAACTGGAAACAGTCGCTAACATCGCTATCTCCTATTACCAACTTTTGGAGATATTCGCACTAAGCGCAAATATCTCCAAAAGCTAACACCTGCCCTGAGCAGTTCTTAGCCATGTTATCCAATGGGAGGTGGATACCATGGCTAAGAGCATTAGCTCGGTAATGCATGAATATCGCTGACTTTTCAGCGATATTCATGCATTGCGGCCGATTTTTATCGCATTTGCGATAAACCTTGGTAATACCAAGGTTTATCTGCGATAAAAATCGCCGCAGGTCGGCGATAAATTTTTGTCTCTAACCAAGCAATAGCAATAATTATCGCTATTGCTTGGTAATATGCCCCGTCATCTTTTCAAAATCTTTCTAGATGACTTCCTTAGAGATTCTATGTTCTCATCTATCTCTAAGCTACTTTCTCCTCCCTCCCGTATGTCTCTATTTACAAATGCATTTTTCCTCTTAGTCATTCACTAGACCAGTGATACTCAAAGTAAGGCTCAGGCCACATGCAGCCCTTCTGACTTTCAGATGCCGTCCCTGGTGAACAGCAACACAGGGCTACTGTTTACTTAACTGAGCACTAACATTCAGAAAGATGTTAAATAAGCAACACAGATTTATTCAAAAGCTAACTGAAGTAAAAGAAAACAAGGTGTCTTGAACCACTTACTCTTTTGGGACACCATTAATTTAAAGACATCATGCAATAAACATGTAAAAATATGATAAAATCTCTAAAAAAACTAGGAAGTAGTTTTAAAGTCATTGATTTCAAACATGATTATAGAATCATCTATTTCTTCCCCTCCCTGACAACAGTGCCAATAAAGAAGTAAAAGGCAAGTCAGTTGTCATGTGTATCCTCTGGGTGGCCGGGTTCTTGTAATACATGGACAGTATTATATTTTATTATATCAAACACAAGAGAAAGATGTATTAAGCACACATACTGAGTATATGTATTTCAAGCTACTCTTAAACGTATGGGTAAACTGAGAAAAAGGAGGCAAAGTGAATTCAAGCAATTGCCTAGGAACACACAATGTGGTCAAGAGGGGAAGCAGGGATTGATCACAGGTTTTCTGGTTTCACAGTGTTCAATTCAGCAACTAGGGATTATCTCTAGCTCGTTCTCATTTCACGTCATACGTTAATGCTTTCTCTTTACTTCTTGGTGCATGAGGATACAGCATGGATGGCAGAGAGAAGCTACATGAAGGATCAGCTCGTTTTGAGCTCAAGGGTTCAAGGGTTCAAGAGAACCTCGAAGTGAGACATAGCCAGGCTATTGGCCCAAGCATTTAGTGGCTCACCCACCCCTATCACATAATGGCTATTAAGGGTACAAAGGATATGATTTGACTATTATCAAACAATTTGGTGACGCAGGAGTACCAACACCACTGTGCAAGATTCCTTGATGCATATGTACAAGCCCCTATCGCCACTAGAATGTCACGTTTTTTAATGCTCAAATGGCATAGCTCCATTTCCCATATTTACTAGGCGATGCTAAGCCACTTAATGTGGCTTAACACCACCTTGTAAATATGCCCCGTCTGCCACAGTCCTCTGAGGCAAAGGGGCATGTAATGGGTGTTGCTGTGAGCATTCCACCGCAACACCCATTGCTTTTTGAGATTCCCCCAGATTTACACGTTTGAGACAGCATTGAAAACTAATGCTAGGGAATACCTGGTCTTAGAATGGCAATACAAGGAAAAATTGTAATTTCTCCTTGATTTTTGCTCTTTCTATATGTGCTGCATTCTGCAGATACATGCTCTGTCCTTTGGGATCGTAGCAGATTACTAGCTGTTTTCAAGTGAAGAGGGAGTGCGGGGCTTCATTTTCCAGCATCAGTGCCCTGACCAAACAGTAAACACGCTGTCAGCGAAACCGCCATTTCACCTTACATTTTCTATATCTAGACCAGTAGCTTTGGAATAAACCCCCTCCTTGACTTGTGCTGTGCATGTTGAGCTAACAGGCTGCCTTCCTGCCTGGCACGAGAAAGGTGTCAGTGCTGAGGAAAGCCCTGGGAGCACTGGCAACACTGGTGTACGGGGCCCACCCTGCAAGCTGGCATCGAACAATCTGGATTGAGAGACCAGGAAGCAGAATCATCGCGTTGGCCACCTCCCTTGCCATAGAAAACTCGACTGCGGCTTGAGCAGACCTGAGAGGCTGCATCTGTGGTGAAGAGTGCACCTGGACAGCTCTGTGTCTTGTAGCTAAGGTACTGTGAGGGGTTGTAAAAACAGGGGCAGCCAGGAGAGACTAAGAGGCAGATCTACACGAAAGTGCCACAGCAAGACACCGCAAGCCCTTTAGCTGGGCCACGCTGCAGCACTTTCAGAGCACAGGAATGTGACATATCTACAATGATATGTCGCATTCCTGTGCTCTCCCCAGGGCTGGCGCAGAAACAGCAGCCATGCGCCGGCGCAGACACCCTTGCACCATGGTGCAAGGATGCCTGAGCCATGGGGAAATTGCTTTTGTGAAGGAAAGGGCCCCTTCCTGCACAAAAGCAATCACTGCAGGCATTTTCCTCTTTCAATGTGTGCTGTAGAATGCAGCATGCATTGTAAGAGAAAAAACGAGGAGAAATGAAAACATTTCTACTCGTTTTGCTTGGCTACGCCACCCCTATGGTGGCACAGCAAACTGAAGCATTTCCAGGTTTCCGATTTCTCGTAAATCTGGAAATGCATCAGTGGACATGAGTGTTGCGTGGGTGCACCCACAGCAACACCCTTGTCCTGCCCCTAACACGCAAAGTGCTGCGTGAACAGGGGCGATATTTACCGGCGGCGCATGGGGCTTGTAAATCTGCCCCTTAGGGAGGTCTCCCATTCTCACATTTCTCTGCCGGGCCTGTGATTCCAGGAGCTGCCCAGCACAGTCTTGCACTGGGGGGCCCAGGGAAGCGATAAAAGTACTGTAGAATCCTTATTAGGTGCTCAGGTGATTTTGGGCTCCATGGGTTGTGTTTAAATGCAATCAATAGGGCAGATTTACAAGCCCCTTGCGACACTTTTACGCTGCCGTTGCGTCACTTTTGTGACACAGCGGCGGCGTAAACAATGCTCCACGTTGCGACTTATCTACAACATGATGCATCTAGGCAGATGCGTCACATTGTAAAGCCCTGCGTCACATGAAACCTGCATCGGGTTTCATGTGGGCGTTCTGTCGCAGGGTGGGCGTTCCCTCGTATCAAAGCCACGTAAAACTGACGCAGTGAAATATACAAGATTTCACTGAGTCAGTTTTACGACGCTGCTGCGTCAAATCCTTACGCCTGCTTGAAGCAGGCGTAAGGAGTGACGCACCATGTTATGTATGGGTGGCCCCTGTGCATTGCAGGAGTTGCGTTGTGCTTGGAGCGCGACTCCAGCAATGCGCCGCCCATACGCCACAAGATGCTTCACGCATCTTCCCTTCCTTGCACCATGGTGCACCGCATTGTAAATGCGGCGCATCTGTGGTGGCGCAATTACTAATGTGTTTTATGATGTAAGCCGTTTTGGTTGTTGTTTGAAACAAGATAACAAGTACCATCTAAGAAATTGCACAGTCTGCCTAGCATTTATGATTCCTGTTGTTTTTCGTCTTTTCGTATGTACAATATACTATATATATTTTTATATCATCCTGTCTGGAGTCTCTTTTATGGTGTGTTCATTGTGTTTCTGTGTGATTGTGTTGGGAGACACTTTACACATTGGCTCTGATGATTAGCCTGACTGCTCTGCACCAGGCTACCAGAGGGTGAGGCACAGGTTATCTCTGGTGTGCAACTTACTTACCCTGACTAGAGTAGTGAGTTCGGCCTAGCTTAGGTGCAAACCCCAGCCAACCAGGAAGCCAGAGCCTCATTTATGAGTTTTTACCATCAGCCAGCGCAGGAGGCCTTCCTGCTGCGCTGCCCTATCAGATACAGTGCATTCCTGTCCTTTTCCATGGCGCTGCCACCCAATGGGCTCCCATGCGTCAATGCAGACAGCTTTGCAGCATGGTGCGAGGGTGCATGTGTTGCAGGGATGATTATTTTTGTGCAGGAAGGGACACCTTCCTGCACAAGGTTTTTTCCTCTTTCTATGTGTGCTGCAGAATCCAGAACATGTGGGTGGGGGTGGAGTGCGCAGGGGCGCGTGTTACTAATAATGTTAAAAAAACATACTTTTAGCGCTGACCGCCTCCATTGTCATGTAGTGTTCACTGCCTCTTCTCTTCCTGGGTCCCAGCAGCCCCTGGGACAGACTCCATCCAATCTCAGCAGAGCAGCGCAGGTATTGGCCTGAGCGGGCAGGAAAGATGCTCCACTGAGGACATGGAGTCTGTGGGGTTTCTCCAGCCCAGCTGCTGAATGCATCCTGGCTGGAGAAACTTAAGTGCGCATGTGTGCTTTGGTCGGCCTGAGATGGCCGGCCAAACACATATGCGTAATTAGGGATCACAGAAGCACTCTTCCTCCCCCTCCCATGCCTCGCCCCTCCTCGCACAAGCTGGCTCAGAGCCGCCAAACGAAAAAGAAATCGATGCTGGAACATCGTTTTACTTTACGTTTGCTGACTATGCGCCAAGCAGTTGGCCGGAGCTCCTCCCCAATTCCTACCACACCCTGTATCCTGAGGAGTTCAAGGATAGACAGGCTGAGAGGGACCTGAGGCTAAAGCTGGTCCAACTGGCTGTGGAAGAGAGTAGGTCAGAGGCTGTAAGAGCCTTAGCTCAGTAGAGGATGACGAGAGCTAAAAGGGCCGTCGCCAGAGAAAAACTTGCTCTTGAGGAAAGGAAATTGGCCCATGAACATAGTTTGCAAGTTCAGAATTTGCTAGCACTGCAGGTAGAGTCCAGTGGTGGCAGAAATATTGAGTCTAGTGTAAAAAATAACACCCACAAACCCACAGACTTGGGGGAATATCATCAAGGCCATACGATAATTATCGTTCAGTGCTCTTAGCGCAAGGATAATTATCGCCGGCCAACTCTGAATATTATCGCGGAGATAGCTTGCTATCAGCAACGCCTTTCCCCAAAGGGATAAAACTCAGAGCACAAGCTGCCAATTGTGCGAATATCGCTGGAAATAAAGCGATAATTGCACAAGGTTTGGCGAAAGCTTGCTGACAGGGCAAGACATGCTTAGCCATGATATCCACCTAACATAGGATATCATGGCTAAGTCAGTTTTGAAGCAGGCGTAAGGAAAGTAGCAATAACAGAGGCTATTGCTACTTTGCTTGTCACTCTGCAGGTTAACGTGCCCATTGATAATTGGAGAAATGTCACTTAGCAACATTTCTCCAGTTATGACAGGGCAGGAACGCCCACTTTGCATCTCATTAGAGATGCAAAGATGGGCGTTGGGGGAAAGGATGATTATGCAAGGATTCACGCGATAGCGTGACCTTGCTGATTAGGCAATAAAATTATCGCTGCTTTTGTCCAAAAACAGACACTAAAGCGGCAATAATTTTATCTCCGGGACTTGATGATATGCCCCCAAGTGTCTAGCTTCAAGGAGGATGACGTACATCAGTGGTTTCAGGTGTAAGATAAGAGCTCTGACTGTGTGCAGGATTCCTGCGGAGAATTGAAGAACTGGCCTGGGAAGTTATATTTCTGAGGATGGAAGGGATGCCCTACTGGCCCTAGATGGTAGTGACCAGCAGAGGTACACCCCATGAAGGAGGCCCTTAAAGGAATTATGGTTTCACCCATGAAGAGTATAGGTTGCAGTTCAGGGGCAGCAGGAAGCTGTCTCACCAGTCTTGGGAGGAATTTGTGGAGGATTTTAGCAAAGCACTGTATGGATGGGTGAAGGGTAGCACAGTTAACAATTGTGAAGGGATGTACAATCTGATTGTCAGAGTGTACATGTTCCGTTGTTGTTTTCTGGGGCTACCCCAATACCTGTTGGAGTGAAGTTTTCTCATCCCAGCGGAACTTGAAAAGGAGGCAGATCTCAAGGGTGAGTACCACAGAGTCTGGAAAGGCATTTGAGAGTAATCCTAAAGGGAGTGGCTCAGGTTCCCCCAACCAAGGACAAGGGAGGTTCATAGTATCCCAGACAATTTCCAGTGTAGTGGGGTGGATAAAGGGTCCCATGTCCTTCTGAGAGTAAGGAGAGGTGTGGTGGGCAAAGTCCTAGGGTGCCTTCTGCCCAGTCCCAGCTCCTGGATAGTACCCCAAGGGGGCACCAGGAGAGGAATCAAGGAGCATATTATCAACAACTAGCGATATTTATCGCTAAATAAGCTTAGTGACATTTTTTTATCGCCGCGCATCGCCGGATTTTATCGCAGAGATAACGTGCTATTAGCAACGTTTATCTCAAGTGCAATAAAATATCTGGCGATAGCGGCGAAATGCGTGAATATCGCTGGAAATCCAGCACTATTCAGGCATTATCGCTAATAGGGTCTTAACCTGAATATCCACCTGCCTTTGGATATACAGGCTAAGAAGTGGTCTGAGCAGGCGTTAGATTTTGGCGATATTCGCGCATAGCGCACATTTTTTCATCGCTACGGCTGCGTTGATAATAGGCGATAGCGATGTTAGCGACTGCTTTCAGTTGCTAACAGGTTGGGTACGCCCACTTTGCATGTCATTAGCGATAAATATCGCTTACATGCAAAGCGGGCCCCAAACTGCTCACACCCGCCTACAAGCTGTCGCTAACTGCTGTTAGCGACAGCTTGCTAAAAGGGCGATAAAATTATCGCTGTTTTGCGGCCGATAACGGCCGCTAAAATGGCGATAATCTCATATTGCCCGCCTTGATAATATGCCACCTAGTCTTTAACATGAGACCATCCAATGAGGGGGACCCCTTAGTGTCAGGGGAACTTGAGGGAGGGGGGTGGCTGATACCTATGTCCAACCAGTTCTGGTGTCTGGCAGTACTACTCCACAGTGGAGAGTGCAGAAGCCCAGATGGAGGAGTTTGAGGAGGAAGAAGGAATCTCCTCTAACTCCTGTTCAGCCTAAGGGTACAGACCCTTGGTTTTAGAACCAGGGTCAGGGTATCACCCATGACCTGGGAGATGAGGCAGCTGCCACACTGGTCCCTACAGTTTTGCCTTGTTGGGGTACCACTCCCAGTTGTACAGTACAGAACCCCAGAAGGATGGGCAGGGGGAGGAAGAACTTGCCCCTGACTCCTGTCCAGCCTAAGGATACAGACCATGGGCTGGATAACCAATATTAGGATACCACCCCTCATCAGGTAGGAGATGGAGATGATAAAGTATGTGCTGCACCTAGGGCTACCCCCCAATCTGAGAAACCACAAAGGACAGAGTGGCATATTACCAAGCAATAGCGATAATGATCGCTATTGCTTGGTTAGAGACAAAAATGTATCGCCGACCTGCGGCGATTTTTATCGCAGATAAACCTTGGTATTACCAAGGTTTATCGCAATTGCGATAAAAATCGGCCGCAATGCATGAATATCGCAGAAAAGTCCGCGATTTTCAGGCATTACCAAGCTAATGCTCTTAGCCATGTTATCCACCTCCCATTGGATAACATGGCTAAGAACTGCTCAGGGAGAAAATTACAAAAAACAATTTGATGGACAGAAAGTAGATCAATGTCTTACATTCACCCCAGTACAATGATCTGGGCCTAAATCCATCGTTTTTTGCACTCCACACCACCCTGGGTCAGATAATGGCTTTATGCAAATCAGCTCTGACCCTGTGCCCCATGGGAACAGTCCAGTCCGAACTACAACAGCCATATCTTTCCCAGACCGGAATCAAGCATCCGAGGACCGGACCGGTTTCGAGGTAACACCTCTCATCAGCCCGGCTAGCTTGACTCCAGTGGTGTGGAGGCTCTGGGACCCACGTCTGAGCTACCCCAGTACACTCAGGGAGAAAATTACAAAAAACAATTTGATGGACAGAATGTAGATCAATGTCTTACATTCACCCCAGTACAATGATCTGGGCCTAAATCCATCGTTTTTTGCACTCCACACCACCCTGGGTCAGATAATGGCTTTATGCAAATCAGCTCTGACCCTGTGCCCCATGGGAACAGTCCAGTCCGAACTACAACAGCCATATCTTTCCCAGACCGGAATCAAGCATCCGAGGACCGGACCGGTTTCGAGGTAACACCTCTCATCAGCCCACTGGAGCTTGACTCCAAAACAATTTGATGGACAGAATGTAGATCAATGTCTTACATTCACCCCAGTACAATGATCTGGGCCTAAATCCATCGTTTTTTGCACTCCACACCACCCTGGGTCAGATAATGGCTTTATGCAAATCAGCTCTGACCCTGTGCCCCATGGGAACAGTCCAGTCCGAACTACAACAGCCATATCTTTCCCAGACCAGAATCAAGCATCCGAGGACCGGACCGGTTAAGTGCGCTGGGGATGCTCAGACGTGGGTCCCAGGCACTCCACACCACTGGAATCAAGCTAGCCGGGCTGATGAGAGGTGTTACCTCGAAACCGGTCCAGTCCTCGGATGCTTGATTCCGTTCTGGGAAGGACATGGCTTTTGTAGTTCGGACTGGCCTGTTCCCATGGGGCACAGGGTCAGAGCTGATTTGCATATCACCATTGTCTAACCCAGGGTGGTGTGGAGTGCAAAAAAACGATGGATTTGGGCCCAGATCTTTGGACTGGGGTGAATGTGTGACATTGATCCACATTCTGTCCATCACCTGTTTTGTTTGCAATTACCGCCATAAGTGCGCTGGGGATGCTCAGACGTGGGTCCCAGGCACTCCACACCACTGGAGTCAAGCTAGCCAGGCTGATGAGAGGTGTTACCTCGAAACCGGTCCGGTCCTCGGATGCTTGATTCCGTTCTGGGAAGGACATGGCTTTTGTAGTTCGGACTGGACTGGTCCCATAGGGCACAGGGTCAGAGCTGATTTGCATATCGCCATTGTCTAACCCAGGGTGGTGTGGAGTGCAAAAAAACGATGGATTCGGGCCCAGATCTTTGGACTGGGGTGAATGTGTGACATTGATCCACATTCTGTCCATCACCTGTTTTGTTTGCAATTACCGCCATAAGTGCGCTGGGGATGCTCAGACGTGGGTCCCAGGCACTCCACACCACTGGAGTCAAGCTAGCCGGGCTGATGAGAGGTGTTACCTCGAAACCGGTCCGGTCCTTGGATGCTTGATTCCGTTCTGGGAAGGACATGGCTTTTGTAGTTCGGACTGGACTGTTCCCATGGGGCACAAGGTCAGAGCTGATTTGCATATCGCCATTGTTTAACCCAGGGTGGTGTGGAGTGCAAAAAAACGATGGATTTGGGCACAGATCTTTGGACTGGGGTGAATGTGTGACATTGATCCACATTCTGTCCATCACCTGTTTTGTTTGTTAAGAACTGCTCAGGGCAGGTGTTAGCTTTTGGAGATATTCGCGCTTAGCGCGAATATCTCCAAAAGGTGGTAATAGGAGATAGCGATGTTAGCGACTGTTTCCAGTCGCTAACATCTTGGCACGCCCACTTTGCATGTCATTAGTGATAAATTTCTCTGACATGCAAAGTGGGGCCCAAGATGGTCGCTATCTCCTACTAGCTGTCGCTAACTGGTGTTAGCGACAGCTAGGTAATAGGGAGATAATTTTATCTCCACTTTCTTGGCTTTTAAAGCCATAAAAGCGGAGATAAACCCCCTTGATAATATGCCCCAGAGACCCCTAGAGGGTCTGGGGCCTGGCTCTGGTTGCTCACCGATGTCAGCTGCCTCTGTTGGGTGCTGTCCTTATAGACAGAGTTTGCCTTGGGTTAGAGACAGAAGTCAGACCCAAGGGGTGAAATGGGCCACACCACTTGGTTAGCCATGGTGGTCGGTCTGCCTATCGTGATGTATCTGTGATCAACTTAAAGCCAGGCCCTTCACAGATAGGTTCTGCAGGTTTGGAGAAGGATTCCCCATGGCATAGCGTAGTGGGTCCAGAGAATATAGACAGAGGGATCCAAATGGGTTCAGAGAAGTGTAGAACCGACAAGTGCCCCTGCCGTAGCGGACTAAGGTCCATTTTCTATTTCCCTAAGCTCATCAAGGTATTAATACGTCTACCTTGGCTTTAGGCTAAAAGGGTTTTTTTTTGCACCTGGCCCTTTTTGCAGGGTTATCCCAAAACATTTTTCCTTCCTCCACCTATTTGTTTGACCTTCTTTTTGCTGGCCTTCGGAATCTGGGCACTTTACCACTGCTAACCAGTGCTAAACTGCATGTGCTCTCCCCACTAAACAAAAACAATTGATAGACATAATGCAGAATAATGTCATACATTCACCCCAGTATAGAGATCGGGCCCTAAATCCATTGTTTTTTGCTCCCCGTGCTATTTCAATTTCAACCCAGACATATGCAAATCAATCTTGACCCTGCGCCCAATAGGAACAGTCCAGCCCGAACTGCCAGGCGAGGTCTTCCCTGGAATGGAAACAAGCATCCTAAGACCGGTTTCAGGATTTCACCCTTCATCAGCCAGGATAGCTTGACTCCAGTGGCATGAAGAACACGGGACCCACGTCTGGGCATACCAGTCCCACTTGGGGTGACAAATGCAAAAACAACAATTGATGGACAGAATGCAGAACAATGTTATACATTCACCCCAGGGCGAGGATCTGGGCCTAAATCCATCGTTTTTTTGCTCCCCATGCCATTCCAGTTTGAACCCAGTCAAAACAAGGCATGATTGGTTTACACCTTTTTGGCATATTTGATTTACCTGTAAATCCCTTGGAAAATAGTATACCATATACCCAGGGCCTGTAAATTAAATGCCACCAGTGGGCCTGCAGCACTGCTAGTGCCACTTACAGACAAAGCCTTTACAAACTGTCTCAGGCCTGCCCACTGCAGGGCCCTTGTGCACAGTTTGCCGCTACTTCAATATGGCATTTCAAAACTACTAAGCCTTAAAATCCCCTTTTATTACATATAGGTCACCCCTCAGGTAGGCCCTAGGTAGCCCTACGGGCAGGCTGCTGTGTGAGCAAAAGATAGGACATGTGACTTAATGTGGGGCATGTCCTGGTAGTGGAATACAGCCTACTCCTCTCATAGGCTAGCATTGGGAATTCCCTTATATGTTTTAAGTGGTAATTCCTGATCTGAAAGGAGTGGCATTAGCATGTTTGGTATGTTTAGAATGGTAGTGATAAATCCTGCTTACTGGTGTAGTTGAATTTTATATTACAGGTTTACGAAATGCCACTTTTAAAAAATGACAAAGAAAGTATAGGAGGCCCCCTAATGTAAGGTCTGGGACCAGGGGAATGAGAAAAGAAGGTTACAATGTCCCTAAAATTAAAGATGCCCGTGGGAATGATCACCCGGGATTTAGAACCCACTACACTCAATATGATTTGTAGACGCAACCACTAAGTGTATATTAAGATGTTATCTACATCACAACAGATCAAGTATCTATCAATCTTAGACTGAAAACCAGCATGCAATTATAACACTCACTCAGAAACAGTTTCATGTGTATTTGTGACAGGTTGAAGCACTGCAACAAAATTAGTTTAAAAATTGAACATAAATTTATTACACTTCTGGACAAGTTAAAATTTTTGGTTTACATACAATTGTTGAATAAATCATATTTAACAAATATTACAAAATATTACATAAAGCGTTAAAAATGTTCTTGAGAACACAAGTCGACGCGGCGTTTTGGTTAAAAACCTTCTTCAGGACAGTTTCTATAAAGAAACACAAAATTACTAGATAATAATTGAACGTATACACAGTACCTTTAAACATGTGTCCAGTATATCTGACTGTCACCAACTATATGGAATAGTTTATGGCGTCTAAATCCTACTACCACATGATCCTATTATTGACTTTTACACAAATTAGACATTTCTGCAGTGTCTTATAGGTAACATTTCTCGTGCATGCCAGCATTTATATATACAGTAAAATCGTAATAAACAAAACATTATACTGGTGGTTGTGCCACTAACCTAGTGGGATTGGAATAATTTGAAAAATTCAATATAACAAGTACCAAAGAGTTATGGTACCCGTTGTGGTCAGCATTAAATATGACCCAATGTGTAAGGTAAGAGTATCTTACCTCAAACAATAAAACGTTTTTCACTCAGGTATTCATTCTGAGGTCAGGATTGTTAAAAAGGAAGAGGTGTCCTGTTTTGGGTCCACGCTCAAGGCTACAGATATCCCATTTAATCAGTCAGGGTATAATTGTAATTGATATTATCTAAAGGAAAAAAAGGGGGAGGTAATGTGGGTTAAGTTATACAGGAGCCCATATTATTCTCCAATTCTGATACTCAAGTATGCTTGAATCACTAGGTACCTTAAAATCTGTATTGTCGATTCCTCACTGTGTCGGAGGGGCCACCGATTGGTATACATAAGCTAAAAAAGTAAAATATGAAAGGGGCTCTGATAACTATTCTGTAGGATTGATTATAATAGTCAGCATATGCTTGCCCTATTGTCCATGGAACTCACCAAGATAGGTACTTGTTAAATCACTGTAGCCGCGTGCTAAGTATGCTTCGTCAGCTCATTCTAGTCCTCGTGATGTCTAGAGCATCTGTAAAAGCATAAATCCATATTTCATTTTATTAAATGTTTTTATATTTATATGAAAATATATGCATTTTGACTGCCTATATCCTTTATCTGCACCTAGAGGCTTACTTCAGTTATCTGTGATATGGGGCATTCAGTGGAGTATTTTACAGTGTCGTTTTAAAGCCCATTATTTCCATATAAGAATTGCTTATCATAGTGTTACTACCTTCGTTTTTCGTTATTCCTGACATACTGAGTCCTAAGTGTTAGTCGGTTCAGTTCAATGCGACTTTACAGTTTCAAGGTTGTACTCTTTATCATAAACTTTTTATCTAAATGAAGCGGGCTGTGCCGCGTAATTAGCTATTTGTAGGCATATTGTTGTCGACAATAATCGTATCTCTCATATGCTTAATCTCCTCTTTTAGCAATGTTCGGTTTGTTAAGCTATTACACATATTATTAATATCGTAGCGCAATTTAGACTCGCTGCTCTCTATTAATAAACTGGGTTAATCTCAACTTTTAGTAATGTTCGGTTTGTTAAGCTGTTACACATATTAATAATATCGTAGCACAATTTAGACTCGCTACTCTCTATTAGTAAGCTGGGTTCGATATCAAGGAGCATCTGGTGTGCTTACCTGGATTTAAAAAGATAGCCTCCCTGCTCCTCCGGTCACAGCGTCTGGGGGTTCAGTTGTATTCAGTGAAAAGACGCCGCGGACTAGTAAGTTAGTCCTAAATACACGGTGCTTCACTATTGGTCGATGACAGGGGCCATATTATTGGTAGTTGCATGGTCACGTGATCGCGGTTTACAGATAACCTTTCGTTTTCGATAAAGTTTAACAATATCTAAGTTGCTTAATGTTTATCGCTATCATCAACAGTAATATCAAGAAAGAAGCTCGATTACCACTTCCTTGTCAATAATAAAGTTGTGTATGTTGCTAGATGCGTTGTACAAGTTCTGTCAGTCGCACAATAACATATTTAGGTTGTGTAACCATATAAAGGGCATTTCTATTTAGATGACCCTACAATGAATCCGATTGCCTGAATGGCACCACATTGTTTATCATATTATTTGTGTGGGCCATTGGATACATGATTTAATTGTTGCTAGCAATGTGATTGTTGCTGGCAATGTGCTTGTGATCGACAACAAGGGAAGCTTTATTAGCCATTGCTCGCAAGCACAGATGGAGGTAAAAGGCTTCATTAGTTATAGCTATTTAGACTAAAAGGTTATGTAGTATCCGTAAGCAGGCAACTCAAAAACAGTTTATTGTATGGATTAATAAGCCTTCCCTGTTTGAATAAATTTTTTTAAATAATAAATTAGATTATAAAAAAAAACATGTAATGTAATCTAAATGTTAAATGCATCTGAAAGATATTGATAAAATGCCATTACATGTTTATTGAATCATAAGTGGACTATTGTTGTTCAGATAGGGCACTATTGTTATTCAATTAATTATGGTTATCTGAATCATAAAGGCACTATTATTAATCAGCTAGGGCACTATTGTTATTCAGTTAATTATGCGTTCCCAATCTTCACGGCTATTCAGTCCCGATCTGACACTGTTGAACCTTGACATTTTTTTGCGTTTTCGATTTATGTCTCCACCTCTGGCATTCATAGTGACTGCTTCTAAACAACACCATTGGAAATCACCAATATTGTGGCCCAATGTTTGCCAATGGTCAGTCAATGGGGCGCCTTTCTTGTTAGTTCTTATCGCTGATTTGTGCTCATTCATGCGAATGCGTACCTCACGTGACGTCTCTCCAATATAGATTAAGTCACATGGGCAGCGAATCATGTAGATGACATATTTTGAGCGACAATTCATAAAGCTTTTGATTTCTACAGAACTATTCTTATTTTTGATGGAATTACCCTTAATGATGTCCTTGCAATTGGCACACCCTGCATAAGCAAAGGTGCCAGTTGGTAAGGGTGCTTTATTTATGCTTTGTTGAACAGAATTGCTGATGTTTCTATATGTGTGCACTATGCTGTTCCAAATCGTGCGATTTCTGCGATAGGAAAACATAGGTTTTGGGAGGTTTTTTTTGTTGCCTGTCATTGATAAGGTGCCTATTTCTATTAATAATGTTTTTAGTTTGTTACCTGCTGAATTGTGATTGGTTACAAAAACGAGCGGTTGAGGATCAGTGTCTGATTTGTGTTTACCACTGAGCAAACTGTTTCGATCATAGTATTTTGCCCGTTTGTATGCATGCCTTATCATACGTTTGGGGTATCCTCTATCTATGAATTTTTGTTGTAGGAACCTCGCATGTTTATCAAAGTCTTGGGTCGTTGTACAGTTGCGCTTTAGTCGCAAGAACTGACCGAAAGGAATATTATTAATTTGACATGGAGGATGATTGCTGGTGAAATGGAGCATAGTGTTTTTATCGGTAGGTTTTGTAAAAAGCTCTACATTAATGTATCCATTGACATGTTTAATGATTAAATCTAGGAATTCACATTGTTGTCTATTGGTATGAGAGGTGAAATTAAGATTTACATCTCCTAGATTTAGCCAACTGATAAATTCATCTAACATCTCTGCTGTCCCTGTCCAGATAAAGAAAACATCATCGATGTAACAGGACCATTCAGAAATGTTCTCAAAAAAGGGTGCTAGGTCATTAAAGATATGATGTTCTTCAAACCTAGAGACGTAAAGGCAGGCCAGACTGGGAGCACAAGTTGCTCCCATGCTGGTACCTTTAGTCTGTTTATATAGATCCTTGTTAAATAGAAAGATGTTATTCTTAAGTACCATGGATACGCAATCTATGATAAAAGTTTCATGTGCATTAGGGTCTCTTTTTTCTGCACAAAACATAGATTTAATCATTTCAATCTTGGCGTCCTGTGGAATATTAGTATAAAGCGCCTCAATATCCAATGTTACCAAGACTTGGGTTTCAGGGTTGAATTCAAGGCCTTCCAGCTTTTGTATGATGGCCGTCGTGTCTTTTATGTATGCTTTTTGAGATACTACAAGAGGCTGTAAAAATACATCTGCATACTTGCTTAAGGGCTCGGTGAGTGAACCTATACTGGAAACAATCGGTCGCATAGGAGGATTAACACTATTCTTATGGACCTTAGGCAGTCCGTATAAAGCTGGGACAGTAGGGTTGGTATTATTTAAGAAGATGAATTCTTCGTCACAGATGACGTCATCTTCTTTAGCTTATACCAGGAGGGTTTGAATTGTTGTTTTTAATTGAGTCCATTCTCTGAAATTAGAAGATTTATAGTGTTCCCTATTGTGTAATAGGGAGTACATTCTATTGTTGTAGTCAAGAGTATCCATAACTACAATGCCACCGCCTTTGTCGGCTGGTTTGATTGTTAAGTTGGTATTGTTCTGTAGCGTTTGGAGAGCAGCTTTTTCTTCTCTAGTGAGGTTATGTTTTGTCCATTGTTTCTGTTTTACCAGGTCATCTACACTTTTGTCAACACTGCGTTCAAAGGCTTCAATATCTTTTGGGACCATATTAATATTGGGAGTCCAGGTTGACTTATTTATTTATTTATTGAGTTAGGTTTTTCGATACTTCATATACCACCTCAGGTTCTGAAATAGAGTGTCAAGATGAGGGCAGAAACTCAAAAGAAACACCTATAGGTCCCAACAAAGAAAGGTTTTCCTTTTTAGACTCACGCCAACAAAACTTTGGCCAGCAGAGAGGGAAAGGAAGGGGTCGGGGCAACTACAATCAAACTCCCCAATTCCTTCCACGTCCTCACACGAGGAGCCAGAAAAATTGGGACTAGCGAACTCTAAGAAAGCGCCCATCATTAATCTGTCAGAATATGCACTGACAGATAATAAAATTACCCTTTTAGAGAAAGGCTTAGGCTTTGCTGTCTCTGCTACAATAGATAGATATTCTCTTGAAAGAGACCTTCAAAGTTTCTTTAGGAAGATCCGCTTGGCAATCTATTTTGAAGGCAAGGATAGGCAGATTAGGGTTAATTAATCTGGACTAAAAAATAAGTCAACCTGGACTCCCAATATTAATATGGTCCCAAAAGATATTGAAGCCTTTGAACGCAGTGTTGACAAAAGTGTAGATGACCTGTTAAAACAGAAACAATGGACAAAACATAACCTCACTAGAGAAGAAAAAGCTGCTCTCCAAACGCTACAGAACAATACCAACTTAACAATCAATCCAGCCGACAAAGGCGGTGGTATTGTAGTTATGGATAGTCTTGACTACAACAATAGAATGTACTACCTATTACACAATAGGGAACACTATAAATCTTCTAATTTCAGTGAATGGACTCAATTAAAAACAACAATTCAAACCCTCCTGGTACAAGCTAAAGAAGATGACGTCATCTGTGAAGAAGAATTCATCTTCTTAAATAATACCAACCCTACTGTCCCAGCTTTATACGGACTGCCTAAGGTCCATAAGAATAGTGTTAATCCTCCTATGCGACCGATTGTTTCCAGTATAGGTTCACTCACCGAGCCCTTAAGCAAGTATGCAGATGTATTTTTACAGCCTCTTGTAGTATCTCAAAAAGCATACATAAAAGACACGACGGCCATCAAACAAAAGCTGGAAGGACTTGAATTCAACCCTGAAACCCAAGTCTTGGTAACATTGGATATCGAGGCGCTTTATACTAATATTCCACAGGACGCCACGATTGAAATGATTAAATCTATGTTTTGTGCAGAAGAAAGAGACCCTAAGGCACATGAAACTTTTATCATAGATTGCGTATCCATGGTACTTAAGAATAACATCTTTCTATTTAACAAGGATCTTTATAAACAGACTAAAGGTACCAGCATGGGAGCAACTTGTGCTCCCAGTCTGGCCTGCCTTTACGTCTCTAGGTTTGAAGAACATCATATCTTTAATGACCTAGCACCCTTTTTTGAGAACATTTCTGAATGGTCCCGTTACATCTATGATGTTTTCTTTATCTGGACAGGAACAGCAGAGATGTTAGATGAATTTATCAGTTGGCTAAATCTAGGAGATGTAAATCTTAATTTCACCTCTCATACCAATAGACAACAATGTGAATTCCTAGATTTAATCATTAAACATGTCAATGGATACATTAATGTAGAGCTTTTTTACAAAACCTACCGATAAAAACACTATGCTCCATTTCACCAGCAATCATCCTCCATGTCAAAATAATAATATTCCTTTCGGTCAGTACTTGCGACTAAAGCGCAACTGTACAATGACCCAAGACTTTGATAAACATGCGAGGTTCCTACAACAAAAATTCATAGATAGAGGATACCCCAAACGTATGATAAGGCATGCATACAAACGGGCAAAATACTATGATCGAAACAGTTTGCTCAGTGGTAAACACAAATCAGACAATGATCCTCAACCGCTTGTTTTTGTAACCAATCACAATTCAGCAAGTAACAAACTAAAAAACATTATTAATAGAAGTTGGCACCTTATCAATGACAGGCAACAAAAAAACCTCCCAAAACCTATGTTTTCCTATCGCAGAAATCGCACGATTCGGAACAGCATAGTGCACACATATAGAAACATCAGCAATTCTGTTCAACAAAGCATAAATAAAGCACCCTTACCAACTGGCACCTTTGCTTGTGCAGGGTGTGCCAATTGCAAGGACATCATTAAGGGTAATTCCATCAAAATCAAGAATAATTCTGTAGAAATCAAAAGCTTTATGAATTGTCGCTCAAAAAATGTCATCTACATGATTCGCTGCCCATGTGACTTAATCTATATTGGAGAGACGTCACGTGAGGTACGCATTTGCATGAATGAGCACAAATCAGCAATAAGAACTAACAAGAAAGGTGCCCCATTGACTGACCATTGGCAAACATTGGGCCACAATATGGGTGATTTCCATTGGTGTTGTTTAGAAGCAGTCACTATGAATGCCAGAGGTGGAGACATAAATCAAAAACGCAAAAAACGCGAACAGTATTTTATGTCAAGGTTCAACAGTGTCAGATCGGGACTGAATAGCCGTGAAGATTGGGAACGCATAATTAACTGAATAACAATAGTGCCCTAGCTGATTAATAATAGTGCCTTTATGATTCGGATAACAATAATTAATTGAATAACATATCTAAACAACAATTGTGCACTTATGATTCCATAAACATGTAATGGCATTTTATCAATATCTTTCAGATGCATTTAACATTTAGATTAAATTACATGGTTTTTCTTATAATCTAATTTATTATAAAAAATAAATTTTTATTCGAACAGGGAAGTCTTACTAATCCATACAATAAACTGTTTTGAGTTGCCTGCTTATGGATACTACATAACCATTTAGTCTAAATAGCCATAACTAATGAAGCCTTTTACCTCCATCTGTGCTTGCGTGCAATGGCTAATAAAGCTTCCCTTGTTGTCGATCACAAGCACATTGCCAGCAACAATCACATTGCTAGCAACAATTAAATCATGTATCCAATGGCCCACACAAATAATATGATAAACAATGTGGTGCCATTCAGGCAATCGGATTCATTGTAGGGTCATCTTAATAGAAATGCCCTTTATATGGTTACACAACCTAAATATGTTATTGTGCGACTGACAGAACTTGTACAACGCATCTAGCAACATACACGCCTTTAAAATTGGCAAGGAAGTGGTAATCAAGCTTCTTTCTTGATATTACTGTTGATGATAGCGATAAACATTAAGCAACTTAGATATTGTTAAACTTTATCGAAAATGAAAGGTTATCTGTAAACCGCGATCACGTGACCATGCAACTACCAATAATACGGCCCCTGTCATCGACCAATAGTGAAGCTCCGTGTATTTAAGGACTAACTTACTAGTCCGCGGCGTCTTTTCACTGAATACAACTGAACCCCCAGACGCTGTGACCGGAGGAGCAGGGAGGCCGTCTTTTTAAATCCAGGTAAGCACACCAAATGCTCCTTGATATCGAACCCACCTTACTAATAGAGAGCAACGAGTCTAAATTGCGCTACGATATTATTAATATGTGTAACAGCTTAACAAACCGAACATTACTAAAAGTTGAGATTAACCCAGTTTATTAATAGAGAGCAGCGAGTCTAAATTGCACTACGATATTAATAATATGTGTAATAGCTTAACAAACCGAACATTGCTAAAAGTGGAGATTAAGCATATGAGAGACACGATTATTGTCGACAACAATATGCCTACAAATAGCTAATTACGCGGCACAGCCCGCTTCATTTAGATAACAAGTTTATGATAAAGAGTACAATCTTGAAACTGTAAAGTCGCATTGAACTGAACCGACTAACACTTAGGACTCAGTATGTAAGGAATAACGAAAAACGAAGGTAGTCACACTATGATAAGCAATTCTTTTTTTTTTTTTTTTTTTTTTTTGGAAACCTTTATTGTGCACAAACAGCAGACAAATACGGGCCTACAACCACCTGGCCGGCCACAAAACTGTGAGCACTTTTGCAAGCAATACGGTACATCGGCAGCGAGGCAACATTAAGGAACAAGCATATAGTGTTACACTGGACCAGGCTATGCCACCGATGTACAGGAGGAGTGAGGTTAATTTTAAAGTTTATAAAATCACATATACAGGAACTAAGTCCAGGAGAGCCATAGTCCAGTCCATCACATTACAGAAGTATTAGGCAACGTTTAACAGGCGAGGTTCTGGAAGCGTAAAAGTCGCAATCAAAATGGCGGCATCGCAGAGGTAACTAACAGGAGAGGTAAGCAAACACTACGCCGAGATCAAACACAAACCCACCCAGATTCAAGCCAAACTATAGCCCCAAGGACCAAAAGAACAAAAAAGATAAAAGAAGAAAGAAACAAGGCCCATAGAAACGAAGAAAAATTACACATTTATAACCCCCCACCCTACACGCATGCAGAGGCTACGGCCTAACCCCCCCCTTGCAGTGTGTCTGTCGCCCATTAGAGTGCCCGAAATATAGAGACAAGAGACAAGGAAGAAGAAGAAGGGAAAAAGAGAAACGAGGAGAAAAAGGAAAAACAAAAGGAGAAAAATAAGGCCCATAGAAACAAAAAAACGAACAAATGAGGACCCCCCACCCTACACGCATGCAGAGGCTATGGCCTACCCCCCCCAGCAGTGTGTCTGTCGCCCCAGAAAGACCCGAAATATAGAAGTAAGTAAAAAGGGAAAGGAGAAGATCACCATAAAGGAGAAGAAGAAAAAGAAATACCAATCACATAAGACCGGAGGAGGGCCATAAGAACATGTCGAAAGCAATCACACAGATTATTCCGGCCGCCCTTACCCCAGCCCCACTGCCAATACAGTTCAAATTTGCAAAGTCCCCGGCAAAGTCCCCGGCAGTCCATCAGCACCCCAGCCATACGAGGGAGAGTTCCAAGTTGAAAGAGGGTACCAGCTTCCCTGCCCCTCACGGTAAAACGCAACAGCTGAGCCCAACTGGATATGCAACATCAGCACAGTGATACCCAAAAGCCCCGGACAGGTATTACTCAGGCCACCCGTACCCCGTCCCCACAACCAATACTATACCAACGTGACACAGTCCCGGCAGTCCATCAGCATCCCAGCAGTACAGGTAGAGCAGTCCTGACTAGGTAAGGGGCTATCTCAACCCTGACCCCGTCGGCACGGAGTAGCGACACAGTCCAACTGCGCAACAAGCGGCCCGGAGACGGTGCGGGAGCAGAGGGACCACAGCAGGACGAAGAGGCGGTCAGCAGAATACATCCAGCGCATAGGCAGGTGGTCCGCAGTGTTAGGGGGAACAACCATTTGCAGCCAAGGCACCGCCGGGCCCAGTACACAAGCGAGCAGCAGCCGGTTTCGGAGAAGGGGACGGATCACGGCAATGTTCCACACAGAAGCCCCGGGGTATGTTTCGCAGTGATGGTCCTCCGGGCACAACGTGGATCCAGAAGCGGTGGACTTCCGTGAAAGCGCTACCGCCGGCATCGCAGCCATATGGGGGTCCGACGACCCCAGGGCACCGATAGCCATCAGGGCGGAGGCACCACAAAGGCCAGAGACAGAATATGGCGCAGCATCCAGCTTCAGATGGCTTCCTTGGTAGGGCAACGAGGGCACCGTCAGTACCGCGTCCAACCGAGCCCCCAAGTCACAGGTTACCTCAGACATGGCAGCTTTCAAGGTGCGTAGGGCTCCCAAAACATCACTGAGCTGTAATGGCCTCGCAGGGAGAGAGGACGCACCTGGATCCTGTACCCAGGGCAACTCTATGTGGAGCTGCCCCGGCAATCTGACTCCGTTACTCCCTGCAGGCGACTGGGCGTCCCGCCAACGTTCAGACTGGCAGAGCGAGTCCAGGGAAAGTAGGGCAGCCCCATCCATTTTTCCCAGGGTCGAGGCGGCGTGGGCAAAGGGTGGCGTCCGCTATCGCAGTCCAGGAGCAACGAACGCGGAAAACGGAGAGCAATCGGGAAGATGGCGCCCGCCTACGCTCTCGGGGACACAATGTAGCTGTGGTGCCGCTCCCGAGCCCGAGAGATACAATGTTGCGCCTCCCTGCTAGTATGTCCACAGCCCAGTGTGCAGGCGAGTCGGGAGGCGGAGGATGTGGGACAGCTGTTCCTCCGTGCAGTCGACCCCGTAGTGCTGGCAATGGCCGCCGTCGTCGCACGGGGGGCGGACACCAACACAGGACAAAGACCCGGGCACCTCCGGGATGCAGGAGAGAAGGGTGAGGGCGTTTCGGCGCTCCACCTGCCGGGATCAACCCGAGGAGCACATCGGAATGATCAGCACCGCCTCCCGATTCCGCTGCAAGCAAGCATTACGAGAGACAGGATCATGGTGAGGCGGGAATCGGGAGAGCGGCGAGATGGTCAGCGGAGCTGAGGAGTCAAGCGGCCATCTTGCTCGCGGGCCAGCTGATAAGCAATTCTTATATGGAAATAATGGGCTTTAAAACTACACTGTAAAATACTCCACTGAATGCCCCATATCTCAGATAAGTGAAGTAAGCCTCTAGGTGCAGATAAAGGATATAGGCAGTCAAAATGCATATATTTTCATATAAATATAAAAACATTTAATAAAATGAAATATGGATTTATGCTTTTACAGATGCTCTAGACATCACAAGGACTAGAATTAGCTGACGAAGCATACTTAGCACGCGGCTACAGCGATTTAACAAGTACCTCTCTTGGTGAGTTCCATGGACAATACGGCAAGCATATGCTGACTATTATAATCAATCCTACAGAATAGTTATCAGGGCCCCTTTCATATTTTACTTTTTTAGCTTATGTATACCAATCGGTGGCCCCTCCGACACAGTGAGGAATCGACAATACAGATTGAAAGGTACCTAGTGATTCAAGCATACTTGAGTATCAGAATTGGAGAAATATATTGGCCCCTGTATAAGCTAACCCACATTACCTCCCCCTTTTTTTCCTTTAGATAATATCAATTACAATTATACCCTAAGTGATTAAATGGGATATCTGTAGTCTTGAGCGTGGACCCAAAACAGGACACCTCTTCCTTTTTAACGATCCTGACCTCAGAATGAATACCTGAGTGAAAAACGTTGTATTGTTTTGAGGTAAGATACTCTTACCTTACACATTGGGTCATATTTAATGCTGACCACAACGGGTACCATAACTCTTTGGTACTTGTTATATTGAATTTTTCAAATTATTCCAATCCCACTAGATTAGTGGCACCAGCACCAGTATAATGTTTTGTTTATTACGATTTTACTGTATATATAAATGCTGGCATGCACGAGAAATGTTACCTATAAGACACTGCAGAAATGTCTAATTTGTGTAAAAGTCAATAATAGGATCATGTGGTAGTAGGATTTAGACGCCATAAACTATTCCATATAGTTGGTGACAGTCAGATATACTGGACAAATGTTTAAAGGTACTGTGTATACGTTCAATTATTATCTAGTAATTTTGTGTTTCTTTATAGAAACTGTCCTGAAGAAGGTTTTTAACCGAAACGCCGCGTCGACTTGTGTTCTCAAGAACATTTTTAACGCTTTATGTAATATTTTGTAATATTTTTTAAATATGATTTATTCGACAATTGTATGTAAACCAAAAATTTTAACTTGTCCAGAAGTGTAATAAATTTATGTTCAATTTTTAAACTAATTTTGTTGTAGTGCTTCAACCTGTCACAAATACACAAGAAACTGTTTCTGAGTGAGTGTTATAATTGCATGCTGTTTTTCAGTCTAAGATTGATAGATACTTGATCTGTTGTGATTTAGATAACATCTTTATATATACTTGGTGGTTGCGTTTACAAATCATATTGAGTGTAGTGGGTTCTAAATCCCGGGTGATCATTCCCATGGGCATCTTTAATTTTAGGCACATTGTAACCTGCTTTTCTCATTCCCCTGGACCCAGACCTTACATTAGGGGGCCTCCTATACTTTCTTTGTCACTTTCTAAAAGTGGCATTTCATAAACCTGTAATATAAAATTCAACTACACCACTAATCAGGATTTATCACTACCATTCTAAACATACCAAACATGTTAATGCCACTCCTTTCAGATCAGGAATTACCACTTAAAACATATAAGGGAATTCCCAATGCTAGCCTATGAGAGGAGTATGCTGTATTCCACTACCAGGACATGCCCCACATTTATTCACATGTCCTATCTTTTGCTCACACAGCAGCCTCCCCGTAGGGCTACCTAGGGCCTACCTTAGGGGTGACCTATATGTAATAAAAGGGAAGTTTAAGGCTTAGTAGTTTTGAAATGCCATATTAAAGTAGCGGCAAACTGTGCACAAGGGCCCTGCAGTGGGCAGGCCTGAGACAGTTTGTAAAGGCTTTGTCTGTAAGTGGCACTAGCAGTGCTGCAGGCCCACTGGTGGCATTTAATTTACAGGCCCTGGGTATATGGTATACTATTTTCCAAGGGATTTACAGGTAAATCAAATATGCCAAAAAGGTGTAAACCAATCATGCCTTGTTTTGACTGGGTTCAAACTGGAATGGCATGGGGAGCAAAAAAACGATGGATTTAGGCCCAGTGTTATAATTGCATGCTGTTTTTCAGTCTAAGATTGATAGATACTTGATCTGTTGTGATTTAGATAACATCTTTATATATACTTGGTGGTTGCATCTACAAATCATATTGAGTGTAGTGGGTTCTAAATCCCGGGTGATCATTCCCACGGGCATCTTTGATTTTAGGGACATTGTAACCTACTTTTAGAAAGTGGACATTTCTCCATGCTTATGACTTTTTGGGGCATATTTACAAGAAAGTGGTGAAGCGTGTTTTTAAGCCAAGAAGGCTAACAACATTCTTCTTCACTTTAGAAACGCAGGGCTGCACCATATTAACTAGAACATGGTGCAGCCCTGCGTTTACCCCTGCGCTGCCGCTAAATTAGGCTGCCTAGCACCAACGCAGTCTCCCTTGCACCATAGTGCAAGGGTGCCTGTGTTGAGGGGAGGATTGTTTATGTGAAGGAAAATCCCCCTTCCTGCACATGAACAATCTTGAAATGCAATTTTGTCAAATGCAGCACACGCAGAAGTTGCAAAATGGCCTTTTTTAACATTATTGTTTATGTGCAGGAAAGGGGAGCTCCAGCACAAAAACAATCAGAGGCAATTTACAATTTCTATGTGAGCTGCACAAGGCAGCACACAAAGAAACAGCAAAAACGAGGAGAAATAAAGCATTTCTCCTCCTTTTGCCTGTTTACGACCAGGTCTTCCCCAGTCTTAATTTTGGGACTGCTTCCTATTTACGCTGCCCTCGTAAATAGGAGACAACGTCAAAATAAATGGGTGTTGCAGTGGAACGCCCACCACAACACCCATTGCCAGCCCCTTTCACACTAAATACAGTGTGAAATGGGGCCTTATTTACAAGACAGCTTTAAGCCACATAAGTGTGTCACGTTGTAAAGCCCTGTGGCACATTATAGCTGTGTTAGGAATAATGTATGCAGGGTGGGCGTTCCCACGCTAAAACCATGAAGAACTGTTGCAGTGAAATTTACATTTCAGTGCATCACTCTACGCCTTTGCTGCTTCAAAATCCATATGTCTGCTCAGACCAGGTGTAAGGAATGACGCAAGGCTTTTTAAATGGGACTCACCTCTCTGTTGTGATGCATTGCTGGAGTTGCATCACTTTCATGAGCGACTCCAGCAATGCATCACGTTTGGGTCAACAGAGGCATCAGAATATCTGACGCATGTCAATCCTTGTGCCATGGTGTGCTGTATTGTATAGCCGGAGCATCGATGGTGACGCAAAGGTTTTGCATGATGACGCAGGGAAAGAGATGCATCCCTACAGATTCGTCACTTTTTTGTAAATCTGCCCCTACATGACTAACTGAGCCTGCATGTCAAACTACTTTCCTCTGGTCGATGGACCTAAAGTTGAGAAGTTGATGGTAATAATATTACTATTGATCCATCTAACTATGTCACTAAATAACCACAAACTCATTGTAAGGTTAATAATGTTTATCACCAAATAATGTAAAAATAAGAGCTAAAAAATGTACAGGATCACAAGGCAAACAATGCATTAATCACAGAGAGAGAGAACATATATCAATGCAAACAGAGTCAAACTCATATCAAAAATGAATAAATGCACTTGAAGGAGTGGATAGGTGAAGAGACAAATGTTTCAGAGTCAAATACATTTACAAAATTATTATGCAAAGTATCATTCATTTAGCAAATAATAACCTAGGGAAATAGAGGAAATACCACCCCCTGGCCACGGAGATAGTAAGGGGTCCCCTGAGACAGATTCAAGGAACAAAGATTGGATCAGGATACTGGATACGGGAACAGGAAACAGGCAGGCCTCAATCAGCAAAACCGACGGACAGCGACGATCTCCCTCTACTCTCAAGAAAATTCTGCACCCCTCCTCTCTGGGGCACCTCAATTATACCCTAAACCTACATGTTCAATCCACAGTAGTTGAAACATTTACAAAAATTCAGTTTCTCGTTGGTTGATTCGGGGGAGGTTCTATCGACCACCATAGTCATGATCATGTTTACTTAGTGTTCTTTGTTTCATACACTCTCCCATTACACTATCCACACAGTTCCTCGAGAAGGCAACAAACATGTTACAATTTTTCTACGTTTCATTATTCAGGACCGCCACTTTCGACGGAAGAAGTTTGTACACTTCCTTTCATTCCCATGGCCGTCTTTCTGTTACTTGGCAGACACGCAATGTTCTTTTGAAGGTTAACAACATTAGCCTCCGCCGCTTCTCTCCTCTCTCTGTCAGTGCTCGATTTTCAGCATTTTATTTCATGTGTGTTCATTTAACTCTTAACATTCCTGCAGAAATAGAGGCCCGTTATTTCTTCCAAAATAAATGAGAACAAAGACATTATTTTTCACGAAAATGTACTTCCCGCTGTTTACCTCCCACCATTGCACTAACCCAATGCTATGTTTTCCTAACCAGAGCATTAATGTGCAAAAGCAGCAATATTTTATTAATTTTAGAAGCAGAATGAAAATGCTGCCTTGTCTTTCATGCATTAGTCTTAGCATTAGGGCATGCATGCGCAAAGTATTTCTCAATGTTGTTCGTGTTGGTGCACACTATTATCAAAGCACACTATTAGTAAATATTGCTGGGGAATTAATTTGCGATACCAAAGGGGATGATGGTCGAAGCGTTTGAGCAAATCAAACACTTACCTCCAGTCAACTGATCCGGGTTTAATCCATCATCGTTCTTTAGCTCACTCCACCACGCCAGTTCAGACATGGCCATATGCAAATCAGTCTGACCCTGTGATTCATGGGAACAGTGCAGGGCCGAGTTAATTTGAGCAGGTGTTCTTTTCTCAAGACCCTGCTCCATCAATTCCCCCCTTTGATGGCATTTTTGAGATATCACAAAAATACCCATCACACCAATTGTTACCTTTATTTTTATTTAAAGGTCTGTACTCGTTCCTCTCTTCATCATTCTCTCTTCTAAATCTTTCATTGTCTTATAATATTTTCCTCGCATATCTTCTAATTCTAGTTCATATCTCTTTCTCTTTCTTGTTTTTTGTTTGCTGTCTGGCTCTATCATCTTCTTTCCACATTTACACTTACAACATGTATGTGTCATTATTATTGATAATATTACTGCAGTTATTAAAATAATTGGTATTAGTATTTTCCTTAATAAACTACTTCCAAATGCAGAAAACCATTTACCTACAGAGGAAAAACTCTTACCAAGTTTCTCCCAAACACCATCAACATCTAGTTGGGTCAAATACTCATGTAATTTTGTAATATTCTGAATATACCCCTCAAGATTCTTACTTTTGTCAGGTATATAAGTATAGAAGTTTTGAATTTTTAACAAGCCACAGACTCCACCCTCTTTTGCCAATAACATATTAAGGGCAAGTCAATTTTGCAAAACCATTGATCTAATTGCAACCATTTCAGTATCAATCATTAAGGACCCACCTGCAGTATATTTCGATAAACGATCAACCACTGTAGACAACTTTCGAATTTTATGCGAATGTAGAAGCACCCCAACTGAAGGTATCAGTGCACCAAAAACTATCCCCTACTATTTTTGGAAAACTTGCTCTCGTTTTGCATATTAGTCCACGCTTTATTCAATTGATTTTATTATTTCTCTCTACATGGAACTCTTTGGGAAATACAATCCCAAAATAACAACTACCATACCAATGTGCAGGCTATCAATAATAATCACTTTTACCACATACATATTAAACTCCTGGGAAAACAGGATCAGTTCCTCCTTTTAATCCCCGTCAACCAGTAATTAGAAAAGTATGTTCACATTCACTAGTACCAATGAAACAATTGTTATAATCAGTTTATAGTCTAAGCAAGCAAAGTTTCCCTTCATGATACCAATCCAGAGACATTGCAGCGTAAGTCTCACCCTTTTTGTAATTTCCCTTTCTAGAAGCCCACGGTGGTACATGTGCCTTCTGTTCAGCAACTTTTTCTATGGAAATCCTGTCTTCTATCTTCTACCATATTAATAAAATCTTTTACTACAGTCTGCAAACTGCAAGTAAGATTATTTCTATGAGCATCTACTATAAAAAAAGTCAGAGTAATATGGAAAAATTCTCTCATGTGCTCTGCTTTTCTACCACTATACACCTTATTCATATCTTTTCTAATAGGAATTTCTGAAAATAGGTTTTGAATGTTAAGTCACTGTAGCTTCTGCCATTTTGAATATTTTATAAAAATATATAAAAACTAGAAAAATATCAGTAATCTAAGAAAAACTCAGATAACATCTAAGGACTCAAAAATCCACCAATTTAGTGTGTCCAAACACTTCAGGGCTTAGGCGTTCTTCTTTAACCCCTCTTTTTCTGTTTTTTTTTTAAAGAGTCTTTATCAAGTCTGCTTCACATGTATTTGATCTTCCAATTTATTTTGACTGGTTTTGTTGCTCTTTAGTCTTTAATAGTTCCTTTAAGGTGGTTTCAGTTTGCTTTCATCAACTTGCTCAGTACTAATGCCAACTTCTCTCTTTATTTGATCAGTGCTTTCAATTTCTTCTAATATCAGGTAAGTCCATTCTGGAGCTGTATATCTTTTGCTTGGAATTCTTACTCTTTATGGGGCATATTATCAAGTGGGTTTATCTCCGCTTTTTTGGCTTTAAAAGCCAAGAAAGCGGAGATAAAATTATCTCCCTATTACCTAGCTGTCGCTAACACCAGTTAGCGACAGCTAGTAGGAGATAGCGACCATCTTGGGCCCCGCTTTGCATGTCAGTGATATTTATCAGTAATGACATGCAAAGTGGGCGTCCCAAGATGTTAGCGACTGGAACCAACCTTTGGAGATATTCGTGCTAAGCGCAAATATCTCCAAAAGCTAACACCTGCCCCATAGCAGTTCTTAGCCATGTTATCCAATGGTAGGTGGATAACATGGCTAAGAGCATTAGCTCGGTAATGCATGAATATCGCTGACTTTTCAGCGATATTCATGCATTTTGGCCGATTTTTATCGCTTAGGAGATAAACCTTGATAATAGCAAGGTTCCTAAGCGATAAAAAATCGCCGCAGCTCGGCGATAAAAATATTGCCGCTAAGCCAACATAGCGATAATTATCGCTAGTTGTTGGTAATATACCCCTTTGTTTTTTGCGCTTCCTCTGATTCTTCTTGTTCAGTTTGACTTGAGACGTCATTTATCTGTTCTGGCTTTCTCCTTGCAAGAGTGTACTTCAGTCTATTCATTCCACTTGGCCAACTATCTCCTTTTTTGTTTTTTAATTATGTTTTTATTCAGTTTGATAACAGAAAAGAAAAACAAAGAAAACAGATCACATTATTGAATACATCACAGAAATAGGTTCACACGAGTCATCAAGCATTAGTGTACAAATCGTTAATGTGGAACAGACTGACAGCAGGTACTTCTAGGAGAGAACAAGCAGCAGATCAATGCATTGTCAATCAATCCCAACACAATCTAATCAAACCATAACCCCTTGACCAATCGACTTATGGAAGTGATAGGTGGACCACAGTCCCTGAAAGAATGCTTGTGCCCCTCTACATATATATACCAAAATGACATAGGACATCTTATGCTCCTGTATTGTCAGCATCACTTCTCTCCTTCGTCACCAGGTATTACGCAAACAGTCCCCAAAAAAGCTTTTAGGTCGAATGTGAGGGGGGCAGCAACTTATTATAAACATCAGATTGAGTATTACAATATACCATGTCTTGCTCCCAATCAGCAATAGTTGGAGCAGGCCCACGCATCCATCGTATCGAGATCCTGCATTTAGCCAACAGCAAACCTATAGATACCAGTTTTTTGAACACTCTTGTTGAGAGGCTTTGTGTACCCTAGGAGCACTAGGAGGGGATCAGGAGTGAGGGACAGACCCACTATATCATTCAATGCTTGAAAAATATGTTTCCAAAAGGCCGCCACTGGAGGGCACACCCATGCAACATGCATAAAGTCTGCCTCACCAATTCCACACCTTTCACAGCAATGTGTGTCCCTTAGCCAAACAGTATCAGTGGTGTGTAGTGGACTCTATCCAGAAACTTGAATTGAGCCAGTCTATGCCTCCCTCTGAGTAAGACAGTTTTTGTAACGGTGCAACAGTTGGACCATATTCCGTTGGTCAGGGGTGTACCTTGGTCGTGCTGCCACTCGAGCCGCGCTTTGGAATAATGTGTGTTATTCGCTGTTTGAGATGAGACGTACAGTTTCGAAATCAGTTTACTCGGATACTCCAAGTGTATGGAGAAGGCAGGAAGGTCTGAGGGCTCTTGGAGAGCATCCCCAAGCAGAACCCTCAGTGCGTGGCAAGCTCTAAAAATATGGAATTGTGTTAGAGTGGTATGGTAGGATAATCCTACCAGCACCTCCCACATGCGGACCCTTCCTTCCTGAAAGAAATTACCCATCACATTCAGACTCATGGTGTTCAATGAGCGAAGTGCACCCCGTTCCGAGCTGAGGGTCAGTTCACAGGCAAGAGAGGAGAATATAACTGGGCCCCTGCCTGCTTTTTCAGCAACACATGCCAAGTGGACTATAGAGTTAACAGAGTCAAGAACTCTGCAGAGCCTGACTGGCATCTGGGTCAGCAAATTTGGGAGTGGGTCAGAACTAGCGGTGACCCGTTCTATCTGAAGATGAGGGAGATCTTTTGGCCCATGAACCCAGCTATGAGCATGCAAACCTTGCGCCACCCTGTAATATAATTCTAAATCAGGCATGCCTAGTCCGCCCGCAGAGTAGGCCGGGCCGACGACGGCTGAAATGCCAGAAACCTGTCCCCGGTAGCTTGTCTCCTTTCTGGTGAAGAATTGGCTTGGTAGTTTAGTCTGCCCTGTTCCCATGATGCACTGGGCCAGGGACAGACTGATTTGCATATAGCCAGGTTCCGAACTGGGATGGTGCAGTGAGATAAATAACGGTGATGGATCAAGCCCTGATCTTTGGACTGGGTAAGAGTGGTCTGCTTAATTCAGACACTCTGTTCATCACCACCCCCTTTTCTGAGTCCGCCCGCAGAGTAGGGCAGAGTGAGAATATCCAGCATAACACGCAGAGCTTTGCCAGCCCAGGCCAGTTTGCACATCAATGTTCGTAACTCATGAAAAATGTGCTGAGGTACCAAAATAGGTATATTGACAAAGAGAAAAAGGAAACGGGGGAGAACAACCATTTTCATCAAGGAGACCCGCCCACTCAGCGAGAGGGGAAGCCAAATCCACTATCTATTTCATCCGCTAGTTTGGCAATGGCCCTGCCATAATTTGCCATGAGCACTTGCTCTGCATCAGAGTGGACTTTCCCAAGTATCTAACCAGATAAAATGTCCACTGAAGAAGATAGTCTAAAGGTGTCAGTACTGTAGTTGGAGTGAGTGGGAAAATTATTGACTGGTCCCAATTGGTTTTAAGACCTGAAAGGCCGCCGAATCGCAGCATCTCGCAAATTATTAGGGAGAGTTTAGAGTCCTGGTTCCGGACGTAAAGGAACATGCCATCTGCGTATGCTCAGACTATTAGATTGTAGCTGGGAAACCAGAGACCCCTATGGCAGTGGTATTCGTGCAGAGCCCTCAACAAAGGTTCAGCAGCAACCGCATAAAGTAGTGGGGACAGGGGGCACCCTTGCATGGTGCCCCTGATTATCTGGATAGGCGAGGAGACCAGATCTACAATGCGCACTCATGCTGACAGAGAATTGTGTAACACTGATACCAGTTGGAGAAAAACCTCTACCACGCCCATGCGTCGCAGAACCGACAGCATGTATGTCCATTCGATCGAATCAAAAGATTTCTCAGCGTCCAAAAACACTGCAGCCACTTTAAACTCTGGACGCAGATGCTGAAGAGCACCAAAGACTGTTCTCAGATTCCCATATAATGAGCGGCCCAGAATGAAGCCAGCTTGCTCCGGGCCAACCAGCAGTGGTAAAAGAGAGGATAAGCGATTAGCCAGTATCTTGGCAAAGATTTTAGTGTTGACGTTTATGAGCGACAGGGGCCTATAGGAGGAGCACTCTTGACGAGCCGTGCCAGGTTTTAAAAGCGTTACTATCAGCGTCTCGCACATGGAAGGAGGCATAATACCAATTTCACCCATCTCCTGAAACAGTGTGCTCAGGTGGGGAATTAGAATGTCACTAAAAGCCTTATAAAAGGGAACCGTAAGCCCATCCTAACCCGGAGCACTCCCATCCTGCATGGAGTTCAAATCAATACAAATCTCAGCAGTATCAATGGGTCGCATCAGGTATTTCCGGTGACTATCAGTCAGCCATGGCAGCTTGATATATTCCAGGTAATTCAATATATAGTTGTCCCCTGGGGCAATTTTAGAGCAGTATAGATCCTGATAGTATCTACAAAACTGACTAGCTATATCCCTTTGTTCTGTTAAGACTGAGCACTCCTCGCCAAGGATCCCAATAATGACCCCAGATTCAAATCTATGAAGTGCCAGCATCGCCAGTACCGAGGCTGGTCTGTCCGCTTCTCCATAGGTTTGGGCCAGAGCGTATTTCCCCATATGTTTGATCTTGCGATCCGCATCCTCATAGTACTCAGCTAGTATGGTTTTAAGGCGTTCCTGAATCTGTGTATCGTTATTATTGACCAAAGCAGCCTCCAGCTTCCCCAATCGGCCCTCGAGCAAGGCGAGACAACTTCTAATGGAGCAAAGCACGCCTGCATGCTTACTGATAGCGACCCCACAAATGAAGACCTTAAAGGTCTCCCAGGCAAAGGAGTCAACCGACCCAACATTAATTGCAAAAAAATCCTCTATAGCAGCATGTAAGTCTGCTTTGAAGACTGAATCTAGCAGAGAGTACAGCAGGAATCGCCACTGAAAAGGGGAGGGCCTTTGGAGGAAACCTCAAGCGTCAACAACACAGGGGAGTGATATGAGAAAGAGCGAGAAAGTACTTCGCAGTCTCGCACTCTGGTCATTATCGCCCCTGAGATGAACCAATAGTCAATACGAGTATGAATGTCATGGTAGGCTGAATAGTGTGTAAACATATCCCTCACAGACTATCTAGCTCTCCACACTTCGACCAAGTGCATCTGTAAAGTAATATCCACCACAGTTTTAGCGGCAGCTGACGGGGGCCAAGGCCGGCCATTGGAGCGATAAAGTGCCGGCTCCATAACGCAGTTGAAGTCCTCTCCCCAGAGCAATGGCAGTGCAGTGCTGTCCCTGATAAGTGAAAATATAGAGTGATAAAACTGAGGATCATCATAATTCGTCCCGAAAGAATTGACAATTAGAAACTCAACACCCTCCCCAAAGCATCATGACACTTCAAATCTTCCAGCCGGGTCAGTTGCACGACTCGCCAGCTGAAGACCAGATCCAGGGTTCACCCATGTTAACAAGCCCCTGGAGTGGGAGGTGAACTGAGCAGCATGAGTCGAGCTTAAAAGATTACTCCTTGTGAGCAGAGCAGAGTTAGAAGTGAGGTGTGTTTTTTGAAGCAGGACGATGTCACCCTCCTGTCTCTTAAGATATTCCAGAATTGTACGCACCTTTCTGTGATCATTAAGACGTCTCACAATCCAGGTCACAAGGCACAGGCACCTGCTATGACCTAGTCTTGGGCCGTGTTGTGAAATTCTTAAAATTTGGGATGTGGTGTACCCCTACTGCAGTGTGAAGTGTCTTAACCTGTGCTTTGATGACTCTAAAATATCTGTGATCATTAGCAACATAAGAAAAAACCCTCCCTTCCCCACACCCATGTCGTGCCATCCCCAACTGCGCATCGGTAATCTCTCGCCCACCCTACCAACAAACCCTGATGTGCAAGAAGAAGACCTATCATTATGTGACAATTGACGTTAGTGAACACAAATGAAATACATTGGGGAGATGGTTGCCTGCCCGAGCTAGTCTATGCCATTGTCACATCCCGCCACTAAGCTTCTAAAATATAGCTACCATTGGGAGAAAAATGGTTACCAATGAGAATACCTGAACAATTCCAGTATAAGTGAAGCTCCCCCTATGGAGAGCACAGCGATCCTGCCCAGCCCCACCCGACCCAACAAAACGAGGATAACCAAGAAAAATGGAAAACACGCACTAATAATGGGATCGTGAGACAGTGTAGACCATTAGGAATGTACGCACTAAAGCGCCCACTCTCCATCCCCCAGATACTAGCAATATATTTAACACATTGGGGTGAATACTCATTGAGGTGCAGCGACTAGTGTTACTCTTCAGTCATTATCATCCAGGATGCAGCTGGCACCATCTGCCCGGTCGCCCGCCGTTGAGCCCCTCCTGCGTTTGTCAATTTTGTGCCAGTCTTTGAGGGCTTTCTGGAGGGATTGAGGATGAGTGAAAATATTGGTGTTTCTAATGAGGATAACTCTCAGTCTTGCCGAATATAGCATCAGGTATTCAATGCTCTGGTCTCTCAGCGTGGTTTCAGCGGCATGAACTGTCTCCTGGCCTCCTGGACCCTGAGAGTGAAAGCCAGGAACAAATAGAGAGAAGATCCTTCTTATGTTAAGTTGCCCAGAATTTTGTGCACAGAAACGGGCTACCTGATCAGTGTATCTGTTGCCGTTCGTTACATAATCATTTCCTGACTTATGTGCAGTATATTTGACTAATGCAATCTTTTTGGGCGATTGCAAGGCATCCAATAAATCTTTCAAATTTTTCTCATTTCTAATAGGAGAACCTGAAGAAGTCAGAAATCCCCTTTTAATCTATAGCTGCCCACAATCATGAACCACCCCAAAACCATATTGACTGTCCATAAATATGGTTACTCTTAAATTTTTGCCAATTTTCCAAGCTCTAATCAGAGCGATAATGCAGCAATTTGTGCAGATTTTACCCCAATTAGACAAGATGCTTCCAATACTGCAGCCACCGTACATACTGCATAGGTAGAACTCAATACACCACTTTCATTTCTCAGACACGTTCCATCAACAAACATCACACTATCTGATTCTTCTAGTGGAGAGTCCTTGATGTCCGCCTTGGTTTCGTACACAACCTTGTCACATCCATATAATCATGATCTGCTTCTTCTTTTACTTCCTCACAAAATAGGCTAGGCAACACGTTTGGTGGATTTAGGGTCGTACATCTCACCACAGTCACATTTTTAGCACCCAAAATTACTCTCTCACACCTAGTCAGCCGACTATAGGGCATATGCTGAGTCTGTGTTCTTGTTAATAGTATCTCAACAGAATGTGGCACATACACTTTGACTGGAAGTCCCATCACAATCGCTTCACTCTGTTCCAGACTCACACAATTTGCATCAACTGCTTTCACACATCCTGGTAATGCTGCAGCTACTGAATCAAAAGTAGCAGAAAAATATGCCACTGGACATCGTGCCATTCCATGTATTTGGGGCAAAACTGATAATGAACACCCATCTCTCTCACAACAGTATAATGCAAAATTATTTCCATAGTCTGGCATTCCCAGTGCAGGTGCTCGACAAAAATGATCTCACAACTCAATAAAGGCTTTCATACTCTCCTCATCTAACTCAATTGGATCAGCCACATCCTTGTGTGTCAACCTCTGTAGAGGTTTTGTAATTAGTGAAAAACCACTGATCCACTGTCGGAAGTATCCAACCATTCCCAAAAACATTTGCACTTCTTTCTGAGTCTTAGGAGGACTCATTTGCTGGATCACACTGATCCTTTCTGGTGACACTATCCTGACTCCCGTTTCTAGTTTATGTTCCAAATACTGGACATCCTGTTTACAAAAGTGACACTTTATGTCCACCTTCTGCTAAATGGTTCAGTAAGGCAATTGTATCTGTCACACATGCCTCTTGTGTCTTTGATGCAACCAGCAGGTCATCAATATATTGCACCAAAACTGATTTTCCTGGCGTGATCAAAGTCTCCAAAGACCTTTTCAAAATCTGATTAAAAATTGAAGGACTCTCTACGTGCTCTTGAGGAACTCGGCACCATGCCAAAACCCGGTCTCCGAACCGGAAAGCAAACAAATACTGGCTATCCAGGCTATCCAGATATAAAGGAATCAAGAAAAATGCTTGACACAGATCAATCACTGTGTAACATTCGGCATCACAGGGAAGTTGTAAAGAAATGCTGCTGGATTTGGCACTATTGGGCAACAGGGTACCACTATCTTATTGATTTTTCCGTAAATCCTGTACTATTCGATATTAACTGCTTGGCTTTTAATTACCATAATAGGTGAATTACAAGGACAGCTCAGTATTTCTCTTAGAATACTCTGCTTAATACTTTTGGTCAATCACAGGAGAAACTCCTGCTAATATTTCAGGACTTATCTTATACTGAGGTCTATTTGGATATATTGCACCAGGTTTCACTGTAACCTGAATGGGATCCACACCTTTCATCGAACTAATTTCTTTTCTTGTAAAGTCCCATACATCAGCCCTAATGAACTCTCAGCTCTGTAGGCAAGTCTTGTTCAGTGAGAAGTAAAAACAACTCATCGACTTCAGCCTCATCTGGTGTTTGAAAAGCAATATTATCAAATGTACAATAGATGGTACAGTTCATCTTACAGAGCAAATCTCTTACTAAATGATTTACAGGACTCAAATAACATACCATGAACTGATGCATGTCTCTGAATCTACCAATATTAACCTCTATTGGCTTTGTGATTGGAGTTTTATTATGCTAATTAGACACTCCTTCAACTTGAATGTTTTCTCCCTTGAAGGGTAGGTTAGAAATTTTTGTTGGTTTTACAGTAGAATGGGTAGCACCAGTATCCACTAGGTATGTAATATTATTACTTTTCACTTTTCCGTCAACAAATTATCCTAACTGATCTACATCTAGAGTTGTGCCAAGCACGCACTCTTCCTCCCCCCTCAGCGGTACAAAAGGGGGTGGTGATGGACGGAGCATCTGAATCAATCAAACACTCACACCCAGTCAAAGGATCTGGGTTTAATCCATCACCGTTCTTTAGCCCACTCTGCCACCCCAGTTCAGACATGGCTATATGCAAATCAGTCTGACCCTGTGCCTCATGGGAACAGTTCAGCCCGAACTGCCAAGCCATGTCTTCCCTGGACCGGAAACAAGCTTCCGATTAGCTACTGTTACTACCTCATTCCTAACACTATTCATTGGAACTGTCAATGTATGTACCCTCGATATATTCTGTTTATCGGCATACACTGGAACTATGGGACCAATCGTTACTGGCACGGTTAATGCTTCCGCATTCATATTCAACGTATTAATTTTCTGAGTCAACTCCTTTCTTACCCTATTCAACATGTCCATTTCACTCTCCTGTACTACTCTAGTAACAATCCGAACGTGTGGAACCTGAGGTGTTCAGATTACTGGTGCATTCGGAAAAGTCTCCTTTGGACTTTCTTTATATGGTGGATTTCTTTTCGTCAAAATATCATCTAACAATTCATTATCAGAATCATTCGGATCAAAATTTGATACTGATGTCTCTACATTTTTCTTTTTCTTTTTACATTTGCCTCCAGTTGATTGCTCGGCAACTAAAACTGGATATAAACATCCCGTTACTACAGCTCTTCTCCATCTTTTCATTTTTTCTACCTGACTTTCAAAAGGGTATCTAGACATTATATTCCTGTATCTTCTTCCCCCCCCCTATGCTTCTCTCGCTCAAACGCCTCATAGTCCCATTCCACAAGCACTTCATACTGAGGAGTTCTAGGTTTTGGTTCTAAAGAATTCATTAGATCTCTCAGATTCTGTAGAATCCTTACATTGAATGTACCATGCTCTGGAAAAGCTAAAACACCATCATTTTTTGTGTATTTTTTCCAATTTTCCAACCAGGTACATGTATGGTAACCACATTCTAACATCATACAAGAAGCAGGCGTTCCTGGAGGTGGAATAAGAATTCCCTCTCTAGTCACTATTGGTTTGTCTCCTCTAAAGAAACTCCTTATCCTATTAATCAGTTTCATTTTTCTTACTCTCTACGCTAAACACAATTCAATAAACCAACAACAAACTCTTCGACCTTCTGCAATTTCAATTAGTTAACTATCGTCCAATACCAGCGCAACTCACACCAACCAACCAATCAGAGCAACACTATGTAAGCAATATCTCAACTATTATAAAATCAGCTTGTAACAGTCAACCAATCACTGCTCTTTACGCTCCCATTTTCTGGCCAATGCCAGAGCTGCTTTTTCTGACGTCAGTATTACTCATTCTACCGACCCTCTCTATACAAAATAACACAGCAATGTATTTTCTAGGTGTTTCTTAACCAACATCTTATTAATAACAGCATAAAACAATGCTACCTTCTCTGTTCCACTAAATAAAAGATAGTTTTTCACTTCAAAACATAATTCTTTCACTTCTAGTAAAACAACGACTATCGCTAGCCTACACACAAACAAGCTACAGGAGGACCTGGTACTCCTCTAGGGCTACTAGCCAAAGTTTCGGAAGAGGACTTTCACGTGGAAAGAGGTCTTGGTACTCCTTTGGGGATGTAAGGCCAGAGTTTCGGAAGGCGACCCTTCACTATAACACACAAAAATCTACTCCCATACGAATAGTCCCTAATATAACACCTATAGCCTTTCGCTGTTCAGTATTATGTCAACAGATAAAGTACTTCTCCAGTGTAATATGTCATCCACACCCTTCTTTGGCCTACTTCAGGCTAAAACATTATGATCCCGGTCTCTCAGGTAACTCGGTACTTGCATTTCCAGACAACATAAAATGAAACACTAACTTTTCATGTTAGGGAAACAAATAATCAATAAACGATAATTATTTCTAAACTGATCAATAATAAACCATCAATCTGCTACCAAAAACTGATCCAGTGCCAAACAGGGATCAATAACACAACACAACACAGGCCCATACATACTTACCCCACATAACCCACTGATTGATGCTGTAACTTCAGTTATCAAGACCAAATGAACACTAAATGAAAATTAGCTGTTCATTATACAGGCTCATATCTAATACTCTAAATGACTAACTGAGCTGAAGTTGAAGATAATAATATTACTATCTATCTATCTAACTAGCTCACTAAATAACCACAAACTCAGTGTAAAGTTAATAATGTTTATCACCAAATAATGTAAAAATAAGAGCTCAAACATGTACTGGATCACAAGGCAAACAATGCAATAATCACAGAGAGAGAGAGAATATATATCAATGCAAACAGAGTCAAACTCATATAAAAAATGAATAAATGCACATGAAGGAGTGGATAGGTGAAGAGACAAAAGTTTCAGAGACAAATACATTTGCAAAATTATTATGCAAAGTGCCGTTTATTTAGCTAATACTAACTCAAGGAAATAGGGGAAAAACCATCCCTGGCCACTGCGATAGTAAGGGGTCCCCTGTGACAGATTCAGAGAACAAAGATTAGATGAGGATACTGGATATGGGAACAGGAACAGAAAACAGGTAGGCCTCAATCAGCAAAACCGACGGTCAGCGACGATCTCCCTCTACTCTCGAGAAAAGCCTGCACCCCTACCCCATGGGGCACCTCAATTATACCCTAAACCTATATGCCCAACCCACAGTATTTGAAACTTTTACGAAAATGCAGTCTCTCATAGGTTGATTCGGGGCTGTTCAATACAACACCATAGTCATGATCATGTTTTCTTAGTGTTCTTTGTGTACACACTCTCCCATTATCCACACACTAGCCACACATTTCTTCAAGGAGGCAACATGTTACAATTTTTCAATTCAATTCAATTTCAATTTCAAATATCTTTATATCGATTCAATTCATCATAAGAGACGCACATTAACGCTACTGAACTCAATCGCCTACAAGCCAAATGGCGAGGGACCATCTGCGCCACACAATATTCAGCGTTCGCGCGCGGCGCATTAATCTGGGTGAGACCGGGTACTCCCTTCCGGGCGCTCCGGCGAGTAGTAGATAGAGAGGGCAGATACGCGCTTCTGGATGGAATTCTTGATGGGCAAGGGGTACTCCTTGGCAGCATATACGCCCCTAATACAGATCAGGACCGGTTCTGGGATCACCTTACGGGCGTCCTAGCCCAGTTCACCACAGTCCCATGGGTGCTGGGAGGCGACTTTAACTGCACACTAGACCCCTCGCTGGACCGCTCACATCCTCCCCCCATACACTCCCCGGCCCCCCGGCAGGCGGCCCTCTTCAGGGCATGGACCACACACTGGGCGCTCACTGACGCATGGCGACACCTACACCCACTGGCTCGCATCTACTCCTTCCACTCGATTCCACACAACCTCCGGGTCCGCCTAGACCGTTTCCTCTGCTCTGCCCCGATCCTCCCTAAGGTTACATCTACGGATTATCTGGGACGGATCCTCTCAGATCATGATGCCCACATAATACGTCTTACCTGGCGCCCCCCGCATCCACCGGTCCTCACCTGGCGCCTCCCTAGAGACTGTCTAACGGACCCGGTTTTCAGGGACGCACACAAAACCAGCATACGCGATTACTTTATGCACAACGAGAACACAGCGTCATCGGTACTAGTGGAGTGGGACGCGTATAAGGTGGTGGCGAGAGGAGAATGCATCAAACAGATAGTGGGGGTCCGCCGCACCTTAGAACGGTCGCTCTTAACGGCGGAGCAAGCTCTAGCTGCTCTCACTAAACGGCCTGACGACTCGGAGGAACACGCCGTACTCACGGCCGAGGCCAAAATGGAATATCGGACTGCATGCGCTGACCTCCGAAAGTATAATTTCAGGGCATACGCCTCTAGGGTGCACAAAGACAGAGACAAAACCGGGGCGCTTCTGGCCTGGATGGCGAAGCAGGACACCGAAATCAAGCCGATCACGGACATTCTCAACCCGGAGGGTGTGTTGGTGCAATCACAAGCTGAGATTCTCCTAGCATTCCAACGCCATTATGCGCGAGTGTACGAGGCCCCGGCATGCTGTACCCCGTTTACCGCGGATCACTTTTTAGACCCTCTGACGCTGCCCACGATATCGGATGCCGACAAGCGCGCACTAGACGCCAAGATAATTCCCTCTGACATCACCCAAGCGATATGCGCCATGTCCCGAAATAAAGCACCGGGACTGGACGGCTTCCCACTAGAATACTACTCAACATTCTCTCCCCTGGTGGTCCCCCGTCTGTCACGGGTGTTCGGGGCGTCACTCCATGCGGGGAAACTGCCCCAGTCGCTACGGGAGTCCGTGATTGTCACCTTTCTCAAGCCTCACAGAGATCCGCTTCACATGGGGTCATACCGGCCTATCACACTCCTATCGGCTGATTGTAAGATCCTGGGGAAGATCCTAGCTGATCGTTATGCACAGATCATTCGCCCGCTGGTCCACCCCGACCAATGCGGCTTCGTCCCCGGGAGATATACCTCCCAGAATCTCCGCCGAGTCTTCCATATCCAGGATCAGGTACGCGACAGATTTCCCCGCGCCGCCTGCCTCATTATGGACCTGGAGAAGGCGTTTGACACCCTCACCTGGCCCTTCCTATTCTCGGTCCCGCGGCGCCTCAATCTCGGCCCGACGCTCATGGCATATACCCGCCTCCTATACACCGACCTCACTACTCGAGTTCGTATCGGGAGACGTATCTCACCGGCGTTTGAAGTTCGACGAGGCACAAGACAAGGATGCCCCTTGTCGCCCCTCTTGTTCGCGCTGGCGGTCGAGCCGCTGGCGGTTCGACTGCGTCGGGAAGGTGTGGACTGGGGAGTACCGCTTGCAGACGGGACCCATTGTGTGTCCATGTACGCGGATGATCTCCTCATATATGTCCGAGACATTGAAATGGACCTGACCCCTATAGGGGCCACATTGGCGGACTTTGCAGCTGCCTCGGGTCTACAAGTCAACTGGGACAAGTCCACAGTTTACCCCCTACACCCGGACCTGCCCCCCCGAGACATCGACCTTGGACCACATAGGCTCTCATGGTCCGCGGAAGCTCCCCGATACCTCGGCGTCCGCTTATACCATTCTCCGGCGGACATCTTTGAAGGTAATCACCGCAAGGTACTCGAGAGTCTGCGCCCGACGGTCGCCTTCTGGAATAAACTACCACTGGCCCCGATAGGGCGGATAGCCCTTGCTAAAATGGTGATGCTCCCCCGGCTCCTCTACCATTTCACAAACCTGCCGGTGATACCGCCCAGATCCTTCTTTCGTGACGTTGATTCCCTCTTAGGAACTCTCATCTGGGGAGCAGGCCGCCACAGGGTCGCCTTGAAAACTCTTCAACTCCCCACGGCACAGGGGGGACTTGGAGCACCATCCTTCGAGGCATATTTCCTTGCGGCACAGCTCCAGTGGCTGTCCTACTGGACAGCGGACCGTTACCCTCAGGAGACGGTTACCCCTACTGGCAGAATCGCGACTCCGGAGCTCACCCGTTTGCTCCTCCCGGGCACCAAGTCACGGCGCACATACCCCCTCCATGTGACAATAGCGCGCCGATGCATGCTACGGGTTCACCGGCTGTCCCCCGGTAGACCCCCATACTCCCCGCTGCTGCCATTAATAGGCGGCCCCAGGCAGGATTCCTACTTTACGGCCCCACTGCTCGCCGACTGGTCCCGCTGTGGCATCACAGACCTGGAATCACTCTTCGAGGAGGGTCAGCTGAAACCGCTGGACCGCCTGATCGTAGAATACGGGCTCCCCCCGGGCCAATTCCTTAGATATAGGCAACTGCTCGACGGGTACCGACCCCATTTCAATCTCCAAAATGGCGAGCCAGACACGCATCCAGTAATACATGCTATCCTGCATATGAGGGTGGGTCGCCACCTGGTCACATGGTTATACAAATCCATCCGGGAACTCTCATACACTCCCCTGACGACCCTACGAGCCACTTGGGAAGAGGACATAGGCCGTGCTCTGCACGACTCGGAGTGGACTAAAGCGCTAGAGGCCCCTAAACGCGTCTCTAGGAACGCCCGCTTCAAAAATATTCAATATTATATCTTACACAGGGCTTATCTCACCCCAGCGCGATTACAGAAGTTCTACCCCTCCACGCCATTCCTATGCCCCAGATGCTGTTCCCCAGCTGCAAATTTCCGTCACATGTTTTGGGACTATCCCAACCTTCAACCTTTCTGGCAGGCGGTACACAACACACTACTGGAACTCACGGGTCTCACTACACTAGCCACCTTGGAGTCCAGTGCACTAGGCATCCTCCACATCTCTAAGCAAGAACAGGTGCACAGACGCTTCGTGTCCTTAGCGCTCCTACTGGCCAATAGATGTATAACCATGCGCTGGCGATCCCCAGAGGGTCCCCCCATAGCACAATGGAAGGGGGCGGTTAGCAAATGGGCGGCGGCGGAGGAAGACGCCTTAAGGGAAGAAGAAGCCAAGGGCGCGCGCAAATTTCCCATCTCCATGGAATGGGCCATGCTCCTTCACAGCTTCCGACAGCCCACGCAGGCTGGAGACCCGCCTGACCCTTCCCCTCCCCCCACCCGAGAAGACCGGTAGCCTTCACCTGAAGTGAGCCACCCCAGGGTCGGACCCCGATAACCCCCTACGTCCTGGGCAACCTCTCGCATGTCCGGCCATCTGTGGGTTTCCCCCCCCCCCCCCCTCGACACCCGCCGCCAATATATCTCCCCACTTGGACCCTGCTAGCGCCTACATGCTTCCCTCCCACAGTTTCGTTACCCCTCTGTTCACTGGTAACACTGTTATGTGCACAGTACAGACCCAGATCCGGCGCAGTTACGGCATGAAAGTACCCGTCTGTTCTTATTCATCGCCCCCATGGCGATACCGTCCCATCGCCTCCTAGCATGCAGGAGCCTTTACACAATCATAATGCACTGATTAACCGAAGTCATGTTTATGTGTACCAGTTCTATAAAATAAGAAAACGTTGCACACATAGCTGTTCGTGGCTGAATGTTGAGTCCACGTCGGCGGACTGTTTATTCTGTACTGATATGCTTTATTGCAACAATAAAAACAAATTTAAATAAAAAAATCGATTCAATTCATCATAAAAGACAGTTTGTACTGTAGGTACAACCACAGGGAAAACAAACAGTAGATCATAAATATAGTTAAAAGGACAATTTCCATTAGCTAAAAAAAGACACTTAGCAATTAAGATAAACAAAGGTAAGACATAATTTAAAATACAATTTACATTGTGTGCTAGATAAAAACTTGATTTTTTTAAAAAAAGAATGCTACACTAATTCTGGCCTGGCCCTAATAATCCATAACCATCCTAGGAATTTTGCTACGGCGATAGCAATAGGTTCGCTAGTGTCATACTTTAGGACCCTTAAGGCTTCGGATCCCACCCTTGTGCCCAGGTTTCGGCAAATCGGTTTTAACCATTTAATCCGTGGGGTAACATAGGCCGGACACTCAAAAAATATATGGCCTATAGATTCCCTGCGATCCATACACCATCTACAAGAATCACCAACCTGTCCCCGCCAGTTTTTGGTGAATAAACGGATGGGTAGACAGCCAACCCTAAGCTGATGATATAATTTCCTATCACTGGACCTAGTAATAGTATCCCAATATTCTTCTAATAGAGGGTCGTTTTTTAGTTCCAGAAACATCCCAGACAGTGAGGTAGCCGACATCAGACTGAAGTGTTTCTGACTAATCATGGTCCAGTACTGCTGTTTAAATAGCTTTTTTGTTGGAAAAGGGCTGTTAAAAGGGTCAGACCACAAATCTCCCGATCCCATAGCCTCCAAGAGCAATCTGATCTGTTTAAACCATGGGAGATTTCCAGAACCCATAATGGAACGTACATCCAACACTGCCTTTGCATACATAGCCAATTCCGGGGTACACCATAACCTCCTACATAGAGCTAGTGGTTTAAAGCGGGCAATGTCATCAATGGCATGGCACCCAAGGTCCATTAATAATGGTTTCATGGGGCTAGAACTGGGGAGACCTATTAGATTTCTTAAAAATTAGTTTTGAGCCTTAACCAAAAAGGAAAGGTCAGCAAAACCCCAAAGGTCCGCACCGTACAGGATCACTGAACCTATCCTGGAGTTATATATTTTCATAGCTGTGCCTATTCTTTTGGTCTGAGATGTTCTCTGTTCTTTTATCAGGCACCCTGTTAGTTGGACAAACTTGAGAGTTAAAGTATCAATTTGCGGCTTCCAACTCATTTTACTCTCTAGTACGATGCCCAGGTATGTCATTATGTTAGTCTGCTCTAATTTTATGTTATTCATTGTGACGTGGCCCGCAACAAGTCTACCCCTGTTTAATACCATGAACTTGGTCTTTAAGACATTAACCTGCAGATTGTGATCATTACAAAATTCATCAAACTTATCTAGGGCGGCCTGCAGGCCCTTCTGCGTCTGGGACAGTAAAAGCGTGTCATCCGCAAACATTAATAGCGGATATTTGGTCCCACCTAGGGAGGGGGCGTCCGTTGAAAAGTTTGAAAAGTACTGCACAACCCTGTTAATGTATAACAGAAACAGGGTTGGCGCAAGGACGCACCCTTGCCTGACCCCCCTTGACACTGGAAATCTGCTTGTGACCTGCCCTTGCTTACCCCATCGCACTTGGGCGAAATTTGCCTCGTGGAGACTTTTTACAATATTGAGAAGTTCTGGGGGCATCCCCATACTATCTAGGACCCCCCACAGTTTGGCCCTAGGGACAAGGTCAAATGCTGACCTAAGGTCAACGAAGGCGGCGAACAGGGTACCACCGCCAAGGCTGACAATTTTCCAGTAGATAAGTTTGAATCTAAGGACCTATTCAATGGTGCTGGTGCATGATCTAAACTCAGCCTGGAGGGGTGATAACATTCCCTCAAGCTCCATCCAGCTTTGTATTCCAGCAAAAACCATCCTTGCATTGATTTTTTGGATTGTATCTATCAAGCTGATAGGGCGATAGTTACCCGGGTTTGTACGGTCCCCCTTCTTATATATTGGCAATATCTCAGTGCCTCTCCATGATTCAGGGATACCAGCCCCCTTGGATATGGCATTAGCCAAAAAAGTAATATAGGGTACCCAGTTATCTAAATCATGTTTGAAGAGGTCTGCCGGAATGCAGTCAATACCCGGGGCCTTTCCACTAGGGATCTTACTCAGGGCCTCCTCGACTTCTCTTCTTTCGAAGACTAGGTCATCCATACTGGCCATATCGTGGGTGACAGGGGGAATGACAGCCTCATTCAGGATTAACCCTAAAAATTGGGACTCAAAGTGCTCGACCCATCTGTCTATAGGGACATGGTTTGCGGGTACCTGCGAGTTTTGAGAGTTACCCCACTTTACGATGTGCCAGAACTTGGTCAGGTTTTTTTTTTTTTACTGGCGACTTGGAAATCCTGCCAGTGGTCATTGTCCCACTCTTGATTGGCCTTGTTTTTGGCTTTGGAGTAACTCCGTCTGGCTGATCGGATAGCATCCATGTTCTTTGTTTTGATGGCTGCTGTTAGTAGACCATATTTCTCCCTACACTGTTTATTATACCAATTCTTGGACTTGGGTTGACCCCCCTTCCCCTTTGGATTACCAGATTTGGTGAAGTGCATCTTTAGGTCAGAAAACAGGTCTACATGAAGTTGTGTTATCTTCATGTTTATGTCTGCCTGTGTTGGAAAGGGGTGAAAATTGCAAAAAACACAGTTGATGGACAGAATGTAGAACAATGTCATACATTCACCCCAGTACAAGGATCTGGGCCTAAATCCATCGTTTTTTTGCACTCCACACCACCCTGGGTTAGACACTGGCTATATGCAAATCAGCTCTGACCCTGTGCCTCATGGGAACAGTCCAGTCCGAACTACTGGGTGTGAGTGTTTGATTGATTCAGATGCTCCGTCCATCACCACCCCCTTTTGTACCGCTTTTGGCCACCATAAGTGTGGTAGGGTATGCTCAGACGTGAGTCCCTTGCTCACTTTGCCACTGGATTCAAGCAAGCCGGGCTGAAGTTGGCTGGAATGCCAGAAACCGGTCCTCGGAAGCTTGTTTCCGGTCCAGGGAAGATATGGCTTGGCAGTTCGGGCTGGACTGTTCCCATGAGGCACAGGGTCAGACTGATTTGCATATAGTCATGTCTGAACTGGGGTGGCAGAGTGGGCTAAAGAATGGTGATGGATTAAACCCAGATCTTTTGACTGGGTGTGAGTGTTTGATTGATTCAGATGCTCCGTCCATCACCACCCCCTTTTGGCCACCATAAGTGTGGTAGGGTATGCTCAGACGTGAGTCCCTTGCTCACTTTGCCACTGGATTAAAGCAAGCCGGGCTGAAGACGGCTGGAATGCCAGAAACCGGTCCTCAGTAGCTTGTTTCTGGTCCAGGGAAGACATGGCTTGGCAGTTCGGGCTGGACTGTTCCCATGAGGCACCGGGTCAGACTGATTTGCATATAGTCATGTCTGAACTGGGGTGGCAGAGTGGGCTAAAGATTGGTGATGGATTAAACCCAGATCTTTTGACTGGGTGTGAGTGTTTGATTGATTCAGATGCTCCGTCCATCACCACCCCCTTTTGTACCGCTTTTGACCACCATAAGTGTGGTAGGGTATGCTCAGACGTGAGTCCCTTGCTCACTATGCCACTGGATTCAAGCAAGCCGGGCTGAAGACGGCTGGAATGCCAGAAACCGGTCCTCGAAGCTTGTTTCCGGTCCAGGGAAGACATGGCTTGGTAGTTCGGGCTGGAATGTTCCCATGAGGCACAGGGTCAGACTGATTTGCATATAGTCATGTCTGAACTGGGGTGGCAGAGTGGGCTACAGAACGGTGATGGATTAAGCCCAGATCTTTTGACTGGGTGTGAGTGTTTGATTGATTCAGATGCTCCGTCCATCGCCACCCCCTTTGTACCGCTTTTGGCCACCATAAGTGTGGGAGGGTATGCTCAGACGTGAGTCCCTTGCTCACTTTGCCACTGGATTCAAGCAAGCCGGGCTGAAGACGGCTGGAATGCCAGAAACTGGTCCTCGGAAGCTTGTTTCCGGTCCAGGGAAGACATGGCTTGGCAGTTCGGGCTGGACTGTTCCCATGAAGCACAGGGTCAGACTGATTTGCATATAGTCATGTCTGAACTGGGGTGGCAGAGTGAGCTAAAGAACAGTGAAGGATTAAACCCACATCTTTTGACTTGAGTGTTTGATTGATTCAGATGCTCCGTCCATCACCACCCCCTTTTGTACCGCTTTTGGCCACCATAAGTGTGGTAGGGTATGCTCAGATGTGAGTCCCTTGCTCACTTTGCCACTGGATTCAAGCAAGCCGGGCTGAAGACGGCTGGAATGCCAGAAACCGGTCCTCGGAAGCTTGTTTCCGGTCCAGGGAAGACATGGCTTGGCAGTTCGAGCTGGACTATTCCCATGAGGCACAGGGTCAGACTGATTTGCATATAGTCATGTCTGAACTGGGGTGGCAGAGTGGGCTAAAGAACGATGATGGATTAAACCCAGATCTTTTGACTGGGTGTGAGTGTTTGATTGATTCAGATGCTCCGTCCATCACCACCCCCTTTTGTACCGCTTTTGACCACCATAAGTGTGGTAGGGTATGCTCAGACGTGAGTCCCTTGCTCACTTTGCCACTGGATTCAAGCAAGCCGGGCTGAAGACGGCTGGAATGCCAGAAACCGGTCCTCGAAGCTTGTTTCCGGTCCAGGGAAGACATGGCTTGGTAGTTCGGGCTGGAATGTTCCCATGAGGCACAGGGTCAGACTGATTTGCATATAGTCATGTCTGAACTGGGGTGGCAGAGTGGGCTACAGAACGGTGATGGATTAAGCCCAGATCTTTTGACTGGGTGTGAGTGTTTGATTGATTCAGATGCTCCGTCCATCGCCACCCCCTTTTGTACCGCTTTTGGCCACCATAAGTGTGGGAGGGTATGCTCAGACGTGAGTCCCTTGCTCACTTTGCCACTGGATTCAAGCAAGCCGGGCTGAAGACGGCTGGAATGCCAGAAACTGGTCCTCGGAAGCTTGTTTCCGGTCCAGGGAAGACATGGCTTGGCAGTTCGGGCTGGACTGTTCCCATGAGGCACAGGGTCAGACTGATTTGCATATAGTCATGTCTGAACTGGGGTGGCAGAGTGAGCTAAAGAACAGTGAAGGATTAAACCCACATCTTTTGACTTGAGTGTTTGATTGATTCAGATGCTCCGTCCATCACCACCCCCTTTTGTACCGCTTTTGGCCACCATAAGTGTGGTAGGGTATGCTCAGATGTGAGTCCCTTGCTCACTTTGCCACTGGATTCAAGCAAGCCGGGCTGAAGACGGCTGGAATGCCAGAAACCAGTCCTCGGAAGCTTGTTTCCGGTCCAGGGAAGACATGGCTTGGCAGTTCGAGCTGGACTATTCCCATGAGGCACAGGGTCAGACTGATTTGCATATAGTCATGTCTGAACTGGGGTGGCAGAGTGGGCTAAAGAACGATGATGGATTAAACCCAGATCTTTTGACTGGGTGTGAGTGTTTGATTGATTCAGATGCTCCGTCCATCACCACCACCTTTTGCACCGTGTGTTGGAAAGAAGCGCAAGGTTTCAAGGGTCCTAGTTACTTTGATTTTTATTGCATCTAGTGCCCCCGGATCGATAGCAACCTTCGCCCAGCGCACCATCTGTTGGTCATTAGTTAAAAGGGCATCAGCCGTGACTATCTCCGTATTCTCTTTATAGTGCGGATCTCCGCTTAGCTGGAAAGTAGCTACAAGGGGGTTGTGGTCGCTCTCAGGGCGATCCACAATCACCATATCCCTTAAGGTTGACCAACACTCTACCCTGATAAGGATATAATCTATTCTTTTTTTGCGCAAGCCATTGTCAAAAGTGTCCCAGCCCAATTTGTCAGATATAGACCGCCCATTTTTTGCCCTAAAACCACGTACTAGGCAGAGACCCAATCATTGTAGGGCCGATTCTGTCCATTTCTAAATAGGTATAAGGTCGAGGGGGGGATGTTCCTTTGGGAGTCTAGTTCTGTCAGAAGAGTATCCCCATCGGCGTTCAATGGCTCAAAAGAACAATTTAAGTCCCCTGCTATTATTGTGTTTATACCCGGATTAACTGTATCCAAAAAGCAGTCAAGGTTTTGAAAAGTAACGGTACCACGCCCCCCAGGCAGGCCTCTATTATAAACATTAATAATCAGTATGTCAGGGCCGCCTGAAAAATGCAGCTTTATGGCCAAAAGGTCCGGGTTGTCTATGGCTAATTCCATGGGGCTGCCATTAATAGTTTGCCTGACCCAGATACATAGGCCACCCATAGGTCTACCCTTTACCCCTTTGGCTGCTGCTTTATAAAAGTTAAGAAAGCCTGGTAAATAAACCGGCTCAACTGCCCATGTCTCTTGAAAGACTAGTATATCAAATTTCTCCGCCTAGGCAGACCATTCTCCTATAGAGATCTTACTCCTCAAACCAGCTATATTCCAAGAAACCAAAGTAATTTGCTGGGTGTCAAAAACCGTGGGCTTTGCTTGTAGGGGTGCATCCTGCTGGGCATCCGGGAAGTCAATGCTATTTGTATTTTTACACCCACTTGCACTTATGCAATGGTTCCCCGATCCGTGCTCATCATTACCCAACTTAAGTCCACCGACAGATGGAGCCACCCCAGGGTTTAAAGAACTTGTAATAGATATAATAGTGTCATGGGCACTCGCTTTGGGGGGAGTATGGATTTGGAAGCTTGGTCTACCTTGTGGTACTAAGGGGGAAGAGATTACAGTGTCTACCTCTACATTTCCAACATCCAGTGACCCCCCGTCTAAACAGCTGGTAGATGCCAACTCCTCATCATTTTTACCGGCTATCCCACTAAGCGTAACTATACTAGTTTCCCTGCGCCTAGGGTTCAGTCAGTCCACACACTCCAGACTACTCAACGCTTCAAAGCGGTTAAGCAGGGGGAGACGAAACCTCTGACCATAGGGGCCGTGTGATCGTCTGGAGAACATGTCCCACCCATTTAGCTGATCAAATGACTCTCCTCTCCAATAGTGGGGAAAAAAATAAGCCAAGTCCAGGGTGAGTATTTCCTTTTCACCCTGATTGCTATAATAGTCGCTGATGAACCTAACCACACTCGGGTCCCTGAAGTTTATGATAATACAATCACCCTCCACATCCTTTCTTCTAGTACCCAACCAACTTACCCTCCTAACAGATAAGATTTCTGCTTTCATGTGAGGGGGGAGTGGCCTATTCCCATTAAGCCAGTGGGTGACCTTGTTTTTGAGCTCAATGTGTGACTCTCGTTTATCATGGTGGAGTCCCGGAACACCTGCCATGATTACAGTGTAGGGTGCAACCTCTGGAGGTAGGTGTATACTAGGCGCTTTTTGTGAAATAGCCGTGTTCCGTGGGGGATACTGGCCTCTTCTAGTAAATCCAGTTTTGGGGTCATTTGTAACTGCCCTCTTCCCACCATCATTAACAATTTGTTCCGCTACCACCCTAGGTTGGACTTTGTCTCGCTGTTTAGTGGCACCTGCGGGAACCGAGGAGGCGTGCAATTTCTCACTTTGGGTAGGCGGTAGAGAGTGAGAAATATCGTTTAGAGCGTTTATAGATACCATGGCCATATGGGGAGGTGGTGGAGGCCCTTGGCCAATTTCGTGTCCCACAGCCCTGTCCAAAGTTGCCGAATTTGCTATTACCATGTTTTCCAACCTCCCTACACTCTCACTGAGATGTTTAATCCTCTCCAGGATTGGAAGTATTAAAGATTTTAAAAGTTGTTCTAGGGTTTCTATGGTGCCTCTTGGGAGTGATCTTACCGGAGATTAGTTGGGAGTAGTCATAGTAACTTGGTTACATGGGTCAATGGTGCAGAATAAGGGGGGGTCTGTTTGGGTTGTAGTGGTGGAGAATTTTTGAACTTTTTGTACTTTCGCACGTCCACCCTTCTGTGTCCCTCTACCACGCTTTCTCTTGCCTATGGTTGGCGGTGTGGAGTTTCCCTTACTTTTTTCCCCTACCCTGGAATTAGTCTCAATAACGGTTTAGTAATGGTAGGGAGATTGGGTTCTGGTGGTCTACTCCCCAAAATTGATAGACTGTCTATAGTGGTGTCTAATGAAGAACTACTTCTAGAAGTCTCAACTCCTGCCCTCTCCGGGTTCGTGCTTTGGTTTTGTTCACTACGAACAAGCAGCTGCTCTGGTGTGACAGCGGTCATAATTTTACCCAGAGAGGATCTTTTTGAAGCCAACTCCTGCAATAGTCTCTTTTCAGTAACTAAAATTTCGTACTCAAGAACATTAACTGCTCTCGATGTAATATGCTCCAAAGTCCCTGATACAGAACCGCCCACACTACCCTGTGCAATCATTCTCCCATTTCTTAGATGTAGCGCCATTGGTAGCACTCGGTATAAGATATTAGCTGGTAAATAAAAGATGACAAGCTAGCATCAACGGCATCAACAACTTTAAAAGTAAATGTGGTGGGATTTCACACAAACACAAATCTATTTCAATCTACACACTGTCCCTGGTGGACCAACAAAGATTTAACCCCTATACAATAACACGAGCAATGTTCGGCCAGTCAATGAATGCTGTCCAATGTCAGTAACATGAGAGTCTTACTTTACAGGAACACAGATGGAAAGGAGGGGGCCCGTCCCGGCCCACTCCGGCCCCGGACAGCCACAGGCGGCCCGCCCTTTGCCCGGGCTTCGCCCAGCGCGACCCGCGTGCGATCCCGCGATGAGGGGGCTGCATGAGTTTTAGAGCGCCTCTGGGCGCAGGTATGACGTCGTCGTCTAGAACGCCACAAAGAATCCTGGTTAGTTGAGTCCCCGCTCGGCGGTCGCAAGTGTAGTAAAAGCAGCAGCGGGGGGACTCTGAGGGCAGGGGAGAGCGTCCAGCGCCAACAATCACCAGCAGGTTCAAGGAGTGCAGGGTCCCAAATGAAAAGGCAGCGCCCGCTCCACCGGGGCTGCACGAGTTTTAAAGCGCCTCCCGGCGCAGGTATGACGTCGTCGTCTAGCAGCGCCACAAAGAATCCTGGTTAGTTGAGTCCCCCGCTCGGCGGCCGCAAGTGTAGGAAAAGCGGCAGCTGGGGGACTCTGAGGGCAGGGGAGAGCGTCCAGCGCCAACAATCACCAGCAGGTTCAAGGAGTACATTTCATTATTCAGCACTGCCGCTTTCAACGGCAGAAGTTTGTACAGTTCCTCTTTTCCCATGGCTGTCTTTCTGTTACTTGGTAGAAAAACAATGGCGCATATTAGCAAGAGCACTATCGCCGCTTTAGCAGGACTTCTTCCCGCTAAAGCGGCGATAATTTTATCGCCCTATTAGCAAGCTGTTGCTAACAGCAGTTAGCGACAGCTTTTTGGCTATAGCGACCGGTTTGGAGCCCACTTTTCATGTCAGCAATATTTATCGGTAATGATATGCAAAGTGGGCGTTTCCAACCTACCAGCGACTGAAAGCAGTCGCTAACACAGCTATCTCCTATTAGCAAGGGAGGCTGTGCGATTAAAAAAGTTGCGCTAAGCGCGATTATCGCCAGAACCTAACGCCTGCTCAGACCATGACTTAACCTGTATATCCAATGGGAGGTGGATATTCAGGTTAAGTCCCCACTAGCGTTAATGCCTGAATATTGCTGGATTTCCAGCTATATTCATGCATTGAGCCGCTATCTCCGGATATTTTATCGTATTAGAGATAAACGTTGCTAATAGCATGTTATCTCTGCGATAATATCCGGCGATAGGCAGCGATAAAAAAAAATGCGATAAGCGCATTTAGCAATAAATATCGCTATTTGTTGCTAATATGCCCCTATGTTCTTTTGAAGGTTAACAACATTAGCCTCTGCTGTTTCTTTCCTCTCTCTGTCAGAGCTCGATTTTCAGCATTTTATTTCATATGTGTTCAAATAACTCTTAATATTCATGCAGAAATATAGGCCGGTTCTTTCTGCTAAAATGAAAGAAAACACAACCATTATTTTTCACGAAAATGTACTTCTCACTGTTTATCTTCCACCGTTGCACTAACCCAATGTTATGTTTTCTGAACAAGAGCATTAATGTACAAAAGCAGCAATATTTTATTAATTTTAGAAGCAGAATGAAAATGCAGCCTTGTCTTTCATGCATTAGTCTTAGCATTAGTGCACGCATGCGCAAAGCATTTCCCAGAGGTGTAACCTTCCTGGCTTAACGCCTCTCTCCTCCACTTCTGAAACGCAAGGCTGCACCATATTTACAAGAATGTGGTACAGCCTTGCGTTTCCCCTTGTGATGGCACTAAGTTTAGCAACTTAATGCCAACGCAGACAACCTTGCACCAGAGTGCCAGGGTGTCTGTTTGCAGGGGAGAATTGCTTATGTGTAGGAAGGTGTCCCTTTCTGCACATCAACAATCCTAGAAATGCCATTCGGTCACTTTCATGAGTGCTGCTTCATGCAGCACACCTGAAAGTGACAAAATGGCATTTTTCAAAATAAGTTTGTGTATGTACAGGAAGGATCACCTTCCTGTACATAAACAAACATTTTTCCTTGTGTGCCACACAAGGCAGAAAAAGCGAAACTGAGGAGAAATAATGCATTTCTCCTTGTTTCGCCATCTTAAGACCAGTTTTTATTTGGTCTTAATTTTGGTGCTGCCTCTTAAGTATACCACCCTTATGGGGCAGCGCCAAAATGAGCGGGTGTTGCGGTGGAACGTCCACCGCAACACCCACTACCCACCCCTATCACGTTAACCATAGTGTGAAAGGGGACCTTATGTACAAGGCAGCCTTAAGCCATATTAAGTGGCTTAACGCTGCCTTGTTTGTAAGGCACAGCCCCTATCGCCAATACAACATAACTATAGGTGACGTTGCAGTGGCGATAGGGGCTTGTACATATGCTCCTAAACATCTGTGACTGGAACTCCCCTTTAAACATTTTTAAAAATCTGGGTTGCTCACTTACCTCACTGTGGACAGCACTGGATCAGGGAGGCAGCGGCTTTATAAACACTTCCCGGCTTTTCTGAAAGGTCGGGGAGTGCAACGAATATGGCATCAGCCCTCATCGCCCTGTCAGATCCATGTCCCTTGACATGATTCAGAGAGCAATGTGTCTTAGGACCACCCTTCCCCCATGTTGCATAGCTGGCTGGAAGACGTGGCACCTCTCAGCTGCCAAGGTTTTCATCCACTGCTACTGGTGACAATGAAGGAGGAATGGTGCATCTGACAGCTAACATGGCCTCCCAAACCTTCAGCGGGACGAATGGTTGTCTGATAACTTGATTCCCATGCACCAGCACTAATTGCATTCTACAGCACACAGAGGAAGAGAAAAATGCCTCTGATTATTGTTTTTGTGCAGGAAAATGTACCTTCCTGCACAAAAACGATCCTGCCTGTAACAGGGACACCATGGCACAAGAGGTATGTGTCATATCTTGGTATATATGGTGCATTACAGTTCTCTTTGTGTAACGCAGCGCAACAAATTGTCTTGCTTTCTTGCCTGACTTTTTAGTAAATCTGGAAGTTGATGTCTCTGACTATATGTGCTAGTGAGTGTAATTAAACTTTTAGAGTAGCTTCCAGCCTTGAGTTAATGTTTAACTAAGAACTGCAATAAATACGTGTTGTGTTTTCCTTTTAAAGTTAAGGAAAGGCTATCTGTATTTTACAATATTATCAGACTGCAGATAGCATAGCCTGATAACAAGCAGTGCTCCACTCAGATTAATGACCTCTGTGGGTCACAGAGGTTCAGAACTGAAGCACAGAGGGGCATATTACCAAGCAATAGCGATAATTATCGCTATTGCTTGGTTAGCGGGAAAAAAATATCGCCGAGCACCGAGGATTTTTACCGCTGAGATACCTTGATATTATCAAGGTTTATCTCAAAAGCGTTAAAAATCCTGCGAAATGCATGAATATCGCTGAAAAATCAGCGATATTCATGCATTATCGTGACAATGCTCTTAGCCATGTTATCCACCTTCCATTGGGTAACATGGCTAAGAACTGCTTTTAGCAGACGTTAGCTTTTGGAGATATTCGCGCTTAGCGCAAATATTTCCCAAAGTTGTTAATAGGAGTTAGAGATGTTAGCGACTGTTTTCAGTCGCTAACATTTTGGCACGCCCACATTGCATGTCATTAGCAATAATTATCGCTGACATGCAAAGTGGGCCCCTAAATGCCCGCTATCGCCTACCAGCTGTCGCTAACTGGTGTTAGCGACAGCTTGGTAATAGGGCGATAAAATTATCGCCGCATTAGCGGGAAAAAGTCCCGCTAATGCGGCGATAATGCCCTTGGTAATATGCCCCAGAGTTATTTAACTCTTAAATAAAAGTCGTTCTCAACTCAATATTGGAGCATTAGAACAAAATTATAGTGATGATTGCTTTTAACTGAGAGAACATTTAAATTAGGAGTTAACTTATTGATTATGCTAACTCTTCCTTTTAATTTTCTCCCTTTTCAAAGTGTTGCACTTATAAACAGAAGGCATTATGCTCCCAGGGACTTGTAGACACGGGTATATTTACAAGTCAAGCGGTGGAGCGAGGCCTTAGCCTTGTTGGCTTAACGCCAGGTATCGCAACTTCTGAAACGCTTTGCTGCACCGTATTTACAACAATATGTGCAGCCCTGCATTTCACCCTACATTGGTGCTAATTGCAGCTGCCTAGCGCCAATGCAGGTACTCTTGCACTATAGTGCCCATGTGCCTGCATTGAGGGGAAGTGTCCCTTCCTGCACATAAACAATCTGAAATGGCGATTTGTAACTTTTAAGTGTGCTGCTTTGTGCAGAACACATAGAAGTTGCAACTCATCTTTTTTTAAAGTGATTGTCTATGTACAGGAAGGAACACCTTCCAGCATATAAACAATCAATGGCCTTTTGTTGTTTCTATGTGTGCCGCACAAGTTGTCCCTGGTCTTAATTGTGGCACTGCCCCATATTTAAGCCACACTTTCAAATATGGGGCAGTGTCCAAATCAATGGCTGTTTCGTTGGAACGCCCACCACAACACCCATTGCCTGCCCCTTTCATGCTAAGTATAGCGTGAAAGGGTGCCTTATTCACAAGACAATGATTAGCCATGTTAAGTTTCTTAACGCCCCCTTGTGAATAAGGCAAAGTCCCTATTGCCACAGGAACATCACTAAAAGGGATATTCCTGTGGCAAAAGGGGTTTTGAAATATCCCCCACAGGGGCATATTAGCAAGAACCTCGTTAAAATTATCGCCGTTTTAGCGGCAGGAAACTGCTGCTAAAACTGCGATAATGGGCTTGCTAATATGCCATATAGAATTCCAATAGAAGCCCAGGTTAGATGTCCTGCACATCTAACCTGGGCTTCAATTGGAATTCTATAACGCATATTAGCAAGCCCATTATCGCTGTTTTAGCTGCAGTTTACTGCCGCTGATACGGCGATAATTTTAACGTGGTTCTTGCTAATATGCCCCACAGTTCCTTTTTAATACTTGGAAAATACAGTCATTTGTTTTTAAATGGAAGAAATTTGAGGTGTAGAAAAATGTTTCTGTTAAACATTGTCTTAATGTTTGTCTCTGCTTTAAATCAAGCTAAATAAGTCCTATTATTTTATGTAGCATATTTCTTCACTTTAAATTCCTCAAATTTAAACAAACGACTGTGGTTTCCTGTTTTAAATACGGCACCATATCTACAGGCCACTGGGAGTAAAATGACTGCCGTTTGTAAAGACACTTTGACATGGGAGAAAATTTTAAAAATGAGTTTTATGTAATGCATATAAGCCTAAAGTGAACTATTCAGTTGAATTTTCTCCTATTCAAAGTGTTGCATCTAGACACAGCAGGCATCTTGCTTCCGGTGGCTGGTAAACACACTGCCATATTTATAACAGAAAAATATTGCTTTTTTTTTTAATGGGAGAAATATAAGTGCTGAAAAATGTTCCATCAAATGCAGAAAAAAACGTTGCTTATTGTGAACATTTATGCAGAAAATTTTTCTGCACTTTATATTTCTCCCATTTAAAAAAAAATGGCTGAATGTTTGTGTTGTATATGTAACCGCAGCACATATGGCGAAAAGTATGCCCTGTGCCACAAGTACATCCCCACAGACCATGCACTCACTGACACACATGGTAGCCCTATCATAGTACCACTAGTCACAGTATTTTGCTCAAACCATTGGTCCGGGCTCCATGGATATTAGGTTTAAGGTCAATGAAGCTGAGTGTGGGGGTGTCTGGTAACTACGCGAGTTACCTGGCCTTCAGTAGCTCACAACGACATTCACTGATCTGACGCCGCTCTCATTACAGAGAAGGTTGGAGATCCATGCTCTATAGAAACCGACTCAAATGGCATCAGAAATTACATCCGTAGTAAGTTGAAGAGCACGCCAGAGGCAGGATTTTCATGAAGATTTATTGAGGCTCTTTCACACCCGCGACAGGGAGCGTCCGACGTCCATAAGTCTCTCCTGCAAATGACTAGTGTTGCAAGGAGACATGCAGATGCAGTTCCATCTCCCGGGCATGGAACACAAATTAAATGTAAATTGCATTGAACAATGCAGAGTTGGCTAGAGAGACCGACACTGACCGGCCTCGCGCCACCGCAAGGCTATATACCTCATACTCCAACATCATCGATGATATCCTTTGTGGTCTCTGACACCACATCACCAATGACCCAAGTGCTGCAATCAATGAAGATGCAAATGATGGCTCTTTTCCACGTACCCTAAGTTGGAAATACAAATTTGTTTCAATATGTATCCTTGATGGACACTGCTGCGGCCTTACAACTGCAACTAAAATTGTATCAGTCTTTCTTTTCTATGCATTCTTCACACTGACATCACGATGCTAAAATGAGTATTTCATTCTTTCAACTGCACTTCTTCATCAATGTCAATAGACATGTGATGTCTGTCATCTCACAACTGATGCCATTTGGGAGGTGTTCAGTGACATCAAGTGAGAAAAGCCGAGGACTGGGCAGAGTTGAGAGTGTGACCACAGCATAGAATGACAATTGCAGTGTTTTTCAGGTTTTGGATCATGTCCCTTCAACTGCATGTGTTAAGGTAGTAATGGTAACAATAACAGTAATAATAGTACTAATTATTATCACCATGATGTTTGGTTAACTGGTGACTTTCTTGTGTTTGCACAGAATGGAGCCAGTTAAACGCCTTCCAGGACTTGTTCTACTTTCTGTCAGCCTCCTGAGATCCATTGCAGGTAGGAAACAGCACCTTTATAGTACAAGTCTTGGCTTGTGAGCAGTGTGAGGCATGATTACAACTACAACTTGAAGCTGGCACACAGCACACCTCTTCCTAACTTCCCTGTTATTTGTAACTCTGGTGGTAGATGTACAGGCTAGAGATTTATTATTATTTTTAAAATATAGATATAGACAAAAAGGCTTTTTTAAACAAAAAATAACGATCTGTCATGCTCAAAGTACCACAATTTGTTCTTACCAGTTGTTTACCACCTAAACGTTAACTTCTCAGTACAGGAAAGAGACATGTGGAGCTCTTTCTCATGAATCCCAACTAGACACAGGCTGAAAGGCCCAGAAGACTTGGTAAGCTACATCCACAGCATCCAATTTAGGGCCCCATTACAATGTATCTTCAATTCAATGAGGTTGGTAAGAGGGGATGCTGGGGCATATTACCAACGAGTAGCGATATTTATCGCTAACTAGGCTTTGCAACGATTTTTTTAATCGCTAAGAATCGCCGGAAATTATCGCTGAGATAACTTGCTATTAGCAACGTTTATCTCCAAAGCGATAATTTTTCCGGTGATAGCGTGAATATCGCTGAGAATACAGTGATATTCACGCATTAGCGACAAAATGCTCTTAGCCGTGTTATCCACCTCCCATTGGATAACATGGCTAAGAACTGGTCTGAGCAGGCGTTAGTTTTTGGCGATAGCGGGAATATTTCCATCGCTACGCCAGCCTTGCTAATAGGCGATAGCGACGTTAGCGACTGCTTTCAGTCGCTAACAGGTTAGGTACGCCCACTTTGCATGTCATTAGCGATAAATATCGCTGACATACAAAGCGGGCCCCAAACCGCTCGCTATTGCCTAAAAGCTGTCGCTAACATCAGTTAGAGACAACTTGCTAATAGAGCAATAGAATTATCGCCGCATAGCGGCTGAAAACGGCCGCTAAACCGGCGATAATTGCCTATCGGCCCCCTTGGTAGTATGCCCCGCTGACCTTACCGGAATTACAAGATCCACCGTTACTCCAGTGGAACATCCAGCTGAAAAAGCAGGGAAAGTTAGGAATTACCAGGGGTACTGGAGTTACTAATTCCCCGGATAATTTCCAATTTTTCAGAGAACATCAGGGTCCCCTTTGAAATCCCATTTAACTCCACACCACCTCTTCCCAACTGCTTGTGCCCTGTTATTGCTAAATCTTGGGGCAAAAGTACAGGCTAGAGAATAGGGTCCGTATTTGAAATTTCTACATATCATTCAAACAGTGCCTTATCAAACGGTATTTGTCTTCTTACAAAATCCTAGTTCACTCCGTGTTAAAATAAATGTTTAACAAGGGCAAATGTTTGCTTATTAAAGTGCAACACAGACCTTCAGAGAGGCAACAAAACACTGTAAGTGGAAGCAGTTTTTCAAACAATTCATTTTGGGAATTTAAGCCATGCAATTTTATTAGCTCAAAAAAGCATCAACCCTGAGTTCATTTACACATACGTGACCCAATCTAAGACCAGAATGAATCACAATAAATAGAAAAGTTAAAGATATATTTGCTGGCATCCAAGCATGAAGAGTGGATGTAATATAGACTAAATTATACTTTCCCTTCATTAGTCTGCGTTTTCCTCAGAGCAAAACTGCCATGTCCAATACCCCAGTAGGGGGAAGACATCTGCTCTTTATCGGATCCATGTTATAAACTTCTGAAACTTCCTGTCCAGAGTCAGCAGGGTGATGGGTGAAGCTGGGAAGCTATACAGTATAATACTTTATATGTGTAAGAAAATGCCTCTTTTTGTATGGTCACCGCAAGTTTTTCGACTGATGCTACTGATTTGTCGACTGCACTGAGGCTTATGCTAACCGGACCTCAGTGCCTGTGCCATGACCCTAGAGTGTATGTGGAATTGGCTGTACCCAGTTGGAAATTGCTAACTTACTTGGGGGCATATCAGCAACAGAAGGCGATAAATATTGCAAAGCGCGTTTATTGCATTAATATTTATCGCCGTCTGTCTCTGGAATTTATCGCCCGGTTAGCGCGTTATCAACAATGCGTATCACCGAGGTAATCAAAAATTCTGCAAAACCAGCGGTATTCCCGCAGCGATAGGGGAAGCTTGATGATAGGGATGCGTGGATTCAGCCATAGAATCCACATCCCATGATCTGCATAAGTCTGTCTTTTTGCAGATGTTAGCTTACGGCGGTAATCGCGGTTAGCGCTACTTTTCTGGACGCAACGCGGGCATTGATAATAGGGAGAACTTGTCTTTGCGACTGTTTCCCTTTACTATTAGTGGGGAATGCCTACTTTGCATGTCATTAGCGATAAATACCGCTGACCTGCAAAACAGCTAGAAAACGGGCGCTATTGCCAGTGAACTGTTGCTAACAGCTGTTAACGGCAGCTTGCTAATAGCGCGATGAAAATATCGCCGCTTTAGCAACAAAAAATGCCGCTAAAGCAGCGATATTGCCATGGATAATATACCCCGAGAATGTCCCTAGAAAATGGTACCCTGGTACCCAGGGAATGTAAGTTAGAGGGGTAAAGCAGGGCTTGCAGCACTGGTTGTGCCACCCTGGAGGTCCACCAAGTAAAATTAGGCCCCTAATCCGCTCCTGCAGACTTGGCTAGCCCACCGCGAGCCGGACTTTGCTATTTAAAAGCAATGGCAACGCGGCTTCCACTGTACATGTGTAAGTCACCCCTCTTGCAGGTCTACGTAGCCCTAAAGGCAGGGAGCACCATATGACACAAGCAGGACATGTAACATACATATCCTTGTAACGTACATGTCCTGACCATAGGTCCCTCTAAGCTGCACGCCTGTGCGCACACGCACACTTGCATTTTTCTCCGCGCAGAGACCTTCAAACACTGCGCGCCACAAAGGATTCTTCTGCACCTTTAAAGTGCTTAATTCAAGCCTTTGAAATGCGGCCGTAGTGATTGAGCTGCGCTACTAAATGTATTTTTAAAGACATGTTTTTGTCTTTAAAAATGCTAATAGAGAAGTTTCAACACCTGCAATGACGGGCAGTCCAGAAGCAGCAGGAGAGCAGTCACAGAGCCTTCAGTGCAGCCCAAGAGTCCAATCTGAAGCATATATTGGGAATTGTGCCAGTTCGCAGATATTAAGATACTCCGGAAGTTGGGGCACACATTCACCTTTCAGGTGTCAGCCAACAGTAACATTCCAGAGGCTGACACTTCATAACATATTGAGAGTCATCAGTTTTGGACGCTTATAGTTTTAAACCTCACTAGCTGACAGGACTGTGCATTTTGTTTGCTCAAACTTCTCTTGTTTTAAAGATTCACATGAATAGAAATTGTGCAGCAGGTGCAGTGGCGCCAGGTTACCAAGTCTGCAAAGTACCATCTGGTAGCTCCTCAGTTAATATGTGATTAAAAACTCCTCTGATTTTCACTGCTGTAGATTTTCTTAGTTTGAAAAATAATCAATAAAATGAATCCTCACAATCCTATTGCTTATGTAATTCTGTTTTCATGGCCGTCTATCCAAACTAACAGATAGGTTTCTGAGAGGAGTACCACATTATTATTTTCTTATAGTCAGGGCCACTGGAATTGTGGCCAAGGAAGGATAACAATTCTGTGTCAGGGTTGACTAAATTATGCAGCAATAAAAGGCAAATTATGCTGTACAATGTAGCACATTTAGTGGTAGTATTGCTTCATATTTTCGCATTTTTGGACAGGTCAACACTGTCTTGAAAAAGGGATCACCTTATTAGTACCAGTTCAATACCCAAATACAGCAATAAACAACAGAAGACAACCGGTCCACCTTTGCAAAGGTCCCTCTGCTGTGTGACAACGTTGTAAACATTTTTGTAATTTATTATGTGTTTGCACTAGCACCATTTTTTTTGCTAAACTCTGCAGATTATGCAGCAGATGATGGATTATGTGTCAAATGCGGAAAATCCATAAATATTCAGGAAATGCTACATCCCTAAAATCGCATTTTTCCAGTGGCCCTGCTTGTAGTCTGCAAGGGCTTAGGAAAACTCCAAATACCAGAATCCCTTGTAATGGTCTTTCTGATTTCTAATGAATTGACTAATGTGTGAGAGAGTCAGACGTTTTAATCACATTTGTAATTCTATAACTTTATGCACACTGGTTATGAGGTTTTGCACAATGTACCGGTAATGTTGTGAAGTTAAGGGAAATAACTATAGACCTGATCCTTTTACTGGGAAACGTTATGTCTGATGCATATATCTGATCTGTTTATTATAAAAAGATATGACAAAGGCAGTAGACCTAGCTTGATTATTGTGAAAAGCATGTTTTAGAGCCAATAGGCTTATACTGAGGATTGTTATAGTACTTACATGGAACTTAACAGAAAACTGTAGTAGGCAAGGGTTTTCATATTCATGACTTACTCGAATAAACTGTGGGCATAGAAGATTTGCACTAAAATAATCCTTGTTAGGCCTTCTTAGGGCAGGGGTTTACATTTTCTCAACAACTTTAATTTTGTATATATTTGCAATTTTGCTGATGGTTGGCGTGTAGTAAAGTGTGTGCACAGTACAGTTAGCCTGCCTCTATTACAGTGATGAGCCAATTACAATGCTATGGACCTGATTGGTTCAATGTGAAAAGTTATTTCATATGCCATAGGTCTGATCTATCTCTTATGAAAAGTTCGGACATAGGTTAAAGGCCTGATTTATTTATTATGAAACACACCTGTGAAGCTAATAGGCCTTTAAGGGTGAATTGTTATTGCACCTTGTTAAAGCTTGAAGAAGTAATTTGTTACATGAAATCTCACAGAGTCATTTTTAGGCAAGACTTTCTGTTTATTACCTTTTGGATACACCTTAGAGGTACACAATTTGCACTGCAACAATTCTTTCTAGAATCTCTTCAGAAGGTTTGACAGGCTTAAATGTCTGCCAGGATCTTGTAATAAAAACATATATATCACTTCTATATATATATACCAATGGTATATAAACCACTTCAGTCATTGACTCTCTTGCCCTGTGAGTGACATATGTCTGGCCACATGTGCACAGCCATCTGAAAATGTTTGTGTTTAAGTGCCAGGGCTGGTGGGCCAGTCCTTTAGTTTTACATGTTCTAGTTATATATCCCTTTCATTGCTTTTCCTCTCCTCTTTATTTTCATGATTAAAGCCTGCTACACCTCCAGGGACAGTTCTAACTCGCTGCTTGCTTGCCGCTCAGTGCAGTGTACTGCAGCCTGTACAGCCATTGCATCTAAACCACCTGACCACCATGGATGAATATTGTCCATAGGGTTTCATTGCTTTTAACATTGCAGAATGGTCAACATGTTGGTTCTAAACGTGGCAATGTGATGCAACTATAAAACAATGCACTATGTACAGTGCCATTGCAAGACGACCACCTCCTGCTTTGTTTAATTTTGTTCCTTCGAGCATGTGTCTGTAATTTTTAGGCAATATTCCGTTTTCTATTTTCTGTTTTTATTTTTTTAATTTCTTGTTGCTGAGTTTGTCCCTGCACTTTATTGTGGTTGTGTAAATGAGTGAATATAAGAATTACAACATTGATTATATGGGATATAGATGCACAGCCTCAATTTTGTACAAGTCTCTTTGTTTCATCAAAATTATGCTTTAAATTTCGGGTGCTCCCTTGGGTGGCGTCTTCCGTCCGTGATGCCTGTTCAACCAGATATAAGTGTGCATCTAATGGGTCATTAGTTGCATCCCCTGAAGGGCACTCCGCTGTAGGTTTCTTTTTTAAGAACTCCTCTTGACTCAATAGGTTTGTTAATACTTATTTATTTTGTCTGAAAATCCCTTGCATGAAATTCATTATCATTCCATTTGATTTTTCATTGATGTGTTTGACATAGACATTGTTGCATATTTGCTCCGATGCATTTCGGGCAAAGTGAACGCCCTTCCTCGGGAGCATCACTGTTAATTCCAAAACAAGATACATACATGAATACTAACTCGATCATGTCTCTGAATCATCTTATATATAACAACCAGTGCATTTGTGTATCACATGTGAGTGTTGTCAAACCAACATTGTGCTGGTAAAAGTGGTTTTCATGTGCCCCAGTGAAATAAACGAGTGCGGAAGAAAACAGTGTAAACAGTGTGTTCGCGGCGAACTTACATGTCTCTAAATAAAGTATTGTCAATCTTCTGTATCGCGGTCTATGAAAAGTCTGTAAAAAATGGAAAGGTAAATACACCACCATCGTGTACTTTTCTCAAATATCATTATTTTAGCAAGCTGGGACTTACTTCGTCCGAAGTTGCTTCTTTCGTGGTCTCACAGCGATGCACTCGGCATTTCCGTGTGTTGTGGGCAACAGTTGTACGTGATTGGTTTTAACCAAGTCATGTGTTTCATATACGCGATCAAGATAGATAACAGACTTCGTGTCAGAAGGTCTAACGAAGCGGGTTGGGGTGAAACAAAGACTGTGAACAACAGGCTATTCCGTGTAAATAATCAATAAGAGTCAGTGCGATCTATCACAATTATAATCGATGAATGTGTATTACCCGCGGAAAAATATATATGAAGAAAGTGTAAAACCAGAGTGTAAAAAATAATAAATGTAACACTGTGTATGTGTATGAATCAGCTTATTTTCACACATGATAGGTATTATACTTAAGGCATGGCCCCTAGTTGGCAAAGGTTACAGACAACATGTCATGACCATGAATATAGACTTAATTACAGATAACAGGCTAATTCAATGCGATTGTTGAGCCCGTTTGGGCGGGTCGAGCACAGTCTCTGTATCCAAACATTTTCACGCTGTAAGAGGTATTTATTATTGTCTCTTCCCTCCTCTTTTTTTATACATTCCAAAACCAAAAATTTCAATTGTGATATATTGTGATGTGCTTCCGCAAAATGGGTAGCTATTGATGATTTTATTTTGCTGGTACGGATATTGGATTTGTGCTCTGTGATGCGAGTCTTAATTTTTCTTTCTGTTTTTCCCACATATACTTTCTCACATGGGCACTTCAGTAGATAGATAACGTTTGATGTATCGCAAGTCGCAGATACTCTGAGCTTGATATTGTGTCCCTTCATAGGATGTGTGAAGGTGTTTCCATTTATTATGTTGTTGCAGCTTCCACAGTTTAGGCAATGGTCTTGTGCCTTTGTACGTTGTTATAGGTTTAGATTCCTGTTTGAGAATTTCTCCTACATTCTTACCTCTTGTGTAAGCAAACAGGGGAGGGATTGCAAAGATTGAGTTGAAATCTGGTTAAAGGTCCAGGATCGACCAGTGTTTTTTTCATGATCTTTTTGTATTTAGGGCTTTGTGTTGAGGACTCAGATACTGTTACCACTCTATTGTGGTCCACTTTTTCCTGTTCCTTCAGTAGATCGTTTCTCGTGATTTTTTCTGCTCGTCTCTTTGCTTGCTCAATAGTTTGTACCGGATATCCTCTGGACAAGAATCTTGTGCCCATTTCATCTATACTTTTGGTAGCCTTTACTGGGTCAGATGTAATTTTCTTGACTCTGGTCATCTGAGAAAATGGAAGATGTTGTTTGAGCGATGCTTGATGGAAGCTCATATAGTGTAGCATAGTATTTCTGTTGGTGGGTTTCCGGTATATGTCTGTTTCCAATCCCATTCCTGTTGACGTGATCTCCACGTCTAAGAATGTTACTTTTTCTTCCGAGATTTCCCAAGTTAGTTGAATCCGGTCATCCCAAGAGTTTAGTACTGTCAGGGCTGCTTCTAATCTTGCTCTGGAGTTTTTCCAAATTATGAAGATATCATCAATATATCTTACATTTAGCTTGATGTTGTCTCGCCATTCTGGTTCTGAAAAGATGTATTTCTGCTTGTATTCCTTCATGAAAATGTTAGCGTATACTGGGGCAGTGCAATTGCCCATGGAAGTACCCACGAGTTGTTGGTACCACTTCTTCTTATATCTGAAGTAACTTTGGTACAAAGTGAATAGCATTAGTTCCATCAGAAATATCTGCATAGGTGAGTCCACATCGGTATGTAGTATGGCTTGTTCTACTGCCTCAATTCCTGACGAATGTGGGATTGAGGTGTATAAAGCATTTATGTCAGCTGTGCACAAGATTATATTCTCCCCTTGTTCAATTTTTATTTATCGTAATTTCAGCAAGAAGTCAGTTGAATCCTTTATGTATGTTGACATGTTTCTTACTGTTGGCTGTAGGTACTTATCCAGAAGTTGGCCTATGGGTTCATATAGACTGCCACGAGTGGACACGGTTGGTCTTAAAGGGGGATCTTTAAGGTTCTTATGTATTTTTGGGATCATGTAGAGAACCGGGCTTTTTGGATTCTGTTTCGTTGGGAAATTTTTTGTCCTTTCATTGATTGTTCCCGCCTCGTAGGATTTTTGTCAATGATCTGTTTTACAACTTTCATATATTTCCAAGTCAGGTTCTCCTCCAGTCTCATGTACGTGTTGACATCTGATATATGATCCATAACCTTAGATTCATACATGGTCCTGTTCATAATTACTAGGGCCCCGCCCTTGTCTGCTTTTACGCATATGATTTCTTTGTTGTTTGCCAATCTTTTCAAAGTATCCATGTCCTTTTGAGTTATGTTTTTTTTGGTGGTGGAATTATAACTGAGTTTGGTCAGGTCCTGCTTGACAAGCTTCTTGAAGAGATCTAAAGTCTTGTGGCTGACTGGTGCTTGAAAAGTACTAGTGGGTCTCAGTCCCAACAGTTGATCAGATTCACGTGTTCCTAGATTTCCTCATGAGTTTGAAGAAACTAACTTCTAATTCAATCCGTGCATGTCGTGGGAACAAAAGAAGTTCCTTTTTGTAATAGATTAATCTCATAAGCAGATAGGTTATGGTCTGATATGTTTATTATTAGCTGTCCCTCAGCTGTGTTTTCTTTTTCTCTATGTCCTTCTTTGGGATTGTAGTACTTCTCGTATTCGGATGATCCTTTCCTTTTTCTTCTTCCCCTCCTGGGTCTCCTTTTTGCGCCTGACCTTGTTCTGAAAAAAACATTTGTTGTTACTCTGGGTGTTGTAGAAGGTTCTGTATCCTGTGATGCTTCTTGCATCCTTGAAGTTGGTTGAGTACTCCTTGGTTGTGTTCTATTTGAAATCTCGCTTCCTGATGACGAGGTATCAGTGTCTTTGGGCGTATACCTCTGCCCAAGTGTAGACTTCTCCGAGCTTATAATCATGGGTATCCCTCTTGAACTTTCTGATCTTCCTTTCATTGATTTCACAGGAGTGTTTTGAAATTTGTTCACTGATTTCCTCTAGGGTTTTAGTTATTTCCTCTTCCGACATCATCTTACTGAGTTCATTTGATGTTTCTGCTATTTCTTTCGTCAGATCCTCCAAAATGCTTTATAATTCCTCTATAATTAGTAAGATTAGGTCTAGGGAGCATTTGTTTAAGATGGCATACCATCTTTCTTGGAACTGTTTAGAATTTTTGCAAAGAGAAGGTTTTAAGGCAATGGGTAATCCTCGGGGAATGCACTACGAGCGGTGATATTTAATCAATGTGCTGGTGTGCAATTTTTGATTCACTTCTCTTTTTGATAGGTATATTAGTTGCCTGATATGTTGTTCCTTTGTCCGTTTGGTTGATGCCTGTGTAATCCCGTCCTGGATTATTGAATAGATCCTAGATGCCTCTTAATCTCTAAAAGCAAAGGTGTCTGCTCAAGCTTCTGTGCTTTTCGCAATCTCCTCATTTGACATGTTTGTTCTGCTATTTTGGGCGAATATTTCTTGTTGGTGTGCTACCTGCCCCGGTGGGCAGAATTGTTAGTCACAAAATTGATTATATGGGATATACGTGCACAGCCTCAATTTTGTACAAGTCTCTTTGTTTCATCAAAATGATGCTTTAAATTTCGGGTGCTCCCTTGGGTGAAGTCTTCCGTCCGTGACACCTGTTCAAACAGATATAAGCGTGCTTCTAATGGGTCATTAGTTGCATCCCCTGAAGGGCACTCTGCTGTAGGTTTCTTTTTTAAGAACTCCTCTTGACTCAATAGGTTTGGTAATACTTATTTATTTTGTCTGAAAATCTCTTTCATGAAATTCATTATCATTCCATTTGATTTTTCATTGATGTGATTAACATAGACATTGTTGCATGTTTGCTCCGATGCATTTCGGGCAACGTGAAAGCCCTTCCTCAAGGAGCATCACTGTTAATTCCAAAACAAGATACATACATGAATACTAACTCTATCATGTCTCTGAATCATCGTATATATAACAACCAGTGTATTTGTGTATCACACGTGAGTGTTGTCAAACCAACGTCGTGCTGGTAAAAGTGCTTTTCATGTGCCCCAGTGAAAAAAACGAGTGCGGAAGACAACAGTGTAAACAGTGTGTTCGCGGCGAACTTACATGTCTCTAAATAAAGTATTGTCAATCTTCCGCATCGCGGTCTATGAAAAATCTGTAAAAACGGAAAGGTAAATACACCACCATCGTGTTTTTTTCTCAAATATCATTATTTTAGCGAGCTGGGACTTACTTCCTCCGATGTTGCTTCTTTCGTGGTCTCACAGCGATGCACTCGGCATTTCCGTGTGTTGTGGGCAACCATTGTACGTGATTGGTTTTAACCAAGTCATGTGTTTCATATACGCGATCGAGATAGATAACAGACTTCGTGTCGGAAGGTCTAACGGAGCGGGTTGGGACGAAAGAAAGACTGTGAATAACAGGCTAGTCTGTGTAAATAATAAATAAAAGTGAGTGGGATCTATCACAATTATAATCGATGAATGTGTATTACCCGCGGCAAAATATATATGAAGAAAGTGTAAAACCAGATTGTAAAAAATAATAAATGTAACACTGTGTATGTGTATGAATCATCAATTATAATCATAATTTTGATGAAGCAAGGAGACTTTTACAAAATTGAGGCTGTGCACCTATATCCCATATAATCAATTTTGTGACTAACAATTCCGCCAACCGGGGCAGGTAGCACGCCAGCAAGAAATATTCGCCCAAAGTAGCAGAACAAACATGTCATATGAGGAGATTGCGAAATGCACAGAAGCTAGAGCAGACACCTTTGCTTTTAGAGAGGAAGAGGCATCTAGGATCTATTCATTAATTCAGGACGAGATTACACAGGCATCAACCAAACGGACAAAGGAACAACATATCAGGCAACTAATATACCTATCAAAAAGAGAAGTGAATCAAAAATTACACGCCAGCACATTAATGAAATATCACCGCTCGCAGAGCATTCTCCAAGGATTACGCATTGCTTTAAAACCTTCTCTCTGCAAAAATTCTAAACGGTTCCAAGAAAGATGGAATGCCATCTTAAACAAATGTTCCCTAGACCTAATCTTACTAATTTTAGAGGAATTATCGAGCATTTTGGAGGATCTGACGAAAGAAATAGCAGAAACATCAAATGAACTTAGTATGATGATGTCGGAATAGGAACTAACTAAAACCCTAGAGGAAATCAGTGAACACATTTCAAAACACTCCCATGAAATCAATGAAAGGAATATCAGAAAGTTCAAGAGGGATACCCTTGATTATAAGCTGGGAGAAGTCTACACTTGGGCAGAGGTATACGCCCAAAGACGGAGGTATCGCCCCTACACCCAACACACTGATACCTCGTCATCAGGAAGCGACATTTCGAATAGAACACAACCAAGGAGTACTCAACCAACATCAAGGATGCAAAAAGCATCACAGGATACAGAACCTTCTACAACACCCAGAGTAACAACAAATGTTTTTTAGAACAAGGTCAGGCGCAAAAAGGAGGCCCAGGAGGGGAAAAAGAAAAAGGAAAGGATCATCCGAATACGAGAAGTACCACAATCCCAAAGAAGGATAAAGAGAAAAAGAAAACACAGCTAAGGGACAGCTAGTAATAAACATATCATACCATAACCTATCTGCTTATGAGATTAATTTATTACAAAAAGGAACTTCTTTTGTTCCCACTACATGCACGGATCCTCTTGAATTATAACTTAGTTTCATCAAACTCATGAGGAAATTAAGACTCAGGCACTTTTTTGATAATGTTCTACCCAATCAAGGAGCACGTGAATCTGATCAACTGTTGGGACTGAGACCCACTAGTACTTTTCAAGCGCCAGTCAGCCACAAGCCTTTAGATCTCTTCGAGAAGCTTGTCAAACAGGACCTGACCAAACTCAGTTATAAGACCACCACCAAAAAAAACATAATTCAAAAGGACATGGATACTTTGAAAAGATTGGCAAACAACAAAGAAATCATATTCGTAAAAGCAGACAAGGGCGGGGCCCTAGTAATTATGAACAGGACCATGTATGAATCTAAGGTTATGGATCATATATCAGATGTCAACACGTACATGAGACTGGAGGAGAACCCGACTGGGAAATATATGAAAGTTCTAAAAGAGATCATTAACAAATCCTACGAGGCTGAAACAATCAATGAAAGAACAAAAAAATTCCGAACGAAACAGAATCCAAAAAGCCCGGTTCTCTACATGATCCCAAAAATACATAAGAACTTGAGAGATCCCCCTTTAAGACCAATCGTGTCCACTCGTGGCAGTCTACATGAACCCATAGGCCAACTTCTGGATAAGTACCTACAGCCAACAGTAAGAAACATGTCAACATACATAAAGGATTTAACTAACTTCTTGCTGAAATTACGATCAATAACAATTGAACAAGGGGAGAATATAATCTTGTGCACAGCTGACGTAAAAGCTTTATACACCTCAATCCCACATTCGTCAGGAATTGAGGCAGTAGAACAAGCCATACTACATACCGATCTGGACTCACCAATGCAGATATTTCTGATGGAACTAATGCTATTCACTTTGTACCAAAGTTACTTCAGATATAAGGAGAAGTGGTACCAACAACTCGTGGGTACTTCCATGGGCAATTGCACTGCCCCAGTATATGCTAACATTTTCATGAAGGAATACGAGCAGAAATACATCTTTTCAGAACCAGAATGGCGAGACAACATCAAGCTAATTGTAAAATATATTGATGATATTTTCATAATTTGGAAAAACTCCAGAGCTAGATTAGAAGCAGCCCTGACAGTACTAATCTCTCGGGATGACTGGATTCAACTAACTTGGGAAATCTCAGATGAAAAAGTAACATTCTTAGACTTGGAGATCTCGTCAACAGGAATGGGATTGGAAACAGATATATACCGGAAACCCACAGACAGAAATAATATGCTACACTATACGAGCTTCCATCAAGCATTGTTCAAACAACATCTTCCATTTTCTCAGATGACCAGAGTCAAGAGAATACCATCTGACCCAGTAAAGGCTACCAAAAGTATAGATGAAATGGGCACAAGATTCTTGTCCAGAGGATATCCGGTAAAAACTATTGAGGAAGCAAAGAGACGATTAGAAAACATCACAAGAAACAACCTACTGAAGGAACACGAAAAAGTGGACCACAATAGAGTGGTAACAGTATCTAAGTTCTCAACACACAGCCCTAAATACAAAAAGATCATTAAAAAACACTGATCGATCCTGGACCTAGAACCAGATTTCAACTCCAGGTTTTCAGGTTTTAAAGTCTTTATTTCGATAATAAAATCATAAAAGGCATTTTTTTTTAAACGTGAAGTTTTGGACATACAGATTATTATAAAGAGTTGGTATTACAGCAAACACAATTATAGTTTCAATTACTGTATACAAATTCGAATTTCATGAAATTCATACATATAGAATATAACAATTTTTTTAAATTACAATTAAACAGCCTGACAATACAAAGACAGACCTGACCTAAAAATTAAAAAAGATTCAAAAGGTTGGAATTAAAAACGTTGGAATTAAAAAAGAGACAGGATCTTAATCATTTGTGCTTACTTCTCGTTCTGATCACCCATGCCCACCCCAAGAATTTGGCTACGCTCCCAACAATCACATCAGAGGTGTTAGTTCTAAGTGTCCAAATAGCCTCAGCACACCCTTTGTATTTAAGTCGCTGGCAAAGGGGTTTTATCCATTTACTTCGAGGGGCTTGATAAATCGAACAGTCAAATAGAAGATGACCCACACTCTCCTTGTGTCCCGGGCACCAAGGGCAATATTCACTCACTCTGTTAGACCAGTTTTTAGTGAACGAATTCAAGGGCAAGGATCCCACACGAAACTGGTGGTAAAGTTTCTTGTCAAGTGGCCTAGTGATAATGTAAAACACAAACAATTGAAGAAGGGTCTGAGGGAAATTTAAAGACCTGCCCAGTTCGTATCCCCCTAACTGTAATCCTAACAACAAAAGAACTGGGGGTCTATAACGGAGCTTCAAGTACTCCGAGCTGCTGCAAAACTCCTACATAAGTGAGTTAGGCGCTAATAGAGATATATAAGTCTCTATATTAGAATGTGTGCCAGGACAAACCTGTCGAAGGACCTACTGAGATTATTGGCAAGACCCGTACAGAGATGTGTTGGATTCCCATCAAATAGGTATGTAGATCAAGTGTTCTCATTTGGTCATCCAAAAATGGGGTGGTATGTCTCTTGATCAATGAGACCCATCCATCTCCCTTACTCAATTGGGTCGCACCATCAATCGCTAAGGTACCCATGAACAAATGATAAAGATGGGATCGAGTGCAGTGCAAAAATCAAAAGATGTAGGAGTTAAAAACAAGGGGTAAAAGGATCAATAGGCCCCTTCCCACCATTGGCTACCTTTCTTTGGGTTCATTTGGGGATCATTATCAGAGACCACTTTGATGGATCTTTATAAATAGACATCAGCTCGGTCGACTATTTCGCGCTTGCAAACACTTGCGCTATGGTTAAATAAAGCACCTTTATTTTTGAACTAGTTCAAACTACAAAGATGGCCGTAATGATGTCATCTTGTAGTTCTTGGGTGAACTACAACACAGTGGATTGTGACATCACTCTGTAGTTCAATCGAATCCCACGAGAGTACGTGATACTCCGCCCCTATCTCCTTTATAAGCTTCCTGTGGGCAGCCATGTTTGCCTCCCACGAAGCTCGGGTCCTGCAATGAGACAACGCCGGACAGGTTAGTGGCTCATTAGGATTTATTTTTGGCCTTTTTTCTTTTGGGGTGGCATAGACTGGTTCACCTATGTTTCTGGGATATGAGACCAGGCTTGGTCTGTCAAACTTTTGCTAGCCCAGATCTAAACCTGCTACAGTTTAGCTCCATCCTATTGAGGACACTCATATTTAGAGGAAAGCTTTTTACATTAAGTGATGTATCTTGGGAACCTGGGACTTTTATGGGCTCTGTGACTTATTCCACCCTTAGGATTTTTTGTGGCTCTGTGAAGCTTGACTGTTATAGGGGCTATATTATGTATTGGAGGGAGAGATAGAGTAATACTGTCCACCCTTCCGTTCATTACCCCTTCCTTGCCTTCACAGAGCGGGGCCTCCTTTTTCCTGAGCTGGGTTCCAGGAGAGGTGAGGTACACTCCCTGTACTATTCAGGTGAGTAACATTAGTAAAATAAATTGGCTTAATTAGTAGAAGCCAGTGCCAGGTCTTTCCTGTTTTGATAGGACTTACTACAATTTATTTCTTGTTTCTTGTTAACAGATGTAAGAGACACCGTTTGGTACAGAGGAACACGATTTTGGACTATTTATGTATATCCTTTACAGATTGTCGTTACGTTCACTTTATGTATGCAGTAGCTAATGCTTAGAACTCTGGCCCTGCAGAAAGCCATGGGATCTTGTCCCTACCGGCTGAAACATGTTGGCCTTATAAATGCAGTTATATGTTTAGACTGCTTCCTCTGCATTGTTTTTGTTTGTTTGAGGGAAAGGACAAATTACATTAGAGTTTTTCGCCTATTGATCCTTTTACCCCTTGTTTTTAACTCACACATCTTTTGATTTTTGCACTGCACTCGATCCCATCTTTATCATTTGTTCATGGGTACCTTAGCGATTGATGGTGTGACCCAATTGAGTAAGGGCGATGGATGGGTCTCATTGATCAAGAGACATACCACCCCATTTTTGGATGACCAAATGAGAACACTTGAACTACATACCTATTTGATGGGAATCCAGCACATCTCTGTACGGGTCTTGCCAACAATCTCAGTAGGTCCTTCGACAGGTTTGTCCTGGCACACATTCTGATATAGGGACTTATATAGCTCTATTAGCGCCTAACTCACTTATGTAGGAGTTTTGCAGCAGCTTGGAGTACTTGAAGCTCCGTTATAGACCCCCGGTTCTTTTGTTGCTAGTGATAATGTCCCAATAGTTCTCTAGGAAGGGATCCAACTTGTGAGTCAGGAACCTTCCTGTTAAACTAGCGGAGCCAGAAGCAGTGACCAAAGCTTGAGGAACAGAGGCCCAATAAAGTGCCTTGTACTCCTGTTTTGATGGAAAAATATTAGATCCCGGGGAAACCCACAACTGTTCAAGGCCCATTTCAACAAATATCGATTTTACTGCACGCAGCCATGGAATACCACCGGACCCCCAAATTGATCTTACTTCTGCAAGCTCATTAGCAAAAAGGCTAAGGTCAGGAGAGGTCCAAATACGTCTCCAAAAAGCCACCAGTCTGTACCTTGCCATTTCGTTTATTGGGTTACAACCCATATCCAGACAAAGTGGTTTAGATGGAGAGGATTGGGGTAGACCTACAAGTTTCCGCATGAACTTGCACTGCGTTTTCACCAGGGTAGAGAGGTCCATATGTCCCCAAAGATCTGTCCCATACAAAATTGCAGCGTTAACCTTGGTGGTATAGATCCGAAGTGCAGGTTTAACTCGTTTAGTAAGGGACCTTTTTTGCTCTTGTAGGAGACAACCCGTGAGACGCGCACATTTTAAATGTAATGTGTCCACCTGCCCTTTCCAACGGAGACGATAGTCCAAGGTTACTCCCAAATAGGTCATAACCTTAACTTGTTCCAAACTCTCTCCATTCATAGTCACTGCACTCCTTAGGGGATGACTCCTAGTGAGCACCATAAATTTCGTTTTGCTCACATTAATCTTAAGATCATTGATGCGACAGAACTCCTCAAAGCGGTCCAGTGCTGACTGTAAACCGCTACGGGTCTTAGAGAGGAGTAATGTGTCATCAGCGAAGATGAGCATAGGAAACCTGGTCCCCCCCAGAGTGGGTGCATCAGTGGGGGTACTAGCAAAAAACGTAACCACTTGATCGATGAACAATAGAAAGAGCGTGGGCGCCAGTACGCATCCCTGACGGACGCCCCATGTTACGGAGAAGGAGTCCGTCACCTGTCCTTGGCCTCCCCACCTAACCCTTGCAAAATTGCCCTTGTGTAATCTGACAATCAGATCTAATAATTCTATTGGCAATCCCAGGTCTCTAAGAACGGACCAAAGTTTAGCCCTTGGCACCAAGTCGAAGGCCGACTTCAGATCGATAAACGCGGCATAGATAGTTCCACCGCCCAGCAGCACCACCTTCCAGTAGATCAGACAAAATCTGAAAACCTGATCGATGGTACTTGTACCAGATCTGAAGCCGGCCTGCATTGGGGACAAAATACCCTCTAGCTCCATCCAGCCCTGAACTCTTGCAAGGAACATCCTTGCTATGACCTTTTGGAATGAGTCTATAAGGCTAATTGGACGGTAATTCCCTGGGTTCGAGCGATCACCTTTTTTAAAAATTGGGAGAATCTCAGCCCCCTTCCATGACACGGGGATCCTGGCCCCCTTAGCAATAGTATTTGCGATCCTGGTTATGTAGGGAACCCAAAGTTGGGGATTGTTTTTATATAGATCAGCTGGGATTAGATCCATCCCCAGTGCTTTCCCCCGCTGGGTCAGGCCAAGTGCAATCTCGGTCTCCTGTTCTGTAAAAGTCAGCTCTTCTGTATGGACAAACATAGTTTGTAACCTGGGTAGGCCTGTAGTGGATTCTAAATTCAAATCCTTGAATTGACCGGAGTAGAACTCCACCCAGGCTTTTGCGGCTACATGGTTAGTAGGTGTTTGGGAGTCGGGGTTTCTGCCCCACTTTACAATTTCCCAGAACTTAATCTGGTTATTGGAAGTGCAGGCGTCCTGAAGGTCAGACTAATAATTATCTTCCCACTCTCTTTTTGCTTCCCACTGGATTTTTTTATACTGTGCCCTGGTTTCCTTTATGTCACTCAAAATCCTGGACTTAACTGCTTTCACTAATCTGATGTGGGCCTCCCTACATTGCTTGTTATACTATTTATGCCGGGAGGCATGCACCTTTGGGGTGCCTTTGGTTGGCGGCAGCGTTAGAAGGACCTTGAGCAGGGCGAAGCATTGTTCATGAAGTTCACAAATATTATCAATATCACCCCTAGTGGTGACAAGGGTCGAAATGTCATTAGCAGTCTTGGAAACCACATTTGTAATGCTATCCAGAATAGTCTCATCCCCCACAATCCTTGTCCATTTAAGCCTTCTTCTATCGTCGGTCAGGATAGTGTCCCCTGTCGAGTGAACAACTGGTGGAATCCTTCCACATGCACCCGGAAGTCTCAGGCTAAGTGACAGAGGATTATGATCGCTTTCAGGGCTGGGTACTACCTCCATGTCTACCTGAAGTGGCCAATATTTCATCTTCAACAAGATATAATCTATACGGCTTTTCCTTAGCCCATTATCAAAGGTGGAGTGGCCTCCCTGATCAGAGGCAGTACGGCCATTTGTAGCTCTTAGCCCCCAATTCAGGCACAAGCCCATCCAATGTAGAGCTGCCTCAGTCCCTTTTGTGATTTTATCAACGGGCAGTTCTGGGATCTTCCAAACCACATCCTCTACTAACCCCCAATTATCCCCTACAGCATAAGGGGGCTCAAAGGTACAGTTAAGATCCCCAGCTAGAAGAAGTATCTTGTCTCTCCCTATCCCTTCAAGATATGTGTCCACAAAGTCTACAATGCTAGGGCAGCGGCCACCCGGTTGGCCTCGTGCATAGATATTAATGACTATGAGATCCTGGTAGCCGTCCTTGCTTAATTTAATACCCAAGAGGTCTGGGTGATCCGCAAGTATTTCAGTTGGATGGTATCCTATTGCCTGCTTAACCCATGTCACTAGCCCTCCTGATGCCCGGCCCTTGCTGCCCCTTATAGCTGGTTTGTAAAAATGTAAAAACCCGGCCCTATGAATTGGATCCGGTGCCCAGGTTTCTTGAAATAATAAAACATCAAATGTATCAATGTATTCTAACCAATCCTCAGAATCCATCCGCCCCTTAATCCCTGCCACATTCCAAGAGGCTAATTTGAGTGTTTCCTGTATTGTTGTTATGCTACGTGGCCCACTCCGGTCCACTGCCATGGGTGCAGCTAAGCTCACTTAATGACTCTCCACCCTAGTCGCATCTCGAACCATTACCACCTTGCTAGTGTCCCCCTGCTCGAACCCCACCCCACCAGCACCTTCTATCACACCCCCTGTGGGTATTTCAGAACTCTCCCCTGAATCCAGCACCTCCATTCTCTCTTTCCCAACAACCCCCTGAGGCATCTCCAAACCAGCTCCGTCTGCCTCGCTCACGATTTCAACTCAATATTTGCAATCCCTCCCCTGTTTGCTTACACGAGGTAAGAATGTTGGAGAAATTCTCAAACAAGAATCTAAACCTATAACAACGCACAAAGGCACAAGTCCTTGCCTAAACTGTGGAAGCTGCAACAACATAATAAAAGGAAACACCTTAACTCATCCTATGAAGGGGCACAATATCAAGCTCAGAGTATCTGTGCTCGCATCACAGAGCACAAATCCAATATCCTTACCAGCAATATAAAATCATAAATAGCTACCCATTTTGCGCAAGCACATCACAATATATCACAATTGAAATTTTTGGTTTTGGAATGTATAGAAAAAGAGGAGGGAAGAGACAATAATAAATACCTCTTACAGCGAGAAAATGTTTGGATACAGAGACTGTGCTCGACCCGCCCGAACGGGCTCAACGATCGCATTGAATTAGCCTGTTATCTGTAATGAAGACTATATTCATGGTCATAACATGTTGTCTGTAACCTTTGCCCACTAGGGGCCATGCCTTAAGTATAATACCTATCATGTGTGAAAATAAGCTGATTCATACACATACACAGTGTTACATTTATTATTTTTTACACTCTGGTTTTACACTTTCTTCACATATATTTTTCCGCGGGTAATACACATTCATCGATTATAATTGTGATAGATCGCACTGACTCTTATTGATTATTTACACGGAATAGCCTGTTATTCACAGTCTTTCTTTCGTCGCAACCGGCTTCGTTAGACTTTCCGACACGAAGTCTGTTATCTATCTCTATCGAGTATATGAAACACATGACTTGGTTAAAACCAATCACGTACAACGGTTGCCCACAACACACGGAAATGCCGAGTGCATCGCTGTGAGACCACGAAAGAAGCAACATCGGATGAAGTAAGTCCCAGCTCGCTAAAATAATGATATTTGAGAAAAATACACGATGGTGGTGTATTTACCTTTCTGTTTTCTACAGACTTTTCATAGACCGCGATACGGAAGATTGACAATACTTTATTTAGAGACATGTAAGTTCGCCGCGAACACACTGTTTACACTGTTTTCTTCTGCACTCGTTTTTTTCACTGGGGCACATGTAAAGCACTTTTACCAGCACGATGTTGGTTTGACAACACTCATGTGTGATACACAAATGCACTGGTTGTTATATATAAGATGATTCAGAGACATGGTAGAGTTAGTATTCATGTATGTATCTTGTTTTGGAATTAACAGTGATGCTCCCTGAGGAAGGGCTTTCACGTTGCCCGAAATGCATTGGAGCAAATTTGCAACAATGTCTATGTCAAACACATCAATGAAAAATGAAATGGAATGATAATGAATTTCATGAAAGAGATTTTCAGACAAAATAAATAAGTATTAACAAACCTATTGAGTCAAGAGGAGTTCTTAAAAAAGAAACCTACAGCGGAGTGCCCTACAGGGGATGCAACTAATGACCCATTAGAAGCACGCTTATACCTGAATATAAGAATTACTCAGTGATGCGTGAGTAACAGAATGCATGTGTAATAACTTATTTTGTACCTAAACTCATCAATGACTAAGGAGGCACTTTTATATATAAGCCAGACCTTCCAGTGGTAGCTAGTCGATTTTCCTAGTTGCACATCTCATCATTCGGTTGCGCACACAAGCTAGAAAAGTGTGCACGCAAATATTCTCTTACTGCACACGAGGAAGAATAATTAGAGGGAACATTGGTCCTGACATTAACACCTGTAAAACTAAACGTTGTGACCAAAGAGGGTACTCCAAGGTATCAAATAACTAATTACATTAAACCGGATTTGTAGCTCAACTAGAAATTAATGTAACTTGTTGCAGTGTTCAGCTTTAGCAAACCTGCCACTTTGTTGCCTTCAAAACTTCTGTGCCCTCCCAGGCACACAAGGAGCCTGCTCCATGAGACATCCTTCTGCCCTCCTGGAAAGATGTGTTAACGACTCTCAGGGAGGAGAACAATGAGGGACTGAAGGCCAGGGAGGGGTCACCTCCTCCTGCAGGAAGCCACTTGGGTGTTTATTTATTTATATCATTTATAGAGCGCATGAGCTACCCCAACCGGGGTATCTCTCCACTGTAACAGCCTTAGACAACCAATACGGGAAAGATCAGAGCGGTGAGGTTTTTAGCAGCTTTCTGAAGGATAGGTAGTGGGTGCAGCGACGTAGGAGGGTGGGCAGTTAGTTCCAAAATAATGGAGCCAAATAGGAACAGTATTTACCCCCTAATCTAGCCTGTTTTATGCGAGGTATGAGGAGAAGATCTTTCAACCCTGCGCAAAGGGTCCTAGAGGGAGTGAATTTGACCAGCTTGTCCGTCATGTATCTAGGTCCCATATTGTTTAGGGGTTGAACACCATGCAGCAAATCTGGAAGTTGATTATTTTGCGAATGGGTAGCCAATGCAGTTTATGGAGATGGGGAAGTGAAGCTGTTCTGGGGGGCATTGGTCAGTAAACGGGTTGCTGTATTCTGGACTACCTGCAGTCTGTTTAAGGAAGATTCCTTCGCTGAGATTAACAGAGCATTGCTGTAGTCCAGACGGCTTAAGACCAGTGCTTGTATCAGGGTTTTTCATGTGGATAATGGGAGTAGGGGGAAGACTTTGTGATGAAGGCTTAATATATGGAAAGAGGCCCTACTGGTTGAGGTAGCATGCTCCTCCAAGCTTAACTTCTGGTCAATTTGGACCCCTAGGTTCTTTACCACTTGTGTTAGCCCCAAAAGGCAGGCTTCAAAGGTGAAGCCGTCTTTGAAGGGAAGATGTGTATCGCTAGGAGGGAAGGCTTCCCTATTGTTGTGGTAGACAGGCTGGCACGTGAGGGGGGGGCTGTTGTCAAACCGGTTTCCCCAGTGGTAGCCACAAGCCTGGGTTGGGCTAGGAAGGTCTGAACATGAAGAGAGGGGTTTTGCCACCTTGGGAGTGTGCAGAATGGTGCATTCTGGGATAGCCAGATGCAACACTGAACAGAAAGTAGTCACTAGGTGGCGGGAACCTGGTAGCCTATTGGCTACCAATGGCATCCTGGCCTGAGGGCATTTTCTGAGCATAAGAGGGGCAGCCCTGGCACCCAGACCTCATATCTTGACCAACTCAAAAGAAGGACCGAATAGGGACTGCCCTGCTGTACAGAGGGACCAGCAAACAGAGGCTGAAGTGAAGCCAAGAGAACTCCAAGGGCCAGATGACTGGCCTCCAGTATGGAGCACATGGACACAACAGCAGAAGAAGCCTGTTGGGACAAGTTTGCAGCCCAAAGACTTCAAGCCGTTTCCACAGCCGCCACATAACACTGAGAACCAAGATTCAGTGCACGAAGTTGCACCTGAGTTCGCTCAGCCCGGGACTGCTGTTGGAGAGTTGCTGGGATCTTCCAAAGGGAAGTTATTGAACCAGAAAGAATTGACCTGTGACCACGACAACGGGCAGCTGGTAGTCCAGTGGAGACTGGATTTCAGCCAGAAACAAAGCGGCTCCATGGGACATTGACCCTGTAACCAGGACCCCCTCACCATCTTCGTGGACCGAGGAATTCCTGCAGGAAGACCCCCCTAGTTCTTTCCATTGAATGAAATTGGACTTATTTATTGTTGCTCGTCAAATCTACACCTCCGGAACCCTCTGGTGGATTTTTTTTGTTCTAGTGTCTAAATTTTTATAAAAATACAACCTATTTTTACAAATTGGTGTTTTATTTCTTGAGTGTTGTGTCTATTTCTTCATCCACAGTTTTGGTAATGTTCAAATGTTAACAGTTGTTCCTTTATGTAAGCCTTGCTGCTCAGTGCCACAGCCACCCTGGACTGAGCTGACATTTTGACAGATGAAACCCAAAAGTCCTAAAGGGGTTGGTACGTGTACTACACAGCGAGTTTGTACTACCACACCATATAATACACTCCATTTCCTCACACTGGTGCCAAGCGGGGGGGGGGTAAAAAACTTGTGTTTAGCAGTACCATGCAGTTGTTGAAGTGAAGACTTCTGAGAATCCACATAGCTGGACACCTAGAAAAGAAGTTCTCAAGTAATTCTGCATGGACTTTTCAAACTCCAAAGTACTTTCCTCAAAGAGTTGCAAAAACTTTCCCAAGGAGTAGTGGAGGATTTGAGAAAGCTTTAAAACGTTTGGCAAAGTTGCCTTAAAATTCAAACAAAGCAGGGAAATGTTTTCCACACATTTGTGTACTAGCTCAGGAGCCACTTTTCGCCACAGAAGACATGGAGCTCGACTTTGCAAATCAGTTATCATACAAAAGGGATGATCTAAGTAAATTGTCTGCAGAAAGAAAAATCATAGGAACCAAAGCCAAGAAACCTGCTTCTATTAAGGCCCTGAGAGCCTGGAGGAAGCCCACAGGGTACCTCCACACCTGAGGAAGGAATAACCCCAAGTTAGTAGAGATGAAGAGGAGGTGGGGGACAATCCCATCATGTTGAGTGAAGCCAGTGGGTCAGGCAGGAGTCTACCCCCTTTAAAGGGCTCAAGATGGTCCCCAGAGCACACAGCCTGGTTGGCTCTGAATACTATCAGTACTATCAGAGATTCATTCAGGAGAGCATGGCAGCCCTGGACTTGGAGGAAAGGGCCCTAGCTCTGGCTGAAAGAAGGCTGGCCCTAGAGGAAAATAGGGCTGGTTGAGCTTGGAGCCTAGAAAAGATGGTGGCAGCAGATCTGGAGGTGCTGATAGGAATGCCCCTGGTGTAAGGTTGCCCTTAGGAGTTGTCCCTAGTTATGCTCCAGGTGATGACATTGACAAGTGGATGGCCTCGTATGAGTGAGCCCTCAAGATGAGGAAGGTGGGGACACAGCACTTGGGACCACTTCTGTGGGATTTAGTGTCAGGGGTTGGTAGAAATAGGCTATTCACTCCAGTAGAGGTAGCAAGTCTTACACCCATGAAGGTTGTTCTTTTTCAACTTTTTAGGTTAACTCCTGAAGAGTATAGGTTGAAGCTTATATAGTTTCACAAAGGTAACATACAGACATGGGTGGACTTTGTTGACACCTCAGTTAAGGCACTAGATGGGTGGATTAAAGGCAACAAAGTGAAAACGTTTGTAGGGCTCTACAATCTGTTGGTTAAAGAGCACATTTTAACAAATTGTCATTTAGAGAAGAGGCACCAGCATCTGATGGACTCTAAGCTGTCTAACCCCAGGGATGTAGGCAAGATAGGGGATGAGTGGGTAAGAACCAGGGTCCCTAAGAAGACACTGGGTGGGGACCAGAAGAAAGGTGGTCAGGCCCCCTCTCAGGGGAATGAGGGGGTAAAGGGGAATAAGAAGAATAGCCCCAAAGAGACCCCCAAAACAGCAAAAGGGGGTGTGTCCCGAGCCACCTCGCAGTCAAAGGGGAAGGGGTATCGGGTTAAGAAGTTTGAACGATTGAAAGCAGGGGGTGTGCTTTGACTGTAACCAGCCATGGCATGAAAGAGGGAATGCAATGCGCACCAAAAAGGGTCCAAAGGGTTAAGTAGTGTGAGGAATGGATGGGAATTTGCCTCTAGAGATCCCAAAGGGTACACAGAGGCCACCTTAGTGTCCCTGGGTGGGGAGAACATTGGGGCATATATACAAGGAATTAACGCTGCCATAGCGCCAACTTTATGACGTTATGTCAGATTTTTTTATCGCTATATATACTAACCGCAGTTAGCGGCAGTTTGCTGGCATAAACGCCCGCTTTTCGGATGTGCAGTTCTGTTAGCAGGACTTAACGAAAATGAGATGCAAGGTAGGCGTTCCTGTGCAAAAATAGCCGCTAACCCCACTTCCCGATATTTACAAGGAATTCCTTGTGTGGTGCAAAACCCAAAAAACTGCCTCTAACTCCAGTTAGAGGCAGTTTTTTAAGAACAGAAAATAGATGGTCCTAAAAACGGTTGGTGCAAACACTTGGGGGCCTCATTTCAGGTTTCGGTGCTTGACAGCGCTGCAAGGCATGTTGCTGCGCTGCCCCGCGACACATCTACAGGGCAGGAATGCGCACCATCAATAAGATAGGGTGCATTCCTGGGCCTCATTCATAAAAAGTGTTGCATCGCTGAGACAAAACAGCATTGCAACACTTTTCAAAACGCCCTTCTTGCGACACCATGTATGCACTGTATTTACTGTACAGCGCTCCATGCCGCAATTAATGACAGATACGTTTGAAATCCTGACGTATCTGTCAGCGCAAAAGTCACACATTGCAGCAGTTGTGGCACTAGCATGACGCAACTCCAGCTATGCATGGGGCCAGCCTATCCCTGTGGCACTGCGTCACCCATATGCCTGCAATGAGGCAAGCATAAGGTACTAACACAGTGGTGTCCTACAATTGTTGCAGTGAAATTTGATGGATTTCACTGCACCACTCCTATGAGGCTTTGTCATGTGTGAACGCCCAACCTGCATACATCATACCTGATGCAGAATGGAGGCTGAGTAGTGAGATTGGCAGGAGAGCATCCCCCTAAGCAGAAGCTTTCTTTCTGGCACAATGTGTTCGATTGGCCTACAGGAGTGAATGAGGTAACACATTGTGAGGTGCGGGCAGAGAGACATGTCTGATGGGGAGGGGGGTGGGTAGGGCTTGAAAGTAGAGGGGGAAGGGGTGGAGTTGTTTTAAAGTTAATTCATGGAATGGCGGGGTGAACCGGACTATGATTAGACCTGGAGCTGCAAAGTTTGGACAACCTAACTGGTATAAGAGGTCGCACCATCCTAGCAATATTCGCTGGACAGGAAGCTCCAAGACTGTGTATGGCAATAAGGGCCTTGTTGAGGTGGCAAGAATTACGTTTCTGACATACTATATGCCCAAGGTGTTAAAGAATGGAATCCTAAGCGTATTCTGTAATATGACTGCAGTTGTATGTGCATCTGATGGAAATGAATAAAATGTGTTTACAAAAACAAAATCTTACCTGATGCAGGTATAATGTCCCATAGGGCTTCACAAGGTCACGCACATGCCCCCCTGTCTTTTTCCCCTAAGTTGGCGCACAATGGCTGCCATGCGCCAACGCAGCCAACCTTGTGCCATGGTGCATGACTGACTGTGTTGTGGAATTGATTGATATTGTGGCTCCATCTCTTCTTGAGACATCTGCAGGTGGGGCTGGACTAGTGGAGAGCGGGAGTGAACCTGTTGACTTTCTTGGAGTGTTGTTTGCATGGTCTTTTCTTGAGTGGTGCCAGGGTGTTGGCGCAGTTGGAGATCCATCAGTGGAGGTTGCGCGCTGCGGTGTTGGCGTCTGTAAGCCTTGTCTGAGTGGTAGTTCTGAGGGAGCTTACGGGAAGTCCTTCGGTGACCATGATCCAGCTGCGACGGGGGGCAATGATGGAGATGGTGTGCGGTGGGCGTGGTGAAGACATGATGTAAACAATGATGGTCGGTACAGGAGAGTCCTGTGGTGTGGCTGAAGTTAAAGTTCCCCCTGGTGGATAAAATGGGCTCTAACGTGTGTCAGGCTATGTGGGTTGGTGCGGTGACTAGCTGCTGGAGTCCCGTTTTGATGATGTGGTGGTGTTCTGGTCACTAGGGTTGTCCAGGTGGAATTTGAGTTCTCCGAGTAGGATGTAGTTTGTGGATGGGAGAGCCTAGGGTGCGATGAGGTCTACAATGGCATCAGTGAATGGGCGTTCATAGCCCAGTGGGCGTGTAGATGAGGGTACCACAGAGGATGGTGTTGGTGTTAGTCCGGATCTGGAAGTGAAGTTGTTCCATAGTCACCGTCGGGTCTTTAGAGTGCATTGTCAGTGAGAGTGGGCTTTTTTAGACAATGGCAATCCCTCCTCCTGGCCACTCAGAGTGGTCCGTGTTGGTGGATTTGTAGCCGTTGTGAATGGGGATGGCGAAGTCCGGTCCGGAGGGAGCAGGAGTTGGTCAAGGTCTCCGTGAAGAAGGCAATGTCTGAAGAGGTGGCGCCGAGGAGGTCCCAGATTTCTGTTGTGTGTTTGTGGAGGGTGCAGTTGAGCCAGTCGGCTGGACAGCAGGAGGCGCTGGTGTGCTAATGTGGCAGAAGGTGTGTTTGCAGTTTTGATAGGCACAGGGTGCAAGAGAATCCTACAGTGTTGTTAGATGGCAGGGGGGGTTAATGGCGAGGAGCGTGCTGGTGTCGCAGCCATGGAGTGTCCGAGAGGAAGGGTAGCCAGGCTCCCTCTCATAAGCCAATTGAAATGCTGCAATGCGGTGTTGTGATTGTTCCTGAGCACCGTGCCAAGGCATTCAGCCAGGGGCTGGAGGAGCGGGCATGTTCTCTATGCAGGCTGTAATGCAGCCTTCATTACGAACAAGTATGTGCATAGGACTGCTTTGGGCGACCTGAGAGGGCCGACCAAACAGCCATTGCACACTTGAGTGGGCATACCATTCCACCCCTGTCCTGCTTCGCGGGTAGAGCAGCCCCACCCACCCTACCACCCACAAAGGAAACATAGCAAGAGTACAACAGAAAGTTTTCATCATGTTATGTTTCCTCTTCTTGCACTGCTTGAAAGCAGTGGGGCGACGCTCTTCTGCCATAGCCGGTGAGCCGCAACTGGGGTGGGTCACCCATAGGTGCTAGGCCTGGGCCCACCTCGACCCCCGGACCTCATCCGCTATGCGTCCCACCTTCTCCTCACCGGGACATTGACCCCGTGGCGCTATCTGCTTCACTATCTCCAAATCTGTGACTCAGCCAGCAGGAGCCTCAGCCAGGCAGTATTTCACAAGCCAGGGTACACCAGTCGCCACAAAGTCCGCTGGCGAACCTCCTGATGCAAGTGATGCAACAGGGCCCCCTTAGATGTGAAGTTGCAGTGCTCCCGCCACACAAGTTCGGCGCAGCTCAGGGGCCTCGCCCTCCACAGCGTCTGGCCAGAGCAACATCCTCCGACCTGAGATGCAGAGCGGAGCAGCTCACCATTGGTAATCTCCTCTAGTGGTGGCACGTGGTATGCGATGCAGACCTCCCTATGTCGGTACCGTTCACAGCTCCAAGGGGCACCAGGCAGTCTTCTCACACAGGTCAGCAACGTGTCTCCATGCGACCTGGCAGATTTCACCACCAGGTAAGGCCGATCGCCCACTCCTCAATGTGTATCACCACGGCCCAGCTACTCCACAGCACCTCCACATCCCATTCCGGGGCCTAGACGCTGGACCTACGAGCCATCTGGGCCCCGGGGACTGTCCGCACTTTCAAGGTTTTGGATGACATGGTGTTGCAAGGAGTGCGCAATGATAACTGATGCATCACTGGTTTTCCCCCATGATGCGTACTCTTTTCATGACGGTAGCCCCGGATTTCCACTTTCCCTGGGACTCTAGCTGGTCATCCTGGCTGTTGAGGGGCATGAGGGGGTTGTTGATCTGCACTTGGCCCTGGCTGCTCCAATCTGCATTCCATTGGTTTTGTTTCCGATTTTTCATTGGGGGTGGACTTATAGGCTTTTTTGCCTCTAGAGGCTAACACTGTGGGGCATATTACCAAGGGCCTTATCGCCGCTTTAGCGGGAATTTTTACCGCTAAAGCGGCTATAATTTTATCGCCCTATTACCTAGCTGTCGCTAACACCAGTTAGCGACAGCTTTAAGGAGATAGCGATCATCTTGGGGCCCACTTTGCATGTCAGCGATAATTATCGCTAATGACATTGAATGTGGGCGTGCCAAGATGTTAGCGACTGGAAACAGTCGCTAACATCGCTATCTCCTATTATCTACTTTTGGAAATATTCGCGCTAAGCTCGAATATCTCCAAAAGCTAACGCCTGCCAAAAGCAGTTCTTAGCCATGTTATCCAATGGAAGGTGGATGACATGGCTAAGAGCATTGTCACGATAATGCATGAATATCGCTGATTTTTCAGCGATATTCATGCATTTTGCAGGATTTTTACCGCTTTTGAGATAAACCTTGATAATATCAAGGTATCTCAGCTGTAAAAATCCTCGGTGCTCGGCGATATAATTTTACCCGCTAACCATGCATAGCGATAATTATCGCTATTGCTTGGTAATATGCCCCCAGATTTTGTATCGCCTTCACGCTAGTGTTAACAGCAGTTTTCACCATGGCGACCTGAAACTATCGCCATGTTGCGATGTATTGTAAATACATCGCTAACGGGCAATCGTTTTTGGTGATAGGCCACACATTAAGAAAACTGCTGCTAACTAGCTTTAGCTTTAGTTAGCAGGAGTTCTTGTACATATCCCTCATTGAGCTTTTGGCCCACTGGCCTCCTAGCATGGAGAAGCATGGGTAGTGACCAACAATCAATGGAGTGGAGGTGAAGGCTCTGAGGAATACAAGAACCAGTGTAACCATAGTTATGGCTAAACTGTTTTCCCCAGAGCAGAACCTACCTGAAGAGGTGCACAAGATTGTCAATGCTGACAATGTCACACCCTATAGCTGTGGTTGACTCTGAGTGGGGAGACGTTATTTGCTCAAAGAAAAGTAGCTCCCAGGTGGAGTGTTTCCCAGTGGAGTGTTTGCTAGGCAATGACTTGGAAACATCGGCTTGGGCAGAAGTACAAAAGAGGACCCATGCAGCCATGCTGGGCCTCCCTGAATAGGGCTGTGTCACAATCTGAGCTCAGAAGGCCCTGGGAGAGAGGCAAGGGATCCTGGAGCCCAGCGACCAAAAAGTCCACTGGACCAAAAAAAGCCCAATCCTCCTGTGGATGACCTGATGCCTGAAGGGGAGCTGACTCCTGGGAACCTGTCAGATCTGGCAGAACTCCATGGAGCAAGGGGTCCCTCTAGGGAGAACCTGAGAAATTGAGAAATAATCTGTCCCACTCTAGAAGACTGGCAGCAGTTAGATGCCAAACAGGCCCAAGGGAATACTGATGGTACCCATAAGATATGCTGGGAAGAGGGGCTCCTGGACAGTGAGCCAAGGGACCTGAAACCCTAGGGGAATCCAGGCAGGAGACTAGTAGTCCCTCAGCAGTACAGAGAGTTTCTCCAAAACCTGGCCCATGATATCCACTTGGCAGGACACCTGGGACAGACCAAGACCTGGGAAAGGCTGGTCAACCACGTACACTGGCCCCGATTGTCTGAGAAGGTCAAGGAGTTTTCCCACTCCTGTGTGACCTATCAAGTCAGTGGGAAGACAGAAGGCAAGCTAATGGCTCCTCTCATTTCACTAACAGTGGTAGGAACACCCTTTGAGAGGGTGGAGGTATATATTGTTGCCCCCTAACCCACTCACAGCTTCAGGGAACAGGTTCATCCTATTGGTAGTAAACCATGCCACTAGATATCCTGAGACTATTCCATTTAGGACTGTTACAGCAACTGCAGTGGCTAGAGTCCTCCCTGTAACCTTCACCGGAGTTGGGTTCCCTAAGGAGGATATTTTAGATATGGGCATGAATTTCATGCCTTCCTATCTGAAGGCAATTAGAAGAATGTGGGGGGGGGGGGGGCGTGGCTTGGCTATCGGCAAGATGGCAGCGCTGTAGTGCTTCTCTGCCGGCCACCGACAACAATCCTGCATATTCCTGCCTTTTCAGAGCCAGTCGACTTGATTCCTGGTGGGGATCGTCTTGCTGACGCATAGCCTGCAGTATCGAGGCGTCTGTTTCTGCTGAGCATGGAGGGAACTGAGAACTGAGTCTGCGGTGGAGGAGCCGGGCCAAAATGGAGGGGGCGCACTGAGTGCACGGACTGTGGTGCCTCTTGCCTGTCTGCGCTCTCCGCTGTTGGATCATGATTTCCGCATCACATTGAGGAGGTGGACTGGGCCCGAAAGTGTCCTGCGGTCTCAGCTAAGTTGAGCTCGGCGGGGGCTCTGACGCGGGATGTGCAGGTGCGGGGGAGAGTGTTCGAGCGCTGGGCTGCGGTGCTACGCGAGCGGCCGGTGCCAACTGCAGGTCTAGGCCGTGACTAGGCAGTGCGCTCAGGGCCTCAGTGGGGGTTCCCGTGCGGTGGGTCGTGGGTTGCTGAAGCCCTCGCCGTTCGCGCCTCCCCACCGATCCTAGTGACTTCATATTTAAGGGCGCAATTGTTCACCGGTGCTGCGACTGTTTGGCTGCCTTAGCTATACCTTTACCCTGCCTGCCTGGAAGGCCTGTGCTTCGTGGATTGCTGGCACAATGCCTGCATCAGTGGCATTTTGTGTGCTGCAAAGGCTGCAGGACTGTCTTCGTGGGAGTGTCAGTTTGCAATCACTGCATAGCGGATTTGGGGCACTGGAGCGCTCGCACCTTACTGACCCTGTTCGTTGTCCTCTGCTCAGCATCATTTTGTGGCGCCCTCCGGACGGCCACATGGTGGATCTGCTGTAGGGGCACCTACAATTTGTGGTAGATGGTGTACCTGTTGTGAGGGGTGCGGTCCATCGTCGTCTGGCTGGCACATCTGGGAGCTGGGTGACCTGCCCAGTCCCTCTGGGTGGGATTCTCTGTGCCTTTTTGTGGAGTGGGTATCAGAGCCCGCATTGAGCACTGGGGGCCTGCTGGTCTGTGCTGCTGTCTAACCAGGAGGGTGAATTGGTGCAATTGTTCTGTCAACGTCGTGAGCAGCATTGGGACACGCATAGTTGTGGATTGCCTTAGTGGGATTACACGATGGGCAAGCCGGATAAGTCACAACCGTGCCTAACGTTTGAGCCCTGGAAGGGCGGCAAGACTACTCAGAATGCGGCCTTTGACTCTGAACTAGATGCTGCTACACAGGGACCCACAAGCCTGGAGAAATCACTATCTGCGATACAGGCCAGTCTGCAGGCTATAGATGGGAAGATTTAAGCCCTGAATGGCAGAATGGACCAGTTTTCTGCGAAACTGGATAAGCAGGTGGCTCGTCTAGGGGAGGCTGAGCAGCAGATTACCGACACGGAGGATGGACTACAGCAAGTAGCGGCAAAAACATCGGACATTAAAAGATCCTCACGGTTATTCAAGCAAAGAATGAGGACAGCGAGGCCCGATCATGACGCAATAACATCCGCGTGTTGGGCCTGCCGGAGTCTACAAATGTGGGGCGCCTTAAAGATTTTGTGGAAACGATGCTGCAGGAGGTGTGTGGTGCAGACGAGTTGTCCCCTATGTTTGCCGTCTAGCGCGCTCACCGGTCTCTGGCGGCTAGTCCTCCTCCGGGTACTCCGCCACGACCTATAATTGCCCGTTTATTGAACTACAGGGATTGGGACACCGTTCTGCGCATCACCAGGCAAAAGGGTACGATCACCTATCAGAATAATATCCTGTCTTTTTACCGGGATTTTACCGCACAGGTGCAGGCGGCACGGAAAGAGTTCCACAATGTGAAGAAGTTGTTACAAAAAGAGCAGGTCCCTTATGCCATGCTGTATCCAGCGAGGCTGCGCATCGGGGAGTTTGAAGGGGGCAAAATCTTTGCAAATCCTAAGCAGGCGATGGACTATGCCAGATCTCTGCAACATCAACGTAAATTGCCTGACAACACGTCTGATTTGCATGACTGATTCAACACAGTGTCTCACTCTTTTACATTGTTTTGCTCCAGTTTGCTATTTGTTTTGTGTAGCTTAAGTGCTGTCTTCCCCCTGGCTTTGACAATCGGCACCTCGTATATATGTTGGTTCTATACTGTGCTGTTGAAAAAGTGGAGGGGTGAGAGTATGAATAGGGGCCTCCTGGTTGGTGAGGGTGCGATGCCACTTGTCTGATATTCCCTGGAAATATTTGTGTTGTCTCATGGGGACTGGCCTCTGGGGCGGGCTTTTGTACTATAAGCTCGGTTGCCCCCTCCCGTCCAGAGTTGGGAGTGGGCTTAGCCGCTACAGTTCCCGATGGGTATGACCCGCCAAGTACGATGTCTTTTGTTGTTTTTGTTGGGTGTGGTGGGAGGGTGGCGCAGGCCTTTGGTGAATTGGGGTTGCCAAAGTGGGTGGTGGGGATGCGGGGGGGTTCTTCTTCCTGTATGCTGGCTTGGTTCTATGATAATGTCATTACTGAACAGTCTGGGACACATGTGGACCTATGTCCTTTACTGCAACTGGTTGCATGCCTAGACTTGTATCAAAGTTTTGTTCATGACAGGGGGGCAGTATAATTGTATTACTTGGAATGTTTGTGGCCTAAACACTCCTAAGAAGACGAGGCAATTGCTGACATACCTGGATAGACATGGTATTCACATTGCTCTCCTTCAGGAGACACATTTAACCAAGCATGCAGAGGGTTCCGTGGCACGTAGGTGGGCATCCTATCGACTTGCCTCCTCTTATTCTAATTATGCAAGAGATGCTCTTATTTTAATCAAGAGAGGGATTGCGTTTCAACCGCACGACACCTGTGTGGATGATGAAGGCCACTGGGTGATGGTGCATGGAAAATTGGGGAGAGAGTTGGTCACTATTGTGAATGTCTACGAGCCAGTGGTTGATGACCCGGCACAGTTTTTGCGTTTGTTTCGGGTGCTGCGTACTTGGCCAGAGGCAGCCCTCCTGGTTGGAGGGGATCTTAACACGCATCTTAACCCGCAGTTAGATAAATCCATTTCCAATGGGGCACGCATGGTTAAGGTGGCGCAATGTATCCAGGAGTTTATGGAGGAGATGAGTTCAGTTGATGCCTGGCGCCTGCGACACGAAGGAGCTCTGGAGGGCATACATATCACCCCAGCTTTTAACACATGGTCTCGTCTGGACTACTGGTTATTGAATAGTGAGGCTAATAGGTGGGTGGAGAAGGTTTACACTTTGCCACAGACCCTGTCGGATCACAATCCTGTCGCGCTTTAACTTGTTGTTCCACTAAACCCGCATCGCCCCTTTACTTGGTGCTTCCAAGCGGACCCTCTACTAGACCCAGTCTATGTCGAGAATATCCGGAAAGCTATTGTCCAATACTTTGAGTTCAACGTGGGCATGGTCGACATACCTGCTACCCTTTGGGAAGCCTTCAAGGTTACGATAAGGGGGGAGTGCATTAGTATGACGGTGGGTATTTTACGTGACTTGAGGGGTCAACTGTGGTGAGTAGAAGACAGCTTAAGGGAGTTAGAATCTCAATATGGAGCTTCATCCTCCCCTGAGACGTTGGCACGCATTAGGGAATACCTTGAGGAGTACAACTTGCTGGCGGCAACAGAAATAAAATATCTTTCCAAACGATATGTAGCGAGGTCTTTTGGCGAGGGTGGTAGACCTGGTAGGGTGTTAGCCAATCGACTTCGGGATAGAACTGATGCCCTTCCGATTCACCACATTGTGGACAGTGATGGCAATGATCATTATTCTTGTAGTGATATCCTAGCTCAATTTCGTACTTTTTATGAGGCTCTTTATACCTCCCGGGGGTGTGTGTCTGAATCCGCACTGCATGATTATCTGGCTGATGCAGCCTGTGCCTGGCTCTCTGATGTGCATAGGAAATACCTCAGCCTTCCCATAGATGAGACAGATATCAAGGAGGCCATTATGGCGCTGCCTAACAAAAAAGCTGATGCTCTTTCGCCACATATACTGGCAATGTATGCAGAGACGCACAACATGGGCTACCTCCCGCCATCCTTGCGGCAAGCACTATTTATTACACTTTTGAAGAAGGATAAATCTCCCACTCGGTGTGAGTCCTATCGCCCCTTGTCCTTAATTAACATTGATGCAAAGATTCTCGCCAGAGTGCTGGTCACCAAATTACACCCCTTGATGCCCCTTTTGGTCTTGCCGGATCAGTCTGGATTTTTTCCGGACCGGTCTACATCCTGGAATCTGCGTACAATATTCGCCATGTTCCATGTGCTTAACCCGAATTGCCTGCCGTCGCGGTTCTGTTGGACGCGACTAAGGCGTTTGATTCTATAGAATGGAAATACATGATATCTATCCTCTATAGGATGGGCTTTCCCCCGGTGTTCGTACGATGGATACAAGTTCTCTTTACTGATGCATCGGCAAGGGTGAGGGTGGGTGGGCCCTCTTTGGACCCGTTTGATATTCACCACGGCACTAGACAAGGGTGCCCCGTATCTCCTTTTCTTTTCGCCGTTATCTTGGAGCGCCTTGCGTGTAAAATTTGTCAAACCCACAGGGCAGCTGCTCTAAATTTTAACAATCGGCCGGTGGGAATCTCTGCTTATACGGATGATATGGTTCTGTATGTCCGGGAGCCGCAGTCGTAACTCTCCCAGGTCATCCGGGAACACATTAGATTTGGTCTTTTTTCGGGGCTGCACATTAATTAGGAGAAGTCTGTCCTCATCCCCCTTACGCCTGCTACAGTGTCGCCTCAGGTAGAATATCCCTTAATGTGCAGGGAGGACCCAGTTAATTACCTGGGTGCTTGGATCCACCGTGACCCTCGGACGGTAGTTCGTGAAAACTATGGGAGGGCCTATACAGATTTGGTACAACGGGTTCACCGCTGGGTTGGTTTGCCCCTTTCGCTGGCGATCGCATAGCATAGGTGATTAAAATGGTGATTCTCCCCATGTTCTTGTATTTATTTTGTAATGTCCCTGTGCGCTTGACCAAACATTTTTTTTTAACTGTGCAGACCCAGAGGATCAGCTGGGCCAGGCTGGCTTTGCCCTTTGAAAAGGGTGGGTTCAATGCCCCAGATTTTTTGGGATAGTATCTATGTGGGCAAGCTCAATATGCCTATTATTGGTTTCAACCACATGGCTTTATTCCCCATGTGGCGGTGAAGGAGGGAGACGCAGGCAACGTCCCCTTAAAAAGCATAATCACACATACCAATAGGCAAACACCCAGATCGGAGATCAAAACGATTGATGTTACGATATCGGCATGGCAGGAGATTGGGGGGCGGACAAATAGATTGCCTTTATACGCTCCGGCACTGAACATTTAAGGGCATGCCGCTTTTTCAGTGGCTTGGGAACGTGGTCCGATTTTGTCACTTAGAGAGGCCGGTTTCATTACTATGGGTGATCTCTACAGAGAGGTGACGTATATTGCGAATTCGGATTTGGACTTGTAACCAAGAGGGTCATCGGGTGGCGGAAAACGACCCTGATTTTCAATGGTAGGTCACTGATCCCTCCACTCCTTTACCTCAGGACGATAGTGCACTCTGGAAGCCCCGGATCGAGAGTGAGGGAGAAGAAAGTGACAGTGGCGCCTTTAAGTGGGCGTACACCGAGGAGGAGAACACACCCCAGTATGACGTGGGCTTCTCGGCGGTAGTGAAAACCCCGGAAGTCCTCCAAGAGGCGTGTGATGACACCGAGGAGAGTAGCGGAGGAGTTTTGGAGCGGACGAAGAGTGAGGAGAGCGAAGTGCAGATGGGACGAAGCAGAGGACCAGCCGAGCCAGGAGGCCACCGTTCCTGTGATCCGCCGTGCCACACTCCCGAAGGAGGAGTGTGGCTTCAACAGGTACGAAAGTAGATTGCCTGTTGGGTTGGGAAGCGTGGGTTGGTAACACCGTAAAAGCTAGACACCGCCACCTTGTACATAGTGTAAATTAGTCCGATTCCTCATCCCACCCCCTCTCTCCTACTCTACCTCCCTACCCCGAGCACCCTTTCCGCACCTCATAACCGACACCTCCTGTACATACGGCACGAGTGTACATAGCGGTGACCCTTCACCCCCTGGGCATATCGAAGGAGTCCATGAGACTAAAACGGTCCCTTTCTTTCTGTTTTCTCCCCTACCATATCGAGAGACGAGGAGAAGAGTCTCGAGGACTTCCTGCCCCAACCCCAAAGGAAGAAGCACGTGATTTTCGGATGAGACGGAAAGGAACAGGATACACATCGGCTAACTCAGACTTTGCTCGAGAGAAAGAGAGACTCACATTCCGTAACCGAAGCCCTTTACTAAAAATAAATACTTCTTTGGCAAAGAAACAGCTCAGGTCTCTCTTTGTCCCCATACCCACGTCACAAGTGGTGTCAGAAGTGGGATCTCCAAGTCCCCACCAGCAACCTCTGATGGAGCAAGTCATTCAACGTCTGATTGAGGGTCAAGAGAAACTGGAATGGGCAATACAGAATCAGGTAACGACGGCGGACGCCGACTGAGAGATGTTTAAAAACACTATGAGTGCACAAATGGAAGGCCTACAGAGAGTCGTACAGTCCCCCATCAGCGGGACAGTAGAAAGAAGACCACACGTACCTCACCCAACGGGGGTCCCGCTGCAAAAATACGTGCCAGGGGAAGACCCGGATGCCTTCCTATCCAACTTCGAGAGGGCAGCCCAAGCCTGTGGGTGGCCCGAAGAGAAATGGCCATTCTTCCTGGCCCCTTTACTGTCAGGCGAAGCTCAAGTGGCCTATCAGGTGGTCAACCATGCAGGCAATACTCCATATAAAGAGATAAAGGAGGTTATACTCGACCACCTCGGACTCGAAACCGAGGCTTATAGGATACGATTCCGTAATGAAAAAGGAATAGCGGGAGAAAATCCTAAAACCCTGTTTCTTAGAATGAAAATGGCCGCCGACAAGTGGTTACGGCCAGAGCAAAGAAGCAAAGAAGAAATCATGAACAACATTTACCTAGAACAGTTCATGGAGGCCTTACCGTATGGGAGACAAAAGTGGTCAAGGCAACATTCTGGGCTGACGGCTACCCAGGCATTCGAAATGGCCTCAAATTATTCACAAGCACAACCTCGCTCCTTCCCTAGGGATACTGATAAAAACCCTAAAACTTTGATACCTATGAAACCGGAAAGAAAAAAAAATGAGCCTGTCTACATGAAACCTAGACCGGCGAAAGTGGAGATGCCACCCCTGAAAGGTCGGCAGTGCTTCGAGTGCGGAGAATGGGGGCACATAGCCAGGTTGTGCCCCCGAAGAAAACTACAGGAGGAGCCGATGGAGGTGGGGTATATTCCCCGGGCCGTCATGTATACCGTGGTGATGGGCCCTTCTTTTTACGTACATATCACTCTGAATAGAAGGGGAATCAAAGCATTGTTAGATTCAAGTTGCCCCCAGTCAGTGGTTCAAAAGAATTTAGTGATGTCATCCCAGATCCTACAGGAGGCCGTGGTACACATAAAGCCATATCCGGTGGCCAGGATCAACCTGCATACAGAAGGCCGACCACCTTGCTCTGTGAGGGTAGGAGTAATAGAAACACTCCCAGAAGACCTAATCATAGAGGTGGACAACCCGGACTTCATGTCCATGTTCAGAGCAAAGATCGATAAGGGCAACCCCCTCCCAGACTCAGCCCTGTTAATGACTGAACCTTGGGTCCTGGACAGGAGCTTAAAATTCGCCCAGTCTAATGATGCAACCCTCATGAACGCCTGGGAAGCAGCCCATGTGGCCCAGTCGATGACAAAGGTGGCCTATTGAGGTTCTGCGATGGGTTTGTGAGTTTTCAGAAATGTTTTGGCACTCAACAGGTAGTGGATCAGTCAAAAGAAATGTTTGTTTGTGGTTGGTGCAAATGGATCAGAGAAAACCCTAAACTATGAGAAACAGGGATGGCGGAGATCCTTCCCTGTAGTTACTTGTAAGCAAAAACCGATGCACACAACAAATCAGTGTGATATGAGTCAAGTCAAGTCAAGTCAAAATTACTTTATTCGATTAGTTAAAATCATAAAAGTATACTACAAGACACATAAACACATATCAACACATATAAGGCATATAAGGCATATCAAAAAACATATAAATATATAAAGAAATATAAAGAGATATAAGATGGGGATAGCATTTCATTCATATTTAAACAGTATGGTTTCAGGGATGTGGTATACGTATAAAAGCATTTTAAAAGACATTAAAAAAGAACAATTATGAAGGGGAAATCGGGGTCGGGTGTTACTTTTTCATTTCCCTTTTTCCTTTTTACTTTTTTCTTTTTACTTTTTAAAGTAAATTCAAACCCCTTAATTCAACATCACATTTGTATTCTACAAGTAATACATTCATTGGCAATTTCAGAAAACAATTAAAAAACTATATGGAGCAAGTTATTTATACAAATCTACAGACATGGATTGTGTAACATACTACACCTAAATTTACGTGATTCAATCAACATTTATGCAATTTATTGATCTGAGACGTTTAGCTCTCATGGCTGCCACCAAAAAGCTTGCCACCCCATACATCACAATAGGGGTCTCCATAATTTGTAAAAACAGCAATGCAGGTTTCACTTGCATAAATCCCCTATTTCTCATCAGTGGTAGTATGTATTTTTTTCTCCCCTCCGCAAAAAAGGGACAAAAAAATACAAAATGGGTCAGGTCTTGGTCGGAAAAGGAATCACATTTGCATGGGGTATTATCCCTTGGTTTATTCCATTTCTGGTATTCTCCCAGAAGAAGGTGCATCTGGTTGAAACGGAATTTGGTGAGAAGCCACCGATGATACGGCCTGTTCACTACCCTTAAATACGGCTGGATGGACATGGTGGATACAACAATATAGTGAGCCCTCACAGTAGTTTTCTCTATTTCTTGTGCTTCTCGCCGCATGTTCCTAGACTCTAAAAATTGTGTTTTGATCCATGTAACATCTTCATTACACAGCCTCTCGGGGTTGCTATACAGGTCAACACGACCCAGGAGGGTAGCAGCAGTCTTAATATAACTCAGCCATTTAATATCATTAGCTCTGTCTCTCCCCATGCAATCAGTAATAATTTGGCGGTTTAACGTCAAGTTTGGGTTCAACCACATTTTCACCCAAAGAAGTAGTGGGGCCAGGTTAAGGGTGTCTTCGATGTAGCCTTGCCCTAATTCAATTAAAACAGAAAAGATGGGTGTGGACTGTGGTAAGCCCAATAATGAACGCATGGACCTATTCTCCTCCTTCTGTATCAGGGCCAAATCCCTGAAACCCCAAATCCCTGCCCCGTATCTAGCCAGAGCCAAGGTCTTGGCTCTATACAGCTTGAGAATGGCTTCCGTTGGTTTACCCCCCAGTCTTTTAGTGAAGCTCTGTATCGCTCCAAATGACCGTCGGATCGCCATTGCTTTATTAACCACCTGTGGAGTCCAGGTGCCCCTATCATCAAAAATGACTCCTAGGTATGTAAATGTTTTAACTTTAGTTAAAATCACTCCATTACATCGCAGGGTTTTGGTGATGTTCTTTCCTTTCCCTATGGACATAACGTGTGATTTATCCATATTTACAACCAGGTCTAGTTTTTCCATAAATGCTCCAAACGAGTCAAGGAGCAGCTGTAGACCATTAGGGGTTCTGGCAATGAGGACCGTGTCGTCGGCGTACATCAGTACGGGCAACGGTGATCCTCCCATCATAGGTATATCTGGGGTAGCAGTTTTTAAGACAGAATACAGGGAATTAATGTACAAGGAGAATAACATGGGGGCCAAAATGCACCCCTGTCTCACCCCTCTGGCTGATCAAAACCCCTTAGTGCACTTGCCACCTGTAGTCATCCGGACCGATGCCGTCAGGTCGCTGTGCAAAAAAGCTAAAAAATTTATCAGAGCGGGGTCTAGACCCAACTCAGAGAGAATTGTCCACAGCTTCGACCTATTTACTAAGTCGAACGCTGTGGACAGGTCCATAAAAGCAAGGTGGATTGACCCGCTAGAAGCAGCAGTATATTTAGAAACAGTCATGTATAAGTTAAGGCACTGCTCCTCAGTACCCCTCCCTGTTCTAAATCCATATTGAGTATCACATAAAATTGCATTTTCCTTTTCCCATAAGTTGATTTTATTTAAAATGACTTTGCCAAGAATCTTAAATGAAGAATCGAGTAATGATATAGGTCTATAACACCTAGGGTCACCCCTTTGCCCCTTCTTAAAAATTGGAATAATAACTGAGTGTGACCACGTAGTGGGGGTGTCATTCAAATTCATACATGCTAGGTTAAAAACATTCGCGAGTACTACCGCCCATATGTGGGGATGAGCTTTATACATATCGGCGGGTACCCCATCCGGGCCTGGAGCTTTCCCGCCGGCAGTATTTTCAATTGCATTTAGTACTTCTTTTACCGAAACCCTTAATGGCATGTCAGTAGGTACGGAATCTATAGGAGTAAAAGGGGTAGTAGGGGCCTTGCTTCCATAGATGTTTTCAAAGTGATCTAGCCATTGTTTCTCTGTGATATTAGCCTCTAATATCTCATTCTCATTGCCACTAAACAAAGGGGAGTTCACTATTTTCCAAAATGTTGCACTGTCTTTTAAAGTAAGGTTATCATAGAGTGCTTCCCAGTGTGATATGAATGATCACCATTAAATGATAAGGATGGAGTGACACGGATGTGTTCTTTTTGTGTCGTTTTTTATTGGAATGCATATATTGAGAACATGAAACCAGCCGACACGTGTTTCGTCAAGCAGGGAGTTAACCCGTGACTCTTTAGGGCTGTTAAAAGGTCATGAGGAGCGAGGTCGGTGGAACGGTGATACCTCCGACCCGGTCCTAATCGGGTGTTCCCGCAAAGCGAGCGTCTTAATGGGAGTGTGTCTAGGTATTCGTGGTAGAGCGATGGAGAATGATGATAACGGCGAGTAAAGCCGAATAGTAGAAAAGTCGTAGTATTCACAACTAGTGTTCGAGGTCGATCCGGGTGTTTGTGGATGGCGGGTCTCGCCGGGTATGGTGCACCCGCTCTACCACGAATACCTAGACACACTCCCATTAAGACGCTCACTTTGCGGGAACACCTGATTAGGACCGGGTCGGAAGTATCACCGTTCCACCGACCTCGCTCCTCATGACCTTTTAACAGCCAAGAAGAATCACGGGTTAACTCCCTGCTTGACGAAACACGTGTCGGCTGGTTTCATGTTCTCAATATATGCATTCCAATAAAAAAACTACACAAAAAGAACACATCCGTGTCACTCCATCCTTATAAGCATGGGCGAATTTTGCGAATCTCGCGTTCGCGAATTTTGCGGATTTGCGAACTCGCAATCCGCAAAATCCGCGAATTCTCGCGAATTTGCGGATTTTTTTTTTGTGTTTGCGCGGGTTTCTGCCAGTTCGCGAGGGTTTTGTACACTTTCGCAAATTGCGAACTTACCTGTCGGATCGCAAGTTTCGCGAAATTGTTGTTTCTACGTGTCCAGCCTGTTTGGGACACTCTTCTTCATCACTGCCACTCTCTGTCACCACTGCCACTCTCTGACTACTCATGCCACCCTCTGGCCCACCCATGCCACCCTCTGTTTCATCACAGCACCCTCTGGTTGTCCAGTCAGTGTAAATTATTGTGGCAACGCAAGCACACCTTCCCTGCCTCAAGTGACCTGAATTAATTTGGGGCTGATTAATGTGTCACAGAATATTTTTTTAGTTGGCACCTGCTTCCTTAGTGCTTCCTGATTAGTGATCTTTTGCACTTGCTAAGTGCTTTCATTGTTGCAAAATTTGTTACAACACCTGCCCTGCCCCAACTGACAATAATGAATTAGGGGCTGATTAATGGATTTGAACTTCCAGCCTGGCTCCTGCTTGTCTCCCTTAGCTGTAATTCAGGACCTTTGTGGCATATGTGTAACTATTCTGAGGTTCAGAGCAGGGTCACATAATAGTTGCAACTGGCAACTGAACTCTGGAGGGGCCCCTCAGGAAGCACTACAGGAAATGGCTACAATTGATGAGCCTGAACTTTTGAACCTGGTAAGTAGTTTCAGTTTTGCTAAGATCGTATTTCTGCAATTTTGCACTTATTCGCGGGGCGCGAAGTTGTACTGGGAAGCCGCGAACTCACGCGAACAGTGCGAGCAGTGCGAGCAAAATCCGCTGCTCGCGGATTTGCGGATTTTGCGGGTGATTCGCGAATCTCGCGGATTGCGAATTTACCGAAAATCCGCAAAATCCGCGAGCGAAACGGATTTTCCGCCCATGCTTACATCCTTATCATTTAATGGTGATCATTCATATCACACTGATTTGTTGTGTGCATCGGTTTTTGCTTACAAAGGTGACCTATCCCCGCTTCACGATCACAAAGGACCTCTTATATAGAGAAGGAAAGGCTAATGATCCACCCCAACTCGTGGTGCCTAAAGATTTTAGAGAGCAGATACTGTACTACGCCCACACACACCTCACTGTAGGTCACTCCGGAGCCGAAAATACCACCCAGAATATAACAAAACATTTTTACTGGCCAGGTATTTATAAAGAGGCTGAGTGTATTGTAAAAAATATGAGGTATGTCAAAAGAAAAGTTCTTATAAACCTCCCGCAGGCCCCCGAAACCCCCTACCCATCATAGGGAATCCATTTGAACGGATCGGGATTGACCTAATAGGCCCCCTACCACGCACTTCACGAGGACACACGTATGCCTTAGTAGTGGTGGACTACAACAACAGGTTCCCGGAAGCATTTGCTCTGAGTTCTTCCACCTCTAAAAATATAGCAGAGAAGATGTTGGAACTGTTCACTAGGGTAGGGTTCCCCAAAGAGATCCTGACCGATCAAGGGACCCCGTTCATCTCGCGAATGATGAAAGAGGTGTGTAAGCTGCTAGATTTACACCACATAAAAACGTCTGCTTATCACCCACAAACAGACGGTCTCGTGGAGAGATAAAACAGGTCTTTGAAGGCCACCTTGAAGAAAATGCTATCCGTAGAACATAAAGATTGGGAAAATCTGCTACCCATAGCCCTATATGTACTCCGGGTCCAAATACAGAGTAGCCTGGGGTGCTCCGCCTTTGAGATGCTCTGTGGTAGGCAACCACGTTCCCTTATGGAGATAACAAAGGAAGCATGGGAGCAAGAAGAAGGGGCAGAACACACATCTATACTTGAGTATACACAACAGTTGAGGTCGAAACTGGGGAAGTTGCGGGACTTGGCTTACTCACACCTAGAGCACAGCCAACAAAAACAGAAACACTATTACGACAAAGGAAAAAAATGGAGGAGACTGGATAAGGGCGATTGGGCCTTGGTTCTCCTCCCCTCTTCCTCCCAAAAGTTTAAGAGCGAATGGTTGGGCCTGTATCCTATAGTAGAGACCATAGGAAATACTACCTATAAACTGAAAGTCTCCCCTTCCAGACAACAAAGCTACCATATCAATCTGATTAAAAGGTGGATAGGGCCTCTACCACGTTCTGCACACTTTGGCTTACCTATTGTGGGAACCCAGTCCACCTTAGACCACCTACCCATAAATCCAGAGTTAAGGGAAGAGGAAAGAACTGAGTTGTTAGAGGTCCTCAAACCGTTCTCACCCATGTTTTCCGACTCTCCCGGACTGACCCACATAACTGAACATCGAATAGATACCGAAGCAGCGAAAATCATAAAACAGAAAGCATATTGCATACCTGCTTCTAGAAGACAGGACGTAAGAAAAGAAGTCAATGACATGCTTAGACTAGGAGTGATACGACCATCGCGGATTAACTGGTCATCGCCAGTAGTGATGGTGCCGAAACCCGATGGCACAACGAGATTCTGTATGGATTTTCGGTCGTTGAATGCGATATCTGCTTTCGACGCCTACCCCATTCCCAGAGTGGATGAGCTGGTGGAACGAATAGGGGAAGCCAGCTATATAACAACGTTAGATTTAACGAAGGGCTACTGGCAGGTTCCTTGAGAGAGGAGGATAAACGATAAACAGCCTTTTCCACTGAGGAAGGCCTGTTCGAGTTTAACGTCCTCCCGTTCGGATTACACAGAGCAACAGTTCAAAGACTAATGAACGATGTCCTAGAGTCACACAAAGAATACTGTTCAGTATACCTGGACGACATTGTTATCTTTAGCAGAACCTGGAAACAACATTTAGAGCACGTAACTAAGATACTGAAAGCTCTACAGGCAGCAGGACTCCACGTGAACGCAAAAAAAATCACAAGCCGCATTTCCTAAAGTCAAGTATCTGGGGTTTATGATAGGCGAAGGAGTGATAGCCCCCTAAGAGGGAAAGATAAAAGCCATCCTGAACACCCCCTTTCCAGCAACAAAACGGGAATTAAGAGCTTTCTTGGGTGTCATAGGCTATTACCGCAGATTCATTGATAGGATCGCAGAGGCAGCCAGCCCCTTAACTAACTTGTTAAAGAAAGAGGTGAAGCCTTCCCAACTAGCAAACCTTTCTAGTGAAGCAAAAATAGCCTTCAGTCTCCTTAAACAAGCCATAACCTCCAGTCCGGTGTTGATACCCCCCAATTTCACCAAACCATTCAACCTAGCTACGGATGCATCGAATACCGGTTTAGGAGCCGTATTATTCCAAGAAGGAGATGACGGAACAGAACATCCGATTCTCTTTATGAGCAGAAAGTTACACCCGAGAGAACGGAAGTACCCTACTATAGAACGAGAATGTCTTGCCATCCGATGGGCGATCGAACAACTGAAGTATTATCTGGAAGGTAGTTCCTTCGTGTTATACACCGACCACGCTCCCCTGCAATGGATGCAAAGGAATAAATTCCAAAAACCAGAGGCCTACGATGGTTCTTATTCCTACAGCCCTTCACCTTTACAGTGAAACACCGAAAGGGAGCGGACAATGGCAACGCCGACTACCTATCCAGAACAACCGGTCTCCCCGATCAGGAGAAACCAGGGGGGTGAAATGTAACCAAGAGGGTCATCGGTTAGAGGAAAACGACCCTGAAGTTCAATGGTGGGTCACTGATCCCTCCACTCCTTTCCCTCAGGACGATCGTGAACTCTGGAAGCCCCGGACCGAGAGTGATGGAGAAGAAAGTGACAGCGGCGCCTTTAAGTGGGCGTACACCGAGGAGGAGAACACACCCCAGTATGACGTGGGCTTCTCGGCGGTAGTGAAAACCCCGGAAGTCCTCCAAGAGGCGTGTGATGACACTGAGGAGAGTAGCGAAGGAGTTTTGGAGCGGACGAAGAGTGAGGAGAGCGAAGTGCAGACGGGATGAAGCAGAGGACCAGCCGAGCCAGGAGGCCACCGTTCCTGTGATCCGCCATGCCACACTCCAGAGGGAGGAGTGTGGCTTCAACAGGTACGAAAGCGGATTGCTTGTTGGGTTGGGAAGCGTGGGTTGGCACCACCGTGAAAGCTACACACCGCCACCTTGTACATAGTGTAAATTAGTCAGATTCCTCATCCCACCCCCTCTCTCCTACTCTACCTCCCTACCCCGAGCACCCTTTCCGCACCTCATAACTGACACCTCCTGTACATACGGCACGAGTGTACATAGCGGTGACCCTTCACCCCCTGGTCCCCCCTGGGCATATCGAAGGAGTCCGTGAGACTAAAACGGTCCCTTTCTTTCTGTTTTCTCCCCTACCATATCGAGAGATGAGGAGAAGAGCCCCGAGGACTTCCTGCCCCAACCCCAAAGGAAGAAGCACGTGATTTTCAGACGAGACGGAAAAGAACAGGATATACAATGGCTAACTCAGACTTTGCTTGAGAGAGAGACTCACAATCCGTAACCGAAGCCCTTTACTAAAAATAAAATCTTCTTTGACAAAGAAACAGCTCAGGTCTCTCTCTGTCCCCATACCCACGTCACAGGACTATATATCAAATCCCACCCCTTTATTTCAGTATACTTGCTATAGACTGCGCAGGGCTGTCCGTGATCATTACACTTTCTTTCCTGATGAACCAGTTGCGTCAAAGGCCCTACAGATGGTCATAGTATCTGCATCTAAGAAAAAACTGCTGACTAGGTTGTATAGGGCGGTGCAGGATGAGACAGAGCGCCCTGTGGATAAAAGTTTGGAGCGGTGGAACAAGGTTCTCGACTCACAGATAACGGTAGAAGTGTGGGAGCAGATATGTATTTTGACGGGAGGCTGTCGTTAAATGATAACCTCAGCATTATTCACCTAAAGTTCATACATCAGGTATATCATACTCCCATGAAACTTCACAGAATGGGGCTCAGGGATTCAGACTGCTGTAGACGTTGTGGGCAGGAGGGGGCGGATTTCCTTCCTCTTGCTTGGCAATGCACGACGGTACACCAATATTGGGTGGAGGTTGTTGAACTCTTATACACCATGACTGGACGGATGCTCAATTGTACGCCCCTAGAATGCTTGTTGGGATACGTGCCTGGATTGAAAAGTGTGTTGGGTCGCTTTGTAAAGGTTGCATTATTGTTGGCTAAGAGGCGGGTGTTATTCACATGGGATGGTCGTCAACGACCACGGTCTGACAAATGGCTCACGGAAATGATATACTGTCATGAACAATTAGACTTATACGCTGAAGAAATGCAGAGGTCCTCAAGACCTAGGGATATTTGGGCTCCCTTGCCAGAAAATTTGTATAGCATTTTAGGATCCTAGTGTAATTTTCCCGATTCATGCCCTTATATAGTTATAAATCACCATATCCTTATATTGGCATAGAAATCATAACCATATTTAGACATAGCTCATGCAGTCCAAATACGGCATGGCTACTTCCACTACTTCCGAAAATCCACATCGATTTCTTGGAAAACTCACCTTCAGCAGCTAGGGACTTCCCCTTGCTTGAATATTGATTTGTCCATGAACTCATGGATTTTTCAAAGAACTGAGACTCTTTGATGAAGTTATTATGTCCTACCTTACGTCTAACTCGGCACCTTCAAGGTATAAATATGCCCACACTTGCCCAAGCAAAGACACATTGGTTTGGAGCAGTTCGACTATCTACTTGCCCAACGCATCTCGCTACAGAAAGTGCCGAAGGAAGCTGACCCTCCAGCAGACGCACTGAGAGAGACGCTGTCTTTTCTCTTGCCGAGAAATCCAGCTCCTGTGTTTCCAAGCTCCTCTTGTGGGGTGTTGGAAAATCGAGTCCTGAGACAGAGAGATACCAGACCTCCTTCATTCTAAACCAAGGTACCGAGCTAATTAGACCTTAAGAGAAATCTTGAATAGATTCTTGGGAAAAAGAAACTAAACTTATGCTACACCACACTTACTTCTTCCCTCGTACTAGACTTAGGTTAGGTACATTGGGGTAAGTGTATTTTAGAAGCACCAGTTGAGTAATTTTAGTCTTTATTTATTAATGTATGTATTATATGGCTTAGAACCCATACCATGCATTTACAGTATTATTTTATAATGCTCTTCTTGCTGTACGCATTATACTTTACAGCCAGTATTACAATTGTAGCAGTTTACTTCTGATTGAGAAAGAAGACTGTTCAATAAATACTTCTTATTGAAAACTCCTGTCTCTCTATTTCTCTGCACCTCTGGTGAAACGAAGCATGCACGATTGACTGGGTGAAATATCTATCTATTGTTTCCACAACTCTGAAGATACTTTTTATCTTAGGGAAACAAAGTTGTCATGTTTATGCGGTTGTCCGAAATTAATCCCTCCTTGTTCATTCGAGGAAGTTTCTAGTGAACTCTTAGCTAGCTGGCACTCACAATTAAGTTTAATATATTCGATAGAGACCTAGTCGACCTAAGTCCTACATCAAATCTATAGGATATATTATACCAATGCGCAGAGCCTATTGGGAATATAGGAACTACACTACATGACGCCCAACATTTGGTAAGGCACTAATTTAACGCTAGATACTAGAGTAACTCAGTCGTGCTTTTCACAGAGACTCCTTTTTCCCGTAAAATACTCCAATAGACGTCTGGAGTGGGTTAAAGGATAAAATATCAGCCATAACTCAGTAGGATGAAAAATGCTATGTATTAGTTTTTGGTTTGATTCAACAATGAAGGATACAGTGTTCCTGTTAAAAATGGGGTTACCAATTCTACAGGGGGTAGTATGGAGCAGAGCGGGCAGGCCAAACTTCAGAGGACATGTGTGAAGAATCCACGCAGTACCCACAGACGACACACCAGGCACACTACAAAAGTGACACAACACTGGGTTGGAAGTAAAAGAATAACTCATGTATTGTCTCCAACCTGCAAAGGTAAGACTCAGTAAAGCCCAGTAATCACAATAGGGCACCAATAGGGCGCCAACAGGCGCCAGGGCAATGGATACCCGGGGGATTATTTACAAGGAAAATGGGGCAAGTAAGAAAAAGGTAAGTAAGTCTATCAGTGTCCAGCTGAAATAAAAAGGATGTTAGCAAATGCATAAACATAGGGTCAATATCGCAGGGCCAACACAGGTATTAATCCTTAGCATCACCTGGGTAGAAGGCTGGAGCGTAAAATAAATCATTAGGCGTTAAGACCCCTCATGCATGGCATCAGCATACAAGCAATCAATAGGCGTAAAATATTAACATCATTGGTAACATCAGTCTGCAGATAACAGCCCTCTGCATAAAGATAAACATTAGTCATGGAAGCCCCTTGTGGATAAACTCCTTAGGCCAGCAACACTGCAAATATGAATGGCATCAACAGCGTTAACAACAGGAGGTAAATCTGAAACCTGACAGGCATAAAACACCTTTAACAAGGAACTTCAACATCAGCACCTGGGACATATATCTCCCTATACCTCAGAGGTGTACTGAAGATGAACCTGGGGGCATACAATCACTAGGCTTAACTCAGGGCATAGGGCATACTCCTCGATGCGAGTACACCATTTAATACATCAACCCTAGGCATCTGTTCTATTGATGCCCAGCTCAGGAGCCTCAGATCCTTTTGGGCCGCTCCAGTTTACCAGGGGCCAACGGGGCCCAACTACAGTCATCAGGGGGCAGGACGGCCTCTGTGGCAGCCAAACACTAGTCCCGGGGGCAATGAGGGGTAGGCTCCCTCCTTAAACAACTCTGCATACAGGCGCCAAAGCTCCTTGAGGGCCCAATCCTCCCAACACGGCGCTCAGCAGGTACAGTGCTTAGAGTACACAGGGGCGCTTTGGGGGCAGTCACAACAGTGCTGAAAGCGCTCAGGCCAGCAGCAGGCAGTACAGTTCAGGCAGTTTAAGACCACCCAGGGCTTCTGCAGCACAGCGCTTCCACGATTATAACACTTAGCAGGTACTCAGCAATTCAGTTCTTTAACAGGCCAGCGCTTCCCAGATTATAGCACTTGGCAGGCAATCAGCAGGGCAGTCTTGGTCACAGCGCTCTTGGGACACAGGCAGTCTTCTGCAGGCCAGCACTTCCAGGCACACAGCGCAAGGGGGGGCGGACTGTCCCAGCAGCAAGCCCCGGGGTAACACTCCTCACCTCCTGGGGGGGGGTCCAAGATGCTCATTCCCTTCTAGGTGCTTCTTTGCGCAGTGCTTGCGTGGCGCAGGGTCCCGGCAGCTTCAGGGACCTAGGGGGGCCCTCCTTCTTCAGGGGCCCGGGGGACAGAGCAGTAGGCACTACTGGGCCAGGTCAGCAGGTAGTGGTGGCATCCTCAAAACAGGGTGGTAGGCTTACACCATCCCCACTGCAGTGTGGCCCTCCTCCTACACAGCAGCCTGAACTCCTGAAGTGGGGCTCACAAGCCCTGGGGACAGTAGGGGGGTCCTAGTTGGGTGCAGGGTCCAGCACACAGGCCCAAGTGGTGGTATCCCCTTGCAGCAGGTCCCTCGCACTCCTGTCCCAAATCTGTCTCTGCTCATCACATCTCTGCTTCTCTCCCTATACCAGAAAGTCTGGAAGCTTCTAGACGGTACCTCCAAATGCTGGGATTGCTGGGTACCAGACAACTAGGTCGCTAACCCACCTCAGACAGGCGAACTAGTTCCTACTGGCTCAGGGGGAGGAGTAGAGTACCCTGGGTGCCAGGCTTTCCCTCCAAATGCAGGGGTGGCTGGGTACTTAACAACTAGACTGCCAACCTCCTGCAGTCAGGTGGCACAATGCATAGCCTTGGCAGCCATTTTAAATGCAAAACACAAATGCAGCATTTCACCAGGGTACATGTTTACAATGGGGGAAAATAAATGTACACCCATTGCATTGCATTTAACATTACACAGGGCTTCTCATACCTCACATGGCCTATTCAGTAACCTTTACCATGGGGGAGACATCCTACATGTTGGGGGGTGAAAGCGAAACATTTGGGGGAAAAGGGCCAAGTCCAACAGTTCCAAAATATTGTGCACCTTATCTTTGTTTCCTTGAAACTTGCTCTGCAAGACTTTCAACAAAATGTCGGATACCGCCGAAGGGAACGGTGGACCTGCAGGCAATAATGCCCGACCGGGATTAGACGTTACATGTCTCCAACAAAATGACCCGGATGCTACAATCATCCCGGAAAACGTAAGGAAAACAATAGCTTTAAAGCTTATAGAAAATGGCCTATCACCAAGAGGTGGAAGGGTTATATTTGTCATAGAGGCACATGAATATCGGCAGACAGAAGTATTCTATTCATGGATTATCTTCCCTGAAGCAAATTCAACAACACATGTGTTCCACTTCTACAAGATAGAGGAACCTCCAGCGGAATACGCTCCTTTCGAGGACGTTGAAATTCCACTAACTTACCAAAAGCATCAGCTCTGGTTTAAAGGCGCCCTACAACATCAAAATCACATTACCAGGCTCGGTCCACTAGGTAGACCAGGACATACATGGCCGGTACTAGCCAGCTATACACCAAATCCTGCCATTGAACAAATGACAGGTCCAGAACTGTTAGCTCAGCTAAAACAATTAATTAAAATACATAGACAATTGGTACAATATGTCATGCAGACTCTAACAGTCCAACCTGCTATAAGAATTCCACTAGTACCAAAAAAGAGCTGGCTCTAATCAGTAAGGCTGAGCACTTAGAACAACATAACAGAAGGATATGCCAAAACTGATATAACAATTTCAGACAATAAATGGCTAGCAGTGAAGAAAAACTATTCTCAACCGGGGTTTGCTAATTAATAGCTATTTATTCCATGTCAATGAAAAAATGCAACGGATTAATTATTTAAAAAATGTTACATACATCTACAATGTGAAGTAGGACACTGCACAATAAACATATCACAGTCATTCAACTCACATACATACATTCGTGCAAAACTGAACAAGGGCTGGAATGACAAGTGTACCAGTGTGAAAAGTAAAAGGAACGGAACTGCTCTCTTAATCAAACTGAAATTTACAAAACAGTCTCTAAAAAATAGTAGATAGTACACTCCAAAAAATTAGTTGCAATGACAAATATCAAGGGACATTTCATCAAAGTTGTGCACTCAAAATAAACTCAAATGTAGTGTAACTCAACACTTGAATTTACAAGAGCAGACCATAAGACAGAGGCCTACGCGTTTTGAATCTCTATAATTAAAAAGGGATTCTCCTCAGGGCCAAGGATGTTCTGAAAAACAGAAAAACACAAGGTCTAAATGTAAACTGATTCTCAGCAGGCAAGAAAAACTATTGAGCAAAAACCACCAAGACCACACACAGCTTACCCTCTTCAATTTATGAGAAGAAACTGATGTAGTGTGAAGGACTCCTATAGAAATAGAATAGAAGAAGGAAACAAAGAGAATAAAGTATTAGTGTTCCTGTAATGAAGTAGGTGACCTTACTCTGCTATCGCGCGCATTGCTGTGCTTATTTTAAATTGCTGTATTTTGTTTACTTGGGCACCCTGTTTTTAAAATCGCGCTGCCTCTGATAGCGCTGCTTTAATCTTTGCCTACTTATCAGGCGCTTGCTACCAACTATAATCGGGGTATAGTCAGGCTTACCTGCACTATAATCGTTATTTCACCCGCATTTGGCGGGACTCAGTCAGTGGGGTTCCTGCTTGTGGCGCTCCGACCGCCATCTTGGGTGGGTGACTGAGGCTTGGGCCATTTTCAGGCGCCATATTTGTTCGGGTCCAGAGGCTCTACTAGCCGGACCCCCGCGTGGCGTAATACTATTAATAGGAATGGGTGAGCAGGCGCGCCAGAGGTAAGCCCGTTTGCGCCCGTTCGCGTCCCGGTTGCTCCCGGTGCGACCGTGGTGGCCTCTCCTCATTTGGTATACTCTCAGGAGGAATTGTGTGCTTTGAACTGTCACACTGATTTAGGTAAGCAGCGTACTATGCTTTTATCTTCTCATGGTGCTCTCTCCTGTGGTTTGCTTAATGTTCGTTCACTCGTTAAGCATCACGCTGAGATTGCCTTTTTAATCGAATCCTCTAATCTGGATATATTATTTCTAACTGAGACCTGGACTAAAGTGGACAGTGGGGTGGAGCTCGGCTGGGCTTGCCCACCGGGTTACCTCATAAGGCACACTCCCCGAGCTTCTGGGAGGGGTGGTGGAGTGGGATTTATCTACAGAGACTCGCTCTCCCTCTCGCTGCTCGCAGTAAAAGAAGTGTTGGGGTTTGAGCTTATGGGCTTCTCTTTAACGGCCCAGCGTGGTACTTTGGTAGGTCTTCTTTGCTATAGACCGCCTTCCCTGACTGCCTCGGCCTCCCAACAATTGGTCAACTTGATCTATGACCTATCAAACTCCCATGCTAGATTCATAGTGTTGGCCGATTTTAATTTATGGCCCACCGGCCCTCAAGATCTGGCTTATAGAGAACTTTGCCAAGCGTGTAGCAATGTACAACTAGAGCAGCTTGTGCTGTCACCTACTCACGCTAAGGGGCACACTTTGGATTTGGTATTTGCTGACAAAGAGCTGGTTGTAGTTAATAAGGTCATGGATCAATGTTTGACCGATCACGCACTGATTCTCATGTCCATATCCTTGCCTGGAGGACCGTTAAGCATAAATGGTCCGGACAGGTTCAAACTCAGCAGGCAATGGTCCCGCCTACTAAGAGGGTCGAGTCTACCCACATTATTGCCTAGAGCTTTTTCCGTGGGGGACAGTGTGGATAAGAGCTATGCCGCCCTTTGCCAGCAGATCTTGACATCACTAGATGAATTGGTCCCCTTACGGAGGGTGAGAGACAAACCCATCCTCATTACTCTCCCCATTTAAATACTGACTCGAGGAGACATCGGTAAGGCTTCAACTAAACTGATGTATAACCCAGTATTAGGTCCAAGCGCCACTGATGGTTCAAAGCCTAAATACTGTTATTCTCTCTTAGGTCTCCTGCATCCCATCAAATAAATACAGCTCCTTGCCTTGGACCCAGTGCTTACACTGATAGGTAATTTTATTCTTTTTTTCCCTACTCTCTAGAAAAGTTGTTACCACCTACTTCATTACAGGAACACTAATACTTTATTCTCTTTGTTTCCTTCTTCTATTCTATTTCTATAGGAGTCCTTCACACTACATCAGTTTCTTCTCATAAATTGAAGAGGGTAAGCTGTGTGTGGTGTTGGTGGTTTTTGCTCAATAGTTTTTCTTGCCTGCTGAGAATCAGTTTACATTTAGACCTTGTGTTTTTCTGTTTTTCAGAACATCCTTGGCCCTGAGGAGAATCCCTCTTTAATTATAGGGATTCGAAACGCGTAGGCCTCTGTCTTATGGTCTGCTCTTGTAAATTCAAGTGTTGAGTTACACTACATTTGAGTTCATTTTGACTGCACAACTTTGATGAAATGTCCCTTGATATTTGTCATTGCCACTAATTTTTTGGAGTGTACTATCTACTATTTTTTAGAGACTGTTTTGTAAATTTCAGTTTGATTAAGAGAGCAGTTCCGTTCCTTTTACTTTTCACACTGGTACACTTGTCATTCCCGCCCGTGTTGAGTTTTGCACGAATGTATGTATGTGAGTTGAATGACTGTGATGTGTTTGACTAATGAAAGTGTGTGTGTAATTTTATTGTGCTGTGTCCTTATTCACATTGTAGATGTATGTAACATTTTTGAAATAATTCATCTGTTGCATTTTTTCATTGACATGGAATAAATAGCTATTAATTAGCAAATCCCGGTTGAGAATAGTTTTTCTTTACTGCTAGCCATTTACTGTCTGAAATTGTTATATCAGTTTTGGCATAAGAATTCCACAGCACACCCCTCATCAGGGGAACACAAACAAAATTACACCACAGACTATACAATCAGTCATTGGTAAATTACCCACAAAAAGGGAACAAATTTCATTCTGGTTAGCTCAAAAAATTACTCAGATCGAGGCAGTATTTCCCGATAGTACACCTCATGAGAAACACATGATTCTAACGATCTGTTTACCAATGGGGATCGTACCACACCTGGAGGACTGTGACACTTGGGGTACAGTCTTTGCTGCAATCTACACAAAAACACATGGTGTTCTGTCCATGGCGGTAATACCAGACGTCCTGAAACAGATTCAAAATGAATACGGGGCAGAGCCTGCTTTGAATCAAGGTATGAAATTACTGAAGGATTTCAGACAGGTCTCAGCTATAATATTAGCCAATATTAAAGGTGAAGCAGCATCCGTGGCAATCTGCCAAAAACTAAAAGAACTTGAAGTAACTGAGCAACCGTATGAATAAGCAAGAATAATAGAGAAATCCTATTAGGTAGAGATAGTTTGGGAGGGAAACCAGTAAAACCTGACTAACAGAAAATCCTGAAAAAGTTTTTATCAAAAACACACTCACTACTCCTAAAAAGAAGTGGGAAAATACTAGACAGACACTTCCTAAAGAGAAGCGTTCTCAATCCAGAGGTAGGTATCCTCAAAAGGAGCCCTCTGAAAAAAGATATAACCTCAGAAATAGGGATAATTTGAGAAAACCTGATAGATATCAAGATACTGATACACGTTCCTTTTGTACCTTTCAGACTTCCTCGCAGAAATCCTAAAGAAGTGGACGATCAGAACACAAGGAAGAACGCGTGAAGTCCAAAGACGATCAACAAGTTCCAAAAAATAGGAAACCTTAATTCACCAAAAAGAAGGTAGCAAGTCTTAAATTCAGACATGCCGAGGATCTTGAGGACACAACTCAAGAACGGGGAGTGGGCCCAGACAATGCTGCACAGCATAGCAGAAGTTACCATAGCTCGCAGGGCCCTGAAGGATCATCTGGAGACAGTGGACCTGAATGAATGCATTCAGGTGGAAACTGCCGATACCAGGGTTAGCGTACCCCATAAGTTATATGAAGTAACACTCCAAATAGAGGGGGACATAACTAGAAAAATAAAAGCACTCTTTTGGGAATAGCTATCAAAGGGTTATGACATCCTTCTGGCTGAAAAAGACTGGCCACCTGAATTTGTCAGGGAGTGCACACATGGCAAAGACATCATTATGCCAGCCTTCTCCAATCATATTCCTGTTCATAAAAATACACCAATGCTAGAAAATGGGCTGTAGCCCAGGCTCCAGCATTATATAAAAATCCTGTGGGATGGGATGAGGACTCTCCTCACCATAAAATCCAGTTAAAAAATCAGCCTACTGCTCAGGGGCAGTATCCAGTTAAGCAAAAAGCTAAAAAACAAGTCAGGGAGATCTTAGATCAACTTGAATACCAAGGGGTGATTGAAACATGCACCTCGTCAATAAACAATCCTTTGTTTCCTGTCTCCAAACTAGACAATAGATATCGTCTAGTTTTGGATGACAGACATTTAAACTCTTGTTGCAAAACCTTTGCAGTACAAAATGCACACAGTGCAGCTCTGATGAATAACATTGTGCGTAAAAAATATAAAACGATATTAGATATTCCAAATGGTTTCTTCTGTCAAAATATTACACCCGAAAGCAGGTATTTGACCGCTTTATCAATAATGGGGACACAACAACACTTCTGTTGTCTCCCCCAGGGATTCAATAATAGTCCAGGGTTACTTTCAGCCAGAGTAACAGAGTTACTACAAACATATGATGATGAGGTATTATCTTATTTCGATGACATCTATCTTACAGATGATGACTTGGACAGGCACTTGAGCAGGGTAAACACCATAATACTTGGCTTCGCCTCTGAAGGGTACAAATTAAATTTTAAGAAATCAAGAATTGCCCACCTCAATGTCCTATTCTTAGGATACGAACTTTCAAGTGAAGGCAAAAGCCTGGCAGCAAACTTTTTAGAAAAATGTACGCTGCTCCAACCTCCAAAAACGCGGAAAAACTTACAGTTAATTCTAGGCTTCCTGAATTTTGGAAGAACTTACATTCTAAACTACGTAGAAAGGGTTAAACCTCTTTACGAATTAATCAAACTTGATTTCAAATCAACTAATAGGACTTAAAAACACACAGAAATTTTGCGTTCAGTGCAAACAGACATGACAACACATTTACAGACACGCGTAAACGTATGCAACCTTGTAATCCGAATCATTGTAGGGAGATGGGGATTCACATACCTAATCTTTAATGAGGGTGAAAAGGTACCAATAGCTTACAAATCACACTTGTACACACAAGCTGAAATGAAATTCACATCAACAGAAAAAATTCTGACAGCGGTTCAAAAAAAGAGAGCCCTCGTGCAGGGAAAACGCATAAAGGTTGTTACGCCTGTACCTGCCTTAGAGGCAGTGACAAAAGCGAGAATCCCAAATGCAAAGGCTTTACATCCGAGATGGATACAATGGGCTAATTCTCTTGCTGCAACAGACGTTGAATATGTTTTTGACCCATACTTGAAAACACAAGAATTTCTCCAATACGAACATGATTCTCCTCTGCCCACTGAAATTTTGCCTCTAGAACATTACGGATGTATAATATATACTTATAATATATACTGACGGATCAGCACAGCCTGCAATTGGGGGTAAACAACCCTATAGTGCTGTGTGCGCGATTGTTAAAGGTCGCTGGCGCGATGGTAAATTCTGACCTATGGTCACAAAAACTCTGGGGCATATTAACAAGGCGAAGTATCGCCGCTTTTCTGGCGAATTGTGCCGAGAAAGCGGCGATACTTCTAGAGCCCTATCCACAAGGGCATGTTAACACCTGCCACAAGCCCACTTTGCATGTCAGCGAGAAACATCGCTAATGACATGCAAAGTGGGCGTTCCCACTTCCAACCAAATGTAAAATGTGGTTGGAGGTGGGAACACCCTATTACCAAGGCAGGCGTTGGGAGACAAAAAACTGCGATAAACTCATTTATCGCAGGTCTCCCAACGCCTGCTCTAACCAGGTGTTAAGGCATTGATAACATGAGGGTGTGGATCATAACGCTGAATCCACCCCCCCATATTATCAAGGCACACATTAGCGCGTGAAAACAACGTTTGTTTCATGCGCTAATGTTCCTTATCGCCGACTATCGCCGGATTCAATTTCGCCCACGTGATGCGCATTGATAATTACGCGCTATCACAGCGAAAAAATCCGGCGATAGCCGGCGATATGAAGATGTGCGATGTGCGTTTTTTAACGCACTTCTAGATGATATGCCCCTTAATCTCTAGGAGACTATACAGCTCAGCGAGCTGAACTACAGACTTTCAAGATGGCGCCTGAAAATATCGATCGCGAATTCCCCACACTCATAGTGTGCGATTCGTATTAATGCGTTCAATCTTACAACAAATACTTGCAGAACTGGGTTGAAAACAGTTTCAAAGGCGCAAAAGGTGGCACAATCAAGCATAAATTGCTTTGGGAACAAGAAGTTCTATTACATAAAGTACTACAAAAGACTCACGTGATCCATACACTGAGTCATCAGCATGATGGTGTTCACGGTGCAGGGAATTCATTGGCTGATGAAGCCGCGAAGGCAGCTGTGTAAACGGCTTCCGTAGCTGCAATCACTCATTCAAAAACAAAAATAGACAGCGAAATAATGCAGGCTGTCACCCCTTCTAACAAAGACAGCGGTAAAACATCACCAAAAGCCTTTCCACTCAAGTACTCATATAAAACTGATGCAAATAATGTTCCTTTTGCTCGAATCCCTAGAGTGGGGGATAGGGTAATTCCAAACATGGAACATAGTTTGGACTAATCTTAGCAGCACATGAAGGGCTCGCCTCTGCACACGCAGGTGTTTCTGCAACAGTGTCATTATTAAAGCAAAGATACTGGTGGCCGCGCATGAGAAAACAGAACAGAAACTATGTTTGGGAATGTGAAATCTGCCCGAAAATGAAAGTTTCAACAGTGAAACGTCCTGCGCAGACACCCCTTTTAATTTCAGATAAACCACTAACGTGCGTTTACTTAGACCACTGTGGTCCCTTACAAAGGGATGGCAACTATAAATATATCATGGTCGCAGTGGATTCATGCTCAAGATTCATTTGGATGTGGCCTCAGCGCTCGGCTGACGCTCAAACTGTCATAAAAGATTTGCAAGTCTATATCGGCACATATGCCAGAAGCACGCTACAATCTGACCAGAGTCCTGCGTTTAACTCTCAAGCTTACAAAGAAGCCATGGCCAGCTTGGGTGTTGCATTGCGGTTTTCGAGTCCATTCCATCCTGAGGGAAATTCTGTGGTGGAAAGAAAAACCTGTGACATAAAGCAATCTATAACAGCTAGGGTATTAGGCTTGGATGACGGGTGGGTCAAACATCTAATAAGTGTCCAACGTAGTCTTAACAATCTGCCAAGAAATTCTCTGGGTGGAATCACTCCATATGAAATAAAATTTGGTACTAGAATGCTTACCCAGGATCTTGATTGTCACACTTCAGTGGTAGAACAAAATCCCTTTGATATCAAAGACAGTTTGGCCTTTTTGCAGGACTTAACTGAAACACGAAGAAGTCTAAGCAACACAATACCGAAACAAACGACCACTGAAGAAAAACCACCTGTCCCAGCAAGATCTGTCTGGATTCCACAGATTGGGGATCTAGTCAGAGAGAAAATAGTGGATAAAAAGGAATTTGGGCCTCCTTACAGAAAACCAGTACCTGTACTAGCAGTCCACGGATCAAGAACAGTGGTACTGCCGCCCCATGCTGGAAGAAAGGAGAACCGTTCCGTATCCATCAATCTGGCAAAACCACATCATGTGGCAGATAATAAGTAGTAGGCCCAGTGGACTCCAAAGATGTAGCAGACAACCAAATCTTGCTACTATCCCAGAGGTTCAAACTGAGAGACTCATCACCTTTGAAGAATCTGCAGTGCGAAAAGAAGGACTATGCAACAAAGCCATGGAACTTATGCCTCTTGAAACCCAAATAACAGTTTGTCAAGAAACTCCTGTCTACAATGATGTAGCATCTGACTACACAATTACGTCAAGGGACCAAGCAGCTCCAGCGATTTCAAGTAATCCGGATGCAATACCAACAATTGACAGAACTGCCTCTGGCTATTTCATCAACTTTGATACCTTTTCTGAGGATCCCAGTGAGCCTGAAATAATGCCAACAAATGAAACTTTCAAGGAACAAGTAACAGAACTTTGTCACCAGCTTGCAAATACATAGCTGGTTTCACCATGGGTTGAATTTTGGATTGTGTTAGGTGTACTTTTTCTCCTACTTTGGCTCATTCTTGTTTTAAGTGTAGGAAAGCTGATAAATGGAAAATATAGTAAAATGAACACAGCAAGTAAGAACATCAACTTGCTCCTGAAGCCACACAAATCATCTAATCATGAACAAAGAGGCCTGTCATCACTGCACATCTCAGCCGTTTCCCTACCTGGTGGTATAGCATGGGACAGAACTTTTTATGACATTTATGGTCCGGTCGAGCTGTTGAAGATTCCATACCAATTTAAGGTTTCCTTGCGTGATTTTGAATCACCCAGCACATTTTCTGATGATTGGGACTTCGAGACTGTTAATAACATGATGGCAGACTTAGAAAGGCCGAAAAATTTGCAAAACATGAATACTTAGAAGGTTCATCAGGTTATGAACAAATGTATTCTTTTAATCATTAAGGTCATCATTATTTGCACAAATCTGCAAACCCTAGAAATGTTTTTACTCATAATCAATGGGAACATTGTCCAACGCCACCAAAAGGTAGCTCTAAAACATTCTATGAAAAATTTCCATTTCAGGTTTTAACGTCACAAATCCAGAAACATTCTACTTTAAAAATGTTAATCAGACAGGAATGAAAAGTATGTTGACTAATACTAAGCAAATGTATTCTGCAGCCTTTTATGCTCAATTGTCCACATTAGGTTTTGACTTTTGGAAAAAAAACATTGAGACAAAAACTGTTTGGGGCACAAAAGACTGGCAGGTGCAAGGGTTAGAAGCCTTATTTAGAGCCTGCATCATCCCAGAACAAATAATGTTTTTAAATGAAACTGTTCAACAGACATCTTGTCTTGGGCTGGCTAAGATAAAAGATTTAAACAAACCGTCCATACCTAAACCCACAACTGATAGTAATGGAACTACAGATGAGGAGGTAGATAAACTATATTTTACAACATAACAGAACTAATCCTGATTGGAAAAAATGGTTAATCTGGCCCACAGACATGAATAACTGTCAAGATAGATTCCTGAACAAGACACAAGGGTTTACAGTAACTAGGCCAGATCCAAGATATGTCCAGAGACAACATCCAGGGATAATAACAACTTACAGTGTAGGAAAACTATGCCTTGAGTGGCTACAGAAATCCATACTTCCGGATATAAAACAAAACTTAACTTTACCTAAAGATGGCGTTGATTTGAGAGACTTCTTACAAGGGCCTTGAAACCACATCATAAACGTTTCATATACGCCGGTATATACGCTGCTTATAATGAAGCATGGAAAGTCACGCAAATGGAAACTGCAGAACGAATACGATAAATTGATCATATTAATTTAGAGAAAGCTCTCTCTGTAGTTGACAATGGTTTAACAACTCTGTCGTCCAGACTTTATTCGTATTGTATCCTCTGCCATAGACATAATGGAACAGGGCTTGCTCATGTTACAACATGGACAGTCTCAATTGCGTTCTATAATGCTGCTAGACCGGACCTTACAAAACCTTTTTCAGGCTATGTGCCTTGGCGTCTAATCAACACCACGTCATTGTTTACTGGGTTTACCCTTACAGATAAACAAATTTCTTTGGCACAGAGGGGAGCAGACTATACGGTGCTGAGCATAGAAAAACTGGAAAGATTACCATTAACCGTTTCTGAGAAACCAGCCGTTGAATGGATAATACATGGCACCATCACGATACCAGTGACAATTTTCCTGTTTCAGTATTGCTTAAAACACAAACCAGCAGGTCTGTATGAAAGGTTGGGTAAAGAATACATAAAGTCGACCTGGGATTTACCATACTCACTCAAATGTTGGAGTGGGGAAAAAGAGGTATTTCCTAGTGGTAAAAATTGCAAGAGCTCACTAAGAGGTACACTTCTAGGTCAGGGCATTAATTTGCATGGAGCCTGCGATGGTTCTTTAAACAACTTATCATGCCACCTGCAGGGTTCCCCGACAGCAGTGATAGATCCAATTTTTAGGCAGCTTTCCAATGGGAGCTACATAATGTTGAATGATCACATCTGTTGTGGAATGATGCCAGGAATAGCCTATCTCGTTAGTGTGTCAGCCAGGGTTACTTGTTGTATGCAAGTATTGTTTCCTAAAACTAAGACAGACAGGGAGTCGCCGCTATGGCCTTCACTGAACATCTCTTCTATACGAATTGATACTTTAAGCAGAATGAAAGCCATTCTTTTACAAAAAACTGCCTCTGACCTCGTCCAAAGAGACGTATGATCTGCAAGTTGCAAGGTCCTCTGCAGAGATACATGCCCTATAATCAACGAACTGCCCCATACATTTTGCAGAAATGTTAGGTCGTATCTTATTCAGAAAAGGGGGTGGTGATGAACAGAGTGTCTGAATTAAGCAGACCACTCTTACCCAGTCCAAAGATCAGGGCTTGATCCATCACCGTTATTTAGCTCACTGCACCATCCCAGCTCAGAACCTGGCTATATGCAAATTAGTCTGTCCCTGGCCCAGTGCATCATGGGAACAGGGCAGACCAAACTACCAAGCCAATTCTTCACCAGAAAAGAGACAAGCTTCCGGGGACCGGTTTCTGGCATTTCAGCCATCGTCGGCACGCCTTGCTTGAATCCTGATGGTGCAGTGAGCAAGGGACTCATGTCTGAGTATACCCTGCCACACCTATAGTGGCCAAAAACGATTCAGAAAAGGGGGTGGTGATGAACAGAGTGTCTGAATTAAGCAGACCACTCTTACCCAGTCCAAAGATCAGGGCTTGATCCATCACCGTTATTTAGCTCACTGCACCATCCCAGCTCAGAACATGGCTATATGCAAATTAGGCTGTCCCTGGCCCAGTGCATCATGGGAACAGGGCAGACCAAACTACCAAGCCAATTCTTCACCAGAAAGGAGACAAGCTTCCGGGGACCGGTTTCTGGCATTTCAGCCGTCGTCGGCCCGGCTTGCTTGAATCCTGATGGTGCAGTGAGCAAGGGACTCATGTCTGAGTATACCCTGCCACACCTATAGTGGCCAAAAACGATTCAGAAAAGGGGGGGGTGATGAACAGAGTGTCTGAATTAAGCAGACCACTCTTACCCAGTCCAAAGATCAGGGCTTGATCCATCACCATCCCAGCTCAGAACCTGGCTATATGCAAATTAGTCTGTCCCTGGCCCAGTGCATCATGGGAACAGGGCAGACCAAACTACCAAGCCAATTCTTCACCATAAAGGAGACAAGCTTCCGGGGACCGGTTTCTGGCATTTCAGCCGTCGTCGGCCCGGCTTGCTTGAATCCTGATGGTGCAGTGAGCAACGGACTCATGTCTGAGTATACCCTGCCACACCTATAGTGGCCAAAAACGATTCAGAAAAGGGGGTGGTGATGAACAGAGTGTCTGAATTAAGCAGACCACTCTTACCCAGTCCAAAGATCAGGGCTTGATCCATCACCGTTATTTAGCTCACTGCACCATCCCAGCTCAGAATCCCTTGTTGTTAAATATTTTGTCCACCCTAAGCGTGGAAGGGTATATTCAGATGTGAGTCCCTTGCTCATTGCACCATCAGGATTCAAGCAAGCCGAGCCGACTACGGCTGAAATGCCTGAAACCGGTCCCTGGAAGCTTGTTTCCTTCCCAGTGTAAGAATTGGCTTGGTAGTTTGGTTTGCCCTGTTCCCATCATGCACTGGGACAGGAACAGACTAATTTGCATATAGCCAGGTTCTGAGCTGGGATGGTGCAGTGAGCTAAAAAACGGTGTTGGATCTAGCACTGATCTCTTGACTTGGTGAGAGTATTCTGCTTAATTCAGAAACTCTGTCCATCTCCACCCCTTGTTGTTAAATATTTTGTCCACCCTAAGCGTGGAAGGGTATACTCAGATGTGAGTCCCTTGCTCATTGCACCATCAGGATTCAAGCAAGCCGGGCCGACGACGGCTGAAATGCCGGAAACCGGTCCCCGGAAGCTTGTTTCCTTCCCAGTGTAAGAATTGGCTTGGTAGTTTGGTTTGCCCTGTTCCCATCATGCACTGGGACAGGAACAGACTAATTTGTATATAGCCAGGTTCTGAGCTGGGATGGTGCAGTGAGCTAAAAAACGGTGTTGGATCTAGCCCTGATCTCTTGACTGGGTGAGAGTATTCTGCTTAATTCAGAAACTCTGTCCATCACCACCCCTTGTTGTTAAATAGGTCGTATCTTAAACATGTCTGATATCAGTGGTATTGTACATGTATTTAAGACGATTTTTTCGGGACTGTTAGCACCCTTTGAAGCACTTCTAGGCATTTTTCCAAACTTCGTGCACTCTGTCTTCGGCGGCCTGCCTCTCATCTTGGGACTCGTAGCAGGCATACTATTTTTGTTCCTTCTGCTCCGTTATGGCAAGTCCAGTCACCAGCGATACCCAGATTACCATGGAGAACACTCTTCTTGCCATGCAGTATCATAACACAGATTCTTGGGATGGCTTGTTTGAGAGATCTGAATACCACATGGTTCCTATCGTTCAGACCAATCTGGCAAGATTGCATCTTCTACGATGCCTGCTTTGTGGAGAGGAATGCGTGTTAGATATCTGTCTGACACTTCCATCAGCACTGCCAACGGATGTTGATGCTTTGCTTGGTTTGGTAATGGCTCATGCATTGTGTTGTCCCCAACGGCTACCAATCCTGATGACGGCATTCATTGAGGTCTCACCTTCAATTCCAGCTGAGGGTGAGATACGTGGACCAAGAGGCACACAGGAACCATCTACTGCGAACGTTGCTAATGCGACTGATGCTGATGGCGATGCTTCTCATCTGTGTACGATTGATTTACTTAATGAAGTGGTTCAACTTTCACCTACTGTGGTATATGATTTCTTTGTCAGCTTAGAAGATCAGGGGCCAGATGTAGGTAATACCATTTTACAGATTCTAAAATACCGATTTTTACCGAATCAGTATTTTAGAATCGGAAAATGGGATGTAGGTAAAAAATCTGAAAAATATACTGAATCGGTAAAATTCAGAATCTCCGATTCGGTATTTACCGAATTGGAAAATACTGAATCAGTAAAATCCGAAACGGTAATACCCATTCATCCAATGAATGGGATTTACCGAATCGGTATTTACTGATTCGGTATTTACCGATTCGATAAATACCGAATCGGAGACACAAAAAATAACCAATTGAGCTTGTCAATCAATCAGGTTCAACCACCACACCCCACAACAAAGCAACAGAGGAACCAAGCAATCAAATGCATCTACCCCACCCCACAACCAGGAAGTGGCCACACCCATGCAGGTGCAGAGTACCTGAACATTCTGGAGAGCTGTGAGACACTGAGCAACTGGCTGCCCTGAGCTGAGCTGAAGTGCACAATGGATTCACAGGAGTCACAGAGGGAAGGAGAGGAGCGCAAGAGAAAACTGAAATTCAGCACAGCTGAACTGCAGGTGCTGGTGGAGGAGGTTGTGAGACACCACACCCAGCTATTTGGTAAGCAGTCTCTGCATGTTGCATAGTCTTGTAAAAGAAACACCTGGCTGGGGATCCAGTCAAAGGTGAATGCCATCGGGGTCCCAACCAGGGAAATTGATGACCTAATTAAACAGTAGTATGATCTTAGGATCATAACCAAAAACAAACTGGCAGACCTGGAGCAGCTGGTGGAGTTCACCCTGGAGCCAGAGAGTGTCCAAGGGATAGGGGATGCTGACAGCTCAGCCAGAGCTGCATCAAAACAAGGTAAGCTGAATGGACATCACTCCCCCCCCCCCTTCCCTGTCCCCCTTCCCTAATGTGGTTGTGTGTCTCGCATTCCAGTACAGGTATTAGGATTTACCTGCAATGCATCATGGGAGACGTAGTCATAGAAACATACATCACTACATACATCACAGAAAACAGCAAGGCATGCCACACACTACATCCATAAGCAGTTGAGGACTATGCAATTGTGTGACATGAATGTGATTTAATAATGACACACAGGTAGATAGCAACACTGAGTCAATGTCCATATCTGTCCACAGGAGAGTCATGGCGCAGGACAGCGCCAGAAAGGGAAAAGCCAGCGTGACTGACGCCCACACACCTTCAGAATAAGTAAGTGAAGTTACTTTAAACACTCGGTCATGCCCATGTAACCAAAAGAGAGTGAGACATAGCGATAACTTATGGTCTCCTTTCTCTTGATACAGAGTCAAGGTCAGGAAATCTGAATGATAATGACGACATCGCACACTTGAAACAAACAGGTACTACATGCCCCATCCAATATAACCTACTTGCAAAAATCATGAGAAAGAGTAGAGACTAAAATATAATTTTTAACCCAACAGGTACCCAGGCTTGCACTGAAGAAAAACCCGAGTATCCACACCGGGTTTGGAAACGCGTCGGCTTTTCCACATGTGATTTATTTTCAAATCCACTATAAGGCATTAAAACTGAAAAAGACGTCCCGCGCTGTTAGGACGTCCTCGAACCTTGAATAAATTAGATGCCCATAGTGTGTCAGTCTTAAAAAACTCTCAAAACGAATGATGACCCAAGACTGAATGTTGAAAATTCTGGTGTACCTTTTTAATGATTGAAATTCATGTTTACGTATGTAATGGTCATGCAAACCATTGTTGTCATGATTTTCCATGCACAATTGTTTTTTTGAATTATGATTTATGTGTAAGAACTGCTTCAGGTTGTGTTATAACCTCTTACTGCAAACGTACAAGTAAGATAAACACTTGAAAAAAGTTAATTAATAATGAGTCTCTAAAACTACATAACAGAGCTCACACTTGCTGATAAATAAAAAAACTGCGATTGAACCCGAGACCAGGCAATCTTTATTTTATATTGTAAACTTGTCCTGCCTGGTCCTGTAGGACAAAACCCCTCCAGCGAATACAGAAAGGGAAAAGAGGGCACCCCAAACCGAAAGGAGTGAGGATGTAGGCACAAGTGCAGGGCAAAGCCCTGAGCCGCCACCCGGTGCGGGTGGCGGCCTGTGCTGTGGGTGCCACAGCACAGGCAGCATCAACACCAGAGCGAACCACCACAGCACTGCCTTGTTCACCTCTGCTGTACAACTCACCACAGCAGGACCCACCAGCACTCTCTCCAACACCAGCAACTGAATCCTCCGAACTGGTAAGGCCAAGGAGGCATGATGTGCCCCCTCTCAGAATCTTGGAGACATTGTATGAAGATTAGAGGGAGGGTGACACCCAAACGGCTACACTAGAGCCGAACATTGCTGGTCAGCAGTCCGCATCTGGAGGTGAGCGTACCGGTGCCACACGCCATCGGGTACGGGAGAGGAGCACATCTCAGGATGGAGAGGGGGTCTTCTGTGGGCTGGAGGCCACAATGGTCAAAGTGCAGAGCCTGCAGGCAAAGAGAATATTATCTGTTCAGAGACAGGTACGCCAGTTAAATACAAAGATTGGCAACATAGACCGGGGAATTAGCTCCATGGCAGAGAGTAGGAAAGAAATGGCAGATGGAATAAGGGACATGTCGCAGGCCATGATTTCTCTCAGTGAAAATGTAAAGTCAGACCACACACAGAGGCGCTGGGAGAGGCAGTGTATGCAGCAAAATACAAAGGCAATGAACCGTCTTGCAACAGCCGCCTCCTTGCTATGTTGGCGCTCTGTGGCCATGCAGAAGGGCCGTGTGCACTGCTGCACAGATGTGTCTAGGGGAATGGGGAGAGTGACTTCTGCCATGGAACTGCTACTCACAAACCAGTCGGCCAACGCTGGGGACCTAGGTGTGGGGGACACAGATGACACCACCAGCAGGAGCAGCAGTAGCACTCCCATACCAGACATCAGAAGAAGCAGCAGTCGACAATCTGCTGACCCTGGCTCTACAGCCTCTATTGAGACCCAGCCTCGGGCATGCCGCACTGTTGTGCGTGGGCGCAAACAATAATGTCCCACAGGACATGTCAGGGTGAAGTAACCTGTGACCGCCCAGTGAGGTAGTCAGACATTTAAGTACCATGGTGTGCCAATAGTAATGTGCCGTAGTGACCATTAAACCTAGTCATTCACATGCAAAGCCTGGCTGTGTCTCCTTACTTACTTAGAAATAGCTGCGTGTGATCCCTGCCCGACTCAATCTCCCATCTGTTGCTGGTGCTGCTCCTGCTGCATAGGGCTCTGGCTGTTCAGTTCCATCATCAATGTCTTCATGATGTGTTATTTCCAATTCTGTGCCTTTCTTGGTGGCAAGGTTGTGCAGCATGGCACAGCTTACAATGATTTTACAACAGATGATAGGAGTGTACTGCCGTACACCTCCGCTCTTGTGGAGGCAGCGGAACCTGCTTTTTAGAAGTCCAAATGTGCGTTCAACAACGTTGCGTGTAGCTCTGTGTGCCACATTGTAACGCCTCTCACTCCTGGTAGATGCATTCAGGTAGGGGGTGAGGACAAAGGACCACACAGCATAAGCGCTATCGCCTAGGTGGAAAAGAGAGTGCCATAAATTGCATAATCCAAAAACATTCATCTGCAGTAACTATCAGGGTGTGTCACAGTTATTTACCTAGCAGGTATCCTTCCCCAAATTCACCAGCAGCAAGGCGTGTGTAGATCCCACTGTTTTGGAATATGTAGGAGTCGTGGGTGCTCCCAGGGAATTTGGCCACAATTATGATGTTGCAGCATTGCATATCACCTGCACATTGACTGAGTGGGTTGACTTTCGGTTCCTGTATATGTATTCTGTGAATGCAGGTGGGCAGATAGGGATGTAGGTGCCATCTATACAGCCTATGACGTGAGGAAAGTGTACCAGTTGATAGAACTCAGTTTTGGTCTTCAGCAGTTCTGTATGTGTGTCAGGGAAGCTGATGTAATGATGCATTATCTGCATCATGGCCTCCAGGAACTTCCTGAAGAAACGGGACAGGCAGCTCTGGGACACCCCGCAGCAATCACACTCTGGTAACACTCAGATGCAAGCAGGTGTAGGCTACACAGCACCTGCACATGGGGTGGTATGGCGTGTGCCCTTGGTGTTGGGTGCTCCAGGAGTGGGTGCAGGTCCCTGATCAAGTCCAGGATGGTTTGGGGGTGTAGCCTGTACCTTTGCAATATCTCTGCCACAGTGAGGTGGAAGGGCGCAATCCTCTGCCTGTAGACTTGCTCCTCCCTTCTCCAGACCCTCTCTCCTGCTGCCTGTAGCCGCATTGCAATGATGTAGAATGCCGCCATTCTGGTCACACTGTTGATTTTGGGGCCTTTTTCATAGCCTGCTCCTGGTTACCACCTGCTTTCACTCCATGGTAAATACCGACTCTTAAATACCAAATTTCAAGAAATTCGGTATTTTTAAGGTTCCCTACATCTCAAAAGTAATTTTTTACCATTTCTTATTTACCAATTTGGTAAATATGAATTCGGTAAATAAGAATTCGGTAAATAAGAATTCGGTAGATTCCGAATCGGTAAATTACCGACTCTTATTTACCGAATCAGGCTATTTTCACCTCCTACTTCTAAAACGCCAAATACCGGTCAGTAACAGCCGAAATTAGGTCTTTTCGGCCATTACCGACCGGTATTTGGCTACCTACATCTGGCCCTTAATGTTTTCTCCAGACAACGAGAATCATTTTTTTAGTTAGCACACAGCTTTCTATGAACTCTGAATTCGACATTAGCTTTTCAAAACAAAACTTCTGACTTTGGAACTCTATTTTTCTACGATTTGATTTGACTTTTCTCCAAAACTGAACTTTTTTTTGGCACAAAGTAATCTATTTAAAGTAGAACTATTCTTAGAGAACAAGAATTTTTTGAATACTTCCTAAGAAGCAATATTGACCTTATCTACAAACCAAAACAGTTTATATATTCTGCTATGGGATGGTCTCGACCTTTTTCTTCTGTAACTAAGAAACATTTCATAAATGTAATTTCGTGATTCATTCAAATGTCATACTATATGGTTACAATGAAATCATTGCTTTTAAATGCGTACTGTAAAAATGCTCATTTTATGTGTACGACCAATTTCAAATGCATTTTATGTACTTTTGGTTGGGATTGTAAACACATGCTTTAGATATGTTTTAGTGCTTGAATTTAGTAATGTCGAACATAATAAAGTGGAGTCGGTGTTGTATAGCATTTTAGGACCCTAGTGTAATTTTCCCGATTCATGCCCTTATATAGGTATAAATCACCATATCCTTATATAGGTATAGAAATCATAACCATATTTAAACATAGCTCATGCAGTCCAAATATGGCATGGGTACTTCCACTAGTTCCGACAATCCACAACAATTTCTTGGAAAACTTGGCTTCGGCAGTTAGGGACTTCCCCTTGCTTGAATATTGATTAGTCCAAGAACTCATGGAGTTCTCAAAGAACTGAGACTCTTTGATGAAGTTATTATGTCCAACCTTACGTCAAACTCGGCACCTTCAAGGTATAAATATGCCCACACTTGCCCAAGCAAAGACATGGTAGTTTGGAGCAGTTCGACTATCTACTTGCCCGACGCATCTCGCTACAGCAAGTGCCGAAGGAAGCCGACCCTCCAGCAGACGCACTGAGAGAGACGCTGTCTTTTCTCTTGCCGAGAAATCCAGTTCCTGTGTTTCCAAGCTCTCCTTGCGGGGTGTTGGTAAATCGAGTCCTGAGACAGAGAGATACCAGACCTCCTTCATTCTAAACCAAGGTACGGAGCTGATTGGACCTTAAGAGAAATCTTGGATAGATTCTTGGCAAAAAGAAACTAAACTTATGCTACACCGCACTTACTTCTTCCCTCGTACTAGACTTAGTCAAGTCAAGTCAAGTCATGAAATTTGTATAGCGCACTACATACCCAGAGGGTTTCAAGGCGCTTAGGAAGGGGAGGAAGATTATTTGTCAAATATCCATGTTTTAAGCTGCTTTCTGAACGCTAGGTGGTTCTGGGTGAGGCGAAGGTAAGCGGGGAGTGAGTTCCATGTTTTAGCAGCCAGGTAAGAAAAGGATCTGCCTCCCATGGTGGTCTTGTTGATGCAAGGTACAGTGGCGAGGGCTTGGCTGGAAGAGCGTAGTTGGCGGGAGGGGGTGTAGAAGGATAGTCGAGAGTTGAGGCAATCTGGTCCGATGTCGTAGAGTGATTTGTGTGCGTGGGTAAGCAGTCGGAAAGTGATCCTTTTATTGACGGGTAGCCAGTGGAGGTCTTTAAGGTGACCAGAAATGTGTTCGTTGCGTGGGATGTCTAATATGAGCCTGGCTGAGGCGTTTTGGATTCGTTGGAGTTTCTTCTGGAGTTTGGCGGTGGTACCTGCGTAGAGGGTGTTACCGTAGTCCAGTCGGCTCGTGACCAGAGCGTGGGTGACTGTTTTCCTTGTTTCGGAGGGGATCCAGCGAAATGTTTTTCTGAGCATGCGAAGAATGTTGAAGCAGGAAGAGGATACGGCGCTGACTTGTCTGTTCATTGAGAGTGAAGAGTCCAGGATGACGCCAAGGTTCCGTGCGTGGTCTGTCGGGATGGGTGCTTTTCCGAGGGCTTCCGGCCACCAGGAGTCGTCCCAAGCAGAGGGGGATGTACCTAAGATGAGGACTTCTGTTTTGTCTGAGTTCAGTTTTAGACGGCTTTGTTTCATCCATTCGGCAACTTCTTTCATTCCTTCGTGTAGGTTAGTTTTGGCAGTGCTGGGGTCGTTGGTAAGAGAAAGGATCAGTTGAGTGTCGTCCGCGTAGGAGATGATGTTGAGGTTGTGTTGGCGTGCGATGGCCGCGAGGGGGCTCATGTATACGTTGAAGAGGGTGGGGCTGAGTGAGGATCCTTGAGGTACTCCGCATATGAGTTCAGAGGCTTCTGACTTGAATGGAGGAAGGCGGACTCTCTGGGTTCTTCCGGTGAGGAACGAGGTGATCCATTCAAGTGCTTTTCCTTGGATTCCGATGTTATTGAGGCGTTGTAGAAGGGTACTGTGGCAGACTGTATCGAATGCTGCAGAGAGGTCGAGGAGGATGAGGGCGACTGTGTCTCCATTGTCCAGTAGAGTTCGAATGTCGTCTGTTGCTGCGATGAGGGCGGTCTCAGTGCTGTGTTTTGCTCGGAAGCCAGATTTAGGTTAGGTACATTGGGGTAGGCGTATTTTAGAAGCACCAGTTGAGTACTTTTAGTCTTTATTTATTAATTTATGTATTTTATGGCTTAGAAACCATACCATGCTTTTACAGTATTATTTTATAATACTCTTCTTGCTGTAGGCATTATACTTTACAGCCAGCATTACGATTGTAGCAGTTCATTTCTTCTGCATGAGAAAGAAGACTGTTCAATAAATACTTCTTATTGAAAACGCCCGTCTCTCTATTTCTCTGCACCTCTGGTGAAACGAAGCATGCACGATTGACTTAGTGAAATATATATCTATTGCTTCCACGACTCAGAAGATACGTTTTATCTTAGGTAAACAAAGTTGTCATGTTTATGCGGTTGTCAGAAACTAGTCCCTTCTTGTTCATTCGAGAAAGTTTCTAGTGACCTCTGAACTAGCTGACACTCACAATTAAGTTTAATATATTCGATAGAGACCTAGTCGACCTAAGTCCTACGTCAAATCTATAGGATATATTATTCCAATGCACAGAGCCTATTGGGAATATAGGAACTACACTACAGCCTAGGATGGAACTGTGGAGGGAGGAGTTCTCCCCCCCCCACACTGACAGACCAGCAACAAGCAGTTTGATGGACTGTTTTCTCTGACCCCAGCTCTGACAACATGGTGTACCCATGATGTGGGCACCCATGACAGCTTGCCTGACAACAGTAAAATGTATAGGCTGTCTGAACAGGTCAAGGCCAGCATCAAGGCTGAGGTTACCAAGATGTTGGAGCTGGGGGTGATTGATACCTCCAATAGCCCATGGGCCAGTCCAGTTGTACTGGTGGCCAAACCCAACCCCAAAGGGTGGAAACCTGAGGTGATGTTCTGTGTGGACTACAGGGGCCTCAGTGCAGTCACTAAGACTAATGCCCACCCCATCCCCTGAGCTGAAGAGCTCATTGATAGGTTGGGGGCAGCTAAATATCTGAGCACCTTTGACCTGACATAAGGTTACTGGCAGATTGCCCTCACTCCAGGAATCAAGGAGAGGTCTGCTTTCTCCGCACCTGAAGGCCACTTTCAATTCAAAGTGACGCCCTTTAGGTTGAATAATTCCCCTGCAACCTTCCACCGGTTGGAGAATCAAGTACTACTGGGATTGGAAAGTTTCAGTGCAGCTTATCTTGATGATATAGCTATTAGCTCCACCTGGGAGGATCACTTGGTCCACCTCAAGGAGGTACTTCAGCCCTTTCAGCAGTAAGTGCCAAATAGGGCAGGGTTCTGTTGTGTACCTGGGCCACCAAGTTGTTGGGGTCATATTCAACTTCTTCAACCCAAGATCCAGACAATCATGGCTTGGGAGCTTCCTAAGACCCAGGCCAGAACCTTCTCATGCCTTACTGGATACTATAGGAGATTTGTGAACGGTTATTGTACCATAGTGACACAATTAACTAACTTGACCTCCAAACAACAGCCCAGAAAAGGACTGATCAGTATCAAAAGGCTTTTGGCACTCTCAAGGATGCACTGTGCTCAGCCCCTGTCTTGAAGACCCCACATGACTTTAGTAAAGAGTTTATCGTCAAGACAGATGCCTCTGAACATGGGGATAGGTGCAATGTTGTCACAAGTGAATCATATGGACCAGCGACGGCTCGTGGAGGGAGTTACGGTGGGGCAGGAGGGTGGGTAGGGGGAGGGGCAGGGTGGAGGTTGCTAAAAACCGGCATATGGATAATTGCAGGCAAGTAAACAATTTAATTAATAAAACGAATTTCGTAGTGCGCCTTGCATCGCAAAATGCAATCCAGTGCGAGCTACGAAATTCGTTTTATTAATTAAATTGTTTACTTACCTGCAATTATCCATATGCCGGTTTTTAGCAACCTCCACCCTGCCCCTCCCCCTCCCCACCCTCCTGCCCCACCGTAACTCCCTCCACGAGCCGTCGCTGATATGGACTAAAATCAACCAGGTGCCTTCATCAGCAGCAGCGTTGGAGTGTCATTGAGGGGAAAGCCTTTGCTGTGGTTTGGTCACCGAAGAATCTAATCCGCTACCTGTTTGGGATTCAGTTCAAAGTTCAGACCGACCACAGACCCCTCAAATGGCTGATGCAGATGAGAGGAGAGAACCCCGAGATGTTAAAGTGGTCCATTTCCCTATAGGGGGGGAACTTCGCTGTGAAACACAGACCTGGGACTGCCCATGCCAATGCAGATGTCCTTTCCAGGTTCTTCCACTTAGATGATGAGAATCACAAGGTCAAGGGTACATTGCTCACCACCTTTCATCTAGGAGAGGACCAAGGGACCTAAAGGAGTTGGTAAGTGTGGCACACAGTAAATAAATATAATACACCCTATTTCCGCACAATGTGCCTAATCTGTGGTCCCTTCCTGTAATCTGATGGCTGTGTGTATCGAAGTAATGTACCATACATTTGTTTGTGATTTCTGAGACAAACTGTTTATTTGTTTATTATTTTCACTGATGTTATTGCCAGAAAAATGGAAAGTTCAATAAATACATTTGTTTTAAAAAAAAAAGAGGCCACATTTTGGCCTAAAGTACATATATTGTGTAATATAGCAGTACCAAAGTATGTTGCACATTTAAAGAGAAAGGGCCTCCTTTATAAAGATTTTGATGCACTGCAGTGCAGCAAGCCGTCCTGCTGTGCCGCTGTACGCCAAAAATAAAAGGGCAGGAATGCGCCGTATATACCAGATATAGTGCATTCTTGTCCTTCTCCCCTGCAACAGCTCACAAAACAGCAGCTGCGTTCCAGCAAAGACACCCTTGCGTCATTTTGCAAGATTGCCTGCCCTGAGGGATGATTGTTTTTGTGCAGGAAGGTGTCCCTTCATTAAAAGCATTTTCCTCTGTGTATGTGTGCTGCAAAATGCAGCACGCATAGAAAGAGGAAAAAACAAGGAGAAATAAAAGAATTTCTCCTCATAGCGGCTCCTTATGCCTCCCCTGGGGAGGTGTAGGATTCTGACGCATTCCCAGGTTTACAAAATATTGTAAATCTGAGAACGCATCAAGTTCCATGGATTTTGTGTTGGAACACCCACAGCAACACCCATGGAATGCCCCTTTCAAGCAGAGTTAAGCCTCGAAGAGAAACATATTTACAAGGCCATGAAAAGTCCTGCTAGGTAAATTTATCTGGCCTTGCAAATATGGGGAAGCCCGCTGCCGGTGCATCAATTAAAGTGGCGCACTGTCAGTGCAATCGGCTTTTAAGTTCTAAAACTGTGGCATTGAGAATTTGAGGCTCTGTGAGCAAGAGGTGGTTTTCGTATCTAAATTTATGAGGATTTATGCCGTAAATCTCGGAATGTTGCTGCTTGACTCAACCAAACAGGGACTGATCTTGTGACGTGTAGATTACACAAAGGTTAATATATCATATACATGAAGACTTTAAAAAATATATATAATTATTGCAAACATCACAATAGCAGTACATCAGTGATACCATTGTCTAACATATAATTTGACCAGTGAAGTTTACAGTTGTCTATTTTACCATCAGAGAGCATACAACATCACTAATAAGTGGTCTACATAGTGTGCCTATTACTCCGTTCACAGCCCTTGGCACATTTGCAGGTGCTCCCTAATCTTTTCCCATTTCTTCAGGCAGCCTCTGCTTTGATAGATCGTACTTTCTGCCAACCAACACCAATCTACCACATTCTCCCAATCTCCAACCTCTAGTAAAGCTCAGGCTCCCCAACACGTGGCTATATTGCTTTTTTTCACCACCTCTACCAGTGCCTGCCAAATCCCAGTGTATCTGGGCCATGTTTCTTCCTCCGATACAATAAACAGGAACCATTTCAGCTCCAAGGGTACCTCCACTCCCATCACCTGTGCCATAATTCTTCCAACTTTACCCCAATATGTCTGTGTCTCTGGGCATTCCCATATAAGATGGCAAAATGTTCCCTCCTGGCAACACCCCCTGTGACACCATGACAAACCCACCCTCCCCAAGCGATGCAGTAGTCTCCTGAAGCAATATGTGCGGTGGAAAATCTTCAACTGGATTAGACGGAAATGGAAGCTGATCACCACCCCCTTGTAGTGCCTCTATCCAATCTTCATCCTCTATCAGATCGATATCTCCCTCCCACATGGCCCTCAATGGTCTCAGAGGATCTGGTGTATTATTTACCAATTTTTATATATTAGTGATATTGCCTTCCCCTTCAAGGGGTCTATCAGAAGTCTATCCTCCAGTGGTGAGGCCTCGGGCAGGTCTTCACACTTGCAAATGTGGCCCCAGAGTGCATGGGCCAGCTGCCGATATCGCAGCCATTCCCCTGGACCCAGCTCATACTCTTGTTGAAGGGTCTCAAACTTCACAAATGCCTGGGTCCTCCAGACATCCCAGGTTTTTCAAGGTCCAGATGTTCCCTCTTACCGAAGCCCTTCAGCATACCCACTTTGTCAAGTTGGACATTGGCCCACAGGGGGGTCATTTCTGTCAATCTGCCTCCCCAACCTATGTATTTTGTTGCAGCCTGCCCGGATTTAGATACTGTCTGTGTATGTGCCAACAGCTCCCGACTCACCATACTATCGTAGATTGGGTGAGCGTAGCCCATGGCTCCCATATGTGCTCTATCAACCCTACAGGCTGGTTTTGTCCCGTCCTGAAACGCCCAATCATTCACCGTAACCAATTGGGTGGACCAATAATACAATCGCACGTCAGGGACTGACAGTCCCCAGTCATAAATACCTCTCTGTAATTTATGTAAGGCTATACATGCTGCTGCTCCATTCCAAAGGAGCGAGCGCAACGTGGCCTCAATCACTCGGAAGAACGGTGTAGGAATTGGATATGGAGCATTTTGCAAGACGTAGAATAGATGGGGGAGGGTCATCAAAAGGACCTGGCCTGGCAGTTTGGGCTGGACTGTTCCCATTAGGCGCAGGGTCAAGACTGATTTGGATATGGCTGGGTCCAAACTGGAATGGCATGGTGAGCAAAAAAACAATGGATTTAGGCCCAGATCTTTGTACTGGGGTGAATGTATAACATTGTTCTGCATTCTGTCCATCAATTGTTCTTTTTGTGTTTTTAGCATTTTGAATAGGGCAGCGTGGCCCAATAGCATTAAAGGCAACGACCTCCAAAGCTGGGTCGTTGCTTCTCTCTTAAATCTATCAATTTGGGGTATTAGGTTCCTTTCAGAAAACCTCTGATGGTCCCTTGTTATATTGATCCCTAAGTATTTAAACCCATCCAACTCAAGTGACACAGCACACCTTGATGTAAATTTAGGCGGTCCCCCCGCCAATGGATACAACAGGGACTTATCCCAGTTAATACGGTAGCCTGAGTAATCCCCGAATATATGGAAGATTTGCAGAATTCTGTAATGGATTGCCCGGGGGGCCTGACATATAATAGAATGTCATCAGCATATAGGGAGATGCGCTCCTCCCTCTCTTCGCCTGCTGTAGCTTGCTTTGCCCCCTGCATTGTGCTCGTTATCGTCTCTTGGACCCTGTTTGTTTCTGCCCCCTGCATTGTGCCTGTGCTCTGTTTATTTATTTTATCATCGTTGTGCCCCTGCTCGCCCTGCGCCCCCACCGCCGTCTCTATTGCTGACCCACCCCGCTCCCTGCCGCTGCTCCCCTGCGGCCCCACCCCCGATCCCTCCAGCATCTACGTTCCCCTCCCCACTCGCCACCCCGCTCCCGCCTCCCAGCTGCTCCTCCCTTGCTCCGCCCCCCTCCACTCTCCACTTATGGCAGAGTGGCAAACGCGCAGCGTTCACGCGCAGCGGGTGTGCCCTAAGCGTGCCGAAGGCACGCCAAAGGCAAGCCCGTCTACGCCCGTCCGCGCCTGGACCACGAACAGCGGCAGACCCCCTGGCCCCCGCCGAGGCCATCCCACCCACCGGACGTACGCCGCCGCCACCCTCACCGCACTCAATACCGGCCGACTCCCCGTCTGCCACCAAGCCGCCCCAGGACACACCCACGGACCCTTCACCTGCCAATCCTGCAAGTTCTGCTGCATCAGGACCTACACTGCAGACGCCAAGCAGAGCACCAACTTCAACCACCTGAAGTGCATCCTGCTCAACACCCGCTCCGTCCACAGACACGCCGAGGAACTATGGAACCTACTCAACACCACAACTCCAGACTCACGGAAACCTGGATGAACGCCTCATCAGAGCCCGACATCGCCATAGCCATCCCGGACGGATACAAGATCATCCGAAGAGACCGCATCAACCAAATAGGAGGAGGCATCGCCATCGTCCACAAGAACACCATCTGCATCACGACCAGCTCCGACGACACCCTCACAGCCTCCGAACATCTTCACTTCCAGATACACACCGACCCCAAGACCACACTCAGAGGCACACTCATTTACAGACCCCCAGGACCCCGCACACAATTCAGCGAAGACATCGCTGACTTTGTCAGCCCACACGCCCTCCCCTCCGATTACTATATCCTCCTAGGGGACCTCAACTTCCACCTGGAGAACAACAATGACAACAACACCACCACCCTGCTGGACAACCTCTTCAATCTTGGACTCAAACAACTGGTAAACACCCCCACCCACTATGCCGGACACACGTTCGACCCAATCTTCTCCTCCAGCAAACACATCTCCTTCAACCACTGCACGGGACTCCACTGGACAGACCACAGCTGCGTCCACTTCAGCTTCAAAAAGGCCACGACCCACCACCACCCGCAACAGGTTCCCCGCAGAAGTTGGAACAAGATTACCACCGACCTAATCACCTCATCACTGAACCAGAACCCTCCTGCCAGATCATCGGACCCCAATCAAGCAGCCAACAACCTCACACAGTGGATCTCCAACTGCGCTGACGACTTCGCACCCCTGAAAAACTATCCCAGCAAGCCACGAAGCAAAAAAGCCTCTTGGTTCAATGACGACCTCAAGATCTCCAAGAAGAACTGCCGCACCCTCGAGAAAGCCTGGCGAAAAAACCCGACCACAGACAACATGACCGCCCTCAAGCACGCCACTCGCAAACACCACCAGCTGATTCGCACCACCAAAAAATCTGCATTCAAGGATCGACTAGACAACAATGTCCACAACAGCAAGGAACTCTTCAGCATCATCAAAGAGCTCACCAACCCCAGCGCCGGCAACAACGACATCACTCCCTCACAAGAACTCTGCTACTCTCTCGCCTCGTTCTTCCACAGCAAGATCGTAGACATACACAACAGCTTCGGCGACCCGACCACACCCCCAACCACAGATCCGAAGCCCCCCACCACCACCCTCCACGCCTGGACCCCGGTCAGCACCGAAGACACCATACGCACGATGAACACCATCCACTCCGGATCGCCAACCGACCCATGCCCCCACCACATCTTCAATATGGCCGACTCCGTCATCGCACTACAACTCCGGGACATCATCAACTGCTCCTTCAACACCGCTACCTTCCCAGAAAGCTGGAAGCATGCAGAGCTCAGCGCCCTCCTGAAGAAACCGTCAGCAGACCCCACCGAACTCAAGAACTACCGCCCCATCTCGCTCCTCCCGTTCCCCGCCAAAGTCATCGAAAAGACCGTCAACAGTCAGCTTGCCGCCTTCCTCGAATCCAACGGTTCCCTCGACCCCTCACAGTCTAGCTTACGAGCCAACCACAGCACCGAGACCGCCCTCATCGCAGCCACAGATGACATCCGGACCCTGCTCGACAATGGGGAAACAACAGCCCTCATCCTCCTGGACCTCTCCGCAGCGTTCGACACTGTCTGCCACCGCACCCTAGTACAACGCCTTAGCAACATCGGAATACAAGACAAGGCACTGGAGTGGATCACCTCGTTCCTCGCCGGAAGAACCCAGAGAGTCCGCCTCCCCCCGTTCAGATCAGAGGCCTCCGAAGTCATCTGCGGCGTTCATCACTCAGCCCCACCCTCTTCAACGTCTACATGAGCCCCCTCGCAGCCATCGCGCGCCAACACAACCTCAACATCATCTCCTACGCCGACGACACCCAGTTGATTCTTTCTCTCACCAAAGACCCAACCACCGCCAGAAACAACCTACACGAAGGGATGAAAGAAGTAGCAGAGTGGATGATGAACAGCCGCCTAAAACTTAACTCAGACAAGACAGAAGTCCTCATCCTGGGATCATCCCCCTCTGCCTGGGACGACTCTTGGTGGCCTCCGGCCCTAGGCAGCGCTCTCAAACCAACAGATCATGCACGCAACCTGGGCTTCATCCTTGACTCCTCCCTCTCGATGACCAGACAAGTTAATGCCGTCTCATCATCATGTTTTAACATCCTACGCATGCTCCGAAAGATTTTCCGATGGATCCCCACCGAAACCAGGAAAACGGTCACCCAGGCACTCGTCACCAGCCGGCTAGACTACGGAAACACCCTCTACACCGGAACCACAGCCAAACTGCAAAAAAGACTCCAATGCATTCAGAACGCCTCCGCACGACTCATCCTGGACATACCTCGACACAACCACATTTCCGGACACCTGAGAGACTTGCACTGGCTCCCCGTCAGCAAGAGAATCACGTTCCGTCTCCTCACCCACGCACACAAGGCCCTCCACGACCAAGGACCCAGCTACCTTAACAACCGCCTGACCTTCTACACCCCCACCCGCCAACTGCGATCCTCCAACCAAGCCCTCGCCGCGATTCCCCGCATCCGAAAAGCCACCATGGGAGGAAGATCCTTCTCCTACATGGCGGCCAAAACCTGAAATTCCATCCCCACCCACCACCGTCGTACCCAGGACCACCTCTCCTTCAGGAAGAAACTCAAGACATGGTTGTTCGATAAATAACGGACCCCCCCTCCCCTAAGCGCCTTGAGACCCTCTGGTTGAGTAGCGTGCTATACAAATTTCTGATTGGATTGGATTGGATTGGACACAGCCAAAGGCTCTGGCGCCAGGGCAAACAGAATCGGAGAAAAGAGGCACCCTTGTCTTGTCCCCTTCTTCAGTGTGAACTTGCGGTATACTGTGGCACTGACTCTTCCTCTCGCAAGCGGTTGCTTGTATAATTACTTTATCCAGCCAATAAACTTTGGTCCTAGCCCCATACACGCCATGACCCCCCAGAAGTAGTTCCATTCTACACTGTCAAAAGCCATCCTGGCATCCAGGGACAGGAGAGCTGAGGGCAGCGCATTGAGGTTCCGTGACGATCGTAAGTGGTGTTTTCGACTCACACGAATATGGTCGAGTCTAGTATCTATGAACCGCAAATGACGAGTTTAGTGGGTGTACGCATTTTCGCTGTGCTAACCTAAACCGTTCGTTAGTTTCGTGGGTTTCTACATCTGTACCCACGGGTTCCATCTTAGATACGGCATCCATTTTGTTTCTTGCCCTCAAGTAGCCAGCGAACGGACGCTGTCCGCTTCGCGACCCTGGGATTCCCAAGACTCTTGCGGAAGACACGTTTCCTTTGAAAGTGTCTTTATGATGAGGGGGATGATACTGTAAGGCAGATGGCTCCGCTCGAGGCACATCTTGCTGTGCCGGTCTATTGTCTTAGTCGTGCATCTCATTAGGCACGTCTCTTTGATTCCTGCAGCTCGTGTTTCCCGATACCACCCCTTTTACACCCTTTCCGATCTCCCCACTGTTTCTGCCTTCCTCTGCACCTGTTTCTGTTCCTTCTTCGATCTGTTTACTGCCGATTGGAATGTACTAATGGTGGGAAGATGGGTTTTTACAGTTGGGAACCACCAAATGTTTCTGTACTTATGTTCCGGGCCCTGAATACATGAAAGCAACCCCTTCTGGCGTTTATGATGGGAACCAAGTTGTAAACCTTTGTGTATCATGTTAACCTATGAGAGAAATGTGTATAAAAGGAGCGACCCACAGTAGCAATTCGAATCAGGCTCCGTGAACCTACGTTATGTACTTCTCGTGACTTCTGTGTTCCCTGCAGTAATAAACCTCGAATCTTTGACGCCGAAGGAAGTGTCCCGTGTCTCTGTCATTTGTACGCCGGAACAGGTTACCCACGAAGGTTTCAGGTGTTGTCCCATGGCACCGCTGGGTCTTAGAAAAACCCAGTCCTTCAGTTGGCGCCCAACGTTGGGCTGCATCAGTGGTACCGGTCCAAGCCCGACGATCGTGAGGAACTTCGTGTGAAATCTCCGAGGGAAGGTGCACCCCGCTTCATCGATCCTGTTGTCGAAACAAGTGGCCCGACGACTTTTCCCGCGAAGATTCCCGCCTCCTGACGGCTGCGACGGACTGCTGCCCTGACTGTAGACCTGTTTTGGCGCCTGGCGTAGACCTTGGTACAGCGAGACGATTGACGGGCCTTCCTGGTGACGCCATTGATCTTTGAGTTAAGTATTTGTGGGTCGCTCCCAGAGTCCTTAGTTGTGGGTGCTTAGTTGTTGCATGGTTCCATTGCATTTGTGGTTCTTAGTACTTGGTTCTTTGTTGTGATATTTGACGTCTGCAGTCGCCAAAAACCGAGGGTTTTTGCTCTTTGCGGAGACTTTGTAAATCCCGTAACCCTTGAAGTTTGTGAAACTCGGCTAGTGTGCAAGATGCCTGGCCGTAGTACTTTGTTCAGTTGCTTTGGTCGTTGTGGTGCGGATTCCCGACTGGAGGACTCGTGTCCGAAACCTCCGGTTGGAACTCCAACTTATGAATTATATAGCAAGCACGGGTTAGGTCCGATTACCTTTAATGAATACTGTATTCGCTATACTAGAAAGGACGGTGTCCTTAGTTGGCCACCTCATGGTAGTTTCGAGACCCCGATTTTAGATAACCTTGAGGCTAAATTGTTCAAGAAAAAATCAAGGCCGGCCATGTTTGATTCCTTTCGGTTGTGGCGTAAAGAAGCCAAACAGAAAGAAATCAGACAGACAAAACTTAATCAGAGAGATGGAGTTGCTACTATAGTAAAGAAAGCAGAACAGTTTCAGCGAGATAAGGAGGAAAAGGAAAAGGAAGTTTTCGATAGGCTTCAGCGTATGTCTATAGACAAATGTTACCCCGCTTTGCCAACGGAGTCGGATAAGAAGGAGGAATCAGTTGAGGACCCTTTACTGTCCTATCTTCTGAAATTACCACCTCCATACGCACAGGGTACCACAGCTCCTGTGGTTCCCCCTGTACCTGTTCCTGTACCTGTTCCTCAACCTGTACCCGTTCTTCCGACTGTTCCTGCTCCTTTGCCTACTTCTGTTCCTACTGCTCCTCCGCTTGTACTTCCTCATACTCCTGCTCCCGCTGCTGCTCCTGTTCTACTTACTCCTGCTGTTTCTTCTGTTCCCGATTCTTCTCTTGTTAATCCCCTGTTATACTTCTCCATCTGTTCGACGTCGTACCCCCTCTGTTGCTGCTAACTTCTTTAATTCTCTTGGACCTATTCTTGAGTCCGCTGGTTCGGACGGTCCTCAAAGACGTAGTCAGCTTCCCGGTAATCCGGAACGTGCCGCGTTGTATAACATGGCGATGGGTTGGATGAAATACCCCCTTAGAAATCCTCCACGTGCTGTGCTTGATACGTTTTGTCAATTCAATGTACCGACACAAAGGTACGTGTTTGACGAGATGTGTAAGCATTTACGTGACTTAATATCGGCGGACGCATCTGATGATGTACAGACTGCTCTCACTAATCTCCAGCTCCAGTTTGCGAGCGGAATAATGGTGGGTAGCAATGTTCGGCGGGCTGTTGAACAGTTGTTGTCTTTTCGCCCTACTATAATGCCTAGGGCATTGTTTCTCGAAGACATTGAGGGACCGCTTGAAGCGCCTGGTCAGTATCCCATGCGAGAAGTTCCTCCAGTATAGATGCCGGGTAATGCTGCAGCTCAACCTCCGATCCTGCCACATTTTCAGAGAGTGTGGATCCATCTTCCTTGGAAACGATCGGAAGTTTTGCAGGTGAAGCAATCTTTGCCTGACCCTTGCAAAAATCCTGCAGGGTATTATAAAGAATTATCGCAGCTCGTGGATGCTACGATAATGAATCTTGCTGATATCGATATGCTGTTTGGCAACGTCGTACCGCAACCGGTATGGGCAAAGATTCGTCAGGAAGACCATGCGGGAGAATTAGGCGGTGATTGGAATGCATTGCGGGCTGCTGACGCTTTGCAAGTTGGTGGGGCCAAGCCTGATCAATTAATTACGGCTCTGCCTCAGAGAATAATAACTCTTATGAAAACGCTTATGCCAGCTATGAAGGTGAATTGGGACAAGTTGTCCGCTTGCAAACAGAAGAAGGACGAGAGTGTCTCTGATTTCTTTACGAGATTTGAGGAGGCATTCATCGACCATAGTGGTCAGGATATGGGTACCGAGGGTGGTCAGAGGTTGTTCGTGGACAAATTTGTTTCTAATTTGTTGCCTGACTTAAGCAACAAATTGAGAAATTCTGAGAGTGCGTGGGCTGTTTCTACTTCTGCTCAAATATTGGCTACGGCCCAATATTATGAGAATAGGGAAAAAGAAGAGAATGATCGTGCTGATAAGAAGACGAAAGAGCTAAAAACTAAAGTGTTGTTGCAACAGGCGTATCCTCCGCGTTCGAATCAGAATGATTCGCAACAACGTAATCGATCGCAGCCGCAGTCTAATAGGTCGCAATCTCGAAATGACTCCTCTTCGCAGAGATCTTCGTTGGGGTACAATCAGTGTGCCTATTGTAGGAATGAGGGTCATTTAAAATTCGATTGCCCAGTTCTCAACGAGCATAATAGTGGTAATTCGTCTAGAGGAGGTCGTGGTGGTTCTCAACAGACGCCACGTGGTAGAGGACGTGGTGCTCAAAACGATCGTTCCACTAACACTTCTGACTCAAATAATTGTTTTGATCAGCGTGGATCATCGCAAGGGCGATCTGCTCAGTACAATGTGGATGATTATTACGTCGATCAGGATGCTGACGACGGTAATTACTAGGACAGCCATAGACAGGAGAGGGAGTAGTATCAGTTCCGGTTGATCAGAGAGGGCCTTACGTCGCAGTTGCCACCTCGGGCGTCGTTGAGCCTTTTCTGTTGGACACTGGTGCAGCGAAAAGTTCCATCATGCATTCGAAACTCCCTGGCGCACCTTTGTCTGGCTTAACAAATGTTTCCGTTGGATTCTCTGGCGCCCCTGTTAGCAATCCGGTTTCGTGCCCTTTGTCTCTTACCATTGGGCCTCGTGAGCTGAAAGCTCCGTTGATTTTGACCACTGGTTGTGGTGAAAATCTCTTGGGTCTGGATTTGCTAAAACGTCTGTATGCGACTTTGTATTGTTCTCCTGCGGGAGTAAAGCTTACGTTGGGTGAGAGAGTTGTCTCTCCTATGTATTTGTCCCTCGATAAGCTTCCACCGGAATTGAGTTCTCTTCCTGCATCTTTGTGGGCAACAGGTCCCAATGACGTGGGCCTGCTCGACATATCCCCTTATGTTGTTCACTTGAAATCTAATGTGCGATTGCCACGTATTCCCCAGTATCGTATCTCCCTTGACGGTGAGCGAGCATTGTTAGCTATTATCTACGACCTGATTGAAAAAGATGTTATTGAGGAGACACGGGGAAACGTGTGCAACAGCCCTGTACTGCCCATTCTGAAACGTACTGACCCTTCGAAACCACCTGTTTATCGTTTTGTTATCGATTTACGGGAGGTAAATAAAATTGTGATTCCTCAGTTCCCTGTTGTGCCTGACATCACGGCGCTACTGACTCTGATTCCAGCCTCCGCATCTTGGTTTTCAGTGATCGATCTGAAGAATGCGTTCTTCAGCATTCCGATTGCTGAAGAGAGCAGAGACCTTTTCGGTTTCTCTCTTGGTGGCCGCAGCTTCCGGTTTAAACGTGCTCCTCAGGGCTACTGTGAGAGTCCATCGATATACAGTCAAGCCTTGAAGGGCCAACTTGATGCGTTTGTGTTGCCGGCTGGTGCAGCCTTGATCCAATATGTTGACGACTTATTGGTGGCTGCAGATACTCAGGACATTTGCAAAACCGCTACAGTGTCGTTGTTGCAACATCTCTGTGACTTACATCATAAGGTGTCTCCTTCTAAACTTCAGTATTGTTGTCAAGAAGTGACCTATCTAGGTCACTTATGGTCAAAGGAGGGAAGAAGGTTGACCCCAGAGAGAAATGCAGCGATTGCTCGGATGACTGTGCCAACGACTCAGAGAGATGTGCGTGCCTTTTTAGGTATCACGTCATACTGCAGGCAGTGGATTCCAAATTTTTCATTGCTAGCGAAACCATTGGTGGCTCTTACGTGTAAGGATGTTCCGACTCCTTTACCATGGACGGATGAATGTCAGAAAAGTTTTTCTGAACTGCGTGACGCGTTGTGTTCGCTCCTGTGTTAGGTACTCCTGACTACAGCAAGCCGTTTACATTATACGTTCACGAGAGGGAAGGTTGTGCGTTGAGTGTTTTGACGCAACCTTTTGGTGGTAAGCAGCGTCCATGTGCATATTTTTCCTCGACCTTGGACCTGGTAGCTAGAGCATTGCCGAGTTGTTTGAGAGCAACAGCGGCAGCTGCGGTGTCCATCCGACAATCTGCAGGATTGGTCATGGATAATATGCTTACGGTGATGGTTCCGCACGCAGTTGACACCCTTTTGAATCGTACGAAAACTCAGCACTTGACGAGTGCGAGGTTGTCTGGGTACGAGTTGACGCTTTTGGCAAGTCACATTCAGATAAAACGTTGTAATGTCCTGAACCCGGCGACTTTGTTGCCAATTACTATGGAGTCAGATGAAGTAACACCTCACGACTGTTACTTACGGACTGAGGAGGAAACAAAAGGTCGTGTGGACCTTAAAAACACTCCTTTGGAAGATCCCGATGGGACCTTGTATGTGGATGGTTCATGTTTTAAATTGCCGAATGGTGATGTGACGACTGCGTATGCTGTGGTAACTTTGAATATTGTTGTGGAAGCTGCGAGATTGAATCAGAACTCTGCCCAAGCTGCAGAGCTGATCGCTTTGACTAGAGCGTGCGTGTTGTCGAAAGGGAAACGTGTGAATGTGTTTACCGACAGCCAATATGCTTTTGGCGTCGCCCATAGCTTTGGACGATTGTGGAGAGAGAGAGGTTTTATGACATCGCATGGTACTAAGATTCAGCATGGACAGCTTGTGAATGATCTTTTGGATGCACTTACATTGCCTAAGCAGGTGGCGATTGTTAAATGTAGTGCGCATCGTAAGGTGACAGATGATGTTGGTCGTGGTAATGCGTTTGCGGATGAGACTGCTAAGGAGACTAGTATGTGCAAGGATACCATCGAGAGTGTGAAAACGATACAGAATGAGGCCACCGAGACTGAAAAGACGAAGTGGAAAGAGAGTACGGGAAAGTTGGATGCGAATGGTTGTTGGATTGATTTGTCGGAGCATAAGAGATGGATGTTGCCGGATGCGTATGTACTAGCTGTTGTGACGATGGCACACGGGTTAGCACATATTAGTGCGAAAGGTATCTGCAAGTTGTTGTCCCCTGTGTGGAAGAATGATGGTATCACTAAATGTGCTGAGAGATTGGTGAAGAATTGCATGATATGTATGATGTACAATCCTGGTAAGGGAACCCCTACGCCTCCTGGCCATTTTGCTCCACCTTCATGTCCCTTTGAGGTGATTCAACTAGACTTCATCCATATGGAGTGATGCAATAATCTTAAATACGTTTTAGTTGTGGTTTGCGCATTCTCCCGATGGATCGAAGCCTACCCTCTCAAAGACAATACGGCTCTGTCCACTGCGAAAATCCTACTGAAGGAATACTTTCCTCGGTATGGAATGCCACGGATTGTATGGTCTGATAACGGAAGTGAGTTTGTGGGGAGTGTGATGAAGAGTGTGTGTAAGGGCCTTGGAATTACTCAAAAATTCCATAGCGCCAACCATCCCCAGTCAGCAGGTTTAGTCGAAGGGTATAATGGCACCCTTAAACTAAAACTAGCGAAGATTCAGGCTACGACTGGTCTTTCGTGGCCTGACGCTTTGCCTCTAGCTTTGTTGTCAACAAGGGCGACTGTACACTCCCGAGTAGGGCTCAGTCCCTATGAAATAGTGTTCGGCCGTCCTGCGAATGTTTGGGGGGTCCCTAGACCGAGTGTGTTTTCTGATCTTGAGTACCCAATGTTGATTGATTATCTTCATGATCTGACTGCTAAACTGAGGTTAATTCACCAACAGGTCTTTGAAGCACTGCCGACGCAGACGGAGGGTCCAGGCCACCAGCTCCAGCCCGGAGACTGGGTGGTGACGAGGAACTTTGGAAGAAAACGTAACCTCGAACCTCGTTTTACTGGACCCTACCAAGTCCTCCTTGCCACGAGAAGTGCTGTCCGTCTGGAGGGCCGGAAGAACTGGGTGCATGCCACCCACACCAAAAAGGTACCTATACCTTTAGCAGCGGACTCGTGGGTGAGGAAAGGCATTGCTTCGTCTGAAACTGAAAGTTTGCAGACCTTCGTACCGTTTAGCGACGCCCAACCTGTCGGAGAATCCTCAGTGCAGCAGAACGACATTGTTGAACATTTGTCACCACAAAGCTCAAGATCTGAACAATTGACTGATCAACAGAACTCTGTTCCCTCATCGAATCCATTGTTTGACGAACAGACACGTCCTGGAAAGAGCCGATACTTTTTGCGATCTAATACCAAGGACAAATAAAATTTGCTTTTGTTCCTCGACATTTACGTTACCCCATTGCCACGATCAGTCTAAACACTCGTATAACTGTGATTTTGTAAATATTGAGTTTTTTCCACATCTGTGTTTTTGCTTCCACAGCTGAGAGACTTTGTACATATTTGTGAATTAAGATACCTTGCATCCAGGTGTACCGTAGGTCCGCGCGTGTACTTCCTTCTGGTTAGTAGGTCTTGACACTAGGTCGAAGACCGTCGGTTCCTGGGCACTCCTAGGGATTGACTACTGCTACACAGAACGAAGTGCGTCAAGAAACGTTGCGGACGGTTTTAGGGGATGGCGTTTTCAAAGCTTGTGGATTTGGAAAAAGCTCAGGTGCAAAGATTCGAACTCCAACGAATTACTCGTACAAAATGCCTTATGTTTCAGGTGTTCCTTCTGTTTCTAACTGTTTCCTCGTTATTGGCGGGTGGGGTGTATTATATGATACAGTACTTCCTACCTTCTGCCATACCTACTCCTACTTCTGAACCTAAATCTACCACCACTGTGTCCCCTCATTCCTTCCATGTTCTACCCCAACACGAGCAGGCTAGACGTGCGGAATTCAGAAATAATTCCTTCATTCAGCTCCTTCATCAGCATCAGTTAGTGGTTAATACTACTAATTGTTGGGTGTGTGGGTTAATGCCACATACCACGGATAAGGGAATTCCATATCTGGTCCTTCCTTATAGTTCCCAGGGTTCAGCTCGAGCATTTCAGACAATGTTTCGAAGTGCACTAGATTCCTACCCCAATCGAGAGCCACGTCCTTCCCACTTTGGTCCTGGTCCGTATCACAAGCCTTTGGCTATAGCGATCGCTGATTTAGATAGGGATATCTATGAGCCGTCGCTCATCCCAGAGGAAGAGGTGTGAGCCTATAGGGACCTGAGTGAGGCTGAGTATAGTGCGCTGGTGGGTGAAAGACAGCTTAGAAGCTCGTCTCCGATATGGATCGTACCCCACCTTGGTAATTTCTGTCTAAAAGGTCGTGGCTGAAGACCGAGAGCTCATCTTGGAGAGAGTGCTTGCTCCGAGACGTATGTCTTACCGATGCTCTCTTCCCATGTGTTTCTGACTGCCAAGGGTACGTACTTTGTCTGCCATGATCGTGCGTATACGTGGTTGCCCTCCGACTTTGCGGGCACATGTTACATTGCAAATATGTTGCCTCCGACGTTCACCGTTGATGCAGATTACCACAAGACTAGAATTGTGAGGGGCGTGATTAGCGAAGAGGACACTGCCGGTCAAAAGGCGGGAGACTTTTTCAAGGGTTTCTTTCCGTTTTGGGGGCCTATGGTCAATAGTAGGAACCTGAGACAGTTGACCCGAGTAGTGGAATCGACAGCTAATATCACTGCCAGTGCCCTTGGTAATATCACCGCAGAACTTCAGGCGGATAGGCTCATGATGTTACAAAACCGTATGGTTTTAGACGTTGTTTTAGCAGATCGAGGTGGAGTATGTAAGGTGATCCATTCGAGCTGCTGTATTTTCATTCCAGATAACGCTCCAACTGTCTATCAAGCCATCTCAAAGTTGCATGAGATCTCTGAGTCCATACACGTGGACGTAGGGGAATGGACGCTACTTGGGTGGTTTTGGGGCCTGATGTCGACTTGGGGTTGGAAAATTCTGATGATCATCGGGGTTGTTGTAGCGTTTCTGTTCACGTGTTGCCTTTGTGTGCAGTGTGGTCCTGCCTTATGTGGCCTCTGTGCTACAACGTGTATAAGACAGCCGCCTGTTACCAAAGGAGCTCAGATGGATAGAGTTATGTTGCAGCAACATCTAGATGGTCTGATGAATATCGAATATGATTCTGACTAGTGCTTGCCTACATGAGGGCAAAAGGAGCGTCTGAGGTTCCGTGACGATCGTAAGTGGTGTTTTCGACTCACACGAATATGGTCGAGTCTAGTATCTATGAACCGCAAATGACGAGTTTACTGGGTGTACGCAGTTTCGCTGTGCTAACCTAAACCGTTCGTTTGTTTCGTGGGTTTCTACATCTGTACCCACGGGTTCCATCTTAGATACGGCATCCATTTTGTTTCTTGCCCTCAAGTAGCCAGCGAACGGACGCTGTCCGCTTCGCGACCCTGGGATTCCCAAGACTCTTGTGGAAGACACGTTTCCTTTGAAAGTGTCTTTATGATGAGGGGGATGATACTGTAAGGCAGATGGCTCCGCTCGAGGCACATCTTGCCGTGCCGGTCTATTGTCTTAGTCGTGCATCTCATTAGGCACGTCTCTTTGATTCCTGCAGCTCGTGTTTCCCGATACCACCCCTTTTACACCCTTTCCGATCTCCCCACTGTTTCTGCCTTCCTCTGCACCTGTTTCTGTTCCTTCTTCAATCTGTTTACTGCCGATTGGAATGTACTAATGGTGGGAAGATGGGTTTTTACAGTTGGGAACCACCAAATGTTTCTGTACTTATGTTCCGGGCCCTGAATACATGAAAGCAACCCCTTCTGGCGTTTATGATGGGAACCAAGTTGTAAACCTTTGTGTATCATGTTAACCTATGAGAGAAATGTGTATAAAAGGAGCGACCCACAGTAGCAATTCGAATCAGGCTCCGTGAACCTACGTTATGTACTTCTCGTGACTTCTGTGTTCCCTGCAGTAATAAACCTCGAATCTTTGACGCCGAAGGAAGTGTCCCGTGTCTCTGTCATTTGTACGCCGGAACAGGTTACCCACGAAGGTTTCAGGTGTTGTCCCCTGGCACCACTGGGTCTTAGAAAAACCCAGTCCTTCAGCATAGTCCAGCTCAGTGACATGTAGAACCCAAAACAATGTACGCAAGTTGAGCCTGGTACCCCTGTGTGGCATAAAGCCTGATTTTTCTGGGTGTACTAGAGAGTGGATCACTGTTCTCAGGCACAAGGTGAGCACCTTCGCCAGGACCTTAACCTCGAAATTCAGAAGTGATATTGGTCTGTACAACCCACAGCTCTTCAGGGTTTTTCCCTCTTTAGGTATCACTGAGATCAGTGCCAAGAGCTGATCCGTGGGTAAAACTCCAGCTTGGCTCGCTTCTTGGAACATTGTAAGGAGGTGCGGGCCATCTTATCTATCAAGCACTTAAACAGCTCTGGTGGAAGACCATTTGGTCCTCCAGCTTTCCCTGACTGCAGAGCTCCACCCAACATTTTGAAAAATCTAAATTAAGCCTATTTTTTTGAGAAGGACATTAGTCATTATCTATGTTGGCTGAAAGCAATTAGTGTTAGCATGCGGCTACCTTTGGCAATCTTATCAGCTCGGGTAACACAATCTCACTTGGAGACTTTTTCCCCGAATACACATGCAAAACTCTAATTCAGACATTGGTATTAAGCCGCTTAGACTACTGCAATGCTCTTCTGGTCTCAGCCAATGAGTTCTCGTTATGCAGGTTATGCAGACTGCAAGTGATTCAGAACACCGCAGCGCACCTTGTCTTGAATGCCCCCCCTAAAACTGCTTCCTTTTCTCTCCTCCAACAGCTTCATTGTCTTCTGGTGTGTAAGCGGATTAAGGTTAAAACCTGCTGCACCATTCACAAGGCCTTGTATAACAATGGCCCCTCTTATCTCAATGAGAAATTCAATCACTATGTCCCTTCCAGGACTCTTCGCTCTGACACCAAATCTCTTCTCCTGGTCCCCCCGGTCAGGAAATCAAGGTTGGGTGGGAAAGCTTTTTCCTACCTTGCTCCCCATTACTGGAATCAGCTCCCCATCCATCCATCTGAGAAAATGTTCTGACTATCTTCAATTTAGAAAGCTTCTCAAGAACGCTCAGTTCTAAAACTGTTCTGTCAGCGAGATGTTCCAACTCCAAATCTCTTCAGTGTAACGCACGCCGCAAGGGCAGCACTAAGCCAGGGAACATACTACTGTTCTCCAGTCCAGCTTTAAAACAAGAAAAGATGGTGGAGGGAGGACAAGCAACAACAGAATAAGGTAACAACTCAAGAGAATAGACAACGGGAGTGGGACAAAAAAAAAAAAGGTACCTCAGACCGTTACGATTACTAACAGCGGAAGGACCCCCGATAAACACATCAATTTGTGCATGGTCCATGCACAATGAGCACTCATAAAGAGGAACTGCATGTTCTGACAAATGAGGATTAAGGAAATAAGGGGCATATTATCAAAGACGGCGTTAAAATTATTGCTGATTTAGCGGCAGAAAACTGCAGCTACAGCGGCGATAATGGGCTTAATAATATGCCCTGGAGAATTCCAATAGAAGCCCATGTTCACACCAGAACATGGACTTCTATTGAAATTTTCAAGGGCATATTATCAAGTCCATTATCGCTGCTTTATCTGCAGTTTTCTGCCGCTAAACCAGAAATAATTTTTAGGTTTAAAGCATTTTATTAAGACAAAAACATAGGGAGAGGGAACAGGAGGTTAGAGGTACATACATCATAGCAAAGAAATGAGCAGACATCAAGAGTGCGACGGTGGACCAGGCCGCTGTGAAAAGGATGCAACAGCAAATAAAAGGGGCTCAACAGAAGCAATACTTCAATTCCAAGCATGGTCAACACCATCAGTCTGAGCATTGAAAATACCAAGCAGTAACAAACAGAAACCCTACCCCCCATCCCCTAGAACCCTCCCCCAAACACCCCAACTCCCCCCATCGCCCCGTCCAATGTACCGCTAGAAACCCTACCTGCACCCCACCGCACCCCACCCCTCCAGGGACCCCGCCCCTCTACACCCCTAATCAGCTGGAATCACCGGTGGCGTCAACCTTAGGAGCCTGAGGTACCTCGGACAGGTGAGTTCCCTAAATTCCGTAGTTAATAACGCCCGGAAGGGTTGCCACAGCTCGTCAAATTGGTCTATATCCCCCGCCACCGTGAGTGACAATTTTTCCATACCTAGCACATGCCAAAGCCTGTGCAACCAGCCAGTGATGGAGGGGATCGTGGTAGTGCGCCAGTGGATGAGGATGTTCTGGACCGCTGAGCCCAGCGCAATCGCGATCTGCCTGCCCCTACGGGACTTCAGCGGGTACATCAGGCCATTAGGAAGGCCCAGTAATACATACGCCGGAAAGCGCGGTAGCTCAATTTCAAAGTGTGCATCCACCTCATCAAGAACCTCCTTCCAATATGCGGCCAACAAGGGACAATCCCAAAGAATGTGTGTAAGGGTCCCCACCTGACCACAACTCCTCCAGCACTCCTTCTCAATATGACTATTCATCTCGTGCAATCTCTCAGGGGTGTAATACCAGTACGTGGACACCTTGGTGAATGTCTCAGTGAGGCCGGTGTGATACGCGGAGTGTCTCGCCCGGTGTGCAATCTGGTCCCACTCCTTGTGGCTAAGCGTCCTGCCCAATTCCCTGTGCCATCGTTCCCTGCCCGGGTTATAATAGTGAAACGGAGGAGGCTGTAAGAATTTGTAAAGATCAGTAATCAATTTAGCATCCGAGGCACGGGTCACCAGCCACCGCTCATAAGGTGTTATCTGACGATCAGCGGTGTCCCGTACCTGGGGTTGAAACGCCCAGTGCCGGACCTGCATATATCGCAGTCTATCAGACTCTGTCAGGCGGAACTCCTGTTGAAGCTGCTGAAAGGGGACCACCCCCTCCGGCCCGTAAATCTGAAAGAGCGCCCGGCAGCCCGCCAACCGCCAATGGGAGAACGCGCCCGGTTCCATCCCTGGGGAAAAATCTGGGTTATCCATAATGGGTGTAAACGGCGAGGGGAACGTGGTGAGGTCCCGAGTCTCGCAGACCGTGTCCCACACCCTCAGGGGGACCCTCGTGACAAAGGAGGCATAAAGATTGGGAGGCCGGTGAGCACGGCGCAAGAATGGAACTTCCTGGAGGGTGCGCCCCGCCACCGCCTGGTCCTGAAAGAGCCAGTGCTTGTCGGATTCCCACCTGCTCCACTCCACAAGGTATCGCAACTGCGCTGCTTGAAAATATTTCCGGAGGTCCGGAATACCAAGACCCCCCGCCTCCGGAGCAAGCGTGGAGAGAACTCTCTTCATCCGTGGCTTGCGACCCTGCCAGACAAAGCGCGCGATGTCAGCTTGCGTCTGTCTGATCCAACTCACCGGAGGTTGGAGCGGCAAGGCTCGGAAAAGATATAGGATCTGCGGTAGAACCGTCATCTTGACCGCCGCAATCCTGCCAAGCCAAGACAACAGGCCCTTGCCCCAACGGCCAAGTTCCTCCTTGATCTTCTTACTAAGAGAGGTGTAATTAGCCGTCACCATCGCAGGTAACGTCGGCGCCAGCAGAATCCCCAGGGACGATGACCACTGCATGGGGAAGAGCCGCTGGAGGTCCCGTCTAGTGTCCGCAGCCAGAGACACGACCAAAGCCACCGACTTGCCCATATTCATTTTGAAACCGGCCACACGTGAAAAAGCATCCAACTCGTGGATGCAGGCGGGAAGGGATCTCCTGGGGTCATCCAGAGTTAGCAGGACATCATCCGCGTAGAGGCTAACCGCGTGGACATACTGCCCCATCTTGATCCCAACTGCGTCTGGGTTTTGGCGGATCCTTTGGGCAAACGGCTCCATGTATAGAGCAAAGAGGAGTGGGGAAAGGGGGCACCCCTGCCTCGTGCCTCGCTCGATCGCAAAACTACGGGAGCTGCACCCGTTGACCCTCACCACTGCGGAAGGGCGCCTATAGCAGTTGAAAACCATCGAGCAGAATTTATCGCCGATGCCAAATTTTTTGAGTACCTGCTCCAGATAAGGCCAGTGAACTCTGTCGAAGGCCTTCTCGGCATCCACCGACAGCAGCATCCGCTCGCCCGGGATTCGAGAAGCCTTCTCCAGAATATGTGCCACGCGTTTGGTGTTGTCGACAGTTTGCCTGCCGGGCACAAATCCAGCTTGGTCGGCCTCCACCAGGCCCGGGAGGTGCAGGGCCAGCCTGGACGCCAGAATCCCCGTGTACAGCTTGAGGTCAACATTCAAGAGCGAGATGGGCCTATATGAGCCGCATAAGGCCCGATCCTTCCCAGGTTTCGGAATCACCGAGACCGTCGCTCGTAGGAGATCCGGTGGGATGGCTCCCGTTTTGGAGAAGGAGTTAAACAACCGAGCGAGGATAGGGGCCACAACCGGGCAAAAGGTTTTGTAAAACAGGGACGTGTAACCGTCCGGGCCCGGGGCCTTCCCATGCTTGAGCCTGGCAATCGCGGAGATCACCTCCTCAACATGGATATCGCGCTCAAGATATTCCGCCTGAGCGGCGTCAAGCGCCGGAAGGGCCACAGATTCCAAGTAGTCCGCGGTGTCCCGCGGCGAGGAGGGCTCCCCGGTATACAACGCCTCATAGAAACCACAAAGGCCTCCGCCACCTCCGCATCACCCGAGACAGCCACCCCATCCGTACCCAAGAGCTCCTTCACCACATTCCGCTGTTGCACGACTCGTAGCCTATGCGCCAGAAGCTTGCCACACCTATCCCCTCCCGTGTAGAATGCATGCTTTAAACGTAACGCTGCGTATTCGGCTCTGTCCATGTCCAGTGCCGACAGTAACTTCCTGGCAGCCTTCAGTTGCCTCCAGACCCTCGGGGCACCTGTACGGCGATGGACCTGTTCGAGCTCCCTGACCTGGGAAGTCAGCTCCTCCCTCTTCTGTTGCCGCTCCCTATTGTCTGCCGAGGAGATAGAGATGAATTCCCCCCTGAGGACTGCCTTCAGTGCCGCCCACTGTGTCGCCAACGAGGTGTCCGAGTTACTATTGTGTGCCTGGTAGTCCCGTATCGCCTCCTCAATGTGTTTTACCACCGTCTTCTTGTGCAAGAAATAATTTTTAATGCTGTCCTTGATAATATGCCCCTGAGTGAATAAGAAGCCAACCAATGATAAGTAATGGGGGGTGGCTGAAAGCCCCTTTTTAGATCTGTTTTTTTAAAGCACAACAGATTGCCACAAGCGACAGCGCTTATGGGCTGCCTGCAGGCTCGACTGTAACCTCTTCAATGCGTTGGACGCCCACCGGCCGTCCAAGTCACGGTGGGCGTGTGCAGAGGACGGCTTGGGGCCGTCCATTCCGCGCAGGCGTTGAATTCTTCCGCACCGTGGAGGAATTCCAACTGCGTCGTAGCGGTTAAAAGTGCATGGATCCCACAATATTTTCTTACCCACAATGCCCTTCAAACCTCAGACCTTGCCTAAAAATAGGAATCTCCCATGTACTACCGTGGCGGAAACTTCTGAATCTGCAGACAACCACACAAATACACAGCGTACCCAGCTTGTCCCCTCAAAAATTATACCACAATGCTGTCGCTGGGCTTAGAACCCGCAACAGGAACACATCAAACCAGGGGCAATGGTAGTCTTTTGTGAGGCAGAGACCTTTTGATTTAAATAAAATTAGATATCTACCTACAGCGGTTTTCAGCCAACCCACTTCATCTATTAGGCTGCTGTTGTGTCATTCATATTTTTCTTCCGTCAACTACAACACACAGCATGAGAAGGTGAATCAGCACTTCAGCCTTTGGCTAACTCTGATGTGAGTGATGGCCTTCAGATCTTTCACAAGGAGTATAACCACTCACAAAGTAGGGGTCATATTAGCAAGAACAGTGTTAAAATTATCGCCGCTTTAGCGGCAGGAAACTGCAGCTAAAGCAGCGATAAGGGGTTTGATAATATGCCCTTGAGAATTCCCATTGAAGCCCAGGTTCACACCAGAACATGGGCTTCTATTGGAATTCTCAAAGGCATATTATCAAGCCCATTATCGCCGCGGCAATCATTTTAATGCCGTTCTTGATTATATGCCCCCACGTTCTTTCGGTACAGAAACTTCTCTGGCAATGTGTGCTTTTTGAGACAAAATAGTTTTGTTTACTTTTTCACAGTGTTTTTTAATATTGCTGAGGGCTTAGAAGCTTATACAACAATGGGGCATATTAGCAACAACTTGCGATAATTATCGCAAACCGCGCTTAACGCGATTTTTTTAATCGCCTCCTATCACTGGATTTTATCGCAGAGATAAAGCAGTATTACCAACGTTTATCTACACGGCGATAAAAAATCCAGCAATAGCGGCGAATCCCATCTTTAACGTGAGATTTCCAGCGATAAAAATCCTTTCGCTAAGGAAAATCTCGCTAATAGGCAGGCGGGGACTTAGCCGTAGAATCCACCTCCCAATGACTATTATGGCAAAGTCAGGCTTTCACCAGGTGTAAAATCCTGGCGCTAATCGCAGTTAGCGCGCGTTTTCTTATCGCATCGCGAGAATTGCTAATAGGCGACTGCTTTCAGTCGCTACCAGTTTGAGTACGCCCACTTTGCATGTCATTAGCGATAAATATCGCTGACATGCAAAGCGGGCCCCAAACCGGTCGCTATTGCCTGGGAGCTGTCACTAACTGCTGTTAGCGACAGCTTGGTAATTGGGCGATAAAAAAAATCGACGCTTTATCGGCAAAAAGTGCCAATAAAGCGGCGATCTGGCCCTTGCTTATATGCCCCAATATTTCATAAAAGTTTTTTTTAAAACAATTGCACAATAAAATAAGCATTGAATAAAAACAAAGGCTGGCAGCCAACGCAGACCGATTGGTTTTTACCAATGCTTGTTTGTAGACGGTGTTCTTTATTTGCTGAGTGTAGGGCCAGATCTCCACAGTGTGTGAAATACAAGGGAATCTATCTCTGTTATTTTGTATATGTGCTGTTTATTGTGCATCATGCACACTGAAGCTGTGTATTATTTTTTATTTGCTAACCCCGCCCCTCTGTCATGATTACTACACAGGGACTAGTGATGCCATTGCACCCAACAGCCAAATGTGTGCCTCGGTCGGTCAGGACATCACCTTGGCATGTTTCCTCTTCCCCCCGATCAGTGCTGAAGACATGCAGGTGACATGGACCCAGGGAGCGCATGAGGACTCTATTGTGCACTTCTATGGCAATGGCACTGAGTATGAGGAGAAGCAGACGTCGCTTTTCAGGGGCAGGACCAGGATGACCCTGAAGGACATTGCCAGTGGAAGAGTAGCTCTGACGATTCGCAACATCACGCTTGCCGATGCAGGAGAGTACTTCTGCACTTTCACGTCCAACTCTATTCCACTGAAAACCTCAGACAGACTGAAGGTGACTGTGACAGGTTAGTGAGTTTATTGCATAATAAGCATTTTTTACGTCTCCATAGCTTGGGCAACGCCACATATGTAAATATTGCACCTATATAGCTGTGCATTTGTTTTTCTGTAGCTCTTTTCTTTCAAGCCACTTTTCCAAATGTAAACTGGTAAATCTGGTTTTGGTGTGAAATTTTCACAATGAGACCACCGAGGTTCTAACTCTATTGTGCACCACAAAGTTCTAGGATTGCTTTGGCTGGTGAAACACCAAAAGTGACCAATACTTTGGGCCTCATTTGTAAAAAGTGTTGCATCGCTGTTTGAAAACAGGACGCAACACTTTTCATTGCGCCCTCCTTGTGACACCTAGGATGCCCCATATTTACAGTGCGGTGCTCCATCTCGCAAGGATTGACCAGATACGTCAGGAATCCTGACGTATCTGGTGTGCAATAATGACACATTGCTGGAGTATGCCGCAAAACAGATGCAACTCCAGTAATGTTTTATTCCACATGGGCGAATCCCATATAAAATGGTCTGCCTGCATCATTCCTCACGCCTGATGTGAAGCATGCAAGAATCGTATATTAAGTATATAACTGAATAATTGTTTAATCTTGTAGATAAGTCACATGAATTGTATTGAATTTACAGAAAGCATGCAGTCTGTTGTCACTGTTCATGGAAGCAGCCAATTTAGATTGTCTGTCTTTTATGTTTTGTGTAGTTTAGAAGGAGTTTGGTTTCACATGTAAATTAGCTTTTAAAAAAGACCACCAAGGTCGGAACGTGTTGCCATTTAAAATAGCATATCTCAGGGCCGGCGCTAGGCATGGGCAGTATGGGCAGCCGCCCAGGGCCTCGCGCTCAGGTGAGAGGCAGGGGGCCCCCCTGCTCCACCAGGGCCCCCCCCCCACACATTACAATGCACATCAGAGATGTCTGGTGTCGACGAGCGCGTGGTGGCATTCCTGGGGGTGCAGGGGTGGGGGGAGGAACAAACAGAGTGGGGAAGTCAAAGCGGCAGGGCCAGCAATTAGGGCTCAGAGTGTCAGGGGCGAGGCAACACCTCTCTTAAGTACCAGCCATTCCCTGTCTGCATTTTGTTGCTAGGTGACAGAAGGCCCCTTTGTTTCCAGGACCAGCCGGACACAGGTAAGGAGCAGTGGGTGAGGAGAGGAGGGAGCAGCCAGAGAAATTGGTGCTGGGGCAGTGTTTTAAGAAAGGCCTTGTTACTGCTTCAGGCCCAGGGGCCCGAAGTGCAGCCTTGGGAAAGAGAGAAATAAAAAATTCAAACTAAAAAATAACTAAAGCAAGACAGAGTGGGTCGAAAAGGGGCCAGATTGATTTTATTCACACCCAAAACAGATTAGTGCCACTACACAGAGTTTACCAGTGAAGCGCTACTTTTGTTTTCTTGTCTTTCTCTAATCAGCATTGTTTTCCCCAGGTGGGGAAGTGCACCATTTTTGGATGTACTGCAATACCTCCTTGATTGGCGGACTGGATAATAAAGTGCATACCGCTGCTCTGTATTCACAAATGTGGTCTTTTTAAACTATATTGCTTTTGTTTTGTAAGGATATATTCAATGGGCATTGAAGCAGGTCCGTTCCAGCCCTGTAGTCATGGCCTCAACTTTTCATGCAAAAGCACTCATTCATTTCTGAATAAGTGCTAAAGCGTTAAGGTAACCATGTTGTTCCTGCTTACATTTCACATGCTTTAATTAAACTTACATTCCTTATGAGTGTTTGCTTTTTCCAGAATGTTGTCACTTTTTTTTTTAGGCAGCATATTGCTCTTGTCTAGTGCGTAATTTGAAATGAGTCGCCTCTAGGTGTTAGTAGCGGGGCACAATTGGGTTGTAGTTGAAGGCAGTGCGAGTTTCTCTCAGTGGGGTAGTATGGTGTTCAGTGGAGAGAGGATGTGGCACTATGGTCAGAGCTGCCGAATTTGGAACTGGGGAACCAGGTTCAGCCTTCATGACCAGTCCACCAGACCAATCTCCCTGAGGGAGCACATTTCCATGCTAGACCTTGGAAGGACCCGCACGACCTTAGAAGCCCTGGTGTCTTAGCACCAGCAGGTGAACCCTAGCAGTGGCAAGTGTGGGTAAACCTTGAAGGCCTGTCTACCACAATCCCTATTGAAGCCCACCGCAAGTCTTTTGGGCAGGCCTACAAAGCAGCACACTCTAGAGCAACAGTGACTCTGTCATTGAGGTCACAGGACCCTTGAGCAGGGAGGCTCTAGGGTGGTGCAAACGGTGAGATCGCATTGAGCGCTGACTTTGGGTCATGTTTGCGAATATATTATGTTTCTAAAAGCACTTGCTGCCTCCTTCCTGGTCTCCAGGAATTTTCGGCAACAACAAAAATGTCATGAAACTCCGGTGATCAATAATATACATCTTTGTGAGACCTGCACCTAGCTTTTCCATCTAATGAGACAAATGTAATCCATTTAACAGTTTTAAAATATATGGACTTATTTCATTTGTATATTTATCTTTTTGTCCATGTTACTGATATCCACGTTAGGTCTCTTCAGGGATGCCAAATAAGATCAATAGTCCTGCGATGTCACTTTCTATGATGTCACTTCTTGTGATGTTACCAAAGGCGGCTCCTTCACTAGGGCGGAGGAGCGATGCCCCACTACTTTCTCGCAAAAGCAGAAACACAAAATGCTAAAACAACCATTTTATGTTTCTGCTTCTAGCACTGTGAGAAAGCAGAAGTGTTTTGTTGGGGGCGGGCGGGTCTGTTTTAGGGCTGGAGAGGATTGCCTTGCCAACTGCTAAGGGCGCTGACTGTTCAGCCAAACCAGTCATACGCACTCTGGCCTTTCTCTATGTAGGCTGCAATGCAGCCTACATGGGGAAAATGACCTCCCCATAGGCGCCTGGCTGGTCGGCATCCTGATCAATCACAACGCTGGCATTGCAGCATTATGATTGACTTAGGGGAGGGGAGGGAGGCTGTCTGCTTCCTGTTCTCCCTCCCTTCCGAACTCCCGCGAGATCCTCCATTCGCGAGTCATGCCGGCTGCGACTGGAAGATATATGCAAATTAGAGGGGCCTCACATCTTCTCTTTCGCCCGGGGCCCCAGGAGTTTTAGGACCGGCCCTGGTATATCTAAACTGAATAACGCGATCCTGGAGTGAGAGTTCTTTGTGTTCTGAGTTAGAATACAGGGTTTCCTCTCATTTTACAAATGTGTCCTGGCACCCGTAGCTCGCACTGAACCCACCCAGGTGTCCAGGGTCAGACTGGGAACTGAAAGCAGCCCTGGTGAAATTTCGGCAGACCAGCCCCCATCTGGCATGTAGCGAGCGAGCGCAGCGAGCAAGCCCGACTACTACTAGAGGGGTATGGGGTGGTTCTTCCCGAGAAAATTTTGGAAAATGACAGACTAAAATGGTGCATTTTACAGCACATTTTTCATTACATATTCAATTGTATCAACTTTCAAAGCACAGTAAATAGTAGAAGATGACCTTAAAGAGCACCAGGTTACCCACCTAGTCATATGTACCCATGGACATTCTTTCAGAGAGCACCAAAAATAGAAACAAGTAGTGACTAAGAGAGAACAAAGTAAAAGTGAGACCAGCCCCCCACATGGTGTGTAGCGAGCAAGCGCATTGAGCAACCACTACTAGGCAGTGTTTGGGGGGTTGAACTTGTCCCCCCCAAGAAAATTTGCAAGACAGAAAGGCCAAAACAAAGCATTTTTCAACACATTTTTCATTCCATATTAGATTGTATTAACTTTTAAATCATAGTAAATTGTCACTCATGTAGTCACACATTAAGCACTGACATATGCTGTCACACATGAGCACACAGGCCACTGACTGAGGCCAGAAACTGTGGAAATGTCACACATAAGCACCTAGGCCGACAGAAGGCATGGAAATGTCTAAAAATGGCACCCTGGCCAGAAAGCATGCAAAAATTAACACAAAGGCCCTGGCCTTGACATAACACATTGTTAAATAGCCTACTTAATTGGGTGGCACAATAAGTGTTGCAGGCCAATTAGCAGCATTTAATGTACAGTCCCTAGGTTGCGGCCGAATTCCCAAGGGGAGCCGATGGAGTGGGAGATGCCAGGGCAGGGCAGCCGCCCAGATACCTTCGGAGTCAACACCAGCCCCTAAGGGAATGGGAGAGAGAGATCAGGCCGCCCAGACATGTGAGGAGGCGAGCTTGTCCTTGCTAGTCCCAGCTGAGTTTCCTACATGTGCCCACGCATTTGGACTTCTTTGCCTCTACGCCCCAACTCCACTGGAGTAGCCGGAGCCGCCAGAGCCCTCAGCTGGTTGCCCACCCAAGTCTGGGCAGGTGAGCCGAAGTATCTTGTACCCAATCAAGGCACCAGCTTCCTCGGGCGAGGCTCACCTACCACAGCCAGGCCTGAAGGGCCATCAGCAGGTGGCTGCTGCTGGTAGCGAGCTGTAGAGGCGTAGGATGAGTGGAGGAGACACAGAGCAGCGGTGACAGGTGGGAAGGTGGCCCACGGGCACTGTTGCACTCGCCTCTCACACTTCACTACTCTTACATGACACCGGCACACTCTCCTGTGTTTACACTTATTCACCACGTACACGGTACACTCCTTGAAAACAATCATGCGCACACTCATGGTGGCATTCACACACACACTCACATACTATAACTTCCTCACGCCCACACACCTGCACTGCACACATAGACGTTCATACACATCCATGGACCAAAGACCATCATAATCTAAAAAGTTCACATTTACACATGTTGAAAAATGAGCACAAGCACTTTCACTCACGCATGTGGCAACACACAGGAGCCACATACACACACAAACCCTCACAATCACCCTGTTCTATTTACCTAGAATCAAGTTTTTCACACCTGTGTTCTTACAGATCACTTTCTCATGCCTGCATTTGTTCACAATGCACTCATATTCCCACTCGAGAGCTGTCTTACACGACTACCCTTCAGTGTGAGCGCACTTCACTTCAATCGCACTTCCATTCACCCACAAACTCCCATTTGCTCACACTTCCACTCACACGCTGCAGCAGTCACAAGCAGATATTTTTACACATGCATTCGCACTCAGTACCATTCATGAACACCAACATTCACACATTAGTGCCTGTGCAGACAATATCTCTCGCACAAACACAGAGGCTTTCGGGCATGCTGACATTTTCCTACATCATGAACACCCACGTTCACACATTTGCGCCCGTGCAGACAATCGCTCTCTCTCACATACATGCACGCACACGGAGGCTTTCTGGCATGCTGCCATTTTCCTACATCATAAACACCAACAGTCCCACATTTGCCGGGGGCATGGCCACAAGGCGGATGAGAGCGGACACGTGAGCACAGGGCTTAGTGCCGCCCCCGCTGTTTATACTGATTAAGGGGCACAAAACGAGCCACCCGATTCCCAGAAGTTGTAGAGGAATGTGCCTGGATGCCTCGGCAACCTGGAGGCTGACTGTGTCACCGGTGAATTAGGGCAAACTGCCACCTGGAAGAGAGCCGAGTCGTGACCCTAAGATAGCGGCATAGTGGCTCCGTGAGTTTGTGAGAAGGAGCGAAGGCTGATGTCATTGGCCGGGTCAGCCGGTGAGGGAAGCTTTCACATCGGAGGTCTATTGGGGATACAGGGACCTGCACTGGAAGGCTTCAGTGGCTGGAGCCCGATGCCCAGCCGAGCCGGCTGACTACAGTGGCACAAGATGGCGCTCCCTCAGCCTGACGAGGAGCAGTAGCGGCGGAGACCCAGTGTGAGGAGCGGCCCGGGAAGCACATCATTGCCACTGGGAGGCTGAGGTCCTTGGCAAAGTTGGCGGTGAACTATTGCGACTTGGTGTGGCATCACACGGGCCGGAGACTGCGGTGAGCGGGCTTCCCCCCTCTCCTTTGTATGCTCGGAAGCGGAATCGGCGGCCTGCCAGCGCTGAGGTAGTGCGTGTTGTGACACCCGCTGGCGGCAGGTGGAATGCAACCGTCATGGAGCAGTCCATCTAAAAGAACGGTATCGGCCCAGGGGGGGATGCGGACCAGGATTGCTGTGCCTGTCTGAGCCGTGTATCAGAGCTTCAGGCGGGCGGGTCCGCTGGGACTGGTAGTGTTTGAACATCGCCTGCGAGTGCAGCCCCGAGACATTTGGGCAAGTGCAGGACTGTTTGGCAGCGATAGCGGGGAGACAGCAGGGCCAGGTGCGGCTTGGAGCCCTGGGGTTCTGTGAGAAGTGGAGTGTAGCAGGCAATAACAGCTGGGAGGAGCACGAATGGAGAAAAGAACCTATACTAGGAGCCCCAGTGCCAAGCTGAGGGAGTGCCCACAGACTGCTCAACTGCGTCTGACTCGCCCTGGAGGGCACAGCACCTTATTGACTGAACGCTGGCATTGGAGAGCGGTTGGGCGTATATAGTGGATGACTCCCCACTATTGAAGGTTCTGAGGTTGGCGGTCTTGGGTGAAGTGAACTGCAGGGATTCTTGATGGGCCCTGTAGGCCACAACGACCTGGTGACTGGGCAATAGAGCTGGAGAGTGGTGGGATGAACACAGATGGTGACTCACTTCCTTTTGAAGTCAGTCAAGGTAGAATACCTGACTTTGGTGGATCACAGGAGCTGGGACTGTGGGAAGGTCTTGCCACGGCGAGGGAGGATTAAGGAGTGGAGGCAGAGACGACTGAGAAGGCTGGCAGGTGTTCAGGGCAAGAAGCGGCCGAGATGCTGCCATTGTGAGGCAAGGTTTATCCTGACTGGGCTGGTGAGTCTACAAGAGGGCGGCGACCGGCACAATAGAGATTGTCGCATTGCCTGACCACGTATGCATAGAGAGCAGCAGCGGTGAAGCGATGCACCATAGTGATAGTTCGGCGACCAAGCGATCCCATGATCCAGCGGGGACATGGGGAAGCCAAGAGGAAAGCAGGTGGGAGCACCGCCAGAACAGGAAGACGATACAGCAGTCACGGAGGCACGAGAGGGATCGCAACAATGTCCAGAGGGGTTGCTTCAGCAGCAAGTTGATCAAATACTACAAGCCATTGCAGACACTAGGGAAGCCTTGCAAAAGAACATCGGTCATGTGGCGAAAGGGCTGGGATTGGTTTGAGCGAACCATGAAAAGCTGGCCGATAGGGTGAAACAAATAGAAGTATCGATAGAGATCCTGGAACCGGCTCAGAAATCGATAGCAGCGCAGATGGCGACTTTCAACATAGGCTGCAGACCCTGGAAAAGTGTGCGGAGGATGCAGAAGGGAGGAATCGAAGAAACAACATCCGAGTGGTGGGACTGCCGGAAGGGGTGGAAGGGCCGGACATGGTGGTATACCTGGAAAACTGGCTAAAAGTCACCGTCGCACCGGCAGGACTGACGTCCTTTTTCACCCTAGAGAGAGCCCACAGGGTGCCTGCCAGGCCGTTGGCTCCTGGGAGGCAGCCGAGACCAGTGGTGGCTAAGCTCCTTCACTACAAGGACAGGGATCTTCTGTTGAACCAGGCCAGGAGAGTGGGCCCCTATACGGTGGACAACAGCAAGGTCACATTGTTTCCGGATTACACATTTGTGGTCCAGCACTGCAGGGTATCGTTTGTGGCAGTTAAGAGGGCACTGAGAGACGAGGGCATTCAATACTTGCTGATGTTCCCTGCGCGACTAAAAATAACGATGGACGACAAGTCAACATTCCATGAAAACCCAGAGGAGGCGTGGGACTGGTTGGAGATGTATAAAGCAGGACTCGGGGAAGCGGGGAGTAGTGTACCAGAGGATGGGACGAGACCACAACCCCGAAGGATGAGGTGCTAACGCCATCGCCAACAAGTGGCCCAGAAACCGACGACGACGCAAACAGAGATGGAGGGCACAGCCGCTTTGCAGGCTGTCACGGCTATCTCACACGAGAGGGCAGGGCTGCACCCTTAGGGATCGAAATCAGACGGAGGGTCCCTGGAAGAGGATGAGGAACAATCGAAGGTTGGGAGCCAGAAGCTTCCACATGTGACAGCTGGGACTGCGGACGAGATCGTTGATGGGTGATGTAGGCATTGGCTGATCCTGAATGAAGTGCTGGGGTGGGGGGGCCAAGGGGGGGCTAGTTGCGACTTTGATTGGATGAAAACTGATTGTTTAGGGATCTGGGGAGTACGGGGGATCGTAGAACATATGTAGAAAAGGCCTCGTACATGCTTGGTCCCGGAAGGGGCGGGCTCAGTGATACGAAGGTTGAGCGCAGGACGATGGACAATTAGGTTTCTGAATCTCTGAAGCCTAGGGCTTACCTCCCGTAAGTTTGTGTGGGTTGACTCATTAGGAGCTTAGTTGTGTGTTTGAGTAATAGTTTGGATGGGTTCTAATGTTGTAATGCCTTTTCTGGGGAGTGGGCATGGGAGAGGGATGGGGAGGAGGGTTTGGGTAGTTGATGACACCGGTGTGCTAGAGGGTGTTTCCGTAGTTCAGACGGCTGGTGACGAGTGCCTGGGTGACCGTCTTCCTAGTTTCGGTGTGGATCCATTGGAAGATCTTTCGGAGCATGCGCAGGGTGCTGAAGCACGATGGTGAGACGGCGTTGACTTGTCTGGTCATTGAGAGGGAGGAGTCCAGGATGGAGCCCAGGTTACGTGCGTGGTCCGTTGGCTTGGGAGTGGTGCCCAGGGTGGGGGGCCACCAGGAGTCGTCCCAGGCGGAGGGTGATGGTCCCAGGATGAGGACATCCGTCTTGTCTGAGTTCAGTTTCAGGCGGCTGTTCTTCATCCACTCGGCGACGTCTTTCATCCCTTCGTGTAGGCTGGCTATGGCGGTGGCTGGGTCGTTGGTGAGGGAAAGGATCAACTGGGTGTCGTCGGCGTAGGAGATGATGTTGAGGTTGTGTTGGCATACGATGGCAGCGAGGGGGCTCATGTAGACGTTGAAGAGGGTGGGGCTGAGCGATGATCCCTGTGGTACGCCGCAGAAGACTTCGGTGGCCTCGGATCTGAACGGGGGAGGCGGACTTTCTGGGTTCTTCCGGCGAGGAACGAGACGATCCACTCCAGTGCCTTCTCTTGGATTCCGATGTTGCTGAGGCGTTGCACTAGGGTGCGATGGTAGATGGTGTTGAACGCTGCGGAGAGGTCCAGGAGGATGAGGGCCGCTGTTTCGTTGTTGTGGAGGAGGGATCTGATGTCGTCAGTGGCTGCGATGAGGGCTTTCTCGGTGCTGTGGTTGGCTCAGAAACCGGATTGCGAGTGGTCGAGAGATCCGTTTGTCTCAAGGAAGGCGGCAAGCTGTCTGTTGACGGTCTTCTCAATGACTTTGGCAGGAAGAGGGCGGAGCGAGATGGGGCGGAAGTTCTTGAGGTCGGTGGGGTCCTCTGTTGGTTTCTTCAGGAGGGCGCTGAGCTCGGCATGCTTCCAGCAGTCCGGGAAGGTGGCAGTGTTGAAGAAGGCGTTGATGATGTCCCGGAGTTGGGGTGCGATGATGGAGTCAGCCTTGTTGAAGACGTGGTGGGGGCAAGGGTCGGTTGGGGATCCGGAGTGAATGGTGTTCATCGATCGGGTGGTGTCTTTGGTGCTGACCGGGGTCCAGGCGATGAGGGTGCTGGTGGGGGTGTGGGTTCGGTGGTTGGGTACGTGGTTGTTGCGCCAAAGCTGTTGTGTATTTTGGTGATGTTGCGGTGGAAGAAAGCGGTGAGTGAGTCGCAGAGGTCTTGCAAGGGAGTGATGTAGTTGTTTCCGGCGCTGGGGTTGGAGAGCTCTTTGACGATGCTGAAGAGTTCCTTGCTGTTTTGGGCGTTGTTGTCCAGTCGTTCTTTGAATGCTGTCTTCTTGGTGGTGCGGATCAGCTGGTGGAGTTTGCGGGTGGCGTGCTTGAGGGCTGTCATGTTGTCTGTGGTCCGGTCTTTGCGCCAGGCTTTCTCGAGGGTGCGGCAGTTCTTCTTGGAGTTCTTGAGTTCGTTGGTGAACCAAGAGGTTTTCTTGCTGCTGTATCTGCTGGGAGGGTCTTCAGTGGTGCGAGGTCGTCTGCGCAGTCGGTGATCCACTGTGTGAGGTTGCAGGCTGCTTTGTTGGGGTCTGTTGTGCTGGCGGGAGGGTTCTGGCTGAGGGAGGTGGTGAGCTGGTCTGTGGTCATCTTGTTCCAGTTCCTGCGGGGTGACTGTTGCGGGTGGTGGTGGGTCGTGGTTCTTCTGAAGCTGAACTGGACGCAGCTGTGGTCAGTCCAGTGAAGTCCGGTGGAGTGGCTGAAGGAGATGTCCTTGCTGGAGGAGAAGACTGGGTCCAGCATATGGCCGGCGTAGTGGGTGGGGGTGTTCACCAGTTGCTTGAGACCGAGGTTGGCGAGGTTGTCCAGCAGGGTGGTGGTGTTGCTGTCCTTGTTGTTCTCCAGGTGGAAGTTGAGGTCCCCTAGGAGGATGTAGTCAGCGGAGGTGAGGGCGTGCGGGCTGATGAAGTCTGCGATGTTATCGCTGAATTGTGTGCGCGGTCCCGGGGGTCTCTAGATGAGGGTGCCTCTGAGTGTGGTCTTGGGGTCGGTGTGTATCTGGAAGTGGAGGTGTTCAGTGGCGTTGAAGGTGTCGTCAGAGCTGGTCGTGATGCGGATGGTGTCCTTGTGTATGATGGCGATGCCTCCTCCAGTCTGATTGACGCGTTCCCTCCGGGTGATCTTGTATCCGTCCGGGATGGCAATGGCGATGTCGGGCGCTGAGGAGGCGTTCATCCAGGTTTCCGGGAGGAAGGCGATGTCTGGTGATGTTGTGTCGAGCAGGTTCCTGAGTTCGACGGTGTGTCTGTGAACGGAGCGGGTGTTGAGCAGGATGCACTTGAGGTGGTTGCTGCTGGTGCTTGGCTTGGCGGGTGTGGTGCAGGTACGGAGGCAGGTGTATTTGCAGGCTTGGCAGGTGAAGGGTCCGTTGGTGCGCCTCGGGGTGGCTTGGTAGTAGGCGGGGGTTCGGCCGGCGTTGAGTGCGTTGAAGGTGGCGGCGTCGTAGGTCCGTCGTGTGGCCTGGTGTCAGTGGGGGCCAGGGGTCCTGGCGCTGGGCGCGGTCCAGATAGGGTGACCAACTGGCATTGGTGCAAATTCAGGACGGTGAGTGTAAAAATTCAGGACAAAGGGTCAAAATTCAGGACACAAATTCAGGACAGGAGGTCAAAATTCAGGACAAAACTTCAGGACAATAGGTACGTTTTACAGACACATCAGAGGTCACGCAATAGTATATAAGTAAGCCCAGCCATTTCCAAACATATTCAACCATTTGCAAACCTATCCATCATGTATCCTTCCATCTATCATTTCACTCATCCATCCCCTCATCCATCCTTTCACTCATCCTCCATTATCCATCCATCCACCCTTTCACCCTATCCATCTGTACACTTATCCATCCACTCTTCATCCCATCCACCCATTCACTCATCCATTCAGCCATTTACCCTTTCACCAATCCAGCCATCCTTTCACTTACTAATCCTTCCACCCATCCACTCTTTCAGTCATCCATCCATCCTCCCTTTCTCTCTCCATCGACCCTTTCATTTAGCCTTCCTTCCATCCATCCATCCACCCACCCACCCATCCATCCATCTACTCATCCACTCATGAATCCATCCATTGCCCCTATCACTCATCCATCTATCATTTCACTCCTTCACACATCTATTCATCCTTTTGTCCATCTACCCTCCCTTTCACTCACTCATCCATCCTTACACCCACCCTTTCACTCATATGTCCATTCATTCACCCTTGCACTTATCAATCAATCCATCATTTCACTCATCCACCTACCCCCCATCATCCATCCACCCACCCACCATCCACCCACCCACTCATCCATCCTTTCACCCACCCACCATCCAATCCACGGATCCATCCTTTCACCCACCCACCCACCATCCACCCACCCACTCATCCATCCTTTCACCCACCCACTCATCATCCATCCATCCATCCTTTCACCCACCCACTCATCATCCATCCATCCATCCTTTCACCCACCCACTTATCCATCCATCCATCCATCCTTTCACCCACTCTCCATGCATCCTTTCACCCACCCATCATCCATCCATCTGTCCTTCCCCTCATCATCCATCCATCCATCCCCTCATCATCCATCCATCCTTCCCCTCATCATCCATCCATCCTTTTCCCTCATCATCCATCCATCCTTTTCCCTCATCATCCATCCATCCTTCCCCTCATCATCCATCCATCCTTTTCCCTCATCATCCATCCATCCATCCATCCATCCATCTGTCCTTCCCCTCATCATCCATCCATCCTTTTCCCTCATCATCCATCCATCCATCCTTCCCCTCATCATCCATCCATCCTTCCCCTCATCATCCATCCATTCTTCCCCTCATCATCCATCCATCCATCCCCTCATCATCCATCCATCCTTCCCCTCATCATCCATCCATCCTTTTCCCTTATCATCCATCCATCCTTCCCCTCATCATCCATCCATCCTTTCCCCTCATCATCCATCCATCCATCCTTCCATCTGTCCTTCCCCTCATCATCCATCCATCCTTCCCCTCATCCTCCATCCATACTTTTCCCTCATCATCCATCCTTCCCCTCATCATCCATCCATCCTTTCACCCACCCCCTCATCATCCATCCATTCCCTCATCATCCATCCATCCATCCTTTCACCCACCCCCTCATCATCCATCCATCCATCCACCCTTCCCCTAATCATCCATCCTTCCACCCACCCCCTCATCATCCATCCATCCATCCATCCATCCATCCTTCCCCTCATCATCCATCCATCCTTCCCCTCATCATCCATCCTTTCCCGTCATCCATCCATCCTTCCCCTCACCCATCCATCCCCTCACCCATCCATCCATCCCATCGATTTATCCTGCCCCTCATCCATCCATCCTTCCCCTCCATCCATCCTTCTCCGCATCCATCATCCTTCCCCTCACACATCCATCCATCCCATCCATTTATCCTGCCCCTCATCCATCCATCCTTCCCCTCCATCCATCATCCTTCCCCTCATCCATCCTTCCTTTCATCCATCCTTCCCCTCACCCATCCATCCATCCCATCCATTTATCCTGCCCCTCATCCATCCATCCTTCCCCTCCATCCATCCATCCATCCTTCCCCTCATCCATTTATCCTTCCCCTCATCCATCCATCCTTCCCCTCCATCCATCATCCTTCCCCTCATCCATCTTTCCCCTCATCAATCATCCAGCTACCCTTCCACCCATACATCCAGCTATTTACATTTTCTCTCCATTCTTCCCCTCACTCATCAATCCATCTATCCTCTCTCAATATCCATTTATTCAATCTTTCATTCATCCATTCACCCTTTCACTAATTTATCCAGCCATTCACACATCCCTTCACTTACTTACTCGCCCACCTTTCCATATTAATTTTGAGCTGAGCCCTTTTGAGAAGAGGCCCATCAAGAACTTCACCCTCGCTGCAGGGGCTGTTCCAGGACTGGGACAGAAGCCACCCAGGGCGGAGACAGGATCCACCACAAGGGGGGACAAGAGCCATCACAGGCGGGGGTGGACTGGAGCCACAACATGGGGGGACAAGAGCCATCACAGGCGAGGGTGGACTGGAGCCACAACATGGGGGACAGGAGCCATCACAGGCGGGGGGTGGACTGGAGCCACCACATGGGGGGACAGGAGCAGGAGTCATCACAGGAGAGGGAACGTGATCCACCAGGGTGGGCACAGGGGTGGGCATGCAGTATTCTAGTATCATCTTGGGCTTCTCGCCCCCTCCTGCACAAGACAACGAGAAGACAGGCTCTCTGTCCAAAATGCCATCCCCCACTGTGATATACAGTACTTACATGAGATACTCTAAGAGAACTGATTGAACTGATTGTCCTCCATACTTTGTTAATCAGTGTGGGTGCGATTGTGCCATTTCTTTATTGTATTACATTATGCATGTTTGAAGAACCGAGGTTTGCTTACAAATTAGTGACAGTAATTAAGCTCGGTGAAGAGAAGCAGGTGCTGCCTCAGTGTAATCAGGGGTGTAATCTGGCCGAGTCTAGGATGTTTGGGGCCCTGGGTAGAAATGGAATGTGTGAGGCGGCGGCCCCTCTAAATAGCAGATACAAGACGCATTCAGGGCTGTTTGCATGTGAATGGATGCCCCCTGCTCCTGAACCTGCAGCCCCTCCCTCTGTCACCTTCAAGCACCTCTTAACAGCTCATCGAGGGCTGGAGGTGTGAGGGTTGCTATCCCGCTGTGCCTCTACAGTGCTGCTGGGGGTCTGAGGTTTCATACAGCATCGGAGTCAAAAAGGGCGGTGGGGGAAAGCTGTGCCCGGTCAAAATGACGGACAAATGGCGTCCGTTAAAGAATCCTTCACGGACAACGGACAGACAGCCAAAATTACGGACTGTCCGTAAAATTTACGGACGATTGGTCACCCTAGGTCCAGGCGCGGACGGGCGCACGGACGGGCGCACGTACGTGCGGACTCTGCCATAAATGGAGAGTGGGGGGGGGGGGCGGGAGGAGCAGCTGGGAGGTGGGAGCGGGGTGGCGAATGGGAGAAGGGAGAGGGAGCAGAAGGAGAGGGGGCGGGCCGCGGGGGAGCAGCGGCAGGGAGCGGGGTGGAACAGCGGGGAAAGGCGGCAGAAGCGCTAGATACAGAGGACAAAATCAGGGGCACAGCAGAAATACAAAAATACAAAAAATCAGGGGCACAGCGGGGAAAGGCGGCAGATACGAGCAGGCAGATACTGCCTGCTGCCAGCTGCGGCAGATACAAGCAGGCGGCGGCAGCAGGGGCACCGGAACAGCGGGGAAAGGCGGCAGAAGCGCTAGAACAGAGGACAAAATCTGGGGCACAGCAGAGATGCAAAAATACAATGAATCAGGGGCACAGCGGGAAAAGGCGGCAGATACGAGCAGGCGGCGGCAGCAGGGGGACCGGGTGACCTCAGGAGGAGCCATGTGGCGGGTTGAGAGACCGGCACTGACGGTATGATTAATGGGTTCATTACATGACTTGAAATGTATTACTTGGAATGTGCTGGAGCTTCACACGATTCAAAGGCGGCACAAGGTGCATACCTACCTGGTACGGCGGGGGTACATATAGCTTTCCTTCAGGAAACACATCTTGACCTAACTGAGGGGGCAGCGCTACAAAAGAGGTGGAGGGGGCAGTTATTCTACACGATCTACTCTGTGTTTGCAAGGGGTACATTGGTGTGGGTTAGGACGGGGTCCCTTTTCAGCCTCTGCAGCACTTGGTTGATCCGGAAGGGAGGTTTGTGGCAGTAATGGGATGGCTCGATGGAATGGATGTTGCATTATGTAGTGTTTATGCCCCTAATGTTGACGAACACTCCTTTTTTCAGAAATTGTTGGGGTGCCTAGGGTCATATCTAACTACTACGGCAATAGTGGGGGGAGACTTTAATTCAATAACTGATGTGGAGCGCGATAGATCTCACCCCCCGTACTCGAGACCTCGATACATAGGGTCTCCAAGGCAAGGGGCACCTGGCAAACTAATTGGGATCTTATAGACACATGGCTTGCCCAGCATTTAGAAGAGAAGGATTACTCGTATTGTTCCGGCCTCCACGACTTGCATGTGAGGCTAGATGCGATATTATGCACCCCTGCTGTTCATTCCAAGGTGACAGGTAGTGAGCACCTGGCGAGAAAGCTGTCAGGAATAAAGAAAAAATAGGAAAACTTGCTTCGTACTGTGCACTGTTCACAAGTTGCAAGAAATTACAAATTACATCTATTTTCTATTTGTCAGTATATTTACCAACAACGTATACATTTGCTTACATCAGCCATTCAATGAAAACATTTATAAATATATATTTTCTTAACTTTATCGGTGAGACTTTCTCTAAACCTTATCTTTTCAGCACAAACTGAATCTTTGGTATTTACAAGGTGTTTTCCAATTGACATGAGTTTTATTACCAGGATGTTTGTAAATAGGCACCACTACGATCTTTTCTACGACAGTGATGTTCACTTCATATGTTATGATGCATTCAAAAGCAATTTATAATTTTTTCATGTGTAGGTTGGCCCTGATGAAGGGACGGTGTAGTCCCGAATTGCATAGGGCCCCGCACAACTAACAGATGAAGATTAATTTTTCTGCATATTATTGATTTATTGTATATACATGACATAACACTTGACTATTTTTTTCCAAAAGTGTTGTTCTTCCTGATAAATCATTGAATGGCTGATGTAAGCAAATGTATATTTTCAAAACGTGTCAGTAAATATACTTACAAATTGATGTAATTTGTCTGATTTTTTTGATTATAGTGGTCTGCATTTCTTGCAACCTGTGAACAGTGCACAGTACGAAGCAGGTTTTCCTGGGTTTTTTTTATGTCTTAGTTGTTTGCTATCCAGTTTGACAGTGGATACAGTACTGTAGCACCCATCTTTATACCCATTCTTAAATTAAACCCTTTATACAGGTTAAAAAATAGCAAGTGCACCTTTCTCCAGTTATTTCGAGAACGCTGTCAGACCATAACCCATTGCTAGTGCGCTTACGGTGGAGTCAGGAGAGGGCGGTCATACCAACCTGGCAGCTCAACCTGGAACCATTGGAAGATCCGGTCTTTCGAACAGTACTTCGAGGAGAATGAAGGGACTGCGACGTCCCTGGCAATTGAGTGGGATGCGTTTAAGGTTGTGACTAGGGGGATTTGTAATAGTAAGGTGGTGGGGGTACGGAAGTCGATTTTGACTGACTTAGACAGGGCAGAAGGCCTGTTGCGAGACGCGGAGAAGGTCCGACCTGGGAATCCAGGGGGCAAGCTGAGGTCTCGGAAGCTAGAGAGGCAGTAGCGGTTTAGGTGGAGAGACTGCGCTCCTTTGATTATAAGAGTTATAGAGCTAGGATGCTTGCTGAGGGGGACAAATCGAGCGCGCTGCTGGTTTGGTTGGCTAAACCGACCCCCAGGGGGATGCCGATATTGGGCCTGGTAGCCCCATCAGGGGAGGTGGTACACACGCAGTCGGGATAAATGGCCTGTTCCTGGAATATTACGCTGGACAATACAGTAGCCTGCTGGCTCAGGGCCCAGACGCTGTACAGGAATATTTGGAAGAGGTGGCTCTACCGAGCTTGACCAAGGAGCAGGGGGATCTGCTGTGCAGTGAGATCGTGGTAGGAGAGATAAGGAGTGTGATTAAACATATGACTCATAACAAAACTCCTGGAGTGGACGGCCTCCCCATAGAGTTTTACTCTAAATTTGCAGATTGCTTGGCTCCGCGGTTGCAATTGATCTATCGGGAGGCATACAAGCAGGGAGGTTACCCAAGACCACCATGGAGGCTATTATTATCCCTATCCTGAAGCCTTGGAGAGAAGCTACGGATATGAAGGCATACAGCCCGCTGTCAATGTTGACGACTGACTATAAAATCTTAAGTAGAATATTGGCGTCGCGCCTCCTCCCCTTTATGTCACAGCTAATACACCAAGATCAATCCGGTTTCATCCCAAAGCCTAATACGGCTTTTAATGTGCGACAGCTACTGCGCATCCTAGAGAACTGTTGAGATCAGTTACTGTGTGCTTTGATTCTATCGGTGGACATAGAAAAGGCATTTGATAGTCCTTTCTTTTTCAGGTTATGCGTAAGATGGGGTTGGGGGAGGACTTTGTGCGGTGGACTCAAATACTATATACGTCAGCGAAGGCTCGGTTGTGGACGGTGGACGGTATCAGCTTCCTGCATAGTGGGACGAGATACGCGACAGGGTTGCCCGCTTTCTCCACTGTTATTCGCGCTGGCGATTGAGCCCCTGGCGGTGCAAGCTAGATCGGGGAAGCACTATACTGGGCTGGTGATGCGTGGAGGAGTACATTATATATCACTCTATGCGGATAACCTGTTGATGTTTCTGGTGGGCCCTGGCAGGGACTTAGAGGGAGCGGAGGAGCCACTGCGGGCGTTTGGTGCGTTGTCAGGGTTGTGCGTGAACTGAGAGAAGACTAGTCTGTTCCCGGTGCGTCGGACAATGGGAATCCCCGACAGATTGCTTGGAATACAGTGGGAGCCTTGCTGCCTACCGTATCTGGGAACTAACATTTACCATGAGCAACCAGATCTTATGGAGGGGAATGTGAATAGAGCAGTGAGAGGAGTCAAGGGCAGCATGACATTCTGGAGTACTCTGCCGCTCTCAGTCTGACCCTGTGCCTCATGGGAACAGTCCAGCCCGAACTGCCAAGCCATGTCTTCCCTGGACCGGAAACAAGCTTCTGAGGCCCGGTTTCTGGCATTCCAGCCGTCTTCAGCCTGGCTTGCTTGAATCCAGTGGCAAAGTGAGCAAGGGACTCACGTCTGAGCATACCCTGCCACACTTATGGTGGCCAAAAGTGGTACAAAAGGAGGAGGTGGTGATGGACGGAGCATCTGAATCAATCAAACACTCACACCCAGTCAAAAGATCTGGGTTTAATCCATCACCCATTCCGTATGTAGGAGGATACCACCTGCTATTAGACAATTGTATTATCACTGCAACAAAAACAACTATATTCAGAGTGCGAATACATATGAAAGTTTTTTATTGGGTCATGAATTGTTTAAAATATATGTGTTAGAATTGTCAAACAAAGAAATACCAATTGTAACTACACTGTGCGCAAATGTTTAATATACGTATTCCATATGCAAACCGCCTATACAGCACCAAAGGATCATTGATATATGACCAAATCATACAGTTATATATATAACCATTGTTTTTGATATGGGGACAACAGTATGATAGATACACTACTGCCACATCTAGAAATAATAATTATAGGGCACCACTAAGCCACATGCAGAGTCGTGCTCACACCACATTTGTAAGTGCAAAGGACATGCTATAGATTCCATTTCTTAGCACCCTCGGTCTCGATAGTTCGGAGACCTGTAATGAGCATCGTATTTTACCACTAACATTTTACAATTGAGAGTTTTATTCCTGGCATACTGCACAATCGCCCAATAGCTGCTCTATTTTTGCATTCGTACTAATAGTACAGACGCCACTATTAGTCTTACTGCAATTTCCATGGAACCCTTAAACTAGAGATCACAGATATACAGAGTGCATCGGTGCTCCGGTATCTATTCACCAGACCGCCCCCCCCCCCCACAAACAAGCATTTGCAATGCAATAGGTCTCGCATTAGTAAAGTTAGAAGAATTAGTATTGTAAATGACAATTTTTTTATTTATGTTTTTGTTTTGAAAATAGCGAAATTAATAACTTTGTCATTTACAATGCCAATAGTGTTAACTTTTGCAAATGTGACACCTATAGCATTTGTAATGCAACATATGTTGTATTTACGTGACTTAGATGTATTGATATTACAAATAACAATGGCTTTTAATTTTTTTAAATAATTAATACTTAAATAAAAGTGATTGTAATTTATAATGGCAATAGCTTAAACTTTTGTAAATAACTTTTGCGAAGATTATGTTCAGTGTATTTTATTGTGACGAAAATCCAAGAACAGAAGTGAAATATTAACATCTTTTTGTGACATTTGTAATAAAGCTTGATACATTGAGAGAACATATTTGAACCAGTTGTTGTTGAATGGTTGCGCAGATTGATGCTGGGGTGGTGCTTAGTGATGCTGTGGTGGTGCTGAGTGATGCTGGGGTTGCGCTGAGTGATGCTGGGGTTGCGCTGAGTGATGATAGGGTGGCGCTGAGTGATGCTGGGGTGGCGCTGAGTGAATCTGGGGTGGCGCTGAGTGATGCTGGGGTTGCGCTGAGTGATGCTGGGGTGGCGCTGAGGGATGCTGGTGTGGCGCTGAGTGATGCTGGGGTGGCGCTGAGTGATGCTATGGTGGCGCTGAGTGGTGCTGTGGTGGCGCTGTGGTGGTGCTGAGTGATGCTGTGGTGGTGCTGAGTTGTGCTGAGTGATGCTGTGGTGGTGCTGTGGTGGTGCCGAGTGATGCTGTGGTGGTGCTGAGTGATGCTGTGGTGGTGCTGAGTGATGCTGTGGTGGTGCTGAGTGATAATATGGTGGTGCGGAGTGGATAGGTGCTGGATGGATGAGTGTATGGATGAATGCATGCATGGATGGGTGCTTGAATGCATGGCGGATGAATGGATGCATTGCGGATGGATAGATGCATGCATGGATGGATGCATGGATGGGTGGGTGAATGGATGGTGGATGGATGGATGCATGGGTGTATGCATGGATGGGCGGATGACTGTATGGATGGATGCATGGATGGGTGTATGCATCGATGGGTCAGTGGGTGGGTGGATGAATGAATGAATGTTCAGGCTCGCAGATGGGGACGGGGGAGTGGGAGCAGGCATATGAGTTGTGAGTGAGCGCGCATGTATATAGAGATAACTATAATCAACAGTCTCTTCTTTGTCTTCTTTGCGTGAAGACATTTAAACATTTTTTATATTTGTATCTTTTATCAAACGCATGTAATCCAAAGTCCTTATGTTTTGCAACTGGTTCTTATGTAAAGTGCTCTGACACCTTCGGGTAAAGTTCACTCTATATAAAATCGCATTAAGTAAAACTTTACCCAAAAAATCCACCCATCCATCCATTTGGGCCTAGGCTTAAGTTGTAGGGCTCAAAGCAGACAGAGAAGGGACAGTTTACGAAGTCAAGGCAGAGCGGGGTAGTTTAGGGATGTAGGGAATGGAGTTCAGGGCTCAGGGTAGGGGGGCTGGGGTCGGGGTAGTTTTGTGGGCAGGGGGGAAGGGATAGTTTGCAGGACAGAGGGCTGAAGGACACCAAAAACAAGGGATACAGAGGGCAGAAGGACAAAAAAAACGAGGGATACAAAGAGCGGAAGGACACAAAAAACGATTGAAACAGAGGTCAGAAGGACACAAAAACGAGGGATACAAAGGGCAGAAGGACACAAAAACCGATTGAAACAGACGGCAGAAGCACAAAAAACGAGGGATACAAATTGCAGAAGGACACAAAAAACAATTGAAACGGAGGCCAGAAGGACACAAAAAACGAGGGATACAGAGGACAGAAGGGCACGAAAAACAAGGGGAAAACGATTGAAACAGAGGGCAGAAGGACACAAAAACGAGGGATAGAAAGGGCAGAAGGACACAAAAACGATTGAAACAGAGGGCAGAAGGACACAAAAAACGAGGGATACAAAGGGCAGAAGGACACAAAAAACGATTTAAACAGAGGGCAGAAGGACACAAAAAACGAGGGATACAAAGGGCAGAAGGACACAAAAAACGATTGAAACAGATGGCAGAAGGACACAAACTAGGCAATTATTCATAAGATATAAGTGCAAAGCGGTAATAGCTAATGAAAACATTCATCAATATATTTTTTTTAAATATTGCATGCAAGGATTTTGTTGTGACAAAACCATAAAGAGCAACGAATAGCAAAGCAAGACTGGAATTCTACCTTTCAAAAGTTCTCAAATAACTGCTCCTCTCCCATTCGTATTTCCTTCTCTCCTCCAGTATTACCTCTGGGATACCATGCTGTTCTTCAACTGCAGGCCATTGACCTCTTGAAAAGGCTCTAAAAGTTCCCCCTCCAAATAAGGACGTGGATGGTGCCTCACTCGATGCGCAGAGAAAGGGCGTGGGGGGGGGGGGAATGCAAGATTTGCACTGGGAGGGCTAAAAGCGAACTGGGAGAGCACAGCAAGAGAGTAGCCGACTTTAAAGCTTGAAGGTGGGCTGCCAATGTAAAATATATATATATATATAAAGCGGCAGGTGTGTAGCGCTTGTTTCGAGGGAGATGGCTGCCCATATGTTTGCACCACAGAAATGAAACATTTCATGTGATGATGCCCAGTATGTATAGGGAGACGATGCAAAGCAAATGTAAACACTGAAATAATGGCCCGGCCTCTCTTGTTGGTGATTAGGGGCCGCTGCCGCACTGCTTAAAAAATGTGAATAATGTAAAAATAGAACTGGGTGGGTCCTGTGGCCACCTTTGTTTAGGATTAAGAGCGGCTGCTTTAAAAAACTAGTTTCTAATTTCAACCCTCTGCTCATTGTTGGCATTGCACAAACACCCTCTCCTCTGTTTTTATGTGTAATTCGACACGTTTCTTGCTTTCCCCCAAGAGATCCCTTCAAAAAGTTATTGTGCAGTTTTTCTCGGCCACCTTGCGGCTCCTCTGTGATTAGCAATGTTTTCCGCGCACCCGCTGCCATTCTCGCACATGAGGGCCACTGAAGGATGCTGTTGAATAATAAATGTTTGTGTTGCTCGACAGCATATCTTGTTGACAGCCGCACTTTCAAATAACGTGGTCTTGAAACTGCTTTTGACAAGTCACCTCCCACGTCATATGGAACTGCCAAGCAGCTGTGACACGTGTAAACATCACCGTGACACCTGCGTGTACATGCCGGATCCCGTGTTCACTCACCTTGACGTAACCTGCATAAGATACTCCTCGTGCTCGTGGGAGAGGCCGAGCTGGTCTTCGAGGCGCACACTGGAGTGAACACCTTTCCCTTCAGCTCCGATGTACTTGCTCTTTGCTGCTGCACAGACTGCACATCTCAACAATGAAGCTTTACTAGGAAGCATTTGGGCCCTTTCACTAGGACAGGGAGACATGGATCCTGACGGGTACACAGGGCAGGGCACTGATACGGGGCTTTGAGATGAAGGCAAAAGTGATAGGCAAGCAAGAATGCAGGAGACGAGGTGACCCTGGGACAGAGGTAACCGGATACTAAGAATATACAAAAAGACAAACAAATGAATCAGTGAGATAGAGGGAAACACAAACAGACCGAGGGACAATGAGACAGGAAGACAAACAAGTAGATAAAAGAGCCGGGGGGGGGGAGGGAACAAGCATATCGGGAGTAGATAAAGACAAATGTTGGTGTGCGAGGCTTGGTGTGCGAGGTTTCCTTTCAAGTCGAAAGCTGTGGAAAACTAGATGTGCCGGCCGGCCAGCAGTGAATAATTAGGGGAGAGAGAGGGGAGGTGCTGGGGAACAGATGGCTGTGAAGCAGGGGGCGGGGCAGCGGAACCCTTTGAAGTCACGGCCTGCGGCCGTGAATAAGTGACGGTGGGGGGGCGGGGCAGCGGAAGCCTTCGATTGCTGCTGGCAGGGGGAAGCCTGTGGGGAAATGCAAGCTCGTGCACAAAGGAGCTTGTAGTCACGTGATTTCACGTGAACTGTTGAGAATCCGGATCGTAAAAAGTCAGCTTTTGGGTTGACAACAATAGGTTCGAGTAAACTCGACCTAAAAATGGCCACGTCCACAGCATGTCCGTATAAAACACCACGAGGAGCTAAACACTAATTGTCATCGCACCAGCAGGAGAGGACACTTCACGAAGATCCTTACTGAATACCACACCGATGCCAGGTAGGCAACTGTATTGAAAGGGAGCATCTGCCCCTGCCCAAAGCAAACCCCACCCACCAGTAATGAGGAGACTAACATTAGACTCTTCTTTACACCGCCAGCATCGTCTGCATTGATTCATTACCACTACGGGAGGAATCATTTTATCCATTTAAGCAAGCTTACCTGAACATAGAGTGCCATTGTGTGCATCCTGGTAATAACTGACATTGCCTCAGTCTCTTTTTGTAACTAACATTAGTTTCTTTGCCATCATTCTCGCGTATATTTGAATCCTTTTCAAAGTCCCATGCCTCTCCTGCTACTCAACGTTAATTTGTACTACGGATCCATTGGACCGGCTTCATACACATGCGTACCTGCTCACTTCACCCTTCTCTGAGGTAAGTGCCTAATCAAGCCATAATCCTGTTTATTGTCATTCCTGCGGTCTACTGTTACAAGACACTCACACCAATATCTCTTAATCATGATTCCACAGCTCCCGCCTGGGATCCCTGTGAGTTTTTTCTTTTCACCTTTACTACACAGTGCCACCCAATTTTTTTACCTAGCAGCGCAAGCCCCCTTCAGGTAAACTCAGTTACGCCTTTGAGCACTACTGCCACTCTATATCATAGAAGGCATTCTACACCGCTGGCCCATTAGCTAACATTTCCCTAACATTATACTCCATAGGTGTCCCCACATTGACAATCCCTGAGGAGACCCGACATCCACTATGGGTCGAAACGTCGTCGACAGCTAAAAAGAGACAGACCTCGTACAATAGTTGCCTAAATCTTCCACCTGTTGTATATTGATTGGATATACTTTGCTTGGTCGCCTCTTTCTGATGAAATCAAATGAAAAGTAGAATCCTTCCTTTTCTATATGCTATTTATTTTTCACGCTAATAGTGTAGGTTCTTTGAGATATTCACTTGGGACACACAGTCACTTATAATATGTTTGTAAATATTTTGTATATTATGTAAAAATGATTTGCCTATGTTCATATAAACCATGCAAATTCACTACTATACTGTCCAGGTGTGTAGACAGCTTCTTTCTTTGACGTCCAACATACCACCCACATTGCCATTGTGCTTAATACTTATCATAAGTGGTATATATCTATCCACAGGAGCCGTTGTTGTTCTCTTAAAACTTTATACCCAGGCTCCAAGTGAGTGGGGTTCCCTTGTTTACTTTCCCATCCTGGTAACCCCAGCATTTCTGTGTGGGCTTGGGACACCACCTCCTTCCAGGCGGTATGTTCCAGATCGTTTCTGAGCAGACACTCAACTGGCAGGGCAGGGCTTACAGCAACTGTCAACTGGCCCGAGTCCCCTCCCCACTCAAAGAGAACCATAGCCACAGGGTAGTGACCCACACTGCCGTCAGCCAACACGGCTGGATGTAGTATGTTTGGGATCACTTGCTCCGGGGACACCAGCTGTCTCAGTACCATCATCATGCTAGCACCCGTGTCCCTCAGAGCCTCCACCTCCTGCCCGTTAACCCGCACCCTCTGCCCGTACTTGGCAGTGTTCGAGGGTAACTGTGTCTCTGGGACAATCTCTCTATCCCAGAGGGAGACCAGGGTCAAGCCTGTCCACTCACCCCCTCATCTGGGGACAACTCCTCCCCCAGCGCTACACCAGCCACACCGGGCTCTTACCTCCTGTGGGGGCTGGGGACCTCTTACAACACTGGGGATCCCGCTTGTAGTGTCTAACCTCCCCGCATTCTTAGCACCGGACAGTTCTGGGCTGATGACTCTTGTCAGGGTAAGTGGGTTTCTGGAATCCAGATTGGGGTGGGGAACCCACCTCTTTCCCAGGCTGTCTATTTTGTGAGCCTCTAGAGAACTCCATCCTTTTATCTCCCCCTCTCTCCTCTGGGGAAAACCCTGTCCACCTTTCGGGAAGTCTCCCCCAGGTCCCTTGTGGGACACCCGAGTGCTAACCCAGGTATCCGCCTTCTCCGCAAGTTCCCGAGGGTCGGTCAGCTAGCGGTCCACCAGTTGTTGCCGCAGCTCCGGAAAACATTTATCTAGAAGGTAATCCCTTAAAAACAAATTGTACAGCCCTTCATAATTGCTCACTTCGCTGCCACGCACCCAACCATCTAAGGCCTTCCGGGCATAGTCAAAGAAATCCACACAGTTTTGTGTATGAAGCTTATGGCTGTTGCAGAACCTCTGGCGATATTTCTCTGGGGTGAGGCCAAACTTCCTAAGCAGAGCCTCCTTCATGACAGGGTAGTTGGTTCGGTCCGCTTTCTCTAAAGTCAGGAGTGTGTCCCTTAAACTCTCGGGCACCCCATGGGCTACAAGGACACCTCATACAGGGCCAACCACTTGTCAATGTCATCCCCCACACTGAAACTGGCTATCACCTCCTTCGGTAGATAGAACTTAGGCTCTCATGGAACCTCTGGTACGCTGCCACCATTCATATTGCCTTGCGCACCTATCTGCATTGCTCGCAGCTCCAATTCTTTTAGGCTAAGCTCGTGCACAAGCTTCCTCCCCTCTATGGCTAGCCTCTTTTCCTCTCTCTCCTTATCCATCTTAGCAAGCTCCAATCTCAATTGCCTCTCCTCGCTCCTGTCCTCATACTCCTCCAGCGATGCATTCCTACTTGACACAATACTGCCAGTCCCAGAACGTCTTCCTGGCAACACATTCTCACTAATATCAATGTGCAGTAGGTGTAACTCTCATTGAGTGCCCGCATCCCCTTGCACGCCCAGCTCCTCATGCCCCTCATCTACTCTCCACTTCGGGTGGGTCATTACCCATGCCCTCAAGGCTTTCTGAAGCTCCTCTCTCTTGGCGCCTCGCCCGATGGACACCCCCATCCCCTGACAGAAGTCCCTTAGCTGTGCCACCGTATACACTTCTAGGTTGGCCAGCTCAAACTCCATCCTGACAGGTGGGGACCCAGACAACTTAAAGGAAAGAAACACTAGGACGTGGGAACAGGGCTAAAACAGGAGTCTGCGCAATCAATTAGACAGTGGAGGTCAACTTGGTAGGCTTGCCTACAACAGGTGTCCAATTGCGGCGCACACTGAATCACCGGAGGTTGCTGCACAACCACAGGTCCTTATCCCGCCGCTGAATACCAATGTTTGAACTGGGGTCACCAATTCCACCATGGTAGCTTGGCGCGAGGCAGGAAGGCACCCGAAGGCTAGGTGTAAAACAGAAGTGCAGCACACACTCACACTGAGACAGGGAGGCACACGCAATAAAATGACACCACACCAGATAGTTGGTTAAAACAAGACTCTTTTATCTAGACTTCTTCAAGGCAGGTAAGAACTTTTCCTAGGCATCAAGTAAGGCATTGGACATTTCCTAAACATCAGGCAAACATGACTGTAAATACCTCGCTATTATGTAGGGGCAAGCTAGGCAATAACATTGCTCATATGCATGTTCACTATAACAACATTTCATAGGACTAGTGTCAACATTAAAACATTTCTTGTGCTCACGGAACTTTGCAATAATACAACAGGAGCATAAATGTCACAACAGAATCATGCATAGCATGAGCACGGCACCATGAACATTTTCCACACCCACATTCCTCAGGAGCATTTACTAAACCAGCAGGTAACCCATCTGAGTCCCTATGGTAACAACAACCCTTAACTCACCCGGCATGTCTACATTTGCTGCACTCAGGTGGTCTGGGGCAGTCCAGCTCTTAGTCTGGGCCCCAGTCTATGGCAGTTCTCCTTGGGAGGGTCTGGATTTGTACCTCCTCGGGTCCCCAGGAGCCCCTGGGGACGCCTCTGAGTCTTTCTTAAAGGAGCCTCCCCCTGGCGTAAGCCCCAAGCCCCACGACTCACCGGGCAGCTCGGGCCGATGTAGGGCCCTTGGAGTGGTGCGGGAGCTCGTGCAGGCTAAGCGGGCTCCCCTCGTCTCATTCCAGACCTGCAGCAGATCGGGGGTGCTCGCGCTCTCCTTTGAGGCCCCTCGCCGGCGTCGGAGCTGGTCCCGGGCCTTCCGATGCCTTCTCGGGCCCGGGAACCAATCAGGAAAGGCCAAACGAAGGGTCGCCCGCAGCCTCTAATGGCAGCGTGGCTTGCGGGGGCGCGGCAGCCTGGTCCAATCGCTGCTTGGTGTGGCCTGTGACGTGGTCGATGCCCCCGTCATGTGAGGGTGGACGCGGAAACTTCAGCGGCCCAGCGCAGCCTTGTGCGATACCTGTGGCAGCCCTCCTCAGGCTTCAGGGGCCGCAGCAGTGAGCTCCAGCGATGAGCGAAGATCGTGGCAGCGGGCGCCCGGGCCGCGGCGGTGATTCATGGGCCTCCAGGCGCACCTTGCAGCAGCGCCCAACAACGGAGCAGACCAGTCCCTGGCTGCGGCAGTGAGTTCAACAAGTAGCGCTTTGAGGGCACAGCGCTTTGAAGGGCACAGCGCTTTGACACAAAGGCAGTCTCTTGCAGCCCCAGCGCTTGGAGGTTGTGGGGCAATGGCGTTTTCAAGAAAAGGATAGCGCTTAGGGGACAGGCATTCCCGGCGGCAACCAGTTCTTGGCAGTCCAGGGCAAAGGGGCACTTGGGATCAGTCACAGCTTAGGCAGGGCATTCCAGGGGCACAGTTCAGGCGGTAAGCGCCGGTTACCTGGTTGATCCCCCAGCAGTCCTCACAGCAGGTAGGTGTTTCCTTACAGCGCTTGATGGTCCCAGCGCCCTTCTAATGTAGTTTCTTGGGGGGAAGAAGGGGGGTTGAGTTGGTGGCTTCAGAGGCAGGATGGTTCCCCTTGGCATACTGGAGGTGGTTCCCTGGGTTCCCCAACGCTGGGCCAGATCAGCAGGCTGGCAGAGTACCTCATCTAACTTATAAAAGCAGTGCCTAGGCCCAGTCAGTCCCAGTGGTGTTGGTTCCTCCCCTAGGCCCAACTGCCTAAAATCCTGAAGAGGTTCCCCCAGGTCCAGTGGTGCCCCAACTGACAGGCAGGTTTTCCTCCTTTCCCCTTATACCCCTAGGTCAGGTGACCCTCCTCTAAAGGCGGCAAAGCGTAACCCCTCCACTGGTCTGAAAGGTTCCAGAAGCTTCTACATTCTAGGCTATGGACTAAAAAGGCGGGATGGCAGTGATACTGTATCATGATGTCCCAGCCTGCTCCTGACTACTAGTGCTTGTCTACGAAGGCCACTCCCCAGTAGCAGGGGCCTGTGGCAGCCATGTTGTTGGGAGAGCGCACCTGCACCTCAGCACTGTTTGGCAGTGGTAAGGCGCCCAGAGACCTAGGTCCAACAAAAAGATGGTGGAAAAAACAAGGCGAAAGGGCAAAAAAAAACGGGGTAAGACCACCCTAGGGCTGACAGGTCTAACAGGCATACTAAAGATTGTCAAGGCATCCCATTTGCCGAATTGCAAGAGTGCACGGGAGGAGTACACAAATATAGGAGGGATTATCTTATTGCAAATGCAATTTGCAAAAATGCAATCAACACTCACCTGGCGGCGGGTGGCACCGGCAAACAGTTGGCAGCAGGGACACTGGGACAGGCAGGGCCAGGGGGGGCTATAAATAATTAAATTATGGGGTTGCGAGAGAGAGGGCCTCTCGACGTCAGTGGTGTAACAAAAGTTGAGGCGGCCCCCTGCAAAGTGTCTGGGGGGGGCCCCATGCTCCAGATGGGAGCTCTCGGGCCAGGTGCCCGCTGTGCGAGCTGCGCTGGAGGGGGCCCCATGGAGCTTCCGGTCCCTCCCAACCCACGGGCCCAATGTTACGACCCTGCTCCAGCCATAGCGCCCTATGTTAGACCGCCACCCGTCCTAGGCGGTCTGTGTCTCTGGCCTTAGCCCCCTATGCTAGTCCACCATCACTCCAGCCCTGTCCTAGGTGGTCTGTGTCCCTTACACTAGCCACATATGCTAGTCTTCAGTCACTCTAGCCGTGCCCCAGGTGGTCTGTGTCCCTGGCACTAGCCACCTATGCCATCACTCCAGCCCTGTCCTAGGCAGTCTGTGGGGCATATTACCAACAACTAGCGATAATTATCCCTATGTTGGTTTAGAGGCGATATTTTTATCGCCGAGCTGCGGCGATTTTTATTGCTTAGGAACCTTGCTATTATCAAGGTTTATCTCCTAAGCGATAAAAATCGGCCGAAATGCATGAATATCGCTGAAAAGTCAGTGATATTCATGCATTACCGAGCTAATGCTCTTAGCCATGTTATCCACCTACCATTGGATAACATGGCTAAGAACTGCTCTGGGGCAGGTGTTAGCTTTTGGAGATATTCGCACTTAGCGCGAATATCTCCAAAAGTTGGGAAAAGGAGATAGCGATGTTAGCGACTGTTTCCAGTCACTAACATCTTGGCACGCCCACTTTGCATGTCATCAGTGATAAATATCACTGACATGCAAAGCGGGGCCCAAGATGGTCGCTATCTCCTACTAGCTGTCGCTAACTGGTGTTAGCAACATCTAGGTAATAGGGAGATAATTTTATCGCCGCTTTCTTGGCTTTTAAAGCCAAAAAAGCGGAGATAAAACCCCCATGATAATATGCACCTGTGTCTCTGGCCTTATCATCTATGCTAGTCTACCATCACTCCAGCCCTGTCCCAGGTGGTCTGTGTCTCTGGCCCTATCATCTATGCTAGTCTATCATCACTCCAGCTCTGTCCTAGATGGCCTGTGTCTCTAGCCCATATGAACTATGCTAGTCTACCATCACTCCAGCCCTGTTCTAGACGGTCTGTGTCCCTGGACCTAGCCCCCTATGCTAGTCTCCCATCACTCCAGCACGGTCCCAGGCGGTCTGTGTCCCTGGCCCTAGCCCCCTATGCTAGTCTTCCATCACTCAAGCCCTGTCCTAGGCAGCCTGTGTCTCTGACCTATCATCTATGCTAGTCTACCATCACTCCAGCCCTCTCCTAGACGGTCTGTGTCCCTGGCCCTAGCCCCCTATGCTAGTCTTCAATCACTCCAGCCGTGCCCCAGGTAGTCTGTGTCCCTGACACTAGCCACCTATGCTAGTCTTTAATCACTCCAGCACAGTCCCAGGCGGTCTGTGTCCCTGACCCTAGCCCCCTATGCTAGTCTTCAATCACTCCAGCCGTGCCCCAGGTGGTCTGTGTCCCTGGCACTAGTCACCTATGCTAGTCTTTAATCACTCCAGTCGTGCCACAGGTGGTCTGCAAAACAACAGGCACAACTTCCAGAGGCCCCACAATTGGATCAAGCACTCTTGGAAGGACAGAACTCTCTCAGCAGAGTTCAGGGGGAAGCTGGGGGTGAAGTCCTTTTGCTCCTGGGACTTCTTAACAGGGGGCAAGCTCTCCTCTGGCCCTTGGGGATCTCTTCAAGCAAGGGGACACAGCACACAGCAAAGTCCTTCTCCTCTCCTTGGCAGCAAAGCAACTGCAGGTCAGTCCACAAGCACACAGCAGGGCAGTCCTTCCTCTTCAGTCTTTCAGACTTCTCCTTTTCAGAGGTTTCTTCTTGATTCCAGGATGATCTAGTTTTGTAGTACATGTTGTTTACTGTCTTTGCTCACGTCCGCGCTTTTTTTTTTTACAATGCTTTTTTCCCAGGGCTTTTTAACACGATTCACACAGCCACGCTGAAACATTGCATAAACTGTTTGCAGCCACGCTGAAAGATTGCATAAACTGTCTGGTGCATAGACGAGTTTCATGCTGACTGTACCTCCATCTTCCCGGAGATCACTACATGAGCTCTTTTTATTCCTCCCCTCTTGTCCCCCTCTCCCACCACCCCCACTGTTGGACTTGCCCACCCTGATTGGGTAACATTCACAATGAACAGGCTTAGCAGGCCATACAAATGGAGCGTGTACTTCAATGTTGACATGAGGTGGTGAATGGAAGGTGGTAGGCAGCCTCCGACTGTATTAAAGGTGCTGGTGCTCTTTTTGTCAAAACATAACATTTGCAAACACCACACCACCTCTTTTTTGTTTGCATTGCTGTCTTGCCAATTAAACAATAATTAAGTTCTAAGTTTCCGTCAGCCCGTTGGTTATTGCCATTGATAGCCTATTTATAACAAGGTTCTTCTTTCCCACCATCATCGAGCAAAAGTTCTTCTTTTGATACTTATTTGGAATACACTTTGTGGCTGGTAAAGAAAAGCACTTATGTCTACGCAGTGGGGAGCCAACTTCCTTAGGATACAGCTGACATGAAAGATGGTTATCATGGGGGCTAAGCCCGGGCACAGAGTGCTCAGGACAGGACTGGACTAAAAAAAGTTAAACATAGAGGATAGGGCTGGGGACACGGTCTGCCTGGACAGAGCTGGAATGATGGTAAACTAGCATAGGGGGCTAGGGCCAGGGACACAGACCACCTGGGACTCTGCTGGAGTGATGGAAGACTAGCATAGGTGGCTAGTGCCAGCGACACAGACCGCCTGGGGCACGGCTGGTGTGATTGAAGACTAGCATTGGTGGCTAGTGCGAGGGACACAGACCACCTGGGGCACGGCTGGAGTGATTGAAGACTAGCATAGGGGGCTAGAGCGAGGGACACAGACCACCTGGGAACGGCTGAAGTGATTGAAGAATAGCATAGGTGGCTAGTGGCAGGGACACAGACCACCTGGGACTGTGCTGGAGTGATGGAAGACTAGCATAGGGGGCTAGGGCCAGGGATACAGACCGCCTAGGACTGTGCTGGTGTGATGAAGACTAGCAGAGGGGCTAGGGCCAGAAACACAGAACGCCTGGGACTGTGCTGGAGTGATGGAGGACTAGCAAAGGGGGCTAGGGCTAGGGACACAGACCGCCTGGGACAGTGCTGGAGTGATTGAAGACTAGCATAGGGGGCCAGGGCCAGGGATACAGACTGCCTAGGACTGTGCTGGAGTGATGGAAGACTAGCATAGGGGGCTAGGGCCAGGGACACAGACCGCCTGGGACTGTGCTGGAGTGATTGAAGACTAGCATAGGGGGCTGCGCCAAGGACACAGACCATCTAGGAAAGGGCTGGAGTGATGGTAGACTAGCATAGATGATCGGGCCAGAGACACAGACCGTCTAGGACAGGGCTGGAGTGATGGTAGACTAGCATAGATGATAGGGCCAGAGACACAGACCGCCTGGGACAGGGCTGGAGTGATGGTAGAATAGCATAGATGATAGGGCCAGAGACACAGACCGCCTAGGACAGGGCTGAAGTGATGGAAGACTAGCATAGGGGGCTAGGGCCAGGGACACAGACCACCTAGTACTGTGCTGGAGTGATGGAAGACTAGCATAGGTGGCTAGTACCAGGGACACAGACCACCTGGGGCACGGCTGGAGTGACTGAAGACTAGCATAGGTGGCTAGTGCGAGGGACACAGACAACCTAGGACAGGGCTGGAGTGATGGAAGACTAGCATAGGGGGCTAAGGCCAGAGACACAGACCGCCTAAGACCTGTGGCGGTCTAACATAGGGCGCTATGGCTGGAGCAGGGTCGTAACATTGGGCCTCGTGGGTTGGGAGGGACCTGTAGCTCCATGGAGCCCCCTACAGCACAGCTCACGAGGCGGGCACCTGGCCTGAGATCCCCCATCTGGAGCATGGGGCCCCCCCTCCACACACTTCACAGGGGGCCCCCTCAACTTTCGTTACGCCACTGACGACGAGAGACCCTCTCTCGCCACCCCATCATTTCATATTTCTAGCCCCCCCCTTGGCCCTGCCTGTCCCAGTGTCCCTGCTGCCGACTGTCTGCCTGTGCCACCCGCCGCCAGGTGAGTGTTGTTTGCATTTTTTCAAATTGCATTTGCAATAAGATAATCCCTCCTATATTTGCGTACTCCTCCCGTGCACTCCTGCCATTCGGCAAATGGAACACCAACAGACTGTGGTGGGCAACCAGCTGCAGGCTCTGGCGGCTCCGGCCACTCCAGTGGAGTTGAGGCACAGAGGCAAAGCAGTCCAAATGCGGGGGCACATGCAGGAAACTCAGCCGGGACCAGCAGGGACAAGCTCACTCCCTCACATGTCTGGGCAGCCTGATCTCGCTCTCTCATTCCCTTAGGGGCTGGTGTTGACTCCGAAGGTATCTGGGCGGCTGCCCTGCCCTGCACTGGTGTCTCCCACTCTATCGGCTCCCCTTGGCGATTTAGCCGCAATGCCCGCTTGGCTACTGTGCCATGCCCACAGCTCTGCACATCACGTCATCATGTCCACAGGTTGTTGTTACTTGGGTGAAAGGGGCCTGCCAAGGGTGTCCATGGCTCCATACAGGATGATGCATGCATTCCACATTGTTGCTCTTTGGGAGATACATTCTTGTATACGGCCTTTACTGCTCCCTGTGGGGCAGTAAGTGCTTCCCACAGTGCACTGGTGCTACTCCTGGGCATTCTGTGTCTCCTCTGAGATGCTGAGCTCCGTGGGGAAGTAAGTGCTTCACACAGTGCATTGGTTCTTTCCCTGAGCATTCTGTGTCTCCTCTGAGATGTCGAGCCCTGTGGGGCAGTAAGTGCTTCCCAAAGGGTGCTGGCGCTTCCCCTCAGCATTCTGTGTCTCCTCTGGGATGATGAGCCCCGTGAGACAGTAAGTGCTTCCAACAGTGCACTGGTGCATCCCCTGAGCATTCCGTGTCTCCTCTATACCAGCAAGTTAAAGCTGAAATAGTTTGCTTCAATGTTAAAGGGGAGGAAAGAAGTAATACCTTTCCAGGAAAGGTATCTTTGTCATGATGAAACCAAATGCTAATAGACACTTCTCCAAGTAGCCAGACGGTATCTTGAAAGTGCACCCGAAAATAACCCCAAACGCGTCCAACCTTATTTTGAAAGGTCGATGGGCTCAAATCCTAAACATGACTCCGAGTGCCACTGTTGCCACACACGCTATACAAATAAATGCGCTGAGTTTGGCTGCCTGCGGAGTTATTTCTTAATGAGCTTGATAGAAAGCAACTGTTTATTCGTGCATGGCCCCTAGTTTTTGGATTTAAATACATCTTAAACGAGGCAGTATAGGTAGTTGCCTCTTTAATCAAGATCAAATTAGCCTTCAGTTACATAACATAACCGTTACCCGATAACTCGGACTCGATGAGAAAATAAAACCTTTTATTAAAGGGCTATTTCTTAAGGAGCGCATGTACTCTGTATAGCACTCCGCTCTCTCCTGAATGAGGAAACGTAAATATTTTCACATAATAAATAAAACTCGCGTGGTGTCCCACTAACAGTCCAAGTATCAATCTTAATCTTGTATATGAAGCTTATTTGTAAATCTTATCATACACAATTTAACTGTCTGGTGATACTTGAGTATAAGAAAAGGCGAGGGGTAAGAGATGCTAATTTTTGACGTACAATAATGTCATGTGTTCCCACACATAGTTAGGCTATCATTCTACAGTTCAAACAGAAAAAGATAAATGAGGATATTTTCAGAAAGTTTTTGTGAAAAAATTGTATACAAATTTTATTTAGATTACACACAGTTTGGTTTATCAATGCATTAAAACCATAGATGAGTACACATTTCGATATATTTGACAGTTTGTGCAAAAAAGTTATTAAAACTTAAAACAAGTTCCTAAAACAGGAATCAGAAAATTGTCGACGCAGCGTTTCGGCTTTCTTTCATAAAACACCTTCTTCAGGACAGATTCTTGATTTAAAAACACACAATTACCAAACATTGTTTTTCACATTAACATCTTTATTTACATATTATCATTGCTTTCCTCATTTTTATAAAGCTATTAGATTTCACATGCCATCTAGCTTTAAGCTATATAGACAGTAGATATAGTTATACATTAATAGTCTGTTACCTCTCCCTTATTTCTCCACTCTTTTATGACTATATGGACTAATCCCAATGTAGTCATGTCATGTTGCTGGCACCTAGGTGTCACTCACCTCGGGGTAAAAAGTGATATTCATATGATGAACTCAATGATAAATAGAAGTTTGTTTTGCCATGGGATCCCTTTTGGTATATGGATCTGTTGGCTATCAGCGCTTCTTTTGTGGATAGGAGCAACTGACTGTAGTTTAAGCGGAAAAATAGACAATATGTTATCCACCCCATTCCTGTATCATCTTTGTATCTATATAATAATGTGCAACCTATATTACCTTAAATGATAATAAGTGCGATCTTACACACTGTCCATGGAGCCACCGTGTTAAAAGGGGAATACTTCTTAGTGGTATTTCTGTGGATCAAGTGATGATATAAGTTATTGGGACGTCTTTACTCTATTACTCGCCCTGTGTATCCCTTGTTAATATGTAGGACTCACCATTTTTGGGCCAATTATTGCGAGCAGATACCTTCTTATGCTACAATCAAATGGCACATTAAGACTCAGTGGTTGACCTCCAGTCTTTAAGATGATGAAGACACGATCTGTAAAACAATTTACAGAGTATTAACTCACTAAAACATATAAGAGATGACCAACTCAATAGGTCTTGATTGTTTTTCCTTTCAATGTCCTTAATACTATTGATGATTTTAGTTGATTCAATATTATTTTTTGAGATCATTTGCAAAAAGATGTTGTTAAGAAAATTTTGTTGGTATTTTGCCTTTTGCCTGTGCTTGATACATCATTCTTAAAATGTATCATGTTTATCAATTGTGGTCTTTTCTACAGCCGCTTTTGAAATCAGAGCGACATAAGTACCATACGATCTATGACACTCAATTTAGTATGTACTGCTGTTCCATATTGGATTCCTGCATCTTAGCATTACGTCTATGATTCAGAGGTCTTTATCAACTCTCATGTGGACTCAATCCAGTCTTTTTGTCAGGGATACTTCTCAATGTCATCAAAACAAGTGGTAAGGCGTCTGGCTACTTCAGTCTTGTTGCCAAACACATTTTTGCAATTCTGTTTTTTATCGTTCCATTCACTTGTTTAACTACCCCTGAAGCCTCAGGTCTGTAAGCACAATGCAGTTTCTGACGAATGTCCAGTGTTTCACAGATCATTTGCATAAGTTCATTCTGAAAGTGGGGTCCACGATCAGTTTCAATCGTTACTGGAAATCTGAAACTTGGGATTATTTCACGTAAAAGTAATTTTGCAACAGTTAGCCCATCATTTCTCCTCGTGGGGAAAGTCTCCACCAATCAAGAGAACAAACAAATGATCACTAGTACATATCTGAGTTGGTTACAAGGTGGAAGTTCAATAAAATCCATCTGCATTTGTGTAAATGGACCTCCCTCCCGTCCTATGGTTCCCAGACTCACAATTGTTTTTTGTTTGGATTAAATTGCTGACATACCAGGCATCTCTGGCACAGAATTTAAGCAATCATGCTGACCTTCGGATTGTACCGCGTCTGTCTAAATAGACAAACCATGGCATCTGTTCCAACATGAGCTTGACCATAATACATTCGGGCCATGTTTGAAATCATGCTATCAGGCATTACTGGTCTTTCCTCTTTGTAAACCCAGATTTCATCTTCCTCTCTTTGTCTGCATCCTGCCTTTAACCACATGTTTTTCTCTTCCTCATCTGCTTCTTCCTGCATTTGCCTCCCTTCATGCCAAGTCTTTAACTACTGTGGTTAGCATCAAAGAACTTGAAACATGTTCCTTTTCCCTGGCCCGATTGATGGATGCAAGATTCTTTGCACAGTATTTCACAATTGAGTCTACATACCTGTTACCTCTGGGGATATAATCATCCCCCTTCTGTGAGCCGCACACTTCACCACAGCAATCTTGTCAGGCAATTGAATTGCATCTATTAACATTCTCACAAATTCAGCATTACGTATTGGGGATCCTGCAGAAGTCAAATAACCTCTTTGGGACCATAGCTGTCCGTAATCATGAACAACTCCAAATCAATACTGACTAACTTTTACTATGGCGTTGGTAACCTTAATCTCCTTTCCCAATTCACATGCTCGAATCAAAGCAATCAACTCTGCTCTTGAGCAGAACGAATTCCTTTCAGACAAGGTGCTTCCAATACATCTGCCACCGTGCAAACTGCATATGCTGCACTCAGAACACCTTCATTTGTTCTCAGGCATGAACCATCAACAAACATTACGTAGTCTGATTCAGGCAATGGCTCATCTCTGATGTCTGGTCTTGGTTTGGTATAGTATTCAAGAACATCTAGGCACTTGTGAGCAACTTCATTTTTTACTTCAGTTTCCATGGTATCAGGCAATAGCGTAGAAGGATTAACATTTACACATCTAGAGATTGTTACATTCTCTGCTCCCAGAATTATTTTCTCATATTTTGTCATCCTATTGTTGGTCAGATACTGTGTTTTTGCCCTAGTGAGGAGAATCTCCACAGAATGAGGTACATACACCCTCACAGGAAATCCCATCCCTATCCCTTAACTCTGTTCTAGACTTACGCTTGTAGCTGCTACTGCTTTTAGACAACCTGTCAATGCCTTTGCTACTGGATCCAAAACAGCTGAGAAATATGCAATTGGCTTTCTCATTTTTCCATGTCTCTGCATTAGTACTGACAATGCACATCCTTCTTGTTCACTGCAATACAGTTCAAATTCTTTTTCATAGTCAAGCATCCCTAAAGCTGGTGCTTCACATAAGCTTGTTTTTAGCTGTTCAAATGCTTCCATCTCAGTTTTGGTCAGAACTATAGGGTCTCTAATATCTGCTCTGGTTAATCTCTGTAATGGTTTTGCTATCAGTGAAAATCGGCTAATCCACTGTCTACAGTAACATAAAATTCCCAGGAACATTCTTACTTGTCTTTGCGTTTTTGGTGGCTGCATTCCCTGTATCATTTTAATTCTTTCTGCAGTAACTTGTCTGATTCCTTTGGCAATCTTATGACATAAGTATTGCACTTCTTTCTGACAAAATTCTAATTTAGATGGAGACACTTTATGTCCCTCCTCTGCCAAATGATTTAGCAATGCAATGGTATCTGTTACACATGCATCTTTTGTCTTCGATGCCACTAGGAGGTCATCAATGTACTGAACCAATACAGATTCTCCAGGCATACTCAAACTTTCTAGTGATTTCTTTAGCAACTGATTACAAATAGATGGACTTTCAGTGTACCCTTGAGGAATTCGGCACCATGCCAGAATACGATCTCTGAACACAGATCGATCACAGTGTACCATTCTGCATCATGGGGAATTTGATATAAAATCACTGCTGGATTTGGTACAATTGGACAACATGGGACAACAATGTTATTAACCTTTCTAAGGTCCTGTACAATCCTAAATGTTCCATTAGGCTTTTTCAATCCCATTATCGGTGAATTACAAGGACTACTCTCTATCTCTCTCAGTATACCTTGCTCAATCATTTTGTTTATCACCCGTGTTATTCCTTCAATTGTTTCTGCTGTCATTTTGTATTGGGGAATGTTCTGGTAACTCACACCTTCTTTTATAGAGACTTTTACAGGATCTACATCTCTCATTAATCCTATATGTTCTCCTGTGAAATCCCACACCTTTTCTTTCCCTACCCTTTTCAATTCATCAGGTATCTTCTATCGATCAAACACAGGAAACAACTTATTTTGTTCAGCCTCAATCATGAGCATGGTCATTTTATACAAGATATCTTCATCTGGAGTTTGCAGTTCAATGCCATTTTACACAAGATGTCTCGTCCTAACAGATTTATGGGACCACTGTCGCACACCACAAATCGATGCATGTCTTTGAAATTTTCAATTTCTACTTCAACTGGTTGTGTTAAGGAGGTTTTAATCTGTCTATTAGCTACACCTACAACTTGGATGTGCTCTCTCGAGAGAGGAAGATTTTGTAGTTCAACTCATCTAACAGTAGAACGGGTAGCACCAGTGTCCACTAGGAAAGTTATTTCTACATCATTCACTATTCGGTTTACAAATGGACCAGACTGATCTACCTCAAAAGTGGCTCCAAGCACACACTCTAATCCCTCTCTCAGGCACCGTCAGAAATTTTCATCCGACTCACTCCCACCTTCCTCTTGTAACCAATACTGGGGACTCACATTCACTCTAGGCGATCTATTTGCCTACTCGCCTCCGCTGAATCCTGTCTCTGCATTGTATCTCTGTTGATTTACACTGTATGGAAGTGGCGGTTGTGGCACCTGACTTTGCTGAGTAACTATCTGCTGCTGTTGTGGTTGCTGTTGAATTACCTCATGCTGCACCTGTGGATTCCATGACCTATTTTCGGGATTAACTCTTGGTGGATACTTACACTCTTTTCTCCAATGCCCTATTTTGCAGCAATTATGACCAGGGAGCTTTTCTTAAGCTCTTCTGTATTCCCTACCAATTTAGTTTTGTAAAATTTCCTTTAAATTTTCCTTGATTCTCTGTATTTTTATTCTCCAATTGTGCTACTTGGTGTTCAGCTACTTTCACTTGTGCCCACATGGCTTTCCCTTTTAAATTCTTTTGTTTGGCATCGATTTATTCACTACAATATTTGGCTTTTCTTAAAACATCATCTACAGTACTTGATTGCCATCCTATCATACTATTCCTAAGCATGTCTCCAATTTCTGGTCTCAACCCTTACACAAATCTATATACAAAATTACTCATGTTCTTTTAGCTCAGTTCCTCATATCCACTGTATTGCTTAAATACTAACAACAATCTTTCATGGAATGAATGTACAGATTCTTTCGGCTCCTGTGTAGTTCTGTCTATTTTAACCCAATCAGTTTCTTTTGGTGGAATTTTATTCTTCAAAAATACTATTACTTGTTCGTATTTACGCATAACTTCAGGAGACGGAGCACCTGTCACTTTATCACGTGGATATTCTTCCCTCGGCCAATTTACAGATATTTTACATTCAGTCCATAAGTCTGCTGGCACAACTATATCAAATAATCCATCCAGATCAACCCATAATACTTTTGAAACTTTTACAAATCTGTCCACCTATCGATACCATTCTACTGGTTTCTCTCTCAATCTGGGAAAATCATTCGTAAATGATAGTATGTCCTGTCTACTCCAAGGTACATGCACATATCCACCTCCTGGTATTTCTCTCATAGGAAATTCATTTACTGTTGTTTCTTTTTTTTTCTGACTGGGAACGCTAATGTAGATTTATCACTAGCCTCTTCTTTCTTCTTTGCCTATTTCACTCTCCACTTATTCACATCTCCCCATTTTCTTAGCAGCACAAATAATTCTTTTATTTGAGGTATTCTTCCAGCTGTATTCATATTTTCAATTTCTTTTTCTGAAAAGTCTACTCTATACGTCTTCTGCAATGTTTTAAATTTTGTGAAATCTACATTTAATTCACTGGCACATCCTTCCAGCTGATCATGTACAGATTTTTTTTTCCAAGTAATACTTTTACACATGAACATCAGTTCATCATCTTGATAGGCTTTTAATCTGTCTGTTCCAATTGTTCCAATAATGAATTCTTCCATATCAACCTTTAATCTAGGAACATCTAATACCTTGAGTTCATTCTCTTTTAATTTCAAAGTTTTAAGCCAATCACTTAATTCTTGTTCCGACGGACCTATCGGAGTCTGTGTTAAGTTTTTTTTTCTGTGCTCTTTTCAGGTGTAGCAGAATCAGATTCTGCTCCGGTTGCATATTTATAGGGTGAACTCTGATTAAAAGTCAAGTCAGGTGGATTTATATTACTTGTTCGTCTGCTTTCTGTCAAGTCAGGATAAATATTTTCTTTTACCTTTTGCAAACTTTGCTGTAAAGGGATTGTTAAACTTGGCTCTTTTATTCTTTGGTTCTCACACACTGGGATTACAGGTCCTATTGTTACTGGAACTGTTACTGCTTCTATATTTTTCGTAAGCTCTTGTATCTTTTGTGTCAATTCATTTATAGATCGTATATACTCAGCAGTACTAGTTTGTTCCTCAACTCGTTTTTCTACTCTATTCACACTTCCTCTTTCATCATTCTGTTTGGGAGTACCAGTAAGTCTTGTTTCTGTCATTGAGGTGTTTGGGTTATATCTCACTTCTACTCTTTCTGGTATATCTCTAAAATTTGCAAATTGTCTTGGGATGTCATTAATTCTACCTTCTACTGACGGAGCATTAGGTGTAGTCCATAAAGAACCTGGTTGATATGGTGGCGGTCTCCTATTTAATATCTCTTCCAGTACAGCATCCTCTGATTCACTATCACCATAACCTGTTTCCACATTTTTCTTCTTCTCTGTACATTGACGCTCTTCATATTCATCCACTATCTAACTGGATACATGCCATCACACATGTCTGCATTTCTCTATCTGCGCATTCTACTCTCAAGTGTCTCTCTCCATAATCCACGCAATCTACCTCTTGGTCTGATATGCCCTTCTGACCTTTCTTGTTCCATTTCATGCATCTCATCTTCCCATTCAACTAGAGCTTCAAATTGAGTCGGTCTAGGTCTCGGCTCAAGCTTCATCATCCTTTCTTTTAAATTTCGTAAAAACTGCCATATTAAAAGATACAACCTCTGGAAAAGCTAACGCACCATCATTTCTGGTATACCTTGCCCAATTCTCTAACCAAAAACATGTATGGTAACCATATTTCGACAACATATAGGAAGCATGCGTTTTCGGTGGAGGAAGTAATTTTCCCTCTCTTGTTACTATCGCCTTATCCTTCACAAACACGTTTTTCAATTTTTTAAACCATGAAGGTTTCTTCTTTTCCTCTTCGTAATAGTATTCAATTTTTCTGTAAATTCCCTGTCTTTCAAAAGATTGCGTACTTCTTTGTTGCTGTGCCGTAACACCAACCTATCATAGAGCGGTTTATACTAGTGTACCAATTAGAACAAGATACGTCTCCTTTAGTGCTTAACCAATAGTTTTGCTGCTTTTCTTGATGCACCAATCAGCTCTTACTCTGTCTTGGTCACGAGGACCAATCCCTGGTCGACACTTTTGACGTCACCAGTGCTCCGGCTTCTGCAGCGCCGACTGACCCCTCCTTTACAAGGTTTATCGAGAAGCCGTATTTACAAGATATACAACTGAACCAGTTAAAAACTTACATAAAAACAACTCCATTTGTCTGTTTCGCTAAAACAAAGTGATAGATTTTCAATCGTTCAAGTATCCTGTACAGTTACCACAGAATTTTAGACTTGCCAATAAAGTAGCACAACCCTCTACCTTACCCTTCTGTCAAACAATAACAAACCCGTCTCTCTAGGAATAAGACACATACAGAGACCTCAATGCTCCTTAGAGTCTAATCCAGAGTTTCACAAGAAAGCATATTGCTATTTCATTTACACACTTTCACACGGAAAATCCCTATTCATTCATACAATAATTCTGTATTTCCAGTAGGCAGTGCTTACCTCTACCCTACCACAAAATTTCTCTATCGTTAGTAAAGTAGCACATCCCTCTACTTTACCCTTCTTCCAAGCTCGGGTTAAGTCCTACTACTCTCCCAGCAATAAGTTTTAAAACAGAATACGCAATGATCCCTATACTTAAAAGCTATAATTTCATAGACTGCCCTTGCTATACATTTATCCCTTCACACCTAAGGTTCCTAAACTTGTGATGTGCGACGACACCGCTGGAGTGGAGAAGTGTGGCTCAATAGTTAGCGCGGCAGACCCTGATGCAGAGGTCTGGCCCGGGACCAGGGTTCAATACCCCGCCTCGGCGGGTCTTTGGCTCAAATTTCTTCGGACCTGATAATTCTCGCCTTGGTGCCTATTCTAATCATGGGTCCCACTCTGCAACTCTGGGCAATAGCTTGCTTAATCTCCACAACGGCCCCAACAGTAATGGGATGCCTCGCTTCACCTTGGGGGTGCCCAGGAGTAGACATTTCACAGTGAAAAGCCAGGAAGGAATCCTAAGCGGTATCAACAGCGCCGGGACACTTCTGTTGCAGGTAACTGTGCGCTTTACAAATGCTGGCATTTACATTTACTTGTGATATGCGCAAATACCACTGTAGTATATGACGATACTACCTTTTGAAACAGACTATGCGATGTGCGACTCCACTTGCCACACTTCCTCTGCCTGCAGACAGAGTAACCAGCTTCCCACAATCCTCGGAAGCCTTTTCAGGACTACATATAACGTTATACAAACTCAACAGATGTTAGTCATAATTCTGTACATAAACCTTTATCACTTTGTACATAATCCTAGCTAATTCTATAGCAACCAATGCTCTGCTACCAAGTTATATTACTGATTCAGCGCTACTCCAGAAATATTTTCTAAAACCATATCACCTTTCCTTGAAGTACCAAATCATACATCTACTCATCAGTGGGGCCCATAACACTGCGAGTTACTCACATTACACTTCCATCCTACTTCATGGATCAGTGAAATTCAAAGGAGAGTTGCTGTATCATGGCGGAGTGTCTAAATCAAAACTAAATATTTATACTATTTACACCTGCAGTTTAAATGAGATTTACCATGGTTCATTAACAAGACATTTTATTCAGACACACCACCATTATGGTCGACGAATCTGCTAGTAAAAAAGTAGGCGTAGGAAAATACAAGACCAGCTTAATTCTCCATTTATCTAATTTTTATTAAAAGCAAAGTTTAGCATGTCTGACAGTTTATTCGCTTTAATTATTTCTTTATTCAAAGTAACTTTTAAAAGGAACATTTTATTTCAAATAGTAATTTTCATTTATTTTAAAAGATTCAGAAATAGACATTATTATTTAGATTTCAGAACACAAGTTTTAACAAAAGACAGATAGTTCCCAAGATTAATTTTCTCCTAACTTCCCTAACTAATACCCTCATCTAAGGCTCAGTTCTTATTCAAAAAAATAAAACATTTATTCAAGAAAATCTTACATCTCAGGAAAATCAGAATTTCGGCAGCATCTCAGGAGGAAATCAAAGAGAAGCATAATTTTAAGTAAAGCCAGGGGTTTTTATACACTATTTCACTAACTTTATCTATCTAAAAATTAACTATCAACACAAACTTTGTTTCTGATTGGACAAATTTGGGGTGGATGAGCATCACCTCATCATTCTAACATTCAATTCTGTTGTGTCTAAATTTTAAAGGGTCCTTTGTTTAAGAAAGTCTTTAGCCTAGTCACATCCTCCACTTTCAACTCCATGTTCTTTTCCCACGTTCAGTAACTCAAACATCCATCCTCTTGGCAGTCATCAGGACTTCAAGGGCATATTGGCCTTGAACTGGCTTCGTTCATGTACAAGCACCTTGCATTCAACTAGGACTTGGGCTGCGCATGCTCAGTTCATCATCTAGTGGCAGTTAATAGAGCAGCCATATTTTTACTAGGCCTCCCAGGCCAGAATGGGAACTAACATAGAAACAAACACAAAATAATGTTAAATATGGAACTATAGCCTTTCTGTTTACCTTCCCCATACCAAGTTTTCCCTGTTAGTTATTACCTAGCAAACAAGCGACATAGATGCAATTTATACACACATATCCTTCGGTTTCTGCCACAAATACAAGCACAAAAAGCACATTTATGGGGTTTTTATTTATTTTGAAGCTTTGCATTATTTTACATCACTACAACAAAAATAATTAGTTAGTTATATTTCTTCATGCAAGCAGATTATGATTCCCACATGTATATGTGTGTGCATTCTATACTACGGTGGTTAATATTTTCCACACCACACAATTAATAAAGGTTACTAATATGAGGAAATGATTTTACGAGGGGTACACAAAATTTTGTTTTCCCACCTCGCTCCATCATAACCACTTGTGGAAGAGCTTTGAAGGTTTGAGAGACTGGACATAGCGGAAACACTACTTTTTGGGTTTTGGATTCTAATATCAGTTGTGTGAGAAATAAGCATTGGGTTTTGCTGCAGTATTGGTTATGTTGGAAGTGAGTCAGCTAAGGTACTGCTGGAAGAAAATACTGCATTCATGAAGATGAAAGTAATTGCCAATAAAATGAAGTGAACTGGGCGGAACCTTTAGGTGGATCCGGACCATGGTGCAGCTCGGCAGAAGCGGTTGGAGAAGATGACAAAGGGTCAGCCAGATATTGGGAAGACAGTTTGTTGACGTTGACGATGACCACTTATGTTCCTGGCATTTGCTTGTTTTCGAGTTCACTGATAAACTCTGGTGAATGGCACTGCTGTTGCTCGTGTGGGTGGGGAGTGTGCCTTTGACTTGGTGAGCAAAGAACAGTTTGTGCCTTGCGTGTATGGCACTGGATTGGAGAGCAGGATGCACAGAAGTTCTAGTTTGAATGTAATAGCAGGTGTACTGTTGTGTGTGTTGGCACTCTGCCCTCGCTAGGCTGCAAGAGTGTGCTTGGCCGAGCAGGGTTCTCACTGGGTACAAGTGTATTCTTGAGTGCACGAAAGGTGTGTTGTTGTGTGCATTACAACACAGGGCTCAGAGTGTGAACATATGCTTGAGTGCAATGGTATGTGCATGTCTCTGCTTGCTGAAGCACAGATCTTGCTTGAGGATGAGAACATGTTTGAGTGCAAGTGTCTGCTCTGCCCCTTTGCAATGGAGCACGGTTCTTACTATTAACACTCTTGAGTGGAGAGTAAGCAACAGCAGAAAGATGGCTGTAGAGTCAGATGTCCTGAAAGATGGGGTAAGTGAGAATTTAAAATACCTGGTTCATGATGCACAAAGTTCCATGTAAATGGGATGAGTGAGAGCTAAATGAAACCTGTTTAGTCTTTATAGATTGGGGGGTTGGCTGGGTACACTGGGGCATATTATCAAGGGGGTTTATCTCCGCTTTTTTGGATTTAAAAGACAAGAAAGCGGAGATAAAATTATCTCCCTATTACCTAGCTGTCGCTAACACCAGTTAGCGACAGCTAGTAGGAGATAGCGAACATCTTGGGCCACACTTTGCATTTCAGTGATATTTATCACTAATGACATGCAAAGTGGGCGTGCCAAGATGTTAGCGACTGAAAACAGTCGCTAACTTCGCTATCTCCTATTACCAACTGTTGGAGATATTCGCGCTAAGCGCTAATATCTCCAAAAGCTAACACCTGCCCTGAGCAGTTCTTAGCCATGTTATCCAATGGGAGGTGGATAACATGGCTAAGAGCATTAGCTCGGTAATGCATGAATATCGCTGAAAAGTCAGCGATATTCATGCATTGTGGCGATTTTTATCGCATTTGCGATAAACCTTGGTAATACCAAGGTTTATTTGCGGTAAAAAACGCTGCAGCTCTGCGGTAAATTTTTGTCTCTAACCAAGCAATAGCAATAATTATCGCTATTGCTTGGTAATATGCCCCACTGTATGGTAATTTGTTTTGAGGAAGTGGTGAAGTACTGTGTAATGTGATAGGTACCTTTCTTTTGCTCATGGTCATCGTCTCTTGATGGTTTGTGTGTCTTAAAGGAATGAGAGGTGTGTTGTATCTTGCTTTCTTTAGTGTGTAATTCTTCCATGCACAGTAATGAGTTCATTTGAGGGTCCTCTGGAATCTTAGCGTCCCAGGAAGTCCCTCTTGTAACCCTTTACACTTTTGTGAATTGGGATTTGTAACAAGTATCGATTCCCAAACAGTGAATTTCTGATCCGTATGTATGGCCGCAGTGGCAAATGAAATCACAATCTGTTCGTGTGTAAAGAAAGAATCACAAGTTGTGAATCGGAATCAGTAATAAATAGTGACCTTCGCATGCGCGAATGCTGATGACATCACAAACGAGGAAGTGGCCTCTGTGTCTGTCTTATGTCGCGTGCTGCATTGTTATGTGAATATAGATGCCATCTTGCAATAACATTAAGGCGCCTTTAATTTACAGACGTCAAGGTAGAAAGGAACAATATACAATAGACAGTGCATCTTTGGAGTCCAGCAGGAAGAGGTGAAAAAAACATCACCCCACATTGTTTGACTGTGAGACCTGGACAAGTGAATGCAAGCTAATTACTTCTGGAAGACTTCACTTTTGGCGATTTTCCTCAAAATGAGATAACCTGGTTCAGAGCCTTCTACAGCTGGGACCGGCCATTCCCAAAAATCAGCTACGGTGGTTTATTTTCTTCTATGAGCACAGTTGAATTGCGCTGCAATACTCATTGAAGGCATCAGATGGGAGGTAGTGTGGGGCCAGGTTTGTGTAATGTCGGCATTAGTTCTTGTAGCCCTTATGGAGAATGCATGGTGTCTGGAATTTGATCAGCGGAGTATGTTCAGGGCGGGATTAGCATGGTGAAAGAGTTATGAGTTTATGCCCTTAATGATAGCTTTGTTTTGGAAGGTGAAGGACAAGTCTAAGTCAAAGATGATTCCCATGTTTTCATCTTTGAAATTCATTTGTGGGTGGAGGGAGTCATAGGTTAGTAGGCCAACTGCAGGGAAGAAACTTGGAGTAATGTTGTTCCAGGACTACCATTTCTGCTTGTCCATGGTCCAGGTGATTAAGTTGTATCCCCTCTGATATTGGATGTGGTATAGACACTTGATAAGGTATGTTTTTTGACGTGAGATTTACAGATATCTAGAATAGGGTCTTATAGTTGGTGATCACCTGAGACAGTGGACATATGTAACATATATAAAAGGTAGCAAAGAAAGTGCAGAGCCTTGAAGGACACCACACTGTAGTGCTCAGGGCAAATATTCTTAAGATCCTAAGTGCAACTGTTGAGTTTGATCATTGGAAAATGCCCTGTGCAGTTTAGAACACCTTCTAAAGTCCAAAACCATTAATTTAATCTAGTAATGTGGTCAACAGTGCAGAGAAGTCTAGGAGAGTCAAAGCAGCTTGCTGCATCTCATTGAGATTAATGAGGAGTTCTTCTCTGATGTCTTATTAAACAAACACTTCTAAAATATGTTGGTGCTGTGGGGCCAAGATGGCAGTCGAGTAGGAACAGAGGGCATATTTATAAGCCCCTACCGCCACCACAACTTCACTTTTAGTGACGTTGTGATGGCAACAGGACACTTTGTGTGAAAGGGGCGGACAATGCGTGTGTTAGCAGATTCTCCAGTTTCCACGGGAACGAAGAAGAATCCCACTACCTCCAGGACACAGAAACAAGAATGCGATAGGGAACACACTCCTGTCCACTGTCCCCTAAAAGTATGAGGGAAAAACCCAAGGAGTGTCCACCACTCTCCTCATACGAGGGGGTCAGCATACAGGAAGAAGTACTTCAGGTGGTGGTCCAGGCTAGGAAAAAGAACAGGAGGCACTATATACAATACACTCTAGACATATATGTAAGTACTCAGAACATTGAATGCGTGGTTGTCGCAAGGAAATTCTTACCCCAAATGAAGTTTGTGATCGCTGTAAGATGAGTTCTTAGCTCAAGGAGATGACCTGTAGACCCAGGTACCAAGCCAGGAAGGGTAGAACTCACAAAGGACTCACACACTCAAACGTACAAAAGGAAAAGGGAAGGAATGAGGTGTACCGACCGGCTGTGCAGGGGCATGGACAGCGGAGCAGTAACACACTCAGGAGGAGAGACACCCGGCCCGAGGGAGAACTCAGTAGGAAGGACAACAATGAAAAGAAAAGAGGCACTTCCTTTTTCTACGGGGTTAGGAACTAAAAACACGGGCTGAGCCGAATGCCCGCTAAATGCGTGGGAAAATGTAGGGTGCAATGCCAGCGCCCGACCGGGAGCTGCGAAGGAAAATGCCGGCAACAGCTTATTCGAAATCCAGACGTGCACAGAGAAAGTAGGGCCAAGAGCAAGGTGCCGGAAACAGGAATCTGGAGAATATTGCCACAAAACGCCAAGAGGGAGCAGCAAAACGCTTGTGGCAACGCTCTTCAGAATCAGGAAGTAGCAAGGGGGCCTGGTACCGGAACAGTAAGCCAAGCAACGGCTACGTTCCGACGCGCCTCTTTACGTGCGCCAGGGAGGGTCTGAAAAATACCATCTGCTATGTTGTCAAAAGTTGTTAGGGATTAGGTGAAAATGACGGGATGGGGATTCCAGAACAACACGCTTGTCAAGGTCTTCTATTCAGCCCCAGTCACCGTTTCCTAACAGCGTGTTGTGGTGAGCATTCCACAGCAACACCCATTGATTTGATGCTGCCCCCTATTTAGAAGAGCAGCCTAAATAAGAGGCACAGCCAAAATTAAGACCTGGGAGAACCTGGGGGCATATTACCAAGGGGGGCGATAGGCAATTATTGCCGGTTTAGCGGCCGTTCTCGGCCGCTAAGCAGCGATAACTATATCGCTATATTAGGAAACTGTCGCTAACTGATGTTAGCGACAGCTTTTAGGCGATAGCGAGCGGTTTGGGGCCCGCTTTGCATGTCAGCGATATTTATCGCTAATGACATGCAAAGTGAGCGTACCCAACCTGTTAGCGCCTGAAAGCAGTCGCTAACGTCGCTATCGCCTATTAACAAGGCGGGCGTAGCGATGGAAATATTCCTGCTATCGCCAAAAACTAACGCCTGCTCAGACCAGTTCTTAGCCATGTTATCCAATGGGAGGTGGATAACATGGCTAAGAGCATTTTGTCGCTAATGCGTGAATATCGCTGTATTCTCAGCGATATTCACGCTATCGCCGGAAAAATTATCGCTTTGGAGATAAACGTTGCTAATAGCACGTTATCTCAGCTATAATTTCCGGGGATGCTTAGCGATAAAAAAAATCGTTGCTAAGCCTAGTTAGCGATAAATATTGCTACTCGTTGGTAATATGCCCCCTGGTCTTAAACAGGCGAAACGAGGAGAAATGCTTGATTTCTCCTTGTTTTTGCTGTTTCCATGTGTGCTGCAAAACGGCAATGATTGTTTTTGCAACTTTTATGTGTATTGCATCAAGCAGCACACTTAGAACTTACAAAACAGCATTTAAAGACTGTTTATGTCCAGGAAGGGGGAACTTCCTGCACATAAACAATCTTCCCCTGCACGGAAACACCCTTGCACAATGGTGCAAGGGCACCTGCATTGGTGCATGGCACTAAGCCTAGCGCCAGCGCAGGGGGAAACACAGGGATGCGCCATATTCTTGTAAATATGGTGCAGCCCTGCGTTTCTAAAGTAGAGGAGTGCGTCGTTAAGCCAGGAAGTCTAACGCCTCACTCCCCCACTTCACTTGTAAATATGCCCCAGAGTGTCCCTCCTCCATCCCACACCAGCTATGCAAAATGCTTCTTACTGACCCAAGTAGCTCTGGACATCTTCTAAAGCTTTGTGAGTGCCCATTTGAGCAACTTACTCCAAACTGGGGACAGGGGACACTGTCAAATTAGGGAATTCAAAGGGACTAAAACTCGGGTGGCAGAGTTGCATAAAAGTAGCCATGTCACATGGTCTTGGTGTGGAAGATGTGCGGGGTCAAATTGGTACCCTCCCTATAATTCTGTTCTCTTTCAAATCCTTCAGTTCCATGTACGCACCTCAAAACTACATAAACTGCAGGGTTTGATTGATAATTTTGTGAGGGCAATAAAAAAGCATAATTAGCTAAAGCTTCAATGCAGAAGCAAGTAAGGAAGGAGGCTTAGGCCTAAGAGATGACATATACAATTACCAAGCAACTCACGGTAGGATGGGGAGAAGAAGCATCTGAAAGCAGTGGTGCTTTGTGACCCAGGTGATGGCACTGGCACAAAGAGGCAAAGCTTCTTGAATATCAAAGTAAGAGCACCTTGGGTCTATGCACTTCCCAGGTCATCAGACCAGCATTAGAGGATTGGGACAAGGTATCTGAGTGGCATGGACCAACCACCTTACTAAGACATCCTTAATGGAGAGCCTGGAGGTCACCCGTGCAGTAGGATTGGGGCCATGCAGTGCATGGGGAGGGTCAGGTTCTGGAAAGATAGGTGAACTGCTCTTTCAACAGCTTGAAACACTAGTTTGGAAAGAGTGATACCAACAGTTTTGCTAGAGGCATGCCCAGGTTGGGATCCCACGCCCTACGACTAAATCTGCAGCTTGCTTGACACTGGCTATCTTCACATTTCGTCCATCAATTGTGTGTCTTTTGCTTTCTCGCCCTAAGTGCGCCAGGTAGGCCCAGATGTGGGGCAGGGACTCACTGTGCCACTGGAATCAAGGTATCATGGCTGAAGATGGGGTGAACTCCCGAAACCGGTCCTAGGATGCTTGTTTCCGGTCCAGTGAGGACCTGGCTTGGCAGTTCAGGCTGGACTGTTCCCATGAGGCACAAGGTCAAGATGATTTGTATATGGCCAGGTCTAAACTGGGGTGGCATAGGAAGCAAAAGAATAATGGATTTAACCCAGATCTCTTGACTGGGGTGAATGGTTTGATTTGTTCTGCATTCTGTCCATCAATTTTGTGTCTTTTGCTATCTTCGACTGATGGATCATCACAAAAGACATGTATACGTGGAGAAAGATGCTAACATTTGACACACACAGAGTGAACATGTTGAACATAGAAAACAGGAAGCAAAGATTGGCTGAACACACTCCAATGCCGAGCGGAGGGAAACCTACATTAGGACGGACACCACAGCCCGCTACGCTATGGCAGAGAGGCAATGGTTAATATTACAACATACTGCGTCATACACCAGTGTAGTTGAATGAATGGGGCAGAAAGGGATCAGAAAGAGGCTGAAGGGGTTGGGGGCCCGGGGACACATACATTTGTGTTGCCCGTGCCCAATGCTCAAGGTGCACTGGCAGGAGTTACTCATCATCCCAGGGCTGCTAACTACATCATTTTTGCATGGCCCACACACAAATGGTCCTCTCACACTCCTGCAGGGTCAGGCAAATGGTGTTAGTGCTTTGAGCTGCAAGCAGATTATTACCGTAAGAAAGGGCTTAAAAATGTAGGGATTGGCTACATAAAATGTGGAATTTCCGAAGGATGGAGAAAAATTCTTACACCATATCCAGCAAGGTGTAGAATTGTGAAGTGAACTGTGGACTTGATGCCATTTCTGGAACATCTTGGCTAAGAATCTGTGGGGCATAGTCTCAAGGAGTTATCGCCGATTTACCAGCACTTTATCACAGCCAAAGTCGCGATAAATTTATCACCCCATTTACAAGCTGGTGCTAACAGCCTATAGCACCTGTTTTCCTGTGAAAACAGCCGCAAAAAGCATCGCCACAGATGACCCCCGCAACTATCGCTAATCAGATGCAGAGTAGGCGTTACCGTGCCAAAAGCTGCGACAACACCACCCTGCAACATTCTCAATGACCATCCAGATTGGCGATATGACCACAAAACATGCGATAAGCCACGTTAGCAGCTGGAAATTAACACCTGCTCTGACCTGGTGTAAAGTCGGACCACAGCCTGCACCACAAAAGGGAGCCCTGCTCAGAGCCACACCTGAAGGGCAACAGATGCCATGAAGCCACTGATCATGCAGCTGGGAGCCCCAACAGGACCACAACACCCACCGCCACCACCCCCAGGACCCCCCGGTCAAAGACATGCAACATCAACTTTACGGAATTATGTACCAAATAATCCACCTGATGTCGCACAATCACATCTGGTGACATGCATGTGTCATCACAAAAATGAGCATCACACATTCACCTTCAAATTAACAAATGAAATGTATTCAAATAAACACTGAACAGAAATGAAGACACATGGTTGCTCCCCTCTGGACAATCCGTAGGTCACAGCCTGCAAGACAAAAATCATGATGAGAAGGTGTGTCTTGCGCACATCAAAGGACAGAGAGAGAGCGAAGGAGAGAGAGAGATAGATACAGAGAGAGAAAGAGAGGGAGCGAGAGAAAGACGGACAGGGAGGGGGAGCGAGATAGACGGAGAGAGAGGGGGAGATAGAGATAGATGGACAGAGAGGGGGAGAGAGAGATAGATGGACAGAGAGGGGGAGAGAGGGATAGACGGACAGAGAGGGGGAGAGAGAGATAGACGGACAGAGAGGGGGAGAGAGACACACATAGCGGACGAGATGGACAGGGAGAGAGAGTGCTGACACTGCGCATCCAGCCACACTGCTCACCTGCTGCCACAAGTGTGTCTCCAACCACGTGCCGGCATGTAGTGCAGTACACCAGGACCCACATCTGAAACAGATCGGTTATCTGAAACAGAGTCAAGATGCATGAATGGCATAGGACATACAATTGCACACAACAGCATCACCTGTCCTCCCCAGCGCACCCAGGCAGATGCACCCCAGTCTCTCCCACCGCCCAGCGGTGCATGACCACCCCTACGTACCCAGGCCTCACTGCTCACCTTCCACCACCGGCGTGTAGAAATGGGGGCCACCATGTGCCCTGCAAGCCATAAGCCCTGGGCCCGCGGACATGGCACCATCCACATCATGCAGCCCTGCTCTGCAGGCCACCAGGTCTCACTTTTGTTTCTGGGTCTTGATTTTGCCATGGCAGGGAAAACATACCAGTGCACCCAGCATCATCGCAGGCTGCACACCCGCTCAGCCTTATAAGTGCCACTAACTCTGTGATCCCGGCAGAGACGCCACGTGGCGGTAGGCCCCCTCTATCCACTGGCTCAGGCCTACACTTCGGTCCAGCAGGGCATACAAAACCTGAGCAGTCTGGACCGCCGGGACGAGGCATCATCACAGCTTGCACACCTGCTCAGCACTTAAGGTGCCCCTACCTCAGTGCATCAAAAGTCACCGTCCGGTGGCGGTGTGCCTGAACCGGCTGCAGTGTATCCGATGCCATTAAGTCTGTGCCCTGCAAGTCATGGACCCTTTATGATTGGGTATCGTGGTGCGGATGCAATCATGTCACCTCCAGGACGGCGGAATGTGATGTTGCAGGCCCCTGGGCCCTCATGCCTACATGCCCACCACATATATACACCCCGAGAAAGGATGGAAATGGCGTCGAGCACGTGCACCCAGCCCTTTTTATTGGCAGGGTCACATGTCCTGTGATGCGTAGGCTGGATGGGTGTGGTTGTACACCAGCTGTGAGGGAGTGGCTGTGGCATGCTGACAACTAGACCTGTGAGCAGCAGATCCCTACAGGGAAGACCTGGGACAAGTAGCGTTGCTGACCCCCTGTGAGCATAAGCAGAGTGGGCTGGCCTTCCGTATGCCAGTCCAGCATAAGGGTTTGAACAATGACCCCGGCACCCCAACACACGGTGTTGGAAGGCCATGTGTTCTTCAAGGGGGTCCTGGGAGGCAGCCGTGGTGGTGGGTGCTGCCTGCTGTGTGGTCTGTGCAGGGGGTGGGGTATCCTTGTTGCAGCTGGGCTGCCTTGCTCCTGGAGGTGGGCCTGCGGAGGCTTTCAATGAACTCTTGGATGATGTCGGAGTCGAAGCTACGGTGGTCCTCTTTGTCATCAGAGAAGAGAGGGGGCTGCTCTGCAAGAGGTGTCGATTCTCCCTCTGCAATGCGAAGGGTGGATGCAGTTTAACAATGTGTTCACATGTATTTTGTCGCATTGTACAAGTTTACATACAGACTGCATGACTGTTTGGGAGGAGCTGCCTATTTGATGGGGGACAGTGGACATTTCGACAACAGACGCGTGTGTGTTTGTTCTTGTACATCATCAACTCACATTTCCCTCCAATGCCAATTGTGATTGGCCAGTGTCTACCCCCAGTCGGAACCAGTTGGGTCCTTGGTTCTGTTGTGGACGTGTTGCGGTTTGTGCCACATTGTTGTCAGTGTTGATGTGCTCTGCATGTTATGTGTGTGATGCATTTTGGGGGAGTGGGCCCTGCTGCTCTGATTTTGCTGCCCCTTATCCCTTTCCTGCGATGTGCCTTTGACTTCTGTGCGTATACAGTGCTGAGATGTTGCATACTTGGGTACATTGGTCTCTTGTTGGGAGTTGGTGGCTGGGGTATGGTTTGTCCGCAGATGTGCTTAGCTCAATTGTGCATGTGTGCCATTGTGCTCATCTCCCCCCGTCCTCCCGGTCCCTGGTCGTTACTCACCCTGCTGCTGTTGTGTGCAGTCATGTTGAGCAGTGTCCGGTCCCCCGACTCCAGCCACCATCTCTTCACTGATGACTGTGGACACCATTTCCTCCATATCGTCCAGCTCCTCCTGTGACGCAGGACTCCCATCTCCAGTCTGCATTGCTGCCTTCTGTTGTTTTTGTCGAGTGTCAGCTTGGTTTTGTGCTTGACAGCATTCCAGCTCCATTTGACCTCTTCCATTGTCCTCTTCAGCACTCCCACTGCATTCACCTTGTCCACGAAGGACTTCCACAGTCTATTTTTGGTTGCCAATGACACAGTGGAGGTTACCAACAGTTGTTGATGGTGTTCTACCACCTCTGTTATCAGGATCCTGTTTTCCTGCGGACTGAACCGCTTCTTCCCACTCTTCTTCTCCTTGGCCTTCCCTGACACTGAGGTCCCAGGCAAGTCCTCCGGGGGTCTTGTGGGGTTCTGGTTCTCCTCCGTACTTGCTCCGGCAACATTCATTGTGATTCTCTGTTGTTTAGCATTTTTTTGCCAGATTTTTTCTACTTTTATGGTGATTTTTCCCGCCTGACGCGTGTGAATTGCAGGCATGTTGCTGGTTTTCACAGATTTTTGTATCGCGATTGGCCTCATTGCAGCTTTTTTTGCGTTCGTGTTTTGCATTGTGGCATTGATTTTAACATGGCTATTTGATGCGTTATCTGGTGACTATCGCATGGTACCGCCGTGTTGTGAATACTTAGTTAACACTGCGTTATTTTCCCGCGATAGAATGTGATGTTGAGAGTTGCGTTAAGTTACTTTTGCGATGGCTATCACATGTTCTTGAGAATATGCCCCCGTAAAAGTTAATTGTCCGATATACTTTAAATTTAGGATAACACCTACAGGGGCATACTATCATGGGTGGTGATAGTGAATTATCGCTGCTTTAGCGGCCGTTTTCGTCTGCTAAGCGGCGATAATTCTATCGCCCTATTAGCAAGCTGTTACTAACAGCAGTTAGCGACAGCTTGTAGGTGATAGCGAGCGGTTTGGGGCCCGCTTTGCATGTCAATGATATTTATCGCTAATGACATTCAAAGTGGGCGTTCCCAACCTGTTAGCGACTGACAGCAGTCGCTAACACCGCTATCGCCTGACACCAACACAGGCGTAGCGTTGGAAATATTCGCGCTAAGCGCAAATATCTCCAAAAACTAACGCCTGCTCAGGCCAATTCTTAGCCATGTTATCCAATGGGAGGTGGATAACATGGCTAAGAGCATTTTGTGGCAATGTGTGAATATCGCTGTATTCTCAGCGATATTCACGCATTTCGTTGCTATAGCGGGAAAATGTATTGCTTTGGAGATAAACGTTTCTAATAGTAGGTTATCTCAGCGATAAATTCCGGCGATGCTCAGCGATAAAAAAATCGTCGCTAAGGCTATTTAGCGATAAATATCGCTACTTGTTGGTAATATGCCCCACAGTGAGGGAATGAGAAAGTAAATGGGAGAAGGTGTTCAACATAATGCAAGTACTGTACACAAGAGAACTTGGGCTGAGTTTTCTTTTGTGGGGCAGAGCCCTCGGAATTGGGCTGGTGAAGGGGGAATAAGAGTTTGTAGATTAATGGGGTGGTTGCTTTGCCATATAACTGGTGTAGGCAAATGTTTTTGTGAAATGGAAAGTCGAATAAAAACATGTAAACTGTAATATAGATTTATAAAACCTCAAATGCCTTTTTTGGAGTTGATGAAGCCTGGCATGCATGCTGTCATTGCCTTAGGTTTTTTTGGGGGTACTACTTTGCATTTTCCAGTCACTAATGGGCTCTATAGATCCCGAAGCATGGCCGTCTTGCTCAATTACATTGTCCTATAGTGAGATGTGAATTCTACTGCAAGTGTCCTCGTTATCAGAATCCTTTTTAGACCCTGATTATGAGTAGGCATAGTGGTAGTTACCACATGCCAGGGTAAGTAGCGCATGACTATTCCAAAATGTCTGATAACAAGTAAAAAAAATGCATGGGTTATTTAGCTCTTGCGCTATGTACTGCATTTCTGTGGTCTATGTGTGCTATTTATACATGCGCTATTTACCACATTTGTGATATTTACCACATGCGAAAAATAATGTATGTGGTTAAAAAAAAGCACTGAATTACAAGTAAAACAACACCAACACACTAATCCCAAAAAAACACAGTGCATGCACTGCTTGAGCTGAAAAGAAAAATCTCACATACAGCTGCACACAGTACCAGATCAACATTAACAGCCATGGACTGGTGAAGCTGTCACAGTTGCTTGCAGCATCTCGCACTTTCATTCTGTAGCACACCACCATGGCTGCAGCACAGCAGCACTGATAGGCCACTGCTTAAATAAAGCATGCAGCATGAGGATGGAAACCAGGCCACCATTCGTTTACCTCAGATGATGCAAAAAATCAGGATTAGAGCCAAGATTGACAGAGTAAGGTGGAACCCATTAACATGAGTCACCCTGAGATCAAAAGGATGTATACGCTTGATATTGGCATCATATAAAACATATGTACATCATTACTGATACTTCAGTTAACATTTCTCAGTCAACAGTTAGAAAATGCTGTGATAAGTGATGGGTGCTTTGCTGTGTGATGTGGATCTGCATATACTCAACTGGTTTGTTATGTGCTCTGGACAAGCAACTAAGTCAAGATCCTGACGAGAAGCAACATCATTTAAACTGCGTTAACACACCACCGTTAAGGTAGACAAATCAACCCTTCATCATCAATATTACAATGCATTATAATAGTTGTAGTCAAATCTCAATATATGCCAGCAGCACCATTAGAGATGTGTTAATCGTTATAACATCACATACTTGGATCAATGTGAATATATGTAACAAATTACATTAGCCAGTCTTTGCAGTTATGATGATCATCAACCAAGGCAACTTTCTGACAACAACATGTCCTTTTACAACTCTCATGTCTCTTACCTTGAATTTCTCTGATCAAGACCTTATTTCCTTCATTTCATACCTGTTGAGGATGGCCATCATTTGTTCTTCCCACAGCTTGAGGTAGAGTTGAGGTGGAGAACTACTACCAGTTCCCATGCTTTAGTGCTTGTGGTCGGCAACTCACTTATGTACCTAAAATGTCAAGGTTTGGAATCTGCTTTTAATGTTTTCTACATCATACAGATATGTTGATTCAGTATTGATTTTGGCCATTATCTACATCTATAGGTATGTTTTTGTTTGTTTTTGGTAGCACATTAGATGGTTATAGGGAGAAATTTACTAGGAAATGGCGCAGCATGGTGCTGCACGCAATTTAGCAGCACTGCATCATTTAAAAAATGCAGGGGTGTGCCATGTTCACATGAATACAGTGCACCCCTGTGTTTTCCCTTGTGCTGAAGCTCAAAAAAGCTGCCTAGCACCAACACACAGACCTTTGCACAATGGTGCAAGGGTGTCAGCGTTGCACAGATGATTCCCTGCAACACAGGCACCCTTCCACTGTGTTGCAGGAAACAATTGTATGTGTGCAGGAAGGGACACATTACTGCACATAAACCAGTGATTTCCAAACTTTTTTGACCCGTTGCTCCCTTTACCAATTGCCCTTTGGTCACTGCTTTCCATTACAATGCTAATTGAGGCAGCACATTTTTCTGCAACCATCCTTTGTAAATTGGTGAAGGTTACAATGCCTATAGAGTCCTCATTAAGACACAGGAGACCAGATGATTTTGTTTGTGATCGAAGACTTTGAAGCACTCAATTTACTTACTTTGGAAGAATGGAAAGCTAATTCGGCCACATTTGAATTCGAATTTGTGACCTACAGATCATCATACATTTCAAGGGTGAGCACTGAATTCAATAAATAATCCCACCTCTGATACATTACCACTGCCTTAGAGTATGTTATAAAACACACACTGTTGTGTAGTCCTACTAATCGTTAGGATCTGAGCATTGTTTGGACAACATAAAATAGGGGCTTGGTGCCAAGACTGATTCCGGACACCCACACAGGATATGTTGGCCTATAGACCAGCTAACTCACAGTGCCACCATAAGACCCTCCCCCCAACCTTACCAGGGAGTGATTGGTAACCACTGAACATGACAACTCTGACCCCTCAGGGATCATGGAAACAGGACAGAACCTTTCGCTCAGTCACTCGTGCTTACCTAATCTCAGAGGAGTATACAAGGAATACTCAGTGGGACATTTTCAATATATTTATTGAACCAACGTTATTCTCATATAAAATACTTGGGCTGCAATGATTAACAGACAGTAGCAGATAAAAGGGATTACGAGCACTAAAAGCGTAAATAGTAGATATAGTTCTACCATGGTGCTAAAAAAGTGTGTATATGCAGGCATATAAAGCAAGGCAGTAATCGAGCGTACTCCTACTATGCAAACCCTACTGTGGGTGCACCTAGAGTGTGTGTAGATGTTGAGCCAAGAATTCTCCTGGGGTACGAGCCAACCCAATTACCTGATGGGAGAGAATGAAGAACCTCATCTTGGTCACAAACTGGACACCCCTCATGAGATGTCAGACCACTGCGTGGTGAAGTCTCAGCATGCAGGGACCCTCAATGTCACATGAAGTGCCTCCTCCCACAATCTATCAGGCTGCTCATCTTTTATAATAGAAAGCAGCCTTGTGATGTGCGTATAGATTAGTGATGTTATGGATATGTAGATAGCCTTGTTGTCCCATAGACAAAGATAGATATGACATTTGAACATTGTTAGAAATGGGGGTCTCTAGTTGGCAGTGGCTGGCCACAGTCCAAGTAGAGACCCTTCTTCCTAAGTCTGAGTAAGGGGGCTACACCCTTTGATTACCCCTGCTCAACCCTGTGGTAACGTAGCACGAGCAGGAAGGCTTATCTCAGAGGCAGTGTGTAAAGCATTTATGATCATACACAGTAACACAGTGAAGGACACTACAAAGGGACACCACACAAGTAGTTATAAAAAATAAGTATCTTTATATATAGACTTAACACAAGACCAATAACGGTAAAAAGCCACAATATTGAAAAAATGGTGGTACTCTTGAAAAGTTGGAAAAAGAGTTCAAAAGTGTTCAAATAGGGGTTCAGTTCAAAGCAGTGGTCTCTGCGACCCTCTTACTTACAAAGTACCTGGATTTCGTAGCAAAACCAACAAAATATCGCAGAGGAGCTGTAGCGATGATTTTCCCCACGCTAGGCCAGCGATGCGTTGAATCCTTGCCGCAAGGGAGGATGATGCGCCGGGCTACGGGTGCGTGCGGTACAAAGCGACAGATTTCTTCACGCTAGGCCAGCGATGCATTGAATCCTTGCCACGAGGGAAGATGATGGGCTGATCCTGTTGCGTGTGTGATCTTGTTGCGATGAATGAAAATGGTGCCCCGCGAGGGAGCGACGATCCGGGTGCAATGCGAGGAAAATAGCGGACGCATGGCGTCCGCGCTGTGATGATCTCAATGCGATGATCAGGGGTCAGTGAGCCTTCGAAAAGCCTGCAAACGTGCGATGATCTTTGGTTTGCGAGCGCTCGGCGGCAGCAGTGCATAGATTTTTCTTATGCTTTTTAGCTGCGGCGGCTCGCAAACGGCGTTAGCGGCGATTTTAAGCTGTAGTAGAACTAGAGGCCCTGGAACTCATAGGGGCCTCACCTGCAGATAGAAATCCTCGCTGGGAGGAATCAGGAGGCTGGTGGGGGAGTCAGATGTGCCTGTGACTCCAGCAGGAGGCTAGCTCTCTTCTAGCCCTTGGGTGATTGCTTAGCAAAAATAAAAGTCTCTCAAAAGTCCTTTTCCCTCTTCTTCTAAGTCCAAGGGGAATTACTACAGGCCAATCCAAGAAACAGCGCACAAGCACAAGGACAGTCCTCTCCTGCAGATTCCTTCAGTAACACGGACAGAGGTTCCTCTTGACATCCAGGAGCAATACCAAAATCAGGGGTTTGGGCACAGATATTTATACCCCAAAAGTCTTTGTTCTCAAAAGTCTCCAGTCACTGAACCCAGCAAGAACCAGTTCTGCTCAGGCCTGAAGCACTTTGATTACCAGGCTGCTTTCTTCCTTTCAGAAAGCACAGTAGCAGGTGGATCCAGCATTCATCTTGCCAGGCACAGCTCTATTCAGGACAAGGAGCTACCCCTCCCCAGTACTCAATGTAGATTCCTGTATTCAACCCAGGGCGGACTCAGCCTGCCTTGCCCCTCTAAACCCAGACAGCCAATACACAGAACAGTAGAGCACACTGGAGGTTTAGGCAAGAAAATACCTACTTTCTAAAAATGGTATTTTCAAAACAAGAATATTAAAACCAGCTTCACTAAAAGATGCATTTTATTATTCTGAGCTTAGGCATACTAAATTAGAATTTCTACCATGTTCCCTGAGTCAGATAGGACTATTAGATGTAATAGCCAATCTCCCCATTCTAGCCTATGGAGAACAGTAGCCTTGCAGCAGTGAAAACAAAATGGAGGGTGATTCACTACCAGGATATGCTACACATATCAGGCCATGTCCTACCTTACACACACAATGCACCTACCATAGGGGTGACTGACATGATGCTAAGGGAAGGGTCAGGGGCTGGGAAGTGTGGGCACTTCACAGCCAAGATGACAGTTCTGAACTGCACGCAGACACTGCAGTGGCAGGTGTGAGGTACACTTTACAAGCTACTTCTGTGGGTGGCGCAAACCAGCGCTGCAGGCCCACCAGCAGCATTTGGGTTACCAGCCCTGGGCACACACAGGCCACACTACTAGGGACTAACAGGTAAACCAAATAGGCCTATCAGGGATATACCAATTCACAGTCATATTTACACAGGGAGCATTTGCACTGTGGCACTGAATGGCAGTGGCACAGCGCCCAGAGCATCTAATACCAGGAAAAACAGATGAGACAACAGCGAAAAATGGAAGGGAGACCCACGCCAATGGTGCCAGGTCTAACAAACATAGGGGCATATTACCAAGCAATAGCGATAATTATCGCTATTGCTTGGTTAGAGACAAAAATTTACCGCTGAGCTGCGGCGATTTTTGTCGCAAATAAACCTGGGTATTACCAAGGTTTACCGCAAATGCGATAAAAATCGCCCGCAATGCATGAATATCGCTGAAAAGTCAGCAATATTCATGCATTACCGAGCTAATGCTCTTAGCCATGTTACCCACCTCCCATTGGATAACATGGCTAAGAACTGCTCAGGGCAGGTGTTAGCTTTTGGAGATATTCGCTCTTAGCGCGAATATCTCCAAAAGTTGGTAATAGGAGATAGCGATGTTAGCGACTGTTTCCAGTCGCTAACATCTTGGCACGCCCACTTTGCATGTCATTAGTGATAAATATCACTGACATGCAAAGTGGGGCCCAAGATGGTCGCTATCTCCTACTAGCTGTCGCTAACATCGCTATCTCCTATTACCAACTTTTGCAGATATTCGCGCTAAGCGCGAATATCTCCAAAAGCTAACACCTGCCCCTAGGCAGTTCTTAGCCATGTTATCCAATGGTAGATGGATAACATGGCTAGGAGCATGAGCTCGGTAATGCATGAATATTGCGGACTTTTCAGGGATATTCATGCATTTCGGCCGATTTTTATCGCTTAGGAGATAAACCTTGATAATAGCAAGGTTCCTAAGCGATAAAAATCGCCGCAGCTCGGCGATAAAAATATTGCCGCTAAGCCAACATAGCGATAATTATCGCTAGTTGTTAGTAATATGCCCCATAGTGTGTCAAATATGATCAAAGATACAAATAAGTTTTTATAGGTTGCACAGTGAAATAAATATGAACTATACTAGAAGGACGCTACCAAACCACACAATTGTTTAAAATGCGCATCCCCACATGCTGACTATATACATTTGGCATGGACATGTCCTTGGTTGCACACATACTGGGCTGCAGTGCATGAGACAATAGGGAAAATAATTGGGGTCCCACTTGTCCCCCTTCCTGAAATCGCCCTTTTGGGTCATACAGTCCAGATTTCCAAGAAAGTCAGGAGGTTGGCATCCCTAGGGCTACTACTGGCGAAGAGGGAAGTGGCCATTCACTGGGGCAGGAAGACGGCCACTAAGCTACAGGATTGGCTGACCAACCTGACCTACTGCAACACTAATGCGGAGATATATGCTAGCCTCATGCCATCGACAACTCGCCCCAAAGACACTTGGGGACCGCTGAGGGCTCATCTAGAAACAACCAAGAAAGCTTCCAGCTCACAGGCAGGCAGTGGCATTGTGCCGGAGGGAGTGGGCTCAGGGAGGAAGGAGTGCAAGGACACACGGCTGTGTGCAGTGGAGCGATGGGGACACAGCTGCAGGCAGTTGCTCGACACGCTTGTCATAAATAGACAGCTTTCAGCGTGACAAAGTGGATGGGGGTCAGGGGAGGGGGTGGCGGGGAGGGGCTGAGTGTTCTGTGTTTGTTGAAATATTGCCATTCCACTGGTCGAGGTAATGCCCACGATTGTGCTGCAACTGTCAGGAACGGTTTGATTTTGAGTTTGACGATGCTGTACACCATGCAATGTGAATACTCTCCTTTATTGGAAAAATAAAGGGTCATATTATCAAGAAAGGGCGATACATTATCGCCGCTTTTATCGTCAGGAAACTGCCGCTAAAGTGGCGATAATGGGCTTGATAATATGCCCTTGTGAATTCCCATGGAAGCCCAGGTTCTTGTGTTAACCTGGGCTTCTATGGGAATTCACAAGGGCATATTATCAAGCCCATTATCGCCGCTTTAGCGGCAGTTTCCTGCGGATAAAAGCGGCGATAATGTATCGCCCTTTCTTGATAATATGGCCCAAAGTGTTAAAAACTAAAACTATACAGGAAGGAAATGAAAAACAAGTCAGCCTTGAACTGCTTTGTCATATTTGCAATTTTGGCGTTTGAGATTTTCCCTGCAACTTTCTTAAAACATATAGATATATTCCACAGCCATAAATCACATTCTTAAAAAACCCTTAATCTTTTTCTTTCTAGACCCAGTTTTCATTATTACTGACTTTTTGTTGCCGAATGCATGACATTTAAAATCTTAAACCTAGGCGTGTGCTGATAATGGCATCTAGTGGCTATAGTTAGAAATGTAGGGGCATATTACCAAGCAATAGCGATAATTATCACTATTGCTTGGTTAGCGGGAAAAAAATATCGCCGAGCACCGAGGATTTTTACCGCTGAGATACCTTGATATTATCAAGGTTTATCTCAAAAGCGGTAAAAATCCTGCGAAATGCATGAATATCGCTGGAAAATCAGCGATATTCATGCATTATCGTGACAATGCTCTTAGCCATGTTATCCACCTTCCTTTGGATAACATGGTTAAGAACTGCTTTTAGCAGGCGTTAGCTTTTGGAGATATTCGCGCTCAGCGCGAATATTTCCAAAAGTTGGTAATAGGAGTTAGAGATGTTACCAACTGTTTCCAGTCGCTAACATCTCGGCACGCCCACTTTGCATGTCATTAGCGATAATTATCACTGACATGCAAAGTGGGCCCCTAAATGCCCTCTATCGCCTACAAGCTGTCGCTAACTGGTGTTAGCGACAGCTTGGTAATAGGGCGATAAAATTATCGCCGCATTAGCGGGAAAAAGTTCCGCTAATGCGGCGATAATGCCCTTGGTAATATGCCCCGTAGTTTGTTTAAACGATCTGCTAAGTTTAATGGTTGAACAGTAAGGTGTTCAGCATTGATGGTTTTGTGACCACGGCACCCCTGGCAGGTTTTGGCAGCGCAAAAAGATGCCACAGCGCAGTTTGGGAACTACTGACATTAACAATCTTCATAGACAATTTGCTCTTCCTATGTGTGCTGCAGAATACAGCACGCATATAAAGAGCAAAAACAAAGAGAAATAAAGGGGCATATTATCTAGGAAACGCGATAAATATTGCATTTCCCGCTTTGCACGATTTTAGCCAACGCCACCTATCGCTGGATTTAATAGCCGAGATATCGCGTTATTATCCACGCATATCTCCAAGGCGATTGAAAATCTGGCGAAAGCGGGAAAATGCGGGATTATCTCTGGGAATCCAGCGATAAACCTGCAGCGATAGGGGAATCTCTAATGATAGGGAGATATGGATTTAGCCGTACAATCCACCTCCCATGTGACAGATAGGCAAGTCAGGGGCCTCATTTATGAAAAGTGACGCATCGCTGCGTGAAAACAGCGATGCGTCACTTTTCACTGCGCCCTCCCTGCGACACCAATGATGCGTCATATTTACAGTATGACGCATCATTGCGCAAGGAGTTACAGATACGTCAGTATTTCTGACGTATCTGTATGGCGCAAAAGTGACGCATTGCTGGAGTGTGTCACGAAAGTGACGCAACTCCAGCAATGCGTCCTTTCACATGGGGCAAGCCCCATGTGAAAGGGCCTGCGTCAGTCTTACGCCTGCTGTGAGGCAGGCGTAAGATTTTGACGCAACGGCGTCCTAAAAGTGACGCAGTGAAATCTCATAGATTTCACTGCGTCACTTCTACGACTCTTCCTTGCGTCAATACGCCCCCCTTGCATACATTATACCTGACGTAGGTATAATGTGGTGCAGGGCTTTACAAAGTGACGCATCTACCTAGATGCGTCACTTTGTAAATTTGGCGCAACAAGGTGCATTTTTTACGCCACTGGTGCATCACAAAAAGTGACGCACCGCCGACGTAAAAGTGACACACAGCCTCATAAATGAGGCCCCAGGATTTTTGCTGACGTTAATTATCGTCGATACCAGCGGCTAGCTTAGCTTTTTTAATCGCTTTGCGGTTCTGGGGCCGCGTGGATAATAGAGCGAAGTTGTGTCTGCAAGTGTTTCCATGACGTGTTAGTCAGGAACGCCTACTTTGCATGCCATTAGCGATATATATCGCTGACATGCAAAGTGGAAAAAAAACGACATCTAACGCCTGTAATCCTGCGCTAACGCCTGTTAGCGCAGGCTTGTTAATAGGAAGATTAAAATATTGCTGCTTTTTCCGCAAAAAGTGCCGCAAAAGTGGCGATATTGCCCTTGATAATATGCCCCAAAGTATTTCTCTTTGTTGCGCCAATCTAATGCCTGCTATTCAGTGGCATTAGTTCTTAGTGCTGCCTCAGATTTACAGATCCTTGTAAATCTGGGGCAGTGACAAAAAGCAATGGGTTTTGCAGTGTAATACCCATAGCAAGACCCATTGCACACCCCTTTTTCGCAGCAAGCATGAAAGGGGGCGATATTTACAAAGCTGCTTTAAGCCACACAAAGTAGCTCAACGCTCCTTTGTATATATGGGGCAGGGCATTGCACCAATGGAACATCAGAAAAAGTGACGCTCCAGTGGCGCAATGTACTTGAAATTTTGACTCATAGGGGCATATTTACAAAGAAGTGACGGAGTGCAGCGTTAACCTTCCTGGCTTAACGCATCATTCAGCCACTTCAGCAACGCAGGGCTGCACTATATGTACAACAATATGGTGCAGTCCTGCGTTTCCCCCCTGCTCTGGTGCTAAACTTAACAGGCTAGCGCCAACACAGGCACACTTGCACCATAGTGCAAGGGTGCCTGGGTTGAGGGAAATATGTTTATGTGCAGGAAGGTCTCCCTTCCTGCACATGAACAATCTTTAAATTACGTTTTGTAACTTTTGTCATTTCTTTTTTTTTATTGTTTATGTGCAGGAAGGGGTTTTGAGGACTATGCTACCACTGCTAACCAGTTCTAAAGTGCTTGCAATCTCTCCTTAAAATATGGCAGAATAAAAAATATCCTAGCTTTTGAAGTAGAAAGTTTCAATTCTATTAACGACACAGAGGGAAAAAGTCACAGTTTAAACTTTAAAGATGTCTATTCAGCTGAAGCCAAGGCATTCTCCATAGTCCCTTGTTGCTGTCGTCTCCTCCTCTTTCTTCCTGGGACTACAGACGGATGGTGGCATCATTAATCCTGTTTCCACGCACCAGATACTAGTGAGAAGGAATGGAGATGTATGAATCCATATGCGGATTATGCTTACAGAACATAGATGTCTAGATTCAGCATCTTTACAAACGAGGCAAATCAACTGTACAAGACTAATATGTACCTACCCATACGTAGTTCTCCTGTTCTTGGAAAGGGAATATGCAATACCGGGAGGGTTGATCCTCACTTCGTGTCCTTAATAGAATTAAAACTTTCTGTTACGATAGCTAGGAAATATTTCATTTTATGTCATGATCAGAAAGGAGGATTACGCTGGTTTAAAGCTTAGCCATATTAGGGACTGGTTTGAAATAGAACCTCTTAAATCTAGAGTCTGAACGCCAGTCCAGTGCGTTGAGGATATCATCTAAACGGGCTCCAAGGGAGAACTTCTTTGACGCCATAGCTCCTCTGACAAAGTGAGCCCCAAACAGTTTGGTATCTTTTCCAGCTTCTTGCATGGCCCAACAAACCCATCTAGTGATGGTAGGTGAAGAGACTGCCCAGAATGGTTTCTTCAGGGCTATTAATAGCTGTTCCTCTTCATGTGGGTGGATGTTTGCTGTCATAGTCTCATAGCTCTTTATACATCTCACAATACATAGTTTCAGGGAAGCTGGAAAGGAAATATAAGTAACGAAATGAGAATTACATTTGTACCTCGGGAAGTGTAGAAAGTAATCCCATTCATGGTAAAAACTCTACCTGTTAAGTCCAGTGCTCTTACATAGGAGACCTGCCAACATGAGACCAAACAGAGGAGAGCTCCTTCAGCAAGAGGTATTTGTTGGATCGCCAGAACAAGAACATGTTAAGGACTTCGTTTACATCCCACAGGGCAGAATAGCTGGGGTCCGGGGGAAGGGATAGGCGGATGCCTCTCAAACTTTTCTGCACCAGGAAATGCTCCCCCACTGAATGGACACCAACTGGTGCTGTTGACCCATGCTCTCGAGAGAAGGGATGAAGCTTGTTCCGAAAAGCCCAGGACTTTTCCAGCATTCCCTGTAATCCTTCAGGCCATAAGCGACGGAGAAGCCTTGTGGATCAGTTGATGGGGATTCCCCTATGAATCATGGGGGGGATCCAGAAACAGGGGTAGAAGGATTGGAAAATACCAAGAAAGTTCCAGTAGAACCTGTTACCAGACTTACGATTTCCAAGTTGGTGTCATCAGGACAATCTCCATCTTCAGTCTCTGTACTAGAGCCGAGAGGTGCATGATCATCGCAAATGGAGGATAAGTGTAGCCCTGGTCAGGTTGCTAGTCCAGGAGGAAGGCCTCTGTGGCTACTGCTTCTGGGTCTGGGTGACAACTGTAATACTGGGAGGCAATGATGTCCACTGAGAATGAGCCTTATCTAGTGTGAAGGGCATGAAACACCATGAGAAGCAAGCGCCAGAGGCTCATGTCATGAAGGTGATGGGAGTTCCAATCTGCCACCTGATTGGTCACCCCTGGGAGATGTTGTGCTGTCACTGAGAACTGATTCTCTAGGCAATAGTCCAAAAAGCTGCAGGCCAGATCCAAGAGGTTCCTGGAGTGGGTACCCCCGAGGTGGTTTATGTTGCGCACCACCGCCTCGTTGTTTGTCTTGAGAAGGACATAGCATTGCACCCAGTCCTTGGTCCAGCATCAGACTGCGAACGACCCTGCCAAGCGTTCAGGGGAATTGATGTGCATGGATCTTTCTTGCGAGGACCATCTTTCACCTATGGAGAAGTCCCCACATTTTGCAACCCAGCCCGTGCTGCTTACATCAGACTCTATGAACAGGTCTGGCAAAGAACTGAAACTTGCATGGCCATTCCATGCCTCCATTTAAGGCAACAACTTGGGAATGTGTGAGGGCCTTCCTGAGGTGAAAGACTTTCAAGTGTTTGAGGACCTGATAATAAAGGGGGCCTGGGAAAATGGCATGTATGGATGATGACAGCAGTCCCACCATCCGTGCAATCTGTCTCAGGGAGGAGGAGGGTCTCAGCGCTAGGCAACACAGCTCATGCTTGATCTTGGTCAATTTCCAGGAAGGGAGTCTGAGAGTGGCATTGATCGAGTCTATCACAAAACCCTGGAATACCAGGGAATGCGAAGGAATAAGGACTGACTTTTCCTGATTGATGATGAAGCCTAGTGACTCCAGGAGAGAGATTGCTGTTTGAAGGTGCATAGACAGAGCCTGAAAACACTGGTCTATGGAGAGGATGACATCCAGGTAGATGATTAGAAAATTCCCTGGGCACTGAGAAATCCTACCACTGGGCGCATTACTTTCATGAAGCACCACTGGATGGACCACAAGCCAAAGGGGAGTGTGGTGAATTCAAACGTGTGCCCCGCCACTGAAACTGGAGGAAGCAGTGGTGAGGAGGGAAGATTGGGAAGATCAAATAGGCATCCTTTAGGTCGAGGCATACTCTCCATCTTGAAATGGCATTAAACCAACCACTCATTCAACTCCTTCAGGCTTATTATGGGCCGTTGCCCTCCATCCCATTTGTCCACCACAAAAAGATGCTTAAAAAAAACAGCTGGCCGAATGCCCTCTGCTTCAACCAGCTCCAGAGAAAATCTGGGGTGTAAAGATGCACTTTATGGTCGCCTGAGCTTTGTCTGAAGAATTGAAGGTTCCCACAAATTTACCCAGTTCACAGATAAAGAGGTCACAGAAAAACCACCCGTGGGTAACATAGTCTGCCTCTGATGTGGCAAGATACCCCAGTTTGGGGTGGATATTAAGGAGGAGCAAACAGTGCCTCTCCGTGGAGATGGCACAATTTGCAATCCCCTTGAAGACAATGGACTGCTAATCAGTGTTCTGGACACCTTGGCATCCTCCTGTCATGGTTCTGTCCCTGAGCAGCACCGGGAGGGTTGTCATCTATTTGACTGTTAGTATACATGGTCCGCTGCCTTGCGGGCGTTTTCCATAACAAGGAAACGAAGTAGATCGGTTAGCGGTCCTGCTTCCCTACACAAGAAGTGACATACAGGTCAGCAGGCATTGCACTTCCGTGTGAGACCGCATGAAAACCCGCAGTGCTCAACCCGACATCGCTTCGTATACAGGATATCGCCCCGGCTGTTCTTCATTGCACTACTTTGTCTTTAATGCAGTCCCTTCGTCCAACCTTCGTAATCCTACAGTGTCTACAGCGCTGGAGCGTGTAGCCACAAGCCTATCAGGAGTGCATGGGTCACTCTCGCTTGTGGCATGCGCAGGAGCGAGTAGCCACAAAAAGTTTTCTTCACATACAGGCAGGAGCCCGTGGATCTCTTTCACTTGTAGCACACGCAGGAGCGCATAGCTTGTGTAAGCTTGTGTAAGCGCAGGAGAGTGTAGCCACAGGCTTACTTGTCACACACGTGCAGGAGAGCTTGGGTCTCTTTCACTTGATGCAGTGCTGGAGCGAATAGCCACAAGACCTACTGGTCAAATATGCGCAGGAGCTCGAGGGTCATTTTCACTTGCAGCATAGCAGGAGTGCGTATCCAATCGATTCTCTTTGTTAAAGTTAGCGCAGGAGCGCCTAAGTTACTTTCCTATAATTTGGCACATGCAGGAGCATGTAGCCACATGTTTCATCATATCTAGTTAGCGCAGGAGCGCCCATAAATTTCTTTTCCGTGGCTATTCCGGTGTGAGGGCTTCTCTTTCCAGTCTATCAGTGTACTCCACCCAGGTAATTATAGCCTCCTTTGGAGTACATTTATTGCCTGTGTGTAGATTGGATGTGTGTGACCCAGTGGTGCAGAAGTACTTACCTATACGATTTATCCCTACAAACGGTGATTCCTAGAGGGGTTCCCTCATCATCAGTGGGCATACCCAACCAGGTCTTCACAGTAAAGACACCACTCCACACTTCTAGGGTTTCATTCTCCCCCGGCCCCCATCATCACCCTTACTTATTATTACTCCTGGGGGTCCTCACCACCCTCTCAATGCTCTAACACTTCTATGGCGATATATCCAAGTACAGTATATTCCTCAATCAATGCCATCTGCACTTCATGGTGCGTGCTTCTGCCTTCCCAGATGATGCCTCCAAGGTTGCTTTCATTCTTTCTTATCTCAGAAAGGAACCACCCAGTGGTCTATATCATTGGTTGAGAACAACGATCCCCTGCTGTATACTCTTCCAGTCTTCAAAGAAACCCTGCAAAGAATGTTCACCCGTCACACATTCGTACAAGCTGCTGACATCAAGCTCCTCAACCTTAAACAGGTTAACGCTGATCTGTTGCACTACATCACCACCTTCAACAGATAAGTAATCAAAGCAAAATGGCCGGAATCAGAAAAGCTTTCCGTATTCTACCGGGGCTTAGGTGATGAGATGAAGGATCTTATTTCTCAAGTATCAGAACCTCCAGAGGAAATCGATTGTTTATCAACTTGGTGGTCAATCTGAAATACTGGATGCAAGAACGGAAAACTGAAAAAATCAAGGGCAACGAGTCTGTGTTCCTTGCATTCAGAGAAAAACCTAGAAACGAGTCAGCAAAGACCCATGAGGCTCCCAAACCCATGCAAATAGGCGGAATCAGTGGTCCTCTATCTAGGGAAGAGAAGAAAAAAGGCGAAGACAGAACCAATGTCTTTTACTGTGGCAAGAGTGGACACTTTGTCAGGGAATGTCCAGTGAAATCAGTCAAACCAAGACCGAACAAGCCATATACCTTTCCAATAACTCGAGGTGAACGGGCAGGAAACTATATAACTGTAGAAAATGGGGTCAGTCTACAGGGTTCATCGCCAATCAAGACTCCTACCTTTGCCCCCGTTGGACGTTGCCCTATTTTCAGGGTCATCTCTGAACTTTTTGCCTTCCTCCTGGAATTTATTTATGTTGACAACGTGTTGGTGGTTTTAGGACTCTGGGAACATTATCACTGCTGTCCAGTGTAAAATGCATGTGCTCTCCATGGTAAAACGTGGTAAGATTGGTCTACACCTGTTTGGCTAATTTAATTTACCTATCAGTCCCCAGGAATGTGGTATCTCATATACCCGGGGCCAGTAAATTAAATGCTACTGGTGAGCTTTCAGCGCTGATCGTACCACCCACCCAGTAGCCATTCAAACCTGTCTCAGGCTTCTGCCATTGCAGGGCCTCATGCGCAGTTTACTGCTGCTGTGACGTGGCACATAAAATGGGTGCCACGTATGTGACTCCCCTTTTACTACATATCAGTCACTCCTAAGGTATGCCCTAGCTAGCCCTATGGGCAGGGTGCATTGTAGGTAAAAGGTAGAACATGTGCCTTAACTGTGTGCTATGTCCTGGTAGTGACAAACAGCCAATTTGATTTCTCACTACTGTGGTGAGGCTGCCCTCTCAAAGGAATGCATTGGGGATTCCCTGATATGTGCTTCAGTGGTAATTCCTGATCTTAGAGGAGTAGAGTGGTCAAGTGTGGTAGGTTTGGAATAGTAGTAATAAATGCTGCTCAATGTGTTCACATATTTATTTTCACTATTTTAGATATATATATATATATTTTTTTTTTTGGATCAAATTTGTTTTTATTGGCAACAACATAGTACAGTACAGTGATAGGACAAATGCAATCTACCAACTCTTGTGTGCTCCACTCAGGGCTCCCGGTATGGGGCTCCAAAATCGTAGGGCCTCGGGCCATGTGTCCATGTATGCAGTGGAAGCCATTTTCAAGTAACAAGATACCCCAACAAACACCTCTCCCCAACCCCCGCCCGTAACCCTTCTTATCTCAACAACCGTAGTCCCCGTCCCGCCCCCCCTCTCCCAACCCTCCCTCCCCAGTGTGTTCTGCCGAGACCTTATTAGGGAATCACCTGGGCTTTCGACGTTTTTTCGTCTGTCCTTGAGCATCGTTAGGTTTGTGAAACTCATCAACTTGTCTGAGAACTCTGAGGTATTTGGGGCATGTCAGCTCATGAAATTCAGTGGTGAGTAGTGCAATCAAGGGCGACCATTAAATTGTTCTCTATTTATGGTATCCTTTTGTGGTGTGTGTTCACTGTGTTACTTTTTGAAGTGTTACACTTTACACATTGCCTCTTAGTTAAGCCTGCCTGATCTGTACCATGCTACCTGAGTATTGAGCACAGGTTAATTTAGGGTTTGCTTGTGACTTCAGCCTTGGAAAAATTGTATTTAGTGATCGACCAAGGCTCACACCCCAGTCAACCAATAACCCAATATCCTACAATAACTGAATGATATAAGAGAATGGCAGTGGATTCTGGTTGCCTTGTTTCAAACTGCTTTATTCATACAAAATGAATGCCTGCATATTCCCACACAGAAAGAGTCTTTTTTCTTTTCTTGGGCTGGCTTTTTTTCTCTAGGGATTAATTTCCTCACTCCAGAAACATTCAATAGGCACTTCCTGATCATTTTGTGGATGTGCTATTTTTCAGGTACTGTACTGTATTTAGTGCATGCTCTAAATAACACACATTTGGTATTCAATACAAGTTCTAAATACCAAATCCATGGTACACAGTAAAAACTCATAATCAGTGTTGTATAAAACATGTGCTATTTAGCAAACCCCTTGTGATCGTTATTTACCCTATGTGCAAGGATGTTGGGGGCATATTATCAAGGGGATTTATCTCCGCTTTTTTGGCTTTAAAAGCCAAGAAAGCGGAGATAAAATTATCTCCCTATTACCTAGCTGTCGCTAACACCAGTTAGCGACAGCTAGTAGGAGATAGCGACCATCTTGGGCCCCACTTTGCATGTCAGTGATATTTATCACTAATGACATGCAAAGTGGGCGTGCCAAGATGTTAGCGACTGAAAACAGTCGCTAACATCGCTATCTCCTATTACCAACTTTTGGAGATATTCGCGCAAAGCCCGAATATCTCCAAAAGCTAACACCTGCCCTGAGCAGTTCTTAGCCATGTTATCCAATGGGAGGTGGATAACATGGCTAAGAGCATTAGCTCGGTAATGCATGAATATCGCTGACTTTTCAGCGATATTCATGCATTGCGGCGATTTTTATCGCATTTGCGATAAACCTTGGTAATACCAAGGTTTATTTGCGGTAAAAATCGCCGCAGCTCAGCAGTAAATTTTTGTCTCTAACCAAGCAATAGCGATAATTATCGCTATTGCTTGGTAATATGCCCCTCGGTTTTTACCACCAAACTTGTAATCGAGGCCTAAGGGCCTGATTACGAGTGGGTCATTGTTTCCCAACCCCCTGCGTAAACCCCTGTTTGGTTGTATTTAATGCATCCAATAATTATCTGATGCTTTAAACAACACAACCTTCATTACATTTCATCAGATCAAACCTGTCAAAATGTAACGGCAAAAGTGTACAGTATTTACCATATCATGCAGATTGTATTGCTTTAAACACCAAGGGGCATATTATCAGCAACTAGCGATATTTATCGCTAAATAAACCTAGCAATATTTTTTTTTTGTTAGAGCGAGACTGTTACACTAAGGTGTCCTGGCGCTGAGCACTGCCTAATTTGTTGCTTGTGCTAAAAATGACGATGTGTACCACACATTATGGGGCATATTACCAAGGGGGCGATAGGCAATTATCGCCGGTCTAGCGGCCGTTTTCGGCCGCTAAGCGGCGATAATTCTATCGCTATATTAGCAAGCTGTCGCTAACTGATGTTAGAGACAGCTTTTAGGCGATAGCGAGCGGTTTGGGGCCCGCTTTGCATTTCAGCGATATTTATCGCTAATTTACATGCAAAGTGGGCGTACCCAACCTGTTAGCGACTGAAAGCAGTCGCTAACGTCGCTATCGCCTATTAGCAAGGCGGGTGTAGCGATGGAAATATTCCCGCTATCGCCAAAAACTAACGCCTACTCAGACCAGTTCTTAGCCATGTTATCCAATGGGAGGTGGATAACATGGCTAAGAGCATTTCGTCGCTAATGCGTGAATATCGCTGTATTTTCAGCGATATTCACGGTATCGCTGGAAAAATTATCGCTTTGGAGATAAACGTTGCTAATAGCACGTTATCTCAGCGATAATTTCCGGTGATGCTTAGCGATAAAAAAATTGTTGCTAAGCCTAGTCAGCGATAAATATCGCTTCTGGTTGGTAATATACCCCTATATTCTCTGAGATCCTTGTTAAAAGTAGAGGCACTTCACTTTCGAGCAATAAAATAGGAGGGGCAAACAGACGTCCTTCAAAAAATCCTTACTTAAATGAACACTGTAGATTGGAAGTTTAACAACATAGAATGCTTCAATCATCTAGTTTGTTTAACTTGCAGTCTAAATGGTCAAGAAAGTACAATAGGCTTTCCAAAACATTTTTTAATAACCTTGGGGCATATTATCAACAACTAGCGATATATAAATAAGCTTAGCAACATTTTTTTTATCGCTGCCATCGCCGGGTTTTATCGCAGAGATAATGTGCTATTAGCAACGTTTATCTCTAAAGCTATAAAATTTCGGCGATAGCTGCGAAATAAGTGAATATCGCTGGAAATCCAGCGATATTCAGGCATTATCATTATAGGGACTTAGCCTGAATATCCACCTCCCATTGGATATACAGGCTTAGAACTGGTCTGAGCAGGCGTTAGGTTTTGGAGATATTCGCGATTAGCGTGATAGTAGGCGCTAACAGGTTGGGTAAGCCCACTTTGCATGGCATTAGCGATAAATATCGCTGACATGCAAAGCGGGCCCCAAACCGCTCGCTATCGACTACAAGCTGTCGCTAACTGCTGTTAGCGACAGCTTGCTAATAGTGCGATAAAATTATCGCCGCATAGCGGCCGAAGACGGGCGCTAAAGCGGCGATAATCTCATATCACCCGCCTTGGTAATATGCCCCCCAATTCTGCAGGTTATTCCACACAAACTTGTAATAGGTGATATTTATCGCACCCGATAAATAACGGACCCCCTGTATAGTTATATATCAGATGCGATAAATAGCACCTTTAATGTGCACTAGGATAATTTTGGGAATGACAAAGAAAGGTGTCATTGTACTCTCATGGAAGACATATTGCCCATAGTTTCATTTCCATGCTCACCCCTTCTCTGTAATTCGCCTGCAGATAAACAGTCTGAAATTATCTTTTTTTTCTTTCCTCAGGAAGATCAGCCTGTGATCTCGAACAGGAACTAGGTAAGTATATGCCCTTTCTGTTTTATTGGCTTGTACCGAAATATACTGCTGTTACAATGATGACAAAAAGTAAAAATACAGACATTGAAAGAAACAAATCTACTTGATTAAAAAGATACAACAAAAGCAAATATAACCATAAATAAATATGCAAAGGCTTGAAGGTAGCAGTCATATAATCTTTTGACGCAGAAGTCCAATAAGCCACGTTGTGAAAAAAGTGCATTCTTAATTGACACGTTTAGACCATTTTATTTTGATATATTTTATTGTTAGGTGCCAGTTTATCCAAACAGAATCAGCAATCAACGACCTTAATTTACAAACTGTGACAGTAATTTATGGGGCATATTTACAAGCCCCTTGGCTGCCGGAGCATCACTTTTTGTGACGCATCGGCGGCGCAAATGGCTGCCACATATTTACAAGGCCACGTAAAGCCACCTTGCGTGGCTTTTCGTGGCCTTGTAAATATGACACCTTATCACACATCACTGTGCATGAAAGGGACATGCCATGGGTGTTGCTGTGGGTGTTACCACGCAAGACCCATTGATTCTGCCGTATTTCTAGACTCACGAGAAATTGTAAACCTGGAAATGCGTCCGAATGCTACGCCACCCCAGGGGAGGGGTGGAGAGGGGCAACAAGGAAATTTTTTTCATTTCTCCTTTTTTTCCTCTTTCTATGCGTGTTGCATTCTTCAGCACACGTAGAAAGAGGAAAACACTTCTTGTGATTATTTTTGTGCAGGAAGCTGTACCTTCCTGCACAAAAACAATCACCCCACAACACAGGCATCTTGCACCATGATGCAAGGGAGCCTGTGCTGGCGAATGGCAGCCAATTGTACGCCAACGCAGAGGAGAGCAAAGGGATCTGTCATATTGTTGCAGATATTACGCATCCCTTTGCTTCCAAAGTAACATAGCATGGGACAGCCTAATGGCTTGTGGCACCGCGCTACGCTACTTTGTCGTAAATAGGCCCTATGTTTCTGATGTTTCTTCGTCATCTTTGCACCTCTACCACATCAATCATATTTCTAGACACTAGCCTCTCATTTTTTATTGTTATAATGGTGTCCTCTGTATAAGATGCAGGAGAGATGTTTTAAATCTTTTGGCTGATCCACAGCTTAGTCTACCTGAACTTTTCATCAGATTTGACCAGTCTATCCTATGATTGTGCATGGTATATACAGCCATGTATTATATATGTTTTATGGTCTGTCTTGACAGCCCAACTGTCACCAGACAAATATGTGGGCATCACTAGAGTGGGGGGCTGGAGGGGTGGGCATGTTCTCCATGCAGGCTGCAATGCAGCCTGCATGGAGAAGGGGAAAGTGTACATGACTGGTTTGGGCGGCCCGAGAGTGCCGACCAAACAGTCATTGCGCACACAGGAGTGGGCAGACCACTCCTTCACTGCCCTGCTCCGTAAGCAGCACAGCGCAGCCCAGCACGCCAGCCCGCCGGCCGCAAAAGAAACATAAAATGGTAATAACTAAAAGTTATTACCATTTTTTGTTTTAGCTTCTCACACTGCGAGAAAGTAGTGGGGCGACCCTCCTCCACCATACGAGTAACTGTAAATAAATCTTAACTGCTTCAGTCGCTGCCTGTCATTGAACATACTGACAGATCTAAAACAATATCACTCTTTATTTATATCTTATAAAAACCCCTCCAATTCCTACATCAAGTGTTCTTCACATACAGAAATATTCCTTCTTGGGGACTGTGGAAGTTACCAATGTAACCTATTTCTGTGTAGTTTCAAATTGTTAGTTAAAACCTTTGCTCTGGGTGCTTTTAGAAACGTTCACCCGATAAAATAGCATAATACTGCGTGAGTAAATAACTATATAAAAACATGACAAAAGATTAGGAGAAAGAGATGCTAAAATATGGGGTGCTTATATGGCCGATGTACCCTTTAAGTAGAACTCTGCTGCTGTCCCAGACTACTGTCCTGAGCTGCTAATAGTTGTACAGTGTCACACCTGAGCTGATTGTGGAAGGTGCTTGTTCTGGGCCTTGGAATTTTCAGCTCAAGCCTAATTAAGTATTTTGTAAGCCTGCAGCTGAGCTGCCTATCTGTTCAGTTAAAACTGACTAAAATCGCAGGCAAACAGCGGCGCAGCCCTCTCTGGTTCCAGAGTGGTCTTAGGATTGCTCTTAGATCTTTTATGGTTGCTTTACAAATGCAGATCTGATGGACAAAAGTTGCTGGAGCTTTTCCACATAGCCAGCAATGCCCTGTCATGTTAGTTCACTTCCATGGGGTAGATGTGGAAGTGAGAGTGGCTGCCCGTTCAAAACCTCATGAAGACTTTATTTAGTTAGGCCTTCATGGCCATGGCCAGGTATGGCTGAGGCGCTAGCCTATTGTAAGACCCCAATGCGAGCTAGGCGTACTCTCCGAGCCAGCTAGGATCATAGCATTAATAATCCCGGCGGCCCATTCTAAGCAATGGAGAGCAGGCTACCTCTCAATAGTGAAGCACGAAGATGGCGGTACTTCACTATCAAGACATGCCAACTTGGTCAGGCGTGTCCTTCCTTATCCTTACAATGCACCCTGCCCACGGGCCTACCATAGGGGTGACTAACATGAAGTTAAGGGAAGGTTGGGGGGCTGGCAAGTAGGTATACTTGTGCAGCCTGCGTGACAGTACAAGACTGTACGTGGGTCTCGCAATGACCGACCCGTAGACATTCTTTTACAAGGCCGCTCCTGTGGGTGGCACAACACGTGCTGCAAGCCCACGAGCGGTATTTGCATTTATAAGCCCCGGCACTCCTGGTGCACTCGACTAGGGACTGACAGTAAACCAAATAAGCCAAACATGGATACAATAGACACATCAATTTAACATCGGGAGCACTTGCGCTATGGCACTGATCAGCAGTGACACGGCGCCCAAAGCATATACCAGCAAAACATCGTAAAACAGTAGAGGCAAACAGAAAAAATGGAGGAGAGACTCAAGCCAATGATGTCAGGTCTAACAGTCTGTAAGAAGCAAGCGGGTTTTGACACACTTGTTTAAGTTAAGTCTAGTCATGCCAGGGAGCTTACAAGGTAGTCTTTGACAGGGGAGTGGGTCTTTCCCTTAATTTAAGTCCATTGATTGAAATTTAGCATCTCACGGCTAGCTTCCTTTAGCTTATAACGATGAAGGCTCAATCCCTTCCAATAGTTTGCTTAATTAAGCCAAATTTAAGACGAAGCTGAGTAGGAGACGTGTATACTGTCAGGAAAGATGGCCTTAAAAGGGGTTAGTAATGGCATTGTACAGATGGACGCCATCTCGCCCACCGAGAATTTTTCCTTTCTAGGCGATGGTGGATAATTGTCAGTAGTGGTTGGTAGGTGGAGGATCCTGCGGCTGTTTTGATGCACTTAAAGGTGGCAGTGAGGGCAACTGATTTCCGATGCTCGAGCTCCAAGTGTGGTTGGAAAGAGCCCTTGCTGTCCACAAGCATGCCCAGGTACTTGTATTCTCGTACCTCTTCAATGTTATCCTTGCTGATCTACCACTGGTGTGGGCTCTGCAGTGGCATTCCATGGACCATTATTTTGGATTTTTTAAAGTTAATGAACATGTCATTAACGACGGAGTATTTGACTGTGGCCTCCAGAAGTCTTAGAGGCCAATTTTGGTTTGACTGAGTAGCACTAGATCGTCAGCATATGTCAAAATAGTAGTGAGGTAGGTGTTACCCAGCTTTGGAGCATGAGCATTGACTTGCACTAGGCAGGTTGGCTAGGTAAAGTTTGAAGAGATGGGAGCTAGCACACACCCTTGCCGTAGCCCCTGGCAGGTTGGAATCTTCCCTGATAGATCGGTGCCATCGCCAAGCTTGATCCTGACCCAGGTGTCACTGTGGAGAAGGATTAAAGCTCTCATCTGCGAGTTGCGTATGTTCCAGCAGGCCAGCTTTTTCTACAGCATTCTTATATCTACTCTGTCGAAAGCGGTCTTGGAGTCTATAAATCAAAGTTAAAGGGGTTGCCTGGATGCCCTGCTGTGGTCAAATAGTAGCGATATGGCCATTAGGTTAGAAGTTGTACCTGCTCCTTTGACAAACCCTGTCTGCTTGTATGGAATTCAGTTGTCATCATATGCCCAAGTTGCTGGTTCCTCTAAGAGACAACCAGTGAAGTATTTGGATTTCACGTCCAAAACAGCCATAGGCCCACAATTTACTGGTTCCAATTCTGAGCCCCCTTTGTAAATCAGGGTAATTGGGGAGCCTTTCGTGAGGAGGAAAAAAGAGTTTAAAAGAGTTAGGCTCTTGTATTCTGATTCCAAATGTTTTGCCAAGTACGATTTGTCTTCTTTGGATAGAGCTGTTAGGATGCCGTTTGAACCGGGTGCCCCTTGTCTTCTGTTTGTTGCGATATGCCACTCAATTGTTGCAGCCTGAATCAACAGAGGGCTTGAGGTAGAGGGCCTAGTTTAGGTGGTTTTGGGGTCAGGAAAAGCCGTCACTCGTGCAGTGGCAGACTTAACGTGACTCAATCCAAAGTGTTTTGTGAGATACTGGTTCCTAGCCTCTTCTGGAAAGCTTACTCTATCTCTTGTTTGAGACAGATCATTTAGATTATTCACCAATTTCCAGAACTTGTTGGACCTCTTGGGGCGTATTACCAAGGGCCATTATCGCCACCTTAGCGGGACTTTTTCCCGCTAAAGCGGCGATAATTTTATCGCCCTATTACCTAGCTGTCGCTAACACCAGTTAGCGACAGCTAGTAGGAGATAGCGATCATCGTGGGCCCCACTTTGCATGTCAGCGATATTTATCGCTAATGACATGCAAAGTGGGCATGCCAAGATTTTACCGACTGAAAACAGTCGCTAATATCGCTATCTCCAATTATCAACAAAGCCTTACTTTTGGAATTATTCGCGCTAAGCGCGAATATGTCCAAAAGCTAACGCCTGCCCAGAGCAGTTCTTAGCCATGTTATCCAATGGTAGGTGGATAACATGGCTAAGAGCATTAGCTCGCTAATGCATGAATATCGCTGTTTTTTCAGCGATATTCATGCATTTCGCAGGATTTTTACCGCTTTTGAGATGAACCTTGATAATATCAAGGTATCTCAGCTGTACAAATCGTCGGAGCGCGGCGATATCATTTTAGCCGCTAACCATGCATAGTGATAATTATCGCTATTGCTTGGTAATATGCCCCTTTGATCTTTAGATTATACAGAGGTTTGGTAGATAGCTTGACAGTGACCTCTCTCTTCAAGTCCCACAAGTGTTCTCTGTTCGCTGGCCTGGTCTTGGCCAAGCTTGTCCTCGCCGTGTTGTCGTTTGGGTTTTATGGTGTGCGGGAAAAGCCTGATTTAAGTTCTGTTTGAGTTCCTTGACTTTTCTATTTACTGTCAATTGGGTGTGCTGTGTTCATGTCTGGAACTAATACCGGTGGATGAGTGAATATCCACAAATTATGTAGTAAATTGCTCCTCTGCCGTGTGAGCAGCACTCGTTCTTTCCAAAAGGGCTGATCACTTGCGTTTTGCTCCTTCCGACAGGTCGATAACTGTGCATAGTGACCATTTAAGCTTCTTCTTGTTTATCAGGTAGGCGCTATCTTTGAGCGCATCCAATGGTGTGTGGAAGTCCAAGGACAGAGCGAGGGATAGCTCTTGCAGTAGATGATTACTTTAATCCCTTGGCTTAATTAAAAAGCTGGAGACCGAAAAAATGAGGGGGGCTGAAAGCACTATTAAATCTATTTCTGTGTGGAATCCATATGCCTGTTTATAGTTTGACAACATATTCAATAAGAAACATTCAGAACTGTTAGACCTAGTTACTACACCTTTATGTATTGAATAAACATGTGACTAAAATATAAGAATTCATTTGTGCTCCAACTCGTTTTGAGTTAGTTATTTTATAGACAGTCTCTTTGGGTATTGGTCCCTTCTCCAACAATCTATCAGTCCATAAACTAAAGCCTTAGCACTGGGTGCTGTCTGCACCTTCAGTACATTTGAGCTATTTATTTTGAGTTTCTGCATCCTATGGGACATAGTCCTAATTTCATAATGTTTACCTTTTAGTACATAAAACTATTAGTCAATACTTTTTCTTCAAAGGTTCTGACTCTTTTGTTGTTCCCTGTATAGTGTTCACTACTCTACAAAACTCACTTTCTCAGTTATTTAGCACCATTTTCTGGCTCCTAGTTCAGTATCCCTTGGGAAAATGTTTAAGCCTACCCAGTGCCACTTAATTATGGTATCCCATTGGTACATTGTTTATTCAGTCATAGACAAGATCTACCTTTCATCTCTACAGTGCACCTCGAGGTAAGGGTGGTGTTTTACGCCACACACTGATGTAAGGGATAGTCTGGAAGAGGGCTAGGATGGCAGACATCTGGACCTTTCCATCGTGTAACATGGGAATGTCTCTCATAGATTTAAATTGGAGAGCCTTTACCCTGGCTCTACATTTGTGAAGATCCCTTTAGGAGAAACTGTTAAGCAGCTCCTTACTGTGTTTAATCGCACTCTCAACTCGTGTCACAGAGAGCTTTTGTCAGGCATCAAATTTCCAGCATTCCGTGGAGGATATCAAAGAGTTACCCATCAATCCAGCAAGAGGCAATACTCAGCGAGGGAACTAATCTGCTCCTCTAGTGTTTCCAAGTGCACTTTATCTTGTTACGTGGCAGTATATGTTAGTGAATATACCAAGAGGGAGGAACTCGGAGCGCATAAAGGTCCAGCATACGTGCTCCGATTAGCTAATCAAGATCACAGTGGTATGCAGTTCCTAGTAAGTAAGGATTCGTCTGCTAAGGGCAGTTACATTCCACAGAGTCTGCAGGGAGCATTACTCTGTAGGAACAAATGCCCTCACACACCTAACTGAAGGGCATATTATCAACGGCCAGCGATAATTATCACTGGCCGTGCTTAGCGATAATTTTGTTACCGCAAGCTACCTCTGGAATTTATCGCCCTGGTAGCGCATTATTAACAACACGTTTCTCCAGGGTGATAAAAATTCCAGAGATTGCGAGGTAATCGCTGTTTTGCAGGGAACATCGCCGGTTTTCCAGCGATGTTCCCTGCAAAACAGTGATAACCTTGCTGATACGACCCACAGGGTTGTATCAGCATAATCCACCCCAATGTTAGGGATAGGTAAGTCTGCATTTTAGCAGGCATTAGTTTTTGGAGAAAAGAGCGGTGTTCTCAGAAAACTAACCTGTGCTAAAATGCTGGGGCAGCCTTGTAAATATTGCGATGTGAACAGGTACGGCCAGTAACGCCCACTTTGCATCTCATTAGAGATGCAAAGGGAGGCGTTGGGGAAAAAAGGTGCTAACATGGGATTATGCACCCTCTTGTAAATAGGGCATTAGTTTTATCTCTGCTTTTTTGGCTTTGATAGGCTGGGCCACCCCTCTGAGGCCTGCTTGTGGAGATTCCTAGACTTGATCTGTTAAGCCATCGCGGGGCCCAAGGTTAGTGCCACTACTCCCTGTTACCATACATATTGCTGTCGCGACTACGCAGCTGTCTTTTGTTCTCCTGTGGCCTTTGCAAGCCTTGGTTAACTTTGGTCCCTGCTAACTTTTTCATGTTTGTACTGAGTTGCCACTTTCATCTGTAGCTAGTAGCAGGGCAGAACATGGCTAATAGACGTTAAGGAGTCTTAATTTACCTCAACGTGTTATCCTTCAATACAAAAATGAGGAAGCGCATCTGTGCTGGGGAAAAACAAATGCTACCCTCGCAATCCACAACAACTTTTCAACCAACCTCGATTGACAGGATGTTCCAGAAGGCTTTAGGTGTGATGGCCACTGAACTTGAACTAACCGAAAGGCATTTATCGTTAACCCAGGATGTAGACCTCCCATTGACCAACCATTAAGCAACATGCACATCACCAGTCTTGGCCACTGACTCTTCTAAGCTCCAGCCAAGGTCTTGTGCAATGGTAAACATCCAGTGCTGACTTGCATCCAGAGGTTCTTCATCCAGGCCATGTTGTATCCAAAACTATAGTGAGAGTAGGGACCAAGCACAAGAAGTGTGTTATAGAGTCTTCCGCTAATGGTGACTATGGGGAGGGAGGGCCAGGTGGCTGTCCACCCGTAGTCATAGAGCAGCCAGCTTGGGTGACTAGCCCGGTGTTCGATCTACAGGTCCAAGTAAGGGTTATTGTCAAGGATGAACTCAACATTCTGATGGCTTATGTGGATATGCTTGCATCCTTGGTTGAGACCTGGGTAGGCAAGACAGAAGCAACCCTAAAGGGGGCTGAGTCTGCAAATCACTAGGTATTGCAAGCTGGCTCCTCCCAATACTAGGCTGGAACCTATACCTACAAACAATCTGACCCCCATTATATCCCCAAATCAGATCAATCAGGAGGTTGTAAAAATAAGTGTGGATAATTCAGCAAAGCTGATAGTAAATTATAGCACATATCTTCAGGGGCCTAGTCATGGGGGGGGGCTGAAAATAAACGCATGGCCTACCCAGCAATGCCAGCAGTATATGAAAACTTGCCTTGACAGGGGACCAGTCAAAGGGCTGATGAGGGGTTTGTCTCATGAGCAGAAGCCAGCGAAGAGAGGCCAGCTTTGTCATGTATCAATCTTCCCCCGACCTCAACCCCCTATAGCATTATTTTAACTGGAGTACCTGATCTGAACAAGGGGCCAAGGGAATCGCGCTTTGAACTGAAGAATAAATGTATATTTTGGCTGGCAAAGCAACACTGATTTTCTTACAAAGATGCAGGTGAAATCCTTTTGACATGCAGGGTTGGATGGGTGGGCTGGAGGCTGAAAGACGTGCCAGGGGATTGCATTGTGATCAACTTCAGAAATCCATTGGTTGCACAAGCTCTCCTAAACCGGAACCACCACAGGGAGGAGGGAGGCATAATGTCTTTTTTGCTTGTTTATTTTTACCCTTTAGGGCTTGACCTACAAAACAGAAAGTGGGGTGGCCATAAGGTGGGGATGTGGAATAAGAACAAGCAACATACTATTTTGGGTCAGGCTCAACCCAGTCCGTTATTTTTCAATCTACCACTATCAAATAGATTTGCGACCTTAAAGTCTGTAGATTGGCTCGATTCTGCATGGCTCCCGATCTAGAATTTCGATTGTCAGAAGGAGCCCTTGGGGAGCTTCACTCAATGGGGGGAGCTTTCTCAGCAGAATGGGCATCTTAGGCAGGAAGTGGAACAGGCGAAGGTATGTGCTGACGGAGTGGGAGGAGTTGAAAGTGACGGCTGGCACAGGGCTTTTATTAGCCGACCTTTGCCTGATCAACCTCATGAGTCCATGCAGACACTTAATTGCCAACTGTGGGTGTCCTTAAAATCCCCATCCAATACATCTGACCATTGTACTGATAGCAACGGTTTAAGGCCAGTGGGGATGGAGACAATCAGCCCTCTTCATCTAGAACATGGCATACTAATGACTGGGGGCCAGTCTCAAAACTTAGATAACTGTGTGGGTCCATCTAGGCTGCGGGTATTATCATGGACCATTGCTGGTCTCCCTACTAAACTGGGCAACCCGGAGTGGGGGGCATTTATAGAAAAACATGAGATCTGCATGTTCCAGGAAATCTGGGCTAGGATGAACACACATATACTAGGCTATGCGTCATTTTGCATAGCAGCCACTTTCGGGGGAAGGGGAAGGCCCTCACAGGGGACTTTGCCATAGGTTGGTGTGCATTTGGGTTGCGTAGCCAAACAGATAGACATCTTCATGTGATATCCTTTGTATCTTTCTGATTTTTCCTACAAAGGTCAGAATTGTCCTGCTACATGTCTATTATCGACCAGTTGGCTTTAGTCAAGAGTCAATGACTCTTGATCAACTGACTGTCTTTCTGCTCACCATTTCTGATAATTTCTTGGTGATTGTCGGTGGTAATTTGAATTGCCAGTTCAAGCCCCTGATTGGCCTGAATGCAGGTAACCTCAGTGATGAAGATTTACACTGGGGGGTTGAGTGCGCTACTGGGGTGTAGGCGCATCCCTGCGATGGGCACACTTGTGTGGAGCCGTGTGTGGAACACAGCGAATTCCAAATGTGGTTCAAATAAAGTTCAAATGAATTTTGAGTTTCAAAATTTTATTTGACGTTTTCTATAGTAATGTGCTTCATATTAATTTCATATGCGTCGTCAGACGATTGATTTTAGCAATATCAAAGGTTGAAATAGCTCCAATGCATTTCGGACGGAAAGTCCTTTTTCAAGGAGCACTGCAACAAAGAATATACAAAAAAATGCGAATCAGTACAAATGACTGTGCACAGCAAAGTAATAGAGAATGCGTAGGTGTCTGAGTGAGTGAATCTCATGCATCCATGAAGAAGGATAAGAATAGTGGGAAGCGAGAAAAGTCACACCGGGGTTTGAAAAAGTGAGTCGGGATGTGGTCGGCTCGAAAGAAACGTTTGTGCGGACTGGTGAAGTGGGTGATACCGGAGTGATCGGGGTTAAAGGGAAAATACGAGGTGATGTGTACGGAACAAGGAGGAAAGTGAAAAGGCGGTGTGCCCGAGTTACGAAGAAAAGTGAAACAAGTAAAAAAGTGAGGGTAGTAGAAACTGCTCGGAAAAATGGGACGCTTACGTAAACATCTTCGGTGTTCAAAAGGATCCTAAAAGGGAAACATCGGGAATAAAGCATAAGCTAAAAATACGGAAAAGTGAAAAAGAATCCAGTGCGGGTGGTGTGGTATAAGGAAGCCTTACTTGGTCTGACGGTTTACACTGGGCCATTCCAGAGCCTAATATTTTGACAACTAGGGCAGGGACCCCATTGGTGCTTCAGATGACCACCCTCATATTGAGTCATTCATTAAGGTCATGTAATGGTAGCACAAAATCTGACACATTGGGGACTCACCCTTAATTCAATAGGACATGCCTCTATCTTAGATTATATTCTGGTAGATACAAAATCTTGGCATAGGGAGACAGATTTTAAGGTTGTGCCCCATTATGACAGTGACTATAATGCTCTTATTTTAGAGGTGATCTATCCTTGTGTCAAGACCGAATCTGAATCAAAACCTCCACCTGACTCAAGATCAAACAATGACTAATTGCAGGAGGAGAGTTCGATGGGGGTAAGTCTGCCAGTCTTAGGAAAAACTGTCCTCTCTATATCAAACCATCATCCCATTCCTTAAGGCCTCGAATCAAACTATTTTGACCGACGGCATCTCTTTCTCCCTCACTAAAATATTTTATATCCATCAAGTCGTAATATTTACTATGGCTAATATGTTTTATCCCAATAAAAGACCAAAGGAAAACATAAAATCACGACACCTCTGGTATAGCGATAGCTGCCGTATGGCCAAGTTAGCTCTTATCTCTGCTATTAAACTCAAGGACAGGCTCCTAATAGGGGAAAAAAATGCAGCCTACAAAAGCATCACTGACAAGGCGAAAAGATGATGGGAACGTCATAAGTGGGACACCCTGAGAAGCGCCCTAAGTACCCATGACATGGGAACTTTTTGGAATGTGGTAAATGCGGGCTGCTCAGAAGGTAAACTGGCTATAGAACCCAAGATAGGGGCATGTTTATGGAAGGCACATTTCGAATCTCTATATAAAAGGGTAGAGCACGAGGATGGGCTAGCTGGTAACGAGTTCTCCCTTTTCCCAGTCAATCTGCTCTGATGCCCCCATAATTTCCCTCATGGAGATAACGGATGCCTTGAGTAGGGTAGCACCATCTAAGGCTCCAGGGTTAGATAAGATCCCCGAGGACCTCTTCCGTAGCGAACCTACTATCTGGGACCCCTACCTGTGGACTTTGTTTAATGCTATCCTGCAGGAAATGTTGATCCCCACCACCTGGGACGAAGCGGAAATTATACTAATTTATAAAAAGGGACCACCATTCCTTCTTGTTAATTGTTGACCCATTAGCCCAAAAATATTTGCCCACGTACTGCTGGGGTGACTCTAGAGCAGGATGGAGGAGCACAATGTCCTTAGTCTTCTCCAAGCCAGGTTCAGAGCGGAGATGTCCATAATAGAGCACATTTTTAGGTTACAACTTTTACATTGGAAAACAGTGTGCATAGAGGGTGGCAGTCTCTATTTAATATTTGTGGACCTAAAATCCGCATTTGACCTGGTGCCGAGGCACAATCTGTGGGCTATTTTATTGGACCTGGGCTACTCCAGCTTATCTTTGCCATCAGCTGAAACTACTGCATGAAGGCAATTTTGCCCAAATCAGGTATGGCAAAAATGGTGAACTTACTGGCCCATACCTGTAGACAGAGGTGTACACCAAGGCTTCGTCTTGGCCCAACCCTGTTCTGCCTTTTTAACAGAAATTGAAAAAATGGACTTGGGTCCTCAAATTAAGAGAGCAAGCTTAAAGCTGGCCCAGACAAAGGGGGACTGACAAAAGTATACAGGAGTTGTATCCATAAGTCTGCTGGTCCGGTGGTGGAAATTTATAAAGCACAAGCTAGGGGTGCTGCCCTGTATGGAGCTGAAATTTGGGTGTCACTGTCCATCAGGCCTAAAAGCAAAAATTGAGAATTCCTTTGCCAGGCAACTATTGGGCCTTCTTCCAACCTCCCCACTTACACCATTTTGCATGGACCTTGGGATGAGACCAATTGCAGACGAAGCCGCTCTTAGACCTCTTCCATTTGTGGAACAATGCAGAAGAAATCTGTTCGATAGCATCAAGAAAGGACCTGATAGAGAGCTATAGGGAGCATAAACTTGCCCGGCTACATGGGGGCTCTATGTCTGGCCCAATGACTACAGTTTCTTTAGAAATAAAAGATCAGTACAGACTAGAGCCTGCCCTGGATGATATCCAGCCGGCCCTTGCCAAGACGTTTAGGCATGGGGAACTCCTGTTGTGTGCTTTTACAAACAAATGGACAGGCCCATCCAATTTGGGATGTCTGGCATTTAGCAATGCAGCAGAGACGGAATATCCTGTAATATTTTACTGCCAAGAATACAAGAAGGTGAGACACCGATGGCTATTACAGCTAAGCAGAAATTTGAAAACTAAGCACTGCACTGGGGATTTTAGGATATTGAAATATGGCACCCACATGCCCATTGTGTTCTCAATACTTTGTAGGCGGGTGCAGTCAGTGACTGTACCACTGTACCCGCCTGCAAGGGGCTGTCAGGGGGTCCTTGGGACCCCCTGTATCCCCTGCAGAGGGCTGCTTTCAGGGGGCACACTGACAGTACGCCAACTTTTAAATGGTGCACTCTCAGTGCACCTTCTGAGAGCTTCTTTGTCTCTGCGTCCATGTCTGTGATATGGCGCTGGCGCAGAGTCAAAGGAATGTCCTCATTTGCATAGGGCACGCCCATATGCAAATGTGGGAACACCCTCTGTTGATAACACTGGCACTTTAAGCTCACCAGCTAATTCGATATTATAGAAGGGGATGCACAAACGTCTGCACCCCCTTCTATGATACCAAAGTTCCCCGGGGGCATGCATAGAGGGCGCAAATGCCCCTTGCGCCCCCGGGGCACATTATGTAATACAGCATCTGGAATACTTGGGTGGTAACTACTGATAATCTTGGTTGGGTGGTCATAGTGTGGTCACTATTTTACAGTTATAAAATTTACTAGTGGCTCAGGAAGACTTTCCTTGAGCAGAAGTAGATCTCACTATAGAAAAGGTTGGAGACCCCTGGTATAGAGTGTTGTGGCATAGAGTGGAGTGGTATACAGTGGAGGAGCGTAGGGTGGCTTGGAATACAGTGGAGTGACACAGAGTGGAATGGCATATAATGGAATAGCATAGAGTGAAGAGGAGTTGAGTGGAGTGGCCCAGAGTGGAATAGGCCATAGTGGAGTGGTATACAGATGAGTGATATAGAGTGTAATTGACAAGAGTGGAGTAGCGTAGAGTGTAGTGGCACACAGTGGAGAGGCATAGACTGGCGAAACGTAGAGTGGACTGGCATGGATTGGAATAGCAAAGAGTTAAGTAGTATATATAGTGGAGTGGGGTCGGTTGGAATGGCATTGAGTGGAGTGGCCCACAGTGTAGAAGCGTGGAGTAGAATTGCGTGGAGTAGAGTGGTATAGAGTGGGGTTGTGTGCAGTGGACTGGATTAGAGTGTTGTGACTTACAGTGGAGTGGCGTAGTCTAGAGTGGCGTACAGTGGATTACTGTAGAGTGGCATAGCATACAGTTGAGTGGTGTCGAATGGAATGGGATAGAGTGGAGTGTATGGATTCTCAGTTGTTGCCTTTCTTGCTTGAATAGATAAAATCATTGGCTTAAATATGCATATTCACAGGGGAAATCAGATGTAGAACTGTGCAAAGTCACAAAATTAGAAGTGACTGTGGTTGTAAGCAAGTACCCAGTATACAGGTATAGCTGAGAGGTAGCAGATCTGTAGTTGCTCAAAACTAGCCATGTGAGACTTATTTTGGCTACAGTGGCCTTGTCCTCAAGTACAGAGAGGGATTTTATGGTTTTACTAACCAGTTTTTTAAAGCACAGATGGCTGGTAGTGGTTTCCCAAAGCGCAATTGCCCCAGTTATAACTAATGACTCATTGAGGTATGCTCTGGCAGCCGAGGAGTCTCTATTCTGTATCTCCTCCCAAAGATGAAAATTCAGGGTGTTTGCAGCGGCCTTCTTGAGTTTATTCCAGCAACTTATATAGACACCATGACTTGCCAGAGTTTGCCTCTGGAGGCAAAGTGCCAGCCGTATGTGTGCTAGAGAGGTGTATTTGGGGAGGATAAAGATTGTCCTGTATTGTTATTGTTATTGTTATTGTTATTTTTGATTTGTAGCGCGCTCAATCACCTACAGGCCTCTAAGCGCTCGGGAATCGATGGTAGACAACAACTTTGACAGTACAGAGGGCGTCCACTAGCCTACGTGGCTCACAGGGCTCTCCTGAACAACAGCGTTTTCAGCCCCTTTCTGAAACGTAGGAGGTTTCCTTCCTTTCGTAGTGGCTCAGGTAGTGTGTTCCATAAATGCGGAACCAGCACCGAAAAGGCTCTACCACCCTTGGTGGCAAGTTTGTACCGAGGGCAGACTAATAGCTGAGAGTCTGAGGACCTAAGAGCTCTCTTTGGGCTATACATTGCCAGGCGATCTTTGATGTACGCAGGTGCCATGCCATAGATGGCTTTATGGGCGATGCACAGATTTTTAAATTCCACTCGCTCCTTAATAGGGAGCCAGTGGAGGCTTTGTAGCAGGGGGGAAGCTTTAGTGTGTCTTGGCTGTCTGAAGATAAGACGAGCGGCATCATTCATCACCACCTGTAGCCTATTTATCAAGGTTTTTGGTAGGCCAAGGTAGAGGGCATTTCCATAATCTATGCGTGAAATCACAGTAGCTGCGACGATGGAACGTAGCATAGATTGGGAAATGATAGGCACTAATTTCCGTAGCTGTCGGATGATATTAGTACAGCTGCCCACCACTGAAGAGATTTGGCTGACCATAGAGAGGTCACAATCCAGTTTGATCCCCAGGCTCTTCACGTTCAAACTGGGTTTTGGGGCTGGACCTAACTCTGCGGGCCAGTAGAGGTCAAACCATGGTGAGGTGGTAGATGAAATAACCAAGACCTCAGTCTTATCTGGATTGATTTTTAGGAGGTTTCCTGTCATCCACTGGACCGTGTGTCTCAAGATATTCTGAGTGTGGAGTTGGGCGGTGTTTGTATTGTCAACACTCAGCAGCAGCTGCGTGTCGTCTGCGTAGTTATATACTGTGCAGCCCATACTCGCCAGGGAGGCAATCAGAGGCTGCAGATATAAGTTAAACAGCAGTGGGGATAGGGCCGAGCCCTGAGGTACCCCACATTCTATTTCTCCCACTGCGGAGATTTCTTCTCCGAGTTGTATTCTTTGTGTCCTTCCTGACAGAAAGGACTGCAACCACTCGAAAGCCCGGCCTTTGATGCCAAAGTCACTCAGCCTTTCCAGTAGCAACGCATGACTGACGGTATCGAACGCCGCTGAAAGGTCTAATAAAATCAGGGCGCTCGGTTTTTTACCGTCAGCCAAGCCTCTCAATTCATCCAGCACCGAGAGCATCACCAACTCGGTGCTGTGGTGTGCTCGGAACCCTGCTTGTCGTTCGTGAAGCAGGGAGTGGGACTCCAAGTACATGGACAAAGATTTTAATACATGTTGCTCCAGTACTTTAGAGAGGAATGGTAGCTGAGAGATCGGCCTATAGTTTTTTAGTATTGCGGGGTCTACGCCAGGTTTTTTCAACAGCGGTCTTACCCGCGCTTCCTTAAGTGCTGCTGGTAGTTGTCCTAATTCCAGAGATCTATTTAGGAGATGGATGACTTGCTCCTCCAATAGTGGACGAGCTGCCTGAAAAACTTTAGGTGGACAAGGGTCCGCTGGAGATCCAGATTTGATTCTGGCCATCAACTGCTGCAGGCTCAAGATGTCAATCTCTGGAAACAGTGTGATAGCACAGTCAGTTTGATTTTGGGGGATTATAGGTGTAGCCATTCCATTAAGCGGCCCATTTTTTATGTCCTGGATGATGGTTCTTACTTTCTCCAAGAAATAATCCTGAAAGCAATTGCAGTTTATGGGAGACTGAACGCTGTCTGGTTTTTTGGTCAACTCCGACAGGATCTTAAAAGTCTCTTTCTGCACGTTGACTGCCTTACTTAGACGGGATTCGTAGTACTCGGCTTTGGCAAGGATGATGTGTTTTTTGTATGCGTTCAAGGAGGCACGGTAGAGGTTCCTGGCTGAGTCCAGTTTAGTTTTCCTCCAGCTTCTTTCTAGGGCTCTAAGTTTCTTTTTATGGTCCCTCAGTACTGGCGTGAACCAAGGGGCATCCTTACCCGGGCCTTTTAGCGCCTTCATTTTTATTGGCGCTATCTGATCAATAGCTAGTGTCAGGGAGCGCGTTAAATCCGCGTATTGCTGATCTAGACTATGATCTAAGTTCGGGGGGCAATCTCTGGGCAGGAATACCTCGGTCAGGGTCCTCAAATCGACCTCTGCCCATTTGCGGGTTTTCCTAGCCTCCAATGTTGGTTTGATTATTTGGCCCTTAATACGTAGCTCACAGGAAATTAGGTAGTGATCAGACCAGATACATGGGGCAACTTCTTTCAGCGTTAGTGAGGGGTCTGTAGTCCATACCAGGTCAAGGGTGTGACCTTTGGTGTGCGTGGGGACATTCACGATCTGTTTAAAGTTTAGCGCTGACATCAAAGTGTCCAAATGGCGCATAGGAGCGTCCCAGTGAGGTTTATCCCAGTGCAGGTTGAAGTCTCCTGTGACTAAGATTTTCGAGTAGCGAGTACAAAGGTCAGATATGATGGGGGCGAATAAGTCCTGGAAGGTTGGGGTTGCGTTGGGAGGGCGATAGACCGCTAACACCACCCAGCATGAGCTGTTTACTGTGACTTTCACCCCAAGTAGATCAGCCAGGTCGACTGTCTCTGATAGTAGGATTTCTACTGACAGCATCTTTTTGAAAATCACAGCTACCCCTCCTCCCCGTGTGTTTCCTGGGCGGTTTTGCCATAAAGCATCATAGCCGCTGGGGAGAGCGGCCAGGATGTCTGGCATTGAGCTCTCACTCATCCAGGTCTCTGTTAAGGTCAGTATATCAGTGTCGTTGTTTTGCAACAGGTTATAGACCTCGACGTGGTGGCAGTGGAGTGATCTGGTATTTAGACATGCTATTTTCAGGGTGGAGAATGCATCTTGATGTATGATGTTCAATGGTTTGTAGATAGCATGTGTTCTTAGTATCTTCAGGGTGTTGTTATCAAGGCAAGCCTCACCCTTATCCAGATTACGTAGGTCTTCCGAGGTGTAGGAGCGCATTAGTCCAGAGGTCCCTGCCCCCGAGCCCGTCCGTGCGCAGACGGGCGCAGACGGGCTGGACTCTGGCGCGACTCCGGCGACGCACCGGCGACCCTGCCGCGCGTGCCCGCTGCGCGTCAGCATGACTGTCTTAAATACTGTTCTAGCGTCCTTCTGACAACTAGAGCAGCCAATCCTTGCTTTGGATCCTTGCCCTCACCAAAGATGTCTGCCGTTCAGGCAGTGTGGTGTGGTGCCCTTCCCTGATGAAAAAGCTCAGCTCTAAACACAGTAATGTGGCGAAAAACGAGTGCAGGTATGCAGTCACAATGATTTTTAAAAGCAGGGTACAGTGCCTAAATAATACAGCAAAAAAACGGACAAAACGGGGATTTTTAAAAATTCAGTATTTTGCTCTCAATAAGTGTACAAGTAATATACATTTAGCAGAAACACCTCTGATCTGTCCAAGAGGCTATTCCCAAGTAGTTGGCCGCCTAATTTGCCTGTCTTAAATACTGTTCTAGCGTCCTTCTGACAACTAGAGCAGCCAATCCTTGCTTTGGATCCTTGCCCTCACCAAAGATGTCTGCCGTTCAGGCAGTGTGGTGTGGTGCCCTTCCCTGATGAAAAAGCTCAGCTCTAAACACAGTAATGTGGCGAAAAACGAGTGCAGGTATGCAGTCACAATGATTTTTAAAAGCAGGGTACAGTGCCTAAATAATACAGCAAAAAAACGGACAAAACGGGGATTTTTAAAAATTCAGTATTTTGCTCTCAATAAGTGTACAAGTAATATACATTTAGCAGAAACACCTCTGATCTGTCCAAGAGGCTATTCCCAAGTAGTTGGCCGCCTAATTTGCCTGTCTTAAATACTGTTCTAGCGTCCTTCTGACAACTAGAGCAGCCAATCCTTGCTTTGGATCCTTGCCCTCACCAAAGATGTCTGCCGTTCAGGCAGTGTGGTGTGGTGTGGTGCCCTTCCCTGATGAAAAAGCTCAGCTCTAAACACAGTAATGTGGCGAAAAACGAGTGCAGATATGCAGTCACAATGATTTTTAAAAGCAGGGTACAGTGCCTAAATAATACAGCAAAAAAACGGACAAAACGGGGATTTTTAAAAATTCAGTATTTTGCTCTCAATAAGTGTACAAGTAATATACATTTAGCAGAAACACCTCTGATCTGTCCAAGAGGCTATTCCCAAGTCAAGTATGTTCTAGTTGTGATGTTATCTAAGCTGGTGGCATCGCTCCCTTTTAGGGGTTCACTCCTATAAGGTATGGTGGGCAGTAGGTTTGCTTGTTCCATACCCAAAGTAGTAAAAATAAAAGTAGCACCTTTTTGGAAAGCTTTGTGGAGACACGTCAAACGGGGCCAAAGATATTAGCAAAACAAAAAATGTTTTTCCTATGGAACAGCGGACCCAACTATAACTACCCAGTGGGAACCGCCACTGAGTAATATCTGTATATATATCTGCATCAAAAGTGCAGCGACTGAATGTTATAATGTGTTAACCTTAAGGAAAAGTTTAGAAGTGCAACGCATTCACTCGCCTGTCAAACAATACCATGCCTCCATAAATACTCATGAGTGATAATTTAACTTGTTAGGACAGAATTAAAAAAATTCAAATCAAATGTAAGAAGCATTTAAGAAAGCGAGTCTGTCCTTGTTGCCAGTCAAAGCACATGATATGTAAGAGTCATAGACAATGATGATGCAAAACTGTGAACAAGGCCGCTGTGTCGGCTGAAACGCGTCATGGCTGACGTGCTAAAAAATAAACGCAGATTTTAGAATCGCATCTGAAGTTGACTCCGTTTGTCTCGATGGATTGTTTGGGCAAACATTTGAGTGATATATATAAATATGCTATATATATATATATATATATATATATATATATATATATATATATATATATATATATATATATATATATATATATATTAATTACCTACTGGCGGTCGCCAGTAGGTAGTTATAGTTAGGACCTAGTTTCCATAGGAAATCCTCAACATTCTATTTGGAATAACTTTGGCCCTGGTGGATGAGTCTTTGCGAATTTCTCAAAGGAGATGGCTCGGTCCGCTGCGCTCCTTCCCTGAAAGTTTGGGGGGGATTGGTCAAGTGGGGGCTGAGATATAAGGGGGGTCCCAAAAGTGTTTTCTCCAAGTTATTTTCCATAGGACCTTTAGACTCAGCTACAGGTCGAACGGCTGAATGGATTTATAAGAAATTTGCCAAAACTGTAGAGTCTTGTTCGCAGATTACGCTTTTTTTGGAATGGTGTAAATCCGTTCAGTAGTTGTTGAGAAAATTAAAGTTAAAGTCAATTATATATCTATAGGCGCGCACACGTGCGCGCACCCAAGCGGCTGCGCGTGAGCGGAATTTTTTTTGGCTGTGTGACGTCTGTTAACGTTCGATTCGAAGAAAATCAGGAAGTTTTGTCCGGCATTTTGTCACTGCGAGTAAATATATTGTTCATTTCAAAGCGTTGAAACATGGAAAGGGGAGAAGTTAGAGATTTTTTTGCTGCGTAGCTTTTCTCGGGGTGTGCAGTAATGCCCTTAAACGCGAAAAGATATACGTTTTTCCCGAAAAAAATACGGGGTGCGGGCACCCGGTGCCGCAAACACATATTTACAAGAGTGTGAAAATGGAGATAAATCAGAAGTTTGAGTGCTTAGATATAAGGTGGCTCTGAAAAGAGCCCTTGTGTTAATTGAGTGTTTTCTGCATTTATAAGTAAGTACCGATGCAGAGCCTGATGTTGCAGAGGAAGATTCTGTTTCCCTCATTCGTGAAATGAACACCGTCTCTCCTATAGACGTCTTGCATGTGGTATCGCAAGTTTTTGTGGTAAATAGAACCCATGCTATAATCTCTGAGGAACGCAGAAACAGATTTATTTACATGTCTCCTTGCTTTCTCAAATTGTGCACAATGTTGATTGGACCAATTCCATTTCTGTCTTTGGCATATATTGGAATATACCAAGGCAGATCGAGGAAAAAGTGTCATCAATTGTCGAAAGGTGTCCTTTAGAAGCATTTCCAGACCTACCCCAGTGATTGTGCCTAGATCGTTCCCACCACAGTGCACAATTATAAGGTCTGGTTCTGGGAGATGCATAAAAGTTTTCACCAATGGAATCAATTGGTGACATTTCAATCCTCTTTTGGAAATCCATGTTATGTGTACATTTGGTAAGCTGAGGTTGCAAATTCGTCTGCTTACTGCATATTTTTCACTCCAGTGAATATAACTGTGTCCTATTAGCCAGACCTTCATTTTCAAGGGATTTGTAGTCGTCCTCCGATCGGTTCTGGAAGTGGGATGGTAGTTAGAAGTTGAAATTCTAAATAAAGAAAAAGGAAGAGGTTGGGTGTGGTTTAAAAAATAAAAATTATTGGTTGATTGTAACAAGTGGAGATTGAACATGTTAATGTTTATGTTAAACGAAAAGTACTATTGGGTGTGAAAAAACAAGATATGTAACAGAGCTGTGTATTGGCAGGTGTTTCTGGAGGGAAAATAGTGTTCTTAGTTTGTTGTAGAACGTTAAGACATGAACTTTTGACCTGTGCCTTCAGCAAGGTGCAGAATGAGGTGTAACCATAGAAACAGCCGGAGATGGCAGTTGGTGATGGGTTCACTCTTTGGTGCCTCTGCATCTGAGTCTGTTCTCTGGTGGCAGGCGGACAACTGTTTGTTATTGTGGAGATGAAAGGGTGATAAGGAGAGAAATACGACATAGCGTCTGGCCTGTAGAAGCGTGGGAGCAGTGATTAACTCTGAGTGAAGCGGAACTGTGTCGGTGCTTAGTAACAGTAAAAAAAAAATGTTAACAGTGGTATAACTGTCTTTACGGTGCGCGACCTACTAAGAAAGAGTTCACGGGCCGTAATTGGCTTGCAGGTTCTAGTATCAGTAAGTGAGGTCGAGAAAAGAAAACATTCAGGACTTTATTTATGAAGGCCTTGCGCCACCGGTGCGTTACTTTTTCCCATTTTAAAAAATGAGGCACTGGCGGCGGAAGGTCTTCATAAATAAGGTCCTCAGTGACTACAGTTAAGGTTATGTGGAACCCATGAATAGTTTTTCAATATGAAATCATTTATGTTTATTTAGAAATGTACTGTTTTAAAGGCAAATCATTATGTAATATGAGTACAGAAATTGCAAAAAAACACAGTAATTGGTATTGTCAGTAGTACATGGAATACAAACGCTATAGTTGAAGAAAAATGAATATAGTTGGAAAAAAACATTGTACACTCTTATAAGGAAGTATATTATAATTTAATACATGGAAGAAGGTCTCTGGCCTTTCAGTTTAGGAACGATATATGAAAATGCAAGTGGTTATACATCATTACTTTATGAATCAGCTGTCAAACAACACGAAATCATAATGTCCACTGTTAGTAAAGCAAATAGGTCTGTTCTTCAAAAGAAAATATGGAAAAGAACGTGAAGAATATAGAAAACCAAAAGGAAATGAGGACGTCAATGGCTTGTTTGAGAGTTATTGAAGCATTGTTTAGGCAAAATAGGTAGCTTCTGCTTGTAACAGGAAATCAGTTTTATCATTTGAAAGTATGTCAGCTATCCAATGGAAAAGAGTAAAGCAGTACTCATGATCTGTTATAATCGGAGCCTCTTTTACCATCAGAGTGCAGGTCGGTGGGTTTTCGATGTAGCTCGCTGTTAGGAAAGAGTTAACCGTCCATTGTGTAGGCAAAGTATGCAGCAAGTGCCTCTAACATGAAATCATTGTTATCATCTGAAAACATGTCAGCCATCCAATTGAGAAGATGAAAGGAGCATTCATGATCTGTCATTATTGGAGCGTCTTTTACCATCATAGGGCAGCTCGGTGGGTTTTCGATGTAGCTCTCTGTTAGGAAATCTTGCGCCGCTGCGAATATATTCCAATGACCCAGAACTCCTTCTATCGCTGCAAAGGCCATAAACCCTCCGTTGTAACAAAGCTGTTCATGATCAAGTAACGGATTCATGAGGTGATTGTAATTCGGTTCAGGAGGTACCAAATTGCAGAGACATAAATCCAGGGCCCACGTGAAATCACAGCTCAGGCAATGAAATACAGGCTGCACACAGGTGAAATACGGATATCGAAATGATAATCGATATGAAGTATTCAAAGTTGAGAGTGGTAAGGTGCCGTAGTACAGAAGCATTCTCTGTCAAAATAGTTCTAAGTGGCCCGGCTCGTTTGCGAAGGCAGGAGGGACATCAATTTTGAATTTACCAAGATGGTAAAGGAAACGGCGCAGCACCGCTGGTTGTATAGCAACTCCACAGAATTAGGTCGCCGGCTATGCAGTGGAGAGGAGCAGAATGACTTGATACATTTTCTAGGAGTCTAGTCACTTATATATTGCTTAGTGGTTATCAAAAAAGTAGCTTTTTTTGAACTGGAGGATGCGTTAAAAAATAAGGGAGTGATTTGAGGGAGTTGTAAAGCAAGGTCATTTTTTTTTACATCAATGCTGTTTTCTGTGAATGTTAGCTTAGTGAAAGATATGTGTGTGAGCAGATGCAACGTTCAGTTTTAAATGTGACAATGGCGGTCTTGTTCATGTCTTCTGATTCAAGGTCGGTATTCGCTGCCAAATACAAAGATCAAGAAACGCATGCCTGGGGTACATAGTGTGCATTCTTAAAGGAAAGCAAATGAAGGGTTATTTTTACCGCGTTAGCATTGTCGTTTAAAAAGTTATAGTGATTTCTATTATATGTGAAGAAAGTGTCACTGATGAAGACTGAAAATAAATCCTTATAAATGATAGGGACTGGTGTATTTTAGAAAAGGTGTGTAACATTACATGAATTGTGGAAAAAAAAATAATGTAATTGAAAGTGTATGATTTGAAAATGAAAAGTAGAGGTTTATAGTTCACGTTTTGAAAGCAGTTCTAGAGGGTCAGATGAAAGTGTATGGTTTGAAAATGAAAAGTAGAGGTTAATAGTTCACGTTTTGAAAGCAGTTCTAGAGGGTCAGATGTATGATAGATTTATAAAAAATAGAACATGTTTTTAAATAGTATTTTGGAAAAAATATGTGCCTTTATGTACTATTTACATTATCTGCCTGTTGCGTATTCTTTGAGTTTTAGTAATCCTGTGTCTTATAAGTTTTCTAGGGGCGGTTTGAGGTTCATGGTGGGTTTGGGCAGGGAGGGTAGGTTGGGGGTTTGTAATAGGGCATTCGGGTGGGGTGGAGTGCGGAGTTTAGTGAAAAGTGAGGGGGCGGGGAGTTACGGTGTTTGGTAATGGAGCAGAGTCAGAGGACGCCACATTTGTGTTATGGGGTGCCACGGAAATATGTATTTATTCTCAGAGGTTTATTATATTAAGGATATATATCAACATGGTGGCTCTTGTCGTTTTGTGGTTCTGTGCATGTTTATAATGCTGGCCCTGTAGTTTTTGTTTATGGACCTTATTACGACACACAGGTGAGCTACGTTGCACAGTTGGAGATCAGAGACTTAGGAAATAAAACTTTATAATTGTAAGGGCTCTAAGCGATAGAAATCTCCCGTTCTCGGAGTAAAAAATATCACCGCTATTGGTGGTATTTTCTACGGTGTTAGTGCTCGAAGGAGAATAGTAACATATATGTGAAATAAAATTATGGAATAGGCTCAGCATTTCACATTATCGCGTGAAAACAAAAGTTGCTTTTACATAGCAATAAGTCTCTTATAATTAAGGGACGGAGTGTATATAGTGCTATTTAGTACTCTGCTATGTGATTGATGTCGAATATTTCATAAGAGGAGGCTTTAAAAGTTTTTCGATAAACTGGTTTTCTAGGGAAGTGGGTGGAGTGTTCCGTGTAAATTGCAGAATAGAAACTAGTAAGAACCAATTGGAAGTGTTGTTTTAAAGTCACATGACTGCACATGCGTGTCTCGACGCCTGTACGCGATAGGTGGGTGCGCGCACCCGGTCGCACACTATAAGAAAGCGGCGAAAAAACATCTCATAATATGCTCTTGGAGCACGTTTTGGTAGAAAGAGTTAGTTCTGAAAAGAACTTTTTTATTTTTTTTTATTTTTTTGGAAACAAGTGTTATGATGCTTTTGATTTCTTAAAGTTGCTACGACATTTTTCAGTATGTTATACTATCCAAATAAAGTGAAGAAATTTAACTTTTCTTGGAGCATTTATGACTCTCAATTTTGTGTTTAATTAGATTAAAGCTTTGCTCTCCGTATACAAGAAGTTCTCCACAGTTGTTGCATTTTATGTGCACGTTCGCCAGACATGGTTTCAAGTCCATTTCAGCACTCGATGGAGATACAGGTCGTCCACCGGAAGATGTGCTGATTACTTCTGATGGTAATAGCGTAGCCTCCGTTTTTCTTGTGAAAGGTGGTCGCTCATCTCCTTCAGATTCGGAAGATGAATGCGGAACGGTAGCCATTGCAGTGAAGTCTTCGGGAAGATGTTCGACGTTGTTTTCTCTTGAGAGTAGAAAAGAAAGTGATGGAAGTGGGTGGAGTGCTGCGTGTAAATTCCAGAATAGAAACTACCAAGAACCAATTAGAAGTGTTGTTTTGAAGTCACATGACTTCACATGCAAGTGTCAGTTCCTGTACGCGATAGGAGGGTGCGCGCACCCGGTCTCGCACTAAAATAAAGCGGCGAAAAAACATCTTATAATATGCTCTTGGAGCATGTTTTGGTGGAAAGAGTTAGTTCTGAAAAGAACTTTTTTTTTTTTTTTTTTGGAAACAAGTGTTATGATGCTTTTGATTTCTTAAAGTTGCTACGACATTTTTCAGTATGTCATACTATCCAAATAAAGTGAAGAAATTTAACTTTTCTTGGAGCATTTATGACTCTCAATTGTGTGTTTAATTAGAGTAAATCTTTGCTCTCCGTATACAAGAAGTTCTCCACAGTTCGTGCATTTCATGTGCACGTTCGCAAGATATGGTCTGAAGTCCATTTCAGCACTCGATGGAGATACAGGTCGTCCACGGAAGATGTGCTGATTACTTCTGATGGTAATAGCGTGGCCTCCGTTTTTCTTGTCAAAGGTGGTCGCTCATTTCCTTCAGATTCGGAAGATGAATGCGGAACGGTAGCCATTGTAGGGAAGTCTTCGGGAAGATGTTCGACGTTGTTCTCTCTTGAGAGTAGAAAAGAAAGTGATGGAAGTGGGTGGAGTGCTGCGTGTAAATTCCAGAATAGAAACTACCAAGAACCAATTAGAAGTGTTGTTTAGAAGTCACATGACTTCACATGTAAGTGTCAGGTCCTGTACGCGATAGGAGGGCGCGCGCACCCGGTCTCGCACTAAAATAAAGCGGCGAAAAAACATCTCATAATATGCTCTTGGAGCACGTTTTGGTAGAAAGAGGTAGTTCTGAAAAGAACTTTTTTAAAAAATTTTTTTTTTTGGATACAAGTGTTATGATGCTTTCGATTTTTTAAAGTGGCTACTACATTTTTCAGTGTGTAATACTATGAAAATGAAGTAAAGAAATTTATCTTTTCTTGGGGCATTTATGACTTTCAATTTTGAGTTGAATAAGAACGAGGCTCTGCTCTCCGTACAAAAGAATTTATCCACACTCGAGGCATTTCATGTGCACCTTCGCAATATATGGTCTCAAGTCCATCTCAGCACTCGATGGAGATACAGGTCGTCCACCAGAAGATGTGCTGGCCACCTCTGATGGTAATAGCGTGGCCAGGGCTCTTGTCGATGCTTTTGCATAATGCTCAGGATGCCTTTGTTTAACATGCCGCTGCATGGTGTGTATAGAAAAGGAATATTTTTTATTTGGATTTCCCCTTGAGAGCTCCGTATTGCATATCGTGCAGGTTACTTTTGGCGCATTCACTTTCTTTTGATCTTCAGGATAAGTAAAAAATTGCCAAATGAAAGATTCCTTTTTTCTTCTTAACGGTGGTCGCTCATTTCCTTCAGATTCGGAAGATGAATGCAGAAGGGCAGCCATTTCAGCAAAGTTTTCCGGAAGATGCTCGACGTTGTTGTCTCTTGAGAGTAGAAAAGATTGTGAGGAAAGTGGGTGGTGTGCTTCGTGTAAATTCCAGAACAGAAACTACTAAGAACCAATTGGAAGTCTTGTTTTGAAGTCACATGACTTTACATGCGCTTCTCAGGACGTGTAGGCGGTGACACTATCTAGTTACGAACGTGATTACATACTTAGGAACTAGCATTCAAAAAAACTATGAAATTCACTGAAAAAACCATAGGTTTTACACACGTTATAGTTAGGAAGTAGCATTTGAAAAACCTATGAAATTCACTGAAAAAACCATAGGTTTGACACCAGTTATAGTTAGCTGGAAATTTTACTGACATAAAACCAATGAAATTCCACGTTATAGTTAGTTGGACTCACTATAACTTGCGCTTGTAATGCACTGCTGATGACATCACATATTACATTACTCATGACATGGTCAGTGACGTCACTAATGAGATCACTGATGATACCATCCTTGTGACAGAGAGACTAACCTACTTGCACTCTAAAGTAACCCTTAAAACACATTTTGAAAAATAAAACTAACATATAAAAAAAGTGGACATACCTATACCAGTTACAACAACCAATTCAGTAATTCCAACATTTATATACACATCCAATAATTCATTAACAGTTCTATATAGTCACTCGTATATATACTCACTGATTATATATAGTGATACAGCTATACATCCTGTTATATACCGACAGACATCCAAAAGTAAATCACACACATATTCACACTTGCAAATAAACTAATAAACATCCATTTATTTACATAGACAGATATACACACAGTAGCACCTTACTTCTAAGTAAACTTACACTTACTTACTCTTTTAAACAATCACTTATAGAAACACATACTTATTTAAAGAGGAACTCTTTCAATCTCTCATTGTCACATATACTCACTTATATATATCAATACTTACATAAACTAGATTAAAACATATATCGTTACTGATAAACACACTAGTGAGGCAGGCATTCACTCACTAACACACACATATACACACTCAGCCATCCATACAGTCCTCCACATCCATTAAGACACTTATTTAAACATTTATTTTTACATCGACCTCTACATATATATATATAAAACATATTTATTTTTTAAAAAGACAGACATTCACTAGATGGTGTTATCAGTGATCTCATGAGTGATGTAATATGTGATGTCATCAGCAGTGCATTACACGCGCAAGTTATAGTGAGTCCAACTAACTATAACGTGGAATTTCATTGGTTTTATGTCAGTAAAATTTCCAGCTAACTATAACTGGTGTCAAACCTATGGTTTTTTCAGTGAATTTCATAGGTTTTTCAAATGCTACTTCCTAACTATAACGTGTGTAAAACCTATGGTTTTTTCAGTGAATATATATATATATATAGATAGATAGATAGATAGATAGATAGATAGATAGATAGATAGATAGATAGATAGATAGATAGATAGATAGATAGATAGATAGATAGATAGACAGACAGATAGACAGACAGACAGATAGATAGATAGATAGATAGATAGATAGATAGATAGATAGATAGATAGATAGATAGATAGATAGATAGATAGATAGATAGATAGATAGATAGATAGATAGATAGATAGATAGATAGATAGATAGATAGATAGATAGATAGATAGATAGATAGATAGATAGATAGATAGATAGATAGATAGATTGATTCAAAGCAATAACCAAAGGTTACTGGGACGTTATAGTTGGGAAATAGCTAACTATAATGTTCCTGCAACCTTTGTTTTTTATTTGTGAATTTCTAAGTTTTGTTTCATTCTATTTCCTAACTATACATCCCTGTAAGCTTTGTTTATTTCTGGGAATTTCCACGTTTTCTAATGCTGTTTCAAATCTATAACGTTCCTGTAACCTTTTTTTATTTCAGTGAATTTCGAAGTTTTTTTAAATGCTATTTCCTAACCATAACGACCCTGTAACCTGGCTGTGTGGGTGTGTTAGTGGGTTTGTGTGTGGGTCTGTGAATGGGTATGTGAGTGGCTGTATGGGTATGTACATGGGTGTGTGAGTAGTAGTGTGAGTGCCTCTGCCAGTCTGTGAGTGGGTGTGTGAGTTTTTTTCTGTGTGTGTGAGTGGGTGTAGGAATGTGTGATTGTTTGTGTAGGTGTTAAAGTGGGTGTGTGTAGGAAGCTGGCTCTCTATATAGTGTACTAAAACAAAGTACACTGTGCCGAGAATCCTGTGGGTCCCAAATTGGTACACAGGACAAAAATAGATAATATTAACCCGCTATTTGTGGTAGTGTGGGCAAGCAGTTAGGCTTATCAGAGGGTAGTGCTAAGCATTTGTTTTACTCACAGAAGCAATATATGAGACACACACTCAAGAATAAATCCAAGATGGCGTGGCTTAGCCGAGCAGCGAAATGGCCACTTGTTAAGCGAGCTCCGCTGGTTGGGCTCTTTATCCTGAATTATCCTGACACTAACGGAGTCAACCTGTCCCAGATTAATTAGAGCTGCAATCCCTACACTGTGTTGCAGAACGCAAGCCTGCTCCGGAGCTCCGGAGATGCCTGCAGCGCAAGCTGCGCTTGGGGTCGCACTTTACCAGAGATGACTGCGGACGAGCTGCGGCCATGCCATCCAGCTGGGCCCTCGGCAACTGATTTTTCCCTGAGCCACTCCTATCTGCAGGCCCTCCCCTAACTGAGGCATACAACTACAGCCCAGTGGGTGCTCGAGGGGTCCGAGGAACTACACCTGGAGCTATCGGCTGGGGTACCATGTGGCGCTGAGGCGGCGGCCCGGGCCTATCTGCCTGAGGCCTGAGACTGCGGTGTCATCTTTGTGCGTGCTGAGGCCTACCTGGTGAATCTGAACGGTGGCCTGCCCGATCGCCAAGTGTTTGCAGTGACCTGCCCCGAGAGACTGCAGAAGGAAATACAATAGAGTGTGCCAAGGTTGAAGCTGCGATTACGAGCCTGGTAGACTCGCCTTCCAACGTGAGATTATCAGCTGCCCGCCTCGGCTGGACCAGGCCAACAGGTAGACCGCACCCCACTTCCTACTACTACGGCCATGGAGGCTTGGAGAGCCAGCCAGCTGCCCAGACACTAGCCACATCTGCAACTCCACACGGTGACAAGGGGGAACACAGAGGCGCACTGCCGCCTGGGGTCGTCAGGCCACGGTGTGCGAGGCTACCTCCACCAACAGTGAGTACCCACTTGGACCTGTGGACCCTTGTGGCCCTGTGTGTGCTGTGCATTGAGCTGCATGGCCTGCACGCCGGGGTTGCTCCAGGTGTCTGGGTGGGGCTGTGGTGGCACGGGGCCTGTACACGATCGCATCCCACACTGCCTGGGGCCGGGTGCTTGCAACTTCCCTGCCTGGAAACCGACCGAGATGGCCCTCGTGCAGTAGCATAGCGGCCTGGTGCTACCCTGAAGTTCTGTGATAGAAGATGTTGCAGAGGTCAATACTACATGCACACATCATGGGGAAGAATTTCCCAAAGCAACCTAAGATCATATCTGAAAATAAACGCCACACTCGCACCATGGACCGTGGGTCTGAACCTGACCCGGAGTCCCAGCCTAGCGAAGAACCACAAGACGAAGACCTTAAATCTATTGACACTAAACTTGATGGTCTTACAACCAGGTTAGACTCAGTGAAACATCAAGTAGATGTACACGAATCCAGGCTCAATGCTTCAGATAATCGTGCAACAGAAGCTAACAAATTCCAAGTTGAGTGCACTTCCTCAATATGGAAAAAGTCCTGTCCGTCATACATGCGATGAATGAGGACTTGGAAGCACGTTCTAGGATCAATAACCTCCGCATAGATGGAATACCAGAAACAACAGATATTCCTAAAATGGAGCCACATGTTGAAGCGCTGCTGAGCAATTTATTCCCTTTGGCAGTATCGGCTGTGTTCGTGATGGAGAGAGCGCACAGAACATTGGGCCCAAGACCCATCATCGCGCATCTCCTGAACTACCACCACAGGGACTCCCTTCTAACAGCAGCCAGAGAACAAGGCCCGTTACCCACCAGGGCAATATTATTTCTATCTTTCCTGATTTCACCCCCCCTGGTCCAAGGAATTCCTTCGCACCAAACACCTTTTATAGTGTGCGGAGATCCCATACGCAATGCTATATCCAGCCAAACTCAAGATCTCGTACGACGGACAGGCCCACTTCTTCACGGATGCCAAATCGGCTTTTAAATATGCCAAACATATCTGTGCCGGACAACGTTAGCCTCGCTCGTCACAAATTGCTGAAAAAGAAGCAGGCTTCAGTGACAATGACTGATAAAAGAAAATACTAACTTGGTGCGACACATCGCGCCCCCGCCTATGTTGACTATTTTGCCTTATTCTTTCACTTTGCAATTCGGTGCGGTGATATGTAACACCTGTTTCTGCAACTCATTTATTTATCCTATATACAATCTCTGCACCTACAGTACAGCCCGGCCACCCTGTCACACAGACAGGGGTATATGCCGGCAACCCATGCCCCCGCAGGGAGAACTCCCATCATTTCAATTGTCTGTTTTGTTTATGGGATTGCTGGGGGGGGGAGGGAGCGGGGATTTTTACAGCTTGATTGGGGGGTTGGTGTGGGTGGGGGGAGGACACTGGGGTTCAGAAAATGTTCATTTTTACAGGACCATCTGACGCAGAACAGAAACATTCTCCGCTTCACCTTATATCTATGCACATAGCTGGCATCGAAACACTGTTTCCACGGGCTGATCATTATCAACACTCCTCTACTTCTAGTAGAGAAACCTAAGATTGAGTACCACCTACTATCAATATGCCACTAGACCCCCCGCTAACTTCATACAATTTTTTAACCTGAAATGTCCGTAGCCTTAATAATTATAGAAAGGCGTGACTTGTGCATACCTACCTGGTTCATCAACAGGTGGACGTATGTTTCCTACAGGAAACCCATCTCCTACCATCAGACACTAATAGACTGAAGCACAAACGTAGGGGGGAACATAATTCTTCCACCTACTTTAGTTACTTGAGAGGAGTGGCCATAGTCATACAACATGGCATAGATTGGACGCTAACACATTCACACATTGACACAGAAGGACGATATATTGTGTTGAAGGGATCTCTAGGTGAGACTCAGCTAGTCTTGGCTGCAATTTATGGACCAAATATTGATAGTGCAGATTTTTTCTACGATGTATGGGCTAAGGTTGTTACCATGGACTGTGATACCGTCATCTAGGGAGGCGATTTTAATGCTATCTTATGTAAAGAACTTGATGGGATGGGCTCCTCCCGGGCACTACATTCCCAGATCTTGCTAAGCACTCAACTCGCTTATTTCAGGTAGTACTTTGGTGGACATATGGAGACACTTCAACCTGCAAAAACGTGAGGGCACATATGTTTCAACTCAATTCAACTCATGGTCTAGGCTGGACCGATGGTTGATGTCCAGGGATGTGGCGACGGGGGCAGTAGACACGCAAATCCTCCCTAGAACGCTATCCGATCATTCCCCTTGTACATGTAAAATAGCCTCGCCCTACTTCTATAAGACGCAAATTCACATAGAGATTACCACCCCAGCCCTCCTTGACACGGCCTTTCAGTCTCAAATCAGAAGCGACATTATTGAGTACTTTACATTAAACACGGACTTTGTTTCCCTCTCCATCGGTACTATGGGAAGCGTTCAAAGCTGTTATAAGAGGGAAGTGCATGGCACGCCAGTCAGGAGTCTTGAAAGCACTACGGAGCACGCTAGAGGCCGAACTCAAAGCCCTAGAAATGCAATATTTTAACCATAACGATCCCTCTCTGTCAGCTACTATACACAGAAAACTTTCAGAATTTAATGAAGAGGCCGCCATGGAGTTAAAATTTCTCAGGATGTATGCAACTGCCTGGAGATATGGTGAAGGTGATCGCCCTGGGAAGACACTTGCTAACCTTCTTAAACACTCTCCTTGTTCCCCCTATATTATGGAACTTCTGGGTGAAAGTGACACCCTAGTCAGGGGTCCCAGAGAAATTCACGAACACCTAATCAGGGGGCATATTAGCAAGAACCTCGTTAAAATTATCGCTGTTTTTGCGGCAGGAAACTGCTGCTAAAACGGCAATAATAGGCTTGCTAATACGAGTTATAGAATTCCAATAGAAGCCCAGGTTAGATGTGCAGGACCCGCTAGAACTCTTATGGCTCGGGCATGTCCATAGGGAATACCTAGACAAACCCTTTACAGAGAAAAACTTAGTGCGGGTCATAAAAAGTCTTCTTTTGAACAAAACACCTGGCCTTGATGGCCTGACAACCACGTTCTATAAGATGTACGCTTCCATACTAGCAACCCATCTTGCAGAAATGTACTCCAATTCCTTGGAAAATGGTGTACTCCCTCCAACAATGAGAGAGGCCGTCATATCCACTCTGCTTAAACCTGGTAAACCCCCTAATAAATGTGATTCCTGCCAAACTCTCTCCAACAGCAATATAGATAATAAAATATACATGAAACTTTCTGCAAACAGATTAAAGCCCCTATTACCTTTAATTGCTAGACTAGATCAATTCGGCTTTATACCTGGGCGCTCCACATCCCACAACCTACAAACCTTTTTTCCTTTTGCATCACCTGGACCCCCACACACCAACACTAGCATCTTTTCTCAATGCCACCAAAGCCTTCGACTCGCTCGAATGGCCATACCGCCTTACCATTCTGGCCAGACTAGGTCTTAGTCCCTCATTAATCAAACAGATCAAACTACTGTATTCACGACCGGTTGCCAGACTACGTGCCACTGGATCGATATATGCCCCATTCGACATCATATGTGGCACCAGACAGGGGTGCCCTCTGTCGCCCCTCCTGTTCACTATTGCAATGGAGCCTTTGTCAGCCAGAATCAGACAACACCATAAAACACGTGGTCTTGACATCCCCATAAGAGTCATCATTAGATCGCAATATACAAACAATATCACCCTCTATCTTCTGCATCACCTGGACCCCCACACACCAACACTAGCATCTTTTCTCAATGCCACCAAAGCCTTCGACTCGCTCGAATGGCCATACCGCTTTACCATTCTGGCCAGACTAGGTCTTAGTCCCTCATTAATCAAACAGATCAAACTACTGTATTCACGACCGGTTGCCAGACTACGTGCCACTGGATCGATATATGCCCCATTCGACATCATATGTGGCACCAGACAGGGGTGCCCTCTGTCGCCCCTCCTGTTCACTATTGCAATGGAGCCTTTGTCAGCCAGAATCAGACAACACCATAAAACACGTGGTCTTGACATCCCCATAAGAGTCATCATTAGATCGCAATATACAAACAATATCACCCTCTATCTTCAAGACCAGCTGGACAATCTGAACCCGGTTCTTCGCGAACTTACCAAATTTCGTGGTCTCGCTGGTATAAATATTAATTGGACCAAATCCACCCTGCTTCCCCTAACCCCTAACCCCTAACTTTACTACTTTTGAACAAGATAATCCTATTCAATGGACATCCGCCACGTTAGATATCTGGGGATTTGGCTCAGTAATGACATCCAGGAGCTCTGGAACATGAACTTTGGCTGCACAATGGAGTGGTTGGAAGGGAAAATAACGGTCTGGTCTAAACTTCTCATATATTTAGCTGGTCGCATTGCCATAGCTAAAATTACAGTGCTGCCTAAACTTCTAGATTTATTTATTAATCTCCCCTTGCAACATACTCAATCATTCCTGAAATCCTTGAGATCCTTGATGATCTCCCTGGTTTGGGCTGGAAAGCAACCGTGTATAGCGTGGGAGGTACTCACACTACCACTGACGCAAGGTAGACTTGGCACTTCTAATTTGCCGCTCTATGCGTTTTGCGCACAGGCACAATTCCTACACCATTGGATATTCCCAACCCCCTTCCAACCCATGTTGCGGTAGATGTCAGGATCCAGAACGTGAAGCGCCTGCCTAGAACTACAATTCCCATGTTTCTAGGGAGTAGAACTACTGGTCCCATGATCCTTTGCGACGCGTGGATAAGGCGGGGCAGGACCAGGAAACAGTGCTTGTGATTTTGAAGGAGATTCAGGGAGCCTGGTTATGTTCCGGACGTGTCCGCGTGGATCCTTGCCACGCCAGTCCTAGGATCTCGTGGGGAAGACTGCACAACCCGGTAACGTGTTCGCGCTTGTTGCGCTAATGTTACTAATGCACCGCTCCCGATATTTGTGGCAGTCGGAGTAGACTTCAATCCTTTGCGGCTGCAAGGGGTTTTTCTCCGCATGTGTTTGTTTATTTCTGTACTGCCTAGTGGCCATTTCACCTCCGGAGGGGGGTCATTTCGTATTCGACAAGTGACGGATTGCAGGGGGAGGTTTGTCCTCTGCAATACCGGCACGAAGGGTAGAGTTTGTGGCATATTTGATAATGGACAATAAATGCCTAAGCGGATGTTGGTAGTGATAAGAACTACAACATACCGTGTTAGGTCGTCTGCTTATTTCTGGTTCCATAACGGATTATAAATGCCTAAGCGGATGTTGGTGGTGAAAAGAACTACAACAAACCGTGTTAGGTTGTCTGCTTATTTCTGATTCCATAACGGATTATAAATGCCTAAGCGGGTGTTGGTAGTGCTTTAAACTACAACATACCGTGTTAGGTTCTTCTGGTGACTACTTTTATTTGAACTTGTTTGGTATCTTCAAGCAGCAGTGACTTGCCTGTTGAAGGGGGTTCTTAGTACTGTGTCACATTTCATGCATCCATAAAGGTGTTCTGCTTAATGAAGTCTCAGCCTTCTGAAAACAGGGTTATTCTTAAAGCTTTATTTTTCTACTGTGTGGGTAGGTATCAAGAGTAGTGTATATAATTTAGAAGGACAGGGTGCTTGTTCTGTATGCTGATGTTTATGCTTCTTGTGTTATGCAGGTAGGAGGGACTCATGAAGACAGCTGTGTGAAGAGGCTAGGAAGGAGTTTAACTCAGGTGAACCTATGATATGTTTCTTTAGCGAGAATTGAATGAGAGTAGCATGTAGAAATATATTAATGCTTGTGTGCTTTGTATTTACAGCTTCTTGTTCCCCGCTGACCCTTTCCCTTCTATCTTTTCTTTTGGGTTTTTCCCCTTTTGGGGTTTTTTCCCTCACCGTATCTCCTGAATACCCTGTGATATTTATTCGGGGTGTTTGGGGGGTCCGGAGGTGGAGTATTTCTTCTGCATACGGATCCTGCGGAGTGTGATCTTGACAGAATCACAAGCCCACGAATTTCACTCTGCCCGATCCGTGTGTGGGAGTAATGGCGTCCATGGAGGATGTATTACATGCCTTAGTACTAGTACAACAGGAGTTGGCCGCCTCTAAGGCAGAAACGGCTGCGTTGAGGGAAAAGGTGGATAGGTTGGGGAGTAATCCATTCAATGCTTCCGCCCCTGCTTCCAATGTACAGGTCACCGTACCACCTCCCATCCCTTTGGCTAATCCTGAAAGGTTTTCTGGTGACCCCCGAAAGGTACAGGTGTTTCTGACCCAGGTTCTTATGCATTTTTCGTGTAAACCGTCTGCATTCCCTACCAACCATTCTAGGGTGGCGTTCACTATTTCTTATCTGGTTGGAGACGCTGCTAACTGGGCAGTGCCACTAGTAAAAAAAGATGACCCTATATTGTCGGATTGGTCCGCTTTTAGAACCGAATTCGAGAGGGTTTTTGATCGGAGGGCTACTTCATGTAGTGTCGATAGGGAACTTTTGGAACTATGGCAGGGTAAGGGAGAACTTGTTCCATATTTGACAGCATTTAACCGGTTGGTGGCTGAAGCTGAATGGCCGGAGGAGAAAAGAATGTCCCTTTTTTATTTAGGGTTGAAAGAGGAATTGAAGGATGTGGTGGCACAGGTGGATCCACAACCCACCTCTTATGTGGACATGGTGAATTTAGCATTGAGGTTGGATAGCCGTCTCACTGAGAGAGGGGGTGGTAGGAGACGTTGGGATAAAGGAACTTACAGCTACGACAGAACACCTCGCAGAAGTGTAGGCGGAGCAGAATCCGCACCTGAGCCCATGGAGATTGGTGCTGTTAGGGCTCCATTGTCAAGAGAAGAGAGGGAGACAAGACGAGTACAAGGCTTGTGTATGTACTGTGGAAAGAAGGGACACTACGTTAGGGAGTGTCCCTCCAAACCCAAAACCTCTGGTAGTTTTAACAGGTTTAAGAGGGTGGCTGTTTCATCTAATATGTCAGATTTAACAACAAACGATGACAGCAAAACCAAGAAGGACGGAGGGCAGGAATGGAAACTCACCTCTTTGTCCTCTGCAGGACCGGAGGAAAATGAATCACATCTTGTAGTTGTTATGACTATTGAAAGCAATCATGTTCAACATCAGGTGATGGTGATGGTGGATTATGGAGCCACAGGCAATTTCATTGATGAAGGCTTAGTAACATCCCCTCAGAATTGAACAATCAACCCACAGTGAGAGAACGGGTGGTGACACTAAGAAAGGTGCATAGGTGGGTCCAGAAACATCTCTTGAAAGCCAAGGAAGCGTATAAAAGATGGGAGGACACACACCGTTCTCATGGTCCTGTGTTTCAGGTGGGAGACAGGGTGTGGTTGTCCACAAGATACATCCGGTTCAAGATGAGGAGTATCTTTCATCCACGGTTCATTGGTCCTTACACCATAGTGAGACAAGTGAATCCTGTGGCTTATAAGTTGAAGCTGCCTGCATCATTGAGAATACATCCAGTGTTCCATGTACAGTTGCTGAAAAAGGCCGTTTCCGCACGCCGGAAGGCACCACCCCCGGTAATCTGTGACGGTGGTCTGGAGTACGAGGTAAAATCAATTCGTGACTCCGAATACCGTAGGAGGGTGCTCTGGTATCTGGTCTCATGGAAGGGATATACGGCAGAGGATGATTCCTGGGAACCTTGGAACAACGTCCATGCCCCCAGGGCGGTCAAGTCTTTTCATACACGGTTTCCTGGCAAGCCCGGTCCTAGGAGGCGCTTGTGAGGAGGGCGTACTGTCAGGATCCAGAACGTGAAGCGCCTGCCTAGAACTACAATTCCCATGTTTCTAGGGAGTAGAACTACTGGTCCCATGATCCTTTGCGACGCGTGGATAAGGCGGGGCAGGACCAGGAAACAGTGCTTGTGATTTTGAAGGAGATTCAGGGAGCCTGGTTATGTTCCGGACGTGTCCGCGTGGATCCTTGCCACGCCAGTCCTAGGATCTCGTGGGGAAGACTGCACAACCCGGTAACGTGTTCGCGCTTGTTGCGCTAATGTTACTAATGCACCGCTCCCGATATTTGTGGCAGTCGGAGTAGACTTCAATCCTTTGCGGCTGCAAGGGGTTTTTCTCCGCATGTGTTTGTTTATTTCTGTACTGCCTAGTGGCCATTTCACCTCCGGAGGGGGGTCATTTCGTATTCGACAAGTGACGGATTGCAGGGGGAGGTTTGTCCTCCGCAATACCGGCACGAAGGGTAGAGTTTGTGGCATATTTGATAATGGACTATAAATGCCTAAGCGGATGTTGGTAGTGATAAGAACTACAACATACCGTGTTAGGTCGTCTGCTTATTTCTGGTTCCATAACGGATTATAAATGCCTAAGCGGATGTTGGTGGTGATAAGAACTACAACATACCGTGTTAGGTTGTCTGCTTATTTCTGATTCCATAACGGATTATAAATGCCTAAGCGGGTGTTGGTAGTGCTTTAAACTACAACATACCGTGTTAGGTTCTTCTGGTGACTACTTTTATTTGAACTTGTTTGGTATCTTCAAGCAGCAGTGACTTGCCTGTTGAAGGGGGTTCTTAGTACTGTGTCACATTTCATGCATCCATAAAGGTGTTCTGCTTAATGAAGTCTCAGCCTTCTGAAAACAGGGTTATTCTTAAAGCTTTATTTTTCTACTGTGTGGGTAGGTATCAAGAGTAGTGTATATAATTTAGAAGGACAGGGTGCTTGTTCTGTATGCTGATGTTTATGCTTCTTTTGTTATGCAGGTAGGAGGGACTCATGAAGACAGCTGTGTGAAGAGGCTAGGAAGGAGTTTAACTCAGGTGAACCTAGGATATGTTTCTTTAGCGAGAATTGAATGAGAGTAGCATGTAGAAATATATTAATGCTTGTGTGCTTTGTATTTACAGCTTCTTGTTCCCCGCTGACCCTTTCCCTTCTATCTTTTCTTTTGGGTTTTTCCCCTTTTGGGGTTTTTTCCCTCACCGTATCTCCTGAATACCCTGTGATATTTATTCGGGGTGTTTGGGGGGTCCGGAGGTGGAGCATTTCTTCTGCATACGGATCCTGCGGAGTGTGATCTTGACAGTAGAGACCGAAAGTGTCACACCACTACCACTGACAGTAGCCCTATATCAGCCTATTTCAACCTTTCAAACGCCACCCTGTTATCATATATACACCTAACACACTGTGATGGGCCTGGGATAAACTTCGTATCCGAGCAGGTCACTCAGTCTTATACACGCCCTCTATCACGCACAATCCGCAAATAGCTGTATTGGAAGATAAAGGAAACTTTGCCCATGCCCATACCTTGGGATGGGATACATTTGCTGACTTATATCCTGGCGACATCGTTCTGCCCCCCTTTCACCTCCGCCTGGCAATACCATTAACTTTTCTAGTTTATTACTGTATCACTCTGTCAGAGAAGCGTGGCGTACATTATATGATACATTTGCAGCTCTGCCTCCATCTCTCCCGGCCCTGGAATCAATCCTAACAAACTCATCCTCAGATAAGCTTATTACCAGACTTTACAGCAACATGCAGTGCTCTACCCTGATCACGCACCCAAAGGCCTTTGCTAGTTGGAACGACGATCTAGCTGGCCCACTGACAGAGGCTCAATGGCAATTCTGTTGTAGGCAATTAGAGATATTATCCCCTAATTACAAGCTTCACCTCATACATTTTAAATACTTGCATCATATTTACAGAACACCTTTACAACTTAAAAGTATGGGTATCCGCCGGGAGGCGAACTGCTGGAGATGTGCATCATCAGATGCCTCCTTTTTACACATGGCTTGGAGCTGCCCCGATATCGAGCGTTTTTGGAATGCAATACTTGAATCAGTCGTTCGAATAACTTTATTCGTTTTTTTTTTTATTGCAGGAAAAAGAAAACATCATTAGATTACGTACAGATTTTAGAAACAGAAATATCCAAAAATAAATGTAACCATCAAATACATACAGAGGATGATAATGTACATTCCTTAAAAAAAAAAAAAAAAATAGATCATTTTAATTGCTGCTGGTACATATAAGTCAAATAAATAAATCAAATAAAAGTACCCCAAATCATTTGCCTTGCTTTCAATGCCTTAGTACCCCTTAACTTAGCCAACGATAGTTCCATCGTGTGTATTTCATTAATAAGATTCCACCACTCCATAATATTGGGTGGTTCCTCCGAGATCCAAGTCCGTGCAAAAACCAGCCTGGCACAAGCAAAAGCAATATAAATCAAGTCTTTATGTTTATGATTGGTATCTTGTAGATCTAGCAGTACTAAATGTGCAGAAAGTGTAGGAAATATAATTTGTCTGCTGCTTAGGGCCGCAGTTAATCCTTTCCATAATGTTGTAAGTTCCGGGCATTGATATAGCATGTGTTCAATGCCGGCGGCTTCTAGATTGCATTTGGGACATTTAGTTCGCTCGCTAGAGCCCTTTCCCATGGTCCAGCTAGCAATTCTTTGTGGTGTATAATATATTTGAGTCACCGTTCTATATAATTGAAGCCTTAGACTTGATGATTGTACCACCAGATTTATCTGTCTAAGCGAGCCAGCAATCTGGCTTGGGTTGATGTTCACACCTGATCGGTTAGTCCATTTGACCGCCATGTTTTCACAGTCTCCTTGCTTGTGGCTACTCAAGTAGGTATAGCTTTTACTAATAAGTGATTTAGTATGTTTCGAGTGGAGGAATTTTAGAGTATCTGAATTTTCTATTTTTCCAATTTTCATTTTATTAACAAAAAAATCTTTCATCTGAATGTATTTAAAATACATAGTATCTCTAATTTTGTAAATTAATTTTAGTGCATTAAAGCTCAAAAAACCATCCGAACCAAATAAGTCACCTAGAGTGCTTATACCGTGCTCCAGCCAAAAAGCTGCCGCACCATCGGAAAAGAAGTCTGGTAACCCTGGATTCCCCCAAATCAGTAACTCTGCATTAAAGAAAGGGATCTTACCAAAAATCGTCATTTGGTCCCAGATTCTTTTAATGTGTCTTGCGGTCTTAAACTTGACTCTCTTAAAGTAGTTGGGGTCATGCACGCGGTACAAGAACTGGTTACTATCTGCTCCCAGCTTAAATTGGTGGAATAATAAGGAAGAGTCGTTGATTATTAGGCTACGTATACGTTGAAAGAAAGTTGCAAAAAAATATATTTTAAAATCCGGGAAATTTAAACCCCCTTTTTCAATTGGGAGTTTCAAATAAGCCATTGATCTACGAGCTTTTTTATAGCTCCAAATATAACTGCTGCAAATACTCTCTATTTTTTTTAAAATATAGGTTACTAAGTTGAAGGGGGATAGATCTAAATAAGTAAAGTAATTTTGGTACGATCTTCATCTTTATCAAATTTATTCGTCCTACCAGGCTCAAAGGTATTTTATGCCAGTTTTTTAAAGATGCAGGGGCATATTATCAAGCCTGTGCGCTAAAATTATCGCCGCTTTATCGGCCGAAAACGGCCGATAAAGCGGCGATAATGGGCTTGATAATATGCTCCATGGAATCCCAATCGAAGCACATGGTAAATGTGAAGACATCTAACATGGGCTTCGATTGGAATTCCACAGAGCATATTATCAAGCCCATTATCGCCGCTTTATCGGCCGTTTTCGGCCGATAAAGCGGCGATAATTTTAGCGCACAGGCTTGATAATATGCCCCGCAGTTATTTCCTTAAGTAAGGGGTCATAGTTCAATGCGACAATTTTCTGGGTATCTGCTGCAAGCTTGACTCCCAAATAGGTAGCATGAGTACAGAGTCCTGATATCGGTTGAGCAGGTTTGTAGTTGCCAATTACTTGAGTTTTGTCAACATTTAATTTGTACCCGGATATCTCTCCAAATTTACTAGCTTCTTTAATTATCTCTGTGAGTGCCGAAACTAAATCTGTTGTAAATATCGCTATATCGTCAGCAAAGGCAGTTATTTTCAAAGTCTTGCCACCATGATGTATTGGTATTATATTATCTTGAGCAGACAGTGCGTTTAAGAATGGTTCTAAGACTAGAGCGAAGAGCAGGGGTGATAAAGGACACCCCTGCCTTGTCCCCCTTTTAACTGTGAAGTTGGCTGAATTGGCTCCAGCATAGCTAACTGTTGCTAGTGGTAGTTCATACAAAGATCGAACCCATCTAAAAAATTGTCCCTGAATGCCGAATGCATTCAACACCGCCCACAAGTATTCCCACCCCACTCGGTCGAACGCTTTCTCCGCGTCCAGCATAACCATTCCGAGTGGGGTGGGGACAGTCGAGGCTACATCAAATGCAGTTACAGCAGTATTAATGTGAGTAGTGGTGTCTCTCCCCACCACAAACCCATGCTGTTGGCAGTTCACTAAATCAGGCATAATAGGGGCTAGACGATTAGCGAGAATTTTGGCAAAAACCTTGGCATCGGTGTTTATTAATGAGATGGGCCTGTATGAACCTCGGTCATCTGGTGGTTTACCTTTTTTTAGGAAAAATATTATTTTAGCAGTTCTCCAGGATATAGGAGCACTTCCTGTTTGACCTACAGAATCTATCACCAAGTGAAAAAGCGGTATGAGTTCTTTCTGGCATATTTTGTATAGTTCTATAAGCAAACAGTCTTCTCCCGCAGCCTTGCCTGAAGGCAGTGCTTGGATGGCAGTCTTTATTTCAGTAATGGAGATCTTAACACCTAGTTGCTCGATTGTTTCAGTTAGAAATCGATTGGGCAAAAATTTACTTAAATAATTTATCATTTCTTCTTGAGAGGGTAAATGATCTGGAGTATATAAATGACTATAGTATTTAGCAAATTGCTCTAAGATTTGCTCTGCTTTATTGTATTCGATTGAGTCTGACCCTTTTATTGATTTTATAATTGTTTTAGCTTTTTTATCAGCTACCTTATAGGCCAAAATGTTGCCGATTCTATCGCCCCCTTCATATTGGGCTAGTTTGTATTTATGAATTTTGGAACTAAATTTCTCCCTGAGAGTCTTTTTTAATGCCGACCTCAATGAAACCAATCCTAATCTCAGTTCTTCTATATTTGTCCTCCCTTCTGTAGCAGCATCGATCAATTGTTGTTCAGCTAAAAGAATACTGGATAAAGTTAGCTTGTCTGCCCTCCGTCTTTCAGCATTTTTCCTTAAAATGTAATGATGCACATAGCCTCTGATGCTGCATTTACACGCGTCCCACACGAAATTAACGAGGTTGAGTGACTATTAAGTGTTATAAATTCATTTATATGTCCTTTAATACCCACGACAAATTCGGCGTCTGTAAATAGATACCTAGGGAATGTAAACTGTCGGGGGGATTGCTCTTTGTTAAGGGTTTTAAATTCAAATAGTATGGGATTGTGATCGGATGTGACTCTCGGGCAGAGTTCTATATTGCAATTATCCACAATTTTATCTGTTGCCCATACCATATCGATTCTGGAACAAACTCTGTGGGGGGCCGAGTAGTATGTATATCCTGCTATGGTAGGATGCTTAATGCGCCAGACATCTTTCAAATTATGTAACCTACCCAATTCCACTATAGCTGCTCTAACTCTACGCATCCTTATTGTGTTAATTTTACTTGTGGAATCCTTCTTATAAATCATAACGCAGTTGAAATCTCCCATTATAAGTAACTCCCCCTCCCACTCAAGTAATTCGATGTTTAGTTTCTCATAAAGTTTCGGTTCGTCAACATTAGGGTCATAAACCAAGCAAAATACATAATATTATTCAGCAATTTGCACCTGAGCAATTACCCACCTTCCCCTATCGTCAGCTGCGGTTTTAATGATAACCATTCTTATATGCTTCTGTTTCAAAATAGCTACTCCCCGGATTGATGCCCCTAGTGTTGAACAAACAGCAAGATCGTAGCCCATTTGAGATAAAAGTTTACGATCTTGAAACCCAATGTGAGTTTCGGAGATAAGTGCCATGTGTGGTCTATACAAATTCATTTCTTCTTGCACCAATCTCCTTTTATCCTTACTATTGAGGCCAGCAACATTCCACGACAGACATCTAAAGAAAAACATTGATTGAAACTAAGTTCTTCATACTCCTCTATATTATATATCGTTTAATGTATAAGAACACAAAAGCTTTGTCTCTAAGTCTACTCATCTTTTTTTCCTGCAATGCAATTTTTCCCCTTTTAACCCCTCCCCAGGAACCACAAGCCCATTCCACCCAACCCACCCCCCGTAACGCCTCCCCCCAGTATCTACCCAGAGGCCTACCTCTATCTTCTGCTGCCGCTCTATGGGCAGTCTATCAGAGAGGTCTCCCCGTGATCCCCCACACTCTGTATTGTTATCATACGAGAAAAGGAAAAAAAAAAAAGAAAAATTTCAAAATATATGTCCGAATGCCCTGTTAAATTGCACTAAGCTGTTCTAGTTGGGCGTAAGTCTCATTTTCGACCTCTCAACCTCCCCTCACCCCCTCTCTCTGTCTTATATAATTTTACCCCCTTATGTTCCCCTCTCTTTACTAGGTATTTAAAGTCATTTTTGTAAGAAGTTGCTCGGCGTCCTTTATTTCAGTGAAAAAATAAGTATGATCGGCTTTCATGACCTTGAGGCGGGCCGGTTCTTGAAGATAAACTCTAGCCCCCAGGGACTTGAAAGGATCTATCAATTTGCGCAATCCCCATCTTTTATCCATAGTGGACTTGCTGAGGTCAGATTTAACAAAAAAGGTTACGTTGTCTAATGTCACTGGTGTATTCGGTCTAGCTTTAATTGAGACCGCTTGTCTTAGCAAGTAATTACCAAAGTAGACCATAATAGGTCGTGAGTATTTACTCTCTTTGTTCTTTAAAGTTAAGGGCAATCTATGTACCCGTTGTAGTTGGGAGTCCCAGTCCCAATCAAAGAGGTCTGGAAAAGCTCTTTGAAAAAGATTGACCAAATAGGCCCTGGCATCCGAACCCTCTGACCCTTCGGGTATTCCGAAAAAAGTCTCAGGTTTTGTCGGCGCTGTCTATTTTCCAACTCTTCAATCTTACTATGTAATAGCCCTATATCTTCTTTATGTTGGCTAGTTTGAGCTGAAGTAGTAGCCAGCGACTCCTCCGCTACAACGACCCTTTGTTGCAATCCTTCGATGTCTTTTGTGACCCCATTTAGTTTGTTAGTAACCTCCTGGAGACAGTTATGTATCTTAGTATTATCTTCTCTTAGTTGGAGAAAGTTCTGTTGTGTTTCTTGACGGTGTATCAACAAAGTTTTTAAAATAAGGTCCAACGAGGAAACTTCAGGGGAAGTCTTAGAAGAATTAAGAGTTGGTGGAGATGGTACAATTAGTGGTACAGGTGAGGACTCACTGTCCAAAACCTGGAAGGTATCTCTGTTTTTAACTTTAGAGTTCGATTGAGTTGATCCAATGAGCGGTGAGTTAGGTGGTAAAGTCACAGCTGAGTCAGCAAGAATTTGAGTCGGAGGTGCCCCCAACGACCCTGAGTCTACATCTCGGTCGACATCTCGGTCTAACAAATCGACATTAACGGTGGAATGTTGTAGCTTTTTAGAGGCATTAACTCGTGGAAGAGAGCCAGGGGCACACAATGGCATATTCTTAGACTGCACTCTTGGTTGCATCCATTTAAGCAGGGGGGTTTGGTCTTTTGTCGATTTCCCTCGAGCAATTTCTGAATCTAAAATGGTAGTTAGTAGAGCAGGTTTCAATTTTTTCCCACCTTTCTTTGCTTTGGCTCTTAACTTTCCCCATTTTTTGAGGCTTGAGGAATTGTTAACTTCTATTGGTAATTTAGGATGGTTTTTCTTTTCCAATGATCCCCCTTCCTCAAAAGACTCCTCATACTCATCATTAGAGTCGTATTCTTGATTTAGTAAATTCTCTTCCAGCGCTGCGCCGTCACTGTTGATTCTCTGATCTCGCTGTGTTAAGTCTGGTGTTTGTATTTTTGCTGCAGTTAATGCTTTCGTAAGTATCAGAGAAGTTGGTATTTGAAGAGTAGATGTTATTGCAACCCCATTTGCACCCTCTGTATCAATGTCTATAGTAGCTTGTGTTGTTTCTTCCATATCGATGGCGATAGCCGTAGCACAAATCGTAGCCACCATGTATGTTTCTTTATTGGCTCCTTTAGTAGGGCCGGTAGGGCCAGCATTTATACTAGTAATAATGCCAGTAGTATTACCAGGTTGAGTGGTCTCAAAAGGTTCTCTGTATGAAGGGGCGCAATTAATAGGAGATAGATTGAGCACGCCAGACGCAGCAATGTCTCCTTGCTCAGTGACTAGCGCTCTGTGTGTCCCTTCTAGTTCATCTAGCTTCTCTGTGGGCACATCAAAGCCCTGCAAACCGACAGTTAAGTTATCGCTGGGTGTAGCAGCCTCATTTAGAATAGTAGCTTCAATGGCAGTATCAGTGTCAATGTCAATATTAATAGCTGCGGGATTCAATGATACTGAGGAAAGACCCCCTGCACCGTCTAATTCTAGCGCTCGCCTTTTTTCATTTTCATTTTCATTGAATTCTAAGTTTTTCATCAGTAATTTGTCTTTAGAGGGTACGCGAGGGGTAGTAAGCGGTAAAGAAGGTGAATCAGTAAACTGAAGCTTACCAGTCTGTTTCTCTGCAGCGGTCGTTTTCTCAGGAGTTTTCATAGTGGAGCGGGGCATCCTCGCAACAATTGCTGGAGATATTGGTTTAATGGGATTGGAGACCAAGGCTGTTTCTTCTGTATTCCCCCCTGTAGGAGCATCTTTCATCGCTTGGTTTTGTCGTAAGGGATTCTTCCGTGTCATCTGGGCAGATTAAGTTTTTCCCGGACCAGTTATGTTGTTAAGTTATCTTCTCCGTGAGAGGCAGGTAAGCCTCTCTCCTTCTCAACAGCCAACGACCAGCCCTCACCAGCCGAGCTCGAACGACCGCCTCAGCACGGCACGTCCCTGAGCACACGGAGCCTCCGCTGCCCGAGCAGAGTTAAGGCAGGCGGGCGGGAGGGAGGCGGGAGGCGGGCGGGCGGTGGGATGAAACAGGCGAGGCGAGGTGTCAGAAACAGCTGAAGATAGCAGCCTCGGCAGCGCAGCAATCCCAGCAGCGCGGCACAGCGGCAATTCGAAAGTTCCTGCACCGAGGCACGCCAGAGTAAAAAAAACTCGGCAAGTTCACTTTCCTTCCGAGGTTTACACAGAATCACAGGGCAGCTAAAAACGAGTCATATCGGCGCGTGAAACACCAGTATCCCTTCAAAGTGTGGGGCTTCTACTGGAGCGACCTCTCGGCGGCGTCTTCAGTCCGCCATCTTGGCCAATAACTTTATTCGATTCAACAAAGGAATTACAAAAGTATACACAGATTCAAACTTCACTTAATTATACAAAAAATACATAATTAATTAAATACTCCATAATTCATTTTACAATTTAAAATTGGCAAGAAGTTCAAAACAGTCATGGCACATCTGTAAAACTTTTCATAAACTTTTCATAAAGTAAAAAGATAATGTAAAGAATTTAATCGAAACCTTGTCAAGAAAAAGCGCCATTGAGTGTGGGAGATATATGACAAGTAAAACTGCTGGTACAACTCGTCCTTCCTATGTGGTACGTTCTCACCACTTCTCAAAGAGCCTCGGCTGGAGTAATAAGCTTTTCGGATAATTAACTTATAATCCTTGCCAGCCATAACTGGACTTTAAAACATTTGCTCTAAGCCGATTTTATTAAAAGTGTCCCTGACATATCGAAGCCACGGAATATTCATGGAGTGATCAAGTTTAAGGCAGTCATGCAAGATTTCCTTGGTTAATTTTAACTCCTCTGACTGCCAAACTTTAGACCATAACAACAAAGGCGATAAATGAATAATGTCACTCACAAAAGCAATACCCACCTCCCCATGACAGAAGTTATTAGAGGTACCTGGTGGGACGGAGAACAACCGTTTTAGAAATTTATTTTCCATGACTTGTATTTTATCACATTTCTGAGTCCCCCATACACCTGCCCCGTATACGGCGGCAGAGAGACATTTAGCTTTATATAAAGTTATTAGTTCTCTAATCGGTTTTTGCCCCAGTTTGCTAGCAAAGCGAAACAGAGCCTCGACCGATTGTGTAACTTTTTGTACCCTGACTGATATTAAAGGGTCCCAGTTCAACTTATTATTAAAAAGATTGCCAAGATAATTAAAATTGTCAACTTTTGCAATAATTGAATCGTTTACCATGTACCTACGAGATTTAACACCTCTCGGGCCGCAGGTCATAGCAAACGATTTAGCAAAATTGACCTTGAGGTCTAGACTACCCATAAAGGCCTCGAAGGCAGCTAAGGTAATCTGCATACCATTAGAAGTGAGGGTCATTAGGACCGTGTCGTCTGCATAGGACAACATCGGTATCCTTTTACCATTTGCTTGGGGGAAGTCGGCTCCGCTTTTAAGCAGAAAACTTTCCAAACCATTGGTGTACACCAGGAATAAGAATGGAGCCAGGATACAACCCTGGCGAACACCTTCGGTGGATGGAATTAAATTTGTCTTCTCACCTCCTGGACCATATCTAATTTTCACTGAGGTGGCAGCGTGGAGTCTGCGAAGCAGGGTCACTAGTGATTCTTCAAACCCCCTATTTTCCATCATTTGCCACAACTTACCCCTACATACAGTGTCAAAGGCACTGGACAAGTCCATGAAGGCCAAGTGAATACAACTATGCTTGGCCCCCATGTACTTGCCCATAATTAATGCCAGATTGAGACACTGCTCAGTAGTTCCTTTACCTTTCCTGAACCCATACTGTGAGTCCACTATGGTACCTGTGGATTCTGCCCAAACTTCAAGGCGGGCCAATATCACTCTACCCATTAGTTTACACGAGGCATCCAATAAGGATATTGGCCGGTAGCAGCAAGGGCCACCCTTATTCCCCTTTTTAAAAATCGGTACTACTACCGCCTCATGCCACGAGGTTTGGATACGCCCCACCACAATTGTTCTAAAAACATTTAATAGCAATGGTGCCCAGACCTCCGGGTTATGTTTGAAGAGATCTAAGGGTACTGAATGTGGCCCAGGAGCCTTTAATGGAATGCCCATCCTCAAGGCAGCCTCTATATCAGACAAGGTAATAGAGAGGCTAAGTTCTTTAGCTGACGTCAGATTAAAATCTCCAACCCCATCATCAATAGCCAGCAACACCTCATTTGGGTTAAAAATGTTCCCATAGTGTAACACCCAGGTCTCCTCCGGAATGTGCACTAATATATTACCCTTGTCTCCATTCTTTAAAAAAGGTCGATTTACTATTTCCCAGAAGAGTCTGCTGTCCCTCAGTTTTCCCGCTTTTCCAAGATCTTCCCAAGCTATGGCCCTTAATTCCGATTTTCGCCTATCAATTGCTACTCTATACTTTTTCCTAGATATCCTGACAAGGTCGACGTCTCGGGGTACCTGATGTAAAGCCTTTTTTAAACTTGATTGTGCAGCAGAGCACTCTCCATTTAACCATTTGAGTCCACTTTCTTTTTCCCCCCTTGCAGTTTTTTGGAGGTGTGTAGCCACATTACCCAAGAGTTCTTCAAAGTTTCTAATTATTACTTCTGGTTCATTTGTGGGCGTCAGACAAGCTTCTATGCCCGCCTTATTTTCCTTAAAAATATCCAATTCCAGTTGCCCCACATTTACCTTATCCCACTTTAGGGTTATTCCCTGGTTCTGGTTATGTATTATTGGTTGTTCCAGGGTTTGACTACTCCCAACTACGGTGTTAAAACTCACTATTAGGGGGTTGTGATCACTGGCGGGATTTACATTAACCTGGAAATCCTTAATGAGATCAACAAACCTTAGGGAGACCAGCGCAAAATCAATTGTGCTCGTCGCACCCCCTGATCCTTGAAAGGTGGGTATACCAATAGGTCTAGAAAAACTGGGCATATCCAGGACACACAATTCATACATCATAACAATGTTGTTCAGAGCATCCCCCTGTTTTGTATGAGTGAAATGAGCCAATGGTTGATCACTTGAATCCAACATACCACAAGCTCTTGTCCCACTAAATTTGCACAATACACAGTTAAAATCACCTATCCATACAATAAGGAGGGGGAAAACCTTATTACTCACATTAGCAATCGCATCCTGTAATTTCTCGATAACAGTGGTGGAATTTACATCAAATATATTGTAATACCAGTTTATTAGGAGCAGCGGTACTGGGAATAAAGCCTTAATCATAAGAATTTGATACCAAGGGGAGTCAGTCAATAAAGTAATCGTAATAAGATTATGCTTTATCGACATAGCTGTTATAAGACCACCCTTGGCTCTACCTGATGGTACAGGTTCAGCATGAACATTAAACATTTGAAAACCATCAAGGTTAAAATCCATTCTATACCAAGATTCCTGGAGGCAAAGTATATCGAAGGACTGAACAAATTTCAGCCATGACGGGTCCTCCAACCTCCGAGACAAACCAGCTATATTCCAGGAAATTAAACGAAAAGTATTACCCTCAGCTCCACTGATTCCATCACCTAAGGGGATTATCACTTTTGGCGGGGGCATACAGCTCTCAGTCTGTATTATTCCTATAGCGTTAGGCACCACCTCAGACAATCGCCAATTTAAACCAGCATTCCCTCCACCATGGGCCACTGAATGAGTTGTTAGAGTTTCATTCAAATAAGTTGTATTGCTGGCCCACTTGACTTGAGGGACTAAAGGATCTATGTCTTCAGCATCACTGCTCTTTGTTGGAGTAGAAATCCTAACCCTAGGCTTGTCCATATCAACTTCGACCCCCTTATTTGAAATACAACAATGAATCAGTCAATGAGAACCTGGCAACCCACCTGACCCCTTCTTCTAACCGTTGTCTTCTGGGATACATTCAGGATGTCATACCTGGGCATTGTAAACTTCTGGCCATGCTGCTACTCCAGGATAAACGCCGGATTGCGATGCACTGGGGTAAACGCCAACCACCTGCGACTAAAACCTTGATACTAGATACCACATTCACTCAGGAACAGTTAAATGCATATTGGGAACTCTTGTATCAGGTATCTTGACCCAAGGACATCTGGAGCCCGTTTCTAGCTAGGCTGTCCTCTCGCAATACAGAGACCACACAAAATCCAGAAGTTTACACTGCATCCCACTGAAGAGCTTTCACTTATTATGTTTTTGACTTCCTAATACCATTACATGTCCGTACATTGTGCCACTCTTCCATTACTCTCTTCTGCGAACCTCAGTCCTATATCTGTACGTAATGAATGATACCTCGATTCCAGCTTGCTATGACGTTTCTTACATATGTACTTGTCAACTTTGATGCCTCTGTTTTGGTTCTAATGTTCACTTGTTCAATCACAAGTATTTTGTTACTGCACTATTGGGCACTATTTGCTAATTGCTGTATATTTGCTTATGCTAAAATGCCAATAACCAAATATAAAAAATGTAAAAAAAGAATAAATTCAAGATCAATTTGCAAAAATAACATTGTATAAGGTTTTGCCATAGGGAAGCGCAGCAGCCCTTCCTGCTGCGCTTTCCTACGGCAAAAGAAAAGGGCAAGAATGCGCCGTATCTATAAGATACGGCGCATTCCTGTCATTTTCCCCTGCGCTGGCGCACAATGGGCTGCCGAGCGCCAACTCAGGCACATTTGCACAATGGTGCAAGGGCGCCTGCCTTGCGGGTGTGATTATTTTTGTACTGGAAGGGAACCCTAATAACAAGAGGCTTTTCCTCTTTCTACATGTGCTGCAGAATGAAGCACACATAGCAAAAGGAAAAATAAGGAGAAATAAAGATATTTCTTCCCGTTGTGCCTCCCTTATGCCTCCCCTGGGGAGGCGTAAGCTTTTGGCACTGCCTCAGATTTATGATTTCTCGTAAATCTGGGGCAGTGTCAAAAGGCCATGTATGTTGCTGGGAACGCCCCCAGCAATACCCATTGCACGCCCCTTCAACGCAGAACACTGCATTAAAGGGACTGATATTTATCAGGCAGCATTAAGCCAAAAAAAGTGGCTTAGTGCTGCCTGATAAATATCATGCAGGCTTCTGCGCCATGGAACGTATCAAAAAGTGCACCTAATTTCTTTCTCAAGAAGTGTCAATCGCAGACCCCTACCTCAGTCCCATAGGGTCAGAATACCTCTATCATGACCCCTTATATCCTATTTACATTTATTACCACCCCCCCCCCCCCCCCCCCCACCAGAACAGTGTCCCGATTGACAAAATAGCAAACGGCGGCTGCAATTTTTCTCTAAGGTTGTGGCAAGGCAATCTATATTGAGAGACCCACGTCTCTCAATATATATGAATCTTTTTTATTTAATAACGCAAACACAACTGAACAAATTTACACCAAATTACAAAAAGCACTCCTTCTGGACCAAGATCTAGCTTTCTGCCAAATTTGGTGTAATTCTGTTCAGCAGTTCGGGCTGTAGTCCTGTGTAAAATCCCTATGGGAAATTACATGGGAAAATCACATTTTAGGGCCCCACCTTTTCCTTGGCCCCCCCTTAAGGAGTCTCCCTGACACTTTCTAGACAGCAGCTAAAGTGACAGAAAAACTAGTTTTGAAAATGTTGTCAAGATTTGTCAAACAGCACCAAAGTTATTAGCCTAAACAAAAAATGTTTTCCAATGGAAACTAGGGGGCATAGTTACGAGAGGCTTGCGCAGCATGGTAATTTGAATTTTATCAAAATGTGATTGGTTAGATTGGAGTTGGGATATTTTTTTCTTGAAACTTGCAAATCAGAACTGAGTCGCGTGTATGAGGATGGGTTAAATAATATAAACAATGTCACCTCCTATTTTAATGTTTCGACATGTCCACGTGGACCCAGACCACCCCATGGATTTGAATGTTCTGCAATGAGTAATACTCCTGGGGAAGGTCAAAGCCCCATGAACAACCAAGTGACATCGCGCTCTGCATTTTCATTTCAGCTCCCTGTGACAGCCAGTAGCCTAGAAGCAACATGTGAGTGCTGTTGCGCTCTGCAATTTTTTTTAGCTCCTCAGGAGGCCAGGGCCCCGACAGGAATGTATTCTGCCACATTCTGCTCCCCCATAGCTGTGAAATTGGGAAGCCTGCAATCAAAGAAATAAGCAGCCGGCTTCTGCACCTGCACGCCATACTAGTGTGCCAGGTGGGGATGCAGCCAGGACTCTGGGGGCTACAGGGCTCACTGTAAGTTCCCAGCCTGAAAGAACTCTAGGTTACCCGATTGAAGCCGGGCGCCCGAATATACATTTAAACATGGTTAGCCCACAACAAGGACAGGAACGCCCATAAGAAAATAGCATGTTGGTTGTGGTACATTAAAGGCAGTGGTGCTGACCGCAAATCGTTAGAGGCTCACCACATAAGGCCCTGAGTTGAGCAAAAAACTAGGGGGCATATTAGCAACAACTAGCGATAATTTTTGTCTCTAACTTGTTTAGAGACAAAAATTATAGCCGCACATCGGCGATTTTTATCGCAGATAAACCTTGCTATTAACAAGGTTTATCGCAAATGCGATAAAAAACGGCCGAAATGCATGAATATCGCTGAAAAGTCAACGATATTCATGCATTATCGAGCAAATGCTCTTAGCCATGTTATCCACCTCCCATTGGATAACATGGCTAAGAACTGCTCAGGGCAGGTGTTAGCTTTTGGAGATATTCCCGCTTAGCGCGAATATCTCCAAAAGTTGGTAATAGGAGATAGCGATGTTAGCGACTGTTTTCAGTCTCTAACATCTTGGCACGCCCACTTTGCATCTCATTAGTGATAAATATCACTGACATGCAAAGTGGGGCCCAAGATGGTCGCTATCTCCTACTAGCTGTCGCTAACTGGTGTTAGCGACAGCTTGGTAATAGGGAGATAATTTTATCTCCGCTTTCTTGGCTTTTAAAGCCAAAAAAGCGGAGATAAACCCCCTTGATAATATGCCCCTAGCATATTATTTTATGTGGCGTTCCAGGAAGGGCAGGGGCGCCAAACCAACATTTTTTAAACTGTTCCGGGGGTTGTAAGAACTGCAGCAGCCTGCAAAAGAGACTTTTTGACTTATTTATTAGCTCCTTGCGCCACTGGTGCATCACATTTTGTGATGCTCCATTGGCACAGGAGCCTGCTCCATATTTACCAGGTAGCACTAAGCAACTTTTTTTGGGTTAATGCTGCCTTGTAAATATTGCTCCCTTTAACACAGTTTTCTGCATTAAAGGGGCATGCAATGGGTATTGTTGGGGGATTTTTGACACTGCCCCAGATTTATGAGAAATTGTAACACTGAGGCAGCAAGCTTACGCCTCCCCAGGGGTGGCATAAGAGAGGCACAATCTTTATTTCTCCTTGTTTTACCATTTTTTATGTGTGCATAGAAAGAGGAAAAAGTCTCTTGTGATTGTTTTTGTGCAGGAAGGTTCCCCGCAACACAGGCACCCTTGCACCATGTTGCAAAGGAGCCTGCATACGGTGCATTCCTGCCCTTTTCTTTTGCCGTAGGGCAGTGCAGCAGGAAGGCCTGCAGTGCTGCACCACAACAAAAACTCATAAAAGAGGCCCCCTGTGTCAATTGCTACTGGTAGGGTCACTACGTCTCCTAGGGAGCCAAAGTTATGACCTCGGGAAAGGTTCACACTATTTTTAAGCCTTTCTGGAGCTGTGATTTTATTGCCTTATGGTCTCACTGGCATATTTACAAGCCCCTTGCACTGCCAGTGCATCACTTTTTGTGACGTACTGGCGGTGCAGTGTGCTGCCCCATATTTACAAGGCCACGTAATGTCAACTTGCCTGGCTTTTCGTAGCCTTGTAAACACGGACCCTTAACTCGCATCACTTTGCGTGAAAGGGGCGTGCCATGTGTGTTGCTGTTGGTGTTACCATGCAACACCCATGGTTTCTGCCTTGTTTCTAGATTTATGATAGATCGTAAACCTGGAAATACATCAGAATGCTGTGCCACCCCAGGGAAGGCGTAGGGAGGCGCAAAGAGGAGAAACATTTTCATTTGTCCTAATTATTTCTACTTTCTATGCGTGCTGTATTCTGAAGCACACGTAGAAAGAGGAAAACACCTCTTGTGATTGCGTCTGTGCAGGAAAGTGTCCCTTTGTGCACAAAAGCAATCATCCCTCCAACACAGAGACCCATGCACCATGGTGCAAGGATGCCAGCATTGGCGCATGGCAGCCAATTGTGCACCAGCTTAGGGGAGAGCAAAGGGATCCATCATATCATTGTAGATATGATGCATCCCTTTGCTTCCAAAGTAACGCAGCACGGCACAGCCAAATGGCTTGCAGCTCTGCGCTGCCCTACTTTGACATAAATATGGCCCTCGGTTTGAGGGTCTGTTTTTTGGAGGTTCTAAGGCTGTTTTGTGGTACATTATTGGTAAATGCCCACAGTCGCTGGTTCCAAATATATACAGTGTACATTTACGCATTGGAAAAGTTTCACCAGAGTGCATTTTCACTTCTTTTTTTTAATTTAAGACATTATCTAAAGATTTTGAAGAAAGAACATAAAACATTACAAATTCTGATGGATACACAGGTATATGATAAGATAATACACCATGACAAGTCAAATTTTAACCGTACGGATTCAAAAAGGTGTTGCATGCGACAAAGCGTGACTATGACTGAGAATAGAAATATATAGGAAAAAGAGAGAGGGAGACAGAGAGGATAGTGGAAGTAATTGAATTATGCACTTAGGGGCATATTTACAAACCATTATTGCCAAAGGAACGGCACTTTTTGTGACTTTCCGCTGGCGATAAATCCTTTGCCTTATTTACAAGGCCAATCAATAGAAAGAGGGTGGGTAACCCAATATACCCTTGCGGGCTTGGGCAGATACTATGTTAAACGTAAGGTGCCTGCAAGGGATTTATTTTTCAGTCTTATAGACAGCGTTAGGGATCTCTATTGAAGGGGATTTTAGATCCTGACTGCAAACATCAGTAGCTGTATTACATTCAAAATGTCCAATTATTTGGGACAAAGCAAAAAAGTAAAAGTAGAAGGCTACCACACTAGCCACAAAATAAAAGAAGCAACACAAGGAAATTCTGTATCAAAATTGTTATTATTTGAAGCAGTTGTAAGGGTTCTTCATCAGTTACCAGAATAAATCATAATACATAATTCTAATGTACAAGGAATACATTAATTTATCCAGCAGTACAATAGAATACGTCCAAACTGTTGCATATGGTACAATGACTACTACTAGATTTGAGGTAAGTCACTGAACGCAAGCTGTCAGTAATTGCAGAAGTGGACGTGAAGGTCGACGTTTCGGTCTCAACAAGATAAATCACAAGACCATCATCAGGACGAATAGTTAATTGTATGCCGATGACCCCTAAAAAATAACATAATTAATCAATCAATGATACTATTCATTCCGTGTTGCAACATGATTGAAAAAATAGACATTCATTTATTATAATGGTTTCCATCACATTTACATATATGAATTAAAAACAAGAACTACTGCTTACTGCTAAGAATTAATCAGGACGGTGTGGCGTCCATGTGGTTTCCAATTGGGAGCAGTAGTATTTCTGAGCAACATTTCAACTTATGATTTAACAGAAAGGCTAGTGCTCTATAATATCTACAGATTATTGGGGATATATAGGAATAGACAATCATTTAATATGGTCCAATATGATATGGTATCCATGTACTTCTAAAACAGAGACACACAGCACTATATAGTGTTCCTATGATTAATCACATGTAGAGTCAAACTTACTTGAAAAAGAGGGAAGGGGAGGCCTGCTTAAGCCAACTGTCAAGATTGGAAATTATTTTGTTACAGGTTCTCACTGAAAGAAGCAATATAACATTCAGGGTCTACTTTTGATATTAAAAAAAAGAGACACTGAGCCATTTTAGTCATATATGGCCAGAGCATTAATTACCTGAAACACTTTGTCGAAGTTTCAGGGTCGAGTTATTTGGTCACTGGATCACCATTGTATTCATGGGAAATTTTCAAAGATATCTGTGGGTATGAACGACAAAATTTATTGTCTATCTACAGTCCCAGCACGAAGATCCACAAACAGCCGTAAAAACGTCAGATTGTTTAGTTGACCCATATGTTTATTCGGGGTGGACATAGTAATGTGTAGAGAGGCCGGTAGCAGCTATAAATTAAATCACCATACCCCTTGTACATAATGGTAGAACCATCGTATTCCATAACGTATTTTAACGAATCGGTGGGTGTTTATTTCGAACATAAACCACTTGTTCACTGGTCATATCACACAGCCATCTTCACATTATGCATGGCTACCGCGTAGCCATGCATAATGTGAAGATGGCTGTGTGATTCGTATCCAATATATGAACAGTGAACAAGTGGTTTATGTTTGAAATAAACACCCACCGATTCGTTAAAATACGTTATGGAATACGATGGTTCTACCATTATGTACAAGGGGTATGGTGATTTAATTTATAGCTGCTACCGGTCTCTCTACACATTACTATGTCCACCCCGAATAAACATACGGGTCAACTTCTGCAATTACTGACAGCTTGCGTTCAGTGACTTACCTCAAATCTAGTAGTAGTCATTGTACCATATGCAACAATTTGGACGTATTCTATTGTACTGCTGGATAAATTAATGTATTCCTTGTACATTTGAATTGTGTATTATGATTTATTCTGGTAACTGATGAAGAACGCTTACAACTGCTTCAAATAATAACAATTTTGATGCAGAATTTCCTTGTGTTGCTTCTTTTATTTTGTGGCTAGTGTGGTAGCCTTCTACTTTGACTTTTTTGCTTTGTCCTAAATAATTGGACATTTTGAATGTAATACAGCTACTGATGTCAGGATCTAAAATCCCCTTCAATAGAGATCCCTAACGCTGTCTATAAGACTGTAAAACAAATCCCTTGCAGGCACCTTACGTTTAACTTATTTACAAGGCTGCATTAAGCCTTCTAAATAAGGCCCCCTTTTACCCTACACTTAGTATAAAAGGGGCTGGCAATGGGTGTTGTGGTTGGCATTCCACTGCAACACCTATTGATTTTGATGCTACCCCCTATTTACAAGGGTGGCGTAAATAGGAGGCAACTCCAAAATTAAGACCAGTGAAAACCTGATCTTAACATGCTTATTTATCCTTGTTTTTGCTGTTTCTATGAGTGCTTTACTGTGCAGCACACATAGAAACAGCAAACCGCCATGAAGTATTGTTCATGTGCAGGAAGTTGTCCCTTCCAGCACATAAACAATCATTAAAACAATTACAATTTGCAACTTCTATGTGTGCTGCACAGTGCAGCACAAGTAGAAGTTATGATTTGCCATTCTGGATTGTTTATTTGCAGGAAGGGACACCTTGATGCACATGAACAATCATTCCACCCAACGTAGACAACCTTGCACTATGCTAGATTTAGCACCAGCATTAGGGGAATGCAGGGGTGAGCTACATTCTAGTGAATACGGCACATCCCTTCATTTTCAGAATGGCGGATCATGGCGCTAGCAATGCTTGCTCAATATCATGCTTCACCATTCCTTTGTAAATATCCCCCTTAGTTGGGGGATGAAGAGCAAAGGTAAATAGGAGATCCCATGATAAAGTATAACACTGAAATGTATCACTATCAACAAATGTTTGATTTTGTTCCAGGTACAAGTCTAAACTTGTCCACAGTAATCTAAATGAGGTAGTATTAAAATTGGCATTATATTACAATATTTTCGGCACTTTTAATGTAGCAGACCCCAGCCCAATATGCATGATGCAAAACATTACCTGAAATTTTTCCACAGCGGAAAGGATAGTTTTGATACCTGTTGTGGGTTGCAGATCAAGTAAAGCAGCCGTCCAATCTGTTAAGTGTAAACTTAGATGCAATTGCTGAAGAACCAAGAGTGACAATTATGGGATTGAGAATAAGATTAGTGATGAATATTTAATTTATTGTGCGTTCTATATGTTTCCAATAAAAAAGCACATATGTTTGGAGTAAAAGACAAGGGCCTGTATTAGTGATAGGGTGCATTGTCTTTGTTTGCGCCACAGTGCCTCTGTCATGTGTTCTATACAGTCCCAATTGTAGTTTTCCCTATGTTAGTCTAACTGTGCAAGACACAGGCCGCTTTAGCTTTGCACACGATACTACATAAACACGTTTGCTTTTGTGGCACATTATATTTTCACACAGAACCTACAGTTGTTTTCTCATTCTGTTCTTTCCTGGGATTTAGTCTGAGCAGCAGACAAGGTGATACAATAATGTCCCTTGTAATTTTTTGTTTTTGGTCAGGCACTCGCACCTACACACAACAAAGAAATGCAGCTGTTGTTTATGAACATTTGAATCTTGTTATATAGTTATGTGCAGCAAGGTAACACACACACAGAGACAGATATATCCTGAGAGAAGATCACAGCTCTATCTGAGATGTAGAACGTATATTTCTGTATGCTAAGGTATGGTGTTTGCTGCTACACCCAGAGATTTGCTGTACAATCAGTTTGCTTCTGTAGAAGGTGAGTGGGTTAGGCTGTTCTGTCTTTTAATAAGACAGGGCTTTTCATAATATACAGTTTGACAATGCTTATGGTATTTTTGCTATGCAGTTGTTTTCTGATTGTGACACGTAAACTGCATTTTAGAGCACAATAGTGTAAATGAACATTTCAAACTTCCTTCATGTCTCTTTCATATCTTATTGTGGATGACTACACGTGTGTGAGCAAAAAAAGGGAGTGATCCCTGAGGGGGTCGGGAGTGTTGTGCTTTGGGGTGTCAATTCACTTGTTCCTCTGGTTATGAGTAGGAGGGCAAGTGAGTCACTGTAGCTAGTCGGACTCGGGCTCATGGTACTGAGGTGGTATGGTGACTCAGTCCCTAACCATTGATGTTCTAGGGTCCCAATCATAGTTCTGTTCCTGAGCAGAACTCCCACAACCCACCTTTAAACAGGTGTGCCGGGTGCAAACAGGATCAATGCACCCTATTATGATTGTGCTGCCTCCAGGGCAGCAGCGAATCAATCAATCAATCAATCAATCAATCAATCATTGTACTTATAAAGCGAGCTACTTACCCTTGTTGGTCTCAAGGCACTGAGAGGGGGGTGCCGCTACTGCTCGAAGAGCCAGGTCTTGAGGAGTCTTCTGGAGGTGAGCAGGTCTTGGGTCTGCCGTAGGTGGGTAGGGAGGGTGTTCCAGGTTTTGGCGGCGAGGAAGGAGAAGGATCTGCCGCCGGAGGTCGTTCGTTGGATGCAGGGGACAGCGGCTAGGGCAAGGGTGGCGTGGCGGAGCGGAGCTGGCGGGTGGGGTGTAGAAGCTGAGTCTGCTGTTGAGGTAGGCTGGTCCAGTGTTGTGGAGTGCTTTGTGTGCACGGGTGAGTAGCTTGAAGGTAATCCTCTTGTTGATGGGGAACCAGTGGAGGTCTCTCAGGTGGGGGGTGATGTAGCTGCGGCGAGGGGACGTTGAGGATCTGTCGGGCGGTGGCATTTTGGATGCGTTGCATTCGTCACAGGTGTTTGGCTGGGATTACGTTGCCGTAGTCCAACCTGCTGCTGACGGGGGCCTGTGTTACTGTTCTTCTTGTTTCTGTGGGATCCACATGTAGATCCTGCGGAGCATGCGGAGGGTGTTGTAGCAGGAGGAGGAGACGGCGTTGATCTGCTTCGACATGGAGAGGGAGGAGTCAAGGATGATTCCTAGGTTTCGTGCGTGGTCGGTGGGTGTCGGTGCTGTTCCCAGCTTGGTGGGCCACCATGAGTTGTACCAGGCTGAGGGAGTGGATCCGAGTATGAGGAGTGTCCGAGTTCAGATTCAGTCGGCTGCCTCTCATCCATTCGGCGATGGCCTTCATTCCCTTGTGGAGGTTGGTTTTGGCGGTGTGCAGGTCCTTGGTGAGGAAGAGGATGAGCTGGGTGTCGTGGGCGTAGGAGATGATGTTGAGGTCGTGCTGGCGGGCGGCATGAATGAGTGGGGCCATGTAGACGTTGAACAGCATTGGGCTGAGGGAATGCACGCTGCCCTAAGGAAAAACATTCAGTGGCATATTTAATAAAGAGTTCCATGTCCTTGTGCCATGAAACGGGATGCAAGAGCGACGTTACACTTAGGTTAGATTTAGCGAGCCACGCAAGGCCACCTTGTGTGGCCTTGTGTGACATGATGAATCTAGAATACCGCAAAGCAGCACAAATAACCGCGTGGCATTACCCTGCCCCAGGGATGCGATCCATGGGTGGAGCGTGTGTTCCCACGCATCCACCCATGGATTTTGGTGCATTCCCAGATTTATCTTTACTGGTAGACATGAGAATGCGTCAAAATGCTATGCCTCCTCAGGTGAGACATAATGTGGAGAAACATCTTTATTTCTCCTTGTTACCTGCTCTTTCTATGTGTGCTGCATTCTGCAGTATGCATAGAAAAAGTAAAATGCCTCTCAGGATTGTTTTTGTGGAGTAAGTTGTCATGTCTTAGACAAAAACAATCCTGCTTACAGTGCAGATCCCCTTGCACCATAGTGCAAGAGAGCCTACGTTGGTGCTAGGCAGCATATTGTGCTTCAGTGCATGGAAAAGATAGGGATGTGCCTTATCTTTTCTTACCATGCAGCCACCTAGATGGTTTGGTGCGCTGTGTGCTTTTTTAGTAAATATGCCCCTTAGTGAAAAACGGATGGGCTGCCTCAAAACTGCTCCATATTTCACAGTGCTAGTGGCAACTTGCCGTACTTTGAAAAGGGGAGAGAGACCCCCTTGCAAGCTAGTGCAGTGAATAACTGAATAACTGAACCTGTCTGCAGGGGGATGTCTGGGGAGTCCATGTGACCCCTTTTCACCCTTTTCCAGATGACTGCCCTCAGGGGGGGCACTGACAGCTTGCCACTTTTTGTGGTGCACTGACAATATGCCTCCTAAGGGCATGATTGCCTCTGCGCCTGCATTCATAAATCTCTGATGAAATGCAAAGTGGGCGTTCCTGACATAAACTACATTGCAGGACATCAATAGCACGGCTTCACGCTATCAGCAAGGATGCCCTAGCATTTTAGAAGACGTTACTTTTTGGAGAAAACTGCTGTTTTCTCCAAAAACTAACGTCTGCTAAATTCTTGACTTAGCCACCCCTAACATAGAGGGTGGATTCTGCTGATACGACCACAGGGGTACAAAAGGGGGTGGTGATGGACAGAGCATCTGAATCAATCAAACACTCACACCCAGTCAAAATATCTGGGTTTAATCCATCACTATTCTTTAGCCCACTCTGCCTCCCCAGTTCAGACATGGCTATATGCAAATCAGTCTGACCCTGTGCCTCATGGGAACAGTCCAGCCCGAACTGCCAAGCCATGTCTTCCTTGGACCGGAAACAAGCTTCAGAGGACCGGTTTCTGGAATTCCAGCCGTCTTCAGCCCGGCTTGCTTGAATCCAGTGGCAAAGTGAGCAAGGGACTCACGTCTGAGCATACTCTGCCACACTTATGGCAGCCAAAAAGCGGTACAAAGGGGGTGGTGATGGACGGAGCATCTGAATCAATCAAACACTCACACCCAGTCAAAAGATCTGGGTTTAATCCATCACCGTTCTTTAGCCCACTCTACCACCCCAGTTCAGACATGGCTATATGCAAATCAGTCTGACCCTGTGCCTCATTGAAAGACATGGCTTGGTAGTTCAGGCTTGACTGTTCCCATGAGGCACAGGGTCAAGGCTGATTTGCATATAGCCAGTGTCTGACCTAGGGTGGTGTGGAGTGCAAAAAACACAATGGATTTAGGCCCAGATCGTTGTACTGGGGTGAATGTAAGACATTGTTCTGCATTCTGTCCATCAACTGTGTTTTTTGCAATTTTCACCCCGAGTGGGCTGGGTATGCTCAGACATGAGTCCCAGGCTCTCCACATTACTGGAGTCAAGCTATCCAGGCTGAAGAAGGCTGATAGCCAGAAACCGGTCCTTGGAGGCTTGATTCCGGTCTAGGAAAGACATGGCTTGGTAGTTCGGGCTGGACTGTTCCCATGAGGCACAGGGTCAAGGCTGATTTGCATATAGCCAGTGTCTGACCTAGGGTGGTGTGGAGTACAAAGATACGATGGATTTAGGCCCAGATCTTTGTACTGGGGTGAATGTAAGACATTGTTCTGCATTCTGTCCATCAACTGTGTTTTTTGCGATACGACCACAGGGTCGTATCAGCAAGGGTATCTCCGTTTTGCAGGGAACATTGCTGGAAAACCAGCGATCGAAGGAATTTTTATCGCCTTGGAAATAGGCGTTGCTATTAATGCGATATCTCCGTGATAAAAACCTGCGATAGCAGGCATTAGGGAAAAGAGCGCTACGCACGCTTTGCGATAGTTATTGCAAAGCGTTGCTGATATGACCCTAAATGTTTTTATTTATTAACGTTATTATTAGTTAAGGTTTGCAAAGTTGTAATTTGTCAATGCATGCAAATTGTGAACTACATATGCATCAGTATTCAAACCTCACTGTTTTTGTTGATTCATTGAATCGCAATCCGGTTTAAGTGATCCCTGTTTCTGAATTTCAGCAATATTCCATATTTTGTGATGTGGTGCTGCGCTGTCTGCATGCCTGTGTCTTAAGGTGTAAGTTGTGCAAATATTAGCAAGCTATGTAACGAGTGATCTTTTTTTTGATTCTACAGGCACAGTTATTAAAGAAAGAGGTAAGGGAAAACTTTCGTGAAGCACAGATATATGAATAAATAACACAGGTCAGTGTGCGAGTCCCATGGCATATGACACCTACAGTGCGTGCATCGTAAATGCAGGCAAATATAGATGCATATATATTAAGAGCAGGAGAGTACAACCCAGTGGCATAGGTAGAGCTTTTGATGCCGGGAAAGATGGCTTAGTTTGCTCCCAGTGCCGGTAAGAGCAGGAAGTGCTGGCAAAAGACCACGACGAGCTGAGGAAGGGGGAAGGCGATGCCAACGAGGAAAAATAAAGAAAAAACTAAACTTACCATGAGCTTGAAGCTCACCGCCGCCCCTCAAAAAAGTGGCACTTGGGGCGGACCACTCACCCCCCTCCAGCTACGCCACTGGTACAGCTAGACACATACAGTCAGCCAAACTCCTCATCTGCTGTAATATATCTATAGATGCATCTTAATCCACTGCTCTGCCTTACCTCTTAGATCTGATTAGTTATTTTTTGCTATTGCTTGATTATTTGATTTTTTTTACTGATTTTGCCCCAACCACTCCTGATGGACATTGTTCATTGCATTTCCCGCCTTTTCTGTGGTGACATTCCTTATACTACTTCTGAGTAGCAGATTCCCCTCTCTGTCCACTGGCATGTCTCTTTTCATGTCTCTCTGTTCCACAGCCCCTCCTTCTCTGGAAGCTGCTCATCCCTTTTATGTATTTGGCCCCTGAGATACTTAAATGTGCCTGTTATATAACTACTTTGCCTTGTCTCTGGTGCTGTAGTTCCTTGTATCACTATTTCTCAGAGCAATTGCCAGACTTAAGACTCGTCTCAAAAAGTTGTTGCAAATTACGCACTGACTTTTTGTGACCAGACTTAAATTTTGGGATGCAACCTCTGTACTAATCAGCCACATTGCAAAATCTCCAGTCACAGGGTGTTGCAGAACGGCCTGCAAAAGAATATTCATTCGGTAGGTTGCTATTTGCGTACCCGTTGATTGGCTACAAAAAATGGGATAGTGGTTTGCAAGAAACAGTATACCACTAGTGGTGGCCTGGTATGGAACGGGGGTGGTGGGCGTGGGGGTGAAAAGAAATATATAACACTTACCTCTGCTTGGCTGCCGTCTCTCCTCCGTCGACTCTCCTCCGCTTCTCTTCCTGACTCTCTGAGGCAGGAAACTCAAAGGCTCCCAAAGGCCAATCACAACACTCCTGTCATCAGCATGACAGCTGTGTTGTGATTGGTCTGAGCGGCTTGATTCGATGCCCAGACAGGAAGAGTGGAAGCCTGTGTATGTTCTCCACCCAGGCTGTGCAATACAGCCAGGTGGAGAACATGGTAAGTGCGCATGACTCTTTGGCCGGCCAAACTGTCATGTGGACTTAAGTGCACACATTTCCTCCTCCCCCTGCTCTGACAGCCCAGCCTGCCCGCCCTAACCTGGCTCGCACTGAAAAATAAAATGATAATAACATTGTGTTTTTATCATTTTTCCTTTGATGCACTCTTGAAAAGCAGTGGGGCAACGCTCCTCTGCCTTAGGGGAGGAACCGCCTCTGCATACCACCATCCCACAGTCTTTCCATTTCCTAAAGGGAAACGTGTTTTTAAAGCAGCCGATGTTCCTTAAAGGAACCGGTATTGCTTTAAGAAAAACAGAAAGGTTTCCTGTTTGGGAAAACTACAGAGGGAGCACTCAGTGGTCCCCTGAACCGCTGCCTTATCCCCCAAGGGTGCTGACACATTTCACAAAGGGGAAGGGGCGTCTAATGGGACTCCTTCCCCTCAGTGAAACAGTTGCCACCTCCGTTGACGTTTGGTAACTTATCAATGGTCTGCAACTGCAATTACGGTTGCTAATTGATACATAGCGTACTTAATCGTAATTAGGAAGGAACGTCCATTTCACCCCCCTTCCTAGTGCCATTCAATATAGGTCGTTAATTTTATTTTGTGCTGAAAATGCATTACTGACTCGCAAAATTGGTTTAGTACTTTGTAAAAAAAAAATTGGTCTTCGAATGCTGCGTTTTTTGCAAACATCATGGTTTGTAAAGGCAAAATTATTCTGAACAACTAGCGCCCAGGTGAGGACTATGGCGGGGTCATATGAACATGATGCATAAATGTAAATGTTCAGGTACTTATGTAGCGCTTAGAGCTTGCATTTACACCGTTTCTAAGTGATTCCCTCTCAGAGCAAAGGAAGCCGGCAGAGAGACTGGTGATTATAAATCTTTATTTATTTATTTATTTATTTATGTAGTTATTTATTTATGCAATTTTTAAAGCGCTGCAATTAGCCTTAGGTGTCTCGGCGCTGAGGGCTAAGAACTGATACCAACAGAATAGATCTCTAAGACAAGGTTAGAATGATTTATGGTTAGTCATATCGTTGGGAGAACAGCCATGTCTTTAGCTGCTTTCTGAAGATGATCAGGGATGGACTGGATTTTATGTTGAAAGGAAGGGAGTTCCATAGTTTTGCAGCTGCAATGGTGAAACATCTGTCTCCCCAGTTGACTCTCCTTGTTCAGGGTATATGAAGCAGATGAGCAGTGTTGGAACGAAGCGTTCTGGAGGATGCCAAAGGCTTAAGGGAACTTCTAAGAAATTTAGGTCCCATGTTGTTTATTGCCTTGTAGACAATACAAAGGGCCTTGAATTTCGTGCGACTTCTGACTGGAAGCCAGTGCAGTTGGTCCAAATGTCCAGAGACAGAGCTAAATTTTGGAATGCCCAATAAGACTCTGGCAGAGGCGTTTTGTATCATTTGTAATTTGGAGATGACCTTTTTTTGTGTGTTGAGGAAAAGGGCATTGCAGTAGTCAGTGCGTGAAAACACCAGTGTAGATATAAGTGTTTTTCCTGTAGTTGTAGGAAGGTATGGGAGAAGTTTCTTTATTTTCCTTAAGATGTTGAATGATGATGATACTACAGCGTTCACATGATGACGGAAAAGGAGTTTATCATCAAATATTACTCCCAGGTTTCTGACTTTACTGACTGGTTGAGGTGGGGTTCCCATTTCCTCCGGCCACCATAATGGGGACCACAGAGGCTGAATACTTCCGAAGAGCATGACCTCCGTTTTAGATGAATTAAGTTTTAAACAGTTGGAAGCCATCCAACTGCTAATGGCCCTCATGCCATCCTTGAAGTTTGCTGCTATCTTGGGTCCATTTTTATGTATGGATAATACCAACTGGGTATCGTCGGCGTATGTTGTTAGGTTGATGTTATAGGCTTTTATTACCCTCGCTAAGTCCGAAACATAGATATTAAAAAGGGTCGGACTTAGCAAGGAACCCTGAGGGACTCCACAAGGAAGGCTGAAAGTGGAAGAAGTGAATGTGCCTAACTTAAATGCCTGTTTGCGGTCAGCCAAGAAGGATGTAATGAGATCTCTGGCTTTGTGTTTAATACCGATGGCCTCGACACGGCCGATCAAAGTAGAATGATCGACCGTGTCGAAGGCCGCCGACAAGTCCAACAAAATCAGGATCGCCTGTCCGCCATTGTCCATCGTGGTCCTTATTTCATCTGTATCCTTAATCAAGGCAGTTTCTGTTCCGTGACCTTGTCGGAAACCGAACTGAGTGTCATCTAAAAGGTCATTGATTTGAATGTAGTCAGACAGTTGTTTGTTCATGACAGATTCAAAGATCTTAGCTGGGAACGGCAGAGATGCAATAGGACGGTAGCTGGAAGGTAGTGAGGGATCAAGGGATGGTTTTTTAAGAAGTGGCCTGATTACAGTATTTTTCCAGATAGTAGGATATGAACCTGTTGAAAACATAGTGTTACAGATGTGTGTCAGTGGTAGAGTAATGATGTCTGGAATAGTGTTGAGTATAGAGGGGTGACAAGGGTCCAATGGGGAACCAGATTTGATTGACCAAATTAATTTATGAATATATTGTGGATGTATCCTAGTGAATTCCGTTAAAGCTGTAGAATTCAAGTTTGTCTGAGTGTTAGATGGATCAATAATGTTAGAGTTTGGGGTAAAATCCTTAAATATGGATGTGACCTTTTCAGAGAAGAAGTCAGCCAATGTGTTACAAAGGGTTTGAGATGTTTTGGTGGGTGGATTGGGTGGTTCGGCAAGATGGTTTACAACTTCGAACAATTTCTTCATGCTGCATCTTGCTTGGTCTATTTGGGTGGTGTAATAGATGTTTTTTTCTGTAGCTATTCTCTGCTTATAATTATGAAGTGCAGCTTTGTATGTTGTTTTGTCTGATGAATTGTAATATTTGCGCCAATGGCGCTCTAGGTTACGACAGTGTTGTCGTTGAAGTCTAAGATTTTCAGTAAACCAAGGGGCCGAGGGGGTCTTCCTGTTATGTTTGGATGTTCTGGATGGAGCTAATGTGGAAAATGCCCCTTCCAGAATGGAGGTGTATCTGGTGGCTGCAATATTAGGGTCGGTTTCATTGTCTATACCCATGAAAGCATCGGTAAGCGTCTGTGTGAGCTGATTGTAATCTAAATTTTTCCAGTCTCTAGTGGTTTGATAAGAGTTCTGAGATGTACTTTTAAGAGCTATAGTTTTAATCTTAATATCGAATAGAATGGCAAAGTGATCAGACCATGTTAGGGGTAGTATTTTGTTCTTGATGATGTGAGGATTATTAGTAAAAATGCCATCAAGCGTATGTCCTGCCTTATGTGTTGGAACTGTTATCAGTTGTTCCAGTTCTACAGAGAGAAGATCGTTAATAAGCTGGTCAGTGTCTTTATCAGTCAGGGATTCGAGGTGGAAATTAAAGTCTCCCAAGACAGTGAAGTGTTTTTTGATCCACAGCTAACTCACTCAATTGATGGAGTTGTGAGAGAAAAGTCGTACGAGAACCTGGGGGTCGGTACAGAAGGGTGCCTGTGAATGTTTGATTGGTGGTAAGGGTGACAGTAAAGGCAAGTGCCTCACAGCTCCTGTGTTTTAAGTCAATAGCTTTAACGCGAAGGCTGTTGCGATATATTATTGCAATCCCTCCGCCTTTGTGCACAGAGATGCGGTCCTGCCTATGGACACAGTAATCTTCTGGCATGGCAGCTTTAAAATCTGGTCCTGATGCATCGTCTCCCCAAGTTTCAGTAAGAAATAGGAGGTCGATAGCGTAGGTATTAAGCAGCTCTAATATGTCAATTTTATGACAAGGAAGCGAGCGAGCGTTGACAATTGCTGCGTGTATAAGTTTCTGGGGTGTTGGTGTTACCGGGTTAGTATTTTTACAAAGAGTACAAAGAAATGGCCCTCCAATAGTATCAGCAAGTAGGCATACCGGGGGGTCATGCACCTTGTATAAAGTGTTGTTTAGATTAAGAAGGTCATTTGCTGTATAAACTAACCATGGTGACGCCAAAGGTGTAGGGGGGGTGGCCCTGGGCTCGGTCAAGGCTCGGACGGGCGCAGACGGGCTTGGCTTAGGCGCGGCTTCGGCGCGCGCCGGCGTGCCCGCTGCGCCAGCCCGCTGCACCGTCTGGCTATGACACACATTATGTAGGATGAGGATGAGGAGGGCGGGAGTCTTGCGCGACTAGAGCGCTGACCCCGCTACTCCCAAGATGGCGCCCACCGCCGCCAGACGCCTGGGCAGATCGTCAAAAACGGTGGTAGGAAAAGATTAAATGAAGCGTGTCAAGGGTGTTAGAGTGCCTGATTTAATTTCCCAAATTATTCTAAAGTTAGAAACCCCCAAAATACAAATTGTCAGTCGATGTGCAAAATCTGCCTACAAGGATAAAAACGCTTTTAAAATAGTGCAGTCTCAGATCTAATTTACAGGTAACAATCGATTAGCTCGCAGCCCCAGTTGCAATCACCGGGGAGAGCTTCTAAGGCAATGCGGCCACTGGGAGCCTTGTTTAAGTATACTGGGAGGGCGGGAGTCCTGCGCGACTAGAGCGCTGACCCCGCTACTCCCAAGATGGCGCCCACCGCCGCCAGACGCCTGGGCAGATCGTCAAAAACGGTGGTAGGAAAAGATTAAATGAAGCGTGTCAAGGCTGTTAGAGTGCCTGATTTAATTTCCCAAATTATTCTAAAGTTAGAAACCCCCAAAATACAAATTGTCAGTCGATGTGCAAAATCTGCCTACAAGGATAAAAATGCTTTTAAAATAGTGCAGTCTCAGATCTAATTTACAGGTAACAATCGATTAGCTCGCAGCCCCAGTTGCAATCACCGGGGAGAGCTTCTAATGTTGTTACTCAGGTCCCAGATATGTTATTTCAAGAGTCATACAGAATGTTGTACACATCAGTGTCTGGACTGGGAAAATAATCAATACATTTTTCAAAGTCATCATCTGGTTTGGAATTTGTGGAGTATATAAACAAAGTTTACAAAGTAAAATGCGTCCTTATTTTTAGGAAATTCATTGGTAGGTAATCATCTCTGATTGCATCCTTGGTCAGAATGTGTCTTTCAGAGGATTGTGAATACATGCAAACTTGCAGGTTTGCTGCTCACCATGGATCTCCCACACCCAACACAGGGAGCACTTTTTGCTCAGAGGTAATTGTATATCATACCATGGATATATTATGTGTTAGAAAATCACTCTGAGTGTAAAATCCATTTTGTGAATACAAATTATGAATTTAAATCAGTGAAGAATTTGCTTACCTTCATCCAGTTAGGGTGCAAACATGGCTTTGAGAATCTGGTCCAATCCACATGTATTTCCTTTCCATCTACACTGTCTAGTTATCATTAACCTCACATTTCCATATCTTTCTTTTATAATCTCTCTTAATTTAGCCTTAGTGCTAGCAGGTTGCTGTTTCCTTCCCTTCCTTTTGCCTCTTTTTCAGTTGTCAATCAGCAAAGGAATACCATTTCCATTCATACAAGATTCCTGCATTCTCTACAGTGTTCTCTTTTTTTCCCCTAAATGTTTGTGAGTTCTTCGCAGCGCACTCTGCTTGATCCCGATAGCCTCCTGCATCCACTACAATAATCCCCTATTACTCCCTAATTGGCTCTTACATCCTCTTCAGTTGTCTTCTCTTACTTCAGCGATGGGGTTATGTATCCTGCACAATGGTTTTCTTTTCCTTCCCGAATAGACTGTATACATTTCACAGTCATAGCCTCTCTACATTTCTATGATAGCATGATAGATGCCTGCAGCACCTGCAGTGGCTCTTGTTCATTGCCCAATTTGCAACGGTCTTTTTGTTCTGCCACATATTATTGTCCACTAACCTGCTACAGCGGGACTCCAGAAATGAATTCTAAATCACCATGGCCATTTCTCCAAAACCTCAGCAACACGCATAATATTCAACAGTGGGGCCCATTGTATGCATACATTTACATTTAAGGGGAAGATGGCGGCCGAGTAGGAAGCTCGGTCGGAGGGCTCCCGGCACACCCGTGATTATCGCAACAGAGTTGGAAACCAAAGCCCAGAACATGCAGAGAAACGAGATGAACTAAATATTCTGTGAGATATAGCGGCACATAGCGCTTCAAAACGAAACTATTATAGTCGGAAAGTGCCCGTTTAAGTCGAAGACAGAGCCTCTTACCTGTGGACCTGTGGACCGTGCCTGGTATGGTGCTTCTTGTTGGACTTTCCCCTTTTTCTTGGAGCATCGGAGAGAAGGGTGAAGCTTGGAGTTACACCGTCGGCGGGGTCTTGGAGGTGAGCAGCGTGCCTCTCTGGCTGGACCGGGTTCCTCGGAAGACCGTCGGAGCGGAATGGAGTGATGGAAGGTCCCGGATTGTCGGCGGAGCGGACCGAGGCTTTAAGGTAAACAGAGGAGCGGGTGGAGTGGTGGAAGGTCCCGGAGCTTGCCCCTCAGCAGAGAAGTGGAGCGCCGCAAGGAGAGCAAAGTCGCGATGCCGCCGTGCCTCCGGAAGACTGAGATTTCAGTTCCGGGGCACGAGCGACAGAGTCAGCGAGCGGAGGCAGCAGCGGCTCGAGAGGGATAGAGAGGGAGGTTCTGTCTTGGCAGCTTGCACAGTGAGATACGCGAAGGGGGAAAAAAGCGCTTGGAGGAACACGTTAGAGCACTCAAGAGAGGCAGAAATAAAAAAGTTAAAGTGCAAATGCGAGGAAAGAGGAACAAACAACCTCTTAAGAGCAGAAGGTGCTTGGATATTGGAAAACCCACATTGTAAAGTTCAACAAAAAACTTCATGTTATAACTATAAAGCTCAACAAACAAGCCTATGTTACAATACAGATTATAACTTCATCAATGCCAATAGTGCCGATAGTCAGCTTTACCACTATCTCCTGCTGTGTCAAACTTACAAACATTTTCAACCTGGCCCAGTCGCAAATATAAACATAATAGAAAAAAACTCAAAAAATCAGCATATGAGTAAAATCACAGAATCAACACAGGAGGACATAGAGGAGAAAACGCCTCAAGAGTTAAAAACCCTCTCAGACAATCAAACTAAACCCAAAATCGATGCAGAACCTCAGAAACTAGAGACCCAGCCTAACACAGCGAAATCTTTCTACAGTTTACGGAATAGAAAATTCTTGAGTCAGGAGCAGTTTCCGAAAGGTATTACTCCGAGAGTGAGCAGAAAAAAACAAAAAGCGTCACTCAAAGGCTACCTAAAGAACAATCAAGAAAAAGAAGAAAACAATTTGGAGTCCATCCAGAAATCCAAAGTCAAAATAAAAGTCACTCCCTCTCTTAGGTCCTACTTTAAAATTCAGCAGCAAGAGTTGAACTCAGAACCCTTTAGCTTCCTAGAATTACAAAGAGCTTCGGAAGTTTTGGAAAGCGAGAAAGAGGTTACAACAACCAAACTTATAACCAAACCACTGGATAGCTGCTTCTTAAGAAAAGAGAAACAGCGAGCAGCTCCCACTCTAACTGTAAAATCGAATACAGGCAGCGGAAAGAAAGGAAGAAAACCTCGAACTGAGAAAAAGAACTTGGTAGAAAACATAAGTTTGGAAGAGATCTGGAAAATTAAAGAAAGCAGTTCGGAAGAGAGAGCGGGGAGTCATATGGCGGAGGGGGGTGCTGACTCTTCTGCTGCAGCAGCAAACACAACGGCAGAGATAACTGAAGAGGTTGTCTCTTCTGCTGCAGCAGTAAATACAACTGGAGAGGTCGAAGATGATGACTTAAGAACTGTAGAACCTAACAAAGATATAACAAAAACTCATACAGATGAACTACTTGAAAAAATATGGGTGGAAATGAAAGAGAAATTTTCCATATCCGAATCAAAACAAAATAAAATACAGGAGGTTTGCGAGAAATTGGACAGCAAGCTAAATGCACTAGGAGACAGAGTGACTGCAGTAGAAAATGAAGTCACTAGTTTGGACAAAAGGGTGGAGAAAAACAGAAAGGAAATAAACTCCCTGAGATTGGAAAATAAAACCATGAACGAAAAATTGGAATCCTTAGAAAATCAAGCGAGAAAGAATAACATAAGGATTCTAAATGTGCCAGAGAATCAAGAAGGCAAGGATGTAAAAGCATTTGTAGTGGCACTTTTGATGGAATATTTCCCATGGGCAGACAAAGGCACTCTAGATGAGGATATACAGCGAGTACACAGAGATCCTTATGGAAAGAGTAAAGAAAGGAAAAACCCTAGAAAGATCCTAGTCAATTTCAAAACATATATGCTGAAGGATAGGATCCTGGGAGAGGCTTTGAAAAAAGGGACGTACAACAAAGACAGTTGGAACTTTAAAATAAGATCTGATATGTCAAAAGCCTCTCAGACCAGACAATGGGAACTGGGAAACCTAATGTCTGAGCTGCAACAATTAGGTGCCACGGTGCAAATGAAATTCCCACCCTCACTACGGATTATGTGGAGAAATAAAATGCGAAATTTAAGAGAGCCTGATGAAGTGAAAAATTTGATAGAGCTAATCAGAGATCAAATACGTTCTGAAGAACCTCTGAGTTAAAAGTTCACATAAAATCACATGGATCCTGTAAATCATATAACCTTGTATATCTTGTATATATCTTGTATAAACTCTGAAACACGGGGGGGGGGAAAAAAAACTACATATAACAAGAATATATAGAGAAACAGATTTAAACTATAACTAAGGACAGGACATAGAATAGAATAAATATGAAGAAGCTATAAACCAACCAAAAAATTCCTTTTTTAAATGTACATAGATAAAAATCACGGAGGTGGGATCGGGAAGCCAAAAGGGTTATGAAGATAACCGAAAGAGAAGAAGAGGGAGGCTTCCCCGGGGGAGGGTAACTTTAAAGCACAATTTAGAAAATATAAAACTATACAAAAAAGGGTGGGGAGCAAAATAGGGAAAAAAAACAAAAAATCCCTCATCTGCGAATACTCAAAAAACTAAAACAACTAGGAGTAAAACATAACTTCACAACAACTAAACAGAAAAAATGGGGAGTGCATGTAGGGATGTAAAAATCCTATCTTGGAATGTAAACGGGTTGAGGACAAAAAGCAGAAGGAATAAAATCCTTGAGTATATTAGAACTGAGAAAAGTGAGATAATAATATTACAAGAAACTCACCTATTAAAAGATGAATGGGACCAAATAATTAAGAGCTTATGGTGGGTAGATACATTAATATGCACAACACAACAATGTAACATTAAAGGAATAGCGATTATTCTTAAAAAGTCCCTAAAAGCTAATATAACCAGTTCAGAAGTGGATAATAAAGGAAGATGGGCCATAGCTAATATTAGAATAGGAAATTCTCCCATTACTATTGCAGGGTACTACGGTCCGAACTTGGACGATGCTGATCCGTTGAAAAAATTATACTCACAACTGCTACTAACTACCTCCCCAATAATATTGGGAGGTGATTTTAACCTAGTAATGGATTTAAAACTAGACAGATCACCACCGAGTAGACACACAAACTTAAAGAAAATGAGACAATGGATCGTGTCTTATAAAAGGGATCTCAATCTGGTAGACATCTGGAAAAACAAAGGAGAAAAATCATACCCGTTTACACTACACAACAAAAAACTGGGTCATAAATCCAGGATCGACTTCTATTTGGTCAGCAATGAATTATCAAAAAAAGTGAAAAGAGTATCTCACCTACCAGCTCATCTGTCGGATCATTCAGCAGTACAACTAGACATACAATTCACAGAAAATATAACTGAAAGGAGATTCACAGTCGAAAGAACTTTGTTGGAAGACGATGAAATTATAAAGGAGCTAGAAACAGAAACAAATATCTTTTTTGAGTTAAACGCATCTGGCACCTCAGAACAAATAACGTGGGACACTTATAAAGCTGTCATAAGGGGTAAACTCTTGAGTTTAGGGGCACATAAAAACAAACAAGTAAAACAAGAGATCTCAGACTTGGAATCAGAGATCAGCTCCTTAGATATCGCTATATCCAGAGAACAAGAGGAGGAAAAAAAACCGAGATCTTCTTAATAAAAGACAGACACAAAAGGATAAAATAGATCACATTTTGGAAGACAGGTTACAGAAAAAATGGGATTCTAGCAAGCTGGCGAAACATGAGTTTGGTGAGGGCTGCGGAAAATGGCTGGCATGGAAGCTCAAATCGGATCTAGCGAAAAACAAAGTGGAAAGTGTTATTCCTGATGATCAAACAACTCCTACCTCCGATGAAAATGTTATTAAGCATGAATTCTGGAAATTTTTTAAAGACCTATACACAGAAGATATAACTCCCTCGGATCAAATGATTAATTCTTACCTTAAAGAAGCAGCACTTCTTAAACTTGCAGAGAATGAAAGAGAAGAGTTAGAAAAAGAAGTTCAAGAAGAAGAAGTGGCAGATGCTATTAAAAGTTTAAAAAAAGGAAAAGAAGCAGGGCCGGATGCCTTACCAAATGAATTATATATGAAACTGAAAACCTCTGTACTCCCTCATTTAACCAAACTAATTAACCTAATTTTAATACAACAGAAAACTATACCAGACTCCTGGAATGATGCCATAATTACAGTTATTCTGAAACCCGGCAAGAACCCTCATAAATGCGAGTCATATCGCCCAATATCATTATTAAATGCGGGCTATAAAATATTTACTAAAATAATGGCAGCTCGACTAGGGAAAATACTCTCAAAACTGTTACATCAAGATCAAAAAGGTTTCATTAAAGGAAGATACTTACATGAAGTAACACAAGAACTCCTAATTGCAATAGATATCGCAACAACTGAGAAAATCCCACTTACCATACTCACTGTTGATGCCGCAAAGGCCTTTGATAGAGTCAATTGGGACTTTCTTGAGAAAGTTATGGTCAATAACAATTTCGGACCTCATTTTATCGGTATAGTAAACCAGATTTATAAAGATCCAAGATCAAAGGTCCTAATCAATGGTAGTTTAACAGAAAATATAAAGATAACCAGAGGAACGAGACAGGGATGTCCGCTTTCTCCTTTATTATTCAATTTATATATTGAACCATTGGCAAATGAGCTAAGAAACAACAACAAAATCACTCCATTTAAATATGACACATGGGAGAAAAAAATCGCTCTATATGCGGATGATTTAATGATCTTTACTGATGATTATCCAAAAGCTAAAGCAAAAATTGAGATATCTTTAAAGAAATTCGGGATAATCTCAGGTTACTTGGTGAATCAAACGAAGACAGAGGTCATGACATGGAATACGACTTTTCAAAGCAATTTTATAAAAAACGAAATAAGGTACTTAGGAATTCTAATCAATCATGATATAATGAAGACTGCAAACAGAAATCTAACCAAAGTTGCCGGAGATGTAAGAAAACTGCTTGAGACATGGACCTCTCTACCGTTGAGTCTGATTGGGAGATCGAATATAATCAAGATGACCATCTTGCCAAAGTTTACATTCCTATTTATTGCGATACCAATGGAATTTGGAAAGTCGGATTTAGCTAGAGCACAGAGAAACTTAACAAGCTTCATATGGGCAGCAAAAGGATCGAGGATTGCATGGAAAAAGATCAGGAAGAGCAAGAAAGATGGTGGGCTGGCGAGCCCAGATTTGGTGGAGTACTGCAGAGCTTTCCAATTCAAAAATATCAAAGTATTACTAAAAAACCACGAATATTACCCCGCCTACTTCAAGGTAATTACAAAATCAGAAGATCATGCGTTGTTTAAGTTTGGACACCCCAAATATTTCACACAAAAAAAGCTCAAGATATTAAGGGATGCAGCAAAGATGTGGACACAAGTTAGAGGCATCCTAAACATATCGTATTACAGTAAGTGGGCTCCTATCTGGGACTCTCCTGGAACCCCAGAATGCTTAAAAGACACTCTTGCACTGGCATTAAAAAAAGCTGACATCAAATATTGGGGACAAATTCTAAATGGTACAAACTTAAAAACATGGTTAGAACTACAAGAAATGTCAAATAATACTCTATCTAAATTTAAATATTACCAAATGCAAAGCTGGTCTAGAACTCTGCCTAGTATAAATGGTAATGAAAAACTAGAAGATGACATGATTAAAACAGCGCGACTACCAAAGGAAGTAGCAAAGTGGTACTGGGCTCTGATAATGGCCAATGATACTAATATCAACATGGAAACCCAAATATGGGGGAAAGACATTGTAACCACAGATTTGGACTTAATTTGGGAAAAATCAGTAGATAAATGCTGGTCTAACTTGAAATCTGCCGCTCTGAAGAGAAATCATTTGTATACAATCCATAGGGCTTACTGGACGCCAAAAAAACTCTCCAAATTTAAAAATGCTGGAATAAAGAAATGTCCCAAATGTGGAGAGGAAAAATCAGACGATATCCACATGTTTAAAAACTGCCCCCAACTGAAAGAGTTTTGGGATCAAGTCGGTAAGACCCTGAGTACTATCTTGTCCAAACAACTAACTGTGAGTATTACACTTATTCTTTTTGGGATATTAGACTCAAGTAATGAAGGGGGGCTTATTAGGGAGCAGGAAAATCTCCTCTTTGTGTTAATAGTTCTTGCAAGGAGAGAAATTTGTATTAAATGGATAGGAGCCTCTAGCCCTACTCATACAGAATGGCTGAACTCGGCAATAAGAATCAACAAACTTGATAAGCTAAGAAATATAAGCAAAAGATTTAAGTTTTGGGATAGTTTTGAAACTTTTGTAAACCCCAAATAAGATCCAAACTTAAGTCCAATGATTAAAGCGATACATCTTCTGGTGGACAAGTATGGTACTTGCTGAGTAGCCAAGTTGGCTAGCTCCCCCCGATCCAAGCCAGAAGCATTGATATGCAACGAGTAAAGGAAACTCCTCATACCAACTAGAGGTCAAAACTCCCCAGCCAAGAGAGAACAAGGGGCAGTGTCGGAAAAGAACAAAGAGGCAGACACCTGATACTCCACAGACATACAGTAATCGCAAGATGAGGACAAAAAAAACAAGAAAAAAAAACAGTGGGGCCCATTACACTGCCCACTTACTCTGTTCATTTAATTCGGCTTCACAGATTTGGCCAACGAACCAGGGGGCATATTATCAAGGGGGTTTATCTACGCTTTTTTGGCTTTAAAAGCCAAGAAAGCGGAGATAAAATTATCTCCCTATTACCTAGCTGTTGCTAACACCAGTTAGCGACAGCTAGTAGGAGATAGCGACCATCTTGGGCCCCACTTTGCATGTCAGTGATATTTATCACTAATGACATGCAAAGTGGGCGTGCCAAGATGTTAGCGACTGGAAACAGTCGCTAACATCGCTATCTCCTATTACCAACTTTTGGAGATATTCGCGCTAAGCGCGAATATCTCCAAAAGCTAACACCTGCCCTGAGCAGTTCTTAGCCATGTTATCCAATGGGAGGTGGATAACATGGCTAAGAGCATTAGCTCGGTAATGCATGAATATAGCTGACTTTTCAGCGATATTCATGCATTGCGGCCGATTTTTATTGCATTTGCGATAAACCTTGGTAATACCAAGGTTTATCTGCGATAAAAATCGCCGCAGCTCAGCGGTAAATTTTTGTCTCTAACCAAGCAATAGCGATAATTATCGCTATTGCTTGGTAATATGCCCCCAGGAGTCCTACTATAACATTGGCGGAGTGTCTAAACCTATTCAACTATTTTATTTACACCTGCAATGTAAAGCAATTTACCATGGTTTCATTTTAAACACCATTTTATTCAGACACACCACCATAATGGCAATGCATCTGCTAGAACGAAAACTAGGCGTAGGAAAAACCAAAGACCAGCTTTTACTTCTCCATTTATCTAATTTTTATTCAAAGCAAACTTTTAGTATGTCCAAAATTTAGGCATTTATTTATTTCTTTATTCAATAAAAATCTTTAACTTTATTTTCAAAAATGATAATTTATTTTAAAGCTCAGAAATAGACATTTATTTAAAGTTTAGTAAAAGTTTAGCAGAGAACAGATAGTTCCTAATCCATTCTTCTCTTAACATCACTCGCTAACACCCTCATCTTATCCTAACAGACCTGCAAAGAAAAGCAAAATAAATCAGAAGTTCTTACATCCAAGAATCAATCTTCAATCCGGCAGCATTTCCAGAGGAAATCGAAAGAACGACCCCTTCTAAGCAAAATCAGTTTTTATACACTATTTTCTAGCTTGGTCTATCTAAAAAGTAACTAACATCACCAATTCGAGTTCTGATTGGACAAATTTGGGGTAGATTAGCGCTTCCTCATCATTACATCATGTTTTTCACGATGATTCAGTAGTAAAATAAAGGGGCTTTGTTTAAGACAGTTTGTGGCCTAGGCGCTTCCTTTACTTGAAACATAGGAGAAAGTTCTAAGGATCTGAGCATTACATCGTCCATGCTTGGCACCCATCCTAGGTTCCGGGGCAAGGTGTCCTTAAACCTCCCATCCAAGCATATTCAGCTCACTCGCGCTGGCAGAATTTTGGATGCACGTGCGCAGACCAATACTTGCTCGCAGTGACTCGGAGCGGCCATTTTCAGACTAGGCCTCACAGGCCACTTTTTGGAACTATCATAGAAACAAACACAAATTCATGTTAATTATGGCAATGAAACCCTTCTGTTTACCTCCCACCATTCTAATATTTCCCTATTAGTTGTTACCTAGCAAATAAGCCACATAAATGCGCTTTATACTTACATATCCAGCGACTTTTTGGCACTAAACATTTACAATAAGCACATTTAAATTGCGTCTGTTTATACTTAAGCTGTGCATTAATTCACATCACAATAACAACACATATTAGCTCATTTTATGGCATCATGCAAGCAAGATTAGTACTCCCCATATGTTCGTGAATGCATCTTTATACTATGGTTGATTAGTTTACCACATCACACTATTAGTAAAATATTAACGTTATGGAACATTGATTTCGAGAGGGGTGCACAAAATTTTGATTTACCACCTCGCTCCATCAAACCCTTTAAAGAATAATAACATTTTGACAGTAATATCACTTTAATGTACTTGGAAATGTATGCTAGACTACCCTGCATTTGGAAACCCAGATTTGAAAAAGAATGTCTCAGTCAAAAACCTATGCTCATTGTGCAATGGACTCCTTCAGAATACTCATTGGAAATATGGAAGTATATTTCAGTGTGCCACACATTTTGTGCTGCTTCCAAATATGGCGAGCAGGTACATGAAAATTTTATCAAGCAAAACTAATGCTTGCTTTGCAGGAGAATGCTAACACCAGATTTTATAAATTCTAAAACAATTCAAATAGGGGGAAATATGAAGAATGACCAATGCTCAAGTGAAAGAACACCAGCACTGTCAGTGTGCATAAGTGAGCCCCGCACTGCAACCCTATGGCCACCAGTCACCCAGGCGACACCTCCTTTACTATTGGGAGATTGTCGGGGTCCCATCTCCGGTGTGTCTTCAGTAAAGGGCATCACCAGTTTGAGCCTCTTTAATCAGGAAGGGCCTAGGACCGGTAACTCTGGACATTAGTTAAAACATCTTCAATAGCAAGTACAACACACAAACTGCAGTACCCTGCATACACACACTCACACATGCATCGAATACCAACACCCACATCCAGATACTGCTCACTAGCACACATCAACTACACCAACATCACAAACAACTAAGCTCATGTTCATCAGTTCACTTCTGCAGTCTTAACCTATCAGATGACTCAAGACAATGACTCCTCAGTAATCTGGACATCAAGCAGCATGTCACACATTCACCCATTCCATAGGCAGCACACTTGAACTCATTTTGTTTGCATCACCCCAGTCCACTGCAGGGACCATTTCCCCTGGAACAGGCAGACCACTATGTCACTCTTCTCCTATCACCAACATACCACACTGCTTTGAGGTCAATCATCAAAGAGGGAAAAACACATTCTGCTCTTCAAAGACTACTTCATGAATGCCCTCCAAGAAGATCAAATCAACCTGTCAAAAACCAGCCAGAGCACATTGGCGGCTCAATCATGTAAAACACATTGTCCTACTGAACCCACTATCCTCTGATCCTGAATCACCCTGGTACACTAAAGACATCTTTGGCAACAGTTGCTCCATAGGACTACAGGTAACCAAACGGAGACTGGCCAACGTCTGTGGCAACCTCACCCAATTTAGGGTAGGCCCCTTCATATACACTGCCCCCATCATCTTAACCACAGCTGTGCTCCAAAGTACTACAATCACTGAAGTGACCAACAGAAGTAAAGCACTCTTTAAGGCAGTCAAGCAATAAATCCGTCCCAGCCCCTCCCATCACTCGGGCATTCAGCAAGTGGAAGTCTTTCATTGACTTCTTCACTTGCATTTCAGCAAACTCAAACCCCATAACAACAACAGAGTTTCATCATCTGTCCCATCACCAACATACTCTTTACATGAAAAAATATTGCAAATGCAGGGGCATATTTATGAAACAAAATCACGCAGCGCAGCAAGCCCTTTTGCTGCGCTGCCTGATAGGGAAAGGGCAGGAATGCGCCGTATTTAACATTATACATCACATTCCTGTCCTTTCATTGCCCTGGCACACAATGTGCTGCTTAGCGCCAACGCAGACACCCATGTGCCGTGGTGCAATGGTGCCGGCGTTGTACACAGAATTGTTTTTGTGTAAGAGACAGCTTTCTGCACAAAAACAATCCTCTAAGGCATTTTCCCCTTTCTATGTGTGTTGCAGAATGCAGCACACATAGATAAAGGACAGAACGAGGGGAAATAAAGATATTCTATTTCGGCACCCAGTGCATGACCCACTCGCCTTGATCAAAGAAGCAACTTCTGAGGCACCTCAAAAGGATACAGTTGACTATGTGATTGGCCTATAGGAGTTGGTGGTGCAATGTTAAAGGTGTGTTATGACCAGAAAGCAATGCCAATTAAGTACAAGGAGGATCAGGAGGTATTGTCCTAGACCTTTAGAAGGTATGTAGTGCAGACCATTTAATGCAATGCATTAGGTTTCTGAAGTGAACTAGGTGGACACAGGTGCCATAAGAAAATCCAAGAGGGCGTTCCATGTGACCATATTAAGCCTTATTTCAGGAGAGATTACTCAATGAACATCAAGGCTATGGCATAGGAAGCTGTAGAAGAGAAGTAATCGCTTCCTGACATACTGACAAGAATGATAGGTCCACGGAAGGGGTGCAGCCTGCCCCCGATTTAGTCCTAAGCAATAGAAAGAGTGTAGGGAGATACCTGAATGATCTTACCATCTTTTCTCATTGAATTTAGGGGTGACACCTGGCTGTGCTTATAAGATTGATAGATTATCTGCCTGTCAAAAGAAAGACATCACTTATATGACCAAGTTCAGTTGAGCATTCATTCTTAAATGGTCAAGATTTTGGCCTTGGGAGTTAATGAGAGATCTCGTAGTCCTCCCAGTACAGTGGTGCTGATGCATAAGCAAGGGTCAACAGACTTGCACTTTTGATCTGGCTATAGGTATATTGATTTAGCACCCAATACCAAGGAAAAGACTGCATTTTCTACTCCAAAGAGGTTATTCCAGTTTAAGGTAATTCCCTATGGACTGACAAATGATCCTACCACTTACCAGCTCCTGATGAACTATGGGGCATATTACCAAGCAATAGTGATAATTATCGCTATTGCTTCGTTAGAGACAAAAATGGACCGCTGAGCTGCGGCGATTTTTATCGCAGATAAACCTTGGTATTACCAAGTTTTATCGCAAATGCGATAAAAATCGGCCGCAATGCATGAATATCGCTGAAAAGTCAGAGATATTCATGCATTACTGAGCTAATGCTCTTAGCCAAGTTATCCACCTCCCATTGGATAACATGGCTAAGAACTGCTCAGAGCAGGTGTTAGCTTTTGGAGATATTTGCGCTTAGCGCGAATATCTCCAACAGTTGGTAATAGGAGATAGCAATGTTTGCGACTGTTTCCAGTCGCTTACATCTTGGCACGCCCACTTTGCATGTCATTAGTGATAAATATCACTGACATGCAAAGTGGGGCCCAAGATGGTTGCTATCTCCTACTAGCTGTCGCTAACTGGTGTTAGCGACAGATAGGTAATAGGGAGATAATTTTATCTCCGCTTTCTTGGCTTTTAAAGCCAAAAAAGCGGAGATAAACCCCCTTGATAATATGCCCCTATGTTCTATCAGGGCTAGAAGAGTTCTTTGTGGTCTACCTCAAGGGCATTTCAGAGTCAGAGCCTTTCTAGGCCTCGCTGGTTAGTTTCTAGAGGAACTTTGTCATTGTAATTGCATTTATATAGCGCTTACTACCCCTAATGAGGCGTCAAAGTGCTTTTTTGTCGAGTAGCATGCTACTCCGGAACCCATAAAGGATTAGTGTTGAATTAATATAGTGAAATATGAAAGTAATTTGAGGGGTGGATATGTTAGTCAGTTATTTTGATTGAGGAGGGTAGGGGAGGGATGGAAGAGGGAAAAAGGTTTGCATTTATATGACAACTCCATTGGCTCCAAGTCAACCAGAGAATCATCTTCACGCTCCTCACACATGCCTACAAAGCTCTCCATGACGAAGGTCCAGCATACCTGAACCAACGCCTCGCCTTCCACACACCCGCTAGACAACTTTGTTACGCCCAACTCGCCCTAGCCTCAGTCCCCAGGATCCACAAGACAGAACCGATGGAAGTTCATTCTCCTATCTCACTGCCAAGACCTAGAACAACCTGCCCCTCCACCTCAGGCAATCCACGTCACTAACTCAATTCAAGAAGGACATCAAGACCTGGCTCTTCAAATGATCCTACACCCGGAGGGACCAGCAGCCCCCCACCAAGCGTCTTGAGACCCTCATGGGTTAGTAGCCGCGCTTTACAAGCCCCTGATTGATTGATTGACATGATGGGGCAAATTACCTGCCTAAGGGAGGCTGAAAGGTAATCACAGTTCCCCCAGTGGAACACAGTTAATAAAAGGGCTTGTCTCCTTACTATGATGTTTCTGCCCCCACACCACCAGTCTTTAGTAAACCTGGCCAAGGGGCAGTAGGTACCACCTAAAAGAGTTGTGCACTTTGAGTACCCACTATGAAATCATAGCCCAACTTTGATGCCTCCTGTCATTTAATTGGGGACCTCTCAGTAGGATTGCATGATTGCCGAGGTCAAAAAAGGAAAACACAGGGTTACTCAAAAAATAAATACAAGGGCAGGGAGTACAGCTCTCCAGAGCCATGCATAGGACTTGCAATACCCAATATACTCTGAATATACCCCCAATTGAGCCAAGTCAATGACTCTGCTGTTGCAGGATAAAACAACTGATTGCCGAACCTTGGGCTTTTTCTAACAGTATGACATTACTGTTTTTAGTCTGAGAAGTTGAGGTATAAGTGAAGCAGAACTAAACAAGTCTCATGTTAATGTTTCATTTTTATACTTCATTCTACAGATGCTCTCATTAAAGAAAGGGGTAAGTAAAAATATTGCGAGCAAATGTTAAGGTATGTGCATACAAACATTCCATTGTGGACTCATTTTTATGTTTTTGTTGTCTTTGGCAGATTACCTGCAGAGATTTAAAGGTTAGTGTGATATTGTTTAGCCCATTACAGGGAACCTGTTGTGATCAACAGAGACAGAGGTGAGTATTAAATACCCAAGTGGTAACCATGTGTTAAGCTCTACAACAGTCCTTTCTATATGAGATCTAAAGGAAACAACAGTGAAGCTGTGCTTTATGTAAGCTTGTAGATAAGCAGAAAATGGGGTTGTTTTCCATCATGGGGCATGTGAGTCATATCATAGCAAATGAGAGCAGAGATCAAGCTGTCAGTAGTGTCACTTGGAACCATGAAGTAGAAACACCCCTTTGATGACCTTTACACATCTACGGTTTTGGGTATGGCATTGATTGAATCTAGGTAGTTCCCGTGGAGGTGGGGCAAATAGAGGCATCGAAGCACCACCTGTTATGCTCCGGTTCACATGGATATGTAGATAGCAGAAGAGGAGTGTTAAATTCAATAAAATAAAGTTGATGAAGGGTCCTTGTTGTAATGTTCATGTAGTATATTTATTCTTGAGATTAGATAGAAGGTACAGCATTCAGGTAGGAATGTAATATGGTAAGAAACCCCACCGGGAGCAGATAACTTCCTGCTCAGCCTCCAGGTAACTGATAAATCCCTTGAATAGCAACAGGTAGAATCATGGATGACATCACAGAGACATGACATAGACAAGCAGACACTAACACTAAGGAGGGACAAAGAGAGAGGAAGAGTAGGATATAACAAGGAGGTCACTGGAAGGCTCTCAGTAAAGTGCGACCGTGTCAGTGAAAGAGTTTGGTTCTTTGTTGTTGAGGCGCTTCAACAATGAATAACCATCAATAGATTTTTTTGCAAGAACTTTCCATTAAAGTCGTGCACAACAAAGCAGCCCTGCATATATTAGAAAACATAGATAGAAAGATAACTCTATAGGGGAGAGTCCATCTTTTCATGGGAAAATTATAGGATCACTAAGGATATGGGATCTTCCGCTCCATAGAGGAGAGTCCAACCATTCAAGGGAAAATTATAGCATTCTTATTAGTTTGTGACAAAGAGTTAAATATGGCAGTGGGTTATGTTTCTGGGGTTGAGGAATGGACTTCAATGTTGCTGTGTAATTGCAGGTAGATATCAGTATTAGCGAACATAAATACTACAGAAGTTCTTAAATTTTTGTTTATTTTTGACAGATTTTCAGCCAATGGATTCAGGTAAGACTGCAAGCATTTCTAAACTTAAAAGCAGAAAAAGTGTTCTTCACTTTCTTGCTCCCCTGAACAAATGTCCTCTTTTCTAGAGAGGTGGTGGGGCAAAGATGCAAGCAACCTGGAACCTATGAAACACATTTGATCCTGGTGTTATGAAACACATTCCAGTTTTTTAGCTGAACAGTAGCCTAATAGTTGAAGGAATATTTACAGAAACATAAAAATGTCACACTTGATTTTATGAAGTTCATATTTGTATGGTTCAAGGATTCGGTACATCAATAAAAATAATAAATAGGCAAGATACAAAAGGTAGACAAAGATGAAAGGTACAGAATGTTTGTATTGCTAGGAATGTGGAAGACATACTACTCCCACGCTAAAGGTTTGTTGACAGAAGGAAAAGTAATAATCTGAGAAAAGACACCTTAATGTTCAGTAATCTATTAACTTCGTGTTCCATATCCCATTCGAGAGTTCTAGGGCTTCATAATCAATCATCTAACCATTTTGATCATCATCTTGCATTTTCGGTGGGTAGAATTCGAAATATCCTTGCCTTTTGTGAGACTAGTGTTCTAGGCAATACAAACGCAGACAAGGATCTATATCCACATTAATAAGAGAGTGATGAAAAATTAAAACAATCTCAACAATCTTTAAATATTCTCACTAACCATTACCAAAGGTTCAACCCTTCAAACCCCATTGTATTATCAATTGTATGTATATTTTTTCCTTATTTTATATATCTGCACTTATATGCTACATGAATATATGTAACACAGATAGAGAATTCTAAACCTAGTATTGTGGAAACACCTCCCTTAGCAGGACAAAATCAAGAGCCATTGTATATTTCAACATCACATTTCATTGAGCCACTGATTGAGTGGAATTAACATTATTGGAGTGGTAATTGAGTTTGTAACTTCCTCTAATGATTTGGCAACCTGACATATGTCATAGCTAGACATTCCAATTCCACAGCTTGGAATAAATATGGCTTGGACTCAGGCAGTCTTTGAAATGTCTTGGGGCTGTCTCTTATGTAAAGCAGGTGGTTGGGTTGAGAAATGTCTACGTAAACAATTTTGAATAAATGATATATCATAAAATTTCCCATCTCGCTGATGAATATTGGCATTTACTGCCTCACTGAAGTAAAGATTCCAACCGGATGGTTGAATCTTCTGGAAGAATTATTCTTTAATGCAAACATATTTGTGACTTCAAATGAAAATTGAATCTGTGAAGCAATCGACTGACCCCCTAAGGCTTCCATAAATTACAATTGACCTGTGATTGATTTACCAGCAGCTGGAGCTGTTTGAAGCAGTTCCAGCTCTTACTCAAGCCATATTTACCATGTGGGAAGTCTGACCGTATGTGGATTTGGCTATCTACTCTTCTGTTATCAGTCCTGAAGAGGACCCGCTGTGACGCTTGTTGACTTGTAAATACTTTTGGGTCAAAATTTCAACGCTTCTGGTTCAGCTCCTCACCCCAATATCAAGAATAAGGAATTTTTAAGGGTGTGGCTAGAGCATGTGAGATCATTGTAAAAGGACAGACCCACATTGATTCATATTATGTACACATGCTTGTAATCCGTGCGTCTTGTATAGTTCATCTACAGCCCCACTTTTCACTTCATGTCACTTGACTCACAAAAGTCACAGTATCCATGTTGTATGTTGCTTAATTCACGTATGTGACAGCCATATACTAAAGTAGTAAATATCACATATCAACAAATGAATCAGTATCTTCGGTGTGTTTTGTTTGGTGTCTAAGAAATACTTATTAGCCTTTGTTCCAATAGATTTTGAATTTTTGTATGCTGTATCCTTCATTAAATATTGTTTACTAAGCAATTGGTTTATCCTACAGAACCTATTGTACATTGTATTACCATTACCCAGTTTCTGAGGGACACAGGGTTTACCCTATTATCTTTAATGAGAAATGTCTAATGGTAGGCTCAACGTATGCAGGATTCAAACAAGACCTTGGGCATCCAGACACAAACTCTGTTTTCATCCTGATCAGCAGGAGCAATACGCCAGGCTAAAAGTACTCTGGGTTGTACTCAGGATTTCCCAACTAGAAAAAAAATGGTGAAAGGAATATCTTTAGTGTGCTTGGCTAGGGACACATTGCACTCACGTTGTCCCATAAAGATACTGCTGTTGCAGACGTCACAAATTAGTATTGAGCTGAGAAGATAAACATCAGGAGGTAAGATGTGTTAGTCAGACAGAGGCATTGCCTGATCCGCAAGGGTAACACAAGTAATGAAATTATCACATTCTGAAATGAAATGCCCATGCACATGTACTTAATCGCATTATTACCTCCAGTCAAACGTGATTGTGATCATGGGCATTCCTCCATTGAATCTGGGTGTACGTGGCTGCACACTCAGTATGAAGAGAGGTTCAAATTCTCTTTGTACTATTCCAAAACTTGCAGAAAGGTGTTGTCTTTGTAGATTTCAGCATGGTCAATTTCTTCTTGCCTGCTGACAACCCCCTCTGGGTAAAGACACATGATGATCCAACTAATCAGACTTGTAGCAGAGGCCCCGGCAACCCAAAAGAGGTGTCAGGTAGCTGGGAAATTCTGACTACGAGAGTACCAGGGGTAGCCATGTGCAGGAGACGAACTGTATCCTGATGACATCTGGTCAACAAACTGACAAGTAAAGGAGTGCTTCAGTCAGCAAGATCATTTTTGGGTGATTGACTCACCCTTGATGAATTATTTCCCTCAATAATTTTGGAAGCCACAACTTAATAAAAAACATTTACTCTACGTTGCAACTACGGTGTGGACTACCCACCACACGGGGGCTGTGACCTGGCAATACCCACTGACACCTACATATCTTCCTCAGGACAGGGGGGGGGGAGACAACCTATATGTAGGGAGAGTCAATCGCCCAAAAATGATCTTGTTCTTCAAGATTACGTGCAGCCCGGGGTATCCATGCGGTACTCAACTAGTCAAACGGTTAGGTTGTCTCCACTCCTCCCTGTCCTGAGGAAGACCCATGAGCTGAAGATGTAACTTACCTTCCATGCACCAGGGTCAAAACGTTGACACTCTTTCCCAAGTCAGCCTGTACCCGGTACCAACCCTGCCCTGCCCAATCCACAGATGATATCTTTCTGTGCAGCTTTTTGGAAAATCATAAGTGACATTTAGAATAGCCTGTGAGGGGCAGGCCCGGATAAACTGGCATCACTGTAAATTCTATGTCAGGACCGGAGGCTTCGGATTATGCCTTCTTCCTTCGCTCTTTATTCTTTTCACAGCAGCAAGAAAGACAAAATAAACTACATTTCCCATGAACATTAGGGAAAGAACAACAAAAACGAGTCAGTCCTTTGCTAGTCTCTGTACTCCTGATAGCTCCCGTCATGCTCTGCAGCCTGTTCCCCTTCCTCTTTCTTCGCTGCTCAGCAGCAAGTTAAGTGGTGTTTTCTTTACTCTCTCCTCATTTGGGGCTTGTGGGGCAGTGTTGATGGTTTTTTCATATAGCGCTGTCTGTATATTCATTTCAGAGCCCTTGTTGTAATCGCGGGATGCTTTTACGCGATCCTCACGCGATCTTGCCCATTTTCGGTGCGGTGGAGTCCTCTCGCCGCTAGGGGGCGCGCGCTGTCATTCTGCGCTGGTGTGTGTGGAGGGCGCTTTTTGAGGGCGTTTTTGCGCCTTTTGAGAGCGTTTTTTGTGCCCGGTAGCGCAGTCTGCCCGTGGGGTCCCCCAACCACCTGGCTTACACCCTGTGGGGTCGCAAACATCCCTGTCATTTTGAACGCCCGGTTTGGGGTCTGTATTTCACCTTTATACACCCTGCAGGGTCGCAATTGGCACCGGTGAGGTGCTTGGGACGCTTCTGGCAGGGTGTTGCCCAGTGATTTAGTGGGCTGCAAGCGTCCCTGGGTTTGGCCCGTAAATTGTGCGCCTGGCGCCGCCGTATCTGTCTGGGCTACTTCCCAGCGCCAAATTTGTGCCCGAGAGGGTTCAGTTGTGCGGGTGCTGTCACGCTAGTCTGCGGAGCCTAATTTAACTCGCTATGCAGCACGGGCAGGACCAGTACGCGGAGGAGGATCCTCAGAGTTACGCCACCTGGGATGAGGACTTCTACCAGGCGGTTGATGACTCTATTTACAGGGCTGTGGACCAGGCTATGGTCTCTCTGGAACAACGCCTTACTGCCAGAATGGACGAGGCATATGCCAAATTGACGTCCCTTATACCCTCGCCGGCCCCAGACCCGGGGCCTGCGCCTTCCCCCTCCCCCCTCCACCAAAGAAGCCTTGTTCTGACGGAGTTAATCCTGAGGCTTTTGCAAGGATTAAGAGCACCTTTATGGCGCACAAGGGTTCCCTCCCATCCACTGCGGTCCCGGCGGAGATCCCACCGCCGACCCCTGGAACGGTGTCCCCGGTCCCGCAGGATGACGACAATTCTTCTGACACGGACGAGGAGGCGTGTTCTTCCCGCTCGTGGCTTCCATCCCAGGCCTCCTCTTCGGCAGGTCCCTCGGATATGCTGGACCCGGACGATATTATCCATCCCCGGTCCTCTGAGTGGGTGCCTGGAGATAAGGTAGCCCAGTACGTGGCACACCGACTACGCAAGCCGGTAGACAAGGACGCCCATAGCCGGCTTCGCGCAGAGTGCCCCCGGCCTTCCTTGGAGGGCAAGGTGGCCTTGACCCCCGATATTGATCCGAAGAAGGCCACTTTCCTTGCTAACTTTGTGAAGGACCCTCGGAAGGGTATTGATAGGTCCTGGCGTACGTGCCAGGACAAGCTGTTGGATGCTGTGGGACCCCTTACCAAGATCTTAGATATGGCCGAGGAGGCCAAGGTTTTGGGGGCCCCTATCTCTCCAGAGGTGCTTTCCAACTGGGCTCAGCGTGCCATTGTGTTTCTCCGTAATGCTAACTGTGCCCTTTCTACTGAGAGGAGGAGGTCCTTGCTCATTAAGATTGACCCGAAACTGGGGGACCTCGCTTCGTCTGAAGCCGGCACGGTGGCGCAAGGTGGCCTGTTTGGTGACCCGTTCATAATGGAATTAGGGAAATTCGTGGCCACCTTCACTTCCTTAGATAGGGCCCAATCAAACATTAAAAAGGTCTTTGACCCTCGGGTTTTCGACAAGACCGGACGTGGCCGGGGCCGCTCGTTCGGTCGAGGGGGTAGCTCCGACAGGGGGCAAGGCTCCGGCCGCGGTCAGCTGTAGGGCAACAACCGCTACAACAACTTCTACCCCACACAAGGACAGCATTTTGGGGGACGTGGAGATCAGAGAGGCCAGCATCGAGGTGCTGGAAGAGGTGAATGCTCTGCCATCAGCGAGTTTGAAAGTAGGGGGGCGCTTGGCGCGATTTCACCATGCATGGGCTTCCCTCACGAGTGACGCCTGGGTGCTGCAGACCATCCAGGGCCTCCAGCTGGAGTTCCATGGTCATCCCCGTCAGCTCCAGCGTCCGCGGCCCATTGTGTTTTCGCAGCGCGATGCCGATTTAGTGCGCAACGAGGTTTCCGCCCTCCTCTCAAAAGGGGAGATTTGTTGCACTGGCGAGCATCCCGACGGTTTCCTCAGCAACCGCTTTTTAGTCGACAAGGTCGACTGGGGCCGTCGGATGGTCATCAATTTGAAAGAGTTCAACGAATGGCTGGTGTACCGACATTTCAAAATGGAAGGCATCCACCTCCTTAGGGATATCTTGCGGCCATCCGATTGGATGGTCAGGCTAGGTTTAAAAGACGCCTATCTGACAGTACCGGTTTTTCCTCCTCATCGCCGTTTCCTCCAGTTCAGGTGGGACGGTCAGGTGTACTAATTTACCACGCTTCCTTTCGGGCTCTCCTCGGCTCCGTGGTGTTTCACAAAGGGGCTTCGCCCGGCGGTAGAGGCGTTGCGGGCCCAGGGCATGAGTATGATTGTCTACCTAGACGATATGCTGTTTAAGGACTAGTGTCCGAGGCGTCTGTCCTCCCAGCCTCAGGCGGCGGTAGATCTCCTTCAAGGGCTGGGATTTGTTATCAACGTGAAGAAATCTCTTTTGGTTCCCGTTCAGTCGGTGACCTTCTTGGGATTCACAATAGATTTGGTGGCTGCAACCCTCAGCCTCCCGGCCAGGAAGATTGCAAAGATTTGCCACGAGTTGCGCCAAACTTTGGCGAAGCGTCAAACGTCCCTGCGTCAGTTGGCCAGGCTGGTGGGTCTGCTATCATCCTCCATCCAGGCCATCTTTCCGGGGCCTTTGCATTATCGAGCCATGCAACGGTTGAAGGCCTCCCACCTCAGGAAGGGCTTGACTTACTCTCAGCTGATTCCCTTGTCGAACGAGGTGCGGGGCGAAATGCAGTGGTGGCTGACGCACATGGAAGCCTGGAATGGCCGTGCGATTTTCGACTCGGCTCCATACATTGTCATAGAGTCGGACGCGAGTCGTGCCGGGTGGGGGGGCCAGGTGCGGAGAGTTCTCCACGGGTGGCGCCTGGTCCACTCTAGAACAGTCGTTTCACATCAACTGTTTGGAGTTACTTTGCGGTCCAGTGCTGGACGAAGGACTGAGTGCAGTCCTGTGTCCTCCTGAGGATGGACAACGTGTCAGCGGTCCGGTACATAAATCATCTGAGGGGTACCAGATCCAAGATGCTAGCGGATCTCGCGCGGGACTTTTGGCACTTTTGCCTGGACCATCAGGTGTCGGTTACGGTGGAGTATCTGCCGGGCCGTCAGAACGAGGTGGCCAATTGGCACTCCCGCCATCTCCTCGACGCAAGTGTGTGGAAGCTGGACCCTCTGGTGTTCTCCTTATTGACGGAAAGGTGGGGTCCCTTCACGATAGATCTGTTTGCGTCCCGCCTGGACCATCAGCTTCCAAGGTTTTTCAGCAGGCGTCCGGATCCGCTTGCAGTAGCGACGGGCGCGTTCCTACAGGATTGGTTGGGCGAGCAGGGCTACGCGTTTCCTCCGTTCTGGATGATCACGCGGGTGTCAGCTCTGCTGCGCCGCCAGTTGGCGGAGGTGGTGATGGTCACGCCATGGTGGAGATCGCAAGTTTGGTTTCCAGTTCTTCTGGAACTTTCCTGGGATTCTCCAATCCTACTCCCCCATCATCCGCAAATTCTGCTCAATCCGGACGGGGCTCCCCCCCGGTTAGTCCAAGAGGGGTCTCTCCACTTGATGGCATGGAGGATCTCCGGCGTCGCTGGGCGCTCCCGGGACTTTCGGGAAAGGCTGAGGACTTGCTCGACAGAGCATGGGCGGCGAACACGACCAAGAGATATCAGTCGGCCTGGCAGCGATGGCGCTGTTGGTGTGTGCAACGGAGTGTGGATCCCTTGGGGTCTGATGTAGTTCATGTCCTAAATTTTCTGGCAGGTCTAGCAGAAGATGGCCTGGCTTATCGGTCTATCAATGCAGTTCGGTCTGCGATTTCTGCAGGTCATGCACCGGTCGGGGGTTCTCCTGTGGGCGAACACCCCCTGGTGTGTAGGCTCCTTAGGGGAATTCGGCTCTCGCTGCCCCCGGAGCCACGATATTCGGCCCCTTGGGATGTGAACAGGGTTCTAAACCTGTTTTTGTCATGGCAACCGAATAGGTTTTTGTCTAGGAAGGAGTTATCAGCTAAATTGGCCATGTTGTTGTGCCTGGTTTCGTGTAGGCGAGTCTCGGATGTACGAGCATTGGATATCTCGGCCAGAGTCTTTTCTCCTGAGGGAGTGTGTTTCACGCTCAGTAGGCGGACTAAATCTAACACGAGAGTTATCTCGTATCCGGCCTTCCCGGACTCCCCGAAGCTGTGTGTTGTGCAGTGCCTCCGTGCTTATGAAGATGTCACTGAAGATACCCGCCCTCCTGGCGAAAGACAACTTCTGATTGCTCTACGTAAGCCGTACAAGGCTGTTTCTTCCCCGACTATCGCCCGTTGGGGTGCGTTGGGTCATGCAGGAGGTGGGGATTGATACTAAGCAGTTTGGTGCTCATTCATCGAGAGGTGCTATGGCCTCTAAGGCATTCGCCCTTGGGGCACGATTACAGGATCTGATGCAGGCAGCCGATTGGTCGTCAGATTCCACTTTTAAACAGTTTTATTTTAAACCAGTGCTGGAGGTGGCAAGTTTGGTTGTCAACAAGCTTTGAACTGACATAATCCGAAGCCTCCGGTCCTGACATAGAATGAACATTTTCCTAGCCGTAGGTGCTAGTAGGTTTCAATTCTATTAAGGACTCGGAGGCGAGGATTATCCCTCCCAATGACTTCCAAGAAGTGGACCCTTCCCGTACTGGCTGTAAGTAACTTTTTTCATACATTGATTATCCTGGTGTTCCACTGTGGTTGCTTGCACTGTTGCCTACTTGCTTGGTTTAGTGCTGGTTAAGGCTCAGTTTTGACATGGTGGTTTGTTGCAGGAAATGAGGCTGGCAAGGCGGATGCTTAAAGGGGCTGAACTGGATGCTTCGCGTGAAGAAATAGGAAGGGGAACAGGCTGCAGAGCATGATGGGAGCTATCAGGAGTACAGAGACCAACAAAGGACTGACTTGTTTTTGTTGTTCTTTCCTTAATGTTCATGGGAAATGTAGTTTATTTTGTCTTTCTTGCTGCTGTGAAAAGAATAAAGAGCGAAGGAAGAAGGCATAAGCCTCGCCTCCGAGTCCTTAATAGAATTGAAACTTACTAGCACCTACGGCTAGGAAAATTTTCATTATAGCCAGCTTTTTGTGATGTATAATGATTTCAATTTATTCCATTTTTAATGTACCCTGACTTTGATTGCCTTCTTTTTATCTTATCTATCTTACACATGAGCATGCTTCTTCTTTCTGACTCCCCCTTGGAGAAGCCTTTCATCCTGTTATTGTATATGGTGATCTGTTTACCACAAAAGTGCCAGTAAAATATAAATAAAACAGACACTTTTGCAGAAATAATGGGTGCCATTGTTCTTTAAGTATGCGCATATTTGTGAATCTTGAAGGTACTTGTGACTATTATGCCAATCATATGCATATCTAATGTGTTCTTCGAACTATAATGCCTTTACAACTTGTCTGTATATAAATAAGTCTAGGACCAACTATCTTCCAAATCAATTGATACCCAGGTCCATGGACATTGTTTTGGGTTATCCCATTGTGCTATTATGGGTGTTGAATATAGCCAGGCAGTCTACGGAAACTTCACAGATCTGTTGGTGATGAGCAGGATCGGGTACAGGCCTTGCCACTGGGGCTGGAGTGAAGAGTTTCACTGGTAAATCTTGAAATGAACCCACTCTCGGGCTGTATATCATGGCTGGCTTTTGTTGGGCTGGTGAGCCATGCAACTTGGACCTGAGAATGGAAGCGGTTGAGACAGTGAAAACGTTGTTTGCAGGATTCTAAAGTCAATTCATCATTCAAGGGCAAATCTAGCAACACTGTATACACTGGAGACGTAAAATGAAAATTCATGGGCCTGCGGATTCATTTTAGAATTTAATCTTTGTCTAGGAATGGCTTGAATTGGCAAGTTTGCTAAGGGTAAGGAGTCAGGTCAGTGGAGTCCAGTTTCATTACATATTTTAGACATTCTTTAGAATTCCCATTGTACTGTTCAACTTTCCCAGAAAACTCAGGGCAATAAACACAAAGTAAATGTTGAAACCCTAAAGGTTTGCATAGTTCTCGGACCCCATAAGACACAAAGGGGCAGATTTATGTTAACTGGTGCATCCCCAGGGATGCGCCAGTTAATGTGCGCCACAGTGCGCCACAGCTACGCCACCCATGGTGCGCCGCATTTACAATGCGGCGCACCATGGTGCAAAAACGGCACAGATGCGTGACGCATCTGTGCCGTAAATGTGGCGCGCTTGCTGGAGTTGCGTCGCAAGCGCGACGCAGCTCCAGCAAGGCTCTGGGGTGCCCCATCTACACAATGCTGCGTCAAGACCTACGCCTGCTTCAAGCAGGCGCAGGGTTTTGACGCAGCATTGCCCTGAAAGTGACTGAGTGAAATCTCATAGATTTCACTCAGCCACTTTCAGGAGGCGTTCCTGCGCAGGAACGCCCCCCCTGCGCAGGAACGCCTCCTTATGGCGCAGTGCTTTACAACGTGACGCATCTCCTAGATGCGTCACGTTGTAAATAGGGCGCATTGTTTACGCCGCCGTTGCGTCACATAAAGTGACGCAATTGCGGCGCAAAGAGGCGCAACGGCCTCATAAATCTGCCCCAAAGTGAGTTCCTTTGTCACTCCCGATCCGGAGTGGGAACTCAAACCTAGGGATAACGTTTTGGAGTCTTCTCTTTAATAGAGAGCTCGAGCGCATGGGTAAGCTTTGATTTATTCAGAAGATATACACGGTAATGCCAGTACATAGACATAAGACCATCATCTGCACATTAACAAAAGGATCTTAAGGGAGAATATGGGCACCTGGATTAGTTTTGATACACCATTAGGCTCGACAAAATAGTACAAAATTAACATAAATGCTGGCTCTGAAGGGGAAGAGTGGTGTAAAGCAATGGGTACCTATGACATGCATCATCTCATCTCAGCTAACGTGAGATCCACAATGGTATACAGTCTAGCTGAATTTGGGAGCTAAACTTTGGAAGCAACTACTCTTCCACCATCAGGAACCATCAGGATCCTTACTGACAGTTGTATTTTGTCCAAATACCGTTTTCATTTCCCGAGGCACACGCTTGTAACTGAGAAAGATTTTTCATAGTGGACATTAGAGCTTCAGCAACTTGGGACAAATACCGAGCTGCCTTAATCAGGGTATTGTTGGAAGTTTAATGCCCCTATTTGGCTAACATAGTGAAAAAATAAAGGGAATCAGCCGTGGAGTATCTAATAAGTCTGAGGCTACCAATTAATCATCAATGTGTTGAACATGCATGGACGTCTTCAGAAAGACCTGGGAGTCCAGATCTTTCTTAGGTGCCCTTCGATTGTGACACTGTCTACCTTTAAGGGAGCCTCATCCACACGGATTGGGCCCCAGAACATTTGAAGGTGAGAAGGAAAAGGCTGTCATCATGTATAGAAAGAGAGAAAAAGGCACAACGCAAATAAACCATATGGTCTTTGCCAGTATGCATTATACAATTGTAGCTGATTTCAGCACAACAGGAAAAATAGGTACAACAACAGCATAAAATCCATGAAGATGTTGCATAGAATGATAAGTACCTTTATCAGGCTTTTTGAAAGGCAGACTAAGGGTGTTAAGGTTACGTACAATGGTTACAAAAAGCTTTTGTTTTATCAGAGCAGCAATACCAGGCAGATTCCTGCTTGTGCCTTGGGATACAACGGGTATTGTGGTATGCAACATTTTTATTCAACCTCATTTTTGTTGGTTCAGTGTATAAAATACAACCCACATCGCTAGCCTCTTGAGACCACAAAGTAGATAGAGCTGGATCTAACACAACAGACAGTGGGGGCTATTCACAAAGATAACTTTATATGTGGTAAATCTACATTCATAAAGTTACTGTTGCACTTTTGAGTACCTCTACTACTTCCTCACACAATACTGCCAAAACTAGGAAATTTCTGCACCCCCGACAAAGCCGAAACGCACCTCATGATAAACACATTTGCACTTTATAATGACATATTAATACCAGACACAGGGGCATATTATCAAGGGGGTTTATCTCCGCTTTTTTGGCTTTAAAAGCCAAGAAAGCGGAGATAAAATTATCTCCCTATTACCTAGCTGTCGTTAACACCAGTTAGCGACAGCTAGTAGGAGATAGCGACCATCTTGGGCCCCACTTTCCAAGTCAGAGAAATTTATCACTAATGACATGCAACGTGGGTGTGCCAAGATGTTAGCGACTGGAAACAGTCGCTAACATCGCTATCTCCTATTACAACTTTTGGAGATATTCGTGCTAAGCGCGAATATCTCCAAAAGCTAACACCTGCCCTGAGCAGTTCTTAGCCATGTTATCCAATGGGAGGTGGATAACATGGCTAAGAGCATTAGCTCGGTAATGCATGAATATCGCTGACTTTTCAGCGATATTCATGCATTGCGGCCGATTTTTATCGCATTTGTGATAAACCTTGGTAATACCAAGGTTTAGCTGCGATAAAAATCGCCGCAGGTCGGCGATACATTTGTGTCTCTAACCAAGCAATAGCGATATTTATCGCTATTGCTTGGTAATATGCCCCCCAGTTCTCAAAGTGCTCCTACGTCATGAACACATACTCATTTGTTTTAATTGTAACCACATGACCAAAAGAACAGCACTGTGTTTTATATATTCTAAGTATGTTCTAATGGTTTTAGTTAACCTGATACAAATAAAGCTTTTGATTTGATTTGACTCTACTACTCAAAAGTGTAGACATACATTTCCCCAACTCTAAAATAGGGGTGAAGTCAGTAAAAACATCAAACACAACTGTAAAATACTACTAGTAGTGACTTTACAACAGTATTTCAATGTTCCATCCACATGGCGGAGACCTACGCAATCAGGGCAAATATCTACCTATGGTAAAGTATAGGGAAATTATTAAGGGGCTGATTCCGATTTGGTAAAATCCCCTACGAATAGTTGTACGGAGCATATTTCCCGTACAAATCGTACACCTTCAATGTACCCGTACGTACGCTCAAGTACGATCCAAACCCAAAGCAGATCTCCGTACGAATCGTACCAAACACCGTACGACACAAAAATACATACGATTTGTATCCGGTACACGCAGTACGCGACGTCTGTACGTAAACAAGCAGCAGTTTTCGGCCCAGCAAGTAGGATTCGTGTCGACAAAACTCCGTACAACCATTTTTCTACGGGAGCTGAAAACGCCAGTAAAAGCAGAGTCCGGCCCGAACCGCATCCCTGGTACGCGACATACACGCCATGAACCCCATCGTCCGTGTCTTCCTAGTCCTGTACCACTATGACCTGGTGCACAGAAACTGACAACGGTGCAGACGGTGAGAACAACGTACCGCAACAACAGAAGTGTACTTGTACGGTGTGTCTTACACGCTCGCGTATATCACCATTGCAATAGTGCTACAAGCCGCACACACGCCATGATTGCTGGGGTACGGTGCATCACACGCTCGCATATGGCACCATTGCAATAGTGCTACGAGACGCACACACGCCATGAATGTTGGGGTACGATGCATTTCACACGCTCGCGTATGGCACCATTGGAATAGTGATACGAGCTGCACACACGCCATGAATGTTGGGGTACGGTGTGTTTCACATGCTTGCGTATGGCACCATTGCAATAGTGATACGATGCGCACACACGCCAGGAATGTTGGGGTACGGTGCATCACACGCTCATATATGGGACCATTGCAAAAGTGATATGATGCACACACATGCCAGGAATGTTGGGGTACGGTGAGTGACATCTGAGGGGTGGGGGGAAATGACTCCCAGCAGTGGCCAGACATATGGGGAATGGGTGCAGAGGACTCCCAGCATAGCCCAATAGTATGGGGGTGGGTGCAGAGGACTCCCAGCAGTGGTCAGACAGTATAGTGGTGGGTGCAGAGGACTCCCAGCAGTAGCCAGACAATATGGGGGTAGGTGCAGAGGACTCTCAGCATAGCCCAACAGTATGGGGGTGGGTGCAGAGGACTCCCAGCAGTGGCCAGACATATGAGGGGTGGGTGCAGAGGACTCCCAGCAGTGGCCCGACATATGAGGGTTGTGTGCAGAGGACTCCCAGCATAGCCCAACAGTATGGGGGTGGGTGCAGAGGACTCCTGGCAGTGACCAGACATATGAGGGGTGGGTGCAGAGGACTCCCAGCAGTGGCCAGACAGTATGGGGGTGGGTGCAGAGGACTCCCAGCATAGCCCAACAGTATGGGAGTGGGTGCAGAGGACTACCAGCAGTGGCCAGACATATGAGGGGTTGGTGGAGAGGACTCCCAGCAGTGGCCAGACATATGAGGGGTGGATGCAGAGGACTCCCAGCATAGCCATACAGTATGGGGGTGGGTGCATAAGATTCCCAGCAGTGGCCAGACAGTATGGGGGTGGGTGCAGAGGACTACCAGCAGTGGCCAGACATATGAGGGGTGGGTGCAGAAGACTCCCAGCAGTGGCCAGACATATGAGGGGTGGGTGCAGAGGACTCCCAGCATAGCCCAACAGTATGGGGGTTGGTGCAGAGGACTCCTAGCATAGCCCAACAGTATGGGGGTGTCCGGAGGACTCCCAGCAGTGTCCAGACATATGAGGGGTGGGTTCAGAGGACTCCCAGCATAGGCCAAAAGTATGGGGGTGGGTGCAGAGGACTCCCAGCAGTGGCCAGACATATGAGGGATGGGTGCAGAGGACTCCCAGCATATCCCAACAGTATGGGGGTAGGTGCAGAGGACCCCCAGCATAGGCCAACGGTATGGGGGTGGGCGCACAGGACTCCCAGCATAGGCCAACAGTATGGGGGTGGGTGCAGAAGACTCCCAGCATAGGCCAACAGAATGGGGGTGGGTGCAGAGGACTCCCAGCATAGGCCAACAGTATGGGGGTGGGTGCACAGGACTCCCAGCAGTGTCCAGACATATGAGGGGTGGGTGCAGAGGACTCCCAGCAGTGGCCAGACAGTATGGGGTAGGTGCAGAGGACTCCTAGCATAGCCCAACAGTATGGGGGTGGGTGCAGAGGACTCCCAGCAGTGGCCAGATATATGAGGGGTGGGTGCAGAGGACTCCCAGCAGTGCCCAGACATATGAGGGATGGGTGCAGAGGACTCCCAGCATGGCCAGACATATGAGGGGGAGGGTGCAGAGGACTCCCAGCATAGCCCAACAGTATAGGGTGGGTGCAGAGGACTCCCAGAATAGCCCAACAGTATGGGGGTATGTACAGAGGACCCCCAGCAGCGTCCAGACGTATTAGGGGTGGGTGCACAGGACTCCCAGCAGTGGCCAGATATAGGAGGGGTACATCATCATCAGCATACCACAACTACATGTGCACATCCCTAACTTGTGACTTTCATGATAGTGCCATAGCAACACATCACTTACAGCAGTGTCCCACTCCATGGAGGATGGATTTCTGTCACACACTGTGTGACACACCACATGTGGGTGTGATGTCAAATTCCACATGCATACCCACCCATGGAGGCTGCTGGCAAAATACACACCCTGCCATCATGACACATTAGTGTATAGTGATGTAACAAGCCACCAAACAAAGAGAGCGAAAGGGAAAACACACTGTCACATACATCCCAGGGCTGATATGAATGTCCAGGTGGTGGTCAGGCCACCAAGTTGTAGTCTCTCATGGAAGGAATAGGTTTGAAACCCCTTATATATAATGCACAAAATTGAGAGTCATGTGCCCAAATACCCTGCAGAACATTTCCCAACATAGGGGTAGGCTGTGATAACACACATGCATAGTGGCAAAAAGGGTGAATGTGTCCATGAAGGCATTTGTACATACTCAAAACACAAGTACAGTGAGTAGCATGTATGGCACAGACGAAAGAGCAGTAGACATCTGTGAGCAGGCATGGCCATTGCTGAAGGGAACTGTCACCAAAAAATGAAATGTGCACACATGTCAGCACAACAATAGTGCAACTGTCTGCAGTGAAGATCTCAGGTGTCACAGAGGAAGGAACACTCCTTGGGACAATGTCTGTAGCCAAACTGAACACACACAACCAATGATTAATTGCAGAGACATTGTGATGGCACACAGATACCCTGGTCCACCTCATGACCATCAACAAAAAACATCTGTCAGAACCCCAAAACATTACCATGACACCAACTCCAGGGCCCTCATCACCAACATCAAGTACCTGAAAAGCAATAGTGTAGAATGCAAAATAAAAGGCTTTATTCAGCATGAAATTAAAACAAGTGCAAAAATGAGTCCCAGCTCAAATAAGGCCAATTGCCAGTCCACAACAATGTCTTGTTGGGGGAAGTTGGGGAGGTCGTCTACCCCAAACTTGCCTGCACAGGAATGAACTAATGGTCTGTTGCCCCATGCGGGGCATCATCGGGGTCAGGACCAGGCACCGCAGGTACAGTAGTGGGAAGGGTAGGTGTGGTGGGTGCAGGGTGGGACGTATCGTCCTCAGTGGCTTGTGTAGCGCCAAAGGTAGAAAGATACTCAGCGCTGCACACTGCTGCCAGTTCGTCCAGACCAACCCCTGCACCCGAGGACACTATGGGAGTGGAGGTAGAGGGCTTTGAGGGTTGCAGACTGTGACTTTGGCTGCGTGTCTGCGATCTGACCCCAGTCCCTGTGAGTGTGCCTGCAGCCCTCTGAGTTTGCATGCCAGGAGGTGTGCGCTTCGACTTCTGTGGGGGATGCTGCTTGTGTCTGTTGGTGTGCGTAATCGTGCCTTTCTGCGTGTGCTTTGGACAGGTATGGGAGAGGAGAGTGTGGATGGGTCCGAAGGAGGGGGGGCGGACCATTGCGGGAGGGAAACTGCTGCTGTCAGTGAGGAGTCCATGGATGTGAGAATCCGACGTTGGTCAGACATCGTAGCTGACATGCCCTCCATGAACGACAACAACTATGTCAGTATTTGAGTCTGGCCATGGAGGACATTCGGCATTGATGTCTGACCAACCTGAATCTGGCGGAGTAGGTCCACAGACTCCACACTGAGGGTAGCAGGGGAGACAGGGGCAGGGGCTGCGGTGCCTGGGCCAAAGGAGACATAGGGCGCTGCACGGACAGAAGGGACCGGAGCAACTGGGAGGGTGGAGATGTTTCTGGAGGAGGCGGGGACAGGCACAGTGATGCTGCCAGGTGTTGTGGCATATTCCCCCTCCTCCTGGAAGTCAGAAGCGGACCCATCTGCGTGGTAGGAAGTGTCGCCTTCCAAGAGGTCCGCAGGCTGATTCCCCTCACCCTCCATGCCACTGGCTCCCTCCGACTCCTCAGCGATGGTGGCACTGTGGCTGGGTCCCTCCTCTTGGTCCGTGCAGCTGTCTCCTCCTGTCTCTGTTGCTGATGCTGTGGGCAAGGAGGAGAAACAGAAATTAATCAGTCAACTGTACACATCTGACACATGAGCACAAATTCAGTAGGTCACACTGCAAATCATGGCATGCATCATGAGTAACAGCCAGATAGCCCTGCACATATTTGAGACTTGTAGTGCCCAGTTAGTATAGACCCAATGCTACTTGGACACAGGGATCCAAAGAACACACCAGGCCACAACTTGAATGACACAGAGAAGCTACTGTATGTTTACAGGATCGCAGATCAATACAATGAAGTGATGCCACCTCAAGTGCACAACAGTAGTGGTGCCCCTCAGGGAAAACTAATCCACCTCACTCCCCAACGTGATACCATACCCAGAGCCCTGTGAGTACATTGGTGAAAAAATCAATGTAAATAAATGTTGGCATCTTGGGACTCAGCACACTTTACACAATCGACATGTATTGAATGTGGTAATTCGCTATCTTGTGAAGACAACCCGTATGTGCCTGCATGACAGATGTCTCACAATGAAATGCACACAAAAAAGATTTACACATTCTTTGAAACAGCGGGCACCCTTTAAGATAAAACACTGTTAGAAACAAATGGTGTTGCAGATGTGCCATATACATGGTCCAACGAAGGTCTTTATGGCTTGACACTAATTAGTTTGTACAATTGACAACAAAGAAGTTTCAAGACCTCAAGACTACTGTGGGGACATGTATATGGAGATCAAGGCACAACATTAATCACTAACACTGGCCTCTTTGAAAAGCTGCCTGCTTCTTTTAAAAGATTGGAAATGTCGTTTTGTGTGCACTACCTTGTGAGACAACTATCATGCAGGCACACAAGTGTCCTTTACACAATTCATTATATTAACACATTCAAAAGATGAACAACTTTTAACAAGTCTTGTAAGTGCCAAGGTGCAATCATTTATGTGACGCTACTTGAAACATGTCAGTCCTCACATGGGCATCCATTCCCTGATGACAGTTGCTTGCACATAAGACCTACTGGCTGTCATGTGAAGTGGCACACATGTCCCAACTCAGGACAATGCTTAAGCTAATGGGCCTGCAATTTCTGATGAACAAAATCATTGCTGCATTGTGGACACACCGTTATCCCCAGGCACAATGTCAACACAGAAGTGTGCACACTAAGACAAAACAGCGTTGCATCTGAACTTCATACATGTGGCAAAAATGTATGAGGAAGAATCATGTCTGGAACTAAATGACATCGGCTGCCAAGCCCCAAATGAAATCACTGGCCACCATCACAGGGGCAGTGCATGGTGAAACATTGATCAGCCAATTCTCACCCACAGGTCAGACCTTGCAAGGCTAAATCAGGCAGGCCCATGTAGACCTCTCCTGCACAACACCCCCATACCTCAGTCAATGTGATTGATACAGCTCAAGAAGTGACACCTCAGAATCAGGGTAACAGAAACTGTGCAGCAACAATTCCAAAAGTAACCCAAGCTCACCTCGTGGGGCTGGGAATACATATTAGTCACACACAACCAACAACAGATTGTTGTGAATAGACACACAGGCACTGCCCAGTGTGAGTATGCACAAGCCAAATCTTGTATCCATGTCCAGTGGACACATGTAGCACACACAGGAAAAATACAAACTATGCCAGGGACCAATACCACAGAGGCAGACCCATGCTGAACCCACATAGAATGGGCACAGTTTTGGATGACACACATGGTTAGGGGGCCAGGGTGTCTCACAAGACTGTAGTGGGCACACTGATGCATGGCTCAGGAATGAGTTGACTGTACCATGAGTAACCATCATGGCACTATGCATATCTCACACTGATGTACATCATGTCTGAGAACACAACATGGGTCATGCATGCTGCAAGGGTGTACACTCCTGTGTTGAGACTCATCATCAGTGCAAACAAAATGAAGCCCAAACACAGTGCACAGGTCAAGGCACAGGCAAGGTCCCAACCCATGTCACAGACCACCCTCCCACATGATGCGGAAATCAAGGTGCATTCTTATTCTCTTGCACCCTAGATGAGCATGTGCCAATTTGATTACACACAGACCAGGGAACACATGTAAAGGAGGGGATGGGATGGGATGAAAATGAGCACCAGGTGACTATGGGGAATAGAAAAGACACTGCACATATAACCTGTCTGACCAGACACCCCAACTGAGGGAGTGTAGCCAGGCTTCAGAGCACTTCAAAAAGCAGGTGACACACAACACAACAAACATCCACGTACCTACCCCCTCCTTGCTGCTGTCTCTCCTGCAACTGCCTATCGAGGTCTGGAAACACCACTGCCAGGACCCGGAGCATGTGGGGGGTGAGGTGACGGCTTCTGCCATGCCGGCGTGGAGGATCTATCTTCAGCTGGACCCGGGCGATACGCCGGGTCCAGCACCGGATGCCTTGCCACCTCTTCTGGACGTTGCGCAGCCACCGACGATGGCTCCCCGCAGACCTGACGGCCCTGACAATGTCCATCCAGATTTCACCTTTCTTGTAGGCAGTTACCTGTCAGGAAGACAAAGTAAAACAACATCACTACACCTGCTCCATGTCCCAGAGACACACACTTGCACACCATTGATAATGTGAACAGGGCATAGGATGGTGACAGGACTTGCATCATTGTCCATTTGAATTAGGCCCGTGGGCAAGCCCCAAAGCACTACATGGCATTGAAAGGCAACTGATGGAGTACCGGGTGCAACACACTCACTGATCATGGCACACTCTGGGCAACACATGCAACTGCAGGGTTTGGGAAAGCACGTGCCAAGCAGTCATATATCCCACTCCACTTAAGAAACTTCAGCAGACCAGACAGGCACACCCTGGCACAGATCACTCGCCTGTTACTGACAACAGCGGATGCAACCCTCATTTTGTACATGTGCCACTTGACAATGGGGTTTCACAGGTGTCGTGCTAAATTTGCAAGTCAGGCACACAGCACTGCTTACTTGTCACATCAGATGGCTAGAGCTGCTGCATGCGCCATGCATCAGTGGTGCAACACATCACATACACACTCACCCAGATGACAAGGAACATTTACACACTTCGATGTCCATGAGGTTAGACACATCATTTGGACAATCAGGTCCCCTCAAGTCATAAACATCCGTGAGTACAGTCACCTGTCACTCCTGGGGGAACACTGTTCCACCTCAGGACACTTTTGAATGAAGCCACCAAGGTCTGGCATGGCTGAATGTGTCATTCACTATGCAGTGAATGTCACAGTAAGCACAATGCAAGTGAGGAGTGAACACACATGAACTACGTCATGCTCTGCATGAGAGACACCACCATGTATGTAAGTATGTACACCCCCGGGACTCACTCACAACTACATTGCATGCTGTCCCACCAATACACAATGCCTGTTGTGACACTCACACAACAGGTACACAGTCAAAGGTAGTGCAGTCAGCACTCACCTGCTCCCCTGGTCTCCCATACAGTTTGTTGTATTGTGGTAGGAGGCTATCCAGCAGGGCCTGGTTTTCCTCCTCAGGGAAAGCTCGGGCCCTCTCCATAGTACGAGCCATAAGATACCAGAGGATGCTGAGACAGCATCAGTGTGGTCCACTCCAATGTTGTGCAGGCAAGTGCCCACTCAGGGGTTCTTGCTGCCTTAAATCAGTGCTGATGAGGGGGTTTCGGTTCGAGGAGTACAGAGTGATAGGTCAGATTCGTTCGCATCGTACGTTTCCTCCAATCCCTTTAAACATACAGCTCTGACACGCATCCGCATCGTTCAAAATTTGAGCTTAAGCTCCACAATCATTTTGCAACATTGTATATTTTTACCCAACTGACTTTTGCAGGGCACCTGTAGCACCTGTAGCAAACACACAAAGGAAAATATGAATGCGCATGCGCGGGCGCCAGCGCATGCGCATTTCTCATGAAAAATGTGCATGCGCGGGTGCCTGTGCATGCGCATTCGTTTGAAGAAGTCGGCGTGTCTACAGAATGAGGGAGCCCCGGGACGCCGCATCCAAGGTAAGTTATTTTCCTTTTAATTTACTGTATGTAATATGAAAAATAGGGTTGTAGAAGAGGGCGGGAGGGAGGTGGGTGGCGGCCAACTTCGCACCGCCACGGAGTAGGCATAGTGTTGCCTACTACGCCTACTTTGTGAAGCGCGAAGTAGGCAACACTATGCCCACTCCGTGGGTGGAGTGAAGTGCTACGCCCACGGTTATTCAGTACTTGACGAACAGGCTGGAACCACATCTCCAACCGCAACACAGGTATCTCACTGCGCTGACCCCCAAGATAAAGGTGATGACAGCCCTCCATTTTTTTGATACAGGTACGTTGCAATTAACCACAGCTAATGTTGGTGGAATGTCACAAACAATGTTCAGCCGTGTCCTGCGTGATGTTTTAGCAGCCATGTTGGAGCACATTGATGAATTCATCAAATTTCCTTCTCCTGAAGAGTTGAGAGATGTCAAGGGTGAATTCTATGGCCTGGGAGGGATGCCACATGTCATTGGGTCCATTGATGGGACACATGTGGCTTTGGTGCTACCACAGGCTCAGGAGCAGTCTTACCGCAACAGGAAACATTATCATTCAATAAGTGCCCTGGTGGTGTGTCTTGCTAACATGCTGATTTCCCATGTTTGTGCACGTTTTCCAGGATCGGCACACAATGCATTCCTCATGAGGCGTAGCAGGGTGCCACGAATGATGCTGCATCTGCGCAACGATCAGGCATGTCTTGTTGGTGGGTAAACTCTGTTTGTCCTGTGTGTTTCAGTATCTTTTGCTCTGACAGCATCTACTGACCCACTTATTTACATGATGTATCTTTTGTAAGTGACTCGGGATATACCAACATGACATGGCTAATGACACCTCTCCGCAACCCAAGAACAGCTGCAGATCAGCAGTACAATAATGCACACGGGCAGACCAGGCGAGTGATTGAGCGGACGTTTGGCGTCCTGAAGAGCCGATTCCGGTGTATCGATAAGACCGGCGGATCCCTCCCATATGCCCCGGCTAAGGTCTGTAATATCTTCATGGTGTGCTGCATGCTGCAACATGGCAGTTGAGAAGGCAGTGCCACTCATCCTGGATCCTGAGGAGCAGGAACATCCACCCATTGAGGATGAAGGGCTTGGTCATGATGCAAGTGATGAGGAGGAGGAGGAGGATTATATCCGGAGTCAGCTCATGAGCAACTTCTTCTCATAATTAAGAGTCACTGGGAATCAGTGTGCAAGCTTGTAGCATTGAGTGGCATGTGTTGCAATGTGTGTGTCCCGCTGACTGTATGCAAAGTAACTTTGATGTGTGTTCTGATGTGTCACGCAAGTGCTGATGTCATGCCACACAGACATGCACAATGACTTAGCTTGAAATTTAGATGTGTACTACATTGTTCCTGGTTTGTACATGCCCATGTCTTTAGCAAAGGTTTTTAACTGTGACCCCTTGTGTGTCTGTCATTCCCAGGTTGCTGTGCCTGCTGTCTGTTCCTGTCATCTTAGTCCTCCTGCCATTCCTCATGATGATTGCAACGTGGCCCGAAACAGCGTTCCATGCACGGACATGTGTAAATGTCACTTCGGGTAAGAGATCCAAACAGGCTGTTTGGGGTTGGTATGGTTTGGGAGTGTGTGGGAACTGTTTCTGTGTGCATGTTGTAGAACCATCCATACATGTCTCATCACCATGGATCAAATTACATGTTGCACCACTCCCATGACAGGACAGTCACCCTTCTTGCCAGTCATCTGTTGTGGAGTTTTGACTCTGGTGAAGGCATCAATGTGTGTAAACCTTGACCCTGACACATTGCGGATACCACGGGTTGACATTGTGTGGGACATCACAACCACAGAATCCATGGGGCATTGCAGCCTCACTGTGTGCAGCAGGATGTGTTTGGCTCATCCACTTAATCTTGTTTGCCAGTACAGTTTGATTTCCAATCAACCATGTTGTGAAGGTGTGGGTCAGCGTATGTCCCACATGTTCTGTCAAATGTCCTGTGAGTCTGTTCTTATGGATGCATTGCCCTTGTGCCAGTATGTCATGTCACTGTCACATCGCTTCCTCAGGGCCGGTGGAGAACACTGCTTTGCAAGTTCTCTCGGTAAGTTGATGTTAACTTTCTATTCCCATGATGCCAGGAATGTTGCGCTGATGACGTCACAACATTGTGCTGTAGCAAATGTAAACGCTACGGTGGCACCAGTCGGGTGACGTTAATCCCAGGATTCTCTTGTGGCGTGCTGCATATCCTGGTCACGGTAGGGGTGGTTTTGTGCCATTGCTCCTCATTACTCTCTGTTGAGTTCCGGCCCAACAGCCCAGTTGGACGAGCCAATGACTGGCTCTTGCGGGGCTTCCTTGTGTTTACCTAATTCCCTCCCTCGTTGGGTGTGCTTCTTAAGGTTCTTGCGGGTGATGTGTAATTTCCCTTCTTGACCCTCACTGATTCCCAGGGGTAGGTACGGATTGTTGCCTTTGTGTGAGTAGCACTGCAGCGCATTAGAATTTCTGTTTATTGGAGCCTTATTCATACACTGTGATTTCCCTGATTACTGCATGGCTCTAATTGCATTGAAGCACCCTGCAGAGCGTTATACCCCCTTCATTTAGCTGCAAAACTCTGCTACCTTTTATGTGTCCGTGTTCAATCCTCAGATCTAGTATCATTTTCATTACTGTGATCCCAAATAGGATACAGTGGCTGTTGTTTTCCTTTACAGGTGTAACTGTTACGATATAGGTCCTGTAGTATTCTGTGATTCAGTGACAAGCAGTGTTGAATCCTTGTGCTTGTTTACCTCTGCTTCAGATCTCCCTCCCTGCTGTTCCCTTCCTTTCCTTCCCTCGCCTGATCACCCTTTTGAGTCTGTCATTTCTACTCAGACCAAGGGGCTTTTGGGAGATGGATCACTTTGAGCATTGCACGTTTCTGAGGATTCAAGGAACCGTGGTCCCAGGCAGACGTGTGCACATTGTTTCACCAGCATTACAGGTAAATTCATTGTATGACTGTTATTTTCTTCAGAGCAATGGCACTGGCCATGGACATTGGCTAAAGCAGCATGGCCTCAAAACAAACTTGATCCATTTGTGTAGAAAATGTGTTCCCCAAAGTACAATGTGCCTCATTAATGTCCCCACAGATCTCTTGCCAGTTTGCATGCGTCATCTATGGCATAATTTACAAAGATTGTGCATATGGGAGTATGTGTTCTGTGGCAACATGCATGCAGTTTATCATGGCTAATGATCCATATTGTGCATGAAGTACATGGTTGTGTATGTATTGTTGCAGCTTGCTACCCACAACGGGCAGGCAACACCTGCTGACGCTGTGTGTCCTGTGCGCAGCTTGGCCTTTTGGTGCCTGATCCTGTGCCCGTCATATTTGGAGATTGTTCTTCCATTTTCTTTCAGTGAGCCATGAGTAACCAAAAACTCCTTCCTTTCGATACACCTGTTACATTGTGCCTTTCAAACCACCTTGTCTTTGTGTGCTAGTTTTTGCATGGTGTCTCCCCCCTTCCGCCGTCATGTGTTCACTCATTCCTGCTGCGGCCTCCCCTGCGGCACCGCACCACCGAGTGCCCTGATTCTGCAACACACACGCCTCCCAGATGCTCCTCCCTCCCTCCACCCATTCTTAATGCAGGCAGCAGCTTGTCAGTGCCACTGTTGCGCCACCTCCGTGCCAAAGGCAGGACCGTCAGCGCCTGCAATGTGCACAGTGCAAGACCCTCTGGTCCTTCAATGACGCAGGTAACACAACAGAATCATGCTCCAGCCACCCTACAAACAGTGAACACCAGACAATCATCCACCTGCTATCAGGCAACCCCTAAGCGCACCCATGACAGCTTTGCAAGCTATGTGTGCAACACCTCCTGCCAACACCGCGCTGCCCCGCATAACTGACCATGTCTGTACAACCAAGTCATGTGCCTCCTACTGCATACCCGCTCCAACCACCTGCACGCCATTGGACTCTGTTACCTCCTCAACACAACAGCCCCACACATTGCCTTCATTACAGTAACCTGGTTGAACGCATCCTCAGCATACTACTTCAACATTGCCATCACAAACAGATACAAGATCACCCGCAGGGACCGCACCAACAATCCAGGAGGATGAATTGCAATTCTTTCTGAAGTACACCCTCAGAGTTACATACATCACCAAGGACACACTCAGCATTGTCAAACATCTGCACTTCAGGTTTCACACCAACCCCCTGACCACCCTCAGTCTAACTATCATCTAGAGATCTCCAGGCCTACACCCACAATTCTTCTAAGCCATCTACAATTATATTCATAGTCATTTATTGAGCGCACATCTAACCCAACTGGGTGTCCCAGCGCTGTAGTGTGCCGAAAATGAGGCAGCATACGGAGGAGCAACTAATCAAGCAGGCTAAATAGCCAGGTGTTAAGGGCTTTGCGAGACTCACATTCACACAGAATCATACGCAGCGGAAGAGGTAGCTTAGTTCAACATTGGGTGGTTCCTACCTGAAAGGTTTCACCTCCTGATCTAGGTTTTGCAAACCACAGACTAATGAGCAAGTGCTTGTTATTGGAACGTACAGATCATGATTGACAATAGGGACGGAATCTCCTCCTCAGGCAGACCGGACCATGGCCTTGTAATGTAATGGTGTCTTGTAGAGCGCATGTATCACCCCGCTATGGGGTATCCATTCTCAGCGCTGTAGACCGCTGGGGAACCCGTCATGGCTATCCCTGTGAGATGGTCCCTGCTGGGTATCTTCAAGGTTGAGCCAGGCATCCCCGGCGTCTGTGGGGGGCCGTTGTAGAGATGAGGCAAGCTTAATATCCAGAGTTGCCGAGTGTGATCCCTGGTTAGAGTAGGCACTGAGGCGAGAATTATCGAGTCCGCTGACCCTGGTCCACGACCTTGTCCTGCCCTGAAGGCGAATATCAGCGCATTGAAATCTATTTGTGTAGCCATGGGCAGCCAATGGAGTACTCTAAGATATGGGGAGATATGTTGTCAAAGTGAGACTCCACATACCAGGCGGGCAGCAGCCTTTTGGAACGTCTGCAGTATACGGAGCAAGCCTAATGTGAGACCCACGTATGAGCCTTTTGCGTAGTCTAAATGGGAGGGGATCATTGCGTGAACCACCATTTTCCGGGTTACATTGTGCAGATAGTGAATAAATCTCTTGATGATTTTACTTGCCAAAACAAGCGGCACACGCCTCTTGTACCTGTGTGGCAAGGGATAGCTGATTGTCCCATCTAACTCCAAGATTCCTGACCAAGTCCTTTTGTGTCGGAGTAATGGCCAGTTCCTCTGGCGGCCACAGATTGGAAGAGAGGGGAGAAGGTTAGTTAAAAAAATAGGATCTAGGTGTTATCTGGATTAAGTTTCAAGAAATTGTGGTCCATCCAGGCTGGAATAATCTTGAGACAATTTTCGAGTGGGTCAAATTTTGCGGCACACACAGCATTTAAGGTGAATAGAAGCTGAAGATCATCAGCATATGATATGATTTTGACTTCAGACATGGCTCGATTCAGCCAGCGGGGTTAAGTAAATCTTAAAAGTCAGAGGGCTCAAAGCAGAGCCCTGCGGCACGCCCCAATCCAGTTCAGCACTGAGCCCCCCACGCCTATGATCTTAAGGCGGTTCAGAAGAATGGGATGGTCGTCGGTGTCAAATGCTGTAGACAAGTCTAACAGCACCAACACCGCCTTGGAACTTCCGTCGACCGCCCAGCGTATAGAGTCTGCCATTTCAATGAGGGTCGACACCGTACTATAGCCGGGATGGAAGCTGGATTGAGAGTTGTGGAGGAGGCTATTATCTTCAACAAAGGCCATCAGTTGCTGCCAGAAAGCTTTCACTGATATCGTGGCCGGAGCTGGTAAAAGAGAGTTAGGTCTATAATTGCAAGGAGATTCCTTAAGATGGGCAGGAGGAACGCGTGTTTCCACCCATCCGGATTAGAGCCCAATCTGAGGGAAAGGTTCCTGATGGCGTTTAAATGGTGAGTGTGAATCTTAGCAAGGATGTTGTAATGCTTGACGGGCAAGGGATCAGTAGGAGAACCGGATTTACACATCTGCAATTCGAGCATAGAGGCTTCCTAAGAAATTGTGGCTAAATCTGAGACCACAGAGCTGGGAACCGGCTTTACTGATTGGTCCTCAGACATTGGACAACTACATCAGCACGCAGGCCCTCGCCTACACAGACTACATGGGTCAGGAGACAGCAACTCCTGGCTGGAGGACAACCACACCACCATCCTGCATTGGTACATCAACATTTGCATCCAGTTGTCCAAAAAACAACACGCTGCACCACACTCCGCTACAGATCCACCAAATAAGCTTTACCCGAGTCAACACAAACAAGCTGTGTGGCACCCTCACACAGGACACTCCAACCAACGACACCGTCACACACTGGATCAGCGACTGATCCAACACTCTTGCCACATTGGCGGACTTTCCTGTGAAGCACAACAACAGTTAAGCCACCAGGGAGAGGGCAGACCTACTGGACTCATACAGGTCTAGCCGGACTCATGTGCAAACCTTGTAAAACAAACAACACACAGACATCACTATATCATCAGCACGGACAAGAGGACAACCTTCAGGTATGACCTAGGCACCAACACACACAACATGAATGACCTCATCGGCATTGTGAGTGAACTATCTAACCCCAGCTCTCCATCCAAAAGACATCCCACCCTTGCAAGGCCAAGGGGATCCCTTGCAACTTACTCCCACTCCAAGCTTGTGGACGTACAAGACACCCTCGCCACACAGAGGCAGACAGCTCTATTTTCAAATCTCTGACAGAATATAGAGAGACAGGATATCGACAGACAAAATATCGACGCTGGAATATCGAAGGCAAGTATATCGACACCCTATCTACAACATGGTAAGTACAAAAATATCAAAACTAAAATATCGATGTTAAAAATATCGTAATTAAAAATATTGTTTTTTCATGTAATAAAAAAATGAAATATAAACTAAATAATACTTTTATATAATTTAAACTTATGTAAAAATATTATAGAATGTTTAAAATGAATAAATAATACATATTTAATGTTAAACATTTAATTAAAATTAAACATACAATATGTAATATATATTTAATTAGTTATAATATTTATTATTTTTTTAATTAATTTAAAAATATTAACAAATACTATAAATTACAAATACATCAACACTCATAAAATAATAACATACATAATAATAGATAATTATATTTAATACATTAAAACAATTAAATATACTTTCAATATTTAAAACATTAATTAAACACATTATGTAACATAAAAAAATATTATAAAATACATAAATAAATATAAATTATATTGGATAGCGTAAGGGTAAAACTTATTATTCAAACTCCAGAGGGTGCAACAGTAGGGAAAGTGTTGGATAGCGGATAGGTAAAAATTACTATTCCAACTCCAATGAGTGCAACATTAGGGAAAGCGTTGGATAGCTTAAGGGTAAAAATTACTATTCCAACTCCAAAGGGTGCAACAGTAGAGAAAGCATTGGATGGTGTAGGAGGTAAAATTACTATTCCCACTCCAGAGAGTGCAACAGTAGGGAAAGCGTTGGATAGCGGGTGGGTAAAAATTACTATTCCCACTCCAGTGACTGCAACAGTAGGGAAAGCGTTGGATAGCGTACGGGTAAAATTTACTATTCCCACTCCAGTGTGTGCAACAGTAGGGAAAGTGTTGGATAGCAGGTAGGTAAAAATGACTATTCCCACTCCACAGAGTGCAACAGTAGGGAAAGCGTTGGATAGGAGCTGGGTAAAAATTACTATTCCCACTCCAGTGAGTGCAACAGTAGGGAAAGCGTTGGATAGCGTAAGAGAATAAATTACTATTCCAACTCCAGTGAGTGCAACAGTAGGGAAAGCGTTGGATAGCGTAAGGGTACAAATTACTATTCCAACTCCAAAGGGTGCAACAGTAGGGAAAGTGTTGGATAGTGTAGGGGGTAAAATTACTATTCCCACTCCAGAGAGTGCAACAGTAGGGAAAGCGTTGGATAGCGTGTGGGTAAACATTACTATTCCCACTCCAGTAAGTTCAACAGTAGGGAAAGCGTTGGATAGCGTACGGGGAAAAATTACTATTCCCACTCCAGTGTGTGCAACAGTAGGGAAAGTGTTGGATAGCGGGTAGGTAAAAATAACTATTCCCACTCCAATGTGTGCAACATAGGGAATGCGTTGGATAGTGTAGGGGGTAAAATTACTATTCCCACTCCAGAGAGTGCAACAGTAGGGAAAGCTTTGGATAGCGTAGGGGGAAAAATTACTATTCCAACTCCAAAGGGTGCTACAGTAGGGAAAGCTTTGGATAGCATAGGGGGAAAAATTACTATTCCAACGCCAAAGGGTGCAACAGTAGGGAAAGCGTTTAATAACATAGATGTATATTTTAACATAATTCTAAATAATGTTTATATTTGAAATAATATATAACTAATTTTTTTAATACATCAACATCAATAAAAAACAAGTAGTAATTAATAAAACCTATTACATTTGAATAATTAATTGACAATAAATTAACAACAAACACCAATAACTAATAATTATTAAATATCACTCACCAAATAATAATTAAAAAATAAATTATTTATCATAACCAAAAAATAGTATTTAAATTTAAATCAATATTAAAAATTTAAATACATTATGCAAATTAATACTTAAAAAAAATGTTTCACGAGTAATTAATTAATGTTTCTAGTTATTACAAAATATTTGCAAATTGCAAATATTAATTGACAATTAAAAACATAATTATCTATTAAAATAATTAATTACCAATTAATAATTGATTAATACATTAATTATCCATAACAAAAATGTATAAATAATTAAATATTTACAATGAAATTACTTCCCAGCCAATACCCCTATAAACCCACAACACGCTCCGGTACTAAAACATAACATTTTATTAAAATTAACATTAATTACCAATTACATAATTAATTTATCAATTAAAATAATTAATTGCCAATTAATCAATAATTATAAAATAAATTATACATAAAAAATATTTTATTAATTATATTTAAATTACTTCCCACCCTATTCACCTATAAACCCACAACCCGCTCCGGTACTAAAACATAACATTAAATTAAAATTAACATTAATTACCAATTAAATAATTAATTTATCAATTACATAATTAATTGCCAATTATTAATTAATTACAAAATAAATTATACATAAAAGAAATATTTTATTAATTACAATTAAATTACTTCCCACCCTATTCCCCTATAAACCCACAACCCGGTCCGGTACTAAAACATTACATTTACTTAAAAATAACAGTATTACCAAATAAATAATTAATTTATCAATTAAACAAATTAATTGCCCATTAATATTTAATTAAAAAATTAATTATACCTAAAAACATTATTAATTAATTACAATTAATTTACTTCCCCCCCTATTCCCCTATAAACCCACAACCCGCTCCGGTACTAAAACATATAATTTACTTATAAATACATTTATTAATATATAAAAGTAATAAACATATAATATAAATTATTTTAAATACTTAACTAAAACATATAACAGATACATAATAAAAAACATAAAAATAATACAAATATCGATATTAGTGTCATCGAAATTAGTTACATCGATATATATGCTATCGATATTACTACCTTCGATATTACTTACATCGATATAAAGAATTTCGATATTACTTACCTTAGGGTCGATATTCTGTCCAACAATATTCTTGACATCGATATTCTGCACCTTCGAAATTTCAAACACGATATTTTGGTAGGTCGAAATTTAATACTCGATATTTTGACTGTGTACCGCTATTTTCCACAGGACATAACCCCCTCAGGTCCTGGACTCCCGTCAGCAGCAAAGACACCACCCGGCGCATGTACACCATCCACTCCGGCTCTCCATCAGGACCCTTCCCACACAACATCTCAATCACAGCATACACCATCCTTGAAGCCCACCTCCGGCATGGCATGAATGTCTCTTTTGAGTATGCCACTTTCCATGGGAGCTGGAGGCATGCAGAAACCCAGGCCCTTCTTTGACAATGGTCGGCAGTACCGCAGGATGTCCTGGAACATCACCCTGCTTGCCTACCCGGCAAATGTCATCAAGAAGCCAGTCAACGAGCAACTGACCATCTCCCTCCAAGCAAACATCTACAGGCAACCCGCACCAGACCATCTTCCACAGTAATCACCCCACTGCAACAGCCCTCATTGCCACCACCAACGACATTTTGAACCCTGCTCAACAATGGTGCTACCACCACCCTCACCCCATTGACCTCTCAACGGCATTCTACACCATGTGCTACCACAATGTCAGATCACAAATCTCCAACACTGGGCTCCAGAGGAAGGCCCAGGATGAAATCGCCACGTACCTCTACCCAGCAAGGCCCAGGGAGTCCACTTCCCCCCTTCGGCATGTAGTACACTGGGGTCATTGGGCCCATGCCCCAGGCCTCATCTCTCAGTGTGACAATCTACAATGTCTCCATGAACCCCCCCCCTCCACCATCACATTCGCACACAACCTCATCATCATGTCCTCTGCCATTGACACCCAGCTGCTCCTCACCCTCACCAAAGACCCAGCCACTCCCAGATCCAACCTTCAAGAAGGCATGAGGTGTGTTGACAAATGGATGAACATCAGCCACATGAGGCTGGACTTGGACAGAACTGAGCTCCTCATCTGAGTAATGTCCCCTTACGGCTGGGACAACTCCTTGTGTCATACCGGCCTGGGCAGCGCACAAACACACAGTGGCCACACACGCAAGCAGGTGCTCATCCTACACTCCTCGCTCACAATAACCATGCAACTCAACACCATCTCTACCTCATGCTGCAAGTCCCTCTGCATGCTGCAAATGATCTTCAGATAGATCCAATCCTAGTCAAGACAGACAGTCACCCTGGTCCACAACACCAGCCGGCTCAACTACAGCAACGCCCTCTACGCAGGAACAACAGCCAGACTCCAGGAAGACTTGTGCACATCCAGGGTGCATCCGCACACCTCATCCTCAAAATTCCCTGAAAATGACAGTCCACCTGAGATACCTATAATAGTTTCACTGTCAACTGCAGGATCACCTTCATACTCCTCAGCCACACCCAGGAGGCACTCCACAACCCCATCCCCAAAGTCATACATGGACTTCTCCCATCCAACACCCCATTGCCCCAAATATGTACAGCTAACCTTGCCCTGGGGACCATTCATCACATCCACAGTACAACTGCATGCGGGAGATGGTTCTCCCACCTCACCAAACAGACCTGGTACTCCCTCCCTGGGCACCTCCACATGACCCATGACCTCTACACCTTCATTAAACTCTTCCAAACCTGTCTGTCTGAGCAGTATGGCAAGCCCCCCCCCCCACCCCAGCATTGAAACCATCACGGGTGAGTATTGTGCTCCATGTATGTATTTGATGATACATTGTGACCTTTCTGTGTCCTCAACCGGACTCAGATCCCAGTGTATGGATGGCTTGAGTTTGTTCCACACTCTGGCATACTTTGACATATCCCCACACGTAAGTTGTTGACTCAGGAAAAAAGACTGCAACATCAATTTCACTTGTGTTTGCTTTGTTTATTTATCTATCTTGTGCGGGAAACGTGAATAAGTGCTAAGTGCTGTACAAAAATGCTGGGAATCCAAAGTTCACAAAGGGAGATGTGATGCCTTGCAATTTGAGTCAACAGAGTCCAGACCACAGTGCTTGGCATCATTGTTCAGACTGCAACCAGCAAGTCCATGTGGGAGAGTAGGACAGTCAATAAGGTGATGCTGTTGCACAAAAAGGCTAGATGCCAGACCAGGTGACCTGGGAGATGGGCATGGCCCACTGCCTCTCACTGCCTTTTCTGTGGATGACCCACCTTCCTTGGGGGACCCTCATATGCAGGCCGTGACGATGCATGGGAAGCTCCGTCGGATGATTCTTCCTCCTCCTCCCTCCCTGTGCCTGTTGGTGGTCTTCGCCTAGATGTTTCTTGCCTGATGACACAGGGAGGATGCTCCATGTTGTCAGCAATCCGAGGGAGTGAATGGCTTATGTCCTTTTGCACTGCCAGGAGCTCAGCCAGTCTTGCCTCCATCCGTCCTTGGTGTTGTTGTTGACTGGCGTGTTGCTCGGCCTGCTGGTTTTTGATTTCGGTGAGGGCCCCCACTACCTGGCTGAACTCCCAGGTGTCCCGCCGGTATGCCTCCATGATGTTGCGCAGTTCAGACATACCGGGCCCTGCAGCTGGCTGGTCAGGTTCTCGCCTCCGCCTTGTGCCACTCCCACCACCCCTGCCCACATTAGCCTGGCCTGCCGTTGTGAGCACATCGGGTTGACGGGGCCCCTGAGGGATGGCAGTGGTGGTGTTGTGTGCCACCTCCTGGATGCCCGGCGAACCTTGTCCCTCATTGTCAGACTGGCTCAGTTGTTGAGTGTGGGCAGGGCTCCGAGCTGTCTGCTGGGATGTGGCAGGAATGGGTGTGGTGGTTGGCACAGATGTTCCTGATCCAGGTGATGCACAGGTTTGGGCCCCAGAGGTGCCAGGTTGGTCGGGGTCATCCATGGAGTAGTGAGAGGGGTCGCTGTCGGTGGGATGAGGGTCCTGCGTAGCCTGGGACTGCGCTTCCTCTCCCCCATTGTTGGGGGGAGATTCCGCACATTGCCCTGTGGCTTGCACAGCCATGCATATCAGCAGGGCTTTGCCAGTCATTGTGCATCACAGCTATGCCAGGATGGATGCAACACATTTACAATGCGGATCAGCATGGTGGAAAAATGGCACAGCTGTGTCACGCATCTGTGCCGTAGGAGTGGCACATTGCTGGAGTTGAGACGCTGGTGCAACGCAGCACCACGAATGCTCTGTGGCGCCATATATGCACAATGCAGTGTCAATCCTTACGCCTGCTTCAAGCATGCACAGGGTTTTGAGGCAGCATGTGCATGAAAGTAACCAAGTGAAATCTGTAAGATTTCACTCAGCCGTTTGGGAGTTGTTGCTGCGCCGTGCACCCTTCTGACACTCTGCCTTGCACCCTTCTGGCCCTCTGCCTTGCACCCTCCTCCCCTCTGCCTTGCACCCTTCTTAACCTCCCCCTTGCACCCTTTCGGGCACTCTGCCTTCCACCTTCCTCCCCACTGCCTTGCACCCTTCACGCCCTCTGCCTTGCACCCTTCTTGCCCTCACCCTTGCACCCTTCGGGCCCTCACCCTTGCACCCTTCGGGCCCTGTGCCTTGCACCCTTCTCGCCCTCTGCCTTGCACCCTTCTTGCCCTCCCCCTTGCACCCTTATGGCCCTCTACCTTGCACCCTTCTCACCCTCCCCCTTGTACACTTCTCGCCCTCCCCCTTGCACCCTTCTCACCCTCCCCCTTGCACCCTTCTTGCCCTCCCCCTTGCACCCTCCTCCCCTCTGCCTTGCTCCCTCCTCACCCTCTGCCTTGCACCTTTCTCAACCTCCTCCTTGCACCCTTCGGGCCCTCTGCCTTGCACCCTCCTCCCCTCTGCCTTGCATCCTTCTCGCCCTCTGACTTGCACCCTTCTTGCCCTTCCCCTTGCACCCTTATCGCCCTCTGCCTTGCACCCTTCTCACCCTCCCCCTTGCACCCTTCGGGCCCTATGCCTTGCACCCTCCTCCCCTCTGCCTTACATCCTTCTCGACCTCTGCCTTGCACCCTACTTGCCCTCCCCCTTGCACCCTTATCGCCCTATGCCTTGCACCCTCCTCCCCTCTGCCTTGCACTCTTCTCGCCCTCTGCCTTGCACCCTTCTTGCCCTCCCCCTTGCACCCTTATCGCCCTCTGCCTTGCACCCTTCTCACCCTCCGCCTTGCACCCTCCTCCCCTCTGCCTTGCTCCCTCATCCCCTCTGCCTTGTACCCTTCTGGCACTCTGCCTTGCACCCTTCTCACCCTCCGCTTTGCACCCTCCTCCCCTCTGCCTTGCATAATTCTCGGCAACCCCCTTGCACCCTTCCCACCCAATGGAGGGTGCTGCCACCTGGGACAATGTCACCATTTCAAAAGCATGATGGACTAGGGCTGGCCCTGACTTGGCCCACACCAGACACACTGGCAATCCAGGGGGCCAAGAGCCACCTTCGCCCCCCCTGCGGACGCCCATGCAATTGGGTCTCATTTGTAGTCCCACAATGCATTTTGTGACAGCCACCCTCCCAGGATACCGGACGTCCATTGTTGGGTCTGTGCTTCCTGTAGCATGGGACATAGCATGGCCTTGGCTTGTCAATGGGGCATACACATGTTAGTGGCATTAGCGTTGTTTTTGCCTGTAGTTATGGGCAGCGGGGGCTTGGCGCTTGTTGCTGGCATTTTTTGTACTTGTGGTGTAGATGCCATTACCCCCATGTTACTTGAGTTGTTTGTATACTCACCAGACTCTATGACTCCTTCAATGCCATGTACTCCCACCGGTGGTAGCAGGGCCATGACCTTCTCCTCCCAGGGATGGTACTGTACTGGTCTGCGGGGACCACCACCTCCTGTGAACTGGCTCTGGGCGTAGTCCGCCTCACCATCCTCCGCAGATCGTACCACCTGGCCTGGCAATCCCTCCTGGTGCGTCTGATGGGTGCAACAGCATTCACCCTATTGACGATCCTCTCCCACAGTTGTGTTTTCCTCTGCTATGCTGGTCTGTCTGACCAATGCACCAAACTGCTGTAACTCGACTCTGATGACTTCATCTACAAGGATCTGCATCTCCTCCTTTGTGAACTTTGGATTCTTTTGTGCATACATGGTGTGGGGTTGGGGGGGTGATGGTGTGTATGGATGTGGGTGTGTGGGTCTGAATGTGAATGGGGGGTGTGCGGGTTTGAATGTAATTGGGGGTATGTGTGAAGGTGGATGTGTGCAGTTGTTGGTGTATTGTCAGTCTCTGTAGCTAAATGGGTATGTTGCAAAGGATCATGGTTTGCAAGTGTGGGCCCTTTTTATTTGTCCATTTGTGGGTGGGGCTTAGTTTGAAATTTTGGTGGGTGTGTTTTAAGGGGTGGGTCTGAGTTAGGCCCTCTGTTTGCCTGTTTGGATCTGGCCAGGACATTCTTTTCCAATGGTTTGTACACAGGAGACATGTTTTGTGGTGTTCTGCGAGTCGTTTGCACCCTCCTTGTGCTGTTTTTAGGGGTTTGCATGCCCTTCGTTTAGGGTGGGTACATGTCGTATTTACTTTTGTAGCTCGCTCATACGCGACGTTTTTAAGGGGTTCGCGTGCGCTTCGTTCAGAGGCGTTCGTTTGGTATTTAATTTTGTGGCCCGCTCATACGTGACATTTTTACAGCGTTCGCCTGCTCTTTGTTCACGGGGGGTTCGTTTTGTATTTGATTTTGTGGATCACTCATACGCGATGTTTTCCGTACAAATTGCAGTTCATACGCGACAACGTTTTCCCGTACGAATCGCGTTCTCGGTCCCCGGTCTGGATGGTACTTGTCGGGTCGTACAGCATGTTTACGAATCGTACTGTTCACTTTCCGAGTCAGTATCGTACGGATTTTCACTTGTTTTTCATACGGTTCGCAAAGATTCGGACGGATGTTTTACCAATGGATCGTACTACGCGATTCGGAAGGATTTGCACGATTCGGACGGAAACGGCTACGAATACGAATCATCGTACGGATTCCTTTCCTGAATCGGAATCGACCCCTAAGTGTTTATTTTTAGTAAATGTAAAATTGAAGAAATGTATATGTGTACTTTAAATGTAGAATAAATTACAACAAATTACTGTACTATTATCTAAATTCACCCCACCTAAAGTAAAAAAAAATGATTTATGCATTAAAAGTGACTAAAATGTATGCACACAATTAACTTAATTTGATTTTTTTATTGAATTAAATTAATTTTTAAGTAAAAAAAGTCATTAAATAATTTTCAAACAAACAAATATTTATAATTCATATTAGATTTGTTAACATTAATATAATTTTATTTTTAGTTTTGTAACATATAAATTAGCTAATTTATTTGTACTGTATTTCCTATGCGGTTTTATATTAAGTCCCTACCTCCATTGTTTTCTATGGGAGGGTGTTGCAATACCTGTGAGTGATCATGGGTGGTTGGTGGACTTCATCACTGAGCTGGAGTACCTTTATGACTGTTTGGGTCCTTTTTAGCTGCACTAACTTTAGAATACAAGTTTGAGAACAGGAAGGGGTTTACTCTTTTGTGGCTAGGTGCATGCCCTCTGTACACCCCTCCTTAGCTCTCACCAAGGGCCCTCTTTACTCTTTCCAAAACCCCTCACCTTTACTGCTAAAACATGTAGCTGTGTGTGCGGAGAGCTCCACAATCGGGACAGAGATCGCGGTACATAAAAGAAAGGACAAGAGGTGGTATTGACCTCCACAGGTAGGCTTGTGAATAGCATTTTGCAGTACATTAGAAGTAACATTGTAGCACTACTAAACATACTACAAATACAGTTTGTGGATAGGCCCCATTGTAATTGAAGAAGCATTCACAGACTGATTGGTTTCACCAAAGGTGAAATTTTCACATAAAAACAGAACACAGCACAGTTTTCTTTTCATGAGAGGTTCCCACTGAGGAGGTTTGAGGGAAAGGTGAGACTCTAGAGGAAAACATGTTGGTCAGTGATCAGACCTAAGGAAATTATCCCAAGATCACCAGTGTGGCGAAAAACATATGTTTTTTGAAATGCTAAGCACGTCAATAATTTTTATCAAGAGAGGAAGAGTAGGAAACTGAGATTAGCAAGCCTCAGAGAGGGCTTTTAGTTAATAACACTTTGCATGCACGGACCTTTCTGATCTTCATGAATCAAAGCTTATGCAGAGCAGTTGGCTCCCTTTAGGCTGTCCTAAAATATTGGGTATTCAATGGGGGAGGAGGGAAATTGTTTAGGCTGTTCATGTGGACCCTGGTGGAGGTTTGGGCGGTCTCAGTTCTAGTACCCTAGTTGGCCACAGTGGAATCATAAGGAGTCACCAGATGGAGCAAACTCTTTTTCCATGGTCTTGAGTTGTTTCCACTCTCCTAGCTCCCTATCAAACATGCTTTCCCTGTATGCCTTGTTTCCCCATACCTCCCTAGTCCCAACAACTGATCATTTGAAGGGTGGCTTGCATTTACAGAGACATCAATTACATTCAGAGAATTCTTTGTTAGGCTACTGCAGTGGAGTATACAATAAAGTGATTGATGGACTGCTTGAATTAATCTCAGCAGCTGCCTATACTGGTCCTCCATTAACCAAAAAACAAGCAACTCAAGACTGATTTCACCCCGAATGGGGTCATTCAGTTGGATATAGCTTGATTCCAGTGGCACAATGAGCGAGGGCCCAATGTCTGAGCATACCCTTCTCACTTAGGGTGTTGCACTGAAGTATACAAAAAAGTGATGGATGAATGATTGAATTAATCTTAGCCATTGGTAATTACTAAGGGCCGCAGCCAATGCATTGTTATTTTTGCACACCATGCCACCTCGGTTTGGACCCAACCATATGCAAATCAGTCTTGACTCCACTCCAATGAGAACAGAGCAGCCCAAAGTAACAAGCCAGGTCCTCTCTGAACCAGAACACAAGCAGCCCAGGAACGGTTTTAACCTTGTTATGGGCTCATTAACCAGGTAAATTTTGGTTCCTGTGAAACTGTGTGCCTGGGATCCACATCTAGGCATACTCGCTCCAATCAGAAAAGTTCAGCCGGAGTTGCCAGGAAAAGATCTCAAGGAACCAAAAAACAAGCAACTCAAGACCAGTTTTGCCCTGATTAGTTGGGTGTAGCTTGTTCCAGTGGCACAGTGAAAACAGGACTCTGTACTGCAGCACAATGAATTGCTAGAGAAACCAGGGGGCCTATTATCAACATCACCACCCCCTTTTCTGAATCATCTCTACAACGGCCCCCCACAGACTCCGGGGATGCCTGGTTTCACCTTGGAGATACCCAGAAGGGACCATCTCACAGGGAAAGCCAGGACGGGTTCCCCAGCGGTCTTCAGCGCCAGGATGCTCACGGGCAACAGTGCGCTTTACAAGTCCCACACATTTACATTTACATGGTGCATTCCTGACCTTTTCCACAGCGCTGGCATGCGCCAACACAGGCACCGTTGTGCCATGATGCAAGGGTGCCTGCCTTGAGAGACTGATTGATTTTGTGCAAGAAGGGACACCTTTCTGTACAAAATCAATCAATTCAGGTGATTTCCTCTTTCCATGTGTGCTGCATACAGCACACATAGAATAAGGAATAAAGAAAAACAAGGAATATTAAAACATTTCTTCTCGGTGCGCCTCCCTAACGCTACCCAAGGCGTGTTAGATGCTGATGCATTCCCAGGTTTATGATTTCTCGTACATCTGGAAATGCTTCAGATTCCATGGGTGTTGAGTGGGAACACCCACAGCAACATCCATGCATCGTCCCTTTCATGCAGTGTTTTACATGACAGGGGCACATATTTACAAGCCCATGGCCTTGTACATATGCCTGCAGCACATTGCACCGCCGGAAATTCAGAAAGTGACATTCCAGCGGCGCAAAATGGGCCGCATAAATAATGCCCAAAATATCTAGTGTACCATCCTTCACTTTCTCTTCTACCCCTTCTTGTATAGCATTGGCCATTGTGTCTCTTTTAATTGTATTAACATTCAAGACAATATAATTAGTGAAACTACTATTTATTTTTTATTTTTTTGTTAGAGCGCGATGGTTACCCTAAGGTGTCCTGATGCTGAGCACTGCCTAATTGGTTGCTTGTGATAAAAATGACGATGTGTACAACACATTATATTCTCTGAGATCCTTGTTAAAAGTAGAGGCACTTCACTTTCGAACAACAAAATAGGAGGTGCAAACAGACGTCCTTCAAAAAATCCTTACTTAAATGAACACTGCAGACTGGAAGCTTAACAACATATCAATCAATCAATCAATCAATCAAGAGTATTTGTAAAGCTCGCTACTCACCCGCTAGGGTCTCAAGGCGCTGGGGGGGTGGGGGTGGGGGTGGGCTGCTACTGCTCGAAAAGCCAGGTCTCAAGTTGCTTCCTGAAGGAGAGATGGTCCTGGGTGAGTCGTAGGTGGGTGGGGAGGGTGTTCCAGGTCTTGGCCGCCAGGTAGGTGAAGGATCTTCCTCCGGTGGTGGTTCTGCGGATCCGTGGGACGGTGTCGAGGGCGAGGCTGGCAGAGTGGAGCTGGTGAGTTGGCGTGTAGAACGTGAGGCGGTTGTTGAGGTATTCGGGGCCCAAGTCGTGGAGAGCCTTGTGTGCGTGGGTGAGGAGTCTGAACGTGATCCTTTTGCTGACGGGGAGCCAGTGCAGGTCCCTCAGGTGGGCAGAGATGTGGCTGTGTCGGGGATGTCCAAGACGAGTCGTGCTGAGGCGTTCTGGATGCGCTGGAGTCTTTTCTGTAGTGTGGCGGTGGTCCCAGCTTAGAGGGCATTCCCGTAGTCCAGACGGCTGGTGACGAGGGCCTGGGTGACTGTTTTCATGGTTTCAGTGGGGATCCAGCGGAAGATCTTACGGAGCATGCGGAGAGTGTTGAAGCAGGAGGAGGTAACGGCGTTAACTTGCTTGGCCATCGTGAGGGAGGAGTCAAGGATGAAGCCCAGGTTGCGAGCGCGGTCGGTGGGATTGGGTGGGGGGCCCAGAGCAGGGGGCCACCAGGAGTCGTCCCAGGCGGAGATGGATGGGCCGAGGATGAGGACTTCCGTCTTGTCTGAGTTCAGTTTCAGGTGGCTGAGCTTCATCCAGTCTGCGATGTCTTACAAAGATTGCTTCAATCATCTAGTTTGTTTAACTTGCAGTCTATATGGTCAAGAAAGTACAATAGGCTTTCCCAAAAATTTTTTTAATAACCTAGGGGCATATTATCAACAACTAGCAATATTTATCGCTAAATAAGCTTAGCAACATTTTTTCTATCGCTGCGCATCGCCGGATTTTATCGCAGAGATAACGTGCTATTAGCAACGTTTATCTCCAATGCGATAAAATTTCGGCGATAGCGGCGAAATGCGTGAATATCGCTGGAAATCCAGTGATATTCAGGCATAATCGCTAATAGGGTCTTAACCTGAATATCCACCTGCCATTAGATATACAGGCTAAGAAGTGGTCTGAGCAGGCGTTAGGTTTTTGCGATATGTTTTCATCGCTATGCCTGCGTTGATAATAGGCGAAAGCGATGTTAGCGACTGCTTTTAGTCGCTAACAGGTTGGGTACGCCAACTTTGCATGTCATTAGCGATAAATATTACTAACATCCAAAGCGGGCCCCAAACTGCTCGCTATCGCCTACAAGCTGTCGCTACCTGCTGTTAGCGACAGCTTGCTAATAGGGCGATAAAATTATCGTCGATGTGGGGCCGAAAACTGCCGCTAAAGCGGCGATAATCTCATATCGCCCGCCTTGATAATATGCCCCCTGATTTTGATTTTACAAAATGAAACACAGTAAACAATGCATGCTACAAGCCAAAAATATACGGCATGTCTTAATAGTCAACGTTATGGCTGTTAGCTACCATAATAGTGGATACCATACATTTAGAAGCATCAAAGGTAACACTTCAATATGTCAAATATTGTTAGTTCCTCATCCGTTGGAAAGACCTTTATTTACTCATATCTCAAGGGGTGCAGGAGCTGTGGGCAAGATTTAGTTATAATATATTTTTTTTTTAATTAATTTAAAAATATTAACAAATACTATAAATTACAAATACATCAACACTCATAAAATAATAACATACATAATAATAAATAATTATATTTAATACATTAAAACAATTAAATATACTTTCAATATTTAAAACATTAATTAAACACATTATGTAACATAATAAAAATATTATAAAATACATAAATAAATAAAAATTATATTGGATAGCGTAAGGGTAAAACTTACTATTCAAACTCCAGAGGGTGCAACAGTAGGGAAAGTGTTGGATGGTGTAGGAGGTAAAATTACTATTCCCACTCCAGAGAGTGCAACAGTAGGGAAAGCGTTGGATAGCGGGTGGGTAAAAATTACTATTCCCACTCCAGTGACTGCAACAGTAGGGAAAGCGTTGGATAGCGTACGGGTAAAAATTACTATTCCCACTCCAGTGGGTGCAACAGTAGAGAAAGTGTTGGATAGCAGGTAGGTAAAAATGACTATTCCCACTCCACAGAGTGCAACAGTAGGGAAAGCGTTGGATAGCAGATGGGTAAAAATTACTATTCCCACTCCACTGAGTGCAACAGTAGGGAAAGCGTTGGATAGCGTAAGAGTATAAATTACTATTCCAACTCCAGTAAGTGCAACAGTATGGAAAGCGTTGGATAGCGTAAGGGTAAAAATTACTATTCCAACTCCAAAGGGTGCAACAGTAGAGAAAGAGTTGGATAGTGTAGGGAGTAAAATTACTATTCCCACTCCAGAGAGTGCAACAGTAGGGAAAGCGTTGGATAGCGTGTGGGTAAAAAATACTATTCCCACTCCAGTGAGTGCAACAGTAGGGAAAGCGTTGGATAGCCTACGGGTAAAAATTACTATTCCCACTCCAGTGGGTGCAACAGTAGGAAAAGTGTTGGATAGCGGGTAGGTAAAAATGACTATTCCCACTCCAATTAGTGCAACATTAGGGAAAGCATTGGATAGCGTAAGGGTAAAAATTAATATTCCAACTCCAAAGGGTGCAACAGTAGGGAAAGCGTTGGATAGCGTACGGGTAAAAATTACTATTCACACTCCAGAGAGTGCAACAGTAAAGAAAACATTGGATAGCGGGTGGGTAAAAATAACTATTCCCTCTCCAGAGAGTGCAACAGTAGGGAAAACGTTGGATAGGAGCTGGGTAAAAATTACTATTCCCACTCCAGTGAGTGCAACAGTAGGGAAAGCGTTGGATAGCGTAAGAGTATAAATTACTATTCCAACTCCAGTGAGTGCAACAGTAGGGAAAGCGTTGGATAGCGTAAGGGTACAAATTACTATTCCAACTCCAAAGGGTGCAACAGTAGGGAAAGTGTTGGATAGTGTAGGGGGTAAAATTACTATTCCCACTCCAGAGAGTGCAACAGTAGGGAAAGCGTTGGATAGCGTGTGGGTAAAAATTACTATTCCCACTCCAGTAAGTTCAACAGTAGGGAAAGCGTTGGATAGCGTACGGGTAAAAATTACTATTCCCACTCCAGTGTGTGCAACAGTAGGGAAAGTGTTGGATAGCGGGTAGGTAAAAATAACTATTCCCACTCCAATGTGTGCAACATAGGGAATGCGTTGGCTAGTGTAGGGGGTAAAATTACTATTCCCACTCCAGAGAGTGCAACAGTAGGGAAAGCTTTGGATAGCGTAGGGGGAAAAATTACTATTCCAACTCCAAAGGGTGCTACAGTAGGGAAAGCTTTGGATAGCATAGGGGGAAAAATTACTATTCCAACGCCAAAGGGTGCAACAGTAGGGAAAGCGTTTAATAACATAGATGTTTATTTTAACATACTTCTAAATAATGTTTATATTTGAAATAATATATAATTATTTCTTTTAATACATCAACATCAATAAAAAACAAGTAATAATTAATAAAACCTATTACATTTGAATAATTAATTGACAATAAATTAACAACAAACACCAATAACTAATAATTATTAAATATTAGTCACCAAATAATAATTAAAAAATAAATTATTTATCATAACCAAAAAATATTATTTAAATTTAAATCAATATTAAAAATTAAAATACATTATGCAAATTAATACTTTAAAAAAATGTTCAACAATTAATTAATTAATTTCTCTAGTTATTACAAAATATTTGCAAATTGCAAATATTAATTGACAATTAATAACATAATTATCTATTAAAATATTAATTACCAATTAATAATTAATTAATACATTAATTATCCATAACAAAAATGTATAAATAATTAAATATTTACAATGAAATTACTTCCCACCCAATACCCCTATAAACCCACAACACGCTTCGGTACTAAAACATAACATTTTATTAAAATTAACATTAATTACCAATTACATAATTAATTTATCAATTAAAATATTAATTGCCAATTAATAATTAATTACAAAATAAATTATACATAAAAAATATTTTATTAATTATATTTAAATTACTTCCGACCCTATTCACCTATAAACCCACAACCCGCTCCGGTACTAAAACATAACATTAAATTAAAATTAACATTAATTACCAATTAAATAATTAATTTATCAATTACATAATTAATTGCCAATTAATAATTAATTACAAAATAAATTATACATAAAAGAAATATTTTATTAATTACAATTAAATTACTTCCCACCCTATTCCCCTATAAACCCACAACCCGCTCCGGTACTAAAACATTACATTTACTTAAAAATAACGGTATTACCAAATAAATAATTAATTTATCAATTAAACGAATTAATTGCCAATTAATATTTAATTAAAAAAATAATTATACCTAAAAACATTATTAATTAATTACAATTAATTTACTCCCCCCCCCCTATTCCCCTATAAACCCACAACCAGCTCCGGTACTAAAACATATAATTTACTTATAAATACATTTATTAATATGTAAAAGTAATACACATATAATATAAATTATTTTAAATACTTAACTAAAACATATAACAGATACATAATAAAAAACATAAAAATAATACAAATATCGATATTAGTGTCATCGAAATTAGTTACATCGATATATATGCTATCGATATTACTACCTTCGATATTACTTACATCGATATAAAGAATTTCGATATTACTTACCTTAGGGTCGATATTCTGTCCAACGATATTCTTGACATCGATATTCTGCACCTTCGAAATTTCAAACACGATATTTTGGTAGGTCGAAATTTAATACTCGATATTTTGACTGTGTACCGCTATTTTCCACAGGACATAACCCCCTCAGGTCCTGGACTCCCATCAGCAGCAAAGACACCACCCGGCGCATGTACACCATCCACTCCGGCTCTCCATCAGGACCCTTCCCTCACAACATCTCAATCACAGCATACACCATCCTTGAAGCCCACCTCCGGCATGGCATGAATGTCTCTTTTGAGTATGCCACTTTCCATGGGAGCTGGAGGCATGCAGAAACCCAGGCCCTTCTTTGACAATGGTCGGCAGTACCGCAGGATGTCCTGGAACATCACCCTGCTTGCCTACCCGGCAAATGTCATCAAGAAGCCAGTCAACGAGCAACTGACCATCTCCCTCCAAGCAAACATCTCCAGGCAACCCGCACCAGACCATCTTCCACAGTAATCACCCCACTGCAACAGCCCTCATTGCCACCACCAACGACATTTTGAATCCTTCTCAACAATGGTGCTACCACCACCCTCACCCCATCGACCTCTCAACGGCATTCTACACCATGTGCTACCACAATGTCAGATCACAAATCTCCAACACTGGGCTCCAGAGGAAGGCCCAGGATGAAATCGCCACGTACCTCTACCCAGCAAGGCCCAGGGAGTCCACTTCCCCCCTTCGGCATGTAGTACACTGGGGTCATTGGGCCCATGTCCCAGGCCTCATCTCTCAGTGTGACAATCTACAATGTCTCCATGAACCCCCCCTCCACCATCACATTCGCACACAACCTCATCATCATGTCCTCTGCCATTGACACCCAGCTGCTCCTCACCCTCACCAAAGACCCAGCCACCAGGAGTCGTCCCAGGCGGAGATGGATGGGCTGAGGATGAGGACTTCCGTCTTGTCTGAGTTCAGTTTCAGGCAACTGAGCTTCATCCAGTCTGCAATGTCTTACATAGATTGCTTCAATCATCTAGTTTGTTTAACTTGCAGTCTATATGGTCAAGAAAGTACAATAGGCTTTCCAAAACATTTTTTAATAACCTAGGGGCATATTATCAACAACTAGCAATATTTATCGCTAAATAAGCTTAGCAAAATTTTTTTTATCGCTGCGCATCGCCGGATTTTATCGCAGAGATAACGTGCTATTAGCAACGTTTATCTCCAGTGCGATAAACTTTCAGCGATAGCGTCGAAATGCGTGAATATCGCTGGAAATCCAGCGATATTCAGGCATAATCGCTAATAGGGTCTTAACCTGAATATCCACCTGCCATTAGATATACAGGCTAAGAAGTGGTCTGAGCAGGCGTTAGGTTTTTGCGATATGTTTTCATCGCTATGCCTGCGTTGATACTAGGCGAAAGCGATGTTAGCGACTGCTTTTAGTCGCTAACAGGTTGGGTACGCCAACTTTGCATGTCATTAGCGATAAATATTACTAACATCCAAAGCGGGCCCCAAACTGCTCGCTATCGCCTACAAGCTGTCGCTACCTGCTGTTAGCGACAGCTTGCTAATAGGGCGATAAAATTATCGTCGATGTGGGGCCGAAAACTGCCGCTAAAGCGGCGATAATCTCATATCGCCCGCCTTGATAATATGCCCCCTGATTTTGATTTTACAAAATGAAACACAGTAAACAATGCATGCTACAAGCCAAAAATATACGGCATGTCTTAATAGTCAACGTTATGGCTGTTAGCTACCATAATAGTGGATATCATACATTTAGAAGCATCAAAGGTAACACTTCAATATGTCAAATATTGTTAGTTCCTCATCCGTTGGAAAGACCTTTATTTACTCATATCTCAAGGGGTGCAGGAGCTGTGGGCAAGATTTAGTTATAATATATTTTTTTTTAATTAATTTAAAAATATTAACAAATACTATAAATTACAAATACATCAACACTCATAAAATAATAACATACATAATAATAAATAATTATATTTAATACATTAAAACAATTAAATATACTTTCAATATTTAAAACATTAATTAAACACATTATGTAACATAATAAAAATATTATAAAATACATAAATAAATAAAAATTATATTGGATAGCGTAAGGGTAAAACTTACTATTCAAACTCCAGAGGGTGCAACAGTAGGGAAAGTGTTGGATGGTGTAGGAGGTAAAATTACTATTCCCACTCCAGAGAGTGCAACAGTAGGGAAAGCGTTGGATAGCGGGTGGGTAAAAATTACTATTCCCACTCCAGTGACTGCAACAGTAGGGAAAGCGTTGGATAGCGTACGGGTAAAAATTACTATTCCCACTCCAGTGGGTGCAACAGTAGAGAAAGTGTTGGATAGCAGGTAGGTAAAAATGACTATTCCCACTCCACAGAGTGCAACAGTAGGGAAAGCGTTGGATAGCAGATGGGTAAAAATTACTATTCCCACTCCACTGAGTGCAACAGTAGGGAAAGCGTTGGATAGCGTAAGAGTATAAATTACTATTCCAACTCCAGTAAGTGCAACAGTATGGAAAGCGTTGGATAGCGTAAGGGTAAAAATTACTATTCCAACTCCAAAGGGTGCAACAGTAGAGAAAGAGTTGGATAGTGTAGGGAGTAAAATTACTATTCCCACTCCAGAGAGTGCAACAGTAGGGAAAGCGTTGGATAGCGTGTGGGTAAAAATTACTATTCCCACTCCAGTGAGTGCAACAGTAGGGAAAGCGTTGGATAGCCTACGGGTAAAAATTACTATTCCCACTCCAGTGGGTGCAACAGTAGGAAAAGTGTTGGATAGCGGGTAGGTAAAAATGACTATTCCCACTCCAATTAGTGCAACATTAGGGAAAGCATTGGATAGCGTAAGGGTAAAAATTAATATTCCAACTCCAAAGGGTGCAACAGTAGGGAAAGCGTTGGATAGCGTACGGGTAAAAATTACTATTCACACTCCAGAGAGTGCAACAGTAAAGAAAACATTGGATAGCGGGTGGGTAAAAATAACTATTCCCTCTCCAGAGAGTGCAACAGTAGGGAAAACGTTGGATAGGAGCTGGGTAAAAATTACTATTCCCACTCCAGTGAGTGCAACAGTAGGGAAAGCGTTGGATAGCGTAAGAGTATAAATTACTATTCCAACTCCAGTGAGTGCAACAGTAGGGAAAGCGTTGGATAGCGTAAGGGTACAAATTACTATTCCAACTCCAAAGGGTGCAACAGTAGGGAAAGTGTTGGATAGTGTAGGGGGTAAAATTACTATTCCCACTCCAGAGAGTGCAACAGTAGGGAAAGCGTTGGATAGCGTGTGGGTAAAAATTACTATTCCCACTCCAGTAAGTTCAACAGTAGGGAAAGCGTTGGATAGCGTACGGGTAAAAATTACTATTCCCACTCCAGTGTGTGCAACAGTAGGGAAAGTGTTGGATAGCGGGTAGGTAAAAATAACTATTCCCACTCCAATGTGTGCAACATAGGGAATGCGTTGGCTAGTGTAGGGGGTAAAATTACTATTCCCACTCCAGAGAGTGCAACAGTAGGGAAAGCTTTGGATAGCGTAGGGGGAAAAATTACTATTCCAACTCCAAAGGGTGCTACAGTAGGGAAAGCTTTGGATAGCATAGGGGGAAAAATTACTATTCCAACGCCAAAGGGTGCAACAGTAGGGAAAGCGTTTAATAACATAGATGTTTATTTTAACATACTTCTAAATAATGTTTATATTTGAAATAATATATAATTATTTCTTTTAATACATCAACATCAATAAAAAACAAGTAATAATTAATAAAACCTATTACATTTGAATAATTAATTGACAATAAATTAACAACAAACACCAATAACTAATAATTATTAAATATTAGTCACCAAATAATAATTAAAAAATAAATTATTTATCATAACCAAAAAATATTATTTAAATTTAAATCAATATTAAAAATTAAAATACATTATGCAAATTAATACTTTAAAAAAATGTTCAACAATTAATTAATTAATTTCTCTAGTTATTACAAAATATTTGCAAATTGCAAATATTAATTGACAATTAATAACATAATTATCTATTAAAATATTAATTACCAATTAATAATTAATTAATACATTAATTATCCATAACAAAAATGTATAAATAATTAAATATTTACAATGAAATTACTTCCCACCCAATACCCCTATAAACCCACAACACGCTTCGGTACTAAAACATAACATTTTATTAAAATTAACATTAATTACCAATTACATAATTAATTTATCAATTAAAATATTAATTGCCAATTAATAATTAATTACAAAATAAATTATACATAAAAAATATTTTATTAATTATATTTAAATTACTTCCGACCCTATTCACCTATAAACCCACAACCCGCTCCGGTACTAAAACATAACATTAAATTAAAATTAACATTAATTACCAATTAAATAATTAATTTATCAATTACATAATTAATTGCCAATTAATAATTAATTACAAAATAAATTATACATAAAAGAAATATTTTATTAATTACAATTAAATTACTTCCCACCCTATTCCCCTATAAACCCACAACCCGCTCCGGTACTAAAACATTACATTTACTTAAAAATAACGGTATTACCAAATAAATAATTAATTTATCAATTAAACGAATTAATTGCCAATTAATATTTAATTAAAAAAATAATTATACCTAAAAACATTATTAATTAATTACAATTAATTTACTCCCCCCCCCCCTATTCCCCTATAAACCCACAACCAGCTCCGGTACTAAAACATATAATTTACTTATAAATACATTTATTAATATGTAAAAGTAATACACATATAATATAAATTATTTTAAATACTTAACTAAAACATATAACAGATACATAATAAAAAACATAAAAATAATACAAATATCGATATTAGTGTCATCGAAATTAGTTACATCGATATATATGCTATCGATATTACTACCTTCGATATTACTTACATCGATATAAAGAATTTCGATATTACTTACCTTAGGGTCGATATTCTGTCCAACGATATTCTTGACATCGATATTCTGCACCTTCGAAATTTCAAACACGATATTTTGGTAGGTCGAAATTTAATACTCGATATTTTGACTGTGTACCGCTATTTTCCACAGAACATAACCCCCTCAGGTCCTGGACTCCCATCAGCAGCAAAGACACCACCCGGCGCATGTACACCATCCACTCCGGCTCTCCATCAGGACCCTTCCCTCACAACATCTCAATCACAGCATACACCATCCTTGAAGCCCACCTCCGGCATGGCATGAATGTCTCTTTTGAGTATGCCACTTTCCATGGGAGCTGGAGGCATGCAGAAACCCAGGCCCTTCTTTGACAATGGTCGGCAGTACCGCAGGATGTCCTGGAACATCACCCTGCTTGCCTACCCGTCAAATGTCATCAAGAAGCCAGTCAACGAGCAACTGACCATCTCCCTCCAAGCAAACATCTCCAGGCAACCCGCACCAGACCATCTTCCACAGTAATCACCCCACTGCAACAGCCCTCATTGCCACCACCAACGACATTTTGAATCCTTCTCAACAATGGTGCTACCACCACCCTCACCCCATCGACCTCTCAACGGCATTCTACACCATGTGCTACCACAATGTCAGATCACAAATCTCCAACACTGGGCTCCAGAGGAAGGCCCAGGATGAAATCGCCACGTACCTCTACCCAGCAAGGCCCAGGGAGTCCACTTCCCCCCTTCGGCATGTAGTACACTGGGGTCATTGGGCCCATGTCCCAGGCCTCATCTCTCAGTGTGACAATCTACAATGTCTCCATGAACCCCCCCCTCCACCATCACATTCGCACACAACCTCATCATCATGTCCTCTGCCATTGACACCCAGCTGCTCCTCACCCTCACCAAAGACCCAGCCACCAGGAGTCGTCCCAGGCGGAGATGGATGGGCCGAGGATGAGGACTTCCGTCTTGTCTGAGTTCAGTTTCAGGCAACTGAGCTTCATCCAGTCTGCAATGTCTTACATAGATTGCTTCAATCATCTAGTTTGTTTAACTTGCAGTCTATATGGTCAAGAAAGTACAATAGGCTTTCCAAAACATGTTTTAATAACCTAGGGGCATATTATCAACAACTAGCAATATTTATCGCTAAATAAGCTTAGCAACATTTTTTTTATCGCTGCGCATCGCCGGATTTTATCGCAGAGATAACGTGCTATTAGCAACGTTTATCTCCAGTGCGATAAACTTTCAGCGATAGCGTCGAAATGCGTGAATATCGCTGGAAATCCAGCGATATTCAGGCATAATCGCTAATAGGGTCTTAACCTGAATATCCACCTGCCATTAGATATACAGGCTAAGAAGTGGTCTGAGCAGGCGTTAGGTTTTTGCGATATGTTTTCATCGCTATGCCTGCGTTGATAATAGGCGAAAGCGATGTTAGCGACTGCTTTTAGTCGCTAACAGGTTGGGTACCCCCACTTTGCATGTCATTAGCGATAAATATCGCTAACATGCAAAGCGGGCCCCAAACTGCTCGCTGTCGCCTACAAGCTGTCGCTAACTGCTGTTAGCGACAGCTTGCTAATAGGGCGATAAAATTATCATCGATGTGGGGCCGAAAACTGCCGCTAAAGCGGCGATAATCTCATATCGCCCGCCTTGATAATATGCCCCCTGATTTTGATTTTACAAAATGAAACACAGTAAACAATGCATGCTACAAGCCAAAAATATACGGCATGTCTTAATAGTCAACGTTATGGCTGTTAGCTACCATAATAGTGGATACCATACATTTAGAAGCATCAAAGGTAACACTTCAATATGTCAAATATTGTTAGTTCCTCATCTGTTGGAAAGACCTTTATTTACTCATATCTCAAGGGGTGCAGGAGCAGTGGGCAAGATTTAGTGCTTGTATTTTGAATTAGACTATTATCGATCTAATCCTATTGTGTAAATATGTCTTTATTTTGAATCGGCTCCATAGATACAAAAGTTTATGCTATGTCATCACTGCTGCCAGCATCATAGAAACAAGAGTCATGGTAGGAGGGAACCTAAGCCCAATATATAGCAATCAAGCATTTTGCTAAGAGTAGAAGCATTGTATTATATATCTATTCACATATTGTTGATTTCCCTGTACAGTTTTCTGAATTTGTACTACCTGCATCCTAATACTTTTCCCAGTTTTTTCCCTCTAGGCATTTATATGCTTTAAGTCCGAATGTATTTGCAACTGACTCTTTTCAATTGGTGCTTCCTGCGGGCTCTTTTACTTTAATTACCAGTTATTCTACCTGCTAGTTTTTGAGAACCTACTGGAGGGTCATTGTTTGTTGACTGAGAGTGAAGATCAACTGTATTGTTCAGCAGACTATGGAACAGGGAAACATCCTTTACAACGCGGTGTTTACACCGAGCGACCTTTACAATGCAGCCATTACAACGCAAGGTATAACTACAACTTGCACTGGATGGCGCTCTTGGTTAAGGAATAGTTTGATTTTCTATTCCAACACCTTCCCTACTGTTACGTGGCTGGAATTGGAAAAGAAAATTAAATTAATCCTCAATCCAGCGCCCTCCAACGCAAGTCGGTGTAACGACTTGCGTTGTGAAAACCGCGTTGTAAAGTACCACGATCAAAATGATTGCGTTGTACAGACGTACATCCATGGAACAGAATAATATGGATCTTTGGAGCTTCACTTCCTGGTAAAAGCAGCTGGTGATATTTTTAACTTTGGTGTTCAAATTGTGGAGCACACTCGGGTTTCACACCAGTGCTCTGGAACAGGATATTGAGTTCCCTCAATATATTGATGTGGCTTTTATTTCTCATGCGTTGCGTGTAGTGAAGTTATATTACAATAGAGAGAGAGGCACTTGAAATGATTTTGGGCCATTAAGAATCTCAAGTCCTATTTGTGGGGTTTGGGTTTTGAGTTAGCAGCTGTGAGAAAATACCCTTTTTTTGCGTCATCCCCATTTTTTGCTGAATCTTATTGTTGGTTGTTAGACTTCAGACTGGATCACTGTTGTCCAGTGTATATGATCTGACCCCTAACACACGTAACAATTGGCTAATCCATGATTGACATATTTAACTCTCCTATAAGGCTATAGTATAGGGTGTAGATTCTACACCCATTGCATGGGAAGTTAAAGATCACATGTGGACTGTGGTGCTTCTTGTGCCACCAACTAGTTTGACAAGAAAGGCATGGCTTCAGGCCTACCAGTAAAGCCTGACTGCTGCACTTTAAACCTGCAGCCCGACCTCTCAAATTAACCTTTTTTGACAGGGGAATATTAATGTCACCCCTATGTAGGTCTTTAAGCCCAAAAGGTAGGATGCATGGTATTTAAAAAATGGGATATATTAAAATGTAATGTAATGCTGCCATGTTTCTGCAGTCCTTAGAAGCAGCAAAGTACTGAGTACAGATTAAAGTAATAATTCTGTTATTTTGAGCATGGGGCCAACTAATTCAACCACTCTTGTTTTTTTTCTTTCATAAACTTAATTCGGTCATTACGACCATAAAAGCGCAAGTGCTCACAGTACAGTTACCCAACAATATATATAGATAAGAGAATCATTAGATAGTATACGTCTTTTGCCAAACGTTTTTAAATCATCACTGTTTAAAATATTAAAACAAATATAAAAAGATAAAATCTACTAATATTTTTAAAACATATACCAAATTATAAAAGGGATTCCACCGAACAACAAAATGTGATCAATTTACAAAGATAAAACACTGCATAGTTGTTACAAAGTCTGTAAATAATTATTTAATTCAATTATGAAATGCAGACTATCGCAACTTGGATGCATACCTTCTGATAATCCACATTTTTCCAAGGAACTTTGCAACTCCACATGCCACAGAAGGCCTACAATCTGATTTGAGGATGCAAAGAGCTTCCAGGTGGCAACGAGTTCCCAATAATCTGCAAACAGGGGCTAGCCACTTATGTCTTGAGAGTCTGTACAGAGGGCAAACCAAGAAAATGTGGCTAATTGTTTCAATCATTGTAGGACAGCCCGGGTTGTGCTGTGTTATAACCAGGGTCTGACTCCAAACAGCTGTAAAGGAGTTCACAGGAAGGTATCCAATTCTGAATTGGATATAAAGTTTCCTATCCAGTGGGATGGTAATAAACTCCATGGGGCAGATTTATGTCAGACTTGCGCAACGTTTACGCTGCCGTTGCATGACGCAATGGCGCGGAAACGTGGCGCATCCCTGCGACCTATTTACAACGTGACGCATCTAGGCAGATGCGTCACGTTGTAAAGCCCTGCGCCACATGGAACCTGCGTCAGGTTTCATGTGGGCGTTCTGTCGCAGGGTGGGCGTTCCCTCGTAGGAAAGCCCCGTAAAACTGACGCAGTGAAATCTACAAGATTTCACTGAGTCAGTTTTACGACGCTGCTGCGTCAAATCCTTACGCCTGCTTGAAGCAGGCATAAGAAGTGACGCACCACGTTATGTATGGGTGGCCTCTGTACATTGCAGGAGTTGCGTCGCACTTGCAACGCTACTCCAGCAATGCGCCGCCCATACACCACAAGATGCGTCACGCATCTGCCCTTCCTTGCACCATGGTGCGCCGCATTGTAAACGCGGCGCATCTGTGGTGCCGCAAGGAGGGAATTGCGTGACGCATCAGTTCTGGCGCATCCCTGCTGATTTGCAGAGATGGGCCAGAACTCATAAATCTGCCCCCATATATTCTCTGAAAGCGCTTAGTAGTTTGAATTCCAAGACTTCTAGCCAAGAGCAGTTGCAGACCACTGGGTGTTTTGGACACTATCAATGTGTTGTCCGCAAATAATAAGGCTGTTACTTTGACCCCCCCCCTGGCACAGAGGTGTCAGCTGGTACTTCAGCTAGGTATTGGACTACGCCATTGATAAATAATGAAAATAAAGTGGGGCCAACACACAACCCTGTCTGACCCCCCTTTCCACACTGATTGGATCTGTCAACTGGCCCTGGTCTCTCCAACAGACCCTGGTGTAGTTGTCCTCATGAAGACGGACAAGCAATGCCAGGATCTCAGGGGGAAGACCGAGCTCCAGCAGGACATACCAAAGCTTGCCCTGGGGGAAAAGATCGAAAGCTGAATTCAGATCAGTAAATGCAATGCAGAGGCTTCCCTTTTCGATACTCACAGTTTTCCAGGCCAATAAACTAAAACGAAAAACCTGATCAATGGTGCTGATCCTCCGTCTGAACCCTGACTGGAAGGGGGATAGAATATTATTCTCCTCCATCCACGCAGTGATCTTTCAAAGAAGTGCCTGAGAGAAAACTTTCTGAGTGCCATCGATCAGGCTGATGGGCCTATAGTAAGTCGCTTGGGAGTCATCACCCTTCTTGAAAACTTGGATCACCTCGGCGCCCTTCCATGAGGGTGGTATAGGAGCCAGGGGGACGGCTTGACAGACATGGATAGGCGAAAACACAGACACCTCGTCAGATTACAATGACCCACCCGCGAAGGCTAAATTATGGCTCTTTTGTTATCTATTCTTTTCTACCTTTGTTTACTTTCTTTGGTTAAAAGTGAAAATTGTATCACATTTGTACTACAATATGTTGTTACACTGAGACATATGATATAGAACTGTATAATATGTGTCACACGGGTGAACAGACAAACGATTTTCTTGTGGGCGGGGCAACTCACATAGCAGGCGGAATGCAACAATATTATGTATAGATCACATATTATGTGTTCACCTTCAAACACAATTATCAGACGCAGATATACGGAGAATTAATACATAAGCCTCAATCATGCTACTTTATACTCGTTATTCACAGCTGACTTTGTAAAAGTATATATAATGTTTACTATGTACTTTATCATGCCCCTATCCCTCATGCAATATGATTATTAATGTTTTATTTTACTGCTTTTCAAAAAAAAAAAATGCAGATAAAGATATTTTAAAAGAATATATGAGGGTGGTATAGGAGCCCCTGCAGTGATACCATTGGACAAAGTCCAGATGTATTTTGACCAATTGGCGATGTCACTTAAAAAGACATCGCCAGGGATGCCATCAGGCCACATCGCTTTGTTCCTTACAATGGATTTTATGCTAAGTGTGATTTCAGCTAAGGAAAACAGCCTTGAGATCTAGTGGCAGCTATGATAAATAATAGGAGCTTCAGTAGCCAAATCCCCGGATTCAGTGTATTCTTCGGTAAAATGGTCATACCAGGTAGATATGGAGATATTGTTGGAAGGTGGACTCGGTCTTGCAGCCTCCCCCCTTGTTACTCTTGTAACCATTTATTAAAAGCTTCAATAGTGAGGTTGGATTTTAATAAATATTTAGGAAACGTAACTTTTAGAAAGTTACCTTTTCCTTCCTTGAAAGTCCTGGAGGATAATTTACATTCGCTCTTAATCAGCTATCTACCACATGATTCATAATAGTAAGGTGTGAAAACTGCTCAAAGAGCAGAGACAATGGCCTTGGAGTGGCGAGTTGTTTTCTTCCACTGGCAGAAAAATGTGTTGCAATAGCTCAGGAATTTGTTTAATTTTAAAGGGACTTGCCCTGTTGCACATAATTGTAAGATGACTTCAGGTCCCGTGCACCTGCTGCGCCTCGGGCCGCAGGTCCCCGAACCTGTCGTGCCCGCCCCTCAGGTTGCGTCTGAGTCTATGGCCTGGAGTTTGGTCTACATCATCATGTAGCTGATACTGACATGGTGGTAAAAGGGTGTCTGTAGCATTCAACTCCTCCATATGCCTGTTTGTGTTTGCCACTGCCCTCGGCATCATGCACTTGAAGAACACCTTCCATTGTCCCCAAAACACTCAGCGACAATCACCTTGGACATTGACGAGGACCTGCTCAGCTCTCTTGGCCCTATCTCAGTGCATCGCAAGTCACCGTCCCATGGCGGTGTGCCTGTGCCGGCCACAGTGCATCCAGGGCCACTAACTCTGTGCAGCTCAAGTCATGGATACTTGCTGTTTGTACTTTGAACTTCTGATTGGCTGATCACTGTTGTAGTGGTTGCCAGCACCAACTGACCCCTGAGGGGTTGCTTACACCCACCCCACACCCATCCAGCACAGGCGTCACTGGACATGTGACCCTGGGAATAAAAGGTGCTGGGCGCACATGCCCGTAGCCAGTTCAACAAACCGTTTAAGTGTGTCCATGTGGTCAGTATGTATGCTTGAGGGCCCGGGCACTACCACATTACATTGTGCTGTGTACAGCGGACGCAGACATATCACTTCAGACAGTGGGGTGGACCTGGGACATGTAGCTGTGTCGTTCCCCACTGTGAGCGTAAGCGGAGTGGCCAGGCGTACGACAGTTCCGCGTTGGGGTGTGGTTATTCAACATGTGGATCTGGGCATGGTTCAGTTTAAGCCTTGCCAAGGAAGTAAGTAATGGGCGTGTCTCTGTTGTAGTGTCTGCGCTACCCGTCACGCAATATACAATGTTGCTACGTAGCATGCCCCCTGAGTGTGGCCTCGGCCGAAGGGGTAAATGAGGGAGCGCAAGCCCGCTTGGGGTCAGGGATCATACACATCAACTGTTGTGTGTGTCGCTATTAATGCGGCATAAGCCAATGGTCTACCCTCGGCCGCATGGAGAGTCCATCCAGGCATGAACTCTACATCTGTGTCCGCCCTGTTATTATCATAGGCCCACACACACGTGGCTGCCCACCTTCAGCGCACAATGTCACTGTGTCGTTGTCAGACTTGTGGACATGCGCAGACGGGCATGACAATGGTGTGCCGTAGGGGTGTAAGTAATGCAACCACGCTGCGCACACTAGTGAATAGGCTCGGGGGGGGGGGGGGAGAACGGAGCACCAGTGAAGCTACATTATGCTGCACATTTGCTACATGCAGTACATGTCATACAAGAATCACTGAGTCCCACATATCACATACCAATGTACCAGTGAGCTTGCCTACCCATCATGCAGAACGAACTATTGACTCATGTCTCTCTGCACTGTCACAGGTGATCAAGGATATATATGCATGCGCTTGGATGATGACACCCCTCGGAGCCCCGAACACACAGACCCAGAGTCCGTACAATTTGGCCCACTAACGCACCAGGGGCATTGTGGAACGCACATCTGGGGTGTTGAACTCAGGTTTCAGGTGGAAGACTCCTGTGAAGTCCAGACATCGTGTGCAAGATGATCGTTGCATGTTGTGTGTTGCACTACATATGTGTACGCAGCAATGCCCCATGGATACAAGTGCCAGATGCACCGGACGATGATCATGAACATGAGGCAGATGGACAACACCACACTGCAGCCACAGCAGGAATAGCCGGTAGGAACACCATCATTGACAATTTCTTCTCATGAGCACGTCACATTGTGACAATCCTTAGCAATCATGGGATAGTACAAAATAACCACAGGCACAGCATGTGCAAATAAATGCATTCCTAGACATATTCCCTGAGTGCAGGCCACTCATCTCTACGTACACATCACTCAGACATGTGTGAGTGTGACATGTAGTGTTAACAATTTTATGACTTTGTTAATGGATGGTGGGTGTGACACCTCTGGGCAGTGCGGCTGTTTAGGGTGTCTCATATTCGACCTGCCAGTTCTGTGTGTCACAGTTAGTGCGGAATCCCACACTTCGGCATTTCACATTTTCCGCAAATCATTCCATTTTGGCTGTCATTTGTGACCTACAAGTGACAACAGTGCTCCTTTTGGGGTCAGATGTGTTCAACCATGATGCAGGTATGCACCCTGTGACTCAAGTTCCACAACATGGGCAACATGTAGGTAAGTGGGAGTCACTGCCCCTACATTCGTCCATGCTTACATGATTGATTGATCATGGACATGACACGTCTGTGTGCAGGAGGTGCTGATTGTCCCTCTGCAATGTGCAGGGGTGATGCGGTTTCATAGTATATTCCAGGTATGTTTCCGCATTGGTGCAATTCACATACAGACTGCATGTCAATGTACATTGTGACTGTTTGTGAGGGGATGCCTATTTGATGCGAGGCAATGGTCCTTTGTCCTACGTCACGGATGTGGGGTTGTGCTCATACATTGTCATCTCACAGTTTTTCTACTCTGCTTTTATGGAGCCTTTTCCTGCTAGACGCGTGTGAATTGCAGGCCTGTCGCTGGTTTTCGCTGCTTTTTGTATCGCAATTGGCCTCATCGCAACTTTTTTGTGTTCGTGTTTTGCATTTTTGCGGCGTCACATTGATTTTTTTTGCCGTCATTTGATGCATTATGGTGGGACTATCGCATGGACCACCGGGTTGTGAATACAACGTTAACACTGTTTTATTTTCCAGTGATAGACTGCGATATGCAAAGTTGTGTTAAGCTAATTTTGCGATGATTATCACACATTCCTGAGAATATCCACCCATATTTCTTACCTTAAAGTGGATATTCTTGACCACAATATTCTTGCTGTCAATATTTCTGTATCAAGATATTTCCAACTCGATATTTGTGTAATCAACATTTAACTAGATAATCTGTCTGCATACCGTTTTTCCCAACAAGACAGTGATTTAATAGATTCAGAAATAGTAGACCTGCAGAAAAACGTGGTGGCCTTTTGTGACAATAACCCCAAAGGTTTCTGCAGCAATGTCTTTCTGGTCCAGAAGAGAGGAGGGGGACACAGGTTAGTCCTCAATTTGAAAGAGTTCAACAAGTTTTTCAGTTACAGCCACTTCAAGATGGAGGGCACCCATCTGTTGATGGACCTGTTGAAGGAACAGGACTGGATGGTCTGTTTAGACCTCAAAGACGCATACAAGACAGTGCCCATCTTTCCCCCACACCGGTGTTTCCTATTATTCTGGGGGAGGGGCAGATGGCTACAATATTTGGCCCTGCCTTTCAGGCTCTCTTCGGCACCTAGGTGTTTCACCAAGTTGATGAAACCTGTAGTGTCCCGTCTCCGAAAGCAGGGCATTCCTCTGATAATTTATCTAGATGACATTCTCATTATGGACATATCATCCTGCCTGGCGACTCTTCACCTACAGATGACAATATCTAAATTACAGAGTCTGGTGTTTGTCATCAGCTCCTCCAAATCAGTTCCACTGCCAGCCAAGTCCATAGAGTTTTTTGGGTTTGTAAACAACTCCCAAATCGCACAGTTATAGTTGCAATAATCGTGACTTGAAGAATGAACTGGAAGTGGCTTTATCCAAACAGGTCATGTCTCTGCGAGCTATAGCCTGCCTAGTGGGTCTCCTAGCCTCATCAATTCAAGCCTTCTTCCCAGGTCCCCTGCATTATCGGGCCCTTAAACACTTCAAGATACTTCCCCTTCAGTGGGCTTTGTCCTACTCGGATCAAGTTCCTCTGACGAGGAGGCAAGAGAGGAAGTTCAGTGGAGCAGGGAAAAGATAGGAAATGGCCCGATACAGGTGAAGAGTGACCTTTGTGCACTGCTTTTCTGGAACGTAGCAGGGTTGAAGCAAAAAACTACTAACCCAGCCTGGGAGTCTGTAATAAGCGGCCAAGATATAGTGGCCCTGCAAGAAACATGGACTCAGGATCCAATCCATGTAAATGGTTATAGAACCTTTTTTACCCCAGCAGTTGGAGGCCATTTTGGAAGGGCAAAAGGTGGTTTGACTACGTTTGTTTCAAATCAACTTAAAATTAAACAGGTTTATTGTTATTTATATTCTAATTACTTTCAGCTCATAATTCTAAGAGATTTTAAAGGAGCGAAGGTGATTATTATTGATTTCTACAATAATATCCCGAGGGAAGAAATTGTGGTTGCGATGAAGCAGCTCAAGGAGGAAGTCCAGTTAGAGGTAGATAAAAATGATAGAGAACTAGTAATTTTATGGGGGGGGGGGATTTTAACTGCTCACTCTGTACCAAAGGGAGCCAGGGCCTATGTGGCCTAATGACAGAGAGAGATACGTATCTGACTCACTTTGATCACGCTAAAACCCACACCCTTCGCCCCGACCTTTGTTGGTAGAGGTTTGGTGTCAACCATTGACTTTATTATCTCCTCCAGTAATCTTAATCATAGAGTGGTAGGGGTTACAAATATCCAATTGCCCATAAGCGACCATCTCCCCCAATGCCTTAAGGTAGCAGATTTGTTCCCAGACCCATCTACGGCCGCGCTTCTTGTTGAGGCAGCGGTTGATGTGGTTCTTGGGAGACAAAATGGGTACACACTCAATTGGAGCAAAGTAATCCCTGCAACATTCTTCAAGGAACTCTGGGAGGCGTGCTCTACTAGCTTTATGACCTGTTTGGGAGATAATTCTAGTAATGATCAAATAATTGAGCACTTTGGTATAATAGCTACAAACATAAAAAGTAACTTAAGGGTGGAGGCAAAACGTAGAGGTAAGGGATCCAAGAGTTGGTATGACAACGCATGTACCAGGGCGTTGAAAAATGTAAAACATGCAGTACACAGAAGCCCCAGGGACATAGGTGAAATAAGAACATGCAGGTCCGCATATAACCAGGCCCTCAAAGTAAGGAAAACTGTGCTAAATAAGGAGGCAATAGATTCACTCTGCGAGGCTTCAAAGACTAAAAATTCCGCCGCATTTTGGAAAGTAATTAACACCCCTTTCCCTTACGAAAACCCATACGGCGCGCATTGAGATCGCAATAAACGAGGATATTTGGGTGGATAATTTTTCCAATCTTTACAAGGCACAGGATGATATTCGTAGCGGAGGTCCACATATTAGCTTGGACTTACAACCAGGCCCTAATTTGGTTGTAACACTTGATGAGGTATTGCTTGCCCTGAGAGCTACCAAAGGAGGCAAGGCAGCTGGTCCTGACGGGATCCCTGCGGACCTATTTAAAGTAAACACTGAAATCTGGGGCCCAATGTTGGTACAACTTTTTAATGCGGCTTTATCGAGGGGCTTGAAAGATTCCTGGTTTACCTCTGTCATCGTCCCAATTTATAAGAAGGGGGATAGAAACAGCTGTGCCTGCTACAGGCCAATCTCCCTTCTCGATTCTTCAATAAAAATCCTGGGAAGAATAGTGTTGGCAAGACTCCAAAGCTGGGCGGAGGAAAATGAAGTCATGAGCGACTTGCAATTTGGCTTCCAAAAAGGGATTGGCACAATCGAGCAAGGCCTAAATTTAATGTTATTGCAACACAAATATATAAGGATAAAGTCGGAACGCTTGTATTTTACCTTTGTGGACCTTTCATCAGCGTTCGACTGCGTGTCACACACTAAATTGTGGTCAATAATGAAAAGTTTGGGAGTGGACAACACCATCATCTGTTTCCTGAGGGAACTTTATAGTGGAGCCACAGCTTCTGTTCGCTACAGTAGGAGGGGCGAATGCTCCAGACAATTCAGTGTGGGCCGTGGAGTGCATCAAGGTTGTGTATTAGCACCTTTTCTTTTCCTCCTCTACATTAATGGGCTTGAGCATCACCTGCTGCAGGAGTGCAGAGATATGCCCAGGGTGGGGAGGAGGGCAATCCCTGCGCTCATGTATGCGGATGATGCCGTGCTTATGGCACGTACCCCTCAGGCTCTGCAAAAACTAGTAGTAAGTTTTGAGAACTTTATGCTGAATCTAGATCTACTAGTAAATTGTAGTAAAACTTTCACAATGAACTGTGGTCCAAAATCAGGTAAACCGATGAAACGGATGTTTTTAAATAATGTTCCATTAGATAACACCCCAACCTTTTCCTATTTGGGCATTTTATTCCATGAGTCAGGTTCTTGGACAAGCGCAATTAAGGCCAGAACTCTTTTATTTATGAAAACGATCATGGCTCTAAAGAATGTTGTTAGAAAACTGGGCAGGAAGCCGATAAAAGAAATGTTAACTATATATAAAGCAACATGCTTATCTGTGGCTATGTATGGCTCAGGGTTGTGGGGGTACGCAAATGTTGATCCAATCCAGGTGGTGGAAAACAAATTTATGAGAGAAGTCCTTGCAGTTCCACAGTGTGTTGCCACATTTAATTGTCACGCTGAACTTGCTCAACCCTACATATCAGACCTTATTAAAATTCAACCTATCCTTTTGTGGCACAGGGTATGGACCACAAATGAATGCGTTATGAATCGGGCTCTATTACAGGATACCCTCAGCCTGGATCACGTGGACAGAGCAGAATGGCTGGGATACGTAAAGAGTTTCCTGACTGAGATGGGGCGCTATTCTTATTACTCGGATCCATCTTCAATGGATAGCATCTCAAGGAGTACACTGAAAACCCTCTGCCTAGACCATCTTGAGGATAAGAGGAGGAGAGCTGAAACTCTGAAACATTCAGTACATTCCCACCTCCTTACTCTATGTGAGACTAAGTCTGTAAAGCCATACCTATCCCTGCCCATGACAAACTATGATCGCTTTCTTTTAACTCGTTTTATATTTTTTATATTTTTTAGATTGGTGTCTTTTCCTAGTATGAACTCATGGATACGTATATTGCCCACTTGCTCGTGTGATGGCATGTCACATCAATCGGATATTCATATCCTTTTTTTCTGCAGACTTTATAGTGCCTCTCGTAGAAAAATTATCGTCCCTTTTTTAAAAGAAATGAATTTAACCAGATGCCGCCTAGCTTTTTTAGAAGTCCAGAGAATGGATACGGTTTTAACTGTTACTGTGGTTTTAAACTTTTTAAAAAGTGTTTTTAAACTACGGAAACAAAATGGTAACTGAAATGGTTTAAAAAAAATTCTTACCGAATAACTGTCTATCTCCCTCACTGAACTCACATTATGAGCTGTAATCATTGTAAACTGTTTTTATGTCTGTTACTTTTATGGTTACTTGTTTGTAACCGAATAAAGTTCTTTGAAACTGAAACTGAAACTGAAACAGTGGTGGCTATCCCACGTAGATGCCTAGTACAGCAGGGCCCCTTCCGGAAATAGTCATAGAATCTGATGCCAGCTGCTCTGGTTGGGGAGCTCATTGCGGCAAGGTATCTACAGGGGACAGGTGGTCCCTCCAGGACTTATCTCTGCACATCAACTGCCTGGAGCTCCAGATGGGTTCATTTGCAATTCGGACCCTTTCCCTCAAGTCAGTATCATGTTGCATCCTTCTTCGTATGGAGAATATATCGGGGTATGTTACATCAACAAAGCTGGGGGGCACGAAATCCCCAATGTTGGTGGAGATAGCCAAGGACATCTGGCATCAATGCCTATCCCACCAGATCTCAGTAATAGCGGAATACTTACCATGTCAATCCAACACAGTGGGGGATTGGAATTCCCGCCACCTGAAGGATTACAGTGACTGGCAGCTTCACAATTCCTTATTTCTGATGATTCACTCAATTTGGGGTCATGCACAATATATTTATTTGCCTCCAGACTCAATCGACAACTAGAGATTTTCTTCAGTTGGGGACTAGACCCTCTAGCACAAGCCACAGATGCCTTTTCACAGGATTAGTCGAAGACATTGTACTAGGCGTTCCCTCCATTTGTCCTTATTCCCCAAGAGGCAAACCAAATATCCCGACAAAGCGGCGAACGTCTTGGTCAGTCCCATATGGAAAACTTAACCCTGGTTCCCCATGCTTTTGGAGTTGGCGTGTGATTGTCCCCTTCTCCTTCCTCGGTCTCCGACGATGCTCCAGGGCCCTCAGGGGGAGTTGCATCCTCTAGTTCTAGCAAGGCAGCATTTCCTGATAGGCCTGGTGGCTTTCTGGCAACAATGGTAATTTCCTGGAATTTTGCAGGCAGCTTCGGGCTTCATCCATCTGGCCTGGGCTCCTTCCACCAGAAAGTGTTACTCGTTGGCATGGTGAGGATGGCTGGGTTGGCTCTTGGAATAACCCGTGGAGGCAGAGTTACCTCAAGTGATCAATTATCTTACACAAAAAGCCTCCGAAGGGTTGACATATTGATCTGTAAATAATTGTTGGTCCGCCGTTTTGGCAGGACACGCTCAGGTGGATGGCAGACTGGTTGGGATGCATCCATTGATCTGTAAGTTACTCAAAGGGATCTGAGTGGCTAATGCGCTTAAGGCTAACTATCCAGTATTATAGGATGTTTCTAAGGTTTTAAACTTGCTTGAAAATGGCCAGATAATTTTCAGCTTTCTAGGAAAAAATTATATGCAAAGTTAGCCAGGCTTCTTTGTTTATCTGCTTGCCGACGCGTCTCTGACGTGATAGTTCTGGATTTGACAGGTAGAGCATTCTTCCCTGAAGGGGTTTCCTTTACTGTTTCTGCTAGGACTAAAACGTTTTCAGGATCTATTGATTACAATGCTTTTCCATCTAATGATAAACTATGTGTGGTTAAATGTTTAAAAGCATATGAAAAACCATTTAAGCCTGTTACATCTGGCACTATTGCCAGATGGCTGAAATGTACTATGGCTGAAGCTGGTATTGATACAAAAGTATTTGGTGCTCATTCGGTGAGAGGCACTATGGTGTCAAAGTCATTCATGTTGGGTTCAAGTGTACAAGATATAAGGAAATCCGCTGACTGTGCTTCTGATTCTACGTTTAAACAAATGTATTAAAAACCTGTGGGCTATATTGCATCTGCTGTTTTTGGGATGCGTTAAACTACCATAATCTGAAGCCTTCGGTCTTGTCATAGAATAAAAGATTTGCTAGCCTTCGCACCTAGAATTTTCAATTCCATTAAGGACATGGATGTGAGGATTATCCTGCCCAATATGTAATCATCAGTACAGTTAATTGACTACCCACCTTGATTCAATTCAATTCAATTCAGTAATTTATATAGCGCGCTACATACCCAGAGGGTCTCAACGCGCTTGGAGAAGGGTGGGGAATTACTTGCCGAATATCCAATTTTTAAGTTGCTTTCTGAATGCTAGGTGGTTCTGAGTGAGGCGAAGGTGAATGGGGAGTGAGTTCCAGGTTTTAGCCGCCAGGTGGGAGAAGGATCTTCCTCCCATGGTGGTTTTGTTGATGCGAGGTATAGCAGCTAGGGCTTGGTGGGAGGAGCGTAGTTGGCGGGAGGGGATGTAGAAGGAAAGTCGTGTGTTGAGGCATTTGGGTCCAAGTTCGTAAAGTGCTTTGTGTGCGTGGGTTAGAAGGCGGAATGTTATCCTCTTATTGATGGGGAGCCAGTGGAGGTTTTTCAGGTGACCCGAAGTGTGATCTTTACGCGGAATGTCTAGAATGAGTCTGGCTGATGTGTTCTGGATGCGTTGGAGTTTTTTCAGAAGTTTTGCGGTGGTACCGGCGTATAGGGTGTTTCCGTAGTCCAGGCGGCTTGTAACCAGTGCGTGGGTGACCGTTTTTCTAGTTTCGGTGGGGATCCATCGAAATGTTTTTTTGAGCATGCGAAGAATGTTGAAGCAAGATGATGAAACGGCGTTGACTTGTCTGGTCATCGAGAGTGAGGAGTGCAGAATGACGCCCAGGTTTCGTGCGTGGTCTGTTGGGATGGGTGCTTGTCCAAGGGACTCTGGCCACCACGAGTCGTCCCAGGCGGAGGGGGAGGTACCTAAGATAAGGACTTCTGTTTTGTCGGAATTCAGTTTCAGGCGGCTGTGCTTCATCCACTCGGCTACTTCTCTCATTCCTTTATGTAGGTTGGTTTTGGCGGTGTTAGGGTCTTTGGTGAGTGAGAGGATCAGTTGAGTGTCGTCAGCGTAGGAGATGATGTTGAGGTTGTGTTGACGTGCAATGGCCGTGAGGGGGCTCATGTATACGTTGAAGAGGGTGGGGCTGAGTGAAGATCCTTGTGGCACGCCGCAAATGACTTCAGTGGCCTCTGATTTGAATGGTGGGAGGCGGACTCTCTGAGTTCTTCCGGCAAGGAACGAGGTGATCCACTCCAGTGCTTTTCCTTGAATTCCGATGTTTCTGAGGCGTTGTAATAGGGTGATATGACAGACTGTGTCGAAGGCTGCGGAGAGGTCGAGGAGGATGAGGGCGACTGTGTCACCATTGTCCAGTAGAGTTCGAATGTCGTCTGTTGCTGCGATGAGTGCGGTTTCAGTGCTGTGTTTGGCTCGGAAGCCGGACTGTGAGGAGTCGAGGGATTTGTTGGTTTCGAGGAAGGCGGCGAGCTGGTTGTTGACAGCTTTCTCGATGACTTTGGCCGGGAATGGAAGGAATGATTTGGGGTGGTAGTTTTTGAGTTCGGTGGGGTCAGCTGTGGGTTTTTTCAGAAGGGCGCTGAGTTCGGCGTGTTTCCAGCTATCTGGGAAGGTGGCGGAGTTGAGGGAGCAGTTGATGACATCTCGGAGGTGGGGTGCAATGATGGAATCTGCTTTGTTGAAGATGTGGTGAGGGCATGGGTCTGTGGGGGATCCTGAGTGGATGGAGTTCATCAGGCGGATGGTGTCATCAGTGGAGATTGGGTTCCAGTCATTAAGGATGTTCAAGGGGGTGAAGGTACAGCAGAAGGTTGTGTGGGTTGGTTTCCGGGTTGGTTGTCGAAGCTGTTGTGGATGTCTGCGATTTTGTCGTGGAAGAACAAAGCTAGGGAGTTGCAGAGTTCTTGAGAGGGAGTGATGTCGTTGGAGTTGGCAGTGGGGTTGGTGAACTCTTTGACGATGTTGAATAATTCCTTGCTGTTGTGGGCGTTGTTGTCAAGTCGGTCTTTGAAAACGGCTTTCTTGGCAGTTCGGATCAGTTGGTGGTGTATGCGGGTGGCGTTTTTGAAGGCGTCTCTGGTGCTGGTGTTTGGGTCTTTTTTCCAGTCCTTCTCAAGGGAGCGACAGAGTTTTTTGGATTTCTTAAGATCATCGTTGAACCAGGGGGCGTTTTTGTTGCCTTGTTTGATTTGACGTTTTTTCAGGGGTGCTAGGTTATCGGCGCTGTTGGTTAGCCATTGAGTGAGGTTAATGGCTGCTTGGTTGGGGTTCGAAGAGTGGGCACGGGGGTTTTGAAGGAGCGATGAGGAGATCTGGTCGATGGTGCTTTCGTTCCAGTTTCTTCGCAGAGTAGGTTGAGGATGGTTGTGGGTTGTGGTCTTATTGTAGATAAAGTGAACGCAGCTGTGGTCCGTCCAATGGAGAGCTGTGGTATGCCTGAAGGAGATATGTTTGCTGGAGGTGAAGATAGGGTCGAGTGTGTGACCTGCGTAGTGAGTGGGGGTATTAACAAGTTGTTTGAGTCAGAGGTTGGCGAGATTGTCCAGAAGGGCGGTGGTGTTGCTGTCGTTGCTTTTTTCCAGGTGAAAATTGAGGTCTCCCAAAAGAATGTAGTCCTTGGAGGGGAGGGCGTGTGGGGTGATAAAGTCAGTGATGTCTTCACTGAACTGTGCTCGGGGTCCTGGTGGCCTGTAGAGGAGGGTGCCTCTGAGTGTGGTCTTGGGGTCGGTGTGGATCTGGAAGTGAAGGTGTTCGGCGCTAGCCAGGTTGACGTCTGAGCTGGTTGAGATGCGGATGGAGTTCTTGTGGACGATAGCGATGCCTCCTCCTGTTTGCTTGTTGCGGTCTTTTCGGATGATCTTGTAGCCTTCCGGGATGGCAATGGTGATGTCTGGGGCTGAGGAGGCGTTCATCCATGTTTCAGTTAGGAAGGCGACGTCCGGAGATATGGTGTCTAGTAGATTCCAGAGGTCGATGGCGTGTTTGTGGACCGAGCGGGTGTTGAGCAGGATGCATTTTAGGTGGTTGGTGTCAGGTCTCTGTTTGGTGTTAGTGGATGAGGAGTTGGTCTTGGTGCAGTCAAACTTGCAGGAGTTGCATGTGAAGGGTCCATGGGTGTGTCCAGGGGCGGCTTGGGCGCAGTGGGGGAATCAGCCGGGGTTAAGGGTCAGGAGGGTGGAGGCGGCGTATGTAATGCAGGTGGGGTGGGCGGGACGAGGGCCAGGGAGTCTGGCGCTGGGCGCGGTCCAGGCGCGGACGAGCGTAGACGGGCTTACCTTTGGCGCACCTTCGGCGCGGCCGTAGCGCGTGGACGCTACACGTTGGGACATCTGTCTTATATGGATAGTGGAGGGGGCGGAGCGTGGGAGGGTCAGCTGGGAGGCGGGCGCGGGGAGGCGGGCCAGGGGATAGCACAACAACAAAATGGAGGGCTGAAATGAAAGTGAAAACAGCGAGGGCACAGCACAATGCTCGCCAGCAAGCAATCAAAGGCTCCTAAATCCAACAAATTAATTACACCTAAAGCGCTATTCAAATAAACAGCCAACCTTCAAAGCGTTACACAACAATGATGTCAAAGCGATTATGCCAGGAGAAGCTCCGATAAATAGTGTCAATTGCCCAATGAATGAAACACAGAGCGCGATGCAAATGAGCAGAATTAGGCTTCCAAAGCGCTACACGATAATGAGCTTCAAAGCGCTATTACAGTGGGGGAAGCTACGGTACACGCAGTTAATTGCACAGTGAATGAAACACAGAGCGCGATGCAAATGAGCAAAATTAAGTTTCCAAAGCGCTACACGAAAATGAGCTTCAAAGCGCGATAATTCTGTGTGAAGCTACAATACCAGACGGGTATTCGTTCTGCGGTTATTACGAGCTGGGTTTTCTATTTCAGGTGCAGAACAGAAAAGAGAGTGAATTCTCATCAAGCTGTGCATCTATGTTGGCACTTTGTGTCCTGGTTCAGGTATGACCTTCAGTTGAGGTCGAATTGGTTTCGTGCAGACTTGCTCAAGTTGGCCGTTTCCGATATTAAGGACATTGCTCCTTTTAAAACAAAGAAGGATAGGTCACGTGAAAGGTCCTATTTGTAGGGACTCTGGGACTATGATTGGTTGATATGCACCATGGGAAATGTAGTTTTGATAAATATTTTGAACGTTTTTATTAGCTGCTAAAAGTTGTAGTAAAGAAACAGAAAGCATAATCCTCGCCTCCACGTCCTTAATAGAATTGAAATTTTTGGCGCGAATGCTAGCAAACTTTTTTTTCTTCTACATATGTCGCTTTGACTGGACTACCGCCTTCTTGAGTGTTATTACCTTATGTCCTTTGGAATTTGAGAGTTAATCCCATGCTGCGCCCGGAGATTATGGCCTGACTGCGAAACAACAGTATACTTTTGAGAATCAGTATACAATTAGAAGAACTAGAGACACAATAAGTGGTGCAGAATTACTCGAGGTCCTCTTACAACAGTGGAAATGTTCAGCAAAGTCTATTAACGTGTAACAACTCTCGACATAACTGCACACAATGTATCTGTCTCATTAAATGGAATGAGTGTGAAATGTATTCTTGTATTTTTATTGCATGCATTTTTAGCATTTTATTTTCTATTTATTTCCAGAGTGGAGATGGGCCCGCAGTTTTGCAGGTAATACTTCATAATTATAAATGTGTTCAACTCTGAACGAGGGATTTTATAAAACGGGCAAGATTTCTCAGTGGTATTTCCTGCAGCAATATATAAATCACTTATGGGTATGCAAGAGCCGCCATTGCAGTGAGACAGAAGTGAACATATGTTTCAGCAGTCAAAAATAGCTGGTTTCAATTTTAAAGAAATATGACGGAGGTGTGCAACGTATGGTTTAGGAGCAGTCTTAAACTCGAAAAGCATATGTGCCCTTCTTTTGTGCGAATAGTGGGGCATATTACCAAGCAACAGCGATAATCATCGCTATTGCTTGGTTAGAGACAAAAATGTATCGCCGACCCGCGGCGATTTTTATCGCAGATAAACCTTGGTATTACCAAGATTTATCGCAAATGCGATAAAAATCGGCCGCAATGCATGAATATCGCTGAAAAGTCAGCGATATTCATGCATTACCGAGCTAATGCTCTTAGCAATGTTATCCACCTCCCATTGGATAACATGGCTAAGAACTGCTCAGGGCAGGTGTTAGCTTTTGGAGATATTCGCGCTTAGCGCGAATATCTCCAAAAGTTGGTAATAGGAGATAGCGATGTTAGCGACTGTTTCCAGTCGCTAACATCTTGGCACGCCCACTTTGCATGTCATTAGTGATAAATTTCTCTCACATACAAAGTGGGGCCCAAGATGGTCGCTATCTCCTACTAGCTGTCGCTAACTGGTGTTAGCGACATCTAGGTAATAGGGAGATCATTTTATCTCCGCTTTCTTGGCTTTTAAAGCCAAAAAAGCAGAGATAAACCCCCTTGATAATATGCCCCAGTGTTTTGACAAGACCCGAGAGGGCATTTTACTGCTTTGAAAAGCAAGTCTCAGCCTATTTTCTGAACAGCTCTTAAAATTTAGATAATTTCTGTGAGGAAGTAAATTTATGATTTGCATAGATAGTAAGCACTAAAAAGGTCTAGATGCATTTTCTACAGGCATCACTAGATGGGAGTAGAAAAAGAAGGCATTGGATTGTAACTTGGAGCATACAGCTCTCGTAAATCAGATTTACAAGCGCAATTCGATGGGGTCACAACAGCAAGTGATTGAAAGGAGGTGACCTTTGCAGTGGTAAATCCCGGCACCCCCACGCCCCGTAGAATATTACCTCATGATTGCAAAATATTTAGCACATGCAAGGGGTGGCAAGTGGCAGTTTCAATGCATGGTTAGCCTAGACTATTTGAGAATGGTCACAAACTAGTGAGTTAGTGGCCTTTCACAAATGTCTGACACCATTCAACCCTGAAAATGGTCAAAGATTTACTCCTGTCAAGGGAAGGAGTAAATTAAAAAAGGGAGAGAGTGCGTCAAACTTCACAGCGGTGTAGGGGGAGTTTTTTTTTCCATAGTGATAAATATTTTCCCCATGTAGGAAAAAAAATTGAAACAAAAACGTGCTGCTGCACACAGATGAAGGGTTTACTTTACCCAGAGCGAAATTATACTAAACGTAGAATTCAGCAATGGTGAGATTCCAGCAGAACATACAAGCATCGGCAAGGCAAAGCCAATAGGTCTGGTGTTGGCTTCCAGCCATGTGTCTTTGTCAGTTTTTCTTTTATTTTTACGTGTTCTTTGTAAAACTTTAAAGCTAGAGAAACTGCTGGTCTCCTACAAACATAAACCGAATATTGGCTGAGAGCAAAAATATTTTTGGGTCTCAAAAACAAAAATTGCCATAGTGGTCCCTGGCACCGAAAGGAACGACTTAGAGCCCGGTTTTGTACTACACAGTACTGTTCACACACTGCACTTTTGTAGTAACTTCGGGGCATAATTGTTAAGCTGTTGCACCACCCTTGCTCCATGCAAGGGTGACGCAAATCCAAGAATGATATTTGCCAAGCTACGCAAGGCCACCTTGTGTTGTCCTCCGTGGCTTGGCAAATGTGGAGTTAAGGCAGCACAGATCACTCACCTGTGGATTTTGGCGCATTCTCAGATTTACCATTAGTTGCCAGGTAGACCTGGGAATATGTCAAAATGCTGCACCTCCTCAGTTGAGGCATAACGAGGAGAAGTATGCTATGAGACAAAGTTTTACAGACAGATTAAGCATAATATATCAGGTCTGCTCAGAAAAGGCTTTGCACAGATAGTGCGCTAGATTAAAGGTCTGCATTTTTTGTGTGCATTACCATGGCACCTGCAGGACAAACATCACACATAAGTGTCCCACCACCCATTTGCCCGCCTCACCACTCTCGGTAGTGGCCAGCCGCCCCTGCCTGTGAACGGACAGTGTCCTCACCTTTCTGTAGCGAAATTTCATGGATGATGGGGATGGCTGACATGCATGTTTAAACCTGATTTGAAGGACGGAACCTCCCTTTAGGAATTTTATTTGACAGCGTTGTGCTGGGTTTACAATTTCTGCTTTATGGCAGGACCATTTAATTTTTTTTTTTTTTGCATTTCTGGGCAGCTTTAAGCCTCATTGTCAAAATATTTTTTTGTAGATAACTTTGTGCCTGCTTTTAATCTTTCTGATTTGTGGGCAGGAGCCACGAGCCAGAGCTTTACAAATTTTTTTTAGATGACCTTGTGCCTTTTTTTAATGCTGAGTTGATTTGGCGATTGCAAAATGATACAGAGGGCTTTTTTTTGGGATACACATGATTTGGAGGCTGCTAGAGAGAGCATTCATTGCTTTGTGCATGCTTTTCATAGTTATTTGGATTTATCCACCGTTTCTCTGAAAGCAAAAACATAATCTTCCTCCCATTTGTGTCAAAGGTTACACAGATGTTATAGAATGGAAATAAAATAACAAAAACCTTTGAAATTCACTGGAGAAACAAAATGTTACCGGGACGTTATGGTTAGGAAATAGAATTTTGAAAAACTTAGAAATTAACCGAAAAAAACAAATGTTACAGGGTTGTTATAGTTAGGTTCACATTTCAATCGTACAAAACCAGTGAAATTCCTCACTCAATCAAGAACACTTATGAAGCGCACGGCTACCTCCGAAGAGGTGTCCCAGTGCTAAAAAAGCCAACCAGAAAAGATTGAAGGCTCGCGCCGCTCTTCCCCTTGCTTGAAGAGCCAGGGGCCTCATTTATGAAAAGTGACGCATCGCTGCGTGAAAACAGCGATGCGTCACTTTTCACTGTGCACTCCTTGCGACACCAATGATGCGTCATATTTAATGTATGGCGCATCATGTCGCAAGGACTTACAGATACGTCAGTATTTCTGACGCATCTGTAAGCGCAAAAGTGACGCATTGCTGGAGTGTGTCACAAAAGTGACGCAACTCCAGCAATGCGTCCTTTCACATGGGGAAAGCCCCATGTGAAAGGGCTTGCGTCAGTCTTACGCCTGCTGTGAGGCAGGCGCAAGATTTTGACGCAACCGCATCCTAAAAGTGACGCAGTGAAATCTCATAGATTTCACTGCGTCACTATTACGAGGCTTTTTGCGGGGGAACGCCCCCTCTGCAGACATTATACCTGACGCAGGTATAATGTGGCGCAGGGGTTTAAAAAGTGACGCATCTACCTAGATGCGTCACTTTTTAAATATGGCGCAACAAGGCGCATGTTTTACGCTGCCGATGCGTCACAAAAAGTGACGCATCCGCAGCGCAAAAGTGACGCAAGGCCTCATAAATGAGGCCCCTGGTTTTCAGCACCTTTCTCATATCCAGCTCTGAGTTCAGCATACGAAGGTGGTGGGGTAAGGCATTCCATAGTTCACCAGTTATAATTTCCTGAGCTAACTGTAGCTTACCCCCCCCCAATGCACTGCTTATGACCTCAAATATTGCATAACTCATGACATGGTCAGTGATATCACTCATGACATCATCCAGTGATTGTGAATGTTTTCTAAAAGTTTCTGAGTCTTAAAGATATATAATGAGATACTGCAAATGTTAAATTAGTAAACGTTATGTACTACTAATGACAGTTGTGGCTAGTCGGAAATGGTTGAGGGTTAGGAAATAAAGAACAAAATAAAAGAAAACTTACCTGCTGGTTGCCGTCGCCAGACACTGCCTCTCCTCCGATGCAGGAACCAGGGACAGGAAGCACCCAGGCTGAGAGACTCCCATAGACAATAACGATGCTGCCCCGCCCTAACCAGGCTGCAACTGCAATACTAAAAATATTTCGGGCGATGCTTAGCGATAAAAAAATTGTTGCTAAGCCTAGTTAGCGATAAATATTGCTAATCGTTTGTAATATGCCCCCAAGTCTCCCAAAATAACCCCTGGTCACCCTCTAGGTAGCTTGGCGCGAGCAGTCAAGGCTTATTTCAGAGACATTTGTAGGTTAAGCATTTATGACCACATTCAGTAACTAAGTGACAACACCTCAAATGGACACCACACTGGGAATATATAAAAAATAGTTATCTTTTCATATAAGACTTAGCACAAGACCAACATAACAACAAAAATTACCACAATTCTAATTGCAATAATGAGTTCTTATTAAATGCGTATTTTTCAAGTTCTGTGCGACTCGTTCTCTGGGTTTGGCTCTTACGGCAATGAAAATGAACACAAAGAGTCTAATGCGGGCAGCGGACGCTTCAGTCCGATGCGTATTAGGATGGGGGTTCGAGGCGTACACAGTACCTTGATGCGATGAGTCCGGCGCGGACGAGGCGCTGTAAAAACAAGGTGATGCAGGAGCGTTGTCGGCCACTCACGGTGCGAGCCCCGGCTCGTTGCAGTCGTTGGTGCGAGGCGTGGAGCGGAGAGCCGCGTGGAGCGAGGCGGACGGTGCTGGATGCCAGACGTTCAACTTACGATGCGGCGTATGAGCCGTACTGTGGGAGCCACAGTGTTCAGTCTTGGCTGTGGTGCGAGGTGAACGTACGGCGCGTACTCCCCTTTCAGGTGCGATCGGCAACCTTGAACTCGGCGGCAGTGTGCGGGGCGTACCAACCAGGATGACTCGATGAGGCAAAGCGTTTGTATGCGGCGGGGTCGGCCAGTCACCGGGCGATCTACAGTTGGTTGGTCGCGTTGATTGAGGCGGACAGGCGGGGTACGGTGCGTTGCTGGACACGATTTGGTTGTACGAGGCGTACACAGCTCCCGGCCTCGGCAAATACTGAAAACAGCGTTTCCAGCAGCGGATTGCGAGGAGGATGAAGTCCACTGGTCCTGGGACTTCGTTCAGGGGGCAAGCTCACTCACAGGCCCTTGGAGATCTTTAAGCACAAGTTAAAAGTAAAGTCTTTAGAAGTCTTTCTCCAATCCTTCAGCAGCAAGGCAACCACTGCAGGCCAATCCCCCAGGTCATGGACAGTATTCCTCCTTACAGCTTTCCCATTTCCTTCTCCTCGGGCAGAGGTTTCTTTTTGTTAAAGTAGGATCTGATTTCTTGGGAGCAGGGTCCCAATACTTATACCTCTAAATCCTTTGTTCCTTTGGTGTAGAGAGGCCTATGCCTAGTTTAAACCAGTTCTGGAGCACTCTGTTGAGATGACTCTGGCTTTTCTTTCAGTGTGCAGGGCAGAGACATCAGACACTCCACAGGAGGTGGAGCCAGCATTGTGGTGGAAAGGCACGGTCCTATTCAGAGTCCAGGTGTACTCCTCCCACCCATCTGGATGTAAATCTCTCTATTGACCACCGGGCTGCCCCAGCTTGTCTCCTGGAATTCCCCAGCCCTGTCACTCACAGAAACCAGACAGCAGATACACTTCCTAGCAGAGGCGGGCTGAAATGGGTAGGCAAGCAAATACTAACTTTCTAAAAGTGGTATTTGCCAGCACAAAATATTAAAATAACCTTTACTAAAAGATGTATTTTATTATTCTGAGTTAAGGCATACTAAACTCGAATTTCTACCATGTTGTCTGAGTCTGTGTCAAACATCGACACGAAGCGTAGGGGCAACAGGAACGTGGAGCGCAGAGGGACTACATATCCCAGCAGCAGCCGGAAAAAGAACCACAAGTCCTGTGAGGCGGAGCACGGATTTGCGCAAACGGACATAAAAAGATTGCAGCTGCCAGATACCGCGTCGGATATTCCGGATCAATACCAGAAATCACAACCGCCGCGAAGAGGTAAGGAACGGCATTTCCATATACCTTCAGAGCCTACTACTTGAGGTGCGGGTATTTTCCTTGGCGAGAGCGGATGCTCTATGCGACCCGACCTGCACCCTGCCCTACGCTCTGCTTCTGACGCGACCCGACCTGCACCCTGCCCTATGCTCTGCTTCTGGCGCGACCCGACCTACACCCTGCCCTACGCCCGGCTCCTGGTGTTGTGTGAGGCCGTAAATCATCCCGCCTGAGGTCAGACACCTAGCTCTGTGAAACAGCCATACCGGAGCCACTATTGTTAAGCGCTCACTTTTCCTTACAGTTTGCCTAGACGAGCGCTGGTCCGTTACACAGAGTCATAGGAAATCAGCTGACAGTTCTTGACCATAAACTCTTAGTGGTTAGCTCCACTTCTATAGACTTCAGTCCTCTTTGCTATGCTGGAAGAGTTGGGATCAGCTCTAATACTGGAGGACTGCTGGTAAAAAGTGGCAGTGCCTTCAACTGCACAAGTACTGTACCCCTCGTTGGCGAGTGCCCAAACAGGCATTCTTGCAGGGGACGGTTCAATCGTTAACTTTCAGTTCCTCAGTTATACTAGCTCGAGTGGCATTGTCGGCCACTTCTTAGCACAGTGCCCTCCGTTGGGGAATGCCAGGACTGGCATTCATGCGGAGGACGGTGCAGTAGTTGGATTACCCTTTGGGTGACTGGAACCATTTTTCTTGCGTTCAAGCATTCTACCTTTTGCAGGACTCTTTCGTTCCGTAAAAAATACATTACCATATTCCCGTTTGTTTGTGCCTACTTGGTGATATCAGCCAATCCCGAGGGCATTCAGGGATCACAGTCTTTTAGGATTATAGAATGTAATAATTCTAACAGCCCATTCTGGCCTATGGAGAACAGGTAGCCTTGCAATAGTGAAAAACGAAAATGGCTGTAATTTACTATTAGGACATGCCACACACATCAGGGCTTGTCCTACCTTACACTTACAATGGACCCTGCCCTTGGGCCTACCATAGGGGTGACTAATATGAAGTCAAGGGAAGGTTTAGGGACTGGCAAGTGGGTGCACTTACCCAGTCAGCATGACAGTACCAGATTGCACGTAGGTTCTGCAATGGCAGACCTTAGACACAGTTTACAAGGCTGTTTTTGTGGGTGGCACAACCAGTGCTGCAAGCCCACTAGCAGCATTTGGAGTTACAAGCCCTGGGCACTCCTGGTGCACTGTACTAGGGTCCGACAGTAAACCAAATAAGCCAATCATGTAATCTAATCAATATAGCAATTTGCACAGGGAGCACTTGCACTGTGGCACTGGTTGGCTGTGGCACAGTGCTCTGAGCAGCTAACACCAGCAAAAACACATGAGGCAACAGCAACAAAATGGAAGGGAGACCCACGCCAATGGTGCCAGTTGTAACACACTGCTTTAAAGCAGTAGGGTGATGCTCCTCCGCATTAGCGAAAGAGCTGCCACTGACTAATGAGTGATACTATTTGTAACACATATTATGTGAGGGACTGTGTGTATCCATATGTGAGTAGGTGTTTGAGTGTCTCTATGGGTGTGCGAGTGGTTATATGGGTGAGTGTGTGTTTGTATTGGTGTGTGAGTGAATTGTGAGTGGCTGTATGGGTGAGTGAGGGACTGTGTGTGTGGCTGTGTGGGTGAGCGAGTGGGTGTGCCAGTGATATATGGGTGAGAGAGTGGGTATGTCAGAAGCAATATAGGTATGGCATGGGGTGTGTGAGTAGCTGTATGAGTGGGTGCATAAGTGTTGTATGGGTGAGCGAGTGGGTGTGTGTAAGTGACTGCATGGGTGAGTGAGTAAATGTGAGAGCGGCTGTATGGGTAAGTGCTTGCTTGTGTGAGTGACTATATAGGTGAGGGAGGACATGTGTTATATATATGACTAAGTGAGTGGGTGTGAGTAACTGTATGGGTGAGTGTGTGACTGTGTAAGTGACTGTATGGAGGAGTGAGTAGGTGTGTGGGTGACTGATTCAGTGTTTAAGTGGCTGTATGGATGTATGAGTGGGTGTGGAAGTGTCTGTATGAGTAGATGTGTGAGTGAGTGGGCGCATGAGTGGCTGTATGGGTGAGTTAAAGGTTGTGTGAGTGGTTGTATGGGTGAGTGGATGTGTGAGTGGCTCTATGGATCAGTGAGTGGGTGTGTGAATACTGTATGGGTATGTGAGTGGTTGTGCAGGAGTGGGTTTATGAGAAGTTCTCTGCAGTGTGAGTGGTTCTGTGGATGATGTCATCAGTGACGTCACTAACCATGTCATGAGTAAAGTAATATGTGAGGTCATAAGCAGTGCATTCCTGAGGCGTAAGTTATAGTTCGCTCAGATAACTAGAACGTATAAATTTCACTGGTTGTAAATGAGTGAAATGTGAGCCTAACTATAATGTTTCTGTAACCTTTGTTTTTTCAGTACATATATATATATATATATATATATATATATATATATATATTACCTACTGGCGGTCGCCAGTAGGTATATATAGTTAGGACGGTTTACCATAGGAAATCCCCAACATTCTATTGGGAATAACTTTGGCCCTGGTTGATGAATCTTCGCAAATTTCTCAATGAAGATGGCTCACTCCGCTCCGCTCCTTCCCTGAAAGTTTGGGGGGGATTCGTCAAGTGGGGGCTGAGAAAAAAGGCGGGTCCCAAAACGTGTTTTCCCCATGTCAATTTCCATAGGACCTTTAGACTCGGCTACAGCTTGAACCACTGAAGGGAATTACACCAAACATGTCAAAATAGTAGTGTCTGGTATGCAGATCACGCTTTTGTTAAAATCGTGTAAATCCCTCCAGTGTTTCCTGAGAAAATTAAAAGAGAATCAAATTATATATCTGGGCGGAGCCTAACAACATATCTCTGATCGTGCGATCTGATTGGCTGTCAGCATCTCATCGTGAGATCTGATTGGCTGTCAGCAGTTCATCCATGAAGTGTTGGCACCCCGCGATTTTGCGCTGTATTTTGCCACTAGCGCTTTGGGAGCGCTTTATGTTTTATGCATCTTTTCAGGCCGGTGCCCACCCGGCATTGCCCGCTGAAATTGTCCCGCTGTTGCCGCCCGGCCGCGACCAGGAAGTCAGGCAGGCCGGGGGCAGGACTGTGACCTTATTCCCCGGGCCGCGCTCTGATTGGCTGCCGGCCCGGGACAGGACAGAGGAAGCCGGAAGCTGTCGGGAGCCGACCCCGGGATCCGGTGAGTGACCGGCGTAGCTAGGGGGGCGCGGTCCGCCCCAGCAGGACAGAGGAAGCTGGAAGCTGCCGGGAGCCGACCCCGGGATCCGGGACAGGACAGAGGAAGCCGGAAGCTGCCGGGAGCCGACCCCGGGATCCGGTGAGTGCGGCCGTGGACAATGCAGGGGTCAGTCACCTCAAGGCGGGCCGCGGGGACCATTGACACCCGCCCCCCCCGCTCGCAATGTCCCCGCTGACCAAAGCCAACTGGTCGCATTGTTCTGGGGGAGTCAAAAGGACTGACCCGCAGGCGCGCCAAGGGCCCTCGGTCGCATTCACCCCGAGGGACCCATTCACCGCCGGTGCTGAGGAGTCGGGCCCTCCACGGGGCAAAGGCATGTGTGGGAACTTAATCAGGGCTGCTCGGCAGATTACAGGCATGTGTGGCGCACTAAAGGTCGGCAGGTGGCCCTCGGCCAATCCCATGCTCCAACCGGGCCGTCTCTTTGTGGGAAGGGGCCTTATTACTTGTTAATGGACTGGGGTTTCCGCTAGCAGCGCGGGAAGGGTCAGATGTTCTATCAATCAATCGGGCAAGCGTCCTATTGATTAGTTAACATCTCCCTATTGGTTAGGAGCTTGACCAGGAAGAATTTGTGAGTGGCGCAGGTTTTAACAGTGCACAAAATACTGGAATTAATTGATGCAATCCCCCATAATAATAATAAAAAATATATATATATATATATATATATATATATATATATATATATATATATTTTTTTTTTAACTTTACACTTTATAAACTTTATTTCGATTTAAAAAAAAATCACAAAAGTCATCACAGTACAAACACAGGGACTAAATTATTCAATAATCATTGCACTCGACACACAGGATTGTGACTATATCCTTTAAAACAATAAATTATTTGATGCAACTCTAAAATACACCCATATAGCGGTCTGAAAAATATTTCACCTTTAAAAAGAGCATATATATATATATATATATATTCACTAAAAAAACCATAGGTTTTAGGCCTTATATAGTTAGGAATTAACATATAAAAAACCATTGAAATTCCTCCTATATATATATATATATATATATATATATATATATATATATATATATATATATATATATATATTCACTGAAAAAACCATTGGTTATAGACCATATATAGTTAGGGATTAGCCTTTTCAAAACCTTATTTTACTCACACAAAACCATTGAAATTTCATATATAGTTATTTCCACTAACTATATATCGCGCACCCGCAATCCACTGCTGATGATGTCACATATTACATCATTCATGACATGGTTAGTGACATCACTGATGACATCACTGATGACATCTCAAATGACATCACGGATGACATCACTGATGACAACATCCAGTGACTGTATGTTTCTGTAAAGTTAAAATATGTCTTACATATTGAAGAATGAGTGGATGTATAAGTGTCTGGATGAAGGATTTAGTAGGTGCATGACTGACTGTATGAGTGAGTGATTAAATGTGTCTCACTGAGTGCATGGGTTAGTGACTAAACTGTTTTAATTTGTGCATCATTATATCTGTTGTTCTACAAACTGCTGCATATGTTGATCAGTAGCTATATGAGTAACTGTATGGGTTATTCATTGGTTCTCCAAGTATTTGTATGGGAAACTGAGTGTGTGTGTATGGGTGGCTGGGAGGTGTGTGACTCTGTACATAGATGTGTGAGTAGTTGATTCACTATATGTATGGGTTCAAAAGTGCATGTGGAAACAGCTGTATGGGCGGTTGACTGTGCATGAGTGTATTAGTGAGTGAATGGATATCTCAGTGCTACATGTCAAAGTAAGTACATATGTAAAACACAGTACATGTGAGAGTTGACATATATAAATAACTGTGCATAAGAGCCAGTGAATGTGTGAGTGGCTGTATGGATCATTGTGAACATGTATCAGGGATTGTATAAGAGAGTAAAGTAAATATGTGTTAGTATATGTTTGAATAAGTAAGGTGTGTATAACTGTATAGTTGAGAAAATGGAGGTGTGATTGATTTTTTGCATAACTGACTAGGTGTGTGAGTAACTCCATGGATGAGTGACAGTCTGTGACTGTCTGTTTACACTGATTGTATCTAAGGTTATATTAGAGTCTGAAGAGGTTCATGGTATTATCACATGAATGATATCATCAGTGATGTGATCAGTCATGTCAAATGAGATGTTATCAGTGATTTTATCAGTGATGTCATTTGAGATGTCATCAGTGATGTCATTTGAGATGTCATCAGTGATGTCATTTGAGATGTCATCAGTGATGTCATCAGTGATGTCACTAACCATGTCATGAATGATGTAATATGTGACATCATCAGCAGTGGATTGCGGGTGCGCGATATATAGTTAGTGGAACTAACTATATATGAAATTTCAATGGTTTTGTGTGAGTAAAATAAGGTTTTGAAAAGGCTAATCCCTAACTATATATGGTCTATAACCAATGGTTTTTTCAGTGAATTTTCAAGGTTTTGTAAATGCAAATTCCTAACTATATATGGCCTATAACCTATGGTTTTTTCAGTGAATTTCATTGGTTTTTTAATAGCAAATATCAAAAGCTGTCAAATGTCAAGTGCGTGATAGGTAAAAACTTTTTCGTGTTTATGCACGGTGATGTGCTTTGAACGCTGCCCCCCCCTCTTTTCTCTTAGTAGTACTCTCTCTTTGCAGATAGTGAAGAGTAGTTAACGCAGGCCTTTACCCCCGTTGTAATCCGTTGTGCCTGCTTGTCTCTCCATTTGATTGATTGTTATCCAAGCATTTACTGTTTTACAATTGATTCTCTTTGGTTCATTCTCTATTTACAAACAAGCACAAAGTCGCAATACTCTGTTTAGTCTTTGCAGATAGTGAAAAATCGTGAAAAATCGTGTAAAAAAATAAAATTAATCGAGCAAAATCAGTATACTACTAATTGGATCTCTTTTTGACCTCGCTAAAATAGAAATATTAGGAACAACCCTTCATGAGAAATACGAAAATAGTGAGATGAACTGAGCTCCACACCATGAGGGCTGCAAGACAGCTCGGCTCCGTCACCCACCCCGCCCAAAATAACGACAAACCCTATGCAAATATTAAAAATAAATACAACACACCAGCAAAGAAACAGGGTAAAACATTTTATTAAATAACTATTTACATAACTATTTTATACTTTTTATTGCCCGATCCGGCTAGCTCAATCGATCGAGCATGAAACTCATGCACTCTGATAGCAAGCGTTGCTACTGATGCTATGCAGACCAAAACTGGTTTTCAGTTTGTACATTTTTCTAGATTTTTCCATCCAAGGTTGGTTGAGTTTGTAGAACGATGGCTTCAGATTTTCAACATACGGTGTGGTGGCGCGGACTGGGAGGGGTCGGTTCGCTCCTGCCCCCTCCCCAAGTAAGATTTTCATACGTGAAAGTACGTTAATGGTTTTGGTCCCTGAGTTGCTTCGATGTCACTGCCATTCTCAAATGGCATAAGTTCTGGATGTTGGGTGCCATAGTTCAGAGTTCTGAGCAGCGCTTGTAACACTGTCTGAAGCTTATTTCCACCTACTGCAGCTTCACTATTCTCAAAGTAAGTGAGGGTCGTTTGTGGACCTGACTGCATTTGAAAACAATGTGATATGGTACCTCCCTAAACCGCTTGACGGAGGCCCCCGAGGGGCGGTGTGATGGCACGGACTCGGAGAAGACGCTTGGCTCCGACCCCCTCCCCAAGTCTTATAGCACCGGTTTAGCCTGAGATCGCCCCCGACATAGGCAGCCGGCTCCCGGGGTCCGGCGGAACTTTTTGCCTTTTGATGACTCTTCTATTCTGGACCTTGTCCCACAATCCGTTTGACCTGAAGACACGCTGTAGTGGGGCGCCCCTTTACCGTTTTAGTTGCCATTCCGCCCGCTTTTGCTACACTGTGCCTCTTCCGCCATTCAGCTGTTTACCGCCCGCTCTTGCGACTACAGCGTCTCGCTCACCATGTAGTTGAGTTGCCCCCGCTCTTGCGATGCAACGATAAGCGACTGCCACAGGACTCTCAAAATGGCGGCCGGCTCTTCAGATTTGGGCGTGGTCCACTAAAATGGCCCTGGGACACCTTGGAACTCGGACGCTTCCCTGATAGGGCTTGGGTCCCATTCTCGAAAGCGTCCCCTCAGCCGTGAAGATTCTACAAAAGTCTTGGGAGCCCCCGACTCCCGCAGGCTTCTGGTGGGGAGCGGCTGCCATGTTTGCTCGTGGAATGGCCACGACGGACCTACGAGATGGTAGTGCTCTCATGCTGACGCCAGCTTTAGTCTGAAACATCCAGAAACACTGTAGACTACCAATTCGATCAGTTCCGGTATAGCCCCAACATGACCCGGTAGAGTAGAACTTGCCCTCCCCTCTTTGACTGATGGTTCTTGTTGCCTGTCCCCTCTGTTGCCATTTTACAGAACTTTTTGGACTGCTGAAAGGGGTTGTGTTCCGAACGCTGGTTGGTGGAGACATTTTGACTATATTCTTGACCTACGTTGTCGCGTAATGCGTTATATGACACGCCGCGTTAGCGCACCCGGAAGTGATCCGGGGCGCGGCGCGCAGCGCGTAACGTAAGCATAACAGGTCATGTGACTTGTTAATAAAACTTTTTATTGGTTCATTTTACTTTTGTTATTTTAATAATGAAAAGCTTGGTCATATGACCTAAAAAATACGCTTTTTATTGAGTTCGAACTTTTTTTTTTAAACATATATATTATAATATTCCAGGCTAATGTACTTTCCCGGAAAATTTACAACTGTCCTGCAAGTAAAATATATTCCTTTTTCGAGAAAAAGGGCGTTTCTTCGTTCCATGACGGAGCCGTTGAGTAAAAGAGACTCGGCCTGCTGTCTTAGTCGCCGATACGCCTGATTATCAGATTCTTATCGATCATTTTATGTTGCAGGAGTGGAAAACACAACTGCCCTTGACCATTTATCTTTACTGCGTTCCTACATATTATACCTTTTATCCGTCATGTAATTGGACTGCTTTATTTCACTTGCCTTTTACTGATTCGAAAACAGTGACTAAAAGTAAAAACTTTACCAATGTAAATACTACTACCATGTTTTGATTTAAAAACCTTTATTGTGAAAATGTCAGTATACAAATACGGGCCTATAACCACTTGGGCCGGCCACGGAGCAAACTGAAATCGTATATGATGAGGAGACATTTACATTATAGAGGAACGTAACGAGCGGGCCATTAGGTTGCAAGAACTAAGGTGTCTAACAGTTGCGGAATCGGTGGACGTACATTTTGTAATTAAAATACGACAGGGCCACTTACAAAAAAATCATCTAGATATACATTTGCGGGCAAGTACCATGGGTGACGTTAATTCGAACTTTCAATACTACAGTAATCAATAACACATCAGAACTTAATATCAATAGGGATGTCAAAATATTCAATCAATTCTCGTCCCCGCCCGCCATGAGCATCAAAACTGCATTCATATCTCGTGATATCAAAGTTGTTCAACCAGTACACAACAAGGAGTTACGAGTCCCATTTATACCGGCGCCATTTTGGGCAAGGCCGGGCAGGTCCAACATATAGTCAAAATGTCTCCACCAACCATCGGCCAGACCAGAACCCCTTTCGGCCCTTTATGCTACAAGATGGTGTCTTCCATTCAGAAAATATTGTTGGCAGCATTTTGAAAGGAAAGATAAACAGCCGTTCTCCTAGTGAGTCTCACATTGTTACATTTAGGAAGAATGTTGAAGAGTAGTATGTGGAAAATCTGAAGCAATTTTTCTACAAACTCTCAATCAGCCTTGGATGGAAAAAAAAATCCTGAAGAATGTACAAACTGAAAACCAATTTTTGTCTGTATAGCATCAACAGCAACGCTTGAGTCAGCTTTGTGTCAAGCCGCCATTTTGATTCAATCAATAACGTCCCCCTGCACACATTCAGGGGCCTGGTCGTGTCTTCAGTTGAAACGGATTGTGGGGCAAAAAGGAACAGGAAAAAAGTTCCGCCGGACCTCGGGAGCCGGCCGCCTATGTCATGTGCGACCTTTGGCCACACCAGGGCAATAGTGAAGCTGCAGCAGGTGCAAATAAGCTTCAGACATTCTTACAAGCACTGCTCTGAACTCTCAACTATGGCACTCAACATCCAGGACTTGCCATTCGGATCTTGGCGCCTTGTGCTGGTTCCGACCTATTCACACATCGGTCCACTACTGACATCACCTCATAAGCCAACGGGGCACCCCACACCGACTTTCGGCGCAGCATTGTAGGATGGCCACACCAGTGCGGCAACTTACTGGACACCACCTCAGTGCCATCCGGATCTCGGCGCGTTCGAGTCACTGTACCGCAAGAGCGGGAGAAACTCAGCTGGACACGCCGTCTTTCGGCGCAGCATTGTAGGATGGCCACACCAGTGCGGCAATATGCTGGACACCACCTTGGTGCCATCCGGATCTCGGCGCGTTCGAGTCACTGTACCGCAAGAGTGACCGCAACTCAGCTGGACACGCCGTCTTTCGGCGCAGCATTGTAGGATGGCCACACCATTGCGGCAATTTGCTGGACACCACCTCGGTGCCATCCGGATCTCGGCGCGTTGTGCTGCCTTCGGCCTACTGTAGCCGCAAGTGCGGACGCAACTCAGTTGGACGGCGAGTGAAAAGATAAGGGGCGCCCCACTGCAGCCGAGGAGCCTCCATCTTGGGGGAGACGCACAGCCCCCACTGACTGACGCGACCTCACAGGCCAATGGGGCGCCCCACGCCGATTTTCGGCGCGGCATTGTAGGATAGCCACACCAGTGCAGCAACTTGCTGGACACTAACTTGGTGCCATCCGGATCTCGGCGCGTTGTGCTGCCTTCGGCCTATTTGCACATAGGTCCGCTACTGACGCCTCACGTGCCAACGGATTTTCTACGCTTTTTGTAGCCCTATGCCGCATAACAGGTCATGTGACTTGTTTATAAAACTTTTCATTGGTTCATTTTACTTTTGGTTTCCTAAAGATGGAAGGCTTGGTCATATGACCTAAAAATAACACTTTTCATTGGTTTAGAACATTTTTTTTTCCCAAACGATGAAAGCCCCACCTTGTTTCTGGATGTTTCAGACTGAAGCTGGCGTCAGCATGAGAGCACCACCATCTCGTGGCTCCGTCGTGGTCATTCCGCGAGCAATCATGGCAGCCGCTCCCCACCGGAAGCCTGCAGGAGTCGAGGGCCCCCAAGACTTTTGTAGAATCTTCACGGCTGGGGGGACGCTTTCGAGAATGGAGCCAAAGGCCTAGCAGGCAAGCGTCCGAGTTCCAAGGTGTCCCAGGGCCATTTTAGTGGACCAGGCCCAAAACCGAAGAGCTGTCCGCCATTTTGAGAGTCCTGTGGCAGCCGCCTATCACTGCACTGCAAGAGTGGGCAGAAGTCAACTACATGGTGAGCGAGACGCTGTAGCCGCAAGAGCGGGCGCAACTCAGCTGGATGGCCGCCACCTGGGGAGGCCCGTTCACGCCGCCTCCCCCACGCCCCCCCCGGGCCGCCCCACGCCAATTTTCGGAGCAGCATTGTAGGATACCAAAACCAGTGCGGCAGTTTACTGGACATCACCTGGGTGCCATCCACATCTCAGCGCGTTAAGCTGCCTTGGGACTATTCGCACTTCAGACCGCTACTGACGAGGCCTCCCACCGCACCACCCGGGATGCCCCACGCTGTTTTACTGAGCTGCATTGTAGGAAACCAAAAACCAGTGCGACACCCAGGTGACATCACCTGGGTGCCGTCCAGAACTCAGCACGTTGTGCTGCCTTGGGACTATTCGCACAAAAGACAGCTTCTGACCATTGTTGTTTTTTTTGTCAAAAAATGTTTAAATGTATTTACAGTTTTTGTTCCGTTCGTTATATTTAAAAGTTAATAAAGTTTTATAATCCTACTTTGTTGGAGTGCTATATATTTTTAAAAAATCGGGTGAATGGGGCCTTGAATCGGGTTATTGTCATGGGTGGGCTTTGCAAGTGTACTGCTACAGGATCGGACATTTCAAACTCAAATGCACGTTCTTTGTCTTACCTTTCCGAAGCATGGAGCGCAATAGCAGGCAGAGAAAGGGTGATGCAAGTGTTGAACACTGCCTGGCCTGGCAAGTTGCTGGCAGTGCCCCCCCCCCCGCCCGCTCCTGAAAGAGGACACACACACACCGCCGCCCCGAGTACTTCACAGATCTTTAAAAGACCATGCGCTTGTTCATGAGGCTTAAATGGTTTATCACCCCTTCTAGATCCCCTGCATCGACCCTCTGACGTTTCCTGGAAGAATTACCACGTAACACAATACCAAGCCCTGTCACCTGAAACCCCCGAGGAATCGTGGGGCATATTATCAAGGGGGTTTATCTCCGCTTTTTTGGCTTTAAAAGCCAAGAAAGCGGAGATAAAATTATCTCCCTATTACCAAGCTGTCGCTAACACCAGTTAGTGACAGCTAAAAGGAGATAGCGACCATCTTGGGCCCCGCTTTGCATGTCAGTGATATTTATCACTAATGACATGCAAAGTGGGCGTGCCAAGATGTTAGCGACTGGAAACAGTCCCTAACATCGCTATCTCCTATTACCAACTTTTGGAGATATTCGCGCTAAGCGCGAATATCTCCAAAAGCTAACACCTGCCCTGAGCAGTTCTTAGCCATGTTATCCAATGGGAGGTGGATAACATGGCTAAGAGCATTTGCTCGATAATGCATGAATATCGCTGACTTTTCAGCGATATTCATGCATTGCGGCCGTTTTTTATCGCATTTGCGATAAACCTTGCTAATAGCAAGGTTTATCTGCGATAAAAATCGCCGATGTGCGGCGATCATTTTTGTCTCTAAACAAGTTAGAGACAAAAATTATCGCTAGTTGTTGGTAATATGCCCCCGGGTTTTTGCTTGCAGAAATCGGGAGGCGGGAGACTAGCACTGAAATCAGTAGTCTCACGCCTGAATCGGGAGGGTTGGTATGTCTGGATTCTCTACAGCTGGGGCCATAAACTACATCCGCAGGGCTAGGTGATAGCCTGGGACCGGCCTGGCATCTAAAATGGCTGCCGTGCACGACAAAATTGTGGCATTGGAAAAAAGGCAAGATGGCGCAGACAATGTTTATCAATAAGGATTCATTTATAACAAAATATTTTATCGCAGTGACAAATTGGCGGTCAACACTTCCTGATTTCCATCGAATCGAACGTTAACAGACATCACGCAGCAAAAAAAAAAAAAAACACGCACTGCCGCTGGAAGACATGTATCAACATATATGAGCCTCCTCAGCCACCCTCAGAAAACATAAGGGATCAGGATACGTCTCCTGCACCCCCTTATACCTAGTAATTTAATTAAAACGAAACACAAAATGGCGACTTCCCGTTTCGCTACCAGTTTGCGGCCCAGTTCGCGGCCCGAGAAGCGCTTCTACCGTGAAAAATCATTTTTTTTTTATTTTCCCCACGGGACCCTTTAATAACCCCGACATCATTCCTAGGGGGTCAAGAGGGGTCTACCTTGCCCCCTTTCATTAAATTCCCCCTTCGTTTTTCACCTCTTCTTCTCTCTCGATCCTACCGAGAGATAAGATGGCGGCCGCTCTGGACTGTTTAGAATGTTGACAGACACCGGAGAGCCAATCAGCTTCGCATCGCAAAGTTCCATTTCGCGAAAAGTAAGCGGACCGGAGCGCAGCCCGGAGCGCTGTTACAGATATATATCTTGTTTTGAACGTTAATTTCTCAAAATCCACTGGAGCACATATATTGAGACCTAGCAAAGGCACATCGGGCTAACAGTCCCTACAATTTTGCCAAGTTTCGTGCAAATCCATTCAGCCGTTCGAGCTAAAAGTGAGGCCAACCGCCCTATGGAAATTAACATGGGGAAAACGCGTTTTGGGACCCCCCTTTTTTCTCGGCCCCCCCTTGATGAAACCCCCCCAAATTTTCAAGAGCTGCTCAGAAACAAAATGTGCCATTTTCCTGAAAATTTCAGCCGATTCCGTCCACAAACGCCAAAGTTATTAGACATAGAATTTTCAAAAGTTCCATAGACAAAAAATCCTAACTATATATACCTACTGGCGAGACGCCAGTAGGTAATATATATATATATATATTAGCATTTAAAAAACCAATGAAATTCACTGAAAAAACCAAAGGTTATACACTATATATAGTTAGGAATTAGCCTTTAAAAAACCAATGAAATTCACTAAAAAAACCATAGGTTTTAGGCCTTATATAGTTAGGAATTAACATTGAAATTCCTCCTATATAGTTAGCTGGACATTTTATTGACATAAAACCCAATGAAATTCCATATATAGTTAGTTGCAATAACTATATATCGCGCACCCGCAATCCACTGCTGATGATGTCACATATTACATCATTCATGACATGGTCAGTGACATCACTGATGACATCACTGATGACATCATCCAGTGACTGTGTGTTTCTGTAAAGTTTAAATATGTTTTACATATTGAAGAATGAGTGGATGTATAAGTGTGTGGATGAAGGATTTAGTAGGTGCGTGACTGACTGAGCGAGTGAATGAATGTGTCTTACTGAATGCATGGGTTAATGACTAAACTGTCTGAAAGTGTGCATCAATATGTCTGTTGTTGTGCAAGCTGCTACATGTGTTGATCAGTAGCTATATGAGTGGCTATATAGCTTATTGATTGGTTGCCCAAGTATTTGTATGGAAGACTGAGTGTGTGTGTAACTGGCTGGGAGGCGAGTGACTATGTGCAGATCAATGTGTACTTGTATCAGTAATTGTATAAGAGAGTAAGTATGTGTTAGTATATGTTTGGAAAAGTAAGGTGTTCTGTGTTTAACTGTATAGATGAGGAAATCGAAGTGTTATTGATTCTTTACAGGACTGACTAGGTGTGTGAGTAACTCCATGGATGAGTGGCAGTGTGTGAGTGTCTGCATAGGTGTATGAGTGCATATGACAGTGTTGTAAAAATGAGTGACTGTATGTACGAGTGATTGTATGTGTGAATGAGTGAATGTGTGCGTAGACGTAGGAATCAGTGAGTGCATATGTAGTAACTGGTATTGGTGTGTCATGATGTCATCAGTGATGTCATTTGAGATGTCATCAGTTATGTCATCAGTGATGTCATTTGAGATGTCATCAGTGATGTCATCAGTGATGTCACTGACCATGTCATGAATGATGTAATATGTGACATCATCAGCAGTGGATTGCGGGTGCGCGATATATAGTTATTGCAACTAACTATATATGGAATTTCATTGGGTTTTATGTCAATAAAATGTCCAGCTAACTATATAGGAGGTATTTCAATGTTAATTCCTAACTATATAAGGCCTAAAACATATGGTTTTTTTAGTGAATTTCATTGGTTTTTTAAAGGCTAATTCCTAACTATATATAGTGTATAACCTTTGGTTTTTTCAGTGAATATATATATATATACATACACCACAAAAAACTCACGTATCAGTGGAGAGTAGGCGCTCAGGAACAGTACTGAATAATCATGTTTAATCCATCACGGCACACCTGTCAAACAGGATGTGCTTCAGCTGAGCAGCAGCCTTGATCACCTGATCTACGCCATTTTGAAGGAGGTATTTATAATCATTAAAAGCATAAACATAGAGAAAATATATACCTAAGTTCATCATCAAGCAACATAACGTAACATATTTGCACTCGGGATTGATAGGCAAATTCCTGGAAAAATATTCCAAAATGCATTAACCCTGTGCCAAAATGTAGCAGTTTAAATCAAATGCGATTCTAACTCAGTAGTTTGTCAAGCATAAATAGCATATTATTATGTAACACATTTGCACAAACAATATACTGTTCATATCAGCACTCGGGATCTGTCACCCTGATTCATGAAGCAAAATTGCGCCCGCAATAGCTGCGAAAATGCTATCGCGGGCGCAATTCCCAAAATCGGAATTCACCATCAAAAATGCAAATTCGCAAACACAGATTTGCGAAATCGCAAAAATAATCGCAGAATGCCGGCAGGATACCAATTGTGAATCGGAAATAGCGAGAAAGCACGGAATCTGCGAAAATAATTGCGAAATCGCACATTACTCACAATCGGTATTCATGACAAATCGCTATTAGCGAAAAAGCCAAAAATCGCATTTTGCGAGGCGCAATTTAAGGAGAACCCAAAGCAGGTGGTAACCATCAAACCCATTGGAAAACATTTTTTGAAAAAACGTTGGCCAATCAGTAACTGGTGCAGGCCTGACCAAACACACTTAAGGGGAAGCAGCAACAGCAGAAGGAGTCTCACAATGCCAGGAATGTACATGGTGGTCAGGCGGCGAAGGCTACAGCGAGCAGCAAGGAGGAGACGCAGAATCCAGGAGAGGATATTCCGCCAGGGGGTCACCCTGCTGGGCCAGACCAGAGAGCAAATATACGCAAAGTACCGGCTGAATGGGGCTATGATCATCAAGCTTATACAGGACCTTGACCCCCTGATGCAGCACCCAACAAGGCTGACCAATGCCGTCCCAACACATGTCCAGGTATTGTGTAGCCTGCACCTCCTGGCCTCTGGGAGCTTCCAGGGGATAGTTGCGGTAGCTGGGGGGATATCCCAGCCCACCATGTCCCGCTGCCTACGTAGTTTCCTTGACGCAATGCTGACCCAGCTACACCAGCACATCAAATTTCCCACCAGCCAACAGGAATTGGATGAGACCAAGCTACAATTCTACAATGTTGCCCGTTTCCCACACGTGATAGGATGCATTGACTTTACCTATCAGGCTCGACTCCATACTTCCTCGGGGCTGTGATGAGAGTCCAATCCCGGCCCTACCGAACGACCTCAGCGTTCAATGGTAGATACACAGAACTACTAAGAGAGTGCAGCAGGCCGCGGGAAAGGAAGGGGACAGCGGGGAGGGAGATCTGTAACGACAAAGAACAGGATATTAAAGCACCCTATCTCCCTATACTACACCCATGTGCTCTATAATATCTACCCAGCGCCTCCTCCCCCCACTGATCACCATTCAATACCTGTAAAGGAAAATACACAAAGATCTAATCCAATGGAGACAGGAGACTGTTGTGGGGTGAAGAACTGGGCCCAACTGTGGATAAAAACAAACACGTTTCACTCCTTATACTCCAAGTACTAGATTGATGGTTGTGGTCTCCAAACATAGAACACTACACATACCCCAATGTAACATGTAAGTTTCTTTCAATGGGCGGCCACACAGTTCCCTTGTTTGACCTTTTCAATACCCCTCCTGTCTCCTGTTAGAACGAGATAAGCAAATTATAATGAAATCTGCACTCCTCAGGATCGCTTCCGGAAGACACAGTATGCGAAATAGTTCCCACTTGAATAACAGAGTTAGTTCTCACTCTATGATGGGTTTGTCAATAACTTGCGCCCTAGGAAGATCTGCTAGATAGCCTTCCATGAGGGCTTAAGATGGCGAGGCTCAAAAACGGCTTCAGGTGAGTCCTATCGCCACAGTCAAGCTTTCCAGTAATCACACTATATACAACTATATACACCAGTGAAGGCTCAGTTCAGTGTTGTTCAATAGTCAGGTCCGTTTCCCTGAGAACCAATGTGCAGCCACCACAGTTCGTAACTGTACAATCAAACACTGAGCCTTCAAGTAGCACGGCACTGAGTGCCACTCTGAACCAATACCACAGGTTGTGGGTGTGTTGTTGGGATCGAAGCTACCAACGCCACACACCTCACCGAAAACAGAGTACTCACGATTATGGAGGAAAAAAGGAGTCGGCCGACGCCTCTTACCGCCTCCACACACACAGACTCAGGAAACGCCACCGCAAACGGAATTATCGGCGCTCCACCGCCGTTTGAACACACTCTTTATTTCCTGGCATGCGCGCGCAGCTCGCGTTGGAACGCGACGTCAGCGCGGCATGCCGGGAATTGTAGTTTTTCCATCATTTTGGCGGCCCACGCGCATTCGGCGGCCTGGAACATGACAGTACACCCCCCTTCACAAAGGGGCCCCATCGCCTCCAGGCTTACCAGGAAACAAGCGGTGGAACCGGGCCACCAGCCTGGGAGCCCAACTGCGTTCACTGGTTCCCAAGAATCCTCCTCAGGACCAAACCCCTTCCAGGAGATTAGGTATTGCAAACGACCTTTCACCCATCTAGAGTCTCGGATGCACCTCAGCTCATATTCCTGATCCTGCAACACCCAGATAGGCACCGGGGATTTCCGAATCGGACATCTAGAGGGCTTTAAAAGGGAAACGTGGAACACAGGACGTATGTGAAGCTGCGCCGGCAAGCGCAGGCGCACAGCTACTGGGTTCACATGACCCACCACCCGATAAGGACCTATGTACCTAGGATTAAACACGCTGTGCTTCTTGAATTTAATATGTTTGGTGGACAACCATACTAAATCACCCTTTCTATACACTGGATTGGGTCTTCTGTGCTTGTCTGCATGGAATTTATACCTGGCTTTGGCCTTCTCAAGGTTTTTGCGTGTGCTCAAAAGAATTTTGCGCACCCTCAACAACCTGTTCTTCACCTCTGGTGACTTCACCTTATCAGACGGCAATAGCATGGGTGTGAACCTGGGATGGTGACCATAAGAGCAAAAGAAAGGTGTATATTGAGTGGATGCATGTTGAGTGCTATTGTAGGCTATTTCTGCCACCCACAACCAATCAACCCAGGACTCGCTGCTTTCTTGTACGTAGCATCGTAGATACTGCTTTAGGGATTGGTTGAGTCTCTCCGTTTGTCCATCCGTCTGCGGATGGAAGCTGGTGGACACAGATGAAGTTATGTGTAACGCCTTACACCAGGTTTTCCAAACTCTCGCAGTGAATTGCGCCCATCGATCTGACACTATGTCTCGGGGAAGTCCATGCAGTCTTACAATGTTCACCAGGAGGAGTTGAGCTAATTGTCCTGCTGTGGGTACTTGAGCACAAGGAATGAAGTGGCCCATCTTGGTCAAAAAGTCCACTACCACGATTATGGCTGTTTTGCCCTGGTCTTTTGGAAGCCCCACGCTGAAGTCGACTGAGAACCTCTCCCACGGATTCTCCGGAGTGGGCAAAGGTAATAACATTCCCTGAGGTCTTTGTCTGTCCGTTTTCATTTGACTGCATGTAACACACTCCGCCACCCAACGAAGCACATCAGGTCTGATGGAAGGCCACCAAAACTGCCTCTGGATCTTTTCCAATGTCTTTACAAAACCCATGTGACCGGCACACGGAACTTCGTGGCACCAAGAGAACACAAGTCGGCGTAAGGCTTCTGAGGGCACCAGTACCTGTTTTCCTCTCATTGGAACGCCGTGTTTTGGTTTCCATTCCGGATGATGTCTGAGCCATGTGCGCCACACACAGGTTTGTACCCCCGTCCTGACTCGAAACAGAAAATCGTCGGTATGAGTGACCCCTATGACATTGGCAGGTTCAATGATTGACTGAACTGGTTTCTCCTCTGGTATTAGGAGATTCTCTCTCCTGGTAAGCGCATCCGCCTTCCTGTTGTAGGTACCAGGCCTAAAGGTAACCACAAATCGAAATTCTTCAAAGAACATCATCCACCTTAATTGCCTGGGGGACAGGTGTCTCGCAGCCCTTAGAAACTGTAGATTTCGATGATCTGTATAGACCGTGATTTGGTGACGAGCCCCCATTAACCAGTGTCGCCATTCCATAAAGGCATCCCGTATAGCGAGCAGCTCCTTTTCGGTGATGGTGTAGTTTACTTCCAAGGGACTGAGCTTTCTGGACATGTAGGCAATCGGGTGCAGGGTGCTTGTTGATTCTTCCTTTTGAGACAGCACAGCCCCCAGGGCTATTTCTGAGGCATCTGCCTCAACTATGAATGGTAAATCTGGATTGGCGTGCGTTAACACCCGTGCTGAGGAGAAGGCTGCCTTGAGCTCCTCGAACGCTTGTTGAGCTTTGTTGGTCCATACAAACGGGATGTTTTTCTTCGTAAGCTGTGTGAGGGGTGACACCATTCCTGAGAAACCAGCAATGAATCGCCTGTAGAAGTTGGCAAACCCCAACAGGCTCTGGATGTCTTTAACATTGTTGGGACGTGGCCAATCCACAATCGCTTGGACTTTTCTTTCTGCCATCACTTGCCCTGACGGAGTAAGCATTATCCCCAGGAACTCCACCGTTGCGACGTGGAACTCACATTTGGTGATTTTGCAGAAAAGGTGATGTTTTTGAAGTGCTTGTAGCACTGATTTTACATGGGTGATGTGTTCGTCTGTTGAGTTGGAATAAATGAGAATGTCGTCAATATAAACGACTGCATAGCGATCCAAGAATTCACGAAGGACCTCGTTCAGGAAAAAGTGAAATGCGGCCGGGGCATTGCAGAGCCCAAAGGGCATCACTAAATACTCATATAATCCGTACCGCGTTTTAAAGGCCGTTTTCCACTCGTCACCCCGTTTTATGCGCACCAGGTGATAGGCCCCACGTAAATCCAGCTTTGTGTAGATGTGTGCTGCCCTGACCTGTTCCAGCAGCACCGGGATCAAAGGAAGCGGATATTGATTCTTCAGGTGATGGCGTTTAATGCTCTATAATCTATGCAGCATCTTTTTTCACCATTAGCCTTTGGTATGAAGAACAAGGGGGATGCTGCAGGTGATCGAGAAGGTCGGATATATCCCAAAGCCAAGTATTTATCAAGGTATTCTCGCAGCGTCTCTGTTTCCGGTAGAGTAAGAGCGTAAATCCTTCCATTGGGTATTTCAGAGCCAGGGATGAGGTCAATGCGGCAATCATACGAGCGGTGCGGTGGAAGCACCTCTGCCTCTTTGTCGCTGAACACTGATCCAAACTCAGCATAACATGAAGGCAGGGTTACATCTTTTTCCGCTGCTGTGGCTATGGAATGCATAGACTCTAAATTTTGTGCATGCATCTCATTCGTGAGAAAACAGTGTTCTCGACAATAGGGGGAAAGAAACTGAATTGATTTGGTAGCCCACCGTATATCCGGATCATGTGTTTGTAGCCATGGGAGACCTAGGATGATCCCATATTGCGGGGCTTCAATGATGTTGAAGCTCAGAAGTTCACGATGGGTATTGGAACACACCATTTCATACTTGCTCGTATGATAAGTAATCGGACCTGCTTGGAGTTCATGTCCATCCACTGCGTAGACTGTCTCGGGTCTTTCTTTGGGGATTAGAGTCACTCCCAATCGATGAGCCATTGAACAATCCATAAAACACCCTGTAGCCCCCGAATCAACCATCACATGCACCTCATGTCGTTTTTCTTTGATGGTTATAGACATGTTCACAAATAGGTGGCTTCTCATATCCACAGAATCCGGGGTGAGTGAAGGGATGATGTGTATGCTTGAGGGTTTCCCTTCATTCGCCATCAAGCCGTGTAGTTTCCCGACTCCTTTGCGGAGACTCCTGCTACACTCGGGCCTCCCCGTCCCCGGTTATTTTTTGGCTTCACAGGGCACTCCCTTACGAAATGGCCTTTCTTCCCACAATAGAGACATAAACCTTGTTTGCGTCTGTATTCTCTTTCGCTGGTGGTCAAGGAGGCTCGCACCGCCCCTATCTCCATGGCCTCGGGTGAAGGAGCCGATTTCTCACTGTTACCAGGGTGTTCATAAGGCATCACAGCTTTGTCCTTCTTCTTATGCTCTCCTTTTCTTTCCTTCATGCGATGGTCTAATCGCAATGTAAGGTCTATTAAAGCAGAACATGTACGGGGCTGAGGGTCTATCTGTGCTAAGACGTCCGTCATGTCTTCGTGGAGTCCTTGATAGAACAAGGCTGTTCTTTTAGCTTCAGGCCACTCTGTTTCGACCACAAGTCTCCTGAAATTGTTGAGATAAGTGACAAGGTCATTGTCTCCCTGTTTCAATTGTAACAACTCTCTGTCTGCCGTGAGGGTCTCTGCCCTCCTGTCAAATGTTCTTTCAAACTCCTCTTTGAAGTTATCCCAATGATATAGGAGTGGGTCATCCCTTTTGACTATTGGAACGGCCCACTGCGCAGCTTCCCCCCCTAAGTATGATATCAGGAAAGCTACTCTCGCTTGGTGTGTATTTATTTATTTATTTTATCAATTTGTAGGGCGCAACAGCTACCCAAAAAGGGTTTCCCGGGGCCTAGACACAGCTAGAATGAGGGCAGAGAAATGGAGGTGACTGTTAAGTGGTTATTGTTCATACAGCCAGGTCTTTACAAGCTTTCTGAACCTACAGTAGTTTTCTTCCTTCCGGATACAGGGGGGGAGCGTGTTCCAAAGGGAGGGTCCCAGATAGGCAAAAGATCTGCCACCTGTTCTTGCTCGTTTAAACCTTGGTATGCAGAAACAGGCTGCTGTCTGTGACCGGAGGTTTCTCTTGGGCGTATAGAGGCAGGCAAGAGATTGGAGGTAGTTTGGTGCTGTTCCTGCTTTTATTCTGAACATGTAATTTAGGGCCTTGAAACATCTTGGGCTTACACATAAAGTGCATGTGGACTTGTGTCATGAATACTTGAATCTTTTTATGTCACCATAGTATCTTTCGGGTGGTGCTAGTAGGATTTGTGCCGGCATTTCCACCACCACAGAAGTGGTAGGAGAAGTGCTACTAGATGCTCCTGTTGTGGTGCTAGGTGTGGGCATTCTATCCATTCTGGCACGCAACTGGGCATTCTCTGCCCTGGAAGCCGCTACCTCCCTATTGGCAGCAGTTAGCTCCACCTGCACTAAGGCCAAAGCAGCCATGACATCCTCTAAAGTGGTCATGACGTTCTCTCAACACAGCCAAGAGGAGGCAAAATCCTTGGGCCGATAATTCTATCAGGCTCGACTCCACACTTCCTTGGGGCTGTGATGAGAGTCCAATCCCGGCCCTACCGAACGACCTCAGCGTTCAATGGTAGATACACAGAACTACTAAGAGAGTGCAGCAGGCCGCGGGAAAGGAAGGGGACAGCGGGGAGGAAGATCTGTAACGACAAAGAACAAGATATTAAAGCACCCTATCTCCCTATACTACACCCATGTGCTCTATAATATTTACCCAGCGCCTCCTCCCCCCACTGATCACCATTCAATACCTGTAAAGGAAAATACACAAAGATCTAATCCAATGGAGACAGGAGACTGTTGTGGGGTGAAGAACTGGGCCCAACTGTGGATAAAAACAAACACGTTTCACTCCCTATACTCCAAGTACTAGATTGATGGTTGTGGTCTCCAAACATAGAACACTACACATACCCCAATGTAACACGTAAGTTTCTTTCAATGGGCGGCCACACAGTTCCCTTGTTTGACCTTTTCAATACCCCTCCTGTCTCCTGTTAGAACGAGATAAGCAAATTATAATGAAATCTGCACTCCTCAGGATCGCTTCCGGAAGACACAGTATGCGAAATAGTTCCCACTTGAATAACAGAGTTAGTTCTCACTCTATGATGGGTTTGTCAAAAACTTGCGCCCTAGGAAGATCTGCTAGATAGCCTTCCGTGAGGACTTAAGATGGCGAGGCTCAAAAACGGCTTCAGGTGAGTCCTATCGCCACAGTACAAGCTTTCCAGTAATCACACTATATACAACTATATACACCAGTGAAGGCTCAGTTCAGTGTTGTTCAATAGTCAGGTCCGTTTCCCTGAGAACCAATGTGCAGCCACCACAGTTCGTAACTGTACAATCAAACACTGAGCCTTCAAGTAGCACGGCACTGAGTGCCACTCTGAACCAATACCACAGGTTGTGGGTGTGTTGTTGGGATCGAAGCTACCAACGCCACACACCTCACCGAAAACAGAGTACTCACGATTATGGAGGAAAAAGGAGTCGGCCGATGCCTCTTACCGCCTCCACACACACAGACTCAGGAAACGCCACCGCAAACGGAATTATCGGCGCTCCACCGCCGTTTGAACACACTCTTTATTTCCTGGCATGCGCGCGCAGCTCGCGTTGGAACGCGACGTCAGCGCGGCATGCCGGGAATTGTAGTTTTTCCATCATTTTGGCGGCCCACGCGCATTCGGCGGCCTGGAACATGACATTACCCACGTCCACATTTGCCCACCTGCTGGAATGGAGTACATGTACCGCAATCGCAAGTCCTACCACTCCCTCAACATCCAGATGGTCTGCAATGCAAAGACATACATCACGGACATAGTGGCACAGTACCCGGGGAGTACACATGACTCATTCATATTCCGCGACAGCGGCCTCCACACACGACTGGTCAGGGGAGACTTCGGGGAAGGACACCTATTTGGTAAGTACACTTTGCCCACAATGTCACATTGCGAATGACTAGATGCGCTGCACAGGCACTCACCCTCTGCTCCTCTCATTCAGGTGACAGTGGGTACGCCCTGCGTGAATACCTCCTCACCCCATACCTCAACCCTGCTACACCACAGCAACGGCGTTACAACGTATGACACATACGCACAAGGAATTGCATATAGAGAAAATTTGGCCTACTGAAGAGCAGATTCCGCATACTTCACAAGACAGGTGGGGCCATGTACTACAGTCCTGAAGTGTGCTGCCGCATTGTGGCTGTGTGTGCTATCCTACACAACATTGCTACCAAACGCCGGATACCTGTCGACATCTCTGGCAGTGAATCGGAAGGGGACGACCAGCAACCTGCACATGCGCGCCATGCACGCGGGGAGAACCCAGCTGAAGGCCAGAGACGCCGCAACCACATCACAATGAACAGTTTCTAGTGCACTCTCTACCCTCACCCCACAAATCACAAATGCATGCAAAATGTAATAATGACACAACGCCAATGTGTGCTGCAAAATTAAATATTATTGCTTCATTCACAATAATGGTACCACTTTAAATGTTGTCATTGATAACAGTATTTCAGCATACTGCTGTGTGAAAGGACAGGGCCGGCTTATACTCAGCCTGTGCCTGAAATAGTCATATGAAGTCAAGTGCGCCTCCTGCACGTACCACCCAAGCGCCTCTGCAGCTCATCCTCATCCAAGGCACGTGTACCTGCAGTGGGCCTGGTGCTGCGCCTGAGTGCCCCTACTTGTGAGTAAGCATGAGCGAATTTTGCGGATCTCGCGTTCGCGAATTTTGCGGATTTGCGGATTCGCAATCCGCAAAATCCGCGAATTCCCGCGAATTTGCGGATTTTTTTTTTTTGTGTTCGCCCGTGTTTCTGCCAGTTCGCGAGGGTTTTGTACACTTTCGCAAATTGCGAACTTACCTGTCGGGTCGCAAGTTTCGCGAACTTGTTGTTTCTACGTGTCCAGCCTGTTTGGGACACTCTTCTTCATCACTGCCACTCTCTGTCACCACTGCCACTCTCTGACTACTCATGCCACCCTCTGGCCCACCCATGCCACCCTCTGTTTCATCACCACACCCTCTGGTTGTCCAGTGTACATTATTTTCGGCAAAGCACACCTTCCCTGCCTCAAGTGACCTGAATTAATTTGGGGCTGATTAATGTGTCACAGAATATTTTTTTAGCTGGCACCTGCTTCCTTAGTGCGCCCTGATTAGTGATCTTTTGCACTTGCTAAGTGCTTTCATTGTTGCAAAATTAGTTACAACACCTGCCCTGCCCCAACTGACAATAATGAATTAGGGGCTGATTAATGGATTTTAACTTCCAGCCTGGCTCCTGCTTGTCTCCCTTAGCTGTAATTCAGGACCTTTGTGGCATATGTGTAACTATTCTGAGGTTCAGAGCAGGGTCACATAATAGTTTCAACTGGCAACTGAACTCTGGAGGGGCCCCTCAGGAAGCACTACAGGAAATGGCTACTAATGATGAGCCTGAACTTTTGAACCTGGTAAGTAGTTACTTTCAGTTTTGCTAAGATCGTATTTCTGCAATTTTGCACTTATTCGCGGGGCGCGAACTCACGCGAACAGTGCGAGCAGTGCGAGCAAAATCCGCTGCTCGCGGATTTGCGGATTTTGCGGGAGATTCGCGAATCTCGCGGATTGCGGATTTCCCGAAAATCCGCAAAATCCGCGAGCGGAACGGATTTTCCGCCCATGCCTACTTGTGAGGCACAATGGCTGCTCACGCTTAATGTCCCCTCACTGACATCATCACCCCCAACAGTGGCAGGTAGAGCAGGAGGGTGTAGTGCTGTCACGGCAGTGGTCAGGTGCTCAAGGACCCTGGCCACATCCTCGCAGCACTGGATGAGCTGCTGCTGCTGCGCAAGGGACCGCCGCGATAACTGTGATGTGGCATTGCCTATAACATAATTGGACCTGGTGTAGGCCGTCAGCCGGGTCAATAGCTGACGGTGGCGCCGGCGTGCTGCGTTGCGCTGAGATGTAATTGCTGCAGTGTTGGCCTCCATGGCTGCAGTCATGCGGGCCATTCCCTCCCCCACACCTGCCATGGCTGCCGTCATGCGGTCCATCCGGTCCCCCACTCCAGCCACATTGCGCCCAATGTTGTTCAGCTGTAGCTGTATGGCTCCTTGCCGGCGTGCCTGCAGCTGATGTATATGGAGCATGCGTCTTTCCACGCTCATTCGCGCCAGCCGCTGTCCATTCCCCCTCCTGCTGATAGCTGCATTGGTCTGCAGGCGAGACCTGCCACGCCTGCTCTGCTGGCCTGACACAGTGGGTGGCCGCTGTGTTGCCGCTGTCGCGGGCCCTGATGTAGAAGCACCAGCTGCTGGTGGTGTCACAGCAGGCGTTGCTGGTGCGGAAGGGGCTGGAGGCACACTGGTAGTGGGCCTGGCTGCGGCAGTAGTTGTTGCGGCTGAGGCTGGGGGCACACTAGTTGTGGGCCTAGCTGCAGCAGTGGTTGCTGCGCCAGACGCAGGAGGCACACTGCTGGTGGACCTGGCTGCTGGTGTTGTTGCTGCGGCTGGTGGCTGTGTATGTGGCGGCACCTCCTCCTCATCCTGGGCCTCCTCATCTATTTGCAGCCTCTCGCTGTCGCTGCTGTCTGCGCCACCTGTGAGGGTAAGTGGACGTTCATTAGTTGCATGTATCTGTCACACGTGCAGTTGCTACATGCATGCTGGGTGACATTCCCTGACTGGCTATGGCTTTGCGTACTTTGGAACCTGTCTGGCTGCATTGTGGTACTTCTACATTGTGGCCACACTACATGTCCCACAATGCTTCAGGGCATTACCTGATGTGCAACAATGGCATGACTATGGAGCATTATGGGAGGCTATATGGTCATGGACATTCATAGGGGACAGGGTCGCAGTCGCATGCCACTTACCTTGGATGTCTTGGGTGGGGCGGGATATACTGCAAAAATAAAGGTTACAGAAAAGTTATATCGCAAATAGCGATATCGCTAATTGCGAGATCGCAAAATCGCGAGATCGGGAAAACGGGAAGTCGCATTTCGAGCACAGTGATGACATCACAACCAGGAAGCAGCCAGTTCCCACCCCCATTCACCACAGTGAGGCAGACCTTGAGTCAGCAACTGGGAGAGCTCCTGCAATTCTGTTTGGATTCCAACTCTGAAACTACAGTGCTGCAATGTCTGAGGATGCAGTTCCTGGGCCCAGCAACACCACAGGGCGGAAGAGAAAGTTAAAATTTTCAGAGCAGGAGCTGGAGCATTTAATAGAAGGGGTGGTGGACAACCACTCCAAACTGTTTGGGAAGGACTCTAGGAGGGTGCCGGAGCAGGAAAAACGCAGGATCTGGCAGGTAATAGCCTCCACGGTGAACTCTGTGGGTGTGGCTGATAGGTCACTGGACGAACTCAAAAAACGCTGGTCGTGCCAAAGAGAAGGTGGCAGAGCGGCTTGGAGAGGCATCGGGCACTGGAGGGGGAGGACCTACAGTCCCTCCAAACACAGCCTTGGAGGATCAAGTAGAAGACACGCTGGAGAGGGAGGCGTGCATTGGAGTGACTCATCTGGACTCATCCCGCCCCACCCAAGACATCCAAGGTAAGTGGCATGCGACTGCGACCCTGTCCCCTATGAATGTCCATGACCATATAGCCTCCCATAATGCTCCATAGTCATGCCATTGTTGCACATCAGGTAATGCCCTGAAGCATTGTGGGACATGTAGTGTGGCCACAATGTAGAAGTACCACAATGCAGCCAGACAGGTTCCAAAGTACGCAAAGCCATAGCCAGTCAGGGAATGTCACCCAGCATGCATGTAGCAACTGCACGTGTGACAGATACATGCAACTAATGAACGTCCACTTACCCTCACAGGTGGCGCAGACAGCAGCGACAGCGAGAGGCTGCAAATATATATATATATAAATATATATATATATCTATATATGTATATATATATATATATATATATATATATATATATATATATATATATATATATATATATATATATATATATATATATATATAGAAACACAGAATTGTAGCTGGTCCTTTGCCTCTGTGTCGGCGGGCTCACGGCAGGGGTAGCCACCCCCTTTAAATCAACACACTCATCCAGCGTTCTCTTTCAGCCGTATCGGAAAGTATAACACAGGAGCCGTGGCCTCAGTAAGTGATGCAGATTTAATGCAGATACAACGTCCGACGCGTTTCGGAGTAAGCCTACTCCTTCTTCACGGGCAAACTTTGCGTGATTCAATGTGTATAATAAAGTAAAAAACATATGTCACGTGATAACAACATAAACAAAAGAAACAAAATACTTCGCTCTTTAACCAATTTTCAAAGCGGTGTAAGTACTGACATTAGAGATGACTGAAATGTGTATTAGTGAATCATAAAGACATTGTATCAATGCAATTTTAAAGTACATTTGTAAGCACATTTAAAGCCCATGCTAAGTATGTTTACGTGAATCGCCTTTACACCATTAGAACCGTGTAAAACATAGCGTCTGCCATACATGCCCAGGTATAAGTATTTATACAACTGAAAATTAAATTAATTGTGATTGGCATTAAAAATAGTTTGCTTAGTGCAACTCTGCCGAGAGAGGATACGAACCCATGACCTCAATAGAGTTACACTCGCGGTGACGTAGCCCTGTGAGCTAAATAATAAATCGCGTGTTGACGACTGGAAATTAACCAGATAACAAGTTATGTCAACGTAGTGCTGTGAAACACTACTGCCTGTCTAAATTTGAAAGAGACAAAATAGATTACAGAAATGGCCAAATTCTAACTTTTGGCAAAAAGTTTGAAAAATTGAGAAAGGAGCAAACCACACAAATGAAATCCAATGTGGGGACACCACCAGGAATAACAGGGGATGTGGAACCTGCAGTCTCTACTGATGGAATATCCCCACTGACAGAACAAATCATGCAATGTGACATGGAAGCCTTACAGGAAGGAACCAGCAACGATGCAGAATTACTAAAAGCACGTTTTTTAAAGGAATACGAGCTGCTGGCGCAAGAAAGGTCAATCATAACAGCCAGCAACGCCAGCCCGGCAAGAGGGCGTGGAAGAGGAGGAAGAGGAGACAGAAAGCCAAATTACTCCATACCAACAGACAGCCCAGTGGGAACGAGAACAAGGGGCAAATTCGCGAAGAGGATATGAAGACCAAAACTGTGGTAAATCTTTCTAATTATATTCTTAGTGAAGAGGAATTGGAGGTATTAATGCTAGGATTATCCTTTTGTCCTACTTCCAATTTTAACTATACGGAATCAAGAATTGACTTGTTCCATTACATACGGAAGTTGAAACTTAAAAAGTGGTTTTCACATAAACCGATTAAACAAACTAGTGAACATGTGAGTGATCATGTAGGCCTACAAATAGGAGACTTGGAGACTTTACACACTGTCCAGGAATTAGCCGAGGTGGGTGCGTTAAGTGTTGACCCCGCCGTGAATGTGGCCAGCAGCGAATTAACAACTGATTTGATGGCCCCAACACCATTCAAACCCAAGTCAGTGTTTTTACCCCAAGTTAATTGTGAAGCAATTAATTGTTTTGAGAAAGGTATGATTAATGAGCTTAAAAGACTCAGATCACAGAAGAAATTCACCAGAAACAATTTAACTGCTAAACAACATAAAGCCTCAATTGAACTAGAATCTAATCATGAATTTGTTATCAAACAAAGTGATAAAGGTGGGAATGTTGTTATTTGGCCGCTGGACATGTACAAACAAGAGGGTCACTCACAGCTATCTGATACCAATAGATACTGCCAAACCACTAGAACAGAATATGATCAGGCAATGTTGTGTGTAGCTACTCAAATCACTGAATGGAAAGATAAATGTATATTGAGTAATGATGAATTTTCCTATTTGGCTTGTAAATATCCCAAACTTCATGTGTTATATTAACTTCCCAAGTTACAAAAAAATGCCCAGAGGCCACCTGGAAGGCCCATTGTGTCTTCGTGTGGTAGTGCCCTGGAGAATACCTCCAAGTATGTAGATTATTTTCTACAACCATTAGTACAATCGTTACCATCTTTTGTTCTCGACACTAGTGATTTCTTACGTCAAATGAATGACATTGAGTGGTCTCCCAATTACTTGATGCTAGGCCTAGACTATGTAGTCTGTATACCAGCATTCCGCAGAATCTAGGTCTAGAAGCCTGCAAACAGTTCTTCAAGAGGAGACCGTTATGTTTTCTCCAACATACCGAGATGTTACTCAAGATGATCGAATTATGCTTGAGCAACAATTTTTTCCTTTTCGACAATACCATCTTTAGGCAGACACAGGGGACGGCGATGGGAACTTGCTTCGCCCCCAGCTTTGCAGGCATCTACCTGGGCTGGTGGGAGGAGCAAGTAGTCCACAACATCGGGCTATTCAAAGACCACGCCGTCCTCTGGCTACGCTACATAGACGACATCTTCTGTGTGTGGAGTGGTACTGACACGCAAGCAACAGAATTTGTGCAAAAACTCAACAACAATCAGTTGAATCTCCAATTCACACACCAGATGAGTAAAGACACTATGGAATTCCTAGACCTCAAATTAGAGGTCAGCGGTAATACCATAGTTAGCTCACTATTCAGGAAAGCCACGGCTGGCAACAGCTTGCTTCATGCAGGTAGTAGCCATCCCCGCAATTTAATTAACAGTATACCTTTTGGAGAGCTACTACGAGCACGTAGAAACTGTAGCACAGCTGACAAGTTTGAACAGGAAAAAGTAATCATGAAAGAAAGATTCCTATCACGGGGTTACAGCCCAAAAATTGTCAAAGAAGCCATTATTAGAGTAGAAAGTCTGAATAGGCAAGAACTGCTATTTCCCAAAAATACAGAGTCTCAGGCTAAATCTGAAGAAACTGTCAGATGTATTATCACCTTTAGCACACAGGCGTGGGAAGTGAAAAGAAGCCTCAATAAATTTTGGGAAGTCCTCAAAACTGACAATGATCTAAGGGATTGCATAGGTGAACATCCTTCCTTAACTTTTCGGAAACCTAGGTCACTACGTGACCAACTGTGCAGTAACATGATTCCCCACCCCAAAAAAGTCAATGCTGTCAAAGGTTTCTTTACATGTAACCAATGTAAGGCTTGCAAATTTAGCAGTAGTGTGAAATCACTCAAATTTAGCAGCAAGGAAACTCCATGGACTATACAAAAACATTTGAATTGCAATACTGAATATGCCATCTATACTTTAAAATGCCCATGTTCAAAATACTACATATGGAGTACCATCCACAAGGGTAAGAAGCGGGTATTAGAACACCTGAGAGCGATTGGTAAGAATGACAAAACTTATCCTGTAGCTCGGCACTTTCGCGAGTATCATAAAAGCGATGCCAATCTCGTGAAATTTGCCGTCATTGATTGTGTCCCCCCGAACAAAAGAGGTGGAAATAGACTTCTTGAACTCGGGAAACTAGAGTCCAAATTTATCATAAGATTCAACACCATGGCGCCCCATGGGTTGAACATGGACGAAGAACTGTCAGTACATTTACATTGAACCAGTAACTATCTTGTCTTAAGAATCTTTGCTGCTACTACCTTCTGTATGATGTTTTAGAATTTTGTGTGTTTCCTCTATTATGAGGATTTTAATAGGACTTTGCCTTTATCATTGTCTTAGGTGTTACAAGTACTTACCCAACATTGGCTGAGGAGAATTTCATAGACTTTCAACTGAGCACCAGCCCACAAAGACATGATTAATGACTGACTCTATTTGAGCATGAACTCTATTGAAGAATCAAGCTGCCAAGTTACATGGTTTTGGCCCACTTGGGCAACATTTTTCTGTACTTTAAATTATGAGAAGCTTTGCCAGCCCACAGAGACCTGATCAATGACTGACTCTAATTGAGCATGAACTCCAATTGAAGAATCAAGCTGCCTAGTTACATGGTTTTGGCCCACTTGGGCAACAATTGTTCTTTAAATTATGAGAAGCTTTGGCATTATATATTATTTTGTTAGCCCACTTGGGCAGTAGTGTTTCACAGCACTACGTTGACATAACTTGTTATCTGGTTAATTTCCAGTCGTCAACACGCGGTTTATTATTTAGCTCACAGGGCTGCGTCACCGCGAGTGTAACTCTTTTGAGGTCATGGGTTTGTATCCTCTCTCGGCAGAGTTGCACTAAGCAAACTATTTTTAATGCCAATCACAATTAATTTAATTTTCATTTGTATAAATACTTATACCTGGGCATGTATGGCAGACGCTATGTTTTACACGGTTCTAATGGTGTAAAGGCGATTCACGTAAACATACTTTGCATGGGCTTTAAATGTGCTTACAAATGTACTTTAAAATTGCATTGATACAATGTCTTTATGATTCACTAATACACATTTCAGTCATCTCTAATGTCAGTACTTACACCGCTTTGAAAATTGGTTGAAGAGCGAAGTATTTTGTTTATTTTGTTTATGTTGTTATCACGTGACATATGTTTTTTACTTTATTATACACATTGAATCACGCAAAGTTTGCCCGTGAAGAAGGAGTAGGCTTACTCCGAAACGCGTCGGACGTTGTATCTGCATTAAATCTGCATCACTTACTGAGGCCACGGCTCCTGTGTTATACTTTCCGATACGGCTGAAAGAGAACGCTGGATGAGTGTGTTGAAATATATATATATATATATATATATATATATATATATATATATATATATATATATATATATGTATGTATATTATCCAAACTCTCACCTTAACGGCAAGAAAGAGTCACACTCCCAACAGTGAAGGTTAATCCATTTATTTGTTTTATTATTTTTTCTTCTTCTTTTAGCTTCTCCGGCGCGTTTCAGTCAATACTTTGACCTTTATCAAAGGTTCGCCATAGCATCTGTTTAAGCAGCCACCACTATGCATTTGCTCTTTTATCGTTTTTTGCCCCCTGGTGGGCGCCCTCAGTGGGTCTCTATTGCAAAGCATGCTGGAACTAGTGGTTCGCTGCTGAAATTACAGTGAAGCCCTCCAGTGGGTGATGCAACAAAATTTCTTTACGCTTCACTTATGTTATTACAACTTTGATTTAAGTCCATTTCACGCTCACTGTTGCTCCATCACAATCCTATTTTAGAGGTTGTTGGGAACCATGCCGAAGTCAGTCTTTTGCGGCGACCTGCTAACCCATAAGCGTTTTTACGGGCAAACAAAGACGGTTCAATTGCGGACAGAGATGGCGCTCTTGCTGGCGGTGCGTGACTCACGGCGGAACCAAGCCGGTAAAATATTATTCAAACTCTCACCTTAACGGCAAGAAAGAGTCGCTGCTGCAAAATTTCTTTACGCTTTATTTACATATATATATATATATATATATATATATATATATATATTATATATACACTGAAAAAAACATAGGTTTCAGGCACATTATATTTAGAAATTAGCATTTACAAAACCGTAGAAATTCACTGAAAAAAACATAGATTTCAGGGGCGTTATAGTTAGTTGGACATTTCATTCGTACAAAACCATAGAAATTCCCCAGTTATAGTTAGTTCAGCTAACTACAACTCGCGTGCCCGCAATGCACTGCTGATGACGTCACATATTACATCACTCATGACATGGTCAGTGACATCACTCATGACATCACTGATGACGTCTCAAATGACATCACTGATGACATCATCCAGTGAATGTGTTTTTCTGAAAATTAAATATGTTTTATATATGTATATCTCAAGGTTGATGGAAGAATAAATGGGTATAAAAGTGTCTAAATGGATGATTTTTTTGTGTAAAATTGATTGTATAACTGACTGATTAAGTGTACCTTAGTGAATACATGGGTTAGTGAGTAATGTTTAAATATGTAAATATCTTTATCAGTCTCTCACTTTGTGCATAAGTGGCTGCATGGGTTGGTGAGTTGCTACATGATTGTCTACATGGGCTATTAGTTGAATTTTTTAGTATCAGTATGAGTGTCTGTATGGTTCGGTAGGGGTTTTACTCAGTGCATAGATGAATGAATGAGCGACTCACTGTTTGCATGTGTTGAAGACAGTATGTGTGCTGGACTGAATGGGTGGATGAGTGTGTGTATGGGTGTGTTAGTGAGTGAATGACTGTCTCAATAGTGTCTTTATGAGTAACTACATATGTTTTAAAATAGTATATGTGAGTATTGGTGTATGTGAGAGTGAGAGATTGGAGGAGTTCCTATATAAATAAGTATGTTTTTCTATAAGTGGTTGTTTAAGAGAGTAAGTATGTGTACGTTTTTGCAGTAGTAAGTGTGGTGGTGTGTGTATAACTGTATATGCAAGTAAATGGATGTTTGATACTTTGCATGTGTGACTGTGTGTGCGAATAACTCTATGGATGAGTGTTGGTGTGTAATAGGGTTGTATGACGATCCATCGCAAACACTCGCATCGCCTGCCCTTACATCGCAATTATAACACCGCATGTGCCCTTACATCATGATTAATCACATCACAAACCATTACCTCGCATTGGTATAGGCATGCATGTGAAAGACCGTAACATCGCATACAGACACCCCGCATGGTATCACATAGCAATTTATGTGCATTTCCCTTACCAGACCCTAAACCCTAAGCCTTAAACCTTGTACCCTACAATATGGCACGCTAACCCTTCCCTAACCCCTAAGACCTAAACAGTAATACAGCCTACACTCCGACCTCAACCCTAATGCCTAAAACACCCCCTATACTGAAAGTAGCCCTAAGCCCTAAATAGTAATACAAGCCTACACTCCGACCTCAACCCTAAAGCCTAAAACAGCCCCTATACTGAAAGTAGCTCTAAGCCCTAATGCAACCCCAAAAACAGCACCCATTCTCTAAGTAGCCCTAGTAGCCCTAACACCACCCCAAATCAGCACCCATTTTCAAAGTAGCCCTAGTAGCCCTAACGCCACCCCAAAACAGCACCCATTTCCTAAGTAGCCCTAGTAGCCCTAACGCCACCCCAAAACAGCACCCATTTCCTAAGTATCCCTAGTAGCCCTAACGCCACCCCAAAACAGCACCCATTTCCTAAGTAGCCCTAGTAGCCCTAACGCAACCCCAAAACAGCACCTCCTTACCTGTTTCGTCGTTGTTCCCGCATCGTCTCCCTGTCGTCTGTGTTCCCCAGAGGCCGCCATTACATCCCATCCCATGCGTTGTGAATGCATGCGTTCTAAATGCGCATGTGATGTAATGGCGTGCGTAGACAACGCACGCGATGTACCGTTGCGTGCGTTGTAGGTGCACGCGATGTAAACGCATGCGCTGTAATGCATGCGCTGAGCTGGTTGTTTCCCGTGTAACAGAATGTATAGGTGTATGAGTACATATGATGAGTGAGTACATGTATGAGTGACTGTAAAGGACTGTTGGTGAATGAGTGGATCTGTGTGTGTAGATCTTGGAATTACTGAATAGGTTGTTGTAACTAGTATTGGTATGTCCATTGTTTTGAAAAAGTTAATTTCTATTTTTGAGTGTGTGTATCAAAGGTTATATTAGGGTGAGAGGAGGTCTGCCACTCTATCACAAAGATGATGTCATCAGTGATGTCATTTGAGATGTCATTCGTGATATAATGAGTGATGTCACTGATCATGTCATGAGTGATGTAATATGTGATGTCATCAGCAATGCATTGCGGGCGTGTGAGTTATAGTTAGCTGAACTAACTATAACGGGGGAATTTCTATGGTTTTGTACAAGTGAAATGTCCAGCTAACTATACCGCCCTTGAAACCAATGTTTTTTTCAGTGAATGCCTACGTTTTTTAAAATGCTAATTACTAACTACAACGTGCCTGAAACCTATGGTTTTTTCAGTGTATTTCAAAGGTTCTTTAAACGCTAATTTCTAGCTATAACGTGCCTGAAACCTATGGTTTTGTTTCAGTGTATTTCAAAGGTTTTTTAAATGCTCATTTCGAACTATAACGTGCCTGAAACCTATTGTTTTTTTAAGTTACTTTCTCAGGTTTTTTAAATGCTAGTTTCTAACTATGCCTACAGAGGTAGGACATGTGAAGAAAGAAGAAAAAATGCACAGAAGGGCCCCATCCCCCTGGCACTCTGCCTCATGCCTGCCACACGGTGCAGGGATGTTCACAAACATTCATTTTGTCTCGGCTCGTCGAACCATCCAGGATCTCCATTGGCTACTGATAGAGCAAAGAATTAAGTTTAAAGCTCTCTGCTTAACTTTTAAAATTCTTAAATTAGCCTCCCCTCCTATTCTTTCACAGACTATTCTGCACTATGTCCCTGCTAGAACCCTCTGCTCTGCTGGATTAAATCTTGTCATTGTGCCGCGTTTTAAAAAAGCTAGAATGGGTGGACGCTCTTTCTCAGTGCTGGCGGCTGCCCTCTGGAACTCTCTGCCGGCTCCTCTCCGTTCAATCCTGACTTGCTTCCTTTTAGGAAGGCATTAAAGACCTTCCTCTTCTCTACAGTTTAGATCCTGTTTTTCTTACCTTCTCTGATGTGTTGTGTTACTCAATGCTCCAAAGCGCCGGGACGCCACTTGGCTGCGGCATCCGCGCGCTATATAAAATAAAATAACATAACATAACATTTTTCAATGGAAGCTTGTGCTGCAGGCCTTTTCTACCTGCCGCACAAGCTTCCATTGGAAAATGGATGTTTGCAACTGCCCTATGGGCAGCTGCATCGTAATCATGCGGTTGGAACCGCCGACCTAAGGTTGGTCGGTTCCAAACTGCAGCGGTGTCAGTGAGACAAAAGTTTGCCCAACATCGTAATAAGGCCCTTTGTGGTTTTCAAGAAATCTGTGGGATATCGATAGGATTAGATATATTGAGGGTTCTATGTTTGAGTGATAGGAGCTTCAAATACATTATAGTGGCAATGAATTAAAATTTAAGATGACCAGAAGTTAAGGTAGTCAACACCCTCAGAAACCAATAAATGAGAATATTTTTGGAAAGTATGTTTAAGAGAAAAGGATTGTTAACTTTAGATCAATCAATTAATAAGGGTTGGTAAAGAGCAACTACTTACCCATGAGGGTCTCAATGAGGTGGGGGAGGAGGGGCGGCTGCGTGGAGTGATGGGTCATCCGAAGAGCCAGGTCTTGAAGTCCTTCCTAAACTGGGGCAATGTGGGAGATTGCCGGATCCTTCAGCCCAAATTTCTGAGCATTAGCAAAGAATGACGTGGCACGGGTAATATTCTTCACACTGTGTAACTGGCCCTGTACACCATTTAAGCATATGTAAGCCCTCATTACAACTCACCAGTTTAGTCAGATATACCGCACTGTTTGTTGGTAGATGGCAACTGTTGCACAAAAAGTCTCCAGGTGGAATACCGGGGGAAGTATGACAAAATCGGCATGGAAAATCCTGCTTGGTATTTCCCCCAAGCTTGTAATCCCTGGTATTTTCCTCCTACTGTAATAGTCGGAACCCCAAAGAATTCCAGGGCAGTGCAATAACAGATATTATAATGGACACTTGTAACGAAGGACATTGTGTGGTCAGGTTTATTTTGCAGCATGTAGATCCCCATGTTTCAATTTTCTTCTGTGGCTAAACCAGAAAAACCCTGGAAGGTAACTAAAATGCTAAAAACTATGTGCAAATTCTTTCTATAATGTAGGCATGATCACTGGGTAACGTCCTAGATATGCACTCTGCTACTTCACATTTCATGTAAATGCACTATTTTGGGGGGGGTGCAGAAAGATCAAAATTTATTTTAAAAAACCACAGCTATATAGCTCCTTGGTAGCAGCTCTGATTATTAGGAGGTTTGTCCCTTCGATATGTTTATTGCAGAGTGTGCTTGTGGGTGTGTGTTATGTGATGTTTCACAATGTCTGTGATGCTTTCTATTCCTTAGCTCAGATAACAATGGATCTTGACACCGCCAATCCGCGCCTTGCCCTGTCTGAGAATGGGAGGAGTGCGATATGGCTCGAGGATTCCGAACAGGATCTACCCGACACTCCTGCCAGATTCAACAGATCGCCTTGTGTCCTCGGACGGGAGAGGCTCACCTCTGGGAGGCATTACTGGGAGGTGGAGGTGGGGAGTGTGGGCTGGGAACTGGGGGTTTGTGATGAATCTGTGAACAGGAAGGGGATGGCTGCACCCTCGCCTGAGAAGGGATGCTGGGCAGTGGGGATTTTAACTGGCAAAGAATATCATGCATTCACTTCCCCCAGCACTCATCTCAGGCCAAAGGTTCCCCCAAAAGCGATAGGTGTTTTCCTGGACTATGATGCAGAAAAGGTCACATTTTATGATGCGAAGGAGAAATCTCAGATCTTCAGTTTTCCTCCTGCTCGTTTCCCCCGCAGCCTACTTCCATATTTCTGCACTTACGACAGCGGGGCACATCTGCTGCTCCGTCCGCTGACTGGCCAGGATTGAAAAAAAAATTTAGGGGCAGATTTACAAGCTCCTTGCGCCACTTTTGCGTCACTTTTGCCAGGTTAAAAGAGACGCAAAAGTGGCTCAAGGGGATTGCAAATCTGCCCCTTAGTGAGCAAGAAGTAATACCATTATCAGTTTTCTCTTCTTGTTTTCGCTTTTATAGAATTTCTGAAATAGTCACAGAACACAGCCTGCTTCTTAGCCCAGTGGCACGATGGAAACAAAACAATGCATGAAGAAGATGTGTAGTCTTGTTATTGTCCGGGGCCAGGCGCCATTAAGATCTTTTTCATATTCTAATTATGGGCAGTGTATTTGTGAAGATGCATTAATGCAGCAATGTTTGACTCTGAGAATGCTGTAAATATTGACAGCCTGATTCATCAAGCCGAAATCGGCTCGCAAAGGGTCAGATTCTGAGAATCTGGCCCTTTGCGAGCGCTATTTTTGCATTTGGGATTCATCATCCCAAATGCAAAAATCGGTAATTGCTAATTCGCTAAATTGCGAGGAATTACATTTAAGGAATCTCTATTTGAGATTCCTTAAATGCAATTCATCAACCATTTTTAAATTGCTAATTCGCAATTTCGGGCCGCTATTTACCGAGAGGTCAGACCTCTCGGTAAATAGCAAAAACTTAGAAAAATGCTTTTAAAAGCATTTTTCTAAGTTGCATGTTGCACACACACATGTCCTTTGGACATGTGTGTGCGCAACACCTGTTTCAATTTGCATTTAAGGGGTGCTACAGGGTGTCCTTTGGACACCCCTGGCACCCTTTAAATCGCTATCTTATTTGCGAGTAGCAAATTGCTAATCGCAAATAAGGAATACTCCCCATTCATTCCTATGGGCCTTTTGGCCCATAGGAATGAATGGGGAGTTATTCCTTATTTGCGATTAGCAATTTGCTACTCGCAAATAAGGATTGTGTAGGAATCGCTATTTATTTAGCAATTCCTACATGAATCCCGTTTTGCAAGTCCTTAATAGCGATTCCTTATGATTCGCTATTAGGGGCTCGCAAAACGGAAGATTGATGAATCAGGCTGTAAGTGCTGTGCTTTTTTCAAGAATACCATACAAAACCATTGATTTATTTCACCAAAAACTTTGCTACAGTCATTCGGTCATTTGCGGAAGGAAGCATTTCTGATTTGCAAATAAATGAAGAAAACACATATAACATTTCTGACTTTTATACCTTCTCTGAATATTTTCATTTTTTAAAAGCTCATACAAATGCTCACTATTTATAAAAAGGACTCAGATTGTTTTCAAATATAGATACATGTACGTGATATTGCTGAAGCGCATTTTCTAGTCAAACGCAAAGATATAGGCATTAAGGGGCATATTATCAAGGAGGGCGATAAGAGATTATCGCCGCTTTAGCGGTCGTTTTCGGCCGCTAAGCGGCAATATTTGTATCGTCCTATTAGCAAGCTGTCGCTAACAAGCGACAGCTTGTAGGCGATAGCGAGCGGTTTGGGGCCTGCTTTGCATGTCAGCGATATTTATCGCTAATGACATGCAAAGTGGGCGTACCCAACCTGTTAGCGACTGAAAGCAGTCGCTAACCGCTATCGCCTATTATCAATGCAGGCGTAGCAATGGAAATATTCGCGCTAAGCGCAAATACCTCCAAAACCTAACGACTGCTCAGACCAGTTCTTAGCCTGTATATCCAATGGGAGGTGGATAGTCAGGCTAAGTCTCTGTTAGCGATAATGCATGAATATCGCTGGATTTACAGCGATATTCACACATTTTGCCGCCATCGCCGGAAATGTTATTGCTTCAGAGATAAACGTTGCTAATAGCACGTTATCTCTTCGATAAAATCCGGCGATGCAAGGCGATAAAAAAATGTCGCTAAGCCTATTTAGCGATAAATATCGCTAGTTGTTGATAATATGCCCTAAAGGCCTCATTTATGAAAAGTGACGCATCGCTGCGTGAAGACAGCGATGAATCACTTTTCACTGCGCCCTCCTTGCGACATGCTGGTGCGTCATATTTACAATATGACGCATCATGTCGCAAGGAGTTACAGATACATCAGTATTTCTGACGTATCTGTAGGCGGAAAAAATGACGCATTGCTGGAGTGTGTCACAAAAGTGACGCAACTTCAGCAATGGGCCATTTAACATGGGCAAGTCCCATTTTAATGTGCCTGCGTCAGTCTTACGCCTGCTGTGCGGCAGGCGTAAGATAATGACGCATTTGCGTCCTAGAAGTGACGCAGTCAAATCTCATAGATTTCACTGCGTCATTTCTACGAGGCTTACTTGCGTCAAAACGCCCACCCTGCATACATTATACCTTTCGCAGGTATAATGTGGCTCAGGGGTTTACAAAGTGACGCATCTACTTAGATGCGTCACATTGAAAATATGACGCACCATGACAATTTTTTTATTCTGCTGGTGCGTCACAAAAAAGTGACGCACCAGCAGGGCAAAAGTGACACAAGGGCTCATAAATAAGCCCCTAAATGATTATAGAGGTAGCTAGGTTGCGGGAGCAATAGTGGGGTTTTTCTGCATCGTAGTGTGCTGTTCTTTGAAAGGTTGTTTCTTCCATTGTTTTCTAAATGGTACAGAGTTGAGGTGGTTCTACAGGATTCAAGGACGTTTTGCCAGGATCTGTGTAAAGAGGTGGGGAAGTCCTGTTGTGTTGCCTTGTGTTTTTTTAACACTTCTTTGCCACCAGTCTGGTGGTGTCCTGACTTTTTGCGTGAGCTTATCAGCCAGCTAGGCACCCGTGACTATGTTGACCACTTTATAAATGATACAGCAGTTTTAAAGGTAGCGCAGTCTGTCAAAGGGAACCACTGCAGTTCCATGCAGACGGGGATTGATGTGGTCATATAATCTTAGGCCATGGGTGAGATGTACTGCATGAAGGATGCCCTTCATAAGGGCCAACGTAGAATTTGGGAATTTCATAAAGCAGGGCTTTGCCACCAACCAGATACAAGACTATGCAGGTTGGAACAATTCTGAAGCTGCCTCCTTAGATGAGTGTTTTCACTTTCTTTATTTTAAAGAGAAATGATACCAGGCTGTGTTAATTTTAGGTCTCGCATAGGCAGTGCTCATGCGCTGTCTCTCTGAGACATCTAGTTATCTGTATAGCGAGGGTAATCCCTCCTGCTGCTTGCCTCCTGCTTGAAATTGGCTTCACTGTGATTTCTGGCCTCCCTATTGGTTGCTGGTCCGATGCATCACTTCTGTTTTTATCGGAAGCAGCACAGACCAACTACAGTTACATAGCACTGTAGGGCTTTGTCAAATTTCCTTTAGGGGCAACTTGGACTTTTTTTTAACTATACATATTGAGCACGGAGCTCGTCACCAGCGCCCTTCGATTCACTGCACCGTTTGTTTAAGTTCATTGCAAATGCTTGTTTTTGCCCAGCGCCCAGTGAGCACCGCTCGGCTCTACGGACCTCTCCAACATCTCCCTTCCCACCGCTCCGTGGTGGCAGACGCACATTTCTGCTCCACGTCCTCCAAGGAAGCGGCAGGGCGCCACTGCCAGCCTTCGGTCACTGAATGGAGGAGAGCCGTAGAGCACCCCACGCACCCCGAACCCTCTTCCGATGGAGCTGCAGGGGGATACCTAGACCCAAGGGCAGCACATGTCGAAGTCACCCTGGCATCCGAGCGCACTCTGAGCGGAGGTGAACTCTAGGCAAGCTGGGCTTCAAGCCAGTAATCCTTAAGGTTACATAACCCACTACCCTACGTTACACTGTACTTTATATTGCCATTATGCTACCGCGGAGAGCGCCCAGAGTCGGACCCGTGATTCCCTATCCTGGTGTAAAGCGTGAAAGTACTCTGGGATTTCCGGAAGTGTCCAAATCCGCCGCTGGGGCAATCTTGGAGCTCTTCCTTCTCTGCAAACTGATGCAGACAAGCACGGATGGTTTCATGCATGTGCACCAGGGCACTTCACTCTGATTTACAAGTCTCGCCTCCGTGTCCCTCGATTTGTATTGGCTCTATTGCCGTCCAATACTAACAAAACCAAATGTGTGTGGAGGGTCAAGGGGAATATTTAACGACCTGTCTGCTAACTCCCCTACTGTCAGAATACGAAACATACAACAAAGCAGGCCAGGTCAAAAGATGATGTGTAACTATACCAGTGACTATGAAACAATAGGATGCATATGTGCATCAGTGCTGTTGGTAGTTATTGGAAACAGAAAACTAGAAATAATCCCATCAGACCACCCATTGTGGTGGAGTTTACGTCACGTGGGACTCGCTGATCCAACCATACCACATCTGGCCATATAGTGCTGGTGTGGAAATGGATGTCAGTAATCTAGCCATGGTGTTTACCATAAAGTGGACAGAATGATGTGCAGTGCTCAAGTGATAGTGATAAATTAAAATTAACTACCCAGGCTCTGACAAAGTGTACATACAGAAGCCTGAGTGTCAAAAGTTAAAAACGCCTGGTAGAGAATCTACCCTATGGCGCTGTGCAGGACGGTCGACATGTTTCAGCCTAAGGGGCATTACCCCGGCTTTCTTCAGGACCATAGATATGAAATAGCTACTGCAACTATAACCACAAGTGATATGTTGGGTAAACAATAACGATAATTTTACTAATAGACAGATACATATCTACCAGGAATTCGAACGTTTAGGCGTCCACTGGTGGGAGAAGTTTGTCTTCTTCCTATCAACAAACAAAAATAATTAAACAACAACACTGAATTACAAATACACAACCACCTGAATACAGAGAGACCGTATATAAGGAACACATCTGCATGAATACTTTATATTCTGCATATATAGAATGAAGCATAATAGCTTAATCACCCAGAGGCATTTCCTCTAAATGATACTCACCCAGCCTTGTGTGGGCGAAGACCTCACCTCACCCGGCAACCGCTCGGGAGTATGAGGGCCCGCTCTACGGTGTAGAAAAAGAACACAGTAAGTACACAACTCTACGGTGCCCAAGCCATCGACACTTCTTTCTCCCATTGACCTGCCAAGTGGGCCGCTCACCTCCTGGGTGGATGGTGGTGCCGAGATGTCGGGGCCTGGCCAGGCCCAGGGTTAGGGTCGATCTGAGGCCACGCGGCCTCTTGGTGCAGTGTCCAAGATGGCGGCCGGGCCGGGCGAGGGAGCCGGTAGTGATTCGGCCCCATGATGCAGAGATGTCCGGGGGCAGGAGTCCCGTATGAGACGGGGTGCGGGTTGAATCTGTGGGTAACACCTGGAGGGCCGGGCTCGGGCCTTGTCATGTGGGGAGGAAGCAAGCCCTTCACGTGGCCTGTCCAACAATCGCTGTCAGTGTATGCCATCACCAGATGTCACGCCCACCCGCTGTACTTTGGAGACACTAAGGGGCAGATTTACAAGGCACTTGCGCTGCCGCTGAGTCACTTCTGTGACGCAGCAGCAGCATAAAGCAAGCGCCATGCTGCGACGGATTTACAACGTGGCGCATCTAGGGAGATGCATCACGCCATAAACCCTTACGGCACATTATAACTGCGTTAGGTATAATGTGGGTGAACCGTCGCAGTGTGGGCAGTCTGTCACAGGAAAGCCTCGGAAAAGTGGCTGAGTGAAATTTACAAGATTTCACTCAGTCACTTTTCCGATGCTGCTGCGTGAAAACCTTGCGCCAGCTTGAAGCAGGTGTAAGGCATGACGCAGCATGTTAGAGATAGGCTGGGTTGGAACAGGGCTGGAGTTGCATCGTGCCCGCAACAAGACTCTAGCACTGGGCCAACCTTACACCGGCAGATACAACACACATCTGCCTATCCGTTCGCCCCACGGTGCACCACATTAAAAATGCAGCGCATCCGTGGTGGCGCACCGGTAGTTTTGCGTGTCACAAGTTTTCTGGTGCATCCTTGCTGATTTGCAGGGATGTGCCAGACTCTGTAAATCTGCACCTAAGTTTCCTACAGGTGTCCCCTCAGAGGGTATGCACAGGAGCCCTGATGGGGTGAGGGGCGCGGGTGTAGGAAATGCTACAGCTTTCGAAGCCCCTCGCCCTCCCGGATTCCCTAAGCTGGAGACACTCCAAATTCCACTGAGAGCTGAACGTTATCTACTTATGTGCCAGAGTTGTTCGGGTGCAGGGGAAGGCACACATCTCTAGGCACAACTATACAAAATCACTTGTTTCAGCCATAGAAAGCAGAGGGCCTCATACGCCTTCGAACCAGTGAGCAGACACTCGTCCTCTGTCACTAACCCTCCTAGATCTGTACTCTCCCCTAGTCCCTCCTGCACGCCCCACCCACGCACGCAGACAGTGCCTGCCACCCACCAGCCCTCATCCCCCAGCAATCTACGCGTGGCTCCTTCCAAGCCCAACTTGTCGGATTCTCTTCCGCACAGCCGACCTGGTGGCCCTCCAACAGATTGGCGGCTGACAGCAGCAACAAGCAGCAGGGTGAAGGAGCAAATTCTTGGCATAGCTGCCAGAGGCAAGTAGGCGCGGTATTTAGATGCCCTCAGCCACCCGGCATGGGCACAAACAGGGCATTAAAAACACTGCTAAAGTGGGGAGTGGGAAAAGAAGCCGGAGAGACTCCGGATCAAGGATTCCACCACATCAGGCAGGACAATTCCACCACATCAGTTGCAGCGATTCCACCATACCACGCACAGTGGTACAATCATGTTATGTGCAAACTGATTCCACCCAGCTCTGTTCTGCAGAGACCTTGCCCTGATGCCCCTGAATAACTCTTTAACAGATTGTTTTCACTACTAGTTTCCTTTCATTTATTTTTAATGTGATTGATTTGTGAGAATTTCACCGACATTTTGCTGAGAAATGTATTTTTTTATGCAACATCCATAAAAGTTTCTTTTAGATCCAAACCAGGACCTCACATGTGAGAAATGGGAGGGTGTCACAATGATTACTTACAGTAATATTAGTGAGCTGCTGCTGTTATAATATTGAAAGCACACAGCACTATCCCTGAATATTAGATATAAACACGTTTAGAATGTAGACAAATGATAGCAACCAGGCCAAAGGAGGCATAAAAGAACTGAAAGTAGATCATAATTTCAAGTTCATCCGAACAGGGCCCCCAAATCCTTAAAATGTCCCTGGCCATAACATCTAGGTCAGTGAATCCACAAGCATAGAATGTGACCAGGGGTTCCACGATACTAGCTGTGCAGTGATTTCACATTACTATCACGCACACAATACAATACGATGGATACTGCCATTCACCATTGGTGTACTGGGGTCTTGGATACATTTTCTTTTGATCCAGTGCTGCTCTCAAACAACCCTCAAACCATCACAGAATACTCAGGAGCTATCATACTTCACTCGTCGGTGGGGCCCATAGCACCGCGAGTCACTCATTTACACAAATCACACTGCTCCCGAGATCAGTGAAAAACCAGAGGGCAAGCTGCTGGATAGGGAAGTACCCTACTTCATCTATTAGTTTAAATTCCATACATTAGATACATATGCATTCTATGGACATCACCATGGTATTTAAATTTCACAAAACAACATTTAAGGCACCCCACTGTTTTGGTCAATTCAATCAGCTTGTAAAAGTTAGTTATGGACAACAAGACCCGCTTAATTCTCCATTTATTTAATTTGTATTACTTCTTTAAGTCTTCTAGCATGACCTTACATTCAGAATTTTAATCTTCATTCAGAAAAATTAGGGGGCATATTACCAAGCAATAGCGATAATTATCGCTATTGCTTGGATAGAGACAAAAATTTACAGCTGAGCTGCGGCGATTTTTACCGCAAATAAACCTTAGTATTACCAAGGTTTATCGCAAATGCGATAAAAATCGCTGCAATGCATGAATATCGCTGAAAAGTCAGCGATATTCATGCATTACCGAACTAATGCTCTTAGCCATGTTATCCACCTCCCATTGGATAACATGGCTAAGAACTGCTCAGGGCAGGTGTTAGCTTTTGGAGATAATCGCGCTTAGCGCGAATATCTCCAAAAGTTGGTAATAGGAGATAGCGATGTTAGCGACTGTTTTCAGTCGCTAACATCTTGGCACGCCCACTTTGCATATCATTAGAGATATATTTCACTGACATGCAAAGTGGGGCCCAGGATGGTCGCTATCTCCTACTAGCTGTCGCTAACTGGTGTTAGCGACAGCTAGGTAATAGGGAGATACTTTTATCTCTGCTTTCCTGGCTTTTAAAGCCAAAAAAGCGGAGATAAACCCCCTTGATAATATGCCCCTAGATTTTTTGAAAAATCACTTATAGAATTATCTTTATGCAAATCAGGATTATATACATGTTTCACATCACTCTTTGACTCATAAGCCTTCACTTAGCACTTTCATTTGACTTTATATTCACAAATTCAGGTCTGAAAGGAAATACTACCATTAATAATCCTGTACACACATTCTACGCCATTTTCTAAAAATAGCACACTTCAATCTTTGTACGTCATTAGTAGTCATCATTTTTTTTTCACACTATTTTATTCACAGTCTTTATCACCGCTACAGTGTCCTTTTAACTACTTTCGCACTTAGGGAAATTGTATTCAATATCAATGTTCAAGTTTGTTCTTTATTTCTGTCTTTTATCCTCCTTTTTGGTTCCCAGTTTTACACCATTTTTTGTCTTTTATCAATGTTTTACTCATTTTGGTAATTCAGATTTTCTTGGCTGCTATTGATTTCCTCTATTGGAGGCAGTACAGCATAAGTCCATTCAGGTGACTTGTACTTTTGATTTGGTCTCCTTACTCTTTTTGGCCTTTGCAAAACCTCTTTCTTTTCTTCCAACAATTCATTTTGACTTGTTATCTCATTTACTTGTTCTTCTCGATTTTTGGCCTAATTAATCAGTTTGATTTTCAGTCCATCATTTCCTTTAGGCCATTTGTCTCCTTTATGTGGTCTCTTACTTTCAGGTTCTACAATACCACGTTCCAATCTCCAAGCTATTTTTCCTGAGCTCCTCCTCAATTGTGTTTCATCATCACTGTCATCAGAATCAGTTTCAGATTTTTCATCACTTCCTCTTATTTTAAATTTGATAATGTCTGCTTCATTCACTGAATCAGTTTATTCTTTTCAGATCAGTTCAGTTGCTCTGTTAGGAACTCCTCCATAGCTGGTATCTGGAAGCTCATCCTCATCGTGAGTCTTTTCCTTTTCACCAGTTTCAAGATTTATGTTCCTGCTCCTAGAGTTTCCAAACTGTCCTTCAGAACTTATTTGGCTACCAGTTTTTTCTTTGCTTTGATCAGTGTCCAAACTGGTACTATGTCTTACCAGATCTCGACTTCCATGTCGATCTTCAGAATCTGGGGGCATATTATCAAGGGGGTTTATCTCCTCTTTTTGGCTTTAAAAGCCAAGAAAGCGGAGATAAAATTATCTCCCTATTACCTAGCTGTCGCTAACACCAGTTAGCGACAGCTAGTAGGAGATAGCGACCATCTTGGGCCCCGCTTTGCATGTTAGTGATATTTATCACTAATGACATGCAAAGTGGGCGTGCCAAGATGTTAGCAACTGGAAACAGTCGCTAACATCGCTATCTCCTATTAACAACTTTTGGAGATATTCGCGCTAAGCGCGAATATCTCCAAAAGCTAACACCTGCCCCTGAGCAGTTCTTAGCCATGTTATCCAATGGTAGGTGGATAACATGACTAAGAGCATTAGCTAGGTAATGCATGAATATCGCTGACTTTTCAGCAATATTCATGCATTTCGGCCGATTTTTATCGCTTAGGAGATAAACCTTGATAATAGCAAGGTTCCTAAGTGATAAAAATCACCGCAGCTCGGCGATAAAAATATCGCTGCTAAACCAACATACCAACATAGCGATAATTATCGCTAGTTGTTGGTAATATGCCCCAAAGAGAGGAGAATGAAATTAGGGTTTACAAAGATGAAAGACCAGTAATGCCTGATAGCATGATTTCTAACATGGCTTGAATATATCCTAAACTTGGGGTTGTGCAAGGTTTGTCTAAACATTCTAATCATGTCATCCCTACCTATGTGGTCTTTCATCTTTGTAAATCCTAATTTCATTCACTTTTTTATGGGCTGCACACTACAACAGCAATTTTCTCAGGCAACTGAATTGCATCAATCAATATCTTCACAAATTCAGCATTTCTAATGGGGGATCCTGGAGAAGTTAAATAATCCCTTTGGGACCACAGTTGGCCATAATCATGGACAACCCCAGAGCCATATTGACTATCAGTCACTATGGTTACTCAAATTTCTTTTCCCAGTTCACATGCTCAAATCAAAGCAATCAGCTCCACCACCTGAGCAGAACGGATTCCTTTCAGACAAGATGCTTCCAAGACATCTGCCACTGTACATACAGCATATGCAGCACTCACAGTACCTTCATCAGTTCTCAAACATGAACCATCAACAAACATCACATAGTCAGATTCAGGTAGTGGTTCATCCTTAATGTCAGGTCTTGGCTTGGTACAATACTCAAGTACATCCAGACATTTGTGATCAGCTTCATCTTTCACTTCCACATCCAAAGTGTCAGGTAATAATGTAGAAGGATTCACATTTACACATCTTGTCACTGTCAGATTATCTGCACCCAGGATTACCTTCTTATATTTAGTCATCCTGTTGTTTGTCAGGAATTGGGTCTTGGTCCTAGTAAGGAGAATTTTCACCCAGTGTGGTACATATACCTTCACTGGGTATCCCATCACTATACCTTCACTCTGTTCTAAACTCACACTTGTAGCAGCAACTGCTTTCAGACATCATGGCAATTCCTTAGCAACTGGATCCAACACTGCTGAGAAATATGCAATGGGCTTTCTCATATTTCCATGTCTCTGAATCAACACTGACAATGCACATCCCTCTCGTTCACTACAATACAGTTCAAATTATTTCTCGTAATCAGACATACCTAGTGCTGGTGCTTCACATAAACTGGTTTTCAATTTTTCAAAGGCTTCCATTTCAATTTTGTTCAACACTATGGGGTCTCTTACATCTGCTCTAGTCAGTCTTTGTAAGGGCTTTTCAATCAGTGAAAATTCACTGGTCCATTGCCGACAGTACCCTCCCATTCCTAGGAACATTCTCACCTGTTTCTGCGTTTTGCGGAGCTTCATTCCTTGAATTATTCTGATTCTTTCTAAGGTAACTGGTCTAGTTCCCTTTGCAATCTTGTGACCTAAGTACTGCACCTCCTTCTGACAAAATAGTAATTTTGACGGACATACCTTATGTCCTCCTTCTGCCAAATGATTCAGCAAAGCGATTGTGTCTGAAACACATGCATCTTTGGTTCTTGATGCAACCAATAGGTCATCAATGTATTGAACCAGTATAGATTTTCCTGGCATGTCTAGACTCTCCAGTGACCTTTTTAGCAACTGATTAAAAATAGAGGGACTCTCAGTATACCCCTGAGGAATTCGGCACCATGCCAAAATTTGCTCTCCAAACCGGAATGCAAATATCGGTTGGCTGTCAGGGTGCAATGGAACTGTAAAGAATGCATTACATAAGTCAATGACTGTATGCCATTCTGCATCAGGTGGAATCTGATATAAGATTACTACTGGGTTTGGTACAATGGGACAACATGGGACAACGATTTTGTTTACTTTTCGCAGATCCTGCACTATTCTGAATGTTTCGTTTGGCTTTTTCAGTCCCATTATAGATGAATTACATGGACTACTCAATATTTCCTTCAAAATTCTTTGCTCAATCATTTTATCTATAACAGGGGTGATTCAGTCTATTATTTCTGTTGTCAATTTATACTAAGGTGTATTGGGATAATTTACTCCTTCTTTTACAAAAATCTTCACAGGACTCACACCTCTCCTTAATCCAATCTCTTCTCCTCTAAAGTCCCACACCTCTTCTCTCACTGTTTCTTTTAGCTCACCGGGTATATTTTCTTTATCAAATATAGGAAACATTCCATTCTGCTCTGAATCTAACATTCCCTTGGGTCGTGTACAGGAGAAGCTTAGATTTAGCTATAACACAATTAAATATAAACACACTAGCTAAAAGAATAATCAAAAAATTGAATTACATAACAATTTATTGAAACAATAAAAGACAATTTACAATTACACTTGGAAAATATGCTAAAAAACAGTTAAAATTTGACCAATACTGTATAATTTTGTGACCAGCACAAAATGGGGGACAGACAAAACTCAATTGTAAAACATACAAATTAGAAATTACAAAGCGTACATTCACAGTTAATATTTCAACATCCCCTGGTTTTATAACCTCACAATCGTATATACACCGGGGAGGAAAAAGGCATGAATTGTACAAAGACTTGCGTCGACGCGTTTCGGTGGTTTTGCGTATTATTGTGTGCCACCTTTATCAAGACTATTATTTCGTTGTCTGTCGTGTTACTGGATCCTTATAGGTGTCCTGTATCTTCAGGTGAGATTCCTAGTTATTTGGAAGGGATAAAATTCTTCCAGAGTGTAAGGAGATGTTCCAATTGGGCGGTAACCATCTTTAGGTTTCTTTTGAATATCCTATCCCTTAAGGATTAGAAAACTTTTTCCAGGCTGTTAATCTTCAGACACGTCTATACCCTTGCTAACCCTCACTCCAAAACGAAGACCCGATGCGAAGAGACGCTACCACTAGAGCAGGGGATACAAGAAAACCATTTTAAGAAATTACCCCAGCGCTCAGAACAGTAAAGGCAGCCCACCGCGCCTCCAGAACTCTTCTTACAGCGAGATCATTTTCCGCCACTATAGAGAGACTCGCTCTGGCCGTCAAAGCAATCCGCCATTGAACTTCATCCCCGCCACAAATTAGGAACAGCGGATTAGCAAGGGTATAGACGTGTCTGAAGATTAACAGCCTGGAAAAAGTTTTCTAATCCTTAAGGGATAGGATATTCAAAAGAAACCTAAAGATGGTTACCGCCCAAAAAGAACATCTCCTTACACTCTGGAAGAATTTTATCCCTTCCAAATAACTAGGAATCTCACCTGAAGATACAGGACACCTATAAGGATCCAGTAACACGACAGACAACGAAATAATAGTCTTGATAAAGGTGGCACACAATAATACGCAAAACCACCGAAACGCGTCGACGCAAGTCTTTGTACAATTCATGCCTTTTTCCTCCCCGGTGTATATACGATTGTGAGGTTATAAAACCAGGGGATGTTGAAATATTAACTGTGAATGTACGCTTTGTAATTTCTAATTTGTATGTTTTACAATTGAGTTTTGTCTGTCCCCCATTTTGTGCTGGTCACAAAATTATACAGTATTGGTCAAATTTTAACTGTTTTTTAGCATATTTTCCAAGTGTAATTGTAAATTGTCTTTTATTGTTTCAATAAATTGTTATGTAATTTAATTTTTTGATTATTCTTTTAGCTAGTGTGTTTATATTTAATTGTGTTATAGCTAAATCTAAGCTTCTCCTGTACACGACCCAAGGGAATCATTTTGTTTGATTTAGGCCTAACACCCCAATTCCCTTGTCTACCTCAAGGGGTTCCTCTCTCTATTCACAATACTGAATCTAACATTGACATTGTCACTTTATACAATCTATCTTCATCTGCAGTTTGGAATTTAATGCCATCTGGTGAACAATAAATGGCACAGTTCATCTTGTACAGTATGTCCCTTCCAAGTAGGTTAACAGGACTACTGTCACAGACCACAAATCTATGCATTTCCTTAAAATTGCCAATGTCAACCTCAACTGGTTCAGTAAGGGGTATTTTAATCTGCCTATTCGCTACTACTACTACTTGGATAAACTCACCTGAGAGAGGAAGGTTCTGAACTTCTACTGATCTAATGGTAGAACGGGTAGCACCTGTGTCCACTAAGAAGGCAACATTTACACCATTCACCTTTCCATTCACAAAAGGACCAGATTGATCTACCTCTAGAGTTGCGCCAAGCACGCACCCCTCTTCCTCTCCTAGGCACCATCAATAGATTTCATCTAATTCATTTCCATCCGACTTCAACCAGTACTGTGAAATCGGCATTCACACAGGGTGGTCTTGTTACCTGTTCTCCTCCGTAGAATCCTGTCTCTGCACTGTATTTCTGCAGATTTACACTGTGTGGGAGTGGCGGTTGTGGCACCTGACTCTGCTGGTTAACTACGTGTTGCTGTGTCGACAATTGTTGATTTACCTCATACTGCACCTGTGGATTCAATTATGTATTTTCAGGGTTAACCTTTGGAGGTAACTTACACTCTTTCTTCCAATGCCCTAACTTGCTGCAGTTGTGACATGGCCACTTTTTCTTTGCCTCTTCTGTGCCGCTCGCAGCCGTGAACTCTGGGCTATTACCTGCTGTGCAAGCTGGAAGAATCCAAACTCTGCTGCTGACCTGTCTTAATTTGTGCAGACTCAACTGGGATAGTGCGGGACTGCGAGGACCAGAGGGCAGAGCGTCCCGTCACACGACGCAGCTGGTGCCTCTTCGCGCCCACGCCTCCCTCTAATCACCGCCTCCCAACACTTCAAAATGACTTGCGGCCCCCGCTTCGCGGGAGCCGCTCGCAGCCGTGAACTCTGGGCTATTGCCTGCTGTGCAAGCTGGAAGAATCCGAACTCTGCTGCTGACCTGTCTTAATTTGTGCAGGCTGAACCGGGATAGTGTGGGACTGCGAGGACCGGAGGGCAGAGTGTCCCGTTACACTTCACAGCTGGTGCCTCTTCCCGCCCACCGCCTCCTCCTATAAACTCACTCCCATTGATGCGACCCGCGGGATGCGCGCGGGCGCGCGATGGGCAAAGCCCGGGCCTGTTTAAGCCCGTTCCAGACCGTACCAGACCGGACCGGGGCCCCCCTCTTTATCTTTTGTGAGCGGGTTTGTACGTGCACTGTTACCCATCATTTCGTCAACACTCACTTCATCTGTGGATTTCAAATTTCGTATAACAATATGTCCACACGAGAAAGTAGGAGTAAGGCTGTTGCAGGAGGTTTACAGTTAACGGGTACCTTAGATAACTTTATAATCAGGGCCAATTCCGTTATAGACCAGGGTATTAGCTTAATGGAACGCAGAGTATCCCAGGACTTAGCTCTAGCTGAAAGGTCATCAATGGGTCACTTTGCCACCGCTCGTACCCCAGAGCACACAAATAGAGTAAACACTCTGGAGATCCAAGCTGATGTGCATAGCATACAGAGTCAGTTAGATCTACAACATACACATACTCCGTCTTTAGCTGTCCCACAATCTTCCCTGGCATCGGTGACTACCCAAGAAATAATTTTGGCTGATTCCCAGGAAGACACGAATACTAGGCAACTGTGGGCTAGACGGGAGGGTGCCATATCGAAACGTAAACAAGTCAATACAATCGCCCCAGGAGGTAGAAAAGCCAAGGTAGCTAAAGGCCAAGGCGATACTGATGCATCTAGCAAGCAAGGGGAGGAGCTTGAGCAAGTCACACGGATTGGCCCGGACCAATCGCAGCTAGATGTACAACTTGAGGTGCCAGACTTTAGAATCATAGAAGACCCTGCATGTATGATTGTTGATCTTAACGAGGATGCGGACAGTCAATTGTTAAAAAAAATGGGGAACTTGTTTAAAACTATTCTTTCACCCCTAGGAAATTAGACTGTCGCGCATTGAAAAACAGCTCTTTGAGATGGACAAACTCACTAGGAACCAGAACATGCCAAGTGCAAAAAACCTACCATGTAATAGATCTATAGGTAAGGGACCTGAAGGACAAGTCATCAATAAGCCCCCTCCTTTAGTGCAAAAAAGCAACCTAAATCCCTCAACAGCACCAGAGAAGAAATCTTCGGAAAGACCTTCGGGTATAAATCACCCTCTTAGACTGGAATCGATCACGCCTATTGCACCCTCCACGAACCCCAGTAAGAACTGGGCAGGGGAGTTTTATGAGGGCAGATTTGCTCTAAATCTACCTCCAGAAGCCAGTCCGTTTGTGGTTGTATTGACCAGGGTCCCAGAATTGGATAAACCCAGTGAGAAACTACCCTGGTCACTAAAGAATAAAGTCTCTGACTGGCTTAACATCAACCGCCCATTACCACCGCATATGACGAGTAAAATCTTAATGGTCCGTAGGGTATCTTGGGTTGGGCCTGAAAGAAAAACATGCCATGGGGACTGTGTGGTGGTCAATTTTGAGGACCCCCGCACGGTCGATTACATCTGCTCGTGGAGATCTCAAAGCACTAGGGCAGTTATTGAAACCAGATCGCTTTCCTATTTCTACCCACCTAGAGATCTACCTGACCGAGGAGGAAACTGGTACAGTGTTAGAGGTCAGGCATGGGGAGGGTTTGAAAACAGGGGACACGAGCACATCGACATCAATAGCTGGAAAGGGGTCCCCACTACCAATAGATTAAGTTGCCTAGAAATGGTTGACTGACTGCAACTGACTAGGGAAAATAAAACTGACCCTAATGAGGGACAACCCAATTTAGATTCTACCAATGTGCATAAGTCTATAAAAGTTAGGGATGTTATGGGCGACGGTAGTGTAGGTCATTCTATCATCATATGCAGTCCAGTGGATAAGGGTTAAGGCACTAATGTTGACCTAATTGAGAGGAAAATTGGGACTGACCGTGTGCAGGGAGATGTAGGACTGGAGGCAGACCTAGCTGACATCACACGAGATGAATTGGAGGACTTAAATGAATGTCTTGTCCCCATTCCATGTAATAACGGTATCGCTACCACCTCTAATTTGAGAGGCTTATTAATGGAAAGGACAGCACACAGGGGAAAAATCGCCCTGCTATCCTGGAATATAGCAGGTTTGTCGAATAAAATCAAGGATCCTGCATTCTTGTCATTTATAGACAATTTTAATATAATTTGTCTTCAGGAATGTTGGGAGCAGTTTGAAGTGCATATTAATGGCTTTCGCACTTTCTTTACGCCAGCAAAGCAGTCGAGCAGGGGTAGAAACTCAGGAGGCCTCTGCACTTTTATATCTAACACTCATAACATAAAGGTCACGCCACTTATCACGGGGTGTAACTACTACCAAATGTTTTCTCTTAAACTGGAAGGCAATCAACAAGTCATCTTGATTAACATCTATAATTACCAAACTCAAACCTTCTTCCCACTCCAAAGATCCTCTCCCCACCCACCTGGTTCAAGAACTTAATTCTATCATCACACCTATATGGACCAAAATCATCAACTCCTCTCTTTCCACTGGCTGCGTCCCCGCCTCTCTTCAACTTGGTCAAATCACACCAATTCAAAAAAATCCCACGACTGACCCTAATGATCTCAGCAACCCGCGCCCTATCTCTAACCTTCCATTCCTCTCTAATGCCCTAGAGAAATGTGTCCTACTACAATTAGATAAACACATTATCACCTACAATCTACTTGATGTCTTCCAATCTGGCTTCAAAAAGGGTTGTAGTACCGAAACTGCTATGCTGAACATTACCGACGACATCCACCGCTCACTAGACAGGGGGGAATCCTCAATACTAATCCTCCTTGACCTCTCTTCTGCTTTTGATACTGTACACCACCCCACCCTTCTCAACATTCTTAAAGCTCGATTTGGCCTTGAAGGGAATGTTTTAAATTGGTTCTCCTCATTCCTTCATAACAGAGCACAACAAATCAAGCTCAACCACTACCTCTCTAAACCCCAAACCGTCTCACTCGGCGTCCCTCAAGGATCCATCCTCTCCCCAACCCTATTCAATCCGTTCATGGAACCACTCACTCTCATCCTCAAACAAGCTAATATCGGTTACCACCTCTATGCCGATGACACCCAACTATACTACAAGATCAAATCCCACAAAGACATACTTCACCTCAATGACACCTTGACTAAAGTTCAAACCTGGTTCCATCGGAACCATCTCAAACTTAATCCGAAAAAACTGAAATTATACTGTTCTCCCCCAAAAACAATTCCCTTCCCATCCAACTCTGGATCAATGACATCAAAGCTCTTAACTGTTCACTCTCCACTTCTAATTCCGTTAAATCCCTAGGCATCAGTATTGACCAGAACCTCAATTTCATACCCCACATTAAAAATACAGCAAAAAGTGCCCTTTTCACCCTTCTACACCTCAAGAAAATTAAACCATTCATCCCAGCAGTCGACTTCAAGCTTGTTGTCCAATCGCTTCTCCTTTCTAGGATCGACTATGGTAACGCAACTCTGGCCGGCACACCTAAAATCCATCTTGCTCCGATCAAATCTGTCCTCAATCTAGCTGCGAGACTCATCTCCGACTGTAAAAAATTTGATCACATCTCCCCCACCCTCAATATCCTCAATTGGCTCCCAATAGAAGGAAGATCCACCTACAAGATTGCTTGTATCACACACAAAGCTCTCCACCAAACACACCTTCTTACCTTTCAACCAAACTACACAAAGCACGATGCTCCAGGTCCCTGAGAAGCACTAACTCCCTTGTCCTTATCCCTCCTAGACTCAAATGTCAAAAGACCCAATCCCGTGCATTCGCTGGCAACGCTTCTACAATTTGGAACTCTCTCCCCAAAGATCTTCGCTGCAACCCCTCTTACTCTCTCTTCAAAAAAGAACTCAAAGTACTTCTTCTCAACAAATACTGGGGTAACTAATGCAAGCTCGGCAGATTACACTTTCATTGTGTATCTTTGCTTTATTATGTATATTTGCTTTCATTACGTATATTTGCTTTTTGTTTTTGTTTCCCGCACAAACATTCGTTGATTTTCACCTCCATGTAAAGCGCTCTGATACTCTTGGGTCCAGCAGCGCTATATAAAACCTTTGAAATAAATAAATAAATAAATAAATTCCCAAGTCCGAATTTAATAAAGTTTTGGAGGAATTAGTAAATACCCCGAACTGTACACCCGAATCCGGAGAGGTTGATAATTGTGTCATACTTACTGGAGATCTAAACTGTCATCTCTGTCCTTATAGTGATGCCGATATATGCGGGTTGGTTAACCTCAAGGGAGATCCGTGTACCCACTTCGAGCATACGATGAGTGGGAGCTCATTCAATAACTTATTATTCCAGTGGAATCTAGGGTTTGTAAATGAGCTTTGCAGCCCACGAGCTGCCTTATTACCCACTTTCAATGGTCGTGGACACTGGTCAGTGATTGATTTTACACTGATCTCCAATAGCTGACACAGCAGTGGTCTCAGCTTTACTACTGAGGACATTGCAAAGAGTGATCACTTTCCGATCAGCACTACCTTGAACCTGGGCTGGAGTGGCAGCCATAGTAATAACGTAGCTGAAAACCTATATCGCCACGGGCTAGCTTTGACTAGTGTGAACGGCTATTCCATCAAATGGAACAGGGTTGAGCCTAAAGACTTCATAGAGAGTCTGATAAAAAGTCAGTTTACAGACTTTATGATATGTCGAACGGAAACTGCTGATTTTCAATCGGTCATTTCTGCTTTCCAAAAGATCTCTGAGCAGATCTCCAAAAAATTAACTGGCTTGGCCCGGGATGGTCCGGGTCGTAAAGGCGGAGGGTTGGTTCGATGCTGAGTGCAGTAAAGCGCACTCGCTCTTAAAGAAAACACTCAAAAAAGAACCAAAAAACACCCAGGGCATAAGAAGCGCCAGAGCATACTATTGGGGCATATTATCAAGGGGGTTTATCTCCGCTTTTTTGGCTTTAAATGCCAAGAAAGCGGAGATAAAATTATCTCCCTATTACCTAGCTGTCGCTAACACCAGTTAACGACAGCTAGTAGGAGATAGCGACCATCTTGGGACCCACTTTGCATGTCAGTGATATTTATCACTAATGACATGCAAAGTGGGCGTGCCAAGATGTTAGCGACTGGAAACAGTCGCTAACATCGCTATCTCCTATTACCAACTTTTGGAGATATTCGCGCTAAGCGCGAATATCTCCCAAAAGCTAACACCTGCCCTGAGCAGTTCTTAGCCATGTTATCCAATGGGAGGTGGATAACATGGCTAAGAGCATTAGCTCAGTAATGCATGAATATTGCTGACTTTTCAGCGATATTCATGCATTGCGGCCGATTTTTATCGCATTTGCGATAAACCTTGGTAATACCAAGGTTTATTTGCGATAAAAATCGCCGCAGCTTAGCGGTAAATTTTTGTCTCTAACCAAGCAATAGCGATAATTATCGCTATTGCTTGGTAATATGCCCCACTATTATTCTGCTTTAAAGAATAGGAAAAGAACACTGAAGGAGGCAGCGCCGTGAGAGATAACACTGTTATGTTATGTTATGTTATTAAGGTATTTGTTAAGCGCACTATCACCAATTGGTTTCTTGGCGCTGAGGTCAACAGTAACATAATTGTGGATGAGGGTGGAGAATTATTGAAATGCTTGTCTGAAGAGCTAGGTCTTCAAGGCTTTCCGGAAAGAGAGAAAAAGCCTTCTGGAGAGCTGTAAATGCCCCTTTCTTCGTTGAAAGGAGTACAGACTTGAAAGACATCGCCATAGAGGAAGACATATGGGTAACCCACTTCACTGAGCTGTACAAGAAAGATGATTTAGAGGGCCCAGGGCATTGTGAACTAAGGGGCGATCTACAGACTGACATCTCGGGCCTGTTTCCCCTAGACATTGATTTCACTCTATCGGAAGTGGAGTTAGCAATTTCAGAAAGTTCTATCGGTAAAGCGGCTGGACCAGATGGTGTCCCCATAGATATTTATAAGTCTAACACAAAACTATGGACACCCCTCCTAACTAATGTACTTAATAGCTGTAACAAAAAGGGTTTCCCTCTGACCTGGCAGTAGTACCAATATTCAAAAAAGGAGATCGAAAAGACCCGAAGTGCTATAGGCCCATTTCACTACTAGACTCCTTGATGAAAATTGCTGGGAGAATAATATTAAATAGACTACAACTATGGGCAGATGAAACAGGAGTTCTTTCCAAGTTCCAGTTTGGTTTTAAAGCAGGTCTGTGTACGGTTGAGCAAGGTTTAAATTTGGCCCTAATTACGGGCAAATATACTGCGGCAAAAAGAGGTAATTTATTTATGACTTTCGTCGACCTAAGTTCGGCATTCGATTGTCTAAGACATGATATTCTGTGGGACACCCTATTACTTCTTAGAATTGAACATAACATTCTTAATTTTATTAAAGAATTGTACAGAGGGCCAGGGGCAAAGGTGCGCTTTGGGAAGAATGGAGAATGTACATCTAAATCCCCCATAATGAAAGGTGTCCGCCAGGGTTGCATTCTTGCACCCTTTTTATCATTATCGTTATTGTACATCAACAGTGTGGCGGAACATTTAATGAGCCATAACCTGGATTTTCCCCAAATTAAAGGAGCCCCAGTACCTATTCTATTATACGCAGATGATGCGGTCATAATGGCAAGGACCCAAGTGGGCCTCCAGAAAGCATTAATCATCTTTTCAGATTATATGGGTTCTCGGGGTTTAAAGATTAATATTGGGATAACCTATACCATGTGCTGCTCGTCAAAATTAAACATCCAATGTAATACCTTTTTAAAACAGTCAAAGATAGAACTAACCAGTACTTTTTCTTACTTAGGGATCGTTTTTAATAAAAAGGGTACTTGGACAAAGCCGCCACCACAAGAATGTTAGCATCTTCCCGTGCGATTGGGGCAGTAAAACATTTTGCTAATAAGCTGGGGGGTGCGGCCGGTTCGGATTTTGCAAGATATTTATAGAGCAAAATGTGTGTTGACTGCTATATATGGAGCAGGTATCTGGGGGGTTACTGACTGTCAAGAAATCCAACTAAGGGAAAATGCCTTCCTGCGTTACATTCTAGCGGTCCCTGTATCAACATCCACCTATGTTTGCCATAAGGAGCTTGAGTTGGTTTACATCTCTGATGTTGGTTTAGAGGCGATATTTTTATCGCCGAGCTGCGGCGATTTTTATCGCTTAGGAACCTTGCTATTATCAAGGTATATCTCCTAAGCGATAAAAATCGGCCGAAATGCATGAATATCGCTGAAAAGTCCGCGATATTCATGCATTACCGAGCTAATGCTCTTAGCCATGTTATCCACCTCCCATTGGATAACATGGCTAAGAACTGCTCAGGGCAGGTGTTAGCTTTTGGAGATATTCGCGCTTAGCGCAAATATCTCCAAAAGTTGGTAATAGGAGATAGCGATGTTCGCGACTGTTTCCAGTCGCTAACATCTTGGCACGCCCACTTTGCATGTCATTAGTGATAAATATCACTGACATGCAAAGCGGGGCCCAAGATGGTCGCTATCTCCTACTAGCTGTCGCTAACTGGTGTTAGCGACAGCTAGGTTATAGGGAGATAATTTTATCTCCGCTTTCTTGGCTTTTAAAGCCAAAAAAGCAGAGATAAACCCCCTTGATAATATGCCCCAAAATAATTCTTTGGAATTAGTTAAAAAAAAATATTTAAAATTGTAAAGTTAGTTGGATCTGCATGGGTCCTCCAGAAGCTCTGCTCGTTGATACATCAATCGTTGCCAAAATGTAATGATGGGTACATCCAGGATTGTAGTAAATAAGTAAATCCTTTATTGTAGAACAAGCATGTACATCTCACATCTTCATCATCTCTCCTTCAACTGCCCTACTCATCTCATCATTCTGGAATCCTACTACAGAGCATTATTCAGTTGATATGGAGCTGGATGCATTCCCTGCAGCCAGGATACCACAACACGCATGGGGCACACGTCACACATGGAACTCACATGCGTGGAGCACACGTCACATGAGTGGGCCCGCACTGAAGCCTTCCCAGGCGAAAATTGCGACGGGGGATCAAGCATCAGTACGGACCCCTTTAAGCCCTGTCCATGCCTCACGCTAAGGGGCACTCGGAGGTAAACATCTCGCTGGACTGGGTGTAGCGCCGCACAGATACTACAAGCCATGGGTTCTCAGCAGCTACAGTCCCACAACAGGTCGACACTCATACACGTAGGAGTCCAGAAAGGGCAAGTTCTGCATCAAATGTGATAGCGAAGAACCAGCAGTCGGACAAGAAATGGACTAAAAGAAAAATTGTGTCTCTCTGAAGAGTCTCACTCACCACACGCCTGCCGTTTCTAAGCACTACAATGAACAGGTGCTATTACCCAATAGTCCTGCTGAGACTCAGTCAACCCTGCACCGTACTGATAACGGGAGATGTCAAAGCGCAAGCATTTAGCTGTCATCTAGTGCTTGACATGAGAGTTCACGTGTGGAAAGTGCTGAGTTGTTGCTGGTGCACTCAGTTTCGCATCAGTCCACCGAGTTTACAAGGTCTCAGTGATGGCAGTCATATAACCCAAGCAGCTCTGACCCCTCGACCCACGTCTGTGAAAGACGAGCAGATGTAACTCCAAGCATTTGGTTTCACTGTCAGCCAATCAAGGCTATGTGGTTCAAGTCTGCACATTATTCTGTTGCATATGACTTCCACAGACGCCAGCTCAGAAAATAAAGGCTTATGGCTGATGACAATGTGGCACAAGTTGTCAAATAAGTTGGTTATGCTCTGGCTTGATGTCACAGTGCCTGTGATAGAGCGCGCAGGTCGACCGACTCCTTAATTACCAATTTACACGCATTGGGCCCATGACGTGCTTATGACTATATTTTGTGGGTCGGACGAGTTTACACTACACCATCAGTAATTCTATGTGTTTTTCTTACCACTATTACCAGTGTACCTGACTTACCACCTTGTCACAGGTACCTATGTTTCCGATAGATCAGGAGCTATCAGTGGATAGGAGATAAGCCTAACAAATACATCTTATACATTTAATAACACTTTATACCTCTGGTAATGACCACAGACACCTGAAGGGTTTTAAAGACTTTATATAGTAAGTTTAAAATCCAAATGCCATGAGAATAAAATTGATACAGATTAGAATATCAATAATCAGGATTATAACTATAATGTAACTATGAATAAGAGCAAGTACCATTGAGTGCGAGTGAAAACTATAGGGTAAGGGTAACAGGGAACATGCTATTCAGTTTTCAGGCTTATACTAAGGCAGGTGAGTTAAAACATATTAGTCAGTGGATTGCTAAATTTCTACAAGTGATTCAAACTGATCTTAGTCTAACTGCTAATTTAAGCATAGATGCTAAACACAAGTAACATTAGATCACACTAATTAAGTAAACCGTTTCAATAATGTCCTACAGGTAAGGGAAAAATTGGAACATAGCTAATAAACAGTTGCATGTAAGTCTTTGAAGATGACAGAGAAAATACCATGGGCAAGAATGCTTTATTAAAAAGGAAAAGAAGGAAAGAGAATAGATAGACGGACACCCATGATTATATTTACCTAGGATGGGAATGAGGACTAACCCAGGCCACGGGTCAGTTTGGGAAAAGGCGAGGACAAGGACCCTCAAGGACTTAGGATGCCAGTAGGCGAGCAGGTACAGCTCATGGACAGTCGGGACAGGATACCCCTCAGGATTTGGATCAGGACTGGGCTCACAAAAGGGCACGACCAACACCTGCAGCTTCGGATGCAACGCCTGCGCTACTCCCTCTCTGCACGGAATCCGCCAGTAACCCCGATTGGGTTCTCGAATCTCCCAGCAAAGTGCTTCGCCAGCACTTAAGACTATTCCACCCCTTGGAGTTTGTGGAAATTACGGACAGAGTGCTCCGCAGCTCTCTGTATCAATCACCTATAGAGTTCGTAGGGTCGGTGACAGGTCAGCTACTCGGACAAGTCGGACAATTTCTCTAGCTAAAACTAGGCTAGTTATACTGTTTTCGGGTCCCTAGACCACCTACAAATGTTGCAAGTGACAGGATCCCCAACTTTGGATTGGTCAAGAGGGGTGGTTAGGTCATTGTCACCACCTAAAATTCTGGGTTCCCACAATGAATATTTAATTTTCGTACCCACCCCTTACATTCCAGTTCCCATGGCATGTGGAAGGTGTAATACAATAGGACACACATAAAATATATACATTATATCAATTTTAGGTACAGCCGAAATCTTCTCCTGGTGCAAGGGTGACTTTCCCAGGCGCATCTCAGCTTCAGAAGACAGCTGGCTTGGTTTTACTTCTGCGCAGTTCGGTTTTTCCCTCATCACGTGATCAGGGTGACATGGGTTTCAAAGATGGAGTGGCTCCCCACTCCCAGGCCCACAGATACGCGGTACATGAAAAGTAAGCGAAAACAAATTAGAAACATAGAAAAAATGAATACACTGTACACCATGATTAACTACACTGTACCCCTTACTTTATAATATCTATAGCATTAGGGTTTTAGGCAGAAATAGACAGTTGAGCAAAAGCGGCAGTAGCAAGCGGAGAGCATGTTAAAGACAAAGCGGCCATATTAGCAGTAATGCGCATGTGCGAAAAAAAATCCCTCCAGGACTACGAGTGCGTCACAACACATGGGTATGTCCGACGCATGCGCAGACTGGATTTCTGTAAAGCAGCGGTTCTATAGTATGCAAGCTTCGTTAAGATTAATAGACACATAGGCAAGCATCTCTGGGACACCCGTGTGTTGTGTGAAAGTGCACTATTAATGAAAAAACAGGTTGATTAATGACATTATAGATTAGGCGAGGTTCTTGAATGTGAGCAAGTCACTTTACGTGCGAATCCTTGCTCCATCAATCCCCTCTTTGATGATATTTACTATCATCACTATTAATGGAAACAGATGCCAACTTCTTTCAAATCTCATTCATCTCAATCTCTACAAATTTGTTGTTGAGCCTCTTCTCAGCATCCTTATTGGGATGGAAACTTTTGGCCTTTTTATAGATTTGATTTCTCAGCTCTTCTAATTCCAGTTCATCTATATTCCGTTTCACTCCTCTCTTATTCACGGTATATTTATTTCTGCAATTTTGACATTTGCAGCAAATTATAATGATCAGCACAACCAAACTTATTCCAGCTATTGGCATCAGTATTTTTCCCACGAGACTCCTACCTATGTTAGAAAACCAACTACCTACAGAAGAGAGACCATCAATTTGTCTCTTCCATGCACTATCAACCTCCAGTGGTTTGAGTTCTTTTTCCAAATTAGTTGTGTTTCTCACATATTTCTTAATTTCTACGCTCTTATCAGGAATGTAAGTGCAACAATGTTGCGCCTTCAACATCCTGCAGACTCCGCCCTCTTTTGCCAATAAGGTATCAAGAGCAAGTCGATTCTGTAAAACCAATGATCTGATCGCAACCATTTCAGTATTGACCAGCAGGAATCCAGCAGCAGTGTCAGTTGATAACCTATCCACTACTGTAGACAATTTGCAAATTCGGTGAGTATTCAGCACCACTCCCACTCCAGGTATCAGTGCACTAAATATATCACCTATAATTTCTCCTACACTTTCTCGTCTACTACGTACTAAACCATTAGTATTTTCATTGCTTCCAGCGGCGTTGTTCACATGGTATATTTTCGGGAAGACAATGCCAAAATAGCAGCTTCCATACCAGTGATCCAGCAATATGAAATAAGCCTAGTTTCCACATATATAATAAATTCCGGGAAACACAGGTTCTGACCCATTTTTGAAACCTCAACCTCCAATTACCTTGTAATTATGTTCGCATTCACTGGAACCGATGAATACATTGTTATAATAACTAGTCTTTTCTCTATGAAGACAGAGTTTCCCTTTTCGTTCGAAGTCCAGCAACAGTGCAGGATTAGCTTCACCATTTGAGGTGCTTTCCATGTTTTCAGCCCATTTAGGGGTTTTCTGTCTCTTATCATCTGCCTTTTTCTGGAAACTCTCCCTTCTCTTTTCTGCCATTTTCAAGAACATTTTCTCTTGTTCATGTAATGAACAAGTTAAATTACTTCTGCGTGCTTCATTTAAATCTATGTCACCTATAGTCAGAAAATATTCTCCCATATAACGAGTCACGTCACTTCTAATATGTACAATGTTCAGGTTTCCCCGAATTGGAAGTTCAGAAAAGATTACGTCAGAGTTTGAATAGTAGTACTGTAAGGTGCTTCTATAAAATAAACTTGCTAATATACTACAGGAAATTCCATAGGTCAGGGGTAGATGGTGATAGGTCACACCTTCAGCTACAGAAGTAGGTAGCTTCATGCAGACATAGCAATCTTCTATTTCCATGGCTTCTACATAGTGTACTAAAAGATTTGCAAAGACATTTAAATGTGTTCTGTTTTTGATTCTGTGATAATGTAGTTCTCCCTCATCTGATGCATCTAAGTCAGGTCTAGTTTGTTTCAGGCTAACTGCATTCTCACGTCTTTATACACTTCATGGTGTTTCTTCGGTTTGTACAACTTCTGTGTCTAGCGTCACTGATTTAGTAGGGTACAGGTTAGTATTTTTACTTATCATAAAAGGTATAAAGACTGTTAGTCCTATCCATACTATCAGTACTATTGCTACGCTACATAAGCATATTTTACAGCATGTTTTACAACAGTTTCCTCTAGGTCTTCCATTCACATTTGAATCAGACATTTTGGCTCACAAGAAGCTTTCCAACCCCTCTTTGTAACTTTACACAAGAGGCTTACGTAGTTTCACTTTCAGGTTGGGTCTTCTTCTTCGGAACCCTGATCAGTAATTGATTCTTTGTCACTTTTGTCGCTTATTTCGAGATCTTCAATTTCTTCCAACACCAAGTAAGTCCATTCAGGACTCCAATAATTTTTGTTTTGTCTTTTTATTCTGGTACTTCGTCTGTTTGGTTGAGTTCCTGTTTTCTGTCTTTCACTGGCAGCCCTTTTTCGGTCTTCTAATTTCTCTTCTACTGTCTTTAATCTTAGTTTCAGTCTTTATATGTATCTGGGTTCACTTTTCTTCTTGAGCCTTTTAGCTATCACTGTAGTTTGGCTCTCCTCACGAGCCCTTTTATTTTCATTCAGTTGTGGCACTGTTACTTCGACTGTATCTTTTTCCCTTCCTGTCTGACTAGTCCCAAGTCTTTCTTCAGTTTCTTCTGCCTGGTTTCTAAGCTGGCCTTGTTCAGGTATATTTTGGATTTGTCTTTGATTTTCAACTGTTTTAGGCTCTGCCTCCTGAACACGTTCGTCTATTTCTATCTGTTCCTGTTCATGCACTTCGAACCCTTGATTTTCTTCCGCATGAACTTCAGCCCTAATTACTATCTGTCCCTTTTCAGTTTCTGGAGTCTTCGGAGGAGTGTCGATAACTTGGTCTGTCCCTACTTGACCTATTTCCTGATCAGGTCTGATGTGATTCTCGATAACCTGATTTTCTCCGTCTATTTCTGTCTCATCCTCACTATCCCACTCTCTATCTAGGTAGGAATACTTTCTGGTTCTTATTGGATCAAGAATCAGATCATCTGCTGGGAACCATTCGACGTCTTGACTGGTACTGGGTAGTTCGATATCAACTAGTTCCGGACCCTCATCTGGAGACTCCTCAGCTGCACCACCTTCAGCTTCAGTCGCTTCTTCTCCGGTCACCCGCTTAGTATGACTGGCATGGATCCATTTTGGCACGCCTGCACACTTTACTGCAGTTGTAGTGACAAGGATCACCTGTCTCGGTTTTCCCCACTACGGTCCGAGGCAACTCTTTCGGTGTGTTTCTTTAACACAACCCAATCACCAGGTTTCTGTTAAAGAGCTGGAGTTGTTGGCCAGGCAACGGCATCCTCCCCAATCTGGTGAGAGATAGAACGCACTTGGTCACCCAGCTGCTTGCAGTATTCTAGTACCAAATCATCAGAAATACTTAGCAGTTTTTGTCCAGGTACCCATGCCTGTCGCATCACTCTTCCCATTAGTATCTCATGGGGACTTAGGCCTGTCTTTCAGTCTGGAATGCTTCTCAATCCCATCAGGACAAGGGGCAAAGCTTCTATCCAGTTCAATCCTGTAGAGTTACACATTTTGGCCAATCTTGACTTTATAGTGCCATTCACCTGTTCGACTACTCCAGAAGCCTCTGGATGATATGCACAGTGCAGTTTTGGGGTAATTTTGAAGGCTTTATAAAGATCTTCTAAGAGTTTGTTGGCAAAATGACCACCTCTGTCTGTTTCAATTGTTTCTGGAAAACCGTACCTAGGTATTAGTTCCCTTAGTAACAATTTGGCTACAGTAATGGCATTATTTTTCTTTGCTGGGTAGGCCTCCACCCATCTTGAGAACAGGCAGACTGTAACCATAACATACCTATATCCTTTGCACATGGGCAATTGAATAAAGTCAGCCTGTAGTCTGACAAAGGGACCTTCTGCCTTTCCAATCGTACTCTGGTCCACTACTGTTCTTTTTCCTGGGTTAAATTGCTGACAAACCAAGCACCTCTGGCAAAGTGCCTCTGCAATGTTTCTGAACTTCGAATTGTACCACACTTCTTGAAAAACACGGCACATTGCATCCCTTCCTATGTGTGTGTCTCCGTGTATTAATCGGGCCATTGGAGCAACCATACTGTCTGGCAATACAGGCATACCCTTCCCACAGACAATAACACCATCCCTATCTCTAGGTTGACATTCATCTTTTTCCCATCTCTCCTTTTCCTCTTGTTCTGCTGCTTGCTGCAACTCTTTCAGTTCCCTCCAAGTAGATACATTCTCAAACACCATACGTTGGCAGCTGTTTCCGCCTCCCCATAATTTGACTATTAGGGACATTTTGTATCGGGCACAATATTGGGCAATTTGGTCAGCATATCGATTTCCGGCTGTCACATCGTTGTTGCCAGATTTGTGAGCAGCACACTTGACCACCGCCAATTCTTTGGGCAACTGGATTGCTTCCAGTAGGTTCTGTACCACTTTTCCATTTCTGATAGGGGTACCTGAGGAAGTCATGAATTCTCTTTGCAACCATAACTGGCCGAAGTCATGCACAACCCCGTAACCATATTGACTGTCAGTGTATATGGTTACCCTCTTATTTTTCCCTTGTTTACATGCTCTTGCCACGGCAATTAATTCAGCTACTTGGGCAGATTTCATTTCACTTAAGTAGGATGCTTCTAGGGTCGTTTCTAGAGTGACTACCGCATAGACAGCACTCAGACCTCCATCCTCTTGTCTCAAACAGGAGCCATCCACAAACATCACAAGGTCTTCTACAGGTAAGGCTGCTTCTTTTATATCAGGACGTGGTTTAGTGCTAAATTCAGTTAAGTCAATGCAGTTATGCTCCATATCACCCCCAATTTCTGCACTTTGGGTGTTTGGTAACAAGGTTGCTGGATTTAGAATATTACATCAGGAGATTATCACATTTTCTGCACCTATAAGAATTCTCTCATACTTAGTCAGCCGACTGGGTGTGAGATACTGAGTCTTAGTTCGGGTCAGCAGAATCACAACTGAATGTGGAACATATACTGTTACAGGATGTCCCATAACAATGTTTTCACTTTGTTCTAGACTAGTGCAAGTTGCAGCTACTGCTTTCAGGCATCCAGGTAATCCAGCAGCCACCGGATCTAAAGTAGCCAAAAAATAGGCCACCGGACGTCTGGTCAGACCATGTTCTTGTGTTAGGACTGAAAGTGCACAATTGTCTCGTGTATCACAAAACAATTCAAAGTTCTTGGAATAATCAGGCATTCCTAATGCAGGAGCTGAACACAGACAGTTCCGCAATTTTATCCAGGCTGTCATACTTTCGTCATCCCAGGTAACTGGATCTTGTACTCCTTTCCTGGTCATTTTTATCAATGGTTTGGCTAAAACAGCAAATCCCACAATCCACTGTCTGCAGTACCCTACAACTCCTAGGAACATTCTGACTTCTTTCTGGGTTCTAGGTAACTCCATATCTCGAATTATTCTAATTCTTTCTGAAGTGACCTTTCGGATACCTTTTTCTATCTGGTGCCCCAGATATTTCACTGCGTTCTTACAAAACTGCAATTTGTCAGGTGATACTTTATGTCCTCCCTTGCCTAGATGATTCAATAAGGCAATGGTATCAGTAACACAGTCGTTCCGACTTTTAGACGCTACCAGAAGGTCGTCTATGTACTGGACCAAAACTGATTCTTTAGGCAGGATTAGTGATTCAAGGCATCTTTTTAAAATCTGGTTGAAAATCGAAGGACTTTCTGTGTACCCTTGAGGGACACGATTCCAGACGTAGACATGACTGTCGAATTCAAATGAGAAAAGAAATTTGCTGTCTGGATGTAATGGGATGGAAAAGAATGTGTGACACAAGTCAATAACGGTAAACCATTCCGCATTCCATGGAATCTGGTACAAGATCACTGCAGGGTTCGGCACAATAGGACAGCAAGGTACAACAATCTGGTTTACCTTTCGCAGGTCCTGTACTACCCTGTACTTTCCACTAGGCTTTTTAATTCCAATTATGGGTGAATTACAAGGACTGCTCATTACATCCTGTATTATGCTTGCCTCTAGCAACCTTTTTACTTCAATTGCAACTCCAGCTTTCACTTCTGCACTCATTTTATACTGTCTGGTTTTCGGGTAAACAGCATTTGTTTTAATAGCTATTTTAACTGGGTCCACATTTGCCATTAATCCCATATCTCTCCCAGTGAAATCCCACACATCTGGTATTGATAGAGCGCGCAGGTCACCCGGGTCACAAGTTTACCAATTTTCCCCGCGCACTGGGCCCTGACGCGAGTGAGCAAGACTGAGTTTTGTGTGAACCGGGCGATTTCTTGCACGCCACTATGAGTAATTCGGGGGGTGACTCTCACACCACTTACTATTCATGTACCTGACTTACCACAGGCACATTACTCCTGACGGATCAGGAGCTAGCAGTGGACAGGTGACAGGTTTCCTAGAAAAAAATATACTTCATAAACCAAAATACATTTATCCACTTTATGTACTGTAAAATGACCACAGACACCTGATGTGTTTTCAAGGTTTTATCAAAAGATTTTAGAATGGATATGTCAAATAACAAGCCAAATACACAGTAACACATCTATCAGTAAAACCAAAGCCACAATATAACTATAGATTAGGGCAAGTACCATTAGAATATTTGGGAACACTATAGGATATGAGCATTTAGGGAACACGCTATTCAACAAAAGTTTAAACTAAGGCGAGGTACATGAACAGAACCTAGAATGTATATTTAAGCTAGGCTACTTATGCTATTCTTACTAAGTTCACTGCAACCATGCTAAAGGAAAGGGAAAAACTGGAACACACTAGTAAAATATGACAGCTTTGATAACCTCCTACAGGTGGGGAGAAAAGTGGAACAATTCTAATAAACCATGACATATAATTTGCATTTCAAGGTGATAGGGCAATATCACAGGCAAGAGTGCTTTATTAGGAAAAGAAGAGAAAGAGAGAGAAAGACGCAAACCCACAGAGTAATATTTACCTAATTAGGAATGAGGACTAACCCTGGCCACGGGTCAGTTTGGAATGACGGGGACAAGGACCCTCAGGAAAGGAATGCCAGAATGCGAGCAGGTACAGCTCACGGGCAGTCAGGACAGGATACCCCTCAGGTTTTGGGTCAGGACTGGGCTCACCAAGGTACGACCAACACCCACAGCTTCAGATGCAATGCCAGCGTTACCCCTCTCTGCAAGTAATCCGCCAGTAACCCCGATTGGGTTTTCGAATTTCCCCAGCAAAGTGCTTCGCCAGCACTTGAGACTATTTCCACCCCTAGGAGTTTGTGGAAAGTATGGACAGAGTGCTCCGCAGCACTCTAGATTGAGCACCTATAGAGTTCGTAGGGTCAGTGACAGGTCTGCTACTCGGACAAGTCGGACAATTTTCCTAAGCTACACTAGGGCAATTATACTGTTTGGGGACCCTTAGACCACCCACCAATGTTGCAAGTGACAGTTTCGTACATTATGATTGGTCAGGAGAGGTGACTTGGTCATTGTCGCCTCCTAGAATTCAGTGTTCCCATCATTACTAATAATTTCTGCCTACCCGCCCCTTGGGTTCACGTTCCCATGCATAGGAATACAGCAAGACAATACAGTTCATAGCAGGTAGCAACAGTGTTGCTTCGCTCAAGGTAAAATCCAGTCTCCTGGAGATGCTTCCCAGGCGCATTGGGCTTCTGGAGCCAGCTGGCTTGTTTTAGCTTCTGCGCAGTGAGGTTTCTCTCAGGTCACATGACAGGTCTCAGAGGAACTTCATCATGGCGTGGCTCATGTGTTACCGGCCCCCCAGAAACGCGATACATGAAAAGTAAGCGAGAACAAATTAGAATCATACAAAAAAATGATCACACTGTATACCGTGATAGATTTAAACACACCCCTTATTTTATAACATCAATAGTATTAAAGTTTAGTGCGAAAAGACAGATAGGCGAAAGCAGCAGTAGCAAGCAGAGAGCATGGTGAGGGACAAGCGGCCATTTTAGCATCAATGCGCATGAGCAATACAATCCCTCCAAAATGCGAGTGCGTCACATCACATGGGTATGACCGACGCATGCGCAGACTGGATTTCTGCAAAACAGCCATTTCCTTAGTGCAAGCATTGTGAGGATGAAAAGACACACAGGCAAGCCTCTCGGGAACGCCCGCGTGTTGGGGAAAATGCTAAATATAAGACGGACAGTTGGATTAATATGATTATACGTTAGGCGAGGTTCATGAGTGTGAGCAAGTCGCTTTACGTGCGAATCCTTGCTCCATCAATCCCCTCTTTGATGATATTTACTATCATCACTACAAAGGAAACAGATGCCAACTTTCATTCTTCCATATCATGCATCTCAATCTCGACAAATTTATTGTTTAGTTTTCTCTCGGCTTCTCTATGAGAGTGGTGATTCTTCACCTTCTTGTAGATTTGATTCCTTAATTCTTCTAATTCTAATTCATCAATGTTTCTTTTCACCCCTCTCTTATTCGCTGTGTACTTCTTTTTACACTTTTGACATTTACAGCAGATGAATATGATCAGAACAACCACACCTATTCCGATTATTGGCATCAGTATTTTCCACAGAAGATTTCTACCTAAGTTAGAAAACCAACTACCTATTGAGGAGAGACCTCCAGTCAGTCTCGTCCAGGCACTGTCAACCTCTAATGGTTTGAGTTCCAAATTAGTTATATTCCTTACATATCTTTTGAGTTCGATACTTTTGTCAGGTATATAGGTGCAACAATGTTGCGCCTTCAGCATTCTACAGACTCCGCCCTCTTTTGCCAATAAGGTGTCAAGAGCAAGGCGATTCTGCAAAACCATTGATCTGATCGCAACCATTTCAGTATTGACCAGCAGGAATCCAGCAGCAGTGTCAGTAGATAACCGATCCACTACTGTAGACAATTTGCAAATTCTGTGTGTGTTCAGAACTACCCCCATTCCAGGTATCAGTGCACTAAAAATATCACCTATGATTTCTCCTACACTCTCACGTTTACTACGCACTAAGCCATTAGTATCTTCATCATTGCTTCCAGCAGCATTGTTCACATGGTATATTTTCGGGAAAACAATGCCAAAGTAGCAGCTTCCATACCAGTGATCCGGCAATTTGAAATAAGCCTTGTTCCCACATATATAATATATTCCGGGAAACACAGGTTCTGACCCATTTTTGAAACCCCAACCTCCAATTACCTTATAATTATGTTCACACTCGCTGGAACCAATGAATACATTGTTATAATATTCTGTCCTTTCTCTATGGAGACAAAGTTTTCCTTTCCGTTCAAAATCCAGCAATAAAGCAGGATTAGCTTCGCCTTGTGAGGTGTTATCCATGTGCTCGGCCCACCTAGGGACTCTATCCTTTTCATCATCTGCCTTTTTCTGAAACTTTTCCCTCCTTCTGTCTGCCATTTTTATAAACATCTTTTCCTGCTCTTGCAAATAACAGGTCAGATTTTCTTGTCGTGCTTCATTTAAGTCTATGTCACCTATAGTCAGGAAATATTCACCCATATAACGGGTTACCTCGCTTTTAACATGGACAAGGTTCAGATGTCCTCTAATAGGCAGCTCAGAAAAAATTACATCAGCATTTGAATAGTAGTACTGCAAAGTGCTTCTATAAAACAAGCTAGCTAATATACTGCAGGAAATTCCGTAGGTTAGGGGTAAGTGGTGATATGTCACACCTTCAGCTACAGACGTGGGTAGCTTCATGCAGACATAACAGTCTTCTATTTCCATAGCTTCTACATAATGCACTAACAAGTTAGCGAAAACATTTAAATGCGTCCTGTTTTTCATCTTGTGAAAGTGCAGTTCGCCCTCATCTGATGCTTCTAAATTTGGTCGTGTGTGTTTCAAACTAACTGAATTGTCACGTCGTTCTAAGCTTCGTGGTGTTTCTGCAGTCTGTGCAACGTCTGTGTCTATTATTTCAGGTTCAGTAGGGGACAAGTTAGGATCTTTACTTATCATAAAAGGTATAAAGACTGTTAATCCTATCCACATCATTATTAGCATAGCTACACTACATAAGCATATTTTACAGCAAGTTTTACAACACCCAAATCTGGACCTTCCAGCTACGTTTGAATCAGACATTTTAGCTTACAGGTGGCTTTTGCAACCCCTCTTCGTTTCTTTATACCAAGGCTTCGCTCTGTTTTGTCTCAAGGAGGATCTTCGTCCGAACTCTGATCAGTGCTGGACTCTTCGTCACTTTTTCCACTGCGATTAGGCTCATCAATTTCTTCCAGCACCAGGTATGTCCATTCGGAGCTCCGATACAGTCTATTCTGTTTCTTCACTCTGTCGCTCTTTCTCAGAGACTTGCCTCGGGCTGCTTTTCTTTCACTTTCAGCCCTTTTACGGTCTTTCAGATTCTCCTCGACTGTTTTTATTCGGAGTCTTAGCCTTTTGACGTACCTGGGTGTACTTTTGCTGCTGCGACTTTCAGTGGTCGAGGACACTTGGCCTTCCTCGTGCACTCTTTTAATTTTTTCCTTGTGTTTGACCGAGTCTATTTCCCTTCCTGTCTGACTAGTTCCAGGTCTTTCATCTATTTCTTCTGCCTGGTCCTCAAACTTGCCCTGTTCAGGTTCGCTTTGTAGGCTTTCTTTGCTTTCGGGCGAACTGGATTCTGATTCCTGAACACGTTCATCTATTTCTATCTGCTCTGGTTCATGCACTTTGTTCTCTTCACTTTCTTCCGCATGAACTTCAGCTTTTACCACTATCTGTCCCTTTCCAGACTCCGGAGTTTCAGGTGGAGTGTCGACGTCTTGATCTGTCCCTACTTGGCCTATTTCCTGATCAGGTGTGATGTGAGTCTCGTTGACCTGACCTTCGTCCTCTAGTTCTGTCTCACCTGGACTATCCCACTCACTGTCTAGGTAGGAATATTTCCTGGTTCGTATGGGATCATGAACCTGGTCGTTGGCAGGGTACCAATCAACGTCTCGACTTGTGCTCGGCAGTTGGATGTCAGCGAGATCCGGACTCTCCTCGGGAGTTTCCTCAGCGGTGCTGCCTTCAGCTTCAGTCGCGTTTTCTCCGGTTACCCGCTTTGTGTGGCTGGCATGGATCCACTTCGGCACACCAGCACACTTTACAGCAGTAGTGGTGACAAGGATCACTTGTCTTGGCTTTCCCCACTTTGGTCCAAGGCAACTCTTCCGGGTATGTTTCTTTAACACCACCCAATCACCTGGTCGTAGCTTATGTGCTGTAGTCTTGGGCCATTCGTCAGCTGTCTCTCCAATCTGGTGGGAGATAGAACGCACTTGGTCACCCAGCTGCTTGCAGTATTCTAGCACCAAATCATCAGTAATGCTTAGCAGTTTGTGTCCAGGTACCCATGCTTGTCGCATCACTCTCCCCATTAGTACCTCATGGGGGCTCAGGCCTGTTTTTCGATTTGGAATACTTCTCAGACTCATCAGCACAAGGGGCAAAGTGTCTGTCCAGTTCATTTTGGTGGAATCACACATCTTCGCCAACCTGGACTTTATCGTGCCATTTATCTGTTCAACCACCCCAGACGCCTCGGGATGGTAGGCACAGTGCAGTATTTGCTTCATTTTAAAGGCCTTACAGAGCTCTTCTAGGACGTCGTTGGCAAAATGCCCACCTTGGTCTGTTTCAATCGTCTCAGGAATGCCGAACCTAGGTATCAACTCCCTGAGCAATAATTTGGCTACAGTCAAGGCATCATTTTTCTTTGCTGGGTAAGCCTCCACCCACCGGGAAAACAGGCACACTACAACCAGGGCGTATCTATATCCCTTGCACTTGGGCATCGTTATAAAGTCTGCCTGCATCCTAACAAAGGGACCTACTGCCTTTCCGATGGTACTTTGCTCCACTACCGTCTTCTTTCCTGCATTGAATTGCTGACACACTAGGCACCTCTGGCAAAACCTTTCCGCCTGGTTCCTGAATTTTGAATTGTAGAACACTTTGTCAAACACCCGACACATGGCGTCCCTGCCCATATGTGTTGGTTCATGTATCATCCTGACCATGGGATCTATCAGACTGTCGGGCAGCACGGGCATTCCATCTTTGTCTACCACCACACCGTCATCCCTCACTCTGCATTCATTCTCACTCCATCTACTCTTTTCTTCCCTGCCTGTTGACTGTTGTAAGTCTTTTAATTCATCCCACGTTGACACACTATCAAACAACATCAGTTGGCAGCTGTGTCCACCCCACAACCCAATTTGGAGGGACATTTGGTGTCGGGCACAAAATTGTGCGATTTGGTCAGCGTATCTGTTCCCGGCTGTCACATCATCATTTCCTGATCTGTGAGCCGCACACTTGACCACAGCCAATTCTTTGGGCAATTGAATAGCTTCCAATAATTCTTGTACCACCTTTCCGTTTCTGATAGGGGTACCTGAGGAAGTCATGAATTCTCTTTGTAACCATAGTTGGCCGAAGTCATGAACAACCCCGTAACAGTACTGACTGTCGGTATAAACAGTTATTCTTTTGTTTTTACCCCTCCTACAGGCTCTTGTCATTACGATGAGCTCGGCTACCTGTGCAGATTTCACTTCGCATAGGTAAGAGGCTTCTATGGTGTTGGTCAATGTGACGACAGCATAGGCAGCACACAGACCTCCACTCTCATGTCTTAAACATGAGCCGTCCACAAACATTGTATGATCCCCATCAAGCAATGCTACTTCTCGAATGTCAGGACGGGGCTTAGTGCTGAATTCTGTTAGATCAATGCAGTTATGTTCCATTCCATCCTCGTCGTTTACATCCAGAGGAACAGGTAACAGAGTTGCTGGGTTTAGGACATTGCACCGAGAAATTGTTACATTCTCAGCACCAATCAAAATTCTCTCATACTTAGTCAGCCGACTAGGTGTGAGATACTGGGTCTTGGTACTCGTCAGTAGAATTACAACAGAATGTGGAACATATACAGTGACAGGATGTCCCATAACAATATTCTCACTCTGTTCCAGACTGACACAAGTAGCAGCTACTGCTTTCAGGCATCCGGGCAGTCCAGCAGCCACCGGATCTAGAGTGGCTGAGAAATAGGCTACGGGACGCCTGACCAGCCCATGCTCCTGGGTCAGGACTGAGAGCGCACAATTTTCTCTGGTGTCACAGAATAGTTCAAAACGCTTGGAATAGTCGGGCATACCTAATGCAGGAGCGGTACATAGACAATTTCGCAATGTTACCCATGCGGACATGCTTTCACTGTCCCAACTGACTGGGTCTTCCACTCCTTTCTTGGTCATTTTTATCAAAGGTTTGGCTAGATTTGCGAATCCCACAATCCACTGCCTGCAGTACCCCACAACTCCTAGAAACATCCTCACCTCTTTCTGAGTTCGGGGTAGGTCCATTGCTTTAATTATCTTGATCCTTTCTGTGGTGACCTTTCGGATCCTTTTCTCTATCTGGTGCCCCAGATATTTTACTGAGTTTTTACAGAACTGCAATTTGTCAGGGGATACTTTATGTCCTCCCTTTCCTAGGTGATTCAGCAAGGCAATGGTGTCGGTGACACAGTCATTTTGAGTTTTAGATGCCACCAAAAGGTCATCTATGTACTGTACCAAAACGGACTCTCCGGGCAGTATTAGGGACTCAAGACATTTCTTTAGGATCTGGTTGAAAATCGAAGGACTTTCAGTGTACCCCTGAGGGACACGATTCCAGACATAGATATGGCTGTCAAATTCAAAACTAAAAAGGAACTTGCTTTCTGGATGCAAGGGGATGGAAAAGAATGCATGGCACAGGTCAATGACAGTGAACCATTCCGCATTCCAAGGAATCTGATACAAGATTACTGCAGGGTTGGGCACGATGGGACAGCAAGGTACAACAATTTGGTTTACCTTGCGCAGGTCCTGCACTACTCGGTATTTTCCACTAGGCTTTTTAATCCCAATGATAGGCGAATTGCAGGGACTGCTCATTACTTCTTCTATGATTTCTGCTTCGAGCAATCGGGTAATTTCAATTGCGACTCCTGCTTTCACTTCTGCACTCATTTTGTACTGTCTTGTTTTGGGGTATACTGCATTTGTTTTTATTGCTATTTTAACTGGGTCCACGTTTGCCATTAAACCTACATCTTTTCCCGTAAAATCCCACACTTCTGGTACCACTCTTAACTGAAGCTCTTCAGGCAAGTCTTCAATCGACAAAGTTTTAATGTCAGCGTCAGGTCTTACTAACATCAGTTTGTACAAACCATCTTCATCGGGGGTCTGAATTTCGACGCCTTTTGGTGAGCAAAAGATGGTGCAGTTCATTTTGCACAACAAATCGCGTCCTAACAGGTTCACAGGACTGGAATCACAGACCACAAATCTGTGCATTTCTTTAAAGTTTCCTATGGAGATTTCCATAGGCTCAGTTACTGGAGTACTTATTATTTGATTGGAGACACCCACTACTTGGATTGCTTCTCCCAAGAGGGGTAGGTTAGGAACATCCACTGTTCTCACAGTGGACCGGGTAGCACCAGTGTCCAACAGAAAGGTGACATCTTTTCCTTCAACCTTTCCTTCATTGTATGGTCCAGTCTGGTCTACCGGTAAGGAGGCGCCAAGTACGCACTCCTTGTCCTCCCCCCTCAGGCCCCGTCAATCTTGTTCATCACAGAGAAAAGAATCATTTAACAGGTACTGGGGAATCGCTGCATTGCTTCCATTCTCTCCTTCCCATATCTCCGCCCTTTCATTCTGCTGGCCCTGGTTCTTATAATTCTGTCTAGGAGCGCGAGGTACTGGAGGTAGCTTTACCTGTTGCTGGTTCTTTCTTGTCCCCTCTTTCTGCACCTGTGGATTTAAACCATTTATAGGGGCATTACCGGAATGCAGGTGTGGACACTCGTCTCTCCAATGCCCTAACTGGCCGCACCCGTGGCAGGGGAACTTTTTCATAGCCTCTTCCCGACTCATTTTTGCCCGGGGCTTCCCTCCTCCCCCAGCAGTGGCATTCTGAGCATTATTATTGGAATTCAATTTACTTAACTGTTTTTCTTGCTGTTCAGCCAATTTCAACTGGGCCCACATAACCTTCTCCTTGAGGGCCTTCTTTTTATTCTCGATTTCATCTTCACAGTATTTTGCGTATTTCAGGACATCATCTATGGGCTTTCCCTGCCAACTTATTTTATTATCTCGAATCCATTGTGATATTTCAGGCCTTAATCCTAGCACAAATCTGTAACTGAAATGGGTCATGTCTTTCATGTCCACATTATCGATACCACTGTAAGTCTTAAATACTTGCAGTAACCTTTCATAAAAGGAATGGACAGTTTCATCGCGTTCTTGGGTGGTTCTATCTATTCTGGTCCAATCTGTCTCTTTTGCAGGCACCTTTTTCTTGAGGTACTGTATGACTTGATCATACTTCCTCATTACTTCAGGTGAGGGAGCTCCTGTTTTCTCGTCTCTGGCATATTCTTCACTAGGCCAATCAATTTCTATTTTACACTCGGTCCACAAATCTACAGGCACTACAATGTCGAAAAACCCATCCAGGTCTTTCAGCAGACATTTCTGAACTTTTATGAAGCGTTCGACCTGTCTGTACCAATCAACTGGCTTTTCCCGCAATTTCGGGAAGTCATTTGTAAATGACACAATATCCTGTCGGGACCAAGGGACATGGACATATTTTCCCCCCGGGACCTCTCTCATGGGACACAATTTTTCTGTCGGGGTTACTTCTTTTAGCACGTATTCTGAAGCCTGAGACTTAGCCCTGCTGTCTTCCTTTTTCTTTGCCCACCGGGTTCTCCATTTCCCTACATCTCCCCATTTCTGCAAGAGTTTCAATAATTCCTTTATCTGGATCTGTTTTCCTACCACATTCAGGCTCTCTAAGTCTTTGTCCGAAAAATCTACTCTGTAGGGTTTCTGAAGGATTCTGGAGCGACTGACATCGATTCCCATTTCTGTGGCTGTGTCCATTAATCTTTCATGGAGCAATCTAGCATTCCGGGTAAGGTTTTTACTGATGAACAGTAACTCTTCTTCACTATAGGAGTTTGAGCGGTCTAATCCTACATTTCCAGCCATCATCTCTTCTATTTCTATCCTTAGTTTATAGATCTCTAATGGTCTGGATTGGGAAGTGGTCTCTTTCTCCAACTCTTTGGTCCATCTGTCTAATTCTTCTGGTGATACTACTGTGGCACTCCTAACCCCAGAGGTACCTTCAATCAAAACTTCTTTTGGCCTATTCTGACTTCTGGCCCCCGACATGCTAGTCCTAGGTTCTCTAATGGGCAAATCCATCAGAACCACTGATTCACATTCACTTTCTTGATCGTCATCTATGAATACTTCCTTTCTCGGGGGTGGGATGCTAGAATTAGGCATTATTGGGGAGATAACAGGAGGACGAGGACTAGCCAGGTTATTCCTATAAAGAGGAATAGCCGGCCCAATGGTTACTGGGATAGTCAGGGAATCTGGATGGGGATGTATCTGGGCTATGGTCCGGACTAAATCATCTCGCTGCCTAGCCAGGGCTTCCTTCTCTTGTTCTCGTAAAACTTTCCTGCGGAATTGTCATGCAATACTTGGGGTACCAAGGGAGGGTAAATACTTGGGGCAGTTGGAGTAACCAATCGAGGTGGGCCTTCTCCAAACGGCTGATAATTCGGGACCGTGGATTTAGGTCTGCAAAACCCATTCCCTTCACTAGTTTTGCTATCCGTACCCGTTCCATCTGTCTCGCCATCCCTCCGACATCTGGGATATTTGGCAAACGGGTTTGGTGAACTTAAAGGCTCTGACTCGGCTACATAGGGAGGGGGGTTTTTCATCAATAAATCTTCTAGGTGCTCATCTTCTGAGTCCCCTACGGGCATCGAGTGATGGGTTTTTTCTTTACTTTTTCCTTTCCCTTGTTCTAATACCCCCATCATTGGAAACAACCCCTCCACCATCATGCTTTGTCTCCAATGTTTCATTTTCTGCTCTTTGGTTTCTCTATGGACCCTCGGATACCATTTACTCACTTCCTTTTCCATCCGGGGTCTATCTCTCTCCAAAGCCTCAATTTCCCACTCTTCTAAGGCTTCGTACTGGGTTAATCTGGGTCTGGGATGTAATTCATTCATGCGGGTCCTTAAGTTAAACAGGATTCTACCATTAAACGTACCATCAATAGGAAATGCTAGGACTCCGTCATCTGCAGTATACTTGGCCCAATTCTCTAGCTATACACAGGTATGATACCCCTTTTCAAACATCATGAAGGAAGCAGGAGTATTCGGTGGAGGAATGATCACACCCTCCCTCGTTCTAATGGGCTTATCTGTTTTGAAGAAATTCTTTACCTTGTCGGCAAATGACATTTTTCTCTTTATTCCATACATCATGTGCGGTCTACCTCGTATAATCTGTTCCTTATAGAAGCCTGAGTTTTGTGGATTAGGTAAGAACTCAGGATACCACATATGCCTTTCCAGGCTCGCTTCTAACTCGGCCTGATTAATTTTGTTTACTTTGGTACTTCCAATGCTAGCGCGACTCTTATTTTGTAGAGACCAATCAACACTGTGAATACAAAAATCCTTATCCAATGGGTGCGCGGCCTTTCGCGAGACCAAGTCTCACGCTCCGGCACTCACCCCTCCCTTACAAATTCGGCTTCACTACACACCCGCTGTCCTGACCAATACCAGCGCGGCACGGAGTGACGTCAGAGCAGCTTTTCACCTGACTCCCTCCTTCACAAGGTAACGGAAACTTTTAACTTTTCCTAAAGTGCGAGTGCAAAATTTAGTTACTAACACACAACGTCTGCCACTGTGTCTGAGTGTTCTAAATAGATAGAAAAATTTTCTCTCACTACAAGTAAACCACTTCTGTCTACTTTTCATTCACTCCGGATAGACTTCTTTGCCTAACCTCTCACACTAGTAATATAGAACCCGTTATTCTTCTGACTCATCCACTTCTGTCTGGGATATGTACTGAGCCAGGATTTCACCAGCGGACTATTTTACTTACCAGTCAAGCCTCGGAGACCCTATTACTCCTCCCACATGTGACCCTTTCTAGGTGATATCACAAGGGAAGTTTTATACAAAGGACTCGTGACTATCAGTTATACAGATGCAAAAAAAAGATCCTAATTAGTGCTTCCAGGTATTCCTAACCCTACACTAATGACTCTAAACAAGTGACTTTTCCAGCTAACCGGATTCTACTCACCGTTAGCTATATACCTCCCCGGGGATTCGGACTACACTGAACGCTTACAAACAGTTCTTTGTTAATACGACATGTAACACTTATAGCAGGCAATGAAAAAATCATATACATTTGCATATAAATCCTTAAAAGATTTCAAAATATTTGAACCAATACAGTAGAAAATCAGCAGCACATTTTATTTTTACGGTTTGTTTATCAGCTATCCTGTCTACCTATCTTAACTAGTCCTAACCATACTACTGCTACCAGAAAATTACTGATAGAGCGCGCAGGTCACCCGGGTCACAAGTTTACCAATTTTCCCCGCGCACTGGGCCCTGACGCGAGTGAGCAAGACTGAGTTTTGTGTGAACCGGGCGATTTCTTGCACGCCATTATGAGTAATTCGGGGGGTGACTCTCACACCACTTACTATTCATGTACCTGACTTACCACAGGCACATTACTCCTGACGGATCAGGAGCTAGCAGTGGACAGGTGACAGGTTTCCTAGAAAAAAATATACTTCATAAACCAAAATACATTTATCCACTTTATGTACTGTAAAATGACCACAGACACCTGATGTGTTTTCAAGGTTTTATCAAAAGATTTTAGAATGGATATGTCAAATAACAAGCCAAATACACAGTAACACATCTATCAGTAAAACCAAAGCCACAATATAACTATAGATTAGGGCAAGTACCATTAGAATATTTGGGAACACTATAGGATATGAGCATTTAGGGAACACGCTATTCAACAAAAGTTTAAACTAAGGCGAGGGACATGAACAGAACCTAGAATGTATATTTAAGCTAGGCTACTTATGCTATTCTTACTAAGTTCACTGCAACCATGCTAAAGGAAAGGGAAAAACTGGAACACACTAGTAAAATATGACAGCTTTGATAATCTCCTACAGGTGGGGAGAGAAGTGGAACAATTCTAATAAACCATGACATATAATTTGCATTTCAAGGTGATAGGGCAATATCACAGGCAAGAGTGCTTTATTAAGAAAAGAAGAGAAAGAGAGAGAAAGACGCAAACCCACAGAGTAACATTTACCTAATTAGGAATGAGGACTAACCCTGGCCACGGGTCAGTTTGGAAGGACGGGGACAAGGACCCTCAGGAAAGGAATGCCAGAATGCGAGCAGGTACAGCTCACGGGCAGTCAGAACAGGATACCCCTCAGGTTTTGGGTCAGGACTGGGCTCACCAAGGTACGACCAACACCCACAGCTTCAGATGCAACGCCAGCGTTACCCCTCTCTGCAAGTAATCCGCCAGTAACCCTGATTGGGTTTTCGAATTTCCCCAGCAAAGTGCTTCGCCAGCACTTGAGACTATTTCCACCCCTAGGAGTTTGTGGAAAGTATGGACAGAGTGCTCCGCAGCACTCTAGATTGAGCACCTATAGAGTTCGTAGGGTCAGTGACAGGTCTGCTACTCGGACAAGTCGGACAATTTTCCTAAGCTACACTAGGGCAATTATACTGTTTGGGGACCCTTAGACCACCCACCAATGTTGCAAGTGACAGTTTCGTACATTATGATTGGTCAGGAGAGGTGACTTGGTCATTGTCGCCTCCTAGAATTCAGTGTTCCCATCATTACTAATAATTTCTGCCTACCCGCCCCTTGGGTTCACGTTCCCATGCATAGGAATACAGCAAGACAATACAGTTCATAGCAGGTAGCAACAGTGTTGCTTCGCTCAAGGTAAGATCCAGTCTCCTGGAGATGCTTCCCAGGCGCATTGGGCTTCTGGAGCCAGCTGGCTTGTTTTAGCTTCTGCGCAGTGAGGTTTCTCTCAGGTCACATGACAGGTCTCAGAGGAACTTCATCATGGCGTGGCTCATGTGTTACCGGCCCCCCAGAAACGCGATACATGAAAAGTAAGCGAGAACAAATTAGAATCATACAAAAAAATGATCACACTGTATACCGTGATAGATTTAAACATACCCCTTATTTTATAACATCAATAGTATTAAAGTTTAGTGCGAAAAGACAGATAGGCGAAAGCAGCAGTAGCAAGCAGAGAGCATGGTGAGGGACAAGCGGCCATTTTAGCATCAATGCGCATGAGCAATACAATCCCTCCAAAATGCGAGTGCGTCACATCACATGGGTATTACCGACGCATGCGCAGACTGGATTTCTGCAAAACAGCCATTTCCTTAGTGCAAGCATTGTGAGGATGAAAAGACACACAGGCAAGCCTCTCGGGAACGCCCGCGTGTTGGGGAAAATGCTAAATATAAGACGGACAGTTGGATTAATATGATTATACGTTAGGCGAGGTTCATGAGTGTGAGCAAGTCGCTTTACGGGCGAATCCTTGCTCCATCAGTATCACTTTTTGTTGGAGCTCTTCCGGTAAGTCCTGTATTGTCAGTGTCTTAATTTCTGTGTCGGGCCTCAGTAACATCAATTTGTACAGTCCATCTTCATCTGGGGTCTGAATTTCGACGCCCTTTGGTGTGCAAAAGATGGTACAGTTCATTTTGCACAGCAAATCACGTCCCAGTAGATTCACTGGACTAGAGTCACAGACAACAAATCTGTGCATTTCTTTGAAGTTCCCTATAGTGTAATTTTCCAAGTGTAATTGTAAATTGTCTTTTATTGTTTCAATAAATTGTTATGTAATTCAATTTTTTGATTATTCATTTAGCTAGTGTGTTTATATTTAATTGTGTTATAGCTAAATCTAAGCTTCTCCTGTACACGACCCAAGGGAATCATTTTGTTTGGTTTAGGCCTAACACCCCAATTCCCTTGTCTACCTCAAGGGGTTCCTCTCTCTATTCACAATACTGAATCTAACATTGACATTGTCACTTTATACAATCTATCTTCATCTGCAGTTTGGAATTTAATGCCATCTGGTGAACAATAAATGGCACAGTTCATCTTGTACAGTATGTCCCTTCCAAGTAGGTTAACAGGACTACTGTCACAGACCACAAATCTATGCATTTCCCTAAAATTGCCAATGTCAACCTCAACTGGTTCAGTAAGGGGTATTTTAATCTGCCTATTCGCTACTACTACTACTTGGATAAACTCATCTGAGAGAGGAAGGTTCTGAACTTCTACTGATCTAATGGTAGAACGGGTAGCACCTGTGTCCACTAAGAAGGCAACATTTACACCATTCACCTTTCCATTCACAAAAGGACCAGATTGATCTACCTCTAGAGTTGCGCCAAGCACGCACCCCTCTTCCTCTCCTAGGCACCATCAATAGATTTCATCTAATTCATTTCCATCCGACTTCAACCAGTACTGTGAAATCGCATTCACACAGGGTGGTCTTGTTACCTGTTCTCCTCCGTAGAATCCTGTCTCTGCACTGTATTTCTGCAGATTTACACTGTGTGGGAGTGGTGGTTGTGGCACCTGACTCTGCTGGTTAACTACGTGTTGCTGTGTCGACAATTGTTGATTTACCTCATGCTGCACCTGTGGATTCAATTATGTATTTTCAGGGTTAACCTTTGGAGGTAACTTACACTCTTTCTTCCAATGCCCTAACTTGCTGCAGTTGTGACATGGCCACTTTTTCTTTGCCTCTTCTGTGCCGCTCGCAGCCGTGAACTCTGGGCTATTACCTGCTGTGCAAGCTGGAAGGATCCAAACTCTGCTGCTGACCTGTCTTAATTTGTGCAGACTCAACTGGGATAGTGTGGGACTGCGAGGACCAGAGGGCAGAGCGTCCCGTCACACGACGCAGCTGGTGCCTCTTCCCGCCCACGCCTCCCTCTAATCACCGCCTCCCAACACTTCAAAATGACTTGCGGCCCCCGCTTCGCGGGAGCCGCTCGCAGCCGTGAACTCTGGGCTATTGCCTGCTGTGCAAGCTGGAAGAATCCGAACTCTGCTGCTGACCTGTCTTAATTTGTGCAGGCTGAACCGGGATAGTGTGGGACTGCGAGGACCGGAGGGCAGAGCGTCCCGTTACACTTCACAGCTGGTGCCTCTTCCCGCCCACCGCCTCCTCCTATAAACTCACTCCCATTGATGTGACCCGCGGGATGCGCGCGGGCGCGCGATGGGCGAAGCCCGGGCCAAGGGCGGGCCTGTTTAAGCCCGTTCCAGACCGTACCAGACCGGACCGGGGCCCTCCTCTTTATCTTTTGTGAGCGGGTTTGTACGTGCACTGTTACCCATCATTTCGTCAACACTCACTTCATCTGTGGATTTCAAATTTCGTATAACAATATGTCCACACGAGAAAGTAGGAGTAAGGCTGTTGCAGGAGGTTTACAGTTAACGGGTACCTTAGATAACTTTATAATCAGGGCCAATTCCGTTATAGACCAGGGTATTAGCTTAATGGAACGCAGAGTATCCCAGGACTTAGCTCTAGCTGAAAGGTCATCAATGGGTCACTTTGCTACCGCTCGTACCCCAGAGCACACAAATAGAGTAAACACTCTGGAGATCCAAGCTGATGTGCATAGCATACCGAGTCAGTTAGATCTACAACATACACATACTCCGTCTTTAGCTGTCCCACAATCTTCCCTGGCATCGGTGACTACCCAAGAAATAATTTTGGCTGATTCCCAGGAAGACACGAATACTAGGCAACTGCGGGCTAGACGGGAGGGTGCCATATCGAAACGTAAACAAGTCAATACAATCGCCCCAGGAGGTAGAAAAGCCAAGGTAGCTAAAGGCCAAGGCGATACTGATGCATCTAGCAAGCAAGGGGAGGAGCTTGAGCAAGTCACACGGATTGGCCCGGACCAATCGCAGCTAGATGTACAACTTGAGGTGCCAGACTTTAGAATCATAGAAGACCCTGCATGTATGATTGTTGATCTTAACGAGGATGCGGACAGTCAATTGTAAAAAAAAATGGGGAACTTGTTTAAAACTATTCTTTCACCCCTAGGAAATTAGACTGTCGCGCATTGAAAAACAGCTCTTTGAGATGGACAAACTCACTAGGAACCAGAACATGCCAAGTGCAAAAAACCTACCATGTAATAGATCTATAGGTAAGGGACCTGAAGGACAAGTCATCAATAAGCCCCCTCCTTTAGTGCAAAAAAGCAACCTAAATCCCTCAACAGCACCAGAGAAGAAATCTTCGGAAAGACCTTCGGGTATAAATCACCCTCTTAGACTGGAATCGATCACGCCTATTGCACCCTCCACGAACCCCAGTAAGAACTGGGCAGGGGAGTTTTATGAGGGCAGATTTGCTCTAAATCTACCTCCAGAAGCCAGTCCGTTTGTGGTTGTATTGACCAGGGTCCCAGAATTGGATAAACCTAGTGAGAAACTACCCTGGTCACTAAAGAATAAAGTCTCTGACAGGCTTAACATCAACCGCCCATTACCACCGCATATGACGAGTAAAATCTTAATGGTCCGTAGGGTATCTTGGGTTGGGCCTGAAAGAAAAACATGCCATGGGGACTGTGTGGTGGTCAATTTTGAGGACCCCCGCACGGTCGATTACATCTGCTCGTGGAGATCTCAAAGCACTAGGGCAGTTATTGAAACCAGATCGCTTTCCTATTTCTACCCACCTAGAGATCTACCTGACCGAGGAGGAAACTGGTACAGTGTTAGAGGTCAGGCATGGGGAGGGTTTGAAAACAGGGGACACGAGCACATCGACATCAATAGCTGGAAAGGGGTCCCCACTACCAATAGATTAAGTTGCCTAGAAATGGTTGACTGACTGCAACTGACTAGGGAAAATAAAACTGACCCTAATGAGGGACAACCCAATTTAGATTCTACCAATGTGCATAAGTCTATAAAAGTTAGGGATGTTATGGGCGACGGTAGTGTAGGTCATTCTATCATCATATGCAGTCCAGTGGATAAGGGTTAAGGCACTAATGTTGACCTAATTGAGAGGAAAATTGGGACCGACCGTGTGCAGGGAGATGTAGGACTGGAGGCAGACCTAGCTGACATCACACGAGATGAATTGGAGGACTTAAATGAATGTCTTGTCCCCATTCCATGTAATAACGGTATCGCTACCACCTCTAATTTGAGAGGCTTATTAATGGAAAGGACAGCACACAGGGGAAAAATCGCCCTGCTATCCTGGAATATAGCAGGTTTGTCGAATAAAATCAAGGATCCTGCATTCTTGTCATTTATAGACAATTTTAATATAATTTGTCTTCAGGAATGTTGGGAGCAGTTTGAAGTGCATATTAATGGCTTTCGCACTTTCTTTACGCCAGCAAAGCAGTCGAGCAGGGGTAGAAACTCAGGAGGCCTCTGCACTTTTATATCTAACACTCATAACATAAAGGTCACGCCACTTATCACGGGGTGTAACTACTACCAAATGTTTTCTCTTAAACTGGAAGGCAATCAACAAGTCATCTTGATTAACATCTATAATTACCAAACTCAAACCTTCTTCCCACTCCAAAGATCCTCTCCCCACCCACCTGGTTCAAGAACTTAATTCTATCATCACACCTATATGGACCAAAATCATCAACTCCTCTCTTTCCACTGGCTGCGTCCCCGCCTCTCTTCAACTTGGTCAAATCACACCAATTCTAAAAAATCCCACGACTGACCCTAATGATCTCAGCAACCCGCGCCCTATCTCTAACCTTCCATTCCTCTCTAAAGTCCTAGAGAAATGTGTCCTACTACAATTAGATAAACACATTATCACCTACAATCTACTTGATGTCTTCCAATCTGGCTTCAAAAAGGGTTGTAGTACCGAAACTGCTATGCTGAACATTACCGACGACATCCACCGCTCACTAGACAGGGGGGAATCCTCAATACTAATCCTCCTTGACCTCTCTTCTGCTTTTGATACTGTACACCACCCCACCCTTCTCAACATTCTTAAAGCTCGATTTGGCCTTGAAGGGAATGTTTTAAATTGGTTCTCCTCATTCCTTCATAACAGAGCACAACAAATCAAGCTCAACCACTACCTCTCTAAACCCCAAACCGTCTCACTCGGCAGCCCTCAAGGATCCATCCTCTCCCCAACCCTATTCAATCCGTTCATGGAACCACTCACTCTCATCCTCAAACAAGCTAATATCGGTTACCACCTCTATCCCGATGACACCCAACTATACTACAAGATCAAATCCCACAAAGACATACTTCACCTCAATGACACCTTGACTAAAGTTCAAACCTGGTTCCATCGGAACCATCTCAAACTTAATCCGAAAAAACTGAAATCATACTGTTCTCCCCCAAAAACAACTCCCTTCCCATCCAACTCTGGATCAATGACATCAAAGCTCTTAACTGTTCACTCTCCACTTCTAATTCCGTTAAATCCCTAGGCATCAGTATTGACCAGAACCTCAATCTCATACCCCACATTAAAAATACAGCAAAAAGTGCCCTTTTCACCCTTCTACACCTCAAGAAAATTAAACCATTCATCCCAGCAGTCGACTTCAAGCTTGTTGTCCAATCGCTTCTCCTTTCTAGGATCGACTATGGTAACGCAACTCTGGCCGGCACACCTAAAATCCATCTTGCTCCGATCAAATCTGTCCTCAATCTAGCTGCGAGACTCATCTCCGACTGTAAAAAATTTGATCACATCTCCCCACCCTCAATATCCTCAATTGGCTCCCAATAGAAGGAAGATCCACCTACAAGATTGGTTGTATCACACACAAAGCTCTCCACCAAACACACCTTCTTACCTTTCAACCAAACTACACAAAGCACGATGCTCCAGGTCCCTGAGAAGCACTAACTCCCTTGTCCTTATCCCTCCTAGACTCAAATGTCAAAAGACCCAATCCCGTGCATTCTCTGGCAACGCTTCTACAATTTGGAACTCTCTCCCCAAAGATCTTCGCTGCAACCCCTCTTACTCTCTCTTCAAAAAAGAACTCAAAGTACTTCTTCTCAACAAATACTGGGGTAACTAATGCAAGCTCGGCAGATCACACTTTCATTGTGTATCTTTGCTTTATTATGTATATTTGCTTTCATTACGTATATTTGCTTTTTGTTTTTGTTTCCCGCACAAACATTTGTTGATTTTCACCTCCATGTAAAGCGCTCTGATACTCTTGGGTCCAGCAGCGCTATATAAAACCTTTGAAATAAATAAATAAATAAATAAATTCCCAAGTCCGAATTTAATAAAGTTTTGGAGGAATTAGTAAATACCCCGAACTGTACACCCGAATCCGGAGAGGTTGATAATTGTGTCATACTTACTGGAGATCTAAACTGTCATCTCTGTCCTTATAGTGATGCCGATATATGCGGGTTGGTTAACCTCAAGGGAGATCCGTGTACCCACTTCGAGCATACGATGAGTGGGAGCTCATTCAATAACTTATTATTCCAGTGGAATCTGGGGTTTGTAAATGAGCTTTGCAGCCCACGAGCTGCCTTATTACCCACTTTCAATGGTCGTGGACACTGGTCAGTGATTGATTTTACACTGATCTCCAATAGCTGACACAGCAGTGGTCTCAGCTTTACTACTGAGGACATTGCAAAGAGTGATCACTTTCCGATCAGCACTACCTTGAACCTGGGCTGGAGTGGCAGCCATAGTAATAACGTAGCTGAAAACCTATATCGCCACGGGCTAGCTTTGACTAGTGTGAACGGCTATTCCATCAAATGGAACAGGGTTGAGCCTAAAGACTTCATAGAGAGTCTGATAAAAAGTCAGTTTACAGACTTTATGATATGTCGAACGGAAACTGCTGATTTTCAATCGGTCATTTCTGCTTTCCAAAAGATCTCTGAGCAGATCTCCAAAAAATTAACTGGCATGGCCCGGGATGGTCCGGGTCGTAAAGGCGGAGGGTTGGTTCGATGCTGAGTGCAGTAAAGCGCACTCGCTCTTAAAGAAAACACTCAAAAAAGAACCAAAAAACACCCAGGGCATAAGAAGCGCCAGAGCATACTATTGGGGCATATTATCAAGGGGGTTTATCTCCGCTTTTTTGGCTTTAAATGCCAAGAAAGCGGAGATAAAATTATCTCCCTATTACCTAGCTGTCGCTAACACCAGTTAACGACAGCTAGTAGGAGATAGCGACCATCTTGGGACCCGCTTTGCATGTCAGTGATATTTATCACTAATGACATGCAAAGTGGGCGTGCCAAGATGTTAGCGACTGGAAACAGTCGCTAACATCGCTATCTCCTATTACCAACTTTTGGAGATATTCGCGCTAAGCGCGAATATCTCCCAAAAGCTAACACCTGCCCTGAGCAGTTCTTAGCCATGTTATCCAATGGGAGGTGGATAACATGGCTAAGAGCATTAGCTCAGTAATGCATGAATATTGCTGACTTTTCAGCGATATTCATGCATTGCGGCCGATTTTTATCGCATTTGCGATAAACCTTGGTAATACCAAGGTTTATTTGCGATAAAAATCGCCGCAGCTTAGCGGTAAATTTTTGTCTCTAACCAAGCAATAGCGATAATTATCGCTATTGCTTGGTAATATGCCCCACTATTATTCTGCTTTAAAGAATAGGAAAAGAACACTGAAGGAGGCAGCGCCGTGAGAGATAACACTGTTATGTTATGTTATGTTATGTTATTAAGGTATTTGTTAAGCGCACTATCACCAATTGGTTTCTTGGCGCTGAGGTCAACAGTAACATAAACGTGGATGAGGGTGGAGAATTATTGAAATGCTTGTCTGAAGAGCTAGGTCTTCAAGGCTTTCCGGAAAGAGAGAAAAAGCCTTCTGGAGAGCTGTAAATGCCCCTTTCTTCGTTGAAAGGAGTACAGACTTGAAAGACATCGCCATAGAGGAAGACATATGGGTAACCCACTTCACTGAGCTGTACAAGAAAGATGATTTAGAGGGCCCAGGGCATTGTGAACTAAGGGGCGACTTACAGACTGACATCTCGGGCCTGTTTCCCCTAGACATTGATTTCACTCTATCGGAAGTGGAGTTAGCAATTTCAGAAAGTTCTATCGGTAAAGCGGCTGGACCAGATGGTGTCCCCATAGATATTTATAAGTCTAACACAAAACTATGGACACCCCTCCTAACCAATGTACTTAATAGCTGTAACAAAAAGGGTTTCCCTCTGACCTGGCAGTAGTACCAATATTCAAAAAAGGAGATCGAAAAGACCCGAAGTGCTATAGGCCCATTTCACTACTAGACTCCTTGATGAAAATTGCTGGGAGAATAATATTAAATAGACTACAACTATGGGCAGATGAAACAGGAGTTCTTTCCAAGTTCCAGTTTGGTTTTAAAGCAGGTCTGTGTACGGTTGAGCAAGGTTTAAATTTGGCCCTAATTACGGGCAAATATACTGCAGCAAAAAGAGGTAATTTATTTATGACTTTCGTCGACCTAAGTTCGGCATTCGATTGTCTAAGACATGATATTCTGTGGGACACCCTATTACTTCTTAGAATTGAACATAACATTCTTAATTTTATTAAAGAATTGTACAGAGGGCCAGGGGCAAAGGTGCGCTTTGGGAAGAATGGAGAATGTACATCTAAATCCCCCATAATGAAAGGTGTCCGCCAGGGTTGCATTCTTGCACCCTTTTTTATCATTATCGTTATTGTACATCAACAGTGTGGCGGAACATTTAATGAGCCATAACCTGGATTTTCCCCAAATTAAAGGAGCCCCAGTACCTATTCTATTATACGCAGATGATGCGGTCATAATGGCAAGGACCCAAGTGGGCCTCCAGAAAGCATTAATCATCTTTTCAGATTTTATGGGTTCTCTGGGTTTAAAGATTAATATTGGGATAACCTATACCATGTGCTGCTCGTCAAAATTAAACATCCAATGTAATACCTTTTTAAAACAGTCAAAGATAGAACTAACCAGTACTTTTTCTTACTTAGGGATCGTTTTTAATAAAAAGGGTACTTGGACAAAGCCGCCACCACAAGAATGTTAGCATTTTCCCGTGCGATTGGGGCAGTAAAACATTTTGCTAATAAGCTGGGGGGGGTGGCCGGTTCGGATTTTGCAAGATATTTATAGAGCAAAATGCGTGTTGACTGCTATATATGGAGCAGGTATCTGGGGGGTTACTGACTGTCAAGAAATCCAACTAAGGGAAAATGCCTTCCTGCGTTACATTCTAGCGGTCCCTGTATCAACATCCACCTATGTTTGCCATAAGGAGCTTGAGTTGGTTTACATCTCTGATGTTGGTTTAGCGGCGATATTTTTATCGCCGAGCTGCGGCGATTTTTATCGCTTAGGAACCTTGCTATTATCAAGGTATATCTCCTAAGCGATAAAAATCGGCCGAAATGCATGAATATCGCTGAAAAGTCCGTGATATTCATGCATTACCGAGCTAATGCTCTTAGCCATGTTATCCACCTCCCATTGGATAACATGGCTAAGAACTGCTCAGGGCAGGTGTTAGCTTTTGGAGATATTCGCGCTTAGCGCAAATATCTCCAAAAGTTGGTAATAGGAGATAGCGATGTTCGCGACTGTTTCCAGTCGCTAACATCTTGGCACGCCCACTTTGCATGTCATTAGTGATAAATATCACTGACATGCAAAGCGGGGCCCAAGATGGTCGCTATCTCCTACTAGCTGTCGCTAACTGGTGTTAGCGACAGCTAGGTTATAGGGAGATAATTTTATCTCCGCTTTCTTGGCTTTTAAAGCCAAAAAAGCAGAGATAAACCCCCTTGATAATATGCCCCAAAATAATTCTTTGGAATTAGTTAAAAAAAATATTTAAAATTGTAAAGTTAGTTGGATCTGCATGGGTCCTCCAGAAGCTCTGCTAGTTGATACATCAATCGTTGCCAAAATGTAATGATGGGTACATCCAGGATTGTAGTAAAGAAGTAAATCCTTTATTGTAGAACAAGCATGTACATCTCACATCTTCATCATCTCTCCTTCAACTGCCCTACTCATCTCATCATTCTGGAATCCTACTACAGAGCATTATTCAGTTGATATGGAGCTGGATGCATTCCCTGCAGCCAGGATACCACAACACGCATGGGGCACACGTCACACATGGAACTCACATGCGTGGAGCACACGTCACATGAGTGGGCCCGCACTGAAGCCTTCCCAGGCGAAAACTGCGACGGGGGATCAAGCATCAGTACGGACCCCTTTAAGCCCTGTCCATGCCTCACGCTAAGGGGCACTCGGAGGTAAACATCTCGCTGGACTGGGTGTAGCGCCGCACAGATACTACAAGCCATGGGTTCTCAGCAGCTACAGTCCCACAAAAGGTAGACACTCATACACGTAGGAGTCCAGAAAGGGCAAGTCCTGCATCAAATGTGATAGCGAAGAACCAGCAGTCGGACAAGAAATGGACTAAAAGAAAAATTGTGTCTCTCTGAAGAGTCTCACTCACCAGACGCCTGCCGTTTCTAAGCACTACAATGAACAGGTGCTATTACCCAATAGTCCTGCTGAGACTCAGTCAACCCTGCACCGTACTGATAACGGGAGATGTCAAAGCGCAAGCATTTAGCTGTCATCTAGTGCTTGGCATGAGAGTTCACGTGTGGAAAGTTCTGAGTTGTTGCTGGTGCACTCAGTTTCGCATCAGTCCACCGAGTTTACAAGGTCTCAGTGATGGCAGTCATATAACCCGAGCAGCTCTGACCCCTCGACCCACGTCTGTGAAAGACGAGCAGATGTAACTCCAAGCATTTGGTTTCACTGTCAGCCAATCAAGGCTATGTGGTTCAAGTCTGCACATTATTCTGTTGCATATGGCTTCCACAGACGCCAGCTCAGAAAATAAAGGCTTATGGCTGATGACAATGTGGCACAAGTTGTCAAATAAGTTGGTTATGCTCTGGCTTGATGTCACAGTGCCTGTGATAGAGCGCGCAGGTCGACCGACTCCTTAATTACCAATTTACACGCATTGGGCCCATGACGTGCTTATGACTATATTTTGTGGGTCGGACGAGTTTACACTACACCATCAGTAATTCTATGTGTTTTTCTTACCACTATTACCAGAGTACCTGACTTACCACCTTGTCACAGGTACCTAGGTTTCCGATAGATCAGGAGCTATCAGTGGATAGGAGATAAGCCTAACAAATACATCTTATACATTTAATAACACTTTATACCTCTGGTAATGACCACAGACACCTGAAGGGTTTTAAAGACTTTATATAGTAAGTTTAAAATCCAAATGCCATGAGAATAAAATTGATACAGATTAGAATATCAATAATCAGGATTATAACTATAATGTAACTATGAATAAGAGCAAGTACCATTGAGTGCGAGTGAAAACTATAGGGTAAGGGTAACAGGGAACATGCTATTCAGTTTTCAGGCTTATACTAAGGCAGGTGAGTTAAAACATATTAGTCAGTGGATTGCTAAATTTCTACAAGTGATTCAAACTGATCTTAGTCTAACTGCTAATTTAAGCATAGATGCTAAACACAAGTAACATTAGATCACACTAATTAAGTAAACCGTTTCAATAATGTCCTACAGGTAAGGGAAAAATTGGAACATAGCTAATAAACAGTTGCATGTAAGTCTTTGAAGATGACAGAGAAAATACCATGGGCAAGAATGCTTTATTAAAAAGGAAAAGAAGGAAAGAGAATAGATAGACGGACACCCATGATTATATTTACCTAGGATGGGAATCAGGACTAACCCAGGCCACGGGTCAGTTTGGGAAAAGGCGAGGACAAGGACCCTCAAGGACTTAGGATGCCAGTAGGCGAGCAGGTACAGCTCATGGACAGTCGGGACAGGATACCCCTCAGGATTTGGATCAGGACTGGGCTCACAAAAGGGCACGACCAGCACCTGCAGCTTCGGATGCAACGCCTGCGCTACTCCCTCTCTGCACGGAATCCGCCAGTAACCCCGATTGGGTTCTCGAATCTCCCAGCAAAGTGCTTCGCCACCCCTTGGAGTTTGTGGAAATTACGGACAGAGTGCTCCGCAGCTCTCTGTATCAATCACCTATAGAGTTCGTAGGGTCGGTGACAGGTCAGCTACTCGGACAAGTCGGACAATTTCTCTAGCTAAAACTAGGCTAGTTATACTGTTTTCGGGTCCCTAGACCACCTACAAATGTTGCAAGTGACAGGATCCCCAACTTTGGATTGGTCAAGAGGGGTGGTTAGGTCATTGTCACCACCTAAAATTCTGGGTTCCCACAATGAATATTTAATTTTCATACCCACCCCTTACATTCCAGTTCCCATGGCATGTGGAAGGTGTAATACAATAGGACACACATAAAATATATACATTATATCAATTTTAGGTACAGCCGAAATCTTCTCCTGGTGCAAGGGTGACTTTCCCAGGCGCATCTCAGCTTCAGAAGCCAGCTGGCTTGGTTTTACTTCTGCGCAGTTCGGTTTTTCCCTCATCACGTGATCAGGGTGACATGGGTTTCAAAGATGGAGTGGCTCCCCACTCCCAGGCCCACAGATACGCGGTACATGAAAAGTAAGCGAAAACAAATTAGAAACATAGAAAAAATGAATACACTGTACACCATGATTAACTACACTGTACCCCTTACTTTATAATATCTATAGCATTAGGGTTTTAGGCAGAAATAGACAGTTGAGCAAAAGCGGCAGTAGCAAGCGGAGAGCATGTTAAAGACAAAGCGGCCATATTAGCAGTAATGCGCATGTGCGAAAAAAAATCCCTCCAGGACTACGAGTGCGTCACAACACATGGGTATGTCCGACACATGCGCAGACTGGATTTCTGTAAAGCAGCGATTCTATAGTATGCAAGCTTCGTTAAGATTAATAGACACATAGGCAAGCATCTCTGGGACACCCGTGTGTTGTGTGAAAGTGCACTATTAATGAAAAAACAGGTTGATTAATGACATTATAGATTAGGCGAGGTTCTTGAATGTGAGCAAGTCACTTTACGTGCGAATCCTTGCTCCATCAATCCCCTCTTTGATGATATTTACTATCATCACTATTAATGGAAACAGATGCCAACTTCTTTCAAATCTCATTCATCTCAATCTCTACAAATTTGTTGTTGAGCCTCTTCTCAGCATCCTTATTGGGATGGAAACTTTTGGCCTTTTTATAGATTTGATTTCTCAGCTCTTCAAATTCCAGTTCATCTATATTCCGTTTCACTCCTCTCTTATTCACGGTATATTTATTTCTGCAATTTTGACATTTGCAGCAAATTGTAATGATCAGCACAACCAAACTTATTCCAGCTATTGGCATCAGTATTTTTCCCACGAGACTCCTACCTATGTTAGAAATCCAACTACCTACAGAAGAGAGACCATCAGTTAGTCTCTTCCATGCACTATCAACCTCCAGTGGTTTGAGTTCTTTTTCCAAATTAGTTGTGTTTCTCACATATTTCTTAATTTCTACGCTCTTATCAGGAATGTAAGTGCAACAATGTTGCGCCTTCAACATCCTGCAGACTCCGCCCTCTTTTGACAATAAGGTATCAAGAGCAAGTCGATTCTGTAAAACCATTGATCTGATCGCAACCATTTCAGTATTGACCAGCAGGAATCCAGCAGCAGTGTCAGTTGATAACCCATCCACTACTGTAGACAGTTTGCAAATTCGGTGAGTATTCAGAACCACTCCCACTCCAGGTATCAGTGCACTAAATATATCACCTATAATTTCTCCTACACTTTCTCGTCTACTACGTACTAAACCATTAGTATTTTCATTGCTTCCAGCGGCGTTGTTCACATGGTATATTTTCGGGAAGACAATGCCAAAATAGCAGCTTCCATACCAGTGATCCAGCAATATGAAATAAGCTTTGTTTCCACATATATAATAAATTCCGGGAAACACAGGTTCTGACCCATTTTTGAACCCTCAACCTCCAATTACCTTGTAATTATGTTCGCATTCACTGGAACCGATGAATACATTGTTATAATAACTAGTCTTTTCTCTATGAAGACAGAGTTTCCCTTTTCGTTCGAAGTCCAGCAACAGTGCAGGATTAGCTTCACCATTTGAGGTGCTTTCCATGTTTTCAGCCCATTTAGGGGTTTTCTGTCTCTTATCATCTGCCTTTTTCTGGAAACTCTCCCTTCTCTTTTCTGCCATTTTCAAGAACATTTTCTCTTGTTCATGTAATGAACAAGTTAAATTACTACTGCGTGCTTCATTTAAATCTATGTCACCTATAGTCAGAAAATATTCTCCCATATAACGAGTCACGTCACTTCTAATATGTACAATGTTCAGGTTTCCCCGAATTGGAAGTTCAGAAAAGATTACGTCAGAGTTTGAATAGTAGTACTGTAAGGTGCTTCTATAAAATAAGCTTGCTAATATACTACAGGAAATTCCATAGGTCAGGGGTAGATGGTGATAGGTCACACCTTCAGCTACAGAAGTAGGTAGCTTCATGCAGACATAGCAATCTTCTATTTCCATGGCTTCTACATAGTGTACTAAAAGATTTGCAAAGACATTTAAATGTGTTCTGTTTTTGATTCTGTGATAATGTAGTTCTCCCTCATCTGATGCATCTAAGTCAGGTCTAGTTTGTTTCAGGCTAACTGCATTCTCACGTCTTTATACACTTCATGGTGTTTCTTCGGTTTGTACAACTTCTGTGTCTAGCGTCACTGATTTAGTAGGGTACAGGTTAGTATTTTTACTTATCATAAAAGGTATAAAGACTGTTAGTCCTATCCATACTATCAGTACTATTGCTACGCTACATAAGCATATTTTACAGCATGTTTTACAACAGTTTCCTCTAGGTCTTCCATTCACATTTGAATCAGACATTTTGGCTCACAAGAAGCTTTCCAACCCCTCTTTGTAACTTTACACAAGAGGCTTACGTAGTTTCACTTTCAGGTTGGGTCTTCTTCTTCGGAACCCTGATCAGTAATTGATTCTTTGTCACTTTTGTCGCTTATTTCGAGATCTTCAATTTCTTCCAACACCAAGTAAGTCCATTCAGGACTCCAATAATTTTTGTTTTGTCTTTTTATTCTGGTACTTCGTCTGTTTGGTTGAGTTCCTGTTTTCTGTCTTTCACTGGCAGCCCTTTTTCGGTCTTCTAATTTCTCTTCTACTGTCTTTAATCTTAGTTTCAGTCTTTATATGTATCTGGGTTCACTTTTCTTCTTGAGCCTTTTAGCTGTCACTGTAGTTTGGCTCTCCTCACGAGCCCTTTTATTTTCATTCAGTTGTGGCACTGTTACTTCGACTGTATCTTTTTCCCTTCCTGTCTGACTAGTCCCAAGTCTTTCTTCAGTTTCTTCTGCCTGGTTTCTAAGCTGGCCTTGTTCAGGTATATTTTGGATTTGTCTTTGATTTTCAACTGTTTCAGGCTCTGCCTCCTGAACACGTTCGTCTATTTCTATCTGTTCCTGTTCATGCACTTCGAACCCTTGATTTTCTTCCGCATGAACTTCAGCCCTAATTATTATCTGTCCCTTTTCAGTTTCTGGAGTCTCGGAGGAGTGTCGATAACTTGGTCTGTCCCTACTTGACCTATTTCCTGATCAGGTCTGATGTGATTCTCGATAACCTGATTTTCTCCGTCTATTTCTGTCTCATCCTCACTATCCCACTCTCTATCTAGGTAGGAATACTTTCTGGTTCTTATTGGATCAAGAATCAGATCATCTGCTGGGAACCATTCGACGTCTTGACTGGTACTGGGTAGTTCGATATCAACTAGTTCCGGACCCTCATCTGGAGACTCCTCAGCTGCACCACCTTCAGCTTCAGTCGCTTCTTCTCCGGTCACCCGCTTAGTATGACTGGCATGGATCCATTTTGGCACGCCTGCACACTTTACTGCAGTTGTAGTGACAAGGATCACCTGTCTCGGTTTTCCCCACTACGGTCCGAGGCAACTCTTTCGGGTGTGTTTCTTTAACACAACCCAATCACCAGGTTTCTGTTAAAGAGCTGGAGTTGTTGGCCAGGCGACGGCATCCTCCCCAATCTGGTGAGAGATAGAACGCACTTGGTCACCCAGCTGCTTGCAGTATTCTAGTACCAAATCATCAGAAATACTTAGCAGTTTTTGTCCAGGTACCCATGCCTGTCGCATCACTCTTCCCATTAGTATCTCATGGGGACTTAGGCCTGTCTTTCGGTCTGGAATGCTTCTCAATCCCATCAGGACAAGGGGCAAAGCTTCTATCCAGTTCAATCCTGTAGAGTTACACATTTTGGCCAATCTTGACTTTATAGTGCCATTCACCTGTTCGACTACTCCAGAAGCCTCTGGATGATATGCACAGTGCAGTTTTGGGGTAATTTTGAAGGCTTTATAAAGATCTTCTAAGAGTTTGTTGGCAAAATGACCACCTCTGTCTGTTTCAATTGTTTCTGGAAAACCGTACCTAGGTATTAGTTCCCTTAGTAACAATTTGGCTACAGTAATGGCATTATTTTTCTTTGCTGGGTAGGCCTCCACCCATCTTGAGAACAGGCAGACTGTAACCATAACATACCTATATCCTTTGCACATGGGCAATTGAATAAAGTCAGCCTGTAGTCTGACAAAGGGACCTTCTGCCTTTCCAATCGTACTCTGGTCCACTACTGTTCTTTTTCCTGGGTTAAATTGCTGACAAACCAAGCACCTCTGGCAAAGTGCCTCTGCAATGTTTCTGAACTTCGAATTGTACCACACTTCTTGAAAAACACGGCACATTGCATCCCTTCCTATGTGTGTGTCTCCGTGTATTAATCGGGCCATTGGAGCAACCATACTGTCTGGCAATACAGGCATACCCTTCCCACAGACAATAGCACCATCCCTATCTCTAGGTTGACATTCATCTTTTTCCCATCTCTCCTTTTCCTCTTGTTCTGCTGCTTGCTGCAACTCTTTCAGTTCCCTCCAAGTAGATACATTCTCAAACACCATACGTTGGCAGCTGTTTCCGCCTCCCCATAATTTGACTTTTAGGGACATTTTGTATCGGGCACAATATTGGGCAATTTGGTCAGCATATCGATTTCCGGCTGTCACATCGTTGTTGCCAGATTTGTGAGCAGCACACTTGACCACCGCCAATTCTTTGGGCAACTGGATTGCTTCCAGTAGGTTCTGTACCACTTTTCCATTTCTGATAGGGGTACCTGAGGAAGTCATGAATTCTCTTTGCAACCATAACTGGCCGAAGTCATGCACAACCCCGTAACCATATTGACTGTCAGTGTACATGGTTACCCTCTTATTTTTCCCTTGTTTACATGCTCTTGCCACGGCAATTAATTCAGCTACTTGGGCAGATTTCATTTCACTTAAGTAGGATGCTTCTAGGGTCGTTTCTAGAGTGACTACCGTATAGACAGCACTCAGACCTCCATCCTCTTGTCTCAAACAGGAGCCATCCACAAACATCACAAGGTCTTCTACAGGTAAGGCTGCTTCTTTTATATCAGGACGTGGTTTAGTGCTAAATTCAGTTAAGTCAATGCAGTTATGCTCCATATCACCCCCAATTTCTGCACTTTGGGTGTTTGGTAACAAGGTTGCTGGATTTAGAATATTACATCAGGAGATTATCACATTTTCTGCACCTATAAGAATTCTCTCATACTTAGTCAGTCGACTGGGTGTGAGATACTGAGTCTTAGTTCGGGTCAGCAGAATCACAACTGAATGTGGAACATATACTGTTACAGGATGTCCCATAACAATGTTTTCACTTTGTTCTAGACTAGTGCAAGTTGCAGCTACTGCTTTCAGGCATCCAGGTAATCCAGCAGCCACCGGATCTAAAGTAGCCGAAAAATAGGCCACCGGACGTCTGGTCAGACCATGTTCTTGTGTTAGGACTGAAAGTGCACAATTGTCTCGTGTATCACAAAACAATTCAAAGTTCTTGGAATAATCAGGCATTCCTAATGCAGGAGCTGAACACAGACAGTTCCGCAATTTTATCCAGGCTGTCATACTTTCGTCATCCCAGGTAACTGGATCTTGTACTCCTTTCCTGGTCATTTTTATCAATGGTTTGGCTAAAACAGCAAATCCCACAATCCACTGTCTGCAGTACCCTACAACTCCTAGGAACATTCTGACTTCTTTCTGGGTTCTAGGTAACTCTATATCTCGAATTATTCTAATTCTTTCTGAAGTGACCTTTCGGATACCTTTTTCTATCTGGTGCCCCAGATATTTCACTGCGTTCTTACAGAACTGCAATTTGTCAGGTGATACTTTATGTCCTCCCTTGCCTAGATGATTCAATAAGGCAATGGTATCAGTAACACAGTCGTTCCGACTTTTAGACGCTACCAGAAGGTCGTCTATGTACTGGACCAAAACTGATTCTTTAGGCAGGATTAGTGATTCAAGGCATCTTTTTAAAATCTGGTTGAAAATCGAAGGACTTTCTGTGTACCCTTGAGGGACACGATTCCAGACGTAGACATGACTGTCGAATTCAAATGAGAAAAGAAATTTGCTGTCTGGATGTAATGGGATGGAAAAGAATGTGTGACACAAGTCAATAACGGTAAACCATTCCGCATTCCATGGAATCTGGTACAAGATCACTGCAGGGTTCGGCACAATAGGACAGCAAGGTACAACAATCTGGTTTACCTTTCGCAGGTCCTGTACTACCCTGTACTTTCCACTAGGCTTTTTAATTCCAATTATGGGTGAATTACAAGGACTGCTCATTACATCCTGTATTATGCTTGCCTCTAGCAACCTTTTTACTTCAATTGCAACTCCAGCTTTCACTTCTGCACTCATTTTATACTGTCTGGTTTTCGGGTAAACAGCATTTGTTTTAATAGCTATTTTAACTGGGTCCACATTTGCCATTAATCCCATATCTCTCCCAGTGAAATCCCACACATCTGGTATTGATAGAGCGCGCAGGTCACCCGGGTCACAAGTTTACCAATTTTCCCCGCGCACTGGGCCCTGACGCGAGTGAGCAAGACTGAGTTTTGTGTGAACCGGGCGATTTCTTGCACGCCATTATGAGTAATTCGGGGGGTGACTCTCACACCACTTACTATTCATGTACCTGACTTACCACAGGCACATTATTCCTGACGGATCAGGAGCTAGCAGTGGACAGGTGACAGGTTTCCTAGAAAAAAATATACTTCATAAACCAAAATACATTTATCCACTTTATGTACTGTAAAATGACCACAGACACCTGATGTGTTTTCAAGGTTTTATCAAAAGATTTTAGAATGGATATGTCAAATAACAAGCCAAATACACAGTAACACATCTATCAGTAAAACCAAAGCCACAATATAACTATAGATTAGGGCAAGTACCATTAGAATATTTGAGAACACTATAGGATATGAGCATTTAGGGAACACGCTATTCAACAAAAGTTTAAACTAAGGCGAGGGACATGAACAGAACCTAGAATGTATATTTAAGCTAGGCTACTTATGCTATTCTTACTAAGTTCACTGCAACCATGCTAAAGGAAAGGGAAAAACTGGAACACACTAGTAAAATATGACAGCTTTGATAATCTCCTACAGGTGGGGAGAGAAGTGCAACAATTCTAATAAACCATGACATATAATTTGCATTTCAAGGTGATAGGGCAATATCACAGGCAAGAGTGCTTTATTAAGAAAAGAAGAGAAAGAGAGAGAAAGACGCAAACCCACAGAGTAATATTTACCTAATTAGGAATGAGGACTAACCCTGGCCACGGGTCAGTTTGGAAGGACGGGGACAAGGACCCTCAGGAAAGGAATGCCAGAATGCGAGCAGGTACAGCTCACGGGCAGTCAGGACAGGATACCCCTCAGGTTTTGGGTCAGGACTGGGCTGACCAAGGTACGACCAACACCCACAGCTTCAGATGCAACGCCAGCGTTACCCCTCTCTGCAAGTAATCCGCCAGTAACCCCGATTGGGTTTTCGAATTTCCCCAGCAAAGTGCTTCGCCAGCACTTGAGACTATTTCCACCCCTAGGAGTTTGTGGAAAGTATGGACAGAGTGCTCCGCAGCACTCTAGATTGAGCACCTATAGAGTTCGTAGGGTCAGTGACAGGTCTGCTACTCGGACAAGTCGGACAATTTTCCTAAGCTACACTAGGGCAATTATACTGTTTGGGGACCCTTAGACCACCCACCAATGTTGCAAGTGACAGTTTCGTACATTATGATTGGTCAGGAGAGGTGACTTGGTCATTGTCGCCTCCTAGAATTCAGTGTTCCCATCATTACTAATAATTTCTGCCTACCCGCCCCTTGGGTTCACGTTCCCATGCATAGGAATACAGCAAGACAATACAGTTCATAGCAGGTAGCAACAGTGTTGCTTCGCTCAAGGTAAGATCCAGTCTCCTGGAGATGCTTCCCAGGCGCATTGGGCTTCTGGAGCCAGCTGGCTTGTTTTAGCTTCTGCGCAGTGAGGTTTCTCTCAGGTCACATGACAGGTCTCAGAGGAACTTCATCATGGCGTGGCTCATGTGTTACCGGCCCCCCAGAAACGCGATACATGAAAAGTAAGCGAGAACAAATTAGAATCATACAAAAAAATTATCACACTGTATACCGTGATAGATTTAAACACACCCCTTATTTTATAGCATCAATAGTATTAAAGTTTAGTGCGAAAAGACAGATAGGCGAAAGCAGCAGTAGCAAGCAGAGAGCATGGTGAGGGACAAGCGGCCATTTTAGCATCAATGCGCATGAGCAATACAATCCCTCCAAAATGCGAGTGCATCACATCACATGGGTATGACCGACGCATGCGCAGACTGGATTTCTGCAAAACAGCCATTTCCTTAGTGCAAGCATTGTGAGGATGAAAAGACACACAGGCAAGCCTCTCGGGAACGCCTGCGTGTTGGGGAAAATGCTAAATATAAGACGGACAGTTGGATTAATATGATTATACGTTAGGCGAGGTTCATGAGTGTGAGCAAGTCGCTTTACGTGCGAATCCTTGCTCCATCAATCCCCTCTTTGATGAAATTTACTATCATCACTACAAAGGAAACAGATGCCAACTTTCATTCTTCCATATCATGCATCTCAATCTCGACAAATTTATTGTTTAGTTTTCTCTCGGCTTCTCTATGAGAGTGGTGATTCTTCACCTTCTTGTAGATTTGATTCCTTAATTCTTCTAATTCTAATTCATCAATGTTTCTTTTCACCCCTCTCTTATTCGCTGTGTACTTCTTTTTACACTTTTGACATTTACAGCAGATGAATATGATCAGAACAACCACACCTATTCTGATTATTGGCATCAGTATTTTCCACAGAAGATTTCTACCTAAGTTAGAAAACCAACTACCTATGGAGGAGAGACCTCCAGTCAGTCTCGTCCAGGCACTGTCAACCTCTAATGGTTTGAGTTCCTTTTCCAAATTAGTTATATTCCTTACATATCTTTTGAGTTCGATACTTTTGTCAGGTATATAGGTGCAACAATGTTGCGCCTTCAGCATTCTACAGACTCCGCCCTCTTTTGCCAATAAGGTGTCAAGAGCAAGGCGATTCTGCAAAACCATTGATCTGATCGCAACCATTTCAGTATTGACCAGCAGGAATCCAGCAGCAGTGTCAGTAGATAACCGATCCGCTACTGTAGACAATTTGCAAATTCTGTGTGTGTTCAGAACTACCCCCATTCCAGGTATCAGTGCACTAAAAATATCACCTATGATTTCTCCTACACTCTCACGTTTACTACGCACTAAGCCATTAGTATCTTCATCATTGCTTCCAGCAGCATTGTTCACATGGTATATTTTCGGGAAAACAATGCCAAAGTAGCAGCTTCCATACCAGTGATCCGGCAATTTGAAATAAGCCTTGTTCCCACATATATAATATATTCCGGGAAACACAGGTTCTGACCCATTTTTGAAACCCCAACCTCCAATTACCTTATAATTATGTTCACACTCGCTGGAACCAATGAATACATTGTTATAATATTCTGTCCTTTCTCTATGGAGACAAAGTTTTCCTTTCCGTTCAAAATCCAGCAACAAAGCAGGATTAGCTTCGCCTTGTGAGGTGTTATCCATGTGCTCGGCCCACCTAGGGACTCTATCCTTTTCATCATCTGCCTTTTTCTGAAACTTTTCCCTCCTTCTGTCTGCCATTTTTATAAACATCTTTTCCTGCTCTTGCAAATAACAGGTCAGATTTTCTTGTTGTGCTTCATTTAAGTCTATGTCACCTATAGTCAGGAAATATTCACCCATATAACGGGTTACCTCGCTTTTAACATGGACAAGGTTCAGATGTCCTCTAATAGGCAGCTCAGAAAAAATTACATCAGCATTTGAATAGTAGTACTGCAAAGTGCTTCTATAAAACAAGCTAGCTAATATACTGCAGGAAATTCCGTAGGTTAGGGGTAAGTGGTGATATGTCACACCTTCAGCTACAGACGTGGGTAGCTTCATGCAGACATAACAGTCTTCTATTTCCATAGCTTCTACATAATGCACTAACAAGTTAGCGAAAACATTTAAATGCGTCCTGTTTTTCATCTTGTGAAAGTGCAGTTCGCCCTCATCTGATGCTTCTAAATTTGGTCGTGTGTGTTTCAAACTAACTGAATTGTCACGTCGTTCTAAGCTTCGTGGTGTTTCTGCAGTCTGTGCAACGTCTGTGTCTATTATTTCAGGTTCAGTAGGGGACAAGTTAGGATCTTTACTTATCATAAAAGGTATAAAGACTGTTAATCCTATCCACATCATTATTAGCATAACTACACTACATAAGCATATTTTACAGCAAGTTTTACAACACCCAAATCTGGACCTTCCAGCTACGTTTGAATCAGACATTTTAGCTTACAGGTGGCTTTTGCAACCCCTCTTCGTTTCTTTACACCAAAGCTTCGCTCTGTTTTGTCTCAAGGAGGATCTTCATCCGAACTCCGATCAGTGCTGGACTCTTCGTCACTTTTTCCACTGCGATTAGGCTCATCAATTTCTTCCAGCACCAGGTATGTCCATTCGGGGCTCCGATACAGTCTATTCTGTTTCTTCACTCTGTCGCTCTTTCTCAGAGACTTGCCTCGGGCTGCTTTTCTTTCACTTTCAGCCCTTTTACGGTCTTTCAGTTTCTCCTCGACTGTTTTTATTCGGAGTCTTAGCCTTTTGACGTACCTGGGTGTACATTTGCTGCTGCGACTTTCAGTGGTCGAGGACACTTGGCCTTCCTCGTGCACTCTTTTAATTTTTTCCTTGTGTTTGACCGAGTCTATTTCCCTTCCTGTCTGACTAGTTCCAGGTCTTTCATCTATTTCTTCTGCCTGGTCCTCAAACTTGCCCTGTTCAGGTTCGCTTTGTAGGCTTTCTTTGCTTTCGGGCGAACTGGATTCTGATTCCTGAACACGTTCATCTATTTCTATCTGCTCTGGTTCATGCACTTCGTTCTCTTCACTTTCTTCCGCATGAACTTCAGCTTTTACCACTATCTGTCCCTTTCCAGACTCCGGAGTTTCAGGTGGAGTGTCGACGTCTTGATCTGTCCCTACTTGGCCTATTTCTTGATCAGGTGTGATGTGAGTCTCATTGACCTGACCTTCGTCCTCTAGTTCTGTCTCACCTGGACTATCCCACTCACTGTCTAGGTAGGAATATTTCCTGGTTCGTATGGGATCATGAACCTGGTCGTCGGCAGGGTACCAATCAACGTCTCGACTTGTGCTCGGCAGTTCGATGTCAGCGAGATCCGGACTCTCCTCGGGAGTCTCCTCAGCGGTGCTGCCTTCAGCTTCAGTCGCGTTTTCTCCGGTTACCCGCTTTGTGTGGCTGGCATGGATCCACTTCGGCACACCAGCACACTTTACAGCAGTAGTGGTGACAAGGATCACTTGTCTTGGCTTTCCCCACTTTGGTCCAAGGCAACTCTTCCGGGTATGTTTCTTTAACACCACCCAATCACCTGGTCGTAGCTTATGTGCTGGAGTCTTGGGCCATTCGTCAGCTGTCTCTCCAATCTGGTGGGAGATAGAACGCACTTGGTCACCCAGCTGCTTGCAGTATTCTAGCACCAAATCATCAGTAATTGTTAGCAGTTTGTGTCCAGGTACCCATGCTTGTCGCATCACTCTCCCCATTAGTACCTCATGGGGGCTCAGGCCTGTTTTTCGATTTGGAATACTTCTCAGACTCATCAGCACAAGGGGCAAAGTGTCTGTCCAGTTCATTTTGGTGGAATCACACATCTTCGCCAACCTGGACTTTATCGTGCCATTTTTCTGTTCAACCACCCCAGACGCCTCGGGATGGTAGGCACAGTGCAGTCTTTGCTTCATTTTAAAGGCCTTACAGAGCTCTTCTAGGACGTCGTTGGCAATATGCCCACCTTGGTCTGTTTCAATCGTCTCAGGAATGCCGAACCTAGGTATCAACTCCCTGAGCAATAATTTGGCTACAGTCAAGGCATCATTTTTCTTTGCTGGGTAAGCCTCCACCCACCGGGAAAACAGGCACACTACAACCAGGGCGTATCTATATCCCTTGCACTTGGGCATCGTTATAAAGTCTGCCTGCATCCTAACAAAGGGACCTACTGCCTTTCCGATGGTACTTTGCTCCACTACCGTCTTCTTTCCTGCATTGAATTGCTGACACACTAGGCACCTCTGGCAAAACCTTTCCGCCTGGTTCCTGAATTTTGAATTGTAGAACACTTTGTCAAACACCCGACACATGGCGTCCCTGCCCATATGTGTTGGTTCATGTATCATCCTGACCATGGGATCTATAAGACTGTCGGGCAGCACGGGCATTCCATCTTTGTCTACCACCACACCGTCATCCCTCACTCTGCATTCATTCTCACTCCATCTACTCTTTTCTTCCCTGCCTGTTGACTGTTGTAAGTCTTTTAATTCATCCCACGTTGACACACTATGAAACAACATCAGTTGGCAGCTGTGTCCACCCCACAACCCAATTTGGAGGGACATTTGGTGTCAGGCACAAAATTGTGCGATTTGGTCAGCGTATCTGTTCCCGGCTGTCACATCATCATTTCCTGATCTGTGAGCCGCACACTTGACCACAGCCAATTCTTTGGGCAATTGAATAGCTTCCAATAATTCTTGTACCACCTTTCCGTTTCTGATAGGGGTACCTGAGGAAGTCATGAATTCTCTTTGTAACCATAGTTGGCCGAAGTCATGAACAACCCCGTAACAGTACTGACTGTCAGTATAAACAGTTATTCTTTTGTTTTTACCCCTCCTACAGGCTCTTGTCATTGCGATGAGCTCGGCTACCTGTGCAGATTTCACTTCGCATAGGTAAGAGGCTTCTATGGTGTTGGTCAATGTGACGACAGCATAGGCAGCACACAGACCTCCACTCTCATGTCTTAAACATGAGCCGTCCACGAACATTGTATGATCCCCATCAAGCAATGCTACTTCTCGAATGTCAGGACGGGGCTTAGTGCTGAATTCTGTTAGATCAATGCAGTTATGTTCCATTCCATCCTCGTCGTTTACATCCAGAGGAACAGGTAACAGAGTTGCTGGGTTTAGGACATTGCACCGAGAAATTGTTACATTCTCAGCACCAATCAAAATTCTCTCATACTTAGTCAGCCGACTAGGTGTGAGATACTGGGTCTTGGTTCTCGTCAGTAGAATTACAACATAATGTGGAACATATACAGTGACAGGATGTCCCATAACAATATTCTCACTCTGTTCCAGACTGACACAAGTAGCAGCTACTGCTTTCAGGCATCCGGGCAGTCCAGCAGCCACCGGATCTAGAGTGGCTGAGAAATAGGCTACGGGACGCCTGACCAGCCCATGCTCCTGGGTCAGGACTGAGAGCGCACAATTTTCTCTGGTGTCACAGAATAGTTCAAAACGCTTGGAATAGTCGGGCATACCTAATGCAGGAGCGGTACATAGACAATTTCGCAATGTTACCCATGCAGACATGCTTTCACTGTCCCAACTGACTGGGTCTTCCACTCCTTTCTTGGTCATTTTTATCAAAGGTTTGGCTAGATTTGCGAATCCCACAATCCACTGCCTGCAGTACCCCACAACTCCTAGAAACATCCTCACCTCTTTCTGAGTTCGGGGTAGGTCCATTGCTTTAATTATCTTGATCCTTTCTGTGGTGACCTTTCGGATCCCTTTCTCTATCTGGTGCCCCAGATATTTTACTGAGTTTTTACAGAACTGCAATTTGTCAGGGGATACTTTATGTCCTCCCTTTCCTAGGTGATTCAGCAAGGCAATGGTGTCGGTGACACAGTCATTTTGAGTTTTAGATGCCACTAAAAGGTCATCTATGTACTGTACCAAAACGGACTCTCCGGGCAGTATTAGGGACTCAAGACATTTCTTTAGGATCTGGTTGAAAATCGAAGGACTTTCAGTGTACCCCTGAGGGACACGATTCCAGACATAGATATGGCTGTCAAATTCAAAACTAAAAAGGAACTTGCTTTCTGGATGCAAGGGGATGGAAAAGAATGCATGGCACAGGTCAATGACAGTGAACCATTCCGCATTCCAAGGAATCTGATACAAGATTACTGCAGGGTTGGGCACGATGGGACAGCAAGGTACAACAATTTGGTTTACCTTGCGCAGGTCCTGCACTACTCGGTATTTTCTACTAGGCTTTTTAATCCCAATGATAGGCGAATTGCAGGGACTGCTCATTACTTCTTCTATGATTTCTGCTTCGAGCAATCGGGTAATTTCAATTGCGACTCCTGCTTTCACTTCTGCACTCATTTTGTACTGTCTTGTTTTGGGGTATACTGCATTTGTTTTTATTGCTATTTTAACTGGGTCCACGTTTGCCATTAAACCTACATCTTTTCCCGTAAAATCCCACACTTCTGGTACCAGTCTTAACTGAAGCTCTTCAGGCAAGTCTTCAATCGACAAAGTTTTAATATCAGCGTCAGGTCTTACTAACATCAGTTTGTACAAACCATCTTCATCGGGGGTCTGAATTTCGACGCCTTTTGGTGAGCAAAAGATGGTGCAGTTCATTTTGCACAACAAATCGCGTCCTAATAGGTTCACAGGACTGGAATCACAGACCACAAATCTGTGCATTTCTTTAAAGTTTCCTATGGAGATTTCCATAGGCTCAGTTACTGGAGTACTTATTATTTGATTGGAGACACCCACTACTTGGATTGCTTCTCCCAAGAGGGGTAGGTTAGGAACATCCACTGTTCTCACAGTGGACCGGGTAGCACCAGTGTCCAACAGAAAGGTGACACCTTTTCCTTCAACCTTTCCTTCAATGTATGGTCCAGTCTGGTCTACCGGTAAGGAGGCGCCAAGTACGCACTCCTTGTCCTCCCCCCTCAGGCCCCGTCAATCTTGTTCATCACAGAGAAAAGAATCATTTAACAGGTACTGGGGAATCGCTGCATTGCTTCCATTCTCTCCTTCCCATATCTCCGCCCTTTCATTCTGCTGGCCCTGGTTCTTATAATTCTGTCTAGGAGCGCGAGGTACTGGAGGTAGCTTTACCTGTTGCTGGTTCTTTCTTGTCCCCTATTTCTGCACCTGTGGATTTAAACCATTTATAGGGGCATTACCAGCCTGCAGGTGTGGACACTCGTCTCTCCAATGCCCTAACTGGCCGCACCCGTGGCAGGGGAACTTTTTCATAGCCTCTTCCCGACTCATTTTTGCCCGGGGCTTCCCTCCTCCCCCAGCAGTGGCATTCTGAGCATTATTATTGGAATTCAATTTACTTAACTGTTTTTCTTGCTGTTCAGCCAATTTCAACTGGGCCCACATAACCTTCTCCTTGAGGGCCTTCTTTTTATTCTCGATTTCATCTTCACGGTATTTTGCGTATTTCAGGACATCATCTATGGGCTTTTCCTGCCAACTTATTTTATTATCTCGAATCCATTGTGATATTTCAGGCCTTAATCCTAGCACGAATCTGTAACTGAAATGGGTCATGTCTTTCATGTCCACATTATCGATACCACTGTAAGTCTTAAATACTTGCAGTAACCTTTCATAAAAGGAATGGACAGTTTCATCGCGTTCTTGGGTGGTTCTATCTATTCTGGTCCAATCTGTCTCTTTTGCAGGCACCTTTTTCTTGAGGTACTGTATGACTTGATCATACTTCCTCATTACTTCAGGTGAGGGAGCTCCTGTTTTCTCGTCTCTGGCATATTCTTCACTAGGCCAATCAATTTCTATTTTACACTCGGTCCACAAATCTACAGGCACCACAATGTCGAAAAACCCATCCAGGTCTTTCAGCAGACATTTCTGAACTTTTATGAAGCGTTCGACCTGTCTGTACCAATCAACTGGCTTTTCCCGCAATTTCGGGAAGTCATTTGTAAATGACACAATATCCTGTCGGGACCAAGGGACATGGACATATTTTCCCCCCGGGACCTCTCTCATGGGACACAATTTTTCTGTCGGGGTTACTTCTTTTAGCACGTATTCTGAAGCCTGAGACTTAGCCCTGCTGTCTTCCTTTTTCTTTGCCCACCGGGTTCTCCATTTCCCTACATCTCCCCATTTCTGCAAGAGTTTCAATAATTCCTTTATCTGGATCTGTTTTCCTACCACATTCAGGCTCTCTAAGTCTTTGTCCGAAAAATCTACTCTGTAGGGTTTCTGAAGGATTTTGGAGCGACTGACATCGATTCCCATTTCTGTGGCTGTGTCCATTAATCTTTCATGGAGCAATATAGCATTCCGGGTAAGGATTTTACTGATGAACAGTAACTCTTCTTCACTATAGGAGTTTAAGCGGTCTAATCCTACATTTCCAGCCATCATCTCTTCTATTTCTATCCTTAGTTTATAGATCTCTAACGGTCTGGATTGGGGAGTGGTCTCTTTCTCCAACTCTTTGGTCTATCTGTCTAATTCTTCTGGTGATACTACTGTGGCACTCCTAACCCCAGAGGTACCTTCAATCAAAACTTCTTTTGGCCTATTCTGACTTCTGGCCCCCGACATGCTAGTCCTAGGTTCTCTAATGGGCAAATCCATCAGAACCACTGATTCACATTCACTTTCTTGATCGTCATCTATGAATACTTCCTTTCTCGGGGGTGGGATGCTAGGATTAGGCATTATTGGGGAGATAACAGGAGGACGAGGACTAGCCAGGTTATCCCTATAAAGAGGAATAGCCGGCCCAATGGTTACTGGGATAGTCAGGGAATCTGGTTAGGGATGTATCTGGGCTATGGTCCGGACTAAATCATCTCGCTGCCTAGCCAGGGCTTCCTTCTCTTGTTGTCGTAAAACCTTTCCTGCGGAATTGTCATGCAATACTTGGGGTACCAAGGGAGGGTAAATACTTGGGGCAGTTGGAGTAACCAATCGAGGTGGGCCTTCTCCAAACGGCTGATAATTCGGGACCGTGGATTTAGGTCTGCAAAACCCATTCCCTTCACTAGTTTTGCTATCCGTACCCGTTCCATCTGTCTCGCTATCCCTCCGACATCTGGGATATTTGGCAAACGGGTTTGGTGAACTTAAAGGCTCTGACTCGGCTACATAGGGAGGGGGGTTTTTCATCAATAAATCTCCTAGGTGCTCATCTTCTGAGTCCCCTACGGGCATCGAGTGATGGGTTTTTTCTTTACTTTTTCCTTTCCCTTGTTCTAATACCCCCATCATTGGAAACAACCCCTCCACCATCATGCTTTGTCTCCAATGTTTCATTTTCTGCTCTTTGGTTTCTCTATGGACCCTCGGATACCATTTACTCACTCCCTTTTCCATCCGGGGTCTATCTCTCTCCAAAGCCTCAATTTCCCACTCTTCTAAGGCTTCGTACTGGGTTAATCTGGGTCTGGGATGTAATTCATTCATGCGGGTCCTTAAGTTAAACAGGATTCTACCATTAAACGTACCATCAATAGGAAATGCTAGGACTCCGTCATCTGCAGTATACTTGGCCCAATTCTCTAGCTATACACAGGTATGATACCCCTTTTCAAACATCATGAAGGAAGCAGGAGTATTCGGTGGAGGAATGATCACACCCTCCCTCGTTCTAATGGGCTTATCTGTTTTGAAGAAATTCTTTACCTTGTCGGCAAATGACATTTTTCTCTTTATTCCATACATCATGTGCGGTCTACCTCGTATAATCTGTTCCTTATAGAAGCCTGAGTTTTGTGGATTAGGTAAGAACTCAGGATACCACATATGCCTTTCCAGGCTCGCTTCTAACTCGGCCTGATTAATTTTGTTTACTTTGGTACTTCCAATGCTAGCGCGACTCTTATTTTGTAGAGACCAATCAACACTGTGAATACAAAAATCCTTATCCAATGGGTGCGCGGCCTTTCGCGAGACCAAGTCTCACGCTCCGGCACTCACCCCTCCCTTACAAATTCGGCTTCACTACACACCCGCTGTCCTGACCAATACCAGCGCGGCACGGAGTGACGTCAGAGCAGCTTTTCGCCCGACTCCCTCCTTCACAAGGTAACGGAAACTTTTAACTTTTCCTAAAGTGCGAGTGCAAAATTTAGTTACTAACACACAACGTCTGCCACTGTGTCTGAGTGTTCTAAATAGATAGAAAAATTTTCTCTCACTACAAGTAAACAACTTCTGTCTACTTTTCATTCACTCCGGATAGACTTCTTTGCCTAACCTCCAACACTAGTAATATAGAACCCGTTATTCTTCTGACTCATCCACTTCTGTCTGGGATATGTACTGAGCCAGGATTTCACCAGCGGACTATTTTACTTACCAGTCAAGCCTCGGAGACCCTATTACTCCTCCCACATGTGACCCTTTCTAGGTGATATCACAAGGGAAGTTTTATACAAAGGACTCGTGACTATCAGTTATACAGATGCAAAAAAAGATCCTAATTAGTGCTTCCAGGTATTCCTAACCCTACACTAATGACTCTAAACAAGTGACTTTTCCAGCTAACCGGATTCTACTCACCGTTAGCTATATACCTCCCCGGGGATTCGGACTACACTGAACGCTTACAAACAGTTCTTTGTTAATACGACATGTAACACTTATAGCAGGCAATGAAAAAATCATATACATTTACATATAAATCCTTAAAACATTTCAAAATATTTGAACCAATACAGTAGAAAATCAGCAGCACATTTTATTTTTACGGTTTGTTTATCAGCTATCCTGTCTACCAATCTTAACTAGTCCTAACCATACTACTGCTACCAGAAAATTACTGATAGAGCGCGCAGGTCACCCGGGTCACAAGTTTACCAATTTTCCCCGCGCACTGGGCCCTGACGCGAGTGAGCAAGACTGAGTTTTGTGTGAACCGGGCGATTTCTTGCACGCCACTATGAGTAATTCGGGGGGTGACTCTCACACCACTTACTATTCATGTACCTGACTTACCACAGGCACATTACTCCTGACGGATCAGGAGCTAGCAGTGGACAGGTGACAGGTTTCCTAGAAAAAAATATACTTCATAAACCAAAATACATTTATCCACTTTATGTACTGTAAAATGACCACAGACACCTGATGTGTTTTCAAGGTTTTTTCAAAAGATTTTAGAATGGATATGTCAAATAACAAGCCAAATACACAGTAACACATCTATCAGTAAAACCAAAGCCACAATATAACTATAGATTAGGGCAAGTACCATTAGAATATTTGGGAACACTATAGGATATGAGCATTTAGGGAACACGCTATTCAACAAAAGTTTAAACTAAGGCGAGGGACATGAACAGAACCTAGAATGTATATTTAAGCTAGGCTACTTATGCTATTCTTACTAAGTTCACTGCAACCATGCTAAAGGAAAGGGAAAAACTGGAACACACTAGTAAAATATGACAGCTTTCATAATCTCCTACAGGTGGGGAGAGAAGTGGAACAATTCTAATAAACTATGACATATAATTTGCATTTCAAGGTGATAGGGCAATATCACAGGCAAGAGTGCTTTATTAAGAAAAGAACAGAAAGAGAGAGAAAGACGCAAACCCACAGAGTAATATTTACCTAATTAGGAATGAGGACTAACCCTGGCCACGGGTCAGTTTGGAAGGACGGGGACAAGGACCCTCAGGAAAGGAATGCCAGAATGCGAGCAGGTACAGCTCACGGGCAGTCAGGACAGGATACCCCTCAGGTTTTGGGTCAGGACTGGGCTCACCAAGGTACGACCAACACCCACAGCTTCAGATGCAACGCCAGCGTTACCCCTCTCTGCAAGTAATCCGCCAGTAACCCCGATTGGGTTTTCGAATTTCCCCAGCAAAGTGCTTCGCCAGCACTTGAGACTATTTCCACCCCTAGGAGTTTGTGGAAAGTATGGACAGAGTGCTCCGCAGCACTCTAGATTGAGCACCTATAGAGTTTGTAGGGTCAGTGACAGGTCTGCTACTCGGACAAGTCGGACAATTTTCCTAAGCTACACTAGGGCAATTATACTGTTTGGGGACCCTTAGACCACCCACCAATGTTGCAAGTGACAGTTTCGTACATTATGATTGGTCAGGAGAGGTGACTTGGTCATTGTCGCCTCCTAGAATTCAGTGATCCCATCATTACTAATAATTTCTGCCTACCCGCCCCTTGGGTTCACGTTCCCATGCATAGGAATACAGCAAGACAATACAGTTCATAGAGGTAGCAACAGTGTTGCTTCGCTCAAGGTAAGATCCAGTCTCCTGGAGATGCTTCCCAGGCGCATTGGGCTTCTGGAGCCAGCTGGCTTGTTTTAGCTTCTGCGCAGTGAGGTTTCTCTCAGGTCACATGACAGGTCTCAGAGGAACTTCATCATGGCGTGGCTCATGTGTTACCGGCCCCCCAGAAACGCGATACATGAAAAGTAAGCGAGAACAAATTAGAATCATACAAAAAAATGATCACACTGTATACCGTGATAGATTTAAACACACCCCTTATTTTATAACATCAATAGTATTAAAGTTTAGTGCGAAAAGACAGATAGGCGAAAGCAGCAGTAGCAAGCAGAGAGCATGGTGAGGGACAAGCGGCCATTTTAGCATCAATGCGCATGAGCAATACAATCCCTCCAAAATGCGAGTGCGTCACATCACATGGGTATGACCGACGCATGCGCAGACTGGATTTCTGCAAAACAGCCATTTCCTTAGTGCAAGCATTGTGAGGATGAAAAGACACACAGGCAAGCCTCTCGGGAACGCCCGCGTGTTGGGGAAAATGCTAAATATAAGACGGACAGTTGGATTAATATGATTATACGTTAGGCGAGGTTCATGAGTGTGAGCAAGTCGCTTTACGTGCGAATCCTTGCTCCATCAGTATCACTTTTTGTTGGATCTCTTCCGGTAAGTCCTGTATTGTCAGTGTCTTAATTTCTGTGTCAGGCCTCAGTAACATCAATTTGTACAGTCCATCTTCATCTGGGCTCTGAATTTCGACGCCCTTTGGTGTGCAAAAGATGGTACAGTTCATTTTGCACAGCAAATCACGTCCCAGTAGATTCACTGGACTAGAGTCACAGACAACAAATCTGTGCATTTCTTTGAAGTTCCCTATAGAAATCTCCATTGGTTATGTTACTGGAGTACTTATTATTTGATTTGATACACCCACTACTTGGATGGCTTCTCCCGAGAGGGGTAGGTTTGGAACGTCTACTGTTCTCACAGTAGAACGGGTAGCACCAGTGTCCAACAGAAAGGTGACGTCATTTCCTTCAACCTTTCCTTCAATGTATGGCCCTGTCTGGTCTACCGGTAAGGAGGCGCCAAGCAGGCTCTCCTCGTCCTCCCCCCTCAGGCCCCGTCAGTATGGTTCATCGCAAAGGAATGTATCATTTAACAGGAATTGCGAAGTTGCTGAATTTCTCTCATCCCCTCCTTCCCATACCTCGACCCCCTCATTTTGCTGAGCCTGATTCTTATAGTTAGGTCTAGGAGCTCGAGGCAAAGGATGCTGTTTTACCTGTTGCTGGTTCTTTCGTGGCCCCTCTTTCTGCACCTGTGGATTTAAACCATTTATGGGGGCATTACCAGCCTGCAAATGTGGACACTCGTCTCTCCAGTGCCCTATCTGACCGCACCCGTGGCAGGGAAACTTCTTTTTAGCCTCTTCTTTACTCGTCTTTGCCCGAGGCTTTCCCCCTCCCCCAGAGGTAGTGTTTTGAGTATTATTATTCATTTTACTTAACTGTTTCTCCTGTTGTTCAATAAAAAACAGAAAGGGAGGTCTCCTCAAGAAACCAATCCAGGGACGAGGAGCTCAAGAACAACAGAAAAACAGGGTAGTCCCTCTTATTTGATTTGAGAAACAGGGGATAGACCTTGTTTATGTCGTGCCACCATGTGATGCACTAAGGACTACTTCCCTCAGATTGAATTAGAGGAAATCACGGCTCGAAGATTACACGAGTCCGTTTCTAGTAAGTGTATAGAAAACTACACGCAGAAATATGTATCATCACCCCACTCCTGCTTGACTATTAGTTATGCTCTATATAATATCTACCATAACTTCCCACTTAGCTCATGAGATCTAGTAGCCACGGTGTTGTGTGCCACATGGTACTTGATTGTTCTTTAGAAGATGCACTTAGATTAAATATGTTACATGAGACTGCATTCAATTTATGACAAAAATGTCCCTTTGCTAATAAAAGAATATGGTTGTGTAAATATTAGATAAACTGCTAAAAAAGAGAGCAAAGGGTTGTTGTATGAAGTAACTGTCCATGATAAAAAAGAAAATGTTGTGTTAATTCGTTGTCTCTTTACCGCATAGAACCCTGTCCTGATGAAGGTGTCAACTTAGGAACCGAAACGCTGCGTCGACAACTTGGTTTTTAATCTATTGCTGTTTTTAAATTGTGTAATGTGTAAACTACAGAGATGTACATCATTTTTGCATGATGCTGACACTCTTTTTTAATTTTGCTACTGTGGCACAGTCATTTGATGTTTGATATTGTACAAATCTTTTTTAATAAATCTGTGAGATATTTTATTTGAAGTGTATTTGATTTTTGTGACAATTGTTATTAGTGGCTTTATTTGTGAAGATCTCCTGTTGTTCAGCCAACTTTACTTGTGCCCACATCACTTTTTCCTTCAGGGCTTTTCTTTTGTTCTCCAACTCATCCTCACAGTACTTAGCGTACTTGAGGACCTCATCTATGGGTTTGCCCTGCCAACAGATTTTATTATCTCTGATCCACTGGGATATTTCAGGCCTCAAACCCAACACGAATCGATAAATGAAATGGGTCATATCCTTCATTTCAATATTATCGATTCCACTGTAGGTTTTGAATACCTGTAGTAATCGTTCATAGTAGGAGTGCACTGTTTCATCACGATTTTGGGTAGTTCTATCTATTCGGGTCCAATCAGTTTCTTTTGCTGGCACTTTCTCTTTTAGGTATTGTATGACTTTATCATACTTTCTCATTACATCTGGCGAGGGAGCTCCGGTTCTGGAGTCTCTCTCATATTCTTCACTGGGCCAATCAACTGCAATTTTGCATTCTGTCCACAAATCTACAGGAACTACAATGTCAAAGAACCCATCCAGGTCCTTCAGGAGACATTTTTGGACCTTCACGAATCGCTCAACCTGCCTATACCACTCTACAGGCTTCTCTCTTAATTTTGGGAAGTCATTGATAAAAGACACAATATCCTGTCGGGACTATGGGACATGTACATATTTCCCACCCGGTACTTCTCCCATGGGATACAGATTTTCTGCCTTGCCCACTTCTTTTAGAACATATTCAGAAGTCTTTGGTTTGGCCTTACTGTCTTCCTTTTTCTTTGCCCACATGGCTTTCCATTTGTCTAGATCTCCCCATTTCTGCATTATGTTCAGCAATTCCTTTATCTGTATCTTCTTCCCTGACACATTCATATTTTCTAAATCCTTGTCGGAAAATTCTGCTCTGTAGGGTTTCTGTAGTACCTTGGATCGACTAACATCTATTCCCATATTTGCGGCTGTGCCCATTAATTTTTCATGGAACACTCTAGTGTTCCGGGTAAGGCTTTTGCATAGGAACAGCAATTCTTCTTCGTCGAAGGTATTTAACCTGTCTAATCCCACATTCCTAGCCATTAGTTCCTCCAGTTCTACTCTTAGCTTGTATATATCTAATGGTTACGGCTGAGGGGTTTCTTTTTCCATCTCTCGGGACCATCATTCTATTTCTTCCGGAGTCACTACTGTGGCGCTCGGGGTACCTGAAGCTGTTTCAATCAGGACTTCCTTTGCCTTTTTCTGGTTTCCCGACCGTGGTTCACTGGTTCCAGGTTCCCTTATGGGCAGATCCATCAGGGAGATCACAGACTCACATTCGCTTGCCTGATCATCAACTATGAGCGGCTCTTTTCTAGGCGGTGCTACAATTGGCGTAATAACTGGAGTTCTTGGACTAGCCTGTCTATCCCCATAAAGGGGAACAACTGGACCAATAGTAACTGGAATTGTCAAAGCTTCAGGACTGGGATTTATCTGAGCTATAGTCTGAATAAGTTCATTTCGCGGTTTTATCAATGCTTCCTTTTCTCGTTCATGTAAAACCCTTTCCATAGAGTTGTCATGCATTACTTGGGGTACTAATGGAGGGTATATACTCGGGGCAGTTGGGATTGCCAAACTTGGTCTGTCATCACCAAAGGGTCGGTAATTTGGAATTGCTGTGCCAGGCCTACAAAATCCATCATTACCACTGATTTTACTACCTGTACCAGCTATATCTGTCTCACTGGCCCTTCTACTTCTTGGATGTCGGAAAAATGGTTTTTTCGAACTCAGGGGCCCAGACTCTTCAGCATAGGGAAGTGGATTTTTCATTAGTAAATCTTCCAGGTATTCATCCTCTGAGTCCCCCATAGCCATTAAATGTCGGGATTTCTCTGTCCTTTTTCCTCCCTCTTGTTCAGTTACCCCAAACATTGGAAATAGTCCCTCAACCATCATATTCTGTCTCCACTGCTTCATCTTTTTCTCCTTTGTTTCCCGCTGCAATTTTGGATACCACTTACTCACTCCCTTATCCATCCGGGGTCTGTCTCGCTCTAGAACCTCAATCTCCCATTCCTCTAAAGCTTCATATTGCGTTAATCTGGGTCTGGGGTGTAGTTCATTCACTTGGGTCCTCAAGTTAAACAGGATTCTACCATTAAAGGTACCATCGAGGGGAAATGCTAAGACTCCGTCATCTTCAGTATACTTTACCCAATTTTCCAACCATACACATGTATAATACCCTTTGTCAAACATCATAAATGATGCGGGAGTATTAGGTGGTGGAATGATTACACCCTCTCTAGTTCTGATGGGCTTGTCTTTCTTGAAGTAGTTCTTAATCTTTTCGGCAAATGACATTTTTCTCTTGTTTCCGTACATATTGTAAGGTCTACCTCTTAGCATCTGCTCCTTATGAAAACCTAGATTTTTCGGATCAGGTAAAAATTCAGGATACCACATACACCTCTCCAAACTGTCTTCAAGCTCGGATTGATTAATTTTGTTTACCAAGGTGCTTCCAATGCTAGCGCGTCTTTCAATTCACAGCAACCAATCAGCACAGAGGTTGCAAAACACTCTCGACCAATGGGTGCGCGGCCCCTTCGCGAGACACGGTCTCACTCTTCGGCACTCACCCCTCCCTTACAATTCTAGCTTCGCTACACACCCGCTGGCTCAACCAATACCAGCGCGGCACGGAGTGACGTCAGTGCAGCCTTGCGACCGACTCCCTCCTTCACAAGGTAACGGAAACTTTGAATTTTTCTTAAAGTGCAAGTGCTCAATTTAGTTAACAACGTATAACTTTCACCACTGTGCTTGAGGGTTTTAAAAAGGAAAAGGGTTTTTCTCACACTACAAGTAAACCACTTCTGTCTACTTTTCATTCACTACGGATAGATCTTTCTACCTATCTCCTCACACGAGCATTAGAGAACCTTCTACTCCTTTGTCTCATCCACTTCTTTCCGGGATATATACTAAGTCAAACTTTCACCAGCGGACTCCTTTGCTTATCACTCAAGCTCCGAGAAACCTACTACTCCTTCCGCATGTGACCCTTACTAGGTGATATCACAACGGGAGTTTCAACAGTGGACTCGTAGCTATCATTTATTCAATAATTCATTCAAAAAATCCTAATTAGTGCTTCCAGTTCTGCCGAACCATGCACTAATCTCCCTCCCAGCCAGTGACCTCACAGCCAAGCAGATTCTACTCACCACTTGCTATTCTATTTCCCCGGGGATTCCATACAACATAAAACAATCACGGACAATTATGTTAATTACATGCAATAATATAGCAGCAATTCATAAATCTTATTTCAAAACCTTTATAACATTTAAATGCAATAATAGAAAACTTATTTTAGCAGCAATAAATTTTAGCAGCACATTTTATTTTTCACAGTTCATCAAAACTATCTTATCTACCTATATTAACTAGTCCTAACCATCATCTTGCTACCAGAAAATTACTGATAGAGCGCGCAGGTCGCCCGACTCCTTAATTACCAATTTACACTCATTGGGTCCATGACGTGCTTATGACTATATTTTGTGGGTCGGACGAGTTTACACTACACCATCAGTAATTCTATGTGTTTTTCTTACCACTATTACCAGAGTACCTGACTTACCACCTTGTCACAGGTACCTATGTTTCCGATAGATCAGGAGCTATCAGTGGATAGGAGATAAGCCTAACAAATATATCTTATACATTTAATACCACTTTATACCTCTGGTAATGACCACAGACACCTGAAGGGTTTTAAAGACTTAATATAGTAAGTTTAAAATCCAAATGCCATGAGAATAAAATTGATACAGATTAGAATATCAATAATCAGGATTATAACTATAATGTAGCTATGAATAAGAGCAAGTACCATTGAGTGCGAGTGAAAACTATAGGGTAAGGGTAACAGGGAACATGCTATTCAGTTTTCAGGCTTATACTAAGGCAGGTGAGTTAAAACATATTAGTCAGTGGATTGCTAAATTTCTACAAGTGGTTCAAACTGATCTTAGTCTAACTGCTAATTTAAGCATAGATGCTAAACACAAGTAACATTAGATCACACTAATTAAGTAAACCGTTTCAATAATGTCCTACAGGTAAGGGAAAAATTGGAACATAGCTAATAAACAGTTGCATGTAAGTCTTTGAAGATGACAGAGAAAATACCATGGGCAAGAATGCTTTATTGAAAAGGAAAAGAAGGAAAGAAAATAGATAGACGGACACCCACGATTATATTTACCTAGGATGGGAATGAGGACTAACCCAGGCCACGGGTCAGTTATGGAAAAGGCGAGGACAAGGACCCTCAAGGACTTAGGATGCCAGTAGGCGAGCAGGTACAGCTCATGGACAGTCAGGACAGGATACCCCTCAGCATTTGGATCAGGAATGGGCTCACAAAAGGGCACAACCAACACCTGCAGCTTCGGATGCAACGCCTGCGCTACTCCCTCTCTGCACGGAATCCGCCAGTAACCCCGATTGGGTTCTCGAATCTCCCAGCAAAGTGCCTCACCAGCACTTAAGACTATTCCACCCGTTGGAGTTTGTGGAAATTATGGACAGAGTGCTCCGCATCTCTCTGTATCAACCACCTATAGAGTTCGTAGGGTCGGTGACAGGTCAGCTACTCGGACAAGTCGGACAATTTCTCTAGCTAAAACTAGGCTAGTTATACTGTTTTCGGGTCCCTAGACCACCCACAAGTGTTGCAAGTGACAGGATCCCCAACTTTGGATTGGTCAAGAGAGGTGGTTAGGTCATTGTCACCACCTAAAATTCTGTGTTCCCACAATGAATATTTAATTTTCGTACCCACCCCTTACATTCCAGTTCCCATGGCATGTGGAAGGTGTAATACAAAAGGACACACATAAAATATATACATTTGTATCAATTTTAGGTACAGCCGAAATCTTCTCCTGGTGCAAGGGTGACTTTCCCAGGCGCATCTCAGCTTCAGAAGCCAGCTGGCTTGGTTTTACTTCTGCGCAGTTCGGTTTTTCCCTCATCACGTGATCAGGGTGACATGGGTTTCAAAGATGGAGTGGCTCCCCACTCCCAGGCCCACAGATACGCGGTACATGAAAAGTAAGAAAAAACAAATTAGAAACATAGAAAAAATGAATACACTGTACACCATGATTAACTACACTGCACCCCTTACTTTAAAATATCTATAGCACTAGGGTTTTAGGCAGAAATAGACAGTTGAGCAAAAGCGGCAGTAGCAAGCGGAGAGCATGTTAAAGACAAAGCGGCCATATTAGCAGTAATGCGCATGTGCGAAAAAAAATCCCTCCAGAACTACGAGTGCGTCATATCACATGGGTATGACCGACGCATGCGCAGACTGGATTTCTGCAAAGCAGCGATTCTGTAGTATGCAAGCATGTTAAGATTAATAGACACATAGGCAAGCATCTCTGGGACACCCGTGTGTTGTGTGAAAGTGCACTATTAATGACAAAACAGGTTGATTAATGACATTATAGATTAGGCGAGGTTCTTGAATGTGAGCAAGTCGCTTTACGTGCGAATCCTTGCTCCATCACCTGTACCGCCACCTCTAGCCCCAAAGAGCCCACGGCACGTGTGAGAAAGATAACACTGCTGCCAGTACCTTTAGCAAGGCCCAGGAACCTATTTAGGGAAGGGAGGAGGGCCAATTCAGAACACCACAGACCTATCCTGTATGCCCTAAAAGAAGCATTAGTGGGAGAGATAGAGAATAGAGACACCCGATATGCAATTTTATTTCTGGCAGGCCCCTAAAAACTCTTCAGGGGAGGGGGCGAGACTGGGATTTTTTTTTGGGGGGGGGGGGAGGGGGGAAATGCAGAGCACACAGAATTATAACTGGATTGTTGCCATTAAGTGTTTTAAGCATGGCAGTCCCAGTGTACCACAGGCGTGAATACCAGGCTCCAAATCCAGTTAGTCGCTGCCTTGATGTAGCAATAGAGGTAAACATAGGCTGCTTCCCACTGTTGCTTTGTCAAAGGAATTCCAGGCTGCTCAGATAGGACTCTCTGAGAGCCTGTCAGTGCAGCATTTGCCCTCTGCTCCGAAGAGAGCAGAGAGCACAGCTTTGGGAAGGAAGGTGGACATGAGACCCAGAGGGTATTGCCAGTGGGTGGCAGGAGGCCAAGATTTTAGTTTTAGGTTGAGCCTGGGCAGCGCATGCGCTGCCCTGAGTGGCATGCTGTTTTAGAGTATAGACTTGAAGCTCCATCCACTCCCCACCCATATTTGTCATTGGCTTGTGTCATTGTCCTTCGTAAATGCTGGCTTGTGATTCATAAATAGGCATTTTATTCACTCCTTAGTACCACCTTGCCTTCATTTGTAACCTCCCATGAGGACCGGCTCTTTTACTTCTGTTGTTACACAGTATGTCTTATTTAGTCTGTTAGCAGTATTTGCTTAAATTAGTTTCTCCTACTGCAGGCACGACATGCTTTCCTGCAACATTCAGCGTGCCATGCGCACTTTCACTTTTCAAGCAGCCCGGGTCAATGGCTGCCGTCTATTTGAAATTAAATAGGTCTGCATTTACAAGAGTTTGAGGTATTGACATTGTAAATGCCTTTTATTTATGTGCTAATTATCAGAACAGATAAATAAAAGGCACTGTCATTTAAAATACCAAAAGCTTAAACCCTCGCAAAAGCTAGACCTATTGCATTGCAAATGCTTGTTTTAGTATTGTGATCCTTGAGGTTGAAATTTGTATCCTGGGTGAATCCCAGGGACTATGCATTGGACTAGTTGTTGCTTGTTCTTCATAAGTGAGAGGAATTGGTGGGTTGGTGCTTCCGATACCCCGGTCTAGATGCAGACAGTGTTTGAGGTGTTGGTTATGGGGAGCAGAGAACACTTTCAATAAGATTTGTGCATCATCAGCATACTCCTAAATCTTGGGTGCTGTTTTCGACAAGTAAAGCACTTAAGGGTCATTATCAGCATACATAATTTGCAGATGTATATGTATGAGTTATTATTGTTTTTCAATGGAGGAACAGTATAAAATATTGAACACGTCCTGCTAATAGTTGAAGAATCCTTTATATATGTATTTTGAGATATTCTCTTGAAATTTTGTATGTGAAGCTTTTTATTCAAAAATGTAAACTTGCAATACAGAGAAGGAACTCTCCCCTTATCACGAGACGACACAAGAAGTAGGGATCATTGGCACTATTATGCCTGTGATTGCAGTAGCAGCATTTTCTGCTCTGTTGGTCACACATTGCCGACATTCACTTCTGGTTCTACCATATTAATGCTCCTCTGTAGGTATCCTTCTAAGGCTTAAGTGTAACCCTGCCATTGTTGGTCGCCCTGAAACCCACAAATGACTTCATGACCAACACATGCTGTATGAATGTCTCAGAGGCAATAATGTCTCCATGCTTCTCTTCATTTGTTGTAAGGGTGGAGCACCTCCTACCTCAGTTTTCAGTGGTGAAGCCACTAGATCCTGAATGTTTTGATCCAATAGCACACAACTGGATCCCCAAGCACTCATTACCCAATCGACCTAAAGCAAGTGAAAAAACGGATTTTTTTTTATTTGCATAAAGGTACAGGTGCATAAATAATGTAAAGCCTAATGGAAGTGATAGTGGACGCCAAATATCCAGCATGAGACTTTAGATATTGTCCACATTGGTGTCAATGGGAGTCTCCATAAAGGACCCCCAACACCGCTTGGTCTGTAGAACTCCAACTTTCATCCATCTCAGTAGTCATCAAGTCAGAAGGGCTGCTAATCTTAGAGACCGGATAAAACACCCGTAGATTTAGGCACACCTAGTTCCCATTGCTTTCAGCCCGATTGACAATCTTTTGGGGGTTTTCACTTTCAGACCTATCAATACAAAATTTAGCCTTGCTTTTTGGATTTTTTCCAGGGCCACTCTTGGCAATCTGCATATGCATTTACTGAAAATGGTTAGGCATCCTTTCTTCAACATTACTTTTGAAACATCAATTTTCTCTACTTCAACTTCCTTAAATCCTGATCTATTTGCTTGAAAGCTCATGTGAAGGTACACCAACCATCATCGCCACGTCTCTTGTGCATCTGATCTCCAGGTACATAATTCCCTCAGTTGCCCAGGGTAGGTAATGTCGCACTTAATCTCCAGAACCTGTATTTCAAATAGCAAGAGTTTCAAAATCTTGAATTTTCATCATCATGTTTCATTTATTCATTTCATTGTAAATGTTATTTTAGTGCATTAGAGTAGTACGCGCACAAGGAAATTTATTATTATTTATTTATTTAAAGTATTTGTATAGCGCGGCTAACACCTTGCAGGTTTCTTGGCGCTGGAGAATACTCTTTAAACTCAGGAAAGTGAACTCTCTCACACTTCTTACACTTCCCAGCTTTGCTGAGTCCAAAAATATCCAGACTCGGTTGTGTTGTCAAAGGCGTAGACTTTTATTCACATCAACCATATAAATCTACACAACCACTATGGGAGAAAACGAGTAAAGCATTATTTGGATAAATATCAAATTTGCAGCAATAGACTTTGCAATCTCCATATGTCAAATGCAGTAAGAAAATTATACACATCCTTGTAATTGATTTCAGCTTAGCCATGCACATGTACTTAAATTTGTTGGGCGACTTGGCTGATCCACTCAGCTGTGCACCTTGTGGCGGAAGGCCCCAAGGCGCTACAGACAACATTGCATTACTTGAATAGAGGGCACCGCATAGCTCTCCGGCCCACCGAGGTACCTGACCACAGGCCTCGTCCCAAATAGTCCACACAGTTGTGGATTAAGGCAGTAGCAGGACCACCGGCAGGTCAGTCCCAACCCTGCGCCCATCCTCGGCAGTAGAGTCCAGGACCACCAGCAGTTCAGTCCCCTGCCCGCTTATCCAATGTACAGTTCCATTGTACCTCCTCTTGGGGTCCCTCCAGTTGCTGAGCCTCCATTGCTGCGGATGCCCCCTTTGTGTTAACTGTCAGTGCTCCGCCACAGGGTGAGAAGGTCCCTGGCGCACTCGCCCTCCCCCCTCAACCTGGGGCTGACTATGCTCGGCAATAGCTCCCAGTACAGTGTGGATCAAAATCGCCATTCCTTTGGCAGACGATGCACCCCATCCACATGGAACAACTCTCTCATCCCAGGATGTAGCAATTTATGCCTAATAGTGCCCATGGATGATTTTGCCAAAATGCTATTAATGGACTGGTTCAACTTCTTCGCCGATTCGTTCATGGCTTTCACCGAAACCCTACCTGCCCAGGTCGTTCGTGGAATAACTTCTGACCACAATATTGTTGCCCTTGGTATGCTGTGTCGAAATTTTGCCATGACCAAAAACAAGGCCTCGCGCACCCCGCGCCTTCCTATGGACGCCATATCCTCCCCGCCCGCATGTATAACTACAATGTAATCAATCAATCAATCATAGGCATTTGTAGAGCGCACTACATACCCGGAGGGTCTCAAGGCGCTAAGGGGGGGTGCTGCTACTGCTCGAACAGTCAGGTCTTGAGCTTCTTCCTGAAGGCGAGGTGGTCTTGGGTCAGGCGCAGGTTGGTCGGGAGGGAGTTCCAGGTCTTGGCAGCCAGGTAGGAGAAGGACCTTCCTCCTGTCGTCGCTCTTCGGATGCGGGGGACGGCGGCGAGGGCGTGATTGGCTGAACGGAGGTGTCGTTTGGGAGCGTAGAAGTTGATGCGGTTGTTGAGGTAGCTCGGGCCTTGGTCGTGAAGGGCTTTGTGAGCGTGGGTGAGGAGACGGAAGGTGATTCTCTTGTTGACCGGGAGCCAGTGCAGGTCTCTCAGGTGTTCGGAGATGTGGCTGTGTCGTGGGACGTCGAGGATGAGTCTGGCTGAGGCGTTCTGGATCCGCTGGAGTCTCTTCTGGAGCTTGGCGGTGGTTCCGGCGTAGAGGGCGTTGCCGTAGTCCAGTCGGCTGGTGACGAGGGCCTGGGTGACCGTCTTCCTGGTCTCGGTGGGGATCCACCGGAAGATCTTCCGTAGCATGCGTAGGATGTTGAAGCACGACGAGGAGATGGCGTTGACTTGCCTGGTCATGGAGAGGGAGGAGTCCAGGATGAAGCCCAGGTTGCGTGCGTGGTCTGTTGGTTTGGGTGCGGTGCCCAGGGCGGGGGGCCACCAGGAGTCGTCCCAGGCGGAGGGCGAGGATCCCAGGATGAGGACTTCCGTCTTGTCCGAGTTCAGCTTAAGGCGGCTGGTCGCCATCCACTCGGCTACCTCTTTCATACCTTCGTGAAGGTTGGCTCTGGCGGCGGCGGGGTCGTTGGTCAGGGAGAGGATCAGCTGGGTGTCGTCGGCGTAGGAGATGATGTTAAGGTTGTGTTGGCGTGCGATGGCCGCGAGGGGGCTCATGTAGACGTTGAAGAGGGTTGGGCTCAGCGAGGAACCTTGGGGTACGCCGCAGATGAGTTCGGTGGACTCTGATTTGTACGGTGGTAGGCGGACTCTCTGTGTCCTTCCGTCGAAATGTACGGTTGAGGAAACACTCCAGATCGCAAGCCTGATCAAAATGGCCAAACACCTCTTGTAATTTTAGCCCCCCCACCCCCAACCAATTGTGCGTGAACCCTGCTGCCTTTTGTGATTCCTCCAGACTGAACCCCCGGAATTGCTGCTCCACTCTGCAAATCAAGGAATGCCCACACCAACATACGTGCACCTGGCTACTGGCATCAACTGAAAGAAAGAGAGAATTGCTGTTACCCACCACTTGCTGTGCCCCCTGGGCGTCTCGCTCTCACTACACGAGGTCCGGCCTCACGTACAGCTGAAAACATGCTGACTGCCATCGACCCACCCTTTTAATTGCTTCTAACGGTAGGCCAATTGACGCCGCTGTGGTGGCCGCCCCTATCCGAAAGGAACGGGAAGAAAACTGGGAGGCATCCTTCCCCAGGCAGGCTAATGCCCGCCTGCACACTTTAGTGAACTGATATCTCGTCAATGGTGTACCATCCTGGTGTACCAGGAATCGGGCTGTGGCCACCAATGGCCGCCCTTTAAAGTAATCTTGTGCTAGTGCCACAGGACATACCTCCTTATTAGGCGCTGCAAGCAATTTAACCCAAGTGCCTCTCTGCAACTGATCGGTTTTAGACCTACGAATCCTGATATAGAGCTCCTCTACTTCAAAGCGAACATCCATTACACTTAGCCCCCCTTCACCCATTGCTGACTGTGGCACTAACTCAGAAATGCGAAGCGCCCCAAAGAAAACCAGCACGTAAGCAATACTAAATAACTTAGGGCTAGATGTAGGTAATTTACAGTTAGCGATTTGAAAATACCGAATGTTACCGATTCGGTATTTTTGAATCGGTAATTGCAATGTAGATAAAAATTCGGTAACAAATACCGAATCGGTAAGATTCGGTATTTACCGAATCGGTATTTACCGATTCGGTATTTGCCATTGATTCCTATGGGCCTGGAGGCCCATAGGAATGAATGTCAATTACAGAATCGGTAATTACCGATTCGGTAAAATTGTGAATCAGTCAAGGGTGGCAGGGTGTCGCTTTGACACCCTGTTGCACCCCTGATTAGTGTTGGTGTGCACATGTGGCATACATACATGCCCTAAGGGCATGTATGTCTGTCACATGGCACAGGTGTAAATGCACATTTATGCATTTACATCGAAATTCCTTATTTACCACCAACTAATAGTTGGTGGTAAATAACGAATTCTTAAAGGCCTGAAGCACTCTTTTAAGTGCTTCCTACATCTTATTTACCAATTCAGTAAATTCCGAATCGGTAAATGTTGATTCGGTATTTACCGAATCCGAATCGGTACCGATTCGGTAAATACCGAATCAACATTTACCGATTCGGAATTTACCGAATCGGTAAATAAGCCTCCTACATACGAAAAGGCTTTTACCGGTTGGTAACGGCCGATTTCGGCCGTTACCGACCGGTAAAAGCCTACCTACATCTGGCCCTTAGTCTCATACTGACACCGACACACCTGGTGTAAAGCCCCTAAATCCTTCCCAGCCTCTACATATTTATGGGGCGCCTACTGTCTGGAGCACTCGGTGCCATACGTTCCCAACCTCTGATAGCCATCTTTACCCTAAAATCTTTAGTGGGATCTCTAACTCCCCGCAGCCCAGCAAAAAAGGGAATGGCGGACAATTGCTGGCGCACTAATGACAACGACTTCCCTGCTTCCCTCTGCCACACCAGAAAACCCAGCACCCCAACACCCCATGGGCATGCATCGATCCACAAAGTATTTCCCCTCAAAAGTGAAACCAAGCAAATGGGTGTCTTCTGAATGAACAGACAAGAGGCGGAAGGCAGACTGAATATCAGACTTCGCCATCAATGCCCCCCTGCGTAATCTCTGTAATTTTGCCACGGTGTCATCGAAGGTAGTTTATCGGACTGCGCACAGAACTGGGTCCAACCCATCATTGACAGACAAGCCAGCTGGATAAGAAAGGTTGTGAATCAATCGGAGCTTGTCTGACTCTTTCTTAGGCACCAAACCCAATGGCGAATATACTAGGGAAGCCCCTGGCGGGGAACTGAAAGGACCCGCCACCCTCCCGGCATGCACCTCCTTCATGATTTTGACTCGCACCAACTCCTGATGACATAAAACTGACAACTGATTTTTTGGAGGGACTGATGTGGGGAGCGTGTGTGAAGGAATGCGGAAGCCATCCCTGAAACCATAGTACAACATATAAGCATCCCTTCTGTTTGTATAAAGGCTAAGGAGATGAGTGAGAACATGCAGGTGGATTGGCGTAGGGAGCGTTGCACCATTAGTTGGGCGGCAGTCGCCCTTTGGGGGTTGTTTGTTCTCCGCGCTTGCCAATCTTCTTGAAACATTTGAACTCTGGGTGTCCTTGCACTCTGCAGAAAGCGCAAAGGTGCTTAAACCTACATGCTGCCCCTTTGCTACACTACTTCCTGTTATAGTGCCAGCAGGACAGTTTTTTGTCTCCCAAGATTTTGTTGGACCAAAAGGACTGAATCGCCCTCCCTGGTGACTGTGATATCTGAAACTCTGCATGCCAAATATTGATCTCTCACTGGTCCCAAGCTATCTGTGGCCTAATCGCTTCCATCTGACAAAACTTAGTGTCGTACTGCATCCAGGCTGAACCTGTAAACTCAGAGGCCACCCCATGTATGAGAGACATGTACCCAAATAATTGTGGGGCCAATGAGGGAGTTTTCTCCGTAAGAATGACAGCATAAATGGCAAACCCCGTCACCCAGTTTCGCAGGGACCACTCTACCCAAACAGTTTTTGGCTTTGAATCCATCCCCTTGCCTATTCCAGGCCTATCTGGAACCACCCCTGCATTGATCAAATCAAAGACATTCACAAATTCCCCTTTGTGGATTTTCTCCTGCGTCTCCGCTGGAACGTGTCATGAAATCGCTGAAGAAGGGGCCAACACCAGAGACGATGATCCGAATATCAAAGGGGAAACTACGGGGGGGCGATTGGACTACACTAGACCCTGAAGTCACATGGGTGGATGGGAGCTGAGCTTCGCCCGTGACTCCCGTCTCTGAAATCCCCTTGGGCTGTGCCCACACCTGCGCTGCCAGTGTCCCGTTCCGGAACGCGAAAATACAGAAATTCCGTCCGCTCGCGGAATTTTCGGTATATTCGCGTTCCGGAACGGAATTCTGGGGCCTGGGGTAATTTTAAACCTCACCAGGAATAACTTACATATTGTAAACTAAGCAGTTCCTGTGACCAGGAGGCTGCTTTCTCCTCATCTGCTGCTATGTTCGGCCTCTGACTCTCATAAACAAGAGGCATGTAAACTCGCATTGAAGCCCCGTCCATTTAGAAAGAAACTGTGGCATCTTCCTGGATAAATATGCGGGCAGGATTCATTCTGGCACGATGCTCTTGTCTCAAACATTCAACGTCCACAGGAAGCACTTACAGATATAAAGCAGTGCCCGAGTTGAAGCTCAAATTCAGTAACGCATTAATCAGCCCAAAAAAATCGTGAGCTCGGTCGAGGCTGGGCAGGTGTGCTTTCTCCACATATCTACAGTCGAAAATGAGCTTTAATCTTCGATGGAGGTCTTTGTATCCATGAGTTTCTCTAGCGCAATCCCTGTGTAGTTCCTGTGCCCAGGAGGCTGCTTTCGCCTCATCTGCTTCTCTGATCAGCCTCTGACCCTTATAAACAAGAGGAATGTGAACTCGCATTGAAGCCCCGTCAGTTTGGAAAGAAACGCCCCACACACACCATAGGTATGCAACATCTTCCCGGCATTTCCCCACTACTCTGGGGGACTGGTGCCGGCTGAGGGTTTGGATACGGGATGGGGTCATGCTATAGCACTGCAGCCAGGCAGCCATGTTGTTAGCGGTGACAGACCTGGTGACGCAAGACCTTAGCTTACATTTTATTTCAGTGGAAAGGATTGCTTAACATATAATTTAAGTATGAAACGAGAATCGCCGCTGCATTGGAATGTATTCATGTATGTGCAGTACATTTCCTCAATTTGGTATGTACTATGCAGTACATTAATTCGTTTTTTTTTTCAAAATAAAAAATCAATGTGAATTAATGGCACATGCTTGGTTCCGTTTAAATACTCATTCTGTTTCTCAACTTTAGTGCACAATAAATGTTCCACAAACATTTGGCGTTGATATTGTAGAGTATTCAAACACCTTCACGGTCATGGCTTTCACTGTAGCCCTGTCAAAGCCTTTGTCCCAGATCCACACCCTGACATCGACATGATGGCCAAGAAACATTCAGTTCTAATTTTGTGATGTATGAAGGATGCTGCACCAGAGTGGCATTTATTTTACTCAAAAGCTGGACGTTGTTCAAGACCCATGCATGCAACCTCCGCGATTACTCTGGTTCATACATAAATAAATGGCAAAATATGTTAAAGAAGGGAGCTCGTCTGCCCCTGACTCCCTGAGAGTGACTCTGCATAAATTACAAAGGGCGCAGCAAAATCTCTGCGAGCACGCAAAATTCCACATGTTCGCGGAGATTTCTTGCAGTTTCGTGGAATTTTGCAGGAGGCATCTCCGCAAATTCTGCCCACCCCTAATAGCACCACACCTTTAGTAAAATCAACAAGCTCCAATGAAAAATCCCTGGTAAACACCTCCTGTCATAGCTGGATGCATATAAAGACGCACTGGAGCTCAACACATGAAGCTGTGCCCTAAACTGCAACTCACAATGGGGGGACTGTCCACAAAATAAGATTGTGGGGCATATTTACAAGAAAGTGGTGAATCGCGTCGTTAAGCCAAGAAGGCTAACAACAATCTTTGTCACTTAAGAAACGGTGGGCTGCACCATATTTACTAGAGTATGGTGCAGGCCTGGGTTTCCCCCTGAGCTGGTGCAAAATTTAGCTGCCTAGCTTCAACGCAGGCACCCTTGCACCAGAGTGCAAGGCTGCCTGTGTTGAGGGGAAGATTGTTTATGTGCAGGAAGGTCCCCCTTACTGCACATAAACGATCTTTAAATGCTGTTTTGTATCTTCTATGTGTGCTGCTTAATGCAGCACACATAAAAGTATCACAACAGCATTTTTTTAAATGATTGTTTATGTGCAGAAAGGGGGACCTTCCTGCACATAAACAATCATTGTCCTTTGGCTGTTTCTATGTGTGCTGCACAACGCAACATACATGGAAACAGCAAAAATAAGGAGAAATAAAGCATTTCTCCTCGTTTCGTCTGTTTAAGACCAGGTCTTCATTTTGGCGGTTCCTCCTATTTACGCTGTTCTTATAAATAGGGGGCAGTGTAAAAATCAATTGATATTGTATGGAACGCCCACCACAGCATACATTGCCCACCCCTTTCATGCTAAGTGTAGCATGAAAGGGGGCTTTATTTACAAGGCAGCGTTAAGCCACACTAAGTGGCTTACCAGTGCCTCGTAAATAAGATCAAGTTCATATCGCCATCACAAAATCACTAAAAGTGATGCCCCTGTGTTTCTTAGTGTACACGGTTATGGCACCCCACACCTCACCGAGTGATACTATGCTCTGTGAGGTTCACACTGAATACTTGTCTTAAGACCCCAAAGCCTGTTTAATTACCATTATCAGGTTTAATTATTATAAATTTTAAGGACTATTGAAACTCAGGAGACTACTAAAGTTGCCACTAGCCCATTGCGATAAAGAGGGGCTTAGCATCATATTCGAATTTCAACATCTAGTATTAAAAGAACTTAGCAACAAAACTCAGATCAAATAAAGGACAAATATACTAGATCTGATTCACCCAGATCAGTCTGGGTTTATGCCACATCGCTCCATACGCCATAACATCTAATGCGTGCATAAAGCTATGACTAGAGCCCCAGAGCTTGGACGCCCTGCAGCTATACTGCTCGCAGACATCGACAAGGCGTTCAACTCTCTTAGCTGGGCATACCTTTTTCGACTCTCAGAAGCTGTTAACTTTGGCCCATGCTTCCTAACTTGTGTGCGCCTCCTCTATACAGGTCTAACCGCCTCGATTTGAGTCGCTGGGCATCGCTCGGCCCCATTCCCAATAAATCGTGGTACACGGCAGGGCTGCCCCTAATCTCCATTTTTGTTCATCCTTGCCGTAGAACCTCTTGAGGTGGTGTGGGTACATAGCGATCTCGATCTGACCCCATTGCACTGTATGCGGATGTCCTATTCTTTACGACAGACCCGTGGTTCTCGGGGCCCGCATCCTACAGACCCTGCGTGTTTTTGGTCAAAGCACTTGGCTTCACACGAACCCCACTAAGTTTGTACTATTCCTAGTATGTGGACACCAGGGCCGTGAGAAGTGGGCTGAGCAGTTGTCAGGTGCTACCACTGGCTTTAAGTACCTAGGCATCTTTATGTTGCCCTGCTGACAGACTTCATGGGCTTGTAACATCAATCCCCACCTTAAAAGCCTTAAAGACAAGACATTGGTTTGGTCCTCTCTTCTTCTCTCATTATATGGGCAATCTGCAATTTTTAAAATGGTTTCACTACCCAGAATACTCTATAGGCTGCAGAATTTCCCATATGCCATACCGCGGGCTTGGTTTACTCAGGTGAATGCCGTACATAATAAATTTCTCTGGCATGACGGGGCTGTGCGAGTAGCACTGAGCACGTGAACGAAGTCAACCTACTGCGATGGTATAGCGGCAGCGAACATTTACGCCTACTACACGGCCTCCAATCTGCAAGTGGTCAATGAATGGTGATACAATCCACAATCAGGCCCAGCATATGCATTGGATTATATGGCAATGGGGAATATTCCACTCCTTCGACTCCTATATAGTGCACAGAACTTGGATTTCCTTCCCCCCGCCAGCAGCACTGTCATTCGACTATGGCAGGCTACGGCCCGACAGATGGGATGGCACGGCCTCCTTACCCAGACAACCTTGCTGTGGCACGGTACACTGTTGCTTTTGGTAACCGCACTTGCGGGATTCCGCTGGTGGGACATAGTGGAAATATCCACCCTGGGAGACATAGTGTAAGGCACAGTTTTAAAGTCTTTTCCACAGCTCCGGACAGAGTTTCAACTACACAAGTAGCAATTCTATAAATATCTCCAACTGTGGCATGCACTTAAACCCATACAGTGATAGACCGGTACCTTGCCCTTATTCCATCCCTGAGAAGTAAGCCTACTAATGGGTGACATAGGTGCTCACAAGATCCACCAGATCTATCAAACCCTGACAACACACAATCATACCACATTAGATAAGACCAGAACAGCTTGGGAGGAGGACATACCAGACTTAACTGATGAAGACTGGGCGGAAGCCTTGCCTAGCCCCCAAGGTGGGCAATCTTAACACGATACTGACTGATACAGTTCAAATACTTGCACCGTATATATTATACTCTATTCAGCCTCTGGAAGATGGGTTGTGCTACAAGGGGTATGCAGTTCCTAGGGGAACACAGGTCTTGCTTTGTGATGCCCTCACACACCCCGAGGGATGTCATGCTTCATCATTGAGCTTTGCTCCTCGTCTGGCTGGCGCTGCAATGCCCGACGGGCTCACCGTGAACTGGGTTCTTTGGTGAAAATGTTTAATTTCTCCTCGTTTTTTTGTTTCCATGTGGGCTGCGTTGAGCAGCACATATAGAAACACCAAAAGGTCTCTTGCACAAAAACAATTTAAATGCACTGCAAACTTACCTGAAAATCACACGTGGCAATTTGATTATGAACTATTGCGCACTTAGTAATTCCGTCGAAGACTGCGTCAGATGCTATCAAGCGGTATATAAAGTACATTGCAGACTTTTATTATAAGTGCAAAAAGAGGCAAGAGGGGTGCAGCAAGAGGTAGGAGAGATGCAGAAAGAAGAAAGAAGTGCAGAAAGAGGCAAGAGAGATACAGAAAGAGGCAGGAGGGGTGCATAAAGAAGAAAGAAGTTTGCAGAGTGGTGTAAAAAGGGGCGTGCCTCGGACCTCCTCTCTGCAAACCACCTCAGTGGCACTTACTGAAGGTACCTGATGAGCTAGTTGGCCGCCAGGGACCCTCATTATTTAGGAGGACTTAATCCCCCAAATTACAACACGCCAGGGGGCGCGTTTGCAGAGTGGTGCCGGGAGGAGGAGGGGCCTCCGGCAAGATGCTGGCTTTTTTTAATTAATTTTTGTTAAACCCTTCTTTTAATCTATTTTTGAGCCCTGGGTCCCCATCCCCCAGGTCCTGCCACATTTTGTTTTTAAAAAGTGGGAAGGGGGCCACGTGGCCCCCCTTCCTGAGACAGATTTTGGCCCCGGGGACCCCATCCCCCCGGGGCATGGCCGTGTTTAATATTTTTTAATGTTATATGGGAGGGGGGCCGTGTGGCCCCCCGTCCCATGGCCACTTTTGGCCCCGGGGCCTGGCCTTCTGTTTTTTATTTAATTACAGGAGCGGGGCCTCACTAGGCCACTTCTGGCCCGGGGACTCTATCCCCATGGGCTTGGCCACCCTTTATTTTTGATTTTAGAGGGGGGCTGTTTGGCACCCCTCCTCAGGCCACTATTGGCCTGAGGAACCCCATCTCCCGGGGCCTGGCCATTTAAAAAATAATAATAAAGGGGAGGGGGCCACGTGGCCCCCTCTTGGGCCACTTCTGCTTCTGGCCCCAGGGACCCCATCCCCCATGACCAGGCCTCACTGTTGGGGACCGAGGGGGGAGCCCCAATGCCCCAACGGCCTCCTGCGGGAGCTGGCATTGCTTTTACACAAGGGGAGCTGCTAACATGCAGCTCCCCTTGTGCAAAAGCAATTCTGCTTCAGTTTTTGGAAGCGAGAGCAGGCTTCCTGCTCTCGCTTCCAAAAACCGAAGCAGAGTTTGCTATTGCATGGTGGGAGTCGTGCTCCCGCCCGGCCATAGCAATCAGCATGGTCTGGCCTAACTGTTGGGGACCTTGGGGGTATCCCCAATGCCCCCACAGTCCCAGCCGGCTCCCCGCCTCCTGTGGGAGCTGACACTGCTTTTACACAAGGGGAGCTGCTAACATGCAGCTCCCCTTGTGCAAAAGCAATTCGGCCGTGCTCCCACCCTGCCATAGCAAACAGCAATGTCCCGGGTGTTGGCACCCCAGGACATTGCAGGAGCAGGCCCTGGGGGGTGGTGGTCCCCAGGGCCATCAAGGACTCCAGGAGGAAGCCACGCGGACTCCAGGAGGAAGCCACGCGGACCTCCTCCCAACGTTTCTAATGCCCCGGGGAGGTAGTGGTCCCCGGGGCCGTGCTTCCATAATGGACCCCGTATTTAAATATAGAGTGCTGTGGGGAGGTGGTGGTCCCGCACGAGGCCCCCCGTCCTTATTGAATTAAAGCCCAGGGAAGGTGGTGGCACCTGGGGCTTGGGGTGGCCCATGTGGCCCCCCACCCTTATTTATTTGAAGCCCCGGCGAGGTGGCGGTCCCCGAGGACCCCCGTGGGCCCCTGCTACATAAATCAATTGCCCCAGGACCTGGCCCACCAGGGGGCTTTTAAAAACAAAGTGCGGGAACTCGTGCTCTGTTTCTAAGTTTTCGGACGGATTCGCGCACCGGCGCTACCCCGCCCAAAATGTTTTAAAGAAAAATGCTTTTTTGGGGCCTGGGGGGGTCATGGTTTTTTTACCCTGCCCCCTTTTCTTGTTTGCAATGTATGTCTCACCTTATTGATTTTCACTCAATGCGAGGCACAGGATGGCTGCCAATACTTCCTGGTTTGGAGTGTTGGCAGTCAATTACAATAATGCTCGTGCTGGGGAGGAGATGTGTGGTTAGGCTTCGCCCAGATATCTATATTTCTTTTTTCTTTAATATTTCAAAAACTACTGATGCAACAGTTGATTTTGCTGCACCAATGATATTGTGCTGGATAACTAAACACTTATAAGGTCCCAAATGCAAGACCTATTGGCTATGCCAATGCTTGTTAAACAATGTGTCTTAAAATGACAGGTTTCTTCCCATAATTTTTAGTAGGCTGATTTAGTGTCGTTTTATTAGAGGATAGCAGCAAAATGTTAGTGAAATATATAGGTACATTTGTAAAGACCTTAATAAATACATAAAGATGTGTTGAGGTCTGCATGCAAAGAGAAGGCTTAAAAATAGTTTAATCATTGACCAGGTCTTGAAAAATACTTTCACCTTTTCTTCTCTCAGCTTTATGGATGAAAAGAATAAACTTAAGAGAACTGGGCTCCGCTGGGCTGAGAAGCCCCGGACTGGCGATAATTCGTTGCTGACATGGCTGATGTAAACAGTCCTGTGTACCACCACCCACCCTTGACGAATGTGAAGTTGGCCGTGCCCTGGCCTGCGCTGCCGGTCACAGCATCCTGCCCTGCTGGTGCGGCGGCCAAGAGGAGAGAGGGCAGGCCAGGACTGAGGGGATTTGCACTGCGGAGGACGAGGCGCAGAGGCCTCACGAGCCGGCTAGAGGGAAGGTGGCTGTGTGCCTCCGGCTGCAGGGGGCGCTATTCTCACGAGAGAGCCAGCATTGGAGCTGCCGCCGGGAGCCTTCATGTGGTGTCCTTCAGCAGGTAACTTCTGCAGGGTGCGTCTACCAGCGGCTGGAACTTACTGTCCCTCTACCGGCAGGAGGTGGGTGTCAGGGACTGTCCGGGACTATGTGGGGAACACAGTCAGGGACTTGGGCAAGGACTGGGCACGGGGTAGAAAACTTACACAGGAAGAGGAGTACAGCGCTGCCCAGGATCATACAGGGAGTCAGAGGAGAAAGAGGGATCCAAAGGGGAAGCCTGTACAAGTGAACTAGATAGGTAAGACTTAGAAAGGAAGGGCACTCACAAAGCAATTTAGCATTCAGAACAACTACACCCAGGACGAATGTGCAAGACATATATGAAACAATATTAACAATAAAGGGGGGGTGTGGGATAAAGCACTCAGGAGCTCCACACGGGAAGACTGAAGCAAATACCCACATGTAGGATATAGATGTAAAGGCAGGGGCCCTTATTTATGAGGCCTTGCATCAGTTTTGCGCCGCCGGCGCGTCACTTTTTGTGACGCAACAGCGGCGTACAAAATGCGCCTTGTTGCGCCATATTTAAAAAGTGACGCATCTAGGTAGATGCGTCACTTTTTAAACCCCTGCGCCACATTATACCTGCGTCAGGTATAATGTATGCAGAGGGGGCGTTCCCCGCAAAAAGCCTCGTAATAGTGACGCAGTGAAATCTATGAGATTTCACTGCGTCACTTTTAGGATGCTGTTGCGTCAAAATCTTGCGCCTGCCTCAGAGCAGGCGTAAGACTGACGCAAGCCCTTTCACATGGGGCTTTCCCCATGTGAAAGGACGCATTGCTGGAGTTGCGTCACTTTTGTGACACACTCCAGCAATGCGTCACTTTTGCGCTTACAGATGCGTCAGAAATACTGACGTATCTGTAAGTCCTTGCGACATGATGCGTCATACATTAAATATGACGCATCATTGATGTCGCAAGGAGTGCACAGTGAAAAGTGACGCATCGCTGTTTTCACGCAGCGATGCGTCACTTTTCATAAATAAGGCCCAGGGTCTGTTTAGCTTATACCTATGGTGATGTGTTAGAAATGGGATCCCCGGCTGGCCAGGGCTGGCGCCAAAGTCAGTCAGAGACCACCACACCTAAGTCAGGGCAAGGGAGTTACACGCCAAGATAACCCCTGCTCACCCTCTAGGTAACGTGGCGCGAGCAGCAAGGCTAAACTTGGAGGCGATGTGAGTTAAGTATTTGGGCACGCACCCCAGCAACAACACCCAAGGCCCACCACAAAGGAAACTCCACACAAGGTTAGATATAATAATAGCCTTTGTATTATACCAAAGCACATTAGATAAAAACACACACTTTACAATGTGGCAACAGGCACGGGCAGAATTTACAGGGGATATGTACAAGACAGGGCCACATGGACCACTGTCAGGAATCAGCACTTTTAGCACTTAGCACTTTTAGAACTTAGAATACAAATCACTGTAGCACAGAAGTAGAACATAAAGTACACAATCAGTAACTACTGGTAACCAGGACCTCACTAGCACCACCTGCACTAGGAGAACAACCACCTAAGTATCACAATACCTGTAGGGGTGTAAACATATAGCACATGATGCATAACATACATTCAGAGGTGTAAGGGAGGAAAACACATGATGCAGAACCTACATTCAGCGGTGTAAGGATAAGGCACATGAAGCATAAAAACACATTCAGAGGTGCAGCAAACGAACAATTGCGCAAAACTCACATTAGTCACCACCTGTGACAGTCCCTAGGCCCTCTGGCCTTGTTGGGGCTAGGACGCCCTGTGTCCCAAATTTCAGGGGGGCCTAAACGTGGCAGCTGCCCACGAAGTGCTGGGCAGCTGTGTGAGACAAGGCTGTGCCAATGTGGGAGCCTCGCAGGCTCAAGAACAATGGTGGGGCGAACACGATGTGGGAGCCTCACAGGTTCTGCAGAAACAAAATGTCCCCCTGAGCCTCTCTGGGCTCTTAAAACAACAATGTGGGACTCAAGAGCCTCTCTGGGCTCTTCAAAACAACTGATGCCCCCACGAGCCTCTCAGGCTCGAAACGCCATGTGGGCTGTGAGCCTCTTGGGCTCGGGATACAAAATGCCCTCCTTGAGCCTCTCGGGGCTCTGCTCAAATGCCCTCTGCGTCGGAGTCCCCCCTCTGGGGACTCAGAATGAACAAATTCCCCCGGTGCCCTCTCTGGGCTTTAAACAATGAGGATGCCGCCTTGAGCCTCACGGGCTCACAACCCCTCAGACACTCGCAGTGGAGGGGAGGGGCGGGCACCGGCAATGTGCCCCGACTGCCCCCTCCCCTTTGCAGGCACTCAACGGGTTGCTGTGCGGCGGCGGTTCTCTCGAGAGCTCCCGCTCCTCGGGTGTCCTTCTTGGTCACACCCCGGAGCTCTCCCTAGCTCTTGGAGGCCCTGGGTGCCGGCGGTGCTCCTGTCCTCATGGCAGCACCTCTTCCTGTTCTCGCCGTCACGTCTCCTTCTGTCCGCGAGGCCCCGTCTACAACCAGGCGGGCCGCGGGCACTTCCGGGTCGCGCTGCTGAGGGCAGCCAGTAGCAGCGCGGCCCTGGGGACGTGAAGGCGGCACTTCCGGGTCGCACAAGGCAGCCTCCCGGCAACGATTTCAATGCCCCTGGGCTGCGGCGGTGATCTTCGAGGGGCAATGCCGGGTGGGTACCGGCTGGTCTAAAATCACAACAAATCGAGGTGGGCACTCGATATTAGGGCGGCAATGTCCCTGGCAGGGTGGGCACCTGCCAGGGGACTTTATAGTCGGCAAATAAGGGGGGTTAGCTCCCGCGCCGCAAATGGGCAAAACAGGGGGATCCCACCGCCGGGGAATCCCTCGAGGGCGGCATTTAAGCGGCCAAATGCCGGGTGGGCACCGGCAGAGAATACAGTGCTCCCAAGCGCTGTAAGTCAAATAAAAGTGCTTCCAGGCGCTGGAGGCTCCAAAAGTACAGCAAGAGCCCTTCAAGAAATGCAGCAGGCAGGGGGCCAGGCTGGGCCCAGAGCCAGCTCACTGGGTCTCCAGGCAGGGAGACAGTCCAAGTGGCGGTCCTCTGGCCCAGCAGCAGCCCCCTCAGGCAGGATCCTGGCAGAGAACAGTTTGTGTGGGGATACAGCCCCTTCTTATACTAGTAAAACCTTTGTCTGTAGGTACAGGGTGGGGGAGAAACCAGTCGCAGCTGGTTTTGGAGCACCTTTGATGGGCTTATTCCCTCACTCTATTCACTGGCAGGGCTAGGGTCATTAGACGCACCACAGGGGGCGGAGCAAGCATTGTGTGGGGAAAACCCAGCCTCATTCAGGACACAGGTGCACTCCTCCCCTCACATCAGCATGCTAATCTCAGCACTCACCACTGGGCAGACCCATCCAGACATCCTGGAGCCTGGCATCCCAGCCAGCTCCAGCCAAGCACACGCCAGGCATATTTTACACTAATATGCCAACTCCTATAAGTGGCATTTCTACACAAGACACACTCATGCCACATACATCATTGCGAAGCATTCAATCACACGAGTTCGCACATACCAAACTCGAGAATGCACACCTCACGCATCAGGAACTACCAGGGACACAGACATTCCCCATGCATTCCTATGGGAGGGCAGGCCAACCTTACTCCATGCACTCAGAGTGCGCACGCACTTTCCACTGGGACACAGTGAAAGTGCGCAGAACCCAAAAAATCATCATCACCAGGTCACCATTAAAAGCAAAAAGTTCAGGGGTGAACCTGCCAGAAGGGCCAAGTCCAACATGATGTTATAAATGTAACTCAAAGACAATACTCACAGTGAACAAGAAACACCACCTAGGTAGTCAGCTGTGTTCACGGATCCTGGCGATCAAACAGGAACACGCAAGACAGTAACAGCAAAGGGGTAGAACTAAACACAAGCCCAATAGACAAGGAGCTAGCAAGGAGGCGTGCTTAACAGGAAAGGAAGGAAATGACAGGGCACACTTGGCAGAAAGCAAGTAACACACATACAAGGCAACAGAATCAAGACAGCAGAATAGAAAGACATCAAACTAGGAACTGGAACCAAGGAATTGGGAAAAAAGGCAGGGACTGGAAAGGGATATACAGAAGTGGAGGCTACAAGGGTATACTAGAATAGTGCAGGTGAAGGAATCAAGAAAACAAAATAGCATAGAAGGCAGTACGGGGCAGGAACAAGAATTAAGCTAAGGCTCGAATCAAGGTAGCACTGCAGACAGTGCTGGTTCAGGAGCAGGGAATTACTAAAGCTTCAGGAGTCAAGGTAGCACTGCAGGCAGTGCTAGTTCGGGTACAGGGAAATTACTAAAGCTTCAGGAGTCAAGGTAGCACTGCAGGCAATGCTAATTCAAGAAACAGGGAAAATTACTTTAGCTCAGGAGTGAAGGTAGCACTACAGGAGTGCTAGTTCAAGAAACAGGACATAGTTACAGGTCAGGAACCAAGGAGTCAAGAGAGCACTGCAAGCAGTGCAATTCAGGAACAAGAACTAGCTGAAGCCCAGGAACAAAGAATAACTATAGCTCAGGAACCAAGAGCACTGCAGGCAGTGCTAATTCAGGGACAAGGAATAGCTATAGCTCAGGAACTCAGGAAACAAGGTAGCACTGCAAACAGTGGTGATTCAGGAGAAGGGAAACTGCTGCAGTTCAGGAACAAGGCATAACTAAAGCTCAGGAAACAAGAACAGCAAAAGCTCAGGAGCATTGAAAACAAGGCTCAGTCTCACCGGTAAATAGCTACAATGACCAACTTTGGCCTGAAGGGAGCTGGGGCTTAAAAGAGCTCACAGTAATCATATGCATCAGGTGTGAGCAGGCTAGCAGCAGCCAGCCACAGGTGAGCTGAAATCCTCCATCCATCCTGACCTGCAGGGGTGGAGACAATGCAGTGAGCAGGGAATTCTGGGTAATGGAGTTTCAGGCATGAGTAGGCTGGCTTCAAGTATAAGTAGGCTGGCTTTCACAAAACCCGGCATGGATTGGGAATGGATGTCAGTTCCCAATAAGTGTCCAAATGGCTGGAAGTCAGGATAAGTTTGCGGGGATGGGTCTGGAAGCTTATTAGAAGCCTGGAAAGTCCCACTATGTGGCTCCCTGGTGGTGGGCACGAGAGGACAGGGAGCGAATTTGTGACAGTACTCCCCCTCAGGGGCGGTGGGTGAGATTTTAAAGTGGTGAGGCGCAAAGTGATTTGCATACAGCACCGTAGCGAGTGAGCGCAGTAAGCGAGCCCGAACCCCAAAAGGGGGTTTTGGGGTGGTAGCCCCCCCCCCCAAGAAAAGTTTGAAAAAAAAGAAGAAAAATCGAGCATATTCAAGCAAATTTGAGAAAGCAGGAAGGTTAATAAAGCAATTGTGAAAGTGCAGTTATCACATTAATAGATGGCATGACATAGGTAGCTGCTTATTCAGTATAACCACAGAGCTTCATATATTCCGTCCTATTATGCTCAGGTGCTGAATTCAGACTATAAGACTTTCGTGGAAATCTGAGGTCTAAGAGTAGAAGAAGTTGCACAGCAGTGTAATGGTTGCCAGGCTCGTTCCGCAGGAGCGTCAGGAACTTGGAGAAAAGTCCACAGTCTTCCCCTACGGCCTTCCGACTCTATTAGACTCTAGAGTAACGAATGGCACGCAAGGGGAAAACAGGGAAACAAAACAAGGAAAGGCGGGTGAAGAAAAACAGGTCTTGAGTGTGAGAACCTCTCCGTGAATTCTTGAAGAATAGGCACTGGCAGGCTGTAAAGGAAGATGCTACACTCTATTCTTATCTATACCAGAGAGAGTATGAACACACTTGTATATACAACCTACACAGCTTTCAGTCTTGGTTCTAGTAGACAAATGGCAGGTTAACATAGGTTGTACCCCTGTGCAACAGAAGGATAAGATTATGAGCACTATGGTCCAACACAATGTCAGTATATACAATGATAAGGTATGTATGGCTCACCACTCTATTCCCAGAAAGGAGTAAGAGGAGTGCGTATTGTTCTGTAGGTTATACGTTCAAAGAATAATCTGCCAGGAGAGAGTGGTCATAAAGGTCACATGAAAGTCTTACAATATACTGAATATAAAAGAGGCAGCGCAACGCGCTGTTACCGTGATTCTGGTTCAGCTGAGCTTTGTACACACACTTCACATAGGTCCACGCAAGTACCCCAAACATAAATGTTATAAAGTTACAAATGGGGGTGGGGTCGCACACTACTCACACACCGGCGGTGTCGCCCCTAAGGACTCTGGTCAATGTAGTAAAGTGTTCGCGATGCATCATCTTTCGATCTTCTGCTATCTTCGCTGTCTTCGCCATCCCTGGACACGTGTTTCGGAGTTTCACCCCTCGTCAGCAGGGATAGGCAGTGTTCTGGGGTTGCCGATGGCTGCCAATATCTGCCAGGTATAGTACCACTCCGGCGCGTAGGTGCGGGATCCCAGGCTCGTCAGCCAGCTGCTCAAGGGAGCTTAAAGTTACAAATGGGGTGGGGTCGCACACTACTCACAGACTGGCGGTGTCGCCCCTAAGAACTCTGGTCAATGTAATAAAGTGTTCACGATGCATCACCTTTCGATCTTCTGCAATCTTCGCTGTCTTCGCCATCCCTGGACACGTGTTTCGGGGTTTCACCCCTCGTCAGCAGGGATAGGCAGTGTTCTGGGGTTGCCGATGGCTGCCAATATCTGCCAGGTATAGTACCACTCCGGCGCGTAGGTGCGGGATCCCAGGCTCGTCAGCCCACTGCTCAAGGGAGCTTAAAGTTACAAATGGGGGTGGGGTCGCCCACTACTCACACACCGGCGGTGTCGCCCCTAAGGACTCTGGTCAATGTAGTAAAGTGTTCGCGATGCATCATCTTTCAATCTTCTTCTATCTTCGCTGTCTTCGCCATCCCTGGACTATTTTCTCTACTGATGAGGGAAGTTATCCCGAAACCCGAGCCATGTCTCGGGCGATATCTAAAAACCCGGGACATGTATCGGGTCTAGAGATCATCAGTTCAACAAGTACCTACTTGCACCCACTGGGGAGAACCACTCAAGAACTCCATGAACCAGAGTCCCTAGGGGCGATCCAGAGGAGGGGCTAGCGGTGTGCGGTCCATTGTGATTGTGTCTACAAATTGGCTCCCTTGAGCTTTGAGCCGACGAGCTCCTGGGTGACGCACCTGCGTGCCGGTTCGGGCATCGAGGCCTTTGACGGTTGCTTGGCGGCCTTCTCTTCCACCCCTAACTATTTTCTCAACTGATGAGGGAAGTTATCCCAAAACCCGAGCCATGTCTCGGGCGATATCCAAAAACCCAGGACATGTATCGGGTCTAGAGATCATCAGTTCAACAAGTACCTACTTGTACCCACTGGGGTGAACCACCCAAGAACTCCATGTACCAGAGTCCCTAGGGGCGATCCAGAGGAGGGGCTAGCGGTGTGCGGTCCATTGCGATTGTGTTTACAAATTGGCTCCCTTGAGCTTTGAGACGACGAGCTCCTGGACGACGCACCTGCGTGCCGGTTCGGGCATCGAGGCCTTTGACGGTTGCTTGGCGGCCTTCTCTTCCACCCCTAACTATTTTCTCTACTGATGAGGGAAGTTATCCCGAAACCCGAGCCATGTCTCGGGCGATATCCAAAAACACGGGACATGTATCGGGTCTAGAGATCATCAGTTCAACAAGTACCTACTTGCACCCACTGGGGTGAACCACTCAAGAACTCAATGTATCAGAGTCCCTAGGGGTGATCCAGAGGAGGGGCTAGCGATGTGCGGTCCATTGCGATTGTGTCTACAAATTGGCTCCCTTGAGCTTTGAGCCGACGAGCTCCTGGACGACGCACCTGCGTGCCGGTTTGGGCATCGAGGACTTTGACGGTTGCTTGGCCGCCTTCTCTTCCACCCCTAACTATTTTCTCTACTGATGAGAGAAGTTATCCCGAAACCCGAGCCATGTCTCGGGCGATATCCAAAAGCCCCGGACGTGTATCAGGTCTAGAGATCATCAGCTCAACAAGTACCTACTTGCACCCACTGGGGTGAACCACTCAAGAACTCCATGTACCAGAGTCCCTAGGGGCGATCCAGAGGAGGGGCTAGTGGTGTGCGGTCCATTGCGATTGTGTCTACAAATTGGCTCCCTTGAGCTTTGAGCCGACGTGCTCCTGGACGACGCACCTGCGTGCCGGTTCGGGCATTGAGGCCTTTGACGGTTGCTTGGCGGCCTTCTCTTCCACCCCTAACTATTTTCTCTACTGATGAGGGAAGTTATCCCGAATCCCGAGCCATGTCTCGGGCGATATCCAAAAGCCCCGGACGTGTATCAGGTCTAGAGATCATCAGCTCAACAAGTACCTACTTGCACCCACTGGGGTGAACCACTCAAGAACTCCATGTACCAGAGTCCCTAGGGGCGATCCAGAGGAGGGGCTAGTGGTGTGCGGTCCATTGCGATTGTGTCTACAAATTGGCTCCCTTGAGCTTTGAGCCGACGTGCTCCTGGACGACGCACCTGCGTGCCGGTTCGGGCATTGAGGCCTTTGACGGTTGCTTGGCGGCCTTCTCTTCCACCCCTAACTATTTTCTCTACTGATGAGGGAAGTTATCCCGAAACCTGAGCCATGTCTCGGGCGATATCTAAAGACCTGGGACATGTATCGGGTCTAGAGATCATCAGTTCAACAAGTACCTACTTGCACCCACTGGGGTGAACCACTCAAGAACTCCATGTACCAGAGTCCCTAGGGGCGATCCAGAGGAGGGGCTAGCGGTTTGCGGTCCATTGCGATTGTGTTTACAAATTGGCTCCCTTGAGCTTTGAGACGACGAGCTCCTGGATGACGCACCTGCGTGCCGGTTCGGGCATCGAGGCCTTTGACGGTTGCTTGGCGGCCTTCTCTTCCACCCCTAACTATTTTCTCTACTGATGAGGGAAGTTATCCCGAAACCCGAGCCATGTCTCGGGCGATAGCCAAAAACCCGGGACATGTATCGGGTCTAGAGATCATCAGTTCAACAAGTACCTACTTGCACCCACTGGGGTGAACCACTCAAGAACTCCATGAACCAGAGTCCCTAGGGGCGATCCAGAGGAGGGGCTAGCGGTGTGCGGTCCATTGCGATGTGTCTACAATTTGGCTCCCTTGAGCTTTGAGCCGACGACCTCCTGGACAACGCACCTGCGTGCCGGTTCTGACATCGAGGCCTTTGACGGATGCTTGGCGGCCTTCTCTTCCACCCCTAACTATTCTCTCTACTGATGACGGAAGTTATCCCGAAACCCGAGCCATGTCTCGGGCGATAGCCAAAAACCCGGGACATGTATCGGGTCTAGAGATCATCAGTTCAACAAGTACCTACTTGCACCCACTGGGGTGAACCACTCAAGAACTCCATGAACCAGAGTCCCTAGGGGCGATCCAGAGGAGGGGCTAGCGGTGTGCGGTCCATTGCGATGTGTCTACAATTTGGCTCCCTTGAGCTTTGAGCCGACGTGCTCCTGGACGACGCACCTGCGTGCCGGTTCGGGCATTGAGGCCTTTAACGGATGCTTGGCGGCCTTCTCTTCCACCCCTAACTATTCTCTCTACTGATGAGGGAAGTTATCCCGAAACCCGAGCCATGTCTCGGGCGATATCCAAAAACCCGGGACATGTATCGGGTCTAGAGATCATCAGTTCAACAAGTACCTACTTGCACCCACTGGGGTGAACCACTAAAGAACTCAATGTACCAGAGTCCCTAGGGGCGATCCAGAGGAGGGGCTAGCGGTGTGCGATCCATTGCGATTGTGTCTACAAATTGGCTCCCTTGAGCTTTGAGCCGACAAGCTCCTGGACGACGCACCTGCGTGCCGGTTCGGGCATTGAGGCCTTTGACGGTTGCTTGGCGGCCTTCTCTTCCACCCCTAACTATTTTCTCTACTGATGAGGAAAGTTATCACGAAACCCGAACCATGTCTCGGGCGATATCCAAAAACCCGGGACATGTATCGGGTCTAGAGATCATCAGTTCAACATGTACCTACTTGCACCCACTGGGGTGAACCACTCAAGAACTCCATGTACCAGAGTCCCTAGGGGAGATCCAGAGGAGGGGCTAGCGGTGTGCGGTCCATTGCGATTGTGTCTATAAATGGTATAAAGGTTTTCGCAATTTGCCAAGGGGAAAGGTTTGATAGGCAATACAAGCAACAAATCGTTCACCCTGCGGGAGACAGGTCCGGCCAGTGAACAAAGGTGGGCAAATCTGTGTAGTCTCCCAATAGAACAAACACTACAAAACTTTTAAAAACAGAGATTACAATGCATTTCTTACCTCAATCAGAATTTTGTGATTCAACAAACAAGTAGCAGCATTCACTTTTTGTAAATGAAATCAGCACGTCTGTCTTTCAGTGTAGTAAACTTGTCAATTACTTTCATGTTGAAGTCCGGTATCTTTTGGACTAGCTTGCTCTCTACAGTTAGCATCGTCAAAGCATTTAGTCTTTCCTCTAGCATGATGTTCCTGAGGAATGTCTTTATGCGCTTTAAGGCTGAAAAACATCGTTCAGCTTCTACTGTTGTCATTGGAGTCGTAATCACAATTTTTAGTAAAGTCACTGTCTCTGTAAGTGAGTTTTCCATATGCAGTTTATGAATTAAATTCAGCAAAGTCAAGGCGCTTGTGGCCTTCCGGTACACAGGCATTCCGTAGAGTACAGTTAACTCAGTTCTCAGCTGCTCTTTTTTGAGCATAGGATATGCTTCCACAGCCTGGTTCAGAGCACGCTCAGGGAAGGATTCATCATATTGTGCAAACTCTTTACTTTGCAATAAATTGGCACTCACCAAATGTTTTGTGAATGAAAAACGTTGTTGTGCCTGCACAATTACAATGTCACATATCTCCTTTCCAATTCGAACCAGAGAGGTGATGTTTTGTCTGCGGTTTGCAAAAATAAAATGCTCCGGCAGTTTGCTCTCTAAATAGTCAACCCCATCTCTCACTTTCATAATCTTTTGTACAAATGTAGATGTATTGGCTTTCACAGAGACAGTATCTATGTCTTTTCTTTGCAACTGATCGTATAACGCATCAACATGAAGCATTATGTCATGAAATAAAAACAGTAAGAACTGAAACTCTTTGTCTTGTAGTGTTCTAATAAAGCCAAGGGCTTCATTCTGACTTGTGTGATCAAAGTCTTCTCTGGATGCTATGGAGACAAAACATTTCTCAAGGCCCTCCCTCTGTTCAAAGATTAAGTTCACTCTACGAATGTGAAAGTTCCAACGAGTTGAGGATCCCCTTGGTACGCTTTTGTCCACAATCTCATGAAGGGCTTCTGTTCTTTTGGGGAAACGTGTGAAGAATGCTGCTATACCTCCGATATCCTGAAAGAAAACTCGTGTCTCTCTGATCTTTGATACCGCCTGTTGCATAATAAGATTGAGTTGGTGGGCGTAACAGTGCACAAAATGAGCATTAGGGTACACATCTCTAAGTCGTTTCTGTACTCCACTAAGGCTTCCACTCATTACGGACGCACCATCATAGCTTTGTGCGACAAGTTTTTGTTTTTGAGGCAGGTCCGGGAAAATTAAGTCCAGTTGACACAGCATAGCTTCAGTGATGGTTGCTGCACTAGAGTCTCTTAAATGTGTGAAGCCATAGAACCTCTTTACAACGTTTCTGTCACTGTCAAGGTACCGAAACACTAACACGGACTGTGTTTTAGTGGCCACATCAGTGGTGTCATCAGCCTGAATAGCCACAAAGTCTGTGTTTCGCATCTCTTGCACAATATGGCTTCTTATAATTTCGAGCATACAGTCAAGGAGTTCATTTTGTATTGTATTAGAGGTGCCCTTAAAGACTGTAGCACGTGCTAAATGTGTTTCCAAATCCTTGTCTATGGTTGACATTAAATCCACTAGGCCTAAGAAGATCCCAGGTTTTGAGGAAGTTTCTGATTCGTCATGGCCTCGCAATGCCAGTTCGAAAGCACCACAGAAACGAATGCAATCAATGATCTTGGATAGATTTTGTCTGTTCTTATCAACAGCTTCATTGTGTTTTTGAATGGATTTGCGATATGCATCATTTATCTGCTGCTCAATTGGTGCGTCTTCCTCCAACATTCCCAGTCTTGTCAGGTTTTCCAGATGATTTCTTGTGAGCACATGCTTCTTTATTTTTTCAGAAATATGCTTCAAGTCAACTAGTCCTTGACGTGTCCAAGAAAAGTCACCACCAAACAGCAAGCAGGGGAAGCAGAACAGAGAATTTTTTATAGGGCACCCTGTAAGCCAATCAGCTTTTGTGTACCAGGCATTTCAGAATGTACGTTTTGACGTTTTTCCTCTGTCCTGGGTAGTTTGCAGTAGGTTTATTTCAGGCTGATGAGGTCCTAATTGCTTTATCTGTAGTTTTTGTTCAAGTGGCCGTGACTGGAATGACCTTGCAATCAGCTCTTGTACTGTATTCATGATGGTGTGTTGCTGGCCTTACCAATATATATATATTAAAGAAACCTGTCAATAATCAAAGTACAACGTATAAGGTGCAGTGCAATAATATCAAATTTCAGTATAAATACATTATACATATATCTTGTGCATTATCGTAATACATCTCAAATGACTGCTAAAAATAGAGCCGTACTCGCTCCTGCCTCTCTGTGCCATAGTGGCTGCTGGAGGCACTGAAAGACACTGCTTGAGGGCCTTGAGAGTGACCACATACATAGGTAGCCCTAACTCCCATGTAAAAAAATATAGCATCAGTTTTCTTACCTTTAACACTGGTGTTTGCTGGGTGGTAGCCGGGGTGAAAGAGCTGCAAAGGAGGTTGGGGTCATCTTGTTGTTTGCTGAGTAATGCCACCAAAATGCGGTAATGTTTCAGGTTGTCAGGTGCTGAAAATGAAAAGATAACAATTTATTTTTGAAACAGTAGGGTAATCAGACAGACTGTGGGGAAAAAAACATAATGCTCCAATTTTTTCCTTGCAGTTTGCATCCAGCTCTTAGATGACAGTTAATAGCTCACTGTTGTATGTTAGGATTGTAACTTAGAAACTGCAAGTAACAAAAGGATCTCTCTGACAAAAGCAGTCACTCACCGACCTATTTACATCATTTGCTCCAAGCGGGGGTCAAAATAAATTCTCCCTGAGGATGTTTGGCAGCCAGAAAGCTGAGCTCATTTCATTTTTGAAACCCACTAGATACATAGAGTATGTGGCGGGCTGACTAAATTATGCTGCAAGAAGAGGCAAATTATGCTGTATGTGATGCAGCATAGTTTGTGATAGTATCTGTTTCATTTTGTTTGCTCATTGGTTTCACCTCATTAGCACTACCTTAACATCCGCATGTCACAATAAACAACAAGCATTGCCATAGCCAATAGGTCTTACTCTTTGGGACCTTATAAGAGTTCAGCCAGAGCTATCGCCTTTGCCAATGTTTTTAAGCTATATTGTAGAGACATCAAATGTGGGGATATACGAGATGAACGGCTGCATGTCTTAGTTATAGGTGTTTATTTATTGTACACATATTTGAAAGGGAGCGTGCCTTATGTTCCTTAGGGTTTAATGGTTTATGTAGCTTTGAAAGGGAGTGTGTCAGCATATATACAAAAACCACACACAACATGCTAGCCAACACGTGAGAAGGCCACTCAACATTCATTAAGCAAATCCATTAATGTTATTCATCCAACATGCACCACACACAGCAAAGTACCCCTTCATCCTTTACATTTAGTCATTGGCTGATGGCTCAAACTGCAGGAAGTAAAACAGGTAACAGGAAAGTTGAATTGACAAGGATGGTGATAACTTACTCACCATGCAGGAGTAGGAGCACATGGAGTTTTATTGTGGGAGTAAGTGCACAGTTTTCATTCATAAACGCAAGATGTTCAATTTTCACATGAATTGTAAGTGAGCGGGAATGCTCTTTGCAATGCAACCCATGTACTAATAGGTTACAAAATAGTACAATCACAGAGTGTAGCAAAATTACCTACCTAATGAATATTAATGAGGCACATCGAAACCCCTTATGATTGATGGCAAATACAGGCTTCAGTGAAGCACACTTTAACTTTGACCAGATAGCTAGTTAATTAATTGCAACAACATTTTTACAGATTTCCCAACACCAGCTGAACCTCACTGGGAATGCAAAAGGATGGAATGCTCATGATAGCATGAAAATGTAGACATTGTCACTCTGCGGCAGTATGGGCCGATCTCCCTAAACTAGTCAAGAAACACTGGTCCTGTTGACCAAAGGATCATGGCAATAGCGGTCTCCAGGGAAGCAATTCCATCAGTGTAGCTCGGCCATGGGTTTGCGTCGAAGGCTACTCTGGGGATGTTAGAGGGGGCTTTCTGTGCGATTGCTGGCATGTCTCAGATACTTGTATGAGGGCCATCAGATTCAAACTCAAACAGTATGATGGATCCTGTCTGACCAGGTGCAGCTTCTACCATACATGAGCTGTACATATATTTTATCAGCTGCCTCAGACGTTGATGTATACTCTGTCCCTGCAGATACAGTGAACTCTACTCCACAAAAACATAGAAGCACCTGCATTAAGTTCCTATGGGTACCTGTGAACTGATTTTCTATCACTACTATACAATATAAGTTAATTGTGTATGCATGAATCAATCACCCCCACCGGGCTATCTCGGCGCAGAGTCAACCCAAAAAACTGAACGCAAGATCTAAAATAGTGCCGTTTTAATGCTTTCCTAAATTTGCTCTCTCAAAGGCAGGAGCCCAAGGCCCACAATGCAGTTGGCGCCTCTGGTGGCATTGTCATGAGACACAGGAGTAGCCAATTCAATTCAATAAACTTTATTCGGAAACATGTAAATCATGTCCATAAAAGTACATACATACAGAAAACATGCTAAAATGTTCAAGACAATCGCAATCACTAAGAAGAAAGAAAATACAGTAGAGTACATATAATAAATCAAATAAGACACTTAAAAAGATTTAGAATAGGTAAAATGTTGTATAAAAAACATTAAAAAATCATGCTTTTCCTATAACTAATGGCCCTGAGTAAATAACTAGCTGTATAAAAACAGATGTCAGGATGATGCATATTAAAAAGTAATTTCATTGCCGCATTAACAGTTCTGGCTCCGAATTTAATAAATAAAGGTTTTAAAAAGAATTTACGACATTCGCTATACAAGTTACAAGTAAGTAGAAAGTGCTCTGTGCTTTGTTCTGAGATATTGTCACACCGACATGGACCTGTGGGGCGTGTTTTAATCTCAGGAAATGCAACCAATAGATGGGCCGTACCCATCCTCAACCTGGTAAGAACAAACCTATGTTGCCCTTTAGTTACCTGAGTGAGGTATGGATGTAGGCCCACAAATTCATTCAAATGGTTATAACGTACACAGGTGGAAAGCTTCAGATCATCCGTGGCCCGTCTTTCTGCACAATGATTTAAGAAAGTTAATTTCAGACTCTCTTTAGAGAGATCCGAAGCAGAACAATGATCTGATGCAACGTCAAACCCAAACACATTAGAAAAGGATTCAATAATGTATTTAATCCAAGGGATTCTGAGAAAATAGTCAAGACGAAGGCAATCCTCAATAATGGTCCTATTAAATGCAACTTCGTCTTTAATCCAAACAGAACGCCACAACATCAAAGGTCTCAATAATAATAAATCATTTAGATGACATAGTCCTAATTCTTTATGAACCAGACTATTAGCAGTAGAAGTCGGGAGACACAATAATTTTTTCAGAAATATATTCTCTTCTACCTGCAAAGATTCTGCCCTGGATACTCCCCATACGCCTGCTCCGTAGAGGGCAGCAGATAGACACCTGGCTTCGAAAATCTTAAGCATAGCTTTAGGTCTTCTATTACCTAGTTTACTTGCAAAGGCAAATATTCCATTTGCACTCCTGGCCATTTTATCACGCACCACCTTATGCTCGGTGTCCCAGCGGCCGTTTTTAGAAAAGTTGACCCCTAGGTAGCAAAAGTTTTCCACGCACTGCACCTCTTGACCATCGATGAGATACCTATAGGGCTTTTTAGTTTGGACTTTACTAGCTCCACACTCCATCACATAGGTCTTACTCTTATTAATGACCAGCTTTCTCTTTTCAATGAAGGCCACAAATTTATCTATCAGAAGCTGTAGGCCCCGAGGGGTCCTGGAGAGCAACACAGCGTCGTCCGCATAGAGTAACACGGGGATGGAACTTGTGTTTACTCTAGGGGCGTCCGCTGGTACCTCCTTTAGGATCGAATCAATTTCATTAATAAACAGAGTGAAAAGCAAAGGGGCCAAAACACACCCTTGTCTAATACCTCTCCTGACCCTAAATTTATCTGTGCATTCGCCCGAAGGCCCATAACGGACGCACGAGCTAAGCCTCTCGTATAGACGGGCCAAAAAGTATATAATTTCCCTAGGTGCTCCCATTTCTAGCAATACAGTCCATAATATGGCGTGGTCCACCAGGTCAAAAGCACTGCTCAGGTCAGCGAAACATAGGTAGAGCGAACCATTTTTGGCTCGGGTGTATTTCCCTATCAGGAGCTCCAGGTTTAAGCATTGTTCAATGCAGCCTCTACCTTTCCTGAACCCGTATTGACAGTCTGTCATTATCTGATTAGACTCAGCCCACTCTTCTAATCGGACGAGGAGTACACGGCTCATAATCTTGACGGACGAATCCAGCAATGAGATTGGCCGGTAGTTTTTAACATTTCCTCGGTCCCCTTTCTTATGAATCGGGACTATTATGGATTCGGACCAGGTGCACGGGAAAGTATAGCGAACAGCAGCATTAAAAACTTTGACCAGTACTGGTCCCCAAGTCTCAGGTGCAAATTTGTACATGTCGACTGGGACACCGTCGGGTCCCTGTGCCTTACCGCCCTTACTAGCCCTAATACAACTTAGGACCTCCTGCAAGGTGATGTCTAAATCAAGTACAGGCCAAGAGCAACTTGTCGGCAACGTTACCGTATTAGAGTTAAAAATACCGGAGAAGTGCTGTACCCACGACTCCTTACCCACGTTTGAGGTTAACACGGGAAGTTTATCGTCTTTTAAAAAGGGGCTATTTACTACTGCCCAAAAAAGGGTACAATTGTTCGATGCAGCCGCCAGATCCAGCCGCTCCCAAGCTTCCTCACGTAATTCATTTTTCCTTTGCTTAAGAGCCAGGTTATAATCGGATCTAAGCTTAGCTACGGCTGTTTTGTCTCTAGGTTTATTGGATAGTGCGTTTTTCAGTGACTTCAATGCCACAGTGCAGGCATTGTTAAACCATCCCCTTGCTTTGTTATTAAAATTTCCAGTCAGCCTAGTAAACTTACCACTAATAAAAACATTGATTTTCGTAAAATGAAAAGTGCAGGCCTCCAGGTTTGGTTTCTCATCGATAATTGATGTAATATCGGTTAAGCAGTATGAGATAATGCAGTTAGAAGTTACTTCTGCTCTATCTCCAACCCACCTTATCCTGAATCCGTTCGGCCTATGTACCTCAATGTTTGTAATAGGGCTGCTATCTGGAATTGTACAAACTTTCCAAAACCTAGTTTCGATAACAAGACAGTTATGGTCACTAACCAAGTAATCAACAACCTTGACATCAGAACTAAAATGGGCTAATTCGGAAGACATGCAAATAAAATCAATTACAGTATTTGCCCCTCTCCCCACAAAAGTTGGCAAACTATCACCCTTCCCATCCTGTTCAATCTCTAGGATTTCCATATCGTAATCTAGTATGAAGGAGTTCAGAGTATCTCCATAAGTATTATGTTGGAAATGCGTAGCTGGCTCTCCAACACGATTCAGAATGCCACACAACTTGTGGTTAGAGAGAGGACAAACAGAAATATTAAAATCTCCAACATATATGAACTCAAAAACTGTATTGGAAACTTTCATCAATTGTTTGATTGCGGTGTCTAATTCTAAAATAACCTTATATCTACTGGCATCAAAAACATTATTATACATATTGATCAACAAAATGTTTTTGTGTGCCTCATCATCTAGCCACAACAATTGGGAGTTATTACCCACAGTGATGTGCTCCTTCACCCTTGTTCGCATTTTCACTGAGGTCAGGATTAACAAACCACCTTTAGCCCTACCTGAGGTAGTAGCCGTTGCTGGTAACTCGTAAGCTACAAAGCCATCAAGGCCCTTAAAATTTAGGCACCAGGTCTCTTGAAAACATATGATATCAAATGTTCTAATAAGTTCTAACCACTCCAATACTTCTAATTTAGAGGCTAGTCCTGCAATATTCCAGCTGGCAATAAGGCGGGATGTTGTTGGCCCCGCTAAGGTGTTGCAGGGTGGACCCACATGCTTAGGCTGTATACTAACAGTAGTAGCAGTAATATTTGGGGACTGATGCAAATCAGATCCAACACCCCCTTCAGCAAGCTCATGTCTGACCTCTTGTCAATCGCAATTATTAAGACCAGACAGAGCATCATACCTATTATGTAGTAGCGTGCTTGGTACTAGGGGGAGTGCCCAGCGATTACGCATATTCAAGTGATTGTCCCACCCTAATGCTGATGTTTTCGGTAGAGTTACATTTTGTTGTTCCCCATAGAAGAACTTTAATGTTAGGGGTACCACCGTACCTCTTCTACGCTGAGGTGGGAGAATATGTGTTAGGACATTAGGAAGTACGTCAAGGTGGGCAAACGTTACCACCACACAGTCCCCTTTAAATCTTTTGGGGCGATTCCCTATCCAGGGAACACGTTTGGCTGATTTGATATCATGCGCCAGTTGCTGTATCCCACCAGGCGCTAACCTCATGTTACCAGAGAGCCAGTGAAGGGCCTTACTACACAATGAGCTAGATGACTCGGTGACACCGTCATCCGGCAGAGGTACATTTGCTAACACCAGTACGACAGGTGAGGCTTCCTCAATAAACTGCAGGGGGTCTGTTCCAAGGACTTGTGCTTGGGGTGCATTTCCTATCAATGGACACTCTACTGTAGTTGCAGTATTATGATTAACTATCGGGGCAGGCATATGCACTACGTTAGTCGTCACACCAGATGGCCCTTCCCCAGCTTGATTAGCCCTTGCAGTAGTATCTCTTGTTGATAATAGAGTATTAAGACTACCTATTTCCTCAGTCAACTTTGTTTGCACGCCCCCAAGTCGTTTTACTTCTGCCTGTAATTTATCTATTTTGGAGATCAGAGGTTTTACAATTTCAAAAAGTTTACCCTCAACAACCTCAAGCAGTTTAGTAAACATATCATCATCTCCTCTATTTCTTGTAATCCCTTCCCCTACAGCCTTTTGTGGAGCTCTAGAGGGGCCAGGGGATAATATTCTTTTTCTTTTTACTCTTGGCCTTTGTCCGCCCTGTTTCCGTTGGTTCTTCACACAGGCGCGCACCGGCCGTGGTGTATGCTCAGTTAATGGTAGGTCATCCTCCACAGGACCAGATACAGTTTCTGGGTCTGAGTCAGTAACGTTATCAGAGTCTACCTCCAGAGTAACGGGAGATGCTAACATAATCAGTGGCTGGCTGTCAGTCTCAATCCTAGATGATACGTTTGGCGAGACCCTATTTTCCACCAGCACGAAGGGGCTATCCTCTGCTGACTGAGGCAAAGTAGGGCTTAACCTACGCAAGTCCGGTGACTGGCTTAGCCCAAGTGATTCCCTCCTTTGTTCGTTTATTTTCTTCACCGTTTGCACAACATAATTATCCATGGTGTTAGCGGGCAGAGCAACAGGTTTCTTTTTTGTCGCCATATCGATGTCACACAGTTCGCAAACAATGCAGCAGCAAGGTCTTACTTGTAGGCGCGTCTCTGGTGGTCCAGGGGGTTGGGCCCTGCCCCTGCCTCCTCGTGCCGATGAGGGCCGTAGAGGGCCCGCCCTTTGCCCGGGCTTCGCTCCGGGCGTCCCGCTCGCGTCCCGCGGAGCTGGTCCTGCACTGCTTTATGGCGCCTCCCTGGCGCCCTCGCGTAGTCACAAGCGCGCGCCGCCGCGTAGGCTGCCGGGATTCGTAGTCCCGGAGCGGCGGCGCGACCAAACTGCAAGGAGAGTGACTCTTGGCGGTGGCGGCGTGAAGCGTGGCCGACTGGCAAGCTGCGGCGTTATTCAGGTAAGTTTTGCAGCGTCTCAGCGTGTCCCCCTGCTCCGCCGGTCCTGCACTGCTTTATGGCGCCTCCCTGGCGCCCTCGCGTAGTCACAAGCGCGCGCCGCCGCGTAGGCTGCCGGGATTCGTAGTCCCGGAGCGGCGGCGCGACCAAACTGCAAGGAGAGTGACTCTTGGCGGTGGCGGCGTGAAGCGTGGCCGACTGGCAAGCTGCGGCGTTATTCAGGTAAGTTTTGCAGCGTCTCAGCGTGTCCCCCTGCTCCGCCGGTCCTGCACTGCTTTATGGCGCCTCCCTGGCGCCTCCCTGGCGCCCTCGCGTAGTCACAGGAGTAGCCAAGGGGCAAATCTAGTCTCAAAGAATTGTGGGAACATTTGCTTCAAATGACGTATTTTACAGTGCCTTTTACCTAAGCATCATTAGAAAGAGCATAGGTTTAAAAGCGGAGCGGTAAAGACATAACCATGCAGCTACAATGCACTGAAACAGCTCAAAGACGTAGATACGCACACATACAAAGCTCACAGAGATATCAATCACATACACTGTACATGCACAGACGCGAGCACATTACACACACAGACATAGGCACACAGACACAACACACACCCAGACATGGTAAAACAGACAGTGCAAAGACACAGTACACATTAAGGGCCAGATGTAGGTAAAATAGATTTACCGATTTTTAATTACCGAATTTTACCGATTCGGTAATTAAAAATCGGTAAATCTAAGGGGTGGATATGTAGGTATTCCAGATGTGCTGGAATACCGATTCGGAAGAATTCAGTATTTACCGATTCGGTAAATACCGAATCGGTAATGCCCATTCATTCCTATGGGCTTTGAAGCCCATAGGAATGAATGGGCATTACCGATTCGGTATTTACCGAATCGGTAAATACTGATATTCACAAGGGTGCAGGGGGTGTCACTTTGACACCCTCTGGCACCCCCAAAACAGGCTCGGTGCCATGTGGCAGGCATACATGCCCTAAGGGCAGGTCTGCCTGTCACATGGCATAGGTGTGCATGCACACATGTGCATGCACACCGGAATCGGTTTTTTACCATCAAATTGGATTTGATGGTAAAATACCGATTCGGTAAGGCCTCTGGGACTCTGAAGAGTACCACCTACATCTGGGTGCCTCAGAATCGGTAAAATTACAGAATTTTAATTTTACTGAATCGGTAAAATTACCGAATCTGTATTTTTACAGATTCTGTAAAATAATGCCCCCTACATACCTATCACCCATTTACCGATCGGTAATGGCCAAAATCGGCCGTTACTGCTCTGTAAATGGCCTCAAACGGCCACCTACATCTGGCCCTTAGACACAGGCCCAGCACACTGTACACACTGACATGGGCACACCGCACACAGTGCACAGACACAGGCATACGCCCATGATTTTAATCAAACACACACTGCACAGGCATACCACGTAAAAAGTGCATAGACAGTAGACACACAGACTTGGGTACACAGAAAAAGCACACATATAGACATGATCACACATGGCACAGTAATATATCCAAGGTCTAAAATGCATATATCCAGAGACATAGTAAGACACAACAACTAGACACGGGTCACATAAACATGGGCATCACAAATGATTCAAGGTTTCTCTTTTTACCATGGTGTGCTGCAGGAAGTTTCCCTGGGTCCTACTCCTACATGAATTTCAGTTGGCAGTAAAGAGCTCGCTGTGATATGATACTGCGGCAAGTGGGCTTATCCTAGTGCAAAAAGAATAAACAAGTGTATGTGACGATATGATGTAACCACCGATTTTCCTCCCAACTAGATAAATTAGCTGAATCAAACATTTGTGAACCACCTCTAATTAAGGGAGAGGCACAGAGGATTTATGAGCCCACTTTAGGCACTGCTGCTCCGCTTTGACTTAAGGTGACTTTTGCTGCACAAAAGGGCAGCAAGGTACATCGCCGATCCGGGGGGAGTAGATATGGTCTGAGAGCTAGAGGAGCTTAAGAAAGTTTCTGGGCTTTATAAAGGCTCTGTGAGGGCTTTGAGTAGTAGTACTTGTTAAATAACCACTGGAACAGGTGGTAAAGTAGGTTGGTTTATTGAGCAGCACAGCAACATGAACAGCAGTCTCTTGGTCCACAGGAACAGTGCAACTGACCTGTAGGCAAGGACACAGTAGTGTTCTAAGAACACTTAAAGGAAAACAAGGAGGATTTAAAGGTACAGGAGAAAACCATGATGATAAAATGTAACACATCTCCCTTCCATAAAAAGAAAGATTAACCGTTAAGAAACATAGTCATGAAACCTTACAGGCAAGAAAGATTAACCGTTAAGAAACATAGTCATGAAACCTTACAGGCAATGATCTAGGACGATTGGATAATCTTACCCTTGAAGCGATGGAACTGCTGGTATGCTTGGGAACAGCGGAAATGGAAGTTTGTTGCACAGTGGGACACTTTGCAACCCGCTTAAAGTTCCATAATCTGCCATCCTGGGTAATGACACTATTACCAAAAACCTTTACTAGTTTCATTGGCTTACCAAACTTATTCGAACATTTTGAAAGAATGCCAGGTCTCTTGATCCTCACAACATCTCCCACAGAAAAATCAGGAGATTTTACATTCCACTTTTTGTCATACCACAATTTGCTTTTTTGTTGTTTGTTTTCAACCTTCTGAGGTGCTTGTTCAACCAAGTCTTGTGAGAACGACTTGTTGAGACATTTATCCCTGAACCACCAAGGACAAATGGTAGAAACAGGATCACGTCCTTTAAGCAAACGAAAGGGGCTGACTTCAGTGGTTGAATGAGGAGTAATTCTGTAACACCACAACTTTTCTCTTAAAAAAGTCTTCCAATCTGACCTAGACTTACAGACCTCAGATATAAAACCTTTTAAAACTCTATTAAAACGCTCCACCAAACCATTTTCATGTGGTTCATAAAAAGAGACAGTATTGTGCTTGATAGAATGTAATTTGAGAAAAGTCTCCATTTCTAGAGAAGTGAGTTGCACGCCATTATCCGTGACCAGAATGGACGGACAACCCTCTCTAGAAAAAACTTCCTTGAAAAATTCTATAACAACATTTGTGGAAGTGGAAGAAACAAATTTGACTTCTGGCCATTTTGAGTGGTAATCCACCAACACAAGAGCATATCGGGAATCAGAGGGAAGACACATAAAGGGGCCAGAAATGTCAAAGGCAAGTTTTTTCCAAGGTAATGTGGGCCAAGGGGTCGTTTTCAATGGGGGAACGTTAACTTTCAACATTTTGTCATTTCCTACACACACAGCACACTCTCTGACCTTGTGTTCAACTAAACGATCCAAAGATGGCCACCAGAAATAATTCCTAATCAGTCTTTTCATGGCAGACATACCTGGATGTGTTTTATGTGCAAGATCTAGAATCAGGTTCTGTATATCAAAAGGTGGGACACATTTACCCGATTTAAAAACCAAATCATTCTCCAACTCAAGCTCAGTTGAAATATTGAAAAATGGCATAAAATTTTCTTTTAACAATTTTTTATCAGGCCAACCCTCTAAAATGAATTTTTTAATATTTTGTAAAGTAAGATCTTGTTCATCAGCAGTTTTCCATAAATCTTCAGAAATCTCAATGAAATCAGTAGATAGAACATCCTGCAAACAAGTGACCACATCAGTGTCATTCAAACTCTTGCACTCAGAAACCGGAGATGGATGACGAGACAAGAAGTCTGCCACCACATTTCTTTTCCCTGGGACATACTCCGGAGTGAAAGAATATTCTTGGAGTCGTGAAGTAAGTCTGGAAATGCGAGCCGTGGCATTCCAACCTCCACCTGGGGATAAAATGTTAACTAGTGGTTTGTGATCGGTTCTCAGCACAAACTTATTTCCCCAAATGAAATTCCTGAAGTGCTCAATGGCCCACACACAAGCTAAAAGCTCTTTTTCAATGACCGCATACCTACGTTCTGTATCATTTAGGGTACGGGACGCAAAACACACATTCCACTCATCTTTGCCAGCCTTTTGAGACAAGACAGACCCAAGACCATACATACTGGCATCCACCGTGATGACACACAACTTATTCAGGCAGAAAGGTCTAAGTGTAGGAGCATGCAAAATATCAGACTTGATGCGTTCAAAAGCTACCTGTTGTTCCTCTTCCCAAACAAAAGAATTTCCATGTCTCAAAAGCTTCCTCAAAGGCTCCATTTTGGTGGCAAAATTATTTACGAATTTACTATAATATTCACACATTCCTGCAAATGATAATAATTGGTCTTTGTTAGTAGGCGGTGGGGCATTACTGATACCATCCACATTTGATCTTTTCGGCACTACCCCATCACCTGATAATGTGTGTCCCAAATATTCAACTGAAGATTGAAATAACTTGCACTTGCTAGCTTTCAAGGTTAAGCCACTATTCCTTAGTTTTTCACACACAGATCGTAAATGACCCATATGGTCCTCCACAGTACCTGAAAAAATTAAAATGTCATCTTGAAAACATTTCACACAATGATCTAGATCCCTAAAAATGTTGTACATGACCCTTTGGAAAACTGAGGCAGCTGAGGCTAAACCAAACGGCATCCTGTTATACTGAAAAAGACCATGAGGAGTAATAAAAGACGTTAGACACTTGGATTCATCAGTAAGTGTGATCTGGTGATAAGCCGATCTTAGATCTAGGGTAGAGAACACCTTTGCGCCTTCCAGCATAGAAACCACCTCATTTATATTTGGGAGGGGATGACAGTCCACAATAATGGCCAAATTAAGTGCCCTGAGGTCCACACACATTCTCAAAGATTTGTCCGGTTTCCTGACTAAAACAATCGGGGAAACCCATTCTGCAGAATCAATGGGTTCAATAATATTCTCAGCCACTAAGTCATCTAACATTTTCCTCAAATCATCCCTCACATTGATGGGTACCCCTCTCAGCTTTTGCCTAACCGGAACAGAACCAGATTTCAGTTTTATTTTGTGTGAAAAATTCTTGAGCATACCTAGTTTGTCAGAGAACACATCCTTAAATTCACCTTTTATTATATCAGCACCTCCATCATTTGAAATGGCGGAAATGTTATCATCTTCAAAAATTTCACCTAAAATGACAGGATCTTTTGCGCGAGGATTTAAAATAATGCCAAATTTCCATAAATCTTTCCATCCAACGACATTCACACCTTTGACTGCAATATATAATTTAATGTTGACAGTCCTGGATTTGAAAGTAATTCTGACCTGGAAAAGACCTAACATAGTTACCATAGTACCATTAAAACTAATTGCCCTGATCTCAGAAGGAAGAATGTCTTTTAAATTCAGAACCTGTTTTAACCGTTCTTCAAAGTAATCCTTGGTAATAATAGTCCAGGGTGAACCAGAGTCAGCCATCAAGTTAAGACTGACACCCAAAACAAACATCTCACAAATAGGTTTTTTAATAAGTTGATCATTGTCATCTATCAAAGAAATCTCTCCAGCCAAATAAACCACAAAGCCTTTATTGGGTGAATCACAATGCTCTAAACTAGTACAAGCACAACTGCAAGTTTTTGAAAGATCTTCTGTGACAACAGCAACTTTATCTTTGGGACCTTGCACAGACATCCTTGAATCTCTACAAACAGTGGAGAAATGTCCTAACCTTCCACACTTTCTGCACTCTTTGTTGATAGCGGGGCATCCAGCATATGAAGCAACATGCATTTTACTACCACATTTATAACAAACCATAGCTTTACCATATCTCTTAAAATTAGTTGTGTTGTTGAATCTATTGGTATTGGAAAATACTTGTTGACTTTCATTGATTTGTCCTTCCTTATGTTTAACAAGACAAACCTCATCATGCGAATTAGACTTATTGGTAACATGTTTTTGAACAGTGAGCATCCATTTCTCCGACTGTTCTAAAGACTTCGCAATAGCGATTGCTTCAGATAACTTTGGGTCACCTAACTCCCATAAACGTTCTTGCGTTTTCTTGTTTTTCACATGAACTATAATTTGATCTCTCAACATCTCATCACAAATGGCACCAAAATTACAATGAATGGACAAAGATCTCAAAGCAGTCATAAATTCATCAAACGATTCAGATTCTTGTTGCGCCCGAGTATAAAATTTATACCTATTAAGCGCTATATTAGAAACTGGTTTAAAACGTTTTTCAATTCTAAGTAGAGCCTCTTTATATACATTGGTACCTTCTCCTTCACCTAACTCAGGCGGAATAGGGGGTAAAGCTCTAAATACCATTTGCCCCTCAGAACCCAAACAGTGTAAGAGAATGCTTTTCTTCCTTTCAGAACCCATACGTTCTCCATCTATTGCCTTCATGTAGTTAAAAAATTCTTCTTTCCAACGAGTCCATGGAATGGGTGGATCACCCTTATTCTGCAAAAATTTTTCAGGTGGGTCAAACTGCATACTCTCTATTTCAGTACCTTTCCCTTTTTTAAAATAATGAAACTAAAATAATAATGACCAATTTGTGAAACCAATAAACACAGTGTAATAATTTCTAAACTAACACAATGGCAGATAAATCAAAAACACCAGAGTAAGCTATAATATATATATGGCTTCTTTAAATTGCTGAAGTGAAATTTGTCTCATGTGTTTTCTTCCAGAGTAAGAAACCAAAACGAAATTTTGATTAATGACCCAAAAATATGTAATACCCGACAAATGAAGATGTTTTGTCTTTCTGTAGTATCTTCCTGATGATGTTCTCGTTTCTTGGATGAAGTCTCAAATACAAGTGTAGAGAAAACAAAAACGGAGAGAAACGGTGGTTGGTTGCTATGGAAACGCAACCTGAAAGCAACCCAATCCAAAATGGCCGCCGCGCTTATTTCCAATGCGTGATTACGTCATCACGCGCTGATCCGCCTTGGCGCCGGTGTCTTTATGTTCAGTAGCGCGAGGACTCCTTCGCTGCACAGCTGGTTTAAATGACGCACTTCGCGCACCCAATCTCGAGCAGACAGTCACGCGCAGATGGACTCGTTCCAGGCAACAGCTGACAATCAAATCTCGAGTAGGCTCTCACGCGCAGATGGGCACGTTCCAGGCAACAGCTGGTGCAGACTCGCGCATACGTAGTCTCGTGTCTATTACACGCATCAAAACCGATCCACCAGCCAGAGTCATGTAATTCAAAGGTAAACACACAGAATTACCTTAAAATGTTTCTAATTCATCAGATTTTCGTTGGTAGGAGTTCTTGGAATCGGATTTTCTTCTTCTTGTGAATATAATTCTTGTCAATCTTCCTAGATGCTTCTTTGAGGGAAGAAGTTCTTGATTGTAGATTTTTTCCTTTTTTTTAAGAAAATCGATAAACTCCACCTCTGTGCTGCTCTTTAACCAATGAAGGTCACCCTCGTCGCCAATTTTGTTAAATAACCACTGGAACAGGTGGTAAAGTAGGTTGGTTTATTGAGCAGCACAGCAACATGAACAGCAGTCTCTTGGTCCACAGGAACAGTGCAACTGACCTGTAGGCAAGGACACAGTAGTGTTCTAAGAACACTTAAAGGAAAACAAGGAGGATTTAAAGGTACAGGAGAAAACCATGATGATAAAATGTAACAGTACTCTTTTAAAGACGGAGCTTTGGGTGCGTGTGCACTCAAGTAAAATTTCGAGGTGGGCCAAAAGTATGGAAATGATAAATCTGTCCCCACAAACAAAATATCACCAGTACGCTCCCAAGCCACATTTTTGCTACTAACTAGTAACTACACACAAACCTTACTGGCCCCCATCTCGCCTGCGCGCCCTGAAAAGTCCGGAGACTTTGCTGGAACTGCGCAGAGTAAGTCTGTGACCTTCTTTTGGGACAAGGTGAGCCCCTTTCTCTATTTCTGATTGCACAAGTTAATAACACTGTGAGAGAACTGCTGCACGCTCTATTTAGTATTTTATTTATTTTTTATTTAGTACCAACCGCTAATAGATACTACTGCAAAGCAGATCAACACCATTATATCCAGTTATATCTTTTGATGCCTCAGTTCCTATACTTTTTAGTGTAACCATTTTAATTGTCATGGCAGTGGAGACAACAATAAGGCTTTCACTGGACACGGCATAAAATGGCCCTCTTACCTTGGTTGGTGAGTAAAGCAGTGCTCGCTTGTATCTCATGGGGTATCTATGGTGTGTATTCAATGAGATACTAGGGTTATCTATGCTATGGTACGTCGTCTGGACTGTACCACACTCACTTATATTACAGTTGTGCTGCTAGGGACATAACCTAACCTCCTGATCCCTTGAGTGCCTTCAGGTTATCCGTGGTTTACCAAACTACGCACCTGTGTCACGCCTCGAAGCCCTTGGGGGACTGGTTCGTGCTCTACAGCGCTATGAAATGATCAAACTTAACTACCCCCCATCCCCTCCGTCCGTACCCTTCCCTACCCAAGACTCAGGCTGCCTCCTCCTGAAAGGACCACTCCCTCAAGCGAGGACACTTACAAATACCTGCCCTCTGCCCTGCCAGGCGCCAGCTCCCGACCACACACAACCGAGAGAAAGGACGTGCTCTAAGCAGTGTGCAACCAGCACAAGGCGCTACAATAAAGCTTACAGATGTCGAGAATAATAAAAGAAGGCGCTAGAAGCGCCGGGAGTGCTATTAATACCGCGATTCTGAAGGTGGAAACTCTGCTCGTGGGTGTAGTGGGGGCACGGTGGGCGGGGGCAGGGTCCACACAATAACTGGAAACACCCAACTGCAGCCCGGGCGCATTGTTAATAAAACAAAATGCTAAGAAAACAAGACTTTGCAAAGGAATCTTATCTTTTGTGATCCAGGCACCAATTGAGCGATAATCTTACTGGGGGCAAGGGGGTTGGTAACTGGAGGGGCTCTACCTTGGAGCTTGGAGTACCAAATGTCGATAGTCCGGTTTAATTCTCGTAACTGACCGAGCAGCACCGCGGTAGCGACACTGACGGCGCCAACCAACCAACAATTTTAATAAACAAAACCACTACTAACCACCAGCTCGAGTGACGTGAGTGACGGTCTGAGTGACGGCCAGACAACAACAACGACAAACTCAGTGCTGTGTCAGAGTAGAGAGCAGGTAGACTAGAGAGTCCAGTGAGTGAAGTCAAGAAGTGACGGTCTGCTGGCTGCTGCCTGGCCTGTGCGCACGAGACAGAGAGGGAGCCCCCGCCCCCTACAGAAACTTAAGTACAGCGCAACTAGTAGGAAACGTCACGGCGCGCACCGGCGCAAGTCCCCGAATCATGGCCAATCACTGAATGGCTTCACATGCTGCTGAAGTCACAGTGATTGGCCATCATGCCATGACTGATAAAGTGCTGCTGAGCCTACCCCAGTGTGCCACCCACCCACGCGTGGCATCCTATAATGGATTGCCTGTATTTCGGCGCAGTGGACCAGCCAATCCTGGCGCTGCATAAGCGCCAGGATTGGCTAGGGGGGCACACAGTCTACTCGCCCTGGCGCCTCCTCAAAGGACGGGGCCCAGCCAAAGACACACCCCCCTGGCCCCTTCGGTCCCTCTCAGTCAACTTGACGAAGTTGACGGCTAAAGCGCATGCGCGGGCAAGTTTCCTCCTGAATTCCTCATGCGCAGCAGAGTCAGTCGAGTCAGACACTGATGTTGTTGTAACCCAGCCCCACCCCCTGCGCACTCCCTATTCCATCGGGTCTGTCCCGGTCAGAACACCCGATTGAAGCGCTGCATGTTATTTAGGTGCTCTCTCTCTGCTGCAGCCGCAGGTGCGCCACCAGGCTTAGTGGGGCTACGCCCCTACGCCCTAATGGACGCACCGCGGCTGCTCCCCCTCCAAAGACCGTCTCCCGGAGTCTGGAACTGGATCCAAAATCTTTTCTCCTAAGAATCAAGTCCAGTCGACCCCGACCAGATGAGCAGCCCCCCAGCTTGGGAGCTCCGGCGGCGGAAGCCAGTCGACCCCTGCTGAGTAGCCCTCCTCTCTTTATTTTGGATCAGGCCCTCAGCTTGGGAGCTCCGGCGACTGCGGCCAGTCGACCCCAGCTGAACTGTTCTCCCCTCGCAGCCCCCGATCCGGCTCCCTGCTTGGGAGCTCCGGCAATGGTAGCCAGTCGACCTCAGCAGGGTAGCCTTCTTCTTCCTCCTGTGGAGCCGGCTCTCAGTCTGGGAGCTCCGGCGAGCGAGGCCAGTCGACCCCAGCTGAGTGGCCCCTCTGTCCCCACTTTGGATCAGGTTCTCTGCTTGGGAGCTCCGGAGACCGTAGCCAGTCGACCCCAGCAGAGGAGTCCCTTTTCTCCTTCCTTGGAGTCGGCCCTCAGTTTGGGAGCTCCGGCGAGCGAGGCCAGTCGACCTCAGCTGAGTAGCTTCCCCTTCCATCCCTGAAGGAGTTCGGCGACTTAACCCTGACGATTTCTTCTGGTTCGCCTTTGGATCCTCTCCCTCCAAGACTATGGAAGGTGTTTCAAGAGGACCTCTTCCAACCCCTGCACGCTATCTGCTGTCAGTCATTTGAGACAGCTACTGTTCCAAGCTGCTGGAAGAAGGCAGTGGTATCCCCGCTTTTAAAAAAACCTACGCTCGACCCTGCTTGCCTTTCTAACTACCGGCCAATTTCCCTGCTTCCTTTTCCGGTTAAAATTATGGAAAAGTTGGTCACCCGCGCTCTGTCCAGTTTTCTAGAAGGGAACAGCTGGTTGGATGAGACGCAATTTGGCTTTCGCCCAGCGCATGGGACGGAATCCGCGTTGGTGACCGTGCTAGACAATCTGCGGGCGCGAGTCGACAGTGGTCGGGCAGCATTTTTGGTGCTACTCGACATGTCGGCCGCGTTCGACACGGTCAGCCATCCCACCCTGATTTCTAGGTTGGAGGAGTGCGGGGTCAGTGACAAGGCCAGGGACTGGTTAATCTCCTATTTGGACTGCCGTCAGCAACGGGTCTCGTTACCCCCCTTCAGTTCAGAGGAGCGGAGAGTGGGACAAGGAGTACCTCAGGGCTCGGCCATCAGCCCCATACTCTTTAATGTCTACCTCCGCCCCCTAGTCCAGCTCATCAAAACCTTCGGTATCTCCGCATTTAATTATGCGGCCGATACCCAGCTGGTCTTTTCTCTGGAGGCACAGGATGCAGTCTCATTGGAGACCTTTCACCGGTGCATGCAGGCGACAGCGGAATGGCTCCGGCTGAACTCGCTACAGTTCAACGGAACAAAGACGGAGGTCTTACACTGTTCCGCGGATCGGGTTCCTCGCGATCTTCCAGTGGACTTCTGGCCTCCGTCCTTCTCAGAGACAGTGTCTGCGGCACAATCAGCGCGCAATCTGGGTGTCACTTTTGGGCCTAACCTGCAGCTGGATCTACATGTGAATAAGATCTCTTCAACATGTATGATGCTGATCCGCATGCTGCGCAAGGTCCTTCCTCTCCTCCCTGCGCAAGCCAGACCAGAAGTAGTGCGTTGTACCATCCTAAGTCGACTTGACTATTGTAACGCACTACTTCTGGAGGCCCCGGTAACACTTCTGGGCAAGTTGCAAAGGGTGCAAAATATTGCTGCTAAACTCGCCCTTTCTCGCCCCTACCACAGCTCTTCTACGGCAGCACTGCGAGAACTTCATTGGCTGCCAGTTCATCTACGGGTGCGCTACAAAGCAGCGTGTATTGTGTTTAGGGCTGTTCATGACCTGGGCCCCATTCCTTTGCGGCGAATGTTTGCCTGGTATTGTCCAGCTAGAGCTTTACGCTCCTCGTCATCAAGGCTACTGGTAGTCCCGCGATTCCAGAGAGTGAGGATGGGGGGCCGCTCCTTCAGAGTAGCGGCATCCAAACTCTGGAACTCTCTGCCCATATCCTTGAGAAACCTTGGAGATCTCTTATCTTTCAGAAAGGCTCTAAAAACTCATCTTTTTCCCAGGATAGGCTGAGCTACTGTTTTCACTGAGTACGGGTCAAAGCGCCAGGATGCCCTTTGTGGTGACAGGTTGCGCTATACAAGTATGCCACAATACAATACAATACAATTTTCATCATAGATGCAGTGCACACGATCAAAGGACTTAAGGCAAATTGTGATGTACTGGAGGGTTGGATAATAGTCTGTAAATTAACAGCAGTATTGATGGTAGAACTTGAAGAGTCCAAATCCAGTGACAGGGGCTTAGAAACCTGCATTAAAGGTGTTTGAAGTCCTGATGATGGCAGGCTAGAGTAGCACTCTGAAAAGAAAGGCAGATTGACGGTAGGATCAAAAGCAGATATCGGATTGGCAGGAGGCACAGAGGATAAATGCACACTGGCTGAAAAAGAATGAGATGACACAAAGCAGACCTGAAGTTCTGGCCCTGGAGTAAAACATACAAAAGACTAACATGCAGGAGTCTTTGGAAGCAGGTATGCAGGAGACCCAGGCCCTGGAGGCTTACATGTTGAGAGTGTTTTCTCTGATGCTGGAGGTTTAGTCTCTGAATGGACACATACTGAGACCTCTGAAGGCTGGCAAACTTGAAGCACAGGGTGAAAAAGTAGGCAAGATAGAGGCTCAAGACTTGAAGGCACACCACCTGGAAGCTCTGCTGCTGAAGGCAGGCTGCCTGGAAGCTCTGCTGCTGAAGGCAGGCAGCCTGGAAGCTCTGGTTCGGAAGGCAGGCAGCCTGGAAGCTCTGGTTCGGAAGGCAGGCAGCCTGAAAGCTCTGGTTCGGAAGGCAGGCAGCCTGGAAGCTCTGGTTTGGAAGGCAGCCAGCCTAGAAGCTCTGGTTCGGAAGGCAGGCAGCCTGGAAGCTCTGGTTCAGATGGCAGACAGCCTGGAAGCTCTGGTTTGGAAGGCAGGTAGCCTGGAAGCTCTGGTTCGGAAACCAGACAGTCTGTAAGTTCTGGCTCTGAAGTCAGACAGGCTAGAGTCTTTGACTTAGTTGGCAGGTGAGCTGAGGGCTTTTGCTCTGAATGCAGGCAGTCTGGAGGCTCCAGTAGTAATGGCAGGCAGGCCGCAGGTTCTAGCTCTGATGGCAGGCAGGTAGCAGGCTCGGGCTCAGGAGGCAGGAAGGCTGCAGGCTCGGGCTCAGGGGGCAGGAAGGCTGCAGGCTCTGGCTCAGGAGGCAGGAAGGCTGCAGGCTCTGGCTCAGGAAGAAGGAAGGCTGCAGGTTCGGGCTCAAGAGGCAGGAAGGCTGCAGGCTCAGGCTCAGGAGGCAGGAAGGCTGCAGGCCCGGGCTCAGGGGGCAGGAAGGCTGCAGGCCCGGGCTCAGGGGGCAGGAAGGCTGCAGGCCCGGGCTCAGGGGGCAGGAAGGCTGCAGGCTCTGGCTCAGGAGGCAGGAAGGCTGCAGGCTCTGGCTCAGGAGGCAGGAAGGCTGCAGTTTCAGGCTCAAGAGGCAGGAAGGCTGCAGGTTCGGGCTCAAGAGGCTGGAAGGCTGCAGGCTTGGGCTCAGGAGGCAGGAAGGCTGGAGGCTGAAGTTCCGCAGGTAGGCTGGCTGAGGACTCTGGCTCTGAAGGCAGCGGGCCGGCTGGGGACTCTGTAGACTCTGCAAGAAGACAAGCTGAAGGCAGAGTGACACATGGTTCATAGACGTTAAGCTCTGGGAATGGTAGTAGCTTGTGATCAGTAGATTTGCTGTTGTCATTAGTGACATCTTCACAGGTCCTTGTCAGAATAAAACACATTGGAGTACTTTCTTTGGGATGGCTAAGAATACTGCTTATCTTAGAGTCTCTAATGAACAGACTACCTGTACCATTTGGCAGTTCAGATGTCCTAGTCCAAGGAAACAGGTCAGACATTACTTGGTCTTTGGAAATGTTTCCAATGTCCTCTATATTACACGGTATTACAGATGCATCAGAGCGAGGAGTAGTATTTCCTGACTTCTCAATATGTGGTGTACTTGAAGGTAAGAGAGTAAACCAAGGGTCTGGATTTTGTTCCTTCTCAGTGAGGAGGTTGGCTTCAGTCACAGAAGTTAGACCAAGAGCATAGACTGAGTCAGAGGGTGTTGTCACATTAGGGATTATATCAGGCACTGGTTCAGGTTTTGTTCGTATGTCAATGGCCAATGTACGTGATACCCCCGGGGTGGAACTAACTTCACTACCAGTAAGAGAAAGCAAACAAGTATTTAGTGTCTTTCCTGGCATCTGGGGTTCCATAGAAGTGGAGGGACACATCTCAGATGTAGTGCCTATACACAGTTTAGCACTAGAAGACAACACATCAGAGGATGTAGAAATTTCAGAATTCAAACAAATACTTGATTAACTGGACTGTGAGACAAGGTACTATGGTTTTTCTGATGGTATCTGAGTGATCAGCAACAAAATTATTCACACAATTGCTGGACCAGCTCTGAGGGGAACGCAAAAGAGAGCGCAAGGCTTCATTCTCCATTTCTAAGGAGGCTAACATAGAGGTGGAAAAGTTGTTTTGTGCAGGGTTTTAGATTCCCATTTGAACTCTGGGTTATATTTTGTTAACAGAGTCTGAAACATTTTATTCTCTCGCTGTAGTTCAATCTTAGATGTAGTTATATCCTGTGAAGACTGCAGATCTTTCTCTACACGGACAGTGGTAGACTTGGCAACTTCACAACAAGCAAGCAAGAGAGCTACAACTTGGATTTTCTTCAAACTGGCTACTAGCCACCTGTGTTCTAGTAGATCTTTTCTCTCTTTTGTTAAACTGATTATTGTTTACATTGAATGTAGAATTTAACAAGGTCCCTTTAGTTTCCAGGACTGCGATCTTTACTGGACTACAAGACTGGGGAACATTATGTGAATGGAAAACATAGGTTATGAAATGGATCTGCTCTTTCTTTGGTTGTGTGGTTGAACGTTGTATTTTACAACCACTGTCAGCAGACATGCGAGAATCAGAATTCTTGTTCAGCAAACTGAGTAAGGTATCATTCTCCTTTTGCAATGCTGACACAGACACAGACATTGAATCTGGATAAGAACAGAAGATTAACACCATCGGTGCTTGGAGGATTCCTCCCTTGCGCTGAAGTTTTTAAAAACCCATTGTTCATGACGAGCTCAGCTCGTCATGAGTGTACGAGAGGTGTACCTCATGACGAGCTGAGCTCGTCATGAGCTTCGAAGGGGTTAAGTCAGGATCTGGCAAAGAGGTGTTTGAGAGCCAATGAGTAAAATATTCCGAACGTAAATGTTCATTTTTCATAAGAGGATTAATTGTTTCAAGACTAGGGGGAACATTCTCGAACTGGAAAGTAGACACTAAATGCCTCTCATTTTTGGGCACTGGTGAACTGCCCTGTACACACTTAAATGATGCACTGGTGTCTCTTTCTTAAACCTCTCATTATGTCACTTAATTTTTGCACACACAATTGAAACAGAGAAAATGGTAGCTAACTGAACGCAAAGAAACCTCACAATTGACCCTGGAAATGTGGGTTGGTCATTCTGTCAGGGACTGTCCGGAACTATGTGGGAAACACAGTCAGGGACTTGGGCAAGGACTGGGCACGGGGTAGGAAACTTACATAGGAAGAGGAGCACAGCGCTGCCCAGGATCATACAGGGAGTCAGAGGAGAAAGAGGGATCCAAAGGGGAAGCCTGTACAAGTGAACAAGATGAGTAAGACTTAGAAAGGAAGGGCACTCACAAAGCAATTTAGCATTTAAAATAACTACACCCAGAATGTGCAAGACATATGAAATAACATTAACAATAAAGGGGGGCGTGGGGTAAAGCACTCAGGAGCTCTACACGGGTAGACATGCTCAGTAAGTTTCTTACCCACAATTGCTGTTACAGATACTGACTGCAAATACCCACATGTAGGATATAGATGCAAAGGCAGGGTTTGTGGAGCTTATTTATACCTATGGTGATGTTATAAATGTAACTCAAAGACAATACTCACAGTGAACAAAAAACACCACCTAGGTAGTCAGCTGTGCCCACGGATCCTGGCGCTCAAACAGAAACACGCAAGGCCGTAACAGCAAAGGGGTAGATCTAAACACAAGCACAATAGACAAGGAGCTAGCAAGGAGGAGTGATTAACAGGAAAGGAAGGAAATGACAGGGCACACTAGACAGAAAGCAGGTAACACACATACAAGGCAACAGAAGCAAGACAGCAGAATAGCAAGACATCAAACTAGGAACTGGAACCAAGGAACTGGGAAGAAAGGCAAGGACTGGAAAGGGATATACAGAAGGGGAGGCTACAAGGGTATACTAAAATAGGGCAGGTTAAGGAACCAAGAAAACAAAAAAGCATAGAAGGCAGTGCGGGGCAGGAACAAGAATTAAGCTAAGACTCGAGTCAAGGTAGCACTGCGTACAGTGCTTGTTCAGGAACAGGGAATTACTAAAGCTTCAGGAGTCAAGGTAGCACTGCAGGCAGTGCTAGTTCAGGTACAGGGAAATTACTAAAGCTTCAGGAGTCAAGGTAGCACTGAGGCAATGCTAGTTCAGGAAACAGGGAAAATTACTTTAGCTCAGGAGTGAAGGTAGCACTACAGGAGTTCTAGTTCAAGAAACAGGACATAGCTACAGGTCAGGAACCAAGGAGTCAAGAGAGCACTGCAAGCAGTGCAATTCAGGAACAAGAACTAGCTGAAGCCCAGGAACAAAGAATAACTATAGCTCAGGAACCAAGAGCACTGCAGGCAGTGCTAATTCAGGGACAAGGAATAGCTATAGCTCATGAACTCAGGAAACAAGGTAGCACTGCAAACAGTGGTAATTCAGGAGAAGGAAAACTGCTGCAGTTCAGGAACAATGAATACTAAGGGTCAGGGTAGCACTGCAGGCAGTGCTAATTCAGGAACAAGGAAAACAGCAGCAGGTCAGGAACAAGGCATAACTAAAGCTCAGGAAACAAGAACAGCAAAAGCTCAGGAGCACTGGAAACAAGGATCAGTCTCACCGTTAAACAGTTTCAATGACCAACCTTGGCCTGAAGGGAGCTGGGGCTTAAAAGAGCTCACAGGATTCATATGCATCAGGTGTGAGCAGGCTAGCAGCAGCCAGCCACAGGAGAGCTGAATTCCTCCACCCATCCTTGGCCTGCAGGGGTGGAGACAAAGCAGTGAGCAGGGAATTCTGGGTAATGGAGTTTCAGGCATGAGTAGGCTGGCTTCAAGTATAAGCAGGCTGGCTTTCACAAAACCCGGCATGGATTAGGAATGGATGTCAGTTCCCAATAAGTGTCCAAATGGCTGGAAGTCAGGATAAGCTTGCAGGGGAGGGTCTGGAAGCTTATTAGAAGACTGGAAAGTCCCACTATGTGGCCCCCTGGTGGTGGGCACGAGAGCACAGGGAGCGAATTGTGACAGTGGGGACTGCTCAAAGCCGGAGTTTGTGCTGCCCTAACCTATCGCGCCTGCATGGCGCTTGCCGAAAAGAAGAGAACCGCAAGAGCCTCAGCAGGACACGGACTGCTGACACTGCGCCGCGTCGACATCCTGTGTTCCTCACGCAGCGCGAGGGAAGTGCCAGTGAGCCAGCAGGCCGTGTGTACCTGCCAACAGATGCGGACTGCATGCACGCCACCACTGCACCGGCCCGGGAAGCAGGCCTGCCTTTAAATAAGGGTTGGTATGTATCTCTCAGGGTGGCTTGTGCACTGCATGGAGGGATGAACGAGGAGCTTTAGCAGCTCTGAACCGAAATGGGCTTATGTCAGCAGGAAGCCTGCAGCTTGTCTTCACGGTCGGAGGGTTGAACCTCAGGGCGCCCCAAGCCTGTGTATGGACCTGCTGATCATCAACCAAGAAGCCCCGGGAAATAAGAAAGAAACGCAGCTCCGCCCGCGAGTGGTGTGCGTGCGCTCCAAAGAATTTAAAGAATGCAGCAAACACTGTCTGGGCCGCTGCTCGCTCCCGAGCTCCCTAGGTCATCGGAGAGAGAAGGCCGGACATGCACCCTCCTTTAGCCAATTGTGTGCTGTCTTTCTTAGAAAGACGCACGCAAAAGCCAATAGCATGTGATCAAAAAACAAACACACGCACAACTGTGTGGTCCGAGTTTGAAGCCCTTACATAAAGCCTTGCAGAGCACAGCATGAGCGCTGGGTCAGGCGAGACCTAAAAGGGTGCTTTCTGAACCAAGAGCAACCTTTTTGCCAAATTTTGTGTAATTCCGTTCAGCAGTTTGGGCTGTAGCATGTTCCAAAATGTCTAATGGAAATGAATATGGAGAAAACGTGCTTTAGGACCCCCCTTTTCTCTCGGCTCCGCTTCACGAATCACCTCGAAACTATCAACAGAGAAACTGAGAGGGTCGACCCATTCAGATTGAAAATTCCACAAAGGTTCATAAAACGACGCCAAAGATATTGGCACATCAAAAAATGCTTTTCCTCTGGAAATTAGGTTCCAACTGTAACTACCTACTGGCGTCCGACCGCCAGTAGGTAATATATATATATAGATATAGATAGATATATTACCTTTCTTATTTTGTGTTGCAAGTTAATTGGCTTTGCAAGCAGGAGGCTCACATGTTCTGTGTCACGAGATGGCCCATGAGTATTTAAGAAATATCTGCAGTTCTTCAGGATACTGTCAAATAAAGATTTGGCTCCCTACAAGCAGCTGGAATGTAAATGGATAGCTCCAGCTAACGTGTTTTATGGCGATAACATGCTGAGGTAGGTTCAAGTCACTTTGAGCGTTTTATTTATACCAATTCCTCCTTTCTATAGCGCATTATACCAAACTTTTGACATTCCTACGTTCTGTAAATATCATATGTTAATTGATTAAACTTTCACCCGAATCTACAAAGTTGCCCTCTGCCTGCCACAGAGAGCATTGCAGGTGGAAATAAGGCTCGAGTTCAATATAGTAAAACAGGGCTGGGCAAGAAGCAGCTAGGTCTCGCCTAGGCAGCGCTTGCACTGTCTCTTCGAGACATGCTGTATGCAGGTATGGACTTTAAAGTCCGTCCATTTTCCACCCATCTTTTCAATTGGCTCCTGTTACTGTCCTTTGTCAATGGTGGCTTTTGATTTGGTAATAGGCTTAGTTGTCCCTCCTTTTCTCCAGTAGTAACCTCCCATAAGGACTGTCCCTGTTACATGTGTTGTTACTTGGTATGTTTTAATAGCAGTATATGAACACTATTTTCTTAAATGACTTTCTCCTGCTTGCTGTTGCAGGCTGGACGCACTCTCCAGCAACTGCTTTTTTTTTAACCAGCATGTCACGCCCTGCCTTTCTTTTCTTATTTGCGGCTCACAGAAACTGCACACAACGTTTTAACTTTTTTTTCCAGCAGAGCACTACGCCGCGCTTTATTTAGTTTTTTTAGCTGCGCATAAAATGTGTTCATTTCAGCACCACGGTACGCCACACTTTAATATTCAATTTTTCAGCCGCACAAATTTTAATTTCAGCAGTGCAGAAAACTGCGCTGCAACTTAAACATTAGCAGCCAAACCCAAAATGTCTTGTGTCTTAAAAATACCATATCATAGGATACCCCAAGTTATATTTATTGAATACATCTGAACACCACTAAGAACATTTCACTATTCCAAGCTGGCACAGTTGTTTGAGCAGTTTTGCATAGCCATGATGAGCAGTTTCAGTTCTTCTTTTTTTGCCTACAAACAGCCCTTGTTTTCACAGGTTCACTTTGTGGGGCTTGGCGCGGACTGTGCTAGTGGTTCTCCTGGTCTGTGCGCACATTCGGTGCCTTGTAGGTCTGTCCGCTGCTTCTGCCACCATGTTGTTTTTCTTCTGAGTGAAAGGCAACCTGAGAGTCGCACACAACTAGACAACTGGAATACAGCTGGTAAAAGTACAGATGCAAATGGACCAGTGCGTGAGGTATGTAGAAAGCTTTGGGGATGATGGAGTAGCCACAAAACATTGTCTATAACCTTTCTCTGTGTCCCGAGTCCTGCCATTGCTTCAGTCATTTGTCAGCAGACCGGCTCGTTAACTGCCCTGCCACCATCCACCCCACATTATTTATTGTTACTCTAGTCCAAGGCTTGTAACTTCTTCCCTGGTCTTGCCCTTTCACCCTCACCCCGAAAGCCCAGTAACCCACTGGCACCAACCCTTTTCCAAGTGTTGTAATTTGGCAGTGATTAGGTTAGCATTAGCAGTAGCCATCCTGCATTTAGAGACTATCTTGTTCGTTTTGTGGAATCCATTTTGTATTTCTGTCAGCCATTTTGTTTGCCATGTGCTACCATGTGCTCGCCATGTGCTCTGTCCTACCTTTCTGTTAACTGCCTTTGAAATCTGCCTAGAGACTAACTATATTTAGCATCTTCCACCTTCGCACATGCTCAGTTGAGCTTGCAGCTGTCCATGCAGCTGCTGTTAGTCTTTAACTGTTAGGATATGTTCACCAGAATTAGCAACTGTTGGCTCCTCCCACTTGTTGACTGTGCATTTTCTGTATGACCTTATATGTACCTAAAACCAGCATTTTCTTCTTGTACTGCATTCATTTGAGCCCCTGTGTGAGTATAAAAGGACCAAGCTCCTTCCATTCAGTGTGCTACTTCATACATTACCGAAGGGTGTTGTGTGAATGTGGTTACACCTCATGATGTTTAATAAACTCTGTATTTTCTATTGAAGTTTCTGTGCCAACTTCTTCCTATTGGTCTGAGGACTCTCTGCAGAGAAGGGCGAATCCCTTGCACTGGTAGGCCTTGCTGAGGCTCACCACCACAAATTGGCGCCCAACGTCGGGCTGTTCGGCGACTTGGATGCCCGAAGGAGTTGTCGAGACGAAGGATTAGAATCTCGCTTTGGACGCGATTGCTGCCTGAGGAGGCCCGAGTCTTGGCTACCACTGCGTTTTTCCTTTCTTTCTGATCTGACCATCCAGGTGGTGCCGGTCCTCGACTGAGATCTCTTCTGTTGATTCGCCATGCAGTGACCATTTGGTCGATTTGAGAACTTGCCAGTTGGAACCTGGTCACCATTTGATTGGTAAGAGTCGTTCTGCGGCACTTGCTGTTGGTTTTTGATGCCTTGGATTGGTAAGGTAGTTTAGTAACACTTACTGTGGCTTTTGATTTGAAGGATTGGCCAATATTAGTATTTGTTTGTAAGGTATATATGAATTGCAATTTATATAGGCTGATAATGAGGAGATTTTTCTCTATTTGAATTTGTTTGAACGGCGCAACGTACAAAAAGTACCTTAAGCGTTACTTTGATTATAATACTGCATATTTTGCACTATTTTTGGTATGCCTGTTTCTAGCACACTTCGTAGGATGTGTTGCTTTTGTAAAGGTACCAGTTTGAGACTCGATGAAGCACAACCGGCCCTCCCGGAGAGGGCGCCTAATAGGGACATGTATATTAAGTATGGTATTTCTTGTAAAATGTACAGCACGTTATGGAATAAATACACTCGTAAGAATCCTGAGTTACGTTGGCCTATGCATGGGTCATTTGATTTGCGAAAGATTCAGTACGTGGAACAATGTATGTTTAAGCGAAAGACTAGGCAAGATATGTTTAACTGTGTGCGAATGTGGGAGAAAGAAGTGCGTGAGCGAATAAAGCGTGAGCAAGCCCTGATTGAAAAAGAACAACATAAGAACATTCATGCGAAAGCATTGGAAATGAAAAATAGGGAAATAAAAGAAATTAAAGAGAGGGAAGATAGGGAGCGTCATTTACAGGTAAATGGCCAATACGCTGTTCATAGACCTCTTTATCCTATCCTTAATAAACCCCAAGATGATTCTCTTTTATTAGATCGTTGTACACCTCCGTATACTCTTTCTTCTGCTCCTTACGAGTCGGATGAGGACTCTCCTACAGACCAGGACAAAGCTTGAGAAACTCGCTCAACATTATCTGCTGGGCGTGCGTCTGACATTAGATCTGCTGTGCGTAAAGCCGTTCGTAGTACTGCCACTGCTTCTGAACTTTTTGATAGAATACAAGATTGACAGGAAAGGGAGCAAATATATTTTACCGACACATTTGCCGCAGAGGTTATTGAACGGTTCAGGAAATATTCGGTAGCACTGGAGCCCGATGATGTAGCAAATGATTGTAAACAACTACGTGAAGGTCTTTTTGTCTTCTCCCAGGTGGCTGACACGATCAGACGCTTGGTTAAACTGCGTGTTGAAGCAGCCCGTTCGCGAGCGGAGAAAAAGGCAGCAGACGCAGCTGCACAAATATCCCAGATCAGCATGGCACGAACTTCTACTCCTGAAACAGATAAGAATGTTGTAATGAATGTGAAACCCGCGCCTTTATATGTTCCTCCTAAAGGAACGGGTACAAGTGATGATAAGACTTATACAGATGCAAAGGGTTACTTTATTTATAATTGGGTCTATACTCCTTGGACTAGAGCGGATGTTATGGCCCTTAAAAATGCATTGCCTGAACCGCGAAAAAATCCTGCAGCTTTTATGAGGAAGTTGAGGGTGCTATCAGCTCTCGTACCATGACTTTGCCTGATATTGATTTGTTTTTCGGATTGATATTACAGCCTGATAGTGGAGAACTGTGCGTAAAGTTGATGATCGTGCGACATTTGGAGCATTATGGAAAGATTTAGAGCAGTTAGATGAAGAAAGAGAACCTGCACAGAAACCGTGTCAGTTAATTTTAAATCTTCCGGCAGCTATATTAGTTAGGTTAAAGACAATTATTCCCCCTAAAAAGATAGATTGGACCGTATTAGCGCTGTGTAAGCAAAAGGCAGATTAATCGGTTTCAGATATTTTTACACGCTTTGAAGAGGCATTCCACGATTTTAGTGGCCAGTCATTGACAGATGACACCGGTAGGCATCTGTTTGTCGAAAAATATGTCGCAAACCTTTTGCCAGGAATAGCTAGTCGCCTAAAGGCCAGTGAGAGCTCATGGACTACCTCTTCTCCGGTTTCTCTTTTGACTATAGCTCAGTATTATGAACGCCAGGAATTAAAAGCGAAGGGTAATGAGTATAAAAAGACTAAAGAGTTGAAAACAAAGGTTATGTTGACTCAGGCTTATGGTCCTCCTTCTAGAGGTAATGATAGAGGTGGACGTTGATCTTATGGTACGTCCTTTCCTTCCAATACTCGTTCGAATTTGTCTGTTGACCAGTGTGCGTACTGCAAGACATTTGGACATTGGCTTTCTGATTGTCCAGTACTACGTGGTCAGCCGTGCCCACGTGGTCGGGGACAAATGAGAAGTTGTTCAGGATATTCAGGGCCTAGAGGAAGCACGAATGATTGTGCCAGGTTTGATGCTAATACACGTGGACAGGATGGGTTTAACGGTTTTGATAGAAGGAACCAATATCAAATGTCCGACTATGTGCCGTCTGATTTTCAAGATTCTGCTTATGCATAGGATTGCATAGGAAGGGGTAAGGAATCAGTTGAAGTTCCAGTAGATCAGAGGAGTCCCTATGTTACAGCACATGTTTTGGGTTCTACTGATCAATTTCTGGTTGATACAGGAGCTACTCTTAGTGCCTTATCTAAACAATTGGTTCCAAGGGCTCCCCTGTCTGGCTAAGCCATTACATTGATAGGGTTCGATGGAACGCCTTCCCTTAGCCCATTGTCACAACTACTCGCATTCCATGTTGATCAGTTTATTGCTCCATGTCCATTTTTGCTCTCTCCAAATACACCAGATAATATTGTGGGTCTTGATATGCTCAAATATTTCAGGGCTACGATACGATGTTCTCCGGAAGGAGTACAAGTTATTTTGAATGACAACTACCCTGTGATTTAGAGATTCTGTATTGTTAAAGAGGACATTGTATTAGCTTCACTCCCTAGTACTTTGTGGGCTACTTCAGACACCGATGTAGGGCAAATAGTTATTCCACCAGTGCATATTAGTGTCAAGGAGGGTGCTTCATTGCCAAGACTGCCTCAGTATAAAATTTCTTGAGAAGGAGAAGAAGCACTCACACGCATTGTACATGATTTAATAATAATATTTCTTTATTGCACGATTAATATAAATCTTTGCAATTGATCTAAAAAAATACATAATTGAGAACTTTTTGCAAAGAGGATAAAAGAGTGAGGGGCATATTACCAACAGCGGCAATATTTTTATCGTCGAGCTGCAGCGATTTTTATCGCTTAGGAACCTTGCTATTATCAAGGTATATCTCCGAAGCGATAAAAATCGATCGAAATGCATGAATATCGCTGAAAAGTCAGCGATATTCATGCATTACCGAGCAAATGCTCTTAGCCATGTTATCCACCTACCATTGGATAACATGGCTAAGACCTGCTCAGGGGCAGGTGATAGCTTTTGAAGATATTCGCGCTTAGCGCGAATATCTCCAAAAGTTGGTAATAGGAGATAGCGGTGTTAGCGACTGTTTCCAGTCGCTAACATCTTGGCACGTCCACTTTGCATGTCATTAGTGATAAATATCACTGACATGCAAAGCGGGGCCCAAGATGGTCGCTATCTCCTACTAGCTGTCGCTAACTGGTGTTAGCGACAGCTAAGTAATAGGGAGATTATTTTATCTCTGCTTTCTTGGCTTTTAAAGCCAAAAAAGCGGAGATAAACCCCCTTGATAATATGCCCCATAGAAAGTTAAAAAGGGTACAGGCTAGTTCAGTACAAAGCATTGGTATAAAAAGCATTTGTAAATTTGCAATATTTATAAATATCAAATAGGAATGTATAAATGTACAAAAGCAGTTCTGAATGTATCAAGTTCATTCACTAGCCTCTGGATTTAGGGCTGTGTTAACTAATTTCATAAAGCGAACCAGTCTACAGGCTAATTGGATGTCTTCTCCCTTAAAGCTGGTCAACAGAGCTTGCCTGCGGGTTCGCAAACGTCTTTGGTTCCAAAGCTGTGCTAATTGACTCCTTCGAGCACTATCTAAAGCTTTGCAGCTACATAGCTGCAATCACTGCAATGAGGCCACTTAAAAGCGTAAAAGGACGGCGGGAGCGCACACGCGTGCGTCGTTCCCATGGTAAATAACCATGCACACGACCTCAAAACGCTGGGCTCACATAATGACGTAGAGTGTCCGAGGAGTAGGGAGTGGTAAATGGGAAAGCATACGCCTACGTCGTAATTAAGGTAGCAACCTATGCGCCCGGCATGCAGGGATCACGCTGTAACATACTAGGCTCCGAGAGTACGGCAAAAAAGAGGGGCGGAAATAAAAATATATTATAAACCCCAATTAAAAGGGTGTATAATTTGATGCCCGTTTCAAAAGATATATGGCAGCAAGTATTGCCGGGAACACAATCACATGGTTGTATTTTAAAGATTTGCTGTATACATTCCTACCAACAATGCAATTAGAAATATATATATATCAAGAGATCAATCTATAGGAATCGTAGCCGCCCCACTCTCGCAGGGGGGCGTAAGGGAATTCTTCCAATGGATATGATTATGTCCCAACAGAGTAGCCTAAGTGTATACATGGATCATATCAATAAAGATTGTCACACCAATTCAAACAGGTGAATATATACATATACATTTACACATCATTGCATTAGACCAGAAAAGACCCCACTCAAAGGTGTAGAAGGATTCAAGACAAAATACCCTAAAGGAAGGACCAGACATCACCGGAGCCTCTCAACACAGTAGGGCTTTTGTAATTGTAACAGGAGTTGTCAGAACAAGATAAAACAGAGGGGTCTATTAATGAAGGATATCTCAAGTAGTGCTTAGACCACAAGGGTCCAGAACAACATAAAAGAGAATACCCCAAGATACAATGAAATTACAGATTCGCCAATTGTGCCTGACTTCCTTCCAATTCATTAAGGCCATTAGAGACCGAGTCAAAACGGCAAATACATTTTGACTCCCTAACATTCAGAATTGTGCGGATGTCCCCACCACGGGGGCCAAGGGTAGCTTTCTCCAGAATCAACAAGCGTAATGATTCAGGTGTATACCCCTTGGTTATAAAGTATTCAACTAGGGGTGCCCCATGGACTTCACACTCGATCCTGCTGCAAAGTTGCAAGATTCTGGCTTTGGCTCTCTGCTGTATCTGGCCTATGTACACTAGGTCACATGGGCACAAAATTAGATAAATAACTTTGTCCGTATTACAATTAGTGAAGGACTTGAGCTGTATTTTCAATTGTTTGTATTCCAACTCCTTGACCGGCATGGTCATAGTACATGCCTTACAATTCCCACAGAGGTGGTGGCCGCGAATTGGTGGTAGATCCCACATTGATTGTATAGATGGTTGAGCAGGGGTATCTAGAAAGGACCGAACCACCTCATCCCTAATACTTTTGGCTTTCTTAAAGGAGTGTAGGGGAAGCGCTCGTTGGTCTATCTCATCAGAAATCAAGCCCCAGTGTTTGTTAACCACCTTTTTTATTTCATTACTGCAAGTAGAGAAAGTAGATACACAGATCATTCTCTGATTGGCAGTGTCCTCACGTATCTTCGGTTGTAGTAAAGACTCTCTAGGGTTAAACCAAGCTCGTTTACGTGCTCTTCGGACCAGTCTTCTTGGGTACCTACGCTCAATCAGGCGGTTGATGAGATCTTCCGATTCAATCATGAAGTTTTCCTTATTTGAGCAGTTCCTCCTGATCTGTAAGAACTGGCCAAACAGTAGGTTATCTCTCAACCCGCGAGGGTGATGGCTGGTATATTGCAAGAGAGAATTTCTGTCAGCAGATTTCCGATATAGTGTTGTTTCAAGGTGGTCATTTTCAACATAAATGGTAATATCCAAGAAAGCCATTTTGTAAGAGTCCGACTGAATGGTAAATTGAATGTCTGGGCTTAGTTGATTCAACCATGAATGGAAAGAATTTAAATTGGTCGCTGTCCCTGTCCAGATGATAAAAATATCATCAATATAACGTTTCCACAAATTTATTCAGGTTATGTGGGGATTGTTCTGATTCAACACATGGGTGCGTTTGATATGGTCCATATAGATTATGGTCAGATCTGGAGCAAAAGTTAGACCCATGGCTACTCCCTTTGTCTGCAAATAGAAAGTTTCTTAAAAAATGAAAAAATTGAGCATCATCGCAATTCGCAACAAACCGATGATAAAACTGGTAGGTACATAGCAAGGAGCAGGTCTTTCATCCAGAACTTGTTCAATCACTTCTAGTGCAGATTGTTGAGGAATGCTAGTGTAGAGCGAAACAATATCGCTTGTAACTAGGAGTTGTTTTTCCACATCAAAGGGCTGACCATTAACAAGATTTATTGTTTGCATCGTGTCTCGTGTATCTTCAGCGATTGGTTTAAGGAAAATGTCAATATATTTACATAAAGGCTCCAAGATAGAACCACACCCGGAAACGATGGGCCTACCAGGTGGGTTGACAGGATCTTTGTGTATCTTGGGTAATGTATAAATAGTTGGCAGCTGTGGGTATGCTTGATTCAAAGATTGATATTCATGCTCACTTAGGAAGCCTTGTTCAACCCCCTGTTGGGTAATGGCCAGAATGTCCTGAGCTAACTCCTTGGTTGGGTCGGAGTTCAGCTTCTTATAACTGACCCCCCATCATTCATCTGACGAAGAATCTCTTGCTGATAATTGGACCTATCTTTCACAACTATGGCCCCACCTTTGTCTGCTGGCTTAATGATCACGTCCTTATTCTCTTTAAGGGAAGTGATGGCGAATTTTTCAGCCCTAATGGTATTGTATTTTGTTCCTAAAGAAATATCTTCATCTCACTTTGCGGAAAAATTTGTATAGCTCCGATATGATGGTAAACTTGTTGGGTACAGCAGTGGGTACATAGGAGAGACCTCTACTAAGGAGCCTGAGTTCATCATCCTTAAGTTCGTGGGATTGATCCCTTTATATATATATATATTTCTAATTGCATTGTTGGTAGGAATATATACAGCAAATCGTTAAAATACAACCATGTGATTGTATTTTCGGCAATACTTGCTGCCATATATCTTTTGAAACGGGCATCAAATTATACACCCTTTTAATTGGGGTTTATAATATATTTTTATTTTCCACCCCTCTTTTTTGCCGTACTCTCGGGGTCCAGTATGTGACAACGTGACCCCTTCATGCCGGGCGCATAGGTTGCTAGCTTAATTACGACGTAGGCGTATGCTTTCCCCTTTACCACTCCCTACTCCTCGGATGCTCTACGTCATTATGTGAGCCCCGCATTTTGAGGTCAGGCGCATGGTTCGTTACCATGGGAACGACGCAAGCATGTGCGCTCACGCCCTCCTTTTCGCTTTTAAGTGGCCTCATTGCAGTGATTCTGCCTCTTAGGACGAAACCGACAACATTGCGGCTCTGAACTTCTGGAGCATCGGTAAGTCTGGTGTACCCCTTTTCTTTTGACCTGCTGGTATTCAGCCCATTTCTATCCGACTATATTGGTTCTGTTTCATTCTATTGTTTTAGAGGAACGCGAGCCCCGACTTCGTCAGGAGGCCTCGGCGTTGCGTTTGACTAGTGTTCTGATTTAGTGAGTATCCAGACCTTTTAACTCACGTTTTGCTCACCTGTCTTGATACTAGTGTTGTCACGTGGTTATATAATATCTTGCCCTTGGGTGCATGGAGCATTTTTCACGTGCAGGTCCGGTATTCCTTTTGAGTTTGTAATGACGCAATTAACAAGTGCAATTATCCATCACTTAGACTCACTTGACGCAATTAACAACTGCAACTACCCTTCACTTAGACTTTCACCGAGCAGGGTGTATGTGGGGTTGTTTTGGCACCTGTGTTACCTTTAGGAGTGTCCCATCTCCACGCCACCCATGTGGTTAATTTTGGATGTGATGTGTGACTTTAGACCATGTTTGAGGCTTTTTCTGATTTACAGCACATGTACTTTGCTCCACCGCCTCCACCATGATCCCTCCCCTTTTGCTTGATACAATGGGTTTAATGACATTTTACTGGATATGTCGTTACATTATGGCTGTACCCATTGGTCATATTTATGACCCTTTGCCCTTTTACCTTCCTAGACAATCTACTACGACCAGCCTTTGGCGGCGTTATCTGGTATTGCTCATACCCTTATTCGTGAGTATATATACCCCTTGGTCTGTGCTGGACAGTTTTCACGTTTATATTGTGTGTATATATCAGAAGTATGAATCCTCTTCCCCTTTTCCTTAGATTTTTTCCTATATTTCGCTCGCTTGGAGTTACGGCCCAACAATACCATGAAGTGATTGAACCGTGAAGCCTATTGATCCACGGTAATAATTGTATTTGCCAATGGTTTTTAAATACCCTCCCCCCCTTTTTATAGTGTTAAGATGTCTTACTCCGTGCCCCTCTTTCCCCCTTAGGATGCCCTCCCCCTTCCGCCTCTGTCCTGATGAAGACCCCAGCCTAAGGGTTCCAAATTTTGTCAGAAATCATACTTGCGCCTGCCTTACTGTGTTTGGGAGTTGACAATGTGCAGTAAATAAGACGGGCGCTTAGCGAACTACATTACCCAGAATCCTCGGTTAGCCTATTTGAGTTCCTGTGACACGCATCCTGTTGCGTGTTATTCCGCTTTGTTGCTTGGATTGAGCGGAGGGAGAAGGAGTCGGGGAATACGTGTTTCAGCAGGGAGGTTCTGTGTTCGTTGTTACTCTTCCTCCAGGTAGGAGCGGTTCCCCGCGTTGTTGTGACCGCCATTGAGCGGAGCGCTGTGGGGGCTCCCACGCGTTGCCGTGATTTCCAGCGCGCAGTGACGGAACTGCGGCGCTTGTTTGTTTTGCTTCAGCATTGTTAACTGTGGGGCGCGGAGGAGCAGGTTCGCCTCCGTGGGACAAACGCTGAGCTCTTGGTTATTGCCCGTGGTGGCATATGGACATTAGAGCGGAGCGTGGTAGTGTGAGGAGCTACACGCTGCCGTGTCTTATTTGGTTTCTTTCATTTTCTACTTCGAGTAGGTGGTGCACGGTGGTAGCAGCTGCTCCGTGTAGCCAGAACAAGCGCTTGTGTTTTCTATGCTCTATATCTATTAGTGAAGCTTGCGGAGCACGGCGGTGGTAGTCACTGCGTGTTACCGTGGCTCGAACACTTGAATACATATCGAGTGAGCTGACTCAGTATCACAGTATACCATATCATTCATATTACCTGCAATAATTCTTAAACGTTACATTCAAGTACCTGTGTTCCTAACAGAGGCTGGAGTGCATTGACTCGCAGAGCGGAGTGCTGTGGTTCTTGCTTCCCACGCATCACCGTGTCTGTGTGGCTAATAACAACAGCTTCTCCTTATTATTTTCTTTGGTGTTCAGTTGTTCCTTTATCAAACCTTCACCCAGAACTCCTTATTATGGATAGCTTGTGTTTCCGCCAAGGTATATAGGAGCTTTTGATGTATTCATATGTATGAGTTTATGCAGGTGATGTTTTTCTTAACTTATGCCTGTTTCCATTAGGGCCCAAGCCTATATCCTTAGAGGGGAATCCAAGACCACCCAATTGCCGAGTTTATGTTTGTTCTCACAGGTACTGAGTTGCAGAGGAATTACTGGTTTATTTGATGTGTTGAGTGTATGGTGTTCTTACCTGTGTATGCTCTGTCGTTTCAGGTACATCCCTTCCCAGCTGACCCCTTCCTTCCCTTCCCTGTTTATTATTTTGACAATTACCCCTCGCCTAATGGCTCAAATCCTCTGTTGATATTTGTATATCAGAGTGTTTGTGACGTTTGGAGGTGGGCCTTCTATTCACCATCCGGATCCCGTGGAGCATATCCTGACAAATTTCCCTAGAACATCGGGGGTCGAAACGTCAACGAACTCTATTCCACCCACTGGTTTCCACATTTTGATAATGATCAAAGTGGTTCATTTGTTGTGAGGCTTTTATGTATGCTGATTATTAATTCATGTGCTCAATGTGGCTGAATATGAGAGCCAACATGTTTTGTATTGTGTTTAAATGAGTTGGGTCCTATTGACCAGTGTTATATTACCATTGATGTTCCCTGATCCTCACGTATCCTTCACCTTTCCCCCTTTTCACTTTCCCCTTCCCTTGGGGCATTGTATGTTTGGTCTAAGTTTGAGGAATATTGAACCTACCAATTAAAGTGTAATATCTTATACGCATATTGTGCTTCTTGTGGATTTTATGTGAATAGTTAACATTGGAATCCGTTAATAATTCTTCTGAAAGTATGTCATACTGAATTGTAAATATGCTTTTGGAGTGGCCCATGATTTTGGCCTGCTTTGGAAGGAAAGAGGCTTTCTTACAATCCACGGGATGCAGATAATGCACGGAGAATTAGTGCATAATCTCTGGACTGCACTTACATACCCAAAGAGAATTGCTATTATGAAGTGTAGCGCGCACAAGAAAACCACTGACAAAATAGGACAAGGCAATGCCCTTGCAGACCGCGTAGCTCGTGAGACTGCAATGCAACGAAGCACTACTTCCATGTACATAGTGAAGTCTCAAGCTGAGCGATGGCATGATGTTAGAGAAGAAGTTCTAGATGTACAGAGATCAGCTTCTGTAGCAGAACTTGAGCAATGGTCTAAAGAAGGAATATTGGACGATGGGGGTTGTTGGCGCAACAAAGACATGGATAAATGGAAATTGCCTGCAGCCTATTTACACCCTATGGTTCAAATGGCACATAGGCTGGCACATGTTGGAGCTCTAGCAATAACTAAATTGCTATCGCAAGTTTGGGAGCATTCTGAAATTGCCAGCACAGCTGAAAGAGTAGTAAAGTCCTGTTTGATCTGTTGGCAGTATAATCCTGGTAAAGGGACACAAACTCCTACAGGAGGGTTTGCTACACCAACCGCACCTTTTGAAGTTTTGCAGATGGATTACATCCAACTTGAACGCTGCAATAATCTGAAATACGTCCTAGTGGTGGTATGTGCCTTCAGTAAATGGATAGAGGCATACCCTACAAAGGATAATACTGCTCTCACCACAGTGAAGTTGCTTCTAAAAGAGTTTTTCCCTAGATATGGTGTTTCTAAACTTTTGTGGATTGACAACGGACCTCATTTTATTGGGCAAGTTGTTGAGCATGTCCTGAAAGGATTAGGGATCAAGCAGAAATGTCATGCAGTCTTCCACCCGCAATCAGCAGGCTTAGTGGAGAGATACAACGCTACTTTGAAATTGAAGTTGGCGAAAATACTGGCTTCTACATCTTTGAAGTGGCCAGATGCACTACCCTTGGCATTGTTGTCCATAAGATCGGTGCCACATTCATGATCTGGCCTTACCCCATATGAAGTGGTCTTTGGGAGACCAATGAACATTTGGGGAGTTCCTAAGCCACGCCCCATACATGATGTTCCATGTGTTCTGATGAACCTTGAAAGCTCCTGAGGCGGAAGCCGGGAGACGAACCACCCATTTTTAAAATTGTATATGTGCCACCAACTCGCCGAAATACTCTGTATTTTTTAAAATAACCTCACTCACCCGTTTTCCTCTTTGGAGCGGGCTCAGAGTCACCAAAACAGCGACCCCTTCGCTGCAACGCTAAAGCACCCAACAAACTTCTCTGCCGCCATTCTCGGCGAGGGAGAGAGGCCACGCCCACTTTAGGCCACGCCCACCCGCCGCCCACTGTACTTAAACGCTGCCTTCAGCGCAACTTTATCAGAACCTTGAAAGCTCCTGAGGCGGAAGCCGGGAGACGAACCAACCCATTTTTAAAATTGTATATGTGCCACCAACTCGCCGAAATACTCTGTATTTTTTAAAATAACCTCACTCACCCGTTTTCCTCTCTGGAGCGGGCTCAGAGTCACCAAAACAGCGACCCCTTCGCTGCAACGCTAAAGCACCCAACAAACTTCTCTGCCGCCATTCTCGGCGAGGGAGAGAGGCCACGCCCACTTTAGGCCACGCCCACCCGCCGCCCACGGTACTTAAACGCTGCCTTCAGCGCAACTTTATCAGAACCTTGAAAGCTCCTGAGGCGGAAGCCGGGAGACGAACCACCCATTTTTAAAATTGTATATGTGCCACCAACTCGCCGAAATACTCTGTATTTTTTAAAATAACCTCACTCACCCGTTTTCCTCTTTGGAGCGGGCTCAGAGTCACCAAAACAGCGACCCCTTCGCTGCAACGCTAAAGCACCCAACAAACTTCTCTGCCGCCATTCTCGGCGAGGGAGAGAGGCCACGCCCACTTTAGGCCACGCCCACCCGCCGCCCACGGTACTTAAACGCTGCCTTCAGCGCAACTTTATCAGAACCTTGAAAGCTCCTGAGGCGGAAGCCGGGAGACGAACCACCCATTTTTAAAATTGTATATGTGCCACCAACTCGCCGAAATACTCTGTATTTTTTAAAATAACCTCACTCACCCGTTTTCCTCTCTGGAGCGGGCTCAGAGTCACCAAAACAGCGACCCCTTCGCTGCAACGCTAAAGCACCCAACAAACTTCTCTGCCGCCATTCTCGGCGAGGGAGAGAGGCCACGCCCACTTTAGGCCACGCCCACCCGCCCTTTTTTCTGCACATTTAGGATGTGCAACTACCGGACGCTCAGCGGACGGGCGCAGCGGGCGCGCCGTCAGCGCGCCGAAGGCGCGCCAAAGGCAAGCCCGTCTGGGCCCGTCCGGGCCCAGAAGGCCCTAGGCCCCGTCACTATGCCGGGTACCCCTCAGGTTCGAGTAACGTATACAGCGGATACCTTATACGACTTACGACCTAAGAATACCCTAGCCTGCCACCACTCGTTTATTGCAGGTAAGGTATTCTCGACCTGTTCACAATGCAATCTGACCCCCACCTCGAAATCACCCACCCTTGCTTTGAAACTAGGACTTCTGAATTGCCGCTCCCTCCCCAAACATGCCACCGAAATGAACCTCCTGATTCAGAACCAGGAGCTTGACCTACTGTTCATAACGGAAACATGGCTCTCTGACAATACCGACTCGGATATTGTCACGGCCCTTCCCACCGGGTACATCTGTCAAGCCCTCAATAGACCGAGAGGGAGAGGAGGCGGGATAGCTATAATCCACAGGGAACAATTTACCTGCCGCATGACCAACGCTGGTATTGAGGATTGTGAGAGCGGCCAATTCTCCATCCAAGTCGCCCCAGCTCTTACCCTGGCAGGGCTTCTAATTTACCGCCCACCAGGGGCCCCGGGTAATTTCATCAACGCTGTATTCGAATCCAGTTCACAACTAGCTTCTTCCACCCCCAATTTCCTCATACTAGGTGACCTGAACGTCCATTTTTTGGACCCCACGGATCGAGCAGCATCGGACATTAGATACGATTTAACATCTTTAGACATTCGTCTAGTGAATAATGAGCCTACCCATGACAAAGGCCATCTATTGGACCCGATCCTCACCAACATAGCAACAATGACCTCTGACCCACCGGTGATCTTACCATGGACGGACCACTTTCTGGTCCCCTTTTCTTGGGAAATCCCCACTCCCACTTATTCAATCCCAAAAACCCAAGTTACCGACCGACAATGGCGCAAACTATCACCTGAGATATGGGCTGACTCTCTTGCAGAGTCCACCCCTGCGCTCTCATCTGATCCCAATATAGCTGACAAACAATTCAGCGATTGGATCACTTCCTCTCTGGATACGTTGCTCCCGATAACTACCACCCTGAAACAACCTAAAAGAATACCACCCGCTTTATGGTACACTCCTGAGCTTAAAGCTCTGCGTCAAGAGTGTAAAAAAACCGAACGCTCCTGGAGGCGCGACAAAACAGCAACCAACAAGAACCTCTACTCTATTTCTCTTCTGACATACAAAACTGCTATTCATAAAACCAAAAGCATGTTTTTTCAGGAGAGAATAGAGAAAGCAGGATGCTCCAGTAAGGAAGCGTACGCCATCCTTAAAGAGCTGTCTAAACCCCAAGGACAAGGACTAGGACCCATTTCCGATCCTAAAGTCGACCTGGAGAAATGCCAGCAACTGGCCAATTTCTTCCACGATAAAATCAGACTAATTCTGGAATCTATCCCCCCCTCCAGTCCTGAGGAAAATATCGCTTGCCCACACACCTCCACTTGCCTGTCCACGTGGGGCCAGGTCACGGTAGACGAGGTGAGAAATACGTTCAACTCCATGAAGAGCGGCTCCCCTAGTGACCCTGCTCCTCTCCGCATCCTTAAAGAGGTAGCCCCCACTATCATCCCTTCCCTTACCCATTTGATTAATACCTCACTCCAACAAGGAGTTGTACCCTCAAGCTGGAAGAAGGCGGTGGTAAAAGCCCTGCTGAAGAAACCTACGCTTGACCCCGAGAACCTGGCTAACTACAGGCCCATCTCCCTATTGCCTGGAGTGAGCAAGGTCGCAGAAAAATTGGTCAATAGGAGACTCTCGCAGTTCCTAGAGGCCAATAATAAATTAAAAAGCTCCCAGACGGGTTTTCGACCCGGACAGGGCACGGATATCGCCCTTCTGGCTGCTGTAGAGGAGGCAAGAGCACTATTGGATGGGGGAGGATCAGTGGCAGTGATCCTCCTCGACCTTAGTGCGGCGTTCGATACAGTAGACCACCAACTTCTTATCGAAAGATTGGCTAGGGTAGGAGTGGAAGGTATAGCCCTATCCTGGCTTTCATCTTTCCTGGCCCAACAGTCTTACCAGATCTGGGAAAAGAACGCCCGCTCCTCCAAAATGCCCCTCCAATGTGGTGTTCCTCAGGGCTCTTCCCTGAGCCCTACTTTATTTAATATCTATATGTCCACATTGGAGGAGGTTATCATCCCTTTCGGAGTGAGCGTCGTCAGCTACGCCGACGACACTCAACTAGTGGTGTCTCTGTCCCATCCCAAGCAACAGAAAGCTGATCTGTTCAACTGCCTTACGCAGGTCCATCACTGGATGAACAGATCAGCCCTAAAACTCAATGGGACAAAAACCGAGGTCCTTATACTTGGCCCGAAAGGAGCCTCACTTCCCCTGGACAGCTGGCCAGCCTGTTTGGGTCCGCCCCCTGACCCGAAAAAAGAGGTGAAAAGTCTGGGTGTGTGGATCGATTCCGATCTCTCTTTCACCTCACAAGCTAAGAAGGTGGCAGGGACCTGCTTTGGCCTCTTAAAATCTCTGAGGAAAGTCCTGCCCCTTCTCCCCCCTAAATCCCAAAAACTATTAGTCCAAGGTCTCATAGTATCGAGGCTGGACTATAGTAATGTGATTTACCTGGGTGCCCCCGAAGCGACCCTTACTAATCTACAGACAATTCAGAACACGGCCGCCCGGATCATCACTAACACCCCGGCCAGATCATCTGCCAAGCCCGCTCTTAAACTCCTCCACTGGCTCCCCATAAGGGAGAGAGTCAAATTTAAAGCCCTATGTCTCGTCCACAAAACGCTGCAGAACCAAGGCCCTCCTGTTCTCAGTAATTTTGTCACTCCCTATAGAAACTCTAGGTCCCTCCGCTCCAATGCAGAAAACTTTACTAACATCCCTAGATTCAGGAAAACCCGAGCAGGAGGAAGACGTTTCTCGGTACAAGCCTCCCGCCTTTGGAATTCACTTCCCCGTAACCTACGTCTTGAACCTCAATACCTGCGCTTCAGGAAACTGTTAAAAACCTATCTTTTTCCCTAACCTGTACACCCCCTCCCCCCCTTTTTTGCTTCTGATCCCCCATTCTTCCTTCTTCCTTTTTCAGTTTCTTGCTCCGCTGACTTGGTGAATTCAGGGTTCCTCAGCGCTGGGATACCTCCGGGTGACTATCGCGCTTTATAAAAATAAATAATAATAATAATAATAATAATAATGATTATTTGGCGCAGTTAACCAACAGTTTGATCTCTATTCATCAACAGGTTCGAGAAGCTCTTCCTGACAGATCTACAGGTGAGGCCCATGAACTCCGTCCTGGTGACCACGTAATGGTCAAGGTCTTCGACAGATCAAACAGCTTGGAGCTGAGGTGGCCAGGACCAGAGCAAGTGCTCCTTGCGACAAGGACAGCAGTTCGAGTGACGAACAAGAAGAACTGGGTCCATAGCACACACTGCAAACGTGTGTTGCCTGCCTTGGTGGAACCTGCTGTGTTGACCGACCATCGAGATTTGGAGATGGAGAAAGGTCAAGCTATCCCACCTGACGAATCTGCGGAAGCCTTCCCGGACCACATGATCGCTGGAGAATCCCGATATCAGCTGAGACCAAGGAAAGAATCTGCTTTGCCGAAAAAGACTGGTTGAGCTACCACCCTGGGTTAGTGAAACGGAACACCGATGTGGCAAGGGGGGGGAATCAGTCCTGCGAAGTGTAGTGACACCCGTCTTGGCCCGTGGTGAAGAAATCAACGGCTGCCCAGGGATAAGAGCTCCAACGATTGTTTCAACAAGTTTGTAGAAAGATCAATTATCGCTGTTGCTAAAATGCATAACAAAAGAATCATTTTTGCGGTAGGGTTTGTTGTTGCTCTTGTGGGTATGGCAATAATCACCTGGCTTGTTGAGAAAGTGACTCCTGCTTGACAGCTTTTTGTTGCCACTACTACAGTGCCAGTGGAACATCATTACTTCACGCTTCCGTACCATGAGCAGAAGCATCGACAATCCTACTTAAACAACACTTTTATTCAAATGTTGCATCATACACATAATGCCACGAATACCACCAACTGTTGGGTGCATGAGATGATACCTGTACATTAAAAGAAAGGAGGAACACCTTTTATTCCTCTGCCATTTTCCCATAATGGTTCATGTCAAACTTGGTATGCACTTTTGTTTGCTTCCGGAAAGCCTTAAGTTTGTAGAAAGATCAATTATCGCTGTTGCTAAAATGCATAACAAAAGAATCATTTGTGCGATAGGGTTTGTTGTTGCTCTGGTGGGTATGGCAATAATCACCTGGCTTGTTGAGAAAGTGGCTCCTGCTCAACAGCTTTTTGTTGCCACTACTACAGTGCCAGTGGAACATCATTACTTCACGCTTCCGTACAATGAGCAGAAGCATCGACAATCCTACTTAAACAACACTTTTATTCAAATGTTGCATCATACACATAATGCCACAAATACCACCAACTGTTGGGTGCGTGAGATGATACCTGCACATAAAATGAAAGGAGGAACACCTTTTATTCCTCTGCCGTTTTCCCATAATGGTTCATGTCAAACTTAGTATGCACTTTTGTTTGCTTCCGGAAAGCCTTCAGTAGGTGGGATTAACTTTCGTCTGAATAAAGTATGTTATCAAGATAAAGATGGTTATCCTCAAGCTAAAGGGACTAAATGGGAATGGGAAGAGTATCAACATGGCAATATTTCAACACCATATGTCTTCACAAATATGAGGACTATGAAACTAGAGCTAAAGCAGATTTATGTATTAGTAGTTTTCGGAGAATTCTAGTAGGAAGTAGTGTGTGTACAGTAATTCTGCCCATTGAAGGTGCCAATGACAGCAGTTTTACAGCCTCACACAATAACTATTTTGTTTGTGGAAATAAGGGATACTATCAACTACCTGTTGGGTGGTCAGGGATCTGCAATGTGTCCTTTATGTTGCCCCCTGTGTTCTTGGCACCTGCGTCATATCACCTCGACTTCAAATTGTACAATGACATTTCCAAGAACAGATACGAACGAACAATAAGTACTGATGAGGTTGATCAGACTGATACCACTTTGCAACAATATGTCGATTTTAATTTGGGCTTGTTCTTTTTCGTGGGTGCTGCATTAAACAGTAGGAAAATAAGGAGACTCACTCGTGTTGTGGAAGCTGTTACCAATCAGACAGCAATGGCACTTGGGAGCATTACAGAGGAACTGCAAATTGCAAGGATTGTAGCATTCCAGAACAGAATGGTGCTTGATGTGATTTTGGCTGATCGAAGTGGTGCATGTCGCATCATCGGTAGCAGTTGCTGCATTTTTATACCAGATCACTCACCTTCAGTATACGACGCAATATCAAAACTGCATAAGATTGCTGCAGAGATTCACCCAGAGACTGGTACATGGACTTTTTCAACCTGGTTCTGGACACTATTTGCTACTTGGGGCTGGAAACTAATGACCATTTTATGTATACTGTTGGCGATATTTTTACATGTTGTACTTGTATACAATGTGGTCCTATGCTTTGCTCCATGTGCATCACTGCTTGTACACCTGCCACGAGAAATATATCAGAAATAAAAGAACAACAAATGCTAAATAAAGAGATCATTGAGATCATGAGCATCAATGTACAGGATGCATATCTAGATTACCCCAAATGAACATCTGTCTTCAGCTAATGCTAAAAGGGTCGCCTGTTGTAATTTGGCAGCGATTAGGTTAGCCTTAGCAGAAGCCAACCTGCATTTAGAGACTATCTTTGTGGAATCTATTTTGTATTTCTGTCAGCCATTTTGTTTGCCATGTGCTACCATGTGCTCGCCATGTGCTCTGTCCTACCTTTCTGTTAACTGCTCTTGAAATCTGCCTAGAGATCAACTATATTTAGCATCTTCCACCTTCGCACATGCTCAGTTGAGCGTGCAGCTGTCCATGCAGCTGCTGTTAGTCTGTAACTGTCAGGATGTGTTCATCAGAATTAGCAACTGTTGGCTCCTCCCACTTGTTGACTGTTCATTTTCTGTATGACCTTATATGTATCTAAAACCAGCATTTTGTACTTGTACCGCCTTCATTTGAGCCCCTGTGTGGGTATAAGAGGACCAAGCTCCTTCCATTCAGTGTGCTACTTTATAGATTACCGAAGGGTGTTGTGTGAATGTAGTTCCACCTCATGAGGTTTAATAAACTCTATATTTTCTATTCCAGGTTCTATGTCAACTTCTACCTATTGGTCTGAGGGCTCTGTGCAGAGAAGGGCGAATCCCTTGCACTGGTAGGCCTTTCTGAGGCTCACCACCACACAACAATGGCCTTTCAAAAACTCATGCCACCTCTCTTGCCTCAATTCTGTCACTTGATGTGGCATCCCAGGCTGTCTGATCCATATTCTCCTTCAGTGGACTGTCGCCACTGAGCTATCATCCCTTGAACTGACTGGTTGCTTTTGCTGACTTGCTCCCATAGCCACTGCTCTGTTTTGTTACGTCTCTGTCCCATTGAAATCCACATAGGGTGCCTGGAACTTGGAAAATTGATGTGTGAAAAATGGGCTTACCTAGTGGGCACTGTAGATAAAATACATTGTCATTTCCAACGCCAATAGCTCAAACTCTGAAAAATGCAAGACCTATTGCTCTGCAAATGCTTGGTAAACTTGTCAGACTTGCCCTGCAAGGCTCTGTGCATGGCTTAATATGGTGCAAACTAGGAGGTGCAGGCCAACCTCATCCTACAAGTGCTTTCTTGATGATAAATTATTGGAATTCTCACTCACAGAGGCTTGGGGCAAGTACCTCTCACAGCAGGTTTACAAAAAGTTTAAAGCTGCCAACGCAAAAAGTTATCAAGGCTAGAGGATTTGACAACTCTGAGCAAGAGCTCAAATGACTAGTCAGTTGTCAACTCTTATACCTCCAGCAAACAACAGAACTATATGTCCTGTACATACCTGCTGTGGATCAAGGCCAGGTTAGTTGCAATTAGACTGCGGGAGTGGAACTTTCAGGCTCACCTTATGGTATGGCGCCGCTCAGAATCCCATGACATATTGTGCCAACTCAGCGGATCAGAACAGGAAACCATCATTCATATATTATGGCTCTGCCCATTCCTGCTGCAGCAAGAAAAATCTTCCTTTGCAGTGATTTAATTCACTCAGGAGTTAGAACTTGCTGTCAAGTAGTGATAGCTATTCGGAATCCTGTTAACACTTTAATGAACTTAATAATTGTTAAGCTCCTGCTGCTGGTGGCGGCTAAACTGGACTCTACAAATTACATATCTTTAATCTGATCACTTCAGCTACTGCACTAGAACGACATCTAAGGCACGTTTTTGGTGCGCTGCGGTGCCTCTTAGATTCTACCCTGTATTGAATTTTCCGGTAGGGTCACGTCTTTATGGAATGGTACTGATCACAGCCAGGATGCATGAAAAAAGTGTGCATATATATGAGATAATGTTGCACATTACACTTAGATAGCACAATAAATCCTCAGACAGTCATGAGTGAAACATCTGTCTCTTTATGTTTCAGAGAAAACAGCACCCTTAATGTAGGCAGGAATATCAACTGCAGTGCCAAAATAAGTAATGCTGTTATGCAGGGGGGGGGGGGCACCTCAAGCTTCATGGATTATTATTGGCAATGTGGAGAACTACTGTATGCTCAGTGACAACTTAACTGGGGTGGTCACTCTACATGTCCCTGATAATACCAGGAGTTAATCTGCCAATACTTCATGAACACATCGTGAGCCATCCAATGACTTTGCTATGTCATCATTTGCAGAGTATTAAAACACTCTTCTTGGAATGATGTTCCTCAAGTGTACAGATTGTTTAATGTTTAATGATGACTGCAATATTGTTTTCCAAATAGGATAACAGTGAACTGTTCAGAAATTGTACAGTTGAATTTAGAAACTGAAAAGTAGTTCTATTTTAAAACGTACTAACCTTATTACAAAGATCTTGGTCTTGAAATAAAATATAAAAAAAGCTTATTTTTCTAAAATTGGCGTGGATCTCCTTTTTGAGTCCCGAGTCCATTATTGGTCAATGTGGTGCAATACATTTCTTACACTCCTCTGTGTTAGGCCTAAGGCTGCTCGTTGCTCGTCCACACTACCACTAATAGAGAACTCTGGGTTTTAGATTTAGCCCTGTACACTTTTGGTGAACCTCTGAACTCTGTGCACGGTATAACCACCCAGTGGCATACCATATACAGATACACACACCAACCCTAGTAATCACTAGGGGAGGGAACCAGAGGCTAGAGGGAATTCAGTGTGAGTTGCCTCCAAGTAATACAGATACACACAAAAGAAGCTACCCTGAATGAGTGTATGATTCTTAGATGGAAAAAAGCGCACTATGCCTTTCTTCTGTGGGGTGTTGGGCATATCAAAAAATGTAAAGGACTGTCCTCACACACCACCAGGTGTCATGCTTCATCATCGGCAGTCGTTGCTCTCTAAAAAACGTGTTTGATAGAGAGCGGACCTTCACCTGGAGACAGGGAGGCACTTCTACAACTAAGTGGGAATCCGTGCAAAGAAGTGAGTGATTTTAAAATTAATGCAACCACCACATATAATTTTATTTATATGGGGTTTGCTTAATAGTAAATGCTAGGGTGGTGACACAGAGGTTTCTAACCCATCCCCATCAGTGTTGTCAACATGTTTCTGTCAATGCAGCCAGGGGGGTCCATGACATTCATCAGGACGTGATATAAGGGCTCCTATCTAGTCTCTAAAGACTAAAATAAATCCACTTGGTAGGTTGACCTTTGTCAAACTCTACTGTGAAAACTTAAAACCTGTACAAATAAAGGTTAACAAAGTGTCAAAAAAGGAATCTAATACCAGGAAAACACATGTGTCTCTGCAAACGTGGTGCACATAAAAACGAATACTGGGAGTCCAGCTCACAATCTTACCCCAGGTTAGGGTTTGGGATGCCCCATGGGAGGGGGGGGATGAGGGACCCCTGTAGTCACAATCTGTAATCAGAGTAAGGAGAGATTTTTAAGTAAAACAAACAAAACTGTGAGTTATTTCTCGCACATTTGTACTGACCCTGAAAACAAGTTCAATGGCCTGAGAAACTAAGTTTTCCATACATACATCACATTCACCCCCATACTGCCTAAAGGTGCGTCCCGCATAGTGCTCCTACGATCTGTCTTCACCACTTCCATTCGGGTAATGAAATGCGCTAAAGCGTTCGATTTATAATAAATGTGCCCAAATTGATAATTGCTCATTAATTAGGTGGGAATGGACACAGGTTGTGATAATAATTGGTATCAGGTGTCCTAGCTTGTGCTTTGAAAGTGTGCAGCGCTTAAATATGTCCATCGACATCTACTATCTGAACAGACTGCCTGGTTGCAGCGTCCCAGGCAACCAACTGCAATCAGGTGTTGTACGCGGTAGATGTGCGCGAGGCTTGGTCCCATTGTGGTAAATATTTTAGTAATTTACCTTGATCGGAATTTCTGATATATCAATAAGGTCAAGCATGAAGAGCAGAGTCCGTGGTGGTTAGAATTCAGGGTCTTTATTCAGTAACTCGAGTTAAGGGAGAGCTCCGTCACCTAAGGAGGCGGCAGAAGCGACGTAACTGTGTGTGATGGTGGGTGTGCGGCAGGCCGGAAAAGCAGGCAGGGATGCCGTATATAGTGGGCTATGTTGTTCGGTCATTATACAAAAGAGGCAGGAAGGATTGTCACAAGAGAAACAAAGGAAGGCTTCCAGGGGATGAGGTCCACTTCGGGTCTTGGATTCGGGTCCAGGTCTTCAGGAAGTCCGACGGCGGCTCCGGTATAGGGGAGTATCCACGGAGGGCAGTAAGAGAAGAAAAACAAGGGACCGTTAGTCCTATCCTGGTCTTCAGGTACAATATACCGATCACCGTCACCCGGGCAGTGGGGGGGAGAAAAGAGACAGTGAGGGAAGGGAGGTATTGGGAGGGAGGAACACAGGCCGGTAGATAGAAGAGTGTTGAATCGGGACGTGTGGGGGATCATTGATTACGCTGTGAGGGTGCTATACAGATATGGTACAGTGCAGGGAACGTGGTTCTACAGAGATGGGGGATATTTACAGGACCTTTACAGCGAGCTCCTAGCGAGCAGGGAAAAGGAATTTGTACGGTACCAGATCGTCGACAGCAAAGACACGGGAAAGAGTGCCCTTGTCATACTGTTTTTTTTGGCTGTCCTGGGCGCTCCCTAGGTTCTGCCTGACTATGTCCCTAATCACCGACAGGTGGGTTTTCAGGTTTTCCAGGTATTCTGAGAGCGGACGCATGCGATCCGGCTCCGCTTCCCAGGACTCCTGTGCCATGTCTAGCAGGGTACGAGGGGGGCGCCCGTACAGCAACTCATACGGGGAATAACCTGTGCTGCTCTGTGTCTTGCAGCGGATGGCGAATAGAGCCAGTGGCAGCATGTCTTCCCACCGTTTTGCTTCCAGGCCCAAGAGCTTCTTCAGAGTCTGTTTTAGTGTGGCGTTATAGCGCTCTACCAATCCATCCGTTTGTGGATGGTATGCGGACGTTCTAATTTGTTTTATCCCTAGTTGGGAACAGACCTGTTTCATGAGAGCAGAAACAAAAGGGGTATCCTGATCGGTCAGGATTTCCCGGGGAAACCCTACCCAGGAAAAGACGGAGATAAGGGCCTTGGCTATGGTCTGTGTAGTGGGTTGACGTAGGGGTATGGCCTCCGGAAAGCGGGTGGCATAGTCGACTATGACTAACGCATAGCGACACCCACTGCGTGAGGGCAAGAGGGGTCCTATGATGTCCATCCCTATTCTACTGAACGGGATGTCAATGAGGGGGAGAGGTTGCAATGGTACTCTGGGGGGATATACCGGCTGTTTTTCTGACAGATTGCGCATTCACGACAGTAGGTTTTGATCCTCTGATATACCCCTGGCCAATAGAACTTCTCCAAGACCGCCTGACTGGTTTTCTCATCCCCGAAATGTCCCCCTAAAAGGTGGCTGTGAGCGAGGAAGAGGACTTTGTCTTGGAAAGGACCGGGGATTATTAACTGTGCGTTCTGTTGTGTCCCCCCTTTTCGGTATAGCAACCCGTTTTTCTTGTAGAAGTAGGGACCTACTTGCAAGGGATCTTCGTTGTCAAGGGCCCTTCCCCATGCTTCCTGTAGGAGGGGGTCTTCTTGTTGTGCAGCCCTGAACTCCCTGTCTGTCTGCCAGGGGTGGTCTTCCGTAAGTGCAGGATAAGCGCTGGTGTACTCTTTTTTTTCTTTTCTCTTCTGGCTTTTGGGTTTGTGTGGTTTAGAAACCGTATCCCGGGTGGTCTGTCCCTGAGGATAAGGAGCGTCCTTCCACCACTGGGCCAGGGAGTCAGTGGTGTCCTGGAGGAGCGTAGGTAGTCCTGGGTAATCGCTCCCTAAAATAGATTGCTCTGGGAGAGCGGGCACGAGACCTACTGTGAGGCATGTTCCGGGGTCCTTGTGATGCTGGACTTGCACCTGGGTATTGGGGTAATGTTTGGTGTCGCCATGGACACATTGGATGGCTACTACCCCCGTAGGGCTACCGACCGGGTGAGCTAGGTCTTGTGGTCTGAGAACGCTCTGACGGCAACCGGTGTCGGCAAGGGCCATGAGTCGTTGTCCATCGATAGACACAGGGCAGTGAAACGGGGGTGGTGCGGTCCCCGGAGTGGTGCAGACATAGTTCCTTACAAGGCCGATCTCCATCGGCTCCTCCTTCTGCGGGCACATCCGGGCGATGTGTCCGATCCCTCCACATGAATAACACTGGGGTCCGGGATTAGCGGGCCGGAACATGACCGGTGAGGGAAAAAGGGGAGATGGCTCTGGTCTTCGGGGCTGTAGCGGCCGGGGTGGACGGGTGGCCGTCGTATTCAGGGGCCGGTGTGGATGCTCCTCCTTGCCCCGCTGGAGTTCCTGAGCATGGCTAAAAGCACAAGCAATCTCGATGGCCGTGTCCAGTGTGAGGCGGGAGTGTTGTCTTACCCAGCGCTGGGTGGCCGGGTAAAGGATATTCAGGAATTGTTCAAGATATATCTTCTCAAGGATGTTTTCCTTTGTGGAGGTCTCGGGTTGGAGCCATCTATTTGCGAGATCCCTGATCCGAAAAGAGAGGGCCCTTGGATTCTCTTGGGGTCTCTCTTTCGCTTGTCTTAGTTTTACCCTATAGGTATCATCGTCAATGCCGAGACGTTCCAATATGCACTGTTTTATATCCGCATACGGTGTGTTGCCCTGTATGTTGGCCTGTTGATAGGCGGCCTGCAAATCGCCGGATAAAAGGGGACCCAAGTATTGGCCCCAACGGTCCACCGGCCAATTGGCTGCTTGGGCTAGTCTTTCAAAGTTAGTGAAGAAGTAGTCCGGGTCTTCTCCCGGCACGTACTTCTGCAGGACCACGGAAGGGAGAGAGGTCACAGTCCTTTGTTGTCCCAGGGCATCGGTCAGCTTTCCCATGGTTTGTTCGTGGGCTACCCCCTGACCCTTAAAAACGTAATGTAGTTGTCCCCTGTCGTCTTCAGTGGTCTTCAGGAATTGCTCCATTAGTTTTCCGAACTGTTCCTATGATTCCGCCATCTTTCTCACTACGGCCTCCATGCTTCCAGGAGATCCCACTTCTGACACCAGATGTGATGGTGGGTGTGCGGCAGGCCGGGAAAGCAGGCAAGGAGGCCGTGTATAGTGGGCTATGTTGTTCGTTTATTATACAAAAGAGGCAGGAAGGATTGTCACAAGAGAAACAAAGGAAGGCTTCCAGGGTATGAGGTCCGCTTCGGGTCTTAGATTCGGGTCCAGGTCTTCAGGAGGTCCGACGGCGGCTCCAGTATAGGGGAGTATCCACGGAGGGCAGTAAGAGAAGAAAAACAAGGGACCGTTAGTCCTATCCTGGTCTTCAGGTACAATATACCGATCACCGTCACCCGGGCAGTGAGGGGTGGGGAGAAAAGAGACAGTGAGGGAAGGGAGGTATTGGGAGGGAGGAACACAGGCCGGTAGATAGAAGAGTGTCGAATCGGGACGTGTGGGGGATCGTTGATTACGCTGTGAGGGTGCTATACAGATATGGTACAGTGCAGGGAACGTGGTTCTACAGAGAAGGGGGATATTTACAGGACCTTTACAGCGAGCTCCTAGTGAGCTGGGAAAAGGAATTCGTAAGGTACTCATGCGGTCCGCCGTAACTATCCAGTGAGTTACGGCCGCTCTTCCACCACCTCCTGAGGACTCCACCACTCTTCGGTCCACACGTCTTCATCGTACGCCTGCTCTCCTTCTCCACCTCCAGTTCGAGTATCCTGCCACGATGCTCCGACGGCATTCTGCTCCCGAGTCTCGGCTTTTCCCTGTTCTGGCGCTGCCACTGGGGCGGGACTTACGAGGTCAGAGGGATGTGCTTCCTCCGAACTCAGTGCTCTGGTTGGTTCCTGCGGGAGAGAGAAGGGCGGGGTTCCGTGGGTTATGGCTGCTGCTCCGAGTCCCGTTTCCAACACGGGGATGTGTTTGCGGGGTTGCAGCCCCGGCGGAAAGGAAGGAGGTACGTGTGGGGGAGGGTGGTTTCCATGAGGGGGGCCCCGGGGCACCGTCTCACATCATGTCATAATCGTGAGGAAGTCACGGAAGGAGCAGAGTGTTGAGAAATAACCCTAGGCTGGTTCCTTGTATGAGAGAGAGAGAAATGGTCGTGACAGGATGTCTGGTGTCATGTCTTAGCAAACAGGAGCTGTTTTCTCGGAATTGGTTGTCATGTCTTGGCAAACGGGGGCTTATTTCTCAGAATTGGCCTGACCATAAGAGTGTGTGGTTACAACGGGGCTCGTTTCTTGGAATCGGTTTGGCCATAAGAATGTATGGTTGCAGTTAGAGGAAGAAGTGCGTTGTGTGCAAACTTACGTTTATGTGCCCGGGTTTTCTAGCTACCATCATGATGAGCTCGGGACGTGAAAGAGAGGGTGTATAATGGGACATAAGCAATGAAAAATATCAATTTTCCACATTCCCTCCTTGTCCCATAATATACCCTTTTAAGATTGTCTTGTTTAATCTACCTCTATGTTCATTAGGTTGTCCACTTGTTCCTGTAACATGATATTTTCCTTCTCTTTCTTTCTGGTTTGGAGTCTGGGAATGCAGGTAGTGATACAGAAACTACAGAGTGCTGGGCCACATTGAATACAGATGCAACAGGTGAAGAGAATGGCTAGAGCGATACCTATTATCGTAAGGGTCTTCCATCCCCATGAGGACAGGAGGATCCAGAGCCATCCCGTCAGGGACCAGGCAGCAGTGTCTGTATCTAGTTTCCTGGAAAGTACATGAAGGCGGGAAATAGCAGAATACACCGAGGGTGCATTATCTGGAATATATATACAGCAGCTGGACCCGATCAGTTCACATACGCCACCACGGTCGGCCAATATAATATCTAGAACCATACGGTTCTGCAACGTCATGAGTCTGTCGGCAGCCATCTCAGCTGTGATGTTGCTTAATGCACTGGCTGTTTCATTTATGGCTCCCTGGACTACACGAGTCAGTTGCCTTATGTGGCGGCTGTTGATCATGGGCCCCCAGAAAGGGATGATTCCTTTAAAGAAATCGCCAGCCTCTTGGTCCGCTGTGTCTTCAGCATCTATGGCCCCCCTTCTCCGTCTATTAATTACGGTCGGAGGGTCACTTAGATGGTAATCTGCTGGGGCGGTGTAGGTAGGGGGGAGGAGAAATGCAATGTAGCATTTCCCGGACCAGCCTTGGGGTAGCCAAGTACGTGCGTGAGGTCCACAGATAAAATAGGTGTTGAGGGGAGTGGCCATCATTGGGAAATTTAGGTCAGGTAGGGTGTATGTCTTATTACACTCACTGTCTCCCATTTTCTGACCCTTGCCCTTTCCTCTTACACAAAATAGGCCCTTATGGGGCACAGCCCATCCTCCCTGTCCTGTCTGTCTCTTTTGGACAGAAAACGTTTCCCTAAAGGAGGTAGTGTCGTTAAAAAGGGAATAACTGATATTTTCATTGTTATCTGCTCGTCCCCATGTCGCGGTGAAATTTACCATCGTACTGTCTTTGTTTTTATCTCGTTTCAGGTACTAGTGTTCTTGGCCTTGATCTCAGGAATGTTTCTAACAGAAGCGGAAAATATCATAGAGAGTGCATAGGTATATCCAGCATAGCCAAAAGGGAGAGGGATAAAAGGCATTCCTCCGTGTACGGAATGTGGCATTAAACCACAGACCCAACAGTTGGTTTTGTTAATAACCATTTGGTGTTGGTGGAGTGTGGAGATGAATGTGTTATTGAAAAATTCTTTTCTTCTATTTTCGAGATGTGGAGGGAGATCTACATGTGAATGCATAGCTGTGTTATTCAAAAGCGTGGGGGAAGAAGGTGGGAAAGCTAGATGAAGGAACCAACCTAGGCAAGCCGTGATACAAAAAATAAGAATCATCATAGAGAGGAAGATTGAAACTTTGTTATGTGATAATTTTACGTATTTAAACATATTTTCCATGATAGGCTGCTAGTCTGAGTCAATTATGCATACGTGACCGGACACTTCCCAGCAACCGCTTCACCAAAACTACGTCTTGGACTTAATTAGCCACCGGTAGGTCGAGGTCAGATGCAATGTCTCTAGCTTGTTTCTGATGGGATCTGATGGGATCGCAGCCGCGATCTGTACTCTTCTTGAGGGGAAAGTTCAGGAAGGGGTGAAATAAAGTCTGTCGTTTCAGTGTCTATATTCTCGGGGTCAGCAACAATGTCAGTAGGAGTTGGTCCGAAGAATTTCTTACAATGCCTAGCATGGAGCCATCCTTTTCTTCCTTCCACCTTGACTGCAGTCCTCGTCGTGAGTAGCACCAACTTGGGAGACGTCCACCTTCTTTCCAGGGGGCTGGCGCGGTCAAAATTTCGGATCAGGATCCAGTCCCCAGGTTGGATGGCGTGTTCCTCGGGCGTTGTTTTATCTGGAGAGGCTGCAGCCACCTGTGAACGGCAAGAGCGTAGTGCAGACATCAAAGAAGCTAGGTAATCTGTCAGAACATTTAAATCAATATCAGTTAACTTCCTAGGGGATGGGACATCCCAGATATTCGGAGGTCTCCCATATGTGACCTCATAGGGCGACAGACCCGTCCGGGAATGTGCCACCATTCATATGTAGAAGAGAGCAACCGGAAGGGCTGTAACCCAGTCTATTTGTTTGTCAGCACATATTTTACCTAGCTTGGTCTTTAGAGTCTGATTATGTCGTTCGACTAGGCCTGCCGCTTGGGGGTGTCGAACACAGTGGAATTTCCAGGTGTATCCTAACAGTAAGGAAACAGGCTTCATTAGTTTAGAGGAAAATGGTTGTCCGTTGTCAGAGTATATGACTCTTGGCAACCTATATCGGGGGAAACATTCCCTCACCAATTGTTTAGCTGTCATCTGGGCACCATAATCTGGGACGGGGTATGCTTCAGTCTATCGAGTTAAGGTACAGACTACTACGAGGACATGCTTATGTCCCCGACATCTTTCCATTTGTATGTAGTCCATTTGGAGGACTTCAAAGGGGTAATTTGGGGGGTGGAACCCTCCTTGTTCAACCGAGACACTTTTCCCTGGATTGAACTGACAGCAAATCATACAGGTTCGTACTTTTTGTTTGGCCGCTGAGCACAGATGCTTGTTATGCCATACCAGATTTAGACTGTCCAACATCCCTTTTTCTCCTAGATGTGCGGGACCATGCGCAGTTTCTATGATTACAGGAACCATTATGTCAGGGAGAAACCATTTGAACTTATCTTTTGTTATCCAGCCCTGATCTGTGTGAGAATCTCCCTCTTCTTCCCATTCCCTCTTTTCGGTCTCTGTAGCTTGGTTTTGGATGTGTACTACATCTTTGGCAGGATCGATAACTGGATAAACAGTCTTAATGGTAGTTTCAGTATTCAGTGTTCCTGTCTGAGCAGCGTGTTTAGCTGTGGCATCCGCCAGAGCATTACCTCTGGTGACAGAGTCCTTGACTTTTGTGTGTGCTTTGCATTTCAGTATAGCTACTTCTGCGGGTCTGTGTATTGATTCTGGGGGGACACCTTTGGAAAACTTACCTGTGGCGGTGGGGAGCCGTGGGAGGAGCAGCCAGGAAGGACCCTTCGCCTGTCCAGCCGTGAGGGAAACGGCCAACGCAACACGAATCCAGGGACGCTCCAGCCCAAACCGAGACCCAGGAACTACAGTTCCCAGCAGCCCCGGCACCTGGCACGCTCGTGACGCTCCCGCTGCGCCTGGAGGCGCCTCAAGAACGCGGAGCACCGAGCGTGCCTGGGGACACCTTTGGAAAACTTACCTGTGGCGGTGGGGAGCCGTGGGGGGAGCAGCCAGGAAGGACCCTTCGCCTGTCCAGCCGTGAGGGAAACGGCCAACGCAACACGAATCCAGGGACGCTCCAGCCCAAACCGAGACCCAGGAACTACAGTTCCCAGCAGCCCCGGCACCTGGCGCGCTCGTGTCGCTCCCGCTGCGCCTGGAGGCGCCTCAAGAACGCGGAGCACCGAGCGTGCCTGGAGACACCTTTGGAAAACTTACCTGTGGTGGTGGGGAGCCGTGGAGGGAGCAGCCAGGAAGGACCCTTCGCCTGTCCAGCCGTGAGGGAAACGGCCAACGCAACACGAATCCAGGGACGCTCCAGCCCAAACCGAGACCCAGGAACTACAGTTCCCAGCAGCCCCGGCACCTGGCGCGCTCGTGACGCTCCCGCTGCGCCTGGAGGCGCCTCAAGAACGCGGAGCACCGAGCGTGCCTGGGGACACCTTTGGAAAACTTACCTGTGGCGGTGGGGAGCCGTGGGGGGAGCAGCCAGGAAGGACCCTTCGCCTGTCCAGCCGTGAGGGAAACGGCCAATGCAACACGAATCCAGGGACGCTCCAGCCCAAACCGAGACCCAGGAACTACAGTTCCCAGCAGCCCCGGCACCTGGCGCGCTCGTGACGCTCCCGCTGCGCCTGGAGGCGCCTCAAGAACGCGGAGCACCGAGCGTGCCTGGGGACACCTTTGGAAAACTTACCTGTGGCGGTGGGGAGCCGTGGGGGGAGCAGTCAGGAAGGACCCTTCGCCTGTCCAGCCGTGAGGGAAACGGCCAACGCAACACGAATCCAGGGACGCTCCAGCCCAAACCGAGACCCAGGAACTACAGTTCCCAGCAGCCCCGGCACCTGGCGCGCTCGTGACGCTCCCGCTGCGCCTGGAGGCGCCTCAAGAACGCGGAACACCTCCCGCCCCGCGGGACGCGCGCGGGACCGCGCCGGGCTAAGCCCGGGCAAAGGGCGGGCCCTCTGTGGCCCTCAGAGGCACGAAGAGGCCGGGACGGGCCACCACCCTTATCACCCTGCTACATCAAAGAGGTACTGTGATTCCCCTTACCATTTCTAACTAGCCCACTGTTTGCTATTCAGCATTATACCATGTCTATCTGGGACGAGCTTAATGCCATGTGTGGAACCCAATATATCCCTGATCTTTTATCCCCCATAAGCACAGACAACAACCCACATCTTGCTTACGCCACCCTGCAGATGTCACCTCTGTCTGTTAATAAACTCAAATCTCCACTCATAGCATTACCGGGTGGGCAGAACACCAAAAGAAAGACCGATGATGCCATCAACAACGGGAAGCCACCCAAAACTCCTAAACTATGCCCCAGTCCCTCTCAGCACCACTCCAATGTTAGCTTTGTGTCGGGGGATATGGAGCATGGAAAAATGGAAAACTCCCCATCATTCCCCCAACCAACTTTATTGGCCCAGCTCGAGCATTTATTAATCTCCCTTATTTCACCATTGGTGGAAAAAATTAACGATCTGGGGGATAGGATATCTAACATTGAACTGATAGTGAAAACACATATTCCATCAGGAACCAAACCAGCATCATCAAACCCTCCGATCCCTCTCCCTGCCCTGGAAAAACCAAAACTGAATTCCCGCAGGAATGCGCATTCTCAAACTTTATCGTTGGTTCAAACAAACCACACTGAGGCGAAAAATGAACCTATTAGAATGCCACGAATAAACCTACCCCCCGAAGCCGCCCCCTATGTGACTGTTGTCTCCGGAATTCCACCTCTAACTCACGGAAAAGTTGAAACACGCCAAGACTTACTACATAAGGCCATGTATTGGTTACAGACTCATAGACCTCTGTCACCTGACCTAGATGGGGGGATCTTAAGTGTTAGGAGGGTGGGGTGGTTGGGCACTTTGCCAAAAGACATTCCAGGGGATTTGGTCCTAATTAGGTTCAAGCAAAGGAAAACAACCCTTTACTTACGATCCTGCAAGTATAATAGGGGGATGGCCCAATTCGTATCTGGGACTTACATGACTTTTATCCGAGCTTTCCATCCACCCAGATATCAAGAACACAAGGGCCAACGTAAAAATGCATTAGAATTTTGTCTCTAGCTATGAAAAGTTTTTGATTTCCTTGATCCCTTTTCTCTTTTTTAAACAATGCCGTTTTATTTTTATTGTGATTTTATGGTTGATGAATTCCAATGTTTATTTAAAAATTGTCTATGTCTACTTTTATGGTTTCTATATGAAATCGAAATAAAGTTTTGAAACTGAACTGAACTGAAACTGATTCTAGTAGCTGAAGAATAAGATCCCCATGCTTTATCTTAGTTCCATGAGAGGTTAGAAAACCTCTCTCCTTCCACAAAATTCCAAAGTTGTGGACTACCTCGAACGCATATTGCGAATCGGTGTAGATGTTAACCCGTTTCTCTTTTGACCACTCGCATGCTTGTGTAAGGGCTATGAGTTCTGCTGCTTGGGCTGAATGCATGGGTATTCTGGCTGCTAGGAGGACCGTATTTTTTGTAGTGACAGCATAAGCTGCTGAAAGTTCGCCTGTTTGGAGGTGCATACAGGAACCATCTACGAACAGTGTGTGTTCGGTGCACTTAAAGGTACGTCTACAAGATCAGACCTGGGCTTTGTGACTAGTTCGACTATCTCTAAGCAGTCGTGAGTTTGGTTGTCTACTGGAACAGTGGGTAGCAGCAAGCTGGGTTGAGGATATTGCATCGTTTGATGATAATGTGGGGTTGGAATAATGTGACTTCATAACCTGTGAGACGAGCTATGGTCAAGTGTTGTGTCTGTGTCCTATTCAAAAGATATTCTACTGCATGTGGGACTTGTACCTCAAGAGGATGTTCTAGCACTATGGAATCACTTTGTCGAATTGCCAGAGCCGGAGCTGCAACGGATTTTAAACAGGCCGGCCAACCTTGTGCAACAGGGTCGAGAGTACTGGAGAAATAAGCACAGGGACGATGTTTATTGGCCTGTGTTTGTGTGAGCACTGACAAGGCTGTACCTTCTCATTCCGTGACGAAGAGGACAAAAGATTTGGCATAATCGGGTGTAGCTAGGACAGGTGCAGAGCATAATGCTTGTTTAAGGGTGTCAAAAGCAAAGGTATGGTTAGGTGTCCATTGCAATGGAGAAGAGGTGACAAAATCAGAGGTCGTTAATTGTATCAGGGGTTTGGCCAAATAGGCGAACTGGGGAATCCACTGCCTACAATAGGAAGTGAGGCCAATAAAGGCACGGACTTCTTTCTGTGTCTTAGGGACAGGAATGTGTTGGATTCTTTCAGGTGTGAGTGCCCTACCCTCCTTTGACAGCAGGTGTCCTAAGTATGCCACCTGCTGTAAACACAATTGCAATTTAGAGGGTGATACTTTGTGGCCATGTTGTGCAAGAAACATTAGTACAATTTGTGAGGCTTGTTCGCATTCCGGTTCGGAACGTGCGGTGATGAGTAAGTCATCGACATATTGTAACAATGTTGTATTGGAGGGCAGGACAATTTCGTCCAACTTTCTGTTAAGTGCCTGACTGTAGATACTGGGACTTTCTGTATACCCTTGAGGAGCTCTTGTGAAACAGAAACTACAACCTTGTAGTGAGGATCCGAATAGGTACTGACTGTCTGGATGAAAGGGTTTACTGATGAAAGCATTTTTAAGGTCAATAACGGTAAAATGTGTGGCATCAGGATCTTAGCTGTTAGCAGAGTACTGATGTCTGAGACCACAGGGTACTGTGGTACCACACATTTATTGAGCTCACGTAAGTCAACCACAAGTCTGTAAACTGGTGGTGCACCGTCATCTGTTTTCTTTCGCACTGGCAAAACTGGCGAATTACATATGTTGGAAGGTACCTCTCTGACTACTCCTTTTTGGATCAAGTCATCGATAATCTGAATAAGGGCTTGTTCCGCATCTGGAGGTAACTTGTATTGTCGGACACGAGGTAGGACAACACCTTCCTTTAACGTGACTATGTGTGGTGTAATATCCATGAATCCTACGTCAGTTGCATCCTTAGCCCATAATGTAGCAGGAATGTCCCTTAATCTGACATCTAACTCTCGTGTGGTGAAATGACCTTTGAAATCTCAGAGGAATAGTCGTATTCCTTCCGGGGAACAGCATATTACAGCACCCAGTTCCTTTAATGTCTGGATGCCAAGTAGATTTTCGGGACAGGACTTAGTAAGTACCAAATCGGTGGAAGCTGTAAGAGGGCCAACCTGGAGTGACACTGGTTCAGAAACTTTGTTAATGACTGGTGTACCTGAAAAACCCAAGGAAATACTATTTGAGCCAGAGAGGGGTACTTTGGGAGCTTCATTGTGTTGTACTGTTGTCCTACTGGCACCGGTGTCAATCAGAAATGTTGTTTCTTTACCTAGGAGCTTAGCATGTACATAGGGACCCTTTTGGTCGACCGGGATCAGTGGATGACTATCGTGTTCCTCCCAGCTGTCTCATGAAATCGTGGGGAATTCAGGATAGGATGACACTGGATACTGATAGAGTTGTGTGGCTAATTTAGTAACAGCTGGTGTTGGAGCTGAGGGACGAGTGGTATAGGTGCGAGGTTGTGTCTTTCCAGTATAAATATTGTGTTGTAGGACTGGACAATCACGTACAAAGTGGCCAGGCTTTTTGCAATGATTACAGGTAACCCTTTCTTGTGATACTGGAGGTTGCTTATGGGTCTGAGGAATTGTATTGGTCTGTGCTACCAATACCTTCATTTCAGTATCTTTTGTCCTTCTTTTATCCTGTTCCTGTTCGTCTCTAATTCTGTTCTGATGGTACTGGAGCATCTGAAGTGCTTGTGAAGGGGAACTTGCTTGCCAAGTGCTTTCAACTTTTAATACTCTATTTTTGATCTGAGGTAAGGCATTTTCTACAAATTTTGAGACAAACAACCGACTATAGGCATCTCCACCTGAGGAGAGACCGCTATTGATAAGAAAACATTTCTCTAATCTTGTATAATAGTCCCCTATATCCTCATCTGGTTTTTGTTTGCATGCAGAGATAGCATCCCAATCTTCCTTTTTAGTGGCCAACAACTGGGAGAGTATTTTCGGGAGAAGGCGAGGGAGTTCCAGAACCAGAGGTCCCAGGCCTTGTCCAGGAGTATGAGTAGTTTCTTCTGTCTCTAAAGCTGTCCATGCTACCTTTTTCCCTTCAACCTCCCAATCTTTTCCTTTTAGTTTGTCGTATGTTCCTTGAGGCAGTATGACTTTGAGGAGAATATTGAGGTCCTTATAAGTAAAGGAACCCATTTGAAGAATATCCTTGAGGTCCCTATGGAATCCCGTAGGATCTTTTTCATGAGAAGGGACCATTTTCTTCATTTCTAATATCTCTAGTTTTGTCAAGGGAGTGTAGACAAATGTTTGTTGTAGCTTTCCTGCAGAATCTACGATGGGATGTACTTCTCGGAGGGGAAATTGACCTTGACCGTACTGAGGGGGATTTGAGTCATAAACATCAGAAAGGTATTGGACATAGCGTTGTCGCTGATCCAGGAAAATGTTGAGAAATTCTTGTCCCCTTGCCACCCACCTCCCTTCTAGACAGTCTCGTAAGAGAGGATGTAACATTTTGGGCGGGTAGCCAGTGTCTTCGTACAATGTAATGAGGTGTTGAACCATATAGATGCTGGTTAGTTTTTGAGATGTCATAGGGAGCGATAAAAACATTTGAGCGACTATGTCAGGGCCGTATATAGAGTATTGGGACACCCAATGGGTGCTTGATCGAGCGAGTTCTTTTTCCTGTGTGGTGAGTGGAGGTTCGTCGTCCATCCAATCATCCAGGGCTTCTTGTGTTAGTTGGAACGATCTATCTGAAGAAGCTGACAATTTTTTTGTCTTATTCCTGAGTTGTCCGCTACTTTGGGAACGAGGGATACAGGAACGTACTGCTCCTTGAAAAGCAGTTCCTTCTTCCCTGTCTTCGTCTGTACCCCCATTCTCGGTCTCCTGGGTAGGGACATTTTTCTGGTGTGAGTCGGAAACCTTACTGGTAAAGAGAGGGATGAAGAAATCTATTTCTTTTATTTTATTATTATTTCCCGCTACCACTGCTTGATCTAGCTGAAGTAGGTCGTCGGGAACCTTTTTCCCAGCACTTGAGATCATACGGATAAAACAGGTAATCATAAATCGTGAGAGACATTTTTTATGAGCGATAGGTCTATTTTTAATAGCCTCTTGTAGCACTTCTAAATTTTCTCCTGTTCGGAGAGCCTCGTAAATTTTATTCAGGCAGTTTGTGATATTTGGTACGTACCGTATGCTTTCTAGAGCTTCCCGTAAGCGATAGGAGACATCTGCTTGTGGACCTTCCCCTGGAGTAGGGTCGTACTCACATTCTAACATAGGTAGAACACCACCCGAAGTGTCAGGGATGGGTTCCGTCTGGGTAACTATTCGTCTGGCCGCTATTTGATTAGTATAGGCAGGAGGTGGTTCCATTAAATAGGTGGTAATGAAGTCTTCGGGCACGGAAGGAACCTTAGGATATGGAGGTGCTGTGGGAATGCTAGGGTCTGAACTACCATCGGACCCTGTCTTTTGCGAGAGGACGGGATATATACCCGTCACGGAGGCCGAGACCTCCCTTTTTCTTTGTTCGAAATTAATATCATCATTCTGATCCTGTAACTTTCTCATCTTACTTTCTTCTGACATTCTTTTTGCTTTCTCCACTTTCCCTTGCTCTTTCTGTACCCTTCGATGTACTTCCTTTCGCCATATTTCGACACTCTCTAACATCGAGGGTCTTGCTTTCTTTTCCCAACATTTCTTTTGAACTGCCATGATACAATTTAAATCCCAGGTGCCACTCTTTGGCCATCTAATCGCAATTTCTAAATCTTGAGTGTAATCTTCCCAAAGATCTAAGTACAAGATGGCACCAATTCCATATTTCGTATACATGAAGTAACCAGGAGTATCCTTCGGGGGGACTGGTACATGTTGTTCCAGTAACCCCTTGCGGGTACCCAGTTTACACAATTTAGAAAACAAAGGCATTGCGTCAATATATGAAAAATTTACACTTGATAACTTGATATACCCTGAGTATCAGAGTACAAACATACCGTTTTCTAGAAACCTAGAACCCGTCTTGACCGTGCTCTGAAAATCAGAACCCATCTTGATACACCCCCAGCAGTACTCACCGAGGTGCAGAGAACTTGAAGACCTTGAAGATCTGGTCACTGGACTAGTTACGCTGCGCTCTTGATCAGGGACTTGTCGGGGTTCTGAAGACCTCAGACTCGGCAACTTCACAAGGTTTGGGCTCTGGGTCGAGACTTCCGCTGTCGTCCTCACCGCCTCGTGTGGATGGTCAGGCCGCGGCACGGTCCCTCTTTGACATGAAGGAGTTCATGCAGGAACACCCTGCAGTGTGCACTTTGAAGTCTGTCGGTGTCTGGAGAGACAGGTTCGGGTCCGCATCACCGGCGCGTGGGGGGAAAGGGAAGTCCCTGTTCGGGTGCCAATTTACTGTGGTAAATATTTTAGTAATTTACCTTGATCGGAATTTCTATAATATCAATAAGGTCAAGCATGAAGAGCAGAGTCCGTGGTGGTTAGAATTCAGGGTCTTTATTCAGTAACTCGAGTTAAGGGAGAGTCCGTCACCTAAGGAGGCTCGGGAATAGTCTCTACTTTAATCAAAGAAAACATGGCATTTATACATTCTTGACATAGAAAAGAGGAAGGAGCTTCCCTTGAGCAAATTTCAGTTACTCGTGTTGTAATCATACAGAAGTCATGGCAGAAGCGACGTAACTGTGTCATAATCGTGAGGAAGTCACGGCAGAAGCAGAGTGTTGAGAAATAACCCTAGGCTGGTTCCTTAGATGAGAAAGAGAGAAATGGTCGTGACAGGATGTCTGGTGTCCTGTCTTAGCAAACAGGAGCTGGTTTCTCGGAATTGGTTGTTGTGTCTTGGCAAAAGGGGGCTTATTTCTCGGAATCGGCCTGACCATAAGAGTGTGTGGTTACAACGGGGCTCGTTTCTTGGAATCGGTTTGGCCATAAGAATGTATGTTTGCAGTTAGAGGAAGAAGTGCGTTGTGTGCAACCTTACGTTTATGTACCCGGGTTTTCTAGTTACCATCCTGATGAGCTCGGGACGTGAAAGAGAGGGTGTATAATGGGACATAAACAACGAAAAATATCAATTTTCCACATTATCATAGATGCCCCGGTCGATTGGGGCGTGGTAAAGTGCGCACATGCACAATGACCCTTGTCTACTTCATGCAATTCAGCACGCTGGTCGGTACGTGCATGTGTGGCCGTTTTTTGAATGAAAAAGTTGCGTTTTGGGGGGGGGGGGAGAAAGGAGATAAAATCCCCTTTAAATAGCCTCATTACTGGAATAGTGGAGTCCAGTGAGGGGCACCTCATTTAGGCAGTCTAAATACAATGAAAAAACAATTATAACGCTGGTTCTTAAAATTACACCAGGGTCACATTTGAGAAGTAAATAAAGGAGAGGACAGTTTATTCTAAATATCCGGGGGCTGTTATTGTGGGGGGCTGATGGATGTCAAATATTTAAAGATACGAGTTCATGCAAGTGTTCCCATATGTAATAGATTTCCATAGTGCTTTGTTGTAACCTTTGCCATTTATTATGTGGGGAAAGAACATATCCCCTCTGTGTGTACTAGTTTGTTGGAAAACGCTGCAAAGGTGTTTAATGAATGATTGGTTTATCCAATATGCAGCCATGGGATGTCATCATTGGGACCTCTTTCCCATGATTTGAGGTGATACACCCAGCGTTGTTCCCGTGTATGAAGTTTTTTTGTATGTTTGGGACGCCCGAGTTCATTTTTTCCAGGATGACCCATTCCAGGTCTCAGTCTCTGTGGCATTTTTCTAGGTAATTACATGTCAATTTGGTGGTATTTCTTTTGCATCTGAAAACATATAGGAACACTCGCATACACTCCTATTTTTAAACATTTGACATCCATCAGCCCGCCACAATAACAGCCCCAAGATACTTAGAAAAAAACGTCCTCTCCTTTATTTACCCCTCAAATGTGACCCTGATGTAATTTTAACAACGTGTGTTTTCATTGTATTAAGACTGCCTCAATGAAGTGTCCCTCACTGGACTCAACTTATCCAGTAATAAGGCTATTTAAAGAGGATTTTATCTCATTTCTCTCCCCCACAAAAAACACAACTTTTTCTTTCAAGAACCTGTTGTGCATGCGCGTACCGACCAACGTGCTGAATTGCATGAAATAGACATGGGTCATTGCGTATGTGCGCACTTTACCACGACCCAATCGACCGGGGCGTCGCTGATGCGACGAAGCCTCGCGCACGTCTACCACGTACAACACCTGGTTGCAGTTGGCTGCCTGGGACACAGCAACAAGGCAGTCCGTTCGGACAGCGGATGTCGACTGACACATTTAAGCGCCAAGCACTTTCAAAATGCAACCTAAGACACCTAATACCAATTATTATTATAACCTGTGTCCATTCCCACCTAATTAATGAGCAATTACCAATTTGGGCACCTTTACAAGAACAAATAGGCTCATTTCACTACCAGCGGGGAAGAGGCGAGGACAGATCCTAGGAGCACTACGAGGAATGCAGCATGAGGCAGTAAGGGGGTGAATGTGATGTATGTATGTAAACGTAGGGGCATATTATCAAGGGCCTAATCGCCGCTTTAGCTGGACTTTTTCCAGCTAAAGCGGCAATAATTTCATTGCCCTATTAGCAAGCTGTTGCTAACAACAGCAACAGTTAGCGACAGTTTGTAAGCGATAACGAGCGGTTTGGGTTCCGCTTTGCATGTCAGCGATATTTATCGCTAATGACCTGCAAAGTAGGCGTACCCAACCTGTTAACAACTGAAAGCAGTCGCTAACATCGCTATCGCCTATTATCAACGCAGGCACAGCGATAAAAGAATTTGCGCTAAGCGCGAATATCTCCAAAAACTAACGCCTGCTCAGACCACTTCTTAACTTGTATATCCAATGGGAGTTGGATATTCAGGTTAAGACCCTATTGGCGTTAATGCCTGAATATCGCTGAATTTCCAGCGATATTCACGCATTGAGCCGCTATCGCTGGATATTTTATCGCATTTGAGATAAACTTTGCTAATAGCACGGTATCGCTGCGATAAAATCCGGCGAAACGCGGCGATAAAAAATGTCACTAAGCTCATTTAGCGATAAATATCGCTAGTTGTTAGTAATATGCCCCGTAGTTTTTCAGCCTATTAAACTCGTTTTCAGCGTCAACTCGAATGCGTGAGAAAAAAATCACAATTTTGTTTGTTTGTTTTACTTACAAATCTCTCCTTACTCTGATTACAGAGTGTGACTACAGGGGTCCTTCATTCCCCCCATCCCATGGGACGCAAACCCTAACCTGGGGTAAGATTGTGAGCTGGGCTCACAGTATTAATTTTTATGTGCACCACGTTTGCAGAGACACGTGTGTTCACATGCATTACAATGTTTATCTGCATGGTATAAGTCTGATTCTTTTTCCTGGTATTATGTTACTTTTATGACACTTTGTTAACCTTTATTTTACAAATCTCAAGTTTTCACAGTAGAGTTTGGCATAGGTCAACCTACCAAATGGATTTATCTTAGTCTTAAGAGACTAGATAAGAGCCCTTAGATCACATCCTGATGAATGCCATGGACGCCCTTGGGGGCGTTGGCAGAAACATGTTGACGTCACTGCTAGGGATGGGGTACTAAACCCCTGTGTCCCCACCCTAGCTTTTAATATTAAGCAAACCACATATGAATAAAATGATATGTGGTGTTTGCATTCATTTTTAAATCACAAACTTCTTTCCACGGGCTCCCACTTAGGGGCTGATTCTGATCTCGCTCAGAAGACCCCCGAATGCGATCCGGCCGTAAAAAGTACGAGCCGTACACGTGTTCTCTGCCCGACTCGTACTGCTGTACAAGCGAGCAAGTATGATGCGAGAAATGCAAAATTGCTGACCAAATTGTTTCCGGGTCCGAACCGCCCCGTACGCCTCGTCCGTAAGCAAACCGTGCCGTGCAATGGAGGCGAATTCCGACCAAGCCAGTACGATGCACGCGTCGGACAGCCGGATTGAGCCAAAGTTTCTGGCTTGCAAAACGTCAAGGAAGCAGCCTTCAGAAGTACGCGTTGGACCCCCGTCACCCGCAGCCTTACGACTCAGACACAGGGGGTGACCCAAGGGTCTCATCACACAGGCATGTACGGTGCGGATGGCACCGACGCGTACCCACTGTAGGGGGTGCCTTTGTGCGAAATGTACCATTCAGTCAATGGGAGCCCATGTAGGCGTCGTACAACCGGCTCCCATTGACTTCTATGGCAGTCCGACCAAACCGATTCCGGCAGCATGCGGCCGCATCGTACTGGATCGGTCGGACTGCAAGAGTCCGGCTCAGTTGGAAAACACTCTGGATCCGGCTCGGTCGGAGAGCTTTCCGACCCAGATCGGAATCGGCCCCATTGTTGTAGAAGGGCCTCCCTGTCTCCAGGTGAAGGCCTGCTCCCTATCAAACGCGGGTTTTAAAGACCGAGGACTGCCGATGATGAAGCATGACACCTGGTGGTGTGTGAGGACAGTCCTTTCAATTTTTTGATATGCCCAACACCCCACACAAGAAGGCGTAGTGCGCCTTTTTCTATCTTTGAATCAGACACTCATTCAGGGTAGCTTCTTTTGTGTGTATATACCATATACAGAGAAAAACCAAAGGGGGTGATGGACGGAGCGTTGACAATACAAACACTCACCCCCAGTCAACTGATCTGGGTTTAATCCATCACCGTTCTTTAGCTCACTCCGCCACCCCAGTTCAGACATGGCCATGTACAAATCAGTCTGACCCTGTGCCTCATGGGAACAGTCCAGCCCGAACTGCCAAGCCATGTCTTCCCTGGACCGGAATCAAGCTTCCCAGGACCGGTTTCTGGCATTCCAGCCGTCTTCAGCCGGGCTTGCTTGAATCCAGTGGCAAAGTGAGCAAGGGACTCACGTCTGAGCATATCCTGCCAACTTAGGGCAAACAAAGAAAAACCAAAGGGGGTGATGGACGGAGCGTTGACAATACAAACACTCACCCCAGTCAACTGAACTGGGTTTAATCCATCACCGTTCTTTAGCTCACATCGCCACCCCAGTTCAGAAATGGCCATATGCAAATCAGTCTGACCCTGTGCCACATGGGAACAGTCCAGCCCAAACTGCCAAGCCATGTCTTCCCTGGACCGGAATCAAGCTTCCCAGGACCGGTTTCTGGCATTCCAGCCGTCGCCAGCCGGGCTTGCTTGAATCCAGTGGCAAAGTGAGCAAGGGACTCACGTCTGAGCATACCCTGCCAACTTAGGGCGAACAAAGAAAAACCAAAGGGGGTGATGGACGGAGCGTTGACAATACAAACACTCACCCCCAGTCAACTGATCTGGGTTTAATCCATCACCGTTCTTTAGCTCACTCGGCCACCCCAGTTCAGACATGGCCATATGCAAATCAGTCCGACCCTGTGCCTCATGGGAACAGTCCAGCCCAAACTACCAAGCCATGTCTTCCCTGGACCGGAATCAAGCTTCCCAGGACCGGTTTCTGGCATTCCAGCCGTATCACTTTTCCATCTATACGCCGTACACTTAGACCTAAGGTTGAGCACTAACTCGACAACCGAGTGGTCCGAGATACCCACTGGGACATAGCTAACCGATAATATCTCTGCAAGCAATTTCTGATCTGCCAAAAAATAGTCGATTCTCGAATATTGCTTGTACTTTTTACTAAAAAAAGAGTATTCCCTTCTAGTACCATATATAGCTCTCCACAGATCAAGCAGGTTAAAGTCCTTCATGATATTCCTTAGTGTCAAAAATGTTTTATTATGAACACAGTATTTCACTTTGGAAGTCCGATCCAGTTGTTTATCAAAGATCAAATTAAAATCTCCACCTAGTATGACCGGTGCCGAAGATTGCAGTAAACTAGCACCAAGTTTCAGGAGAGGACCAGAATTGTCCTAGTTCGGGCCATAGTACACAGGGCAAGTGAACTTTGAGCCACATATGTATCCCATTTCTGGACCTTAATTCCTTTATTTGCCCTGACAATGATTGCTACACCTCTTACACACCCCTTTTGCCTTGAGCATAATATCCCCTGTGCCCAGACCCATTTACCAAAAGCTTGTTCACATGCTTTAGCCTCGAGGTGAGTTTCCTGCAATAGATAAACATGGGCCTCTGTGTTTTTTAAAAATTCACAAACCCGGGATAGCTTCCTGCCTCCCCCTAGACCGTTCACGTTCCAGGAGAGGAATTTTATACAAGCAGCCCTAATCATAACCTACCGTAACTGCCATACATCTAGAGATTTTTAAAAATAAGCAGATTTTGCATGAGGAAAATTTTTCCATTATACTCCCCTCCCACCACCCCCCTCTGTGACCCCACCCTAACCCTCCCTCGAGGAACCATCCCGTGAAACTTGGCGTTGGAACCGCCTTTTAGGAACCCTGATAGAAGCGGCACAACAGCTAATTTTGACCAAACCGGAAAAGCGACATGGTATTATGACCTTCCACTGTGTATATCATTTTTTTATTTTTTAAATTGAATCCCTACACCTCACCTAATGTCCCTTTTTTCCCCTTTTTCTTTTATACCTTCCTTCTCTCTCTTTTTTATTTTTTTTATTTTCCACAACGGTAAATTAGGGCTCATTGGCTTTAATCTGTTGCCCCTTCATTTGAGATAGAAGGTCATCGACATCTTCAGGTTGGCTGCAGTTATACATTTTATTCCTCCACATTATTTTCAGTAGAGTAGGGAACTTCATTTGGACTTGCGCTCCGAGCGATCTTAATTCAGGCATTCTGGAACCCAGCTCCCACTGTCTCTGCGCAGTTCTTCCCCCAATATCCGAACGGATTTGATAAGGATTGGCCCGATGATGGAGGGTAGAAGGTGATAGGCACCTACCTAAGATTAATTCCTTTACACTATAGGTTTGGAAATTAACAAGAATTTTCCTAGGCGCTTTCCTGTCCGGGTGCAGCCTAAAGGGGTCCCTGTGTACTCTTTGTATTTCGGCCTCTAAGTCGATATCTAGCCGATCTTTTAGGACACCATTTCTTAATAACTTGCACACAAACCCCTTAATGTCCTCCATCTCCTCCCCTTCCGGAATCTTCAGGATTCTAAGATTATTCCTGCGGGCCTGCATTTCCAGCCTTTCCATATCCATCAGAAGAGACCGATTCTGAGTCTTTAGGGCATCTATGTCTTTGGAGTTCCCTTGAACAGCCTCTGATAGTGTGTCAACTTTAAGCTCAAGTGACCCTGTCCGTGTGCAGATGTCATCCAGTCTAGACTCAAGAGCATCAAACTTATCATGGATACTTTTTTGATTATTTTCGGATATCTCGAACTTAGTCATAAGATCTCCTCTTAATGACTGCAGCAGGGAGCCCAAACTATCCCTGTCACCATTAGGATAGACCGACTGCAGCAACTCCTCCCGGGCTTGAGCTTGGGCTTGAGCTTGAACTTGTGCTTGAGAATAAACATTATGGTCTATCTGTAGAGGCCCCTGTATGGACTGAGAGTTCAGAGATATTGAAGGAACTTGGTGGGCTTGTGGAGAGGGGGGGAGATCAACATGACTAGACACTGACAGACACACAGGCGAGTTCACACCACGATCACCATTTAGGTCCTCCGAATTCCCTGCATCTAGCATACTCTCTAATGGTGTATAGCAATTTTCGAGCGCCAAAGGAGGGGCGCTATGCTTCTGGACTAATATAGCTGTGTCCATTGCCCCATCAGAGCCCACAACCTGCTCCATAATTTTAAAATATGTCTTGAGTGAAGGGGTGTTCTTATATGATGGTTGGATTGCCTTAGGACCCTTTAATTTTTTAACACCTCCAGGCTTTTTCTTTCTTTTATGTGGAGACAACGGTGTCACACTTTCCCTCTCCAGGCAGTCCAAAACCCCCTTTGACCTCAACTCTTGTTGGGATCTCAATTGGTATCTATTTCTATTTCGCTTTGGGGGTGATGATGACAACTCTGCAAGGTGGCTCTGCGTACTTAGTGCTGTAGGGCTTTTACTGCGGTTGCGTTTAGAAAAAAGAGCCAACTGTAAGCCAGGTTTCTCTGTCCCCCTAAAATGCTGTACAACCTCCCCACCCCCGCTCGAGGGATTGACTAAGTGAGCCTCCACAGACTCCAGATCCATACACCCCCCCACTTGAAAACTCCTTACCGGGCTTAGTCGTACAGAAAAGGGGTGCTGTGGCATAGGGTAGCACGATGTAAGCCCACTTCTCTTTCTTGTGAATAATGTCTGTAAACCAACCCGCGGAACGGGATGTAAACTAAGGCGGTCCGCGCCCGGCACCAGAGGCTACTCCGGCGTTCAAACTGACGTGCTGCTGTGTATCCAGCTTCCTGCAGCGATTGGTCAGCCTCCACCTCCACCTCCAACTCACGTCCCATCCGCTGCCGCGAGGTCCTAGCGCTGTAGAGCGCTACTGGTTTTCCGCAGAGAGCCGGGATCCAGGAACCGAAAAAGGAAAAGCATACCGGGTCAATCCCGCACTATACCTACAAAACCCGCAGACAGCACCTTTTTACCAGTAAGTTATAAGGAGTCGACGGGGTATCAATAAATCTTTCCGTGTCGCTTCCCCTGGTCATAAACGCCGTATATGTTGTGCCGCCTCGCTGGGCTCCTGCGACCGGCGTTAGCCTGCCGCCGCCATGTTCCTCCCTCTCCCCAATACCAGTAATGCTTGACCTAAATATGAAATGCATGGACCATTATGTTATTCTGAGACCATTATCCTTGTAGGTGAGACTCTGGTCTACACCTGAGCTGGCTGATTACAAAGATGGTCTGCAAGAAATAATGGGATTAGATCAGAACAATACTAATGTTTGGTTAAAACACGTACGCACATGGTTGAAAAAAGATTGGCTTGGCGCAGTTCTGGGATGATCCTTCGACCCTGACCCAAAACTCGAAAAAGCTATTGAAATCTGCATTCTGGGTATATATCAATCGTAGTGTGCTGAGTGAACGAGCAGGTGGAACCTTGATTAGTAACTTTCTTACATTTAAAGGTAGTGCTTTTTTGAACAGTTTCTAGCCGGGGTCCAACCACCCTTGGCCAAAACTTTACATATGAAATTCTGGTATGGAACTTTGAAAACAAACATGACCATAGCCAGGTGGACAAGAATCGATACTGAAAAGACTAGTGACTTATGTATTATGTGCCCATGTAACATAAGAGAAGATGAGTCGCATATTCTTTTTTTTGTCCAGCGTATGAGGTTATTAGGAAGCGATGGATTAAACCTCTTTGCTTAAATCTAGGAGTGCACTCATACAAAGAAGCGGAAAGGATTTTGAAGACCGATACCAGCCGTGTTATAGTTTTTGCTGTCAGTACATTTCTACTAGCAATACATTTTGTACGTGATAAAGTGGGTCTGAAACTCTAAATGGAATAGTGATGCAACTCAAAGCAACTAGTTACAAAAGGCTGTTGTCACTTTGTTTAGATCATTTTGAGTAAATATATCTTTTTTCTTAAATGTTATTAATATTAGAAAATTATGAAGTTTGTGGACTGGAGCAATGAATTCCATGTGCTTTTTATATTATGCCTTTTTAATCTATTTAAGTCAAGCTTTTAAATGTAACGATTTCCTAACCACACCCGTGTTATCTGTAAAATCATTAATTCCCTTATATGGACCTTGTAATAATGTATGTTATGTTTTATGTATCTTTTATGGCTTTATTGTGCCAAAATAAAGATTATGAGATTGAGATTGAAAACCATAATATACTTGCAAACATGATGCCTCCATGAATAGTCAGCACCTGGTGAGGTCACACCGCCCTAGAGCTGGCCCTTCTTAAGGGTCCTGTGACTTCAGTGACTGTTGTTCTAGGGTGTGCTGCTTCATAGGCCTGCCTGCAAGACTGGAGGTGAAATTCAGTATGGATAGTGGTGGAAAAGCCTACACTTGTCATGCTAGGGTCCACCTGCTGGTTCTACGACACCAGGGCTTCTAAGGTCTAGCATGGGATTGTGCTCTCTTAGGAGAGTGGACTGGTTATTAAGGCTGAACTTTGGGGCATATTATCAAGGGGGTTTATCTCTGCTTTTTTGGCTTTAAAAGCCAAGAAAGCGGAGATAAAATTATCTCCCTATTACTTATTTGTCGCTAACACCAGTTAGCGACAGCTAGTAGGAGATAGCGACCATCTTGGGCCCCACTTTGCATGTCAGTGATATTTATCACTAATGACATGCAAAGTGGGCGTGCCAAGATGTTAGCGACTGGAAACAGTCGCTAACATCGCTATCTCCTATTACCAACTTATGGAGATATTCGCGCTAAGCGCGAATATCTCCAAAAGCTAACACCTGCCCTGAGGGGTTCTTAGCCATGTTATCCAATGGGAGGTGGATAACATGGCTAAGAGCATTTCTATTTCTATTTCTATTTCTATTTCAACTTATATAGCGCATTATCACCCCAAGGTCTCTAAGCGCTTGTACAGGAGAAAGAGAAACCGCCTCTACAAAAACAGCTGGTGACTTTACAGCCCTCCCCATGCTTCCCGGAAAAGAATGGTTTTTAGCATTCGACGGAAAGACAATAGGTTGGGCTCCTTGCGAAGATTCGTTGGTAATTTATTCCACGCTACAGGAAGTAAAGTGGAAAAAGCACGCCCTCCCACAGTGGATAGGCAAAAGCGAGGATTGTTCAAGAGGGTGGCATCAGAGGACCGCAGCGCTCTACTCGGGACATAACTAGATAGTCTGGTTTTAATGTAGCTGGGCACATTCCCGTAGAGTGCCTTGTGTGTAATACACAGTCCCTTAAACAGTGCCCTCTGTTTAACGGGAAGCCAATGCAACTGACGCAGGAGAGGTGAAGCATGCGTTTTCCTAGGCTTCTTAAAAACCAGTCTCGCTGCATCGTTCATGACTGTCTGAAGCCTCTTAAGTTGTTGCTTGGGCAGACCTATGTACAGCGCATTGCTGTAGTCCAGTCTTCCCAAGATTATGGCTGACACCGCAGTTCTTAAAGTGGAGAACGACAATAGTTGGGCAATCTTGCGGAGCTGTTTCAATAGGCCAACACACGTGCCTACCACACCCAACACCTGTTTTTTCATGGACAGAGTGCTATCAATGTGGATACCCAGGCTTTTCACCACGGTTGCTGGCTCCGGTGTCCTGCCCAACTCCATACATTAGCTCGGTAATGCATGAATATCGCTGACTTTTCAGCAATATTCATGCATTGCGGCCGATTTTTATCGCATTTGCGATAAACCTTGGTAATACCAAGGTTTATCTGCGATAAAAATCGCCGCAGCTCAGTGGTAAATTTTTGTCTCTAACCAAGCAATAGCGATAATTATCGCTATTGCTTGGTAATATGCCCCTTTGTCTTCTCTGAGCAAGAAGGAAAAGACAAGTGTCCTGTTACTTCTCTGCCACCCCACAATTCAGGAACGCCGATCTTTATCTATAGGTGATGGCGATTTCTTGCAACCTGGGACGCATTTTTAAAATAAAAAAGTAGGGGAACAGAGGGGCATATTATCAACAAGTAGCTATATTTATCGCTAAGTAGGCTTAGCGGCAATTTTTTTATCGCAGCGCATCACCGGATTTATCGCTGAGATAACATGCTATTAGCAACGTTTATCTCAAAAGCGATAAAATTCCCGGCGATAGCGTCAAAATCCGTGAATATCGCTGAGAATACAGCGATATTCACACTTTATCGCAAACAGGGTCTTAGCCATTATATCCAACTCCCATTGGATATAATGGCTAAGAACTGGTCTGAGCAGGCGTTAGTTTCTGGAGATATTCGCGCTTAGTGCGAATATTTCCATAGCTACACCTGTGTTGGTAATAAGCGATAGCCATGTTAGCGACTGCTTTCAGTCGCTAACATGTTGGGTACGCCCACTTTGCATGTCATTAGCGATAAATATTGCTGGCATGCAAAGCAGGCCCCAAACCGCTCGCTATCGCCTACAAGCTGTCGTTAACTGCTGTTAGCGACAGCTTGCTAATAGGGCGATAGAATTATCGCAGCTAAAGTGGCGATAATTTCCTATCACCCCCCTTGATAATATGCCCCAGAATCTTTAGAATTAAAGTAGTAGGGGCTCGCCGTACCCTGCCGATCCCGCCCACTTCGACCACTGCCTGGGAGAGGCAAATCCCCCTTGAGGTTGCACAAATGCCGAGGCACATATAAAGTAGTCCAAATCAGTGAACTAGGCTTTAGCCACTATAATGTAAGGGAGGAAGTCCATAAGTCTGTTGTGATTACATGTGTCCCTTCCAGGACACCGTACTCCCTGCGCCTACGTCACCAGCTGTCTCTGGAATGTTGACAGATGACAGCTGGTGGCAGGATTTGAGGCTGAGCGCTCCGCACCATGGAGCACATGTGTTGGTGCGTAATTAATAAATTAATATTACATTTCAACTACGTCTGAAGTGCCTTCTTAACAAAGTTGGCGACGAGGCACCAACACAAGAACCCACGGAATAAAGAATATTGACCAAATAAATGGAATTTGGAAATCGGAAAAAGGAAATTGAGGAACTTACAATTTAAGAGTAAAAGAAACTGACAAGGAGAAATTACAAAGAAGAGCTGCCGGGTGAGTGATTGTTGCAAATTAAAGCAGGAAGCAGTTAATTGTAACTGATGCATCAGGGAAGCCAAAGAACATCACTTGAGGCTTTCAGGACGTAGTCAGGGCAATGTTTTGGAACTTTTACGGAGCTTTCTGTAGAGTGAATGAACGTAGATTAAAATTCACCTGAGGAGAATTATTAGGGCAAAGTGAATCTGAGGAGAGGCATCCGCGGCAGTTTAACTAACTGCCGCGTTACATCATCGTTAAACTGACAGCTGTGCGTGCGCGTCCCTGAGGCAGAGCTCAACAGCTGACAGACTAGGCGCGTCTACGTCACACGCAGGCAGCCATTTTGTAGGACTAAAAGACACTGCCGGTGTGCTATTGAGCTCTGTACCCCATCGAGCTCTGTACCCCCCTCGTTTTGCGCATGCGCAGGAATGTTGCGCATGCGCATATTATGCCCCTATGACGTTTTATGACGTTTCGTGACGTGCCCTATTATTTGATGTACCCCCTTTCGTCTTTCGTCTCTGACCAATCACAAGTCTCACTCTTTTTCTCATCCAATCACAAGTCAGACTCTTTTTCTCATCCAATAGATCGCTTCCTGAATGTTAGCTTCAACCAATCATCGCATTTCTATGTATCTATTAATCGCCAACCTTCTGGAACTTTTCCCACAGCCCTGCTGAACTTTTACCACCCCCTGCCTACCTCTCGAGTTTAGTAGTGCAATCCTTGCATCGCTTCCTGTTGCATGTGTCGCAGTGTGTACTACATCCTTTGCATCCTCTACTTGCAACCCTTGCATCGATTCGGCTTGACTCTGTAGCTTCAGTTGGTGAGTAGTCTAGCTATGTGCGTTTTTTGTTATTTCAAGCCAGCTTTGTGCGTTTTTTGTTATACTTCTTTCGCAATGTTATGTCGTATGTAATTTAATATTTCTGAAAGCCAACAATGTGCCTTTTTTTTGTTATATGCCTTTGTTCGACGTTGAAAGCCAGACATGTGTGTTTGCAAATTGGCTCGATGTTGAAAGCCAGACATGTGCGGCTACGCCCATGAGCTACGCCCTCAGGCCTCCCATGTGCTACGAACTTGGGCCTTCTTCCAAATGCGTAGCTCCATTAGATACGCACTTTGATATAACCTCTGTTGGGCTTTATAAGCATTGGGCAATCTTATGTTGAATGATATCTTTTTTGTTTATATGCTGTAAATTCTGTTCCCTTATGCCTATGCTACGTGCCAAGTCCAACTTAATGTCTTTGAAACCCAGCCATGTGCGTTTGCAAATTCCCTTGACGTTGAAAGCCAGACATGTGCAGCTACGCCCTTGTGCTACGCCCTCAGGCCTCCCATGTGCTACGAACTCGGGCCTTCTTCCACATGCGTAGCTCCATTAGATACGCACTTTGATATAACCTCTGTTGGGCTTTATAAGCCTTGGGCAATCTTATGTTGAATGATATATTTTTTGTTTATATGCTGTAAATTCTGTTCCCTTATGCCTATGCTACGTGCCAAGTCCAACCTAATGTCTTTGAAACCCAGCCATGTGCTTTTGCAAATTCCCTCGACGTTGAAAGCCAGACATGTGCGGCTACGCCCATGAGCTATGCCCTCAGGCCTCCCATGTGCTACGAACTCGGGCCTTCTTCCAAATGCATAGCTCCATTAGATATGCACTTTGATATAACCTCTGTTGGGCTTTATAAGCCTTGGGCAATCTTATGTTGAATGATATCTTTTTTGTTTATATGCTGTAAATTCTGTTCCCTTATGCCAATGCTACGTGCCAAGTCCAACTTAATGTCTTTGAAACCCAGATGTGTGCGTTTGCAAATTCCCTCGCCGTTGAAAGCCAGACATGTGCGGCTACGCCCATGTGCTACGCCCTCAAGCCTCCCATGTGCTACGAATTCGGGCCTTCTTCGAAATGCGTAGCTCCATTAGATACGCACTTTGATATAACCTCTGTTGGGCTTTATAACCCTTGGGCAATCTTATGTTGAATGATATCTTTTTTGTTTATATGCTGTAAATTCTGTTCCCTTATGCCTATGCTATGTGCCAAGTCCAACTTAATGTCTTTGAAACCCAGCCATGTGCTTTTGCAAATTGCCTTGACGTTGAAAGCCAGACATGTGCGGCTACGCCCATGAGCTACGCCCTCAGGCCTCCCATGTGCTACGAACTCGGGCCTTCTTCCAAATGCGTAGCTCCATTAGATACGCACTTTGATATAACCTCTGTTGGGCTTTATAAGCCTTGGGCAATCTTATGTTGAATGATATCTTTTTTGTACTAAAAGCCTGAGATGTGCGTTTTTGCTCATAGCATAATGGCATTAACGTAGAATGCGAACCACGTGTGCGTTTTGCAATGGGGTCCTTTGCCAAATGCTGTAAAGTAATGTGTGATTGTAATGTAATCGTACTGAATTTCAGCCTTGTGCCATTGATATATGCTCTCTGCCGTCTTTGGTGTATAACATCACTTTTGCCCAATTCACTGAAGCCACTGGTATGTGCGAATCAAATGTAATGTAAGTCCTGTTCACTTATGCCTATGTTTCGTGCCAATTCCAACGTAGTGGTGACTCAGTGGTGACCGGTCAGTGCTGCCCAACAGTGTGCAACCCCTTCCCTGTTGCAGGACTGCCCATCCTCATCCATGCCCCTCTGCTGTATCGCTGCGTGACACGGCAGAAAGCATGGCCTATTAGTTTTTAACATTTGTTTCTCTTTTTTTTCCTTTGGAGTAAACAGTGGCTCAACGCCACTTGCCCTATTTGTGGAGACTGCTTTGTTAGTAACTTTTTCTTGTGTTAATGGTGTTCCTTTACTAATTTATTACTTCTCTTTTTTGCATCCATTAACCATACTATTTATTTTTGTAATAGTTCTGTCTGTTACTATTTCCCTGACCTTCGAAATTTTCACAATTCCGCCATTTGTCCGACGTCACCTTTTTCTTTAATGTATATTTGTCAACCTTCTGTTGAGGAAAAGGTACCTTTTCTCCTTTAATTTTTCCCTTGGTGTTATGGTTGGTTTGAGTGTTCTTGACAGGGGCGATATCTATAGTATTGGTGTATATTTACACCTTCGTTAACTATTGGTCTTTGTAATTATATGAATGACACCACATAAAATGGCTTAATGGTATATATGACTGTCTATTATTTTTTAAGCTTTTTCTTTTTATAGTAATGGATGCCATTAAGTACTATGAGCTTGTGGATTATGTGAGCCGAAATGTTTATCCAGATGGTTTTACAAAAGTCCAGAAGCATGGATTACGTCGAATGTCGAAAAGTTACACTGTTGATGGTAGTATATCTCATTATTTATTTGTAAGTGCCATGTGTTAAAGGTTTATGTGTTATTGCATGTTTTTTGTTCATGTTTTCATTTTTCCCCTGCATAGTTTGCGTAACTGTTCATTTTTCCTCTTTTTGATAATAGGTGGGTGTTTGTTCTATACTGCTAAAGCTAAGAAGACTAAAGTGGTCATTGGTGCTGAATCTGCTTATAAAATTTTTCATGAATTTCATTCCTCTACTCTTGGTGGCCATTCCGGTATCAATAAAACTGTGAAAAGCATTTCCTCCCCTTATTTTTGGCCAAATATGTCAGTTCAAATTGATGATTGGGTGAGTTTCCATTTACCCTGTTTTTACAAAAACGTAAATATGTTTTTTCCTTAGCGACACTGTTTTCAATACAAAAAGTTTTAACCTGTATATTTATGTTTTATTTCACTCTCTCTCCACTATGGTATGTACAGTGTTTCAATGAAGTACTTTATAGGCTATGTTTTGTTCTTGTTCTCCCTTTGCACTGTAGATGTAAGGCGTGACGTTTTTAAGTGTCTGTACTCTGTGACATGGTTATAAATTGCACTTGTCAGATTTTTATTTTTTGACTTGCAGATCAAACAGTGTGACGTTTGTCAAAAGGAACAACCAGCCCTCAAGATTTGCCCAGAATTAAAACCAATCAAAGTATGTTTTAAATTCGTTGACTTTACTGTTACAAACTTTCTGTCCATTACCTGATTTTGATCTTAGCATTGCGTTTTTTTCAGCTTTTAACTTTTGTACCTGTGATTGTGTTTATTAACAGGTGGAAGAAGTTTGGGAACTTGTTGGAGTGGATTTGATGGGACCTTTACCTATCACTCTTACAGGATACAAATATGTTCTGACAGCCACAGATTATTTTTCGAAATGGGTTGAAGCATTCCCTTTAAAATCAAAGACTGGAGTTGAGGTTGCTTCAAGACTGTTGGAAATGTGCTCCGCCATGGTTCCCCCGAAAAGGGTCCTATCTGATCAAGGCCGTGAGTTTGTGAATGAAGTGAGTGAGCCATTTTGCCGTAATTTTCCCGTAACTTATAATGCTCTGATATTCTTTCATTTACTTTGTCTATTGTGCTCTTTGTGTACTGTTTTTTCTTATTCATTAACAGTTCTAAAGTTTATTTCACCCACATGTCCCAATATATTGATGTTTGTTTTCAGGTTAATATGGAGTTATCTAGGCTCTTACAAATAGAACGTTCTGTAAGTGCAGCCTATCATACACAGACAAATGGGTTAGATGAGCGTACAAATGCTAACATTAAAAGGTAATGCAAGTTTGTCATTGACTTTCTAAGTACTTGTGAGTTAGCTGTCATGGTGATGTTTTAGCATTTTACTATTTTTCTACTTTCTTTAATGTGGTCTGACAGGTTTGTTTTGCTGCAATCCAATCGTAACTGGAAAGTAATGTGTCTACTGAGCTGACAGTATTATTTATGCTTCAGGTTAATTGTTTTTAATATTACAGCACGTTTTCCAAGTACATCAATGAGCATTAGACTGATTGGGATGTTTATTTGGACCAAGCATTGTTTGCTTTACGATCGAAGCCACATACCACCACAAAAGTTTCCCCTTTTCTACTTATGTATGGCCGAGAAGCAAGATTTCCTAGTGAGGTCATGGATTGACCGGTATGATATTTAGAGTATTCCAATGTATATTTTAATCTGGCAGTTGATGTACTTTGACATACATGTTTGCCGTGTTTTTTTTCCATTTGAAACAAAGTATGTTTATCATATTTTTGAAAAATAGCTGTATATTAAATCTCTCGTTTTAAAATCGGTAAAAAGCATTTATTTATTTTTCTTTCCTTTATTAGCTTCTGTTTAAACTACCAACAGAAAGCGAGTATGCATCACTTCTTGCAGAAAAGAAAAGTAGAGCAGCAGAGTTGCAGAAGCAGACAAAGCAGAATATAGAGCTTGCTCAGGAAAAGCAGAAAGAAAAGTTTAAAAAAAGAGTTTGCAAGAAATATAAGCCGTACTTGTTCAGCGAACGAGAGTTAGTCCTTGTTAAAAATTGTAGGCGATCGACAAGGAAAGGCGGCATTTTGGAGCATAATTTCGCAGGACCCTACCATATACATGAGATTAAAGGGAAGCGTGTAAAGTTACTCAATAGTAGCAACGTGGTCTTACGTACAACTTATAATCTGGACATGTTGAGGCCTTATAAGTTGAGTGCGACAGGTCATTTTGTTAGGGCTACCTTTTTTAAAGTAATGGCCTAATATTTTTATGTTTTTTCTTATGGTGATCACTGTGCCTGTGTAAATGTCTCTTTAATATGCGCAAAGTTATTTGTTATGAATATTTTGTTGTGTAAAGAACAGTACTTTACGGTCGGGATTTATGAATATGTACTCTTGTTTCAGTATTGTTTGCGGTTGCATGTTTGAGTAGTCTGTTTAAATTATTAACAACCACTTTAAAAAATAATTTTGCAGGGAACATGATCAGTGACCAATGGCTATCCGTGCTCCCATCATCTGCCGCACCGCCTGCATCATCTGCCGCCACGCCTGCATCATCTGCTGCCACGCCTGCATCATCTGTCACCACGCCTGCATCATCTGCCGCCACGCCTGCATCCTCTTCCGACAACACCTGCTTCATCTCCCACAAAGCCTGCATCCCGAAATCGTTTAAAAAAGTTCTTGATGTATGGCGGAAACCGGCGATTGGACGGTTAGAAGAAGTAGTGGTGAGTTTCAAATTGTATGATGATTCTTTTTGTTCCTTAAAAGAGGACCAATGGATAGTTGATGAGGTTGGTTTACATAAAATGTATTCTTACTATAGTATCTAATTATGTAGGATGTACATGGTGAGTCCCGTGGTAGAGTTAATGTGTTTTCTTCATTTTTTCAAAGGTCATTGATGCGTATCTCTGCAGATTATGCATGTTAAGCACTAATGTACGTATATTGTCATTAATTATTAATGCACCAAACAAAAATAGTAAATGTGTCTGAAATGTTTCTAAAGTACTTTATTTTATCTTGATTTCAGTGCTTATTGATTTCTGCAACCGTCTCTTCGTCAATTTTCTTTGGATCATATCGGCCCTCTCATTTCCCAGTAAATGTTGAAATCTGTATCATGATTACAATATTTTTTTGGGTTGTTAATGATTATTCGATTGTTCCAACTAATTTTCTTGCCATTAATATTGCAACATTTTTCAGAGTATTAAAAAGGTGTATGCTGTATGTCATTTCTTTTTGTCATTGTCTTGGAAGTGATTATTGTTCCCTTCCAGTTCCCTTTTAATTGTCAATCACTTGTTAGCATTTTTCTGCAGAAATTGAGTATGGATGTTGTATTTGACTTGCATTTTTTTATAAGCTTATTTTGTACTGTACAGGTACCTTTTGAGACGATGGATACAGTCCTGTGTCCGACCAATACTGGCGTTCATTGGCTACTTTTGGTAATTGTAATCTTTTTTCACCTTTGTCACTTTTGTCATATCTTCTTCCTAAGTTTGACTTTGTATTACTAGTAACTGCTGAAGTGTTTTGCTGAACACTATATTAATTTCCTTTTCTTTATTTAGTAATCACTTTTGTAGCATACAAATGCATTTAAAAATGTCCATATTTTAATATTTCATATTCTCTTGTGCTTTCTGTTTCAGATTTTAAAACCTTTTGCCAGACAAATAATAGTGTATGATTCGCTGGATGGCAATCTTGTGACCTACCATACATTTTTACAGAATTGGAGGTACCACTTACTTTAACTTTCTATTGAATATGTCATGTCACCAGTGCACAGATATTTTTTGTCCAACATTTTTTTATTTTTGTAAGTTGAAAGATGTAGTATATTGTAATCGTATTTGTGTTTCATTTTTCAAACCATTATTTAACCTGACCTTTTGTATGTTTCTAAAGGGCTTTCCTACAGGCAATCGAGTGTCCCCACAGTGAGCTCTGGCAGTTAGTGGTAGAATGTAACGTCAAGCAACAGGATAGCTACAATTGTGGTGTTTTATGCATGCTGGTAATTTTTCCATACTTTAATTACAATTTAGAATTTGTCGTAGATAGGTTTATGTTAAATATTGCTTATGCCTTTGCAGTAGTTGCACACATTAAAGACGCCTTTATATGTAAATTACTGTTCTGAACGACAAGTGATCCTGGTTGTACTGCCTGTCTGACGGGATTTTTTATTTGCCTGTGATTTTGTCTGACAAAGAAGATGTTACTGATGTGGTAGGTGTGAGACGTCGGACAAAACACTTTCAAAGTAAAAGGCGCTTACATTTATGAGTTCTTTTTATTTCCATTAGGTTATTAGTGTAACATGTACGTTTTTAAACTCTGTCCAGTTTGCAGAATCGTACATAACTGGAAGACCAGTTCCGGCAATGGAAATCAATACCACGTTTCTGAGGGATTATAGAATGTTTATTGCAGTGAAGCTAATGGATTTTTCAGGTTAGAATTTTAGATTGTACGAAAAATGTTTTTAAATTTGTAATGCCCTAGGTTACTTTCAAAGTTTGTGTTTGTGGTAGCTACTTTTCTTTTCTTCAATGATCAAACGAGCACTGCCAAGTATTTCATTGTATCCAAGATAGTAATTAATGGAAATTAACTTGTACTTTTTTAAATGCTTGTTTTTGTCTTGGTTTTTTGAAAGACTTTCGAACAGCAGTGACTGGCCTATGCACTTCATTATATTATTGTTTTAAACCTGTCCAAAATCTCCTTTAATGATGCGCTACTGTTCTCCTCTGTCACATTTAGAATCAGTTCAACATGTCTGCAACAATGAAAATTCACAGCTTGGTATGAATTCCGCTAAGGCTCAATGCCAAGTTTGCTGTAGATGGATCCACATGGAGTGCATTAAAAGTGACCCCCTCATCCTGGTTACCTTCTCAAGGTTTTACTTGTCACAAATGTATTTAAAAATGCAATGTATTTTGGTTGACTTTTTTCCGAATTTTGGCTGTAGATTTACATGGTGTGTAGTTTCCTGCCTTCTACAAATGTGTCTGGATTATCATCTAATTATAATCCATGTTTGTCAAGTGCAAAGAAACCATCATCCGTTATGGTCGCTAGGTGACCAATGGTATGTGCGAATGTAATGTAATATCAGTGAAAGCCAGCCATGTTTTATTTTATATTTGCTACGCACTTTGATATAACCCCTGTTGGGCAAATGGCGTCCACGTAAAGAAGCCAGCCATGTGCGTTTAGAAATGTGGTATGCTCTCAGGCCCTCTGCCAAACGGCGTCCAATTCACTTCTGGCAATGATCTCTAGGTGCAGGGGGCTGTCGGGGACATTAAGCAAGGCATTAAGCAAGGCACCGTTCAATCACCCTTGCCGCGACGCCACACCTTTCCACAATTACTAATAACATCAAACAACTGTAGGTTTTGGTTTGGTAGGCAGGAGGGTCCATTACGAATCACCTTACCCTTATTCAGCATCCACAGAATGCAACACATCAATTTCAAAGTACAGTGACAATAATTCTTTAAATTCAAACTACAGGCCCTTTCTGTGCTGTGTTTGTCTATTCTTTTAATTCAAACTACAGCCCCTTTGTGGGCTGTCTTTGTTTATTAGTCTTTTAATTCAAACTACATGCCCTTTCTGGGCTGTGTTTGTGTATTATTACTGTAGGTTAAAGTACTGGCCGTTTATTGAGCCTGTTTTGAAATTACAAAGTACAGGCCCCTTCTGGGCCTGTACTTTTATTGATAAAATTACAAAGTACAGGCCCCTTCTGGGCCTGTACTTTTATTGCCGAATTTCCAAAGTACAGGCCCCTTCTGGGCCTGTACTTTTATTGTCGAAAGTCATAAGTACACTTATATTGTTTACATTTCAAAGTACAGGCCCCTTCTGGGTCTTGTACTTTTATTGTCGAATTTCGAAAGTACAGGCCCCTTCTGGGTCTTGTACTTTAATTGTTGACATTCCAAAGTACAGCTGAAGCGGTCACCAACTTCAAGATCAGTTTGGACAAGATGAGTCCAGTCGGCTTCTGGACTTGAAGGGATCAAGAGTTACTGTCCGTTCCCGTCTCGGCATAGTAACTAAGACGGGGCATTTATTTAAATAGAAAGTACAAGCCCCTTCTGGACCTGTACTTTTATTGTCGAAATTCCAAAGTTAAGGCCCTTTCTCAGCTGTCTTTTCATTGAAATTCAAAGTACAGGTGCTTTCTGCAAACTGCAGCTTGTTCTTGAGCCATGTAGCCGTTCATTGGGATGTGTAGGTAGGCATCTCTTAGGCCCCCTCTCCTGTTCTGTCCACGTCCATTTCCACTCACAAGAAAGGACTGGCCTCTTTGTTGGTACTGCCAGGGGTGTTTTTGCAGCCCTTGCTGCGTCTGCGAATCTGGTAAGTGGGATTGTTGTGCACTTGCCTTCAGCTTCTTCTTTAGATGTGGAAGCCATTTCTCAGGCTCCCACTGTGGAATCCAAACCCCCATTCTGTGTACTGCACAGGGAAGCCAAACTAACTACTCCCCTGACACGGCAGTGGTTAGTTTAGGCGTTTGCTGCCTTGCTTGCTTTAACCCTTATTAAAATTCACAAATATTCTTCCTATCGTGTTTCTCTATTCTTTTAATTCAAACTACAGGTCCTTTCTGGGCTGTGTTTGCCAATTATTACTCAAATTCAAAGTACAGGCCATTTATTGACCCTTTGTGGTAAGTACTACCCCGTGAATGCAGTGGGTAATTTGCACACCTGCTGCCTTTTGGGCTGTGTTTGCCAATTATAACATACGATTTTGTAGCGGGGGATCCGATTTTGTAGTAGGGATCAGATTTTGTAGCCAGGATCAGACTTTGTAGCCGGGATCAGACTTTGTAGCCGAGATCAGACTTTGTAGCAGGGATCAGACTTTGATCAGATTTTGTAGCCAGGATCAGATGTTGTAGCAGGGATCCGATTTTGTAGCAGTGACGGGATTGCCACTTAGCTCAGTTGGCGAATGAGCAGGTATGATGCTTCGATTACTATAATGTTTATTTTATTCTGCTTATTCAGGTATTCCATCATACATGTCCTGCTTGTATATGTCTTATCTTTAAAGAGTATGTATTTTTTATCTCATTTGTCCAAATTGTTTTTTTCTTTGTTTTTGTTCAACGTCTACCTTCTTCGGGCTCGTCCCCTTGGCTGAAGCGGTCAACACCTTCAAAATCAGTTTCACCCTTATCTGACAAATTGTCAGATGTTACGCTTCCGCTTAACGGAACCACTGGGCAAAAATAGTAAATCTGTATGAAATGTTTCTTTTCTTTCATGTATTTTCACCTTACTCTTTAAGGTTTATTGCAACAGTGTCTTCCTCTATAATTTTGGACACTAGGGCGCCTTTCCTAACCAGGCTTTTTGCCGCATTGTAGCCAGCAGCGATCAGCGCCTTCTTCTTGATACACTGGGACCGGTTAACCTTATAAGTTGTGCGCAAAACCATATTTACAGAGGCAATAATATTTTTAATGTGTTTTGTCATGGTGACTTTTTATTTCAACACACTTACCTGCTGCCTTTCTGGGCTGTGTTTGCAAATTATTCTTCTAATTGTAATGATAGGCCCTGGAAAGGGCCCGGTATTGTCATTCTTCATCCCAACCACACAGAGTCGGGAGTGGGTACTTTGTGCCCTTGCTTGCTTCCTTAGATGTGCTACCTGTTTCTCAGGCTCCCACTGCGGAATCAGACTCCCATTCTTTGTAATGGGCAGGACTTTGACTTGTCAGTAAATGTGCACCACACAATATTTTCAACTTCTTCTTCAGCCTTCGAGTGCATCATGCGTTGCTGTACTTTCCCATGTTGTCAAAGTGAATAAGAGGGATCTACATCGGTGTGTGGTTTCAACAGGATGGCGATTCTCACCATCCAGACGTATGTCCGTATAATGAGCTGGGAATCCAAAACATCCACACAAGACAAACCGCCAATGTGGAGTAGACGGATGTCACTGGATGCTGCCACAAATTCCGGATTGGCCACGTCTACATGTGTGTCCCGTTCCCCTGCCCGGGACCCTTTATGGGCTTCTGGGCGGGGGGCAGCTAATTCTTCAAATATCCAACGTGTCAGCCTTCTATGCTTTTACCTCTTTGGACGGATCCATTAATACGTCTCTTGTTGGTGCCTGCACCGTAGCTCTCGGTTATAAGCGCCTTCTTCTTTAGTCTCTGGTGATCATTTTTGTTTTTTTGTTGACTGAATACCCATGTACCGGGATCACCGTCTAATGCATCATTCTAAGTTAGCCTTCATCACAGCCCAGTGTAATGATAAATTACAAACACAACCCCCCCCCCACACACACACACCCACACACAACCCTAGACAACCAAATTAAAAAGAATATGTCAAACAATTTAAAATTTCTAAATATAAATGTTTTCCTCAATTTTCATAATTTAGAAGCACTTCTAACATGTCTTCATCTGGGATATCGTCATGAAAGACATCCTCAGGAATGTCCTCATTAAAAGATGTTTCTAATAATTCAACTGTGTCCAAACATTCGAGGAATTCCTCGTCCAGAGATTAATCCCAAAAATCTCTGTCACCTTCTCCATTTGAAAGTTCTTTTTTGGTTGTCATTTTCTGGGACATTCATAATTTCTATGTAGGTTCCTGAAAATTAAAAAAAATCGCAACAGCCTCCTCATATTGTTCCATTTTAATTTTGATATTTTTTGCTGTAAATTGCAGATTAAAAAATCACTTTTATGTATCGTTTTCAGTAGTACCTAATATGAAACTAGGTTTATCACGCTTCAGTGACACTTTTAACTCAGTTCTGAGAACCTTATGCAAGTGTCAGTACTTTAAAGCCACGAAGTAAGCGGTCATCTGCTTCTCCTGGTCCGCAGTCGTCTTGTTCAAGGGCTGTGTCACAGACCTGCCCTGCGTTGTCCTCTTCAGTCTATTTTTCTGCAGATGCAGGTCATCATGTGTACTTCACTCAACAGCATCAGTAGATGTTAATGTCGTGTCCATCTGACACTTAATGATGGGCCCTCATGGATCGTGGAAATGGTCTGCTCTGTCCTCTGTTTATTTTTTCCTGCCAATTGTTAATTTTCACCATTGACCAGCCTCCCTGTCTATTTAATGGGCTTAATCCTGTTCCAGCTTCCGATAGTCTTCCACTTCCCAGAGAATTCAGATTTGAAAACTCTTGTCAGACAGCCTACTCCTTGCTAACTTGGTCGAAACTTGTTTTCCTGATTCCCAAACGTATACTGCTTGATGTTCTTCTGCTGTTCCATTGTGTTTAAATCAGGCAACGTGTCACTTTGTTCTTGTTTGTGGAGTTGTATAATGTCATCCAGAGACATGTCGATCTCCTTCATGGCTGCGGACTCACCATCGCTCAGCTCCATGAGCTCACCGATACAAGCACACTGTAGAATAACGCCATCATAACAACCATTACAAGCATCCCCCAGCACCACCTTGTCAGCTGCCGGTATGATGTGGAGCGCATCCTGCCAGCTTGCTAATGTATGGTACTTTATCCGTTCCTGGAAACAGGATAAATAAAAACATTAGTAGGCTTCCAGAACTTTTTTCTCCTGGTTCTTCTGGCCCCAAGAGTCACTGTTCTGGGCCTGTACTTTTATTGTTGAAATAACAAAGTACACTTTTATTGTCGAAATTTCAAAGTACAGGCCCCTTCTGGGCCTGTACTTTTATTAAAGAATTTCCAAAGTACAGGCCCCTTCTGGGCCTGTACTTTTATTGTCGAAATTCATAAGTACACTTTTATTGTCGAAATTTCAAAGTACAGGCCCCTTCTGGGCCTGTACTTTTATTGTCGAATTTCCAAAGTACAGGCCCCTTCTGGGCCTGTACTTTAATTGTCGAATTTCCAAAGTACAGGCCCCTTCTGGGCCTGTACTTTAATTGTCGTATTTCCAAAGTACATGCCCCTTCTGGGCCTGTACTTTAATTGTCGAATTTCCAAAGTACAGGCCCCTTCTGGGCCTGCACTTTTATTGTCGAATTTCCAAAGTACCAGCCCCTTCTGGGCCTGTACTTTTATTGTCGAAATTATAAAGTACAGGCCCCTTCTGGGCCTGTACTTTTATTGTTGAATTTCCAAAGTACAGGCCCCTTCTGGGTCTGTACTTTTATTGTCGAATTTCCAAAGTACCAGCCCCTTCTGGGCCTGTACTTTTATTGTTGAATTTCCAAAGTACAGGCCCCTTCTGAGCCTGTACTTTTATTGTCGATATTCCAAAGTACGGCCTGTACTTTTATTGTTGACATTCCCAAGTACAGCTGAAGCGGTCACCAACTTCAAGATCAGTTTGGACAAGATGAGTCCAGTCGGCTTCTAGACTTATTCAGCGTCCACACAATGCAACACACCAATTTCAAAGTACAGTGACTCTAATTCTTTACATTCAAAGTACCGGACCATTCTGAGCTGTGTTTGTCTATTCTTTTAATTCTAACTACAGACCCTTTCTGTGCAGTATTTGTTCATTATTCTTTTAATTCAAACTACAGGCCCCTTCTGGACTGTGTTTGTCTATTATTACTGTAAGTTAAAGTACTGGCCATTTACTGAGCCTGTGTTGAAATTACAAAGTACAGGCCCCTTCTGGGCCTGTACTTTTATTGTTGATGTTCTTCTGCTGTTCCCTTGTCTTTGAATCAGGCAATGTGTCACTTTGATCTTCTTTGTATAGCTTGAAAATGTCATCCAGCTTCTTAATGCATGGTACTTTATCCGTTCCTGGAATTGAGATTTGAAACCTCTTCTCAGACGGCCAACTCCTTGCAAACTTGGTCGAATTTCCAATGTACAGGCCCCTTCTGGGCCTGTACTTTTATTGTCGATATTCCGAAGTACAGGCCCCTTCTGGGCCTGTACTTTTATTGTCGAATTTCCAAATATAGGCCCCTTCTGGGCCTGTACTTTTGTTGTTGACATTCCAAAGTACTGTCCCCTCTGGGCCAGTACTTTAATTGTCGAATTTCAAAAGTACAGGCCCCTTCTGGGCCTGTACTTTTATTGTCGAATTTCCAAAGTACAGGCCTCTTCTGGGCCTGTACTTTTATTGTTGAAATTACAAAGTACAGGCCCCTTCTGGGCCTGTACTTTTATTCTTGAATTTCCAAAGTGCAGGTCCCTTCTGGGCCTGTACTTTTATTGTCGAATTTCCAAAGTACAGGCCCCTTCTGGGCCTGTACTTTTATTCTTGAATTTCCAAAGTACAGACCCCTTCTGGGCATGTACTTTTATTGTCGATATTCCAAAGTACAGGCCCCTTCTGGGCCTGTACTTTTATTGTTGACATTCCCAAGTACAGCTGAAGCGGTCACCAACTTCAAGATCAGTTTGGACAAGATGAGTCCAGTCGGCTTCTGGACTTATTCAGTGTCCACACAATGCAACACACCAATTTCAAAGTATAGTGACTCTAATTCTTAACATTCAAATTACCGGCCCATTCTGATCTGTGTTTGTCTATTCTTTTAATTCTAACTACAGACCCTTTCTGTGCAGTGTTTGTTCATTATTCTTTTAATTCAAACTACAGGCCCCTTCTGGACTGTGTTTGCCTATTATTACTGTAAGTTAAAGTGCTGGCCATTTACTGAGCCTGTGTTGAAATTACAAAGTACAGGCCCCTTCTGGGCCTGTACTTTTATTGTTGATGTTCTTCTGCTGTTCCCTTGTCTTTGAATCAGGCAATGTGTCACTTTGTTCTTCTTTGTGTAGCTTGAAAATGTCATCCAGCTTGTTAATGCATGGTACTTTATCCGTTCCTGGAATTGAGATTTGAAACCTCTTCTCAGACGGCCAACTGCTTGCAAACTTGGTTGAATTTCCAAAGTACCGGCCCCTTCTGGGCCTGTACTTTTATTGTCGATATTCCAAAGTACAGGCCCCTTCTGGGCCTGTACTTTTATTGTCAAATTTCCAAAGTACAAGCCGCTTCTGGGCCTGTACTTTTATTGTTGAATTTCCAAAGTACAGGCCCCTTCGGGCCTGTACTTTTATTGTTGAATTTCCAAAGTACAGGCCCCTTCTCGGCTTGTACTTTTATTGTTGAATATCCAAAGAACAGGCTCCTTCTGGGCCTGTACTTTTATTGTCGAATTTCCAAAGTACAGGCCCCTTCTGGGCCTATACTTTTATTGACGATATTCCAACGTACAGGCCCCTTCTGGGCCTGTACTTTTATTGTTGAATTTCCAAAGTACATGCCCTTTCTCAGCTGTCTTTTCATTGTAATTCAAAGTACAGGCGCTTTCTGCGATCTGCAGCTTCTTCTTGAGCCCAGCCGGAGCCTTTTCTTAGCCGGTGCTTTCTTGGTCTTCCCGGCTGTCTTTTTGGCCGGTGCTTTTTGACTGCACACTGCTTCTCAAGGCAGTTTGCAGTATTTTGTGAGTCCATTCATCTATTCCATAAGTTTAACGAAACATGGATTGACTGTTGGAGGAGATGTAGCAGGATCCGCCAATGTTTGCTCCCTTCAAGATGAGATCGGACCCGGTGGGACTGGCATTTTGCGAACCAGAACCTCAAAACACTCTGAGAATTCGCTGGAACACTAAAGCAGATTTGAATGTGCTGGAAGCTTTCATGTCAAATTTGGCTTGCAACTCGGATGAATACATTAGTTACATATCGTTGAATGGCATTACACAGTATTTGCATAAAATGCATATATTGTCACATTGATAGAATGTGTCACTTTGTTCTTCTTTGTGGAGTTGTATAATGTCATCCAGCTTGGTAATGCATGCTACTTTATCCGTTCCTGGAAGCAGGATAAAAAAAACATATGAAATAATAAAAAGAACGAAATGTTGGGTCCAAGCTACAGCTATCCCGAATATGAGATTTCAAAGCTCTTCTCATACAGACTACTCCTTGCAAACTTGGTCGAAACTTGTTTTCCTGATTCACAAACGTATACAGCTAGATGTTCTTCTGCTGTTCCATTGTCTTTACATCAGGCAATGTGGCACTTTGTTCTTCTTTGTGGAGTTGGAAAATGTCATCCAGCTTGCTAATGCATGGTACTTTATCCGTTCCTGGAAACAGGATAAAGAAAAAACAAATGAAATATAAAAAAAAAAAAAAAATGTTGGCTCCAAGCTACAGCTAGCCCGATGTAGATGTTAATGTTGTGTCCCTCGGACACTTTAGGATGGACCCTCATGGATCATGGAAATGGTCTACTCTGTCCTCTTCTTGACTGCTGTGTTGCTCAGGTCCTCTGGTGACAGATGGTCATCACTTTCTGGTACCGTCCTCTCAAGCATTGGGGCGCTGCCTTGCATCTTCTCCCCTCAATCCATTTGTGGCGTTTGCTCACTGTCTGTGGTCCACTCCAGTCCATCGTAGAGTTAGGCGTCTTTGAGGTCCAACCGGACCATCCAGTCCCCTTCCTGCAGAAAATCTGTCAAAAGATGTATTCCCTCCATCTTGAAATGATTGTAAGTGATAAAGTGATTTAAATCCCTGGGGTTCAGAAATAGTCTGTATCCACCTCCCTTCTTCTGTACAATGAATATATTGCTGCAAAAGCCGTGAGGCCCCTGGGAGACTGGTGCTGTCGCGTGTTTTTGCAGCAACACAGTGATCTCCTCTATAAAACTGAGATGTTGTCATGAAAAATTGAGACCTGCAGGAATACTTTATTGAACAGGACGAGAATAAAACTCCAAGTGAATCATGTAGGACCCTACCGTGTAGCTGAAATGGAAGGGAAGCGTTTGAAGTTAATCAATGCTAGCAATATGCTATTACGTAGAACTTTGCAATGTGGACATGTTGAGGCCGTATAATGTAAGCGAGCAAGGTAATTTATTGAGGGTAACCTTCCATGAAGTCTTGGCATAATATTTTGCATTTGTTTTGTCATGGTGTTCCCTCTGCTGCCTTTTTAATTCTCTCTTTGATCGGTGCATCTTCTCCCCTCAACCCATTCATGGCTTTTGTTCACTGCCTGTGGTCCAGTCACCTTGAAGTAAAAGAAACAGCTTTTATTTTTCTCGCAATGACCTATTTGGATACCTGGTGATGTGAATGCACGTTTCTGTTGCAGTCGTCTTCTGTTTATTTTTTCCTGCCAATTGTTAACTTTCACCATTGACCAGCCTCCCTGTCTATTTAATGGGCTTAATCCAGTTCCAGCTGTTCCGATAGTCTTCCACTTCCCAGAGAATTCAGATTTGAAACCTCTTCTCAGACCGCCTACTCCTTGCAAACTTGGTTGAAACTTTTCCTGATTCCCGAACGTACACTGCTTGATGTTCTTCTGCTGTTCCATTGTGTTTAAATCAGGCAATGTGTCACTTTGTTCTTCTTTGTGGAGTTGTATAATGTCATCCAGAGACATGTCGATCTCCTTCATGGCTGCGGACTCACCATCGCTTTGCTCCATTAGTTCGCCGATACAAGCACACTGTATAATAACGCCATCATAACAACCATTACAAGCATCCCCCAGCACCACCTCATCAGCTGCCGGTATGCTGTGGAGCGCATCTTGCCAGCTTGGTAATGCATGGTACTTTATCCGTTCCTGGAAACTGGAGTCTTGGCCGGCTTCTTGGCTCAAGCTCTTTTGAAAGGTTTATTGAAAATCTGAGTACGCCAGAGTTGACGGGTCCATTAATGACTGAATGAGGCAAATCCATTGCAGATTGTGTGCATTCAAACGATCCTCTGACTGGGACCCAACACTCCTATCAGTTTTGCGCAAGTATTTAGTCTTAGTTGGAGTTTGCTATACTGCTCATTTCTGTAATGTGAGGTTAAAAACCAAACAGGACACACTATGTCTTCTTTTTTTTTTCACAGGTGTCCGTACTTGATGTACTGACACTCAATTGGTCGTCGGCTTCTATTTCAGTCATGGCCTGTTTATGAAGGATTTTATTTGAAAGTGTGCCATAGTGCACAGAGTCATGTATCTGTGTAATGCCCTTGGAAGCTGAACAGCATTATATAATTTAATTTTTCATCAACATTCACAATGATTGAGCTGTCCATAACAGCCTAAAATTAGTATTGGTTTTGCGGATGTTCATTTGTCCTCCTTCTTGGCTTCCTGGTCTTTTTGCTTCTGCTTCTTCTGCCGCCAAGAGTCACTGTTCTTTCTTGGCTTGGTACGGTCATAAGACGCTTCCACATCTATGTGTGTCAACGGGATCACGCTCGACGGGATCTCCGTCGAGGTGTGCCTCGTTCCCCTGCCCGGGACCCATTTTGGGGCTCCAGGGCGGGGGGCAAATATTTGGCCAGATGTTCCAGTGGCGGCATTCTAGGCTTCCAGCTCTTGTTTGTTCACCTTGTTATTCCTTCGAGGGCATCAACAGTTCCTGTTCTCTTGCATCTTATCTTTTGTGTTAATAGATGGATGTTTGTTGTATACTGCTATACATCACATGACTATACTTGTCAACGGGATGACGGTCAACAGGCTTGCCTTCGAGCGTGTGTCCCGTTCCCATGCCTGGGTGCCTTTCTGGGCGGGGCGCAGCTATTTCTGCGCATGTCGAATTGGCCACTTTCTTTGCTTACAGCTGTTTTTTTTGTTAACCTTCTGCCGTCAAGAGTTACTGTTCTGTCCCGTCTTGTAATTGTCCTTCAAGCAATTTTTTCTTCACCTTCAATGATCTTCAAGGTCTGGGTGTTTGTTTGGATTATTTTGTGGTGTTGTTTAATGATGCGCGCTCTCCCTCCATTCCGGTTTGCTGATTTCTGACGTTTGTGGCTCTGACCCTGGCCCATTTTTTTTATCCAATCCACCTGTCTCCACCCATTTTTCAAAGATTACTCCATGTTTCCATGCAACCTTTTAAAAATATCTGTAATAAAAACCATAACGTGAGTTGCTGATCTTATTGGCCGCATCGTAGCAATTGCCGTTGAGGCGAACTCACTCCCAGTGATCGAAATTATTGAACATTTAACCAATCCTCCTCACAATTAATGACCTGTCCATAACAGCCTAACATTAGTATTGTTTTTGGTTCCACCTCTCCAGTTTTTTTATTAATATAGACCATTTTTTTGTTTAGGATCTGGTTTAAACAGTTCTTGTACAATCTTCTTTGGCGTCGATTTCTTTAACTGCCAGAAGGGGTGGTTATAATTTGTCATTCGCTGGCTGTAGTGTCCATTTTGAGGAGAAATGGATCAAACACCACAGACTCAAGTAACGCAGTGCAGATTGTAGTCACTCATGTTCTTCCACATGCAGTTGTGTTGATGTCAGCAGATATTATCCTCTTCTGCTTCCATGTATTCATACTGGACACAATGACACTAATTAGGGGTCTCTTCTTGACCCCAGCGTGAGTCTTTGCGTTCATTGGACTCTCCTTGTTGACCCCAGTCTGAGTCTGACCAGTCTCACATCGCAGCACCTCGGTTGCGTCTGTCTGGTCTCTGCTCTTCCCTCTGCAGTGTCTTCACTGTGCTTCATAAAGGTCCGTCCGTCCCCCGGGGAAATAGTGTCACTTGCACTCCCATGATGCTATCAGAACAAACCGGGCCATGTGTATGAAATGTTTGTTTTTTACTTTCATGCATTTTCATCTTAGTCTTTATTGTTTTCTGCAACGGTAATTTCCTCTATAGTCTTGGACAGTAGGACGCCTTTCCTAACCAGGCTCTTGGCCGCATCTTAGCCTCGTTTTCAAGGCAGATCGCAGTATTTTGTGACAGTGGTTTGACTATGACTTCTTCGCGGCCGCAAGTGAAACTCCATTCATCTCGGCCAAGGCGGTCATCACTTTCAAGATCAGATCTGACAAGCCGCCCTTAGCCTGCCTTATAAGTTGTGTGTGAAAGGTTATTTACCGAGCTGTGCTCATCCTCCCTCTTTGTTCAGAGATTGTTGTGGGGTTGTTAAATGCTGCGCGCTTGCACTCCAGTCAGCCGCACCTGGCTATCTGGTTACGTTCGATGTGGCTTGTGTGTTATCTTCGTTTCAAAACTGCATAAAATCTTTGACTTTTGACAATAACCTTATTCAGCATCCACAGAATGCAACACATCAATTTCAAAGTACAGTGACAATAATTCTTTAAATTCAAAGTACAGGCCCTTTCTGAGGTGTTTGTCTATTCTTTTAATTAAAAATACAGACCCTTTCTGGGCTGTGTTTGTTTTTTATTCTGTAAATTCAAAGTACAGGCCCGCAGTGCGGTATCAATGGTATGCAGGATGATATCGATCCTAGAAACGATTTGTATTGGCGGACTGACAGAGACTTCCTCGTTTGCAGGAGGCCAGCTGATAGAATCAGTTTGGTCTTGTGCTCTTCCGAAGGGAAAGCCCTGCAGCAATCCGTGTCCAGGATTGCACCCAAAAACTTAGCTGTTTTGGAGGGGCGGAAAAATGATTTCTCCTTGTGAGGCGAAGGGCCAGCTGCTCAAACAGTTGACTGCAGCTCGTGACTGCCCTGGACACTTCTTGGAACTAAGGAGTTTACTAGCCAATCGTCCAGATATGGGGAGATTTCGAAAGACTGCTTCCTGAGAAAAGCTGCCAAAGGAGCTAGAACTTTTGTAAAGATTCTCGGTGCGGACCGGAGACCAAAAGGTAGTACTCTGAATTGAAAATGGCTCTTGCCTACTGTGAATCGAAGATATTGCCTGTGAGCTGGATGAATGGGCACATGGAAATATGCATCCTCCAAATCCAGAGTAGCCATGTAGTCCCCTGGATTGAGAAGACGGAGAATATCCTGAAGGGTGATCATCCTGAAAGACAACTTGATGAGATAAGTGTTCAGCTCCCGTAGATCTAAAATCGGACGCCACTTCTCCTTCGATTTGTGAACCAGGAAGAACCTGGAATAGAACCCCTTCTCCTTTTGGGATGGAGGTACATGCTCTATTGTCCCCTTGATGAAGAGTTGGTGGTTTTGAATAACTGTCAACGGGATCTGAACCGTTGTTGATGGGATGGACGGATCATCTTCTGGTGGAAGCCTTTTGCCCTATCCACGATAAACCATTTAAACCTGTGGATAGACCAATTCTTAAAAGGCACTGGCACAAACTCAAACTTGAAGAGTTCTACAGGCTGCTGGAGCAGAAACCCCTAGGCGCTTTCTTGGATGTGGATCATGGCTACCAGCTGTTTTGCTCATGGATTTCAGATGCTCTTGATTCTCTTATACCCATGCGCTGGTCGAAAGGTCATCTGAAGGTACCCAGCCCATGGTATAATGAGTCCCTTGCCGAGCTAAAAAAAACTTGCGGGAAGCAAAGAGGGATTGGAGAAGATCTTATGATCCTGCCCTGAAAACCCTGTATTTCGCCAAACTTAAGCTCTGTCATAGGGCAATTTGCAGAACACGGGCCGCATTCTATGCGCAGGAATTTCTAGCCAGCACCAATCCATCTAAACTAATATTCAAGGTTTTGAAAGACCTTATGAATAAAAGAGCTACCTCGGCTGAGATCTGCACTGACTCCCATTGCGAGAATTTGGCAACTTTCTTCTTGGAGAAAGTGCAGAAAATATACCGAGGTTTTGATATATGTCGGCCGGATCCAGAGCTAGTTGACCCTAATCTCCTGGGGTATGAGACTCTGACCTCTCTACCTGATTTGTCCACTGAGGCTTTTGACAAACTTAGCCTCAGCGTTAAATCAGGCTCTCCTCTGGACCCGCTGAAGCCAGCTCTTATTAGTACTCTTTCCCCGTTGTGCCGAGCTCCCATACTAAACCTTATCAACATGTCATTGGCAACTGGAACAGTTCCATCTTCATGGAAGCAGGCGGTAGTCACTCCTATCCTAAAAAAGGCAAATTCCGATCCTCTTTAGCCAGAAAACTACCGCCCCATATCTTTATTGCCTTGGATGGCTAAAGTCACCGAAGCCCATGCAAACTCGATCTTGTCTGAACACCTGGCCCGTAATCAGATACTGGACCCCAGCCAGAATGGATTCCGGCCAGGACACAGTACCGAGACTGCTTTGCTCTTTATCATCGAGCATTTACGCCTGGTGCTTGACTCCGGACGTACAGCAGCGCTCCTACTATTAGATCTGAGAGCTGCTTTCGATACTGTGTCCCACCAGATACTGATTCAACGCCTAGAGGAAGCTGGAGTAGCAGGCACCGCTCTACAGTGGTTTCGATCCTTCCTCTCAGATCGAACCTTTAAAGTGGCAATCCCACCCTGCCAATCTACCATCTATCCCTTGGACCTGGGGGTCCCTCAGGGTTCTTCATTAAGCCCCACATTGTTCAATCTCTATGTGAAACCGCTAGCTGCAGTCGTCAAACAGTGGGGTCTGACGATGACCTCATATGCGGACGATACGCAGCTGGCGGTGACACTTAGTGGAGACCCTGAAGTGGAGGCCCCCAAATTCTGAGCTGGACTTGTGGCAGTAGCGAGTTGGCTTCGTACCAGTTGCCTTCAGTTGACTGCCACCAAAACCGAGGTGCTGGTCTTAGGGAAACATGTCGAGCTATGGGGAAACCAGTGGTGGCCTCCAGAGCTGGGCATTATTCCTATCCTAGCTTCTGGAGTGAAAAACCTAGGAATTTGGCTGGATCCTGCACTCACCTTCACTGACCACACGAAGAGGGTTGCAGCTACCTGCTACGGTATCTTGCGTGGTATAAGGCCGGTCTTGAAATATTTTGATCCCCCCACCAGACAGCTCGTGGTCCAGGCATCAATTCTATCTCGGCTGGACTACGGTAGCTCGCTGATGATAGGGATAAACCAGGCTGAGGCATCCAGGCTCCAAAGGGTTCAAAATGCTGCGGCGCGAGCCATCGTGGGTCTTCCCAGACATTGTTCTGTGTCAGGTACCATCTCGGCCCTACATTGGCTTCCGGTCAGACAGCGGATCAAGTTTAAGGCACTCTGTCTGGCCTTTAAAATTATGAAATTCTCCTCACCGCCGGCACTGTCCAACCTGCTACCTCCCTACATCCCCCCGAGATCACTAAGATCTGAGGCTCTTCACCTAGCAGTCTGCCCCCGTTTTAAACTTAGCAGAATGGGTGGCCGCTCTTACCGGATGCTTGCTGCGGGATTGTGGAACTCGCTCCCAGTGCACATTCGAGCCCTGAATGATCTGTCCACCTTCAGACGTGCAATCAAAACTTTTTTGTTTCCCGCTTCCGAGTAGTCGCCATTTTCTTCTTTTTCCCTTTGTGTGTTATGTTATAGTACCTGTCTAGCGCCAGGACGCCCCTTGGCTGGGGCATCTGTGCGCTATAAAAATATAATTAACATAACATAACATAACATCTCCGTCGGAGTGTGTCCCGTTCCCTCGCCCGGGACCCTTTTTTGGGCTCCTGGGCGGGGGGCAACTACTTTGCCTACATGTCCAATTGTCTGCCTTCTTGGCTTCCAGCTCTTTTTTTGTTCATCTTCTTCTGCCGCCAAGAGTCACTGTTCTTTCATGACTTGGTACGGTCACTAAGACGCTTTGACATCGGTGTGTGTCAACGGGATCATGTTCGATGGGGTGTCTGTCGAGGTGTGTCCCGTTCCCTCGCCCGGGACCCTTTTTTGGGCTCCTGGGCGGAGGGCAGCTATTTTGCCTACATGTCCAATTGTCTGCCTTCTTGGCTTCCAGCTCTTTTTTGTTCATCTTCCTCTTTTTTGTTTTCTTCCGTCTTGTCAATTCAGAGACATTATGTTGTGAAACGCTGCCCCTGCTTGTCATTCAGTATTCACATGTAGATTGAAAGGTCCACACGCTTCGACACTTGTGTGTATCACGGACAACTGGCTAGCCGTCGACGTGTGTCCCGTTCCCTCGCCTGGAACCCTTTATGGGCTTCTGGGCGGGGGGCAGCAATTTAGTCAAAACCTGTGCGCCTTCTACCTCTTTTTGGGTCATCTTTTGCTGTCATCAGCCTTCTAGGCTTCCAGCTCTTTTTTGTTTTCTTCCGTCTTGTCACTTCAGAGACATTATGTTGTGAAACGCTGCCCCTGCTTGTCATTCAGTATTCACATGTAGATTGAAAGGTCCACACGCTTCAACACTTGTGTGTGTCAACGGGATCACGGACGACTGGCTCGCCGTCGACGTGTGTTTCGTTCCCTCACCTGGAACCCTTTATGGGCTTCTGGGCGGGGGGCAGAAATTTAGTCAAAACTTGTGCGCCTTCTACCTCTTTTTGGGTCATCTTTTGATGTCATCAGCCTTCTAGGCTTCCACCTCTTTTTTGTTTTCTTCCGTCTTGTCACTTCAGAGACATTATGTTGTGAAACGCTGTCCCTGCTTGTCATTCAGTATTCACATGTAGATTGAAAGGTCCACACGCTTCGACACTTGTGTGTGTCAACGGGATCACGGGCGACTGGCTCGCTGTCGACATGTGTCCCGTTCAGCCCCCCGTGACCCTGTTCCGACTTCTGTGCGGGGTTTGCAGCTTTTTGGACCGCTGGTTTCTTGGTGTTGGCCACGTCTTATTGGCCGCCATCTCGGCCTCTAGCTCTTTATTGTTCAGCTTCTTCTGGCGCCAAGAGTCACTGTTCTTTCACAACTTTGTACAGTCACTAAGACGCTTCGACATTGCTGTGTGTCAACGGGATCACAGTCGACGGTATGTCGGTCGATGTGTGTCCCGTTCCCCCGCCCGGGACCCTTTTTTGGGCTCCTGGGCGGGGGGCAGCTATTTCTTTGGATTTTCAACTGCCTGCCTTCTTTGCTTCCAGCTCTTTTTTGTTCACCTTGATCTTCTTCCGCCAAGGGCATCAAGCGTTGCTGTACTATTCCATTTTTTCAAAGTCAAGAAGAAGGAGATCAAACTGTTCGATCCACAAGACAGACTAAGTCTAGTTTACTGTAGCCACAGACAATACTGCTGTAAAAAATGAAATTTTAGCAGCCAATTTACTTTTGCAAAAAAGTATTGAAGGCTCTTCTGCATATTAAATGGTCCCACTCATTCTAGTGCCACATAAACAACCTGTTCTTGGCACAAAACTCGAAGGTTTCATCGTTCAGAAGACACTCCAAGACCAGCTTTGCCCCTGTGGTCTCGACAACTCCCTTCATTGGCAAATACCTCTTCCCGCACCATATACCTTTCAACTGGCCAGCCTCACAGCAGGGGCAGTGTGGTGGCTGCAGGTTGAGGCTCGTCAGCTTCGTAAATGTAAACCTGTTGTGAGCTGTATTTCAGGGATCCTTGGGAACATCCAGGACATGTGACTCTGTGTGAGCTGCAGATCAGTGCTTTTTGTCACCACCCAGATGCATATCTGTATAGTGAGGTGGGAATCCAAAACATCCAGCCTTTACCATTGCTCCTGTCTTTTCACGGACACTGAAAAGGCTCAACATTCTTGTGTTTTCTAATTTATTATTTATTTATCTTTGCATTGCGCATCAAAAAAATAGGTTATGTCTGCAAGGAAAGATGCGCCTCTGGGACAGACGTATTTGGGATTGAGGCTGAATCTTGACCACACGGATGGCACTGGATGCTTGCACCGATTCCGGATAGGCCATGCACTCCCGTCCAGCCTAATTTTCATTTGGAAATGTAAGAGAAAAGATTGGCTGCCATCGTCCCAGCTGCGCATGTCGTCCGTCCTTTGCCAGAGGGCTGTTGTCCACTCTGCATTGCATCATGAAGGCCATTCTTCTAAGGACGTGTCACCAGCTTTTTTGTAATCCTTGAATGGTCAAATATGATCTTGTAACAGTTCTATGAACAATACCTACCTTGCTCCCTTCAGAAAGGAGATTCTCCTCCAGGGAAGCCAAGATTGCAGTAGGCGCACCGGTCACCTTATGGGATGCATGCTGAACTACCATCTGCACGCTTCAAGACACCATTTATAAGAAACACCTAAATATGCATGAATTGATTGCACTCCAGTGAGTGTATGCACATATTTACACTTCTTCCAATATAATTAACCCAAAAATGTCAAGGGTACACGTTTTAACAGTGCTCTGTGGACTGTATGGCCACTGCTTTGCTACATCTAGGGCATACGAGTTGCTTGCTTTGTATCCGGAGGTGTTCAGTTGGCCTTAGATTTCTTCTATGGATAGCTCCACCGCCATTTCTTCTTGGACGCATCGTTGCTCTTGGTGATCATCGCCTTCTTCTTAAGCCGCTGCTAAACCTTTTTGGGTTTGTGTTGAATGATTCGCGTTTCACGGGGAATACTCTTTTTTTTTTAAATTTGAAAATTTAGGATTATCAATTAGTTTTTTAATACCATCACCAAATAAAGGCAGCATTCAAAAGCGGTTAGTGGGACTTTAGGTAGTTCCTTTGTGACTGTTCACTGTGTTTTTTTCACGGCAAATGACAATACTACATCGGTGTGTGTCAAACAGGATCATGTTGGAGGGGATCTCCGTCGACGTGTTTCCCGTTCCCTCGCCTGGAACCCTTTATGGGCTTCTGGGCGGGGGGGCAGCAATTTAGTCAAAACTTGTGCGCCTTCTACCTCTTTTTGGGTCATCTTTTGCTGTCATCAGCCTTCTAGACTTCCACCTCTTTTTTGTTTTCTTCCGTCTTGTCACTTCAGAGACATTATGTTGTGAAACGCTGCCCTTGCTTGTCATTCAGTATTCACATGTAGATTGAAAGGTCCACACGCTTCAACACTTGTGTGTGTCAACGGGATCACGGATGACTGGCTCGCTGTCGACGTGTGTCCCGTTCCCTCGCCTGGAACCCTTTATGGGCTTCTGGGCGGGGGGGCAGCAATTTAGTCAAAACCTGTGCGCCTTCTACCTCTTTTTGGGTCATCTTTTGCTGTCATCAGCCTTCTAGGCTTCCAGCTCTTTTTTGTTTTCTTCCGTCTTGTCACTTCAGAGACATTATGTTGTGAAACGCTGCCCCTGCTTGTCATTCAGTATTCACATGTAGATTGAAAGGTCCACACGCTTCAACACTTGTGTGTGTCAACGGGATCACGGACGACTGGCTCGCCGTCGACGTGTGTTCCGTTCCCTCACCTGGAACCCTTTATGGGCTTCTGGGCGGGGGGCAGAAATTTAGTCAAAACTTGTGCGCCTTCTACCTCTTTTTGGGTCATCTTTTGATGTCATCAGCCTTCTAGGCTTCCACCTCTTTTTTGTTTTCTTCCGTCTTGTCACTTCAGAGACATTATGTTGTGAAACGCTGTCCCTGCTTGTCATTCAGTATTCACATGTAGATTGAAAGGTCCACACGCTTCGACACTTGTGTGTGTCAACGGGATCACGGGCGACTGGCTCGCTGTCGACATGTGTCCCGTTCAGCCCCCCGTGACCCTGTTCCGACTTCTGTGCGGGGTTTGCAGCTTTTTGGACCGCTGGTTTCTTGGTGTTGGCCACGTCTTATTGGCCGCCATCTCGGCCTCTGGCTCTTTATTGTTCAGCTTCTTCTGGCGCCAAGAGTCACTGTTCTTTCACAACTTTGTACAGTCACTAAGACGCTTCGACATTGCTGTGTGTCAACGGGATCACGGTTGACGGTATGTCGGTCGATGTGTGTCCCGTTCCCCAGCCCGGGACCCTTTTTTGGGCTCCTGGGCGGGGGGCAGCTATTTCTTTGGATTTTCAACTGCCTGCCTTCTTTGCTTCCAGCTCTTTTTTGTTCACCTTGATCTTCTTCCGCCAAGGGCATCAAGCGTTGCTGTACTATTCCATTTTTTCAAAGTCAAGAAGAAGGAGATCAAACTGTTCGATCCACAAGACAGACTAAGTCTAGTTTACTGTAGCCACAGACAATACTGCTGTAAAAAATGAAATTTTAGCAGCCAATTTACTTTTGCAAAAAAGTATTGAAGGCTCTTCTGCATATTAAATGGTCCCACTCATTCTAGTGCCACATAAACAACCTGTTCTTGGCACAAAACTCGAAGGTTTCATCGTTCAGAAGACACTCCAAGACCAGCTTTGCCCCTGTGGTCTCGACAACTCCCTTCATTGGCAAATACCTCTTCCCGCACCATATACCTTTCAAATGGCCAGCCTCACAGCAGGGGCAGTGTGGTGGCTGCACGTTGAGGCTCGTCAGCTTCGTAAATGTAAACCTGTTGTGAGCTGTATTTCAGGGATCCTTGGGAACATCCAGGACATGTGACTCTGTGTGAGCTGCAGATCAGTGCTTTTTGTCACCACCCAGATGCATTTCTGTATAGTGAGGTGGGAATCCAAAACATCCAGCCTTTACCATTGCTCCTGTCTTTTCACGGACACTGAAAAGGCTCAACATTCTTGTGTTTTCTAATTTATTATTTATTTATCTTTGCATTGCGCATCAAAAAAATAGGTTATGTCTGCAAGGAAAGATGCGCCTCTGGGACAGACGTATTTGGGATTGAGGCTGAATCTTGACCACACGGATGGCACTGGATGCTTGCACCGATTCCGGATAGGCCATGCACTCCCGTCCAGCCTAATTTTCATTTGGAAATGTAAGAGAAAAGATTGGCTGCCATCGTCCCAGCTGCGCATGTCGTCCGTCCTTTGCCAGAGGGCTGTTGTCCACTCTGCATTGCATCATGAAGGCCATTCTTCTAAGGACGTGTCACCAGCTTTTTTGTAATCCTTGAATGGTCAAATATGATCTTGTAACAGTTCTATGAACAATACCTACCTTGCTCCCTTCAGAAAGGAGATTCTCCTCCAGGGAAGCCAAGATTGCAGTAGGCGCACCGGTCACCTTATGGGATGCATGCTGAACTACCATCTGCACACTTCAAGACACCATTTATAAGAAATACCTAAATATGCATGAATTGATAGCACTCCAGTGAGTGTATGCACATATTTACACTTCTTCCAATATAATTAACCCAAAAATGTCAAGGGTACACGTTTTAACAGTGCTCTGTGGACTGTATGGCCACTGCTTTGCTACATCTAGGGCATACGAGTTGCTTGCTTTGTATCCGGAGGTGTTCAGTTGGCCTTAGATTTCTTCTATGGATAGCTCCACCGCCATTTCTTCTTGGACGCATCGTTGCTCTTGGTGATCATCGCCTTCTTCTTAAGCCGCTGCTAAACCTTTTTGGGTTTGTGTTGAATGCTTCGCGTTTCACGGGGAATACTCTTTTTTTTTAAATTTGAAAATTTAGGATTATCAATTTGTTTTTTAATACCATCACCAAATAAAGGCAGCATTCAAAAGCGGTTAGTGGGACTTTAGGTAGTTCCTTTGTGACTGTTCACTGTGTTTTTTTCACGGCAAATGACAATACTACATCGGTGTGTGTCAAACAGGATCATGTTGGATGGGATCTCCGTCGACGTGTTTCCCGTTCCCTCGCCTGGAACCCTTTATGGGCTTCTGGGCGGGGGGCAGCAATTTAGTCAAAACTTGTGCGCCTTCTACCTCTTTTTGGGTCATCTTTTGCTGTCATCAGCCTTCTAGACTTCCACCTCTTTTTTGTTTTCTTCCGTCTTGTCACTTCAGAGACATTATGTTGTGAAACGCTGCCCTTGCTTGTCATTCAGTATTCACATGTACATTGAAAGGTCCACACGCTTCGACACTTGTGTGTGTCAACGGGATCACGGATGACACGCTCGCTGTCGACGTGTGTCCCGTTCCCTCGCCTGGAACCCTTTATGGGCTTCTGGGCGGGGGGGCAGCAATTTAGTCAAAACCTGTGCGCCTTCTACCTCTTTTTGGGTCATCTTTTGCTGTCATCAGCCTTCTAGGCTTCCACCTCTTTTTTGTTTTCTTCCGTCTTGTCACTTCAGAGACATTATGTTGTGAAACGCTGCCCCTGCTTGTCATTCAGTATTCACATGTAGATTGAAAGGTCCACACGCTTCGACACTTGTGTGTGTCAACGGGATCACGGACGACTGGTTCGCCGTCGACGGGTGTCCCGTTCCCTCGCCTGGAACCCTTTATGGGCTTCTGGGCGGGGGGCAGCAATTTAGTCACAACTTATGCGCCTTCTACCTCTTTTTGGGTCATCTTTTGCTGTCATCAGCCTTCTAGGCTTCCACCTCTTTTTCGTTTTCTTCCGTCTTGTCACTTCAGAGACATTATGTTGTGAAACGCTGCCCCTGCTTGTCATTCAGTATTCACTTGTAGATTTAAAAGTCCAAACGCTTCGACACTGGTGTGTGTCAACGGGATCATGTTGGATGGGATCTCCGTCGACGTGTGTCCCGTTCCCTCGCCTGGAACCCTTTATGGGCTTCTGGGCGGGGGGGCAGCAATTTAGTCAAAACTTGTGCGCCTTCTACCTCTTTTTGGGTCATCTTTTGCCGTCATCAGCCTTCTAGGCTTCCACCTCTTTTTTGTTTTCTTCCGACACTAGTGGCCTGCCGTAATACATGCATTTCATACAGTACAGTTAATTCTGTTCTCAGATTCTCAGGGAAGGCAATTGTTATTCAATGTTTGTGTGCGCAAAAATTACCTGAATTATTAGTTGGGCAATGCCCAACCACCCATATGGTAAATCCGCCACGGTGTACTGCTGTCTACCAACACCCGGCCTGAGAGCTGACCTTGAGCCTGATTCCACTGTTGTGCTAGCCATTCTTGTAACCAACGCAACATAGAAGTATATTATAGTCTGAATAATTCCATGATCACCATCTGAAGGCAAATATGGTAACATGTTGATGCCCAGGCACAATATCAGAAGGAGACAGCCTTTCCACAAAGCAATTTCTAAACATCTAAAAAGTAATAAAAAACGGCAGGATTATGGCAACCATATGAATCTACAGCTGTACATGCCAAACAAATACCTACTGTGTAAGTGACAATAACCATATCTAAGATGTGTCAGTAGTAATCAAACATGTTGTCATTAAAGTGAAAGGAGTTATTCTGAAACAGTAAAACTATTTTCACACGTTCTGTAATGTTCTAACACTGTTTGGGGTCCTCTTTTTTTTAATTTAGAGGTACAGTGAAACAGTACAGAATTTTTAAAAATTGTAACACTTGCATTTGTGGGCCCACAATTTCTTTTGGGTGATACATTGAAAGGTGTTTCAAAAGTTACTGTTTGAAGAGCAGAGATGTAAACAATTGAGAGTTTGGATACATGCTTAACATTGCCGCTCGCCCATAGATCACCGCGCCTCATCAACGCAGCACACCTGGTGTCTCATCCAGCCCCCTGCTCCCGGCTACTTACGGCTCGCGCCCCCGCTTTGCGGGAGCCGCTCGCAGCCGTTTTTCTGGTGAAAGATTCTGGGCGTAACTTCTGTGTGTCAAGGAGCCTGCAATTTGGGAGCAACAGCCAACTCTTGGAATCACCACCGCACGCTGACAGGGGCCGGGACTGCGAGACGCAGGGATCACCGCGCATCACCAACGCAGTGCACCTGGTGTCTCTTCCAGCCCCCTGCTACACTCATTTAACCACGCCCCTCACCGCGACCACAGGACGCCCGCGGGCGTGCGCCGGGCTAATCCCGGGCAAAGGGCGGGCCGTTTGAGGCCGGTCGAGACCAGGACTTGACTTAATTCTGCACTTGAATTCCCCTCCTTGAAAAGATTGAATTTAACTTTGTGTGATGATGACCACGAGGGAAACAAGGAGTAGAAGCACCTTGGCAGCAGCAGGAGCTGCCAAAGGTACATTGGACAATTATTTTGCTAAAGCAGGGTCACAACTGATCGATGAAATTACGGTCTTAGAGAGGCGCATTTCACAAGAATTAGACTGGGCGAGGAGATCCTCTATGGGTCCCTTGGCGCAGGCCAAGACCCCTGACAACAGACCTGAGCATATTGAGAACATCGAGTCCAACAATGAGATATCTGGTGTTGGTGATTCTCCCGTGAACCTAGATACAATAAACTCGACCTCACATAGCAGTGCAAAGGACCTTAGCGAATATGTTGACTTGAGCATGTTAAATCTGCCACCGATCCAACTCTACCCCATCCCACTCCTTACTACTGCCCTCGCTCTCGACGTTGATACCGCCAATGGCAGAGTTGGCAATCGACTACAGGGGGCAAGGGAAGGAGCTATTCCCAAAAGGAAAAGAGAAGTTCAAAACAAAGGGAAAAGGAAGGCAAAAACTCCTAAGCTTAACCCCACCCCTGAGGTTAATAGCCCTGGCCCTACTACTACGAAGAACATGCCCACCGACACAACTGAGGTTACATTAATTGAGATCCCACATGTAGAGACAACAGAACACACTAACATGAACCCCTTTGATACCTCTAGTGTGGATATTAGGCTTGCGGACATAGGCGTTCTTCTGAGGTCCCTACTAAGTCCTTTAGAAGCGCGGTTAATTAAGATGGAAGCCAGGGTAGTGTCCATAGAGAAATCGACGGTGCAGCTAGCTGATAGCTTAAAAGCAGATAGTAAGGGCGGCAGAGGGGGCGCAGAGATAAAGAACAAAAGGGGTGTCCCAGCTACCACCAAAATGGATAATAGTGTACACCTGTGGTCCAAAAGGCTAAATCAACCCCCTCCCAAAGTACGATCATGCAATCTAAGGCCAAGGTAGCTAATCCTAATCAACCCACAACCCAACACGTACTACAACCCCCTTCTCAAACTAAGTCTAAGCAGACTAAGGACAACACCTTTGTTTCCAACCAGCCTCAGAAATTAACAGTACCAACAGTTGAGGCATTAGGTAACACCAAGAAGTTGAGAGCAGTGAACCTGCCTCCGGAGGCGAGTCCTTACACAGTAATTTTAGCTGGGGTTCCAGAGCTGAAAACCACCTTTAAGGAATCCACAGCTTCTTTAAAGAACAGTGGGGCATATTACCAAGCAATAGCGATAATTATCGCTATTGCTTTATTAGAGACAAAAATTTACCGCAGCGCTGCGGCGATTTTTACCGCAAATAAACCTTGGTATTACCAAGGTTTAACGCAAATGCGGTAAAAATCGCCGCAAAGCATGAATATCGCTGAAAAGTCAGCGATATTCATGCATTAGCGAGCTAATGCTCTTAGCCATGTTATCCACCTCCCATTGGATAACATGGCTAAGAACTGCTCAGGGCAGGTGTTAGCTTTTGGAGATATTCCCGCTTAGCGTGAATATCTCCAAAAGTTGGTAATAGGAGATAGCGATGTTAGCGACTGTTTTCAGTCACTAACATCTTGGCACGCCCACTTTGCATCTCATCAGTGATAAATATCACTGACATGCAAAGTGGGGCCCAAGATGGTCGCTATCTCATACTAGCTGTCGCTAACTGGTGTTAGCGGCAGCTAGGTAATAGGGAGATAATTTTATCTCCGCTTTCTTGGCTTTTAAAGCCAAAAAAGCGGAGATAAACCCCCTTGATAATATGCCCGAAGGTGTTTAGTTGACTATCTATGTACAGACCTCTCCCGCAAGGTATAACCAGCGATGTTCTTATGGTAAGAAGGGTTCCATGGGTAGGCAGTTCAAAAAAATCCATTAATGGAGATTGTGTCCTGATCAATTTTATAGATCCTAGAACCGTCTCCCATATCTGTGGATGGTTCCCCGATGACCAAGGGAGAAACATCAAGTACCTACCCCTTTCCTTTTTTTACCCCCCGTTGAATTGTGAATGGGAGGAGGAGAGATGGGGCAGCCTCCCGGAGAGGGGGGGTGGGTGGGATTTCAGTGGGAGAGGAAATTTTAACTACCCTAGAAGCCAACATCAAGCGAACTTCACAACAAACTCTGAGGAGGAGGGTTGGGAAATATATCATGGGAGGGGAGGCATTTGTGGGTGAAGAAATAGAGGAGACTATCACCCCAGAGCCCACTAGCCTATATATTTTCCTACATTCAATAGGTACAGCTACTTAGAAATGGTGGATTGACAGTTCAGGCGTAATGGTAAGGAGCATTACTATTGTCACAGAGAGGGTATGGAGGCAATTGCCACACTCCCTAGATCTATAAGGGATTCATTGATAGAGACAGGGCAGTCTGATGACCCACGGCACAGTAGGGAGGTCAACAAAACCATTGTTGAGCCGCCATGTAGTAACAGGGAACCAGGAGAAGTACTAGAAGATTCGGCTATAAGAATAATGCCCCTGGGTAACTCAAACGATAACGCTCCCTCGCTCACTCCACCCTTTAACCTAAGGCCACCATCCTTGAAGATAATATCATGGAATGTGGCTGGCCTGGGAAATAAACTGGATCAACAGGAATGGATTTCTTTTATTGATTCTAAAGATATATGCCTCTTTCAAGAAACCTGGGCGAGGGATGAGTACTCTTCCTATGGTTTTGCGACATTTTCCGTTCCTGTGAAATGGGGGGCAGGGGACGTCCGCTAGGAGGCCTCTCAGTATGGGTGGCAACCCACCTGGGATGCCAGGCTACACGACTCCCCTTGGCTTCAGAGGACATACTAGTTGTGCTGCTTGAATGGATAAACTCCCATAGACTTGCCGTGATAAATGTATACTCTAGACCAGTAAATATATCACCGGAATCGCCTACCATTGAGGAATTGTCAGCTTTCCATAACGAAATCCCCAAGGGGATCCCATTTGTGGTGGGTGGGGACCTGAATTCACACTTCAAGCCTCTTGCAGGCCTCTTGGATGGGTCCTCCCTAGAGGAGGATGCTAGATGGTTAGTACCCCCCACGGTGGCTCCTCCCCCTAGAGCTTGGACCCCACTTGCTCTACAGATTACCGCCCTGACCCTTAAACATGGACTCAGGGTGTGTAATGGGCGTACCAAATCTGATAATCCCAGCAAACATACCTTCAATAGAGTGGGCAGGGAGTCAAGACTAGATTATGTCCTAGTCCAACTGTCCTCGTGGTCGCATATTATTGATTTTAGGGTGTTAGATAGAGTAGATAGTGACCATAACGCCCTAGAATTGGATTATGCTTTCCCTGGCAAGGAGGGTAGGGGCCATGTTACGGTGGTGGCAAATTCAGGCCTTCTCCTTGAAAACAACAGAAAGAGAGTAAGGTGGGAAAAATTGGTTAGTAGTAGAAAAAAGTTACCCAGCCTTTAAACAAGACTCATCCCAATATTAGAAAAAGTTGTTCCCTTAGCGAGGAACCCAGTACATGGGAAACCCATAAATTACTGTGGTTGGTACATGAGGAACTCGTTAGGACCTTGGCGACAGATCTCTTCTCCAAGGGTCATAGTAAAGGTGCCGGCTTCCACTCTACCACATGGTACAATGCCGCATGTCACAAGGCAAAGGGGGATCTCCTGTCTTCTATTAAGGAGGGCAAAAGCAGACTGGAGATTCAGGTTAGAAGATGGGAATACAAGAAATTGGTCACCAATGCTAAGATAAATGGGAGGAACTTTCTAGCTCTTTAGCCGTCAGGGATTCCCATAAGTTCTGGCGAATTGTTAACACGGGGTCTGAAAACCTAGCATCAGCAATAGAACCTAATATTGCACCAAGTGCATGGCAAGAACACTTTCAGTCCACCTCAATTCAATTCAATTCTTTTATTCGATTAACCGTTTTGTCAATCATAAAAAGTACATCGTAATAAAACAATACATTAAAAATCACAATTGTTGTTAATACATTTTAGGGGTACAGTTTATGTACATTTACAGCACTAGTACTGACAATCAGACAAGTTCATTTCCAGGGTTTTACGGATGGCTATACAAGTTTTCAAAAACACAGCTAAATTCTTTGCCACATATTGCGAGTCAAGCTGTTGCAGGGCTAAAAACGCCGGGCGACAGGTCCTCAACCCCATTTGTCGTAACAAAGGTAAGACCCAGCGCCTGCGTGGTACTGCGTAGTAGTGGCAAAACAGTACCACGTGCAATGTTGTTTGGGGGGAGACCTTATCACATGGACATTTATCCAAATCGTGTGACCAGGTAGACATTTTAGGAAAGGTAACTAAACGGAAAAACAAATTAAATCGAAACCTTGTTAATAGGTACTTTTCATAATTAGATATGTAATATGATAAATATGGTTGGGTGCCTAGAGACGTCTGAACCATCAGAATGTGGGCATTGGATTGTTTGGATACTTCACTGGACATACGGAGTTCCCTTAGATGAGTAAGACAATGTGCTTTCAGGGTTTTTCTACTCATCTCAGTAATGGCTGAAGGCTCGATGATGTACTGAGTAAAGTCAAGGTCTTTCAGGAAGTTAATCACGAAAGACAGCCATGGAATGTTTTTCCAGGCCGACATCTCGAGACAATCTGAGATCAGGGCACGCGTGAGATGACACTGGGGCTTTGTCCATATACGGTGCCATAGTAACATTGGTTGACACCTAACATAATCTGTTAGATAATCTATCCCAAGCTCTATATGGCATCCGAAAGAGGGGGCGCTCTGCGGGAGAGCCAGAAGATATTTTACAAAGCCATTTTGTATTTTTTGTAGTTCATCTGTTTTTACGTAGCCCCAGACCCCGGCTCCGTACGTTGCAATGCTCAGGCATTTTGCTTGATGGATATTAAGCAATACTGGGGGTGATGGTTTGCCCATTTTTCTGGAAAAGGAAACGAGGGCAGAAGTTGCAAGTTGGTAGAGCAATCTTCTATTTACCATCGCCCTTTTCCATGATAATTTATCGTCTACGAGGATACCCAAGTAGGGGTATTCCGTGACGCGTTCCAGTTTTGATTGGTCTATGCAAAGATGTTTCGAGCTTTTTACCTTGGGGCCTGATTGCATGACAAAGGTCTTGGTCTTATTGACCTTTAGCCCAAGTGAGAGCATGAAAGTGCAATATTTATCTAGCTGTTTCTGGAGTTGCACTAAGGTCCTAGCAAATATTACGGAGTCGTCCGCGTAGAGGAGTGCTGGTATCGGGCGCTTATTGATGGTAGATAGATCCCGGCTCCCCTCCAGCATGGCCGCTTCCAAGCCGTTGGTATATAAATTAAATAAAAAGGGGGCGAGGACGCAGCCTTGTCTTACTCCACGATTTATTGGAAAAGATGGGGTCAACTCACCACCTGTGCCAAATCTTACGCGAGCCGATGCGCCAGTATAGAGCTCCCGCAAGAATTTGAGAAGAGGTGGGTCGACACCCAACTTGTCCAAAATAGACCAGAGCTTGGCATGGATTACACAATCAAACGCCGCACTGAGGTCGACGTAGACCATGAAAAGGTTTCCCCGTTTAACTCCAGCATATTTCCCTATTAGAAGTGTTAGATTTAGTGCTTGTTCAACAGTGCCCAGTCCCTCCCGGAAACCGTACTGGAGGTCTGTTAAGATGTTTTTTTCTGTCGCCCAGTCCTGGAGGCGGTCCAAAACTAAGCGGCCCGCAACTTTACCTAGTGAATCCAGGAGGGATATGGGCCTGTAGCACGTAGGGTTGTTTCTCTCGCCTTTTTTAAAGATTGGGAGCAGTATGGAGGAAGACCAAGAGGCCAAGAGTCCTTCTTTTAATACAGCAGCGATTAGCTGGGTGATTATAGGCGACCACAACTCGATGTTAAAAAGAAATATATCTAGTGGTGCACCATCAGGACCAGGGGCTTTTCCGGCTTTTGAAGAAGATAGTGCGCTTATAACTTCATCAAGAGAGAAGTTAAGGTCAATGGGATATTCCCCTTTCTCAGTGGGCTCGGGTACAAAATTTGGTTGAGTGACACTTTCTGCGATGGGGTCACTAAAGATTTTTGAAAAGTGGGACACCCACTCATCCGCAGACACAGCTACATCCAAATATTGATGGGAGCTACCCTCGCTCAGGAAGGGAGTTTTTACCGTTTGCCAGAATAGAACGCTGTCTTTTCTATTACAACTCTCGTGTAGTTGGGCCCATAAGTCGTTCCTATGGTCTCTCCTACAGTTAAGCTGAGCCTGCTTATATTCCTGTCTTAGTTTAGCTATTTTTACTCGGTCCCTGATTGGATTATGTAGCTCTTTTTTTTAAGGCGTTTAAAGCTTTCCTGCAAGCCGTATTGAACCAACCTGGCTCCTTGCAGCGGTCCTGCTTGCGAGATCTAAAGAGGGCCTTCTGGATTACTTTCAGAATTTCCCCAAAACTGGTGATGATTTGCGCTGGGGAAGATGTCTCATTTAAGCATGTGTTGATCCAAGGGAGTGCGTTTGAGATCACAGTGGTTGTTGTTTCTACTGGTTCAATTCTTGACCATTTCACACAGTACCCATTATTTTTGGCCATGGACAATGTTTCTTGAGCCAGAAGGCTTTTCTTAAAAGGTTGGGGGGCATTCAAAATTAGAGATAGTACTATTGTGTTGGGGAAGTGGTCTCCTGAGATTTCAGATCCTGTACTAAACTGTGAAACAGTACCCTTTAATGAATAAGAACATAATATAAAGTCTATGGTGCTAAAACAACCCCTTCCGTGAAAAGTAGGATTAAATTCCACGGGGGGGTCAGTAAGTTCGTTAGCAAAAGACAATTCCAAAGACATTAGACTACCATTAAAAGAATCTCCTACAGAGGAGTGAGTAAAATGTGTCATAGGGCAATCGTTTTCATCTAGGAGGCCACATTCAGAATTCATGTAGTGGGAACACAATTGTGCATTGAAATCCCCTCCCCAAATTACATTACATGTAGTTGACGCAAACCTTGCACGTAGATCGCCTACATAAAGTGAAATTTCAGAAACAATTTTAACACATTCTACAGGTAAAAGATTATTATAAAAATTAATGAGACAGTATGAAATACCATTTTTGAAAGTAATCAAAAGAATCTGGTAATACAAGGAAGTACACTGCAGGGAAATTTTCTTAACTTCGAGCTTATTAGATACATATACCACAAGACCCCCCTTTGGTCTGCCGTGTGTTGAGGGAGTAGCGGGAGAGTGGAATGTTACGTAACCTTGAATGTGCAGTGGGTCAGTTATCCATGTCTCTTGAAAGCACATTATCGTATGAGAGGTAGCAAAAGCCAACCATGATGCCGATAGCATCCTGGGTCGCAGACCAGCTACGTTCCAGAATAATATCGGCAGTGAGGTGGTCGCTGGTGGTCCGTTGGCAGTTGCTACCAGTCCATTATGAGGTTGTTTGCCTTGTGTTGAAGTCGTCTCAGTGCTGGGAGATCGGGGCAAACTTTCATGATGATTTACACACAGGTTATTGGAATGGGGGTGAAGCTGAGAACCAACATGTTGGGAGGTACGAATATCCTCTGAGACAGTTAACTTGGCTGGTGGTAATGGGGACGTAGGTATGGGCGACGGTTTTTGAATGACAGGGGAAATTACTGGCATCAAGAATCGGGGCTCTAAAGTGGAGGGGTTACCAGCGGCCAGGACTTTGGCTGTTGGTGGTCAGTCCACCATCTCCAAACAGTCAAACCTGTTAGACGTGGGGACTCCTCTCCAATCCAAAGAAGGCATGGTGTTTCTGCCTCCTTGTCCCTGCCAGTTTATCCAATCCGTGTTTCTATGTCGGTTCCCTACCTGAGTCCAGTTCCATTCGGGGGCCGGTGGGAGGAGGTTGGCTGGGGGATAGAAGAAAGCTAACCTTTTCGTGCCAATTCCTTCCGAGGAGGTTTGGGCACCCCATGGGCAGATATATTCTATAATTTGGGGGTCTTCGAAAGTTATTATGATGCAATCACCTGGGATGGTTTTTTTCTCTTTCCCTACCCAGGGAACTCTACGGACTGAGACAATGCCGTTGTTGACAAATGGGGGAAGTGGGCGATTCAATGACAACCAATGAAAAACCTTATTTTTTAAGGACCAACCGGGTTCTTCAGAGTTGACATGCAACGCTGGGACCCCGGTCATAATAGCTACATACGGTGTTGCTTCTGGGGGGAGATGAGCTGAGCGAGGGACATTGCGCCTTGTATTATAGGCCGCATTTTTATTGACTGGAGTTTTAGCTGCGGGGCGAGCAGGTGGTGGACCGGAAGAAGTGGCCTTTTGTACAGGAGGGGCGGGAACAGAAGGAATAACAGGTTGTTTTGTGGCTGAATTTGATGAGGTTTGCTGAGGGTTAAGGCTGGTTATGGGGGCAGATTTTTGGTGAACCACCGCTGTGGTGGTCACCACTTTAGGAAGTTGTAAAGTTTGTTTGGGGAGAGTGGCCCCTGATTTTACCGGTTTTGGAATAGGTATTGGGTTAGGTTGCCGAGTCACTGGAGCTGCTGGCTTAGTTGTCGTAGTGTTAGTTTTTAATTCAGTTGTCAATGTGGCTAATGATTTCTCGATCTTAGATAGAACCAGTTTAATGGGGTTAAGATGTAATTTAATTAGAGCCTCTATGGAGGCTAAAATAGGCATATCTTGCGGGAAAGAGTTTCGCCCTTTGCCTGTGGTACCTTCTGGGACGATACTACGATTGTCAGATGAAAGATCAATTGTTTCTGGCAATATTAAGATGCTAGGCTGATTTGAAATTTCCGGTAGTGGTAAAGGGTGAGTTGATAAATGTAGATCATCATTAAATTGGGGCTGAAAAACCTGTTGGGAGTCTGTGGCGTTCGGGGTAGGGTGGTTATCGTTTTTTTTCTTTTTGTTTTTCGGGATTGCACCTTCCCGTTGACCCCTGGTGTTCGGGGATGGAGGATTCACCTCCAAGTTGGAAAAAAGAATAGGAGTTCTCTCAAGTGATCTTGAGGGGTGAGGAGCAGAAAGCTGGGATATTTGTGTTACAGAAAGGTCAATGGATACTGATAAATCCACCGTCCCTGGTACTGACGGGGTTTCGTATTGGGAGTCAGGCACCAAGGGACGTTGTGGTGTTATGGCTGAGGCCAGTAAGCCCAATGAAGAGCGCCTGGCCATAGCGAGATCTTGTGATACCCTTCTCTCTAATAATAGCACACCTTGGTTAATAGCGTCATGTGCTTTAGCAATGAATTGATCAATGGGACCTATGATCTGGGCAGCGTGCGCAGCTTTACTGTTTCGGGTGATTCTGGGAGACATACTTAAATAATGCAGTTATATCGAATACACAACCAGAAACTATACAGTGAGATTAACAAGGCCTAGGTATACAGTAACAGATATGAGAAAATGTTAGTGGGGAGGCCCAGTCCAGTCTTGCCCGGTCTAGAACGGGCTAAAACGGGCCCGCCCTTGGCCCGGGCTTAGCCCCGGGCTAGGTCCCGCGTGCGCGCGACTTACTTCCTTTAAATAGTTTAGCCAGATACTGATGATAGGAGGGGGAACGGCAGGAGGGCGGGGCGAGAAGAGGCCCCAGGTGCGGCCACTGAGATGGAACTTGGCCCCCTGGTCCTCGCAGTCCCGCTACGCGCCCGTGTAGATTTCCTCACCCGGTGATCCCTGGGCAAAACAGTAGTTCGCAGCACTCCACAGCTACGGCAGGCAGAGATTGCAGTGACAATGGCCTTCGAGCGGTTCCCGCGGAGCGGGAGCCGCGAGGCGTTGAAGTAGGCGGGGGGCGGGGCGAGAAGAGGACCCAGGTGCGGCCACTGAGATGGAACTTGGCCCCCTGGTCCTCGCAGTCCCGCTACGCGCCCGTGTAGATTTCCTCACCCGGTGATCCCTGGGCAAAACAGTAGTTCGCAGCACTCCACAGCTACGGCAGGCAGAGATTGTAGTGACAATGGCCTTCGAGCGGTTCCCGCGGAGCGGGAGCCGCGAGGCGTTGAAGTAGGCGGGGGGCGGGGCGAGAAGAGGACCCAGGTGCGGCCACTGAGATGGAACTTGGCCCCCTGGTCCTCGCAGTCCCGCTACGCGCCCGTGTAGATTTCCTCACCCGGTGATCCCTGGGCAAAACAGTAGTTCGCAGCACTCCACAGCTACGGCAGGCAGAGATTGCAGTGACAATGGCCTTCGAGCGGTTCCCGCGGAGCGGGAGCCGCGAGGCGTTGAAGTAGGCGGGGGGCGGGGCGAGAAGAGGACCCAGGTGCGGCCACTGAGATGGAACTTGGCCCCCTGGTCCTCGCAGTCCCGCTACGCGCCCGTGTAGATTTCCTCACCCGGTGATCCCTGGGCAAAACAGTAGTTCGCAGCACTCCACAGCTACGGCAGGCAGAGATTGCAGTGACAATGGCCTTCGAGCGGTTCCCGCGGAGCGGGAGCCGCGAGGCGTTGAAGTAGGCGGGGGGCGGGGCGAGAAGAGGCCCCAGGTGCGGCCACTGAGATGGAACTTGGCCCCCTGGTCCTCGCAGTCCCGCTACGCGCCCGTGTAGATTTCCTCACCCGGTGATCCCTGGGCAAAACAGTAGTTTGCAGCACCCCACAGCTACGGCAGGCAGAGATTGCAGTGACATTGGCCTTCGAGCGGTTCCCCTATATCCATCAGCTGGTCCGACCATAGTATGTTGGAATTTTCTTTTTCACGACTTGATAAACCCTCTGCTCCCCCTGCCACTCTGAGCATCACCAAAAGAGCATGGCATAAAATTACACCAAATTCTTTTGAACAAACCTGGAAAGAGCCAACCATTTCCGATTCTGATAACATCGATTCGGCTCTATCCAAACTAAATAGTTCCCTTTTAAAGACCATAAATTCTCTAGCCCCGCAAAAGACTGTTAAAAAACCCCCGACCACCAAAAAAGAAATATGGTATTCCGATTCACTAAAAGCAGAGAAACAAAAATGTAGGAAACTGGAAAAGCAATGGAGAAATAATCACTCTCTCGCTAGTAAGGAACTTTACCAGCAGGCCACATCCACCTACTATAATAACATTAAAAAGGCAAGAAAAACCTGCCTGCTATCCCAGCTTGATGAAGCTGCCAACTCTACCAGAGAATTATATAAAATTCTCAAGACTTTCACAAACCCTTTGGCATGTGAAAGTCCTGACACTTTCTCTCAAGAGCTATGCAATAATATTTCCCAATTCTTTGAGGACAAAATTAACACCATTTACAATAAAATCCTGGCCAAACACCCTAACAACCCGGAAGACTCTACTACCTTATATAAAGAAACACCTTTAGAGATCTTTCAAGTCATTCCGGAAGTTACAGAGAATGAAGTACAAACGCTTCTGAAAAATATGAAATCTGGCTCTCCTCAGGATCTTCTCCCGGCTAGGCTAACCAACAACCTGAGCAGATCATTATGCCCTATCATTACTAAAATCCTCAACCTTTCTTTCAAAGAAGGTAAACTCCCGCGAAAGAGGCAACTGTGAATCCGATTCTTAAAAATACCACCTCTCCCTGGACTGAACTCTCCAACCTTCGCCCTATCTCTCTTTTGCCCCTCCTGACCAAACTGGCTGAGAAATTTGTCAACACCCACGATCTCCAGTTTTATCGAAGCAACAGGGGGCCTGGACCAATCCCAATCTGGGTTCAGGCCCAACTACAGCACCGAATCTGCACTCCTCTCCGTGACCGATAACATCAAGATGTCACTGGATAGAGGAGGCTCGATGATTCTGGTGCTGTTAGACCTGTCAGCTGCTTTCGATACTGTATCTCATAAGATCTTGTTGAACCGGCTACAAGGAGTGGGCATTAGAGGTCAGGCGCTTGCATGGTTGGAAAGCTTTCTCTCTGGCCGCTCACAATCTGTCAGCTTGGGCCCCTACCACTCCATCTCGAGGGCGCTCACTAAGGGGGTGCCACAGGGCTCATGTCTAAGCCCCACATTATTTAATGTGTACGTAGCCCCCCTTGCTGAGATTGTGAGGAAGTACGGATTCACACCAGTGTCGTACGCCGACGACACTCAACTCCTCTACCCTTTCCATGCCCCTGACCCTAATGTTAGGGAAAACTTTGCGGAAGGCATGAGGGCCATCTCGAACTGGATGGCCGCCAACTACCTCCAGTGCAATGTCGGGAAGACAGAGGTGATGCTCTTTGGGAAAGCTAGCATGCTCTGGTCTCCTGATTGGTGGCCCCAAGATTTGGGACCTGTACCCTCCCCTAAACCTACCATCAAAAATCTGGGTGTGAAACTAGACCAAAATTTAACCTTAAAAGAACATGCTAATGTAATTGCAGGTGCTTGTTTTCACACCATTGGACTACTCAGGCGAGTCTTTCCTCTGTTACCGGACACCTACAGAAAGACCCTGGTTCAAGCCCTTGTAATAAGTCGCCTCGACTATTGCAATGGGCTTCTGATACAAGCCAATGAGGATGCCATCAATTGACTACAGGTGGTCCAGAACACGGCGGCAAGACTGATTCTGAACGCCCCTCCTAGAACATCTTCTGGACCCCTGTTGAAAGAACTACACTGGCTCCCAATACGCCAACGAGTTAAATTTAAAATTTGCTGCACTGTACATAAGTGCCTATTCGGAAATGGCCCCAAATATCTAGCCAAACTACTACAGCCCTACAAACCGGAACGAGATCTACGGTCAAGCAACCAACTCCTGCTCAAACCACCATTCATTGAAAAAGCCAGACAAGGCGGCCGAGCCCTCTCTTCAGTGGGGCCGGCCCTGTGGAATAACTTGCCGCTTAGCTTAAGACGGACCTCCAATCACCTCACCTTTAGAAAAATGTTAAAAACAAATCTGTTTATGGAGACATAACTAAAGGATGCCCCCTTTTGCATTCTCTGGCTATCTTCACAGTATCTTTGCTACCTGCTGCTGTCAAAGCGCGGAGATAACCCCTTCGGGCTCGATTCCTGCGCTATAGAAATATATAAATAAATAAATAAAATACACAGAGGAAATTGGGCCCACATGTTATTTACCCCCAACCGCTGCTAACCATGTAGTGGGGGACCCCTTCACAGAAAAGGAGGTCAGAGTTGCGATTGCGGGCCTGTCATCGGGCAAAGCGCCGGGGCTGGATGGTCTTCCAGGCGACCTGTTCAAACAAGAGCCTGATGTATGGGCCCCCTACTTATTGGTAATGTTCAATGCTGTTTTGAAGGGCATGGAGGTGCCCTGTACTTGGCTGGGCGCAGAGGTTGTTCCTATATTCAAGAAGGGTTCGCCTCTGCTCCCAGCCAATTACAGGCCCATCAGCCTTATAGACGTGCCTCAGAAGCTTTTTGGGAGGCTTATATTAGATCGGCTTCAGAATTGGCTTGAGGAAACTGCTACTCTAAGCCCATATCAGGTGGGTTTTAGAAGGGGGGTGTCTACAACTGACCAGATATTCCGCCTAAACCTCATTTATTGGAGGACCGCACTAATCGAAGGGGGGCAGCTTGTACACGGTGTTCGTGGACTTGCGAGCCGCCTTCAATTTGGTGCCAAGATCAAAATTATGGAGTGTGCTTGCAGATACAGGTGTCCCGGTAGACCGTCTTTCTATTCTGATGAAATTGCATCAGAATAACTTTGCGTGTGTCAGGTGTGGCAGGAATGGGAACCTCACTGATAGATTCCCTGTTGACAGAGGGTTGGGACAGGGCTGTGTGCTTGCACCGACCCTGTTCTGCCTCTTTGTGAATGGGGTAATCGCCCACCTGACCGGGATCGGTGACATTGACGCCCCCAAACTGGATGGCAGCAGGGTGCCCGCTATCATGTTTGCGGACGACACCCTGCTGCTGTCGAAATCCCCCATTGGAATACAAAGGGTACTGGATGGGTTTTTGGAATTTTGTACGTGGGGGCACTTGAGATCAAAGCCTCTAAAACAAAATATATGATCTCAACACGCCCTAATCCCCTGCTTGGCTCAGTGTGATTAGAGAGGGTCTCTACATTTGAGTACCTAGGGGTAACCCTAAACGAGAAAATGACCTGGGTAACACACAAGACCAAAGTTAACATGAAACTGGTGCAGATAGTGGGTGGTATTTCGAGGATGGTGAAGAACTCAACATATCGTCCACTCGGCCCTGTTATCCAAATTTACAAATCACAGGCACGGGGGGCAGTTACCTATGGGGGCGAATTGTGGGGTCACACTTCTGCCCAAAACTGATGATTACGGAAAACAAATTCATCAGGCAGTTGGTAGCTCTCCCCTCAAGCACGCCGTTGTTCCCTTTGAGACTGGACTTGGGTATTAGGCCAATTGCAGAGGAATTGGGACTCAAGCCACTAACTTTTTTGGCGACGATTGTGGAGCAGCAAAGAATTTATTAACTACAGGACTGAGCTCCAGAAGTTTTTAAACGCACCAAATGCCGCCCATATTCCATGGTTAAGCTACATAAAAAGGTCACTTGGGACCTAGGTCTATTAGAACTTTGGACTGACCCAGCAAATGCAAGTACCAGGATTACACGCAAAGCACTGTCAAAAGCTTATTACGAACTAAAGCTTACTGTTGCCTTGGATGCTATGCGTGTGGGTTCTTTAATAAAACTATTTATTCAAAGTAAAGATTTTTATTCCCTGGAATGTGTTTTGGATGGTATGACTCCTGTGTTATCCAGGAAGTTATTTCTGCAGTGGCGATATGGTACACTACCCCTAAGGTCATTCACCAGTTCCTGGTCCTTGCCCCCGACTACTGAGCGCTGCCCGGCATGCGCGCATTTCCAAGAAAACTACTTACACGTGGCACTTTTCTGCAAACCCTACCAAAAAAATCAGGAAATACTGGCTCGTCCCCCTTCTCAAAAATCTGGGCTTCAGACACTTCCTTCCTGCGTACAGAATCCTAAAGACTGATGTGTCCCCCCCGATGGTGTTTGCAGTGGCAAAGTATTTAACGGCAATGTGGCAAGCACGTTCCCGCTTTTTGAAGGCGGAGGTGGACCTTTAATACTTTCAACAAATTTAGGGGCATATTACCAAGCAATAGCGATAATTATCGCTATTGCTTGGTTAGAGACAAAAATTTACCGCTGCGCTGCGGCGATTTTTACCGCAAATAAACCTTGTTATTACCAAGGTTTATCGCAAATGCGATAAAAATCGCCGCAATGCATGAATATCGCGGAAAAGTCAGGGATATTCATGCATTACTGAGCTAATGCTCTTAGCCATGTTATCCACCTCCCATTGGATAACATGGCTAAGAACTGCTCAGGGCAGGTGTTAGCTTTTGGAGATATTTGCGCTTAGCGCAAATATCTCCAAAAGTTGGTAATAGGAGATAGCGATGTTAGCGACTGTTTTCAGTCTCTAACTTCTTGGCACGCCCACTTTGCATGTCATTAGTGATAAATATCACTGATATGCAAAGTGGGGCCCAAGATGGTTGCTATCTCATATTAGCTGTCGCTAACTGGTGTTAGCGACAGCTAGGTAATAGGGAGATAATTTTATCTCCGCATTCTTGGCTTTTAAAGCCAAAAAAGAGGAGATAAACCCCCTTGATAATATGCCTCTTAGTTCGTTAATGGTTTTAAGCATTACTGAGGATAATCTGATTTATATCTTGTAGACCAACTTTTATAATTATTGTTTTATTGGATTGTTTACATTTCATATGACTTTGATTGTCTGTACATCTTTTATGATCTTATTGGTCGAAATAAAGATTTCAAACAGTAATATCGGCATTTGTGAGGTATAATGTAAAATGTAGTTAATATTTATTTATTATGCAAATAATGGAACAAAGTTTGTACTTGTGAAAAATCATTTGAAACAATAAATACTTACAAATAAAAAACACAGTGTCACTGGATTGTGTCAAGTGCTTGATTATGAAATATGCATGAAGATGGCGATTTCAATTGTTGTGACGCACACATACACACAATAATAGACTGTGCAACAGAGGCACATTACGGAAAAGTACGTAGCATTTCATTTAATAATTTGGCTTTTAATATGGCACGCAGACCTTGCATACAAAGTTATTTCACAGACATCTTACTTTTTATATGAAAGGGTTGCAAAGTTCTTTCCCAAAAAATGTAAACAGAGAAGGTTGGAGGTTACATATGACACTAGACTAATGCTTGAAAAGCGTGTGCCAAAGTTTGCATGTACAATGCCCGGTGGAGGCATTTTCAGGGTGGGTGCACACAAGGTGGTGTGTGGAGGTCAATATCTGGTACTGGATCCAACATGCACTAAGAGAGCAAAAGCAGATTAATTGTACATGCTTGGACTAGAAGGATTAAACACTGGAGGAGTAACAGGTTAAGTCAAGACTTTTGATAGAGTACTTTCTAACAAATCAGTACAGTTCTGAACTCTGGGTATCTGTGAAGAACAAAGTTAAACGACTTTGTATGTGCATCCTGGAATACCAAGGAACTCTGAACATTTGCAAAAAGGAATGGTATGAATTTCCAAGACACATGACAGCTATATAGGGAACTTCTCTGTCCAACCCTTCGTCGTCATCTATTCAATCATTTTGGTGAAGGGAAGTTTGTCTATGGGTGAAAATTGAAAATAAATGTAAATTATATTTTAATTAGCCTATCCTTTTCACTTGAAGAGGAAGTACTGGGCAGTGTAGACTTGAATTTGTACACTACATTGTTTGTCTTTGTAATTATCTGAACTCTATGCAGGAATGGAATGATAACCGCTTAACAAAGTAATTTTGATTACTACACGCACATGGGCAGGACTTATTCATAGTAAGACTATAACAAAGATACCCCTAGTACAAAACTGGAATTATAGATAAGAAACAACCGCATAAGGCATTGCAAAAAAAGGAGTAAAGAACGGGCTGGAAGGTCCATAGGTGGTGAAGGCAGAGTTTGGTAATCTGTGTCCTATCTACTTAACCCCTTTACTGCTAAGGCCATTTACCTATTCTCCTCTAATTTCCATTGAAATCAATGAAAAGTGCATGACGAGTTACCCTTGTCATTAGCAGCCAAGAGGTTAAGACACTATAACAACCAAAGCACCTTATTTTATGTCCCCAACATAAATTGTCGGCCTCCCCCGCAGATGCTCAGCCAGAGCGACCATCAGAAAATTACACTGGCTACCCGTTGATTCCAGAATCAAATTCAAGTCCCTCATTCTGTCCTTCAAAATCCTCAAACTCAACACCCCTCCTCTGCTTCGACCCCTTCTCACTCCCTATGCGCCGTCATGGAACCTAAGATCTTCCAACCAAAACCTCCTATGCGTCCCACGCATAAAACTCAGCCGCATGGGCGGCCGTTCCTTTAGGTTCCTTGGAGCCAAGCTGTGGAATGACCTGCCACAACACATTCGCTCCATTGACAGCCTACCGGCATTCCGGAAAGCAGTGAAAACGTTCCTATTCCCTTGCTTGTAAATCCTCTCTCTAGCCTGGTTTCTCCCTGCTCAGGCTAGGATCTTGGGTTCTTAGCGCCGGGACGCCTCATTGCTGGGGCAGCTGTCGCGCTCTACCAAAACGATAGAATAGAATAGAATAGGAAGTGAGTGTAAAGTAAAAGTCATTAAATTAACTACTATGGTCAGAACACTGGATAGTGCACCGAAGACCCATTGTAATATATAGCAAAGAAGATACAAAGCAAGGCGCCATAAAAAGGAAAGTAGATCGTCTACGCACAGTGAAAAATCAGATAAAGAACAAGGCTACAAAACACAAGGAACACACAATGTGGAACAGATTGCGATGAGAGGTGCAAAGGAAGTATGAAAAAGTGGAGTCCCAAATAAATGCAAGGTAAGATATCATATATGACCAACACAGTGGGGTAACACTGGGTTGTACAACACAGAAAATGAAGTTCAAAATGATATGTCCGAATGTTTCTGGAGCTGGAAAGGAGGTGCACAAAGATTATCACCCAAATCAACGCACACTGGCAAAGTAGAAAAGGCCAGTATAAGCTCCCTTTGGAGTTAGGAGGGACACAATAACCACGGTGAGCAGAAATACTACCCGCTCGCCATCAACGCCAGCCGAACCCTAGTCCACACACACTGGCAAAGTAGAAAAGGCCTGTATAAGCTCTCTTTATGACTTAGGGGGTACACAAAACCACGGTGAGCAGAAATACTACCCGCTCCCCATCAACGCCAGCCGAACCCTAGTCCACGCACACTGGCAAAGTAGAAAAGGCCTGTATAAGCTCCCTTTATGACTTAGGGGGTACACAAAACCACGGTGAGCAGAAATACTACCCGCTCCCCATCAACACCAGCCAAACCCTAGTCCACGCACACTGGCAAAGTAGAATAGGCCAGTATAAGCTCCCTTTGGAGTTAGGAGGGACACAATAACCACGGTGAGCAGAAATACTACCCGCTCGCCATCAACGCCAGCCGAACCCTAGTCCACGCACACTGGCAAAGTAGAAAAGGCCTGTATAAGTTCCCTTTATGACTTAGGGGGTACACAAAACCACGGTGAGCATAAATACTACCCGCTGGCCATCAACACCAGCCAAACCCTAGTCCACGCACACTGGCAAAGTAGAAAAGGCCTGTAGAAGCTCCCTTTATGACTTAGGGGGTACACAAAACCACGGTGAGCATAAATACTACCCGCTCGCCATCAACACCAGCCAAACCCCAGTCCACGCACACTGGCAAAGTAGAAAAGGCCTGTATAAGCTCCCTTTATGACTTAGGGGGTACACAAAACCATGGTGAGCATAAATACTACCTGCCCCCCATGAACGCCAGCTGAACCCTAGTGCATGCTTCACCTGCGCAGCTTTATTTTTTAAATTATGATTTGGCCGCCGACCTACGCCGCCTACCCCAGGCCATCATGACCAGCCCAATCAACATAATGATTTAAAAAATAGTAATCACCGCCACGGCGCCTGCGGCCTGCCAGGCCCTGCCTCACCTACGCAGCTTTATTTATAGGCCTCGCTCACCACTCTTTACCTGTTTATTTTCGTGTTGGAGATTCTCCGGCTGCAATAAAATGCTGCGATTAAGGCACTCTATTTTTTTTGTGGTCCCAAGTCTGTGCTATATGAAATACTTCAACTAAACGAATGTGTGGAAGATCTAAAATAAATAAATGAAAGAGTTGCGTCATGCGTACGTTAGTTCAGTGGGTTAATGTACTCGCTGCAGTGATCTGGGCTCTACATGTTCCTTGCCAGCACCCCTGTTTGACTCAGCGTTTTGTCCCTATGAGTTCATTGTGGGGTGGGATATATTACTTTTTAATTGTATACAGTTCTGTAAACGTGCAAATTGCCACAGCAAGCACCACTCAAGAAAACAAGCTATTATTACTATTTCGGACCAGATCCTTGCTGGACCTGCCCGACTCAGAATGCCCAGTTCTGGCTGAGCGAAGCAGTTTCTGTGCTTTCCCACAGATTGGTAAACTCCTATTTCACCTAACGGGTTGGGAGGCAAGGTGGCTGAGAACAATTTTCACATTCAGACCCTGGTGACATATACAATATCAGAGTCTCAAAGGAAAGACTGTGAAGCTCATGCTGCCTTAATACACAATACAGCTCAGTGGGTTGAGAGCCCACCCAGTGTGCCGACGGTCACACGTCTGAATACGAACAGGGCAAACTCAGTGTAACAAAGTAGTGTTTAGCAGCGTTGGGTGAAGGGAGTTGATTGAATAAGATCACAGTTTAAATGTCTCCAGGCTCACAGTGATGCAACCGGCTTCAAGAAGTATGATTTGTAAAACATGAAGAGCCAGGCTTGCTTTACCTGCAGTCGGGGTGAAACCGGCAGGAAATCTAGTGGAATTCTTTCTCAATGTAAAGAAAAGTAACATACCAGGTCCCGACTCCCGCTACTTTGAAGGGCGTCATTGAAGAAGTTCATCAGCCACCAGTGGATACTCGGTAGTCGGTGAGGTGCGGGTATGCTGGGGCGGGCGTGCCATGGCAAAATTAAAGCAGCGAATGCGCGCGCATTCAAATCTGCGCACGCGTCGCTGCCTCTGCCGCACACAGCCCCAACCCTCGCAGAAGAAGACCGGCAAAGGTGCCCTGCCCAACTCAGTGTCCCGCCCACTGAGCCGAGTGGGCCAGAAACACTGATCCGCGGCCGGAGAAGTGAAAGTGAGGAGATGAGAGAATCTGAGTCAATCACGTGACATCACGTCGTCACCATTTAAGACACACAGTAAGTGTTTTACATCCACAACCAGTACGACAGAACTTAAACTAAGCAAGTTACAGCAGCAGCACTAACGATACTACAGCAGGCGCAGCACAGCACAAGCTCTCTGTGCCAGTGCCACAACTCATTATCAATTACTGACGGTGCACTTAATGAGCGTGACTGTAGACCCGGCCCTGATAATTAGGAGCCGGTGCTAAGCACCGGCAAGCTCCGGCTCAAATTAAGCCCTGACGAGGGACACAATAACCACGGTGAGCAGAAATACTACCCGCTCCCCATCAACACCAGCCAAACCCTAGTCCACGCACACTGGCAAAGTAGAAAAGGCCAGTATAAGCTCCCTTTGGAGTTAGGAGGGACACAATAACCACGGTGAGCAGAAATACTACCTGCTCACCAGTAACACCAGCCAAACCCTAGTCCACGCACACTGGCAAAGTAGAAAAGGCCTGTATAAGCTCCCTTTATGACTTAGGGGGTACACAAAACCATGTTGAGCATAAATACAACCGTCCCCCGATGAACGCCAGCCAAACCCTAGTCCAGGCACACTGGCAAACTAGAAAAGGCCAGTATAAGCTCCCTTTTGAGTTAGGAGGGACACAATAACCACGGTGAGCAGAAATACTACCTGCTCACCAGTAACACCAGCCAAACCCTAGTCCACGCACACTGGCAAAGTAGAAAAGGCCTGTATAAGCTCCCTTTATGACTTAGGGGGTACACAAAACCATATTGAGCATAAATACTACCGGCCTCCGATGAACGTCAGCCAAACCCTAGTCCACGCACACTGGCAAACTAGAAAAGGCCAGTATAAGCTCCCTTTTGAGTTAGGAGGGACACAATAACCACGGTGAGCAGAAATACTACCTGCTCACCAGTAACGCCAGCCGAACCTTAGTCCACGCACACTGACAAACTAGAAAAGGCCAGTATAAGCTGCCTTTTGCGTTAGGAGGGACACAATAACCACGGTGAGCAGAAATACTACCTGCTCACCAGTAACGCCAGCCGAATCCTAGTCCACGCACACTGGCAAACTAGAAAAGGCCAGTATAAGCTCCCTTTATGACTTAGGGGGTACACAAAACCACGGTGAGCAGAAATACTCTCCGCTCCCCATCAACACCAGCAAAACCCTAGTCCACGCACACTGGCAAAGTAGAAAAGGCCAGTATAAGCTCCCTTTGGAGTTAGGAGGGACACAATAACCACGGTGAGCAGAAATACTACCCGCTCCCCATCTACACCAGCCAAACTCTAGTCCACGCACACTGGCAAAGTAGAAAAGGCCTGCATAAGCTCCCTTTATGACTTAGGGGTACACAAAACTACGGTGAGCAGAAATACTACCCGCTCGCCATCAAAACCAGCCAAACCCTAGTCCACGCTAACTGGCAAAGTAGAAAAGGCCTGTATAAGCTCCCTTTATGAATTAGGGGGTACACACAACCACGGTGAGCAGAAGTACTACCTGCTCACCAGTAACGCCAGCCGAACCCTAGCCAACGTACAATAAAAACCAAGTACAGGGCAGTATAAGCTCCTTTTGAGTTAGGGGGTTCGGAAAACCGCGGTGAGCAGAAATACTAGCTGCTCCCCAATGAACGCTAGCCGAACCCTAGTGAACACACAGTAAAAACCAGGAACAGGCCTGTATAAGCTCCCTTTTGACTTATGGGGCCCAAAAAAACACGGTGAGCAGAAATAATACCTGCTCCCCAATCCACGCCAGCCCAACCCCTAGTCCACGAACACTAAAAACCTAGAATAGCCCTGTATAAGCTCCCTTTTGTCTTAGGGGGTACACAAAACCGTGGTGAGCTAAAATACTAGCTGCTCCCCAATGAACGTCAGCCGAATCCTAGTGAACACACAGTTAAAACCAGGAACACCAGTAGAACCCTTTTTGACTTGGGGGGTACACAAAACCACGGTGAGCAGAAATACTAGCTGCTGACAATGAACGCCAGCCGATCCCTAGTGAACACACACTAAAAACCAAGAACAGACCTGTATAAACTCCCTTTTGACTTAGGGGGTACAGAAAACCACAGTAAGCAGAAATACAAGCTGCTCACAATTAACGCCAGCCAAACCCTAGCAAACGCACAATAAAAACATAGAACAGGACTGTTTAAGATCCCTTTTCACCAAAGGGGTATACAAAAGCACAGGGAGCACAAATACTACCTGCTCCCCATCAACGCCAGACAAAGCCTAGTAAACACACACAGGCAAACTACAATCGGCCGATATAAGCTCCCTTTTGACAAAAATTTAAAAAACATAAATATTATATTATTATTATTATTATGAATAATTATAATTAATTCTTCATAATTATTATATGATTATATATTATAACATTTATTATATATTGCATAAGAAATTAAACCCGGGACCAGGGTTCGATTCCCGACGCGGCAGGGTCTTGGACCAGGATCAGCGGACTGATAATTCTCGCATCGGTGCCCACTCCGACCAGGGAGCACACTCGGCAACTCTGGGCATTAGCTTGCCTCATCTCTACAACGGCCCCCCACAGACGCCAGGGATGCCTGGTTTCACCCTGGAGATACCCAAAAGGGACCATCTCACAGGGAAAACCAGGACGGGTTCCCCAGCGGTCTACAGCGCCGGGACACTCGGGTAGAGTAACTGTGCGCTATACAAGTATCCCACATTTACATTTACAATATGTGAAAAATAACTTCCTTTAAACATGCAAAGAACATGTGACCAAAATTATTTCCATCAATTTCAAATAATTGAGCGCGTAATTCCACTTTTAGAAACTAATGGCCGGCGTGGATAAGCACAGCGACCGTCTCCCAGAAGCTACAACGTACTATGAACAACTCCTCCCACGTGACGTGGTGTAACAAAATTTAGATAGTTAAAATGAATGATTAAAACAATATGTGAAAGAAAAAACGACTTTACAAATATTCAAATAACATGTTACAAAAATTATTTCCATCAATTTGAAATAATTGCTCGCGTAATTCCGCTTTTAGAAACTAATGGCGGGCGTGGACAAACACAGCGACTGTCTCCCAGAAGCTACAACGAACAATGAACTCCTCCCCCATGACGTAGGGGGTACAAAGCTCGATGGGGGAACGACAGTCGATAGCTTGGTTCTGAGAATCGCTGCACCCCCTTTGACGTTGGCTGACGTAGGGGGGGTACAGCGCTCGATGGGGGTACAACGCTCGTTAGAACACCGGCAATAGCAGCACATGTGAAATTAACAGGAAGCTGCTTTTAAATTAACCCTTTCCATGCGGCCGCGATTCCCCTGGTGTGTTGTAAACAGCACGAACAGGGGCGGGCCGTGACGAACCCCAGCCGTCATCAGCACACGAGCACCGTAGTGCATGACGGCTGGGGTTCGTCATCAGCATGGAAGGGGTTAACATCACATCGCGTATTGGCAAACAAAAAGGAAAGCATTCACGAGGATGTGTGTAACAGCTAAATGTGAATAAGAGTTAATAAACAGTACAACACTGCCACCAGCAGGGCAAGAATAAATTTACGTGAGGAAAGTAAAGAAAAATACAGGAACAAAGCCAGTGTTAACAAAGGAATAAATAAAGGAGGAACTCACCAGATAATTTCAGACTAGTACAGACTCTACTGTGTAGATGAAAGGAAAAAAACGGTATTTTCAAGGATCTTTGCCACAGAATAGGAAAAGTAAACAGTTGAAATGGTACACACATAAAGCACAGAGTAAAATTAGCTTCAACTACTAAATCTCCACTATAAAAAAAAGTGCATGTAAATTTGAATGAGAGGGTATTCACTGCACAGCAAAATAGTGCAAACAACAGAGAAAAAACACGAACACTACTTGAAGGGAGAAAAGAGATTACGAGGAAAAAATAAATAAATAAGGAAACGAAAAATAAATAGAAGTGAAAGACTGTGTATGTACTAAGGTATAAAAAAAAAAAAAAAAGACTCATGGCTTCAGGATATTTATGGAACCTTACACCACCTCAGGCTTTCCTCCCAGGAAAAGGTGAACCGGAGGTGAAGTGGGAGGAAGGAGGGAGTATGTCCCTCATGTTTAAACTCTGACAAACGCAAGTGACCTTCAGACCACCATTGCAACCTATACCCTGCCCATCCATGCCGTGGGAGAGAGTAGGGATAGACATCATGGGACCGTTAGTGGGCAATGGGAAACAAGTGTACATGGTTGTCCTCATTGATCACTTCTCCAAATGGCCAGGAGTGAAATTCTTGACCCAACCTGATGCTGTCAGTGTGGTGAAATTTCTTGACAAGGTTTTCTCACGGGAAGGCCTTCCCAAAACCATAGTCAGTGACAATGGCCCACAGTTCACCTCTGACACCTTTAAAAATTACATTTTAAGAAACAAAGTGTGTCACAAAACTACATCAGTGTACCGCCCCGCTGGCAACAGAGCAGTGGAGAGGTTCAACAGAGTCATAAAAGGGATTATTCAGTTGGCCAAAAATAACAACAAGAAATGGAGGCAGGAGGTGTGAAAAACGGTGTGGGTGTATCGCATCACACCATGTATTACGACTGGCCACAGTCCATTTGAATTTATGCGGGGCAGGACACCTTTGTGTAAGGATAATGTAGGATGGGTCAAGGCAGCTAAAAGAGTTATCTGGTCTACAGAGCAGGTTGAGGAAAAATTGAAGTTGGCACAAGCAAACTGCAAGGAAAGGTATGATGAGAAACACGGTTGCAAACCAGTTACTCTGGAGATTGGTGACACTGTGAGGGTGAAGAGAAGTGGACATGTAGGCAAGGGCAACAATAGATACACAGAGCCACAGGTAGTACGGGAGGTGTATTGCAATTCAGCCTTGCTCAGCGATGGCAAGGTGTGGCATTTCTCTGCCCTGTCACAGTGCAAAAACAAAACAGAGAGACCTGAGAATGTGGCCCCAGAACAGACACAAGGTTTAGATAGAGAATGTTTTGAATGGTCAGATGAAGAGACTGCCGAAGAACTACAAGCGTCCGGCACCACTGGGTTACCAAATCTTGAGTTGGGCAGCACTCCTTTCAATCAGTGTGAACCGGGTAGGACAGTTGCAAGCAGAATAAGTAAGAGGTTACCATTCCCACAGGCTCCTAACCGTGCTTTGAACCAAGCCTCCAGTAGGGCAGGAAAGAGAATATTACCGCCCATTAAATTGTCAGATTATGTTTGTGAGTAGCATTGAAATGTATTTGTAACCACTTACGGTTACATGTTAGAAAATATTGCATCCAATTATTGTTTGTTTTCTTTTCTCACTCTCACCCTTTTCTCACTCTCGCTCTCTTCTCTCCCTCTTTCCTTTCCTCCCCTGGTTGCTTTTCTTCCCTCTAGGAGGAGGATGTGTTGTGATTACATGTGTCCCTTCCAGGACACCGTAATCCCTGAGCTTACGTCACCAGCTGTCTCTGGAATGTTAACAGATGACAGCTGGTGGCAGGCTTGGCAGGCTGAGCGCTCCGCACCACGGAGCGCATGTGTTGGTGTTAATAAATTAACATTACATTTCAACTACATCTGAAGTGCCTTCTTAACAAAGTCGATCTTTGATTTTCTCCCGATAGCCTTTATTTCATATCAAAAAGAGTTTTTATAACATCCGAATCAGGCAGCCGACACGTGTTTCATCCGAAAGGACTTTCTCAAGGCTAGACAAATCGGTGGAAAGGTTCGTATTCCAAGATTCGTTTTTAAACGAGATCACAATCGTCCTACTAGTTCAACACCTGTAGCAAGGACAATTGGTAATCTTCACTCCCGCTCCTTTAGTTTGTTCCGCCCGGCCTTGATAAGCCTATAGCGACAAAACAATTGTTTCATCGCTACAGGCTTATCAAGGCCGGGCGGAACAAACAAAGGGAGGTACCATTTCACATAACGTAACACCCCCGTAACCTGCAGGGCCACTATGCGTCTCGTCCTGCAGGCACTGAGAACACCGGCGCGAGCCAAACGGGCACTCCCAGCCAGAAAAGAACAGACTATCAATAGTGAGTTGCCGGTGTTGTGTAATATCTGGTATCCCCTTGGGATCGTGTATCCCCTTCACTTCGGCCATCTTCGGAGATTTATCTCAGCCCGGGCAGGATTAGACAGAAGCAGTCGATCTCTGCTCGGGCTGAGTACGGGGATACGCGATCTCATGGGATACCAGACAGTCTCACGCTACAAATGATCTCACGTTCTTTAATACTGGAGCCGCTGCTGCACAGAAGACAGGAAGCAAGTCGCAAGCAGTTCAAAGAAGGAAAGGTTAAATAAATGAACATTACATGGCCAAACAGAGTCGAAGTGAAACAATGGATTTTTTAAAGCAAGTGGCAAGTAGTACAAATAAGACAGCAGTGAAATAAATTAAAATTAAATAAATACACGCACGGAGTCCGAGTGAAAGAATTTAGGGGCATATTATCAGGGGGGTTTAGCTCGCTTTTTTGGCTTTAAAAGCCAAGAAAGCGGAGATAAAATTATCTCCCTATTACCAAGCTGTCGCTAACACCAGTTAGTGACAGCTAATAGGAGATAGCAACCATCTTGGGCCCCGCTTTGCATATCAGTGATATTTATCACTAATGACATGCAAAGTGGGCTTGCCAAGATGTTAGCGACTGGAAACAGTCCCTAACATCGCTATCTCCTATTACCAACTTTTGGAGATATTCGCGCTAAGCGCGAATATCTCCAGAAGCTAACACCTGCCCTGAGCAGTTCTTAGCCATGTTATCCAATGGGAGGTGGATAACATGGCTAAGAACATTTGCTCGATAATGCATGAATATCGCTGACTTTTGAGCGATATTCATGCATTGCGGCCGTTTTTTATCGCATTTGCGATAAACCTTGCTAATAGCAAGGTTTATCTGCGATAAAAATCGCCGATGTGCGGCGATAATTTTTGTCTCTAAACAAGTTAGAGACAAAAATTATCACTAGTGGTTGGTAATATGCCCCGTAATTTCTATTGTTTAAGCAAGTTGCAAGTAGTACAAAGAAGGAAGCGTGAAATAAATGAAAATTAAACATATGCACGGAGTCAGAGTGGAAGAATGGCATTTTTATTTTTTAAACAAATCACAAGTAGTACAAAGAAGGAAACGTTGAATACGTGAAAATTAAACATATGCAAAGGGTCAGAGTGAAAGAATGGAATTTTTATTTTTGACGAGCTGGAAACATATTGTAAATTAAAACATGAGGAGAGAGAATGACAGAGCAGGGAACATAGCTGCCACCTTACAGCCAGCCAGGATGCTGTTTGTTTCAAAGACAGTACGGTTTAATCCATCTGAATAAAAATGATAACTGAGGAGGTCAGCAGAGCGGTGTCAGCCCGGTTAGAACGCCACTACCAGCCCCATCCTGCAGCACCAGAATGCAACAGCAGGCTGCAGCCTTAATAGAGCTACTGAAAACACCAGGCTCAACTGCTGGACATTCTCAAAGTTGGACTGGCACCATTACCGCTGCCCCTCATTACCATAACCAGGTATCAAGTTGTCGCTGCTAGGGGCCGGACTCACTCTGCTAGGCAGGCGCCAACAGACTGAGGCTCTAGGGAGGCCGCATTCATCCTGATGATTGCTCCCCAGGGCTCAGCTTCGAGCTTGTTTATGTGTAGACCTACTCACCTGCAGCAATCTTGTGTGCAGGGGGTGTGCCCGGGCCAGGGCCGGACTAGGAACAGAAACTGGCCCTGGCAAACTGCTCAGCTGCCTCCCCCCTGGGGTGAGGGGGAGTGCAGCCGAGCAGTCTGCGAGGGCCAGCTTCAGCCGATTTTGTTACCGGGGGGCGATATTGCCAACCCCTGTGAACAAAAACGATCCCAAGGGGCCCAAAACCGGTCCCCACCCAAGGGCCTACCGGGGAAACGCCCAGTGCCCGCTATGGCCAGTCCGGCCCTGGCCCGGGCAGTCCTATGTGGAATGGAAGTATGGAAGGGGGGATGCTGGGTGGAGAGTGGGCGAGTGTATGGGTTTCTCTGGTGTTTTTGGAGGGTGTGGGGAAAAGATTCTACGTGTAGGCAGGTGTCTCATGCAGGGTCCCTTACTTCTTGTGGCGCTGCAGTTAACTGCTGTTTATCTGCTGTGAAGCGCCGGTATGGCAGCATGCCATTTGCGGGTTTAGGTGCTAAGTGCAGACCCTTTCATCCCTGTGGAGCCCATTACCTGCTGAGTGTTTGAGTATAATCCCTAATTTGTTTTTCTGGCCTGCTCTGAGGGAATTCAAGACTAAACTGACTGGTGAAGCTAGTACTGGCCCATGTGGAGTGAGATTAAGTTTGAAGGTGGGGGCGCAGGTTCCCTTACCAGCTGCCGGTGCAGACACACTCTCTCCCTCCTGGGTGCTGCTGTCTTCGGAGTCGGCTGCAGCCGCAATCCTCCAGGAGTCGAGTTGACGACTCCTTGCTGGCTAAATAACAGCATGCATTCTGAGATAAGCTCAGTTCTGCCTGTCAGACACCACCAATCCTGCGGCAGTCTGGACTGGGACGGGACTGGCCGCGTGTCTAAAAGACTGTCACATTACTCTATGACTGTCACGTTTTCCGCTCGTACCGTGCCGGCTCACCAATATATATAGAGAGCGAGTCTCTTGATAGAAGGTGTGGGCCATAATTTTAACAGTGACTGTGATGTACCATCACATGATGATTCTCACAGTGAGTCACACGGTTAATCTGAATGGATTGCCGGTGTCAAGGGGAAGTGAATAAACCATGTTACACTGTAGACTCTGCCCTCGGCCTTCCTAAGCCAGCCCAGTCACGAGCAAAGCCAGCTGCCCCAAGCCTGCGCGAGCAGAGCAAACCGTGGGCTGCAACTTGGATTTCAGTTTCTAACAGAGCACTAATAGCACTCTGGATTGATACTGAGGCGCTACAAATACATGGCTTTCCATTTCAGTGCGGTGATGCGGACCACTGCACTGAAATGCGTTAGCCTAACACCTGATGCGTGGTACTTGGCAGAGCTGAGGGAAACCATGGCAGAGATTAAAAAAAACTAAAAGGGTAAAACCCATCGATATGGGAGAAATATGAAAGTGTGAGGGATAGAAAAAAGGCAACGGGAAAAAGCAGGATAGGAAAATGGAGAAATAAAACATTTCAGATTATCGATTCGATAAGTCTATTTCGATTAACAAAAATTATGAAAGACATTTACATTTAAAATATTTAACCAAATCATTTCCATGAATAATATGAAACTGACACATTAGAGAATTGACACCAACAGGTAGTTCCACCGAAATACAAATAAATATATATATACAATAAATAGATACTCTAAAATTGATATAAGTACTAACAAATAGATCCCAAATACCTATTTGTAATAGGTGATGCATGTAGATAAGTGGCTATATAAAAGGAGCAGGTGTCTACAATAAAAACAAGTTAACATAATCTTGTCTTGTTTGCGCGAACGTACCACATCCAATTTAAGAATTTGGCAACTGCAATTACTATAGGTGCAGCTATATCTGTTTTAACTCCTTGGACGCTCATGACGAGCTCAGCTCGTCATGATGTACACCTCCATACACTCATGACGAGCTGAGCTCGCCATGAACAATGGGAATAAATAATGTTCAGCACAGGAGGAAAATAACACTAGCATCGAGGTTAAAATCCTAAATGCTTCTTTGCCATTATTGATGCCCATAGACATACAGATGGGTTTGAGCTCCCTGTGCCTCTGTAATTTATAGACTGGGCAAATAAATAAAATATGCACAAGGGATTCAGTCTGGGTCGGGCACAATGGACATCTGGTGCAGGTCGTGGTACACCATTTACCAACAAATGAGTTGATTGGAAGTGAACCCACTCTAAATTGTTGGTAACGTTTCCTATCATTAAAAAAAAATGTAATGAAATCCCAGTACCCTTCGTACTCAGTAATGTGTTTGATCTCCAAAAACTCCCTCAATAAAGACGGCCTAGATAAAGTAGAGACGCACTTTGTGTTAACCATGTTCCAATATATCTCCTTGAATTCCTTTCTAGAAGGAAAAACACTGTCTACAGGATTTTCCCACAATCGACTCAGCCCCATCTCACTAAAAATAACTTTTGCCTGCCTCAACCATGGGATTTTACACATATGGTCTACATCCTTTACTTCGAGGAGAGCTTGTGCGTACAGGTAAAGCTCTGGAGTGACCCAGAGCCTTCTCCAACAGGCCACTGGTCTATAGCGTGCCATGTCCTCTATAAAATGACAACCCAAATCTAGATAGAGGGGCAGCAATGGGGTAGATTGTGGAAGACCCGTTATGCCCCTCAAAAAATTGTTTTGGGAAGTCGTCAGTGACGCAAGATTACTGAAAGCCCATAATTCGGCCCCATACATGACCGAAGCACTAATTTTTGAGTTGTACATTTTTAACGCTGGGGCTACAGGCTTAGTATGAGAAAGGCGCTGTTCCTTTAATAGGGCACCAGCCAGTTGTGCAGGCTTATGGACCAACTGATCTATGTGGGGTTTCCAATTAAGTTTGTTACCTAGAGTAATACCCAAGTATGTAAAAACGTGTATCTGCTCTAGTGTAGCTTCATTCATGGCTACTCTCCCTTTTAAAATCTTGTGTTTGTGTAGCACCATGAATTTGGTCTTATCCTCGTTGACTAAAAGGCTGTGGTACCGACAAAACTCCTCAAACCTAACAATGGCCATCTGAAGGCTTTTTTGAGTTTTAGAGATTAACAAAGTGTCATCTGCAAACATAAGCAGAGGGATCTTCATGCCAGCAAGAGTAGGGGCGTCTGTTGGATGATTAATAAAATACTGAATTACCCTATTAATATACAGGGAAAATAGAGTTGGTGCCAAAACGCCCCCCTGTCGAACCCCCCTATCGATAGGAAACCTATCTGTCACACTCCCCTGCTGACTCCAATGAACCTGTGCAAATTTAGAGGTGTGAAGTTTAAAAAAGCCAGTAAATCCAAGGGCATGCCCTGTTCAGCAAAAACTCTCCACATTTTGGCACGTGGGACTAATTTGAAAGCCGACTTAAGATCTACAAAAGCAGCATATATTGTACCACCTTTTAAAATCACCACACGCAAATAAATTAAGACAAACCTAAAAACCTGATCAATAGTGCTGGTGTGTGAGCGGAACCCGGCCTGCAATGGAGAGAGGATATCAAATGTATCAATCCAATCCTGGATACGACTCAGCACCAGCCTAGCTGTCACCTTTTGTAAACAGTCAATGAGGCTTATGGGCCTATAATTGCCAGGGTTTGAATGATTCCCCTTTTTGAAGATTGGAAGGATTTTGGCTCCCAACCAAGAATCTGGTTTTGGGGTACCACTGGCAATTGCGTTCCCTAGGGACTGAATATAAATTACCCATGTGGCTTTGTTATTGAAGAACAGATCCCAAACGCCACCTCCGATCAGCCAACCACGTGCTCGCCGACGTCCCCCGCATCCGAAGAGCGACTACAGGAGGAAGGTCCTTCTCCTACCTGGCCGCCAAGACCTGGAACTCCCTCCCTCCCGACCTGCGCCTGACCCAAGACCACCTCTCCTTCAGGAAGAAGCTGAAGACCTGGCTGTTCGAGCAGTAGCGGCACCCCCTCCCCCCCCCCCCCCCAGCGCCTTGAGACTCTACGGGTATGTAGCGCGCTCTATAAATGTCTTTGATTGATTGATTGATCAGCAGGTACACAGTCCAACCCAGGCGCTCTACCTCTCGGGACTGAGTTTAATGCTAGATCTACCTCTTGCTTGGTAAAGTGCAAGGGAGGATTAGCTAAGGGGATCAGAAATTGGTGTTGATCATGTTCTTGATCATGATCTGCTATAGCAAACTGGGCCTTGAAGTGGGATACCCACTGTTTGGGGGCTACATGATTAACAGGAGCTTGTCTTGGTTTCACCTTACCCCATTTCACCAAATGCCAGAAAGTAGCCATATTTCTACCTTTACTGGCTTTAAATAACTCGCCCCAGAGTAGCTCATCCCAGTCCCTTTTTGCTTTTTGTTGTGTTAGCTTGTACCCTACCCTTGCGCTTCTAATACTGTCCCTATTCTTAGATCTAATAGCCCTGGCTAACGCTCTATAAGCTTCTCTACATGATTTCCAATACCATGCATCCACCTTTGGGCCATTATTTTTCATGGGATTCTTAACATTGGTTATAAAAAAAGCCCTTAAGCTTGTTAAAAAGTTTAATTGTATATGTGAATGACCTTGGTGTCAAATTCCTCCTGTGTAACACTTCTTTGGAGATCTGCTGTTGCACTGTCGACCATCTGCCTCATAAGCTCCAATTGTTCCTCATTATTGATGCAATTAGACCATTTGACTTTCCCAGTATCATTACTAAGCTGCACTTCCACAAATGCCCTTTCAGTTAACGAACCCTCCATGGCATGGCATTCTTCAAGCTGCAAGGACAGTACTAAAGGGTTGTGGTCGCTTTCCACCCAAAACAACCATATCTATTAAGGATGGCCAAAATTACTTATTGAGGAAGATGAAGTCTATACGACTACTTTGCTAAAGGTTGGCGAGCCCTTCCTATCCGAATCCGCCCTCCCATTAGCAGCCCTTATCCCCTGTTCCAGACATAGTACTTTTAGCTGAAGCGCAGCTCCATTCCATTTTTTTATTGGAGGAAGTGTCATTTGCGGAATGTTCCATTGAACATCCTCCTCTAGACTAAGATTTACATCATTGATATCTAACGGTCAAAGGAACAATTGAAATCACCTGCTATTATTAGGTTACACACACCTCTGTACTGATCGAGAAAGGAGTCCAAGAGTGCAACGTTGTCAGAGGCTTTACCACCAGGCATCCCTCTTGCGTAAACATAAATAATTAGCAAATCGGGGGCATCAAGCGTCTGGAGTTTAATCATTAAAATATCTCTACTGTCGATATTCAATTCCTGGACATTATACCTGCCGGCCTGTCTCACCCAGGTTGCTAGACACCCCATCGGTCTCCCCCTCAGACCTGCCATAGTAGGTTTATAGAAATGTAAATAGCCTTGTCGAAACACATGGAAGGCCATAATGCCATGGACTTCAACAAATGATGACCATTCCACCGAAGTTTTTGTTCTTTAGCCCTGCAATGTTCCAGAAGACTAGTAAAAAATTTGAGTTTCTATGACTTAGATGTATACTGGGTGGTAGCAAATTATCACAGGACACAAAGCCAGATTCAATTACACCCTCGGATGGAATAACATTACTCTTAATGAACTCACAACTTCACCCGTAATGTCTACCCTTTTAGTATCTCCCAGCGGAGCTTTTGACATTATGAGGGGAGATGCCCTAGTGACCTTGGTGACAAGTTCAGAACAGCCCATTCCTAACTCCCATAAATTGTACATCTTAAGGCTGGTGGGGCAGGGATTAGGTTTGAGTCAATCATTGTCCTCCATGGAGCCAAAGGCTTCAAATCTGTTAAAGGTAGGGACCGCGTAGTTATAGGAGCCTGGTTTATTGGCAGGTACCCTTGGTACTCCCCCTCTAATATTAACACGTTTGGTAAAAAGAACCCAGAGGGAGTACATTGATATCATCTTTGCATAATCGACCTGACCCTGCCCTATCCAAAATTAGCTGAACCAAACCTGGAGACCTAAAGCTTAAAACCACACACTCACCATCAAAAATCAGATTGTCCAACCCAGTGAACTCTTCGGACCATCTTAAACTCAGAAAAAAAAAAAAAGATAGGTCCCAACACCAGTCCTGTTACTCAACAGATGGAGAGCCTCATTTTTAAGAGAGGACCAGTGTTCCTGATCTAGAGCTTGAAGTCCCGGAACGTTTGCCAATACTATAGTATAGGGTGTGCCTTCAGGTGGAAGGTGGAGGGGGACAATGATGAATTTACCCCCACCCATACTTTGCATTCTTGCTTTTGGGCCATTTGGCCCTACCATATGTGTCAACGGACATCTTTGTGTAGGTTTTAACAATGAAATGGGTTTAGGGAGAACTGCTGTAGGAGGGGGAGGGCGGGCCACTGGATTTGGGCATGAGCCATATGCTGTTCTATTCTCCTGTCCAACAACAATAGATTCATCCTGCCCAGTCCCAGGACATGCTTGTGGAGCTTTAAGAATATGTTGTTCAATTTTCTGTAGTCTAAATCTATTGCTACCAGTTTTGACAATAGTGAATCAATTAACGCTAACAATTTTTCTTCTACCCGTTTGAGAAAATCAGCCTGGTCCTGAAGAGTACAGGGCTGCTAAACCTCTATAGATGTAGTATTGGTGTTGCCGATGCCCAGATTTATATTAGAGGGCATGGGAGCTTGATTAGATCCTTCCCCACTCCCTATTGTGACAGGCTTGTGTTTCGCTTGTTTGGATACCTGGTTGCTAGATTTTGGTGCACCACGCGCTTTCCTGTTTTTTTGCGGGGGATCGCCATCTGATGTCAAAGTTGACTTTTGCCGCCTAGTAAGTACATTAGCTGAGGTAGTAGGCAATGAGGAAGAAATACTATCCAAACTTGGTGCTTTAAGAGCTAAATTAGTTTGGGTGCTGGAATTAGCGGTTGCATTAGACTCAAGTACAGAAGTAGAACCTATAGGGGGGCAGATTGGATCTAGAGAGAGTCTGCGTTCAGTCAGCTGAATCTCATGCATTAGCACGGATTCTGCTTGAGAAAGGAACACATCGAAAGTTCCCACCACTCCTGGCCCCACTCCCCCTTTCCGCTTGTTCTTGCTCATTACCCTGGTTTAGTGTGGATTACACCAGACGCAACAGTAAAAGTCAGGAAAGCAGCGCTGGTACAATATTACACAACTAGTTATACCAAATACTGCAGAGGAACACAAAACAAACAATATCAGGGGGGTGGCCTAGCCCAGCCTCTTCCGGCCCCTGACAGGCACAGACAGGCCCGCCCTTGGTTCGGGCTTTATCCGTGCTCCGTCCGTGTGCATCCCGTGCCGTGGGTGGAGAGGCAGCTGGGGATAGCCTGGTGCACTCTGGGGACTGGAGTCCTTATACCGGGTGATGCGCTGGGAAGTGGAGACAATCCGGCAAAATGTCCCCGTAAGTAGGGCAGTACAATGTCCTTAATAATACCCCCGAACTTGGTCCTCGGGTGCTGGCCACAAAAACAGCAAGAGCAATCTCCTGTGCCAGGGGGGAAAGGCAGCGCTTTAAGCGCGATGGACCACGCCTCCCCCCTCAATCGGGGCATCTGGGAATAGCATGGTGCACCCTGGGGACTGGAGTCCTCACCCCGGGTGATGCACTGGGTAGTGGAGACAATCTGGCAAAATGTCCCGGTAAGTAGGACAGTACAATGTCCTTAATAATGCCCCCGAACTTGGTCTTTGCGTGCTGGCCCAAAAAAAAAAGCACAAGCAATCTCCCGCGCCATGAGGGGAGAGGCATCGCTTTGAGCGCCATGGACCAAGCCTCTCCCCTCACTTGCAGCAGCTGGGGTTAGCCTGGTGCACCCTGAGGACTGGCGTCCTCACCCTGGGTGATGCGCTGGGTAGTGGAGACAATCCAGCAACATGTCCCGGTAAGTAAGGCAGTACAATGTCCCTAATAATGCCCCCGACCGTGCTGGCCACAAAAATAGCAAGAGCAAATTCCCGTGCCGTTGGGGGAGAGGCAGCGCTTTAAGTGCGATGGACCACGCCTCGCCCCTCTCTCCCGGCAGCTGGGGATAGCCTTGTGCACCCTGGGGACTGGAGTCCTCACCCCCGGTGATGCGCTGGGTAGTGGAGAAAATACGCCAAAATGTCCTGGTAAGTAGGGCAGTACAATGTCCTCGCGTGCTGGCCAGAAAAAACGGCAAGAGCAATCTCCCCTATTTATACAATGAACAATTTACAAAACTGTTTCATTATATACATACAGTTATAAGGCTGCCAGCTTACTGGCTTACCGCTAGCCTGCATTGTATTTCTATGACAACTAAAACAAGCATTGGCAAAGTTAATATGTTTTGCCTATAGAGAGCTATTTGTCTATGTTTTAAGTAACGTAGTGTAGCAGCATGGCTGGAGTGCTGCATGAATGAAAGTAAAACAAGCATTTACAATGCAAATTGGTCTCAAATTTGTGAGAGTTAGAGGTATTGGTGCTGTAAATTGCAATATCTTTTACCCATGTGTTTTGAATTGGTGTGGAGTGGATATATGTGCTGTGGAGTGGAATTATGTGGGTTGGATTAGAATTATTAGTTGTGGAATCGTGTGGTGTGTTGTGAATTGTGTGGGATTATGTGGGTTGGATTGGAATTATTAGTTGTGGAATTATGTGGAATGGTGTACAGTTAAAATATGTGGATAGTAATTATGTGATATTGAGTTGAGTGTACTGGAATTATGTGGGGTGTACTTGTGTGTCATAGAGATTTTAATTATGTGATATGCTGTTGGATTTTGTGGCGTGATATGGAATTATATGGTAGGGTTTAGATGTATTTGATGTCTTCTGTTCTTGTGTTGTTGAGTTGAAATATGTGGTTTGTTGCCGAATTGTGTGTTGTGGAAGGAAGATGGTTGAGTTTTAAAATGATGAAACATAATTATGAAGAAAGGCAGCCATTCATTGCGCACAAATTTACAAAACCTTATTGTATGCAAAGACATGTCCAAATATCTTAAAGAAAACATGCACAGTGAATCCCCAGTGACATTTGTGTTGAATAATTTTAGGGGGGTCTTGAACAATGTGGGGCGCTGTTTTGGTTGCAAATGGTGCTAGGGCTATGCACATCTGTGGATGGACATGCACCATATTCATCTAAACTTAGCTTGGCACATATTTCAGGGGAGTTCAGATTCTGGTGCTCCAAACCATGCACCCGTAGATGTGTAAGTGGTTCACAGGATTTTGAATTCACTGCTCAGTAGGCAACAAGCAGGTTGCTGGTAAAACTGTAAGCTTATCAAATGTCAAAAGCTATTGAGTAAGGTAAAGAAACAAGCATAAACATTTATGCCAGATAAATTAGGGAAGACACCTGCATCATTGCTTCTGACAGTGCAGAGTTGGGTTACTGGCACTGTTTCTTCTAGGGCATGTGCACGCACGCACCTCCCCTGACGTCAGCGCACACCACCTCACGTGGACCGCGCACACAGGACGTCGCTAGAGAGAGTCGCGCAGCCAGCCGCATTAAAGAGGCGAACGGCACGAACATGAGGCACTTTTCCTGGCGGTGGCGGCGGAGCTGGTGTGAGGAGTGCAGGTAAGGAGGCGGGGGGCTGGTGGGGCTTGCGGCGCTTGCGGCGCTTGCGGCGCTTGCAGCTGTGTGGGAGCGCGGGCCGTTTATGGCATTTTGTTTAAGTATTGCTGTTAATCAGAGCCCCTTCACAGGCTCCGATTAACAGCAATACTTAAACAAAAGGCCACAGTCTGCCCCGCGCTTTACTAACAAAAGCGTAGAGACAGCTTCCAAACACAGCGTGTGCTAAAGTACGCGCTGTGTTTGGAAACTGACTACGCTTTTGTTAGTAAAGCGCAGGGCAGACTGTGGCCTTTTATTTAAGTATTGCTGTTAACCGGAGCCCGTGAAGGGGCTCTGATTAACAGCAATACTTAAACAAAAGGTCACAGTGGGCAGTCAGGACGCGGGCCGCAGGGGGCACAGCGGCTGGGGAAACACGCGAAACAGAAAGCAAAAGGGGCCCAAAAACAAGGAAAAACACGAGTGGCACAGAGGACAGAAAGGGACAAAAAAACTAGTGGAACAGAGGGCAGAAGGGCACAAAAAACGATGGAAAAACAAAGTGGAACAGAGGGCAGAAAGGCACAAAATATAAGTGGAACAGAGGGCAGAAGGGCACAAAAAACGAGTGGAACAGATGGCAGAAGGGCACAAAAAACGAGTGGCACAGAGGGCAGAAGGGCACAAAAAATTAGGGGGAAACAAAATGGAACAGAGGGCAGAAAGGCACAAAAAACGAGTGGAACAGAGGGCAGAAGGACACAAAAAATGAGGGGAAAACGAAGTGGAACAGAGGTCAGAAAGGCACAAAAAACGAGTGGAACAGAGGGCAGAAGGCACAAAAATCGAGTGGAACAATCAAGTGGAACAGAGGGCAGAAAGGCACAAAAATCGAGAGGAACAGAGAGCAGAAGGGTACAAAAAATGAGGGGAAAATGAAGTGGAACAGAGGGCAGAAAGGCACAGAAAAAGAGTGGAACAGAGGGCAGAAAGGCACAAAAAATGAGTGGAACAGAGGGCAGAAAGGCACAAAAAATGAGGGAAATACGAGTGGAACAGAAGGCAAAAGGGGCACAAAAACGAGTGGCACAGAGGGCAGGCAGGCACAAAAAACGAATGGCACAGAGGCAAAATACAGAATACAGAAATATAGGGGCAGCTAAGAACAGAAGGCAGAACGGGCAGAGAGCCACGGGGCAGCGAGGGCAACAGAAGGGAAAACTGGGCAGAGACACGGGCAGCGAGGGGTACAGAAGGAAAGACCGGGCAGAGAGAGCATGGGGACAGCGAGGGGAACAGAGGGAAGAAAAAGGGGCACGGACCACGTACAGGCAGCGGGGAAGACAGACAACAGCAGTAAGAGACCCTTATTGTGGCTATGTATGTGTGAAAATGCCCCATCTTTTCACTTTTTAAAGTAAACGTTTTGAGTGCCATTTGGCGCCGCAGACATGTGCGGTTTGGTTCCTGGCGCACATAGCCACGGTTGCAGCACACAGAGACCCTCCACTGCCGCACACAGAGGAAAACAATTAGAGTGAACATTGGTTACTGGTATTCCTGACCTTTTCCTTGCTGAATTTTTGAGCTGTTGTTGCCTTGCTTACCTTATGAGATGTGGGATGGTAATTGGATCTCGCTTGGGGCAGTCTTGTTTCTTTTATAATGATGCTGACCCATGCCTGGACTGCCTCAACACCAATGTGATTGCTTCATGTGTTTTTAGCTGGTGTGTTTGGGATGGTCGTTTGCCACTGGTGACTTAGATAAACTTCCAACAATAATGAATCCCACTTTCTTCCCAAAGGCTCAGAAGAATAGCAATTTTATTATTATTGTACTTCCTAAGAAGTAGTCTTATTTAAGCAGGATTCAAGTTTTTCTGCACAATGATCCCTAGTCAGCTGGTCTGCTCAGTAGGTTATCTGTTCCCTGCTCTTATTATTGTGCGACCAACCAGGTTGAATTCCAGCAGGGCCAGTTCAGCCTTGCATCCATCCAATATAGATAAAATGAGTAGCATTAAATTGGGTAACGTGTTATTAAAGTGCCTACAACTGCAACCCTCTGGCATTACATACTATAAAAAACTATTTATCATCATCATTATTGTTATAAACTTCCTAGTCACAGGTTTGATAGTGGCAGGACCAACTGTCTGCTTCATAGTTCCAAAATCAGCTAAGTGAGTTGGGCAATGATGACCACTTGTTAGTCAAGAGCCACATCAGCACTACTGCGAACAGATCGCAGCCGTAGTGGAGGGCACGTTATGGAATCGGGTCTCAGTGTGAAAAAGGTATCATCTTCCAGAGTCAGTTTAAAAAACAACACAAGAGCAGGCTGCTGCCTTACGTCTAGAGGAGCAGAAGACCATCAGCATTATCATATAATTAGCAAAGACTACAGGGAGTGAAGAGGCTCAAAATGTCACTTTGCCAAGGGTGGCAAAAATCCATGCAACAGCCCTGGTTAGATTTCTCTGCTACTCAGTGTTTCCCTTGGAGGATTTTTGAAGGGGTGAGAGGCCTGCAAAGCACTTAAATTTAACTACACAATGCATTTCATAAGGTGGGGTTTCACACATTTTCCCAAAACTCTGCACTATAGCTTGGAGAAACAAGGGATAATGTGCGTTAATAGTTACAGCTCTGAAACGTTCTACAGGATCACTTCTCTAGAAGCAGTATATATTCACAAGCAAGCAAGGCACCGAGCGCGCTCAGTCTAAATCTCTCGAGTAACAGGGAGAGAGGAGTTGGCCTAACGGATAGGGCGCTCGACCTCGGACTTGGGGATCTGTGTTCGAGTCTCGGTAACGACGCCAACCATCCTGTGATTCTGGGCAAATCACTTCATCTTCCCGTGCCTAACAAAAATTAATGTGTGTCCTCATGTAAAGTAACTGGTGCTATGTAAAGTACTCTGATACCTGATTCGGTTCAGGTCAAGTTCGCGCTATATAAAACTCTGCGAAAAAAAACAAAAAAAAAATGTTTCTATTTGTATTTTGTGCTTCCAGTGACCAGTCTTTCAGGTGTAAACATAAGACCACATTGGCAGATCCCCCCATTGCAATAACGCTTGCTTGAGCAGAAACACACCAAATGCACAGAGAAACACGCAGTGGTCAAGATGTCCATCTGTTTGAAGCATGCAGTTTAAAGTGCAAATGGGTCCATGCTTAAAGTTGATGCTCGATGTGCCACACAGATGAATGGATAAAGCACTGCAGGCTGTGCCGATCAAGTTGAAAAGAGCAGCGGAAGCACGCATAGCGATGGCAGACCAGGAGGAACCATGAATGTGTGATAGCCAAACCGAAGAAACAATGGGCCTTATTTATGAAGGCCTTGCGCCACCGGTGCGTCACTTTTTCCCATGTTAAAAGTGACGCACCGGCGGCGCAAGGCCTTCATAAATAAGGCCCAATAAGTGAAATTCCCTGGGCGTGAACCAAGCACCTATAGGAGGGACAATTACAAGCAATGCACCAATAGAAAGGCAGAATTTCTGAAAGGCACAAAAATGAACGAATGGCAATCAATGGGCTTGGTTAAAACCCATATTGCTGATACTATGATTCAACTGGGAGGGTTTGGGGTTTTCCAGAAATGACAAGGCGCGCACCTGGGTAGCCGCAAAGTGTATGCTACTATAGAGTACAGCAGTCCAGGCAAGAAGGGCGGGCGGTAATCCCTCGTAACCGCTCCAGGTTGGACCTCAAAGATCCACACAAATTGCACAGTAACAACAAAGCCCCTGCACTGGAGACAAACAGTAATGTCCGGGTGATTTGTGGTTTCAATACGAAAGGTATATTATGCACATCAAGATTTTCACAGTAAATCAACCATTTAGTGCAATAAGAGAGTTCAAAAATTGTAAAGTTCTTGGTGTGTGACACCGGTTTAATGTTCCTCTGTACTGGCCAACCGTCTTTGGAAAAACGGCGCCGGGAACTACAGGAGGGAGAATACAGTTAGCCAGGTGTATCCGCCTGTCTATGACTCTGAGCGCTACAGCGCTAATTCGTCTCCTCCCGGTTATGGCCTTCTTAAAACACTAACGAGAAATTACCGAACAACGCGAGCAACGTTCATTTTCTACATATCTCACCCATATCGGGTTGGCCACATCACCATTTCCGGTCCATAATTTATGAGGCCCTGAAGATTCGCAGTCTGTTTCCCTGCGATGAAACACGTGTTGGCCAGTACAGAGGAACCTTAAACCGGTGTCACACACCAAGAACTTTACCATTTTTGAACTCTCTTATTGCACTAAATGGTTGTTTACTGTGAAATTCTTGATGTGCATAATATACCTTTCGTATTGAAACCACAAATCACCCGGACATTACTGTTTGTCTCCAGTGCAGGGGCTTTGTTGTTACTGGGCCATATTGCTGATACATCCTGCCTCGCAGAACAGCGCATGCCCTCTGACTCTAGGCTTGACCTGAAAAGGAGATATGATACAGTTGTAACCCTTTTTTAAATTGCTGGTGGGGGTGGAGGGAAGGCATGGGTGTTGGGGGCCACATGGACAATGAAGGTGTGGGAATTAAAGCACTTTTTGTTTTTTTCAGGCTGGAGGTACAGCTCTGCCAAGTATCATGTGTCAGTGGTTAGGCGAATGCAGTACAGCATCGAAGTCCGCATCACCACAGTAAAATGCTTAGTCATGCATTTATAGCACCTCCTATCACAGCTGCACTACTAGGCATAAGGATCTGCAAATAGGATCAGATCATTGCAAAGGCGGGTGCAAACTTTGCTGCCAGTGAACCTGCATTATACAGTGCCACCTTCAAGGTTGAGTTTCTTCACTACTGATAATGAACAAAAATTGTCATCACCCAGCATAGGGAGCCTCAGGTTCTGGCTACAGTGCAAAATAAAGCTGAGCCTCAGGAACCAAGCCATGTGACATGCCATGGCTAATTCTGCGAAACAGACTCTTACAATTACATCCTCTCTGAAGAGTAGTAATCACCCTGAGACTACCCTGCAGTGCACTGCCCTTTGCTCAGACTGAGAGTGATGACGAATCCAGGGTGAGGCGACTGGCCCAGTTGTATTTAAAAAACTGGTGCCACCTGCATTTCACCGTCAGCGACAGCTAACTCAATTCCACAAACTCAGTGATTGGATGATGATTGGCCACAGTGGCGGTGCGTCCATGGGGGGCGTTGGGGCGTTGCCCCACTAGCCATGGACGACCGCGCAACATGCATGATTTAAAATCTGAGCATTTTGTGAAATAAATCATCGCGCTATTGTCTCCGGGACAAGCCCGACAGAATCGGGCAGCGAATAGGAAGTGGGCCGTCGGGGGCGGGACTGCGACAGAGAGTGTTAGCAGAACAGCGGAGTAACTGTGGGCCAGTCAAAATACGGAGGACTCCTGGATTTCACATGCGCAGTGTGTACTACAGTAACTGTACACACTGCGCATGTGAAATCCAGGAGTCCTCAATATTTTGACTGGCCCGCGCATGAGTACAGTGGTCCCCCCCTCCCCTAGCCACTCAGAGACACAGGCAGGGACCCGGGGCCCTGGTCTCATCATGGGCAGATAGCATCCTGCTCGTAGGCCAATCCTGGAGCAGTGGCGCTGTTAACGCTGCGCCAGGATTGGCTGCTGCAGCAGGATGATGGTGCCGCACTTCAGTGAAAGTAAAAGTAGTCACTAGAGTCAGAGAGTCTGTCTGAGAGAGTCTGGGAGTGACTCGTTGTCGTGTGACACTGACTTGTTGTTGTTGTGTGTGTGCCACTGCCTACGGACGGTCCCCGTCACCACCACCACCGCGATGGCGCGTCCTCCACCGTAAGTTTTTTACTATGCGAGGCGGGGGCCTCCTCTGACCTCTGCCATCCCTCCCTAACCAGTGCCAGGCTTGCTTCCTAATCCTATCCTCTACCGTACCGTCCGTCAATGTTGCTGCGTGAACTTTAAAAAAGCAGGAAACTTGACAGGTTTTTTTCAAAGCGCTTTAATTGCTCCTTTGAATGGGCGGCTAAGTAGCGCTTCTTTCTTAACATTGAGCACCGGACCGTTTTCAGAGCTTCAATAAATTCCCGGGCGGCTACCGAACTTTAATCCTCCCTGGTTATCCTCGCTCCCAGTACAGGGCTCGCAGCTGCTCTCCGCACACATCGGTATGGTATCATTAAATCCTTAAATTCACACCCTTGCCTTTCTTTTTGTGTAGCGCGCAAATGCGCTACCAGTATAGGCTATCAAAATTATGCTCTGCAGTGTGCCCTTTGACCCTGCCCCATCGCCTTGCAAGTCCCAGTTCATTCTAAGAGCACCCCCGTCTCAGCCCAAGCCCACAGCTCCAGGTCCTCTAGCCAGTGTCAGCTCCCCCCACCCCACCCTCATCATCTCTATCCAGAGCCGTTTTAAGGCATGGGCAAAGTGGGCTCTGGCCCAGGGCCCCAGCCTTCCTAGGGGCCCCCTGAGAGAGTTTTGCCCTGAGGAACTTTAATCATTCTTAAGCAGATTGTAAAGAGCATTTTCTTTTCTTTTATTTTTAAGGAGGGGAATGTGTGAGAGTTTATTGCAGAAATTTTTCAGACAAATGGTGTGTTTATGTTTCATGCAACAACCATAAAAAGTTTATTTTAGCTCCAAACAGGTCCTCGGATGGAAGGGGTGCATAGAGGTAACTGTTGTAGTATTAGCAAGCTGGCTCTGTCACAATATTGAAAACCACATCAATAACCCTGAATATTAGATGTAAACACATTTTGATTTTGGAACAGTGTGTTTCTGCACTGCCAGTGAGACAGAGAGGGCATGAAAGAGCTGGAACTTGATCATAAATTTAAATATGTTCCTAACAGGGGCCTCTGAAATACGTTTGGTCCAGGGCCCCCAAAATCCTTAAGGCGTCCCGGTGTCCATCGACAGCATCCCTATCCCCCCTCACCATAGTGACTGCACCCCTGCCCATAAAAACTTCAGTGACTGCATCACTTCACCATCACCCTAATACCTGCATCGCTCCCTCTCTCCCCCTCCCGCGCCCCACTGACTGCATCCATGCTCACTATCGCCCCCAGTGACTGTATCCCTTTCAGCCATCACCACACGACTGCATCCCTGACCAGAGAGAGCACCGGGCATTAATAATCGGATCAACCCCTGTCAGAGAGACTTGAGATTTAAGCGCCCATTTCCCCCAATCCTTCCTTCTGTTATGTCATGTTATTGTAAAAGAGATATGCCTAGAACTGCATTGCCAACTGTGTGTCCTTAGATTGCTGCCTGTGGCAAACATTGCCATTAATCTAAAGTGGTCAGCCTAGGTCCACAACCTCCTTATTGGCTGAGTTAATTTCTAGCCACTTCACGATGGCATGCCACTAACTCCTTTAATCCATCACCACTATGAGCCCCAGAGCAAAGCAGCATAGGATTCAGTTTACTGTGTGGGCAATATAAAATATGCTTTGGTATTCTTGTTGTGTTTGTTTTTATTTTCAGCATTTATTGTATTTCTGAACTTGGAGCAAGCCATATTTGGAATTTAATCTTTTTGGTAAGAGAGCTATGTGGGTACGTGTTTATTTGGTAGGAAGCTGAAAAACAGTTTGCCATTTAGAAGGAAGATTGCTTCTTTTATGATATGTCATGTTATTTGTGTACAATAAAATCTGTTTTGGCAAACATTTTGCTATAAGTACTTTATAAATGTACCGTTTTGCATGAAGGATAACAAAGGACCACTCCTAGCTTTCTCTCAACCCTACAGCTAGCTTACCCAGGAGGTGTTTTGCAGAGGTCAATGGGAATTGTGCACATAGAGGGTTTCTTACTGCACGTGGAGAAATTAAATTAGAGGGTACATTGGTGTGTACTACGTTTGTGGCACGTTTCCAGGCAAGTTTTCAACCTAGTGATTTTCCTAGCCACATGCACACAGCTGTGTACTGATCTGGTGCCTTCCTTTCCCCTTTGGTGATGTTATCATTTGGGCTTGTCAATCACGGTTTGGGGTACTTTTCAACTATTTTGGCTGTGCACATGCTACTGTTGGATTATCTACATGCCACTTTACTATCTGGCATCTTGGATTTGGACTAAGTTCCATTTGGTAAACTATCGTCACACTATTTCGCTGTCAGCCATTTTGATTGTGTTAAGTTTCATTACACAGAATATCCTCACTCTGTTTCCTTGTCAGCCATTTTGGATTGGGCTGTATTGTTTACTTTAAATATAATTGCATTGGATTTCCATAAGCACTAGTGTATCTTGACAGCCTTTGATCTGCAGGCATTTTCAGCTGCTTCATCTTTTGCTTCTGCTGCGTATGCTTCAAGATGGCTTTCACTCATCACTTAGTTTAAATCTCGCCATTTTCACAGCATCCTATAAAACCACATGTGAAGTGGAAGTCATGGATATGTACCCGTTGAAATGTTTCTGAGCATAGATGGTGAAGATTTTGAAACCAATCACAAGGCAGCATTACTTTTCTGAGACCTCGGTCAAGAAAGACAACACATCTTTGACAATCTTCCCATTGTGAATGCTCCATGTGGATTATCCGGTGATTGGGACAAGTACTCCAAAAGCATTATCAGACTTGAAAGGAACTTTTCTGAAGAACCTTAAACGTTTAAATCTCTTCAAGAGGAGGTAAAGCCCAGAGGAAACTGTAGAAGATGAAACACTGAGGCATTTTGCTTCTACAAATAATTTTGGGTTTCTTCTGCAGCTTGCTCTAGTCAGAGAGAGTACTGGGGCATTAATACTCGGATCAACCCCTAGGCAGCTCTGGCCAGAGAGAGCACCAAACACTAAGATGTGGATCAACCCCTATCCTGCTCTAGTCAGAGAGAGCATGTCAATAAGCAGGAAAGGAAGGTCCGAGGCAAGGTATTTGCTCTGTTTAAGAACCTTTGCCTCAAACCTTTCAATCGCTTGCTGCCTTGGATCATTGGTAAGGTAGTTCAGTGGGCCTACTGCTGAGACTCATGGCTGATAAAAATTTCGGGGGGGGGGGCGAATTCTTCGGCCATAGGCAGAGGCCTCGTTAACACATACATGGTCTTTTAAAGACCTGTGAAGTGTTAGGGTGCGGCTGGCAGTGGCAGCTCAAAAACTGTCTGCTCGGGAAGATGTCTCAGCCCGGGCTGACACACACAGGGGGGGGGGCCGTTGAGCACAATGGCCGCTGCACGCCTGGTGGGCACAGAGGAAGAACATGTGGGTAATGTGTGAAACTTGAGTGAATGAAACAGTAGAAGGTGACACCGAGCTTCTCACATTTAGCTAAAAATCAGAAGCGCGGACATTACACTAGCAGAAGGGGTCATCATGTTATCACCGAGTGCAACTGGGAAACAAAATGCTGCACGCGCAGAGGGGGTGGGGCGGGGGTAGGGTTCGATAAGGATTGCTGTCCTGGTTTTTCTGGCATAGGTTGCAGAATTTAGATACAAAAAGTAAATATGTTGAATGGTGATAGTTTGTGACCTGTTTAGTTGGTTCTTTTGTTGTTTGCAGTTTAAATAAAAACAATCTGTGAGGTTCTCAGCATTGTATCTTGAATTCTGTTATGAAGCTCTGTGGTTATACTGATAGGGTGACCAACCGTCCGTAAATTTCACGGACAGTCCGTAATTTGGACCTCACGTTCGTTGTCCGTGAGGAAACCTTTTACGGACGCCTTTTGTCCGTAATTTTGGCCATTACAGGGAGCAGCACTGCTCCCCTGTGAGAGGCCTCACCTTCCTGATGGGGCGCCTCGCGCTCCTCCTTGAGCAAAAGAGCAGCCCCTCCCCGCCCATTGTCATTCTGTATGGGGCTGATTGCCACATACAGAATGTCAATGGGGCAGTCTGGGCTGGTAAATCATGTGGTGGCCTCCTCATGCCTCGGTGTACAGCAGGGCGTTCTGTAAAATAAAAGGCAAAACGCTAATGCTGCAACTTTAGCAACGTGAGAAAACAGTGTATATAAAGAAGCCTGTAAAATAAGTTAAAAAGAACGGGTTATCGTTCTTTCACTGTCTCATCATTTTTTAACTGAAATATTTTCAATATTATATCCAACAAAGCCATGGTTGCTCCTTTTTTTATTTTAAGCAACTAAAAACCATTTACAAAGCCAATAGTCCTGGTTTTTGTTGGTGTAATGATACTTGCTGTACTATATATCTGGATGCAATGACAGAAACAACATAATATCAGTCGGGCGGAACACTACGCTAGCGCTGATTTTTACCCTAGGTGTTTTAAACTACGCCCTTAATTACATCGAACACCCCCTTTGAAGAGACCCCCCCAGTTTTTTACACCACTTCAAGCCCTGGAAACAACACCATGTCACAGTCACCTCACATCCTGGCACTGTGCATCATGTGTGACTCATGACTTCTACATTTTCAGACTGCCTATGTGCAGGGGCATAGTGAACTTTCCCCCACCCCACCCCACCCCTTGCTTTAGGAACTACAGCGAGGGTGAAGTTCTTCATGGGCTCTTCTGTCTGCAACTCTGTAGACAAAGGCTCAGCTCATAATGTGAAAAGGTGGGTGAGTAAATAAGTGAAGGAATTTGTGAATGGCTGGATGGATGACTGAAAGGATGAATGGATGAATGAAAGGGTGAATGGATAGGTAAAATAAAGGATGGATGGATGAGTGAAAGTATGGATGAGGGAAAAGGTAAATAGATGGATGTATGGGTGGAAGGGTAGATGGATGGGTAAAAGGGTGGATGAGTGAAAGCTTAGATAATGGGCGAGTGAATGGGTGGATAGATGAGTGAAAGGAAGGATTGATTGAATTGATAAGTAAAATAGTGAATGTATGGATGGATGAGTGAAAGGGGTAGATGGACAAAAGGATGAATAGATGAGTGAAGAAGTGAAAGGATGGATGGATGAGAGAACGGATGGATGGATGAGTGAAAGGATGGATGAGTAATAGGATCAATGGATAGAATAAATTAATGGATGAGTAGATGGATGGGTGGATGATGGATGGATGGATGGATGGATAAGTGAAAGGGGGATAGAGAGAGAAAGGGGTAGATGAACAAAAGGATGAATAGATGAGTGAAGAAGTGAGGGTGGATGGATGAGAGAATGGATGGATGGATGAATGAAAGGATGGATGAGTAATAGGATCAATGGATGAGTAGATGGGTGGGTGGATGATGGATGGATGGATGGATGAGTGAAAGGGGGATGGAGAGAGAAAGGGAGGATGAATGACTACAAGGGAGAATGGGTGGAAGGATAAGTGACTGGGTGGATGGATGAGTAAGTGAATGGATGAATGGCTGGATGGGTGAAAGGGTAAATGGCTGGATGAATGAGTGAATAGATGGATGGGTGAAAGAGTGGATGATGACTGTACGGATGGATGACTGAAAGGGTGGATGGAGGGATGGATGAGTGTAATGATGGATGGAAGGATATATGGTGGATAGGTTTGAAAATGGTTGAATATGTTTGGATATAAATGGGCACATACATGAAAGGACAGAATGAATGGTGAAAGACTGAATAATAGATAAAAGAATGATGACACCTTGTAGCACCCATTATCTTAAGTAGCATTTCCTATACATTGACTTTCACGTTAATATGAGTCATTGTCTATATATTATGTGTGTGATGTAACGCACTCTGACACCCTGCCCTACATAATTGGGATGAGTAACACTATAAGAGAAATTAAATACACATGAGAGACGGTCTAAGTGAAGATGAGGGGCACCATTGAAGGGTGATAGCAAGGCAGGACTGGCCGGACCGGGCATCTGGTGTTTCCCTGGGAGGCTGGAAAGGAGGGGGAGTGGTTTTGTTACTGGGGGCTGGCACTGCAAAGTTCTTTATATATCCAGTAGTTTTCAATCAACAATAAAAGCGGCTTCACTTATATTCAGGTGTGGTTCACCATTGCCTGGTGATTAATGTACCTGCTGGAGAGAGATGCGAATTTTGAATTGTCTAAGGCAGCAAGCTGCAGCCATACTGAAAAACCGTGAAGTGCACAATTGTAATATAAACCTATTTTGACTTGTACTTAGATGGTTGTCTATTTACTTACATATATACTATTGCAAGACCACCTCTGACGTATCTGTAAAACGTACCTTTTGTCTTGAAGTTTTGTCCTGAATTTTGACCTTTTGTCCTGAATTTTGACCCTTTGTCCTGAATTTTTACACTCACCGTCCTGAATTTGCACCTATGCCAGTTGGTCACCCTATATACTGAATAAGTAGCTACCTATGTTATATGACAGCTCTTTAATAATGTAATACCTGCACTTTCACAATTGCTTTATTAACCTTCCTGCTTTCTCAAATTTGCTTGAAAATGCACCATTTTCCCACTATTTTTTCAAACTTTTCTCGGGGGGAATTCCCCCCGAACCCTCCTTAGGGGGTTCAGGCTTGCTCGCTACGCTCGCTCACTACGGTGCAGTATGATTATCAGTTTCCGCCCACCACTTTCAAATGTCACCAGCTGCCACTGATTGGCCAGTGACCCAGCAACAGAAGGGCAAAATTATGTTTCTGTGTTACTGCACATTGTGTGCTCCCCTGCAGGCATAGAGTGAGTGGGGCTGTCGGCACCTCTCAGACCACACAGTGCTATAGACTCCCGGCCTCATTGGCAGTGCTTTGTTTGTACTAACTTTCATTTTATAGCAGATTACAGTATCTTTTCAGATTTTTTACATCAATGCCACAAGATTTTACATCCGGTTCCCTTAGGGGCTCCCATATATAATGACCTACACCGGCTATACTATCTGGTATTCCCTGTGTTTCTGCTGTTAGAACTTACCAGTATTCAAAGTGACATGGTCTTATGTTGGATGGGTGAGCACAGTATTTCTATGCCAAATAGCAACCTTCCTTTTGCTTTCCAACATCGTTTACTAAGGGGATACCAAATATGGCTCAAGCATTGCTGTAATAACTCATGCCTCCTAAGTTTCATGGGTTACGCTTTAGCCATTGCCACTTGAAGTTGTCTTTTATTTGATAGCAGACAACAGTATTTTTTCAATTTTTTGACATCATTCTGCAAGATTGTACGTATGGTTCCTTTAGGAGATACCATTATAATGGCCCATACCGCCTATATTATTTGGTATCCCCTGTGTTTCTTGAATTAGATCTTACCAGGATTCAATTTGATATAGTCTTATGTTGGATGGGTGAGCAAAGTACTGCTGTGCCAAATAGTGTCCTTCCTTTTGCTTTCCAACATAGTTTACTATGGGGATACCAAATATTATTGCTCACGCCTTGCTGTAATATCTCGTATCCCCCACGTTTCATGGGTTACCCTTTAGCCATTGGCCACTTGAAGTTGTCTTTTATTTGATAGCTGGCTACAGTATTTTTTCAGATGTTTTACATCATTCCAGAAGATTGGGCGTCTGGTTCCCTTAGGGGATACTAAATATTATGGCTCACTCTTTGCTGGAATATCTTGTATCCCCTACACTTCATGGGTTATCCTCTAACTATTGACCACTTGAAGTCGCCTTTTACTTGATAGCAGACTACAGTAACTTTTTGAATGTTTTACATTGTTCCACAAGATTGTTTGTCCGGTCCCCTTAGGGGATAACATATATAATGGCCTATACCGGCTATAATATCTGTTATCCCCTGTGTTTCTGGGGATAGAACTTACCAGCATTCAAATTGATATGGTCATGTGTTGGATGGGTGAGCACAGTATTTCTATGCCAAATAGTGGCCTTCCTTTTGCTTTACAATATTGTTTACTATGAGGATACCAAATATTATGGCTCAAGAATTGCATTTATATCTTGTATCCCCCACGTTTAATGGTGTACCCTTTAGCCATGGCCACTTGAAGTTGTTTTTTATTTGATGGCAGACTACAGTGTCTTTTCACATTTTTTACATCATTCCACAAGATTGTATATCCAGTTCCCTTAGGGGATACCATATATAATGGCTTATACCGCCTATTTTATTTGGTATCCCTGTTTCCCTTGAGTTAGAACTTACCAGAATTCAATTTGACATGCTCTTATGTTGGATGGGTGAGCACAGTATTTCTATGCTGATTATAACCCTTCCTTGTTTTCCAACATTGTTTACTATGGGGATACTAAATATTATGGCTCACGCATTGCTGTGACACCTCGTATCCCCTACGTTTTATGGGTTAGCCTTTACCATTAACCACTTGAAGTCGCCTTTTACTTAATAGCAGACTACAGTAACTTCAAATCAAATGTTTTACTTCATTCCACAACATTGTACATCCGGTTCCCTTAGGGAATATCATATATAATGGCCTATACCGGCTAATATATCCGGTATCTCCTGTGTTTCGGGGGTTAGAACTTACCGGTATTCAAATTGACATGGTCTTTTGTTGGATGGGTGGGCACAGTACTTCTGTGTCGAATAATGGCCTTCCTTTTGCTTTCCAACATCGTTTACTATGGGGATACCAAATATTATGGCTCTCGCCTTGCTTTAATATCTCGTATCCCCCTCATTTCATGGGTTACCCGTTAGCCATTGGCCACTTGAAGTTATCTTTTATTTGATAGCAGGCTACAGTATCTTTTCAGATGTTTTACATCATTCCAGAAGATTATACGTCTGGTTCCCTTACGGGATACTAAATATTATGGCTCACTCATTGCTGTAATATCTTGTATCCCCTACATTTCTTGGGTTACCCTTTACCCTTTGACCACTTGAAGTCGCCTTTCACTTGATAGAAGACTACAGTAATCTTTCAAATTGTTTACATAATTTCTCAAGATTTTACATCTGGTTCCCAATGGGGATACCATATATAATGGCTTATACGAGATATAATATACAGTATTCCCTGTGTTTCTGCGGTTAGAACTTACTAGTATTCAATTTGACATGGTCTTATGTTGGATGGATGGGCTCAGTATGTCTATGGCAAATAGCACCCTTCCTTTTGCTTTCCAACATCGTTTACTTTGGTTACCAAATAATATGGTGCACGCCTTGCTGAAATATCTTGTATCACTTTCGTTTCATGGGTTACCCTTTAGCTTTTGACCACTTGAAGTTGCCTTTTTTTTTATAGCAGACTACAGTAACTTTTTACATTTTTTACATCATTCAACAAGATTTTACATCCGGTTCCCTTAAGGGATACCATATATAATGGCCTAAACCGGCTATAATATCTGGTATCCCCGGTGTTGCTTGGTTTAGAATTTACCAGGATTCAATTGGACATGGTCTTATGTGGGATCACACATTGCTATAATATCTTGTATCCCCTATGTTTCATAGGTTACCCTTTAGCCATTCACCAGTGGAAGTTACTGTTTATTATATAGCAGATTACAGTATCTTTTCAGATGTTGTACATCAATCCCACAAGATTTTCAAGCCGTACCCTTAAGAGATACCCCATATAATGGCCAATACTGGATATAATATCTGGTATCCCCTGTGTTTCTGGGGTTAGAACTTACCAGTATTCAATTTGACATGGTCTTATGTTGAATTGATTAGCACAGTATTCCCAAAGCAAATAAAAACCTTCCTTTATCTATACAACATCACTTACAATGGGGATACCATATATTATGGCTCATACATTGCTGTAATATCTCATATCCCCTACGTTTTATGGGTTGCCCTTTAGCCATTGACCACTTGAAGTTGTGTTTTACTTGATAGCAGACTACAGTAACCTTTCACATTTTGTGCACCATTCCTCAAGACTTACCTCTGGTTCCCTTAGGGGATACCATATATAATGGCCTATACCGGCTATAATATCCGGTATCCCCTTTGTTTCTGGGATTAGAATTTACCAGTATTCAATTTGACATGGTCTTATGTTGGATGGATGGGCACAGTATTTCTATGGCAAATATCAACCTTCCATTTGCTTTCCATCCTCGTTTACAATGGGGATACCAAATAATATGGCTCACACATTGCTGTAATATCTTGTATCCCCTATGTTTCATCGGTTACCCTTTAACCATTGACCACTTGAAGTTGCTTTTTGTTTGATACCAGACTACAGTAACTTTTCACAGTTTTTTACATCATTCCACCAGATTTTACATCTGGTTCCCTTAAGGGATACCATATATAATGGTGTATACCGGCTATAATATGTGGTATCCCTGGTGTTTCTTGGTTTAGAACTTACCAGGATTAAATTAGGCATGGTTTTAAGTTGGATGGGTGAGCACAGTACTTATGTATTTATTTATTTATTTATTTGAAGGTCTTATATAGCGCGAACAAGATCCTTGCGGATATCAGAGCGCTTTACAATCAGTTAAGCTAGGTATACAAACGTGTAAAGGAAGGCACATCAAGAATACAAAGCACCAGTGGCGTCACTAGGGGGGTGCGGACCGCACCGGGTGACACCTGCCTGACACCATCGTCATGGGGTGACACCAATCTGCATTCTGCCTACAAGCAACAAATACTGCAGTGCACGCAGCCACGCATGCACCACCTAACATAGTAGTGAAGATGGTGCGATGCGCGGCGGCGTAACAAGTTAATGGGTCCCAGGGCCGTCAGTCTTACTGCGCTACCAATGACGGCCCTGGGCCATCCCCTGCGCTGTGCGGAGTCCTCTGACGTGCACCACTGCCGCCACCACCACGCACTTAGACAGTCTCGGCAGGGGAGTGCTAAGGGTTATTTCCAGAAACCCTACGGTAGGGGCCCAGCCACCAACACAGTGGAGTGATTATATTTAGCACGTTTGATTAAATAAGGGAAACAAATGCTGCTTCCAGTCTTTCGCTTTCGTTTTTGCTTAGCTGGCAAGATGAGCAGAAGGGAGATAGAAGGAACTCTTCTAAAAGTAATTTCATGTCTGGTATGGCTTAGTTTATATGGAGGCCTCTTCGTATTAATGGACAGATGAAATGTTATAACGTGTTGTGGGTGGGCAGACGTCCTGGGGAATGATACTTATGTGATTCGAAGCAGGAATTGGATGCGTTTTTTTTATTTCTTGTATTGTATAACTTACATAAACTTGAAGTGAGACCAATTTGTAATTTTAGCATACATCTTTTTAGATGTATAGTATTATTATATTATTAATTCCATTTACATTTTTTGTCATTTTTAACTACGTGTTGGTTGTGATGTTTGTTTTGCCTAGTCGTCAACCTATCAAACAAATACATTTAAACTGAACTGAAACTGAAATATATGTTTGTGTGTGCGGTTTCACTATAAGTAAGCCTCGAAATCGAATTGCTTTTTTTAAATGGAAAAGGTGTCAAATAATTTTCAACTCAGCATGGCCCATTTTAGTGAATGAAATATTGATTCAACATCTGCAAGGACCTAAACATTGTTTTGCCTAGAGGAATCCTAGGGGTGGCTAAAAGTGAGGGGGGCTGGGGAGGCAGGACTCCCACCAACATTAGAAATGGCTAGTGCAATATTTTTCAAAAACCGAAAATTAAGATGCTGCTCTCCTTTCACGGACCAGGCAGCAGCTTAGCTCCTAGACTGTCTGGCGGTCTCACAGGGAAGCTCTGAAAGCCCCATTTACTTTCAGTCTCTGGGTGCTCAGAATGATGCCCTATGGCCACTGGGTAGACTTGGCAGACAGTGTCCCACCAGTGTTTGCTCTCCCTAGCGCCAGCAAGGCTTTCACTTTCCTTGGAATCCCTCTTGGGAGGTGATTGGGGGTGAGGGGGGCATGGGGGGAGGTGCTGTTGCGTCAGTGTTTCTCTGTGGACTGATAGTTCAGGTTTCTAGTTGTGGGCGGGGTGCCTTCACTCACTCCAAGACGAATTGCACCTTGGCTCTGACCACCAAGGGATTATTGTAATACATTGGCATGTATAGCTCATCGAAGCCCGGGGAGACACGGGGATCTGTGTGGGGGTGCTCTGTGTTCTCTGTGCAGAACGTTACCTCGCACCGCCTTCTCAGCGTTATGCTTCATCAGTAAATTATCTTTGAAACAATATCTGCAGCCCCGAGCCATGCCCACTGTTCTTAAAAGAAGTCGACCATATTGACTTTACTGTGTACATCCTGCCCTCTCTGGCTGGCCCTCCCTGTCCCACTCTGCCCTCTCTAGCTGGTCCTCCCTGTCCCACTCTGCCGGTCCTCCCTGTCCCACTTTGCCCTCTCTGACCCTCTCTGGCCCTCCCTGTCCCATCCTGTCATCACTGGCTGGCCCTCCCTGTCCCATCTTGCCCACTCTGGCAGGCCCTCCCTCTCCCACTCTGCCCTATCTGGCTGGCCCTCCATGTCCCATCTTGCCCTCTCTGGCTGGCCCTCACTGTCCTATCCAGTCTTCTGTGGCTGGCCCTCCCTGTCCCACTCTGCCCTCTCTGGCTGGCCCTCCCTGTCCCATCCTACCCTCTCTGGCTGGCCCTCCCTGTCCCATCTTGTCCTGTCTGGCTGGCCCTCCCTGTCCCATCTTGTCCTCTCTGGCCGGCCCTCACTGTCCTCTCTGGCTGGCCCTCCCTGTCCCATCCTGCCCTCTCTTGCGGGCCCTCCCTGTCCCACTCTGCCCTCTCTGGCTGGCCCTCCCTGTCCCACTCTGCCCTCTCTGGCTGGCCCTCTCTGTCCCATCCTGCCCTCTCCGGCTGGCCCTCCCTGTCGCACTCTGCCCTTTCTGACCCTTCCTGTCCAATGCTGCCCTCTCTGGCTGCCCCTCTCCATCCTCAGGCCTCTTAGAAGTCACTGCCGGCAGACACAGTGGTCTCCGCTCGGCTACTTCCCCTCTCATTTCTCTGCTATTAGCTGGTACAGATATTTGGCACCACGCTTTCATCATTAGAGCACCCGTGGCCCTCTGGTTCCTGCCACTTGTTAATGGATAGCTTGCTCTAATGCAACCTCAGGACATGGAGGTCTTTGAGCACTGAGATTATGCCCCCTCGTCCCATTCTATCCCCAGGGAACTCTACTACTCTTAGATCACTAAGGATAGACAAAGACCGGTTTTTTCCTAGGCACTGTCACCAACATACTCTCATTTCTAGTATAACTCACCCCAAAACGATGCAGACTCGCACCTACTAAATTGTAGGCATCATAGATTCACACCTACAATTTGTACAGTTGTGTGAAAAACCTGTTTCCTACTTATTTAGTTCCCAAAAAATAATTTGGAAATAAGGCATCCAATCCAGAAATCTGTTTGACCTCCTGATAACAGGTTCGAGGTCTGTAAGGTCCAGCCAGCCTTTCATCCATCTGAGGTTGATAAAATGAGTACCAACAAACATCTGTTATTAAGTGGCAAGATGCCTCTAGGGCCAAAGGTGCACTTTACAAATACAGATTACAGACTAATTTGGTCTCTTATCAAAGCCAGACCCTTACCCTAACAACAATTCCCACACAAATGTAAACCTTAATCCAATTAGTCAACATTCCTTCATAACGTAGCAGTTAATCATAACCCTAATTTATTACACATATTTTGCAATTCATTTTTTTTTTATAATTAACCCTATTTTGTTTTCCATGCTAGAATTTTGTGAAAACCCACCCACAGACAAAATCAAAATTGGCAAAGCCAAGAGGTCAAACCTTTGAAAGTGGTAGCTGATCTTTTGACTGTGAAGTGCTTGTTGCCGATTCTGATCAACTGCGACTAACGCAAAAAAAAACAAGCATTGGCATAGCTAATAGGTCTCGCTTTTGGGACCTTATAAGTATTTAGTTATGCAGCACAATATCCTTGGTGCAACAATGCCAACCGTTGCATGGCTAAACACTTATAAGGTCCCAAAGGCGATTACATTTACAAACGTTACTTACCAACTGTGTCCCTGGCGGACTCGGAGCGGAGGAGGTCCATGCGGTAAGTCGTGAGGGGGTGACACCATGAGTTACCCGCACCGGGTGACACCAACCCTAGTGACGCCACTGCAAAGCACATAGTACAAAAGTGAGGCATAAGGGTACAACATGAGAACGTTGAATTAGGTAGTGCTCAGCATGCGTATCTAAAAAGTCTGGAGGCCCTTTGTCCAAGTGAGTGTCAAAGGAAAGGGGGTGCTTGTCAAAGAGATACCATGGATTATGGGTAGGTGAGTTTTGCCATGAGGAACTCTTTCACTTCCTATTTGAATGAAACAGTAGAGGCGTTTAGTCTGGTGTCTGGGGGCAGTGAGTTCCAAATCCTGGGCGCCATCCCAGAGAAGGTTTGTTGATATGTTTTCTTCCTCTTGAATCTTTGAGGTTTCAGTAGCAGGTTTTCAGCGTTTCTTGAAGCTCTTGAACCACCCGAAATCGTCAACTTCTGTGCGAGGTAGCTAGGTGCTTTGTGGTGTAGGGCCTTATGAGTCATGCATGCTATCTTTAGGTGAATTTTGTCTTCAAACGGAAGCCAGTTCAAGGCTTTTAAGTCTGGGGAAATATGAGAGTTTCTCTTTGAGCCAGTGATGAGTCTTGCTGCTGCATTTATAGTGGCTCTTAGGGGTGCTGTTGATGCTTTAGGGAGGCCACATAGGGAAACACTTCCGTACTCCACCCTCGGGATAACAAGCGCTTGAACTGCCAGCTTAAAATCGTTAGCTGGCAAAAATGGTTTCAGCTTCCTCAACGTGTTGATCTGTAAGTTTGCTCCTTTTATTGCATTACTAATGTGCATGGTAAGGTTGCTGTCAAGAGTTATTCCCAAGGATTTAGCTGAGTCTACAATGTTAGGTTTGACTTTGAATGCAGTAATATATTTGACCAGGTCTTGCTTCATGGGGACTTTGGCAGGTGGTGCAATAAGGAGGAATTCAGTTTTTTGAGCGTTCAATTAGAGATGGTTTTCTGCCAACCAAATCTGAGTGTTCCTGAGTGTTGTGTTGAGCATTGTAATGTCTTCTAAAGAGTGGATCGTGAGATAGAGTTGTGTGTCGTCCGCATACATGTGAAATTTGACGTTAGATGCATGGAGCAATTCCATGAGGGGTTCCAGGAAGAGATTGAACAATGTCGGAGATAGGGAGGAGCCTTGAGGGACTCCTAACCCGACTGGTACTAGATTAGAGAGAGTGCCGTTGATCTTGAATTTTTGAGTTCTGTTATGGAGGAAAGAGGTGAACCAGTTTAGAACAGATCCAGATAGCCCCAATCTTTGCTTTAGGATATCTACCAAGTTTTCATGTTTACCCGTATCAAAGGCTGAGGATAGGTCAAGCAGGATGAGACGGCAAGCTCCGTTCTGATCTAGGATCTGAAGCGCATCATCAATGATGTGTATCATGGCTGTTTCGGTGCTATGACCTGCCCTGAAGCCTGATTGGTGTTTGTTAAGCAGGTCGAAGTGGTCGATGTGTTTAGTGAGTTGGAAGTGAACACATTTTTCCAGTAGTTTGGCCAAGGTAGGAATATTGGTGATAGGACGATAGTTGTTTAGGTCAGAAGGGTCAGCTGAGGGTTTCTTTAGTATAGGAGAGACCTGTCCAATTTTGAGGGAGTCTGGGATACAGCCTTGTTGTAGAGAACTGTTAATAATTTTGGTCCAAAGGCTCAAAAGCCATGGGGTCAAGTCTTTGACAGAATTTGCAGGGAGAGGGTCAGAGGAGTGATTGTACGGCTTTAGAGTGGTGAGAATCTTGTCTAAGGCTTGTTCCGAATAGGTATCAAAGGATGTCCATGCTGCGTTGTTTTTTAAGTGATGTTTTGAGCTAATTTAGTGTGATGCTGAAGGGGGTGTAAGTGCGATGCTCATCTGCGGTCTGGCGTGTAGTACTAGGTCATTTAGGAGATCCTTCTTAATGTTATCAGTTTTCTGTCTGAAGAAGTCAGAGAATTCTTTACAGTTGGGTTGCAAGATAGCTGAGTTTTGAAGTTGTTGGGGAGCAACCTTAGTTTGGGTTTTGATGAGCTCAAAGAGTTTTTTTGGTCGATTTTGTGCCTGGTCTAGTTGGTGGCTAAAGAATTCCACTTTAGTGCGCTTGATCTTTCTATAGTACGTATTTCTTTTTATCCTAAGAGACTTAAGGTGCAACGAAGATGGCACTCTTCTCCACATGCGTTCATGAGATCTGAGAGACCGTCTATCCTCGTTAAGAAGACCATTGTACCAGGGCTTACAATCTTTAGTGGAGACGCTCTTTAATTGTAAGGGGGCTACCTCATTAATTAACGAGGTCATAGAGTTGAAGTAGTGTTTGGTGAGATCATGTACGTCAAGGGAGCCTGCGGGAGCAAGAAGACGGTTAGAGCAGGCAGCGGGTAAAGTGTTGGGGTTAAGTTTTTTTAGATCTCTTTTCCAAATCTTTGGTTTTTTGGATTGAACTGAGTTCAATTGCAGAGTTTTATTGATAAAGAAGTTAATAATAAAATGGTCTGACCAGTCACAGGGTTGGATCGAAACCAACTGAATGGCGTAAGTTTTGGAGATTATTACATCCAGGATTGACCCTTTTTTGTGTGTGGGGGTGTTACAGATTTGGGACAGGGTAACGTCGTCGAGGAACTGTTTAAGACTATTAACCACATCGTCATTGTGGTCATCCCAATGGAGATTGAAGTCGCCAGGAATATTTGGGTATTCTCCCTTCCTGTGTTTGAGGAGATGATGTCCATGAGGTGTTCGGTGAAGATGAGGTTGTCTCTGGGTGGATGGTAGATGATGTGTAGCGAACAAATTCATGGACTCACAAACATCGTTGTCCCTGAGTTCCTCGTTTACTTTGCAAGAGGTGGAGGATGCCCTGAGGAAAGGCATATTACTAAAAGCCCCCGGACCTGACTCAGTACCCCTGGATTTCTTCAGGCATAATGTCAAGGTTTGGGCCCCTTTACTGTTAAATGTGTTCAGGGCAGTTGTTATTGGCCGCATTCCGGCATCATGGAAGGAGGCAGTGGTGGTGCCGATTTTTAAGAAGGGCGATAGATCTGGCCCCCGATGCTATCGACCAATTTCACTAATTGATGCATCATGTAAATTATTGGGTAGGGTCATTTTAGCCAGATTGGAAACATGGGCAGACTCGGTGGGCCTCATTGTGAACTCCCAATACGGGTTCAGAAAAGGTAAAGGGACGGTCGAACAGTGCCTGAACTTGGCTTTAATTATAGGAAAGTACATGAAGGCAAGGAATTCCTCCATCCACCTTGCCTTCATGGACCTTTCAAGTGCATTCGACACTGTGTGTCGGAGCAAGCTCTGGCAAATGATGGGGGATATGGGCTTTGAGGAACCCCTGGTCACCTTGCTTCGCAGACTGCATGAATCAACAACTGTAGCCATAAGGTTTGGGCCAGGGGGGGAAAAAACTAAATCTATCCTCTCAACTGAGGGCGTACGACAAGGATGCATATTAGCCCCTTTTTTGTTCCTTGTGTACACAAATGGTCTGGAAAAGTATCTTTTGGACCATTGTCATGACTTTCCAAAGGTTAACGGCAGGAGCATACCAATGCTTTCTTATGCCGATGACACGGTACTTATGACACTCACAGGAAATAGCATGCAGATCTGTCTTGATGCTTTTAACACCTTCATGTTGGACCTAGATCTAAAGGTAAACTTCACCAAATCCTTTGCTATGGTCTGTGGCCCAAAGGGGACTAAAACCAGAAAGTTTGTGGTAAATAACTCTAACATTGAAAAGGTTGAAAATTTTAACTAGCTGGGAAACCTTTTTAATAATAAGTTAAGTTGTGCCCCGTTAATGAAGATTCGAGTCCAGAGCACCAGTCGCTCCATAGAAGGTCTGTTTGCTTCTGTGGCAAACTAGGTCAAAAACCTGTCACACACTTAAAAACCCTGTATAAATCAAAATGTTTGTCGGTGGCTACCTATGGGGCTGGGGTTTGGGGGACTGAAAGCCCTGCCACGATACAAGTCATGGACAATAAATTTATAAAGCGTGTATTGGCAATTCCATCAGGTTCATCAAACAAATTCGCTCACGATGAAATAGGTTTGAGCTATGTGAGTGATACCATTCGTCTTTCACCCCTACTATTATGGGGCAAAATATGGTTATCAGAGGACCTTCAGCTCTCTAGAGACATTCTCCAGGACTGTTTAAAACTGGAAAATTGGAAACAGATTCCTTGGTTATCTTATGTTAACGAAATGCTCCATAAAATAGGTTTGGGTGACATCTTTGATAACCCTGAAAAAATACGGGGAGACACTAAAACCGTTATTAAATCAAGCTATTGGAAATACTCACATGTGCATTCCTTAGTCAGGCCATCTGGTCCTATGGTTAATTTACAGCATCAGTTTTATCTAACCTTTACAACTCATGTGCAATGGTGATTTTATCTGACAAGGTTTAGGCTAAACATCTTGCATTTTCTTTTTGCGTTTCCTAAACAAGGGGGTTGGTGTGAGAGGTTGCCCCCTTGTCCCTGTAATAACAAAGCTAGTCAAAGTACCATGCATGTTGTTCTGTTTTGCCCCTTATATAAGGATCCGAGAATTAGGTTTATTAAGCCTATTTTGAAGGGGAAGCAACCATGTAACTACAATGAAGGTTATGACTACTTGTTATCTTTGTCATCCTCTGGAGTATGTTGTGCAATGTTAAACTTCATACGAGTGTCTCTTCTGATCAGAAAACGGTACGGTTAATTTGGCCTTAAGAACCTTTGTCTTTGCTCATGTAGAATGTTGTATTGTGACTCTTTTCCCTTGCTCCCCCTGATGGACATCCTAGTGTGAATAATTTATGAATTAACATCTGTTGCTTGAAAGAATATATTAATTAATGTCCTTTTACCAGTTTAATGTTTAATTTTAAGACTGTCTTTTAAAAAAAATATCTTTAAATCATGTTCTGTAAAATGTCTTACTTTTATGATTCTTTCTGAATCGAATAAAGTTTTTGAACCGACTATTAACCACATCGTCATTGTGGTCATCCCAATGGAGATTGAAGTCGCCAGGAATATTTGGGTATTCTCCCTTCCTGTGTTTGAGGAGATGATGTCCATGAGGTGTTTGGTGAAGATGAGGTTGTCTCTGGGTGGATGGTAGATGATGTGTAGCGAACAAATTCATTTACCATTACTGCTAAGGTTGAGGCATAAATATTCGCAAGAGCTGAAGACAGGGATATGGCCCTCTTAACTGTAATATTACTCCGATGTATGCAGGCGATACCACCACCTATCTTTTCGATTCTGTATAGTCTCATGATGTCATAATTGGGGGGCACTAGGATGTCGAGGAGTGGGGTGGAGGATTCTGTTAGCCACATTTCGGTTAATATAATCAAGTCAAGCTCTTGTGAGATGATGAGGTCAGCTATGTCTGCTGCGTGTCTAGAGGCAGATCTACAATTTAGGAGTATGCCTTTGAGACGGGGAATGGTGAGGGGGGAGGTGGGATCATGAGTGATAGGGACTCTTCTAAGGTTATTATCGAAGATGCCTCTCTTGTTTTGTGTGGAGGGCCTGTAAGGGTTGGGGGGATAGTAGGAATGTTCATCTGCGTAGGAATTAAGGTGTTTGAGAGTTTGGGTTCGTACGAATGAAGAAGAGAGAGGAGATCGCTCTCGGAGAGCGGGTTGATACAGCGCGCTGGGCGTGTTACTGTGTTACGGAGGGGTATTGTTTTGCAGCTGAGTAAGGTGGGTTTCGATAGTAGAGAAGGGAGGTTCCGGCGTTCACTAGCAATCAAAGTACTAGGAGGAGTTATGTGCCGGGATTGTTTTAGAAGCCCATCCTTAAAAGATTGGAGTTCGATTTTGATTTGATGTAGTGCAATCATAATCTCATCCAGTCGAGGGTCTGGTGCGTTGATAAATGAAGTTGGTGACTGTGGAGTGAATGTGGAAGGCTGCGTAATGACTGGGTTGAGTGAGTGGTCGAGTGTGGGTAGGCGTAGTGTTGAATGAAGAGTTGTAATAAAGGGTGAATGAGTTATGAGTGTGGATGGATGAGCTAGACATTTTGATGAGGGGGCTTTTGATGGAAGTGGAAGGTGGTGTTATTGCGGTAGATAGCCTTAAAATAGGGGTGGATGACTGTGGTGTACATGTGGGAGGGGGAGTAGGGAGAGGGTTGAAAAGAGGGAATGGCGAGTTTTCAGAGTTGCAGAGGGGTGTCCTATTATGTGCCAGCAGATGCCTGGGGAGGGAATGGGTGAGATGGGGTGAGGGGGAGTGATGTGAAACATTATGTGGCAAGGCTGAGGTAGTGGGAGAGATGATTCTAGGGGGATGCGGTTAGAGGGGGAGGCAAGGATTTTGGTCCGAGGGGATTCCATATCTAGCGGGTGGGTGTACGTTGTATTAGATGAGCTAAGTGGTGGGGGGAATGCGTTAGGGGGAGTGAGGAGCGGAGCTGAGATCGAAAGTCCAGGGGGGTTCCCTATCTTCAGATGATGTGTGATCTGAATCCAAAGAGTTGGGCGGCAGGGTGAATGTGTTCGGAGATATGAGGTGCGGAGTGTTGGAGGAAGGGGTAGACTGGGTGGGGGTGAAGTATGAGTCAGGTATGGCTAGAAGATGGGGTACTGGTGGGATATGGTTATCCGCTAGGGTTGGAGATGTGGCATCTGATGTGCTGGAGATGAGGATCGATTGGGTAGGTGAGGGAAAATATGAGATAGGTATAGGTAGAGGATGGGGTGGTGAAGGGGCAAATAGCAACCTTCCTACAGTTTTCCAACATCGTTCACTATGGGCAAATATTATGGCTCACGCATTACTGTAATATCTTGTATCCCCTACGTTTCATCGGTTACCCTTTAGCCATTGACCACTTGAAGTTGCATTTTGTTTGATAACAGACTACAGTATCTTTCCACATTTTTTTACATCATTCGACAAGATTGTACGTCCGGTTGCCTCAGGGGATACCTTATATAATGGCCCATACTGCCTATAATATTTGGTATCCCCTGTGCTTCTTGGGTTAGAAATTAACAGGATTCAATTTGACATAGTCTTATGTTGGATGGGTAAGCACAATATGTCTGTGCAAAATAGCTGCCTTCTTTTGCTTACCAACATCGTTTACTTTGGGAATACCAAATATTATGTCTCACATATTGCTGCAATACCTCCTATCCCCTCCGTTTCTTGGGTTACTCTTTAGCCATTGGCCACTTGAAGTTGTCTTTTATTTGATAGCAGACTACAGTATCTTTTCACATTTTGTACATCATTCCACAAGATTTTACATCCGGTTCCCTTAGGAGATACTAAATATTATGGCTCAGGCATTGATATAATATCTTGTATCCCCTAGGTTTTATTTAAGGGTTACCCTTTAGCCATTGACCATTGAAGTCTCCTTTTACTTGATAGCAGACTACAGTAAATGTTCAATTTTTTTTACATTGTTCCACAAGAATGTATGTCCGGTTCCCTTAGGGCATAGCTTTCCAAACTTTTCATGTGAGTGACACACCTTTTTGACAATCTTGATTGTGTGACACGCTAACGTGTGCGCAGCGCGCGAGCCCATACCACCTTAGGAAGGTTTGGGGGGGGGGGGTTCTCCCCCTGAGAAAATTTTGAAAAAATAGTGAGCAAATGGTGCATTTTCAAGCAAATTTGAGAAAGCAGGATGGCTAATAAAGCAATTGTGAATCTCTTCTAACAAAGACAGTGACTCGCAAAACTGGGTGTAAGCAAGGTTAAGTTTGTGCCTGAAACAAGAATATAATCATGCACACATTGATTCATGCCCACAACCATTGTTCATGCATAATAACGTCCGTGCTGCTGATCTATTGCGGAACTGGTGGCAGATTGCCACCTGCGCCCTTAGTATGCTATAATAAAATAAACATTAAAGATGAAAAAGTCAATCTTAGAAAACATGTTTCACCTGTAGCGCATATGAATTATTTTAATGCACACCGTACCACAGAAGCAGGTATCTGGGTTATGTAAACGTGTCTCTCATACCTCCCCCTCATACTCTGCTTATAGTGCTGGAGTATCTAAATGTCTCCCATACCTCCCCCTCATACTCTGCCACAAACATGCATAAATAAACAAAGAATGACCGACATGTTCAAAAACAATCACATGCATAGAAATATGTGACATTTCCAGACTCGAGCACACGCTCTCCCACACATATACACACACTCACACACACAGAGAGGACTCAAAGAAGCGCCGGCATGATGAACGCAAATTCTCAGACACTCGCATACACAAAAGCTTGCACTCTCCTAGACACAAAGGGCAATTGACTAACAAATACACAATGCTGAAACTAGTCAAGTCAAGAGAAACTCTCCGGGAGCACCCCAAAACAAAAACGGAAGCACCTGCACTTTTGACAGTACACCCTCAAGTAACTGAAACCATATCTGCCCTGCTAGATGTTTCAAATACAACTGGTTTTAAACTTGCACACAGCTGTGAAAAAAATACGCAAAGCAAATGCAGAAACCATCGCAGGCAGACAAACACACTCAACAACTCCTACACAAAGAAAAAGGTTCAGAAACAAAAAAAAACAGGAAGGCAAATAAATGCAGGCTGGAAAGCCTAAACATGAATGTAAACAGACATGGACCCAGGAGCACACAGTACAAACCGGTGCACACACACGCAGACAAACTCCGATAAGAAACAAGAACACAAAAAGAAACACGACCAAATACCCCTACACAGAACAGAGGTAGACGCACAGAGAAAGAAAAAATACACAAATCAGTGCACGCACATGGGCAGATGCGCATACAAAAAACACACAATCACAGACACACATACAGAGGCCAATGCATCCGGGCAAGTGCAAGAAATATAGTACCTGACATGAAAATTATAGTCACAAACATGCTCAAAAACAGTCAAAGAAATGCCTGGATCAAACAAACATGAATGAGCAAAAACGAAAAAGTGTGCCGCCTTGCTAACACAAACACACGACATGCTAACAACACAACATACATAAGAAGGGCCCCACCATCATAATCATGATTCCTTTTCATGTTTCTCACTTGCCTCACACGATGATGTCACCAAACTTATTTCTCTCATCAAATCGGGCTCCCCTTTTGACCCATGTCCCCCCTCAGTGATGTCAAAACTCACAGAAGTGATCTCACGCCCCCTTATGGAGATTTGCAACCTTGCATTTCAGACAGGCCAGTTTCCCAATATATGGAAGAAGGCTGTCATAAAACCTCTTCTAAAAAAACCTTCCCTAGATCCTACGGCTGTTGCTAGTTATAGACCCATTGCGTGTCTGCCCTTTCCTGCCAAAGTATGCGAATGCCTGATGAATAGACAGCTCTCAGAGTTCGTCGAGATTCACCATCTTCTCGACGAAACGCAATTTGGTTTCAGGAAAGGGCATGGAACAGAGACCGCTCTGATAAAGGCCTCTGATGAGATCAGGGTGATCATGGATCAGGGAGGAGCGGCTGTCCTGATCCTTCTGGATTTGTCAGCGGCCTTTGACACGGTCGACCATGTCACTCTAGTCGACCGTGTCACAGCCCTGGGGATAAACGGTTTGGCCAGGGATCTTATTTCATCTTTTCTCGCAAACCGTACCCAGACGGTGAAGCTGGGAGAATTTTATTCACCTATCTCTGCTCTCCCCTGTGGAGTCCCACAAGGCTCCTCGCTAAGTCCAATGCTATTTAATATCTACGTAGCGGACTTGGCGAGGGTAATAAAGGCCTATGGGGTACGGCTTACATCTTACGCAGATGATACCCAGCTGGTCCTGGCTATCCACAAGGACGGCCTTGCTGTGGCAGCTAACTTCCAGAGAGCTATGCTTGAGGTCAGTACTTGGATGACCTCAAACTGTCTTAGGCTCAACTCGGACAAAACCGAGATTATGACCTTTGGAAAACTCTCCCCTGAATGGTCTCCCAGTTGGTGGCCGGAAAAGCTTGGCCACCCACCTGTTCCAGTGGACAAAGCCAGAAATCTGGGAGTGATATTTGATAGCAAGTTGGCTTTTGACCTTCACACTAACAAGGTCATTTCGTCATCTTTTTTTGTTCTGAAAAAAATAAGGAAACTACTGCCTTATCTTCCTCCCTCAGCTGGGAAGACTTTGGTCTCCACCTTAGTCTTCTCAAAAATAGATTATGGGAACGCTCTCTTTCTTCATACTCAGAAGCGTGTCATAACTAAGCTGCAATCCATTCAGAATGCGGCTGCCAGGATTCTCTTAAACATTCCTCGCCGCAAATCCACTACTCATGGCATTCGTGAGCTCCACTGGCTGAGAGTTGAGAGCAGTATAAAATTTAAGGCCCTCTGTATTGCATATAAGGCAGTACATGGCATAGGACCCAGGTTCCTGACTGAAGCCTTTCAGCTTTATGTCCCTAGAAGGCAATTAAGATCGGCTAACATCAGTCTCCTCCCTGTGCCACGTACAAGAACGGTCACTTGGGGAGACAGGCGTTTTCTTGTAGCCGTACCAAAACTTTGGAATCTCTTGCCACTTGACATCAAAACTGCCCCGAATCTGATGAGCTTCCGCAGGCTCTTAAAGACATGGTTGTTTAACCAGTAAGAGGTTAACTGAATCTAGTAGCTCCACAGCGCCGAGACACCTCAGGGTATTTGTTGCGCTATAAAAGTTGCGTAAAATAAAATAAATAAATAAATACTAACACAAAAAAACAGGTAGCGTAGGGACGTGCATGTTAAATACTACCACACCATGCCGAGAGGCAATTGGAAGCAAATCTGAAGGTACCAACTCATTGGCTCACACACACACACACACAACAGTATTAAAGCATATATAGGGAAAGACACAGGGATGCGCGCACAGCCATTCATCCCGACGCCACCATCGGTGCGTGCAGCATGTGCCGGTAGACTGCGGGCAGGGTGGGGCTCCCAGAAGCCTTTCCTTGCGTTATCCTGCCAAAAGGTAAGTAAATCCCCTGACAGCAGTGTCACTTAAATTATGGAACTACGCCTCCTTCCTTTCTCTTTCCTCCCTCCCTTCGTTCCACCTTTCCTTCCTTTCTGTTTCATCCCATTCCTTCCACCTTTCGTTGCTTGTTTCCTCCCTTCCTTCCACCTTTCCTTCCTTTCTGTTTCCTCCCTCCCTTCCTTCCACATTTTGTTACTTTCTGTTTCTTCTCCTCCTTTCATCTTTCGTTCGTTCCTTCCTTCCTTACTTCCACCGCTCCTTCCAATATCCATTCCTTGACCCACATCCCCTATATGTTACAACATGTATGAGCAGCTATCAGAAAACCTGGTGATGGAAACTGCCCATAAACAACTCAGTGACATTTTAGTGACACAAGGGCAATCCTTGTCTGTGGCTCATAAAGATAATAGGGGGAGGGGGAAGGCGGGCTCATGACGCCACTGGCTGAGCAGAAGGTGCTTTATCTGCCTATCGATTTAAAATGTCAGGTCTGACTCACAGAACCAAATGGCTGGCATTTGTCATTTCAATTTTCACTAGCAAATGGCTCAATTTATGACGGCAAACTCCCTTTTGGGTTTCACAAGCGGCGAATTTGCATGCACGGATTCACTTATTCGGGCAAAATATTGCCCCTGTTTGCCGTACCAGTGCACATGAGTAAATCCTCTCCAGGGGCAGGGCGTGGGAGTTCCAGGGTGGACATGCCCATGAAAATGTAGAAAATATAGAGTAACAAACACACAAGGGACACTAGAGGTCTATCAAGGGCTCAATATTGTGTGTTAATTTGAAAAGTGATGCATGTATGAACAAGTGTCTGATCACAAAAGGGAGAAAAAGTGTGAGAACAAGACAGAAAATACTCCCATCAGCCCACCATTTGGCGGAGTACCGTCATTTGGGATTGTTTTGTACAAAGACTGGTATCTGTTAGGTCTCTCACCTGACGATATTGTGAGTAGACCTAGAAACAGATCCTCCAGTGACGAAAAGAATTTATGAATAACATGGCTAAATGGGAGGGGTTGCAGTGAAACAGATAGTGAAACAAGAACGTGAACTAAAATTACCTAGTGTGATGCCAAGGCAAAGTACTTTATGGGGGGGGGGGTCATCACAGAGGTAATGTTAAAAGCAACAGTATATGGATAGTATTAAAACAAATATTACTATCAATCAGATGGATCTGGTCGACATGTTTCAGCCTATAAAGGCTTTCTTCAGGACCTATGATATGGGATACTACTGCAACAATTGCAAACTCGCAATCACTTAATAGAAAAACCACCCTGTGGGTGCCTACCGTGTAACATCTGGTAGGTCAGTGAATTCTCACCTGTATTAAAATAAAAGGGACAGACACGAGACATACATGCAAAAATTATGAAAACACAGCATTGTATATACTGTACAACACATATATTGGCCTTGCATCCCATGTGGGGCAAAAACAGTAAAAGAAAAACTCACCCAAAATGTTTATGGGGAAAAGCCTCGCCTCGCCTGGCACATGCTCAGGTCAATAGGAGGCCCCGCTCTGAGGAAATAGAAAGGTAACAACATATCCATTTTCAAGTGTTGATCCATATTCATACTATGTGTTCCTCAAACTACCTATTTTAGAACATAAAGCAGTGGACAAAAGGATGTGGACCAAAGGCCAGTCAAAGCTGACCAATGACACTCAACAAGCATTCTATAGGGCATAGATGAATGGGCATCAAAAGTATATGTTGGTAGAACATACAGCCTGATTCATGAAGTGAAATTGCGCCCGCAATCGCTGCGAAAACGCAAATGCGGGCGCAATTTCCGTAATCGGCATTCAACAACAAAATAGCGAATTCGCAAACACATATTTGCGAATTCGCTAATATATTCGCAGAATCCCTGCCGCTGAGCATTAGCGAATCGGAAATAGCGACACACCACGGAATCTGCGAAAATAATAGCGAATTCGCAAAAGAAAATCGCTATCGGCATTCAAGAAAAATCGCAATTAGCGAAAAACCCAAAAATCGCTATTTGCACGGCGCAAAATAAGGACAACTCAAAGCAGGTGGTAACCATGAAAGGCATTGAAATTTTTTTTCAAAAAACCGTTGTCCTATCACCAACAGGGCCAGGCCTGACCAATCACACATAAGGACATTCAGCAGCAGCATTAGGCGTTCCACAATGCCTGGGATGTACATGGTGGTGAGGCGGCGAAGGCTACAGCGAGCAGCACGGAGGAGACGCATGAGGCAGGCAAGGATTTACCGGCTGCGGGTCACCTTGCTGGGCCAAACCAGAGAACAGATTTATGCTAAATACAGGCTGAATGGGGAAATGATCACCTGGCTGATACAAGAACTCGACCCCATCATGCAGCACCCAACAAGGCGAAACAATTCGGTGCCCACACATGTGCAGGTATTGTGCAGCCTGCACCTCCTGGCCTCCGGCAGTTTCCAGGGCATAGTAGCCGCTGCTGGGGGGATATCCCAGCCCACCATGTCACGCTGCCTCCACACTTTTGTTGACGCCATGCTCAGCCAGCTCCACCGGCACATCACATTTCCCACGAGCCAACAGGAATTGGACCTCACTAAACTACAATTTTATAATGTTGCCCATTTTCCCCATGTCCTCGGCTGCATAGACTGTACCCACGTCGCCATCTGCCCACCAGCTGGCACGGAGTATATGTTCCGCAACAGAAAGTCCTACCACTCCCTCAACATACAGATGGTCTGCAATGCCAAGAGCATCATCACTGACATTGTGGCCCAGTACCCAGGGAGTACCCATGACTCCTTCATCTTCAGGCACAGCGGACTCCACACACGACTGATCAGGGGAGAGTTTGGGGAAGGACACCTACTTGGTAAGTACACTTTGTCGACAATGTCACATTGCTATGAAGTAACTGCGCTGCACAGGCATTCAACATCTGCTCCTCTCATTCAGGTGACAGTGGCTACGCCCTACGGGAATACCTCCTGACCCATTACCTCAACCCTGCCACACCTCAGCAACGGCGCTACAATGTTGCGCACATCCAGACAAGGAACTGTATTGAAAGGACATTTGGCCTGCTCAAGAGCAGGTTCCGTATACTGCACAAGACAGGTGGGGCCATGTATTACAGTCCTGCAGCGTGCTGCCGCATTGTGGCTGTCTGTGCAATGCTTCATAACATTGCAACCAAGCGCCGGATACCAGTTGACATCTCAGGCAGTGAATCTGAGGGGGACGACCGGCCACCAGCAAATGCGCACCATGCACGCGGGGAGAACCCAGCTGAAGGCCACAGACGTCGCAACCACATCACAGCTAACAATTTCTAGCCCACCCCCTTCCCCCACCCCACATATCACAATTGCATGCTAAATGTAATGATAACACAAGGCGAATGTATGCTTCAAAATAAATGTATTTGTTTGATTCACAACAGAAAAGGGTCATGGTAAGAACTATTTACAAAAAAATACAGTATTCCAGCATACTGCATGTAAATGTGCATGGCAGGCTTATCTTCAGCCTGCGCCTGTGTCCCTCACACAATGTCATTGGTGCTTCCTGCGCACATTTCCTAGGCGCCGTTGAGGCTCCTCATCCTCATCCTGGGCAGATGGACCAGGCGTAGCCCTGGTGCTGCGCCTAGGTGGGGGGGCCTGCGTGGCAGAGTTGCTGCTCACGCTGGAGGCAGCCTCACTCCCATCATCTCCCCCTACGACGGCCGGTAGCACAGGTTGGAGCAGTGGGACCACGGCGGTGGTCAAGTGCTCCAGCACTCGGGTAATCTCCTCGCAGCACTGGACCAGCTGGTGCTGCTGGGTCATAGAGCGCTGCGACAGCTGGGTGGTGGCATTTGCTGCCACATAATTGGAGCGACTATAGGTCGCCATCTGGCTCAGCAGCTGGTGGTGGCGCCTGCGTGCAACACTGCGCTGCTTCCCCAGCGCAGCAGTATTGGCCTCCATTGCCGCCGTCATGCGCTCAATGGCTGCCGTCATGCGGTCCACCCGCTGGCCGACTCCCGCCACATTGCGGCCGATCTTCTGCAGCTGGAGCTGGATGGCTCCTTGCTGCTGCGACTGCCTCTGGTGTAGACGGAGCATTCGCCGCTCCACGCTCATGCAGGCATGGAGATGCCCTTTGCCCCTCCTGCTGTTCTGCCGCTGTGTAGCGGATGTGGCTGGCCCAGATCGTGGAGGACGAGCTGCAGGTGTTGTAGCAGCTGGCGTCGCAGGTGCGGCAGGCACTGGAGGCACATTGGTGGGGGGCCTGGCCTTGGCAGGCGGTGGTCCTGCAGGTTTTGCAGCAGGTAAGGTGGTGGGCCTGGCCTTGGCAGGCGGTGGTCCTGCAGATTTTGCAGCAGGTAAGGTGGGGGGCCTGGCTGCTGCTGTTGGCGCTGCGGCAGGGGCTAGTGGCTGGTAAGCGGGTAGGGATTCCTCCTCCTGGGCCTCCTCGTTGATCACCAGCCTCTCACTGTCACTGCTATCATCTGCACCTGTGAGGGTAAGTGGATACTCATTAGGTGCATGTGACTGTCAGACGTGCAGATGTTACATGCATGCTGGGTGACATTCCCTGGATGGCTGTGGATTTGTGCGCTTAGGAACCTTTCAGGCCGCATTGTGGTACTACTACATTGTGGACATACTACGTCTCCCACAATGCCTCAGGGCATTTCCTGATGCACAACATAGGCATGATTAAGGGCCAATGAGTGAGCCTATTCGGCAGGGACGGTCATAGGGGACAGGGTCGCAGTCGCATGCCACTTACCTTGGGTGTTGTTGGTTGGGCGGGAGGAGTCCAGAGTGGTCACACCAACACACGCCTCCCTCTCCAAGGTCTCCTCTACCTGGTCCTCCAGGGGGGTGTTGGGTGGGACAGTCGGTCCACCACCTCCAGTGCCTGATGACTCACCGAGACGCGCCGCCACCTTCTCCTTGGCACGCCCTCGGAGGTCGTACCAGCGCTTCTTGATCTCTTCCACCGACCTGTCCGCAACGCCAACAGAGTTCACGCTGGAGGCAATCCCCACCCAGATCCTCCGCTTCTCCTGTTCGGGGACCCTCCTTGAGTTGGCACCAAACAGCTGCTCGTGTTGGGCCACCACCCCTTCTATGAGGTTCTCCAGCTCCGACTCGGAGAATTTCAGTTTGCGCTTGCGGCTAGCGCTGTTGCTGGGGCCGGGCAGTGGTTCTTCAGACATGGCGGGCGCTATTTCTGCCGGGTCGGGAGTCGCTATCGGCGGTTTAGCGGCAGCTTTCCGTCGTGTAGAGTCGGATGATTGCGTCACTGTGGTGTTTGGGGGTGGGATTTGGCTGCTTCCTGGTTGTGATGTCATCACGGTGCTCGGAATGCGTCTTCCCGTATTTCCGGATCCCGCGATAATGCGACTCGCAATCCCGATCGCACGGGATTGCGAGTCGCAATCCCGTGCGATCGGGATTGCGTGTCGCAATCCCGATCGCTGGTGGCCGGAAATTGCGATTTTTCTGCGTTTTTTGTAGGTCGCTAACGGCTTTTGCGCCCGCGTGCGAGTCGCTATTTTTTCACCGAAAAATACATGAATGCCGTTTTGCGTTTTCTCAATAGCGAGTCGCTATTATTCGCTATTAGGGACACGCAAAACGGCATGTACATGAATCAGGCTGTTAGAGTATAGCCAACATAGATTTTGTCCAGGAAAAGAAAGTCAGCAAAGTACCTGGTACTTTGCTGACTTTCTTTTCCTGGACAAAATCTATGTTGGTTATACTTACAGTTGGATTGGAGGATAGGATACTTTGGAGGTCTTTAAATTGTTTCCCCTTTAGACCCTCCCATACAGTTGTTTTTTTGAAAATATAGAGTAATCAGGAAATCAGAGATTTATTTCTGGCAGGGGCAGGAGTTAACCAATTTAGGTGTGACAATGAGAGGAAAAATATTTTCCCAAAGGAGGAACAAAAATAAGAAAATGCACTTGTGCTCACGCAAAGGCATTTTTGCTGCACAATTGAATAATGTGTACCATTACTCATGCAGCCCCCACTCACACCCCCCCCCCCGTCGTGCAGCCCCCACTCACACCCCCCCCCCCGTCGTGTGTGGCAGACCGGGGCCGCTCACAACCGCACCCGAGCACTTCACACGTCTTTAAAGACATTGCGCATGTTAATTGGGCTTTGTTGTTTTTCACCACTTCTAAGAGCCCCTGCAGCTCGACTCTGCCGATTCCCGGCAGAAGTCATCTCATCGCGCGACACACCTACGGCTGGGGCACAGCTTTCCAAACTGTGTGGCGCGACACATTACTGTGTCGCGCAACACAGTTTGGAAAGCTGTGCCTTAGGGAATACCATATATAATGACCTATACCGACTATAATATCTGTTATCCCCTGTGTTTCTAGTGTTAGAACTTACCAGGATTCTGATTGACATGGTCTTATGAGGGATGGGTGAGCACAGTACTTCTATGTATTCGGTTTGCTTTACAACATTGTTTACTATGTGGATACCAAATATTATGGCTCACGCCTTGCTATAATATCTCATTTCCCCCAGGTTTCATAGGTTACCCTTTAGGCATTGGCCACTTGAAGTTGTATTTTATTTTATTGCAGGCTACAGTATCTTTTCAGATGTTTTACATCATTCCAGAAGATTGTACGTTTGGTTCCCTCAGGGGATACTAAATATTATGGCTCACTCATTGCTGTAATATCTTGTATCCCCTACTTTTCATGGGTTACCCTTTAACCATTGACCACTTGAAGTCGCCTTTTACTTGATAGCAGACTACAGTAACTTTTCACATTTTTTACATTGTTCCACAAGACTGTGTGTCCGGTTCCCTTAGGGGATACAATATATAATGGTCTATACAGGCTATAAAATCTGGTATCCCCTTGTTTCTGGGGTTAGAAACTTACCAGTATTCAAATTGACACGGTCTTATGTTGGATGGGTGAGCACAGTACTTCTATGCCAAATAGCGGTCTTCCTTTTACTTACCAACATCGTTTACAATGGGGATACCAAATATTATGGCTAACGCATTTCTGTGATATCTCGTATCCCCTACGTTACATGGGTTACCCTTTAGCCATTAACCATTTGAAGTTTCCTTTTGTTTAATAGTAGAATACAGTATCTGCTTACAATTTTTACATCATTCCACAAGATTTTACATCTGGTTCCCTTAGCGGATACCAATTATAATGTCCTAAAGCAGCTGTAGTATCTGGTATCCCCAGTGTTTCTGGGGATAGAACTTACCAGTAATCGATTTGACATGGTCTTATGTTCGATGGGTAAGCACAGTATTTCAATGGCAAATAGCACTGTTTCTTTTGCTTTCCAATATCAGATACTATGGGGATACCAAATATTATGGCTCACGCATTGCTGTAATATCGAGTATCGCCAATGTTTCATGGGCTACCCTTAGACATTCACCAGTTGAAGTTGCATTTTATTTTTTAGCTGACTACATTAGTTTTTCACTTTTTTTACATCCTTCCACAAGATTTTACAACTGGTTTCCTTTGGGGATACTAAATACAATGGCCTTTACCGCCGATAATATTTGGTATAAACTGTGTATCTTGGGTGAGAATTTACCAGGATTCAATTTGACATGTTCTTACGTTGGATGGGTGACCACAGTATTTCTATGGCAAATAGCACCCTTGCTTTTGATTTACAATGGGGATACCAAATATTATGGCTCACATATTGCCATAATATCTTGTATCCTCTATGTTTCATGGGTTACTCTTTAGCCACCAGCCAGTTGAAGTAGTCATTTATTTGACAGCAGACTACAGTAGCTTTTCACATTTTTTAAATCATTCCACAAGATGTTACATCTGGTTGCCTTAGGGGGATACCAAATATAAAGGTCTCTGCTACTTATAATATTTGGTATCCTCTGTGTTTCTCGGGTTAGAACCTACTAGGATTCAATTTGACATGGTCTTATGTTGGATGGGTGAGCACAGTATTTCTATGCCAAATAGCACCCTTCTTTTGGCTTTCCAAAATAGGTTACTATGGGGATACCAAATATTATGGCTCAAGCATTGCTGTAATATCTATGTCACCTATGTTTCATGGGTTACCCTTTAGCCATTGACACTTGAATATGCCTTTTATTTGACTGCAGACTACAGTATCTTTTTAAATTTTTTACATAATTCCACAAGATTTCTCATCCGGTTCCCTTCGGGGTTATCAAATATAATTGCCTTTACAGCCTATAATATTTGGCATCCCCTGTGTGGTAGGAACTTACCACGATTCAATTGGACATGGTCTTATATTGGATGGGTGAGCACAGTATTTTATATGCCAAATGGCACCTTTCCATTTGCTTTCCAACATTCTTTACAATGGGTATATCAAATATTATGGCTCATCCATTGCTGGAATATCTCATATCACCTACATTTCCATTGATTACACGTTAGCCACTGACCACTTGAAGTTGCCTTTTATTTGATAGCAGACTATAGTATCTTTTCACAAATTTTACATAATTCCACAAGATTTTACATCCGGTTCCCTTAGTGGATACCAAATATATTGGCCTTTCCCGTCTATAATATTTGGTATCCTTTGTGTTTCTGCGGTTACAAATTAGCAATATTCAATTTGACATGGTCTTATGTTGACTGGATGAGCACAGTATTTTTATGGCAAATAGCCCCCTATCTTCATTTTCCAACATAGTTTACAATGGGGATACCAAATATTATGACTCAGGCATTGCTGTAATATCACGTATCCCCTACGTTACATAGGTTACCCTTTATCCATGACCATTTGAAATTGCCTTTTGTTTGATAGCTGACTACAGAATCTTTGCAATTTTTTTACTTCATTCCACAAGATTTTACATCCAGTTCCCTTAGAGCAGTGGTTCCCAAACTTTTGACTCCTGAGGACCCCCATTGTGTCACCATTTCAAGCCGGGGACCCCCAAGCATTTATTAGGAGTTAAGGGCCCGATGTAGGTAAAATTGATTTACCGATTTTCAATTACCGAATTTTACCGATTCGGTAATTGAAAATCGGTAAATCAATGTGGTGGACATGTAGGTATTTCCAGATGTGTAAATACCGAATCTGTCACATTCGGTATTTACCGATTCTGTAAATACAGAATCGGTATTTACCATTGATTCCTATGGGCTTCAAAGCCCATAGGAATCAATGGGAAATACCGATTCTGTATTTACAGAATCGGTAAATACCGAATTTTGCAAGGGTGCAGGGGGTGTCACTTTGACACCCTCTGGCACCCCACAAATAGGCATGTGCGCCATGTGGCACACAGACATGCCCTAAGGGCATGTCTGTCTGTCACATGGCTAGGTGTGCATGCATACATGTGCATGCACACCTGAAATCGGTATTTTACCACACAATAGGATTGTGTGGTAAAATACCGATTTTGTAGGGCCTTTGGGACTCAGAAGAGTCCCACCTACATCTGAGATTTACTGAATCGGTAAAAATACCGATTCGGTATTTTACAGAATCGGTAACTTTACCGAATCGGTAAAGTTACCGATTCTGTAAAATTGTGCCCCTACATGCCAAATCATGTATACCGGTCGGTAACGGCCGAAAATACAGATTTTCGGCCGTTACCGACCGAGCTACATCTGGCCCTAAATTTCAAACATTAAAACAGTAATTTGAAAAAAATACACACATGTGCACACAAAACAAATACTCAAAGTACTAAGGATTTTGGTGCCAGATGTACGACCATTTCATTTAGCGCCTCGCAATTGGGGACACATTGCAAGTGGCAAATTGCGAGTCGCTAAAGGAAATGCACACTGTTTGGCATTCCCAATGGGGTCGCCAAATTGCGAGGTTCATTAATATTAATGAGCCTCTCGCAATTTGCGAGCCCATTGGGAATGCCAGCCCTCCCGGCTATGGTGGCCTGCTGGGCTCTGCAGGCCACCATGTCTCGAACTGCTTTTAAATAAAGCAGTTTAAAAAAAAAATGCAGCCTGTTTACCATGCATTAAAAAAAAATTTTACAAAAATGAAACGTTTTCGTTTCATTTTCTAAGGGCAGGCAGAGGTCCCTGGGACCACTGCCAGCCCTTAAAAAATAATTTTGCATGCATTTGCAAAGAGGAAGGGGTCCCCTGGGGACCCCTTCCCATTTGCGAATGCATTACCATCTACTTGAAGTAGGTGGTAATTGTGACTGTTTTGCGACCGCAAAACATTTGTACATGGTTTTGAGACTTGCTATTTGGAAGGGAATGACCCTTCCAAATAGCAAGTTGCAAAACCTATTTAGAAATTCGCAAACAAATTACGATTCGCGAAATAGGCTATGTACATGGCCCAATAGGTTTGTGCATGCGCAAACTGGTTCGCAAACCCGTTTGCACATATAAAAACAGATCGTACATCTGGCCCTTAGTATTTTATATTGAAGTAATAGCCCCTCTGGCACATGTCTTTCATTTGTTTTATAGCATCTCTCATACCATTGTAGGATGTCAGAGCACTTTACATCACACACATATAGAGACATTGAATCATACATGTAAATCAGTGTGTATATAAAATGTTTAAAGAGTGCTTGGTCTGGAAAAGCACAAACTCAGGATTCAGAGCATAACACAGTGGCTAGCTTTGACATTAACATTAAAAGTGTATTTCCACCCAAATATATCTTTTTAGCAGCATCAAGATAATGAATAACTGGGACAAAATAGAAGTTACTAACTGGTACCATGCAGTTTGCAAGCAGCTCTTTGATGACAGTTTATAGGTCCTTCTGCTAGATTACGATTGTCACTTATGACGTGCGCAGTAATTAAGGAATCTCTGTGACAAAAGCAGTAACCACATAAAATGTTGCTTTTTAAAGTGCATGTTACACGTTCTTTGCAGTAGGCACATTAACCCTCTGTGCTACATTAGTTAAATCAAAGCTGCCACTGAACAAAACTCTCCTCCTCTCCAGCAGGTACATTAATCACTGGCATTCTCTTGACACTTTTATTGTTGCTGGAAAGCTGCTAATTATACAAGAAATGTGTCTGTGCTTTTAAAACTGTTGTCTACGGACCCCCTGGGAATGTGTCACGGACCCCTGGGGGTCCGCGGACCACAGTTTGGGAAACACTGCCTTAGAGAATACCAAATGTAATTGCCTATACCGCCTATAATATTTGGTATCCCCTGTGTTTCTTGGGGTAGAAGTTACCAGGATTCAATTTGACATGTTCATATGTTGGATGGTTGAGCACACTATTTCTACGGCAAATAGCACCTTCCCTTTTGCTTTCCAACATCTTTTACAATGGGGATACCAAATATTATGGTTCACGCATTGCTGTAATATCTTGTATCCCCTCCGTTTCATGGGTTACCTGTTAGCCATTGACCATTTGAAGTTGCATTTCACTTGATTGCAGACTACAGTAACCTTTCACATGTTTTCTTCATTCCACAAGATTGTACGTCTGGTTCCCCTAGGGCAGAGTTCTTCAATCTGTGGGGCGCACCCCCTGGGGGGGCGCGACACCATCTAAGGGGGGGTGCGCATTCCACCTTAGAATCTCACCTTTGTCCTCAATTCTACTTCACAGCAGGCAGAGGGGCACCATCCTAGAGTCAAATGTAAGGGGGTTGATTCTTCAAGCAAACAGCAGAGTGGAGCGGCAGGGGCCATAAGAAGGGGTGAAAGCCATCAAAGCCTCGTGAACAAGTGAATGGTCTTTAAAAGACTGTGAAGTGCTCCTGTGGGGCTGTGTGCGCGCCCGGAAAGGTGTCTCAGCCCGGGCTGACACACACAATGGGAGAGGGGGGGAGGAGAAGCTGAAGCCCTTTGAGTCCTATAAATGTTTTTGTTAATGCCGAAGTTTTCGTGTACTGGCAGTTGGCTCGATATGATATACTATCTATCGCAAAGGGTTCATCCCTGCTGGAAAGTCGGATCGTGTATGTGTATGAGTCATGCTGTATATTCGCAAACTGTATTTTATGAGGTTTGATGAAACCTGTGAGTTACTTTTCGCACAGAGATCGTTTTTTTTTTGTACTTGTGGAACTTGTACTTTTGTATAAATAACATGGGTTTAAAACCACCGGACAGTGAGGCTGTATTCTTTGTTTTCCAGACGTTTTCAGACAATACAAATGCCAAGATAATTCTAGTGAATAATGTTTTTTTGTGGCAGAGATAAACATTTAGTTTAGTGGCAGTGTTCTCGCTAATAAAGTAGCGCAGAGGGTTCATACTGATTTCTGAAGTGGGCCATATTAAACAGGAAAAAAAAGGATGGCAGGTAGCAACAATGTCCAAAAACCCTTAGCACGTGTGATTTATGTACATAGAAACTGGGCACTGAACACACATTTCAACCCAAATAAAAGGAGGAGAAGGTTTACATTCTGTAGATGTCACTTCCAAGATCATAAATTCAACGTGCTTGCACATTTATTATCCCCATTCGTATGAGCGTTTCCGAGGTAGAAATGCATGTGAAGGGTATTGATTAGATGTTCACACATACAACACTTTAGCTCTTTACTTGGACTTAATTCCTTAGTTTTACTTGTGAGAAAGTGTCACTCAGTATAACAAATTTAGTAGTAGAATGTGACAAGTGCACTGAAACCATGAAAATGTCTCATATAAGCAATCTCAAAACTTGGCATCTAGTCTTCACTCTTCTGAGGCTTGCCCAGTGCCCTGCGGTGGGCTGACTGTTGAGTCCCAAAATCAGCGGACTGTTGCCCTTCCATTTCTGGTGCTTTGCACCATTTTAAGATGTTCTTACAGTTTCTCGTTGCTTAAATGGGTGTAATTTCTGATATTTATATGTTTCCCTTCTCCACTTTGCTTGATTTTGCACGCGAGAATGTGTCACTCATAGTTGTTGAAATGTCACTCATAATTACACTCATTCCTCATTCTCGCCCTTCACTTTCATGCTCACTCTGCACTCACAGCGATCACAATTCCCTCACACTGACCCCGTGCACTCACACCATTCACCTGCATTCAGTGATCACTCTTCTCTCACAATGCACTTGCACGCTTTTCCCTGTACCTCAACCTGCAGCCACACAAGCACACTACCCACCCTGCACTCATGTGACACTTCACTCACCTGTCCCCTCACTTCTCAATCTGCAATCTCACTTAAACAAGCCCATTACTAACCATGCATTCATTAGTCCCACTCTGCACTAACATGCACACCCAAATTCATACGGTCACCTCACTTACCCTGCAGTCACTCCACTTACCCTACTCTCACACTGTTGCATACCTCACTGTGCACTCACATGAGCATTCCTGCCACCCTCACAGCACAGAGGGTTAATGTGCCTGCTACAAAGAAGGTGTACCATGCAGATCAAAGAACTGAGGGGCATAAGTTCAAGGAAGATGCAGAGTGAGGCGTTAGCAGTCATGGGTTAAGGCCTCTCTCCGCCACTTCAGAAATGGAAGACTGCACCCTATTTACAAAAATAGGGTGCAGCCTTGCGTTTCCCCTGCGCTGGCGCTACACTTAGCGGTGTAGCGCCAATGCAGACACCATTGCACTATAGTGCAAGGGTGTCTGCATGCAGGGAAAAGATTGTTTATGTACAGAAGGGGGACCTTCCTGTACATAAACAATCTTTAAATGCCATTTGTCACACTTCCATGTGTGCTGCTTAATGCAGCACACACGGAAAACCCTTTTTCTTTTTTTTTAAAGATTACAACTACAAGGCATTTTGCTTTTTCTATGTGTGCTGCACAAGGCAGCACACATGGATGGAGCAAAAATGAGGAGAAATAATGCATTTCTCCTAGTTTCACCAGCTTAAGACTAGGGTTTCCCTCTTCTTAATTTTAACGCTGCCTCAATTTAACGCTGCCCTTGTAAATGGGGCGCAGCATCAAAATCAGTGCCTGTTGCAGTGGAACGCCCAGCGCAACACCCACTGCCCACCCTTTCACGCTAAGCATAGCATGAAAGGGGCTTTATTTACAAGGAGGCGTTAAGCCAAGTTAAGTGGCTTAACTCTGCCTTGTAAATAGGGTAATGCCCCTGTCGCCACCACGTCGTAAAAAGTGACGGTGTGGTTTCTATAGGGAGTTGTACATATGCCCCTGAGTATGATGAAAATAAGAGTAGCACTATAAAAAAATTATATGTTTACAAGAAAGGTGCCATAGAGAGATGAGGTGCATTGTTGGTGAGTGGTAGTGAGGGAATTCATGGAGAAGGAGGAGACACTCTTTGTTTTGAACATTTTTTGCCGGATATGGCCCGGGATTTGCAGGTGGCGATCGATTATGTAGTGTACCAGATTCCATAAATGTCTGTCAGGTGGTGGGGGGGCCCGACATTTAAAAAAATTCAACTGAGGGGGCTCAACCTTCAAACGTTTGAAGACCTCTGCCCTAGGGGATCCCATATATAATGGCCTATACCGGCTATAATATTTGGTATCCCCTCTGTTTCTTGGGTTAGAACATACCATGATTCAATTTGACATAGTCTTATGTTGGATGGGAGAGCACAGTACTTGTATGCCAAGTAGCGGCCTTCCTTTTGCTTTCCAATATCGTTTACTTTGGGGATACCAAATATTATGGCTCACGCATTGCTTTAATACCTCGTATCCCCTACTTTACATGGGTTACCCGTTAGCCATTGGCCACTTGATGTTGTCTTTTATTTGACAGCAGACTAGAGTATCTTTTTACATTTTTTACATCATTCCACAAGATTGTACGTCCGGATCCGTTGGGGGTTACAATATATAATGGTATATACGGCCTATAATATTTGGTATCCCCTTTGTATCTTGGGTTAGAACTTACCAGGATTCAATTTAACATGGTCTTATGCTGGATGGGTGAGCATAGAGTTTCTATGCTGAATATAACCCTTCCTCTTGCTTTCCACCATCGTTTACTATGGGATACCAAATATTATGGCTCACGTATTGCTGTTATATCTCGTATCCCCTAAGTTTCATGGGATACCATTTAGCCATTGACCACTTGAAGTTGTCTTTTACTTGATAGCAGACTACAGTAACCTTTCACATTTTTTCATCACTGCACAAGATTGTGCCTCCGGTTCCCTTAGAGGATACCATATATAATGGCCTGTACCCGCTATAATGTTTGGTATTCCCTGTGTTTCTTGGGTTAGAACTTACCAGGATTCAATTTGCCATAGTCTTATGTTGGCTAAGTGAGCACAGCACTTGTATGCCAAATAGCCTCCTTCCTTTTGCTTTCCAATATCTTTTACTCTGGGGATACCCAATATTATGGCTCACGCATTGCTGTAATACCTCGTATCCCCTACGTTACATGGGTTACCTTTTAGCCATTGGCCACTTGAAGGCCTTTTATTTGACAGCAGACTACAGTATCTTTTCACACTTTTTACATCATTCTGAAAGATTGTATGTCCGGTTCCCTTAGGGGATACTATATATAATGGCCTATATGGCGTTCCGCCAGTTGGACGCCTTTGTGGAGGCCTCCAATGTTTTGCACTCGGCCCAGTCAGGGTTCTGTACTGCCTATAGCACTAAAGCTGCTCTGGTAGAGATGTCAGAGGCTATTAGGGAGTGCCTGGACGGAGGCGGCAGAGCGGCACTGATTTTGTTAGACCTATCTGCCGCCTTCGACACGGTGCCCCATCAGCTTCTTCTCGCCAGGCTGTCTGCTGTCGGCATTACTGGCTCCGCCTTAGAGTGGCTGATATAATTCTTGAACAATCGAACCCAACAGGTGTGGATACCGCCACACGCGTCCTCTGCCAGGACACTTTCTACTGGTGTGCCTCAGGGGTCTAGTCTCAGTGCCCTGCTGTTTAATATTTATTTGACCCCTTTGATCTTCCTGGCCGAACAATTAGGTGCAAAAATAATTGCCTATGCCGATGACACCCAGCTCCTGTTCACCTGGCCAGGTGATAATCTGGATACTTGATACCTGGCCACGCCCACCCACAGGCCACGCCCCCTCCGCCCTACTTAAAGCGCTGACTTACAAGCGCCCAGTTGGTTCGTACTCCTGAGGCAAAACAGCCGGGAGCTTGATTTTAAAACTGTATCTTTGTGTATTTTGTGTATTTTACAAAGCCTACCTCAACTGCTGCTAGCACCTTGCACTTTACTCCTTGAGGGCGCCGTGTAGCGGATCCAGCGCTCACGAGTCACCCTCCACGCCGCTCCCTTCGCGCCTGGCCACGCCCACCCACAGGCCACGCCCCCTCCGCCCTACTTAAAGCGCCGACTTACAAGCGCCCAGTTGGTTCGTACTCCTGAGGCAAAACAGCCGGGAGCTTGATTTTAAAACTGTATCTTTGTGTATTTTGTGTATTTTACAAAGCCTACCTCAACTGCTGCTAGCACCTTGCACTTTACTCCTTGAGGGCGCCGTGTAGCGGATCCAGCGCTCACGAGTCACCCTCCACGCCGCTCCCTTCGCGCCTGGCCACGCCCACCCACAGGCCACGCCCCCTCTCCGTCCCAGAGAACTCCTTTTTCAATGTGCAACCCCAGAACGCGCAGCGGACGTGCGCAGCGGGCGCGCCGTTTGCGCGCCGAAGGCGCGCCTAAGGCAAGCCCGTCTGCGCCCGTCCGCGACCGGACGGGGCCAGGGGCACGTCCCCATGCCAATTTTATGTGCTACTCCTCTGAGGAGCTGACCTCTCTCCAGGGCCGCTGGCCACTGTCAGAATCCACTGTAAGGCACATTGCATCGTTAGATCTCATCTCCTCTTCTGCCCTTACACTGCTGCCGCCATTGTCGGCTCCACCCTCGCTTTGTCCCCCCCTATCTAACCCTCCCCCCCCTATTCCTCCGTTATCTGTCATCTTACTCAATACCAGATCTGCGGTCAAACACCATCATGAGCTATCTGTCCTCCTCGACTCGGAGAAGCCGGATCTATTGCTCCTGACTGAGACCTGGTTTTGTGACACGTCCCTCCCCGTCCTCCTGGCCACCCTTCCCCCTTCCTATGTTGCCCTACGCGCTGACCGCCCAGCGGGCAGGACAGGCGGTGGTGTGGCATTGATTGCTCGGGCAGACCTAAATTTTCAAATTCTTTCATCTTCTTCTATTCCTTCCTCTGAATTCCTTGTTGCCCGATCCCTCTATTTCTCTCCCCCCATCACTTGTCTCTTGATGTATCGCCCACCCCAGCCCTCGCCCCTATCCCTACCTGCGTTCCAGGACTTACTGGCCACCCTGGTGGTCAATTACGCTTCAGTCCTGGTCCTCGGTGATTTTAACTATTGGCCTTCCGATCCTTCCGAGTGCGCCACTTCGAAAGAATTAACAGAATCTCTTCTCTCCCTGAACTTTGTGTCGCATAATGCGGTTCCCACCCACTCTCACGGTCACATTCTCGACCAGGTATGGTCTCTCAACCTCCCAATCTCCCCGGTGACTGTTTCCCCCTGCCCCTGGTCGGATCATGCCCTCATTTCCTTTTTCATCTCTACTGAACCAGCGCCTAAAAACCCACGCGCCAAAAACACATGGGCCAGAAATTGGAACAGAGTTGACTTCCCTGCTTTGACCTCCCTGCTCCGGAATTCCACCCCGACCCTCGCTGGCCTCTCGTCAAACTCTCAAGCCGAGGCAATTAATGCCTGGCTAGCTAGAGGCTGTGACTCTGAAGCCCCCTTGCGCCGTATCTCCATCCGTCGACCCAAGGATTCAAATAGATGGTTTGATGGCAACTTAAAAGAACTTAAATTGACCGTCCGTCAAGCAGAGAGACATTGGAGGAAGGACTATTGTCCTGTATTAAAAACCCTCTACCTCTCTACACTTGCCAAATATAAAACGGCAATCCTTGATGCCAAAACCGCCCATTTCTCTGCCAAAATCACGTCAGCTGAAAACAAGCCCAGGGAGATCTTCAACATAGTGAATGATTTAGCCTTCTCTGACAGAGCCACACCCCAAATCCCTCCATCCCAGTCTTTATGTGCCCAACTCAATTCTTATTTCCGAGATAAGATTGTTACCATCAAGGCCAATATCCCTCCCCCTTCATCTGCCTTTGTCGATCCTCCCCCTCCGACCGTCCCATGTCGTCTTACCTCTATTCCCCCCCTTACCCAGGAAGCTTTCTTGGAGATTCTCCCTAAGGTTAAATCGGGCTCCCCTGCAGATGTCTGTCCTGCACGCATTCTGCAACAAATATATTCCTCTTGCCCTGAACCCCCCGTCACTTTCCTGAATAACTCTTTGGCCCAGGGAGTCTTGATACCTGCACTTAAATCTGCTACCATAGTGCCTATACTGAAGAAGCCTGGCGCGGATCCATCCATCTCAGCCAATTATCGCCCCATTTCCTTACTGCCCTACTTGGCCAAGGTACTAGAGCGCCACATCACCACGGTACTCAGTGCCCACGTAGAGGCAAATGGGGGACTGGCTTCCCGCCAGGCTGGCTTTCGTCCCAGGCACTCGACCGAATCTGTCGTGGTATCGGTCCTAGACGAACTCAGGAAGGGAATGGATCATAACCAACACCAGGCGCTGGTGCTCCTGGATCTCTCCGCCGCTTTTGACACGGTTGACCACAACATCCTTTTGTCCCGTGTCAGGGCGGCCGGAATCCAGGGAACAGCCCTGGTTTGGCTCTCCTCCTTTCTGAGGGACCGTACCCAGGCAGTTCGGCTGGGAGCCTTCACGACCACCCCACTCCCCGTCACCTGTGGTGTCCCCCAGGGCTCTTCTCTTTCTCCTTTACTATTCAACCTTTATATCTCTCCTCTTATTTTTGCTCTTCAGCAGCTGGAGGTCACTGTATTTAACTATGCAGATGACCTCCAGCTCATCTTCGACCTTTCTTCTTCCTCTCTCTCCGTTTCCAATTTTCAGTCCATTATGATTTTCATCAGGGATTGGATGAACCACAACCACCTCAAATTAAACCCGGAGAAGACCGAGTTGGTTCTCACTGGTGGTTCATCCAGTCCCTGGAACCCCAACTTTTGGCCCCCCACTCTTGGTCCCGCCCCCTACCCCTTCAGTCACAGTAAAAACACTGGGAGTGAAAGTGAACAGTCACCTCACTCTTCATTCCCAAATCAGTTCCGTTGTCTCCTCCTGCTTCCTTACCCTTCGAACAATCCGTACTGTTTCCCGTTTTTTTTCCCCCCAGGCTCTCAAATTGATTATGGCCGCATTGGTAATCTCGCGGCTGGATTATGCTAATGCCCTCTATAATGGCATTCCGGCATACAGCTTACGGAGGCTCCAGGTGGTGCAGAACCACGCGGCCCGGCTTATCTACGGTCTCCCACGCTACCATCACTCCTCCCCCCTTCTCAGGGAGCTCCACTGGCTGCCTATCAGGGAGCGCTCCCTATTTAAGACCGCCTGTATGACCTTCCAGGCCCGGCAAGGCACGGCCCCGGCCTTCATTTCCTCGCTGATAAGCGAATATGTTCCCTCCAGAGAACTCCGGTCTTCCTCCAAAGCTTTCCTTCAAACCCCACGCTTTAAGCGAAAAAAGTGGGGTGGTGCCAATTTCTCTACCTTGGCCCCTGCTTTCTGGAATTCTCTGCCTGATCACTTACGCTTTGCCACACACTATGGCTCTTTTCGAAAAGACCTCAAGACGTTCTTGTTTAGACAGGCCTCCCTTCATAAACTCGCTCACCCCTGCAACCCTCAGTAACTCGGACCCTGTTAGCGCCAAGAAACCGCTCGGTGAACGTTGCGCTCTACAAATGTTTTAAATTAGAAATTAGAATACTTCCGCTGTCCAGCTCTGCCTCTCATCGGTCTTCCGTTGGCTTGCACTTGCCCAACTGAAGTGCAATGAGGAAAAATCTGAAGTTCTCCTCTATGGTGATTTTCCTACCAATTTCAGAGAACTACTGTGGCCACCGGACGCTCCCTGCCCTAACTCAACGGGTAACCTGGCAAAAAACTTGGGAGTGTGGTTTAGTGAAAACCTCAAATTTGAGGACCACATAAAAAAATTAACAGGCGTCTGCTTTGGCACTCTTAAAGCCTTACGCAGATTCTTCCTCTTGCTCCAGAGGGAAGCCAAAGAGACAGTGTCGCGTGCTCTTATCCTTTCTCGGTTAGACTACGCGAAAGCTCTGTTCATTGGTATTCCAGCTTACCTGATCAAGCGTCTTCGGATTATCCAGAATGCTGTGGCTAGACTTCTTTTTAACATCTCGAGGAGGTCTAGCGTACGACAATATCTGCGCAGTCTACACTGGCTGCCAGTGGCCCAACGGATTCTGTTTAAATCTCTGGTCCTTTCTTTCAGAGCCACTCATGGTCAAGGTCCTCATTACCTGAGAAAGCGTTTTTTCATGTATGTTCCCAATCAATGCCTTAGGTCGGCCAACCAGTGTCGGATGGCCCTTCAACGATTCCAGCGCGCTCGGCTAGGTGGACAATCCATTTCTGTAAAAACAGCTAGAGCTTGGCACGCACTTCCCTTGCAACTTCGCGCCACCCAGGATATTCTTTCCTTCAAAAAAGCACTAAAACACATCTTTTCACCACAGCACTCTAATTTCCATCTCCACCCCTTCTGCCTCTCTGCATGAGCTTGCGCCAGGACACTCTAGAGTATTTGAGCGTGCTATAAAACCTTCTATAACATAACATATCATAACATATACGGCCTATAATATTTGGTATCCGCGTTGTATCTAGGGTTAGTACTTACCCGGATTCAATTTGACATGTTTGTATGCTGGATGGGTGATCACAGAGTTTCTATGCTGAATATAACCCTTCCTTTTGCTTCCCATCATCGTTTATTATGGGGATACCAAATATTATGGCTCACGCTTTGCTGTAATATCTCGTATCTCCTAAGTTTCATGGGATACCCTTTAGCCATTGACCACGTGAAGTTGTCTTTTACTTGAGAGCAGACTACAGTAACCTGTCACATTTTTCATCACTGCATAAGATTGTGCCTCCGGTTCCCTTAGGGGATACCATATATAATGGCCTGTACCAGCTATAATATTTGGTATCCCCGGTGTTTCTTGGGTTAGAACTTACTAGGATTAAATTTGACATAGTCTTATGTTGGATGGGTGAGCACAGTACTTGTATGCCAAATAGCTTCCTTCCTTATGCTTTCCAATATCGTTTACTATGTGGATACCAAATATTATGGCTCATGCATTGCTGTAATACCTCGTATCCCCTACATTACATGGGTTACCCTTTAGCCATTGGCCACTTGAAGTTGTCTTTTATTTGTCAGCAGACTACAGTATCTTTTCAGATTTTTTACATCATTCCACAAGATTTTACGTTCGGTTCCCTTAGGGGATCCTATATATATGATGGCCTATACTGCCTATAATATTTGGTATCATTTTTGTATCTTGGGTTAGAACTTACCCGGACTCAATTTGACATGGTCTTATGCTGGATGGGTGAGCACAGAGTTTCTACGCTGAATATATCCCTTCCTTTTGCTTTCCATCATCACTATGGGGATATCAAATATTATTATTTATTATTTAAAATATTTATAAAGCGCGACTGTCACCTGGCAGGTATCCTGGCGCTGATAGCTACTCCTGTGGTTTATTGACGGGGGGGAGCTGAAAAAGGCCGGTTATTTGTTTTATCGGGACAGGGGAAAGAGCCAAGTTTTGATACGTTTCCTGAATGGGAGGAGGTGAGGGATATGGCGAATTTCGGCAGGTAGACTGTTCCATAGCTTGGCTGCAGCTACTCTGAACGATCTTCCTCCCATCCTGGCCTTCTTACATCTAGGCACTCTCGCGAGGCAAGCAGTAGTGGACCTAAGTGTTCTGGTGGGGGTATACCAGGAGAATAGACGTTGGAGAGGTCTGGGTCCTGTTCCATGCAGTGCCTTGAAGACCAAACAAAGGGGCTTGAATGCAATGCGTTGCCTCAAAGGTAGCCAATGTAACTCGGCCAGTGCGGCAGTGGCCGAGGATCTCCTGGTCCATCCCAGAGCCAGTTTGGCTGCTGCTGACTGGACTCGTTGGAGTCTGTCCAGTAGTGTCGCCGGAGATTCAAGCAGCAGGGCGTTGCAGTAGTCAAGGCGACTAAGAATAGTACACCTGACTACTAGTGCTCTGGCGGAGGATGGAAGCAGAGGCAAGACTTTGCGCAGTGAGCGCATAAGGCCGGTGCAGGTTGCGACTGTTCTTGAGACCTGAGTCTCCATGCTCAATTGATGGTTGAGCATGACGCCCAGGTTGCGGACGGTGGTAACTGGTGGGGGGTTGTTGGAGTTCTCCGGGGGCCAGAACTCAGCGGGCAGAGGGCGGGGTATGCGACTCGCAGGGCAGTACATCACCTCAGTCTTTGAGGAGTTGAACTGAAGTGAGTTCTGGTGCAGCCAGCGTGCCGTGTCTCGTAGGCAGTCATGGAAGGCTTGTAAGGAGATGGAGTCTTCGCCTTCCCACGAGAGAAGGAGCTGTGTGTCGTCCGCGTAGTTTACTGTGGTCATGTTGTGTGACTTGATTAACGTGACCAGAGGTTTTAAGTAAACGTTAAAAAGAATCGGACTGATAGAGGAACCTTGGGGGACACCGTGTGGGACCGGGGAGAAGACCGATTGAAAAGGGGGAAGGGAGACAGCTTGTTTTCTGTCGCTGAGGTAGGAGTGGAACCAGATAAGGGCCGTGCCGTCAATCCCTGCCGCTCTCAACCGCTGGAGCAGGATTCTGTGATTGACAGTATCGAATGCGGCAGACAAGTCAAGTAAAATGAGGGCCACAGCTTGGCCCCTGTCTGCGCGCATTCGGAGCTCCTCCATGGCCGTGAGTCACACATTGCTGTAATATCTCATATCCCCTATGTTTAATGGGATACCCTTTAGCCATTGACCACTTGAAGTTGTATTTTACTTGATAGCAGATTACAGTAACCTTTCACATCTTTTCATCATTTTAAAAGATTGTACGGCCGGTTCCCTTAGGGGATACCATATGTAACGGCCTATATTAGTTATTATGTCTGGTATCCCCAGTGTTTCTGGGGATAGAACTTACCAGTATTCGATTTGACATGGTCTTATGTTGGATGTGTAAGCACCGTATTTCTATGGCAAATAGCACCCTCCCTTTTGCCTTCCAACATCGTTTACAATGGGGATACCAAATATTATGGCTCATGCATTGCTTTAATATCTTGTTTCCCCTACGATTCATCGATTACCCTTTTGCCATTGGCCACTTGAAGTTGTCTTTTATTGTATAACAGACTACAGTATCTTTTCATATTTTTTACTTCATTCCACAAGATTGTACGTCTGGTTCCCTTAGAGGATACCAAATATTGTGGCCTATAACAGCTATAATATCTGGTTTCCCCAGTTTTTTGGGGATTAGAATTTACCAGTATTCAATTTGATATGGTCTTATGTTGGATGGGTGAGCACAGTATTTCTATGGCAAATAACACCCTCCCTTTTGCTTTACAACATTTTTTACAATGGGGATTTATTTATTTATTTATAAAGTTTTATATAGCGCGAACATGATCCCGAAGGATACCAGAGCGTTTTACAATAGGCAAATATAATGGCTTACTCATTGCTGTAATATCTTGTATCCCCTACGATTCATGGATAATCCATTAGCCATTGACCACGTGAAGTTGCCTTTTACTTGATAGCAGACTACAGTAACCTTTCACATTTTTTCATCATTCCACAAGATTGTATGCCCGGTTCCCTGAGAGGATACCATATATAATGGTCTATACCTGCTATAATATTTGGTATCCCCTGAGTTTCGTGGGTTAGAACTAACAATGATTCAAATTTACATGGTCTTATGCTGGATGGGTGAGCATAGAGTTTCTATGCTGAATATAACCCTTCCTTTTACTTTCCATCATCGTTTACTATGGGAATACCAAATATTATGGCACACGGATTGCTGTATTATCTTGTATCCCCTACGTTTCATCGATTACCCTTTAGCCATTGGCCACTTGAAGTTGTCTTTTAATTGACAACAGACTACAGTATATTTTCATATTGTTTACATCATTCCACAAGATTTTACGTATGGTTCCCTTGGGGATACCATGTATAATGGCCTATACTGTCTATAATAGTTGGTATCCCCTGTGTTTCTTGGGTTGGAACTTACCAGGATTCAATTTGAAATGTTGGATGGGTGAGCACAGTACTTCTGTGCCTAATAGCGGTCTTCCTTTTGCTTTCCAACATCGTTTACTATGGGGAGACCAAATGTTATGGCTCACATATTGCTGTAATATCTTGTATCCCTTATGTTTCATAGGTTACTCTTTAGCCATTGGTAAATTGAAGTATTTTTCATATTTTTACATCATTCCACAAGATTGTACGTCCGGTTCCCTTAGGGGACATCATATATCATGGCCCATACTGCCTATAATATCTGGTATCCCCTGTGTTTTCTGGGTTAGAACTTACAAGGATTCAATTTGACATAGTCTTATGTTGGATGGGGGAGCACAGTACTTCTTTGCCAAATAGGGTCCTTCCTTTTGTTTTCCAACATCGTTTACAATAGAGGTACCTAATATTACGGCTCACGCTTTGCTATAATATCGCGTAGCCCCATTTTTTCATTGGTTACCCTTTAGCCACTCACCAGTTGAAGTTGCTTTTTATAGTATAGCAGATGGCAGTATCTTTGAGGATTTCTTACATGAATCCCACAAGATTTACGTCCGGTTCCCTTATGGGATACCAGATAAAATGGCCTTTACCGGCTTTAACATCTGGTATCCCCTGTGTTTCTGGTGTTAGAACTTACCAGTATTCAAGTTGATATGGTCTTATGTAGGATGGGTAAGCACTGTATTTCAATGCGGTTTATAACCCTTTCTTTCTTTTTTCCAACATCGTTTACTATAGGGATGCCAAATATTACTGCTCACGCATTGCGGTAATATCTCGTATCCCCTATGTTTCATTGATTAACCTTCAGCCATTGGCAACTTGAAGTTGTCTTTTATTTGATAACAGACTAAAGTATCTTTTCATATTTTTTACATCATTCCACAAGATTGCACGTCTGGTTCCCTTAGGGGATACCATATATAATGGCCCATACCGCCTATAATATTGGTATCCCTTGTGTTTCTTGAGTTAGAACTTACCAAGATTCAATTTGACATAGTCTTATTTTGGTTGGGCGAGCACAGTACTTCTGTGCCAAATAGTGGCCTTCATTTTGCTTTCCAACATCGTTTACAATGGGGATACAAAATATTATGGCTCATGCATTGCTGTAATATCTTGTATCCCCTATGTTTAATGGATTACCTTTTAGTCATTGACCACTTAAAGTCGTCTTTTCTTTGATAAGAGACTACAGTATATTTTCAATTTTTTTTACATTATTCCACAAGATTGTATGTCAGGTTCTCTATGGGGATACCATATATAATGGACTATACCGGCTTTAATATTTGGTATCCCCTGTGTTTCTGAGGTTAGAACTTACCAGTATTCAATTTGACATGGTCCAATGTGCTATGGGTGAGCACAGTATTTCTATGCCAAATAGCGCCATTTCTTTTCCTTTCCAACATCTTTTACAATGACATACCAAATATGATGGCTCACACATTGCTGTAATATCTTGTATACCCTACATTTCATTGGGTAACCCTTTAGCCATGGACCACTTGAAATTGTCTTTTATTTGACAGCAGACTACAGTATTTTTTCAATTTTTTACATTTCCACAAGGTTTTACATATGGTTCCTTTAGGGAATACCAAATATAGTAGCCTGCAATATTTGGTATCCAAGTGTTTCTTGGGTCAGAACTTACTAGGATCCAATTTGGCACCCTTCGTGAGTTTTGCAACAACTTTTACCAAGGGGAAACCACATATTATGGCTCATGCATTGCTGTAATATCTTGGATCCCCTACTTTTCAAGGGTTACCTTTTAGCCATTGACCAACTGTAGATGCCTTTAGGCTTGATACCAGATTGCAGTCTCTTTTCAAATTTCTATTTCATTCCGCAAACTTTCACATCTGGTTCCTTTGGGTAAATACATATTTAATGGCCCATACCGACTATACCATTTTGTATCATCAAGGTTTATAAATTACCTAGGTTGACTGGACATTGCCTTGTGTTGGATTGGTGAGCACAGTATTTTTCAGGCAACTGGCACACTTTCTTGAGTTTTATTACATCTCTTACTATGGAGATACCAATTATTACAGCTTTTGCATGGGCTGTAGTATCTTGAATCCGCTACTTTTCATGGGTTACCCTTTAGCCATTGACTACCTATAGTTGCCTTTTAATTGATAGCAGATTATATTATTTGTTTGCATTTTCGATAATATTCCACAAGCGTTTACATTCAGTTCCTATGAGGGGGTGTGACAGACACCATGTGAAGGAAGTGGCCCAATTGGGGTCACCCGGGTCACTAATGTCCACCTCTCAGCCTTCCATACTAAATGAAGAGTCTGTCAGACAGTAGAGAATACAAACCAATAACTGTTTATTCACATACACCCAGAGTGGAGCCCAGTCTCCCCAGTCACTAGGAGTGCTGCAGAGGTGCTGAAATCAACAAGCATAAAGATACATTATGTAAGTTTCATGACTGGGTGAAGGCACGCTCACAATGAAATTTTTCAGGCGGGTGCAGTTGGACAGTGAAATACAAAAAATAAGTTTTGGTTCTCATATCTCACACCACCTAATACAACCGAAGGTCGTTTCACTCTGCACCCGCCACCAGACAAGTGGGAGAGGCCTCTATCTAGTAAGCAAGGTATGCACTAATAGGAACAGTCTACTCATTAGTGAAGCTAAACCCCAAAACTGCAGAAACAAAACCTAACAGATGCCTTTTCTCAGAAGTAGCAAAGGATTCGTTTTGATCATGATTCAAAATGGTGCCTGAATAGAAAATCGTGCTGCAAATAGTAGCTTACATTGGGCAATGGACAAACATGAATATTTCTATTCTAACACACGTGCAGCTCCAGAATTGCACTGCACTTACCCACGACTCAAACCAGGTGGAGACTCGGGGGTGATGGCCCACTGTCTAGATCCTGCTGGAGCATCCACTTGGGTTGATACCAATATGGGTTTGATGGTGAAGCCGAAAGCCGAAATCTGCTAAGAACTGTACCTCAGGCATTGGGGATGCAGCAGGCCTTCCGCCCCTCCCGATAATGGAGTCGGCACTCTGGGCCACTCTCCGCAATCACTCTTTACAGTTTGAAAAGATATTGCAGGCAATTCTGGACACAAAAGCCACGCTGAAGTCCAAGGTCAAGGCAGTCTCCCTGGATGTGAACCTGCTTTGTACGGACCACAGGAAACTGGTGGACTGTATGGACAATGTTGAATCAATGTTAACCACAATGCGACCCACATTGCAGAAACTCCAAACCAAACTGAGGGACATGAGGGTGGAGATGACCTCTCCACATCAGAGGATGCAGAGGGCTTTTCAAAGCATAATAATGTCCATTTTCCGAGCTTTCTGGAATGCTTGGGGGGGCCTGAGTACGGAGCTCTTCTTCAAAGAGTGGCTGATGCCCACAGTACTGACAGGCAATGTACCTAAATTCTTTGCTGTGGAGAAAGCACATTGTCTACCAGGGAGATCACCACCATCGGGGGGCCATACGTGTCCTGTAAGTGTGAAAACCTTAATGATAGAGACAGAGACTTGATTCTGTTGTTGTTCCGGATAAAAGGTACTTAGCACTTTGAGGGCAAATTTTACTGTGGACTTGCAGCATCTTCTCAAGTTGCATACTGTGGTCAAGCTACTCAGCCACGAGCTAGGCCTGAAGTATGCTCTTCTCTATCCTGCTAAACTTGAGGTGATGGATGATGAGTGAACCCATTCTTTCTTGACTCCTGGAGACGCATAAGTCTGGTTTCGTGCCAAGGGAATTGCGAAGTCCACATCAGATGACTGGAATGTTAGTAAATGGCTGACATTGCAACTGAGGGGTAGGAGGAGCGAGGGAGATCAATAGCTGCCCCTTCATGGCACAGAAGGCCAGAGAGCGAGCAGAGGTAGGGCAAGTGGTGCTGAAATATGACCAGAACTCTTTTGAGGCGTTGCTGTCAAACCATGCCTCTGACAGTCGGATACTAATGGCTTCATGGTGTTATGAACCCCAATATAGGCCTACGTAGTTACATCACCTTTTACCTACATATGTCCTACCACTGTTCTACATAACGGGTCTGGTGCTAACCATTTACCTAGTTAAGTGCTAAATGACTGTTTTGTGGTTTCTCTGAAAACTAGCCTCATGTATTATGCATGAGGGTTCTCAGTATCAACTCAGGATTACCATCTTCTGTATAATAACTCTGTATAAGGCCCATTTCTATCGTCATCCTAGCCCATTGTATATTTCTAGGTAGAACCCCTGAGGGTACCTTTCATGTATGTATAAGCACTACATCTTTACTGGGCAAACCAGAGGAGAAAGACTCCCATTCTGACATGCTGACGCTGAGACGCTGAGGTCCCTGCATGCAGACACTGCAGCACGCAGTGGTCTGACATCCCTTGCGGGGTGTCCATCTCGAGGCCAAGATGGGGTCCTTCGCTCTCCCACATCAGGTAATAAGGTTGGCTCTACCCTAAGGGGGTTCTTGGCTATACACCTACATACATGCTAGGTAAACGTAGGAACATCTAGTTAGGGTCTACATTGTATGAGTACGCATTTTTCATGTTATGTATCTATCAGCCTGATTCATCATTATCCCGTTTTGCGAGGCCCTAATAGCGATTCATAGCGAATCGCTATTAAGGACTCGCAAAACGGGATTCATGTAGAAATTGCATGAAGATATGCGATTCCTACATATTCCTTATTTGCGATTAGCAAATTGCTAATCGCAAATAAGGAATAACTCGCCATTCATTCCTATGGGCCAAAAGGCCCATAGGAATGAATGGGGAGTATTCCTTATTTGCGATTAGCAATTTGCTAATCGCAAATAAGATAGCGATTTGAAGGGTGCCAGGGGTGTCCAAAGGACACCCTGTAGCACCCCTCAAATGAAATTTCACACAGGTGTTGCACACACACATGTCCAAAGGACATGTGTGTGTGTAACATGCAACTCAGAAAAATGCATTTAAATGCATTTTTCTGAGTTTTCGCAATTTACCACGAGGTCTGACCTCGCGGTAAATTGCGGCAAGAAATTGCGAATTCGCAAAATAAATTTGGATGATGAATTGCATTTAAGGAATCTCAAATAGAGATTCCTTAAATGTAATTCCTCGCTAAATTGCGAGATCGCAATTTGCGATTTTTACATTTGGGATGCTGAATCCCAAATTCAAAAATCGCTCTCGCAAAGGGCCAGATTCTCAGAATCTGGCCCTTTGCGAGCGCTATTTTCTTTGATGAATCAGGCGGTATATGCCTGCATGTACTGGGTTCATACATATCGTAAACGGCATTGAACACACATAGCCTTTTGCCGGAGATGCATTTGACACAGGCAGACTTACAAAAAGTGCAAAAATGGAGGGGGCAGGTGTATAGCACTACAGCATCCCATATGCAAAGGGGGTCATGAGATAGATTGCCCCGGGGGTACCAATTGTGAAAGACATGCACAGAGTTGACACTGAGGATAGGTAGTAGGTGGTGGAAGGGCAAATGGATTGTGCTCCCCTCATGCTGGTGGTTGTTTATGCCACTAACACTATTCACTTTACTTTTTTAGGGCTCTTCACCCACCCCAGCTATTTTCCGGGACCCACACAATCCAAGCACATTAGGCAGCAATTTTATTTGTGTTCCATATGTTGCCCAGGGCTGCTCCATCCCTCCGCTGAACGGCGCTATGTTTGTCAGGGTGTCACAATACTTTCAGGACTTGATGGTTAACAAGAGCGTTTACGATATGTGGCGCTTGCACCATCTGGACACCAGTGGCTTGTTTTATTGCCTGGTCCATGACCTCCAAGCTAAACTTGATCATTTTCTCTGCAATGAACCATTGGGCACATAGATTACTGTGACAGAGTCCTTGGTGCGCACCCTCTCGGATCACTGCCCACTGCTGATGACATTACAGCCCTGGAGGTTTCAGACCAAGGTACTTCAGAAGCCCCCTTCAGGGAGGCCCTTTCAATACAAATTACTAAATATTTAGAACTTAACACAGGCAACCCCCTCCAGGGTGCTGAAGTGGGATTTCTACAAGGAGGTAATCAGAAGGTAATGCATTGCCACTACGTCAGGGGGTAAGTAAGGCCCTGCACATGAAGCTGCTGGACATGGAGCGGGAGTTGACACTACTTGAGACCAAGGTGTCATAGTGGGCCTATGGGACGGAAAGAAACAACAGCTGAGAAAGAGTCACAGGGATCTAGATGCACCGTAGGGGAAACATGACTATAGTCACTGCCTTGCCTTTCTCCATGCGGAGGGGAGCGTTCAGACAGGCTATTGGCATGGCTTGTTAAAGAGTGCCAGGCATACCCATCAGTAGGAGCAATCAAGTTGAGGGGTGGCATGGTGGTTAATACACAAGTGGCCATTATTGCCACTTTTGCAAAGTACTATCACTCCCTGTATGCAGCTGTAGACAGCCCCAATTAACCGAATCAAAGGGTTTCTTCACGGGCTACTGTTACCCTGATTGATTCCACTCTAATGAGCTGAACTGGATGAACCCCTTCAAATTGATGTGATACGGGTGGCTATCACCCAAATTGCATGAAATAAAACTCTATGTACGGATGGAGTCATGCTAGAATAATATGCCACCTTCAGTGCACACCTTTCCCAGATTCTCTTGAAAGTTTTTAAGTAAGCAAGAAAGAAGGGTCAGCTCTCAGACTCGCTCCGTGAGGTGCTGATAGAGGTGCCAAAACCAGGCCGGGATCCCCCCGCAGTCCCCTCATATTGGCCGTTCTCCCTATTAAATGTAGACAATAAGATATTAGGGAAGGCCCTGGCTAATTGGCTGTTTCTAACACCCTAGCACAAGTCGAACAATGTGGGTTTATTCCAGAATGCAATTCTTTTCTCAACATACGACGACCACTTCATCTGATGAAACCTGCCTTGAGTGAGACGGGGGAATAGTTGGTGGTGTCGCTTGACTTAGATAAGGAGCATGACATACTGGGGTGGGATTACCTTCTGGCAACTCTGGAGGAAATCAGCTTCAGGCCGGGTGTTGGACTTGGCCCTTATGGCAGGTTCACCCCTAATCTTTTTGCTTTTAATCTGTGATCTGTATGTATGATTTTCTGGTCTGTGCGCACTTTTTCTCTGTGTCCCAGAGTAAAGTGCGTGCATGTGGTTAGGCTGGCCTGCTCTCCCATAGGGATGCATGGGGAATGTCTGTGTCCCTAGTAATTCCTGATGTGTGGGGAGTGCATGCTCGAATTTGGTATGTGCGTGTTCGTGGGAATGAATGCTTCGCAATGATGTATGTTGCGTGAGTGTGTCATGTGTAGAAATGCCATTTCTGGGACTTGGCATATTGCTGGAAAATATGCCTGTCGTGTGATTGGCTGGAGCTGGCTGGTGAGCCTGGCTCCAGGAAGGCTGGATGGGTCTGCCCGGTGGTGAGTGTGAGATCAGCATGCTTGATGGCTTGGGAGGAGTGCACTTGGTCCCTGATGGGCCTGGACTTTCCCCGGACAATGCTGGCTCCACCCCCTGTAGTGCGACTGATGGCCCTAGCCCTGCCAGTGAATAGAGAGGGTGGTTGAGGTAAACAGAGTACTTCAGAACCAGCTGCGGCTGGTTTTCCCCCCACCCTGCACCCTGAGACAAAGGGGTTTTCCTGTATAAGAAGGGGCTGTGTCCCCATGCAATTTGTCCTGTTCTTGGTTCTGCCTAGGATCTTACCAGAGGGGGCTGCTGCAGGGGCCAAGAGGACCGCCACTTGGGCTGTCTCCCTGCCTGGAGACCCAGTGTGCTGGCTCTGGCCCTGCCTTGCCCCTCTGCCTGCCTCCAGTCCCTGCTGGAGCTTTTGCTTTTTACTTAGAGTGCATGGGAGCGCTCTTATTCTGATTTATAGCGCTAGGCGCGCTTTATTTTCCTTGGAGCGCTGAGCGCGCTTCCCTTGGCGCTTGAGAGCGCTGTGCCTTGTCCCCGAGCGCTGGGGAGCGCTCGTTGTGCAGCCGGTGCCACCCGGCATCTGCCCGTCTGATTGTGCCGATTTACGGCATTAGCGAGTGCCCACCTCGCTTTATTTTGATTCTGAGCGCCGGTGCCCACCCGGCATTGCCCCGTACTTGGATATTGTAGGTATCGCGAGGGAGCCCACTCCTCGGATACTGTGAGCCCGCCTGCCTGTCTAGAACGGGCCGCCGCGCTGCCCGCGACGACCCGGAAGTGCTGGATTGGCCGGCCAATCGCTGCGCGGCCCGGGAGAGGCGAACCGGAAGTCCCGCCCCCGGAGCCGAGCAGCGAAGGGAGAAGCAGCCGGCCGTGTCCCGAGGAACCTGGAAGGGAGAGGAGCCCCGCCCGCGGCACCGGAGCAGCACGCAGGAGAGCTGGTGAGTGCAGAAGGGCTGGGGACTCCCCATTGAGAGTAGAGCGGCCCCGGTTGGCAGAGGGCCGCTCCCACGACGCCCGCCTTTTTGTTGTGTGGAGCCCCGAGGCTCCTGGGGGCATTGCTGAATCCCGAGTCCCCCGTGAGGGACTCCAACGATCTTGAGGGGCCATTCTGTTCTTCGAGCCCGGCGAGGCTCATTGGCCCCAGTTAATCCACGAGCCCAGCGAGGCTCCCGCCCCCATTGATTGAGAGCCCTGAGAGAGGCTCTGGGGGCATTTTCATTCTATTGAGAGCGCTGAAGCTCTACATCTGCACATTTGCTTGGTGAGCCCCTGAGAGGCTCCTTGCCCACTGTGTTCTTGAGCCCTCCTGGCTCCAACGTTGTGCATCTGCATATTTACAACTGTCCAGCACTTAGTGGACAGTTGCCACGTTTAGGTTGGTGTGCTGTGCTGCCTGCACAGCTGCCCTGACATTAAGACTCAGGGCATTCCGCCCCTTTCGAGGCCAGTTGGCCTGAGGGACACTTGAGTATTGTGCTTTGTGCACCCCGCGCATTGTAATTTCTTGTTATGCAATTCTTGCGCATGTGTTCTAACTTGTACCTTTTCTAAAAGTAACCTGACTAGGTATTCTTATGGTTATCCCCTTTTTGCTAAATGTGACCTGCAGAGAGGATTGTTTAGGTTTATCCACTGTACTAAATGTGACCTGCACAGTGAAATGTTGATTCTGCTTACCTTTTCTAAAAGTGACCTGATTAGGTATTCTTATGTTTATTCCATTATGCTAGATGTGACCTGCATAGTAGAGTGTTGATGGTTCATGTTATGTTTAGGTTTCCTTCCCTTTGCTAAGAGCGAACTGCTTAGGTGTTGGTATTCCTTCCTTAGGTCCTGGTTACCTGCGTGATTACCTCCAGTGAGTTAGGGTTGCGTAGGAGGTCCTTATTGTTCCAGTGATTACTGGATGTGTGTTGCATTTATAATTTTGGTGCTACTCATTCTATGTTTACGACATAAGTGTATATCTACCAGTATTATTATCTAACAAGTGCCTACCCCTGACAGTGGTCCATGTGGCCCTGTCCTGTACATAATTCCCCTTGTAAATTCTGCCCGTGCCTCTGGCACATTGTACAGTTTGCGTGTGTTATCTAATGTGTTTTGTGTATTATAATACAAAGGCTATTTTTTATATAACCTTGTGTGGAGTCCTTCTTTGTGGTGGGCCTTGGGTGTTGTTGCTGGGGTGCGTGCGCAAATACTTAACTCATACCGCCTCCAAGTTTAGCCTAGACTGCTCGCGCCACGCTACCTAGAGGGCGAGTGGGGGTTGCCTTGGTGTGTGACTCCCCTGCCCTGACTTTAGAAATGGTGATCCCTGACTGACCTCGACGCGAGTCTTGGCCGGCCAGGGTCCCGTTTCTAACATTGGCGGCAAGCGGTGAGGATAAGGATTTGTGTTTGCGCTGTACCACAGTGGCGACAGGCCACACTTCAAAGCTCTGCATTTTTTAGATAACCACATTTTGGGAATTATTGTTTTTTAGGGAAGTTCAGTTTTGCTTCTCCTGAAAGGTGGCATTTTGTATTTTGTCCAGTACCTTGTTCCCCGCCCTGCTCCCAGAGTTTGGTACCTGTGTCGCTAGTGGTCAGGTTGAGAGAATCAGTGGTGGTAGAAACTGCCTTACCAGTCCGAGGGGAGGGTTGTGTGTGAATGAGTGTGTGTTACGCTGGACAGTGGAGTGCAAGTTCTGAGATAGGAATCTTGCTGAATTGTGATTGTATTCTCCTGTTTAGCTCAGACCCCCAGAACGTCCGTCAAAATGGAGCCAGTTTTTGATCTCTGTAGTCTGTTTAGGTACAGTAGGTTAGAGCTGGTCAGATTCTGCGAAAAGGGAGGCATAGAGGTGAGTGAGTTGGTTACTCAGTCCCAGCTTAGGGACAGCCTGATCCAGTGGCAAAAGGATCAGTGGGATCTCGAGCACAGAGAGAGAGATAGGGCCCGGGCCGCACGCCATGAGGGTGGTGAGTCTGTGGGGAGCCCTGAAGATTCTGTTGATGAATGTGAGTTGGATGGTGATGACAGTGGATGGATGTCAGCAGAGAGTGAGGACCCCATAGATAGGGAGTCCCTTGCTGAGCCCAGTGTCAGTACCAGCGCCCCATCCCTTTCCCTGTCCCCAGAGGAGTGGTTGGATAGGAAGGAAGAGAGGGAACATCAGCTAGCGATGGAACAGCTCAGGTGGGAGCTTGCCAAGCTAGAGGCTGAGAGGGCCTTGTTCAGGGAGAAGGTAGCCCGAGAGAGTAGGTTACCCCCTGAGTGCATGTGTAATTGTCTGGATTCCCCAGGGAGGGTGGAGTCCAGTGGTGGCAGCTTTTTAAGTGTTGGTGTAGACAGTCCCACTCCCAGTTCCCAGAGTATGGTTCCTGTTTCTCCAGAGGAGGAGAATAGGTTGAGGTTTAGGAACCTTAGGAAACCGTCTCACCTGTCTTGGGAAGATTTTGAAGATGACTGTTGTGGGGCACTGTCTGATTGGGTACTGGGTCCCACGAAATGTGATTGGGACGGATTGTTCAGCATGTTTGTCAAAGAGCACCTGCTCAATTGTTGTTCAGTAGAGTTGCGTCAACACCTGTTGGGGTGTGGATTGTTCTCACCATGTGAACTTGCAGCGGAAGCCGACCGATGGGAGAGTGCAAGAGGTTCCTTAGCGCCGCTAGTGAGTGATTCCAATAATAGTGGGTCAGGTTTTCTCCAACCCAGCGTGGTGGAGGAGGGTGAGAGTAGCCCAGCTAGGTCTCAGTATAGTGAGGAGGGTGTAGGGGCTTGCTGTCTGTCTCAGTGGAGCGGAAGTAAGTGTGAGACCAAGAGTCCCCAGATGCCCGAAGCCCTGCCTCAGAGCCTGGATGGTTTCTTTAGGGAACACCAGGGTGGGGACCTATGCTTACCTGTTAGTCCACTTGAGGGAGATCTCCTAGTGTGTGGGGGACCTGGAGCATCTGTGAGCGAAGCTTCTGTAGTTGTGGAGTCTGGCAGTACTGCTCCAGTGGGGAGAGTACAGAAGTCCAGTGAGATGAGTGATTTGGGAGTGACCTGTGAGTCCTCAGAAGTCCTGGAGTGCCAGGCAGTGATTCCACCAAAGGTTCTAGACCGGAGGTTGGAGGTCCAGGTTCAGGGTTTGCCTGACCTGAAGGGTGGGAATACTGTAAGCAGTGTCCTAACCAGTTCTTTCTCCAGAGGTACCGCCCCGGTTGGGAGGGAGCAGGACTCTGGAAGGGGGTGCAGAGGGTGGGAAGGCCCGCCTCTGACCCCGGTACCACCTGAGGGGTTAAACCCTAGGTTGGGAGAGTGGTGTTTAGAGGGTACCCCTCGCAGGAGGCGGAGGAACCCTAGGAGAAGAGGTAAGGGGAGGAGAGCCTTCCCTGAGACTCCTGGTCCACCTAAGGTTGTAGACCCTAGGCTGGAGAACCAGTGGCAGTCTAGCCCTGTCTTGCAGACAGGAAGAGTGGAGCATGGCTGTTATGTGCCAGGGGTTACTACCCCCCACTTGGTGAGTTGGCAGGAACCAGTGGCACCTGGGAGGCCTAGGGCTTGGTCCTCGCCGAGGGCAGCTGGAGATTACCAGTGGGGTAATCCAGTGAGTCCCTACAGTAGCTTTAGAAAGAACCCTAGGGGTTCACAGTGGCGTAAAACAGGAGGGTGTCCCTGCAGTTGCGGGCCCGCGTCCGTGTTTTATCGCCCCAAGCAGGTAAGTCCATCACGGTGGTGATTGGTCTGCCCTGCGTTTTGGCTGGTAGGGGGTTGTGTTGGACTTGGCCCTTATGGCAGGTTCACCCCTAATCTTTTTGCTTTTAATCTGTGATCTGTATGTATGATTTTCTGGTCTGTGCGCACTTTTTCTCTGTGTCCCAGAGTAAAGTGCGTGCATGTGGTTAGGCTGGCCTGCTCTCCCATAGGGATGCATGGGGAATGTCTGTGTCCCTAGTAATTCCTGATGTGTGGGGAGTGCATGCTCGAATTTGGTATGTGCGTGTTCGTGGGAATGAATGCTTCGCAATGATGTATGTTGCGTGAGTGTGTCATGTGTAGAAATGCCATTTCTGGGACTTGGCATATTGCTGGAAAATATGCCTGTCGTGTGATTGGCTGGAGCTGGCTGGTGAGCCTGGCTCCAGGAAGGCTGGATGGGTCTGCCCGGTGGTGAGTGTGAGATCAGCATGCTTGATGGCTTGGGAGGAGTGCACTTGGTCCCTGATGGGCCTGGACTTTCCCCGGACAATGCTGGCTCCACCCCCTGTAGTGCGACTGATGGCCCTAGCCCTGCCAGTGAATAGAGAGGGTGGTTGAGGTAAACAGAGTACTTCAGAACCAGCTGCGACTGGTTTTCCCCCCACCCTGCACCCTGAGACAAAGGGGTTTTCCTGTATAAGAAGGGGCTGTGTCCCCATGCAATTTGTCCTGTTCTTGGTTCTGCCTAGGATCTTACCAGAGGGGGCTGCTGCAGGGGCCAAGAGGACCGCCACTTGGGCTGTCTCCCTGCCTGGAGACCCAGTGTGCTGGCTCTGGCCCTGCTTTGCCCCTCTGCCTGCCTCCAGTCCCTGCTGGAGCTTTTGCTTTTTACTTAGAGTGCATGGGAGCGCTCTTATTCTGATTTATAGCGCTAGGCGTGCTTTATTTTCCTTGGAGCGCTGAGCGCGCTTCCCTTGGCGCTTGAGAGCGCTGTGCCTTGTCCCCGAGCGCTGGGGAGCGCTCGTTGTGCAGCCGATGCCACCCGGCATCTGCCCGTCTGATTGTGCCGATTTACGGCATTAGCGAGTGCCCACCTCGCTTTATTTTGATTCTGAGCGCCGGTGCCCACCCGGCATTGCCCCGTACTTGGATATTGTAGGTATCGCGAGGGAGCCCACTCCTCGGATACTGTGAGCCCGCCTGCCTGTCTAGAACGGGCCGCCGCGCTGCCCGCGACGACCCGGAAGTGCTGGATTGGCCGGCCAATCGCTGCGCGGCCCGGGAGAGGCGAACCGGAAGTCCCGCCCCCGGAGCCGAGCAGCGAAGGGAGAAGCAGCCGGCCGTGTCCCGAGGAACCTGGAAGGGAGAGGAGCCCCGCCCGCGGCACCGGAGCAGCACGCAGGAGAGCTGGTGAGTGCAGAAGGGCTGGGGCCTCCCCATTGAGAGTAGAGCGGCCCCGGTTGGCAGAGGGCCGCTCCCACGACGCCCGCCTTTTTGTTGTGTGGAGCCCCGAGGCTCCTGGGGGCATTGCTGAATCCCGAGTCCCCCGTGAGGGACTCCAACGATCTTGAGGGGCCATTCTGTTCTTCGAGCCCGGCGAGGCTCATTGGCCCCAGTTAATCCACGAGCCCAGCGAGGCTCCCGCCCCCATTGATTGAGAGCCCTGAGAGAGGCTCTGGGGGGCATTTTCATTCTATTGAGAGCGCTGAAGCTCTACATCTGCACATTTGCTTGGTGAGCCCCTGAGAGGCTCCTTGCCCACTGTGTTCTTGAGCCCTCCTGGCTCCAACGTTGTGCATCTGCATATTTACAACTGTCCAGCACTTAGTGGACAGTTGCCACGTTTAGGTTGGTGTGCTGTGCTGCCTGCACAGCTGCCCTGACATTAAGACTCAGGGCATTCCGCCCCTTTCGAGGCCAGTTGGCCTGAGGGACACTTGAGTATTGTGCTTTGTGCACCCCGCGCATTGTAATTTCTTGTTATGCAATTCTTGCGCATGTGTTCTAACTTGTACCTTTTCTAAAAGTAACCTGACTAGGTATTCTTATGGTTATCCCCTTTTTGCTAAATGTGACCTGCAGAGAGGATTGTTTAGGTTTATCCACTGTACTAAATGTGACCTGCACAGTGAAATGTTGATTCTGCTTACCTTTTCTAAAAGTGACCTGATTAGGTATTCTTATGTTTATTCCATTATGCTAGATGTGACCTGCATAGTAGAGTGTTGATGGTTCATGTTATGTTTAGGTTTCCTTCCCTTTGCTAAGAGCGAACTGCTTAGGTGTTGGTATTCCTTCCTTAGGTCCTGGTTACCTGCGTGATTACCTCCAGTGAGTTAGGGTTGCGTAGGAGGTCCTTATTGTTCCAGTGATTACTGGATGTGTGTTGCATTTATAATTTTGGTGCTACTCATTCTATGTTTACGACATAAGTGTATATCTACCAGTATTATTATCTAACAAGTGCCTACCCCTGACAGTGGTCCATGTGGCCCTGTCCTGTACATAATTCCCCTTGTAAATTCTGCCCGTGCCTCTGGCACATTGTACAGTTTGCGTGTGTTATCTAATGTGTTTTGTGTATTATAATACAAAGGCTATTTTTTATATAACCTTGTGTGGAGTCCTTCTTTGTGGTGGGCCTTGGGTGTTGTTGCTGGGGTGCGTGCGCAAATACTTAACTCATACCGCCTCCAAGTTTAGCCTAGACTGCTCGCGCCACGCTACCTAGAGGGCGAGTGGGGGTTGCCTTGGTGTGTGACTCCCCTGCCCTGACTTTAGAAATGGTGATCCCTGACTGACCTCGACGCGAGTCTTGGCCGGCCAGGGTCCCGTTTCTAACATTGGCGGCAAGCGGTGAGGATAAGGATTTGTGTTTGCGCTGTACCACAGTGGCGACAGGCCACACTTCAAAGCTCTGCATTTTTTAGATAACCACATTTTGGGAATTATTGTTTTTTAGGGAAGTTCAGTTTTGCTTCTCCTGAAAGGTGGCATTTTGTATTTTGTCCAGTACCTTGTTCCCCGCCCTGCTCCCAGAGTTTGGTACCTGTGTCGCTAGTGCTCAGGTTGAGAGAATCAGGGGTGGTAGAAACTGCCTTACCAGTCCGAGGGGAGGGTTGTGTGTGAATGAGTGTGTGTTACGCTGGACAGTGGAGTGCAAGTTCTGAGATAGGAATCTTGCTGAATTGTGATTGTATTCTCCTGTTTAGCTCAGACCCCCAGGTTCCCTGTGTCAAACTTTTCCCGAGAACGTCCGTCAAAATGGAGCCAGTTTTTGATCTCTGTAGTCTGTTTAGGTACAGTAGGTTAGAGCTGGTCAGATTCTGCGAAAAGGGAGGCATAGAGGTGAGTGAGTTGGTTACTCAGTCCCAGCTTAGGGACAGCCTGATCCAGTGGCAAAAGGATCAGTGGGATCTCGAGCACAGAGAGAGAGATAGGGCCCGGGCCGCACGCCATGAGGGTGGTGAGTCTGTGGGGAGCCCTGAAGATTCTGTTGATGAATGTGAGTTGGATGGTGATGACAGTGGATGGATGTCAGCAGAGAGTGAGGACCCCATAGATAGGGAGTCCCTTGCTGAGCCCAGTGTCAGTACCAGCGCCCCATCCCTTTCCCTGTCCCCAGAGGAGTGGTTGGATAGGAAGGAAGAGAGGGAACATCAGCTAGCGATGGAACAGCTCAGGTGGGAGCTTGCCAAGCTAGAGGCTGAGAGGGCCTTGTTCAGGGAGAAGGTAGCCCGAGAGAGTAGGTTACCCCCTGAGTGCATGTGTAATTGTCTGGATTCCCCAGGGAGGGTGGAGTCCAGTGGTGGCAGCTTTTTAAGTGTTGGTGTAGACAGTCCCACTCCCAGTTCCCAGAGTATGGTTCCTGTTTCTCCAGAGGAGGAGAATAGGTTGAGGTTTAGGAACCTTAGGAAACCGTCTCACCTGTCTTGGGAAGATTTTGAAGATGACTGTTGTGGGGCACTGTCTGATTGGGTACTGGGTCCCACGAAATGTGATTGGGACGGATTGTTCAGCATGTTTGTCAAAGAGCACCTGCTCAATTGTTGTTCAGTAGAGTTGCGTCAACACCTGTTGGGGTGTGGATTGTTTTCACCATGTGAACTTGCAGCGGAAGCCGACCGATGGGAGAGTGCAAGAGGTTCCTTAGCGCCGCTAGTGAGTGATTCCAATAATAGTGGGTCAGGTTTTCTCCAACCCAGCGTGGTGGAGGAGGGTGAGAGTAGCCCAGCTAGGTCTCAGTATAGTGAGGAGGGTGTAGGGGCTTGCTGTCTGTCTCAGTGGAGCGGAAGTAAGTGTGAGACCAAGAGTCCCCAGATGCCCGAAGCCCTGCCTCAGAGCCTGGATGGTTTCTTTAGGGAACACCAGGGTGGGGACCTATGCTTACCTGTTAGTCCACTTGAGGGAGATCTCCTAGTGTGTGGGGGACCTGGAGCATCTGTGAGCGAAGCTTCTGTAGTTGTGGAGTCTGGCAGTACTGCTCCAGTGGGGAGAGTACAGAAGTCCAGTGAGATGAGTGATTTGGGAGTGACCTGTGAGTCCTCAGAAGTCCTGGAGTGCCAGGCAGTGATTCCACCAAAGGTTCTAGACCGGAGGTTGGAGGTCCAGGTTCAGGGTTTGCCTGACCTGAAGGGTGGGAATACTGTAAGCAGTGTCCTAACCAGTTCTTTCTCCAGAGGTACCGCCCCGGTTGGGAGGGAGCAGGACTCTGGAAGGGGGTGCAGAGGGTGGGAAGGCCCGCCTCTGACCCCGGTACCACCTGAGGGGTTAAACCCTAGGTTGGGAGAGTGGTGTTTAGAGGGTACCCCTCGCAGGAGGCGGAGGAACCCTAGGAGAAGAGGTAAGGGGAGGAGAGCCTTCCCTGAGACTCCTGGTCCACCTAAGGTTGTAGACCCTAGGCTGGAGAACCAGTGGCAGTCTAGCCCTGTCTTGCAGACAGGAAGAGTGGAGCATGGCTGTTATGTGCCAGGGGTTACTACCCCCCACTTGGTGAGTTGGCAGGAACCAGTGGCACCTGGGAGGCCTAGGGCTTGGTCCTCGCCGAGGGCAGCTGGAGATTACCAGTGGGGTAATCCAGTGAGTCCCTACAGTAGCTTTAGAAAGAACCCTAGGGGTTCACAGTGGCGTAAAACAGCAGGGTGTCCCTGCAGTTGCGGGCCCGCGTCCGTGTTTTATCGCCCCAAGCAGGTAAGTCCATCACGGTGGTGATTGGTCTGCCCTGCGTTTTGGCTGGTAGGGGGTTGTGTTGGACTTGGCCCTTATGGCAGGTTCACCCCTAATCTTTTTGCTTTTAATCTGTGATCTGTATGTATGATTTTCTGGTCTGTGCGCACTTTTTCTCTGTGTCCCAGAGTAAAGTGCGTGCATGTGGTTAGGCTGGCCTGCTCTCCCATAGGGATGCATGGGGAATGTCTGTGTCCCTAGTAATTCCTGATGTGTGGGGAGTGCATGCTCGAATTTGGTATGTGCGTGTTCGTGGGAATGAATGCTTCGCAATGATGTATGTTGCGTGAGTGTGTCATGTGTAGAAATGCCATTTCTGGGACTTGGCATATTGCTGGAAAATATGCCTGTCGTGTGATTGGCTGGAGCTGGCTGGTGAGCCTGGCTCCAGGAAGGCTGGATGGGTCTGCCCGGTGGTGAGTGTGAGATCAGCATGCTTGATGGCTTGGGAGGAGTGCACTTGGTCCCTGATGGGCCTGGACTTTCCCCGGACAATGCTGGCTCCACCCCCTGTAGTGCGACTGATGGCCCTAGCCCTGCCAGTGAATAGAGAGGGTGGTTGAGGTAAACAGAGTACTTCAGAACCAGCTGCGACTGGTTTTCCCCCCACCCTGCACCCTGAGACAAAGGGGTTTTCCTGTATAAGAAGGGGCTGTGTCCCCATGCAATTTGTCCTGTTCTTGGTTCTGCCTAGGATCTTACCAGAGGGGGCTGCTGCAGGGGCCAAGAGGACCGCCACTTGGGCTGTCTCCCTGCCTGGAGACCCAGTGTGCTGGCTCTGGCCCTGCTTTGCCCCTCTGCCTGCCTCCAGTCCCTGCTGGAGCTTTTGCTTTTTACTTAGAGTGCATGGGAGCGCTCTTATTCTGATTTATAGCGCTAGGCGTGCTTTATTTTCCTTGGAGCGCTGAGCGCGCTTCCCTTGGCGCTTGAGAGCGCTGTGCCTTGTCCCCGAGCGCTGGGGAGCGCTCGTTGTGCAGCCGATGCCACCCGGCATCTGCCCGTCTGATTGTGCCGATTTACGGCATTAGCGAGTGCCCACCTCGCTTTATTTTGATTCTGAGCGCCGGTGCCCACCCGGCATTGCCCCGTACTTGGATATTGTAGGTATCGCGAGGGAGCCCACTCCTCGGATACTGTGAGCCCGCCTGCCTGTCTAGAACGGGCCGCCGCGCTGCCCGCGACGACCCGGAAGTGCTGGATTGGCCGGCCAATCGCTGCGCGGCCCGGGAGAGGCGAACCGGAAGTCCCGCCCCCGGAGCCGAGCAGCGAAGGGAGAAGCAGCCGGCCGTGTCCCGAGGAACCTGGAAGGGAGAGGAGCCCCGCCCGCGGCACCGGAGCAGCACGCAGGAGAGCTGGTGAGTGCAGAGGGGCTGGGGCCTCCCCATTGAGAGTAGAGCGGCCCCGGTTGGCAGAGGGCCGCTCCCACGACGCCCGCCTTTTTGTTGTGTGGAGCCCCGAGGCTCCTGGGGGCATTGCTGAATCCCGAGTCCCCCGTGAGGGACTCCAACGATCTTGAGGGGCCATTCTGTTCTTCGAGCCCGGCGAGGCTCATTGGCCCCAGTTAATCCACGAGCCCAGCGAGGCTCCCGCCCCCATTGATTGAGAGCCCTGAGAGAGGCTCTGGGGGGCATTTTCATTCTATTGAGAGCGCTGAAGCTCTACATCTGCACATTTGCTTGGTGAGCCCCTGAGAGGCTCCTTGCCCACTGTGTTCTTGAGCCCTCCTGGCTCCAACGTTGTGCATCTGCATATTTACAACTGTCCAGCACTTAGTGGACAGTTGCCACGTTTAGGTTGGTGTGCTGTGCTGCCTGCACAGCTGCCCTGACATTAAGACTCAGGGCATTCCGCCCCTTTCGAGGCCAGTTGGCCTGAGGGACACTTGAGTATTGTGCTTTGTGCACCCCGCGCATTGTAATTTCTTGTTATGCAATTCTTGCGCATGTGTTCTAACTTGTACCTTTTCTAAAAGTAACCTGACTAGGTATTCTTATGGTTATCCCCTTTTTGCTAAATGTGACCTGCAGAGAGGATTGTTTAGGTTTATCCACTGTACTAAATGTGACCTGCACAGTGAAATGTTGATTCTGCTTACCTTTTCTAAAAGTGACCTGATTAGGTATTCTTATGTTTATTCCATTATGCTAGATGTGACCTGCATAGTAGAGTGTTGATGGTTCATGTTATGTTTAGGTTTCCTTCCCTTTGCTAAGAGCGAACTGCTTAGGTGTTGGTATTCCTTCCTTAGGTCCTGGTTACCTGCGTGATTACCTCCAGTGAGTTAGGGTTGCGTAGGAGGTCCTTATTGTTCCAGTGATTACTGGATGTGTGTTGCATTTATAATTTTGGTGCTACTCATTCTATGTTTACGACATAAGTGTATATCTACCAGTATTATTATCTAACAAGTGCCTACCCCTGACAGTGGTCCATGTGGCCCTGTCCTGTACATAATTCCCCTTGTAAATTCTGCCTGTGCCTCTGGCACATTGTACAGTTTGCGTGTGTTATCTAATGTGTTTTGTGTATTATAATACAAAGGCTATTTTTTATATAACCTTGTGTGGAGTCCTTCTTTGTGGTGGGCCTTGGGTGTTGTTGCTGGGGTGCGTGCGCAAATACTTAACTCATACCGCCTCCAAGTTTAGCCTAGACTGCTCGCGCCACGCTACCTAGAGGGCGAGTGGGGGTTGCCTTGGTGTGTGACTCCCCTTCCCTGACTTTAGAAATGGTGATCCCTGACTGACCTCGACGCGAGTCTTGGCCGGCCAGGGTCCCGTTTCTAACACCGGGGTACCTTAATTAGATATGCACCCTCTATAAGAACTCGAAAGCAAGAGTCAGGATGGTACAGTTGATAACCGACCGCTTTGACATACATAGCTGCACCAGTGAGGGTTGTCCCCTATCCCTGTTGATTGATTTGTATCCTGACCATGGAGCCCCTGGCCTGCTGCCAGAGCTTACAAGTGCAGCTTTGGGGTCTCCAAGTACATGAAAAGCGCCATATCATCTCTTTATAAGCACATGATGACCCTATCTATCTGTATGATGCCACTGCCACACTTCAAGCCTTGATGGAGACACTGGAGGAATTTGAAATAGTATCAGGCTTCAAATTGCATTGGTCTAAGTCTTACCTGTTCCCCCTCTCTCCAGTTTATGAGCATAACAGGAGGGCCCTGCCACGGTTTGAGCTGGAATAGCACCTTGACATGATGAAGTACTTGGGTGTACAGATCTACCACTAGGACAAGGACTTGTGGAGGGCAATGTTAACATGGGTAGAGCCCCAAACTACATCTGTAAATCCCTCCCTTATGGTTGTCCTTGCAGCTGTCCCCGCTAGGCTGGCGGGTAATCTTCAAAATGCTTATCTTGCCATGACTCCTGTATTCTTTGCAGTGTTACCACTTTCCCTCACCAAGCGCTTCATTTAGGACCTCCATGTCTCCTGCTGGAGCTGATATGGTGCTCAGGCAGGAGACGGGTGGTGCTCTTCATACTCTAGTACCTGCTTCATGAGGGTGGTCCAAATTATGAGTTGTACTATGCAGCAGCTCAGCTGCAGTGGCTGATGCTCTGGCTGGGCACAGCCCCTTGACCGAAGAGAGCAACCTTTCACAGGCTCCTTAGGTGGACACATATATATGTGGCTGCTGGACACCAGGGCTCGTCGACCATATGAGACACATCAAATAAAGATAGGATATGTGTGCTGGCATGCATACGAGCAAGGCAATGGGTCCCATCCTCCATACTCCCCACTGATCCCAGTTTGACAGTTGCTGGCACTCCAGGAGGTGACCCAACAACAATTCGGCTACACTACTTATTTGCCGATAAGAATTCAACCTTACTAGAGAGCCAGAGTGCTGACCTAAACACTGGTCTTAAGAAACCATCAACATTCAACCCCACTACGACAGGTCTCCCAGCAAAAGTGCTCACTTTTGAAGAAGCTGTTGACCATGACTTGAAAGAACTGTTTCGTCTACACAGAAGACCTTTCAACAACTCTTCCAGAAAAGAACAAGAAGCAATAAGAGACTTGGCCAACAACCAGTCCATAGTTATCAAACCTGCGGACAAGGGTGGAGCGATAGTGCTACTCGACTCTGAGACTTATCGGAATGAATGTCTACGTCAACTGAATAATAGTCAGGCCTATCACAAATTAACTGTAGACCCTACTGAGAGACTGACGAGAGAGATCGGACAAATAGTGGAGGAGGCCCTTAGTGAAGGGTGGATTACAGCCAAGGAGGGACAATACCTGTGTGCGGTGAACCAGAGAATACCTTACTTTTACCAACTACCGAAGGTACACAAGCCCACATGTCCACCGCCTGGTCGCCCGATCATTTCGGGGATAGGCTCCATTTTGGAACCTTTGTCGACGTTCGTCGATTTCTTTTTAAAACCAATGGTGGGGGAAATGCCCACCTACCTTAAGGACACTAAGGATGTTCTAAGACTTTTACCTGAGAAAGACTACGACAACAATCAAGACATCCTGGTATCATTCGATGTAGAGAGTTTGTATACCTCAATACCTCAGCTAGAGACCTTAGAGGTAGTGGAGGCTCTTCTGGCTGAGAAGGATCTTAACACCATCACTCCAGTCAGAGTGATTATGACTCTGGCGAATCTGGCCATGACTGAAAATTTCTTTCAGTTTGAAGAATCTCTCTATTTACAGATCAGCGGGACTAGCATGGGCAGTATTTTTGCCCCTAGTCTCGCGAATCTTTACGTGCACAGATTTGAGCAAGACCACATCTTCGCAGAAACAAATCCTTTCACAGGCAGTTTACGCCTGTGGAAGCGTTACATCGATGATGTTCTAGCAATTTGGAGAGGTACGGAAGAAGAACTTCAGAACTTCCACGTTTGGTTGAATGGAAGGAATCGGTACTTAAAATTTACTATGGAACACAGCAGATCACATCTGGCATTCCTTGACCTCTTAATCACTTCTACCTCCACGGGTCTAGAATCAGAATTGTACCGCAAACCACTGGCAAAGAACTCCCTACTCAGTTACCACAGCTGTCATCCCAAAGCACTCCGGGATAACTTGCCCTATGGGCAATTCCTTCGGCTCCAACGAAATTGCTCTACGAAACAGGCATTTGAACACCATGCGAAGAGCCTTGAAACAGACCTTTCACTGAAGAACTATCCTAGGCAACTGATTCGGAAGTCAAAAAAAAGAGCATCAAATAATAACAGAGATAGCCTTTTAGAGATTCTGCCGCCCAAACTGAAACAGGATCGAATCACGTGTGTACAAACATTCTGCACCGAATCAAATCAGATTCAGAAAATAGTGAGGAAGCATTGGAAAATCCTGAATACAGGAGCTGACATCTTACCTGCCCCACTATTTGTGTTCAAAAGAGGCCAGAACCTCAAGGACAGATTGGTACATACCCGACCCAAAGGTGAGATCCCACGAGCAATAGGCACTCTATGGGATATGCCGGCAGCTACGGGCCACCATCCCTGTGGCAATTGTGCAGCCTGTCCACAGACAGTGAAGTCCCTGACCATAGACATTGGCACAGATCGACCTTGAGAACAACGCAGATTTACAAATTGTAATAGTAGCAATTTGATATACTTGATTAGTTGCCCTTGTAAGAAACGATATGTAGGGATGACCACACGGAAGGTCAAAATACGCATCTCTGAGCACAAAAGTTCAATTAGATGCTCCAAGCAAGCAACTAGGCTGACAAATCACTTTATAGAGGCAAAACACAGTCCTTTGGAACTAAACTGGACTGTATTAGAACAGCCACTGATACCAACACACGTCACTGATGTAAGTGGCTTCCTCTTTAAACGTGAGCAGAGATGGGTCTGCAAATTACAGACTGATAAACATGGGTTGAACGAAGACATCCCATGGATGTCTTTGTAATATATTTACACGCATCGCACAACGCGTCCCAGTTCCCCAGGTACGAGTTGTTTTCCCAAGAGAGAGGAGAGAATTCATGATCAGGATAACATATGAGAGCCTTCGACAATAGAGGGTAAGCACAATAGATTAAATGGCTAAAGCCCATTTTTATGAATCACGCTCGACCATTTTTTTGCTATGTCTGCTGGGACTGATTGGCGTGATTTTATTTATCTCTAAGTTTAATGCGTCTATACACATTGCGCATTCTCACTCAGGCTCCTCTAATACATCTGGTCTCTCCCATGAGCATAAAACAGCAGGAGGGCTAAGAGGAGGGTTCCGTCATACAAGATTGCTAATAGTGTGAAAACGGGGTAGATTTAACTACATTTCCCTAGATTCCCAGGGGCTTTGTAGTATAATCTGTAGTTCTATACCTCTGAGAATAGATGTCGGAGTAATCATCTTCTACAATAAATACTAAGGGATGAAAGACTGAATTTCCTAAATGCTCAAGTTGAGTCACAAGACATGAGGATAAGTGATCTTAGACACATCCAGAATTTACATCTGTCATGTGAAATCGGAGCTTGCACGCCAACGCACTACATTTCCCTACAGCCTCGAGGGCGCGCTGATATGACAACACAGCGGCAGCCAACCTGGGATTCCGCCTAATAGACCTCCTCCTGTCCATTCGGTACCTCCCATAGACAGCCCAGAAGGACGTCTGGAGTACCGACGGACAGGTAGGCAGGCAGGCGACGCCGGTTGACCATTGAACTAGAAGATAGATCAGCAGGCATGCGATAGATATTTGAAGTAAGATCCACACACTGCCAGCGCGGCAAAACAGCTGAGGTCACTCGTTGCTGAAACGATAGAAAGCACTTTTTACACGCTCGGAGACAAGAGATGGCGCGAGGGATCGCAGCTTCATTTTTGAGTTCCAAACACACACACGGCGTAGAATAGCTTTCAATAGCAATCGCCCGGTGTATGGCTTTGTCTCGCTTTACTTAAGGGGTAGTGCAGTATATACTAAGCGTGACTCCTGGGCTCTTTCACCACATTTTCTACATTTAATAAGTGATTGGCAAGCAAACCACTATGAGAGCGTATATATTTGATTAAAATGGGTTGTGTGCAACATGATGAATGTCACAGAAACTCAACCATGACGGGTTTTGTGAGTAGACACTACTCTAAAAGTATTCTTAAAAATATGTTGACTACTTGCACAGACGTTGAGCCTCAATTCACCCATGTTTTCAGGGGTGACTTGATTGGTCAGTGACTATAACATTTATAATAAGAAATGAAGGTTTTATTCAAACATGATTAGTCTAGTAAAGGTGCGAAGTTTTGTTTTGCAGCAGTGAGGTGCTCCCTCTGATCTATTTCATTTGTTTGGCTTGAATAGAGCGGTGCTCCGTGTTACCTGAGCTGTGGCCAGGTGAGGGGGGGCAACATTCTCCTACAAATTGGGTGAGTGTGAGTTTATATGTTCACCGTGCATATGATTATTAGATACACTGATGGTCTAGCTCTCATGGTACACCTATATTAGGTGACATGATGTTTTGCAGTTCGTTTACCTGACTGGACATAATAATTCAGCAGTTGTTTTTTTTTAAATGACATTTTCACTAACGATATGTACATTTCTCTCTTATTTTTTTGTGTGTGTATGTTTGCCCATTTGGTGTACTCTGACAATTTGAACACAGGAGAATTTTCAGGTGATATTTACTTTGTTTGTCACATTACTTTCTATTTTGATTCATTTCACAACACCACACATAGCAGTAGCAAAAATAGGTCCTGATGAAGCAGCAAGGTGACCCATGGGCCCATTTATAGTCTGCAGAAACATGTCGACCATTTTTTTCATCTGCGTAGTTATTTGTTAAAGCTACCATTTGCACTGTTTTTAATATTGAGAAAAAGGAGGTGTCCATTAAAAATATTTTCCTCCTTTTACTCAATTTTAGCCACAGCACTTTATACACTTTTGGTTTACATTATTTAGCACTGCTTTTCAACAACCTCCTGATACCGAATATTGATTACATCGTAGACTGTTTGGGATTGATGTGACAGATTTGGTTGAGTCTGGCCAAATCTTGCACTGGGCACTCGATTTCCCATGTGCACTTTGAAGGTTCCCAAATGATGTAGGGCGGTACAGGGTGGAAGTCTGATGGGATCTCTTTGAGCATTTGGAGAGACCCTATGACAGATTTCGCTATTTCATTTGATTATAGCACACATCATCACTGGATGAGGCACACACTGAATTTCTTGACCCCTTGCTACTCTTAGGTTGGTATGTAAGGTGACCCAACAACACCATAACATGTCGCCTTGGAGAGAGGCAGAGATTGACCAAACGGGTGACATGGTGGCTGCACAAATCCCCATTTTGAGATTATGGACACGTATGGCATTGTGGCAGGACATTTCCTGATATATCTTGCCGGACAGCATGCGATCACAACACTACACCCCCACTCCACGCAATCCTGTCCCAAAGAAAAATATTATGGCCCTTAATGTTGCATTGCACTCGTCCCATTGTGAGTCGTATGACAGGGCTGAAGACCGATGAATGGCGGACCTCGAGATGCAATTCACAGACAGTCTCTGGACCCAGGTGTTACAACATGTAAATGAGGTTTCACATAATCCACACTTCTATTACACACAATTTTACTATTTGCATCAGGGGCATCTCACACCGAAACGCATCAAGCATCTGTTTCCTACAGCATCCTCTGCATGCCCCAGATGTAGAGCAGATGAAGAAGGTTTTTGACCACATGGTCTGGGAGCACCGGGTGATGGAGCGGCCCTGGGGAGAAGTCCCAGAATTACTTCCACTTTGCTAGAGCACTTGGTCCTGCCGATCCTGGAATCATGCCTACTCGGTCTTAGACCCAAGACTAAGAGCGATAACTACTTTCATGGATTCCTTGACCTAGCCACCATAATACTCTTCAAACGCCAAATCATCATGTCCTGGAAGGCTCATACAGCCACTGATACACCCTGTTGGCTCTCCACATTGCTCAAATGGGCAAAAGCTGACCTGGATGTCCTCTCAGTGGCACGTAGACATGGAGGGAAGAATGCTAGAGACAGGTTCTGGGATACCTATATCAGAAACTTAGAGGGAAAAAAGTATGCACGTCAACCCTGAACCCTGACCACTACCCTAGGTCCTTCTGTCCCATTCTACAACTCATACGATGAGCCATGCCAGCACATGAGATAGCGGGACCATGCCCCTATGAGGACTCAACATAGGTAATACAGCCACAACAACACGGCCCCTTACAACTGTGGGTGTGGATCTCAGGCACCCCGGAATTGTTGTACTGGCTTGGAGTGACCACTGGCACTGGCCTGCAGGATCTTCTTATATCTCCATGTGTGGATTAGCCTGTACTGGCGAGTACACGTTCCTGGGTATCCTTCCAAATCATGTTGTACCCCCAGGGACTATTGCCACGATACACCATACTGCCACCCATGTCAATGCAGGGCCCTTCTTCATTATGACATGCTACCACACCTGAGATTGGAGGAGTGACATGTCTAGACTATTATGACAAACACAAGGAGATGACTGACCAAGCACAGTCGTGGAACTTCAAGGACTCACTGAGAACATAACCTTTTTTTGTTTTTACACATTTCTTTATTGGTTTTAGCACAAGTAGAAAAAACAAAAAACATAATAGTGACAATTCTGAAGTGCCACTCACAAACGATATCACATCAAACAAAATTAACAAATGTGAACGGTGGAGTCACAATAGCCTACAGCAAACATAAGGAGATGATAGACTGAGCGCTGAACCTTTTCAGACACTCACCCCGAGTCACAGATCTGGGTTGAATCCATCATCGTTCTTTAGCTCAATTTCCCACCTCAGTTCAGATCCAGCCATGTGCAAATCAGTCTTGACCTTGTTCCCCCTGGGAACAGTCCAGCCCGAACTGCCAAGCCGGGTCCTCTCTGGACCAGAAACAAGCATCCAGGGACTGGTTTCGTGGTATGAACTGGGGCGGCGAAGTTAGCTAAAGAACGATGATAGAGTCAACCCAGATCTGTGACTCGGGGTGAGTGTCTGAAAAGGTTCAGCACTCAGTCTATCATCTCCTTATGTTTGCTGTAGGCTATTGTGACTCCACCGTTCACATTTGTTAATTTTGTTTGATGTGATATCGTTTGTGAGTGGCACTTCAGAATTGTCACTATTATGTTTTTTGTTTTTTCTACTTGTGCTAAAACCAATAAAGAAATGTGTAAAAACAAAAAAAGGTTATGTTCTCAGTGAGTCCTTGAAGTTCCACGATATTGCCACTGGGCGGATCAGTCCTTAAAGAGGACCACCAAATCACTTTAATAACTTAAGTCTTTTTTTGTTTTTTAGGTGTAGGTGTAGGTGTTGGACCTTTCATCCGTCACACTGCAGTTTCACACTTTGCCAAAAGTAGAGCCCCAGCTACATATCCTCAAGCCTAACAATGCCAATAATAGGAACGACAGTGCAAGGATTTATCTCATCTTGTACAGTGCAGTCATCAATTGCGCCCCAAAACGTAGCTATGTATGGAGATGTCCATGCCAAATGAAGAAAACATGACCCTCTGGCTACTTCAGTTTGCACAATTAAATTTTAGTCCAGAGATAACACTTAATCAGTCAGTTTCTTGAACAATTGGATTCATGTTTCCGGTTGTGTTCTGTATATACAGAAGGACATTGTCCATGTACAGGTATACTACCAATGGGTTGCCACCTATATAAATTCCTCTATGTGCATGCATCTTTCTGTAAACAAAGGTCAAGGGTTCCACAGAAATGGCAAATAAGAGTGGTGATAGAGGGCAACACTGTCTGGTGCCACTGCCCATTGATAAACACTCTGGCCAAGGGGTTCCTACGGAACACGTTAATTTAATAAAATGCCTAACCTGGCCCATTTTAGTTAATACCTAAAACATATATGTCTATTCCAGAGAGCCAAATACTTTTTTAATGCCAAGAAGAAGTGACTATGCCAGTAATTGAGGGTCTAAATAATGTACCACTGCTAGGAGAATATTTAATGTAACAATGTTGGGTGGCTGGGTGTTGGACCTGGCACTCTTGGCGTGGGTCTCCCTTCCATTTTTTCTTTTGCCTCATGTGTTTTTTCTGGTGTTATATGCTTTGGGCACTGTGCCACTGCTGTACAGTGCCACAGTGCGAGTGCTCCCTACTGTAAATTAATGTATTGATTAGTGGTTCCATGATTGGATGTTTGGTTTACTTGTCAGACCCTAGTACAGTGCACTGTGTGTGCCAGGGTGTGTAATTCTAAATGCTGCTAGTGGGCTTGCAGCACTGGTTGTGCCACCCACAGAAGCGGCCTTGTAAAACGTGTCTAAGGTCTGCCATTGCAGAGCCTTCTGGCAGTCTGGTACTGTCATGCTGACTGGGCAAGTGCACCCACTTGCCAGTCCCTAAACCTTTCCTTTTCTTCATATCAGTCACCCCTATGGTAGGCCCAAGGGAAGGGTGCATTGTAAGTATAAGGTAGGACAAGCCCTGATGTGTGTGGCATGTCCTAATGGTGAATTACAGCCATTTTCATTTTTCACTATTGCAAGGCTACCTGTTCTCCAAAGGCCAGAATGGGCTGCTAGATTATTACATGTTTATAATCCTAACAGACTCAGAGAACATGGTAGAAATTCGAGTTTTTTATGCCTGTACTCATAATAATAAAATACATCTTTTAGTGAAGTTTATCTTAATATTCTGTGTTTGCAAATACCACTTTTAGAAAGTAGGTATTTGCTTGCCTAAACATTTCAGCCTGCCTCTGCGAAGTTGTGTATTCCTTCATCTGGTTTTGTGAGTGACAGGGCTGGGGGATTCCAAGAGACAGGCTGGCGCTACCCGTGATGAATCGGGAGATCTGCATCTAGATGGTAGGGAAGAGTTGCTCCTGGGACCTGAATAGGGCTGGGCCTTCCCTCTATAATGCCGGCTCCACCCCATGTGGTGCGTCTGATGTCTCTGCCCTGCACACTGAAAGAAGAGGAGAAAGACTGTCAACAAAGTGCTCCAGGATTGTACTTGCCTTCCACAATGCTGGCTCCACCTCCTGTGGGGCGTCTGATGTTCCTGCTCTGCACTGCGAAAGGAAAGAGAAGTCTGGTAAACAGAGTGCTTCAGAATTGGTTTGGACTGGGCCAGGCCCCTCTCCCCTCAGAGAACAAAGGATTTTGGGGTATAAATATTGGGACCCTGATCCCAAGAAATTAGATCACTTCTGGACTTACAAGACGAAACCTCTGCTGAGAAGAACCTAAAGAAACTGAGGAGAGACTATTCCCAAGCTGAAGTGCTGCTTGGGGGATTGGCCTGCAGTGGTTGCCTGACTGCCAAAGAGAGCAGAAAGAACTTTGTGGACTTTACATTCAACTTGTGCAAAGATCTCCAAGGGCTTGGAAGAGGGCTTTCCCCTTGACCGAAGTCCCAGGACCAGTGGACTTCCCCAGGCTTTGTGAATTGCTGCTGGAAACGCTGTTTCAGTGGCTACAGAGGCAGGGAGCTGTGACCGACTCTCACGACCAGCCCGGTGTCCTGTAGGCACCGCATCAAGAAATGTCCGCCTCGAACAACGCAAGCTCTGAGCTCAGCGACTCCGTCTTGACACCGTCACCGAGCCGTTGCCAGCACCGCGACTGGTGGACACCACGACGTGCAACGACTCGCTACACCTACTCATACTTGTCTGACCGGCGCGGTCACGGCTGCTGACTTCGAGTCCTGTGAACGCACTGGAGTTGGGCATCGCCTCGCATGCTTCGCGATGCACCGCCCGACTCGCACTACTGTCCGGACTGAACAACGCCAGTTCCCGAACTCCGGCTCTGTCGCCGCACCGCAAGCTGAAAGCACCGCAATGAAGCACCGTCTCGCCCTGCAACGCAGACCTTGGATCCACTGACTTGATCAACGGGCCGCTGCCTGCACTGCGTCGAGGGACAACGCGTCCTGCAACGCTTTCTTTTCCGCACCACGACGAACACTGGAACCGGCTCGCACATCCGTGCCAGCCGCCTCAAGTAAAAGGTACTGTGACTGAGTCTGTCGACATTTGAGTGGGCCCGGACCGCCACGGTACGCTGGATTTGTTAGACTCTGTGTTATTTCAGCAACACTGTAGCCGGACAAGGCTACCGACTCGCACAGAACTTTGATTTAAGCCTTTTAACCAGAACTCTTGAAATCTAATAATATTGTAGATTCTTTTTGTTGTTTATTTGTCGTGTGGTAACTCTATATAAAGCATAGTTATTTTTTATATAAAACCTTGTGTGGTGTCCATTTGTAGTGTTGTCACTGGGTAACTGTATGTGGTCACAAATGCTCAACTTACAACACCTCTGAGATAAAGCCTTGCTGCTCGTGCCACGCTACCAAGGAGGTGAGGAGAGGTTATTTTAGGAGTGTAATCCCCCTTATCCTGACCTGAGGAGAGGGTCCCTATTTGGCACAAGTACCTACCTTTGCCAACTAGAGACCCCAATTCTAACACTGGGTATAAAATCAGTCTGGTCTGGAAGTACCAGACCTGACATAAGTGGTTTTAACCTACTAACTAGAACTTTTGCAAATACCATATTGTTAATGTAAAGCAATTACAGTAGTCTTTATGATGCCCAGCGTTCTTCTGATCTGTTAGGGTTTGAGAAGTGCTGTCCACATGTCCTCTAATGTTAATGTGGGAAGTCACCCTTCCAGAATGGCTTCTTCATACTCCTTAAGTAGGAGGGGGCTTTTTAAATCAGCATAAGTTTCATAAAATCTAATTAAAATCCCATCAGGCCCAAGATACCTCACCACTCTGAAGCTACTTTATTACCTCTAGTAAATCCTCAAGGCAGACATGTGAACCTTTCCATTCATGAAAGTGCGATATCAAGTGAAGTCAAGATAAATTGTATTAGACGAGAGGCCATAAAAGCACACAAAAGGCAGATCACATAGTTATAAAAATATGATAAATAAAAACACATCACTGAGTCACATAAAATCAAGGATATTCAGTACAACTCATAACATTTCATTAGATTAAAAAGCGTAGACTGTAACTGATTCATACAGAAACTGCATCTTTTAAGGTTCATAAGCCCTCCTAATGTGTAATGCTGATTTGATACAATTGAGTCCCGCACACCAGACTTCGAAGCACCTAGTGCCTGCATAATCAGTAGCCCTTCCTAGTCCTGTCTCACATTGGCCTTCCGTAAAAAGGATGCCAAGGATCAAAGTCTTGGCTCCTGGTACAAGTGGAAAAACAAAACTAAGTGTCTGATACTTCGAGTTGCAATATTGTCACACCTGCAGGTAGGTAGGTCTTGATGCCAGGGGCCCAATTGTGGAAGAGTCAAATTTAAAGTTCAAAGTCCTTAATTTAAAAAGGGTAAGCCATTAACGATAAGTAGGGTATATAATTCATCCCAGGTAAGGCTCTAGACCAGAGGTTGTTGTTACTTGAGCTTAACTGACAATACTTTAAAAAAAAAAAAACTTACAATACTTTGCATGTTTTGGGGTGCATCTAAGAGGTATTTTTGCAGTGCTCAAAGTTTGCTTTTTTAACACGTTGCTTAAAAATGGGCCAATTAAAAAGGGGGACCTGTAATAATCGGACAGACACAACCATGCAAAAGAACCCTCACATACTTAAGTGGTGGCATTGGTTCTGCCCCATCTAATAGCAGGCAATTGCAGATACAAGATCTTGTTATTCCAGCCTCTTGTGATGGCCAAATTTTTGTCCAGAGTAATGGGGTGCTAGCCCTATCACATCTTTCAGAGACAGCATGTCAAGCTCTTCGTGACAAATAAGAGAGGTAGTGCTTCCCAGGACTCATAAAAGTCTACGCATAATTTGATTCTCTTTGCGTTGTAAAGTTTCTATGCTATTCTGCCCCCAGAGGCAAGTACCTTAAACACATGCTGACATACAGTTACTCTTGCAAATATTCAGCATTGCCTCAATTGGTTTATTTTGAAGCTTGCTGACAAATCTAAAAATGGCTTCAATATGTCCTCTAAAAATCTGACCTCTCAATGTTATGAGTGATGACCAGCTTAATGGTGCTTAAATAAAATCTCTAAATAACTAAAAATGTTAACCGTTGATAAGGCAGATTTGCCCATCTTAAAAGACTTTCATTTGGTGCCAGGGCTACCATCGGTCATGATGTAGGACTTTGAAAAATTAACTTTGAGGTATAGGTCCTCCATTTACATTACAAAACAAGTCTAAGAGGTGCCGGAGACTATTTGTAGTTTGGTCTATTTGAACTGCGTTGTCCACATATAATAGGATGGGGATAGGAGTATGGCCCATGTGTGATATGACTGTAGACCGATCCCACTGCGGTGTGAACGCATGCAATATTTCAAAGTGTACTAGACAGCACTCAACTGGGTGTTCTACCTTTCTCCAGTCTATTGCCCTGAGTTTTGGGAGTGTGCTGTATCCTAAAACCTTACGCTACAAAAACACTCCCACTGGTTGCGTGGTTTGGGAATGCTCTTCAAATGCAGCTAATCTCATTTATATGCCTAACGTCATTGCAGTGAAGGCTCTCTTTAACCACATGACTGCTAAGCTGATTCCTCTCCTGTGCTGGAAATTGTTATATTCCATGATTCATGACAAGCTCAGCTCGTCATAAGCACACGACCAGTGTACTGCATGACGAGCTGAGCTCGTCATGAGCAGCGAAGGGGTTAATAGAACAAAACATAGTAATAGGCAAAATCCATAAAAGAACAAGTTCCAAATATGCAGGAAAATCAGTAAGAACTCCGACAGCTCACCCCCAAAATTGGGCATTTATGTATGAAATCGCCTCATGAAACAGTATAAAAACTGCAGAATCATGGTACGAGGAAGACAATACATGTTCAACAAATCAGAATATAGACTTTTAAAACATCGTACAGCCTTACTACCTAAGCACTAACCTACTATGTGATTAATGAATACTCCCTAACCCTGCCTAATGTCATCGGGAGGTGTCAGAACAAACTAGTTACAGCAACAACAGTAAACAATTGTGAATAAATACAATACCTCATGTGAGACCCTTGGAAAAATGTTACATTCTAAGTCCATGCCAAAGAGTCTTCTTTAAGAACAGTGTCATTCAGAAATAAACAAACATAACTTGCTTGATTATGTGCAGCAGAAATAAACAGTGAATGTGACATACATTTTTACAAGATGGTATTGAAAATCAATTGAGCCTAGTTAGCCAGGATACCACACTTTAACAGGTCATAACAAATTATTTCAAATGAAATAGCATCAGGTCAGTATAAATGTGTGAATTTGAGTGCAGATTAAGATTATGCAGATTGTTAATAATGCAAAATTATTTATTAATACACAATTCCTCAGCTTGCTTTGCTAAGAATCTCCTTTCGTGCTCTGCAACCTCCATGTAATTGCTTAATGGTTCATTCATTCAGGAAAGTGTGGCATAATTATGATCCCGTGTTTAATCTTTTCCAGCTACCTGAGATAATTTTCAAGTCATGTTAATCATTATCACAGCAATTTCAATGTCTTTGCTTCCTTTGCTATGTCCTTACCTACAACATACACTTTAAAGGCCTGCCAAAATGTAGGGGCATATTATCAAGGGGGTTTATCTCCGCTTTTTTGGCTTTAAAAGCCAAGAAGGCGGAGATAAAATTATCTCCCTATTACCTAGCTGCCGCTAACACCAGTTAGCGACAGCTAGTAGGAGATAGCAACCATCTTGGGCCCCACTTTGCATGTCAGTGATATTTATCACTAATGAGATGCAAAGTGGGCGTGCCAAGATGTTAGCGACTGAAAACAGTCTCTAACATCGCTATCTCCTATTATCAACTTTTGGAGATATTCGCGCTAAGCGGGAATATCTCCAAAAGCTAACACCTGCCCTGAGCAGTTCTTAGCCATGTTATCCAATGGGAGGTGGATAACATGGCTAAGAGCATTAGCTCGGTAATGCATGAATATCGCTGACTTTTCAGCGATATTCATGCATTTCGGCCGTTTTTTATCGCATTTGCGATAAACCTTGCTAATAGCAAGGTTTATCTGCGATAAAAATCGCCGATGTGCGGCGATAATTTTTGTCTCTAAACAAGTTAGAGACAAAAATTATCGCTAGTTGTTGGTAATATGCCCCCTAGTTATCCGCAGCACAGAGACTAGGTTGAGGTACGAGTGTTCAGTGATTGCTTTACACTGCTCATTCCTGAAAGAGACATCTAATTAGAATTCTGGTTTAGATCTCCAAGTTCCAGTATGTCCTGTATCTTGCTTACAGTCGTGTACCAGAACTATTGGGGAGTTGTCTGATAAGGATCTGCGTAGAATGCAAGGGTGCCTAATCTAGGATATCAGGCTCATAGACACCAGCCAATAGTCTATTCTTCAGTTTGCACTGTAGGTTAATAATTATATTGTACTGTGGTTGCATGCTGTGGTAACTAGAGATCCAAAAAGTCACTGTATTAGACCGTGCATCTTTTGGCGTGTTTCCCCTCGCTTTTTGCTTTCTGACCTCCCGGTTTTTGCTGGTTTTATGTCTCTGGGCACTTTCTCCCTTCTGTTCAGTGTTAAAGTGAAAGTGCTCCTGTTGTAAATTGTGTTATATATTGGTGTTTCCATGATTGGCATATTTTGTTTACTAGTATGTCCGTAGTAAAATGTACTTAGAGTGCCATAGCCTGTACATCAAATGCTGCTAGTGGGCCTGCAGCACTGATTGTGCCACCCACCGAAGAAGCCCTGAAAGGGGGTCTCAGACCTGCCACTCAAGTGTCTGCGCGCTGTTTTCAACTACCATGTCGACATGGCAAGTGCACCCACTTTCCAGGCCCTAATCCTCCCTTTTCATACATGTATGTCACCCCTTAGGTTGGCTCAAGGTACCCCTGTGAGCAGGGTACTGTCTTTGTTAAAGGTCGGACATGTACTGGTGTGTGTGACATGTCCTGGTGGTGGATTACAGTGTATTTCATTTTCCCCACTGCAAGGCTAACTGTCCCATAGGAAAGAATGGGAGTTTTACTTATAACATCCTATAAGCATAACTTCCCATTAGGAAACGATAGGTAAATGGAGTTTAGTATGGCTGGACTCAGAGTGTAAAAACACATCATTTTTTTGTTTAACTTTGTTTTATTAAATTTCTGGTGCAATAGGTACAGTACAACACAATAATCACATGCCCCTTGTTGTACAGATGTCGTTCTAATACCCTGCCTCCTCCGGAGCAGAGCTTGTACAGGCCCCAAAGCCGTATGGAAGTATAGTGTCCTTGAGAGTTCGTATGAGGCAAGCTTTAGCAGGCGGTGTACCCTACCACCCCATGAAGTAACAACGTCCCCCTCCCCTCCCACAACAAAACCCCCAAACCCCCCTTTCCCCCGCCCACCCTCTTCCCTCCCCCTCCCCCCGGTGTGTCGCTAAACTGCACTGTGTGGGTGCTGGAACATGACGTCTGTCCTTACCCATCAAGCACGGACGCTCTTGGTTGTGGGTATGTCGGTGAGCCTCAGCAGGCGCAGGTACTTCAGGCATGTGATTTCATTGAATTCTGTGGATAATAGGGATAGGAAAGGCTGCCAAACAGTAGTAAATGACTCTGATGATTGCGTGAGGGTTGCCTGGATTCGTTCCATACCCAATATATACCAGAGTCTATGGAGCCATCCCGTGTGTGAGGGATGCCTCGAAGAACCCCATATCGAGAGGATATGCTGAACTGCCACCCCTAGTACCAACCCCATTTGCTTTCCTCTGATGGATTTTAAGGGGAAGGTGAGTGCATTTGGGAGACCCAAGAGAGAATAGGCCGGAAAGCGAGGAATGTCAGTGTCAAAGTGTGTGTTTATAGCGTCAAGAACATCTGTCCTGTAGCCTTTCACTTCTACGCAATCCCACAGTAGGTGTGTTAGAGTCCCCGTTTCGTCACAACCCCTCCAACATGTGGTGCTCTGGCGTGGATTGCTTTTGTTTAGTCAGGCAGGCGTCAGGTACCAATAGGAAGCAATCTTAACCACCGTTTCTTTACTCGCAGTGTTTCTAGTTGTGTGGTGCGCTCTGTGGAAGATATCCCCCCACTCCTTATCCGAGAGGTTTCTCCCTAGCTCAGATTCCCACCTTTTTTGGCCCGCCGATCGGTGTGGAAGTGGCTCAGGACCGATCATTTTATAAAGATCCGTAATCGCCTTACTATCAGTCTTTTTCATGAATAGCCATTTCTCGAAGGCCATGAGTTGCCTACCCACAAGAGGCTGAGTGTCAGGTTGAGTCAGCCAGTGTCTGATCTGAAAATATTGAAAGCGCCGTGGGGCAGTAAGATTATACATTCCTTTTAGGTCATCGAGTTGGATGAAGCCTTCTAGGTCAAAAATGTGTCCCACTGACCTGCAATCGGAAGCCCTCCATTGCCACAAAGGCGTGGGGCTCCATCCCCGGTGGGAATGCAGGGTTGTCAAACAGGGGTGTGAGAGGTGAGGGGAAGGTGGTAAGTCCCCCTTTGATTGCTACCGCGTCCCACACCCTGAGAATCGTGTGAGTAATTGGAGATCTCTTGAGGTGTGCTGGTCTATCTGAGCGTTTCAGGAATGGGATCTTCCAAAGCGACATCTGGGCCATTGCTCTGTCCTGGAAGAGCCATCTCTTTTCTGACTCGGTCTATTCCATTCTAAGAAATATCGTAGCTGCGTCGCCTGGAAATACCTTAAAAGGTTTGGAATCTCTAAGCCCCCCTCTTGTGGCGCCCGTTGAGCAAGATCCCTGTGCATTCGCAGACGTTTCCCCACTCATACAAACTGCAGTATTGCGTCCTGCAGTTTCTTTAGCATTCCTAACGGTGGATTCATGGGGATGGTCTGGAATATGTATAGGACTTTGGGCAGCAGGGACATTTTGATCGCCGCTACGCAACCCAGCAGTGAGAGCGGTTGTCGTCTCCATTTTCTTAGGTCTCCCTGGATTTGGGAGTAGAGATCTGAGTAGTTCCGGTCAACAGTCTGCGTTTTACTTGGTGTCAGGGTGATTCTCAGGTAAGTGATTGAGGTGTGAGAAGCCAATCCCCCATACGTCAATGTTCCGCTAGTGGACTTACGAGCATTGCGGCCCAAAGGAAGGATCATGGACCATTTTCATTTTGAACCCCGATACCTTCCCAAAAGCCTCCATTTCTTTCAGGAAGGCTGGCGCAGACTGTTTGGGGTTATCCGGAGCCGCCAAGATGTCATCGGCGTCAAGGCTTATGGTTTGCTGCTCGCCCCCGAATGTGATGCCAGTTATATCCGAGTTGTCCCTGATTCTTTGCGCAAGCGGCTCTATGTATAGCGCAGACAGTAAAGGCGAGAGGGGGCACCCATGCCTAGTGCCCCATCTGATGTCAAACGGATAGTAATCGATGCTGTTGACGAGGACAGATGCCCGGGAGCCTCATAGCAGCTGGCAACCCAGGCTCTGATTCGATCACCTATACCGAATCGTATGAGCATCTTGTCCAGGAAGCCCCAGTCCACCCTGTCAAACGCTTTCCCAGCGTCGACAGAGAGGAGCACCGCATCAGAGTAGTTGTAGTGGGCTTTGTCTATGACATTAGAAGCCGTTTGGTGTTGTCGCTTCATTGCCTATTTGGGATGAATCCCGATTGGTCTGGCTCTATGATGCAGGTAAGCACAGTCCTAATCTAGCTGCTAAGATCCCACGTAAAGAGTTTGAGATCGAGATTGAGCAGAGATATGGGCCTGTAAGAGGCGCATTGCGTAGCATCTTTGCCCGGCTTCGGCAGTACTAGGACATTGACCACAAGCATGTCGGGGGGGATGGAGACCGGCCCTTGGAAGGAATTAAATAACTTAGTCAAGAGGGGCACCAGTAGGGGACAAAATGCTTTATAGAAGCTGGCTGTGAATGCGTCCGTACCCGGCGCTTTCAGAGGCTTCAGCGTGAAATCTCCGCTATCACTTCCTCCGTCCTGATAGGTGCATCTAATGAAGTAGCACCGGCTTCATTGAGCGCTGTTACAGCCTCCTCGTTCAAATAATCCGCCTCCCCTTTATCTAGAGAGAGATCTGCGCTGTATAACTCAGCATAGAAGGCCCGAAAGGCTTCCACAAGTTTAACTTCCTCTTGGAGCTCCCGCTCTTGGTTGTCCTGGATAGTGGTGATCTTAGACCTCTGAACCCGCGCCATGAGTTTGCTTGCCAGCAGTCGTCCGGTTAGTATGAATGTTGCAACCAAAGGGTCCCATATTCCGTGCGATCGAGATCCAGTCCTGCCAGCTGCGCTCTGGCCGCTTTTAGTTGTCGCCAAATCCTGGGGACCCCTGTGCACTCTCTCCAGTTCCGCCACCTGCGCCGAAAGCGCCTCCCTTTTATCTCTACCTTCCTTAGCCTCGGCGGCTGATATCGTGATGAGATCACCCAGTACCACCGCCTTAAGCGCTCCCCATACCGCTGTCACTAGTGCATCAGGTGTATCGTTATGTGCTAAGTATTCTTTTATGTTTTTGTGCAGTTGTTGTGTAATCCCTTGTCTCTGTAGTAGGGCCTCCGCTCCCACCCTCAAGGGTCCGCAGTGTTGTGCTGGTTGAGGGGGGGTGTGGCCCCACCACGCCCGGGCCCTATTTGATGGCCCCTGGCATCCCCTCTACTCTGCTGCCTCCCCTGGCGATCGGCCCACTGGGTTTATGTATGCTGGTTCCCCCACCCCAGGCACCGGCTCCCCCGGGCTCACCCCTACAGTCACTCTGTGCCAGCGCTCACCTCAGAATGGCCTAGCGGGACCCCTCGCCGGTTCTGCCTTCGTGTTGTAGGCCCAGTGCCCGAGGACCTATCACTGGCCCTGTGGTGCACCAGGTGTGGGCCCCCGAGGGGACTCGCCACTGTCGCAGTTCCTCTCGGGCGGGGCTCTCCAGGCGAGCACTCCCCCGCAGTGTCTGGTCCAGTGCGCCACCCCTCCTAGATGGCGATGCTCGCTTCGATGGATGCTAGGGTCTGGGCCTGGTCCTAGGTGCCTAGATCACCGCCCCTCCGGTGCAGGCCCCAATGCCCCAATGGGCCGCAAAGACTTCTGCTGCTCCGCGGGGCCTCTGTTGTTCTGGTCAAGCAGCCCCTCCGGCAGACCTGCCAAACCCCCAGGTCCTTGATCTCCCACTGAGGCCTTGCTCCTGGCTGCTCCGGCGTCCCCACCGCTAGGGTGCCATTTTGCGATGCCAGGGGTCGGGCTCTTCAGGCCGCTGCTGTTGCTCCCGAGCCCCCAGATCACCTGAATATCGGGCGCCCAAAGTGCTTCCTCTCTGCTCACTCCGGCTGCACACGGCGCTCCCCTCCAGCACTCGGGATGATGGTGTGCCGTGGGTGAACTGCAGGGGCAGCGCCCGGACCTCAGCTCCTGAGGTGTAGGCCCCTCTGCCCCTGTCTCAATTTTCGCAGCCCTCCTCCCATTCGCTGTCCGAGGGGGGGGGGCGTAATTGGGTACTCGCTGCTCCGCGAGGTCTCTACAGCTGTGATCAGGTGGCTCTCCGGTGCGGGCAACCCTCCGCTGGCTGGCTCCCCAGATTCATGCAAAAACAACAGGTGATGGACAGAATGCAGAACAATTTCATACATTCACCCCAGTACAGAGATCTGGGCCTAAATCCATCGTTTTTTTGCTCACCATGCCATTCCAGTTTGAACCCAGCCATATGCAAATCAGTCTTGACCCTGTGCCCCATGGGAACAGTCCAGCCCGAACTGCCAAGCCAGGTCCTCTCTGGACTGGAAACAAGCATCCAAGGACTGGTTTCGGGCTTTCAGCCCTCATCAGCCTGGATAGCTTGATTCCAGTGGCATGGAGAGCACGGGACTCACGTCTGAGCATACCCGTCCCACTCGAGGTGACAAAAGCAAAAACAACAGGTGATGGACAGAATGAAGAACAATGTCATACATTCACCCCAGTACAGAGATCTGGGCCTAAATCCATTGTTTTTTTGCTCACCATGCCATTCCAGTTTGAACCCAGCCATATGCAAATCAGTCTTGACACTGTGCCCCATGGGAACAGTCCAGCCCGAACTGCCAAGCCAGGTCCTCTCTGGTCTGAAAACAAGCATCGAAGGACCGGTTTCGGGCTTTCAGCCCTCATCAGCCTGGATAGCTTGATTTCAGTGGCATGGAGAGCACGGGACTCACGTCTGAGCATACCCGTCCCACTCGGGGTAACAAATGCAAAAACAACAGGTGATGGACAGAATGCAGAACAATGTCATACATTCACCCCAGTACAGAGATCTGGGCCTAAATCCATCGTTTTTTTGCTCACCATGCCATTCCAGTTTGAACCCAGCCATATGCAAATCAGTCTTGACACTGTGCCCCATGGGAACAGTCCAGCCCGAACTGCCAAGCCAGGTCCTCTCTGGACTGGAAACAAGCATCGAAGGACCGGTTTCGGGCTTTCAGCCCTCATCAGCCTGGATAGCTTGATTTCAGTGGCATGGAGAGCACGGGACTCACGTCTGAGCATACCCGTCCCACTCGGGGTGACAAATGCAAAAACAACAGGTGATGGACAGAATGCAGAACAATGTCAGACATTCACCCCAGTACAGAGATCTGGGCCTAAATCCATCGTTTTTTTGCTCACCATGCCATTCCAGTTTGAACCCAGCCATATGCAAATCAGTCTTGACCCTGTGTCCCATGGGAACAGTCCAGCCCGAACTGCCAAGCCAGGTCCTCTCTGGACTGGAAACAAGCATCCAAGGACCGGTTTCGGGCTTTCAGCCCTCATCAGCCTGGATAGCTTGATTCCAGTGGCATGGAGAGCACGGGACTCACGTCTGAGCATACCCGTCCCACTCGGGGTGACAAATGCAAAAACAACAGGTGATGGACAGAATGCAGAACAATGTCATACATTCACCCCAGTACAGAGATATGGGCCCAAACCCATCGTTTTTTTGCTCACCATGCCATTCCAGTTTAAACCCAGCCATATGCAAATCAGTCTTGACCCTGTGCCCCATGGGAACAGTCCAGCCCGAACTGCCAAGCCAGGTCCTCTCTGGACTGGAAACAAGCATCCAAGGACTGGTTTCGGGCTTTCAGCCCTCGTCAGCCTGGATAGCTTGATTCCAGAGGCATGGAAAGCACGGGACTCACGTCTGAGCATACCCGTCCCACTCGGGGTGACAAATGCAAAAACAACAGGTGATGGACAGAATGCAGAATAATGTCATACATTCACCCCAGTACAGAGATCTGGGCCTAAATCCATTGTTTTTTTGCTCACCATGCCATTCTAGTTTGAACCCAGCCATATGCAAATCAGTCTTGACCCTGTGCCCCATGGGAACAGTCCAGCCCGAACTGCCAAGCCAGGTCCTCTCTGGACTGGAAACAAGCATCCAAGGACTGGTTTCGGGCTTTCAGCCCTCATCAGCCTGGATAGCTTGATTCCAGTGGCATGGAGAGCACGGGACTCACGTCTGAGCATACCCGTCCCACTCGAGGTGACAAAAGCAAAAACAACAGGTGATGGACAGAATGAAGAACAATGTCATACATTCACCCCAGTACAGAGATCTGGGCCTAACTCCATTGTTTTTTTGCTCACCATGCCATTCCAGTTGGAACCCAGCCATATGCAAATCAGTCTTGACCCTGTGTCCCATGGGAACAGTCCAGCCCGAACTGCCAAGCCAGGTCCTCTCTGGACTGGAAACAAGCATTCAAGGACCGGTTTCGGGCTTTCAGCCCTCATCAGCCTGGATAGCTTGATTCCAGTGGCATGGAGAGCACGGGACTCACGTCTGAGCATACCCGTCCCACTCGAGGTGACAAAAGCAAAAACAACAGGTGATGGACAGAATGAAGAACAATGTCATACATTCACCCCAGTACAGAGATCTGGGCCTAAATCCATCGTTTTTTTGCTCACCATGCCATTCCAGTTTGAACCCAGCCATATGCAAATCAGTCTTGACACTGTGCCCCATGGGAACAGTCCAGCCCGAACTGCCAAGCCAGGTCCTCTGTGGACTGGAAACAAGCATCGAAGGACCGGTTTCGGGCTTTCAGCCCTCATCAGCCTGGATAGCTTGATTTCAGTGGCATGGAGAGCACGGGACTCACGTCTGAGCATACCCGTCCCACTCGGGGTGACAAATGCAAAAACAACAGGTGATGGACAGAATGCAGAACAATGTCAGACATTCACCCCAGTACAGAGATCTGGGCCTAAATCCATCGTTTTTTTGCTCACCATGCCATTCCAGTTTGAACCCAGCCATATGCAAATCAGTCTTGACCCTGTGTCCCATGGGAACAGTCCAGCCCGAACTGCCAAGCCAGGTCCTCTCTGGACTGGAAACAAGCATCCAAGGACCGGTTTCGGGCTTTCAGCCCTCATCAGCCTGGATAGCTTGATTCCAGTGGCATGGAGAGCACGGGACTCACGTCTGAGCATACCCGTCCCACTCGGGGTGACAAATGCAAAAACAACAGGTGATGGACAGAATGCAGAACAATGTCATACATTCAGCCCAGTACAGAGATATGGGCCCAAATCCATCGTTTTTTTGCTCACCATGCCATTCCAGTTTAAACCCAGCCATATGCAAATCAGTCTTGACCCTGTGCCCCATGGGAACAGTCCAGCCCGAACTGCCAAGCCAGGTCCTCTCTGGACTGGAAACAAGCATCCAAGGACTGGTTTCGGGCTTTCAGCCCTCATCAGCCTGGATAGCTTGATTCCAGAGGCATGGAAAGCACGGGACTCACGTCTGAGCATACCCGTCCCACTCGGGGTGACAAATGCAAAAACAACAGGTGATGGACAGAATGCAGAACAATGTCATACATTCACCCCAGTACAGAGATCTGGGCCTAAATCCATTGTTTTTTTGCTCACCATGCCATTCCAGTTTGAACCCAGCCATATGCAAATCAGTCTTGACCCTGTGCCCCATGGGAACAGTCCAGCCCGAACTGCCAAGCCAGGTCCTCTCTGGACTGGAAACAAGCATCCAAGGACTGGTTTCGGGCTTTCAGCCCTCATCAGCCTGGATAGCTTGATTCCAGTGGCATGGAGAGCACGGGACTCAAGTCTGAGCATACCCGTCCCACTCGAGGTGACAAAAGCAAAAACAACAGGTGATGGACAGAATGAAGAACAATGTCATACATTCACCCCAGTACAGAGATCTGGGCCTAAATCCATCGTTTTTTTGCTCACCATGCCATTCCAGTTTGAACCCAGCCATATGCAAATCAGTCTTGACACTGTGCCCCATGGGAACAGTCCAGCCCGAACTGCCAAGCCAGGTCCTCTCTGGTCTGAAAACAAGCATCGAAGGACCGGTTTCGGGCTTTCAGCCCTCATCAGCCTGGATAGCTTGATTTCAGTGGCATGGAGAGCACGGGACTCACGTCTGAGCATACCCGTCCCACTCGGGGTGACAAATGCAAAAACAACAGGTGATGGACAGAATGCAGAACAATGTCATACATTCACCCCAGTACAGAGATCTGGGCCTAAATCCATTGTTTTTTTGCTCACCATGCCATTCCAGTTTGAACCCAGCCATATGCAAATCAGTCTTGACCCTGTGCCCCATGGGAACAGTCCAGCCCGAACTGCCAAGCCAGGTCCTCTCTGGACTGGAAACAAGCATCTAAGGACCGGTTTCAGGCTTTCAGCCCTCATCAGCCTGGATAGCTTGATTCCAGTGGCATGGAGAGCACGGGACTCACGTCTGAGCATACCCGTCCCACTCGGGGGGACAAATGCAAAAACAACAGGTGATGGACAGACTCCCCAGACTCCACAAGTCCAGAGGCTCCTTCTCTGACCCCGCTCTCGAGTGCACCGGCACTCTCCCTGTCAGGGCGCCATTTCGTGATGTCCGGAGTTGAACCTTTCAATGTCATCACCGCTGCTCACGACCTTCAAAAGCACCAGCAGACCAGGTGCCAGGTATGTGCTCATCTCCCCGCTAACCCTGTGTGCTGATGGGGGAGTTTGAAAGTAGGTATATTCTTGCTTAGCCATCCTGTGTGCCTCTGCTGGGTTAGTGGATTGACTGTCTGGCTTTGGAGTGACAGTGGCTGGGAATGTGCATTCTCTTCAGGCAGCTACTGGGGAGTCAAGGTGTGTCCCGGACCTCAGCTCCTGAGGTGTAGGCCCCTCTGCTCCTGTCTCAATTTTAGCAGCCCTCCTCCCATTCGCTGTCCGCAGGGGGGCGCAATTGGGTACTCGCTGCTCCGCGAGGTCTCTACAGCTGTGATCAGGCGGCTCTCCGGTGCGGGCAACCCTCCGTTGGCTGGCTCCCCGGACTTCACAAGTCCAGAGGCTCCTTCTCTGACCCCGCTCTCGAGTGCACCGGCGCTCTCCCGGTCAGGGTGCCATTTCGTGATGTCCGGAGTTGAACCTTTCAATGTCACCACCGATGCTCCCGACCTTCAAAAGCACAAGCAGACCAGGCGCCAGGTATGTGCTCGTCTCCCCGCTAACCCCGTGTGCTGATGGGGGAGTTTGAAAGTAGGTATATTCTTGCTTAGCCATCCTGTGTGCCTCTGCTGGGTTAGTGGATTGACTGTTTGGCTTTGGAGTGACTGTGGCTGGGAATGTGCATTCTCTTCAGACAGCTACTGGGGAGTCAAGGTGTGTCCTGCCTTTCCTGGATGAGTCTGGGCTGCGCTGAATCGACCTGGGCTGCATTTAAAGAAGTGGGAAGAGATTCCCTTGCACCTCAGTGGGTCTGGTCTGCTTTAGACAATGCTGTCTCCGCCTCCTGCTGGGAACCTGGGCCAGAGAGGACCAAACTGGTTTGGACTAAGCCCAGATACTCTCTGCCTGAGAGAGCAAAGGAATTTTGAGTACAAATACTGGGGCCCAGACTTTAGAACTCACTGGAATCAAGGAGCCTGCCAGGAAATAGAGCTGGAAGAGCTGCCAGGAGGAGTACTGCCTCTTTGCAGTGTTGTTGCTTTGATGGGTTGGCCTTCGGTTGCTGCCTCTGCCTTGGGCAGTGAAAGGACTGACAGAACTTTCTTCACTTGTGCTGAGTATCTCCAAGGGATTGAAGTAGAGCTTGCCTTCTGTTCTGAAGTCTCAGGGACTGCAAAGACTTCACCAACCTTGGGGTACCGCTTCTGTACCAGTTGACACAGAGAAGGGAAAAGCAAGCGACTCCATCGCTGGCTCCGTGTCCTTAAGGCACTACAGAAGGCATTGCCGCATCTCACACTGCAACATTGGTCTTACTGAGGATGACACCACCAAGCTGCTCCTTGCACCATGCCTTGTTGGCACCGCCCTCCACACCGCTTCAAATCACTTCGCCACCCTGGTCTGACTGACACCGTCGCTGCCTGCTGAATTCTAAACCGTGAATGTATTGTGGCTGGGGGCACCACTAGTAAAAAATAGACTAATTATTCTTTTTTCAGTGTCACGATGTCAGAACAGAAGCATTTGCAATGTTAACTACAACGAAGGTGTAGTTGGTGCTTATTTATCATATGCAAATAAGAACTATTGACAAAGTCAACAGTCCTGGCTTGTTGTAGGTGTAATGTTACTTGTTGTATTAGAGAGATCAGAATTTTCTCTAGTGGAAGTTTGAAGGTCGCGCAGAGGGTTAATATGCCTGCTGCTTAGAACGTGTACCATGCAGATCACAAAGTGCATAAAATGAAAATTGGTTAGCGGTTTACTACTTTTGTCAGAGAGGTAATTTTGTTACTTGCCGTTTATAAATTAAAATCCTAATATAGAACAGTAAACTATTAACTGTCATCAAAGAACTTCATGCATACTGCAAGGTACAGATTAGAGCATTATGATTTTTTCCCCAGCCATTCATTATCCTAATGTTTCAAATAGGGTTAATTTGGCTACAGAGCGATTCTTAATAAAGAGAAATCCCATCCATGATGTTACATTTTAAATTCTGTGTTTGTGCTTCTCCAGACAAAGCACTCTTAAACTTTACTGCCTATGAGTATGAATGACATGTTACTCCTGTACATTGCAGTCCTCAGTCATATGTAACATTTATAATACACTGATTTGCATACCTATGATTGATTGTCTCTGTTTATTATGTGTGCAATGTAAAGTACACCCTACACTGGTATGAGAGGCGCTATAAAATAAATTAAATACATCTCAGAGAGAATGGTAATGGAGACCTTGAGGGGCACTGTTAAAGGATAAATGTGAGGGAATCACTGGCAGGGTTGTCATTGGTGGGGGGGGGGCAACAAACATTGTCACACGGGGCGCCAGCAGCGCTAAGGCTGGTTTACTGGGGCATATAGCCTTGGCTGCAGCACAGAGAGACCTTACAGTGCCACACACAGAAGAAAAAAGTTAGAGGGAACATTGGTTGCAATATGTTGTTTCTGTGGCAGTTATGTATCAAAGTGGTCCCTTGAATTACCTGGTTCATTTACTGATGGGATGGCTGGCAATCTGAAAGAGCTGTTACTGAAGATTGTCGAGTGCCTTCTTAATTCAGGGCTGACAACATTACTTAGGTAGATCCTGTCAATCAGCTTTTCACTTATATTTGTAGCTTAAGTGTTATACTCCAAGGAACCTAAATTACTCCTATTCCACAGAAATTGGCCCACTGGTAGATTTCTGCAAGTGCCCAAGGATGGAAAGAGAGACAGTAAAGTAAGACATTCCTGAATTTTTGAAATGTAAAGTGGTTTGCAAGATGCAATCTTCTGGTTTGATTACTAGGTCAATAAGTGTTGCATATGTGTTACAGTGTGAAAATGTAAAGTTTAAGCCTCTTGAGGACAGGAATTGTTCTGGTCTGGTTTCATGCAAGAACTCCTCAGATTTTTTCATGACACCTTGGGGTGAGTTTAGAAGTTTTTCAAACCGTTTTCTCTGTGCAGGCAGACTGAACAAGTTGAATACTTATGTTCACAAGCTGGCTACCTTTTTGCCCACCCACAGTCATGGTACCAGTATCCATATCCACCCAACTGGATATTTTCAGGGAGCGGGGATTATCCTAGCACGTAAGGCTAAGAACAGCAGATGCACTTTATAAATTGTCTCTATGTTTGGCTCCTGCTTTGTTCTTTGATGGGATGCCACACAAACAAAAAGCATTTTACTTCAGCATAGTGGAATGTTGATTAGTGGGTTAAACCCGAATCAAAGATCCCAGCTCTACGTTTTTCATAATAGCATGCACCATTAAACATAGTAGGTGCTATGTGCATCAGCAAGCTCATGCCTGACTTTGTGTGACTTAGCATATTTTAGCGTCTTCCTCAACACAGTGGCCCATGTTGTCACATGTGGACCTTGTTTTACATCAACAGCATCACTGATAGACCCACTCTATCACTGTGTCGGGAGGTGCTGGCAAGCACAACTTGACTGTCTCAACATCAGTCCTACGTCCCACATCCTTGCTTGCTGTTCGACGTCCTGGAATCTGGAATTTCTTTTCCACACACAATTTGTTTGAAAGTCAATGGAAAACTTCACAAAGTTGCACAATTGGATGCTTTCTAGAGGTTTGCATGCAAAATCTGTTATAATATGTGGATTTGTATGGTGCAACTAATCACTCATGAGGGTATCCAGGTGCTTGAGCAGGCGTGAAGCACCTGAGCCTGCTTTGCAACTTATCGCCTCAAGAGCTTGCACCCCAAATTTCAAAGTTTAAAAATCTAAGAAAGCATCACGACGGAGACACAAGAAAAAAACATCACTGAAAGCTTGAAGTTTTAAATGTAATGACTCATCTCACTGGTATCTAGGAAGCAACTGACTGCGCTGCTCAAACATTTTGCATTGAATCTCAAACAAGCTGTTCTAACACTGTTTCATTTGTTAGCTTTGTTTTAATATGGACTCACGCTTATGGTTTACATTTTGTCAAATTCATGGGATTGCATTTATTTTGAGTGTTGAGTTGTGTCATAGTTCAGATATTATTAGTAGTGCTTAGTGGGAGATGTAGTTTTGGTTCGGGAACACGTTGCAAGAAGGGGGGTGGAGCGAATCACGACCTGATTGCGAACAGATGAGAAATACCTTATCTTTAAAAACGCTACGGACGGGAGGGAGTTACAACGATCATTTCGGCGACAAACAAGGGAAATGAATTATGTTGCCAAACATGGCACAGATAAGGTACTTGGGAGAGAGGGTCGCTCGTAGCCTTTGGGATAACGTTTTAATGGGAGAGAGTCGTGTCACTTGACAGGTTATGAATGGTGGATGTATATCTTGAAAATTGGGATGGATAAAAACTGGGAGGTTGTGTTTGGTTTAGGGTTGTTCTTTTGGGTGCTGAGTTCGGGTTAGATTGAAATTAGAGAAATGAGCTGGGTTTTGTTGCACTGAACTTATGACTGAACAGCCTGTTGAATTGTTTTCTTATCTTTTACCTGTAGTTAACCCCTGACGAAGAATCTAAATGATTCAAAATGCATTGGGAAATACTTACGTTTAAAGACTGCTTTTGAGAACATGTTTGTCTTCACATGTCTTCGTAAAATCCTGGATTGGCAACGTCAGACACTTGAAAATGTTGAATAAAAATTCATAGCGCAAACATGCCGTCTCCGCAGTGGTGCAACACTAAAGCAAAAATATGACTAAAGATTTTGGATAAATATTGATAAAGAGAGATTAAAGCTGAATCACTGTATGGTTAACATGATGTAGGAAACATTTCCTTATCCGCAGTGCGGCAACAGGGTGCTCAAGAGTCGTGCCCCACTTGGATTTATGAGCAGGCGTGAAGGCATTAGACTAATGTTGTTGGGTGTTTGGCCCACAGAATTTGTTGATGAGCCAGGTTTCATGTGGAATTCAAGAAGTGAGGAGGAGCTCCTAATGTTTTAAGGGAGATCCTGGCTGCAATATAGTAAAATGCTCAGCCTCCTGTTCTGCTTTTGTTGATGTGGGGTGTGTGTGTCAGTTCCAGTGATGCTAAGCATTTGTGTCTGGTGTTTTGGTGGAAATAAATGTGGCTGTTCAGGTATGTTGGTCTAGTGTTGTGCAGTGCCTTGTATGTGTGCATGAGGAGTTTTAATTGACTGCATATGGGGCTGGAGAGCCAGGGGAGTCCTCCAAGATGTGGTGAAATGTGGGTGTGTCGTGGGAGGTCAATAATGAGTCTTGTTGCAGTGTTCTAGATAGTCTAGAGTCAGTGGAGGAGATGGTTAGAGAGCCTGGTGTAGAGTGCATTGCTGTAGTCTAATCTACTTGTCATGAGGGCTTGCGTGACAGTGTCTTTGGTGTTCAGGGCCATTTGGAGATCTTGTAGAGCATGTGGAGAATATGGAAGAAGAAGGAGCTGACTCCGTTGGAATGTGCTGTCATGTTGAGCTTGTTGTACAGATAAATTCCCATGTTTCTGGCGTGGTAGGTTGGTGTAGGTCTGAGCTATGATGGGTACCAGGTGGAGTCTCAAGGAGCGTTTTTGTTTCAGAAGTTCAGCACTTCCGTCTTGTCGCAGTTGAGTTTCAGGCAGTTGTATGCCACCTAGTGTGCTACATTGATCACGTAGTAAGAGACGTTGGACTTTTCTGTCAGAGAAAGGATGAGTTGGGTGTCATCAGTGTAGGATATGAGGGAGATGCCTTGTGATCTGATGATGTTGGAGAGTGGTGTCATGTAGATTTTCAACAGGGTTGGTAGAATCTGATATGCGCCCCCAGGGCTCATCACTTAGATGAGCCCTGGGGACGCAGATCAGATTCTTGGATTCCGATGTGTAGGGTGGTAGTCTGACCCACTATATGCTTTTAGTGAGGAAAGAGCTTATCCAGTTGAGGGCCGGTAATTTTTGCCTCCATTGTGCGGTTTTCTGATGAAGGTATGGTGGGAAACTGTATCAGAAGCAGCAGATGGGTTGAGTAAGATGAGGGCTGTGGTCACTCGATTGTCCAGTGTGGTGCACATCTGGCCTGTAGCCATGATGAGTGGCATTCCTGTTCTGTTGTTGCTACAGAATGCTGATTGGGTGTTGTCAAGTAGGTCCTGCAGATCAAGATAGTTGGCCAATGGTTTTTTGAGGAGGGCTTGGCGGCTGAATGTTTCCAGTCTTCTGGGAAGGTTGTAATTTGATAGAGGTGTTGATGATGTGGGTGAGAGTGTTGATGATTAGGGGTCCTCCCATGCTGTAGCTGTGATGGGACTATGGGTCCGTTGGGGCACCTAAGTGTACTTTTTTAAGATCGCTGTGATGTCTTCTTCAGTGACTGTTTTCCATTCAGTCAGGTATTTGTCTCGGTTGGTGGTGTTCTGGTTGACAATGAGATCTTTGGGGTCTGCTTGTTGTTCAATGTTGCTCTAGATCTTTTCTATTTTGCTGTGGAAGAAGTTAAAATGGTTGTTGCAGGTTGTGATGGTGTGGGCTGCGGCCAGGGCGGTGGCGACAATCGAGAAGATCTCCTTTGAGCTGTTGAAGCTAGCCTCTTGCAAATCAAATCAAATCAGTCTTTATTTAGATTTTTTCAATCATTAAAGACACAACAAAACAGTACACTGCAAACCTACACAAATGCAGAGTATAAATTTACAAAGTGCTAAAAAGTACTTTTTTTTAGTTCATAAAATGCTAAAATATTAAAACTAGTAACAAAGGATAGATTACAAAATGTTAAATTATGGTTGTGTGTCACTGACCTTTCCACAGTGATATATTGTGAGTGACCTGGGTGACACACATTTCCATATTCTCATTTCCATGATTGAGTGCACTAGAACACATTCCTATTACACATCAACAAATAACCATAAAATGGAACAAGTTGTATGCATAAAACATTTCTGTTATGTGTGATTGCCACTCATTGCACCTTGTTTCTTCAAATTGTTTGATCGTATCCCCCACGACCAGCTCAGGAACTTGGCTGTAGCTATTACTATGTGTGCATGTGTGTTGGTCTTGAGAATACGAAGTGCATGTATGCTGGATCTAGTGCCATGGTTTTGGCAGATAGGCTTAAGCCATTTGTCTCTAGGGCATTTGTACGCTGGACATTTGAACAGGATATGAGTGATTGACTCAACAGTCATTTGACATGATGGACATATAATATCCGTTGTGTTTTGCCATTTTGTAGTAAATGGTTTTATCGGAAGCAAGCCAACCCTAAACTGATTGTACAATTTCCTGTAACATGTTTGGTTATAAAGTTCCAGTAGGCCTCGAACTGAGTGCTATGCATATGCTCCAAGAATTTTTGCGAGAGGGAAGAATTCTGGGCGGATGACATACACTTTAATTTAGCCATATTCCTACAGATTTCATTAAAGGCTTTTTTTGATGGAAATGTGCTGCCTACTGGATCCTCCCACAAGTGGCTGAACCCCATGTCCACCAATGTACCCTTGATTTTGTGTAGCCATGTAATTTTACAAGATGTGTCGGCTTCTCTTACATGGTTTAATGCATTCACTTAGGGTTACAGCTCCAGAGTAGTCCAGAGCATTCTCCAGTATGCTATGGGCCGGAACTGAGCTATCTCCTCTATTTTCACAGCAACCCAAATCTAAATATAGGGGTTTTAAGGGAGTTGATTGTGGGAGTCCAGTTAAAACTCTTAGAAACTTATTCTGGGCTGTTGTTAAGGGTGATACATTTTTGAAACCCCAAAGCTCTGCGCCTTATAGAATTGAGGCCTTAACTTTAGCATTATATATCGTTAGTGCAGGGCCAACCGGGTTTGCTTGCGAGAGCCAGTGCTCTTTTAGTAAGACACCTGCAAGTTGGACATGCCTTAGGGCCAATATATCGATCTGGGGTTTCCAGCTTAGCTTCTTTTCCAGGGTTACCCCCAGGTACCTAAAGGTATCGGTTTGTTCCACCTGAGCATTGTCCATGTATACACTTCCTTTCACCACTTTACGTTTATGTAAAACCATACATTTTCTTTTATCTACATTAACTACGAGCTCATGCTTACTGCAGAAACCTTAAATCTGCCTAGAGCTAATTGCAAATCTTTCTGTGTTTTAGATAAAATAAAGGTATCATCGGCAAACATTAAAAAGGGGAACCTTCGTGCCAGCGAGTGTGGGAGCATCTGTGGAATATGTAGAAAAATAAATAACTACCCTATTAATAAACAATGTAAAAAGGCTGTAAGAGCGAGTGAGGGGAAGGCAGCAAAATGAGGCCGAAAAAACAGTGGAAAGAGGCACAATGTGGGAATGTGGCACAAAGAGGGAGAAAAGGCACAGAAAATTGAAAGTTAGAGAAGTGTGAAAAGTAGCGCAGAGAGGATAAAAATGGGGGAGAAGAGACCCAAGTATTGAGACAGAAGAGAACAAACTATTCTGTTTGTTTAAATCAAAAAAAGCAAACGTGGACAAAACCCCTACAGGCATCTGTCCCTGTGCTAAGATAAAAATTGAACAAGATAAACTTGCTGGGGAAAATTTCTGCAACAGTTTCCCATCTGAACCACATTTTATTAATGCATATGGTGAATGAGGAAGTTTAACTGAGCAGAAACTTTGCACACTTTATGACTTGTAGCAATTGTGAAAGTCACAACAATTATAGTGGTATAAAAAAAAACTTGACAGCCCTCTCATCACATGCTGACTTTGTCTTTGCCTTGCCCTGTGTTGAGAGCTCCACTACCTTTTGGTGCACCATAAATAACACATACATACATATAAAATACATTTCTCTACTACTTGATAGTGTGTGACTCACTGAATTGTTTGATACATATTGATGCACCAATAAGAAATTAGTTAATATGGGGTGACTAATTGCTAAATATAAAATGTGTTTTCCCTTCTGTACCTCTCTCAGGCCTCTATTAAGAGTGAGCTGATAACAAAAATGTGTTCGGAAAGTGTGGGGGTTTGCTATTGTGATTTATGCGAGGTGAAATCTGCAGCAAATTGTGGGACCAAATATAGCACATGCCATGTTTGTTCACTTCTGTATGGAACAGCATGAACTTTTCACCCTGAAGAAGTCAATATGTATAAAAAGACATGACGAAACACGTGTTGGCTGCGTTTTGAAGATTAAAGTGGATGATATAAAACCATTACTGTGGATAAATTGGATTGGAGTGTTTCTTCCTGCGATATGAGACTTTGATATTGGATTTGGACTTACTTTGGAATTGTGATATTTTAGAGTGCTCGGAGAGAACATTGATCAAATATATTTCAACGTTTCAAAAGAGGCTTTTAGTGGGTATGCATGGTAACCGTATCCCTCTCCCCTAATAGCACCTAGGAAAATAATTTGCTTTAACTCCCTTTCCTGTGATATTGCTGAGCGCCTAACTTAACTGGTTACCAACTGTATTGAAGCCTTAATCTTTCTTCTTCTCTTTGTGTCTCGGCCAATCTACCTGAATGAGGGCTGACGCATATCACAGAGTAGCCATTTCATCACTGTGGGTATGGGTAGGACCACCCCAAATTCCTCGTAGAGGATGGGCTAATTCAACAGACCCATTTTCAACACCAAAGCTACGCTGCTGCCTGCCCTTTGATTCAATTCTGGAGCTGCTTCTCCTTTTTCAGAGAACTTAATAAGTTGTATATTAAGTCCTGCTCCTACAGCCCTTCCCTCTTTTCATTACCCCTGTCTCTGGTTCATGTCACCTGTGTCCTTTACACCCAACGTCTCTTAGCCTTGCCCACCTCTCCTAAACCTGACATGTCACCTATAACGCTCATGTCCTATTAACGCCCATCCTTCTGCACCTAACCACCTTTTCCTCTCTGTGACCAAACAGCAAGCTGATTACATGATTCTGTGGATTTTTAAGCTTTTTTGGAAGTTAAAGAAAAGCTCATGAACTATTTTAAGTAAGAAATCTTTAATTCATGATCTGTTAAAATCTTTGCAATAAAATGCATGATAAAACACCTATACAAAGCACATAAAACAACTAATTTCATAGCAGTAATCCATTTTAAAAGCATTTAATGTTAATTTAAAAAGTAAAATATATGATCTGTACCGGTGCGGGCATTAGTAATCAATAAAACATTAAAGTACAAGATATCAGTTCATAAAAACCCTTTTTCTAAAAATGAAGACAAATGTTAATTGCTGGAAAAAAGGAGTAAGCAAACCGATAGAGCAGTTGTCAAGGGGGGTTGAGGTGGGGAAGTTCAAAGTTGAAGTGCGATTCTTCCCTCCTTTCAGTATTGGGTCTTTGGTTGGAGCCTAGGTAGGGAAATTGCAAGGTTTAAGAGTGTTAATGCCCAAGTGGTGACTTCTCTAGTAGCTCTTGCATCTTCACCGGCTACCTACTCCTTACTCGCAGCCCTCTTTTCAAATCTCTGAAGGAATTTGATCAAGGCACAGTTCAGACTGATATCTGTAGCCTCAAAACAGGCTAGCACCTCCTCCCTTCATGACCTTATGACAGGTTTCTCCCGTTCCTGCACAAACGCTCACATAGATCCCCCATATTGGTGTGGCACAGGCATACGACGTGGATGATGTTCTCCAGTTCTTGCAGGCATAACCGGCAAATGGCTTGCCCTGGCCTTCTTCTCCATGAGAGGAGATCTTTAATAATGGTTATAAACCCAATCTGTACTTCAGGAAATGCGCCTTGGCCCAATTGCAATAGGTTTAACGAAGGTAGCCCTGTGATTTTAACCTGGTGTATTTTTGAAGTGTCTTCCACCTATAACTACGTTTAGACAGTTTATCTTTATCCTCAAACATTGATAACAACTGTGCAATAGATTTGATTAGTTTGCTAAGGCCTAGAGTTAAACCCCAAACATGTGTTAAGCTTTGTGAACTCAGTTCCTGGTTTACATAGACATGATCGGGGCGCTCGGCCTGAGTTCCAGTTCCTGCCACAGGTGGCTGGCCAGGGAGCCCTCTGGAGCCTTCCTAAAATTGTGGCAACAGGACACAAAGGCTGTCTTCCGAGCCATTGACTGTTTGGGGATAAAAAATTCCAGCCTTATTTGAGCAGGCAATGTGTTCGGAGGTAGTAGGAAAATTCACCCTTATATTTGAGAATCATTCTGTCCAGATTTGCACTGTCCCTGCCCCTGAGAGCATATAGCTTTCCTCCCATATGTGAAGGTGGGAGGGATCTTAGCTTGTGCTACCTGTAAGATGGGGGGAAACGTGGGGTCATTAAGCTTGTTGAAAAGAGACCTCAAATCGAGGGCCAACGCTTTGCCCTTCTTCCTAATTTCCTCCAGTTGGACGCTATAGCTTCCATTCCGATTGAAATAAACTCCAAGGTACTTGATGCTTTTTACTGATTCAATTCTATCATCCCCCAGACGCCAGGTATGCATCCATTCCATTGTTCTTTGCATTGGTAATATTTGTGTTTTTTTCTGTTATTCACGGTAGACGAGGGTTTCATTCAACAAGCGCTGTAGGCCGACCTTGGTTCTGTTTGCAAGGACTAAATGATCTACATACAGTAGGTTCGATAACTGGATGCCCACCAATTTGGTGAGTGTAAGTTCACTTCATTTAGTCAAGGTGTGAGGTCTGTAAGGAACAGGTTAAACAAGTTTGAGGCCAAAACACATCAGTTTTAACCCTTGCATTGTTTTTATTTTCCTTGATAAATGGGAGCCATCCCCTAACTTGATCAGGCCCCAGGTGTCTGTGTGCAGTATTTCCAGGGCTCTTAACAAACCATTTGGCATTTTTAGGTTTGCCAACTTCCTCCAGAGCCTACCCTGATCCACTGTATCAAAAGCAGATTGAAAATCAATTAAACCAAGGTGGACAGGGTTTGTATTGATTTTTGTAGAATCAATCAACAACGAAAGCACCATAATGTTTGTTGTGGTCCTTGTTTGTTTAGTAAAGCCGGTTTGATTTACTGGAACAATTAGGTATGCCTCAGCCCAATGTTGAAATTCCTCCGATAGAACACCTGCACAGTATTTTACATTATTGTCAATTAAGGCTTTTAAACAGTAATTTCTGGGGTTGCCCTAATCTCCCCTTGTATTTTGGGGCAAGATTTCAACCTCTCCATGAGGAAGGAATACTATGGAGCTGAATGGGGCAAGTTGAGCTGTCCAGAAAAGTGGGTCCTCCCTGTAAATGGCTGGTGGGATGGCATTTGAGCCCAGTGCCCCTTTTCTACATCCCCTTGCATTTTGCCTCTGCACAGTGCAAGGACTGAATGTGCACCTGGCTAATTCTGGGGCCCTCTTCCTTTGTGAGGTTTGAGATGTACTTGCTGGGTCCGGGTCATCTAATTTGCGCATTTTCTGTTCCTCGAGTGACACACAAGAAATGATACGAGATTGTCTCAGAGTTGTTGGATGCTTCCACTCTTGGGAATAGCCTGTTGATTCAATGTCAATATCAAATTCCTTTATTCGGCATTTAGAAAATACCATAAAAGTACATAAAAACAATTAAAAAACATTAAAAACAATTCAGTTCATAACATTTCATTTTTCAAGGGTGACTTGATTAACAGTCATGACAATCAACTACTCCCGGGCGAATTCCTAATCCTGACCGCCATTTTGATAAAATTCATAATACAGAACAGGGTATGTGCATCGTTAGCCTTTTGCAGGAACAATAAAGCTACCTTGGCGTGTTTGAACTTTACTCTTTTCAAGATTCCCACAAGGTACTTACGCCTGGGTAGACTATAAAAAGGACATAATAAAACAAAATGAAGGGTATCCTGCGGAGACCTATTGTCACAGCCGCAGGTACCCTTCTGTTCAACTGTTAATGTAAAACCTGGGGGGTCCGCCAGTAAATGATGTAAAAGGTTGAACCTAAAATGAGTCATAAAAAATCCATCCTGTGCGTTATGGGTCAGTGAGAGGTAGGGTTCCATTCCACTCTCGCTTTTCAAAAGACAATAAGCAGCGACTGTAGGTTTGCTTTCTTCAGTAGTCGCCCTACTTAGAGTTATCCATTCCCTATACATCTTCTTAACTCTCATTTTGTCCTGAGATGTAATTGTTTCGGGATTAGTAAAAAGATTCTTGCAACCGATGCCCTCTAATGTGCCTGTTGATTCATTTCCTGTTTGCCAAAAGAAGGTGGAGTTGTTTTCTCTTCTGTCATGCAGGAGCTTAGCCCAGAATGAATCCTGAGACACCCTTTGAAGCTGCAATTTTGCCCTTTTTAATTGTTTCCTTAAAGCCCTGAGATCTTTCAGAATGACAGGGTCCATAGGTGACCTTTTGAGGGCTCGGCAAAGGTGGTTGGCTTCCTTTTTGGTCATCCAGATCATGGGGGTTTACTCCCTCCTCTCCAGGGAGTTGACCTTATTCTCTTGATGTTGCCTGTTTATTGAAACTAAAGTGACTGGTTGTGCAGTCGGATCTGCAAGTTTTATAATGAATCTTTCCCAGCTGATCAGTGGGTTTTCATCAGTTGTCTTAGAATTAGAATGAATCACCAATAGTTTGGCAATTTGTGCCAGTGCCGTTAGGGAGGCGACTGTGCATTTTATGCGTTTGAGGTTGATCGTGTAACCTGGAGTTCCATTATCCTTTGCGGGTACAGTGCTTCTAAGCCTAAGTCTAGAATTATTTCTTGGGACCGGAGACCACACTTTCCAATTTCTTACCTAACTCATAAGCACTAACAACTTGTAGTAGTGAGAAACTTACAAATGTGTAGTCAATGAGTGATGCACCAGATCTGGACAGAAAAGAAGGCTCAGGTGGTTTGCCGGGTTGTACCGACCATTCAATGCTCTAAGGCAGTGTTTCCCAAACTGTGGTCCGCGGACCCCCAGGGGTCCGTGACACTTTCCCAGGGGGTCCGTAGGCAACAGTTTTAAAAGCACAAAAATATTTCTTGTATAATTAGCAGCTTTCCAGCAACAATAAAAGTGTCAAGAGAATGCCAGTGATTAATGTACTTGCTGGAGAGCGTGGAGAGTTTTGTTCAGTGGCAGCTTTGATTTAACTATTGTAGCACAGAGGGTTAATGTGCCTACTGCAAAGGACATGTAACATGCATCTTAAAAAGCAGCATTTTATGTGCCTAGGTTCGTGGTTACTGCTTTTGTCACAGAGATTCCTTTATTACTGTGAACTTCATAAGTGACAATCGTAATCTAGCAGAGGGACCTATAAACTTTCATCAAAGAGCTGCTTGCAAACTGCATGGTACCAGTTAGTAACTTATATTTTGTCCCAGTTATTCATTATCCTGATGCTGCTAAAAAGATATATTTGGGTGGAAATACATTTTTAATGTTAAAGTCAATGCTAGCCACAGTGTTATGCTCTGAATCCTGAGTTTATGCTTTTCCAGACCAAGCAACCTTTAATCATTTTATATACACACTGATTTACATGTATGATTCAATGTCTCTATATGTGTGTGATGTAAAGTGCTCTGACATCCTACAATGGTATGAGAGATGCTATAAAACAAATGAAATACATGTGACAGAGTTGCTATTACTTCAATATAAAATACTAAGGGCCAGATGTACGATCTGTTTTTATATGCGCGAACAGGTTGGCGAACCCATTTGCGCATTCAAAAACCTATTGGGCCATGCACATAGCCTATTTCACGAGTCGCAATTTGTTTGCGACTCTCTAAATAGGTTTTGCAACTTGCTATATGGAAGGGGCATTCCCTTCCAAATAGCGAGTCTCAAAACCATGTACAAATGTTTTGCGGTCGCAAAACAGTCACAATTACCACCTACTTCAAGTAGATGGTAATGCATTCACAAATGGTAAGGGGTCCCCAGGGGACCCCTTCCCCTTTGCAAATGCATGCAAAATTATTTTTTAAGGGCATGCATGGTAAACAGGCTGCATTTTTTTTTCAAACTGCTTTATTTAAAAGCAGTCCGAGACATGGTGGCCTGCAGAGCCCAGCAGGCCACCATAGCTGGGAGGGCTGGCATTCCCAATGGGCTCGCAAATTGCGAGAGGCTCATTAATACTAATGAACCTCGCAATTTGCAAACCCATTGGGAATCCCAAACAGTGTTAAACACACTGTTGTACATTTCATTTAGTGACTCGCAATGTGTCGCCAATTGCGAGGCGCTAAATGAAATGGTCGTACATCTGGCCCCAAAATCCTTAGTACTTTGAGTATTTGTTTTGTGTGCACACATGTGTATTTTTTTTCGAATTACTGTTTTAATGTTTGAAATGTAACTCATACAAATTGCTTGGGGGTCCCCGGCTTCCAGTGGTGACTCAATGAGTCAAAAGATTGGGAACCACTGCTCTAAGGCCTAAATGACCTAGGTTTCCTTGTAGGATTTGACTTCTCCTATCTTCCTATGCCACCTGAGTTGGTATCATCCAAAGTGCTTCTTGGGCCTCTGTGACCTCATTTTTCGGTAACTTGCTCATTAGCCACATGTAGAAGTGGCCTGTAACTATCATTTCAGTCTTGTTCATTTAGCCTTAAAAACCAGGATTGTCTCAGTCAGCTTCTCTGTTAGCCTAGCCTTGTTTGCGGCGTTGGGGTGAATGTAGACGTTTACCATTTTAATTTTCTTTGGCGGGCTATTTGTAGTATTGACCATCATTACTACGATTTGCAGGTCAGCATCATCAGTTTCTTGCTCTAGGCTTTCAATATTGCTTGAAGCTCAGACTTATATTGCCAGACCGCCCTTACTGCAGCCATGTTTGTGTGCTTTTACTGCAGGTATAAAAGCTTGTAAAGCCCTCTAGATGAGATGTGACCTGAGCCCAGGTTTCTTGGAGGAGAATTACATGGAAGGTGTGCAGGTATTGGTAGGTGTCTAGTCTTTCAAGCTTATTAGCCAAGCCATTAAAATTCCAAGAGCAGATCCTAGGGGCTTTGTCAATACCAGTAGTAAGAGCAGTGTCTTGTCATTGTAAAATTCTGGTTTTATTCAAGGCACCAGACAGCCAACCCCACTCTGTGCCACTTCTGATTCTCTGGCAGACCCACCACAGGGCTGTTCAGCCCATTTAATTTGCTTCTTGCGCTTCTCAGGACCGAGTAGACAGTTCTCGGTCAGGTCGATGTTAAGTCAACCTGTTTTTGTGACTCAGGACATGGGGATATCCTGTTCCCGTGAATGGTGTAATGCTACCCCCCCAGCCTTGGAATATATCGGCTTCACTCAGGATCTTCACAATAGAGCCACACACTACTTTCGTTGATTGATTTCACTGACCAGCACCTGGTCAATACATTCAGTTGATACTAAATTATGTGAGGCGGCTTCCCCATCTCATCTATTGTCCGAATGAGCTTGAGGATGTTACCTCTATCTGTTCTAAGGGCTGGTTTGTTTAAAAGTGGTCATTAATGTTGCAATGTCTTCCCTGTCCTGAGCCATCAGTTTCTTATAGAGATCTGCATCCCTGGGTGCAGAGTTTGGCCTGAGTCTTGTATTGAAGACTGGATAGGCTGCAAGCCTGTTAGGCCGTAGAAGCTTTTTGTTGCAACGCTTTCTCTTCCTTGCTTTCTGCTGTTTTGGTACTTCATCCTTGTTTTATTGGGTCCTGTCTAAATCTGGTGAGCCTGCCATTGGTGTAGGTGCCACCCCAGTGTTGGCAGTGTTAGATCCAGCAGTCCCCAGCCCCTCATTGTTTCAGCCAGAAAGGTAGCCACACTTCAGCCCTTCTGACTCTACTGGAAGTGGTACCACTGAGGCGCCTGCCTTAGTGTTCAGGGTTCCTATGCTTGTTTGGGGCCTGTTTATATTCATGTCTTTGAGGTCAACCAGTAGATTCTTCATCGTCACCGGAAGTGTTGATAGCTTGTCTAAGACAGGGGAGCACCCGCACCTCTGCCCTATTCCCTGCTTGTCAGCTTGTGCTCTCTCTTGGTTTGCAATTTTCAGTTCACAATTTTCTCATCAATGCCTCACACATAAATTGCTAGAGTGTTCAGGAGGCTAATTTGTATGTCCATTTTGTTTGCTTGAAGACTGAGTACTTCTTGTGAGCCCCGCAGAATCCTTAACATGGTAGATCATAAGGCCCCTTGTGAGTTCTTACTTCCTTTTGGGTTTGGGCTGGTGTTTGTTTGTCCTCATTGTCAGTACCAGCTTAATTGTCAGCTGTTTCCTGAGGGCTCAGCACATTTGGGGGTGGGGGTGGGGGGGGGGGGGGGGGATAGTCGCAGCCACAGTACTACCAGGTGGAGTTGAACAGTTGTTATAAGATCCCATTCTAAGTCCTGAGCGTTTGACATTTCCTTTCTTACTCTATGGCCTTAACTTACCTAAGCTCATACACCACCCTCCACACCAGAACTCAGCAATCTCTGCCAGCCTAGTTTCCTTCTTCCTTGGAGCTTCTCTAGACCTTGGCTTGCATCGCTCTCCATGTGGGATTCGCCACCTTCTGCACTCGCAGCCCTGTTGCCTTGCAGGCTCAGTACCTCCAATGCGTGCTCTGCTGACCTTCAAGGCAGACGCAGGCCTGCGAGCTATGCGGGAGGTCCTGGTAGTTCTGGCACTTACCTCCCCTTCCTGGGAACTGGTTGCAACACAGTATGTGTCTCTGTCCAACATTGCACCTCCGTGCTGCAAGGAGCGACAAGCACCCCAAGATCTGGCATGGTGGCTAATGTTCAGTGGTAACTCAGGGGGACAACAGCCCCAGAATCCTAAGTGCTGTTGGGGTGAAGCAGTGTTATTTGGCAGGTATACTGATCACTGGCATTAGAAACCATCAAATACTGTGGAAACTCATGTGCTCCCCCAGTGATGTGGAAGTCAAGAGCTGCGAGGTACTTGTGTCAGCGGGCCGCAATCTGGGGGCCACAGCTCCAGACGCCTTTGTAGACTGGGAGTCCCGAGTTGACCACCTGTGAGCTGCAGATGTCTCTTGTGCTGCCACTTGCTTCTCGTGGCCTTGTTCTCCTCAGCCCCACCTCAGCGGCTGTAAACAGCATAAGCTTCACACTCAAGCTGCGCCCTCCAAGGTCCTGCCTCTGCTTATGCTTCCTACATACTGTGTGAGACTCTGCACTGCTAAACATGCACTCTTGATTCTGTTGGGTAATGTCAGTGGTGCAATATATATAATTAGTGACTGATTCTGGGGCGATGGAGAGCGAGGCCTCCTCTCGCTCGTGACTGCTGTCCGGCGCTGGTGCTCGAATCTAAGACAACGCTGTGAGAACCTCAGAAGGAAAGCAAACGGCCTACTCACCAGGTCCCAGGTCTAGCGGCAGCCAAAGTTCTGACCTCAGGAACGGCTACGCGGGGACCAGGAATACCCAGTTACCTGACCTTAAGATGGCGGCCCCCTGGGACAGCAACAGGAATACCTGGTTGCCTGTCCTTAAGATGGTGGCCCCGGGGACAGCAACGAAGAGCCAGAGACGACGCAATTCATTTTTTCTACACAACGGAAATGGATTTGACACTGCTGGGCCTGATTATATAGTGTAGCACAGGACAAAGAATTTAGAGGCGATGGGAAGCGTCCCTACCTATTGCGAGGACCAAGCAAGGTATTTTGTGTCAATGCTGCATGGGAGAATGATAGCCATGATCATGCTCCACTGTTAGATTGCTACTATATGGTTCTGGAGACACTGCTCTACTGCAACTTACAATTAGAGTTGGTCCATTGAGCATCAAAGGACTTCAGCACAAAGGCAGACAGTACAAAGATGGCCGACGAACTAAAGCTGGACTAGTAGCTCCCACGGCCGGGATCATTAGCATTTTTATATCCCACTGTTACCCTGACGTCCACCTACTTTTAACCAACAGCACCTCAAGACTTGTCCTCATTCTTGTTGAGGCTAATTTATCCTTAACAGTAGAGTAAGAGGGATATAGGAGGTGCCATGGGACATAAACCGAACTTCGACCTGACCTTAAACCTATCCCCTATCATGATTACCCGTCAGGACTTTGACCTTGTTGATCTTTCCTCCGACAGTGGAGACCTAGCTTTCTGGCTGAGGCCCGGTGGAGCTACTAGATAGCTAAAGAGGTGATGGGTTGTGGACTTCCCCTTCAGCCATCACCTACCCAGCTAGTCCTTGGTCAAACCTTCCTTCATCTCTCTGTCGTACCTCCCACCTTCCCCTTCACCCTACCACCTATTCATCCTGTCTTCTACGATTTTTAAATATTGTTCTGTGGGCTGGTGACATCCCCCTCAGCCTTCACCTACCCAGTCGGACCTTGGGCAGATTTTTCCCTTTGTCTCCCATCGTATCTCCCCCCAACCCCGTTACCCTACCCCTACCCTCTACGCTCCTTTGACATCGTCCTCAAAGATATTTATATGTTTCCTGTAACTGATGTTATTTTGGAACAATGTGGAATTCATGCAAAGCGCTCTGATACCTTCAGATCTAATCTGCTTTTATACCTGAACGCTGAGACCTGAGCAACATGGCTGATGCCCAGTGGAGCTGCTTGACAGCTAAAAAGGAGATTGGCCTTGGTATCCCCCTCGACCGTCCCCTACCCAGCAGTGGTGGCTGGTGAGTTATGAAAGTGCGAGGGTGTAAATGTTGGGAGATGAGTATTATATCACGAGTGAGCAAACAAACAAGCCCAACTGAGAACAAGACACTTCCTCTCCGTTCAAGGATATGTGACACTTAAAGGTTCATTACAAACCCACCAGTTATGTTGCAGAGTGAGGAACAAAATCTGGTAACTGAAGTACCGGACATTGCTTGCACTCTGCAGCATTACACATTTCCCGAAATTACTTGGTCTTGTTACAACAAAACTGTTCCCCCTTTCCTCTAATAATTATAGGAAATGCCTCCTACCATTTTGCTGCTTGCCTGCACGTGCAGAACTAGCAGGACAATAATTATGCTAACCCCATTTATTCACCAGTTGTTTGGCCCAGATCCCACCAGTTGTTTGGCCCAGCTCCCACATGCAGCAGTACTGACAGCCGGTAACACTACCAGCTCAAACAGTCCTACCGGATGTACAAGCAACTGGTTCATTATGACCATTATGGCAGAGGTATCACAAGCAGTGGACTCGAATTGATGAGCACCCTAGATGCCTCAGAGAGGGAAAAGTCCAGGATGTTGATAAGACCTCATAAAAGTGTGCACTTCGCACCATATGCATTATTTCATTGAACTGCACAAATAAAAATGTCACAAATGTTGTGCAAACTACTAATCTCTTACTCTTGGCAGAGCAAAACACTGCTCAGGTGACTGATCTCTTGCTCAGTGCAGAGAACAGGGTTGTTCTTAGCTTGTCTTAGACTGCACAGCTACCCCTCACTAGGTGCAGACCCCAGTGCCGGTCTGCATTGATTACTGACAGCAGAGCTATCCCTTGCACCGCAAATATATCGCTGTGCAGATGCTTATCTGTCTGATTATCTGTCTTCCTGTCTATTTATATCCATCTATCCCCTAGCGCCTGTGGGAGAACCTCAAAAAGGGGGAGGATCATAATACCCAACCCTTTTGGGCCATGGGGGATATTTGACTCACTCTTGTCTCACTCCCCAACAAAAAAACACTTTGGAGAAATCCCTCATCTTACAACTACATCATCAAGGTTTTGGGGCACAGGATAAAGTAGGTTGCTGCCTTATGCAAGTCACAACTACAGAGAGTTACCTTCATTGACTAACCTGGACACTGAACTAATATACCTACTCTAGGTCTACAAGCACCGCGAACAACCAGCCTTACATTAGAATCAATATAAACACTCTAGGCAATGCAATGAACCACTGTATGCCCCAAGCACCACTAACATAAACACTCCACTAAAATCTAGCAAAGTAAAGGTGTGCCTTATACAACACAAAGTTAACAAGACCCTAAGAAGAAAGACTAGAAAACACAGGTGACAGTTTAGGCAGAGGTTTAAAAGAACCCTGCAGAACCAACCCTATAAACATCTCAGAAGAGATTAGTTAGCAGGCACAAAGATCTCCCCCCTCAGAATGCAACCACATAGAAAACCCAACAGCAACTTACAGCACGTCACCACTCTTACAATACTCAGTTGTACATTGTGCGCAATAGTGCCAGTTAAGGGCTCGGATCCTTGTGGGCCAAACTTGAGACATTAGCTACTCCTTGGCTGGCAACTTGGAAACCAGTCTCAGAAATGCGAGCTGCACTTTCGAGGTGTGAGTAACTTATGGCAGGCCTTCTTTTTTTCCTTTTTTTAGATCCCAGTGTACTGGTACTTGTAGTCAGGCCCGTATGAAACAGTAACACAGAACTTCAGGCACCACGAGACAAAAAAAACAAAACAAGGCTGCATTCACTATCCACAGCCGAACGGACAACATGAATCCAACAAATTTCAAGTGGGATATAGTAATGAACTCGCAGTTCTGTGCATAAAGTCTTTCTTTTCGGGAGAGGATGTGGCTTAACAGCTAGAGCTGCTGACCTTGGGTGGCATTAGGGAACTTAGGGGCAGATGTATCAAGCCTTTTGCGACTCGCAAACAGCCTTTTTGCATGATTTTGAATGTATGAAAAAATCGCAATTTAAGGAATTGCAAAAAATTGCGATTCCTTATTTTGCCATAGCATTTAAGGAATCGCAATTTTTGCAATTCCTTAAATGCTATGTATGTAGCAATTTAAATTTGCGAATTTTGGTTAAGAAATTGCTAATTACCACCAACTTGTTGTTGATGGTAATTTGCGAATTCTTTTAAAAAAGCACTGTTAGACACGACATCATTGGCTTGAGTCTCTCCTCCATTTTTTCTGTTTGCCTCTACTGTTTTACGATGTTTTGCTGGTATATGCTTTGGGCGCGGTGTCACTGCTGATCAGTGCCACAGCGCAAGTGCTCCCTATGTTAAATTGATGTATCTGTTGTATCCATGTTTGGCTTATTTGGTTTACTGTCAGTCCCTCGTCTAGTGCACCAGGAGTGCCGGGGCTTGTAAATACAAATGCCGCTCGTGGGCTTGCAGCACGTGTTGTGCCACCCACAGGAGCGGCCTCGTAAAAGAATGTCTACGGGTCGGTCATTGCGAGACCCACGTGCAGCCTAGTGCTGTCGCGCAGGCTGCGCAAGTATACCTACTTGCCAGCCCCTCAAACCTTCCCTTGACTTCATGTTAGTCACCCCTACAGTAGGCCCGCGGGCAGGGTGCATTGTAAGTATAAGGTAGGACAAGCCTGACCAAGTTGGCATGTCCTGATAGTGAAGTACCGCCATCTTCGTTCTTCACTATTGCGAGGTAGCCTGCTCTCCGTTGATTAGAATGGGCCGCTGGGATTATTAATGCTATGATCCTAGATGGCTCGGGGAGCATGGTGCAATGTCGAGTTTGGTATCCCTGAACTCAGGGTTTAATTACGCATCCGTTGGTGTGGATGGTTTTTGGACTCTGGGTTCGAAAATAACACTTTTAGAAAGTGTCTATTTTCTTGTCTAACCATTTCTGGTTTCTGCTGGTCTTGCATGTGTGTGACAGGAGCTGGGTGGCTCCACAGGTCTGGATGAGTCAGTGTGGGATGAGTGGGACATTACGTTGAGAGTAGGGGGAGAGTAGTTGTTGATAGCCGGCCCGGCCTGATACAATGCTGGCTCCACCTCCTGCCAAGCGGCTGATGGCTCTGTGCCTGCCATGGACGATCCTAGCTCCACCTCCTGCCAGGAGGCCGATAGCTCTGCTCCTGCCAGTGTCAATGCTGGCTCCACCTCCTGCCGGGCGTCTGAGGACCCAGCCCTGCTCAGTGAATAGGCCAAGTGCGTCTGCCTGGCCCCGCCCACAACAGACCCAGGATGTGGGGAAATCCCCTGCATGGACAAAGGGATCAAAGCCGGAAAGGGGTATAAGAGAAGGACCCCTGAACTAAGAAATCAGATCACTTCTGACAAGGAACCCTGTAACCAAGGACAAGAGGCCTGCTGATCTAAGGACTGCCTACCCCTTCTGCCAGTGTGCTGTTGTTGGGGGAATCCTTCAGCGCTTCTTTATTTTTGCCAAGGAACTAGGAGAGAGGAACTAGGTGTGTACTCTCACGCTTGCTAAGAAAATCTCCAAGGACTGGAAGAGTGCCAGTCTCCTGCTGAAGTCACAGGGCTAAAAGACTTCATCTGCTAAAAGTGCTACTTGCTGGGATCGTGAATCCAGCACCTCTGAAAGAACCAGCAACCTCGACGCCGAGGGACGTCGCCGAATCCAGCTCGACGCAGTGGGTAACGGCCCCAGTGTCCCGCTTCCTCGACGACCGGCCGCCGGGCCCGACCGACGCCAGCAGCAACGCCAGTGAGTGGGAGTACGGCTCTAGCTCCAGAGGACCTCGTGTCTGCACCGCTGCTGATCGCATCAACTGTGTGCCCTCTCGACGCCGTGAGCGCTGCTCACCCTGTGCAACCGCACCATCGACGACGCCTGCTGAGGCCTGATCGACACCGAAGACGCGACGCCGGATTGCCCGACGCCGCTGATCATCGGGTGCTTCATTTTCCTAAAGGTACTGTGTTGTTAGGGGTCCGTGTGACTCCGGGCTCGACGTAGCGCTCCTCGCGGTCGACGCCGAACCTTTGGATTAACTTTGCCTCGACGTCGTGTGGCCCCCGTGTGGGTTACCTTGTTGCTACAAACTGTATTGCCAAGAAGAAGATTTGCTTGATACTAAAGACTTTTGTGCTAAAGAAGAAACTACCTTGAACTATCCCTTTTTCCCTCCTAGAGTATTTATTACGATTGTGTGCAGTTTTGTCGTTATTTGGTCTTGTGCTAAACCTTATATAAAAATACCTATTTTTATAATACTACTGTGTCGTGTCCGTTTGTAGTGTATTCACTTTGTTACTGTATGTGGTCATAATTGCTTAACACACAGCCTCTGAGATAAGCCTGTCTGCTCTGCCAAGCTACCAAGGGGGTGAGCAGGGGTTATCGAAGGGTGTGATCCCCTTGCCCTGACTAGAAAAGGTGTGTCCCTATTTGTCAGAAGTGCATACCTCTGCCAACTAGAGACAGCCGGCTCTAACATTGGATGCAGCGGTGAGGATCTGGACCTTGCATTTATGACCCATGTACAGTGATTAGTGTGCGCTACATAGTGAAAGCAGACCATAACGCAGTCACAATCTAATTGGGAAGGATCCTATTTTTGGTTCTCCGCTTTTCTGAAGCTTGATTTTTTGAACACTGCCAGTTTTGACCATGAGTGACACCGGAGTCACTACCCCTGTTGTTGTTGTTGAGGAGGAATTCGACAGAGCGAAGTTAGACGTCTACAAATTGGACGAGTTGGAAGCCAGAGATCCCACTGATCCGGTGGTGGTACCGCCAGTGGAAGGGGATGAGGAGGCGCCAGCGAATGGGCCTGAGTCCTCTCCCGGAAGCAGTGTTTCCTCCAAAGGTCTTTCCCCTGAAGAACGTGAAGAAAGGGCGAAAGAGCGAGCATACAACATGGAAATGGCAAGGCTAAAGATAAATGGGCAGTTGGAGTTAGAAAATGCAAGAGGTAGACGAGAAGCTGAGTTGGAGATCAAAAAGTTAGAGTTTGAAAGAGAGAAGTTAGCTTTGGAGCGTGAAGCCAGGTTGAGGGAACTGGATATCCAAGGTAAGAAATTAGAATTGAATCCCTCTGGTGGCAGCATTCCATCTGGGCCTGCAGAAAGTAAGTTCTACTTTCCCAAAGATGTGATAAAGGATTATCACAGAAACGAAGATATTGGTCAGTGGTTTAAGGCATATGAGCTAGCATTGTTGGCCCACCAGGTCCCTGAGAAGAATTGGGGAGCGGGGTTGTGGGGTCGCTTTGTGAATGAGGGGAGAGATACCCTGTTAGACCTGCCTGTTGCGGATAGGATGTCGTATGCTCATATGAAAGATGCTTTAATGTTGCGGTATGGCTTAACCCCCGAGAAGTACAGACAAGCTTTTAGAGAATGTAAGAAGTTGCCTGGTACGACGTGGGTTGAATATGTGTCTTCTTTTTGCAGAGCCATGGATGGTTGGGTGAAGGGCAACAAAGTGGAAAGTTATGAAGCTCTTTATGATTTGTTTGCTTGGGAGCACTTGTCGAATAACTGTTTTCCAGAGCTGCGCCAGCACCTGATTGATAGCAAGATATCTAACCCTAGAAAACTTGCTGAGGAGGCGGACCGCTGGGTCAGTACCAGGGTCCACAAGGGTCCAGTGGGAGACTCAGCCAAAGGTGGGCAGGGTCCCCAGCAGAAGAGTGGGGGGAACAAGGGTAAACAAAAGGAGTCTCAGAAAGGGCCCCAAAGTAATCCCCAAGGGAACCAAGGGAAAGGTTCCCAGCCTCCCCCTGAGAAGAAGCCAGGGGCCCCGACGGGTAAACCTGTTCATAGGGGCTCCCTAACCTGCTACGGTTGTGGGCAGGTGGGACACCGGTTTTATGACCCCCAGTGTCCCAAGAAGGATTCGAATGCACCGCCGCGTGCACCCCCCCGTCAGTTGGCGAGTGTAGCCTTGGGAGGGGAGGAGATGGTTGTCCATGGTGGGAGGGGTCCCGCAGAGATGTCCCTGGTCTCGCTAGGAGACATGCAAATGGTCCCTCCACCCCCTCTGCCTAGTAACACTAGTAAATATAGGCAGTGGGTGACCATTAATGGCCATAGAGTGGAAGCTCTCAGAGACACCGGAGCGAGTGTGACAGCTGTCAAGTGTCACTTAGTGTCCAGAGAGCAGGTGGTTCCCCACGCATTCTACCCTGTGATAGCTGCCGACAACTCCCAGAGAGAGTGCGAGGTAGCTCAGGTTTCCTTTGAATGGGGGGGAGTTTCAGGTACTCTTCAGGTTGCTGTGAGGCCCGCCATGCCTGTCGATTGTCTCCTGGGCAATGATTTAGAAGACTCCCCTTGGGCGAAGGTGGAGAGAGAGGCGCACTTGAAAATGTTGGGCATGCCAGAGTGGGTGTGTGCAACCACTCGTTCGATGACAGCGAGTAAGGGTGTTGATGGGGTCCTGGAGCCTGAAAGTACGGCCCAGGACCCAGCTGTGAAGAGGAGAGGCAGGAGGCGCGTAAAACCGGCCCCCGTAGTTCCCGTGGTCCAGAAGGAGGTAGACCCTGAGGGGGATGCCCTGGAGCCCACAGGGGAACAAATTGCCGAACTGGGAGACCTGCCCGAGCTGACCCATTGGCAGCAGGATGGTGGTCCCTCCAGGGAGGAATTCTGTGCGGAACAGAAAGTGTGCCCTTCTCTTGTGGGCATGAGGCAGCAAGCCTCAGCCCAATCCTCAGGTGATCAGTCAGGGTCACATTTTGTGTACTGGGAGAACGACCTCCTGTATAGCGAGCCTAAGGCTGCTGAGCCTGGGTCAGCCCGTGTGCTGGTGGTACCCCAGCGCTTCAGAGCCTTCCTACTGGGGCTGGCTCATGACGTTCCGTTAGCTGGACATCTGGGGCAGGACAAGACCTATGACAGGCTTGTCACCCATTTTTATTGGCCTCAGATGCGAAGGGATGTAGACATCCATTGCAAGACTTGTCGCACTTGCCAGGCAAGTGGGAAAAGCGGAAGGAAGCAGAAGGCTCCCCTCCAACCTTTTCCAGTGGTCAGTACCCCCTTTGACCGGGTGGGCATTGACATTGTTGGGCCCCTGGACCCCAAGACAGCCCTGGGCAACAGGTTCATCCTGGTCTTGGTGGACCACGCCACACGGTACCCGGAAGCCATCCCTCTCAGAACAGTGACGGCCCCCGTGGTGGGACGGGCATTGAAGGGTGTTTTCTCCCGGATGGGGTTCCCCAGAGAGGTGGTGTCAGACCGAGGCACCAACTTCATTTCGAACTATATGAAGTCTCTGTGGAAGGAGTGTGGGGTAACCTACAAGTTCACCACTCCTTACCACCCTCAAGGAAATGGGCTGGTTGAGAGATTCAACCGGACCCTGAAAGGCATGATCATGGGTCTTGAAGAACCAATGAGGCGGAAATGGGACGTCCTCTTGCCATGCCTGTTGTTTGCTTACTGAGAGGTGCCGCAGAAGTCTCTAGGGTTCAGCCCCTTTGAGCTCTTATACGGTCACCCGGTAAGAGGGCCTTTGAGTCTGGTCAAGGAAGGCTGGGAGCAATCTCCCAGGAAACCTCCCCAGGATGTATACAGCTACATGCTGGCCTTTCGGAACCAGACTCGGCGCTTCAGAGAACTTGCTCAGGCAAATCTGGAGGCCAGCCAGGAGGAGATGAAGCGATGGTACGACCGGAATGCCACTCTGGTAGAGCTTCAGCCTGGTCAGGAAGTGTGGGTCATGTCCCCTGTGGAACCTTGTGCGCTCAAGGACAGGTGGACTGGACCGTTTAAGGTTGTGGAAAAGAAGAGCGATGTCACCTACCTGGTGGACTTGAAATCTCCCAGGAACCCCTTGCGGGTAATGCATGTCAACCGTTTGAAGCCCCACTTAGGGAGGTCCGAAGTGGGCATGCTCCTAGCTACAGATGCTGGAATGGAGGAGGAGAGTGAGCCTCTTCCTGACCTCCTGTGTGCTAAAGAGCAAGACGGGTCAGTGGATGGTGTGGTCCTCTCTGACACACTGACCCTTGAGCAGAAACAGGATTGTCGCCACCTGTTGGGACAATTCCCGGATCTGTTTTCCTTGGTTCCGGGTGTCACGCATTGGTGTGTCCATGACGTTGACACCGGAGACAGCCCTCCTGTGAAGCACAAGGCTTACAGGGTGACTGACAAGGTCCGAGCTTACATTAAGGAGGAGGTCTCCAAAATGTTTGCGTTAGGGGTGGTTGAGTCCTCTAGCAGTCCTTGGGCCAGCCCAGTGGTCTTGGTCCCGAAGGCTGCAGCGCCTGGTGCTTCACCGGAACTTCGGTTCTGTGTGGACTACCGAGGGCTCAATTCGGTCACGAAGACTGACGCGCACCCCATCCCCAGAGCTGATGAGCTCATCGATCGGTTGGGGGCTGCCCGGTACCTTAGTACGTTTGATCTAACGTCTGGGTACTGGCAGATCGCCTTGACTGATGGGGCAAAGGAGAGGTCCGCATTCTCCACACCAGATGGGCTATACCAGTTCCGGGTGATGCCCTTTGGGATGAAGAAAGCCCCTGCCACCTTCCAGAGGTTGGTCAACCAGGTCTTGGCTGGACTGGAGGATTTCAGTGCCGCCTACCTGGACGACATCGCAGTGTTCAGCGCCAGCTGGGAGGAACACTTGCGCCACTTCCAGGAAGTGTTGTTGGCCCTGCGCGGAGCAGGCCTCACAATCAAAGCCAGTAAGTGCCAGATTGGGCAGGGTTCGGTGGTGTACTTGGGGCACCAAGTAGGGAGCGGCAAGGTTGCCCCCCTGCAACCCAAGATTGATACCATCCTGGCTTGGGCGCCGCCCAAAACCCAAACGCAGGTGAGAGCCTTCTTAGGACTCACGGGTTACTACAGGAGGTTTGTCAAGGATTACGGTAACATTGTGCACCCCTTGACTTCGCTGACTTCCAGGAAGCAGCCACGAAACGTGATCTGGACTGATGCCTGTCAAACGGCCTTTGACACCCTGAAAACTGCAATGTGCACAGCACCTATACTCCAGGCACCCGACTTTTCAAAAGAGTTTATTGTCCAGACGGACGCTTCAGAGCATGGCGTGGGGGCTGTTCTAGCTCAGGTGAATGAAGAGGGCCGAGACTTGCCTGTAGCCTTCATCAGTAGGAGGTTACTTCCCAGGGAAACGAGGTGGAGTGCGATAGAGAGAGAAGCATTTGCAGTGGTCTGGGCGCTGAAGAAGCTAAGACCCTACCTGTTTGGGACTCACTTCCGGGTTCAGACAGACCACAGGCCCCTCAGATGGTTGATGCAGATGAGGGGTGAGAATCCGAAACTGTTGAGGTGGTCCATTTCCCTACAGGGGATGGACTTTACGGTGGAACATTGCCCTGGTACAGATCACGCCAATGCTGATGGTCTGTCCAGATTTTTCCGCCTTAGTGATGAGAACTCCCCAGGGGAAGGGTAGTTCTCCCCACATTTCAGCTGGAGGGGACACGTGTTAGACCTGACATCATTGGCTTGAGTCTCTCTTCCATTTTTTCTGTTTGCCTCTACTGTTTTACGATGTTTTGCTGGTATATGCTTTGGGCGCGGTGTCACTGCTGATCAGTGCCACAGCGCAAGTGCTCCCTATGTTAAATTGATGTATCTATTGTATCCATGTTTGGCTTATTTGGTTTACTGTCAGTCCCTCGTCTAGTGCACCAGGAGTGCCGGGGCTTGTAAATACAAATGCCGCTCATGGGCTTGCAGCACGTGTTGTGCCACCCACAGGAGCGGCCTCGTAAAAGAATGTCTACGGGTCGGTCATTGCGAGACCCACGTGCAGCCTAGTGCTGTCGCGCAGGCTGCGCAAGTATACCTACTTGCCAGCCCCTCAAACCTTCCCTTGACTTCATGTTAGTCCCCCCTACAGTAGGCCCGCGGGCAGGGTGCATTGTAAGTATAAGGTAGGACACGCCTGACCAAGTTGGCATGTCCTGATAGTGAAGTACCGCCATTTTCGTTCTTCACTATTGCGAGGTAGCCTGCTCTCCGTTGATTAGAATGGGCCGCCGGGATTATTAATGCTATGATCCTAGAGGGCTCGGGGAGCATGGTGCAATGTCGAGTTTGGTATCCCTGAACTCGGGGTTTAATTACGCATCCGTTGGTGCGGATGGTTTTTGGACTCTGGGTTCGAAAATAACACTTTTAGAAAGTGTCTATTTTCTTGTCTAACCATTTCTGGTTTCTGCTGGTCTTGCATGTGTGTGACAGGAGCTGGGTGGCTCCACAGGTCTGGATGAGTCAGTGTGGGATGAGTGGGACATTACGTTGAGAGTAGGGGGAGAGTAGTTGTTGATAGCCGGCCCGGCCTGATACAATGCTGGCTCCACCTCCTGCCAAGCGGCTGATGGCTCTGTGCCTGCCATGGACGATCCTAGCCCCACCTCCTGCCAGGAGGCCGATAGCTCTGCTCCTGCCAGTGTCAATGCTGGCTCCACCTCCTGCCGGGCGTCTGAGGACCCAGCCCTGCTCAGTGAATAGGCCAAGTGCGTCTGCCTGGCCCCGCCCACAACAGACCCAGGATGTGGGGAAATCCCCTGCATGGACAAAGGGATCAAAGCCGGAAAGGGGTATAAGAGAAGGACCCCTGAACTAAGAAATCAGATCACTTCTGACAAGGAACCCTGTAACCAAGGACAAGAGGCCTGCTGATCTAAGGACTGCCTACCCCTTCTGCCAGTGTGCTGTTGTTGGGGGAATCCTGCATTGCTTCTTTATTTTTGCCAAGGAACCAGGAGAGAGGAACTAGGTGTGTACTCTCACGCTTGCTAAGAAAATCTCCAAGGACTGGAAGAGTGCCAGTCTCCTGCTGAAGTCACAGGGCTAAAAGACTTCATCTGCTAAAAGTGCTACTTGCTGGGATCGTGAATCTTTACAACAAGGGGTGGTGAGGGACAGAGTCTCTGAATTAAGCAGAAAGCTCTCACCCAGTCAAGAGATCAGGGCTAGATCCAACACCGTTTTTTAGCTCACTGCACCATCCCAGTTTCAGAACCTGGCTGTATGCAAATTAGTCTGTTCCTGTCAAGCAAGCCGGGCCGAAGACGGCTGAAATGCCAGAAACCGGTCCCCGGTAGCTTGTCTCCTTTCTGGTGAAGAATTGGCTTGGTAGTTTAGTCTGCCCTGTTCCCATGATGCACTGGGCCAGGGACAGACTGATTTGCATATAGCCAGGTTCTGAGCTGGGATGGGGCAGTGAGATAAATAACGGTGATGGATCAAGCCCTGATCTTTGGACTGGGTAAGAGTGGTCTGCTTAATTCAGAGACTCTGTTCATCACCACCCCCTTTTCTAAATCGTTTTTGGCCACTATAGGTGTGGCAGGGTATACTCAGACATGAGTCCCTTTCTCACTGCTCCATCAGGATTCAAGCAAGCCGGGCCGAAGACGGCTGAAATGCCAGAAACCGGTCCCCGGTAGCTTGTCTCCTTTCTGGTGAAGAATTGGCTTGGTAGTTTAGTCTGCCCTGTTCCCATGATGCACTGGGCCAGGGACAGACTGATTTGCATATAGCCACGTTCTGAGCTGGGATGGGGCAGTGAGATAAATAACGGTGATGGATCAAGCCCTGATCTTTGGACTGGGTAAGAGTGGTCTGCTTAATTCAGACACTCTGTTCATCACCACCCCCTTTTCTAAATCGTTTTTGGCCACTATAGGTGTGGCAGGGTATACTCAGACATGAGTCCCTTTCTCACTGCTCCATCAGGATTCAAGCAAGCCGGGCCGAAGACGGCTGAAATGCCAGAAACCGGTCCCCGGTAGCTTGTCTCCTTTCTGGTGAAGAATTGGCTTGGTAGTTTAGTCTGCCCTGTTCCCATGATGCACTGGGCCAGGGACAGACTGATTTGCATATAGCCAGGTTCTGAGCTGGGATGGGGCAGTGAGATAAATAACGGTGATGGATCAAGCCCTGATCTTTGGACTGGGTAAGAGTGGTCTGCTTAATTCAGACACTCTGTTCATCACCACCCCCTTTTCTAAATCGTTTTTGGCCACTATAGGTGTGGCAGGGTATACTCAGACATGAGTCCCTTTCTCACTGCTCCATCAGGATTCAAGCAAGCCGGGCCGAAGACGGCTGAAATGCCAGAAACCGGTCCCCGGTAGCTTGTCTCCTTTCTGGTGAAGAATTGGCTTGGTAGTTTAGTCTGCCCTGTTCCCATGATGCACTGGGCCAGGGACAGACTGATTTGCATATAGCCAGGTTCTGAGCTGGGATGGGGCAGTGAGATAAATAATGGTGATGGATCAAGCCCTGATCTTTGGACTGGGTAAGAGTGGTCTGCTTAATTCAGACACTCTGTTCATCACCACCCCCTTTTCTAAATCGGGATCATGAATCCAGCACCTCTGAAAGAACCAGCAACCTCGACGCCGACGGACGTCGCCGAATCCAGCTCGACGCAGTGGGTAACGGCCCCAGTGTCCCGCTTCCTCGACGACCGGCCGCCGGGCCTGACCGACGCCAGCAGCAACGCCAGTGAGTGGGAGTACGGCTCTAGCTCCAGAGGACCTCGTGTCTGCACCGCTGCTGATCGCATCAACTGTGTGCCCTCTCGACGCCGTGAGCGCTGCTCACCCTGTGCAACCGCACCATCGACGATGCCTGCTGAGGCCTGATCGACACCGAAGACGCGACGCCGGATTGCCCGACGCCGCTGATCATCGGGTGCTTCATTTTCCTAAAGGTACTGTGTTGTTGGGGGTCCGTGTGACTCCGGGCTCGACGTAGCGCTCCTCGCGGTCGACGCCGAACCTTTGGATTAACTTTGCCTCGACGTCGTGTGGCCCCCGTGTGGGCTACCTTGTTGCTACGAACTGTATTGCCAAGAAGAAGATTTGCTTGATACTAAAGACTTTTGTGCTAAAGAAGAAACTACCTTGAACTATCCCTTTTTCCCTCCCAGAGTATTTATTACGATTGTGTACAGTTTTGTCGTTATTTGGTCTTGTGCTAAACCTTATATAAAAATACCTATTTTTATAATACTACTGTGTCGTGTCCGTTTGTAGTGTATTCACTTTGTTACTGTATGTGGTCATAATTGCTTAACACACAGCCTCTGAGATAAGCCTGTCTGCTCTGCCAAGCTACCAAGGGGGTGAGCAGGGGTTATCGAAGGGTGTGATCCCCTTGCCCTGACTAGAAAAGGTGTGTCCCTATTTGTCAGAAGTGCATACCTCTGCCAACTAGAGACAGCCGGTTCTAACAAGCACAATTTGACATTTGTCAAGGTGGCATGTGACGCACACACATACCCATAGGGCATGTATGTGCGCCATATGCACACACATGTACATTTCAGGGGTGCAGCAGGGTGTATTTGAGACACCCCTGCACCCTTGAAATAATTCTCAAATTGCGATTAGCAAATTGCGAATTCGCAATTTGAGAATTACTTCACAATCATACCTATGGGCCTCCTGGCCCATAGGAATGCATTGAAAATTATTCCTTATTTGCGAATTCGCAAATAAAGAATATTAAGGAATCGCTAAAAAATAGCGAATTTTTACATACATTACATTTTGCGAATTCTAAATAGCGATTCGCAAAAAATCGCTATTTAGGATTCGCAAAATGGAATCTTGATACATCTGCCCCCAGGTTCAGAGTCTCGGCGTGAGCTCAACATCATGTGATTCTGGGCAATCACTTCATCTCCCCCTACCAAAAATGAATGGGTTCTTGTATAATGCAACTGGTCCTCGTGTAAAGCGCTCCAATGTCTTCGTGCCCAGTTCGCGATATAAAAACTGCATTAAAAAAAGAAAGGCATCGTGTAAGAGTCCCATTATTAATAGTGTTCACTCTCCATGTTCCTAGTCGAAGCCCACTCACTGAATCTTGCAAAAGGCTGCCTTTCGTTTACCTACACTCTAGGGACGGGACAAACTAAACTCTAATGCTGAGCACGTCGCCCGCTGCCATTAGATCACCCTGAACTGGAGTTGAGGCATTCGCAATATGTTTTTTTTCCACACAACAAGTGCAATTAGATGGTTTTAAATATGTTCTAACAAGTGAGTGCTGGTGACTGTGGAAACACGCCTTTGACAGCAGAGCAGTCACGGCCGGCATTACGAGCGGGTGGGGGGGGGTGGAAATGGGGTCGTCGTACCGTGGAGGGGATGGGGGAGGCGGGATATATAAAATAAAAGTAAAACTTACCGTCCCACTTTTGCTTAAGTCCCGAGACTCTCAACTCCCGCCGTCCTTCGTTTTGAATTCCTAGGGTGTTCGTCATCAGGAAGGCTACCTCCCCTCCACAGCAGCATTGTGATTGGTGAGGCCGCGCCCCTCCCGGGTCATTTTCTCTATTTATGCTGCAGCATACATAAAGAACAGGGAGAGTGGGCGGTGTTACTTGAGGGCGGGGGGGAGTGGCTTGTCCACTGTTGTTCATACTGCCTGTTTGGGCGGCCTCAGGCTTCCCAAACAGTCAGTATGAACAACAGTGGGCAAGCCACTCCCCCCTGCCCTCGAGCAGGACCGGCCACCCCCATCCAGGAACTTCTGCTTTCTCGCAGTGCGAGAAGGCAGAAACAAATGGTAGTTATTACCACTTATGTTTCTGCCTTCTCGCACTGCGAGAAAGCAGGGGGCGGCGCCCAAACGCCCCTATAGAGGAGGCACCGCTACTACCCAGCCGGACTTTGGACACAGTTCCTCCTCATCTCCCTGCTTTTGGCTCTTTCCTCCTCTCCCTCCCTCCCTCCCACGAACTCTCATAACATTGATTTTATACTGTACTTTGCTATGCTCTTGTAACTGATGTAACTTGTAACATAACTCTGTCTTTAATTTCCTGTACATTGACCTTATGTTAATCGCTATGATTCCTTAACTCTTGAGTCTAACGTATTTCTCTTTTCGCCCGTCTGCCTTTACTCCCTCCTACCTCAAATTCCCTACCCAACCTATCCTTTTACTCATACTCCTGTCCCCCTTTCCCTTTCTGCCTCTTTATGATTTGTCATTCACTTTTAATTTACGTGTAAAATGTTTAAAATTATTATTCTTGTAACTCGCTGTTGTTCCTTATGTAAAGCGCTCTGATACCTAGAGGTCTAGCCAGCGCTATATAAAACTCAATAAATACAAAATAAATTGCTTTGATTTTAATTTTAAACATAGCTGACAAGTGTCTCAAGGTCATGTATAAAAACGCCGGGCGAATTCTGGCATTTTAGTCAGCAGCACTTTGAATGCTATTATTATGAGCCCTTAATGAAAGTGTAAAAAGGAGAACTACATGGCCCGCAATGCTGTGGTCTGAAAAGCCAAGAATGGCTGATAGTATCATATGTCATAGTGCTACTTGGCAGGTTTGTGAAATGCAAAAAGGAACATTACATCCTGACTGACTTTTTTCTTGCAGGGCATCAACAGCAGAGTAGGTGAGAGGACAGAGTTAGCCTTTCAAATGCAAATATAAGCTACTCACTGCAAATGGGTTAACATTAACACTCATTGAAAATGAACATGCTAACAAAGGATGCTATTTAACAGAACAGTGCAGCAGTAGAAAAAGCTGGACATGTCTAAAGACACATTTGGAAAGAAAAAACAATATGCTGGACCGTTCTTCCTGAGGTTAATTTCGCGTGATTTAGATGGGGCATCTGCATCTCCACTATGATTGATGTAATCTGCCTTGAACAGGTGCGCCACTTGCTGCAGGTGTGGCATGACTATGTCTTGCGCTGATGGAACACCAGTGTTATACCCTCAGCAGGGGTCACAGGTCACCATGGATGAGGGTGAGGCTGGTGGTCATTGGGACGCTTCTGTTCTTCCTGTCTCAGCACTGTCACTGTGCATAAGGCCCAGCCCATGCAGCCTACAAGTTCAGTAGTAAAATCAGCATCAATTTAAAATGATGACTTTCGTTTTGTACTGCTCTGCTGTGTTGTCAATCATGAGGTGCCTGTGTTCCAGCTTGCTTCCTATCCATTCAACACCAACAGACCAGTCATCGCATTCACCAGGTGCTGCACAGACATTCACTTGGGCTCAGCCTTGATTTGCTGAGTGAATGTTATGATGGATGGTGGCACTCGTTAGGGACGATGACAAGTGTCAATGATGGTAAGTCACTTGTGCCTTCTGGGAAGGCTGAGGCAGCACACATTGGTGTCACATGTTATAGTGCTTGAGGAGGGTCAGCAGGAATACCTGTACTTTCCTTGTTCCTGCACTGGCCCAGCCTATGTAAGTGACACCAGCAGTCATCACATGACCACCATGAATGGATGACTGTGGGTAGCGCAGTTCCAGCTATATAAACCAGGCTGAAAGCAAGGAATTGTGCATGGACAAAACAGGTTCCACACTTGTTGGCCAATCAAGCAAAGTACTGAATAACTGAGTCTGAGCCCCACTGCAAGTAAGACAAATAGGACATATATCATTTTATTTAGGTATGTAAACACAACTAAAGGGCTGGTGTGTTTATGCATTTAATAGTTTTACAAAGCTCTTAGGTGTTGCCCTATGACTACTTTAGAACACTAAGGAAGTAAAGGACATGAAAGGAATAGAATTATATGGTGATGAAAAGGAATTGGACCACCTGGATATGGTACACATTAGGAGACACGTAAATGGTCATCCTAGAAAAAGGTCTTGAAGGACATTTTTGTCTGGTTTTATATTGACTACGTTTTAAAGGGTGAACATTAAATGCATCTCTGAAAAGCCAGGTTCTAAGGTAATATTCTATCTACACTCATAATCGTAATTCAAGGGGTGGGTGTATTGCAGTGGTAGTTAAATCTTGCTACACGTGTGTCTGGAAGAAACTGGCTATGGATGGTTGCGAGAGTGCGCATTTTTGTATCACTGTTAATCATCACTTCACTTTCTCTGGGCTTCTGATTTATAGACCCCCAGGTACTGACATTTCTTTTAGGAAGGCTCTTCCAGAAATTGTGAGCGCTCTAGCGATGGGATCTGCCAACTTCAGTATCCTTGGCCATCTCAACCTCCATTTTGATCTTTGTCACACCCCAGCTATTAGCAGCACACTTTGCAGATTTAGAGGCGCTGCAGTTAAGTCAGGTGGTTACCCACCCCACGCATGTGGGTGGACATATTTTGGACCCCATATTTACTAACTTGACAATGGCGAAGATCCAGCCACCGATTCCGGTGGCCTGGTCAGACCATTTTCTGGTGGAGCTACTCCTCCCGATTAGGGACCCTCTTCTTAAAACCGTAGATAGAGTCGTTCTTAAACGCCCATGGAGGAAATTAAAGTTTGAGGATTTCCATCGGTTGCTTGGCGACCATCCGCTTGGCCCTTTCAATGACGTTGAGTCTGGTTACAACCTTTTCTGTGGATGGGTAAATGCCGCTCTTTAGAACCTAGTCTATGGTATGATAGTGCCTTAGTGCTCCTGAAAAAATCCTGCAAACAAGCAGAAAGAGATTGGCGTAAAACTTATGATGCAGGGAAAAAAACGCAGTACCTAGCCAAAGTTAAACTCTACCATAGAGCCATCTGTAGGGCACGTGCAACCTACTATTCCCAAGAATTCAAACGCAGTCCTAATCCTACGAAATTGATCTTCAAAGTTCTCAAAGACCTGACTGCTAAAAGAGCCCCAGCAGCTGAGATATGCTCAGTGTCCCAATGTGAAGATCTCGCCACCTTTTTTGGGGAAAAAGTACATATTATCTATCGCTCCTTCCCTAGTACCAACTCCCCGAGTGAGGACCAGTGGCCCAATCTTAGTAATAATATGAGCCTATCCTTATTCCCCGAAATTTCGGAGGAAGAGCTCGATAGGTTGGCGGTCAAAGTAAAATCCGGGTCTCCCGCCGACCCGCTTAGACCCGCACAGTTTAGAAAGTCGGCTGCACTATGTTTACCCCCCGTGCGCCAACTTATTAATCTGTCATTTTCTTCAGGGACAGTACCAACTAAGTGGAAACAAGCCTATGTCACCCCTATCTTGAAGAAACTCACTTTGGACCCTCATAAACTGGAGAACTATCGACCGATCTCTTTGCTCCCATGGGCTGCGAAGGTTGCTGAAGCCCATGCCAATGGCGTTCTGACTAAACACCTTCAGATTGCCAATATTCTGGATTCTTCCCAGAATGGATTTCGGGCAGGTCATAGCACCGAGGCTGCTCTCCTTGCTATGACGGAACACCTGCGTTCCATGCTCGACTCCGGTCAAACGGCGGCACTGGTGTTACTCGATCTCAGTGCCGCGTTTGGCACGGTTTCGCACGCGATACTGCAGCGCTTGGGAGAAGTAGGTGTTTCTGACCTAGCCCTTGAATGGTTTCGGTCATTTCTCGCAGACCGATCATTTAGGGACACTACACCTCCATTTGAGTCCAAACCCTATTCCATCGAGCAGGGAGTGCCTCAAGGGTCTGCACTCAGCCACACGCTGTTTAATCTGTATGTACAGCCGCTGGCTGCGGTGGCCAAGCAGTGGGGCTTGACTATGGTCTCGTACGCTGACGACACGCAGCTGGCGGTTACACTTAGTGGGGACTCCGACTTCGAGGCCTCCAGGTTCAGGGATGGTCTGACAGCAGTGGCTGGCTGGATGACAGCTAACTGCTTACAGCTCAATGCTAAGAAAACTGAGGTTCTTATCGTTGGTAAGCATAGAAACCTCTGGGGCGACCAGTGGTGGCCTCCGGAGCTGGGTATAACCCCCATCCCGGTAACTGAGGTAAAAAATCTGGGTGTCTGGTTAGACCCCGCCCTCAGTTTCTGTGGACACACCAAAAAAATTGCTGCCACATGCTTTGGTATCTTACGTGGGATCAGGCCAATCCTGAAATTTTTTGATGCTCCCACTAGACAGCTGATAATCCAGGCCACCATACTTTCGCGGCTTGATTATGCTAGCTCGCTCCTGCTGGGAGCCAATCAGGCGGAAGTCACCCGGATGCAGCGCATACAGAATGCTGCGGCTAGAGCCCTTGTGGGCCTACCTAGGTTCTGTTCAGCGAAGGAATCCATCCGGAAACTCCATTGGCTGCCCATGGCTCAAAGGATTGAATTTAAGACTCTATGTCTATCCTTTAAGATTCTTAAACTGTCCTCCCCTCAGATCCTTGAGCACCTTCTAACCCCCTATGTTCCTTCTCGTTCCTTGAGATCAATGGGCCAAAATTTGGCTTTAGTTCCATGCTTTAAACGCTGCAGAGCGGGAGGACGTTCCTTCCGCTATTTAGCGGCAAAGCTTTGGAACTCGTTACCAGCCCACATTCGCGCCATCGATCATCTGCTTGTGTTTAGGAGGGCGATTAAAACACATCTATTCCCTCCTAGACCCTAACGGGCTGTTACCGTTGCTATTCTTTGTGCTGCCTTTTCTCTTGCTATGGTTGTTCTGTTCTTTCTGCCAGTCAAAAGCACCGGGACGCCCCTTTGCTGGGGCAGCTGTGCGCTATAGAGTTAAAATAACATAACATAACATAACATATCGTTTCTGAACTGAAGGCACTTTACCAGGTTTCTCATGAAAAGGGTCCAGGTTGTTCCTAAAGTGAGCCCTCACGCACATCAAGCACCTTCCTCATTTGTTAGTGTTTTGGGCTTTTGTGCTGTGCAGCACTGTCCGATCATGAGGTTTTCATAGGTTGGTAAGGTAAGGCCAGATGCTTGACGGTATGATAAAGAGTCACTACTTTCATGTGAGTGCGGATAAGTGACTGCATGGATGAAAGCATAGAGGTACTTTCTTTAGTAAGCCAGACTAATTGACTTGGGCAATGCCTTCTCATAGTGCAGACACCACGATACAAGGTTTAGAAGTTCCAACTTGATTCTAATTCATTATTTGTTTATTGTACACAAGTTTCTTTTACAGGTGCATTAGCCCATCATATCGGATTGCAACAGGTAGCACTACCTTTGAATATCTAGTTTCACATAAAGCACCCAACTCCTTGGCTTTGCACATGCCTAAGGAAGTCCAGGTTCACACCTGCTCCCGCCATTCTGAAATATGAGAAAGCTTTGTGCAGCATGAAAGGGTTTTCTCGCTAATTCCTCTCGCATATTGTAAATAGCTGGGCGTTGCTGCCATGTGGCCCTCTTCTATGGCCCACATGTGGAGGGGCACTTAAGGTGTGACAGAAGCAGGGCTTTCCCAGAGAAACTTAAAACAGAGAGTGAAAATCGGAACAAACGAGTTCATCTTTGCAACAGACAAAGGCCGTTATTACAAGTTAATGGCTAAATCCCAATCACTTCGCAAGAAACTCTGTGAGCACAACACCTAGAGCCACTAACGTACTTGATAAAAACAGTTAGCTATCTTTTCCAACTCTTTTCATACTAATCATCTAAATTATTTCCATATGATACATTTAATAAGCATCTCATTTGGTTTTGTGCGGAACAGCTCATTTTCAGGAGAGCAGGAACCTGCATGTCTCCATCCATTTCAAAACTTTAAATAAGACTCATAGGGCCATGTGTAGGTAGCCCAATACCGGTCGGAAACGGCCGAAATTACCGAATTTCGGCCGTTACCGACCAGTATTAGGCATTTGAGATGAAGGTGGCCAAATTGAAGGATTCGGTAATTTACCGAATCAGTAATTTAAGGAATCGGTAAATTACCGAATCCTTAAAATACTGAATTGGTAAATTACCAAATCCGTAATGTAGGGAGCACTCAAGTGAGTGCATTTCTGAGTCAAGGATTCATTATTTACCACCAACTACAAGTTGGTGGTAAATATCGAAAACCTTTGAAAAAGCAAATTTGTGCTTTTCCAAAATTGCCATGTGGCAGACATACATGCCTTAGGGCATGTATGTGTGCCACATGTGCACACATGCACGATTCAGGGGTGCAACAGGGTGTCAATGTGACACCCTACCACCCTTGAATATGCACCCCTATTACCGATTCGGTATTTACCAAATCAGTAGTAGTGAATGGCTTCCCATTCCTTCCTATGGGCCTCCAAGCCCATAGGAATGAATGGGAATTACTGAATCGGTAAATACCGAATTGGTAATACTGAATATTACAGATTCAGTAAAATTTACCAAATTTTTTGCTACATACCATTTCCCGATTCTGAAATACCGAATCAGTAAAATTCTGTAAATTTGGATTACCTACATATGGCCCATACTGTTTAGACTGTTGTATTAGCTCTTATTTACCAGAACATGACAGTTCAAGATGTAATTTAGTATCTTATATCTTAACTTTAAAAGATACATGGCAGCAATCAACTCTCTGTACATGAGGCATACATGCAACCACACACGCACTCACATTGCATGCCCACACAAATGAAAACAATAGCACAGCGAACTGCCGTGGAAGATAAGGGCACACACACATACACTCAAACAAACAAAACAAAAGCATACAGGTGCCCAAACACATGTACATCCACATAATGCATTCCCTCACAAATGCACCCACAAACACGCACACATGCAAACACACAGAAACGAGCCATGAAAGACAAAGGCACACGCACCGAAGCTTACAGAAACAAGCATAGGCAGGTATTTGCAGCCCTGCCAAGTGCCACGCATCACGCGTGATCCTAACGCATTTGAAGGCAAGTTCTCGCATCACCGCATTAAAAATAATCATTACACATTATAGCGCTTCCTCAGTGTCAAGCAAGAGCACTGCAATATATTAATTCACAGTGTCTGTCTTAGCAAAGCTGGAAGCGCTTGTTCGCGGTGCTCACGGCTTGGGGAAAGACTCAGCTGCGCTCCGCTCTGGATACATTTTACCTGGTCCCAACATTCCGATTCACGTGACCCAACGCCATGAGAGTGACTGTAAAGATCTGTCCAATGACTGTACAGCCGAGAGGGGACATATAAAGAAGGGCTGCAGGGGGCAAGCTGGCAAAACTGGCCTGAGGAGTTCGAGGTGCTCACTGTTATTTGCTCAGCCCTCTTTCCTTCAGGTCGGATGACTGGTCTGACTGCGAGCAGTGACGCAGCGCCAGCCGAGCCCGCTCAACAAATAACTGTGCAGCAGGGACTGTGGTTCAGTGTAGCCCCTGAGGTAATCAGTGTCAGGGACAGTTCTGTTTACATTTCACGTTTAACTAAATATTGTATTACCTTGAATGCGGACAGCAGCTTTCACCATTGCACACATGGCCTGGGCTCCAGTTTGGCACTTAAATCGACATTACCTTTACACAAAATGAGTATTACCGCCCTTTCCCAAAAGCTCTAATAAATACCACTAAATTATAGAAAAGAGTAATGACCAACTCAAGCAAGCATCAGTCGAGGGGAGGTGAGGCACAAGAGTGTAAATATTGGAACGAGGCTAGTGATCCTTAGTTCCTACAGTGTTTATTATTTTATTTACCCCAACAAACACGACTGAAGGAACTATGAATTATGTCACTGTTACATGTAAGGTTGGCATTTAACCAACGGGAAGGTTTTTGTTCAGGTTACCGAGTGCTGTATTGTGATAACTTTACACCAGTGCAAAAACAACACAGTGTAGGAGAGTAGGATATGCTTATTATAGTTACCCAAACTTTTTGCTGGTGTTTCACTGTTTTTTTTTACTTTAGTCTGGCTGAGGCCCTGCTAACCAGGACCCCAGCCTAGCTGCTTCCTCTCTAAAATGATTGCATGTACATTAGGTACACTCCAGAATGGTTACTGGGTTATCCTTGTGAGTCCCTAGTATATGGTACCTTAGGTACCAAGGGCAAGGGTACCCCAGAGACCACCAGGGGCTGAAGCATGTATTATGCCACCCTTGGGAAGCCTTCCAAAATGGCACCACAGGTCTGCTACTACAGCCTGGGTAAGGTGGTGCATGCACCCCTTACTAAGATTTAGGTTACCTATATCTACCTTTAATCACTGACACATATAAACCTATATGTCATTTCTATGGCAGGCCTTATCATTCCTGCTTGTTCTTGTGTGAGAGGGTGCCCATGCATGAGCAGGACCCCTCTGCAGCTTTCGGAATCTATTCTCTGAGGCTGTTCTGTGATGCAGCCAGACCATATACTCTTAAGTGCATTATTACCTCACAGTAAATGCTAACTTATGTTTATGTTTATGTTTATAATTTATAAAGCGCGGCTTATACCCGAGGGCGTCTTGGCGCTGAGATTTGCAGAATTATTGATCAGTGCGGCCTGTAGTGTCCAAATTGATTCAGAGATAACCATTATTGATTAAACAACCATGTCTTTAGTTTCCTGCGAAACTGCAGGAGTGATGGGCTTAATCTAATATCTTGGGGCAAGGTGTTCCATAGTTTAGGTGCCGCTGTAAAGAAACAACGATCACCCCATGAGACTGTTTTGGACCGAGGGACCATGAGTTGATTGAGATTGGAGGACCGGAGCTGTCTAGGGGGCAGGTATCGAACCAACTGGTCCTTGGAACTTTGGAATGGCTGCATGGAAACATGTCGTGTTTGATGTCAAACACTTTGGAATCCTACCCCCCTTGCCAGTTTTGGCAGCGGGGGTAGAATTCCACCCTTCTAGAGGGAGAAGACTTGTACACACTTACATAACCGGTAATAGTTTAAAAGAGCCCCAGCATCACAAAATGGATGCTGCAGCCACAGACATGAGTCTGAACTCCTGCTGCTGGACAAAACTCTGGCAGGGGAGGCCTGGACAATAGGTTTCCTGTCACAGGGAGGTGTAACCACCTCCCAGACAGGCTTTAGTGTATTGGGGCTGGGTGGGTGCCTTCATAGAATGCTTTTCTGACAGTGCTGGGGGCACACCTGGTGTCCCTGTGCATACCCCAGTTCAAACCGGTTGCAGGGGCACTCAGCCTCTGCTCTGGCGTGAAACTGGACAAAGAGAAAGGGGTGTAACCACCCTCCTCCCTGGAACCTCTCATATGTGGGTCCATAGAGTATGTCCAACCCCCTAAATTAGTATAAATATGGGATCCCAGTCATTAGGACTTCAGATTACACCTGGACAAAACTCTGCAACATATATCCTGGAACTTCAACATTCTACATCAACTAGAAGACAGAAGAATCTCCCTTGGGGTCAAGGAGCGACTCCCCTGTTCAAACAGGCACCAAAGAAGCATCTTGCCTGTCTGCATTTCCAAGGCTCCCACCGGAACCCAATGCATTTGGGACTCAGGACATGGACTTCCAAACTTCTCAGAGGCCAACACGAGATCCCAGCAAAGCTGAGACCCACTGCCCTCACGAGTGATGTGGGACCGGAACTCCTGGACACGGACATATTTGCAAGTGCATCAACTTCCCGAGCTTTCCAGAAGCTGTGCATTGGGCTGCTTATAGTCCACGCCCGATCACCATTTGCACCAAAGATTGTGGGCCTACACTCCACGAGTGTTCCGCGAGCCTGCTTCTAGCATTTCTGCTTGAGGGCCCTTCGCGATCCCTGGTCTGTCGACTGGTGGGTCCCCACAAAGGTAACTCTTCTGTTTCTTGGGCTTCCCTGGTTGTGCCAGACGTGCCCTGGCTCCCCTCCACCCTTCAAAGGAGGAGTCCTCAGACCTTGCTGGTCTCCACCGAAGCCTCTCTTTGCTTTCTGCGTGGGTTGCTGTTGCCAAGGCTTGTTGGGTCCGATCTGAAAATCGACACTGCAGCACTCGTCATCCTTAGTGGGACAGCTCGAATCCAGTTCCTGGTCATCCTCAACGCGTCCTGGTCCTCATGGGTGAAGAGTCAAACTTCACCTTCTTCACCTGAAATCACGTGACATCGGTGGGCATCTGTTCATCGCTAGTGACCCAAAGGCTGTCCCCTCTGCTTTCAGGTTCTTCAGATCTCCGATCCACCCGGACACTTTCCACTTGGACGCCTGCAGCATTCTTCAGCAGCTCACCATTGAAATCGACGATGAAACCCGACACAAAAAGTCACCTATGCACCCGGCTTCCCTGGGTGAGGTAACTTGAGTACTCCAGCGCTTCCGTGGGTGTTGACTCTAGAACCTCCTAGTTCTAAAGGGGTTTGCTCCAAGTCCTCTTCGAAGTGTCCTTAATCTGTAACTTTCCAACTGCAACTTCCCCCTAGAATTTAATGGTGATTCGCGGCTGTGTTTAGACACTGCGCACGTCCCCCGTGGGTCCCCTGTGTCACTACCTTGGGTGGTTCATGGTGGCCCTAGCAGTTCTAAAGGCTCTAGGACTTGTATCTATGTCAGTCGTGGTTCTTATACCACTTTCTTAGTATATGGTTTGGTATGCCCCTAGGGCTCCACATATATTGTGCTAATTTACTGTGTGCTAAATAGGTTTACTGAATGTACTTTTGCCTCTAGCCTCATAAAGAGACTAGGGGGATATGTTTAGAATAAATACATATATTTTATATATATACCTGGTGTGGTCCTCCTTTCATTTGGTCATTCATGAGATTATAGACTGGTAAAACAAGCTGCTTTACATTCCTTCAAGACTTAGCCTGAAGGCTGCTCTCCACAGCTACCATTAAGATAGCTTTCTATATAGGTTGTCTTTAAACCTACCATCAATAAGGGTCGTTTGGACTGGTGCAAGGTGCCCACTAGAATAGTGGACAGCATATGCCAGGCCAACTTCTCACACACAGCATATCCATTTCCACCACTGGCAAAAAGCATGTGCACCAATGCCCTTCTGGAGCTGCCGTGCTGCCCTATAAGTCTGTCCGATCCTGGCACTCCAGAGAAAAGCAAAGTATTATTTGATGGCAACCACAATCTTTAATATGTTACAAGTTCCGTTTGCATATCTCGCCTGCCTGTTGCAGCAAAAAATGTCTGCTTTGTGTGAGTGCATGTAAATCAGAGCCACTTCTCCCACCTTTGGACGTGCAAGCAGCATTTCCTCCTCCAATCACCTTCTCTCTGTAATAGAGCAGCCTCCTACCTAAGCTGTATGAGCTATGTGTTTGTTCTTGTGTATTTCACATACATCACTTGTGTTGCGCAAAATATTACTTTTGTTAAGTGGGCTGAATGTAATAATTGAGTTGACACTATTATAGTGCAATATTTTTGATAGCGTAGAAAGCGATGGAAACTGAATCTAAGCAAAAAGTGGACTTCTTGAACTAGCATTGGAATAAAAATGCTCACAAATTAGGTAAAAATTATTTAAAGGGCACAAACCTTCGAGTAAGAATGTAAGTGAACACAGGCACAGTGAATGAGTAAAAGTGTTTAATTGTAATGCATTTAGGGTGACAGGCAATAGATCCTTTGCATAATAGCTTCCACTCAACATTCCAAACAAACGCTGGCATACAAATTGACCTTTTATACAATTGTGCATATCACTCTGGTACTGTTTCTCACACTATACAAGTTTATTATTCCCTCTTGTTGTATGTAAGTTCTTCTTTGCGAATGTTCCTTGACATGTGCATTTTTGCTTGCATCACTATGCCACTATCACTGAAATTGTGATAGTCGGGTATTGTCACTGGGCGTCATAATTTAAAGTCTGTCAGGGGCGCGTAGAGGTTCTCGCTGCTCAAATGGGAGTAATTTTTAATATTTACATGTTTTTCATGTCTTCATTGCGTAACTTTGCGCGTGAGAACGTGTTCCTCATTGTCATTAAAGTGTCGCTCATTAATTACACTAAAATTAAGAAACTGTCACACATAGCAATCTGAAACCTTGCCAGATATGTGCTTGAACTAAAGTAAGTAGATATACAAATGTGTGCCCTCCACAGCTCACGATGAAAGTGTCCACAAAGGCACACATGATTTTTCTCAGATACACAAATATATGCTCACATACCAAGGAAAAATATTAGCGCACATAAACTTGAAAAACATTTCAATAAAGATTTTGCTGTAAATCACTTTGTAAGCGTGCTTCTAAAAGAACTCTGCATCCGGGACAGTAATACCTTAGCCAGTAGTTGGACTTGGCCCAGTAAAGAATTGTAATATGAGCTAATTCCAGCACCGTGAATTATTTCCTCTTCTGTCTCCAAGACATAAGGGATTCTATGGCTGTATTAGAATCCTATTCCTCCCCCCTCACAGTATATCCCTTCACACATCATTTCAACCTTACCACAAGCCAATACGCTCCTCGTCCCATCTGCACCATCCCGTTTCTCCAATCTCTTCTCCTCCCCATCTTCCTTCCCATTACCCCCCTTTTTAGCCCACCTCTCCTCCGTCCCTCTCCCCAAGTGTACTTTCCTTATGCTCCCCTCACCCCTTCCATCCCTCCCCCTTACCCCCTCCTCCCCTCGTTATTCACCCCGTCCTCTCCTCAATCCCACCGCATCTCTCTCCTCCCCCCTACTCCGCCAGGAATGTTGCACTACTCCCCTTCCCCGCCCAGTAACCCCCTCCACTTCCCTCCCTCGGGCCCAGCAGTACCACTTCCTCTCTTCAACTCCCCTTTCTCCCAACACCCCTCACCTTTCCTGATGCCCGTTCCCTCGCAGCCACCTCTCCTAGCTGACAGGTCCTCCACAACCACCTCACCTCTTTTCCTCCCAAACCTCCTACATTCTCATGACGCCACACAGGCCTCCCCTCTCGTTCTACCCAACTGCCGAGTTCCACACACCTCTCCCCCTAAATTTGTCCTTATTTCCTCTCCCTCTTGCAACACCAACATTGACAACTCTCCCTTAACCTCCGTTTCACTAACTCCCGCTCTCACCCACTACCCTTCCCCACTTATGAACCCCACACCCAAAATTACCTCCTTTCCTGCCACCTCTCCCTGCCTGCCACCACCCACTCCACCCCCCCTTGTTTCAATAGAGCCACCCAACCTTCCCCAACCCAACCTTCCGTGCTCTGCCCCATTCTCACTGGAAAACACACTAGGCTCTCTTATCACCTCCATCTCCCAGCTTACAGCTGCCATTTCACTTTTATGCTCTAAGATTGTCACCCCTTCTTGCACCGCTACTCCTTCCCAACTTCCCACGAGATGCACCTCGCCCCCTCACCCCAGTACAGCCAAGCTTAACCTATCATCGGGAAACTCTGTTAACTCACTCAAGCCCTTGAGCGCCACCCCTCCTCAACTGACATACCCTAGCAACCCCACTATCTACGCCATTCCGATCATCACCTCTGTCAGAACAAAGCATCCACCTAAACCCCCCCCGAGCACCCCCTCATAAGTAGAATATCCCGATCACCCTTCAGAGCCCTAGTGCCCCCGTCACCAAAACAGTCTTGACAGAGCTGCGCTGCATGCTTCACAACTGCAGATCTGCAGTAAAACACAAACTTGAAATCTCCGATACCATCACCCTTCATAATATTGACATGCTCTTCCTCACAGAGACCTGGTTCAAAGATACATCTCACTCTATATTTGATCTCCTATTACCCACAGGCTACTCTTTACTTAGGAATGACAGAACTGGCAACACGGGGGGAGGTGTTGCAGTCATCTTTAGAAACACCCTCCAACTCAAGGCCTCTCCTAACAGCTCCTCCAAAACCTTTGAATGCCTTTCTCTTGAGCTTCAATTGCAACACCGTTCACCCCTCAGATTCCATGTCATTTACCGCCCGCCTCGTAGTGGCCCTTCGTTTATGGATGAACTCACCGACTTTATCAGCGACCAATACTCGCGAAGTGACAATCAGACCTTCGTGGGTGACTTCAATCTCCACTGGGGAGTACCGCAAGACTCCTCTGCGAACTCACTGGCCACTTTCCTATCTACTAACGATCTTATCCAACACTGCACGGAATCAACCCATTCTAAGGGCGCAATCCTGGACCTTGTTATATCTAAATCAGGCATGCTTTCTACCACTACCCCAATTCATGTAGATTGGTCTGACCACCTCCTCATCCCATTCTCTCTTCAACTTTCACACTCTATAACTCTTGGCCAACCCAAGAGGGCCATCTCATGGTTCCGGGATGCAAAAAATATTGATGTCGGTCCCCTCTGTGAATCAGCTTTGCTATCCCTTCCAAGGCTCGACCCGAACCTAGATGTTGACGAACTCACCTCTCAAAGCCTCACAGTTCTTGCAGCTGAAATTAATAAAGTCGCTCCACTCAAAAGCAAAAGGTTAAGGCCCACTCCCTCAGCACCTTGGTTCAACAAATCCCTTTATGAGGAAAGGAAGCAGCTAAGATCCCTGGAGAAACAATGGAGGCAAGTGCCCTCCTCCGACAATCTGGCCAAGCTTCGCTCAGCAAGATCCAAGTACCACAAGCACATCTTCCTTGGGAAAGCGACACACTTCAAAACCCTCCTTGATTCCGCCAAAAATAGACCCAAAAAACTATTTGATCTCATCAAAATGCCTAACGGCTCTCCCCCAACCTCCAAGGTGGATGATTCTACAAAGAGAGCTGCGGATTTTGCTATTTTCTTTGATGAAAAAGTGAAATCACTTGTGGATCAGGTCGCTCATCCTACCCCTCCAGAGGAGCGCAAATCCTTAGCCATTTGGCAGAGCTTTGACCCTATATCTGAAGATGCCCTTCTCAAGTGCATACGAGAAACGAAGCCATCCAACCATTCTCTTGACCCTATCCCCAGTGCCATTGCCATTGACTTCTATACCCATTCCCTCTCCTATTGGCCCACTCTGATCAACCTCTCCCTCTGGCAAGGCTCCCATCCTGCCTCCTTCAAAACTGGGCAGGTCACCCCTCTTCTGAAAAAACCCACTGCAGATGCGAATGACCTCAACAACTTCCGCCCCATCACTAACCTTCCCTTTCTGGCGAAGATCACAGAAAGATGTGTAGCAAAACAACTCTCCTGTCATATCAAGGACAATGACCTTCTAGACCACTGTCAGTCCGGCTTCATCCAAAACTGCAGCACTGAAACAGCCCTACTGCAAGTGGTTGATGACGCGTTGAGGATACTCGATTCAGGGGGGTCATGTCTGCTAATTCTCCTTGACCTTTCCGCAGCCTTTGACACTGTCAATCATAATACCCTCCTCAATATTCTTCAACAGAGAATGGGCATGGAGGGCACTGTGCTTAAATGGTTTGCATCCTTCCTTTCTGGCAGATCCCAAATGATCAAAATAGCGAACAGTCTTTCACCTCCTGTGGCGGTAGGTCAAGGTGTTCCCCAAGGCTCGATACTTGCTCCCACACTGTTCAATCTCTATTTAGAACCACTGGGAAATCTCCTAAGTAAATCCGGGATTCACTATCATCTTTATGCTGACGACACTCAACTCTACCTCAAGATTGCCTCTACTCACGATCTTTCCATCCTAAGCTCCACTCTCGACTCCATTCAAAACTGGATGTCAACTCATCAACTGATTCTGAATCCCTCCAAAACTGAATTCCTCCTCTTCTCCTCCTCACTCTCTCCTCCCCCGGTTCAATCATGGATGGATCAGATGAATCTACTAAACAATAAACCCATCATTGTCGACAGCGCCAAATCCCTTGGTGTCATACTAGACAAAAAACTTAATCTAATTCCCCACATCAATTCCATTGCGAAATCAGCTCGATACCAACTGCGCCTTCTTTGGGGAATCCGTCGCTTCTTCGCGGAGCGGGACCTTATAACCCTGGTGCAAGCACTGGTCCTCTCCAGACTCGACTACTGCAATTCTCTTCTTACTGGCCTCCCCAAATCCCACGTGTCCCCACTTAAGTCTGTTTTCCACTCAGCAACTCGTTTCATTTATGGGGCCAAAAGAAGCGATCACATCACACCGATGTTATCTACCCTCCGCTGGCTTCCCTTGGAGGCTAGAGCTATCTACAAGACCGCTTGTATCACCCACAAAGCCCTGCATTCCTCTTCTTCTCTCTACCTGGCGAACAAACTGAAACTCTCTGGAGGTTCTAGACCTTCACGCAATGCGGAGAATCTACTGCTAGAACCTCCCACTTTCAAGAAGGAAAGAACGATGGCCCAATCATTTTCAGGCAACGCAGTGAGAATCTGGAACTCATTGCCGCCTCAGCTCCGGACCACAGCCTCCTCCCAGGCCTTTAAAAGGGACCTCAAAGCTCTCCTCCTCCAGAGACACCTCCAAAAGTAACTCTCTTCTGTCTGTAGGAAGATCTCCCACTACTGATAATTTCTACTTCTCATGTCCATGGAAGTGCCTTCCCAGTGTGTTCTTGCGGTTAGAGTGTTTGCCTTTTATTGCAGTATTATCCATGTACTTGTGTTTGGTACCCTCTTGCAACTTGCACTCACCACTTTGCCCCTGTAACACACGGTTTGCTTCCTCTCACAGGTTTTTTACCTTTGATACTTGCACAAGTGCTACTTTTGCCTACGTAATCGTTTGTTCTTGTGCTTGAGTGTGTAACATATACTGCAGTATTATACCACAAATTATACTCTATTTTCTCTTGTAGCCTGCACACTTGTCACTTTTCCCTCCTGAGCACTTTTTACTACCTCATGTATTTTTGGTAGCCCACATTTTTACTACCTCATGTATTTTGTTTGCTCACAAGTGTCACAATTACCTTGTCTACCTCATGTATTTTTGGTTTCTCACAATTTTTACTACCTCATGTATTCTTGGTTGCTCACAATTATCACTTTACCGTATGTAACATAACGTATGCCTCTGCAATCTGTTGCTCGTGTAACGTTCTCAGTTTGTATCTTTTCTGTTCCTATTGTGAAGCGCTCTGACACCTTCGGGTAAAGTCCGCGCTATATAAAATTGCATAAATAAATAAATAAATAAACCCGTCTCCTATTCGTGCATTTCTATCAGCAGCTCTGCTCGGCGAGCTGCTAGTTTTGCCTGCTGGAGCCGAGGTTCTACGTCAGTTTACACACTGTGGTACCGCCCACTCCCAGGTAGTTCCCAGAATATGCTCAGCCGTGGGATTGGTTGTTATGTAACCCGGAAGTGGTAAAACTACAGAAACGTTGTATCCGTTTCAAGATGAGCGCGGGACAACATACTTAAAGCTGAATTCATGGATGATCCTTGTAAGTAATATATGAATTATTGTTTATTACGGGATATCTATCATACTTTGCAGTTGGATTTCTCAGTAGAGCGTGTCACCACACCCAATTAAACCGAGATTTTAAAGCAAGCAGAAGGGTTGTGTTTTTTACTTTTTTTTTTATAGCTAAATTGCACTCACTTCAGTTCAAGCATATGAGGGAAATTCTATTCCCCCGGATTATTTTTTCCCCCTCACAGGGTGAAGTTAAGAGTGAGTAACTGTCTGGTTCGAAGCATCAGGCATCATTATAAGCAATACCTGATGGCTTTGCTACTGCTTGTTAACAGGTTGTTTCCCACCAAAACATACCGTAAGAAATACTTTAGTTAGGAAGTTGAAGATTTCTTCAACCCATGGTTACAGATATGTGGAAACCATCGCTGACTTTCCTCTGCACCATGAAGTGGTAATAAGGTTTTATTAAGCACACATACATATTGTGCCATGTTTCCTTTACTTCATATAGACAACATGCCACCTACTCAATTACACCTGAATTCTATTTTTTCCTTTTTGAGGTTAGTGCTTTACAATATAAATATGCCAATACATGCATGCACTAAAGTGCGCTGGCTATTTGAGTATTGTCACTCTGTAACCTGCTGTATTGTCATGCAAAATTGGCGAATAAAAAACAGCCAGATGTAGGGGACATATAGACTATTTTCTCAGACACGCAAATTAGTCCGACCCACACAAAAGGGGTAAAAGTACATGCAGTGATTTACACATCTATTTTAAATCACGTTTACACTTTTTGGAATTCACAAAATACTAGGCTTGCAGACCTCTGCCAGGCACAGATTTGCAGGTGTGCTTCTGAGGGAATGTCATGTGACATTTTTATGCCTTTCCTTTTCAATGGTACATACTTGTATAGAGTGTAATTAAACGGTGCTGAAATGTAGCCTGATGTGCACATCTATATTTTTTTCTGATTGAGAAAACGCTGCACCATGTAGAAAATATACTTCTTAACGTCCTTAATTACGTGTTGGGCTAATCTATTTTCACATGAGGTGAGTTGCTCCAGCTCTTTGTTGCATGGGTGCGGAAGGTTATGACTGGAGATTGTAAACGCCCACAGATGTACAGGTTTGTTCACATAAACTTTCATGGCTGACGTGGTCCTCTACAGCCCACTTTCCACCCGTTGCTTGGGACCTCATGTTACACATTTTTCCACAGCACTATTCGCCCCTGCTAGTATTACTTTTGTGAACACCTTGCAGGAAAAAATGTGGCTTGTTTTGTACATAAATGTAGATTTAGAGCTGTAAACCCTTTGAGACCCTCCTGTCGTCTGTGGTTGCCTGTAGTATGCATTCCTGTATTTACATATGTTAACACTCTAAAGCAAGAATTATTCTTATTGCCAGTACTTACTTGTTTTTCTTAGAAAGCAGCCTTCTGTGCGCAGCTTATACCCAGAAACGGGTTCCAAGCTTGCTATGCCAAAGAACTCAAGTAGCATTTAACCATCTTCACAGCTAACGCATGCAAGCTAATTTAAAGACTTTAAGGAGTTCTGGAAGTAGCCACGTTTAACGCCACCTATGTCTCAGTCTCTGACCAGCACAAACCCGGCATCCTGGGATTATCATCCCTGCTAAATACCCCACTCCTGTCTTTTTTTCTTCTCTTATTCATTCTTCTGTGGTGATGACCGCTTCCCTAGAGGATAAATCTGATTGCTATGTGGACCAAAAGCAAAAATGTCTTGGCTCCCACAGCAAGAAACTGTGGGGCAGATTTACAAGAACTGACCCATTTCTGAATTTTAGCAGAGATGCGTCATTTAAATTGCGTTGCACAAAAAAACTTTGCGCCACAATGGAAGCGTTGCATTTACAATGCGGCCTACCGCGGCACTAGGATTGACAGATGCGTCGGGCATCTTTTTTTTTTTTTTTTTTTTTAAACGTATTTATTGTTTGCAAGAAGTGACAAAGTTCTTACTAGATCAGTTCCTTAATAAACATACAATTATAAATACATAAATTCACAACAAAAAGGAATACAGACATAGAACAATATTTCTTAAATCAAAAAACTACACATTACTTCTAAAGAAAGAAAGAGAAGAAGAGGAAAGTAAAAAGAAATCTGTATAGGCCTAATCATGGCTCTTAACCCTCGAAAAATCCCTTCCATATCTTTTCTTTTTTCAAAAGAGCTTTAGGGCCTCTAAGTTTAGCTAGGGAGAGCTCCATTGTTCTAATTTCATATACCAATGCTAACCAATCAGCAACCATGGGGGGTTCTTTAGAGATCCAAACCCTGGCTATTATTAGTCTAGCACATGCTAACAGAATCGTTAACAGATCTTTGTTGGGGCAGTTCAAATCTTGGATATCCAACAGAACCCATTGTGCCGTGAAATCCATTGAGCATATTTGGTAAACTTGCAGATAATATGATATACGATCCCAAAAATTTGAGAGTGCCGGGCAATAAAATAACATATGTTCGATCCCAGCCGCGGCAGTATCACATTTGGCACACTTGGATTTATCTGTCCAGGAGTTACCTTGTGACCAACTAGATATCCTTTGTGGCGTATAATATAGCTCCGTAACAGTCCTATAAAGTTGCATTTTCAAATTGGAAGAATGAACTATATCATTTAAATGAGATAAGGCATTCCCAATGTGAGCTGAATTAATGTTTTGATTTAGTCTACGAGACCATTTAGCTGCAATTAGGGTTGTGTTTTCATCCTTCACCTTAATGAGCCATTGATATCCCCATTTAATCAATGATTTAGTTTTTCCTGAATAAATACCCTCAAGAATCTCAGACTGACCAACTTCCATTATCTTCAATTTATTCCAAAAAAAATCTCTAATCTGTCTATACTTAAAAAACATATCGTCAGTGAGCCCATATGTAATTTTTAAATTATAGAAATCCATCAAGCCATTAATATCATACAAGTCTCCTAGCGTGCTTATACCTAAACTAATCCACCGATTTCCCACACCATCCGAGAAGCCCGCCCAGTAACCCCCTCCACTTCCCTCCCTCGGGCCCAGCAGTACCACTTCCTCTCTTCAACTCCCCTTTCTCCCAACACCCCTCACCTTTCCTGATGCCCGTTCCCTCGCAGCCACCTCTCCTAGCTGACAGGTCCTCCACAACCACCTCACCTCTTTTCCTCCCAAACCTCCTACATTCTCATGACGCCACACAGGCCTCCCCTCTCGTTCTACCCAACTGCCGAGTTCCACACACCTCTCCCCCTAAATTTGTCCTTATTTCCTCTCCCTCTTGCAACACCAACATTGACAACTCTCCCTTAACCTCCGTTTCACTAACTCCCGCTCTCACCCACTACCCTTCCCCACTTATGAACCCCACACCCAAAATTACCTCCTTTCCTGCCACCTCTCCCTGCCTGCCACCACCCACTCCACCCCCCCTTGTTTCAATAGAGCCACCCAACCTTCCCCAACCCAACCTTCCGTGCTCTGCCCCATTCTCACTGGAAAACACACTAGGCTCTCTTATCACCTCCATCTCCCAGCTTACAGCTGCCATTTCACTTTTATGCTCTAAGATTGTCACCCCTTCTTGCACCGCTACTCCTTCCCAACTTCCCACGAGATGCACCTCGCCCCCTCACCCCAGTACAGCCAAGCTTAACCTATCATCGGGAAACTCTGTTAACTCACTCAAGCCCTTGAGCGCCACCCCTCCTCAACTGACATACCCTAGCAACCCCACTATCTACGCCATTCCGATCATCACCTCTGTCAGAACAAAGCATCCACCTAAACCCCCCCCGAGCACCCCCTCATAAGTAGAATATCCCGATCACCCTTCAGAGCCCTAGTGCCCCCGTCACCAAAACAGTCTTGACAGAGCTGCGCTGCATGCTTCACAACTGCAGATCTGCAGTAAAACACAAACTTGAAATCTCCGATACCATCACCCTTCATAATATTGACATGCTCTTCCTCACAGAGACCTGGTTCAAAGATACATCTCACTCTATATTTGATCTCCTATTACCCACAGGCTACTCTTTACTTAGGAATGACAGAACTGGCAACACGGGGGGAGGTGTTGCAGTCATCTTTAGAAACACCCTCCAACTCAAGGCCTCTCCTAACAGCTCCTCCAAAACCTTTGAATGCCTTTCTCTTGAGCTTCAATTGCAACACCGTTCACCCCTCAGATTCCATGTCATTTACCGCCCGCCTCGTAGTGGCCCTTCGTTTATGGATGAACTCACCGACTTTATCAGCGACCAATACTCGCGAAGTGACAATCAGACCTTCGTGGGTGACTTCAATCTCCACTGGGGAGTACCGCAAGACTCCTCTGCGAACTCACTGGCCACTTTCCTATCTACTAACGATCTTATCCAACACTGCACGGAATCAACCCATTCTAAGGGCGCAATCCTGGACCTTGTTATATCTAAATCAGGCATGCTTTCTACCACTACCCCAATTCATGTAGATTGGTCTGACCACCTCCTCATCCCATTCTCTCTTCAACTTTCACACTCTATAACTCTTGGCCAACCCAAGAGGGCCATCTCATGGTTCCGGGATGCAAAAAATATTGATGTCGGTCCCCTCTGTGAATCAGCTTTGCTATCCCTTCCAAGGCTCGACCCGAACCTAGATGTTGACGAACTCACCTCTCAAAGCCTCACAGTTCTTGCAGCTGAAATTAATAAAGTCGCTCCACTCAAAAGCAAAAGGTTAAGGCCCACTCCCTCAGCACCTTGGTTCAACAAATCCCTTTATGAGGAAAGGAAGCAGCTAAGATCCCTGGAGAAACAATGGAGGCAAGTGCCCTCCTCCGACAATCTGGCCAAGCTTCGCTCAGCAAGATCCAAGTACCACAAGCACATCTTCCTTGGGAAAGCGACACACTTCAAAACCCTCCTTGATTCCGCCAAAAATAGACCCAAAAAACTATTTGATCTCATCAAAATGCCTAACGGCTCTCCCCCAACCTCCAAGGTGGATGATTCTACAAAGAGAGCTGCGGATTTTGCTATTTTCTTTGATGAAAAAGTGAAATCACTTGTGGATCAGGTCGCTCATCCTACCCCTCCAGAGGAGCGCAAATCCTTAGCCATTTGGCAGAGCTTTGACCCTATATCTGAAGATGCCCTTCTCAAGTGCATACGAGAAACGAAGCCATCCAACCATTCTCTTGACCCTATCCCCAGTGCCATTGCCATTGACTTCTATACCCATTCCCTCTCCTATTGGCCCACTCTGATCAACCTCTCCCTCTGGCAAGGCTCCCATCCTGCCTCCTTCAAAACTGGGCAGGTCACCCCTCTTCTGAAAAAACCCACTGCAGATGCGAATGACCTCAACAACTTCCGCCCCATCACTAACCTTCCCTTTCTGGCGAAGATCACAGAAAGATGTGTAGCAAAACAACTCTCCTGTCATATCAAGGACAATGACCTTCTAGACCACTGTCAGTCCGGCTTCATCCAAAACTGCAGCACTGAAACAGCCCTACTGCAAGTGGTTGATGACGCGTTGAGGATACTCGATTCAGGGGGGTCATGTCTGCTAATTCTCCTTGACCTTTCCGCAGCCTTTGACACTGTCAATCATAATACCCTCCTCAATATTCTTCAACAGAGAATGGGCATGGAGGGCACTGTGCTTAAATGGTTTGCATCCTTCCTTTCTGGCAGATCCCAAATGATCAAAATAGCGAACAGTCTTTCACCTCCTGTGGCGGTAGGTCAAGGTGTTCCCCAAGGCTCGATACTTGCTCCCACACTGTTCAATCTCTATTTAGAACCACTGGGAAATCTCCTAAGTAAATCCGGGATTCACTATCATCTTTATGCTGACGACACTCAACTCTACCTCAAGATTGCCTCTACTCACGATCTTTCCATCCTAAGCTCCACTCTCGACTCCATTCAAAACTGGATGTCAACTCATCAACTGATTCTGAATCCCTCCAAAACTGAATTCCTCCTCTTCTCCTCCTCACTCTCTCCTCCCCCGGTTCAATCATGGATGGATCAGATGAATCTACTAAACAATAAACCCATCATTGTCGACAGCGCCAAATCCCTTGGTGTCATACTAGACAAAAAACTTAATCTAATTCCCCACATCAATTCCATTGCGAAATCAGCTCGATACCAACTGCGCCTTCTTTGGGGAATCCGTCGCTTCTTCGCGGAGCGGGACCTTATAACCCTGGTGCAAGCACTGGTCCTCTCCAGACTCGACTACTGCAATTCTCTTCTTACTGGCCTCCCCAAATCCCACGTGTCCCCACTTAAGTCTGTTTTCCACTCAGCAACTCGTTTCATTTATGGGGCCAAAAGAAGCGATCACATCACACCGATGTTATCTACCCTCCGCTGGCTTCCCTTGGAGGCTAGAGCTATCTACAAGACCGCTTGTATCACCCACAAAGCCCTGCATTCCTCTTCTTCTCTCTACCTGGCGAACAAACTGAAACTCTCTGGAGGTTCTAGACCTTCACGCAATGCGGAGAATCTACTGCTAGAACCTCCCACTTTCAAGAAGGAAAGAACGATGGCCCAATCATTTTCAGGCAACGCAGTGAGAATCTGGAACTCATTGCCGCCTCAGCTCCGGACCACAGCCTCCTCCCAGGCCTTTAAAAGGGACCTCAAAGCTCTCCTCCTCCAGAGACACCTCCAAAAGTAACTCTCTTCTGTCTGTAGGAAGATCTCCCACTACTGATAATTTCTACTTCTCATGTCCATGGAAGTGCCTTCCCAGTGTGTTCTTGCGGTTAGAGTGTTTGCCTTTTATTGCAGTATTATCCATGTACTTGTGTTTGGTACCCTCTTGCAACTTGCACTCACCACTTTGCCCCTGTAACACACGGTTTGCTTCCTCTCACAGGTTTTTTACCTTTGATACTTGCACAAGTGCTACTTTTGCCTACGTAATCGTTTGTTCTTGTGCTTGAGTGTGTAACATATACTGCAGTATTATACCACAAATTATACTCTATTTTCTCTTGTAGCCTGCACACTTGTCACTTTTCCCTCCTGAGCACTTTTTACTACCTCATGTATTTTTGGTAGCCCACATTTTTACTACCTCATGTATTTTGTTTGCTCACAAGTGTCACAATTACCTTGTCTACCTCATGTATTTTTGGTTTCTCACAATTTTTACTACCTCATGTATTCTTGGTTGCTCACAATTATCACTTTACCGTATGTAACATAACGTATGCCTCTGCAATCTGTTGCTCGTGTAACGTTCTCAGTTTGTATCTTTTCTGTTCCTATTGTGAAGCGCTCTGACACCTTCGGGTAAAGTCCGCGCTATATAAAATTGCATAAATAAATAAATAAATAAACCCGTCTCCTATTCGTGCATTTCTATCAGCAGCTCTGCTCGGCGAGCTGCTAGTTTTGCCTGCTGGAGCCGAGGTTCTACGTCAGTTTACACACTGTGGTACCGCCCACTCCCAGGTAGTTCCCAGAATATGCTCAGCCGTGGGATTGGTTGTTATGTAACCCGGAAGTGGTAAAACTACAGAAACGTTGTATCCGTTTCAAGATGAGCGCGGGACAACATACTTAAAGCTGAATTCATGGATGATCCTTGTAAGTAATATATGAATTATTGTTTATTACGGGATATCTATCATACTTTGCAGTTGGATTTCTCAGTAGAGCGTGTCACCACACCCAATTAAACCGAGATTTTAAAGCAAGCAGAAGGGTTGTGTTTTTTACTTTTTTTTTTATAGCTAAATTGCACTCACTTCAGTTCAAGCATATGAGGGAAATTCTATTCCCCCGGATTATTTTTTCCCCCTCACAGGGTGAAGTTAAGAGTGAGTAACTGTCTGGTTCGAAGCATCAGGCATCATTATAAGCAATACCTGATGGCTTTGCTACTGCTTGTTAACAGGTTGTTTCCCACCAAAACATACCGTAAGAAATACTTTAGTTAGGAAGTTGAAGATTTCTTCAACCCATGGTTACAGATATGTGGAAACCATCGCTGACTTTCCTCTGCACCATGAAGTGGTAATAAGGTTTTATTAAGCACACATACATATTGTGCCATGTTTCCTTTACTTCATATAGACAACATGCCACCTACTCAATTACACCTGAATTCTATTTTTTCCTTTTTGAGGTTAGTGCTTTACAATATAAATATGCCAATACATGCATGCACTAAAGTGCGCTGGCTATTTGAGTATTGTCACTCTGTAACCTGCTGTATTGTCATGCAAAATTGGCGAATAAAAAACAGCCAGATGTAGGGGACATATAGACTATTTTCTCAGACACGCAAATTAGTCCGACCCACACAAAAGGGGTAAAAGTACATGCAGTGATTTACACATCTATTTTAAATCACGTTTACACTTTTTGGAATTCACAAAATACTAGGCTTGCAGACCTCTGCCAGGCACAGATTTGCAGGTGTGCTTCTGAGGGAATGTCATGTGACATTTTTATGCCTTTCCTTTTCAATGGTACATACTTGTATAGAGTGTAATTAAACGGTGCTGAAATGTAGCCTGATGTGCACATCTATATTTTTTTCTGATTGAGAAAACGCTGCACCATGTAGAAAATATACTTCTTAACGTCCTTAATTACGTGTTGGGCTAATCTATTTTCACATGAGGTGAGTTGCTCCAGCTCTTTGTTGCATGGGTGCGGAAGGTTATGACTGGAGATTGTAAACGCCCACAGATGTACAGGTTTGTTCACATAAACTTTCATGGCTGACGTGGTCCTCTACAGCCCACTTTCCACCCGTTGCTTGGGACCTCATGTTACACATTTTTCCACAGCACTATTCGCCCCTGCTAGTATTACTTTTGTGAACACCTTGCAGGAAAAAATGTGGCTTGTTTTGTACATAAATGTAGATTTAGAGCTGTAAACCCTTTGAGACCCTCCTGTCGTCTGTGGTTGCCTGTAGTATGCATTCCTGTATTTACATATGTTAACACTCTAAAGCAAGAATTATTCTTATTGCCAGTACTTACTTGTTTTTCTTAGAAAGCAGCCTTCTGTGCGCAGCTTATACCCAGAAACGGGTTCCAAGCTTGCTATGCCAAAGAACTCAAGTAGCATTTAACCATCTTCACAGCTAACGCATGCAAGCTAATTTAAAGACTTTAAGGAGTTCTGGAAGTAGCCACGTTTAACGCCACCTATGTCTCAGTCTCTGACCAGCACAAACCCGGCATCCTGGGATTATCATCCCTGCTAAATACCCCACTCCTGTCTTTTTTTCTTCTCTTATTCATTCTTCTGTGGTGATGACCGCTTCCCTAGAGGATAAATCTGATTGCTATGTGGACCAAAAGCAAAAATGTCTTGGCTCCCACAGCAAGAAACTGTGGGGCAGATTTACAAGAACTGACCCATTTCTGAATTTTAGCAGAGATGCGTCATTTAAATTGCGTTGCACAAAAAAACTTTGCGCCACAATGGAAGCGTTGCATTTACAATGCGGCCTACCGCGGCACTAGGATTGACAGATGCGTCGGGCATCTTTTTTTTTTTTTTTTTTTTTAAACGTATTTATTGTTTGCAAGAAGTGACAAAGTTCTTACTAGATCAGTTCCTTAATAAACATACAATTATAAATACATAAATTCACAACAAAAAGGAATACAGACATAGAACAATATTTCTTAAATCAAAAAACTACACATTACTTCTAAAGAAAGAAAGAGAAGAAGAGGAAAGTAAAAAGAAATCTGTATAGGCCTAATCATGGCTCTTAACCCTCGAAAAATCCCTTCCATATCTTTTCTTTTTTCAAAAGAGCTTTAGGGCCTCTAAGTTTAGCTAGGGAGAGCTCCATTGTTCTAATTTCATATACCAATGCTAACCAATCAGCAACCATGGGGGGTTCTTTAGAGATCCAAACCCTGGCTATTATTAGTCTAGCACATGCTAACAGAATCGTTAACAGATCTTTGTTGGGGCAGTTCAAATCTTGGATATCCAACAGAACCCATTGTGCCGTGAAATCCATTGAGCATATTTGGTAAACTTGCAGATAATATGATATACGATCCCAAAAATTTGAGAGTGCCGGGCAATAAAATAACATATGTTCGATCCCAGCCGCGGCAGTATCACATTTGGCACACTTGGATTTATCTGTCCAGGAGTTACCTTGTGACCAACTAGATATCCTTTGTGGCGTATAATATAGCTCCGTAACAGTCCTATAAAGTTGCATTTTCAAATTGGAAGAATGAACTATATCATTTAAATGAGATAAGGCATTCCCAATGTGAGCTGAATTAATGTTTTGATTTAGTCTACGAGACCATTTAGCTGCAATTAGGGTTGTGTTTTCATCCTTCACCTTAATGAGCCATTGATATCCCCATTTAATCAATGATTTAGTTTTTCCTGAATAAATACCCTCAAGAATCTCAGACTGACCAACTTCCATTATCTTCAATTTATTCCAAAAAAAATCTCTAATCTGTCTATACTTAAAAAACATATCGTCAGTGAGCCCATATGTAATTTTTAAATTATAGAAATCCATCAAGCCATTAATATCATACAAGTCTCCTAGCGTGCTTATACCTAAACTAATCCACCGATTTCCCACACCATCCGAGAAGATACCAGGCAGGCCCGGATTGTTCCATAGTCTAAGCTCAGCATTATAAAATGTGGAGTTGCTAATGTGCAGGATTTTATCCCAAATTCTGATAGCATGCTTAGCCGTCTTAAACTTTACTCTTTTAAAGTAATTAGGGTCATGAACCCGTAGTAAAAATTGATTGGCATCAGTTCCCAGCATATAATGATGAAAAAATAATGGAGGGGTGCTCTTTAATAGACTCCTAATGCGCGAAAAGAAAGAAGCCAAAAAATAAAAATTAAAATCCGGAAAATTAAGTCCCCCTTTAGAGATAGGTAATGTCAGAAATTTAATTGCCCTCCGTGCCTTTTTATACCCCCAAATGAAAGCGCTACAAATCCCATCTAATTTCTTAAAAAACAGTTTATTTGGCAGTAGCGGTATAGCTCTACACAGGTAAAGTAACTTAGGTAAAATTTTCATTTTAATCAGGTTTACTCTCCCTAATAGGCTCAGAGGTATCTTATGCCATTTTTTAAGACTTGCAGTTGTCTCTTTGAGAAATGCCCCATAATTTATTTCAACTATTTTCTCCACTTTAGCCATAAGCTTAATACCTAGATAAACCGCTTCTTTACTGGTCTTATAAATACCTGCAGCCGGGGTGTAATTAAGTATGATTTGGGTTTTGTTGACATTTAGTTTATATCCTGAGATTTCCCCGAACTTGTGTGCTTCCTCTATAATTGCAGGCATAGCTTTACAGACATCCGATGTATATATTGCGATGTCATCCGCAAAAGCTGTTAATTTAAGGGTTATGTCCCCATGTTGTGCAGGTATTATATTTGTTTGGGTATTTAGAGCATTTAAAAAGGGTTCTAAAGATAAAGCAAATAATAGTGGTGAAAGGGGGCATCCCTGCCTCGTACCTCTAGAAATCTTAAAATTATTGGAATCTATGCCTCCATAACTAATCACCGCCCGTGGTTCATCATAGATTGACATAACCCAGTCTAAGTAAGGACCTTTTATACCCATTTTTCCTAATACTGTCCATAAATAGTCCCACCCCACTCGGTCGAATGCCTTTTCCGCATCTAACATTATCATACCGAGTGGGGTGTTAGTAGTTTCAGCTACATCCAAGACTGTTATAGAAGTATTAACATGCATAGTGGTATCTCTACCTATCACAAAGCCATGCTGTTGGGGATTTACAATATCTGACATATGGGGCGCTAATCTATTAGCTAAGATTTTGGCAAAAATTTTCACATCCGAATTTAATAAAGATATGGGCCGATACGATCCACACTCTTTTTCTGGCTTCCCCTTTTTCAAAAAAAATATGATTTTAGCAAGTTTCCAAGAAGAAGGAGCTTGTTTAGAAACAATAATAGAGTTAATAACTGTTTGTAATAAAGGAGCCAGCTCTTGATAGCAGAGTTTATACATTTCCCCTGGTATGCAATCTTCCCCAACTGCCTTACCTGCAGGTAAATGATCAATAGCTATTTTAATCTCCTCCATAGAGATATTTGAGTTTAAATGTTGGATTGTTTCTTGTTTAAGTTCTTGCGTTGAGTTCAAATGTTGATCAAGATATTTTTCAATATTTACTTGACTCGGTAGCTCCTCAGGGGTATATAGGTGCTGGTAGAATTTAACAAATTGAGTTAAAATTTGATCCTCCTGCCCGTATAGCACAAGGTCTGACCCCATTATTTCCTTTATTCTAGTTTTCGCTTTCTTGTCCGCAGTTTTATAGGCTAGTATTTTTCCGATACGGTCGCCCCCTTCATATTGATCTAGTTTGTATTTATGTAGTCTAACCACATATCTTTCCCTTAGCGTTTTCCTTAGTCCAGCTTGTGTCCCTGCTAGTTGTGTTCTAATCTGATCAATATTATTTTTTGATTGGAGTGTTGCTTCTGCCAGTAGTAATTCCAAATCTAATAATTTAGAAGTCATGTCCTTATTCTGCTTACGATTCTCTGTATTGAGCCTATATACATACTGTTGTACACAACCTCTGATACTACACTTACAGGTGTCCCATACAGTATTAATACTCGCTGTATTGATATTTAGCGTAATAAACTCTTGTATATGATTTTTAATTGTTGTGATGAATGTTGAGTCACTCAATAAGTGTCTAGGAAAGGTAAATTTTCTTGATTTTGCATTCTGATTGTCAAAATTAATTTCCATAAGAAGAGGATTATGATCCGATGTTACTTTGGGACAGATTTCAATCGTGCATTTTTCTAAAATGTTTTCTGAGGCCCATATCATATCGATCCTAGAGCAAGATCTGTGTGGGGCGGAGTAATAGGTATGGCCTGGCGTCTTTGGGTATTTAGACCGCCATATGTCCCTAATATTGTTTAGTCTTGCCAATTCTAGAATCGCCATTCTAACTTTGTGCATTCTTTTAAAATTTCTTGGCCCCGTAGAATCCATTTTATAATTCATCACACAGTTAAAATCTCCAGCAATTATAATTTCCCCTTCCCATTCTAGTAATTCTATACTTAGATCTTCATAGATTTTAGGTCTATCAATATTTGGACCATAAACCACACAGAGTACTAATTTAGCTTTAGCACCTTGAAACTGTGCTATTGCCCATCTGCCGCTATTATCAGTCGCAGTCTTTATTATATCTAATCGGAGTGTTCTTTGTTTCAGAATAGCGACCCCCCTTATAGTCTCATTCAATGAGGTACAGATAACCAATTCATAGCCTAATTGTGTAAGCAATTTTTTATCCTGATACTTTATATGCGTTTCTGACAACAGCACTATGTTCGGATTGTACATTTTTATTTCTTCTTTTACTAGATTCCTTTTACTTTTATTATTTAGGCCATCTACATTCCAACATAAAATTCTTAACTTAATCATTTATTAATTATTGAATTCATATATAGTATATTCCTATTCCTTTTCCTCTTTGTTTTAATCTTCATTAGCATTATATTGTCACCTTCTTTAAACCAAAATAAAACGTCAATACTTGCAAACACATTTTTCCTTTTATTCACCACCCCCCACCCCTGACTCCCGTTGCCACCCTTGCCCTTGTGGCAACCCCACCCCCTCCCTTTCAGCACCCTGTTTCTAGGGGGGGAGCTCCCCTCTAGCATTGCTGCCGCTGGAGTGGCAGCTCTGTGAAGAAGCATGCGTGAGTGGTCGCTCAAACCTAAATTGAATCATACCTATAGCACCTTTATCACCTTTAGTAACTATATTCAACTCATATTTCAGGGTATTGAAAAATATCAGCCTGTATTAGAGGAAGGAAAAAAAAAGAAGTGAAAAAAGAGAAAAGAAAGTGTATACAAATGCCTGTATCTATCCTGCCTTCTTTTATATTAGAAATTAGAGAACTAAGATAAGGACACAGAAAGAAATGAGCAAAAAAGGTGTAGCACTAATTCTCTTTTTCTTTTTGTTTTCTTCTTTCATTATCACATGAGAATTTTTCCAAACATTGTTCCGCAGTTAAAGGATCAGTAAAAAAAACCACTTGTCCATCCCGTATAACTTTAAGGCGGGCAGGTTCTTGCAAATAGGCCAGGCATCCTATATTTTTAAAGGCATCTATTAATTTCCGAAGTTCCCACCGTTTGTCCATAGTTACCTTAGTTAAATCAGACTTCACAAAAAATGTGAAGTTATCAACGGTTACTGGGTTATTTGGTTTAGCTTTTAGTGCAACTGCTTGTCGCAAAAGAAAGTTACCAAAGTAAATCAAAAAAGGTCTTGGAAACTTGCTATTTGTGTTCCTTTGAACTAACGGTAGTCTGTGTACCCTTTGGAGCTGGGAGTCCCAATCCCAGTCTGCAAGATCCACAAAGGCCCTTTGAAAGAGTTTAACCACAAAAGCTCTCGGGTCTGATCCCTCAATGCCTTCCGGTATTCCAAATAATCTAAGGTTTTGTCTTCGGGCCCTATTTTCCAAATCTTCCACTTTGGTTTCCAATAGAGTCAATCTAGAAGTATTTTGTTTAATAGTTGAGGAGGCATGATTAACATCTTCTTCCACCTCCACTATTCGTGTTTTAATGTCTTCTATTTCTTTGCTTATTCCTCCTAGATTTTGACAAATGTCTCTCATAGTTCCTTGTATTTTAGTGTTATCCTCCCTCAACTGGAGGTATTGTTGTTGGCTCTCAGCCCTCTGCTCAAGCAAAGTCTGCATAATTGCCCCCATTGATATGCCCTGTGGTGGTGTAGGATTAAGAGTATGGAAGGAACTTGGCTGAGAGGAGTTCCCGGTTTGCAGTATAGATCCTCCAGGTACTGATTCGTGTAGATTTAATTGTGTGTCTAAAGACCCTGCAACCGAAGGGTCCAATTCCACTACTTCTCTTGGATTATTTTCAGAATTCTTAACAGTTTGATCTAGTTGTATCTGTGTATTTCTCAAACTAGAAACAATAGTTTCCTCGGGTACGTTTGTCGCCCCACTATTTGGGTCCACCAGCTCAAGATTAGATTCCATACTTGATTTCTTGAGTTCATTTGATATAGTTTGCAGTGTAGAGATATCTGAAGCACCATTGTAAATAAAAGAAACTCCAGGGGTCTCTGTATGTGATTCTAATTGAGACTCTAGGTGCGTTCCGACATTTAAATCATTATTCTCCTCTTCAGAACCTAACATCGTAATATTTGAGACCTCTTGGTTCAGAGGGAGTGCACTTCCATTAGCATTGGTTAGAGGATCAGTAGGCCTGACCACATTTAGGCGTGTATTGGTGTTTAACTTATCCTCTAGATTTTTGCTCAGCTGCTCATTGAGCTCTTCCGGACTGGCCCCCGAAAGTCTTAAAGCCATATTCTTTACTCCGCCTTTAGCTTCTATCCACCTTCTCAATGGACTGTCATCAATTAAACGGCTTTTTTTATTTTCCACCATATCTTTACCTGTTGCCTTAAATAGGAGAAGTTTTTGCTTCGTCTTGACCTTTCTTTTAGCTTTCTTCAGTACCAATTTTTTATTCGTTTTATTAATTGTCGCCTTAGAAGTCTCATTGAGCCCTTCCTCTTCTTCTGTTAGTTCCTCATATTCAACATTTGAATCTTCGTCTGTCTTAGTTCCAGATTCATGACTCAAATCAATCTCCCCCTCCTGCTCCTTTTCTTTTGACTTATTTTTATCAACCTTCGCACATAAGGTACTGCTAATATTAGAAAGCTCAGTGCCTCCCAGTAGATCTTGTAACTTCTGCGGTGGTTTATGGGTTAAGTCAGTCTCTATATTAATCTGGACCAGCTTTGTTTCAGTAGCACCCTTAGCTTCTTTGGTTGCAGAGTTTATAGTCCCCTTATCTAAAGGTACTTTATCAGGTACTTTATCAGATCCTATCTTACCATGGCACCTCTCGGTGGTAAGCCCAATATCCTGGGTGATTCCCTGCGTGATCACCTTTGCCTGTTCCACTCCAAATATTTTACCTTGTTCCTTGTTATTGGCATGTGTTTCATCATTTTTATTTTTGTTCTGAATTTTAGCAGAGATGCGTCATTTAAATTGCGTTGCACAAAAAAACTTTGCGCCACAATGGAAGCGTTGCATTTACAATGCGGCCTACCGCGGCACTAGGATTGACAGATGCGTCGGGCATCTGTTGGCGTAAAGGTAACGCATTGTTAAAGTTGGGTTGCAAGCGCAACGCAACTCCAGGAATGCCTATTCCTATTGTGCTGCGTCAAACCTTACACCTGCTTCAAGCAGGCGTACGGTTTTGACGCACTGGCGTCGTAAAAGTAACGCAGTGAAATCTTGTAGATTTCATGGCGTCACTTTTGCAAGGCTTTGTTGCGTCGAAACACCCACCCTGCATACATTATAGCTGATGCAGGCAGCATGGCGCATTGTTTAGGACGTCGCTGCGTCACAAAAGTGAAGCAACGGCGGCGTAAAAGTGTTGCATGGGGCTTGTAAATCTGCCCCTCTAAGGCCAAAGGCCTTTCATTCATGCGAGTATCGACTGCTGTGCCTCCAGACTATATTCCAGTGGTGTGTACATTTATGCTTAACTTGGGTAGAGGTTGCTGATGTCCAGTCGCCACATGTTTACACTGCATGCTCTTATACACCAGTAATTTGGTCGGTTGACAAGCATGGCAGCAGCTTTTAAACCTGAAGCCCTTTTGTTCCTTTTGCTGGCCATATTTTACAGCAGTACAAAACTTGGGTACGCTTACAGGTGGGCCGAGTGCTCACTGCGGTAGGGTTGGCGCTACACCTCAAAAGGCTTAATCTAGTCTGCACCTTGGGCTTGACAGCTTGTTTGAGCTAAAAGTACAATTATATGTTTATGTCTGGGTGTTGTATGTAGTGGCAAAGTGATACAAAGTAGTGGACCGTAATGTGACCCAGGAGAATTGTCTGTAGCTTGATTAATTCAAGCAATCTGTTCAAAAACTTTTTTGTTTTTTCACAATGGGTCTCTTCTTTAGCTGCTACCTTAATGGCAGTTTGTAGCTGTTGCATCTGTTTTTACGGTAGAACTTGTCACTCCCTGTGCTATGTTTGCAGTTGTGGTAATTGTGTTGGCCCCTTCATGATGGCAAGCTGGGGTCACTGCTGGGTCCCTGCAGTTATCACTGTCCTTGCTCATTCTGTGATTGCTTTTTATCCTGATGTGTAACAGCTGTTGTTGCTGTTGTGACTGTGATTACATGTTTAGCCACTGTTCCCTAATACGGTGACATTTGTGGTCTCTGCTGTCATTGCAACTGTGGTCACTATTGTGTTGCCTGCTGAACTTGCGGCTGATACTGCCTTGTTGGTGATGCTTGTTGCTAAATTTTCTCTTTATTGCAGGATTTCTATTTGTAAAGTTTTTTTGCTCCGATGACAAATAGCTGTATCAGTCCTTCTTTTCAAATAGTAACAGGGTTTGGTTTTAAAGGCCCAAGGTGGGAGGTAGGGAATCTGTATCACACATCAAGCAGCACTAGTTAGCTACTGCTTGTTTCATCCTGAAAATGGGTTTCCAATTTTTTCTTTGTAACTACTGTTTGTAATGCCGGTTGAGCTTAAACTCAGTTGTGTTGTTTTGCAGCACTCTGCCAAGCATTAAAACCTTTGCATTAATAATAAATGTGTACATCATTTTGAACAGATTTGCTATCTTTTGACTTCACCCCATGCTGCTCTGTAAGATAAATGTGGAGCACAAAACACAGATGAGTACAAAACTCGTGTGTCAAAGGTGTACACCTGAATACTCAAATATTTTAGGATTCACTTTCAAGTGCTTGGAAAATCTCTTATAAATAATCAATCAAGTCAAATAAGCATTATTCCGTGCATAATTTATAGCCATAGAAGCATACTAGTCGGAAAAATTTAACATTTCTAATAATCCTTAAAATCCATGTATAACTGATAATACAAGAATAATTAATCATTGCTAAATTAGAGTATGAAATATGAAATTAAAGACATTTTAATTCCATACAGATATTAAAAACATGTTTCATAATCATATAACTCGTTTGGGTATGGTGCATTTTCATAAAGTGCAGAATAATGACGTATGTCAAAATAAGAAATAATAGACTTTCTGAAATTCGCCTGTCAATTGGACAAGGAATATTGTCCTAAAGTGCGTAAGGTGCAAAATATTACCTTATGTCAGGATTAAATGTAATAATACTTCTAATTCAGGCATCATGTTTCTCATTTGTTAGAGCCTCTAAATGAAAGTTATCCTTTCTTCTCCTGATTGCCATTTGTGTAAAAAGGATAACTGCACTCATAATTTGTTCATTTTCCAGACTACAGATGTAATCAAAAGCGTGTTTATGATAATAAAACTTATAAGCTAAAAAGAGTGGTTTTAACACAAGTTTCCGAATGTCCTGATTAAAAACAAGAAAAAAGTATTAAATGCAGCGTAGACTGAGGGGATTTACAGTCACGAGGACAATTTGAGAGATTATGACTCCACTTTCCTGATCTAGAGAATGCTATTATATAGTTTAGGGTGCCAAACCTTAGCCTCGTTAGATAAAATGTATGCTGAGTGTTTGTTACCAAGATGAGATAGGGTTTTGAGTTCCCATTAATAGTGGGCGCTCACAGTAAGCAATAACGCACTGTTTTAAGCTAACTTCATTGTTTCTTATGTATTCCCTGACGGTAATAAGTTGTCTTTATCTCATGTTTACTATAATCCTGGATAGACCATGGCTCCTTTCGGTCAGTCTACCGTACAACATTTAAAAGGCTAATAATGTACTCTGACCAGGGGATTTTCCTACTATAATCAAGGGCAAGGCAGTCCATGGTTATGTCTTTAGTGAACTTGGTTTCGTCTTTTATCCCAATCCCAGTCCTGCTTTACTTATGAAATCAAGATGTATGGAATGGACAACTCTTTATGTACTATGTAATTAGCAGTGGAACTTGGGACTGCCAAACTGTACTCTAGAAGTTAAAAAGGTGTAGATCTGGGATAAATAAATTATAATATCATTTGGAGCACCTAGCCCTTTTAGTGTTTGCCATAATTTAGCGTGGTTAACTAGGTTGAAGGCACTGGTGAGGTCGACAAAGCAAAGGTGTAAAACGCCTTCCTTAGCTAGGGTGTATTTCTCCATCAGTATCTCCAAATTTACACATTGTTCCACCATCCTAATACCCCTTCTAAATCCATACTGTACCTCAGTTAGGATGTTTTTCTCGGTGGTCTAATTTTCTAGTCTTCCCAACCTGATTCTGCCCATCAGTTTAGATGTAGAATCAAGTAGGGATATGGGATGGTAGCATTTAGCCATCCCTCTGTCCGCTTTTTAGTTCTCGCCTAGTTCAGCGCTGCTCTTGGAGCGAGCCTCTTGGAATCACTTGAGACTTCTCCCAGTGGGTTGGCCTCCTCCCACACATTCCATTGTCCTTTGTATGTGGCTTTCAATAATGAAAGCACGTAAATGGCCAAAGACGGGTGCATGTCCCGCCTTCCCTCTTAACTTTCACTCCCATGGCCTAGGAGTCTCGGGAGCGATCAGCGGCACACACAGGGAGGCTTCTGCATTTCTGTGCCTGCCCCCACCATTTGTCTTGAGCACATGTCGTCGGGAGATTTCCCTCCCCTCAACACCATGGACACCTTTGTCTGCACCTTCTAGCCGAGGGTGGTTAAGGCCATTATTTCGCGCTGCACTCTTTGCAGTTTTGTGTTTTATATTGTGCGCGTAAGTGGCCACTGCGCCGCACAAAACGCAGACAAAGGGATAGACGAGATACTTTTGTTTGCTGGGACAAATTGTCGTGTTAAAAAAAAATCAGTGTGAAAGTTCCTGCGTGTTTGAAATGGCTCCTTCAATGTGCAAGTGAGGCACAAATTTATAACTCGCAAAGAAGAACACGCGCTCTTTACCAACAGCAAATATTATTTAAATTCACCGACCAGTCCAAGCAGGGCAACATTTGCATTCCTCGTTTGGCTCGCCCCTTCTACTCCCACTCAATTTTCACACCTCCTCACAGTCCCTGATTCGTCTTTCCTTTGACATTTACTGTCTCCCCTCTCCCATTCTCCGCCATTCCATGTGTCTCCTTTTCACTTCACTGTCTGACGCACCCATCCTCCCGCCTTCACTTTCTGCCTGTCTTCCTCTACCTACTTTGTCTCGCCCCACCCCACCCTCGGCCTTCGCTCTCTTCCATTCACCATCTGTCCCCCCTCCTTCCCCCTCCTCCTTTCACTCAGTCATTCCATTCTTAACACATTCACTCCTGCCTGCACCCTTCTGTTATTTTCTTTCCTAATCTCGCCTCTTAGTTCTCTCCTTCTCCATACCTTTCCCTCTTTGCTATCTCACCCCTTGCTACTCTTCTGTCCTCACCTCCATTCTCTCCATCCTTTCTTCCTCCAATGTCCCCTCTCAGTGCTAATAAGTGGTATTTGCAGCTATGTCATTTATGTCCCGTGCCTGGCCTCTCCTTCCCCGGTCTCGGATAATATAGGGTTTTTAGGTCTTGGCATGACGAAAGCAGCGCATGCACTGGTCCTCATCATACGAGGGCTTTTTGGAATCGATACGATTATGCAAAACCGGGTCTTCTGATTGTCCAGGAGGGTTTTTAGTCCCTCCTGGTTACTACCCTGTCTCCTTTTGGCCCCGCCCACCGGGATTGCATCTTTTACTGGTGGCGGGAGACAGTGGCTCCTAATTAGCCGCTATGCACTTTTTTGTTATCATTCGGCTTTGGCAAAGGCAGCCGCGTGTTTATTTTTGCATTGCGTTTTCACTTAAAGTTAAAGCACGATGCAATTATAAACAGGCGGCTGCCTTTGCCAAAGCCAAGAGCTTGTTTATTTTTATTTTCGCTGTCTCCGTGAGTGGGCGGGTCCTTTAAATACACACATATATCTGTTTTTGTGAGAAGTTCATGTGTATTGAAGTACCAGTGAAGTTCCAGTGTCCCGTTTAAGTAAGTTTGAGTTTTGGAGCCTTTAGTCCAAGCTGCTATTAGAGATTGTGGCCTTCCAGCCAGATCTGCTGACTTTGGAGCTGGAGAACCAGCTTCGGCGTTGGCGCAGCTTCTTGTGATTCTGGGCAAATCACTTAATCTCCCCGAACCTACCAAAAAATAAATGTGCCTGTATGTAACGCAACTGGTGTTTATGTAAAGCTCTCCAATACCTTTGGGTCGAGTTCGCGCTATATAAATCTGCAAAAAATAAAAAGGTTCCGATCTGCAAGAGCCTGTTATAGACTGCTTTAAGCACTCATTTACACATCACCCTGACTTGTTCTTATTTAGACCGTGGAGAAAGGCAGCTGTTTCAAGCCACTCAGTATTTAGGCGAGACTGGACTTATTTTGCACCATGCCTTTCTGTACACTCATTTCTTCTCTCTTGACTTTTTCTAGAAGTTGAAGGCCTGCCTCTTCGAGTAAGCCCCCAAGGGCTGTTAGACACACCTTCTACGGAGCGGATAGATACCCTGACGGGTGATTCGAGGCAAGCACTAGGAAAAAAACATATAAAAACACTGATAACATAAAAGCAGTATTCTGTTTATACCTCGCTATGGTGTGCTAGTGTTGCAGGGAGAGGCGAGTGCCATTTAACGACCCCACTTGCTCTATCGTTGTTGTGTACATGTGCAAGGGAGTCTTTGTTCTGTTGCTTAGAGTTCTCAAGTTTCACAGGTCCAAGCACGACTAACTCCTGGGTCAGGTTTTGTTGGTCGCATTTTTAGACTTGTAGTCCTGTGTATAGCTATAAAAAGCTACTGTCGTAAGGATCTAGGAAGCTTCATAGTTATCATCTTATGGTAGCGTGCGTTTTGGCAACCAGACTTGGTGCAGTGGTATGTACTTGCAGCATATAGTTGTGGTTGTAGGCAAAGGAGTTTGAAGATAAGATTGCTTGTAGCAAGAAAAAAAAGACTCAGTATTCTGCGAGAGTCAGTTGTGTCCATTATTTGGCAAGTTGCTGAAAGCCAAGTGCTAAAATCTTTATGACTAGGCAAGATGCTCAACCTAGTCCTGGTTTATCGAACCGAATGTTGAAGTCCCTTGGGATGCAGAGGTTTAGTTTTAATTGATTTGTCTGTTGTGGAGCCCAAAAGAATTTCCGCAAAAGTTGGCCTATGCGAGGTTAGCTTTAATAACAAGCATTGAAAATGCAATAGGTCTCGCCTTTTATTAAGTTAAAGCCGTTTGCTTTGCTATACAATAACATTAGCAAAACAAATGGCTTTAACTTAAACAAAGGCGAGACCTATTGCATTTTCAATGCTTGTTTTTATTCTATATCTTTATTTCCAGAGCGTCCTTTACTGCACGCGACCCCACGTCAGTGGCCTGCATATGTACCTGGGTGCTGTGTGAACAAGATGTACACTTCACAGCCTCTTACAAAATTCGTTTTCTTTTCCACCTCACATGCAGTTAGGGTTTCAGTACTATCCGTCCAAAGGTGAAATGTATCAAACAATTTAAGAACAGTGGATGTTTTAGCACCCAGGATAACGTGCTTCATCGCTAAATACTTATAAGGTCCCAAAGGCGAGACCTATTGGCTATGCCAATACTTGTTCTAAAATGGGTACTATTATGCTCTCTACCCATGATGCTGGTAACACTCCTCCTGAGATAGCATTAAAAACATTTAATAAAATAGGTGACCAAAAATCAATGTTATGTTTAAAAACATCAATATGTACCCCATCCGGTCCTGCGGCTTTGCCATTTGCACTTTTGCCTAAGGCCGTTTTAATTTCATCCAGGGTTATTGGGGGTATCTTAACAGTTTCCACTAAAATAAGGTTACTGTCATCACATTTAGAAATAATAGCAGCTTCTGGATTTAAAATTCTCTTAAAATGTATTGTCCAGTCATCCGGCTAAACTTTGCCTGAGACACAGCCTGCTGAGGGGACTCCAAGCCCCATAAACCCATTGAGACACGCGCCCGGAGGCGCTGACGCTGTTCCTGAGCGCCCAGGCGGCCTATTTCACAGTTCACGGCACCCGCTTCACAGGAGCCGCTTCGCCAGAGACACAGCCTGCTGCGGGGACTCCAAGCCCCAGAAATCCTTGAGACATGCCCCCAGAGGCACTGACGTTGTTCCTGAGCACCCAGGGGGCCTATTTCACTGCTCGCGGAATCCGCTTCGCTGAATGCGCCCGTGCCAAGGGCGGGCCTTTCAGCGACCGATAGAGGCCGGGCTGGGCCAGCCCCCTAAGCCCTCATAGCAGACACATAGTTGGACTAAGAACTACCACTTGTAGAAGTAAGCCTGTAAGATCTTGTTGTTAATCCTTAATGTGTTTTAACTGTAAACATTAATAATGCCAAAAAGGAAGATGAGTCATGTAGCCACTGCAGTAAATGTAGAGGCAAAGATAGCGGGTCATACATATTGTTGTCTTATCTCACCGGGGCTTTGGGGGCCATCGAAGAGTAAATTAATACAGTGGAGGAGTCCCTATCAAAAGGAAGGCGGGGAACGGCAAGGGAGGAGGGTGGTCTTGGTTATAATGACTTAAGCGTGAACAACACTGTACAGGGCCCCAAAATGGTTCTATACAAGAGATCTCGAGTCACATAGTTCAAAGTGCCATGAGTGAGCTTGTGGTAAACATACAACCGCCCCTGAAGCGTAGTAAAAAGCCCGGTAGCCCGGAGGGTACACCACTGCAGAAAACCGGAGGGCAAAGCCCGGGGAGGAGAAAAGAGAGTTCCTATGGCAAGAAAAGGATTACTCTGAATAAAATGTCCGCCCAAAAAGAACCTGCATGCAAAAATATTGCTGGCTTAGGAAAACTTACCATGCATGCGCAGATGGAGGGTCAAACACTAGCATTGGGGAAAAATTTGAAAAAGTATAGATGCAGGCAGGGGCTACCAATGTGAAAATCATAGATGGCAGTGAATTTTACCAGATCCTGACAATGAACCTAGGTGGGCAAAAGGATGTAGTCTTAATAAACTTTTATAACAACATTCCTAAAACATTGATGACAAATGTCCTCACTAACCTATGTAAATCCTTGAAAAACCTTGAGGGAAAAATGTCAGGGGACATGTTCATTATCTGGGTGGGCGATTTTAACTGTCTTTTGTGTCAATACAGTGAACAGGGTATCTGTGGACTGGGGAAGGACAATGAAGATACACCCTCGCATTTCTCACATACAAGCCTAGGAGATCTGTTAAATGACATAATCTTTCAATTTGACCTAGGCTATGCAAGTGAATTGTGCTCACCTCCCATGTCGTTCCAACCGACCTTTTACGGGAGGGTATGCAACTCAATCATTAATTTTGCCCTAATTTCTAAGAGCTATTCTTGCAATGTACTTACTTGTAAGACTCTCGACATTTTAATGAGTGATCCCAATATGCTTGGATCTCGCTATAAGAGGGCCGGCAAGCAGAATTGATAGGCACTTATTATATAACTCTGACATCTATCTCGCCAGCACAAATGGGTACACTCTAAATTGGGCAAAAGTGGATCTGTGGTATTCCTCCAACGTCTGATCAATAACACCTCAAAGGAAATAGAGCTATGCCCCTCACAGGATAAGGATGACAAAGAAACATTTAATGCCTTCTGTGAGAAAGTGGCTCTATATATACTGGACTAGAATGAAATACAGTGTGTATAGAGTCCACCAACCCCAGAGGTATAACAGATTTTAAAGTCAGAACTGACCTTACTCTCCAAAGTGGTAGGTTGGTCGAGCAGTAAGGCAGTCCCAGAGGACAATGTAAAGCATTTGTTGTACACACTCAATCAGCAAAAAGTTTCACACACTCAAGGACTCCAGGTCAATTGTTTTTATATCCACAGATATAGGCGTTTTATTTTTAAAACTAACAGTTATAAAAATATACTTTTCTTGTTAAGAGTTCTCTCATGTAATTACTTTTCAACGGAGCAATAAAGTTTGTGCACACAATTAATACAGTATTGACAGTAAGCAACACAATCCTAAAACACACTACAGTATTGAGCTCAATGGGTTTTCCACATGTAAGTACAGTTGATTACTATATAGATTACTTTAGCAGTCCCAGGACTAGATCTTAGATTCAGTCCTGGGGTCTAAGCTGAAACCAGGTTAGTAAAAACGTTTTAGTTTCTGTAGTACATTTTCATGAATATAAAGCTGTTTTAAAAGTTCACACGTAAGAACTTTTTAAAGGAAATCTGACAATGTTATTCAATGGGAGAAAATTCAGGTTGCAGGTAAAGTACGATCACGTTACTTTTGTAACCCATCACTGGTCTGCTAGGGCCAGCGCTGGGGTCTCAACTCAAAACAGGTAGGTAATTGCGTTTCAGTATTTCGTGTGTTTTTTAAAGAATATTTCAAGTTTTCAAAAGTAGACACTTAAAAGAAATTTTATAGAAAAGCAGATAATGGGTTCCTATGGAGAAAATACAGATTACTAGTTACCCCGCTAGGGATTACTTTTGCGGTTCAGTACTGGGCTGAAAGGTACACAACTGGCTTCTCCCCTGATCACAGGTGAGTACTTCGGAATTCGGACTTTGGCTGATTTTATGTGAATATTTTCAGATATCAAAACTTCACACTTAGCAAATTTTCGATTCAAAATGAGTCAATCTTATCCAATGGCAGGTAAGTAAATTACCGGTTTCCAGGTGAGTACTTGGTTGGTGAAGTTAAGGTTCTGGGCATAGACTCAGGGGTCCCCCAGGGTCAGGTAAGTACAGTTAGTTCACTCCCAGCGGCGGCCAGGTGCAGAGGTAGGTAGGCCCAATGATATCCAATGAGGGAAGGGTGGCCTTCGGTTGGTGGCTGCTGGCTAACAGGTCACACGGCTGTGGGAGTTGGGCTCCTGGTCACTTGCCCAGGGCAAGGGAGGAAGTAGGATAGGACACAGAGGTCACAGCCAGCGGCACACTGGCAGCTGGGTGCAGGGTGCTTTTGATTCATCAGGCGCTCAATGTTCTCCATTGGGAAAGGTCAAAAAGGGACAAAGACTGCATGCTCGGGGACGGAGACGGAGACTCTCCAGGGGCGACCAGCACTTCAAGAGGGTAAGTTGGGATCTTGGAGCACAGGTAGGTACCCCAAAGCGAGGCACAGGGAGCTATAGGGCGCCGGGTGCAGGGGTGTCTTTGGGTGTCGGAAAAGCTTACCCTCGGCTGGTCGCTGTTGGGGTGGCCCTTGGTTCTGAGTCTGCAGGCGTCGGCTGGTTCGTCGAGGAGGGTCTTTGGGAACTGAACTTCGGGTCCCAGTCGCCGGGGGGACGTCGTCGTGGTCTTGGTTCGGTTGGGCCCGGCCCGGCGGGTGCAGAGTGGGCTGGTCCGGAGCTTCCTGGTTGGCACCAGGTGGGTTGTTGCAGCAGAGCCTCTGCTGATGGGAGTCCCAGTCTTCAAGAGGGTCAAGGCAGGCAGGTCCTCCGGGTGTCCCAAGGTTGCTGTCCGCAGGAGTCGCCGAGATTAAGCAGGAGCAGGTTACAGGATCGACAGGCCGGTAGGGCTGGGGCCAAGTAAGTTGTTGTCGTCCTGTTGTTAGCAGCTGCACAGCGGGTCTTCTTCTTCTTGATCTTCTTTCTTCTTTTCGTATCGGGATCTGAGGAAGGGAGGTTCAGGGAGCCCCTAAATACTGAATTTAGGGGCGTTACCGGTAGGGCAAGGACCGGGACCAATGGGTCCCTGCCCTGGGGTGGGTACACCCCCTAGCCTGCTTCTCTCCTGTGGGAGGGGGGCAGGAGCCTAGCTGTGATAGGGCAGGGCTCCCCATCTTCAAGATGGCCGGAGCCCGGGGTCGTGCTTCACCTCGTCTCCCCCACCTGAGGGGTGGGTTGGCACAGGCTGGCACCCCCCCTTCCTGGCCGTTTTTCCCGTCAGTCTTCCCGCCAGAGTGGAGGGCAGGACTTGTGGGGGCTGGTTGCTGGGTACAGCAAATGGTCTGGAGAAGCTCACAGAGGCGGCATGCCTTTGAAGCTTCCCCCTGCCCATCCTGGGGGAGGAGACCTAGCACCTCGCCCAGGATGTGCATTGTTGCAGGCCCAGGAGAGCGGGGGCTCTCCTACCCAGGGGTCCAGCAACATGTCTGTTGTGTGGCAGCCACTCAGCCAGACGTGGATTGTAGGTTAGGGTTTCAGAGGGCCCTCTGGTGCATTTTAAATAAAATCCCACACTGGCAACAGTGCGGGTTTAATGTGCTGAGAAGTTTGATACCAAACTTGTCAGTCTTCAGTGTAGCCATTATGGTGCTGTGGAGTTCGTAATGCCAACCTCCCAGCACCATATACTCCTAATGGTATCACTGCACTTACAGTGCCCAGGAATGGCCCTGGGTACTGTTGGGGCACAGGGCTCATGCACCTGTGCCCACACCTCTGGCATAGGGCACCCAGCTTGAGGGGTGACTGACGTATGCCAGGGCAGTGGATTCTGTGGGCATGGCACAAAGGGATGTGTGCCATGTCGACTCTGGTTTTAGTTCTGTACTTAGGCACTCAGCCTGCAAACGCAGTGTGTGGGTGCCAGGGTACAGGGCCCCTGAGGGTGGCACAATAAGTGCTGCAGCCCTCAGGGGTCTTCTCTGGTCACCATGCCCTGGGTACCAACTACTAGGGGCTGACAGGTGGCCATAGATGCCAATAGGGTTTTGTTTCAGTACAGTTTTAGGGAAGGAACACAGGCCCTGGGTACATCAGCAATTCAGAAGAAAGTGGGGGCATACCAAGGCAAGAAAGATGGCACTTTCTTACACCTTCCTTAACGTATCAGCTGAGGCCCAGAAACTGTGAATGCGAGAAAAACGACACAGCCAGCAATCCTCACAGGGCTGGTTTGACAAAAAATGCACAAAGGCCCATACCCATCTAAAAATTGACCTGCATAACAAACCGAAGTGTAAGGATAGAATAAGGCGGGCTACAACCTCGTATTGATTAGTGTAAAAAAATCGCAGGGCACAATTAAAAAGGGAAGCATGGGAGGCTCTACATGAGGCCTGCATAAAGAAAGAGAACACTGGTTTTTGGAGAGCGGTCAACGCTTCTTTCTTTAATAATGGAGAGACCGACACTATAGATATGGCCATAAGTAGAGACAAGTGGGTAGAATACTTTTCAGGCCTCTACACCGATTAGACCATGGATGATAAGTCAGTGACATCAGTGCCGGGATCAGAATATTTTACTGATAATGGACCGTTCCCCATAGAGATAGATATTTTCCTTGAGGAGGTAACTAGAGCTATAAATGAGTGCCTCAAGGAAAGCACCAGGGCCGGATGGCATCCCGGTGGACGCTTATAATTCGAATATAGGGCTATGGGCCCCACTTCTAACTAATGTATTAACTAGTTGTAACCACCATAGGCTGATTCCCACATGGGATGATGCTATTGTGATACCCATATTTAAAAAGGGAAACAGAAATGAACCTAGTCTTTCCCGCCCGATTTCTTTATTGGATGCTTTTATGAAAATAGCGGGAAGGGTCATTTTGAACAAGCTCAAGACATGGGCTGAAGAGACAGGAGTCCTATCAATCTTTCAATATTGCTTTCGCTCAGGCTTAGGTACCATTGAACAGGGACTTAACTTGTCACTGATTATAGATAAATACACTAAAGAAAAGAAGAGCAAACTTTTCCTCACGTTTGTGGACCTAAGCTCGGCCTTCAATTGTGTTAAACATGACAAATTGTGGAACACTCTTTTCGGTTGATCTATCACTGTTGATGTTTATAAAGGAATTATATAGGGGGCAGGTGTGTGGGTACGATACGGGAAGCAGGGGGAATGCTCAGCCAAGTTCCTCATGAAAAGAGGGGTGAGGCAAGGGTGCATCCTTGCCCCCCTGCTTTTCTCGCTCTACATAAATAGTCTAGGACAGTATTCAAGCGAGCATCAACATGATTATCCAACCATTAGGGATACCCCGTCCCTATTTTATTATACGCGGATGACGCTGTTATAATGTCACGGACACAGCTTTACAATGGATTACAAAGGTCTGTCTCTAATTTTGCTGCCTACATGACAGACAGGGGCTTAAACAGACCCTCCAGTTTATCGCGATTTCGCGATTCACGAAAAAATCGCGAAATCGGCAGACTACCGCGATGGCCGCGATAATAACCATATTGGCCGCGATATTTAGAAAAAAGTGTCTCTACCGGCGGGAGACTGCAAAACAAACAATGCCTTTAATTGGCTGTGGGCCCCTCCCCACTCGTGTGTGCCAGCAGCTTCCCGGGGACACAGAGACAGTCTGTTTTTTAGCTGTCACCCGCAGCCGAGTACTTAATAGGTCTTTTAAAAGACCTTTCACTTGTTAATGAGTCTTTGTGTTTCACCCTTTCTTTGACCTCTCTGCCTAGGGCTGGAATAATTAACCTCGGGCGATCAGGACAGTCGATGTAAGCCACAACTCTTGGAGCCTTATCTTCCCCGACTCTGAAAAGAGGGAAACGGACTGTTAACCAACACTACAACTGCACTACAGAGCACAAACTATACAGATTAAATTTACGAAATCTTCTATCGAACAAACCATGCAAATAAAATCAGATCTCAGTTAATGAGGGTTGACACCAGGTCTCTTTTTACAACCGAGCCTCACCAAGACAACAAATGCGGCAGCAAGGTATTAGTAACTTCTCCGCAGTATAAAAAATGCCTTTAACAAAAAAAAATTGTATTATATGCATTTCCATTATTGAGACAAGATTAGAGACAAAATGCATGTCTTAGAAGACTAACGGAAAACGATAGAAATCTTCAACGGGAGATGCTACGTTTTCCAAGAATGCTGCCTCACAGCATGGGCATCAGAAAGATGGCTATGACAATAGAGTTATGTTATATTCTTCATTCATATGTATTGTTTGTCTGCTTTTTGTATAATTAGAAATGCATCTCACATACACGAGCCGAGGGGAGCTGGGGGGTGGGGGAGGGGGCTGGGGGAGTGGCTGTAGTGTAGCCTTTTGAGTTCAATGGATGTTGCACACCTGGAGCTGTGGGTCCCGTGACACGTCCCCCGCCCCCAGCAGGGAGGCACAGAGATGCCCTCCCATGAGTGGGAAAGAAGAAGGAAGACGACGCAGAGAGATACTGATTCCCCCCCCCCCCCCCCCCCCCCCTTGAGAGAGGCACAGAAAAGGTGGGTGGATGAATGATGGGTGGATGGATGGATGAAAGGCTGAAGGATGGATAGATGTGTGAAAAGGTGGGTGGATGAATGATGAGTGGATGGATGAATGAAAGGGTGGATGGATGAATGATGGATGTATGGATGAAAGGGTGGATGGATGAATGATGGATGTATGGATGGAAGGATGAAAGGGTGGATGGATGAAGGATGGATGTATGGATGGGAGGATGAAAGGGTGGATGGATGAAGGATAGATTGGTGAAGGATAGATGTATGGATGGAAGAATGACAGGGTGGACAGATGAAGGATGGATGGATGGATGAAAGGGTGGATGGATGAATGATGGATGGATGGATGTGTGAAAAGGTGGGGGGATGAATGATGGGTAGATGGATGGATGAAAGGGTGGGTGGATGGATGGATGAAAGGGTGGATAGGTGAAGGATGGATGTATGGCTGGGAGGATGAAAGGGTGGGTGGATGAAGGATGGGAAGATGAAAGGGTAGATGGATGAATGGATAAAAGGTTGCATGGATGAATGATGGATGTGTGAAAAGGTGGGTGGATGAATGATGGGTGGATGGAAGGAAGGGAGGATGGGTAAAGGATGGATGTATGGATGGTTTTTCCCCTATTCACAAACCTAAAATTATACTGAGAGAGGGCCCTTTTCAGCGGCGGGCCCTGGGGGGATTGCTTTGGGGCATTTATTCATTAGTTTATGTCCTATATGCAGCCTTGAAGCCAAACAAAGTGTCTACATTGTAAATAAACCAAAAATACATAGTTTCATGTTGTTAAACAACTAAAAAAACGAAGATATCTGTGTTTGTTGTAGGAAAAGCCGCCAAATAAAATGCCGCTAAATTGCCGCTAAATTTCCATATTTGTGCCGCTAAATTTCCATTTTTGTGCCGCTAAATTTGCTAATCCATGCCGCTATATCCTGGGGGGTCTGCTTAAAGGTAAACACCGCTAAGACATTTACAATGAGTTGTGGGACTAAAACGAGAAAGACAGGTGACATCTTTATTGATAATAAAAAAGTTGAAAGCACAGATAGATTTTCTTATCCAGGAATAGCTTTTGACAGAAAGGGATCTTGGAAAGTGGCCATGAATGCTAGGAAGCTGACCCTCTCGAGAGCCATAGGAGCAGTTACTAACTTTTCAAACCAACTAGGTGGAAGACCCGTCCCAGACTTGCTGTTCATTTTTAAGTCCAAATGTATTTCAACAGGGACATATGGGGCTGGCATATGTGGTATTGAATGTATAGATCAAATTCAATGCTGCGAAAATATCTTTATCCGCTATCTGATGGCGGTTCCCAGTTCTACCGCCACTTTTATCTGTCACAGGGAACTTGGTCTCTCATATATTTCTGAAATTATAAAGATCAATCCCCTTCTTTTATGGCACAAGGTATGGGCATCTACTGAGACTGGTTTTAACAGAGATGTAATCATGGATTGCCTTAAGCTGGATAGGGTTGCGAATATGCCATGGATTAGCTATATAAAAAGTATGGCGCACGACATAGGCCACCCGGAATACTTTGATAAATCTAGTAGGCTGGAAACTGTATCCAGAAAATCTCTAAAGGCTCACTGCCTGAACCATCTAGAGAGCAAACGTTGGCTCATCGAGAGAGAGAAGAAATAAGTCATGGAAAATCACTTGATGACCACATGCATAGGTCTACAACCCTACCTGGCATTAGTACAGAGCAGCTTTTCCTGTATGCTTCTGGCCTGATTTCGTTGTGGGTCTTTTTTCAGACTGGTCACATTTCCTGAAATAAATTATTGGATAAAATATTCTCCTATTTGTCCATGTGACTATATTTCCACACAAACAACTATGCACTGCACTTTATTTTGTAAATACTATGTAGTCCAGAGGAAAACGATTTTGATGCCCCTTCTTAGAAGATGGCCTTTAAGACAATGTAGAACCGCCTTTTTAAGATTACAAATGCTGGAAAATGATCACACTGTTATGGCCATCTCTTCTTCTTAAAGGCTGTTATCAGTTTCCGGAATACTATGTGAAGCTATTGTGTAAAACAGTGAATTAGCATCTTTGTGTGTGTGTGTATATATATATATATATATATATATATATATATATATATATATATATATATATATATATATATATATATATATGGATTTTATTATTATTATTTAACTTACTTCTCTAACGCGCACGATGGGATTTAGCGCTCCTAAGACTTTCTCCTATTTGAAGGTTCAGCTTTGAAGGTACAGATCGCGGAACCCGCTTCGTGGGTCCCGCTTCGTGTGGGGACTTAAAACATTTACTGCTGACATCGGCAAACCAGTTGGGGAGCTTGTTCTGTTGCTCTACGCCTGGGGCTCTGTCTGTGGGTGTTGGTGCAGGGCTGCGAGCGAGTGCGGGCGCAGGACTTCAAGTCCCAGGAGCGCCCGCCAGACCCAATAGCCAGCACCTGGGCCGCTCTCCCTGCATGCTCCTCCCCACCATCGTTGCACAAAAAATTTTGACCCTGGATGTTTGGTGGAACTTTCTTCTCTAACACGCGCGCTGGGATTTAGCGCTCCTAAGACTTTCTCCTATTTGAAAGTTCAGCTTTGAAGGTACAGCTCGCGGAACCCGCTTCGCGGGTCCCGCTTCGTGTGGGGACTTAAAACATTACTGCTGACATCGTCAAACCAGTTGGGGAGCTTGTTCTGTTGCTCTACGCCTGGGGCTCTGTCTGTGGGTGTTGGTGCAGGGCTGCGAGCGAGTGCGGGCGCAGGACTTCAAGTCCCAGGAGCTCCCGCCAGACCCAATAGCCAGCACTTGGGCCGCTCTCCGTGCATGCTCCTCCCCTGTCACACAGGCAATATACATTAATTTGTTTAGTCCCGCTGCGCGGGAGCGACCGGGAGAAGCCCGGGACAAGGGCGGGGCCGTCTGTGGCCATCAGGGGCTGAAGGAGGCTGGGCTGGTCCCGGTCTCTGATATTTTTCTCCCTGTTTTATTAATTCTGGCGATTTGTCTCCTTGGTGTAGTACATTGTGAGGTATTTTATTATCTTTGACCAGTTATTGATAGGTCTAATCCACTCCCCCCTGTGTCGGTGTATCGTTCTTCGGGCCTCTCGATAAATATTTCGAGAAGGCAAACAAGGCGATGGATAAAGAGCTGTTATTAGCCGAGAAACGAGCGGAGCGTCGTCGCTCCATAGAACACTTGAAAAATAAACCACTGTCTACCCAACCAGACCCAAACACTTTACAAGATAATGTTAGTATTGGGAGGACGGCTGGAGATGCTGATATATTTAATATCGACCAAATCCCTAGCATATTTCGGGCTATTGCTTCCCCCCCCCCTCATTCTGTGACTAATAGCGAGGGAAACATTAGTACACATCCCATCGTCTCTACCAGTCTTATTGATCTTAACTCTCCTGTTGTTGAGACTATAATGCCCAACCTGCACTCAACACTTACCAATCACTCTCCGGATAGTGTTGGTCCTTGTGAAAATATCCGGTCACACACTAATAGTGAGACTGGTCCTGAGGTTAGGAACCCTAAAAGGGCTGTGTGCTCCCCTCCAAGGAAAAAGAGGAAAAAGGGTGGTGCCAAAAGAAGAAGAATTAATAATCAGGCTTCTTCTTTGCCTCCAGCCATTCCTATTACCGGTCTCAAGGTTCCTCCGGTGATGGAGGTTCCCCCAGGCACTCCTCCTCTAGTAACTCCTTTTCAAGATAGTGTTTCTGGGTTCAATAAGGAGTGCATCGATATATTCGAGAAACTCCTTAAATCATATATGCTTCCCTTGTTGGAGAGGGCTAGAATCTTGGGAGAAAAAATGGATTGCATTTTGGCTACAGCTGCAACATCCCCCCCCTACGAGCAACATTACTCTGCCTATTTCACCATCTAAATCTAGTGCTAACATTGCTGATCCTAGTAACCTCCATAAGAAAAATAGTAACCCTAATTGCAATAATAAACCTAATGCTTCCCAACCGTCATCTAAACCATCTAGTTCTACTACCCTTTCTAAAGATAAGCCCATGTTAGTTTCAAACAAGTCAACTCCATTGGGAGAAAAACTATCTGTTAAGCAAGGGGATCCTACACCCAATAATACCACTCATAGACACAAATTACAACGTAAGAATATAGTTGACCTCCCTCCAGACTCCGCAAATTTTGTCATTGTTTTGACGGGTGTACCCCCAATTTCAAATGGAAATTTGGAGAACAATGTTAATTTGAAAAACAAAGTTATCTTCTGGCTGAAAACTAATAGACCCCTTCCTGCCCATCTAAATGGGGACATTATTTCAGTCAGAAGATGCGAATGGGTGGGTCTTCGTCCCAAGGACTTAGAGGGAGACATCGTGATCATTAATTTCAAGGATCATAGAGTTGTTTCCCATATTAGTGACTGGTATTTGGGAAACAATGTGGGAGGCATTTCCACACGGAATCTTAGTTATTTTTATCCAGAGAGTTTGATTAATCCACATGTTCAACTTCATTCCAAAAAAGCTCCTCATTTTCTGAAACGGTCAAACTTCACTCCTAGACTCCAAGGCCCACCTTTAAATCTGGAGGCTCGGTTTAGACCTCCTGCTCAATCTAGCTATAATAGTTTCATACAAGTTCCAAACTGGGTTAATCCCAAACCTTGTTTTCTTGAACATCCCTCTACACCAACTCTCCAATTTTCTCGCCAGTTCCATAGTTTGAATCCCTACTCAAACAATTTAGGCAATTACACCCAACCGAATGCGTACTGGAACATTCCACTGAGCAATCTTTATGAACCACTTTCGGGGGTTGGAATTTAATGATTGACCATCTATCCTACCTGTTGCTTCTGAGGCAAATAAAGATTGTACGGGTACCGTTGCAACCCCAGTTAATGCACTATGCTATATTGAAGATCTACGGGACCACTTAACTCAAGGTGTTAAAGGGTGTTCTGTTTCTCCGAGTGGGACCAGGGACATGACATCTGAACTAAACCCGGCGCCACAAGTTGATGTAATTACAGAAGATGTTGTATTGGGGACTGTGAACCAGGGAGGGCCCGCTTGTACTATTGATACAAGGAGTGATGATGTTTCAGAATATGAAGCCTCCCTGCTGCTTAATGTAGTTAATTCCCCTCCTAAAGTCAATCCTAGTGTTCTGGTAGGTCCAAGCGGTCTCAAGCTTGGAAGTTGGAACATAGCTGGTCTTGAGTCCCGCATGTGTATCCCGGACTGGGTGAACTTTGTTGAGCATGTTGATGTATGGTCTTTTCAAGAAACCTGGGCTCTTTTACCATTGTTCTTTACTGGTTACTTGAATTTTAGTAAATCTGCTAGTAAAGGCCATAGAGGACGAGCTATGGATGGCTTGACCGTTTGGGTACGACAGTATGAGGGTGTGATAGCTGAGGAAATATTTATTGATAGTCCCGACATATTAATGGTTAACATTAAATCCACCAGTGGACTGCATATCCTTTTGATTAATATTTATGTTAGGGGCACTCAGGGCGGAAGGGTTTCTCAAACACTCCTAGTTTTGGATGACTTTTTAAGTGGTGTATCGTTAGAGGGTCATAAGATTGTTATGGGTGATTTTAATACCTGTTTTGAACCACTGAGTGTGGATGACAGCTTAATTACAGAGGGGAAGACCAGGTCTGGGGGATTCCACAGCTTGAGCTAGCTCCGATTTAAAAAAAAAAAAAAATGTTCACAAGCGGCTATTTTTATCAAAGGATTGTGTCTGGATCAGGGTTTGCGTGCTCTAAACGGTAGAGTGCGTTCTGACAGGTTGGGTAGTCGCACTTTTTGTAATGGCAGATTTAGCAGCCGAATTGATTATATTTTAATGGATGTTAAATTGTGGGCTGTCGTAGTGGATATGGAGGTTAAGTCCCGTCCGGAAAGTGATCACGACCCACTGGTGGCGAAACTAAGGGATTCCAGCTTCTCCGTGCAAGAAACAAACATCCCCAACTTAGTTCAGGATGAAATTGCACTTACCAATGACATGAGAAGGGTTCGTTGGCCTAAAATCTCTGTAGACGTTGATGCATGCAAAATGATTAGATCTCTGGTTTCTAACTCACTGCTTGAAATCTCAAAATATGACTCCCGGGAGGGCATAAATGCTGCGATTACTGATATTCACTCCAGTCTTTTTACAGAGCTAAAAAAACTGTTTATAAAGTCTATTTCCAAAAGGGGGAATAGGGGGAAAATGAAAACTACTAATTGGTTCGATGATGAGTGCCGTCGGACCCATGGCGACCTGTTTAAAGCGATAAAGCTTAAGAATCACATTTTAATCAGGTCCTGTAGGAAGGCAATTATCGTCGCAAAACATACAGCCAAGGCCAAATGGGATGAAGAACGGTGGGTTACGCTGACAGAAGCATGCAGTTCTAGGAACCTACAACGGTTTTGGCACCTATTAAAGTGGGGTTCTTCGCAGGAGGACCGCCCGAGCCCAGCTTCGGTGGGTCAACAACAATGGGTACAATATTTTGAGGAAAAATTCAGGTGCCGTAGTAGTGCACAGGAATATATCTTCTGTCCTGTGTCGACCGATCCACTAGAGTTTACAAGTGGAGAAGTCAAAACTGTCCTGCAATCCATACCAAGGGGCAAGGCACCCGGCCCAGACTGCATTCCAGCTGATCTATTTTTACAAGACCAGGATTTATGGGTTCCCTATCTAGTTCATCTGATTAACGCTTTGGCCTCTGGAGTAAGGGTTCCCGAGTCCTGGGCAGGGGCTGAAATCCTGCCAATTTACAAGAAAGGCGATCGGTCGGTTCCCTCCAATTACAGGCCGATCAGCCTTATAGACGCGGTGCAAAAAATCACAGCCCGTCTTGTTCTTGGCAGGATTCAGGACTGGATGGAGGAGTTTAATATTCTAACCCCGCTTCAAGCTGGTTTTAGGTCTCATGTGAGTACCTTAGACCAGGCCTTACGTTTTATTCTTCTTTATTGGAAGACGGTTCTTCTAGGAAAAGGCAACCTTTATGCGGCCTTCGTGGATCTTAGGTCTGCTTTTGATCTTGTCCCGAGGGCTGTGATGTGGAAATGTTTAGTAGAACTGGGTATGCCAGCCCCCTTGTTCGTTTTCTTGTGAATCTGCATGCTCACACCTATGCCCAAGTACGCTGGGGCAAACCAGGGGAGGTAACGGACAGGTTTCTAGTTGCCAAAGGTGTTAGGCAAGGCTGTGTATTAGCCCCTACCCTTTTTTAGGTCTCGCCTAGACGAAAGCAAAAGCGAAGCTTTTGCTGTCTATGTGAGACAACTTATGTTGCCACTTTTCTGGGAATATTGTGGACATCAGACTGTTACGAGCTTTTTCTGCTGTAGTCAGGCTGTCACGAGCTTCTCCTTTGGAGATTTGACCTCGTGAGCGCGCCTTGACTGCATCTAATGGGCCGTGCGCTTCCTTTAGTCAGTTTCACTTTGCCTGCACTTTCAAAGTGAAATGAAACAATGTGTCTGGTAGTTGTTCATGTGGAGTGCCTTCTGACCTCGTGAGCGGCCTTGACTGCATCTAATGTGTGTGGCTTTTTTTTTCAACGTGGCCCTGGCGCTTGCTTCAGTCAGTTTCACTTTTAAGGTGCAGGCGTCAATGGGTCTGGTACTTGTTTTATTTCCATTTAATGCTCTTTGGCACAACAATTTTATATTACTTGTGTGTATTACCACTGGCCAGAATTTCAAAGACTTATATTCACGCAGGTGAAATAATACTATTGTGATTAGGGACGATTTTTGGAGTCTGACCGTTCAGAGTGCAGAGTGGAGCTTCAGAGTGGAGCTTCAGAGTGGAGCTTCAGAGTGGAGCTTCAGAGTGGAGCTTCAGAGTGGAGCTTCAGAGTGGAGCTTCAGAGTGGAGCTTCAGAGTGGAGCTTCAGAGTGGAGCTTCAGAGTGGAGCTTCAGAGTGGAGCTTCAGAGTGGAGCTTCAGAGTGGAGCTTCAGAGTGGAGCTTCAGAGTGGAGCTTCAGAGTGGAGCTTCAGAGTGGAGCTTCAGAGTGGAGCTTCAGAGTGGAGCTTCAGAGTGGAGCTTCAGAGTGGAGCTTCAGAGTGGAGCTTCAGAGTGGAGCTTCAGAGTGGAGCTTCAGAGTGGAGCTTCAGAGTGGAGCTTCAGAGTGGAGCTTCAGAGTGGAGCTTCAGAGTGGAGCTTCAGAGTGCAGAGTGGAGCTTCAGAGTGCAGCTTCAGAGTGGAGCTTCAGAGTGGAGCTTCAGAGTGCAGCTTCAGAGTGCAGAGTGGAGCTTCAGAGTGCAGCTTCAGAGTGCAGAGTGGAGCTTCAGAGTGCAGCGTGGAGCTTCAGAGTGCAGCGTGGAGCTTCAGCGTGGAGCTTCAGCGTGGAGCTTCAGAGTGGAGCTTCAGAGTGGAGCTTCAGAGTGGAGCTTCAGAGTGGAGCTTCAGAGTGGAGCTTCAGAGTGGAGCTTCCGAGTGCAGAGTGGAGCTTCCGAGTGGAGCTTCCGAGTGCAGAGTGGAGCTTCCGAGTGGAGCTTCCGAGTGCAGAGTGGAGCTTCCGAGTGGAGCTTCCGAGTGCAGAGTGGAGCTTCCGAGTGGAGCTTCCGAGTGCAGAGTGGAGCTTCCGAGTGGAGCTTCCGAGTGGAGCTTCAGAGTGGAGCTTCAGAGTGGAGCTTCAGAGTGGAGCTTCAGAGTGGAGCTTCAGAGTGGAGCTTCAGAGTGCAGAGTGTAGCTTCAGAGTGTCAAGAAATGCCAATAGCTCTAACTTTAACAAAGGCAAAACCATTGCATTGTAAATGCTTGTTATTTTACCGAATCACATGCTCATGCTGCTGCCTGGTTTGTCTACATGCCCACAGGCAGAATCACTCGGTACAAAATGGCTCCTGTTCACTCGTCAGTACGGTCTTGCGCCGCCCCACCTTCCCCCTGCCAAATACATTCATTCCAAATACTGCTTATTTTCATATCAGACTGACTTCTCACATCTGGGATAGCAGGGGCACCTTCCACAGTGATTAGTGCTTCACAAAAAATAATTCTCGGCTAGCGCTCAGAAGCCTTGAAGCTTTGATTGAATGACACTGCAGTTTGATGCCCCGCTCGTTTTTTGATGCTATGCGTTCCAGACACTGATTTTATTAAGACTCACTTGGAGCTCTAAACTGTCACTTGATCTTTCTTTGGGTCATTTCGTTTGCCCGGAAGGACTAACATATCTGTGAAACCCTCTTCTTTTATAGTTTGAGCATCGTCTTCGTTTAGCAGGATAACATTATACATTTGAAAATACAAATATCCGGGAAGAGCAGAGAGCAAATCTCCGCGATGTTGGGCATTCTCCTATCATAAAGGAAGCGTGTTGGTGGGACCTGTGGCATCTAACGCATCATTTAACCCTATATGCGTGGGCACCTACCACAATAATGTATAGGATGAGTTTGTTCCGTTCCCGTTTTTAATTTGATGTAAAACTCAAATCACTGCACACTCTCTACTACACACTCTCTACTACACACTCTCTACTACAGTCACTACTCTCTACTACACACTCCCTACTACAGTCACTACTCTCTACTACACATTCTGCTACACACTCTACTACAGTCACTACTCTCTGCTACGCACTCTACTCTCTACTACACTCTACTACACACTCTCTACTACACACTCTACTACACACTCTCTACTACAGTCACTACTCTCTGCTACGCACTCTACTCTCTACTACACACTCTACTACACACTCTCTACTACACACTCTACTACACACTCTCTACTACAGTCACTACTCTCTGCTACGCACTCTACTCTCTACTACACACTCTACTACACACTCTCTACTACACACTCTCTACTACACACTCTACTACACACTCTCTACTACAGTCACTACTCTCTACTACACACTACTACACACTCTCTACTAGTCACTACTCTCTACTACACACTCACTACACACTCACTACTACAGCCACTACTCTCTTCGACACACTCTATACTAGGCACTCTCTACTACACACTATCTACTACAGTCACTACTCTCTACTACACACTGTACTACACACTCTACTACAGTCACTACTCTCTACTACACACTACTACACACTCTCTACTACAGTCACTACTCTACTACACACTCTACTACACACTCACTACACACTCACTACTACAGCCACTACTCTCTTCGACACACTCTATACTAGACACTCTCTACTACACACTATCTACTACAGTCACTACTTACTACACTCTCTACTACACACTCTACTACACACTCTACTACACACTCTACTACACACTCTACTACACACTCTACTACACACTCTACTACACACTCTACTACACACTCTACATTACACACTCTACATTACACACTCTACATTACACACTCTGCATTACACACTCTACATTACACACTCTACTACACACTCTACTACACTCTACTACACACTCTACTACACACCCTCTACTACTCTCTACTACTCTACTACACATTCTCTACTACTCTACTACACACTCACTACTTTCTACTACACTCTACTACAGACTCTCCACTCTCTACTCCACACTCTCTACTTCAATCTCTCTACCTCAATCTCTCTACCTCAATCTCTCTACCTCAATCTCTCTACCTCAATCTCTCTACCTCAATCTCTCTACTTCAATCTCTCTACTTCAATCTCTCTACTTCACATTCTGTATTACACACTCTCTACTACAGACTCACTACTCTCTAGTACACACTCTCTACTACACTCCCTACTACACATTCTCCTACACACTCTACTACACACTCTACTACACACTCACCACTCTACTACACACTCACTAGTCTCTACTGCTCACTCTCTACTACACACTCTCTACTACACACTCTCTACTACACACTCTCTACTACACACTCTCTACTACACACTCACTACTCTCTACTACACACTCACTACTCTCTACTACACACTCACTACTCTCTACTACACACTCACTACTCTCTACTACACACTCTACTACTCACTTACTACTCACTACTACTCTCTCTACTACTCACTACTACTCTCTCTACTACTCTCTCTACTACTCACTCTCTACTACTCACTCTCTACTCCTCACTCTCTACTGCTCATGACAATGCCATTTATTTATCTGTTTCCAAAACCAACACATAAATAAAACATTTGTCATTTACAATGCCAAAAGCGCTAACTTTTGCAAAGGCGAGACCGTTGCATTGTAAATGCTTGTTCTTTATATATTAACAGGGTCATCAAGTATTTTGATAACCATCCCACCGACGCCCCATCACTAGCTGGAATGAAAATCCCCTTGCTCATGTTCGCTGACGATACTCTTCTAATCTCACAGACTAGACTGGGTCTCGAACAGGCCTTGTTGAGGTTTGAACTGTTTTGCAGCGAACATGAGCTTGAGGTGAATGTGTCGAAGACTAAATTTATGGTTTTAAGAGGAAACAAACCGATCTCAGCAAGGGTTACCATGGGGGGTACCTCCCTGGAGCAAACAAAGTTGTTTACTTATCTAGGAGTAACATTTAGTGAGAACCTAAACTGGTCCCATCAGGTTGATATTATGGCCCTTACGCACACGCAGTGAGGAGGAGCCCTGATTAAAGAGCATAAAGGCTCGTATACTCGGCCAATCTCTCCGCTAGTGAAAATCTATGGATCTAAGGTTCTCCCCTCTGTTCTTTATGGGGCTGAACTTTGGGGCTATAGTAATCTGGATCCCCTGAGAATAGCTCAAAATAAATTTCTTAGGATGGTAACGGGTCTTCCACAATCAACACCAAGGGTCCCACTTTTGTATGATCTTGGGTTCCAGCCTGTGGAGGACCAGGCCAGGTTTCGCCCACTAGCATTCTGGCGTCGCCTTTGGACAACGCCGGAACTTCATTTTTATGCAAGAGCCTGTTTTGGAGGTTAGAGATCGTCCGGGTTCTTATAATATTGGCTGGTTTAAGGATCTTAGAACCACTCTGTTTTCCATTGGGGTATGGCAAATTGTGGCTAGATCCCGCAACAGTAACATTTCCCTCAAAAAAGGCTTTGAAACTATGCTATTGGGAATGGGTGGTTCAAAACCGACATTCGAGATTGGGTTCTAGTAATCTTACTAGCTTATTTGTGTCCATTAAAGACGCTCCCAATCTTGAAAAATACTGGGACGCCATAACTAAGCCCTTGGACCGCAAACTATTCCATTAATTCAGATGCGGTTCACTGCCTCTAAGGGAGTTTACTAAAAAGTGGGGCTCCGGTGGGACTGGGCACTGTCCAAAGTGTCCGGGTCGAGGGGAATGCCTAAACCATTTTTTGTTTGTCTGCCCCTTGTATGCTGCTCCTAGAACCAAATGGTTAAGTCCGGTCTTAGAAGTTTGGGAAGGCGCTCGGCTGTCACTGGCAGTAGAATATTAAAATCAAATGTGTCACCTCTAATTGTAACAGGTGTAGCAAAGTACTTAGGTTGGGCCTGTATTCTTAGAACCAGGTTCATTAATGGTTCCTAGGTGTTTATCAATAAACCCTAGTTTATTACTTCTGGGCAGCCTGTATTATTTCTGTGATATTGTGGTACGTCTAAGCGATTTTGTAATTCTCATATCTGTTCATAAGAAGCCTGTATATGTAATTTAATATGGTTTTAGAGGGTTTTATTCTGTCTTATATACATTTTATATCTTGTGTGTATTATGTAATGTATGTCTTTTATGATGAATCAATCGAATAAAGACTTCTTGAACTTGAGTATGGATTTTTTTATGCTTTTCAAATTACGCATCGTAATTATGAATACTTGGATTGCATTGCTTATATTTCCTGTATTTTGTAGGTGAGTAGATCGGTTGCAGGGGTCAAGCTTTGGGGGTTAGGTTAAGCTCAGGACATCGAGCGCCTAACGCTTCTCAATGGGGGTTCTTCTTTTGGCAACAGGCTGCAGGCATGGCACTGGAGGTTGCAGACGGGAGGCCAATGACAACAGAGGTAAGTAGAGATAGGGAGGTTGTAGGGGCACCAAGAGCCAGGGGCTTCGAGTTCAGGGGTGCCTTTCGTCATCGGAGTAGTCTTACCGGATCCGGTTGCTGTCTGGGGGAGCCTTTGGATTCACACTGCAGGTGCTGCTGTGGAGATCAAGTGAGGTCCATAAATGCTGGGCACAAAATCAGGATCTCTGGGGAGACTTCACTCCACAGGTGGCCCTGGGCCCTGGGCATCCGGTGCAGTGTGGGCAGGGATCACGGTTTCAGCTGGATCTGGTGCCCTTGGAGTCGGTTTCTATTGGAAGGTCTGCTGTCCACAGGAGATATGAGTTTTTTCGAAGGCAACAGTCCTCCCAGGGTTTTCAAAGGTTTCTAGCTTCAAGCCTGATCGCAGGTTCGCAGAAGCTGGAGACTTGCCGGTAGGGCTTGGGGTCAAGGCAGTCATAGTCTTCAGTCTTCACTGAATGATTGTCTTCTTGCTTCTTAGGTTGTTGAAGATCTAGTTCCTAGGTCTGGTGGAGCCACCTTAATACTAGTTTTCGGGGCCTTTTAGGGGAGTAGCAGGTAAGACCAATGGACATCTTACCCGGAGTGATTACACCCTCTATTATGTCACCCTCCTTTGGGTGGGAGCATAGAACTAGCCTGGAGTCTCCCCATCTTGAAGATGGCGGGGACTGAAAGATGTGCTTCACCTCACCTCACCCACCTTAGGGGTGAAGTTAGCATGGGTGGGCGCCTCCTATTCTCCTAAGTATTCCTGCTGGTTTCCCAGCCAAAGTGGGGGTGTAAACCAGGGGACGCTCTTCAGCTCCCAGGTCCTAGGAACCACTTATTAGGGACTTACAAGGTGCAGAATTACCAATTGGGGATATGTTTTTATGGAAGAAGCACTGGTTGGGGACCTGGGTGACAGGGACCCTGTGCACTGCAATTGAAACCACTGGTTTACTGAACTACTATAGAGACAATGTATCAGTTAATAGTGTTTGTTATTGGAGCTGGCTGTTGCTGTCCAAAGGTGTCTATTGATTTCACTTGATATCACTTATAAGCAGATTAAGTACTCTTTTCTTTATTCCACTGGACATGAACCTCCTCCCGCCGTCTGTTGTTTCTCGACACCTCTTTTCCCCAGTGTTTCTTGAACCCCACCCCTAACTGTATTTAGATATATTGCCCAGCAGCTCGAGCTGCTGTGCAACAAGGTTTAAAACAGAAAATGTTATATGACGCGGTCTCACCTGGCTGCGTCGTACCACTTAAATTTTTTTTTACTTTAAGCCATGTTGCACATCAGTTCGACTTTGCAATACTTGTTTCCCATGTTGCTTGGGGCTGCCCGGGAATAAGCGAATTTTGGGAGCAAGTGATTTTAAGCTACAGCTAACATGATTGATCAATCCCTATTTAGACCTAGTTATATTGCAATACTTTGTAAATTACCGAAATTCCAGATGACAGAAATCTGCCTCTTAATTTGGCACACATTTTGCTGAAAAGGGCAGAAGGTATCTATGAACGAAGCATTGGTCATCCAGCAATTTGGCATGAATGATTAACTTTACAATGCACTATAAATGGAGCAGTTTTGTAGAATTTGGGAACAACTAAAACAATTTCCATAACGTGTGTCTAGGTATATGGAAAGAAATTAAATAGGGAATGTCAAAGTTTCTGAAGTAGATGGTTGGGTACAGTGTTGTGTATCCTGGACTTTCAAGTAATGTAAATGAGACTGGACCATCGACCTTCATTGACGATGGGTTGAGACTGAAGTATTGTTGCTCACATTGGCTATTGTTAACTCTTATGATCTAGTTTACTGTTAAGACATTCTGAACCAATAAAAGTAAGAGTGGTAAAGAACTCTGATTAGAAGTAAATAGCTTTCCATTTTTCATTGCTGGATCTTCGTTATTAGCTATATGCATATGACCACAATAGCAAACCCATCCTACTAGAAAGATGCAAAAGAAACCCCAGAATGGTAAACAGCTACAAATGGGGATATGTTTACCCAATAGATTTGTCAAAGCAAGGTGGCTTGCTTTAGTGTCAGCTCTGGAGTCTGATTCCAAAATGTAGTTAGAAGCTGGTTATAGCTTTGAAAGCAATGGTAGCATTTCTTAATAAAGCTGAAGTGGTCCCTTTATCAAGTAAAGACTTGTTAGCTTTCTGGTTACACAACGTTTAGTACAACAAAATCCCCAGGAAATGGATTGCTTAGATGTGGGCAGGACCGATTTAAATAGGACCGTTATTGACAAACACATATATATATCTTTTTCAATCTTTCTTTACTCTCCCTAGTTTTATCTGAATTAAAACAAACCACTCTTACAGCATGTACATTGAACTTTCTGCTGGAGAGGTTAGGTTTAAAATAAAAAAAGACACGGTCGAGAGATGATGTCACAGCTGATTGGTGAAATTGTCAGCACTTATGTATTTAGTAGTATTCAAATTGTTACACTTTGGTGATGGGACATTTTAATGGAAATCTGATATATTTTGTCTTTCCCCAGAAATGGCGCAGGAGGAAATGGAGGTGGATTTTAGTCCATTATATAGTTCGGTTCGTTTGGATATTCCAGGAGCATACTCTGGCCGCATTGATTCCACATCCCACTTGCCATCATCCTATTTGACGCCACATTTACGCACACAATCGAACACACATGTGCACCCCATCTTGCCTGACGGCGCAGTGGAGAACCAGAACATCGATGACGATGTCATTGTGGTGGATCCTGTCCAGGCACAAGGTCAGCCTGTAGACGTGCAGCTTTTGGTTGCGGCAGTACAACAGATCGGAGAGAGGCGTATCCTAAGGGTGCGACAGCAGGCTTCAGAGAGAAGAAATGGCCAGCAGCAAAGGACCACCAGGTCCAGGAGGCCTGTGGACAGGTAAGTGAGGCACAGTGGTGTAATTATTTTTGAGTACTGCAGCTTTTCTGTTGTGGATTTTTTTGTTGTTGTTTATGTTGATACTTTACATCTTCTACAGCTGTGGATTGTAACATTTCAAAAAATTCATTCAATATTCTCTGTTCTGGCCGATCCATTTTCATAGATTTTTTAAGAGCCTTAATGGATTTAGAGGGGAAGTCAAACTGTTTGTACTTGAGCATGTGCATGTTCTATCTGTATGGCTTTGAGGTCTTCAAATATTTTAATGCTCTGTACGCCCGTTGTGTAAAAAGTGATCCTTTATCAGAAATGTGTGTCAATGGGACGTAGGTGGTTCTTTGGAACCCTTCGTCCCCCGTTCCCTGGTTCCTTGACACCTGCCTCCAGCCAGGACATTAGTGATGTTACTAATGGCACATTTCAGAGTTACTTTTTTTCTTCCTTTTTACTTCCTTCCTTTTCACTAAAACATACCACTGTTTGCAGCAGAATGCTTATCGCGGCCAATGCCTGGTGCACTCCCTGAGATCAGTTCAGACCTCCGAAGGAAGGATTAAATCCTCCCCCTTTTTAAAGGGGACGGTAAACATTAAGAAAATGTGATTGCCTGTGCAAAATAGGCTAGCAAAGCACCCGGGTGTGACTTTACTATTATATGCGGTGTGTTAAACATCCGTATAATATAATGATTTTCTCTGCAAGCACAAGTTGTGTGTTGCTAAATATTGTTGCTCTCTACATAAGAACAGTCTCTGCTCTTGGTGTTCACGTTGTGGCCTGCACCATTGAGACCCTGTAGTAGTTGTCAATGTACATTATTAAGACTCCAATAAACATTGATTCTAGAGACGGTCTTGCAGTAATAGCTGGGTGAAACTGGCTTGGCTGTTTAGATAGACCAGCTACGTGATCTGGCCAGCAATGGCCCACCCTCCTCTTGGAATGTCTTACCAGTGACATCCCAAACACACATCTTTAAGCTTTTGTTCCTTTTGGCTGATTGGTTTGGTACTAGTGCTGCAGTATTCAGGCCTTGAAAATTCATAAAAATATTTCTAGACCTGCAGGTATAGTAACTTGAATAATCTACTCGATTTAACTGTAATGTACTTGACATGTAAACTGGCCTCACATTGTGTGATGCTGGGCAAATATTGTATTTTATTCAAATATGCGAGTTCAGCGTTTCTGCTGTGCAAAATAACTTTTTTATTGTATTTATTAGTCTAAACGTTTGCTTCATGTATAATAGGAACCAAGCCCACATATAGGGTACACATGACCCATGGCTTGCCTCTTAGTTCATTAATAGCATTGGTATCAGGGCGGAGGCAGGAATATTTCTCCTTTCATGTTTAAAAACTCACTTTCAAAAATATTACTAAAGCATGATGTGGTTGTACACTGTCAATTACAGACAGCACATTGTCCATTGAAATGACCACAAACGTAACCACTAACACGCAGTTTTACTGATAAAGCTTTGTAGCATGCCAATTAATGTTTGGAGATCTGGTTTCAGCAAAAATATTTATCATTTGCTCATCGCCAAGTAAAGTGTTCTGGTCCCATGAAAATCTTTTTTTTCACCACACAAATACAAAAATAACTTCATAACTGTTGAAATAAATTTTTAAATGTTTGTACAGTTCACTTATCTAGTTCTTTGTTAATTTAGAAGAAAACCTGACATCTTACACATAAATCACAACTGTGCAGTACGATTAGCGCATGAGATAAACCTTTACACCAGGACCTATACAAAGTCACAAACAAAACATTTACACTTCAAAAATGCGGAAAGTCACAGTAATCATACCCCTTAGTGTCCAGCAAATCAAAATCTCCTAATCAAAGAGCTCACACGCAGGATAATTCACAACACCACAAAAATCTCTACATATCAAAATCTCATACTACAGGTACCGCAATGCATGTCAGTCAACACTACAATCCAACACATAGATTTGCCCTGTTGATAGTTTCCTTTGTTCATTGACACGAGCATTGTAAATAATCCGATTTGGGTAGACCATAGGAACCAGAAGTATAGACAGAAATCCTAGGTAGGCGAAGTTTTGTCTCTAGATCTTCTCTGGCCTGTTTTCTGCCTTGCTGAATTCCCTACCAAAACTGTTGATGCTATCTTATCAGATAATCTAAGGTAAATCACCCGAGCAGGATCAGGGTCGGTGTTAACCTCAAGAACATGTGAGGGAGTGTATCCCTATCTATAAGAGATTGACCGCAATCTAAATCAGTATAACCGATTAAAGAAGCTATAAGTCAAAAAGTCTTCAGTCCAGTAAAAAGTAGTTATCATGAAAGTTTATTGAATAATTAAAATGCAAGACAAAAATATAATGGTAAATAAGTATAGGTTATTGTCATAAGACTTAGTTAGCTATAGGAAAGAGAATGACATGAACTCAAGCCTCCGAGCAATTGTGGGAGCATACAATTAGACCACATTGAGGCCGCAGCAGTGAGCTGCTTCTGCCAGTCAATGCGGTTAAGAGATTGGTGCCACGTGTCCAATACCACATTGGTAGCTGGAGGGAGGGCACGAGTAGTGGCACGGCCATAAAAGTATGTATATAATGGTATGTCCCCCAGGAGCCATCCCTCTAAGTTATAGGCTGGATCATTCCCCTTGATATACCACCATACCACCAATCATTGAGTACTTCCAGGTGGCAAGCCGCATAGTACGATTGTACTTCAGCAGCGGCAATGCCCCCTCAGTAGGTGGAGAGAAAGCAAGTACGAAGATCCAGCCTAACCGCTATATATATATATATATATATATATATATATATATATATATATATATATATATATATATATATATATATATTTACAACGGGTTTTCCCCGATCCCGGGGAAGGGTGGAGTCGCTGAAAAAACGGCTATGAATCGCTTACTTCAGTGAAAATTCCAAGTTTATTTTCATAAACCTATGGGGGATTAAACAACAAAAAACAACCAACGCGTTTCAACAGCGTCCGCTGTCTTGATCACGGTAAGTTTTGTGCATGGAGCTCACCTTTTTAAAGTGGACAAAAACAATATTAAAGTTACGCCCCCTAGGTCGCTGGGTCCCACCCTCCTGCGCTGGACATTCTGGGACTGGTAGTCTCATGATTACCTTCATTGAGGATTAGTCATTTTAACCATTAAAGGACCCTCGGGGATTAATACAATGGGCTTTCTTCATTCAAGCATTGCATGTTGTCCACATCATAAAGCAATTTGTCCATTTAAACATCTTTTCAGCAATTTTCGTTTTCTTTATATAAATTTCAAACAAACAAAATTACCGCCCTCCAGTGGGCTAATCCCTGCTTCGCCTGAAATATCTGTTTTACATTGCCCCCTCAGTATGTGGAGAGAAAGCAAGTACGAAGATCCAGCCTAACCGCTATATATACACACACATACACATACACATACACACGTATCTAATTGATCTGTCTAAACCACAACTATGGGATACGGATGATTCTGCATAGGAGCTTAGGGAGACAAATTATCTTAAAGATTGCTGAACGACCAAGTAGGGATAGGGGCAGCCCTGCCCAGGACCTCAGTTCCATTTTGATCTTAGCGAGAACCCTGTCTCTGTTTCTTATACGGGATACCTCCGGCCTGTCTGTAACATAGACCCCCAGATATTGTATACCATCCCACGTCTGGGAGAGGTCGGTGGCCCAACTATTATCATCTGAGGACCCACGGGGTGGCCATAATATGGATTTGTTCACATTCATAAAGAGGCCCTAGGTCTCCCCGAATATACGCATAATTTGAAGGATACGGTGGCCAGACCTGAAGAGGACATCAGCATCATATCGGGCCAACCGATCAGACAACCCGATGGATAGTTCAAAGCCCCCTATGCGTCTATACTATCCCAGGCCGCAAGTGGCTCAATGGCTAACGCGAACAACAAGAGTGAGAGTGGACACCCCTGTCTAGTGCCCGACTGATTGGAAATGATGCAGAGACCCTACCAGCTATGCGCACTGACTCAGTCAAACCATGATACAGCATTGATATGTATAATATGACAGAGTTGAGTATAATATGAACTTTGGGCCGAAATTGAGGTGTTTCAACAGGATGAATGAATAAGTCCAGCTGCCGGAATCGAAAGCCATGTCGTTGTCTGCAAGTAATGTTATGTTATGTTAAAAAATTTTATATAGCGCACGGCTGCCCCAGCAAAGGGGCGTCCCGGCGCTTATCAAGAGAAGAAAAGGGCCAACGCCGCCGATGGACATGAGCATAACATAACCAGCCCTAACAGAAGAGTTGAGTCTTGATTGCCTTTGTCTATAAAGAAGGAGGCCAGATTCTCACAAAATGTATGGGAGGTAGTAGTATTCACCGCCGCTTTTTTCGCACTCAACTCCTTGAGCATTTTAAAAATGATCTTGGAAGGATTCTGGCTATTATTAATCTCACTGGCATAAAATGCCGCACGGGTTCTGCAGATCTGTCTATGGTAGTTTTTTTGGCTATGAACAGATTGGGTTTTCAGCTCTGGGGCATAGGTTTTCCTCCATTTACGCTCGGCGATTTCACAATCTTTTTTAAGAGCAGAAAGCTCCTCATTGAACCATGGGCTAGACTCCTGAGAGCGTGCTCTGGTCCATTCCGCTGGAATCGGCGTGTCCAGAGCTTGGTTCACCCAATTGCAGAAGTTTTCATAGTCCTGGTTGGTGTTTCCACTATCCACAGGGGGGTTGGTTTTAAGTAGGGTATAAAACTCTTCGAGTCGCAATTTCCTCCAAGGACGTTTGCTCACTCTTTGTGCTAGACTCGGGGTAAGTGTGCCCAGTAAGAGGGCTGCTGGACGATTAAGACAATCCACAGCATTGCATTATGTAGTTGGCGTATGTTGTGTCTCGTGGCGCATCAGGGCATAAAGCTCGCTTAGTCCGGGTGGATTAGGTCAGGAGATGCGCCAGCAATCTAGTCGCAAGCGCTTTAGCCAAAATCTTAGCCTCGACATTCAAGAGAGAGATTGGCCTATAGGAGGCATGAAGTTCTAGAGAGCACCCCGGTTTATGGAACACAACAATCAATGCATGTCGCCAGTCAGGGGGCATAAACTTTGACTGCGCTGCTTCCTGTATAGCCGCAACATAGTTGGGCTCTAGCAGGGCCATATAGGCTTTATGGAGTTCACTTGGAAGTCCTTTGGGGCCAGGTGCCTTACGAGAGTGTAGATCTGCTAATGCAGTGGTCATTTCTTCCAGGGTCAGGGGGGCCTCCAGTGACCTTCTTTGCCTCCTCACAGAGAGCCCTCCGGGGAATGTTATCAAAGAATTGTTCAATCTCTGAGGCCTCAAGAACCTCACAGGCAGAATATAGGGAGCAATAGTAGTCCTCAAAGCTATTTGCTAGTTCAACCGGGTCTCTCACCAGTGTGTTATCAGGGGTATGTAGTCCTGGAAGGGGAGCACCCTTTTGCGTCTGCTGGCATAATCTGAACAGGAGTTTACTAGATGTGTCCCTCCATTGATAGATCCTACTATGGGTAGCAAGCCATGCACTTTGTACCTCATCTATTAGCTCTCCCTGGTATTGCTATTGAACCAAGCGCAATTGATGACACACCTCAGCCCCAACCTTGTCCTGGGACATGATGTTCTAACGTTATGATTTGTGCCTCTAGCTGAATGAGCGTCTGTTTTCGCAGTCTACATTCCGCAGTAGAGAAACTATTATCCACCCCTTGCAACATAGGCTTCATAGCCTCCCAGAAGGTACAAGCTGAGGACATCGAACCTTCATTATGTATTATGTACTACGCCAGCCTGTTGTGGATATGGGCACGATATGTCAGATTCTGTAGGTGCCATACCGAGAGCAGCCAGCAAAAGGGGGATATCTTCTTGGGCCTATCAAAAGATGAATGTCCATCGGGGAATGATCCGATAAGCCCCTGGGGAGGATCTCGGCGGTCGGCGGGCAAAGGCACGAGGAACAAATATGTAATCAAGCCTAGAAAAGGAAGTTAATGTGGGAAAAGTATGTTAAACTGGTCTCAGTGGGGTGTTGTAGCCACCATGTATCTACCCATCCCACCATGTCCGCCAGGGTGCACAGCTTCGAGACAAGGGGGGTCCCGTCCCCGTTGAGTGCCACCTATCTACCCCCAGAGACATTATATCATTACAATCTCCACCAATAACTGAAAGGTCGTTGGGCAGGGAGCCCCAGATCTCAACCAGGCAGTCTAGGCTGTTCTGACCAAGGGGCGGTGGGGTATATATGCTGCAGAGTCTGTTCTCTCACTACCGTACCGTGCACGAATATGTACCGGTCGTAGATATCGGACCTTTTTTTATATTCGGGTGAATGCTACACGGTGGTCAATCGGGATGGCAACCCCCAAGAGCCCTGGGTGAGCCCTGGGTGAAGGTGTGTATGTAGCCATAGCGAGCCAGACACAAAGCCTTCATGCCTAGCATCTGCGTTTCCTGTAAAAGAAGAATATCCGCGCCAATGTGTTTGGCCTGTCAGAGCAACGTGCCTCGATTCTTTTTGTCAAGAAAGCCCCTCACATTCCAGTTCACAACATATACTTGCCCGGGTGACTGTCCTAAGGGTTTTGCTGCCATTGTGTCATGGGGTACCTAGATTTGGGTGCCAATGATCGGGTAGGGGTAGTCACAGGGACATACTAGCTATGCAGCCAAAGTAAATCAAAACAAACAGAACTTGAACCAATAATCCGCCCCCACACCCATCCCACCCCAATACTTCCAAACAGCAGAAGTATCTGTTGCGGAACGCCTGGCTGCCCACCCCAACAGGGGGGCGTTAGGCAGTCTCCCCAATTGATCCCCAAAGTCCCTAAAAGTCTCAAGTTATACAGGGAGATAGGAGCATAAGCGGCCCCATAACGACCTGAATACATGTCTGTAAGCATGAAGAATTCCCGAGGGCCTCCTCAGGCGAGACAGATCAACTCTGATGCTTTTACTTCTTTGCAGAAGGCAAATTATTGATATCTTGCTTGTTAGCCTTGGACCGCCATAAGGATCGCCTGAGCCAGTGGGCATGCGTAGCTATGAGAGGCTTCTACTAAAGACTTTGAACTGTGACTTTTTTTTTGCTGACATGCTATTGGCCTTTGCGTGTATCTTTCTAAGAAAGACAGCACGCAATTGGCCAAAGGCGGGTGCATGTCCCGCCTTTTCTCTCCCCTGGTCAAGGGAGCTCGGGAGCGAGCAGCAGCCCAGCACTGTGCCTGCTGCATTCCTGAAATTCTTTTCAGTGCGGGCACGCGGGCACCACTCCCGGGCTTGTTTCATGTGCAGTAACTTCAGTGTGAAACAGCATTCCGGTGGTTGTTCAGAAAACGTGGAGCACGTGATGTTTGGTAATACTGCATGCGGTCTGTGCGCGCGCGCCATATGAGTTGCCAAACTTACGGAAAGCCTAAAAGTGTGTGCGCCCGTTACCCACGTCTACTGCGCGGGACGCTCCTGGGGCGTCAGGACGAGAGTTCAGTGGGGAGGAAGGAGGCGTTGAGTGTCCCTGACAAACCTAAATTAACTTATTCCCAAAGCAAGACAAGAGCCCTGAGAGAAGCTGAGGCGAGAGGTGCAAGCTTGCTCAAGGTGCACCCCTGCGAACCCTATCACATGCAGAGAGAGGAGCCTTGTGAGGAGCAGGCAGGGGCGGCATCTGCCCCCACAGCCTGTCTGTGCTGCGGACATGCCTGGGACGGGAGGCGTGCGCTGGGCTGGCAGCCGTGCAAACCCCAGGTGAGTGTCAGCGCTGCGTCCACTGTCCCTGCAGCTTGCGTGGCGATCTACCCGGGGTCAGCATGGCAGAGCTTCAACGAGCTGGCGAATATCCAGATGTTTCCATAGGCGTATCTGCCACTGGTGCATCAGGTGCAGTGGCACTGGGGCACACAGACTTGAGGTGCCCACTGAACTCTGGTTATTGCTGTCATTTAGAATTGAAACATCAGCCAGTGGGCCCAGTTCCTTTGTGCGGACGGTGCGGTGCTTGGACTACGTGCTCGCAGCATGGTTGCTGCTACACCGGGCATTTCACCTAAACATCAGCTACCTCCACACGCCAAGCCTGGGAGGACGACACAAGGGTGTTATTTCATCTCTCGCTTGACTCCATTAGGAGTTCACTAATTTACATGGGGGAATCCATCATTTGAGAGGATGGGGTTTAACAGTTGGAGTTGGCGACTTAGAATTTGGGGAACCGGGTTCGAGACTGACGGGAAGCTCAAGCATTTTGTGATTCTGTGCAAATCACTAAATCTCTCTGTGCCTAATTAAACAAAAAAAAATAATGAATGTGTACGTCTGTAATGCAACTGGTGCTCATGTAAAGCGCTCTGATACCTTCGGGTCGAGTTTGCACTGTGTAAAAATACACACACACACCAAAATAAAAACCTTGCCGTTAGGTTGGTGAAATTTCCTGTTCACTAGTTACAAGAGGTCTGTGCAGCTATAGCTGAGAGTCCAGTTGTATCTTGGCTCTTAGTAGTGTGCAATCCTATATAACGCGTGGCGTTTCATTTTAGTATATTAGATTACATCATTGCAACGAGCTGAAGTTATTAGACGAGACAGATTACAAACATGTGCGTAGAACCACATATGCCCCCTCTGCCCTGACGACCAGGCTGTTTGTGAACCTAGAGGCAAGCCCCCCTCTCCCTATACGTGCTTACACCGGGAGCTGATGTGTTTCAAGGTGCTCTTATGTGATGAAGCAAAATGAAGCTCTGTGAAAACCGTAATTGCCTAGGATCGCACAATGTGGTCAAGTGGCAGCCGGGACTGGTGCAAGGATTCTAAGTTTTACAATGTGCAGTTCAGCCACTATATGGTTATCTTTCTTTCTCCCATTTTCTATCAAAGCTTAATGCTTTACTTTTAAGTCTCTGAGGCACTAAATCAGTGCTTTGTATTCAGTGCATACCATTATTACATATGAAACCAGGTTGACAAAAAAGCCTTTCTGGAAAATAATACAAAGTTAAGGAAAGTTTCTGTAACTTATTTTATTGAAAATATCACCAGCTTCCCCTGACTTAACAAAGAGAACAATTTTAAGTCAATTGCATCCATTTAAAAAAACATACTTGGGTTTTGCAAGGAAGTTGCATATGTTCCCAACAGCTTCATTATCCGGCAATGGAAAAAAATACATTTCCACGATTTGTTTTCAAAACCACCCAATTTTTTGTTCGAAACTGTCAGCAGGTATGGATTGGGTCTTAAAAAAAACTCAGTCGTAACAACCTGTCCCAGCATTTACAGAGGAGTGCATACATGACAACAATATCTCTATGTCCAAGCAATCGTTTTCTTCACACTGTCATCTGGCAAAAAGCCGACATGACACAGCGAAAACAGTTTCAAAACAATATTGTTTTTAACTTGTTAATCTTCATCAATTTCACGACTGTGCTCTGCATATTCTTGATGTTTCCAAATCTGTGTAAGTAATGTGTCCTTTTCTCCCTCTCAATAAATAACAAGCATTGGCATAGCCAATAGAACTCGTCTTTGGGACCTTATAAGTGTTTAGCCATGCAACAGTGGATGTTGTTGCACCAAGGATATTGTGGTTGATAACTAAACACTTATAAGTTCCCAAAGGCGAGACCTATTGGCTATGCCAATGCTTGTTTCTTTTAGTTTCGTTTGTGCCCTGGTCAAGTCTCCTGTCGAAGAGTCCGAGTCCCTGGGCGGCAGAGTATGTGGCCTGAGCTGCAGCTGTTCATCTGTCCTGGCAAATACCTCCTCCTGAATAGCAAAAAATAATGTGTGAGAGTTGAAGACCACCCTCAGGCGAGCCGAATACAGGAGCATGTATGGTATTTTGAGGCCCGAAGACGCACCATTGCATCCGCGAAGGATTAACGCTGTTGGTGCATCATTTTTGTATAATCCGTGAATATCATGATCCGACGGAGCTCATACTTCAATTCTGCCCAAAGCCTGGCCTGCTGCAGATCATGTTGCGATCTCTGTAGTTTAAAACAGGTCAAGGACTTGCTCCGGTAGGGGCTTCTGCTGTAAGGCCCTATGTGCCAGTTCAATCAGTGACAAAGCGTTGTTCGGGAGCCAAGAGGTATGCCATTGAGTGAGGAACTTTCCAGCATCATTGCCCTCACAATTTTTTGGGAAGCCCACAAAGCAGAGATTATTCCTCCTGGCCCGCCCTTCAGCATCCTCCGCTCGCAGTGCAAGGCCCTATGTAAGGTATTTTAGAGAGGTAACTTTGAGTTGTAGTGTGGTTACTGCATCTTCAACTCCTGAGACCCTTCTCCGTCTCCATGATGCGGTCAACGGCGTTACTCAGATCTTGGTGCAGGAGGGATACTTCATTCCCCATTGCACGACCTGGTTCTCCAATGCCTGCCTGGTCTGGGTAATGGCTTGCAAGAGGTTGTGTTGTCCGTCGAGCCGGGTGCGACCTCTGCACCCTCAGTGGGAAGCGCCGCCGTGGCTGTGAATCTGTCCATAGGGCTTTGTTTAGGGAATCTGTCCGTAGGGCTTTGTTTAGGGCCTGGCCCGAGGCCTTGTCTTTAGACATGCTCCGTGGATTGTAATCTAAGGGGACTGTGATCCGTGTACAATACACTTTCTGGTCCCGCGACACCATGCACCACTCGTCTCACTGGAACCGATCCACCAGCATGTGAGGGGGAAGAGCAGGGCCATGGGCATCACTAACCAGACTTGGTTCACCTGAAGTCCTCGGCCACCATCTCTAAAACCCACTTCTAGCCCACGGTGCCAACTAATTTGATGCTACCGAGCCACCTCTATCAACAAAAGGTACACCAGCGATGAATTGCCTGCTCCCCGGGATCTCCAATCCGGTACAGCTGCTTAGGTGCCCACACTGGATTCTGCACGCAGTCCTATCTACACATTCGATGCAGCCCGTAAAGTCTCTAGGTCGGGGTGATGATGCTAGGCACATAAATGAGGCCAGGACATTATGCTCTGCACTAGGCCTCAACAGAATTGGAAGAGGGAGGGCTCCACCCTGCCGCACCGAACACCAGCGCCTCCACTCCGCCGCCTGAGGCTCCACAGCTCCTGATCCAGGGAGCACTGCCGCTCACAGCCCCGCTTGACCTTAACTTAAGGCCCTGACTTCCTGCACTGGGTAGGCACAGCCTACGCCCGGCACCAGCAGACTTTTTCCATCGGGTTTCTCCCCAGGCAGGCACCCTGTGTTCCCTGGCACCCGCCAACATCCCAATATTACAGGCAAGTTGGGAAAGACCTCCAGGCACGTCCTGCGCTGCCACTGCGCCATCTACAGCACTCCCAAGGTTGTGGGCCCCGGCCCGAAAAGAATCATGAACAGCCCGGTGGCGGCTGGCGACTCTGTTAACCGCCCAGAGTCACCCCGGGGTCTGACATACCCATGAACTCCGAAGAGGCAGCCTGTTTATGCCGCTTTTACCGCGGATTTATGGCGGGTTAGCGGAGCCCATTCATTCAGAGAGTGTCCTCCATGTCAGGCTGCTTGGCTCTGCTGCCCATCTAAAGGTAATTTTAAGTGTTTTTGAACAGTTTAGCAATCGTTTTCTCAACTCCCAAAGTAATGTTCCTACCAAACCAGTATCCACCGTCTGTTGAAAAGTAACATTGTATGAAGAGTTTAACTTACCTGATACTAAGTAAATCTTGGTTCTGGAAATAAAACAACAAAATAACTTCTTTTTATACAAACAATTAGTCTAAATTTAGTTTTTGAGTGTGATATCATTTCTTGCCCGAGTGTGTACAACAAATGCTTAACACTACCCTCTAATGACTGTTCAACCACACGACCACAAAAGAGAGTATTATCTACTTTAGCCTCTGCTATACCTTTGGGGATCCAATGGACTCTGTGCACACTATACCTACTTTGGTATAATATGTACAGAGCCAGCTTCCCACAGTGTCTGTAATTTGCAAATGTCTTGCACTCCTCTGTGTTAAGCCTAAGGCTGCTTGACCACACTACCCCCTAATAGAGCACTTTGGGATTGCATAGCAAGCTCCTGTTCACTCATAAGGGAACCCATGGGCTCTTTACACAGTATATCAACTTACTGATATATCGCATAAAGAGCCAACATCCTACAAGGACATCATTAAATTGACATGATTTGTACATTGATCACAATATGAGAGTTTGCCTCTTAATTGTTTCCTGAGGCCTAAAAAGGGGCACTCCAAACATTTCTGTAGCAATCATCAAGCAGTGAGATGGTGGTGACTGACCTATTAATCAAAATCCAGGATGTACATTATTTTGCTTTGTGCTTTCAATCTGATAGACTACTAGCCGCAGATTCCTTAACGCAGGCATGAGACTGGACCCAGAAAAGTCTTTGCCACAGCATCCCTGTGCGCCAGGGGGGGGACGGCATCACGCGACTCTGCCCAGGCGTTGTCCGCGCACGTGGCGTTAGCGAGGTCACATAAGTCCCACCCCGGAGCGCCTATGTCAGTTTTTTCCTTTTCCGCTTGCAATGCGGATCTGGATCGTGCTCCGGACTTGTTCAGGCCTTTCCCTTTCGCTTATTGCTTTGTGTGTGGGAACAGTGTGCCGAATGCCTTCGGTTTTTAAGACGTGCTCTTCTTGTGCGTGCCAGATGTCGGCGACGGATCCTCACCCCATCTGCATGTGGTGTTTGGGGGAACACCACTACTCCACTGATTGTGAGGCGTGCCAGCAGATGAAACCGAATTCTCGGCGGGAGCACTGGATGAAACTCCTCTCAGCTTGCATGACGTCACCACGCCCAGCCCCTGCGGAGGGTTTTCAGAACAGTCGCCTCCGTCTTCGACATCGTCCCTCTCCCAGGTCGCAAGAGCGTTGCTCACCTGTCAGTAAGTGTCGCAGTTTGGCCCCGAGGGCTGGTTCTCGGCCTGTTGGGGGTGTGGGCTCTTCTCGGGTGGTGCGGCCCCACGTGTAGTCCCCTTATCCGCCGTTTCCCGGTGTGGGGGCGACTAGAGCCCAGTTGGAGACATATGCGGTGGCTTTGCAGGCCTCGCTGGCTTCTCCTCCTCCTTCTTCCCCTCCTGGGACGTCAGCGGATCCCTTCCAGTGTGCAGGGCCCTCCGCGGCGTTGCTGGCGGCTCCGGCCCGACTGGTTCAGATCCCGATTTGGAGGATGTGGTGCCGTTGGGGTGCTGCCCTTTGGGGGTCCCTCCTTCGGCCCGCAGCGCCTCTGCTTTGCCGCAATCTCCTGCAGGAGTACCTGTGGTGTCGCACGAGGTCGCTAGGACTCAGGTCGCACCCCCGAGTCCCACTCGGTCCTCGGGACAGGCGGTGGCCTTGTCTGAGGTGACGCCGCTTCTGCGCCGGCTGCTGGTGGCGCCACGGGCTGGTGGGGGACCCCTCTTCCTTCCCCGGGTCCCTCTCGCCCCTCCACGCAGGCAGCTTTCTCGTCGGCGGTCGGGTTGACGCCTTTCTGGCGCGTTCTCTCGCTGCCCCGCTCCAGCCCAGCCCCGGTCTCCTGCGCCGTGCGCTGTGGTGTAGGTCGTTCCGGCGTCTCCCCGGGCGTTGGACGACTATGTCCTGTCTCAGATTGCGGACTCTACGGCGCCAGGCCGGCGTTGGGCCGTTGACTCGTCCTCGTACGCCTCTTCTCCAGAGGTTCAACGCTTGCTGGTGTCATCCTTGACGGAGACGGGCCGACGTGTCGTGGCTTTTTCCCTCGACGTCGTCGAAAAACGGCTCAGCGCCGCTGCCGCGGTCTTCGCTTGAGGTGCTGCAGGTCCCCCACTCCTCAGTCCCTCTTCCTCCTTTCCGGACCTGGTCCTTCCTTCCTCCGGTGGGAGAGCCGCCTTAGCTTGCAGCTGTCGCCTACTGAGGAGCTGCTTTCCCCACCGCGGAGCCCTACCAAGGTGGGTGCGGCCTTCGCTCGCGCTGTTTCCACGGCGGTGGGAATTTTGCGCATGGGCGATCCAGCTACCCATTTCCCCGCAGATTATCTTCTGGAGGTATTCCATCAGGGCTCTGGTGGTAGGGAGCTGCTGCTTCAATTTGAAGGTACGCTCCGTTCTTCTCTTTTGGGGACTTGGGGCCGTCCTGCCACTGGTGACCCAGTGCCCAAACACCTTCTGCACCGCCACCATCCGCCGCCGCGTGATCCAGTGTGTCTTTCCCTCCACCCCTCTACCAGAGACCCTCTTTTGTAGAATGCCTTTCCCTCTCTACCGCCGCTGTTGTCTCCCCCGTCACAGGAGACCTGCTGGCTGGACTCCTGGGGGCGCAATATATTCGCCTCAACCAGTGCGGCTCTGCGGGCCCTTAAAACGCTGTGTGTTTTGGCTAGGGCCACTTCTTGCTTGTGGGACTCAGTGGAGTCCCTTATGTGTTCCGCTTCTCAGGAGGGTGCCTGTGTTGATTTGAGGCACCATGTGTTGGATGGCCGAGAGCTGGCGACGTTTATTCTTCGCTCCACCCTTGACATCTCAGAGGTGCTTGGTCGTGCCATGGCTTCTTTGGTTGCACTTCGTTGCCATGCCAGGCTTCGGGACAGTGTGTTCGCGGAGAACGTTCGCGAACGGGTGCTGGACCTTTCTTTTGATGGCGCTCTTTTGTTCCACACCCCTGCAGACTCTGCCATCCAGAGGTTTTTGGCGGTGCTTCGGCCACTTCCTCCTCCTCCTCCTCCTCCTCCCTCCTCAGTGACCTGTGAGTTGATCTGGTTTTTGGGAGGTTTTCTTCTGTTGGGGCGGTTCGCCCCAGTTGTGTGGTCTGTGTGTTTCATGTGCATTCGAGTCCTCCGTGTTGGGACTGTGGTTCTGTTGGCTGCTGGCCGGCCCTTCTTGACTATGTGTTTTTGCTTTGGGTTTCTACACCATGCTGGCCCTGAGACTAGGCCTTCTGTTTTTTCTCTTTGGCTGCTTGACAAGCCTTCTGTGAGTCTTTCCGCAGGTATTTTCTTTCATCCTCTGCTGCAGAAATTTTCCTAAGAAGTTCCAATGTCTTGGGACGTAACATGCCCTATGTGGGCCAGTGGTAGCTGTTAAATAACTCTGTAATGCTCTGGGGGGCTGTGGTCGCCTTCGGGCCTCTGTTCTCCGTGGCGTTACAGTACGATGCGGATGCAATCCTCTTGCTAATGGCTTGGAATGGCTTGAGTTCTACCCCGGAGTGTCCTTCTCCGGGGTCACTAGACTGTTAGCCTGGTCTGGCCTGCTGTCTGTGGCCTGGCGTCTTGGCTCTGTCTGGTTCCACTTCTTTTTGGGCTGTGTGCGCAGACTTCTCCCTGGAGCGTGTCCGGACCCTTCTTCGCCTTCTTGCTTTCTGTCTTCGGCTGATGTCTGGCTTACCCTGAGTGCATCCTTCCTTGGTGCTCTCAGCATCTGGCTGTGCTTGCCGGTGCCGACCTACTGTCTTTCTGCACTATTGTGCCTTCTTGGCGCTTTAGTGGGACAGTCATCCTTGCCTTGTCCGCTTCTTCTAGTGGGCCATTCATCAGTTCCACCTCTCCTCCCTGGGGATGAGATGGTTCTTGTCCCCCTTTCGGGCACAGTCTGTCCCTGCGGAGCGTTGGATGGTTTTTCCTGGGTGACCTCGGGCTTCCCTGTCTGCTTTCGCCTGCTTATTGCTGGTGGCTCCGTTCTGTCTGGTCTATTGCCTTCAGGCTGTGATAGACTTGGCTGCCCTCTTCACTGGTTGTGTTCCCGTTTGGGGGGGGGGGGGGGGGGGAGGCTTACCTTTGCTCTTCCTCTTCTCCTTGGAGTCTCTAGGTTGCTCTTCACCCTCTGTGCTCCTGTTTTTGTTTTGGCCTTGGAGGTTCTCTTGCCTTGTGTGGGCATGGGGTGCTTTGACCTCCTTTCGCCTTGCCTTCTTTTTCTCTGCTGAGTGAGGACGGGCTACCTCTTTTCTTGTCTTCTCGCTCCCCCCTGTGTAGGAGTTCCCCCTTGCCTGGGGGGATGGGGCTCTTCGCCCTGTCTGCTTGAACCGTCCCCTGTGGGACTCTGTTATGTCCAGGCGGGTAGGGTCCTCTTGCAGACCCTCCTCCCCTCTGGGTATGGCTAGGGTATCTATTCTACGTTAAGGAATCTGCCGCTAGTAGTCTCTATCAGATGTAAGAGTTAGTTACCTTCGGTAACAATGTATCTGGTAGAGACGATTCTAGTCACCGATTCCTTCACGGCCCGCCCTTCCTCCCTGTTCTGCGAAGACTTTTGGCTTGGTCTTCTGCACTCGCCTCACTGTGGGCAGCTGTGTCTTCTATGAGTACCGTATTTTCCAGCGTATAAGACGACCCGGCGTATCAGACGACCCCCTACTTTTCTTGACAAAATGTAGGTTTTGTGCTATACTCGCCGTATAAGACTACCCCCACTTCCTAACATCCTACAGTCCCCTTTCTATCTCCATGGACTGAGGAGATCATGTGGTCCTGACGCTCCTCTCCTTCTGATGAGCGTAAGAATTACGGAAGGAGAGAGATCAGCACATGTGGAGGAGCACCTCGTCTGCCTGGGGATGTGCAGCTGCAGTCTAGGTAGGCGCCATTTGTTTGCTTTTAAAACTTGTGCAGTGTTTGAGTTGCCTCTGGCTGGCGAGGGGCTGATATCGTGTTGCACAGTGCCACCATCGCCTATGTAACGTTCGTTCTTGTGTACTTCTGCTCTGCTCATTAGCCTGTATTGTAACTGTAATTTATTTTCAAGACCGCCTACGTTCTTCGTTCTTGTGCTGGAGTTCCCTAAGTGGCACCCATTTCAATTGAGAAGCGGTCTGACACCTTCGGGTGAAGTCCGCGCTATGTAAAACATACCGTCAATTTTGGTACCCGGCGTATAAGACGACCCCCGACTTTCCAGAACATTTTAAGGGGTTAAAAAGTCGTCTTATACGCCGGAAAATACGGTACATTCTTTCCCTCTTTCTGACAGGATGTTCGTCCTGTTTATTTGTTCCCTTCCCCCCCCTTTTGGCATATTGGAGGATAGGTTTATAGGTTCTTCGGTGCCCTTATGCTCTGGTTGATCCAGGTTGGGGCCTACCTTCAACCCCGCCCCCCCCTCCTACCCCTTTATTACTAGGGTTCTGGGCCCTCTGCTATCCTCTAGCTTGGGGTCTTTTGGCTGTGCCTCTGCCCTTTGATCCTTATGAGGGTTGTCCCACTATGTGCTGGGGCTGTCTTGGAGTTTGCCGTTCCTGGTTTGTTCCGGACTGGTTCCCCTTCATTGTTTTTGGTTGGGGTTGTAGTCCTGCTACATGTTATCATGACATTTTTACACATGTTTGTTGTCTCCAAGGGCGGCTATCTCCGTACTGGCAGGGTTGCTGCTCAGGGCTGGGCTCTGTTTTTTATTCTTTTCCATGCCTTTGGGTACTGTAGTGCCTGGCAATGCTATTTATGGTGTTGTTGCTCACCATTCTTTTTTCCATTTTTTTCTGCTCTTTCGCACACTGATCTTATACTCTCACAGTTTTGCCTGCTGGCTCCGCGTTGTGATTCGGAAAAGTTCTTCGAAGAAAACTGACGTAGGCGCGCCGGGTGGGACTTATGTGACCACGCTGACGTCACGTACGTGGACAGCGCCTGGGCGGAGTCACGTGATGCCGTCTCCCCGGCGCGCAGGGATGCTGTGGCAAAAAGTTTTCTGGGTCCAGTCTCGCGCCTGGGGATAATTCTACGTTAAGGAATCTGCGGCTAGAATAGTCTCTACCAGATACAGCGTTACCGAAGGCAAGTAACTCGTATGATTGGCTCTTTGCTGTTAGTGTGTTTTCTTGCCTTAGTATGTTTTCTTGTTTTGAAGGACTCTGGCACCACTGGACTCTTATTTCCAACTCAACCGACCCAGGGAGGCCCCTGCCGAGACTGTGCCTATCCCAGTGGAAGTGCCTCTCCCAGAGGACGAGGACGGGAGCAGCTCTGATGCCACTGTGGAACTGACTGATGTGGAAGATGATGATGGTGATGTTCATGGTGCAGAGGGTGAAGTGGAGCAGGAAGCCACAACAGCTGTGCCTAATGTGGGAGGTATTTATCTGATTGGACTCCCCACTAGTTGGTGTTGATGGTTGCATATTTGTAATACTTCTGTATCACTTGAATTCAGAACAATATGAAAATAGGGGATTGCAGACCTATGTTGCCCTGTTTAAAATGCTTTACAAATGTAATTTTATTTGAAAACCTATTACATTGTGAGAATAATCCCATTTCGGTTCGTCCTGCTAATGTGGAAGTTTGACATTTATAAAAAAATGTTTAAACTAGCAATAGACTGATTGCAGAGGAACTGTCAATTCAGCTGGATGACAGTCTCCTTTTTCAAAGGGTTAACCATATGCTAGTGAGAGTATTATATAATTGTGGTGGTTTCGTAAGTACATGGAAAGCAAGTGACTGGATCTTAGTTGCAAAGAAAAAAAATAACAACTATGAAGCTTAGTATTTGAGCCTACAAGCAACATTACATAATATTTGTTCTGATAATACTTTTAGTGTTTTTAGTGTTTTCCACTCTGAATTTACTTTATTTAATTGAGTTTTATATAGTGCTAGCTAGACCTGGAGGTATCCGAGCGCTTGACAACCGTAAATGTTTTTTTTTAAAAAAATTTTTTTAAGTTTCCAAAACCTTTATTAGCATTTGGTACAGTACAATTTGGCATAACTATCGTACATCAAAATTACAGTTCGCACCATCCACCACCCCTCCCAACCCCCGGTTACCAGTCGTCTTCTCAGTTGTCCCGTTTGCTCTTCTCCACAGTCAAGTATCCAACCGATATCTATTTAAACATGTCCTTATCACTACCTGTGTCCACAGACATACAATACTTACAAGTGTCCATATCTGGAACTTTGCCTGCCATGCATTATATATACGGTAGTACTCAGTTGTATCCTTGCGCCGCATTCCACGTAATATTTCTTCGGGTCAGCTCCACATTTTCTGCACGTCCCCTGACTCCCTTATCAGGGGCTACCTATATGCATGCAATTGTATCAGTCCATTCATACCGCTACCCTTCCCTCCGCCTGCACTTCCTCCTCTCCATTATCCCCTTCCGCATTATTGCCCCTATGCTCTAGTAGATAAGCCGTAAGCGGGCTCCAAATGTCTTTAGGTCTGGATTTCATGGGTAGGAGCTCTGCGCAATCGTGTAAATGTTCCTGTCAGCTGGTTAGCTCCGCTATCCCGTCCTTAAACTTAGGCACACATCCCTGTCCCCATCTACATGCTACCTGTCTTTTCGCCAGTAGCATTCCTAACGCTAGGTACTTTTTATGTGTGGTGATTGTGATCGTAGTATTCCCTAACAGCGCTATTAGCGGTGATGGGGTCAGTTGTATCAATATCATTTACGCCATTTCTACAAAGACTCCCCCCCCCCCCCCCCCCTAAACACCTCCACCATGCCAAATGTATAAAATCTGCTTCTTCACTACCACACCTTTCACATCTATCATTCTCTCTCAGAAGAATTCTACACAACTTAGCCGGCGTGTAGTACAGTCTATGTAGGAACTTGTAATGAATTAGTTGTAACATGCTATTACCAGTCACTGCCTCAGTCTGCTGCAGCAGGCCTCCCATTGGTCACCTGTAAGCGGGTTCTCCAGATCCCTGTCCCACTCAGCCCTGGCCCGTATCAGTTTAGGCGGTATTGGGGCCCACGCCTGTTTGTACAGTATGGATATAACATGCCTGGGTTTGTCTGACTGTAGCTGCGTGTGAAGGGGCAAGAACACATCTGGTTCATCCGGAAATGCTGGGGTGATAGCTTTCAGGCTTTGATGCATTCTAGTGTATAGGAATATATCCATATGTGTAGGTGAGTGTTCCCCTAAGAATTGATCTATAGTACGGAATTTCCCTGCAATGTATAGGTCCCCCCATGTCCCATATTGTAATTTGTGCAATAGTCGCTTACATAGCCCTTCGCAAGTAACCGTCATTAAAGGGTTATTCGTTAGTTTCACCTTAGAAGAATACATTGTCGCAGGGATTCTGCTCCTACACAGAACTGTGTATAGAGACTTGGAACCTCAGTGAATTAGGGTGTACCAAAACTCACCTTAGTAGCCAAAATCCCCTACCAGACTAGCAATCAGTGTCTCATTGGTTCTTACAACCCAGAACATGACTTAGAACACCTCAGGTAACGTGGAACACATGAACCCTCTTTCGTTATACTATCATACTAGTCCAAAACGAGGAGTAAATGAAGACACGTGCAAGTTTGAAATATTTATTTCTAATGCAGTGTTCTCAAGCGCAGTATCTTGGCTAATACAAGCAAACATATTATAAGAAACAAGGTTATCAGCGTAGTTACTAGTCCATAAAATACAAAGGGTGAAAGCATGTTAAAATGCTAAAGGGAAAACGTCTAACCTCAGTCTTACCCTCCCTTGCTAGTATATTATATTATATTATAGAAGGTCTCTTTGGGTTTTAGAAGGGCGGCCCATACCTCTGGTCTTAGTAGAAAGGGATCACATCATTTTCTACACCAACTCTCTGCATGCGGATATTCATCAAGTGTGTGTGCATGCTCTGCGCAGTGCATTATTAAATGCGCCAAAAGCCAGAGTTGGCCGCAGCTGCCTATGTGTTATGTCTAAGAAGTGCGCTGATCAGACCGACAACAACCGTTGTGTTGAAATAACCTTGAAGGCCTCGGCACTCACTGTTCAGACATAGCTTACCAAGCAAAGCTGATACTATAGGAAAACATATTATCCTCGTGTGAAGCAAAATATTCTACTTAGCTCAAAGCATTAATACCAATATGTGCCGTGTGCAAAAGCAGCAGAGAGGGAAAATGGCGTTTAAACTTCTAATAAGCTCATGCTAACTTAACACAGTGTTAAGGCAAAGCCTATATACATGACAACATCAGTGTCACCTCCATTTTGCGTGCTAACCATTTCCATGCCGTTTCAGTGCAATCTACCGTGGATGGGTCCCTCTCTCGTTCTTTCAATGAAAGTATAGATGTAGCCCTCCGGGGGCACTGGGGACATGTACCCGTCCTCCACTGCTAGGTGCGGCATAAAGGGGGGGGGGAGATGAAACCCATAGGCGGCAAAATGTGCCTGCGCACAATAATAGTATTGCTCAAAATTGGGTACATCATATCCCCCCTGCCGATATGGAAGCATTAGCGTTTCTAAGTTGAGTCTCGCCTGTCCCCCTCCCCATATGAGTCTAACTGTTTGTGCCCTCAGTGTGTTGAAGAAGAATCTGCCAGGGTGGTAAGGAATATTTATGAATAAATAGAGGAATTTTGGCAGTACCGCCATTTTTAGAAGTGATATACATCCAGCCATTGACAGGGATAATTTTATCCATTTAGTTATGGTATCTGTTACGTTGTCAATGGCTTTCCCATAGTTGGTGCGCATTAGAGCTTCTTTGTCCCTTGTTACATATATGTCTAAATATTTGAATTCATCCGTTTCCCACGTTAATGGGTAGTCTAGATGATGTTGTGTAGTTTGGTCTTCCAGCGGGAAAATTGCTGACTTACTCCAGTTAATTTGTATACCTGATAAGGCACCGTATTTAGTGATCTCTCGTAGCACTGGGTTGAGGTTATCATGCAGGTTTTTTACATATAGGGTCATGTCGTCCGCGTACAGCGAGGCAAGGAGTTGCTCATTCGGGTAGGCCAATGCACTATTTTTGTGGTGTTGACGTAATTTTGCCGCTAGCGGCTCAATCGCCAAGGCAAATGATATAGGTGAGAGCGGGCAGCCCGGTCTCGTGCCTCTTGAGATGGGGAAGGGCTTTGATCTGGTTCCATTTAACATTACTGTGGCCTGCGGCTGTGTATATAGCAGTTGCACCCACCCCAAGAATGGTGGTGGTATCCCTATGTATGCCAGCGTCTCCATCAGATAATCCCATTTCATTGAATCAAATGCCTTAGTGGCATCTAAAAAACAGTCACCGCTGAGCCGTGAGGGTCGATGTCTTGCAGGACAGCCATCAAGGTCCTGAGATTGTGGGATGTACCCCGATTGGGAACAAACCCTGCCTGATCTGGCAATACAAGGCGTTCCATTAACAAATTAAGCCTAGTGGCTAACACTTTTGCCATTATTTTAGTGTCACAGTTGAGTAACGACAGGGGTCGGTAGGATTCACATTGGGATGGGGGTTTACCTGGTTTTAATAAGGAAATGATGTGGGCCTCTCGCTTATTCTGGGGTATCCTGCCTTCCTCTAACGCTTCATAAAAGACTGCCTTTAATATGGGAGCCAGCGTATGTACATACGTTTTTATAAAATTCTGCTGGCAGTCAATCTGAGCCCGGCGCTCGCCCTGTTTGCATGTGCATTATTGCCTCGGTTATCTCGTATACTTCTAGATCCAGACTTAAGAACTTACGCTGTGTATCTCCAAGCCACGCTAGTGCCGTGTCCTCAAAATATTGTTGTAAATTTATGGGGGAGCCTCTCTGAGAGGTGTACAGTTCAGCATAGTAATCTATGAATATTTGCAGCTAGTCTGGAAGACTCCTATGAGCTACACCTTGGTCATCCTGCACTTCTGCAATATAGTTAGAGAATTTGGGCGTGCGAACCGCATTCGCTAGAGCCTTCCCCGGTCGATCTCCCTCTCCATAGATCCGGGCCCTATGATGTTTCCCTTTGAATCTGCATTCCCAGTATTCTGCAGTGCCTTATTCTGACATTTTAGTACGCAGTTCCGCTTTCAACTCCCCTTTCCCTGGATCCGTTGCTAATCGTTTCTCTAGGTCCTTTATGCTCTCCTCTATCTTATGTAGGTCTTTGCGAATGTCCCTCAAGATGCCTCCCCCTTTGGAGATACACCAGCCATGCGCTGTGACCTTAAAGGCCTCCCACACCGTCGTGAAGCTCGAGATTGAATTCTTATTTCTTTCAAAGAAGTCTTGGATATCTACCTCCATCTCCGTCCTAAAGACTAGGTCATGTAGGTGCATAGGGTTGAGCCGCCAGCCCAGATACGGGGACTGAGCTACCGGAGTATGGAGTGAGACCACCACCGGCGAGTAGTCGGAATATGTCCTGGCCAGGTGTGACGCTTCTACTGATCAGTGTGCCATGCCTATGGAAATGAGAAGGTAATCCAGTCTAGCCCAGCTCCTGTGTACAGCGGAGTGATGTGTCCCCTCCGCATCTCAGGGTGTATATATCTCCACGTGTCTAGCAGAAGGTGGGATTCTAGTAAGTTTATCAATGTGCGTTGCGTGTCTGTATAGTGTGCAGCGGTCGCCCGTGAGCTCTCTAACTGTGGATTTACCACTGTTAAAGTCGCCTCCCCATATAAGATATGTTGTGCTTATCGCATGGATTTTGCCCCACAATTGGAGCATGGCATGCGTGTCATCTGTATTGGGGCCGTAATAATTAGCGATAGTAACGTCATTCTGATTCAGTTTCCCCCAGAGTAGGCAGAATCTCCCTTCAGGGTCTGACTCCATACCACCCAGTTGGAAGTGCACTCCTCGCTTAATCAATATAGCTACTCCCCTGGAGTATCCCAAATACGATGCAAAGCATCTGTGAGATGCCCACTTCGTGGCAAACTGGGGGGTTGTCCTAGGGTCTAAATGTGTTTCTTGCAACAGGGCTACTCCCACATTGTGTCTATCTAAATACCCCCAAACCTCTTTTTTCTGGGATTATTAAGCCCTCTTATATTCCAGGTCATAACTATAAGTTTGTCCGTACTTTTTACAGCGTCTGCCATTTCCAAAATGTGTGGATATTACCTGTACCTCTGTGCAACATCAAGTCTTTAAGAAAATAAACATCTGTTCTCTCTCGCAAACAATACTCGCCCAGTTTCCATGGGACGGTGGGAGTGTCCGGGCAGACCAATTTGTACAAACATTAACAATTGTAATACATCGCCACTTCGGAGCAATTCAAGATCAGATGTCCACTATGTCTGTTCTATCATCAATAAACAGAGTCCTCTTCATCATTCAGGATTCCTCATTGGAGATTGGGATCTGGAGCGTCGCCTCACCTCTGATTCTCCGGATGTCGAACGTCGGGCCTGCTTCAGATATTCCTCCAACTGGTGCGGTGACGTGAAGAAGTGTTGCTTTCCGAGGTGTGTGATCTTTAGTTTTGCTGGATACATCATGGCATATGGTATGGCCTGAGTCTGGAGCTTCTTTTTTTACAGCAGCGAACCTTCGCCGGGCCTCTTGGACGGCCTGCGTAAAGTCGGGGAAAAAAGGTCAAGATGGTGTTCTCGTAGCAAACTTTCTGCTTCTCCCGGGCCAAACGCAGCACCGTATCTCTGTCCCGGTAATTAAGCAAACACATTATGATTGGCCTCGGTGGTGCCCCCGGCAGAGGGCGTGCTGCTAGCGATCTATGGGCCCGCTCTATTAGGTGCGCTGAAAAAGCTTCCCTTCCGTAAAGATCTATAATCAGCTTCTCCATAAAGTCTTCCAGTTGGCCCGTGTTAGTGGACTCCGCAAGGCCAAGGACTCGTACATTGTTCCGCCTAGAGCGGGTCTCTAGTTCCTCATTTTTGTCCGCAACGATCTTGAGTAGTTTATCCATCTGAAGTACGTGTTCTCTATTTGACACTGCTCCGTCCTCCAATTCCGATACTCTGCTTTCAGCCTCCGTAATCCTCTGGTCGTGCTGTTCAAGTTTATTCACCACAGTATCCATCCTGGCATTCATGGTATCAATCTTAGCATCTATAGAGGATAGGCTTTGTTTCATTCCCAATAGAAGGGTTTTCCAGTCTTCCTCCGGCCTCTCCGGCGGCAGCGAGTCCTCTTGGCCCGCCGACTGGGCCCTAGGTGTTCTGCGGGATTCAAACGTTAGTTTCGCTTGTTTGGCGTCCTTGCGACCCATGGTGGTCGGTTGGTAAGACCCACAGGGTAGGTACCGTGCTATGTCAATCTTCACTCGGCCTTAGTCACACGTCCCACGCAGTTACTTTGTCGTCAGTGGGAATTTCAGGCCTTGGGTGGGTTGGAAGACCGCAGACCAATCCGCCCCCTCCGATTATCCAGTTCGCCGGCTAACCCCCACCACCGTGGCCAACCCAGATTGTATTGCAGCGAAGATGTCGTGTTATAGTCTGGTCATATAGGAGATCTTTTCTCTTACCCCGCTCCTCCTGCCCTGTGCCACTTTTATAAGCCGTGTCTAGCTGGCTCGTAGTTGCAGTCGTGGTAAGCTCTCTCAAATGGTGGCGTTCTAAGCATAAAGAACACGTGGCAGTGTCTGCGCTGTGCTCAATATCACTTCTGCCGCTTTTCTCTGCCCTCAGCGGCACAGCTCGCTCTTCATTTAGCTGTTCCCCAAACGCTCTACCTCATTTAGCCGTTCCACTATGCGGGCGCCCCGTCCCCAGCTCAGGCCCTGCTCCCTGGTGATGCTGCCATTCAGTCGAAATGGCGGCTCTCTGCTCCTCGCGTAAGGGGGGGGGGCATTGCGGGATGGTCTATGGCGCCAGCGCAAGAGTCCTTAATGTGTACCTGTGCACCGGGTTCCAGGCACTGTCCCCACTTCTGCCAGGTCCCGGGTGGGCCGTACCTCCGCGCCCGACAACGATGCTGCACAACGGGCGCGGAGGGCTTCTCGGTGCAGGTCGCTGTCCTAGCCGTGCTCACCACGGCTTCAGGTTCTCTCCGGGCTGCCGGCCAGGGTGTTCTGCCTCTTCTCTCCCGCACCCGTGACCTCCGACGGGCGATCCGCTTCCTCCACAATTATGTTCAAGCGCTCTGTCCTAGCGCGGCAGCGGCCCGGTACACACTGGCCTTTCCTGTTTGCAGCCGCCACCTCAGCCTTCCAGTCTCTCATTGCGGCCACCTGTCCTATATCCCGACGGTTCTTTCTTGCTGTTCCTGGCACAGTTACAGCTTCATACGCATATCGCTGTACTCACTGGACTTTCCGCTCCTCCTTGGTGTGTTAAAAGGATCTCATTTGCGATGTAGGATAGGGTTTATGGAGATTTTTCCGCCTGGTTTGGCTGGATCATTACTGGTGCACAGCCATCGCGGTCGTGCGCCACCCAGCGCCCCGACAACCGTAAATGTTTACATCAAAGAGAAGTCTATACAGTACATCTGAGTCCGAGCGCTTTGCAACAGTAAATGTTCACAACATAGTTGACCAGTGTACACAGAGCAGCCAAGTCGCATCAGATCAAATCAATTAATCTGGGACAATGTATATGCAAACAGAAGCCTACATATTCCTGCAATTCAGGTTGATGTTGCATATACAGATCTAGTGCTGGGCAACCAGCCCTACTCACTACGTTAGCGGAGATTGGCTACAAAGTGCAATACTTACTACAGGAGGTCATCTGATTTGGTCAGCTGATCTCAGCCTGATAGTATATCCATTGAAGAACATACCAAAGGACTCCCAGGATCTTAGCAACATTCTTTGAGAACCTTGGTGCCAAACATATATGAAGGCCATTGAAGTGGGCTAGTTACTGGGAAGTGGACTGGGGCCAGGAGCTAGAATGTCCTCTTAATGCCATTGGCCTTCCAAAATAGACGTTTGTGCGGTAATCTGGAGCGCCACTGTCTGTGTAATATACATGTATACCAGCATGTCTAGTTATGAGAATGAAACTGGGTGAAGAACTTTGACTAGTCATGTGTGATTGCATTGATGTTGAAAATGAGTGAATTTTGCCATTTTTTAGATGATAATTTTTCCCAGAAACCAATTTTGGTCTTAATAGTAACACATAAAAACACACAGTAGCTGAAATTAAGACCCCCCCCCCACACACCCTGTGGATGTTTTTGCTATTCCCATTACCGTGTGCACCTGTACATGATCTTACTGCTCCAATGCAAGGGTTCGCTTTAGTGTCGATCAACAGATCTGTGTTATGCAGCTTTATCTTTATTCAGTGCTTGGGGGGAATCCAACTGCATCATCATGTTTTGACAGAAATGTGGCATTGGATGGTCCTGATTTTGCAAGGGGGCACGTTTCTTCCTTTCACCCTTTTTGAGTGACCTGCAGTAGGATTAAGGTTTTGATCCTGTTATCATTTATATAGGATGACACTTTTTTGTTTATTGCTTTCCTGAGAGGTAGAGCTGTTGATGAGAAATCTCCCTACAATGGAAGTCCTAGCATAAAGTAAAACTGGAAGTGCTGTACTTTCTAGAGAAATTTTCTTGGACATGCGCAGCAAGATTTGAAAGTAGCTTATTCTTAGCATGGTCCATTTGAAGTTATTGTTGAGCTACCTATTTCTGTATGCTTCTATTAGAAATCCTGTGTTGTTCCTTTTTAATAGCTTTAGTGGAGGTGCAGACTGATCCGCTCCAAGCTTCAACTTCCTCTTCTGTTCAGCCTGACACCAGCAGCCCACCTCTGCATGTCCAGCAGAAGCAGGTAATGTCTTAATTTCAGTGTCCTCTATTGGTGAGGAGGTTATTGTGGCATTTCCTCGATGTTTCTGTTAAAACAATGTGAGAAAATTAGTTTGTAACTTATATCTTTAGTTGATTTTAAAGTTGTATACATTCTTACCTTCTAGTGTTGAGCCTGGACAAGTATGAATTGTTGTTCTCAAACATTTTAGTAGCTTAAGACATGATTGAAATGATTTGTCATCCCTCTGTCAACTTGAAGCTGACTGAAACAGACACCACCTTAGATTAATTTTTATTGGCATAGATTAGGGATATGTATGCGGCCGCAAAACAATACATTCCATTGTGACTCGCTATTAGGAAAGGACGCCCCTTCTTAATAGTGAGCCGCAAACACTATTTTGCGAGTCACAGACTCGCAAAATAGCATTTGTACATTCCTAGATCCTTTTTTGTGTCGCAAACGGGCCGATTTCCCTTTGCGACTGCAAAAAAAACTTATACATCTGGCCCAAGCTGTCTGAACTTTTCCTCGACTGAGAGGAGCTTGGTAGCCCACCCCAGAGGTGTGACTACCTGAGGGCTACACTCCCACGGGAAAACCTATTTGAGGGCAGGTTTCTCTCTCTTGCCCTGTCTCCAGCTCGTCTACAGTAACAAAAGGCTGCCCCTCTGGATTGTTATCACCATTTTCCCATCAAAGGTAGCTTCCCCTTTGAATCTTGCCTTTGGGGCTACCACCCCTAGTGGCTTCATGCAGTGGAGCAATTAAGTCATTGATGGTGGTTCTAAAGTTTGATCTTGATCCAGAAGGTCAGTAAATTAGAGCTTTAGCCGGGGTTGTGTTGCTTGAAGCCCTAAACTTAAAAGCTAAGTGCTCGAGGTGGATGCTGAAGTAGTGCAGATTTGATTGAGAAGTTTATATATTCTTTGTAGATTGTACTTAGTCTCTCCCGCCCCCCTCTCCCTCCAGTTCTGCTTGGTCTGTCCTGTCTTGCAATCTATTGTTCAGGGGGAGGGGTGGTAGCCACTGCAATGTAGTGGGCAGATGTTTGGTTGACTCAGCAGCGATGGGTTTTAGTCAGGTGGGGGGAATGAGGATGACTTCCTCAGTCCTGAGCAACAGTGGAGCTGTGGTCTGAAAGGGCCGGGCATGGTAAAAAAAAAAAACAGGTAGGCAGGGCCAGGCTACGCCTTCTGAATGAAAATCAGTTTTGACCGTGCTTCACATGGGAGCTGCCCATCCCATTCTTAGAGTGAAACAGACATTTCAAGAAATACAACCTGGACTCTTCCAGACGTGGTGCTGTAGGACCACCTGATAATGTGCGCCAAAAAAGCTGCACAGTAACGATTTATTTTCATGGTGTTTCTTAAAATGCAAGGTATTGACAATTGTTTGTATGATGCCTTTTATTTCAATAACTGTACACTGTTCTTTGTATTTTGTACTTTGCCATTACCCTCCTGGTCAGGGACCTGCTCTCTCTCTCCAGCTCCGCTGTTAAGTGCTGCTGCCTGCGGTGCCACACTCCGTTCCCGACAGGAGTTTGAGGCCCTGTGTGTGACCCATGTTTGCTGCTCAGGTTCTCCCTGCCTTACACTGCTGTAATCCACTGTACTGTGCTGTGCTCTTTGACTGTCTGAACTGTGCCTGTTATCTAGTTTTCCCCCTTGTATTCTGCCTTTTTTCACTTTTTCTCTTTTCAGCCTGTTATCCACTTCCCCCCGTTTATTCTGCCGTGCTTGTTTTTTTTTCACTTCTCTGCCCTCCTGCCGCTGCAGCCCCTCCCTCCGCCGATTCCCAGCTGGGAGCCCCTTCCTTACCTAATGGCGGCCGCTGTGCTGTTGCACCACAGGCAGACCAGTCTTCGCCCGACTGCTACCAATGTCAGGGACCCTGGATCCACGACCTACCCTGAAATGCATCCTCCTCAACGTTCGCTCCCTGCACTGACACGCTGTAGAGATCTGGGACTTGCTTGACACCCTCTCACCAGAAGTCGCTTTCTTCACAGAAACCTGGACCAACTCTACCTCTGGCCCTCAACATCGCCGTTGCCATCCCAGACGGATACAAGATCCAGAGGAATGACCTCCTACACCACCCAGTAGGAGGACTTGCCATCACACACAAGTGCCCGACTCTCCAGCACCAGCCCCTCCCCCCCCACTCCCAACACTGAGCACCTCCACTTCCAGATCCAGACCAGCCCCAGAACCACGCTACATTGCACTATTACCTACAGACCTCCAGGGTCCATGCCTCTTTCGCCACCTCCAAGGCCGACACCATCGTACCCCATCACCTCCACAGACTATACACTCATTGGAGACCTTAACTTCTACCTCGACAACCATAGCAACCCAGACTCCACTACCCTTTTGGACAACCTCGCCAACCTTGGACTGAAGCAGCTCGCCACCACCCCCACCCACAAGGCTGGACACATCCTCAAACCCATCTTTGCAGTAGGGTCCAACATCCATTTCAGCCACACCTCGCAGCCCCTCTGAACAGACCATCTCTGCATACATTTCTCCTTCAATACCACCACCGCCCATAAGCCAGCCACATAGGAACTGGAGTAATGTAACCGAGGAGCACCTCCGCTCCACCCTCTCCACGACCCTCTTACCGCCATGACTGAAGCCAACTCCTCAGCCAAAGAACTACACCGCTGGATCACCAGCTGCGCAGATAAGCTTACATGCCTCCGCCACCCGTACAGACACCGCCCCCTAGACAGACACCGCCCCCGGAAGGCCACCTGGTTCACCACTGACCTCCAAGAAACCAGATGCACCTGCAGACGTCTAGAGAAACGCTAGAGAAACGGCAAAACCAACTGAGACCTGAACACCTACAATAACGCCATGCTGGATACCACCAACGCATAGGAACCGCTAAGATCTTCATCCAGAACAAAATCCACGCCAACGCCAGTAACGCAAAGAAACTCTTCAACGTCATACAGCAGTTCACCTGACCCCCTAGCCAAGCCACAGACGTCACTCCATTCAAGGACCTCTGCAACAAACTCGGCTCCTAATTCCACCTGAAAATCAAGACCCTCTACGACAACTTCAGCAAACAGACTCCTGAAACCACCCCCACCGACCATAGCCATCCCAACATCACCACCTGGACACCAGCCACCAAGGAAGACACCACCATATCCCTGAAGAGCACTCACTCAGGAGGCCCATGGACCCCTGCCCGCTGCACAATTACCACAGAGCTGCCGCCACCATAGCAACGCAACTGTGCCTCACCATCAAGGCCTCCTTCGAATCCGGCATCTTTCCAGACGGTCAAGACCCAGCTCAGATTCAGATTGCTTTATTCGATTTTTGTTTAAAATCATAAAAGCGTACAGTTAAAAATACAATCATGATTAAAAAGAACATACATATAAAAGCGGAAATTATCTACAAATTAAAAGTTAAAAACATTTGCACACCCTATAAATATAACTATCTTGGTAATAACATACTTTACAGGATTCGTGTTAACAGGTCTTCCATTACATCAGAAGGAAGGTTGATAGGGGTTGCAGTACTTAAGACTATTATACGATAAATCTAATCTGTTAAACGCGGGATACTACAGCAATACGGTAAGCAAACTCCTCTACCCAGCCTGGTGTTATCCTCAGCCGTTGGTCTGGGAGCAGAAATATAGGAGGTGTTTGGGTAGAAGTCGTGTAGATCCCAGGTAGATATGGGGCCATCACCTTCTTTGGGTGGCCAAGTTTGGAGGTATGGAACAATATGTCTACTCCTAAATCTTATTAGTACCAAGTCACCAGTGATGTCTTTTGGGAGGGAACCTAGCCAGCCCACTCTTCTCACGCTAATAATCCTGCCGTCAAGATCACGGGGCAGGGGTCTATTTTTTGATAGCCAAAACTTGACCTTATTTAACAAGTCATGTTGTCTCTCTGATTTTCCCTGTTTGAGTTGCGGGACTCACACGAATGGAGCGGCCTCTGGAGGTAGATGAATTCGAGAAGCCCTGTTGCACTCTACTCTGGGAACAATATTGTGCGCTGTAGTGGATTTAAGAGGGGCTTTAGGAACATTTGGGGGCAAAGAAGTGGGAACTAGTACTTGGGTTTCAGCAACTTTGTTATGTGTGATTAGTTTAAGCGCATTAGGAGGAGCAGTTGACATGGGATGATTCGATGTTGTAGCATGGGTAGGAGGTAACAATTTTAATTTGATTGTTTCCTCAATCCCTGTTAGTCTATCCCCCAAGGTGTTGATTTTGTCAATCAGGGAGTATATAGTAGATTTGATCAATTGTTCGATCATAGACAAAGCCGTCTGGGAAGAGGGTGCTAGGTTGTGTAATTTTTTAGCCGCCTCTGGAGTTGGGGGGGTAATTGGTAGGGGGCAAAGTTTAACTTGGGGACCCATTTTGTAGTTTTTGTAATTTAGGTTGGCTCCCATTATATTTATCCCCGTCATGCTTCCTTTTGGCAGATGTAGCCCGAACGGCTACTATACTTTGGGTATTGGCTTTTGTAAAAATGGAAAAGGGTTCCAGCTGGGGCATACCTGGTCTTACACAGAACATTTAATTCCTCCAACAATGAGAGGCTACACGCTGTACTGGTTATTTGTGGATAGGATTGATTACTAGTTGGGCTGTCTATGAGCAGATCGGAATTATTTTTATCAACATCTCAACACGTAGGTAAAAATGTACTATTTGTGTGCTTGTCTTGCATCCTGGGGCAAGAATCCGACCAAGGGCTATTTTAGTGGCAACCCCATTGTGGGTCATAGTATGGCTTGGATGTAATACAACTGTTGAAGTTTATTAAGCAAGTACTACAGTCCAGTACAAAAAGTCAATCAGTAGCTTTACCTCCTCTTGAAAGACCAAGAGGCGTGGCCCGTCCCGTCCCCTCAGGCCTCTGAGGGCCACAGAGGGCCCGCCCTTTGCCCGGGCTTAGCCCGGCGCAGACCCGCCCGCGATCCCACGACGCAGGGGCTGTGGAGATTTTGAAGCGCCTGCGGGAGCGATCCAAGGTCAGTCACTTCCGGTTTTGGGGCGCTGGGGAGCCTGGGAGTTGTAGTCTCCCTCCACTCGGCGGCCACAAGATGACGAGCTGAGGCGGCGGGAGGGAGACTCTGCCGGGACAAGCCGGCACCAAGGGATTAGTCAGCAACACAGCAGGCAAAGGCTGAATGGCCCCAGACAGGATGTCAGCACAAGACCCTGCTCAAAAAAACCTTTTGGTGACCAGACGGACCTGAACAACTACTGGCCCATCTCTATCTTTCCTTTTCCAGCCAAAGTCACCAAGCGATTCGTCGATGCCCAGCTGACCACCTTCATCGAAGAGAATGCCCCCTTGACCTCTCCTAGTCCGGGATCCGCAGCAACCACAGCACTGAGACAGCCCTCCTCGCCGCCCCTGACAACATCTGCATGCTACTCGACCAGGGCCATACGGCAGCCCTCATCCTGCTGGACCTCTCCGCAGCCTTCAACATGGTCTCCCACGATGCCGGCATACATGGCACCGCCCTAGACTGGATCCGCTCCTTTCTCGCAGGCCGATCCCAAAGGATCATACTCCCGCCTTTACTCTCCGAACCTACAGAGATCAACTGTGGAGTACCCCAAGGATCATCGCTCAGCCCCACGCTCTTCAAAATTTACATGGCCCCCCTCGCCGCCATCGTCCGACAACATGAGCTCAGTTTAGTATCCTACGCCACCCAGCTCATCCACTCCTTCACCAAGAACCCTGAAGATGCCAGACTCAACTTCCAGGAAGGAATGAAGGACGTTGCAGCATGGATAAGCAGCAGTTGCCTAAAACTCCCTCCGCAATACATTCAAGTGGATCCAACTGGAAGCCAGAAAAATCCTCACCATCGCACTCGTAACCAGCCGACTGGACTACGGCAACACCCTCTACGCCAGAATTAACAAACCCCTCCTTCACAAATTCCACACCATCCAGAACACTGCGGCACAACTCCTCATCTGAACCCCATGACACAACGTTGAGATGTGAATAACCTTGAGGGTGCTCACCTACAAATCACTCCACAACATTGGACCCAAATACCTCAACTAAGAGTATCCTTCCAAGTACCCAAAAGAAACCTCTGCTCCGTCGACCCTGTCCTAGCAGAAACACCACGCATCCGCAGAACCAGAGCGGGGGGGGGAAGAGCCTTCTCCCACATCGCGGCAGGTGCCTGGAATGAGCTCCCAGCCAACATCAGACTCTCCCCTACCCTGCACAATTTAAGGAAGGGCCTCAAGACCTGACTCTTCAGCTCATTGAAGGAGAGCGATATTTGCATTTTGGAAGTGGGTCTTCTCCAGCTGGAACCCTTGGTGAATACACTAATTACGACCTCCATAGGTGGCTTACAGTGGGTCTGACCAAGGACATTGTTGCCTGTGAATTTAATATGGCACGAATGTGCAGGCACAGGCATTCCTTAATTTTAAGTTGGGTGCATCTCTATACACACACAAAACAATGCCTCTTTTCACAGACTTGAACCCTTGCACTGCACTGCACTGTGTATTGCAGAACGGCCCACACAACCATCTCCAGCCCTATATTTGTAAGGCAAAAGTGCTATATGGGTGAGCACAGTAAACCTAAACTTCTGTTACACTCCTCAGGTGTTTGTGAATGGCCTTGATTTGTGTGGCAAAACGTTGAGACTCCTCAAAATAGCGCTGAGTATAGGAGGTGATTAGACTGTTGAAAAAGAGAATAGGACATGCTGTCAGAAGAGTTGTTTTTGCATCATCTAGAACATGGGCTGCAGGGTTTGGGTGGTCATGGTTTGTTTAAATAAACCTTGACTGCATGTGATTGATGCTGTGAACATAGGGATGCTATTTTGAGACCGTTGCGATTATATTGATTAGTTTTTTCTGGAAAGGGGGCCTTACCACTTGTGGTCCATAACACTTGCGGTTTGTTTGGGGCCTTTTCTTCCAGGGTTTCTAGGGTTGTTACCCTCTTGCCACCCAATTGTGATGATTTAACAGTATGCAGTACATAATTAATACGGCTGCTAGTTTTAATGTCAAAAAAGCTGGTGGCCCAATATGGTCTGTTTGATATTTATTTATTTGCAGAGTTTTATATAGCGCTGACTAGATCGGGTACCGGAGCGTTTTACATAGAGGTGGGAAAAAGTTGCAATAGTTACATATGCATAGAAAAAATAAATAGGAAAGGGTGGAACACAAGAAAACAGAAAATGATTAGCCAGCGATGGTTAATATATAAAGGACAATATAAAATGCAGTGGTAAAAATAAAAGCAGGAAAACGGTGTACAAAGGGTTGGAGGGGGAAAGGGAAAGAGGCTGAAGAAGGCATTAATTCAAAAAGAGTCCTGCAAAACCTGCAATTAAAAAGGAGAATATCAGGGCCCTAATCAGGTCATGTTGGTAGAGCCTTGAACAGGTCGGGATCAAGGCAGCGCAGCATCAAGGGCAGGCAACCCTCATCGAGTATGAGAGACCAGGCTGCAGAAAGGGACAGTAGATGGAGATCAAAATGGCTGTCGCTTACCAAACCATCTCCACCGATAAGATGTCTGTGATGTTCAAGATGAGAGAGGTCACCATAAGGCTCAAAATTAGGTTGCCGGGCTAGTCCGAAGCCAGGTTGCATGCAGTGATCCACAGAATGCTCGCCATCAACGAGATGGAAGACGTCCTGAGGGGAGAGAGTGATGTGATGTGAGAGGCGGGCTAGCAACCCCAGGACATAAACTGGCCGCGAGCTGCGATATTTGTAGCTGGTTGGCACCATCAGGATGGAGGACTCCTGGCTCGGGTCCAAAACTTTCCCAGCACAATACTTGCTGTCAAGTAGTGACATTTGTTTTATAGGATGTTTACATGTCTAGCTTTGCACAATGCTGTGGGCTAACCAGAGGTATCTTCTGCTGTTTGCCTTCTATTTTTTAATTCAGTCATGGACAAGGTGCCATTCCTAAACATTTTGAATTCTTTTCTTTATCATTTAGCGGACTCCCCTGAAGCGGGTGGACCCCATCCCTACCGTAACCCCAGTTGCAGATGAGGATGAAGGAGATACCTGTGCTATTTGCTTTGAGAGCTGGACAAATGCAGGGCAGCACCGTCTCTCAGCCCTGCGCTGTGGGCACCTTTTTGGCTTCACCTGTATTGATAGGTGGTTACGGGGACAAGCAGGAAAGTGTCCGCAGGTAAGCAGGGACGTCCTGCATCCTAAATCATATTAAATGTATTTTCCTTTTTTGTCTAATGTTTCTTTAGCCCCTTTCCTGTTTTACCTAACTTCACCTTTTACGCCAATATCTTTCCATTCTCCTTCAGCATACCTCCTCTCCAATCTTATGAGTGTTCTTGGGTTATTTTTTCCTTTCAGTTTTACTTCAGCTAGTAGCTTCACATTTTTCACTGGTGAAATGGAAATCTGATTGTTGATTTTGAACAAGAATTCTTTCAGGCAAAATTGTTTTTCTCTGTTGAATATGGGGTAAATAAGACATCAGTTAGCATCTAATTTTAAAATCCTATTCTTGTACATTGACTGAAGTTCTCAGATTTCAAAATGAATGCAGTAACACAAACACACATAGGACATGCCAAGATCCCATTGTTCAGTGAACATATTTTCAAAGGGAAATATAAGCTGAAAGTGACATGCAGCCTACATTTGAAATCCTAAATCTTTCTTCACTTTGTGAACATTTATACCCTCTTGTGATATCCTTCCCAAAGGCTGTTTTCAAACCTCATGTTCCTGAACCAAAACTATATCCAGGTTCTAAAATGTTCCCTAGTGTTGCATAGTGATTGTAGAGCTATACATTTTGTTGTTGTCCATTGCATTGCATTGCAATGTTACTGGTTGCCTGTAGAGCTGCAAATGTAATTCTTCATCTTTGGATCGTCACTGATAGTTGGCTACAGAAAGGGACCCTAGAAAACTTTTTACAGAACTATAGTATGCAATGTTTTAAAAGCACAAGCTGTCGTTATCCAAATGTGGCACTCTGTATCCTGACATGCTCTATTGATTGAGATTTTTTTCTATCCCTCAATAATATATAAAAGTCATGTTGAGCAACATTCCTACTTGGAAACTGTGGGCTACAATCTAGGAAAAGCCATTTAAGGTCCTGTTTGGGAGTGAAAAGCATGAAGAAAAACAGCCTGTTTGCGCCCATGTACACAGGATTTAAATATATGTACTGCTCCTTTAAGAAGCCAACAGATTATGCCTGCTTGTTGTCATCGATGTCAAAATATGATTCCCATTTCAACATGGTTGCCATACTACTCTCTGATAGAGCACTTTCGGATTGCATAGCAAGACCCGCTCCACTCATGAGGAAAGCCCTGGACTCTTTAAACGGAATATCAGTTTCTTTATATATCTCATACAGTGCCAGCTTCCTACAGTGGTCAGTACATTCTGCAGCCCTTAGAGACCCTCTTTAGGGTGCAAGGGATGCCATTTACTAGTGACTTTGGACGCAAAAGGCCTTGTCATTTGTGGAACAGTTGCACAGTTACCTTGTTTTTGCGAAAGAACACTGACACTGGGGACCTGGTTAGCAGGAACCCAGTGCACTTCAGTCAAATTTGCATCAAATACCAGGCACAAAATAGGGGTGACTGTCAGAAAGGTGCACTTTCCTACAGATTCCAAGCTCAAATAGATAATGGGGAATCCTTTTAAAAGGTTAAGTTTGTTCTAAGGGAGGGTTTATCAACATAAACCGATGTCTGCTTTTTGGTACTACTCGTGTATGTGTGTGTGGCTCCTTTGGTGGTCAGTTTATTATGAATTTGCGAATTAGTGACGTGTTGCCTGTCTGGATCAATCCTGACCACATCTGGTAGATCTCCCTTGGCCCTCAGACAAGCACAGGTATACCAGTTTACCAGCTTGAGTAATGAGAACGGTCAGTTGGTGTCCATCTTCCCTCCTACTTGCCCAGAGAGAACGGTTGGCATGTACCAATAATTTAATACCTGTCAGAGAGACCGGGTTTTAGGTAAGCTATCTTTTCCCTTTTCTCAATGTAGCACACACAAGAAATATGAAACATTTTGCAACAAGGCTTCTTTTGGAGCTAATGTAATGTAAATCACATGTAGAATTATTATAGATGTTGAAACCTGTATAGCAATTTTGAATATTCATAGAGTAAATATTTTGATCACAGATAACCTAGCAAATTACATTAATTTATTTCTTTATCTATTTCTTTATCTTTGCTAAACCTAACAAGCACTGAAAGTTTTGCCATCAGGAAGCGTGCGCAGCATTAGGCAGTCTTGTACCGGAGTACAAGCAACAGGGAACTTCCTGTAAGGAGTTTTACTTTTCTGAGAACCTAGGGTCCACAATGAAAAACGCTTTTAGCCTGGGCAGTAGACAAGATCTCTTGGAGCCAACGTATCCTCTCCCCGAAAAGGGCTGCAAATAAACTGCTTTTATACATGTTCCCAAGTACATTGTGATAAAAATAACATTGCCATTAGGGATTTAACATGTGAGCAAGCTTATGAGCACTATTTCCACATGTGAGACAGTCTTGCTCTCTGTTTCTCTCTCCCTGTGCATTAGAACTCTATTAAACATACAAGTAAATGAATAACGAACTAAAAGTATACTATCCAAGCCCATAATGAATATAAAGCATTTTATGCAATAGTAATCATAAATGCAAAGAAATAAGCAACACCCATCAATGAGAAAGAACATATTAGCCCATAGAAAATGACGTGCAGATGCATAATATGATGTACACCAGTTTAATCATTGAAAAACACTCAACAAATATATTGTCTACTTCACCTCAAAGGAAATGTGGTTGTCTAGTTGGTGTTTGAGTTCTTTAGGTCTCGCCTATCCCATTCCGCAAGGAATAGATAGTCGAGAATTATAGGAGGCAAAAAAGTTCTCAAACCATCGGGCGGATTTTAAACAGTCATGTTAAAACAAGCACGGGCATTTCCCCACATCAAAGCCATCAGCCTCCCTCCCACAGGCTTCCCCAGCGTGCGCAGTGCGTCCACATCAAAGCCATCTGTTGCTTCCCCAGCGCGCTCGGCCTCACTTCTCCCCCCCCCTAATTAACATCCCTGCTGTCTCACACTTCTTTCACGGCCGCGAGGCCGTGCTTCAAAGGGATCCGCTCTCCCGCCCCTAAAAGCTTCTTTCGGCGATGTTCTTGTTTAATCTCTAATGACCATGACGTGACTTGTGCACGGATTTCAGTGCCAGTGTTATTGTATGCTTTCTTCGTATACAGAGGCTCATTTTGTGTGCCAAAAACATTCTGTACGTCCCGATTTACAGATTTAATTACAGAAGAAGATAAATGAATGCCAGGTGATCCAGTAGACATATGCTAAAACAAAAAGGGAACGTTTGACACATCACTTTGTGTGATTTATGACTGATTTGTTTCCCCATACACGCCTGGTGGCAATATATCTCCAAGATGACAAATGTGGGAAAAAAAGAAGTGAGCGCACAATATGTACGACAGCGAGTTGTGCTTTCCACTGTTCCCGCTCCTTCTCAATTCCTTCTCCATCGCATCCATTCTGCTTCAGACTATGCCAGAAAATAATGTTATAGAAATGATGATTTGAGATGCAATGCCGCCCGTCCCCGCTGTGCCCGGACTCGCTGACGCGCAGCGGGGCTGAGCGGGGCTCAGCGAGAGTTTGCCCACAGTCGCAGCTCATATCCCAGTGTGTTTACTTGCGGCCAGACACGTGCTCTGGCTTCACAAGCAGGGCTTCATCGGTTACCATGGCAGGGCCTTTCGCTGACACTGCAGAAAATCAATGCCATGTTTGGAGCACAACAGTGTGGGCCGACTCACGGGCACACAAGTAGAGTTTACAGACGGACATAGGAACCGAAAGGTGAGGGCCGACTCACGGGCACACAAGCCGAGTTTACAGACTGACATAGGAACAGAAAGGAGTGGGCCGACTCACGGGCACACAAGTCCAGGTTACAGACGGACATAGGCGCTGGGTGTCCCCCAGTCCACGCGAAAGGGTGGGCTGTAGGGCTTGGTGCCAAGGAAGCGAGCAGTGTGAACAGCGTACACAGCCACAAGGTCAATTTACATGTGCAATGCTGTCCCCACGACCAATCACTTCTAAACACCGCCATGTTTACAGGGAGCAGCGGGATGGAAGTTCTGACATGGGATGAAATGTACTATTAAGGAAGTTTCATGTTAATCCTGAAGCTTCACCGTCAGCAACATGGAAGGAACAGCACATGCATGACAACGGCAACTGTACCGCCTCTATGTAGAGATGCGTGTGAGCCCGTACTCTGCTTACGTATAAGCGAAGGCATAGGGAACCCACTTTTTAGGTCTCGCTTCTCAGTGAAGATGTCTGCAATTCTTATTGTTACAAATTCTTTACGATACACAGAGGGACATTCTGCTACCCACAAAGCAGCTTTGCTCTCGCCTCACACCAGTGACCATTTGGTGTAAAATTCTACCTCCTGTTCAGTGCTCGCATTGCTAGGAACAAAGGCCTTTTTAATCTCAAAAGTTCACTGATTCGCCACCACACATTCAATTTTTTATCTTATACATGCATTGACTATAGAAAGCATCTGTTATCCCTTCAGCAGGCTTATATTTTTCAATGTTATATTTACATGTTGTTTCCTGACTCTCTTCCCCATTGTTCTTTTCCCTGTGTGGGCATCCTATGGACTTTGTGGATATGCTCGCTTCCTTATGCTTTCTTCCTGTTGCTTTTTTCCTGTATACATTTTCCCTTTGTTTTCTTGCTACTTTTATTTTGCCTTTGTTGTTTTGCTCTGTCTTCTAGCCACTGTTCTCCCATGCTTATGTAAAAAAACAAGTTGACAAAGCAATAGACCTGCATTTAATGAGTCAAAACATGTAAATGCAGACACGCAGAAATGCAGTACGTTAAAGCCATACCGGTTGACTTTGCCAATGCATGTTTGTGAATTGGGCCCACGATTGTTGATCAGTCAGAAGCACACTGTTTACCAAGTCAATGAATCTGCCCCAATATTTCTGGCCCTTCATCCACCCTCCAACTCCACCCTCCAAATCCAACTCCACCCTCCAAATCCAAAACCACCTTCCAACTCCACCCTACAACTCCACCCGCATCCTTCTCTAACTCCCTGTTCTCTTCTGTGCTGATCTGCTGCTCTCTTCCACCCGCCTCCTTCTTTAACTCCCTGTTCTCTTCTGCTGTGCTGATCTGCTGCTCTCTTCCACATACATCCTTCTCTAACCGCTCACACACACACAACCACGCACACACACACACACACAACCACGCACACACACACACACAACCACGCACACACACATACAACCACACACACACACACACACATACAAGCACACACAACCACACAAACACACACAATCACACCACACACACAATCGCACACGGAACCACACACAATCGCACACACAATCACACACACAATCACACACACAATCACACACCCAATCACACACACAGTCACACACACAGTCACACACACAATCACACACACAATCACACACACAATCACACACACACAATCACACATACAACCACACACACCCAACCACACACACCCAACCACACACACCCAACCACACACACCCAACCACACACACCCAACCACACACACCCAACCACACACACCCAACCACACACACCCAACCACACACACCCAACCACACACCCAACCACACACCCAACCACACACATAAACCACACACATAAACCACACACATAAACCACACACATAAACCCCACACATAAACCCCACACATAAACCCCACACATAAGCCACACACATAAACCACACACACATAAACCACACACACATAAACCACACACACACAACCACACACACACAACCACACACACACAACCACACACACACAACCACACACACACAACCACACACACACAACCACACACACACAACCACACACACACAACCACACACACACAACCACACACACACAACCACACACACACAACCACACACACACACAATCTCACATACAACCACACACACATACAACTACACACACACAATTACACACACACCAGCACACACACATCTATCGCCCTCACTCTATCTCTCTGTCGCCCTCACTCTATCTCTCTGTCGCCCTCACTCTATCTCTCTATCGCCCTCACTCTATCTCTCTATCGCCCTCACTCTCTATCTATCTATCTATCAATCTATCTATCTGCCTCACTCTATCTATCGCCCTCACTCTGTCTATCTATCGCACTCACTCTGTCTATCTATTGCCCTCACTCTGTCTATCTATCGCCCTCACTCTGTCTATCTATCGCCCTCACTCTATTTATCTATCTATCACCCTCTATCTATCGCACCACCACAGCATCACTCAGGGGCACCACAGCATCACTCAGGGGCACCACAACATCACTATGCGCTACCACAGCATCCCTGAACGCCACAGCATCACTTGTCGCCACCACAACATCTCTCCGCGCCACCACAGCATCAATCAGTGCAACCATTCAACAACAACTGGTTCAAATATGTTCTCTCAATATTTCAAGCTTTATTACAAATGTCACAAAAAGACGTTAATATTTCACTTCTGTTCTTGGATTTTCGTCACAATAAAATATACTGAACATAATCTTCACAAAAGGTATTTACAAAAGTTTAAGCTATTGCCATTAAAAATTACAATACATTTTATTTAAGTATTAATTATTTAAAAAAATTAAAAGCCATTGTTATTTGTAATATCAATACATCTAAGTCACGTAAATACAAAACATGTTGCATTACAAATGCTATAAGTGTCACATTTGCAAAAGTTAAAAGTATTGGCATTGTAAATGACAAAGCTATTAATTTCGCTATTTTCAAAACCAACACATAAATATAAAATGTGTCATTTACAAGACCAATAGCTCAAACTTTCCTAATGCGAGATCTATTGCATTGCAAATGCTTGTTATAGTCTTGACATTATCATGCTTTGTCTTAATAGTTGCTTAGTTTAATGAAAAATCGAATCCAGAAAAGTGTTTCAATGTCCAGACATGGCTAGCATGCATGCTGAGGAAATATGTTTACAAGTGAGTCACTTTTTCGTTATGCTGATCTGTATGGCAATTAAGTGGTCCACACAGGGTTGTTTCTTCATCATCTCTGCTGTGAAGAAGGTGCAAAGATGAGACTTTAGTGTCTGTGTTTATCTCTTCCAGTGCAATAAGAAAGCCAAACGTTCTGACATTGTCGTGTTGTATGCCCGGACACTAAAGGCCGTGGACACAAGTGAGCAGGAACGTATGAAAAGGTACAACAGCAACCATATAGTTCCATTATATATAAGTCTTAGTGTTGTTTTGGCATAGATTTAGTACAACACAGTTAATATGCTGGTGATGCGGCAAGAAAAAAAAATTAATTGCTACACATTTCTGACCGGTTGAGTCAAACAGCCTTTCATTAACTGGTCATTCTTTTCTGTCTGGGACGTCAGGGTGGATGAGCCTAAATCTAGTAGTATGAGCCGGAGGTGGTATCAAACACATGTGGGATGGGTAATACAGTGATATACAACCCTGTTTAACCCTTTCAGGCATTACAGTATAGAATGTACATCAGTAGTTTGTATTGTTGCAAGACTGATTAGAGTGAATAAATGTTTGGTCAAGTAGGGATGTTTGTTGTAATAGAATACGTTTGACTGTAGATTATCAGTCTGCTTTGTTGATGACTGGGAATGATAATGCTTCTTCCCTGTCACTGTACAAAAGTAATAAACAGCCTTGTGTTGTGTAACATCTATACTGTAAATTAAGTGTCTAAAACAGTCCGCAGGTAGTCAGCCCACCGAAAGAAGCTTGCACTGCTTTTCAGTGCTTCACTTGTTTCTTGCTAACATGCAAATCTACAGTCAACTACCAGCATCAACTGCGTAGTATTATCACTGTTTCACAACCTGACGTGTTGTCTGGTGGAATTTTGTTTGACAACTGATAGTTGGTTATTGCTAACCTGGTGTCACTGAGGTGCAGGACATCCAAAATGGATTGCTATCTCCACAAAGCACTACAGATAAACTCTATGCTCACCATAAACCACACACACAACAAGTAGAGTGCACAAGCTTTCTGCATGCTGATCCCCTGCAACTTATACAGAGCTCCTCACTGTAATTTAAGGCAGTGGACCTTCTGTTAAAAGGTGGGTACTGCAGGTTGCAGCTCATAAGCAAATTCAAACAGAGCTTAGTATTTGAGATTCTGTTTGGGTAATGCCACACAGCAGAGGTCGACATGCCAGAGACCAGAACGCAAAAAACTGGGAGTTTCTACAGGATGGTACCCATTTTCATAACGGTGAGTTTAATGCTCATTTGTCAAAGAAGCCAAAGATGGATTTTTATGAATACAGACTGGTGCTAAGAACAGTATTTTTTCCAAAGTGGTGGAATTCCGTTTTAAATAGATGTTTACAAGCTTCACATACTGTACTATGAACAGCACAAAAAAATGATTTAACCTCCATAGATGCTATGCCAGTCAAACACTTTCATAATGCTGCAATTCTGGTACCCTGAATTGCCTTCAGTATGGCATGCACTGTGGTCCAGTAGTAATAACTTAATCCATTATTTTGTTCTCTCCTGCTTTTTTCATTCAGCATAATACTTTGTCGCACATATACTAGACTTCCCATTCCAGTCTTTTGTCAGGCCGCATAACTTAAATAGAAATTGAAATCCCTTTGCCCACTGACACTTATTTTGGGCAGACCATGCTGAAAACTGACTCCTTTTTCTGGGCATCGTAATGCAATTACAGGGCTCGAGAAATCCACTCGCCAACTCTCATTTGGGAGCCAGATTCAATTAGGACGAGCTATTTTTAGGTCCTACTTGTCCTTTCTGGCGAGTAATAAGGAAGACTGACATTTGACCTCTGTCTTCGAAAGCAGAGCAAATGTGACAAGATAGCAAGATTTAAAGGCATCTTTATTGCTCACAAAGTTAATGAGCAATAAAAATGCCTTTAAATCAGGACTGGGCTGTGAACTTCGCTCCATTTGCGGAATGTTCTGCACTCGGCGGAGCTCGCGGAGTGCAGAAAACTCTGCTTCGCAATGTGCAGCCGAGGTTTTTCCGCGAACGGCAAGTTTGCAAACAGTAAGTTCGCAAGGGTGAGCTGCCGCTCGCTTAGAATTTCTACCCGAGCTGCAGGAATACCAGCACAAACTGGAGTTCGCACTGCCCTCCGCCACTCGCGGAACTTCGCAGAGTTGTTTGTAACTTGTGAAGTTCCGTATAGCAAAACTCCCCGAACTACGCCCACACGTACATTAAAACTTGTTAACTTGACACATTTTCTCAGCTTCCAGAAACTGAGGTCAAGTGCATTTCAGTTAGGGCAATGTACATTTTTAAAGTCATTAGAACTGCAGGTCTATATCTTTCATTTCTGGTTCACACTTAAACTTGGTCATAAGAATTATTAGTATGTACTCTTAATAATATGTTATAATCTTAAGCCCTACAGTTAGTTATAGGACCTACCCTCCTTCCTATCTACTTTATCCTAACTCTAATCTAGTTTCTAATTGTAGTCCTAGAATAGAGGTCTGAGAACGAATTGCTGGGCCACATGCTCTTCAGTAGTCCTACGAAAAAACATACATTTGTCTGAATAACGCAACCAAATAGCCTCAAGATACTGGAGGAGCATTGGCATCTTTAATTTCTGATCATTCAAGGCCAAGGCTCTTTGTTTGACACTAAATAGATTCCTATTTCTTTTGATGATGGAGGTGTGTTACAGACTCAGTGTGTACCATGCCAATAATAGACCTGCAGTGGGAGTTAAAGATAATAACTAAAATGCGTGCATTAGCCAAGCTGTGTGTTGGTCACCCTGCATTACACAATGGGTAGAGCTGCCTTTGAGATGTGCATTGATGGACATCTGTGCTTTGTTAGTTGCACTCCATTCCCACATTTTTGCATCTGCCCAGTGTCTGACCCCATCTTTGAAAGACTTCAGAAAATGAGGTTTGTTTGTCTTATTTTCTTATATTTTATAGTTCTTTAGAACAGGAGCAAACTCTTCGACGGAAAGCAGAGTTGGAATCCGCACAGTGTCGTTTACAGGTACAGGTCCTCACAGACGAATGTGGTAGACTCCGGAAACAAGTCCAGGTAGGCTCCCTTGTTCTATTAAACTTTTCTGCTACATAGGAGTTTTGCCTTTTGTGTAGGAATTTGACCTTAAAGAGAGTGTTTCTGATTCTTAGTGTAATATTGTTAAAATTGTTCTTCATCTTGGGAAATGTATCCTGCGATTCATAGGTATCGATTACTTCCTAAAGTGGGTGAGATCCTGGAAACGCTTATTTTATAAATGTATTGAAAAACTAAACTGTTGGTTCTCGTTTTTAAAAATGTTTTCTTGTTTTAGTCTAAACAAAATAAATGTTAATTGATTTGTTAAAAAATTTATTGCCTGTCTAAAAAAATGTATGCTCCCCCTCTTTAAAAAAAAATAAAAATGTTAATTATCATACTGCTTACAGGAAAAGTTCACCATATATGGGTACAATGTTTTGAACAATTTCCTAATTCTACATTGTGCTATCTCCCAGCAATTGGCAATCTTGTTATTCAAGTATTGGTTAACTTTTACTTTCTATTGTGACCTTAATTGCTAACAGTTCCTCCCTGTACTTCCATCTCAGTAGCAATATTTTCAATTTCATGTGATGACTTTGGATTTCTTTTACTTTTTGTGTGATGCTAGAATGCATACATCAAACCCGACCGTTCTTGCAGCAGCTTTGGGGTAGATGACCCTCTTGGACCCTCTGCACATCAGGGACTCCATCCCCTAGAGCCCCAGGAGGCGCAGCTGCAGAGCCTTTCTCCTAATGGGACGGGTCCTCTCCTAGTGCTAAAAAGCTATACAGTAAACCCACTGCACTGCACTGGACAGGTCTTGGGGAAGCTTTGGAGTAGTTGACCCCCTCTTACCCTCAGCACATCAGGAGACTCCATCTCCCATCCAACAGAGCGCCATGTGGCGCAGCTGCAGTGCGTTTCTCCTGAGGAAGGGAGGCCTCTCAGAGCAATGAAAAGTGCTACAGCAAGCGTGCTGCGCAGGCCGCGATCGGTCGAAGCCTGGGCCAAGGGCAGAACTGCCTGAGGCCCAACAAGGTTGGACTGGGCCACCCCTCTTGACTCCATTCTGCTGAGGACATATTGAGGTACTATGCACTAATTGTTTCATTCCCACTTTTTAGGTCCCGCCTGATCCAGCGCATGTGCTGCTCTGCGAGGCATAAAGTAAGGGCTTTTGAGGTCTGAACACACGCTCATGCGTGTTTTTTTTTTCTGAGCCCGCAATTGGCTTGTACATGTGTCTTTTTTAAAAACACAAAAACAACAGTTGATGGACAGAATGCAGAACAATGTCATACATTCACCCCAGTACAGAGATCTGGTCCTAAATCCATCATTTTTGTGCACTCCACACCACCCCAGTTTTTTAAAAACATCCTCTGGATGAAGGAAGGTTGTGAGTTAAGTTTTTTGTGACCTGCGGGCGGCACGGCCGGGAGAGGCGCGATTTTTAAAAACAAACCATATTTTAAGAGGAGGACACAGCAAACATTGGGGCACGCGCGCCCAGCATCTGGCTTCCATTAACACGGACCAACAAGCTTTGTCAGGGAGCCAGCATGCGTGCACACACATGTGAAAAAAAAATTGTAAATGCATAGATGTGAATGGCCGCCAAACATCTGGCTTCAATTACCGCGGACGATGAAAGCTGGTAATAAAAAATTTCCTACGTAATGGAAAGTTTCAATTCTATTAAGGACAAGGAGGCGAGGATTATGCAGTCCAGCAAGTCTCAGGGGGGGGGGGGGGGGGGCGGGAGTGGGGGGATAATCCTCGCCTCCTTGTCCTTAATAGAATTGAAACTTTCCGCGTTACGTTAGCTAAGACATTTTTCATTCTATGTCAGGACGGAGGCGAGGATTATGCAAGTTTAAAGCCTTTCAACCGCTAATTCTGCGGCACCATAAATGGGTTTGAAATAGAATTTCTTGAATGTGGACTCGGAAGACCAGTCCGCCGCGGCCATAATATCTTCCAGCCTGCCGCCGACCTGAATGGCCTTAGAAGCCATTGCTCCCCTAGTGGAATGAGCTCCGAATCTGGTCACAACCACCCCTGCCTCGGTCATGATCCAACGGACCCACCTGGCGATGGACGGAGAGGAAACCGCCTTAAAAGGTTTCTGCCATGCAATGAGGAGTTGACGCTCCCCCGGAGGACGATACTCCGACGTCAAGTCCTCATATGCCTTGAGACACCTCACTACGCAAAGTTTGGGTTGATCTGGAAACATCGGGTACGTTACCGACCTGATATTAGTCTTGGTTCTTCTAGCCACCGTAAAGGTGACGCCATCCGGGGTGTACGCCCGAGCTGAAATGCCCAAGGCTCTCACATCCGAGACGCGCTTGCACGATACCAGACATAGCAAGATCGCCAACTTGGCGGACAACTGCTTCCTTGAAAGATATTGATTATCCCCCCAGGAGCAAAGCAAACGCAGAACAATATTGACGTCCCAGAGGAAATCGTATCTGGGTTCCAGGGTTTTAGACAACCTAGCACCCTTCATCAGTTTGCAAACCCAAGGGTGCTCCCCCGCGGGCTTTCCGTCGATGTGGGCATGTCCCGCTGAAATGGCGGACCTGAAAGAATTGATGGACCGGTAGGCCAGTCCTGAGTGAGCCAATTCAGCCAAAAAGTTCAAGATGTGGCTAACGTCTGCCCCCACGGGATCTGCGTGTCTTCCCAAACACCAACGACGCCACCGCTGCCAAGCCGAGTGGTACCTCTTGACAGTTCCAGGGGCCCAGGCCCTACGATTGAGTTCCTAAGCGTCCGCCGAAAGGCGTCCGTCTTGCCAACGTCCCCTGAAATCCTCCATGCCATGAGTTGCAAGGTCCCCTGAATCACCAGAGGGTGAGATTCTCCCAGGGTCCCGAGAGCAACGAAGGGAACAAGGGTAGTCGAATCGGACAATCCCATGACAGATCCAACAGAGAGGGAAACCATGCTTGAGCCCTCCAGAAGGTGGTCATTAGAACTATGGAGGCCTGTTGCTGGCGAACTTGCGCCGCTACTCGCGGAATCACGAGAAAGGGAGGAAACGCATACGCTTGCTCCTGTGCCCAGTCCTGCAGGAATGCGTCGACTGCCAACGCCTCCGGTTCCGGTCTCCAGCTCCCGAACCTTGGGAGTTGCCGGTTGAGTCGAGACGCAAATAGATCCATCTAGCACGGGCCCCACCTGGCCATTAAAGCCCGGAAGACTGATCGCTCCAGATGCCAGTCGCTGAAGTCTTGGAAATGCCTGGATTGCCAGTCCGCAATAGAGTTCTGCTTGCCCAGAAGATACTCCGCTGACAGATATCTGTCTCTCTAGGCAGTAGTGCTTGAAGTCCTTCGCCAAGTCTGCCAGTGCCCGAGAACGAGGGCCGCCCAGGCGATTGATGTATTGCACCGCCGACACATTGTCCATGCGCAGCAGAATGCAACATGACACCAGATTCTGGGTCAGGGATTTCACCGTAAAGGAACCCGATCGGAGCTCCAGACAGTTGATGTGAAGTCGAAGTTCCTCCTCCGACCACCGTCCTCCCATCGTTATGTCGCCACAGCGCGCTCCCCAGTCCGACCTGCTGGCATCCGACTCGATAATGAGGTCCGGGCTGGATCCAAAGATCACTCTCCCGTTCCAAGACTCATGTGCTCTATCCACCAGCGCAACTCCGTTCTTGTCTCCTCCGTGAGGGAGATGAGTTTGGAGTACGTGAGCCCCTTCCTGAGGAGCTGCACCTTCAGTCGCTGTAGGGCCCTGTAATGTAAGGGGCCCGGGAAGATCGCTTGGATCGAGGATGAGAGGAGGCCCACAATACGAGCCAATTGACGAAGGGATATCCTGTCCTTGCGGAGAACTTGGGAAAGCTCCTTTCTGATTTTGGTGACCTTCTGTGGGGGAAGACTGAGAGAGGCCGTCTCCTAATCGATCAGGAATCCCAGAAACGTAATCTGAGTCGATGGTCGGAGTTCGGATTTCTGGGCTTTGTTCCCAAAGCCCAGATCCTAAAGTAGCGCAATAGTCATGTTCAAGTCTAGAATGAGCCGTTCCGGAGACTGGTTCAAAATCAATATATCGTCCAGATATATGATCAACCGAACGCCTCTCTCGCAGAGGGTCTCCACCACCGGCCGACGGAGTTTCGTAAAGCACCATGGGGCCGATGACAGGCCGAATGGGAGAGCTTGAAACTCGAAGAGTGTTTCGTTCCAAAGAAACTGGAGAAACCTTCGATGCGGTGGGAAAATCGGTACCGTGAGGTAGGCGTCTTTCAAGTCTAGAGGCACCATCCAGTCTCCCTGAAGGAGAAGGTCGCGAAGAAGATGGATGCCCTCCATCTTGAAGTGGCGGTACGCCAACCACTCATTAAACTCCCGCAGATTTATTACTGGGCGAAAACCTTTGTCCTTTTTCTGGACTAAAAAGATGTTGCTCAAGAACCCTGCGGGGTGCAGATGTGTCAATCATATTGCTCCTTTTTTGAGATCGGCCACCTCGCCGTCTATCAGAAACCTGTCCTCTGAAGAAAACACAAGGGGGCGAGGGCGAACCTTCTGAATGGGAGTACCGTAGAACTCTATCCGGAAACCTCTTACTGTCTGGAGAACCCAAGGGTCGGAGGTGATCCTGCACCAATTGTGAAAGTGGTACTGTAATCTCCCCCCCAGAACGGACGGGGAAAAAAGGGTAACACTCACCGGAAGGGCCTCCAGGTGCGTTGGCTCCGCCGCGGTAGCCTCTGCCGCGCCCTTTCCCGGCGCCTCTGCTGGGATAGAAAGATCCCTGTCGGCCATCATTCCAACCATTGTTTCGGCGCTGTTGATTTTTGTTGTTGGGACCTTGTTGAAATTGGCGGCCGAAAGAGCGACTCCTGCCTCTTCCAGCCCCGTAAAAACCCGTCCGGGAAAAATCTTTCTAATGGACATCTGAGCCTTATCTATGGCTGAAAAGGTGGTGACCAACTTGTTCAGCTCCTTAATAAAGGGCTCGCCAAATAACTTGCCCTGTGCGATAGGCCCTGCTTCTGAAGTTGCCAGGTCCCCAAGTTTGGGGTCTATTTTAATGAGGAGAGATCTCCTTCGTTCCGCCGCTAATGCGCAGTTCGCATTTCCTAAGAAGCATAGAGCTCGCTGGGCCCAACCTGCCACGACCTCAGTGGACATTGCGGTCCCCGACTCATTGGCCCTCTTGGCCAACTGAATGATCTGAGTCACGGGCCCCACAGCGTCCAGGCGTTTATCCTGGTAGCTGCGCCAGGAGCGGTCTATCCCTTTCTTAGGATCTTTCATAAATTTTGCGAAAAATGCGCAAAGTTTGTCATCAATATCAGGGGTGACCGCCACTCTGCCCTCTAGTTTCGGACGAGGGCATTCACCCCGCATGCGGGTCCTGACCTCTTTCTCAAGGGGTTGGCGCACTTTACTAGCAACATATTTAGCCATCTTAGGGTCAGGAATCCATTCCGACATGGACTCTGTGCAATATTTTAAGCTGCACCAGTTTAAATTTAGAGGAGATTGCAACCTCCCTTGGTTATGCCAGTGCGTCTTGCCAATCCTCCTCCTCCAGCCCTGGTAAATTCCTTTCCCATTTGGCACGGAGTTGCGAGAGGGGACCGGGTGAATGATTAATCAATTTCAGGTAGGTCAGTTAAATCGCCTTTTTAGGTCTCAGCCTATTTCCATTCCGCAAGAATGGAATAGGACGAGTCTATAGCAGTGAAACCAAGAGTTTCACCAAGAGCCCAAAAAAGAGGATTTCCACGAGTGCATGTGCTCTCGTGCACGAGCTTGCCCGAGCCTTCTGCCTGCCTCCTGCCTTGAAGGCAATCTGCTTCTCCGCCCCCTGCTGTCCCCCCCACTCGCTCGCACATCAAAGGCTGCTCACTCAAACACCATATGCCTGCTCCCCTCCCCCGCCCCCCACGCTAAAAGTCTTCGTTAGTTCTTGCAGCAGCTCTGTAAATGCGGACATGAGCCCCTCAGATAACGAACCCCTCAATAATGCCCTGGTACAACAAAGATACACTTACAGAACCACTGAACTCTCTGCGAGGGGGGGGGGGGGGCACGTCACTACCCTACGTACAGATGAAGACTAGGTCAAGATCCTTGAGGCGGCTCCACATGTCTCCAGGATGGCCCCCATGGGTCCGAACATCGCACACTGACGAGCAGAGATTCTCGGGAGGACGAAATGCGAAGGGGCGAACTTGCGCAGGCTGGCGAATAGAGGACTCCACTCCCAGGAGCATGCCACATCTTGGAACACTATTTAACGGGACACCCCCCCCCCCACCACCCCACCTCGTCCGGCTAACTCCTTTCGGCTTTCGCCCCAGGCAGCGCAATGAAAGACCGGATCTCCCCCCCCCCCCCCAGTGTTGGAGCGATTTAAGCCCCCCTCCAGCCACTGCTGAAAACCTCCCTGCCCGTCTTTCTCCTCTTGCCCCCAGACAGCACAACGGACGTAACAGATTAATACCCGCCTGGGGCAAATGGTTCTCACTTGGGTGTTGGAGCACTTCCATCGCCACCCCCTATGTGTTCTATTGCAAATGTTCCCGTACCAACTAAAATGTCTACACTGCTAATTTTATTCATTCCTAAAAATTATTTAATTGTGTATAATTATTAAACAAGCATTTACAATGCAATGGTTTCGCCTTTGGAAAAGTTAGAGCTATTGGCATTGTAAATGACAACATTTGTATTTATGTGTTGGTTTTGAAAACATATAAATAAATGGCATTGTCATTTACATTGCCATTAGCTTAATCTCGGCAGTCACTCTGCACTCCCTCTGCACTCCCTAGCTAGTCACTCTGCACTCCCTCTGCACTCCCTAGCTAGTCACTGCACTCCCTAGCTAGTCGCTCTGCACTCCCTCTGCACTCCCTAGTCACTCTGCACTCCCTAGTCACTCTGCACTCCCTAGTCACTCTGCACTCCCTAGTCACTCTGCACTCCCTAGTCACTCTGCACTCCCTAGTCACTCTGCACTCCCTAGTCACTCTGCACTCCCTCTGCACTCCCTAGTCACTCTGCACTCCCTCTGCACTCCCTAGTCACTCTGCACTCCCTCTGCACTCCCTAGCTAGTCACTCTGCACTCCCTCTGCACTCCCTAGCTAGTCACTCTGCACTCCCTCTGCACTCCCTCTGCACTCCCTAGCTAGTCACTCTGCACTCCCTCTGCACTCCCTAGCTAGTCTTTCTGCACTCCCTCTGCACTCCCTAGTCACTCTGCACTCCCTAGTCACTCTGCACTCCCTAGTCACTCTGCACTCCCTAGTCACTCTGCACTCCCTAGTCACTCTGCACTCCCTAGTCACTCTGCACTCCCTAGTCACTCTGCACTCCCTAGTCACTCTGCACTCCCTAGTCACTCTGCACTCCCTAGTCACTCTGCACTCCCTAGCACTCCCTAGTCACTCTACACTCCCTAGTCACTCTGCACTCCCTAGCACTCCCTAGTCACTCTACACTCCCTAGTCACTCTGCACTCTCTAGCACTCCCTAGTCACTCTGCACTCTCTAGCACTCCCTAGTCACTCTGCACTCTCTAGCACTCCCTAGTCACTCTGCACTCTCTAGCACTCCCTAGTCACTCTGCACTCTCTAGCACTCCCTAGTCACTCTGCACTCCCTCTGCACTCCTAGTCACTCTGCACTCCCTCTACACTCCTAGTCACTCTGCACTCCCTAGTCACTCTGCACTCCCTAGTCACTCTGCACTCCCTAGTCACTCTGCACTCCCTAGTCACTCTGCACTCCCTAGTCACTCTGCACTCCCTAGTCACTCTGCACTCCCTAGTCACTCTGCACTCCCTAGTCACTCTGCACTCCCTAGTCACTCTGCACTCCCTAGTCACTCTACACTCCCTAGTCACTCTGCACTCTCTAGCACTCCCTAGTCACTCTGCACTCCCTAGTCACTCTGCACTCTCTAGCACTCCCTAGTCACTCTGCACTCTCTAGCACTCCCTAGTCACTCTGCACTCTCTAGCACTCCCTAGTCACTCTGCACTCTCTAGCACTCCCTAGTCACTCTGCACTCTCTAGCACTCCCTAGTCACTCTGCACTCTCTAGCACTCCCTAGTCACTCTGCACTCTCTAGCACTCCCTAGTCACTCTGCACTCTCTAGCACTCCCTAGTCACTCTGCACTCCCTCTGCACTCCTAGTCACTCTGCACTCCCTCTACACTCCCTAGTCACTCTGCACTCCCTAGTCACTCTGCACTCCCTAGTCACTCTGCACTCCCTAGTCACTCTGCACTCCCTAGTCACTCTGCACTCCCTAGTCACTCTGCACTCCCTAGCTAGTCACTCTGCACTCCCTCTGCACTCCCTAGCTAGTCACTCTGCACTCCCTAGCTAGTCACTCTGCACTCCCTAGCACTCCCTAGTCACTCTGCACTCCCTAGCACTCCCTAGTCACTCTGCACTCCCTAGCACTCCCTAGTCACTCTGCACTCCCTAGCACTCCCTAGTCACTCTGCACTCCCTAGTCACTCTGCACTCCCTAGTCACTCTGCACTCTCTAGCACTCCCTAGTCACTCTGCACTCCCTAGTCACTCTGCACTCCCTAGTCACTCTGCACTCCCTAGTCACTCTGCACTCTCTAGCACTCCCTAGTCACTCTGCACTCTCTAGCACTCCCTAGTCACTCTGCACTCTCTAGCAATCCCTAGTCACTCTGCACTCTCTAGCACTCACTACTCTGCACACTCACTACTCTGCACACTCACTACTCTGCACACTCACTACTCTGCACACTCACTACTCTGCACACTCACTACTCTGCACTATACACAAAGATCTGTTACAATTAGAATAAAATAAAACGAGGTGTAAAAAATGATATGAAGTAATCTTCCTCGAGTTTTTCTAGCACCCGATTCTCTCCCTTCCTTCCCCCTTCTAGCTCCCCACCTCACCTTCTGCCCACACCTTTTCAGATAATGCTGTGAATGGGTGCAAGTATTTATTTTACTTAATGCAGTTTTATATAGCGTAAACTTTTCTAGCACCCGATTCTCTCCCTTCCTTCCCCCTTCTTGCTCCCCACCTCACCTTCTGCCAACACTTTTTTCAGATTATGCTGTGAATGGGGGATGGCGGGCAAAAAGAGATGAGGTGAAGGAGGGACGAGGGGGTCGTAGGGAGGAGGGTGGGGCGCCAAGGACGGATGGTGGACGTGGTATACAAGGACGAGGAGTGATAGAGTTATTGGGTGTAGGGATAGGGAGGGTCGTAGGAAGTGGGTACGAAGGGAAGGGGCCGGAATGGAAGGGGGAGACGAGGGAGGAGATGAAGAGAAGAAACTTCAGGAGAGCTGAAGGAAGGGGGCCGGACAAGCTGGCTGCAGAGGGAAGAATGGCTGAGTGAAACCGGGTAGTGGAGAGAAGGAGGGACGAAGTGAAGGAGATGTGAGAAGGATAGGATGAGAGGGTTGGAAGTAGCCTGGCTGAGGCTCGGCAGGGGCTGGAGCTGAATAACAGACGGGATGCAGCGGGGATCTCACGGATGCACCTGACACTCTGAGCATCCATATGGCGAAAACCCAAGATTAGATGAGAGAGTATGGTGTGATGGAAGATCTCGATTTAAAATGTCAGGTCACTTGATCATGTTCTTTAAATTGTTACACCGATTAATGGTTATTTATTTTTAAATTTGTTTCTTCGATTTTTAGCTCTGTAAGCACACCAATAACCCTTTCGGTGCATAGACTATTCGAAACAAGGAGGAAGAGACCTGCTTTGTGGTTTTGTCAACAAATAATTATTCAGAGTTTATACAGAGTTTCTAGGACGTTAATTACCCATACTACTACTTCAGAAAAATCTGTAGAGATTAATTCGCTATTTTGCCGCTCTACAATGTTTCAGGAGGGGCACTCCTGAGAACAGAGTTGCCTTTGTTGTCACTGTTTTTATGGCGTGAGCTGTTACTCTTTCTCAAATTAACTCCAGTGCATTGGTGTTTGTGAAGGTGCTTCACCTGATCAAACCAAAGACTTCTTGTTGACAAGCCTTAGAATGTGCGCTCCCTATCTCCAGCATACGTGGTCAGGCTGGAGCTTGGTTCCAGCTCCTGGGAGGAAAGTCCAACTGACAGGCTGCATACAACCATCCTTCATGTTACAGCTGCCATGATTAAAGGTGGTTCGAGGCATGTGGGCTGCTGAATTCATATCTGTGCATAGATCGCCGCCTAGTGTTGGGTCCGGATGATTGCACATTGTTGTCCTGGAAGAGTCTTCGAAGTATCACGAGATAGGTGGCTCCTCCCCTGGACTACAGTGCGCATGGGCATCGCCTCCATCCCCAGATTGTTTTTTTCCGCCATTGGGTTCGGATGTGTTTCGGTTCCCTCTGTCGGAACCGATAGTTGTTCAACTTTCTACTCGAGACCAAAAGGTCTTTAGGCTGAGCGTCGGTATAGTTGCGTACGGGTTTTCTTGTCTGACTCTCAGCTCCGAACTCTTGCTGCCCTTCCGCGTGCTTTCGGCGCGGACGGGCCTACACTACACTTCTGCTATGGAGCGAACACCGTTTAAGAAGTGCCCGGTGTGTAACTCCAAATATTCACACCTCGACGTGCACCCTGTGTGCAATACATGCTTGTCACCGGACCACGACGAAGACAGCTGCATAGCGTGTTCGAAATTCCGGTGCAAGAAGACTCTGAAGATTCGTCGGGCCAATAGGCTCCAGGCTAAGTTATCGGCTACTGCGGCGCCCCCACCAGACGACATATTCCAGGAATCTGTTGAAGGCGACGACGACGTGCAAGGTTCGGACTCTAGTCCCGCGTCCGAGGGGGAGACCTACGACGCGGGTGAGGAGAACTTTGACGAAGTCACCGACGAGGTAGGGGACGACGATCGGGCTTTTGCCACTGTGGGGGATAGCTCGGAGGAGGAGCATCCCCAACCAGACTCAGGGGTCATTCCCCTTCATACGGCCCAGGTCGAGGGATCGCCTTCGGGCCTTACCCAAGATCTACTTATGAGTCCTACGTCCCCGCCTCCGGGCCCGGTCACGGACATTTATGAGAAGCCACTCCCGTTGAAGAAAACGAAAGTGAAGCCGTCTGGTCACGCACCCTCGGATGCGAAACCGAAAGTGAAAGTTACGCTGGTGCAGAAGGTTCTGGAGGCGTCAACATCCAAAAAATTCAAGATGGCCGACTTGAAGAGCCACGCCAAGATGGCCGACCCGAAACACTCGGGGTCGGCGCCGAAGGCGAAGTCGTCCGACGCGGCTGCGTCGGCGCCCAAAGGGGTCGTGGACCCGAAGACGGCTCCAAAGAAGCGTCAGGGCGACGACGCGCATAGGCATGGGGCGTCGGCCCCGAAGAAAGTGCCTGCCGGCGATCCGGCTCTCGACGCAGAGAGGTCGCTCGAGTCGGTCAAGCCCTCTCCGGCCTTGACGAAGAAGGTAGCGGAATCCCTGCAGCGGATACGAAAGGACAGTGTGGTTCCCGCTCAGGACACTGTAGCGCCTAAGCTCACGCCTAAGCCTGCGAAGGAGCAAACGCCTATCCGTTTTACCCTGCCACCCAAGTCGGCGCCGAAGGCCTTCGCGCCGAAACAGGGCGGACCCTCGAAGGAGGTATTGACACCGAAAGCTGCCTTGGTGGTGTCGAAGCTTCGACTCCAGCCGCTTGCTGAAGAGGAACGTCGTGAGGTAATCATCGACGCCAACACCGGGAAACTGTCTCTCCTCAAGAGGAAAATCACTACGGAGCCGGTGTTGGAACATTTTCGGATCACTCTAAACAATAAAAGGGACTCCGCTGAATCTTCGGCTCTGGTGGAACCTGTGTCTCCACAAGCACTGGGACACTCGCCAACGCATTCCGCCGCAGGCGATGCGGACGAGGAAGACGCCGAGTACAACTATCCGGCGTACTCGGATCCGGAGGAGGAGCACGAACCTTGGTCGGCCGGAGGCGACCCAGAGGACCCGCAGTCGGGCCAGGACGCGCAACTTTTTGCGGCCAAAACGTCACCGACGGAGGACTCGGCGGCTTTCAACTCTCTGATCGAGAGAGCTGCGGCTAACCACGACGTCGAGCTGCACTCGGACCCCGTGGATGTGGACTTCTTATTTGACACTTTCTCAGTAGCTGAAAAGTCAGTCAAAACGCTGCCGATGCTTAAAGGGGTGCTTAAACACGCAACGGAGGTCTTCAAGGAGCCCACCTGGGCGCGTGTAGTCAACCCTCGCATTGACAGGAAATATAAGGCAGCGCCCTCGGATCCAACATATATCAAGGAACACTTGCCATTGGACTCGTTGGTTGTTTCCAACGCTCGGAAGAGGGCGAACTCGCAGACTACTGGTGACGCTCCTCCCCCAGACAAAGAGTCCAAGATCTTTGAGGCCTCAGGCAGACGGATTGCTGCACAGGCAGCTAATATCTGGAGAATATCTAACACACAAGCCCTACTTGCACGCTATGATAGGGCTCATTATGACACCTTAGAATCAATCCTGCAACACTTGCCTGACCAGTACAAGGAGGCAGGAGAAATGCTGATTCAGGAAGGAAAGCTCATTACGAATGCATCCATAAAATGTGCACTGGATGTGGCAGAAACAGCCTCCAGGGCGATCAATACCAGTGTGTTGCTTAGACGGCATGCCTGGCTTAGAATTTCAGGGTTCAAACCCGACATCCAAACTACAATACTGAATCAAACAGTTAATCCTGACCACCTGTTTGGCCCTGAGGTGGATGCGACACTGGAAAAAATGAAAAAAGATACGGAAACTGCCAAGTCTATGGGGGCCCTACAAAGTCAGCAGTTTCGGAGTGGTTCCTTTCGCCGCTCCACTTCCAGAGGCACCTCAAGGGGTCAGGCATCGCAGTCCACACAGTATTACAAGAGTAACACCCAAACCTCGTACAACAACAAGGGTAGAGGTGGTTACAGAGGCAATAACGTCAAGGGCAGGGGACGTGGAAACAACAGCTCCAGGTCCACCACCGCCAACAAGCAGTGACGTCTTGTCATTGCCCCCCGACCATACAACACCGGTCGGGGGGAGACTCCAGCAGTTCCTGCCAGCGTGGAAATCCATCACCACGGACAGGTGGGTCAAGTCTCTTATCCAGTACGGGTACTGTCTGGAACTTACTTCCATTCCACCAAACATGCCCCCAAGGAGCCGTCCTATGTCCGGCGAGCACTTGACCTTGTTGCAGCAAGAAGTTCTAGTCATGCTGCAAAAAGGGGCGATAGAGCTCGTTCCATTGCAAGAGCGGGGAACAGGGGTTTACTCCCTGTATTTTCTGATCCCCAAAAAGGACGGATCCCTCAGGCCCATCCTGGACCTCAGGCCCCTAAACTGGTACATCCTCTCGGAGCACTTTCATATGCTCACGTTACAGCAAGTGCTTCCCCTGCTTCAGCAGGGGGACTTCCTGGCTACGCTGGATCTGAAAGATGCCTATTTTCATATCCCCCTGCATCCTTCCCACAGGAAGTATCTCAGATTCACGATTCTAGACCAGCATTACCAGTTCAGGGTTCTGCCGTTCGGGGTCACCACGGCGCCAAGGGTATTTACAAAGTGCCTAGCGACTGTGGCGGCGCATCTCCGTCGCCAGAACGTCCACGTCTACCCCTACCTGGACGACTGGCTCATTCAGGCAAAGACAGAACGACAGTGCGTCGACCATGTGTCACGCACCATTCATCTCCTGCACGATCTGGGATTCTCTCTGAACTACCCAAAGTCCCATCTCCAGCCCGCCCACGTGCGACAGTATCTGGGCGCGACAATCAACACTCTGGCAGCCACTGCGCAGCCAAATACAGTGAGAATCGCCAGTATCCAGGCGCTGATCCAGCGGTTCAGACCTCAGCACTCGCTTCCAGCGAGGGTGTTCATGCAGTTGATAGGCATGATGGCTTCCTGCATCTCCATTGTCCCGCACGCGAGACTACATATGCGTCCGCTTCAGGAGTGCTTTGCACGTCAGTGGACTCAGGCTCATGGGCAACTGACAGACCTAGTGTTGGTGAGCGGTCGGGCATACAACTCTCTGCATTGGTGGAATCCACAAAACCTTTGCAAAGGCCGACCATTCCAAGAGCCTGTGCCACAGATTATCCTGACAACGGACGCCTCTCTCCAGGGATGGGGAGCGCATGTACTCCAGTACACGGTGCAGGGACTCTGGACACTACAGCAAAGGAAGATGCACATCAATGTGTTGGAACTGATGGCAATCTTCATGGCCTTGAAGGCGTTCAAAGTACATCTGTGCAACAAAGTCGTGTTGATCCGGACGGACAACATGACGGCCATGTACTACATTCAGAAGCAGGGAGGCACACACTCTCCGCAGCGGTCTCATCTGGCTCAGAGCATGTGGAAGTGGGCCATTCAGAGGAACATCTTCCTCATGGCAGAGCATCTCCCGGGCAAGGACAATCAGATGGCGGATCTGCTCAGCAGGCACAGCCATCAAATGCACGAGTGGGAGATACATCCATCAGTACTCCAACCGTACTTCCAAAAGTGGGGTCATCCAGAGATAGACCTGTTCGCCACAAAGGAGAACGCAAAATGCCAAAGCTTCGCCGCCAGGTTCCCACACCCGCAATCACAGGGCAATGCGATGTGGATGAACTGGTCAGGCAGATTTGCGTACGCTTTTCCCCCAGCACCTCTGATACCGCTGGTGGCACGCAAGCTCAGGCAGCACTCGATGACTCTCATCCTGGTTGCTCCAACGTGGGCTCGCCAACCATGGTACACCACGTTTCTGGAACTCTCCGTGGTACCGCATCAAAGGCTTCATCTCACTCCCAGCCTTCTGACGCAGAGCCATGGCGACATTCAGCACCCAGATCCGCAACAGCTCAACCTGGCGATCTGGCTCCTGAAGTCCTAGAGTTTGGCTACCTCAATCTTCCTCCCGATTGCATGGACATCATTCGGGAGGCAAGGAAGCCCACTACGAGAGCTTGTTATGCGGCTAAATGGAAGAGGTTTGTCATCTACTGTGTTAACCACGATATTGACCCGCTAGATGCTTCCATTCAAAACATCATCTGTTACCTGTTCCACCTGTATCAATGCAATTTGGCGTACTCTTCCATCCGCATTCACCTGTCTGCTATGGCAGCATACCTCCAGAATAGGCAACACCTGTCACTCTTTAAGGTCCCTGCTATCAAGGCTTTTCTGGAAGGACTCAAAAGAGTCATTCCACCAAGGACCCCACCAGCCCCAGAATGGAACCTCAATGTGGTTCTTACAAGGCTGATGGGTCCTCCCTTCGAGCCACTGCACTCTTGTGAGCTTCAGTTTCTGACTTGGAAGGTTGCGTTCTTAGTAGCAATTACATCGCTACGGAGGGTTAGCGAGCTGCAGGCGCTCACCATCCAAGAACCTTTCTTCCAGGTGCATGCTAACAGGGTTGTGCTTCGTACTAACCCTAAATTCTTACCCAAGGTTGTATCTCAATTCCATATAAACCAGACAATTGAGTTGCCGGTGTTTTTCCAAAACCCAGAGACGCTGGCGGAGCGGATGCTCCACACCCTTGATGTTAAGAGAGCCTTGATGTACTATGTAGACAGGACGAAAGATTTTCGCAAAACCAAGCAGCTTTTTGTTGCTTTTGCCACACACCACAAGGGAAACGCTATCTCCAAAGCTGGGATCGCTAGGTGGATAGTGAAATGCATTCAGATCTGTTACGCTAAAGCTAAGCGCACTCTCACTATCCCACCAAGGGCCCACTCCACCAGGAAGTTGGGGGCCTCTATGGCTTTCCTAGGTAACATTCCCTTAGAAGATATCTGTAGAGCAGCCACATGGTCTACCACACATACTTTCACTAAACACTACTGTGTAGACGTGCATTCCAAACAGCAGGCAGCTGTTGGTCAGGCTGTTCTCAAAACACTTTTTCAGACTGCTGCAGCTGGCACGGGCGGCCGCCGCTAATGGAGGGACTGCCATGTATTCTATGCACAGATATGAATTCAGCAGCCCACATGCCTCGAACTGCAAATGCTACTTACCAGTATGCATCTGTTCTTGGCATGTAGGGCTGCTGACATTCATATCGCCCACCCTCCTCCCCGGCGCCTGTAGCAGCTGCAGTATTTCATTCATATGTATATATGTATATGCTCATAGCATGGTCATCACTCACATACTTCACTCCATCTCTGCCAATGGCTAAAAACAATCTGGGGATGGAGGCGATGCCCATGCGCACTGTAGTCCAGGGGAGGAGCCACCTATCTCGTGATACTTCGAAGACTCTTCCAGGACAACAATGTGCAATCATCCGGGCCCAACACTAGGCGGCGATCTATGCACAGATATGAATGTCAGCAGCCCTACATGCCAAGAACAGATGCATACTGGTAAGTAGCATTTGCATTATTTGCACTGAATCTTCTCACACTGCATCCGCCTGCCTTTACATGACGTTTTCCTCATTTGGAATGGGAACGAGCAAGAGGCAAATGTGTTTCTTGATTGGTTGAACCTACAGGATCCTTTCCTAAGGTTCACCTCAACTATGAGTCGTGAACTGTTGGTCTTTCTGGATTTAAACATTAAGGCTGAAAGAGGAAAACTGACTACCACAACGCATTTTAAGCCTACATCAAGGAACTGCTTGCTTAGCTTTGAGAGCTTTCATCCACGCCAGCTTCGGGAAAATCTGCCTTTTGGACAGTTCCTACGGCTCAGGAGGAACTGTTCTGAGAAAAGTGATTATGAAGTACAAGCGAAAGAGCTTTGTGAAAAACTACAACAAAGACAGTATCCCAAAAAGATAGTTCAAAGAGCAAAGAAAAGAGCATCCAATAATAACAGGGATGCACTGCTGGAAGCAAAACAAAAGGAACCGCCAACAGATACTTCTGAAAGAAGACCTATCTGCATCACTACCTATACGGTAGCTTCACAACAGGTAACAAAAATCGTGAAAAAACACTGGAAAACATTGAACAGTGGAGGTCTGAACATCACCCAACCTATGTTTAGTCATCGAAAATGGAAAAATCTAAAAGATCTGGTGGTACATACACGTCCAAGGAATATGGAAGGTCCGATCAGAAGACTACATCCACTACCAGTAGGTCATCACCCATGTTCTAACTGTAGTGTATGCCACCTTACCGAAACTACAAAACAGGTGACATGTAACACAGGCCTTGTGTGGGACCTGAAGAATTTCTCGAACTGTAATACGTCAGGGGTCGTATACATGATCACATGTGTATGCAATCTGCACTACATAGGAATGACCACCAGAAAGGTCAACACGAGAATGGTGGAACATCGAAGCAACTTCAGGTGTAAACACTCCAATACAAAGATGACCACACACTTTTTGGAAATGGCACATACACCCAACGATTTGCGGTGGGTAGTTTTAGAAACCCAACAGCCCCATGCTGATATGGAAAAGAAACTACTTGAAAAAGAACAACGTTGGGTGTTCAGACTCCGTTCACACATTGTGGGACTCAATGACGATATCCCCTGGGGTCAGTTCACATGAACAAGAATTCTGTCGATATGAGTGTTTACTCATATAGAATAAAACTCATTGAGCATCATGTATGTCAATATGATCACCGAACTGACCTGTCTTAAAACACTGATGGTGGTGTTTCGACTGTTCTCGGCAAGTCCCTTCAATGTGAAAGGTTTACCATTAGTCAATTTAACAAATAAGATAACAGACTAGAGGAGCAACTTCAATGTAACTACCACATTTGTTCCAAACCATCTGTGAACCATGATGAGGGAAACTTAATCCACTCTACGAATCCCAGCAAAATTGTATCACCTAGTGTTAAGCGAGGAATAACCAATAGAGCGTATGTGTTTAACACTATACACTGAAAAAGCATATAGAAAGATAGATATGAATTAGACACCCCTTTCGCCAGCGCTTTGCGCGCTTAAGAAGTGATGTATGCACTTAAAAAATGACCCTGCCAAATTATCACCTGGTAATATGTAACATATTTCGCATAACATCCTAAATTATTTTTTATGCACTTCCATGAGCATACAACACCGTTTAATACGTTTTCGTTATATGAAAACGGAATCGGTACCCTCAAGATGGCCGCCGCAAAGTCTAGAGGCGGTAGGCACGTTACGCTCTAGTTCACGTAAGGGCGGCTACACGTGGAGCGTGAACAGCGAACGGCACTCCTTCAAATACAACACCGCAACCCCCGGTCCGATAACATCCGGACCGGAGGGACACAAGTAGGTGCCTGAATGCGGGCGGTATCCGGTGCACAAGTAAGTAAGGACGGGGCGATTGGGGCCCGAGAAAGGATGTGGCTAATATCGCCATCCGGCGCGGACCTGTGGTTATTTACAAAACCTCGTTTTCTTCTTCCATCAGAGTTGCTAGGATATCGATACCCCTCCGACTCCATGGGGCCCAGTTAGGTCTCTTGAAAAGTATGTATGAGTGAGTGTGACTGGTGAATGTTTGGGTGTGTCACTGAGAGTGGTGTGTTTTATATCACGTTATTATGCACGAAATAAATCACGTTTTTTGTGCATGAAAACAACCACGGTCAATATGTCCGTTTTCTAGATCACAGAAAATCACCATATTTTCTGCCTGCCAACTATGTGTGATGAGTTTTGGGGGTATTCACCCCATGATTTTTTAAGATGTTTTTTATCTTTCAGGAACCACGTGTTTTTTGGAACAAAATACGTAGGTATTGTTTGCATGCACTTAATATAGTTTGCTGCATTTAATAAGTAATTTTGATAAATCCTATTGGAGAGTTAAGGAGTGGCGAACACAGGGCTGGTCCCTGTGTAGTCCCGAAGAAGTGCTTGGGGTATGCACGAAACATGTCGACTATAGGAGTTGATAGGAACATCTGAACACATTAAGTTTAGGGTAGCCTGTCTCCCCACCCCGTTTTTAATATTACCACCTAGAGGCCAGAATAAAGTTTATTGAAAACCTACTGGGCAGGTATTTTTATCTTACAACACATAGTCCACTCCCCACAATTACACATGCACCACACATAGTCCTTAAAAGTGCTCCTACGTAACTCCGCAAGTCGTAGCACGCCCCAGCCCGTAGAGGACTGGGATGGCCCCAATGATGAAGCATGTCACCGTGGGGCAACCCCGGTGAGTGAGGGGACACCTAAAAAAGGAGCAATTCTCCCTTTTTACACACATTAACATATGTCTCACGGTCAACCCCAGTGTGTGCTGACTGTACTACTTCTTTGAGCTAGGCTCTTGGGTATCTGGAAACAGAAACCTTTTTGTTTGATTTACTGAGCAGGTCTCATAAATAGATGGCAACGTTCTCCTGGAGCCCTTTGTAATATCTGACTGTACATGATGTTGCCTTTATGATGGTTAGTAAATTGTAGTCCTGTTAGTTTACAGTTGCGATGCCACCACCCCTCTCATTAAGGCAAACCGGATTACATATTTTATATCCCAAAGGGATCGCCATTTCAGTCACTGGCTTAGAAGTGCCAGAAAGTCATGTTTCAGTGACAAATAAGACGTGCAGTGCCTTATCACAGAGGAGGACATAAATAAGGCCCGCACGTTTTTGCATAGACGCACATTAATTAGGGCTCTATGCAGCGGCCCAAAATACTTAGCACGATTTATAAAATTAATAGTGTAGATTAATTTAATTAATTTCCAAAAAAATACACAACCTTGGGTGGAAAAGTCCTCTGAGGGAAAGTCCTCTGACTTGCTTGTTTGCTACATTACTCGGCTGGTTTGTATACATTACCCATGGGGACTGGTTTACCCTACTCCAGTTCTAGAACTGTGCATTGGTTCTTATGCGTGACCCTACTGGGACCCTACTACATGGGGGCTCCGACCTCTACCACCATGACCCTTCTCTCTAGCTTGTTTCCTTTCTGTTCCCCATCACCCCTAGGATGAACGGACCTCTGACTATCTCCCTGCTATGTCTGGCGAGGAAGGTGTCTGTGACTCTCTGAGCCAATTACAGCCCACACGGGATGGTTCAGACTCACCCCAAACACAGGGTGACTCAGTTTCCATCCTTCCAAAGTCGATAAACTGAGTGCTTCTAGATCTGGGTAATACCAGTGTCTGCAAATTACAGTGCTTTGAAGTGGCAGAAGTGCTCTACTTATGTAACAGCTCGCTATTACTGTGTTTTACATGTAATAGAAATTCAGTGTCTTTCACTCCAGTTGCCCCTAAAGTCTCTGAGAGCAGTTCCACAAGCGGGGCACCGAGATGGTGATCACCAAGTCCGGCCGGTGAGTGTCTGTCTGCGCAGAACCACTTTCTCTTTCACTTCCCCCCCGCGCCTGCACTCCAAGCCTACACTCCCATCGCCCACTCCAATCACTTCCCTAAACACGACTAGCAAATCTGGCACCTGCGTTAGGGGAAATGTTTTCCCCTCTCCTCAGCTACGCCCGGAGTGAACGGGGAAATAAACGGGGGCCACCAACCCCGTAATTCAGGCAAAATCTCGCCAGAGCGCAAGTTCGCAGTATGTGCGTACAGCAACCTACTAACTTCAAAATCCCACAATACATTTCTGTATTCTGCCTGCAGAAGGTTCGACAGCAGCCACGGAATTGTCATAATACTACATAATTTACAGAAACGTATCTTGTGCTGCAATAAACAGCCTTGTGTGTCTCCTACAGATCTGTCTATTGCTTTGCCCCACAACTTTCCTAGATCTTGCGGCTCAACGCTACACGTATGTGTATATATGTATATTTGTCAGTGTGTATATATATATATATATATATATATATATATATATATATATATATATATATATATATATATATATACACCACTTGTAGCGTTCAGCTGAAAAATCTAGTAAAGTTTGTGGGGCAAAAGGCAAAGCAATAGACAGATCTGTAAGAGACACCCACGGCTGTTTATTGCAGCACAAGATATATATATATATATATCTATATATATATCTATATATATATATATCTATATATATATATATCTATATATATATATCTATATATATATATATATATATATATATGCACAGACACATTTTTTTTTTGTATGCTTCACTCGTAGCTGCATATCATTGTAATTAATCTATGCAGAAAATACGAGGCGGCGCTTCGGCAGACTTCACTCGATATTACGTATTCATGAATGCTGCTTATTGGAGCAGAAGGGCATTCTAGAGGTGCCCGGTGCCAGGGCGCGAGGCACACGCCTGTTTTATGGCTCCGACTGCAGATTATTAAACGATAAACAGTCCGGGCCAGAGGTAAACATGGCCTCCGTCCTCCCCATCTGGGCGCTATTTATGCCCTGGAAGTCCGGAATGGCTGCGTGCCCCCTCGTGTTTGTTGCTGGCATATGTTTCCTTTTAGGAAAGCATAATTTAAAGCCACATGATTAACAAAAATAAACAGGCAGGCAGTGGCGTTCCGAGGCAGATTGAAAGGAGATGGCGGGGCGCTTCTCTCAGCAGCTCTGCCCCCAAACGTACTGGCACGTGAGGTGAGGGCACAGGTGTTTGCCCACACGTGAAACTCCAAGAAGAGGCCCCCGGAGGCACTCGTTACAAACAGGGGAAAAGTACAAAGTAAAACGTGTCTGCTTAAATCTTTCAATATAATATATTTTAAGCAGAAAGTGCATCGATTACAAAATAAAAAAAAGCTTTTGAAAATAGATTTATTGTAACTATCCCATATAATCCCTTCGACCCTCTTTCTCGCTTTAGATAATATTTCTTAAAAAGTCCCGCGTGGATGGGAGCTAAGGTTCTAGTGTATTTCTTAGACTCTGAGACCGAGACGCTCCGCTGTTTGCTCCGTCACAAATTGTGCTGCCCCCCCTCGCTTCCAGTCCTCGGTGCTGCTTACCTCTTCTTCCAGGCCACGTGGGTGCTTCCTGTCCCCGCATACGTCTCTCTGCTCTGGGCCACTGCGGTTCTGACCCCGTTTAAAAGGGTTGTCAACTCTTCGTCTGGCTGCTGTCCCTGCTGCCTGCCCCTCTTTGAGGGTGCTGTCCCTGCTGCCTGCCCCTCTTTGAGGGTGCTGTCCCTGCTGCCTGCCCCTCTTTCAGGGTGCTGTCCCTGGTGTCTGCCCCTCTTTCAGGGTGCTGTCGCTGGTGTCTGCCCCTCTTTCAGGGTGCTGTCCCTGGTGTCTGCCCCTCTTTCAGGGTGCTGTCCCTGGTGTCTGCCCCTCTTTCAGGGTGCTGTCCCTGGTGTCTGCCCCTCTTTCAGGGTGCTGTCCCTGGTGTCTGCCCCTCTTTCAGGGTGCTGTCGCTGGCGTCTGCCCCTCTTTCAGGGTGCTGTCGCTGGTGTCTGTCCCTCTTTGAGGGCGCTGTCGCTCTAGCTGACTAGTTCACAACGTTGCTGACCTCTTCTTGACACTCCTGTTGAGAGGGTCTCCCTTGTGCCTCTGTGCTGTGGAGCTCACCTCAGACAGCACCTCCCCAGCCGAGAGCTGCTCGCCCTGTCTCACTAGCACAGGGTCCTAGTCAGTCCTGGCTTATGAATGAGTTTGGTACTAATGCTCTGCTTCTGCATAAGCGCTTTAGGTCACTCTCGTGGTATGGAAAGCGCTATATAATTACCTATGCATGGGTACGCCCAGCGCCAGCCTCTAACCCAGGGTACAGGGGACCCCTGCCTCGAGATGATCAGACGATGCTCCCTGGTGCCGTTAGGTGACATTGTTCATCCCAGCCTCTAAACAAGAGAGTGCTGCTATTATCAGCCTCTAAACAAGAGAGTGCTGCTTTCACGCCGCGACGGGGTGACTCACAGAGGCGGCAATATGCTCACAGTTGGCAAACACAGCTCTGTTTGGACAGCCAGTGGGGCCATCCACTCGGCAAACACCGGCAATCCAGTTAGTCCTCGGCAAAGGGAATCAGACACTGCGTCCACTCCCCGGGCCTTCGGGGACACACCAGTCTGGCCTTCAGCACAACAGCCCCTCTCTTAAGAGCCAAAATCCCCGAAAAAAAGAAGAAACAAGCAATGGAGAGTGAAAGGGGAGGGGGGCGGAACGGACACACGGGGAGGGGGGCGGAACGGACAGCGGGGGGGCGGGAACGGGGCACAGGACAGCGAGGGGGGGGGCGGGAACAGCACACGGTCAGCGGGAGGGGGGCGGGAAGGCAAGGAAAAGGAAAAACAAGCACTCGCCCACCTGGACTTCCTCCAACGTCGGTCGGCCGCAGAATGAGAGTATCATGGCGCCGAAAAAAACAAAAACAACTCCGCCCACCGCCGCATGACTACACAGAGGGAACGCACAGCCGGGAGGGGGGGGGGGGGGGGGGGGGGGGGGGCGGGAACGGGCACAGGACAGCCGGGAAGGGGGGGGGGACACATTGCGTGTGACGTTCCACCATTTCCATCTCTGGAGAGTTCTTATCGGCTGGCAGATGTGCGTCATCTTGAACGTGTCCTTTTGTAAACATATCCCTGCAGTGTTATAAGGCAGCAGAATGCTTCGACTCGTAGTACTTTCTTCTCTGCACACACTGAGGGCAGGATGGTACTCGGACCTTGCAGGGACCATGGAAGACCGTTTTACATTCCGTACACATTACCTCGACCTAAAAAAGGAAGGGTGCGAGGGTGTTGGGATGATTTCACTCACACGGACACACACGCGAGGACCAGCATCAGGAAACAAGCGGGAGGGGGCGGGAAAGGGGGAGGAGAGACGCAGAAGACGGCCGGAGCAGGAAGGTGGGTGCCGGCAATGCCGGAACAGATTCGGGGCGTTCCCGGCTTTTGGCTGACGTCGCGTGACGTAGCCAAAAGCCAAAAATTCTCGGGAACGCCCCCGAATCTGGTCCGGCCATGACGGACGCCTCTCTGTTCCAATGGCTAGCCTCCATTTATGGAGCTAGCCAATGAAACAGAGGGCGGGATTCAAGGCACCCATACTAGAAACTACAGATTTCTCTGGAGGCGGAGCTTACAGCTCCGTTCCCCAGCGAAACCTAAAAAAACTACCAGGTATCCATGCATTCGATGCATTTTAGACACTTGCAGGATAATATCAGGGAAGGGGTTATCTGCAGAAGCAAACTGCTGGATACTTAATTGCTGGGCCCGTCTTATCTGGCGCTGTTGAATTGCTTTGAAAAAAGCAGCTTGAAAAGATCAGCAGAACAGGGCTGTCGCCGTGAGTCCTGCGCTCCGGGGTCAGCCGCCCTGGCCGCTGCGACACCGCTCCCATAGGTCAGCTCACCGTTGGCGTGCTACTTCGCACTGCAAGAGGTGACCTATACTATACTTGGCAAGACACTGTTTAATCACGTAGTTACCAAGTTTGAAAATGATGAAATAATGAAGTAATACTATTACAAATTGTGCAGCATTATGCCGCATGATTTGACTTTTCTTGCCACGTAATTTACTCCACACTACCGCATAGCGTGAGCCTCGACTGCCGCATAATTCCAAGGTTATGCCTTAACATGCGTCCTTTGGTGGGGTCGCTGAGGGCATGCAAAGAGCATCATTTCAGCGCACACAGTGCGTGCAGCCTCCAAGACTAATGTTCATTTTCCACGATGAAATTCTCCAGCTGCCCGTGGTGACACACGGCTCACCCACCCCCTCCACCGGAAGTGAACAGCTGGCACCGTTGGAAGGTGGTGAAGGATGCGCCTCTGTTTTGTTTCCTCATCTCAGTTCTAGGATGTGCTTGTGAATGGGGGTTCCCATCGCCCTTTAGGCCCAGGCGCCCCCACGCACCTCCACGTTTAATTACCTGTGAATCCTGAGGGCGGGGTCGGTGTCAAAGGGGCCGGTGGCAGAGGAGAGGTATGGGCCCTTTTTCCCCTCTGTGGATGAAGCCCCCACATACCTGGGCTGGTTCTTCTACCCAGTAGACTGCACCAGCTGCAGGTGAGAGGGGGCCTGAGTAAGCCATGTATTAGCCCCATTAATTATCTGCAGAATGACAATTGGGGGCCTGGTGACCTCCCGCCCGCCCCGGACCCCAGGCGGGTGCAGCGAGCCTAGGAGGGAGATAGTATATTAGCAGCAACATGAACAAGTCTTTGGTGTGTGTGTGTGTGTGTGTGGGGGGGGGGGGGGGCGCACTGGCCTTCCACAGCTGAGCTGGACACCACAATCCTACAGCCAGCCCGCAGGTGCCTGCTGCCAGCTTTCTTGGATTGTGACTGGGAGTTTCATTCAAATACTGTGCAGTGAAATGAGAGAGAAAAAAAAAAAACACAAAAGTTTTAAATAACGTTGCAGTTTAAAACAAGCATTTGCAATGCAATAGGTCTCTCATTTGCGCAAGTTTAAACTGTTGGCATTGTAAATGACAATGATTTTTGTTTGTTAAAAAAAAAAAAACATAAATAAAAGGCATTGTCATTTACAATGCCTATAGCTCAAACTTGTTTAGGTCAAGCTTGTGCTCATAAGTATGTATCCCTGTCTAACTTTTTGTGTATGCGTATATGTATAATTGTCTCTCTTCGAAAGTGTTTGTTTTCAGGTATCTGTGGTAACCTCTGTTGTTGTGTGTGTTCGTGTTTTTGCTTAAGCTGTGATATGGGACTGTAAGTGTGTTTGAGGTCTTGTATTTATCAACAGATCTCCATACCTAGTCTGTTTCAGTTGTGGTGAGTTGATGTAATTTTGCCTTCTCCTGCCACATGATTTAATTAGCTGTGCCGTATCATTCCAGTGGCCCTGGTCTTAGCCTTTGTACGTTATTGTGTGAATATGGCAGTATACTGCAATGTGTCTATTAAATGTGCACTTGTGCAATGTAACTAGTGCTCACATAAAGCACTCCAATACATTTGGGTCAGAGTTTGTGCTTTATGAAAATGCAAAAAAAAGAGGCAATATATAAGCACAAAACCATGTTCTCCCAATTTCGAAGGGATTTTGCAATTGTGAGCATACCTATTTGCGCTTCTGCATTTCACTTATACGTACATGCAAAGAGATTTAACAATGAGCCCCCCCCCCCCCCCCCCCCCCCAAGGCCATGGAAGACTAAAAATACGTTTTTCCACCATATTAGAAAGGGTACTGGTCTTAGTTGTAATATTAGAAAAAATAATATTTTTAATTCCACTTCTTCTCAATAAGCATTGCAAAAACTAGAAGACATTTTTATTTATTTTCCACCGCTCTCTACCAGAGACCACTGTGTCACTTATCCCCCCAGCCCCTTTCCCGTCCCACAACAGCTCGTTTAATTTGAGGTTGTCCAACAACAATGCGCTTCTCTTGTTACGCAGAGCCTCCTCTAAAAGGCTGGACAATGGGGCCTCATTTATGAGAAATGACGCATCGCTGCGTGAAAACAGCGATGCGTCACTTTTCACTGCGCCCTCCTTGCAACATACCTGATGCGTCATATTTAATGTATGACACATCATGTCGCAAGGAGTTACAGATAAGTCAGTATTTCTGACGTATCTGTAAGCGCAAAAGTGACGCATTGCTGAAGTGTCACAAAAGTGACGCAACTCCAGCAATGCGTCCTTTCACATAGGGTAAGCCCCATGTCCTAGAAGTGACGCAGTGAAATCTCATAGATTTTAATGCGTCACTTCTACGACCCTTCCTTGCGTCAATACGCCCCCCTTGCATACATTATACCTGATGCAGGTATAATGTAGCTCAGGGGTTTACAAAGTGACGCATCTGCTTAGATGCGTCACTTTGTAAATAGTGCGCAACAGGAGGCATGTTTTACGCTGCCGTTGCGTCACAAAAAGTGACGCATCGGAAGCGCAAAAGTGACGCAAGGCCCCATAAATGAGGCCCCATGTTTTTGCTTTCAGATGCTGCCAGTGTTAATGTGTGGTCACTAGTATGAGAAGTGGCTAAGACCCAAGGGAACTCTTTAATGCAGCCTGCTCGATTTTTTTATACAAAGAAAATTAGCTCACCTGCCTTGCCTGTGTTTTTATTACACTTTGGTGCAGTTTCATCTTTAATCGCACTCCATTGCTGCATTGTTTTTCTTACACCGAGCCTTTACGGGAAGGCTGGACCGCACTTTCCCTTTTAGTTATAAGAAGCTTGGTCATGCTAAATGTAGGCTAACACCTATGTGTCCACTACAATGATGGGACGGTCATCCCATTGAACTTCAGCCACCAGTACTTCTAAAACGGAGGAGCTGGCTGCACGAGCCCAGTTATTGTTGTACCATTGTTGTTTCATTTATTTGTTTGGGCAATAAAAAATGGCGATTTGTTAACATTTTATTAAGCAGATCAGATTGTCATTGGTGGCCTCAGGTGTTCGTCTTAGCAAAAAAAAGTAAAAAACACTGTGACTTGTTATTAGTATGTTTGTTGGTTGCCCCAAGATATTACTTTCTCTTATCGGAAAGTCACGTGGTTTGGGCTTATGCGATATGCAGCGATTAGCTTAGAAGCTCCCACAGGTTGAACCGACTAACATTTCTGTCTCCCTGGGCATGACAAAGTGGGCCAATTTGTAACTGTAAACTTGTGCTATTAGTTACTTATTTTTCAAACTGATAACCCTGTATTGAGGAAGACTGTAAAAATTGCTAAGGCTTGGTAATTCGGTGCAAATTCTCATACTACAAATTCACTAAGATTCCAGTTGATAACTGCCAACGGTGGGAACTTCAATCAAACATGACAAATCTCCGCATTTGTCTTATTAATACGATCCGGACAAAAACGTCACTTCATTTGTTCCAGTTTATCATCAGAAACAGCCAACTTGAATAATTACCCTGTTCAACACGCCAACCACTGTATGTTAGCAGTCATGTAACATATGAACTGTGTGACATTCAATCACACCATTTTTTTAATGAAAACTCCAAATTAAGGAGCAAAAGGTAGATTATGACATCAGACCACATAATTCACGCCACATAATTACACTGCACTCAATGCAACATACACTCCAAATACCACTCAGTGCCACATAATTACACGCCACATAATAACACTCCAAACAATAACACTCAGTGCAACATAATTATATGCTACATATTTACACTACACTCAATGCAACATACTCTACAAATACCACTCAGTGCCACATAATTATATGCTACATATTTACACTACACTCAACGCAACATACACTCCAAACCCCACTCAGTGTCACATAATTACACGCTACATATTTACACTGCACTCAACACAACAAACACTCCAAATACCACTCAGTGCCACATAATTGCACGCCACATAATTACACTGCACTCAATGCAACATACACTCCAAATACCACTCAGTGCCACATAGTTACACCCCATATAATTACACTGTATCGCATCACCACAGCATCACTCAGCACGACCACAGCATCACTCAGGAGCACCACAACATCACTGAATAACACAGCATCACTGAACTCTACAGCATCACTGAACGCCACAGCATCACTCGTCGCAACCATTCAACAACTGGTTCACATATGTTCTCTCAATGTTTCAAGCTTTATTACAAATGTCACAAAAAGATGTTAATATTTCACTTTTGTTCTTGGATTTTCATCACAATAAAATACACTGAACATAATCTTCACAAAAGTTATTTACAAAAGTTTAAGCTATTGCCATTATAAATTACAGCAACTTTTATTTACGTATTAATTATTTAAAAAAATTAAGAACAATTATTATTTGTAATATCAATACATCTAAGTCGCGTAAATACAACACATATTGCATTACAAATGCTATAGGTGTCACATTTGCAAAAGTTAAAAGTATTGGCATTGTAAATGACAAAGCTATTAATTTTGCTATTTTCAAAACCATCACATAAATAAAAAAAATTTCATTTACAATACCAAAAGCTCAAACTTTCCTAATGCGAGACCTATTGCATTGCAAATGCTTGTTTGGCATGTAGCCATCTAGCAGCCTATTTTCAGGTGGCGAGGCCTCGGGAGGGTTAACTCCACCTGGGATCACTCTCTATAAGGCATGCCTGATCTGTAAATACCTACATCTTTTCGCTTCAGCCAATTTGTGCTCTTTCTGCAAAGTCTTGAAGAGCACCACCTCCCCTTTTTTCCAGAGATTCCCCCACCAGTGATATCCCACTTATCAAAACCCTTCGTTCTCCAGAGGGAGCCCAGTTTTTCTGTATCCCACAGTGGGGTGGCCTATGTAATGGTATTTGTCCATCCCACATCTTTGAGTGTTGCTTCCTGCAAACCTGGAGGTGCAAAAATGTTTAGGGTCAGTAATTACCCCTTCCCAAATTCCAGACACTGCTGCGTATCTCCCCAGGTTGTCAGTGCATATGCTATCTATGGTCATGGGGAAGGTCTTTTTTTTTTTTTAAAAACACCCTCACCTCTCGACCCTGTGGTAAATCCTGAATGCACCACAAGTTAATAGCCCCATCTAGCTAATGCGTTGCACATATTTCCTATCAGGTGCGTCTCCTGTAGCAGCAACACCTCAGGTGAGTAGCGCTGAAGAAATTGCAATATAATCCCCCTTTTAAGTTTGTCTCGCAATCCATTTACGTTCCAGGACAGGAGCCTGAACCTTTTTTCACCTTTGGTGCCCATAGATCCGCGCTCTACTCATGCCCAACTGTAATAACTGAGTTCTTTCCCTACAACGAGTATGTCCAACCATAGGGAGGTGATAGAAGATGTTTGTATCCAAAGTGCTGTCCTCTTCCCATTGTCTCATTTGTGTCCATGCTCGTGAAGTGTGAATCTGTACTAAAATAACAGCGCAACAATATAACAACCCCCATTACCCCCCTCCCTGCTCCCCTGCACTCTTGACGTAGAACTGCCTAAATCCCCTACTATGCAGAGTGCCTGTTGCCCTATGTACAACTAACTAAAAGTAATGTTAGGGGTTGGCCTCCAGGCCGGTATCCCCGGTTCCCGCCCATCGATCAATATCTCAACATACTTATAACAAATATATGTTCTGATATAGCCAAATCACTTATCGTTCTCTTCTCGGCCAAGTCCATCAGGGGTGTCAAACGTGCTTGTCCATCAGCCGTGTGCTTCGGCCCCCTCAGACTCTTTTGGAGATGAATCGTGTCGTCCACCTTGCTGTGTAGACCTAACGTTCCAAAAATGTTCCTTCCCATTTCTAGGGTTGTTGTCTCTTGCTGGCCTCCACCTCTCCAACCAGTCCGCCTCTGACTCTGGTGTCTCGATGAACCAGGAGCGACCTTCCGCTTCGACCCTGAGCTTCGCCGGGAATAACCTTGAGTATCGGATACCTTTTTCTCTCAGTTGCGTCTTGACTTCCAGAAATGTTCTTCTTCTCCTCTGCACTGTAATTGTAAAGTCAGGGTAAAAGATGATCTTGCTGTTTTCGTATTTGATCGGCGGAGCCGTGCGGGCAGTCTGCAAGACGACGTCTTTGTCAACAGCCTCGTCAGTAGGGGACTGGGTGAGGCTCCCGGTTTAGACCTGCTCTGGGAACTCTGTGCGCTCTTTCAACTGTGATGAATACTGACATGGATTTTGGTTTTAAATAGTCGCAGGTGAGTGTCTCATCAAAGAGGTCGGCCTCAGGTCCTTCTGCTCTCTCCGGTACTCCAAGTATCCTGATGTTATTTCGTCGGGCTAGGACTTCATAGTCGTTCAGTTGTCTCTCCATTTTTTGGCTGGCCACCTGGAGTTCCTTGATATCTTGTTGCATCTAGGTTGCCTTACAACTTATCTCTGTTGTAACCACCTCCATATTATTGACTTTTTCGCTAATGTTGTGCATGTCCGCCCTCGTTAGTGTAACCTCCGCTGTTATGAAGTCCATTCTAGTTTCAAGAGCCGTGCAAATTCCCATTATGGCCTCCATGATATCTTTTAGTGATGGGATCTCCACGGTCGGGTCTTTGTGCCATTTCATCCCCACCCTTACCTGAGGCGTCTGGTTCAGGCTGCTTTTGCATGGTGAACTTGTCTAGTTTGCTTTGGAGGGCGCCCTTAGCTCCCTTACCGCTCGACATAGGGACCAGTTACTGGGCAATCGGGCAGGACCCCAACCTCTGCAGAAGCTTCTGATTCCCCCTATGCCGCCACACTCTTCGCCCGTACTCTATATAGTATGTGTGCTCTGGTTTTCCGACCCGGAGCTTCTCCCACCTTGCACAATTCAGGCCCTCACACAGCCTTGGGCTCGGTTAGTGTTTTGTCGCCGTCCAGCAATCCAATCAGCCCTATGCTTGGATATCTCGCAATCTCAGCCCGCCATGCATGTGTGTAAATATTTGCCTCGAGTAGCTGATGGCCAGGCGGTGCCTCCTGCGTTCCACTGTTCCAGTGTATCACAGTCTTTTTTATGGGCCTCACGCCCTACACACCATTTAATCAACACCTTCGTTGTGATATGTGGCATCCAGTCGTCACTGCTTATTGTCTCCCCACAATAACATCAGTCATTCACTGTGGGGTGCGCTTACAGTCATGCCGCAGCGCTGATCCATGCAATGGAGACCAGAGCTGTGAGCAGTCACAACCAGGTGGTTACCGCCAGGTCAGGCGGCCTTTCAAATACTGGGCAGCTGTGCAGCTGTTTTCCTGTTCCTTAGCACGGAGTTGCCCCACTGCACTCCACTGACAAATAATCCTCTGCCCCTTCGATTCCCATTGTCAGCGCCATCTTGCCTCATGGGAAGCTTCCACCATTAAGGGCATTTCGGTACAGGCTTGCTGTTACGACCCTGTTTTCTTACGTCTTTAATGCCCGCTGTCCTGCTGCCCCTTTTGTTCTACTTTGCAACCCCAGCAAGCACTCACCAGGGGCTGTGTTGTGGGTGCTGTGATGACCACCTGTGATTCCAGAGACCGCAGGGGGCTGCCGCTGTTCTTCTTTTCCTTTCTGTGTTGGAGCAACTTCCGTCCCGGTCCGAGTCGCAGCGTTGCTCCCTTCCAGATCAGCAGTAGGTGAGCTGTCTGAGTATGTTTTGCCCTCACCGGGGCACATGAGCATACGGAACCCCGGCATCTGTGGTCGGGCACAGCAGTCACTAGAGCCAGCGGCTCCACCGCACTCCAGGCCGCAGTTCCCAGTGCGGACAGGCTTCAGACGATGGCTACCCCCAGGTTAGGGCTGTGTCTTCCACAGCATTCCGTTGGTCAGTGAGATCGATCCGACATGTGAGAGCGGATCATTGAGCGGATTAATTATGGGCAGAAGTCCAGGGAGACACGGAGCCTCACAGAGTTGCGGCCATTACGCTTGGTGCCGAAGCCACGTCCCCCGCTGTGTTCTGTGTTGCTGTGCAATATTCTGTTGTGCATGACTCATAATCAGTTCATTCTTGTAAGCACAACATTGAAACCTGCCCACTGAACTGGATGCTTAATTCCATACCATTCTCTTCTCTAAATATATGCTACCTGTCCCGTGTGCTAGGTTTTGTGTATTTTGCACTTAGTTTGATATTTTGTATGCTCCACTTCGTTAAGCATGTTGTGACTTAACATATCTTGCTAATTAGTGACATTTCCATTGCTTCTTTCATGGGCTCATTGTTTGCTTTGCTCCTGGCCATTGGAGCATTATTTGTGGCCTCCTGTCTCTGCTGCAGATTGGTGCTTTTGCTCCTGCTTTCTGCTCCCCCATTTGATAGTTTGTGGATTGTCGTTGCCCCATTTTGCATACTCATACCTGCTGTTGACTAGATTTGTCCATGGGAATTGTCGCCTTGTAGGAAGCTGGCTCGGTACATGGTATACCATTAAGTGGTTATATTGTGCACAGAATCCAGAGATTCCACAAAAAGTGTACAGGGCTCAATGTAAACCCAAAGTGCTCTATTTGTGGTAGTGTGGGTGAGCAGCCTTCGGCCTAACACAGACAAGTATAATGTATTTGTTATGCACACAGTGATCAATAAATGATACACGACTCAAAGAACCACACCAATTTTAGAAAAATTAGCTTGTTTCAAGTTCATTTTAAGACCAAGATGTTCACAAAAAGGAAAGTACGTTTTTCAGGAAAATACTTTTCGACTTTCAAAAGTAGACACTTAGTGCAATTTTTAAGCTTTACAATGTTAATCTATGGAGGAAAAACAAGAATGCAGTTTTTATAGGTAAGTACTCTGCTTACAGATTCAGTCTTAAGGGTCTTTGGTCAACACCAGACAAGGTTCAAATCCTTTTAAAGAGTGCACTACCAGCTAAGTATAAGGGCGGCCACAAGGCAGCACCAAACTTACACCCTCAGCAGCACAGGGGCGGCTGGGTGCAGCGTGCCAGCACAGTGTCTGGCGCCCAATGCAATTCAATGCTGGAGATCAAACTTGAAGAAAGGCTGAAGGCTCAGGCCAGGAGGCCGGACGAAGAAAACCTTCAACTGCCAAGGTCAGTAGAGATGCTAGTGGACGTAGGGACACCATCAATCAGGATCCACAAGGTCCAGGGGCTTTGGGTTCAAGAGTGTCCTTAGGTGTCAGAAAACCGCTTACCGGGCAGGTCATGGTAAGGAGGAGTCTTTAAGTTGAGGCTGCTGGTGTCGAGAAGGAGTCTGGCAGGGTTTCGCTCCCGATAGACTCTTGCTCAAACGCTGGGGAACCTTCACAGGATCGGTGGGCCACTTTTACTCGGGCTGTGGGTGTCTTGTGCAGAGGTGGATCCGGAGGAGAGTTTGCGGTTCCACACGGCTGAATTATTGTTTCTTTGTAGATAGTTTGTTCTGGACAGGTCCGCTGTCCACTGGAAATTTAGAATCTTCATCGAAGAAAGGCAGTGCTCCCAGGGCTTTGGAGGTCACTGGGCCTGCAGGATGAGTCCTCTTTTTGAAGCAGAGGCGAAAGGTGGCCTGCAGGGCTGACGCATAGTCAGTTGCTGGTCCTTCTTCTCTTGTGCTGGTGTGGCTTTTCAGTGTCCAGGCTTCTTAGGTCGACGTTAATCTGATCTCCGGGTCTGGAGAGCCACCTAAATACTAGATATAGGAGCGTTACAGCGGAGTAACCTGTACATACCAATGGGTTCCGTACCTGGGGTGTCTACCACCCTTGTTGGAGGGGGGCAAAGCCCTAGCCCTAATTGGAAAAGTTCCACCATCTTCAAGATGGTGGACACTGACAAGTGTGCTTTTTTTTGCCTCCTGTACCTGAGGGGTTGAGTTGGCGAGGGGTGTGGGAGTGTCACGCCTCCTATTCTTCCTAAGTGTTCCTGCCGCGTTTCCCGCCAAAAGTGAGTGGATTGAACCGGGAGCTGCAGTCGGCTGTCATCAGCAGGGGTCACATTACAAAGGTGGCAGGTCTTTAAAACTTCCATCTGGAGCACTGTGTCCATCCTGGGGGAAGAGGTGGGACTGCTCCACCCAGGATTTGCTTTGTTTCTGGCAAGAGAGCAGAGGTTCTTGACCCGGGGGTCCAGAAACATGTCTGCTTGTGGCAGGCTCCCTAAAGCCAGTCAGCGACCACACCAGGGTTAGTAGGTTTTCAGGGGGCCCCTCTGAGGTGCCCTTTGGGTACATGCGTTAATAAATCCTACACTGGCATCAGTTGTCTGGTACCAAACGCTCCTGGATTCAGTGAAACCATCATGGTGCTGGGGAACTCAAGTTGTTTAGTTTTCAGCCCATGTACTCCCTATGGCTTCCCTGGCACTTATAATATTAAGGAATAGACTTAAATATTGTAGAGGCATATCTGCTCATGAGATATAGTGCACCCTGCCTTAGGGCTTGTAATGCCTGCTAGAGGGGTGACTTACCTACACCTTGGGCAGTGCCGGTTGGCATAGCACACAGTCAGTGTGCCATGTTGACTTTATTGTTTTTCACTGCATCAGGGCATGCACGCTGCAGTGGCATGGTCTTAGTGAGGGGTCCCTAGGGGACCCTGTCCATTTCCCAAGCCCTAGGTACTAAGTGTACTATTTACTAGCGACTTACAGGGAGCTGAAGTGGCCAAGTGTGGAACCATTTTTGGGAAGAAGCACTGGCACAGGAACCTGGTTGGAAGGGACCCTGTGCACTACAACCAAAATCACATCATTTTTCAGGCAAAAAGTGGAGGGACAACCATGTCAAAACACGCACTTTCTCACACACCTTCTGGCCTTTTCATACTGGTTGATATTTGGAACGCCATGTTGGCTCACATGTTAGATGAACAATTTACCTTGTTTTTTTATTTAACGTCTGAACACTGGTTTGTTAGTTCCACAATCCAAAATTTGCAGTAGAGGCTTTGTCCTTTTCCGCGGCTCTTCTAAATACCGATGATCTTTTTTACCTATTTGTTTTTTCACTTGATTGGGTTTGGTAGATTTGCCCTCTTCAACTTCTGTTTTATTGCCTTGCTGTTCCCCCTCCTGATGCTTGTTGCTAGTTTTTCTTCTGCCTTTAGCCCTGCTTAGAGGAACCTTAATTGTTTGCTCTGATATGTAACTGCTTTCAACTCTTAGGCTAAATTGGCCACCTTTCTCACTCCTCTTTTTAATAGCTTTGTACATAATTGTCCTTCCCTGAAATGTTTTATTTTTTCAGTCTGTTCTATTACTTTCCTTGCTTTTGTGATTGGTTAAAATTTACGTTGTTTCAAAGCGGTCTATCCCCTGACTAGAGAATGGTTTTGAAAACTGGGAAAACTCCAGACATCTAAAATGGACCGTTTTCTGTTTTTGAAGGAACTTCGAACTTTAATGGCCCAACACAGCACAAGCTCCAGCCAGCAACCCAGCAGCTCCCGTGTTGGTGTTTTCAGCTCCTTGTCATCTTCGCAGAGTCAGCACAAATACAATTTTGAGAAGGCTATCCTCATTTCACAGACTGGTAACTGCCGTGTCATGTCGTACTCGGACCGTCTAAGCTGCCTTGCTGTGTCTCAGCCATCACCTCAAGCCACACTTATGCCTGGTATGTCGTCTGCCGATATCTTGATGAAGGATATGCATTTTTGCAAGGGACGGTGAAGTTAGTATGGCATTAAAAAGATTTGTACCCTAAATGAATTTTTTGCTCAGTGTTCAATGAAATTCAGATCATTGACTCCAGTGGTGCTTACTGGCTGACTTATCTATATTGATATACAGCATAGCCTGGCTTGGCTCAGATTGTTAAACCTATCATGATAGAAGGTCCAGTATCAACACTGAAAACCTATTTTTTGTACATTGAGAATGTGTTTTTTTCAGTGAAAAGATAACTGATCATTTATGGAGATAAACTGACAGAGTATTTTTCTCTGGTAGCAGACCACAAGTCAGGTGAAGCTAGTATCTCTTATTCCTATTTCTTTGTATGTTGTGATGTGATGGAAAACACAGCTTTTTAAATGTCCTTCAGTGCGTTTGCAAGTTACCTGAAAAGGACGATCAGTTAAAAACTCACTCTGCTTTTTCTCTAGCAGGCTAGGTTTTAATGTTCTAAATACTTTTTCACCGTGATGGGGCATTTGACCAGTAAAGTGTTTTGGGAAATCAAGACTCTGATCATGTAATCTGTTGACTAGGAGGGCATGGGTGCTGATCGAGCATGAGGACCATCTCCAATGAAAAATAACCTGCCAGCTGAAGGAAAGGGCCCCTTATTGTCATGTCATGGTCACTCCCACTTTTTGCCACTGATGTTTTTCAGATGATGTGCATTGGGTCCCTGTTAACCAGGCCCTAGTGCGAGGGCTCTTTCCCTAACACAAGGTAAAATGGTCTAATTGTAAAACAATAGGCACACACTTTGCACCCGTGTAAGTCCCTAGTAAGTGGTACCCCTAGAACCTAGGGCATGGGCACTAAAGAGGGTCTGTAGAGGGCTGCAACATCTGACACTCTAAGGGACCTCCATACAAATTGCATGCAGGCTTCCATTGCAGACTGCGAGACATGGTACAAACCATGTTTGAAAACACAACGTGGCACGCATACTGTATGCTATGCCAAAGGGTGAACAACCTTTACAACGCAACTTTTACCACGCAGTGCCTTTACAACGCGGTATTTACAACGCAAACCATTACAACGCATTGCGCTGGGGGGCGCTCTAGGATAGGGAATACGTTTAATTTACTAACCAACACCTTCCCTAGTGTCCACTGGACTGGTGTTGGAATAGTAAATTAAACTTTTCACTATCCAGCACCTCAAAGCGCTATGCATTGTAAAGGTTTGCGATGTAAAAACCGCGTTGTGAAAGGCATGCGTGGTAAAAGCATGCGTTGTAATGTCATACATCCATGCCAAAGCCCCTGCATGTGATATATGTAAGTTAACCCTACAGCAGCCCTTGTAACTACAAGGCAGGATGCATTCTATTACATGTGAGGGCATATCTAGTTGGACAGCTATGCCTCTGTGCTGACTAGTTCAATTGCTAGATGGTACAAGTGAACAGGGAAGCCATCTTAAACCTTTATATGTACTGAGCACTGGTCATTAAGAGTTCCCCAGCTACATGATGGCTTTACTGAAACCTAAGGGGGTTGGTATCAAACACCTTGTGTTAATACATCTTTCTTGTTGCCAGTACAAGATTTATTATGGCATGCACCCAAAGGGTACCTTAGAGGTGCCACCTGAAAACCTACCCCTATCTAGTGTGCTGGCTGGCTGGTATTGGCCAGCCTGCCTCCACAGATGAGTTTCTGACCCCCTGCAGGTAAGAGCCCACACTGTTCAAGGCAGGAAGCAATACCTGATCTGGAGGAAGGTGGTCACACTTCCTCCAGCAGGATGGCTAGTGTTGTAGCATATCAAGGCCAGGGGCTTCAAAGTCTGTGCCGCCTTTGATATGCAACCCCAGCTTCCCCCAGACCTGGGAGATGTCACTGACCACCCTGAGGCCCATTTGACACCAAGACAGACGGGAAATTAGCTGTGCCTGTAGTCATTTTCCACTACCAAGCTAGTCACACCTCCTAAGGTGGGCTGGCAGATGTGCTCCATACACGAAGGGTTCCTGCCTCTTGTTTTTGGTGGAATTAGGAACTCTGGGCAAGGTTTATGCCCACTCCCCACAGGAAGTGGTCGTATAGGTGGTGTAGTGACTCCGGGGGAAAGTAGCCCATTGGCTCCTAACCTTAACTCCCCTTAGCCCCCCAAATTTTAGTATTTAGGTGGGCCTCTGACACCAGGAACTCGGATTCGACTGACTAAAGAAGAAGGACAATGAAGAGCTGAAGACTCAAAATGTAGACTAGCTGTGGACTTGGCGCCAAACCCTGCCTCCCTGCTCATGTCCCGGCAATTGCAAAGACCCGATTCGTCCTGCAGCTGTGCATTCTCCCAGAGCCTTGGTGGGCTGCCAGCACTTTGCCAACCAGCCAGCTTCTCCCTTGGAGCCACTTCCCTGCAGGCACAGACTGCAAAGTACGGTTTAATATCTGCTGTCCACCGAGGCCGTACAATAGGGGGTGGTGATGGACGGAGCATCTGAACCAATCAAGCACTCACACCCAGTCAACAGGTCTGGCTTTAATCCATCACCGTTCTTTAGCCCACTCTGCCACCCCAGTTCAGACATGGCCATATGCAAATCAATCTGACCCTGTACCTCATGAGAACAGTCCAGCCCGAACTGCCAAGCCATGCCTTCCCTGGACCGGAAACAAGCTTCCTAGGACCGGTTTCTGGCATTACAGCAGTCTTTGGCCAGGCTTGCTTGAATCCATTGGCAAAGTGAGCAGGGGACTCACGTCTGAGCATACCCTTCCAACTTATGGTGAACAAAGCGGTACAAAAGGGGGTGGTGATGGACGGAGCATCTGAACCAATCAAACACTCACACCCAGTCAACAGATCTGGGTTTAATCCATCACCGTTCTTTAGCCCACTCTGCCACCCCAGTTCAGACATGGCCATATGCAAATCAGTCTGACCCTGTGCCTCATGGGAACAGTCCAGCCCGAACTGCCAAGCCATGCCTTCCCTGGACCGGAAACAAGCTTCCTAGGACCGGTTTCTGGAATTGCAGCCGTCTTCAACCAGGCTTGCTTGAATCCAGTGGCAAAGTGAGCAAGGGACTCACGTCTGAGCATACCCTGCCAACTTATGGCGAACAAAGCGGTACAAAAGGGGCCCGAGGTAGCAGCCGTCCAGGAAGAGGTCACCATGCTCCAGCATGTCAGATCTGTCTCCCTGGCAAGGTTGGAGACCCCCAGGAACCGCCATACACCAATACCCGGGGTGCCTGAGCTCTTGCAGCAGCCAGGGCCTGTTCAGTGTCCAGCCCAGACTCCAACACTTCCAAGATGTACTTACCAACGTGGGATGTTGGCGTCAGAGAGACCATCGTCGAGAGTGGCCCTGTTTTGTCCCCATCTCCAGGTCGACCTAAAAAAGTGAGAGCCTGGACGCAAACGACCCGCCGGACAAAGCACCTCTGCACTAGGCCTGGGCGTGAAATTCTGCTTTGCTCGTGGAGTTTACGGAACCTTTCCTCCTCCGTGTAGCACGTGGAGTCCCGAAAAACTCAGTTGAGCAAAGTTTTTTCCTCCCTCGCCAACCTTAAGTTGGCAAGCGAGGAAAATCTTACTCCAGACCACCTTCTGGTGAGATTTCTAAATGCGGGCAGCCGCGGATGGCCGCTTCCACTCGCGTTGAGACACCACCTGTTCAGGTTGAGAAAGCTGCACCTTGAGTAGACCATCTTCTCGAGCAACAGAAAGAAGCAGAGCCCTCTTGAGCTGCGCATGGTAGTGTTTGCACTGATTTTTCCAGCGCAGGACAAACACCCGGCTCCAAAAAATCTGTATGAACAGGAAGATCTAACTCAATCTGCTGCTTACAGAACTCTGTGTATAGGTTGGAGTTTTTTGTTCTCTATGCTGAACTCAACCCAGGCCTACTGTACACCCACAGCAAGAGCCTACTGAATGTGCATCCTTGCTTTAGAGACCCTTGAACTGAGCCCCCCTTTCGGTTCTGGTGGACTGGTTCTCCAGGCCCCACTTGCAGTTTTCTTATTATGTGTTTCCCCATTGCCTCTAGCAGTAGTGCTCAAGACCCTTGTGACCAGCACCTCTGTCCCTGGACACTCCAGGGCAGGTAAAACGAAACTACTGGTGGTTCTAAGGATCTTAGCACCTACTTACCATCCACAAGATCCACCCTGTAAGTCGACTGCAAGTATACCTATGCAGTGTATGTTTCTCCAATAGAATAACATTATAATGTTTGAGGTGCATGCCTTACATCTGACAGCTGTGGTTTACTGTATTTCTAAAAATCACTAACACGAAAAGCACTTACCTGATCCCGAAGATCTTGGCGTCTAAAATTATAGAAAAATCCCTGCTCAGCCAGACTCAGTTTTACTTCACCGGCTTGGTCGCCTACCCATGGAGAAATTCTGAGGCTACCTCCTGTGTAGCCGCTGTGAGGGGGGACAAAAATCACTGACTTTGCCAAATTTATGAAAATTTTTGATCAAGGGGTCCACGTTTTGACGTACCCCTTACTGAGAGATTATGGTGCTGTGCACCCTAATGCAACTACCTTCTTATGCCAAATGTGCACAAAAATGTAATATTGCCTCTTACTAGTTATAAAGTGCTTACCGTGCTTCGAATGCGACTCCCCCCGTCCCAGGTCAAGTACTATTTAATGAGGGTCACTACCTTCAAATTATTTAAATAAATGTTACAGCGTTGATATCCAACATGTTAAATTAATTTTGAGTGAGCTTTTATATATCACTAACATCTCAAGTCAAGTCAAGTCAAAGAATGTATATAGCGCGCTACATACCCGGAGGGTCTCAAGGCGCTTGAAGAAGGGTGGGGAGTTACTTGTCGAATATCCAAGTTTTAAGTTGCTTTCTGAATGCTAGGTGGTTCTGAGTGAGACGAAGGTGAGTGGGGAGTGAGTTCCAGGTTTTAGCTGCGAGGTAGGAGAAGGATCTACCTCCCATGGTGGTTTTATTGATGCGAGGTACGGTAGCAAAGGCTTGGTTGGAGGATCGTAGCTGGCGGGAGGGGGTGTAGAAGGAAAGTCGTGTGTTGAGGCATTCGGGTCCAAGTTCGTAGAGTGCTTTGTGTGCGTGGGTTAAGAGGCGGAAAGTAATCCTCTTATTGACGGGGAGCCAGTGGAGGTTTTTCAGGTGACTAGAGATGTGGTCTTTACGCGGGATGTCTAGTATGAGTCTAGGTGATGCGTTCTGGATGCGTTGGAGTTTTTTCTGGAGTTTTGCGGTGATACCGGCGTATAGGGTGTTTCCGTAGTCCAGGCGGCTGGTAACCAGAGCATGGGTGACCGTTTTTCTGGTGTCGGTGGGGATCCAGCGAAATGTTTTTTTGAGCATGCGAAGAATGTTGAAGCAAGATGATGAAACGGCGTTGACTTGTCTGTTCATAGAGAGTGAGGAGTCCAGGATGACGCCCAGGTTCCGTGCGTGGTCCGTCAGGATGGGTGCTTTTCCAAGGGCCTCTGGCCACCAAGAGTCGTCCCATGCGGAGGGGGAGGTACCTAAGATAAGGACTTCTGTTTTGTCTGAGTTCAGTTTCAGACGGCTGTGCTTCAACCACTCGGCTACTTCTTTCATTCCTTCATGTAGGTTGGTTTTGGCGGTGTTAGGGTCTTTGGTGAGTGATAGGATCAGTTGAGTGTCATCCGCGTAGGAGATGATGTTGAGGTTGTGTTGGCGAGCGATGGCCGCGAGGAGGCTCATGTATACGTTAAAGAGGGTGGGACTGAGTGAGGACCCTTGGGGTACGCCGCAGATGACTTCAGTGGCCTCTGAGTTGAATGGTGGGAGGCGGACTCTCTGGGTTCTTCCGGTGAGGAACGAGGTGATCCATTCCAGTGCTTTTCCTTGGATTCCGATGTTACTGAGGCGCTGTAGAAGGGTGCTATGTAAGACTGTGTCGAAGGCCGCGGAGAGGTCGAGGAGGATGAGGGCGACTGTGTCTCCATTGTCCAGTAGAGTTCGAATGTCGTCTGTTGCTGCGATGAGGGCGGTCTCCGTGCTGTGTTTGGCTCGGAAGCCGGACTGTGAGGAGTCGAGGGATTTGTTGGTTTCGAGGAAGGCGGCGAGCTGGTTGTTGACGGCTTTCTCGATGACTTTGGCCTGGAATGGAAGGAGTGAGATGGGGCGGTAGTTTTTGAGTTCGGTGGGGTCAGCTGTGGGTTTTTTCAGAAGGGCGCTGAGTTCGGCGTGTTTCCAGCTATCCGGGAAGGAGGCGGAGTTGAGGGAGCAGTTGATGACGTCTCGGAGGTGTGGTGCTATGATGGAGTCTGCTTTGTTGAAGATGTGGTGAGGGCATGGGTCTGTGGGGGATCCTGAGTGGATAGAGTTCATCAGGTGGATGGTGTCCTCAGTGGAGATTGGGTTCCAGTCATTAAGGATGTTCAAGGGGGGTGAAGGTCCTGCAGAAGGTTGGGTGGGTTGGTCTCCGGGTCGGTTGTCGAAGCTGTTGTGGATGTCTGCGATTTTGTTGTGGAAGAACGAAGCTAGGGAGTCGCAGAGGGCTTGAGGGGGTGATGTCGTTGGAGTTGGCTGAGGGGTTGGTAAATTATTTGACGATGTTGAATAATTCCTTGCTGTTGTGGGCGATGTTGTCTAGTCGGTCTTTGAATGCGGTTTTCTTGGCAGATCGGATTAGTTGGTGGTGTATGCGGGTGGCGTTTTTGAAGGCGTCCCTAGTGCTGGTGTTTGGGTCTTTTTTCCAGGCCTTCTCGAGGGAGCGACAGAGTTTCTTCGATTTCTTAAGATCATCGTTGAACCAGGAGGCGTTTTTGCTGCCTAGTTTGATTTGATGTTTTTTCAGTGGTGCTAGGTAGTCGGCGCTGTTGGATAGCCATTGGGTGAGGTTAATGGCTGCTTGGTCGGGGTTTGAGGAGTGGGTAGGGGGGTTTTGAAGAAGCGATGAGAAGATCTGGTCGATAGTGATTTTGTTCCAGTTTCTTCGCAGAGTAGGTTGAGGATGGTTGTGAGTTGTGGTCTTGTTGTAGAAAAAGTGTACGCAGCTGTGGTCCGTCCAGTGGAGAGTAGTGGTGTGACTGAAGGAAACATGTTTGCTGGAGGTGAAGATAGGGTCGAGTGTGTGACCTGCGGTGTGGGTACTACGATTGACTGCACAATATATTGCCTTTAACAAAAAACAACTCCTAGTACTTTTAGTTTTTTTTTAATTATATTGCATAGCTGCTCACCTTGCTAAAACGTACACAACATTTTATTTTTCAATCACATAGGCGAAAACATTTGCATTTGCCAATGCTTGTTAGCTTCTAGATGCTGGTTTTTAACTTTGACAGGCCACTGAGGCCTGCTAATCGGACCTCTGTTCCACTGCTCTTTCCATAAAACGAGGTGATGTCTAATTGTAACACAATTTGCAAACGACTTTAGCACCCCTGTAAGTCCTTAGTAAATGGTACCCCTGGTCCCAAGGGCATGGGTACTAAAGAGGGTCCCTGAGGGCTGCAGCAATCTATTTTGCCACCCTAAGGGACCCACACACAAAGTCCACGCAGATTGCCGTTGCAGGCTTTGTGACATGTTTCAAACCATGAGTGAAAACATGACATGGCAATCTTTGTCATGCCAAAGTCACTGCATTTAATATAAGTAAGTCATCCCTACAGGAGGCCTTTGATCCCTAAGGCACAGTGAATTATATTTTGTGAGAGGACATATCTGCATGAGCAGATATGCCCCTGTGGGGTCCAGTTCTTTTACTAGATATTGCAAGTGAGCAGGGAAGCCATCTTAAGGTATGTAATGGGCACTAGTCCAAACGAGTTACCCAGCTTAATGGCTTTATATATATATATACATATATATATATATATATATATATATATATATATATATATATATATATATATATATATATATATATATAGAGATAGAGATAGAGATAGAGATAGAGATAGAGATAGATATATAGATTGTTTGGTATCAAACAGGTGGTCTGCTTCCTCAGAAACAGAAGCCTTCACACACCCAGATGGGTGTCAAGCTTCATCATAGTGCATGCTCCTTGTCAGGCCGGTGCTGCAATGCACAAGCTGACCCAATTAGGGTAGCAATTCTGCCTCCTCGAGTGGGAGCAAAGTTGCCACTGATTTAGCGTGAGTGTCAGAGTGAAGACTCCACATGACAACCTACCCAATCTCTGCTGCCTAGGAAGGCTTTTTTTTTGAGAACGCTATATGAAGGTATCTGCATATACCAAATATATGTTATTTGTGATTGGGTAATCTGTGATGACCCCCAGATTCCAACCACTGGGTAGATTAGGGACAGTTGATCCTCACAAATTGTCAACTGATCCATATTGACTTAACCAATGGCAAGAAATGTGTTCACCTTATGAGCTATTAGAGATCATTTTCTCTTTGGGGAACCACCACGTTTCAATTGGACAAGTAGACTCTCCTATTAAAACCTTAATAGGAGGACTTCTTAGTTTTTATTAGCATACACCTACTCACTCTCACTATCTCTCTAGCTCTCTATCTCTCTCTCCCTCTCTCCCTCTCTCCCTCTCTCCCTCTCTCCCTCTCTCCCTCTCTCCCTCTCTCCCTCTCTCCCTCTCTCCCTCTCTCCCTCTCTCTTTCTCTCGTTCTCCCTCGACAAGGTGCATTCCCTATGATGAAGCATGACACCCATCCTGTTGTGTAGGGGCTCCTGTTCCTAATGAAGCGGACCCCCCGTCCATTTCCCTAGTTGCTGATGACCACATTTGCTTTTTGCGCCTATATGGAACTGCATACCTTCCATTGGAAGACTTGACCCCTATAGGAACACCACTTGCGCCCCCCCTTCCTCCTGTTAAATGGTTGGTACCAAACACCTCTTATTAATAAACCCACACTGGGTGCATGTATAAATAAATCCATCAGTGGAAGCAGAGTATAGTTTAGAGCAGAGGTCTTCAAACATTTTCATGCCGAGACCCCCTTGTAAAACCTTTTTAGGCGTAAGGACCCCCTTCCGACAAAGGTTTCTAGAAACTGGTACTCCTCATCAACTATTGACAACCATAAATGCGCCTGTTAGACCTCATCACATAAATCCATCCATCATTCATCCACCCACACTTTCACACATCCATCCATCATCCTTCCACCCTTTCATACTTCCATCCTTACATCCATCCTTCATCCATCCACCCTTTCATACTTCCATCCATACATCCATCCTTTACCCATCCACCCTTCCATCCATCCACCCACACTTTCACACATCCATCCATCATCCTTCCACCCTTTCATACTTCCATCCATCCTTCCTTCATCCATCCACCCTTTCATCCTTCCATCCATACATCCTTCATACATCCGCCCTTTCATCCTTCCATCCTTCATCCATCCACTCTTTCATCCTTCCATCCTTCATCCATCCACTCTTTCATCCTTCCATCCATCATCCATCCACCCTTTATCCATCCACCCTTTCATCCTTCCATCCATACATCCATCCACCCTTTCATCCATCCGTTCAACCAACATTCATCCACCCACCTTTTCACACATCCATCCATCAATCATTCATCCATGCAGGCTTTTATCCATCCATCCATCCTTCATCCATCTACCCTTTCATCCTTCCATCCATACATACATCCTTCATCCATCCACCCTTTCATCCATCCATCATCCACCCTTCCATCCATCCACTCATCATTCATCCACCCACCTTTTCACACATCCATCCTTCATCCATACACCCTTTCATCCTTACATCCATACATTCATCCTTCATCCATCCACCCTTTCATCCATCCATCCACCCACCTTTTCTGTGCCTCTCTCATGGGGGGGGGGGGAAGAGTCAGTATCTCTCTGCTTTTTCTTCCTTCTTCCTCTCTCATGGGAGGGCATCTGTGCCTCCCTGCTTGGGGGGGGGGCAGACAGGCTGTAACAACATCTCACCATGAAGAACAGACTCTCAGGCACATTTTCCCCGCACAGGCCCCTGGTATGAGGGCTAGTGGGACTTGAACCAATGATTTATGGGGTGGGTCGGGGCGGGGGGTAAGGGAGAGGACCTTTCACGTGCTTTACTGGCAGGACCCACAGCTCCAGGCGCGCAACGGCCATTGAACTCAAAGGGCTACAGCCACCCCCCTGCCCCCCTTGTATATGTGAGCTGGGCTGAAACAGCTTCACCTGAGTACTTCACAAGTCTTTAAAAGAGCTTTTACTTGTTAATGAGGCTTTCATGTTTTTCACCCCTTGGTGTGAATTAGGTGTCTGCCTTGAGCACCCTCAATCAGCCCGACGCCACTAAGGCAAACCACGCGTTTCAAGGAACTGCACGCTCTGACAGAATCTGCAATCCCCTTCCAAGGACTCCACGACCCCCCTGGGGGTCATGCCCCACAGATTGAAGACCTCTGCTATAGAGATACCCCCTGAACACTACTAGTCCTAGTGAGCTAACCAACTGGTCTTGTTCAGCCTGCCACTACAGACTAGTCTCTATCCCCCTGTGAACTGAAAGCCCTGCACTCAGAGGTGAGGAACAATGCCTGCTCAGGCAGGAGGCTTCAAAGCCTTTGCTGCCTTTGATATGCTATCCTGGACTCCCCCCCAACCTGAAGGATGCCGTCCCCAGCCCTGAGGCCCATTTACCACCAGGACAGGCGGTTGCACTGCCAGGATGGAGCCACCTCTAGGGTGGACAGCCTGAAGGGAATTCGAAAGAAAGGATTCCACCTTCTTGAGTGTGTAATTGGGACGTCTGCGACAGGGTGATGGCCACATTAGGAAGCTGGCTCTGTATATGGTATGCCACTAGGTGGTTATACTGTGACCAGAGCTCAGTGGTTCCCTAAGTGTACAGGGCTCCATGTAAAACCCAAAGTGCTCTATTAGTGGTAGTGTGGGCAAGCAGCCTTATGCCTAACACAGAGGAGTGTAAGATATTTATTGCACAACGTGGACCAATAATGAACACACGACTCAAGAAGGAGATCCACACCAATTTTATAAATAGAAACTGTGATCTTCACAATAAGATAAGTACTTTTTTAATATAAATACTTTTTACTTTCAAGCTGACACTTAGAACAATTTCTGAGCAGTTCAATGTTATCCTACAAGGAAAAAATAATGCGGGTAAGTATTACACTTACTGTTCCAGTCTTCGGGACCAAAGGTCGGCAAGGGTCAGGTGAGTACTAAAACTGCACCACCAGCGGTACAGGGGGCCCGGTGCAGGGTGCAATCTCAGCGTTGGCCACCCATGATTTTCAATGAGGATTCTGCTTCGACAAATAGGCTGCAGGCATCACACCAGCGATGTCAGGAGAGAGACCAATGACAGCAGAGGTAAGCAGATATGTAGGGGGTTGTAGGGGCACTGTTCATTCTGTTCACCAAGGAGCAGTGGCTTTGGGTGCAAGGGTGCCTTTTGACATTGGAGTCTTCTAACCGGAGCCGGTCGCGGTCAGGGGGAGCCTTTGGGTTCAGGCTGCAGGCGTCTTTTTGGGGTCCAGGAGGAGTCAGCCAAAGCTGGTATTGAGCTCAGGATGGCTGGGGAGGCTCACTCGGGTCATGGGTGTCTGGTGCAGGATAGGCATGAGTCGCAGTACCAGTTGGATCCGGAGTCCTCTTAGTTGGAGTCTTCTGGACAGAGACAATGTACTCTGGAGATCAGGTCTTTGTTGAAGAGCAGGCAGTCTAAATCTGGCCACAGGACAGGCGTCGTCATCGTCGTCTTATTTGCAGTCTTTAAAGCTGGAGACAAGCCAGTAGAGCTGGGGTCAAGTCAATAGTCCTCTTCAGGCTTTGCTGCACGGCCTCTTCTTCATCCTTTATCCATCCTCGGTTGCGGGAGTCTAGTTTCTAGGTCCTCGGGGTGCCACCGAAATACTAAATTTAGGGGGTGGTTTAAGAAAGTAGTAGATTGTGCTAATGGGCACCTTACCTGGGGGTGACTACACCCACTATTATGCTACCCTCCTGGGGAGGGGGCATAGACCTAGCCCTGATTGGAGGGGTCTTCATCTTCAAGATGGAGGGGACTGATGTAACCTAAAATCTAGGGCGGTTAACCTTAATCTGGGAAACCAGGTTCGAGTCTCTGCAACGATGCTTAACATCTTGTAATTCTAGGCAAATTACTTAATCTCCCCCATGCCTGACAAAAATAAATGAATGTGTCTTTCTGTAACAAAACTGGTGCTCATGTAAAGCTCTCTATTACCCGATACTTTCGGGTCAAGTTTGCGGTATATATAAAACTCCGGAAAACAAAAAATTAAAAGTGTTCTGAACTTCGCCTCCTCCATTTGAGGGTTGGAGTTGGCAAAGTTGGCACACCTCCTAGCCTCTTGAGATTTCCCCATGATTTTCCCTGGCCAAAGTGGGGTTGTAAACTGGGTTCTGAAAAATGCTGCTAGCAGCAGAGGCTGGGGGTCGCACTACATAGGCGGCAGGCCTTTGAAGCTTCCCCTCCGAGCACTGGCCCATCCTGGGGGAGGAGATGTGACCCCTCTTCTCAGGATGTGTATTGTTTCTGATCCCAGAGAACAGAAGCTCTCAACCCAGGGGTCCAAAACATGTCTGTGTGTGACAGGCTGCTGAAGCCAGTCAGTGCCCACACCAGGGCCAGTAGGTTAGATGCTAAAATGAATCCCACACTTGCGTCAGTGAGGAGTAGTTTGATACCAAACACTCCTGTGTTCATTGAAGCCAACATGGGGTTGTGAAACTTGAGTTGTTGAGTTTTGCAGAGTGAATCTTTCTGGATTCGCTATGCTGTGCATTAATCTGCGGTCTAGTGGTTGGGTCCGGAATCGTAGTCTTTGATTTCTTTTTTCTTTTTTTTCGTAGCCCAGGTGGGCGTCGATGTCCCACCTTTTGGTGCATTTCCTGTGACGTCTGCAGGCTTCCTGCGGAAGCTCCCACCTTTGGGTGCCATCTTCAAATTCTTTTTTCCGCCGTTGGTCCTGGATCGTCACCGAGAGGCTCCAGAGTATTTGGGAGAAAAGAAGAGGAATGAGGCAAAACTTTCACAGAAAAGATTGGAGAAGATACACAAGAACAAGATCTCCCAGCCGGGACTACGAAGAAGGAGAGCTTAGAGATCTTCGACGTCCAACGGAGAATGCGCTCACATGGGGCCCCCTGAGCGCAGGAATGGACAAAACAACTTTTAAATTCTGCCGTAACTTCCACCACAAATACGCGCAGAAGGACGAGCACCCGGTCTGCAACCTCTGCTTACCGGTCGACCACGAGAGCAAGGATTGCAACGCCTGCTCCGCCGTCACCCCGAAGACACTCAGGGTTAGAGAGAGACAGAGGAGAGCCAACTACAACATGCAAGGCAAAGGCCAACCTCTGTCGCTTTGGGACCTGGGCCTCTCCAGCGACGAAGAGGACAACATCCCACAGGGACCAGATGACTACACGGTCGTAGAGACCGATAAGAAGGCATCTAAAGAGGTAGGAGAGACGTCGACCCCCCTAAAACCCCGACAAACTCTCGAAAGCCCGATCAGGACTCTTGAAAAACAGAGTCCAAGTCCTCGCAGGGATCACTGGCGCCGAAAAACTCGACGGCCGCGGCTGCATCCATGGACAAACAGCCCAGCGAATCCTTCAAGAAGGACTCCCAGGCGCCGAAGCCCGGCGAAAAGCCAAGGTCGTCGAAGCACGTCCCTGAAATGACGGCTCGACTTCGAAGGAGAAGGACCCGAAGGTCGAGTCGACGACTAAGTCGAAGAGATTGGCCGAAACGCTCGACGCTGAGCATGCCGCCGAGCTGTGGAGAAATAAGAGAAGGCTCGAGGCCGAAATGGAGAACATCCTGCAAAGGAAGAAAGAGTTCGACGAGAAAATGAAAAGGCTCACGATTCCTTTGAAGGTGCCGACCACGATCGTCGAAATAGAAGAGGAGTTCGACGCTGATGGGCTTCCGAAAACTCCAGTGCCCCAGGAACACCTCGATGAAGAGGGTCTATACTATGAGGAAGAAGGCGACGATGACCAGCGAACGACTTTCAGCTCGGCATCCTCGATGACACAAGACCTGGAATGGCAGGACATCGACTCCGAAAATCCGGAAAAGCCTGTGGAGACTTTTCTTTCGAGGCCGTCGCCACCAGATGACATTGGGGCTTATAACATGGTCATCAAGAACGCGGCAGCGGCCTATGGAGTCAAATTGGAGGAGGAAAAGCCAAAGGCATGTTTCCTTTTGGAGACCCTGCTCCCCACTCAGAGTCCGTTCCTCCCCATGCTTCCGATTGTCATGGACCAAGGGAGGGAGGAGTTCAAGGACCCGGCAACCTGCAGGTCTGTGACACCGAGGACTGAGAAAAAATACAAACACTCTTCTCAGGATCCTCCCTACATCCAGGGATCTGTCACAGCGGACTCCATTATTGCGGCAACAGCCAGAAAGAGGGCAAACGTCCCAACAACATCAGGCCCACCACCAGACAAAGAAAGTAGGAGAATGGTCCTGACTGGGAGAAAAATAGAGCGAAATGCAGCAGTACACTGGCGCATGGCAAACTCAAATGCTCTACTGAACAGACACCAGTACCAGCATTGGGACGAGATGAGGCAACTGCTCAAGCACCTCCCAGTGGAATACCTGCAAAGGGCATCACACCTGGTGGAAGAGGGGAAAAATATAGCAAATGCTTGCCTGAAAACAGCCTTGGATGGGGCGAACACATCCAGCAAACTTATGATGATAGGAATCACAGAAAGAAGGCAGGCCTGGCTCAGGATCTCCGGCTTCAAGCCAGAAGTGCAAAACAACGTTCTAAGCACTCCCTTAAATGGAGACACACTGTTCGGGGCACCGGTGGTTGAGAAACTCACCCAGCTCAAGAAAGAAAATGAAACGGCATGGTCCATGGGGGCCTTACAATTCAGAGGGATGAGAAGGGGTACCCCGACACGGAGATCAAACGGAAGGGGAGGAAACCTGCCGGGAACGTCACACCAGACATTCCAGCAGGCGCCCCAGGGCGTTTACCAATCTCAGCAGGGGCAAATGGATGAGGGCAGACAAAAAGAGGGGGCCAGCAGCCCTCCTCTAAGTGACTCCGTCACGCAAAGCGTGCCCACCCACACGACCCCTCCGAGGGTGGAGCACAACAAGACCAACAAGGGGGAGTTACACGGACCAAACATTGACGAACATGTAACACCAGTAGGAGGCAGGCTAAGACGCTTCTTCCAGGAGTGGAAGAAGAGAACTACAGACAAATAGATACTCAGCATCATACAGTTCGGATACTGCCTAGAGCTGGAAAAGAAACCACCAAGCAGAAAACCGAAAAGAAAGAAGCATTCAGGAAAAGAACTAGCGCTACTCCTAGAGGAATCGCAAGAATTCCTCCGGAAGGAGGCCGTCAAATCAGTTCCATTCAGAGAAAGGAACAAGGGAGTGTACTCAAACTATTTCCTAGTTCCAAAAGTGGATGAAACGCTAAGACCCATCCTGGACCTAAGGTTCCTAAACAAATACATAAGGACACAAAAGTTCAAAATGACATCCCTCCAAGAGGTCATTCCTCAGATAAGGGACGGAGACTTCATGTCAACCATAGACCTCAAAGATGCCTACCTGCACATCCCCATGAACAGACAGCACAAACATCTACTAAGATTTACTATCAACAAAGAACACTACCAATTCACAGCCCTAGCCTTCGGACTAAAGTCCGCACCAAGGGTGTTCACCAAATGCCTCGCAGCCGTGGCAGCGTACCTGCGCAGAGAAGAGATTCACGTATACCCTTACCTCGACGACTGGCTAATAAAAGCAAGTTCACACAGGACATGCAAGGAACACGCCCAGCGGGTCACAAAGACCCTGACAGACCTAGGATTCTCCACACACTGTGGAAAATCCTCAATGGAACCAGAGCAAGTGAAGATCTTCCTACGAGCACAGATCAACACCATACAGAGCAAGGTGTTCCCCAGCAACAAGAGAACACTGGCACTGCTGAAGGAGACACGCCGCTACCATGAGGGGCGAGCTCTGACAGTGAGGACAGCGAGCAAGATCATGGGGATGATGGCGTCCTGCATACACCTGGTTCCCAATATACGGCTCCACATGAGACCATTCCAGGAATGGCTGCAACAGCAATGGTCACAGGCTACAGGAAATTGGGAATATCTAGTGGTTGTAACGCACGCAGTGCAGGAGGAGATTACATTGTGGAACAGGGAGAACATAACAAGGGGGAAGCCCTTAACACCACCAAGCCCAACTGTGACCATCACCACAGACGCATCCCAGATGGGATGGGGAGCACACATGAACAAACTCAAAGTGAGGGGTCTGTGAACTCCAGATGATGCGGTCAGACACATCAATTACCTGGAACTGAAGACCGTGTTCCTTGCCCTGAATGCATTCCAGAAAAAACTGTACAGCCAGAGAGTGTTGATACAAACAGACAACACAACATCGATGTTCTACGTCAACAAACTGGGAGGAACACAATCTCTCGCACTGTCCAACCTAGCACTGGAAATATGGAGATGGGCCATCGCACTCAAAATAGACATGCTAGCCATACACCTACCAGGGAAGGACAATGTGGAAGCAGACTGGCTCAGCAGACAGACTTCAGCATCCCACGAGTGGGAGCTCAATGCTCAGGAAACGCAAAGGCTATTCAGGAGGTGGGGAACACCGACAATAGACTTATTTGCAACACACCAGAATGCAAAATGCTGGCACTTCGCATCCAGGCAACCAGAGGAGCGATCCCAGGGGACTGCCCTATGGATAAGCTGGTCGAAAACATTTGCCTACGCTTTTCTCCCGATACCACTGATACACAGAGTACTCAACCAGTGCAGAACCAGCAACATGACGCTGATCCTGGTGGCACCCCAGTGGGCCAGGCAGACCTGGTACTCACAGATAATGGAAATGGCACAGGGTGCACCCCACAAGTTCTGGAAAAAGAAAGACTTACTCTCCATGCAAAACGGAGAAGTACTACACCCAGAGCCAGAGATCCTCAGCCTAGCAGCATGGTTTCTGAAGACGTAGAGTTTGCACACCTTAAGTTACCTGAGAGCCTCCTGCGGGTGCTACGAGAGGCAAGGAGACCTAGCACACGAAGGTGCTATGTGGCAAAATGGAAGAGGTTCACACAATGGTGTAGCAAGAAGCTACACAAGAAGATGACAAGGGAATCAATGGTGTAGCAAGAAGCTACACAAGAAGATGACAAGGGAATCAACGGTGCTAAGATATCTCACGCACCTGCTAAAACCAAAACTAAGTTCATCCTCGCTAAGAGTACACCTTGTAGCCTACACAAGAGGAGAAACAGGGAAGAGCTTCTTTGTATCACAGAGATTTCTGGAAGGGGCAAAGAGGATCGCACCACCAAAGAGGATGCCGCCACCGGCATGGAACCTTAATTTAGTCCTAACAGAGCTCATGAAGCGCCCATTGAACCCATTCATAAGACCTCCCAACAAAGGCTTACAATGAAAATAGCCTTCCTGGTGGCAATCACCTCGCAGCGCAGGGTAAGTGAACTACAGGCGCTAACGCTAAAAGAACCCTACATCCAAATACACAATGATGGGGTGGTGATGAGAACTGACCCACACTTTATGCCAAAGGTGTTGTCAAGGTTCCACAACAACCAGACAGTACAAATACCAAGCTTCTTTCAGAAACCGGCCACAAGCGCAGAGGGCACTGCACACTCTGGACTCTAGAAGAGCAGTAATGCACTACATAGAAAGAAGTTAAAAACACAGGAAAACAAAGCAGTTATTTGTGTCCTTCGCAAGCAGTTTCCTGGGTAGACCAGTAACAAAGGGAACCATTGCACGATGGATCTCACAAACTATAAAATTCTGCCACAGACAGGCAGGCCAAGCACTAGCAGAAGGGGAACGAGCCCACTCTACCAGGAAAAAAGGAGCAACAATAGCCTTCCTGGCTCACACACCCATTCAAGACATATGCTGGCGGCAACATGGGCTTCAGTGCACACGTTCACTAAGCACTACTGTGTGGATATACCAATGAACAAGAAAGCACAAGCAGGACAGAAGGTGCTTCAACATATATTCAACAACCAATGCGCATCTTCCACCCAGCCGCCGCAAACATAACAAACCGCTACAAAGTCTATGCACAGCATAGTGAATCCAGAAAGATTCACGCTGCAAAACGAATAGTTTCTTACCTGTCGGTGTAGTTTTGCAGCTTGAAGATCTTTCTGGATTCACTAGCGAACCCACCCACCTCCGGCAGAAAGATGACCCAGGAGAAGAAGGTGGTAATACAAGGACAACATAGAAACAAACACCTTAAAGGACAAAGCGGAAAAATCACATACTTGAAAAAGAAATGGAAAACATTGCCAAAGGATTTACAAACAGAACACAAAAACAAGAAAAAAAGAATCCGAAGATGGCGCCCAAAGGTGGGAGCTTCCCCAGGAAGCGTGCCGACGTCACAGGAAGTACACCAAAAGGTGGGACGTCGACGCCCACCTGGACTACGAGAAACAAAAAAGAAGAAAGAAAAGACTACGATTCCGGACCGAACCACTAGACCGCGGAATAATGCACAGCATAGTGAATACAGAAAGATCTTCAAGCTGCAAAACTACACCGACGGGTAAGAAACTATTTGTTTCCAGTCCATGGGCTCTATGGCTTCTCTGGCACTTACAATATTAAGGAAGAGCCCTCAATATTGTAGCTCATGCAGATATGCCCACACCTGGGATATATTTCACCCTGCCTTAGGGCGGGTAAGGCCTGCTAGAGGGGTGACTTACCTATTTCTTAGGCAGTGCTAGCTGGCATGGCATACATATAGTGTGCCATGTCGACTCGCTGTCATTTTGTCTGCACTAGGCCATGCATGCTTCATTGGCAGTCTGCATGGTCTAGTTGAGGGGTCTCTAGGGGTCCCGCTTCAGTTCCTATGCCCTTGGTACCTAGGTACGTTTTACTAAGAACTTGCAGGGGGCCTGAAGTACCAAATGGTGAATGTTTTGTGGGAAGAAGTACTGGCACAGACGACCTGTTTGGTAGTGACCCTGTGCACTATAATCGAAATCACATCAATGTCCAGGCAAAAAGTGTTGGCTATTGCAAAAACAACAGTTGATGGACAGAATGCAGAACAATGTCATACATTCACCCCAGTACAGAGAACTGGGCCTAAATCCATCATTTTTTTGCACTCCACACCACCCCAGTTCAGACATGGCCATATACAAATCAGCCTTGACCCTGTGCCTCATGGGAACAGTCCAGCCCTAACTGCCAAGCCATGTCTTTCCTGGGCCAGAATCAGCATCCTAGGACTGGTTTCTGGCTATCAGCCAGGATAGCTTGACTCCAGTGGTGTGGAGAGCATGGGACTCACGTCTGAGCATACCCATCCCACTCAGGGTAACCATTGCAAAAACAACAGTTGATGGACAGAATGCAGAACAATGTCATACATTCACCCGAGTACAGAGATCTGGGCCTAAATCCATCGTTTTTTTGCACTCCACACCACCCCAGTACAGACATGGCCATAGTCATATGCAAATCAGCCTTGACCCTCTGCCTCTTGGGAACAGTCCAGCCCGAACTGCCAAGCCATGTCTTTCCTGGACCGGAATCAAGCATCCTAGGACCGGTTTCTGACTATCAGCCGTCTTCAGCCAAGATAACTTGACTTCAGTGGTGTGGAGAGCATGGGACTCACGTCCAAGCATACCCATCCCACTCGGGGTGACAAATGCAAAAACAATAGTGATGGACAGAATGCAGAACAATGTCATACATTCGCCCTCTGTGGCAGTTGGTGATTAAAGAGATTTCCGTTTGTCCCCGACGTGGCCTCCGCCTTTTCTTTTGGGAAGGATTCTGCTGCATATGTATGTGTATATGTATATGTATATGTATGTGTATATGTATGTGTATATGTATATGTATGTATATGTGTATGTCTATATGTATGTGTATGTATGTGTATGTATATGTATGTATGTGTATATATGTATGTATTTTGTATGTATGTGTATATATATGTATGTATTCTGTATGTATGTGTGTATATATATATATGTGTATGTATGTATTTGTGTGTATGTGTATGCATGTATGTGTATGTATGTGTGCATGTGTATATATGTATGTATGTGTATATATGTGTGTGTGTGTATGTATATGTATGTATATATGTGTGTGTGTGTATATATGTGTGTGTGTGTATATATATATATATATATATGTGTGTGTGTGTATGTATATATATATATATATATATATATATATATATATATATATATATATTTATTTAAAATCAATAATAAAAATACATCTATAAATAAATCCTTCTTTGAGATTGAAACTAATTTCTAGATTTTCACCTGTCTGTTTTGAAATTTCATTTCTTTTTGTTAATCATTTTTAAGACTGGTATGGAGGCTGCAAACCAGCATGCTTGTTCCAAGGTAACCAAAATAATGAAGGTGCTCATGATCGAGCATAGAGGCAATATTGGCATACGGGAAATAAAATCATCCTGAAGCACTACCTCACGGGTCTGTGTCCAGTTTGCGGCAAGCAACGCTCAGTATCCTGTTGGCGTGTGGCGTAATTTGGATTTGGTTCATGTATGTATATATGTGTATGTATGTGTGTGTATATACATATATGTGTGTGTATATATGTGTATGTATGTGTATATGTATGTATATATATATGTATATGTCCAAACGACTGCAACTCCTGCTACTTCCACCGCAGCGGCGAAGAAGTAGAGACGGACCACTTGATTCAGGCATGTTGTTTATTTGACCTTCAACGTGGGGTGTGTGAGGAGCACTCACAATTAGAAAAGTTAAACCTTCTTATAGGTTGGTGCTATGATTGTAAGGGTTGTCACTCCCGGGTTAAAGTATGGTTAAGACTAGCCTGAGGGTTAGTCCAATCATGCACTGTTCACTGGGTGTTTTCCCACACCTGTTCTGTTTGTATCTTCAAATTAATTCATAATACCATCAGTATTCATACTTTTTAATTTTCTTGGTTTTCACCAAAATTCATTTTATTTGACCTTCACATCCAGTACAGCTACGGCAGATGACGCGTTTCGGGCTTGCAAAGCCCTTGATCACATAGAGACTGTGTGTAAATTCACCATTTTTCAATGCTGCTACATCTCCGCCCATAATCACATGGTATAGTCACATGTTCATGAAACTAAAAAGCAGACTTATGTCAACGATCTACATATATCACAATTTCATCTATTTTTTGTGTGCTATTCTATCGCCTGCCAGATATTCCCTAGTATAGTGTAAAAATCAATATATAACAATAAATACCATTGAGTTTGTGCAAAAATTGTACTATTTCGGCATAAATGCAGGAATAAATTAAACCAATACAAATGCCGAAACAAAAACTCAAAGGCTACATATATTTCCGGTTAAATCCGTGGAGATTCTATTTCTCTACACTGTAAACATGGAGTATTAAATACAGAGCGTTTTTTTAGCGGATGTGCAAAACAATGCATAGCAGCAATAAATAATATGTGCAAAACTGTGCTGATGATCGCAAAAATTTAGAGAGATAAATAACGTTTTCAAGTATGAGACAATATGAATAAATAAATACAAGTAGATAAAACGGTATACTTATAAATTTCATATTGATTGGATTTTATGATATAAAAAACAATTCATTCATACTAAAAACACAATGGTGATTTGTGTTTAAAAAAACAGCATAACCAAATAAAAAAAAATATATCATGCTGACGAGGAATTACATTTAAAACTCCCTATGAATGCAAACAACATCTCATCTACAGAACAAGGCAATGGAAAGGTATGCTACAATGGAATACTTTTTCTTTAAATTTTGTCTTAGTATTATTATTTGCATTTTTATATTATTATTTGCAGTTTTATATAGCGCGTAGTTACCCTAGAGCATCCCAGCGCTTTTAGAACAGAAGGTAATGGTCGTGGACACTCAGAGGCCGCTGTTAGCAAAAAGATGAGTTTTCAACTGTTTACGAAAACGAAGGAGGCCAGTTTCAGCGCGCAGACTTAAGGGGAGTGAGTTCCAGTGAGCGGCGACATTCACAGAAAATCTTCTTCCTCCCCCCCCCACCCCCCCACCCCCGTGCGAGCCTTTTGGCTCTCGGGGTCTTGAGGAGGTGTTTTTGGTCCGACCGTAAAGATCTGCTAGCTTTGTAAGGTGTAACCAAGCTATGCAGAACAGGAGGGCCTGTACCATGCAAAATTTGGTGCGCCACACAGAGGGATTTGAATTTCACTCTTTCGCGCACCGGCAGCCAATGCAGAGCCCTCATAGCTGGTTTGGCCGACCGTGACATGGGGATGTTTTCAAGAACTCGTGCTACAGCATTTTGAATTTGTTGTAATTTATTAAGTTTTGCCTCCGGGGCACCCTGATAGATGGCATTGCTGTAATCAAGTCTGGATACAATCAGCCCCTGTATAATGAGTTTCCGCGAAAGCGAGGCAAGCAGAGGGAGCACTTTACGCACCGACCTCAGCAGGCCGAAACAGACCCCTGCCAGTTTAGAAGCCTGGGTCATGAAGGAGAGGTCTTGCTCCAGCCAAATTCCGAGACTCTTGATCTCCTCTTTCGGATTCGGAGGTGAGCCCAGACAACTGGGCCAGGCCATCGCCGGGAATGGGGAACCTTTGTGCCCCAACATCATAATTTCGGTCTTTGAACCGTTCAGCTTTAGTGCAGACTCCCCCATCCAAGTATGGATTTTGGACAGGCAGGAGTACAGCTAGTTCGGACTTTCAGTGGTCTGGGAAAGGGCGAACACTAACTGCGTGTCGTCGGCATAGCTCACGATTTTGATGTTATAAGGAGCAACCACATCCTCCAAGGGGGCCATATACACATTAAATAATGTGGGACTCAGGGAAGAGCCCTGCGGTACCCCACAATGAAGGGGGATAGATGCCGAACGCGCGCTCCCTTCCCAGACCTGATAGGTCCGGTCACTGAGAAAAGATCGAAGCCATCTCAGTGCCTTCCCCGTCACCCCCGGTACAAAAGGGGGTGGTGATGGACGTAGCATCTGAATCAATCAAACACTCACACCCAGTCAAAAGATCTGGGTTTAATCCATCACCGTTCTTTAGCCCACTCTGCCACCCCAGTTCAGACATGGCTATATGCAAATCAGTCTGACCCTGTGCCTCATGGGAACAGTCCAGCCCAAACTGGGTCAGAGCTGATTTGCATATCGCCATTGTCTAACCCAGGGTGGTGTGGAGTGCAAAAAAACGATGGATTTGGGCCCAGATCTTCGGACTGGGGTGAATGTGTGACATTGATCCACATTCGGACCATCACCTGTTTTATTTGCAATTTCCGCCCTAAGTGCGCTGGGGATGCCCAGACGTGGGTCCCAGGCTCTCCACACCACTGGAGTCAAGCTAGCCGGGCTGATGAGAGGTGTTACCTCGAAACCGGTCCGGTCCTCGGATGCTTGATTCCGTTCTGGGAAGGACATGGCTTTTGTAGTTCGGACTGGACTGTTCCCATGGGGCACAGGGTCAGAGCTGATTTGCATATCGCCATTGTCTAACCCAGGGTGGTGTGGAGTGCAAAAAAACGATGGATTTGGGCCCAGATCTTCGGACTGGGGTGAATGTGTGACATTGATCCACATTCGGTCCATCACCTGTTTTATTTGCAATTCCCCGTCACCCCGACATCTGACAGTCGCTGAAGTAACACTTGATGGTTAACAGTGTCAAAGGCAGCACTGAGGTCCAGGAGGATCACTGCCACTGATCCCCCCTGAATCTAAAATGCTCCTTGCTTCCTCAACGACTGCCAGTAGGGCGGTGTCCGTGCCTTGGCCTGGACAAAATCCGGTTTGCGAACTTCTTAAAAGGCCATTGGACTCCAGGAAGTTGGAATGATGGAAATTCACCAGCTTTTCCGTGATTTTACTGAGCCCAGGCAAGAGAGATATAGGTCTATAGTTCGCCATGTCAAGGGGGTCTAAGTTTTTTTTTTTTAAGAGAGCTTTCACTACAGCTTCCTTCCAGTTCGGCGGAACCACACCGGAACCCAGCGAGGCATTGATCAGATTGGTTAAAGGTTTAACAGTGCAAGAGGCGACCTGTTTTAGAATCCTCATAGGGACAGAGTCCCGCGGGGAGCCACTTTTGACAGTGGACAGAGCTTTAAGAACCTCTTCCGTCGATACTGGCCCAAAAGTATCCAGGCTGACCGAGGGTCTCACTGACACACTGCTAGACTCTGCTGTCATGGTGATTCGGGGCAGAGTATTTAGAATATTTACTATTTTTGTGAGAAAATAGTCTGCCAAGTCTTTTCATTTTCCTTCTAAGTTGTCCGATGGTGCGGGCGGCTCAGGAACCTTCAACAGTTCTTTAATCACTAAGAAGGTTTCTCTGGAGGAGTTGGAGGCGTTCTTAATCCTCTCTCGAGGAACTGGGTTTTGGCGAGCCGGAGGACCAGTTTGTACGCCCTAATCTCAGCGCGATATTCAGACTTGCTTGCCTCCTCCCAGTTCCTCCTCCAGGCACGCTCCAGTTTTTTACAGCCCCTTCTCAGGGATCTCAACTCCGGGGTATACCAGGGCGCGGAGCTAGTTCTCTTATCTCTCCTCCCTGCCAATCTCATAGGGAGAACAGCGTCAAGTGCACTGGTCAGCCATCTGCTGAAATCAGCCTCTGCCTGCACCGGATTAGGGACTGGCAGAGGACACGATCCCTCCAGTCTCAGAATTAGATTTTCCACCGACAACCTTGCCCAAGATCTTTCGGAGGAGCAGACCTTACGGGGCAGTGTTGGCAGTCTCTGTTTGCCAGGTAAAAGGGATCACAAAGTGGTCAGTCCAAGGGAGTGGGACTCGGACGGAAGCTTTTATGGCTGTGACATTAGTGAAGATCGGGTCCAACAAGTGGCCCTTATTGTGGGTGGCCTCTGAGTTGATGAGGTCTACCTCGTAAAGTTCAAAGTCACGTCGGAGAGCCGCCGCCCACCGGTCTGCCGGATCCTCAAAATGGAGATTAAAATCTCCCAACATGATAAAATTAGTTGTTGAGGCGGCAAAGACCGTCACGGTTTCGATCAGGGAGCTGACAAAATTCCCAATCCCTCCTGGAGGACGGTAGATCAGCAACCCGGACGCCGCCACCATGGGCGAGATCTGCAGAGAAAACTTGCAGCTCTCGCAATCCGACACCCCGCCCATTTGGGCCCTGCACACCAGGGAGTCCCTGTAGATAATGGCAATGCCTCCTCCCCGACCGGCTATCCTAGCCTGTGAATGGATTAGGAATCCAGGGGGGAGGGCATTGACGATATCTCCCTCGGAGTCAGCTGCAATCCACGTTTCTGTTAAAAACAGAATGTCTAAATCATGTTCTTGAATAAGGAGATACATTTCAAGTGAGTGCCTAGGGAGAGATCTGCAGTTAAGAGAGGCCATTTGTAAATAGTTCCCCACAGCAGCTCTCTCAGCCAAGCCACATAATTCGCAGCGTTGAAAGGGTTCGGCGCCAGTATCCACACGGGGACATGACGGTACATCCGTGCGGCGAAGCCGTAACAGCTCTATGCGCGAATAAGTGGGAGCAGAACTTACCTGATCGAGCAGGGGGTCGGGCCCTAAGCCCGTCTGGTCCCGGACGGGCCCAGACGGGCTGGACTCTGGCGTGACTCCGGCGGGAGTCCGACGATCCCACTGCGCGCGACCGCTGCGCGTTGCCATGGCCGTATTAAATACCGGTCTAGCGTCCTTCTGACGACTATTTATTTATTTTATTATTTTATTTTTTGCACTTATAATGCGCACAGATACCCACAAAGGGTTTCCCGGCGCAAAATAGGAAAGCTGAGAACACAGAAAACACAGAACAGCAGCCCAATTAAGACCACAATTATTTATCAAAAAGCCAGGTCTTTACGCCTTCCTTAAAGCTGGCGAGATTTACCTCCTTACGCAGGGTTAGGGGCAGAGAGTTCCAAAGAACTGGTCCCAGATGGGAAAAAGACTTTCCCCCCATACGGGCCAGTTTAAATCTAGGAACCACAAAGTTAGCTCCATTTGAAGAGCGGAGGTTTCGTTCAGGAACATAGGGCCTAACCAGATTCTGCAGGTACTTTGGTGCGGTCCCTGCCTTGATCTTAAACATATAGGTCAATGCTTTGAACCGGACCCGGTTCTCAACTCTAAGCCAGTGCAGGTCCTTTAGGTGCTTCGAGATCCTAGCTGTCCTAGGGATCTTACATAGCAGCCTGGCAGCGGAATTCTGGACCAGTTGGAGCCGCCTAATCACAGCTAAGTTGGAGCCCAGATACAAGATGTTACCGTAGTCAAGCCTAGATGTAATCAGTGCATTGACTACGGTCTTCTGGGTATCCATAGGCAGCATCCAAATGATCTTCCGCAACCATTTAAGGATGGTGAAGCACGTACCAGCTACTTTGTTTACCTGCTGTTTCATCGATAGGGAGTCATCGATGCATACCCCTAAGTTTCTGACTTGAGTGGCCGGGCTGGGAAAAGCACCCAGGGAAGGCGGCCAGTGGGTATCCTGCCATAGATCTCTCTTTTTACCTAGGAGAAGAATCTCTGTCTTCTCCCCATTAAGCTTCAGCTGATTTGTTGACATCCAGCTGAAGACTTCCTGAAGGCCTAATTTCAACGCAGAGGGGGATGAGGGCTTTGAGTTGGTGAGAGAAAAAATAATCTGCGAATCATCCGCATATGTCATAAGTTCTAGGCCTACTCGCTCTGCTAAATCGGCGAGAGGGCGGAGATACTGATTAAAAAATAACGGGCTCAGAATTGAGCCCTGAGGCACGCCATGTGGAGAAAGAAAGGTGTCTGACTGAGCTTGCGAGGACGAGATTTGAAACTTCCGGTTGCTCAAGTAAGACGCGATCCAGTCAAGCGCTTTCCCTCCGACACCATCATCACTCAGCCTAGCAAGTAGTCTGTTGTGTGAGATGGTGTCGAAGGCCGCACTTAGATCAAGTAAGACAAGAGCAACAGTTTGCCCCTCGTCCAAGAGTCCCTTGATCTTCTCGGTGACACCCAAGAGGGCGGACTCGGTGGAATGGCCCGCCCTAAAACCTGACTGAGAAAAATGGAGAAGGTTATTGTTCTCCGTGTATATTGAGAGTACACCGTGAATATGCCGACTAGACCGATGTACACAATGGCGCCGCCTTCTAACTAGTACACAAGTTACAATGGTTTCTCCACTTATCAAAGCCTAATAAAGTGCATTTGAACAGATCTCTTATTTTTCAAGCTTATGACCCAGTCCATCAAAACCGACAACGAAAGAAAGGTGTACATATCCTCCGAGTTGTTAAGACCGTTAGGACATTTACTATCGAATTCGAGAATACGCCTAGTCTCCAGTTGTCTTAATAGTAGTTCTCTGTTTCCACCTCTGCGTTGTTTAGGTACAGAGGCCACCACAAAGTACTGCAAACAATTCACATTGTTATTGTGGACTTGCTTAAAGTGACGAGCCACTGGATAAGTGGGGTCACTGTGCAGGATTGCTCGAAGATGCTGTAAAATCCTCACCTGCAGCTTGGTGCTTCCGATGTAATTCAAGCCACAGCAGCACGTGAGGACATAAACAGCAAATTCGGTTTTGCAATTGAAGCTTCCCACTATTTTACTTGCAGTAGTACTAAAAGGCGTCTGGTATTCACTTTTGTTTACCCCAAATGTACACGCTCTGCAGGAAGAACATTTGCGAAAGCCTAGAGTGGGTTTTAACCAGATAGAATTGGTTCTAATCTCAGGACTGGGTTGATCCAGAATAGAACCCATATGCCTAGCTCTGCTAAATGTAATATTAGGGGTCAACGGTAAGCTGGTACGTTAAACCGGATCAGTGAGTACAATAGCCCATTTTTTTTTTAATATGGATCTGATCTTCTGTTCATTCTCGCTATAGGCAGTGATCAGTCTGGGACCTTGGTTAACTAAAATGTCTGCATTTGGAGCACTGGGTTCTAGAGGCTGTACATTTTCTTCCGACATATTAGACAATAGGCTGTCTCTAGATCTTGTTTTAGCTTTGGCCATGGCACTATTAAGCAACTTGTCAGTGTAACCACGGACCTTGAGTCTTTGCAATAGTTCTTTTGCGCAGATTTCAAAGTCGCTATCTACGCTGCAGATTCTTTTTAAGCATAGTAGCTCCCCATAGGGGATACTGGCAACAAGATGCTTGGGATGGGAGCTGGTTGCATGAAGTGTTACATTGCCAGCAATAGGCTTCCTAAACAGAGTACTTTCAACTCTATTGTCTTTTATGTACAATTTGACATCCAGAAATTCTATCTTGGTTTTATCTATGTGGGATGTAAAATGGAGATTCAAATCATTAATATTAATAACATCAATACATTTTAGTGCTACCACTTCACTTCCTTTCCATGCAATAAAGATATTGTCAATGTACCTAAGGAAGCACACTATGTTATTGTCTAAATGTGCCTTGTGCTCTTTTTTCAATACCTGTTCCTCCCACCAGCCCACGTTCAAGCACGCGTAACTGGGGGAGAAACAGGCTCCCATAGCCACGCCTCTAAGCTGTCTAATCAGATATTTACCAAAAAGGAAAAAATTATTGTTAAGACACTAATTAATTAGGCTAATGATTGCTTTATTATGTTGATAGAATACGCTGGGTCTTTGTTCAAAAAAAGTATTTAACTGCTGTCACGCCCGCACTATGATCAATGCTAGTGTATAGCGATTCTATGTCTAAGGCTATTAGTAACATTTCATCAAACCATGATAAGTTCTTTGTTTTAGATAAAAAATCCCCAGTGTCTTTGACATAGCTAGGCAACATTTTAACCCAATCTTACAGGAAAAAAATCTATATATTGACCAACCTGTTCCGCCACACTGCGTATGGTGGAGATAATAGGTCTCCCTGGAATGGGAGAAACTGCTTCATGGACTTTAGGTATCAAGTATAGTATTGGCAGTACAGGACTATCATTATTGATAAATTTGAATTAATCTTGAGAGATAAGTCCTTCCCTGCGCCATTGCATAAGCTGTTTTTTCAACATATCATTGGCCTCCATGTAGTCCTCATGACTTATTTTCTCATAACACGCAGAGTCATTCAATTGTCTCTTGGCTTCTCTGAAATAATCTTCCTTAGGCCAGATAACTAGGTTACCACCTTTATCAGATTTTTTTAAATTATAATCTCGTTATTATCTCCCAGTTTTTTCATCAGGTTAGCATATTCTTGCTTTTTTTGTTGTATATGTTTCTTTTTTGTACATTTTTAGTTTTTACCTGCAAGTATAATTTTTTGATATCTTCAACTACACAATGGTGGAAGGTGTCAACAGCGTCTTTGGGCATCATGGGAATGAAGTTTGATTTTTTTTTCTTGAATGGGCTGATCCCAGCCCCTTTCTGTAGTAGACCGATTCTTCTAAGTCTCGACTAGGTAGATTTGTCAATGTCAGGGTCTGAATTTGACAATTCACTAGTATTTAAATCGTGCATGTCTAACAAAGTCGGGATATCAGCAGCTATTAAAAGGGGATTCTGTTCACCAATACTTTCACTTTGTTCACCGTTGTTTTTTTTCTTTGTCTTTTTTCAGCACAAAATATTTTTTCAATTTTAGTTTCCTGACAAAACGAAAAATATAATTTCTAGTTGAGGCATAATTAAAAGGTTGGCCAGTACAAAAGTTCTAACCTAACGATAAGAGTTGTTTTTCCGCCACTGTTAATTCCACAGTAGACAGATTAATAATAGATTTATCCAAATCTATTTCTTCCGTTGCCACGTGTCTTTCTTCTTTTTGTTTTTTCCTTTGCTTATGTCTTTGTCTCCTTTCTTTTTTTCGTTTGTTTTTTCTTGAATTTTTGGCCTGTTTTCTTGCCTCGGTCTCAAGGTGCGAAGTCGTTCCTCTACTAAAAAATTCAGCTCCTGTTCTAAATTGAGAATGGTTACTGATGATTGTCTTTCTGACCCTTCAATGCTTGATTCGCTTGTTAATAAGATTGTGTCAATGCTTGAAATTTCCTCATTCTGGCCAGATGCACCACCAGCTGCTTCAGGATAAATAGTATTGGCAATTTCCTTGACAATTAACTTTTTACGTTTCTCATTGCTGTATTTACGTGCGAATGTAAAGATTTGCCCACTATTGTAGTCTGTTTCATCGTGGGCAAATTTATGTGCTTTCCGATTTTTTTATCTTATCCTCATGCTTACGGAGCCTTTCATTAATCGCTTCTCTAGTTGTCTTTATAAAGTCTGTTTCAGTTGACAGTTTTAATTCCTCTTCAATCTTTTCAATTTCCTTTAGGATTTCAACGTGATCTATGGCTGCGTATTTGATAAGGATGTGCACCAAATTCATTGAAGCATTGAGGTTGCTTTCCCCCATTCTTTAAGCATGCAGGGATTTGGTCTGTCTAAACTCGGTGCGAGAAGAATACGAAGACCTCTCGGCACCCGACCCACTTCCGCATATTTAGTCACAGATTTGTGTTCCCACCACTTAGTGATTTCGAGCTTCATGCTCTTTTCTAGGTTTTTCGATAAAGTTTTTACATTGCCCTCTGCCTGATAGCTGCTTTGTGAGGTTGATGGAATGTTGGATGCATTCGCCGGACGTTTGCCAAACACCTCGTCAGCTGCTGCTTCACGCTGACATACAGTCTCATCTGACATTCTGAAGGATATGGATTGTATGGTTTTATTGCTAGCTCGCGTTTTTTTACTTAGTGGCTAAGTCCTCTTAATTGTCTTGAATCTCACCACCTCCGCCTTAATGTGTATGTATGTGTATATGTGTATATGTATGTATGTACATGTATGTACATGTATGTATGTACATGTATGTATGTACATGTATGTATGTACATGTATGTATGTACATGTATGTATGTATGTACACGTATGTATGTATGTACATGTATGTATGTACATGTATGTACGTACATGTATGTATGTATATACATGTATGTATGTGTGTGTATATATATATATATATATATATATATATTTAAAATCAATAATAAAAATACATCTATAAATAAATCCTTCTTTGAGATTGAAACTAATTTCTAGGTTTTCCCCTGTCTGTTTTGAAATTTCTTTTCTTTTTGTTAATAATTTTTACGACTGGTATGGAGGCGGCAAACCAGCATGCTTGTTCCAAGGTAACCAAAATAATGAAGGTGCTCATGATCGAGCATAGAGGCAATATGTAAATATCTTTCACTTTCTGCTTTCCAACTGTGTACCTGCACTTTTTTTAATAAGGGCTTATTGTTGTTAGGAATGTGATTTGAGATTTCTTTTTTTGTGCAGTGCCCTTTATGATGGTGGATTTTAGATGCTTACTTCCATTTTCTCTCTTCCTTACTGTCTCTCCAAGGCTGTGGGATCAAGAAGATTAGTGCAGCCAACATGAAGAGTAGCCAGTACGTACCAATCCACTCCAAGCAGATCCGTGGGCTGGCATTCAGCAACCAGACAGACGGCTTGCTGCTCTCTGCTGCTCTGGACAATACAGTTAAACTGACTAGGTGAGTGTGTTGTAAAATACGATCACTATGCATGAAGCTGGTGTCGCCGTTTGTTTAAATTTGACGAGCAGCACCTTGCCATTTCCCTTGTGCAGATCTCTGATAGCACACTTTATTAGGTTCTGGTTAGGACTCCTTCAGCCCCCCTTCTCCTGCATTTTTAGGTTGAGGGACCTATAAGCTGTGCAAAGCGCAGCTTCAGGTCCGCAGATCTCATGTTTTGGAGTAGGGCAGTTTAAACCCGCCTCTCTGCTCTGTTCGCTTCCATTGGTTGGCTTCCTAAACGGAGGCCTGCCATTGGAAGAGAAGGGAGTCACTCCAAACAAGCCCCGTCTCTTTCGGATTCGGAGGCGTAAGTTTTGCTGTTCTTTAGCTCGTGTCGTCGTCCGTCACTCAGGACAGCAAAACACGCCCCCGAATCTGAAAATGGCGGCCTTTTTTTTTTGTGCCATTTTGCGACGACCGCCGCACCAAGAAGTTGCCGAGTCCTCGCCCCTGCTGCTGCATTACTGCAACAGAGCTCGCAATGGCCGGGGAGTTAGGCGGAGGCAGCCCGGCCCAGACAGAAGACACGCACAGGATCGCAGGTACGGAGCGGGAGCCAGAGCGCACAAGCAGCAGCCCCACTACACCCCGTCCTGCAGCTCGCACAGCCTGCACTCCCCATGGCCACCGGCGCCGTGCTGAGCATGTCCTCCCAGCTGGGCCCGCAGCGCCTCTACCCGGGAATGCACCAGGAGGAGCCTCCCGTTTTCGCCCAGCTCAAACCAGTGCAGCTGGGGGCCCGCGGGGGCGGCCCAGGTCTCTATGAAGAGGACTCTCTAAAGACCCCCTCCGGAGGCGACCGGCTGCTGCCGGAGGTGCAGGTATGTGGCATGCAGCTTTAGCGTGAAGGCTCGGGGCAGGGCTGATTGATTGCATTTTGGAATTGTGACTCAACAATTAAAGGCGCGTTTGAGCTCATAGGGGCAGAAGGAGCAGGCAGCAGATGTGACATAATTGCACAGCCTTCCGTAATTCTTGCCGGCGTGGGCTCATTAGTGATGCCAAAGAGTCCCCGCAGCCCCCAACACGCAGGCTCCATGCTACACATTTCTCCACGGAGGCTGAAGGCACGCGAAGTGTTTGTTTCCGCTTATTTCCCTGTGTCTTTCTTTCTGTTCGTCGCTCCCAGGCCGAGAATGGCATGCGTGTTAACACATTTGAAATAAAACGCGCATTCAACTTGAACACCCCAGAGAAGTATGCGCACGTGATTCAAAAGCGATTTTCCCAGAGCAGACTTTCCACCTCCAAAACCAAATGTTTTTAGAACCCGTGACCCCAGATCCACACCACGCTCTCGGATCTGAACACTGAAGACCCCTAGCCCCCCCCCACCCTGGTATCAAAGACACAGGCTTGACTTTGTGTGGTCCAGACCATACTTACGCCACCAAATTCTGGCATTCAGTGCACTGCATTGACCTCCGGTTGTGTGGTATCAGATTCAACACTGACCGGACCCTCCATCCTGTCATTTCATAACCTACACTACCCCCTCATCCTGGGACATTCCAGACGCTACACTGTCTGCCCCCACCCAATCATTGGCATTCCACACACTGGGAGGGGGGGCGAGGGGGCTGTCCTTGTCGCGTGGTGGAAATCTCTTTCAAGAACCAGCTCCGAGAGTCCCTGAATCCCAACCAGAGCATCCATTTCTCCTCCCATCCACTATTCTAGCTCCACTCTCTCGTTGATTCAACGAGACAGCGCCCGCCTCCCCGCTACCCCCCCCCCCCACACACACACACATAAAGAGCTGAGCAACACAGACCTCTCATCTCCACACACCTTTTGCGCTCAGCAGTCTGCGCTGGAACCACACACGCACAAACACACACACCACCCTCCACTCAACAATGAACCGGCTTGGGCTGCCAGCGCTTCGATGCTGCAGCAGGTCAGTAGCCGCTAGAAGAGGGTGTGCGGCGGGTGAGGTGTGCAGGCAGGGCTTGGTGTGGATGCTGTGTGGTGCTTGGAACGGGCGTGAGAGGTCGGCGTGGTACTGCATAGGAGTTTAACGGTGTGCGGCGTACTTAGCAGTACCATTAACGCTATAAAACAAAAAAAATAGCGCTTCACACGACACGTCTAGGTTTCTAAGCGCTCTAAATAAAACGCGTTGCTTTACTAATCGAATGGAACTCGTACCAGTGAGCAGGTATGCAGGAGTCATGGGGTTGTAGGGTGCGCCGGAGTTAATGAGGTGTAGTGGTGTCAAATTGGTGGGGTTGGTGTAGGACTCATTGACTGGTGTAGAGATACTGTAGGGGAGTGGAGAGGGGCTAAGTGTTAATGGGTGTTGGACGAGTGTGTCGTGTTCATGCGAATGGTATGAGTGGACGTGACGGGGTAGTTTCGTGGGTATACGTGTTGGGTTGTGCTCTAAGTGTGTGGCATGTGTATGTGTTTGTGTAATCTACTTATTGGACATTTGATGTTAGTGTGTTGTGTCAAAGATGACTCAGTGGAGCCTATAGGTGTGATGTAGATGGATGATATACATCAAGGTGTAGATGTGGTTATAGATGGTGTGTGTGTGTGTGTGTGTGTATGTAGCCTGAGTGTTTGGAGTGCGTGCAATGGGTGAGGGAATCTTGTAGGGTTTGAGAATGTAAGCGGTAGGTTCTTGGGGTGAAACCTATGAGTCTCACACCAAGGGTGGTCATAATAGTGGGAGGGTGATGTTAGATTTTAGAGAGAGGCTGAAGGGAGACATGTATATATCAAGCTGTGGGACGAGTTTTGAATGCTAATGTAGAGTTTAGGATTTTTTTATTTGTGTGATAAGCAGGTTTATTAATTGAATGCAGGAGGATTATAGCAGTGCGGTCCAACGTGTGATTGTTTGGAAGTGGTTTTATCTCATGGTGTAGAAGATTTGGGGTGAGTGTAGAGTGGTTAAAGGGGTTTACAGTGCATTGAGGAGGTGGGACAGTAGGCAGGATATGTGTTAGCATAGTCTGTGTGTGTGGCGCTCGGTGTGTGTGTGTGTGTGTGTGTGTGTGTGTGTGTGTGTGTGTGTAGCTCTGTGGCTAGCTTTTTAGGTTTTGCCTCGCCAAAAAGATGCGCTCTGCGCATCTTTTTCGCGCAGGCGAAAACCTGATGAGAACTGTAGTGTGCTTTGGGTCGGCCCTCGTCATTCATTGGCTGGCTCCGTAAATGGAGCCTAGCCATTGGACGAGGGGCCTGTCCGTCAATGCCGGACCAGACACGGGGGCGTTCCCGACATTCTTTGGCTTTTGCCGACGTCACGCGACGTCAGGCGAAAGCCGGGAACGCCCCCGAATCTGTTCCGGCATTGCCGGCACTTCTGCGTCTCTCCTCCCCCGTTTCCCGCCCCGTGACTGGCCGGCCGGCCAATCCTAGCGCGGCCGGCCGGAAGTGCCCGCCCCCGGCAGCCCGGGGGAAGAAGGAAGACGGCAAAAAGTATGGCGGCGCCCGCGGGGCTCCCGTGGCCTGGAGGGAACCCCGGGAGATGCGGAGGACGTTGCCTCAGATCCCTCTGATGTGCCGTTCCAGTCTTTCTGTTCTACACTACAAAGTTTGGTTGGTCAGGCACCTTCTGCCAAGTAAAAGCAAAGTATTTTTCTTTCTATGTTCTTCCTAACAGGTAGGCTAAGAGACTGGATATTCTGGTGACCAAGGTGTTTGTATGAGGCAGTCTGTTGTTAAGATCATGTAATACTCTGCATCCGAGGACCTAGAGTGCAAAAGGGTTGTGGAAGTTACCCTCCACGGTGGTCTTCAGTTTACATGACTATTTGCGAAGTCACATCTGAGATTTCTTGGTATTGAAGTGGTGAAAGAGCCATGCAGACTTATCTGGATGTGGTTGATGCTGCAACCGGGCCATTGTGTTGGCTTGAAGCTGATATGCGTAGATGAGATCTAAAGGCTTGACAGGGAACGTCCACACCCAGGTGCTGAACATCCTTTTAGTGGCCAGTGTTTGTTTGAGGGAAAACCAGACCCTTTACTTAAATGATTTACACACAGTAGTCTTTTGGCTAGGGATCTGGAGTTGACTAGTCGGGCCTGCTGCGTGCACCACCAATACGGAAAGCTCTTGGCTTTTAAGCACATATTTGCAAAATGGGCTGAGCAGCCTCAGCATATAAATCCTTTATTTATCGCTAGTTAAGAGGTCATTTTTCGGGTAGAGGCAGGCAGCATAGTCCATCTTCTTTGTCTGCTGCCACGCCTAGAATTTCAAAACTTCGGTAGGTCATTGGGGATTTCTCACCTTTAGTTCTCGGGTTAGGGTTGGGTGGTGCATTGGAAGATCCCCTCGGACGAGCGGCTCCTGCAGATTGCAAAAGATGGATGGACCTCGCTGCTTCTGGGCTTGCACGGGCTGACCGGTGATTGGAGCGGATTCTTGGTTCCAGATGAGGCACACCTTACTGTTTTCTTGTCTAACCGTCTTAGCAGTACACATGAACGGAGGAACAGTTTTGCTACCATGCTAATCTATTGCCGGGACTAAACCTTATAAATAAACGGAAGAGACGCTCTGACTGCACCTTGTGTCTATTTGGAAAGTTAATGATGGAACTGTGAACGAGGCTGTCACAAGATGCTCTCTGTAAAAGAAAATGATGAAAGTCACTGTATCTGGTGCGTTACAGGCGGCAGCCATATTGTGATACTCATGCACACGTCTTCTTTGTTTCGAAGGGAGCATGGAAAATGATAAATATTAACTTTAAAACACGTGCTGTCTCTTTTAGTAAGGTAAGTTAATGGCGGGTGCATAGATTGGCGTCTTTTTTGCCAGCCTGTCATTGACATAGTCCAAGGCCTCTGCCGCTTCTTCTGGAGAGACCCACGACTGAGAATGCAACAGGCTGGTGAGATGTCCGCTCAAAATATCTGCATTCTTATCTCTTGACTAAGCACCGAAGGTAGAACAACAGCACTAGGAAACGGGCACATGTGGAAGCCTCCGATGTTGCGTAGAATGTGGAAATATTAACCTTAGTCCTTATTACTAACTCCCAAAGGACACCCCCTCACTATGTTATGGATTTATATGTTTTTCTAGCAAGCAAGGACTACAGACACGGGGGCGTTCCCGACATTCTTCTTTGTTTCGAAGGGAGCATGGAAAATGATAAATATTAACTTTAAAACACGTGCTGTCTCTTTTAGTAAGGCAGGAAAAGCCAAACGTCTTGTTGTACACGTGCATTTCGCCATGGCAATAAATACACAACCACACGTTCCAGAATTCCCAGGTAAACAGTCCCTGGAAACGAATCCACACCTGACGTGACCACTTGAGATCTGTCATCAGGCGTTGCCTGCGTTTTTCACTGTTATTCTGGAAATGCTCCACTTTGAGTCACCGTGTTTATTAGTACATTTATCTGAATTTTTGAAATGGATAAAAGGACACATTCAGCGTGGAGGGGCCACCGCCCCCCCCCCCCCCCCCCCCCCCCCCGAAAATTACTTTACTGAATGGGAAACGTTATTTTAAGCAGAATAGGGAATAATTTTACCCGGGGCGTGGTAGTCGCGCTAGAAATGCAGCTTTTTTGGCAGGCACACAGATAAAAATAAACAAATCCGGCTTAAACAGTAATGTTGTTGGCAGCTTTTTATTAAAGTGCGTTTTGCTTTGTGTCCTCGGCGAAGTGGTGTTCTTATCTCTGTTGGTGGCGTGGTATCTCCGGTTCACATCCTGGAGGACGTCCCAATCTGTGACAGTCTTCCTGTGGTTTGCAGTCCAGTTTTGCCCACTGTGTATTGTTGTGCATTCACCTACTACAACAGTTTACTTTGTATGTTCAGTGCTTCAATTCTTTAGCTTCTATTGCTGGGTTTAAAAAAAAAATATTTTCATATTCTCGGTTATTGTACTTGTGTTTACCGCGGATATATCAGTGTGCCTCACTTAAGTGCCATTTCTTAGCTAAACTGCTCTTTAAAATTGGAGGCTAGCGCAGCGTACGAAGGGGGTGTTGAACGGCTCCTGTCAGGATTGGGAGGTGGGGGCTGCGTCATGCGTGCGCAGTTTATTTTTCCGGGTATCTCGCGCTCTCCAGTGACGCCGAGATTGATGGATCGAATACAGACTGCGCAGAATGATAACTAATGCACACCAGAAGGGTCTGGTATCCTCTGTGGATGAGATCTAAAGCCCTGTGACTCGCATTAAATGTAGCATACTTCTGCTCTGTGTGGGGGGGGCTCTGTGTGGGTGTATGTGTGGAGGGCGCTGTGTGGTTGTGTGGGGGGGCGCTGTGTGTGTGTGTGGGGGGGCTCTCTGTGGGTGTTTGTGTGTGGCATTTGCGAGAGATTAAGCTATTGGCATTGTAAATGACAATGCCATTTATTTATGTTAAAAAAACATAAATAAAAATAATGTCAAGAGCAATGCCAATAGCTCTAACTTTAACAAAGGCAAAACCATTGCATTGTAAATGCTTGTTTTGTAGGTGGTTCTATGTGTGGGTGACTGTCTGTGTGAGAGTGGCTCTGTGTAGGTGGCTCTATGTGAATGACTGTGGGTGGCTCTGTGTGTGTGACTCTGTGGGGTAAATGCAATAGGTCATGCATTTGTGAGCGATTAGGCTATTGGCATTGTAAATGACAATGCCATTTATTTAACGATTAAGCTATTGGCAATGTAAATGACAATGCCATTTTTTTATGATTAAAAAAAGTCATGAGCAATGCCAATAGCTCTACCTTTAATAATGCCGAGACCATTGCATTGTAAATGCTTGTTTTCTTATCCTACCACACCATTAAAAAGCAGGCTTTGGTAATGCCAATACGTCAGACTTATAAATGAAAGTGCCTTTCAATCATTGATTGTTAAAGCACTCAAAAAAACATCATGCATGCATTGTCACACATAAATCCGTTCATCCACACACTACCTCATTCTTATGTTCACCCATTTACACAACCATTGTAAAACCCACACACACTTAAGCTCAACAACATACACAAGATAATTAAAAGAATAAAAGTAGAAAAAAGAAAACAAGCTGCTGCCTAAACATGATACCTGTTTACAAAAATAAGTAAAGTTAAATAAAACAGTGGGTGGCCGTCTTGCAAGGATTTTGTATGTAGTGTATCATTGTGTTGTAGTTCCAGCATGGCCAAAACATTTAGAACAAAAGTGTTGGCCGTCTTGGGATGGTCAAACAATGATTGATACACAATGGCTATTGCCGTTCTTTTTATGGTTGTCTGGTTTAGAGGCAGTGGTAGAGCAGGCTAAGGAACAGTAATATGTTATAAAAATAACTTACAATAAGAAGAAGGAAAGGATTAAAAGGGGTCCTATAAAAGCAGAAAATGTAAAACAAAGGAATTGCCCACCATCCTTGACACTTGAAGCACCACCCTCATTTTCAGCAGGATGCAGACATGTGATCAGACAAATACCATCACTCTCAGAGCAAAAGAGAGCCAATGACTGTAGTGGGTTGACCAATTAACCCATCGTGCATGCTACAGTGAATGGAAGCAGCATGTAAATGAAACCCCTACAGAGGTCTCATCTGGACAGGAGAGTAACATTCCGTTGAAGTCTCTTCCAGTTTTCATATTAATGAATCCATGATTTACCTGTGTTTGTCCCACAACCTGGCCTGGCAGTTCAGTCTGGACTGTTCCCATGGGGCACAGGTTCAAGACTGATTTGCATATGGCTGGGTCCAAACTGGGGTGGCGTAGTGGGCAAAATAACAATGGATTTAACCTAGATCTTTTGACTGTGGGAAAATGTTTACATTGCCAGCATTCCGTCCCTCATTTGTTTGCTATAACACTTTTCTCCCTAAGTGGGATGGGTATGCTCAGACGTGGGTCCCTTGCTCACTGCGCCACTGGATTCAAGCTAGCCTGGCTGAAGAAGGGTGACATACCCTGAAACCGGTCTCAGGATGCTTGTTTCCAGTCCAGGGAGGACCTGGCCTGGCAGTTCGGTCTGGACTGTTCCCATGGGGCACAGGGTCAAGACTGATTTGCATAATGCTGGGTCCAAACTGGGGTGGCGTAGTGGGCAAAATAACGATGGATTTAACCCTGATCTTTTGACTGGGGGAGAATGTTTGTATTGCCAGCATTCCGTCCATCATTTGTTTGCTATAACACTGTCCCACAACCTGACACTGTTGCAGCACGTGCAATACACACTTTAGATGTAAAAAGGGCAATAATGGATTACATTGACAGGACTAAATCATTTAGTAATATTAAACTGTTGTTTGTTGCCTTTGCACTTCCTCGTTTAGGGAAAGCAATTTCTAAATCGGGCATTTAAAGATGGATAGTTAAATGCATACAGACATGCTATGCAAAGGCTAAAGGACTTTTACCTGTTACACCAAAAGCACACTCCTTTAGGAAAATTGCAGCTTCTATGACTTTTTTAGGAAACATTCCTATTGCTGATATTTACAAAGCAGCAACATGGTCCACTCCACACGCCTTCACATAACATTATTGTGTGGATGTATTTGTACGCCAACAAGCCAATGTTTGTCAGGCAGTACTGAAGACTCTTTTTTAGATAACTGCAACTCCCACAAGTTATCCACTACCTAGGGAGAGGGACTGCTTTACAGTCTATGCAAATAATGTGTATCTACAGCACACATGCCTCTAACCGATTATGTTATTTACCCTGTACGCATCTGTTCTTGGCAGGTAGTGCTATAGATTCACATGCCTAACTTGCCAAGGTCAGGTCAAGAGGATGAATGTTTTTTAGCAGTTACCCCTGACGAAGGGCCCCTAGAGGCCTGAAATGCATTGGGTTTTAATAAACTGCTTAAAGATGAAACATGCCTTCAGTGCGTATTTTTGAATGAAGAGGCTCGGATGGCCCATCAAGGATATGAGAAACGGTGGAAAATTGGCATTTCCTTGCCCGTGGATGTATTAGATTTACAAATGACTAAAGACTTGAATTAATGGAATACAAAGGATTAAAATTGTTGACAAATGTTAAAAGGTTTGCAACTGCATCAGCGACAGTGCCATGGTTTGGGGCACTGATTCAGTGCCCTGCTTTAATGATAAATTCACATGCACCATCCCTCTTCCCCAAAGTCTTGTGTAGGTTTCAGTTCATATGCTTTATTTCGTACTTACGGATGGCCATCTCAATGCTTACATAAAACGCATTCTTTAAATTTTCACCTACCCATGGCGAAAGAATCTGAAGATGGAGTTGATGACCATGTGCAGTATTCCCAAGAGGAGGAGCCGCACAGCCTCGTGACTCGAAGTAAATTCCTTGGAACAAAAACAACTTGTAATCATCTGAGCTCAACACTAGATGGTAGACTTATCCAAAGCACATGCATCTACAGCACTACATGCCAAGAACAGATGCTTACACGGTAAGTAACATAATAGTTTTCAATTTGGGTTTGCTCCACTTAGGATATTGTAGCATCTCTATAATTCCATTTATTTCAGCGTCAGATGGACTGGATGCCTTAAAGGGTAATCTGGAACCTGCCTTCACCAGCAAGGGACCATCTTAGTCTTAAGGGGTCAACTTGTCTCCTGCCGCCTTTGTAACGTGACCCCCCAGCGTCTGCTGCTAGCAGCAGATGGCAGCCCCATGTGTACACCCCTACTTTGAGTGGTAAAACTAAGAAAGACTAGGAGGTCTGCCCACCATTGCCAACTCCACCCCTCCTGTTGAGGAGGTGAAGTTAAGCACACTTTTCAGTGCCCTCCATCTTGAAGATGAAGGGACACTTCCAATCAGGGCTAGGATTATGCCCCCTTCCACAGGATGGCGGCATAATTGAGAGTGTAGTCACCCCAGGTAAGGTGCTCATTGGCCCAATCTGCTACTCAACTAAAAAGCCCCCTAAATCTAGTATTAAGGAAGCTCCCTCAAACCTTGAAACTAGATGTGCGACTACCTAAGAAAAAAGACGACATCCCGGGAGCCAACCATGAGCAGAAGCCTTAAGACGACGACTGCCTTGGTCCCCAGCCCGATCAGCCCATCTTCGGTTTAAACAAGCCTGCAACAAAAAGGCGAACTGTCTTGCAGGCAGGGACCTCTGAAAACCTGGGAGGACTGCTGCCTTTGAAAAAGGCCCCAATCTCCTCTGGACAACAGACCTGTCCAGAAGAAATCGTCTCCAAGGACTTCTGTGCCATTTGTAGACATGAGTCTTCACCACTCTGCACCCAACGCCCATAGCCCGAGTCTGAGTGGCTCACCTGTCCAGTGAAGTTTCCCCAGCGATCCTGACCTCGAATCCACCGTTGGCTGACCTCTCTGGATCTCCACAATGGCGCCTGCAGTGTGAATCCAAGACTCCTCTGACCCTCGCCAGCGCTCGTAAGAAGAGTCAGACTTCGAAAGGCTCCCCTGTACCTGAAGCACCTGGGCCTTGGTGAGCTGAGCGGATGTATGACCGTACAACGTGTACCGTCACAACGCATCCCTTTAGCACGCATCCCTTACAACGCAAGTCGTTACCACGACTTGCGTTGGAGGTGCGGATTTCGAATAGTATAATTTACTATTCTAACACCAGTCCCCGTGGACCCTAGGGAAGGTGTTGGGATAGTAAATTTACTATTTTTAAACCTTTAGCGCCCTGGAGCGCAAGTCGTGGTAACGACTTGCGTTGTAAGGGATGCGTGCTAAAGGTACTGTGTTGTGAAAACTTCGTGGTAAACGATGTTTACCGAGCGGAACCGACTGTTCCCCTACGACTTCCTACATCTCTACTTACCTCTGCTGTTGTTGGCCTTCCTCCTCCACTTCTGGTGCGATGCCTTTATCCTGTTTGTTGAAAGCAGAATCCTCATGCCTAACGCTAAAATTGCACCTTGTACCCGACTGGCCCTGTGCCACTGGTGGTGTATGTTTGGGGCTGCTTTATGACCCTTCCTTTGCTGGTTGAACCCCCAAAGATTGCCCACTGCAACTGATCTACTTACCTTCAAGCAATTTGGCTTTGAGCACCCCCAGTCTCCATTAAAACGCATTGGGCCGAACTCCGATTTTGATCTCTGCACCAGCCACCCCTGTGCTGCTGGTGGGGCAGCTTTGGTACTCACCTGACCCGTGCCCACCTTTGGTCCTGAAGACTAGAACTGTAAGTGGCGTACTTAATTGTTTAACCTCATTATTGTGTTCCTCCCTAGAATAACCTTAAACTGTTCAGAAATTAAACTGAGTGTTGAATTTTGAAAGTGAAAAGTGTTTTTAACTCAAAACCTACTTACCTTATTGCAAAGATCCTGATCTTTTTGAGTGAATGTTGTGCAATAAATGTCTTACACTCTTGTGTGTTAAACCTAAGTCTGCTCGCCCACAGTACCACTTTTAGAGCACTTTGGGGTTTACATTGAGGCCTATACATTTGGGGGTACCCCTGGACTCTATGCACGCTATAAGAAGCTGGCTCTGTATAAGGTATTATGACTAGGTGGTTATACCGTGCACAGAGTCCAAGGGTTCCCTATAAGTCCCTTGGAGTTGGTTTTGTCTGGACAAGTCCGCTGTCCACAGGAGATTCGTTTTTTTCAAAGGCACCCCCCCCCCCCCCTAGGGTTTTCAGAGTTCACTGGCTGCAAGACAGGTCAAAAGGTTGCTGAAACTGAAGTTAGGCTGGTAGGGCTGGGGCCAAGGCAGCCATTGTCTTCAGTCTTCTCCGCAGGGATGTCTACTTGCATCTTAGGTCGTCGAAGATCTAGTTTCTAGATCAGGTGGAGCCACCTAAATACCATATTTAGAGGCGTTATTAGGGAGTAGCAGGTAGGGCCAATGGGTACCTTATATGGGGTGACTACACCCTCTATTAGGCCACCCTCCTGTGGGAGAGGGCTTAGAGATAGTCCTGATTGAAGGGGTCTTCATCTTCAAGATGGAGGGGATTGAAAAGTGTGCTTCACCTCACCTCCCCCACCTTAGGGGTGAAGTTAGCATGGGTGGGCACGCTCCTATTCTCCTGAGTTTTCTTGCCAGTTTTCCTGCCCAAATCAAGGGTATAAACCAGGGGCTGCTAGCAGCAAAGGCTGGGGGGTCGCATAACAAAGGTGGCAGATCTTTGAAGCTTCCCCCTTCGAGCACTGGCCCATCCTGGTGAAGGAGGTGTGACACCTCTGCGCAGGATGTGCATTGTTTCCGGTCCCAGAGAACCGGGGCCCTCTACCCAGAGGTCCAGAAACATGTCTGGCAGTGGCTGGCTGCTTACAGACGGTCAGAGACCACACCAGGGTTGGTAGCTTTTCAGGGGGCACCTCTGAGGTGCCCTCTGAGTACTTGTTGCAATAAAACACTTGCTGGCATCGGTGTGGATTTATTGAGAGGAGTCTTTTGGTACTAAATACTCCTGCGCTGAATGAAGCCATCATGGTGCTAGGGAACTCGAGCTGTCCTATTTCCAGCCCATGTACTCTCTATGGCTTCACTGACACTTATAATATTAAGTAATGCCTTAGGACTATGAGGCCTGCTAGAGGGGTGACTTACCTATACCTCCAGGCAGTGCTGGCTGGCATGGCACCCAGATAGGTTGCCTTGTCGACTTTGCCATTTTCTCCCTCCCATGGACATGAAGCTGCAGGGGCATGGTCCTTGTGAGAGGGCCCCAGGGGACCATCTTAAGCTCCCAGGCCCTAGGTGCTCAGAGTACCACTTACTAGGGACATACAGTGGGTAGAAGTACCATTTGGGCATTTGTTATAGGGAAGAAGCTCTAGCACAGTTCCTGGATGACAGGGAATATGTGCACTATATTTAAAACCACAAGAAAGCCAGGCAAAAAGTGGGGGCTAACCTTGCAAAATCAGGCACATTCTCACACACTGTGTAACCACCTAGTGGCATACCATATATAGAGCCCGATTCCTACAGATCTGGATTAAACATATGTTCCCTGTCAGAGTTTTATGCAGGACATGGGAACAATGTACATACCTTTTACCACCGATGTCCTTTGGCTTTACCCTAATTCTAAAGCATGCTCTTTAACATTTGACTGTTACAGAAGCAAAGTCAACGAGTCCAAACAGTACTCTGTTTGGAACTCTATGCCAATCAATAAATCCGTTTTCAGCCAATGCTTTTACTTACTACATAAGCTTTTTTTTATACTTCTAACACCTTGCAGTACACTGTACTTAATCACCTGCGAGCACTTTAATTTGTATACCAACATCTTACCTCATACTTAAGGAGACTTGAGGGACGGCTTAGGCTACTCCTCTAGTACAAGTATCCGTGCAAAGCAGACATTAGCCTTTCCAGAGAATGATGTGGGTAGTGTACGCTTGTGTGGAGGACCCTGCGGTCCGGTTGTCTTTTTCCAAAATGTTGTGAAATTGTTAGTCTACTAAAACAATGTGTTTGAGGCATGTGGGCCACTAAATTCATATCTTGTGCATAGATCGCCGCCTAGTGTTGGGTCCGGATGATTGCACCTTGTTGTCCTGGAAGAGTCTTTTGAAGTACCACGAGATAGGTGGCTCCTCCCCTGGACTACAGTGCGCATGGGCATCCTCTCCATCCTTAGATTGGTTTTTTCCGCCATTGGGTTCGGATGTGTTCCGTGACTCTTGTTCGGAACCTATAGGAAAAACTTGTTTTCTTCAGGCCAAAAGGCCTCTTTAAGCGTCGGTATTGTACTTCGTTCGGTTCTAAGTTACCCTATCCGGTTCCCGGATACTTGAGCACGTGTGCTCCCAGCTTTTTAGGTCCGTTCGAAGATTGACATCGACAATGGAATTCCAGGCCCCGTTTAAACGTTGCCCGGTCTGTAACGCGAAGTACCCTCTCTCAGACGTGCACTCTGTGTGCAACAAATGTCTGTTTCCAGACCACGACGAGGAGAGTTGCTTGGCCTGTTTGAAATTCAGGTCGGAAGAGGCGCTCGCTCTTCGACGTGAGGCGAGACTACCGGCGCGGAGTGCGTCGGATGTGGAGGATACCTTCGAGACTGGGGAATACGAGGGCGTCCAAGAGGAGGAACCGGAACACTTCTCCGACCCGGCCTCCTGTCAAGTATCTTACTACAGAGAAGAGGTAGACGATGAGGACATCGAAGAAGATGAAGCCGTCGAGGTAAGAGACAACGGTATGGCCATTGGAGCCGCAGAGGGCGGCTCCAGCGATGAGCAAGACCCAACCGAAACTTCGGGGGTCGAAAGTGACACTGTCTTGTCAAAGGCTCAGGTCGAAGCATCGCCAGAAGGCCTTAGCCAAGATCTTTATACTCATTCTACAGCCCCGCAACTTGGCCCGGCTAAGAATATTTCAGAGCCTTCGGTGGGTGCGCTTTCGAAATCGAAACCGAAACTGGTCAAACCAGTATTCGGTTTGCAAAGCCTCGTTCCATCGGATCAAAAGAAGGCTCGGAGTCTCATTGCCCCTTCGGGGTCACAAAAGGCTGCCAACCCGAAGATCGGTGCATCCAAAAAGGTGCCAAAGGCCCAAGGAGACGGAGCAACGTCATCTAAGGCTGCCCTCGGGGGCGTGGACACTGAAGACGGACTTGAGTCGCAGCCGCCCCTCAGTCCGAATGCATACAAGTTGATGCTGGTGAAGATTCTCGAAGACAAGCACAAAATGGCCGCGTTGGAACGTGACGCATCAAGCCGCGGCCATTTTGGGAATCCCAGCGCAGCACCTGGCTCGAGGTTGGCGATGGCCGTGAAAAAAGTCAAACAGCCATCGGGGCCTCCACCTATAGTTTTTGGACTGCCTCCGACTGCAAGACCTAAAACGTCTAAGCCGGCACAGGGCACCGACACTGGTAACATGATGTCCAAACTTAAGGGAACGACCGCCACTCCTGAAGGCGTCGGTTCCACTCCACCTTCTTCTGAAAGCTGAAAAAGTTGTACATTGACTCTGCAACCGGAAGACTCACCCTTTTCAAACGGAAGATCTTGCCGGAAAAGCCAATGGAATCCTATCAAATTCCACTTAAAAGGAAAAGAGACTCTGCTTCCTCGCCAGTTCTTTTCGAGTCCCTAGGGCCCTATGGACAAGCCTTTACACATTCCCCCCACACGCACTGAGGATGGTGGGGGGGGATGGCCAGAATGATGAGCAATTCAACTATCCCGATGAATCTAATCAGGATGACTCGCAGGATGTGCTCGACGATCAAGGCATGGCGGACACCCAGTCTTACCAAGTAAAGACAGCCCCCGCAGAGGATACCGCGGCGTTCAACGCTCTAATTGAAAGGGCAGCGTTGAACCACGATGTGGTCATGCATGCAGACCCGGTTGAGGAGGACTTTGTTTGATACCTTCTCTACGTCGGACAGATCGGTGAAGACGCTGCCGATGCTGAAGGGTGTCCTTAAGCATGCCAATGACATTTTCAAGGACACAACCAAAGCAAGGGTGGTGAACCCACGTATTGAAAAGAAATACAGGCCTGCTCCTGTGGACCCTACGTATATAAGAGGTCAATTGCCATTGGACTCTTTGGTGGTCTCCAATGCCCGGAAGAGGGCGAACTCGCAAACAAGTGGTGATGCTCCTCCCCCAGACAAAGAATCTAAAGTATTAGAAGCCTCTGGGAAGCGGGTTGCTGCACAGGCGGCGAATATTTGGAGAATAGCCAATACACAGGCTCTACTGGCTAGATACGATAGGGCTCACTATGATACACTAGAGCAGTTGTTGCAACACTTGCCTAATGAATATAGAGAGGGGGCGGACATGTTGATTCAGGAAGGGAAACTGACCTCAAACGCTTCTATCAAGTGTGCCCTAGATTCAGCAGACACTGCAGCCAGGGCCATTAACATTAGTGTAATGCTAAGGAGGCAGGCATGGTTACGAATTTCAGGATTTAAGCCAGAAATACAAACCAGTTTGCTCAATCACCCCGTTAACCCAGATTTTTGTTTGGGCCTGACGTTGACACGATTCTTGAAAAAAATCAAGAAAGACACCGAGACGGCAAAGTCTATGGGGGCCTTGCAGTCTCAACAGTTCAGAGGGGGTTCTTTTCGTCGCTCAGGTAGTAGAGGGCCGTCAAGAGGGCAAACATCTCAGCAAACACAATACAATAAAGGTGGTGCACAGACCACCTTTAACAAAGGCAATAGAGGTGGATACCGTGGTAACAGCGCCAAAGGCAGAGGACGTGGAAATAACACCAGGTCCTCAGCAAATACCAAACAGTGACGTCTTGTCACTGCCCCCGGACCATGTAACACCGGTCGGGGGACGACTCCAGCATTTCCTGCCAGTCTGGGAAGGCATTACCACAGACTGGTGGGTGAGGCAACTTATCCAGTACGGGTATTGTTTAGAACTGACATCCACTCCACCCGACATACCACCAAGACACCATCCTATGTCCGCAGAGCACTTACATTTATTACAGCAAGAAGTGGCCAGCATGCTGCAAAAAGGGGCCATAGAACTAGTGCCTCTAGAAGAGCACGGAACAGGGGTGTACTCTCTCTATTTCTTAGTCCCAAAGAAGGACGGGTCTCTCAGACCCATTCTGGATCTGAGACCCTTGAACCTATACATCCTTTCAGAACATTTCCACATGCTGACTCTGCAGCAGGGCCTGCCATTGCTCAGTCAGGGGGATTTCCTGGCAACTCAGGATCTGAAGGATGCATATTTCCATATACCCATACATCAGGCACACAGGAAATACCTCAGGTTCACTATACAGAACAAGCACTATCAGTTCAAGGTGCTACCCTTTGGAGTGACCACTGCTCCCAGAGTGTTCACCAAGTGCTTTGCGACAGTGGCGGCACACCTTCGGAGACAACAGATTCATGTCTACCCTTACCAGGACGACTGGCTTGTGCAAGCGAAGTCGGCCCAGCAGTGCTCCAGCCACGTGCCCCGCACAATTCATCTCCTGCACAGTTTGGGATTTTCTCTGAACTATCCCAAGTCGCATCTTCAACCCGCTCAAGTACAGCAATACTTGGGAGCGACGTTGGACACTGTGATAGCTACAGCCCAGCCAAACTCAGTGCGAATCGACAGCATGCAACTGCTGATTCGCAAATTCAGGCCACAACACTCACTACAGGCGCGAGTGTTTCTGCAGTTGATAGGCATGATGGCCTCCTGCATCTTCATAGTCCCGCACGCGAGACTGCACATGCGTCCGCTCCAAGAGTGTTTAGCACCCCAGTGGAATCAGGCTCAGGGACATTTGAAGGACCTAGTGTTGGTGACCGGTCGTGCGTACAACTCTCTGCATTGGTAGAATCCACGCAACCTTTGCAAGGGACGACCGTTCCAAGAGCCTGTACCACAAATAGTGCTCACGACGGACGCATCCCTCCTGGGGTGGGGGGCGCATCTCCTTCATTATACAGTGCAGGGACTATGGTCGGATCAACAGAAGAAGATGCACATCAATCTGCTGGAATTGATGGCAATCTTCATGGCAATGAAGGCTTTCAAGATACATCTGTGCGGCAAGGTCGTGTTGATCTGGACGGACAACATGACGGCAATGTATTACATTCAGAAACAGGGAGGTACTCACTCTCCACAGTTGTCACAATTGGCTCAGAGCATGTGGAAGTGGGCCATTCAGAGGAACATTTTCCTCATGGCGGAGCACCTTCCGGGCCAGGACAACCAGATGGCGGATCTGCTCAGCAGACACAGCCATCAGGTGCACGAGTGGGAGATTCATCCCTCGGTGCTGCAACCGTACTTCCAGCAGTAGGGGCATCCAGACATCGACCTGTTCTCCACAAACGAGAAAGCAAAATGCCCAAACTTCGCCGCCAGGTTCCCACACCCGCGGTCTCAGGGCAATGCGATATGGATGAACTGGTCAGGCAGATTTGCGTACGCTTTTCCGCCAGCCCCGCTCATACCTATACTGGCACGGAAACTCAGACAGCACTCGATGACTCTCATCCTGGTTGCTCCAACGTGGGCGAGGCAAGCATGGTACACCACGTTCCTAGAACTTTCCGTGGTGCCTCACCAAAGACTGCGTCTTACACCCAGTCTTCTCACCCAGAGCCGTGGCGAAGTTCAGCACCCAGATCCGCAACAGTTAAACCTTGCGATATGGCTCCTGAAGTCATAGAATTTGGGTATCTGAATTTGCCTCCTGATTGTATGGATGTCATCAAGGAGGCGAGACGGCCTACCACTAGGGCCTGCTATGCTGCCAAATGGAAACGCTTTGTCATTTACTGTTCCAACCATGACATAAACCAGCTGGATGCATCAACACAGAACATTATTTGTTACCTGTTACATTTATACAGATGCAATCTGGCATACAGCTCTATACGTATTCATTTGGCGGCAATAGCGGCTTACTTACAGAACAGGCAACACCTTTCACTGTTCCGAGTGCCAGCCATAAAGGCTTTTATGGAGGGACTCAAACGAGTCATTCCACCCAGAAGACCACCTTCACCGGTCTGGAATCTTAATATTGTTTTGACCAGACTGATGGGACCTCCCTTCGAACCTCTCCACTCTTGTGAGATACAGTTCCTCACTTGGAAGGTTGCCTTCTTAGTAGCGATCATGTCGCTGAGACGGGTTAGCGAGCTGCAAGCCCTAACCCTTCAAGAACCTTTTATACAAGTTCACGCAAATAGGGTGGTGCTACGCACTAACCCTAAATTCATGCCCAAGGTAGTCTCTCAGTTCCACATTAATCAAACTATTGAACTGCCTGTTTTCTTCCCTAATCCAGACTCGGTTGCAGAAAGATCACTGCACACATTAGACGTCAAACGAGCTCTCCTGTACTATATAGACAGGACGAGGGATTTCAGGAAGACTGAACAACTCTTTGTTGCTTTTTCACCACAGCACAAGGGCAAACCCATTTCCAAATCAGGTATAGGTAGATGGATCGTTAAGTGTATTCAGATTTGTTATCAGAAGGCTAAACGCACACCAACAGTCCCCCCAAGAGCGCGTTCCACACGCAAGCTAGGGGCATCCATGGCTTTCCTGGGTAACATTCCATTAGAGGACATATGTAGAGCAGCCACATGAAATAACATACATACATTCACCAAACACTACTGTGTTGATGTACATTCCAAGCAGCAAGCTGCTGTAGGACAGGCTGTTCTTAAGTCCCTTTTTCAGGCTGCTGCAGCTGGCTCAGGCAACCACCGCTAGGGGAGAAACTGCTATTTATTCTATGCACAAGATATGAATTTAGCAGCCCACATGCCTCGAACGGAATATGCTACTTACCAGTATGCATCTGTTCTTGGCATGTAGGGCCGCTAACATTCATATCGCCCGCCCATCCTCCCCGGTGCCTGTCGCAGCTGTAGTAGTCAGAATTATTTGTAAGCATGGTAATCTTGTATTGTATTGAACTCCATCTCTGCCACAATGGCGAAAAACAATCTAAGGATGAAGAGGATGCCCATGCGCACTGTAATCCAGGGGAGGAGCCACCTATCTCGTGATACTTCAATAGACTCTTCCAGGACAACAAGGTGCAATCATCCGGACCCAACACTAGGCGGCGATCTATGCACAAGATATGAATGTTAGCGGCCCTACATGCCAAGAACAGATGCATACTGGTAAGTAGCATATTCTTTTTTCTTCATATTATGCTTGCACAGTACCTTTCTGTTCTTCATTCTTTTAGTCTGAGGCAGTCTAGGCCTACACTTGCTGACTGGCATTGGAAGCAGTGTTGATTTTCCGTATGTAGCCTTGCACAGCCCATAGAGTGGAGATTGCTTAGAGTCTGCCCAAGGCTATCTGTCTTTGATGCTGTCTGAATTGAGTGCATGTGTGCCCCACTGGTCACATGAGCTTGGAAAGTGCCAGTACCTTTCATGGGGAGGCTTTTCTCTGGTGGCACAGTTTATGACCCTGTTGATTACTTTTCTGTTGGCTTTTTTGTGGGTTCGGAGATGAGCGACAACATGAACAAACCTAGAAGTCATACCCTTATTTTTGCAGCAATGTTGAATTATTGATTAATGTCTTCTCTGACAGCGGGGGGTACCTGCCTAACTAGCACATCATTTCCTTGAGCACTCAGATTGGTCCGTTGAGACCACTGAATGCAACCACAATGTTTTAGTGTCTCACATTTCTAGGCACTCAGGCTCTCGGCAGAACAGCCTGCAAAGCAGTCAGTCTATTCTTTTGAGTGCCCAGCAGTCCTATAATCTGCAGGGATGCTAAGTCTATATGGCAGTCCATCTGTGTTTTAGTTGCCATTGCCCCATGTTTGTTTGCGGGAAGATTTTCTCAGTGCCATTCATGTGAAGAGATTGCATTAGTTACTGGTCCTCAATAAACTGCTCCTCTTGAGTGAGCTCAAATTTTCAAGCAAAACCTCAAAAAAAAAAAGAAATAAAAAAATCGCCTGTGATATGCACACAGAAAAACTGAGCTCCAGGACTTTGCACATGTAATCTGAATATCTTGTTCTTAAACTCCATTGGCATGAGTTTTTAATTCTTGTGCAGCAGTCCCTCCTGCAGGGAGTCCATGGAACTTCTAAAAGAGTATCCTAATAACCAATACATGAACCACGTGTCTCAACGTCTGTTAAGACAACAGACTTCTTTTTCGTTTGCTTCCTTTTACCCCATTGGAAGTTACGAATAGATTTGAAGCCTTCTCGGGCCTTGATGGCTGCGAATGACGGTCGGGGTCCCCAGACAGTATTTCTTCATCGAATAGGATTAATGATTCTAAAGAGAACCTAACCCCCTACAATCAAACTTTGGTTCCTGAGTACATAGCAGTTGCAGCTAGCACAGAAGTTACCCAACAGAACATGGGTTACAGTAACTCATCTCCAGATCTTAATGATAGGATAAATTTTATGCATACCAAATCCCCGACATCCCACGACCCCACCCAACCCCAGGATCTGAAACCCCCTGAATCTAGATTTTCCCACAATAATCCATACACCTTTTCCATACTATTCTGGAATGTAGCGGGTTTACGCCCAAAATCCAACCTGCAACCATGGCTGGACACGATAAACCCACATCAAGTAGTATGCCTGCAGGAAACCTGGTCAACTGACCCCATCCATCTGCTGGGCTTCAAAACATTTTTTGTCCCGGCATCCCCAAGTGTCTTTGGCAGACCTAAGGGAGGTTTAGTAATTTATGTAACTAACAATCTTTTTCCCTCACATATAGTGGAACTGAAGGGCGAAGAGAGTTATCAAATCCTTGAAGTGTCCTTTAATAAGTGTATAACGTATTTCCTGGTTAATTTCTATAATAACTTGGACTCCGTTAACTGTGTGAGGATTTTAAATGAAATTACAGCCTTTTTGACCGCCCAGCGGATTAAGAATCTGTCTTCTTCTGTGTATGTCATCTGGGGAGGGGATTTCAATATCTCACTGTGTAAAAATTGTAAAAATGGTAATTGTAGGTTACTAGATGAATGTGATCTTACTCTGTCTTATTTTGTGCATACACTCACTTGCAATTATCTAAATGAATGTCTCTTTTCCCTGGAGTTGGTCTTCGCTAACGAATCGACCGATCCCCCGACTGATTTCTTGCCTACCTTTCACGGGAGAGGGCTGTCGAGTACTATAGACTTTATACTGTCTTCTCAGAGCATGAAAGGCCAAATTGTAAATTTCAAAACTGGCTCGACCACTGGCAGCGACCACTTCCCAAATAGTCTAGTGGTGCTACCAAAAAACGTACCCCTCAGTCCTGTAACTAATAGTTTGTTAACCCAACAAACCCTGACTATGGACAAAACGAATGGCTTTTCTGTAAAAAGGGCTAAGACTGACCCGACAGAAATGACCAGAAAAATTTTAACCAAAGCACTTCCATGGGTACAAAAATGTTTGGAGTTAGATCCCCCCCCACTGCAGGTTATTACTAGCTTCCAAGAAATTACTAGAACTATCAGAGAGGAGCTTTTCCGTAAACAGACCTCTAAAAAGCCATCATCTAATGGATGGTTCAATTCTCACTGCCATAAAGCCCTATCCAACTTAAAGGCGGCTCTTCGGAATACAGAGAGAAACAAAACTGAAATAGCTAATCTAAGAAAGCAGTATAACCTCGCCCTACTTAATCGCAGGAAAGAATTTAAGAGTAATCTATGGGCCCAGCTCCACGAGAGCTGTCTAAATAAAGATAGTGTTCTGTTTTGGCGAGTAGTTAAATCCCCATTTCTGGCTGACTCATCGGCCGCGAGACATCTAGATGTCGCGGTGACGGCTTACGCGTGGGTCTCCCATTTCTCCAAAATTTTTGACGGTAATCCAATTGAGTCCAGTAAGGAGGGCGCAGTCATGGGTGCTCAACCTTCGGACAAAATCTACCCGATAAATCTCTTATTTGATCACAAAGAGGTAATTAAAGCCCTGACAGCTTCCAAAACTGGTAAGGCCCCAGGACCCGACGGGGTACCGGTAGATATTTATGTCCATAATCTCGAACTTTGGTCCCCCCTGATTACCCAGGTTTTAGCGGCAGTCACATCTGCCGGCTTAATTGACTCTTGGTCCACATCTATATTGCTTCCTATCTTTAAGAAGGGCGACCGCAACGACCCCGCCTGTTATAGGCCTATCTCCCTTCTGGACTCCCTGGGAAAAGTGGCAGGCCGGTTGATATTGGAGCGCCTTCAAGATTGGGCGACCACTAATAACATCGTGACCGACCTGCAATATGGGTTCCAGGAGGGCCTCAGCACAGTGGAGCAGGTTCTGAATCTTTCCCTCTTGATAGGGAAATATACCGGAGCCAAAAAGTCAAATCTGTTCCTGGTGTACGTGGACCTCAGCGCAGCATTCGACTGCGTTCAGCATTCTAGACTTTGGACCATACTTGGGGATCTGGGGGTTGACCCCCCGCTTGTTATCTTTCTCCGCAAACTCTATTCAGATGCCACTGCCCGCGTCGGGTACGGTGTAAATGGAGAATTATCTCCCGCATTTACCATCACAAAAGGGGTTAGACAGGGTTGTGTCCTGGCCCCCTTCCTGTTTAACTTATATACTAACGGCCTTGAGGTGGCCATGCTAGAAGGGAGCAAGGACCTCCCAATGATAGCCCATCGCCCAATTCCGGCGCTATTATACGCTGATGATTCTGTAATATTAGCCAGAACACTGACCCAACTGCAAAAACAACTCAACAAATACTGCCAATTTATGGGTGCATTAGGCCTAAAAGTAAATGCGAAAAAGACCTTTGTCATGCACCTTGGTCCTAGGGTCCATAAACCAAAGAGTATTTACAATGGTAAAGTGAGGCTGGAATGTACCAAGGAATATCCTTACTTGGGTATCGTAGTAGACGATAATTTAAGTTGGAGACCGGCTATGAACACCAAAAAACTTCTTTTTCAGCGTGCTACTTCGGCTTTAGTCTCTTTTTCGAGAAAATTGGGTAAACCGGCCCCACTAGAACTGTTAAAGACCTACCATGCAAAATGCCATTATGTAGCTGTCTATGGAGCCGGGGTTTGGGGATACTCAAACGTCGACTCCCTCCAGACCATTGAGAACGGGTTTTTAAAATATCTGTTGGCGGTACCACAAAGCGCCCCAAATTACGCATGCCACACAGAATTGGGTGTAGACTATCTCATAGATATCATCAAGTCCCAACCCATTTTCCTGTGGCACCGTATTTGGACAAAGACCCAATGTCATTTGACACGCTCACTAATCACAGACTGCTTGGGCTTAGATAGATGGAATAAAATACTCTGGCTAATATATACCAGCAATTTCTTCAGAGACTTGGACCGCTTTTCCTACTTTCAAGACCCCTCCTGTTTAGCCGATATTAGTAGGAAAGATTTGAAAAAGTTATGCTTAACTCACCTGAGAGAACTAAGTCTCTCTCAGGAAATTAATAAACCTTCCAACGTTCAAATTCTGACAGACCGTCCCGGGTATCCAAGCATACTTAACCTACCATCTCACTTCATATGAAAAGTACCTATTAACGAGGTTTCGATTTGATTCTTTTTTCCGTATTGTTACATTCCCCAAAAAACAGGACTGGTCTACCACTATTATAAAGTGCCCGTGTGATGGAATATCCCCACAATCAACAATGCACGTCACCCTCTTTTGCAGATATTCTGTCTTTGCTCGTAAGCGTTGGATTGTGCCGCTCTTATGCACATTAGGTATGAGATCCTGTCGTCCGGCCTATTTGGCTCTGAAATTCTTAGACTCAGAATATGCCGCAAAATGTGTAGCCTGCTTTTTAAAATCCTGTTTAAAATATCGTTCTAACCTTGATTGATTAACCTTATTGCATTAACTTTTCTTCTTTTTATAAATGTTTCTCCAAATTGATTTATTTACACGAACTAACCATGGAAATTTTAATTTTAATTAGCTGTTTTATTTTTCCGCCTTCGTCCTATTTCTAACTATATTGAGATGTTTTTATATGTCCTGTTTATGTACTTTTTATGGTTTCAAAAGTTTTGTAACCGAATAAAAGTTTTATGACTGACTGACACATGCTGTTAAGCTAACTTTTTTATTTTTTATTTCTTGTTATGCAGCTTGTTGACAAATACTGTGGTACAGACTTATAATGCTGGCCGACCTGTTTGGAGCTGCTGTTGGTGCGAGGATGATACAAATTACATATATGCGGGACTGATCAACGGCTCTGTGCTTGTATATGACCTGAGAGACACCAGCTCGTCTGTGCGTGAACTAGTGCCTCAAGGATCCAGGTACGATAGGTTTATGATAAAGGACAATAATTTAAATAGGTTAGATCATTTGTTTTCTTTACATGTTTGTTGTTGCCTCTTGCCATTAAAGATTCAAGTAGCAGAGGTCAGTTATCTTCTTCAGTAAATGAGATAGAATGACAAGGTCTCAAGCTTTATGTGTATTAGACAAAAGAGGGCCCCTAAAAAGGTATGAGAAGGGAATGCCAGGGGAAAAAGGAGAAATTCGAAGCAAAGAAGTCTGCTAACTCCACACAATCTAATGTAGGTATGATTCTTCTAATTACTTATAATGTTAAAGATTCATAGGTTAGACATTCTCAAAGACCATTTATTACAGAAAACCATCTTTATATGTACTGGTTCCATTTCAGTATTTTTACAGAATAACAGACTAGATTAATTTCACACGGATGTAGACCGTAAGCTCAGTTCATCAACAGAACATTATTGAGAACTTGTAAATGCAGAATAATTGCTTTACAGGACACTTATTGCTCCGCACATACTAAAAAATCTCATACACACTTTGATCTATCAAACTTCATTCACACAGTCTCATTCATACTACACCACATTAGAAATAAAGCATTGTGGTCAGCTCATCAGTGACCTAGAATGCCTATTGAGTTGCTTATTTGTTTCCTACAGAAAAGTTGCTTATCCAACATAACATTCCATTGCCTTATGTATAATTGATTTCTAGATTTCATTAACTGCATCCTTTTGGCACGCTTGTGATTCTCTGCATCATCGGTAATCATTCATCCTGGTTATAAACCAGGCTGTAGTTGCGCCGACATGCATTTCAGTGAAACATTGAAATACGGGCTTCCTTCATCAGTGAGCTCAAGAAACGGGCAAAGCTAAGGCGCAAATATCATGTAGACCAAAGGGGGAAAAGAGGCCTGTCCAAATACATGGAGAATGTCAAAAACATGAGAATAATCACCATTAGAAACCTAAATAGAGATCACCTACGGTAAGTATTGCAATAGTAAGTAAGTATGGAGTGGGCTACACCAGCCAGGCGTTTGAAATCAATCATGCATTATTGAGAGTGAACATCTGCTCGACATAGTGAAGTCCCAGGAACACTAATCTATACTACTATTATAAAGAGAGAACTTGAACCTTTTGGCCAGGTAAACTCGAAAACTACACCACCAATCTGAACACCCAAGACATCTTAGAAATCTCAGGGCAAGCAGAAGGACATAGGCTACATAAAAATAAACGTTGTTTAAAATATTTACAAATAAAAATAAAGTAGTCCCTTGCAAGTAGCGCCGGCCGCGACGTATGCGTGAGGGGAGTAGCGTCATTCACAGGAAGAGCGAGACATGAGGAGCGTCTGCGTGAGGGGAGGAGCGGAGTGCACTAGCAACAGGAAGAGCGAGACATGAAGAGCGTCTGCGTGAGGGGAGGAGCGGAGTGCACTAGCAACAGGAAGAGCGAGGCATGAGGAGCGTCTGCGTGAGGGGAGGAGCGGAGTGCACCAGCAACAGCAATACGGGAGAACATGAGCGCCGGGAGGAGCTGCGGAGCGTTGAGAAGCGGAGGAGCAGTGGCAGCGCGGGGAGGTAAGTCTGGACCTGGGGGGGGGGGGGGTTACAAAGCCGGGGCAAGAGGCGGGAGGCGGGCGGAAGGCGCTATGCCCAATGTCGGGGCGGGGGTCAGCGGGCTCAAGGCAGGAGGCGGTATAGCCAATGTCGGGGCAGAAGGCGGGAGGCGGGAGGGATGCGGACTGGGCAATGTCGGGGGGGGGGCACAGGGGCTTAAAATGCTGCCCCCAGCCACTTTCTGCCCTAGGCAACGCTGGGGCGGGCTGCTAGTCCTATATACATGAGAACAAAGAAGCAAAAGAACAAAAATTACCTGCATATCGCATCAACAATGGCAGAGAAATCATGCTCAGAAATTGTGTGAAAATAGAACACCTTAATCCCAATAGTAGTTTAAGGTCCAAGTTATACAGCTATCAATATACTTTTCATAAGGTTGGTACCGACACGTTCAGGGAACCAGAACAACAGTCACTCAGATTCTAATATTAAAAACCGTGTGCAGTCCTAGGATGTGAGGGACCCCTGGCAGTGGTGAAACCCCCTAGTGCATAAAGATGGAATAGCAGAACAGGTTCCATTATGAGTGGACAGGGGCTTCCTATGCAATCCCAAAGTGCTCTTTTAGGGGGTAGTGTGGTTGAATAACTTTAGGTTTAACACAGGAGAGCAAGACATTTGCAAATACACACTACGATCAATAAATGACACGCACGACTCAAGGAGATCCACACTAATTCATGAAAATAGCAAATATCTTTATATGTGTTTAGACATCAGAGAAAAATTATTCAGGTAAGAACGTGTTTGAATGTAAATTCTTTTCACTTTAAAAAGTGGGCACTTAATGCAATTTCTGAGTTCTGCAATGTTATTGCATGGAAGGAAGAACAAGTTCTGCAAACGGGTACAATGCACAGACTTACTGGACCAATCTCCAGGAGTTAAGGTGAGTGGTGGGAAAGGTTCAAGGCTGCACCAGCAGTACACCACCAGTGGCACAAGGTTGGCGAGGTGCAAGTTGCAAATCAACGACTGGAGCTTAACACGTTTCAATGGGGATTGATAAAGAGAGGCTGCAGTCTCTGTCTAGGAAGCTAGCAGAGCTGAACCAGCAAGTGGGCTCCATCCTTGTGATGCACGGGGGGGCTTCACCTTTGGTCCTTTTGTCCAAGGCCCAGGGATGACGGGTGAAGGGGTATGCTTAGATTTTTAGAGTTTTCCTTACCGAAGCAGTCACAGTTAAAGGGGCCTGCATGCAGGGACTGCAGGTGACATCAGGTAGTCCAGAAGGGGTGAAACAACAATGGACTCTAGCTCTGGTGGGCTGGGGGACCTTGTTGACACTGGTGACCCACTTTAACTCTGGCCAGAGACAAAGGGTGCAGTGGTGGATTCGGGTGTCTGGTTTTGGCGGTTCCGGAGGCCTCTGAGTCTTCTCTTTTGGAGTATCTTCAGAACAAGACGGCTGTTCACAAGAGGTCTTGAGTCTCTTTCGAAGGCAGGTAGTCCTCTCAGGTTTTTATAGTCAACAGCCACAGGATTAGTCAACTTTGACACCATTTCAAAGGAGGCACACATGCCTGCAGGGTCGGTACCAGGTCAGTTGCTTCTTCTCTCCCCTTCTTTGGTGTCTCTTTTGTGTCCTGTCTCGTCTTCGGTTGTTAATATCTGCTTCTCTGGTGCTAGGGACTCCCCTAAATACTGAAATTAGGGGCTTTAGGGGATTGTAGGGTAGTAGCCAATGGGCTGTTGACCCTTAGGGTCCCAATGCCTTCTATGTGACCACTTTCTGTGGGAAGTGGATATAACCCTGTCCCAGAGTTCCTAAGTATGCCATCACAAAGATGCCTTCTTCTAAAAAATGTTGTCCACCTCACAGTAGCCCACCTTAGGGGTGGTACTATCCTAGAGGAATCACTTACTAATTTTCCGGTCTGTCCAGGTGCCAAGGGGGTCCTGGACAAGGGGATCGGCTTCCTCTCCTGTGAGGGGGATCCAGATTTGCAAACCAAAGACGACAGCTCTTTTAAGCTCGACGCCCCAAGGAGGCTAATCAGCAGGTCATCCTTTGTGTGCTGGGAGGGGGGGTTGTTACACCCTTTCCCCGGACAGCCTTTTGTTCGGAGTCTCCTGAGAGCAAAAAGGCTCTCACCCTAGGAGATCAGAACAACGTCAGAACAGGGTTGCAGGCTGGCAGAAACCAGTCAGCAAGAACACCAGAGGCTAGTAGGTTTACAGGGGGCAACTTTAAGGTGCTCTCTGGGTGCATGTATTGGAACATCCAACATCAGTGTGGGTTTTCCAATTATGAGATGTTTCATACCAAACATCCATATTTTCAGTAAAACCATCATACAGCTGGGAAACTAGTTTTCACCAGTTTCCTGCACATGCCTTAAGATGGGATCCCTGGTCACTTGTACTGGCAGTAATAGGAGTGATCAGCACAGGGGCATATCTGCTCATGCAGGTATGCCCACGCATGTAATATTCAGCACCCTGCCTTAGGGCTGTCCGGCACCCTAACCTTTCTCAGCCGTTTTTTTTTTCTTAATTTTTCCCTGTTGTGCCCCTGTTCTTGTGCCCATCTGTGTCTTGCTCTAACTCCACCACGGTTTTTATTTTCTCGTGCCTGCCTGTAAATTTTGCTGATTAAACGAAACAATTGCCAGTGCTGAGAAATTCACTTGAAAGCTGACTAGCTAGAAGAAAAAATTGTTATGAATGTAGCATAAACAACTTGCTTAAAGAATTGCAACATATACATTTATTAATGTTTCTTTTTTAGTTTCTTCACTTTTTAAACACAAGTTTTCGTGCATGGAAATACAAAAATCTTTTATATATATACAAAATATATACAAATACCATTAATACAATGAAAATTGACATTTACACACTTCAAACATTCTTGGCCGTTCATTCAACACAACCATTCATACACACAAACAATAATTGGTCTCGGTATCAATGAAACTAGAATTGTGAACAAAGGGAATTAGTCCTTTTCGTTTTTCAATGTCAGAATAATTGCCAACATGCAAATTGAAAGAGTGTCCAAGATCACTTGCTATTCACTGACAATCGTTGTGAGCAATATATTTTGAGTGACCCGAGACCAAGTTGGTCTACGCGTTTCAAACCCCGCTAACTGCCGGGGTTCTCATCAGGACCAAAATTGACACTGCACCAACCACGAGATCGACCCAACAACAGACTAATGGCGAGTTAAACGCCAATACGGTAGCGGGTAAGTCTCATATTAGAAATGGTGTCAAAATGTTTTGAACGAAAGCGCGTGATTGCTATGACTAAATGTAGCGTGTGCTTGCTCTCTCACCCTTTCTTAGCCCCCGCGCGCACTTCTCTTGGAGATACTACCTTTGCGAATTTGGATTTCTAAACCAGGGAATCAAGGTAGGACAAGGCTGCCAGTGTGTAGCATAGGGTCTAGTCTCTTAGTATAGATCAATTTTTCTAAAGCCATGTTTTTCTATCTGTTGCAGTGTCAATTTTGATCCTGATGAGAACCCCGGCAGTTAGCGGGGTTTGAAACGCGTAGACCAACTTGGTCTCGGGTCACTCAAAATATATTGCTCACAACGATTGCCAGTGAATAGCAAGTGATCTTGGACACACTTTCAATTTGCATGTTGGCAATTATTCTGACATTGAAAAACGAAAAGGACTAATTCCCTTTGTTCACAATTATAGTTTCATTGATACCGAGACCAATTATTGTTTGTTTGTGTGTATGAATGGTTGTGTTGAATGAACGGCCAAGAATGTTTGAAGTGTGTAAATGTCAATTTTCATTGTATTAATGGTATTTGTATATATGCTGTATATATTTTGTATATATAAAAAGATTTTTGTATTTCCATGCACGAAAACCTGTGTTTAAAAAGTGAAGAAACTAAAAAAGAAACATTAATAAATGTATATGTTGCAATTCTTTAAGCAAGTTGTTTATGCTACATTCATAACAATTTTTTCTTCTAGCTAGTCAACTTTCAAGTGAATTTCTCAGCACTGGCAATTGTTTCGTTTAATCAGTTAAGTTTGGCTCAGCCTTGCTGAGTTTTGAGTCAAGGCCCTTGGTGTTTTTTGCCTGTAAATTTTGCCACTGCTACCCCTGCGACTCCATCCAGTAGCGGCACCCCCCCACCCCCAGCGCCTTGAGACCCTACGGGTATGTAGTGCGCTCTATAAATGTCATTGATTGATTGATTGATTCCCCCCTCCCCGAATTCCCCCGCTCCTTCCTCCCAGCCTCTCCTCCCGCCCACCTCCCCTACTTAATGGCAGCCGCTGCAGGGGAGCGTGAGTAAGACCTCCAACCCTCGGTCTAGGTCCACTCTCTCCCCGCAGCTCCGCTGTGCCGTCTCTTTCCACCAGACCCTGACCTCCTCCTTGGGTATACTATATAGGAAGTAAAGGTGACCCTTATTGGCTTACAGGGCTTACATTTATAATCTCAAATACTCTTTTGTGGTAGTGTGGATGAGTGATTTAGGCTTATCAGAGGGTAGTCTTAAGCATGTATTGAACACACAGTCAATAAATGAAAAAAACACTCCACCAGAAATTCAAGACCAATTAAAAAAAAATAACAGGTATTCTTTTTTTATTCATTGAACACCAAAAACTTCATAATTGGGTAAGTTCTTTTGAGTTTATCAGTGTTTGCAGAAAATCAAAATCCCCCCTAATGCGTTTTTACGCTGTAGTTCAATCCAATGGAGAAAGAAGCATATTCCACATACACTTACTTGCAAATGAATCTCTGGGGTTGTAGATAAGTGGATTTCTGATGCACTTTGACTTGATGTGCCTTGGGTCCCTGCCAATCAGTTTCCCAGGGTGTGTGTTCTTTCCCAAAACTGTACCTTTGTACCCCCAGTTGGCACCTCTCTGGCCACATGTAAGTCTCTTGTAAAAGGTACCTTTGGTACCAAGGGCACTGTGACTAGGGAAGGCCTCTTAGGGCTGCAGCACATATTGTGCCACCCTTAGAGGTCCTGTACCTTAAACATACACACACACACACACACACACACACACACACACACACACTGACAATGCAGGCTGCGTGTTTTGGTGCAGAGAAAAGTGAAGAGTCAACATGGCACACATACCTGTGTGCCATGCCTACAAACCGCTGTATGACCAACAATCACTACAATGACCCTCTCTCTGCGAACTGCTTAGCCGCTGCCTCCCAGGCTATCATCCCATCTTGGACTGCAATAATCAACGCCTCCCTCTTGCAGGGATCGATACCAAACTCTCTCAAAGCCGGCCAGGTTGTCCCCATTGTGAGAAGTTGGCCTGGTATATGATGTTCACTATTCTAGTGAGCACCTTCCACCAGTCCAAACAACCCTTATGGTGATGGTTGTAAAGTCAACCTTATAGACCAGCTATCCTAGGGGTAGCATGGACAAAGCAGTCTTAGGCTAAACTCAAGAGGGCATGTGAAGCCAGCTGTTTTACCATATGCAATCCCTTTAATACCAAATGAAAGGACACCACACAGGATACATATTCAATATATATATATATATATGTATTTATTTCTAAACAAACCCCTGAACTCTTTATGAGCACAGAAGCACAAGCGCAAAACAAGTAACTCAATAGAATAGACAAAAGTTGCACAAATATGGATAGGTCGGGGTGGCCCGCTAAACCATATACTAAGAAAGTGGTATAAGTACCACGTCACGAACGATGGTAAGGCCTAGGGCCTTGGGAATCGCTGGGGATACACTGTAGTAACAATGGTTAGGGAGCAGGAGGCCCCGGGATGCGTGTGCAGTGTCTAAAGGCACACTCGTTTGCACATTGAAGTCAATGGGTGCGTAAAAATCACAAAGTTAAAGATTTAGGAGTCTTCCGACTGGACTAGAACTTAACCACTGGAAACTAGGACACTGGGGGTGTAAACCTCTACAGGAGCTTAGTAGTACTCCCGTTACCTAACCCACATGAAGCGGGTGCATAGGTCCAAAAGTGTGTCGGGTTTCGTCGTGGAGATTTATGGAGCCTTGGAGAAAAGATGCTGCAGGCGGCCAGAAGAGAAGAGTCCGGGTGGATCGAAGATGTAGAAGACCTGAAAGCAGAGGGGACAGAGTCTGGGTCACTAGCCAGTGACCAGGATTGAACCAGGCAATGTCTGGATGCGATCAGGTGCTGATGGGAAGCTTGTCTTTTCAGTCACGTGGACCAGGAGTCATCGACGACGACCAGGAGTCGGGCACGGACTGTCCCACGAAGGCTCTCGCTGTCGGCGGTGTCGGCTTCAAGATTGGAGGCAACAAGCCTTGGTAAAGGCAACCCACGCAGGATATGATGTCGGCTTCTTACTCAGACCAGCAAGGTCTGAGGGGCTGCTTCTTTTGAGGGAAGCAAGGGCCAGTCTGGAGCAACCAGACCAGCGGTGGAAAATCAAAGATTCGTCGCCAAGATGGCCACTAGCCAACAGGCAAGTGACCGGGAAGGTGTGTCAAGCAGGAAAATGCAGAAGGACCCCACGCAGAACTCGTGGAGTGTGCAGGGCTGATCTTCGGTGCAGGTGCTGCTCAGGGCTGGGGCTTCTCAATCCCCAATGCACACCTTCGAGGGGACCTCGGGGGCTGCACAGTTAGCTGGTCGCAGACTATTCAAGATGGCCGGACCCACGTCTCACTTCGCCTCCTCGGGTCTCAGCTTTACAGGGACTGTGGATCGGGCTGTTGGAAGTCTGGGAATCCGGTTCTTGTCAGGCTCTGGGCTCGGGCGGGAGGCGGGGGCAAAGCGAGTCGTCGATCGCTGGATGTTGCCTGCTTGTTGAGGGTGGTCACTCCTTGACCACAAGGGAGATTCTTTAGTCGTCTTCTTCCAAAGTAGAGTGATGAAGGTCCAGAGTTTCGTTTCAGAGTTTGTCAGGATAATCTATAGTCCTATTGACTCAGCTCCTACCTATATACCAATCTTAGGGGCTGGATTACCTGCTAGGTCCCTCCTATGGGTGGGACCAGGGAAGGGGGTGGTTACACCCCTTTCCCTTTGTCCAGTTTCGTGCCAGAGCTGGGGCAGGGAAGCCCCAGCCCTGGTTTGAACTGGCCTATGCATGGGACACCTTGTGTGCCCCAGGCAGTGTCTCATTCCTTTCAGCCCTCCCTGTCCCAATACACAGTCCTGTCTGGGGTGGTGCTAGCACCTCCCAAGGCAGGAAACCTATTGCCTCCCTCGCTGGAAGGACTCTCAGCAGCAGGAGATCAGACTTGTGTCTGTGGCAGCAGCATCCATTTTGTGATCCTGAGGCTCTGGTTAACTTTAACCGGGAATAGTAGGAACAACATGTCTTCTCCCTCTAGGAGGGTGGAATGCTACCCCCGTCGCTAGGACTGGCGAGGGGGTAGTATTCCAAATCGTATGACACCTTACTCAACATGTTTTGATAAAGCCAAACCATAGTTGGCATTTAACCGGGAGGTTCATAATGCACTTAAGAGTATATGGTATGGCAATATCCTAGAACAGCTATAAGGACATGGTTCCGAAAGCTGCAGACAGGCTCAGCTCCTGCTAGAGCACCATCTCACGTAAAACCAAGCACTCTGCCTCCAGGATTGTTAAGGCCTGCCATAGGAGTGACTTATAGGTGTATATGTGTCTAGATATAAGGTTAGATATAGGTATACTATATCTAAAGCAAAGGGTGATTACACCACCTTGCCCCAGCTGAGTGATCAGCCAGTTGTGTCAATTTGAGTGGCCAGCCAGGGGTGGCATAATACATGCTGCAGCCCCTGGTAGGCCTTGGATGCACCTATGCCCTGGGTACCTATAGTACACTGTATAGGGGCTCATAAGGTGACCCAGTATCCAATTGGAGATGTACCTAGGGTACATGGAGTTCATTTTAAAGAGAGAGCAGATAGCCTGGGGCCCTGATTAGTAGGATCCCAGGCCAACTAAGTCGAAAACCAGCTAAACACTAGGCAAAACATCTGGGGTAACCATAGTCGGGTATCCACCTTCCTACACCCATTTTAAAAAAACCTACGCTAGATCCTGCTTCTCCTGACAACTACAGACCTATCTCTAACATCCCACTCCTAGCTAAAGTGCTGGAAAAATATGTACAACTGCAGTTGAGCTATCACATCACCAACTTCCACCTACTAGATGACTTGCAATCTGGATTCAGACCTGGGCACAGCACAGAACCACACTCCTCCACATCATGGATGATGCCCTTCAAGCCCTTGACCAAGGCAAAACCTGTCTCCTGATCCTCCTGGACCTATCCTCGGCCTTTGACACGGTTAACCACAAAATTCTCCTTAATCGCCTCAATCTTAGGATGGGCCTTGATGGCACTGTTCTTGCTTGGTTTAGGTCCTTCTTTCAGAATTGCTCACAGAGAGTCCTGATCAACGGTAACCTGTCCGCTGCCTCCCCGATCACGGTCTGAGTCCCTCAAGGTTCAACCTTATCCCCTACCCTCTTCAATATTTCCCTTGAACCGCTCTCAGAGGTGCTGCACATCGCCAATATCTCCTACCATATGTATGCCGATGACACACAGCTCTACATCAAAATCTCTTCTCCAGAGGACACTCCCTCCCTGAATGAGGCCCTGAAGTTGACTGTTCACTGGCTCACATCTAACCAGCTTAAACTCAACGCTAAAAAAAGGAATTCCTCCTAATTGCATCACCTAACGCCAATACAGACATTCAAGAATGGATCAAGGATATCACCGCTAAAATGCTCTCCTAACATTGTGAACACTGCTAAGTCCCTTGGAATTACCTTAGACAGCAACCTGAACATGCGTGGCCATATCAACGCAATGGCCAAAACTGCCAGATTTCACTTGAACTACCTAAGAAACCTGAAACCATTCCTTGACACCTCGGATCTAAAATTGGAAATTCAGGCTCTTGTCATCTCTAGGCTAGAATATGGTTGCTCCACCCTCGCAGGCCTACTCAAGAGCTCTCTGGCACCCTTGAAAGCCTGCCTCAACGCCACCAGCAGACTTCCAACGGGTTCCAAGAAGTACGACCATATCTCACCCCACCTCAAAGCTCCGAACTAGCTTCCTCTTGATGTCAGAATCCAATTCAGGCTGGCTTGCATCACCCACAAGGCCCTTTACTCCAAGTCCCCTGCTTTTCTCGCCCAGAAACTCTGGATATCTGGTGGAGCCAGAAACTCCTGGTCCGCCAGAGACCTTTTGCTCCAACCTGCACGCTTCAGGAAGAAAATAATGTATAATCGGGCCTTCTCTGGTGCTGCCCCAAGAATATGGGACTCACTCCCACCCGCCATCAGGAGAATACCATCTCTAGCTCACTTCAAAAAAGAGTCCACATATTTCCTTATGGGCAAATTCCTAGCCTAACGCTCATGTAACAACCACCTTCGTAACCTGGCTTCTCCTACTGTTACGGCATTAGCCCGAGGCCTTCTCTCCTTATGTATCCCAGCCAGCACTTCCTAACAACCCCCAAACTCCCCCCCCCCCCCGCCCCCCCCCCCCGGGTATTGAGACTGCTTCTCTAGCGTAAAGTATTGATTTGATCCTACCCAAAAATGTATCCAGATAACATGATTGATTGTTCTACCATATGCTGTATCCACCTGTCCCTATCCCTTTGACTTTTTTTCCCCTCAATGTCCTTGTATCCTACCTGCTGCTACTGTAAAGCGCTCTGATACCCTCATGGGTCTAGTTTGCGTTCTATAAAACACTAAAATAAAATAAAAATAGGTCAGTCACCCCCTCTAGCTGGGTGCACTATACAAGTGGTGAGGGTACAGGTGCATGATTCCTGTTCCCCTACAGTGTCTAAATCCATTCTTAGACCTTGTAAGTGCACTGCTGCCATTAAGAGTATATGGTGCTGGGAGTTAGTCATTAGGGACTCCACAGCACCTTAATGGCTTAACTGAATTCTGGGAAGTTTGGTAGCAAACTTATCAGTATAATACGCCCACACTGATGCCAGTTTAGAATGTATTCTACCATGCACACAAAGGGCATCTTAGAGATGCCCCCTGAAAAACAACCAGCCTCTGGTGGGTTCCCTGACTGATAAACCTACCACTACGACGCATGTTTCTGGACCTCCGGGATGGGAGCCTCCACTCCCTGGGCCCAGAAACTAAGCATTTCCTGGACAGAGGAGGTCACACCTCCCAGGTCAGGAAGAGCCATATGTGGCAGGGAAGCTTCGAAGGCCTTGCTGTCTTTTTAACATGATGCCCCCGCCTCTCTTGCTATCAGGAGCAAGCCCCCTTCCTGTCTCACCCCCGGGAGTATAGGCGGGACAAATTAGAACAGCCCAGAAGGTGTGTCCACCTCTGCCAACCCCACCCCTCAGATGGGGGAGGCGAGGTGAAGCTCACTCTTCAGTGCTCGCCATCGTGCAGATGGCAGGCACTCTACAATCAGTGTTAGGGATTGGCCCACTCCCCCACGTGGAGCCAGCACACCAAGGGTGTAGTCACCCAAGTTCGGTAGCCCATTGGCTACTAACCTTGAGACCCCTAAATACAGTATTTAGTGGCAGTCCTGGACCTAGAAGGCAGATTCACGCAACCTACGAAGGAGAACCAAAGAAGACACCCAGCAGAGTAGACTGCAGAGAAGAACTGACTTGGCCCCAGCCCTACCGGCCTGTCTGCAATTTCCAGAGATCCTGCTTCAAAAGTCGCCTTGTCCTGCAGCCAGCGACCTCCAGAACCCTTGGTAAGACTGTCTGCCCTCAACAAAGACTGTCTGCCCTCAACAAAGACCGGATCTCCTGTGAACAGCAGCTCTGTTCGAAAGAATCTCCAAAGCAAGACTCCAAGCCTGCTGCAGACAAAGAAACCGGAAACCACCAGTGCATCGTCGCCTACAGCCCTAGTCCGAGTGGTCCACCGGTCCCAGCGAGGCCTCCAAGCGCTTCAGAGTCCAACGTGGGTGGACCCCACCAGGACTCCTGACGTTGCCTGTAGCCTCTGCATGGAGACATCCCCGAACAAATGACCCACACCACCCCCCAATTATGAGGCCCGGTAAGGTGAAATCCGAACTCAAAAGGCAACCTTACATACAGCTGCCCTGCGCCCGGGAGAAGAGGACCCGAGGGGCACCTACGTTCCTGGGCCCTCCACCTTACCTGCCCAGCTGTTGACTTCTCCCAGAAGACTTTCTGGACTGAGGCTGCAGCCAAAACCAACAACTCCCATTGAAAAATAGGGCACCCGAGGCAAAAATAGCACCCTTCACCCGGCCACCCTAGGAGCTTTGCTCCCACATCCAAGTGATAACATTGGGCCTCAGCACTCTGCACCCAGCCGCCCTAGTGCCGATGAAGGTGCTCTTAGAGTGCATCCCTGACCCCCGGGGAACACTTGTTCTGACCCCAGAAACTCAACTCACAAGACAGATTACTCGCCGATAACCTGATTCTTTCCCATAGGACTGCATTGACTTTTATTTTGAATTGTATGAAAACCTAAGAAACTGTTCTGAGAAAAACTGACTTAACTTTTATCCAAGAAATGTACCACTGTGATATCTAGGCACATCACACTGAGTAGAAAAAGTAATCCTGAAAAGTAATCCAGACGTAATTACAACTGTATTTGTATATTATTACAAACCTGTAAGAGAAGTAATTATTCATCCAGCTTGCTTTTTAACAATGTCTTGAAAAGTACAATAATATTTACCGGTACCGACTCCTGCTTGGTTCTACAAATAAAATACAACAAAGAAACATTTTTGATACAAACAATTGGTCCGAGTTCAGTCTTTGAGTGTCTGACATCATTTCTTGCCTGAGTGTGTACAAGAAATTCTTAACACTTTTCTCTGATAAAAACGTACTGCTCGCCTTCACTGCCACAAATGGAGAGTAAGGCATTATCTACTTTTACCTCTGTTAGCCTTTGGTTATCCACTGGACTCTCTGCACACCACACCTTTCTTTGGTGTAGTATATGCTGAACCATCTTCCTTCAGGGAGTCTCCTTTAGGACTTAAGATCATAAGGGCCAAGTTCCAAAGTACCACCAGCAGTTCGAGTTTATCTGCCCTGGAGTTTCCTGTTGAAGAGGTGCTGGACGGGTTGGTAGCCTTGTGCGGTACACCGTAGGAAGGAGGGGGTGCGGGGGCAATAAAAAAAGACCGCAAAGCGGAACTAGGGGACAAGTCGGGAGCTCCCAATGGGGAATCTGTTGCTAAGTATCCTGGGAGCAGGGGAGCACAGTTGGTTGTCGAGGGCCGGGGAGCTCAGGTGCAGCGAGCTTTGGTTGGCTGATGGCCATACGTCAAAGGTGCCGAAGGTTCTTGTCTAGGCCTGCGAAGGGAAACCAAACAGAATAGCTAAGCCACTCTCGGTGCTGGCCTCTGCTGTGCTGATGTCCCTCGTTGGCTGCTCGGTCTTTGCGGCGTTGGAGACCGGAGTGGACTCAAAGTAGCTTTGGTTGCTTCAAGCGGTCCGGTGCTCCTGGTATAGATGCAGTGCAGCTCCAGTTTGTCATGGTGTCTTCTCACTTGGTTGGGAGACGAATTTGTCCTCCTGGAGCACAGTGACCTCCTCCTGGGCGGTTGCTGCATTGGAGGATTCAGTGGTCAGCAGAATAGTGAACTTGATGTTGTGAAAACTCTGAATGTGCTTGGCGGGCCGCAGGGGCACTGCCAAGCATATTGCGGCCTCAAGACAGCCGCAGCACTGCCAAGGATCTCTGATACCTGTCGGTTGTGACGGTCCTATGGTAGTCAGACTGCCCAATTTGTAATAGGTCAATCGGACCGCTGGTGTGTCAGTGCCCGCACCACCACCATAGTCTTAAGTAGGCCAGAAGGCTGCTCAACCACACTACCCCCTAATAGAGCACTTTGGGATCGAATAGCAAGCCCTTGTCCACTAGTAAGGGAACCCCTGGACTCTACACAGCATATCAGATTTTTGGTATATCACATAAAGAGCCAGCTTCCTACAGACCTCAAATGGACCACTATATTCTACTGGATCCTCTCTGAAGTTTATTTAAAAAGGCATTGCCTCTGTTGAAGAACACAACCAGATAAATGCCTATTTTGACTAAATGGATTGCCTATTCTCTCTTTCTGTGGGTGAAACCCCAATAAACCACTATTTTCATTTGCACCTACCATTGCATTTATTTGAACTCTTACACCCTTTCCTGCCTCCTTTCACAGTTGAGCCCCTACCTGTTCCCGCTCCTGTGCCCCTCCTTCTACTTGGACAACTGTTCCACTTTTGTTCTAGGTATTCAGCCTTCTCCTCTACTTAACCCATTGCTCCCTTCCGGAGTCAGTCCTTGCTCTTCTTTTCTCTCCTCAATCCAACTTTGCCCCTTTTTTCTCTTTCTGTGCTGGTTGTGGTAGACAGACTGAATATGAGCACATTTTTTTTCCTTTCCTTTCAGCACCATCTCCAATTGCTTAGCTTTGTGTTGCTGTCTTATGTTTATTTCCCTGTGAATAGTCTCCCCTACCAACGTCAAATGCACATAAATACAAGCATTTGCAATGCAATAGGTCTCGCAGCATTCAAGTTTGAGTTATTGCCATTGTAAATGACAATGCTTTACATTATTTTTTTTTTATTTGTAATTGGTATATAAATCTAGTTCGTAACTGTTTGTAATGTGCACAATAACAAAAAAAAGCAAGAGAAGCGTGTCTTCTGACTGCTCTTCCTGTTGGTTCACATTTTGGCTGTTGAGCTCTTCCTTTAGGCCTCGGGGTCATCTCTCGCCCATGTAAAGGTAAGCTATCCAGGCCTGCCAAGTGTCACGCATCCGGCGTGACACCTATACATTTCAGTGTGGTGTTCCCGCATCACCGCACTGAAATTAATTGTCACGCATTTTGCCACTGACAGGTACTCTGCTGATAGCACTGAACTGGCTGCCTACGCCAGCCTGGTGATAGCGCGCACGCCTGCGCAGCTGACATCTGTGTGCCGTAGCAGACTTCACTTGCGGCTCCCAGCAGGCTCAAACAGTTAAGAGATCTGCGTGCACGCAGCTCGCTCTGCTACAATTTTACAATCTCTGCACTTCTGCCGCCCTGCAATGAATTTCCCGCCCGCGGGTTTCACACACTGACTCTGACAGGACAATACGAGACCCCGGGCGGGGCCTGCACTAAGAGTCATTGCCCCAATGTCGCGTTACAGATTGTGGCACAGTGGGGTATGCGACCTGCGGTCGCGGCTGCTGCCTGTGCAGCCAGAGACAATAATTTATTATAATATATCAATTACCCCGGCGTTGGTCTTGCGCCGGCGAGATGGCACATCGACGACCACCTGAGGTGACTCTAATCTCTCACTCCGCCCGCTCAGCATGATAATAAAACCATGCGACATCAACATAAGAGGCATCATGATCGGGCGCTCCGGCTCCCATTGGACCCCCCGGCGCTTAGAGAGACAGTGCATTACTCAATTAGCAAAACTTGCCACCCCCGCTAACAGGTAAACTGAAATATTGACCGCTACGTTACATCAGCGAGCAGCTATCTATTTAAATCAGTCTAGACTATAAATCGCATTTTTGTTAGTTGAGGGGGACTTTTGCCAACGGGGTGGCGATACTTAACCCTACTTTGCTTCACTCCAGCACTTCCTTGCCCCTCACCCAGTGTATATATCCTTATGCAGCTGTCACAGCTAGCTGCAATCACTTGATAAACAGCCGGCTGTGGGATCACACACCACCCCCTGTCCAGCTGTACGAAACATGAGCGATAACTTCCTATGTGACCTCCCGAATTTCCATTGTATGCCTAGCGAACACGTCATCTTCCTGGGAATTGTTTTCAGCCCTGTTATGGTTGACAGCACTAAAATCTCACGCTGCCCAGTAAAGATTTACATTGGCATTACCACAGTGTCGGCCTTAAGCAGATATCTGTGTTGTATTCCTTTTCTGGCATTTACTTGCCTTCTATTTGGTGGGGTGGGTGGAGGCGCAAATGGCAGCTCGAACGCGCCTGGAGTTGTTAAATAAATAACGACTTAAGTGCAAATCGAAAGCAACAGTTTGCTGGGACTCTGAAATAGTTGGTTAAATCAGCTTATCAGATCTGTTTTGGGGGCCCTCTGTAGCGCTAGCAACTCTGGTACTGCTTCTCTATTTATACATGCCTACTAAACTGTTTATTTCAACATTCTGATAACTTGTAAAATTACAGATAGACTGATGCCTGTCTTCAACCTCCTGACCTTGCCACACAAGTATGTTACTGCCATTCGATTACTGGCGCTTTGCAGCATTTTTAAGATCTTCTTTGGCCTTCTCATTGCTCAAATTCGTGTAATTTCTGATATTTGTTATGTGTCGGCTTGTGTGCCGTTTGTTGTGGCAGAAAATTACATCATCAAAGAGTGGAGGTATTGGGCGCCGTTTATCATGGGGCAGAGCTCTTTAAGAGAAAATGTATCAGCTCTGCAAAACTAAACCTATCGTGGGGCGGGACTGACAAAACGAAACCTATCGTGGGGCGGGACTTCCGTTTTGTGAAGCCCGCGCCCACGGAGTGCCTGGAGGAGCACTGAGGGAGAGCCCCGCGGTCGGAGGCCTCGCAAGTCCGGAGGGCCGTTGACCGGTGAGCGGGGAAGGGGGGGGATGCCTGTATGTGTGCGTGTGTGTGTGTGTGTCTGTGTGTGCGACGGCGGAGGGGTGGGGGAGGGATGCTCGGTGCACGTGTGTGTGTGTCTGTGTGTGTGTGTGTGTGTGTGTGTGTGTGTATGCGACGGGTTCTCTGTATGTGTGGGTGCGTGCGTGCATGAGCGCTCGTGTGTGTGTCTGTCGCTGTTTCTGCGCATGCGAGTGTGGTGTTGCTGCTTCCCAGGAGACAGCAGCTGAGCGCGTTCGCGAGCGCGTGGCCAGCGGAAATCGCCTCCTTGAAGAGGCAATGCGCGTGGCCGAAGCTGTCTCCTGGGAAGCACAGCCCGTGACAAAAGATCTCGGCGAGTACAGCGCTGACGCGCTGTATCGCTACGAGACCTAAAAAACAAGAAAACTGCTCCCGAAAATACTAATAATTCCGTTTTTCCATCTTTGGGTATGGATTTCTTTTTTTTAAACATTTTTCAAAGGCATTCTCACTTGAGAGACTGGTATCTGGTCTAGCATGAAAGTATATCAAGTTCAGTGGCCAGTAGTGTAATCGTTCAGTGTTACAGTGCTTCAATTAACTTTTATTGAGTTTGCTTTTTAAAACAAGGTGATGCTTTTATGATGTAGGCAGAGCACAAACTAAAAGTTCAATTTGTTGTCAAGCAGCAGTGTTCAGGTTGTTTTTGTGTGGCTTTTGCAGGTGTCCAGTTGTGTCGTTGTCTTACCTGCCACGCATGGCCTCTGCTGCTTTTCCTTGTGGGGGAGTCTTGGCTGGTACACTTGAAGGTGCTTGCTTCTGGGAGCAGAATAATGCTCAGTATCGACCGCATCTACTTCCACTAGAAGCTGGAGGTTGTACTGATATCCAGACTGAAAGCAACACACGGCACTGCCTTGTGACGTACAGACCAGGTGAGTCAGTACTTTTGTTTAGTTAATGAGGCGATTATTAGATGCTGGCAGGTCAGAAAAGTCATTAGCTTACTTTGTGAATTATATTTGTATGTTTGTATGTGTATATAATAGATATGTGTGTGTGTGTGTATATATTTTCATGAAACTGCACTCCAAGTAGGGTTGCGTTGATTTAATCAGCTACCAGAACAAAAACAGTGCATAGCATCAGATGTGTTTCATCTTACAAAGCCTTTGTCACATAACCTGCGCACTACATCACTTCCTATTTCAGCATGCACTGTGACATAAATAATCGACTGTCTGATATCTAGAATGAGAGCTTCCACATTGAATATATTATACTTATTAATGTAATATTTCATAATCACTGTTTTTAAGATTAGTTTTCACAATTAAACTTCACACAATTAAATACAATTTGTGATGGTGGCTTATGCCCAAGGCTTAGCTGCTTTAATTACTCCAAATATATCTATATCATTAATAGATTTATTTTTTATATGTTTCAGAATTGTTTATATATTTCACTTGGTTTCAAATGAATACTAAGGCCCTAGGGGGGTTGGGATGAGTCATCAAACGTTTGTTTAAGTGGCCTGGAATCTTTTTCATTCAATGAGATTGAGTACAACATCTTGTAGAGTGATGCCATGAGTTGCCTGCTGTACATGTTGATGTGCATTCACTCACCCAGTGCCCGATTCTACCTCACGGGTTGATCATAGTAGTCTATATCCCCCATCTCATGTCTCGGACCGAATTTGTAAAAGATCATTTGTATGAATACAAGGCCTTAACAGGAGCCAGTGAAACCTCTTCAGGACATGGGTAGTATCCTTATGAACCTTCATAACTACTTCGACTGTGTAGGCCTACATTTAGTTTTGTGCTTTTAACTAAGGAGCCTTAAAAAAGGTCACAAAATAATAACATGCACTGTGGGGGCCTTGACTTGTTCGTTTAGTTAGGAACTCAATTAAACCAATGGCATTATTATCTTGTGGCATCATCAGGCGGTTATTCAAATGATCAAAACTGATCTAAAATGACTAAAAACATTTTTACCTTTTTGACTGTATGGATTTTAAATCTGCAAAACTAAATAAAGCATGCTGTTCATTCTGGTTTTGAATTGCCCCTACCATTAGCTTCATTATCTCATTTTGGATTATTTTCCCTGCCAGGACAAATATAAGATTCTGTTGCTTGCACAGGTCCTTTTGGCTCTCCAACTGGGGGACTGGATGTTGTCCCCCAACTTATAGGACATTTATTATCTGATAGAAACAGGTTAGTGTTAGATTCCTTACCTTAGAATATCCCCAGGCGTCAGACTGGATCCGGAAAGCTTTGCGTAGCAGTACCCCTGCGCGTCAGAAAGCGCTGTCTGCGTCCGTCGTGGTCGCCGGGAAGACGCCGTAGACTCCGCCCTCGCGCGCTGACGTCAGTTCTTCTTTTTTCCGCACCAGCAAGCGCAGATCCAGGAAGAGCAGTACTCCTTAGTCACTTTTTGACTAACTTTTTTCGATCTGTTTTGGATCTTCTCGAGTTGTTTATCGACTCCGGTGCCGGTAGGGATGCCCGGGTTCAAGCCCTGTGACGACTGTAACCGACTGATGTCTGTTACCGACCCCCACCGTCTGTGCCTTTATTGCCTCGGGCCGACCATGATGACAAGTCGTGCCCGACTGCCGGGCCCTGACGTCGAAAGCTAGATGGGAGCGGTCCCGTAGGCGACTCGAGATCCGGTAGTCGGGCCCACGCCGCTCGAGGTCCAGGAGGAGGTCAATAGACCGGTCGTGGGGCCACAGTCATCACAGCTCGGCGAGTCGACACCACACGTCTGGTTCAAAGTCCTCAGGTAAGTCGAGGTACAAGAAGCCGAAGAAGCGACATCGCTCTTCTGACTCCCCTCGACGCTCGCGCGACTCGGCCGGGGGTTCGGGTGACACCGCCCACGCGGCTCCGCCAGAGCCGCAAGCGCCTCGTCCAGCTCCACACCCGCCGGTCCCTGGGCTGAACGCGACGCCGGAGGAGATCAGCGCCTACCTTACGGCAATGAAGTCACGCTCCCCTCTGTCGGGCCCCGTCGAGGAGCCTTAGGGCCCCGTGGACCCATCTGGGAGCCCAAGCGGTCCGGTGGCTATGGCGCCGTCTTCGACTTCGGTCCCGACGCCGCACGACTCAGGATCCAGGCCTGGATACGTGTCGACCTTACGACCCCTCCGCCGGCGTCGTCACCAAGTGTGACGCCCCCGGTGCCGTCCTCGGGCGGCGTCGTCCCCGATCCCCATCCCGGTCCGGATCCGGCGTCGGACCAGCACCACCCAGCGCCGTCTTTGACGCCGATAGGTGAGCCTTTCACCGACGATCTGGCTCCATCCTTTCTTCCTGACTTTCAGGAGATGGAGGACGAGGGGGATTGGGAGGGGTCTGAGGACCCTCTGGCACTGCAGTGCCAGTTGAGTCAGGACTGGGCGGACGAACTTGGGGAAGCCAGTGGTCTGGACACTTCGCCGACACTGGTTTTGTCTCCCCTCCTACCGTGGCTACGGAGGAGGGGGCTGCGTACAGCGTGGTGTTGACTCGGGCAGCCAAGGCCTTGGCTCTTGAGCTCCCAGTCGCGGCCGTGAGGACTAACCTCCTCACTGAGGTACTCAAACCGCAGGCAAGCTCCTCTGAGCCTCTCCTGCCGTTCAACGAGGCCCTCACTGACGTTCTGTTGGGCACCTGGTCCAAGCCCTCCACAGGCCTCCCTGTGGATCGGAACGTGGCCTGACGCCACCGCCTGGCTCCGGGCTACCCCAGTTTCCTGTCCGTTCACCCCACCCCTGAGAGCCTGGTGATCCAGACCTCAACTTCCCAGACCGCATTCCCGACCGCCCCTCTGGATCAGGAATCCAAAAGGTACGACCAGTTCGGTAAGAAGCTGTTCTCCTCACTGAGCTTGGGGTTGCGGTCTGTCAACACCACCTGCCTTTTTAGCCGTTACTCCCACTCTTTGTGGGATACGGTTGCGGAAGTGCTGCCGCAATTCCCAGTGGAGGTCAAGGCAAAGCTAACACAGAGCCTCGCAGAGGGAAGGGATGCAGCACGATATTCCATTCGGTGTGGGCTGGATACCACGGACTCGCTAAGCAGGGCGATTGCAACATCGTTGGTGGTTCGCCGCCATGCCTGGCTGAGGTCCGCCAACTTTTCGGGCGATGTCCAAGCATCCCTTATGGACCTGCCCTTTGATGGCCGTCGCCTTTTTGGCAGCAAGGCGGACAGCACGCTGGAACGTTTTAAGGACTCCAGGGCTACGGCCAAGTCCTTGGGCAATGCCAGCAGACTTACGCCTTTCGTCCCTTTTTTTTTGGCCAAGGAAGGGGCGTCATCTCACGTCCTGGTAGCCACAGGCCGCAGAACCAACCTCAACGCGGACGTGGTAACCGTTGTGGCCGTGCCGGGGGACACAGGCAAGGCCAGTCCACACCCGCCCCCGCAGCATCTGCCTCAAAATCCTCCTAGTCCGAGTTTTCAGGCCCATTCGACGCCAGTGGGAGGCAGGGTTCGCCATCACCTCCTCCACTGGCGCTCCATCACATCAGACGGGTGGGTGCTGCAAATAGTCCGAAGGGGCTACTCCCTCCCCTTCATGCCACCAGCCATGCCACCGCAGTACCACTGCATGTCGGGGTTTCACTTGCGACTTCTGCAGGAGGAAGTTACGGCCCTCTTGGCCAAGGGGGCCGTCGAGCGCGTTCCTGGGCCAGAAGTAGGACATGGTTGCTATTCCCACTACTTTCTGGTACCCAAGAAGGGCAAAGGTGCCTATGCCCTATCTTGGATCTAAGGAGCGTCAACGGCTTCCTCCGGAAGGAGAAGTTCAAGATGTTGACTTTGGCTCAGGTCCTAGCTGCCCTGGACCCTGGAGACTGGATGGTAGCGTTGGACTTGCACGACGCATATTTCCACATACCTGCGGTTCACGGTAGGCCACAAGCACTTTCAGTTTACCGTGCTCCCCTTCGGCCTTACCAGCGCCCCACAGGTGTTCACGAAAGTGATGGAGGTGGTCGCAGCTCATCTGCGCAGATTAGGGATTTCAGTCTTCCCCTATCCCGACGATTGGTTGTTGAAGGTGGGCTCGCCCCAAACAGTTGTCTCCCACCTCCAGACTACGGCCGACCTCCTGCACTCGCTGGGGTTCTCCATCAATGGGCCGAAGTCACACCTGTATATGAAACACAACAAGGGCACCCAATCGAGTCAGCACAGGACTTCAGGGGAACATATTAGTGGAAGCAACAGTGGTCCTATGCAAGGAGGAGATGTAATCAAGGGATAAATATAGACACAATCGAAACTATATTGTATATTGACTTGCCCAGCCGGGCAGAGGTCTAATATTTAATTTTCAACACAATTTTTTGAGAAATACCTTCAACAATTTCTTGGAGATGGGCACAAGCCTGTACCCGAACGTTTACAAATTGTCATGGTTAGCAGAGTAGATAGAGAGTAGATAAAGGTTTTTAGGCAAAAGCTATTATATTCTGTGCATATAGCAATAACAGAATTCACATTCACACCATTACTTGAGTTATAATGATTAATACACAACACAGTATATGGTGTAGTAATTGTCGACGGCATTTCGATCCCATTAGAGGGTTACAGGGATCATCATCAGGACTGAATAAAGCCTAATTATTCCTAGCCATGATAGCCTAAAGGAAAAAGGGGAGAAAAATAGAGAAATTTGTCCAAGGGAGGACGCATATTCGAGATTGCTACAAGCTTACATTTATACATGATCTTAATATAGGACATGCGTGACAGTCAGTGTTGCTACAAGCTTACATTTATACATGATCTTAATATAAGACATAAGTGACATTCAGTGTCGACTTAAGGGCCTATGTCAAGATGTTGTGCACAAGAAGTGAAGTGAAAATTAAAAATTACATTTAAGAAATTTAAGAGTTTAAGAACTACCAATGTAAATCAAAATCGTGGTGACAAGCATTTGTTTATGGCAGCAACATTCATGCAGTACCCGCGTTTTCATACGGAAGTTAATGTAATAGGAACTTCATAATGCCCTGTGCCCTGTGGGCGTGCAACCATACGATAGTTACAAGATCTTATGGCGATTTGTGAATGACCACGTTTGCGAGACTCCGTTGGTGGTAAAAAAGTTCGGGATGCAACGTGGGCGGCTGACGGTGATGAGTTGGTGGTAAAAAAGGTGCAGGATGCAACGTGGGCGGCTGACGGTGATGAGTGAAGGGTGATAAAAACGGTGCGTCAAGGGATTTAAAAGTGCCTGGGGAACCCGTGAAAACCTGCCGCCAAACTCCTATCTTACCGTGATGGGCAAGACGCACGCAGTTGGTGCCGGCCGGTACAGAGTAATGAATGGTGGATCGCAGTCGTGACCTACAAGAGACCAAAAGGTCTGTAAGCAGTCAAGTACACTGGGAAGGCAGGGGCTAAATCACTCGTTAGAGCGGGTACTTATCCGTAGTGGAACAGAGTGTTCCGTATTAATCGGGCAATTTTCGAGAGTGGGAAATTATATCCTGGCAAAATCCCAAACATGGGGCGGGGAACAATCTCCTAAAAAACGGGGGGACAACCAATAAGTGTCGGCGATTAAGGACGAACCATGCAAAGTGAGACGCGCAGACAAGGAGCTTACCCCGTTTTAGATAGACGCGCCAGCGATGGGCTTGGTCGTGTCAGTGGGAGCCTAAAGGGATAAGGGGGAAAGCATGTTAAAAGAAACCGGGTAGATTCAAACCCGAAGGATCGAGGAAAGAATGCAGTCTGGAGCTTACCTTCACGTCGGACTGCAGATGCTTCCCGGGCCGGTGCAGTGGCAGGTCAACCAGGAAGTGAATTATAGCTCAATGATTGGAAAGGGCGGTCACATGGTTGGGTAAAAATAAAGAAAGGACATGGGGGCGGCCATATTAAGTGAGTGAGAGTCTCATTGAACTACTGTGACAGTGATTTGGATAACAGGGTGAGATCATGCCGTGGTGGTGGAACAAGTGACAAACGGGTTTAAACATACTCAATTTGATGACCCACACATTCCACTTAATAATTGACTGTAAAACCCAAATTGCAACAGTCTGTTAGGTTAAGGCTGTCAGTTTGTAGTATCCATTTTAGTTCTTCCTTATTGAGAAGCTTGAACAAATCTCCACCTCTGGGGGGTAGAATAATTTGGCTAATCACAGTCCATCTTAGATCATTCTCGGTATGCCCTTTGTCAATGAAATGTTCAACGAGAGGGGCTTTTTCAGTTTTGCATCTGATCCTACTGCGATGTTGTGAAATTCTCAGTTTGATCTTCTGCTTAGTCTGTCCCACGTAAATCAGATTGCACGGGCACAAAATAGCATATACCAAGTTACAGCTGTTACAATTGGTAAATGTTCGCAAAACATTTTTCGCTTCACCAAAGACAAATTCTTTTGACTCATGCATAATCCAGAAGCCGTGAGGTGAACGGCCAACTAGGTCAGCACACAGCTCGCCTTACCAGCGCTCCAGCACCTGAAGCACGCCGTGAGGGAAACGGCCAGCGATAGCAGCGCTGACATCCATAGCGCTCCACCGACCATCCAGACCACAACACCCAGGTGCCCCGGCGGCGGAAGTGACGCCGCACGAGCGCCCGGAGGCGCTTGAAAGAACGGAGCGCCCGGAGCTCCTGTGGGACACTTCCAGAAGCCGTGAGGTGAACGGCCAACTAGGTCAGCACACAGCTCGCCTTACCAGCGCTCCAGCACCTGAAGCACGCCGTGAGGGAAACGGCCAGCGATAGCAGCGCTGACATCCATAGCGCTCCACCGACCATCCAGACCACAACACCCAGGTGCCCCGGCGGCGGAAGTGACGCCGCACGAGCGCCCGGAGGCGCTTGAAAGAACGGAGCGCCCGGAGCTCCTGTGGGACACTTCCAGAAGCCGTGAGGTGAACGGCCAACTAGGTCAGCACACAGCTCGCCTTACCAGCGCTCCAGCACCTGAAGCACGCCGTGAGGGAAACGGCCAGCGATAGCAGCGCTGACATCCATAGCGCTCCACCGACCATCCAGACCACAACACCCAGGTGCCCCGGCGGCGGAAGTGACGCCGCACGAGCGCCCGGAGGCGCTTGAAAGAACGGAACGCCCCTCGCCCCCGCGAGTCGCGCGCGGGAGCGCCCGGGGCTAAGCCCGGGCAAAGGGCGGGCCCTCTACGGCCCTCATCGGCAGGAGGAGGCAGGGGCAGTGCCAGAAACTCTGCAAGTGTGAAGACATCGGCTGTCCCACAAGTAAGTCACGTACATATATTATACAGCCTGAGCAATGTCTAAAAAACCTGTAGCAGTGCAACAAAATAAGATAAACAACTACATGGTCCAGACTGTTCAGAAAATAAACATGCAAAGGAGGGAGTCATTGGGGCTGAGCCTTTCACCTGACTTGCTATGCCCATCACCGCCTACATCCGCTTCAATCCTGCTCGATGGTACATTAACTCAGGACATTCATACTGTAGACTCTACAGCTGATTTTACACCCCAAGTTATATCGGGATCACCGGAGAATGCAATTCCGGCTCTTGAAGGCTTGCCTACCGATGTTATTATAGACACTGACATTGATCAAGACCCAGAGCAGGATACACAATCACAAGTCTCCGTCCTAGATCAATCCCTTATAGGACACGCTGGTAGACCTAAACGTCAATGCACAAAGAATCCTTCCAAGCGGGGGGGTTTACGCTCAGGGACTAAGCGGAAGAGGGCTACCACTCCTAAGCATAAACAAATGACTCTTGTTGAGGAACACCCTTTTTGTTCCTCCGAGGAAGCCCTCCTTGATAAAATCGCTGATCTCATTGAGATGAAAATCAATATCATTGTCAAACCTCTCATATCCAAGATCGATAAACTGCAAGCAGAGGTCAAGAAGTTGGGCGCACTTCAAAATACAGTTGCAAGTGGTATTGAGAAATGTACTACGCTAATTACTAATCTGGATAATAATCCTAGAGGAGCTGAAGCTGGAAGTAATACGGATGTTGGAGATGAAATGGAATTGCTTGGGCCAAATCCAACGCAACAAACACTATCAGTAGCATTTGAGGGCCCCATACCAGCATGCTCCACATCAGACCCAACTCCTTCGCTTAACATTCCTCCCGCGCAAATACAAGTGCAACCTCAAACTCATCCCACGGACCCCTTGCAATTTATTGTTGAGGCCACACCCGTGGTCTTGGTCCTCGCAAACGTACCCCCATTAGAAGGGGGCATAGCTGAAACTTCAACTTCACTCTGCAGCAAAGCCCTACACTGGTTAACTACCAATATGCGACTAGCACCAGGTGGGAAACACCATCTTGCTAGTGTGATTAAATCTGCAACCAGGGTTCCTTGGCTGGGAAACCGGCCAAAAAAATGTAAAGGGGATTGTGTGGCAGTGAGCTTCTCTAACCCAGACGTTCTTCCCAATATTCTTACAAATATTTTTCCTCCCCAACGAAGAAGAGGCACTGTGGTTCCACTTACTTTGAAATTTTTTTATGGAGAGCAGCAGAACGTCTCTTTTCCAAGGACTCCCGCCCCAGGGTGGGATACCAACTGGGAGTCTCACTTTAGATGGGGGCAAGACCTAAGGAACAACGCCTCAGTTCACCGTCATCAACCTCCAACGTTTAACCCTGTCATTCAGCCACTTGAACTTTTTAATCGTTTTGCGCCTCTTTCATTCATGGACCAAAATGATTGACTTTTGCCAGCCGGAGAAGAAAATAACTCAGAAGGTTTACAGCCAGCTCCTGGCCCTTTGGCTCATTCTTCAGTTAGTGCTGAGGTTCGAAGAATTATGAGCTGGAACATCGCTGGGCTTAGAGCTAAATTTAAAGATAAGAACTGGCTGGACCTAATTAGAAACTATGATATCCTTGCATTCCAGGAAACTTGGGAAACATCAGTGTGTCTGCCTATAGATGGTTATTCACTTTTTTATGTACCTGCAGACCCCAGTAAAGCAGGAAGAGCAAGGGGTGGGTTGGCTTTATATATTTCACTTGATGTAAAAGGAAAAGCGAGGTATATTAAGTCTAACACTAAAAATTGTTTAATGGTGGAATTGAGCTCATCAAACTCCCATCCTATTTTACTCATCAATTTTTATAATTCCCCAGCCAGTCAATTTCCTACCGAGCATTTAGCATCCCTAGAGGACCTCCTTTCGACTTACGATACAAATAGTTCTTATGGGTACGAGGTGATCCTCATAGGAGATTTTAATATTCATCCTTGCCAGGCGGGTTGCCAAAGAGAAACAGAGGAATCTTTTCTATATTCTTCCACGCCGCATTTTGAACACACACCTAGTGGCGAGGCTCTGGAACTGTTTTTGGCTACCTTCAACCTCTATGAATTTTATACTTGCTCAAATGACTCACGGTTACCGACTTATGAGGGCAAGGACCGAGGCACAATCATTGATTATATTTTTGTATCTCTTAGACTTTTATCTGATGTATTTGTTTGCAAAGTTTTAATTTCTGTTTTTAGCGATCACAATCCTGTGATTTTAGAGGTTTTAGCACAGGGAGCCTTGGGTAATAGAACCTCTGATAATTTTTGTGCAACAAACCTTGCGCTGAGAGACCAAAATCGAAGGCTTAAATGGGACAAAGTTACCCCTATAACCTTCTTACAAGATACACTGGCCAAGGTAGAAGGCGAAGTTGCCATATGTCTAGACAACCAAAATTCTAGCACTACTCTGGTTGAGGCCTTTAGCACTATTTGTCAACAAGTCAATCTAGATCTGACTGTGAAGGTTAAATGCAATAAGACCATGGGCCCCAAATGGTTCGATACAAACTGTTCTAAGGCTCATTCAATTCTACTTAAAGCCTTAAAAAACAAACCTAGAAACAGAGTATTGGTAGCATCTTTAAGGAAAAAATATAATTTGGCCATTAGAAAGAGGAAATCCGAGATAAAAGATGAAGCTTGGAATAACCTGTTACTGCCTGAGACACAGAAAGATAGTGCTAAATTCTGGGCAGTAATAAATCACCCGTACTTTGTAGGGTTAGATCATCAAAGAGCGGATTGTACCATCCCAGACGAGCAATGGGTGACACATTTTAGTAATATTTATCGCCAAAATGACACGAGCATAGAACGGGTACTTCCTCTTTCCCTAACGCCAAATCCCATCTCTCCTTTTACTCAGGAAGAGGTGAAAAAAGCTATCAACGATACACTCTGTAAAAAGGCACCAGGCCCAGATGGGGTTCCGGCAGACTTCTTCAAGAGTGCCCCTGATTTTAGCTCGAAAATTTTAACTAATGTTTTTAATGCAACACGGGAATTTATTTTCCCTTCTAGCTGGGCAAACTCAACTATAGTGCCAATTTTTAAGAAGGGTCAGAGGACAGACCCGGCCTGCTATAGGCCAATTTCTCTTATTGACTCGAGTGTAAAAATTATGGGCAGAGTCCTATTATCAAGACTGACCCTTATTTTAGAAAGTAGGGGTATCTTATCTAATGCACAATATGGTTTTAGATCCAAGAGAGGAACGTTAGATCAGTGCCTAAATTTGGAATTAATTTTAAATAAGTATGTAGTCGGCAGGGAGGGGTCTTTATACATGGCCTTTATGGATCTGTCATCGGCTTTTGACCTGGTCAACAGGGCAAGGCTGTGGCGGATCCTTTTGGCCATGGGTCTCGACCCCCCCTTGGTCGAATACCTGGCCGAGCTACATAAGGACCTTATGACCTCAGTCAGAGTTACTCGGGAAGGTAGATGCACTTGTCACTTTAAGTCGGAGAGGGGGGTTAGGCAAGGGTGCATACTTGCTCCCCTCCTCTTCACTTTATATATCAATGACCTAGAGGCAGTAATGATAACAGCCCACAGCGATATTCCGCGTGCAGGGGAGACAAAGATCCCTGTACTCCTGTACGCGGATGACGCTGTCCTTCTGGCACGCTCCGGAGTTGCGTTAAATAAACTTCTTGCATCCTTCGGGACTTTTATGTCATCTTTGGACATGAAAATTAACACAGACAAATCACATGTAATGATCGCTGGACCCGCAGGAAGGAAAAGAAAGTTACTAACTTTTTCCTGTGCAGGAAAGGAGGTTAAGAGAGTTTCCTCCTTCCCATACCTAGGAGTCACTTTCGACGATAGGGGTACTTGGGGCCCTCAGCTTTTGGTCAAAAGCAGCGCTGTCGCTAGAGCGGCCGCAGGGCTGCTGGGTTTTGCCAAAAAGCTGGGTGCCCGCCCCATGGAAAGCATCATTAAAGTTTATAACTCCAAGTGTTTGTCAGTTGCCCAGTATGGCTCGGTAATCTGGGGATATACCAGCCCAGCTAAAATACAGATTGTAGAGAATACATTTTTGAGATCCTTGCTCTCTGTCCCCCAATCAACTTCGACCTTTGCAATACATACAGAGCTAGGTGTGGGCTATATCTCAGACTTATTAAAACTAGCCCCAGTGATTGGCTGGATAAAAACATGGCTCAATCAGGAGCTTACTTTAAATCATACCATCTTAAAAGATTGTTTAGCCCTGGATAGAGCCCTCTACATTCCCTGGTTGAGATACGTCAAAATGCAGCTTACCCTGGCAGGTCGCCCGGAGCTCTTCTCTTCTCCAGAAGGGATAACTCATGGCGATATAAAATCAGTCAAAAACACCCTGACAAATTTATACGCCATGGAAAGGGAAGAAGTAGAGCTAAAAAAGATTATGGTGAGGAAACATTGCACGCTCTCCTTAGCTCCAGGAATGGAACCTTATCTCCTTTTTACTACAAATCCCTATCATCGCTTTCTCTTAACGAGATTCCGCTTTGATCTAATTCATTTTGTACTGGGTAACTTCAAATCTTGGTCGCGACCCGAGGATGCCGATCCATGCGACTGTGATCACTTCTCGACACAGGACACGATGCACTTTATTATGTTCTGCGGACATTACACTGAGTTTAGGAAAAGCTACCTGCTCCCTATTTTACGCCACCAGGGCTTCATCCAGGTTAAACCAGCCCTGTTGTTCTTGCAGCTCCTCCCCAATGTACATGTAGCTTTCTCAGTGGCTAGTTTTCTGGTTGCAGGTGCACGCCAAAATAAGCACCGCACAAGGCACAGGCACTTTATCCTTGACAAATGAATTTCCTCTCTTCCTCATTTCCTAAATGAATTGTGCTCAATAAACCCTTCTTTTTTAGCTTTTTTAGATATTTATGTATGTTGCATTGCAGCCCATCTGTTTTTATAATATTGATTGAATGTTTTAGATTTGTTAAATTGTTTTGTGCTTCACTGAAATGTATTGTAACCATGTTATGTAAAATGCTTGCTCTTTTATGATTTTAAATAATCGAATAAAGAAAATTGACTGACTCATGCATAAATCACACACCACACAACAACCACATTTAGAGTGTCCCTTTAGTGGGGGAAGTTCCCATAAGTCTATGAGGGTGTTTGATGGTTTGGGAGAGGGAAGAGCAGCCCTTACCAGATGGTCTTTGAGATTTTTACTTCTCTTGAAGGCAAACATGGGGGCTTCAAACTCTAGGTCTCCAGAATTAAGGATGTGCCAATTTTTCTTAATACTTTTGCGAATCTTCTGGACACCGCAGAGAAGGTCGTGACACATACCAATTGATCAGATTGCTTTTTTTCTTTAGGTTCCAGAAGGGATTCACGAGGGCAATACCAGGCCCTTTTCATGGCATTTTTGACTAGCCGGCGAGGGTAGCCTCTGAATCTCAGTTTGTCTGCCAATGTGTTTACTTCCCTAAAATAATCCGTCTTGAGAAAGCAATTGCGTCTCAAGCGTAGAAATTGGGAGTAGGGTAGGCTGTCTTTCAGGGCTCGTGGGTGACAGCTACTGTAACTAAATAGAGTATTCCTTTCCGTAGGCTTACGGAATAAGGATGTAAACAATAGGCCGTCCCTGTGTTGTATGCAGAGATCCAGGAATGGAATGCTAGTTTTACTGTGGGTTAGGGTAAATGTTAAGCCATTGCAGTTGTTGTTGAGCCAATGCTGGAATAATGGCAGGGCTTCAATCGGACCTTTCCAGATCATAAAGACATCGTCTATATAGCGTTTCCATTGTACCAGTCCCAGATGGAATACGTTGGTAGACGGTAAGATGTCACATTCAAGCCAATCCATATAAAGAATGGCCAGGGTGGGGGCAAAAATTGCGCCCATCGAAGTTCCCTTCACTTGCTGATAGTATTCACCATCAAACATAAAGAAATTTTGGGTTAGGCAAATTTCTAGTAGTTGAATAATGAAAAGAGTTGGTACAGTGTGTGGGCGTGGCCGGGTGTTTTATTTTATTTATTTGTGTACAACGATTCAACATCAAGAGTACATAGAGTTTCAATAGTTGGATCAAATGGATGGTTCTTGATTAGGTTAATCATATACATGCTGTCACGCACATAACAGTACAAGGCACAAAATCTTTCAAGAAATGGTTCACATAATGCCCCAAGGGTTCCAACACAGAACCACAACGAGAGACTATAGGGCGGCCGGGGGGGGGGGGGGGGGGGGGGGGGGTCCTCCAACCGTTTATGAATCTTTGGGAGGGTGTAAATGACTGGAATTCTGGGATGGTCCACATTCAAGAAGTTCAGTTCATGTTTGGTAAGCAATCCGGTTTCAAAGCCCTCTGTCGTCACCTTTCTAATCAAAGTTTGGAGTTCTCTTGTGGGATTGGTATTAAGCCTACAGTAGTGGTCTGTGTTGGAAACCTGACGTGACAGTTCGGTCTTGTAGTTAGTTATATTTTGTAGTACAATCCCACCCCCTTTGTCAGCGGGCTTGAAGATTAAATCATTCTTATCACGTAAGGAGGAGATGGCATTTTTCTCCTCAAGGGATATGTTGTATGGAATGAATGTGTGGGATTTGGCCAAAGTAGTGGTTTCCTTGAGGACGACTTTCTCGAAGGTGGTAATCTCCTTTGGTATCATACCAGATGAAGGAGAAAAGGTAGAAGGGGGTCGAAACGGGGTCAGGGCAGCTCTAGATTGGGCTGGATTGAGGGCAAAGAAGGCTCGGAGTCTAATTTTCCTAAAGAAGCCCATCAGTTCAGACTGGAGATTCAAAAAGTCGGGGTAGATTGTTGGTACAAAAGAGAGTCCTTTACTAAGGATGGAGATTTCTTGTGATGAGAGATTATGTTCGGACAGGTTAAATATGGGAATAGTCCCTCTCAGAAGCTCCTCTGCATCGGAGCGGTTCAAGACTCTGCGCAGTTTTGGGTTTATCCTCCCGAACAGCGGGTTTGGGATATTCAGGCTCTGATTCCGGTCTTTCAGCCTTTATCCAGAGTCTCGGTCAGGTTGACGCTGCGGCTCCTGGGGCTGATGACCTCCTGCATCCTTCTGGTGCATCACGCCCGGTGGCGGATGTGGGCTCTGCAGTGGAACCTGAAGTTTCAGTGGGCACAGCATTAGGGCAACCTGTCCGCCCACGTCCGGATCTCGGAGGACACTACGAAACTGTTGCAGTGGTGGCTCACGAACCGCGATTGGGTCAGCCGCAGATCTCTCTTCCTTCCCCAACCGGAGCACGTAGTGATGACAGATGCGTCCCTCCTGGGATGGGGAGGCCCATGGGAGAGATGGAGATCAGAGGCCTCTGGTCTCCGGCGGTGTCCCGGCTCCACATCAACCTTCTGGAGCTGTCGGTGATCCGACTTGCACTGAAAGCATTCCTTCCCTCTGTCCGGGGAAGTGTAGTGCAGGTGTTCACGGACACCACCCCCGCCATGTGGTACTGCAACAAACAGGGCGGGTGGGGTCGTGGACCCTTTGTCAGGAGGCTCTGCGCCTCTGGACATGGCTGGAACACCAGGGCGTCACCCTGATGGTTCACCTCCTGGCAGGTTCCCTGAACGCCAGGGCGTACGAACTTAGCCGCCGGTGCATGATGGATCACGAATGGCGTCTAAACTCTGACTTGGCGCAAGGCCTCTTTCGGCAGTGGGGAGAGCCTTGGTTAGATCTATTCGCCACCGGAGAGAACGTGCAATGTCATCAGTTCTACGCGTTTGAATATCCAAGGCGGCACTCGCTCGGAGACGCTTTTCGTCGCGAGTGGAGCTGTGGTCTGTTGTACGCCTTTCCGCCTATACGACTTCTGCCCAGAGTGCTAAAGAAGATCCGGCTCGACTGGGCCCAAGTCATCCTTGTGGCTCCGGACTGGGCCCGAAGATACTTGTATCCCGAGCTACTCAGCATGTCAGTCAATCCTCCGATTAGTCTGCCTCTTCAGGAGGACCTTCTGTCGCAGCAGCAGGGGACGGTCCTCCACCCGAACCTGTCCAGCCTCAACCTCCATGCGTGGAGATTGAGCGGCGGTAGTTGGGGCCATTTGACTTGCCTTCTGGCAGCCAGGCGTCCCTCCACAAAATCGGTATACGCCTGCAGGTGGAACAAATTTGTGGCATGGTGCACAGCAAAGGCTGTGGATCCTCTCTCTGCTCCACTTTCAGAGGTTCTCCTCTTCCTTCTTTCTCTGGCCCAGCAGGGCTCTGCTCTGGGCACTCTTAAGGGCTACCTCTCTGCCCTTTCTGCCTTCTTGAGGCTTCCTGATCAGCCTTCTCTTTTCAAGTCCCCTATTGTTAATAGATTCTTGAAGGGCATCACTCACATGTTCCCTCCTGTTCCTTTCGTGATGCCTCAGTGGGACTTGAACCTTGATCTTACATTTCTGATGTGCGCTCCTTTGGAGCCACTTCACAATTGCCCTCTTCGTCATCTTACTCTTAAAACTGCAGTCCTGGTAGCCATCACCTCTGCCAGGAGAGTGAGTGAGCTCCAGGCTCTTTCTTCTAAGCCTCCTTTCCTTTCCGTCCAACCAGACAAAGTTGTGTTGAAAACACGTCCTTCACCTTGCCCACCTCCACATCATTCCAAGGAGGAAGAGAGGCTCCGGCCGTCTGGACCCAAAACGTGCACTCTCCTTCTACCATGATCGGACACGCCAGTTCCGGGTGGGCGACCAACTCTTTGTTGGTTACGTGGGCACGAAGAAGGGACTGGCGGTGCACAAACAGACCATCTCTCGGTGGGTCATGTTGTGCATCAAGGTCTGTTACTCCTTGGCTAAAAAGGAGCTCCCTGTTGGGCTGAGGGCCCATTCCACTCAGGCCACAGCGGCTACTACTTCCCTGGATCTGGGAGTCCCCTTGCAGGACATCTGTCAGGCAGCTACGTGGGCCTCGCTGCACATGTTTGCTAGACACTACTGCCTGGACAGCCAAGTCCGGAGAGATGGCTTTTTCGGCCGTTCCATTCTCCAGGACTTTCTGGTGTGATCTTGGTCGGCAGACCTACCACCGGGGTTGGTATTGCTGAGGTATCTATTCTAAGGTAAGGAATCTAACACTAACCTGTTTCTTTCAGATGCACAAATTACTTGCCTTCGGTAACGATATATCTGTAAGAAACAGTAGTTAGTGTTAGATTGCTTACCGCCCCATCCATCCTACCCGTTCTGCGGACCAATATCTAGGGTTAAGGTGTTTCCCTTTGAGGGCCCTAGTTTTATGGCACCAGTGTCGGTCTCTGGCATGGCTCTGCGTACCTGGCGTGGAAAGCTATGTACAAGAACTGATGCTGACGACGGACGCAGAGCTGCAGACGACGCCTACCGACGCGCAGGGGTACTGCTACGCAAAACTTTCCGGATCCAGTCTGACGCCTGGGGATATTCTAAGGTAAGGAATCTAACACTAACTACTGTTTCTTACAGATATATTGTTACCAAAGGTAAGTAACTTGTGCTGCACTAATGTTGCAGTCACACAGGTTTCACCCAGTACCAATTTCCAGTCCTCCTATTCAGGCTGACATCAGACGTTTGAGTCTTTCACAAGATTGTAGTAGTGAGAGATTGTAGTAGTACAGGGCTATCTGTATTCTCCTTAACAGAACTATTGACTGCTGAGGGTGGAATTGCTGCAGCTGGTATCAGACCACCCAAGTGTCACAGTATCCCTACTGTTCTCTTTGGGGCTCTCCACAAATCTGCCCAAGTCACACCTGGAGCCATTGCAGCACTTTCTCTTCTTCGAGGTGGGATAGGGCACAACTTCTTATGGTTTTCTTTCATTTCCAAACTACCGGGTATTTAGAATAGGATCCTGAGATTTCAGGATGTGGAGGTTTCCATTTTTCCCTCACAGGCGTCCATATGTTGGATCTCCAGGCTCTCTGAATCTTGTTGGTCTCACATGCACATGAGGCTGACTGTCTGGCAGTTTCCATATTGCCCCGGACCCATGACATTTCTTCAGTAGTGTTCAGTGTCTTGGAATCTTATTGGTGGTAGACCCTTCTTCTCTCCCCCAGCAGGGGCTACGGTGGTGACTAAGTCCACTCTAGGGCTGGATGTACATTTGGAGAACTGAGATCAGAGAACTCTGGTCTGCAGCAGAGCAGAGGTGTTCTTGCTATCCCTTCATGGTCAATCATTTTGGTCTTCACAGACAACATGAATGTGATCTTTCTCCTGTGATGTTCCTTAACATGAGGGGCGATGACCCCAGTCAGTCATCTTGCCAAACATGAGTGGTGTTTCTCTCCAGAGGTGGTTCAATCCATCTTCGCCCTCTTAATCACCTATCCAGTTGAGCTGTCTTCCATGTAAGAATGGACTGCCTGCTGTTCTCCACTGTGCATTTTCTTTAGCAGGGAGCTTTAGGGGATGTCTTTTGTCTGACTTGTCGGGGAATGTTCAGGCATCCCTTATGGACATGCCATTAGACTGCACTTGCCTGTTCAGCCAAAGAGCCAGTTCAGTGCCTGAGCGCTTATATGAGAGTAGGGTTACCACCGGCTCACAAAGAACCCACACTAAAGCCACTCTACTTTTCTCTCCTTCCATGGCTACTAGCTGTGTCCTTCCTAGAAGAGCCACCACGGCCAACAGGCTTCCCAGCCTTTTCAAGGCCGAAGATGCAGCTCCCACAAGTGCCAGGGGGATCTAGGCTAGAGGACTGCCCATTCAGCTATCCCCCGGCAGCCTCCTAGCTCCTTTAGAATGCCCTTGCAACAAGCTCAGGCACTCTGTTGAAGGCAGGATCAGGAACCAACTGCCCCAATGTCAAGACATAAGTTTGACAAGTAGCTGCTCTTAATTTCCCGGTGTGGTTACACCCTTTCATAGCTAGAAAACACTCCACCCCTGCCACTATCTTCAGCTTGACTGATGTAGGACCACCTCTCCTTGTTGCACCAGGAAGTGCAGGCTCTTTCAGTCAAAGGAGCCATTGAGAGGGCGCCGGCAACAGAAGTAGGCCGTGGTGGATATTCTCTTGGCTTTCTAGTTCCAAAGAAAGACGAAGGCCTCCACCCTATCCTAGATATGCCCTCTCTCAATGCCTTCCTGAAGACAGAGAGATTTAATATGCCAACGCTTGCTCAAGTCCTGTCTGCTTTAGAACCTGGAGACTGTTTAGTACCCTTGGACCTGCAGGATGCCTATTTTTATATCCCCCTCCTGCAAGTCCATTGACGTTCTCTGCTGTTCTTGATGGGACCAGAGGATTTTTAGTTTTTTGTGCTCCCTTTTGGTCTCACCTGTACCTCATAAGTTCAAGAACATGAAGGCAGTAGTTGCTGCACATCTGTGGAGGTCGGAAGTTCCAATCTTTCCCTACCCTGATGACTGGCTGCTAGAGGGAACCAAACTGGGGACTCCTTGTGGTTCGTTGGGGCCCAAAGGCTGCCAAGAAATCTGCAGCATGGTCTCTTTGAAGGCCTTGATCTGCTGTGTTGCAGATGCATGCACGGAAAACTCTGAGAGCACCAGAATCAGCTGAGGATTCATCTCCGCTACTTGGAACCAAGAGGGGAGACTGACTTGCATTGTGACGCACTTGTGTCTTCTTGTATGTGGAGTAGCAGGCTAGGGTGGAGTCCCTGCTTGCTTTTTGTTGCCTGCATTGGGTCTTTTTGGACTTTTCTGACTTGGAACCTTGCCAGAATGTCCCTATTCATGAGACAGAGTTCACACCCACTACTTGAAGCGAGAGGTGGACTTGTGCAAAGGCTCCAACTTCTTATGTTGTGCAATGTACAACTTCACTTCTCGATCCCTGATCCATGCATGCAACTCTGATTGCACAACTTATAATTGTGTCCTGAGCCCAAATATGAAAGTCACTTCTGCTGGAATGTTCCTTTGCTTGACTCCTGCCAAACTGTGCCTCCCCGCTGCTTTCTGTTGCCATGCCTGGGTGAGAAGGACTGGACCTGTATCACTTGCACCCAGTGTGACTCCATTGGCTTGTTAGCTTGCCTCCTGATCTGAAGTATCTGGGACAAAGACCACTTCCAACCATCCTGCTCCTACACGTGGACTCTGCAATGTGAGTTTGCCCTGCCAAGTGGTGCCACCACAGTCCTGGACCCTTGGAAGTGGTTCTAAGGCGAAACCAACGCATCCTCTGCTGCTAGAGCCGAACAGACTTATCAGCACTGTTGTGGGAACAGGACCGATGCTTCGCACTCTGAGCAAGCTCATCGCCTTCAGAACAAGCTCATCGCCTACAGAACCGGTGCATCTCGGAACCGGTGTATCGCTTTCAGCACCAACGCATCACCATCACTGCTGTATGTAGAAAATCTTCGCTTCATCCTTACTGTATCTGGAACATCGACACATCATTCGGCTGCACTGCACTTCTTCGTTGACAAAACCAGGATTACGGTACTCTTGTTCCACGGGTCTCACTGGGTCTCTTTATCTGGCCCGCGCTCCATTGCATTCTGCTTGAACGTGTGACTGTTCACGGTCTGGTATTACCAGATAGTCCAGTAAGCACTTATTGCTTCTAAGCACTATTTTAGTTTATTCTTTTAAAATGTATATCTTGGGTTCTACTCTTTGGATTTTCAGTGTTTTGGTCTTGCTTAATTTATTAGATGTTCTATTTTTCTAACCTGGTGTGGAATCTTTTTGTATGGCATTTTCACTGTTTTACTGTTCGAAGTGTTGAACAAATACTATACACATTGACTCCAAATTAAGCCTAACTGCTCTGTGTCAAGCTACCAGAGGGTGAGCACACACTAATTTAGGGTTTGCCTGCTTCTTACCCTGACTAGGATTGTGGTTGTTAATTGACTAGGGCTCAAAATTCACTCAACCTCCAACCCAATTTCTAGCAGTCTCCAAACCGAGGCTGTTGCCTGGGGACTGTACTAAGGTGAGGAATCTGCAGTTAGAGTAACCACTAGACGTTAGAGTGTTACAGAAAGTAAGTAACTCGTTTGTCAAGAAGCTTTTCTTTGATGATCTTCTACAACAAACATTTGATGGATCCAAAAGGTTTATTAAGTCATTGCAAGGTTAACCATGAAAAAGGACAGTTCTGGCAGCAATACTTTTAGTTTGCGTTCCTCATTCAGCTAAAAAAAAACGCCCTCACTCAGTTCTTTTTCCAAATATATATAATATAATTGACCTTTCCCATCGGATAATATAATTGACCTTTCCCATCGGTTAAGGTAATTAACCTTTCCCATCAGTTAATCAGGGTGCCATATTCAATGCAAGTGAATTCAGACTTTGTACTTAAGGCAACATTTCCCTTACTGAAAAGGGTAGCTTCCCTGTCGCCTTTGAGAATTAGTCATAAAGAAATGACAATCCAACGCATGTATTTCAGAACAAGGGCAACACTAGCCAGGGTTGTCACAACATTTTGTAGTACTCTTTAATTGTGCTGAATTTCCTGAAGGGTAAATATTTTTACTGACAATACTGTATGTTGACACCCTGTATCATTCCATCTGGTCATCCCATCATACAGCGATGTTGCGCTGGTTCCACAAAGTATGCCTAGTTGTGTGAACAGCATCAAGATTTTGAGTAACATCAATGTTATATTGCCATTGTTACAGATATGTCTTACCAGTGAGAACTGGGATACTATAAAGTGATGTAGGTAACTTGACAATAAAAACAGTGCTTACAAATCTGAGCAGATATTAGGTGTTGACATCTACCACATTGTAGGAAGCTGGCTCTTTATATGATATATCCAAATGAGATGTATTTTGCAGAGAGTCCAGGGGTTCCCTTATGAGTCAACCGGGGGCTTGCTATGGCAATCCCAAGGTGCTCTTCTAGGGGGTAGTGTGGTCGAGCAGCCTTAGGCTTATCACAGAGTAGTGCAAGACATCTGCAGATATACACAATAGTCAATAAGTGGGACACACAACTAAAGAAGGAGATCCACACCATTTTATAAAAATAACCAATATCTTTATGTTCGAGGCATGTGGGCTGCTGAATTCATATCTGTGCATAGATCGCCGCCTAGTGTTGGGACCGGATGATTGCATATTGTTGTCCTGGAAGAGTCTTCGAAGTATCACAAGATAGGTGGCTCCTCCCTCGGACTACAGTGCGCATGGGCATCCTCTCCATCCTCAGATTGTTTTTTTCCGCCATTGGGTTCGGATGTACTTTCCATTACTCGAAGTTCGGAATCAAAAAAAGTTATTCTAGAAGGCCAAAAGGCCTTAGAGTTCGTCGGTATTGTTTCGATCGGTCTAGACAAACTTTGTTTAGAGTTATCCAGCTCCGGACGTCAAATCGGGCCGCAGGGCCTTCTCGAAGCCACGTGGACCGGTCGTCGATGGAACAGACTCCTTTTCAAAAGATGCCCTCAATGTAACGCTAAATTCCCACATACAGACAAACACCCTGTATGTAACAGATGTCTATCCCCAGATCATAACGAAGACGACTGCCTAGCCTGTGCCCAGTTGCGATCCAAAAAGACGATCCGGAATCGAAGGGCCGCTAGGTTAATAATGCAGCAATCCGCGACGGAGCCAGAAAATATCTTCGACGAGGAAGAACTTGTCGAAGCCGAAGAATCAGAGGAGCAGTCCGATCAAGACTCCGAGCATGAATCCAATGACTATGTCAACAACGAAGAAGACATCTTCGAGGTAGGAGACGGCGATCAAGGGATTGGAGCTGTCGAGGACGACTCCAGTGACGAAGCGGGGCGAATTGATAGTACATCGCCCCACAAAAACATTACGCCGGTTCCAAAGGCTCAGGTCGCAGCATCGCCGAAAGCCCTTAGCCAAGATCTCGATACCGATTCTATAGCCCCGCACTCCAGCTCGGCTAAGAATATTCAAAAAGAGCCATCTCATAAACATCATCAAAAATTGGTATCAAAACCAAAAACAGTGGAACCGAAACAGATAGACAATACAGTCTTCGGACCGAACTACGTAGACCCATCGGAGTCGAACAAAAAGGTCGCGGAGCCGAAGGCCAACGTGCCTATACAAACTCCGAAACCGAAGGCCGTTGACCCGATAAAATCGTCTCCGACTGCAAATAAAACAAAAGGGGTTCTTCGAGAAGGCCTCGATCCCAAAAGGGTTGTCGAACCGAAACAAAGTCAACAAGCCAAAAGTAGTTCCATCAAACTATGGAGCCGAAGCCAATCATTCCAAAGAGGGGCATCGAGCCGAAAACTCAAGGCATCGTTCTGAAACAGCTTTCGAAGACGCCTCAAGTACAAAAGGGGTTGATCGAACCGACTAGTAACGTCGAACCGATCAAAACATCAGCTCCAAAGAAACCAGCACAGCCAAAAAACACGGTTGGACTGCCGAAGCCTTTGGGACCAATTAAATTTGGACTTCCAACTCCCCTTGACAAAACTCAAAAAACTCTTGTAACGTCAAGACTGGTCGACCCAAAGAGCAGTGTCGGACCGAAACAAATTAAAGACAAAAACTGCTGAAGAGGAGCTCTTATACCCAGACCCCTCAGCAGAAGAACAGTCAAAACTCTATATTGACCCTAATACTGGCAAAGTTACTCTTTACAAAACGAAAATCAGACCAGTATCCAGTAAAGACTCCTATACTATCCCACTAAAGAAGAAAAGGGACTGTGCTACTTCCCCTATTCTTTTTTGAGCCTATCAATCCAGCTATGCCTAACCCATACACAGATTCACCCACACACTCAGAGGAAGAGGTGATTGATGAAGATAATGAGGATTACATTTCCCCAGTAGACCCTAACCCAGACACAACCATGGGCGGACTCAGTGGACCCTTATAGCTCTACACCCATTCCAGATACACCTGCATACCCTACTAAGCCTTCCCCTACAGAGGATACGGCTGCATTTAATGCACTAATAGACAAAGCAGCCCTCCATCACAATGTAGAGATGCATGCAGACCCCATTGAGGAGGATTTCCTTTTTGACACTTTTGCTACATCAGAAAGGTCTGTAAAAACATTACCTATGTTGAAAGACCTTACATATGTTAAGGGGCAACTGCCTCTAGATTCATTGGTTGTATCCAATGCACGTAAACGTGCAAACTCTCAAACAGGAGAAGCTCCTCCTCCAGACAGAGTCGAAAATTCTTGAGGCTTCAGGCAAAAGGGTAGCTGCCCAAGCAGCAAACACATGGCGTATTGCAAATACGCAAGCACTGCTAGCTAGGTACGACAGGGCACACTATGACACCTTAGAGACACTCCTCCAGCATTTACCTGAACCTTACAAACAACAGGCTGAGGAACTAGTACAGGAGGGAAAGTTAATAACTAATACCTCCATTAAATGTGCCTTAGACGTTGCAGACACAGCTGCCAGGTCAATTAACACCAGTGTCATGCTCAGAAGACATGCGTGGTTTCGCATCTCAGGTTTCAAAAATGAAGTTCAGTCCACTATATTAAATCAGCCAGTAAATCCAGATTTCTTGTTTGGTCCAGCTGTAGACAACATTCTGGACAAAATAAAGAAGGACACTGAGACTGCTAAGTCGATGGGAGCCTTGCAATCCCAACAACATAGGGGCTCCTTTTGTCGCTACAGTTACAGAGGAGCTGCAAGAGGTACCTTGTCACAGCACAGCTCAAACTACAAGGGGAACACGCAAACCACCTACAACAAAAACAATAATAGAGGTGGTTACCGAGGCAATAGCAACAAGGGCAGAGGGAGAGGAGGTAATACCACCAGTTCCTCTACCAACACCCAAGCAGTGACTTCTTGTCGCTACCCTCAGACCATACAACACCATTCGGGGGACGACTACAGCAGTTCCTACCTGCCTGGCAAAACATCACCACGGACAGGTGGGTAATACAAATTATCCAAATGGCTATTGCCTAGAGCTCATCTCCACACCACCCAACATACCACCCGTACACCTTTCTATGTCCACAGAACATCTCAACCTATTGCAGCAAGAGGTTATCAGTATGCTGCAAAAAGGAGCCATTGAACCAGTACCAACACAACATCAGGGTACAGGGGTATACTCTCTATACTTCCTAATCCCCCAAAAAGACAGGTCTCTCAGACCAATATTGGACCTCAGGCCCCTAAATCAATACATTCTATCAGAGCATTTCCATATGCTCACTCTACAGCAGGTCTTACCACTGCTGCTGCAAGGAGACTTCCTCGCAACTTTAGACCTCAAAGATGCATACTTCCATATACCTATACACCCGGCTCACAGGAAGTATCTCAGATTCACAATACAAGGTCAACACTACTGATTCAAAGTTCTTCCTTTTGGTGTGACAACAGCCCCACGGGTGTTCACAAAATGCCTAGCGACAGTAGCTGCACATCTAAGAAGACAACATATTCATGTCTACCCGTACCTGGACGACTGGCTAATACAAGCAAAGTCGGCCCAGCAATGTGCCAGCCACATGTCTCGCACCATTCATCTCCTACACAGTCTAGGCTTCTCGCTGAACTACCCAAAATCTCACCTACAGCCGTCCCATGTACAATAGTATCTGGGAGCGACAATAGATACTCTAGCAGCAAAAGCATACCCAAGCACAGCAAGGATCAATAGTATGCAACTGCTCATCCAAAAGTTCAAGCCACAACACTCGCTCTCTGCACAAGTGTTTATGCAACTCATAGGCATGATGGCTTCGTGCATATTCATATTCCCTCACGCACGACTACACATGCGTCCGCTACAACCGTGCCTAGCGCAACAATGGAACCAGGCTCAAGGACAATTGAAAGACCTAGTGTTGGTAACCAGTCGTGCAAACAACTCTCTGCATTGGTGGAATCCACAAAACCTTTGCAAAGGTCGACTGTTCTAAGAGCCTGTACCACAGATAGTCATGACGGCGGACGCATCCCTGTTAGGATGGGGAGCCCATGTCCTTCAGTACACAGTGCAAGGCCTATGGACAACACAACAAAAGAAAATGCACATCAACTTACTAGAACTGATGGCAGTTTTTCTAGCACTGAAAGCATTCAAAATACATTTGTGCAACAAGACTGTGTTAATCCGGACGGACAACATGACAGCAATGTATTACATACAGAAGCAGGGAGGAACACACTCTCCACAACTATTGCACCTAGCTCAAAGCATGTGGAGTGGGCCATTCAAAGAAACATTTTTCTCATGGCGGAACACCTCCCAGGCCAGAGCAATCAAATAGCGGATCTGCTCAGCAGACACAGCCAACAGATGCAGGAGTGGGAGATTCACCCCAAAGTGCTACAACCATACTTCCAACAGTGGGGACAACCAAACATAGACCTGTTTGCCACAGAGGAAAACGCAAAATGCCAGTACTTTGCCGCCAGGTTCACACATCTGCAGTCGCAGGGGAATGCGATATGGATGACTCGAACTCCGGCAGTCGGCCCCGCGCCGCGAGAGGTCCCGGTCCTACGGGAGGTCGAGGGACAGGTCGCGGGCTCGGAGCCACCACAGGTATGAGAGTAGGCCGCACTCCTCCGGGTCGAAGTCGTCGTCAGGTAAGAAGCATAAGAAGTCGAAGAGGCGTCATCGCTCTTCGGACTCCGATACCTCCTTCATTCCTGTTCCGACGTCAGGACGGCCCCGATGGGCGCCGCACCAGACGCCGTTTGGGCAGTTTCACTTCTATGAACTGGCCCATTGGTTGAGGACCCAGAGTATTAGGAGATGGGTGATGAGGAGGATTGGGAGGGGTCTGAGGACCCTCTGACCCGGGTGTGTCAGTCTCAAGAGGACTGGGCAGGAGACCTTGGGGAGGCCAGTGGCCTGGACACCTCTCCAGACACTGGTTTTGTCTCCCCTCCTACCGTGGCTTCGGAGGAGGGGGCAACCTATAGTGTGGTGTTGATGAGGGCTGCCAAGGCCTTGGGCCTTGAGCTCCCCGTCGCGGCCGTGAGGACTAATCTCCTCACTGAGGTCCTTAAACCGCAGTCAAGCTCGGCCAAGCCTCTGCTGCCCTTTAATGAGGCCTTGACCGATGTTCTTTTGGGCACCTGGTCCAAGCCCGCTATGGGTTCGCCCGTAGATATGGGTGGCCCGGGGCCGGCGTCTGGCCACGTTCCTGTTTCCTGTCCACCCACCCCACCCTGAGAGTCTGGTCATCCAGGCCTCCAATTCCCAGACCGCATTCCCGTCGGCTCCGCCGGACAGGGAATCCAAGAGGTACGAGCAGTACGGGAAAAAGATCTTCTCCTCCCTTAGTCTGGGACTGCGGTCTTCCAACACCTGCATGCCTCTTGGGCCGCTACACCCACTCTCTGTGGGAGACAGTTGCGGAAGTGCTGCCAGAGTGTCCGTTGGCGGTACGGGCCAAACTCGGCCAAACCCTTGTGGAGAGTCGGGAAGCAGCCAAATATTCTATCCGGTGTGGGCTGGATACCACCGACTCACTAGGTAGAGCGATGGCAACGACGGTGGCGGTTAGGCGCCACGCCTGGTTGAGGTCCGCCAACTTTTCGGCAGATGTCCAAAACACTCTGATGGACATGCCGTTTGATGGCCGTCGCCTTTTTGGCGACAAGGCAGACCATGCGCTTGAGCGCTTTAAGGACTCTGGGGCTACGGCTAAGTCCTTGGGCCTCTCGGCCCCACGCCAGCAATCGGGTGCCTTTCGCTCATTTCGTGGCCACGGAAGGGGCGTCCCCGCACGTGCTGCCAGCCACATTCCACAAACTAACATCCAGCGCGGTGGCGGCCGTGGAAATTGCCGTGGAGGCGGTCGGGGTCAACGGCGAGGCCAGTCCACACCCTCCCCCGCAGCATCCGCCTCAAAACCCTCCTAGTCCGTGCTTTTCGGCCCATGTGATGCCAGTGGGTGGCAGGGTTGGCCATCACCTCTCTCACTGCCGCACTATAACTTCGGACAGGTGGGTGCTGCAGATCGTCCGAAGGGGTTACTCCCACCCCTTTGAGACGACCCCTCAAGCCATGCCACCGCAACACCACCGTGTATCGGGGGATCACTTGCGGCTTCGGCAGGAGGAAGTTTCGGCCCTCTTGGCCAAGGGGGCCATCGAGCAGTTCCTGGGCCAGAAGTAGGACGTGGTTGCTACTCACACTACTTTCTGGTACCCAAGAAGGGCAAGGGGGGCCTACGCCCTATCTTGGGCCTACGGAACGTCAACTGCTTCCTCCGGAAGGAGAAGTTCAAGATGCTGACTCTGGCTCAGGTCTTAGCTGCCCTGGACCCAGGAGACTGGATGGTAGCGTTGGACTTGCAGAACGCTTATTTCCACATCCCCGTCCTGTCGGCCCACCGGCGTTACCTGCGGTTCACGGTAGGCCACGAGCACTTTCAGTTTACTGTGCTCCCCTTCGGCCTTACAAGCGCCCCACGGGTGTTCACAAAGGTGATGGCGGTGGTCGCAGCTCATCTGCGCAGGTTAGGGGTTTCAGTCTTCCCCCTACCTCGACGACTGGTTGTTAAAGGCGGGCTCGCCCCAGACAGTCGCCAGCCACCTCCAGACGACGGCAGAACTCTTGCATCAGCTGGGGTTCTCCATCAATGTGCCGAAGTCACACCTGTGTCCCTCTTAGAAGCTCCTCTTCATCGGAGCAGTTCTCGACTCGGCGCAGTTTCGGGTTTACCCACCCGAACAGCGGGTTTGGGATATACAGGCCCTGATTCCAATCTTCAGGCCGTTATCCCGAGTTTCGGTCAGGTTGACGCTGCGGCTTCTGGGGCTGATGGCTTCCTGCATCCTTCTGGTGGATCACTCCAGGTGGCGAATGCGGGCTATGCAGTGGGACCTGAAGTTTCAGTGGGCCCAGCATCAGGGCAACCTGTCCGACCATGTCCTGATCTCGGAGGGCACTGCGAGACAGCTGCAGTGGTGGCTCCCAGACCGCGATTGGGTCAGTGGCAGATCCCGCTCCCTTCCCCAACCGGAGCACGTGGTTGTGACGGACGCGTCCCTCCAGGGCTGGGGAGGCCACATGGGAGAGGCGGAGATCAGAGGCCTCTGGTCTCCGGCGGAGGCCCGGCTCCATATCAACCTTTTGGAGTTGCGGGCGATTCGTCTAGCACTGAAGGCATTCCTCCCCTCTGTCCGAGGGAGTGTAGTGCAGGTGTTCACGGACAACACCACCGCCTTGTGGTACTGCAACAAACAGGGCGGGGTGGGGTCGTGGACCCTCTGCCAGGAGGCTCTGCGCCTCTGGCAATGGCTGGAACATCCGGGTGTGACTCTGGTGGTTCAACACCTGGCAGGTTCTCTGAACGCCAGGGCGGACAAACTCAGCCGCCGGTGCATGATGAATCACGAATGTCGTCTGAACTCGGACGTGGCGCAAGGTCTCTTTCTGCAGTTGGGGAGAGCCTTGGTTAGATCTATTCGCCACCGAAGAGAACGCGCAATGTCATCAGTTCTGCGCGTTGGAATTTCCAAGGCGGCACTCGCTCGGAGACGCTTTTCGTCGCGAGTGGAGTTGCGGTCTGTTGTACGCCTTTCCGCCTATACCACTTCTGCCCAGAGTGCTGAAGAAGATCAGGCGCGACCGGGCACAAGTCATCCTTGTGGCTCCGGACTGGCAACGAAGATACTGGTATCCCGAGCTACTCAGTATGTCAGTCGATCCCCCGGTTCGCCTGCCTCTTCAGGAGGACCTTCTGTCGCAGCAGCAGGGGACGGTCCTCCACCTGAACCTGTCCAGTCTCCACCTCCATGCTTGGAAATTGAGCAGCGACAGTTGAGGCCATTTGACTTGCCTCCTGAAGTCTGTAACATCATTCTGGCAGCCAGGCGTCCCTCCACAAAGTCTGTATACGCCTGCAGGTGGAACTGATTTGTGGCATGGTGCACAGCAAAGGCTGTGGATCCTCTTTCTGCCCCTCTTTCTGAGGTTCTTCTTTTTCTTCTTTCTCTTGCCCAGCAGGGCTCTGCTCTGGGCACTATCAAGGGCTACCTTTCTGCCCTTTCAGCCTTTTTGAGGCTACCTGATCAACCTTCTTTGTTCAAGTCCCCTATTGTAAATCGATTTCTGAAAGGCATCACACACACGTTTCCACCTGTTCCCTTTGTGATGCCTCAGTGGGACTTGAACTTGGTTCTTACATTTCTGATGTGCGCTCCCTTCGAGCCACTCCACAACTGTCCTCTTCGCCTTCTTACTTTGAAGACTGCCTTCCTGGTAGCCATCACCTCTGCCAGGAGAGTGAGTGAGCTCCAGGCTCTATCCTGTAAACCTCCTTTACTTTCAGTCCATCCGGACAAGGTTGTGTTGCGGACAAGGCCCTCTTTTCTGCCCAAGGTAGTCACGGCCTTCCATATTGGGCAGTCCATCACCTTGCCCACCTTCTTTCCGCCTCCCCATCCCTCAAGGAAGGAAGAGAGGCTCCACCGTCTGGATCCAAAACGTGCGCTCTCATTCTATCTGGATCGCACACGCCAGTTCCGGGTGGATGACCAACTCTTTGTTGGTTACGTGGGCGCTAAGAAGGGGAAAGCGGTGCACAAGCGGACCATCTCGCGGTGGATCATCTTGTGTATCCAGGCGTGTTACTCCTTGGCAAAGAAGGAACCCCCTGTTGGGCTGCGGGGCTCACTCTACTCGAGCCACAGCGACTACAACTGCTTTGGGCCGAGGTGTGCCCTTGCAGGATATTTGCCAGGCAGCTATGTGGGCCTCGCTGCTCACGTTTGCAAGACACTACTGCCTGGACAGCCAAGTCCGGAGGGATGGCTTCTTTGCCCGTTCCGTCCTCCAGGACTTTCTGGTGTGATTATTAGTTCGCAGACCCTCCACCGGGGATGGTATTGCTGGGGTATCTATTCTAAGGTAAGGAATCTAACACCAACGTGTCTCTTTCAGATGCACAAGTTACTACTTGTGTAACGATATATCTGTAAGAGACATGTGTTAGTGATAGATTCCTTACCGACCCACCCATCCTCCCCGTTCTGCGAACAGATATCTAGGGTTAAGGTCATCCCCTTTCAGGGCCCTAGTTTCAAGGCACCAGTGTTGGTTTTTGGCATAGCTCTTCGTTTCTGGCGCAGAGAAGCTGTGTCTAAGAACTGACGTCAGCACGCCGAGGCGGCGTCTAAGTACTCCGACGACGTCATCACGGCGCCGACGACGGACACGGAGACACAGACGACGCCTACCGACGCGCAAGGGTACTGCTACGCAAAAGTTTCCGGATCCAGTCTGACGCCTGGGGATATTCTAAGGTAAGGAATCTATCACCAACTAATGTCTCTTACAGATATATCGTTACACAAGTAGTAACTTGTGCTTTAACCAGACCGATGGGACCACCATTTGACCGTTACATTCATGTGAATTACAATTTCTAACATGGAAGGTGGCTTTTCTGGTAGCGATTACATCGCTTAGAAGAGTTAGCGAGCTGCAAGCCCTAACTATTCAAGAGCCATGTATCCAAATACATGCAAATAGGGTGGTGCTTAGAACAAACCCCAAATTCATGCCAAAGGTGGTATCCCACTTTCATATTAATCAGACAATAGAACTGCTAGCGTTCTTTCCAAATCCACAGTCAGTACCTGAAAGAGCACTACATACACTAGATGTCAAAAGAGCCTTTCTTTACTACATTGACAGAACTAAGGATTTTAGGAAAACTAAACAATTGTTTGTTGCCTTTTCACCACAACACAAAGGCAACCCAATTTCAAAATCCGGGTTAGCCAGATGGATAGTTAAGTGCATTCAAATATGTTATCAAAAAGCAATACGCACCTTAACAGTTCCCCAAGAGCGCATTCTACACGCAAACTAGGGGCATCTATGGCTTTCCTGGGAAACATTTCTCTAGAGGAAATATGTAGAGCAGCCACATGGTCTACCATACATACCTTCACAAAACACTACTGTGTAGATGTACATTCCAAACAGCAAGCTGCTGTAGGACAGGCTGTTCTAAAAACTCTTTTTCAAACTGCTGCAGCTGGCACAGGTAGCCACCGCTAAGGGAAAGACTGCTATACATTCTATGCACAGATATGAATTCAGCAGCCCACATGCCTCGAACGGAATATGCTACTTACCAGTATGCATCTGTTCTTGGCATGTAGGGCTGAACATTCATATCGAGTGGCAGGCTGGCAGTGAACGGCCAGTTAACATACCAGAGGCTGGTAAGTGTTCAGGAGAAACCTCTAAGGTGCCCTCTGGTTGCATGTATTAATAAATTCAACATTGGAATCAGTGTGGGTGTAATAATGCGAGATGTTTGATGCCAAACATCCCTATCTTTAGTGAAGACATCATGTAGCTAGGGAACTCGTTTTCACCAGTGTCCAGCTCATGTTCTAAAATGGCTTCCCCGTTCACTTGTACTGGCAATAATGGACCTGACCAACAGAGGCATCTCTGCTCATGCAGGTATGTCCTCACATATATTATTAAGCACCCTGACCTAGTCCAGTGAAGCCTGCTGTGGGGGCAGACATTTGTCTGCACCAGAACATGCAGTTTGCAGTGGGAGTCTTGTATGTGTTTGGTGAGGGGTTTCTTGGGTGGGCCCTCTTTAGTGCCCTAGGTGCCAGGGGTACCACTTACTAGGGACTTACAGGGGGTGCTAAAGGTATTGCCAATTGGGGGAAACAATTGTACATTTTTGGGAAAGAGATCTGGCACTGGGGACCTGGGTAACAGGAACCCATTGCACTTCCAGTGGAAATCACATATTTTACCAGGCAAACGGGGGGGGGGGGGGTGGCCATGTCAAAAAGGAGAACTTTATTACACACATGCTTTGCAAGAGGGTATTGTGGTTAAGTTATCTACAGGACCCAGACCAGGCTGCTTGTATTGCTTAAACATTTTATTGTGGTGTTGGACAACTCTTTATCGCGGTGTGACTTGTTCCTTAATTGGACAGATCTTCAGACACTTTCAAAGTGACAGTACTCAGCACTACATAAAATAGCTGAATTTGTTCTGATCCCAGGTTTCACTTTGCAGTGAAGGCTCTTGACATAGTTCTCAATCTGCTAGTCAATCCCTCCTCTGTTATGTGTTTACTGATTGACTGTCCTTACTGAGTATCCTTTTTCGCCAATGGCAATTGACGTCTGCATAATCATGTTTCTCTCTTTGTGCCAACTCTCTCTGCAGGCAAGTCTCACACATCTGTCCGTTGTGTTATGATGGAGATGACCACTAGCCGTTTGGTGGGTTCCGATGAGGCTGTTATGTGTTCCTGTTACCCAGTGCAGACTTTCACTGCTGGATCCACATGCAAACTTCTCACCAAGAATGCAATTTTCGAGAGCCCCAGCAAGGATGGCAGTATCTTGGTCTGTGCAGGAGATGAAGCTACTAATTCTGCCATGGTAAGATCTAAATTCAGACACCACTCTTTCGGAGGTCAAACTTTCAGGCTATTTTTTTCACTGCTTAGAATTAGACTATTAACTAAGCGATCAGTTGTCCAGGACAGCTGGTGCCTTGAACTCACAGTGGCATGCAGCGAACACTCCTCCACTGTCTCAATTTCCATTCCCGAAGATAATGCATTCAGAGTACTGGAATGACATGGGTATTTATTCCCTCCCCCCCCTCACACAGAGCATGCGCAGCTTGTGTAGCAGCAAAGTAAGCTTAGCTTGCATACCTACAACCGTTCTAGCTCATGTAATAACACTGTATACTTCCTAACACACCTATATTAGCTTCCCATGAGCAGCAAGAGTGCTAGTATCCCTCACTTACAGAACAGGCACAACACTGTTTGCAGCAGTACTCTCTACCTTACAGATAGAAATTGTGCTGCAACATCGGTGCAGTCTGCAGAGGGTTGGTGTGCGTGTGTTTTAATGACTGACATGAGGGGTTGATGTGGGAGTGGAGGCGGAGAAGTGAGGTTGGGAGATATCATGGACAGTGTGGTGATAGAAGGCTAAGTAAATAGAAAAGTGTGATACCTGAGGTAAAGAAATTGAAGCTTCGATCGACTCCATCCCCAGATTGTTTTTTTTACGCCTTCGGGTTCGGATGCTTGTTGCTGTGCTCGGGTTCGGTATCGTTTTCGAAACCTTTCGCGCTATCCTCTACCCTCAACGGTAATGTCTTTCGCGGTTTCCCATTCGACGCGCATTGTGTAAATTGTGAAACCTTTGATCTGGAACTTTAAGGCGTGCCGACCCGTGCCGACCACGCCAGTAGTCAATGGAACAGTCTCCATTCAAGCCATGTCCCGGGTGTCGTGCTAATTTTCTACGCACAAATTTGCACGAGGTCTGCAACCTCTGCTTATCCCCAGAACACAACGAGAATGACTGTGAAGCGTGTCAATCATTCCAATTGAAGAAGACCATTCGTGATCGTAGGGCACGACGCAATAAGATGCAACTCTGCAGCGGCTCCATACCGGACATCTTCCGCGAAGATGTAGAACTCCAACACCCAGCCGCGGAAGCTGAGGAAGAAGAACTGGTCTCCGTGTCCGAAGCTGACTCCGGAATGTCACTCCGGGTCAACGTACCTCGAGTACAGATCCCCATGTGCCCACACAACCAAAATCTAAGGCTCCGGTATCACCCTCAGGCTCGGGTCGACACCGATAAAAAGTTTGATGCCCCGCCCTCTAGCCCGGCTATGAAACATAAGGACAAGCCTTTGGACTCGAGCCGGCCCCATTCCGGTGCCGGACCAACACCTTCGGCACCAAAACGTAAGACAAAACATGTGCCAGGCCCTACACCCTCGCCACCCAAGACCACTTTGGCACAGCAGGCCTTGGATCCGAAATCTTCCAAATCGAAAGCTTCGAACCCGAAATCCTCCTAACCAAAATCCTTTGTGCCGAAATCCTCGACACGTAAAAGTTCGGAGCCGACACCCTCTGCGCGAAAAGTTTGGAGCCGAAACATGCCACTCCAAAAGCTTTAAACCCTAAACAGGATAAAACTAAGCACTCCGATTCGAAGCATTCAGCGCACAAAAACTCTCAGCCCGAATCTTCCACGCCGAAATCCACTCTTAAAGAAAAAGATACTCCTTCCAAGGAGCTTCTATCTGAAGACACTGTTTTGGATCCAAAACAAAAGAGACTTAGTATTGACCCTAAAACTGGCCACTCTTCATAAAAAACAGAAACTGGATCACAGAGGATTCTCCTGTACCACTGAAGAAAAAGGACATGGGTACTAACTCTTCTCCCCCTTACATACCTCCCTCTCCTCCTCTTAATCCCAATTTACTGATTACACCATCAAATTCACCACCACCTCCACTTTCACCTGACACATAGGATGAAGATTATGGGGATGAGGATGAAGATCAGGATATACCACAAGACTTACCTCAGGACACCGATCCCTGGGAAGATTCTAATAAGGATCCAGATCAAAATAATGACCCTGACCTGTATCCCTCTAGACCCTCCCCACCTGTTGACAACATTGGCTTTGCGCAGCTTATCAACAGGGCTGCTCAATATCATGGGGTGGAGCTACATACAGACCCTCTAGAAGAGGATTTCCTTGTGGAGACATTTACGCACTCACAAAGGTCTACTAATACTTTGCCAATGCTCAAGGGCTTATTAAAACACACAGACGAGGGGCCTCATTTATGAAGGCCTTGCGCCACCGGTGCGTCACCTTTTCCCATTTTAAAAGTGACGCACTGGTGGCGCAAGGCCTTCATAAATAAGGCCTTAGGTATTCTAAGACCCAGTTAGAGCCAGAATACTCAAACCTAGAGTGGATAAAAAATACAAGCCCACTCCTACAGACCCTGCATATATAAAAGACCAGTTGCCCTTAGACTCTCACTTGTTGTGTCTAAAGCCAGCAAAAGAGCTAACTCTCAAACTACAGGCGACGCCCCTCCTCCTGATAAGGAGTCGAAACTCATTGATGCCTCAGGCAAACAAGTGGCTTTGCAAGCTGCTAACCATTGGCGTATTGCCCTGTTAGCACGCTACGATAGGGCTCACTATGATGAGTTGGAAAACCTCATGCAACACTTGCCTGATGAGTATAAGACCAAAGCTAACAACCTCATTCAGGAAGGTAAGCTTATCACCAGCACATGTATAGAATGTGCACTAGATGCAGCAGACTCAGCATCTCGTGCCATTAACACCAGCATACTGCTGCGTAGGCACGCTTGGCTTTGAATGTCTGGATTCAAGCAAGAGGTCCAATCCTCCATACTTCATCAGCCCTTTCATACAGATCATCTTGTCAGGCCAGCAGTCGATACTACACTATAAAAAATGAAGAAAGACACCAAAACTTCCAAGTCCATTGGGGCCTTACAATTGCCTTCTAACAGGGGTTCCTTTCGCCGCTCCTTTTACAGGGGTGTCTCAAAAACAGTGTAATCAGAGAATCCCTCCTCCTCTTATAAAAATAAAAAACAATCTACCTCCTCCAGAGGTTATGTTCGAGGAGGCTAAAGAGGAAATAATAAAAAGGGAAGAAACGGAGGTAACTCTACCCCCACTTCCCCTGCCAATACCAATACATTGACTTCCTTCCACTACCCCCGATCATCCCACACCTGTCGGGGAACGTCTCACACAGTTCCTACCTGTCTGGAAATCAATCACCTCAGACAAGTGGGTAATACAAATTGGCCAGTATGGTTATTGCCTGGATCTTCCCTACACTCCCCCAACTATTCTTCCAAGAGAACGTGCGATGTCACCAGTACATCTCACCCTATTAAAACGAAAGGTTCTCTTAAGTTGTCCAAGAATTGCAGAACTGAAAAGACACTTAAGAGAGAATTTAAAGACGGATAATGCAGCCTATATCCACAGGCTACACTGCCCAGTACTTCAACTAGAAATTCCACCAAAAACAAACCACAAACAGCACAGCCTGTCCAGTGTTTTCCACAGAGAAAATCCTTCCCCTACCAGCAGAAGCCTCTGGAATGATAGAGAAAGTGGTGGACAGACAAGCCCCATAGGCTGCCATTATGTGGCTCAGAACAGGATACTGTGCCTTTAAGAAAACTTTCCAGAACTCTCTTAATATCCCAGAATGCACAGCAGGTCCCTTTTACTTTCAGTTCTTTTTGAAGGCGTAACACGCCAGACCTGTAGCATTCCTACATGAATATCCCTCTCCGCCGGGCAGGAGGGCGGGCGCTTATGACTATAACAGAGATACCCCTACTACAGAACTGGAGTTACAGGACAGAAACTACTCCTTCTATATTAGGGGATCTCTGTGTATAGTCATAATCTAGTGAATAGAATGGCAAGCCCATCCCCACACCAAAGCGGCGGCGGAGAGAAGAACAGTAACACCACTATTGTGCGAACAGATTTCGCAGCGAAGCCTGCCCAACCTGAGCGTCTGTCCTGGCCTCCGTGTCCAGACAGTAATGCTTAGCAAAGGTATGGACCGACTTCCAAGTGGCCGCCTTGCAGATTTCTGTAATCGGGACATTACGCAGCAACGCAGTCGTGGCAGCTTTGCCCCTGGTGGAATGAGCTTTAGGTTTACCCCGTAAGGTCTTATTAGCCTTTTTGTAACACAATTGTATACAGGACGCAATCCACCTAGAAATGGACTGTTTGGAGGTAGCAAGACCGGTCCTGACTGATCCATAATTGATGAACAATTGGTCTGGCCTACGAATATCCTTAGTTTTATCCAGATAAAATTTCAACACCCTCCTAACATCCAGGGAATGTAGAGACCTTTCCGCTGTAGATGAAGGATTCTGAAAAAATGTAGGCAAAGTTATGGTCTGGTTGACATGAAAATCAGAAATAACCTTGGGAAGAAATTTGGGGTGAGTACGCATAACAACCTTAGCAGCATGAAAGACAGTATAAGGTTCTTGGCAACACAACGCCTGAATTTCACTTACCCTGCGGGCCGATGTGATGGCCACAAGGAACGCCGCCTTCCAGGACAGGTGCTGCAACGAAGCCTTATGAATAGGTTCAAAAGGCTCCTTCATCAATCTGGACAGCACCACATTCAATTCTCATAAAGGCAAAGGAAGCTGGACAGGAGGGAATACTTTCTTCAAGCCTTCCAAAAAATCTTTGATCACAGGGATCTAGAAAAAGGAAGTCTGTGAAGGGCATTTCCTGTAGGCAGTCAGTGCAGCAAGATGAACCTTAATGGAATGGAAATGAAGGCCAGACTGCGCCAAATGTAGAAGATAAGGAAGGATGACATCCTCCTTACACGTCGTTGGGTCATAGTTCTTGGACTTGCAGCAGATGCAGAATCTCTTCCACTTGTAAGCATAGGAAGTCCTACTGGAAGGTCGCTTAGCCTCCTTCAGTATGTCCATACAATCTACTGGTAGATTCAAATGGCCATATTGCACTATCTCAGGAGCCATGCTGCCAAACTCAAAGACGAGAGGTTCGGGTGCACCATCTGGCCCCCGAACTTCGTGAGAAGGTCCGGCCTGCACGGCAGCCGTATGTGAGGAAGGAGTGACCGGTGAAGCAGGTCCGTGAACCACCACTGTCTGGGCCATTCCGGGGCAATCAGTATCATCCGCGCCCTGGACCGGGACAGCTTGATGAGCACCGCCGGAATCAGGGGAATGGGTGGAAAAGCGTACAGAAAGCTGTTCGACCAGTCGATCTATAGGGCATTACCCAACGTTCCCTCTTAGTAGTACCAGGAAGCGAAGTCTCGGCATTTGCTGTTTTCGGCGGTGGCGAACAGATCTACGTCTGGAGTCCCCCACCTTGCGAAGACTTCTCCTAGTAATCCGTCGTTTATGACCCATTCGTGGTTTTCCTGAATCAGTCTGCTCAGTGCGTCTGCCTGAACATTCTGCACACCTTGCAGATGAGTAGCCATTATCGTCAGTCCTTTGGCCAGAAGCCAGTGCCAGATCGCCTGCGCATCCTGCGACAGAGTGCGCGATCTCGAGCCCCCCTGCTTGTTGAGGTAATACATCGTGGTCGTATTGTCCGTCTGTACAAGCAGAGAGTTGGTCTGAAAGGACGGATGAAAGGCCTTCATCGCCAAGTGAACAGCCCTGAGTTCCAGAAAGTTGATGTGGTACGTGGACTCCGTCGGAGACCATGTCCCTTGAATCTATAAGTCTCCGGAGTGTGCTCCCCAGCCCTGGAGAGACGCATCCGTCACGATTGTCTGTGTGGGAATGTCCTTGTGAAAGGGAAACCCTCTGAGGAGGTTCTCCGCGAAACACCACCACTTCAGAGACTGAAGAGCATGCAGAGACAGTCGTATCCTGTCGTCCCAAGAACCAGTCCTCTGATCCCACTGATCCTCTAAGCACTCCTGCAGCGGTCTCATGTGCAGCCGAGCGTGAGGTGTGAGGAAGATACAAGAGGCCATCGACCCTAGTAGAGAAGACACCGTCCTCACTGTTGTAGATGGAGCGGTCATAAGAGCCTGAGCCTTCCGAAGGAGTGATAACCGTCGCTCCTCCGAAGGAGACACGCTTGCTGACAGCATATTGATGGAGGCTCCCAAGTACTGTATGCATTGGACCGGCGTCGGGACAGACTTGGACATGTTGATGTGCAACCCCAGCTTGTTCAATAGAACGCACGTCTCCTGGAAGTGTGCTTGAGCTTCCGAGAAGGAGGAGGCCTTGATCAACCAGTCGTCCAGGTACGGGTAGACAAACACCTTGTTCTTGCGCAGGTGTGCCGCTACCACTGCCATGCACTTCGAGAACGTCCTGGGCGCAGACTTCAGCCCGAATGGCAGTACTGTGTATTGGTAATGATTGGCGCCGACTTGGAATCGCAGGAACTTCCTGTGTTTCTGTGCAATGGGCACATGGAAGTATGCATCCTGTAGGTCTATCGCACAAAGCCAGTCTCCCTGTTGCAGCTGAGGGTAAATCTGCTGCAACGACAGCACGCAAAATCTCTCTCTGCGAATCCACTTGTTTGCCTGTCGCAAATCCAGAATGGGCCTGAACTTGTTCTTGTCCTTCTTGCGCACCAGGAAGAACCGGGAGTACAGACCTCTTCCTCTTTGAGACAGAGGTATGTCTTCTATCGCCCTTTTCCTTAACAGGATGTCGGCCTCTGCCTGTAGCTCGCGCATCTGAAACTGCGAGCTCACCGGCGGAATAGCTGGAGTCGGGCTGGTGAACCGAAGTCTGTATCCATTGCAAACAATATTCAGCACCCACTTGTCCTGAGTAATTTTTCTCCACTCTGCCAGAAAAAATTTAACACTTCCCCCCACCGGAGTGGGTAACGGATGTAGGGAAAGTAAACGCTCAGGGTCTAGACCCGGCCGGGCCTTTGGTCGCTGTTGCGGACTGTTGGCCTCCTCTGCCCCTCTGGCGTTTCTGGAATGGCTTCCGGAACTGCTGCTGTTGTTGCTGCTGTCCGGAAGTCTGCCCCCGCCCTCTGCCTGAAGATCCGAACCGTCTCTGGAACGGGCGGGAGTTCTTCTTCTTCTCAGGCTTATCTAACCCGACAGCCGTCAGGGTTACGGCTTCTGCTTTCTTACGGGCCATTTCATCGTCCGCATGTTTGCCGAACAGGGTTTCCCCCGAGAAGGGCAGGTTGGCCACCCGCTGCTGCGCCTCCGGTTTCAGTGAGCTGAGGCGAAGCCAAGCGTGACGCAGCAGCCGCGCTGATCTGGTTCGACACCATCATCCCCTCACTTAATATCTCCAGGAAGTCCTCTCTTCTGTCATGAGGAAGGAGCTCAGCGTACTGCTGTAGGGATTCCCATAGGGCACGAGCATATCGCCCCAACAGAGCCCCGGCATTTGCAGCCTTCATGGTGGTAGATGCCGTCCCACAGACCTTTCTGCCCGCCGAATCCAGCCAACGGCTGTCCTTATCAGGCGGCACCGTCTAAGACGGAGTGGCGGCATGCTGCTTCTTAGCCGCTGTCACAATCACATAGTCCGGTGTGGGGTCCATTTGAAGAAAGGCCGGGTCAGATTCCGGAGGCCAGTATTTCTTGATGAGTCTGGAGGGCGCTGCCTTAGTCACCGCCGGAGTGAGAAACAACTCCTTGGCGGGCTCTTCCAACCCTGGCACCAACGGCAGTAGCGGTCGAGACAAATGCTTCTTGTGAAGCGTCTCGAAGATCACGGACGTCGTAGGTGTTGGCACCGTCACCATGATACTCAGCTTAGCCGCACCCCTCAACAGCACTTCCTGGAAGGAGACGATATTGTCAACAGGTGACACCCTCGTCCCTGGAGACTCCGACAGCATTGGTGAATAATCCCTGGTGGAAGAGCCTGTGCGGGATCTGGATCTGTGGCGTCGTCTAGATCTTGTTGACGAAAGGCCACGGCTGGGCGACCTCCCTTTCCGGCCGGAGCGGGAGCGCGATCTTCTCTGCCTCAGCCGATCCGCAGGCCTCACAGGGGCAGGCGATGTCTGCCTGGCCGGGACCCTCGGCTGAGGGGTCCCCTTAGGTGGTGTTGGATAACGTGGCAACAAGACCGTCCTGGGCGGAGGCACAGGCGGTGGAACGGAGGGCAGAGGCGGTGGGAGTTGAGGAGGTGGAGGCGGTGTAGGGTGCCACGGAGGCGGACCCTTCGGCAACGGAGGAGGGGTAGGCGTCCTAGGTTTAGTAGGCGTATACACCACTGAGTACACCGAGCCCGGTGACTTTGTCTTCTTCCTTGGTGAAAATGGCGAACCGATTGGCGACCTCCTACCGTCAGGACTCCTCCTGCGCTTCCTTGGCCTCAAAGACCGCCGCCTCGACGTCAAGGAACGTCTTCTCGACGTCGACCGGTAGCGCCTCCTTGACGTCGACCGGTAGCGCCTCCTTGACGTCGACCGGTAGCGCCTCCTTGACGTCGACAGGTAGCGCCTCCCCAACGGCGAACGCCTCCTCGACGGCGAACGCCTCCTCGACGGCGAACGCCTCCTCGACGGCGAACGCCTCCTCGACGGCGAACGCCTCCTCGACGGCGAACGCCTCCTCGACGGCGAACGCCTCTTTGACGGCGAACGCCTCTTTGACGGCGAACGCCTCTTTGACGGCGAACGCCTCTTTGACGGCGAACGCCTCTTTGACGGCGAGGATCCCCTCGATGCCGATCTTCTCCTCTTCGGCGACGGCGATGTCGCCTCGACAGCTAGCGCCGACGCCGGGCATGTCGACGACTATGCTGTCGACTGTGGTCTGTTCAGCTCCCTCAACACCGAACGTCGACGCTGCTTCTCCCCAGAGCCCCGGGGAGATGGGGAACAGACAGTTGTCATCCCCCTCGTCGACGCAGTCGATGCTGGCGGAGCATGGGGACGCTTGCTGGACTTACTGCCCCTGGGGAGCCCCCCAGAGGCCTCAGCATGGGCAGATGAAGTATGCCCTGACCCACCTTGTGCCTTCTGTCCTCGAGGCCTTGGAGCCTGATCTCCATCCTCTCGCAGGGTCCTGGCAGAGAGGGTTTTGCAGATCTCACACTCTTCTGGGATGTGAGAAGAGGGGAGGCAGACGATGCACACTCCATGTGGGTCGGATTTGGCCTTTTTCCTATCACACTCTGGACAATTGTCAAATAAGCCAGGCATTTTGACAGTACAGTGAAGAAAAAAGGCTTAGTACTTAACAACAAGCACTACACACAAAAAAGTGAAAAAAATCACCAAATAAACCCTTGAAAGGGAGAGCTCAATGCTCCAGGGTCCTGCTTGCAGGAGCCGGAAAAAAGAACTGGAAGTAAAAGGGACCTGCTGTGCATTCTGGGATACTGAGAGTGTTCTGGAAAGTTTGCCATTATGTGGCTCAGAACAGAATACTGTGCCTTTAAGCAGCCTATGGGGCTTGTCTGTCCACCACTTTCTCGATCATTCCAGAGGATTCTGCTGGTAGGGGAAGGATTTTCTCTGTGGAAAACACTGGACAAGCTGTGCTGTTTGTGGTTTGTTTTTGGTGGAATTTCTAGTTGAAGTACTGGACAGTGTAGCCTGTGGATATAGGCTGCATTATCTGTCTTTAAATTCTTTAAGTGTCTTTGCAGTTCTCAATTCTTTGACAACTTAAGAGATTATTTTTGATTGCTCCGGGGTCCACGCACATGGGTGGGACTATTCACTAGATTATGACTATACACAGAGATCCCCTACTACAGAAGTCTTCTTGCATTCTAATTGTTCCTTACGCAGGACTCCAAATGTGTCACCTACTGAAATGCTTAGCACGTCAGTGGAACCAGTCTCAAGGTCAGTTAACCGATCTGGTGTTGGTAGACGGCCGCACCCATCACTCTCTACAGTTGTGGAATACACCAAACCTTTCCAAGGAGCTGCCATTCGTCGACACGGCTCCACAGATAGTGCTAACAGCAGACGCATCGCTCACTGGTTGGGGAGCTCATCTTCAAAAACATACCATTCTGGGCATGTGGGCACTACAACAAAAACAACTCCACATAAACCATCTGGAGCTGCTAGCAATTTCTGTAGTAGGGGGATCTCTGTGTATAGTCATAATCTAGTGAATGGTCCCGCCCATGTGCGTGGACCCCGGAGCAATCAAAAATAATCTCTTAAAGTGTCGAAAAAAAATGCAGAACTGCACAGACACTTAAGAGAGAATTTAAAGACATATAATGCAGCCTATAACAGGCTACACCGTCCAGTACTTCAACTAGAAATTCCACCAAAAATCCACAGACGGCAAAGGCTGTCCAGATTTCCCTTGCCTTCAGCAAAAACCCTCTGGAATGATAGAGAGGAAGACATGTACAGACAAGCCCCATAGGCTGTCATTATGTGGCTCAAAACAGGATACTGTGCCTTTAAGAGAACTTTCCAGAACTTCACAGTATTCCAGAATGCACTGCAGGTCCCTTTTACTTTCAGTTCTTTTTTCCGGCTCCTGCAAGCAGGACCCTGGAGCATTGAGCTCTCCCTTTTTAAGGGTTTTTGGTGATTTATTCACTGCTTTTCTCAAGTTAAGTGCTTTATTGTACTTTGGTGCCTTTCTCCTTGGTTATTGCACTCTGTTTTTTGTCGAATATGCCTGCTTTATTCGATAAATGCCCGCAGTGCTCCAGGAAGAAGGCCAAACCGGATCCCCATGAGGTGTGTATCCTCTGCCTTCCTTCTTCACGTATCCCTGAGGAGTGTGTGATATGTCAAGGCTTCTCTGGCAGGACCCTGAAGGACAGGAAGAAGATCAGACTTCAGGGCCTCGAGGAAAGGAGATTGAAGGAACAAGGTGGGTCTGGAGGGGCTTCTTCTGCCCATGCTGAGGCCTCTGGGGGGCTCCCCAGGGGCAGGAAGGCCAGCAAACGCCACCATTCTCCGCCTGGGTCTATTGCGCCCACTACGGCGACAAGAGGGATGACTACGGTCTGCTCCCCATCGTCGGAAACTAAACGACGTCGACGCTCGGCGTCGAGGGATGTTACTAGACCATCGAAGTCCCCGGTGACTGTTTCTTCGTCGTCGACGTCGAGCTTTCGACGTCGACCGGCCCGGCGTCGGCGCTCGCCGTCCACCGTCGGTGAAGAGGAGACGTTCGGCGTCGAGGGAGTCCTCGTCGTCGAGGTCGCCGTCGAGGCACAGGTCGCCGTCGAGGCACAGGTCGCCGTCGAGGCACAAGTCGCCGTTGAGGCATGGCAGATCGCCGTCGAGGCATGGAAGGTCGCCGTCGAGGCATGGAAGGTCGCCGTTGAGGCATGGAAGATCCCCGTCGAGGCGCCAGAGATCGCCGTCGAGGCACCAGAGATCGCCGACGATCGCCATTGAGGCGCAGATGGTCGCCGTCGAGGCGTCGACTATCGCCGTTGAAGCGAAAGCGTTCGTCGCCGAAGAAGAGGCGCTCGCCGTTCCTCGACGTCAAAGAGAAGCGGAAAGAGGCCTGGCGCTTTGGGAAGTTCGCCAACGTCCCAGGCTGGTAAAGATGGAGGTTCGCCGGGCTCGGTGTACTCAGAGGTGTATACCCTGTCGGGGAAGGTGACTCCCCCTCCTCCGTTACCAAGGGGCCTCCCCCGAGGACTCCTACTCCTCCTCCGTTGCCTCCACCGCATCCTGGAACCAGGGTTGCCAGTGAAGCCGCCTCCAATTCCACCGAGGTCGACTTCGCTGCCTATTCTTCCTACGGCTCCCAAGGGTACGCCTAAACCGAAGGCTCCGTCCAAGCCCAAGTCGCCCGCTCCGGTGGACCCGGTTGACCGCCCTCGGCCGAGGAGGTCACGCTCCGGACGGAGAGGAAGATCAAGGAGTCGTCATAGATCCTCCACCAGATCAAGGCGTCACCATAGGAGGCGGGGGTCGAGGTCCCGCACGGACTCTTCCAGGACCCGTTCCTACTCCCGACCTTATCGGACTCCCCAGAGACCAGGGTTTCTCCAGTGGATGACATTGCCACTTTCCAGGAGGTCCTCCTGAGCTGGGCTGCGAAGTTGGGTATCGCTGAGACGGCTCCTACACCTTCGACGTCAGTGATATTCGAGACGCTCCACAAGAGGCATCTGTCTCGCCCTTTGCTTCCGCTAGTACCTGGATTGAAGGAACCCGCAGAAGAGCTGTTCCTCACACCGGCGGTGGTGAAGGCCGCTCCCTCCCGACTTCTAAAGAAGTACAGGGCCCCGGATTCGGACCCTGCCTTTCTGAGAGTTGAACTGATACCGGATTCGGTGATAGTGACGGCGGCCAGGAAGCTACACTCTACCTCCCCGTCCTCCACTGTGCCGCCGGATAAAGAGAGTCGATGGATCGACTCATCTGGAAGGAAGGCGCGTGGGACTGCATCCACAGCCATGAAGGCGTCCAGCGATACAGCTCTGCTGGGATGTTATGACCGGGCTCTGTGGGACTCCCTGCAACAGTTCGTGGAACTGCTACAGAGAGACAAGAGGGAGGACTTCCAGGAGATCCTCAAGGAAGGGATGCTGGTGTCCAATAAGGTCATCAGCGCAGCTGCGGATGTCTCTTTGTTGGCTGCCCATAGTTACTGCCATGGAATCAATCAGCGACGACATGCCTCGCTCCGGCTCACGTCGCGCAAGCCGGAGGCCCAGCAGCGGGTGGCCAACCTGCCTTTTTCCGGGGAGACTTTGTTCGGAAAACACGCAGATGATGAGATGGCCCGCATGAAGGCGGAGGCGGAGACCCTTACGGCTGTGGGCTTGGAGAAGCCCAAAGAGAAGAAATCCTACAGGCCGTTCCAGAGGCGCTACGGCGCACAAGGAAGGGGACGGGGGCAGTCTTCGGGACAGTAGCAGCAACAACAGCAGCAGTTCCGGAGACCCTTCCAGAAACGACAGAAGGGTAGAGGGGGACAACAGTCCTCTACCGCAAACAAGATCCCAGCCGGGTCTCGACCCTGAGCGGTTACTTCCCCTTCATCCGTTACCCGCTCCGGTGGGGGGAAGCGTTCAATTTTTTCTGGCAGAGTGGAGAAAAATTACTCGGGACAAGTGGGTGCTGAATATTGTTTGCAATGGATACAGTCTTCGGTTCATCAGCCCTCCTCCAGCGATCCCTCCGGTCAGCTCGCAGTATCAACTGCGCGAGCTCCAGGCGGAGGCCGATATCCTGTTAAGGAAAAGGGCGATAATAGACGTACCTCTGTCTCAAAGAGGAAGAGGTCTGTACTCCCGGTTCTTCCTGGTGCGCAAGAAGGACAAGAACAAGTTCAGGCCCATTCTGGATTTGCGACAGGCAAACAAGTGGATTCGCAGAGAAAAGTTTTGCATGCTGTCGTTGCATCAGATTTTTCCTCAGTTGCAACAGGGGGACTGGCTATGTGCCATAGACCTACAGGATGCGTACTTCCACGTGCCCATCGCGTGCAAACACAGGAAGTTTCTGCGATTTCAAGTCGGCGCCAACCATTACCAGTACACAGTGCTGTAATTCGGGCTGAAGTCTGCGCCCAGAACATTCTCGAAGTGCATGGCAGTGGTAGCGGCACACCTCAGGAAGAACAAGGTGTTTGTCTACCCGTACCTGGACGATTGGTTAATCAAGGCATCCTCCTTCTCGGAAGCCCAAGCACACTTCCAGAAGACGTGCGTTCTCTTGAACAAGTTGGGGTTGCACATCAACATGTCCAAGTCTGTCCCGGTCCCGGTCCAGTGCATTCAGTACTTGGGAGCCACCATCAACACGCTGTCAGCAAGCGTGTCTCCTTCGGAGGAGCGACGGCGATCGATCCTTCGGAAGGCTCAGGCTCTTATGACCGCTCTATCTACAACAGTGAGGACGGTGTCTTCTCTACTGGGGTCGATGGCCTCTTGTATCTTCCTCACTCCTCATGCACGACTACACATGAGACCCCTGCAGGAGTGCTTGGAGGACCAATGGGACCAGAGGAGAGGATCTTGGGACGACAAGATACGACTGTCTCTGCATGCTCGTCAGTCTCTGAAGTGGTGGTGTTCAGCGGAGAATCTCCTCAGAGGGGGTCCCTTCCACAAGGACATTCCCACTCAGACTATCGTGACCGATGCTTCTCTCCACGGCTGGGGAGCGCATTCGGGAGACTTACAGATTCAAGGCACGTGGTCTCCGATGGAGTCCACGTATCACATCAATTTCCTGGAACTCAGAGCTGTTCACTTGGCACTGAAGGCTTTTCATCCGTCCTTCCAGACCACCTCTCTGCTTGTACAGACGGACAATACGACCACAATGTATTACCTCAACAAGCAAGGGGGCTCGAGATCGCGGACCCTGTCTCGGGAGGCGCAGACGAACTGGCACTGGCTTCTGGCCAGAGGACTGACGATAACGGCTACCCATCTACCAGGTGTGCAGAATGTTCAGGCAGACGCACTGAGCAGACTGATTCAGGAAAACCACGAATGGGTCATAAACGACGACGTACTAGGAGAAGTCTTCGAAAGGTGGGGGACGCCAGACGTAGATCTGTTCGCCACCGCCGAAAACAGCAGATGCCGAGACTTCGCCTCCAGGTACTACCAGCAAGGGACGCTGGGGAAGGCACTCTGGATCAACTGGTCGTACAGCTTTTCGTACGCTTTTCCACCCATTCCCCTGATTCCAGCGGTGCTCATCAAGCTGTCCCAGTCCAGGGCACGGATGATTCTGATTGCCCCGGAATGGCCCAGGCAATGGTGGTTCGCGGACCTTCTTCACCGGTCTCTCCTTCCGCACATAAGGCTGCCGTGCAGGCCGGACCTTCTCACGAAGTTCGGGGGCAGGTGTTGCACCCCAACCTCTTGGCTTTGAGTTTGGCGGCATGGCTCCTGAGAGTGCAATATGGCCATTTGAATCTGCCCGAAGATTGCATGGACATACTGAAGGAGTCTAAGCGGCCTTCCACTCGGACCTCTTATGCTTAAAAGTGGAAGAGGTTTTGTATCTGGTGTGCGTCCAAGAACTTTGACCCAACGACGTGCAAGGAAGATGTCATCCTTCCATACCTTCTACATTTGGCGCCGTCTGGCCTTAATGTTCATTCCATTAAGGTTCATCTCGCTGCATTGACTGCCTACAGGAAAAGCCCTTCACAGACTTCCTTCTTCCAGATCCCTGTGATCAAAAACTTTTTGGAAGGCTTGAAGAAAGTGTTCCCTCCTGTCAGGCTTCCTTCGCCTTCATGGGAATTGAATGTGGTGCTGTCCAGATTGATGAAGGAGCCTTTTGAACCCATTCATAAGGCTTCGTTGCAGCACCTGTCCTGGAAGGCGGCGTTCCTCGTGGCCATTACATCGGCCCGCAGGGTGAGTGAAATTCAGGCGTTGTGTTGCCAAGAACCTTATACTGTATTTCTTGCTGCTAAGGTTATGCGTACTCACCCTAAATTTCTTCCCAAGGTTATTTCTGATTTTCATGTCAACCAGACTATAACTTTGCCTACGTTTTTTCAGAACCCTTCGTCTCCAGCGGAAAGGTCCTTACATTCCCTGGATGTTAGGAGGGTGTTGAAATTTTACCTGGATAAGACCAAAGGTATTCGTAGGTCAGACCAATTGTTTGTCAATTATGGATCGGTCAGGACGGGTCTTGCGACCTCTAAGCAGTCCATCTCTAGGTGGATTGTGTCTTGCATACAACTGTGTTACCAGAAAGCTAATAAGACCTTAGGAGGTAAGCCTAAGGCTCATTCCACCATGGGCAAAGCTGCCACGACAGCCTTGCTCCGTAATGTGCTGATTGCAGAAATTTGCAAGGCCGCCACTTGGAAGTCTGTTCATACCTTTGCTAAGCATTACTGTCTGGACACTGATGCCAGGGCAGACGCTCAGGTTGGACAGGCTTTGCTGCGGAATTTGTTCGCACAATAGTGGTGTTGGTTTCTTTTCTCCACCGCCGCTTTGGTGTGGGGATGGGCTTGCCATTCTATTTACTAGATTATGACTATACACAGAGATCCCCTACTACAGAAGGAGTAGTTTCTGTCCTGTAACTCCAGTTCTATAGTAGGGGTATCTCTGTTATAGTCATAAGCGCCCGCCCTCCTCCCCGGTGGAGAGTTATTCATGTAAGGAATGCTACAGGTCTGGCGTGTTACGCCTTCAAAAAGAACTGAAAGTAAAAGGTGTGAGAAGTTGGCCTGATATATAATGTTCACTATTCTAGTGAGCACTTTGTATCAGTCCAAACAACCCTTATGGTGACTGGTTGTAAGTCAACCTTATAGACCAGCTATCCTAGTAGCGTGGATACGAGCAGTCTTCGGGCTAAACTCTAGAGGGCGTGTTAAGCCAGCTGTTATACCATCACATATACCCCTTGAACACCAAGTGAAAGGACACCACACAAGTGTTATGAAAATTAACAGTGTATTTATTTAGATCACAACAGCCCTGTACTCTTTATGAGGACAGGGTACTAAGCACACAACAAAACTCTTACGAAAATACTTTAAGTTGCACAATTTACACAAATGCCCGAGGGGCACAGAAAACCATATACTATGGAAGTGGAATGCGAAATTACTAGCAGGTAAGTACTGTACTAATAGGCTTTGGAATCGCTAGGACTTCGTTACTGAACCTTCAGATTACTAGTAGGAGGCCTAGGGGACTCGGGTGCAGAGTGTGCACTCTCACGCGGGATGCGGGACAAAGTCTATGGGAGCTAGTAAATGCAAAGTTAGTGTTCTCGGGCGAACCCGATAAGGTAGGTCGAAAACGACAGTGACTCTGGACCCTTGGATAGTGAGGCTATGCTGGGTGTTGTAGATAAATAGTCCAAGGAGAAGGCCGGGTGGTAGTTCCAAGTAGTTCCTTTATTAGTTTCAGTTACAGTTGTAGAAGATGAAGGTAGGATGATAAAGAGGATAGAAGTAAAGATGTACAGCAGCCCCACCAGGAGCAGTCTCCCTCTGCTCAGCCTCTCATCTTCCAACTGACGCTCTCCACCAGTCCACACACCAACATTCCATGACATCACACATTATTCTCCTGCCATGCAGGCTGAACAGAGAGAGCATTGATGTGAAGAAAGAAGAGGGGAATTAACCATTACAACACTGGGGCACCGAAATGCCGAAGTTACCTAGCCCAGGGGCTGCAGCTGCATAGGTCTGAAAAGACGTCTGGAATCCTCGTTGACTAACCAGGAGCCTGAAGAAAGAAGTTGCTGGCAGGCGACCAGTGAAGATTGTTCGAGTGATCCAAGCCTGGATCGAAGATGGATGACACCTGAAAGCCGAGGGGACCACGTTCTTGACCACTAGCCAGTTATCTGATGGCACCAGGAGGGCACCGGATGGTAGTCACCTCGACTAGGTGAGTGGGCGACGCTGGGCTCTGCAGTCTCACGGACCAGGAGGCGTTGTCGGCGACCAGGATGGAGGTGCGAGCTGTCCCACGATGGTTGATGCTGTCGACGTCGCTGGACCCAGGATTGGGGCAACAAGTCTTGGCCAGAAGTAGTTGGCCAGCTAACTAGGGACAACTTAAGCAGGCATGAGAATGGTACTAGGAGACCCCTGGGGCCCCTCTCAGGCCAGCTTAACATTGGGAATGGACGAGTTAGGTCTCTATCCAGAGGCTCTAACAGATCCATTCGAACCAATGGCTCTCAGGCCTCTTCTCAAAGAGGGATGACATCCCCTCAGAGGAGAGTGTATGAAGCCAAAGTGAGGGAAGTCAATCTGAGGATTGAAAGGGAAGAACTTGCCCTGGCCAAAGAGAGACTTGCCTTTGCTAGAGAGCAAAGGTTAAGTGGACTAGATTCCACTGATGGCAGCATTCTCCCAAGAGAAAAAGACAGGAGTTTAGACACTAGACACCCGAGTAAGATAGTGCCCCCCTTTAAACAAGGGGATGATATCCACAAATGGATGACTGCTTTGGAGAGGGCTTGCACTGTACAGTGTGTCCCCCAGAGTCAGTGGGCAGCTATCTTGTGGCTCTCCTTTGAAGGCAAAGGTAGAGATAAGCTCCTCACTACTAGAGCTGAGGATGCTAACAATTACCAAGTCCTGAAGAATACACTGGTTGATGGGTTTGGTTTAACCACTGAACAGTACAGGTTGATGTTCAGAGATACCCAGAAAACTCAGTCTCAGGATTGGACTGACTTTGTTGATTGTGCCACTAAGGCTTTTGAAGGCTGGATACTGGGAAGTAAGGTTACTGATTTTAAAGGATTGTACAATCTAATTATGAGAGAGCAAATCTTAAGTAATTGTCAGAACCAGTTATTACACCAACACCTGGTAGACTCTGATCTGACCTCTCCACAAGAATTGGGTAAGAGGGCAGACAAATGGGTCAGAACCAGGTTCAAGCCTAAGAACCAGGGTGGTGACCAAAAGAAGGAATCAACCAAGCCTCAAGAGAAGGGTGGGAATAAATCTTCTGATCAAACCACAGGACCCCAAAATTCCTCTGAAAAGGGTGGGTCCCAAACTTCTCCCAAAACCCAAAAGAAACCTTATTGTCATACCTGCAAACAGGTAGGCCATTACAAAACTGACAGCAGTTGTCCCAAGGCCAACAACAATAAGGAGAACATACCCCCAAATAAAGCTTCCCAGCCTCCTGTTACTACTAGTAGTAATCCCCCAGGTGGTGGGAGTGCCCCCAAGAATCTGGGTGCATTTTCTTTGGGAGTGCCTGGGGACTCTGGCCTAACCAGGTCCCCTGACTTAGATACTCTTGTCTGTGAGACTGGCATGGGGTTGCCAACTTCACAACCTGTCCCAACACTTTGGGCAGGTACAGACAGGAGCCCCTCATCAATGGTTTAAAAGTTGAGGCCTACAGAGACACAGGGGCTAGCATCACCATGGTGGCTGAGAGCCTAGTCCCCTCAAGGCAACTTATGCCTGGTGCCACATACCAGGTAGTGAACATTGATGGAATGCAGAGAGATCATCCCATAGCAGTGGTAAATCTCAGCTGGGGAGGTGTCACTGGTCACAAGAGAGTGGCAGTGTCACCAAACTTGCCTGTAGATTGCCTACTGGGGAATGATTTAGAGACATCAGCCTGGGCTGAGGTAGAGCAAGAAACCCATTTTAAAATGGTAAACCTCCATGGTAAGGTTAGTGGGGCAGTGATAGCCACAGCCCCAGTCCAAGATGTCCTCCCTGAACAGGTTGGCAAGGCTGTGATGGTCACAGCCCAAACCCAAACTGAGTCCCTTCCTGAAAAGGTTGGTGGAGTTATGATGGCCACAGCTCAAACTCAGACAGATAATAGTGTTGTGAAGCCTGAAACAATGGATCACTCCACTCAAACTGAGAGCATTGAGGAGGAAGAAAAGTCTTCCCCCTCCCAGACACTAGGTGAGAGCCAGCCTCCTCAGGGAACTGACTCTACCCCTGGTGAAGGAACTGCCCCAGAGGTAGTCAGGCCTAGCCTGGCAGAGCCCCTGATGACAGTGGACCCTTCCCAGGTGGGACCCAGTCTGGAGCAGGTAGCCTGCACCTCTCTACCCTGCCTCAGTCAGCCCAGGGCTGTAGAGGTCAGGAAGGCCAGTGGTGGACCCCAAAGGGCCCCCTGTCCAAAAATCCCCAATCAGCAGATTAGGATCACTGAAGCTAGTAGCCCTAGCCAAGTGAAAATAAAACACACTCCTGAGGGATCCCCCTTAAACTTAGTTAGGGAACTCCCACAGCTGGACACTGCTGAGCACAGCCAAACCTGGGGCCTAAAAACCCCAAACCTGACCTGTCCCTCCAGTAAGCCAAAAAGAGGGACTCAGCCTCCAGCTTTAGGTAGCCAGAGGTTGACCCTGAGAGCTCATAGCAACTCAGTACTGGAAAGAAAGGCACATATGGTGGATAGTGATTGGAGGAAGTTGAGCCCAACAGTAGTGGAGTCTCACTTCAGTACTCCATTCCCACACCAGCCTTTTACTTTGCCAAAGCACACCACAGGTAGTGATTCCCTCAGATACCCTTAGGGTGAGGGGTTGCTTAGTGGACCATGATACAGGGGGTAACCATGCCAGTGCATGTACCACCTCATATGGCCACTCAGGCAATATAGGCTTACCTGGTCAAGGATAGCCTTATCTCCTTTCGTTTGGGGGGGGGGGGGGGGTGTGTAGGAAGGTAGATACCTGACCATGGTTACCCCCAACGTTTTGCCTGGTGTTTTGCTGGTTTTCCGACTTAGTTGGCCTGGGACCCTGCCAATCAGGACCCCAGGCCTACTGCTCTCTCTCTAAAATGGATTCCATGTACCTTAGGTACATTTCCAATTGGTACTGGGCCACCTTATCAGACCCTGTAATTCAGGGCATAGGTGTACCCAGGGCCTACCAGGGGCTGAAGCATGTATTATGCCACCCCTGGATGGCCATCTAAATCTGACACAACTGGCTGCGCGACAGCTGGGACAAGGTGATGTAATCACCCTTTGCTTTAGATATAGTATACCTATATCTAACCCTAAAAATGGACACACAGATTCCTATCAGTCACTCCTATGGCAGGCCTTGACAATCCTGAAGTCAGAGTGCTTGGAATCGTGTGAGATGGTGCTCTGGCGTGAGCTGAGCCCGTTTGCAGCTTGCGGAACCAAGTCCTAATAGCTGTTCCATGATAACGCATACCATATACTCTTAAGTGCATTATAATCCTCACGGTTAAATGCTATCTTTGGTATCGCTTTATCAAAACATGTCGAGTAAGGTGTCATACGAATTGGAATACTAACCCCTCGCCAATTCTGGCGACGGGGTTAGCATTCCACCCTTCCAGATGGACACGACATGTATGTAACTGTGAACCCCGGTTAAAGTTAACTCAAGCCTCAGCTCCACAAAATGGATGCTGCCACCACAGACACGAGTCTGACCCCCTGCAGCTGGGAGTCCTTCCAGCGAGGGGAGCTTGGACAAAGGGTTTTCTGTCAGGGGCGGTGCTATCACCATCCCAGACAGGGTTTTGTGTATCCTGGGTAGTCAGGGCTTTACAGGAAGGTGACTGCAAGTGGCACCCCGGTGCTCACTACGCATCTGCCGGCTAGAACCAGTTCCAGGGGCACACCAGCCCCTGGCCTGGGGAAAGTCCGGCATGGGAGAGGGGTGTAACCACCCCCCTTCCTTGTCCCACCCCTAGGGCAGGACCTAGTCGCGTACCCAGGATACACAAAACCCTGTCTGGGATGGTGCTAGCACCGCCCCTGACAGGAAACCCTTTGTCCAAGCTCCCCTCGCTGGAAGGACTCCCAGCTGCAGGGCGTCAGACTCGTGTCTGTGGTGGCAGCATCCATTTTGTGGAGCTGAGGCTTGAGTTAACTTTAACCGGGGTTCACAGTTACCTACATGTCGTGTCCCTCTAGAAGGGTGGAATGCTAACCCCGTCGCCAGAATTGGCGAGGGGTTAGTATTCCAATTCGTATGACACCTTACTCGACATATTTTGATAAAGCGATACCAAAGATAGCATTTAACCGCGAGGATTATAATGCACTTAAGAGTATATGGTATGCGTTATCATGGAACAGCTATTAGGACTTGGTTCCGCAAGCTGCAAACGGGCTCAGCTCACGCCAGAGCACCATCTCACACGATTCCAAGCACTCTGCCTTCAGGATTGTCAAGGCCTGCCATAGGAGTTACTGATAGGAATCTGTGTGTCCATTTTTAGGGTTAGATATAGGTATACTATATCTAAAGCAAAGGGTGATTACACCACCTTGCCCCAGCTGTCGCGCAGCCAGTTGTGTCAGATTTAGATGGCCATCCAGGGGTGGCATAATACATGCTTCAGCCCCTGGTAGGCCCTGGGTACACCTATGCCCTGAGTTACAGGGTCTGATAAGATGGCCCAGTACCAATTGGAAATGTACCTAAGGTACATGGAATCCATTTTAGAGAGAGAGCAGTAGGCCTGGGGTCCTGATTGGCAGGGTCCCAGGCCAACTAAGTCAGAAAACCAGCAAAACACCAGGCAAAAAGTTGGGGGTAACCATGGTCAGGTATCTACCTTCCTACAAAAGGGACCTGCAGTGCATTCTGGGATACTGTGAAGTTCTGGAAAGTTCTCTTAAAGGCACAGTATCTTGTTTTGAGCCACACAATGGCAGCCTATGGGGCTTGTCTGTCCATGTCTTCCTCTCTATCATTCCAGAGGGTTTTTGCTGAAGGCAAGGGAAATCTGGACAGGCTTTGCTGTTTGTGGATTTTTGGTGGAATTTCTAGTTGAAGTACTGGACGGTGTAGCCTGTTATAGGCTGCATTATATGTCTTTAATTTCTCTCAAGTGTCTGTGCAGTTCTGCATTTTTTTCGACACTTTAAGAGATTATTTTTGATTGCTCCGGGGTCCACGCACATGGGCGGGACTATTCACTAGATTATGACTATAACAGAGATACCCCTACTACAGAACTGGAGTTACAGCACAGAAACTACTCCTTTTCTGGCATTGAAGGCTTTTTAACTACATGTAGTAGGCAAAGCTGTCCTAGTCAGTACAGACGATATGACAGCAATGTACTACATACAAAAACAAGTGGGGACACACTTTACAGCTTTCACACCTAGCTCAAAGCATATGGATATGGGCCATACCTCAAAAGATATATCTCCGTGCGAAACATCTCCCAGGAGTAAACAATCTGATTGCAGATCTGCTCAGCCGTCAAGACAACAAATCCATGAAAGGGAACTACATCCTCAAGTACTTCTCCCACTCTTCCAGAGGTGGGGCTACCCAGAAATAGATCTGTTCGCCATACACCAACGCAAAATGCCCAAACTTCGTGTCTAGGTATCCACAGGCAATGCACTATGGATGAACGGTCAGGGAAATTTGCTTATGCTTTTCCACCTCCCGCTAATTCCATCAGTGGTACGGAAGCTCAGGCAATATTCCCTCACAATGACCCTAGTTGCTCCTAAATGAGCTAGACAACCATGGTTCACAACCCTGTTGATCGATCAGTAGATCCTCATCAAATGTTCTGCCCCTCCCCAAACTTCTCACTCAGAACCATGGAGAGATAAGGCATCAAGATCCCAGTCAACTCAACCTTACGATTTTTCACCTGAAATCTTAAAGTTTGGCAACCTTAATCTCCCGCCAGACTGCATGATCGTCATTAAAGAGGCTAGACACCCTACCATAAGAGCATGCTATTCAGCAAAATGGAAACGATTTGTAATTTATTGTACTAACAATCAAATCAATCTGCTAGATGCTTCAACTCAAAACATAATTTGCTAACCGTTACACTTGAAACGAGCTAACTTAGCATATACATCTACACAATTACATCTTGCCGCAATAGCGGCTTATCTACAAAACAGGCAACGCTTGTCTTTGTTTCCTGTACCCGCTATCAAAACCTTTATGGAAGGACTCAAAATAATCATTCCTCCTAGACTTCCACCTACTCCTGTGTGGAATCTTAATATAGTCCTTACAAGACTCATGGGACCACCATTTGAGCCTTTGCACAAATGCCAACTACAGTTTCTAACTTGGAGGGTAGCCTTCCTTATAGCCATCACATCCCTTAGAATAGTTGGTGAGCTCCAGACACTAACCATACAAGAACCATTTTTATAGATTCACCACAATAAAGTGGTTCTTAGGACTAACCCAAAATGTTTACCCAAAGTCGTTTCTGCCTTTCATCTCAACCAGTTTGTTGAGTTTTGCTGTGTGAATCTTTCTGGATTCACTATGCTGTGCATTATTCCGCCATCTAGTAGTTGGGTCCCGAATTGTCATATTCAGGTTTTTTGGGGGATTTTTCTCGCGGCCCAGGTGGGCATCAACATACCACCATTTGGTGCCTCTTCGTGACGTCAACGCGTTTCCTCCGGAAGCTCCCCCCTTTGGCCGCCATCTTCAGATTCTTTTTTTTCCACCGTTGGGTCTGGATCCACGGAAAACAGCAGGAACACGACGAAATAAACTATACGTTACCCATGTTTTTTCCTCAACCGACTCCGTAGATGTGAAAATAGCGATACTTTATTACATTGAAAGAACTAAATCTCTTAGAAAAACTAAACAACTCTTTGTTGCTTTTTCCCCACCACATAAAGGAAATCCCATTTCAAAAGCAGGTATAGCACGGTGGATAGTTAAGTGCATCCAAATATGCTACCTTAAAGCTAACCTCCCCTTAACAATTCCCCCCTAGAGCGCACAACGCTACACGCAAGCTAGGGGCTTCTATAGCATTCTTAGGGAACATACCCTTAGATGACATCTGCAAGGCTGCAACATGGTCTACACCACACGCATTCACAAAGCACTATTGTGTAGATGTGTTGGAAAAACAACAAGCTAGTGTGGGCTAGGCAGTTTTAAGGACCCTATTTCAAAGTACTGCAACAGATGCAGTTAGCCAGCCCCTGGGGAGATAACTGCTGTATAGTCAATGCTAAAGCATATGATCAACAGATCATATGCTGCAAACGTAAAATGCTATTTACCGAGTATGCATCTGTTCTTTGCATATAGAGCTGTAGATTCATATGCACCTACCCGCTTTCCCGGGTACCTTTATCTGTTGCAGTATTATCTTACTTAGAAACACTATAGATGGGCATCTCTTTCTACTCCTTCTAACTCCATCATCACCCTTACGGCAAAACATTATCTGTTGCAGTATTATCTTACTTAGAAACACTATACATGGGCATCTCTTTCTACTCCTTCTAACTCCATCATCACCCTTACGGCAAAACAATCTGGGGAGGGGGTCGATGCCCATGTGCACTATCACCAAAAGGAGGAGTCACCTACCTCGTGACTACAAAGACTTTTTCGAAGAAAAACAAAGTGCAAACATCCAGGCCCAACACCAGATGGCGATCTATGCTAAAGCATATGAATCTACCGCTCTATATACCAAGAACAGATGCATATGGATAAGTAGCATTTTCCTCATTCACCAGAATCTAATTAGAGTGAGCCGGTACAACCTCAGTGCCAGGTGATGCAAACTTGGTAGCTCAGGGGTTGTGCTTACCAAGCTGGTGACAATCCGAAACAACCGAAGATATCTTCTAAGCTGTGGAAGGCTGAGAGAATGGAGGCAAAAACTGAAGTTGTCATTTCAGAAGTCATCAAGGATGATCCAGACGCCAGTAGAACTCACAGCCTTAGAGATGTCTCACACAAACCGGTTTGAGATGAACCACCTAGGAAGCCCACAGGAGCCCCACCCTCAATATCAACCACTCCCAGAAATGGCTGCAACGCTACAGCTTTCCTGAAACCACCACCACCATTCGATGCAGCCAACAAGCAAAATATTGATGATAGACTGCTTGGTGGACATTTGATCATTTCATTGATGCACTTGAATAGACTGATAAAAAGATTATCAAGCATCTCAAAAATCTTGATGTTGATGGTGTAAAAGAAGTCCTAAAGAAAATGTCATAAACTGATGAAGTCACATATCAAATTAAATGAGTGTTAAATCTCAAGTTTAATCCAATGCCAAATGTTGATTATGAACCATCCATCTTCAACCAAGTATTCCAGAAAGTTGGTGAAACCCTTGATGAATTTGTGGAGAAACTTGACACACATCAGATATTGTAAGTTCAATGACTTTAATGATGAAGAACCATAGCATCTGAGAATGGACGGATACTTCATTCAGGCGACGGATGCTGAAAGCAACTATCAATCTGGAGCGAGTGTTAAGGGCTGCCAGAGCCGAAGAGCATGTGGATAGACGAGCTTTTGACATGGAGGCCAGAGGTGCTCAGAACAAATTCGTCATAAGTGTGAAAAGTAAGCTAAAACAAAAGACTGAGGTACACAAGGTGATATCTATATACTTAAAAAGAAGTGTTTTAGATGTGAATTTTCGTTTCCACACAAAGGCAAATGTCCTGCTCTTGGACAGATATGCAAAGGCTGTGGGAAGTAAAAACATTTTGTGATGGTTTGCAAAGTGAAGGAAAAAATAAGTGTGTCACGGCGCAAAGACAACACGGCTGCCAGAATGTTCCAAAAGCCACGTTCTAGGCACAGCCATAAGGCCAAGCAGCCACATCTGTTTAGACCAATCTACACTGAGCGAAGTCCTCTAAATCATTGTAAAACAATTGTTATATACCTGTATCAAGTAAAAGTGATAAATGATTGCGCCATGTAGTGTACCTCGGAAAAGCTTTCACATGTTGGTTTGCCCGCTTGTGAAGTAAAATGTCAGCCAAGACAAGTTTGACATGCTAAAGCACCAAAGTCATTCAAACATTGTCTGAAGATTACACTAAAATGTTTGATACCTTTCATCATCGGTAGTGGTGCATTGAATACAAGTCCCTTTTAAAAAGTACCACTGGTACCAGGAGCCTTGTGACCTGAGAAGGCCTCTGAGGGCTGCAGCATGTTTTGTGCCACCCCCAGAGACCCCTCACCATTGCAGACTGTGTGTTTTGGTTCAGACAAAACTTAAGTTGACTTGGCACACATCCCTGTATGCCATGCCTGACCACTGCCTGTAGCATAGGTAAGTCACCCCTCTAGCATACCTGGCAGCCCTAAGGCAGGATGCACTATACCACAGGTGAGGGCATAGCGGCATGAGCAATATGCCTCTACAGTGTGGGTGCCCATTCACAGACATTGTAAGTGCAGTGAAGCCATATTGAGTACCTGGGCTTGCAGTTTGTCATTCCGAACTCCACAGCTCCAGGATGGCTTTACTGAATGCTAAAGAGTTTGGTAACTGAGCATAATAAACCCACACTGATGCCAATATTTGATTTATTATGAAATGCACTCAGAGGGCATCTTAGAGATGTTCCCAGAAAAACGACCAACGTCTAGTGTATTGGCTAACTGCCAGCCATTACCAGACAGGTTGTTGACTTCATAAGGTGAGAGCCTTTGTTCTCTTAGAGATGTGAAACAAAGCCTGCTCGAGTGGAGGTGCTTCACACCGCCTCCTGGCAGGAACAGGACAACTTGGCGTCCGCCTTAAAGGCTCTTTCATGTTGTTTTGTGCTGATTTGGGCAGCTCCAACTAGTAGAGATACCCGCCCCCCTTTCCAGGCCCCTTTTTTGGCAGGAAGGATAGGCGGGAAAATTAGTAGGCAGAGAGGAGTGACGCCCCTAAGGTGGCCAGGAGCTGAGGTGCTACCCCCTCCCAAAAATGCTCTATCTTGAATTGGAGAACTAGGCCAATGGGAACAGGGCTGGGACCCTCTCCGCTAAGGGGGGGGCTACTGAAGGGTGTAGTCACCCTAAGGGATAGTAGCCGTTGGCTACTGCCCTCCAACCACAGTAGCTCCCTTAAATTGAGTATTTAAGGGCTTCCCTGAACCCTGTTCCTCGGATTACCATGATCTACGAAGAAGGGCCAAAGAGCTGTGCAGCAGTGGATAAGACGACGACAATTGACTTGCCCCCCAGCCCTACCAGCTTGTCTCCTCCTCCAGCGACCCTGCTTGAAGAAACATGTGTGTCCTGCGGCCAGCACCTCTCTAGGGACCTGATCTGACTTTTATCAAGACTCTTTTCTCCTGTGGACACAGATTTGTCCTACAAAGAAAGTACAAAATTCAAGGACCTCGGATCCAGGTGGATCCGCTACCTCTGCACACTCTGTACCAGACGCCCACGTCTGGAGTTCGAGGGACTCCCCTATCCTGTGAAGTCTCTCGGTGATCCTGACCTCGTCTGCATCGGTAGCGGACCTCACCAGGACACCACCCCACCACCCTCTCGACACCTGCAGCCTCCGTTCGAAGGGTCACTGCGACCCGAACCAGCTGAGAAAACCTGATACCAAAAGGCACCCATTCATCCTCCGCCCCGACTTTGGGGAGCCCAGCTGACGTTGCCCAGATGTCCCCCAGCTATCCAACTTGCCTGTTTAGCCGTTGGTAGCCTACATCCAACCTCCTGGACCAAGCTGCAGCCTCTGTCCAAAACCGATGACCTCCATTGGAAATCATTGGGCGCCTGATGCTGATTTGCACCCTGCACCCTGTTGCTCCTGTGCCGCTGATGGTGTAGCTTTGGTGCTGCTTTGAGGCCCCCTGTGCTCACCTCAACCCCCAGGAAATTTGCCCTAAGACCCGCAGGTACCTTCTTGCAAACCGTGCCTCTTCGAGGTATATCCCCAATTTCTCCCCCACCCCTCCACCCCCCCCCACCCGCTCCATTGAATAACATTGGACCCATTGACCTCTGCACCCGGTCACCCCAGTGCCGCTGGTGGTGCAGTACCTACCTGGTCTAGAACCTTGCCCTGTGTTGTCCTAAACCCCCGAAGCCTGGTGAAGTAAGTTGAGTACTTACCTGCAAAGCGTCCAACCTTGTTTTCATCCATACTATTGCATTGTAGTCTTATCTATTGCATTGAACTGTGATCTCTCTGCAAAAGCATGCCACTGTATTTGGTTGACATTTACAGAAAACTTTCATGATACTGTAAAGTATATAACTGCATTTACTAAACATAACTGCATACTTGAAAACTATTGCTGTTTTTACAAACTATGAAACTTACTTGCACTAAGTGATTCTTGGTTCTTGAAATAAAATAAAGTAACAACTTATTTTTACAACGCATTGGTCTGGATTCATTCTTTGAGTGTTCGACATCATTTCTTGCCTGTGTTTCTACAATAAATGTTTAACACTACCATCTGATAAGCCTAACTGCTCAGCCCAGCTTCCCCTGCATTGAGAGTAAGGTATTATCTAGTTTAACCTCTGCCATACCTTTCGGGACTCACTTGACTCTGTGCACACTATACCTCATTTTGGTACAGTACATATAGAGAGCCAGCTTCCTACAATCAATAAACATTATGCCAGAGGATAAATTCCATCGACTATATCCATTGCCGCAACTTACGCCACCGAAAACCAAAGTTTACACTGGGCTGCAGCTGCGACCTTTAAAAGTCAAGATTCATCTGTAGCGACAATAAAACACAAGAAAACAAAGGTGCAAGCACCCATCCATCTGTTTCAGCGTACCGTATTAAATGCCTATCTACTCCGTTTCAGCACAGCAGCTTATTTGAGACCGATTCCAGTGAATTACAACATGAATGCTCTCCACGAAATTGCAACTAAAGTTGCAAATTATTGAGGACGTCCGTCCTGTTCCTCAGAGACCTAGATGTATTGTTTTTGGTTTGCAAGAAGCTGTTAAAAAATAACTTTAATTGTTATTTACGCATGACATTATTGAGTGTTTAATTTGTTCAACGCCATGGGTTTGTTCCATAGTGATAGTGCCAAAAAAGGACTGTGCTGGAGCGGTACACATGTGTTGACATGGGTATATTACAACCTTTCTGCACATGGTGGTCTGTTTTGATATAAAAGCCTATGTGTTGGTGTGTCATCCGCTTGCAAACTGTTTTAAGATGTCATTCGATGTATCATACAGCCTGTCATGAATGTGTTAAATTACCACAATGGCATATTGGTTTTCAGAGCTATACAAAAAGAAGGTGGTAAAGCTCCCACACAATTATGTCCTTTGCTTGCTGAAGCAGGATTGACTTTGAATGCAGACAAGTGTGAGTTCCACAAGACAAAGCTAAAGTTATTCGTCCATATGTTTTCTGATGGGGGTATGACACCAGATCCTGCTGAAGTACAAATGCCGACCCCACCCAAGATCTTTCTGTGGTGCTTTCATTTCTTAGCATGGCCACTTACTGTTCCAGATACCTACAAGACTTTACCACTGTAAGTGCTCCATTGAGACACTTGCCGAAAAAGAATGTTTAATTTCAATGGTCACTTGAATGTGAGAAAAGCTTTAAAAGGATTATTCTGAAAGAGACAGTTATAGATTCCTTGCCTTGGAATTACCCACAGGCGTCAGAGTGGATCCAGAAGGTTATTTGTCAGCAGGACCACTGCGCTTTGAAAGGTGGCGTCGGTCGGCTCCGCGTTCGTCGTTGGCATCTTGGTCGCCGGGATGACGTTGGGGTAGCTACTTAGATGCCACCCTTGCGCGCTGACGTCAGTTCTTTTTCCGGAGATCCGGAGAGAGCGGTACCTCCAGTCACTTTTTGACTGACTTTTGTCTACACCGTTTTTGAGTCATCGACTCCTGGTGCACGTCAGGAATGTCCGGTTTCAAGGCTTGCGGCTCCTGCAGCCTGCTGATGTCGATGATGGATGGACACCACGTGATCATGTTTTGCCTGGAGCGCGACCACAGTCCCAAGTCGTGCTCCGACTGCCGGACCATGAATCCGAAGTCTTTGCGGGAGCGGTCCCAAAAGCTTCTCGAGGCCCGGCAGTTGGCTCCGTGCTGTTCGAGGTCCTGGTCGCGTGGGAGGTAGTGGGACCAGTCCTGGAGCCGCCACCACCAGTCTTCTTCAAAGTCTTTGCACTTCCGCCTATACCACTTCAGTCCAGAGTGCTGAAGAAGATCAAGCGCAATCAGGCCCAAGTTATTCTTGTGGCTCCGGATTGGGCACGAAGAGTCTGGCATCCCGAGCTGCTCAACATGGCCATCGATCCTCCGATCAAACTGCCTCTTCAGGAGGATCTTCTGTCGCTGCAGCAGGGACAGTGCTCCACCCGAACCTGTCCGGCCAACACCTCCTAGAGTGGAGATAGAGCGGCTGCAGTTGATGTCATTTGACCTGCCTCCGGAAGCCTGCGATGTTATCTTGGCAGCAAGGCGTCCCTCCGCTAAGACTGTATACTCCTGCAGATGGAACAAATTTGTGGTATGGTGCACAGCAAAGGCTGTGGATCCCCTTTGACACCCCTCTTTCTGAGGTTATCTTGTTCCTCCTTTCTTTGGCCCAGCAGGGCTCTGCTCTGGGCACTCTAAAGGGCTACATCTCTGCCATTTAATCCTTCTCTTTTCAAGTCTCCTGTTGTAAATAGTTTCCTTAAGGGCATTACTCATCTTTTGCCTCCTGTTCCCTTCGTAATGCTGCAGTGGGACTTGAACTTGGTTCTTACCTACCTCATGTGCGCTCCCTTTGAGCCGATACATAACTCCTCTCAGACTTATCACTTTTAAAACAACTTTTCTGGTGGCCATCACCTCTGCACGCAGGGTGAGTGAGCTACAAGCTCTTTCTTCCAAGCCTCCCTTTCTGGCTGTCCATCCAGACAAGGTCGTCCAGAGAACTAGATATTCCTTTCATCCCAAGGTGGTTACTTCTTTCCACATTGGCTAAACCAACACTTTGCCCACCTTCTTTCCACCTCCGCATCCTTCAAAAGAGGAAGAGAGGCTCCACCGTCTTGATCCAAAACTTGCGCTTTCCTTCTACTTGGATCGCACCAAACAATTCTGGGTGGATGACCAGCTCTTTGTTGGTTACGTGGACGCGAAGAAAGGTCAGGCCGTACACAAATGAACCATCTCCAGGTCGGTTGTTCTGTGCATCAAAGCCTGATACTCTTTGGCATAGAAGGAGCCTTCAGTAGGACTGCACGCCCATTCCACTAGGGCGACGCAGCTATGACTACTTTGGGACGAGGAGTCCCCCTAACTTGACATATGTCAGGCAGGTATGTGGGCATCGCAGCACACGTTCACCAAACACTACTGCCTAGACAGCCAAGTTCGGAGAGACCGCTTCTTTGGCCGTTCTGTTCTCCAGGACTTTCTGGTGTGAACTTTGTTTGGAGACCCACCTCCAGGGTTGGTATTTCTGAGTTATATATTCTACGGTAAGGAGTCTATAACTGTTTCTTTCAGATGGGCAAGTTACTTATCTTTGGTAACGATATATAGTAAACATAGGTTAGTTATAGATTCCTTACCTCCCACCCATCCTCCCGTTCAGCGAACTGACTTCTAGGGTTAAGGACTTCGTTTCAGGGCCCTAGTTTTGTGCACCTGTGGTCAGTGTCTTTCATGGCTCTGCGCTTTTGCCGTTGAAACTACAAGGAACTCTTCCAACGTCATCCATGAATTCACCAACCCACTCAGCGAAGCCACAGACATCACCCCGTCCCAAGACCTCTGCGACAAGCTCGGAAACGAATTCCACCTCAATATCAGAACACTCTACGGCAACTTCACTGACCACCCACAAGACACATCAACCAGTCCTCTGCCTCCCAAACACACCAGCCAGCCCAACATTTCCAACTAGACTCCAATCACAACTATGGACACCGCTGCAGCCATGAAAGGCATCCACTCAGGGGCTCCCACCGACCCCTCCCCCTGCACATCTACCACAAAGCCACAAAAACCCTTGCGACCCAACTGCAACACACCATCAACACCACCTTCAAAACAGACACCTTCCCAGACGACTGGAAGTGCGCCGAAGTCAGGCCCCTGCTCAAGAAGCCTACGGCTGACCCCACGACCTCAAAAGCTACCGGGCCATCGCACTTCTTCCCTTCGCAGCCAAAGTGGCAGAGAAAACAGTCAACAAGGAGCTGACACGATTCATCTAAGAGCACGCCATCCTCAACCCGTCTCAATCCGGTTTCCGAGCCAACCACAACACCGAGACTGCCCGACTCGCCACCACAGACGTCATCCGCATCCTCCAGGACCAGGGCCACTCCGCAGCCCTCATCCTCCTCGACCTGTCTGCAGCCTTCGACACTGTCTCATCACTCACTAATCACCAGACTACACAATGCCAGCATACAAGGAACGGCCCTAGACTGGATCTGCTCGTTCCTCACCGGAAGAAGCCAAAGGATCAGGCTACCGCCCTTCCTCTCCGCCCCCACAGACATCACCTACGGAGTCCCCAGGGGTAATCTCTGAGCCAGACGGTCTTCAACATCTACATGGCCCCCCTCGCAGACATTGTCTGACAACACGGCCTCAACATCGTATCCTACGCCGACTACACCCAACTCATCCTTTCCCTCACCAAAGACCCCACCACTGCAAAACTCAGCTTCCAGAGAGGAATGCAGGAAGTGGCAGTCTGGATGACCAACAGCTGCCTAAAACTCAACGCTGAGAAGACAGAAGACAGAAGTCCTTGTCCTGGGAACCACCTTTTCAGCATGGGACAAAAACTGGTGGCCCACCGCCCTCGGAACCCCACCTATCCCCTCAGACCACACCAAGAACTTCTGCATCGTACTCTATTCTTCACTCACTGTGAACCGCAAAGTCAACTCGTCACCCTCCGCATCCTCCAAAAGACCTTCATCCTGGAGTTTGAGCTCTTCAGTTTTTATCTGAAATTGTGATTTTGAGATATTTTTCTCAGAAAATTCGACATCTTCTGGCCTATTAAGGCTTCTAAATTGTTTTTTTGTTGTAACCCACAAGAATTTCCTGTCAGAATGCCTGTTTTGTTCCGGAAATGTCCTTCTTGTGACAAGAAGTTGGCTCTGGCTGACCCACACTCAGTGTGTATTGTGTGCCTTCCATCTGCACACAACCCTGACCAGTGCCACCACTGTCAAAAAAATTCTAGACGGACTCTTCGTGACAAGGAGAGAATTAGACTTCATGCCATTCTGGAGAAAGACAAAAGTCACCAGGTGGGTGCTCCTGCAGTCCCCAGGTCTTCTTCTAGCAAACATGGCCAGAAACGGCGTCGTTCCACTTCTCCTGCCCCCAGAAAGAGGAAGGAAGGTCGAAGATCTCCGTCCAGGTCGCAGTCTAAGAGGCCCAGATCACCATCACGACGTCGAAGGTCTCCGCCGCAGTCACGTAAGTCGGCATCGAGACGCCACACTTCGGGCTTGAAGTCTGTGGCTGCTACCATCTCCAAGTCTCCGTTGACGTTGAGGCTTCTGTCGACGTCAAAACACACTCTCCGCCACCCCGAGGGGGTCAGCATCAAGAGCTAAGAAGGCTTCCAGGTCGCGGCCGGCTGGCAGGCCGCCGTCAAGAGGGTCTTTGATCCCTCCATTCGACGTCAAGGAGGTCGACGTTGAGGCGATGCCAGGAAAGGTTGCCGTCGACACGAAGTCGAAGGTCATCGTCGACACGACGTCGAGGGTCGTCGTCGACACAACGTCATGGAGGGTCTCCATCTGATCGGCGTCGAGGAAGATTGACGTCTAAGTCACCAGCTCGACGTCTAGGTTCGCAGTCGAGCCCCTCACGGTGTGGGCGATAGACGTCGAGAGCATCAAGACCCCGCTCGACGCCATTGGTCACACAGATGTCTTCGACGTCGAAACTTTCGCCGTCGAGGGATCAGGTGATGGTCGTGGTGGAGTCCCCTGGTTCCAGGTCTTCAGGAGACAAATAATCATCTCCCGGATTGAATATCATAGAGATCTCCCTGGAACCTTCCCCCAGATCTGCGGACAGATCATGCAGCATGGTACCTCATCCTCCTCAAGGGGCTGTCTCTGGCGGTCACAGTAGTCCGGGCTCGGATTACTCCCGCACATACTATCCGTCTGCCTCAAGAACCCCGGCCAGAGTGGCTAGGTCTCCTTGGAGGCCCCAGGTTTCACCCAGACCAAGATCTCCGGCCAGATCACGTTCTCCAGTACGGCCAAGAACACCTATCCGGCCAAGACCTTCTCCTAGACCGAGATCTCCGTCAAGGCATCGCTCTAGGTCCAGGGACCGTCACAGCAGACATCGTGATAGGCCCCATAAGAGGCGGCGCACAAGATCTCAATCGTGGTCATCTTCCACTAGGTCGTCTTTCCGAGATTACTCTCCGACCTTCTCATCGACGCCTCCTTCACGAGTCTCTCCAATTGATGACATCGCGACTTTCTCAGATGTTCCGGGCAGTGGAGCAAAAAAGCTCAACATTACGCTGCATACCCCAGTGGTACCCACTTCTGTGATTTTTGATACCCTTCATCATCGCACAGCGCCAAGACCTTGGCTGCCCCTGGTTCCCGGCCTCCTTGAACCGGATATGACTACTTTCCTCACACCGGCGGTGGTGGGGTCTGTTTCATCTTGGATAGCCAAGAAGTACAAGGCCCCGGCGGAGAATCCCTTGTTCCTCAGATCTGATCCTCCTGCGGACTCTATAATTGTGGCGGCTGCCATGAAATCCCATTCGGGCACTACCTCCTCCTCGGTACCACCTGAAAAAGACAGCAAACTCATAGACTTGTTTTGCAGAAAGATATGCAACACCTCCTCTTCATACATGAAGGTAGGTAGTGCCTCTGCCTTACTTGAAAGGTACGACAGGTCCCTCTGGGACTCCCTGACTCGCTTTACAGAAAAGCTTCCTAAGGAAGATCGACAGGACTTTGTTGAAATTATACAGGAAGGAGGGCTCGTAGCCAATCAGGTCATCACCGCCGCAGTAGATGCCTCTGATCTTGCGGCCCATGGCTACTCACATTGAATTTGCTCCCGTTGTTCGGCCTGGCTCCGCCTGACAGGACTCAAGCCGGATGCCCAGAAAAAGATATTGAACCTCCCCTTCAATGCTGCTTCTCTTTTTGGGACACATGCGGACGACGAAATGTCCAAAATGAAAGCAGAAATGGACACTGTCAAGGCTGTGGGCTTAGAAAAGCGCAAGGAATTCAAGAAGCGCTTTCGCCAGGGAGACAGGAGGTCGTTTCAGCAGAGGGTTCAAACCCCTCAGTGGACATCCCAGTCTCAGCAGAAAACGCAGTTCCAGCAGCGACGTCCTGGCAGAGGTAGAGGCAACAATAACAAACAGCAGTCTGCCTCCATGCAGCCTCCCAAGCCCTGAGCCGTTGCTTCTTCCACGACTGTTCGCCACTCCGGTGGGAGGGAGTGTTTCTCATCACCTGGCAGAGTGGAGATCTATAACAAAGGACAGATGGGTGCTGAATATTGTGCAGCATGGTTACTTGCTGAGGTTCAAATACCCCCCTCCGCAAGTCTTCCTACAGGCAAAGCACCTTCCCCAATTCCACAGTCAACTGCTGCAAGACGAAGTCTCCGTCCTCCTTAAAAAGAAGGCCATCGAGGAGGTTCCGCCCCATGCAAAGAAATCAAGGCGTACACTCCCGGTATTTTTGGTTCAAAAAAGAGGAACAGTCAAAGAATACAGGCCCATTCTAGATCTACGGCTGCTGAACAAATTCATCCAAAAAGAAAACTTCTGCATGCTCGCCCTGCACCAGATCTTCCCGCATCTCCATTAGGGTGGCTGGATGTGTGCCATCGACCTGCAGGACGCTTACTTCCACATACCAGTGTCAGTAAAGCACCGAACATTTCTAAGGTTTCAGATCGGACGCCATCACTACCAGTATCGAGTGCTTCGTTTGGCCTGAAGTCTGCACCTCTGACATTTTCCAAGTGCATTTCTTCGCAAAAGAAAGATATTCGTCTATCCATATCTAGACGATTGACCGTTGAAAAGCTCCACTCCAACTCTGCTTCAGAACCATCTGTCGTTCTGCCTCAAATTGATGGACTCGTTGGGTCTTCAGGTCAATCTAAAGAAGTCAGTACTCAATCCTTCCCAACGGATTCACTACCTGGGCGCTTCCCTGGACTCAGTACAGGCAAGCGTGTGTCCTTCGGAGGAGAGGTTGTCATCTATGCTCCTGAAGGGTCGCCTTCTACTGGACACTCACGCCCCCACAGCCAGACAAGTGTCCTCTCTCCTAGGGTCGATGGCCTTGTGCATCTACATTGTGCCCAATGCTCGCCTTCACATGAGGCCTCTGCAGCAAGCCCTCGAGGACCAATGGTCTCTGAGATCGGGTCACTGGAAAGACCGTGTCTTGCTTCCTCAAGAAGCCAGGGGCTCAATAAGATGGTGGTTGAAACGGACCAATCTCCTCCGGGGGGGGGGTTCCATTCCATCGTCGTCCTCCATCTCAGTCACTTGTCACGGATGCCTCTCTTCAAGGCTGGGGTGCTCACATGGACCAGCTCCAAGTTCATGGCCTCTGGTCCGAAGTAGAGCAAGGCTACCATATCAACTTTCTGGAGCTTCGAGCAGTTCATCTGGCTCTCAAGTCTCTTTACCCTTCTCTGCGCACCAACTACCTCCATATTCAGACGGACAACACGACAACTATGTTCTATCTGAACAAGCAGGGAGGCACGAGGTCAAGATATTTGTCTCTGGAAGCACAAGCCATCTGGCTCTGGCTTCTGGCAAGGGGCCTTTCCATCGTGGCAGTTCATCGACCAGGACTTCAAAACGTCCAAGCAGACTGCCTAAGCAGAGTTTTCGTAGAAGCGCACGATTGGGTGCTCAACGAGGAAGTCACGCTGGAGGTTTTTCTGCGATGGGGCGTACCGGACATAGACCTGTTAGTAGACGCAGCCAATGCAAAATGCCCCGTCTTCGCGTCCAGGTTCCCCCAACAGGGATCACTGGGGAACAAACTTTTGATCAGCTGGTCGCAGACATTACTCTACGCCTTTCCTCCCCTGCCTCTGATCCCGGCAGTGATTCAGAAATTCTACAGGACCAACGCCAGGATGATCCTAATAGCACCAGAGTGGCCACGCCAGTGGTGGTACCCCAATCTTCTATAGCTGTCGGAGGTCCAACACCGGCGACTTCCTTGCCGTCCAGACTTGTTATCCAAGGATCAGGGGAAGGTGTTTCACCCCAAACCCCCTCCCTTCGCTTGACGGCATGGCTCCTGAGGTCATCCAGTATGGACACCTAGACCTCCAAGCAGACTGCATGAACATTCTTAAAGAAGCAAAACGACCCTCCACTAGGAAGTCATATGCTTTCAAGTGGAAGAGGTTTTTCTTATGGTGTCATGAACACTCTCTCGACCTGGTACATGGCCAAGAGCAGGTGATTCTACCTTATCTGTTGCATTTAGCGACATCAGGCCTAAAATACCCCTCCATCAGGGTTCATTTAGCTGCCATCACAGCATATAGGAAGTCACCTTCTGAAACCTCTTTCTTCCTGTAGGTAAAGATTTCTTAGAAGGGATGAAGAAAGTTTTTCCTTCGGTGAGGTCTCCCTCCCCTCCCTGGGAGCTTAATATCGTCTTGACTAAACTGATGAGTCCTCCTTTTGAGCCTATACACAAGGCTTCTTTGCAGCACTTGACCTGGAAAGCTGCTTTTTTAGTGGCGATTACCTCTGCCCGTAGGGTCAGCGAAATCCAGGCCTTGTGTTGTAAGGAACCTTACACAGTTTTTCATGCCAAGAGGGTGGTCCTACGAACGCACCCAGGTTTTCTGCATAAGGTAGTCTCAGACTTTCATATCAACCAGTCTATTACCTTACCTTCCTTTTTTCCTCAACCTTCTACTCCCCCTGCGAGGTCATTACACTCTCTAGATCTCCGGAGAGTCCTGAAGTTCTACTTGGCTAAAACCCGTCCACTTAGAAAGTCTGACCTGCTTTTGTTAATTATGGCAGCACTAATACTGGCCTGTCCGCATCAACACGGTCCATTTCTCGCTGGATTGTCTCCTGTATCGCTTTAGCTTACCAACTAGCTGACAAGACCTTACAGGGTAAACCACGTGCACACTCTACTAGAGGGAAAGCTTCAACTACAGCTCTCCTTCGTAATGTTCCTATTTCTGAAATGTGTAAAGCGGCAACTTGGCGGTCTGTGCATACCTTTACCTGCCATTATTGCCTGGACTCAGATACTCAGGCCGATGCCCGAGTAGGGCAGGCCTCTTTAAGGAACTTATTTGCATAAGATGTATTTGCAATGTGTAACTTACTCAGTCTTTGATGTATTTGTTTCTTGCTCATCCGCGAGACTTTGGTATTAGCTTGCTAATCTATTCATAGATTATGACTATTGATGAGTATCCCCTGGATGAGAAGGATTAGTTACTTAACTGTAATCCTAGTTCTCATCCAGGGGTATACTCATCAAAGTCATCAGCTCCCGCCCACCTCCCCGGACGAGCATGTTCATAAAATTATGATATGTTTACTGTGGATCTACTCGGGTGTTATGCACCTCCAAAAAGAACTGACCCAACTGCCACCTGTGGTGCACCTTGGGAGCAGGGGGGCGCCTTCAGGTCTTAAAAGGCCCTACTCTAATGCCTTAAAGGCAAGGTGTCAGTTTTCTTTGTTGCTTTATACTCTACTGCAGCCTACTGGCAAATGCCTGCAATTACAGGTTTTTCCTATGGCAATAAACCATTGTTGTATGCAAATGTTTACTGCTTTCTTTCTTCCTTAGGGGTTGGGAGAGTTACTACTGTGTGTATGCTAATTTATGTAAGTTTGCGGCAGTTTTGCCAGTTGGGAAATGTTTTAGGCTGCAAATATATGTTTTCACATATATATATATATATACGCATATATATTTATATGTATTTTGTATATGCTTCGGGATCCCGCACATAGGCGGGGATTATTCATAGATTATGACTTTGAGTATACCCCTGGATGAGTACTAGGATTACAGGTAAGTAACTAATCCTTCTTACAGATATATAGTTACCGAAAGTAAGTAACTTGTTCATTAATGTGTAACGTCTTCCAAGGACCCAGAGATCTGCCAAAATAAAGGAGTCTGATCTGATTCTGAAACCATAAACATCCCTGATGCATGTTTTGACCGTATCGTATAGATCAGTGTTTCTTAGCCTGTGGACCTGTGTAGCCTACTTAATAAAGTGTACATACATAAACAATGAGAATGCACACTTGAACATCATGAAACATTCTGTAAATGTGAGGGAATTTTAAGTTGAAGGATAAAAACATTAATTTAGTGTCCTCCGGTTGATTTGTGAGAGCAGTGCAAGTGCATCAAACAGAATACAGTGTAGATCACGAGTGGCCTTACTTGAATTTAGAAGCACTCCAACCTTCCACAGAAGTCAAAAGGTTAAGAACCACTGGTATAGATGATGATTTAGAGGCGGTCAGTCTACTTCCTGCTTCTTGTCAGAGCGCTTTGCAGTTTAGGCCACCATCCACAAAGTCCAGGAACTAACTGCCTGCATGGGCAGCATGCACTGTCTCTCCCCTGCAGCCACTCCGTCACCACTGGATGCCAGGAAACACTATGGCGTTGGAATGAGCATAAAGGAAAGTGGTTTGGGAACAAACTATAAACTGAAACAACAAACTAAATTAAATGTCCGAAGCAAAAGACGAAAATAACAACGGTGCTGAGCAGTAGCCTGCTTTAGATTCCCTTGGACCTAAAATAAGTGCACTGAACTTGAGACATTAGCACAGACAACAGGGCAGTTCATCACCTAAAATTATATATTATACTTGCTACCTTATTGGGGTGCTTGGCAGCTGCTCGCTGAATAGGGCCAGGTTACAGCACCTGGAATACTGACGACTTTCTGTGTTAAAGAAACCCAATATGGGCCATTCTGTTGAACAAGACATAACATAACAGACTAAGCATATGTCATACATTTAACCTGGCACTCGTCTGGTACATGAAGCGTACTTAGTAGATAAGTAATCTCTACTAGTCCACATTGAGGCAATTCATACCAATAAACAATTTGCACACTAATAACAATAAGGGTTTCCTCAACACGCAATATGCATAAAACTGTACAATTAGTAAATTCTTTCTAATTTAAAGGTACCAATGAAATACACAATAATGAGTGTGGCAATACCGAGTTGGCTCCTTTCACAGAGTTTCTTTTAGACCATTACAATGTTTGTTAGGCAGAGAGATGACTGCCAGCCGACCCGGTAATAATGTAAAAACCTCCCCCCAAGATGCGCGGTGGCAGTAGGCCAAAAGAAACAAGCCGCTCCTGCTAGAAAAGCAAATGGTACTTATCAAAATTGACGTTGATAGTGTCCGGATCAGGAGCGAGCCGGATGCGATGCTTCTAGTCTGGTTTCCGTGATGTGAAGCTTCGGAGCTTCGGGAACCAGGCTATTTATACCCTTGAGTGAACAAAAATGGCTTCAGAGACTTCAAAGGGTGGCGGGATTACGTCCGGCACCTCAGACTGGAGGTAGAGTCCGATCATCTGCTTGACTCCCTCCAAGGGCTTGCAGCAAGATCTGTGGTGGCAGAAGTGAAGCAAAAGCAAGCCGCAGTGTGCATGCATAAATGGCCATTCTGTAGTAGGGGATCTCTGTGTATAGTCATAATCTAGTGAATAGTCCCGCCCATGTGCGTGGACCCCGGAGCAATCAAAAATAATCTCTTAAAGTGTCGAAAAAATGCAGAACTGCACAGACACTTAAGAGAGAATTTAAAGACATATAATGCAGCTTATAAAAGGCTACACTGTCCAGTACTTCAGCTAGAAATTCCACCAAAAATCCACAAAACGGGGGCGTGGCCGAGCGCGAAGCGAGATGGCCGCTTAGTCTGCGAGCTCCGCTCGCCACGGCATGAATCCTTTCATTATCCTGCCTTCCCCTGCTTGCACAAGCTCGGGGCCGACCTGATGCGGCGTCGGAAGACTCGGAGATTATCTGGCTGCAACTCCGGAGTTTGGATGTGTCCGGCAACCCTCCTTTTTGATCTTTTTCGCCCAGACCGAGACTGAGCCCGCCCGCTGTCCGAGGGGCCGGAGGTTGATGCCGGTTGCTGAGGTCACTCGAGGACGCGGCTCTGCAGGCCAGGACGCCCGTAGCTCGGAATTGCGGGAGGCAGCATCGGAACTGCTCAGGCGGCCGTGATTGACGAGCGCTGCCGAGGATACGGCCGCATGCACTGGAGATTCCGCACCATCGGCCAGTAAGACTGTTCCTTTGTTCTTGGGCTGCTTGTGTGGGCCGGCTGGACGGGCGGGGGTCGCCATTTTAGATCGGGTGTAACGCTGCAAGCACTTGTGGACTTGGGGCTGACCTGTGCTTCTTTCGCGGACCCCAGTGACATGGAGATCGGCAATCTTGTATGCGGCTGGCAGGACTGTCCATGGTGATGTGACCTCAGGCAGCACAGCGCGACCACTGCCTGCGCTTTCTATCAGGCGCCCACAGACAGAGTGACCTGCTTGCGGCCACTGCGAAATGGCGGATCGCTCGTCACAGCTTAGTGTGGAGGCTGTCCGCTGGTGGCTCTCTTACTAGCTCCTTGACCAGGTGAAACTGTGTGGGCTGCTGGCGCCGGTTGGGGAAGACACTACACTGATTGCAAGAGAGTCTGTGCCGGCCATGCGCGATGGAACCCACGGTTCGGGACCTTATTGTTGCCCTGGGCTCCCTCCACCTTGCCTGGGTAAGGGAAGTCAGGGAACTTGGACGGAAACTGGACGCCATTCTTACCCCACCGACGGATGAGGGCTTCGACGGTCCGAGAGAGAGTGCTGCTGCTAGTGACTCCCCACTGGCACCGGATGCAACTGCCGTGTACCTACAGATGGTTCCGCGGGGGGCCCTGCCTAGTGTTGGGGACGAGTTAAAGTCGACTGACTGTGTGAATGCGGCATTGGGGCCTGACACTGGCAAGCAGACGGATTGCCTTCTTGACACTGTTCCTTTGCCCATCCACTCCACGTTGCTTTTACTGTGTCGCGATTTGGGAGATTGGCCGGGTACCTTACTGTTGCGCCTACATGTCTGGAATTGCTGTCTTCTCGGCCCCCTGATGCTGGAGTCTCCCACGGAGTTTGTTCTGCCTTGTTTGCCTGGCTACTCTGACTGTCTGAGGTTGTACTGCATTGCTAACTATCAGTGGCCACGTATTGATGGCAGGGTCAAAATGGGCCAGGGGTGAACTCTTCTTCCTTGGTTCGCAGGACGGATGCCCGATCTACTTTTGTGATGAGGCCGCTTTTCTGATCTGTGATACGACGCCACTATTGCTTGTTGGTTTGTTGGTCTATTTGTGCTCGAACCTGAGCTACTTGGTGTGAGTGGGGGGAGGGCGGGGATTTGGTATTAGTGACTTTCCCCCGTTTCTTCCCTTTCATTGGGACACTTTTGGGGCGACGGGCACGTTAGTTGGGGGGTGGGCCATAGCCTCTTCGACGTGCAGGGTGGGGGGTTGGTGGGGTGGGGATCTTGGGTTTATCTATTCTTTGCTCTATGGCCTTCTCTTGCCTACGTCTTTCTTTCTAAATTTTGGGTTTTCGTTTTGAGGGCGACAGGCACGCTGCTAGGGGGGGGGGTAGGCTGTAGCCTCTGCAGGGGTGCAGGGTGGGGGGTTGGGGGTTGGGGTTCTTGTTTTGTTTTCCCTTAGTTACTATGGGCCCTTTTTCTTCCTTTTCTTCTCTTGTGTCTTTTTTTTAGGTCTCGCGACCTATCGATGTGCGCAAGCGCATCGAGCGGAGCGAGAATTCAAGTGGCGAAAACATCTTCAAACCAAAGGGCTTTCAGCCCCGCGGTTTTCATGCAGTTCCCGTGTACATGCACGCGCATCGCATGCAAGCCCAGCCTCTCGCAAGCCCAGCCTCAGCACCTCCCCCCTCCCACACCAGCACCTCCCCTCTCTCTCCACGCAATCACAGCCTTTCCCTAGCAGCACTCCTCCCACACCAGCACCTCCCCCCTCCCACACCAGCACCTCCCCTCTCTCTCCACGCAATCACAGCCTTGCCCTAGCAGCACTCCTCCCCCCTCCCACACCAGCACCTCCCCTCTCTCTCCACGCAATCACAGCCTTGCCCTAGCAGCACTCCTCCCCCCTCCCACACCAGCACCTCCCCTCTCTCTCCACGCAATCACAGCCTTGCCCTAGCAGCACTCCTCCCCCCTCCCACACCAGCACCTCCCCTCTCTCTCCACGCAATCACAGCCTTGCCGTCTGGTTTACTTCCATTTCACCACATGCTTTCAAGTCCGGCCTTTCACCATTCCGTGGTTGATAAACTGTCTGCCACTGAGCTAGCTGGCCTTCTCTGCCTTCCCCTCCGTCTTGTTGTATATTTTTGTTGTACTGTCGATCATTCTGTCTGACTCCGTGTTAGATCTTTCTCTTGTGTTTTGTTTGTATCGTACTGCTCGTCCCCCCCCCGTTTTCTCACTGAATCCTTTTCTTTAGCGCCATCTTCTTCTCTGTTTCTTCTGTCTCTATCTAACTCATTCTCCCGCTCCTCTATCTCGCTCTCTTTGCCCCTTTAATTTGTCTCCACTTTTTTGTAACACTTTATATTCTTCACCTTTCTCTCCCGCTGTCCCTCGTTATGCTTATGCCTCCGTTGCTTGCTTCCTCATTCTCTCCCATGCCATTCTCTCCTCGTCCCTGTTATGTTTCACTTTGCCCCTCTTTCTCCTACTCATATTCTATTCGCCCCTTCTTAAATTGTCTCCCATCTCCCGACCTCTGGTTCTCTCTCACGTAAACACACCTAATATTTCCGTTTCTCTCCCTCGCTCTCGCATAACCTATCCTTGTCCCTCGCCTATGCCTAAAGCAGACACATGAGGGCGGGAGATGTGTTCTGTAATCAACTGCTGAGGAGCGCTGTCCCATTCCGTGGGCTTGCTTTAAGTGTCGCGTTGCTCTGCCCACGTTTGAATTGGGGTTGTAGTTAGAATTGGATATGTGCGAGCCCAAAATTAAGCGGCGAGCCGAGAGTTTGAGGAGTCAATGTGAGCATGCACGAGCCGAGCCCTGAAAATGGTTGGCGCGTAAACAACAACAAACACTATGATAAAGAAAAACTTTTTTATTTTTTTAAGCGTCTTTAACATATAGAAGCTTTTAAACATAGAAGATCAGATTATTGCAGTTGTCACGCAACACCACTCACCCACGCAACACCACTCACACACACGCAAGCCCACTATCACCCATGCAATGCCACACTCACCCAAGCAACGCCACTCACCCAAGCAACACCACTCACACACGCAACGCCACTCATCCACGCAACGCCACTCATCCACGCAACGCCACTCATCCACGCACCGCCACTCACCCACGCAATGCCACTCACCCACGCAACGCCACTCACCCACGCAACTCCACTCATCCACGCAACGCCACTCATCCACGCAACGCCACTCATCCACGCAACGCCACTCACCCACGCAACGCCACTCACCCACGCAACGCCACTCACCCACGCAACGCCACTCACCCACGCAACGCCACTCACCCACGCAACGCCACTCACCCACGCAACGCCACTCACCCACGCAACGCCACTCACCCACGCAACACCACTCACCCACGCAACACCACTCACCCACGCAACACCACTCACCCACGCAACACCACTCACACACACGCAAGCCCACTATCACCCAAGCAAGGCCACTCACCCAAGCAACGCCACTCACCCACGCAACGCCACTCACCCACGCACCGCCACTCATCCACGCACCGCCACTCATCCACGCAACGCCACTCATGCAAATCCACTCACACCCACGCAGTGCCACTTTTACCCACACAGCACCACTTTCAGACACACAACGCCACTCACACCCACGCAAGCCCACTCTCACACACGCAACGCCACACTCACCCATGCAATGCCACTCACACACGCAACGCAACTCACACACACAACGCAACTCACACACACAACGCAACTCACACACACAACGCAACTCACACACACAACGCAACTCACACACACAAGGCCACTCACACACACACACAAGGCCACTCACACACACACAACGCCACTCACACACCCAACGCCACTCACACACCCAACGCCACTCACACACCCAACGCCACTCACACACCCAACGCCACTCACACACCCAACGCCACTCACACACCCAACGCCACTCACACACCCAACGCCACTCACACACCCAACGCCACTCACACACCCAACGCCACTCACACACCCAACGCCACTCACACACCCAACGCCACTCACACACCCAACGCCACTCACACACCCAACGCCACTCACACACCCAACGCCACTCACACACCCAACGCCACTCACACACCCAACGCCACTCACACACCCAACGCCACTCACACACCCAACGCCACTCACACACCCAACGCCACTCACACACCCAACGCCACTCACACACCCAACGCCACTCACACACCCAACGCCACTCACACACCCAACGCCACTCACACACCCAACGCCACTCACACACCCAACGCCACTCACACCCAACGCCACTCACCCACGCAACGCCACTCACCCACGCAACGCCACTCACCCACGCAACGCCACTCACCCACGCAACGCCACTCACCCACGCAACGCCACTCACCCACGCAACGCCACTCACCCACGCAACGCCACTCACCCACGCAACGCCACTCACCCACGCAACAACACTCACCCACGCAACAACACTCACCCACGCAACAACACTCACCCACGCAACAACACTCACCCACGCAACGCCACTCACTCAAAGCCACTCACACCCACGCAGTGCCACTTTCACCCATACTGTGCAGTGCACAATAGGTCTCGCAGTAGGAAAGTTGGAGCTATTGGTTTTGTAAATGACAAAGCCCTTTGTTTTTAAAATGAAAACAAAAATAAAAGGCATTGTTATTTGCAATTGTAATAGCTCCAACTTTCCTACTGCGAGACCTATTGGCAACGCCAGTGCTTGTTTTCTTTTTCTTTCTTTCTCTTATTTCCTTTGGATCGATACGCTGGGTTAGTTGGATGCCTCGTTGTTCTCCGCTTCTTGCGGTCCTGTGGGAGGTATCAGGGTTGTTTTACGTACCGAGATGGGCGATGACTGGTGTGTTGCTTGCATGGTTTACGCTTACCCATTGATAGTCTTTAGCACCGATATTCCGAAAATGCTTGCTGTTCAACTGCTCTGTTGTACGCATTGCCCACTCGGTACTCCCTGCTAGACTGTGCGGCTTTTGATCCTTTATATTCTATAAATTTTAAAAATGAACCTTAATTCCTCCTGGTACTCAGTGGACGCTCTGGTTATAGTGTAACTTGACATGCTTGCTATTTTTATCGGTGTGCTATTGAGTTACCGTAAATTTGCTAATGTGCTCTATATCGTAGCCGAGGCCGGCCAGGTGGTTGTAGGCCCGTAACTGTTTGCCGAAATTGCACAATAAAGGTTTAAAAAAAAATCCACAAAACAGCAAAGCCTGTCCAGAATTCCCTTGCCTTCAGCAAAAACCCTCTGGAATGATGGAGAGGAAGACATGGACAGACAAGCCCCATAGGCTGCCATTATGTGGCTCAGAATAGGATACTGTGCCTTTAAGAGAACTTTCCAGAACTTCACAGTATCCCAGAATGCCCTGCAGGTCCCTCTTACTTTCAGTTCTTTTTTCCGGCTCCTGCTAGCAGGACCCTGGAGCATTGAGCTCTCCCTTTTTGGGACTTATTTGGTGTTTTTTCACTATTTTTCACAGTTTAAGTACTTTATTGTACTGTGGGGCTTTTCTTCTTGGTTTTCTCACTCTGTTTTTGTCGAATATGCCTGCCTTATTCGACAAATGCCTTGAGTGCTCCAGGAAGAAGGCCAGGTCGGACCACCATGAGGTGTGTATCCTCTGCCTTCCAACTTCTCATGTTCCAGAGGAGTGTGTTATCTGCCAAGGCTTCTCTGGAAGGACCCTGAGGGTAAGGAAGAAGATCAGACTTCAGGGTCTCGAGGAAAGAAGACTGAAGGCTCAAGGTGGGTCTGGAGGGGCTTCTTCTGCCCATGCTGAGGCACCTGGGGGGCTCCCCAGGGGCAGGAAGACCAGCAAACGTCACCATTCTCCACCTGGGTCCATTGCGCCCACTACGGCGTCGAGAGGAATGACTGCGATCTGTTCCCCATCGTCGGAGACTAAACGACGCCGAGGCTCGGCGTCGAGGGATGTTACCAGACCTTCGAAGTCTCCGGTGTCTGTGTCATCGTCGCCGTTGAGCGATCGGCGTCGACGAGCCAGGCGTCGGCGCTCGCCGTCGAGGCGATACCGCCGTTCGCCGTCGGCGAAGAGGAGGCGGGCGTCGTCAGTGAGTTCCTCGCTCTCAAGGTTGCCGTCAAAGCCCAGGTCGCCGTCGAGGCACAGGAAGTCGCCGTCGAGGCGCATGAGGTCGCCGTTGAGGCGCATGAGGTTGCCGTTGAGGCACCGAGGTTCGCCGTTGAGGCACCGAGGTTCGCCGTTGAGGCACCGAGGTTCGCCGTTGAGGCACCGAGGTTCGACATCGAGGCGCCGAGGTTCGACATCGAGGCGCCGAGGTTCGACATCGAGGCGCCGAGGTTCGACGTCGAGGCTCCGAGGTTCGACGTCGAGGCGCCAAAGGTCTCCGTCGAGGCACGGAAGGTCGCCGTCGAGGCGCCGAAGGCGTTCGACGCCGAGGAAGAGACGCTCGACGTCCAGGGGCCGACGCTCGAAGTATGGTCGCCGTTCTTCAACGCCGAAAAGAGGTGGAAGTAGACCTGACGCCATGGGAGGTTCTCCTACTTCCCAGGCTGGAAAAGAAGGGGGTTCGCCGCGCTCGGTGTATTCCGAGGTGTATACCCCATCGGTGAAGATGACTCCCCCTCCTCCGTTACCGAGGGGTCCCCGTCCGAGATCACCTACTCCGCCTCCAGACTGGATCAGGGTTGCCTGAGAAGCCACCTCCGGTTCCGCCGAGGTCGACTTCGTTGCCTAAGCTTCCGAAGCCTCTGAAGGGTACGCCTAGACCAAAGGCTCCGTCCAAACCCAAGCCACCCGTTCCGGTGGACCTAGCTGATTGTCCTCGGCCGAGGAGGTCCCGTTCATGCTCTGGACGTAGAGGAAGATCAAGGAGTCGTCATAGATCCTCCACCAGATCAAGGCGTCTCCATAGGAGGAGGGGGTCTAGGTCCCGCACTGACTCTTACAGGACCCATACTTCCTACTCGCCGACCTTATCGGACTCTCCTGAGACCAGGATCTCTCCAGTGGACGACATTGCCACGTTCCAGGTAGTTCTCCTGAGGGAGGCGGCGAAGTTAGGTATCACGGTGACTGCTCCAACACCTACGACGTCCGTGATATTCGAGACTCTTCACAAGAAGCACTTGTCTCGCCCTCTTCTGCCTCTGGTGCCTGTATTGAAGGAACCTGCGGAGGAGCTGTTCCTCACGCCAGGGGTGGTGAAGGCCGCTCCGTCCCGGCTTCTGAAGAAGTACAGGGCCCCGGATTCGGACCCTGCATTCCTGAGAATGGATCCGGTACCGGATTCGGTGATTGTGACGGCGGCCAGGAAATTACATTCTACCTCCCCGTCATCCACTATGCCGCCAGATAAGGAGAGTCGGTGGATTGACTCAGCAGGAAGGAAAGCGTGTGGGACGGCTTCCGCAGCCATGAAAGCTGCCAGCGATACAGCTCTGCTAGGCCGTTACAACCGGGCGCTGTGGGACTCCCTTCAACAGTTCGTGGAACTGCTACCGAGAGAGAAGAGGGAGGACTTCCAGGAGATCCTCAAGGAAGGGATGCTGGTTTCAAACCAGGTGATCAGTGCAGCGGCGGACACCTCCCTGTTGGCTGCACATGGTTACTGCCATGGAATCAACCAGCGGCGACATGCCTGGCTACGGCTCTCGTCACTCAAGCCGGAGGCCCAGCAGCGGGTGGCCAATCTGCCCTTTTCCGGAGAGACCCTTTTCGGTAAACACGCAGATGATGAGATGGCCCGCATGAAGGCGGAGGCAGAGACCCTGACGGCTGTGGGCTTGGAGAAACCCAAAGAGAAGAAATCCTTCAGGCCTTTCCAGAGGCGCTACGGCGCACAGGGAAGAGGACGGGGGCAGTCTTCGGGACAGCAGCAGCAACAACAGCAGCAGTTCCGGAGACCCTTCCAGAAACGTCAGAAGGGTAGACAACAGTCCTCTACCGCGAACAAGGGCCCGGCCGGGTCTCGACCCTGAGCGGTTACTTCCCCTTCATCCGTTACCCGCTCCGGTGGGGAGAAGCGTTCAATTTTTTCTGGCAGAGTGGAGAAAAATTACTCAGTACAAGTGGGTGCTGAATATTGTTTGCAATGGATACAGTCTTCGGTTCATCAGCCCTCCTCCAGCGATCCCTCCGGTCAGCTCGCAGTATCAACTGCGCGAGCTCCAGGCGGAGGCCGATATCCTGTTAAGGAAAAGGGCGATAGAAGACGTCCCTCTGTCTCAAAGAGGAAGAGGTCTGTACTCCCGGTTCTTTCTGGTTCGCAAGAAGGACAAGAACGAGTTCAGGCCCATTCTGGACTTGCGGCAGGCAAACAAGTGGATTCGCAGAGAAAAGTTTTGCATCCTGTCGTTGCATCAGATTTATCCTCAGTTGCAAAAGGGGGACTGGCTTTGTGCCATAGACCTACAGGATGCGTACTTCCACGTGCCCATCGCGTACAAACATAGGAAGTTTCTGCGATTTCTAGTCAGCACCAACCATTACCAATACACTGTGCTGCCTTTCGGGCTGAAGTCTGCGCCAAGGACATTCTCGAAGTGCATGGCGGTGGTGGCGGCACACCTCAGGAAGAACAAGGTGTTTGTCTACCCGTACCTGGACGATTGGTTGATCAAGGCCTCCTCCTTCTCGGACGCTCAAGCAGACTTTCAGAAGACGTGCGTTCTCTTGAACAAGTTGGGGTTGAACATCAACATGTCCAAGTCTGTCCCGATCCCGGTCCAGTGCATTCAATACTTGGGAGCCACCATCAATACGCTGTCAGCAAGCGTGTCACCTTCGGAGGAGCGACGGCGATCGATCCTTCGGAAGGCTCAGGCTCTTATGACCGCTCCATCTACAACAGTGAGGACGGTGTCTTCTCTACTGGGGTCGATGGCCTCTTGTATCTTCCTCACTCCTCATGCAAGACTACACATGAGACCTCTGCAGGAGTGCTTGGAGGACCAATGGGACAGAGGAAGGGATCTTGGGATGACCAGATACGACTGTCTCTGCATGCTCTTCAGTCTCTGAAGTGGTGGTGTTCAGCGGAGAATCTCCTCAGAGGGGTTCCCTTCCACAAGGACATTCCTACTCGGACTATCGTGACAGATGCTTCTCTCCAAGGCTGGGGAGCACATTCGGGAGACTTACAGATTCAAGGAATGTGGTCTCAGACGGAGTCCACGTGTCACTTCAATTTCCTGGAATTCAGAGATATTCACTTGGCACTGAAGGCCTTTCATCCGTCCTTCCGGACCAACTCTCTGCTTGTAGAGACGGACAATACGACCACGATGTATTACTTCAACAAGCAGGGGGGGTCGAAATCGCGCACCCTGTCTCGGGAGGTGCAGACGATATGGCGCTGGCTTCTGGCCAGAGGATCGACGATAACGGCTACCCATCTGCCAGGTGTGCAGAATTTTCAGGCGGACGCACTGAGCAGACTGATTTAGGAAAACCACGAATGGGTCATAAACGACGACTTACTAGTAGAAGTCTTCAAAAAGTGGGGTACTCCAGACGTAGATCTGTTCGCCACCGCCGAAAACAGCAAATGCCAAGACTTCGCCTCCAAGTACTACCAGCAAGGGACGCTGGGGAATGCACTCTGGATCAACTGGTCGTACAGCTTTGTGTACGCTTTTCCACCCATTCCCCTGATTCCAGCGGTGCTCATCAAACTGTCCAGGTCCAGGGTATGGATGATCCTGATTTCCCCGGAATGGCCCAGACAGTGGTGGTTCACGGACCTTCTACACCGGTCCCTCCTTCCACACATATGGTTGCCGTGCAGGCCGGACCTTCTCACGAAGTTCGGGGGGCAGATGTTGCACCCCAACCTCTCGTCCTTGAGTTTGGCGGCATGGCTCCTGAGATAGTGCAATATGGCCATTTGAATCTGCCCGAAGATTGCATGGACATACTGAAGGAGTCTAAGAGACCTTCCACTCGGACTTCCTACGCTTAAAAGTGGAAGAGGTTTTGTATCTGGTGTGTGTCCAGGAACTTTGACTCAACGACGTGCAAGGAAGATGTCATCCTTCCTTACCTTCTGCATTTGGCGCGGTCTGGCCTTCATGTTCATTCCATTAAGGTTCATCTCGCTGCATTGACTGCCTACAGGAAAAGCCCTTCACAGACTTCCTTCTTCCAGATCCCTGTGATCAAAAACTTTTTGGAAGGCTTGAAGAAAGTGTTCCCTCCTGTCAGGCTTCCGTCCCCTTCATGGGAATTGAATGTGGTGCTGTCCAGTCTGATGAAGAAGCCTTTTGAACCCATTCATAAGGCTTCGTTGCAGCACCTGTCCTGGAAGGCGGCGTTCCTCGTGGCCATTACATCGGCCCGCAGGGTGAGTGAAATTCAGGCGTTGTGTTGTAATGAACCTTATACTGTATTTCATGCTGCTAAGGTTGTTATGCGTACTCACCCTAAATTTGTTCCCAAGGTTATTTCTGATTTTCATGTCAACCAGACCATAACTTTGCCTACATTTTTTCAGAATCCTTCATCTCCAGCGGAAAGGTCTCTACATTCCCTGGATGTTAGGAGGGTGTTGAAATTTTACCTGGATAAGACCAAAGGTATTCATAGGTCAGACCAATTGTTTATCAATTATGGATCGGTCAGGACGGGTCTTGCGACCTCTAAGCAGTCCATCTCTAGGTGGATTGTGTCCTGCATGCAACTATGTTACCAGAAAGCTAATAAGACCTTAGGAGGTAAGCCTAAGGCTCATTCCACCAGGGGCAAAGCTGCCACGACAGCCTTGCTCCATAATGTGCAGATTGCAGAAATTTGCAAGGCCGCCACTTGGAAGTCGGTTCATACCTTTGCTAAGCATTACTGTCTGGACACTGATGCCAGGGCGGGTGCTCAGGTTGGACAGGCTTCGCTGCGGAATTTGTTCGCACAATAGTGGTGTTGGTTTCTTTTCTCCACCGCCGCTTTGGTGTGGGGATGGGCTTGCCATTCTATTCACTAGATTATGACTATACACAGAGATCTCCTACTACAGAAGGAGTAGTTTCTGTCCTGTAACTCCAGTTCTGTTGTAGGGGTATCTCTGTTATTGTCATAAGCGCCCGCCCTCCTCCCCGGTGGAGACAGATATTCATGTAAGGAATGCTACAGGTCTGGCGTGTTACGCCTTCAAAAAGAACTGAAAGTAAGAGGGACCTGCAGGGCATTCTGGGATACTGTGAAGTTCTGGAAAGTTCTCTTAAAGGTACAGTATCCAATTCTGAGCCACATAATGGCAGCCTATGGGGCTTGTCTGTCCATGTCTTCCTCTCTATCATCCAGGGGGGGGTTTGCTGAAGGCAAGGGAAATCTGGACAGGCTTTGCTGTTTTGTGGATTTTTGGTGGAATTTCTAGCTGAAGTACTGGACAGTGTAGCCTGTTATAGGCTGCATTATATGTCTTTAAATTCTCTCTTAAGTGTCTGTGCAGTTCTGCATTTTTTTCGACACTTTAAGAGATTATTTTTGATTGCTCCGGGGTCCACGCACATGGGCGGGACTATTCACTAGATTATGACTATGACAGAGATACCCCTACTACAGAACTGGAGTTACAGAAAAGAAACTACTCCTAACGGTCTATCCACACTCTGTGACCTATACCGTTGGCCCTGACACTTACCCAATGAGAAGTTCAGGAACCCCCACACAACTCTCCCGGGAAAAGGAAGCTACTCCAATCCCCTAAAATGTGTCCGCAGACCATCAGAGGAAGCTCCAGGAGAAACGTATACCTGAAGGCAAAGCCGACCCAGCATGAAGTGTACAGGCAAGTGACGAGACTCTTTGGGAAGCCCTGACACTTATTACTTTAATGTTTATCTTGAATTCGAAAATCCAAGTGCTCTAGATAACTCACCAGAAGCCGTCAGTCTTTTCCTTTGGCCCTCCCTGTGGCACATTAATCTGTAAAAGCTCTAGGACTGACCTTGCACTTCTGAGGAGCCAAATATAACATTCTGGCAGAACTTTTGTAACCTATGTCTTTGACTGGAAAGACCCTGCTTACTTTTAACAAGACACTGCTAGGATGCCTCTGAGAAGCCCTTCTCAGCCCAGAGGCACACTGCAAATTGCATATGCCATACGCATGCCCCAGGTGATTGGAGATTCTTCTTTCACACTCCTTACCAGAGTGCTATATGATATGTTCTTTAAACAGAAACCAAAGGCCTTCTGTAGGAAAGTGCCCCTTTTTTGACATGGTCACCCCCACTTTTTGCCTGGTATTTGACTGAGGCAAATGGGTTCCCGCTAACCAGATCCCCAGCGCCATTGCTCTTTCCCTAAAACAATGTACCTGCTCAATTCTTTCCTGGCAAGACCTTTAGCTCCTCTGTAAGTACCTAGTAAATGCTCCCCCTTGTACCTAGAGCATGGGTTTTAATAGGGTCCCTAAGGGCTGCAGCATGTATTGTGCCACCCTAAGGGACTCGCCACTAAACTCAGGCAGACTGCCATCGCATGTTGCATGAAATGGTGCAGACAAATGTGAAAACGCAACATGACACACAGCCTGTGTGCCATTCCAACAGACCCTGTATGCAATATATGCAAGTCACCCCTTCAGTTGCCCTAAGGCAGGGTGCATCATATTACATGTGAGCTTACATCTGCATGAGCAAATATGCCCCTGTGGTGGTACAGAGCAGGAATATCGCCGCAAAAATATCGCCTAACATAAATATTGCCGCAAAAATATCTACAGGAAGAAATATCGATGACAAAAATATCGTCTGACCAAAATATCGACAGACAGGTAAGTAATATCGTTAACATTAATATAGTTGTAATAAATATCGTTTACAAAAACATAGTTTACAATAATATCGTTTTTTAAATAATTATAAGTAATGTAGTGTTTTTAATGATTATTTTTAGTCAAAGTACTATTTTTAGTAGTATATTATTATTTAATAATGTATTTTCAGTTGAATTTAGTATTAATAGTTCCGTAGCGGGTTGTGGGTTTATAGGGGAGTAGGGTGGGAAGTAATTTAAATATAATGAAATAATACATTAATTAATGTTTTAAATGAATATAAATAGTGTAAGAAATAATAGTTAATTAATTTCAATTAGTTAATTGAATAATAATTATGTAATTAATTGTGTTAATTTTTTTTATTATTTTTAGGTGTGTGTACATGATTTTTTTAGTGAAAATGTTTTTGGGTAAAGGGGTATTTTTAGGGTTCAGGGCCAGTTTTCAGTTTTTGGGTAAAGGGGTATTTTTAGGGTTCAGGGTCAGTTTTCAGTTTTTGGGTAAAGGGGTATTTTTAGGGTTCAGGGTCAGTTTTCAGTTTTTGGGTAAAGGGGTATTTTTAGGGTTCAGGGTCAGTTTTCAGTTTTTGGGTAAAGGGGTATTTTTAGGGTTCAGGGTCAGTTTTCAGTTTTTGGGTAAAGGGGTATTTTTAGGGTTCAGGGTCAGTTTTCAGTTTTTGGGTAAAGGGGTATTTTTAGGGTTCAGGGTCAGTTTTCAGTTTTTGGGTAAAGGGGTATTTTTAGGGTTCAGGGTCAGTTTTCAGTTTTTGGGTAAAGGGGTATTTTTTGGGTTCAGGGTCAGTTTTCAGTTTTTGGGTAAAGGGGTATTTTTAGGGTTCAGGGTCAGTTTTCAGTTTTTGGGTAAAGGGGTATTTTTAGGGTTCAGGGTCAGTTTTTAGTTTTTGGGTAAAGGGGTATTTTTAGGGTTCAGGGTCAGTTTTTAGTTTTTGGGTAAAGGGGTATTTTTTGGGTTCAGGGTCAGTTTTCAGTTTTTGGGTAAAGGGGTTTTTAAATATAATGAAATAATAGATTAATTAATGTTTTAAATAAATATAAATAGTGTAATAAATAATAGTTAATTAATTTTAATTAGTTAATTGAATAATAATTATGTCATTAATTATGTTAATTTTTTAATTAATTTTAGGTGTGTGTACAGGATTTTTTTAGTGGAAATGTTTTTGGGTAAAGGGGTATTTTTAGGGTTCAGGGTCAGTTTTGGGTTTTTGGGTAAAGGGGTATTTTAATTATATATATGTATTATTGTTGTTATATAAAGTAATGTGTAAAATTAATTTATATGTCCACATTTATTAAGTTTATAATTAAAAAGTGTAGTAAATTTGTTTGAAATAGTTAAAAAATAAAAGTAATGTAATGTATTTTGTTAATAGTACTTATATTTATTTATTATTTAATGTAATTTTAATTATTTTAAAAAGTCGATATTTTTTACATCTATATTAATTACAACGATATTTTGGAGTCGATATTTATGTACTTACCTGTTTAAGTATAGGGTGTCGATATTTTTGTAAACGATATTTTTGCAACAATATTTATGTCAGCTATATTTTTGTTATCGATATTTTAACACCCTACCCCCTGTGGTATCTAGTTCAATTGCTATATGGTGCAAGTGAACAGGGAATCCATCTTGAGTACATGTTCTGGGCACCTGGTCTTAATAAATCCATACTGATGCTAGTAGTGGATTTATTGAAACATGCACCCAGAGGGCACCTTAGAGGTGCCCCCTGAAAATTCACTAGTCTTAGTGTGCTGGCTGACTGGTATCTACCCGCCTGCCACTAGTTTCTGACTCCTGGAGGTGAGAGCCCGCACTCTGAGGTCAGAAGCACTACCTGCTCTAGCATGAGGTGTTTACACCGCCTCCAGCATGAGGTATTTACACCTCCTTCAGCAGGATGGCTAGTGAATCTCCATACCAAGGTCAGAGGCTTCAAAGCCTCTGCCACCTTTTATATGCGACCCGGCTTCCCCCAGACCTAGGAGCTACCACCCCCTGCCTTGAGGCCCATCTAGCAACAAGATAGGGGTGCCGCTCGCAGCCTTGTGGGGACATTCCTGAGGACTTTGGATATTTTAACCCGTTTTAACTTTGCTGGTAACTTTCCCTGCTTCCTGGACACGAGGACTGGGGACCAAAGTGGACGCTGCCGGGGCCGGGACTGCGAGAGCCAGGGTGCACAGCGCTTGAAGATCCCAGCGCACCTGGTGTCTCTTCCCGCCCCCAACCCTCCTAATCAACGCACTGGTGAGCGCGCACGCGGGACGCGCGCGGGACACAGCCCGGGGCTAAGCCCGGGCAAAGGGCGGGCCCTCTGAGGCCCTCCGAGGACCGAAAGGACTGAACTGGCGGTACCCCCTAGTGTATAATTAGACTATTCCTGTTGTTACAAAGCCACTATTTAACTGTGTTTTTTTTTATTTTTTTTTATTTTTGGAGTGTTTGGTTTAACTCTTGTTATTGATAGTGTATTGGTTTATCGTAGGATTCTTGTGATCTATAGGGGTTAGCTTTAAATCCGAGGTCCTCCACCTTTTTCCATAGAGTATCACTGACAGTAAGTGTTGGAGTATTAATGTCTACACGGACAACTCGAAGCCAGGTGGGGGCAGGGATAAAAAACATCAAAACCAAAAAACTGACCAATACTCTGGATAGTTTTATCCTCCGTACCCACACTCTAATTGACGAAGGTATTACTTTGATGGAACGGAGGGTTTCCCAAGATTTGCTTCATGCCAAAAGATCGTCACTGGGTAATATAGCCCTGGCTCGTACCCCGACTAAAGACCTGCCCTTACCAGTTACGCCTCAATTAATACCTACACATGAGACACCAGTACTGACTATGGCCCAGCCCCAACGCTTAAATGAACCCTCGGTCCCCTTATTACCAGTATCCCTAATTGAGTCTGCTACCCCTGCTACTCCACTGGTTACTAATGTTATTATGCATGCAGTTACTCGAGAGTTGCAGGGGTTTCCTGTAGTAGGTCCAATATCCTCCCCAAAATTAACCGCCCCCAAGGTGCTTGGTGATAATATACCCTGTTTGGAGAATATGGCCTCTACGGGAACTGGTGCACAGGAGGGAGGATTAGGTGTGGATGCTACAGTTGACACAGCTAGGTTACATCGTGTATCGCACCCCCTGCCCCTAGAGTTGCCTGATGTAACTGTATTGGATTCTAGCATAGATAGTATTCTTAATAATGGTAGCCCTAATGTATCTACAGAGAGTGAAGAGGATGCGGACGCGCCCTTCTTTGATTCCTTAGCGGATCTCATTAGGTCTTTACTTTTGCCCCTTGAAGTCAGACTCCAGGGTATAGAACAACAACTTGGAATTATATCAAAGGAGTTGGAATGCAAGGGGGGGGATAAAACTAATGTAACCCAGAAGATTACACCCGGTATATCGGGAACTTTATTGCCAGTGGTTGGGAATTCTTTAATAGCACCCACCCAGCAAATCAAGACCTGTCCATCTACCACAATTGTAGAGAAGGGTGATAAAGTGGTCACTAAACCAGTCTCTGTAGAAGTTAAAAAAACCCCGGTGAAAGTAGATCAGGCCGCATCCAGCGCTACTCCTCTCTTACCCCCTGTAAAGACACCAAGGGCTCGGCGAAATATTAGCTTACCATCTGACGCCTCCCCATTTGTGATTGTGCTAACTGGTGTCCCTGAGCCTACCCCTGACACTCCCGAAACATTTTGGAGCCTTAAAAATAAAGTTTGTTACTGGCTGGATAGGAACTTTCCACCACCCCCAAATATTAATAAGAATATTCTAATGGTGGAGAGAGCCCCATGGGTTGGAGAAAAAAAGAAACAGTTCAAAGGCGATTGTGTGGTGATCACATTTGAAGATCCCTGCATAGTAGAGTTTATTTTTTCAGGGTATCACCGTAACACTGACTCAGGGATTCTCGTCAAACCTCTATCATATTTTTATATGCCTGAGGGTAATCACGATAATAGATGGAGTTGGCTTAGGGCTTCCACGCATGAAACCGGTTGGAGGAGACCTGTAAACCAAGGGAACCAGCGCTATAATAATTGGGGAGGGGCTGTTAGCGACGATTGGCAAGAAGTACGCAGAGGGAGAGGTAGAACTTATAATGGGGGAAATAGGTTCAAGGAGGGATGGTTGGGTCCACAGATGGATTATCCTATCCAATGTTATAACCGTTTCAACGGCCTGGAGGAAGTCGATTGACTTACTAACGGGTCTATTGAGCGTTTGGGAGGAGGGGTGTTGCATCCCTTACTGGAAGATCAAGCAAATCTGCCCGCAGACATAGTGGTTAACGCTGGCTTTAGTTCAGATACAATTGTACCCATGGTAGTAGCTGGTAACTGTACTCAGGATATAGTCTCTGTAGGACAATCGGGAACTAAGGAACTGGGTTCTTCAATTAATATTTTATCATGGAACATTGCTGGCTTAAAGAAAAACGTAGCAAATCCTGATTGGAACACCTTTATTAACCTATATGATATTTGTATGTTTCAAGAAACGTGGTGCAAACTCCCTGAATACATGAATGGTTATTCTACCTTTTATGTTCCAGCTGTTTCATTGGGGAGAGGGCGCCCTTCGGGTGGGCTACACATTTGGGTAAAAATATCTCTGAACTGTAGTGTCACCTCCAACAAGTATGTCTCTAATGACATCTTGCACATCACTTTAAAGAACAGTGTAGGAGGTCACAGCTATGAAATCTTCTGTATCTATGCTAGAGGTCTCCAGGGAGGGCTTGCTTCTCCAGTATTAGAACTGTTGGATGAGGAGTTGTCTAAACTCCCGGCTAGATCTAAAATAATAGTCGGGGGAGACTTCAATTGCACGTTTGAACCGTTAGATATGGAAGAAGAATCAGGTCCCAATGTAGCAGAAGGAAGATTATCTATACCCCCACTAACTCTTAGCCCAATTAAGAAATGGTCATCTAGGGTCATTCAGTTGAATGCTTTGGTGTTAGATTACAATCTTTGGGCTCTTAATGGCCGTACAAACTCTGATCGCGAAGGAGCAATGACTTTTAATAGGCTGGGGTGCCCCTCTCGTATTGACTACATCCTTTTAGATGAATATTCCTGGCCTGACCTTATAGATATGGTGGTTAGGGAGTCTACCTATAGTGACCACAACCCCTTATGTATGCAACTCAAATGGTTAAGTGGCCGGAATTCTAGACAGGAAGCGGAGATGATAACCAAAGAGGTCTTCCCTGTAAATAAAAATCGGAAGCTAAAATGGAATGTGGTCAAATGCGATGAGGGGAAGCATCAAAATATCAAAGACCTAGTATCTAAAGAAATTATTAGTTTGGTAGCCTTAGAGTCTGTTCCAGTTAATCTAGCTGATCGTAGTTTGTCGGTCTCCTATAGTAATTTAATAGGTAAAGTGGGAGCCCACTTTTGTAAGAAGCAACCAGGAAAATCCCGCCCTAACGGTACCAAATTAAATAGTAACCCATGGTATACGAGTAATTGTAGGAATAAAAGGGAAGCAATTACTAAAGCAATACGTAGTAAGGACTCCATGGCCGTGCGGTTAGCCAGGAAAGATTACGCGTATAGTATAAAATCTGCCAAAAGAGAATGGGAGGAAGAGCATTGGCAACAGTTGAAAGAAGCAGCTTGTGGTAAAAATACTGTTGCCTTTTGGAAATTAATTAATGCACTAGATAGAAAGGGAGCAGATCCTATTTTAAATCATATTACGGACCAGGAATGGTATTCTCATTTTTTTAAACTATATTGTGAGGAGATTGTGGATAGCGTGACATTATTATCAGCTAATATCCCCGAAAGCACGCCTCATGGTAATTTTAATTATAACATAGATCCATTTACTCAGAGAGAAGTACTAGATGCTATCTCTAAATTATTGCCCGGGAAGGCCCCAGGCCAAGATGGTCTTCCAGGGGACTTGTTAAAGTACGAATCGAATGTGTGGGCTAAATACATATCCAATCTGATGAATTTGATACATGCTGGTCATCCTGTTCCCGATTCCTGGAAAGGTGCCGAGGTAATAACCATTTATAAAAAGGGCGACAGGGACGACCCTTCCAATTACAGACCGATAAGTCTGATAGATACTATTCAGAAGGTGGTTGGAAGGGTAATCATAAACCGTACAGAAGTATGGCTTGTGGATAAGAGTATTTTGTCCCATTTCCAGGCCGGGTTTAGAAGTAATATAGGTGCAATAGACCAGGTATTTAGATTCTGTGCAGTCTGTTGGAAGTCAGTGTTAATTACTAAGGGAAGTCTATACCTGGCTTTCATAGACTTGAAGACAGCATTTGATGTAATTCCACGGAATAAGCTCTGGTCGGTCTTATCCGATATGGGTTTTCCCAGTTACCTCCTACAATTTATTATTAAACTCCATGAGGGGAATTATGCCAGGATTCGATGGGGATCCCAGGGTCAACTGACAGAGAAGATCCCGGTGAATAGGGGAGTGAGGCAAGGATGTGTGATGGCCCCAACCTTGTTCTCCCTCTTTATTAATGGGGTTGTTGCCCATTTGAGGGAGGATTCGGCTGATGCCCCCGTCCTTGCTGGAGAGAAAACACCCACTCTCCTCTTTGCCGACGATACCTTGCTCATGTCAAAATCCCCCATGGGTTTGCAAAAACTACTCGATCGTTTTTGCAGTTTTTGTATAGATAGGGGGTTGTCAATAAACACTTCAAAAACAAAGCTGATGGTGTTATCTAATAAAAAGAAACTTAGGAAGGTAAACCTCAGGCTGAATGACACCCCGTTGGAGGTGGTAGAGGAATTTGATTACCTCGGGGTGAGACTTTGCAATAACTTGAGCTGGTCAGCCCATATCGCCAAAATGGTTTTAAATCTCAAAAGGGTTGCAGGAGTAATTCTTAAGAACCAGCGTCGATCTTTCAGTCGTCCCATAGCCCCCACCCTGGCAATTTATGAAGGGAAAGCTTTGGCAGCGGCAGTTTATGGCTCAGAACTTTGGGGGGCGGAAAATACAAAAGTTTTAGCGGTGGCCGAGAATAAGTTTATTAGAGATATGGTCTCGCTACCCTTATCGTCCCCTTTGAAACCTCTTTTTTTGGACATGGGTAAAAAATCGGTTGTGGATCTAGTGCAAATTCGCCCCTTGTTATTCTGGGTTCGTCTTAGAAGGACCCCAGAACTTCATAATTATGCTAAGGTTCTGGATGAGCTTATTAGTTTAAATGTAGCAAACAAAATTAAATGGCTCAACAATTTAAAGAGACTTGTAAAATCAATAGGTCTGGAGGAGAGTTGGATCTCGCAACTGCCACCCCCAAAAGCAATTGTCAAAAAACTTTATTGGGATTGGGTTGTTGCCAAAGAACACAGGAATCCAAACTGGGGTCATTTAACTAGTACCTTCCTTGATCACAAGCCCCTTAGGAAGTTAGAGCCCTTTTTGGATTGTATCCAGGTCCCTCGTGATAGAACATTGTTTCTGAAACTCCGATATGGTATTCTTCCCCTTAACTCATTCAAGGCATGTTGGAAGGGACATAGAGGAACAGAGGACAAATGCCCAGGTTGCTCCTGCCCAAAAGAATCCTTGGGCCACTTCCTATTTGCATGTGTAGCATATAAAAAACCTAGAGGAAGGTGGTTGAAACCTGTCTGTAGGAACCTAGGGGTGAAGGACCATAGATTAGCTATGTGTATTTTTTTAACGGATGTTTCTTCAATGTATATGGTCTGTGGAGTGGCTAAATATGTGGCGAATGCTTGGCTCATTAGGTCAAAACTCGTACCTACTGTCTGAATTATTTTATGATTTGTTTTATGTACAGTCTATTATGGATTTATTATGGATACTGTATATGTACTTTTATGAAATTTTGTTTCGAATAAAGTATTTCAATGGGAATGAAATTTAGATTTGCAAGTAGGCCTGTCTCACCACCAGGCCAGTCACACCCCTAAGATGGACTACTTGATGTGCTCCACGAAGGAAGGGTTGCACTATTTTGATTTTGGTGAAAATAGGATCTCTGGGACAGGGTTATGCCCTCTCCACACAGGAAGTATCTACATAGGGGGTGTAGTGACCCCAAGGTTAAGTAGCCCATTGACTAGTACTCTTCACTCCCCTTTAAACATACCTAAATTCAGTATTTAGTTTGCCCCTCTGACACCAGAAACTCAGATTCACCTGACAAAAGAAAGAGCAGAAAAAGCGAGAACTGCGGACTACTGGTGGACTTTGGCACCCTTCCTACCTTCTTCTGTCCCGACAATCCGACTTGTCCTGCAGCTGTGCATCCTCAAAGCCTCGGAGGGCCACCAGCACTTCACCAAGCTGTCTGCGTCTCCCTTGAAGTGGAGAAGCCACTTCTTTGCAACCTGCAGTCACCAGCTGCAGATTCACTGTATAGCTGCTCACCGGGTCCACACAAGCAGCAGCCGCCCAGGAGGAGGTTGCCATGCTCTCAGAGGACTGATACGTCTCTCCACCAAGTATAAGGATTTTAGGACCCCAGCAGCTTCCCTGCACCAATACCTGGAGTACCGGACCCCTTGCAGCAACTAAAGCCTGTTTGAAGTCCGCAATGACTGACCAGCCGATGAGGGACATCATCATCACAGAGGCCAGCACCGACAGTAGCCCAGCTGTCTTTTTTTGTCCTCCTTTTGCAGGTCTGGCCAAGAACCAAGAGTGCCTTCGACACTCCAGCCCAATCAAAATCTTCTGCACCTAACGTCACAAGCCCAGGTCCACGACAAAATTGTGCCCGCTTGCTTCAAGGACCTTCCTTAACTGAGCTTCACTTTGGGAGCTCCTGGACTTGTCCCCAAGTCTCTCTACGCAGCCTGTTTTCTAGGTGACCCCCCCTCTTTGCTTATTGTGGAGCGCACACGGATACCAACCCATCCAGCCTCTCTGCACTGGTCACTCCAGGGCAGGCAAACCCGAATTGCTGGTGGTTCTTTGGACCTTGGCCCCCGTCACCTTATGTCCTAAAGGGGACCCCCAAAATACGATCGGAAGTACCTGTATGCAGTATGTTTATTTCTGCATAGGAAAGCATTGCCTTGTAAAAATGCATTTGTGTTACATTTTTACTTACCTGTAAAAACTATCTTACCCGATCACAAAGTTTTTGGTGTTAAACTACATATAAAAACACCTGTTTTTTTACTTAATACCTGGTATACTACTAAATGCTTAACACTACCCTCTGATAAGCCTAAAGTGCTCGACCACGCTCCAAAAAAAGAGAGTATTTGGCAATATTAATTTAAGCCCTATAAGCCAATAACTGGGCGGGCGGGGTCTGGACTTTCTCCAAAGTGCTCTTCGTTTTGGTACACTACATAAAAAGCCTGCTTTGTACACTTTTCCTATTGCACCTCCAGAAAGTGTACAAATCACTGAACGGCATTGGCCAGAAAGTTTTCTCTTTATATAGTCTCAAACTTTGCAAGGCCATCATGCTTGATCTGGCATCACCAGAGAGGCAGTTCAATCAGCAATACGGAAAGTTTGGGGGCTTTTCCTGGGCTGAACGGTCCTTGCAAAAGTAACAATCTCAACCTGACCCGTTACCCCTGAGAATGTACCACTCTTATAGAATTGTGATGCACTTTCTTTTCCTGGACACGTGCTGTGTAGTATTAAAACTTTGAGACAACCTGGCCTCCCTTGACCATCCAGAAGCATTTCAGGCGGGTCCGGATGTACAAGAGACTATGCAGTGATCCAAATGTTATAAACAAAAAAAAAAAGTAATAAATGGTGAATTCTTGTGTCTGCTTTAGTGCTCTTTCCTGTCTAAGCTCCGCCCCTGGCCATCCCAGTTCAGCTCCCTTGGCTTCATAGAGAATCTGCTTCCCTGCACTAACAATTGGTTTAGGGTCTCTGCCAGGCAAGGCTCTACTAGGTCTGCTAAGCCTCCCTCCTGAAAGTAGAAAGCAATACAGATGTATATTCAGTCACTGATATCCCACTTAACAGGTTCTGAAGAGGTTCTCTGTCCCCTCCTGGCTGAACCTTTTTTGATGTGGCAGCTGGAGTGCAAGACCCGCAAATCTGTATGCGTTTTGGAATTCTGTTAATCATAGAATATAAGGCTAGGCCTGTTAAGCAGGCCATGTGTCAAAACCAGAAGTCCATAGCAAGATAAAATGAGTACATTACCACAGTCTGAAGTGTTATCTGGAGTCCAATCCCTGTGTGATACAACATGATAGGGTCACCCTCCCTAGTGGAGAGAAGGGAAACCTTTGCTGATCAATTAGCTGGTAACTTCTAGCCTTATTTAGAATGCAACCCAAATCCAAGATGTAAAGGTAAAATAACAGGACAAGAACAAACCGCTGCTCTACTGAATACATACCTCATTACCACCATTGAAAAAATCCCTTGCTAAATTCTAGCGGGAATCTAATAAACCTGAACAGCTTGACCGGTTATTCAGACTAGAAGCTTTCTCCACAGTCGTCCACTCGCACCAAATCAAAAACAAAAAGTCTACAAAAGCCAATTGTTTTGCCACAGCTCCTTTTACCAGATGCTTACTGGCCAGTGGAGCAAGTGAGACTACATTGTGCATAGTGGTAGTTTGTTTTCAGATATTGTCTAGAATGCCAATATTTTTTTCATAGTTGGTGCCCTTTCTACAAGATAAGTAACGAGCAACAAGCACTGTTGTTCCTAATGGAGTTCATAATTGCTGAGAGATAGTAATGGTTGGACAACAAATTGGCAGTTGGTATCAATCTTTTCCAATTCAAGTGTAATGTTGTTGGTAACTTTTCTTGAATCAATGAACTATAAATGTTTGTCATTAATAAAAATGTTCTCAATATTTTCTTAAGAAAAAGGCACTAATCAAAAACCACATATTTGTGACTAAGCCCCAGCTATTTTACTCAGTCAAGTCAGAAGTATTTTATTTGGCAGCCAAGAGCCATAAAAGTAAACCATTTTTTTTTAATGCAGATTTCATCAGAATACATTTTATACATTAAACATAGGTTACATAAAAGTTTTGATATCTTTACAGGATAAGACGTCCAACATTGCTGTTTCAGTGGTTGCATAAGAAAAAACACACAAAAAATACATCCTATAAAGTGCAACAGTGCAATGCATTGAAATTGTCACTTTAGATGCACATTGTATAGTTTTGGAAAACATATTTACATTAGCTAATGATGCAAGGTGGATACTGCAGCAACAATGTGTTCCTATGTCTGATGGCCCCTATTAGAAAACATGCCACCCCAAAGCAGACCATAGGAGAAGATCGCATTTGAAGATAAAACAAAGTCGGCCTGACTTGGACGAATTGACAATCTCTAAGTAGTGGAAACATTTTTTCTGTACTGGGGATCATAGTAGGTGCAGAAAAACATTAAATGAAGAGTGTCCAGCTCCGAAAAATTGTCACAGGGGCAGGGTTTTAATGAGCCAGGTTTAGAGTAACCTTGGGGAAATGCCAAAAGCTAGGGCACCAGGTTCATGCGAAATCTAGTCAAGACAAAACAATGATATACTTTAACATAGGATGAATATGGTTGCATCTGTGGACCCAGGCTCAGTGTGGCAAACCTTCTCACCGAGGGCTTGGTTAGTTCAGTCTCCTCCCTAAGCCCCTGCTGCCTATCCAAAAACTGCTGTTTACAATCTCTGATAGCAGTCTTACCCAAGGGCCCGAGACTCAGGAACAGGTCGGGACGGCCTAGGTATCTTGTCTGTTCCTTTATGTAATTCAACCAGGGAATATATAAAGCCCCCTCCAGTGCAAGGCAATCGGAATTTATAAGTTGGTTTAGGTTTGAGGTCGGACATGCCCAGATTCTGAGCCAGCGCAACAACGGGGCGACCACAATCTGATCCGAAATATAGCCCGCCCCCAATTACTCATGTAAATTAAAAACCAGGGTTGCAGTAGGGAGCGCAAGGAGTTTACGCATAAAATTATTCTCGGCCCCCTGAATTCCCTTCACATTCTTGTAGCCCCAAAGATCACACCCATACATAGCCATTGGAATACATTTTTCATTATAATTATAAACCTTCAATAGTGCGGGAAGTGGCTTTGATCCCAATCTTTTTGCAAACTCCAGGGTGGAAACATGGACACTTTGGTTAGTTCGGCCCCCTTGCAGTAGTATTTGGCCTTGGACGCCTTTCGATAACCGATGGTCATAGCAAGTGACTTCTTAAAATTTGTAGTTAAATGTAGTGAATCCATACATACAGTGAAGGCAGAGCCGTACTTACTGGGTCTCTTGAACTCCTATGACCGGTTCCTTCGGACTAGATTTCGGTTTGACCTTTATCTGATTCTCACATATCCAAGGGGGTCAAATAAAGGGCAATCCTTTTTGCCCTCCAGCTGCGATGGTTCATCTCCGCGGGACATTGTTCATTTTACAATGTTTTGCTCATTTGATGACACCCCTAGAAAATCTTCTTATTTAATTCCCATTCTTAAAGAGGCCAATTTTAACCAAGTTCGGCCTGCTTGTATATTCCTCCAGATGTTGACTGGCAATGTCTTATTCTAAGTATTACGTTTTCTAAAATCTGCCAATAGGCTCAGGGCGAGTTGCGACTAATTGGATGGATTTTTAGAACTACCACTGGTTTTTATTTGGTTAGCTAAAAGCTTGTAGATTTATTTAATGATTTTATTGCACTATCTATAATGTTTTAATCCAGTACTCTTAACAGATGTGATTTATACTGGTATGTATTCTGGACCTGTGCTGTCCATGAACATTTAAGAATGAATTGCCAATTTCTCCACATTTGGTCTGCTTTGCGATTGTACATATTGTACTATACCAATTTTTATGACACATTATATATTGTGCTTTTATGTTTTTATCAACTTGAAATCGAATAAAGATATTTTGATTGATAGTGAATCCATTAAAAATATGAAACAAATAAAGTTGTTGGAGGCCCATTGCGGTTCTGGCCAGTAGAACTGCGTCATCTGCGTACAGGAGTGCAGGGATCATCTTGGTACCAGCTCTGGGTATGTCTTTCCAACTGGATGTTAGGGTTTCTCTTGATTTATTAATGTATAGCATAAACAGCAAAGGGGCCAAAAATGCACCCCTGCCTGACCCCCCTTCTTACTACCCAGGGATCTGCCAGACTGTCATCTTCGTTGTACCTTACCGCTGCCATGGTGTTTTCGTGGGCAGTGTGCAAGAAAAAGACCAGTCTCCATCTAACCCCATGTCACCTAAGATCAACCACAGAGTAGACCTATTTACACAGTCAAAAGCTGAGGTTAGATCCATGAAGGCCAGATGTAGAACTCCCCTCTTGGCATTGGTATACTTCTCTATCAATAAATGGAGGTTAAGGCATTGGTCAAGAGTCCCTTTCCCCTGCCTAAAGCCATACTGTAGATTGGAAATAATGTTAGAATGATCAAGCCAAACTGTTAGACGATTCAGTTTTACTTTCCCCATGATTTTGGCAGCTGAATCTAAGAGCGAGATCGATCTTTAGCATGCGGGGTCATCCTGGGCGCCCTTTTTAAAAATGGGGATGATGACTGCTTTTGCCCATGATGGAGGGAAGCCACAGGAGCAAGCTACATTAAAACCATGAGTTAGAATCTTGGCCCAGACTTTGGGATCGGCCTTGTAAAGGTCCGCTAGTATTCCATTTGAGCCAGGGGCCGTTCCTCCAGATGTTGAAATGATAGCTTTATGACCCTCATCTGTACTAAAGTGGAGGGGGGTGCTTGCGAGATCTGGAACGGTTTGTTCCACAGGCTCTACTAAATTTGCATCACTGTAGATGTTGCCAAAATGCTGGACCCATCGCTCAGCAGATATAGTACAGTCTCTCCTAGAATTTGGTGTGTCATGAAAAAAAGGACTATTGACCACAGACCAAAATCTAAACCTGTTGGCCAATATACTAGTTTGGCTGAGTGCCTCCTAAACCTGCTCCCTTATCTGCTTTGTCCTTTCCTGGACTACGAATCTATAGGCCTTCCTGCAGCACCGAATTACTGTTGAATCCCTCTGGTTTCGCTTAAGGGCCTACATTAGCTCCTTATGGGCAGCCGAACAATTGTCGTCAAACCAATTTTTGAGTTTTGGGCATCTTGCTCTGGTTTTGGTGGTTAAGTCAGAAGCTACCTGCTTAGTGGTTTTGTCGAAGGCCTCTAGGATAGCTCTGTCATGTGGGGCGGGATCCATACATACGCAGAACTCCGGGGCACATGTGGTATACAAGTTTTCTAAAAAAAAAAAAAAACTCTCCAGGGTAATTCTTTCCCACTTCAATCTTTGTGCTTGGTCTTTAGTGCTAATGTTTATAATAGAGATGTCACTTGCCACCCCCCTTTTTAGGGTGTGGCTGATCGAAAAAGAGCCAATGTTAAGGGATTATGATCACTAAGGGGGGTTCCAGGTGACGCTTATTTTATTTTTATTTTTTACAGCCGGAGTTAATGAATCAGATAGCATGATATGGTCAATTATACTTGAACTACCACTGCCTACATAGGTAGGGGCCAGGGCAGACACATCTGTTTGCTGTAGGCAGTGACATTTTTTAACAGAAAGGAGAACTTCCCAAAAAATTCCCCAATGGTGTGTCCTGAAAGTGATTTGATACCGGAGAGCCATCCTTCCCCCTCATGGAGAGGCAGTTAAGGCAGCATTCATTGATAGATGTTAAAATCCCCTAAAATTAACGTGTCATGATAAGCTTGGCTTCCTTCCCCATAACATTCCAGAAAATCCTCTACGGCCAGAAGATGGTCAGTCTCATGGGTTCTGGAGAAGGAGTTGTAAAAGTTAGCCACTAACAAAGTTGGGGGATTCTTGCATGACAATTCCACTGCTAGCACATGAGATGATCAACAGTCAATCAGTTTGGCTTGGTAAGAAATTTGAGAGAACACATTAGATGACCCCCCCCCTCCCCAGTTCGTCCCATATTCGAGGGGATAGCGTGTTTGCAGAAAGAAATAAAACCATCCAAATAAAAACAGTTCTTGGACTCCGCCGCTTCTTGTAGGGCAATAATGTGGTGTGTAGCGAGGAAGTGTTCCCAAGATGTATTGCCCCTCTTTGACCTGTGGCCAGCTATATTCCAAGACAATACCTTTGTGAGTGTCAGCAAGGATGGCTGAGGTTGAGATAGAATTAAGGGGATTAACCAGCGGGAAGTTGGACTATAGGTGCAGGTACACTTGGCTTAATAAGAACTTTAGGTGACGACTTCATAATCTGAATTTTTTCAGCTGCCGACAATAGTCAGTAATTTGCATCAAGGCCCTAGGCGCTGACTAGATTAGTCAAAGGAAATATTGGGTTCACGATTCTTTCTTGGGTGGACTTGACCAACTTGAACGGCAACTTCCATTGGGGATTTGCCGGGGTTGTTTAAAAGGATAAAAAGACTATAACGAGACTGTACTCATTTTAGTTTTTGTGCCATTCTTGTATTGGCAACCTGCTAATACTTTAGCCTGCGTGGGATGCTTAAAGTTAACAATTATGCAGTCCCCTTCAACGTTTTTCCTAGTCCCATGGCCAATCCAACCCACTCTTCTGGCCATAATAATGTCGGAGAATATATTAGGACCATTAATCCCGTTTTGAGTGGTCTTATGGATAAGGTCCAAAGAAGTTTCTTTGATACCTAATGTAGGCGGAGGAACACCTAATAAAACAGCAACTACCGGTGCTGATTTGGGCGGGAGGGATTGAGTATGCGTTGGTTTTCTGCCGTGGCCATTTTGGGGAGGGGAAAAGAGTGGGTCGGTGGTGGACCCTCTTAGGAAGTTTCCTGACCTTCCATGGAGGCCACCTGTGGTGTAATAATCGACCCCCCCTGGGGTATGATTAGTATTAGTATCACTGGGCAAAGACACACACACACCCTGTGATTCCTGGATACTTCTCCCATGAAGGACTTGGGTGCTACTCGCCTGTGGAGCTTGGGTCGAACCACTAGATACCGGACAAGAACATAACTAAAACCCTATTGGCATCTCTGGCCACCTGTCAGCCCCTAGTAAATGGTACACTAGGTACCCAGGGCATGGTGACTAGAGAAGACCCCTAAGGGCTGCAGCACTTATTGTGCCACCCTTTGGGGGCCTGTACCCTGGCAACCACACACTGCCTCTGCAGGCTGAGTGCCTAAGTACAGAACTAAACAGAGTTGACATGGCATCCATCCCTGTGTGCCATGTCCACAAACCCACTGCCCTGGCATACATCAGTCACCCCACTAGCTGGGTGCCCTATGCCAGTGGTGTGGGCACAGGTGCATGGGCCCTGTGCCCCTACAGTACACAGGACCATTCCTGGGCACTGTAAGTGCAGTGATGCCATAAAGAGTATATGGTGCTGGGAGGTCGACATTACGAACTCCACAACACCATAATGGCTACACTGAAGACTGACAAGTTTGGTATCAAACTTCTCAGCATATTAAATCCACACTGATGCCAGTGTGGGATTTAATGAAAAATACACCACAGAGGGCATCTTAGAGATGCCCCCTGAAACCTAAACACAATCTACGTCTGGACTGAGAGTCTATCTAGGCTGCCACATAGCAGACATGTTGCTGGACCCCTTTGGTGGAGAGCTCCCGCTCTCCTGGGCCTGCAACAATGCACATCCTGGACGAGGTGCTAGGTCTCCTCCCCCAGGATGGGCAGGGGGCAGCTTCAAAAGCCTGCCGCATCTGTGAGCTTCTCCAAACCATTTGCTGTACCTAGCAACTGGCTCCCACGATTACGAACCCCCACTCTAGCGGGAAAAACTACATCAGGAAGGGAGGGGTGCCAGCCTGTGCCAACCCCACCCCTCAGTTGGGGGAAACAAGGTGAAGCACGACCCCGGGCTCCGGCCATCTTGAAGATGGGGAGCCCTGCCCAGTCACAGCTCGGCTCCTGCCCCCCTCCCACAGGAGAGGAGCAGGCTAGGGGGTGTACCCACCCCACCCCACCCCACCCCAGGACAGGGACCTATTGGTCCTTGCCCTTGCCCTACCTGTAACGTCCCTAAATTCAGTATTTAGGGGCTCCCTGAACCTTCCTTCCTCAGTCCCCGATACGAAAAGAAGATGATCAAGAGGAAGAAGACCCACCGTGCAGTTGCTAACAGGACGGCCACAACTGACTTGGCCCCAGCCCTACCGGCCTGTCGATCCTGGAACCTGCTCCTGCCTAAACCCCTGCGACTCCAGCGGACAGGAACCTTGGGACACCCAGAGGACCTGCCTGCCTTGACCCTCTTGAAGACTGGGACTCCCAACAGCAGAGGCTCTGCTGCAACAACACCCCTAGTGCCAGCCAGGAAGCTCCGGACCAGCCCACTCTGCACCCTCCCGAGCCCGACCCGTGCTCAAGTGATCCAAGACCACGAGCAAGTGACAAGGAGCCCCGCTCCCACAGCCGCGTGGCCTGCTAGCCAGCAGCCACAAACCGGAGGCCCCCTGCCCCTCATTGGATAACATTGGGCCTAACTACCTCTGCACCCGGCCACCCCTGTGCCGCTGAGGGTAAACCAACTGTTATCCAGTATTGGGGTATCTTTCATAGATTCACATGCTTAGAATCATCCCCGCCGACGAGGTGGGAGTCTCGCAGTACAATAAAATATATACATTATAGTCATAATAACATCATACTATAGGCTATAGTAGATAGCAAAGTCACTACACTAGCCTATCTCAGTCCTTTTGCAAAAAACAAACAAACTTGGAAACCAGCCAATCAGGCAGCAGCCCCTCCTAGAACCTTCCCCACAGAGAGGCAAACCCTCAGATTTTCGTAGCACAAGAGACCATAAGTATGCCATAATGATAAGGTAAGCCTCTCCGGGGAGGAGGGAGGGTCTAAAGTGAATCTACGAAAGATACCAATACTGGCTAACTGAAGTTACAGGTAAGTAACTCGTTTTCTTATCCAGTATTGGGGTATCTTTCATAGATTAACATGCTTAGAATCAGAGTAGCTAGCAGTAAATAATACTTATACACATAGTGGATGGTGGGTATCATAAGAAGTTCAAGAGATACCATGTCAAACCATTGCAAAGTATATAAGCAAACCTATACTATGAGAAAGAGTAAACCATACCCATACACAACAATGATTGTATACAATAAAGAATCTGTATAATATCAGGAACAATATATATTCCTGCCATCAGGCTTACCTTATCTAAAGAGGTTTCGTAGTACTGCTTGTCCAACTGCTGACTCCGCTTCTGTTGCCAGATCCAGGCAATAATGCTGAGTGAAAGTATGTACACTCTTCCAGGTTGCAGCCCAGCAAGTCTTGTCCAAAGACACACCAGCAAACAATGCCGTAGATGAAGAAATTGCCCTGGTAAAATGAGTTTTAAGCTTGCTTGACAATGGATGGCCTGCCTTACAATGGCAGAATTGAATGGCGGATGCAATCCACTTTGAGATAGTAGCTTTTGATACAGCTGAGCCTGGCTTGGGTCCACCATACGAGAGAAATAACTGATCAGATTTTCTGATGGACACAGCCCGAGATATGTAAAATTTCAAGCATCTTTTGACATCCAAGGTATGCAATGACTTCTCTGCTGCTTAAGTCGGATTAGCAAAGAATGTTCGGGGATGATTCTAAGCATGTGAATCTATGAAAGATACCAATACTGTATCAATATCAATATCTACTCTCTGCACGTCATCTATCACCCTCCAGGTGGGAACCTCTTGTTCACCGAACACTTCATGGACATGGTATCCTCGAACACGGGCAGACCAAATACTCAAATATTCCTTGGAGACTTCAATCTCCACTGGGATGATCACAACGACACAGTGGTTAACAGTCTCAAGAACTTCCTAGTTGACATGGACCTAACCCAAATTTGCAACTCTCCCAGTCACGACAAAGGTTCGATCCTGGACCTAATAATCTCTAAAAAAGGCTCCATTCAACTGGAGTCGATCCAACCGTGTGATTGGTCAGACCATCACATTATCACCTTCACCATTAAGGAAACTTTGAAACTAAGTCAAAGTCAAAGTCAAAAAGTTTTTATTTGCTTTGGTACTCAACTGAGGACCACAAATTTAAAAACAACAATTACAGAACATAAGCATAATCAATATAATTTTAAAAAGGATTTTAAAAATTTATAGAAATTGTAACAAACCCATTCGTCAGTCGGTTGTTTACATAATGCTAGTAAATTGTTTACTGTAGTAATATTGCATTTCTGGTATATCGGCTTAAGATATCTAGCTCGTGCTTTAACTACACTTTCGTGTGGACAAACAAATAAAATATGCACAATATCTTGATCACCACCAAAACAGAGTTTACAGATAGGGGAGTCTCCTGGTGACCATTTAGATGTAACAGTGGAGACTGGGAGAATGCCTAAGCGCAACATAATTATGGACCTTCTTGCTCCATGTGTAAGGCAAAGCCCCAAGTATGGACGTAATTGCTTATATTCCAACGACTCTATGTAAGTTTTATATGTAGATAACTTACTACAATGCATAAGGTCGAGATCATAACTTAGTCTTGGAGTAAAGCATTTCAGAAAAAGTTTTAACTGGGGTTTTGTCCATGATAACAGAATATCTTCAGTCAGGTTCGCTGTTTTAAACGCTTCAAACATGTTTTTTGAGAAATTGAGTTGTCGAGAATCTGTTTTAAATATCTCAGTCTTCAACAGGAATCTCAACGTTCCTTCCTTTGCGTGCAGAATGTTGTACGCCCATCGAATAACATTTGCTATTGCTGTCGCATATGAACTTGTCAGAGCGAGTTCCAATCTGAGGGCCTGTACAGATGTTGATGTGGAAACCTTTAGTAATCTTTTCAAGATCTTTCCTTCGGTCATGTCCATGAAAGACCATTGTTTTGTAGGTAGGTGTTCAGTTGCATAGGACAAGACCGAGGGTATTTTTACTTTATACACCTTGAGTAATGAGGAAAAATGCCTACTTCCTGTGGCAGTATACATTCTAGAGAGTGCCCCGGCATGGATTTCAGATTTTTTCTTTAGATTGTTTATATGTTTAAGATTTTGTAAGTTCTTGGTAAAGATCCTGCCGAGGTAAGTATATTCATCTACTTCCTCTACTCTTATCCCATCAAGGTTCCAGTGATATTTAGCGCTTTTCTTCCAACCAGAAAACGCCACTACTTTTGTTTTAGTTAGATTAGGGATTAGAAAATGTTCCTTCGAATAAACATTTAAAGAATCCAGTAAATTTTGGAGACCAAAAGGGGTGAGGTCTAACATAACTATATCGTCTGCGTAAAGTAGCGCGTGTATGCTCTGAAGAGCAATCTTTGGTGGCAGGCTCGAGCATTTTTGTAAGTAAGATGGTAGATCGCTCAGATATAGTGAAAAAAGAATTGGTGCAAGAAGACATCCTTGTTTAAGACCATTTGAAGTATTAATTGATTTCGTCAGACCTTTTTCACTTCCCATTTGTACCTGGGACCAGGTGTTCGTATGTAATGTGATTATAATCTGCAATAGATTTTCAGAAATCCCCAGTCTTCTCAGTTTTTTCCATAACGTTGGTCTATCTACGCGGTCAAACGCAGTGGAATAATCTATGAAGGCAGCATACACTGGTTGTGATTTCCTCCCAATGTATTTATCGAGAATAGTCTGAAGTGTTGAGATATTATCTGTTACTGAATGATTGGGGCGAAAGCCAGCTTGAAACTTAGGTATTATTCCATTCGAGAAGCACCAGGCTTTTAATCTGTCCAGTACCTCCGCTGCGAATATTTTACCAGTAGCGTCCATTAATGCAATTTGGCGGTAATTACTAGCAACATTTCGATTCCCTTTTTTATAAATAGGGATTATTGTACTTCCTTGCCATGATTTAGGTATTCTCCTGGTACAGAAGATAAGATAAAAAAGTGATGTAACATCAGACTCCATTCCTTAGGATTTGACTGCAGAACTTTAATCGGTATCAGGTCAGGACCTGACGCTGAAGTGTTCCTGGCATTTCTTATGTGATTTTCAATAGAATGTGCTGTAATTTTTTCTGTTGGTGTTAGGTTGCTTTCCAGACTAATTTCAGAGGCATTATTGCCAGTCTCAGTTGGGTTCGCTTTATATAGGTCAGTTAAATAGGCTTCCCATTCCTGGGGTGGTACTGGTATAGCATATAACTTCTTTTTTGTTCCAGTTATTTTGGCTATCAGAGACCAATATTTTCTTTGATTGTATTGTTTCGCTGCCTCTTGAATGTCCACCCAGTTTTTGTCTTGTTGCATTCTTTTTTTGCTCGTCTTCTCCCTTCTAAGCTGATTTTTTAACTTATTTATCTCTAGCTGTATAACTAAACTCAGTTCAATCCACAAGACCAAAAGTGTGGAAAAGAGACCTGAAAAAAATCAACCCCAATACCCTGCCATCCTCCTGTTACAACCGACTCTTATCCCCTGCCGGATCTTCCGATGTACATGTTCTCACCAATCATTACCTTTCTGCCATTACCTCGATAATTGATGAGGTCGCTCCTCTTCAATTAAAAAGACCCTCCATAAAAGATTCCAAACCTGGCTACAACTGAATACTCCATGAGGACAGGCGCTCACTCAGAACTTCTGAACGTGCCTGGAGATCCGAGCCACCCACCAATCGCCTCAAAATCTTCAGAACAAAGAGAAATGCCTATTTCCGTAAGATCAAGCGCACTAAAGCTGACTTTTTCAGCCTACAACTTGGCCAGGCATGAAATCGTCCCAAAAAACGTTTCGAACTTTACAAAACACAATCCAAGTGAGGTTCCGTGACAATTGTAGGTGGTGTTTTCGACTCGCACGAATATGGTCGAGTCTGGTATCTATGAACCGCAAATGACGAGTTTAGTAAGTGTGCGCAGTTTCGCTGTGCTAACTTAAACCGTTCGTTTGTTATGTGGGTTTTTCATCTGTACCCACGGGTTCCATCTTAGATACGGCATCCATTTTGTCTCTTGCCCTCAAGTAGCCAGCGAACGGACGCTGTCCGCTTCGCGACCCTGGGACTCCCAAGATATTGGCGGAAGACGCGTGTTCTTTGAAAGTGTCTTTATGACAAGGGGGTTGCTGCTGTAAGGCAGATGGCGCCGCTCGAGGCTCATCTTGCCGCACGGACTTATTGTCTCAGCCGTGCATCTCATTAGGCACATCCCTTTGATGCCTGTATCTCGTGTTTCTCGATACCTCCCCTTTTACACCCTTTCCGATCTCCCCACTGTCCCCGTCTTCCTCTGCACCTGTCTTTGTTCCTATTTTCGATCTACTTTACTGCTGATTGGAATTTGCTAATGGTGGGAAGATGGGTTTTTACAGTTGGGAACCGCCAAATGTTTCCGCACTTATGTCCCGGACCTTGTGTGTTTCAAAGTGACCAAAGCGACCCCTCTGGGAGCTAATTGTGGGAACCGGGTTGTAAACTTTTGTGTTCAATGTTATCCTATGGGTAAAAACTGTATAAAAGGAGCGATCCACAGAACCAATTTGAAGCAGTCTCCCCGAACTACACTCGATGTACTTCCTGTGACTTCTGTGTTCCCTGCAGCAAATAAACCTTGAATCTTTGACGCCGAAGGAAGTGTCCCGTGTCTCTGTGACTTGTACGCCGGAGCAGGTTACCCACGAAGGTTTCAGGTGTTGTGCCCTGGCACCGCTGGGTCCAAAAGAACCCAGTCCTTCAGTTGGCGCCCAACGTGGGGCTTCATCAGTGGTACCGGTCCAAGCCCGACGATCGTGAGGAACTTCGTGTGAAATCTCCGAGGGAAGGTGCACCCCGCTTCATCGATCCTGTTGTCGAAATAAGTGGCCCGAAGACTTTTCCCGCGAAGATTCCCGCCTCCTGACGGCTGCGACGGACTGCTGCCCTGACTGTAGACCTGTTTTGGCGCCTGGCGTAGACCTTGGTATAGCGAGACGATTGACGGGCCTTCCTGAGGACGCCATCGATCTTTGAGTTAAGTATTTTGTGGGTCGCTCCCAGAGTTCTTGGTTGTTGACACTTTAGCGAGTGTCTTTGTTGTAAACGCCGTGTGAGTGTTTTTGTCGGTGACACTTTGCTAGCGTACTTTGTTGTTGTATTGTTTGACGACTGCAGCCGCCAAAAACCGAGGGTTTTGTTCTTTGCTGGGACTTGGTAAAACCCGTAACCCTTGAAGTTTGTGAAACTCGGCTAGTGTGCAAGATGCCTGGTCGCAGTACTTTGTTCAGTTGTTTTAGACCTTGTGGTGCGGATTCCTTGCTGGAGGATTCATGTCCGATACCTCCGGTTGGAACTCCTACTTATGACTTATATAGCAAACATGGGCTAGGCCCGATTGCTTTTAACGATTATTGGATTAAATATACAAAGAAAGACGGCGATCTTCGTTGGCCACCTCACGGTAGCTTCGAGGCATCGATCTTAGATAATTTAGAAATAAAGTTGTTCGAACATAAATCTAGGCCGGCCATGTTTGATGCCTTTCGGTTGTGGCGCAAAGAAGCCCGACAGAAAGAAATCAGACAGAATAAACGTAGTCAGCGAGATACTGTTGCTACTATAGTGAAGAAAGCTGAGCAGTTTCAGCGTGATAAGGAGGATAAGGATAAGGAAGTGTTTGAGAGACTACAGCGTATGACCATAGATAAATGCTATCCCGCTTTGCCTACGGAGTCGGATAAGAAGGAAGAGGCAGTTGAGGATCCTTTAATGTCCTATCTTATGAAGTCGCCACCTCCGTACGTACAGGGTACCGCAGCTCCTGTGGTCCCTGCCGTACCTGTTCTTCCACCTATTATTCCTCCACCAGTTCCTCAACCTGCACCCGCTCTTCCGACTGTTCCTGCTCCTTTGTCTGTTTCTATTCCTACTGCTCCTCCGCTTCCACATACTCCTGCTCCCGCTACTGCTCCTGTGTTGTTAACCCCTGCTGTTGCTACTGTCTCTACTCCTTCTCTTGTTAGTCCTGTGTCTTACTCTTCTCCCTCTACTCGTAATCGTAATTCTCCCCTTGCGACAAACTTCTTTCAGTCGCTCGGACCTGTTTTTGGGTCTGCTGGTTCTGATGGTCCTCAGAGACGTAGTCAGCTTCCTGGTAACAGAGAAAGTGTTGCGCTATATAATATGGCGATGGGTTGGATGGTAAACCCTCTTAGAAATCCACCTCGTGTTGTCCTCGAAACGTTTAATCAATTCAACATACCGACTCAGAGATATGTGTTTGACGAAATGTGCAAGTTCCTTCATGATCAGATAGTGGCCAATGCGCCTGACGAGGTGCTGACCGCCCTGTCCGAACTTCGGCTTCAGTTCGCAACTGGACTGATAGTAGACACTAATGTCCGACGTGCTATTGAGCGGTTGCTATCTCTTCGTCCCGCTCCTATTCCTCATGCATTGTTCGTTGAGGACATTGAAAAGCAAGACGAGTCTGGCCAATATCCTATGCGTGAAGTTCCGCCGGTTTGGATACCAGCTGATCCACAAGCTGCCCCTCCGGTATTGGCACATTTTGAGAGAGTGTGGATACACCTCCCATGGAAACGATCGGAAGTGCTTCAGGTGAAACAATCTTTGCCCGATCCTCGTAAAAATCCTACTGGGTATTATAAGGAATTATCGCAGCTCGTAGATGCTACGGTGATGAATCTTGCTGATATCGATATGTTGTTTGGCAACGTCGTACCGCAACCGGTATGGGCTAAGATTCGTCACCAAGATCACACAAATGAATTAGGTGGTGATTGGGCTGCCATTACAGCGGCAGACGCTGGACAGGTGGCTGCTACTAAACCCGATCAGTTGATTGCTGCTCTCCCCCAGCGAATCATTGCATTAATGAAAACGCTTATGCCAGCTATGAGGGTAAATTGGGACAAGTTGTCAGCCTGTAAGCAGAAGAAAGATGAGAGTGTTTCCGATTTCTTTACGAGGTTCGAGGAAGCATTCATTGATCATAGTGGACAGGATATGGGTACTGAGGGTGGACAGAGGTTGTTTGTGGATAAATTTGTGTCGAACTTGTTGCCCGATCTAAGCAATAAATTAAAGAATTCAGAAAGTGCGTGGGCCGTTTCTACCTCAGCTCAGATATTGGCTACGGCACAATATTACGAGAATAGAGAGAAAGAGGAAAATGACCGTGCTGATAAAAAGACGAAAGAGCTAAAAACTAAAGTGTTGTTACAACAAGCGTATCCGCCGCGTTCTAATCAGAATGCGCCTCAGCAGAATAGATCACAGTCACAATCGAATCGATCGCAGCCGCGTAATGATTCCTCTTTCCAAAGATCTTCATTAGGGTACAATCAATGTGCTTATTGTAGACAGGAGGGACACATTAAATTCAATTGTCCTGCTTTAAATGAACGTAATAGTGGTAATTCGTCTAAAGGAGGCCGTGGTGGTTCACAGCACGCATCACGTGGTAGAGGTCGTGGTGCTCAGAATGATCGCTCTGACCATTCATCAAATTCTAATAACTGTTTCGATCAACGTGGATCATCGCAAGGACGATCTGCGCAGTACAATGTAGACGATTATTACGTCGATCAGGGAACTGACGATAGTAATTACTAGGACAGCCAAAGACAAGGAGAGGGAGTGGTATCAGTTCCGGTTGATCAGAGAGGGCCTTACGTCGCAGTTGCTACATCGGGCGTCGTTGAGCCTTTTCTGTTGGACACTGGTGCAGCGAAAAGTTCTATCATGCATTCGAAACTCCCTGGCGCACCTTTGTCTGGCTTAACAAATGTTTCCGTTGGATTCTCTGGCGCCCCCGTTAGCAATCCAGTTTCACGCCCTTTGCCCCTTCAAATTGGGCCACGTGAGCTCGAAGCTCCGTTGATTTTGACTACTGGTTGTGGCGAAAATCTTTTGGGTCTGGATTTGCTTAAACGTTTGTATGCGACTTTGTATTGTTCTCCTGCGGGTGTAAAGCTTACGTTAGGAGAGAGGGTAGTCTCTCCCATGTATTTGTCCCTCGATAAGCTTCCACCGGAATTGGATTCTCTTCCTGCGTCTTTGTGGGCGACGGGTCCAAATGATGTGGGCCTACTTGATATCTCCCCTTATGTTGTTCAGTTGAAGTCTAATGTGCGATTGCCACGTATTCCCCAATACCGTATCTCCCTTGATGGTGAACGAGCTTTGTTAGCGATCATCTATGACTTGATCGAGAAAGATGTCATCGAAGAAACTCGGGGAAACGTGTGCAATAGCCCTGTACTGCCCATTCTTAAACGTACTGATCCTACCAAACCGCCTGTTTATCGTTTTGTTATCGATTTACGGGAGGTAAATAAAATTGTGGTTCCTCAATTCCCTGTTGTGCCTGACATCACGGCGCTACTGACTCTGATTCCAGCTACTGCTTCTTGGTTTTCGGTGATTGATTTGAAAAATGCGTTTTTCAGCATCCCGATTGCCGAAGAGAGCAGGGACCTTTTCGGTTTCTCTCTTGGTGGACGTAGCTTCCGGTTCAAACGCGCTCCTCAGGGCTACTGTGAAAGTCCATCGATTTACAGTCAAGCCTTGAAGGGTCAACTGGATGCGTTTAGGTTGCCGGTTGGTGCGGCTTTAATCCAATACGTCGACGACCTATTGGTGGCTGCTGATACTCAGGACATTTGCAAAATTGCTACAGTGTCGTTGCTGCAACATCTCTGTGAGTTAAATCACAAGGTGTCACCTTCTAAACTCCAATATTGTTGTCAAGAAGTAACCTATCTAGGTCACTTATTGTCAAAGGAGGGAAGGAGATTGACCCCAGAGAGAATTGCAGCGATTGCGCGAATGGCTGTGCCACAAACCCAAAGAGATGTGCGTGCCTTTCTAGGTATCACGTCGTACTGCAGGCAGTGGATTCCTAATTTTTCATTGCTAGCGAAACCATTGGTGGCTCTTACGTGCAAGGATGTTTCAACTCCTTTACCATGGACGGAAGAATGTCAGAAAAGTTTTTCTGAATTACGTGATTCATTGTGTTCGGCTCCTGTGTTAGGTACCCCTGATTACAGCAAGCCGTTCACGTTATATGTTCACGAGAGGGAAGGTTGTGCTTTGAGTGTCTTAACGCAACCTTTTGGTGGTAAGCAACGTCCATGTGCATATTTTTCCTCGACCTTAGACCCAGTAGCTAGAGCATTGCCGAGTTGTTTGAGAGCAACTGCGGCTGCTGCGGTCTCCATCCGACAATCAGCAGGATTGGTCATGGATAATATGCTTACGGTGATGGTTCCGCATGCAGTCGATACTCTTTTGAATCGAACGAAAACTCAGCACTTGACGAGTGCGAGGTTGTCTGGGTACGAATTGACGCTCTTGGCAAGCCACATTCAGATAAAACGTTGTAATGTCCTAAATCCGGCAACTTTGTTACCAATTAGTGCAGAGTCAGATGAAGTAGCAGAACATGACTGTTACTTGCGGACAGAAGAGGAAACGAAAGGTCGTGTGGACCTTAAAAACACCCCATTGGAGGACCCGGATGGCACTCTGTATGTGGATGGGTCATGTTTTAAGTTGCCGAATGGCGATGTGACTACTGCTTATGCTGTTGTAACATTGAATACTGTTGTTGAGACTGCAAGATTGAATCAGAATTCTGCCCAAGCTGCAGAGCTGATTGCTCTCACTAGAGCATGTGTATTAGCAAAAGGGAAACGTGTGAATGTGTACACCGATAGCCAGTACGCTTTCGGTGTAGCGCATAGTTTTGGACGATTGTGGCGAGAGCGTGGTTTCTTGACGTCGCATGGCACGAAAATACAGCATGGCCAGCTTGTGAACGATCTTTTGGATGCATTGACTTTGCCTGCACAAGTTGCAATTGTTAAGTGTAGTGCGCATCGTAAAGTGACGGATGATGTTGGTCGTGGTAATGCGTTTGCAGATGAGATTGCTAAGGAGACTGCCCGGAACCTTAGCACTCGAATGTATGTGACGAGTTCGGTTAGGTGGCCTGCAGAATCGAGTATGTGTGAAGATACCATAGAGAGCGTGAAAGCAATTCAGAATGAGGCCACCGACACTGAAAAGACGAAGTGGAAAGAAAGTACGGGAAAGTTGGATGTGAATGGTTGCTGGATTGATTTGTCGGATCAGAAAAGATGGATGTTGCCTGATGCGTATGTGCTGGCCGTTGTGACAATGGCACATGGGTTAGCACATATTAGCGCGAAAGGCATTTGCAAGTTGCTGGCTGATGTGTGGAAGAATGATGGCATTATAAAGTGTGCTGAACGTCTGGTGAAGAATTGTATGGTGTGTATAATGTACAATCCTGGCAAAGGAACCCCAACTCCCCCTGGCAGTTTTGCTCCTCCTTCGTATCCCTTTGAGGTGATCCAATTGGACTTCATCCATATGGAGCGATGCAATAACCTGAAATACGTTCTGGTTGTGGTTTGCGCATTCTCCCGATGGATCGAGGCCTATCCCCTCAAAGACAATACTGCTTTGTCTACTGCGAAAATCCTACTGAAGGAATACTTTCCTCGGTATGGAATGCCTAGAGTCGTGTGGTCAGATAATGGAAGTGAGTTTGTTGGAAGTGTGATGAAGAGTGTGTGTAAGGGCCTTGGAATTAATCAAAAATTCCATAGCGCCAATCATCCCCAGTCAGCTGGATTGGTTGAGGGGTACAATGGCACCCTTAAACTAAAACTAGCGAAGATTCAGGCTACGACTGGACTTTCGTGGCCTGATGCTTTGCCTCTAGCACTACTGTCAACTAGGGCGACTGTACACTCCCGAATAGGGCTTAGTCCCTATGAGATAGTGTTCGGCCGTCCTGCGAATGTGTGGGGGGTTCCTAGGCCAGGAATATTCTCTGATCTTGAGTATCCGATGTTGATTGACTACTTACATGACTTGACTGCTAAACTGAGGTTAATTCACCAACAGGTTTACGACGCCTTGCCGACGCAGACGGAGGGTCCAGGCCACCAGCTCCAGCCCGGGGACTGGGTGGTTACTCGTAACTTCTCACGCAAGAACAATCTGGACCCCCGATTTGTCGGACCTTACCAGGTACTCCTGGCCACGAGGACTGCCGTTCGTCTTGAGGGGCGGAAAAATTGGGTACATGCTACCCATTGTAAGCGAGTCCCTATTCCCTTGCCGGCAGACCCGTGGGTAAGGAAAGGCATTGCGTCAACAGAAACAGGAACATTGCCGGCGTTTGTACCTTTTAGCGACGCACAGCTTGTTGGAGAACCCTCAGCGCAGCAGAGAGCCACTGTTGAACACTTGTCAGCAAAAGACTCAAGACCAGATCAACCAACTGATCAGCAGGACGCTGTTTCTTCAACGGATCCTTTGTTCGACGAGCAGACACGTCCCGGGAAACATCGATATTCTTTGCGATCTCACACTAAGGACAAATAAAATTCTCTTGCTTTGCTGAAATTGACAACTGCAATATCCTCGTTTCCCATGATCAATTTTGAACATTCGTATCATTGAAAGTTTTTTGTACATATATCAAGCTTCTTCCTTGTATCTTTTTACTTCCACAGCTGAGAGATATTGTGCTAATATATATACATATTGTGTATTGAGGGCCGTAGGGCCGCGCGCGTACTTCCTTCTGGACAGTAGGTCTTGACGCTAGGTTAAAGGCCGTCGGTTCCTAGGAACCCCTGGGGATTGACTATTGCTGCACAGAACGAAGTGCGTCAAGAAACGTTGCGGACGGTCGTAGGGAATGGCATTTTCGAAGCTGAATGATTTGGAAGGAGCTCAGGCGTACAGAGTCAAGCTGCAGCAACTCAGTCGTACCAAATGTTTCATATTTCAATTGTTTGTGTTGTTTCTGACTGCTTCTGCATTTTTGACGGGTGGGGTGTATTACACTATGTCTTACTTCTTACTTGCTACCCCTACTCCTACTCCTTACCCTAACCTTACTTCTACTGCTTCTCCTCATTCCTTTCATATGTTACCGGAACACGAGCAGGCTAGACGTGTAGAATTCCGCAACAATTCCTTTATTCAGCTCCTCCATCAGCATCAGTTAGTGGTTAACACTACTAATTGTTGGGTGTGTGGGTTGATGCCACATACTACGGGTAAGGGAATTCCATATCTGGTATTACCGTATAGTTCCCAAGGGTCAGCTCGAGCATTCCAAACAATGTTTCGAAGCGCACTGGGTTTCCACCCCACTCAAGAACAACGTTCCCCCTACTCTGGTCCTACCTCGTATCAGAGGCTGCTATCGATGGCAATAGAGGATATGGAAGATGAGATCCATGATCCTTTTCTTATCCCTGAAGAAGAGGTACAAGCCTATAGGGTCCTAAGTAGAGGGGAATATAGTATGTTCACTAGTGAAAAGCAGCTTAAAAGCTCGCCTCCAATATGGGTCGTACCCCACACTGGTAATCTTTGTCTTATGGGTCGTGGTTCGCAAGCCCCACTTGGAGCAAGTGCCTGCACTGAAAGTTACGTTCTGCCAATGTTCTCGTCCCCTGTGTTTCTGGCTGCCAAGGGTACCTACTTTATCTGTTATGATCGTGCATACACATGGTTGCCCGCAGACTTCATGGGCTCATGTTTCATTGCAAATCTGTTGCCTCCGACGTTCACTGTAGATGCCGATTATCATAAGACTAGAGTTGTACGAGGCGTAATTAGTGAAGAGGATACTGCCGGTCAAGAGGCAGGAGACTTTTTCAAGGGTTTCCTCCCGTTTTGGGGACCTATGGTTAATAGTAGGAACCTGAGACAGTTGACTCGAGTGGTAGAATCGACAGCTAATATTACTGCCAGTGCCCTTGGTAATATCACCACAGAACTTCAGGCGGAGAGACTTATGACGTTACAAAACCGTATGGTTTTAGATGTCGTCTTAGCAGATCGCGGTGGGGTATGTAAAGTGATCCATTCGAGCTGCTGCATTTTCATTCCAGATAATGCTCCTACTGTCTATCAAGCCATCTCGAAGTTGCATAAGATCTCCGAATCCATACACGTGGATGTAGGGGATTGGACGCTACTTGGATGGTTTTGGGGCCTGATGTCGACTTGGGGTTGGAAGATTCTGATGATCATCGGGGTTGTGGTAGTGTTCCTGTTCACGTGTTGCCTTTGCGTGCAGTGTGGTCCTGCCTTATGTGGCCTCTGTGCTACAACGTGTATGAGACAACCATCTGTTACCAAGGGGACTCGGTTGGGCAGAGCTATGCTACAACAACATCTCGATGGTCTGATGAATATCGAATATGATTCCGACTAGTGCTTGCCTACATGAGGGCAAAAGGAGCGTCTGAGGTTCCGTGACAATTGTAAGTGGTGTTTTCGACTCGCACGAATATGGTCGAGTCTGGTATCTATGAACCGCAAATGACGAGTTTAGTAAGTGTGCGCAGTTTCGCTGTGCTAACTTAAACCGTTCGTTTGTTATGTGGGTTTTTCATCTGTACCCACGGGTTCCATCTTAGATACGGCATCCATTTTGTCTCTTGCCCTCAAGTAGCCAGCGAACGGACGCTGTCCGCTTCGCGACCCTGGGACTCCCAAGATATTGGCGGAAGACGCGTGTTCTTTGAAAGTGTCTTTATGACAAGGGGGTTGCTGCTGTAAGGCAGATGGCGCCGCTCGAGGCTCATCTTGCCGCACGGACTTATTGTCTCAGCCGTGCATCTCATTAGGCACATCCCTTTGATGCCTGTATCTCGTGTTTCTCGATACCTCCCCTTTTACACCCTTTCCGATCTCCCCACTGTCCCCGTCTTCCTCTGCACCTGTCTTTGTTCCTATTTTCGATCTACTTTACTGCTGATTGGAATTTGCTAATGGTGGGAAGATGGGTTTTTACAGTTGGGAACCGCCAAATGTTTCCGCACTTATGTCCCGGACCTTGTGTGTTTCAAAGTGACCAAAGCGACCCCTCTGGGAGCTAATTGTGGGAACCGGGTTGTAAACTTTTGTGTTCAATGTTATCCTATGGGTAAAAACTGTATAAAAGGAGCGATCCACAGAACCAATTTGAAGCAGTCTCCCCGAACTACACTCGATGTACTTCCTGTGACTTCTGTGTTCCCTGCAGCAAATAAACCTTGAATCTTTGACGCCGAAGGAAGTGTCCCGTGTCTCTGTGACTTGTACGCCGGAGCAGGTTACCCACGAAGGTTTCAGGTGTTGTGCCCTGGCACCGCTGGGTCCAAAAGAACCCAGTCCTTCACAAGGAGGCACCTCATCGTCCACAAGACATAACGTGCCCACAGCCAAATTGTGAAGAATTCTCCAGCTTCTTCACTCGGAAGACCGACACCATCAAGAACGACCTCCTTCTTGATTTAGCCTTACACGTAAAATCGCACCCACAAACCCCCCCAGCACTCCCTACTGGATCATGCCAACTCACTTCAAAGCCTAACCGAAAAAACGATGCAACCTGGTCTTCATTTACCACCTACTCCGAAGAAAACGGCAAAATCCTCAGTGCCCTGAACCAGGCCAATCATTTCGCTGACCGGCTTCCTGCAAATTAAGTCAAAGACCTAACTCCTCTGCTTCTACCTCTCTGGTCCAAGATCATAAACAGTTCACTCCAACAAGGTTGCATCCCAGATTGCCTCAAAGTAGGCCAAGTATCACCCATATTAAAGAAGCCCATGGCAGATCCTGCAGACCTAAACAACTACCGCCCTATCTCCAATATTCCAACCTTATCCAAGCTCCTGGAAAAAATGTGTGCATCTACAACTAACAAAGCATATCGATCACTTCGACCTCCTTAACAAACACAAATCCGGCTTTCGGGCAGGTCATAGCACTGAATCAGCCATGACACACATAATTGACGACGCATTGCAAATCCTCGACCAAAATGGCTCCTGTTTACTCATCCTTCTAGACCTCTCCTCAGCCTTCGACACGGTCAAACATGAAAACGTGTTAAACCTCCTAGAACACAGAATGGGTCTATCAGGGGCAGTACTAAGTTGGTTTACCTCATTTCTCCAAAATCTGACGCAACAATTCAAAGTCAACAAATCCTTGTCCATACCAGTCCCAGTGATGTTGGGAGTCCCACAAGGCTCCTCACTATCCCCTACACTGTTTAATCTCTGCATGGAACCACTCACTGAAATTCTACAAGCCTCCAAGGTGCAATATCACATGTACGCAGACGACACACAACTTTACCTTAAGATCCACACCCTAGAGGACATCAAAGTGCTTAACACAACGCTCAGAAATACACAATCCTGGCTAGCAGAAAATCATCTCAAACTGAATGCCCTAAAGACTGAATTCCTTCTAATAGCTCCACCCGCACAAATCCCCAAAATGCAAGATTGGCTCAAACATATTACAGCGCTCAACGTGCAACCCTCCATTGTGGACTCAGCTAAGTCACTGGGAATAACATTGGACAACAACCGTAACATGCAAAAACATATCAGTAGTACTACAAAGGGAACAAACTTCCAGATACACAGACTGCGGAAAATGAAACCCTTCCTGCCACCCAATGACTTCAAGCAAGCAGTAGAAGCTCTAATTATCCCTAGAGTGGAATACGGATGTGTCTTTCTGTGCGGACTACCCAAAACCTCTACGACTCCATTACGAGCCTCAATCAATGCAGCAGTGAGACTCATAACTGGTTCTAAACGAAGCTCCCACATTTCCCCTGATCTACAACTCCTGAACTGGTAACCCTTGGAAGCCCGAATTCATCTGAAGATAGCATTCATGACGCACAAAGCCATGCATCTCAAGGCACCCAGATACTTGGCTCAGAAGCTGACAATGTTTTTTGGGGGTGGGGGGTGTGTCAGACCCTCAAGAAATGCTGAAAAACTACTTCTGCAACCTAAAAAATTCAATAAGAAAAAAACATATAACCGATCCTTCTCTGGGATGGCACCTAGAATTTGGAATGCCTTACCCCCAGAAACCAGACTCAACCCTTCCACGGCCTCATTCAAAAAGGAAGTAAAAGCCATCCTCATGGCCAAATTCACATGAATATGATACATAGAAGTAAGCAATCTTGAGATTATACTGACCCTCGGTCTCACACTAAGAGACAGACCGTATATCGCTTCTTACTTTGTTCGTCCTTGTATAATACGCCACTGTACATGTTTGGTATTGATCTGCTCTTCTTTTTCTTTTATGTATATGTAACATTTATTGACTGTATAGCGCTCTGATATCCGTCAGGATCTTGTTTGCGCTCTATAAAACTTTCTAAATAAATAAGTATCTCGTTTTTTACCTACCTGACCCTGGGGGACCCTTGAGTCTATGCCCTGAACCTCAACTTCCCCAGCCGAGTACTCACCTGGAAACCAGTAACTCACTTACCTGTCATTGGATAACAGTGACTGGTTTGACTCTTTTGAAAACTTGAAATATTCCTATAAAATCCGCCGAGTAACGAATTCTGAAGTACTCACCTGTGATCAGGAGAGAAGCCAGTACTGTACCTTGTAGCCCAGTATTGAACCATAAAAGTAATCCGAACCTGGTTTACCCGTAATCTGTATTTTCTCCATAGGAATCCGTTGTCTGCTTTTCTATGAAATTTCTTCTATATGTCTACTTTTGGAAACTTGAAATATTCTTTAAAAATAATAAGAAATACTGAAACATAATTACTTAACTGTTTTAAGTTGAGACCTCAATGCTAGACTTAGGAGCCCACTACTGCATTACAAAAGTAACGAGATCGTACTTTACCTGCAACCTGAATTTTCTCCCATTTGATAACATTGCCAGATTTTCATTGAAAAGTTTCGAAGTGTGAACTTTTAAAACCGCTTTATATTCCTGAAAAATCACTACAATAACTAAAACGTTTATACTAAATTGTTTTCAGCTTAGACCCCAGGACTGAATCTAGGAGCCAGTCCTGGAACTACCAAAGTAATCTACAAAGTAATCAACTGTACTTATATGATGAGAACCCATTGAGTTCAATGCTAAAGTGTGTTTAGAATTGTGTTGCCTACTGCAACCCCTGTATCTATTGTGTTCACAAAGTTTATTACCTTGCTGCAAAGTACTCATCGGAGGCCTCTCGTATTGAGAACAGTATATTTTGATACCTGTTGGTTCTAGAAATAAAACATGCATATCTTGGATATAAAAACAATTGGCCTGGAGTTCAGTCTTTGGGTGTGAAACCTTTTGCTGACTGTGTGCAACAAATGCTTTACACTGTCCTCTGGTACTGCCTTACTGCTCGACCAAGCTACCACTTTAGAGAGTAATGTCACACCTGGCTTTAACCTCTGTTATACCTCTGGGGTTTGTGGACTATATACACACTGTACCTTATTCTGGTCCAGTATATATAGAACCACTTTCTCACAGGGGGACAGTCCAGATCATTGCCCACTGTCAAGGTGGCTGCATAGGTACATATAAATGTTTCCAGATCAACCGTTCGGCCTTCCATTGATGAGTGTAGTGATATAATGGGGGACCTATCTCCCACTGGATCCCTGGTTGCCTCCAGCATTTCTCTGTTCCTTACATCGCCCAATGCTACAGCCTCCATGGAGAGCCTTTTCTTAGTCAGGGCAATCTCCTTCGTGATAACGTTTGCCGCTCTAGTTACGAAGGAGTCTATCGTCCCTACTACCCCTGCTGCGTTATTTCTGTAGGACCACCTTGGCCGACGGCCAAATTCCTCTTACTCATTGCTATATTCTCAGAAGACGCTTGATCTCGAATGAACTGTGGTACAAAATTACCGTTTTCCTCAGTTATCAAATGGGGGAATACAAGGGGCACTTCCTGGGCTGAAATCATAGGAACTAAAAATAAAGTGAAGAAGAACAGTCATAGGAATCATGCAGGTACCTTATTTCTGCCCTTAAGGACTCAATCCAAAGAACTGTGATCTGGGGAAGTCCTGGCCTGACTGCAGGGATCCTGTAAAAAGAATGCAAAAACAACAATTGGACGGAATGTTGCATAATGGCAAAACATTCACCCCCAGTCACACATCGTTATTTTGCTCACCACACCACCCCAGTTCAGACATGGCCATATGTAAATCAGTCTTGACCCTGTGCCTCATGGGAACAGTCCAGCCCGAACTGCCAAGCCATGTCTTCCCTGGACCGGAATTAAGCATACTAGGACCGGTTTCTGGCTATCAGCCTTCATCATCCAGGATATATAAAACTTTATAAATAAATAAATAGCTTGATTCCAGTGGCATGGAGAGCACGGGACTCACGTCTGAGCATACCCGTCCCACTCGGGGTGACAAATGCAAAAACAACAATTGATGGACGGAATGTTTCACAATGGCAAAACATTCACCCCAGTCACAGATCTGGGTTTAATCCATCGTTATTTTGCTCATCACACCACCCCAGGTGAGCAAAAGAACGATGGATTAAACCCAGATCTGTGACTGGGGGTGAATGTTTTGTCATTGTGACAACATTCCGTCCATCATCTTGTGTGTTTGCTGTTCACCCTATGTGGGAAGGGTATGCCCAGACGTGGGTCCCTTGCTCACTACGCCACTGGAATCAAGCTATCCTGGCTGAAGAAGGCTGATCGCCAGAAACCGGTCCTAGGATGCTTGATTCCGGTCAAGAGACGACATGGCTTGGCAGTTCGGTCTGGACTGTTCCCATGAGGCACTGGGTCAGGACTGATTTGCATATGGCAATGTCTGAACTGGGGTGACTTGGTGAGCAAAATAACAATGGATTAAACCCAGATCTGTGACTGGGGGTGAATGTTTTGCCATTGTGCAACATTCCGTCCATCATCTTGTGTCTTTTATCCTGTAAAAAGAGCCAAGAGACCTGGCCCACGCCCGGCCGCTGACAGGCCTGCCCTTGTCCTGGGCACGCGCTCGTGCTGTGGGAGCGCCCAAGTGATTTTATAGCGTCTCTGGGCGCAAGGCGATGGTCTTGGCGGCAGCGAGCAGCAAAGGAGGCTGGTGGTTGTGGTCCTTGCCTCTCAGTCTCCACAACAAAGGCAGCAAAGGATAGACTGGCTATTTTACACAATTGGTCTAGCTCAAAAGCTTTTAGATGATAGTATCAAACAGGGCCACTTGTGGCCCATTACTCCAGGTCGGCTTTCTTTATGCTGGAAATAATTCCAGAGATATCGCAAGATTATTCTTTCCATAAAAATAGAGGGAAATATTATGTAACCCAATGTTTTTCAGAGATTCTGTGGGACGTTTGGTTTCTTTCTGGCTCTACCCTATTGAAGAGAATGTCACATTAACGAGAGTGAGTGGGTGTCTCATTTTATGTCTATTTTCAAGGGAGGGCGGGATCCTGACAGACCCAGAGAAGGGGGAATTGTATTGGGCCCCAATGTCAATCGAGTTGAAGGAAGTGGAGGTGGGTATCCGAGGGCTATCTAGCAATAAAGCGCCAGGACAGGACGGTACACCGCCGGACCTCTTTAAGTCTAATCCCCAGTTCTGGGCCCTGGTACTGGCGGGCGTGATTAACGCTGCGGCCACCATCGGATGCCCTGAGTCCTGGGGTACATCCACGATTGTGCCGGTTTTCAAGAAGGGTGATCGGAATAGCACGTTGTGCTATAGACAGTTGTCCCTTCTTGGTTCCGTGGTTAAGGTCGTCGGCAGGGTACTACTGGGAAGATTGGCCTCATGGGCGGAGCAAAATGCGATAATCTCAGACATCCAGTATGGGTTCCGCTCGGGACATTCCACCATATCCCAATGTCTTAACTTATATCTGATCCAGGGTAAATACACAAATGCCCGTCAGGGCACCCTCTACATGGCCTTCATGGATTTATCTCCTGCCTTTGACTGTGTCAATTGGGGGAAATTGTGGCAATCCATGAGGGCCATGAGGGTAGAGGATATCCTGGTCTGTTTTCTTGAGGATATGCATAGGGATACTAGGACCAATGTTAGATACGCCAACGACCTTTGGGTATCTAGGGATTTTAATATAGAGAGGGGTGTTCGGCAGGGCAGCATTTTGGCCCCGTTTTTATTCAACCTTTATATTAATGACCTTTACAAGATATTGGTAACAACAGGGGGCGATTTTCCATATGTTGGTAGCCGGGGTCTGCCCGTCCTGCTTTATGCGGATAATGCGGTCCTTATTGCTAGAACTGCAAAGGATTTGCAGACCTTGCTTGGCTCATTTAGGAGTTTTATGAAGAAACGGGATCTTTCAATCAACAATTCCAAATTATATATTATGTTGGTCGGGTCCCGCCCTAAGAAAGTATATCCTTTTAAAGTCGGCATTGACAGGGTGCCCTTGACAACAATTTCTTACTTGGGTGACCTGATGGATGATAAACTTAACTGGGGGCCGCTTATCCAGCGAACCAAGGGGGAGGTTATACGGGCCAACACAGCAATCTTCAACTTTGCCACCAAAATGGGCAGGCGCCCTGTGGCGGCAATGTTGAAGTTATACCGGGCGAAAAGTGTGGCAATTGCAAGCTATGGAAGTGGCCTATGGGACTACACCTCAACTGATGATATACGGGTGGTGGAGACTAACTTCCTAAAACGCCTCTTTGGAGTGCCTTGGGGAACTTCCAATTTGGTGGTTCACGAAGAGCTGCCGTATATCAGTGACTATTTGGCTATGCATCCCTTGTTGCTCTGGCTCAACTGTTGGTTGAACGATGAGTTGGTCCTTAACCATCTGATTTTAAGGTACATTTTGAGTCTGGATTTCATGCTGCGAATTCCGTGGTTGAAATATATAAAGAGATGTTTTGAGGAGTTAGGGCGGCCTGATTTTTTTTTTTTTTTTGTTGAAAGCCAGGAAGTACACCCAGCAGCCGACTGACCCGGCACTTCCTCGCTACCACGCACCGACCCCATTGTGGCGCGGAAAAAAGAAGCTCCTGATTCTGGGCAGCTCTGCCTTTCACTAGGGAATCCTTTCACCTTGCTCGCAGTACGAGCATACCGAGGCACCTCCCCCTCAGCATTAGAGGCTTTCAACCTTAAGACATTTATTAAATGTCCTGATGATTGTCCCCATGATTAAGTAGTGGGACTGAAACGCAGTCGACCTGTTGTGCACCTTATACAAAAAAACGTGATTTATATGTTATGTATATGTAATGGTGCTTGCCTGATATTTCTGTACATTTGGATAACCACAGAAATCGCTGCTTTTGCCTTAACAGCCCTGCTTTGTCTCTTGCAACCCCTTGTACTGATCTGGTTGTGTCTGGGTACAAGCTTGTGCCCCACACTGGTGATTTGTTGAAGGTATTCTCTGTCTGCATAACCTTCAATTGAGTAAAAAATTGAAGACCTCTGTCTGGCTGGACATGTCACTCCGAATATAGAAATCGATTTCGTCTATATTTATTGCTTCGTATATTTTCTATGCATGGGACCGTTGTTGTTTTGAATAAAATATGATTTATTTTTAAAACCTGATCTCATTACAATGGAGGATGTGGACTATATTAGGAAGACTTTTATGACGACAAAGAAGCTTGCACGAGACCACACAGAGCTGGGGAATCAAAGTGTTTGCAAATTTGTGATGCTAAAAACAACCCCTACTATGGAACCATATCTTTTGTGGCCATTGTCTACCCATGAGCGGTTTTTATTGATCAGGTTTCGTTTTGATTATTTTCATTTGCTTTTAGCTGTTCCAAAGGGGAGTTACAGAGGACAAGTGCTAGCACCCTGTGGCTGTGATCGAGTGTCTCCACAGGACCTGCTGCACTTTGTATTCTTCTGCACTTTTTACACTGTTCCCCGTAGATATTTTTTAACTTCATTATTAAAGAAACTACATTTTAATCAGGTTCGCCCTGCTCTTTTTTATTTACAATTATTAAAACCAGACTGTATTCCTTTTGTAGTAGGTTTTTTAAAATCGGCCCTGCGATCTAGATTATGTATGGAGCACTGATATTTATCCTCTCCCTCATTATCCTTTACCTCACGAGTCTGTATTTTGCTCATTGTTCATATAGTCTATTTATTTCCTAATATGGCTTTGGTGACCGTTTAACCTTATTGTACCGTAACTGGTTTTTTAGTACCTCTTTTATGTAATTTCTGTATTTGTTAAATGATTGTATTGTATTGTGGAACTTTTATGGTTTTATCTCTAAAGCTGAATAAAGTATTTTGAATGAATGAATGTCACAGCCTTCATCTTGGATTATCTCACACGAGCTCCTTTAAGAATACAATTGCTCAAACAAAATAAGTAAGTAAAAGAGTGTCTTATGTTTGGGAAGAAATAACATTTTATATTAACTGAACCGGGTGAGCGCACTTCCTTTGATAATTGCTTTGAGCAGGGGTTTATAAGATGGGCCACATACTGCGGTACTAAGCTCGCTACAGAGGGCGGTGCTGCACTGTTGCATCTTCAGTAATGCATGCCAAACCTGCGCTGCACAATACCATCCTATATAAAGTGTTTCCACAGTACCGTCCATACTCTGATATGCATTTAACTAGATGACAGTTGATTAGTAGCAGCAGCAGTATGTGTGTGTGTGTTTGTATTTTATATACGCACTTCTACCCTGAGGTCTCGTAGCGCTGTATTCATACCTCTGTGGAACCCTTCCTGGCTTTCCTGTGAGATGTCCACTCCTGGGCATCCCCAAGGTGAAGCCAGGCATCCAAGCACTGCTGGGCCGTTGTGGAGATTAAGCAAGCTATTGCCCAGAGTCACAGAGTGGGACCCATGATTAGACTAGGCACCGAGGAGAGAATTATCAGGAGTCCAAGAGCCGCCGAGGCGGGAATTGAACCCTGATCCCGGGCCAGACCTCTGCATCAGGGTCTGCCGCTCTAACCATTGAGCCACGCTTCTCCACTAGTGAAGTTCTCCCTGTGCGAATCCATGTTTTTGGGCACTGGGATGGATCGAGGAGACCATTGATATGGTTCACCCTACAAGTGCTAGAAAGAAGTGTCTACTAGCGTGTTTGGGTCCTACCAGTATTATCAGGTCGAAGTAATCCTCAATTGACCCTCCAATCCGACATCTGATTGGGCCTAGCAAAATACCATCTTGTCTATTTTTTCTCCTGCTAATTTCTCCAATGTTTTTTTTCTCTTTCCTCTTGACCCTGCGCTTCTTCTGCTGCTTTTTCTCCTTTCCAATCTCTTTTAATCTCCCATTGCATATATATCTGCATGTTATGTGAGTAACCCTGTATTACATATACCCGTGTTCATCAATTGGGGTGTTTTGTTCGGTGTACAAGACCTGAAATGTCACAGGACAACGTTGCTAGCACCAGGGGCTAGACACATTAAAATAGTGTGATAAGGGAACTCTGGAAAACAATACTGCCATGAAGCCATTATCCTGGTAGACTGTGCCCCGTTGACATGGCAAAAACACACGATTTCATGCACCTTAAGAAGCAAATATAAACTTCAAAGAAGAATTTCAAGAAATAAGACCACCACAAAGAGTTGACAGACGTTTGATCTGGCATATCGATTGGAAATTCATTTGCTGGTCATAGATGGCCTTCTTGATGTCCTATATGGAGCACGTCTACAGAGTACTTTGCCTTCCTGTACGTGTGTTTCCCTCATCTGTTGGAGGGCGGCCCTTCGACTCACTGGTTGGAACCGCCGCCTAACTGGGAGGACCCCTCTGGTGGGGTCAACTATTGACCCTGGAAGGTCTCCAGGCTTGGGAGCACTGGGATCTCGTACCTTAGAGATGTTTAAAAGGGGATGCGCATTATGTCATTTCAAAAGTCAAGTACTCTGTTTAACTTGTGGTTTCTCCGGTACCTCGAATTGCGCCATGCCTTGTTAGCGCATGACTTCCCGGAAGATTCTTTGCCTGAATGCAGTCCGTTGAAGGCAAAGATTTTCCAAGGGGAGCTAGGTAAAGGCGTAACATCATCGACCTTGAGAAGCTCCGGCAGAGGTGGGCGTTCTGGGTGGGGCACTCGGATGAGGATTATTGTAGGATGGCTTGCATGGCACCTAGAGAACTTGGCGCGGCTTTGTATGATAAAGTTCAACTACTTGCATGCGACCCTCAGTCCAAGGCGCTTACAACAGTTGCTCCGCGATGTGCAAGCGGCATGCGCACGGTGCACGCTTATCATGCAGGATTTTTACCATATAGCCTGGGAATATCCGGTGCTGAGGCACTTTAGTGAGGAGGTGGGTGAAATACTTTCCGCTGTCATAGGCTGCTCCCTGCAGTTAGCACCTCGTACTGGGTTACTTGGGTCGATGGAGGAGATGGGGGGCTGTAGAGTTGAACTTTTTTTTTTCTGGGGATGGCTTGCTTGGTTGCCAACCTGGATGTGGCCCAGCAGAAGCCACTGACTGTCAGGAGCTGGTGTGCACAGGTCTTGTGGTGCGCTCACCAGGAGATGCCAATTTTTTAGACTTGTTTCTGTCTTAAGCTTGAACGTCAATGGAGGGAAATGTTACATATTACTAATGTTTGGGCTTGCTGCTATGCCATGCATGTTTATTAACCATTTCTTGCACTGTGTGATGCTGTCTTGCTGCAAAATTTCCAATAAAGTTGGTTCTAAAAAAAAAAAGACTACACAAGATGGTGCTGCTCAGAGGTAGACGGTTTACAAATTAAACTAGTCTCCTTATAGATGTTGATTGCTGTTTCCAGGTGTTAAGTTCAAAATAGCGAGATAATTCATAAAATGTACTGCATCAGTGCTTCGCAACTTGCTGCTTCTGGCTACATAATTTTGTCATCATTGCAGCATAATTTAGTCCTCTATCCAGGCATAATTCCGTTGGCCCCATTGTAGTTAGACACATTTCTAGATTGATTATTTTATTGCCATGCTTTTGAACAGTGGAGGTGTGTATTACAAAAAACGTATAACCTGTAATTTTGCACATTAAATGCAATATTACAAAATAATAATTGTAGTTCCTGAAGGTAGATGGGAACACGATTTATATCCTCCCCACAGATTGAGCTACATTTTAGGATGCTCTTGCAGGGCTATTTTATTGGTTATTACACATTATAACATTTCAGAAAGCTCTTGGCGATCTGCTAATACCGGTCTTAAGGGTAAGAGGCCACTCTTCAATCAATAAATAAAATGCAGTGTTTGTAGAAAATAAAGCAACTCGCAATACAAAAAAAATGCTTCCAATTTCAAGTGTTGTTCGAATCGTAGTAATCGCCTATATTAGTGGGAATGACGGCCAATAATAAACAATCGGGTTGCTGTGTCTACAACTTTGCAATTTCCTCAGTTATCTGAGTTAGAGTACTGCTTTAGTCTATGCAAGTAAAGTTGTAATATTCATGCTGTGAAATAAAAAAAAAATGTTACCTTTAACAGGGGTTTTGCAAATGTTGTTGTCTTAGCTTCATATGTGATTTACCTACCTCCCCAAGCTACCCCCTCATGGTAAATTGGAAGGTGTGCAACAATCGATGACACACATTCACAAACCGATTGCATAACACATTCTAAGGGTAGGTCCAAACAGGGGCTTTGTAACCGGTAAGTGTTATGAGGGTCTAGTGACTTAGTGGACTATTGCGTCTACTGCATGCATCTGTTTTTAACCCCATGTCACAGGTTGCAATCTCAGTAGTCCCACTCAGCCTTTTATCCTTCAAGGGTCGATAAAGTCAGTACCATTGAGTTTGGTAACAATAAACATTCCTTACACCTTTAATAATGACTAGTGACCGCTGGATGTTCGTGTGATTTATAAATATGGCAATTATGTTATGAAGGGTCTGTCTGCGGGCCTCCGCCACTACGTGACTATTAGGTGGGCGCACGAGGAAAGCGAACCTCCCACAAACCCATTACCAACGATGCTTTATCTTATGGGGACGGGGAGCCACCTGACTAAATGGTTAACCGCTAGCATCAGGACGGGGAGGGTAGCCCCACTGTCGCTCCTCAGGGCGAAATGGGAGGGTGATGTGGGAAGACCGCTACGAGACAAGGAGTGGGAACGTATCCTCCAGTTCCCCAAACAGGTAGCCAGGAACCCCAAATTTAAGTTCATTCAGCTCATGCTTCTACATAGGGCTTACTTAACACCACACCGCATACACGCCATGTTCCCTACTGCGGTTGACACATGCCCCCGATGTTCTGCGGATGACGCATCATTGGTACACATGCTCTGGGACTGCCCCAAGCTGGGCTACTACTGGTCCACGGTCACCGGGTCACTCACCAGTGCAGGCACCCTACCACGCACACTCACATTGGAATACGCACTACTAGGGTTGGGTCCCGCAGCGCGCACTAGAAGTGTAGCAACACGCTTTGCTGACCTGGCTATACTCTTGGCGAAGCGGGCGATTACGATGAGGTGGAAGTCGCCCAAACCACCTGATCCTGAGCTATGGCGGGTGGAAGTGACTAGGTGGGGCAAGGCGGAAGGCGAAGCGCTGCAATGCGAGGAACGCAGGGGCCTCAGAAAAACGCCGATCTCACTGGATTGGTTTACCATATTGGGGATGTTCGAAGCGGAGGGAGATGGGGACTCTGTTGATTCGATGCCTTAGCACTGTACTGTGTCCTACGAACAGAGAAACCCAGGTGACGCATCTGTCTGTGGTGCACTAGATAAAGACACGGGATACCCCGTACTGTTTGTGCTACTGCTCATGACTATCTGTATAAATCAGTACTGTTGGGTGGAATGGACTCACGGGTGAAACCAAGTACGATCTGACTTACACATGCATGTGCAATGAGTGTCGGGGGGGGGGGGGGGTTCCTGTGGGTGGGGGGTGGGATTTGTTCCGGTTGTTCAAGGGAATGTTACCTTATTAAGTATGCCACAAAATACAAAATATACGATGTAATTGTTGATGTTATGCTTGCGAGAGCACGCCTTTTTCTAGTGCTGATGCTTACTGTTCACTCTGTGATGTTGCTCGAAACACTATGCTAATAAACAGATTTCCAAAAAAAAATGAAGGGTCTGTCTGCTATCAGACGAACACATGGTTGACACAAAAGTTTACTTGCAACAGGAAATCAGATTGTACTTTCCAACAGCAAATACTTGATGAGATGTTTTGCAGAGCGTGCATATTTATAATAAGCCTTAGAAGTACTGCAGAAGGTAAGTGCCAGGGAACTGCGATTATTGAGAATGAGAGCTTTACGGAATAGACAGTTTCTATATATAGACCATAAGTAACAAATAGCACAAATCCATATTAAGATGGGCAGCTTGGTATAGGATTTTGTTTTACACACAGAAGGTAATGTTTGGTGAATGAATTGAGTAGTGATGTGTACTCTTGTATGTCGTCCTTAGCTTTGGAACGCTGGGAGTGGTTCTCTGGTCCAGAAGCTGCAAACAGACCTGCCAGTCCTGGACATATGTCCATTCGAAGTGAACCAGACCAGCATGCTGGCCACACTGACCGAGAAGATGGTGAAGGTATACAAATGGGAATGAGGCAAGATGCAGGCGATGCATCCCAAACTGATTTTCTGATAATTTTATAAATACTCTTTAACAGAGACTGTTTTAAAAAAAACTAAAACAAAAACTGGTGCCAGCAACTTGTCCAGTGTGACTAAAGTGGGCTGGATCTTCAATTCATAAGTTTACATTTTTGTCGAAAATGTATCTGGAAGCAGTGGAATGAGGGGTGCCTGGGATGTGGTGCAATTTAATTTCTTCAGTACGTTTGCAAGCAGTGCTAAAACCTCCATCTCAGAATGGTGGTCCTTCCACTCAGTCCCACAAGAAGAAACTGTCTTTTGGAACCTGATCAGATAGAGTGTATGCGGTCTCCCCTGCTATGATGAAGAAAGATCTCACAAGAAGTGAAAACAACTCTCAGAATCTTGAAATCGGCAAATTCAGATGGATGCTGATCTCCATGTTACCTGCTGAAAAATGTGTGGGTCATCTTTCCTCCTCTGCTCTAAAACGTTCTACCATATTGTTGTAGAGTTTTCGATGTTTGCGCAATGTATTCTGTTACTGGCTGCCAGAAAAAGAACGTGCCTTAGTGTGATTTTGCCAATCTTGATGCAGAACAAGCTCAATTTGAGCATTTTATTCAGATCTGGTTAATTTGGGCTCTTTGAGGGAAATTGTGCTTACTGCCCCCAACCCTAACACTGGATTCAGCTGCCTAGTACAGTATAACGTTTGCACATACAGAGCAAGTGGTACATTTCGTCTTTTTCTTTTTGCATAATCTACATGTTTATTCACATACATGTGTTGTGGTTAGCCCACAATCCCATTCCTCCTCGCATATTTAAATCTCCACTAGGCCAATGGCCCCCGCATTAGGCCTGTGATGAGATATTTTAATCTCTCAAGCTGTTGACTTCATAAAATGCAAATTTATTCCAGAGGGTATAGCAACTTGACAGAATTGTGTACTCAATCGGGTAGGATGCAGTAACATGACCATCAGGCCGTCACGTGTGCCCATTTCATGTGTCCCCTTCATCTGGTCCTTTTTTATTTTTAAACATCATGCTGTATTCCAGGATTTATAGTTTCTCTTCTAACAGAAATACTGTCTCTGTTATCCTATCTTCCAATGTGTTTGCCTATAAAGAGAGGACTTGAAGGAGTCGCACACAGCATGCATGAGGCCACTTAACAGCTGTAAATTAAGTTAGAAAATGTTATTTGTAACCACTACTGAGCCATTGTTTCTGCTCTCCAATCATTGAAAGCTATATTTCGAAGCCTGTGCGAGTGTTAAACTCATGCGAACACCCGACCATTGTGAAGTTTTTTTCAGCAGTGCTTTGATATTACTGAATAAGAAACATCTTTATGGTCAGCACCGCGTTTTTCCTTCTGGGGCATCAGCTTTTTAATCTTGTATTTGTGCTCAATCAAAGAGCTAAATTGTATTGTAATATGTCTTAAAAGGTAGCTTCCTCTGTATGTTCTTTCGGCTTCTGTTGCCACAGAGCAGCTGTAAATGCCAATGGTATGGAATTAAGTTCTTAAGGTTCAGGAATGCCTTTGTCAGTATTACCCGAAGTTGGAACAATTTCAAACAGGTTATGGAATAAAGATGCCCTTAACACTGCTAGAGAGAATGTATCCCAACCTTCAACAGACGCATCAAGATGCCTTCAGACTTATTCAGTCTGGGCACCAAACCTCTTCCTCCTTTTGGTTTTAAAACATATGCTTGGCAGCCCAAAGCAAAATCAATGAGTGGGTCACCAACAGCTGTTTTTCTAATGTTCGTTATTTATATGTTGTATATTTGTGTATCCTCTGTGATGCAATGAATAAAGAAAGGATCATTTGAACTGTATTATGGTCTTTTCTTGGGCTTCTGCTTGCTAACTTTTTTCATGCTGCTAATCATGAGCTTTATGTAGTAATCGTTGTTTTGATGGATACTTCTACCTGCAGATTCCTCACCTCTTGAATATTTTAAAGTGCCAGGAGGGGTATGGAAACTTGTCCGGTGGCAGTAGGGGGTGCTGGCTCCATTGCTGCTTCGGAAATAGCGCTATTTCAAAAGAGCCATATAGTGCCCTCCCAGCACACGGATATAAGTTCCTTTTTAGGTCTCGCCTGACCCAATGCGCTTGCGCATTGCTCCGGCTAGATTATAGTAAGCGGGAAAAAAAAGTCTACCAAAACAGCTGCGGATCGCATACAGTTCATGTGATCTATGTGCGTGCACACCATTGCCAGCAACATAACACGCCACCATTTGTCTGTGCCTCGGCATCAGACTTCAGAGGCTGCCGCTCCCCCGCCACCCGCATGCACATCGCTCACCACCATTTGTCTGTGCCTCAGCATCAGACTTCAAAGACTGCCGCCCCCGCGTTCACATCGCGCACCACCATTTGTCTATGCCTCGGCATCAGACTTCAAAGGCTGCCGCTCACCCTCCCCTCCCCCCCCTTCCCCCGCAATGCTGAGAGCTTGTTTCTTGACGAAAGTGAAAGCCTACCATGCTTGTTTACAGTAGCCTTGCTCCTCAAATGCTGTTACTATGTTGCCATCTCTCTAGGGACACTCAGCTTGAAAACACTCGACCTGCTAGCTGCAATGCTACATCCGCTATGCTTTGCCTCTAGACACGTTGATCTCTCGCAGACTGTGCTGACTCTGCCCCTCCGGATTCTGAAACTGACCAACGCAGTCACCACGCAGTCTCTTCTCTCTGTCTTATGTCTGCCCTGCCACCATTTACTTCAGACCCTCACACACCCTCACCATCAAACACCCTCACCCCCGTCACCCTCACCCTCACACCCCCTCACCCACCCTCACACCCTTCACAACCCTCTCACCCCCACACACCCTCACCCCATTCAGGAACACCACCACATCACTCAGGGGCACCGCCACATCACTCAGGGGCACCGCCACATCACTCAGGGGCACCGCCACATCACTCAGGGGCACCGCCACATCACTCAGGGGCACCGCCACATCACTCAGGGGCACCGCCACATCACTCAGGGGCACCGCCACATCACTCAGGGACACCACCACATCACTCAGGGACACCACCACATCACTCAGGGACACCACCACATCACTCAGGGACACCACCACATCACTCAGTGGCACCACCACATCACTCGCGGACACCACCACATCACTCGCGGACACCACCACATCACTCGCGGACACCACCACATCACTCGCGGACACCACCACATCACTCGCGGACACCACCACATCACTCGCGGACACCACCACATCACTCGCGGACACCACCACATCACTCGCGGACACCACCACATCACTCGCGGACACCACCACATCACTCGCAGACACCACCACATCACTCGGGGGCACCACCACATCACCTGGGGGCACCACCACATCACTCGCAGACACCACCACATCACTCGCAGACACCACCACATCACTCGCAGACACCACCACATCACTCGCAGACACCACCACATCACTCGCAGACACCACCACATCACTCGGGGGCACCACCACATCACTCGGGGACACCACCACATCACTCGCAGACACCACCACATCACTCGCAGACACCACCACATCACTCGCAGACACCACCACATCACTCGCAGACACCACCACATCACTCGGGGGCACCACCACATCACTCGCGGACACCACCACATCACTCGCGGACACCACCACATCACTCGCAGACACCACCACATCACTCGCAGACACCACCACATCACTCGCAGACACCACCACATCACTCGGGGGCACCACCACATCACTCGGGGGCACCACCACATCACTCGGGGGCACCACCACATCACTCAGGGGCACCACCACATCACTCAGGGGCACCACCACATCACTCAGGGACACCACCACATCACTAAGAGACACCACCACATCACTCAGGGGCACCACTCGGGGACACCACCACATCACTCGGGGACACCACCACATCACTCGGGGACACCACCACATCACTCGGGGACACCACCACATCACTAAGGGACACCACCACATCACTCGGGGACACCACCACATCACTCGGGGACACCACCACATCACTAAGGGACACCACCACATCACTCCAGGACACCACTCAGGGACACCACCACATCACTCAGTGACACCACCACATCACTAAGGGACACCACCACATCACTCGGGGACACCACCACATCACTCGGGGACACCACCACATCACTCGGACACCACCACATCACTCGGGGACACCACTTCATCACTCGGGGACGCCACCACATCACTCGGGGACGCCACCACATCACTCGGGGACGCCACCACATCACTCGGGGACGCCACCACATCACTCGGGGACGCCACCACATCACTCGGGGACGCCACCACATCACTCGCGGACTCCACCACATCACTCGCGGACTCCACCACATCACTCGCGGACTCCACCACATCACTCGCGGACTCCACCACATCACTCGCGGACGCCACCACATCACTCGCGGACGCCACCACATCACTTACCACCACAACAGCACTGTCCTTGCTTGCTACCAACAAGCATTGCCATAGCCAATAGGATTTGCATTAGGAAAGTGTAAGTTATTGGCTTTGTGAATAACAATGCTATTAATTTTTATATTTTCAAAGCCAACACATTAAGAAAAATTGTCATTTACAATACCAATAGCTCACACTTTTCTAATGCGAGACCTATTGCATTGCAAATGCTTGTTTTCTAGGCCGTTCAACTTGGATCCAGAGCTTCTCTCCTTGAAATTCCCAGTCCAGCAGGCGCACTCACCGGACCACACGCCAGCACGCAGCTCCTGCCCCTGGGTTGGCAACGCTGTTGGTCTCGCCGCGAACGTCCATCCAGGAGCGGCTGGAGACTACAGCTCCCAGCGGGCTTTGCGTGGACTTCCTGTGTCCCGCTGTCTTCGCGCCCGGAGGCGCTACAAAGCACAGTCCACCCCTCGGTGGAGCGGGGGTCTCAGTCCAGCAGGCGCACTCACCGGACCACACGCCAGCACGCAGCTCCTGCCCCTGGGTTGGCAACGCTGTTGGTCTCGCCGCGAACGTCCATCCAGGAGCGGCTGGAGACTACAGCTCCCAGCGGGCTTTGCATGGACTTCCTGTGTCCCGCTGTCTTCGCGCCCGGAGGCGCTACAAAGCACAGTCCACCCCTCGGTGGAGCGGGGGTCTCCGTCCAGCAGGCGCACTCACCGGACCACACGCCAGCACGCAGCTCCTGCCCCTGGGTTGGCAACGCTGTTGGTCTCGCCGCGAACGTCCATCCAGGAGCGGCTGGAGACTACAGCTCCCAGCGGGCTTTGCGTGGACTTCCTGTGTCCCGCTGTCTTCGCGCCCGGAGGCGCTACAAAGCACAGTCCACTCCTCCGCGTCGCGGGACGCGCGCGGGCGTCACCGGGCGGAGCCCGGGCAGAGGGCGGGCCGTCTAAGGCCGTCCAAGGACGACCAGGGACGGGACGGGCCACGTCCCTTTCATCATGGGTAAGCGCAAATTGAACACATCGGCGGCAGGCGAGGCTAATGCAAAGGTACCTAAATACACAACCAGTATTCTTACATATTTGACTTCCAAAGTGGACGAACTAACCACCCAGATAGCAGTTTCTGAACGTGCATTGGCGCTGGAAACCACATCTGGGAGCATTAGCACCACAATCTCTTCGCCCATTAGGTGTGTACCACTGGAGCCGAGGGTCATAATCGAAGCCTGTCGGACTAACCTGGCACAGACCCCCACTGTCCTGCCTTCCCCAGAACTGCCTATCTCTGTAAAACCCGCTAGTAATGAGGTTGTGAGTGTGGATGAAACTGTGGCCAACATCCAACCTGGGGGACAGCAGGCCTCCTATGTTACCAAGGAGGGTCTCATGGAAATATTGGAAAAACTTTTTACTGAGAGGCTAGAATCAGCCCTAATCCAAATTGCAACAGATATTACAGAGACACTGAGGGACTGTGTTAACAATTTGCTGATCAAATGTGAACGCATTAATAATTCTTTGAGTAATCAGCCGCCTGTCCCAGTACCCATAGAAATTGACCCACCAAGCAACCCAGTAATTAACATACCAACAGAAAGCCTTGCACCTACAGAAAGCCTTGCACCAGTCAAAGGAAAAGTTGTAAATGGTAGATACACACCCTTACCGCAAGCTGCACCAAACCAGGTTCAACTGGATACATCTTTAGCGGCTAGGCCATTATGCCCCTTGGGAGACCAGAGGGCTAGGGTGCCCCCAGTACACCTACCTCCTGATGCAACACCCTTTGTGGCTGTCCTGGTTAACGTACCTAAACTAGGTGCGGGGGAGGTAGAACATCATGCAACGCTGCGTAACCACACAGAAAAGTGGTGCAATGCAAATTGCACGGGTGAAAGCAACATCTCAGCTAATATATTGATGTGTAGAAGGGTCAATTGGGTTGGTAAAACCAAGAAATGTGTGGCGGGTGACTGTGTCATAGTAAATTTTAAATCGCGTGATGTCACTAGCCGACTCTTCTGGGACGCTTCCTCTTTAGATCCTTTTGGTAAGGGTGTGCGTGCTATGCCGCTGGGTTTTTTCTACCCTCCCACACCCAGGTCAACTGGGGATGGGTATGGAAGGCCCCAGCTAAACAACAATCCAGGGCACCAGGGCAACCAAAATTTCCAGCAGCTAGGAAATGAATGGGTGACTAAGAGGGCTAGGGGTAGTGGTGTAGCCACACCGGTAATGAATATATTTCCAGACAACCTGCCTCTTTCAAATAGATTTGCGGTTCTTGACAACCAGGGAGTCATGGACTGACTAGATCCTATGCTAACTAACCACTCAGCTACTATACAGGATGCCCCTATGGACATCCCTACCCCCTGTAATTCAGCTAATAACTCTACTCCGTGTAATGCGGTTTCAAATGTGGGGGAGGTAGCAACAGAGGGAGGTAATAGAAATATTAAGATTCTGACCTGGAATATTGCTGGCTTACGTGCAAAACAAAATGACCCAATCTGGCTAGGCAAGCTGAAAGAATACGATATAGTAGCCATGCAGGAAACATGGGCCAGGGACAACTCTTTTTGGCTGGATGGTTATTCCTCTTTTTTTGTAAAAGCACAGTGTTCCGTGGCGGGAAGGGACATTGGCGGCCTGATGTTCTTGGTATCCCTCAATATAGCTGGGAGTGTGAGAGAAATTCATAGTTCCTCATACCATTTTCAACTGGTAGAAATATGTCAATTAGACAAAAATAAAACACTCCTTATAAATTGTTATAATTCTCTGCAGGGTGGCCCCCAAAATTCTGTTTTAGATTGTTTAAATTTATTTGTTGCGGATTACATGTCAAAACAAACCACTTTTGTCCAAATTATTTTAATGGGTGATTTTAATGTTCACTTATGTGAATCACATTGTCAGATCAAAAATCGCGATGGGCCTGATCTTACGACCCCTCCCCATTTTGAGCATAGCCTGAAGGGTTCCACTATGGAACATTTGTTATCAGCTAATGATCTTTACGAACCTAGTTTTGCTGATCAAAAAGAACGGGTGGTAACTTACAATGCTAGGGGTAGTGAATCCATCATTGATTACATCTTTATGTCCCCAGGGCTCCTTCACTATGTCCTTTTTTATAATGCCATTGAAAGTGGCTTTAGTGATCACAATCCGGTGTGTTTAACGCTGGATGGATCACTTGGATTGTTGAAGGAGGTCTTGTTGTCCACTTCTGTGAAGCACATTAAGAGCAAAGATAATGGGCGGCGTTTAAAATGGTGCAAAGTTTGCCCTGAAGATTTTTTGAATCTCATTGAACATGAAATGGCGGTGGAATTCCAGATTTGCAGGGACCCAGCTAGGGGGGACAAAGAGATTATTGCCGCCTTTGAGGCTATTTGCTCGAAGGTGGAGAAAGAATTAACCCTCAGCCCTAAAAGGGGACCCGCTCCAGCCTCCGGCTGGTTTGACCATTCTTGTTCAAAAGCCCACTCTGCACTGATAGCTGCACTAAAACATTCCCCAAGAAACAGGCCAGTAATAGCTCAACTGAGGAAAAAATATGCAGAGGCGGTAAAAATACGAAAAAAAGCTGTCAAAGAAGAAGCCTGGGATGCTCTAATGGACTCCACCACCCTAAAACACAGCTCCAAATTCTGGTCCATTGTAAATAACCCCATATTTGCTAAGACATGCAACACAGACCTTGAGGCCAATATACCTGAGTCAGATTGGCTTAACCATTTTTCAGTTATCTATGGGAGCAATTTATTTTATGAAAGTTTCTGTTTACCGTGTAACACTAATCTGCAACCCGTGGTTGTTTTCACTGAAAATGAAGTCAAGGTCGCTATAATTGGGTCCGCCAAGAACAAAGCACCAGGACCCGATGGGGTCCCATTGGACTTATATAAATCAAACCCAGAGCTATGGGCAACTGTACTAACGAATGTTTATAATAATGTGCTTAAGGGGGGCTTTCCAAATACCTGGGCATGTTCAATTATTGTACCAATTTTCAAAAAAGGAGTAAGAAATGACCCAAAATGTTATCGCCCCATATCCCTGTTGGATTCCTCCATGAAGATTCTGGGAAAAGTCTTACTGGTGAAAATTAACAAATGGTCCACAGAGAATAACATTTTGTCCAATGCCCAGTATGGTTTCCGGTCAGGCAGAGGGACAGAGGACCAATGCCTGAACTTGAACATGATAATTGCTAAATATACAAAGGCTAAAAAAGGGACTATTTTTGTTGCATACATGGATCTGTCTACAGCGTTCGATTTAGTGAATAGAGCCAAGTTGTGGGGCATGCTGTTACAGATGGGATTGGACCCCCCTTTGGTCCACTTTTTGGCTGAACTTCATAAAGACCTCAAGGCTTCCATTAGAATGGATCAAGAGGGGCATCGCACAGCGTGGTTTAAATCAGGCAGGGGTGTGAGACAAGGTTGCATCCTTGCCCCTATGCTGTTCACTTTGTACATAAACTCTCTGGAAAAAACTCTTTTGGCTTCATCTGTGGACACTCCACGTGCAGGAGACACTCACATCCCAGTGCTCCTGTACGCGGATGATGCTGCCTTAATAGCTAGGACACACTTGGGCCTCCAGAGACTTCTTAATGCATTTAGTGACTTTATGTCCTCTCTTGACCTTGTAGTTAATAACGCGAAATCCCATGTTATGGTCTTTGGGGCAGCAAAAAATAACACTAAATCCTTTTACTGCAAAGGGGAAGTGATCAGCAATGTAAAAGTTTTCACTTACCTCGGAGTAATCTTTGACACCAAGGGCAGCTGGACCCCTCAGGTAGTAGCAAAGACCAAAGCAGTAAGGAGTTCTGTTAACGCCATCTTAAGCTTCTCAAGGAGACTGGGGGGGAAACCAAGCGGTGCACTTCTAGCCTTGTATAGGGCAAAATCATTGGCTATAGCGAGATACGGAGCTGGATTATGGGGTTATGTAAAAACTGAAACCATTCAAACAGAGGTTAATAAGTTTTTATGTTCTATATTTGGACTCCCCTTATCAACAGCCACTTTTTCTGTCCATCAGGAGCTTGGAGTGTGTTATATCACAGATATCCTCTCCATGGCTCCTATTCTACTGTGGATAAGAGTTTGGACCAATAACAACTTAGGTCTTAACCACAAAATTTTGTTGGACTGTTTAAAATTGGATAAACATAAAGATATTGCTTGGCTGGCTTATATTAATAAGTGCTCGAAAGAACTTGGACGCCCGGAGATTTTCTCCTCCCCGCTTGATTTAAAAAAAGCTGACCTAGCTTGGGTCAAAGAGAATTTTTGCAAACTCAAGTCTTTGGAGAGAGAACAACTCCAGTTATCAAAACCTACGGTCAGAGCACATTATATGACACTCACCTGTATTGCCATCCAACCGTACCTTGCTCTAGTTAATATTCCATTTCATAGATGGCTTCTGGTTAAGTTTAGGTTCAACCAGATATACTTGGTACTCTGTGATAGACAGGGTTGGTGCAAACTTGAGGATGCACCAGTATGTGAATGTGACAACTTTTCCATACAAGACAATATACACCTTGTGTTATTTTGCCCTTTTTATCAAGTTCCAAGGAGAAAGTATTTGCTACCCTTATTGAAGGAGAAAGCGTTCCTGCAAGCAAAACCCGCTTTTCTGTTCCTACAAATGCTTGATTCTCCCTTGGTAATGTTTAGTGTGGCAAATTATCTTGTGGCTGCTGTTCGAATTAGGAGGAGGAAAGTACAAGCCCAACAACGGGGACTGGGATGATTTAAGTATTTCTGGCTCTTTTGCACATAAGTCTTTTATGACCTTTTATAGTTTAAAATTGAATTGTACCATATGGAATTTTTTAAATGTGTTTTTAATTGTATTGTATTATATGAAATTGCAAAATATGTAATTGGAATGATTTTATATTGTTGTAGTATGCTTTTATGATTTTTAACAAAATCGAATAAAGTGGTTTTGACTGACTCCTTGAAATTCTGTTATCTTTCCACAAATAAATGTTTCTCTTAAAGAACTTTTCTAAGTAAAGTGCTAGGAAAGAAGTCACCTCGCATAAAGTTGGGGTTCAAGCCCTCCCAGGGCTGCATTGGGCAAATTTCCATTTGTACCCCGTGAAGTTTAAACATAATGCTTGGAGTCTAGAAACATTAGAAAGATTACGAGATGTGCAGCCCCAGGCACCTCAAAGCCATAAAAGGGAGCAAAGACAAATTGCTTATGACACATAACGTGCATTGGTCTTGATGACAGTTGCTGTACAAATTTAGGTCTCCCTCACTTACCCCCAACTCTGACTCCCTGCAAAACTCCTTGTGTCAGAGCTGATGGGAATTACTCCCCAAAATTTGAATATGAATATGGCTCTTATGCTGTCAACACTGTATCAGGCACCACCTACACCATATCAGTAGTTTGCTCCATGCAGTGGTGATGTTACAGCGTGCTTTCGTTTTCTCTAGTGTGCCTCTGGGCATCTTGGGGCTCCATTTGAGTTCACACTGGCGGGTCCTCCTTTGTCACCATATGTCCCCATTTGATTCTCTCAATACACCTCCGGCAGCGTATGAAGCCATTCCCGTCCGGGAACCCTTGTTGGTTGACCTTGAAGTGGGTTTGGCTCCACCCACCTGTATGCTTCCTGCGTAGCAACCAGTGCCGAAATCTAAAGCTGTCCTTTCAGGTCGAGAAAAAAGGCCCAAAGGAAAGTAGAGGTATAGAAAGGAGCAGCAGGACAAGTCACCCCAACAGTATTGGCATACAATACATACTATCTTTGGCACAGATTCAGACTCCATACTGATGCAGGACACTAGTCCACATAGACATTCAATACCAGTGAGGGATCTAATCATCTACCACCTCCATTTTCAGGATCCACACGCTTCTTAGCCTTTCAAAATGTGCGGTGGATACGAGGCCTCAAAAGGAGATGTAATGTTTCTCAGGCTGCTGATGTCTTGAAACTTCCTCTCTCACTGTAGAGACCAGACCTAATAGTCTGACAGGTTTTGCAACCTTCCTCGTCTTCCTCTGAACCACTGGTCTAATGGGCCCAATTAAACCTACTAGGGAAAAACCCCAACTCCAGCAGTAAATCAGTTGATCACTCTAGAGACCGGACCTTGCTATCCTGACTTTTCAGCCATCCCCCAAAAGTCTGGTGGTGCATGCTCCATAATGCCCAAAGGAAAATCCAGATGTTTTTCATACAGCCCCACCAGATAGTAAAAAAAAAAAATTAAGTCTGTATGAAATAAAGCCTACTGCTGCCTGAACTGCTCCCCGAACGCTGCATACTTGGTGAGACAATATGCCCACGCCCTGTGGAGATGAGGAAAATGGTGGTACCTAATCTGCCGAACCACCTCAGAGTATATTTTGCAGGGATATTTCATAATGGGCAAGACTCATTGAGACAAATAATCGGGCAGCCTGTATACTGCTGAATCAATAGCTAGAACAATGGGCTTCTCACTGGCTTTGTGAAGACACTCCTGGCTACAGTCAACCAGCTTTTCTGGAGATGTCCAGGCAATGTTAATAGATTGACCTCGAGGGATTGACCAGCTAGAGACTACAGACAGGTCGGACACTTGGTGGCATCTCGAGGGGCTCCCCAACAGCAGAATAAGCTCCTCACCCAAAACCAAGATAAAGATAAGGGCCATCAAACCTAGAAACCTTCTTCCTCCTCTTCTGCATCACCAAGAAATCTGCTTCAGTTTCCATTAAACAATCATATGCAGTCATTGGGAGGATGTGTGTCGTCCTTTCTACAGAATTACATTTGACCAATGGAACTTTAAGATTGTGTAAAAGAGGTATGGACATAACCATTCTGCAGACTCCTCGCCAGGTCCCTCCCTCGCTACCTTTGGTCAGAGGACCATCTTCAAATTTTTCTGCAGGCGTTGGTAGCCCTGCTGCAGAATGGAGCAGTTCAGTTGGTGTCAGAACAAGAAATTGGGGTGGGGTACTATTCTCAATACTTCCTGGTTCCCAGGTAGTCCAGCGCTCTTCATCAAATCCTAGATCTCTGGCTTGAACTTTTATGTTTGCTAGGAAGCAATAAAGTTGCTGTCCCTGGCTAAGTTAATTCTGGCGCTGCAAGTGAGAGACTGGATGTGTACCACAGCTTGCAGGACATATATTTTCTCATAAATGATCCAACAGTCTCAAAGTAGATACTTGAGCTTTGCGGTAGTCTCCACTCACTATCAGTTTGCAGTCCTCCTGTTAGGTCTGACATGGACAGATGATGTTGTGGCACTGGCAGGTAACAGCAGCTCTGTTATTTGACATGAGCTTTTTCATTATGTCCAAGTCCCACTTAGTCTTCTCAGTGTCTCCTATTCATAGCAACAACATTTTTTCCAAGTCTTCCATGTGCCCTAGAGGATCAAAGGCATATGGAATAATTCCGATGTTTAAAGAGGGAGCACAGATTTCAGTTTTGATGGTTCTTTCCATTTTACCTCTGCTAGCTTCCTATGTCTTCCTGGTCATCCATTCACACTGGCACTTGAGGGCTCTCTAGTGGTTCATCAATATGCAGTGGTCTCTCTTTACACTGTGGCTGATTTGACTTGGAGGAGAACCTTTCCCAAGGAATTTCCTTCTATCCTCCACCAGCCGTGACCACATTTGTGATGTATACCTTCATGCTGGGTTGGGATGCTCATCTGGAGTAACTGGTTATCAGAATAATCCACTCTCCAGAAGAGTAGGTTCCGCCTAGCAATCCCCTCGATCCGAGGTAAATCCGGTCAGCGATCAAGGCCTTCCTCCCTTCCCTTCATGATCAGCCTGTCCAGATCTTGACCAGCAACACAACTGTGATATGGTAGATCAACAAACATAGTAGAGTGGGGTCTAAAGCTGCTCTGCAAACCTGGGCATGGGTGCATCCGCATGGGATTTGGCTAGTTGCCAACTAACCAGCCAGTTCTGTGAACATCAGGGCCAGCAGCCTCAGTATTCTTCATGTAGCCAACTATGAGTGACTTCTCGCACTGGGACACTCCAGAGTATCAGTGCGCGTTGTAAATATATAATAACATAACATCCAGCAGTGGTACAACACATCTGCCCTGTGGGGCACACACAAGGTGGGTCTCTGCCTTTCACAGCTATGGCCATTGTTGACATTTCTGTGCCTTCCTGTATCTGCTTCAGGGAGCTTTGGAGGACATGTTTAGATAGAGTTGGAACTTTCCACTTTACTAAGTTTCCCCCCCCCCCCCCCCCATGCCTTGTTTTCTCAGGTTATGAGGAAGATTCACAAGGACAAGGCTCAAATTGTCTTCATAGACCCAAATTTGCCAAAAAGGGTGTGGTACACAGACCTTTTGCACCGCTTCCTGTATCCCCGGCCCTGTCATCCTCCTAGGGCCGACAACCTCTCCCAATTTGATGGGAAGATTCTATATCCCAGGCTCCTAAGCTTCCACCTTCATGCCTGGAGATTGACTGGGGTAATCTAAACTCTTTATCTTTGCCCCTGAAGGTGGTCGACCTGGTTGTTTCAACTTGTCAGCTAACCACCAAGCTTCTCTTCTTGGCAAGGTGGAATAGACCTATTGCCTGGTGTGCAGAGCATAATGAGGTTCTTTAAAGCTCCTTAATTTCTCACTCTCGCTGGCCCAAAAGGTCTGTGCATTGGGCACTGTCAAGGGACGCCTTGCTGGCATCTCTCTGCTTTACAGATTACTTGTCCCCATTGACTAAGGTCTGTCATGCCCCAATGGTACTTGAACCTGGTAGTGACTTTTGATGGGTGCTCCTTTTGAGCCCCTCCACAGATGTCAGTTGAGATAGACGTTAAAAACAGCTTTTCTTGTGGCCATTACATTGATGGAGCACTTCAGTGACTTACAGTCTGAGTGTCAGTCCACTCTAAACATATTTCTTTTCCAGCCACAATGGTCTTCTGAACCAAAGCAACTTTCCGTCCCAAGGTGGCAAAACTTTTCCATCTGGGGCGATCCATTATCATTCCCACCTTTTAACTTTGATTCTGCTCCGGGGGCGTGGCCACGGCGGCGACCGGAATGGCTGCTACGCTGTGAAGCTCCTTCATGCGGGCTCCGGTAGGCAGCTGAAAATGCGGTAAAAACCGCTCCTCGGCCCCACATCGACAGCACATCCGACAAATAGAGCCGCCCTGACCATCCGGGCGGCTTCTGAGAAGCGGGGACAGGCTGGTGTGGACGCATCGGCGGAGGGGAGCTGAGGCCGGCGGGCCTCGGCGCCATCTTTCCCTTTCTGCGCCTGATATCGGGTGATTGTCGCTCTGGGCTGCGCTGCTGACCCTGCGGGCCCTCATCGCTCCGCCTGCGGGCTCCGTGGGCGTTCGGGTTGTGGTTCCGGGCTCTTGGGCGTTGCCGGGGCTTTTCGGGCCTAGGCGCGACCTTGAGCCGGGGCCTCGATTTGGAGGCTTGCGGTAGGGCTGGCGCGGCGGACGGGGGTGCTTGTTTGGCAGGGGGGGGCCTCTGGGTGTGGGTGGCGGGGGCTCTGGGGAGGCCTCCCTGGTATCACTGGTGGCCCAGCCCGAGCAACACACGGACAGACTGTGCATTCCCCCCTGTGCTCCCTCAGTGTTGGCAAAGGTACAGGCTATGGTGATGGTACAGGCTATGGTGATGCACAATTTGGACACTGCCATGGATTGCTGAACGGGTGTGCTCCCTCCTGGCGAATTGACTCTCGGACTGCTGCCCCCTTCATGTTTGGCCCCTGACTGGTGCACACCACAAGTGGTACTCTAAGGATGGACGCGTGATTTGAAACGCTCCTTCCCCTTTCACTGAACTGCGTGGCCTGGTGAAACACTGCGCACTAGATCCAATTTGGTCCTACGCTCCCCATATACGTCTGGTCTTGCATCCTGACTGTGCTCCACCTGGTTCCCTGCCGCACACGAGATACATGCTGGCATCGCGCTTTTTACAATATTGCGCTTTCATTGGATTTGGCCATTGGGAAAAGGGATCCTAACCAGAGGAAGCTAAGCTTTGACAAAACTTCGCTATTGGTGACGGACCCTCCGCCTAGTTCCACTGCCGGGGCAGCATGCGCACCGGAGGGGGGGGATGCCGCTACTATGGTTGCCGCCATGATGGGTGAAGTGCGCGCGGGCTTCAAGGCTCTTGATACGCGCTTTGACACTCTAGAACAAAAACTTGTGTATATGGGCTCCAAGGTGCAGGCCCATGACAGACGCCTTGATGTGGAATCCAGGGTTTCGGACGTTGAGGACGGCGCGGCCAAAACGCTTAAGAGGCTGGAACGTATGGAAGTTGACTAAAAACTCCCTTTTCTTCCGGGTGTCCCATCATGCACCCTATCCACCCTAACATCAACCAGGCGAGCCAATTTTTTTTACTTCAAACACGAATCCTGTCATACCCCCTCTTGCCTGTTTTCCTTTTCGTTGTACTGGCACATGCAAAGAATGGTGGCCAGCCATCATGTATCTTATGGGTTTTCCGTTCCGTTCGATATTTTCCCTTAAAGCAAGAACAGAGTCAGTTAGATGGTTGCCACGCCAGAAACCCCCCCTCCCTAACTTTACCAAAGAACGAGCAGCTCTCGCTCATCAATGATCTCCCAGCTTGCGGGAACAGCCACGGGTTGGGTCAACAATCGAGGGAAATCCTAAACAAGCACATGAGACAGCCATGAAGAAGAATAGTTAACCACGGCCCATTCTCCTTCTTCCCAGCTGCAAACACATACCATTGTGAAACATCACCGCCCTTGTGTGGAAGCAAGGAACGCACAATGCCTCGTCCTCTTTACCCTTCCGACAGAAATGACCCTGTAACAATGCCTCGATTCTCTGTCCCCAGACACTAGTAACTCTGTAACTTGTCACCGCAATCACCCTGATGCAATGTGTTTGTCTATGTCTAAATGTAATTAAAGTTATTCTTTAAACGAGAACAAGCATGCCATGTCTTCCGTATGATTACTTAATGGATGATTGAATCAAAGTCCGGGGAACTCCTTCTTTTGATTATACTCGTAAATGTATATAAGTGCTGTTATGTTCCAAGTAAATCAGACTACTCCTGAACCCGCTTGGTGAAGGAGCTCTCCCTTAACTCGAGTTCTGGAATAAAAACCCTTTAAACTCGAAGACCACGGACTCTGCTCCTCTTTTTATGTATTACCTTTCTTGGGTAACTATAGAAATTCCGACAGCGTAAATAATACGTTTTTTATTTACCACAAACGTGTGGAGAAAATTCTCAAAGATGTGGCTATAAAAAATTAGGATTTGGAAGCACGTAGCCGACAATCGACGCATAATTGGCGTGGCGGAGACAACAGTGACGTGGCGTTTTGACACTTTTGTTGAACAATTGCTTATTGAACTGTTCGGTAGAGAACCAATCACGGATGGCTTTGTCGTGGAGCGTGCCCATAGGTTGCTGGGACCTAGACCTCGCCCCGGTCAAGCCCCGCGCCCCATAATTGCCAGGATCATGAACTTCCGTGACCGGGATGCCACACTCCGCGTGGGAGGCGGGAGAGGTGAGGTGGCAGGGTGGCACTCTGTCCTTCTTTCCAGACTTTACGATGATGGTGCAGGAGGCGAGGCGCAAGTTCAACGGCGTCAAGGTGAGACTGCGCAACCTTGGTTTGAAATATGGAATGTTGTATCCCGCAAGACTGAAGGTGGAGGTGAATGGCGGATATCGCATTTTTGAATCCCCCGCAGATGTCCAAGACTTTTGTCCAAGCTACAAGAAACAAGGCTCGCTTTCCGCCTCCAATAATGCGCCGCACTCCCCTCCTCGAGTGGACACGCAGACCAGTGTGGACCTTTTTGCAGAAACTGGTCAGGGCTGATAAGTCACATGCTTCATGGCTTGACTTTGCTGATGTTGTTTCAAAGTTGATGTGGTTTACCAGTGGATAGTTAAATGGCCGATGCCAGTCGAGCGGCCTAGTAGAATTGCCCGAATGGGGTGGCGTTGCTTACCCCTATGGCTCATGCCTTATTGTCTTCCTTTCCTGGGGTTTTCTTTTATTGGAAATGTTATTGTTTCAAGATATAGTTATTGTTCTTGAAGATTCGCTGGTTACGATTGTGCGCAAATGGGGATTGCCTCTCCTGGGCTGTTGGGAGGCTGGGTGGCGGGTGGGGTATGTTATGCTTTTCGAGATCTTTTTTTTGTGAGTGATTGTGAGAATGCTGGGAGCGAGATGCTGGGATCATTGCTACTGGACAGCATCATTGGTTTTGTGCTATGGCCAGGATAGGTAGGCAGTCTGGCCCGTCCAGACTTACATTGATGTCTTGGAATGTTCGGGGCTTGAACACCACACGGAAACGCAAACCGGTATTGAACTATGCAGCGCGACACAGGGTGGATGTCCTCTTTCTTCAGGAGACACATTTGACACCGTCGGCTAATGTCTCGGTGGCTAGGAGTTGGCGTGCACACAGAATTTTTTCCAATTTTAGCAGTTATGCTAGGGGTGTTGCAATCTTAATACATAAGCGTGTTCCATTTGTGCGAACTGGAAATGTCACGGACAGGGAAGGTAGATATGTGCTGCTGAGTGGACTATTGATGGGGTTCAAGATCGCCATGGTTGGAGTCTACGGGCCTAATGTTGATTCCCCCGCCTTTTTTCAGGAGCTTCAATTGTCACTCCTCAATTCTGACATAGATCTGCTGGTCATGGGGGGCGATTTTACTGTAGTGCTGAACCCGGACAGGGATAGTACTTTCACCTCCCCGGACTCCAAAGCCCGGTCCAGAAAGATGCTTGCTGATATTTGCTCACACTTCTCCCTGATAGACATAGAAGCCAGGATGCACCCCAATGCGCCAGAGTTTACACATCATTCTGGGTTCCACGGAACTAGCACTAGAATAGACTATTGGCTGCTCTCTCCAGGAGTCGCTGGATGGGTGGATACCATTTCTACTCTACCACAAACTTTATCGGACCATTCCCCCATTGTACTGAACCTGCTAATTCCCAGACTGGGTGGTTATGAGACACAGTGGCGATTCCCAGGAAGGGCCCTGCTAGACCCGGTTTTTAAGGAAGATATCCGCAGTGCTATTGAGGAGTACTTTGATCTCAATACCGGTTCTGTAAGCACTTGGGCCACGCTGTGGGAGGGATTCAAAGCCACCATTGGAGGGGTGTGTATCGACAAACATGTTGGTGTCCTGAGGGAGATTCGTACCACTCTAACCCGTCTTGAAAAAGACATTGCTGGGATTGATGGGGAGCTACATGGGGGCGCGTCCGAGGCGACAGAGGCCAAGCGGCTGGAATTGCTGTTGGAATTCAGGGATACTGCTGATAGAGAGCTGAAATTCATGGGTAAATATCACATGGCGCGTCAGTACGGGGAGGGAGATAGACCAGGGAAGCTTCTTGCACAATTGCTTCGCCCCCCTCGACAAGCGGCTTACATTACAGACATAGTAGACACGCAGGGCTCCCGACATCACTCCACTCCTGAGGTTTGCAACACTTACGGGCGAACACCGCAACCCTGGACCCTATTTGAACGAGATTGCCATGGTGTATCTTGAAAAGTATATGCAGGAATTTCTTGCTTCTCCAATCACCCCAGACTCTATAGTAGAAGGCAGTGATTCTTTGGGGGGCTCTTCGGCTCCGGGACTAGATGGCTTTTCAGCCGACTTTTAAAAGGAGTATAAGGAGGAATTGGTGCCCAGACTGGTCGAGGTCTATGCAGAGGCCCTAGAGGCCGGCATGCTGCCCCCTACGCTTAGAGAAGCGGTAATTGTGCTTCTCCCGAAGGAGGGGCGTGACCCCTCATCTTGTGGATCATACAGACCACTGTCCCTATTGAACCTGGATTATAAGATTCTTGCCAAGGTTCTTGCGATGCGATTATCGCTTCTAATGGAGTCCATTATTTCCCCGGCGCAGTCCGGATTTGTTCCACATAGATCCACCTCTTTTAATTTGAGGACGTTGTTCTCCGTTAAACACCGGATGGATCTATCGCTCCCTGCTGCAGCTGTGTTTCTTGACGCAGAAAAAGCGTTTGACACTCTGGAGTGGCCCTTTTTTTTGTCCATCATGAGGCGAATGGGGATGCCTGCGATGTTTGTGGCTACGGTGGAGTTATTATATACGGCACCTACCTCACGAATACGTCTGAATGGCACCATCACGGACAGTTTTTCACTTTCGCGGGGCACCCGGCAAGGATGCCCATTATCCCCGCTGCTGTTCATCCTAGCGATGGACCCTTTGGTTCGGCATTTTCAGGAGAAACATCTGCACAGAGGGCTTCAGTTTCGTACTGGTCCTCTCCTCGTCTCACTTTATGCAGACGACACAATATTGTATGTCCGTAGGCTACAGACAAACCTGGAGCCACTGCTGTTGGAGATAGCCCGTTTTGGAGAATATTCGGGCCTCTGCATAAACTGGCACAAATCGGTCATTTTCCCGCTCACTCCCTCCACCTCCAAATGGACATGCGCCTTTCCTCTGGAGTGGAATACGGACTCCATTAAATATCTGGGGATTCATGTGCACCTCAACACTGTGTCCATCGTCCGCTTAAACTATGGGCGCGCTCTTGATTGAGGATCATATGGAGCGATGGCTCCGACTTCCTTTGTCTATGGCGGGCCGGATTGCCATAATAAAGATGATCGTGCTTCCACGGTTTTTGTACTTGTTCAACAATATCCCGATACCCTTGACCAAGATTTTTTTCACGCAACTTCGTACACTGTTGTTGAGGTTGGTGTGGGGCGGCAGGAACCCACGGGTGTCCTGGCATACCTTGACGCTCCCTTATGAGCGTGGCGGCTTCGGCGTGCCCGATTTTTACCTATATTATTTAGTCGCACAGTCCTCGTATGCTTATTACTGATTCCATTCAGATGCCAGAATTCTACATTTAAAACCGGAGGCTGACCTTGTGTTGCCAGTTTCCCTTAAGACACTCCTCCCCAAAGGCTTTCCCCGGGACCCACAGGACATACAAACGGTGTCCACCACGTGGTGGGCTTGGGATAAATTAAGCAGACTGCTGCACATTGACACACTTACTCTCCCGCCCTTCCTCTGCCCAATTCCCACTGGCTGCCCATCACCAACGAAAAGGTGGTGCAGCGCACACTATCCAAATTTCAATTCGAAACTATTGGGGATCTTTTCCCGGAGGTGCATGCTTTCTCTGTGACGGAAGATCTGCGTTTTGCGGACCGTACCTTCATGGACTCTTTCACACTGACCAGACTTAGATCCATGCTCCGAGCAGAATTTAACACATTCCCACTCCCCCCGAAGAAGCTGCGATACTCACGTTAATAATACAGAGCCAGACTGGATCACATGTTGTCTCTAACCTATATAAGCTATGTCTGTCCGCTCTCCCTTCGCGGGATGCAACGGTACGCTCTGCATGGGAGAATGATCTGGGTAATCCCATTACCGACGACCAATGGGTGGCGTGCTGTGCGGTCACTAGGGACGTGTCCTTGAATAGTAGGCAGAAGCTTATACATTTTAAATTCCTGAGACGTATGTATTACACCCCTGTTCTAGCGCACAAGATTGACCCAAATAGGTCGCATGCTTGTCCTAAATGCCGGGCGCCGCAGAATGACTTTGCCCATCTTTCTTGGGCACGTCCGAGATTACATGAATACTGGCTTCATGTACACCAAATGCTGGGGGATATGTTTGAATTGAAGTTGATGCCAACTCCTGAAGTTGCGCTGCTTGGCTATGTGGTTAATTTCCTGTGTCCTGCACGCAAGCTGGCAGCAATCGGCTTACTCCTGGCGAAAAGGAAGGCCGCATTAATATGGGGGGCCAGACGTGCTCCCAGTGCGCAGGCTTTGCTCCGCAGCATGTCACACTGCAATGTGAACAGTGTAGAATACTCCGAGCAGATCCCTGTGGCTTCATGGCCGCTTGACATTTTGGGGGCCATTTCGCACATACATCGAGAAGATCACACAGGAACAGCAGATACAGGTGATTAACTCCATTGTACAAGTGGGGGTGGGCTAGCATGTTACACCGGTTGCACTGTTCCGGACTACACCATTGCCATGTTGCCGGATACTTGGCCACTGCATGTTGCGATGAAGCGATTGTAAGCATTGTGATGCATGGTTGTCTGTGAGGCTATCTGTGCAGCGTTTGGTATTTATGTGGCCGTTGTTACTTGCAGACCCCGAACTCACTACGACCTGGCTTGACACAGACCGTGAATTTGCTTACACCTCATGGGTGATAGTATTGTGATTCTGCATTTGATGTACCGGCTGCGCTGCTCTCTTGTGTTAAAAAAAACAACACTCTGCGGTGTTAAAAGCTAAGTCCCAGACGTTAATCTACGGATACAGGCGTCTCTTGCAAAAACTGGATGGTCCAAATTATACCCATCTTTTAAAAGTAATGGCAGTTCAGGTTTTACCCACATTATCGTACGGGCTGGTAACATGGCTTGGAGGGGAGGCCGGTCTACTAAATACTCTACAAAACAAAATTTATAAAGAAGAATTCAAACTGCCTAAATGCTCCTCACCAGCGCAGGTGAGATTAGAATTCGGGCTTCAAAATCAAAACTTCAGGGCCAAGTCAACATTTGTTAAATTTTGCCACAAACTTCGTGCAGCCGACCCAGACACTCTAAATAATCTTTGTTGGCAAGCAATCAATACAGATCCCACTCAGCCCTGGGCCATTCATTTGGAGAAATGTCTTGTGGACTTCGATCTGCCAGTAACATGGAATAAAAAAGTTGATCAAGCCAGTTTCTGCAAAATAGTAAATTCTATTGCTAAAAGGAAGTCTGTTCTAGAAGATAAACATACATTGTCCCATCGACCTCATGCCTGGTCAGTCATTTCTTCTTACTCACTCCAACAACCTCAGGCCTATTTGGCAACCCATTTTAGCCACTATTTAAAAAAATACCTTATCAACCTCCGTATGGGCCTTCATGAATCTAAGGACTTACTACCTTCCTGGAAACCTCAAGATGATTGCCCAAAATGTCGACTCTGCGGATATCATACTGAATGTCTAGTTCATTTGTTTTGTGTATGTCCATCCCTTATGGTATCTAGAAGACGCTTTATAAGGGACATATTGAACAACCTGAAAATAAGAACATGTCTTCAGGCCGTTATTTTCTGGCTGGGAGGTTCATCTCCGATCCTGACCTGTCGGGGTCTCAAATTTATGATGGAAATTAGAAAGCAGCTACAGGCCTCCCAATGATCATTTTACATATTGCCTTGCCCCTACCCTCTTTGCTAGTGACCCCCAGCCCACTCTATAAATCCTTATCTTGTAAGAGGGGGCGGGTTTCGAGTAGAGCTTTAGTTTTAACTCTTTTTTTAAATTGTTATCTTGTTTTTATAATGTAACCTGCTTTGCAAATACTGGTTAATCTTACCTTCCTTATTGTAAGGATTTTTATTAATTCAACAATAAAAACATATTGTATTGTATTGTATTGCTCTTTTGTGCTCTCCACCGCTTACACGCTTGATTAGGGGTTTTCTTTATTTGGTATTGTTATTTTTTTAGGTCTCGCCTGTCGATGCGCATGCGCATCGAGCAAGGCGAGAGTATTGGGACTTATCCGCTCTTTATCCACACTGCAAGGAATCGTGGCGATTCCTTGCAGTGCACGAGAAATTTAAGCTCAATGCGCATGCGCATTGAGCTTAAATGCGCGTGCACATGCCCCCAGCCGCCTGCCTTGCCTACTCTCTCTCACAGCCTCCCCCAGCTCCGCCCCCTCACTACTTGATTGCACGGCCGCTAGGCCGTGCCTCCCCTACTCTCCTCCCCCCTCCTCCTCTCCTCCCCTGCCTGCCTGCTGCTAGGCCGTGCCTCCCCTACTCTCCTCCCCCCTCCTCCTCCTACTCTCCTCCCCTGCCTGCCTGCCGTGTCGCACCTCTCCCCTCTCCGCCCCCTCCCCTGCCCGCCGTGTTACGGTGAAAGGCTTGTTTGTTTATTTTACCCGCCGTGTCGCCGTGTCTCTGCTGCTTGCCCCTGTCCTGTCTCTCCTCCTCTCCCTCTCTATACCCTCCCCCTCCCCCCCACCACTCCCATCAAGTCCCTCTGGCCCTTCCCTCCTCCCCGGACCACACAGTCCAAGGATGCGCCAGCAGCAGCTCGGATTCCCGAAATACTTCCACTTTTTTCTCTTTAAACATAAAGCAGCTCGTGGCGTCCTTGGGGGTTTGGGGTCTTGGTGGAATTTTTCTCTTTAAACGCTGTTGTGTGAGCTTTTGTTATTCCGACCTCCCCCCGCCTGCTCCTTCCATGGCACAGGCCGAGGTCTCGAGCACAGGGAGGGGGGGCGCAGGCGGGTCCGACCAGGCCATTACAGATGTTTAGAATGTTGTGCAAAACTAGAAATCGTGCAAAGGGGGTTATTGATTTAAACAAGTTTCAAGTCTATTTTTTTCCTCTCAAAGTTCGATACAAGATTTTATAAAAAGATAATCAAACACACCCCCTCCCCCCCACCACTCCCATCAAGTCCCTCTGGCCCTTCCCTCCTCCCCGGACCCCTCCTCCCCTGCCCCCTCCACCCTTTCTTGGTGCTCTGCAGCCCGCGGGGCCGACAGAGGTACCTCTTCTTTCGGTTTCCGCTCAACAACAAGGACCCGTTCCCTTCAGTCCCGGGCGCCGCTGCGTCTCTCCGTGTGATCTTGCTCCCGTGCCCCTTGCAGCTGGCAGTGCCAGGGTTTCTCCGTGCCTCTCTCGCGCCTGCTCTGCTCGCACCACAACAAAGGAGGCAGAGTTGTATGGATGTCTGGAGCGGCGGGCAGGGCAGGATGTGACCTCAGCTGCAGGCAGAGAGGAGACCCCCGTGCAGGGAAGCCGGAATCCTACACACGCTGGAGCCCAGCCAAGCCCCTCCCGCCCCCAGGCCGGGGGGCTCAATGTGCATTCCATCATAACACTCTATTTAAGAGTAACAGCATAACTCTTTGCCTGATGTCTGTTTTGCAAAGGGGCTCTACCGTCAGGTAGCACCGTTTACAGGTTTTATCTTCCTTGATGTGGGTGGGGAAGGCTCTCTCCTAAGTTGTTACAGCTAAATGTGGAACGAGCTATTTAAATAAAATCTTCCCAGACAATGAAGCAGGGTTTTCCGCCAAGGCTATTCAACTAACCCTTGTATGGTCCTGACTACACTTATAGAAACATATACATTGGTCTGGCCCAGTCCTACCAAACTGTGACTTTGGACATATATTAGGGTGTTATCAGGGTCAATAGTACTTACTATCGACAGTGGTTGTAATTTAAACAGTCTATAAGCAGTCCTCTGAAGTCATTAGATGTAGCTCACTCACCCTCACCCTCACTCACCCTCACCCACACTCACCCTCACTCACCCTCAACCCCTCACCCTCACTCACCCTCACCCTCACTCACCCTCACTCACCCTCAACCCCTCACTCACCCTCACCCACACTCACCCTCACCCACACTCACCCTCACCCACACTCACCCTCACCCACACTCACCCTCACCCTCACTCACCCTCAACCCCTCACTCACCCTCACTCACCCTCAACCCCTCACCTACCCTCACCCTCACTCACCCTCAACCCCTCACCCTCACCCTCACTCACCCTCAACACCTCACCCTCACTCACCCTCAACACCTCACCCTCAACCCCTCACTCACCCTCAACCCCTCACCCTCAACCCCTCACTCACCCTCACTCTCACTCATCCTCACTCACCCTCAACCCCTCACCCTCACTCACCCTCACTCACCCTCAACCCTCACCTTCACTCACCCTCAACCCCTCACCCTCACTCACCCTCAACGCCTCACCCTCAATCACCCTCAACCCCTCACCCACCTTCACTCACCCTCACCCTCACTCACCCTCACTCACACTCACTCACCCTCACCCACCCTCAACCCCTCATCCTCACTCACCCTCAACCCCTCACCCACCCTCAACCCCTCACCCTCACTCACCCCCACTCACCCGCAACCCCTCACCCTCACTCACCCTCACCCTCACTCACCCTCAACCCCTCACCCACCCTCAACCCCTCACCCTCAATCCCTCACCCTCACTCACCCACACTCACCCACACTCACCCCCACTCACCCTCAACCCCTCACCCTCCCTCACCCTCATTCACCCTCAACCCCTCACCCTCACTCACCCTCAACCCCTCACCCTCACTCACCCTCAACCCCTCACCCACACTCACCCACACTCACCCCCACTCACCCCCACTCACCCTCACTCACACTCACCCACCCTCACCCACCCTCACTCACCCTCACTCACCCTCACCCTCACTCACCCTCACCCTCAACCCCTCACCCTCACTCACCCTCAACCCCTCACCCACCCCCAACCCCTCACCCTCACTCACCCTCAACCCCTCACCCTCAACCCCTCACTCACCCTCACCCTCAACCCCTCAGCCTCACCCTCACTCACCCTCAACCCCTCACCCTCACTCACCCTCAACCTCATGCTAAAGATTTACAAAAAAACCCATTAACAATTCTAAAAGCACTAACTCTAATGCTGCGAGACCTATTGTATTTCTAATGCTTGTTTTAATGTATATTTGTTCTGATACTCACATAAGTTACTGTGCAATTTTTCTTGCTCTTTTTTATTTTTTGGGGAGAAAATATGAAAAATAGGAAGATTATTGCATTGTGCTTACTACCACTCCATGCGAATGTTGGTTATACCATTGCTATTGCTTATGTTGCATACTGTTTGTATATGTGATACACATGATACTGAGTGGATATCATATCTGCGAATAAAGAAATAAAAAAAAAAAAGAAACTTTGATTCTGCTCCACCAAGGTGGGGGAGAGACCACACCCGCTTGAACACCAAAAAGATATGTTAGTTTCTCTGTTGATGGCAACCAAGAGATCACTTCTGACTACCAGCTCTTTTTTTAGGTAATAGGAAATAAGAGAATCAAAGCAGATTAACAGAGACCATATCGAAGTGGATAATTACTTGCTTTAAAATGTGCTATGTCTTTGCCAAGAACGAACCACCAGAGCAATCTGGACCCATTCCAACAGGGCAAATATTCGACCTCCGCTTTAGACAGAGGTGTTCTTGTAGGCGACATATTTTGTGCTGTGATATGGACTTCTTTTTACTCCTTCGCCATAGTCTGGAGTCCGAAGTGATAAGGGATGGCTATTTTGTGCTCTTGGTTGTCCTTGATTGACAATTCCTTCAGACGCACCAGCCAAGAGGAAGTACTGCTTGAAATCTATTTAACAGCAGCAGAATCTGCAAGTGGAAGTATCCATCAGAAAAAAAAGTTATTTACATTCAATCTTTCTAGTGGATACTCGATCTACCAGTAGAATTCTCATTAATTCTGCCCACCTCCGCATTCCTAAAGATTATCATATTGAAAAGGCTCCATGTTAGATGTTTCACTATACTGCCGCAAATAACACTTCCTTGCCTTTAATGGCACAGAAAAAACAAAAACATCTGAAAGAAACACGTAGGGCTAGATTCCTTACCTTAGTATTACCCCCAGGCGTCAGACTGGATCCGGAAAGTTTTAGTCAGGAGTACTCATGCAATTCGGAAGGTGGCGTTGTGCGGCTCCGCGTCCGTTGTTGGCGTCGTGGTCGCCGAGATGACATCGCTGCAGCTACTTAGACGCCGCCCTCACGCCCTGACATCAGTTCTTTATTTTTCCGCCCCAGCAAGCGCAGATCCGGAGAGAGCCGTACCCCCAGTCATTTTTTGAGTTTTTCGAGGCCTTTTTGTTGTCTCTATTTTCGAGTCGATCGAATCCTGATGCAGTAGGGATGCCCGGCTTCAAGTCTTGCGGGGACTGTCCTCGCAAGATGTCAGTGACGGACCCACACCGCACCGCGTGTGTCTTTACTGCTTGGGGCGTGAACATGTCCCCAAGTCGTGCCCCGACTGCCGGGCCATGGCACCGAAGACTATGCGGGAGCGGTCCTAATAGTTGCTTGAAGTCCGGCAGTCGGCTCTGCGCCGCTCAAGGTCCCGGTCCCGTGGGAGGTCGAGGGACCAGTCGCGGAGCCCCCACCATCATTCGTCCGTATCGAAGTCTTCGCACTCTGGGTCAGGTAAGATGAAGCATCACAAGAAGTCAAAGAAGCGTAATCGTTCTCCGACTTCTCCTCGCCTGTCGCGGCTGAGGGTGCAGGTGGTGCCTCCCCCGCGGCTCCGTCGGAGCCTACACAGTAGCCGATGGACCCAGGAAGGGTGGGTAGGCCCAGCTGTAGGAATTTGGCAGCCATGGCCCGCCTCTTTGGGCCGTCGGGCCCTACCGGCACGCCTTCGGGACCTGCCGGCCCGACTGGGGCTCCTCGCCTTTTACTGTCGCTGTCAGCCCTGGCGCCGCAGGGCTCCCCTGGTTCCAGACCTGGATCCCGGTCGATACCGGTCGACCTTGTGACACCTCCACCGACGTTGACCCCACCGGCACCACCACCGACTTCAACCGTGCCCCCAGACGACGACGTCCCCGGTTTCAGCCCTGATGTGGATGCCGATGGGGCCTTTCTACTCCTATGTCCAGCCTCCTTATTTTCAGCTTGTTCATCAGCCTTCGGAGGAAGGGGAGGACTGGGAGGGGTCTGAGTAACCTCTTGCAGCACAATGTGAATTTGACCCGGACTAGGCAGAGGAGCTGGGGGATGCCGGTGGTCTTGACACCTCTCCTGACCTTTGCATGCTAACTACTCCTATTGTTGCTACGGAGGAGGGTGCAAGTTACGCAGTGGTGCTGCGTAGGGCGACCGAGGCTCTCCATCTCGAACTCCCTACAGTGGCTGTCAGGATTAACCTCCTGACAGAAGTGCTACAGCCGGCGGCTACCTCTGCGGAGCCACTGCTGCCTTTTAATGATGCACTTTCAGACGTTCTTTTGGGCACCTGGTCCAAGCCCAACACAGGGGCTCCTGTGGATAGGAACGTTTCCCGACGCCATCGCCAGGCCCCGGGCGGCCCATTTTCCTTTCCCAACACCCCACCGCTGAGAGCTTGGTTGTTCAAGCCTCTGCGTCCCAAAGCCATTCCCTACCGCACCCCCGGGCAAGGAATCCAAGAAACTGGAGCAGTTTGGTAAGGGGATTTTTTTCTTCCGCCAGTTCGGGCTGCAGTCTGTGAACACCGCATGCCTCTTGGGCTATTATTCCCACTGTGTGTGGGATACGGTGGCGCAAGTCCTGCCTCGGTGTCCGGAGGAGGCCAGTACAGTGCTTTCTCAAACTTTTGCTGAAGGGAGAGATGCAGCTAAGTTCATGATTCGATGTGACCTTGACACCGCCGACTCGCTGGGCAGGGCAATTTCCACAACAGCGGCGCTCCGTCGCCACACCTGGCTGAAGACTACTGGTTTCTCTGGGTGTGTCCAGAACACCCTGTTGGACATGCCCTTTGATGGCATTCGCCATTTTAGCAACAAAGCAGTGCGTTGGAGTGCTTTAAGGACTCACGGGCTATGGCCAAGTCCTTGGGCCTTTCCGGCACGCGCCCTCCTCCGCCTTCTGCTTTTCGCTCCTTTCGTGGCCATGGAAGGGGCGCCCGACACGTTCTCTTCAGATCCACAGACAGGCCTCCACGGCAACAGTCTCAGCATGGCCGCAGACGTGGGACCCGCAGAGGCGTGTCAGGGGGCCAGCATGCATGTCAGTCCACCCCCACCCTGGCCACCACTGCCTCCAAACCTCCTAGTCGGGTCTTTCAGGCCCATCAAATGCCAGTGGGTGGCCGGATTCGCCATCACCTCCCCCACTGGCGCACCATCACTTCAGACAGGTGAGTCTTACAAAAAAAGTCTGAAGGGGCTACTCCCTCCCCTTCGAGACTACCGCTCCAGCCCTGCCACCCCAGGACCACCGCATGTCGGGGGATCATTTAGCACTTCAACAGGAAGATGCTGCCCTCTTGGCCTAGAGGGCCATCAAGCGCATTCCTGCGCCAGAAGTAGGATGTGGTTTTTATTCCCACTACTTTCTGGTGCCCAAGAAGGACAAGGGCCTGCGTCCTATCTTGGATCTCAGGAACGTCAATCGCTTCCTCCGGAAAGAGAAGTTCAAGATGTTAACTCTGGCTCAGGTCTTGTCTGCCCTCGACCCTGGAGACTGGATGGTAGCGTTGGACCAGCAGGACGCATATTTCCACATTCCCGTCCTGCCAGTCCACAGGCGTTACCTGCGGTTCACGGTAGGCCACGAGCACTTTCAGTTTACCGGGCTGCGCTTTGGCTTTACCAGCGCTCCTTGGGTGTTCACGAAAGGGATGGCGGTGGTCGCAGCTCATCTACACAGATCAGGGGTTCCAGTCTTCCCCTATCTCGACGACTGGCTGATGAAGGCGGGTTCGCCCCAGGCAGTTGTCTCCCACCAGTCGGAATTCTAGTTGGAGTACCTGAAAGCAGAGGGGACAGAGTCTGGGTCACTCAGGAGTGACCAGGGGCTCGGTAGAGGAATGCCCACTGATGTTGGGTGCTTCAGGTGCATTGAGAGGGTTCTTGACTCTGCAGTGACCAGGACCTGGAGACGTCGAGGACAACCAGGATCCGGATTCGAGCTGTCCCACGAAGGATGTTAGTACACAGGGGTCGGTGTCTGGCTGGAGCACCAACAAGCCTTGGCAACGGCAACTTATGCAGCGGGTCAAAGAAGGTTATGGATTGGACCAGCAAAGTCCAGGAGACTCACCAAACACAGGGAAATCAGGGCAGTCCTAAAGCAACCAGGGGAGCCCAAAGAAAGCAAAGTTGACCCTCAAGGGGACTCACAGGCCAGAGGCACAGGAGAATTGAGAGGACCTCGAACAGTTTCGCAAAGCAACAGCCCACGGAGCACTCCATGCAAGGAGGCTGGAGTTCTTTGAAAGAAATGGTATTAGAGGTTGGGGCTACTCGGTGCCCAATGCACTTGCTTGGGAATCGCCAACAAGCATATGCACTTGCAAATAGATGCGGTGCACAGGGGTACGGGTATTGCAGCCCCGCAAGGGATTCTGACCTCAAATTTGGTGAGAGGGCTGCTCGGACCTCGAGTTACTTGGAAGCCCACCTCATGTGTTGCTGGAGCCTTTGGAGTCCGTAGGAGCTCAGGAGCAGCAGACCTGTCAATCATGATATGGTGCCTGCGGGTGCAGGGGAGTGACTCCACTCCAACGGAAATATCTTCAGTTGTCCTTGATGCGCCACAGGTCCCGCATGGAGCCTGTATGGGGCACATGCACAGACGATGCTTCATACTGAGAGGGAGATGAAGTCTGGCCCAAACGAAGTCCAGAGTGTCCAGACGGTTGAAGTTCAGTGGTTTTTGGTTCAGAATCTTGTCTACGTGGAATATAGGGTCCTACAGCCAGGTCAGCCCTTTTGTACCCACGGGAGAGGATTGGACAGATTCAGGGGACCCTCCCAGGGGAGGGTCTGGACAATGGGAAGGTTACTCCCATGTCCTTTGTCCAGTTTCGTGCCAAAGCAGGAGCCACCGGCTCCCAGGACTTGTTTAAACTGGACTAGGCACAGGGACACCGAATGTGCCACTCATGCAGACCTTCGGTTGCTGGAAAGCGCACCCACCCAGGCCAAATACGCGAAATCCTGTGTGGGATGCATATTCTATCTTCGCCTGCTCGAGCTTGACTCAACAGCAGGAGGGCAGAAATGTGTTTCTGGTCAGCAGCAACCATTTTGGGCTGCCCTGGACTAGAAGGCTGGTACCAAGAACATCTGGGACCTCGCAAATCTCGTTTCTGAGTGGTGGTATCATACCTCCCACACCGGTTACCGTTGTGGGGGTATGATTCGACAATGTTTGACACCAAACACAATAGGGTTACTTTCAGCTGTTTTAGAGTTGGTCATCATGCATTCGCATAATGACACTCCATATGCCGTAGATGGCTGCAGTTCTAACAACCCAGTAGAAAGATTCTGTAGGCTGCAGGGGTGTCCTGCTCATGCAGCGGCACCCTCTCACTTAGAACCAAGCGGCCTGCTTTCAGGATTGTCAAGCTCTGCTATAGGGGTGACTTATAGGTTTTAAGTGTAGAGAATTTTCGATATAGTAAACCTATATCTAAAGTAAGTGATGCATGCACCATCTTACACAGGCTGCAATAGCAGTCCTGTAGTTCCATTTTGCATGACCTCTCATAGGTGGCATAATTCATGCTTCAGCCCATAGGAGGCCTCTGGGATACCCATGCCCTGGGTAATTGAGTACCATATACTAGGGACTGATAAGGATGCCCCAGTATCCAATCTGGAGTGTACCGAACTACATGGCATAACAGTTTAGGGAGAAAGCATACGGACTGGGGTCCTGATTAGCAGGATCCCAGTCAGGCTAGTCAAAAACAGTTTCACATGAAGCAAAAAGTGGGGGTAACCATTAGAAGCAGATCCTACAGAGACAAAGACTTAATTCCTTCACACAATGACATTGCCCATGGAAGGAGAAAACTAGGATAAGATCTCTGAGAAAAAGGGCACATTGACACTAGGGTAGAAAGATGCGACCATTGTCACTGGGACAAACTGAGACGGGGCATATTAACATTGGGCAAGGAGAGACACACATGGTAGCTGGAACACTGTCAGAATGGCGCATAAGAAGCCTGGACAGGAAAACCTGCACACGGACTCTGGGATAGGGCCCTAAAGTTCAGGCAAAGGGTCACGTGACTCAAGGACAGGAAGCCATTGACACTGCTCCTGAGATAGATTGGATCTATCAGTAACTAAAATATGGGGAAACTGACACACACTTGGGCAGGGGCAGAACGACACTGAGAAAGAGACTGATCACAATACTGGAAAACAATTGACTGGCACAGTAGGCCTTCGCAGAAGAAAACACAAGCAACCACAGATACGTTTTTTTCTTATTAGGCATCATTATTCATCCTATGGCACGGCAACCAGATGTATTTCTGTGACAGTACTACAGTGTGTAATAGCATAGATTGCTTCACTTCAAATTTTAGCATCCAGGGCCATGGTGCAATAGCTGTAGACAAGATTTGTGACAGGAGATTTTCTCCAATAATTTAATTCAATCAACTTGCAAAAATAAGTAAACGCAAATTCAGGGACACCATATGTCTGTAGAGGTTAAACTTACACAGCCATCGAATATCAATGCAGTTATGCATGCCCAGATGCCTGCATATCAAAGCATACAGTAATGGGTGAAATAGGCATTGCTGTTAAGGCTGTTGTTTCCCCAGTTAACATTTAATGTATGCAGTTCTTGACGTTTATCTTACTACACTTTTCATGCAGGGATTTTTTTGTGTACTAGTGCTCAATAATACTGCGATAAATTGTCATCACTTATTTTTATGATATGTAGCGCACCTAATTTTTATTATAGCATTGTTCATCACTAAGAGGGGACTGACTCTGGTTCTCTTTCCCCTCCCAGATACACTATCCAGTGTATTCATCCAAAATTATCATTGTGAATTAATAATTTCTTTAATGCTTTATTTTCGAATTTTGCACATAACCAGGCGCTAGCAAATGCCACGTAACATTCATTGTGCAGTGACTTTGTTCTGTGTGTGGAGACGGTCAGCAGCTTCCCACTGTAGGTACTCACAAGTCACTCATATTGACCCAGTCCTCGCATCCCCATTGGGCCGCCACCTATTTATGCACTACGAACCAGGATGTGGAACCCATCGCTCACTTAGTGTCACCTGTGTTGGGTTCTTCTCCAACAGTAGAGGGCTCCCCGGACCCCTTCAATAAGGGCGTAGGCGGATCCCCCTTCAAGTATCCCACCAGCTGGCGCCTTGCTCGCCTCTTCTGTCATGTTGTGCAGCGTATACTTTCCCATCCCTGGCAATCCTCCTCCAGCCACTCTTCTTTGTGCACGTCTTTCATATGTCTTAATTGCATCCGGTCCCAATCCTTCAATACCCTCGACCATGCTATGATTGGAGCCCCTTATTAGACAGCCAATGGATGGCCCCCCTATAATTGTCTAGCAAAAGCCCCAGCTTCTTAAACCTATAGCGCACTCTTCCTACCATAGCGATGAAATGAGGCCTAGCAGATGTGTACAGCTGTGATGTCAATGCTGATACCGGGGACGTGCTTTAAGCGACCAATCACTCCGTGCACAAACTTCCCTGCAACGCCATATCATGTGAGTGAATCCTACTCCCCAACCCCTCCCTGCATCTCAGGCACTCATCTATACAGGTGGAGTTCTATTTTCCTGAGTTTGGTAAGGGGTAAATATGCATGGCGCATGACATAAAAATGGGCTAACTTGAACTGTCCATTACTGGACACCTCCTGCACAGGTTCTATTCTACTCTGTATCTGCGGTGGGCTCCAGGATATCTCCCTCCCAGCCATCCCGTGCATGATAGGCAGCCTGTGGTCAGTCCTCCTTCAGGGCCTAGTGGATATGGGACCCAAGTTCCAATATTAACCCCGTGCATGTCTCCGCAGCACAGCCTGAAAACCAGCCTACAATTCAATTGCAACTCTGGTCAGGGCTCCAATTTGTAAGAATTGTGCAGGGCCTACTCCAACAAGTCCTGTGCCTCCTGAAAGGTGACACAGTTATCGGCTAGGTCAAGGTCTCCGAGCAGCTAACACCCCTCTCCCTCCATGTTGCCAAGGAAAGCGTATGGCTGAGGTCCCTGGCCTGTGGTAACCGTGCTATGGGGAGCTCTCTAGAAAATAGCAAAACCTGGAACACCCTCTGTATGGTGCTCCACCATGCTTGGGTGACTTTTCGGACAATAAATGGGTGAGATATAGTATGTTGTGCGCCTGCCTTCAGCACAGATGGCAGATGCGCCCAGTCTGGGATTCCAGCCCAAAGACCATTCTCCTAATAAGCCTCCTCTGCACACCATCTGGCTCCGTGCTGCAACTACGTGGCCAGGTAATACAGCTCGAGATCTGGTAGTCCCAGGCCACTCGTATAGGGTCAAGTTTTAGAGCCTGCTGCGCTTACCCACCAACACCAGTGCCATCAAGAGGTAATTGATTCCCCTGAGTATTCCCTGGGGGACACAGCACTGTGAGTTCTGCATAGAGGACTGTTTAACTGTTCTCCTTGTGTGAACATTTTTACCCCGTGTGGAGTGGCCCTTGTGAGGGCATTATATCTGGCAGGTCCTGATGAAGGTGGCACATTATCATCTCTTAGCCACCGAAACGCGTCAACCACTGCCCTGAGAACATCCTGCTCTCTGCAGTCCTTGTCTTTGGTCATTCCAATTACTTTGCCTTCTTGTAGTTGTGTTCCCCCAGATATGTTTAGAATGTGAAGGTTTGGCTGGGTGTGTGAGTAGGGTTTGAATGAGTTGTTGTGTATTTGTATTGCTTTCCTCTACTGGGGTTTACCTTCTTGAATTTAGTTGTATGTATTGTTTCTTTGTTCACTGATTTTTTATGAATTTACAATGAATGTTAAAAATACTAAGAAATAGCAATGAAAAAAGTTTTTTGATAAAGGACATGTAATAAAATAAATATTTTTGATAACTGATTTTCTTTCTAGTGGATTCAAAACCTGGGTTGTGTGCTCACTGTATGTATTGGGATTGATTCTGTTGTATAATTATTTAGGTCATGAGGGAGATTCCTGTTGTATGTTGATATTTTTTCCCCTCTTCTCCCTGACCGCTACTTGTTCTTTTAGAGGGGGTCCCCATTAGTTCTGCAGAATGTACAGGCATCTCAAGAGCAATACTACCTTCGCCATGGAGATTTTGCCCGCCACTGACAATGGTAACGTCTGTCAAAATGTCACGAGGCACGCAACTCCGCTAGTGCCCTTCCCCTTTTCCAGGTGGCCTCCAGAGTCCGGATAATTATATGTCTGTTGGTGAAGACAACTGCATGACAGCTGCATCCAAGACCCTGACTATTTCAGTTCTATGCCACATCCAAGGTACCATCAGCCTGCATCTCTATGCATCTTGCCTCCCCTTTGCTGGTCATTCTCCATCTCTGCCGTTCGAGTGAGACACAGAGCCTTTTTCCACTGAAGCACCCACTCAGGACCTTGCTGGGTCCAGAGCTGCCCATCTGGTCCAACCAATCCCATGGCTCCTCCAGGTGTAGCAGGGATTCCGTTCTCTTACAGAACTGTGCCTAGAGATCAGGAACCTTAGTGAATTAGGGTGACCCAAAACTCACCTCAGTATCCAAAATCCCCTTACCGAGCTAGCTACAGTGTCTCATTGGTCATAACAAACTCCCAATGACTTAGACAAACCAGAACATGAACTTAGGTTACCTCAGGTATCGTGGAACACATGAACACTCTTTCGCTCTATAATCATTTCAAACCAGAACGTGGAGTAAATGAGGACACGTGCAATTTTGAAATATTTATTATTCAATGCAAGGTTCTCAAACGCAGTATCTTATATAATACAAGAAGACATATTATAAAAATCAGAGTTATCAGCATAGTCACTAATCCATAATAAGCAAACGGTGATAGCATATTATAAGGCACAAATCAATAGAAATTTGTATCACCTATTTTTCGCGCTCCCTATTTAGCATACTATATTATATCTAAGAAGGTCTCATTTGGGTTTTAGCAGGGCGGGCCCATACCTCTAAATGTCAGGAGGAGAGGATCACATCATCTGCTACCAGCTCTCTGCATGCGAAGCACCATCAAGTGTGTTTTTGCATTCTCAGTAACTCTATCTTAAACCCGCTTAGAGCCCAATGTTGGCAGCAACTGCATTTGTGTTATGTCTAGTGGTGCGAGGATCAGAGCTCCCAGCAACCTTGTGTTAGGTTATTCTTAGAGGGTTCAACACTCACTGTTCAGACAGTGTACCAAGCACGACTGATATCAGAGCAATAACATATTATTCTCAAATAAATCACATCTTTCGTCTAGGTTGAAAGCTACAATAACAATTATGTGTCGTGTGCAAACTGAAGCCAAAGGAAAATATGTCGTTTAAACACTTAATAAACTCATGCTAACTTAACACAGTATATAGAAAAGCAGAATCTATATGACACAGGGAGGTAGAGAAGCAGAAGGAGCAACCTCCGTCACCTGCAACTTCGCACGGTAGACAAGCATGTAGCACAGACCAAGCGACTGAAGCTTCTAATTGACTGCCAAAATTGATTTTCTCTGGGCCTTCACCCGCGGGTATAGCCGGTGGAATACTGATCTTGTATTTTTTTTTATCATCTATGATCGCTGTTCTTTCTGGCCCACTGCACGATAGCATCCCGGTAGTTGATCATTTGTCAATAACTGTTTTTGGAGGGGCTCCAGGTGCGGGTACCTGGCAAACACCTGTTGTGCCCTTTCAATCACGAAGATGTCCGATAGTTCGTCTTTCCCCTATCATTTCAGTGAGCCAATGTTCAAGAAATAGTTCTGTGGCGTCACCCTCCCCCCACTCTGGAAATCCCCAAAAACTCATATTAAAGTGCCTAGGTCTCCCCTACATATCTTCCAAGCGCTCATCAAAGCAGGATTCTCGCTCAGAGTGTGCATATATTGTCCTTTAACTCCATCACCTCCTGCCTGAGCACCTGTACTTTCCCCTAAGTCTCTTTGGAGCACACAGACACTTCCCGGATAACCACATGAAGCAAGTTACCTTCAATGGTGATGGCGTCCATTTACTACTCCAGTACCTGGTTGGAGCTCTCTATTGCTGCATGGATTTGCGACCTTGAGCACTCTGCTGCCAATACCAGGGGTGCACTCCATTCCTTCATCTACAGCGTGGCAGTCTGGCACCCACCTGCAAAGTGATCCATGTGCAGTTGCTACAACTCAAACAGCTTTTCCATGCACCATCTCGGAGGATTGCTGGCAATATTTTGATGAATGTAGCGCCAGCAAAGTTATGCCTACGAGTCCGGGTCAATGATTTGCCGGGGTGCCATAACGGACTGCGGCAAGAGACCACCACCCTTCAGATTCAGGCTGCATCTCTCTCCTCTCCATTCATCCCACAAGCACAGGGAGACCAGAATGAGCCCAGTTCTTGACAAAAGGGTGCCCTTCCCTTCCCCTGTTGCCTATGCCTCAACTGTAACTAGCCTTAGGACAGGACTCCAAAAATTCTCCGTTATTCAAGGGGAGGAACACATACCTCCAGGTTTAAAGGCAGTGGAGGCTGCTGACTTTACAAATCGTGAGGCCTAAATGTAAATACTATAAAGGCTACTTTGACGAGTACAAGCACTCCATCACAGAGGTATTCCTGCCTCCTCACTGCCTGCTTGTGAAGCTGTGACCTAGCGGTGAAAAATAAGGCTGAGCCTCCCCCGGCCAGCCAAGCACTCTTTTGTGCAAGATGTGTGGTGCAGCGGGCAGGGTGCTTGACTCCGGAACACAGGGTTCACGGTTCGATTCCTGTTGCCGGCGGCAGGTCAGCCCACCACCATGTGACCCTGGGCAATAGCTTGCTTAATCTTTCCCAGGGCCCCCAGCACCGGGAAACCACTTCGGAGGTAGCTGTGCGCTTTACAAATTCAAAGTTATGTTGCATATTAATATCTGATCGAGACATCTAGCTGCAGATTCCTTACCTTTGAACTTCCAGGCATCAGGCTGGATCCGGAAGATTTTTCACAGCAGTACCCTTTCACGCCAGAATGTCGCGTTGGTCGCCTCGCGGTGACGTCGTCTGTGTCATGTTCGACGTGACATCCTTGTCGTCAATATAACTGCCACTCCGGCGCGCTGACTTTAGTTTTTTCTTTCAGCGCCATCAGTGCCGATCCGTTGAAGAGAGCTAACCCCTGTCATTTTTTTACAGACTTTAATCGACTTTGTTGATTTGTAGGTGTGTCATGTCGAATAAGAAGACTAAGGGGTTCATGCCTTGTGGTGCCTGTCACTGTGCCATGTTGGTCACGGACCCCCAGTTGATCTGTCTTTGGTGCCTAGAGCTCCAACTGCCGGGCCACGGTGCCGAAGGCTTTGAGGGAGCTGTCCCAAAAGCTTCTCGCAGAGCTCACCTCGTCGGTCTCGGTCCTGATCCGGGTCTCGGTCAAGAGGAACTTCCGAGCACCGCTCCAGAAAATCGAAATCCTCTTCGACAAAGTCATCTCAGTCTGGCACGCAGGGGTACTGCTGTGAAAAATCTTCTGGATCCAGCCTGACATCTGGAAGTTCAAATGCAAGGAATCTGCGACTAAATCAAGTCTCTACCAGATAAGGCGTTACCAAAGTTAAGTAACTTGTCCACCAAGCAGCATAAGAGCAGTGCTAGGACTGACTGCGGCATGCTTGCACAATGCTCCATTGAAGACCGATGGGGCTCTGTCTTTGATGAAGCAGCTTCAAAGTAGCTTTCAATGGGAAACCTGAACTGCACATGTCAGATTAGCCACAGCAAAAATACTGGCCAATATGACATGCACAGCTCAGTTTCAGTGTCTGCTGCTGTCCCACCCACGTTGAGTTCCTTAGCCCTGCCTACAAGGAAACTGAATGAATGGAGATAAGGCCATACAGGGCTATTTTAATTAATCAAAACTAGCCTCGAACCATGGTGGCTTGCAGCAGTAGGAGGTCACCGCCTCTATAAAGAAACCGCAGCTGCTTTAGAGGCCGGACCCTAGTGTGTCTCCAATAGGGGCAACCGTACAATCTGCAGGGGTGAGGGTGCGCCTGCCTTTTGCTGTTGGGCCATGACTCCCAGATCGCTTACTCAGGCTCTCAATGTTTATCCACCGCTGCCCTGTTCCAGTCCAGACCTTCTGATGTCCTCGCAAGACTCCTCAGCTCAGGCCACAACTGCACCTCCTCACTGCAACCTAGGGATTGAGCCAGGGAACCCATAACCTTCCAGGCCGCTCATCAGATACTTGGACCCGGCTGAGGCCTCGACGTCATCACACCTACGTGGCACGTCCTTTCAGGGCCCATTATTCAGGCCCAGTTCCTTGTCGGCCATCACGCCTGGCCCTGTCTCGCCAGCACAGATCTTGGCCTCGCATACCTCCTTTCGTCACAGCTGTCCTATCGGGCCCAGCCAGGCGAGCCATGTCCGCAGGATGGCTCGCCAGCAGTGATCTCAGCCCAGTGGGCCTTCTCTTAGCAGCTCTCCAGGATTCACCTCCGCAGTCAGGAAGAGGAAGGATTGTTGCAGGGAGCTACCCACTAGTGTGTTTGGTTGGCCATCTTGCTTGGCCACGCCACGTTAATTACATTTTAGTACGTTTCCATTTTTTGGTTTAGAAACCATTTATATTTCCATTTGTACTCAATGCCAATAAATATTCAATAAGTCAATCATATTAATACTCCTTTAGAAGGCAATGCATTTATCAAATTTCATAGTCCTGTCTACATAAATCATAGCATGCAAATGTTTAGCAAGAGAATGTTCTTCTCACCCAGCGTTGCCTTGCGGTCTGTCAACTCCAGCTGACTTATTGAACTCTACACCCATGCACTCAGAGAGAACATTTGCAGGCTTCCATTTCACAGCCATTCAGGATGGATGATTGTAATTAATAGCACAGTGAGATTTTTAACGTATGATATTATTTGACAGCGAAGGGGCACTAGGGGTCAGTGTGGACCGGCTGAAAATACAGAAGTTGCATGTGATTTTTATAGATTATTAAAATGTTGCACAAAAAATATACAGCTAATGGGGCATTCCCGGCGTAGGTGCTATCCAAACATTTAGCCAATCAATAATCTGTGTTCAATGAAGGCCTATATATGGACATTCAGCTGAAGCAAACTTGAGTGAGGCATAGCAATAGCTTGTCACATAATTGTGACTCAGTCATTTCTCTAGGCCTTGCAGTTACGCAAATGTACAGAAGTTCATAAGCCATGTGGTGTAATGTCTACAGTATGATGTGGAGCTCAAGGGTCTGGAAAAATACAGACCTCAAAAAATTGGTCAGCAACTTTGACATATTCTGCAGGCTTCTCTATTGACTGTTACAAAATGGAACGTGAAATAAAATGGATTCCACGTTCCCTCATATGACACTCAATAGAGTCATTTATTCTGTGTCCATTGGTATAATTCCTTTTTCTTCTTCATTGTTGACCATACTTCACCTAAGTCTGGTCCTTGTGTCCTTGCCCCGTGGGACCTGGTAGATAGTATTCATCTCTCCTCATACTGACCGACAGGTTGTCTTGGAAGACACAACTGGGCAGTAATGATGGAAAAACATGGGGGAACCACTGCTATCACTATTCAAAAGAGAATAAGTATTCCCAGTTCTATCAATACTGCCTCCAATATCCGTGTACTCTTTCCACCAAGCTTTGAGGCTAAGGAATTCTACAGCCTCTATCATCTGTATGGTCTACGGCATTTTTACTTGATTACCTGGCCATGCTTGGCCAGTAGGATATCTAGGGCCATTCTGTTTTGGGTGATTCACTTGGCATTGAAGCTATTCCTGTCAACCATCAAATGGAGGTTGTTTCAGTTTCTCAAGGAAATATACAGTCATGTATACTGTAACAAACAGGGTGGCATAGTGTCCTGGGTCCTGTGCCAGAAAGGTCTGTGCCTCTGGGACTGGCTGGGTCGTCGAGACATCTCCCTGGTCGTTTACCACCTGGCAGAAAATGTAAACTCCAAGATGGAGAAACTCAGCTGGTGACGCCTAGCGGATCGTGAATGGCAGCTATGCATGGAGGTGGCGCAGGGTGTCTTCCAGTAGTGAGAAGAAAACTTGCTTGATCTTCACCACATGGTGCTTTTGACTTTTGAAGTTTCCCACAAGGCTCTCTAAGTCTCATCCCACCTAGATTGGAGCACAGACTCCTGTATGCCTTCACACCACTGCATCTCCTGCCCCAAGTCTTGAAAAGGGTCAGGAACAACTGGACCCAAGACATCTTAAACGTCTGGATGGTTCCAGGAGAGCATGGCCCCCAGAACATCTAGGCATGAGCATCTGTTCTCTGAAGCGGTTGATGCTTAGGGGAGGACCTTCTGTAACAGCAGGAGGGTATAGTTGTGCTCCCGGGCCTGCGTAATCTCCACCTCCATGCATGGAGAGTGAGTGGCATCAGTTGATCTTCCTTCTGAAGTCATTGTAAGCGTGCAGTCGGGCACCCTGCCACGAAATCGGTGTACACCATGTGCTGAGATGAGTTGGTTGCTTGTGTAGAGCCCGCCTGACGGACGTGTTACAAGTCAGACTGTTGGATGTCTTCTATTTATCTTTGGCCCAGCAAGGACTTACAGTGGGCACTGTTAAAGGCTACTTGTTGGCCCTTTCAGACTTTTTACATTTGCCATACAGCAGTCCTAGTTCAAATCACCGATTGTGATGAGATCTTTCAAAGGTTTGCAACATATATTCCTCTCAAACCCCTTTGTGATGCCACAGTGGGGCTTAAATGTGCTTTTCACTTTGGAAATGTAGACTCAATTCGAGCCAATGCACAGCTGTCTATTACACCTGTTGACCTTGAAAACTGCCTTTGTAGTTGCAATATCATCAGTTTGTCATGTGAGTGAGATTGAGGCCCCCTCATTTTAGCTGCCATTTTACCAGACAAACTTATTAAGAACTCAAGCTGCATTTCTTCTAAAGGTTGTCATACCTTTTCATTTCAGGAAAGCTATCGCTCTTCTGACATTCCTTGCTCTGCCTCATCTCTCAAAAGAGGAAGAGAGATACTATCACTTGAATCCCAAAAGAGCGCTGAGCTTTTACATTGATCCTGCCAAGAACCATCAAGTAGATGCTCAGCTCTTTGTTGGGTTCTCAGGAACAAAGAAAGACAAGGCGGTGCAGAAGCAGACCATATCGCAATGGTTCAGTCTTCTGTATTAAGATCTGCTTCAATTGGCTACAAAGCAGCCTCCACAAGGTCTCAAGGCTATTGTGTTGGCAGGGGAAGTACCTGTCCTTATCTGTCAAGCCGGTAGGTATGTGTGCATCAGTGCAAATGTTCACATTGCACTATTTCCTCAAGACAGCATTTCTGACGGTGAGAGCGGTCTTCAGGATTATCAGGAAGTGATGCATATAGGAGTACAATTGGCCTTACACGGACATAGTCCTATTAATCAGAGCCCATGCGAGCTGCACTTCCTCTTTTCAAGGAACAATTAACGCACAATTGTCTCTTGCACGTCCAGAATTGGAGCCACCTTCAAGAAACAGGCTTAACGGTTATTCTCCTTCTCAGAGCGATCCCTACCTTGTGGATCAACACACTACCAGCCAACCCCTGGTAATTACATCACTGATGAGACCCTTGTATTTCTTTAAGGGTCGAAACCCCGTTAACATATGTACAAAGACAGACTGTCTTCTATAATTGTTATACTGATTAATTTCCTGTGTCTGTGATTGTACTGAGTATATACTGATGTCTTTGATGAACAACAACCGGTATAACATTGATACTTAGATTTTCCTTCCCTTTGTTTTCCTTTGCTCTGTTTTAGTTTTCTTTACACTTGGAGTCGATACATTCTTCATCCTCTCTTTTTTGAGAGAAACTTTTTATCACTCACAAATTGTTTGGTTTCTTTGTTAACGTTGTTGAAAATACACATATTTCAAATAAAGCTCGGTTCGGCTGAATCGTAGCTATTTATAAATAATGACTGTACTTCAATTTTTTACAATTCTTAATCAAATGCTTTGCAATCCCCTGTGCTCAGAGGCTCCTTTAGGAGGCAACAGCATTGTGACGATCCCAAGGATGCCACCCCAGGCTCTGGCTCCTACCAGAGACTACAACAATTAGCCTACCCAAGGATACACTAGGGGCAGGCTTAGTGGAAATAACCGGTAGAGGCAAGGGAGTTTCCAGCACCAAGGTTTCCTTTGCCACCACTCGGCATTGACTCTACACCTCCCCACCGATCACAAACTACCTGCAGGGTCCATGCTGGCAGACAGTCACCTCAGGCAGATTGGTTCTTACTGTGGTGCAGCTGGTTAATGTCTAGAACTTCTCACACACCCTCCTAACATACCACCTCGTACCTCACACCTCAGTAAGGAACTACTTCTAGAGGAAGAGGTGCAAGCCCTCCTACCAAAAGGGGCCATAGAACACATTCACTTGCAAAACCAGGGTTCTACTCCCTCTACTTTATCACTCTTAAGAAGGACAGCTAGCTCAGGCAAATCCTCAACCTTGCGTTCCTCGACCGGTCCACCCTGTCGGAAAATGTCAACATGATAATCCTTTAGGACATCATCCCTCTGCTGCAGCAATGCAACTTCTTGACAGCATTCAATCCCAAAAAAGTTTACATATCCCCATCCATCCAGCCCAAGAGCTACCTGTGGTTTGTGACCGTCATTAGCATTTAAAAGTTCTGCCCTTTGACATCGCCACCACTCCAAAGTTCTTCACCAAGTGCCTTGTGGTGATGTAAGGACACCTAAGATGGGAAGGCATCCATGTCTTCTACCTAGATGATTGGCTGATCAGAGCTCAAGAAATCAGTTACAGGCAAAGCCTTCCCCAGCAAAAGTGACCTAGCTTTCCAGCACCACGTCCCTTTTTACAGCCGAAATGTCCTCTCCCAGTCAGAATAGTAATGCGGCTCCTGGGCATGATGGCATTCTGCATTGCCATAGTGCCCGACTATATATGCTCCCACTTTAACTGTGCCTTGCAACACAATGGTCCCAAGCAGATGGTCGTATGAAGGATCTAATGTTGCTAAAGACCAGCTTTCTTCTCCTGCTGCAGGGATGGCCTTTTCAAGACCCTATAATGCAGGTAACCATTACAACAGATGCATCACAAAATTGGTGTGGGCACACCTAAATCACACAACAGCTCAGATTTTGTGGAACCTGCAATAGCATGGAACCACACTAACTACCTCAAGCTCTTAGCAGACCAAGCTTCCCCTCAAAGTCTTTCTCCTACAAGTTAAGGTCAAGGTAGTCTTAATCTGAACAGACAACATGAGTGCCATGTACTACCTACAGAAGCATGGTGAACGCCATTTAGTCAGACTCTCCTTTTTCTATGATGATTTAGCGTTGAGCTTTCTGTCACAACATCCACCTGATGGCGGAGTGTCTACCGGGGTGGACAGCAAACTTGCAACTCTGCTCAGCCAGTGTCACTAACAAGTCCATGAATGGAAACTCAATCCAGTAGTTCTCCACAGTTACATCTGTCGCTGGGGGACTCCCCTAGTAGGAGTGTTCGCCACTCCTGAAAATGCAAAAAGCCCAAGCTTCTCTTCCAGGCACCCAAGCCCATAGTTCATGGGCAGTGCAATATGGAAGAACTGGTCAGGGATATTTGCCTATGCCTTTCTGTCTCTCCCGTTCATTCGACTAGTGGCGCGCAAGATGTAGTAAACTTCCAAACACTCATCCTTGTAGTCCCTACCTGGGCCAGACCGTCCTAGTACTAGGCCCTACATACAATGTTGATCAGCCCCACAAGAAGCTTCCCAAAAGGCTGGAATTTCTGACTAGAAACTAAGAACAGATCAGATATTAATTCCCCAGATAGCTCAACTTAGTGTTTTGGCACCTGAGGTCTTAGTGTTTGGCCTCCTACACCTCCCACAGAAGTGCATGGACATGCTAAAGAAGCCTGCAGGCTGACTACACAAGTAAGTAAAGCAGTCACATGGAAAAGAGTTTTCAATTACTATATCTCAAAACACCTGGACCCACTAAAAACATGGGTACAAGACATTGTTTGCTACCTCCTTCATCTAAAACATTCTAATATAGCATACAGCTCCATTCCACTTCACTTAGTAGCCATAGTGGACCTGAAAGCAGAACAGAGAACCCTCTTCCCTTTTTCGTATAAGTCATAAAGGCTTTAATGGAGGGTCTTTAGAGTCATCCCCTTATGGGTGCCCCCAGCCCTCACATGGAATCTCAATGTTGTCCTTACTAAACTCATGAGCCCCCCCCCCCTTTCCCTTTCCTGCCCCTACATTCCTGTCCTCTTCAATTTCTCTACTGGACAGTAGCATTTCTAGTTGTGATAACTTATTCAATCAGGCTCATTAGTGAACTGAAAGCACTCGCACAACAGGAACCTTACATTCAGGTTTATAACTAACCCTTAGTTCTTGCCTAAAGTGATTTCTCATTTTCACCTTAACTGAAGAATAGAGTTTCTAGTTGTTTTCTCACATTTAGTAACACTGCCAGCGAGAGCTCTCCACACTTTAGAGGTAAAGCAGGCTCTCATATATTACATTGATAGAACTAAACCTTTTTGCTAGGCAGACCTGCTATATGTAGCCTTTAGCAATCCCCAGAAAGGGCAACCAGTTTTGAAAACAGGAATTGCTAGATGGACAGTCATGTCCATACAAACGTGTTATCAAAAAGCAAAACTAGCTCTCCTTGGTTACCCAAGGGTGCATACTACACGTAAAAAGGCAGCCACTATGGCCTTTCTATGAAACAGTCCAATAGCTGACTTATGCAAAGCAGACTCATGGTCAACCCTGCACATATATATATTTTAAACATTACTGTATGGAGTTTCTTGGGAGGCAGCAAGCTCAACTTGGCCGGACAGTCCTTGGGACCCGTTTTCCGACATCCAGAAGTTAACCAACACTTATTTAGAGGGACTTCTTTATAGTCTCTACACAGCATGGGTATCTACAGCAACACATGCTATGGACAAAAAATGTTACCCTGTAGCACCTGTTTGTAGTGTGTAGTGTTGTAGATTCACATGCGCCCTCCCTCCTCAGAAGATTTGGCTTTGGATGCAAAGCTCTTCCTATACATAAATCCATTCACAGTGCACATGTGCATCACACTTTCTACTACTCTAACATGGACGAAAAACAATCTGACATGGAGTCCATGCCCTTGCCAACCTACGGAGAAGTCACTGTATATCATGTGACTCAAAAAACTTCTGAGAAGAAAAACAAATTGTAACTATCCGAGTCCAGCACTAGATGGCAGGACTATGCAGAGCATGTGAATCTACAGCACTATTATAAACACATAGAGGGGTGGGGAGAAAGAAACCCAAAACAGGCACAGCCTTAGCCTACCAGAAATAGCCAGTTCTAACAGCTGTCTTAATTTTAAGAAAGTTGTAGAGTTCTCGGTTTGGGAGTCCGTGTAGTTGCTGCAGGTTTTGAAAGGTTAATGGTGTTTGCTTAGTTTCCAGCTGGTTGGGAAGGCTGATTCCTTTCTCGATCCATGTGTCATTGTGCATTGTTGCCCCTTGATAGGTTATCTTTGTGTTGAACCAGATCGATTCCCAGGATGTACCTTTCAGCTTCTGTGCCATGCGTCTATCTATTTTAATCAGAGCCTCCCTGGTGTGTTTTAGTATTGGGTTGGTTCTTTGGGGGTGTCTGTTTGCTGTTAGAAGAGCTATTGGGTTTAGGCCTCCCAGAGTGTCCTTTTCCACCTCTAACCAGACTGGTTTGTAGGTTTGGGTGTCATCTAGCAAGGAGATTCCTTGCCTTGCCAGGCAGGCCGTTTGGTAGGTTTTGAAATTAGCTAGGTTGAGACCTCCAAGGTCTTTAGTTAGTCTCAGTTTCTGTAGGTTGATTCTGGGCTTTTTGTTTTTCCATATGAGGATGTTGATGAGTTTGTCTAGTTTTCTGTGGAAGGCGTCTGTCATCGGGAGCGGCAGCATGCTTAGCATGTAGCTGATTGCTGGCGTTATCATCATCTTGATAGTTTCTATCCTTCCCCACCAGCTTATGTATTTTGGAGATCATAGTTCTAGTCTTTCCTTTATTTTTTTCAGGGTTGAGTCTTTGTTGTGTTGTAGCGTGGATGTTAGGTCTTTCCCAAACAGCAGACCTAGGTACTTGAGTGGTTTTGTCTGCCATGTCAGTCCAGAGTCCCTGAGAACCTCTCTTGTGGTGTGGATGTTCATTGGCTTACACTCCGATTTGTCTCTGTTGAGCTTGTATCCTGAGGCTTCCGCATATTCTCCTATTGTGTCCATGAGTGCAGCTATTGACGTTGATGGGTTCGTGGTTGTAATGAGGATGTCATCAGCGTACGCTGCGAGTTTGACCGTCTTTTCTTTGACTTTGACGCCCGTTATTTCAGTGTTGTCTCTGATTCTGGCTAGTAGGGGTTCTAGTGCCAGCAGGAAAAGGCCTGGTGAGAGGGGGCATCCTTGCCTGGTGCCTCTGCCTAGTGTGAGCGTTTCCGATGTGCTGCAGTTTACCACCACTTTAGCTTTCGGTCCGTTATAAAGGGCCATCACCATGGATATGTATTTTGCCCCCAGGCCAAATCTGCTCATACAGTTACTTTGGTTGATTAGATGGCACAATAGCCGTGTGTTGTCTTGTGATAGCCTGTTCTTGATGTACCCCACCTGCGAGCTGTGGATGATGTTTGGCAGGACCTTGTTCAGTCTGTTGGCCAGTATCTTCGCATAGATCTTACAGTCAACATTTATTAGCGAGATTGGTCTGTAGTTCTGCGGGTGTTGTGGGTCTTTCCCCTCCTTGGGGAATATTGTGATGTTTGCTTCGCTCATGGACTCTGTCATCTTGCCGCTCTGTATGCAGTCAGTGTATGTCTCTGCCAGTAGCGTTTTTATTTGCTGGCCGAAGGTTTTATAGAACAATGCAGTGTATCCATCCGGGCCGGGTGCTTTGTTCTGTTTTAGCTGGCTGATTGCTGCTTCAATTTCTGCTTCTGTTATGTCAGCTTCCAGCGAGTCTCTTTCGTCTCCGTTTAGTTCTGGCAGATTTGTGTTTTTGAGTAGAGTGGCGCTGCCGTCTCCACTTAGGTTCTTGTCTTCGGTGTACAGTTCCTGGTAGAACTGTCTGAAGACTTCTAGTATTCCTTTGTTTGTCGTTTGAGACTTGTTAGTTCTGTCCGTTATTGCTGCGATTGTGTGTTGCCTTTGTTTTGCTTTTAAGTAAGATGCCAGTTGTTTCCCCGCTTTGTTGGCGGCACATAAGTTTACAGACTTTAATTTTGTCAGCCATGAGCCTGCTCTCTCACTTAGGATCTTGTTCAGCTCGTATTTCTTCTTTGTGAGCGTGGTGAGTGTGTTCTTGTCTGTTATGTTGGCGCAGTGTCCTCTCTCCAGTATTTTTATCTCCTCCTCTATTTCGGTGATTTTTTTGTTCCTCCCTCTGTTCATCCTCGCTTTGATGTTGATCAGTTTCCCTCTTAAGGTTGCTTTGAGAGCATCCCAGATGGTGCTCTTCCCTACTTCGCCATTATCGTTGTGTTTGAGGTAGTCCTTTAGGGCGTCTTTGACTTCCTTCACGTTTTCTTTGTTCTGCAGGATGTCGTCGTTCAGTCTCCATCTTCTCGTTAGAGTTTCATTGTGTCTACCGCTCAGTGAGAGTGAGACATGAGCGTGGTCCAAGATGGTTATTGGTGCGATTTCCGTTTCCTCTATTAGGTGTGTGTGAGTGTTAGACATCAGTATGTAGTCTACCCTACTGTAGGAGTTGTGTGGGTACGAGTAGAAAGTGTACTCGCGTGCGCTTGGGTGTTGTAGTCTCCACGGGTCTGCGAGGTGTTGTTTGCTGCACAGGTCTTTCAGGGTGTTGTTGTTGTGAGAGTTGTGGCTTGGTCTGTTTGGGTGCCGGTCTGTAGCCTGGTCCATAGTCTTGTTCATGTCCCCTGCTACTAGCACGAGGTCATTCTGCGGTATGTTGGATAGCTTTCTGTCTATCTCCTGCCAGAACTTTTTGTCTTCAGAGTTTGGTCCGTAGATGTTGGCTATGTGTATTCGGTCGTTTCCTTTCTGCAAGCTTGTTACTAGTATACGTCCGTCTTCGTCCGCGTTTGTAGTTTGTATGGTTCGGTTTGCCCTCCTGCTCAGTATGGTTATTACCCCTCGTTTCTTGCCTTTCGCCGGCGAGCAGAGTACGTCGCCTATCCACTTTGCTTTAAGCAACTTAAGCTTCTTCTTCTGTAAGTTTAGTTTCTTGCAGCGTGTAGATGTCGCCTTTTAGTTTGGCAAGGTGGTCGAGTATTTTCCTGCGTTTGATTGGGTGGTTTAGGCCTTTAACGTTCATGGACACCACCTTTAGGTTTGTGGTTAAGTTAGCTCTTGATGTGTTGCTCATGGTGGTCTTGTACTATCGCTGTGGTCTTTGTTTCTCTTTTGTCTTAGTGCTGACCTGTCAGTCCATTTTCCGTGGCACTCCTTATGAGCCCGCCCTGGGTATTGGAATGTGCGCTGTGGGATGATAGGTGGGGAAAAGATATAGAAAGAAAGATATAGTCTTGTTACACAAATGCGTACTGTATCATTTGCCCTCCTGTCCACCTGTCCCTTCCATCCCCCCTGTCCACCCCCCTCCCTCCCACCCCCGCCTGTAGAAATATGGGTGTGCGACAGCAAGGGTCCTCCCACTTCCTCCCCCCCAAGTCTCTGTCTTTAAGCCTTTAAGTCCTTGCATGGTCTGTATTGGTGATTCGGTGCATAAGGGGGGAAGCAAGCAGCAATTCAAAGAGTTAAAAAGAATGGAAAAAAGGATACGGCTGGTCGTTGTAGATTCTTCCTTCTTCTTTCTCTCCGTGGTTGTAGGTGGCCCCCCTGGAGGTAGACGCGGTTGAGTTTATGTGCGTTTGTCTGAGGTAGTTATGTTCGTTTAGGTTCCAGTTGTGTTGCATCTGCTGTTCCGCAGGTTAGAAGGTGCCTTGGTGTTTTTTGTTCCTGTTTTCATTCTTCATTCTTCCTCTCAGTCGGCTCCGTCTGAGGATGCTCTTCGCTTTGCTCCTGGGCTTTGTAGCTCCATTTCCTCTGGTGCAGGGCTTTGTAGGTATCTAAGTAGGTCGTTGGGGTTGTCGAAAATTCTACTTCCGTGCCTGTCCATTATTCTCATTTTGGATGGGCCTGCAAAGGTGAAGGTAATGTTTTTTTTGCGCAGTTGTTCTCGCAGGGCTAGGAAACCTTTCCTCACTTCTACTGTGATCCTAGAGAAGTCTTGGGTGATTGTTACCTTCTTCCCGTTGATCAACATTGGATGTCCTTTCCTGGCCACCGCGAGAATTGCATCTGTGTGGTTGTCTCGTAGCGGCTTGCATATTATTGGTCTGGGCGTGTTGCAGTTCGCTTGTTTCTTCGCTGGTATGCGGTAGGCTTTGACGATATCGAATGGCCTATCAAAGCTGAGGCCGGTCAACTTGGGGATTATGGTCTCTAGCATTAGGGCGCATGCCCCCGGTGTTTCTTCTTCCTCTTCGGGCACACCCAGAAGTCTGATGTTCCCTTTGCGGCTTCTGTCCTCTTGCTCCGCCATAGTTCTCTGTAATGTTGTGGTCCTCTTTATCACCAAACCCAGGTCCTTGTGTGCCACGCTAGCGCGGTCTTCCAACTGGCTTATTCTTTTCTCCGCCTCATCGATCCTGCCGTAGGCCTTGCTTTGCTCGGCTCTGATTGCTATCAGTTCCATTTGGATATTGTCTACTGTCTTTTTTGTGGCCTTTGTTAGATCGTTTCCTTCCGTTATTTTCCTCAGTAGTGTGTCTAGCGTTATCGTTTCATTGCCTTGGCCGTCTTGTCTCTTTGCTGGCGAATCAGGGATGTCGTTCTTGCTTTTTTTGGGGTCATTTGTGATTTTCTTGTCGTCTTTCCCAGTCATGGCGTCAAAACCTCTTCTGACCTGGAGTGTTTGAGGCCTCCCTTCTTTTTGTTGGTGTTTGGCAAAGTCGGCTTTTGGCCCCTTCACCTCTTTGGCGCTGTGGTTGTTTGGTGAGGGCAGGGTGTTATCCCTGAACCTTCACGGCCACTTGACGGTGCGGGTTCTTGTCTTAGACTCCGCCAGCCTCTTGAGGTCTCTTGCCTCTGCTCGCCTTTGGTGCTTCGCGGCATAGCCCCCCTTCCGCGATAGCTCCCCTTCTTATATGCTCTCCCCTTCTGGCGTCCTGCCTTCTCTGCTTGCCGTTCGCGGTGTGGTCCCAGCTGGCTGCCTCTTCCTTGTTGCGGGGCGTTCGCAGTGGTTACTGTCCTCTGCTCAGAAGCTCCCCCGCTTTAGGTGGGTTCGATCTGGCGTGTTCGCTTCGTTGTTGGGCTTTTGTTTGGGAGGGACACGCCTTGCTTCCTGCCGCCTCTGCTGTTGTCTGTTAGAGCTCTCGCAAGATGGCTGCCTTTCGCTTCATCACCTTATTCACCTTATTGAGATGGCCGCCGGGTTGCACGGCCTGCCGTTTAGCGTGTGGTCTTCCTGTTCGCTGGTTTTTGAGGTTGGCGGGTTCCTGAAGTCTCCGCTACTTTGCCTCGAGCGGGTCTGCTGTTGCGCGCTTTGTGCTCGCGGCGGACCTGCGCTTCACCCCTGGCATCCACCTTGTTGCCCCGAAGTCTACTGTGGCGAGGGAGCCTTTTGTACCCCTTCGCTTTGCTGTGGTGGTGGCAGGTTGGATATCTCCTATGCCAGCGTCTGGTTCTGGGGCGTTTGCGCTTTGCTTCCTGCCGCCTCTGCTGCCTCTGCTGCTGTCGGCTTGAGCTCTCGCAGGGTGGCTGCTCTTTGCTACTTTACCCTATTCAAGATGGCCGCCGTTTAGCAGGGTTATACGGCCCGATTGTCGTTCTGAGTCCAGTCCTCCGCTTCGCTAGCCTTAGGGGTATCTTTGGGGATATCCTTGGGGATAGCGTGTTTTGAGGCCTTTGCTACTCTGCATCGAGCGGGTTTGTTGCTGCGCGCGCTCTGTTCGTGACGCTCCCGCCGCTAGCTTGCTATTGTTTTTCCAAGATGGCCGCCCCTGGCTTCTACACCTTTTCCAAGATGGTCGCCTTTTGTTTTGTTCGTTCAGATTTCCCTCCTATGCAAAAGGGGCTGATGTTTTGCCGGAGGGGATTTCGCTTGCTTTGGGCGTTCGCGCTATTCCGCCTATGGGAGCTCTTACTTGGATGGCGGTGATGGTCTTGCATTTGGATTTCGCTCTCACTAGGATCACTCCGCCATCTTGCGCTTCCGCCTTCCTTCTCGACCCCGTTAGTTTCTTTCCTCTCACAGCCTCGTCTGCGGATTTCCCCGGGCGTCGAGACTTGTGCTGGGTGCCCCTCCGTGTCACCGTTGTCTCGTTTCTTTGCATTTTTCCTTCCCAGCGCGCCGTTCGTTTGACTTGGGGGTCGGGAGCTCCGGACTTAGGTCTGCTGCCTCCTTGCCATCCAAGCCACGCCCCCCGCTGATACTTCCCTTTTTAATGCTTGGGAAGCTGCTCACATTTGCCAATCCTCTCCAACCACCACATATCCCAGATTTGTGAACAAAAACAACCTTCTCTACAGGGAGGGACGAGCCAATGAACCGCGGCAACTCCTAGTACCCCAGGTCTTCAGAGCACAAGTTCTCTTTTACGCACACACACACCTTACAGCAGGACACTCCGGGGCAGAGAAAACAAAACAAAGCAAAACATACTGAGACTATTTTATTGGCCTGGTATCTACAAAGGACCCAAAGAGAATTGTACCTCCTGAGAGATCTGTCAAAAAAGAATCCTACAACGTCCCCCGGCCGTGCCCCTCCAACCCTTGCCTACTATAGGGAATACTTTCAAGAGAATAGGCATGGACATCATAGGACCCCTACCCCGAACAACAAGAGGAAACCTCTATGCTTTGGTCCTCGTCGACTATGCCACTCGCTTCCCCGAGGCTTTTCCTCTCCAGGCCCCTACTTCCAAGAATATTGCAGAAAAACGAATTGAACTCTTTTCAAGGGTCGGATTCCCCAGAGAGATCCTGACCGACCAGGGGACGCCCTTTATATCCCGACTCATGAAGGAGGTCTGTCAGACTCTCTACCTCTGCCACATCCGAACATCAGCCTACCATCCCCAGACCGACGGTTTGGTAGAGCGCTACAACAGGACCTTGAAAACCACCCTAAAGAAGATGCTTACAGTGGAAAATAAGAATTGGGATCGCGTTCTCCCTCTGGCCCTTTATGTGTTGAGAGCTCAAGAACAAAGCAGTTTTGGTTGCTCATCATTTGAGCTGCTATATGGAAGGCAGCCATCTTCCTTACTCGAGTCACCAAGGAAGCCTGGGAGAAGGAAGATGAGGTGGAACAGAGGTCTCTATTGGACTACACATATCAACTAAAATCCAAACTGGGGAAACTGGGGGAGTTGGCTTACCCACACTTGGATAAGAGCCAAGTCAAGCAGAAGAAACAGTATGATAAAGGGAAGAGATGGAGAAAACTAACTGTTGGAGACTGGGTGCTGGTGTTACTTCCGTCATCCACTAGAAAGTTTCAGAGCGAATGGCTGGGGCCTTTTCCCGTTCTGGAGACCATTGGTAACACAACCTACTGTGTACAAATATCACCCTCACGGCGCCAATGCTTTCACTTTAATCTATAAAAAAATAGCTGGACCATTACCAAAGAACACACAATTCGGGCTACCTACAGCAACTAACGTCACCACGGTCGACCAACTACCCTTGAATAAGGACCTTACAACTGGCATCCAGAAAGAACTCCAAGACACCCTACAACCTTTTTTGGACATTCTTTCACATTCGCCAGGAAGGACAACCCTAACAGAACATTGCATCAAGACTATCAAAGGGAAATATGTGAAACAAAGACCCTACCGTATACCTGCTGCCAGGAGAAAGGATGTCAAAAGGGAGGTACAAGAAATGCTGCGACTGGGAGTGATCCGTCCATCCAAAAGCAACTGGTTGTCTCCCATTGTCATGGTCTCGAAACCAGATGGCACAACAAGATTTTGTATGGACTTTCGAGCGTTGAACGCAATCTCCTCTTTTGATGCATACCCAATACCCCGAGTAGATGAATTAATCGAGCGTATGGGGGAAACCCGATTCATCACCACCTTCGACTTAATGAAGAGCTATTGGCAAGTGCCCTTAAGAGAGGAAGATAAGCGAAAAACAGCGTTTGCCTCGGATGAGGGGCTCTTTTATTTAAATTTCCTTCCTTTTGGCCTGCATGGAGCCCCCGCCACTTTTCAGCACCTCATTCATAACATCCTCCAACCACACGCCTCGTACTGTTCAGTATACCTAGACGACATAGTCGTTTTCAGCGCCAGCTGGTCAGAGCACATGGAACATTTGCACAATATCTTACATGCCTTGAAACAAGCAGGGTTACACATAAACACAAACAAATCCCGAGCCGCTTTTCCGCGAGTCAGATACTTGGGCTACATTCTGGGAGAGGGAGTGATTGCCCCACAATCAGAGAAAATCAAAGCCATAGTCGACACTCCGTTTCCCTCCTCTAAACGGGATTTGAGTGCTTTCTTGGGTTTAATAGGATACTATAGAAGGTTTATACCAAACTTTGCCGACCTGGCGGGTCCCCTTACCAACCTGTTGAGAAAAGACACTAGACCTTCTTATCTACATAACCCAACCACAGCGGTAGAGCAGGCCTTTCAGAATTTGAAGAATGCCATTACCACTAGCCCCTTGTTAGTATCCCCAGATTTCCACAAAACCTTCCTTTTAGCCACTGACGCCTCTGACTCTGGGTTGGGTGCGGTTCTGTCACAACTAGGGGACAACGGCTTAGAACACCCTATTTTGTTTATTAGTAGGAAGTTGTTCCCCAGAGAGTGCAAATAGCCGACAATAGAGAAGGAATGCCTGGCAATAAGGTGGGCGGTAGAGAAGCTCAAATACTACCTAGAAGGGCAATCGTTTGTTCTATACACCGATCATGCCCCTCTGCAGTAGATGTGCCGAAATAAAGCCCAAAACCCCTGAGTCCTCCGCTGGTTTTTGTTCTTCCAACCTTTTAAATTTGAGATACGTCACCGTAAGGGCAGAGACAATGGCAATGCTGATTATTTATCATGGGCATGCCTCCTCCCCGAATGGGAGAAGCCAGGGGGTGTGGTGTGTAACCAGGAAGATCTGTTGACCGCTCAAAACACCCCTGATAGAGAATGGTGGACTGCGCCTACTCCGTTGTTACCTTCTGTCCCTTCTCTACAGAACAAGTGGAGCGAGGAGAACTACCCGCTATGGACATCTCTGGAGGAAGAAACTACAGATGGTCCCTTTAACTGGACGTTCGCATATGAGGAGGAACCTCCCCCGTCTGACGTGAGTACAGCGGCATTGGATAAAAGCCAGTAAATACAACCATTGGGGTGCGTCGTCACCGGAGAGTATTGAGAGGCGAGAGACGGAGTTCGAGCGGCGTTACGAGAGGAGCAGCAACAGCAAGACGTAGAAGACCGTACCGAAGGAAGAGTACAGTGGGCGGGAGGAGCAGCAAAGCAGGGAGACCAACGACCCCACGCACCGCCGAGCCATGTTCCAGGAGGAGTGTGGCTACGCCAGGTACGGCAGAGGGTGTCGGGCTGGGCTGGGAGGCGGGGAACCTCAACCGAGTAACATCGTGCTGCACCGCCTCATACTACCCTTCTCACATATGTAAATAGCTTTACCCTCATCCTTTTTCCGCCCTTCCCCAATCACCCGCTCCCCTCACCATACTTTCCTCACAGTCCCAAGAGGGAAGCGCATTCTGTGAATCACGAGCAACGGTGATCCCTACACTCCCCGGTCCCCTGGGTGATCGCGTGAACTGGACAACACTTCTGATTTCCTTATATCTTTCTTCCACATATCGGCCACGGAGAGGAATCGATCTGATACAGAGGAGTCCGAAGGAGAGAAGCCCTGCAGGAAAAGGTCAGCCCGGGAGATCCTGTCACCACGGAACCTAACCAGCATACCCGGGATACTCTCACCACTCGCCATAAGAGACACTTAACAAAAATAAAACCCTATTTAGCATGATCTGGTCCCCAGTCCCCTACTTCTACCCCGCCATACTCCTTTTTCATCTAAAAATGTTCCCAGTTTAGGAATCTGCACTGGTCCTTCCAATTTACTGATAGGTTACGTGTCTTAGGGCATGGACCACCTAAGAAAGAAAATGACCACAGTGTGCAAGGATGGCACTTATATACTTGTCACTTCCGGATTGGAATGAGGTCAGTGCTTAGTCGCACAACGCCACCTACTGGCACACATAAACACTGCTTTTTGAGTTTCTGGATGCAGTCTGATGCCTAGGGATATTCACAAGTAAGGAATAGCGTTTCCATAGACAAGTAACTTGCTCATTTAGCATCCCACCCACCATCCCTCCCTGCCCCCCTTTATTTTGTGTGAACTCACAATGCACTCACTTCTACTGTCCTGTGTGTTGAATCCAATACACTGAGGGGCATATTTATGAGAAGATTGCATCACATTTGCACTATGCAAATTGCTATGCATTACTCGTGTTTCTGCCCAAGCCGTTCTACGACGGGGTCAAGGACTGCCCAGTTCAGAGTTCCTGGAGTTCTGCACGAGATGATGGGAGTCCGGTCCAGGTTTTCGCGGTGACGGAGGCTGCAGAATACACAAACAGAGCAGAGCAGCAAGCAGCGGAGCTCCGAGAAAGCCAAAAAAAAAAGCGCCACTGTAAGGCCCCCATCAGAGAACCAAAAGCAGGGTGGGCCACGGCATAGTATAGCGATTTTCGGCAGCAGCTGTGGCAGGAGGAGGAGAAGGTCAGTTTGGCGGATTGTTGAAATATTAACGGCGCGGCGGGAACAGGCTCGAAACACAGCACAGTGACCCAGAGATCCCGATTCAGCTGAGCGAGTCCTGAGAACCGTGAAAGCTGTGTGAGCTGCGAGCAGAGCAGACTTGAGAAGAGGTGAGCTGGGGGAGAGGACGCGGTAAAGGCTGGAGCTGAGGGGAGACGCGTGGTCTTGATCAGCCTTGCAAATTCACGGCTGAAACACAGCTAAAACACCTCTAATTACCGCCACACTTTTGCATTTATTTCCAACGCTACCTGCTCCCGGCCCTTTGCTCTGGCTAGACCCCGCCTTCACCCGTATTGCTAGCATTTTCTCTGAAGTGCCCCCAGGACAGGAAATATATGGGAAAGACATTTTAACCTCACAGCACAGGAAATATACAGGAAAGACTTAATTTCAACCACCCAGCAACCCCACCAACCCCATTTTTCGGGGCTCCCGGGGGGGGGGGGGGGCGGGCGGGAGGTTCTTACGGGTTCTTCACGGCACAAAGAGGAGAAGTGTCTGCACAGAAGACCAGTATACCCCCATAAGCCCTGTATAGAAGAACTTACTCTAGTGATTCTGGAGCTGTGGGGGGGGCACTCAGTTAAAGGTTTATACCTGCATAGTGGGATCAAACGTCAGTCTGATACCCATTGAATGAACGCTGTGGTACAGGGAGTAGTTCTGAACTGGAACTGGAATTGGAAGAACTTTAGGAGGTTAATGCGCATGGAGAGCAGGAGTGGGAGCAGAGACTAATTGAATTTTTGGAGTGTGTTAGCCCAATTAACTGCATGACACCTAAGGCCCTCTAAGGACCTCCAGTGTTAGACCCGGACGGCAGGTGCTCTATATTCCTGCAGCAGCCTGGCGCCGTGTCATTTGCCAGTTGAATACTACGTTGCTATCACTCGCACCGTGCTGTGCTGCCCTTGGGTTTGGTGTTGGGCGGCTCGGTGATAGCGGCATTGGTGCTGGAGTAGGCATTGGAGATAAAATATATCTTTGTGACCTGGTATGGGTCTGCAGTGAAAACAAGCACACAGGCTGGGGCGGTGGAGGTAACCGATTGGGGGTGTGCTACGGGTGTGCGGGTTTAGGGACAATCAGAGCGAGTAATCGATTTGTTCCCTCTGGATGACTCCCTCCTAGTTTCATACAGGACACAGTAAGTTGAAACAGAGGTACGCAGGAGATAAGCAGACAACTGCCTTTATAAGTATGGTTGTTATTTTATTTGACATTTACTACTGTGATACTAACTTCTACATTAGTGATACAAAATACTAATAATACATTTTATTACAAACAAACAAACAAGCAATACACTCGGAATGCGCTCAGGGAAGGAAAGAACAGTGGGCCCCCAGACAATACGGGTACGTAAAACCCAACCACCTAAAATGCAAAAAAAGGCAAAAGCACAGATAAAAGAATCAAACCAAACCTTAATCTCACCAATAGCACGGATGTTCGAAAGATCGACAAAAATACCACAGAAATTCGACTTTTTGGTCGATCCAACAGGAGTACTTATGTCAATGGAATCAGACACAGACAAAAAGCGGCTACAGATTCCAATCAAACCAACAAACATTTTTGATGGAAAAAAAACCCAAATATTGGAACTGGATCATGGATATCATTACAATAGTAATACGCAAAATAAAGACTTAACGTGCAAAACAACGGATCAAAGAGGGGAACTAAAAGATCATAGCCCAGTACAGCCAACTCAAATGGAAGGAATGATTATGGATAAGAATGACATGTAAACATCAATACAAAATCAATCATAAGTCAAAAACTTTATGGCCTCAGTAAGAAAGAATACAAAATTTTCTAGCTATCGCAACAAGAATTTTAGATTCTATTAAGGACATGGAGGCGAGGATTATGCTTTCTCATTTCTTTACTGCAACAACAGCAGCCAATGAAAATGAAAGTACACATGTAAAAAATAACATTTCTCATGAGGCTTTGAACCACACCTCTCTTACAACAACCAATCACAAAGGTATCATGTCTATAAATCCTGGAGACACTAGTCCGGCCTCCTCTTTCTTTGCGCGAAAGTCAGTAACAGTCTCAACACACTGAAAAGTTTAATACTGCAACGGAAAACAGATCCAGCAGAAGTTCCAACGGAGAAAACTTGAACAGAAAGGAAAAAACCATCATCCGGAAGGAGCGGCAGCCAAGCACCGGTCATCTTCAACTCTTGTTGGAGTCATTTCCTAGAACATAAAAAGGAAGTTTGAGAAAAATTTCCACCACAACCTAGATCGTTGTAAGGGTGGGTAAAACAGTTAGGTAAAATCACGTAAACAACAAAAGTTGTATAACAGTCCCAACGGGTGGGATAATCCTCGCCTCCGTGTCCTTAATAGAATCTAAAATTCTTGTCGCGATAGCTAGAAAAGTTTGTATTCTATGGCAGGACCGGAGGCTTCTGATTATGCTGGTTCAAAGCTCACATCAAAGCTCGTCAATCACAGCATCAGAAACATGAGGAATCGGTTTGTAATAAAACACCTTGAACATCGAATCTGAGGACCAATCAGCTGCCTTCAGAATGTCCTCCAAGCGGGAGCCCAATAAGTAAGCCTTAGAAGCCATCGCACCCCTCGCAGAGTGTGCCCCATAAGCAGAAATATCAATGCCGGCTTCCGACATGATCCACCTGACCCATCTGGCTAAAGTAGCAGCAGCGACTGGCTTGAACGGTTTCTGAATAGATATTAATAACTGCCCCAGAGGATCCGCCCTGTGTACACTAGTACGCTCCTCATAACATTTAAGACATTGAAGAACACACAGCCTGCCGTTATGAGGAAAGGCAGGATAATCAACTGAACGGGACATGGTCTTAGTACGTCTAGTAATGACAAAGGATACACCTTGGGGTGAAAACATCCTCCCAGCCAAATCCAGAGCTCTGACATCCGAAACCCTTCGACATGAAATAAGGCACAACAGCATAGTAAGCTTGGCAGAAAGCTGTTTCAACGACAACTCACCATTATCGGGCCAGGATTCCAACAAATTCAGAACCTTATTAACATCCCACATGGTGGAATACCTGGGCCGAGGAGGGTTGGCCACACTCACACCTTTAAGCAACTTACATACCAAGGGATGCATCCCCACCGGTTTACCATCTATGTGGTCGTGACCAGCTGAAATAGCAGACCTAAAGTTGTTCACCGACCTATAGGCCAGGCCAGAAGTCGCACACTCTGATAAAAAATTCAGTACCTCTGTTATATTTGATCCCACGGGATCCACCTGTTTCGAAAGGCACCAACCCACCCACTTCTTCCACGAAGAAGAGTATCGTTTTCGGGTTGAAGGAGCCCACACTTGCTGCATAAAGCTGGAAGCCTCTCGTGAAAGGCCTGCAAGGCGTTCATGTCTCCGGAGAGCGTTTATACCATTAGGGACAGCTGGTTCTGCAGGACCAGGGGGTGGCACGTCCCCACTGGGTCCTGCAGAAGCGCCGGGAAGACTGGTAGCCGGAAGGGAAGGTCTATTGACAATTCCAACAGTGTGGGAAACCACGACTGAGTCGACCAATAAGGCGTTACTAGCACCACCGTCGCTTCCTGTCGGCGCAGTAGCGCCGCCACTCTCGGGATCAGTGCAAACGGTGGAAACGCATAATTCCTCTGTTGACCCCAATGATGAAGGAACGCGTCCGTCCCCAGGGGCATTGGCTCCGGTCTCCAACTGTAAAACAGGGGAAGATGGGCATTGAGGCGCGAGGCAAACAGGTCGATCCGACACGGGCCTCGTAGCGACATGATCCTGGGAAAACAGCGATGGATGGAGCCTCCAATCGCTGGAGTCCCGGAGAAACCGGGAATGCCAATCCGCTACTTGATTGAGTTTCCCGGGAAGGTATTCCGCCACCACGGAGATCTTGCGATCCAGGCAGAAGTGCCAGAATTCCTTCGCAATGTGCATCAGCATCCGGGACCTCGTCCCGCCCAATCGATTGATGTATCGCACCGCGGAGACATTGTCCATCCAAAGGAGGATACAACAATTGCTCTTCAGCGGTGAGATAGACCTGATGGCAAAGGACCCTGCCAAAAGCTCTAGACAATTGATGTGCAGTGATAGTTCGTCTGCAGACCACCGTCCTCCTGTGGCAAAGTCGCCGCAGCGAGCGCCCCAGCCCCACTGGCTGGCATCGGACTCCACCACTACATCCGGGGCCGTGCCAAATATAGCTCGGCCGTTCCAGGCCGACATGTGGTCCAACCACCACTGAAGCTCCTCCCTGGACTCGGAGGAGAGAGGGATCAAATGATCGTAGTGAAAGTTTCTCTGTAGGTAGAAGATCTTGAGCCTCTGCAGGGCTCTGTAATGCAAAGGACCGGGAAAAATGGCCTGAATCGACGAGGCCAGAAGGCCCACAATCCGTGCCAGAACCCTCAAAGAAATCTTCTCTTTGGCCAGGGTAGCTGTGATTTCTCTCTTGATCGACCTGATCTTCGGCAGAGGAAGGAGGAGCTGTGCCGAGACCGAGTCTATCAGAAAACCTAGGAATTCCATCTGCCGATCCGGTATCAGCACCGATTTCTTGGTGTTGATCACGAATCCCAGATTCTGCAATAAGGACGTCGTCCACTCCAAATGCGTGAGAAGTAGGGACCGGTCCTGTGCCAGGATCAGCATATCGTCTAGGTAGACAATTAGCCGAACCCCCATTTCCAGGAGGCGGGAGACCACCGGCTTGAGTAGTTTGGTGAACACCCAAGGTGCCGAGGACAGCCCGAAAGGGAGTACCTCGTAACGAAACCAACGCCCTTTCCAGGGGAATTGTAAAAACTTTTGATGTGATGGGCAGACTGGGACCGTCAAGTAGGCATCTTTCAAGTCCAGTCTGTCCATCCAGTCGTTTTCCAAGAGAAGGTCCCGCAAAAGATGGATGCCCTCCATCTTGAAGTGTCGGTACGTGACAAAGGGGTTGAAATCCCTCAAGTTTAACACGAGGCGCTGTCCGTCTCCCTTGTTTTGAACAAGAAAGACGTTGCTGCAGAAGCCTCCCGGCTGGAAGGGTCCCGCAGCAATGGCCTGTTTTGCCAAAAGCTCGTCTAGTTCTGAGTCTGTTCGAGATGGGAAAAAAGGAGAGGACGGTGGGGAAGGGTTGAATGGGGCAAGACACCATCTCTATCTCGTAACCCTGGACGGTCCGAAGGACCCACACATCTGAAGTGAGAGTTGCCCAATTCTGGACAAAATGGCGCAATCTTCCCCCCAAAGGAAGCAAAGGAAGGGTGAGACTTACCGGAAGATTGGTTATCGAAGTTTTTGTAGCCTCGATTGATTCCTTTGTTGTAGCGGCCCCTGAAGCCGCGTGATCGGGACGGGTAAAATCCGGCTTGATCCGGTTCTTGTGTATACCCTCCTCTACCCCGTCTAGGGGCGTAGCCTCTCTGAGGACTGGAATTTGAGTAGCGGCCGGTCGAGCTTCCTCTGCCACGCCCGGCCCTACCAGAGACCTGCAGAACACGCTTCAGCGATGCCTGAGACTTGTCCAAAGAAGCAAAATTATCCCCAAACAACTGTCCTTCCGCCAAAGGACCCGGCTCCAAGGAAGCCAATTCCACCAGTTGGGGGTCGATCCGGAAAAGGACGGACTTCCGTCGTTCCGAGGCAAGGGCGCAATTCGCGTTGCCCAGCATACAAATGGCCCTCTGAGCCCAACCCGCCAAAACCTCGGGGTGCACCAGTCTCTTGCGCCTGCAGGGCTAACTCCAGGATCTTGGCCAACGGGCCCGAAAGGTCGAGGACCTTATCCTGGCACGCTCTGAGCGCGCGATCAATCCCTTTCTTCGGGTCTTTTTTGTACTTTTTAAGAAAAGTGGTCATGGAAGGGTCTATGTCCGGAGTGAGAGCCACTTTATGGGGCAAATCAGGGCGCGGGCATTCAGATTTCAGGCGGGCACGAACCTCCTTGTCGAACCCCTTGCGGAGATGAGTCTCCAGATAGGTCGCCACCGCTGGAGGGGGAACCCAGTCGGATGACCTGGGGTGAACAATGTCCGCCGGGTCAAATGAAAAGGGAGTGGGAATGACCGGGGAATTGTGTTTACGCTTCTTAGTGCGTTTACGCGGAGCGGCATCCGAGGAATCGGTATCGGTGCCAGTATCCGTTGTAGTGATAGCCAGGGGGGACGTGGGGGGCGGGGTAACAGGCTTGTCTAGGGATCGAGATTCCTGGGACTTATAAAGTTTGTCGTAGGACTGGGCATGCGGCCAGGAAAGGTCCAGAGCCGCCTTCTTCGGGGGAGGGGGGTGAAGGGGATCTTTGCCCGGAACGGGCATCGGCTTACCTGGGACCAGCAGATCTAATTTCTTGGCCAGAGGGGAGAGGGCCGAGGAAAGGGCTTTATCCAATTTGGCATCGAGTTTTTTGGCTATGATCTCCTCCATGGAGTCCCCTTCATAGAATTCCTGCTGTCCCTGAAAACCATACGCAGCATCCTCCTCTTCGCAGTACTCAGTGTCTGCCATCGCAATCAGGAATCCGAAATTCCAACTCTTGTCCCCAGCGGGAAGCAAGACCAGCCCGAGCAAGGGCGTCGAGGTTGGGGGGTGCCAGGCGCAGGAGCTGGAAATACCAGGGAAAAAACAAGAGCAAGGCCAAGTCCCACTCCAGGACTAACGGAGGAAAGACGGTGTCGCCTGAACCAATATAAGCTGCCAAAAGCACAGAAATCGCCCACGGCTCCTGGCCCAAGCTGCGTCGATCCCCACTTCAGCCGGGGGCAGAGCGTCGTTCTGGCACCTTCGAGAACTGCGCGTGCCAAGGCGGCGTGGGCTCCCCGAGACGTGCGTAAGGCCTCAACGGCACCTATGTACGCTCGTCCCCGAGGGGGGGGCTAACCCCTCACTAGTGCGGCTAGCTGAAGCTCGTGCCGCGGCAGCGACGACTGGAAGTCGAAGGAAGGGATCGGACGGGCCTAGGTGCGCAACACGCGCCACCACGGGGAAGCAGGGAACGGAGCGAAGCTCCGGCCCCAAACTAAGAGTAAAGCGGACAATGCAGGAATAAAACAATGCCAAGAAAGCGTAAAGCGATCAATCAAATATGCAATATACATAAACAATCAAACACAATAATCAACGTCATTAACCAATGAATAGGCATCAAGCATAAGCCATATAGGTAACATGAAAGAAAAAAGAGCACTTATCTGGGCTGCGGAGCAGCAAAGAAAGAGGAGGCCGGACTAGTGTCTCCAGGATTTATAGACATGATACCTTTGTGATTGGTTGTTGTAAGAGAGGCGTGGTTCAAAGCCTCATGAGAAATGTTATTTTTTACATGTGTACTTTCATTTTCATTGGCTGCTGTTGTTGCAGTAAAGAAATGAGAAAGCATAATCAGAAGCCTCCGGTCCTGCCATAGAATCGTTGCTTTTAAAAAGGACTGCACAAATAATTCTTACACCTTTATACGACTCACAAGGTAACAACGACATTTTGAATAGAGGTAATATTCTTCAGCTGCTGAAATCAATACCATCATTAGAAAAATTGACAACAAAAGATATTGAATCCGTGGGGTATGTACAAAACCCAGAAGGCAGCCAAACACTTACACTCCTTACCGTAAATACAGATTCCGTAGTGGATCAAATCCTGCAGGAACAGGAGGTTTTTCGAAGCTGGGGGATAAAAATTAGTCAACCTGCCCCAAAGCTTTGTCCAACTCAGTTTATAAAAGAAGAATTCTCCACAAACAACTCTAAAGGGAGAAAGAACAACCTAGTGTATTCAATACTAAAAAATCCCTTGGGTAACACACATCGGGATGAAGAAAAATCCATGGATGAAATAAAATTTGGAGAAATAAAACCAATAAATGAAAATTGGATTAGGACAGCATTATATGAACAGTGACAGGATAGATCACAATATAAAATAGAAGAAGTGAATGCGGCTCATCTACCAATAGGAGTATGCTCATGGAACATAAATGGATTATGCAATAAAATAACAAATGCCCAAATAGATACTTTGTCAAACCTCTATCAAATTATACTTCTGCAGGAGACATGGGAAATTCATCCCTTTTTGCTACAAGGATACAAAGGATACTATGTGCCTGCAACTAGAAATTGCAAATTTGGCCGACCATGTGGAGGCTTGGCAACATTCATTTTGATTGATTTGAGAATTGAACATGAACAGTTGGTCACAAATAATTCGAACATCCATGCAGTAAAATTGAAGTATGTAACAAGTGAGGAAAAAAATTCGAAAATGTTAATATTGGTTGATATATATTTTCCACCTAAGCACTCGTCAAGGAAGGATATAAGCACAGCGCTAATAGGATTTTTACTGGAACAAATAATAGATGACCCGACTGTTAATTTCATTGTTACAGGTGATTTCAATATAAACCTGTTACTACATTTAATACGGGATGATTTTATACAGTCCCAAAATCACCAATGGTTAATTCCTGAACAAGCATTGGATCCCCAAATAAATACTAAACATAATCCAATTGGAGGAAAATTACTGATGGATGTGGAAGCACTGGGACTATGAATATTAAATGGCAGGTTTTCGACTGATATACCCGCAGGTTGGTCATTTCATACTCAAAAGTCTAAATCAAGAATAGACTACACAATGATATCAATAAACATTTTTGATAAAATTGTCTCCTATCGCTTAAGGAAAGTCTCAGATAGCGATCATAGCCATCAAATAATAGAAATAAAACTGAAATGTTTGAAACATCAAAATTATTTCACAACACAAGGTCAGACCTGTACCGCCAACTATAGAAAGCTCATATGGAAGACTGATAATAAGGACGATATGAAAAAAAAGGCACAAGAATTAATTAAAGAATGTTTTAAAGAACATATTACGCATTCTGCAATTAAGCAGTGGGAACATTTCACGCAGAAAATAGTTCAACCATTTGATGTCACTTCTTGTGAGATGAAAAAACAAACGACCAAAATGAAAAAAAGGGATACTAACATTAAACTCCCACACGCTATCAGAAAAGTCAGACAGACCCGTAATAGACTGAGAAAGCAGCTAATCAGGCATCCCAATAAAGACGCAATACAAATGCAACTCGAAAATACCAATAATAATTTGAGGAAATTATTGTGGAACGAAAAAAATAATATCCAGCAAGAATTATGGACAAACATTTTTCATGCTTGTAACCAACCAAACTCAAGGGAGTTTTGGAAAATTATTAATGGACTAAGCAGACCCAACAAATCAGTGGTTTCATCCACCTTAACTGAAGATGAATGGTTTGAATTCCTCAAAATGACCCTAGACCCTGTATCGGAACTAAATAATTGCAAGGACAAGCAGACAAAGATGATTAAAAAAGACCTAGAATCTGATCTGGAAATTGTTATTACAGATAGTGAAGTAACGAACTTAAGAAAGAAACAAAAAGATGGCGCACCAGGACCAAATGGTAGCCCGTTTGCTCTCTACAAAGAAGATCCAGACTTATGGGCTACATATTTGACAAAGGTTTTTAATGAAGTTGTGCAAACTGGGCAAATAATGAAATCTTGAGAAGGATCGTTAATATCTCCTATCTATAAAAAAAGGAAATTGGCAACTACCAGAGAACTATCGCCTGATTACACTCCAAGATACTGACGCAAAACTATTTGCGAGCCTATTACTATCAAGTGTAACAGATTGGGTTAAGGAGAAGCGAGTATTACCCCCAAATCAAACTGGGTTTATTAAGGGTCTAGGAACCTCCACAAATATATTAATATTATCAGTTTTAATAGATAAGGCGATTTTAGCTAAGCAGCCCCTCTACTTTTGTTTTGTTGATTTTAAATCGGCATTCGGCTGTGTGAACAGGTACCTTCTCTGGAAAAAACTTAAGGACCAAGGAAATCCGAACTCACTACTAAAATGTATACAATTATTGTACTCTGGCAATTGGGTCAGGGTGAGAATTGGTGATGGCTGAACACTATCCAATAAAATACCCACGACGGGAGGATTAAAGCAAGGTTGTGTCCTTGCCCCACTACTTTTTAAGCTATTCATAGCGGATCTCACCATTGCACTGAATGAAGTCAATGCACACCCACAGAAGCTAGCTGGAAAACAAATATCTAATCTGTTGTACGTGGATGATGTTGTACTTCTAGGTCAAACTAAAGTGGGCCTGCAAAGATTAATTGATCGCATATCAACGTATGCTAAAGAGAATGAAATGATAATAAACGAAACAAAGACGAAAGTAATGGTAGTTACAAAAAACAGAAGACTAAAAAATAAATGCAAGTGGATGCTAGAACAAACTCAACTAGAACAGGTTGATTATTACCATTATCTCGGGTTTATATTTAATGACAGCGGAAACTTTCTCCCATTGAAAAAGGATATTACTAGGAAAGCTAATAGCTTGGTTGCTGCATTTAGGATTATACAAAAAAAACAAACAGCACTATCCTATGGCCCTTTATTAAAGATCATATCAGCAAAATTATTACCCACCTTGACATATGGCTCTGAAGTATTAAACGGAAAAGATGCGGAGATAATTAATAACGCAGTTGCTAAAATCTACAAGATCTTATTTTATCTACCGTATAATGCCTCGCAAGCACAGGTGAGGTTGGAATTTGGGATAAAAAAACAGCTATACGCACGAAAAGGTCAGATTTTTAAAGTATGGAACCGTATAAAAAATTACCTTGGAAATCAAATGTCCCAGATACTGTGGCAAGAAGTCAAAGACAACCGGAAATTGCAAGCTTGGGCCTATCTAAATAAAGCGAAGGAAGAATTCGGTGTAATATCAATTTGGGAGAATACAATTACCCAAGAAAGTTTCAAAAGAACAATTAACAAACTGACCAATCACCTGTTGCTGATAAAAGACAAAGAGGTATTTGTAAAAAGAAGACACGCATGGCCAATTATAAATATATTTTTTTTAAAAACAAGTCCAAGAATATCTTGAAACATCATGGTCACAGCAAAGTAAACACATTTTTAGGAGAGCGCGTTTTGGATTATGGCCGGGTTTATGTAATCTACCATCATTGAAGAGTAGTGAGGACAATACTATATGTAGGCTATGTAAATGTGGGCAAGAAGATATTATACATCTACTATGTCTTTGTTCGGAAATAGAAGTTGAAAGGAAAATTATCCTTAAGAGACTATTCAATGCTCGTGGAGTAAGGACATGTAGATAAGCGTTCATGGATTGCCTAAATCCGGAAGACGTATTTATGACTTCTGCATTTGTAAAACTTGTATGTGTTATTGGTAAAAAACTTGAAGATAATATTTTTGTGTTGTATTAACTATGCGATATTAGAAAAATCATGTATATGGTGTTTTAATTTTTTTTATACTTGGTTGATATTTTAAGCATTTTTGTAAGATTTTAATTAAGCAAACAAATAAAATAAACTGGAAACTATGCATTACTCAAGCCTCGAAGTTAGATTTATGATGGTACGCAAAACCACTTTATGCAGCTTTGAATGGTTTCATAAATCTGGAGCAAGACGACGCAGCACAAATCGCTGTGTTGCCTTACTCTGCTTAGTAGGCATTCCACAGGCATTGAAGTGGGTGTTCCTGCGCAAATCCTATGGTTTTTGATGCATTCACAGATTTACCAATGCCGGTAAACCTGGAAATGCTCCAAAAAGATACGCCTCCCCAGATGAGGCTTAATGTTGCCTTGTTTGTGCCTCTTTTTAGGTCTCGCGTAGAGAGAGACCTAATGCCGTCCACCCACAAATGACTTTTTACGAGCCGGATTTGTAGAAGTGCACCTGCTCGTGACCGCGCTTCTATCACAGCCATCAGCCTCCCTCCCACGGGCAGCTTGGCCTCAGGCATTCACCCAAGCGCGACTTCTCCTCCCCCCTAATTACATCACGGCCGCGAGGCCATGCTTCAAAGGATCTGCTCCCCCATCCCCTGCTTTAATTACATTAGCGGTAAAGTAAGTGCTGTGTGTTTTTTTTTATGCAGTTCACCAAACCCCCAACCTATCCCCCTCTGCTCTGCGCACTTTAGTTATCGGGCAGCGGACTCCGGGGCCTATGATTGGATTTCCCTGCTCATCATTACATCAACATGCAATAGACGGATCAAAGGCATTTTTTTAAACAATGAGGTACTTCCTGACCATCTCTGTTGCTAAACTATAAGTAGCATATAGGAAACACTTTACACACTTTTAAAATTCCACCTTCTAGCGTTCGCACTCTCGCCGCACCATCTTTGAATTCTAAAGTCTCCGCCCCACCGCGCCCGGGAACCCTTCCTCCACTGAGAGTCCATATGTGAAAGTGTCAGTGTCGAGAGCTCGTGCCCCAGACGGCGCTTCCAGATGAGATCTGCTTTTTTTTATGCAGTTCACCAAACCCCCAACCTATCCCCCTCTGCTCTGCGCACTTTAGTTATCGGGCAGCGGACTCCTGGGCCTATGATTGGATTTCCCTGCTCATCATTACATCAACATGCAATAGACGGATCAAAGGCATTTTTTTAAACAATGAGGTACTTCCTGACCATCTCTGTTGCTAAACTATAAGTAGCATATAGGAAACACTTTACACACTTTTAAAATTCCACCTTCTAGCGTTCGCACTCTCGCCGCACCATCTTTGAATTCTAAAGTCTCTGCCCCACCGCGCCTGGGAACCCTTCCTCCACTCAGAGCCCATATGTGAAAGTGTCAGTGTCGAGAGCTCGTGCCCCAGACGGCGCTTCCAGATGAGATCTGCTTTTTTTATGCAGTTCACCAAACCCCCAACCTATCCCCCTCTGCTCTGCGCACTTTAGTTATCGGGCAGCGGACTCCGGGGCCTAGGATTGGATTTCCCTGCTCATCATTACATCACCATGCAATAGACGGATCAAAGGCATTTTTTTAAACAATGAGGTACTTCCTAACCATCTCTGTTGCTAAACTATAAGTAGCATATAGGAAACACTTTACACACTTTTAAAATTCCACCTTCTAGCGTTCGCACTCTCGCCGCACCGTCTTTGAATTCTGAGACCACTGAGAACACTGACAGTCCCCTTCCTCCACTGAGAGTCCATATGTGAAAGTGTCAGTGTCGAGAGCTCGTGCCCCAGACGGCGCTTCCAGATTAGATCTGCTTTTTTTTATGCAGTTCACCAAACCCCCAACCTTTCCCCCTCTGCTCTGCGCACTTCGGTTATCGTGCAGCGGACTCCGGGCCTAGGATTGGATTTCCCTGCTCATCATTACATCACCATGCAATAGACGGATCAAAGGCATTTTTTAAACAATGAGGCACTTCCTAACCATCTCTGTTGCTAAACTATAAGTAGCATATAGGAAACACTTTACACACTTTTAAAATTCCACCTTCATGTTTAATTTTTATTTTATTTTTTCTGTCCGAATAACTCTATAATTCAAAAGCGGCTGCATATGATTTAAGAGAAGCAAAACGTGGGTGTTTTTATAAGGTAAAAACAGTGTGCTAAGTATTGCATTATATTGTGTCTTAGCTTTTGTATAGCGCTTCATATCCCGCAATAAGGCCATAAGGCGCTTTATCGATGGCAGAAAACGTGGCTACTCATTGTTTTCTCATGCTTGGAAGAGTGTCGGTTTATATTGTTGTAATCTATGTGTAGAATGTTCAGTGCGAGGGCGCGAGGTTGAGATCTTCTATCCTCCTATCTAAACTGGCTTATAAGAAGAAGTGCCTACACCCAAAGCTCATGTGCAAAGCGATTGAGATATAAGATCATGATTTAATGTACTATCATTGCCATTTTATAAGCCTCATCATATATTGTGGATGAAACTGCAGACTTTTTTACAAGTCTCTTGCGCCGCCCATACGTCACTTTTTCACAGCCAATCAGTACTGATCTTTGTAATTAGACCACTCTTATTTGCTGTGTGTTGTCCATTCAGAATAGCCATCGGCAGTCCTCTTTTGTTCAGGAAGGCAGTGGTAGCGCAGACAGACAAGGTTATCCTATTTCGGGGACGGGAGCCTGTATTTTTTTAATACACTTTAAAAGCAGCATCACATGCAGATTAAAGCTAAAAAAAAGTATACTGTGCAATACCACAAAAGTCGCAGTATATTTTTTCTACCTTTTTCAAAACAATTTTTTTAGATAAATTAATGATCTCCTGGGTCTTGCTTTATCAAGTGCTTATGAGGAAAAAAAACAGTTAGTCATGAATAGGGCACAAGCCATAAGTCAAGTCAGATAATTTGTATAGCGCACTACATACCCAGAGGGTCTCAAGGCGCTTAGGGGGGGAGAGGAGGATTACTTGTCAAATATCCACGTTTTGAGTTGTTTTCTAAATGCTAGGTGGTTCTGGGTAAGGCGAAGGTAGGTGGGGAGTGAGTTCCATGTTTTAGCTGCCAGGTATGAGAAGGATCTGCCTCCCATGGTGGTCTTGTTGCCATAACGCAAGGCATGTAAAGTCAATACATTTGTGATTGAGTTTATCCAGTTTAGGGTGCCTCCTCTTCTGTGTGGATAATGATTGGAGCACTTCTTTTGCGATTGGAGGTTGGCAGCATGCCCCTGCAGCAGGCGCCCTCTGTATTCTTCTGTAAAGAGGATTTTGTTTTTGCTCTTACATATTGCCTATACAAACATTGCTCCATCAGGGTTATTAACAAAAAATCTACTTTCAATTGGTCAATATTTTTGTAAACAATATTTAGGACACAATAGTTGTCATATTATATTTCGGAATACAATATTCTGACATAAAACGTCCTTGAATGTGTTCAATTATAATCAACCAATATTTGACTAAATATGTATATCTTATTTGTTCATAACCTTTTTTTCTTCTTCTCCAAAATCGCCGCTCGGCTCTCAAGTTTTGAGGGGGAAAAATAGCCGTTTGCACGCTTCTATTCTGCCTTGTTTTTCTTGTCTTTTCTTGTCTTGCCTTCTGCTTCCCTGATTGTTTTTTCTTGCCTTCGGCTCCCCCACTCCATCCATCCATCCCCCCCACTCCATCCATCCATCCACCCCACTCCATCCATCCCCCCACTCCATCCATCCCCCCACTCCATCCATCCCCCCACTCCATCCATCCCCCCACACATCCATCCATACATCCCCCAGTCCATCCATCCCCCACTCCATCCATCCCCCACTCCATCCATCCATCCCACTACATCATCAATCCCCCCACTCCATCCATCCATCCATCCATCCATCCCCCCACTCCATCCATCCATTTATCCCCCCACTCCATCCATCCATCCCCCACTCCATCCATCTCACTCCATCCATTCATCCATCCGTCCCACTCCATCCATCCATCCCCGCACTCCATCCATCCATTCCCCCGACTCATCCATCCCTCCCCGCCCCACACTCCATCCCTCCCCTGCCCCACACTCCATCCCTCCCCCGCTCCCTCCCCCGCCCCACACTCCATCCCTCCCCTGCCCCACACTCCATCCATCGCTCACACTCCATCCCTCGCCCACACTCCATCCCTCGCCCACACTCCATATCTCTCCCTCTTGCCCTGCCTCTATCTCTCACCCTGCCTCTATCTCTCGCCCTCCCTCTATCTATCTTTCGCCCTCCCTCTATCTATCTATCACCCTCACTATCCATCGCATCACTATAGCATCACTCAGGGGCACCACAACATCACTATGCGCCATCACAGCATCACTCGGCACCACCACAGCATCACTCAGCACCACCACAGCATCACTCAGCACCACCACAGCACCACTCAGCACCACCACAGCACCACGCAGCACCACCACAGCACCACTCAGCACCACCACAGCACCACTCAGCACCACCACAGCACCACTCAGCACTACCACAGCACCACTCAGCACCACCAAGCACCACTCAGCTCCACCCCAGCATCACTCAGCACCACCCCAGCATCACTCAGCACCACCACAGCATCACTCAGCACCACCACAGCATCACTCAGCACCACCACAGCACCACCACAGCACCACTCAGCACCACTCAGCACTACTCAGCGCCACCCCAGCACCACTCAGCGCCATCCCAGCACCACTCAGCGCCACCCCAGCATCACTCAGCGCCATCACAGCAGCAATCTGTGCAACCATTCAACAACAACTGGTTCCAATATGTTCTCTCAATGTTTCAAGCTTTATTACAAATGTCACAAAAAGATGTTAATATTTCACTTTTGTTCTTGGATTTTCATCACAATAGAATACACTGAACATAATCTTCACAAAAGTTATTTACAAAAGTTTAAGCTATTGCCATTATAAATTACAATCACTTTTATTTAAGTATTAATTATTTCAAAAAATTAAAAGACATTGTTATTTGTAATATCAATACATCTAAGTCACGTCAATACAAAACATGTTGCATTACAAAGGCTAATGGTGTCACATTTGCAAAAGTTATAAATATTGGCATTGTAAATGACAAAGCTATTAATTTAGCTATTTTCAAAACCAACACATAAATAAAAAAAATTGTCATTTACAAAACCAATAGCTCAAACTTTCATAATGCGAGACCTATTGCATTGCAAATGCTTGTTTCCTCTTTCTATGTATACTGCATTCTGCCGACACAGCACCAGCTCAGGAGGAAAGTACTGGAATGTGCTGTATTTCCTAAATATACCTGATCTTTCCCAGTGATGCAGTTCAGCGCAGCAAGATGGCTTCCCTGCTGCCCTGCACCACTCTTTTCATAAATATGCCCCAAAGAATGTCAAGGATGCCTGTGCACAAAACAGACTTCTTTGTTTGATGGAGCTTAGATATCGCAAGTTGTTTTTTCTCAAGTCCAGTCTCATGCCTCCGCCTCCTCTTGTCTTAAGGTAAAAGCAACATGGAAAGATAAGTTAAAAACAAGCTGTATTAATTTAATTGACAGTTTTGGTATGCCCCCTTTAAATATCAATTAAACACATTTGCTACAAAATAATGTATAATGATGTGTCCTTTCTATGGCTGCATTTTAGTCTTTTGAGTTATAATGTCTGTTATTCACATGTGATTCCACACTGTTGTGTGTAAACTGCTATTTCCAGTAATGACCACAAATGTTGCTGCATTTAAATTTTGCTCTTATCATATTAAATAAATACTCATTCTAGAACTTCCATATAGCGATAACTATACAAGTCTACAGTATTCTACAGTCAGATTAATGTCTAGCATGATGTAAATAAAATGAATATTGTAAGCAGACGTATCTGAGATTTAAAAGTCAAGTTATTTGACTTTTTCAGTTTTGAGCATTCTTTGAAATTTAAAACTTCTTGTCCATGCCTCAAAAACTTGTTGAAAGTGTCAGTCAGTGGAGCACCAACTTTCTACAAGATCCAGAATACATGTAACTGTCCTCATATATTACAGAGAAAATAAACGGGTCCCTTATACAAATAATTTCAGGTCCGGGATGAGTGGGAAACAACCAACAAATGTAAATGCAAACTCCCACTCGTACCTGTATTTCTTCGCAAATGGATTAAAACGGCTCAATGGGCTGACAGAAGACAATATTGTATGACTAATAATAACAATGTGATAAAATAGCCTGGATTCTGTACTTCACATAGCTGAAAATAAATATCTTTCCTGCATGACAAAGAACTCCAAGTCCTAGAGTCCTATTGGCAGTGAAGGTAGCTTAATAGAAGTTTGGGGAAATAGTTCTAAGTGTTCTCAGGGCTCATGTCTAGGAGACATGTTACCACTTGTTGGAGTATCAGGATTGCCAGAGTCGTGTTGAGTTTCCAGGAATAAGGAATTCTTCTTGGAACTCACCGAAAGAGTGGGCGGGCGCACATCGGAAGATTCACCATCAGGATGACCCTCTGATGTGATTCAGTGCTTTCCTGACATTTCAACTCAACTCTGTAAAGTACACAATCCAGGTTATGTGAGATTATCCCTCAACAGATTCACCATTATTGATATGCTTCTATAAGTGGTCCTGAAGAAGGTGGACGGACAATCTGATTATTCCACCGAAACCTTCCTCAACTAGTTTTGTGAGAAATCCTTGCCCTCAACACAACAACTGTTGAAACTGGAGGTCTTTGTTAGCCATTATTTGTAGTGTATGCGATGGGCAGCTGGGATGGTCATGAATGCCATATGTGAGAGAATGAATGTTTTAGTGTGCATGAAGATGGGAGTGTTAGTGTGATATTGGGGGTTGGAAAAGGGTTGCTTTGTCTAATACAATCAAATATGTCCGGTTTTTATATAAAAAACACTAACAGCAATGTTTTGTTTGCCAAAATGTATTTTTAGGAAAATAAAATGATGTACAAAATCATTGAATTGTATACGAAGATTTACAGTATTGTATAACTACCTGTTTTAACCCCAACTGTATCCATCCTTCCCAAGCTCATGTATTTTACCTGTCAATCCTGTAAAGCGCTCTGATACCTTCACGGGTCTGGTTCGCGCTCTATAAAACTCAAATAAATAAAATAAATAGTGTATGAAATGTGTGTATATAAAATTAGAAGGAAATAAAGAAAACTAGTTAGCTGGTTCGCGCTCTATAAAACTCAAATAAATAAAATTTAAAACAAAGTTAATGCAATAAGTGGTTTTTTTTGGCTTGCATTGTGTAGCATTTGATCAACACATTGAGCCATTTGTGGAGGAAAATAGGTTGAGTGGGATTTTGCTTTTACGTTTTGAGTGCCCTCATTTATCACAAATAACAGTTTGTTAAACGTAATTGCTAGTAGTTATGCAATTAACGTCACTGACTGAATCATACTTAATGTGGTGTACTGCATTACCCTAAGTTATAACACATCATGATGTTAAATGTTCTAATCTCTATAAACACATCATTGGGGAGGGCCTAAGGGATATTTAAAGACCACGCATAGGTTGTATCCCCTGTATACCAGAATATGCTCAACCTGAAAAACCTATGGGTCTGACTTCTGATTCATGTATCAGGAAAGGAGCTGTGGTCTCAAATTAATGAGAGTACCTGCTCAAGGCGTCATCCAGAAGATGGTTGCCCCTGTGTTAGCAAAATAAACACCCGTGTTGGATTCCCATCAATATCATGTATGACCAATATTCTCATGTGGTCCTCCGTCCTGGGTACAGTGTCTCTAGATCATTGAGACCAGGTAGTACCGTCTGTGGACACATGGTTTACACATGCCAACACAAGGAACAATCATAAGGATCTGGTCAGACGGGTAGGTGCAGTGCAACAAAGAAAAGTGTGTGAAAAGTTAAAATAGGATAGAGAATCTCATTCCAACTTTATTCTACCAAGACCTCTTCCTAATTAAAAACTAAGAACAGCGCAAAACTATACTACTGCAGTTTAACAAATATCTGCATAGGGGCCGACATGTTTCTGCCTAAGCGGGAATATGACCCTAGGCTTTCATCAGGGCCTCTGTTCTCCCAATAGTGCGACTGCAAAAATGTGTAGGTGCAAAACTCAAAACACTAATTATGTGATAATCCAGTAAAGGATATGAGTCTCCAAATACTGTGGCTTCACTCCTCCATGACACCTGGTAAATTTAGTAGATCTGTGGAGGAAGAGACAAAACATAACACAGGAAAACCATCTATGAAGCAAGTTATTTGCCTTGAATATACGTCTAAATATAGTACATATAATCACTCACCCAGGGTGCCCGGGGAAGAGACCTCACCTCGTCCTGGTCCTGGCTCAGGCGTAGTGAGACCCCGCTCTGTAAGAGGAAAGCACACCGGAGCTGAATGTAGGCTGTGCGGAAAATTAATCCACTGCAAGCCTTAATCAATTCTGTACCAGTGAAAGTTGCTCCCCTTACTTAAAAAGAGCTCGTATTTTTAAGTAAGCACCTGGGCTTATAGTAACGAACGCACCTCGACTCTTTCTTAATGACAAAGCCTTTTTGGAAGACTGGTCCTTGATAGCCTGGCGCTGCACCCGCGACTGGCTGATACTGATCATCAGCACATCTAAACGGGTAGCGGATACTCTACTAATTGAAATACAAGTCCTAGAAGGACAAATCAAGGCCACCTTGACTTCACCCGTTTACAAGAAACAGAAGGATGAATCAGACAAGAATACCAAGGACTATGGAGATACCATCCTCCAGTCCAAGCTGGATAAATTTAAGAAAGATTTGGCTAAATTCAAGATGGACAGAGTATACCCATATACTAGTGACAATTATAAAGCACCAGACTACAATCGTAGTGGTAGAAAATATGGGTCCAATTACTCAGGGTCCAGCTCAGACTCAGGTAGTGACCCAGGAACAACACCCCCCACTTTTGTAGGTCGAGGACAACGGAGATCTGGAAGATACCAGAACTTTTCAGGACCACAAATGATGCCAGGACAACCTTGGTGGCCACCAACCCCGTGGGGGCCACCTGGCGGTTTCCAACAACCTTTCCAACAACAGTTCCAGGGCTACCCTCAATATCCCAACCAGCCGCTTTTTCGGTTTGGCCCACGACGATCTCGGGGAAAAAGAAGACCCGCACAAGCACAGGCACAAGGCCAAGCACAAGCACAGGTACACTGGGACGATACAGAGGGCCCTCATGCAGGCACGAGGAGCCAGAAGAGGAGAGGAGCACAGGAATAGACACTACTCCTGAATCAAGTCTAGTGGTGAACTTGAGCAAACGGATCCTGACTGATATAGAGGAACATGTCTTGAACAAAGGCCTAGGTTTCGTCTTTACCGAGGAGGGAGATCCCTTTTCTTTGCAAATGGAACTAGCTCAGTTCTTTCGCAAATTGAAATTACATTATTTCTTCAAGGATAAACAAACTGACGATCCCAATCAAGACAAAGATACTAACACTGGCTTAAGTATTAAATCTACTTTCTGCCCCCCTATCCACTCCATCCCACCTAAAGTACTAACATTTGAGCAGGCTGTGAAGGATGATATAGAGCAAATTTGGTCCAATGAAAACAAAGGCTTCAATAATTTATCCAGGCAAGAGAGACAAGCTCTTCGAACTTTGACACAAGACCGAACCATCATTGTCAAGCCAGCGGATAAAGGGGGCTCCATCGTAATACAAGATGTAGATAACTATAGGACGGAGTGTTTGAAACAACTTAACAACAGGACCGCATACCAAGTACTAACCTCTGATCCAACTACGAGACTGACCTGTGAAATAAAATCCATGGTAGAAGAGGCATTGGCAGAAGGCTGGGTAACCCAGAAAGAAGCTTTATTCTTACAAGCTCAATCACCCACTATGCCATACTTCTACACCTTACCCAAGGTGCACAAGCCACAACGACCACCTCCAGGGAGACCGATTATTTCGGGCCAGGGATCTCTCCTAGAGCCACTCTCTGCATTCGTTGATCATTTTCTACGTCCCATAGTACACACCATGCCTACTTATTTGAGGGACACAGCCGACGTCCTGAGATTTATCCCAGAAATTGATTTCAACCCAGAAACAGACCTGTTGGTTTCACTTGATGTTGAGTCTCTGTACACATCTATCCCCCAGGATGAGACTCTAGATACCATCAGATCCATCCTGGGGGAATCCGAAATTGACTCCATTACTCCGGTCCCTTTCATCATGAGCCTGGCCACCATGGCCATGAAAGAAAACTTTTTCAAATTTGAGGAGACCCTATACCTACAAATCTCTGGGACAAGTATGGGCAGTATTTTTGCTCCTTCGCTGGCGAACCTATATGTCCATAAATTTGAGGAACAAACAGTATTGGCAGCAACCAACCCCTTCCTGGCATCTATATTGTGGTGGAAACGCTATATAGATGATGTGTTATTAATCTGGAGAGGTAACACCGATACAGTGCTCCAATTCCATCAGTGGCTCAATGCACAAAATGACTTTCTACGGTTCACCATTGAGACCAGCAAGGACAGAATCGCTTTTCTGGATCTCTCCATCTACACTACTCCACAGGGTCTAGAAACGGAACTTTATCGCAAGCCCATGGCAAGGAACTCACTTCTTCTATACGAAAGCCAACATCCCAAATCTTTGCGAGACAACTTGCCCGTGGGCCAGTTCTTACGTCTTAGACGTAACTGTTCCACCACAGAAACTTTCAATACCCATGCCAGTGCTCTTTCACAACAACTGACACAAAGACATTACCCCAAAAAACTGATAACGCGCTCTTGGAAACGGGCGGCGAACAACAACAGAGAAGCATTGCTTGAAGCCTCCACGAGAGAACCTCCGAAAGACCGGTTAACCATGGTTAGCACCTTCAACACCAAGTCTAACAGCATACAGAAAATTATAAGACGACATTGGCGGATACTCAACAGCGGAAAGGAGAAGATTGAATATCCCCTTTTTGCGTTCAAGAGAGCCAGTAGTTTGAGAGATCGTTTAGTACACACTCGTCCTCAAGAACAAGTCAAGAGACAAATAGGAACGTTGTGGGATCTACCTGCAATCAAAGGGCACCACCCATGTGGGACCTGTACAATGTGTGCTTTGACTCATAGTGTCACCAGCCTAGATATCGGAACCACTAGACCATGGGAATTGCGCCAATTCTCCAATTGCAATAGTGAGAATCTAATCTATCAGATCACATGCCCTTGCAATGAAAAGTACATCGGCATGACGACTAGGAAAGTAAAGACACGCATGTTAGAGCACAAAAGCACTTTCCGGTGCAAGAAGAACATATCCAAGTTGACACGACACTTTCTGGAGAAGAACCATGGAGAAACAGATTTTACATGGACTGTACTCGAGAAACCCTTTGTACCATCGCATATCACTGACGTGACCAGTTTTCTGTTTCGAAAGGAGCAAAGATGGGTGTTCAAACTACGCACAGATGTACAGGGTTTGAATGATGACATCCCCTGGCTGAACCTGAAATGAACGTATAGGGTATATGTTATCTGTCTTACTTTTTCATAAAAAAAACGCCGAAATACATACTTGTATATACCACCGGCATTGTACATCAGCCGTACTATGACTTGTACTCTGGCTACAACCGATTGGTTTTCTGAGCAGGGAATGCACTATACCTAGTACTTAATGGTCTTCTCAGCTATACTTTGACGCCTTGGTAAGGTGATACATTCCCTTGAGAAAGATGGAGATGAGATGTCACATTTACATCCTAAGTAGCGACACAAGGGGAGGTAGAGTTACACTAGGCTCATTCCCATGCCCCCCTTTACTGCCCCCTGAGTCTCTTTTTACAAACTAATACGAAGGTCTTCCAAATCCTTATACACCTTCATAAAGGACTAAAAGAACAGAGATACAAATGACATGTCCTTTTGTTTCCCTCTGTAGTATTTTCAAGAATGATCTCCGTGTCAGAGACAAAAACAGCCTCCAACTTCACTGGCTGCCCCTTTCAGAAGTGGTTCTGAACTACAGGATTGACATCTCTGATGTCATTCTGTAGTTCGCCCTCTTCTCACGAGATCATAGCATTGCCAGGGTTTGTACTGTTTGTGACACCCCTGTTGAGGTCCACGGAGCAAACTTAGCTCGCCTGCGCTTGGGGTACAGTTTGGAGGCAATTCAGTATAGTATTTAGACCAGCGCGACCCGTTTTTTCGGCGCGGTCCGGTTTGCGCTAATTTTTAAATTTTCATCTCCCTAATTAGCGGACCTCTTTCTACATGCACTTTCCACATATGTGCAAGGAACTGGACACTGAGCATAGGGGTACAAGTTTACGGAGTCAAATCCGATTTTAGGACGAACGGACTACAAACATGGACGCCATGACGTCATGCTGTAGTTCCGAAATATCGCGAGATTACGCGATTTCGGTGCCGGACAGACTGAGAGCTGTTTGTGGAAGTTCCTGCTTCAGCGTCCACACCTAATATACTCACTTTTCGACAGTTATTGTCTCCAACAATTGAGAAGCTGGGCTCTATTTACCACTTGAGCTCTAGACCACAAGGACAGCGCTGGTCACTTGCTGTCAATTTCGATTGGCGAAGAGACCATCATGTGACTATCTAAAGGAGGGCTTGAGCCTAGCTCGGTGCCTCCCCCTGTCTCAGCTATTGCCAGAGACAACGCCGGACAGGTAAGGAGCTCCACATGCGGCTTCTCTTTTTATGTAGTTAATTCTGACAAACTCCAGTAGGAGACAGCTTTGTGGTAATGAAACAGAGAGATATAGATCACTTTCTTAGGGGGTTAAGTCATCCCCTAGATACCACACTCACCAATAAACGTGGGGAGCAACCAAGGGGGTTTCAGTGGGTTGAGGTCCCAGCTAGTGGGGGAGCAGCAATACGAGCTCTTTTTAAGTAAGGGGAGCAACTTTCACTGGTACAGAATTGATTAAGGCTTGCAGTGGATTAATTTTCCGCACAGCCTACATTCAGCTCCGGTGTGCTTTCCTCTTACAGAGCGGGGTCTCACTACGCCTGAGCCAGGACCAGGACGAGGTGAGGTCTCTTCCCCGGGCACCCTGGGTGAGTGATTATATGTACTATATTTAGACGTATATTCAAGGCAAATAACTTGCTTCATAGATGGTTTTCCTGTGTTATGTTTTGTCTCTTCCTCCACAGATCTACTAAATTTACCAGGTGTCATGGAGGAGTGAAGCCACAGTATTTGGAGACTCATATCCTTTACTGGATTATCACATAATTAGTGTTTTGAGTTTTGCACCTACACATTTTTGCAGTCGCACTATTGGGAGAACAGAGGCCCTGATGAAAGCCTAGGGTCATATTCCCGCTTAGGCAGAAACATGTCGGCCCCTATGCAGATATTTGTTAAACTGCAGTAGTATAGTTTTGCGCTGTTCTTAGTTTTTAATTAGGAAGAGGTCTTGGTAGAATAAAGTTGGAATGAGATTCTCTATCCTATTTTAACTTTTCACACACTTTTCTTTGTTGCACTGCACCTACCCGTCTGACCAGATCCTTATGATTGTTCCTTGTGTTGGCATGTGTAAACCATGTGTCCACAGACGGTACTACCTGGTCTCAATGATCTAGAGACACTGTACCCAGGACGGAGGACCACATGAGAATATTGGTCATACATGATATTGATGGGAATCCAACACGGGTGTTTATTTTGCTAACACAGGGGCAACCATCTTCTGGATGACGCCTTGAGCAGGTACTCTCATTAATTTGAGACCACAGCTCCTTTCCTGATACATGAATCAGAAGTCAGACCCATAGGTTTTTCAGGTTGAGCAAATGTTCTAATCTGACATGTTTTACATTACATCAAATAGAAATCACACCCGGGATCACTTCTTAACCTGCAATCAATTCTAAAATGTTAATATTTCTAGAACAATGTTGTCATGACTTTTTTTCTGAAATAACATGGGGGCTTATTACCAAGCAATAGCGATAATTATCGCTATTGCTAGGTTAGAGACAAAAATTTACCGCTGAGCTGCGGCGATTTTTACCGCAAATAAACCTTGGTATTACCAAGGTTTACCGCAAATGCGATAAAAATCGCCGCAATGCATGAATATCGCTGAAAAGTCAGCGATATTCATGCATTACCGAGCTAATGCTCTTAGCCATGTTATCCACCTCCCATTGGATAACATGGCTAAGAACTGCTCAGGGCAGGTGTTAGCTTTTGGAGATATTCGCGCTTAGCGCGAATATCTCCAAAAGTTGGTAATAGGAGATACCGATGTTAGTGACTGTTTTCAGTCGCTAACATCTTGGCACGCCCACTTTGCATGTCATTAGTGATAAATATCACTGACATGCAAAGTGGGGTCCAAGATGGTCGCTATCTCCTACTAGCTGTCGCTAACTGGTGTTAGCGACAGCTAGGTAATAGGGAGATCATTTTATCTCCGCTTTCTTGGCTTTTAAAGCCAAAAAAGCGGAGATAAACCCCCTTGATAATATGCCACATGATTTTAAAAAGTCTGCTAAGTAGAATTTATTTATTAGTAACCATATCTAGAGTAAGTGAAAATACATAATCTTGCAACATCAATCTCTACAGGAAGTGCTAGGAGTCCCTGGCTGAGAATGGACGCATACACTGCCATTCAAACGTGATAATACTGGATGTGAAAAAGTGCCATATATGTAGCACTGGGAATGTCACTGGACACGCAGAAATCAAGTGGTTGAAGAGCACTGTAGTTTGTACCAAATCTACCTAGAAATTCACACTCTATGTCATTTAGCTGTGCTTGTGTTGAACTCTTAAGAAGAGATCAGGAAGGCAGAAAACAAGCAGACTTGAATACTTTAAATCCTTCTTTCTTCATTCCCTTACCTGCTTGCTCTCACTTCCACCACAGCTGTTCCACTCTGCCCTACTAGTTTAGTTATTTGTCAAATTCCTGATGTCTGTTTTTTCTCCCTCCCTCTCCTCCTTTTCATTGGAATGTTCTCTTGTTACCATCCTTTTTTACACTACTTTTTTTTAATGTCACTATTTCATCTTGTTCATCTGAACGAGACATGTTAGTGATAGATTCCTTACCTTAGAATTACCCTCAGGCATCAGACTGGATCTGGAAAGTTTTCGTCAGCAGTACCCCTGCACTTCGAAAGTGGCGTTGTGCGGCTCCGCGTCCATCGTGATCGCCGGGATGACGTTGTAGCAGTTACTTAGATGTGCCCTTGAGCGCTGAAGGCAGTTCTTTCTTTTTCCGCGCCAGCAAATGCAGATCCGGAGTGAGCGGCACCCACAGTCAATTTTTGACTGAGTTTTTGGGGACTTTTATCTCTGTCTTTTGAGTCTTTGACTCCTGGTGTATAGGGATGCCCGGTTTCAAGTCTTGCAAGGTTTCTCCCCGCATGATGTCGGTGACGGACCTGCACTGCGAGTGTGTCCACTGCTGGGGCGCAACCACAACCCAGCGTCGTGCCCTGACTGCCAGGCCATGGCTCCGAAAACTTTGCGGAGCGGTCCTGAAAGTTGCTTGAGGCACAGGAGTCGGCTCCGCGCTGGTCAAGGTCCCGGTCCCGTGGGAGGTCCAAGGACCGGTAGCGGAGCTGCCACCATCGTTTGACGAAGACTTCACACTCTGGGTCAGGTAAGACGAAGCACAAGAAGTCGAAGAAGCGACGTCGCTCTTCGCCATCCCCTAGCCTGTCCCGCGACACGGCTCAGGGTGCAGGTGGTGCCTCCCCCGCGGCTCCGGCAGAGCCTATGCAGTCAGCCTACCCGGGTCTGTCGGCGACCCCGGCCCAGCTGCAGGAATTTCTGTCATCTATGGCCCGCCTCTTTGTCCTGTTGGGCCCTGCCGGTGTGCCGAGGGGCCCTGCGGGACCGACTGGGGGTCCTTGCCCTTTGTCGGCAGCTCCGGCCCCAACGTCGTCGACGGCTTTGGTCTTGGTGCCAAAAGACCCCCATGGATCCATGTAAAGATCCCAGCTGATGTCGGTTGACCTCGTACAACCTCCATCAACACCGATGTAGAAGCGGTGTCGATCGACGCCGATTCCGACGCAGATGGGGAATTTTTATCCCTATCTCCATTCTCCTTCATCTTTCTCACCTACCCAGCAGGTTATGGAGGACGGGGAGGTCTAGGAGGGGTCTGAAGACCCTCTTGCAGCCCAATGCCAGTTAAACCTGGACTGGGCAGAGTATTTGGGGGACGCCGGTGATCTGTTTTACTCACCAGAACCTGGCACTTTCCGACGTCCTTTTTAGCAACTGGTCCAGGCCCAACACAGGGGCTCCTGTGAATAGGAACGAGGCCCGACGCCATCGCCCAACACCAGGTGACTCCATTTTCCTCTCCCAACACCCTACTCCTGAGAGCTTGGTTGTCAAAGCCTCTGTGTTCCCAAGCGCATTCCCCTCCGCACCTCCGGAGGGGGAATCCAAGAAACTGTTTGGGAAGATTTTCTCTTCCGCCAGTTCAGGGCTGCGGTCTGTGAACACTGCATGCCTCTTGGGCTGTTATTCCCACTCTGTGTGGGATACAGTGGCGCAGGTGCTGCCTCAGCGTCCGGAGAAGGCCCGGACGTTGCTCTCCCAAGCTATTGCTGAGGGGAGAGATGCAGCCAAGTTCACGATTCGTTGTGGCCTTGACACCACCGACTCGCTGGGCATAGCGATTTCCACGACAAGGCGCTACGCTGTCCCACCTGGCTGAGGGCCACTGGCTTTGCTGGGGATGTCCAGAACACTCTGATGGATATGCCCATTGATGACACTCGCTTTTTTGGCGACAAGGCAGATAGTGCGTTGGAGTGCTCTAAGAACTCGCGGGCTATGGCCAAGTCCTTGGGCCTTTCGGCCACGCGCTCTCCTTTTGTGGCCAAGGAAAGGGTGCCCAGACACGTTTGTTTCAAAGCCACAGTCCTGCGCAGCAACAGTCTCAGCGCAGATGTGGAACCCGTTGAGGTGGGTCATGGGGCCAGCTGGCGGGTCAGTCCACTACCTTCCCTGCCACCACTGCCTCCAATTCCGAGTCTGGTTTTTCAGGCCTACCAAACGCCAGTGGGCGGCAGTATTCGCCATCACCTCCCCCACTGGGGCACCATCACTATGGACAGGTGGGTTTTACAAATATTCCGAAAGGGCTACCCCATCCCCTTCGAGACCAACCCTCCAGCCATGCCACTGCAGTACCACTGCAAGTCGGGGGATCACTTGGCACATCTCCAGCAGGAAGTTGCAGCCCTCTTGGCCAAGGGGGCCATCGAGCGCGTTCCAATACCAGACGTAGGTCGTGGTTATTACTCCCACAACTTCCTGGTACTAAAGAAGGACAAGGGCCTGCATCCTATCTTAGACCTTCAGAACGTCAATCGCTTCCTTCGGAAGGAGAAGTTCAAGATGCTCCCATTTGCTCAGGTCTTGTCTGCCCTGGACCCGCAAGACTGGTTCGTAGCTTTTGACCTGCAGGACGCCTATTTTCATATTCCCATCCTGCAGCCCACCGGCGATACCTGCAGTTCACGGTAGGCCACGAGCACTTTCAGTTCACTGTGCTCCCGTTTGGCCTTACCATTGCCCTTCGGGTGTTCACAAAAGTGATGCAGTTGGTTGCAGCTCATCTGCTATCTCGACGACTGGTTGTTGAAGGCGAGCTCACCCTAGGCAGTCGTTTCCCATCTTCAGACTACAGCCGACCTCCTGCATTTTCTGGGGTTCTCCATCAACGTGTTGAAGTCACTCCTGATTCCCTCTCAGAAGCTCCTCTTTATCAGAGCGGTTCTGGACACGTCGCAGGTTCGGGTTTATCCTCCCAAACAGCGAGTCCTGGACATTGGGGCTATGATTGCAATCTTTCAACCCTTGTCCTGGGTTTCAGTCAGGATGACCTTGAGGCTGCTGGGCCTCCTGCTAACCAATCATGCCAGATGGCATATGCAGGCTCTGCAGTAGGACCTGAAGTTCCAGTGGGCGCAGCATCAAGGGGACCTGTCGGAGTTTGTCCAGATCTCGGAGGGCACTGCACAACAATTACAGTGGTAGCTCACGAACCAGCGTTAGGTCAGCGGCAGATCATTCTCCCTTTCCCAACCAGAGCACACAGTGGTGATGGATGCGTCCCTCCTGGGATGGGGTGGCCACATGGGAGAGGCGGTGATCAGAGGCCTCTGGTCTCTGGCGGAGTTCAGGCTCCATAACAGCCTTCTGGAGCTCTGGGCGATCCTACTTGCAATGATGGCATTCCTTCCCTCTATCAAGGGGAGAGTAGTGCAGGTGTTCACAGACAACACCACCGCCATGTTGTACAGCAACAAGCAATGCGGAATGGGGTCGTGGACCCTATGTCAGGAGGCTCTGGACATGGCTGGAACATCAAGGCATTTTCTTGGTGGTTCAACACTTGGCAGGTTCTTTGAACGCCAGGGCAGCCACAGGTGTATGATGGATCTCGAATGGCGTCTTCACTCTGAGGTGGCGCAAGGTCTCTTTCAACAGTGGGGAAAGCCTTGGTTAGATCTATTTGCCACTGAAGAGAACGTGCAATGTCAGCAGTTCTGCGCGTTGGAATTTTCAAGGCGTCACTCACTCGGCGACGCTTTGCATCACAAGTGGAGTTGCGGTCTATTGTACGCCTTTCCGCCTATACCACTTCTACCCAGAGTGCTGACGATCAGGCGCTGCCTGGCCCAAGTCATTCTTGTGGCCCCGGACTGGGCTCGAAGAGTTTGGTATCCCGAGCTACTCTGTAGCCTCTAAGGGAGGATTTTCTGTTGCAGCAGCAGGGGACGGTCCTCCACCCAAACCTATCCAACCTCCACCTCCTTGCGTGGAGATTGAGCGGCGACAGTTGATTCCATTTGACTTGCTTCCTGAAGTCTGTGATATCATTCTGGCAGCCAGGCGTCCCTCCACTAAATCGGTATACGCCTGCAGGTGGAACAAATTTGTGGCATGGTGCACAGCAAAGGCTGGAGATCCCCTTTTTTCCCCTCTTTCAGAAGTCCTTTTGTTCCTTCTTTCTTTGGCCCGACAGTGCTCTGCTCTGGGCACTATTAAGGGCTATCTTTCAGCAAATTTCGGCCTTTCCCAGGCTCCCTGATCAGCCTTCTCTTTTCAAGTCCACTGTCGTAAATAGATTTCTCAAAGGCATTACTCCTATTCGGTTTGTGATACCGCAGTGGGACTTGAATTTGGTTCTTTCTTATTTGATGTGCGCTCCTTTTGAGCTGCTTCACAACCGTCCCCTTCGTTTACTGACTTTCAAGACTGCTTTCCTGGTTGCCATCACCTCTGCTAGGCGCGTGAGTGAGCTCCAGGCTCGTTCCTGTAAACCTTCTTTTCTGTCTGTTCATCCGGACAATGTTGTGCTCGGCACTCCTCCTTCCTTCTTGTCAAAGGTTGTTACTGCCTTCCACTTCGCCTTGCCCACTTTCTTTCCGCCTGCGCACACTTCCAGAGAGGAAGAGAGGCTCCACCATCCGGACCCGAAACGTGCACTTTCATTGTACCTCAATCGCACACAACAGTTCCGGGTGGATGACCAGCTTTTTTTTGGCTACATAGGCGCCAAGAAAGGCCGAGCTGTACACAAGAGGACTATCTCCCGCGGTGTCATCTTGTGTATAAAGGCCTGTTATTCTCTGGCTAAAAAGGAACCTCTGGTGGGTCTGTGCGCCCATTCTACCAGGACGACAGCGGCTACTACTGCATTGGGACATGGTGTCCCCCTGCAAGACATGTCAGGCAGCCACGTGGGCCTCGCTGCACAATTTTACTAAGTATTATTGCCTTGACAGTCCAGTTCGGAGAGACAGCTTTTTTGGCCCTTCTGTTCCCGTGACTTTCTAGTGTGATCTTGGTATGCAGACCCACCACCGTGGTTGGTATTGCTGGGGTATCTATTATTTTTCATATGCACAGTTACTTACCTTTGCCAACGATATATCTGTAGGAGACATTAATTAGTTATAGATTCCTTACCGCCCCACCCATCCTCCCAGTTGTGTTGATTTCTAGGGTTAAGGTCATCCCTTTCAGGTCCCTAGTTTCAATACACCAGTGTTCAGTATCTTGCATGGCTCTGCGATCCTGGCCCGGAAAGTTGTGTACAAATCTGACGTCGGCTCGCGAGGGCGGCGTCTAAGTAGCTATTGCAACTTCATCCCGGAGATTATGACAGACGCGAAGCCGCACAACGCCACCTTCCGATGCGCAGGGGTACTGCTGACGAAAACTTTCCGGATCCAGTCTGAGGTCTGGGGGGAATTCTAATGTAAAGAATCGATCACTAACTAATGTCTCTTACAGATATATTGTTACCGAAGGTAAGTAACTTGTGCTTCAGTCCCTTGCCCAATTTTTTAACCGACGCTCCATGGGAAGTACAGACAGACTTCATCTATGCCAACAGAGCGGCTCAGTTAACACTCACTGCTCACATCTGCTGTGATTTACCACTACATGCCTTTGCCACGCATTCTTTCCAATGCAATGACTTTACCACGCATGCCTTTACCTCTAATATGCCTTTACCACACATACCTTTACAATGAAAGATAAGTATATTTAAGTTAAGTGTGTCTATTTAAAAAATATTTATATATATATATATATATATATATATATATATATATATATTTTTTTTTTATATATATATTTCTTTCTTTCTTCAGGTGCAAAGCAACCATATAAGATACAAAACATCATGTAATAAATAAGCACACATTTTGTCTATAAAAGAAAACAGTAAAATGTTAAACAGTGTACATATGTAAAACAACATCACATAGTCAATCAACTCTAGATAATCTAGATTTATAAGCGGCCCGCAAGAAACTTAACACTGCACATAGAGTCAAAGGGTTAGGTAGCAGCTGTAAATGCAAAATGGCCACTTTAGCATGCCTGAACTTCAAACATTGGAGCAGGGGCCGGAGGGAACGTTTTCTGGGGAGTGAAAAATATTTACACAATAGGATAAAATGTAACGTGTGTCTGAGGAGATAGAATATTGCAGCCACAGGGACCTCGGTGATCTGGTAAGGGGAAAAACCCACTGGGATGCTAAAATGTGGTGAAGCTGATTAAATCTAAAACGTGTGATCAAAAATCTGTCATGAGCACTAGTTAAGGCCAGGCGGTACGGTTCCATACCCGATACTGATTTTAACATTACATATGTTCTGGCTGAAGGTTTTCTAAACTACAGAGTTTCACGGTTCGAGCTTAATATTTTGTGGTGTAAATCTTTTATAAAGTTAACATCCCCCTTATTTAAAGTGTCATGTGCAAAGGAAATATCTGGCCTACCTATCGTCTGAAAGGACTCCCTTATATGATGTATCCAAGGTATTTTATTTCTATGCTCCAGCTTCAAGCAGTCCGATACAATCATAAGATTTAAATGGTCGTGCTCGGATATCCAAATCTTTATTCAGCACACTAGGGGTTTGGTTGCCGCTTGGTTTGCCAGAAAACCCACCCCTAGCTCTTCATGAACAGTCCAAACAGGCGTTCCCGGCGGGTTTCGTAAAATACGTTGCAGAAATGTGTTTTTCGCCACCTGTAGCCTGTGTGTGGGCACATACCCCCAATTTCACTCCCATATATTACTCTTGAGATGCCCTTGGATTTGTAAATTTTAAGGATCACCTCCAGGGTCCCTGAGCCTAATCTATTAGCAAAACTAGTAATAGCTCCCAAAGATTTATTCAGCTCATTCAGCGTCCCTTCTAAGAGGGCTTCCCACTTAAGCTTATTGTCTAATAATACTCCCAGATAGGGAAAAGACGATACCCTACCAAGAATAAGGTTCCCGGCATATATATATATATATATATATATATATATATATATATATATATATATATATATATATATATATATATATATATTCACTGAAAAAACCATAGGTTTTAAACACTTTATAGTTAGGAAGTAGCATTTACGAAACCTATGAAATTCACTGAAAAAACCATAGGTTTGACACATGTTATAGTTAGCTGGACATTTCACTCATATAAAACCAATGAAATTCCCCCGTTATAGTTACTTCAGCTAACTATAACTCGCGCGCCCGCAATGCACTGCTGATAATGTCACATATTACATCACTCATGCTTTGAACATTTTAGTTTCTATTTTTGAATGTGTGTATCAAATGTTAAATTATGGTGAGAAGAGGTCTGCCACTCTTTCACAAGGATGATGTCATGAGTGATGTCATCAGTGATATCATTTGAGATATCATCAGTGATGTCATGAGTGATGTCACTGACCATCTCATGAGTGATGTAATATGTGACATCATCAGCAGTGCATTGCGGGCGCGCGAGTTATAGTTAGCTGAAGTAACTATAACGGGGGAATTTCATTGGTTTTGTATGAGTGAAATGTCCAGCTAACTATAACATGTGTCAAACCTATGGTTTTTTCAGTGAATTTCATAGGTTTCGTAAATGCTACTTCCTAACTATAACATGTATAAAACCTATGGTTTTTTCAGTGAATTTCATAGGTTTTTTAAATGCAACTTCCTAACTATAACGTTTTTAAAACCTATGGTTTTTTCAGTGAATTTCATAGGTTTTTAAAATGCTAATTATTAATTATATCGTGATTACAACCTATACATTTATCAATGAATTTCAGTAAATGTTTTTATCGGAAAAAAACAGTTTTGTTGACTGGCAGAGTTGTTTAGGGACTCCTTGTAAAGCTCTAGTGGATTAGGGAGTGTCTACCTTGCCTTTTTTTTGAACGTTTTGAAATTTGTCAGTATTTGAAGGAGATCGCCTTTGTAATGTTTCGTGCGCGACCGGGTGCGCACACCGCGCTATATATTTCGGGAAAACGTTGCAGTTTCGACCCATTGAATTTCTTCATAGACCCCCCAGAGAAGTTATAATAGGTCAAGGAGACTGTACCTTGCCTTCTTTTTAACGTTTTGAAACTTTTCACTAAATGGAGCCGAACGCCTTTTTCAACTTTCGTGCGCGACCGGGTGCGCGCACCCCGGGGTTTTTTTCAGAAACATAAAAAGTTTTATACTTCAACAATTTTGTACTTGGATCCCCCTGAGAAGATGTACAAGATCAGGCTGTGTTTAGCTTTCCTACTTTTTACGTTTTGAAACTTCAGTGAATTAGACCGATACTTCCAAATGACGTACTTAACCAGGGAAATGTCATCGCATACACATCCTAATACGCGCATGTCAAGTCATGTGACTTGAAAACAACATTTCCAATTGGTTCTTAGTAGTTTCTATTCTGGAATTTTCACGGATCCCACCCACTACCCTCACTATCTTTTTTACTCTCAAGGGAGAAGAACGTTTTACATCTTTCCGAAGACTTTGGTGAAATGGCTGCCGCACAGAATTCATCGTAAGAATCTGAAGAAAATTATCGGCTACCTTTAACAAAAAGGAAGGAATGTTTCATTTGGCAATTTTTTACTTTTCCTAACGAACAAAAAAAAGTGAATGCGCCCAAAGTTACTTGCACAATTTGTAACGCAGTTCTTTCAAGAGGAAATCCTTCGAAAAAGTATTCGTTTTCAATACATACGATGATGAGGCATGTGAGACAAGTGCATCCTGAGAAATTTGCACAGGCATCGATAAGAGCTTTGGCAACACAACTACCATCAGCTGTGGCCAGCACATCTTCTGGTGGACGACCTGTATCTCCATCCAGTGCAGAGATGGACTTGAGACCATATTTGTCAAAGGTGCATATGAAATGCAACTTGTGTGGAGAAATTATTGTGTACGGAGAGCAGAGCCTCACTCTTATTAAAAAAGAATTGATAATCATCAATGCTTCGACAGAAGATGATTTTTCTCATTTCATTTTGATCCTGTTTCACAGTTTTAAAGTTCAAGATTTCGGTTCCAGTTTTAAAAATCAAAAACAATATAACACTTGTTTAAAAAAAAAAAAAACTAACTCATTGTACCAAAAAGAGCTCTATTCACAAGCTGAAGTATCGACGCTTTTTTTCAGGACAATTATGCAAAAAAGCGACGATACTTGGGGCATATTATGAAGGAGACGTAAGACATTATCATCGGTTTCATTGGCACGACACTGCCGATAAAACGACGATAATAGCCTTCATAGTATGTTCTACGAATTGCAACCGAAACCTACGTTAGTTGTCTTTATATCTAACATTAGGTTCGATTGCAATTCATAGAGCATATTATCAAGGCCGTTATCGCCGGTATATCTGCAGTTTTCTGCCGATAAAAGCGGCGTTAATGTTTTACCTATCCTTGAAAATATTCCCCAGCACCTTCTTGAAAACGGCATTACATCGCCTGCCATAAGACCACTTTGCATATGTGCCGCACAGTAAGTTAATGACATGCAAAGTGGGCGTACGTCAAAGCACATGCAAAATGTGGTTGGAGGGGAAAACACCCTATCACGAAAAGAGCCGTTGCGAGAAAAAGAGGTGGAATAAACTTATTTATCGTACGACTGCTAAAGCCTGCTCTAATCAAGCATTCGGCAGCGTTAACATGGGGGTGTGGAAAATAAAACTGAATCCACCCCGTCCTCTAATTACAAGGCACACATTACTGCATGAAAACAACATTTGTTTTCACGCGGTAATGTTAAGTACCGCCGGCTGTTACAGGATTTACTATCACATATGTGTTGGCATTGATATTAACGCACTATCACCGTGGAAAATTCCGCCGATAGCGTCGATATTTTAAACGCCGAGCAGCGGCGATTTTTATCACTTACGAGCCTTGCTATTATGAACATTTATCTCCTAAGTCTGTGATTCTCAAACTGTGCACCGCAGCTCCCCTGTGCACCGTAATGAGGTGCCAGGGGCGCCGCGCACACTCTAGAGTGACTAACCGTCCGTAAATTCTACGGACATCCCTACCCTTCTATCTGTAATTGTGGCCATCACAAGGAGCAGGGCTGTTCCCATCTGAGAACCTCACTCCCACTGCTGGAGCGTCCTCGCACTCCTCCAGGAGCACAATAGCAGCCCCTCCCGCCCATTGAAGTTCTGTATCGGGCTCATTGCCACTTACTGAATGAAAATGGAGCACTCAAGGATGTTCAAGTATGTAGCGCTCCTCCTGCTACAGCGTACAGAAGGGATTGTGTTAGGTATACAAAAGTAAAACACCCACGCTACAATGATATAGAACACTTCCTTTAAAGAAGCCTGTGAAATAAGTTTAAAAGATCAGGTTAACGTTCTTTTACTCTCTCATCATTCTTGAACATAGTATTTACAATACTATATTCAACAATGCCATAGTTGCTGCTTTTTTATTTTAAGAAATTAGCAACCATTGACAAAGCCAATAGTCATGGGTTCTTACTTGCTATATTACATATATGCATAGAATGACAGAAACAGCATAACACCAGGCGGGCGCTACACTATGCTAAGCGCAGATTTTTACCCTACGTGTTTTAAACTGCCCTCTGAATTACATCCAACACTCCCTTTGAAGAGACCCCCCCCCCCATTTTTTTAACACCTCTTAAAGCCCTGGAAACAACACCATTTAACATTTAACATCATTTATCTTCAATGTTTTCATATATCAGCGTTGGTGAACTGACTCCGTGAAATGTCGCTGATTTCATAAAATCACTTTAAAGGCGCTCCTTATGACAGTGCACCCAATCCTGCGTGGAAGTGCTCACATAAAACATGACACTGGTATGACCAGGATAGACAAAGAAATAACACAGTGATGGAAAAGTTTCTTTATTTTTTATACTTACCTAAGAAATAGTAACAAAGTAAAACAACATTTCTTTAAAAAACATAGTATCTGTGGAAGAAAAGTAAAAATAAGGTTATAATGTACATTTCATAAAACAAAACAAAGTAGGAGTGAATGAAACAGAAAGTGAAAGAAAAAAAGACTGAGGGTGAGTAAGAGACAGAGACAGAATGTATAGTATATAAATCAATCAGTAAGATAATTGATTGAAATAGATAATAGCACTGAAGGAATGACTGTCTAAACGAAAGTAAAGTGAGAGAGAAAATGAGAGTATGATCAATGATAGTACCCGAAATAAACAGTCTCTTAAAGAAACAGACTAAGAGTACAGGAATGTAGATAAAATAAAGGAAAAACAGTAAGAGAAACAGAGTGAAAAAGGGTGAGTAACAGAAGATGAACGGAGTAGAAATACACAAGGACTGTAAGAGATAGATAAATAGAAATGAAATAGGGTAAGGGAAGTAAACTATGGACCTTATTTATGAAGGCCTTGCGCCGCCCATGCGTCACTTTTAACATGGGAAAAAGTGGCGCATTGGTGGCGCTAGGCTTTCATAAATGAGGCCCTTTAGATTTAGGTTTAAGAATTGATCATAATTAATGAAAGCAGACTAAGGGAACAAATATTAAGGTACGGTAAGACAAACAAATTAAGATTCTAGAAACAAAGGTGATACAAGGTCAATAAAGGTGAGTCACCATGAGACAACGGAAGAAACAAACTGAAGAGATAGATAAACTGAATAAAATAGTGACAGAAAAGATGTTAGTGAAACAGGAGAGAAAATTAAACAACGCAAAATGTGGATGAGTTAAACGTCTTAAGCGTGACTGAACAGTACTGACAAAGGAAGGGGATGAAAAGAATAAGGATAAGAGAGAGGAAAAGGAAACTCTCGGATGTTATTAGTTGTACTTACCTTATAAATGTAATATCTGTGGAAGACAATAAAAAAATCTGTTATAATACATATTTCTAAATCCAATGTAACAAAATAACTTAAACAACATATTACATGGTTTATTTTTGCTGTCCTCAGAATATATTGATTTTCACTATAAACAGTGATTTCAATAGTAATCATCATGTAACAGCGGGGAAAAAAACCACAATCCAAATGATTGTGTTTAAAAACCCGTACAAGATCTCTATACATAATATAAATACCTGAAAAAAACATGCTTAAATGTTTTTCTCTAATTCGCAATTTCTTGAGTAAGCACAGTACATCTTCCTCAGTTACAAACTAATTAAACCATAGCACTTATTTTTAAATACGTCTCAACAAAGCTCCGTGCAAGTATTTTCTTAAAACATTTATCTCAAGTACACATTTTCTTCTCTCATACCTTTCCGCGTGGCCAAATAGTATGAGTTAACTCATTATTTTTTAAATACCTCTCAACAAACTTCCGTCCAAATATGTTCTAAAAACATTTATCTCAAGTACACATTTTGTTGTCTCATATTTTTCCGCGTGGCCAAATAGTATGCGTTAACTAGTTATTTTCTCAAATTACTTAATCTTAGTCTTATCCATTCTTTTCTCAACCTTTCGAGTAAAAATTCTAACGTGTTCTGTACCATCAAAAATTAAGTAAACTTGTACCTGATGCTATCACTATGCCAAATACAAATTTCATTTCTAGATTTGCACACCCTCAGTCACATGATATTTCTAAACAACAGAGTTTCATATCTTTTCAGTATTAATCTTCCTACACCAAGTAATTTTACTGAAATTTGGGTTGCAAAAATAGCAGATAAGAATTAGTTAAGTCAAAAGGCAAACGTTTCTTAAAAGTCAATTGACTATCATTGCAGAGCGCCCAGCCTGTTGGAGACTTCAAATAAGCTGTGGAATGTCCTGATGATGTTGAAGGCCCTTCATGAAAAATAATGGCTACAGTTACAAAGTTCTTCGAGAAATAGATATTTGAGAAGCCACAAAATTTTTAATTAAAGTTGACAATTTACTTCCATCAGCTCTGCATCGTTGAAACATTAAAATTACATATTGTCCATTTCTGTGGATAAATAATGTTGATAACATTTCAGAGTTACATTGAGAGCAGACCATGTTCTGATGCGCATCTTTAACTAGTTTATTAAAGGACACTTCTTTACAGTCTGGTAATGTTAAATATATAAATCTTTCAGTGTGTATATCAGTAGTACTTGAAAATGAGCATTTATCACAATTATGTTCCCATTTATAAGAAAGGCCAAAAAGACTATCAATATCTACACCTTCATCTTCCAAAACTGTAAGCATATACATAATAAATTCCTGACAATCTTGCTGAATATTCTGAGAAAATTGATTTAGTCCTGCACATATGTCTAAAACATTCCTTAGTTCTGAAACACTTGCTACTTCACTATTACCACGCTACATTTTTCAAATACAGAATTTAACGAACAACAAAATGTTTGCTCCCGATTTTGTACAATCTGTATCCTTTTAAAAAAATAAAAAGACTAAATTATATATTTTTCATAAATAGATAACTTAAAAGTACCTTTACTAATTTTTAAACTACATACATTTTTATACTTTCTAACTCATTAACTACATATATTAAGATAGCACCTTCCTTTTGTTTGAAAACAAATTGACACTATGAGCCTAGACATTAACACTGTTCCTTTTTTCATTAAATAATTACTGCTGTAAAAAGACATCTTACTGTAAAATTTGTTTTTAGATTTTCTGGATATCACAACTATTGATAAACTTTATATTTGATTTTTAGGGATCCATTTTCTGAATTCACCACTACAAACTGCTATTCAAACTATATACAGTCTGAAGGGGAAGCTCACATTGTACAAACCATAACATTCACTTAACAGATTACTACCTCCCACAGAGACAGTTGCTTTTATGTTTCAACAGCATACTCAGCATGTGAATTTCATAGCATGTACAAAATTTCATGCTAACCATGAGGAACCATATCATAATAAAGCTTTGCAAATGTATGTAAAACAGTGCACACAGATAGTACAGTCACAGATATGCAGAAAAGATGCCCATCACAGCAAGAGCCATATCATAATACACCTCTGTAAATAAAGAAAAAACACTGCCAAAGATAATACAGCACGAGTTAGAGAAATAATGAAGACTTAGCAAGAATTATTCCATGGAAACAGCAATGAATTATAGTCAAAGGATAGATGAACCAGAACTGCATCGAAAAGAACACATGCACCAGGCCCATAAAAAGATAGTGTTAACTGTCAGTGGAAAAGTATCTCAAAATACATATCTAGTACAAGCAGATATAGACATGGCAAAAATAGAAGATAAAATCATGCACCAAACCGAAACTTTGCAAGTATTCTAAAATATCTTGCTTACTATTTTAATCTGCACCCAAAAAAATTGCCTTTCAAAAATACCAACTCACCTGAAAAAAAGAATGTGATTGCTGAAAATTCGATAACGTGGAATACAGGTTGTTGCTGTTCAGCACCAAACACTATAAAAAAGAGAAATACTTAAATGTAATTAACATATTACAGCCATATTCATTACACAACATACACCCATTGTAGCAAACAACAAGCCTAACAGATAAATTCCCTAAGATTCTCTACCATTAGATATCCTAATGCCTAACTAAATTCAATAATTGTTTTTTCACCACATCAAATAACTAAATATTAAATAAAATATTAAAATAGAGTAGAAAAGAGACACAGGACAGGAGAGATATAGAGTACAAGAGACAGAGAGACAGTAGGAGGGAGATGAACATGCAGAGACAGACCAGCATTCTAAGCACAAATGAAGAGATAGAAAAATAACAGGAGCAGAGAAAAGTCAAAAAAGAGAAGGATGGTACATTAAAATAAAAGATGAACGTAGAAAGGGAATTACAGAGTATAAATAACAGACAGAGCACAAAGAAGACATAAGGCAGGAGGCACAGGGACAGAGAGGACAGCAGGCAAACACTACAATAGGGTGAGAGAGAGCAGAAGGAACACAGAGATGGACAAACAGAGCAGAAGAGAGAGAAAGATGGAGAAAAGAAGAGTGAATAGGAGGGAGAGAGATATACACCACCATACAATGTAGGAGGAAGACTGAGAACAGGTCACAGAGAAAGATACAGAAGGAGAGAGATATCACAAGGGAGAGTGAAGGTAACAGTGGTTTCAGGCCAGAAAGGAAAAGAATGACAGAAATGAATAAATATAGTAAAAAGCACAACAAAGACAGAGAGAGCAAGAGAAACAAAAAGAATAGGACACAAAGGGCCTCATTTATGAAAGCCTTGCACCACAGATGCGTCACTTTTTCCCATGTTAAAAGTGACGCATCGGCGGCACAAGGCCTTCATAAATAAGGCCCCATGTGAGGGAGAACAACAACTGCATAGAGAGAAAATGTATGAGAGACAGGAATGGTACAATTCAGAGGATAGGCAACATGGAGAAAAACTGCACAGTAGACAAAGATACAGAGGGAGAGCCAGACACACTAAAATATACGAAGTAAGCAGCACAAAAATAGTATGTTGAGAAAAGGAAAACAGCAACACAGATCTGTTGCAGGAACTTCTGCATAACCTCATACTCACAACTCTTTGTTCCCCTTTAGCCCCAACCCTTTCCCCTCTGACCTCTCACCCACCAGTGCAGCTCTCGGCCACAAACCACACTGTAAATTTTGTCCTCCATATTTTTACATGTAGGTATGGTACAACACGTAACATCATACCTACAGCAACTGAGTACTAATATCTTTGACACAGATTCATAGCTGCACAAGTTAAGTAAAAAGTCTGCCTACGCCAGGGCTCAAAAGTGGAGCCCGATAGACAGCAAGCCTACCTTTAAAAAACTGCCTGTGCTGAGACCCGAAAAGACCCGACCAACTTAAAGCCTTGAAACTATCTTAATGTCTCCTCTCTCTTTAAACTTTTACATTTCACTTTCAAACCACGTTTGCTTTCCATGACACACGCTTTTTTTTCAGTGTTCCACATTTAACGCCTAGACACTCTTCCCTTTTTAGTATCCGAAGCCGCAACTGCAACATGGCTAATGCACAAATTAATTAGTCTATCTTTGGCGTTTTTTCAGTGTTCAAATTCTATAAATTTCTTCACAAAAATAGATACGAGCGGCTCAGTACCTCCTACAGTCATAAAACCAACTCATTCCCTTTGACTTCCAAATCCTTGGAGACGGCAAAAAAATGTCGGGCAGATTTACAAGCCCCTTACGCCACTTTAGCGTCACTTTTAACATGGTACAAGTGAAGCAAAAGTGCTGCACGGAGCATGTTAATCTGCCCCTATATCTGTATACAGATGAGTGTACTGAAACATGTAATTAGTCGTTCACATCCAGGCACTTTCAATTACATGACTTACTTAACTCGAAGCACTGTAATGTTGCATGTCTTTTCAAAGAGACACCAGTGCCTGCTATAATGCCGACTTTTTCCTTATTCTTCAACAGTCGTTATTTTTTATTCATGTAATGAGAATTATTATGAGTTTTTAAACGACAAAGCTTACGCGGTAATAGTCACTCTGCATATGTTTCCCTGTAAGAATGTAGTTTATCCACCCCCGCATGGGAACCTTGATGTTTCCATCTGGCCTTGAATTCCGGCCTTGAATTCAAAGTTGAATCACAAGACATGAACAACAGCCTTATTGTCACAAAAACAAGTTACCCTACCATCTGTTCACAAACATATCTCTTTCACTTAGCTAATATTCACAGAGAAGTGCATTCCTTATGAAATAGTGACCTTCCTTTACAATTTGCTGAGGTGACTCCCATAATCTTTAACGCATCCTCCACTTCAGGGCAGGCCTATTTTTTTTATACCTACTAAGCAATGGTTTAGTGACTTCTTTGCCAGAAATTATTTGAAGTCATTCTGCTACTCTTCACTCCATAGTCGCCAACCTATTTTTCTGGACTTCCTGTTCTACTACCAGTGACTGCGGCTTTTGTGTTCCTATTTTGTTTATTACAAAATGGATGTCCGTCCTGTCTTCGCAAACGAGCCGGAGCACTTAGAACTATTTCGCCAGAGGATGCTTGAATACTATGGCATCCTGCCACTCGCGACTTTGAGTGCATCATATGCATTATCATTTCAATTTTCCTATTTCACCTGTGTGCAGCCTGTATTTCATTGCCTGAACTGTGATTTCATGTGGGCCCTGGACTTATGTCTCTGCAACTTGGTATCTCCTGAAGTGAATTACAATCATCTCATGAATCCGTTAATTGATCATGAACAGCTTTGTTCCGACGGAGGGATTATGGCCTTTGCAGCGATACATGGATTTCTGGGTCATTGGAATATATTCGCAGCGGCGCAAGATTTCTAGGCACACAGCTACATAGAAAAGACAACGAGTTGTACTCTGATGGTACTAGAGGCTCCGGTAATTCAAGAGCATGTATGTTCTTTTCCCCTTTTCAATTGGATGGCTGACATGCTTTCGGATGATAACAGTGACTTCCTTTTAGAAGCGGTAGCTGCTTATTTCGCCTACTCAGTTGTTGGATGACTCTTATGCAAGCCATTGACGTCTACATTTTTTTTCCCTCCCTATCTTTTTCACGTTTTTTTGGACTTCTTTTTTTATATGAACAGACCTATTGGCTTTACTAACAGCGCACATTACAATTTCGTGCTGGTCAGATTTTCATATTTTATGTGGACTAAATTTTTTTTCCTCACCTACTCGATTTCAAACTAAACTTTTTATTGAACTCTAATTTCAACAATTCAGTTGCATATCTTATCTTATCTTCTTTGAAACGTACTCAGAGCAAAGCAGGGTAATATATGCTACATGAGCCCTGATTAATGTGTAAAGTTAGCATGAGTTTTTTATAAGTTTAAACGCCATTTTCCCTTTCAGCTGCTTATTTGCGCCTCACACACCTCTGCTACTTTAGTTTTCCATGTACTGAAATATTTTCAATTCATACGAGAAAAATATGTTCTTGCACTAATATTTGCATTACTTTTCGAGCTGTATCTCAGATGGAGTACTGAAACCTTCAAAAGATATGTCAATACAGTAGTTCTTCTCAACACTGATTTTCGAACGTTCCAACAGATAACATACATGCACCTCCAGCCAATTGTCGCTTTTGGCGCGTTTTTTTTTCTTACACAATACCATAACACAAAGTTGATAGTGCTTCGCATGCAGAGAGCTGATTGTTAATGAGCTGATGTCTAACCACTAGCATTTTCATTTATAGTTGCTAAACTTAAAGTCAAGACACCTTAGATTTAATAAAATGTAATATACTTCCTCAGAATGGTGTAGAATAAATTTTGCTAAACCGTATTCATTTTACATGATACTATGCTTGCACCGTTTGTATTCTATGGACTAGTGACTATGCCGATTACTTTGTTTCTTACAATATCTGTACTCGTATTAGATAAGAAACTTGCCTTGAAATCAGTGCATTACTGAATAAACATTTCAAACATACACGTTCTCTCTTTTAATCCTTATTCTGAACTGAAATGATTGTATACTGAAAGAGTATTCATGTGTTCCACGTAACCTCAGCTGTTTTCTTTTATCGACCTGAGTTACTCATACTAGAACCCGCAGGCCTATGACGGCCCGTCAAGCCTTTCTTAGCGGGTCGCGGACCATGCAAACAATCGTATCTCTGGTAAGAAAATAATTTATTACTGTTACCAAGCACCGCCGCAGTTCCGCTTCACTCACAGTGTTAATCACTGCTTCCCCGCTTCTACAGACCAGACGCTATGTCGTATTTCACTACTTATCACGCTTTCATCTCCACTATAACAAACACTTCTCCGCCAGCCACCAGAGAACAGAGTGGAAAAGCGATGGCACTAAGAAGTCAAACACGACAAACCCTCTGCTCTGTGGAGCCGAGTGAGTGGTAATTGTGAAAGTAGACATTCACTAGCGCTTCAAAAAAGCATCTCAATTATATAAATAGTTTTTTGAAAACCTGCCAAGTACTTTGATGCGACTATCTGTGTGTGCCTGCAGAGCAAACTTCCTCAGCCCGGACTGAAGGCAGACACAGACAGACACACACACACACTAAGATAACACAGGGCAATGGAGACGGAAAGCAGGAGGGAGATAAAGATGGAGTCAAACGGCAGGAGGGAGAGAGATCTATGTATACTCGGTCTGCTACCTCAATGTATGAAGCCATGTACTGCATGAACCTGTATACAACCTCATAATCACAAATTTTTATTTTATTTTACTCGGCCACCTCCCCCTCTCCCCCCACCCCCACCAGTGCAGCCTGCGGCCACAAACCACACTATAATTTTGTCGTCTGACAGAAAGTTTATGAATACCTTAAGCATTAGCACTTTTTGACGACGGTATCACGTGTACTGCACCAACCTGTATACAACCTCATGATCACAAGTTTTCATTTTATTTTACTCGGCCACCTCCCCCTCTCACCCCACACCCACCAGTGCAGCCTGGGGCCACAAACCACACTGTAATTTTGTCGTCTGACAGAAAGTTTATGAATACCTTAAGCATTAGCACTTTTTGACGACGGTATCACATGTAATGTACCATTTCTCTCTCTATCTGCATTATCTGTATCTCTGCTAATACCATTTTTTCATCTCAAAACCAACTTCTCTGATTATATGGAAACACTTCAAAATCACACAAATAATTACTGTCTTTTTTAAACATATTTTATAGTCCATTTTTTTCAGTACACCAAAATTATATACAAAACTATAATTTACACTTGAAAGAATGTGAAGAAAAGGTGCACACCCCCCATTAAATTCACAGGACTTCAGGACCCCCCCTCCCGTCTGGTGTGGCAGCCCAAGGTAACATATATATTCCAGATACACACAGAACTGCACCTGAATGTTTCACATCTCTGTAAACATCCATTTGAATGTTAATTAGGCCTTGCAGTTGTTTTACCCCTTCTAAAAGCCCCTGCAGCTTTACTCTGCCTACTAATTAAACATTCATGTACGCCTAACAACATTTTTTTAATATGCCCCCCCCAAATTTCGTTCCAGTTTCTTCTCTGACTGACAGTGAATTAAAAAAACTAACAGTAAAAGATTACATAAGAACATGACTGAAGACCATTCAGCTTATTGAAATTTATTATTCAAAATTTTAAACTAATAATTGCAAACAAATAATGTCGTTAAAGAGTGATGAAACAAAATGGAAAAATAGTTTTAAAAATACAAGACATTGTCACAGTCAAAAATGAGGTTACTCAGAGACTGTGAGGGAAATGAACGAATTATAGTGACTAAACCACATTTTACGGTACATGACAAAAGAAACAGTTACAGACTTACCTTTACCAATGCTTTGTACGATGTAGAACAGTGACAGTCACAAAACAGATATTCGTTTGACGGAACTCTCAATAATGCTTCTATCACTGCAACCAAAATTCAATGGCACAGATATCCTTTCAATACAGACTCATATATGTCTCTTCAACCAATCATATTTGTTCCCGCACAATTTTAAAATCAAATTAACATTTCAGTTGGTTGTCCCTTAGAATAGTTTCAAAGTCACATAAAGGTCACCCATCACCCACTGCCTTCTCTGGCTGTTTCCATGGTAACACCTCATTCTGCACCTGGCTGAAGGCACAGGTCAAAGGTTCATATCTCAACGTTCTACATCAAACCAAGAATGCTGATTTTCCTCCAAAAACACCTGCCTATCCACTGCTTTGTTACATGTCATTTTTTTGACACCCAATAGTACTTTTCGTTTTACATAAACATTAACATGCAACATAGTCTTCAATCTTGAGGTATTAGAATCAACCAATCATTTTTAGTTTTTCAACCACACCAAGCCTCATCCATTTTTTTAACCTGACTTTCAGCTTCTAACTGCCATTCCACCTCCAGAACCCATCGGAGTACTACTGCATCTGCCTTGAAAATGAAGGTTTGGCTTTTAGGACACAGCTATATTCACTGGAGTGGAAAATATGCAGCAAACAGCCGAATTTCCAACCTTGATTTACCAAATGTGCAGATAACGTGGATTGGCCAGAGAGGATATAATAGTTTATTCTCTATATGCACTCTCATTTTTATCGCTCTAAACCTATTTACTTTTTTTTTGGTGGAGGGGACTGCACGACAGGTTCAGCGGAGCCACTGTGAGAAGTTGGCCTGATATATGATGTCTCCAATTCTGGGAGCACCTTGTTTCAGTCCAAACAATCCCTTATGGTGTCTGGTTGTAAGTCAACCTTATAGACAAGCTATCCGAAGGGTAGCATGGACTAAGAAGCCTTAAAGGCTTAACTCAAGAGGGCATGTGAAGCCAGCTGTTTTACCATATGCAATCCTGTAATATCAAATGAAAGGACACCACACAAGTTATATATTATAAAAATATATGTATTTATTACTAGAATAATCCTCTGTACTCTTTATGAGTGCAGAGGCACAAGCGTTTAAACAAAAGCACAATTAAACATATAAAAGTTGCACAATTACGGATGAGGCCGGGGGCCCACGCAAACCATATATTAAAAAAGTGGTATAAGTATCACTAATCAAACAGTGGTCAGGCCTAGGGCCTGGGGAATCGCTGGGACCAATCGAGACTAGCAATGCTGAAGTCGGGAAAAGCCCGCGGGAATCGGGTGCAGCGCTTAAAGCACACACATGCACTAATGCAAAGTCAATGGTGCGTAAAAGTTATCGAGTTACTGTTTTAAGAGTCTTCCGACTGACCTAGAAGGGCAAAACTTTAGATTTAGACACTAGAGGTGTATACCAGTACAGGAGCACCGGCGTTCATGAGTTACCTCACCCACAGGAAGCGGGTGCACGGGTGCAAATTAGTGTCAGGTTTCATCACGCAGGTCGATGGTGCCTGAAGATGAAGATGCTGCAGGCGGCCAGAAGAGAAGTGTCCGGTGTGATCCAAGGGTGGATCGAAGATGTAGAGTACCTGAAAGCAGAAGGGACAGAGTCTGGGTCACTCAGCAGTGACCAGGGTGGAACCAGGAAGGAACCAGGCAATGTTGGGCGCAGTCAGATGGTTGTCGAGAAGCTTGTCTCCGCTGCCACGTGGACTCTGGGGCACCGAGGATGTCCAGGAGTGGATCACGAGCTGTCCCACGAAGGCTCTTGCTGTCGGCGGTGTCGGCTTCCGGATTGGAGCAAACAAACCTTTGCAAGCACAACCCACGCAAGATTCGAATATCGCTTCTTACTCGGACCAGCAAGGTCAGAGCGGGTGCTCCTTTTCAGGGGAGCGAGGGCCAGTCCAGAGCAACCGGACTGACAGGTCAAATTCAAAGGTTCGTTGGTACTGGGGCCGCTAGCCAACGGGCAAGCGAATGGACCAACGCGTTGAGCCAAAAGATGCAGAAGGGCCCAACGCAGCACTCGGTGAGTGTAGAGGGGTGAGCTTCGGTGCAAGAGTGGCTCAGGGCTGGGGCTTCTCAAACTCCAATGCACAGCTTCGAGGGAGCCTCGGGAGCTTTCCAAGATGGCCGGCCCCACGCTTCAGGTCGCCTCCTGGGGTCTCAGGTCTGCAGGGACTGTGGATCGGGCTGTTAGAAGGCAGGCACGCTGGGTCTTGTCGATCTTTGTCGCTCGAGTTCCGGCGGGAACTGCAACAAAGCAAACGTCGAGGTGCTGGATGGTGCCTGTTTGCACAGGGTGGTCACTCCTTGACCACAAGGGAGATTCTTCAGTCTTCTACGTCGAGTAGGATGTCGAAGGGTCCAGAGTTTCGTTTCATTAGTTTCAGTCAGGATAATCTGAGTGCGTTGGCATTGCTCCCACTCTTATTCCAAACTGGGGGGCTGGATTACCTGCTAGGTCCCTCCTATGGGTGGGACCCAGGAAGGGGGTGGTTACACCCCTTTCCGTTTGTCCAGGGTCGCGCTGGGATTGGGGCTGGTGTGCCCCAGAACCGGTTTGACCGGATTATGCAAGGGGAAGCCTTGTGCGCCCCAGGCAGTGTCTAGTTTCATTCAACCCACCCTGCCCCAATACACTATCTCCTGTCTGGGGAGGTGTAGCACCTCCCTGCGACAGGAAACCCTTTGTCCAGGCCTCCTCTGCCAAGTTGCGGTCAGCAGCAGGAGTTCAGACTTGTGTCTGTGGCAGCAGCATCCATTTTGTGATGCTGAGGCTCTGGTTAGAATTAACCGCGTTTTAGCAAAGTAACATGTCTTCTCCCTCAGGGTGGAATGCTACCCCCGTCGCCAGGACTGGCGAGTGGGTAGTATTCCAAAGCGTATGACACCTTGATAAAGCCAAAGCAAAGTTAGCACATAACCGCGATGGATTATAATGCACTTAAGAGTATATGGTATGGCAATATCCCAGAACAGGTACGGGAGTTGGTCCCGACAGCTGCAGACAGGCTCAGCTCATGCTAGAGCACCATCTCACATAAAACCAAGGACTCTGCCTCCAGGATTGTTAAGGCCTGCCATAGGAGTGACTTGTAGGTATATATGTGTCCAGATAGGATTTAGATAGAGGTATACTATATCTAAGCAAGGGGTGATTACACCGCCTTGCCCCAGCTGAGTGATCAGCCAGTTGTGTCAATTTTGGACAGCCAGCCAGGGATGGCAAAAGATATGCTGCAGCCCCTGGTAGGCCTTGGATGCACCTATGCCCTGGGCATGTAGTGCACTGTACAGGGGCTGATCAGGTGGCCCAAGCCAATTTAGTTATGCACCTAGGGTACATGGAATCCATTTTAAAGAGAGAGAAGATAGCCTGGGGCCCTGATTAGCAGGGAGCCAGACCAACTAAGTCGAAAACCAGATAAACACAAGGCAAAAAATCTGGGGTAACCATAGTCAGGTAGCCACCTTTCTACACAACACCCCCCCCCCCAAATGAAAGGAGATAAGGCTATCCTTGACCAGGTAAGCCGATATTGCCTGAGTGGCCATACAAGGAAGTACCTGCACTAGCATGGATACCCCCTGTCTCATGGTCCACTAAGCAATCCCTCTCCCTTGGGGTGTTAGATGGTCTCCACCATAGGGAATCACTACCTTGGGTGTGTTTTTGCAAAGTAAAAGGCTGGTGTTGATATGGAGTTTTGAAGTGAGGCTCCAATAATGTAGGGCTCAGCTAGTTCCAATTATCTTCCACCATGCGTGCCTTTCTTTCATTGACTGAGTTGCACTGTGCTCTCAGGGTCAACCTCTGGCTGCCTACAGCTGGAGGCTGGGTTCCTTTGGTTGGCTTACTGGAGGGACAGTTCAGGTTTGGGCCCTTTGGGTCCCAGGTTTGGCTGTGCCCAACAGAATTCATCTGTGGGAGGTCCCTAACTAATTTTAAGGGGGATCCCTCAGGAGTTTTTAAAGTTTTCACCTGGCTAGGGCTGCGAGCTTCGGTGCCCCTAATCTGCTGATGGGGGTGCTTTATTTGACAGGGGGCCCTTTGGGGTTCACTGTCCTTCTTTTCCTCTGCAGTCCTGGGCTGACTAAGGCAAGGTAGAGAGGGGCAGGTTACCTGCTCCAGACTGGGTCCCACCTGAGAAGTGTCCACTGACATCAGAGGCTCTGTCAGGCTAGGCCTAACCACCTCTGGGGCAGTTCCTTCATCAGGAGTGAGATCAGTTCCCTAATGAGGCTGATCCTTTCCTAGAGTCTGGTGAGAGGCAGATTTCTCTTCCTACTCAATGCTCTCTATTTGTGTGGAGTGATCCATCTTTTCAGGCTTCACAACATATGTATCAGTTTGAGTTTGGGCTGTGGCCATCACAGCCCCAACAACCTTTTCAGGAGGAGACTCAGTTTGGGTATGGGTTGTTACCATCACAACTCTGCTATTCTGTTCAGGAAGGGAGTTAGCTAAAGATGGGGCTGAGTCTTGCACAGCCCTACCAACCTTTTCAGGAAGGACATCTTGGATTGGGGCTGTAGCCATCACAGCCCCACTAACCTTTCCATGGAGATTTATCATTTTAGAATGGATGTTTTGTTCAACCTCAGCCCAGGCTGAGATTTCCAAATCATTGCCCAGTAGACAATCTACAGGCAAGTTTGGGGACACTGCCACTCTCTTTGGGTCAGTGACTCCTCCCCTGCTGAGGTTTACCACTGCAATGGGATAATTTTTCTGAACACCATCAATTTTTTTCACCTGGTATGTGGCACCAGGTAAAAGTTGCCTTGAGGGGACTAGATTCTCAGTCACCATGGTGATACTAGCCCCTGTGTCTCTGTAGGCCTCAACTTTCAAACCATTGATGAGGGGTTCTTGTCTATATTTGCTCAAAGTATTTGGGCAATCGGTGAAATTGGCAAACCCCATGCCAGTCTCATAGACAAGATCGGTTGGGGACCTGGTTAGGCTAGAGTCCTCCTGTGCTCCAAAGGTAAATGCACCCAAATTCTTGGGGGTGCTCCCACCACCTGGGGGACCACTGCTAACAGTGACAGGAGGTGTTGGAGCTTTACCTGGAGGTATATTTTCCTCATTACTATTCTTTGGACAACAGCTGTCTGTTTTCCAATGGCCAACCTGTTTACAGGCATGGCAATAAGGTTTTTGTCTGTGTAGAGGAAGTGTCTTGGGACTCACCCCCATCCTTGGAGTTTTGGGGCCCTGGGGAAGTCTTCTCTTTTGATTTATCCCCACCCTTTTCTTGAGGCTTCTTAGACTCCTCCTTCTGGTCATTACCCTGATTTCTAGGCCTAATCCTGGTTCTGACCCATTTATCTGCCCTCTTTCCCAATTCTTGGGGAGAGGTCAAATCTGTGTCCACCAGGTGCTGGTGTAAAAGCTGGTTCTGACAATTACTTAGGATCTGCTCCCTCATAATCAAATTATACAATCCTGTATAGTCATGTACTTTGCTGCCATGTAGCCAACCTTCCAGAGCCTTAGTAGCACAATCTACAAAATCAGTCCAGTCCTGTGTCTGTGTCTTCTGGGTGTCTCTGAACCTTAACCTGTATTGTTCAGTGGTTAAGCCAAACCCATCTATTAGAGCACTCTTCAGGACATTGTAGTTTTTAGCATCCTCATGTCTGACAGTGAGGAGCTTATCTCTCCCTTTCTCAGCAAAGGAGAGCCATAAAATTGCAGCCCACTGGTCCTGAGGAACCTGCTGTACCATGCAGGCTCTCTCAAGAGAAGTTATCCACTTGTGGATGTCATCCCCATCTCTGTATGGGGGCACAATTCTGCTCAGGTTTCTGCTATCATAGGACCTGTCTTTCTCTCTAGGAATTATGTTGCTGCCACCAGTGGAATCTAATCCACACAATTGTTGCTCCCTTGCTAAAGCAAGTTTAGCTTGGGCCAAGGCTACCTCTTCCCTCTCTATCTGGAGTTGGACAGCCCCCATTCTGGCCCTATGCTCTTTCCTCTGGGGGGAAGTCATTCCCCTTTGAGATTCCCTTGAGGCACTAGAAAGGTGAGAGTCCCTTGAAGGAGATCTCACTCTTCTATTACCTGGGGGAATGATGTTATAGGATCTGGGGAGGTGCTGGCCCTCTCCATTCCCATGTAGGTCCAAGTTAGCCTGGTTAAGCCTACCAATTTGTACCTGGCTGTTCCCTTGATCCTGATCTGAATCTTCATTAGCATCTGATTTAGGTTCCTCCTCTACATCTGGGGGGTTATTCTCAGTCTCTGGGGGGTTCACTCCATCTCCTGACCCTAAGGGAGCTGTACTAGCCTTCTCAAGGTCATCCTTCTCCAGGATGGCTATCAGGATGGGAATGGTAGGGTTGTGACCCTTTGTCAGCCCCCTTGAAGTGCACAAGGCACTCAAGTCTCTGTGGCTGAGGTTGTCATAGCTGGAAGGTGCCTTGGTAAGGTCAACCGTCAGAGGTAGAGAGCTGGAAGCTTTACCTGTGCCAGACATGACTGCTAGCGAGGTGTAAGTGGTGCACTTACCTACACTAAGTGTTTTCCTACTGTACCTGGATAGTGAGTTGTAGGCAGGGTGTGCTAAGCCCTTTGATCTACAACTACTAAGTTCAGTAGAACTTAAATATGCTAAGCTTTATTTATATGTGCCTAAGGTACTTGATGTGATCTTTCAATTTGATAAAAAGATTGCAATGGTAAAACAACAGCAAGCTCAAATCCGCACCACTGCTCCCCAATGCGAGAAGTTGGCCTGATATATGATGTCTCCAATTCTGGGGGCACCTTGTATCAGTCCAAACAATCCCTTATGGTGTCTGGTTGTAAGTCAACCTTATAGACAAGCTATCCTAAGGGTAGCATGGACTAAGCAGCCTTAAAGGCTTAACTCAAGAGGGCATGTGAAGCCAGCTGTTTTACCATATGCAATTCTGTAATATCAAATGAAAGGACACCACACAAGTTATATATTATAAAAATATATGTATTTATTACTAGAATAATCCTCTGTACTCTTTAAGTGCAGAGGCACAAGCGTTTAACCAAAAGCACAGTTAAACATATAAAAGTTGCACGATTATGGAGGAGGCCGAAGGGCCACGCAAACCATATATTAAAAAAGTGGTATAAGTATCACTAATCGAACATTGGTCAGGCCTAGGGCCTGGGGAATCGCTGGGACCAATCGGGACTAGCAATGCTGAAGTCGGGAAAAGCCAGCGGGAATCCGGTGCAGCGCTTAAAGCACACACATGCACCAATGCAAAGTCAACGGTGCTTAACAGTTATCGAGTTACTGTTTTAAGAGTCTTCCGACTGACCTAGAAGGGCAAAACTTTAGACTTAGACACTAGAGGTGTATACCAGTACAGGAGCACCGGTGTTCATGAGTTACCTCACCCACAGGAAGCGGGTGCAAAGTAGTGTCGGGTGTCGTCACGCAGGTCGATGGTGCCTGAAGATGAAGAGGCTGCAGGCGGCCAGAAGAGAAGTGTCCGGTGTGATCCAAGGGTGGATCGAAGATGTAGAGTACCTGAAAGCAGAGGGGACAGAGTCTGGGTCACTCAGCAGTGACCAGGGTGGAAGCAGGAAGGAACCAGGCAATGTCGGGCGCAGTCACGTGGTTGTCGAGAAGCTTGTCTCCGCTGCCACGTGGACTCTGGGGCACCGAGGATGTCCAGGAGTGGATCACAAGCTGTCCCGCAAAGGCTCTCGCTGTCGGCGGTGTCGGCTTCCGGATAGGAGCAAACAAACCTTGGCAAGCGCCACCCACGCAGGATTCGAAGATCGCTTCTTACTCGGACCAGCAAGGTCAGAGCGGGTGCTCCTTTTCAGGGGAGCGAGGGCCAGTCCAGAGCAATCTGACTGGCAGGTCAAATTCAAAGGTTCGTTGGTACTGGGGCTGCTAGCCAACGGGCAAGCGACCGGACCAACGCGTTGAGCCAAAAGATGCAGAAGGGCCCCACGCAGCACTCGGTGAGTGTAGAGGGGTGAGCGTCGGTGCAAGAGTGGCTCAGGGCTGGGGCTTCTCAAACCCCAATGCACAGCTTAGAGGGAGCCTCTGGAGCTTTCCAAGATGGCCGGCCCCACGCTTCAGGTCGCCTCCACTGTAAAAGGGGGCACTTACAATCGATAACCTTTAAGTATTGCCCGGCATTAGTCGCCTCTCATACCACTCGAACAAAGAGGCAGGCGCTGGAGACTGGAAGGCAGGAAACAGAGGTTTATTCCGTCGGAGCAGATCACATCAGATCAGACAACAAGGTATCGTCTCGAGGTGCTCTAACCGCATCTCTGAGGCCTGGCCTCTTATACACAGGTTTATGGCTTTTATTGCAGTTTATTACATGTGGCACATTCTTGTAAATACTTTGATGTACGGAAAGACATCCTCGGAATCCCCACTTCAGGCCCGTTCCCACACATATCTACAGTAGAAGTCCCCACCCCGATCTCACTAGGTGATGGCTATCGTGCTGCTGGACATTCCGCCGGTTCCCGGAATGTGTGTGGTCGATCGGATCTCATGGGGTGGAGGCATTGATTAATCTTAGCTCCTTTGAAGAGGGGTGAGTTTTTACAGTAGGAGTAATAAACTACATCCGCGGGGCTAGGTGATGTCCTGGGATCAATTTGGACAAACAGGAACGGGGGAAGGGGGTCTTCAAAGGATTCATGGTGATGAAAGGGATGGAGGGAGGTGGTTCCGCGGCAGAGCCGCGCTGAAGGGGTGGTTTATGGCCCAAGCATGTGAGTGCGGGGGCTGTCAGTGCGCGGGTGATGCTTGCGAGGTCAGAGAGACGCGCTGGCGATCGGCAATGGGCAGAGAGGCCATGGTACTCAAAATGGCTGCTGCTTACGCACACATATGAGCCTGGAAAAGGGACAAGATGGCACCGATAATGTTTACTCTGCAACCTAGATTTTAACAGCCCTCCCTTTTCAACATATCTAGCCAGCTTGTCAATCTATATCTATCCCCATTATGTTACGGACTTCCACTTCGTATAAAGCTTTCATTCGTTCAGCTTCGAAGTCCAGAGTCTTAGGGCAGATACAGTTCGCAAAAAGTGAGCACAGAGGCGGCAAGCATTGAACACCCAGGCAGAATCCACATATTATTACAATCGGTATCAATATGATCATAAACAACCTCCACCCCCAGTCTTTCACAGTACTCCAAAACCAGCTCCCAAACGACCATCCTTCTTGTTCCTGGTGAACCTCTGAGGAGAGTCTGTGGAGATGTTCAATGACCTTGTAGACTGAGGGCGAATTGTCCGGCACGTAGGTGCAGCAGCTAGATCCGATGATGCAGCATGCTCCTCCACATCCGCTAGAACTACATCTAGAACAAGGCGGTTCTGAAGAGCCACCAGGCGGACCGCCTGAAGCTCGGCTGTGTTGTTCATGAGGATGCCAGCTGTGATGTGATGTTCATAGTCGTTTCAACTGCCTGGGCCAGATGTCGGATGGCGCAGCTGATTGCCATCGGGCCCCAAAATGGAACGAGTCCCTTTACTGCGTCTAGGAACTGTGCTCCAGTGGAGTCTGCTTGTTCAATGTCTTTTGCTCGCTTTTGTCGGTGATGATTTGCTGGTGCCACATATGTTGGAGGAAAGACAGAAGCGATGTAGCAGGTGCCTTCCCAGCCCTTTGGGAGCCAGGTGTAGGCTTTGGTTCCACAGATGAAATACAGTTGTGTGCAAGATCCTGGTGATGAGGCAGGAGCTGTGACCCACTGGTTTTGTCCCATGACCTTTAATGCAGACAAGGCCTGAAACATTCAGCACGGAGAGGGCCACAGTCAATGTGGCGGCAGTTCGCTTCCGGAGATAAGAGAAGGTGGGTCTGGCTGGATTGTTAAACACCTGCATTTCAATTTGTTCCTTTTCAGGGATGTTCATTTGAAAAGTGGTGTTGGATGTCAGAGGGAAAAAGGGAGCAGAAGTTTTTCCAGTCTTGTTCAGCCAGAACTCATTGTAGAAGTACGAAATGGTTTCGCCAGACGTTGCATTGTCCTTGTAACTCTCTTGCAAGAGTATCAGCCAGGCAAGGCAGGACCCATGAACGGAAAAAGGCGAGGGAATGAAAGGGATAGAATGTTCAGTTGCATGTGGCAGCAGCCCACAGATCCAGCAGTTCGTGGCGTTGGTAGCAAGGTTATGTTGGTGCAGCAACTGCACAAATGAATTGTTCCAGAATTCCTTGCGTCTTTCTCTGAGCTGGGGTGAAAATGAAATGAGGTAATGTTCTTTCATAGTGGTAGGCTGTGCAGTGATTAACAATGTCTTATGAGCGGGTGCGTTTTCTTCTACAATCCAGAAGGTGGCCATGGGGAGGAGGCAAAAGAGAAGGCCAATGAAAAGGGCAATAGTCTTTGAGCTGTGCATTTTGTCAGTCTTTGGGTTTTTGTAGTGGATCTTCGGACGTCCGGTTGCTTCCATCATCTTCGTATCGGGCGCTTCCATCATCTTCAAGGGACTCGGTAGCGGGCAGAACCACAAACTTTGTTTAGCCTCTCTCCTGGTAGCCTTAGTAGTGTTAGGTTACCGTTCTGAGATTTGTAACTTAGTCAGTGGTCTGCTTAGCCGAAGCTCCCTCCTTTCGTCGCAGGTTATACCCTTCTCTGGATGGCATAGTGGGATCGGGAAACTTTGCCAATTCGAGTGCCTCAGTCTGTATCAAGATAACAGCTCAGGGATGGTCGGTCTTTCTTCAGGAGCTCTTCTTGGGTGGCGACGTCTTAAGTTGTTGTCAGAGCCGAGGATATTTTCTTACAATGGTGCGCATGGAGCCAGTTCCGTTTCCCCTCCACTCGAAGAGCTGTTCGAGTGGTGATCAAAACTTGCCAGGGGCCCGTCCACCGGGGTTCCAGACTCTTTGCATGCTGGAAGTTCCGGATCAAAACAAAATCTCCTGGTTGGATGTCGTGTCCGGGGCCCCTGGAAGCATCGGGGATGGCCTGCAGCACCTGTTGATGGATAACAGACAGTGTTTTGGTCAAATTATACAGATAGTCAGACGTTAGGATGTCCGGGACGTCGTGAATGGATGTCGGTTTTGGTGCGGACCAAACGCTAATAGGTCGGCCGAAGACGACCTCGTAGGGGGACAAGTGGTGTTTGGTGGGGGTGGAACGCATTAATAGCAATGCCAGAGGGAGGGCGTCTGGCCTGTTCAGTCCTGTGGTAGCCACTATCTTCTCTAGTTTGAGTTTTAGTGTGGCATTGTGTCTTTCAACCAGGCCTGCAGATTGGGGGTGAAAGACTGCATGAAACTTTTGTTTTACACCCAACCCCTTCAAGATGAGTTGGATAACTTCGGCTACGAAGTGGGGGCCATTGTCACTCCACAAAATTCGACAAAGGCTGTAACGAGGGAAGAATTCTTTTAGTAGTACTTTCGCAGTGGCAATGGAAGTATTGTCTCGGGTTGGATAGGCTTCTACCCACTTGCTAAATGCGCACACGACCGCAAGTACATACTTTAGGCCTTGGCACCTTTCTAACTGGATGTAGTCCATCTGTAGGACTTCAAAGGGATGATTGGGGACCCCAAACCCTCCCCGGGGTACGACAGTTCCTTTCCCAGGGTTGTGTTGCAGGCATATCAGACATTGTTGGACCAGACGTTTAGCTGAGTCTGTGATCTTGTCATTGTGCCAAACTTTGTAAACAAGTTCGGCCATGGGGGCAGATCCTATGTGTGCAGGGGAGTGTGTCATGGTCAGTATGGGGACCAGGTATGAGTTGGGTAGCAACCATTTGTTTGTGTCTTTTGTCCGCCAGCAGCCTTCATCGTCTTTCAGTCCCACCCATGCCCATTCAGTCAATTCATGTGGTGAGCTGGCCATTTGAATGTCCCTAATAGTTTCCCTAGCGTCCTTCCATTTTTCTGCTTGTGACCTGGTCACGTACATGCGTGTCGTCGTCCTATTCTCGGCTGTGGTCCGGGCAGTGATGTCAGCCAGTGTATTCCCCTGTCCAATGATGTCGCTCACCTTTTTGTGTGCCTGGCATTTGATTACAGCAAGTTGTTTGGGGAGGAGGACTGCTTCAGTCAGAGTGGAGACTAGATCTCCATGTAGGATGGGTGTGCCGTGTGAGGTCAGGAATCCCTTCTCCTTCCATAAGAGCCCAAAATGGTGAACCACCCCGAAGGCATACTGGCTGTCTGTGTATATATTTGCCGTCTTCCCTGCTGCTAGAATACACGCTCGTGTGAGGGCAATCAGTTCCGCCGCTTGTGCGGATCGCTGTGTGATGCGGGCTGTCTCAACTACAGTTCGGGCTGTGGTAACTGCATAAGCAGCTGAGGTGGTGCCATCGGGGAGTTTGATGCAAGAGCGTCCACCCACATCTCTCCGTCAGGGTCTAAGAAGGCGGTGTCTCGAAGGTCGACTCTACTCCTAGTCTGTTCGTTTGTGAGGGTCACACAGTCATGTATAGGGGACACATTGGGGTCGTTTTCAGGTAGAGGTAACAGAGTGGCCGGATTCAGAGTGGTGCATCTTTTCAGTGTGATGTGGGGTGCAAGCAGAGTCAGTTCGTACCCAGTCAGTCGTGCACTAGTCAGATGCTGCGTCTTAGTCTGGTTCAGGAGGGTGTCAACCGCATGGGGCACCAACACTGTAAGGGAGTTCGAGAGCACGATTCCCTCACTTTGTCGGATAGAGACAGCAGCGGCAGCTACAGCTCGAAGGCAGGCAGGCAAAGCTCTGGCTACGGGATCAAGAGTGGCAGAGAAGTAGGCACAAGGGCGTTGCTTGGGGCCGATGGACTGAGTCAAAACAGACAAAGCGCACCCCTCCCTTTCAGGAGTGAAGTGGGAGAAGGGTTTGGAGTAATCTGGGGTTCCTAGGACTGGTGCTAAGCAAAGGGCATCTCATAATTCTTTGAAGGAAGATTGGCATTCAGGGGTCCAAGGGAGTGGGAAGGGGACATCTTTAGCTAGCAGGGAAAGTAGTGGTTTTACAATAAGGCTAAAATTTGGCAACCATTGTCGGCAGAAGGAGGTGAGGCCTACCAAAGAGCGGACTTGCTTCTGAGTCTTAGGGACAGGGGTTTCTAGAATGGTCTGAATTCGGTCGGGCGTAAGCTTCCTCCCGTCTTTGGACAAGAGGTGGCCTAGGTATGTGTTGGACCTGGGGTCTCCAAGTCACATAAGGTAGCTTAGCACTAGACAGGAAGGCCTAACTCCAAAGTACATGTGTTAAGTTTGCGTCTCACCCACCAGTAACTCAGTGCCCATCCATCCAAAAATTACACTACACCTTTCTTTTTATAAAAGTAGAAAAGCTTTATCCTTTCTTGAATTAGTTTTATAGTTGCACACAATTTTTCAAGTCAACATATAGATTCTTTCTCTGTAATACCTGCAATTGTACTCAGTTATGAAGGCATTGGCACACAAATCAAAAACAATACTTTCCTGGCACCTTTAGTTTGTCACAACAGAAAATTTCTTTATAAACTCATTACATTTCTTTATAGAAGGTAAATATCTCTAGGGTCACTTCTACATTGGTAACTTGAAGGAAGTTTCAAACAGTTGACAGCCTGAAAGGTTAATGGCAAAATAACATGAATCCTCCAACTCTTTCCTTACATTCAATTCACATTTGTTGTTCAATACACAATTCAAGTCCCTTCTGTAAATAGGCTTTGATCTATTTGAAAGGCTTACTCATTCTATGAGGGCAGAATTTAAGTTACCCAATCATTAAGGAGAAAGGCGCTGCACCATCAAGACTCCTCGCCTCCTATCTAAAATAGTACAGTCTGCACTTCCTTTAGGTAATCCTCCTTAATTCCACCCTCAGATTGGCCCAAGTCTGGTTATAATGGCACTTGAGCACGTAAACCTTCCCCACTCGCTTTTGTCAGCTCACAGAACAGTTGGTTTTCTTTCAGGGGCTCTTCCCTCCTAGTTCACCTGTCGGCTGACTGAGCCCAAACTCTTCCGCAAGTGCCCGTAGGCTTTCTAAGCTTGCCCAGCCTTCCCCTTCCCACTTACTTGGCACTCGGCTGGGGAAATCAGAGGGTCTGGGGCTTTGGCCAGTCGAGGAATTCAATCCCCACCTTGCGCTGCCTTCTCCTGACGAGAAGGGCCCTTAGCGGCTGATCCCCAGGAAAAGGGAGATCTCCGCCTACTCCGGCCGGTTCTTCCTCCTCCCGCCGGCTGACTCACCCACAGGACCTGCGCAGCGCAGAGACACCGCCGCGTCTCTGTCAAGCGTCTCCTCACCAGCTGCTCACTCGCTGGGACGCTTCTTCGTAGAGCCGCGCTTCCGGTCCTGCGCAAGGGATAGATGCCGCCGCCACTCCCCACTGGCAAGTCGCTTCAGGCCGCTCCTCCTCCGAAACACTCCCCTCAGGCACCGCGCCACTGAGCCTGTGCGGAAGGCTGACGCGGCACTCCTCCTTCTGCACAGCAGCAGATCTAGCGACGCCACCACACCAGGTCTTCGTCAAACCCCGACACCACTTCTCTGGGCAACAGGCAAACCAGCCGCTGGGCCGTGCACACAGCACAGGTGAGGAAGTCCCCTTCAGCAATCGCCGATCTTTTGACCCCGATGGGGGTAATGAGTAAGGGGGAAATCCCAGCGTCTTGCTGTTCTTAGCTTCTGGGAGTCCCCGAGCAGTAATCAGGTTTAGAGGGCCTAAGCAGGGTCAGATCCACACGCAGGGGAAGTATCAACAGTAGGGGTTAGCAGCCCCAAAGGACCATCAACCCGCCTTCAGTGCACTGTTCTCCCTGACCGGTGGTCTGGACTCCTAGCTGGACTCTCTCTGGTTTCTTCTCATATCTAAAATGGCTGCCCTAGCATTGACCCTTTTATAGGCTAGCCCCAGGCTTCCAGAACAAGCTGGAAGGTTCTAGAGCGTCCCTATATTGTCCTATGGGTCTATCTTCTGAGGAAAACAGTTAATGGCAGTTAATGACCACCATTTTGTGTATCCCCTACTTTCTAGTCAGAAAAAGGCACCTAGGCCTCAGGAAAAAGGACTATGAGGGCCAAAGAGCATCTAACCCCTAGTCAACACCACAAAAATCCAATGGACACAAAAAGATTAAAAGGTTATGAGGGGCAAAAAGGGGAATAAATAAATAATTAATAGGAGGGGCTACCCAAAGGCAGACAGGTCTAACAGTATGTCACTTGGGGTTGGCAGAATTGTAACTTCTTCTTGGAGACCTTGTGGCCATTTTCCGCAAGGAAGTGTAGGAGTTGGATGGTGGCTGTGACTGCAAGTGGAGTGGTGTCGGCCGCCAAAAGGATATCAACGACGTACTGTATCAACACCACTCCATCCGGTAACTGGACTGCATCGAGAGGTCTCTTGAGGGCCTGGCTATAGATGCTGGGACTTTCAGTGTAGCCTTCGGGTGCTCTACAAAATCTATATGAGCGGGCTTTTAAGGTGAAGCTTAAGAGGTAGCGGCTGTCTGGGTGGATGGGGATGGAAAAGAATGCGTTCTTTAGGTCAATTACAGTGAAGGTGGTGGCAGTGGACGGAATCAAGGTCAGAATGGTGGTGATGTCTGAAACTACGGGGTACTGAGGTACAACCACTTTGTTAACCTCCCGTAGGTCAATGATGAAACGGTACGCTTTCTCATCTCCCTCACCCGGCTTCTTTACAATAGGTAGGATAGGGCTGTTGCAAACATTGCTAACTACTTCCTCTACCTCTCCTGCATCCACTAGGGACTGGATAATCTTTACCAATGCCTTCTCGCCCTCTGGTGATAGCCGATACTGTGGACATTTTGGGAGCACTGCGTCCTGTCGAACAGTTATATGTACATGGTCAATCATCATGCGTCCTACGTCCGAATCAGTTTTGGCTGGGACAAGGTCTGAGCAGATTCGGGTTGTCGTACAGAATGACTCTAACTCCGTCCTGTGAACATCTAATAGTAGCTCGGAAATGTTTCAATAAGTCAAGTCCCATAATGGCGTCGGGGGTGTTGGAGGAGAGCAGAAATGTTGTGTCAGTGGTGTTATTCTCTAAGTCAAAGGATATCGGTGTGGACAAGGGATTAGCGGAGGGCATTCCATCAAAACCTATAGATGTTACGTGTGAGCCAGACAAGGGTGCCCTTGGAATCAGTTTTTAGATAACGCACTAAGTGTCGCTCCAGTGTCTACCAAAAAAGGAGACTTCGTGCCCAGGACCTTAGCGGTGATGTAAGGACCTTGCTGGTCAACATAGAGCTCGACTGGATCCCTCCCTTGCCCTTGGCGGTCCTATACAAAGCCATGGGTGTTTTCGCAGTCAGACTGTTGGTACTGGTTCTGTGGGGGACGGTCAAATGTGTTCGGTCTGCCTGGCCTGTTGTTGTTGGTGTCGTTCATGTACCCTCATCCCTGTCCTCTATTTCTTGGCCCGCCCGCTACATCTCTTGTTTCCCTATTTTTGTTCATCTCTAGCAGGACCGGACACTGGGACTTCCAATGACCGAACCCTTTACAAAACGCACACTGGTTCTCATCTAAGTCTTTACGTCCAGCGTAGGGTGCGGATGTACGGTCTCTAGGGGGTGGATTTGTAGGAGCATTAGATTGATAATTTCCTTTGTAAGGTTCCTTTCCTATAGTCACCCCTTGCAACTATGCGATCATCACCCTTTCCTTCAGGTCCTTTTTCATTTTCTCAGACGCCCTATATTTCTCGTTTTTTTGATGCTCATAGTACTGGGCCATCTGAAGGATGGGCGCAGGTTTGGAGGCCGCCCAACTACTCTCACTAGTCTGTAGTTTCTGTGAGACTTCCTGCGACAGACCTTTGACATAATTCTGGACAAACAGATGATGTCCGGTTGCGGTGGTCATGTACTGGCCACTGTAATCGGAAAACACCGTCTCGAACCGGGAGAAGTATTCTGATACGTCTTCCTGGGGTTTCTGGCGGCAGGCCGTTACTTTCGACCAGTCCACCTTCTTTTCTGGGATCAGGGTTTTCAATTTCTGAACGATCTTGTCCGGGAGTTCTAAAATGGCTTTTAAGGGTTTCTGTCCGGGCTCTCGCTGCCTATCTATGCCATCGAGTTGTCCCCAGGTATGTCCGAACAGCTCAAGGTGGTCGACTTTCCGGATTTGCTTCCACACATCACCCGGCAGACATAGCCCGAGAAAAAAAATCGATGTCCGCTAGGGCCATAATCGTCGAACCCAAGGCTGTACCTAGTTCAGTATAGAAGGCAGTGGGGTTCTTTCGTAAATCGGGTAAGGATTTTCAGAAAGTCAGGATGTCTTGTCGATCCCATGGTTGGTAGACCCAGTTATAAACTACCCTTCCCTTCGCATCTTGGTGATTAATGTCATCATGTGTTCCCTGTCCTCGTGGGGGAACCCAGTAGGGAGTGGCCTCCTTTATAGGCATCATTGTGTCAGTTTTTTCTGCTCGGGGTTCAGTCGCTACAGGAGTTGTAGTCTTAGCTTCTAGCTTTTGTTCAGTGAGGTGGCGGAAGACTTCAAGCGAGCGCGTGAAGAGGTCTGTCACATCGCACTCGCCTTCGTCTCCAATATCGACTTTCCTATATAATGCCGCTAGACTCTCAGGACCCTTATCTTGGTACTTGTCCTCATAGGCATTGAGGGTGTGGTAGCAAAATCGCACAACAAAATGTCGTCTGTGGCTATCGGCATATGAATTGTACATATCTGTTACATATTCTTCGCTCTCCTTCCGTTCCACCAGTGTTCTCACTATCTTATCAATCCCTGCTCGTTCACTTTTGTTCAACCGGTTCATTCTGGTGGTATCTTTCTTTCTAGTCTCAGGGTCATCTAATGCTACTGCTAGTGCTGTATTCAGTACAAGGGGCTCGGCCGGCGCGGAGGCCGTGAGGACCGAGGTCCCAGTACTATTCTCACTTGCATTTGGGGTTTGCAGGTGTTTTACTGAAGGTTGGGAGGGAGCATATGGAGGGGGCATATAGATGATTGGGGGACTTAGTAAGTAAGTAAGTAAATCTTTATTCGGTTTCAATTTACATGAAAAACCATAAAAGAGTTTGCACAGTACATTTCATCATTTAAAATTCATTTTAGCAAAACTAGGACAGAATTGATATATTTACATTTAAGAAGGGTACCCTTATTCTTTGCCCCAAGTAGTCAAACGTTACCATATCAAAGATTTACTCTATGTTTAAAAATGTATTTTAAAAAGGTACTCACAGTTTAACAAGTCAATTCAGAGCTTAAAAATTGCAGCCACAACATAGCGGGATGGCATCTTCTAAGGCCTAAAGTTCTCAGAAGGGGAATTAACCATAGCTTACGATGTGCAGTATAATATTTGCAAAACATTACAGTATGAATCGTTGACTGTTCAGACGTCTCGTCACACGGGCACACCGTTAAGCTTTCGTCCCAGCTATTTCTGTTAGGAAAGGCTACAACCCTGTGGAAAATATTCAGCCTAAATCTTACCAGTAAAAACCGCTCAAAATGTGACTCTACATATGTCAAATATGGTTCCATTTCTAAACTAGTCATGACTGTCAAGGAATGTTGGACTGATGGTTTCTTTATCTCTATGCTGGCACGTAGTTCTTCTATATGACTCAAAGCCCTTCTTTTTAGATCTTTCTTCGGGATTTCAACAATTGTTTCAGGGTTGGAATAATATTCAGCCATCCCCAAATCAGTAAGAAGATTTGTTACGTATCTCAGCCATTCTATTTTTTCCACATAGTCCAATGACATACAGTCTGCCACAATCTCTTTTGTAAGAGTATTTTTTGTTGACGTCCAGATACGGCGCCAGAGCAGTATAGGTTTGATCTTTGCCAAATCCTCAATATGGGGCATTCCTAGCTCTGCATGGCAGGCAAAGGTAGATACTCGTTTAGGGACCGCCAAAAGAAATCTCATAAAAGTATTCTCTGCTACCTGTAGGTCTTTTGTGTTTTTATGTCCCCACAGACCCGCCCCATAAAGTGCGATGGAATGCCACATTGCTTTGTAAATGCGGAGTAGCTCTACTGGTGGCCTCTTTCCTAATTTCTGTGCAAATTGTATGAGGGCAGCAATTGCTCGCAGAAGTTGGTGTTTGCGGGCTTCTATAGCCGCTTTCCAATTAAGCTTCTCATCCATCATAATCCCCAGGTAGGGGTATTGGACAGTAGGTTCTATTTTTTCATTATCGAGAAACATACTCTTCCCATGTTTCTTTCCTTGGCCTGCCACCATAACATATGTCTTTTTTATATTTATGTGGAGATCCAAGTTGCCCATGAATTTTGCGTACCTGTTCAGTGCTTTCTGTAGCTCCCGTGGGGTGCGTGCTAGTATCACAGCGTCGTCTGCGTATAGGAGCGCAGGCACTAGGCGATCCTTCACTCGGGGTAGGTCCAGGCCGCCCTTCAACATCTCTACCTCAAGACCATTAGTGTAAAGGGAGAAGAGAAAGGGGGCCAGCACACATCCCTGCCTGACACCGCACTCCACTGTGAATGGCTCTGATAATTCACCCCACACTCCAAAACGTACCCTGGAGGAAGCATTGGAATATAGTTCTCTAAGAAAGGTTACCAGGACTAGATCTATTCCCATATCGATAAATATCGGGGGACTTAGTAATAAATCATCGTTCGCTCGTTGTTTTGAAGGTAACTCAGGGTAGAGCGTAGAGGGTGTTCTAACGGGACACTGGCCCGATGTTTCCATTCTCTCCTTTATCTCTTCCTCAAACTTTTTGGCGGCAAGGTGTGCTGCTTTTCGTAACTCTTTCTCTGCTCTTACTTCATCTCTCTTTTTCCGTTGCTCTGCTTCTTTGCACCATATGCCGATACTATCAATCAAGGTAGGCGTTGTCTTATTGTTACGAAGGGCTGTTTCTACTACCTCTATTTTATTGTCATCAAAGGATCCTATCAGTGGCCACTGACCTTCCTGATCCTTTTTTGTATATTTATGCCATAGCTTACTATAGGCTACAGCGACTATTCCGTATTTAGTGAACATGTCCTTATTAGGGGTGCCTTCCAGTGGAGCTGGATGGTTCATCTCTAATAAGCGGTCCGGGCTGAACCAACTACCAATCAGTGGGGAGAAGATAGGCATGACAGATTACAAAGGGTGGACAAAGGTCCGCACTACCTACCCTTCACTACTTGCAAAGACTAGACAGAATACTTCTATTCTACGTTATTTGCAAACAGGGAATATCTCAAAAAGAACTAAATTCAAACAATCAATGTTCGGACAATCAATCAGTGGGGAGAAAAATAGGCACGACAGATTACAATGGGTGGACAAAGGTCCGCGTTACCTACCCTTCACTATCTGCAAAGGAAGAGAGAATATTTCTATTCTTCCCCGTTTGCAGGCAGAGAATGTCTCAAAAAGCAACCAATGAACAATACTAGTATTTTCAGACAATCAAACAATCGTTTCGCAATTCATCGTGTTACACGACCTTACCCAGACCGCATGGACAGTTTCTCGTCTTCCGCTTCCAGCGCCCGATCGTCCTCTATTCTCCGTTATTGCCGCGGCACTCCTGATGGTTCCCAGTCAGGACCCTAGATCACTCGAGAGAGGTCTGCTCGGAACCAGTGAAGTTCAGATGATCGGCTGCCAGACGAGGGTCTATCGGGCAGGAGCTCTTCCTGATCGTGGCAGTCGTTCACTCTGTCGTCAGGACCTCTCCCACTGGATCCACGTGTCGCTGATGGGCCCCACCATGGGTGCCAATTGTCAAAGGGGGCACTTACAATCGATAACCTTTAAGTATTGCCCGGCGTTAGTCGCCTCTCATACCACTCAATAATTATCAAACAAAGAGGCAGGCGCTGGAGACTGTAAGGCAGGAAACAGAGGTTTATTCCATCGGAGAAGAACACATCATATCAGACAACTAGGTATCGTCTCGAGGTGCTCTAACCACATCTCTGAGGCCTTGCCTCTTATACACAGGTTTATGGCTTTTATTGCAGTTTATTACATGTGGCACATTCTTGTAAATACTTTGATGTACGGAAAGACATCCTCGGAATCCCCACTTCAGGCCCGTTCCCACAAATATCTACAATAGAATTCCCCACCCTGATCTCAGTAGGTGATGACTATCGAGCAGCTGGACATTCCGCCGGTTCCCGGAATGTGTGCGATCGATCGGATCTCATGGGGTGGAGGCATTGATTAATCTTAGCTCCTTTGAAGAGGGGTGAGTTTTTACAGTATGAGCAATAAACTACATCCGCGGGGCTAGGTGTTGGCCTGGGATCAGTTTGGACAAACGGGAACAGGGGAAGGGGGTCTTCAAAGGATTCGTGGTGATGAAAGGGATGAAGGGAGGTGTTAGCCGGGTACGGGATGTGGTTCCTTGGCAGGGCCGCGCTGAAGGGGTGGTTTATGGCTCAAGCATGTGAGTGCGGGGGCTGTCAGTGCGCGGGCAATGCTTGCGAGGTCAGAGAGACGCGCTGGCAATCGGCAATGGGCAGAGAGGCCATGGTACTCAAAATGGCTGCTGCTTACACACACGTATGAGCCTGGAAAAGGGACAAGATGGCGCCGATAATGTTTACGCTGCAACCTAGATTTTAACACCATGGGTCTCAGCTCTGCAGGGACTGTGGATCAGGCTGTTAGAAGGCAGGCACGCTGGGTCTTGGCGATCTCTGTCGCTTGAGTTCCGGCGGGAACTGCAACAAAGCAAACGTCGAGGTGCTGGATGGTACCTGTTTGCACAGGGTGGTCACTCCTTGACCACAAGGGAGATTCTTCAGACTTCTACGTTGAGTAGGATGTCGAAGGGTCCAGAGTTTCGTTTCATAAGTTTCAGTCAGGATAATCTGAGTGCGTTGGCACTGCTCCCACTCTTATTCCAAACTTGGGGGCTGGATTACCCGCTAGGTCCCTCCTATGGGTGGGACCCAGGAAGGGGGTGGTTACACCCCTTTCCCTTTGTCCAGGGTCTCACTGGGACTGGGGCTGGTGTGCCCCAGAACCGGTTTGACCGGATTATGCAAGGGGAAGCCTTGTGCGCCCCAGGCAGTGTCTAGTTTCATTCAACCCACCCTGCCCCAATACACTATCTCCTGTCTGGGGAGGTGTAGCCTTTGTCCAGGCCTCCTCTGCCAAGTTGCGGTCAGCAGCAGGAGTTCAGACTTGTGTCTGTGGCAGCAGCATCCATTTTGTGATGCTGAGGCTCTGGTTAGAATTAACCGCGTTTTAGCAAAGTAACATGTCTTCTCCCTCTAGAAGGGTGGAATGCTACCCCCATCACCAGGACTGGCGAGTGGGTAGTATTCCAAAGCATATGACAGCTTACATGACATGTTTTGATAAAGCCAAACCAAAGTTAGCACATAACCGCGTTGAATTATAATGCACTTAAGAGTATATGGTATGGCAATATCCCGGAAACAGCTAAGGGAGTTAGTCCCGACAGCTGCAGACAGGCTCAGCTCATGCTAGAGCACCATCTCACATAAAACCAAGCATCTGCCTCCAGGATTGTTAAGGCCTGCCATAGGAGTGACCTATAGGTATATATATGTCCAGATAGGTTTTAGATATAGGTATACTATATCTAAGCAAGGGGTGATTACACCACCTTGCCCCGGCTGAGTGATCAGCCAGTTGTGTCAATTTTGGATAGCCAGCCAGGGGTGGCAAAAGATAAGCTGCAGCCCCTGGTAGGCCTTGGATGCACCCATGCCCTGGGCACCTATAGTGCACTCTACAGGGGCTGATAAGGCGACCCCAGCCAATTTAGTTATGCACCTAGAGTACATGGAATCCATTTTAAAGAGAGAGCAGATAGCCTGGGGCCCTGATTAGCAGGGAACCAGGCCAACTAAGTCAAAAACCAGCTAAACACAAGGCAAAAAATCTGGGGTAACCATAGTCAGGTAGCCACCTTCCTACAGCCACCGTTATTGAATTCAAATGATCAGCCTTGGAGCTACAAGGGACAATGGATATAGCTCTTATTTAGCGGATTTGTGTCATATTATCCTTCTTGTTGTTTAAATCCTCTTATGCTCCACTCACCTACGTTGTATGTGGGGAAGGTCGAAAATTATAATAATCCTTTGTAGTGTAGTTCCTATTTTCCCAATAGGCTCTGCTCATTTGAATAACATAAACAACAGACGTGGGACTGAGGTAGACTAGGTGTCTATTGAATATGTTAGACTTAATTACGAAATGCCAGCTAGCTCAGAGGTCACTAGAAACTTTCTCAAGTAAACAAGAAGGTGTTAACTTTCCTGATTAGACAAGAAGGGATTAGTTTCTGACAACCGCATAAACATGACAACTTTGCTCCCCCAGAATAAGGAGTATATCTCCAGAGTCGCGGGAACAATAGATAGCTATTTCACTCAGTTAATCATGCATGCTTAGTTTCACCAGAAATGCATAGAAATAGAGAGATGGGCGTTTTCAATAAAAAGGGTATTTATTGAGCAGTCTACTTTCTCATGAAAGAGAAGTGAATTGCCACAATTGCAATACTTGTCATTAAGTAAAGTGCGTACAGTAAAATAAGTATTATGAAATAATACTGTAAAAGCATTTATATGGTTTCTAAGCCATAAGATGCTTAAAATGGATAAAATACATACAACGATAAAATATTGACTAAACGTACTAAACTGGTGTTTCTAAGATGCGCCTACCCCGGTGTACCTAACCTAAGCCTAGTACAGGGAAGGAGTAGATGAGTTGCAGTTTTTGCCAAGAATCTGAATCACGAATTCTCTGTGGATCTAATCAGCTCCGTACCTTGGTTGTATAATGAAGGAGGTCTTTTATCTCTTTCTCAGGACTCGATCTCCCAGCAACCCGCAATGGTGACAGGGAAACACTGGAGCTGGATTTCTCGGCAGGAGATAAGACAGCGTCTCTCTCAGTGCATCAGCAGGGAGGGTTGGCTTACTTCGGCACTCGCATCAGCAGGGAGTCGGGCAAGTAGATAGCCGATCTGCTCCAAACCACAGTGTGTGGCTTAAGGCAGATGCTGGTATATTTATACCTGGAAGGTGCTGAGTTTGATGTAAGATCGGACATAAGACGTCACTAAGAACTCGCAGTTCTTTCAGGACTCCAGGAGTTCTAGGACAAATCAATACAGAAGCTGGGGGAATTCCCGGGCTGCTGGAGGCTTGGTTTGTTTAAGAACACGTTGTGCTTTCTAGGAGTCTAAGGGAGTAGCCTTGCCGTATTTGGACTGCATTGGCTATGTCTTAATGTGGGTATGATTCTTATGCCTGTATAAGGGTATGATTTGATATAACCACATAAGGGCATGAAATCGGGAATATTTACTAGAGTCCTAGAATCATGTACAACACCCACTCCACGTATAATGTCCATCATTACTAAATACTAAGCAATATTTAAGCATATCTATGCATATGTTTTCCATCCCACCCCAAAATACATAAGATGTATTTGAAATGGTATATACACAAAAATGAGTATTATACTGTACGTTTTTGTAAGCAGTGGTGTCATTCAGATAATGCATATATTGTACATTTAAAATGTTGACTGAATGAATCACAAAATATTACATTTATGAAATGGCTCTTAATACAGAAGAGAAGGTCGAGACCATTTCCTCACATAGTTATACAGGACTGTACATGTGCGAGAGACTAAGTAAAAATATTGTCTCTAGAGTTTCTAAAAATAGAAATCTTGTTCTCTAAGAATAGTTCTACTTTAAGCAGAGTATCATGTGCCAAAAAGGTAAATATTTTGGGAACTGGAAAAAAAATCAATTTCGCTCTCTGGGGAAAAAATAGTTCCAAAGTTTTTTAGGTTCTGTTTACCAAAACTGAAGTCCGAATTCAGATATCAGGGAACGCCATGTGCTTGCTTTTTCAACAGTTATTCTCGTTGTTAGGGGAGACCATCAACTCAGATAGGCTGGCAAAAAATGTGTCTACAATAGTAGGTGAAGGTTGGGCTATTTCCGAAAAAGTGGAAATAGTGCATATGTGAGATGCATTACCGTCAGCGTTATCTGGATCAGCAATGTTCACAGAAGGTTGTACCTGTGTGCCGCTTTCATCTCGTACCTCACCGCCACCTAATCGTAATGGTGAGGTCTCAACGAAAGCCGTCATCAGAATGGGTAGCCGCTGGGGACAACACGTTGCATGAGCCGTTACCGAACCAAGCAAAGTATCGATATCCATAGGTACTGCTGATGGAAGTGAGAGACAGATGTCTAACACGCATTCTTCTGCGCATAGCAGGCATCGTAGAACAGGTAAGATGCAATCTTGCCAGATTGGTCTGAATGAAAGAAACCAGGTAGTATTCAGATCTCTTAGCCGAGCCAAGCCGAGGACTTTAGTAATCCGCTCTCGGTTCTGCATTGCTGGGATCGTGTCTGCCATTGTAGCCTGAGTTTTGTCTGTGATTTGACTTGCCATATCGGAGCAGAAGGAACAAAAATAAGATTCCTGCTACGAGTCCCAAGATGAGAGGCAGGCCGCCGAACACAGAGTGCACGCAAATTCGGGAAGATGCTCAAGACTGCTTCAATGGGTGCTAACAGTCCCGAAAAAATTGTCTTAAATACATGTGCGATGCCACTGGTATCAGACATGTTTAAGATTTGGCTTAACATTTCTACGAAATGTACAGGGCAATTTGTCGATAATAATGTATGCATCTCTGCTGCTGTTCTTGCAACTTGCAGATCATACGTTTCTCTAGACTAGGTTAAAGGCACAGTTGTTTGTAAAAGAATAGACTTCATTCTGCTTAAAGTATCAACTCGAATAGAAGAGATATTCAAAGAAGGCCATATTGCCGCCTCCATGTCTAGCTTGTTGTTTGGATACAATACTTGCATACAACAAGTGACCCTGGAAGTAACGCTCACGAGATAGGCCGTTCCTGGCACCATGCCACAATAGCTGTGGTCACTTATTAGAACGTAGCTGCCGTTGGAAAGCTGTCTGAAAAAAGGCTCTATCTGTGTAGCAGGGGTGCCGTGCAGGTGGCATGAAAGGTTATTTGAAGAACCTTCGCAGGCTCCGTGTAAGTTAATTCCTTGAGACAGAAGTGTACCGCTTAGTGCATTTTTACAGTTGTTACCTCTAAGGAATACCTCTTTCTTGCCCCCACTCCAACATCTATGTGTGTAAGGTAAATTCCAGGTTGACTTGATGTACCCTTTACCCAACCTTTCATACAGGCCTGCTGGTATATATTTTTGACAATATTGAAACTGAAAAGTTGTTATCGGAATTGTAATGGTGCCATGTATTATCCATTCAATGACGGGTCGTTCGGAGACTGTCAGTGGTAATCTTTCTAGTTTTTCAATGCTCAGCACCGTATAGTCTGCCCCTCTTTGTGCCAAAGAGATTTGTTTATCAGTAAGGTTAAAGATAGAAAATAATGACGTGTTTATCAGACGCCATAGCACGTAGCCTAAACGCAGATTTTGTAACGCCAGCCTAAGTGTACAATAGAACGTAATTGGGACCGGCCATGTTGTAACATTAGCATATCCTGTTCTATTATATCAATAGCAGATGATACAATGCTGTCCAGTGAATAAATTCTGGAGGACAGAGTTGTTAACCCATTGTCCACTATAGACAGTGATTTTTCCAAATTAATACGATCAATTTCTCGTATTTTTTCTGCAGTTTCAATTTGTGTTACTTTCCAAGCTTCATTTTAAGCTGCGTATATACCGGCGTATATTAAATGTTTTTGACGGTGTTTGCGAGGTCCCAGTAAGAAATCTCGCAAGTCAGCACCTTCTTTAAGTAAAGTCAAGTGTTGCCTAATTTCAGGTAGTGTGGATTTCTGTAGCCATTCGAGGCATAGTTTTCCTACACTATAGGTTGTTATTATCCCTGGATGTTGTCTCTGGGAATATCTTGGGTGTGGCCTATTCTGTTTGAACCCCTGTATTTTGTTCAGGAATCTATCTTGACAGTTATTAGTGTCTGTGGGCCAGGTACTGCTTTTCTGTAAGAAGGCCCAAATTCCTTCTTTACCGCGATTTTTTCTCTGACCAGATCTCCAATCTTTGGAATCCAGACAGGTCTTGCTGGGGCAGGTGGTTTTTCTTCAGTGGCCGTTGGCTTTAGCTTTGTATTACTTAGACTTCTTCTCATTTCATTCAAGTCCTGTAAAACAGCCAAACGATCTTTGATATCAAACGCTTTTTGTTCCACCACTGAAGTCTGACAATCAAGATCTTCGATTATCATTCTTGTACCAAACAAAAGTTCATACGGAGTGATTCAACCCAGAGAATTTCTTGGCAGATTATTAAGACTACTTTGGACACTTATTAGATGTTTGACCCACCCATTAACAAACCTAATACCCTTGCTGTCATAGATTGCTTTATGTCACGGTTTTTTCTCTCCACTACCGCATTTCCCTCAGGATGGAATGGACTAGAGTACCGCAATGCAATGCCCATGTTGGTCATGGCCTCCTTGTAAGCTCGAGAGCTAAACGCAGGACCCTGATCAGAATGTAGCATGCCAATTGCGTATGTGCCGATAAAGACTCGCAAATCTTTTATAACAGTTCTGGCGTCAGCCGAGCGCTGGGGCCACATCCAAATGAATCTCGTCTTAATATTCATGGGATCGCATTTGTCCGGTCGGACGCCTGCGTGTAGATAGTCTCATGCTGTCTAATAGTGGTGTCTGTGCTGCTCTTACTGTGCTTGAATCAGATATCTGGTCCGGTTCATAACTGCGATCTCTATTGCAGTCCTGACAATCCATAGCAAAGTTATATGGTCCGGGATGCCCGCCACCTCTTCCACCACCAATCCCAATGGTAGGAGACAGACACAGTTTGAACTTTTGGAAGGCAGGGGGGCCTCGCGACCGCCCCGGCCGTATTTATTAAAATATTAAACAAAATTTAAAACTTTAAATTAAAACGTTTCATTTATCATGTACAAAATTCAACTTTCATTACACTTGATGAAGACAGGTATCCAGGCTAACCTTAACAAATCTCTAAAACAAAGATTTTCCTAACCGAGTCTAACATCATGACATAATGCATTGCATACGAATTTTGTACATCCTATCATTAGGGGCCAACGGCAAGGTCTTAACTGGTGTCAGATCCCTATCACCAAATTTCCGCCCTCACGTGTGAGTGGCGCATGCGCAGAGGGCTTTACCCTCGTAGCCAACTGTAACTTCCCTTGTCATGGGGGCCCCCTTTCACTTGGCGCCATCTTAAGGTCGTCTGAGTTCCCGTGCTGGGTATCCGTAAGAAGGAGAGCGTGGACTCCCCTCCTTTCCCCGCACTCTCTTCCGCCGGAGCGGATATCCGGCCCCCGGAAAATTCGTGGGAGGGGCATATAGCCATCTCCCCCTGGGAGGGGCCTATGGCCGTCTCCCCCTGGGCGATCCTATCCGTAATGGGTGCCGCCCCCCATGGGAGGGGCCAATGGCCGCCTCCCCCGGGGGCTCCCATCCATAATGGGGGGCGCCCCCACTAGGGACCTTGAAATCACTGCTCACCGATCATGACCTTACCGCCACAGGCCAGATAGTTGACCGACTATCTGGCCCCCCCACACCTCCTATAGGTCATGTCTCCTCAATCCCACTAGCCAAGCTATCATGTCTCCTATCAATAAGTTATTCCTCACCCTGGACAGGTGTACCCCATCGTCTGAATAACAGTGGCCCCCCCAGATGCACCCGTGAGGTATACTTTTAAGATGAGCCGAGCGAGACAATTTCTCCATTTTATTGTTGACCCTCTTTACCGAATGGTTGAACGCTGTCGTGGACCGCCCACCCCTCCATACCCTCCTCGGAATCATGTGTGACCAAGCTATCGTGCACCCCGGGAGTGTCTTTGCTAACCAACTAACTGCTGAAAGTATGTGTTCGATTAAAGCCCGTCTGCCCAACCTTACCAAGTCATTGCCCCCAATGTGCACTATGACTACTGATGGCGGTGACCTGTGCCGCCCTAACAATTCTTCCACAAAACTTTGCAGTCGGTCAATACATAGGCCGCCCTTCCCATGGAAGGACACCCTGAAACCATATTCCTCAGATGTGTGGATCGCATCACCTGCCCTGAATATGTCCGCAGCACGCCTCACGTATGAGTGGCCCACGACCCAGACCATTCGTCTTCCATTCCTTGTTCCTGAAGTGGTGGTTAGCTGAATTCTGGGCCGGTCCCAATTTCTGCCCTGTGTCACAGGCTCGTGAAACTGTAATCCAAACAAAAGACAACAAGCGTGAGTGCACTTCTTCAGTACATTACAACATGTGCAGCCGCACGTAACGTTTGAAACAATTCGAAGACCAGCGGCCCAATTGTTTAACATTGTCTGCCCGCAGACCTCCGGCCGTCGCTTCTGTAGCGGCCCCTATCCTGAATGAATGAGTTCCAAATCACTCTGGTTCAAGCCTGCAGCTGCAATCGTGATCGCCAGCACCCTCTGGAACTGAAACTTTCTTAACGGGGTGCCGTCAGCATGTCGCAGCAAGGCCCCCCCCCCCCCACGTCGTCACCCTTTGTTTTAGGTAGGCCTCAACATGCCTCACTGGACAACAGGGACTACCCGGAGCGCGCTGCAACACAATGCTACTCCCCTGGGCCTCCTGGTCTGTCTTTGACCTGGCTACCATGATCAGCAGGGAATCCCCCCTCACTTGCGTGTGATCCCTGCGTAGACCCCCCTCGGTATCCCTTTTTTTGGCAGCCACTAGTTCGCCTACCCGCAGGGCCCCATAGAATGCCAACGCAAATGCTGCCCGGAATAGGACAACCTCACTAAGTGAGGAGCATGTCTCCTCTAGTTTAGCCAACAAAGCGGTCAACCTATCAAATCCTATTGGAAGCCTGGTATCCTTTTGGCGACCCTCTAGGCGCCGTCAGCCGTGCAGCGCCTTTCTGACTATAAAGGAGTCCGTCGGGTCCCTGATCCCCTGGAGCTGAGCCATAAACGATATGGCGGCCTTATACCGACTGGCGGTTGCCGCCGACCGGCCCTCCTCATGAAGTGCCACTAAAAATTGGGTAAAGGACCCCTCCTGACCCCATCTATGCTTCCATGCAGGGCCCAAAAAAGGCGCAGCACGAGCGGAACGCCTCTTCATAAGCTTTTCTTGTCCTGGGCACTAAACTGGCTGCCATGAGGTTTTGTAGTCCGGGGCGCCGATTTGCCATAATGCTTCGGAAAATGGCGCTGTCTCTAGCTCCGCTGAGGGTAAACAATCCCTGAAAGCCTGCATATTGAAACGAGAGAGCGCATCAGCTGCATTATTCAGTACACCCGGCACACACATGTTTTGCCCTGAATTGTACATTTAGCTTCAAGAATTTCAACACAATTTCTTTCAACAATCGCAATATCCACATGCAGCGTGCTGCCTGCTGGTTAATGCACTCGACTACGGTCATGTTATCAGACCAAAATATCACAGAGCGGATTCGGAACTCTGCTGGCCAGGCCGACAACGCTACCCAGATGGGGAATAACTGAAGAAAACCAATGTTGCTCGTCAAGCCACTTGTTTCCCACCATGCTGGCCAATTCTGGGCCGACCATCGGTTACCAAGGATCGTGCCAAACCCCACACTGCCCGCAGAGTCGGTCCATAAACCTATTCTGCTGACGAGGCCGGGGCTTTGCTCCAGACTACTCGGCCGTTGAAATCCGCCAAGAATGCCAGCCAAATGAGCATGTTCTGGCGATTCTCTGCCGACAGCCTCGTACGATGGTGCCCTTCCTTTGGGCCAACCATGGCCTGGGCAATGGATCGGGAGAAAGGGCGAGCCATCGGTATGACCCTCAATGCACAATTCAGCTGTCCCACTGTTTGCTGTAGTTGGTGCAGTGTCACCTTGTTGTTCCGAAGACATTTCAACAAGGAGGCCCTGAGTTTGGCGATCTTCTCCGCCGGCAGACGGAAGCAACCCTCCACGGAGTCTAGTTTGATACCCAGAAACTCCAGGGAGGTAGTTGGACCCACCGTCTTACCTGGCGCCAACGGGACCCCGAAACCCAGCATGAGCAGGCAGAATTCCTGCAATGCCGGTGCACAGTCCCGAGAACCCGCCGGGCAGAGAAACAGGAAATCGTCGAGATAATGCATCACATGTTGGTGCCCTGAGGCCTTCGAGAATGCCCACTCCAGAAATGAGCTAAACATTTCAAAATAGGCACACGAAATTGAACAACCCATCGGCATACACATATCCATGTAGTACTTCCCCTGAAATGCAAAACCCAACAAGTGCTGATCCTGGGGATGCACCGGAAGTAACCGAAATGCGGATTCAATATTCGATTTTGCTAACAATGCCCCGGGGCCTAGGCGATTCAACATCACCACTGCGTCATCGAATGATGCATACCTCACACTGCACATGCCTGCATCGATTGCCTCATTAACGGAAGCCCCCCTTGGTGCAGATAGATTATGAATGAGCCTGAATTCTCCCGGCTCTTTCTTGGGAAGTGCCCCTACTGGGGAACACACAGAATTGGCCGTTGGTGGTTCACCGAACGGCCCTGCAACCCGCCCCAAGCTAACCTCTTTTGCGATTTTTGTGGCGGCCACCGTCGGGTTGTGCGTAACGGACAGTTGGTTTTTGCATAAGGGAGCCCCCCAAAAATCACCTGCCGGGATCCTGAAACCGTACGAGAAGCCATCTCGCAGGATCCCAGCGGACACATGATCAGGGTATTTGCTCAGCCAGGGAGTCAAAGCCAGAATATCCACGGGCGATTGTTTGGACCTCGGAGGCACCGTGTCAGTTCTGCTTGGTACCCCCTTTTCCTCCAGTACTATTGCCTCTGGATCGGCAGCTAGTTTCGGGGTGGGAGGTGTTACCACAGCCTGCGCATGCATGCCTGAACCTGCATGTTCCCTGCGGCCTGCTACACATTCCCTTGTTAAAACCCCAACATACTCCTCGCTTATTCCCGTTCCCGCCTGATCTAGACTGAGTATCTCCCCCATGGGCTGGCCGAAAGGGCTGTGAATGTTTCTGCTGAAAAGCCCTGAAGCCGTTTGTACCCGACCCTGATCCACCCGCAGAGCCCGGCGTGAACTGCGCATGCCAAGATACAGTGTCCAAACAATCCCAAGTCAGTGATTCATTAAACTCTTTGCTTTTCTAAACGCCACGTCATATCCTTTCCATGCGTCCCCTCCATACTTTTCATGGAAGCCCGTGATCCTGCTCTGGTAGCAAGCAAGGTCTCCCAACAGTTCTGGTGTTCGCTCACCCATAATTGCTACAAACACAGAAAATGCCCTGATCCAGTTCATCATAGACGCTTCCACCCTGAATTCCGCTATTTTTGCCCTCCATTCACTGGGGTGCCACAAATCTTTCTGGGTCTTGGCATATTCTAACTCACGATTGTCCGTCAACAGTGAAAACATATTAATGTACTTATTCGCCCACACCATTTCTTTTGTGGCCATAGGAACATGTTGTGCCAAGCATTCCCGCCTTGAAGGTTCCGCGCCCTCCCCCATTATTGGGAGTGACCTCTTACCTTCTTCTGTCGTACCTCCGGTTGTGTCCGTCGACTTATTCCAATTTTCGACCGCGGCCGGATTCGCCACCTGCAGAGGAATAAAAGGCACGTTCGCTGCCCCAGAGCCCCTTGCCTGCCTGAGCTGGTCGATAATTTGCCTAGCCTCCTCAGCTGGATCCTCTGCAGCCCCTTTTCCTTTCTTCTTTTTCCCCTTATCCCCCCCGGAGTAACGTTCGGTAAAGCAGGCCCCACGATCCTCTTATGTCTCCCTGAGGGCCCCGCCTGAGCTTCCACTTTTTTCTGGGGCGCCGCCAAGCTGCGACCCATTCGGTCTACTTTACCAAATTTCCTGTCCATCGCCGACACTTGGTTCACCAGTGTGCGAAGCATCCGTTCCATCTCGGAGCTCTTTCCACTCTTCTTTCCAGGCATATCCAACGTTCTGTTTTTCTCTCCGCCTGTTTTCCAGCAGCTTCTCGGATCCCAGATACGCCTCTACGACTGAAACAGAAAAAACAACGATAACCACGTTCAAAAAACTGCAGCTTGTTCCCTTGAGGGCTCACGAGCGACGAGTGGTGCAGCCTTCAGAGCGCAGGAACAAGAGGACGCCTGCCTGGATTCCCGTGCCTTTTATCTTGCAGCGGGAAGGCGGGGCAGCATCCCCATCCCGCCCAAAAGTGCACGGACTTCCGGGCGGGTGTTAGGACAACCCTCTTATGCGGCGGGCGCGTGCTCCAACCACGCCATTATGGGCATACCGGCCGGTGACACGCCCCCCCGCCCGCAAAGGTTTCCCGGGCGATCGGGGCACCCAGCCATACGTTCGGGGTGACCGAGAGGTCTCCCCTTTCCATAAACTTGCACGCTCATTCCCGGCCACCAGTATCTTGATTGCAATTCTATTAGAGATTTCAGGATCTCTTGGTGCCTCAGACCCATTCCCATGTGTGCTTCTTGAATCAAGAAGACTCTCCGGTTCGTGTTTGGAATTACTCTATCCCCCACTCCAGGGATTTGAGCAAAAGGAACCGAGTTCGCTTCAATTATGTATGTATTTCCGAGTGGATAATTCAGAGGTAACGCCGCATAATTGCCTTCCATAGAGACTTTTACTGCAAGTAGCGTTTCACCATCTATTTGTTTTTTAGCTACGGAAGCCGGTTGACCAGCTACCGCTGTGGCTTTATTAGCCAATGAATTCCCTGCAACGTCAACGCCATTACGTTGAAGACTCTGCATATGTATCACGTGAGTCTTTTGTAGTTCTTTCTGTAAAAGAACTACCTGTTCCCATAGTTTATTATGTTTTATTGTGCCACCTGTCTCATCTTTGTAACCGTTCTCAATCCAGGTCTGCATGGAATTATTGTAAGATTCGACGCAGTAATGCGAATCGCACGCTATTAGTGTGGGGAATTCGCGATCTGCATTTTCAAGCGCCATTGTAAAATCGTGTAGTTCAGCTCACTGAGCTGTACAGTTTCTGAGCGATTCAGTTTTAGTGATTAACGGTCTAAATTTACCTATGCGCCAGCACTATATGCTTTTTTATCCACAACGTAGTGTTGTGCAAATCTGTCTGTGTAGATTACACAGGTGTACTGTTCCAGAGGTAGAATTTCAGTTGGCAGAGGACATTCGTATTCGTATTGGAGAAATTCTTGCATTTTTAAGTTAGGATCAAATTCGTATACTACGTCTGATGCAGCAAGAGAATTAACCCATTGTATCCATCTCGGATGTAAGGCTTTAGCATTTGGGATGCTTGTTCTTGTTACTGCTTCTAGGGCAGGTATCGGTGTAACGATTATTATGCGTTTACCTTGTGCCAGGGCTCTTTCTTTTGCTACAACAGTTTGTACCGCAGTTAAAAAATTTTCAGTGGAACTGAATTTCATTTCAGCTTGTGTGTACAAGTGTGATTTGTAAGCTATTGGTACCATTTCTCCCTCATTACAAGTTAGGTATGTATATCCGCATCTTCCTGAGATGACTCGGATTACAAGGTTGCGTTCGTTCGCGCATGTTTGCAGTTTTGTTTTAGTTAACATGTCTATTTGTAATGATCGTAAAATTTCTGTGTGTTTCTGAGTCCAATTAATTGCTTTGAAATCAGGTTTTATTAGTTTGTGGAGCGGTTTAACCCTCTCTGCATAATTTAGAATGTAAGTTCTTCCGAAATTCAGGAAACCTAGAATTGATTGTAAGTTTTTCAGCGTTTTTGGAACTTGGAGTACTACACACTTCTCTAAGAAGTTGTCTGCTAGGCTTTTGCCTTCACTTGATAACTCATATCCTAAAAATAGGACAGTGAAGTGGGCAATTCGTGACTTTTTAAAGTTAAATTTGTACCCTTTAGATGCGAACCCAAGCATTATGGTGTTCACTCTTTTCAAGTGTGTCTCCAGGTCATCATCTGTTAGATAGATATCGTCGACATAAGATAATGCCTCATCATCATACATTTGTAGTAACTCTGTTACTCTGGCTGAAAATAATCCTGGGCTATTCTTGAATCCCTGTGGGAGACGACAAAATTGCTTTTGGGCCCCCTGTGAGAAGTTGGCCTGGTATATGATGATCACTAATTCTAGTGAGCACCTTGCACCAGTCCAAACGACCCTTATGATGATTGGTTGTAAGTCAACCTTATAGACCAGCTATCCTAGGGGTAGCATGGACAAAAACAGTCTTAGGCTAAACTCAAGAGGACATGTGAAGCCAGCTGTTTTACCATATGCAATCCTTTTAATATCAAATGAAAGGACACCACACAAGTTATTTATTATAAAATATATGTATTTATTTTTAGAATAATCCCCTATATTCTTTATGAGCACAGAAGCACAAGTGTTAAACAAAGAACTTAATATAACATACAATAAGCTGCACAATTAAGGATTGGCAGGGTGGCCACTCAAACCATATATTAAAAAAGTGGTATAAGTACCACGTCACGAACAATGGTAAGGCCTAGGGCCTTGGGAATCGCTGGGCCTACACTGGACTAATGAAGGTTAGGACATATTTGGCCCACAGGATGAGGGTGCAGTGTCCATAGGCAACCGCGTTTAACATACAGGTCAATGGTGCGTAAAAATCAGAAAGTTTTAGGTTTGGGAGTCTTCCGACTGGACTAGAACTTAGCCACTTGAAACTAGGACACTAGGGATGTAAATCACTACAGGGGCACCGGAGTACCCTCGTTACCTCACCCACAGGAAGCGGGTGCATAGGTGCCAAAGTGCGTCGGGTTTCTTTGTGGAGTTCTATGGAGCCTGGAGGAAAAGATGCTGCAGGCGACCAGGAGAGAAGAGTCCGGTTGGATTCAAGGGTGGATCGAAGATGTAGAGTACCTGAAAGCAGAGGGGACAGAGTCACTAGCCAGTGACCAGGATGGAACCAGGACGGAACCAGGCAATGTTGGGTTGCAATCAGGTGCTGTCGAGTAGTTTGTCTCCGCTGTCACGTGGACCAGGAAGGATCGAGGATAACCAGCTGGTGGACACAAGCTGTCCCACTAAGGCTCTTGCTGTCGGCGGTGTCGGTTCTCGAATCGGAGTCAACAGGCCTTGGCAAATGCAACCCACGCAGGACTCGAAGATGGCATCTGAATTGCACCGGGAAGGTCAGATCGGTGGCTCCTTTTCAGAGAAGAGAGGGCCAGTCTGGAGCAACCAGACCTGCAGTGTAAATTTGAAGGATCGTCGTCACAGAGGCCACTAGTCAACGGACAAGTGACCGGACAACGCGTCGAGCGGGAAAAGTGCAAAAGGGCCCCACGCAGCACTCGGTGAGTGTGTTGAGAGGTGATCTTCAGTGCACAGGCTGCTTGGGCTGGGGCTTCTCAATCCCCAATGCACAGCCTCGAGGGGGCATCAGGAGCTGCATAGGAAGCACTTTGCTGGATTTCCAAGATGGCCAGTCCCACGTCTCGCGTCGCCTCCACGGGTCTCAGCTTTGCTAGGACTGTGGATCGGGCTGTTGGAAGTCTGGGAGTCCAGGTCTTGTTGCTCTCTGTCGTTCGAGCTTCAGCGGGAGCAACGGCAAAGAAAACCTTTGAGCGCTGATGGTGCCTGCTTGCACAGGGTGGCCACTCCACAAGGGAGATTCTTCACTCTTCTTCGTTGAGTAGGATTTCGAAGGGTCCAGAGTTTCATTTCAAAGTTACAGTCAGGATGATCTCATGTGGTATGGCACAGCTCCTACCTTTATTCCAAATCAAGGGGCTGGATCACCTGCTAGGTCTCTCCTATGGGTGGGACCCAGGAAGGGAGTGGTTACACCCCTTTGGCCAGTTTCGCGACAGAGCTGGGGCTGGAGTGCCCCAGCACCGGTTTGAACTGGACTTTGCATGGGACACCTTGTGTGCCCCAGGCAGTGTCTAGTTTCATTCAGCCCTCAATGCTCTCTGTTTGTGTGGAGTGATCCATCTTTTCAGGCTTCAGTGGATGTACAGGCAGAAGTCCCACAATCAGAGAGTCCTGAGGTGGTTCCTCTTCTTGCAACTATACTCTTTCACCATCCAACATAAGAAAGGCAGAGGCCATGGCAATGCTGATTTTCTTTCTAGACTGTGCACTCTCCCCGAACGGGAGAATCTAAAGGGGGAGGAGTGTAGCGGGGTGGCAGGGACCGATACTAACTGGTGGTCAGTTGAAAATGATCACCCCTCTCTTTCTTCGCTTCAGGACACCTGGGAAACGGAGTCCGAAGCGTGGTGGAGTCAAGTACAAGCAAAAGAGGAGAACTGTACCTTTAAGGGCGCAGAGGATGAAAGAGAAAGCACTCCCCCTTATGATGCGCTGATATGCCAAGCGATCCCATTGGAGGAGCCGTATACGCCCCCAACTGACGAGTCATCCGGAGGAGTGAACAAAAAGGAGGAAGTAAAGAAGGAGGTGTGTCTCGACACCTGGAGGAAGAGAGAAGAGCGAAGGGAGACTGCCGAGGACGGAGAAGGTTCGAGGGAGGACGATACGGAGGGGCGGAGAGCGAGAGTAGCTGTGCCTGGAGGCTACCGTTCCCAAGCACCGCCCAGCCACACCCACGGAGGAGTGTGGCTCACACAAGTGCGTGACCGAGTATCGGGTTTGCTGGGTCGGCGTGGCAACGCCGTGTAAATACTGTAAATACCGACCCTACTTTCCGTCCCTGTCGCTCCCAAAACCCTCCCCTATCCTCCGATCCTCACCACGTTTTTCCTTCACCTGCCCTACACAATCTACAGTATCGAGCACCAAAGTCACCGGTGTCCGCACTTCCCGACGGTCCCAAGGGGGAATCGAAAGACCATAGAGCAGAGTGCTAAAGCCTTTCTTTCTCTCCCGCATGTGGCGCTGGGACCCGGCCTGAGATAGTAGCCTGGAACTCGCAGATTTCGCGCCCTGGCTGATACCTTGGACCTTGTCACGTTAGCACGTGAAAGACAGACTCAAAGAAAGAAAAAAACGTTTCTAAAAATAAAACCACACTTACCTAGCTCTGTTGTCCGAGTCCCTCCTTCTGAACCGCCACACAGTGTAACTGCATTCGGCGCCATGTTGTAAGGACACGGCTTCCAGTTAGTGTCTTTAAATGGGAGTTTAATATCAATTAATTACTCTCTCTTTCCCCCGTATTTTTTGTAGCCTAACGGCAGAAGAGCAAGCATCCTGTGATTCAAAACATATCCCTTAATCTCACAGCTGCTCATGTCAAGTTTTCACTATATAAAATGGCAAAAAAAACAAACTGTGGGGCATATTACCAAGCATGAGCGAAAAATATCGCTCGGCTTGGTTAGCGGCCGAAATTATATCGCCGAGCATCGCCAATTTTTATCCCTTAGGAGCCTTGATATTATCAAGGTTTATCTCCTAAGCGATAAAAATCGGCCGAAATGCATGAATATCGCTGTTAAGTCAGCGATATTCATGCATTAACGAGCAAATGCTCTTAGCCATGTTATCCACCTACCATTGGATAACATGGCTAAGAACTGCTCAGGGGCAGGTGTTAGCTTTTGGAGATATTCGCGCTTAGCGCGAATATCTCCAAAAGTTGGTAATAGGAGATAGCGATGTTAGTGACTGTTTTCAGTCGCTAACATCTTGGCACGCCCACTTTGCATGTTATTAGTGATAAATATCACTGACATGCAAAGCGGGGCCCAAGATGGTCGCTATCTCCTATTAGCTGTCGCAAACTGGTGTTAGCGACAGCTAGGTAATAGGGAGATAAAATTATCGCCGCTTTCTTGGCTTTTAAAGCCAAAAAAGCGGAGATAAACCCCCTTGATAATATGCCCCTCTGTTTGGAGAGCGCTGCTCACCGGGTCCCTTACATTCCAATGAATGTCTGACAAAATATCGAAATTCACAATATCGACGTACAAAAATATCGGAACAAAAATAACGAAATCAAAAATATCGGCTTCCTATACTTAACTAGATATATACACAAATATCGATTTTTTAATATCGATATACAAAAACATCGTTTACTTTGATATCGACTACATTAACATCGGAAAACAAAAATATCGCTTTCTACAAAAAATAATGACATTAACTATAATATCGACTTCAAAAATATCGTGCACATCAATATCGGATTATAAGCTATATCGACTTTTTATATGCATCTGTTAGCATAATTAATTAATGTTTTATATGTTTTCACATCTAAATAAACACACAATACTTACATTAATACTATAGACACACTATTAATTCATCAAAAATATCCTATTGGTATAATTATATCACCTACACATATAAGAATATTCTATGCTAGTTTGTATAATTTTATAAGTTTTTTTTGGTTTTTCACTTCTATTACAAAGTAATCACAACTGAAATTCAAATATACTAACTAACCAATCACAACCCTAATTTTTTAAATGAACCAATAGCAAAGTAATTACTACTGACACTCCCCTATATAAACAATGAAAATCTAAGCACAAACTACTTTCCAAAAGTCACTGAAGGAGATTCATCTCTATCCGAATTGCTGCACAACAACTAGAAGAACCAGACTATCAACCTACTATTACATCTTCTAAGTAAGTACATAAAATAGAAACTGCATTATTTGCTACTACTACTTACTTACCTGCTAAATACCCAGTGCCCCTTTGCTATTCATACTACTTAACATGCTAAATAATTATATAAAACTATTTTTTTTAGATACTACGACTACTGAATATTCTACTCAAAATAACTGTGAACAAAGCATAGGAATACAGATTCTAAAAACTATGTAAGTAATTTCACATTGTTTCATTATGTGCACATAAATCTAAACACACAGAAATAATGACTTTTGCCCCACATATTTCTTTTTTTCTGTAGATTCTACTACTGAAAACTGCACTACTAATGAACTAAGGACATCAGTACTATTTCTACAATACATTTGACTAAGTAAGTAAATAAAATAGAAACTGCATTATTTGCTACTACTACTTATTTACTTGCTAAATACCCAGTGCCCCTTTGCTATTCATACTACTTAACATGCTAAATAATTAAATAAAACTATTTTTTTTTAGATACTACGACTACTGAATATTCTACTCAAAATAACTGTGAACAAAGCATAGGAATACAGATTCTAATAACTATGTAAGTAATTTCACATTGTTTCATTATGTGCACATAAATCTAAACACACAGAAATAATGACTTTTGCCCCACATATTTCTTTTTTTCTGTAGATTCTACTACTGAAAACTGCACTACTAATGAACTAAGGACATCAGTACTATTTCTACAATACATTTTACTAAGTAAGTATTATGCAACTGAAATAAATGTGGAAAAACCATACAAACATTTAGAACTGTTCTAATTATTTTCTATTATATATTGTTTATTTACAGAGCAAACACGACGAATAGATATACAGACATAATACAGAACTCCACATTCTGAATAATACAGATACTAATCACAAAGTAAGTATATTAAAGAACATAATTACCAGATAATGTATTAAAAAACGTACCAACATGGTGATTATTCTAACACATATGTTCCTTTTTTTTAAGATAACACTACAAACTACTCTCCAGAAGCTGATGAAACAACTATACTGGCAAAGACCAACCTAAAAAAATATGTAAGTATCTTCACAATGTGAATCATGAAGATACACTTTTGTAGTAGAAATGAGCTCTAACATTGCAAATGTACCGATACATTAATTAATAATATACTACTTTCATGTTTTTCATAACAGCTACAACAACATTACAAACAATTATCCCCAACTAAAGAAGCAAGCAACTCCTAATTTTGCTGTAAATTCTAAAACACGTAAGTATAAACATTCCTACTTATCACTAACATAGATTATTTATCACATTTAATTTGGCATTAACTATTATATATATATGTTATAGATATACAAAGTACAAAATGACCGAAGGAGCCGAATTTGTGACCAGCCAGAAAGGAAAACTATTACTATGCTACATGGGTTACACTTATACACAAGAAAAGCAATATGGCATGAAAGTTAATTGGAAATGTTGTAAATATTATTCTAACAAGTGCTATGGAAGAGCAACAGCTAGAGAAGCTACAGTACTGTATACTAGGGAACACAATCATCCACCTAATGTTACTGAAATAGAAGTTAGAACAGCTTTGGAAAATATAAAAGAAGCTAGTACAGGTTCCCAAAAGCAAACAAATGTCATTTTAAAAGAAGCCATTCCTAAAATCCCCAAAACAGCCACAACCCAAATGCCAAATATTCTCTCCTTAAAAAGAACTATAGCACGAACTAAAAAAGCTACTACTGCTACAACACCATCTCCCAGAACATATCAGGATATAAATTTAACTGCAAACCAAATAATAACTTTAAATAAACAACCATTTATAGTTTACGACAACGAAAACAATGACAAAAGGCTTATAATTTTTGGTACCAATATGAATTTAGTTAAACTGCAGCAAAGCCAATATTGGATGATGGATTGAACATTTAACATCTGTCCCAAACCATTTTTCCAATTATACACAATGCATTGCCTCTACCACAACTGCAACATCCCTTTGCTATATGCACTATTGCCAAACAAAAATAATTCCACATATATGGAATTATTAAATATAATAAAACAAAAAACTAATGATTTTTCTCCAGAAAAAATCATTCTTGATTTTGAGCATGCAATGCTCTCAACTATCCTAAAAACCCACCCCCATACCTGCATTCAAGGCTGCTATTATCATTTCAACCAGTGTTTATGGAGACACCTTCAAAAAACTACCCTAAGTGTTGATTATGCTACAAACTCTTCTTTTGCTTTCCAAATCAACAAACTCATTGCACTTGCTTATGTCCCTGAAACAGATGTAGCTGAACACTACAACATTATTATATACAGCCCATTCTACAAACAAAATGAAGCTAAATTAAGTCCATTTCTCGATTACTTTGAAGACACCTGGGTAGGCAGACTCCACAGATCTGGCCACAGACGAAATCCAAAATTCCTCAAACCCTGGTGGAACGTTTACAAAAGTACCCTTAACGGAGAATCAAAAACTAACAATGCAGTGGAAGGTTGGCACAATGCATTTGTACAATCAACTGGCAGAACCAAACCTACTCTAGAACATTTAATTAAATGCCTACAGAAAGAACAGAGCTACCAAGAATTTAGAATGGACCAATCTGTAACTGAACTTGTCCCTAAAACATCAAAGCAAAATAAACAAATGCACAAGTACCTGGAAGAACAAGTAAAACTTTACCCTAGTACAAAAGGCATAGCATACCTAAACATCATAGCCAAAACACTACTCTAATTAATTCCCAAAATGTTATAAAACACTAAAACTATCACCTAAGTATGCAAAAACATGTAACATGAGCTTCTAAAGTATTTAATGTATGCAATATATAGAGATATTATTATAATATATGCACACATTAAAACTAAATAACAAGTAAAAAACAATTCCATAATAAAAATAACATTACCCACCCACACAAAATTAGAAAGCAAGGACTTACCAATTGTGTTGTCAATCCAATAACGTCCTTCTCCACCAAAGTAATCCAGGTAGTGCAAAATTAACCCAAAAAAAATGTAAAAATACAACTGTTCCAAAATTAAGAAATCCACGTTGTCCAGAGCCATCGAATAACCATAAAGAACCCGAAAAAGTAGAAAAATAGGAAAAGGTGCTCCTGGAAACCCGAAAAATGTAAAGAAGTGTTTGTAAAGCAGTGTTGAATTAAACAAACAAACACTTCCTTTAAAAAAAAACGGAACTTCCGATGTAGCGTACACCTATGACAAAAACATAGAAAACAGACATTCCCACCCACATTAATTAGCTAGTAATTAGGTACAAACATATTAACATTGATGATTTCACTTGTAGATATACCCTAAAAGACTAAAATTCACTCTATAAATAAAGAGTTAACTAACTAACACTACGTGTATATACCATAAGTAATTATCTGTTTTCGAAATCTAAAACATAACTCCCTCACATTCAACAACGCTAAATATAGGGTCACTAGTCTCAAAACATCATAAAAATACACATAAAACATATAAAATAAACCTTACCTGAAACGACGTGAACTGTCTCCCAACCGCGATCAGCCCTTCTTCCAAATAACCCAAAACGACCTAACCCGGTTACAAAATAAAGCACCGAAATGCAATAAAATAGTCCCAAGTATAACATATAATATCTGTACTTAACTAAATAGGGAAAAATAAACATTAAGTTTCTATTATTGTAAAAAAATATGTACTTTAATCCTACAATGATTTGATTAACAAATATGTAAATGAATGTAATAAATAAATATTATGAAAACAATAATGTTTATGTTAACAATGTCTAGAAATATAACTACATTGTCACAAATTATAATAATTTAAAAATGTGTTAAAAATGTGTGACTTATATTATAGATATTAGATCTTTAGAAATGAAGCTGAAAAAATCATAATAGAAACATACTTTTGATATTTCTACATTTCTTTCTGAAATTACAATATGTAAAAGAGATAATAAAGAATTATCATTTTTGTACAAAACTTTACAAAATAATAATGCTTTCGTATAGTTGGTTATCATTGTGTTTATAAAATATGTATTTAAAACCAAATGTAATAAAAAAAAATTGTTATGAAATAACATTTTATTTGTGAAACACAAATAAAAATATTGTTTCTACAATCATGTTGAACTATTTGTATCATTATCTTACTATAATGTAACAATCTTATTAGAAATTTTGCACTGTATATTAAATGTGAGTATATGTTGGACTCTAATAATGTAATTATTCATATACCAAATCCAGTGTACATTAAATTAGAGTAGGTGCTGGACACTAATTGTATAATAATTAATATTCCTACTCCAGTCTACATTAAATTGTAGTAGGTGCTGGACACTAATTAATTATTAAATATTATTCCAACTCCAGTCTACATTAAATTAGAGTAGGTGTAATTTTATTTTTTTGTAATTTCCTTTAATTGATTGAATTTAAAATAATTTTATTTTTACCCTGTACGACTGTACCCAAAAAACCCAAAACTGACCCTGAACCCTACAAATACCCCTTTACCCAAAAACTGAAAACTGGCCCTGAACCCAAGAAATACCCCTTTACCCAAAAACTGAAAACTGACCCTGAACACTAAAAATACCCCTTTACCCAAAAACTGAAAACTGACCCTGAACCCAAGAAATACCCCTTTACCCAAAAACAGAAAACTGACCCTGAACCCTAAAAATACCCCTTTACCCAAAAACTGAAAACGGACCCAGAACCCTTAAAAAAACCCTTTACCCAAAAACTGAAAACTGACCCTGAACCCAAGAAATACCCCTTTACCCAAAAACTGAAAACTGACCCTGAACCCTAAAAATACCCCTTTACCCAAAAACTAAAAACTGACCCAGAACCAAATAAATACCCCTTTACCCAAAAACTGAAAACTGACCCTGAACCCAAGAAATACCCCTTTACCCAAAAACTGAAAACTGACCCTGAACCCAAGAAATACCCCTTTACCCAAAAACTAAAAACTGACCCTGAACCCTAAATATACCCCTTTACCCAAAAACTAAAAACTGACCCAGAACCAAATAAATACCCCTTTACCCAAAAACTGAAAACTGACCCTGAACCCAAAAATTACCCCTTTACCCAAAAACTGAAAACGGACCCAGAACCCTTAAAAAAACCCTTTACCCAAAAACTGAAAACTGACCCTGAACCCAAGAAATACCCCTTTACCCAAAAACTGAAAACTGACCCTGAACCCTAAAAATACCCCTTTACCCAAAAACTAAAAACTGACCCAGAACCAAATAAATACCCCTTTACCCAAAAACTGAAAACTGACCCTGAACCCTAAAAATACCCCTTTAGCAAAAAACTGAAAACTGACCCAGAACCCAAAACATACCCCTTTACCCAAAAACTGAAAACTGACCCTGAACCCAAGAAATACCCCTTTACCCAAAAACTGAAAATTGACCCTGAACCCAAGAAATACCCCTTTACCCAAAAACTAAAAACTGACCCTGAACCCTAAATATACCCCTTTACCCAAAAACTAAAAACTGACCCAGAACCAAATAAATACCCCTTTACCCAAAAACTGAAAACTGACCCTGAACCCAAAAATTACCCCTTTACCCAAAAACTGAAAACTGACCCAGAACCCAAAACATACCCCTTGACCCAAAAACTGAAAACTGACCCTGAACCCAAGAAATACCCCTTTACCCAAAAAATGAAAACTGACCCAGAACCCTAAAAAAACTCCTTTACCCAAAAGTAATTATTATTATTTAATTACCAATTAATTAATAATTAACAATAACAATAAAGTAAATATATTAGCACATTAGCTGTAATTAATTAATTTTAATAATTAATATTATTTTTCCAAATTAATTAAAAAAAATTATTATATATGAAACAAAAATTATCCTAATTAATATAATTAACTAATTAATATTAATTAATTACCAATTAATTATTAATACAAAATGTGTACAATATGATATTAATTAATTAACTAATTAGTTTTAATTAATTACCAATTATTTATAATGTAAAAATATTTACTAACATATATTAATTAATTAATTATTAGTAAATTACTTCCCACCCTTATCCCCTATAAACCCAATAACCCGCTCCTAAAACTTGATATCTATTATTATTTTTTTATATAATTTATTTAACATTTTTTTATTTAAATATTTTTTTATATTTTTTATTATTTTAGGTTTTTTTACATACATTTTAATACACTCCCCACCCTTATCCCCTATAAACCCAATTACCTGATCCTAAACCTAGATATGTTTTTTAAAAAAAAATGTTATTAAATATATTGAATTTTTTTTAGATAGACCTTTTTAACAAAATTTTATGTACTCATTTTTTATTTTTTCCTATACTATTGATTTTTTCCATTACTACACAATATTTTGTATTGTCGATATTTTGTCAAACGATATTATTGTTTTCGATATTTATACTTACTTACCTATTACGATATTTTTGTATCCGATATTTTTGCTTCCCAATATTTTTGACCTTCGATATTTTTTCTTCGATATTTTGTCTTTACGATATTTTATTTTCGATAATTTGTCTGATTACCCATTCCAATAAAAGACTCCTAGATGCTCCCATTCCGAGATGCTCATAGACTGGTTGGGCTGCAACCATTATTGCAGCTCTGTGTATGCAATTGAAAACAAGCCCAATCCCCTTTTTTTTAAAAACAAAAAAGCCCCAAATAAAGCAAATCCTACCAGAAAGAAGCCCAATTTCTGCGGACACCGAAAAGTTTAAAAAAGCTAAATAAACACAATAAATAGAGCGGGACAGTAGTTAGTCCCTGCTGAATGGGAGGAATGGATGAGAGAAAGTAGGAACAAAGAGGTCGGACTGACTTCTGGCAAGCAAGGATTTTTGAAGGACACTGAAACAAACAAATGAAAAGCTTGGGGCTGGCTTTAAGCCAACATAAGAAATTACAGCAGGTCTCAAATGCTTGACCTAAAAATTACAAATGTATGTTGTTGGTGAAATGTTTGTTGAGAGATTAAGAAGACTGATAGTCATGTTTACTTTGAATAGATGGATGCCTGGATGGTGCTCAACTATCATAGCATAGGTGGAGACTGTCACTGGATGAAAACTGTGTAAAAGAAAAATAAATCGGGCCAGAGTAGCAAAGCCAAGGAGAATAGAATAAGATTAGAATTAAAAAATATATAATGCTGGAAGAGCAATGCAATGATAAATGGAAAAATCACTGGGAAGAAGAAGGACAGTTTTTTCTCAAGGTTTTTGATTCAAGGTTGTATTTTAGAATACTCCCTTGACTCACAGTAGTTTGCAAGCACAGCATATATATTGTGTATGTATGTGTGTATGTATGTACCCATACCTACCCTTTATCAAGCGCCTCCCTCCGACTCGGAGGCCCACTCCCTACGTCATTTTCGACTGTGTCATTCTGCCATGGGTGGCCTTTTGGCTGCATGGTTACACAATCAATCAATAGTACCTCACGTCGTCCCATATACAATCAATGATGATTTGGATCAGATATCATCTGCCTTGTTGTAGTAGTCAAGGTAAAAGTGAAATTAAGCAGTTGCCATTGCTGTAACAGAGCATGACCATATTAGAAAAATATTAGAAAAATAAGGTAATTGTGTAGTTGCCCCACCTGCAGACAGAAGTAAATAAAAATAACGTGAGTCTGCAACACAAGTGTGAATGTCTAGGGCGCAAGCTGGGAGGATACCACAAATGTTATGTACTGTGCTTGCTAGTGCTACTGTGCCACTATGTGTAGAATTAATGTTGTGTTACTGTTTTGCTAAGAGTATTGGTTACAATTGTCTGTTTTTCTTTCTTGATATTGCTACTACTTCCCAAACAAAAGCACAACCAAACACGAAGGAGTTAGCAGCCAAGGCCCGGCGCCGGAAGCTGGACGCCACCTGTACAGAATATTGGTGGCTGGTGGCTCTGGGAGAGGAGTAGGAGGAGATGGCAGCAGCTGCAGCCACCTCCAATGCCCCGGGTCCCAGCCAAGCCCCCCCAGTGGTACGGCACCACGGTCGGGCAGCCACCGGCAGCACTACATTGAACACTGCTGCCCCCTGGGATGTAACTGTTAAGTATTCAAGTGCCGCATGCTCCTCCGGATGGCACTCCTAGAGGAGCGGATAAGGGTCCTGGAGAGTAACCGGTGAGCCCGCCACTTGAACTCCGTCACCTTGACCCTTTAAAAAATGTTTTGGGGTGGGTGGGAATTGGACGTTGGGGAAAAGTTGGGGTTTATATTTATGGACAATGGAGCGGACATTGTATTCTTTATCATTTGTTGGGGTTAAGGAGAGAGGTAGGTCAGGTGATGTGGGTTATATCCATTAGTTTATTTTGTTAGGTAAATGCTATTCTAAGCTTCTCAAGGAGACTCTGGGGGAAACCGAGCGGTGCATTATTAGCCTTGTACAGGGAAAAAACATTAGCTATAGCAAGGTAGGGAGCTGGTCTGTGGGGCTATGTAAAAACCGAAACCATCCAAAAGGAGGTTAACAAATTTCTCCGCTCTATGTTAGGGCTCCCTCAGTCGACAGCCACCTTCTCAGTCCATCAGGAGCTTGGAGTAGGGTATATTACCGATACCATCTCTATGGCACCTATTCTTCTATGGATTAGGGTTTGGATCAATAACAACTTAGGTCTAAATCATAAAATATTGATGGATTGTTTAAAACTTGACAAATATAAAGATATTGCTTGGCTGTCATATATTTACAAGTGTTCAGTAGAACTTGGACGCCCCGAGATATTTTCCTCCCCGCAGGGTCTGAAAAAAGCAGACCTAGATTGGGTTAAGCTCAATTTTTTCAAGCTTAAGACCTTGGAGAGAGAGGAAAATCAACTAACAAAATCCACGGTTAGAGCCCATTTTATGACAATTACCTGTATAGCCATTCAACCGTACCTTGCCATAGTAAATATTCCGTTTCACAGGTGGCTTCTGGTTAAATTTCAATTTAACCAGATTTATATGGTACTCTGTGATAGTCAGGGTTGGTTTAAGCCTGAGGACGCACCTGTTTGTAAATGTGATAATTTTACCCTTCAAAACAATATGCATCTAATGTTGTTCTGTCCTTTCTACAATATTCCAAGACAGAATTATTTGGTACCTTTATTGAAAGGGAAAGCTTTCTTACAGGCAAAACCAGCTCTCCTGTATTTACAAATGTTAGAATCCCCCTTGGTGATGTTTAGCATGGCAAACTATCTTGTTGCTGCTGTTAGGATTAGGAAGAGGAAATTACAAGTGTAACATTGGGGTCTGTGACGAATGTCAGAATGCTTCCCCTTTTTATACACGATAATTTTTTAATCTTGTAATTTTAAACTGTTTTAAAAGAAAAAAAAATTGTGTACATATATTGTTATTGTACTGTAATGAAATTTTTATGTATTTGGATTGTCTTTTAATTGATCGTAGCATGCTTTTATGATTTTTAACTAAATCGAATAAAGTGGTTTTTGACTTTGACTTTGACTTTATTTTGTTAGGGGAATACATTATTTATACTTAAAGTTTACATATGATGTTTTGTGGGGGCTTATGCTTTACCTTCACATGGTTTCCTTTGCTGCTGCAGAGCAGCAGCCAGTTTTTGATTGAAATAATATGCCAATAGTATAACACACCAACAAAATCACCAACATCAAGGCTAGCATTCCTCAATCAAAGACCCCAATCACAACAGGCATGGCAATAAAGACTGGACATGCCACCCGTATCAGCTTTCAACCCATAACCCATGGCCAGTTTCTGGAATTAATGACGAGAGTCAAATCTGGCTCCCCACTGGATACTTGTCCCCCTCGTATTCTGAAAGAATGTTTTTCCACTCACCCAGCCCCTGTTCTTGCCCTTCTAAATGATTCCCTGTCGTCAGGTATAGTTCCATCCGCCTTCAAAGAAGCCACGGTTATACCGCTATTAAAAAAAACCGGGGCGGATCCTGGTTGTAAGGCGAATTACAGGCCCATTTCCTTACTGCCTTACCTGGCAAAAATTCTAGAGGCACACGTTGCGAAAATTCTCTAAAATTTTTTGGAGGAGTCCTCCTGCTTTGACCCTCATCAGGCTGGATTTCGGCCTGCACATTCTACGGAGGCAGTGGTCACCGCAGTTTTGGACACACTCCGAGATTGTGCAGATAGAAGGTCTCCTCAGGCCCTGGTGCTCTTGGACCTGTCGGCCGCGTTCGACACGATCGACCATAACATCCTGGTCGACCGTGTCGGACAGACAGGCATTCAGGGCGTGGTGGCCTGCTGGCTGAGGTCCTTCCTGGAGGAACGATCCCAAGCGGTGCGTCTGGGGGATTTGACTGGTGTTAAACAGTCCATCCCATGTGGAGTGCCACAGGGCTCCTCCCTGTCACCCCATCTTTTTAACATATTTATCCTCCCCCTTATTCAAACCTTGAGGGACAAACAGGTGAGAGTTTTTAATTATGCAGATGATCTGCAGTTACTCTTCACCATTGATAATTCTGAAGAATCTATAAGTCATTTCCAGTCAACCATGAGGTTTATTAAATCCTGGATGGATCAAAATCAGTTAAAACTAAATCCAGGTAAAACCGAACTGGTACTGACTGGGGACAGTGCTAAGTATTGGGGTCCCCACTACTGGCCTTCAGATCTAGGTCAAGTACCGCAACCATCGCCTTCGGCTAAAACGCTAGGAGTCATCGTGGATAGTGATCTTTCACTAAAAGCACAAGTGGGACAAGTGGTCTCCAAATGCTTTTACCAGCTAAAAAAAATAAGGAAGGTCAGGCGACTATTAACACCAGAAGCTATTACTCAGGTTGTGATCGCCACTGTTCTGCCTCATCTGGATTACGCAAACGCCATCTATCTGGGTCTCCCAAACTATTTACTTAAGCGCCTCCAGATGGTTCAGAACTATGCTGCTAGGTTGATCCTGAAGCAACCAAGATGGCAGGCGGCAACTCCTCTTCTTATTAAGCTTCATTGGCTTCCGGTCATGCAACGCTGTTCCTTCAAAGCAGGTTGTATGATCTTTAAGTCACTACATGGCAAAAGCCCTAAATTCATTAATCAACTGATCACCAGATACGTTCCCTCTCGAAACCTTCGGTCACTCCATCTAGGCCTTCTCCAGACCCCTTTTTTCAAACTCAAACGTTCTGGTGGACGAAGATTTGCTACATTAGCCCCCTGCTTATGGAACACCTTTCCCCTGGAAATTCGGTCCTGCCAAGACCTCTTACCTTTCCGGAAAGCATTGAAGACCTGGCTCTTTAGACAAGCTTTTTAATCTACCTTTTCTACCTCTGATTGTGTTACTGTCAATTTAGCGCCAAGAAACTAATCAGTGTTAGTGCGCTCAATAAATGATTTAATAACATCACATAACATAACATAACATAACCAACAGATAGATGCGGTACCCTCACTTGTGACTTGTTCTACTAGTACTGTCAGTCTCTCCTCCTAGTCTATGTAGTCTGCAACTGGACTCGGAAGAGTGTGGGTGTGTGAATTAATTATTTCCATATTAAGAATTATGCATCCCCCAAACTTCCCCTCCTACCCGTGACTGATGTTTATTTATTTTTAGGCAAAGCTACGTCTGCATCGTGAGGATGGTTTGGTTTTTCAAGATGCCATAGTGGTGGTGGCAGTAGTAGTAGACACTGACAGTAGTATTTGCAAAAAAAGAAAATGAGACAGTCAGTTGCCTGAGGGAGACTCAGGAATGAGTAGTAGAAGTATAGTACAAACAAAACACCATAATGAAAATAAGCAATGCTAAAGTAAAATAAAACATAATGGTGACAGGGATAGCCTAGTACAAGTTACAAATTGAAGTTGACTCAACCTATGAAGTGGGCAAGCATAACCTTTAGTGGTGGAAGGATGATGAATCGATGCCGGCAATTCATTATGATGGATTATGTTCCTCTAGAAAAAAAAATAACTTGCAAATACCGAGCATGGGTGGGCAAAGAGAAGAAGATCCACGCTTTGCCTTGAGTTAGTGTTGCTTTCACCACATCCACCCCAGCAAGTGTGTGATCAATTATTGGTGTACATTTTATTTAGTCACACCCCAATATATATCACACAGCCCGAGGGAAGAGGGTTAGGGTTTGATGAATAGTTGGGAAGGGATATTTGAGGGAAAGGTTTGACAAAGACAAATACTACACACAATCTTGGCAGACAACCATCATAAATCTGTTAGTTAAGGGAGAAAAAGGAAATGCATGCATGATGGTGACTTTATGAGTAGTACTAGAATAGTAGTACAGGGCAGCAGTATATTATTAATTATTATTATTAAGCAATTGCCTTGCCTGTCTGCCCCCAGAGCAACCCAAGTTACATACCTTGTATGTTCTGTTGTTGTACCGGGCTTCCTTTTAAAGCTATCAAAGAAAATTTAAAAATATCTGTAGAAGTCAAATACAAGCAAATATAATAATCAACAACACACACAGTCGTATTGGTTGAAGAGAAAAAATTATTCAAATTAAATGATGATACTATAACTATGTTATGTTCAAATTGGGAGTTGCATCTCAGCATTCCTCTTGGCCCTTCTTTCTGTTATTAAACTACAAGAAGGGAAACATTAACCTCAATCCCTTTTTTTGTGTGTAGATTAGCTTCTAGTAGACATCATGCACAACAGCAACACAAACACCAACCACTCAGAGTCAGCATCCAATACATGCCATCATTTACCTGTTCGTACGGGGCAGTCCCTCTCGGCTCGGAAAGGAGGATAGCTATAGTCAGGTTCTTTGAAGGGACTCGACAAGGCAGGCACACATTTCACATTTATTGTACTATTCTCCATCCAATGTCTGTCTTGAGGGAAATGGATTAAGGGCGTGTCAGGACTGGAGCAGGACTTGGGGGAGTGGACTTACTTCTTCACTGCTGCACAAAGTTGCAACTCCAACCTGGCAATAAAAGAGTAAGATGGTGGTGATGGATGGAACACACACTACCTTGAAAGCTAAACAAGGATGGGAGGCGGAACTGGGACCTCCCATTACAGACGAGGCGTGGACATATGGCTGTCAACAAACCAAATGCATCACCGCTAACAGCAGATTTAGAATTATCCACTTTAAATTCCTCCACAGAATGTATTATACATCCATTAGTTACATAAACTCCGATGACAAGATAGTGAGAGATGTGACCGCTGTGGGCGGGAAGGAGCAGGCTTCTTGCATTTAGCATGGGAATGCACAACTATAATGTGATGCTGGGTCGAGGTTGGCAATGCACTAAGTGACATGCTATAGGTACATTTAGACTTGATGCCTGAAATGTGTCTCCTGGGATACCTTCCAGATCACAGGGGCCTTGGTAAAAAATTCTTGGCGATAGGGTTACCAATTGCCAAAAGCAAAATTGCCTGTAAGGGGAGGGGGTAGGGCAGAGCGCCCAAGTTCAAGGACTGGCTGAAGGATGTTACTTTTTTGCCAGGAGCAAAATAATATTTATGCTGAACTACTTCCCACTCACTCTGGACCACGTGATATTTGTGAGCCGCTCACTCGATATATGCTCAAAATGACTGCTGCAGACACAGCAGAAGAGGGCACATCACCACGGGATGCTACACACATGGAGACACAAGGGATGAATGACATTTATAGCTTCGCAGATAGTTGAGTGATGCCCCTTCCAGATACGTGAGATATGACTGTGCATCGGAGGGGTGGTTGCATGGCGGGCGTTGGTGGAGTACACCACACCTGGGATTCGGAGGGTGATTGAACTACATCTTGAGGGGCACTATTACCAATAGATAGGCATTAACTGAGACCACTGAGACACTTCTCCCACTTCTCAAAGCCCTGATGAATGTTAAGCCTCGGCCATGTGCCAGACAGATGCGTACCAGAACTGCTAATGTAGTGAACACCCCCCCTACAAATATTAGGCTACTATAGAATCAAATATGATCGGATCAAATGGGAAAATGATTACGCAATCAGGAGTTTGTTGTAATACTCATTCCTACTAGTCATCACATTGATGATTGTATTATACTGAGAAATTAGACTGATGTACTTCTAATACTAGATATGCACTGACAGGATATATTCATTGAAAACCAATGTAGTATCTACAGATTCCGGTAACTGTTGTAAGGTTATACTGACAAAATGCCAATAAACAAATAAAAACAAAAAAAAAGAGATGGTGGTGATGGATTTGTTGTGATTCGAACCAGAAAGACAGTGACACACACAAATAATAAAAGTAAATAATATTCCTTAGCTGTATCTTTTTGGGGGGTCAAAGCAAAAAAGAAAGTAACAAGTCAAAAGCCTAGTTGTTGTCAGGGAAGTAGAGCTTGTCCTCAAACTCTGGTGGGTCACCCAGAAGTAGGTCATCTAACATACTACTTCCATAACCTAAGTCGCCGTCTTCATCTGCATGCTATGCTACTTCAGGTATGATATAATCCGGTGGTATATAGTGCTGATTCATTTTGATCATGGTTAATCTCTCCATGTTTTGGGGCGAGAGACTGGTCCTTCTCACTGTCAGAACTGCACCAGCAGCACTGAAAACACGCTCAGAATAGACAATTGCGACAGGGCAAGCCAGTTAGTTTATCGCCAGTCTGCTGAGCACTGGCCAATGGCGCCTTTTCCAATACCAATACAGCAATTATTTTTGATCAATGTAGACCTTTGTTGGGTCATCCAGATAGGCCTGGACCATCCGCTCAATGCTCAGCGGTGCTCCGCTTTGCTCGGCTTCTTTTGCTTTTACCTCAGCACTTGACCTAACAAACCCTTGCTGTAGAAACAATTCCTGTGCCGATTTTGGTGGTGCTGATGCTCCTGTTGTTGTTGTTGTTGTTGTTGTTGTTCTTGGTGTTGTTGATGGTTTTGGCTGCTGTGAGCCAAAGGCACTGCCCTCAAGCTCTGAAGTTGAACTTGACACCAGCTGCCCTGCAGTACTTGTTGTGGCCTGGAGTAGTGGGCCACTAATTCCCAGCCATTCTTTTTCCAAGCGACTGGCTTCCACAGCTTTCCAAGTTTTGTAGTTGGCAACATCCCCTTCTGAAAAAGGAATCAATGTATTCAGTACTGGTTTGTACCGTGGATCCAGAATTGTAGCACAAATGTGATGGTTGCATGACACAATGCCTCTTTGCTTTTTTTGGAAAATGGAATGTGCACACCGGGTTATGTGTACTGGTAATTCGTGAGTAACTTAGACATGCATTTTATAATAAATCATTCTCCACCCATGGAAATCTGTTAGATGTCATTTATTTTTTATATATATTTGATATTTATTCTTTGTTGTTTTGTTTCCTTTTTTTTCTTATTTATCTTTTTTTACATATATATACTCTTACTCTTTTTGTTACAAAAGACATTGTTACATACAAAACATTAAGATAGTTTCACATAAAAACTGTTTTTTTTAAAACAACATCATCACTGTTTGAGACTTAATATAAACGCAGAGTTAATTCCTTCAACGCGTTTCGGCCGTTCGCCTTCCTCAGGAAATCTGCCTTGTTCTTTGCTATAATAACCGTGGCTTAATTATAGGAGCGTCGAGGCTTCTAATAGATTTATTTCTACACTTCTACCCGATTTAACGTGCCCCGAACCAGTGGCACATCGAGGACTACATCAGGAAAAACATCAGATATGGCCAAACGTAAAGCAGCAACAACCGGGGTTATCAAGAAGTCAAACCTTTGAGCCGGCCACACTATTAAGAGTAGAAGAATCTTAAGATCTGCTTCAGGTCTTAAATTATTTCTAACCTGAGTACAGACCATCACAACAGAAAAGTTTTTGGTCACCCGGACTTCTGGACCGGTTAAACTGAATGAGGCAGCAAATTTAGCGGAGCTAACAGACTATCTGCAGGGAATAATTCCCACATCCTTTGAACCGAAATTGAGATAAAAGAAGCATTTTTGGCCACGTTGGACACAAGACAGATAGACAGCCAAGCACAGTTAAAGATAACCATCACTCAAGAAACAAAGAACTGGTTCCACGTTAAATCGGGTAGAAGTGTAGAAATAAATCTATTAGAAGCAATATATATAAAAAATAAATGACATCTATCAGATTTCCATGGGTGGAGAATGATTTATTATAAAATGCATGCCTAAGTTACTCACGAATTACCAGTACACATAACCCGGTGTGCACATTCCATTTTCCCAAAAATACTTTACCTTGCTAGGGTTTATCCTATTAGGCAGGGGCCCCATTTTTCCTAAAAAAAAAAAAAAACAATGCCTCTTTGCACCCTTGCATTTTCAGATAAGCGAAGGGTTAAGCTCTCCACCAATTAATATGCTTCTTTTTTTCCCCCACACCTGCGTACATTGCAGACACCCCCTTCAGCTGTTCCTGTAGCATGTGCAACAATGGAATAGATTTGCCCATAGTACAGTCTTCCTTGCTGACTTCACTTGTGAAGAGCTCAAAAGGAAGTAGCATCTCTGTCAGGCATTTAACTAGGCCCCGTTGGTTCATCTCAATGATCATGCCTTTCACAGTAGCATCATCTCTTCGCATGACTGACATATTCATTGATTGGTCTGTACTGCTCCAACAGACGTTCAAGCATGTAAAAAGTTGAGTGCAAATGTTTTGGTGCCTCCTGGATGAGTGCTTTAACTGGCATTCTATGCTCATGTTGAATGATCCTCAGCTGCTTACGGGCATTAAAAGAATGGCTGAAATGGGTGCAGATTCTTCTACAGGAAGTCAGTATGTTGCTGACTTCGTATTCTTTTTTCAGAAAGACGAGAACAATGATGTTAAAGCAGTGCGCCAAACACAGGACCCTGAAATAGAAACCATCGGCCATGGCCTGAACTAAATTACTGCCATTGTCTGTGGCCACAAAACGAATGGTAAGGCCTCTTAGTCACACCCATTCAAAGACCTTGCTGTCAAAGTCTTCCAAAATGTTTGCAGCAGTATGAGATTTCTCCACTGCGACCATGGCTACAGTTGCATGTTTCCGCGTGGCATTAAAAATCTCAGCAGTGTCAACAACACCTGCTGCAGATATCTTTTTGTCTAACCCCCACGAAACAGATCCAGTGTGCAGTGATGCACATGTAATCAGTGGCTTGGCAACTGGTCCACATGTCTGCTGTCAGGTGTATAGTGTGAACAGCACTCTGCTGCAAAGCTTGTCCAAGCATTCCCAGCACATAGTGATGTAGTGCTGGAACAGCAACTCTGCTGAAATAGGACCGGCTGGGAACCTTCCATTTTGGGCTGATGGCTGTCACAAATTCAAGAAAACCTACCCCTTCCACAAAAGACAAGCATTGGAAATGCAATAGGTCTCGCATTAGAAAAGTGGGAGCTATTGGTATTGTAAATTTTTTTTTTTGTTTTGTGTGTAGTTTTTCCAAATAGCTACATTGATAGATGAGTCATTTACAATGCATATAGTTTTAATTTTTTTGAATGTGGCACCTATAGCATTTGGAATGCCACATGATTTGTATTGACGTGACTTTGATGGCAGCTTATGTTGTTATGCCACATTTCTAGAGAGCAGGAGAGTGCAGCAGGGGATAGAAGCACAGCCCTGCAAGCTGAGCGTCCTCCCATCGCACACCCATCTGTGGCTTGAGTGGTGTGAGGGTGAGGGGTGTGAGAGTGAGGAATGTGAGTGTGAGGGGTGTGAGCATGAGTGTGAGTGTGAGGGAGTGTGAGTGTGAGGGGGTGTGAGTGTGTGTGATGGTGAAGTTGAGTGAATGTTTGTGAGGCTGAGTGTATGTGACGGTGTGTGTTGGTGAGGGTGTGTGAGGGTGAGTGAGTGTTTTTGATGTTTAGTGAGGGTGTGTGACGGTGTGAGGCTGAGGGTGTGTGAGGGTGAGTTAGGGAGTGTGATTGTGTGTGAGTGGGTGAGTCTGAGAGTTAGGTGTTGATTGAATGTGAATGAGGCTGAGGGGATGATGGTAAGGGTGTGTGAGTGTGAGGCGTGTTTATTGTGACAAGTTGCAAGAGTTGAGAGTGTTGTGACGGGTGTCAGGGGAGGGTGTGTGTGTGAATGTCATGTGTTTGAGGGTGAGGGTGTGTGTGTGTGAGTGTGAGGGTGAGTGAGGGGGTGTGAGGCTTCGGGTGTGTGACGGTGCGTGAGTGTGAGTGTGTGTGAGGGTGAGTGAGGGTGTGAGAGGTGTTGTTACGCAGAGGGTGTGTGATGGTGTGTGAGGGTGAGGGTGTGTGAGGGTGAGTGTGAGTCATTGTGAGTGAGTCTGAGTGAGTGTGAGTGAGGGGGTGTGAGGGTGTTGTTGTGAGGGTGAGGGGAGTGGGCATGTGTGAGTGTGATGGGGTGTGAGGGTGAGGGGGTGTGAGTGTGTGTGAGGGTGAGGATGAGTGAGGTTGTTTGCGGCTGAGAGTGTGTGAGGTGTAGTGAGTGTGAGAGTGTTGTGATGGGTTTTAGGGGAGCGTGTGTGTGTGAGTGTAAGGTGTTTGAGGGTGAGGGGGTGTGTGTGTGAGGGTGAGTGAGGGGGTGTGAGGTTTCGGGTGTGTGACGGTGTGTGAGTGTGAGTGTGTGTGAAGGTGATTGAGGGTGAGAGAGGTGTTGTTAGGCAGAGGGTGTGTGACGGTGTGTGAGCGTGAGGGTGTGTGAGGCTGAGTGTGAGTGTGAGCAATTGTGAGTGAGTGTGAGTGAGTGTGAGTGAGGGGGTGTGAGGGTTTTTGAGGGTGAGTGTGTGAGGTGTAGTGAGTGTGAGAGTGTTGTGAGGGGTGTGATGTTGTGATGGGAGTGAGGGTGTGTGAGGGTGATGGGGTGTGAGGGGGTGTGAGTGTGTGTGAGGGTGAGCGAGGGAGTGTGAGTGTGTGTGAGTTGTTGAGGGTGAGAGTTAGGGTGTGTGAGGGTGATGGTGTGAGGGTGATTGAGGGTGTGTGAGGGTGAGGGGATGAGGGTAAGGCTGTGTGAGGCTGAGGGGTGTTGATGGTGAGAGAGTGTGAGGGGTGTGAGTGGGTGCGGCTGTCCGGTGTAGTGAGTGTGAGCTTGTTGTGAGGGGTGTTATTTTTTGAGGGGAGTGAGGGTTTGTGAGTGTGTGTGAGTGTGAGGGGGTGTGAGTGTGTGTGAGGGTGAGTGAGTGGGTGTGAGGCTGAAGGTGTGTGATGGTGTGTGAGGGAGATGTTGTGTCAGGGTGATTGAGGGTGTGTGAAGGAGTGTGAGAGTTTTGGTGTGTGAGGGTGATGTTATGAGTGTGTGTATGTTAATATTAATTATTTAATATGTGTCGTGTAAAAAAACGTGATAGATCTTCCCTTTGTAATTGTCCTACCTTATGTGTATTTTTGTATGTAATAGAACTGTGTATGTTTTTTAATTACTGTGTGGTGTTATGTGTGTTTTAGGTGTCTGTGGAGTCCCGTATTAATTTTATTATTTTAAAAATGGCCGACGCAATGCGTCACCTTGACGTTCCCTATGTTAGCGTTCTAGTTTATTTTTGTGTTGTGAGTGTTTACGTTTCCTTGACGTTTATTTCTAGCCAATCGGAGCACGACGTTTTTGACGTTGCGTTCCGATTTGCTTACGTCAACGGTGGAATTCCCCAGAGATCGAGAATGTTGGTGCGCGGAAGGCGTGTTCTTGTTCCTGTGCTGTTGCTGCGTCGTTTGACAGGTAAGAATGTATTCCAAAGTGTTTTTTTATGTAATGTAATGTAGTATCTATACTATCTTTAAGTTAACGACTGAATAGGAGGGTGTTTTTATAACTGTTGACAAAAATTTTTTTCGATCGTAATATTTGTAATGTAATGTAAATTAAAGTCTTGTTTTCAATTGTCGATATGTAATGCATATGTTTTCTAAAACTGTAATGTAATGTATTTTTTGCTTGTGTTTGTTATTTGACGTACAAGAGCTGTTATTTGAACTTTGAAGTGCTATTTAGTTTATAATATATTTATGTATGTTGTGTTTGCATTGTTTTTTTCCTGTGATGCTGAAGTAGCCGGATTATATGTTATTGAGGTACTCGATGTATTAAAGGAAACTTTGTGTATTTGCTGAATTTATTTTCCCTAGCAATGTATTAAGAGGATGTACAGTGATGTAATGTGTGTATTTTTCTGTTGTGAATTTTTTTCCTTTAGCTCACTTTGTCCACTTAAAAATTGTTGTATTTTTTGCTGTGTATTCATATGTTTGTCTATTTTGTGTGCATTTATGATCTTGTGAAAGAACTGTTTTATTTTACAATCCCTTTCTTTATTTTTGTGTATTAATTGCTGCACTGTCCTTGCGTTGCATTAAGTTTTAATGTTTTAATAGCTACAAGTGTGTAATCCGAATTTTACGTATTAAAATAAATGTTGCCTTACGTTATTTATGTGTGGATTTGGAGAGTAGAGTTGTAGTTGGAGTGTAGAGTTGTAGGGTGGTATTGTAGGTATAGGGTGTAGTTGGAGGGTGGACTTGGACTGTGTGAGTGTGAGGGTGAGTGGATGTGAGTCTTGGGTGTTTGAGGGTGCGTGATGGTGTGTGAGAGTGATTGAGGATGACTGTTTTAGTATGAGTGAGGGTGTGAGTGTTGTGAGTGTGTGTGTGAGGATGAGGGGGTGAGTGTAAATGTTGACTAACGTTATTTTTGGAGTTTGAGGGTGGAGTTGTAGTTGGAGTGTAGAGTTGTAGTGTGGTATTGTACTTTTATGGTGTAGTTGGAGTGTTGTCTTTGACGGTGTGAGGGTGAGTGGATGTGAGGGTCAGGGGGTGTGAGTGTGTGTGATGGTGTTTGAGGGTGAGTGAGGGTGACGATGTGAGTATGAGTGAGGGTTTGAGGGTTGTGAGGGTGGACTTGGACGATGTGAGGGTGATTGGATGTGATTTTTAGGGGGGTGAGGGTGTGTGATGTTGTGTGAGGGTGAGTGAGGGTGACGGTGTGAGTATGAGTGTGGGTGTGAGGGTGATGGTGTGAGGGTGTGTGAAGGTGAGGGTAATGGGATGTGATAGTGTGTGATGAAAGGTGTGGGTGAGTGAAGGTGATAGTTTGAGCGTGAGTGAGGCTGAGTGTTGCGAGGGTGTCAAGGTGAGTGAGGGTGTGCGAGTTTGAAGGTTGAGTGTGTGACTGTGGGTGAGGGTGAGTGTTTGTGAGGGTGAGGGGGTGTGAGGGGGTGGGAGGGTTTGGGGGTGTTGTTGAGTGATGGTGTGTGATGGTGAGTGGGTGAGGGTGATTGAGTGTGTGTGAGGGTGAGGCTGTTGAGGTTGTGTGTGAGGGTGTGTTGCTGAGTGATGGTGCGTGATGGAGGTTGTGGGAGTGTGATCGTATCACGCTGTAGAGGGATGTGGGGAAATAGTAGGCCAGCTGAATGGGGTGTTTTTTTTTTTTTTATTCGTTTTGACACAAGTCTTTTGAAAGTAAAGCTAGCCATCCCTCCTGTGCCTCGAACTTGCTGTCATTTTTTCTTTTTTGGGTGTGCGTGTAATTTAGTATGTGTTGTGTGTTGTGTGTGCGTCAAAATGCAACCCAAGGAGACGTAATAGAGTGTGTGTGTGAAAGTCCCCTTGATCGTGAATGTGTGTATGAAAACTTTGTTGTGGTGTGGCGAAGTGGTGTGAACGGAGTGTGTGTTGTAAGAAAGGATCCGTTGTTAAACGAGCAACATTTGTAGCGAGTCCGGATGTATACTGATCAGCAGTAAAGTATTGGCTGTGAGTTGTGTTTTCCTGTGTGTATGTGTGCAAGATGCAGAGTGGGTGCAAGCTGCAGAGTGGGTGCAAGCTGCAGAGTGGGTGCAAGGTGCAGAGTGGGTGCAAGGTGCAGAGTGGGTGCAAGGTGCAGAGTGGGTCTGCAGAGGTGATAGATGCAGAGTGGGTGATAGATGCCGAGTGGGTGAGGAAGTACGCCTGGTATATAGGGATGTCTGTTACTATGCATATAAATCAGAGATTGTGTGCCAGATTTGTGTCCCAAGTGTAATTAGAAGCTGTGGCCACTGTCTAGCAGGTTGGTAGTGTTAAGTAAGCATAAGCTGTGTTAGCAATCCATAAGTTGTGCGTGTAATGTAGTATGTGTTGTGTGTTGTGTGTGCGTATAAATGTAACCCAAGGAGACGTAATAGAGGGTGTGTGTGAAAGTCCCCTTGATCCGGGTATGTGTGTATGAAAATTTTGTTGTGGTGTGAACGGAGTGTGTGTTGTATGAAAGGATCCGTTGCTAAACGAGCACCATTTCTTGCGAGTCTGATAATGAACAATAAATTACAATGCCAATAGCCAGCGTTCAAATGCTGTTGAGCCCACCCAAATCAAAAACAATGGCAGCCCTCTATCTGTTTCGTGTGGGTTGATGGGGTGGCTGGCTGAGGGGGCTTTCAATGCGGCTTCCCTTTGCTGGCTCAGTTTGAAGCCCTGGTTTTAAGTATGAAGGCTGGGCACTCGATACAAAGTAAGTATCAGCAGAAAGGAACGGGCTGCAACTTGCAACCAGCATTTGAACGCTGCTGTTCACTCCCACACATGTACATGTTTTAGTACTCAATGCGAAGCTGTGAAATGCGTGTTTAAAACGAGACACGTTCGTGATATTGCAGGGAGAGAGAGGGGAGGTGCTGGCGGATGGGGAGGGGGAGGAGAAATGCGAGGCTGGCTGTGTCCAGGGAGAGAGAGGGGAGGTGCTGGCATCTGGTGAGGGGGAGGAGAATTGCGAGCGTGGCTGTGTCCGGGGAGAGAGAGGGGGAGGGGGAGGAGAATTGCGAGCCTGGCTGTGTCCGGGGAGAGAGAGGGGAGGTTCTGGCAGCTGGGGAACAGATGTCGAAGGCTGGCGAATTTAGTTTTAAAAATAGTGTCTTTCAGTGTGTGAGTTGTGCATGGTTAAGGGAGACGAGACAGAGGAGCTGGTGGCTGGGGAGGGGGATGAGAAATGACAGCCTGTCTGTGGAGGAATGCGACCCTGTCTGTGTGCGGGGAGAGAGAGGGGAGGTGCTGGCGGCTGGGGGTGGGTGCGAGAGAGAGGGGAGGTGCTGGCGGGAGGAATGCGACCCTGTCTGTGTGCGGGGAGAGAGAGGGGAGGTGCTGGCGGCTGGGGGTGGGTGCGAGAGAGAGGGGAGGTGCTGGCGGATGGGGTTGGGGATTGCCGTGGGAGGGAGCCTTGTCGCTTTCATGTGCACGCGCTTTTAATGTCAATGCGCATGCGCATTGAGCTTGAATTTCACGGGCACTGCAAGGAATCGCCACGATTCCTTGCAAGTTGGTTAAAGACTGTTTAAGCCCCCATAGTCTCGCAAGCTCGATGCGCATGCGCATCGACAGGCGAGACCTAAAAAAGGGAGGAGGTCCAGCGCTAACATTTTAGCCAGCTTCACGTTGTACAAACCTGCCGTTGGGTGGTTGTGTTCGTACTGCCCCTCCAACCAAAACATGCTGAGAATGGTAGCCTGGATTTTTTCTTTTCTGATGCCACTGATGCAGGTTACTTCTTGACAACAAATGTTGTTAGGCTCAACGCACGTTTTTTTGTTGCAGTACTCTCTTGCCTGGGACCCCTTGGTGCCTCAGCTCGACTCTTGTGCCACTGTGATGTTGCTGATGAGAATGTGGGTGGTACCACTGCTCTACTGGGGACAGGGCTACTTTGAGTACCTCTTGTTCACCTTCCACTGCGATCAGATCTTCTACTTTTTCATCCCCACCAACAACAATGGGTGCAGTTTTTTAGCTGCTAAGTTGTGCCTCCCACTGGATAAAGTGGTGTTTTTCAGATGGGTTGTTTGGCCTCCGGTATCATAGTTTGTACCAAACTTACCCTGACTAACACCTTGTCCACAAATGGAGCATAAAGCAATGTTAACATCCTTCCTTCTAACCGAAAAGAAGTCTCAAACTGGGGAGGTCAACATTCTGGCACTGCTGGTGCCACTTGCAATGCTGGATAAACTGGTAGGTTGGCGTGAAGTTTGACTTTCTGCAGTGCCTAGTTCTACAGAGGTGGTTGTGGCGGATGTAGATAGCTGCTGGTGAAATATGGAAGCTGGAGGTGGATTTGGTGGCATCATCTGTGTTGGTGGTATCCGTGCCACATCCCTCACAGCAATTTGGAAAGGGTTAATGTCGGTCTCCACTGGGGTGGGACTAATTCCCTAGCCTTAACTCATGGGTGTGGCGTGTCACCAAATCAGACAGAGGCAGAATCCAAGTGGTTTCTAGATCATCAGAAGGTGTGTTTGGAAAGTAACTTGATGGACTAACTCTCCTTTTCCTTGGTGGGGATCTGGAAGAGAATGGATCATCTGAAGGAGTGGCTTGCTTTTCTTCTTCCTCTGCAGGAAGCTTTATCTCCTGAACTGCCCCTACTTCACGAGGAGCAACTACTATTGGGGCGGTGGTTGCCGCTGTTGTTGCCCACTTATCTGAGTTCTCTGCATTTATTGAGTACTACTTTGCGATAGCAATAAGTCAATTTCAACATCACTGATCGTCGGTGTTGGACTTGTGATTAGACGGCTGCCTCTGCAACAGATATTGCCTTGGACCTAGGTTGGTGGGGTGGGTCCACTGATGTGGGGGTGCCACTCCCAGCTTGCTTCCCGGACACCGCTGCTGCAGGTGCATTTTTTGCTTCCCAAAAAAAGGTCTTGGGTGACAGCAGTGGCGGCTGGTGACATTTATAAGTGGTGAGGTGTAAAATTTGTGGCAGAGTGCACCACGGCGAGCGACGTAAGGGAGAAACATTTTACAGTACAAGAAAATGCAGGTGTACATTTCCAAGCAGCAAAATGTGCGAGTGGACTGTTAATCTGGGGCATATCATGATCATTAATCTTATGCTCAATTAGGCACAGAATGTAAAGGATTCTGTGAGCTCTGCAATAGTGCAAATAGTACAAAAAATATACACAGTTCCCTTCCTATTAGTCTGCATTTTACTGACTGGTGAATATATTCACTATTTTAAAATGTTTCATTCTGCCTACTGTACCCCATTACATTTATTTGGGGGAGGTGGGTGGTACAAGGTGCTGAAAATAGCCTGAAAACTGTTAATCCCGAAAAAGACCCCTAAATAACAACGATATCTCAGTCAAAAAAAAAACCTACCCACACTGATGGCAAATCACATTTAACATCGAGGCAGCAGCTACTGCTCGACAAACGGGGAGTATAATTGAGCAGGCCCCAAGCCTGACCGCCGCTGGGCACACCCTCACTGGCACACATCTGTTTTCTCTAGCAGATGTGTATCGTAATCGTATCCTCCTGATAAGATACACAATCCGGCTGGAGAGAACATGAGTGACCCCGTGTCCCCTAGGGCCTGAGCTTGACGCAGATTTCTGAGGGCATAGGGGAGGCAGAGAGTGGAGACAAGCGTGGGGAAGGGGACAGAATGGAAGCTCATCAATGGCCTTGGCCCCTCTATCCTGAGAGACATGGTCACCCCTTACAAGGCCCCTAGACTCCTCCGCTCGGACAACGAACGATTGGCCATCGTTCCGAGATTCAGGAAGGCGCGAACCGGCGGCAGACGGTTCGCTGTAAAAGCCTCTGCAGGATGGAACTCACTCCCCCGCTGTTTGCGACTGGAACCCTGCCACCTCCTCTTCCGTAAGAAATTAAAAACTTTACTGTTCCCCAAATAAATTCCCTTTCCCCTCTGGCTTGCACATGTATCATTAGCGCGGGGATGCCTTCGGGTCACCAGGCGCTTTACAAATCGCTAAATAATAATAATAATAACAGTGGCCTCTGCTCCTGCAGACTGCAGGCTCGCTCGCACTAGGCCTGCCCATGCCTCCCTACTTGGGAGTCAGTCTGCAGCTATTGGATGCTATCACCGACTGACTGAATTCAGGCAAGCAGGGCTGGGCTCAGCCGTGGCAGCCAGGGGTTTGTAGCTCTGCTCCATCGGCATTGGAAACGTTTGCCTGGTAAATGGTGAGCTCCACCACTAGTAAAATGCAGCACACAGTGATGGCTGCTACCAGCTAGATGACCAGAAGGTGTGCATTCTTGGCGCTACATGAACATAATTCTGACCGGTGACAGCAACAAAAGGAGCTTGAAATAGTTCTGCTAAACACACACCCCACAACACTGTACATTTCCCTCCATTACGGGCCAGTTACATCTCGAGCATTAGCAATCAATACTTTCCCTCGCTTGTTGGCTTCCAGTGCACAGCCGCTGACTGAGCAAGTCGCAGCTTATTCTTTTCATACAAGCGCATGCACAACTTCATATTCAAACATGAAGCGTCTTTGCTGTTTGCAACTCAAATCAAAGAAAAAGTTTTTGCATCTTACTAGTTTGATTCGCACTAGTCAAATGCAAAAACATTTTCTATGATTTAATTTACAAACAACAAAGACGCTTTAAATCCAGTTTGATTCTCAACTGATTTTCCATTCCGAGTGATCGGATTTCCTTTGGCAGCGGAGAACAAGCACTACTGTTGCACCATATTTTAATTTTTACTATTTAGGATTTTAGGAAGTGAAACTTAACTTACTTCGAATGCCAATGCTACTGGCACTGCTGCCTTCCGGATCAGGATGGACAACGGAGCACGAAAGCTATGACTCATCATCTCTCTCACTCCCTCTTGCGTAATGAGAGGGCAGGAAAGGAATAAAGACAGCAGCCTGCTTCAACCCTCCTAAGCCAACCCCTGTGATGACAAAATCGTTGCCAGTGCCACCCATTCCCTTGTTCTTCCTATCAGCCTGACACTCCCCCTGCCATTGAAAAGAATAGAGTTCTGGGAACTCCCCCTATGGCCATTGTGTAAGCGCCCAAAAAGGACCCTTATTCGCAGCATTCCAAGTAGGCACGCCCTCTGCCACGATGTCACTGCTGTAGATTGTGCCTGCTTGTCGAAGAATACCTTGCCCAGCAGCAGTGGCGGCTGGTGACATTTGAAAGTGGTGTGGCATAAAATGATAATCACACTGCACCGTAGCGAGCGAGCAAGCCCGAACCCCCTAAGGAGGGTTCGGGGGCAATTCCCCCTGAGAAAATTTTGAAAAAAGAGTGGACAAATGGTGCATTTTCAAGCAAATTTGTGAAAGCAGGAAGGTTAATAAAGCAATTGTGAAAGTGCAGTTATTACATTAATAAAGTGGTGTCATATAACATAGGTAGCTGCTTGCTGGACACACGCTCGACCCAATCTTCACCTCCAGCAAGCACATCTCCTTCGACCACACCACAGCTCTCCATTGGACGGGCCACAGCTGCGTTCACTTCAACTACAATAAGACCACGACCCACAACCCCCCACAACCTATTCCTTGAAGAAACTGGAACAAAATCACCACCGACCAGCTCCTCACATCGCTTCACCAAAACCCCCCTCCCAAATCATCGGACCCAAACCAAGCAGCCACCAACCTCACACAATGGATCACCCACAGCGCAGATGAACTAGCACCCTTGAAAAGCCATTTAATCAAGCAAGGTAGCAAAAAAGCCCCCTGGTTCAACGATGACCTTAAGAAATCCAAGAAGCTCTGCCGTACTCTCGAGAAAAAACCCAACCACTCACAACTTAGCCAACCTCAAGAACGCCACCCGCAAACACCACCAACTGATCCGATCCACCAAGAAATCAGCATTCAAGGATCGACTTGACAACAATACTCAAAACAGCAAGGAACTATTCAACATCTTCAAAGAATTTACTAACCCCACCGCCGGCACCAACGACATCACTCCCTCCCAAGACCTCTGCGACTCTCTTTCCTCATTCTTCCACAACAAAATCGCCAAAATACATAACAGCTTTGAAAACCAGTCCGGAGACCAACCCACTCCACCCTCCCCCGAACCTAAACCGCTCTCCAACATTCTTTGCGACTGGAACCCAATCACCACCGAAGACACCATCCACCTGATGAACTCCATCCACTCAGGATCGCCAACCGACCCATGTCCCCACTACATTTTCAACAAAGCAGACTCCATCATCGCTCCCCACCTCGAGATGTCATCAACTGCTCCTTCAACTCCGCTACCTTCCCAGAAAACTGGAAACATGCCGAACTCAGCGCCCTTCTGAAGAAACCCACAGCAGACCCCACCGAACTTAAGAACTACTGCCCCATCTCGCTCCTCCCATTACCCGCCAAAATCATCGAGAAAGCCGTCAACAGTCAGCTCGCAGCCTTCCTTGAATCCAACAAATCCCTCGACCCTTCACAATCCGGCTTCCGAGCCAAACACAGCACCGAAACCGCCCTCATCGCAGCAACCGAAGACATCCGAACATTACTGGACAACGGAGAAACAGTTGCCCTCATCCTACTCGACCTCTCCGCAGCCTTCGACACAGTCTGTCATAGCACCCTTATACAACGCCTAAGCAACGTCGGAATACAAGGAAAAGCATTGGACTGGATCATCTCGTTCCTCGCCGGAAGAACCCAGAGAGTCCGCCTCCCCCCTTTTAAATCAGAGGCCACCAAAGTCATCTGTGGCGTACCACAAGGAACTTCACTCAGCCCCGCCCTCTTCAACATTTACATGAGCCCCCTCGCATCCATCGCGCGCCAACACAACCTCAACATCATCTCCTACGCAGATGACACTCAGCTGAACCTCTCCCTCACCAAAGACCCGAACACCGCCAAAACCAATTTACACGAAGGAATGAAAGAAGTAGCCGAGTGGATGAAGAACAGCCGCCTTAAACTAAACTCGGACAAAACGGAAGTCCTCATCTTAGGATCATCCCCTTCTGCCTGGGACGACTCATGGTGGCCACCGGCCCTGGGAATCGCACCCAGTCCCACGGACCATGCACGTAACCTGGGCTTCATCCTGGACTCCTCCCTCTCGATGACCAGACAAGTCAACGCCGTCTCATCATCATGCTTCAACATCCTATGCATGCTCAAAAAAATATTCCATTGGATCCCCAACGAAACAAGAAAAACGGTCACCCACGCACTGGTCACAAGCCGACTGGACTACGGAAACACCCTCTACGCCGGAACCACAACCAAACTACAGAAAAAACTCCAACGCATCCAAAACGCCTCAGCCAGACTAATTTTAGACATCCCTCGACAAGCTCACATCTCCGACCACCTGAAAGACCTCCATTGGCTCCCTGTCAACAAGAGAATAACTTTCCGTCTCCTTACCCACGCACACAAAGCCCTCTACGACCTAGGACCCGACTGCCTCAACACGCGACTTTCCTTCTACACCCCCTCCCACCAACTACGATCATCCAATCAAGCCCTCGCCGCAATTCCGCGCATCCACAGATCCACCATGGGGGGTAGATCCTTCTCCTACTTAGTGGCCAAAACCTGGAATTCCCTCCCCACCCACCTCCGCCTTACACAGAACCACCTCTCCTTCAGAAAGCAACTAAAAACTTGGATATTCAATAAGTAAAACACCTCCCTCCCTCAAGCGCCTTGAGACCCTCCGGGTGAGTAGTGCGCTATACAAATTGTAGAACTTGGACTTGAACTTGAACAGAGCTTCATAACAGACTTTGAAACACAATGCATTGCTGAGTACCTCACAGATGCAACGAATACAAATTCAAAGAAAGACTGAAAACTGGTATTTTGTTGTTTTTGGCCTTGCATCCAGATATATGATACAAGTAACATCATACTTACAAGAAGTCAGGACTACTGGCTTTGTCGATGGTTGTTAGTTGCAAAAGAAAAATAAGCAGCAACTGTGGCTTGTATATAACAATGAAAAAGCTTCCACATAAAGCCCTGGTGGCGGTTATTTTACAATTTCGAGAAGAAGCTAGTCTTACACTCCAAGTGTGGAAAAGGAATGGAGTAAGCTGTGAAAACAGCCAGTCCCACAAGTCACAGAAGGGGTCTGAGAGGTAAGGAGTAAACAAGAGGGCAAAAGAGTCAGGAAGGAAAAAAGAGCAGCGTGAGAAATGAGGGGGTAAACCAGTATTAGGAGGCATTACCGAGGAGGAGGGAAGACGCTTTCCTTGGCATGACTGTGGGGGAAGGTATATGATATTACTCTTTTTGAATGCGATCATTAAAATTATTATCGTCTAATCATGGGTGTTCTGCACATATGCTTTGCCTTTCCTGCTGACAACTGAGACTTCACTGGCCATTATCGGCAGATAATATTTAAAGTGAGCTACAAATCTGGGTCTACCATTTTTACCAAGCTCGAAAATCAGAATTTGTTTCAGTGAGAAGACATGGAGAGTCACTGTCTCATTGACATCGGGTCAAGAAAAAGGAACATAAAGATAATGTCTGATGTAATGAAAAAATAGCTTTCACCTTGAAAAACAAACAATACTTCCAGGGATATTATATCACATCACTTCCTGTGATATTTGGCACCGTAAAGCTTCATGTTCATGGCATGTTACTACAACTTTCATAGGCAGATACAAATATGTACCTTTGCTTCCTTTAGATTATCAATTATATAACTGAGTAAGGTCAGGGAATTCATAAACCAGATGATCCTTTAAAAAAACTCAGGGGCATATTACCAAGCAATAGCGATAATTATCGCTATTGCTTGGTTAGAGACAAAAATTTACGGCTGAGCTGCGGCGATTTTTACCGCAAATAAACCTTGGTATTACCAAGGTTTATTGCAAATGCGATAAAAATCGCTGCAATGCAAGAATATCGCTGAAAAGTCAGCGATATTCATGCATTACCGAGCTAATGCTCTTAGCCATGTTATCCACCTCCCATTGGATAACATGGCTAAGAACTGCTCAGGGCAGGTGTTAGCTTTTGGAGATATTCGCGCTTAGCGCGAATATCTCCAAAAGTTGGTAATAGGAGATAGCGATGTTAGCGACTGTTTTCAGTCGCTAACATCTTGGCACGCCCACTTTGCATGTCATTAGTGATAAATATCACTGACATGCAAAGTGGGGCCCAAGATGGTCGCTATCTCCTACTAGCTGTCGCTAACTGGTGTTAGCGACAGCTAGGTAATAGGGGGAATTTTTTTTTAATTTTTATCTCCGCTTTCTTGGATTTTAAAGCCAAAAAAGCGGAGATAAACCCCCTTGATAATATGCCCCTCAGTGACCCCCAGGGTGCATCCTGTAAATTGTAAAATGAAAAAGAAAAAGAGACTCTAGTTGCATAATGAACAACATTATTGCATGCAAATTCTACTGAGGCAATAACACCTTCCAATTACAGAGAGACAATTTAACATAACACTAGAGTATTGTGAATCGATGGGTGTGAGTGAGTGAGTGCAGGTGTGTGAGTAAGTGTGTATTTGTGTGTGTCCTGTCCACCCTCTTCTGCCTAAAATGACTGGCCGCCCCTGCGTGGTTATCAACACAACGTAGGAGGGGCGTGACAGGCCTCACAATGTGGGAGGGGGACGGGGCAAGCAACAATTCAAGAGAGTGGCAGGGGGGTGGGGCAATGAGCAATACGGGAAGGGGCAGTGGGATGGGGCAAGCAACGATGAGTCAGAGCTGAGGCAATCAACATGTCAGGGTAGGGCAAGCAACAACATGAGCGGGGGTATGGACAAGTATAGTGAGGGGACTGGTGCAAGCGGTAATGCAGGAGGGTGGTGGGGTTACCACTCACAGCAGGAGAAGGGCAGGAGGGTGCAAGCAACATACATGAGAGACAGTGAGATCTGGTGGGAGGAGGCAAGGAACAATGGACAGCAGAAGGAAGGTAGAGGGAGGCAAGCAGCATTACAGACAGGCAGTGAAAGTCCGAGCAGTGTAAGGATACTGAGCAAAAAAGTAAATCAATGGTTTGCAATAAGCAGACTCCACTCTATCCCTCCCCTCATCCCATATAGGTCAACAAAATATCTTGCTATGCTATGCACATCTGATCAGATATCTAACAAGCATTTACAATGCAATGGTTTTGCCTTTGTTAAAGTTAGAGCGATTGGCATTGCTCTTGACATTATTTTTATTTATGGTTTTTTTTAACATAAATAAATGGCATTGAATTGACCCCTTGTAACCGAATATGAAACTGGGTTAGTGGCAGAACAGTCACCTGAGAGGGGCTGCAGCAGGGGAGGTGATTGGGGGAGGGGAGAGGGGTTGAGGGGAGATGGGTGGGTGGGGTGAACATGCAAAAACTAGAGGTGGGCTAGAAGGTTCGACCCAGATGCCCTGTTCTGGTTCGGCTCGAGGTCCTCTGGCAGTCTTGAGCCAAAAGCAAGCAGAGCCGAGAAGCAGGTGCTACTGCTGGGTGGAGAAACTAAGAAGAGAGGGCGAAAGGCAGAGCAAAGGAGCCTCAGCGAAGCATTCTAGAGCCAAAGAGAGAGAGAGAGTGCGGAAGAGAAAGAGACAAAAAGAGAGACAGAGGAGGAGGGAGAAAACGAGGGGGCGAAAAGAGAGAGTAGCAGACTAAGGAGAGAGAAACTGACAGAGAGCGAAGGATGGAAAGAGCAAGGAAGAGAAAGAGACAAAAAGAGAGACAGAGGAGGAGGGAGATAACGAGGGGTGCGAAAAGAGAGAGTAGCAGACTAAGGAGAGAGAAACTGACAGAGAGCGAAGGATGGAAAGAGCAAGGAAGAGAAAGAGACAAAAGAGAGACAGAGAGGAGGGAGATAACGAGGGGGCGGAGAGAGAAAGTGACAGAGAGCGAAGGATGGAAAGAGCAAGGAAGAGAAAGACAAAAGGAGAGACCGAGGAGGTAGAAAACGAAGGAGGGGTGAAAAGAGAGAAACGGACCGAGGAGGGAGAAACTGACAGAGCGAAGGATGGAAAGAGCAAGGAAGAGAAAGAGACAAAAGGAGAGACCGAGGAGGTAGAAAACGAAGGAGGGGTGAAAAGAGAGAGAAACGGACCGAGGAGGGAGAAACTGACATAGAGAGCGAAGGATGGAAAGAGCAAGGAAGAGAAAGCCGAGGCAGAGAGCGAGATGGAGCGAGGGTGATGGCTTAGCTCGTTTTGGCTGCTAGAGCCAGGCCCTTTACCCAAGTCTTCTCTGGCCTGCCCACTGTTACCGACGACTCGTAAAGGCCTCAAAATCAGTAGTTTGTGTACACAAACACTTTGTATGAGTCTTTCCACTATAAAAACGCATTTAAATGTGATCATAAAGTTAATGTTTCCACGGCAGGAAAGGGTTTGAATAACTACCATGCTGGGAGGGGTGCTGGGGGGCTATGCAACTCAACAAGTGGGGTATACATGCAAATAACAAGAGGAGACTTACGATGTGTAGATTTCCAACCTTTTTCAAAATGTTTGTGAATTGACCCCTGTATTTTTATCAGTTAAATAAAAAAGTAGATAGGCCTATTCTCCTCAACTCCAGCAGATACCTTAATGCGAATGCCCTTCGATAAAGTTATGTGTAACCTTTGGGTATGTGTAATTTTTGGGTACACCAACATATTCACAATTTCAACTGAACTAGTGTGGCTTCAAACCATCTTTTGTACATACTCAAATAGGATCTTCCTTTTCCCAAAAGCTTCCTTGACACTAATGCAGCATCCCCAAAGATTTCGAAATTTCCAAAAACAAGCAAATTGGACCAGTACAGCACAGGCAGCCATTTCCATCGCGCCCGGCTCAGCAGGGTCGCACGGGGTGTCAGCGACCCCCCTCGCGTGCGGTATTTCACAGCCTCGACTGTAATGAGATGCGGCGCGCTCGCACGGACAATTACTGCTTGAAATTTGTGTTTCTTAATATACTCCATCTCCTGTGGGAAGCCGCTGCCTAATCATCAGCATAAAGTAAACATTAGCGGTGAAGGATGAATCCACAGATTCTCATCTGCTAGTTGGACGGGGAGGTAGGGGCGAGCAGGGGGATTCGCAAGGACCTCATTATAGTTTGCAAGGAGGGGGAGGAGGGCGGGAACGGGTACACACTTTATTAATTGTACACGCCATAAAGATATTTCTCTCTGGGGTGCCGTGTTTGTACAGCCTTTAAGCTCGCTGGCCTTCCTGTGCGCTCTGGGTCCCCTCCCGCCGGGCTGCAACGGCGGCCTTCCTCCACCTCCCCTCTCTCTGCCAACCCGAAGATGGATCTGCCAATCCCGGTGCTCAGAGTCCCTTGTTACTGACCTCCTCTCATCAACAATACATAAGATGAACTGTCAGGGGCCTCAGAGTATCACTGGAACCCCGTCGACTAGAATACACATTCCTTGAGGACTGCTGAGGTTGTATGGAAAGCCACATCTTGTATTCTCTACAGGGCACAGGGGTGACGCGGATACATCACATATTTGACTATTTACCAACCCATGAAACACATGAGCAGTAGGCCACTCTGCCGCTTCCCCGCCTCCCTCCCGGGGTGCCGTTCTTACCTGCTGGACGGGGGTGTTGGGCCCCGGAAACCTGCTGGAACCGTTTCGGTAGGGTGAGGGGGCCAGGAGCCGGGTCCGGGTGGAGTGCGGCCGCCGCGCTGTGTCTGTGTCCTGGCTCCGGGGGCGGGGAAGGAGTGGGGAGGAGCCGTAGGAGGAGTGGAAGGCGGGCACCCCCGACAGAGCCACCCCCAGCCGCGCCACCCACCAGGGAGTACGTTTTAATACAGGGTGGAAGCAGGGGGCGGGAAGGGGTAGAATCGGCAGGGGGCGGGAAGGGGTAGGATCGGCTGCGTGGAGGAGGGGGCGGCGGCGGAACTACCACAATTCATCATTTACAATGGTTCTCCGGAGGGTGGACAGCACAGTGCAGGATCATGGAAGCCAATGGAATTATGAGGCAAAAAAATTTAAATTATGCACAAATTATGCAGCAGAGCAGATTAACGGGCATTGTAGAGCGGGAACGGGGGCCTGAGACACGGGGGGCGGGAACGGGCATTGTAGAGCGGGAAAGGGGGCCCGGAGACACGGAGAGCGGGAGGGGGGCGGGAACGGGCATTGTAGAGCGGGAAAGGGGGCCCGGAGACACTGAGAGCGGGAGGGGGGCGGGAACGGGCATTGTAGAGGAAAGCACGGTCACCAGCGGGAGGGGGGCGGGAACGGGGTCCGGAGACGCTGCGAGCAGGAGAGGGGGTGGGAACAGCGGAAAATTAAAGCAAGCACTCACCTGGACTTCTTTCGGGTGCCTTCAATGCCGGACCAGATTCGGGGGCGTTCCCGGCTTTTGGCTGACGTTGCGTGACGTTGGCAAAAGCCAAAGAATCTCGGGAACGCCCCCGAATCTGGTCCGGCATTGACGGACAGGCCCATCATCCAATGGCTAGGCTCCATTTATGGATCCAGCCAATAAATGACGGGGGCCGTTCCAAATCACACTACAGTACTCATTAGGTTTTCGCCTGCGTGAAAAAGATGCGCAGAGCGCATCTTTTTGCCAGGCAAAACCTAAAAAGCTGTATTCCAGCAATCAGAATAAATATTTCTGTCTAAGGTAAAAGTGCTTTTCACAGAGGTAACTCTTAGTTATATCTCCGTTTTGATCACTGAAACAGAACTAGTTTTCATGCTGATTTGATTTGTTGTAACGGGGGCCTTCTGCCACTTAATTCCCAGAACAATTTATTGATTGTTCAAAATAACACTCGCCCAATGTGCCCACAGTTTTCCTGAGCCCAGACTTACGGAAAGAGGATTCATTTTATACAATAGGATACGAGAAAGCGATTAAGTGTCAAAGTGGTTTTAGCATCAGAAAATAGCTGCTCTTCTTATTTTCGGTTATTTTTTTATGCGCTGATCCCTATAGGATATTAATTGACATTTCCAGTGCGTGAAACACATGATAATGGTCCAGCATCTCCGCAGCGTGATGCATTACAGTCCATTAGTTGGTGCAGTTGTGGTTTGTCTTACAATATTACACATCAATGTACTGAATTGTGTGAAACAAGAGACTTAACAAGGTATCCAAAACCTCATCTCAATACGGTGAGCCGAGAACACCTGCTGAGCCATGAATATTATAATGCGGCTGTTTTCATATGTGCGCGCCTCTTGCAAAGCATAATACTTCCACCTGGACCCGAACCACTGCGCGTTGCACGAAAAAGTCAGAAAAATATCAATTTCAGGAACAGCAGGTGCAGGGTTGTCGTTAACTTTGCCTGGCAGGGCCGGCGCTAGGCATGGGCAGTATGGGCAGCCGCCCAGGGCCTCGCGCTCAGGTGAGAGGCAGGGGGCCCCCCTGCTCCACCAGGGCCCACCCCCCCACACATTACAATGCACATCCGAGATGTCTGGTGTCGGCAAGCGCGTGGTGGCATTCCTGGGGGTGCAGGGGTGGGGGGAGGGACAAACAGAGTGGGGAAGTCAAAGCGGCAGGGCCAGCAATTAGGGCTCAGAGTGTCAGGGGCGAGGCAACACCTCTCTTAAGTACCAGCCATTCCCTGTCTGCATTTTGTTGCTAGGTGACAGAGGCCCCTTTGTTTCCAGGACCAGCCGGACACAGGTAAGGAGCAGTGGGTGAGGAGAGGAGGGAGCAGCCAGAGAAATTGGTGCTGGGGCAGTGTTTTAAGAAAGGCCTTGTTACTGCTTCAGGCCCAGGGGCCCGAAGTGCAGCCTTGGGAAAGAGAGAAATAAAAAATTCAAACTAAAAAGTAACTAAAGCAAGACAGAGTGGGTCGAAAAGGGGCCAGATTGATTTTATTCACACCCAAAACACATTAGTGCCACTACACAGAGTCTACCAGTGAAGCACTACTTTTGTTTTCTTGTCTTTCTCTAAACAGCATTGTTTTCCCCAGGTGGGGAAGTGCACCATTTTTGGATGTACTGCAATACCTCCTTGATGGGCGGACTGGAAAATAAAGTGCATACCGCTGCTCTGTATTCACAAATGTGGTCTTTTTAAACTATATTGCTTTTGTTTTGTAAGGATATATTCAATGGGCATTGAAGCAGGTCAGTTCCAGCCCTGTAGTCATGGCCTCAACTTTTCATGCAAAAGCACTCATTCATTTCTGAATAAGTGCAAAAGCGTTAAGGTAACCATGTTGTTCCTGCTTACATTTCACATGCTTTAATTAATCTTACATTCCTTATGAGTGATTGCTTTTTCCAGAATGTTGTCACTTTTTTTTTTAGGCAGCATATTGCTCTTGTCTAGTGCGTAATTTGAAATGAGTCGCCTCTAGGTGTTAGTAGCGGGGCACAATTGGGTTGTAGTTGAAGGCAGTGCGAGTTTCTCTCAGTGGGGTAGTATGGTGTTCAGTGGAGAGAGGATGTGGCACTATGGTCAGAGCTGCCGAATTTGGAACTGGGGAGCCAGGTTCAGCCTTCATGACCAGTCCACCAGACCAATCTCCCTGAAGGAGCACATTTCCATGCTAGACCTTGGAAGGACCCGCACAACCTTAGAAGCCCTGGTGTCTTAGCACCAGCAGGTGAACCCTAGCAATGGCAAGTGTGGGTGAACCTTGAAGGCCTGTCTACCACAATCCCTATTGAAGCCCACCGCAAGTCTTTTGGGCAGGCCTACGAAGCAGCACACCCTAGAGCAACAGTGACTCTGTCATTGAGGTCACAGGACCCTTGAGCAGGGAGGCTCTAGGGCGGTGCAAACGGTGAGATCGCATTGAGCACTGACTTTGGGTCATGTTTGCGAATATATTATGTTTCTAAAAGCACTTGCTGCCTCCTTCCTGGTCTCCAGGAATTTTCGGCAACAACAAAAATGTCATGAAACTCCGGTGATCAATAATATACATCTTTGTGAGACCTGCACCTAGCTTTTCCATCTAATGAGACAAATGTAATCCATTTAACAGTTTTAAAATATATGGACTTATTTCATTTGTATATTTATCTTTTTGTCCATGTTACTGATATCCACATTAGGTCTCTTCAGGGATGCCAAATAAGATCAATAGTCCTGCGATGTCACTTTCTATGATGTCACTTCTTGTGATGTTACCAAAGGCGGCTCCTTCACTAGGGCGGAGGAGCGATGCCCCACTACTTTCTCGCAAAAGCAGAAACACAAAATGCTAAAACGACCATTTTATGTTTCTGCTTCTAGCACTGTGAGAAAGCAGAAGTGTTTTGTTGGGGGCGGGCGGGTCTGTTTTAGGGCTGGAGAGGATTGCCTTGCCAACTGCTAAGGGCGCTGACTGTTCAGCCAAACCAGTCATACGCACTCTGGCCTTTCTCTATGTAGGCTGCAATGCAGCCTACATGGGGAAAATGACCTCCCCATAGGCGCCTGGCTGGTCGGCATCCTGATCAATCACAACGCTGCCATTGCAGCATTATGATTAACGTAGGGGAGGGGAGGGAGGCTGCCTGCTTCCTGTTCTCTCCCCCTTCCGAACTCCCGCGAGATCCTCCATTCGCGAGTCATGCCGGCTGCGACTGGAAGATATATGCAAATTACAGGGGCCTCACATCTTCTCTTTCACCCGGGGCCCCAGGAGTTTTAGGACCGGCCCTGTTGCCTGGAGAGCCGGTGACTGGATGTTGGCTCTTCGCATCTGACATGTTATAGTATATGACTAAACACGCCGTCCCACAGCGATTTGAGTACATTATTTGCATTTAACATAACGCTGCCATTGGAATGGTTTTGCGTGCTTGGGGGAATGAGAGACATTTTATCAAACTACTGGTGCTGTTTTGTGTCAGTTTCAGAAATGACAGCCGCTTTTCAGACGCGATATAGGCCTCGATTGAGGCATTGTGTTCTAAGCATATTATTAAAAAGACTTGTGTTTGTATTTTTCAGGTCCATACCTGCGCACAGGTCCGGTAGGATTAGAATTTCACAACTGACCTGAACGCTCCAATGACAGACTCGACGGCGACTAGGTGAAGTGAGGCCTCAGACCAGACAGTCTCTGTCCCTCATGCGCACGAGTCGACCACGAGGAGACCACAAGAAGGAAGGGAAGGTGTAGGGTGACATTGACTGGCCGTGGGCCGGCCTGATTTGCCCAGCAACTAGAAATGCCCAATCACTGAATGGCTTAACACTAAGCCACTACAGTGATTGGGCATTGCTTGCCCACCATGTGTTAGATGCTCCCACCCGCGGTGAGACACTAGACCGTGAACAGTCAGTACTACTGTTACAGGACACTACTGTAGCCAATCCTGATGCTGCTCTCTTTAGAGGAGAACTGCTCTCTAAAGAGAGCAGCACTTCAAGATTCGACTGAGCACGAAAAAAACGCCGCTCATTCTTTAAGCACTGGGGTATGTTGCATGAGCAAACCCCGTACTCTGCAGTGCTTGCTTTTCCAAAACCATTTAGTTTGCTAGCTGCAAAAAGGCAGTCGGGCAAACACCACATGCGCAGTGCGCACTGTGCCGGCACTCCAGCGCCACCCAGTGTCAGACAGTGCATACTACATGACAGTGAAGCTTCAGCAATCAGCTTGATACCACGGCCGCAGGCGCAGGGCAATAATTATCGGGTAATTTATTCGAGCGGCGCGTTAATTTATAAAACTTCTATTAACGCGCCGGTCGAATAAATTGCCCGATAATTATTAGTGGGCCAACGCCCCACCGCCCAAATGGTAAAACCGCCACTGCCCAGCAGGCATGCACAGCAGGACCGTACCTCTGCAAAGTTGCTCACAGCTGCCATAAATATGACCCATGAGAGCAGCAAGTAAGTTTGTTTCAACTGCTGTTTGGTAATTCTTTTGTTGCCTCTCCCCCAAGGGTGGCAGGGCAATGCCCATTTTGCCCATTAACACCAGCCGCCCCTGGGTGACAGACCAGTCTTGGTAAGTGGCAGTGCCTTCTTCTCACTGGCAACTTTCTTGGTACTGGACCTGGTACCTTTCTTTGGGGCCATCTTGAAGATGCCAGCACTGCATGCAGTGGCACAAGTTGAAGAGTTGTCTGTGGTCACACGTCATATGACGTGCGCAGCATGAATTCTGTCTGGCAGTACAATGGGTGATGACGTCTCCTCCTCTTTTGGGCACCGAAAAGCAAAGAAGCAAGAAGATCATCAGTGAAACGTGGCATTCATTGTTGTGGTTCAATTACTACTAGTACAAACAAACAAATATTATATATAAATTAGTGTGCGGTCATACTTGTTAGTGTTCTTAATACTATTACATTTATTACCTCAGTTATTAAAAAAACATAATACAGTGTAGACATTTGTGAGACTTTGACAAAAACAAGGGCTTTCATGGTTGGTGTACTTGTGTACACTCAGGAAGGATAGGAAAGAAGAACAACAACAAAAATACAAATGTAACAGACCAGGTTTGGCATTGTGCATCACGTGGGATTCAATATTCAGGAAGCTGCAGCTGATGACTAGATAGAAGCAATAAGCCAAGAGGAAAAAAGTAAAGACATGCAGGCCTAATGCAGAAGCACACTGGCTGCCTTCACAATGTCTGCCAGCCGTATGACCAGGCAGGCCACAACAAGAAGCAATAAGCCAAGAGGGTCAAAGGAAAGACATGCAGGTCTATGGCAAAGGCACTACCACCACCGCAAAATGGCCACCAGCCACATGGTCACTCACAACAACAACAAGCCGGAGGCCTTGAAAACATTGAACTCAAGCAGGCCTATATGGACACAGACTTTATAAAGTGGACCGTGGCCACACAGGGAGGCTCAGACAAGGCAAATGCTGGCCCACTATTACAAACACACTCACATACTGTCCAAACAAAGGAGGAATGCTAAAAAACACATCTTTAATACAGCAATGCCAGAAAACAAAAATCCATAGAGCTAAAAAAGGTTTGCAAGTTACAAAACAACCACACATGAAAAAAAGTGAAATACCAAAAAAAACACATTTGGCAATTCAATCCAATGCTATCAATGCCCTAAATGATGTTTAAATTCAACAGACACCACAGAAATAGTTGTTCCATGCACTCATGACCATGAGTAGCACTGGGCCTACTGGCCAGCTAGTGAATTAAATAAATATTGTTTGAGAAGTTAGCCTGGCATATGTTGTTCACTATTCTAGTGGGCACTTTGCACCAGTCTAAACGACCCGTATGATGGTGGTTGTAAAGTCAACCTTATAGATCAGCTATCCTAGTGGTAGCATGGACCAGCAGTCTTAGGCTAAAACTTCAGAGAGCATGTGAAGCAAGCTGTTTTACCAATTATAATCCCTTGACTACCAAATGAAAGGACACCCTACAAGGTATATATCAAACATATATGTATTTATTACTAACACAACCCCTCTGAACTATTTATGAGGTCAGAGATCGAGATACATTACAAGTTACTCATTAAGCATACTTTAAATTGCCCAAATACAATTCTGCCCTAGGGGCCTCACAAACCATATACTAAGTAAGTGGTATAAGAACCACTTCAGGAATAGTGAATAGGCCTAGAGCCGAGGGAATCGCTGGGGCTACACTGAAAAACCAAGGGATTAAAAGTAGGAGGCCCACGGGAGACGCGTGCAGTGTCTAAACAAAGTCGCGAGTTACCATAGAGTTATAATGGGAACGTAAAAGTTACAAATTAGTAGATTAAGGAAACTTCCGGATGGACTACGGTAAAACCCTTTTATACTCGGACACTTCGAGAGTCACCCACGGGAGCACCGGAGTACTCGAGTTACCTCACCCAGGGAAGCCGGGTGCATAGGTGTTCTTTCGTGTCGGGTTTCGTCGCTGTTTCCTATGGAGAGCTGCAAGGAAGTGCTGCAGGTGACCAGAAGAAAAGTTTCCGGGTGGATCCAAGGGTGGATCGAAGATGAGAAGAACCTGAAAGCAGAGGGGACAGAGTCTCGGTCACCAGCCTGTGACCAGGAAGGAACCAGGAAGGAACCAGGCGATGTAGAGTGTTTCAGGTGAAGAAGGTGAAGCTTGTCTCTTCAGCCACGAAGACCAGGAGGTGTCGATGACAACCAGGAGCTGGATTCGAGCTGACCCACAAAGGATCTAGCTGACTGCGGTGTCGGTATCCGGATTGGACCCAACAAGCCTTGGCAAACACAATCAATGCAGGAAGGGAAGATTGGCTTCAGGTCAGACCCGCAAGGTCTGGGAAGCTTCTCCTTTACAGGGAAGCTGGGGCAAGCACGGAGAAACCAGGCAAGTGATGTAGTTTTAAAAGGAAGTCTTCGAAGGGCTAACTAGCCAACAGGCTAGCAACCGGGAAGATGCGTCAAGCTGAAATGCAGGAGCAGGCCCCACGCGGCACTCGTGGAGTGTGGAGGGCTGATCTTCGATACAAATGCTGCTCGGGTCTGGAGCTTCTCAAACCCAAATGCACAACTTCGAGGATACCTCACAAGCTGCACGGTTAGCAAAGAGCAAGTAGTCCAGAGTGTCCGGTCCCACGTCTCTCGTGTCTCGTGTCTGCCACGGGTCTCAGCTTTGCTGTGGATGTGGATCGGAGTCGAAGAAGTCAGGAAGTCCAGTTCCTGAGTCACTGAGTCTTCAGGTTCCCGCGGGAACATCGACAAAGCAAACCGGCAAGTTACTGGTGGTGCCTGTTTGCACAGGGTGGTCACTTCTCGACCACAAGGGAGATGTCTTCAGTCTTCTAGTCGGAATAGAACGCCGAAGGTCCAAGAGTTTCATTTCAGAGTTTCGGTCCAGGATAATCTAAATCTAATGTCTCTAGACACAGCTCCTATCTTTATACTAATCTAAGGGGCTGGATTACCTGCTAGGTCCCTCCTACGGGTGGAACCTGAGAAGGGGGTGGTTACACCCCTTTCTCCTTGTCCAGTTTTGCACCAGAGCTGGGGCTGGAGTGCCCCAGCAACTGGTATGAACCAGGCTACGCATGGAGCACCTTGTGTGCCCCAGGCAGTGTCTGGAAAGCATCTTTCCATTGAACCCACCCTGCCCCAATACACTACAGGCTCTCTGGGGAGAAACATATTGTTCAGGCCTCCCTTGCCGGAGTATCGTCCAGCTGCAGGAGGTCAGACTTGTGTCTGTGGCAGCAGCATCCATTTTGTGATGCTGAGGCTCTGTTTAACTTTAACCGGGTAAAGCAGTAACTACATGTCTTCTCCCTCTAGAAGGGTGGAATGCTACCCCCACCGCCATAACTGGCGGGGGGGGGGTAGTATTCCAAAGTGTTTGACACCTTACACGACATGTTTTGATAAAGCCAAACCAAAGTTAGCATTAACCGCGAGGATTATAATGCACTTAAGAGTATATGGCATGATTATATCATAGAACAGCTATAAGGACATGGTTCCAAAAGCTGCAGAAGGGCTCAGCTCATGCTAGAGCACCCTCTCACATAAAACCAAGCACTCTGCCTTCAGTATTGTCAAGGCCTGCCATAGGAGTGATTTATAGTTATATATGTGTCTATTTATAATGGTAGATATAGGTATACTATATCTAAGCAAGGGGTGAATACACCACCTTGCCCAACCTGAGTGATCAGCCTGTGGTGTCAGTTTGGATGGCCAGCCAGGGGTGGCATAATACATGCTGCAGCCCCTGGTAGGCTTTGGATGCACCTATGCCCTGGGTACCTATGATACACTATACAGGGGCTCACAAAGGTGACCCAATTCCCAATTAGGTATGTACCTGAAGTACATGGTATCAATTTAGGGAGAGAACAGCTGGGCTGTGGGTCTGATTAGCAGGCCCACAGCCACACTAAAGTCGAAAAACCAGAGAATCACAGAAAAAAGTGGGGGTGACCATAGGAAGCAGAACCTACTCTCCTACATATTACAAATTGATTTCAAAAGTTGGAGAAAATGTAGTGAACTGTGCAACATGTTTCCTTTACAAAAGAAGAACAATTACTTACAAACAAATAACTAGGCCCCTTGTGAAACTACAGGCCACCCACCACAATAGATTTTTAAAAAATGATGAAAAGTAGAAAAGCAAGTAGGTGCAATGCCCCAATCAAACTCACAACACCAATTTTCAAACTTACTAGTGAAATCTAAAAAAAGTCCTCAAATCCAATTATATATGTTGCAGCAGACACAAAGAAGGATCCTTCCAGCTCCAAATTCAAATAAAAAGTGAACAGGAGATGGACAATGCACTGGGAGGAGCCTGCTGGACAGGAACAGGAAGTTGGAGACTCTAGAGCACTTCCTTCCTCTTAAAAAAAAAGTAAAAAAAGGAAAAGGAGTCCTTCCACGATAAAGTACAGCCAAATGTCAAACAGAGGAGTTGTTTAAATCTAAATCATCATTTTGAGAAGGTTTTGATGCTGCTCGAGACAGATTCTTCTCCAGATTGCAAAGTCTGCGTGTTTGGGATTGCGGTCTTCACAAAACTTCTGCTGGAGGTCCGATGGCATGCCCGAATGGCGTGTTCGCGATCGCACACTCCTGCCGGACCGTGCAGCCGGCTACCAAATCTCGTGGCGCTCGCGAACGGACGGGAAATCTCATCGATGATCGCAGGCACCTGATAAGTCTCTCCCGCGCGAATGAAAATGCATTTTGGGCACGCAAACATAAAAAAACACTGCTCTGGTGCGGAGCGCCGAGTTTTCGGCAACTCTGCATTCTACGCAGAATGCTGGGCTGCCATAAATCTGCAAACTCTGTGAGCGGAGAGGAGTTTTATGCCCAGGGTTAAACAAAACATGCTCAGCAGTATTGTGTTGCAGATATCACATACTTCTAACTTTTATGCACTCTTCATTACAGACTCAAGGTTCATCCCAGCATTGTCGCACATCCTCGATGGCATTCTTACCACAGGCTCCATCATTTAGCATATGCACCATGTTATGTTCTGTTATTGGGATCGAAACAGGGGCTCAATGCTTTAGGATTACTCCAGATCGGTTATGTTATGTTATTGTGATCGAAACAGGGGCTCAACGCTTTAGGATTACTCCAGATCTGTACAGGGTTCAATAATATACTTTATTGAAAGGAGGGATATAAGTTTCTTGTTGACAAAGATAGGTGTTTCGTTCTGTAATTCACAATGTCTTCTTCTTTTCCTTAGGTCTTTTGGAGTTCCTCTCCGCCAGCACCCTCATTGCAAACCGAAAAGCAGGTAAGTGTCCGCTTATGTGACTTAAATTGTAGGTTAGTATTGTGAGATCTGTGTTGTTATCTATGCTATTGTGTAGGGGAATTGCATGATAGGGGTGATTGGGACACTAAACAGAAGGAGTGGATAGTTTCTCCACTCCCTTTCTCTCTCTTTCTTTATCTCAGGTTCAATTCTCTGAATTTCCCCCTTTGGGTTGTACCCTTCTTTTCTTTTACCCTCCTTGCTCCCTTTTTTCTCTCTTTCTTTTCTCTCATTCCCACTTTTTGTACCCTTATTTCTCTCCCGCCCCTTTAGTCACTAGTTTTGCTGTTTCCCTAGAAAAAGGGGACGCACCTGACAAAGCCACGCCCCTCCTGGGACGCAGCTGGAGTCTGTTGTCCAGTGGCGGGGAAGAACCTCCGTCTTGTTGTGGGTTCTCTGCTCCTTCTTAGGCGGACCGGGCTCTAGCTGGATCATTGTTTCAGCGCCCCTTCCTGGAGGGTGACATTGTTTTCTCCCTCTCTTCGGCGTTCCGCCGTCTTGCATCCCTAGTTTTTGTCTCCTTCCTTCTCCTCTCTCTGGCGTGGCCTCTCGTCTCCTCTTTGTACCGGGTCATGCGTCGCAGCATGGTCCCCCCACCTTCCTGACTTCTGGGGCAGGCAGGAAGAACGGGCATGCAGACGGATGGGATGTACTCGGTTGGTAACAGCCAACTTGGCGATGCAGCGCGTGCAAGGTAAATTGTTTTATTTATTTAACTACTTACCTTACTCCTGTCCGTTGTATGTCAGACTCCACTACCCCCCACTCTGCCCCTCCCCACTGCGCCCCACCGCCCTGCAGCACTCCCTCGGCGAGCGGCCACTGAGGTAGATCGGTGTTGATTTTAACTCCAAGATGTTTTACTGATTCAATCAGGAGAGGCAGAGAACCATGTTCAGATGGCCACCAAATGTGTGACTAGAGAAGTGGTTGAATTCCAAAAAGCAGCACCTACGTTTTAGCGGAGTTCAGTTCATGACATCCAACTGCTGATTACTCTCATGCATTCACAGAAATTGAAGGCCACATCCTGTGTTTCTTGTGAAAGCGAGATGATAATTTGTGTGTCGTGTGCATAAGAAGTTAAAGTGAATCTGAAAGAATGCATCAAATCTGCCAGTGGATTAACATTGAGATTAAATAGTGTGGGGCTAAGTGACGATCTCTGCGGAATTTCGCATGGGAGAGAGAATGTGGTTGATGTGAAGTTTCCAATACGCAATGAATGCTTTCTATCAGTCAGTAAAGGTCTAAGCAATTCCAGGGCTGTATCGGATATCGCAGATGCTCAAGTAGGAGTCCGTGGTGAACTGTATCGAAAGCCGCCAAGAGGTCCATTATATTCATGGACCCCCCATTGCCCTGATCCAAGGATGTTCTGATCTCCTCAGTGGCTTTGATAAGAGTTGTTTCGGAACTATGAGCTGACTGAAAACCTTGCCATGCTCTTAAGAAGTGATGAAGCCTTGCTGTGATCCATTAACCCCTTCACTGCGGCGGCTATTCCGCCGCAGTGCTAAGGGGGGAGGACGGCCGAGCGGCGGGCGCATGCTGGTGACGGAACCGGTCCGTCACCAGCGTCGGTTGCGCTGTGCTTATGACGGAGGGGTTCCGTCACGGCCCCGCCCACTTAATAGAAAGCTCAGCGCAGGCGTGGAATCCGTGCCGTGCAGGCGTCCCGAGCGGGCCGTGACGGAACCGCTCCGTCATCAGCACAGCGCGACCGCGGCTGATGACGGAGTGGTTTCGTCACCAGCAGGGGAGGGGTTAATATTACTGATGTTGGTCTATATGCAGGCAAGCAATATTGCTTCATTTTCTCCATTCTTTACAAACTGTGTATGTGTGATGCATTGTGCATCACACATTCAAAGTGGGAAAAGTATTTAAGTATACCTGTTGTCTTGGGAGGATCGCCTTCCTCCACAAGAGCTATGGTTGACAGAACACACACACCATTGCACTAGGGTGTAAGAGTGTCTGTGGGTTGTGTTAGTGCATGGCAGCATAAAGTTCACCAGCGAAGCTCCTGCAATGTAGTGCAGCAACTTTGGTTGCTGTGCAGCATTGCCTCATATTTTATTAAATGCCCCCAAATGTTCGGAGCAAGGCTGGAAACCCCTGACTGGCCCCCACAACCGGCACACAACAGAAGGACAGTATGCGCTACTCACTTTTTGAGGTTTCACAGATGTCAGGTGATCCAGCCTTTTATAGCTAAATTACCAATCAGTTGCATTGATCTAACTAAGAAACTTTAATGTGGTCTTCCTTGCTGGCTCCAATCTACGGAAATGCGGCTGGTCCATCATAAGAAGCAGATGCTTGATGGTTTATGACTAAGGCCCCTCCCATAAGTTAGCCTCCTGTTCTGTGGAGCCAGTTCAGAGTTCCACACTCCCTAAGAGAAGCTTCCGTCCCTTTAAAGAATATTTAAGCTCATTAAGGGAGAGAATGTGTATGGTCATTAAAGGGGAGGATGCCCTGCTCTCCACAAAATGTTCCTAACATTGGTTGACTAACTAGAAAAAGACACACTGGAAAGATCTATTTTGTATGCTTGCAACATCTTTCTGCGTGTATGTGCTGACAAAGGCAACACGTTTAATATTCTCTTAGAAAATGTACCATGTCTTTGCATTTGCACATATGCCTTAAGTGTGGGGCTTATTATCAAGGCGGGCGATAGGAAATTATTGCTGCTTTAACGGCCGTTTTTGGCTGCTAAGCGGCGATAATTCTATCGCCCTATTAGCAAGCTGTCGCTAACAGCAGTTAGCGACAGCTTGTAGGAGATAGCGAGCGGTTTGGGGCCCGCTTTGCATGTCAACGATATTTATCGCTAATGACATGCAAAGTGGGCGTACCCAACCTGTTAGCGACTGAAAGCAGTTGCTTACATCGCTATCGCCTATTACTAACACAGGCGCGAAGATCTCCAAAAACTAACACCCGCTCAGACCAGTTCTTAGCCATTATATCCAATTGGAGGTGGATATAATGGCTAAGACCCTGTTAGCGATAATGCGTGCATGTTGCTGTATTCTCAGCGATATTCACAGAATTCGCCCCCATCGCCGGAAATGTTATCGCTTTTGAGATAAACGTTGCGAATAGCACGTTATCTCAGCGATAAAATCCGGTGATGCCCGGCGATAAAAAAAATTCTGCTAAGCCTACTTAGAGATAAATATCGCTATTTGTTGGTAATATGCCCCTAAATTAAGGTGAGTTAACCCTTACGTGACATTGAGATTATTGTTCAAACTGAACCCTTCTACCACAGACGCAATGAAACACAAGTAGCATTTCAAGCACCCCTAAAGAGTCCTCCTAGTTCTACGTAAAACGGGCGATCACCCAGAAATATGTGACCCGGAATGTTCAGAAATAGCAGCACTAGCTATACCGACTGATGATGATTTCTACTGTCAGGATTAGTTGAAGAATTCGCCAACGAAAAAACAATATTCAGAAATGCAAGCTTCAAACCCTCATTCAAGTTTAGAGGCGGCCAGGTTTGGCAAAGTGGAGGTTTGTTTGACGGCCAATTTCTGGTTGTGGGCAGGGCTTACAAGTTTATTTATCATGATTTGGGACTCCAAAGAGTTCCACATAAAATGAAAAGATACATCCAAAAATAAACGTAGCACTCCATTAAAAGAAGAATTTTCTAAATTGTACGGTACTGAATTCATCAAATCACATAAAAACAGAGAAAAGGTATATACACAGAAACCATTCAAGGAATCTTTCAAGTGCTAAGTAGATTGAGCCATAACAAATCACATTATCATCATTGAATGCTTAAAGGACTTTTACGAAGATTACAATCTAATGCTATAATAGAAACGTTCAAGATTAAAACCATGTAGTAAAAAGCGGGATTTGTCAACTCACAATACAGTACGAAATAGCCAGCAGCATAATGACAGTGCAAGAATTTTTTTTCAACTTCGCAGAAAAACAGAGCAATACAATTCAAGGGGAAATACCCGACAACTAACAGTTGTAAAATATGGATAAAAATTAAAAAGCTAGGTGACTGCGATTATGGCCCAGTGTGCGCTGAGCGACATAGATGTCCCGACATTGCAACCGGAGGCTATGGCCGACTTAGACGCGGCATTGACCACCGACGAACTACGGATAGCCATAGGGGCGCTCAAACCCGGAAAAGCACTCGGCCCGAACGGCATTCCGGTCGAATGGTACCAGGCGCGTTCTGAGGACCTTTGTCCTTATCTACTTAAAATGTATGAAGAATGCCGCGAGAGGGGGCAGCTCTCACTGGACCAGCGAACGGCCACGATCGTGGCTATACCGAAGCCCGGCAAGCCTCAGGAGGAATGCTCATCCTACCGCCCCATCTCCCTGCTGAATGCAGAAAGTAAAATCTTAGCGAAGCTCCTGGCCAACCGACTGCTGGCTCACCTGCCTGATCTTATCCACCCAGATCAGTCGGGGTTCATGCCTCATAGAAACACTGCGCTCAATCTTCGTAGGGTTCATGGGGTGTTGGCGAGGGCAGATCAAATTAGTGATAGTGCAGTTATATTGGCTCTGGACGCGAAGATGGCTTTCGACTTGGTGGAGTGGGTCTACCTTTTCGAAGTACTGTCTCACATGGGCTTTGGCCCGAACTTTATATCCTGGATAAAGCTACTCTACGCGGCACCAGTGGCACACGTAGTTGCAAATGGCCACATTTCACGCACGTTTCCACTTGGAAGGGGCACCCGGCAAGGTTGCCCTCTGTCTCCCCTGCTCTTTGCACTCACCCTGGAACCACTGGCTACTCGCATAAGACAGACTCCCTTGCTCAAGGGAATTCAATGGAAGGAGGGATGGGAAGACCACTTGTCCCTCTATGCGGATGACATGCTGTGTATCTGACGGATCCCGCGCGTGGAGTTCCAGCCCTTCTGCACTTGTGCGACGAGCATGGCAAAGTCTCCGGTTACACCATAAATTGGAGCAAGTCGGAGATGTACGTGTTGGCGGGTCAAACCCCGACACTCGGGCCAGACTGCCCTCTGAGACTGGCTGGTTCCTCCTTTAAATATTTGGGCATCCATGTCACGAAGGACCCACTTGAATACAAGAGACTGAATTTGACACCACCGCTGGAGCGCCTCAAGCAGGACGCCAACTTCTGGGCAGGGTTGCCATTAACAGTGCTGGGGAAAGCAGCGCTCTACAAAATGAAATCGCTGCCCCGCTTTCTGCACATCCTAGATAACACACCATTCCCGGTGGCAGCAGGATATTTTAGGAAGGTCGCAGCGGTGGTTTCCGGGCTGTTGTGGGGCAATCGGCCGGCGCGCATAGCTCAAGCTAAACTCTACAGAGGCTGGTATGATGGGGGCATTGCACTTCCGAACTTGCATTTGTACTACTGGGCAGCACAACTTAGGCCTATTAATCAATGGCTACACGCCCCACAGTCTGACCCGGCATTCCAAGCAGACAGGGCGCAGTTGGGCATCAATAAAATACTTGCCCCACTTTATGATCGGAGAAAGTAGAGACTGCTTATAGGACCCACCAAACTCGCTGTGGAAACCTGGCACGCGGCGACAGCTGCGCTAGGATGGAAGGGGAAGATCACCAAACTCACCCCGCTCTGGGACGGACGCGCCTTGGGCAACTTGAGAACTAGCAAGGGGTTTTCCCTCTGGGACTCCATCGGCATCTCCACAGTGGGGGACATGTGGGAGCGGGGGAATGTTATTTCATTCACCCGCCTGAGAGAAATATATGATCTGGGGCCGCACGAATCATATCGATACGTGCAGATCCGCCATGCACTGCTCTCGGTCATCCCCTCCGGATCGACTCTCCCTGAGTCTTCCCCACTGGAGGATCGCCTCCTGACCGACTTCATGGTGGAGAGAGCAACTTCCTTGACGTACCGTAAGCTCCTCAACAATTCACCAGATCCTCTGGCTCCCCTCAAGGGAAGGTGGGAACAGGAGGTGGGCGCCCTAGATGAGTATGAGTGGAATGAGGCTCTGGCTTCTCCAAAGGAGGCGGGCATATCGGCTAGGATGAGGCTAGTCCAACTAAAAGTCCTTCACAGGGTATACTATACGAGGACACTGCTACACCGCATCCACAGAACACCACACCCATTTTGCTTGCGTGGCTGCGGGGAAGAGGGCACCTTCTTTCACACGTTTTGGGACTGCCCACGCATACAAAATTATTGGCGACAAATATTGCGTACTGTATCCCAGGTGCTAGAGGTCTCGATTCTCCCGTAGCCAAGGGGGTGTCTCCTCAACGTATGGGAACCGACTGATCTGTCCCGGCATGGTCGACTCTGGGTGACACTGGGAATGATGGTAGCGAAGCGGGACATTGCACAGCGTTGGGGGGCGGCAGACCTTCCAACAACGTCACAATGGTGCATGAATATGGACAGGACAATGATAACTGAAAGGGCGGTGTACTTGAGTCGGGCTTGTCCAGGCAAGTGGAATAAGGTGTGGTCCCCATGGAATGCGTACCGAGGTGACATTTGCGATCCACTGCGAGAAGACGATCCGCTGGACTCAGATGAAGAGGGGGGGAGGAGTGAGGGGGAGCGGTTGAGGTAAAGGGTCCTTTCGGGAGGGAAGTGGGGGGGTGGCAGTTTCTATACATTCCACAATAGATCCTAGATGACACACAGCACCATATCCTGTCCTGGGGACTCTTCCTATAGCTATCCTGCAATGTTATTTATCAATGATCGCACTGTGATTTCCCGTTGTTCTTTTGTTTCCTTTTTTATTTTTCATCAAAAAACAAAAAACGAAAACCTCATTGAACTTGTATGAAACGTGTACTAGTGACCTTCATTTCTTTCTGTGGCATGCCTTTCAATACGGTGGCTTCTTTATCACATGGACCCAATTTCTGCAAGGCTGTCATTGCTATCTTTTCATTTAGCGGCCGGCCCCTCGGGGTTGTAGGCGACTTGCTGTGTAACTGTAAGAAGGTACAATAAAGGTTTTCAAAAAAAAAAAAATTAAAAAGCTCATAGTAAGGCAGAGATGTACAATTTCAAAATACAGTACTCAATAGCTCGCAGCAAAAAAAGGTAGGAAAAAGTGCAAGTGCTAGGAAATATACATAATGAACCAATACTGTTCTAAAATATATTTTAAAATTTAAAAAAAACCTAAAAATGTTAAAACAAACTAATTCAGATTGAGGTGCCAGCAGACAGTTCCGGGCCTCTTCTGCTGTGGTAATATTGTACTTTAAAAAACAATTCCTTAGGTATCTGTGAGGTAAAGGTTGTAGTGTGGGGCAGACGAATAGGACATGATTTAAGTCTTGTATACAGGAGTTACATAAGTGAAAAAGTCTTTCCTGTCTGGCAAAGCCCTCCCAAGCTCCTGTTACTATTCTTAAAGGGAATACATTCAGCCTAAGCAACATAATAACTCTACGTACTCCATGTTTAAGATTCAATAAAATATACGGTTGAGGTTTTTTATGGATACTACTGCCCGCAATACAATCATTATTGCTATTTTCTGATCCTAATATAATATCTCTTTTGCGAGATACCCAGTAGATTGTTTTTTTTAATTCTGATTTTCAAAGCTCGTTTAGTATCGCCACACTATACATCTCTAGGCCGAGCAGTTTCATGACTTTTTGTTGATTCCTATAAAGAGCACGCTTTTATTTCATGCTGACAAAGATTTCCTCACATAGTGCTACCCATAAGGCATTCTCAGAGCTTTTTACTAGTGCGTTGCTCCATCTTAAGCACCCAGTCATAGATAGCACGTAAGTGGAGAGTAAACCACATTCTAGCCGAATTGCTGCGATAGGAGCAGCGCGATTTGGATTGCATATATGGCACCAGATCTGTCCCTCTACTTTCTCAAATTTGTCCCACTCTTGTGCATCTTCTGGTTCACAGGCATAGCTCAATGCTGGTGGTATCTTTATTTTATAAACTGTCTTTCTCCACAGTGTGTATATAATCGATTAATTGTGAAGGCCTGTGAAATTGCTTTGCCTTTACATTTATCCATGTGATTGCTACCGGAACACCTGTTTGTAAAGATTTTTCCTAAATTGGGATAAAACTTTACTACTTCCAGTTTCTCATTTCTCAAGAACTAATACAAGTTCTTTCTGACTCTACGTCTCCGATAGCTACAAAGCATAACTTTACTCTTTAAAATATTTATTTTTAAGTAGTATTCTTCTGTATACCTAATCAACTCAGCAAGGCATCTTTGAAGTCCAATTGGAGTTAAATCCATTAATATGGCATCATCTGCTCCCCTTGCTCACCCGGCAAGTTGAATTTGAGGGTGAAGAGAAAATCAGGAAAAACTGTGCTGCTCCTTCTCCGCAGCTTCAACACCACTGGCTGTCTGTAGGCAGTATCCTCTCAGGCTCTTGTGGAAGGTAATATGCACAAACACAACTGCCACTGCCTCCGCCTCCACGGGACGCTACTTGCTTCCTCAGTGTTGGCGTCATCGTGGTGTCAAGGCGCTGGCTCCCGCTGTGGCTTTGAGGCAGGCGGGCGGGTGGTGCTAGTAGTGCGGCGGACAGAGAGCAGAGAGCCCCTCCTCTGCCTCTTCTCTGCCTGCAACTGCAGCGGCTCTGGCTGTGGTTTCCCCACGGGCTCTCTGGAAAATCCGGACTGGAACGTTCGGCACTAGCCCCAACTGCGTTGTTCTCTGTCACTTGATGAGCTTCTGGGAGGCATTGACAAGACCTTCCTGCAAATAAACAATCTTTACATGCCGTTTTGTAACTTAATGCAGCACAAATAGAAGTAGCAAAACAGCATTATTTTAAACTATTGTTTATGTGCAGGAAGAGGGACCTTCCTGCACATAAACAATCATAGGCAATTTGCTGTTTCTATGTGTGCTGCCGAAGGCATCACACATGGAAACTGCAAAAACGACAATAAATGAAGCATTTCTCCTCATTTGCCTGTTTAAGACCAGCTCTGGAAAGTTAATAAGGAAACAAAGATTTTGCGCCATTTTGGGTCACTTTTGTGATGCAAACACGACACAAAATCTTAGTAAATCTCCCCCTAAGAGGCATATTTACTAGTAAAGTGGCAAACGAAATGCTTTGTCACTTTAGAAATGCAGGGCTGCACCATGTTTACAATAATATGGTGCAGCCCTGCGTCTCCCCTTGTGCTGGCACTAAATGTAACTGCCTAGTGCCAACGCAGGCACCCTTCCACCATAGTGCAAGGGTGTCTGCGTTGCAAGGGAAGATTGCTTATGTGCAAGTAGGTGTCCCTTCCTCCACATAAACAATCATTGGCGTTTTGCTATTTTCCTGTGTGCTGCAGAACTCAGCACACATGGAAACAGCAAAATCGAGGAGAAATTAAACATTTCTCCTTCTGGTGCCAGGGTAAGACCAGGTTTTCACTTGTCTCAATTTTGGCTCTGCCCCATATTTAAGCCGTCCTTGTAAATAAGGGGCAGTTTCAAAATCAAAGGGTGTTGTGACAGAACGCCTGCCGCAACACCCCTTGACCTCCCCTTTCACGCTAAGTATAGCATGAAAGAGTGCCTTTTTTACAAGGCAGAGTTAAGCTGCGTTTAGTGCTTTAACCCTGCCTTGTAAATAAGGAAAAGCTCCTATCGCCACCCCAATATTCTGAAAAGTGACGTTCTGGTGGCGATAGGCGCACGTAAATATGCCCCTTAATCGAGTGACTGCTATTTGAAATGTCCATGTGGGCTAAGTGGGAAAGATGGAAAGAAAAATTAAAACCAGATGATTAGAACACTACATTAAATTGATAACCGGAAATATAAAGTCTAAAGTAGGGAAACATTTGAATGAGATAAGACGGGTGTTAATTTAGATTTCAAATTCACCATGAAAGACTTTCACACAGGGAGGTATACTGATTAGGCAGATTAAACTATCTTTCACGCCATGCAGTGCAGCGCAGTAACCAAAGTTGCTTCGCTGGACTGTGTGAAAGGAAGAAAGTAGGACAGGGTTGTATCTACTAATATATGGGACTTTTCCTTTCGCTAACTGCACTGACACACTTTGGCTTTCTTGCCCCTACACACCCTTGCATAATAGTGTGTGAAGTCAGGGTAGCTTTTCAGTACAAAATACTATGGGGCTTCTTTACAAGCCCCTTGCACCACTTTTGCGTCACTTTTCACATGTTAAAAATGACGCAACAGTGGCTCAAGAGGCTTCTATATAGTTTAACACGTTTCCCACATTGAGTGGGAACTGTGCAAAGCAGCACACATCCAGAGTTTGAAAAACATTCAGAGACAAAGGGGCATATGTACAAGCCCCTATCGCCACCGGAATGTCACTTTTTGTGACGATCCTGTGGCAATAGGGGCCTTGTCTTATGTACAAGGCAGCGTTAAGCCACTTAACGTGGCTTAACGCTGTATTGCACATAACACCCTTTCACGCTATATTTAGTGTGAAAGGGGCGTGCAGTGGGTGTTGCGGTGGGCGTTCCACCGCAACACCCATTCTTTTTGGCGCTGCCCCCTATGTACAAGTGTGGCATACATAGGAAAATTCTGGTCTTAGGTTGGCAAAACTAGGAGAAATCATTATTTCTCCTAGTTTTTGCTTTTTCCATGTGTGCTGCCTTGTGCAGTACACGTGGAAAAAGCATAATGCCATTGTTTGTTTACGTACAGGGAGTTGTCCCTTCCTGTACAGATTTTTTTTTTATGAACGCATGAAGCAGCACACATGAAAGTTACAAAATGGCATTTTAGGATTGTTTATGTGCATGAAGGGACACCTTCCTACATATAACCAATCCTCCCTTGCACACAGACACCCTTGCACTCTGGTGCAAGGTTGTCTGCGTTGGTTCTTAGTTGTTAAACTTAGCGCCATTGCAGGGGGTAATTCAAGGCTGCATAACATTCTTGCAAATATGTTGCAGCGTTGCGTTTCCCAAGTGGCAGAGCGTGTCGTTAAGCCCAGGAGGCTAACGGCACGCTCCGCCACTTCATGGTACGTATCCCCTAAAGTTTTTTTCTCACAATTTACACCTGCCTCAAGGAGAAGTAAATGTTTCCACAAAATCAAGTCTACCTTTTTTCAACAGGTAGTGATTTGTGTCAAAATTCATGGCTCCTTGTGTTTTCTCCTTTCGCCCTAAATTGGCTGGGTATGCCCGGACAGGGGTCCCATGCTCACTTTGCCACTGAATGTCGTCAGATTCACCAACTCCTCTGTATAGGAATGATGCTCAAAAATGGTCCACCTCTCGATATTAAGTCTGCTTGCTATTATAGCACAGATATGTGATGCAATCAAGGGAGGGAAGGAAAGGGTGGGGACAGCAGGGAAGAAGACCTATAACGACAAAGAAAGACAGTAAGCACCTAAGCTAGAACCCTTCTAGACTTTAAATAAACACTAAACCTTAGGGTAAACTACATGTAAAGGAAAATAACTGTTCAGTTGAGCACACCATGAGTGTCTTGTACCTTCTAGACCAAGGTAGTTGGAAATCCTTGTGCACCCTAGGTAGTGCACAAAATATAGTAGTGCTATAGAAAATGAGAAAACAAAGCAAGCTAGAAACAGTAATTGTGTAAGACTCTGGGGCATATTACCAAGCCTGGCGATATTATATTACATCGCCCTATTAGCAAGCTGTCGTTAACTGATGTTAGCAACAGCTTTGAGGCGATAGCGAGCCGTTTGGGGCCGGCTTTGAATGTCAGCGATATTTATCGCTAGTGGCATGCAAAGTGGGCGTACCCAACCTGTTGGCGACTGAAAGCAGTTGCTAACATCGCTATCGCCAATTAGCAAGGCAGGCATAGTGATGGAAAATTTTGCGCTAAGCGCGAATATCTCCAAAAGCTAACGCCTGCTCAGACCAGTTCTTAGCCATTATATCCAATGGGAGGTGGATATTATGGCTAAGACCCTATTGGCGTTAATGCGTGAATATCGCTGTATTTTCAGCGATATTCACGCATTTCGCTGCTATCGATTAAATCTTTGCTAGAACAACGCACCTTCCAAGTTTTCTCCCAATCAGCATGCTCTGACACTATGACCCTTAAACATGGAGTGCCGCAGGGCTCTATATTGAGCCCACTGCTCTTCAATGTTTACATGAGTCCATTGGCCAAAATGATAGAAGAGTCTGGCCTACTCATGTTCTCGTATGCTGATGATTCACAGCTTATTTTCTCTTTATCATCTTCGGATCCAAATAACATCTCGTCATTGAAAATCGGCCTCACTAACGTCGCAGACTGGATGAGAAAGAATTTTCTCAAACTTAATGGCGAGAAAACAGAGTTACTTGTTTTGGGCAAAAACAAAGAACTCTGGGGACCCCAGCACTGGCCTGACGTGATGGGCACACCCCCGGTCCCAGTCAAATCAGCACGCAATCTCGGAGTCATCATTGATGAATCATTAAGTCTTACTCAGCAAGCTACTAAGACATCGTCCACTTGCTTTGCGATTCTAAAGTGGCTGAAGAAAATCTGTTGGATGTTGCCCAAAAACACCCAAAAATCGGTCATCAATGCTTTGATAACCTCTAGGCTCGATTACGCCAACGTGCTGTATTTAGGGGCCAACAAAGCCATAACCCGACGACTACAGACAGTGCAAAATGCCGCCGCAAGATTGCTGTGGAAAATTCCCATCTCCACACCTACCACCAAGTATATCCGCGAATTGCACTGGCTGAAAATCGAGAATCGGGTAAAATTTAAATCCTTATGTCTTATGCATAGGATTTCAACCAACAAGGCACCCAAATATCTTCAAAACCTTATTCAGCCCTACCGTCCATCCCGCACCCTTCGTTCAGCTACAGCCAACCAATTTGTGATCCCTAAAATCAGGCTGGCGAGAATGGGCGGCAAATTTTTTTCATACCTGGGACCCTCCCTTTGGAATACTCTTCCATTGTTTCTTAGGCAGGAAACGAACCACCTGAAATTCAGGAAAGCCCTAAAAACCTGGCTGTTTAACATCTAAAAATCCTGATTTCTCAATGCACGGAATCATCAGCGCCGGGAAACCCTTTGTTGGGTAGCTGTAGTGCTTTAGAAATGAAATAAATAAATAAAATAAATAAATAAATAAATCGCCGGATATTTTATCGCTTTAGAGAAAATCATTGCTAATAGCACGTTATCTTTGCGATAATATCCGCCGATGCTTGGCAATAAAAAAAAACTTACTAAGCCCATTTAGCGATAAATATCGCTAGTTGTTGGTAATATGTCCCTCTGTTGGTAAAGTAAATGTGGACTTTTGTAGGTATACATATATATATGTATATATATCCTCATAAACTACCCAGATAGATTTGTGCCTCGCTTCACAGAGGATGCCAGAGACTGATGATATACCCCTCCACCATAATCCCCTGTTGGGTTTGGGCAAGAAAACTACTAGCAGCATTAACCAATGCATTTTGTACCAATGAGTGAAGTATAAGCAAACCTCCCCTTTCACCTCAAGAGAGGAACAATCAACTGAAACGTACAGTTAACCCAACCGGGTCATTATCACAGTATTTGGCAAATGTTTGTTTCCTCAATGAAACATAAATGCCTTATGGATGTTTAACCAATAGGACAAAGACTAGCACAAAAGACACACACAGTTAGGGAGTCAACGTGAAGTACTCTTATCATAAGTATCTGTGGGGCATATTATCAAGGCAGGCGAAATGGAATTATCGCCGCTTTTGCGGCCGTTTTCGGCCGCTGGGCGGCGATAATTTCATCAGCTTTTAAGCGATAGCGAGCTGTTTGGGGCCCGCTTTGCATGTCAGCGATATTTATCACTAATGACATGCAAAGTGGGCATACCCAACCAGTTAGCGACTGAAAGCAGTCGCTAACATCGCTATCGCCTATAAGCAAGGCAGACGTAGCCATAAAAAAATTCTCGCTAAGCACGAATGTCGCTGAAAACGAACGCCTGCTCAGACCAGTTTTAGCCATTATATCCAATGGGAGGTGGATATTCTGGCTAAATCCCCATTGGCGATAATGCGTGAATATCGCTGGATTACCAGCGATATTCACGCATTTCGCCGCTAAGGCTGAAAATGTTATCACATTTGAGATAAACGTTGCTAACAGCACGTTATCTCGCGATAAATTCCGTCGATAGAAAAAATTTTGCTAAGCTTATTTTGCGATAAAAAATTTGCTACTTGTTGATAAAATGCCCCTGTATTGTCTAAAAAGGGAAATTTCGAATCTCTCAGTTATTACTTGGTAGGTAATTATGCAGTCTTTAACTCCCCTCCGCATGAATTTGCGGAAAGGCAAGCTCGCCAACGTAGGGAGAAATATGAGCGTGTAACTACTTGATGAGCTTGTCCCGCTTGGGGAGCCAGGGAAACTCACCAACGGAACAAGTGCCAGGCAAGAATGATTGTCCTTTAGACCAGTTCAGGTATTCCTACAAACCACAAGAGACAACATACGTGTGTCCCGCCTACTGGGAGGAACACCTCACGCTAGAATCAAGCAAAGGAAGTATGCAGGCCAAAACAGCAGATTTCATCCACAAAGGAATCGGTTTAAATCGGCAACGTCATGAGGGAGCAAAAGAGCTTTTATCTGGTTTCTGCTCTACTGGTGACGGCAACGTGCCGTCGCCGATACTCATTTGGCTTATAGTTTCCTGAGTCTCAGTGGCATGTCACTTTGTGCGAGTGACTGGAGGGAGGACAGGACAGGGATCAAGTTAGGGCCCACTACACTGGATTCAAACTAGCCGGGCTGATGAGGAGTGTTACTCCGAAACTAGTCACAGGATGCTTGTTTCTGTTCCAGGGAAGACCTGGCTTCCAGTTCGGGCTGGACTTTTCCCATGAGGAACAGGGTCAATACTGATTTGCATATGGCTGAGTTTGAACTGGGTTTGCAAAGTGAGCTTAAGAACTATGACGGATTCAACCCATATCTGTGACTGGGGGTGAGGGTTTGAAAAGTTTCAGTGCTCCGTCCATCATCTCCTTGTGTTTGGTTTGAGTATAAACACCAATGTACCAATGGACCTCCGGCTTGATCCAAATTAGTACAAATTAGTGCATTGTATCATTTTGCACTAGGTTTGCTTTTGTAATACAGACCTTGAACAAAGTGCTAGTCAATTTCCCCAAAGATTTTTTACTAAGCATTTGAAGGGTATGAATGACAAAACTCGGATCACTCAGTTTTGATTGAAGTGCGATGAATTGTGTTTTCAATTATAATTTTTTTGTCACCTTGAACGTTTTAGGATACCGTCTTGTGATGCACCATTTGGTTTAACCAATTAAACTTGCTATTTTCAAACAACTTGTATTACTCAAGATTTTCTCAAACGTGCTATATGCTGTTGCCAAAAGTGTTGTATAGTTCGTAAATGATTAAAGGGCATATTTATTAGCCCCTTGTGCCGCCGTAGCATCACGTTTTGTGACACTCCAACGATGCAAACCACTACTTTGCGTTGCTTTGAATGGCCTTAAAGCAATGGAGTAAATCAAGGCAGCGCAAACCGCCGCATTGCCTTACTCTGTGCTAGGGAGGCGTTCCATGGGCATTATGGTCAGTGTTGCCATGCAACACCCATTGATTTTGATGCTTCCCCAGATTTACAACACCATGTGAACCTGGGGATGCCCCAAAAATGTACGCCTCTCTATGTTAACCCGTTAACCGCGGCGGTAATTCCGCCGAGGTGCAGGTGTTTCCGTGCCCGGGCGGGGCAGCGTCGGCCATTGGCCGACGGCAGCACTAGGGAGGTAGTGCTGCCGTCGGCCAATGGCCGACGGCAGCAATTAAGGGTTAAGTCATAACAAGGAGAAGCAACTTTACTTCTGGTTTATTCCTTTCTGATCAGAAAGGTGCCCCTTCCGGCACTTTCACATTCCTACCGACACTATGATGCAAGGGTGCTGTGTTGGCACCAGGTTCCCAAAACGATACGAGCGCAGGGGGAAATTACAGAAATGCACCGAATTAGATATATATGGAGCATTCCTGCCTTTCACTTTTACATACAGCAGCACAGCAAGTTGACTTGCTGCGCTGCCCAACGCAAAATCCACATAAATTAGACTCTAATTGTCCACAATACAGGTTGAATTATTTTCAACTTTACATCACTAATACCCTTGCTGTGGAGTAAGTCTTATGTGTGGTTTTCATTATCATTGACAATGTGTGACAAATTAAACAATTGATATTACAACTAGGGAAAAGAAACAGTATGTAAAGCACAACCAATAATTAAAGAGTACAACAACTAATTAAAAAGTACAAGGTTGAGTTTATTTTTAAATGTACATATTCATATTAAAAAAGACTCAGTGCAAAATCATATGCACTAATTAATTCTAAAAAATCAACAGTCATACTCAAATAATTTATATTCAACTAATTTACACCAATTTATACATAATAAAACAGTGGCGAAAATTGTATCACATCGACGCGCGTTTCGGCGTTAACGGAACGCCTTCATCAGGAGCCACAATCAATCTAAGAGAAACACAGGATGAGTGTTCTCTAATCTTCTCTTGTGGATGTATCAACACTTTTATTTTCTTTGGAGTTTACACTTCACCTGGCTTACTGTTTAAGCCCAATAAGATGAGGGGCCAACTGTGACATCAACCTGTGGGAGCTCAAATTATGATATATGCAAGCTCCTCACAACCAATGGAAACGATAGCCACACAAAAGGTAAAGGCGAGCAATTATATCAACATGTGGGAGTATCGATCACCATCTCAGTATGCTCCTCACAGCCGTTGGAAAATATCTAGCTGCGCTAAAAACAATGTCAGTAGCGCCGTGTCCTCCGCCTGAAAGGTAAATTGCCTCGGCTCGTCGGAGCTTCAACTTTGATATATGTTGGCTCCCACAACCGCAAATTAATGCAGCCGCGCTAGAGACGGTGAGAAATGAGCCGTTTCATCAACCCGCAGGAGCCGTGTTTGCGATATAAACCGGCGTCCTGCAGCCGTTGGAAGTGTTGAGTGTGGTTTTCATTATCATTGAGACATCCAGTATAATAACAAACCATACATTTAGATCCACCTCCTATTTGCACGGAACTACTAAGGGAGCGCCGAGAATTATTTAGACCCTTGTTCAACAAAAAAAACTACCGTCCTGCAGAGAAAGCAATGATATCAAGTTTCTCTGGAGAGAACGGCCAACTGAGTTGTCGTCTGGTAATCATTTTTACAATAGTGGACACAAAGATAAAAGATATACAACCAATAAACGAAAACACAATGGTATGACCACATAAACTTAAAGATGACCTAGGGTGAACAAGCCCCTCATCAAAACTGTAGCAGATGAGTCGTCCGAGTTATTAATTAAATGTTGCTGCTATCATTGCTTTTAAATTGTATAAGATGGCTCTTGAAATACCGCAAATGACCATTTTTGCACACAACATGCGCCCATTGTGGTCTTTCTGAACAAAAACATCCCAGTGACGCTTAGTTTAAATGTTTTAAGTTTACATTTTTTAACTCAATTTTATTGACTTTTCACGTGAAACTATGTTAATGTAATATTTGCACAATTTGACTTCTCTGCTTAATATTTTACGTAAGTTATTGCAACAGTTTTAATTAACCATGCAAATAAATATGTTATATTCTATACTTCAGATTTATATTCATGAGAAGTTAAACCCGTACCCAGTAGAACATACAACAGTTATTATCTGTATTTTTAACAGCATACTTTATGTATGAGCTCCAGTAATAGCTGCTGAGCTTCCCAGGTCCCTGCGTCATATGCTGTTTCAATCCACTTTTTTCCTTTGAATATCTCGGTCTTGTAGATCTGTTTTATAACGGACTAAACCAGACTACAAGTTCCAGAATTTAAAGAAAAGAGATGAACTAGACCACCACATCACGCAGGGGCATGGCATGGGGGCATGGTAAAGTTGCACAGTTTCCCTTTTTAGGCCTCGCCTGAGCCAGCGCGCATGCCCTGCCCTGCGAGGCTTATTGTAAGGACTTCCGTAAGGACTTCCAACTCCCACAGCTTTGCTCGTTTTTTTTTTTACTGCCACACATTTGATTAGCCACTTGCATAAGGCTTCTACAAAAGAAAGCACACAAATGGCCAAAGGCTTGGCTATGTCCCGCCTTATCTTTTAATGTCCCCTCCCATAGCTTTTGTGTCTCGGGAGCAAGCAGCGGTGCCATCTGTTTCCAATTATTGCGCCCACGCTTGTTTACATTTGTCTGTCTCATGGGCACGTTAATTGGAAACAGATGGCGTTCACTTTTGTGGCCACGGTGCAAGGCTGGTAATGTTGGCTCGGGCAGCTCAGCATGAGGCATCAGCATGGAGAGGCGGTGCCCGTGACACGGGCCACGGCTTGGGCAAGCAGCTGAGTCAGCCTACCGCGCCTCCAGCCTCCGCCAGCATAGCCCCGGGCAGCCAATGCCTTCCTGAGTCCCAGGGACTCTCACTGGCGCGTTCTCCCTATCCGGACCCACAACAAATGTAAAGCATTATAGCATTTGCTTCCATGAAACTGAAGCAGTTACACAGCATCTGCACAACTGTGCAAAGGTGTATCAAAGCCTCCAGAAGTAAATCAAATATCATCAAGATGACATGTAATGTTGCAGAAATGTGCAGAGTTCCACCGACCCAGGGTACCCCCGTCCTGCTTTTGGGGTACGTTTTGGTTCGACTGTAATTTTACAAGTGGAAACCGGGAAAAGGGGGGTTCTGGCAACAGGTGAGAGAGATAGTCATGCACGAACCCTCAAACAACATCACACACTCATGTAGTCTTGTTAGCGTCTTGTGGAGCTAAGTCCATTGGGTAGTGGTGACACGGACCATTGCTCCTCAAAGCACTCATGCGTGGCGCTGCAGCAGATTAAGGGAGTTTGAAAGAGAGAGCTGTCCAGAGGTAGAAGATTAAAAATATCCTTAGAGTAACTTTAAGAAACTGACATGGTGGACGAGAAGACGGCACCACAGGTCAATACAGCCAAAGCCATCAATCAGTCCTGACCCCTACCCACGAAAAAGGACACATTCTGGACCAGATCTGGTCCCACAATGCCCTGCTGTCTATCCTGACGGCAACCCCCTGCATTTGGTCAGATCACCATCTACTCCAATTTTTCTGCAATCTACACGGCCACCCGAAGGCCTCCATTCCTGTAGGAGGGGTAGTAAGGAAATGGAGATCACTAAACAATCAAGACTTTCTGTCTTACCTGTCATACTCAATCCCAGCACCCACCCACAATATTAACCTCATGGAAAAAAATCTCACTGATTGGCTCTTGGCAGCCTGTAATGAGCAAGTTCCGCTCTCCAAATTCTCCCTCGCCCGTCGCATGGATGCGCATAGGTGGTTTACGGCAGATTTAAAAAAACAAAAACTGGAACTGCACCAATTTGAGAGGAAATGGAGACACGGGTACTCAGATGAGGACAGAGTGTCATACAAAACTGCCCATAGGAATTATAAGAACTCCATTTTAACTACTAAGGCAGCATTCTTCTCCAAGAAAATCTTGAACGCACAAAATAAATCTGGAGAACTTTTCAGGGTCGTGAACGATCTTTGCAACGATGTAAGAACCTCCCCCCCCCCCCCCCCCCCCCCAAGTCCCCACGCAAGAGCTCTGCAATCAGCTCAATAATTTCTTCATGGACAAGATAGCCACCATAAAAGAAAGTATTCCGGAAAGGCCTAGTATGGCGGCCATCGAGGACATCTGCAAAAATCCATCTGAATTCGAGATTTCCCCCCCGATTGATCAACCTAAGTTAGTGGAACTGATTAAACATGTGAAGTCTAGCTCACCAAATGATTGCTGTCCCCCGTACGTCCTAAGGGACGTCTACTCAGCACTCCCGCTAGGCATACTCCCCCTTTTGAATGAGTCCCTAGCACAGGGAATAGTCCCCACCTCGTTTAAAAATGCAACGCTGGTCCCGTTAAACAAAAAAACGGGTGCCGAACCGACTAATCTCTCTAACTACCAGCCCATATCCCTTCTCCCTTTTGGAGCAAAGATCTCGGAAGCTGATGTGGCTAGCTGCATCTCCAACTTCATTGAAATTTCGGATTATCTGGAGCCTAACCAAGCCGGCTTTCGCCAGGCGCACTCAACCAAAGCAGTGATCCTCGCAGTTCTGGACACAATGAGGTCCAACGCCGACAGGGGTATACTTCAGGCCTTGGTGCTCCTGGACCTGTCGGCAGCGTTCGACACGGTGGACCATACCATCTTATTACACCGTGTCAAACAAGCTGGTCTGCGAGGCGCGGCCCTCGGCTGGGGGAAGTCATTCCTGAGCAACCGGACCCAGGCAGTTAAACTTGGGAACTTTACCGCGCCCAAATTATCTACCACCTGTGGTGTCCCGCAAGGCTTGTCACTGTCCCCCCTCCTGTTCAATCTATATCTCAAACCTCTTTTACACTCCTTAAAAAAAAGGAGGGTGACGATTTATAACTATGCTGATGACCTGCAGTTAATTTTCCCACTGGACTCAACTGACTCCGCCGTGGAATTCCAGGCAACCATGCTGCACATTCAACGGTGGATGGAGCTGAACCACCTAAAACTCAATCCCGGGAAGACCGAGCTGGTACTCCCGGGCAAAAGCTGGATCAGCTGGGGCCCTCATTTCTGGCCGGCAACAATGGGATCCTCTCCCTCCCCCTCTCCCTCGGTGAAAAGCCTCGGGATTACCATTAACTCTGATCTCTCTCTGAAAGGCCAGGTGGGAGCTGTGATCTCATCCAGCTTCCATCAATTGCGCAAAATCAGACAAATTGTTCATCTACTCACTCACTCTGCCCTCATTCATGTGGTACTCGCCCTGGTCCTGTCCCGACTAGACTTTTCAAATTCTATTTACTTAGTCCTCCCCCTGTTCTTGTCTAAACGCTTGCAAATTGTGCAAAACCAAGCGGCCAGATTAATCTTCAAGAACCGCGGTGGGAGTTCTACGAAACCATTGCTGGCCACTCTTCACTGGCTACCCATAGCCCAACGGCTAATTTTCAAAGTAGGCTGTATGGCCTTTAAGGCTCTTCACGGGAAAAGTCCCATGTTCATCAACAACCTAATAATCAAACATGAGCCAACCCGCAATCTTCGCTCTGCCCATCAATCCTTTCTCACTCTACCCTCCTTCAAACGGAAGCGTCAAGGCTGGTGTCGATTTGCTTTTCTTGCCCCAAAGGTGTGGAATTCATTCCTCCTGTCGCTCAGGAAATGCACCAATCTTATGGAGTTCCGAGGAGCCTTAAAGACCTGGGGGCATATTATCAAGGGGGTTTATCTCTGCTTTTTTGGCTTTAAAAGCCAAGAAAGCGGAGATAAAATTATCTCCCTATTACCTAGCTGTCGCTAACACGAGTTAGCGACAGCAAGTAGGAGATAGCGACCATCTTGGGCCCCACATTGCATGTCAGTGATATTTATCACTAATGACATGCAAAGTGGGCGTGCCAAGATGTTAGCGACTGGAAACAGTCGCTAACATCGCTATATCCTATTACCAACTTTTGGAGATATTCGCGCTAAGCGCGAATATCTCCAAAAGCTAACACCTGCCCTGAGCAGTTCTTAGCCATGTTATCCAATGGGAGGTGGATAACATGGCTAAGAGCATTAGCTCGGTAATGCATGAATATTGTGGACTTTTCAGCGATATTCATGCATTGCGGCTGATTTTTATCGCATTTGCGATAAACCTTGGTAATACCAAGGTTTATCTGCGATAAAATTCGCCGCAGCTCAGCGGTAAATTTTTGTCTCTAACCAAGCAATAGCAATAATTATCGCTATTGCTTGGTAATATGCCCCCTGGTTATTCAAGCAAGCCTTGGGATAGGTTAACTGTCTTTCAATCATTCCTCACTACCAGCGCCATGAAACCCCTGGGTGCCCGTGCGCTTAACAAATCTAGAATAACATAACATAACATAACATAACAAAGAGGGCAGGTACAAAGAGACAAATGAATCTAGTAAGGACAGGGTGATAGGTGATGGGTTAAAGGGCAGCATTCTGAAGAGGGTCATTGGGCCTGTCACATCAGATTGCCTGGCAGTGCTTAAACGAGGTGTGTGTGGGGGAGGGGGAGAGACGTTTGGAAACACAGGGGCATAATAACAAGGGGGGCGATAGGCAATTATCACCAGTTTAATGGCCGTTTTCGGCCGCTAAGCGGCGATAATTCTATCGCTATATTATCAAGCTGTCGCTAACTGATGTTAGCGACAGCTTTTAGGCGAGAGCGAGCGGTTTCGGGCCCGCTTTGCATGTCAGCGATATTTATCGCTAATGACATGCAAAGTGGGCGTACCCAACCTGTTAACGACTGAAAGCAGTCGCTAACGTTGCTATCGCCTATTAGCAAGGCGGGCGTAGCGATGGAAATATTCCCGCTATCGCCAAAAACTAATGCCTGCTCAGACCAGTTCTTAGCCATGTTATCCAATGGAAGGTGGATAACATGGCTAAGAGCATTTCGTCGCTAATGCGTGAATATCGCTGTTTTCTCAGCGATATTCACACTATCGCCGGAAAAATTATCGCTTCGGAGATAAAAGTTGCTAATAGCACGTTATCTCAGCGATAATTTCCGGCGATGCTTAGCGAGAAAAAAAAATGTTGCTAAGCCTAGATAGCGATAAATATCGCTACTCGTTGGTAATATGCCCCACAGTGAAGTACAAGCAACTGGAAACGTGAGCTTATTGTACACAAACCGCCCCTTTCACTGCTGTTCCTTATGTTATGGACCGCTGTAAGCAACCCCACCCTCCCCCCACACCCCTTCCACGAGGTACTATGAAATTTTCACAAGATCACGACCACCACTCTACAAAACTTCTAAACACTGTTATGTTACACCCCACCCCGTCTCTCCCTTGCCTGGTGGTGGTGGGTGGTTGTTGCCGGTTCATTCATTGCAATTAATTTTATAGGCTGTCCACCCATCCTTCCACAGTCCTGAGGAAGACCCGCTCTGATGCACTTCATTATTGCGCTGCTTTCAGGGTCGAAACGTCGACATGCTCTATATGTCCACACAGTCCTCATGATCACGATTTACTTCATCAATGGACCTTGCAGCACATGTGCAAAAAATAAACAGGACAAAAACTTTAAAAGCCCTTCCCCCCTTTCCATCTCACATGTATCCGTCATGTATATAGTGTACTGTCTATATAACTAATCACTATATGTCACTCTTTCAACACAGTCACTTGTTGTTTTTGCTGCAATTGAATTTGTATTTGTGACAGCGATTAGTATTTGATACTCACTTTGAATATACTAATGAATCTTATTTTAGTGTGTGTTTTCCTTTTCTTTCATGAACTATTGTTGTGTGCATTATAAATAAGTGTTTGATTTCTGCACTAAAAACAGTATCCTAAGCAATTGTAAACCTTCTGAAAGAACCAATTGTTTTACTTAATCTTGATACCCAGTTTCTGCGGGACACCGGGTCACCCCATTATTTTTAAAACGGTGACGAGGGCAGGGGGTGTAACGTTAAGTGAGGGGGTGCAGAATATGAAGACTCCCGCATATTTCAGAGGTGTTTTCATTGGCCCAGGGCAGAATGGGGCCTTTACACCTAGGGACCACACAGTTTCCCTTTTTAGGCCTCGCCTGAGCCAGCGCGCATGCCCTGCCCTGCGAGGCTTATTGTAAGGACTTCCGAAAGGAAACGCTGCATTGCCTTACTCTGTGCTAGGTAGGCGTTCCATGGGCATTTCGGTCAGTGTTGCCATGCAACACCCATTGATTTTGATGCTTCCCCAGATTTACAACACCATGTGAACCTGGGGATGCCCCAAAAATGTACGCCTCTCCATGTTAACCCGTTAACCGTGGCGGTAATTCCGCCGTGGTGCAGGTGTTTCCGTGCGCGGGCGGGGCCGCGTCGGCCATTGGCCGACGGCAGCACTAGGGAGGTAGTGCTGCCGTCGGCCAATGGCCGACGGCAGCAATTAAAGGTTTAAGTTATAACTAGGAGAAGCAACTTTACTTCTGGTTTATTCCTTTCTGAGCAGAAAGGTGCCCCTTCCTGCACTTTCACATTCCTACCGACACTATGATGCAAGGGTGCTGTGTTGGCACCAGGTTCCCAAAACGATACGAGCGCAGGGGGAAATTACAGAAATGCACCGAATTAGATATATATGGAGCATTCCTGCCTTTCACTTTTACATACAGCAGCACAGCAAGTTGACTTGCTGCGCTGCCCAACGCAAAATCCACATAAATTAGGCTCTAATTGTCCACAATACAGGTTGAATTATTTTCATCTTTACATCACTAATACCCTTGCTGTGGAGTAAGTCTTATGTGTGGTTTTCATTATCATTGAGACATCCAGTATAATAACAAACCATACACTTAGATCCACCTCCTATTTGCACGGAACTACTAAGGGAGCGCCGAGAATTATTTAGACCCTTGTTCAACAAAAAAAAATACCGTCCTGCAGAGAAAGCAATGCTATCAAGTTTCTCTGGAGAGAACGGCCAACTGAGTTGTCGTCTGGTAAACATTTTTACAATAGTGGACACAAAGATAAAAGATATACAACCAATAAACGAAAACACAATGGTATGACCACATAAACTTAAAGATGACCTAGGGTGAACAAGCCCCTCATCAAAACTGTAGCAGATGAGTCGTCCGAGTTATTAATTAAATGTTGCTGCTATCATTGCTTTTAAATTGTATAAGATGACTCTTGAAATACCGCAAATGACCATTTTTGCACACAACATGCGCCCATTGTGGCCTCTCCAGCGCAAAATTCTGAACAAAAACATCCCAGTGACGCTTAGTTTAAATTTTTTAAGTTTACATTTTTTAACTCAATTTTATTGACTTTTCACGTGAAACTATGTTTATGTAATATTTGCACAATTTGACTTCTCTGCTTAATATTTTACGTTTTGGGTAAATTATTGCAACAGTTTTAATTAATCATGCAAATAAATATGTTATATTCTATTCTTCAGACTTATATTCATGAGAAGTTAAACCCGTATCCAGTAGAACATACAACAGTTATTATCTGTATTTTTAACAGCATACTTTATGTATGAGCTCCAGTAATAGCTGCTGAGCTTCCCAGGTCCCTGCGTCATATGCTGTTTCAATTCACTTTTTTCCTTTGAATATCTCAGTCTTGTAGATCTGTTTTATAACGGACTAAACCAGGCTACAAGTTCCAGAATTTAAAGAAAAGAGATGAACTAGACCACCACATCACGCAGGGGCATGGCATGGGTAACTCGTCAAGGCATGGTAAAGTTGCACAGTTTCTCTTTTTAGGCCTCGCCTGAGCCAGCGTGCATGCCCTGCCCTGCGAGGCTTATTGTAAGGACTTCCGAAAGGACTTCCAACTCCCACAGCTTTGCTCGTTTTTTTTTTACTGCCACTCATTTGATTAGCCACTTGCGTAAGGCTTCTACAAAAGAAAGCTCGCAAATGGCCAAAGGCTCGGCTATGTCCCGCCTTATCTTTTAATGTCCTCTCCCATAGCCTATGTGTCTCGGGAGCAAGCAGCGGTGCCATCTGTTTCCAATTATTGTGCCCGCGCTTGTTTACATTTGTCTGTCTCCTGGTCACGTTAATTGGAAACAGATGGCGTTCACTTTTGTGGCCACGCCGCAAGGCTGGTAATGTTGGCTCGGGCAGCTCAGCATGAGGCAGCAGCAGGGAGAGGCGGTGCCCGTGACACGGGCCACGGCTTGGGCAAGCAGCTGAGTCAGCCTACTACTCCTCCAGCCTCCGCCAGCATAGCCCTGGGCAGCCAAAGACTTCCTGAGTCCCAGGGACTCTCGCTGGCGCGTTCTCCCTATCCGGACCCACAACAAATGTAAAGCATTATAGCATTTGTTTCCATGAAACTGAAACAGTTACACAGCATCTGTACAACTGTGCAAAGTTGTATCAAAGCCTCCAGAAGTAAATCAAATATCATCAAGATGACATGTAATGTTGCAAAAATGTGCAGAGTTCCACCGACCCAGGGTTTCCCCGTCATGCTTTTGGAGCACGTTTTGGTTCGACTGTAATTTTACAAGTGGAAACCGGGAAAAGGGGGGTTCTGGCAACAGGTGAGAGAGATAGTCATGCACGAACCCTCAAACAACATCACACACTCATGTAGTCTTGTCAGCGTCTTGTGGAGCAAAGTCCATTGGGTAGTGGTGACACGGACCATTGCTCCTCAAAGCACTCATGCGTGGCGCTGCAGCAGATTAAGGGAGTTTGAAAGAGAGAGCTGTCCAGAGGTAGAAGATTAAAAAACATCCTTAGAGTAACTTTAAGAAACTGACATGGTGGACGAGAAGACGGCACCACAGGCCAATACAGCCAAAGCCATCAATCAGTCCTGACCCCTACCCACGATAAAGGACACATTCTGGACCAGATCTGGTCCCACAATGTCCCGCTGTCTATCCCGACGGCAACCCCCTGCATTTGGTCAGATCACCATCTACTCCAATTTTCCTGCAATCTACACGGCCACCCGAAGGCCTCCATTCCTGTAGGAGGGGTAGTAAGGAAATAGAGATCACTAAACAATCAAGACTTTCTGTCTTCCCTGTCATACTCAATCCCAGCACCCACCCACGATATTAACCTCTTCGAAAAAAATCTCACTGATTGGCTCTTGGCAGCCTGTAATGAGCAAGTTCCGCTCTCCAAATTCTCCCTCGCCCGTCGCATGGATGCGCATAGGTGGTTTACGGCAGATTTAAAAAAACAAAAACTGGAACTGCACCAATTTGAGAGGAAATGGAGACACGGGTACACAGATGAGGACGGAGTGTCATACACAACTGCCCGTAGGAATTATAAGAACTCCATTTTAACTACTAAGGCAGCATTCTTCTCCAAGAAAATCTTGAACGCACAAAATAAATCTGGAGAAATTTTTAGGGTTGTGAACGATCTTTGCAACAATGTAAGATCCCCCCCCCCCCCCCCCCCAAGTCCCCACGCAAGAGCTCTGCAATCAGCTCAATAATTTCTTCATGGACAAGATAGCCACCATAAAAGAAAGTATTCCGGAAAGGCCTAGTATGGCGGCCATCGAGGACATCTGAAGAAATCCATCTGAATTCGAGATTTTCTCCCCGATTGATCAACCTAAGTTAGTGGAACTGATGAACCATGTGAAGTCTGGCTCACCAAATTATTGCTGTCCCCCGTACGTCCTAAGGGACGTCTACTCAGCACTCCCGCTAGGCATACTCCCCCTTTTGAATGAGTCCCTAGCACAGGGAATAGTCCCCACCTCGTTTAAAAATGCAACGCTGGTCCCGTTAATCAAAAAACCGGGTGCCGAACCGACTAATCTCTCTAACTACCGGCCCATATCCCTCCTCCCTTTTGGAGCAAAGATCTTGGAAGCCCATATGGCTAGCTGCATCTCCAACTTCATTGAAACTTCGGATTATCTGGAGCCTAACCAAGCCGGCTTTCGCCAGGCGCACTCAACCAAAGCAGTGATCCTCGCAGTTCTGGACACAATGAGGTCCAACGCCGACAGGGGTATACTTCAGGCCTTGGTGCTCCTGGACCTGTCGGCAGCGTTCGACACGGTGGACCATACCATCTTATTACACCGTGTCAAACAAGCTGGTCTGCGAGGCGCGGCCCTCGGCTGGGGGAAGTCATTCCTGAGCAACCGGACCCAGGTAGTTAAACTAGGGAACTTTACCGCGCCCAAATTATCTACCACCTGTGGTGTCCCGCAAGGCTCGTCACTGTCCCCCCTCCTGTTCAATCTATATCTCAAACCTCTTTTACACTCCTTAAAAAACAGGAGGGTGACGATTTATAACTATGCTGACGACTTGCAGTTAATTTTCCCACTGGACTCAACTAACTCCACATTCAACGGTGGATGGAGCTAAACCACCTAAAACTCAATCCGGGGAAGACCGAGCTGGTACTCCCGGGCAAAAGCTCGATCAGCTGGGGCCCTCATTTCTGGCCGGCAACAATGGGATCCCCTCCCTCCCCCTCTCCCTCGGTGAAAAGCCTCAAGATTACCATTAACTCTGATCTCTCTCTGAAAGGCCAGGTGGGAGCTGTGATCTCGTCCAGCTTCCATCAATTGCGCAAAATCAGAAAAATTGCTCATCTACTCACTCACTCTGCCCTCATTCATGTGATACTCGCCCTGGTCCTGTCCCGACTAGACTTTTCGAATTCTATTTACTTAGTCCTCCCCCTGTTCTTGTCTAAACGCTTGCAAATTGTGCAAAACCAAGCGGCCAGATTAATCTTCAAGAACCGCGGTGGGAGTTCTGCGAAACCATTGCTGGCCACTCTTCACTGGCTACCCATAGCCCAACGGGTAATTTTCAAAGTAGGCTGTCTGGCCTTTAAGGCTCTTCACGGGAAAAGTCCCATGTTCATCAACAACCTAATAATCAAACATGAGCCAACCCGCAATCTTCGCTCTGTCCATCAGTCCCTTCTCACTCTACCCTCCTTCAAACGGAAGCGTCAAGGCGGGTGTCGATTTGCTTTTCTTGCCCCAAAGGTGTGAAATTCTTTCCCCCTGTCGCTCAGGAAATGCACCAATCTTATGGAGTTCCGAGGAGCCTTAAAGACCTGGTTATTCAAGCAAGCCTTGGGATAGGTTAACTGTCTTTCAATCTTTCCTCACTACCAGCACCATGAAACCCCTGGGTGCCCGTGCGCTTAACAAATTCAGAATAACATAACATAACATAACAAAGGGGGCAGGTACAAAGAGACAAATTAATTTAGTAAGGACAAGGTGATAGGTGATGGGTGAAAGGGCAGCATTCTGAAGAGGGTCATTGGGCCTGTCACATCAGATTGCCTGGCAGTGCTTAAACGAGGTGTGTGTGGGGGAGGGGGAGAGACGTTTGGAAACACAGGGGCATAATAACAAGGGGGGCGATAGGCAATTATCACCAGTTTAATGGCCGTTTTCGGCCGCTAAGCGGCGATAATTCTATCGCTATATTATCAAGCTGTCGCTAACTGATGTTAGCGACAGCTTTTAGGCGAGAGCGAGCGGTTTGGGGCCCGCTTTGCATGTCAGCGATATTTATCGCTAATGACATGCAAAGTGGGCGTACCCAACCTGTTAACGACTAAAAGCAGTCGCTAACATCGCTATCGCCTATTAGCAAAGCGGGCGTAGCGATGGAAATATTCCCGCTATCGCCAAAAACTAATGCCTGCTCAGACCAGTTCTTAGCCATGTTATCCAATGGGAGGTGGATAACATGGCTAAGAGCATTTTGTCGCTAATGCGTGAATATCGCTGTTTTCTCAGCGATATTCACGCTATCGCCGGAAAAATTATCGCTTCGGAGATAAAAGTTGCTAATAGCACGTTATCTCAGCGATAATTTCCGGCGATGCTTAGCGAGAAAAAAAATCGTTGCTAAGCCTAGATAGCGATAAATATCGCTACTCGTTGGTAATATGCCCCACAGTGAAGTACAAGCAACTGGAAATGTGAGCTTATTGTACACAAACCGCCCCTTTCACTGCTGTTCCTTGTGTTATGGACCGCTGTAAGCAACCCCACCCTCCCCCCACACCACTTCCACAAGGTACTATGAAGTTTTCACAAGATCACGACCACCACTCTACAAAACTTCTAAACACTGTTATGTTACACCCCACCCCGTCTCTCCCTTGCCTGGTGGTGGTGGATGGTTGTTGCCGGTTCATTCATTGTAATTAATTTTATAGGCTGTCCACCCATCCTTCCACAGTCCTGAGGAAGACCCGCTCTGATGCACTTCATTTTTGCGCTGCTTTCAGGGTCGAAACGTCGACATGCTCTATATGTCCACACAGTCCTCATGATCACGATTTACTTCATCAATGGATCTTGCAGCACATGTGCAAAAATAGACAGGACAAAAACTTTAAAAGCCCTTCCCCCCCCTTTCCATCTCACGTGTATCCGTCATGTATATAGTGTACTGTCTATATCACTAATCACTATATGTCACTCTTTCAACACAGCCACTTGTTGTTTTTGTTGCAATTGAATTTGTATTTGTGACAGCGATTAGTATTTGATACTCACTTTGAATATACTAATGAATCTTATTTTAGTGTGTGTTTTCCTTTTCTTTCATGAACTATTGTTGTGTGCATTATAAATAAGTGTTTGATTTCTGTACTAAAAACAGTATCCTAAGCAATTGTAAACCTCCTGAAAGAACCAATTGTTTTACTTAATCTTGATACCCAGGTTCTGCGGGACACCGGGTCACCCCAATATTTTTAATTTGGTGACGAGGGCAGGGGGTGTAACGTTAAGTGAGGGGGTTGTAGTATCCTGTAGGATCCCTTTAAGTGTCTCGCTCTTACATGCTTGCATCCCTTGTGTATCCTTTGAATACTGTGTTCTATGTTCTACGGAACACTGTTATGATTCTGTTATGTACCACTGTATTCATTCTACCATATGCCACTGAACTACTTGGATGTGCTCTTCTTATGGAATAAATCTCCAACTTAATTCTTCTGCTGATTGTCATATTTGAAAGGGAATACTACAATAAATTGGCGACAATTGGGATACCTTAAAAGAACCAACCTTTTGAAACTTTTCCAAATTTTTTCTTCTTCTTTCTTCGTGGATTCATTATACCAACCCTCAGTGGATTTCTTCATTCATCATACCTGTTTCTTCTTCATGAAAATTGTTTTGGTTTAAACTACAATTGCTGCCAACATTTTTTTTTTTTATTATTGGACTTCATTTACTTCAACAAACTATCGAATTGTTTCTGGGATTTGTGAATCAATATTTGCTGTTGACGCGCGCAACACTTCCTCGCATGGACATTGTTTTTCAACGTGAGTACGTTTAAAGTTTTTTTTATCTTTCTACTCACTTTCGTGACATTTAAAGTAAACTGATGTTTACCTTCAATTTCATTTGGCTGCGGTTGTGAGTTGACACGTGCAGACTTACCTCTTGCGCATCCTATGTTTTTCTTCAATTTCATTCCGTTGCTGTTGACTCGCGCAAACGTGCATCGTCATACGTTTGTCATCTGTGTTCGTCACTGCATCGTCTCCTAGCAACGCCCATAATATTCAGCAAACATCGGCGTCTTAACGTTTGATGCAGACGCATTGAGGGACACGCTTCTCATTGGATAAACAAAGGTCACACTGCGTGACCCCACGTACCTCCATTTTGGATTTTTTTTTTTTCGTCCGGTTTCAATGCCGAATTGAATTTCTACATACGAGCACATCAGTACTTCGTTCTTCTTCAAGTTTCCTTTCTTCAATTTCATGGTTTTTGCAGCGTTTTTAAGAATTTGAAGCAGCTTTGTAAGTTTATTCCATTTTTATTTTTATTTCTCTGCTATTCTTTCTTCATTCGTATATTTTGATTTTATTTATTTATTTTTCTTCACTGGCAATATGACTACTCCTGCTTCTACTAGTAATTCTTCTAATAGCTCCACGCCTACATCTTCTTCATGTATCAATATAAACATTAGCACACCTAAAGAGTTTTTGACATCACCTGGTGAACCAATCATAAAATGGTCTGAATGGAAAGAATACTTTCTCAATTACATTGCCACTTTGGAGGATAATGTTGGATCCTTGTCTCCTGAACGCAAAATGCGTATGCTTTTACATAGCTTGGGTCCGAAGGCTTGAGAGTTTATAATCAGATGCAGAAACTGGAAAGAGCAGGCGATACTGACATCTTCAAAAATGCAATTTCTGATTTGACTGAGCATTATTCTCCTACTGTTTGTATTGGTGTTACCAGACATGCATTCTTTAAAAGAAAACAACTAGAAAATGAGTCAGTTGAGGAGTACGTTTCACAGTTAAAATTACTAGCCATGTATTGCAAATTTGGAGTACTACACGATTAACTTATTCGTGATCAAGTTGTTGTTTGCTCTAGGAATAAGAGTATCCAAGATAGACTATGGATTGAAGGAGAGTCTAGTCTAAAGGATGTGATAACTTTGTTGAAAAAAGCTGAATTGTCTGATAGAAGCTCTAAAGCTTTAGCTGATCAGTCTGGAACTACTACTTCTACTCCTACAGTTAACAAAATTTCGGTAAAAACCAGCAAAGAGGTTTCAGACAAGAAGGGTTACAAGAATTTTCAATCCAATAAGAATTTTCAAAAAAGGTCTTTTAATACTAGATCTTTCACCAGGAAAACGTATAATAACAACGATTCCTTTTCCTTTGCTTGTTATCGTTGTGGAGATAAGAACCACAATGCAGGTTTTGAGAAATGTCCCGCTAGATCTGTTAAGTGTTCCGAATGTGGGGTTGTAGGGCATTATGCTAAAGTCTGCAATAGAAGTTCTTCACAGTCATTTAAAGTAGCCTGTATTAACGATACTGATTCTTCTGAATATGAATCTGACATCGATACTTCTTCCTCTTCGGCTCCTGAAAAGTTTTAATGCAATATGGTGATGGTTGTTGACAAGGATGTTAAAAGCTAACCTTTGTGTATTGTCTATTGTGTAGGTGAAATTCTTCAGATTCCACTGATTCTGTTTTTCTTTTTACATTTATTAATTAGGAAATGTGGGGCTTTTGATGGTTCTTCTGTTTTAGGGTGGAGGGATCAGAGATATTTACATATCATACTTGATCCTTTCAGTTCTGAACAAGTTTTAGTTACTGGAGTGAGTGGAGACGCAAAAGAGTGGGTCCTTAGTGAGTTTCCGTAAGTGTTTTCAGGCAAGATTGGTAAGTTCAAAGGATTTTTCTCATTATATAAGGTTGAGAGATGTATGAGTTTCAGAATTCATAAAGTTCGCAATGTTTCATTAATTGTTCAAGCTGACAGAAATTCATGAATAGTTGTTCAGTTATGAATATTGTATCTGTTGACAATGTTTTTACATTAGACCAATAGCTTTAAGCTTATTCTGAGGTTAACATATTTAGTAGTGTTAAGTCTAATAAACTTTTTTTTGTATCCTATCATTTTCCTATTAGAGGTGATAAAATAATACCAAACTTTCATGAGAGAGTGAAATGATGAAATTGTTATGAGCATATGGAGTGACGCCACATCCATCTGTAGGAGAGACTACATTTTCTCTCATGAGATGTGGAATGCCGCTATTTAAAACTAATCCTGGGTGGATGAACAAAAATGTAATGTGTTTTTATGAAACATAATTTATCTTAATCTCTGAGGTAGTATAAATTGTACCATGATGTGTAGCATGGTGGTTATACAAAAATTTTTTTTCTTGTTTTTGTTGTTTTAGAAAAAGGAGGATAGTAGGTATTTGGTATTTTAGAAAAAGGGAGGATATGTAGTATCCTGTAGTATCCCTTTAAGTGTCTCGCTCTTACATGCTTGCATCCCTTGTGAATCCTTTGAATACTGTGTTCTATGTTCTACGGAACACTGTTATGTACCACTGTATTCATTCTACCATATGCCACTGAACTACTTGGATGTGCTCTTCTTATGGAATAAATCTCCAACTTAATTCTTCTGCTGATTGTCATATTTGAAAGGGAATACTACAGGGGTGCAGAATATGAAGACTCCCGCATATTTCAGAGGTGTATTCATTGGCCCAGGGCAGAATGGGGCCTCTACACCGCAGGGACCTGCGTTACTCCCTCCAACAGGGGGTGGGCCCACAGCACATGCCCAACTATCAGCTGACATTTGACACAGAGAGAACGCACACGCCTGTCCCTTGGAGCGATCGACAATGGCAGCACCTCATATAAATAAAACAACAGGTTGTTTACATCGCAATAAAGCCAATGAATGTAGAAAAACTGTTATTTCTCTCTATGTATTCCATGTACAGATCTGGAATTCACATAGAAAAGATTATGCCAGTTCTGGAGGCCTCCTCTGAAGCGCAATGACCAGCACTGGAGACCACACCTGTTGATTTTGCAACTAAAATGTTGTGTCCCGTTCCAAAGCCCACCCCCTACAAGTGTCCAGCCCTGGAACACCTTATCCAATGCTGGCATGCTATGCTCAGCCCTCCGGGTCATATCTGTCAGAGGGCGGCCAGCCCCAACTCAACACTGTACACAGCTCCTGGAGGCCACGTCCTAAAAGTACAAACACCTGCTAGTAACAATTCAGGGAAAGGGCGGAAACAGTAACATGACTATTGCACCAACTAGAGGGTCAAAACAATAAACTTGTGTGCACCGAAGAAGTGATGCCGAGACAAAAACATGCATGAAGTAGAAGAGGGCTGCTGTAGTAACAGATAATATTACACTAAGGGCCATATTTTCAAGAACAGGCGATGAAATTATCACCGCTTTATCGGCAGGAAACTGCCGCTAAAGCGGCGATAATGGGCTTGATAATATGTCCTTGTGAATCCCTATACCAGCCCAGGTTCTGTTGTTACCTGGGCTGCTATGAGAATTCACAAGGGCATATTATCAAGCCCATTATCGCCGCTTTAGCGGCAGTTTCCTGCCAATAAAGCGGCATAATTGTATCGCCTATTCTTGATAATATGCCCCTAAGAGTCATCGGATGAAGTGTAACAAACAGGAAATGAGGGCAGGCTAAAAACTGTGGACCACTGAAACGTACCAGAACATCAAGCCGACTGTCTCGAGAGCGCAAAATGGCGTTCTATAAACTTGCTTGTTGAAACAGTGCTATATTTGACATAAAATGCATCTGTTGCTTCCGGTCTTGGCATGCATTGACCCACAACTAGTGAAAAAAATGGGGCATATTTACAATAACTGGTGCGTCCCTGCAAATCAGCAGGGATGCACCAGTTATTGTGAGCCACAGCTACGCCATCATGGATGTGCCGCATTTACAATGCGGCGCACTATGGGGCAAAAACGGCACAGATGCATCACGCATCTGAGCCGTAAAAGTGGCGCATTGCTGGAGTTGTGTCGCAAGCGCGACACAGTTGCAGAAATTCTCTGGGGGGCCCTATCTGTCCAATGCTGCGTCAATCCTAACGCCTGCTTCAGGTAGGCGCAGGGTTTTGGCGCAGCATGGGCCTAAAAGTGACTGAGTGAAATCTTGTAGATTTCACTCAGCCACTTTTAGGAGGCGTTCCTGCGCCGGGGAAATGCCTACATGTGGCGCAGGGCTTTACAACGTGACGCATCTCCCAGATGCGTCACGTTGTTAGTACCCCACACCATAGCGCAGGATTTGCGCCGCCGCTGCGTCACAAAAGTGACGCAACGGCAGAGTAAATGAGGCACAAAGGGCTTGTAAATCTGCCCCAATGTGTTTGAATAAAAAGAAAATGATTATCTGGGTTTTAGTAATTTTTTCTTCTGATAACATTTCACTTTTTTGTATGCAACCTGGTCAAGGCATGGCTTGGACCTTTCTTTCATGCTGCACCCACATGTTGCACCTACCATATTAGGTCTCTCCTGCAACAGCACATGCACTTTCACTTGCGAAAGAGATTGTGTACAAGGGCTTCGCAACCCCCCTTGTTTACCATTAGCTGCCTTCACTGTCACTCTTATTTGCTGGCTTCTAATTGGCCAGCCAGCATGTGCTGGCTTCACGTCCTCTTTCGGCTCGGGCATGGACCAAGTACTGATTGCTTTAGCTTGATTGCTGTCCTCCTTCTGAACACTCTGTACAGATTTGAATGATTAATGGTTTCAGCTCATAATGATTGAACAGTGCCAAACAATACCACACATGGTGCAGCATATTTGTAGGTACTTTGTAAAGGTTAACTGGTAACCATTGATTCGCTGATCCCTGTATTGTAGTCGTAGCCATGAGGTGTAACTTTTACAAAAATCATGAAAATGTTCCTAGTTGATGGGCTAATACATGTCATTTGTCTGCTGGATGAAACAAATGCTTCGATGAAAAAATGCAGATCAGACAGTGTGGGAGGGATTGCTTTTTTTGTGCAAATGATTGGTTTCATTATTCATGGAAGTTCATGGTTCAGTACACAGGGTTCTCAAAAACAGTAGTTTTGAGAGCGCACCGAATACAAAAAAATCCTAAATAGGTTACCCCATTTTTAAGGTCTTATGTCTTTAATTTTACAGTAACACCCTGTGAGACACCTTATACGTATGTAATTGCAGAGGCGGCTCCCGAAGGGGGTTCGAGAGTCGGCGCCATAACCAGCGCCGTGCCCCCCCCCCTCCCCGGACAACCCAGTGGTGGGGCGGCGTTTGGCGCGAAAAGGACAAAGAGGCCAAAAAGCCTTCCCCCTCCCTTCCCCCCGCAGCGGCCACCGGACTGGTGCAGACACCCTGGCCAATGGGGGTCAAGGCGGGCTACAAACTTCTCCCAATGGGAAGGGGGGGCCTAGCGGAAGGCGAAGGCGAGTCAGGGGGCATATAAACACTACTCCCTTAGGCATGCTCCTATCTGCACGGAGCGGGGGGAGCAGCAACGATGGCGGAGCCCAATCCTGTCCCACCCATCCACACCTAAGGATCAGCAATGTCGCAGGGCTGAGGAAGAAGCAAGGCATGGTGAAGAACTATGCTGATATCGGTTGGTACGGTGGCACACCGGAGGGGGGTGTGCCAGAATAGGTCCACTCACCTTCAGATGCCTCACGGCTGGGTGAGTTGGCCTAAGAACAGGTGTGTAGGACCACACACTCTGGGATGCCTCACGGCTGGGTAACTTGGCCTGCCGAAAAGGGGGGGTAGCAAACGGAGACGGCGCTCGCAGCCCAGCCCCCGCCGGACGGCAGGGCATAACAAAGTCGGACAAGGTAGCGAGATGGCCTAACTCCGGGACAGCAGCTACTCCCTTCCCACACAAACGGGGCGCAAAAAATCCAACCTTGCAAAGGAAACGACCCAGAAGGGACAAGAGACCATACCAAGGAAGTTGTGATGACATGGGATGATGCAAAGTATATACATGTTTCCTTGTATTCCTAATAAACTGCGGCCAACAAATGACCACCACAAGACAAACGTGTACCTTGGCATTCTTGTCATAATAAGGAATACAGTACAGGGGGTATATACGACATACAGGAGGGAGTGGGGCAGAGTGCGGAGGTTATGTAAAATGAGGTTGTGGAAAACTACTAAATGAAAAAAGGTGCTTCGAGAGCTCTGTGTAGATAGAGAGGAAAACAAACACTTAAGACCACTTTTAAAACATAATTAGGATTCACAGAATTAAGGAGGCACAACTTTAATTATTTGAAAGGGGCCCTTGGGGGCTACATTTCTGCTGAGTGCTGCTCCTGTGCTTCCATGCAAGACAACATCCTTATGTATTTGTATATAAAGTTTTAGTGTTGGAAACCTTTTTCACCAATGTGTGCTAAAATGACAAAATGGTGAGCTATCACTGCAACAGAATGTGTGGCGTACATATGTGCCAACATTTGCAAACTGGGAGATTTTGTAAAAAGAAATCTGGGAAATGAATTTTCCGCATTGGCTTGTATTGAAGCTGATGCTATTTAAGGTGGGAGAAACTTAAAGCCATTTTTGGCCTAAATCATCGTGAGTCTACTGCCTAAATCGGGTCTATTGTCATGTATGCACATAATACTACTTAATTTTCCATTCTTGCCACATAAGTAAGGCTACCCTGCTTCATAATTAGCCCTCTGCATAATTTAATTGGCTCTGCATACAGTATATATTGAATGGCATTGTAACACTATATTTAAATTTGTAATAGTTGGATACATTAGTTAAAACATTAATAGGTGTGGTAACAAAGTAATATATACAGAAGAGGAAAGGTAAGTGTGGCATGCATATAAATATATTCACAGACAAAAACTTCAATTAAAAAAGTGAGTGATTGTACTGGTTCAAATGGTTAAAAACACTGAAAGTTCCTAGTTATGCTGACCCTCCTTCTTTAATCTATTTACATATATAATCTCCAAAAAGTACTTGTCTTTTTAACAGGTTATAATTAGTGGCTCTCCACTCTATATTATAAGTGTTTCCTTGATTGAAAAATGGCACAAAAGGTCAGAAAGTAATTATGGTTAGAATCAGATGTTTCGCCTCACAGGACTTATACATGGACAATTGATCCTTTTTCTATTTTCACTCCTTATGCACATTTCCTTAATTATTTTTTTCATATTTTAGTTGTTTCTGATCAAGTGCTTTGTGGCACCTCATGTATGATAGTATCATTGAATTACTTTTTAATTCTACATTACTTTTTGTTTGTTTTCATGAAACGGACAGTCTATATATTTGAACATTTAATTTCTATGGTATATCAAACTGTGAATTTTGACTGAATGATACATTTTAGATGTAATTATTAACCTTTTAACCAGTCTTGTTCCCAGGTACCATCAACAAAATTGTATATCTCTAGTAGGCTTATAATACCACAGGGGAGTCAAACTCTTACTTGGAGCGCCATTTGGATTGAGGCAGAGGCAGAGTGGGCAGCCTGAAGATCCTACAGCACCAGAAAGCAGTTCTTGTCGCCACCAACCGCGCCGCCGCTCCGGGACTACACATCCCGGCTGCCTCTGCGGCGGCGCGCTGCCCTGACGCGGTAGGCGCGCCAGGAGGGGCTGTAAAAACACTGAGCCCTCTGTGGAGCGGGGGGGAGTCAAACTCTTACTTGGAGCGCATTTGGATTGAGGCAGAGGCAGAGTGGGCAGCCTGAAGATCCAACAGCGCCAGAAAGCAGTTCTCGCCGCCACCAACCGCGCTGCCGCTCCGGGACTACACATCCCGGCAGCCTCTGCGGCGGCGCGCTGCCCTGACGCGGTAGACGCGCCAGATGGGGCTGTAAAAACCCTGAGCCCTCGGTGGAGCGGGGGGAGTCAAACTCTTACTTGGAGCGCCATTTGGATTGAGGCAGAGGCAGAGTGGGCAGCCTGAAGATCCTACAGCGCCAGAAAGCAGTTCTCGCCGCACCAACCGCGCCGCCGCTCCGGGACTACACATCCCGGCAGCCTCTGCGGCGGCGCGCTGCCCTGACGCGGTAGACGCGCCAGGAGGGGCTGTAAAAACACTGAGCCCACCGCGTCGCGGGACGCCCGGGGCTAAGCCCGGGCAAAGGGAGGGCCCTCTACAGCCCTCCAAGGTCAGACAAGGCTCGGCTTGGCCAACCCACTAACGTGTACCACCTTGCACCTGGGTGTTCAGATTCACCACACTTATTGCCAAACAGCGTCAGAAATGTCTACACCTGTTGCGGACGACCTTCCATCTAGGGTAGGTGTTTCCATCTTGGGTCCCTTGGCCAAATTCTTCTCAAGAGCTATTGCTGAAGTCGACAGAGACATGGCTCTGGCAGAGCGCCGAGCTGCTCGTCGGCTTTCCATCGAGCAACTTAAAAATACTGTACTTGACTCTTCTTCCAAAGTTATCCTTGATCCACATTTGGATAACGCTTCCATGGAAAACACAGACGCTGATCTGTTTAATACGGAGAATATTCCCTTAATATTTCAGGTCAGCTCGTCCCCTAAAAATGATAAATCTGCTGCCATTCAACTTGACCGACCCCTCCCTAGCAGTAATCCAATTTTTGACCTTGTTACCCCCAAAACTCTTAAGGCCTCTGAGCACGCAAGTTCAAGCCTCATAGGGGCACAAATATCCTTGGATGTCGAACAGCAAACGCAAACCCAAACAGCGACTTCTCAACATACGGGACTAAAGACATCGACTGTTATTAATCTCCCAAAAAAGAAACAGGAAATTATTTGCTCACCCCCGAAAAAACGTAGGAAAAGAAGTCTGGGTAACATAGATACTTCCGCCCACAAACTAATGCCTTCTAAGGACTCACTCAGGAAAGAACTACTTCAAATAGTTGAAGGGGCACCCAATGCACCTGAAAAAACACTTCCCTCTCATGTTCCACCTTCCATAAAAGATTTTGTTGATGCAATGGAACACTTATTGAAAGCTCTACTACTTCCAATAGTAGAGAGAGTTAAGAGATTAGGTGTCCAACTGTATACCCTCATGGAATGTCCTACTTTAAAAATTACAACTAGCAAGGACTTAGTTAAATCATCTAACACAAAGGAGGCAGATAAAACTTCCAATAAGGTCAAAAGCATACCTGTAGTAAAAACTTCCATTATACAAGCCTCTTCAGCTAAATTAAAGTTAGCTAATAAAGTTCCTGTCGCCAGTGGCATCACTAGGGTGGTGCGGGGGGTGCGGCCCGCACCGGGTGTCACCCCATCTGGGGTGACACCAATCCGGTTACTAACGCAGGCTGGCTCGCTCTGCAGTGCAGCCTGAGCCTCGGCTCAGCCTCGCCCTAACCTCTGCTGTCAGTGCTACTTTAGTGTGTGCAAGAGCACGCCACCACGGTGCGCTGTTTGTGGGTCCCAGGGCCGTCAATCTTTAGTGCTACCAATGACGGTCCTGGGACAGCCCCGGCGCGCTGTGTGCTCCTGCTCTGACTCGTCTTGGCGGTCACGCGCCAGGGAGGAGCCGAGACCGAAGGCAGTGCAGGGGAGTGCGTGCTACTAGAATAAATAATTAATACCGACATCACGATGTTAGGAAGGACATCTGACTGATGGTGTCGTGACCTCCACTGCCCCATGAAACAATGCTACATATATACACCCTCGTACGCCCCCCCTCAGTTCTTTCTGGAAGCTTCGAACACCACACGAAGATGAAGGCCCTCCTGTTCGCTGTGTTCTGTGCAGCGCTGTGTGTGCACAAGGGTAAGTGAGGGGGAGGGGGGCTCCCAGGGGCCTGCAGCACGCGGGGCCTCTGTCACACCTGTTAAATGCAGGCTTTCCCCAGTTTCACAAAACGTGCTGCTGCTCAGCCGGCACATATCTTGTTTTGGGAAATATTTGGTTCTCCCAGTCCACCAGGAAGAATGCAGTAGTGGACAAGGTGTGATGGATCGGATGGAAAGCATCCATGATGTCATTTGCACCAACATTTACAGATTACATGGATTGCACAGACCGGACTGGAGCGATCCTGTACCTTCACATTTCCAGATTAAGTGGCCTCATGCAAATTTACACCCGCAGTTAAGCAGCGCCGGATTGGTAAAATGGGCGATGGGCCGGTATCCGAGTTGCAGCTGTATGACGCTTTTTTGGGCAGCATGGGCCGATTCGGGCTTTGTGTGTGCTGTTCAGATGTCACCAGCAGCCCAGTGGGGGCCTGAGCGGCCTCTGGGGGCAGATAGGCGGCAATTACGACCCTTAGTTTTACCCACGGGTAGAGGTGTCCTACCCAGACTCTCTCTGGGACGGTAATTAATGGATGCAGATTGAGCAGAGGCAGGGGGCCTGAGCAGAAGTGGCTGCACGTATATTCAGGAGTGGTTCACCATGGTGAACTAATCAGTACACAGAGTCCTGGCAACATTTACATTGTTTTTTATCCCATTGAAATTTAGAAAATATGCCTCTTATCGAAAACCCCCTCCTTAAAAAAAAAAATAACATTTAAACACTGAAGCAGTGTTTGAGAAACGGCGCAATCCGAAATGTGTGGGCTTGTATTGAGGGTGCCCGGGCATATTTTGGATCCCAATCCAACCTTGTGTTTATTAATCGCACTGTTGCACTGCCTGCACCTATAATTATGGATTTCTTTAGATTGCACAGATGCCCATGCCGTTGTATAGCTATATTTCTGTATCAGAATGCACTGGTGCAATTTTGGCACCTATGTATCTCGGTTAAAAAAACCGCAGAGGCGACGGGGTCTTGACAGTGTTGTTTTTGCACTTTTTTAGTGCAAATTTCGTTTTTCAAATTGGCAGGCTCTGTTAAACTGCACCAGTGTAATTTTTGTGTTATAAATGTTGGTGCAAATGACAGCATTGCCTCCCCAGGTCCTCAGCTCCCCAGAGACATACGTGAGCAACGCTCAGAGATGGAGCCCCCTAGTGGTAGAGGATACATGCTTGGCAAACACAACTATCAGGTTACATGTCAGGGACTCGTTAAAATGCCTTGTTCTACTTGACAGTGACTATGTATCATGTTTAACCTGTGGCATTTTACCCCAGATATTTTTGTAAGACAACTACATACAATGACACAGTGCTGTACTAGAACCGGTAATACCCTAATATGTTTGTTTCTCCTCAAGAGACCAACATGTCTTTCATAAGTGTGCAAAGTTTTTATCTCACTAGCAAAAGTCTCCCTTCCTGTAAATTTGCATAGGTCATTACTGGCACTTTCCCCAGTCCTGAAACTTCCACCAATAAATCACTGATTTAAGGATTGATAGTGTAATTAGCTAAATAGGTGTAAAACTATCCCACAAAAATCCAGAACTGGAAGCAATGTCCGTAATGATCTGGAAGGAGGTGGTGTTGTTTATCCACGCAAACAGGCAATATTAGAATTATCGAGTTCTAGTTGGTGTTGAAAATGGGTATGCCTTTTTCTCACAATTTAACTAAGAATCTCTTTTCCTTACGACTTGACATTGTCTGGATGCTGGAGTTTATTCTCCAAACAACTTCAAAGGGGTACTAAAGTTTTAATTGCGATGTGACACACCATTCACCAAAGTGTCATTGGCAGCTGAAGTGATATAAAACACCCTTGAAATTAATGACCTAACAGTAAGTGAAATATGTGTTCTTTGCCCCTCAATATTCCCAGGAAGTGGTGTCACTTGATCTTATAAAAACACAACTTAGATAAATGTACATTGTATGGTCCCGTTATTTGCCATCTGTATCCACTGGCGGACTCGGAGCGGAGGGGGTCCATGCGGTAAGTCGTGAGGGGGTGACACCATGAGTTACCTGCACCGGGTGACACCAATCCTAGTGACGTCACTGCCTGTCGCCCCAACAAAACTGCCTTTAAACCCACAGGCACAGTCTGCTCAAATAAATTCCCTTATGGAATCAGCCAGAATGGGGAACACAAAGCCCACACTGGACACGAACAAGGTTGATTTTAAGCCCAAAAGACCTCCACGTGAAAGAAATGTGGACCTACCCCCAGCTGCCTCACACAATGTTATTGTTTTAACGGGGGTTTCGCCCTTACCATCAGGATCATATGAAAACCACACTAGCCTAAAGAATAAAGTCATCTATTGGCTAAAAAACAACAGGCTATTGCCATCCCACATAAATGGCGAAATCATCACGGTGCGAAGAACTAATTGGGTTGGTCTACGTCCCAAAGACATAGAGGGTGACGTAGTAATTATCACTTTCAAAGACCCTAGAGTCATCGCGCACATTAGGGACTGGTTTTCAGACTTTAACAGAGGCCCGATCACACCCAAAGTGTTATCATACTTCTATCCTGAAGCACAAATGCCCAGAAAATCGTATCGCCGTAAACCGTATTATGACAACTTTTCCTTCCCACGGCACCAAAGATTACCTTACAACTCTGATCCTCCTAGGCATGGAATGATGGAAAAGATACTTCCTCCTTACAGCTTTTTTCCCCCTAGGCATAAAATGATGAAAAACATACTTCCTCCACCTTCTGTACCTGACTTTGCTGGATATGGTCAATATTTACCACCTATAACTCCCTCATGGAATCTTCCTTGCTACAACCATTACGACCCGCTTTGCGGTCTGGACGATATTGAATGACTCTCCTTACCTGATGCTGATAATCTGGTGATGGGGAATGTACTTGGTATATCCTCCAACGCACCATCTATAAATGGAGATCTGGGGTGCAGAAAGCCAGGAGAAAAGGGGCTGCTAAGCGGGGCTATCACTATGGATTCAACAACTATATTGCCCCTTGCTCACCAGCCAAATACTATAAATACTTCCTGTATCCACTAGGAAAATCGAAAATTATCTTCCAAATTACAGATTCTCAGCTGGAATGTGGCTGGCATTTCCTCAAAAATTGTTCAACCGGCATGGCTGGATGTGGTAAATTCCTTCTCAGTTCTGTGTTTCCAGGAGACCTGGGTGCAAACCCCGATACATCTATTGGTTTTCCAGACCTTTCATTCATCAGAGATAGAGAGCAAGCAAGGCAAACATAGGGGGGGTTTGTGTATATATGTTAGTGTTGGCATAGGATCGAGGATTCGGAAACATCTCCTCAGGGATTCCTACCAAATAATCGTCATTGAAATAGGCCTATCCTTGAGTCTATTAATAATCAATTTTTATAATAATATGCCTTTAGAGGGTTTGGAGAAAGTCCTACATGGCTTGTTCCATGTCGTTGTTTCGATTAAAGAATGGTGCGGGGGTGAGTGTGCGACTGCGTTTATGGGCGATTTTAATTGTCATATTTGCCAAAACGCTTCAAGGGGTTTGTGTGAGTTTTCTCCCACAAAAGAAAATGAATTTGATGATGATATCCTAAATCACTTCTTACACTCAAAAACAGGGGAGGTATTAAATAATTTTATGGCTTCCTTTAAGTTAGCCTTTGCAAATGACATATGCTCTCCACCGAGACCATTTAAACCTTCCTTTCATGGAAGAGCAGCAAACTCTACTATTGATTTTGTTCTCTTTTCAAAGATGCATGCTTCCCTTATATCCTCCTGGGATACCCTTGACCACCCATATGGTGACCATTACCCCCTGACCCTATCCATTGTGTTATCGCTTCCAACAAATCGCCATAACAATCCCCCAATAGCAACCTATTAAAATAGGGGCAATAAATGGCTATACCCTAAAATGGGAAAAAATCAATCCAGCTAGCCTCCTTAAAAATCTCTTGAAGCTGAGGTGGGAGGAGGTACACACGTGTTTGTCTCTGACTGAACAGCCTCAAACAATTCTCGAAGCTTTTTTAAAAATACAGGACAGTTTAAAAAAGCTACTTACCCGCCAGTTCAAGCCAGGCCCTATTATCCCTAAAGGGTGGTTCGACAAAGACTGCACCAGAGCCCCAAAATCATTGAAGAAAGCTTTACATTCGACCCCAAAGTTACCTATGGAGATACGTCAGGCTAGACTTCGATACCGCCTAGCCATAAAGAATAGGAAAAGATCTCTGAAGGCGGAAGCTTGGCAGACTCTGTTGACAACCTGTGAAAAGCCGCTACTCCTCAGCCTTCTGGAAATTTGTAAATACCCCACTTCCATGAATAAAAATGCCTGAGAGGAGTTTGGACCTTGCAATTGATGGAGATACATGGGCCGCCTACTTTCAACAACTATATAGTAAACCTATTTCATCTAACACTTCTCCATCGGATTCCACTCTTTCCTCAAATACTACCACAATGGATCTGAGAAAGGGTCCTTCTAACATTGTCTTTTCGTGTGAGGAGGTCATGCTCGCTATAAGGGAGAGCCCTCCCGGGAAGGCTCCCGGCCCAGATGCCATCCCAGCGGATGTCTTCAAAGCAGAAATAGATTTTTGGGCCCCAGTATTAACCTCTGCCTTGAACTCTGCAAATGCGTATGGCCAAATTCCAACCTGGGCAGAGGCCATTGTGGTACCCATATATAAAAAAGGAGATAGGCATTCACCATCTTGTTATCGGCCTATCTCTTTGCTTGACTCTTTAATGAAGGTCGCGGGACGTATTATTTTAAAACGTTTACACAACTGGACTGAGGAGGCAGATGTCCTTTCCAGACTCAAATATGGCTTTCGAACTGGAAGGGGCACAGTTGAACAGAGCTTAAATTTACATCTCCTTATGTCTAAATATGTGGAGGCAAAAAAGGGTAACCTCTTTGTAACATTTATAGATTTAAGCTCAGCTTTCGATTGCGTGGTCCATGAACAGTTATATAAAATGTTCTTGAGCATTTGGGGATGAATCCATCTATCCTCAATTTTATCATTAATTTGTATAGAGATGCGGGGGCCAGGGTGCGGTTTGGTTTGAGGGGGGAGTGCTCTCCAAGGTTCACTATCACTAGAGGGGTGAGGCAGGGGTGCATTTTTGCCCCCCTGCTTTTTTCTCTTTATATAAATGCCATCGGTGACCATTTGAAAAACATTGAATGTGACTATCCGAAAGTGGGAGGTCATGCCGTCCCAATCTTGTTGTATGCCGACGATGCTGCTATATTGTCTCAAACAAGATTGGGGCTGCAAAGAGCAGTCACCGCATTTACACACTTTATGCATGAAAGGGGCCTGAAAGTGAATATTGGTAAGACATTTTCCATGGTATGCAGCAAGGGAATAAAGAAAATCCCATGTCCCATATTCATCGAAGGTCAAAAAATAGATACAGTTGATCATTTTCCATATCTGGGCATCTGCGTACACAGAAAGGTGACATGGCAGCCTGCCGTTAAAGCTAGGAAACTTGCTTTTACTAGAGCAATTGGGGCGCTCCGAGATTTTGCCAGTAAAATAGGGGGAGACCAGTAAAGCAGCTTATCACTATCTATAAAGCCAAATGCGTCTCAACGGCAATCTATGGGGCTGGTCTCTGGGGGATCGATAACATATCATCCATCCAAATAGTGGAAAATCAGTTTCTAAGGTATTTATTAGCGATACCAAAATCAACATCTATCTATATGATCCACATAGAGTTAGGCCTACCTTTCATTTCAGATGTAATCAAAGCTGAACCGCTTCTTTTGTGGCATAAGATCTGGACCACCTCTGAGGCTGCATTAAATCGAGAAGTAATTTTGGACATTCTTAAGCTGGAGGGGGTAAAACACACGAAATGGCTGGCATACGTTAAAAGTGTGTTTTGCGAAATTGGTCGACCAGAGTTTCATACCGACCCTATGACTTTGGAGCACATTTCAAGGAAAGCCTTGAGAAAGATCCTAATGGACCACTTGGAAGCCAAGAGGTGGGCTATCCAAAAACTAAATAAAACAATCCTGGACTTCCAAAGGATTACCTTGAATAAGGGGCTCCAACTGTATCTCTCCACTGACTTTTCTTGTTTTACTAGAATGCTTCTCTCCAGATTTAGACTGGGCTCCTTTTTTCGCCTAATAACATTTCCTTCCTGCAATGACTGGGCCCGAAATTTGTGCCCCTGCCCATGTGATGACATTTCTTCTCAATCGAACATTCATTCCATATTATTCTGTACATATTATGTAGCCCCTAGGAAATCTTTATTGAGACCTTTATTGAAGAAATGGGGTTTGAGGTCTTGTAAAGATGCCTTTGACCGATTACAACAGTTGGAGGATAGGGATGTCATATGCACTATGGAACAGTTTTTGAAATTGCTGCTTAAATTTAGGAACTCGCTACGATAGCTTATGTATATTTGCGTTTTTTAACCTTGGTTCTCCTAACCTTTCAACACAGTTTATATGAAAGAGGTTTTTATTCCTTGTTTTTTATGATGATTATGTTCTTATTTATTTGCTTGCAGAGTTATTTTTTAACAAATGTAATGAATGCTTTCATGATATCCTTTGTGAATATCGAATAAAGCTTATTAAAAATAAAAAAATAAAAATACCACAGATGAGCATTTAGTAATTCCCATCTGCACTACAGACTCTACTTTAATTCTTCATGTCTACAACCATACAGTTTCTTTCATATGAAAAAACAAAGCAACAATGTTTTGTGAGTAGGATTATGGGAAGCCCATGTACTCTAAGGAATAAAATACCCTATGCTGTATGTTAAAATGATATTACAAACCTCCATGGAGTTCTGACATTATAAATAAATTAGCTATTCAACGTCGTTCCTCTGTGGGCATGAAACTCCTCAGTGGCTTGCAATATCCTTATAATACGTGGCAGGGAGTACTTTGTTTAGATATATCTATCCCAGTGGAGATTGCCACTGGGTTGTTATAGTTAGGACAATGTTTCCATAAGAAATGTATTTTATGGTTTGCTTATGACTTTAACACCATGTCAGCGGGATGAATGAGTGAGGTCCACAACAAAAGAGGTTTCAGTGGGATTTATTATGTTTAATTGGTTGTGCCAGGATTGTCCTTCGTGATTAATGTCCCTTATCCACCACTTTAGTCTTTACAGTTCTCTCGGATGTTCTGGCACTCTTGCGATGGATACTTTTTTGCTTCAGGCTATACCTCAAAACACCATAGAAAACAAAAAGAACAAAAAGAAAATGGTGTAAGACTATGGCTTCTCTTTAACACCATCACCAAAGAGGGAAAAGGAATGAGGAGACACCCGGTGCTGTTTCACTGGGAAAGGTGTGTATGTGAAGGGAGGAGGATATCAAAATGGTGATAGAGCTGTGGGGATCGCGCACGCACCTGGGAAAGCCACGCTCCTCCTGGAGTGTGGCTGGACGATGCGTGGACATGTTGGTGTCCTGGCATGCGGTTCTCATGAGTATGAGTCCATTCATGCGTTATTCCAGTATGATCACCGGCGAGGGGGGCTTCATGACATACCCCACCCCTGGACCTGTCCCGCTCAGGGAGAGGGAGCATGCGGGAAAGAAAATCGGCATTACCATTCTCTGTTCCTTTACAGTGCCTTACCTCGAAAACATAGAGCTGGAGTATGCGAGGGTTGTTCCCCGAATTTCGACTCATCCATTGAAGAGGGGGGTGGTCGGTATAATAAAGTGATTCCCCTCAAGGTAGTAGCATAGCTTCTCGACTGCCCATTTTATGCCGAGGTATTCCTTTTCTATGGTGGGATAAAACATGTTCCTGGGGAAAGAGTTTCCTGCTGGTGAATAGTATAGGGTGTTCTATACCTTGCGGAGAAAACTGAGAGAGAACCGCCCCCACCCCACTGTCAGAGGCATCTGTATGAAGGACAGAGGGTTTGGAGAAATCGGGTGAGGATAGGACCGGAATGCTTGTGATGGCTTCCTTAAGTTGGAAGAAAGCTTCTTTGAGTAGGTCTGTGGGGTGTAGGAGGTCAGCTGTTTTTCCTGCTTTTTTTAAGAGGTCTGTGAGGGGACCTGCTATGTCTGAATATGTTAGAAATCTGGACCCTTCCCAGTCAGGGTTCCGCAGCAACCACAGCACGGAGACTGCCCTCATCGTCGCCACCGATGACATCAGGACCCTGCTGGACAACGGCGAGACCGCAGCACTCATCCTCCTAGACCTCTCTGCCGCCTTCAACACCGTCTGCCACCGCACACTACACGCACGCCTCCACGCCGCAGGGATCCGAGACAAGGCTCTGGATTGGACCACCTCCTTCTTCTCCGGCAGAACCCAGAGCATCCGCCTCCCCCCACTCTGTTCCAAAGCCTCCGAGATCATCTGCGGCGTATCCCAAGGATCCTCCCTAAGTCCGACGCTGTTCAACATTTACATGGCCCCGCTCACACACGTAGCCCAACAGCACAACCTCAACATAATCTCCTACGACGACAACACTCAGCTGATCCTCTCCCTCACCAAGGACCCCATCACCGCCAAAGCCAACCTCCACGAAGGAATGAAGGCCATCGCCGACTAACTGAAGACCAGCCGTCTGAAGCTGAACTCGGACAAGACGGAGGTCCTCATCCTCGGCTCCAACCCTTCAGCCTGGGACAACTCCTGGTGGCCGACGGCACTTGGGACAGCCCCGACACCCACCGACCACGTAAGCAACCTGGAAATCATCCTCGACTCAACGCTCTCAATGACCAAGCAAGTCAACGCCGTCTCCTCCTCCTTCAACACCCTTCGCAAGATCTACAGATGGATTCCGACAGATACAAGAAAGACAGTCACCCGGCCCTCGTCAGCAGCAGACACAACTACGGAAACGCCCTCTACGCGGGAGCCCCGACCAAGCTCATCAAATGACTACAACGCATCCAAAACGCCTCAGCATGACTGATCTTCGACGTACCATGCCACGGCCACATCACCCCTCACCTGAGAAACCTGCACTGGTTCCCCATCAACAAGAGGATATCTGTCAAGCTCCTCACCCACGCACACAAGGCACTCCACAAGACTGGCCCAGCGTACCTCAACAGATGGCTCTCCTTCTACATCCCAAACCACCAGCTGCGCTCCGCCGACCTCTCACTCGCCACCATCCCGCGCATCCAAAGAACAACCACCGGTGGGAGATCCTCTCACCTCACCGCCAAGACTTGGAACACCCTCCCACTGATCCTACGACAGACCCAAGACCTGCTGACCTTCAGGAGGACACTCAAGGCCTGGGTGTTCGATCAGTAGCGCTCCCCCAGCACCTTGAGACCCTCGCAGGTATACAGTGCGCTTTACAAATGATTGATTGATTGATTGATTGATTAAATAGTGGGGGATGAAGCTCCTGTAGTACCCCAACAACCCAAGAAAGGCCCTAACTTCCCGTTTGGTGGAAGGAAAAAGGGTGTCCAGGATCGCTCTCACTTTCTCCGCCTGGGGTTCTATCACCCCATTCCCTAGGACAAAGCCTAGGTATTTGGCTTTTTGGAAAGCTACTTTGGATTTCTTTGTGTTAACGTGTAGACCTGCTTTTGATAAGGCCAGGAGTATTTTCTTACAGTGGGTCAAATGATCTTCCTACATAGGGCTAAAGATAACAATATCGTCAAGATCGGCTGACGAAAACCTCTGGTGCTCATGAAGCATGGTGTTCATTAAATGCTGAAAGGTGGCAGGTGCTCCGTGAAGACCGAATGGAAGAACCGTAAACTCATAGAGCCCATCTGGAGTAATGAAAGCGTTTTTTGCTCGGTCTTGTTCCCTTAGGGGGACCTGCCAGTATCCTTTTGTTAAATCAAGGGTAGTTATGTACTGGGCATCCCCCAACCTCTCTATCAACTCATCTACCCTCTGCAGAGGGTATGAGTCAAATTGGGAAATGGCGTTTACCACCCTGCAAACCGCACACACACCTGGGAGAGCTACGTTCCTCCTGGAGCGTGGCTGGAGGATGCGTGGATATGTTGGTCTCCCGGTTCTCCTGCCGTTCCGGTGTTGCCTCGCTCGGTGGTCAATACTGGAACTGGGGCATCTTCCTACTTTCTCGGCTTCTCCTCCCGGGCTCTGCACTCGCCCGTCTTCCTCCTTTCTTGGCTTCTCCTCCCGGGTTCTGCACTCAGCATCTTCCTCCTTTCTCTTTTTCGCCTCCTGGGCTATGCACTCAGCGTCTTCCTTCTCCCAGCGGCATATCTCCCAGTCCATTCTCGCCTCCGATGCCTCCTCCTCAATTGGGTTAGGGCTGATGACGACGGACCAGGGGGCGAGGTCTGTTGAATATTCCTCCCAATTAAAGGAGCCGCTTATGCTTCTGGACGGATCTCGGTCCCTTGGAGTGAACCTGTCTGGGGAATCATCCGTCTGTGAAAAAAAGAGAGGATTGCGGTTCCCATGAGTATGCCGCCATTCATTTGTTATTCCAGTATGATCACCGACGAGGGGGGCTTCATGACACACCACTTGACAAGTCTTCATAAAACTTTCAAAGAAAAAAGTTAATCCGTCTCAACTTCTACATGGAAAGTTTCAGGGTCATCTGCGAGGGTTCTTGTGTTTACTCCGTGCGGGTCTGACTCCTCCCAAACAAAGGATTGGCTTTTGCGTGTGTCTTTCAATAATGAAAGCACGCAAATGGCTAAAGGCCGGCACATGTCCCACCTCTTTTTTAATGGTCACTCCCACGGCGCTTTGCTTCAGGGAGCAAGCATCGGCACGCAGGTTGGCTGATGCATTCCTCGTGTGTCAGGTTACTCACAACGCGCCCTGCTTTTGCTTTTTTTGGGGGGGGCCTAATGCTAGACAAAATAGATGCCAATTAATAGTGTACTAAGGACAAATCTCGGAAGTCGGGAAATGATGGTTTTCTGTGTGACGTCACGTTGGCTTTGCTTTCTGCCAGATGTATCAGAGGCTTTTGGAATTGTTCACGGCAGGGTTAAGATCAATTTTTTTAATAAAGTGCACGCAATGGTTTAATTGAAAGGTTCATAAACAAAATACCTCTGGCACCATTGATCACACTATTTCTTTTAGCCACACTAGTCCTTTTTATTGACTTTGAGCATCAACTCATAATTTTTAATTTACTTCAAAACCTTTTTTCAATTTAAGAATTTCCTTCATCGAACATATTTACCCATCTCCTATGTTTGTATCAACACATAAAACACTTATATACAAAACATTTATATACAAAACATATACACATTAATATAATTTCTAGACGAACTCTGAACTGATTATACAAAAACATATAATGAATATTAGACATTACACATCAAACAACACATTCTCAGTTGATGTTTGTACAGATTTTTTGGTTCACAAACTGAAGTGCCTAATCTCTTTTTTGTCCTACTTTTTTTGCCAAATATATCAATACATTCTTGAAAACTCTAACTTGAAACACTACAAGTTATATAAGAAATACCATGCAAGCAATTACTTTTTTGGAAGACCAACCGTTTGAGGATGAAAATGAAATACTGGTGACACTAGATATAGTGAGCCTTTATTCTAATATTTCGCAAGAAGCCGGCCTTGAGGCACTGGAAGTTTTTCTGGAAAAACGTGTGAGACCCCATAATGTACCCACTAAATTTCTGTTACAACTAGCAGAGATATGTTTGAAATATAGCTTTTTAACCTTTAATGACATCCAATTTGAACAAGTTATGGGAACTGTGATGGGCTGTCCTTTTGCACCGGAAATGGCCATAATGTTTATGGCATTATTTGAAGACAAGTGGATATATTACAATAACCCATGTGATGGACACATCAAAATATGGTGTTGATATATCGACAATGTTTTCATGAATTGGAGAGAAAAGGAGGAACAACTCAATGCATTTGTAATCTGGCTGAACAATCGGAATCCTGATAAAAAATGTACACTAAGCACAAGCAAGACAGAAATGAACTTCCTGGATCTCCTGATAAAGCATGAAGAAGGGCACCTCTACACCACCCTCTACACAAAGAAGACTGACAGGAATACTTTCCTGCATTTCTTCAGTTTTCATCAGTGCAACCTACGATAAAAGTTACCACTAAGCCAGTTTCTCAGATTAAGGAGAAATTGTAAAAAGAAGGAAGACTACTTTGAGAATGCCGAAGAACTCATAAAAAAACTGATAGTGAGGAACTATCCGAAAAAACTCCTCAAGTGGGCCATGAAAAGGGCGTGGTATACCCCCCGGGATTCACTGTTCACTCCTCGAAAAAAGAAAGACGGTATGTGTCATGCCTCGAGCCTCCTACGACACTGTCCCTTTAAGACTTGGGCTATTTAGATCACCATGCACCAAGGAGCGACGCTTCACGTTCTAGCGTCAAGCTCCATTCGTTTCCGTATCCGCCTTGCTCCTGTTTGCCTGACTTCCGCCTTGTTTTGGATCTTCCTGTTTGTTGCACCAGAGAGAGCGTCTCCGGCCTCACGCGTTCCTGAGCGGGCTCCGGTTTGCGCTTTGTATCGGTAGCGGTCTGCTATCGTCAGGCGTTTATTTAGGCGCCTACGTTCCAGTTTGCTGCGGGTTCGCGGTAAATTCCGTGAGCCTTTCTTTCCCCCCGCCCTTGAGTCCCGCCCGGCGGCCGGGTTTTACTCCGCCATCCGGCTGGGCTCAGCCTTGTGTTTCTTTGCGGTGCATTGCTCCGCCTGACAGCCGGGCCTGTTCTCCGCTGTCCGGCCGGGCGTTGTTTTTCACCGCCTCCCTGGGGTGCCTTTAACCGGCAGCCGGGCTTGTTCTCCGCTGCCTGGTTGGGGTCTTTACATTTCTCTGTAGATAGCTAGTTAGTTCCTTCTACCCCATTACTTCTTCCACTTCTGTTAGTCTGACCCCCTCCCTTTTGTTATGCACATCCCCTCACTGGATTCTGATCCTGGAATTCAGCATTGTGTATTTGGTGAGATTCTTGCGTGGACCAGAGTGGGTGCAACTTCATCTACACTACAGGGAATCACGAAGGTCATACAATCTGACAGAGAAGTGGCAATAGGGTTATTGCATCATCATTTAGTGGATGTTTCTTCAAATCTTCTACACACCACTAACTCCAGATGAAGTTCCCTAAATAAGACTCTTCATGTTTATTCAGCGACAAGTTAGAAAAAACCTTGGCCCATCTGTTGACCAGATTCCCCCATTGAAGTACCACGCATCCGGTCTGATGATCACCATCAAGCACATTTCTTCCCCCCAACTTTCCTTGTTTTGTCACCCTGTTTTCCCCTGGCGTGTCTCTCGTACTCTAGTGTTTGATAGAGTCGGAAGGCCGCAGGGGAAGGCTGTGGAATATCTTCGGATTCCTGACGCTCCTGTGGAACCTACCTGCAATCCTTACAGTATGCCCCATGTGTGTGTCACCACGTTTTCAGGAATTACTAGTAAGGAATCGTATCCGGAGCGCTCGCCGTACGAATCGTACACGTCGGTCCGAATAGCGCAGTACGATACGTTTCCCGTCAATCCGTTCGAATCGTCGCGAGCTGTACGAATTGCAAGGTGGAAACCGTATGACACGGATCCGCACAGTAAACCGTACGATCTGTAAACATGCCGTACGACCCGACGAGTACGATCCGGACCAGGGGATGAGGGGTGAACAACAATGACAACGCAGGGATTACCCCGCACTGCCATTACAACGCAGGAATTACAACAAAAGTTGTTACAATGACTTTCGCTGGAGGGCGCTCTTGGATAGGGAATAGTTTGATTTTCTATACAACTCCTTCCCTACTGTCAACGTGGGCTGGAGTTGGAATAGAAAATTAAACTATTCCACTATCCAGCGCCCTCCAGCGAAAGTCATTGTAACGACTTTCGTTGTAATTCCTGCATTGTAATGGCATGCGTGGTAATACCACGCTTTGTCATGTCATACAACCGGGATGAGGACGCAATTTGTACGGTCCACGTCAGGTAAGGACGATTTGTACGGAAAGGCACACAATCACATACACACCGTACGGTGCGTACACCCCATTATCGCTGGGGTACGGTGTGTACCCCCGCGATCATGGGGTGTACGCCCGCACCCCTGCGATTGCAGGGTGTACGCACCGTACACCCAGCGAACATGGGTTACGGTGCGTACACCCCATGATCGCGGGGTATGGTGCATACCCCCCATGATCGCAGGGGTATGCACCGTACCCCTGCGATCATGGAGTGTACGCACAGTACCCGGGAGGGCCGTTCCGTACCTGTTTTGAGGCGAACTCTGCTTTTACTGCAGTTTTCAGCTCCCGTAGAAAAAGGGTTGTACGGTGCGTACCCGACACAGATCGTACTTGGTGGGTCGGGAAAACCTGCGTCGAGACGTACAAACGTCGCTTGATGCGTGTTCCGGCGGAGATTCGTACGGGAATACGAGTCGTACGGTTCCTGGTACGATTCGTACGGGGAGTTGCATTGGGAGGGAATCGTACTACATCGTACGTACAGGGGACGTTGCAGGGTACGAATCGTACGGGAAAAACGCTCCGAACTGCTATTCGGAATTGACCCCTATATGTTTCTGTATAATCAGTTCAGAGTTCGTCTAGAAATGATATAAATGTGTGTATGTTTTGTATATAAATGTTTTATATGTTGATACAAACATAGAAGATGGGTAAATATATTCGATGAAGGAAATTCTCAAATTAAAAAAAGTTTTGAAGCAAATGAAAAATTATGAGTTGATGCCCAAAGTCAATAAAAAGGAATAGTGTGGCTAAAAGAAATAGTGTGATCAATGGTGCCAGAGGTATTTTGTTTATGAACTTGTTAGTATATTGATTCTGGCTTCTGTTTCCTAAATTGAATCATTCCCCCGTGTTATATGGCAATGGTTTAATTGAAAGGCGCGCCCTATTGCTCTTGCTGTATATTTGCCTGTGCTGTCCCTGCTTGTGCGCCTTTGCTCCAATGCCCCAATTTCAGTGGGCCCTATTAATTGTAATTTGTGTGATGACTTCTATTAGTACACATATTGTAAATCCTTGCTATCTGCCTTTCCTAAGACAAGGATTCTTGTGTTTTCTATGGCTTCTGATTTAGAACCCACACAGTGGAGACTCGCATCTGTCACCTGTGCCTTCAGTACTGGACTTACATACAGCCGGCCGCAGGTAAAAGGGGGGGCGGCCGATGTCCCCAAAACTTGTGCCGCCTGCGGCGGTCTCCCCTCCGCCCGACAGCTACGTCACTGCTCTAAAAGGACATTGCGCCATATCCCATCGGGCAACATCACTCAGAAATATGCCTAGAAAATAAATGCCATATTCAGGTTTGCAGTGCACAAAAAGCATAAGTAAAATACATACACAAAATAATGCAATACAAATTTTAAATGTAAACTAAATTAATTTACTGAATGTTCCACATTATCCAGTGATATTGGTCCCCTCAATTATTTCCCAAAATCATTAAAACATTTATTATACCATAATGTAAAGATATCCGTTATTACAGTATTGCACTCACATTTTGTGATATTCTTATCTGTAGACCAAGTTTAACCAAAATGATACATATTCAGAATTAATTTAGGAAAACATACACAATCAGCAACAATACAACTCACATTATTTTTGCGCACACCCCTCTGCTGCGTAATGCTCCTTCCTTCAGACACCTTCACTCTTCTCTGTTAATTTCAGTTGCCCTTTAATTGTGCTCCGACTGCATCCGTAAACATTTAAGTAATAATTATTAAATGAACTATGCCATTTATTGACATTAAACATATTGAATTCAGTGGACTGTTCTGAGATGCCTCAAGTTAGGTATTTGCTTTTTCTCAAGTATTTAAAAAAATGTTATTTCGTATTTTACTTTTCATTAAAAAAAATGGCGGCATATCAGCAAGAGCCGGCGATAATTATCGCTAAGCACACTTAGCGCTAGGATAATTATCGCCGGCCAATTCTGAATGTTATCGTGGAGATAGCATGCTGTCAGCAACGCATATCTCCAAAGCGATAAAATTCAGAGCGCAAGCTGCCAACTGTGCAATTATCGCTGGAAATCCAGCAATAATCGCATAACTTTTGGCGATAGCCATTATATCCACCTTCCATAGGATATCATGGCTAAAGTCAGCAGGGATAAGGAAAGTAGTGATAGCTATCAGTGCCTGGGAACCAAAACCGGCCCTGGCAAAGTGCTCGGCCTCCCCCCCTCCCCACTCGGGGGGGGGGGGCTGTTGGAGGTGCCACCGAGCGCTTTGCTAGGGCCGGTTTTCGGCCGATTTTGTTGCAGGGCCGCTTTGCAAAAACAGGCCTGTAACAAAATCGGCCCCCAGGGGCTCAAAACCGGCCCCAACCCTTGCAGCGCACCGGGGCATTGCTATGGCCAGTCCGGGCCTGATAGCTATGCTCCTTTGTGTGAGGCTTGATAATAGAAGAAATGCCGCTCAGCGACATTTCTCCCATTATCCTGGGGAGGAACGCCCATTTTGCATCTCATTAGAGATGCAAAGCTGGGCGTTAAGGGAAAGGGCGTAGAAGCATGGATTCACGCGTTAGCGTTTCCTTGCTAATAGGCCGTTAAAATTATCGCTGCTTTTCATCCGAAAACGGAGGCTAAAGTGGCGATAATTTTAACTCCGGCCCCTGCTGATATTCCCCATGGTTTACAAAAAAAAGGGTTGGCAAAGCCAATAGGTTAGCTTTATAAACGCGAGACCTATTGGCTTTGACAAAGCTTGTTTAACATTGTCAGCATAGCCAATTTATATGAAGGGAACATAAACACACTTAGAGAAAAGGGGTTTTGGGGGTGCAATATACAACGGCTACACAGTTCATTAACTTCCTGAACCCTCCAAAACATTTCTATTCTGAAGGATTGATTTGGCGTTCAAGGCTCGTCTAGAAACAACTTCGCGCTTGTAAGAATCTTCGCTTAGTTCTTTCTTCCTGTGGTTTGACGTTGGTACGCAGCTGCTTCCCTGATAATAAACGGGTCGGTTTAACGTTCGAATTACAGTGACAAAATTGGAGTTTTCGGCTTGCAACGTTTTTGACTGCAAAATGTCCGATTTTGATACACGTGTTTCCTGAAATGTAAACCCTTCAACCAGCTTTGTATTATTTACTTTTCAGACATGATTAGTTTCTTCCACAGCTAAAGTGAAGTTACTAATTACTATTATCCTTCTTGTCGGGCAATGAATGTAACTTTGTTTACATTTTTTTTACGGTTTAACTATTTTCTACTTCAGTTGTTCTCGGGTTCCATGTGCGACCAGGATTGAGCTGGCATGTTTTTTTGGGAGTTATATTTTGGTCAGTGGCATAAAATGAAGGGGCTCCCTTGCAGAATGGAAAAAGACCCCCCTGAGTCACCCATATATCACAGATAGCCATTGGGCTTCGGCTAAATGGGGGCCCCTGATGGGTAGGGGGCTCCTGACAGGAGTTTGCCTGCATTGCACCCCTGCTTTTGCTTTCAAAGGAATATTTAATTTGGTTGTCGAGTCAGTTATTGACACTAGGAAAAAATACTGATAATAAGTTATCCACAAGATACGAAAATTTATGAAACGGTTATTCAGTGTACTTAAAGCTAGTGGGAATCACGAGGGGGAGGCTTAGGGGGTTTGCGGGTTAATTAAAAAAAAAAAAACGTACCTTTCCACAGGGCGGGTCACAAATCGTTCCTGCTAACAGGAAGCAGAAGCAGGCAACCAGGCTCTCTTCCCTAAGCAAATCACAATGCTGCAAGCAATGCTATGATAGGTCGGGCCACCGCCCAGTCAGCGGCTTATGGGGAGGCCATCTTCTCCATGCAGGCTGCAATGCAGCCTACATGGAGAAGTGCAGTGTGTGCATGAGTGGTTTGGGCGGCCCCAGGGCCCGACCAAACAGTCTTTGTGCACTCGGGAGTCGGCAGGCTCACCACTCCCCCTGCCTGCTAACAGAGCAGCCCTGAAGCCCTCCCACAACCAAACATAACATGGTAATAACTGAACTTTATTACCATTTTATGATTCTGCTTTCGCACTGCGAGAAAGCAGTGGGTCGATGCTCCAAAACCTTAGTGGAGAAGGAGCCGCCCCTGCATAAAGCATTTGCGCTTGAGTGTCAACCTGCTTTTTATATGTATGCATATATACTCACTGGAAAAATCATAGGTTAAAGTGTTGTTATAGTTTGATGAAAATGTCAGTACCGACATACTGTTTGAATTTAAAAAAAACTTATGCCTCTACCATTCACTGCTTAGGACTTCACATATTACATCACTCATTAAATGTTTTAAGACATCATTCATGACATTCCAGATGTCATAAGGCAGCCAACCCAGCGCAGTGCATGGCCTTTGACCGTGCCCAGTGGTGGGTTGCCCACAGGGCCTTTTCTGCAGCCAGACCCTGTGCCCAACCCCCCCATAGGCAGTCCACCCCACTCTGCACACTGCAGGGGGTTGGTAACAGGCCAGGCCCTGTGGCAAACCCCCTCGCAGGCAGCCAACCCTGCATGCTTCCAACCCAATGCTTTGTTCGCCCTTTGTCCTGTAGGGTTGGCCTTCGGGCCACAGAGACCCCATTCCCCGGGGTATTTTCTTTTTTAATAGAGGGGCCACGGGGATCTGTTTTCCGAGCCGTATTAGGCCCTGGGACCCCATCCTTGATTTGTGAGAGGAGGGGGGCTTTGTTGTATGGCATTTTAGATTCCGAATTAATTTTCCCTATTCATGCCCTTATGTAGGTACAATTCGCATTGCTCTTATATAGGCATAGAAATCAAGCCCTTATTTAGGCGTAGCCCATGCTACCCAAATACAGGCATGGCTACTTCCATACGTTCATCAAAAGTCCCAGCGATTTCTTGGAAAACCAGACTCTTAAGCAGAATGGACTTCCCCTAGCCTAAATATTGATTTCTCCAAGAAACTTATTATTATGAATGAACAACTATTCCTTAGAGGTTCATCCACAACGTTCATATGCCCGACTTTACGTCAAAGCTGGCATTCCTAAACACCTTTAAGGTATAATATATACCTTCACTTGCTATCGCAAAGCACGGTGTGGTTCAGTGCAGTTTGACTACCTACTTGCCCGACGCAGCTCGCTACAGCAAGTGCCGAAGGAAGCCGACTCTCCAGCTGACGCACTGATCAGAAGCTGTCCTCCTCTGCCGAGAAATCCAGCTCCAGTGTTTCTGACTCCCCTTGCAGGGTGTTGGGAATTCGAGTCCGAGACAGAGATACCAACCTCCTTCATTCTAAGGTATGGAGCTGATTAGAACCTAGAGAAACCTTTGGCAAATTCTTGGCAAAAAACTAAACCTATGCTAAAGACCATACTTACTTCTTCCCTCGTACTAGACTTAGGTTAGGTACATTGGGGTTGGCGTATTTTAGAAGCACCAGTTGAGTATTTTAGCCTGTGTTATTTATGTATGTATCTTTTATATGTCATAGCACAAGACACTGCTATTACAGTATAATTTTATACTACTGTTTACGCTGTACTCATACTTTGCATTATGTCTAACAATTGTAGCAGTTCACCTCTCTTGTATGAGAAAGAAGACTGTCCAATAAACCCCTTACATTGAAATGGCCGTCTCTCTATTTTCTCTGCAACTCTGTAGAAACGAAGCATGCACGATTGACTGAGTGAAATAGTTATCTATTGTTTCCACAACTCTGAAGATATTTGTTTCAGTCCTAGGGAAACAAAGTTGTCATATTTATGCGGTTGTCAGAAACTAATCCCTTCTTGTGTATTCGAGAACGTTTCTAGTGATCTCTGAGCTAGTTGGCACTCAAAATTAAGTTTAGTATATTTGATAGAGACATACTGACCTAAGTCCTATGTCATATCTATGGGGTATATTATTCCAATGCACAGAGCCTATTGGGAATATAGGAACTACACTACAGCTTGTGTACCCTCCCAGAGACTTATTAGGATCCGGAACCCTATCACCTGGGGCCAAAATCCATAAAAAAGGTGAGGAGGGGACCACGCGACCCCCATCTGCTAGCCTCATTAAGCCCAGGAACTCATCCCTGTGGCCAGATTCCATAAAAAATGGGGACGGAAACCCCCCTGTCCCCCTCCTCGAGCCTTATTAGACCCCAGGGACCCCATCACCAAAGGCCGAATTTCATTAAAAAGAGGAGTGGTGCTACATGACCTCCCTTCAAAAGCCTTTTTAGGCCCAGGGACCCTATTCCCCATGGCCAAAACCAATAAAAAAAGAGGAGGGAGGCCACTTGGCCCCGTCCTTGATTTTTTTTCGGCCCCAGTGTTCTCTTCCCCCTATGGCAAACCACATAATTAAGGAAAGGGGGCTTTCAGCCCTCCCTCAGCGAGCCTTCTTGGGTCCTGGGGACCCCATACCTTGGGACCATATTCATTAAAAAAAAGTCAAGGGGGACGAGGGGCCCCACTTCCTGACCAATATTAGGCCTTGTAGACACCAATACCCTAGGTCAAAACCAATAAAAATGGAGAGGAGGATACATGGTCCACTCCCGAGCCTTTTTAGGCTCGAGGGATCCCAGCCCCTGTGGTCAAGCATTTAAATTATGGAGAGGGGCATGTGTAGCCTCCTGCAACAATAATTTTCAGGCCCTGAGTACCCCCATCTCACATGGCGAAATGCATTAAAAAATAAAGGCATGGGGAGCCACACAGCTCCTCCTCCAGCCTTATTAGGCCCAGTGGCCCCATCCCTTATTAGGCCCGGGTTCAAAACCAATAAACAAGGGGAGGGAGGCCATGTGTCCCTCCTCCCCGAGCTTTATTTGGCCCCAGGGACCCCATCCCCTGGGGCCAAACTACATAATTAAGGGGACGAGGCGTGCAGCCCCCATTCTCAAGCCTTCTCCAGCTCTGTGAACCCCATTCAATGGACAGATTGTATTTTTAAAAAAGAGGTAAGAGGGCTCACCTCCCCAAGCATACTAGGCCCCACCTACCCAGCTACACAAAAATGAGGTCAGGGAGGGTGTCCTACTTGCACACCCCTCCTCATATTAATTTTTAAATAGTTATTTTTTTACCTAATTGGTGTCCCTGTGAGTCTCCCCATAGAGCCTAAGGGACAAGGTATTCCTACTGTGTTCCCTTATATGAATATCTTTTTTTTAAACTGCAGGACAGGGGACTAAGTCCCCTAGTTCTCTAATGGCTACCAGCAGCATTTTCTCATGTTGCTGGCAGTCAATCAGAGAGCTTGCTCCCACTGGAGTATGACTCTTGTGGAAGTGAATTTGCTCAAGAGGAAAAAAGCTCCTTGGGCCAATCAAAAGGTTCTATTTTTTCAAATTGGGCTTTAGGGACTCTTGTGAGAGTCCCTTGAGCCCAACGGTTCAGATAAACAAATATTTATGAATCTTAATTCCTGTAAAACTACTTAATGGGGGGTGTAGCCAAGATGGCGGCTGGATAGGATGCACGTTTGTGTTCCTCCGGCTCCACCACACTTAAGCTTTGCATTGCTGACTGTTCCTGGCCATCTGCTGCTGCAGCAGGGGTGGGCTGATGACCGGGACACCAGCGGGGTTGGAATGATCTGGAGCGATAGCAAGTTGGTGCCTGAGATAGCTGAGGCAGACACCGAGGTGTGGCCAGGCCTGCTGCCAAGTGAGACGGAGGCCGAGAGTACCTGGGGCTTGCTGGGCAGCAAATCCGTGCATTGGAGGAGTGGCAGCGCCCCAGGCTACTCTCACCTGTCCCCGGACATTGTTGAGCACACCTAGCAATGGAGCGCTCGGTGAACAGCTGGGGGCCTGAACGGCTGGAGTATCCAGCAGCGCGCAGCAATCAGCGTCCACTATCTTGCATGTTGCATTGGCGGTCCGCGGCCGGCCTCCGGGGGTCGCTGACTGCCCCCATAGCTTGCGGTGGCCTAACCAGAGAGTGCCCAGGCCTCCAGTGACACTTCTGGGTTGGGCCTCCTGGCCTGGGACCGGCGGCTGACAGGCCCCGCAGCTAGGGCGTGTGGTAGCGGAATACGCGGTCAGCGGACGCCACCTTGAAGGCTCACCCCGCGAGGTATTGACAGCAGCTCATCAGGCTGCCGCTCCTGTCGGGTGAGTGAAAGTGGCCCCAGCTGCCCCATCAGACAAGGATTTTGCACCTGAAGACCAATGCAGCCTGAGGGGGTGACAGGTGTCAGCCATTTCTGGGTGGATGTGGTGTGTCCGGCCTCCCCTGAAGCAGTTTGCTACATGTATCTGGGCTGAATATGTGACGTTATTCCGCAGAATAATATCCCGCATACCATTAGTCCGCATTTTTTATAACGCAAGTGCGTTTATAACGAAATACCATGATCCCGCAAACATTTACTCCGCATATGCCTTTTCCACGCATGCCATCACAACGCAAACGCATGCGTGGTGAAGGCATATACTTTGTAAAAGTACAATATTTATATTTGTTGTTGAAAGATTTTCACAGGACTTGGTCTGGTCCTGGAAATTGCACCCGTGTGTTTGAGCACGCCGGTTACAGACCATTTGGTGAAAGGATATATATATGGTTTTTTCAGTGAATTTCATAGGTTTTTTAAATGCAACTTCCTAACTATAACGTGTTTAAAACCTATGGTTTTTTGAGTGAATTTCATAGGTTTTTTAAATGCTAATTGTTAACTATATCGTGACTGCAATCTATAGTTTTATCAATGAATTTCAGCAAATGTTTTTATCCGAAAAAAACAGTTTTCTTGACTGGCAGAGTTGTTTAGGGACTCCTTGTATAGCTCTAGTGGATTAGGGAGTCTCTACCTTGCCTTATTTTGAACGTTTTGAAATTTGTCAGTAAATGGAGGAGACTTTGTAAACTTTCGTGCGCGACCAGGTGTGCGCACCCCGCTATATATTTCGGGAAAAAATTGGATTTTTCGACCCATCAACTTTTTTCATAGACCCCCCAGAGAAGTTGTAGTAGGTCAAATAGACTGTACCTTGTCTTCTTTTTAACGTTTCGAAACTTTCCACTACATGGAGCCGAACGCCTTTTTAAACTTTCGTGCGCGACTGGGTGCGCGCACCCCGGTATTTTTTTAAGAATAAAAAAGGTTTTAGACTTTAACAATGATCTTCTTGGAGCCCCCTGAGAAGGTGTACTACATCAGGGTGTGTTTACCTTTCCTCCTTTTCACGTTTTCAAACTTCAGTAAATTAGACCGATACTTCCAAATGACGTACGAGACCGGGTACTGTCACCGCGTACACGTCCTAATGCGCGCATGTCAAGTCATGTGACTCGAAAACAACACTTACAATTGGTTCATAGTAGTTTCTGTTCTGGAATTTTCCCAGAGCCCACCCACTTCCCTCACAATCTTTTTTACTCTCAAGGGAGAAGAACGTTTTACATCTTTCCGAAGACTTTGGTGAAATGGCTGCCGCACAGAATTCACCTTCTGAATCTGAAGAAAATTATCGGCTACCTTTAACAAAAAGGAAGGAATCTTTCATCTGGCAATTTTTTACTTTTCCTAAGGAACAAAAAAAAGTGAATGAACCCAAAGTTACTTGAACAATATGTAACGCAGTTCTTTCAAGAGGAAATCCTTAGAAAAAGTATTCCTTTTCGATACATACAATGATGAGGCATGTGAGACAAGTGCAACCTGTGAGATTTGCACAGGCATCAACAAGAGCTCTGGCAACACAACTACCATCAGCTGTGGCCAGCACATCATCTGGAGGACGACCTGCATCTCCATCCAGTGCACAAATGGACTTGAGACCATATTTGTCATCGGTGCATATGAAATGCAACTTGTGTTCAGAAATTATTGTGTACGGAGAGCAGAGCCTCACTCTTATTGAAAAAAGAATTAATGATCATCAATGCTTCGACAGAAGATGATTTTTTAAAATTTATTTTGTTCCTGTTTCACAGTTTTACAGTTCAAAATTTCGGTCTCAGTTTTAAAAATCAAAAACAATATAAAACTTGTCCAAAAAAAAAAAAAAAGTTATTTTCAGAACTAACTCATTGTACCAAAAAGAGCTCTATTCACAAGCTGAAGTATCAACGCTTTTTTTCAGGACAATTATGCAAAAAAGTGACGATACTTGGGGCATATTATTAAGGAGACGAGATACATTATCGTCGGTTTCATCCGCAGGACACTGCCGATAAAACGACGATAATGGCCTTCATAATATGTTCTATGAATTGCAATCGAAACCTATGTTAGATGTCTTTATATCTAACATTAGGTTCGATTGAAATTCATAGAGCATATTATCAAGGCCATTATCGCCGTTATCGCCGCTATATCTGCAGTTTACTGCCGATAAAAGCGGAGATAATGTTTTGCCTATCCTTGTAAATATTCCCCAGCACCTTATTGAAAACGGCTTTACAACGCCTGCCGTAAGACCACTTTGCATGTCTGCCGCACAGAAAGTTAATGACATGCAAAGTGGGCGTACGTCAAACCACATGGAAAATGTGGTTGGAGGAGAAAAGACCCTATCACGAAGACAGGCGTTGCGAGAAAAAGGGGTGGAATAAACTTGTTTATCGTAGGACTGCCAAAGCCTGCCCGGATCAAGCATTCGGCAGCGTTAACATGGGGGTGTGGAAAATAAAACTGAATCCACCCCATCCCCTAATTACAAGACACACATTAGTGCGTGAAAACAATGCTTGTTTTCACGCGGTAATGTTAACTGCCAACGGCTGTTACAGGATTTACTATCACATATGTGTTCGCATTGATATTAACACACTAAGTGAAGTAGTGTGGCTCACTGGTTAGAGGCGGCAGACCCGAGAGCAGAGGACGGCCCGGGACCAGGGTTCGATTCCCGGCTTTCTGGACCAGGGTCAGCGGACTCGATAATTCTCTCGCCTCGGTGCCCACTCTGATCAGTGATCACACTCGGCAACTCTGGGCATTAGCTTGCCTCATCTTCACTAACGGCCCCACCAGACCGCCGGGGATGCCTGGTCTCACCCTGGAGATACCCATTAAGGGACCATCTCTCAGGGAAGCCAGGAAGGGTTTCGCAGCGGTCGAAGCGCCTTGGGACCCTCCGGGTAAGTAGTGCGCTATATAAATGCCTATACATATATACTAACACTACGGAAAATTCCGGCGAAAGTCAACTGTGCGATCTTCGGGGCATATTACCAACAACTAGCGATAATTATCGCTATGTTGGTTTAGCGGCGATATTTTTATCGCCGAGCAGCGGCGATTTTTATCGCTTAGGAACCTTAATATTATGAAGGTTTATCTCCTTTGCCGTGAGCATACTTAAGTAAAGTGATACTTTTTTAACCTTTTTCACACTAATATCCTCACGGTCGGATGCACCTTAGCGAGTGCAGACTGCCGGTGGATCACACTTCTGGTCCTGATGAATGCTGAGCGACTCGGGCTCTGTTAGCTGAAACATGTTGACCAAATTTGAGGACTAGGGGTTCCCATTAATTGAGACTATCCCTATGATTCCACTCATCACCTGTTTTTAACCAGTGCTGGTTGGACTAATAATAAAATAATTGGCAGTCACAACCAAGCATTTTTAATTTTTCTTCCCCCCTTTTTTTGCACTTCACTGAGCACAATTGGGTTATCATTATCACCTCAACACACACAAGAACCAGCTCCGCTGTAAACAGGCGGTGTAGCACACTGGGAGGACGCTAGGTCCTTCCAGTGGGAACCAGATGATGAAGCATGTCACCACCAGGTTGGTGAGTGAGGGTTCTTCCTAACCACCATTCTGTGTGTGACCTTCACCTTTTTTCACTTGTTCTTTGTCTGTCCCTCACATAATTCCGTGTGAGGTTCTGGTTGTTTGGCTGTGCCACTCGACTGTTGTTTACTAATTAAAAAAAGGTTTATTTCCTAAGTCTGTAGTTCCCAAACTGTGCACCGCAGTTCCCCAGTGCGCCGTAATGAGGTGCCAGGGGCGCCGCGCACAGTCTAGGGTGACTAACCGTCCGTAAATTCCACGGACGTCCCTACCCTGTTATCTGTAATTGTGGCCATCACAGGGAGCAGCGCTGCTCCCCTCTGAGAGGCCTCACTCCCACTGCTGGAGCGGCCTCGCACTCCTCCAGGAGCACAGGAGCAGCCCCTCCCACCCATTGAAGTTTTGTATCGGGCTGATTGCCACTTACTGAATGAGAATGGGGCAGTCAAGGATGTTCAAGCATGTGGCGCTCCTCCTGCCTCAGTGTACAGAAGGGATTGTGTTAGGTATAAAAAAGTATAACGCCCACGCTACAATGTTAGAGAACACTTCATTTAAAGAAGCCTGTGAAATAGGTTTAAAAGAACAGGTTAACGTTCTTTCACTGTCTCATCATTTTTGAACATAAGTATTTACAATATTATACTCAACAATGCCATGGTTGCTGCTTTTTTATTTTAAGAAATTAGCAACCATTGACAAAGCCAATAGTCATGGCTTGTTGTTGGTGAAAAAATACTTGCTATATTATATATCTGCATTGAATGACAGAAACAACATAACACCAGTTGGGCGCAACACTACGCTAAGCGCAGATTTTTAGCCTACGTCTTTTAAACTGCCCTCTGAATTACATCCAACACCCCCTTTGAAGATATCCCCCCCCTTATTTTAACACCTCTTAAAGCCCTGGAAACAACACCATTCAACATTAACCTCACATCCTGGCACTTTACATTATGTGTGACTCATGACTTCTGCGTTTTCAGTCTGCCTATGTGCAGGGGCATAGTGAACTCTCCCCCACCGCACCCCACCCCTTGCTGTAGTTCGTTCTTGATACGCCTGCTCTCCCTGCAACTCTGCAGACAAAGGCTGAGCTCATAATGTGGAAAGGTGGGTAAGTAAATAAGTATGGAATGTCCGAATCGTTGGCTGGATTACTGAAAGGATGAATGGATGAATAAAAGGCGAATGGATAGATAATGAAAGAAAGGATGGATAGATAAGCGAATGAGTGGAAGTATGGATGAGAGAAAAGGTAAATAGATGGATGTATGGGACGAACGGTGGATGGGTGTGTTAAAGGATGGAAAGAAGAGTGAAAGGGCACCTGATGGGTGAGTGAATTGGTGGATGGGTGTGTGAAAGGATAGATGAATGGATGAATGAAAGGGTAGATGATGGGCAAGTGAATGGGTGGATGGATTAATTGATAACTGAAATGGTGAATGGATGGATGAGTGAAATGGTGAATGTAAGCATTGATAAGTTTGTGAATGGGGGTACATGGTCAAAAGGATGGATAGATGAGTGAAGTGAAAGGGTGGATAGATGAGACAGCGGAAGGCAGAATGCGTGAACAGATTGTTGGATAAGAGAAAGAATGGGTCCCAATTACTTTAAGGAAGATAACAGGAGGTACATACCACCCACCCACCAGTAAAAAAAATGGTGGGGAGCCACGGCCAACTGCCGATTAGGTTAAGGGAGCCACAGGTCAAAAAAGTTTGGTAACCACTGTGCTAAGCAATAAAAATCGGTCGAAATGCATGATTATTGCTGTAAAGTCAGCGACATTCATGCATTATCGAGCTACTGCTCTTAGTCATGTTATCCACCTACCATTGAGTAACATAGCTAAGAACTGCTCAGGGGCAGGTGTTAGCTTTTGGAGATATTCACGCTTAGGGCAAATATCTCCAAAACTGGGTAATTGGAGAAAGCAATGTTACCGACAGTTTCCAGTTGCTAACATCTTGGCACGCCCACTTTGCATGTCATTACTGATAAATATCACTGAGAAGCAAAGTGGGGCCCAAGATGGTCGCTATCTCCTACTAGATGTTGCTAACTGGTGTTTGCAACAGCTAGGTAATAGCGAGATAATTTTATCTCTACTTTTTTGTTTTTTAAAGCCAAAAAAGCAGAGATAAACCCCCTTCATAATATGCCCCAAAGTTCTTTAACACACACCATTTACCTCCAATGTTTTCATATATCAGCGTTGGTGAACGGCCTCAGTGAAATATTGCTGATTTCATAAAATCCCTTTTAAGGCGCTCCTTGTGACAGTGCAGCCAATCCTGCATGGAAGTGCTCACATAAAACATGACACTGGTATGACCAGGATAGACAAAGAAATAACACAGTGATGCAAACGTTTTTTTAATTTTTATACTTACCTAAGAAATAGTAACAAAGTAAAACTAAATTTCTTTAAAAAACATAGTATCTGTGGAAGAAAAGTAAAAATAAGGTTATAATGTACATTTCATAAAACAAAACAAAGTAGAAGTGAATGAAACAGAAAGTAAAAAGAAAAAAAGACTGAGGGAGAGTGAGGGACAGAGACAGAATGTGTAGTATATAAATCAATGAGTAAGATAATTAATTGAAAGAGATAATACCACTGAAGGAATGACTGTCTAAACGAAAGTAACGTGAGAGTATGATCAGTGATAGTACACAAAATAAACAGTCTCTTAAAGAAACGTACTAAGAGTACGGGAATGTCTTAAGGAGACAGATAAAATAAAGGAAGAACAGTAAGAGAAACAGAGTGAAAAAGGGTGAGTAACAGAAGATGAACGGGGTAGAAACAGACAAGGACTGTAAGAGACAGGTAAATAGAAATTAAGTAGGGTAAGGGAAGTAAACTATAGATTTAAGTTTAGGAATTGAGCATAATTAATGAAAGCAGAGTAAGGGAACAAATATCAAGGTACGGTAAGACCAAGGAATTAAGATTCAAGAAACAAAGGTGATACAGGGTCAATAAAGGTAAGTCACCATGAGACAACGGAAGTAACAAACTGAAGAGATAGATAGACTGAATGAAATAGTGACAGAAAAGATGTAAGAGAAACAGGATAGAAAATTAAACAATGCAAAATGTGGATAAGTTAAAGGGAATAAGCGTGTCTGAACAGCACTGACAAAGGAAGGGGATGAAAGGAATAAGGATAAGAGAGAGGCAGAGGAAACTCTTGGATGTTATTAGTTGTACTTACCTTATAAATGTAATATCTGTGGAAGACAATAAACCAATCTGTTATAATACATATTTCTAAATCCAATGTAACAAAATAACTTAGACAACATATTACATGGTTTATTTTTGCTGTCCTCAGAATATATTGATTTTCACTATAAACAGTGATTTCAATAGTAATCATCATGTAACAGAGGGTAAAAAAAACACAATCTATATGATTGTGTTTAAAAAACCTGTACAAGATCTCTATACATAATATAAATACCTGAAAAAAACATGTCTTAAATGTTTTTCTCTAATTCGTAATTTCTTGAGTAAGCACAGTGCATCTTCCACAGTTACAAACTAATTAAAACATACCACTTATTTTTAAATACCTCTCAACAAAGTTCCGTGCAAGTATGTTCTAAAAACATTTATCTCAAGTACACATTTTCTTCTCTCATACTTTTCCGCGTGGCCAAATAGTATGAGTTAAGTAGTTATTTTCTCAAATTACTTAATCTTAGTCGTATCCATTCTTTTCTCAACCTTTCAAGTAAAAATTCCAACGTGCTCTGTACCATCAAACATTAAGTAAACTTATACCTGATACTATCACTATGCCAAATACAAGATTCATTTCTAGATTTGCACACCCTCAGTCACATGATATTTCTAAACAACAGAGTTTCATATCTTTACAGTATTAATCTTCCTACACCAAGTCATTTTATTGAAATTTGGGTTGCAAAAATAGCAGATAACAATTAGTTAAGTCAAAAGGCAAACGTTTCTTAAAAGTCAATTGACTATCATTGCAGAGCGCCAGCCTGTTGGAGACTTCAAATAAGCTGTGTAGTGTCCTGATGATGTTGAAGGCCCTTCATGAAAAATAATGGCTACAGTTACAAATGTTCTTCTAGAAATAGGTATTTGAGAAGCCACAAAAATGTTAATTAAAGTTGACAATTTACTCCCATCAGCTTTGCATCGTTGAAACATTAAAATTACATACTGTCCATATCTGTGGATAAATAATGTTGATAACATTTCAGAGTTACATTGAGAGCAGACCATGTTCTGATGCGCATCTTTAACTAGTTTATTAAAGGACACTGCTTTACAGTCTGGTAATGTTAAATATATAAATCTTTCAGTGTGTATATCAGTACTACTTGAAAATGAACAATTATCACAATTATGTTCCCATTTATAAGAAAGGCCAAAAAGACTATCAATATCTACACCTTCATCTTCCAAAACTGTAATCATATACATAATAAATTCCTGACAATCTTGCTGAATATTCTGAGAAAATTGATTTAGTCCTGCACATATGTCTAAAACATTCCTTAGTTCTGAAACACTTGCTACTTCACTATTACCACTGCTACATTTTTCAAAGACAGAATTTGACGAAAAACAAAATGTTTGCTCACGATTTTCGACAATCTGTTGCTGTAAATTTTTAGAAAAAAACAACATTAACCACGACATTTGCATAGCAGTTGACACCAGACCTGTTTTCAAATTTAAATCCAACAATCTCTTCAATACTAACCTTTTTCTTACTGCTACCAATGACAGCTACATCTTTTTTTCTTCGTTTCTCTACTACTTCAGTACCTTTTTCCTCATTTCTCCTTTTCTGACCAACCATACACTTTTGAATTAAAGGATATTGAGGTAAACTTGGAGCATATTCTCTTCTTAACCTATTATACTCCTTCACACAATTTAAATCTGCACTAATCTTTGTCTCATCAAAATCAATTAGATAAAGTCCACATAAAGTTCTAACTCGAGATAAAGCAACATACGCCATACCCTCTTTGAATACAGTGCTTCCAATATTTACCAAAGCACAATCTACACTTAAACCTTGAGATTTGTGAAAAGTCACTGCATATGCCAAACAAATTGGAAATTGCTTCCGACGGACATATAAGTCTTTCACAAGCAAAAAACGAGTTGAACAGCGTCTGAATTGTTGAACTTCCTCAATTCCATCAAATTTGATTCTTAAAAATTTAATCTCATCTCTATTTGGGTAATTCACAAAACCAACAACATTACCCATTGCTCCATTCACCAAACCTCTTTCTACATGTAAATTTCTCCGTAAAATAATCCGACAATTTAAACATACATACAGATTCTTTTCTAAGCCAGCAGTTTTAGATATAGATTTCTGAAGAGAATCCAATTTTAACTTCAAATTTTGAGACAAAACAAAAGCATATGACTGACTTATCTGCTACCTCTTTACTATATATTTTCTCAGATACATTATCTTCATTAGGAAAAACTTGGAAAGTAATCGTGTTTGAAGAGTTTCTTTCGCATCTTCAGTTAGTTTTCCAATCCTTATATCTTGAAGAATATTTCCATATTTAGTATCCTTTGCCTGTCGCATATTTTGAATCAGTTCAGTATATTTGAAATGTGACCATAAATTAACATTTCCAATACTGCCCAGGCACTTTCTGGTCTCTTCATGCGTAACAGTTTCAAATACAGGTTGTCCTTTCACAGGAGTTAGCTGCAGTAGATCTCCAAAAACTATGACATGTTTGCCTCCAAATAACACATCATACTCTGTCTTATGTATCTGTTGCATTCTTAATGCACAAAAGCAAGCATTAAATTGGATACCATGCTTACCTCATCAATAATGAGAAGTTTCATTTCTTTAAGGACTCTAGAAACTTCACAACAAGCTACTCCAGATAGCTTGTGATATTGTAATTTATTTTCATGTTCAACTGGCAGCATCAGTAAACGATGTAAAGTAATACCTTTAATATTAAGTGCTGCCAATCCAGTTGGAGCAGTAACAACACAAGACAGTGTTGACTGAGTTCTTTGCTGTAGATATGTAGTAATTCCTTTAATTAGGAAACCTTTACCAGTTCTAGCTTCTCCACTTACATATAGTCAAATAGGTTCAAATGACATACATGAGCATTCTTTTTTCTCATGACGAAAGCCATGCTCAATGTGCTCTGTCACTTCATCATACATCTGTCTTTGCTCAAGATTAAGTTGCTTCTCCAATTCTTCTAAGTTTATTACTTCCTCTTGACCTTGCTGCATTGCTCTTCCACCTCATCCATGGCAGTGGCTGCTTCATTTTGGATAATTGGTTGTCCTAGTGGATCTTGACTTAACGAAGCCGAACTTTGACTTTCTTGTGAACTGTCTCTAGCAATCTCCGCTGCAATTGTTGCTTCTTGCTCTATTTCGTCATTCAACATTTGGAGAGAATTACTGAAAACAGGACATTCTATACTACTTTTAGATGCGTTAAATGAATCTTCATAACTATCAAAGTCACCAAGTAGTTCCTCTTCTGTACGCCATGGTTTAAAGAGTTGCAAAAGAGCTAAATAGTAAAATTCTCTTTTATCAGGTGTTTCGCAACTCGGTTTTCGGTGATTAATCAAGTGTCCTTTTCTTTGTTTGACCAGACATCCTTCATGTCCAATTACAGCATGTACACCTTTATCAATATTCTCTGTAATATTCCTTTTAAAACTGTAGTTTTGAAGTATTTCATACAGACAAATGTTTTCAAGCAGAGTACTTCTATATGGATAGTATGTATCCAACATATTTGTTTTCAGAATGTCTGTACTGTTTGGTTCTTTCTGTGCTAAATATTCAATTTCTTGCACAGGTTTCAGAACACGGTTTCGTGTTCCTGCAGACCCAAACTCACCCACAGGATAGTTCTTGATTTTGCATAAAGACTTGCTGATGATAATCGATCACAACATTCATATGCTATAATTTCTCGATGAGATAACATCTTCAAACTGTACGTATACAATTTCTTGCTTAGGCTCTTTTCATGAGAAATGTCTTCCCACATCTCCTTCAGTTCCGTCTTTTCAGATTTGGTGATGTAAGACGTTACATATCGAGCCACAGCAATAGAGTTATCTGCAACATATTATATATCCATGTTAGCATTCCACATGGACAAAATGACTGGGTTATAGTCATTTATATATTTCGACTCTTCACCTCTTCTTAAATTGTAGGTATTTTTAGGTGATCTTCTTGTGATATTATGTCGCAAAGATGACATAAAATTGTTGACTCTTCCTTTTAAAAGTACCGGTCGTGCAAATCCAAAACAACATTTTGTGTAGAATTTATTCTTTGATTTGAATTTTCGCCGACAATATTTTTCACAACGATGGCTTTGAAAGCGTAACACTTTTCCTCTTAAGTCCTTATCAGTTGTCCTATTAGGTATGTCACAAGTGGCATATTGTTCAATAAAAGACAGTACAGTCTCATCTGAGTCTGTTCCAAATTTGGGAGCATCCTTGATCCATAATAGCATATTAATATGAGGAGCACCTCCCGCTTGATACTCTTTTCTCCAAAAGAAATCCAGAACTTCACCAAGAGGTGGATTTTTCTTGTTTGTAATAAAAGACATCATAGCTTCAAATCTATGATTAAAATATCTGCAAACATTAACCGGATCCAACGAACACAGGTCTCCAGGTGTCTTGTAGTTTATATTTTTCATGTTTGCATTCGCCTCCCGAAGAAATTCAAGTAAATCTTCCCGAGCATACTCTGCACAGCTTAGAGTTAAAAACCATGTAGGTGCTCCTAAGTTTCTAAGCATGCATTTCAAATCTCCATGACGACGGTACCAATACTCATTAGTACCACGCTGACATGCCATTAAATTAATTAGGTGTGAATCCAAAACACTGTCTTTCTGTTTCACTTTATCAATAAATTCCTTTGCTGAAACATTTTGCAGATGCACTCCACTTTTTAAGATATGGTTTACTGCATAAGAAAGACCAGATAAGTCACTCTCAAACAGAAGATGAAACAAATATGGAATACATTGACAAAATCTCGGATCTTCTACATATAATCTTGTTGTCCGGTACTCAGATGCAGGAATCTGCATAGGTCGATCATCATATCGTGTACCTCCACCTGTAGGGAATATCTGTGGGAAACAACGACCTTCCAAACTTTCTTCCCATACACTAATAGGACTTCCTTTTGCTTTTTTCATCTGAAATAATTCAATAGCATTCCCTATTGCTTCTTTGGAATGCAGTGGATGAACACTGTAATGTTCATAAATTTCTTCACTTCTGGATAAGTCGACTTTTTCAATTTGTCCAATAGACAAATCATTGTCCTCTTCTTCACTTACTTCCTCTTCTTCTACGTATACATTTTTATAGTATTTATTGTTTTTGACTAAATACAACGTTGCCTTTTTGACTTTTCTAACATCCACTAAATCTTGCCAGATTTTCTTACTCTTTGTAGGTACACCATTAACTCGAATAACTAGAGGTTCCTCTTCTACATTTTCAACACCAATTTTCTCCATATTTTTCTTTAAATCAAGTGGCAAATATACAACTCTACCCTTTAATCCTCTTTGTCAATCTGAAGGATTTAATTTGCCAGTCTTAGGCTCCATACGAACAATAGCCTGAAAAGGATGTACACATTGAATCAGAATAGTCTCATAAGTATTTAAATCCATCAGTTCCGATGGAATATTTATCAACTCAAGATTATTATGTACAGCTCTAGCAGGCATTCTATTTTCATTTAATTTATTATAAAAATACTTACAAATACATTGCTCAAAACCCAAATCAAAATAGTTTTCTACCAACAAATAAGTCGCAAAATCTTTCCACTGACTATTATTTTCATCTTCACTTTTTAAATATAAATCAACTAACCTAGTTTGACTTTTGTAATGAATGCGTCGACAACACACACAAGGAAAATTTGGTTTTTCACCTGCAATGACCTTAAACTTTGTTATTTCCAGTTCAAAATTTTCAGTATTAAAATTTACGACATTTTGTAACACATTTCCTTCTATAACTATATCAGTTTCTGCATTGTTTTCATCTGGACCAAAATAACTTACCTCAATTTCTGCACAAATCTTCTTAACATCTAATTCACATCCATGCAAAAGAGCACTATTTAACTGTTTAAGTTTAAGTGCTGGACTTTTTGCATAATACAACTTTCTCACTAATTTTCTCATTTTCGTATGATGCACTGCTAACATCCTAAAGTGATGAAACACACTCTGGCATATTTTTTTAGAAAGACAAGCAAGAGAATGGCCTTGCAGACCTATTTTTCTCTCACTCTGCAATGGTCTAATTCTTGCAACATTACAATTTTTTTTAGCATTTCCTTAGTGTACTTACGTAAGAAATTGTGAAAGAAATCATTTGAATCCTGTCGTACACTGCAAATACTACTACAATTCCAACTGTAAACAGAAACATTAAGACGTCCCTCTAAAACTTCTCCAGCTATCACCTCTTCTGCATTTCTAACCACAATTTTCTCTTTCTCAATAGCACAACCATCCTTCACCTCATATGCTCGACCACTGGTGTCAACTGCATGCAACAAATCGTTACTTTGAAAGTAACTCTCTTCATTAAAAAATGGCTCAGAAGTTGAAGTATGCATCCATTTCCCAGAAAACACTTTACAAAAACTACTTCTATTTATGTGTCTCTTCCATTTACTCTTACCTTTTAAAACTCTGATTGCCTAATTCAGTGTATTTATTCTATTAATTACTAAAATAAATATTTTTTTTGTCTCAAACGCGCGCTCAACAGCATCCTCTATATATTTTTCCTTCTTATAAAAAGCAGATTTCCTTTTTGAAACTCTTTCGCTTTTTAATAAATTCGAAACTACTCTATTATAAAACATACGCTTCCTGATTTCCGCAAACTGATTAGTACGTCTTTTACTGTACATATTTTCCTCACCGCTAAGTTCAGAAACATTTTGCTTTTTTCTCGCATTTCTCCTTGTAGATACTGATAACTGTTTTTCCTTTTGAAGATTATCCAATGTACTTTTCCTTTGACACAACTTTTTTATGAAATCCTTGCTTTTCTTACCAGGAGCACTCTTCTTTTTATCCGTCCTTTGTTGATTAGATAATTCTTCTAATTCTTTCCTCTTCAAATGGTATGTCCGTTTATACAGCTTTCTTTTTTCATTTCTGGTCAGCATACTGATTTATGTTTCTGATAAAAATGACAATATGTTAAAAAAAGATAACAAATATTATAGACCTCTACTAGCATATAACATACAAATTATAACCACTGGTTCATTTTATAAGTAGAATAAAGACAAAGAAACAGTCTCTGAACAGAGTAGGAAATCCTATAGTGAATGTTGGTTCTAAATTTATGACAGTCCATAGCTGTCAGCATTATAGACATATTTTCTGATTCTAATTTTTCAGGCATAGAAACAGTACACTGATTTTCAAGCACTGTAGGTGATCCTAGTGCTTTTAATTTTTTTGACTATAATCTCTTATACACCTCATGAAAACATGTATTCTCACTCTGAGAAAGCAGATCAACAACGAATAGTACAAAAAAACTGTCTTTAAGAACGTTTTAGTATCAAAAATAATTTTATTTATTTAAAAGTTCATATTCTAAAAGGACTTGTAGCATAATTTCTACAGCTACTTCATCAAATTCAAAATTCTCATCCTCCAAATTCTGCTCTTCCCCTTCCACCATTTCTAAATAAGCACTGTCGAATGTATTGTCCATAAAGTCCTCATTTTCTGACTCCATGTCCTCCTCAAATACTCCATCTAGTAATTCCTCGATTAGTTCATTAGCAATTTCAAATTTTAATTCAGTGTTCACGGAGTAATTCTCAATTTTTGGAATCTTTTTAGTTTCTTCTGTGTCCTTTTAAAAAAATATAAAAACTAAATTATATCTTTTTCATCAATAGATAACTTAAAACTACCTTTACTAATTTTTAAACTACATACATTTTTATACTTTGTAACACATTAACTACATAGATTAAGATAGCACCTTCCTCTTGTTTGAAAACAAATTGACACTATGAGCCTAGACATTAACACTGTTCCTTTTTATTTTTTTAAATAATTACTGCTGTAAAAAGACATCTTACTGCGAAATTTGTTTTTAGGTTTTCTGGATATTACAACTGTTGATAGACTTTATAATTTATTTTTAGGGATCCATTTTCTGAGTTCACCACTACAAACTGCCATTCAAACTATATACAGTCTGAAGGGGAGGCTCACCATGTAGAAATCATAACATTCACTTAACAGATTACTACTTCCCACAAAGACAGTTGCTTTTATGTTTCAACAGCATACTCAGCATGTGAATGTCATAGCATATACAAAATGTCATGCTAACCATGAGGAACCACATCATAATAGACCTCTGCAAATGCATGTAAAAGGGTGCAGACAGATAGTACAGTCACAGATATGCCGAAAAGATGCCCATCACAGCAACAGCCATATCATAATACATCTCTGTAAATTAAGAAAAATGACTGCACACAGATGATACAGCATAACTTAGAGAAATAATGAAGACTTTGCCAGAATTAATCCACGCAAACAGCAAACTCTTACAGTCACAGGATAGATGAACCAGAGCTGCATAGAAAAGAACACATGGACCAAGCCCATAAAAAGATAATGTCAACCGACAGTGGAAAACTATGTCAAAATACATATCTAGTGCAACCAGATACAGACATGGCAAAAATAGAAGATAAAATCATCCAGCAAAAGAGAAACTTTGCAAATATTCAAAAAAATCTTGCTTATTATTTTAATCTGCACCAAAAAAATAGCCTTTAAAAAATACCAACTCACCTGAAAAAAAGAATGTGTTTGTTGAAAAGTCTATGAAGTAGAAGACAGGTTGTTGCTGTTCAGCACCAAACACTTTAAAAAAGAGAAATACTGAAATTTAATTAACATATTACAGACATATTTATTACACAACATACACCCATTGTAGCAAACAACAAGCCTAACAGATATATTCCCTAAGTTTCTGTACCATTAGATATCCTAATGCCTAACTAAGTTCAATAATTGTTTTTTAAACACATCAAATAACCAAATTCTTCACCCAGATTTATTTTAAATCAAACTTCATTTACACTGTAATCTCCCACACATTTCCAGGATACTACATACAATATTTATGATTTGCACTGCTAGACAATCTTACTTAGGATATCTGTTACCCATCTTACTTGCCAAAATAAATCACCATGGAACACCAACACAGCCTCTTTTTATATAATTTTGGGTGAATAATTTGCTTTCAAGTTTTATATTTAGATTCTGCTAATTATAGTGATTTGTTTTCTTTCCTACATTTTGACAATCACTAGTTGCACAAAACTAATGACAGAGATGGAGACAGATGTAGAGCAGAAAAGAGACACAGGACAGAAGGGATACAGAGCACAGGAGAGAGAGAGACAGTAGCAGGGAGAGGAACATGCAGAGACAGACCAGCATTGAAAGCACAAATGGAGAAACAGAAAAATAATAAGAGCAGAGAAAAGGCAAGAAAGAGAGGGAAGGTACAAAAAAGAAAAAGATGAACATGGACAAGGAGTCATAGACTAGAAACAACAGACAGGGCACAAAGGAGACGTTTCGTTTCAAAAACTTTATTCGATTCAAAACAAAAGAATCATATAAGTTGAACAATTACATTTACAAACATAATTTAAAATTCATTTTTAAAGAGAGTCTTACAGTTATAACACTATAAAATTCGTTAGTTAATATAATCACAAATAAAGCCCATAGTTTTACTTTCAATTAATTCAGATGGTTCATGAATTCTTCGTACCGGGGTATATATTAGAGAGCAGGTAAGATAAGTAATAGAAAATCACAATGCAACAGTATACGATATACATGATCAAAGGGTCAGCTTCTTGGGGCCATATTTAGCCATACCGTTTTCTAATCAAGAGTGACACTTGTATAAAGTTTAACATTGCACAACAAACACCAGATGATGACAAAGATAATAAATAATCATAACCCTCTTAGTAATGGCATGGTTGTTTTTTCTTGAGGATCGGCTTAATAAACCTGATTCTCGGGTCCTTGTATAGAGAACAGAAAAGAACAATATGCATCGTGATTTGGCTGTCTTTGTTATTACAAGGACAGGGGGGCAGTTTCTCGCACCAGCCCCCCTGTTTAGGAAACGCATAAAGGAAGTGCAGGGTGTGTAACCTAAACCTTGTCAAATAAAATCGCTATTGCACATGATTTGTGAAGGTTAGATAAAACTGGTGCTGCAAAGTGGCCTTAGGAACATAAGGGCTAACCAGGGAGTTCGCAAGCGGTGATTTCCAGTAATTTGTTTTAATTACAGTTTTGATATCTCCCTGTATATTTTCGGGATTGTCAAATATATCTCCCAAGCCTATTCTATGGAGCATTTCTTTTACATAAGATAGCCAGGGGATCTGATTCATATTTGCCAGTTCTAAGCAGTCCCGGAGGATATCTCTGGTAAGCTGTAAGTCCTCTGATAGCCATATTTTGCCCCATAACAATAAAGGGGAAAGGCGAATGATGTCACTCACATAGGTTAGACCTATTTCGTTATGGGCAAGTCTGTTTGAAGAGCCTGATGGAATAGCCAATACACGTTTTAAAAATGTATTCTCCATAATCTGTATTGTGTCAGGGCTATCGGTCCCCCAAACCCCTGCCCCATAGGTAGCAACCGACAAACATTTAGCTTTGTACAAGGTTTTTAGATGTATGACAGGTTTTTGGCCTAATTTGCCACAGAAGCGAAACAGACCCTCTATTGAGCGACTAGCACTCTGAACTTGTGTCTTCATTAACGGGGCCCAGCTTAGTTTGTTGTTGAAAAGGTTTCCCAGATAATTAACATTTTCAACCTTTTCAATAATGGAGTTACTTACTACAAACTTTCTACTTTTGGTGCCCTTTGGGCCACAGACTATAACAAAGGATTTGGCAAAGTTTACCTTGAGGTCTAGGTCCAACATAAATTTGTGGAAGGCATCAAGACAATGCTGCATACTATTTGCTGTGAGTGTCATGAGTACTGTGTCGTCGGCGTAAGAAAGCATTGGAATGCTCCTGCCGTTGACCTTTGGGAAATCATGACAGTGGTCCAACAGATATTTTTCTAGACCATTGGTGTATACAAGAAACAAAAAAGGAGCTAATATGCATCCTTGTCGGACGCCCTCAGTTGAGAGGATAGACTTAGTTTTCTCTCCCCCTGGCCCAAACCTTATGGCTACAGTAGTAGATTCATGGAGTCTACGGAGCAAAGTGACCAAGGGTTCCTCGAAGCCAATGACCTCCATCATTTGCCACAGCTTGCTCCGACACACAGTGTCGAATGCACTTGAGAGGTCCATGAAGGCAAGATGAATTGAAGATTTCCTTGCCTTCATGTATTTCCCCATGATCAGGGCCAGGTTCAGGCACTGTTCGACAGTACCTTTGCCTTTTCTGAATCCATATTGGGAATTCACAATAAGGCCCACAGAGTCTGCCCATGATTCTAGTCTGGCTAAAATGACCCTACCCAGAATCTTACATGATGCATCAATTAATGAGATTGGGCGATAGCATCGGGGGTCTGATCTATCGCCCTTCTTAAAAATTGGCACCACTACTGCCTCCTTCCATGATGCCGGAATACGGCTAATGACAACTGCTCTAAAAACGTTTAACAGCACGGGGGCCCAAGCCTTAACATTGTGCTTAAAAAAGTCCAAAGGCACTAGATCAGGGCCAGGTGCTTTTAATGGTATGCCTTTCGACAGAGCATCTTCCACTTCTTGCAGGGTGAGCGATGAGCTCAAGGACAGGGAGGATTGAGAGACCACTGTTTCCTTTGCATCTCCTGGTGATAGTTCGTTGGGTAAAGTTCCATGGGGATTAAAAATGTTCCCGAAATGTGATTCCCATGTTTCACATGCAATCTGCATCACAATATTGTCCTTGCCATTATTTGTAAAAAGGGGGCGATTGATGACTTCCCAGAAAAGCCTGCTATCCTTCAGTTCCGAGGCCTTTTCTAGATCTTCCCAGGCTTAATTTTTTTAATCCGACTTTCTTGTTTTTATGGCTTCTTTATAGGCCAATCTGGATGCTCTAACCAGTTCTATATCCCTAGGTTTTTGTTTTAATGCCGCTTTCAGAGATCTGTTTGTTGCCGAACATGCAGCATCAAACCATCTTGGGCCTAGCCTTTTGTTTTTACCAATTGGTTTTGTGAGGCGTTCGGCTACATGCCTACATAAAGATTCAAAGTTTCCTATGACCTTTTCTGGGTTAGTTGTAGGTGTTAGACATGCCTCGTATTCAGAGCTATATCCATTTAGGATCTCTGCCTCAAGACCCACTGCATCTATTTTACCCCATTTAAGAGTAATGCCTTGGTTCCTGCTATACTTTACAGGTTGCTCCCAAACAGGGTGTGTGGGTTTAATAGGACAAAGCAGGGATAGGATTAGAGGGTTGTGGTCACTGGCAGCATTAGCAATTACTTCCAACTTATCAACATAGTAAAAGTGCCCACTGGAGACAATTACAAAGTCAATAAAACTCATCGTACCTCTGGTACCCTGAAACGTCGGTATTGGAGTAGAATTTAGGCCAACCCAGGGCTCCGCTATGCATAAATCATTTAGAATAATGATGTTGTTTAAGGCGTCCCCCTGGGGTGTATGTTTGAAGTGTAACAGGGGTTGATCATGGGAGTCTCTCAAGCCACACACCTTCGAGTCCCCATAGGTGCATAATGAACAGTTGAAATCTCCCACCCAGATGACAAATAATAGGGGTTGCTCTTGGCGTGCCCTGGCTATGGCCTCCTCCAATTTCGACATTACGAATGTCTCATTGTTGTCAAAGATGTTATAATACCAGTTAATCAGCAACAATGGTTCAGGAAACAAATTAACCAACATCAACACTTGAAACCATGGGGAGTCAACTATCATAGAAGTTACAAGTTTACATAGTTTTAAGGAGGTTGCTGTCATTAGGCCACCTTTTGCCCTACCCACTTGTGAAGGTATCGCTAGGGTATTAAAGGCTTGGAAGCCCTCGATGTTCTGGGTGGATCGGCTCCATGTTTCCTGAAGGCACAAGATGTCAGAGTCACCCACAAAGTCTAACCATGCCTCATCCTCCAACCTTGAGGCGAGCCCAGCAATGTTCCAAGAAATTAGACACATCCTTAGTTCATTTTGGTTCTTTCTGACTGGTTCAGGTAATACTTCCAGGTTATACCTTAAGATGATTGAACTTGGTTCACTTTCTTTAGTAAGGTCTTAGAAGTACGATCGTCACCAACGGAAACATTCTCCCGTGAGTTATCGTTACAACTTTCTCCCTTCTCCCTCTGGCTGGGCTCACCTATTGTTAAGGTATTAGTAATACAGGGAGGATTTTGTGATGGTCAATCTATCTCTTCCATACCTGCAAGTGGATCAAAACGGTTTCTTAAGGGGATATTGCTTGGGAACCATCCTAGGTAATTTTCCCCCTGATATCTTGGTCTTAGGTCGTTGTGCCAAGTTTGCGAGGGGTTATTATTGTTATAAATTGATCCCCAATGGAAGCCATCACTCTGTTGCGGAGGTCCCCAGTTGTTTTGATTTGGCCATACGGCCCTATTTCTCCGGGCCCACCCAGGGTGTGTTTCACTGTTGAATGCCTGCCCAGTTTTCTTGTAAAGCAAAGTCGGGGGAGCAAAATTCAAATTTGGGTAAAAGTATTCTAGACCTATACATTGAATATCCCCAACTCTAGCAAATCTCGGTTTACAGCAGATAATATTTTTTACCCAGGTATCACTGAAGTTGATCAGGATACAGTCCCCCTCTAGGTCCTTCTCGCCTGGGCCCACCCAGGGGACTCTGCGCACACTAAGTATTTTTGTTTTGGAATCAGGAGGGAGTGGTCTTTTAATGTTAAGCCAGTATATTATTTTGTTTTTTAGTTCCTGAATTGATTCCGTTTTATTGGGCAAAACTGGGGGTACTCCAGTGAGTATTACCATAAAAGGGGCTGAGTCTGGGGGCAAGTTTACAGGTGGTAGTTTCCTTTTGTGTGCTCTCTCGTTGTCGTTACTTACTGCAGGCCCCTGTGAACATGTTTGTTTGGGCCCTTGGGTAGTTCCCTGTTTAGCGATAGTAGCTTCTGGTGATGGTGTTGCACTACCCATATTTTTACTAGGGGGCCCCACAGTGACCGTCACTGCAGGTTTAGTACGAGCTAATGGTACAGGTTTTGTGCGTACTAAGGGGACCGGTGCTGCCCTAGGGTCACCAGTTGTGAGTGATTTAAAAGTTTTACTCACATTTTTATTCTCTCCCCCTTTTTTTGGATTACTAATGTTGGTGTTACCATTTTTATTGTTGTTATTAATGCCCCCCTCCTCAGGTAATATATTCTTCAGTGCTAAAGTTTCAAGGGAATTGGTGTTAAGAGAGATGAGATGTTCCAATTGGTCTAATTTTAAATTAACAATTTGAATTTTCTCTAGGACGGGCAGCAAGAGCATCTGCACTGTTTTCTCCATTTCTCCCAGAAGTCGGTCATTATTATTGATATTAAATGAGAAAGTTTTCTGACCTGCATCAACTAGGTGGGTGCCCTTTTGCTTGGGAGGAATTGTCAAAGCTTTAGGTGGTGCTGGCTTCGCTGACTTAGATCTAGTTCCTTTTCTATGGTTTCCCCCTCTTTTACGTTTATTTGGATTGTTAGGTTCCCGCTCACAAAGTACTACATGATCTTGTGGAAGGATAGGCCCATTGTTGCTCAAGTTACTCAAGTTGCCATCTAAGGCATTTTCCCCCGTAATACCTGATGGAATAGGTATAGGAGTGAGTATAGGTGCTTCAGCTTGAGAATCCCCTGGGTCTACTATCGTAGTTGTCTGTGAATCAGAAATTACCACTAAATTTGGGCTAGCCTCTAGGTTACTATCTGCACTATCTGCACTTTGCTCAAGAGTAGGTGGCTTATTGGGGGTGATTTTAGAGGCAATATCTCCCAGGGATGAGCGTTTTCCTGTTACTAAGTCTAGGGACAAACGCTTTTCTGTAAGGGCAATTTCTTTTTCTAAGATCACAGTTGCCCGACTTATAAAATCATCTAAAGTTCCAGTGGCTTTCCCATTGTTCGTTTTTACAGTAACCTGTCTACCCTTCCCTGAGTGCAGGGACATCATGTGAGTTCTGGGAAACAGCTAAATATATAATATAATATATAGTGCTATAACTTACAACCAAACAGTTTAAAATATGAGATCTGTGATCACTGATGAAAGGGAGTAGCCCTGACCCGACCTTGATTGGCCTTGGACGGCCTTAGACGGTCCCGCCCTTGTCCCGGGCTTCTCCCGGCGAGCTCCCGCGCGCTCCCGCGCAGCGGTATTCACACGTTAATTTATAGCTCTTACGGTGATCACCCGGTCGTTGGGGGCGGGGCGGGGAGGGAGAGCAGCCCAGGTGGAACGGGCGCGGGTTGCTGGGACTACTGGGAAATGTGGTCCCAGCCCTCTTGCTCGCAGCCCTCAGCCCCTGTCTTACCCCAGTAGCAGCTAACAGCCCACGAAGGAGAGCGCCCCTCTGCGAAGCGGGACCCGCGAAGCGGGACCCGCGCAGCGGGTTCCGCGAGGCGTTGGTGGAGATGCAAGGAATCCACGGGCAATCCAAACAGCAAGGCAGGTTTGTCAAGGTGTCCCACGAAGTGCAGGGCAAGCCGGTATTTAATCACCCGGTCGTTGGGGGCGGGGCGGGGAGGGAGAGCAGCCCAGGTGGAACGGGCGGGGTTACTGGGACTCCTGGGAAATGTAGTCCCAGCCCTCTTGCTCGCAGCCCTCAGCCCCTGTCTTACCCCAGCAGCAGCTAACAGCCCACGAAGGAGAGCGCCCCTCTGCGAAGCGGGACCCACGCAGCGGGTTCCGCGAGGCGTTGGTGGAGATGCAAGGAATCCACGGGCAATCCAAACAGCAAGGCAGGTTTGTCAAGGTGTCCCCAAAGGAGACAAAGGAGACAAACGGCAGGAGGCACAGGGACAGAGAGGACAGCAGGCAAACAGTACAATAGGAAGAGAGAGAGCAGAAGGAACACAGAGATGGACAAGAGGAGCAGAAGGGAGAGAGAGATGGAGAGAAGGAGGGTGAATAGGAGGGAGAGAGATATACACCACCATAGAGACAATGCAGGAGAAAAACTGAGAGCAGGAGACAGAGAGAGATACAAAACGAGCAAGGGAAGGAGATAGATATCACAAGGGAGAGGGAAGGCAAGAGTGGATTCAGGCCAGAAAGGAAAAGAATGTCAGAAGGGAAAAAAATAGTAAAAAGGACAACAAAGAGAGGGAGAGCAAGACAAACAGAAAGAATAGGACACAGAGTGAGGGAGAACAAGAACTGCATATAGAGAAAATGTATGAGAGACAGGAAGGGTAGAAATCAGAGGGTAGGCAACATGGAGAAAAACTGCACAATAGACAGAGACACAGAGGGCGAGCCAGACACACTAAAATATATGAAGTAAGCAGCACAAAAACAGTATGTTGAGAAAAGGAAAGCAGCAACACAGATATATGTATGCTGACTCCACTAACTTAGTGCATGAACTTATCTGTTGCAGGAACTTCTGCATAACCTCATAGTCACAACTCTTTGTTTCCCTTTAGCCCCAACCCTTTCCCCTCTGACCTCTCACCCACCAGTGCAGCCCTTGGCCATAAACCACACTGTAAATTTTGCCCTCCATATCATTGCATGTAGGTATGGTACAGCAGGTAACATCATACCTACAGCAACTGAGGACTTTTACCTTTGACACAGATTCATAGCTGCACAAGTTAAGTAAACATAAATTATGACCTCTCAATAATTTTCTAAAAACTTCAACTTACAGTCCGGGTGACGCCACAACAATATTCTTGTACCTGACTTTCATTAAAAGAAGGGAAATCCACACTAAAAATGACTCTCTTCAAAGAATTTCCCTGCCTTTACTAGACTCACCTATCATAATTTCATTGCGTCACTTCTCCACTACTCACAACTAGGCAGTGTCAAAAATATCAATACAACACATAATCTACCTACAGTTTCTGAAAGTGTCTGTATTGGGCTCTGTTTTTTGCTCTGCCACTTTTTCTTGCACTACTGCAACAGCAGGCTGTCACTACAGGCCGGCCAAAAAAACAGTCTGCCTATGCCAGGGCTCAAAAGTGGAGCCCGATAGACAGCGAGCCTACCTTTAAGAAACTGCCTGTGCTGAGACCCGGCCAACTTAAAGCCCTGAAACTATCTTAATGTCTCCTCTCTCTTTAGACCTTTACATTTCACTTTCAAACCACGTTCGCTTTCCATGACACACGCTTCTTTTTCGGTGTTTCACATTCAACGACTAGACACTTTTCCCTTTTTAGTATCAGAAGCCGCAGCTGCAACATGGCTAATGAACGAATTAATTAGTCTATCTTTCGTGTTTTTTCAGTGTTCAAATTCCATAATTTTTTTTCACATAAATAGATACGAGCGGCTCAGTACCTCCTACTGGCATAAAACCAAGTCGCTCCCTTTCACTTACAAATGCCTTAGAGACGGCATAAAACTGTCGGGCAGATTTACAAGCCCCTTACGCCACTTTAGCATCACTTTTAACATGGGAAAAGTGACACAAAAGTGGCACACGGAGCATGTTAATCTGCCCCTATATCTGTATAGAGATGAGTGTACCGAAACATGGGATTAGTCGTTCACATCCAGGCACTTCCAATTGCATGACTTATTTAACTAGAACCGCTGTAATGTTGCATGCGTTTTCAAAGATACACCAGTGCCTGCTATAATTCCGACTTTTACCTTATTGTTCAACAGTGTTTATTTATTTTCACGCAATGAGAATTGCTATGAGTTATTAAACGACAAAGCTTACGCTGTAATAGTCACTCTGCATATCCTTCCCTGTAAGAATGTAGTTTATCCACCCCCGCATGGGAACCTTGATGTTTCCATCTGGCCGCGAATTCCAGCCTTGAATCACAAGACATGAACAACAGTCTTATTGTCACAAAAACAAGTTACCCTAGCATCTGTTCACAAACATATCTCTTTCACTTAGCTAACATTCGCAGAGAAGTGCATACCATATGAAATAGTGACCTTCCTTTACAATTTGCTGAGGTGACTCCCATAATCTTTAACGCATCCTCCACTTCAGGGCAGGCCTATTTTTTTTATAACTACTAAGCAATGGTTTAGTGACTTCTTTGCCAGAAATTATTTGAAGTCATTCTGCTACTCTTCACTCCATAGTCGCCGACCTATTTTTGTGGACTTCCTATTCTACTACCAGTGGCAGCTGCTTTTGTGTTCCTAATTTGTTTATTACAAAATGGATGTCCGTCCTGTCTTCGCAAATGAGCTGCAGCACTTAGAACTGTTTCGCCAGAGGATGCTTGACTACTATGGCATCCTGCCTCTCGCGATTTTGAGTGCATCATATGGATTATCATTTCGATTTTCCTACTTCGCCTGTGTGCAGCCTGTATTTCATTGCCTGAGCTGTGATTTCATGTGGGCCCTGGACTTATGTCTCTTCAACTTGGTATCTCCTGAAGTGAATTACAATCATCTCATGAATCCGTTAATTGATCATGAACAGCTTTGTTCCGACAGAGGGATTATGGCCTTTGCAGCGATACATGGAGTTCTGGGTCATTGGAATATATTCACAGCGGCGCAAGATTTTTTGGCACACAGCTACATAGAAAAGTCACAGAGTTGTCTCTGATGGTACTAGAGGCTCCGGTAATTGAAGAGCATGTATGTTCTTTTCCTCTTTTCAATTGGATGGCTGACTTGTTTTTGGATGATAACAGTGACTTCCTTTTAGAAGCGGTAGCTGCTTATTTCGCCTACTCAGTTGTTGGATGACTCTTATGCAAGCCATTGACGTCTACATTTTTTTTCCCTCCCTATCTTTTTCACGTTTTCTTGGACTTCTTTTTTATATAAACAGACCTATTGGCTTTACTAACAGTGGAAATTACAATTTCGTGCTGGTCAGATTTTTGTGTTTTATGTGGACTAAATTTTTTTTCCTCACCTACTCGATTTCAAACTAAACTTTTCATTGAACTCTAATTTCAACAATTCAGTTGCTTATCTTATCTTATCTTATTTGAAATGTACTTGGAGCAAAGCAGAGTAATATATGCTACATGTGCCCTGATTAATGTGTAAAGTTAGCATGAGTTTTTTATAAGTTTAAATACCATTTTCCCTTTCTTCTGCTTATTTGCCCCTGACACACATCTGCTGCTTTAGTTTTCCATCTACTGAAATATTTTCGATTCATACGAGAAAAATATGTTGTTACACTAACATTAGCCTTGCTTTTCGAGCTGTATCTCACATCGAGTACTGAAACCTTCAAAAGATATGTCAATACAGTAGTTGTTCTCAACACTGATTTTCGAACATTCCAACAGATAACATACATGCAGCTCCAGCCAACTTGTCGCTTTTGGCGCGTTTTTTATTTCCTTACACAATAGCATAACACAAAGTTGATAGTGCTTCGCATGCAGAGAGCTGATTGTTAATGAGATGATGTCTAACCACTAGCATTTTCATACATGGTTGCTGAACTTAAAGTCAAGACACCTTCTTAGATTTAATAAAATTTAATATACTTCCTCAGGAGGGTGTAGAATAAGTTTTGGTAAACCGTATTCATTTTACATCATACTATGATTGCACCGTTTGTATTCTATGGACTAGTGACTATGCCGATTACTTTGTTTCTTACAATATCTTTACTTGTATTAGATAAGAAACTTAGCTTAGTCTAATGAGTTACTTCATGAATCCCAATCGGGCTTTCGTTCCAACTTAAGCACCGAGATGGCGCTCCTGGAAGTCTCGGAGATCGTGAAGGAGGTGCTGGACACAGGAGGCAGGGTGATGTTAGTCATGTTAGACCTGTCGGCGGCGTTTGACACCGTCCCCCACGAGGATCTCCTCACTAGACTTCATAACATCGGTCTAGGGGGGACGGTGCTCAACTGGTTTCGTTCCTTTCTGGCCAACCGCCGGCAGACGGTCTGGGTCCCACCCGGGTCCGCCGAGATGCCGCCATTGGGAGTCGGAGTGCCTCAGGGCTCTGTACTGAGCCCCACTCTATTTAACATCCTTATGACCCCTCTGGCGACACTGGCGGAGTCCTACGGGGCCCGGATCGTCTCTTATGCTGACGACACCCAGCTTCTATTCACCTGTCGTAAGAGCGAAGAGTTCGATGGAGAAAGGATCTGCGAGTGCCTTGGGGCTGTCTTTAGCTGGTTTTCACACAACAGCCTCAAATGCAACTCGGACAAATCCGAAATACTATTCTTCGGATGCCCATCAGAACCAGATTGGCAGGGATGGTGGCCTGCTGACATGTTCCCTCCCACTCAGTCCTCTAAGTGGGCTAAGAACCTGGGGGTTAAAATTGACAACGAGCTCTCGCTCAAATCCCAGGTTTCCACTCTTACGGGAACATGCTTTGGGATACTCAGAATGTTGCGCAAGTTCTTTCCCCTTCTCTCGGAGGAACATCGGAGGATCACTGTTCAGGCACTCATAGGGTCCAGATTGGACTATGCAAATGTCCTATATCTGGGTCTGCCTGAATACCTCCTCCAGCGTTTGCAGGTTACTCAGAACGCTGCTGCTCGTGCAATTTTTGGCCTGCACCGCCGCACCAGTGCCTCCAATCTCCTCGTATCCCTTCACTGGCTTCCGGTGCGGAAGAGGATACTTTTCAAGGCCATGACTCTCGCCCATAAGGCCTTGCATGGCAATGGTGCCAAATATCTTCAGAGGAGGCTGGACTTCTATCGACCTGTACGATCCCTCAGGTCAGAAGCTTTGGCTTTGGCTCGGGTGCCACGCATCAAAAGGGCTCGGCTAGGCGGCCGGTCCTTTAGCTTTCTTGCTCCGCAGCTATGGAATTCCTTACCGGTGTCCTTGCGAAACACCGCTAACCTGCTTGCCTTCAGAAAAGACTTAAAAACCTGGCTGTTCACTGGATAATCTGCCCCCTCTTTAGGCCCCTGCTCTTTTTACTGTTATGTTTTCCAGCTCTTTCTTTGGTCTGGAGCACAAAAGCGCCGGGACACTCCTTTGGAGTAGCCGTTGCGCTATAAAAGTCCCATTTAACATAACATAACATTTAACATAGCTTGAAAGCATTGCATTAGTGAATAAACATTTCAAATATACACGTTCTCTCTTTTAATCCATATTCTGAACTGAAATTATTGTATACTGAAAGTGTATTCATGTGTTTCACGTAACCTCAGCTGTACTAAGTTCATGTTTTCTTTTATCGACCTGAGTTACTCATACTGCAACCCGCAGGCCTGTGACGGCCCGTCAAGCCTTTCTTAGAGGGTCGCGGACCATGCAAACAATCGTACCTCTGGTAAGAAGATAATTTATTACTGTTACCAAGCACCGCCGCAGTTGCGCTTCACTCACACTGATAATCACTGCTCCCCCGCTTCTACAGACCAGACGCTATGTCGTATTTCACTCCTTATCACCCTTTCATCTCCACTATAACAAACACTTCTCCGCCAGCCACCAGAGAACAGAGTGGAAAAGCAAAGGCACTAAGAAGTGAAATACGACAAACCCTCTGCTCTGTGGAGCTGAGCGAGCGTTAATTGTGAAAGTAGACATTCACTAGCGCTTCAAAAAAGCATCTCAATTATATAAATAGTTTTTTGAAAACCTGCCAAGTACTTTGATGCGACTATCTGTGTGTGCCCTCAGAGCAAACTTCCTCAGCCCGGACTGAAGGCAGACACAGACAGACACACACACACACTAAAATAACACAGGGCAACGGAGACGGAAAGCAGGAGGGAGATAAAGATGGAGTCAGACGGCAGGAGGGAGAGAGATCTATGTATACTCGGTCTGCTACCTCAATGTATGAAGGCATGTACTGCACGAACCTGTCTACAACCTCATGGTCACAAGCTCTTATTTTATTGTACTCGGCCCCCTCCCCCTCTCACCCCACCCCCACCAGTGCAGCCCGCAGCCACAAACCACACTGCAATTCTGTCGTCTGACAGAAAGTTTATGAATACCTTAAGCATTAGCACTTTTTGACGACGCTATCACATCTAATCTACCATTTCTCTCTCTACCTGCATTATCTGTCTCTCTGCTAATACCATTTTTTCATCTCGAAACCAACTTTACAGATTATATGGAAACGCTTCCAAATCACACAAATAATTACTGTCTATTTAAAACATATTTTATATCCCATTTTTTTCAGTACACCAAAAATATATGCAAAACTATAATTTACACTTGAAAGAATGTGAAGAAAGGGCGCGCCACCCCCATTAAATTCACAGGACTTCAACCCCCCCCCCTCCCGTCTGGTGTGGCAGCCCAAGGTAACATAGATTCCAGATACACACCAGCCGCACCTGAACGTTTCTCATCTCTGTAAAGAACCATTTGAATGTTAATTAGGCCTTGCAGTTGTTTTACCCCTTCTAAGAGCCCCTGCAGCTTTACTCTGCCTACTAATTAAACGTTCATGTCCGCCTAACAAGAATTTTTTTATTTGCCCCCCCCCCCCGAAATTTCGTTCCAGTTCCGTCTCTGACTGACAGTGAATTAAAATAACTAACAGTAAGGGATTACATAAGAACATGACTGAAGACCATTCAGCTTAATGAAATTTATTATTCAAAATGTTAAACTAATAATTGCAAACAAATAATTTCGTTAAAGAGTGATGAAACGAAATGGAAGAATAGTTTTAAAAATACAAGACATTGTCATAGTCAAAAATGAGGTTACTCGGAGACTATGAGGGAAATAAACAATTATACTGACTAAACCACATTTTCCGGTACATCACAAAAGAAACAGTTAGAGACTCACCTTTACCAATGCTTTATAAGATATAGAACATTGACAGTCACAAAACAGATATTCGTTTGACGGAACTCTCAATAATGCTTCTATCACTGCAACCAAAATTCAATGGCACAGATGTCCTCTCAATACAGACTCATATATGTCTCTTCAACCAATCATATTTGTTCCCGCACAATCTTAAAATCAAATTAACATTTCAGTTGGTTGTCCCTTTCAATATTTTCAAAGTCACATAAAGGTCACCCTTCACCCTCTGCCTTCTCTGGCTGTTACCATGGTAACACCTCATTCTGCACCTGGCTGAAGGCACAGGTCAAAAGTTCATATCTCAATATTCTAAATCAAACCAAGAAGGCTGATTTCCCTCCAAAAACACCTGCCTATCCACTGCTTTGTTACATTTCATTTTTTTCACAGCCAATAGTACTTTTCGTTTTAGAAAAACATTAACATGCAACGTAGTCTTCAATCTTGGGGTATTAGAATCAACCAATCATTTTTAGTTTTTTAACGACACCAAGCCTCATCCACTTTTCTATCCTGACTTTCAGCTTTTAACTACCATTCCACTTCCAGAACCCATTGGAGTACTACTGCATCTGCCTTAAAATTGAAGGTTTGGCTTTTAGGACACAGCTATATTCACTGGAGTGAGGAATATGAAGCAAACAGACGAACTTCGAACTTTGATTTACCAAATGTGCAGATTACGTGGATTGGCCAGAGAGGATTGAGATGTCACCAATTGATACCATTGGTGAAAACTTTTATGCATCTCCCAGAACCTGACCTTATAATTGTACACTGTGGTGGGAACGATCTAGGCACATTGACTGGGGTAGGTCTGGAAATGCTTCTAAAGGACACCTTTCGACAATTGATGACACTTTTTCCTCGAACTGTCTTGGTGTATTACAATATATGCCAAAGACAGAAATGGAATTGGTCCAATCAACATTGTCCACAGATTGAGAAAGCAAGGAAACATGTAAATAAATCTGTTTCTGCTTTCCTCAGAGAATATAGCATGGGTTCTATATACCACAACAACTTGCGTTACAACATGCAAGGCATCTATAGGAGAGATGGTGTTCATTTCACGGATGAGGGAAATAGAATCTTCCTCTGTAACATGAGACTCTGCATTGGTACTTACTTATAAGTGCAGATAAAACTCAATAAACACAAGGGCTCTTTTAAGAGCCACCTTACATCTAAACACTCAAACTTTTGATTTATCTCCATCTTTCCTTTTATTTTTGTTCGCCGTGTGTGCGCACCCCGCAACATTTTTGCAAAAAAAGCTACTTTTCGACTTTCTGCGTCCTTAATAAACCCCTGAGGAAACCTACCAGATCAAACACTCTCCACCCTGCTCCCTTTCCATGCTCTACACTATAGTTTTTCACAGTCTTGTAAATAGGTGTGCGCGACCGAGTGCGCGCACCCTACAACTTTAAAAAAAAATATATATATATATTTTCACGTTCAGGGTCCTTACTGCACCCCCTGAGAAAACCTACGCGGCCAGACAATCTCTACCTTGTCCCCTTTCCATGTTCCAACCCTTTGTTCAGTACAATATATTCACTCGCACTAACAAAATGACGGTCAACACTTCCCGATTTCCTCCGAATCGAATGTTGACAGACGTCAAACAGCAAATCAAAATTCCGCTCGCGCACAGCCGCATTAGCGCGCTTACAGATATATAATTGAGTTCAACTTTAATTTTCTCAGCAACTACTGAACGGATTTACACCATTCAAAGAAAAGCGTAATCTGCGAGCCGGACTCTACATTTTTGCCAAATTTCTTATAAATCCATTCAGCTGTTCGAGCTGTAGCCGTGTCTAAACGTCCTATGGAAAATAACATGGGGAAAACACGTTTTGGGACCCCCTTTTATCTCAGCCCCCACTTGACGAATCCCCCCAAAACTTTCAGGGAAGAAGCGCAGCGGACCGAGCCATCTACATTGAGAAATTCGCAAAGATTTGTCCACCGGGGCCAAAGTTAATCTAAATAGAATTTTGCGGATTTCCTATCGAAACTAGGTCCTAACTTCTAACTATAACTACCTACTGGCGACCGCCAGTAGGCAATATATGTATATATATATATATATATATATATATATATATATATATATATATATATATATATATGGCTATAGTGAACTTTTAGCATCAGCAGCCATGCCTGATTGTTTTTAACTGTGGTGGGTTTCTAACACACTGGCGCAGGTACATTGAGTTACATAACATCTTGTGCTATGATTTGTTGCTTTCATAGCATACATGTACTTACTGCAAAAACTTTATGCACTTTGGGCACTTGAGCACTTATTTTGATAACATCGATGGAGGTCATGTATAATGTTTTTTGGACATGTCATAACAATTTTGCACATATGTTTTGACTGGTATGAAATGATAATTGAATTCTAATTTTCTCATTTGGCATTATTGTATATACCTTGAAATGAATTTCACGTGATATTGCACTAGCACTTTATTCAGCTTCTTAATTTATCTCAACATCGTAATGTCCATTGAGCTTATGTATTTTGTACATATGTGTAAAGAAGTATTTTTTCCATGTCCTGGACCCCTTAATCCGCTGTTATCGTTTCTACCTCTATTTTGACACAGTATTTAAACACCCCCATTGGTATTTTGAGGCCATGTGATCAAGGCCGTTTTGTGACGGCCGAAACGCGTCATGCCGATGGCGAGGGAATAATAAAGCCACATCTTTGAAAATCTACCTTTGGTGTTTTTGAGATCTGTTCCGCGGTGGTGCGAGGAGACGCATTGCAGGACTCTTGTTTCGATATATATATATATATATATATATATATATATATATATATATATTACCTGTCGCCAGTAGGTATATATAGTTAGGATTTTTTTCCTATGGGATTTCTGAAAATTCTATGTCGAATAACTTTGGCGTTTGTGGACGGAATTGGCTGAAATTTTCAGGAAAATGGCACATTTTGTTTCCGAGCAGCCCCTGAAAATTTGGGGGGGTTTTGTCAAGGGGGGCCGAGAAAAAAGGGGGGTCCCAAAACGTGTTTTTCCCATTCATTTTTCCATAGGGCAGTTGGAATCACTTTTAGCTCGAACGGCTGAATGGATTTACACGAAACTTGGCAGAATTGTAGATATGGTTTGCCCGACATGCCTTTGCTATGTCTCAATGTATGTGCTCCAGTGGATTTTGAGAAATTAAGGTTTTAAAAAACAGATATATCTGTAACAGTTAGCGCTCCGGTTCGCGTACCTGACGCGTAACGGAACTTCGCGAAGCGAAGCTGATTGGCTCTCCGTTGTCTGTCAACATTCTAAACAGTCCGGGCCGGCCGCCATCTTGTCTCTCGGTAGGATCGAGAGACAAAAGGTGGAGAAAAACGAAGGGGGAATTTAATGAAAGGGGTCAAGGTAGACCCCTCCTGACCCCCTAGGATTGATGAGGGTGTTATTAAAGTGCCCCGCGGGGCAAAAAATAAAAAAAAAAATTGCGATTTTTCGCCGTAGAGGCGCGTCCCGGTACGCGAACCGGGTAGCTTACCGGTAGCGTAACGGGAGTTTGCCATTTTGTGTTTCAGTCGAATTTAATCACAAGATGGCGGAAAAACAATGTGGGGAAATGAGTATAAGGGGGCACGGGAGATGTATCCTGATCCCCTAGGTTTTCTGAGGGTGGCTGAGGAGGCTTATATATGTCGAAAAAAAAACAACATTTTTTTGAATTTATCGCGCGGTAGCGAACCGGGAAGCGAACATAAGTGAAAAAAGGTACATTCGAAATTTTAAAAGAGTAATTATAGTTAAGGTAGCTCTGAAAAGAGCTTTTGGGTTCTGTGAAAGTTCTAGGTACTTATAAGTAGGTACCAATACACAGTCTTAAATTTTGTATGAAAACTCTGTTGCTCTCATCTGAGAAGTGCACACCATCTCCTCTGTAGATATCTTGCATGTAATAACGCAAGTTATTGTTGTAGATGGCACCCATTCCATGGTCTCTCATATAAGCTGAAACAGACTTATTTATATGCTTCCTCGCTTTCTCAATTTGTGGAGAAATTTGATTGGACCACCTCCATTTCTGTCTTTGGCATATATTGGAATATACCAAGGCAGTTTGAGGGAAAAGTGCCATTAATTGCTCAAAGGTGTCCTTTAAGAGCATTTCCAGACCTACCCCAGTCAAAGTGCCCAAATCATTTCCTCCACAGTGCACTATTATGAGGTCAGGGTTTGGCAAATGTAAAAAAGGTTTTCACCAATGGTATCAATTGGTGACATCTCAATCCTCTTTGGCCAATCCATTTGATTTCCACATTTTGTAAATTGAGGTTGTGTAAATTTCAGTTTTCTGCATACCTGTGAGCCCAGTGAATGTAACTATGTCCAACAATCCAGACAGAAAACATGGCAAGAGGAGGTTCTGCTGCAGTCAGATGAAGTGTGGGAATGAAATGGCAGTTGAAACAGTAGTAGTTTGTAAAGAAAAAAAATGTGGAGTTTGTGTGCTAATGATTCAGTAGCAGTGATTGGTGGATTTCCATTGCTGAAAACAGAAAGTTAGGGTGCATGGATGTGTTCTTTGAAACATGTAATTTGAATGGTTAAGAAAACATGATTTTAAGAAACATTGCAGTGGATTAGCAGGTGTACTGAGAGTTCAGAGTTCATTTGAAACATTGTTGTGTGAACTTGTAAACATGAGAGGCCTGGCAGGAGGTAGTTGCTATGGAAAAAGGCCAGAAAGGGCAGAGGGGGGAAGGGTGTTGATTTGAAAAAAGTGAGGGAAGAGTTTTGATTGGGTGACATGAGAGATATGTGTGATGAATATCAGCATTTCAGTGCCTTTGTTGGTTCCAGCCTCTGGAGTGCATACCTTTTGTTCTGCTAAAGAAAAATTGGTGTGTTTCTGAGACTGTTTTGAAATTCAAAAAGCATTTGCTAAGGTAAGAAAAAAATCATTTAATTTAGATAGAGAGTAGTATAGTATATTGAGAAAATAAGGAAGTTAGCTGTACATTTAAAATGTTGTTTTGTGTCAAGTGTTTTCATTATTTTTTTCAAAAAAGATTTTGCTTCTTTGACAAATTATAATTATAGATAATGTGAAGTATTAGTACTGACAGGGTGTGCTTGTACATAGGAGGTGTGCTGTGATTTAAAATTATGACCAGAAAATCGTTTTTTAAGAAAAAGACATGCTTTTTACATTTATGAGAACGATAACATGGGGTGTGCTTTTTTAAATAAATATTTCACTTTCCAACATGAATATGGGAGAATTATTTGCTTGTTTCTTGGTTTAAAAACTCGTTTCTTGAAGTCATTTAGGTTTCAGAATATGTTTTGCAAGAGTTGCATAGTCAACATGGGGGCATATTTACAAGGCTTATGAGACACATTCACGTAATTTTCTCCATTTTAAAAGTGACTTTAAAGGTGGTGCAAGGTTCTTGTAAATACACCCTCATGAGTGCTTTGCAAATTTAAGTCATTTTCCCCTGGTGCATGTGCCTTGTAAATACGCCTCTATGTGTGCTAGACAATTTTAAGGTACTTCTCCCAGGAATCTGGGAGACTAATTTCCTTACATGCTGTGTTTAAAAATCGTGCTAAGGTGAGAAAAGATTCCTTTAATTTAGAAGGAGATTAGTATGGTTATTGGAGAAAATAAGGAAGCCAGCTAGGGTGAGCTTGTACATAGGAGCTGTTTTGTGTTTTGAAATTATGACCAGAAAATCGTTTTTTTAAAAAAAAGAAATACTTTTCACATTTATGAGAAGGACAACAAGGGGTTTGCATTTTTAAATAAATATGTTATTTCTCAACATGAATATGGGAGAATAATTTGCTTGTTTGATGGTTTAAAAAGTCGTTTCTTGAAGTCATTTAGGTTTCACAATATGTACTGGTAGAGTTTCATAGTCACTATGATAATTATGATATACATTTAGGACTGTTTAGGGGGAATGGATATGCTAAGGCTTCTGTAATTGTCATTGGAGGAGAATTATGTACATTGCACTGCTGCATACAGTCCTCACCTTCTGCGTACTCTTGGATATGCTAGACTATATCTTCTCAATGAGATACCTAAGCTGAGGAAACACAGGTGATGTGATTGTGAAATGAGCAAAAATATTTGCACGTTTTTCAATTACATCACCTGTGTTTCCTAACATTACTAATCACATTGTGCTGATGAGGTTTAGGCCTGTCCAGGGAGACGGAGGAGGTCTGGTCTTTGTTGAAGTGTGCAGTGGACATGACTCACTTCATCTGTTTGCCTGCACATGTATTATGTCTTCTGTACTCTTCAATAAGCCAAAATTTCATCTGCAACGCTGAGTAGGCCTCACCTCAAACAAACTTTTGTGACTGCCAGACCTGCCTTTTTGCTCCTAGATATTTCTTGGTTTTACCATGGCAGACAGACAATCCAGCATACTTCTGCATAGGCCACACCTTATGGTGGTGCAAGGGCCTTGTAAATACGCCCTCATGTGTGCTTGGTAATTTTAAGTCACTTCCCCCTGATGCAAGGGTCTTGTAAATACACCCTCATGTGTGCTTGGCCATTTCAAGTCACTTCTTTCTGGTGCAAGGGCCTTGTAAATACGTCTTCATGTGTGCTTGGCAATTTTAACTCACTTCCCCCTGGTGCATGGGTGTGGTAAATACGCCCTCATGTCTGCTTGGAAATTTTAAGTCACTTCTCCCTGGTGCATGGGTGTGGTAAATACACCGTCATGTCTGCTTGGCAATTTTAAGTCACTTTCTGCTGGTGCAAGGGCCTTTTAAATACGCCCTCATGTGTGCTTGGCAATTTTAACTCACTTCCTCCTGGTGCATGGGTGTGGTAAATATGCCCTCATGTCTGCTTGGTAATTTTAAGTCATTTCCCCCTGGTGCAAGGGTGCACGTTTTTCAATTACATCACCTGTGTTTCCTAACATTACTAATCACATTGAGCTGATGAGGTTTAGGCCTGTCCAGGGAGACAGAGGAGGTCTGGTCTTTGTTGAAGTGTGCACTGGACATGACTCACTTCATCTGTTGGCCTGCACATGTATTATGTCTTCTGTACTCTTCAATAAGCCAAAATTTCATCTGCAACGCTGAGTAGGCCTCACCTTAAACAAACTTTTGTGACTGCCAGACCTGCCTTTTTGCTCCTAGTTATTTCTTGGTTTTACCATGGCAGACAGTCAATCCAGCATACTTCTGCATAGGCCACACCTTATGGTGGTACAAGGGCCTTGTAAATATGCCCTCATGTGTGCTTGGTAATTGTAAGTCACTTCCCCCTGATGCAAGTGTCTTGTAAATACACCCTCATGTGTGCTTGGCCATTTCAAGTCACTTCTTCCTGGTGCAAGGGCCTTGTAAATACGACCCTATGTGTTCTTGGAATTTTAACTTATTTCTCCCATGGTGCAAGTGCCTTGTAAATGTGCCCCCTTTGTCTATGTTGTTAAATTACTGTAGATGGAATTGACATCTAGTGTGTTAATTGTTTGCCTTCTGTTATTGGTTTACTGTTTGGTAATAGTGGTTAATATCAATTTTTTAAATATTTTTCCACAGATTTAACTGAAGATCTTTAGAAAACTTTAAAAATGCCCTCAAGGCAGCGAAAACTAAAAGAAGCAAAGCGACTTACACTCCATCTTGGTAAAGATTTGGAACAGTCCTGTAATATGAAATTGTATCAAGTTGCCAAAAAAGCTCCGGGTAAGAAAATAAAATCATTTTTAAAAACAATTTTCAGACAAAAAAATACAAGTATTGAACATGTTTTAGTGCATAAGAAGAGAGACAATTTAAAGGAAAAGGAAAGGCTCATAAAAAAGGTTTCTGCTAGAGCAGGAGATAAGTCTGTGCATGGCATTAGAAGGGATATTCAATTCAGGGACATTCGTAGGCGAATGTTCCGCAACAGGATAATTGTCAATTTGTTAAAAATTTTTAAGAAAGGCCAACAGAAAGTGACATTTTATAAGAAAAAGAAAAATGTAGAGAAAATTATTGATCAGGCTTTCGAAATTAAGCGAAAGTTATTTATTTTGGTAATCAATAGAATTAGGAAACTAAACAAGGTAATTTCTGATTTCAAATCAAATAGTAGATAGAAGAGAGTAGTTAATCGTACTAAGGTTTGTGAAGTATTCTCAGGAGAATGGATGCATAGTTCAAGTTGTGAGGCATTTTTTAATGAGGAGAGTTACTTTCAAGACAATGATTTGGTGCATGCAGTTGACACCAGAAGTTGAGCATATGAGGTAAAAGATGGTTGTCCGGTTGAAAAAGAAAAACTTGTGTCTGCAGATGCAAAAGAGGTGTTAGGTGATGAGATTTTAGGAAGACGTCCTAAGGGACCAGTCTACACCTGGAAATGTAGTAGCATTTGTAGTGTGCTACAGGATTCCATCCATTTGTTTTGTGATTTTGTACGTACATTTAATAAGAAAAGTTTAAAACAGAAAATGAAGTTGTTGCAAGAATTAGATCCTTGTAGAGTGAGAGAAGTAACAGGTTTGCATGGGCATTCCCTGGCTTGTCTTTCCAGAAGAGTATGCCAGAGTGTTTTTCCTCATTTCAGGATGCTACCAGTGCATCATAATAAAGTGAGGAAATTAGTGAGAATGTTGTATTATGCTAAGAGTCCAGCAATTATGCTTAAACAATTGAGCAGTGCTCTTTTGCATGGTTCAGAACTACATGTGAAGAATGTTTGTGAAGAAATTGAGTTCTGTTACTTTGCTAGTAAAGAGAACAATGTTGAAATTGACCCAGTAGAAGAAGGTAATGTGGAAGAGAGTGTACAGATTTCTAATATAGATAAGTTTCACAAGGAGATTTCCATCTTTCAGGTGAAATCAAGTGAGAGGCCTAATTTCACTTGTGTGTGTTGTCGACGGACTTATTATAAGAATCAGACTAAGTTAGTGGATTTATATGCAAAAAGTGAAATGGAAAACAATAGTGAATGGAAGGATTTTGCTACATACTTGATGGTAGAAAATTGTTTTGATTTGGGATCGGACCAACGTATGTGTACTTATTGTTTTAAGAAATTAAACCAAAACCGGATGCCTGCTAGAGTGGTTCATAATAATCTGGAATTGGTTGACATTCCTTCTGAATTGAAGGATTTAAATACTTATGAATCTATTTTGATTCAAAGTGTGCATCCCTTTCAGGCTATTGTACGAATGGAGCCAAAGACAGGGAAATTGCCTCCATCAGATTTACAGAGAGGATTAAAGGGAAGAGTTGTTTATTTGCCTTTAGATTTGAAGAAAAACATGAATACAATTGGAGTAGAGAAAGTGGAAGAGGAACCTCTGGTTATCCTAGTTAATGGTGTTCCGACAAAGAGTAAGAAAATCTGGCAAGATTTAGTGGATGTTAGGAAAGTCAAGAAGGCAACATTGTATTTGATAAAAAAACAATGAGTACTACAAGAATGTATGTGTAGCAGAAGAGGAAGTAAGTGAAGAAGAAGACAGCGAATTGTGTGCTGGACAAATTGAGAAAGTAGAAGCCTTTAAAAATGAAGAAATATATGAACATTATAGTGTTCATCCTTTGCATTCCAAGGAAGTCATGGGGAATGCTATTGAGTTGTTTCAAATGAAACAAGCCAAAGGGAGTCCCATTAGTGTTTGGGAGGAAAGTTTGAAAGCTCGGTTGGTGTTTCCCACAGTTATTTCCCACAGGTCGAGGAGGACGATATGATGAGCGACCTGATCAAATTCCTGCTTCTGAATACCGGACTTTACGATTGTATGCAGAAGATCCTAGGTTTCGTCAATGCATTCCCTATTTGCTTCATCTACTGTTTGAAAGTGATCTGTCTGGACTGTCTTATGCAGTGAACCACATCCTGAAAAGTGGTTTACAACTGCGAAATATCTCAGCAAGGGACTTTATGGATAAAGTCAATGTGCAAGACAGTATTTTGGATTCTCACCTGATTATTCTGATGGCATGTCAGCGTGGTACTAATGAGTATTGGTACCGTTGTCATGGTGACTTAAAATGTATGCTGAGGAACTTAGCAACTCCCACATGGTTCCTCACTCTCAGTGAAGACTTACTTGAATTTCTACGAGAGGCAAATGGAAACATTGAAAATATTGAATTCAAGACACCCGGAGAACTGTGCTTTTTGGATCCAGTGAATGTATGCAGGTACTTCAATCATAGATTTGAAGCTATGATGTCTTTCATCATGAACAAGAAAAATCCACCTCTTGGAGAGGTGTTGGATTTCTTCTGGAGAAAGGAGTATCAAGCACGAGGTGCTCCTCATATACATATGCTGCTATGGATCAAAGATGCACCCAAATTTGGAACAGATCCGGATGAGTTAGTGATGAATTTCATAGAACAGTATACTACATGTGCTGTTCCAAAGACAAAGGAAGACTAAGGTCTAAGAAGTTTTACGATTTCAAAGCCATCGTTGTGGAAAGTACTGTTGTCGTAAATTCAGAAACAAGAACAAGTACTACACAAAATGTCGTTTTGGATTTCCACGATTGGTGATATCTAAAGGAAGAGTGAACAATTTGATGTCTTCGCTGCGACATAATGTGACAAGGAAATCACCCAAAAATACATACAATTTGAAGAGAAACGAAGAGTCCAAGAACATCAATGACTACAACCCAGTGATTTTGTCCATGTGGAATGCTAACATGGATATACAGTTTGTGGCTTACAACTGTATGGCTGGGGCTCGGTATGTGACGTCTTACATCACAAAAAAAGAAAAGACAGAACTCAAGGATATGTGGGAGGACATTTCCCATGAAAAGAGCCTCAATAAGAAGTTGTACAGTTTCAGTCTGAAGATGTTGTCGCATCGAAAAGCCTGCAACCAACATAGTAGACTATGTACTTGGTCCCCGCTCCAGGATGGCTGAGTATATGGAAAAGGCTTCTAAAAACCTTGAGGCAAGCCAAGAACTCCAAAAAGCTTGGCATGACCAAAAGGCTGTCCTGACTGTGTACAAGCCTGGACAGAAGGTGTGGGTGTTGGAGCCAGTGGCCCCAGCAGCACTCAAAGACAAATGGTCTGGGCCCCACACAATCATTGATCAAAAGGGAGAGGTCACCTACCTGGTGGACCTTGGAACTCCCAGGAGCCCCCTCAGGGTGCTCCATGTGAATAGGCTCAAGGCATATGTCGACAGGAAGGACATGAGCTTGCTCATGGCCACAGATGAGGGACAGGAGGAAGAGAGTGACCCTCTCCCAGGCCTGCTCACTCAGAACCCTGATGATGGGTCAGTAGATGGTGTTGTCTTTTGTGGCAGCCTCTCTGAGCATCAGCAAAAGGATTGCAAACAAGTTCTTCAATCCTTTAGACATACGTTCTCACTGACACCCCCAATTGGTGTACCCATGAGGTTGACACTGGTGACAGTCTGCCAGTTAAGAGTAAAATCTACAGGCAGCCTGATCATGTCAGAGACTGCATCAAATCAGAAGTGCAGAAAATGTTGGAGCTTGGAGTCATTGAGCCCTCAGATAGCCTTTGGGCTAGTCCAGTAGTTCTAGTGCCCAAGCCTCACACCCAGGGTGGTAAGAAAGAGATGAGGTTTTGCGTAGACTACAGAGGCCTCAATGCAGTCACTAAGACTGATGCCCACCCAATACCAAGGGCAGATGAACTTATAGATAGATTGGCTTCTGCCAACTACTTAAGCACATTTGACCTGACAGCTGGGTATTGGCAAATCTGGTTAGCCGAGGAAGCCAAGCCCAAGACAGCATTTTCAACCCCTGGTGGGCATTATCAATTTGTGGTAATGCCCTTTGGTCTAAAAAATGCACCTGCCACCTTCCAACGGCTGGTGAATCAAGTTCTCACTGGGCTGGATGACTTCTGTGCAGCATATCTTGATGATATAGCTGTCTTTAGTTCCACCTGGGATGATCACCTGGTCCACCTGAGGAAAGGGTTAGAGGCACTGCAAGCAGAAGGTCTCACTATCAAGGCCACAAAGTGCCAGATAGGGCAGACACAGGTTGTATACCTGGGCCACCTTGTAGGTGGAGGCCAGGTTCAGCCACTGGAGAGCAAGATACAATCCATCAAGGACTGGGCTCCCCCAACCACCCAGACTCAGGTTTGAGCTTTCTTGGGCCTGACTGGTTATTACAGGAAATTTGTCAGAAATTATGGATCAATTGTGACTCCACTTAATGACCTGACAAGTAAAAAGATGCCAAAGAAAGTTCAGTGGACAGCAGGCTGTCAAAAAGCATTCGATGACCTAAAGCAGGCCATGCGCACAGCACCTATCCTAAAGAGTCCAGACTACTCCAAACCATTCATTGTCCAAACAGATGCTTCTGAGTTGGGTGTGGGAGCTGTTCTATCTCAGCTGAATTTTGATGGTCATGACCAGCCCATTGCTTTTATTAGCAGAAGGCTGACCCCCAGAGAGAAAAATTGGTCAGCTATTGAGAGGGAGGCCTTTGCTGTGGTTTGGGCCCTGAAGAAACTGAGGCCATACTTGTTTGGCACTCATTTCAAGATTCAGACCGACCATAAGCCCCTCTTGTGGCTAAATCAGATGAAGGGTGAAAACCCCAAACTGCTTAGGTGGTCCATTTCCCTACAGGGGATGGATTTTACAGTGGAGCATAGACCTGGCACTGATCATGGCAATGCAGATGGGCTCTCCAGGTATTTCCACTTAGAGCAGGAAGACTCACCTGGTCAAGGTTAGTTTATTGTCCCAAAGTTTGGGGGGGGGGTCATGTAGGAGAGTAGGATCTGCAATCCTATGATCACCCCAGATTTTTGCTTTTTGCTTCACTGGTTTATGACTTCCCTGGCTGTGGGCCTGCTACTCAGACCCACAGCCTAGCTGTGTTCTCACTAAATTGACACGTGTACCTTAGGTGCATTTACCAATTGGGACTGGGCCACCTTATCAGACCCTGTAACTCAGGCATAGGTGTACCCAGGGCCTACCAGGGGCTGCAGCATGTATTATGCCACCCCTGGCTGGCCATCTAAATCTGACACAACTGGCTGCACGACAGCTGGGGCAAGGTGGCGTAATCACCCTTTGCTTTAGATATAGTATACCTATATCTAACCCTAAAATGGACACATGTATTCCTATCAGTCACTCCTATGACAGGCCTTGACAATCCTGAAGGCAGAGTGCTTGGAATCATGTGAGATGGTGCTCTGGCATGAGCTGAGCCCGTTTGCAGCTTGCGGAACCAAGTCCTAATAGCTGTTCCATGATAACGCATACCATATACTCTTAAGTGCATTATAATCCTTGGGGTTATTTGCCAACTCTGGTATCGCTTTATCAAAACATGTCGAGTAAGGTGTCATACGAATTGGAATACTAACCCCTCGCCAATTCTGGTGACGGGGTTAGCATTCCACCCTTCTAGAGGGACACGACATGTGTGTAACTGTGAACCCCGGTTAAAGTTAACTCAAGCCTCAGCATCACAAAATGGATGCTGCCACCACAGACACAAGTCTGACCTCCTGCTGCTGGGAGTCCTTCCAGCGAGGAGAGCTTGGACAAAGGGTTACCTGTCAGGGGCGGTGCTAGCACCATCCCAGGCAGGGTTTTGTGTATCCTAGGTAGGCAGGGCTGAATAGGAAGGTGACTGCAAGTGGCACCCCGGTGCTCACTATGCGTAGGCCAGCTTGAACCAGTTCCAGGGGCACACCAGCCCCTGAGCTGGGGAAAGTCCGGACAAAGGGAGAGGGGTGTAACCACCCCCCTTCATGGTCCCACCCATGGGCAGGACCTAGTCGCGTACCAGCCCCTTTCTTTAGAATAAAGGTAGGATCGGGGACCCTTCCAAATTAGATCATCTTTGAATCCTGAAACTACTTTCTACGAAAGGAACTCAAGACTTCTTCCTAAGATTTCTCCCTTGTGACTAAGGAGTAGTCACCCTGCAGCAGCAGGCACCACCTAAGGATTTTGCGGTTTTCTGAAACGTCCTTCCTCCGGAACCAGACTGCCCAGCTCGACGAGACCAGGACTCCCTGCCCTCTCTGACCTCAACCTGCCTCTACAGCACAGCTGAGAACCGTAGGTGCGACGAGACCAGAGGACCCGGCGATCATCAGAACCAGCACGACACTGAACCAGCACGACCACCGAGGGACCCTCGAGTGGGTACACTGGGGTAAGAGAAGCCCCAACCCCAAGCAGCACGAGCTCCAAAGACCAGCCCCCCAGCATCCACCAGATCTGCGTGGGGCCCTTTTGCTCCTGGGTTGCTGCTACGTTGTCCGGTCACTTGCCCGTTGGCTAGTGACCCTCCAGACGACAACCTACGTTGTTTTCACCGCTGGTCTAGCTCCTCTAGACTGGCCCTAGTCTCCTCCTGAAGGGTACCTTCCTCGGACCCTCCTGGTCCACTCAAGACACCATTTTGTGTCGCCACGTGGGCTTGCCGTAGCCAAGGCTTGTTGCCTCCTTCACCGGATCCAGCATCGCCAGCAGCAGACATCCGACGTGGGACAGCTCGCAGACCTCCAGCCTGGTCGACATCAGCGCCCCTGGTCCGTGCAGCAGCAGAATCCAGTGTCACCTCTTCGCCTGGCTGAGTGACCTCGTCCGGTGCCATCTTGGTGCCCACCTAATCACTGGCTAGTGATTCAGAACTTGGTCCCCTCTGCTTACAGGTACTCTTCTTCAACTGATTCAGTCCTTGGATCAGCCCGGAACATCTTCACTGGTCGCCTGCCAGCAACTTCCACTTCAGGCTCCTGGTTTGTCAACGAGGATTCCCGACGACACTGGAATCCTATGCAGCCGCAGCCCCTGGGCTAGGTAAATCGAGTACTACGGTGCTCTAGCGTAGACAAACTCTCTAAGTGTCTAGATCCACTTTCGTTTTTGACCTACCTAGTCGGGTTCGCCCGAGAACACTAACTTTTGCATTTACTAGTATCCATAGACTTTGTTCCGCATTACGCGTGAGAGTTCCCACTCTGCACACGACATCCCTAGGCCTCCTGCTTCTAATCTAAGGGTTCAGCATTGTAGGCCTAGCGTTTCTAAAGTCTCTGAGAGTAGTACTTACCTGCTAGTAATTTCGCATTCCACTTTTGTAGTATATGGTTTTTCGTGCCCCTCGTGCACTTGTGTAAACTGTGCGACTTTCAGTATTTCTTTAAGAGTTTTGCATTGTGCTTAGCGCCCTGTCCTCATAAAGAGTCCAGGGCTGTTGTGTTATAAATAAATATCCTTTTATTTTCATAATAACTTGTGTGTTGTCCTTTCACTTGGTGTTCAAGGGGTATATGTGATGGTATAACAGCTGGCTTAACACGCCCTCTATAGTTTAGTCTAAAGACTGCTCTTGTCCATGCTACTAGGATAGCTGGTCTATAAGGTTGACTTACAACCAATCATCAATAAGGGTCGTTTGGACTGATACATAGTGATCACTAGAATAGTGAGCACTGCATATCAGGCCAACTTCTCACAGTTAGCATGTTGTCTAACCCATTTCTGAATGGGTGGATGTAGTGAGGACAAGTATTGCTCTAAATACACCTTGGCCATGATCTCTTCTTTGGAGGCAGTGGTGGGCTTTAACCACCGGTCAGCCATATCTTTCACCCTACAGTAAAGGTCGCGGGGAGTTTCTTGTGGTCCTTCTTTAATCTGTCTGAACCTCATCCGGTAGGTTTCTGCGTCTACTCCTAACCTCTCCAAAATGCATTGTTTTATCTCTGCATATGAGGTGACTCCTTGGATATTCGCAGCTTGATAAGAAGCTTGTAGTTCTCCTGACAATATGGGTCCTAAATATTGGCCCCATTTATCCACGGGCCAGATTGCTGCTCACGCCATTCTCTCGGTCATTAAAGAAAAAATCTGGATCTTCCCCGGTTACATATTTTTGCAAAATAACAGAGGGTACAGTGCTTGGGGCTCTTTGTTGTCCCAGGGCATCCGCGATTTTCCCCATGGCAGTGTCATGTGATTGGCCTTGTTCAGAGATGACTTGCTGTAGTTTTCCTCTGTCTTCCTCCACTACTGCTAGGAATTTCTCCATTGCCTTGCCTAGGCTCTCCTGGTTGTCAGCCATTTTAGCGAGCACCGCCTCCATGTCTCCGGAGTATCCCACTTCTGACACCACATGTGGGAGAGCGGGCCGGATATATAGACGAGGAGGCTGTATGTAGTGAGCCAGTGGAGAGCTTTTATTAACAGTTTGTAAGATGGTAGGTACACAGTAAGTGGATTCAGTGGTTTCCTCAGAATCTTCGGAATCTTCCTCTTCCAACTCTTCTTCTGTCCCACGATCTTCTCCTAGGTCACAGTGTCTTCCACGGAGGCTCATGAGAGAAAAAGAGAGAAGGAGCTGTCAGTCCTATTCACTATCCAATGCCTTTACTCTCTGGCTATCCCGTCACCAACCACCGTTTGTGTCATGCTGAGGAAGTCTTAATTAGGCTGAGAAAAGGGGGTCTTTATCGTGACTAGAAAGGAGATGTGTAAAGGAGAGGTAGGGCGTTATTGAGATCTAGGTCTATATCGACCTGAGTCAACAGGGCAGTATTTGAATAGGTAATCGCGGCTGAATAAATTAGGTGGTTTCAAATTCGGGGTAGGGTCGTGAAAAGGTGTGCCATTAACCCATTAACAGAAACATCCGTGCCCGCTGTGTCCCCTCTGCGCCTGCAGTCCTCCCCCTTCCCTACCACCCCTCTGCCTCCGCTCCCCTCTCCGTCCCGAGTGACTCACCGGCTCCGCCGCAACTCTCCTCCGAGTTGCGGCCGCTCTCCAGCCTCCTCCTGTGGGGTCCACCAGTTTTCACACCATGACTCGTTGTCTTCTTCATCCTCTCCTCTAAGTTCCTCGCTGTCCTGCAGCTTCACGTCCTCTCGTCTCTCCGCCTCTTCCGGCACCCCAGCTTCTTCGCGCCTCCTGGAAGCTGATTTGCTCTTTTTCTCCGCCCCCGGGTTAGTCCTTCTGGGGTAACTCCCTCCTCATACGGCGTCACGTAGACCTAGTTCCTGTGGAAGCAGAGGATGAAGGGGCGTGTTTATCGTCCGGGTATGAGATGTCGGGATCCTAGCAATGGCAGGTAAACGGGTTCCCTTGCGTTGTAGGGGCCAAGGCCGTGTCTGGTTCAGGGTCCCCTCACATCTGGATTGATTAAAATCAGTAAAATAAGAAACCTTTTTCAAAAGCGTTCTTGAGCTGCCTTCCACAGGGGTGGGACAATGTTCCCACTGTCTGTAGTTAACCACATTTCTAAATTTGTTAGTTTTATGCAGAAACTGATTTCCAAAATGCTGGTAACAGTACAAATCACCATAGTGAGCAGAATCTAGATATAAATCTTCAGCATCAAAAGCAGCATATTTTAAATCAGAAAATAAAGCCTCAACATCCTGGACGTCCCAATCATCAGAGCGAATATTTTGTTTAACCACATCCCCCATAGAAACACGGAGTGCATTGGGAACATTAATAACCTCTGTGGGCCCATGAATCTGGTACTTTACAGCACCCCATACAATTCAATCTAAAACGGGCCAAGCAGTTATATTCACAAATGTCTGGTCCTTCTTCGTGATGTGCGAAGAGGATTGTGGGGCCAAAGTTCCATCAATTAGTCTAATTGAAGTTCTTTCTTGAATGTAGTGTCCATTTACAAAACCAAAAAAATACACCACAAATCCGATGGACATGAATAAAAAAATGGAAAAAAGCGCCAGCCAAATGTAAGTCCAAGGTGGAATCAAAAAATGTTTTTTAAACCGGGAAGCAAAAATCGAAACTTTTGAAGGGGACTGTGATGTGCTGGAGCCAGTGTCAAATGACAAATGTGATTGATTAGCCATACAGGTCTCCAAATCAGGAATAGACAAGTCAGCGGGGTAAATATATTCAGTCTCATTAGGAGGATCACCAGCAGGTGTATTCAATAAAGGATTCACAACTGTATTCATCGCAATGGATGGATCGGGGGCCAAAACAGAGGGTCGCACCATTGCTGGGCAAAAAACTGCAGGAGTCATACTATGAAGAATCGGCCACCCTGTGTAGTTTGACATTGTCAATGGAAATGTACCTGTTTCTCTTTCACCCAGGAAGAGGAGGTAAAATGACTGTTATTGTACCCTGCACACCAAGCACAGGAACTGGAGCCCGATAGGAGGGACCTAATTCCTTCTTGTTGTCGATCTTCTCACGGACCAGTTCTCCAAATTGGGGTAGCCAGCCGACTACCAGAATCTGCAAGCCAGCATCAGATGTAGAGGGCAAGTGTTCCTTTGCAAGACGGTCTCTGGTCTTTTGTAGGTTCTGTAAAACAGCAGAATGTTCATCTACGTCAAAGGATGCGGCTGCCGCCATGTCAAGACCCTCAAGGTTCGGAACATTCATTTTGATGCCAAAGAGCATTTCGTATGGGGTCCGCCCACCCAGAGACCTTCTAGGGAGATTATTAAGTGCACTCTGAACGCTATTGAGGTGGTTAAACCAGTTTCAGCCTGTACCTAAAACCTTAGCTGTCAAGGATTGCTTTAAGTCACGGTTCATCCGCTCCACAACTGAATTACCCTCAGGCCTGTATGGAGACGAAAATTTGACTTGGACCCCAAAGAACTCATGGCATCCTTGTATGCCTTAGAGGCAAACGCTGGACCCTGGTCCGAATGGAAGGTGCCACACGCAAAAATTCCCACAAAGACACGCAAATCTCTCATGACAGATCTGGAATCAGCTCTCAGATGGGTCCACAACCACACAAAGCGCGTGCAAGAGTCAACTGCTACTAAGATGTACTTATACGCAGTATCAGATGAGAAAGGACTGCAGTGATCTAAATAAACACACCCAAGTGGTTTATTAGATATGTACAACTGAGTTTGGGGTGGGCGTGCAACAGAAGGCTTAATTTGCTGACAAATGCCGCATTGAAGGACATAATCACGCGTCTGTTTGTACAAACCCGCCACCAATACTGTTGCTGGAGAAGAGATACAGTAGCTGAGACGCCGGCATGCGATGCGGCCATCCCAGCGTGGGCTGCTGTAATCAAAGTCTGTCTGCGGTCCGCGTTGGGTATTAACCTGTCACCAACGCCGTAATTCTCACATAAGGAACTTTATCAGGACTTAAATTATAAGAGTATTTAAAAGGGAAACCTCTAGGGTAATTACCTCCCTTCTCTGTTGCGCCAATAGCTGCCAAGATGTCATCATCAATCTTACTTTTGGAACGTGTAACTACTGCTACTGCAAATGTTGCAACTGCTGTCTTTGTGGCTTCATCCATGAGACCGTTGCCAACAGCGTGAACTCCGACACGCTGGCGACCCAGAGTATGAATTACAAACACGAATGGCAGCCGTTCTTTAAGCTCAGCCACTCAAACCCAGATCATTTTATTTTTTATTGTATGACCCTTGGAGCCACAATAATAATTTTGAGTCCAAAAGGATAGATTGTCATTGTATGATTGAACACAGTAGTAAGAGTCACGTTTAGAGTAGTCACACTGGGATCGGCGTACTCCAAGGCAAGCATCAGAGCACGAAGTTCTGCCAACTGGACGGTACAGTCCCCTAATGTCTGTGTATGCAAGACATCGGACTTGAACTCACCATCCACCATAGTACCTACCACAATTGTGCAGGCCAAAGAATATGTGTGCTTTGAACCTATAGCCGCTTGCGCGCTTCCGTCAGTGTAAATGATACAACGGAAATCCTCAAGTGGGCGCATAGTCAGAGGAGCAGGATAAACTAATTCATACTGCAAGAACTCCTGAGTCTGCAAAGAGGAATCCATTGGGTGGTGACACACACGCAATATCACTATATGCTACTATATATGAGATGTTGGAATGGTTCCGGATGCTATACCCAATAGACTCACTTGTTTGTCTGAGTTACGGGTTAACTCTGTGAAATAAATAAAGCTTGTTTCTCTCCGATCCCAGCAAGCTGGATCCAGCGCTATTTATCAATGATGGCCCAGTCACTTGGCTATCATATATGTACCGATACCTGGGCATTAGGGTGTACCACAATTTTCAGGACTTATTTGACAGCAACCTTACCAGAGCACTCACCTCACTGGCATCACAGATGACCTTCTGGAAGACGCTCGCCCTTTCAGTAGCAAGAAGGGTGTCGCTCATAAAGATGGTAGTGCTTATTCGACTTCTTTATTATTTCACCAACTTGCCCCGATATCTACCACCATCCTTTTTCCAGCCCCTAGAGAGCATACTCTGTAATTTAATAAGGAATACATCACGATGCAGAGTAGCACTTGTGAAACTATACCTACCATTAGATCAGGGAGGCATAGCGGTACCCAATTTAGAACATCTCCACTACGATGGGTGGCTTGTTTGGTGGCGGGACTACACTTATCAGATACAGCTGAGGACAGTACTCCATATACACTAAACACTCCTCTATGTTTGTTTTACCCCTGTGGCCGGATGTCAGAAGGCTCAATCTCTTCGCAGAGGCAGCATGGACGCTAGTCCCAATCGCCCTTCTCCCAGTGTCTTCGCTACCAAGAGCAAATCTACCAGCGAAAGGGGAAGTGGAAGAGAGAAGAGACACCTTGAGAACTGGTGTCACCCTCAACGACTGCGGAGCTCTGCTTTATGCTTCTGCTGTCTGTTCCAGTAGGGTGCCTAATACACAGAGGGGAACATAATAAACAACAACCCACCTTCTCTAACAATTCTCTCTATTTAGTAAACAAAGCTTATCCTACCAGTTGTCCTCAAGATATTGCTACTCTTCTATTGGAGTGATGGTAACTCTTTGGAAGTTGGTAAGCTTCTTGCCTGAAAAGGGACAAACTATTGTTACTGTGGTTTTCTCACTGGTTTACTAACCCCCCCCCCCCTCCCTGAGCTCCTACTGTAAATACCTGAATACTTCCAAATGACGCCTTAATGGGATTCTGTTGTAAGGTTCTGATGGTTATTTTTGACTCTGTGGAGTATCCATACAGTGAAATCCTTCAGCGCGCAAAAAGGTACAAGGAAGGCAATAGGGGGAGGAAAAGCCAGGGAAAGCGCAAGAAGGGAAAGCACAGTTTCAAGGTGCAGGCAAAAGGGGAAAAGCGACGCTATCTTACTGTCTCTCTCCTTGAATGCTGAAGAGTCTTCTGTTACGACAGTTCAAGAAAAGCGGGCAGGAATAACCTCTCTCCTTCGAGAGTTGACGCGTTGAGGCGTGTACTGGTGATACTCCTTTGCGGTCTCTAGAACTCAGGAAACTGGAGATGAACTGAATTCTTGTGAGGAGATTTATTCTAATTCCGCAGGGTTCGTCAAGGAAATATTCACTAGGCTTACAATGGCCCTTCCTACATATATGCAGGTAAGAACCAGACTCTGAATTTAACTTTTGCTACTGACTCTGACAACTCCTGTCAGGAACATAGACACGGAGCCTCAGACTCAAGCTGCTACCTCAGGAACCAAATCAGTTGAAGTGCGCAGTTACTAAACAGCGCGTGTCATACGTTAACTAGACCGTCTGCTAACTCGAGGTTTTCTTCAATGGCCACAGCGGCCGCCATCTTGGGAAGGACACTACATTTTCTACAGAGGAGAAACTATATACACAGTAATTGAGGTGATCTGATTTAAGGACATGGATACCACACATTTACCCGACTGGGTTTTGCAATTGTCTTAACCCTATTTCCTAACTTTGGAGCATAAATAGAGGCTACTCGCAAAACCCTGACACCAGAAGTCTGGGCCACTCCCCTTATTGTTGCAAGTGGCCAGCCGACACTTTCACCAATATTTATTCCTCACCAGAAACACCACACCATATGCCCCAGCAATTCCATTACAGGGGATGTCTAGAACAAATGGGAGAACTTTGTTGGCCGAACTTGCGGTCTGGCATACGGCGGGAATCCATACACTAGGCAACCTCTACCAAGATGGCACACTTATGACTTATGAAAACTTAACACAGGAGGAGGGAATGCCAGCAGGACACTTCCTCATCCATGCCTTGTTGGTTAGCCTATTGCGGCGCAAGTGGGGGGACATAACGCAGAAATTGCAGACACACCTTACACTCCAATATATACATGGTATGGGGGAGGGCCAACATCTCACTCGCTGGTTTGCAGATACACTCCGGTGGCACACTGCAACAGATCTGACTCGTTTACGAACTAGTTAGGAGACTGACTTAGGTCACCCATACACAGCTGCGGAATGGAATACAATTCTGGCATGCCCCACATATGTCCCTCGCAATGTCAGGTTTAGATTAATACAACTACACAGGGTGTATTTGACCCCGGAAAAAAAACAATCACTACTTTCATAGACAAGACAGGGGCTGCCCTCGATGTTCCCATCATGATGCTGATATCATAAATATGATATGGTCATGTCCTAAATTGTAGCATTACTGGGAGGGGGTAACACAGTAACTGTCTGAATGCACTGACAGACAACTCTAGAACACATGGGAAATATGCGCATTGGGAATATTCACACAAGATAAAAAACACAGAGCCACAAACCGATTTCTAGATCTTGGATTTATAGTAGCCAAACGTCTCATCACGAAACGGTGGAAATCCAGCGATACACTGTCCCAACTGGCCTGGTCTCACTAAATACTCAGTTGGGCAAAAGCAGAAGGAGTGTCCCTTGGTAGGTTGGTACCCTCAGGCAGTGCAAATTCCCTATCTCGACAGCTGGAACTCAATCCATACAGCCTTCTTAAATACTTGTCCGTCTCGAATAAGAAAAGGACAAATCATTGAATGGGGAACCGCCGTCCAAATAAGAACTGCTGCCCAGGAGGGGAAGGCTTCCTGATTTTTTTTCTAGGAGACATATGAATGTGAGAGAGAGGGGAATGGGGAGATACTGTTTTATAGTGTGTCAGACGCACCTACTGATTAACTTGGGGATAATGCCTTGAGTGTAAACGAGACTGTTAGTCTGCTTTTCTGACCGGTTCACCCAGATTTCTGGAATTTACCTATATGCTTGAAGTGAACAGGACACTGTAAGACAATTTACAATGTAACTTCTCTCCTTCTGCTTTACTCAGGCAGATGAGTTTGTCGATGTATAACCGGAAAACAAGCATGGGTTGTATAAGTTAACAAAATTGTATGTCATGTCAATGTAGCAGCGATCAGGCGGATTAAGTTATTTGAATGTTTCTAATATTTGCTATTACTGCAGCAATGTGTCAGGATACCCCTGTGTTAATACCATACTCATTTATGAGCTATAATTATGTCTCTTCCTCATTATAAAAGTCAATAAACAGATCAAACAAAAGAAAACTATCAAGGACTGTGTGGGTTTGGATCATTCTGAAAAAATCCCCTGACTACAAAATGTGAGAACATTATTACATGAACTAGGGGAACCCTGAATCCCTTGGAAACACTATGATATACTGAAATATAGTAACAATTAAGAAATCAAAACTATTTTTGGGGATAAAAGGAATACCTGTTGAAAGCATCGAGAAAAGTCTAAAACAACAGTTACCAGATACCTACTAGGATATAGAGTACAGAGGATTAAAGACTAAAAACTAATTCATGGCCTTGAAACCTACCTAAATGCCAGCGTGATGGTAAGGACAGGGATTCAAGGGAACACATCAAACATCAAACTGGAGAAGTGGCAACAAAGGAGAGGAGAGACACCACAAGAATATCATTAGTCCTGTTAACAGCCGGAGACAGATCGTGACATATAAGAGAGAGCACCACCAAAGTACGTTACGTCAATCAGCAAATATGGCCGACAACTATTTAGAGTCAGTAGGCATAAACGCACATTCCATAAATTACCGAACCAAATTATCCAAGAATGCAGCCAACAAATTCAAGCACAATCTAATGAGGAAAAACCCGGACACGCTGATCTCTGACCCCTCCTTTAACATAGATAAAGGCATTATTGTGAATGACCTGATATTCTTCACCAGAAGAAAGGCTAAATGGCGCAATGTCATTACAAAAATGCTCAACATAAAAACTATAAGCAATATCCCACATGGCACAAAACCTATGATCATATCATCACCAAGATTCAGTGCAGACCTATGCATATCTATTGACAAGAACGGAATAGTGCTTATACAAGCAACCAACAACGAATTGGAAAATGTCGACAACATGTCCTCAACCTTAAAAGAATGTGTAGAGAACTCAAGATCTCAACAACACCGGACCCCACAAGTAGACACCCTAAACATTGTCAACACTACCACCACAGACATCATACTAACTAGAGACCCTCAGGAATCACAACATTCAACGCGACTAGGAGACACAACTGGAACAGGAGACACAATGAATGGGAAGGATACAGAGAGAACAGAAATTTGTACACAATATGCGAATACCGACCCGGAGCACTTTCAGAGGGAAGAATCAATGCCTCTCCCCAATGATGGGACATCTCCTACGAGTAGGCGACTCAATGAGAACCTGGAAATATTTGATTTGGAAGATATCACCCCTTCCATATCCCCCTCCACTACTGCAAAGATGACATCTAGAAACATTCAAAACGTAGTTCCCCCAAATGTGGTATTACTATCACAAGACATAGATAGTGCATCCCGCATCGTAAATAGAGGTGGAGCAGTCAACCGAACCAATGACAAGAAGAAAAGGATTGCGGGAAGGATAACAGATCTAAAACACTGGAATGCAAACCGTGAATCCCGAAATGAGCGGATGAACACTCCTAATACGTCACTCCAGATTCAGAGAGAAATCAAAGAGCTACAAACACAAATAGGCTATATGTCACAGGACATACGAAGCGCACTGCAAGCGATGGAAAAGATACTTGATATCACTGTAAGAATTCACTCCAAAGTTGAGCACATCCAAGAACTAGTACATACCTCACAAAGAAAGAGCAATGAGATGGCCATGCCATTATCAAATAGGCATAAGCGACAAGACAGGAATCTTAATTACTTGTCGGAAGAGGAAACCCTAGCCTTCCGGGCGTATGAGCCTACGGATCGCAGTAGAGGGTAGGAAATTAGAACAGTACCGATCAATGCTAATAGAACATCCAGATATAATGAAAGGAAACCCAACCATAACAGCTTACGTCATGTCCAGCTAACCACAGATTCGCAAAAGCAGAACCCTAGTAGCTCAGGGAAACCTCTGATATGCCTACTGATTCACTGTCGGTCCGCAGCAAAACATGCATCAGACATCGCTGCCCTCATCATTAGCCAAGAAATTGACCTGACAATCCTAACAGAAACATGGCTTTCGGAATCCTCGTCCCCATTCATGGATCTTCTAGTGCCCCCCTCAGTATAATATTATGAGATTAGATAGACTAAAAAAGACAGGAGGTGGAATAGCCTGCATCCACCGACCGGATATAAAGGTCAACCAAATACAATCCGACCCACTCGAATCCTGTGAATATCTATGTATCAATATAAGATCGGCAGACAATCAAAGGTGCAACCTGCATGCGCTTTACCACCCACCAGGAAACAATGCTACTTTCATAGACCAATTAATGGAGATCATAACGGCTAACTCTAACACTCATGCTAATAACATATTACTAGGTAATTTTAATTTACACTGAGACAACAATAATGACAAACCGGTCAAAGCTATCAAAGAATTTTTATCGGAGCTAAACCTCACCCAAGCCAGCACACAGCCAACACACTCAAAAGGAGCTACATTAGACTGGATAATATCAAGAAAGGATACTTCAATCCACTCAACTGTTCTGCACGACTGGTCGGATAACCATGCCATAACCTTCCAGATACCGACCTTGAAAAAGAACAAGACCAGGCAACCTATCAAACTCAAAAAGTGGACTTGGGACACAAAAGACTCGAACATTGAGCTACTAGTGGAAAGCTGTGAGCAGGACCTAAATCCGCCTAACAACTTGCAGAATGTAAATGATCTAACGGATCACTACACTACATCAGTAACAAATATAGCCAACGCAACCATGCCACTAAAACTGAAAAGAGCCACTGAGAAGGTTACAAATCTACGGTTTAATGGGACACTGAATGAAGATAGGTGGAAACTAAGACTTGATGAAAGAAAATGGAGACAACACCCATCTTCCCCCGAAATGAAATCCCTCAGAAAAATCTGAAACGAATACAACAAAAAGATCCTCAATTCCAAAAAGGAATTTATTAGATCAGAACTGGATAATGCCAAAAACAGACCACGGAAACTATTCAAGATCTTAAAGCAACAATCCAATAAGTTGGCCAAATCTGCACAAGAAACTACAAAAACGCAACTGAGTTGTGAGGAATTCTCAACATTCTTCACCGACAAGGCCAACACGCTAGAAAGAGAGCGCAGAGGAGCAGCTGACAACCTTCCCAACCAACCACCCTCACTGACCAATAACACCTTGAAAATTGACCATAATAGGGCAAAAAATAAGGCTCAGTGGGATACCTTCAAACTATATGACCAAAATACCATCGCCAAAAGGCTCTTGGATATCAAACCTAATAACCACTATAAAGACCCACTTCCCTCATAATGCCTGAAAGAAATTAGCCATATCCTCATTCCAATATGGACAAACATAATAAACGCCTCTCTATCCCAAGGGATCCTTCCAGATTGCCTAAAAACAGGTCAAGTCGTCCCCATCATCAAAAAACCTACAGCGGGCCCAGCAGATCCTAATAACTTTCTCCCAGTGACCAATATTCCATTACTTGTCAAATTAATTGAGAAATGTGTGCAAAATCAACTGACCCATCACATTGCCCATTTCACACTACTGGACGACTGCCAGTCGGTATTCAGAACAGAGCACAGCACGGAAATAGCGATCCTACATATTGTCGATGATGCATTACAGGCCCTAGACCACAATCAAACATGTCTACTAGTCCTTCTTTACCTGTCTTCTGCATTTGACATAGGAAATCATGAAAAATTACTAACCAGGCTTCATGACAGGATGGGAATGTCTGGAAATGTGCTGAAATGGTTTGAATCCTTCCTTCAGAATAGAACGCAAAGATTCCTGGTCAACCAGACACTATCACCATCTACCCTAACTCAATTGGAGTCCCCCAAGGATCTACACTATCTCCATCTCTATTCAACTTGTATGTCGAACCTCTTTCAGAAATTCTCAGAAACTCAAAGATATCCTATCACATGTATGCGAACGATACGCAGATATACTTCAAGATCGCGTCTCTGGAAGACATCAAGTTAATGAATGAGGCCTTAAAAATGTCATTACAATGGTTAACTAGCAATCATATGAAGCTAAAAGTACAAAAAAGGGAATTCCTATTAATCTCACCACCAAAGAACCACACAGAAGTGAAGGAATGGACCAAACTGATCAGAGCATTAAATTGCACCCCTATTCTGGTGGACTTAGCGAAATCACTAGGAATCATGCTGGAGGAAAATCTAGACATGAAAACCCACATCAAATCAATGGCAAAAAGTGCCCTTTTTCATTTTAACTACATTAGAAAAGTGAAACCATTCATTTCCACGGCGGATCTCAAACTGGCAGTCCAATCCGTGGTTATCTCGAGGATTGAATATGGATGTACAACCTTAGCAGGTCTACAAAAAATGTCCACAGCACCACTAAAAGTGTGCCTCAATGCAGCTGCAAGACTTCTCTCCGGATCAAGGAAATTCGACCATATCTCTCCACACCTGAAAGCGTTAAACTGGCTACCTTATAAACCCAGAATTCAACTAAAAATGGCACACATTACCCACAAAGCACCCCACTACAATACACCAAGATACCTGGCCAAGAAAATTGAGTTATCAGGAGGAAGCAGACAAGCCAGGAGTGCCAAGGAGCTGTCGCTGAGACCACCCATCTTCCGGAAGAAGAAAACGTATGATAGAGCTTTCTCAGGAGCAGCCTCCAGAATCTGGAACTCACTCCCTCCAAACATTAGGAAAATTCCAAACAATGCAACATTTAAGAGGGAAGCTAAGATCTTTCTAATGAGTAAGTTCCTACCACAGGCAAGACAGTTCATCACTAGCACCATGACATAGATGTTACCAAAACAGAACAGCAATGTAAGCACAGAGAAAGTCACCAGCTATACTGTGGATAACTTCTTCTGACAGTACTATACTACTCCTGACTCAGGAATGAAGAATGCACAAGAAAAATACATTTCAGAACTAATTTCTACTGGAAGTCCCAGTACACCTTGATATCAAGTTGTATCTTAAACCTACCTCATGTCACTGTATATATTTGTGGTAATACTTATGGCTGTATACTTACCTACCTCATATCATTGTGAAATGTTCTACTATACAAGATGTATCTCTAACCTACATCATGTAATGTGAAGCGCTCTGATACCCAAGGGTCACGTTCGGGCTATGCAAAACTCTTTAAATAAATAAAAAAATAATGCAATACAATCAACCTTGCACTTTATGCTTTTTTGCAAATTTTATAGCGATATTAGAGTTTTAATCCGCCCCCTTTTCTTGTCCCAGGGCATATTTTATTATGAGGTGGCATTTACCCATCTCAAACAATTACCAAATGTCCATGTGCTAGGCCATTGTTGCTTTTATTAAAATGGTTTTGCGTAGAAGAAAATCATTGATTTTCCTAGATGATCTTAGATATCATGAAAATGAATAGATAGTGGGACTATATTTTTAGCTGTGATATCCCTTCATGTGTATTACTAAAGTAGTACATTGTAAGATTTTAAATCATTTATATTGCGTGGCCTTTTTACTGAATGGAATATATTGCAATGTGTTTTTGTATTGATTTTGGAAGTGTTTTACACCTTATTTTTTATAGTTCTGTATCTTTTATAAATTTGTTCATAAATTTGAATAAAGATTTACTTGACTTGACGTGAGAGCTGCGTTCTCAATTCTTCGAAGAATTTAATGGATGATACCGTAGCTAGGTAATGCCTATCTTGTCCCATAAATGGAATTTCTCTAAGCGTGGTACTAGGTCAAGTCTTCACTCCCCTGACCATGGGGTCTGTTGGTTGATTAGTTTCTCACAGTAAAGTCTCTTTAAAACCATGCATCACACAGAAATCACTACTCTGGTGGCTCGAGGATGTGGTGAGAAAGAGGGCCCCCATATAGCATGTGAAGGCTCAATAGAGAACTCTATCCTGTAGGCTGAGACCCCATCCTATACTCAACCAATCATTCATGACTAATAATTGGGAGGCCCAGCAGTAGAGGCAAATACCTGCCATGCTCATGCACCCATAGTAAGTAGATTGATATAATCAGTCCCAGGAAATATGGGGAGGCTGACCAGCCCAGAGGAAGGGTCCGTATGAGGCTATGGGGTCTAGGAACTGTGGAATTTTAATACACGAGCTGAACATCATCTGCGCCAGCTTGTCACCCACGTACAACATGCACGACAGCCATTTTAGGTATCATGGTCTCCCTGTCCACGATCGATCGCCAGCGTGCTCCCCTGACCCTGCGAGCATCCTCCGCGCACCCTGGCTTTCCCCCCCCCTCCCTCACATGGGCAAGTCATAAACCTTCTTCTTCTGCATGACTCTGTCCTTGGGAGTCACGCTCGCGCCTGACCAACACCTCCTTTCCTTTCATGAATACCCCTCTGTTGGTAAACTCTCCCTCCGCGCCTGATTGTCCACGCGGCATGAATACCTCTCCTTTGATGACCCCTTCCCCCGAGTCCGATTGTCCACACAGGTCCAAGGCCACGCCTAGCCGGGAGATACAGTTTACTGCCCCCTATTGTATGGAGTCGCTCCTCTTCAAAGGGCCCACTATTGATCCTGGCCTCCCCACCCCCTGAGATACGATCAGGCGCACACATCCTAAGAATCGGCGGAACACTCAGCTGCGTGATAGCCCCCTCTTATTATCAGCAGGGTGAGGACCTCTATTGTGGATACATGTGGGGATGGGTCTGACACGAGGATTACGGGGATGTCTTTTTGTGAGTTCAGAGTTTTTTTTATGCAATAAAGAATGCTCACACGTCATAAACCAGGGTATAAGAGGCCAGACCTCAGAGAGGCTGTTAGAGCACCTCGAGACGATACCTTGTTGTCTGATCTGATGTGTTCTGATCCGTCGGAATAAAAACTTCTGTTTCCTGCCTTCCAGTCTCCAGCACCTGCCTCTTTGTTTGGTAACTAGAGTGGTATAGAGGCGGTTAACGCCGGGCAATCTTGAAACAGGCCATCAGCCCTACCCTTTTTCTACAATTGGCGTCCCAAAGCGTGGGGCCCATCAGCGACACGTGGATCCAGTGGTAGAGGTCCCGACGACAGAGTGAACGACTGCAACGATCGGGAGAGCTCCTGTCCGATAGACCCTCGTCTGACAGCCGATCATCCGAACTTCACTAGTTCTGAACAGACCTCTCTCGAGTGATCTACGGTCCTGACTGGGAACTATCAGGAGTGCCGCGAACATCACGAAGAATAGAGGACGATCGGGCGCTGGATTCGGAAGACAGGAAACTGTCCATGCGGTCCGGGTAAGGTCGTGTAAACGCGACAAAATTACGAAATGATTGTTTGATTTGGATAATACTAGTATTACTCTTTTGTTGGTTCTTCTGGAGATTCACCGTCTGCAAACGGAGAAACAACAGGCTCTCCCTTTGCAAGCAGTGAAGGATAGGTAACGCAGACTTTTGTCCCCGTTGTAATCCGTCGTGCCTATCTTCCTCCCCCACTGTTTTCCCGAACTGTTGTTCGCGGATTGTTGTCTGGAGATTCTCTGTCTGCAAACAGGGAAGAACAAGGTCTCTCTTTGCAGGTAGAGAAAAAGTAGGTAACGCAAACTTTTAACCCGTCGTACCTACTTATTCTCCCCACTGATTGTTTGATTGACCGTACATTAAGTGTTCGGTATTGGTTCTTTTGAGGTATTCACCGCCTGCAAACAACGGAGAATAGAAATATTCTGTCTAGTCTTTGCACGCCGTGATAAGATAGGTAGTGCAGACCTTTGTCCCCGTTGTAACCCGTCATGCCTATCTTCTCCCCACTGATTGGTAGCCTGTTTAGCCCGGACCGCTAATTAGAGATGAACCATCCAGCTCCACTGGAGGGCACCCCTAATAAGGACATGTTCACTAAGCATGGACTAGTCACTATAGCTTATACTAAGTTATGGCATAAATATACAAAGAAGAACCCCGAAAGTCAGTGGCCACTGATAGGTTCCTTTGATGATCATAAAATAAAAACATTAGAAATAGCGCTCCAGAAAAATAAGACTACGCCCACTATGCTCGATAGTATCGGCATGTGGCGCAAAGAAACGGAACAACGAAGAAAAAGAGAAGAAGCAAAAATAGGGAAAGAATTACGAAAGGCAGCCCACCTAGCCGCTAAGCAACTAGAAGAAGAAATAAAAGAAAGAAAGGAAGCTACACAGAAACAAGAATCAGGGTTGACAGGTCAATGTCCTGTTAGGACCCCCTCTACGCTCTACCCTGAATTGCCCTCCAAACAACGGGCGAACGATGAGTTACTACTAGGTCCCCCAATCATCTACATGCCCCCTCCATATGCCCCCTGCCAACAACACCTGCAAGCCCTGAGTGCGAACGAGAGCGACCTTAGCACTAGTGCACCAGCCCTCACGGCCTCCGCACCAGCCACATTAGCAACACCGCCAGATGACCCCGAGGCTAGAAAGCAACCACCAGCCAGACCAAATAGGTTGATTAAAGATGAGCGGGATGGGATTGACAAAATAGCAAAGACACTAGTAGAACGGAAGGAGAGCGAAGAATACACAATGAACATGTATAATTCACATGCCGACAGCCACAGACGGCATTTCATTTTACGATTCAGCTACCACACCCTGAACGCATATGAGGATAGGTATCAGAGTAAGGGCCCCGCTAAACTGACAGCGCTATATAGAAAGATTGATGTTGGAGATGGGACTGAACGTGATGCGACGGACCTCTTCATGCAAATGCTTGAGGTCTTCCGCCACCTCACGGAACAGAAACCAGAAGTCAAGGTTACAGTCCCTGAAACAACCGAGTCCTCAGTAGAAGTAGCCAACACTATGATGCCCATCAGAGAGGCGGCCCCTTACTGGGTTCCACCACGTGGTCAGGGAACAAACGACGATATTAACCATGCAGATGCAAAGGGGAGGGTTGTGTACAATTGGGTTTACCAACCATGGGACCGACAAGATATCTTAACCTTTAGACAAACTCTGCCCGATTTAAGAAAGAACCTGACAGCATTCTATACCGAATTAGGCACAGCCTTGGGTTCGACGATAATGACTTTAGCGGACATTGACTTGTTTTTCGGGTTATGCCTGCCAGCTGACGTGTGGAAGCAAATCCGGAAGGCTGACCACACGGATCTGTTCGGACATACCTGGAAGCAACTCAGTGAGCTAGATAGACAGCGAGAGCCCGGAAGGAAACCAGTAAAGGACATATTAGAACTCCCAGACAAATTAGTTCAGAAGTTAAAAACACTGATCCCAGAGAAAAAGGTAGATTGGTCGGTAGTCACGGCCTGTCGTCAGAAACCCCAGGAAGATGTATCGGAATACTTCTCCCGATTCGAGACAGTGTTCTCCGACTACAGTGGCCAAGACATGACCACTGCAACCAGACAACACCTGTTTGTGCAAAATTATGTAAAGGGTCTATCGCAAGAGGTCTCCCAAAAGCTGCAGATGAGTGAGAGTAGTTGGGGGGCCTCCAAACCCGCAGCTATCCTTCAGATGGCTCAGTATTACGAGCACCAGAAGAATGAGAGTGATAGGGCATCCGAGAAAAAGAAGAAAGATTTGAAAGAGAGGGTGATGATAGCCAAGATACAAGGTATAGCGGTCGGACGGGAACCCCACAGGGGGAACTACCAATCGACCACCCCTAGAAATGCACCTCCCAAAGACCACACCCCGACACCCCACATTGGACGTAGAGACATTAGCGGGGACCAGTGTGCCTTCTGCAAAGGATTCGGTCATTGGAAATCCCAGTGTCCGGTTCTGTTAGAGATGAACAGAAATAGGGACCCCAAGGACGTAGCGGGTGGGCCGAGAAATAGGGGACAAGGACGAGGGTACACAAACGACACCAACAATGACAGACCAGGGAGATCGAACACATTTGACCGTCCCCGACAGAACCAGTATCAACTATCCGATGGTGAGAATGCCCCCGATTTTGCATAGGACTGCCAGGGGCAAGGGAGGGATCCAGTCGAGCTCTGTGTTGACCAGCAAGGTCCTTACGTCACTGCTAAGGTCCTGGGTACAGAGTCTCCATTTTTGGTAGACACTGGGGCGACACGTAGTGTGTTATCGAAACGACTGATTCCAAGGGCACCCTTGTCTGGCTCACACATTACATCGATAGGTTTCGATGGGACGCCCTCCACTAACCCCCTGTCCGTACCTATCTCCTTTGACCGAGATAACAACACCACTGCCACAACATTTTTGCTCTCCTCCAACTCCCCTGACGCCATTATGGGCATTGATTTGCTGAAACATTTTCAAGCTACTATCAGGTGTTCCCCAGATGGAGTCCGAGTCATCCTGTACGACAACCCGAGCGTGCCTAAATCTTGCCCAACACGACACATGTACTCCCTGACTGACTGTGATCTGTCCTTGCTCGACGCCCTGCCCCCGTACCTATGGGCCAAAAATGACTCTGATGTGGGACGAATGATGATTGACCCCATTCATATAACTGTAAGACAGGACGCTATGCTCCCGAAACTCCCACAGTATCGGATATCGCCCGAGGGCGAGAAGGCACTGGTAGCGATCATTCAGTCTCTGGTAGATACAGGAGTGGTCGAAGAAGTGGTTAGCAATTTCTGCAACAGCCCTATCCTACCCATTGTTAAGAAGCAAGGCGAGGGAGATGAGAAAGCGTACCGCTTCATCATCGACCTGCGAGAGATTAACAAAGTGGTTGTACCCCAATACCCCGTAGTCTCAGACATCACCACCATTCTGACCCTCATCCCGTCCACTGCCACCACCTTCATTGTTATTGATCTAAAAAATGCGTTTTTCTCTATCCCCATCCATCCAGACAGCCGTTATCTCTTCGGCTTCACCCTAAAATCCCGCTCGTACCGATTTTGTAGAGCTCCCCAGGGGTACACTGAAAGTCCCAGCATTTACAGCCAGGCCCTCAAAAGACAGCTGGACGCCGTCCAGCTACCAGATGGAGTGGTGTTGATCCAATATGTCGATGATATCCTTTTGGCGGCTGACACCACCCCACTTGCAATCACAGCCACTGTCCAACTCCTACACTTTCTCGCAGAAAATGGCCACAAAGTCTCCAAAAAGAAATTACAGTTCTGCCAGCCACAAGTGACATACCTAGGCCATCTCCTGTCCAAAGAAGGGAGGAAACTTATGCCCGATCGAATCCAAACCATCCTAGACACCCCCATCCCAAAAACACAAAAACAAGTCCGCTCTTTGGTTGGCCTTACCTCTTTTTGCAGACAATGGTTACCAAATTTCAGCCTCATTTTAAAACCTCTACTTGCCTTGCTGGCCAAAGATGCCCCCTTCCCGCTTCCTTGGACCCCTGAGTGTCAAGCATCCTTTAAGGAGTTACGGGATGCCCTTTGCTCGGCCCCCGTCCTGGGGACACCGGATTACTCCAAGCCCTTTTCCCTCTTCACCCACGAAAGGGAGGGGTGTGCATTGTCTGTCCTAACACAGTCTATCGGTCCTAAGCAGCGCCCTTGTGCCTACTTCTCTGCCACTCTTGACCCTGTAGCCAGAGCTTTGCCTGCCTGCCTTCGAGCAGTAGCTGCCGCTGCTGTCTCTATCTGTCAGAGCGAGGGAATCGTACTTTCAAACTCCCTCACCGTGTTAGTACCCCATGCGGTCGACACCCTTTTGAACCAAACCAAGACTCAACACCTGACTAGCGCACGACTGACAGGGTACGAATTGACGCTACTTGCACCCCACATGACACTAAAGAGATGCACGACTTTGAATCCTGCCACACTGTTGCCCCTGCCTAGAAATGACCCCGACGTGCCTCCCATACACGACTGTGTGACCCTCACGGACGAACAGACTAGGAGTAGAGTTGACCTCCGAGACACTGCTTTTACAGACCCTGATGGAGAGCTATGGGTAGACGGCTCATGCATCAAACTCCCAGATGGCACCACTTCAGCTGCCTATGCGTTAACGACAGCCCGAACAGTAGTTGAGACAGCCCGCATCACACAACGATCTGCACAGGCGGCAGAGCTGATAGCCCTCACACGAGCATGCATCATAGCAACAGGAACCACCGCGAACATATACACAGACAGCCAGTATGCCTTCGGGGTGGTTCACCATTTTGGGCTCCTGTGGAGGGAAAGGGGATTCCTGACGTCCCACAGCACACCCATCCTTCACGGAGATCTGGTTTCTGCTTTGATTGAAGCAGTTCTCCTCCCCAAACGATTAGCAGTGATCAAATGCCAGGCACACAAGTAGGTGACAGACTTAGTCGGACAAGGGAACGCACTGGCCGACATCACTGCACGAACCACAGCTGAGAATAGGACGGTGACACGCATGTATGTGACCAGGTCACAAGCAGAGAAATGGACTGACGCTAGGGAAATGATTAGAGACATCCAGTCGGCCAGCACCCCTCACGAACTGACCGAGTGGGCACGGGTGGGTTTGAAGGACGATGAGGGCTGCTGGCGGACAAAAGATGCAAACAGATGGCTGCTGCCTGACTCATACCTGATCCCGATACTGACTATGGCACATTCCCCCGCACACATAGGATCTGCACCCATGATCGAACTCATTTCCAAAGTCTGGTACAACGACAAAATCCCCGACTCAGCCAAACGCCTGGTCCAGCAGTGCCTTATCTGTTTGCAACACAACCCCGGGAAAGTAATTGTGGTGCCCCGGGGAGGGTTTGGGATCCCCGATCACCCCTTTGAGGTCCTCCAGATGGATTACATCCAGCTAGAGAGATGCCAAGGCTTGAAGTATGTACTAGTCATTGTATGTGCCTTCAGCAAATGGGTAGAGGCCTATCCAACCCGTGACAACACTGCCATGACTACTGCCAAAGTACTACTGAAAGTTTTTCCCTCGCTATGGCCTTTGTCGAATTTTATGGAGCGACAATGGCCCCCACTTCATAGCTGAGGTTATCCAACTAATCTTGAAAGGGTTGGGGGTGAAGCAGAGATTTCATGCAGTCTTCCACCCCCAATCCGCCGGTTTGGTGGAGCGACATAATGCCACATTGAAGCTGAAACTGTCAAAAATAGTGGCCACCACTGGACTTAAGTGGCCAGATGCCCTCCCACTGGCATTGCTATCGATGCGCTCCACTCCCACCAAACACCATTTGACCCCCTACGAGGTTGTATTCGGGCGACCGATGAACCTCTGGACTGCCCCCAAACCGACCTCCATTCATGACGTCCCGGACGTCCTACTGTCTGATTATTTGGACAAGTTAACTAAAACGTTGTCTGTCATTCATCAACAGGTGCAGCAGGCCATCCCCGATGCTTCCAGGGGCCCAGGCCACGACATCCAACCGGGGGACTACGTATTAATCCGGAACTTTCAACGGGCCAAGAGTCTGGAACCCCGGTGGACGGGCCCCTGGCAAGTACTGATCACCACCCGGACGGCGCTTCGAGTGGAGGGGAAGAGGCACTGGCTGCACGCACACCACTGCAGGAAGGTCTCCCCTACCCTGGCCACGACAGAAAACGTCAACACCCAAGAAGAGCTCCTGAACAAAGACCGGCCAGCATTGAACTGTTATCCCGATACCGAGGCACTTGAACTTGCAAAATTCCCTGATCAAACTGTGCCATCCAGAGAAGGGTATTTCCTGCGTCGAAAGGAGGGAGCTTCGGCTAAGTAGGCCACGGACTAAGTTAAATCTCAGAACGGTGACCTAAGCACAACTAAGGGTTACCCGGAGAGAAGCTAAACGAAGTCTGTGGTTCTGCCCATTACCGAGCACCTTGAAGATGATGGAAGCGCCAGATAAGAAGATGATGGAAGCGCCAGATAAGAAGATGATGGAAGCAACCGGAAATACCCACTATAGAAACCCAAAGACTGACAATTTGCACAAATCAAAGACAATCGCCCTCTTCATTGTCTTCCTCTTCTGCCTCCTCCTCATGACCTCCTTTTGGATTCTGGAGGAAAGCACACCCGCTCATCAGGCATTGCTGCCCACTGCACAACCGACCCCCATGAAAGAGCATCACCTGATCTCCCTGTCGCCTCAGCTCCAAGAAAGGCGCAGGGAATTCTGGAATAATTCCTTCGAGCAACTGTTGCACCAACACAACCTTGCTGCAAATGCCACGAACTGCTGGATCTGCGGGTTGCTCCCGCATGCCACTGGACACTCCGTCCCCTTCATCCCTTCTCCTTTCTCAGTTCACGGCTCCTGCCTCGCCTGGCTGATCCTCATGCAAGAGAGCCACAAGGACAACGCCTCTTCCGGCCAGACAGTATCACACTTCTACTATGGGTTTTGGCTGAACAAAACCGGAAGGACCTCTGCTCCCCTGTGTCCTGTGCCCTCGGGTGCCGCCTTCCTTATGAACATCCCAGCCAAAAAATGTGTTGAAGTGCAAGTGCTCCACAATCCAGCTAGACCCACCTTCTCTCATCTGCAGAAACAGACTGCCGCCACTCTGACTGTGGCCCTGTCCGTTATCAATGTCACAGGTCTTGTGTGCCTCGAAGGCCGGGGAACGCAGCTGGTGGGTCACAGTTCTTGCCGCATCACCAGAACATTGGACTCAGTTGATCCCCCTTCCTTTGTTGCTTCTCCAAATATGTACTTTGTTTGTGGCACCAATGCTTACACCTGGCTCCCGAAAGGTTGGAAGGGTACCTGCTACATCGCCTTCGTTCTCCCTCCCACATATGTAGCCCCTGCTAACCATCACCGGCAGAGGCGCGCAAATGACATTGGACAAGCCAACTCCACTGGAGCACAGTTCCTGGATGCAGCAAAGGGACTTGTTCCTCTGTGGGGCCCAATGGCGAACAGTCGCGCTATCCGACACCTGACCCAGGCAGTAGAAACAACGATCAACATCACGGCTGGCATCCTCGCTAACAACACGGCTGAGCTTCAGGCGGTCCGCCTTGTGGCCCTTCAAAACCGCCTTGTTCTAGATGTGGTTCTAGCCGATCGAGGAGGAGCATGCCGCATCATCGGATCTAGCTGTTGCACCTACGTGCCAGATAACTCGCCCTCAGTCTACAAAGCAATTGAACACCTCCACAGACTTTCCTCGGAGGTTCACCAAGAACAAGAAGGATGGTCGCTTGGGAGCCGGTTCTGTGACACTTTGAAGGACTGGGGTTGGAGGTTGTTTACCTTTTTATTGATACCGATTGTGATACTATGTGTGTGTTGCTTAAGTATCCAATGCCTGCCATCCTTGTGTGCACTCGTTACTAACTGTATGTGCCCAAAGACTTTGGACTTCAGAAATGAGCGCATGAGTCCCCTCTATGAAGTAGAAATACGTGGCCTTATGGGGATAAATCCGAACTGACAAGTTGGCGAGACATGTTAAAAGGGAGGACTGTGGAATTTTAATACTCGAGCTGAACATCATCTGCGCCAGCTTGTCACCCACGTACAACATGCACGACAGCCATTTTAGGTATCATGGTCTCCCTGTCCACGATCGATCGCCAGCGTGCTCCCCTGACCCTGCGAGCATCCTCCGCGCACCCTGGCTTCCCCCCCCCCTCCCTCACATGGGCAAGTCATAAACCTTCTTCTTCTGCATGACTCTGTCCTTGGGAGTCACGCTCGCGCCTGACCAACACCTCCTTTCCTTTCATGAATACCCCTCTGTTGGTAAACTCTCCCTCCGCGCCTGATTGTCCACGGGGCATGAATACCTCTCCTTTGATGACCACTTCCCCCGAGTCCGATTGTCCACACAGGTCCGAGGCCATCGCCTAGCCGGGAGATACAGTTTACTGCCCCCTATTGTATGGAGTCGCTCCTCTTCAGAGGGCCCACTATTGATCCTGGCCTCCCCACCCTCTGGGATACGATCAGGCGCACACATCCTAAGAATCGGCGGAACACTCAGCTGCGTGATAGCCCCCTCTTATTATCAGCAGGGTGAGGACCTCTATTGTGGATACATGTGGGGGTGGGTCTGACACGAGGATTACGGGGATGTCTTTTTGTGAGTTCACAGAGTTTTTTTATGCAATAAAGAATGCTCACACGTCATAAACCAGGGTATAAGAGGCCAGACCTCAGAGAGGCTGTTAGAGCACCTCGAGACGATACCTTGTTGTCTTATCTGATGTGTTCTGATCCGTCGGAATAAAAACTTCTGTTTCCTGCCTTCCAGTCTCCAGCGCCTGCCTCTTTGTTTGGTAACTAGAGTGGTATAGAGGCGGTTAACGCCGGGCAATCTTGAAACAGGCCATCAGCCCTACCCTTTTTCTACAGAACCAGGATGCGTGTATGCGCATTGAGAAGTTTTAAAGAACATATAGGAACCCCAGAAAGATTATAATTTTAAATAGTTAAATAAGGCCACTCTGCCGAAGATCTGGAATAGAACCCAGGACTATTAACAAGAGGTCTCTTTTTGTGTTCGAACATTTAATGATCTAAGTGTAGGTTGAGGCATCACGATAACCTGATTTAGTATGTCAGCACCAGCGATAATATTGCTTTGTTTAGATAGGACTGAGTAGTAAAAAAATGCGATGGGTGGAATTTGTAAATTAATCTCTGCCGCTAGTGATTATGCAGGCCTCATCCCAGTCCATCTTTCTTTGCTCACCATGCTACCTCAGACAAAACCATGCCATATGTAAATTGGCCTATGTCCTACTCCAACAGGAACAGTCCACCCTGAACTGTCAGGATAGGTCCCATCTACATCCTAACACCAGCAACCCCAGACTGGTTTTGGGCCTCATCACTAGGGTACAGCTGGTTCCAGTGGTACAATGAGCAGGGAACCCATATCTGGGAATACCTGTTGCACTGTAGAATACAAAAAACCTACTGGTGGTATGCTTGAATTATTCTCAGCCACTGGTAATTATTCAGACACATCTTGCCCTCTGTTCAAGGAGGCAACAGGCTTCAACATGGGGAGCTTTCTTGCTGCAGTGGTTTGGCAAGATATTGCACTTTCTCAGCGAATGCAATCTTTTTTGAGGTGGTGGTAGCGTTAATGAATGTATTGAAAAAAATCTGAGAAACGTTTTGTTGGCAATGTATGCTATTAGAGATGTTGGGGCCCTTTTTTCCTTTTTTATGGAGATTCAGAATTGCCTTTCGAAACCACTTCTGTAGTGTTACATCTGTGTTACTCCATCCTCCTCTTATTCTATTTTGTTGCAGATTTATGGCTTTCAGAGTGACCATCCTACCAAAAGCCTTTGATAACTATTCATGGATCTGTTTTACAGACTTGTTAATGCTACAGTTTGTGGAGGTAGGGCAGTATTCTTTAATGAGCTATCGTTGAATTTCTTCAAGTGTCTGGCAGCTAGAGCGTCATTCAAAGTTGCAGAAGGTTTGGTTGCAATGGGGATGCTCAGAGAAAAGTGAAAAAGTAGACAACTACTTCATGTTATAAGGCAATGTCCAATTATTTAGATAACGGTTAACAGGGCAGATATAGAGTTGGGGATGTGGCCTGCCAAGTTGGTTGAACTAGTGACTAAAAATGACGGTTATTGAGTACAGAAGGGCATCCAAACATTTATTAACATTAGACATATGTAAGATTTACAGTACATAGCTAGGTACACAGGCCAAAGAGCTTTTGTTATAATGTAACTGGAATGTTAGGGGTGGATTTGTAGGAAGCTGGCTCTGTATATGATATTATCACTAGGTGGAAATACTGTGCAGAGTCCAGGGGTTCTCCAAAAGTGTACAGGCTCAATGTAAAACCCAAAGCACTCTATTAGTGGTAGTGTATGTGAGCAACTTTAGGCCTAACACAGAGGAGAATAAGACATTTGTTGTAAAACAATGATAAATCAATCAGGGAATTGTAAGCACACTACTCTCCCGTGATGGTCTCAAGGCACTGAGGGTGGGGGTGGGGGGTCCATAGATCTGTCTAGCCGAAGAGACAAGTCTTGAGGGTCTTCCTGAAGGTGTTCAGGGAGGGGGCTCGTCTGATGTCTGCCGGTAGCTCGTTTCAGGTCTTGGCTGCAATCTGAGAAAAGGATCTTCCGCCTGTTCTGGCTCTGTGTATGCGTGGGCTTTCAGCCAGTGCGACGTTGGAAGATTGGAGGTTTCTTTTGGGTACATGGAAGTTGATTCTGTCATTGAGGTATTTGGGTCTGTTGTTGTGTAGTTATTTGTAGGCGTGAGTGAGGATTCTGAAGGTGACTCTTTTCTCCACTGGGAGCCAGTGGAGTGTTCGTAGGTGGTGGGTGATGTGTTCGTGCCGAGGGGTGCTGAGGAAGAGTCTGGCGGCGGAGTTCTGTATTGTCTGGAGTTTACGGAGTTGGGACTTGTTGATGCCGGAGTAGAGTGTGTTTCCGCAGTCCAGTCAGCTGGTGATGAGTGCGTGGGTGACTGTCTTCCCTGATCCAGGGGGGATCCACTTGAAGGTCTTGCGGAGGATGCAGAGGGTGTTGAAGCAGCTGGAGGTGACGGCGTTGACCTGTCGGTTCATGGTGAGTGAGGAGTTGAGTAAGATGCTGAGGTTCTTGGCATGGTCTGAGGGGGTAGGTGGGCTTCCGAGGGTGGTCGGCCACTATGTGCTGTCCCATGCTGAAGGGGTGGTACTGAGGATGAGGACTTCTGTCTTCTGGGCGTTGTACTTCTGGCAGCTATTGGTCCTCCAGACTGCAACGTCTTGCATTCCTTTCTGGACATTGACTTTGGGGGTGGTGGGGTCTTAGATGAGGGAGAGGATGCGTTGGGTGTCGTCAGTGTAGGATATGATTCTGAGGCCTTGTTGTCGGACGATGGCTTGTTGGGGGGCCATGTAGATTTTGATGAGGGTCGGGCTCAGTGATGACCCCCTTGGGACTCTGCAAGTAATTTTTGTGGGGTCGGGAGGAAGGGTGGCAGTGTGATCCTTTGGCTTCTTCCGGCGCAGAATGATTGGATCTAGTCCAGGGCTGTTCCTTGTATGCCTGCTTCGTGTAGTCTGGTGGCTAGTGTGCAGTGGGAGATGGTGTCGAAGGCCGCTGATAGGTCAAGTAGGATGAGGGCAGCAGAGTAGCCTTGGTCCAGGAGGGTGCGGATGTCATCTGTGGCGGCGAGTAGGGTGGTCTCTGTGCTGTGGTTGCTTCGGAATCCCGTTTGGGACGGGTTGAGGCGGCGTTCTCTTTGATGAATCGTGTCAGTTCCCTGTTGACTGTTTTCTCTGCGACTTTGACTGCGAAATGGAGGAGCGAGTTGGGCCGATAGTTCCTGAGGCCGGTGGGGCCAGCTGTGGGCTTCTTGAGCAGGGGTTTGACTTCTGTGCGCTTTCAGTCATCAATCAATCAATCAATCAATCAATCAATCAATCGTTAACATCGTGAAAGAGCTATCCAACCCCAGCGCAGGAAACAACGACATCACCCCATCGCAAGACCTCTGCAACTCCCTCGCCTCATACTTCCACAACAAGATCGTGGACATACACAACAGCTTCAACAACCAATCAACGCACACCACGACCGAACCACCACCCCCCACCACCACCCTCCGTGCCTGGACTCCGATCAGCACCGAAGACACCGTCCACACGATGAACTCCGTCCACTCCGGATCTCCGACCGACCCCTGCCCTCACCACGTCTTCAACAAGGCCGACGCTGTCATCGCACCCCACCTGCGAGACATCATCAACACATCCTTCGACACCGCCACCTTCCCTTAGAGCTGGAAGCACGCCGAACTCAGCGCTCTACTCAAGAAACCTACAGCGGACCCCACCGAACTCAAGAATTACCGCCCCATCTCGCTCCTCCCGTTTCCAGCCAAAGTCATCGAGAAGACCGTCAACAAGCAGCTGGCCGCCTTCCTTGAGACGAATGGATCCCTCGACCCCTCACAGTCTGGCTTCCGAGCCAACCACAGCACCGAGACCGCCCTCATCGCCGCCACCGATGACATCCGAGCCCTGATGGACAACAGAGAAACAGCGGCCCTCATCCTCCTAGACCTCTCCGCGGCATTCAACACTGTCTGCCACTGCACCCTAGTACAGCGCCTCAGCAACGTCGGAATCCAGGAGAAGGCGCTGGAATGGATCATCTCCTTCCTCGACGGAAGAACAGAGAGAGTCCGCCTACCTCCGTTCAAGTCAGAGGCCACCGAAGTCATCTGCGGCGTCCCTCAAGGATCCTCGCTGAGCCCCACCCTCTTCAACGTCTACATGAGCCCCCTCGCGGCCATCGCACGCCAACACAACCTCAACATAATCTCCTCGCCGACGACACCCAGCTGATCCTCTCCCTGACCAACGACCCCGCCGCCGCCAGAGCCAACCTGCACGAAGGGATGAAAGAGGTAGCCGAGTGGATGACGACCAGCCGCCTGAAACTGAACTCAGACAAGACGGAGGTCCTCATCCTGGGCTCTTCGCCCTCCGCCTGGGACGACTCCTGGTGGCCTCCCGCCCTGGGCACCGCACCCAAACCGACGGACCACGCACGCAACCTGGGCTTCATCCTGGACTCCTCCCTCTCCATGACCAGGCAAGTCAACAACGTCTCCTCTGCGTGCTTCAACATCCTACGCATGCTACGGAAGATCTTCTGGTGGATCCCCACCGAGACCAGGAAGACCGTCACCCAGGCCCTCGTCACCAGTCGACTGGACTACGGCAACGCCCTCTACGCCGGTACCACCGCCAAGCTCCAGAAGAGACTCCAGCGGATCCAGAACGCCTCAGCCAGACTCATCCTCGACATCCCACGAACCAGCCACATCTCCGGACATCTGAGAGACCTGCATTGGCTCCCCGTCAACAAAAGAATCACCTTCCGCCTCCTCACCCACGCACACAAAGCCCTACACGACCAAGGCCCGAGCTACCTCAACAACCGAATCAACTTCTACGCTCCCAAACGCCACCTCCGATCAGCCAACCACGCCCTCGCCGCCGTCCCCCGAATCCGAAGAGCGACAACAGGAGGAAGGTCCTTCTCCTACCTGGCCGCCAAGACCTGGAACTCCCTCCCGACCGACCTGCGCCTGACCCAAGACCACCTCTCCTTCAGGAAGAAGCTGAAGACCTGGCTGTTCGAGCAGTTGCGGCACCCCCCTCCCCCCAGCGCCTTGAGACCCTACGGGTAAGTAGTGCGCTCTATAAATGTCTTTGATTGATTGATTGATCGGTGTCCAGCTGGAGATGGTGGGCTGGCTGGTGTCTCGGGGGGGGCAGGGGCATCTGTGGTGCTTGGTGGATGGTCGACGAAGTTGTAGAGGTTTTTGATCTTGAGGTGGAAGTAGGTTCCAAGCTTATCGCAGAGGTCTTGGGATGGGGCAATGTTTGTGGCTTCGCTGTGTGGGTTGGCGAATTCTTGAATGAAGCTGAAAAGATCCTTGGAGTTGGCGAGGATTTATTTGTGGATGAAGTTCCTCTTGGTGTCTATGATTTGGTTGTGGTAGTCAGTCATGGCGTCCTTGTAGGTGGTGTGGTTTTCGGTTGTCTTGGTGTTTCTCCAGTTCTTCTCCAGGTGCCTGCAGGTGCACCTGGCTTCTTGGAGGGCGGTGGTGAACCATGCTGCTTTCCTGGGGCGTTGTATGTCGGGATTGCGTAGCGTGCAAGCTCGTCTGCGCAGTTGGAGATCCAGGTGTGGAGTTCTCTGGCTGCGTTGTTTGCGTCAGATTCCCAGGAGTGGTTGTCTCGGGTGGAGTTAAGTTGCTAGTCGGTAACCATGCTCCAGTTCCTTCGTGGTGGGCATCGGGCTGGTTTGGGTGTCTTGGGTTTGTCGATGGCAAAGTGTCCTCAGTGGTGGTAGGTCCATGGCGGTTGCATTGCGTGGCTGACATGAACGCTGTTTCCTGCCGTGAAAATGGGATCGAGGGTGTGTCCTGCTCTGTGGGTCAGTGTGTTGACGATTTGTTTAAGTCCGATGCTGGTGAGGTTGTCATGAAGGATGGTGGAGTTGGGGTTGCTGCGGTTGTCGAAGTGCAAGTTCAGGTCTCCAATGAGTATGTAGTTATTTGAGGCGATGGTGTGGGGTGCGATGAAGTCGGGGATGGTGGTGGCAAAGGGTGTCTGAGGGCCAGGGGGTCTGTAGACGAGGGTTCCTCTGAGTGTGGCTTTGGGGTGGTCTGGATCTGGAAGTGCAGGTGTTCGGCGGAGAGGGGAAGGTTTCGCTGGAGGTGGTGAGGAGGAGGTTGCTCCTGTGGGACATGGCGAGACCCCCTCCAGGGTGGTTGGGGCGGTCTTTCCTCTGGATCTTGTATCCGTTCGGGATGGCAGTGTTGATGTCGGGGCAGAGGATGCGTTGGTCCAGGTCTCTGTGAAGAAGGCGATGTCAGGTGAGAGGTAGTCTAGTAGGCTCCAGATTTCCATGGCGTGTTTGTGCATGGAGCGTACGTTGAGGAGGATGCATTTAAAGGTGTTGCCGGAATTAACAGGGGAGGTGGCACAGCTGGGAGGCGGGAGCAGGAAGTGGCGGAGGGGAGTGGCCACGGGGGCAGCAGCGGCGGGTGGGGGAGTGGGAAGCTGGAAAAACAGGCAGAACGGCACAATAACAAGCAGGGCACAATAAGTAAAAATGCACAACAAGGCAAACACAAGGCACAATAATGGGAAAAAAGAGAAACACAACAGTGGCAAACAGAGGGCACCGAGGTTCGAACCCCTACATGCACTGAGACCTGCCTGGGCAGAGGCGCAGCACGGCTTCCAGAGCTACAGGGGAGAGAGCAGGTCCATGGCCGAGGTCAGAGGTCCTGCTCGTGCTCACCACGCAGCGGCCCGCATTAATAGGGGAGGTGGGAGGGAGGCACAGCTGGGAGGCGGGAGCGGGAAACAGCAGAGGGGAGGGGCCGCGGGGTCAGCAGCAGCAGCGGGTGGTAGAGCAGGAAAAACAGGCGGAACTGCACAATAACAAGCAGGGCACAATAAATAAAAAACAGGCACAACAAGGCTAAAACAAGACACAATAATGGGAAAAAAGAGAAGCACAACAGGAGGGGCAACGGGGTAAACAGAGGGCTCAACCTAGGCAGGATCCGAGGCTCGAACTCCTACCTGCACTGATTCCTGCCTGGGAAGAGGCATAGCACGGCAGCCGGAGCTACGGGGGAGAGAGAAGGTCCCTGGCCGAGGTCAGAGGTCCGGCTCTCGCTCACCATGCAGCAGCCGGCATTAATAGGGGAGGTGGGAGGTAGGCACAGCTGGGAAGCGAGAGCGGGAAACGGCAGTGGGAGGGGCCGCAGGGGCAGCAGCGGCGGGTGGGGGAGCGAGAAGCTGAAAAAACAGGCAGAACGGCACAATAACGAGCAGGGCATAATAAATAAAAACAGGCACAAGAAGGCAAAATAATGGGAAGAAAGAGAAGCACAACAGGAGAGGCAATGGGGCAAGCAGAGGGCGCAACCTAGGCAGGAGCCGAGGTTTGAACACCTACCTGCACTGAGTCCTGCCTGGGCAGAGGCACAGCATGGCAGCCGGAGCTACGGGGGGAGAAGAGCAGGTCCCTGGCCGAGGTCAGAGCTCCTTCTCGCGCTCATCACGCAGTGTCTGGCATTAATAGGGGAGGTGGGAGGGAGGCATAGCTGGGAGACAGGACTGGGAAATGGCGGAGGGGAGGGGCAGTGGGGGCAGCAGCAGGTGGTGGAGTCGGGGGAACGGCACAATAAATAAAAAACAGGCACAAGGCAAAAACAAGGCACAATAATGGGAAAAAACAGAAGCACAACAGGAGAGGCAATCGGGCAAACAGAGGGTGCAACTTAGGCAGGAGCTGAGGCTCGAACCTTTACCAGCAGTGGGTCCTGCCTGGGCAGAGGCACAGCACGGCAGCTAGAGCTACAGGGGAGAGCAGGACACACTACTCAAGAAGGAGATCCAGCCCAAATTATAAAATTATACTTTGTTTGTACTTTATTTTAAGACTCAGATTTTCGTATTAAGATAAGTATGTTTTAAATTAAATATACTTTTCACTTTAAAAAAAATAAACACTAAGAAATTTGTTTACACAGTCCAATGTTGTCTTATGGGGACAGGTAAATATTTAACTTACAATCTCAGCCTTCGGAGCCAAAAGTCAGCAAGGGCAATGGGCCAGGTAGGTACCAAAACTACACTACCAGCGGCACAGGGGCGGCCGGGTCTAGAGGTCCAAATTGAATTTTTACCCAATGGAGACAGGGGGTGCCTGGAGCCACACTGCTTGCACTTGCAGCTCGCATGACTCGCAGTGGGGCGGGATTTCAAAAATACAAAATAAAACTTACCTTACCTTGTCTCGCACAGCCTCCGTTCCTGGCCAGGTCCCGCGTTTTCCTGCTTTTTTCCTTGAACAGGAAGCAGGCATCCTCTCCTGTCCCCTAACCCAATCAATACACTGAAATGACATTGTTGTGATTGGTGCGGCCAACGTCCAGTTGGGTGGCTGTAGGGAGGCCATTTTCCCTATGTCGGCTGCATGCAGCCTACATAGAGAAAATTCAAAGTGCACATGACTGGTTTGGTCGGCCCCAGAGGGCCGACCATACAATCAGGGCCCACAGCATTGGGCAAGCCACTCCTCTCCGACGCACCCAACCAGGCATACCGTTCTGCTTTCTCGTAGCGCGAGAAGCAGAAACATAAAATTGTATTTAAAATACCATTTTATGTTTCCGCCTCTCCCACTGGGAGAAAGCTGTGGAGCGACGCTCCTCCGCCATAATAGAGGAGCCGCCCCTGCTGCTTGCAGGTAACTAAATCAGTTGCAGGGGCCAAGCTTTGGGGGGTTAGCAAAAGCACAGAGGGAGCCCACAAAGCGGCAACCAACATACATCACCAGCGGCACAGGGGTGGCCGGGTGCAGGGTGCAAATTGGACGTTGGGCATCCAATGCTTTTCAATGAGGATCTTCCATGCGGTAAAGAGGCAGCAGGTGTGCCGCTGGAGGTTGCAGGAGGAAGACCAACGACAGCAGAGGTTGGTTGGGATGTAGAGGAACATAGGGGCACCGTCTGTTCAGCTTACCAAGGCCCAGGGGCTTCGGGTGCAGGTGGATCTTTCCGCAGTCTCCAAGGGTGTGCCTTTTGGCAGTCCTCCCAGGGTTTTCAGAGGTAGCTGGCAGCAAGACATGTGGTTGCGTTGTCGAAGCTGGAGACTGGCTGGTCCCAAGCCAGTTGTCATCTTCTGGCAATTACTGCAGGGTGTCTTCTCTCCTCTTAGGTTGTCGCTGATCTCAGTGCCAGGTATAGGGGAGCCATCTTAATACTAAAATTAGGAGGTGTTTTAGGGGAGTAACGGGTAGGGCCAATAGGCCCTTTATCTGAGGTGACTACACCCTCTATTATTCTACCCTGTTATGGGAGGGGGCACAGACCTAGCCTAATTGGAGGGGTCCTTCCATCTTCAAGATGGTGGGGACTGAAAGTTCACCTCGCCTCCCCCACCTTAGGGTGGGGTTGGCAGAGGTGGCCACACCTCCTATCTTTTTAAATATCCTGACGGTTTTCCCACCCTAGTGGGGGTGTAAACCAGGGGCTGCCATCTGCTGCTAGCAGCAGCGGCTGTGGGTCACATTACAAAGGCAGCAGGCATTTTAAGATTCCCTCTTTGAGCACTGGCCCATCCTGGGGGAGGAGGCATGACACCTCAACCCGGGATGTGCATTGTTTCTGGTCCCAGAGAGCAGGGGCTCTCTACCTCGGGGTCCAGAAACATGTCTCCATTGGCTTGCTGGCTACAGCAGGTCAGAGACCACACCACGGTTGGTAGGGATTCAGGGGGCACCTCTGAGGTGCCCTCTGGGTACATGGTACAATAAATCCCACACTGGCATCATTGTGGATTTATTGAAAGGAGTAGTTTGGTACCAAACACTCCTGTATTCATTGAAGCTTTCATGGTGCTGTGGAACTCGAGTTGACGAGTTCCAAGTCCATGTACTCTCTATAGCATCACTGGCACTTACAATATTAAGAAATGGTGTCCAATGGTGTAGGGGTATATCTGCTAGTATAGTGCAGCCTGCCTTAGGACTGTGAGGACCCTAGAGGGGTGACTTAACTATTCTGTCAGGCAGTGCTAGCTTGCATGGAACCCAGGCTGGGTGCCATGCCATCTTTGTCATTTTCTACCTTACAGTGGCATGCAGGCTGCAAGGGCAGTGGCATTCTCACAGCGAGGGGGCCCCAAGGGACCCTCCTCAGCTCCCAGGCCGTAGGTACCCAGGATACCATTTACTAGGGACTTACAGCGGGCAGAAGTACCAATCGAGGTGTTGGTTTGGGGAAGGAGCACTGGCACAGCACACCTCGTTGGAAGGCATCCTGTGGAATACATTTCAAACCACATCAAAACCAGGCTACAAAATGGGGGGCTAACCATGCAAAATAAGCACTTTCTTACTGGGTTCCAGTCATCATAGGCATCTTAAAATAACCACATTGTATGATTCTAAAGTTGTCAGTTGAAATGGGAGCGCTGTAGATTGAAGTTGCTCTCATGGTTGGTGCGGTTTAGAAATACATATCTTTTATTACCTTGGGCATATACTGGAGTATTTTGGAGATCTTAATACTGGTGACGAGCACCAGAGAGGGGACGGGTATTTCTTGGCACCAATCTCTACTAGACCCATTGTGCAGGGTGATGGACCCATTGCGCAGGGTGAAAAGCGGGGTAAGATTGGAAATATCTATATATGTGAAGAGGATTAAGGCAGACTACCCCAGCGTTCATGTGGAGCTGTACATGAAATATGTACAAGCTGCCTGTAAGTTTTTGGGAGATCGGAGGATCAAGAGATTAACGTTAGGAGGAATAGTCAACATACCAGCGATTTATGGTGATCATGTATGTGAAATGCAGTGCACACGTGGTACTTTCTGAGCTGTTCATGAGCAAGTACGCACTTTCATTGACGTGTACCACGTTCTCTGAACAAGCCCATTTCCCTGTAGAAAACTGCACAGAACAACTCTAGGGTAGCTATTTTAGAGGATTGGGGAATTCCTGGTGTATTTATATGGAAACTGTGATGTTCCACTATCTCTACCAACTCAGTTTTCTGTGGCATCAGCATTGTTTTAAAGAGTGGAATTCATCACGAGGGTAGGGGTTTCTGCAATTACACCCACTACTCTTGTGTGAAGGATACAATGGTGATTGGCACACCTTGTTTCACTGATGATCACAAGGTTGTGTTCACCACTTTTTTTAAGAAGAAACATGCAGTGGTTGGCACACCTTGCTTTGCCATTCGTTCACTGCAAGGTTGTGGTCACCATTTGAGGAAGAAGAACTCCACGATGATTGGCACACCTTATTGTAATGGACCATCGTTCGTTGTTTAACTGCATGGTGGTAAGCATTGGGAAGTGAAGTTGCTTTTAAATTATCATTAAACCACCAGTGGGTTGAGGTGGTGATACACCTGTGGTTTAGGTGTCCACTACTATTTAGAGCATTATCTTTTGCATGGTACTTTTACACATTTTGCGGCATCCTCTTGTGTTTTGGAGTTAAAATGTATACTCACCATGGCTTCGACGAACATGCCTTCTCCCCCCTCTTTTTCTAAAGGTGGAAGAACCTGTTTGATTCATATCTAGTTGCGATCGGAGGAGAAATGTTCTCAGTGGCCAGGAAACAAGCAGTTTTGCTCCTCAATTTGGGAGTGGAGGGACGTAATATTTATGATGGTCTGGAAACCATTACCATAGGCAATGCGGAGGGTGATGCTGATGATGTTTTTGATATGTCCGTTCAAATGTTAGAAACATCTTTGAAGCAAGGATTAATGTAGTGTTGCAGCGTCATAAGTTTTTTTCAGGACACAGGGGAAAGATGAAAGTGTTGGGAATTGTATAGCTTGTTTACGAACACTGCTGCACACTTGTGAATTTAATCCTTGACTGACTCTCTTGTCAGAGATCAATTGATAAGTTGTACAAACAACATGAGGGTCCAAGAAAGATTGGTGGTTAAAAATCCAGATCTAATGGAAGCTATTGCAATTGTAGAGGGTGTGGAAAGTACCAACACATGGGTACCCAAGATGCGGGCAGTGCTCTCACATTTGCGAGATGATGTGAAAGACCCTGGTGTGTGTGAGATAAAAGGTGAGGTTGGTGTGAAACCCAAACAGTAAGATGAAAAACCTAAAAGTGGCTTAAAACAGAATAGCAATAGTAAGGATGGTAGGTTTTTCAAAATTAAGTGTTATCACTATGGAAACCCTGGCCATTCTGCGTACAGTACTTAATATTATGGCAGGAATTTGGTGTGCAGGAGATGCACTAGGAAGGGCCATTATGCTTGGGTGTGCAAAGGTGGTCTGAGTCAGTCCTATAGCGTAGATTCAGTTGTGGAAGAGGTGAGCAAGATGGTTTTGGCAATAAAACCATATCCAAGTGATGTGGAAGTATGACCTTTTACGAATGCCAGTGTCATATCACGTTGGATGATAAGGAGATGGTGGTGTTGGCGGATTCATGGTCACCCTAATCAATTGGTGGGCAACAAGAATTGGTAAAAGGAATTTGGTGTTGGAGAAATAACCCTGTTTTCACCGGACATAAATCCAGTAAGTTATGGAGGGTCCAAGATTGATGTGTTGGGCTATGCTGTGATGAAAATCACTTTTGAGGGAAAAGAAACCGCAGGGAAAGTGTATGTTGCCAAACGTGGAGATAACTTGCTGAGGTGGTGTCACCAGAGTGACCTGGGAATAACATTGAATCCAAATGCTGTGCATCCAGTCATGTCCAGATCATTGGAGCAAGGCAATGGTGACATTGCCTTACATTTTCCGGTTGTGTTCAGTGGAAATTTGGGTCTTCTTAGGAACTTTAAGCACAAGATTATTCTTAATAAGAATGCGGTTCTGTGTGTACATTAAGTGAAGAAGGTTCCTAATCTGATGCTTGAACCTTTAAAGGTGGAGACAGACAAGTTGTTGAGATGGGGATAATTGAGGAGAAAAAGTCCTCCGATTTGGCTCGCCCTGATTATCCTGGCACCTAAAGATAGGGGGAAACATATTTGGATGTGTGTTGATCTTCGCAATCTTAACAAGTATATATGGGTTGATTGTCAGCCACTTCCAAACATTTCTGAGCCTTCGACCATGCTTGATGATGCGAGAATGTTTAGTGTGGTACATCATTCATCCGCTTATCATCAGATGAAGTTGCATGATGAGCATCAGCAGCAGCATGTTTCAAGAGGGTCATGATAGGTGCTGGATGATATTAGTAATGTTATTTTCTTTCACAATGATATTTTGATCCATAGAAGATATTATGACGAGCATGATGAGACTTTAAAGAAGGTGTTAGGAAGATTAGCAGAAGCTGGTCTGACGTTAAAAGTGCAAGGTCAGAGTTACTGTGGTTTCCTATTTGATTTGCACGAATTCGGCAAAAGGAATCAAGCCAAAGGCAGAATGGTGGATTCCATTATTGAGACACCGGTTCCTGTTGACAAAGATCAAGTGAGGTCTTTCTTTGGTGTAGCTGAATTGTATTCTAGATTCATACCCAGTTTCTCCCTTTTGTCTCAGGATCTGAAAATGTGGTAGCAGACTGCTTATCTTGTCTTCCAGTTAAGAGAGATTTGGGTGGTGAATTGTCAGGTGTAGAGGTGGATCAGACTTTTCCTATTAGCTGAATCAATGAAAGTGCTTTTAAAGAGAGTGAGTGGAAGTCTGCAAGAGAGGCTGATAATGTTGCGAGCGAACTCATGGAGTTCATAGTCGAGGGTTGGCAGGATTACAAAGCTCTTTTGGAGGACTTGCAGGGGTATTGGAATGTGAGGAATGAACTCAGTTGGACTAGGGGTGAGTTGTAAAGGGCCAACGGGATAATTCTGCATACAGTGATTAGAGGGAAGATAGTCAATCTAGCACATGAAGGCCATCTGGGAAGGAACTACACCAAGGCCAGGGTGAGGGATCAGTATTGTTGACCCGGTTTGGATAGCCAGGTAGTAGGGGTTGTGAAGGAGTGTGAGTCTTATGCGAGGAATGGTTAGAGAAAGATTGTTTTAAAAGCTCCGCTATCTCCGGGTGAAGTACCTGTGGAGCCATGAAAAATACCATTACAAGTAGGACTCATTCCCAGGTCTACCGATGTTGGTAATTCTGGTAGTGTGTTAGAATCCATGAGTGGATGCGTGGTAACACCAATGCTCCACTCATGGCACGCCTCCCTGCTGCAGAGTAATGAAAAATAGCATTTGCACTGCCTTGCAATACTCTTGATATATCAAGCCACTCACAGCCACGCAAGGTGGCCCTGTGTGGCTTGATAAATCTCAATTAGGTTTTGTGTCATCCTTGCATACCCTTATGTGGCACAATGGCGAGGCAAAACCTTGATAAATATGGGCCACAGTTTAGTAGCAAGTCTTAACTGATATTAGCTATATTGCCAATGCTTTAACAGTTATATATACAAAGGACTCTCATTTTCTTTTTCAGGCATTCACAAGCTTCTATTGCTCAGCATGTGTCACTTTAGATTGATTTGATCTGTCGGTGTGCTCCCCTTGTTAGTACTCCAAACTCAAACCTTTGGGGGGGGGGGCATGTTATTGTCTATGCTTCCCTGGGGAACTCCTTGATGAATTAAAAAAAAAGGATGAAATTTACTCCAAAAGTAGGCGGAAACATATGGACGTCCTTGCAGACCAGATGTAAAAACAATTTTTTCTAGGAAAGAAAACTCCCACCTAAATTGATATTATTAGAACTTGGCATGCCATTAAACTGCTTTTTCATATTTTAAGACCTCATAAAAACATTATGGCAAACACTGAGAAAATTCTTATTATTCATGTTCTGCACCATGCAGATTACAAAAAACATTTTTTAAAAACACAAAAAACTTAACAGAATTTATTTGTAGACATAACCGTTAATATGAAATAACAAGTATATTTCCTAGCTGTCATAAATTTATATAATACTGGCATTATCTGAAAAATAATATAACAAATATTTGATGTAATAATATAATCCTACACTAACAAGGGCTTACATGCATGGTTCTAAAAGTGTTTTATACTGAGAAGGAGGAATCCTTGCTCACAAAAGATGGTAGCTCAGTTATCAAATCGTATGTCTCTACAACAATCCTATATCTCAATGACAAAAGTGAAACCTAAAGAAAATTCTTTAGACTAAGGATCAATTCATATTTCTTGCTCCCACTTTTTCCTAAGTGCTTGAGATTTGAATATGTCTTACAGTTACATTGATAAACACAGTATTTTCATACATTTTTATGTGGATTTAGGGAAGTTGGACTGTGCAGCACATAGTGTTTTCTTTAAATTTACATATTTTGCTGTACAAATGCTAATGGCAAAAAAATGACTGTAATGAACATTTCTTTAACGGTGAGCATTGTAAGTGATCATGAAGTACCCTGTCAATAACCAGAGACTAACAGTGTAGTCAGCTTCACAAAAGTATTGATCAAAGGAATCTTTTAAACCTAAAAAGTTGAAAGGGCATGTCACTAGTATAAACACAATTTCATCTTTACATCTAATTCACAATAAATGTTGAACAATGATAACATCTTTTATGCTAGACAATTCAAGTCTTTGTACAGCTTTTTAAACAGACTGATGTACAAGCTTGTATATTAGCACACATCGATTCCTCTGTTCATGCTACAAAGAGTTTACATCAGAACGAACAAAACAAGATAGTGAAATATACTCAAAAATGATATTCTGTGCTCACTCATTCATGATCGCCAGATCACATTTCAAGCTGAAAGGCACTGAGGGCCAAGGGTATATAGCCCAGGGCTTTCTTTATTGCATGGCTGTACACTTGGTTTTCACTGCCTATCACACTGAAAGGAGGAAGAGCAGGGGCAAGCAATTTCACTTTAGCTTATAGCCTGCTGCTGCGGGATATACTGGTTGTTAAAGGCCCGAAACAGAATATAGGCTTGAGCTGTAGGCCAGGGCATATTTGAAGGAAGAGGGCCTTTAGCAACTGGTATAGCCGGAGGCAGGAGGGCTATAAGGCTTTTAGAATATTTACCCACTAAGGGTAGACTGTTCTAAATGAAAAAGGGAAAACCATAAAGACAAACATTAGAATGTTGGAACTCTGGGCTTAAAACAGTCACTATAAGCCTTGAGCTACTCCGTTGTCTTCAATGGAGCGCACAACATTCCATTGTTCTAATTTCTGATGGATTCAACTTTTCTTTACCTTTTACAGAGCTTTGGTTCTCACTCGATTTTCCTAGTCAAAACTCTTAGAAAATGGGATTACCAGCCCTCAATACATGAACTATCGAAACTCTTACAGCATAACAACAGGCCTGCATTTTTTAAGCTTTGGCCTTTGAGGATACGTTAGTCCATCTCTATGCCCATTGCAGACGTTTTTTGGCATGTTTCATAAACTTTTAGATTCAGTCTCATTGGTAAACATTTGAAGGTGGTCCACCACGAACATCGAGTACAGAGGCCACAGAGAATGCAGTTCCCTAACCATGGGTGTTTTCGACTCACTTTGTAAAGAGCAAATGAATGCATTATCTCTATGATGAATGTAAGGGCTGTGGATAGTATGTGTTGCGAAACAGCTAACACTACATCGATGCCCCTTCCCAAAAGGCAGAATACAACTTGTTGTTTTCCTCCATGTTGTACACAAAATCAAACCTGCTCTACTCTAGACTACTTTGTTACCCGAATTGACTATAGAGATTGTGAATAGTGGCCAAATGACTCTTATTGTCCCAAACAAGGAATCTTCTATTCAAAGCTGGATTATGTTTCCTGTATCCAAAATCATGCTATCTAAGACAAATTAAGGAGCATATTAACAAGGTGCAGCAATAATTATCGCTGACCGCTGTTAGCGTGAGAAAATCTATCGCCGGCTATCGCTGGCGATAATCTCCATGTTAGCGTTGTATTAACAACGCTTGACGCCATGGAGATAAAAATCCCAGCGATAGCGGGGATTATCGCCGTTTTCAATGGAATATCGCTGTTTTTCCAGCGATATTCCATTGAAAATGGTGATAACCTTGTTGATAGGGCAGGTTAATCTTAGCCATGTAATCCACCTCCCATTGGATTACATGGCTAAATCAGGTCACAAGCAGGCATTAGGAGAGTAGCGTTCACTGTGGTTAGAGCTACTTTTCCTAACGCTCTGCTTGTTAGCGTGCAGCTTGATAATAGGAGAAATGTCGCTTAGCGCCATTTCTCCTATTATTTTGCTCTGGAACGCCCACTTTGCATCTCATTAGAGATGCAAAGCTGGGCGTTGTTGACAGGCTCGCTAAATCAGCAAAACACGCGACAGCGGGTCATTGCTGATCGGGCGATGAAATTATCGCTGCTTTTCAGAAGAAAACGCCCGCAAAAGCGGCGATAATTTCATATCGCCACCTTGATGATATGCCCCTAAACTCGGTCCTCTTGTCTGTCCCCAGGTTTTGCTTACAGAGCAGCTAATTCTCTTGGCAGCACAGATATGCTGAATGACCACCCACCATCTCCCTTTCTTTGCGGCTGGAGGTGGTTCCTGTTACATTCTCCTGTTTCTATATTATTAACATACACGTTTCATAATTTTACCATTATGCCTGTCCACATACTTCTTTTGGTAAGAGCTCATCCTACTGTTGAGATTTTCTTTATAATTGCGACCAGCAGAAATCTTGAGCATCCATGCAGGAGTCACCTTATTACAACTTCAATGTCGCTATCACTATTAGAGTAAACAGATTCATCAATGACATTTACAGAGCTTTTCCAAGCATTAGGATTCCCTGACCTGCACATTTTTGAAAAATGTCCGGATTTGTTGCACTTGAAACAAGTGACATTTGACGCAGGACACCAAGAATTTTCAGTGGTATGCTTGGCATTTCCACATCTGAAACAAAATTGCTTATTGTTAGGAACCATAGTCTTATTAGAAGACGCTTTGTTATATGTTACAGTGCTTTTGTTGACACCAGAAAAATTGCGAGGTCTAATACTACTATCACGTTTAACATTATATCTACTATTAAAAGTTTTTGGCTTACTGGACACAGTACATACCTCACCAGAATCTTTGTTTTCAGATAACTTCCGATCAGTGCTATGTGTATTGTTCAACTCTTTGACATAACGTGAATTATTTTCAACTCTCCTGGCAACAGAAATAGTTTTATGAAGAGATGGATCTTTTAAGTCAAGTAATTTCTCTTGGATTTTAACATTGTTAGTTCTATTGATGAACTGATCTCTTATGATTTCCTCATGTAACTCTTTAAACTTGCAAGTAACTGCTAACCTTCTTAAAGCAGTAACATACTGTTCTACAGTTTCACCAACCATTTGTGCTCTTGAAAAGAATTTGTGTCTTTCTACAACAATACTGGTTTTCTTACCAAAATTTTCTTCTAGTGCATTAAGTGCATCTAGATATTCATCAGATAAGGTTGATTCAAGTTTCGAACAATCAAATACAATTTCTTCCTCACTGAGATCTTCATCTCCGCCTACACATACCTTTGAATTAACAGAAGATACAATAGGTAATGTTTTCAGTACTTTCCTACCTTCAACACCAAGACTCAAGCACAGTCTTGGTGTTGAAGGTAGGAAAGTACTGAAAACATTACCTATTGTATCTTCTGTTAATTCAAAGGTATGTGTAGGCGGAGATGAAGATCTCAGTGAGGAAGAAATTGTATTTGATTGTTCGAAACTTGAATCAACCTTATCTGATGAATATCTAGATGCACTTAATGCACTAGAAGAAAATTTTGGTAAGAAAACCAGTATTGTTGTAGAAAGACACAAATTCTTTTCAAGAGCACAAATGGTTGGTGAAACTGTAGAACAGTATGTTACTGCTTTAAGAAGGTTAGCAGTTACTTGCAAGTTTAAAGAGTTACATGAGGAAATCATAAGAGATCAGTTCATCAATAGAACTAACAATGTTAAAATCCAAGAGAAATTACTTACTTAAAAGATCCATGTCTTCATAAAACTATTTCTGTTGCCAGGAGAGTTGAAAATAATTCACGTTATGTCAAAGAGTTGAACAATACACATAGCACTGATCGGAAGTTATCTGAAAACAAAGATTCTGGTGAGGTATGTACTGTGTCCAGTAAGCCAAAAACTTTTAATAGTAGATATAATGTTAAACGTGATAGTAGTATTAGACCTCGCAATTTTTCTGGTGTCAACAAAAGCACTGTAACATATAACAAAGCGTCTTCTAATAAGACTATGGTTCCTAACAATAAGCAATTTTGTTTCAGATGTGGAAATGCCAAGCATACCACTGAAAATTCTTGGTGTCCTGCGTCAAATGTCACTTGTTTCAAGTGCAACAAATCCGGTCATTTTTCAAAAATGTGCAGGTCAGGGAATCCTAATGCTTGGAAAAGCTCTGTAAATGTCATTGATGAATCTGTTTACTCTAATAGTGATAGGCGACATTGAAGTTGTAATAAGGTGACTCCTGCATGGATGCTCAAGATTTCTGCTGGTCGCAATTATAAAGAAAATCTCAACAGTAGGATGAGCTCTTACCAAAAGAAGTATGTGGACAGGCATAATGTTAAAATTATGAAACGTGTATGTAGTTTTCAAGTTGGTGATTTGGTGAGATCTTCTCGTTTTGGGTTATCCAAGGATGGTTCTTCCAGATGGTCTCGTCCCAAGAAGGTGTTAAAAATATTGGGTAATTGCGTTCTGCTGGATGATGGACAAAAATGGAATGTATGTAATGTGGTTAAGTGCAATGATTTGGAACGTGATCTTTGGTTGGAAAAGGGGTCTGGTTCTAGTTCTGTTCCGAGTTCTGTTCATTCCCCTCATGTTCAATCCACGTCATCTGATCTTCCAAAGGTGGATGTTTCCAGGCCCAGAAGATTGTCAGGTCGAATCATTGTGAAACCTGTCAAGCTTAAAGATTATTTGATGTGACTCTGTATATATATAGAATGATCCTGTATGTCATTGTAATGTATATAGTTTTTTTTTTATTTGTTTTTTTATTTAAGAAGAAGGATGTGTTACATTCTCCTGTTTCTATATTATTACTGTTCCTTTAATTCTGGTGGAATGTTGGTGACTCCACTGTGTGTACTTAGGAATGTAAGAGTCAGTTGCAGCTGAGCTTTTATTCCTGTGGCATCTTAGGGTCTGATCTACTAATAAACTACAGAACCACACCTGTTTCCTGTTCTTCTTACTTACAAAAGTTCCCATTCATTCAAATGCTGTTTTTCCGTCGTGCTCTTGATAAAGCATTTCTCTTTACCATAATCTATTGGTAGTGCCAACATTTCAGCACTGAGTATGCAGATGTAATTTGCCCAAGCGAGCAGTCAGGAGCATTAATATTGTTAATTGGTAAATAATATTGTTTTGAGGCATAGAGTATCCAAAGCTAATGATTTTTTTGGAAGGTATGTATGTATTGGTCAAAGACTTTCTTTGAAAGACCCATGAATTGAATCCAAAGCGTTGCTCTAATGGATTAGACCCTGAAAAGAGCCCCTCCAATAAGCTATCCCTAGTTTTAATTCCATCCTAGGAAAAACAACACACTTTGGCTTTTTAGGCAGTTAATGTATTCTGTTGTCACCTCACCCAGTATGGAAACCCACATTTACTAAAAGTCTCTACCACACACCTGTGGCTTTCACCAGACCACATTTCTCAATGAGAGTTATGTGTCAGGGTGCTAATACATAAACTAAAACTACTATAGGAAAATTTGTCAATACCCACTTTTTACAGGCTTCGTTCATGGATCTTCAGTCTCCTACATTGACAATGCAACAGCGCTATGAGTGTAATATTGACAATGTTATTACATTACGGGGGAAGTCGCAGCAGCATTCAGTTAAGAAAGAGGTAAATAACGTGCAATAGCTGCAAAACCTAGACTGAGCACAAAGTACAAGACCAAAAATAAGAACTGTATTGTAGTGTACTAATATTTATATAACGCTTTCCATACTCTATGCAAGGCCCAAAACACTTTCTTTGTACTAATTGCTAATACATATATAGCAAGTGCGGCTCTTCCTTGACCAGTAGAACTGGGCATAAAGAGAACTACTCTATAGTTTCTCATCTATTTCCCTTTGCTTTGCATTTTATTTAAGTGAGTAATTCAGGAACCTACACGTTTTTAGGTTTTCAATTGCTTTTCTCCTATTTCCTCTAATTGTACTTGATTACATGCATGATTCAGGCACGCATAAATTTGTAGTTATTTTTTCTTCTTTCATTTTCCTGAACCTCTTGCAGTTTCAAACTATTTGATATGAAATGCCTTATTCCTAAACAGATTACCTGCAAGGCCTTTCATTCTCCAACCCTTTTCATAGTCTCCTCACTCAAATGGTGCACTTTAACTTGGATCGACGTTTCGTGTGTTAGCTCCTACCGGTGTTGCTTCCTCGAAGGGTTAAGCTAGCCATTGAGTGTTTCCAAAACGAGCCCAACTCACTACAGCTCTGTGGTCAAGCTGCGCTATCTGTAATGACAGAATGACCTACTCCTATTCAAACACTTTTATTTGGCAGCAAGCACTTTACTTGAGAGCCTAGTGGCACTAATTGTTTAAGCCATGCTCCTCTTTTTATCAGCACTACCACACAACACAAAGAAAACTGTCCAGAATTGCAGCAACACTGATTCAAGCTTACCTCACACTTAACAGGAACACTGTGACTAGCAGCTCACTCACAATGAGCAGGCACAGCTTGGGGAGCCCCCAACCCCAACTTAGAAAGTAGATGAGGTTTTTGCCTATTTTCTTTCTACCAACCTTTATACGTTTTTACTTTAGTAGTAAATTGTGTTCCTTCTTTCAGCATTGGGTTGCCCATTCCTTTTAGGTTTACTAGTTTCCGAGGTGTCTTTATTGTATGGAGGGTGTGATTGTTAGAGGTTACCCAGTGAGTTGAATTTCACACCGTTTCCTTCTAGTATATACCATCCGAGAAACGAGTAAGATGTGAGAACATGCACATATAAAAAATACATTGGGCAGCATTTCCACATAGACAACTAATGACACTGCATATGTGATGAAGACATGGAATATGTCTTCGAGGTATGTCACTCTTAAAACTAGAGATATTTTGTTCTATTTACAGTACGTTGTAGCACCTAATTTGTTTGTTTTTTAAAGCTGAAGTGTGTAGTATGCTGCAGAGCAAGGTACACAATATAATGTGGTTTTGAGAAGAAATACAGCACGTATGAGTTATTATGGGACACTATTCCTGTGTTAAATTAGTAGGTTTGGGACTGGGCTGAATAAAATATTTCTTCATACTTTTGCAAACTAAAACACAAGCCTAATAATGCTATCGTTTGTCTGCTTGTCATATATTGCTGGCGTTCCACATGACGCTGTAACTGCATTGGCTTTCAACAATAAAATTGAGTTGTTGAAAAAAAAAATCTAATCATGCAATTCTAGATCTGTTAAGATTGCTTCAGTAAATGTATACATAGGGAACACTCATTAAAATCATGTAAATCACGTTTCAGCAGAGGTACCTTATTTAGGCATGTTACCCCATTCATCCGTATTTCGCTATACTGTCGGTTTTTCTAGTCTTTGTCTAGGCAGACATTTTACCAGAAAGTTTGCTGCAAGGGCAATTTGGCAGCATGAGATGCACTTTTAGTCAATAATGCACGCCGTTGGTATCAAAGTCAATAAGAAAAGATGAGGGTGGCACGAAGTATACGGAAAAGGGGTCTACAACGAGAAGAGCTTTAACTTCTGTTGTGGTGAAGAAGTAGCTCCTAGCGGATCTAGTCTTTGAATCCGGCCAACAGGATATCCTTATGGTTTTTTTGTTGTCCGACAAAATTTGAATAAGCCCCTGAATCTGGTCACCTAAGTTACCTTTACATCACATGAAACATGTGCTGGGAAAGCAAGAAAAACAATGTTTTATCCTCTTCAAGTTGAAACTTTGATTTTTGGCATGAACACTAATTACATCTCTTCTAAAACTGGGGATGAAATATGGAATCGATTGCTTTATTGGCACTTCTGCAAGATTAAAGCCACAATGATGTGAATTTACCTCTTTGCACTGATTTCAGGGCAAGGGTAGGTAAAGCATATATTACCAGAGATTAACTCCTAGCAACCTCATCCAGAAAATCTGTCCTGAAACCTTTGGTAGATCAGAAAGTCACCACACTTGCCCCCATCATGTCCCTTTCCTACTTAATCAACCCAGCCCGAAGGATTACAAAGTTTCAGCTCATTCGGTTCTTTCCTTTGGCTTTCAAATGTTGTGAAGTCTCATCAAGAAAGCTTACGCAACGTGAACCCATAAAACTATAAGTACAGAAAAAGGATTGGGCAACAGTTCATCTCTTAGAGGGACAATTTATTTTATTCTCAGCTATAATTCTTTTTCCAACGAGTTTCTTATGTTAGAAGTTTGCATTTGTAAGAAGGATTTTTTTAATTAGATGTTTCCATCAATATCCCTACACAATGAAATAGTGTTATCTACGTTGTTTAATGGAAAATGTGCTGTTAAATAGAGGAACCCTCACAAGGCCGAAATTGCCATTTCTTAAATATTCCTCAAAACCTGAATGACTTAATGCTGTCTGGAAAATTGTCATCACATTAGACAGCCATTTTCAGAGATGGGTTAAAGGGACCTTCACAAGGGCTACGAATGAATGGCCTACATTCAGTAACCAATAAGTAGAAGAAGTGGCAGCTTACAAATGCTTCTAATTTTGTGAAAATCTATTTTATTTCTTAATAAGCGAACATTTGGATTTTAAAACTGCTTTTGTCTTAAAAGCCATCATTTGGCTCCTGTTATGTAGTTTTCATAGACGTTAATCACGTAATTGTTTACTGATGCTCAAACGTAAAGAAAGTTAGCACGTATATATTCTGACTTGGGGCCTGATTCCGATCTTGGTGGATGGGATACTCCGTCACAAATGTGAGGGATATCCTGTACGCTGTATTACAAGGTCTATAGGATATAATGGAATTGTAATACAGCAGACGGGATATCCGTCACATTTGTGACTGAGTATTCCATCCGTCAAGATCATAATCAGGGCCCTAGTATTTCAATAAATCTAAATCTTTGGTCATGTTGAAGAAAAAGACTGCCACAAAGTACATAAACAGTAAGAAAAACAAATAAAACACCTATAGTTAGCTGATAAAATGACAACAAAGCAAGAGGAAAATCCACGACAAGGAAGTGACCACTACAACAATACTTCTTAACTTTTGTCAAAACAATGGTTGTGATTTGCTTCTACACAGGAGTTTTATTTATTGCTCACGCTGATCCATCTTTCAGTGAGTGGCATCTATCATCCTAATTTTGTGTATTTAGCATGGGAACTCCCCCTCTATGATGTACAATAGGACAACTATGTGGCGTGATATAACCTATAAATATATTCTGAATTATTTAGCACAAATTGAGTTTTATTGGTACTTATCCCTTTCCTATTAGTATCGATCTAAAGAGGAATGGGAAAGTGAGACCTCTGTGACGAATGGCTTTACAGATTGCACAAATCCAGTTAAGTTTGTGAAAAAAAGATTCAGAAATCTCTGACCGGTTAAGTCTTGCGATCTCTTTTCAGTTTCCTGAATCCTGCTGAGTTTAATTGTACAAACGTGGCTACTTGGACCAGGATGTAAATTAATGCAGAAGTGTGTGCTTGCAGTTACTTTCTGCATCTGCATTTTGTTAAAGGCAAAGGTGCACTGGCCCTCTGACATCAGCAATGTGTTTCTGTGCCCAATGGCCTACCATTCAGACACTGAGACAGACCACTGGAGCTGTTCTAAAAAATTGCCTTATTAGAAGCCCCACGTAACCCATTTTCCTCACTCTTATATACTATATTTTCATTATTACCTTGTGCTTTAAGTCTTATTGAAGCTGTTCCAAGAACTACTTCATTAAACATCACCTTTCACGCTTGACTCTCTAGTTGCTAACATACTGCTCTGCACTTGGATTATTTTTGGTTTCCACCTTTCAGTAACATGGCAGAATTTATAAGATATGTATATTTTAATATCACAAGTGTTAGCTTACCTCAGTAACGCCACAGGAAACTTAACGATGTAACTTCTCAGTCACACAAAGTCTTGTGTTGACAAGAATAGCTTAAAGAATCTTAGTGAAGCTGAAAACCTACCTTTGGAAGCTGGCACGAGAGATCACAGATGGAATTAACAATATCATTGATTATACTGCATGGTTAATCTTTATGAGATCTGAACAATAACAAGCCACAAGCATTCAATGTTACCATGTTAAGTAGATGAAGGCTTGGAATCAAACCTTGAAGATGAAAACCCAGAAAAAGATGTACAGTTGATATGTAACATAGGGAATGAGAGGTGGTACCTGAAATTTGAGCCTTAGTGTTATAAACTCAGCTTGACCAATCTTGATTTCTCCTGAAGAGCTGAAAAATAACTGGACACATGCATTCAATGTGATGAAGTAAAATCATTTGAGAAGCAGGTTAACTTAAACTACAGAACGATTCACAGGACATGTTTCTGCATGCACAATTGTCTGTAAGCTGTGCCTATTCGAACACATTTCAAAACCTAATAATGCAGAAGGTATAGAATAACTGGGGTCAGTGCTTTCTTCCTGGTATTCAAATTGAGATAGTCTGGTCAATGGATAAGTTTGGTATGCCATTCCACTTGAGTATACTCTATGCAGGAAATTTCTCTACATGTTTTGTGCAAAGGTTTATTTTGAAGACTAGTTGTCAGTAATGAAAAAGTATGTTTGTGGTCTTCTCTGTTGCAAAGTTGATCTTTAACAGAGTTCAGAATACATACTGGTACTTCAAACTGGCTAAGCTCTGTCCTGATGATCACTTTTCTAACTGTCCTTCAGAAGCAAAGATCTAATATCCTGGACTTCCATTACGAAGAAGATCTGGAATGTTGTATGTGTGGAGTACTTTTTGATGTATACAGGTCTTCCCTATCTAGCATTCCATTAATTCATGAACGTTTTGACGTGCACTCCATTGTTTGCTCAGCAGCTTCTTTAGGATGGGTAGGTTTTGTATGATAAATAGGTAGATGATGATGATGGGTAAAATAGTAACAATTCAGGACAAGTATCAGGTGTCTCTTACATGAGTTCTTAACTACGTCTGAGGGTGAGTAATTGAAATGTTTTCCCACAATTACTACATTTTAATGATTTTTCTTCCATGTAACCTTAGATGATGTCCTGTTAGTGTTGTTGATCGGGTGAAACACTTCCCACATTCAAAGCACGAGAATGGCTTCTCACCTGTGTGTGTTCTCTGGTGCGTGATGAGATCAGGTGACCTGAGGAAACGTTTCCCGCAGTCTTTACAAACAAATGGCCTCTCGCCAGTGTGAGTTCGCTTGTGCATTTGCAGATTGATTTCTCGGCAAAAACTCTTTCCGCATTCACAGATGTACGGTTTCTCCCCAGTGTGCACTTGCTGGTGAATGATTAGTTTTGATAAATGACAGAAGCTTTTGTCACACAGGGAGCATTGAAATGCTCTCTCAACTCTGTGTACCTGTCGATGTGGAATTAAGGTTGATAACCGCCCAAAGCTTTTCCCGCATTCATTACATGTGTAAGGTTTTTCACCTGTGTGCACTCGCCGGTGCTCTGAAAGATCTGATGATCGACAAAAGGTTTTACCACATTCCTTGCATGAATAAGGTTTTTCTCCAGTGTGTGTGCGCATATGAATAACTAAACTTGACGATCGAGCAAAATCCTTCCCACAGACACTACATTTATATGGCTTATCTCCTGAATGCACACGCTGGTGAGAGACTAAATGCGAGGAATGCCTGAAACTCTTTCCACACTGTGTGCATGAATAAGGCTTCTCTCCAGTATGTATTCTACGATGAGTGCACAATGATGATGACCTATTGAATTTTCTCCCACAATAATTACATGTATATACTTTATCTCCTGTATGTGCTACTTGGTGTGTGTGCCGGTGTGAAGAACGTCTGAAACTTTTCCCGCATTCATTACATTTAAAGGGTTTCTCACCAGTGTGTATTCGCTTATGCGCTATGAGGAGGGCTGGTCTAATGAAACTCTTTCCACACTCACCACAGGAAAATGGCCTTTCTCCAGTGTGTGTTCGTTTGTGGTAAAGTAAATGTGAGGAATGACCAAATCGTTTTCCACATTCATTACATGAATATGGTTTCTCTCCAGTGTGCACTTGCATGTGCGAGTTCAAATGCGATGATACTTTGAAACTTTTGCCGCACACACCACAAACAAATGGTCTCTCTCCTGTGTGAATTCTTTGATGTCTGTAAAAGTTTGAGGACAGATTGAAACTTTTCCCACATTCATTACAACCATACATCTTTCCATGTTTGTCAACTACACGGTGAGTGATTATTTCCGAGGAAGGTATGATACACTCCTCAAAATCATCATGCAGTTTCTCAGAATAGTGGGTTCTTTCATGCTCAATAAGACTTGAGTTCTCATTAAAGCTTTTCCCATGTTCATTACATGAGTTTGCTTCAGTTTCCTGTGTCAACTGCGTTTCAACTGACTCTGGAGAATCAATAAAATCTGTTTCATACTGACTGAATGCATCAGAACCATATCTTACTGGGCTTTTTTTCACTCTTGGTGACTTTTTTATTGTTGTGCTGATTTCTCTGTGATCTGAATACTCTCCTTTATCATCCTTCAAAATTGTCTTTGAGACTTCCTTTAGCTTCTTGTTAGATGATTTTTTCAGCTGTCCAGTTTCTGTGGGATTGAAAAAGAACTCTCATATTAATTTACAAAGTTAATATTACAATCTGTACTTAATAATGTATCACATTAAGCTTTGTCCTGCATTCTGTTTTAGTGTAGCACATCACAACGTATTAGAGAGGAACTCTTCAAAGATACATTATTTACCAGTTACCTGATTAGCTCATATTTAAATACTTTAGTATATTACAACATTCTGCCTCATGTTAGGAGGGGCCAAAAGGAAGTTTGTTGAATTATGTAAGGTTTAACAACTGAGTTGGAGACTACCTGTTGATTTGTCACCAAGTGTTGGTTATTCACTCTAAAACCAGTTACAGAGTTGTAATATCCCAAGGAAATAAGCTTAGAGGCTGATAAACCCCATTCAGTGGCTAATAGATGATCTCTGTTAGAGTATTTTACACTACTAGAAGTGAATCGGGTTTCTATGTGACTGCAATACTCTTTCAAGAAACTGCAAGTAGCCATGTCATTTCATGTGGATGCACTGGGAAACACTAAAGTTATGGTCTGTCTGGAAGGATTCAGGAAGGTAATTCAGCAGGTTGTTACTCACTGTAAACTTCAAAGCATAACCTGTGGGTCTCTGATTAAAATCTAAATAGGGCAGACTGAGCCTTTCATCTAGAAGGGAGGTCCATACATTATCTAACCCAATTTGGATGATAACACCCTACATGCACTGTATACATATTTTATATCAATGTTCTATCTTAGGGTTCTCCAAAGTTGGTCCTGGAGGGAGAGATCCATGCCATATTTTTTGAGAACTACGTTTATCGAATCAGGAATATGCTAAAAATGTGGCATGGATCCGGCCCTCAGGACCAACTTTGGAGAACCCTGTTCTATCTCAATTATTGGTGCCACTTCATTGTACAAAAAATATCCAAACTCTTGTATTTATCTTTGGCACTGGAGAAAACAAAGCATTCTGAATTGAACTTTCCCTTAAGTGATCTCTCTGCTTAGTACAGAATCTGCCTACTTCTAAAAAATATGTTTGGGGAAGGGAGGTGGAGTTCTAGTGTGGCTGTATCCTTCAGGTCTGCTCCGGGTTCATGGAGAGAGCTCATTGATGGGCGCTGGAGAAAGAGAATAGTGTATTCACTTTTCTGGTGAGTCTAGTGGGATAAATGACTGCTTAAAGCTAGTAGGACAGTGGTGTGTTCATGCTGAGAGAGATGCACTGCAAGTAGGCTCAGCTGTAACAGTGATGCCAGGGAGAGAGTGGAAGTGTCTGGGAAAACCTTTGAGCCCCCGATTGAAAACTGATTTGGACTCTGGGAGGTGACTGTGGTAAGAGGAGTGGTCTACAGCAGCGCTGGGGCCCTAGCTATGACCTAATATAAGGTTGAGCTACCCTAGAGCCCATGCCATGCCTTCTTAGTACACAAAATACAAATAAGTCGAGGTGGTAAGCACCTGATGGTATTCTGTGATGATGTCGTTGAGTGATCTGTAGGGGGCTAATTTGGGGGCAATTGGTGTTGTAGAGCCTGCACGCTTCACACAGATAAAAAATTGTAAGGATCAACACACAAAACTGATTGAGGCATGAATGGCTTATTTAGAAAGAGATTTTGACACCATTAGAGGTCATACTACTAAAAGGGGGCAATAAGGTTTAGAAGGTGGCCAGTAAAAGCAAGGGAGCAATGATCCTATGGAGCCCAGGAAGGGAACTGAACATTTTCACCTATTGTCCTCCTTGAATGGGACGTGGAAATCTGGGATAGCAAGAAAAGGTTGCCACAGTCCTGTGTTGGTTTCCATTGGGTAAAACACTGAAATCTGAGAGCGAAATACTGAATTTTTAAAAATCCCCGTTTTGTCAGTTTTTTTGCTGTATTATTTAAGCACTGTACCCTGCTTTTAAAAATCATTGTGACTGCATACCTGCACCCGTTTTTCGCCACATTACTGTGTTTAGAGCTGAGCTTTTCTATCAGGGAAGGGCACCACACTGCCTGAACGGCAGACATCTTTGGTGAGGGCAAGGATCCAAAGCAAGGATTGGCTGCTCTAGTCGTCAGAAGGACGCTAGAACAGTATTTAAGACAGCCATGCTGACGCGCGGCGGGCTCGTCGGAGCGTCGCCGGAGTCGCGCCAGAGTCCAGCCCGTCTGCGCCCGTCCGCGCACGGACGGGCTCGGGGGCAGGGACCTCTGGACCAATGCGCTCCTACACCTCGGAAGCCCTACGTAATCTGGATAAGGGTGAGGCTTGCCTTGATAACAACACCCTGAAGATACTAAGAACACATGCTATCTACAAACCATTGAACATTATACATCAAGATGCATTCTCCACCCTGAAAATAGCATGTCTAAATACCAGATCACTCCACTGCCACCACGTCGAGGTCTATAACCTGTTGCAAAACAACGACACTGATATACTGACCTTAACAGAGACCTGGATGAGTGAGAGCTCAATGCCAGACATCCTGGCCGCCCTCCCCAGCGGCTATGATGCTTTTTGGCAAAACCGCCCAGGAAACACACGGGGAGGAGGGGTAGCTGTGATTTTCAAAAAGATGCTGTCAGTAGAAACCCTACTATCAGAGACAGTCGACCTGGCTGATCTGCTTGGGGTGAAAGTCACAGTAAACCGCTCATGCTGGGTGGTGTTAGCGGTCTATCGCCCTCCCAACGCAACCCCAACCTTCCAGGACTTATTCGCCCCCATCATATCTGACCTTTGTACTCGCTACTCGAAAATCTTAGTCACAGGAGACTTCAACTTGCACTGGGATAAACCTCACTGGGACGCTCCTATGCGCCATTTGGACACTTTGATGTCAGCGCTAAACTTTAAACAGATCGTGAATGTCCCCAAGCACACCAAAGGTCATACCCTTGACCTGGTATGGACTACAGACCCCTCACTTACGCTGAAAGAAGTTGCCCCATGTATCTGGTCTGATCACTACCTAATTTCCTGCGAGCTACGTATTAAGGGCCAAATAATCAAACCAACATTGGAGGCTAGGAAAACCCGCAAATGGGCAGAGGTCGATTTGAGGACCCTGACCGAGGTATTCCTGCCCAGAGATTGCCCCCCCCAACTTAGATCATAGTCTAGATCAGCAATACGCGGATTTAACGCGTTCCCTGACACTAGCTATTGATCAGATAGCGCCAATAAAAATGAAGGCGCTAAAAGGCCCGGGTAAGGATGCCCCTTGGTTCACGCCAGCACTGAGGGACCATAAAAAGAAACTTAGAGCCCTAGAAAGAAGCTGGAGGAAAACTAAACTGGACTCAGCCAGGAACCTCTACTGTGCCTCCTTGAACGCATACAAAAAACACATCATCCTTGCCAAAGCCGAGTACTACGAAGCCCGTCTAAGTAAGGCAGTCAACGTGCAGAAAGAGACTTTTAAGATCCTGTCGGAGTTGACCAAAAAAACAGACAGCGTTCAGTCTCCCATAAACTGCAATTGCTTTCAGGATTATTTCTTGGAGAAAGTAAGAACCATCATCCAGGACATAAAAAATGGGCCGCTTAATGGAATGGCTACACCTATAATCCCCCAAAATCAAACTGACTGTGCTATCACACTGTTTCCAGAGATTGACATCTTGAGCCCGCAGCAGTTGATGGCCAGAATCAAATCTGGATCTCCAGCGGACCCTTGTCCACCTAAAGTTTTTCAGGCAGCCCGTCCACTATTGGAGGAGCAAGTAATCCATCTCCTAAATAGATCCCTGGAATAAGGACAACTACCAGCAGCACTTAAGGAAGCGCGGGTAAGACCGCTGTTGAAAAAACCTGGCGCAGACCCCGCAATACTAAAAAACTATAGGCCGATCTCTCAGCTACCATTCCTCTCTAAAGTACTGGAGCAACATGTATTAAAATCTTTGTCCATGTACTTGGAGTCCCACTCCCTGCTTCACGAACGACAAGCAGGGTTCCGAGCACACCACAGCACCGAGTTGGTGATGCTCTCGGTGCTGGATGAATTGAGAGGCTTGGCTGACGGTAAAAAACCGAGCGCCCTGATTTTATTAGACCTTTCAGCGGCGTTCGATACCGTCGTCATGCGCTGCTACTGGAAAGGCTGAGTGACTTTGGCATCAAAGGCCGGGCTTTCGAGTGGTTGCAGTCCTTTCTGTCAGGAAGGACACAAAGAATACAACTCGGAGAAGAAATCTCCGCAGTGGGAGAAATAGAATGTGGGGTACCTCAGGGCTCGGCCCTATCCCCACTGCTGTTTAACCTATATCTGCAGCCTCTGATTGCCTCCCTGGCGAGTATGGGCTGCACAGTATATAACTACGCAGACGACACGCAGCTGCTGCTGAGTGTTGACAATACAAACACCGCCCAACTCCACACTCAGAATATCTTGAGACACACGGTCCAGTGGATGACAGGAAACCTCCTAAAAATCAATCCAGACAAGACTGAGGTCTTGGTTATTTCATCTACCACCTCACCATGGTGTGACCTCTACTGGCCCGCAGAGTTAGGTCCAGCCCCAAAACCCAGTTTGAACGTGAAGAGCCTGGGGATCAAACTGGATTGTGACCTCTCTATGGTCAGCCAAATCTCTTCAGTGGTGAGCAGCTGTACTAATATCATCCGACAGCTACGGAAACTAGTGCCTATCATTTCCCAATCTATGCTACGTTCCATCGTCGCAGCTACTGTGATTTCACGCATAGATGATGGAAATGCCCTCTACCTTGGCCTACCAAAAACCTTGATAAATAGGCTACAGGTGGTGATGAATGATGCCGCTCGTCTTATCTTCAGACAGCCAAGACACACTAAAGCATCCCCCCTGCTACAAAGCCTCCACTGGCTCCCTATTAAGGAGCGAGTGGAATTTAAAAATCTGTGCATCGCCCATAAAGCCATCTATGGCATGGCACCTGCTTACATCAAAGATCGCCAGATATGTTGGAGCAGGCGCTCACGGAACATCCCTGCCCCCTCTCGGGGGATCTAGAAAGAGATACTGAGGCCCTGCAGTTATGGCTGACTGAGAGGTTAGATGATCTTGCACCAAGGGTGACCCCTCGGTCCTCGGTGATACGGCAGTCGGCACCGTGGTTTACGGAGGCGCTACGTCTGGCTCGCAGTCAATGCAAGGTTGCTGAACGGGCCTGGCGCCTCAAATATGATGGGGAGGCCAAACTCGTCTATAGATCGGCGGTGAAGGCCTATCATCGTGACATTTTGGGTGCCAAGCGGGAATATCTTGCCAGGAGGATTGAGACGGCGGCGAACTCCTGTAAGGAGATCTTCACGATTGTGAAGGAGTTCACGGCCCCTTCCTCCTATTCTCCCCCGCCTGTCTCTTCGGATGCGTGGGCATGTGATCTTGCCACTTTTTTCACCGACAAGATTAAGGCTATTCAGGCCTCCTTCTCGGAGAGCGCTGTGGAGGGTTGCTGTGGCCCCGGGGCAGGACTTGGAACATCGTCCCTGCCCACGGCAGTACTGGCTGACTTTCCACCTGTCTCCAGTGATATGTCCCGGGCCCTGCTGGCCAGTCTCAAATCTGGTTCCCCGCTTGACCCCTGCCCTGCCAAATTCTTGGCCGGGATGGCGGCAGTGGTTAATCCCCTGGTCAACCCTATCCTCAATGCCTCCTTGCGAGAGGGGAGCGTCCCTCGCTCCTGGAAAAGGGCGATGGTGATCCCCCTCCTGAAAAAGCCTGGTCTTGATGCCGAGGTTTTGGCCAATTATAGGCCAATTTCACTGTTCCCGGCCCTGGCTAAGATCACCGAGAAACATGTTCATGGTGTCTTGTCGAGCTTTTTAGAATCTAACAACTTGCTCCATCCGTCCCAATCCGGGTTCCGTCCGAATTTTAGTACGGAAACGGCGTTGGTGGAGGTCTCTGAGATCATCAGGGAGACCTTGGATGTGGGTGGCAAGGCCATGCTAGTCATGTTGGACCTGTCGGCGGCCTTCGACACCGTCCCTCATGAGGCGCTTCTCGCTAGGCTTCTTGACATCGGCCTTAGGGGGACGGTGTTCAGATGGTTTTCATCTTTTCTGGAGGGCCGCCGCCAGACGGTCTGGGTTTCCCAGAGCTCCGCCGAGATGCCGCCATTGGGAGTTGGGGTTCCACAGGGATCTGTGTTGAGCCCGACATTGTTCAACATCTTTATGTCCCCCTTGGCGGCAGCGGTGGAGGCTTACGGAGCCCAGATCGTGTCCTATGCCGACGACACGCAACTCCTTTTCACATGTGCTAAAGACCAGCCATTTGATGGGGAGAGAATTCGGGACTGTCTGGATATGGTCTTTGGCTGGTTCCAGCGGAACAGTCTAAAGGCCAACTCCAGTAAGTCGGAGGTATTATTCTTCGGCTGTGTCACCGATCCCGAGTGGCGGCAGTGGTGGCCGGCCGCCATGTGTCCTCCGGCACAATCATCCTTGGTGGCCAAAAATCTTGGCGTTAAGCTTGACAATAAGCTCTCTCTCAGATCTCATGTTCTTGGCCTGGTTGGCACCTGTTTCGGCATTCTGAAAATGCTCCGCAAGTTTCTTCCACTACTTTCTGCGGAGCATAGACGGATTACGGTGCAGGCGCTTATCGGATCCAGGCTAGACTATGCCAATGCTCTTTTCCTGGGTCTTCCAGAGTACTTGGTCCAGCGTCTGCAGGTGACACAGAACTCGGCAGCGCGCGCAATCTTTGGTCTGCATAGACGCGCACGGGCATCTGGCCTTCTGCGGACGCTGCATTGGCTCCCGATCCGTAAGCGGATTATGTTCAAATCTTTGACGCTGGTGCATAAAGCTCTGTTTGGCTCAGGCGCAGGATATCTTCAGAAGAGATTGGCTTTCTATCGCCCTGCTCGCTCACTGCGCTCGGAATCCCTTTTCACGGCTGTGGTTCCTCGCGTGAGGAAGGCCCGGATTGGGGGGCGCTCCTTTAGCCTCAAGGCCTCCCAGCTGTGGAACTCGCTTCCACTGGAACTTCGCAGCACTCCCACCCTGCTTCAATTCAGAAGGAATCTGAAGACTTGGCTTTTTAACCTTTCTGTTTAGGTGGATTTTCTTCTCTGTTCTCCCCTGGGCTTTTGTTTTTCTTGTTATGTTGTTATACACTGTAGCTTCATGTGGAAAGCGCCGGGACACTCTTTTAGAGTAGCCGAGCGCTATATAAACATATTTTAACATAACATAACATAACAATGTATAGCCCAAAGAGAGCTCTTAGGTCCTCAGACTCTCAGCTATTAGTCTGCCCTCGGTACAAACTTGCCACCAAGGGCGGTAGAGCCTTTTCGGTGCTGGTTCCGCATTTATGGAACACACTACCTGAGCCACTACGAAAGGCAGGAAACCTCCTACGTTTCAGAAAGGGGCTGAAAACGCTGTTGTTCAGGAGAGCCCTGTGAGCCACGTAGGCTAGTGGATGCCCTCTGTACTGTCAAAGTTGTTGTTTACCATCGATTCCCGAGTGCTTAGAGGCCTGTAGGTGATTGAGCGCGCCACAAATCAAAAATAACAATAACAATAACAATAACAATTCTCATGATGACGTTCAGCTTTTTATGTTTTAAAAGATTGCGGCTTGGAAAGCCCTCTATTAGCATATTAGGGCTTCAACTATGAAACAATTTGCCACTGCATCTAAGCACAATTCACTCTCACCTTGCAACTTTTAAGGACAAAGTCCTTAAAAACCTGTAAATTTTTCTAACTCCTTCCGCTATTTTTCAGCCTTTTAGCCTTTTATAGGGCTAAAGTTTTTTACTTTTTAGCCGACTGTTACCTAACACCATAAAGTCTTAGGAGATGAACACACGCTTTACAATTAATAAATTACTTGTGGGGAGAAAACCGGACTCCTAGGAGTGTGGATGGGATTCGAAGGGAGGATGAGGTACAAGTGTGGAAAGTGTTGGAAAGGCCCTGATTTAGACATTGGTGGAGGCATTGCCTTCTCTACGGCCTTAACATCGCCACCACCCTGCATGCCTGCCAGTGACCATTATTCAGTAAGATAGAGTTATGACAGGAGGATAGCTGGTTGATAGCAGAATGGCAGTGCTGGCATCATCTTGGTGATTTCTAATATCCCTATTCCCCCGTTGGAGCCTGTTGGCAACGGTGCCTTGTGGAAGCACCAGAGTGTTTGGGAATGCCCGAGATTACCTTGTTACACCATGTCTATGTGCAGTACCAGTAAGGAAAGCTTTAGGGACTCCAGAGAAGGGACAGAGGACGAATTCCAGAGAGTGTGTTGGACACAGAGGAATTCCCAAGAAACACACAAAGCCACTGGTCATGGCTGTAAATGTTCAGTGATCCTGGAACATATGTGGGACTCATGACTTATCCAGGGAGATCAGTGCACCTCACTCACTCCTGCAGCTGTCTGTGACTCAGAGCTCTGACTCTGGTCTGCGGACACACCTTGCTTTGCAGTCAGTCAAGGTTGGTCACTTTTCGGCGCCAGTAGCCAGAATGGTCACTTATCTTTCAGAGGAAGACAGTCATCTACTGACACAATGGTTTCATCCAATCGAGCATTTTTTCACACTAGAAAAAGGGGTAGCCAAGGACCATTGTACCAGAGGGCAACACTGCCCATGCTTGTGGGATCTATAGCAGATCTAAAGAACCTGCCAGTGGAACAATCACTCACTGGAAAGTTAGGATAACAATGACAACAAAACCATACACTCAGCAGCCAAGTATCCAGGGGTTCCGGATTGGCCCTTAGCTGAAGAATCCAGCAGGAATCCAGAGATGCACTACAGAAGGGAGAACAAAAAAGTACAGCTTAAGTTTCCTAGGAAATAACATACATGTGGAGACAGATGCAAGAGATACTACTCGCAGATACGGCACAGGAGTGACAGGGCCATGGAAAGAGGACCCTGCTCCCAAAGGGACCTCTCCGGGACAAGTACTGTACCCAGTGCTTACCCCAGAAAGTAAACTCTGCTTGTCTGATGGGTAAGCCTCCAGCAGATACTGAGCACCTGGATGGTGTAGTCCAGACCAGGTTTAGGAACATGGGGTATTAGTTGAGGGGGTGAAGCCCTTCTCAAGCAATAACCACAATACTTCTCAGGGCAAACCACAGATAGTCACTATATAAACCTGTGCTTAAACCTCTGGTAGCTTGCTACAAAAGCAGTCATGCTTAACTTAAAGGCAATGTGGAATTTGTTAATATAGCACTCGAACAGTAATAAAGTGAAAAACACAATACAAGAAATTCCCAAACCAATCTAGAAAAATGTAATACATTTAAAAATACAAAATGATTCCAGAACAACAAAAATCCAATCAGTAGAAATGGTGATGATGATGATATTTTTATTAGCATATTTAATTAAAACCATTGCAAAATAGCACTACAAAATTCATAAAACATGATTAAGATCGTTTAAAAGCTGAAATAGAGAGTACATTGTAATAAAACACAATTGGATTAAGCTATTTGGAACAGTCAATGGGTCACAAGATACTGTAATTTAAGTTTGATTCAGAAATCTGGGCTGCGGCCATGCATGCTCGGTTATCCAAGCGAGATTGTCTCTGCTTGTTACAGTTAAATTCCCGCCGCTGCTCCTAACCCACACCCAGTGGCTGTTTCATAATGTTGGGCTTTGAGAGCAATCTTTAGCCGCATTTTTTTGTTCAGCCAACCTCAGAAATGTTACCAGTCTGCAGTTTAGTTGAGTATTTGCCGGGTTTAGGCAGGGCAGCACTGCTTGCCTTCTGGTGCGGACACCTTTCTGTTTGAATGAATCTTTTAGAAATTGTGTCCGCGCTTGGTGCAGTTCTTCACATAGGCCGATTAAGTGCAGAATATCACCATTCTTGTTGTTACCCAGCCTGCAAGTATCTTTGCCTTTTATCCTCTGCCATGGTGGTAGATGTTGAGTACATGGAAGGATCCTCAGTCTATACCTTAGGAAATTCATTTTTATCACCCTAGGGTAGGCCTGATTGAAATATGGTTGTGGAGTGAGTGATTTATAGGAGCTGAGGGTCATCCAGGTGTGTGATCTTTTCGAGAAAGCTGCCTTGTCCTCCACTAGGGAGGACAGGTTTATGTTTTTACAGACCAGTTTTTTTAAACTGAGTTGGCCGAGTTGCGCCTCCCATAGTGCACCCAATTTGGTGGAATCTAAGGCTAGTTTGAGATAGTTTCTTGCTTGGGAAAACTCCCTATGTTGTATGTCATGCCACAACAGATAGTTAAGAGTGTTTGAATTGGCCTTACTTGTCTTATGCCAACATATGATATACGCACCATATCTAGCTAAGACTTGTTGTTGAAGGCCAAACTCCAGCCTTATTTGTGCTGCTGACGTGTAAGACGGGAGACAAAACAGTTCAGTAATCTTTAACAAACGTCCTGTCCAGTTCCTTAGCATTTCTTCCCCGCATTGCCTCACTGCCATAAGTTATCGAGGGGAGAAGTTTAGCCTGAACTACCAACAATAGGGGAGTCAATGTCGGTCCCATCAATTTATTTGCAAGATTTTTCATTGTTAAGGCAGTTAACAGACCTTTCCTTTTTATTTCCTCTTTTTGGCGCCAAAAGGAACCTTCCTTGTCAAATACATCCCCTAGATACTTGTACTCCCTGGCATAGTCGATTTTAGTGCCGCCAAGGAACCAATGTTTCTGTATGCTCTTTTTTGCTATTGATTGACATTGTCTTTGTTTTGGACAGGTTTATTTTTAAGTTATTTTCTGTTGCGTAATTCTGGATTTCAGTTAGTTGGTGTTTATTGGCCAACATAAGTATAACTTAGCAGAACTACATCATCTGCATACATGAGATTGGTTTGAGTTCTCCCTCCCAACCTGGGAGCATGGGAGTTGCAGGCACCCAGCCGATTAGGAAGGTCAGCCATAAATAAATTAAACAGGGTTGGTGCAAGCACACAGCCTTGCTTCAGTCCTTTTGTAGTTGGTACTTTCAAGGAAAGATGAGTCCCTCCACCTAGTTTCACCTGTTTCCAGGTGTCCGTATGTAGGAGCATCAGCATGTTTACGATAGTCTGGGGAATACCCCATCGTGCCAATTTCTCCCATAGTCTACCTCTCTCGGTATTGTCAAAAGCAGCACTAAAATCAATATAACATAGGTAAAATGGTAAGTTGGAAGTTTTTGCTGCATCAATTATTAGAGAAATTGCAAGGATATTTGTAGCTGTGCTGGTCTCTTTGCTGAAACCAGTCTGGGCGGAGACGAATCAGATGACACCACTGAATCAGAGTATGAGCTCCTCTAGAACAGGGGTCTCCAAACCGGTCCTGGAGGGCCGGATCCTTGCCAGATTTTTAAAATAACTACATGTATCTCAATGGGGATATCCTCAAAATCTGGCATGGATCCGGCCCTCCAGGACCGGTTTGGAGACCCCTGCTCTAGAATAATCCCTGCAAAATACTTTGCTTCGTTGTCAATTAGCGCAACTAGGCGATAGTTATTGGGCTCAGCCTTGTCACCTTCTTTGTGGATTGGGACTATTGTTGAGCCCTTCCAGGCTTCTGGTATTCTATTTTGCAGCCTCATTTCCAAAAACAGAGGTTGTAGAATATCTGCCCATACTTTGCTCTTCGCTTTGAACAAGGCTGGTGGTATACCGTTTGGTCCCGGGGCACCTTCTTTTCTCCCTTTAGCAATCTGTTTTTGAATTTGGAGTGACTGCAGATGGTTTGTTGCGCCCAGTGGTTTACTTCCTATGGCTGGACACTGCTGCCCTTTAACGCCGGTATACTAGCTTCAGCTGTTCCCTTTGAGAGCCGTCTGTTGTCCGTTCGTTCTCCTGCGTTTTCCGTGCAGTTATTAAAGTGGCTAGTAAGATATTTTGACCAGGCTGCTCCTGAGATGTGAGACCCGATATCCTCGGATTTTGGACGCAATATCCCATTCGCAGTTTTCCAAAAACGAGCACTATTATTACTGTTTATATCATATAAGAGTTTTGCCCCGATTTCGTTCTCACAGTCTCTCTTGATATTCCATTTTAATCTTTTTAGGGCTGCCCTTTGTTGGTACAGGGATGCTCGTGCATTGATATTTCCTGGCAAACTTCTCAGCCTACGCAGGCTTGAATTTATTGATCTTTTCAATGTCTTGAGATGTACTCTCTGCTTTTTCTGTATTGTTTTTTTCCCCTTTTTCCGCGAAAGTTAACTTTAGTGCGGTGAGTACCTGCAAGCTTTTGTGTCAATATAGCTGAAGTGCTCCCAGTGAGCTATTGAATCAGCTGTTCTCAGAGTTTGCAAGTTGAAGAGGTTTATTGCAGCTTCCGACAGCGAATTAGAGTTGTTCATTGTACATTTAATCCTCTTTGATCTTGGGTGTGAATAGGCCCCAGGGATATATCTGGCCTGATTAAAGTAGGAACAGTAGCTGTTAACTGAATTTCCTGGGGGCGATGGTCACTATCACCCTTATCCCCCATTCTGAACCCAAGGATGTAAGGGAACAGCTCGAGACTAGCAAAAGTATAATCCAGAATAGAACTTGCAGACATGGAATAGAAGGATTCGACTGGGGGGCAATCTTCCGGAAATCTTCAGTTCAGTGCTCGGAGATTATGATGTTCTAGATCGTCAAGGAAGCGGCTACGGTGATCTTTCTTCTTTACATACAGTGGATCCGATTGTTTAGGAATATTGAACATTCTAGTTAGAGCTGCTACCTCCTCCCCTTCTGCCGAGCCAAGGAGATGTTGATTTAGGTCCCCTGAAAAAATGAATATTGGGTTTTCCATCTCTACTCAGACAGAAGATTGCTGATTTTATTAGTTTATTTATTATGTTTCGGCTCTCAACAGAGGGCCACATAAAACACATACAATTATACAAAAATAGTTACGATGGAAAACATTGGTTACATAATTAAAGAACCACAGCTATACACTGGGTAAGCAGGGAACTAACACTTCTCCAGGGAATATTTAATAAATATCTAAAAACCCCCTGAAAAAGTTAAAAATTCTAAAACAGAACATTTCATTTGGCGGACAGTAAAGTGGGTGGAAAAAAGTTTTAACATTTAAAATTCCCAGTTGTAAACAAATTGGTTTTAACCACTTAGAACGCAGAGGGCGCAATACTGGACAAATAAACAAAACATGATTACGATCCTGTATGGCATTACTACAAAGATTACATATCGGGGATACACCATACCATTTCGCAATGAGGTAATTAAGGGGGAGCAGATCATGTCTTAAAAGGTACCACAGTCTACGGACTTTATGGGGAATATTCCAAGAAAGGTATTGTTGGGGCAGTTTTGGTGTATATGAACTTAGCAATAACTGCCTTTCTTTAATCCCTTGTTTAGCAAGCATATCCATCTTAAAGCTGAGTTCCCATGAGGCACTTTTTAATTTTGACTTTAGTTCGGCAGGAGTAAGCAAAAACAGTGAGCTCTCATCCAACTCCAATAGAGTAACAGCTTTTCTAAAGTTCTTAACCAACATTGAGAACTCATTAAAGTGGCCCAAAAGTTCTTTTTTAATAGCATCCCGTAGGGTATCAGGGTTACTTCTTGCTAAACAGGCTACCCACCTTACGAGGGCAATTAGCCCCTGAACCCAACAACTACGAAGTCCGAATTCTAGCCTGCATGCGGAAACTGAGCAGGCTGTGTTTAAGGAAGAAATTCTTCTTAACACCTTTCCTTCGATTTTGTGCAAGAATTCCCAATGATTTAGGTCCACTAGTTCTAATCCATAAAGTAACGTGGCAGGGATCTTTGCTCTGAATACCTCTAGAAATAGTGTGAAGTGTCTCTTTCCTGTAGCATTATACAGAGACCTTAACCCCATACCATGAGCCAAAGCTTTATGAGAGATGTGGTCAATGTGGGGTTTCTCACTTAAATTTGATGAAATGATCTTACCCAGGAAGGTATAAGTTTTAACCACTTCAAGTTTTTGTCTTCCTATGGCCCAACCATAATTTTCAGATCTACATTTTTTCTTTCCAAAAGTACACATTGTTTTACTTTTCGAGACGTTAATCTTCATATAATGTGTTTCTGCAAATTGATTTAATGCATGCAGACGGTTGGACAAGCCCTTTGGTGTTAAATCAAGGATAAGGATATCGTCCGCATACATTAAGACAGATATCTCTGAATCTCCTATTTTTGGTGCTTGCCCCACACAAGCAGTAATAACCTTTGGAAGATCTGCCGTATACAAAGAAAATAATGTTGGGGCCAATATACACCCTTGTTTCAAACCATTTGGGGAAGGAATAGGTTGTGAGAGACCTCTCTCCCCACCATATAACACCTTGCACCAAGTGCCCGAGTGAAGAGCTTTCACAAGTTCAAGGAGCTGTGTTGGCATGCCTAAAGCTGCGAGCTTTCTCCACAGCGTTGGACGATCCACTTTGTCGAACGCTGTGGAGAAGTCAATAAATGGCACGTAAATTCCACTTCCTCGAACACGTACATATTTATCAGTAATCACCTGCAAGGCTGTTAAATTATCTAATGTTCCATGATCTTTACGAAATCCCGTTTGTTCCAAAGGTAAAATACAGTTGAGTTCTATCCAGTCATTAATTAAGGTTAAAAGATATTTAGCGAATACTTTTCCTATTGCATCCAATAAGGCTATTAAACGGTAGTTAGCTGGATTCTCCCATTCACCCTTTTTAAATAGGGGAATTAATATACTTCCTCTCCATGAGTCAGGGACAGATCTAGTAAGGAGACATGCGTGAAATATTGGGAGAAGAATTTTACTCCAGGAGGTGACGTCTTGTTTCAGTAGGGACATGGGAAGTTCATCAGGACCTATAGCTCCGGAAGTGCGCATGCTCTTTAACACAGAGGCTATGGTTTTCTCAGATGGGAGCTCTATGCTATTTTTGCTATTCAGAATTGGATCCCCAATGTCACCTACTACACCATTGGAAGCATATAAACCAGTTATGAATTTTATCCAGATGTCTTCAGCAATAGCAATGGGAATGGTGGTAGTTCTTACACCACATCCCTTCCCTATTATTGACCAAAATTCTCTGGAATTGTTAAAGGCTAATGCTTCTCTTAACCTAATCCAGAGAGAATCTTCCTTTTCTCTTTTTAAATTTATTTTCAGTCTAGTCCTCCTTCTCCGAAGTAGGGCTAATTGTTGTGCAGTTTCCTTGGTTCTACTCAGGTACTGTAGCCTCACAAGTTTATTTATCTGCCTATTTAAGGGTAGTAGAATACTTGGAATGGAATACGACTTATTGGTATTTTTTGTTTTCTTGGCTAATGTGGTAACCTTATTCTTAAACTTTTCAAAGTTTAGAAATTCCCTAACCTGCCATTCTTCTAATTCCAGAATGGTTTGAAGTAGTATATTTTGGACATTTCTCATACTAATGGGGTCCCAAAAGCATCTACCAGATTTAGTATGAATAGAGACTCCTTTATTAACTATAGACCAAGGGTCTGTGTCTGGAGGTTGCAAGGAAACAATTAAGTTAGTCATATTATGGTCACTTAGGGAGGATTGAGAAATCCTTATATCTTGAACGAAGGAAAACGTATCATAATCCGTAATCACATAATCCAAGATAGATTCACCCCTAAATGACCTATGTGTAAACTTGGCAGGAATGTCAGACGGCATCCTACCATTTACGATTAGACCCTCAAAGTGACTGAGTTCTTCAAGTAATATTTTTCCTCTTTTGTTAGTTTTTATATTACTGGGAAAAATTGCTTGAGGGATATTATACGCGTCTTCCTTGTAGGTATTTCTAAACATATCTAGACTTACATTGGAAACTTTGCTATTTAGGTCACCCATAAGCAAAATATAAGGAGGCTGATCCTGCTCTAGTAGTTGCTTTACATAAGAAAACATTCGCTTCAAAACTACATTAAAAGTGTTTTCAGGGGGAATATATGCATTTAAAAGCACTAGAGAAGAACGATTTCCTACTGTTCCTAAGTTCTTAATAGTTATGGACTGGAAAAGATTACTGCTATCCTTATAGTGGGAAAACTGCCATTGTAATGTATTTAATAAAAAGCATGCAATTCCACCTTTTGCATGGCCTTTCTTCACAGATGTGGCGGCAGCCTCAAGCACAATATAGTCTTTTCCTCCATCTATACTGTTTTTGCACCATGTTTCCTGAATACATAATACATCAGCATGCAACGATAATAAAAAATCTAATTTCTCTGAACAATTATGTAAGCCAGCGTCATTCCAGGATACTATTTTTAATTGACTGTTAAAGATGTTGAAACAGTCTTGGGTTGTTCGATGTATTATTGGACAAAACTCCTGGTAGCCAATTCCATAACTGGATGTCTTCTGCAGGGGGCTTATCCAAATTCACAGAAAGAGGAAGTACCTCAGAGACCATGCGTTTACCTCTGGACACCCACATTTTTAAATCTTTACTGTGAGAGTAATGGTCATCCTTCTCACAGCCCATTTTGAAAGCTTCTTTCCTAGAAGTGAAGCGCTTTCCGTGGTTAATAAAGGGTAACACATCGATCCCTTTGCATTGAAAAGCTTCTGCTTGTTGGAGAACTAAATTGGCGATAATTTTGGAACAAAATTTTACTCGTGCTCGTTGTTCACGACCAACCCTTATTATGGAGACCAAGTCAATATCACTAGACAGGATTAATTTTAAACTTTCAATGTCTTTAAAGGAGTTAATCAACCAAGATCTATTTAAGTTTAAATCAGAGTCAAATAAGGGAAGGAAATCCAGAGTCAAAGTATCGATACAGAGGTTAGGAATTTTTAAGGGGACACAAGAGATATTCGTCGGTTCCTCAACAATGGAACAATAATTGGGAGCAAGTGGGTTAAGTACCCTTTTTCCAGTATTAGGATTACTTCTAGTAGTCTCTTTTACTGATTCCATAGGGATTATATCGACTACTATAGGGTTTAATACGCCCTCATCCAGAATACTGACTACAGGACGATCTTCTACAACAGAATTAGTAGCAGAAGCAACAGCCACATTAGGGGAATTATCCAATAAAGAACCATCTTCAATATCTATTACGTCCCGAACCTCTGTAGCAATATGCTTTTGAAAAATAATTTGCCTCTGTTTTTTCTTGTTATGTTTTCGAGTAGGTTTCCTATTTTTTCCCTTATACTTTCTACTTTTTACTTTTACCATCCCTTTAGACAGTACAGAACCATCAAAGTCTTTTGCATCCTGATTAAAAATAGGAAAAAGATCAATCACGACAGAATGGTGAACCTCAGCTGCGCATTTTTCCTTCAACGATGGGTCTGAGACTTTTCTCCTTTGTAAGGGAGGAGAGTGGATAGCCACAGAGGGTTCATGAATATCAACCTTTATCAACTTCTCCAATTGTTTATTTTTACTCAATATCGGATTACTGGCCAAGTCCTTCTGGTCAGCTGTTTCAATAGGATCAGTAACTCCAATCTCAGTATTTTTAGCAAGCAGTACTTTCAGTATTTCTGTAACCGAATGCAAAATGCAGTCTGAGCTCCCAACAAATTTACCTAATAAAAGAAGTATGGAGGCAAGTAAATGTTTAGGTGCTATCAAAGATTCAGAGATAGGTTTTTCACTTTTTGGTTGTTCTGATGCAATAAGAGAACAAATCCCAGATAAATTAATCTGCGGAGAATTCAAATGGCTCTGCAACGAAAAGATGTCTTGTGAATTCAATGATGGAGTGCTACTGTAAAGCAATAAGCCCGATGGCGTTGCTCCATTTGGAGTTTTACTGGTTTTTGGTTGTTCCGGTAATTTCTCATCCAAATAGCGACCACAAAGTTCAAGATCGATACTGGATGGTATGGAAAGATCATTAATGTTCAGTTCCTCATTTTCTGTGGGTTTATGAGACATTGACTGAGGATCTTTAGAAAAAACTGGGACAAGATCGGAATTTAAGCTTTTAGATATCCCTACTAAGGGTGTAGAGTTAATATTTGGAAGAGAGGTAGATATATTTCTTTCTGTATTCAGCTCGGATTTGGTAATCTTCACTACTTCGAGCTGTTTTTCAGCCATAGTTGACGATAGAACGTTAGAAATACTTGACGCTTCCGTGGATTTATTCACTGATTTTTCCCAGATTTTCAACAATTGCATCTGACCTTTCAATAAGACGCTCTTTTCAGAATTGTTCCTTACAGTATTGGATTTTGTTTTTATACTAGACCTTCCACCCAATACTCTGCCAGAGCGTAATGTTCTTGATGTCATACTTTCAAGGCTGAATATAAGTAGCACAACTGAACAACAAGTACTAGTTTTTTAACCAAAAATCAAAATAACGGGGCCCAGCCCAGCCTACCTCAGCCACTGAGGGCCACAGAGGGCCCGCCCTTTGCCCGGGCTTAGCCCGGCGGCGCCCGCGCGCGTCCCGCGGTGCGCGGCCTTCCAGCTGAATTAAAGGCAGGCGAGGGGGGCGTGGCGGTGAGGTGCTCCAGGCCCAGATGGCTTGTGGGCAATGGAGTTTCTTTCAGCCAAAAACCGGCTACAGCCCCGAAATCACGAGTGTTTCCCGCGGAGCGGGAAACGCGAGAAGTTATGCACCAGCGCTGCCAGATAGCGCTTCAAAGCAGCGTTTTCACCTCGAGCAGAGTTCACAGCCAAACGAGTGCAGCAGCAACAGAATCAATCTCCGTTCCACAGCGGGCTTCCAGCTGAATTAAAGGCAGGTGAGGGGGGCGTGGCGGTGAGGTGCTCCAGGCCCAGATAGCTTGTGGGCAATGGAGTTTCTTTCAGCCAAAAACCGGCTACAGCCCCGCAATGACGAGTGTTTCCCTGATTTTTTTTTTTTTTTTTTTTTTTTTTTTGTGTAAGACGTTTATTTCGCATTGTCACACGAAAAGTACAGTCAATCTCGCCTACAACCACAGAGGGCCGGCTGCACAATGTACACAGGAGTAAATTAACAGTTTATCAGTACACAGCCCATCAGCCGACAACCATAGGTCCGGCGGCGTGAGTTCAGTTGCAGTGCAGTTGATGGTTTCGACAGTGCATCCTCATGGTATGTTCGCCTGATCAGTCTCACATTTTCCAGTTTTTTCTTTTACTTTTCCTGTCAAACCAAAAAGGAAAATCCCCCGCCATCTAGGGGGGGTACCTCAAACAACATAACAACAACCCCCTATACAACTTCAAGCACTGTGTCACAGCATTCTCCCCCCCTCACTGTCTCATCGAGTGTAGCTTATAGCGGCCCTAGTCCTTTAGCAGCCAGGCGCTCAGTCTTTATTACCTACAGACGCCACTGACGTCAGATATCGTTGGAAGGGCTCCCAGAAGTCTCTGGGGCGGGATCCCATAGGCAACTCTTCCTCATACGTGACTAAGGTGTCTCTACAATAGGCCAGATCTTCCAGCCATTGCTTTACTGTTGGCTTTCGCTTACTATTCCAATGTAGGGATATTCGCCTCTTCGCCACCAGCAACGCAATAACACTGAGCTTACGCCGCCTTGCCCTCAATTGCGGCACCAATCCCAGGAGACAGACTTTAGCAGTGCATGGCAATTGGGCCCCCAGCATAGTGTTGAGTGTCCGTATCACCTGTTCCCAGTAACGTGCTATCGCAGTGCAGTGCCATGCCAAGTGGATGAAGTCCGCATGGTCTTGCCCGCATCTAGTGCAATTAGAGTCGTCTCTCAGACCATACCTGTGAAGACGAGAGGGGGTGTGGTACATCTGGTGCAGATACTTATAATGAATCAACCTAAGATTCCCGTTGGGCGTCAGCATCCCTGTGAGCATGCAAGAGGCCTCCCAGTCCGCTTCCATGAGGTCTTCCCCCAGTGCAGTTTGCCATTTTTCCCTGGCTCTTGTTGAGGAGCCACCATTGCTAGATTGTGCGCAGCGGTACAGTCGAGATACCAAGTGTGCAGCCGAGGGTGTGTTGAGTACAAGTGTCAGTGGTGCGAGCTCTTGTGGTTCTGCTGGAAAAGACACAAAGTGTTCCTTTACCGCCCTCTGTAGCCTATAATAGTTGAAACTAAACAACAGAGTCGGGTTTTGGATGTATGTGAGTTGGTTCAGCTGTACAAACTGCCCTTCCTTGTACAGATCCCCTAGGGTGTCTATTCCTGCGCGCCTAAGAAGATCCATCCCCACCTGTTCTTGCGTGACAGACAGTGCCGGGTGGTGAGCCAATGGGAGTGTCGGTGCATAGAGTGGTGTGCAGTGCGCCATCTTGCTAAGTGTCCTCCATGCTTCTATTGTGGTGTTCACAGGGTTTATATCATGGTCGTGCAGCCTGGGGCGTTTGTGTGTGAGAATGCTCGTTAGTGGGATAGGGTCAGCATCACCATGTTCTACTGCCACGTGTGTCAGAAAGGGAATTTCATGAAACCAGTAGTGCGCATATTGCGCCTGTGCGCACTGATAGTACAGGTAGATATCCGGCACCTTGAACCCACCCTTGGCGTATGGGAGCGTCAATGTCTGCAGATCTAATCTAGCCTGTTTACCCGCCCAGATGAGGGAAAGGATGAGGGATTTAATGTTACGGAACACCTCCGCCGGGGGCTTAATAGGTATATTATTGAAAAGATATAAGAATTTTGGCAGGAGCACCATCTTCACAATGGCAAGCCTATCCGCCAAAGAGAGCGGTAGACTGATCCATCTCTTGACCTTGTCTTCCAAGGTAGACACAGCCCTCCCATAGTTGGTGCGGATTACAAGCTCTGGGTCCCTATGGAACCAGACTCCTAGGTACTTTGTCGGGTCCGTCTGCCATTCCATTGGATAATCTAGCTGCGTGGGCTGGGTGCCATCCGTCAGAGGTAGTACGAGAGACTTGCTCCAATTAATGTGGAGCCCCGAGTATTGGCCGAATTTAATGTATTCCCGCATTAGGGGGTTAAGGTTGGACTCCGGGTTTTTAACGTATAAGACCATGTCGTCCGCGTACAGGGCAATGTGTATAGGTCGCGTGGGTAGCTGAATAGCGGAGTAGTGGTGATGCTGCCTAATTTTACACGCCAGCGGTTCCAGTATTAGGGCAAATAGCATAGGCGACAGGGGGCAGCCTTGCCTGGTGCCGCGCCCAATGTCAATCGGTGATGATAGATGTTTGTTTACCCGTATGCGGGCTGTCAGGCCCGAGTACAGCATCGTGATCCAGCCAATAAACAAGGGGGGGAACCCCATCCGGAGTAGGACTGCATGTAGGAACGGCCAAGCAATCGTATCGAAAGCCTTAGCCGCGTCCAGTAAGACAGCTACCGCTTTGATATCCGGTGCCAAGTAGTGCGCTAGAGCGAAAAGGGTGCGAGTGTTATGTGCAGTGGACCGGTCCGGGATGAAACCCGCCTGGTCCGGCCTTATTAACATCGGCATTAACGGCTTTAGCCGGTCCGCCAGGATGCTGGCTAGGATCTTGGTGTCAACGTTTATCAATGAAAGAGGGCGGTATGAGTCGCACTGTTCTTCGTCCTTACCAGGTTTCAGAATGGCAATAATCAGCGCCTCTCGCATTGACGGTGGCAGGGTTTGAGCTTCATGGGCGGCCTCGTACAGATTTACTAGATGAGGTGCCAGCGTGCTAGCATACATTTTATAGAATTCTACGACGAAGCCGTCCGGTCCTGGCGCTTTGCCATTAGGGAGTCTTTTGATGGTGTCTATGACCTCTTGCGTCGTAAGGGGCCTAGCTAGATATTCCCTGTGTCCGTCTGCCAACCAGGCAATCTCAACATCCGCCATGTATTCTAGTATCTCCTCCCGCGGCACCTGTGCTTTTGCCTCATACAGAGCCCCATAGGTTTCCCTGAATTCACCCATAATGGTTGGCATGTCGTGTGCGCGTGTGCCCTGTTTAGTGCGTATGGTCGCTACATGTTGTGTCGCCCTGCCCGAACAAATCTTCTCCGCCAAGGCCCTGCCCGGTCTACCTCCCTCACCATAGCGTCTGGCTGTTGTTCTCTTGAAAATATATTTGAGTTCGTCATCCGCAAACGTGTTATATTCTAGTAGTATGGTTTGTATGTCACTGAGTAGTGCTGTATCCCCAGTGTGTGTGTAGCGCTGTTCCAGGTCCCTAAGCATCTCCTCCCTCCTGCTAAGCTGGCGGCGGATGTCTTTCAATATGCCTGCAGATGTGTTGATGCACACTCCCCGTATTGTCGCTTTAAACGCTTCCCATAGGAGGCACGGGTCCTCCGTGGTGGGGGCGTTCAGGTCGAAGTAGTCGGTGATCGCTTTTTGGACTGTATCCGCATACAGCGGGTCGCGCAGGGCCTGTGCGTTGAAGCGCCAGGTGTAGGGCGGTGGGACATAGTGTGGGATTCGTAAGCGCAGGAGTACAGGACTGTGATCTGACAGTGTTCTCGGGAGGTGCGTTATCTGTTCCACCCAGGTGAGTACGTCCTGTGTGGCTAGCCAGAAGTCTAGTCTGGACCAGCTCTTGTTCGCCGCATTTACGTGTGTGGCCACCTGCTCCCCCGGGTGTAGTATCCTCCACAAGTCGCTTACATGCAAGTCAGACATTACGTCAAGCAGCTTTCTCCTCGCCTTGGTGTGTTGTTCGACTGTGTGTGCTGCCCTGTCAAGCCCATCCTGTAACGTGACATTAAAATCCCCTCCCCAGATAACATTGTCCGCCTGAACATCAGACACAATATGCCACAGCCTTTCAAAAAAATCAGCATCATCTATGTTCGGGCCATACACATTCACGAGTGCCAGTTTATGACGTCTCGTCTCGCCCACTACTACTACAAAGCGCCCTCCTGGGTCAGTGCGTGTGTCAGTGATTTTGAAGTGAGTCCCTTTTTTTATCAGAATGCTGACTCCGCGTGAGTATGATGAGTAGTAGGAGCCAGTGGTGGATTCTGCCCATTTGTTACCTAGCCCGCGTGTGGAAGTGGGTGCCAAGTGAGTTTCCTGCAGGAAGGCCACATCAACCCTAAGCCTGTCAAAGTATGCAAACATTTGCCTTTTCTTTTTTGGGTTCCCCATCCCCCTTACATTCCAAGTGACGAAGTTGAGCGTATCAAGGCGCGCCATTAGCATGCATTACAGTGAACATGTGCGTCGCGTTGCCTATGCGGCCATCTATGAAACAGCGCATACCTTACAAATGCAGTAAAGGCAGTAAAAGAGGTCGCAATGCTTCTCAGACACAGAGCAAACATAGGTAATACAATTCGCTTCCCCATCCCCCCCCCACCCACTTCAGCACCCAAACTCTGCCAAAGCCATCCCCCCCCGAACTTCAAAACTGTGAATAAACTTTTCGTGGGGAACACCCTCCTGGGGGTGCCGCCCGAAGCACACATCTCCATCCACATAGTGGATGTGGACGGGCGCAATACGCATACTATCCAAATCAACAATGTGTACCCCCTGTCCCCCCCATCCCGCCCCCGATCCCTCGCAGATACTTAGTGACCATTATCACTCTTCTCATCCCTCCAAAGCAGAGTAAAGCTCGTGGGTGATGCCAGGCCCCCCAATGTCAGTGTCTCTGGGCACCACAGTATGGCCGTATATAGCTCATTGTTCTGGCCACGTGTCGTTCGCCACCTAAGGCCCCAATGTTCCTGTCTAGGCATTAGGTTAAAGTCACTACAGAGTACTCACTGCGTTGTCGCCCAGTACAGCTCCCGTTCATAGTCCGACATCAGTGGGAGTCCCAGACTCATGGCGAATCACTTTAAGTTTCACCCAACTCGCATTGTCTGCCGTGTGTCGCCAGTAGTGCTGCTTCCGTCTAATCAAAAGACGCTCGGCGTGCCATCTTGTCCTCAGTCGTTGTCGCTCGTTCTGCCCGCGTGCTCTTGATGTTTCCGACGTTTGGTGAGGGTCTTTACATATTCCTGTGCTGCTTGTACCGTCGTGAGGACCACCGGCTTGCCTTCCGTCAGAATTTTAAGCTTTGCAGGGTACAGCATCGCGTATCCAATATCCAGCTCTCGAAGCTTCTTCTTTACTGTGGCAAACTCCTTCCTGGCCTGCTGCACCGCCATTGTGTGGTCTGGGTAGAACTCCAGCGAGTTGCCCTGATGGGTAATGGCGCCCTTCTCCCTCGCCAGCCGAAGTATAGTGTCCCTGTCTCTGTAGTTGAGTACCCTGGCGATAATTATGCGAGGTGGAGCCCCTGGTTTCGGAGTGGGGGCCAGAGAGCGATGGGCACGTTCGATCAGGAAGACTTCAGAGAAGCTGCCAGCCCCAAAGATATCCTTCAGTAGGCCCTCCACGTACGTCTCCATCCTGCCCGTGTTGGTCGATTCCGGCAGGCCCGAAATGCGCACGTTGTTGCGGCGGGACCTCGCTTCCTGGTCCTCCACCTTTGCCTTCAAGGTTTCCAGGGTCCTGTCAAGAGCGCTGTGCGTTTTATCAGTTTCTCTGGAGTGATCCTCCATCGAGGAGATCCTGCGCTCCGCCTCCGTCAGCCTCTCCTCGTGCTTCTCCAGCTTGTTAGTTAGAGAGTCTACCCTCTCCACTACACTGTCCATCTTGCCGTTCATGTCGTGCAGGCTCTGCTGGATAGCCCTCAATACTGCTTCCATGCCAGTTCCTTCCTCTAGTGCCTGGTCTCCGTCAGCATCGTGGGCAGCACCCGTTTTCGTCGCTTGTTTCCTCGCTTCGAAAGGCAGCTTCGATTGTTGCTTGTCCGGCTTACCCATTGTGCCCTGGGGGTCAGCTGAGCTGGGGACTGGTGAGCTCGTTGGGGATGCCTGCTTGGCCGGTGTCCGTGCACGACGTAGCAGTGCTCCAGTCGCTCTTCGCGCCAAAGCCCCATTCATCAGGCCATGTTCTTTGCTCAGTTGCGGTGCAGGTCAGCCCGGTGCGCCGTGTAGCAGTGTCCCGCGGCGATGTGGACGATATAGGGTGCTCACCGCGCTCTTCCCTGACCGAGTGAGTCAGTTGTGCTTGCACTCGCGGGTCTAGTATGCCTTCCCAGGGCGGCAGTCAGCGGCGAGTAGTGGCTTCCAGCCTGCGCACTCAGCTCCGTCTACCTCCTGTCGTTTTCCCTGCCACTGTGCCGCCTTAGCTACTCAGCGCTTCGTTTCCGCGCCTTTTGTCCCATCAGTGTAGGGCTCTGAAAGCTGGCGCAGGGTCTTCGAGTTTGCGTTCCACCGCCGCCGCCATCTTGGCCGCCGTGGAACGCACACCGGCCGCCAGGATTCCTGTACGTTTTGCAGGCACCTCGTACCTGGAAGTCGCCGTTTCCAGCCGCCCGTTGCTGTCGCGCCAGGGGGAGGTTCGTCCCGTGGCCGACCAGCGGCGGTACCGCCGGGTTTCAAATGCCGTCATCCCGGTCGCTGTCCGCCATTTTGGGGAGCCGGTCCGCTCCGCGAGTGTTTGTGCTGTTTACTCTGGCGTGCGGCTGTAGTCCCGGCTGAAACCGTTACAGCTTGTAGGCGAGTCCTTCAGCCATCTATTCCGCCGTTTTGCGTGTGGATCGGAGCAGTTTCGGGGCCAGGGGATCCGATGTGATGCGCCCGTCCGGCGGAGCCGACTCAGAGGTCAGCCATCTCGCAGTGCGCCCTCTAGCGCCCCCTATGTTTCCCTGATTTTAGTAGAGTCCTTTGGTTTACGTTTGGGATGGACATATGAATTGATTATACAGACCTACTTTACCTCTTTGTCCAGCTTGATCTTAATTCTAATTGCTGGTGTTGCGCTTGACATGGAGTCCATGGGGGTTGCTGAGGGTATGCTTGTTGCAGAAATGCAAGTAATCAGCCCTCCCGAGCAGTGACCATATCTACAGATCTTTACTGCTGGTACAGCGAAACATGTATAGCCCTTAATGTGCTGTGGCTCTATGAGCCAGGTTTTTTGCAGCAGAATTATGTCAAAGGTGGTAACGTAATTCAAAAAGTCAGGGTCCTCTATTTTTGTTGCTAATCCGTTGACATTCCATGAGCATAAACTATGGGGAAATTCCACTGGCCTACTATGAGCTCTATCTCGTATATTGAGTCAATCGTCCTGTAGATGCATGGTTATTGTGTGGGATATTGTATGCCTGCTTGCACCTTGATTTGGATAGGAAGCTACTTCCAGCCATGTGTCTGATAGAACCCTCTGGCTGCTTGTGTTCAATTGACCCGTTCTTCACTGTGCTCCTCTAAGCACACTCTTTGCAAATGCTGTATGTTTTGTTGAAGCCGGGCTTGTGGTGCGCAGTAATGGAAATGGATAGGGTGGTTTTTGTAGGGGGGGTGATGTCAATACCCCAGATTTGGAATGCCCCTAGTTCAGCTAGAATTAAATCTATAATTTTAGTTGTTGACCATGTTGTCTTTGTAGCCTCTCGATTAGTAGACTAGGCAGTGGATATAAATTCTACGGACAATGGATCCTTTGAAGTTATGCTAGCCAAATTTGGAATGGACTTCATTAGTCTTAGAATGTTTCCTCGATTTAATGAATCCTGGTGTCCCTTTGAGGTAAATAGCGGATGAAAGACCAGGGCCTCAATTTCTTGATGTCTGATTCCTGATACTTGTGTTAACTGTACATTTACAGTATCTGATAATTCTAGTGAGGATGTAAAGCTATTTGCTTTTGCTGGTTGGATATCTAGCTGGTTTCTTGATCCTTCTGCCATATGGCTCATTTTAGTCGGTTTTGATATTGTGAATGTATTGATTGTTTGTTTTGATTCTTGAACCCCAGACTGGGCCCTATTTTCCAAAGGTTTGCATCTTGGGCTCAGCTTAGTTGGTGTGCAAGGCTTTTTAGTCTCCTTGACCGGTGAGGCCTTGTCTGGCAAATCTGTCGTTCCGCAATCTTTTCTCCTGGGCCCGATGATAGGGCTCGTGTTGGTGAATATTTTTTTTCTGGCTGTCAAACTTGGGGCCCTTGAGTCGCACCCTACTCTGCAAACCTTTTGTAATGTTACAGGTTCACACCTCAGATCTGATCTGCTTGTTGGCTGACAGTTGGCACCTCTTACAGATAGTCTGGATGGCACAGTGATGGTGGACTCTTGTTTTTGTATTTCTATTTGGTCTGTGTTATCCCATTGTAGAGTTGTTTGGCTAGGTCCTGCTCCTGTATCGGGATGTGCCTTTATTAACTGTTTTGTGACTATTACCTGTGCCATAATATGGTTGGGATTGGCTGGTGGCGGTTGAGCCTGATTTGTTAAGTTTACATCTTTAAAGTTGTTATCATGTTTATTCTGCAGACCATTGAAGATAGGGAAGTATTTCCTTACGTTTGATTGGGGCTTTTGATTGCGCCCTTTCCTTATCTGTTGACGGCGTTGTTTAGCATTAAGATTATGGAGCACTCCATCCTCGTGTCTACTTATCTTCACAGTGTCTGCCTCTGACTTGCGTGCATGTATGTTGGCAGATGTTTTGCTTTTAGTTGTCCCTTCCGGACTATTTGACATGCCCTGGTCTTTAGTTAAATTACCTGTTGTTGCACTTTTAATATCCGTTAACAAACCACTTAGCATTATGGGCAAGGTAGATAGTTTATCAACAACCTGCTCGCATTTACAGCTGAGGTATGTACTTGCTTGAGCTCTTGTTATCAGGCCGTTCAAATTGCCCAATTTTTCATAAATGCCTGCAGTAAAAACTGCCAGTGTGTTCAGTAAAGACAATTGGATCTCCATTTTTTCAGACTGATATTGCAGTGCTTCAACTGCTAGCTGTATTGTATTTAAAAGTGAGATCCAAGTACCAGTGTTTTGTTCCTTTCTTTGCTCAGTCTCTTTTGTTATTTTGTCCTACCAAGGAAGAATCTCTTGGACACTCTTGCCGAGGGTCTTGACAGAGGTGCGCACTTTCTGCTTGATTTGGTGTATAAGTGGCGAGCATTTCCTCCCATTCTTGTGTGTTTAAGTAGGACATGGTCACCCTTCCCTCCTCTTTCTGGCTTAGAACCGGCACCCCTGCACATAGATCTCCATGCTGGCTAGTCGCAGTACCATGAGCCAAAAGTTGTGGAGTCAACGTCTGTGAGTTTGTTCGATCTATGGCTTTGATAGGAGTGCTGTAGCTTTTTATTGCCATGTCGGTTAAGATTCTGGTGTTACAGTATTTTGTACCCCCTCTCCTATCTCTAAGTCTGAGCTGATTTCATTATTGCATTTGTTTTCTTTGATGACCTGCTCTTTGACTCTAGCATTATCATCTGTTTTTTGAGGGTTATGATCTGTTGTTGGACTCTTTTGAGTGTTGTCCTGTTGCCCGAGTTTTATTAAGGGCGGTCCTGTGCTACCAGGCATTTCTGCAATATGCGCTGGCGATGGACTACCTGCCTCCTTCTCCCCACCCGAATATATTTGTGATTGATGTGTAGGCGTCAGTTTCCGACCTTGTCGCAGTAGTGATCCATTTTTGTCTGGGGAAGGCAGGATTAGCTCGGCCCCTTCCATTTGTAAAGGTAGAGGTAACAGTGGCGAATGCAAGCCTGTAAGAGAGGCATTGCTCGAGAAAAGGACTGACCCTGCATCTTTAAAAAAATTAAACTTTGTGTATATCTTGGATTGGTAAGAAGATACCGCGCCACCTGAAAGCGTCCTTACTGTGTTCTCCTTTTGATCCTGCTCAATTACAATAAGTTTTTGTTCGACATAGGCCTAAGAGCCAGGGTTTTGTTTCTTTCCCTTTTTCTCTTTCAATTTGGGCGGCATAGCCTCTCTCGTTCTTCTAGTTCTGAGATTAAAACCTTATAGTCAAATTGTGGTTCAAACAGGTTGTAAGATGTTGACCCTTGTTTCTTAGTTTCTATTGGCCTTAATGTTTGACTGCTGTTAGTATTCTCTCTAGTAGCTGACGCTGTCAACTACTCCACGTTGCAACGCATGGCCTTTTTCTTATTGTTGCCTTCTAATGTCTGCGCCTGATGATAACAATTGCGATAAGTATTAGTGCTTGTAGGCTCACCTGGTTCTTGGTCCCCCGAGTTCCCCAGTAGCACAGCAACGAGCCGCTGGGAATAAGGGCAACAAAAGGGGCAGCAGTATTCAGGTGGTGCTCGGATGGTGGTGTTTTCAGAGTGCAATATGTCAGAATTCTGTCAGAGCTCTCTCCAAACAACTCCAGCTCGAGCTCTACTCCTCTCCCCTGCCCGCCTACTGACAGAGGCACTGACGTCCTTTGGTACTGCAAACAGATCCCGGTACTGATGTTCCCGGCCGTCAAGAGGAGGGTCAGCGGGTCGCGGGCACTCCGAAGCACAGAGTGCCTACCTCCGTGACTTGCAGGCTTGCAGGGTCGTTAGAACGCTTTACCGGCTCCAGCTCCCATCTCACATAGCAGCCTTCAAGCCTTCAGCCTTCAATCGCTGCGACCCTCTGCGAGCCGGCGCTTTCCTCCCCCGTAGCACACAGTGGGTCTCACAGGGACCTGGTTGCGGTCGCGAGCGCTCGAGCTCACAGCTCACCGACCACGCCTCCGCCCTCCTGCCCTGCGTCTCACCTCTCTCCTCCTTCGCAGGTTTGGCTCGGCTCGATCTGGTGCTCGAAATCCTGGGCTCCGCAAAAAAACGTTGATGCCGCTGACCGGCTCGTCTCTCCTCTCTCAGCTCTCTGCTCTGTTCGCTGCATGCTGCTCCGGTAGCCTGCAAGACGCGGAACTGGATCATTCGAGCACGAAATGGAGATCTGCAATTTCAAAGTCTAAGTAAAAGTAGCTCCAAAAAGTGCAGAGTACCAACTGCGGTTATCTGGTCGTGCAGTCACAAGTTCAAGCCGACCTCGTTGGAGTGCAGGCCACATACAGGACTACGTTCGGCCCGCTGGATAGTGTACCTTGTTGTACTTGGACTGAGATGCAAGGTGCAGTGATGCGCAATCAAGTTGCGTCGGTTCCAACGAGGCCATCGGTCAAGAGCTGCGAGATGCTGTATTGGAAGGTCCTGCATTGAGTTGCACTGCGTCGGTTCTGAGGGAATGCACATTTGGCCAAGGAGAAGTTCACTATGATGCCAGCCAAGGGTCCAGGACCTGGGGGGGCCACCCATTGGGGATCAGGACTCACTCCAGCAGAGGGAAGGAGCAGGGCACAGGCAGATACAGTAGGGTCTGGGCAGGTGCAGGGAAGGTCTCTGGAGCTTGTTAAATCAGCTTAGCTCACACAGAAGGCAGCCAGCTAGCCACTGCAGTGTGGTGGTCCTGGGTTCATGGAGCAAGTCCAGTCTTCCTTCCTCAGGAAGCAGGGCAGTCCTTCCAGCTGCAGGGCAACTGAGCAGTCCTCCTCCAGAGTAGACTACAGGTCAAGAAGAGATCTGATGAGTGGCTGAGGAGGTTCAATATTTATACCTAGTGCTGGCATTTGAAGTGAGGGACTCTTTATACCACTACCTCCTCAGGTTCTGGAAAGTGCTTCCCTTACCCTGTCAAGAGCTCCAAGTAGTTTAGGGTGACAACAGACTGGTGGAGGCAGCACTTTGAAATGTAAGTGGGGCAGGGTACCGCTCCACCCCTCCGATACGGGCAGGATGGCCCATCCTGCCAACAGCTAGTCTACCTTTACCTCACTGTCTTGGAAGAATAAACAAAGTACAACAGCTAAGTTAATCACAGTCATGTAACCCAGGATACTGACAGAAGACACATATAACCAGGACTAGAAACTGCAATGCTCTAAAAGTGGCATTTTCAGAACTGTGACTTAAATTCAGACTTTACCATTAACCTTGTAGGTGCAGTTGTTAGCCAATATTGACCCGCTTGCAAAAGTGAATGTCTGCACATTTCAGAATTGGGCAGGCTGCCACCTGGAAAAACCTACCAGACCCAGACAGTTCTGAAAACTAAACACCCGGGTGAGTCAACGGTGCTGTGCTTCACATGGATCCCGCAATGTTTTCTTACACACAATGCCTTAGAAACAGCAAACTTTGACTAAGAACACACACTTTCCTCGCACGTCTGAGAAGAAAGCTTTTGGACTCTGTGGTAAGGCACAAATTTCCCACCATCCAGCATTCCCAGAAGTCTCTCGATAACAATGGTACCTCACGTGTGTGGGTGAGCCAAGAGCCCTTGAGACGAAAAGGCCCTAAAGCGCTACGTGAAGAGGTCAGAGATAGGGGTAGCTGAGAGATTTGGAACAGTGCTCGGACACTACCCATGGATACCAGCCAACTAAAGATATTTTAAAACTAGACAACCAGGGGATTCCAGGGTGGTGTGCTTAGCATGAATCCCACAATGCCCTGCAAACCTCAAACTATGCCTGAAATCACACATTTTCCTTACATTTCAGTGATGTGATGGAAACTTCTGGAATCCGCAAGAATTCACAAAAAAATCTACCACACACTGTTACCCCATTTGTACCACTAAAAACGCTGTGCCACTTGTGTGGCTGGGACTAGTGCCCGCGACAAGAACAATCAAACTGAGGTCAATGGGAGTCCCCTTTAAAAGGCCTTAGAGCCAACATCCCCAACCAGTGCCTTAAAACCTGAAGACTTGGAGGGGGCTTCCTCATGCTAGTGGGTTGTGTAATTTTCCTACTTGTAGTGAACACATTTCTATTGAAACTTCCTCTATTTTGAATGATATCCGGACAGTATTCAAAGACAGTAAACACACAAATAAGTTTAGATATATGTCAAATATATCTATCCAATCTTCTTTGATAAACTGTATTTCTGATACTTTTCCAGTAGTGATTAGCTGTAACACTGCAAAGTAAGGGTCACTTCCAGTCCCATGACAGTCCTCGAGGTTTGGAGCTAGAAGATAAAACAAGGAAAAGACATAATGCCCTTCTGCATGAATGACTCTGATTATTATTTAAAACACTTATTAAGCGCACTGTCGCCATTGCAGGCATCCTGGCGCTGACTAGATCAGAAAGAAGCGCAAGTGACCGAGGGGAGCGTGAGCTTTCAGGCGGTTACCCTGGGAAATAACCAGGTTTTAATCCTTCTCCTGAACGGGAGAAGTTCCGTAGTTTGCCTAATCTCGGCTGGGAGCGTATTCCAGAGTTTGGCAGCTGCCACCTCGAAGGATCTACCTCCGGCTCTGACTTTCCTGAATCTGGGTACTACTACCAGCTTGGCCTCAGAAGATCGAAGCTGCCTAGTTGGGATGTACCAGGCAAATGTCGATTGTAAGGAAGCAGGGCCAGATCCATGGAGAGCCCTAAAGACTATGCAGAGGGCCTTGAATTGTATCCTCTGTCTCACCGGCAGCCAATGCAATTTGCCAAGAGAGGACGGCCCGTGTGATCTTCTCGGAAGCCCCAAGGCCAGCTTAGCAGCTGCTGATTGGACCCTTTGGAGCCTATCCAGCAGGAACCCAGGGGACCCTAGCAAAAGGGCATTACAATAGTCCAACCTGCTGAGGATGGTACACCTTACCACTTGGGCACGCGCATGGGTTGGTAAAAGAGGCAGGACTTTCCTCAAGGAGCGAAGGATGGCAAAACAGCAGGCAGTTGTCTTTTGTACATGCGTCTCCATACTGAGCCTTTGATCCAACATGACCCCTAGATTGCGCACTGACTACACCGGCCGTACTTTGGTCCCTGTTTCCGGAGGCCAAAAATTGTCAGGGAACGGCCGGGGAATCTTAGTTCCGGCGCTAAAGAGCACCTCCGTCTTCCCCGCGTTAAACTGGAGGGAGTTGTCCTTTAGCCACCGAGACATATCACGCAGACAGTTGTGGAGAACCTCCACAGATGTTGAATCCTCTCCTTCCAAGGAGAGGATCATCTGCGTGTCGTCGGCATAGTTGACAATCCTGATGTTGAAGCTTTTGATGAGTGAAATCAGAGGTTTGAGATACAGATTAAAAAGAATTGGGCTAATTGCTGAGCCCTGAGGAACCCCATGCGATATCAGAGTAAAGGCTGACTGAAAAGGGGGCATGGACACCGCCTGCTGCCTATCCTGCAGGAATGATTGGAACCACTGCAGCGCCGTACCTCTCACTCCCGCCTCAAACAGCCGCCTCAACAGGATCTTATGATTCACCGTATCAAAGGCGGCAGACATATCTAGCAGGATCAGGAAGGCTGCCTGCCTTCTGTCTGCACGCCTCTGAAGCTCGTCCATAGCGGTGATTAGGGCTGTTTCTGTTCCATGGGCGGGCCGGAAGCCAAATTGATCAACATCTAGTAATTGATGACATTCTAGATGGTTGGAAAGAGTGTTACTAACCAAACGCTCGACAATCTTGGCTGGAAAAGGTAGCAGGGAGATGGGTCTATAGTTTTTTGAACAATCCGGATCTAGAGAGGGCTTTTTTAACAGAGGAGATACTAGCGCCCGTTTCCATTGAGCTGGGACAGTACCAGTCACTAGAGATTGGTTACATATTAGGTGGAGTGAAGGAAATAGTTCTTCCTCATATTACTTCCAAATGTTACGAGGCACAGGGTCTAGAGGAGACCCAGAAGAAATCCCTCTGGCTAGTTTCCTGAAGGCCTCGTACGTAAGAAGTGGGAACTCAAGTAAAAGTTTTTTTGGAACCAAGGCTGGCCCAGCCATCCGGTCCACTGAAGACCCACGTCTTAAGTCGGAGGGAGGAACACATTCCGGGGAAACTTCCAAATCCCTAATGATATGTTCAATTTTTTCCTTAAAAAATACAGCAAGGTTCTCGCAAAGTTCTTGGGACCGGACGATAGCGTTCTTGGAACACTCTGGGTTAGTAACACTATTTAGTATATTAAAAATGCTCCTGGAATTATTGGTGGAGTTACAAATCAGAGAGGAATAATATTCTGCCTTGGATTTCTTAATCAGGTTCTTATATTCTAGAACCTTGTTTTTCCACACCTCCTTAAAGGTTTGCTTATAGTCACGTCTCCACCTTCTCTCAGCTTGTTTGCATCCCTGCTTCAGGTTTTTTAGAGTATCATTAAACCAGGGGGCAGAGTCATTACCCTTACAGCGACAAATTGTTTGAGGAGCAGGAGTATCTACGACGGCTGTGATTCCAGTGCATAGTGAGGCATAATTTTCCTCTACTTGTTTTTCCCCATTAAAGAGCTGCTCCACATGGAACACCTCACCTAGGGAGTGCAAACGTGCAAGAGCCCTCCAGTCTCTGCACCTAAATTCCCTAGTCATCACAGGAGCCTTATGATGGCCACCGTTTATGTGTATAAAAATTTTAACAAGTGAGTGGTCTGTCCATTCCATAGGTAAGGTTTCCCCCATAGCCACCAAATGAGGAGCCGTGAAAACCAGGTCTAGAAGGTGTCCCGCCTTATGGGTTGCCCCCGTAACCAACTGGGAAAGGCCGAAACTTTCACAAGATTGGAGTATATTGCAGAGCCCCGAGTCAAGGGCGCCATTGCACCAAAGATTAAAGTCACCAAGAATAATGAGCTTGTGATGGGAAAATGCGATATTGGTCAGGGTAGCTAGTAACGCTTGTTGCTGCTGAAGGCTAAACGCCCCTGACAGGCGATAGCATACTTTCCCAGTCCTGAGGCGGAAGCCGGGGCTGGCGGTACTTGTTGCACATTAGCAAAAGCTACTTTTAAACCTTCTGCACTGCGTGGTGTCACTTACTGTGTTTTTAAACGCAGAGGGCACCTCGCCTGTTACTCTGCTCACGGCGCTCAGCTGATCACTAGCTGGCGCGCTCTCTCCTCGTCTCAAAAGCGGCCGCCATCAGAGCCGGCGTGCGCGCTGACCACGCCCCCTAGAGGCCACACCCCCTTACCACGCCCCCTAGAGGCCTGGCCACGCCCCCTTACCCCCGGGATAAATGTGCATCTGGAGGAAGCGCAGCGGACGAGCGCAGCGGGAGCGCCTTTTGCGCGCCGAAGGCGCGCCTAAGGCAAGCCCGTCTGCGCCCGTCATCGCCAAGACATCGCCTCTCGCCAGTCCCCTTGCACAAAATCCCACACCTCGAATCAGCTATGATAGAGACCGGCTTCTTGCTCTAAACGCCAAAACGAGATGCAACAAGCTCGACGGCTTACTCGGACGAACTACGCTTCAGTGTGAAACCTGTAATTTTGCTACGCCCCTACCCAGCCTGGTAAGTGCTACAGCAGCGATACCTAAGCTGCCCTCCCTCCGGGTTCTGCAATTGAATGTGAGATCCCTTGCAAAGCACCATGCAGAAGTCAACACTCTCATTATGGAAGAAAATCCAGACATTCTATTTATATGTGAAACCTGGCTCCATAACGACCAAACCAGCATTTTAAATCTCACGCTGCCCAACGGCTTCTCTATGAAACTGGTCAATAGAGACTCTAGAGGCGGCGGAATAGCCGCTATATACCGAACCGAATACAACTGTTCCTTCACCAAGGAGGAAATCTGGGGCTGCGAATGCGCACGCTTCAAGATTGCCACTTGCCCGCAATTCACTCTCTCTGGCCTCTACATCTACCGGCCTCCTGGTCCCTCCGCCAGATTTATTGAGGAACTCTTGGAACTCGCGCATACATTGGCAGTCTCTTCCCCCAACTTCACCATCTTGGGTGATCTCAATCTTCACTTTGACTCCACCACCGACCCCACAATCAAAAACCTGCTAGCCGACATCACGGCCTTGCAGCTAACCCCTTTGGTTCACTCCCCCACTCACACTGCGGGGCACATACTGGATCCCGTGTTCTCTAATTTATCAGACATCACGGTTGACCCCCCTAAACCCATGGGCTGGACTGATCACTTTCTTGTTAAAATAAGTGTTCTGGCCTCAAAAGCCAAGACTAACTCCAGTCACAAACGACCATGGCACAAACTCATCTCCAGTGACCTCATCAACCACCTAGGAGAATTCCACCTCCCCGATGACAATAGGGACATTAATACAGTCTATGCCGCCTTCCACGAATGGATTGTCACAGGGCTTGATGCCTTAATTCCACATAAATGGACAAAAACCCGCAGTACCCCATCTAACCCATGGTACAATGACTCACTTAAAAAGTTACGGAAAGAGTGCAAAAAAGCCGAACGCGTGTGGAGGAAAGAATACTTAGATGCTAACAAAACCCTCTATCTATCTAAACTCCGCACCTACCACAAGGCGATTCGCACTACCCGAGCCTCCTTCTACGCTAAGGAAATCGAACGCAGCTCCAACCCCACCAAAACCATCTTCAGCTTAGTCCAAAATCTCCAAAAAACTCCCAATCCAGGCACCTGCATCACCTCCCTGAAACAATGCGAGGACCTAGCCACCTTTTTTACTGAAAAGGTCAGGAAGATCTACGCGTCCTTTCCACAAGACGATGCTACGCCCATTTACACCCCCCAATCGATGGCGGAGACTTCTAAACTGCTAAGAATACCCGACGTATCCATCGACGACCTCTCTAAACTATGCAGACAGGTCAAGTCTGGCTCCCCTGCAGACCCCATGCGTCCGTCTAAATTCTTGGAATCTCTTGACTTCTTTCTCCCCTCGCTTGCCAAACTACTCAATCTCTCCTTTTCCTCAGCGGTGGTCCCCTCCTGCTGGAAATCTGCGTGGGTCTCGCCCATCATCAAAAAACCCACACTGGACCCCACTAAACCAGAAAACTTCCGGCCCATTTCCCTGCTCCCCTGGACGTCAAAACTGGCTGAAGCTCATGTCAACAAAATACTATCCTACCACATGCAGCAAAACCATGTCCTGGACCCTTCCCAAAACGGCTTCAGGCCAGGTCACAGCACTGAGTCGGCTCTGCTGACCACTACGGAGCACCTTCGAGGCATCCTAGACGCCGGTCAAAGTGCCGCGCTGATCCTGCTGGATCTCAGCGCGGCCTTTGACACGGTCTCACACAACATCCTGCTGAAACGACTCGAAGCCGTTGGGATTGGCGAATCAGCCCTTGAATGGTTCCAGTCCTTCTTAGCAGACAGGTCCTTTCAAGTTTCAGCCCCCCCCCTATATCTCTCAACCCCAATCCATCCGGCAAGGGGTCCCCCAAGGATCGGCGCTCAGCCCATCCCTTTTCAACATATACGTTCAGCCTCTCGCATTGGTAGCAAAAGAGTGGGATCTCACGCTGGTATCCTACGCTGATGACACTCAGCTGGTCATCACACTCTCAGAAGGTCCCTCACCTTCAGCAACCAAATTCAGAGAGGGCCTCGCGGCAGTCGCACAGTGGATGACACTCAACTGCCTTCAGCTTAACGCCGGAAAAACGGAGGTCCTCCTCCTGGGAAAAAACCCCTCCCTCTGGAACCATCACTGGTGGCCCTCTGTGCTTGGCCCCACCCCCGTGCCAAAAGAAGTCGTCAAAAACCTTGGTGTCTGGCTCGACCCCTCACTTAGCTTTCAGTCCCACACCAAGAAAGTGGCATCCACGTGTGTGGGTCTCATGAGGAGCCTTTACCCCATACTCGGATTTTTTGACGCGAAGACCCGCCAACTCATTATGCAAGCCATGATTCTTGCCCGGCTGGACTACGCTAATGTCCTGCTCTTGGGGGCAAACAAAGCTGAACTAGCAAGACTGCAGCGAATCCAGAACTCGGCCGCCAGAGCAGTGGTAGGGCTCCCACGCAGGTGCTCTGCCAGAGTCACCATTCGAAATTTGCACTGGCTGCCAATCGAATCACGGATCCAATTCAAAGCACTGACTATGGCATTTAAAATCCTCAAGTCGGACTGCCCTGAACTCCTGCGCCCACTCCTGGTACCATACACGCCCCAGCGCAACCTGCGCTCTCTGGGACAACACCTCGTGATGGTCCCCCGCACTAAGCTCTGCAGACAGGGTGGACGCTCCTTTAAGGTCCTGGGAGCTAAGCTTTGGAACTCCCTACCTCCGCACATCCGCGCCCTTTCCAATCTGATTGCTTTCCGAAAAGCACTCAAAACCCATCTTTTCACTGTCATCTAATCCCTCTGCTGGTTCCCACCCCCCCCCCCCCCCCCCCCCCTCAGGTACTGGTTAGGTTCAGCGCCGGGACGCTCCGTTGCTGGGGCAGCTGTTTGCGCTTAACAAATAAATAACATAAACATAACCCCGGTGACAGTAGTCCCAGAGTGGGCCTGGATTGATAAGCCTAAAAGCTCAATGCCCTCAGTCGGGTCTAAAACGAAAACCTTAATGCTACACGATGCATTAAAAATCACTCCTACCCCCCGCCTCTCCCACTAGACCTAGGAGTGTGTAAAAATTTAAACCCAGGAGGACACGCAAAGCCGGGGTCAACCAAACAATCAGGACAAGTCTACGTTTCCGTCATGAAGAGGATGTCCAATTCATGAGTTTCAATCAGTAGCTGGATCTCTGTGCTGTGCTTAGGCAGGGACCTCACATTCAGAAGCCCACATTTTAGGAGATCATCACCCAGAAAGTCGGCTCGTGGGAGGGCCGTGTGCAACAGAGTAAATGTTCCTTTATCTGCATGGTGCTTACCAAGTTGTAACAGTGTCTCTCTCGAGTAGGGAGGGCCAGATGGTAGCTGACCAAAATCTGTTGGGCCGAAACAGGCAGCGTAGCTGGCACAAGGCGCTACCTTGGCGCGGACGGGCGCAGACGGGCTTGCCTTCCGCGCGCCCGCCCGCTGCGCGGAAGAGATGACATCGTCCTTATATCCGGTGCTAAGGAGGGCGGGATGCGGCCATCAACTGGACCGCAACCCTTTCCTCCTTCCAGTGTGGCGGCTATCCGCCCACTCTCCTACAGCGTCAGCAGGTAGTCTGCTGCGCTGGGAGAGGAGAAGCGATCGGCAGTGAGGCAGGTAAAGTTTTAAAAACAGTATCAAATAACTGAATTAACTAAAGTTTCACAAATGCACACAGTTAAAAACACGACACAAGCCTCCGGCTTCTGCCTCAGAGGTGAGCTAGTCTAAGACAGCGCGATAAAGGTAGTAATAGAGCCACTTCTTCAATGACCGATAATGATGATGGGGATGACCCTAATTGGTGTTGGATTGGACCGAGTATACCAAATAGATCGACCCTGTCCAATTATCCTACCCCCTAAATAATAGACTTTTGATGATATAGTTTTAAATATTGTAGATGCCTATGGTAATCCAATTTTTGGTCTCAATATTTTTTTTAAAACTGGATTCATCCAACTTGAGCCTATTAGACCATGTTGTACCCTATATAAAAAGAGTAAGTCTTCCGTTGGACAAGGAAACAAATTAAAGCAAAAAGCCAGAGAACTGTAATTCCTGATAAGGTGGTATGTACTCCTATTTTAGATCCAAAAGTGGTTTTCTGTAAACTTGGGACAAATCTCAGAAAAGGAACAAACAGAGTACAGGTTTCATGCCCGGACAAATCACTAGATGTAGTGGGTTCCCTAAGGAAGATCCTGGACCTGTCTGAATATTTTAGTGAGTCTGGCGACCTGGCAAACTTGGATATTCTCTCAAATTGGGCTCAGGGAGTTTTTTGCATTGTTGGCAATAGCAATTTGGAAATGTCTCTAGAAAAATCGGGCCTTCTCCTCAAAACAGACTCACAACTAAGGAACATTAGCGACCCCAAGACAGGGCCTGAAGCACCAGGAATCCATTTTGGAAATAATTTCATAAAGGGGACTAACAAGTATTTTTTTTTATTTTGGTTATTTGTTTGATTAATTAAAATCTTACAAAAAGCAGCTAAAACATTTACACATATAAAATACTAAAAATTATCCACATGTTCAAATAATTTTCATCAATCTGATATAAAAATCAATTGTTTAAAATTAGATTTTTGGTTAATTCAATAGGTTCATATTCACACAACTCATAATTTAATAAAGCACAGGCTTCCAACTTCTTTTGGACCATAAATAGAAATTTAACGAAGGCTGAGTTAATTAGTAAGTCATCTGGCTTTAAGCTTGCCACTAATGCCTGCCTACAAGTCCTTACACCACGTTCATTAAACATTTTCTTAAGTGTACTTTTTCTTTCCACTTCCAACTCAGGACAAAGACACAATAGGTGTAAGATGGCTTCTTGTCCTGATTTACATAGTCTACATAAGCAGTTTTCGTCTGATCTTTTCCATGGTGCCAAGTGGCATAAGCCTGGAAAGTGGCCAAACCTAGCATTCATAAAAACTTGCTTGTTTTTTTTTTACCATGAAGTTTCCAGGTAGGTTTGAATCTTCTTTTTTTTTTTTAAACCATTCACAATTGGCCACGCGTGCTTTCGTTTAACAAAAATATCTTTATCCTTTGTCAAGGAGAGATAATCAGTTAGTTTATTTACAGCTTTTTTGAAACTCTCCTGCACAACTGTGGTGTTCCAGATAGGTGTTACACCAAACTATTCAATTGCAAGATTTAAGTAGGAGCTAGCAGTTAGCGACCTGTTATTTTTTATTTCAAGCGACAATAGACGAGACATTTCGTTGTCCTGGTCGTTTTTTATTCTGTTCCACACTTTTATTGTGTGCCCTTTCCATGCTTAACATTGGTTGTTTAGCCCAAATTCCAATCTCACTTGGGCTCGAGAGACATTCTTTGGAAGAGAAAATAAAATTCTGTACGTTTTAGCGACTAAGGTGTTAATAATGTCTGCGTCTTTTCCGTTGAGCACCTCAGTGCCATATGTTATAGTTGGCAATATTTTGCTGCTATTGTTTTTAATAAGGGGCGATAAGACAAGTCTCCAATGGTTCTCTGGATTGTTCTATGTGCCCCAATGAGGGAGTTTACTTTCCTTTTAATGTCGAGTTTTTGAGTCTCGAACTTGCCGTTATCGTTGAAAGTTACTCCCAAGTGCTTATAGTCAGCTACACGCTCCAATTTTTTTCCTTGCAGAATCCATTTGTGTGCGTGTGTTACTCTTTTGTTTTTTGTAATTAACATCACCTTGGTCTTGGCTTCATTTATGTGGATACCATTTGCCTCAGAATACTTAGAGATGTCATCAATCAGTCGTTGCATCCCCACCTTTGTACAACTTAAAAGTATGACATCATCCGCGTACAATAGACTTGATATCTGAGTTTGAATCTGACTAACAAGTAGATAGCTGCCTTTCACATAAATGAACAAAGTACAATATTTCCTGAGATGTGTTTTTGGAAGACTGTTTTTGAAAGGCCTCGAAGCTACAGGAACTGCTCTGCTGAACACTTCCAGTTTGGCACCTGATTCCAACACAACTCCCATGGGTGCTCCTAATAATAGAACTAGCAAACAGTCTTGTTTCTTCTAATGAAGTATAGGTGGATGCTAGTTTCTAAGATAATTGTTATCAAGAAAGAAATGTTTTATATTTTTCCTCATACTTTTCTCAGATATCGAGCAAGTGTAAAGTCTTGTGGCTTCTTCAAACCCTGCTGTTTTTCCAGGGTTTTTTCCTTACAAGGCTCTTCAAAACTTGAAGATTCACTATTTTAGGAAGGGTCTGCAATATTCAGATCTAGTTCACATAGAATGGAGCACACAAGAGAAAATGAACTGGTGGTTAATTCATCTATACACATGGAAACGATTTTTGTTATATACAGACTGTGTCTTAAAATCTGATATAAGCCTTTGTGGATGGGGAACACAATGTGGCCAGTTATCGACCAGTGGAACATAGAGGTAGTTTTCAATGCGTATACATTGTTTAGTGCTTGTTGCAGGCACCTTCCTCAGCCACAGTTTCATTAAGAAACTCGCTGTGCATTTCCTCTGAACGTGGACCACATTTCAGCAGTTTATTATGTAAACCATCAGGGAGGGAAAAACTCCAAACTGCTGGCGAAACTATCAAGCGTTTCTGCATTTGGTGTTTCTTCTGGGTATTCACACCATTGTGGCTGACTGGAATTCCACACAATTGGAAATATTCCAGTAATTGGGAGGTGCATACAATGGAGTTTCAAACTTTACACCATTTCTGAGACCTTCTTTTGCATGATTGTTTTTGCATCACTTCTAAATTACACATTCTTGCAAGCTTGTTCAAAAGGTCTTCTATATACCTTTTTCATGATATCAAGGTGTCTGCCCCAAATGTCAGGGACAGCAAACCTCAGTAACCATTATAACCATTATAACCCCTCCAGGGAGAATACAAAGGAGCGGTGGTCGTGTCTAATAGATCGCACCTCAGAGTAATGTTCTTGATTTTCCTTATCATAGATGACGAACAAACAATTAGTTGTGGAGCCACTCAGGGTTACAAATGCACCCTACTACCTTGGATGCATGAACATACAGCTACTGTGAACAGTTGCTGTGTAATGCAATAATACAAGTACCCCGGCACTCAAAAAGTGATATCTATTTTTCTTTATATCCAACCTTTATAAGCAAAAATTAATTTCATTTTCTCAACATATCACTGATGACAGGCAAAGATGCATTCATAAGACATATGTGTTTTTTTAATTTTAGCAAAGCAATAAATTAGAACATCACAATTTTCAAACAAGAACCATAGAGACCTCATGTTCTTTAAATAAGACATAACAATTAGAAGACTAATCGTAAAAGATGTTTGAGGCTCTATAGTCTTGATCCAACAGCACAACAGCCGACATGTGTTTTGTCACATCCAGTGACTTCCTCAAGGCTTTCAAAGAAGAATGTTATTCCGAATTGATAGATATTGCTTCTTACGATTAGATACCAAGCGTGGCCACGATACAACCAAGGCTTTCTTAATTTGCAAAAAAGTGGCAAGGTCCGCCTATCCCACAAATTAAATGTCCAGAAATCCACCTAACAAGTGATTCCGAAACGTTTATCATAAAGACTACGTTTTTTCAATGTCTCAAGTATTTGTGCAGTCTTTCGTTTTTCCACAGCCCAATAAACAAGTTTTTAGGAGGTATTCACCCCCGTTATAGTTTTGTCGTTTTCAAAGAACCAGTATTTCAAAAAGGTGTTAAACCTTTATTTCGTTTAGAGCTGCCGGAAAACCCACGGCGGGGGCTTCCGGCAGATCTAGACTGGGCCTATCATAGCCCACATGGGGAGTGAGTAATAATTACTTCAAACAAGAAGAAATAAAGGTTTAACACCTTTTTGAAATACTGGCTCTTTGAAAACGACAAAACTATAACAGGGGCGAATACCTCTTAGAAACTTGTTTATTGGGCTTTGGAAAAACTAACCCCTGCACAAACCTTTATCGGTGTTTCTCCTTGCCTTAGAGTGTCCCTTGCCCTACCGGTCTTTTGCGTAAGCTGCTAGAATCCTTGTGCTTGTCCTGTATTTTTTGTTCTTCAATTTACATTGATTTTTTGATCTATTACTGCCCTTTAGTCATGTTAAATGTTTAAATGTTGTATACTTGTAAAGCACACAGCTGCCCCAGCAAAGGGTCGTCCCGGCGCTGTATACCGCTGGGGAACCCGTCCTGGCTTTCCCAGTGGGATGGTCCCTACTGGGAATCCCCAAGGTGGAGCCAGGCATCCCCGGCGTTGATGAGGCCGTTGTGGAGATTAGGCAAGCTAATGCCCAGAGTTGCCGAGTGGGACCCCAGGTTAGAGTAGGCTCCGAGGCGAGAATTGTTGAGTCTGCTGATCCTAGTCCACGACCCTGCCGCATCGGGAATTGAACCCTGGTCCCGGGCCGACTTCTGCTCCCGGGTCTGCCGCCTCTAACCAGTGAGCCTCACCACTCCACCACTCCACATGTAAGTCGTATTCTTGCATTCCAGATTTTTCTGTTTATCTATGCTCATGTACCTACCATATTTTTCTCTCTGCTGCTCGCCTTGTACTCCTCTTGGGATCTTCGTGTCTGGTAAATACTATTTTGTCCTTAACTGTGAATACTTGTATTCCTTTTGCACATGGGTTTTTTGGGGGTTAGCTCCTGGATTCCAGGAGGCAATTTCAGCTCCACCCTTTGTCTTGTGTTACATGTAGTCTTGAGTGTGACAGTGTGTGATAATGCTTTTTTCATAGGAATGTCCAGCTGGACTAATACAGGCTTGCCGCATGTTGTAAGTGCAATCCTTAGTTGCGCCCTAGGGTCCTGATTCAGAATCACTTCAGCTGCTTCCCTTCCATATGGTTTGCATGAGACTACCTTTAAGAGTAATCCGCACAGAGACACTGACTTTCTCAATTGCTGAGGGAAGTTCTGAGTCTTACATGTGTACAACACTAGCGGCAATTCTGTGTGTTTGTCCATTATTGGTTCCTTTTTCTGTTTGTGCATATTAGGGTTGACTTGCATTCTCTGTCCTGTTTATCTAATTGTACTTGTGTTTTATCTTGGTGTAGGTCCTTGCCTGCTAATCTGCATGAGCAGTATTGGACTACAGGAGGTAACCCTTGAACCTCCTGGAGACTGGGGCAGTGATGTGTAACAACAACAATGTCTCAAACAAGGGTGTTATTTGGCAAACGAGTATAATGGGTACAATTAATTTACCATGGAATCAATCAAGAGGCAAGGAAGCCAGGGAGACAGTTTACAACAGAAATTCAATGTATTTCAAATGTTCATCATGTTAGACATATTAAAATTCATATATACAATCACATGAGGAGGAAGCATGTGTTACATTAAATGCCATGTAACCGAAAATATACTGTGTGCAAGTGCTCGTGAAGTTTGGTGACGTTGCAAGTGACACATGAGTGGGTATAAACAGCGATTGTGGTGGGAGCAACAAAAGGTAAGTGAACATAAAAGTCTTTACACAATTTGAGATACCCAAAAATGAATGTTGCATTGATACAAAGAAGTAAGGTAGGGTATTCGGTATAGATAGGCACCAGGAATTCCGCTGTGGAAGCTGGTGTGCTGTCAAAGCGTTCCCAGGAAGGTGAAAAGCCGGGACCGATGTACAGAGGAAGACAGGGTGGGGGGACCAGGAACATTGATTGCTGCCATGGTAAATTAATTGTACCCATTATACTTGTTTGCCAAGTAACAATCTGTATAAGCACACTACCTCTGTAGCGAGATATTCCTTGACCTTAAGGAGTGCTCCCCTCGAGCCCCATAACAGTTATCAAGGTACAGAACTACATGTATCCCTTTATTTTTTATTTATAGAGTTTTGTATAGCACGTACGTGACCCAAGGGTATCAGAGCGCTTCATAGTTACATGTGTTACAGTTAGAGCACAACGGTATAGTAGTGTTAATATACATTAGATTCCGGTATATGTGTTTCTTAGCAGTATCAACAATAACACATTTAGGATCTGTTTAGTGTACAAAGGTGTACCTCTAATCCGCTCCCAATGGTCCCGATGTGTATTGCCATTAAGTTCTACATCAAGATTCCAGAGTAGTACTGATGGAAAATCTTGCCTAAGGAGGGAACTTGTTCATTAGGAAGATCTTCGCTTCCCTCTTGAATGTTGCCGTGTTTGGAATTTTTCTAATGTTTGGAGGAAGTGAGTTCCAGATTCTGGGGGCTGCTCCGGTGAACGCTTTGTCATACGTTCTTTTCTTCAGAAAGATGGGTGGTTTCAGCAACAGCTCCTTGGCACTCCTGGCTGGTCTGCTTCCCCCAATATCTCAATTTTCTGGACTAAGTACCTTGGTGTTGTGTAGTGGAGCGCTTTGTGGGTAATACATGCCAGCTTAAATTGGATTCTGGCTTCGTATGGTAGCCAGTTTAATGCTTTCAAGTGTGGGGAGATATGGTCATATTTTCTAGACCCAGCAATGAGTCTTGCGGACGCATTGAGACAGGCTTTTAGTGGTGCTGTAGACATTTTTGGTAGACCTGCTAGTGTTGCACATCCATATTCAATCCTTGAAATAACTAAGGACTGAACTGCCAGTTTGAGGTCCATCGTAGAGATGAGATGTTTCACTTTTCTGATATAGTTCAGGTGAAACCAGGCACTTTTTGCCATTGATTTGATGTGGGCTTTCATGTTCTAGGTTCTTATCAAGCGTGATTCCCAGTGATTTAGTCGAGTCAGCTAGGGTAGGGGTGCAGTTTAGAGCTGTGATCAGTTTGGACAATTCCTTCACATTTGTGGGGTTCTTTGAAATTGATATTAATAGGAATTCCGTTTTTTGTGCATTTAGTTTCAGATGATTGTTAGTTAACCATTGTAGTGACACTTTTAAGGCCTAATTTATTGTCTTGATGTCTTCCAGTGACGCGATCTTGATGTAGATCTGAGTGTCATCTGCGTACATGTGATGGGATATGTTTGCGTCTGGGAGAATTTCTGTAAGGGGTTAAACATATAGGTTGAATAGTGACGGAGATAGTGTTGATCCTTGAGGGACTCCGACCGAATTCGAGAATGAAGGGGATAGCGTCTGGGTGACCAGGAACCTTTGTGTTCTATTCTGAAGGAAGGATTCAAACCAGTTCAGAACATTTCCAGATATTCCCATCCTGCCTTGAAGCTGGGCTAGCAATTTTTCATGATTTATCGTGTCAAATGCCGACGATAGGTCAAGAAGGACTAATAAACATGTTTGATTGTGATCTAGGGCCTTGTGAGGAAAAGGTACCTAAGAACAGCGAGGACTCACCCCTTTCTGCCGTGCTCTGGCCGAACACCGATACGGGACTCGAGGAGTTTACCGAAACCCCTCCTTCCTTTCTACAGGAAATCACAGAGAAGGAAAGGAAGGTCAGCCAATGGAAAGGAAAGCGCCCACCGGATGAGGCGGGACAACTGCCTTTATGAGAGTGGATGCGGGAGGACGAGGAGGGCAGTAGGAGGAACCCGGAAGACGCCAAGGAGCTGGAACCGATGGAGCAGGGGGAGGCGAGGGAAACCCAGGAGACGCCAAGGGACGAAGAAGAGGCTGCGGAGGACGCTGACTGCTGGACCGAGGACTGGTGAACGCCCCCGGAGGATGCTGAAAGGCCACCGCGACTCTGGAGAGTTGAGGCAGACGCGGGGAGTGGATCTGCTGGGACAGGAGGGGATGGAGGGAACTACGAGTACAAAACTTAAGGCGGGCATATTTACTTTTCTTATTTCGTACACTGCCCATTCGTAAGAACCGTTTGGCACTACCTTCCCAGTATCCTAACCCCCACCGGCACTACCGTCCCCTAAAAGTCGGTCGTATGTAGGTTTACAAGGTGCATGAGAGGAACTATTACGGCTGCAGTGAAAGGGGGATTTTACCCCGAACTCAGCCTCCTTGGCACCTCTGATAGAAAACCAAACCGGACATATCCTCCTAGGAAAAGGAGGAATCGAACGCTAGAGTGTGTTCGTGTTTTCTTTATTATTTTTTTTTAAGCACTTCAGGTGTGGTGACCGTGAATAAAAACCTGTGAACTCATACAGTCCACTGACCGCTCTTTCCTTTTCTTTGAGCCTTCCGGGGTGGCTGTCCACAGACCAGGAGAAAGGAAGGAGCAACGGCTGGACAAGGCAATCCATAACCACCTGACCATCCTGACCATAGGAATACCATCATTATTGGAATATCTATGTTGTCATTTTCCATAATTCCCACACCATCTTGTATAACTCCTCAATAAACCTCACCATTCAACCCACACTTCAGCCTCCTAGTTTTCATTTCCGCCCATCCCTCTGACAGGCCTGTAGCGCATCATCCACTATATGTAAGATTGCGTTTTCCGTACTGTGGCCTGGTCTTAATCCCGATTGGCAGTCGTCCAGCAGATTGAAATTAGCGATGTGGTCGTTCAGTTGATTTTTGCACACATTTCTCAATTAGTTTGGCAAGGAATGGAATATTGGTTACTGGACAAAAGTTATTTGGATCTGCCGGGTCTGCTGTAGATTTTTTGATGATGGGGAGGACTTGACCTGTTTTTAGGCATTCTGGTAGGATCCCTTAAGATAGTGATGGATTGATTATTTTTGTCCATATAGGGACGACGACATGGTTGATTCTTTTTAGGCCCTTTTGAGGGGAGGGGGTCATTGTAGTGGGTATTTGGTTTGATATCCGATATATTGTTTTGGCAATGGTATTTTGGTCATATAGCTTGAAGGTTGCCCATTGCGCATTGTTTTTCGATCTCTAGTGATTGTTTTTCGTGTTAGCATCGTCCAGTGGTGGTAGTTGGCTAGCGAGGTTGTCAGCTGCCATCCTCAGCTTTCTTTCTAGAGTGATGGCCTTGTCCGTGAAGAATGTTGAGCATTTCGCACAGCTCAGTTGCGTTTTAGCTGTCTCTTAGGCAGATTTGGCTAGCTTATTGGATTGTTGCTTTAACATCTCAAATCGTTTCCGAGGTCTGTTTTTGGCATCATCCAGTTCTGATCTAAAAAATTCCTTTTTGGAATTGAGAACACTTTTTTGTTGTACTCGTTTCTGATATTTCTGAGAGTTTTCAGCTGGGGGGATGAAGGATGCTGTCTCCATTTTCTTTCTGCCAGTCTAAGTTTCCGCCTGTCTTCATTCAGTGTCCCATTGAACCATGGATATTTATCTTTCTCAGAGATTCTTTTCCATTTTAGAGGCATGGTGGAGTTGACTATATTCGTCATTGACGTAGTGTAGTGATCAGTGAGTTCGCCAATGTTTAGCAAGTTGCTTGGCGGACTTAGGTCCTTCTCACATCTTGCTACTAGTAGCTCAATACTAGGGTCTTTGGTGTCTCGAGTCCACTCTTTAAGTTTGACCTGCTGTGCAGTCCTGATCTTTTTTATGGTGGGTATCCAGAAGGTTATGTCATGGTGATCCGACCATTCTCATGGAACAATTGAGTGGATTGTAATATCCTTGTTTCTCGAGATTACCCAGTCTAAGGTTGCCCCTTTTGAGTGTGTTGGTTGTGTGCAGGCTTGAGTAAGGTTTAGATATCTTAAAAATTCTTTAAGTACGTTGACCTGTTTGTCATTATTGTCATCCCAGTGGAAGTTAAAGTCTCCTAGGAATATGTTGTTCGGGTGACTGTTAGAGTTGGCCATGATAATCTCCATTAACTGGTCTCACAATGTTATAGTGAAGAGGCACCAGGAGATCCATAACTGGGGAAGAAGATTCCGTAAGCCATGTTTCTGTTAAGATTGTCATGTCAATTTCCTGGTTAATGATGAGGGCAGCGATGTCTGAGGCATGTTTTGCTGCGGACCGGCAGTTGAGCAGAAGGCATAGCAGTGGTTTCCCTGAGTTACTAGGGTTCATCTCCTGAGTATTGGCGGTTAGCTGGACTTTTTTTTAGGTATTGAGGTACGGTATCCTGTTCTTTGGCCAGAACGTTCCATTTGCATTGATCGGGACTGATCTAATTTCCTCACCTCTGTTGTTGGCTTTAGACTCATATGACTGGAGTAGGGTTTTGGTTTCAGATCTAAGCCACAACCACCACCCTCACTTCAGTTAATACCTGAGGAGCCGAGAGAAGGCTGAAAGGTGGGATGGTGAATTAAAAATGATCTGACCCTACCACAAGCCTTCTACTACCTTGTGTGGGACTGCAGGTTTGGTAAATGAAAGTATGCACAGTGCAAGGGTACCATCAATTCTGGGGGTGGGGGTCTAAGACTAAGTAATTTTGGACTTCACTCCTGAGGACAGTGTTCAGAAAACTGGAGTCCAATATTAGCTTCCTTCATGTGGATCATAAAGTATCAAGAGTAGCATCCCTCCCAGTCTCTGGCACACCTTGATCACGCCCTTGGCACACAATATGAGACCTTCTCTGCAGAGAATATTAACATGGTCCACTGATGTGTAGCTAAATACTTGGAAGAACATGGGGAGGGATAAACAAGAAAATGAAAGCGTAATCTTATTAAACAATTTGAAGGACCCACTAGTCCGACAACATTGCATAACAGTCAGGCACACAAAAGCAAATTATATGCCCTATAGGCCCCATATGACAGTTGGTATAGAAACCAAAGTGAATTGATGGCAATAGATGAAAGAAGAATCTTCTGGTGGCCTGAACCTCTGCTGCCACTTCCTCCTTCAGTGCCACAGGTTGGACTGGCTGCTGGACAAGTTATGAGGGTTGTCTCTGTCACTAGACAAGGCACCTTGAGTAACTCCTGAACTTCCAATACTGCTGGTGTAACAGGTGCGTGAAGAAAAGTAACCCCAAGGAGTGAGCCATGGCACTATGGGTGCTTGGCGCCATCAAAAGGCATGTCTATCAAGGAAGCTTTGTTGTGTCGATAGAGCTGGTGCCACATCCAAATGCAGCACTAGATAACTCCACTGGTGCGCATGGTTCTGGTAAAACAATCTGTAGTATCCAGCTGACCACAAGGTATTATGTACAGTTTAGGTAAAGCAGTTCTTGAATTTTTAAATCGATGGAAGTCAAGAACTCCCTTGCCATATCCCAGAGGGCATTTGTGTGTGGCCGAAGGCATATAGCCCGCACAGGTTAAAAATCGAGTCTGTTGGCCCAAAATAAACTTCTTGCCTGATGCAGCGTTCTTTTCTTTAATTTTATTTATAACCAAAATGAATGTCTTACTAGCAAATTGTACAAAAAGTGTATAATTGCAGGCGCAAGGGACAATCAAAATATTCACTGGTGACCATCTACTTATCTAAGCTCAGTCCCACCACAATCATACAAATTAAACATTAATAAACTGTTGAACACATCTCCACTCGTATTCCAGGAACTCTCAACTGTTATCTGAGTCATCCTCTTTAGCCATATGCAATCTGTATATCTTTTGAGTATTGCCCAGGATGCATCAACTTTCTTCTTTATTATTACACATAGCAAGGTCTAGCAACTAAGGAGTATAGCTACGTAGCCCTGTTCTCATCAATCATAGGGCCTTTCTTATCTTTTTAAGTACCAGTGCTAGTTCAGTGAATAGGGCCTGAGTTGTAATTGGGGTAATTGTTAGAAGGGGCTGAGGTAGTTGTCTAATGACTGTAATATCTTATGTCACCTTTTCTCAGAATCCATAAATAACTGGGCACTGCAACACCTAATGAAAATATTGAATCACTGCAGGTACAGATACAGCATAGGTACTCCCAAACATTTCCCAGGGGGCAAACAATATCATCTGTGGTGTGACTGAGGGCCGCAATTATGCCAGCTGGGTGAGGGCAGGGAGGCAGGGGGTTGCAAGGTGATCAGAGTGGACGTAAAGCATGTACATGGTGTGAACAGTGAGTTCTGGAGTTACTTTGAGGGTTTCATTCCATTTCTGTCCTCTTAATTAATTTGCTGGTCTCTTGAAGACTTATAGATTTGACAGTACTGTGGTATGCTGCATCTGAGTCACTATCCCTCTACTGCACCTTGGGGTAAGCCTTTTCTGCTCCCTATTGCTGCCTTGGTCGAGTAAAGCGTACAAAGGAAGTAACTTGATGTTGAATTGCAAAGAAATAGAATAGGCTGCACAATCTCCTTAAGCCTTTAGTCTCTTAGCTGTAAAGTTTGGAAGTGCTTAGAAACGATCTCCATTACGCTACCGAGTGCTATAAAAAACTCCTCAACAAAGACCCACCAGCAAGGTATGCAATCAACTGAGGATGGCAGACACCAACACACTCAATCACTAGACATGGGACAGTGGGAATGTTTTAGCCACAGCACTAGGAGACTAGATATTTAGTCAGGTATTTTTCCACTTTGCCAAAATATGATAGTTGTGAACTCTTTATTAAGTCTGAGCATGTTCCACAGCACAGAGGCATTTCTCTGGAGTCAGTTGTCCCCAAGTCTCACCATCAGAACCACTCTGACCCCAGTTGTTCTGTAATGTGCAAGATGGAAACTATGGAACCAAAGGCATGCTTGTTTATTACTCTCGGCCGACCCTTGTGACAAATTGTGCTATCTTGGACAATTACTTTCTAAACCTATTTCTCTGTAACTTTTTTTTTTTAAAAGTGATAGGAAAAACTTAAACCACACTAAACACTGGTGGTATGTGTTTGATAACAACAACTGGAATTACCCATGGGGAAGGAGCACCCAGTCTCATAGTGCACTCAGTAAAATATGGATAGTGAAAAAGGTATGAATCTCAGTTTTTTCAGTTTTTAACGTCTTTATTTCGATTTCTCATCATAAAAGACACACATATACACAAAATTTCTTTAAATACAATTAGTACAACAAAGTCATAAGATCATAAATATTCAAATTCATATGCTAACCAAATCCAATAGAAACAAGGCAATTAAAGTGAAGACAAAACAAAACAAATCTAGTTAACAATATTCAAATTCATATACCAACCAAATTCAAAAAGAAAAACAAGGCAATTAAAGTGGAGACAAAACAGGTCTAGTTAAAAAACTCAATTAAACATACTTATAAAGACGTCAGGGAAAATTTTTAAAACATTTAAGTATATAAAAATAGCAATCAGCAAAAAAAAAAACCAGTAGGGTGACACAGAGTACAGGTTATTTAGGTCAAGATACTATGAGCTGACTGGTTGATTTAAACCTTATCAACCAAGCCCACCCTAGGAATTTGGCCAATCCTATGGTTAGCCATTCAGAAGTGTTGGTTCTCAGAATATACAGTGCTTCACTACTCACTCGGGTGTTAAGTCTAGTACATATAGGTTTCAGCCACTTATTACGTGGTTCACAATAAGCAGAACAGACAAATAAAAAGTGGCCAACTGTTTCCTTACAAACATTACAACAGGGACAGAAACTTGACTCTGACCTCTGCCAGCCGCTAGTAAAAACCCTCAGCGGCAGTGTACCTACACGGAACTGATGGTATAATTTCCTATCTAATGTTTTAAGGATAACATCCCAATATACTTCTTTATTAGGTACTACTTTATGGAGCAAGAACTGGCCTGTCAAATTCATTTTCTCAGAAAGTGCCACATGTTCCATTTTTACCTTGGACCAGAAGAGAAGTTTGAATTCATTCTTAGTAGGGAAGGTTTGAGAACCCGGCTCCGACCAAAGCAAGGGGAGACCCATTTCAGTGAGGGTGTTCTTAATTAGCTTTAGCCAAGGTATACCACCTGCCCCTTGCTGCGTTCTCACATCCTGTAATTCCCTGGCGAACATGGCCAACTCCGGGGTGGACCATATACGTCTCCATAACGCCACCATCCTATAGAGGGCCTGGTGTTTAATAGTGTGCATGCCCATATCCATCAGGAGTGGAAGAACTGGTGTTGAAGGGGGGAGGTTAACTAGGTTTCGGAGGAATTTATTCTGTATCCTATCCAAGGCAGACAGGTCCACTCCACCCCAAATATCGGCCCCATATAATATAGCTGAACTGATTTTAGCACTATAGATTTTAAGTGCGGGCAGTACTCTTTTAGTCAAGGAGCACCGCTGCTCTTTAACTAGACAACCAGTCAGGCGAGCAAATTTCAAACAGAGAGCCGATACTTGATCTTTCCATTGTAGCCTATAATCCAAGGTAACACCAAGATAAGTCATTACATCAACCTGCTCTAGTCTAGACCCATTCATTAAAACATGTCCTCTCAGTGGCTTTTTCTTAGTTAGGACCATGAACTTGGTTTTATTAATATTGATCTCAAGATCATTTATAGTACAAAAGTCCATGAATTTATTTAAGGCTACCTGTAAACCCTTCTGCGTCTTGGCCAATATGAGGGTATCGTCTGCAAAAATTAAAAGAGGGAATTTGGACCCTCCCAATGAAGGAGCATCGGTGGGGGTATCTGAAAGGAACTTTACCACCTGGTTAATGAAGAGTACAAATAGGGTGGGGGCCAGGACACAAACCTGCCTTACACCGCGAGTTACGGGGAAGGATTCGGTAACCTGGCCCTGACGACCCCATCTGACTCTTGCAAAGTTACCCTCGTGCATCCTGATGGTAAGTTCTAATAGTGCACTAGGGACCCCCATCCTTCTCAGTGCTGCCCACATCTTCCCTCTGGGGACCAGATCAAACGCTGATTTGAGATCCACAAATGCAGCGAAGATCTTCCCATCTCTCAAAAGCACAGTTTTCCAATAAATCATGACGAATCTTAATATCTGATCAACTGTGCTAATGTGAGCCCTAAAACCCGCCTGCATTGGAGACAGAATATCTACTTCTGTCATCCACGAGTGGATTTTCCCTAACAGCATTCTTGCTATTACTTTCTGTAGGGCATCGATGAGGCTGATGGGACGATAGTTTCCCGCATCAGACCTATCCCCTTTTTTGTGCACTGGCAAAATTTCGGCCCCTTTCCAAGAATTTGGGATCCTGGTCCCTCTAGCTATAGCATTTGCTAAAATTAGTATATACGGGACCCAGTGTTTTTGGTCATATTTAAAAAGGTCCGCAGGGATGCAGTCCATGCCAGGGGCTTTGCCATTCTGCACTTGTTTAAGAGCAGAGATAGCTTCAGTTTCAGTAAAAACAATGTGTTCAAGTGAGGCCACCTCAGACTGCACACTGGCATCTTCCCTAATGGTAGTAAGGGAGATCCGTTCCGTGTGGCTGAACTGTGCCCCGTAATGCTTGACCCATTGTTCTGCCGAAACGTGATTTACTGGAATATGTAGTTCTCCCGCCCCACCCCATTTCACAACCTCCCAAAATTTCTGTTGGTTAGAAGAGGTACTTGCCTGATATAAATCTAGCCAACGCTGGTCATCCCATTTGATTTTTGCCTCTTTTAGTGCTTTCCTATAAGTCACCCTAGCTATCCTTATATTCGGGCAAGATTTAGATTTAATGGCCTTTAATAGGGAGCTGTGGGCAATTCTACATGTCTTATCATACCATTTCGACCTGGATTCTGCTGGGACGTTTTTTCCTCCTTTCACAGGTTTGATAAAAAAAGATTTTAATTTATTAAAAAGAGACTCATGAATTGTCCCAATCTGATCAAGTGAAATTCCAGCCTCTAGTAAGGGTACCATCTGTCTTGTGGCCGCTAGGACCTCCGTGGCAATCCTGCTAATAATGGCAGTATTGTCTTGGAGCCCAGCCCATCTTACCCTTCTACAATCATTTGTGAGACCAGCATCTGCTGTCTCAATGTTAGTTACAGGGTTCATGTGAAGACCCTCATCCACAGAAAGTTTTATTATCAAGGGGTTATGATCACTCTCAGGTCTCGTGACTATTTCCATGTCCACCAGTATTTTCCAAAACTCTATCTTCAACAAAAAATAGTCAATACGGCTCGAGTTAAGGGAGTTATCAAATGTTACTTTTCCCATCTGATCTGATTTGGTCCTACCATTCGCTGCACGCAAGTCCCATTCCAGGCAAAGGCCCAACCATTGCATGGCTGCCTCCGTTACTTTTTTGATTGGAGGGATAGACAAAGGAGGAATATTCCAAATCTGGTCAATATCCCCATAACCCCCACCATCAAGATTAGGAAATGGTTCAAAGCAGCAGTTGAAGTCCCCTGCCACCATAACACATTTGTCACTACTAATGTTATTCAGTAGGGAGTCAAGTTCAGCTACCACTCCCGCAGGCTTCCCACCCGGTAACCCTCTAGCGTATATGTTACACAGAAAAAAGACCTGGTTATTTTTACCAGTTAATTTCAACGCTAGGATATCATTGCTCAGAGTAGGGAGTTCCGTGATAGTAATGGCTAAAGATTGTCTAATCCAAATAACTAGGCCTCCTGAGGGGCGGCCCTTCGGTCCCTTACTAGCTGGTTTGTGGTAGTTAAGATAACCGACCCGATAAATAGCATCGGTTGACCAGCTTTCCTGCAAAATAATAACATCATGTAGATCCACAAAGGAACCCCAATCAGCTTCTGACACTTTCCCTTTTAAGCCCGCTATATTCCAAGACAAGACTGCGAGAGTGTGAATTGTTTTCTCTACCATCTTGGTGGTTGGGTTAACAACAGCCTTAGTGATCGTATGTCTAGGGATACCTGACAGGAGTGTTTCCCTTGTTTCCACCCTCTGTGGATTAACGCTAAACACAGGGACGGTCTCCATCCCTGGGACACACACATTATTTAAGGAACCCATTACCACAGCATTAGAACACCCATTAATCGGTTGTACTATATCATCATGTCAATCCACACCCTCCAGGCCGGAAAGGGGAGCAAACCGGTTTGCAAGGTGGGGATAGAACATTGGATAAAGTGGAGTATCAAAATTGAATCTCCCTCTAGTCCTGTCCCTTCTAGAATGATGAAACGGGGTGTGGGATCTGTTTGTATATAGGGCTGGGTAAAAATAATGCAGTAGTAGAGTTTGTACATCCCCAACTCTACCAAATCTTGGTTCCCTGCAGATGTATTCAGCGACCCAGGGCTCTCTGAAGCTAACCACCACACAATCCCCCTCAAGATCTTTCTTACCATAGCCAATCCAATCCACCCTCCTTACATTAAGTATTTCAGGATTTAGATTAGGAGGTAGTGGCCGGTTTTTATTAAGCCAGAATGTAACCTTATTGTAGAGATCCTTGTGAGTTTCTCTCTTACCCTCTACAAGCGGGGCCACACCAGTTAAAACAATTGTATAGGGTACTGACTCTGGTGGGAGGTTCACACACTGTTTCTTTGGGATGGGTTTGGCGATGGACTGATGACTGATATTTGTGCTCCTAACAGAAGTTGGATTTTTCGGAACCTGCTGATTTTTAACAGGCTTTAGCCTTGCAGGGTTCACTGTAGAAGCTACTTTCTTAGGATCGGGAACGGTTTTTGCTTGCGGGGCCTTGGATATAGGGGGTCCCACTTGTAAATTATTACCCCCCGCTTTATCAGTTATCATAGTTTTGGGCTTCAGTATAGTCGGGACAGGAGTGATCAAACCAGCAGTTGCTAAACTGGCGAGGATTCTATCAGAAGTTGCTTTGTTGTCCTTCACTAGCGAATCTATAGAATCCATTTTCGTATTTAGTAACCTTGTCCTTTCAAAAAGAGGTAGGAGTAATGATTTAAATAACAACTCAATTTTAGCCAGAAATATCTCTTCTGTGATGCTAATCATAGTCTCACATCCCCCTTGCTGGGCAGTAGCGTTGGTATTGGGTAGCTGTTGGGGGGAAGATGAATCATTTCCCAGCCCCCCAGTTTGTTCCTCTATAACCAGTGAGTCTACCCTTTTGCGTTTCCCAGGGTTATGAATGGGTGTTTGCTGTGGATGAGAGAGGGAATCCAATAGTTCAGTACTAATGTTAAGATTTGGTGAATCTGAAAGACCAGTGTTATCCCTGGACTGATCTAGACAGATAGTTCCACTATTTTGCAAATTATCATGTGCAGTATTAAAAGCGCTTCCCTGATAAGAATCCACTAATTCAACTGTATGGTTCTCAGGAGCAGTCACCAATAATACTTCGGTATTACTATCCGAATTCAGCGTCGAAAGTGGGACAGGGGAGACAGCCTCATTAATTTTACCTAGCGAAGACCTCTTACCAGTGATAATATCGAGTGAGAGGCGTTTTTCAACCAGGGCGATCTCCTTCTCTAGTATAGCCGTGGAGCGCTTAAAAAACTGATCAATTGTACCAGTAAAAGTACCATTTGAGGTTGAGACCTGAACTTCCCTCTCCTTACCTGACCTTAGGGGCATTTTTATAAATCCTTTTTAAAAATATACAACTAGCAGTACTATGACCAACCTTAATACTGAATCAGCGAAGCCACTCAGGCCTCAATGTTTTAACAACACTTTAGGCACGAGCAGTCACAATATAAAAATTTTACCAATTAAAAGGTTCATGGATAGGTGTCCAGGAAGAAAAAGTTAATGGTAGGGCCCGGCCCGGCCTCCTCCGGCCCCGGACGGCCACAGACGGTCCCGCCCTTGTCCCGGGCTTCTCCCGGCGCCCTCCCGCGCGCTCCCGCGCCGCGGGAGAACTGGCCTCCAGATATGGTAATCACTGTCTAGGGGGGGGAGGGGTCGGGGAGAGCAGCCCAGGTGGTCAGAATCAGGCAGGCGGGTGCTCCTGGGAAACAGAGTCCCAGCACCCGCGCTCGCAGCCCCGCCTCGCTCAGTCCACTCCGCCTTGCACGTCCCTCAGCAGTTGCCCCCAGAGATGGTCAGACTCCCCTTACGATGCGGGACCCGCGGAGCGGGTACCGCGAGGGGTGGAGGAAAGAGGTAAACAGCAAAAAAGGTATTCCACAGGGTCCCAGGTGCAGCGTCCGTTCTGCAGTGCGTCCCACTGGGCAATCCAAGCACGAAAGTTTAAGAAGGCTCGAGGGCGGGGGGGAGGGGTCGGGGAGAGCAGCCCAGGTGGTCAGAATCAGGCAGGCGGGTGCTCCTGGGAAACAGAGTCCCAGCACCCGCGCTCGCAGCCCCGCCTCGCTCAGTCCACTCCGCCTTGCACGTCCCTCAGCAGTTGCCCCCAGAGATGGTCAGACTCCCCTTACGATGCGGGACCCGCGGAGCGGGTACCGCGAGGGGTGGAGGAAAGAGGTAAACAGCAAAAAAGGTATTCCACAGGGTCCCAGGTGCAGCGTCCGTTCTGCAGTGCGTCCCACTGGGCAATCCAAGCACGAAAGTTTAAGAAGGCTCGAGGGCGGGGGGGAGGGGTCGGGGAGAGCAGCCCAGGTGGTCAGAATCAGGCAGGCGGGTGCTCCTGGGAAACAGAGTCCCAGCACCCGCGCTCGCAGCCCCGCCTCGCTCAGTCCACTCCGCCTTGCACGTCCCTCAGCAGTTGCCCCCAGAGATGGTCAGACTCCCCTTACGATGCGGGACCCGCGGAGCGGGTACCGCGAGGGGTGGAGGAAAGAGGTAAACAGCAAAAAAGGTATTCCACAGGGTCCCAGGTGCAGCGTCCGTTCTGCAGTGCGTCCCACTGGGCAATCCAAGCACGAAAGTTTAAGAAGGCTCGAGGGCGGGGGGGAGGGGTCGGGGAGAGCAGCCCAGGTGGTCAGAATCAGGCAGGCGGGTGCTCCTGGGAAACAGAGTCCCAGCACCCGCGCTCGCAGCCCCGCCTCGCTCAGTCCACTCCGCCTTGCACGTCCCTCAGCAGTTGCCCCCAGAGATGGTCAGACTCCCCTTACGATGCGGGACCCGCGGAGCGGGTACCGCGAGGGGTGGAGGAAAGAGGTAAACAGCAAAATAGGTATTCCACAGGGTCCCAGGTGCAGCGTCCGTTCTGCAGTGCGTCCCACTGGGCAATCCAAGCACGAAAGTTTAAGAAGGCTCGAGGGCGGGGGGGAGGGGTCGGGGAGAGCAGCCCAGGTGGTCAGAATCAGGCAGGCGGGTGCTCCTGGGAAACAGAGTCCCAGCACCCGCGCTCGCAGCCCCGCCTCGCTCAGTCCACTCCGCCTTGCACGTCCCTCAGCAGTTGCCCCCAGAGATGGTCAGACTCCCCTTACGATGCGGGACCCGCGGAGCGGGTACCGCGAGGGGTGGAGGAAAGAGGTAAACAGCAAAAAAGGTATTCCACAGGGTCCCAGGTGCAGCGTCCGTTCTGCAGTGCGTCCCACTGGGCAATCCAAGCACGAAAGTTTAAGAAGGCTCGAGGGCGGGGGGGAGGGGTCGGGGAGAGCAGCCCAGGTGGTCAGAATCAGGCAGGCGGGTGCTCCTGGGAAACAGAGTCCCAGCACCCGCGCTCGCAGCCCCGCCTCGCTCAGTCCACTCCGCCTTGCACGTCCCTCAGCAGTTGCCCCCAGAGATGGTCAGACTCCCCTTACGATGCGGGACCCGCGGAGCGGGTACCGCGAGGGGTGGAGGAAAGAGGTAAACAGCAAAATAGGTATTCCACAGGGTCCCAGGTGCAGCGTCCGTTCTGCAGTGCGTCCCACTGGGCAATCCAAGCACGAAAGTTTAAGAAGGCTCGAGGGCGGGGGGGAGGGGTCGGGGAGAGCAGCCCAGGTGGTCAGAATCAGGCAGGCGGGTGCTCCTGGGAAACAGAGTCCCAGCACCCGCGCTCGCAGCCCCGCCTCGCTCAGTCCACTCCGCCTTGCACGTCCCTCAGCAGTTGCCCCCAGAGATGGTCAGACTCCCCTTACGATGCGGGACCCGCGGAGCGGGTACCGCGAGGGGTGGAGGAAAGAGGTAAACAGCAAAATAGGTATTCCACAGGGTCCCAGGTGCAGCGTCCGTTCTGCAGTGCGTCCCACTGGGCAATCCAAGCACGAAAGTTTAAGAAGGCTCGAGGGCGGGGGGGAGGGGTCGGGGAGAGCAGCCCAGGTGGTCAGAATCAGGCAGGCGGGTGCTCCTGGGAAACAGAGTCCCAGCACCCGCGCTCGCAGCCCCGCCTCGCTCAGTCCACTCCGCCTTGCACGTCCCTCAGCAGTTGCCCCCAGAGATGGTCAGACTCCCCTTACGATGCGGGACCCGCGGAGCGGGTACCGCGAGGGGTGGAGGAAAGAGGTAAACAGCAAAAAAGGTATTCCACAGGGTCCCAGGTGCAGCGTCCGTTCTGCAGTGCGAATGAATCTTGAAACAAGGAGTCCTGCACTGTGGTTTTGGTACTACTGCTTCACCAAATTGTTCGACAATAGTCAAATCATATCCTTTCTACCCCTTTGTAACCTTAAATGCCATTATGTGATAGAGGTGGGTGAGACACTAAAGGCTTGGGTCAAGAGCCTGGCTATAGTGTACTTCAAGGTTCTCTTGGACCCATGAGCTCAAAATGACAAAATTGATCCTGATAAATGACTTGTGAATATATCAATTTATGTTTTAACTTTTCCAACGTGTAATTTTAGATGGTTCATTTTAAAACTATAATTGTAATCATGTTTTGTAAAATGTTTTACTTTTATGATTCTCTCTTTGAATCGAATAAAGTTTTTGAACCGAACCGACAAAATGAGCCAATTTTTCATGTAGCTTCTGTCTGCCTAACATGCTCTATCCTCATGCGCCAGGAATTAAAGATCTAGCATTAACTTTCGATGCAAAATGAGAGTAAGAGAGAGAGGTAACCATTAGTGGCTGAATTGAGCACTGTGAAACCAGAAAAAACTGGGACCAATCCCAGCTTACCCACTCAACCAAATCGTGTAATCCTAGGTACTTTGTTGATTTCATTTTGCATCCTTTTTTCGGCCACCAAAAATAAGAGCACCTTGAAAAACATGCCGTCAGGCTGTGATCATTTCCAAGAATTAACACAGCAGTTTGGCCATATATTATTAGGCCCATCTGCCCCCATCGGAGGCATAAGCCACTAGACCACCAGGGATTTTACTGTATATGGTGCAGAATGTTTAGGGGAGTTGCCTCTTGGTCAAGGGTCGCTCCCCTTTAGTGGGTGAATGTTTTGGCCATTTCTGAACCCCTTGGGGGCAGATTGGCCATATAATTTGAGGCCCATGTCCCCCCCGAGGGGGGCAGAAGCAACTAGACCACAAGGGAAAGTTTGTGTGTGAAATGTAGTTTGGCTAATAGTGTATTTTGTCATCATTTGTGATCGAAATTTAGTTTTTTCCTTTTATTTTAGTGCACAGCTTTTGTTTTATTTTGGTGTAACTTGTGCTTGCAGTGTCAGCACTGGTAGAACTGCAGTTTGTGTAGTTGCAAGTGTTTGATAAGGAAAGGTTTTTTTTTTTAATACTGTTTACTCCAAATAAGTATCAATGACATGCATGATTGTGTTTTAGGAAATGCTGTAAGAATAGCAACCTATTCAGCTTCTGTTTGAATGTGTGTGAAATTTTTCTTGTATTTGTGCACAATGTGTATTATGTTGCCTTGTGTGTAATTTCCTTTTGTTTTCTCTTCTAGTGGAAAATCAATGGCGCTTGCTTTGCCTGTAAAGCGTAGGTGCTGGTGAGTCTAGCGATCTCTGGCAAGTGAGTATATAGTGTTTTACAGTACAAAGGTCTTTATGTGGTTTGTATTGATTGATTTTACCTTACAACTGCTATATGCCAGTCTTTTTCTTTTTGTTTTATAAATCCACACTTTGTTTATTACTTAGTTTTTTTATACAGTGTTGGGGAGTGTTGACTTGTTTAGCAAGCTACCTTTCTAACTAAGAATTTTAGCTAGCTGCAGGAAGACCGCGCAGCCGGTTGTTAATATGCTTTTTGAATTTTCTTCTGGCCATGATTATGAGACTAACTCTGCATCTGAGGAATAGTAGGAAGGCCAGGATTCTAGCAGTGAATTTTCTGTCAGAGGAGAATCATCAGATGATGAAGCCACTCTCAGTGCGGATGAAGTGCCCCTTTTAGAGGAAGACACTGATGTGCCAATAGTGCCGCAAGAGCCATCTGGATTGCAGCCTGGGGCTGCACGGCTTCCCATTGGAAGTGTGCTGGTCTCTAGGTTGACCCAAACATGGTGCAGCCAGTGTTGCCTGCCTTTCGTGGTGTTGCAGGGTGTAGAGTGAATTGTAGGAAAGTGCTGTTTTTGACTAGTTTGGCTGGGATCCTGCTAATCAGGACCCCAGCCTATTTTTTTTATTTAAGAAGTTTTATATAGCGCTGGCCTGACCCGAGAGTATCGAAGCGCTTTACACCAGTTGCGTTGCAGAAAATCACACAATACATTAATGGTATTGGTCATAAACGAAGAGTTCCAATTCGTAGTGTAACCAAGAGGCACTGAGGTCTTGGAAAGCCTTAGAGGAAACTTGCGGTCATGAGCAGAGCTCTACTTTTGGGGAGGAGTGACGAGAACGGGGTCAGGGTAGAGGTGGGGGTAGAAGTCTTGAGGACAAGGAGTCGAAGCGGTGCGTGGTGCCTGCTTCATCGCTCCGGCGTCTCCTATCGGTTCACTAAGGAACGGTTGAGGAACAGGACTTTGAGCTGTCTTTTGAATTTTGCAAAAGAGGGAATAGTTCTGATGTGAGGGGGAATAGAGTTCCAGATTTTGGATGCGTTCCCTGCGGAGGACCGGGTCACAGTTTTTTGTTTGCGGGTTTTCAGCGGATGAGTAGAAGAGTGTTCGAACTTTTTTGAGTTTGGAAGCCAGATATTCCGGTTTGCCAGTGTGCAAGGCTTTGTGCGTGAGGCAGGCTGTTCTGAAGCTCGCCCGCATTTCAACTGGGAGCAAATTTTATTCTCTGAGTGCGGGTCAAATGTGATAAACTTTCTTGATTCCGGTGACCATTCTGGCTGCCGCATTGAGAGTTGTTTTGAGGGGAGAAAAATGAGATTTTGCTATTCCTGAGAGTACTGCATTCGCATGGTCTAGTCTTGACAACACCAATGCTTGGGTGGCTTGTTTGAGATCCTTGGGCAGGATGAAAGGTTTTATTTTGTTCAGTAGCTTCAGGTTAAGGAAGGAGCTCTTAGCTGAGTTCTTAATGTGTTTGGCTATGTCCAATTTCGGGTCCAGCGTGATACCTAGTGATTTTACAGAATCGGCCAGGGTGAAGTTCCTGTTGAGCACATCGATAGCTTTTAGCCATTCCGCAATTTGAGGGTTCTCTTCTTTGTTCGAGATGAGGAGTATTTCCATTTTGTCTTGTTTAAGTTTTAGGTGGTTACTTGACAGCCAGTGTTCGACTTCTCTTAATGTGATGTTGAGTCTTTGAATGTCCTTGATGGAGGAGGTTTCCAAGTAGATCTGTGTATCGTCTGCATGCAGATGGAAGGGAATTTTGGCTTTTTTGAGTAGGGTGGTGAGGGGTTCCATGTAAATTTTAAAAAGTTGCGAGGAGAGCACTGAACCTTGGGGAACTCCCCTGCTTACTGGGTGTAGGTCGGACACAAAGTTTTTGATTTTAATTCTTTGGGTGCGGTTGTGTAGGCAGGAGGAGAACCAGAGTAGGACCATCTCATCAAGTCCAGCCCTTTCTTGAAGAACCTTAATGAGAAGTTTGTGTCGAATGCTGCCGATAGGTCTAGTAGAATGAGGAGGCAGCATTAGTCCGAATCAAGTGATTTGTGGGTATCATCAATGACGTTGAGGATCGCTGTTTCAGTGCTGCCGCCTTTTCTGAAGCCTGACTGGTGGGATTCAAGGAGGGTGATGCTATCCATGTGTTGGGTTAGTTGTTGGAGCACGCATCTTTCCAGGATTGTGGATATAGCCTATCTGCTTTCTCCCTTAAATTGACATACATGTACTTTGGTACACTTCAGGTTGGATACTGGGGTACCCTTGTCAGTCCCTAGGATATGGTACACCATGTACCCAGAGCATAGGTACCGCAAAGGCCTCTCAAGGGCTGAAGCATGTATTATGCCACCCATGAGAGGCCATGCAAAATGGAACTGTAGGTCTGCTGCTGCAGCCTATGTAAGCTGATGCAAGCACCACTTTCTTTAGATATAGGTTCACTATATCGAATGGTCACTAAGCTTAAAACGTATAAGTTACCCCTATAGCAGGCCTTATCAATCCTGAAGGCAGGGTGCTGGGTTTTATGTGAGAGGGTGCCCCTGCATGAGCAGAGCCCCTCTGCCGCCTCCAGAGACCATTCTCCTGGGTTGTCTGTGACTCTGCCGGACATATAGGTAGAGGTGCATTATAACCTCGAGGTAAATGGTATCTTGAGAACGGCTGCATAGAAACATATCGAGTTTGGTGTCAAACACCTTGGAATCATACATTCACACTAGTAACTGGTGTGGGAGGTATGATTCCAATCTTCTGAAGCGAGCTTCGTGGGGTCACCGGTCTACCCGGTACTAGCCTCCTCGACCTGGACAGCACAAAATGGATGCTGCCAGCCAGAGACACATTTCTGCCCTCCTGCTTCTGAGCCAAGCTCGAGCAGAGGAGGTCAGCACCATAGGCATCCTGTCATAGGGAGGTGTGACCACCTCCCTGACAGGGTTTAGAGTATTGGGGCTTAGTGGGTGCACTCAGAGATCCCTGAAAGTCTGCACTGGGGGCACATTTGGTGACCCTGTGCATAGTCAAGCTCAAACCAGTTCTTGGATCCATTGGCTCCTGCTCTGGCGCAAAACTGGACAAAGGACATGGGTGTATTCACCCCTCTGCCCTGCCCCTTCCCTAGGAGGGTCCCCAGAATCTGTCCAACCCTCTCCCGTGGGTATGAAATCGGTTACCTAGCTACAGGACATGGATTTTAGGTGGACAAGATTCTACAAGAATAAACCACTGACCGACTGTCTGGACACCTTGAACTTTGTTGGACCTTGACTGGGCTGGACTTCGTTCCCCTTTCCGTCTGAAACATTGTTTGTGCCGTGACTCCATACAGGCTCCGTGCAGGACTTGTGGGGCACTTAAGACAACAGAAGTATCTCCCTTGGAGTGAAGGAGTCACTCCCCTGCTTCGCAGGCACCTAAAGCGCAAATGACCGGTAGATGCCCCTGAGCTCCGGGCCTGTGGGTCCCCCTGGGGGTCATCTTGACTGTTCTTGGGCTTTCCTGGCTGCTCCAGACGTGTCCAGACTCTCCATTGCTTGGAGAGTCCCCTGGACCTTGCTGGTCCCACACCATAACCTGTTTGTCCTTCCTGCGGGGGCTGCTGTTGCCAAGGCTTGTTGGTGCTCCCGCCGGATACCGACCCCTCAGCACTCAACATCCTTCATGGGGAAGCTCATCCTGAACGCCTCCGGGACCTTATGGCTGCAGAGTCCAGCATCCTTTCTTTGCACCTGAAACACCCATCATCAGTGGGCATTCGTCTACCGAGCCCCTGGTCACTCTGACGTGACCCAGACTCTGTCAACTCTGCTTTCAGGTTCCTTCCATCCAGAATCCAGGCTTGGATTCCACCTGACCCTTTTCATCCTTCATGGCAGAGGTATTTCTTCATTCCCTTCCATAGAGAAAGACAAGAGTTTCCGACGCCCCTTCTGACCTTTGCACCTGGCTTCCCTGGGATAGGTAACTCAGATACTACAGTATCCACGGGTGGGGTGGCTCTTAAAACTCTTAAGTTCCGATGGGTTTGCTTGAAGTCCTCCTAGAAGGGTCCTTAAACATTAACTTTGCAACAGCAACTTTCCCATAGTGTAGTACGGAGCACACAGTTGTGTTTCCTCACTGCACCCGTCCTCCGTGGGTCTCCTGTGTCATCACCATGGTTGGTTCCTTGGGGTCCCAGCGATTCTACGTTCTCTAGGCACTGTGTCTAGTCAAGTCATGATTATACCACTATTTTAGTTTATGGTTCTGTCTCCCCCTGGAGCCCGCTGTGTATTGTGCTACTTAAAACTGTTCTATTGATCCAGTATTGTGTGCTTTGGGTTCTAACCTCGTACAGGATTGAGAGTGTTATATTAATACATATTTTTATATAAATACTTTGTGGTTCTCCTTCATTTAGTCAGTTAAGAGGTGATATTCTGGTAAAACAAGCTGATTTATATTCCTTCAAGATTAAGCCTCAAGGCTGTTCTTCACAGCTACCACTAGGATAGCTTTCATAAAGGTTATCTTTGACCTCATACACCTTAAGGGTCTTATGGATTGGTACAGAGTGCCCACTTTAACTAGTGGACAGCATATACCAAGCCACCTTCTCACGTGAATTGTTAAAAAAAAATCCTATATATTTTTTTCAGTTGTTAATGGATGATGTATTTTTTTATGAGATTCTTGAGCAGACTAATTGGGACAACCGTGACAGACTTGAGCCCTGCTCTAGAGCTCCCTGGTGGACCCCCACAATTCGGAATGAGTTCAATAAGTTCTTGCGTTTCACTTTTTTGATGGGCCTGATAAGGAACTGTCGCTGTCTTAATATTGGCCTACTAATCCCTTGATGGGAATGACTATTCTTTCCTGCAACCATGATCGGTATTAACTTCTGCTTCAGATGCTGCATTTTGTTGATAATGCTTCCGCGTTGCAACGAGATCAACCTGTTTGTGACCATCTTTATAAGGTTGACTTGTCCTTGATCACTTTGGTTGATCGATTTTCAGAGATCTATGTGCCAGGGAAACAAATAGCAGTGATGAGTCTTTGGTCCTGTTCAAGAACCCATTAGTTATTAGGCAGTACATTCCTGGCAAGACGGCACGTTATGGTATTAAGATGTATATGCTGTCTGAAAGTAGCACTGGATACGTCTATAATTTCAGGGTATACAATGGTAAGGATTTCAGTAATGACCCCCCCGTTTGCCCGTCCACTTTTGGGGTTCCAGAGAAGGGACAGTGCAGTGCCGAGCATAGCGATGAACTTTTAGCTCTGAAATTTTCGCTTGCCTGGCTGTGTGCGTGGACTGGCGTTGTGCAGGTGCTAGCGCTTGGCTGACGGTGTGTGTGGAGTGGCGCTTGCCTGCCGGTGTGTGTTGTTTGGTGCTTGGCTGGCAGTGTGGGTTGTCTGGCGCTTGGCTGTCGGTGTGCGTGGGCTGGCGCTTGGCTATCGATGTGCTTGGGCTGGTGCTTGGCTGGTGGTGTGCGATGAGTGACTTGCTGCTGGTCACTACACATCCTGCTAGCTAAATGCCAGTGCACACACCACGTAAACTACCAGCCGATTATGGCTGTGTCAGTCATGTAAAAGTATGAAAGTGATGGGCCTTTGAATGGCACTGTCAGTTGATCTGAGTGTTGTACTGTGCTGAACCCACGGCTGACAGTGTGAATGGTCTTGTATGGAAGGTGTAGGAATGGCCTGTAAAGAGGTTGGTACCTTGTCGCGTCTATATAGCTCACGAGGTGTGAGTCATAAGTTCAGGTTTTCGACCTTTCAATTATTAACAGTGACTTCTATTGTTGTGAAATCTTTTGTTTAAAAAACATACATTTTGCACCTTTCACTCACCCTTGTGCCAACTCCAACCAGTATGTGTGTGTACTTGAGGAATAGATGGATGGGAAATCATGTCATTGTACGAGGTGTCAAAGTGCTTTTCGGCAAGTAGCACGCTACTCCAGAACTCAAAAAGAATTATTGGTGAAATAGTATAGGGAAATATGAAAATTTTATTTGAGCGGTGGACATGTGAGTTTGTTATTTCGATAGAAAAAGGATAGTAGATGGATTGAAGTGAGAAGGGTTTTCATTAATATAGCATTTGGTGTCCCTGAAGAGGCATCAAATCTCTTCTTGGCGAGTAGCACGCTACTCCGGAACCCAAACAGGATTAGTGGTGAATTAGTATAGGGAAATATGAAATTAACTTGAGCAGTGGAAATGTGAGTTTGTTAGTTGGATAGAAAATGGAAGTGTTTTTTGGGAGATCATAGCAGCAGGAGGAGGTTTGGGATGGGGGGGGGGGGGGTCGGAGGGAAGGGTTTGGAGAGGCTTGTTTGAGAGATCTGAAGAGTACAAGAGGTTTGAGATGATACAAGGAAGGGTAGAGGAGGGAAGAGTCTAGAAAGGGTTATTTTGGGGATCACAGTAGTAGAATGGAGTTTGAGATGAGTCAGAGAGTGAAGGTAGATGATATATTGAGAGAGGTATAGGGTTCATTGGAGATGCTAAATTAGGAGTAAAGTAATAAATATAAAGATACATATGTACGCCCCTTTACCACAGTGGGTGATACTTTTAGAATTTACTCAAGTTGTGTGTGCTGCAGTGTCTGTACACTCCCACTCACTCCCTGATCTCTCGCAGGCCCCACACAAGCTGGTGCAAGGTGCTGATGTGGCACAACGTGCGTCTCCATGCGTCAGCAGGATCTGAGGTGGGGAGGGAGGGCTGTGGGAGAGAGGCGTGTCTGAGCATCAGTACTTCATACACGTTGAGTGAGGAAAGAATGCGCAGTAAAACCACAGAGGATCCACAGCCCTTGCAGCAGTGGGTAAACCACAAAGGATCCACAGCCAGCAGTGTGCAAGCCACAGAGGGTCCACAGCCTGGCCAGCAGTTGGTAAAACGCAGAGGGTCCAAAATCTGACCAGCAGTGGATAAACTGCAGAGGGTTCAAAGCCTGACAGACAGTGGGTAAACCCCAGAGGGCCCACAGTCAGTAGAGGGCAACCCACAGAGGGTTCACAGTCAGCAGAGGGCAAGCCCAAGAGGGTCCACAGCCTGGCCAGCAGTGGGTAAACTGCAAAGGATCCACAGCCAGCAGTGTATGAGCCACAGATGGTCCACAGCCTGATCAGCAGTGGGTAAACCGCAGAGGGTCCAAAGCCTGGCCAGCAGTCGGTACACCGCAGAGGGTCCACAGCCTGCAGAGGGTAAACCCCAGAGGGTCCACAGCCTAGTTAGCAGTGGGCAAACTGTAGGGGCAACAGTCCTCCCAGCAGTGTATCAGCTGCACAGGATCTACAGCCTGGCCAGCAGAGTGTAAACCGCAGAGCGTTCACAGCCTGGCCAGCAGAGTGTAGACCGCAGAGGGTCCACAGCCTGGCCAGCAGAGTGTAAACCGCAGAGGGTCCACAGCCTGGCCAGCAGAGTGTAGACCGCAGAGGGTCCACAGCCTGGCCAGCATAGTGTAGACCGCAGAGGGTCCAAATCCTGGTCAGCAGCAGGCAGACAATGGGCATTGACGATTCCCCAGCAAATAAAGGGAAACTTCTTTCGGTAAAACCTTCAGATATTTTCATCTGGATCACTGCTCTATTCCAGTTAAACACTTATGAAAGAATACCCTATATAAGATCCACCAGAGTGGTATTGAACTACTCTGGTTGGGTAAGGACCCTATGATGAAGCATGCCACTATAAGTTGTGGATAAGGCAGTTATTCCAGAATTCTCTATCTCCTGCTGGAAAACTTTTTTTCATTGGCTTAAAGAAAATATGCTTCATCCATCAAGGTATTAGCTCTGTATATATGTTAAAGGGGTGGGGAGGGGTCTTCACAGTTTCCTCTTCCTCGCCCTTTGAGTATTTGAAATACATTCTTTTTTTTTAAAATCATTTTCACATCTTTGTTTGACACAAAATGTATCCTGTGCTTAATCTAAGTGAAATAGTTTCTTGAATCCTGGAAATACACAACTTGAAATAAATGCAGATTATTAGAGACACCTTTGGAGTCTTCAGGCTCTGAATATTGTTTGCACTATTTTGGGATTGGTGAATTGCAAGGCTTACACAAGAGCTACGTTGTTGTGCTACAGCGCTCCCAGCAGCTGCGTTCTTTGCACTGCACGACGCTGTAGGAATGCTTTTCTCTTCTAAAATGTTCTGAGAGCGCAAAGAAGTAAGTAATCTTTAACATTGTCTCTAGGGAAAATCTACCAATTCTAGTTATTTTCGTAAATTAAAAACCCAGTGGAGTACAGGGTGGTGTGCCTCTCGTGGATCCCAACAAGTTTTCTTACCCAGGATGTCCTGCAAACTTCAAAATGTGACTAAAGTCATACATTTTACTTTCATTACTGTGCCATATTCTTCCAGAATCTTAAGGAAACCACACATTTCCTACAACCCAGGGTTCCCCCAGGTCTCCAGATAAAAAGGCTACCTCACTTGTGTGGGTGGGCCAAGTGCCTGTGACAGGGAAGGGCCCAAAGCATATTGTGGAGACATCAAAAATGATTGATTACAAAACGACATAGGTTTTACAAGGGTCACCTGCAGTTATGGTCCCAGGCTTTGCAGCCATGTAGGGAAACCTACCAAATCCAGACATTTCTGAAAACAAGACACCCGGGGGAGTCTAAGGATATGTGGAATGCGTGGATCCCCTGACTCTTTCTTACCCAAAATCCCATGTAAATCTCTAATTTAGCTTTAAAAAACATCTAATTTTTCTCACATTTCTGTGTGAGATGATATCATTGTGCTGGCAGAAATTTCCTACCACCCAGCGTTCCCCTCTGTCTCAGAGTAAAATGATACCTCACTTGTGTGGGTAGGCCAAGGGCCTGTGGCTGGGAAGGGTCAAAAACCTAGAGATTGAGGGGATAGCACAGCAAGCTCTAAGCGCTACATATATATATTTTTTTAATATATATGTTTTTAGGCTGACTTTGCATTGGAAATCCACACAAGTGAGGTATCATTTTTATCGGGAGACCAATTGGGAACGCTGGGTGGTAGGAAATTTGTGCTAGGTTTTCCTAGGTGCCTGGGTGAGCTAGGGCCCAAAATCTACAGCTAGACACATTGCAAAAAAGGGGTCAGTTTTCTGAGGAAAATGTGATGTTTCCATTTGAATTTTGGGCTGTATTCTGTCGCGGGCACTAGGCCTACTCACACAAGTGAGGTACCAGTTTTATTGGGAGACTTGGAGGAATGCTGGGTGGTGGAAGTTTGTGGCTCCCCCACAGATTTTAGAACTTTCATCACAGAAATGTGAGGGAAATGTGGGTTTTTTGGGGACAACATTTGAGGTGTGCAAGGGACTTTCTGGGTAACAGAACCTAGTGAGAGCCACACAAGTCACCCTATCCTAGATGTCTGGTTTTTAAAAATGTAGGGGTATTGAACTTGTAAAAGACAAACTTGACACACAAGCTTTTGTCCTGATGATGATGCATGTATCTGGTAATTGCATCGAAACGTCGTCGACCTTATTGCACCATATGTTTTATTTCAATTCACATATTGCGTTAAACAATGGGTTGCTATGGTTTAATTCCAGTCTGTAAAATGGATTATTAGTACAGACCGCCTTTGTGCGCTTTTACGTAATTGGTTTGTCATATGTCTTGTCTTGTCCTTTGTGGGTCACAGGTTGTGCCCACTTTTGTATAAATGCTATACTGACACATTTAACCTTATATCTGAAAATAAAAAAAACTCTGTCCGGCAGGACAGTAGTCATATATACTATTTAGTATATGTCTATCATTTAGTTGATCTCTGAATACTAGGATCCTCTGTTCCGTAAAATATACTACTGCCCAAGGACCCCAGTGGCATTCCTTTTGGGTTTCCCTTGTCTTTTGAAAATATAGTTACGCGCAATCGCTGGATTGCAAGGGATTGGTATCCCCCTCCCCCTTTTTTCCAAAAGTGGGTTCTCAACCGTCACCACCCCCTAACCGCCCCTTCACTTGTTTTTATTCACCCATTTTCTGTTCTCTTGACTAGGTATGTCAGACCCCCACCCTCCACTATATAATCTTGATTATATTAATAAAATTCTAGGAGGCCCTTCTCTTCTCTCTGACTCAGGTAACACCCCCACTGCACCCAGCTCCTCCACCAAAGATGAATTAGAAAAGGCAAAGAAAAAAGAGGTCAGATTGATATTAATGATAAAATTACTTACAGATTACCTCAAGGCTAACATAATTCCCATTGGACTTCAAGTCAGGAATATTCCTGGGGTATTTACAGATAATCCGAAATACCTTAACGGATTCAGTTACATTAGTACCACATGTTCCCGGCATTGGATGGTGCTGGGAATTGATATCGCAACAGAAGAGCTAAAAAAACTGGCTATAGAAATAGCCGATCTTGAAAAACAGATAAATGATGACAATACAAACACTGAAGCAAAGAAACTATTAGAGTAAATTCAAAAAACTGTAGACGATTTCCACAAATTTGAAACAGACAAAAAAACAAATAAAGTCAAAAAAGATATAAAAAGTTTCAGCCAAGAAAGGGCATATCCTTACCTAGTTAAGGATTATTACATAAACCGTTCATATAACGGTCCCCAGAACCAAAGACCGTGGGGCAGATTCAACAGACGTAGAAATTTTGTAGGATTTTCAGACAGTTCTGCAAACTCATCGGGTAATTCTGACTCAGGTGATAGCCCAGGGCCCTCCAACAGGAATTTTTTAGGGAGAGGCCAAGGCCAACAAGAACCCCCGGGGAGAGGCAGAGGCAAACAACCACAGAAATGGCCGAACCCTCCAGGCGAGCGTTTCACCCGTCAAAACCATTACCGATGGTAACTAATTATAATTTATACGAGGAGGCTTCCTCGTCCATAGAGAATGATACTAATGATACTGCTTCAACCATGCTGAATAACAACAATGTCCTTCCTATCTTTAATCTGACGAAACATATATTATCTAGCAGTGAAATTTCACTTTTAAGTAAAGGCCTTTCATTTGTCCCTACTATCAGACCCAACTTTCTAGACGCCCAGACAGAACTTCTAAGGTTCTTTCGTAAAGTTAGATTACACAGCTACTTTCTACTGAACCCCTGCCCACAGAAAAATGCGAACACCCCTTTTAAACCTCCATCCAAATTTTCACCTACAAGCAATATGGTGCCATCTGAAATTCTCACTTTTGAGAAATTAGTCCTCAATGACCTCACTAAATTGGAAAATAAAAAATCCTTTATCCCCTACAATATCACTCTCTCAGAGAAGAACGCCATATCTACCTTGAAGACTAACCAAACATTAGTTATAAAGCCAGCAGACAAGGGAGGTGGTATTGTGATTCAGGAAATTGACCAATACAAACGGGAAATTCTACGCCAACTTGATAATCGTGAACATTACAGCAAATTACCACGTAATCCCACTGCTGAAATACAGGAATTGATAACAGTTGTTACTGGCGATGGCCTGGAAGCCGGCTTCCTATCAAAAAAAGAATATGACTTCCTCAACATAAAAGCCCCAAGAATCCCGGTTATATATTGTCTCCCAAAAATTCACAAAAATTCGGAATAACCCCCAGGAAGACCCATAGTCTCTGGCTGCGGTTCAATTTTAGAACCATTAGGACACTACATTGATTATTTTATCAAACCCTTTGTCCCTAATACCTCTTGCTACATCAGAGACACTATGTCAATGATTAATCTCATAGAAGAATATCCATTTGATCCCACATCCAGCACAATGTGTACGCTGGATGTGGAATCACTTTACACTAATATCCCTCAATTTGAGTCACTTCGCGTGATAGAGACAGTTCTTGATACACGCCCTAGGCCCCACAATGTCCCTACCACTTTTATTCTGCAGCTCTTAGAGATATGCCTAACTAAAAATTTATTTTTGTTTGAGGGACAGTTCTATGAACAAGTCCGCGGAACACCTATGGGGGCTATTTTTGCCCCCAACTTGGCTATTCTTTATATGGACCGTATTGAGAATTACGCCATCTTGGACACATCAAACCCCTTCCACAGTGGCATTGCCCTGTGGAAGAGGTATATTGATGACATCTTCATGATCTGGTCAGACTCAGAGACCTCTCTAAATCAATTTACTCACTGGCTTAACAACAATAGTGGAGGACTTAAGTACACCATGTCCACCAGCAAGGTTTCCCTTCCCTTTCTGGATATCGAAATAAAATATTCAGAAGGAAAATTAATTACATCTCTCCACCGTAAACCTACAGAAAGGAATACTCTATTGAACTATAAAAGTCATCATCCCCGTGCTCCTAGAGATTCCTTACCCTACTCACAGTTCCTCCGCATACGGAGGAATTGCTACTACAAACAAGACTACTTTGCGGAAGCAAAAACATTGAGTCAAAAATTGAGACATAGAGGCTATCCACGCAAACTGGTACGTCGGGCATTGAAAAGAGCATGGTATTGTCCAAGAGACACCTTACTAGAGCCTCACCCTAAGACTGCTCATGAGAAAATTACTTGTGTGACTACATTCTCCCCCGCATCCAATGCTATAAAAAAGAGTGTCTTAAAGCACTGGCCAGTTCTAAATGCTGGCATTCTTAACTTGGACCGACCTATGTTTGCGTTCAAAAGAGCCAAAAACATAAAAGACCATTTGGTGTGTGCTGCACTTCCTCAACCTGACACAAGGAATACTTTAAATGACATGTGGAATCTACCCCCTGTGAAAGGCCATGCAAAGTGTGGGCAATGTATTTCGTGTGACACAACTATAGAGGGTAAAATATTCACTTATGGTACAATCAAATATACGAGACATCACTTTACAAACTGCAATTCACAAAATGTGGTGTATGCAATTTTCTGTCCTTGCGTGATGATATATATAGGACAGACCAGCCAGAAGATCAAGCTGCGTATGGGACAACATAGAAGTCGAATCCGATGCCAAACTGCCAATGCACCACTGGTGGAACATTTTAAAGATAAAGGGCACTCTGAAAACGACTTCACATGGACTGTAATTACACAAGTCAAGGCTCCCCCAAGAGGAGTAGACATTTCGCAAATTCTAAATAAGGAGGAGCTGCATTGGATCCTGAGGACAGACAGTATACAAAAGGGGCCCAACAGAGTTGAGGACTGGACCTCTCTGCTCTAACTGAGCCAATAATATTGTTAATATGTTACTGTTAGAAAATGTCTAATAGTTATGACTTGAGAAGGTCACCGAGCACATTCACTTCACGGTGGTCACTCCATTTTTCACCACTTTAAGAAGGACGCCTAATCACTACCCCTCCGTACCCTCATCACCGTTTTTAACCTTGTTCACTAAGGACGGTTTTCATGATACTCCAACTAATGATTTCCACCCGTGTAGAACTATTGTTCATTGATTTTTACCAGTAATATATTCAGCCCTTAGAACAATGACCACTCTAAGATGGCCGCCGAATCCAAAAAACGTCCTAGGCAAAGTCTCTTCTTTTATTTTCACACATCGCCGATTTTAACAGTGTCCATTAAGGGCGCCTTTTCTGATAATAATGATTATGTCAGTTCCAAATATTGTTGTCCATCCACGTAGAACTAGTGTACATTGAGTATATACAGGAACTCTGTTCAGCCCTCCCTGTACAAATGACCACTTTAAGATGGCCGCTAAATCCACAGTACCTCTCAGGAATAGTCCCTTCACTGTTTCAAGTCCATCCCCTTTTTCATAATCACGCATTCCCGCCAGCATGCACGAAGCGATCCCCGCTAGAACCCAGCTGTCCGGCTATCAGGCAATGTCAAAACTGTAAGTAACGCTTGAGCCTCGCGCTATCCCTAACCCTCCAGCGAAGAAGGTAATCCCCTAACTTTTGCATTACCTCTGCTCCCATAGATAACCCTACTATGGAATTCTGAACCGCCGAGAACGCGAGCACGACTCCGTTTTTTAAAGTAAGTTTCTCGCAGAATCACTCCCACTTCTGACCTGGTCCATGTAACTTAGGCTAATCCTCCAGCGAAGAAGGTAACTCGCTAACCCTTTCATTACCTCTGCTCCCATAGATAACCCTATCATGGATCTTTGAACCGCTGAGGACGCGAGCGCGATTCCATTACTTATAGTAAGTCCCTGGCAGAATCACGCCCATTTCTGACCTGTTCCACTTAATCTAGGCTAAATATAGCAATTTCTCCCCACAGTTACAAACGGTGATGCGCTGTGATTATTCCTTCACACTCATGGGCATTGTAATACCTCTGCTCCCCCTGAGAAACTAACCATGGCTTTCTGAACCACTGAGAACGCGAGCATGGCTACATTACCTTAAGTAAGTTTCGCGATGTCTTATGATGTTCCCCTTCTTGTCCACATTTCCGAGGCTAATTGTATTTTTCTCTTCATAGCTCCCAATGGTTAAGGCGTTGTGATTAATTCTCCACACGCTTGGACAGTCTGTTAAATAACACAATCCCCCAAGAATGCTATTATGCATAGTTAAGGTAATTCTGGAACACACTATGCCCGTTTTCGATTTTAATCACAAGCACTTTCACTGCGCCGTTCCGCATGAAATAAGAACACTCACCTCGAATCGCCGCTGCTGCAGTTTATTACTGCACTAAGCATGCATATAGCCAAACGCCCCGCAGAACATCTGGCTCCACCTTGGCACGGTTTCATTAGGTAGCTGGTAAATTAAACACATGGCGCAAGTGCAAAAATCCCCCCTTTGCGACATGACCATCAATCGATGTCTATTAAGATAGACCGTAAGCATGTTTTTACTGAACTGCTTTGTATATCATATGTCTTGCAACTGCATGTGCATAACCAAATCCTCTTCACAACGAAGTCCTACCGGAATTAGTCACTAATTCGTCACAGAGTGGTCACAAGCATGTGTCAACATGTCACACAATCTGTGTAAAGGATCTCACCACTTCACCACAGCACCAAGTACTTAGCTGACAGCTTAAGTATTATGTAATTTTACCTAGTCAAGTCCTAATAATTATTTTTCTACTTTTTTGTTTTTGTTTTTCCCCAAATTTCTTATGTATTGTTTAAATGTTGTTGTAACATTATGTAAATTGCCATAGGGGTATTGAACTTGTAAAACCTCTCAAGACAAACTTGACACACAAGCTTTTGTCCTGATGATGATGCATGTATCTGGTAATTGCATCGAAACGTCGTCGACCTTATTGCACCATATGTTTTATTTCAATTCACATATTGCGTTAAACAATGGGTTGCTATGGTTTAATTCCAGTCTGTAAAATGGATTATTAGTACAGACCGCCTTTGTGCGCTTTTACGTAATTGGTTTGTCATATGTCTTGTCTTGTCCTTTGTGGGTCACAGGTTGTGCCCACTTTTGTATAAATGCTATACTGACACATTTAACCTTATATCTGAAAATAAGAAAAACTCTGTCCGGCTGGACAGTAGTCATATATACTATTTAGTATATGTCTATCATTTAGTTGATCTCTGAATACTAGGGTCCTAGGGTATACTACTGCCCAAGGACCCCAGTGGCATTCCTTTTGGGTTTCCCTTGTCTTTTGAAAATAAAGGGAAGGGCCCAAAGCATATTGTGGAGACATCAAAAATGATTGATTACAAAACGACATAGGTTTTACAAGGGTCACCTGCAGTTATGGTCCCAGGCTTTGCAGCCATGTAGGGAAACCTACCAAATCCAGACATTTCTGAAAACAAGACACCCGGGGGAGTCCAAGGATATGTGGAATGCGTGGATCCCCTGACTCTTTCTTACCCAAAATCCCATGTAAATCTCTAATTTAGCTTTAAAAAACATCTAATTTTTCTCACATTTCTGTGTGAGATGATATCATTGTGCTGGCAGAAATTTCCTACCACCCAGCGTTCCCCTCTGTCTCAGAGTAAAATGATACCTCACTTGTGTGGGTAGGCCAAGGGCCTGTGGCTGGGAAGGGTCAAAAACCTAGAGATTGAGGGGATAGCACAGCAAGCTCTAAGCGCTACATATATATATTTTTTTAATATATATGTTTTTAGGCTGACTTTGCATTGGAAATCCACACAAGTGAGGTATCATTTTTATCGGGAGACCAATTGGGAACGCTGGGTGGTAGGAAATTTGTGCTAGGTTTTCCTAGGTGCCTGGGTGAGCTAGGGCCCAAAATCTACAGCTAGACACATTGCAAACAAGCATTTACAATGCAATGGTTTTGCCTTTGTTAAAGTTAGAGCTATTGGCATTGCTCTTGACATTATTTTTATTTATGTTTTTTTTAACATAAATAAATGGCATTGTCATTTACAATGCCAATAGCTTAATCTCTCGCAAATGCCACACACAAACACCCACAGAGAGCCCCCCCACACACACACACAGCGCCCCCCCACACATGCGTGCGTCAGGCCCGGCGGCGCACACGGGGGTGCATCGATCCGCTCCCAGTTCAAATTTAGCTCATAATCATGTTCCGCCGCAGCGCCCGGAGATAAGAGGGCGCGGGGAGAATGGATTCGCGTCCGCCGGGCCCGCGCTGTCGTCATCGGCCGTGTGAGGCGGGAGAGGACCGTGTGAGGCTGCAGGGCGGGCGGAGGGGGCACTGCAGCTCGCCGGGGCTGCGTGTGAGGTGCGTCTGAAGTTACCGCACGCAGCTCTACCTAACAGGCCCGGTTCCAGGAATTTTGATCTGGATGGGCCAATGGTTTGTTTGGGTGGGCCAATGTACGTCCAATTTTTGTCAATTGTAATCCCAAGTTTTACATCATATCTTCTTCCAAACCGGCATAAAGAGCATCTAGAGTGTTATTTTAGAGTAGCAGCTGAGGTCTATGCCCAACAGCTCAACTTGTATAATTTCCAGCAGGCTAGGCTTTTGCACCAGCACCAAGATTCCATGAAGATTGTAATAGCAGTTTCAGGTTAAGGAGGTAGCTGTTACCACACCTGCGCCTTGACATTTCGCACTAGGAAGACAGGCACTGAAAGCTTCATCCAGGCTTGATCCTGAAGCCTGCTTCCTGTTGGAAATTCGAGCCCATAATGAACTGAGCTATTATGTACCTTTTGCATGCTACTCTCAATCTCATCAGGGGGTGGCGTTACAGCAAGAGCTTCCAACTTTGGAACTGAACAAGCTAGGTTTGAGTCATGGTGTTGGCTCAAAATCCTGTGCAAATCTCAAATGCCTAAAATAAATGAATGTGACCTTGTATAATATAAATGGTGTTCATGTGAACGCTTCAATATCTCACACTATATAAAAATCTCAGAAAAACTGGGTGGTAAAAACAAATCAATAACATATGAAGGAGAGACAAATAGCCATTAAGCGGCTGATTTGTACAAAGTGAAAACATAAAACCTGGATAAATTGCAGCACCTCCACTTAAATTGTGTGAGCTTAGGCAAAAATTTTATTTCACCAAAACTCAATTTTTTTCACATTTGCACATAAAAGCACATTCAAATTCATGAATTAGAAAACTAACTATACAAAAGCTATTGCGTTTCATTTAATAGACTAATGTTGGTATATAATAATCAAGGCCACATACAGGGTCCACGTGAGAACTGTCTTGCCTGTTAGTTCACTAATAGCACTGTCACCAGTGTGAGGATGGGGCAGGAATGACTGACTCTAAGCTCATGTTTAAAAAACATCACTTTTAAAAAATGTGTCTTAGTGCAGCGCTATATTGTGACATACTTAAGTCAAAGAAATACAGTCTCATAACATTTTTAAAAAGTGTATCAGATTTTACGTGATGTTTGTTATATATTTTACAAAGCAAACATTTTCAGGGCTCGGATTGTGCCTGGCTCTGAGAGCCAAGCCAGAGCCTGATCTCGGCTCTCCCTGTTCATTTGTTTCCTCGCACACCTCTAACCCCAACCCAATTTCAGTTTTAAAGACCATGAAACAACATTTCGACATTCTGACATCGAGATTGATGAAGCACTTACCAGGTGCCTTCTCCATGGCCTCTTCTTCCATGATTGGGTGGGCCAAAGGTCATGGTTGGGTGGGCCTGGCCCACCCGGCCCCCCTGCTAGAACCGGGCCTGCTACCTAAGCACACCGACCTCCCCGCACCGTATGATACCGCACACCGACCTCCACGCAGCGGTCTGAAGTTACAGCTCACCTCTCCGCACACCGCACCGGTCTGATGTTACCGCTCACCGACTTCCACGCACCGCAGGGGGGCTATGTGTGAACGTGCTGCGCCTGAAGTTACCGCACACCGACGTCAACTCACGGAAGGGGGACTGTGCAGCCGGCCAAGGAGGTGCGTGCACAGACTGCGAGTAACGTTACCGCATACCGACCGCATCACACAGATCTGAAGTTACCGCACAGCGATCTGCATACTCCAGAGAGTGGCTGTGCTCCCTGCCAGAGCTGTGCTGTGTGTATGCAGCTGCAACTGATGTTACCGCACACCGACCACCACGCACCGGTCTGAAGTTGCCGCACCGTGCAAGGGAAGGGGACTGTGCATCTGGCCGGTGTTGACATCACCGCACACTGTCCTCCGCACACCGGTCTGAAGTTACCGCACACCGATCTCCATCCTCCAAGGGGCGCTGTGCACCATGCTAGGGCTGTGTGCATTCGGCTGCATCTGAAGTTCATGCACACCGGTCTCCATCCTCCAGGGGCGCTGTGAAGTGTGCACCCTGCCAGGGTTGTGTGCATACGGCTGCATCTGAAGTTATCGCACACCGGCCTCAAGGCTGAGGTCTGTAATTACCGCACCCCTCTCCAGACACCCGTCTGAAGATACCTCTCACAGACCTTGGCGTAGGGCAGGGCTGTGCCGCCGGCCAGGCCTGGGAGTGAGCGGCCTGCGTCCGAGGTTACCGCACGCTCCAACCCCCGCACCGGAGTGGCTGTGTCTGGACAGGTCTCCTCCAGCGGTTACTTTCACCTCGACCCCTGCAGAGGGCAGGAGGGATGCCCGCCCGCACCATGGACGTCGACGCCCGCACCCTGGTGGCCTGCGCCACGGACGCCGAAGTCTTCACTGTGCCCGAAGTTCAGGTAGGCTGGCGGGGGTGGGGCCTGGCACAGCCACTCACTGGCTGCACCTCACTCGGGGAGTGGCTGTAGTGACTTTATGCAGGGATCGGTGGCTGTCCTCTGGTCAGTGCTGCAGGGGGTCCCAGGCTGTCTCGCGCCACGTGTGAGTGTGTCATTGAAGCTATGCTGGGCTCTGGCTCTTCTCCTGTCGGTGTGTCTACCATGTTCGAATCAGAGATACAGAGTGTCCCATGTCCAGGGCAAGTGTCTCACCAGGGCTCTTCGGCCATCCGTGGGTGACAACAGGAAAGCACGGTCACCAGCGGGAGGGGGGCGGGAACGGGGACGGGAGATGCTGCGAGCAGGAGAGGGGGTGGGAACAACGGAGACCAGGGGGAGGGGAGTCTGCGGGGAGCGGGCCTGGCTGAGACAACAGGAAAGCACGGTCACCAGCGGGAGGGGGGCGGGAACGGGGACGGGAGCACAAATCGACTCACCTGCACCTTGCGACGGCGGCACTTCTCCGGTCTCCCTCTTCGGCATGGGAGACCGGCAACGTCCTCCGCATCTCCCGGGGTTCCCTCCAGGCCACGGGAGCCCCGCGGGCGCCGCCATACTGCTTGCCGTCTTCCTTCTTCCCCCGGGCTGCGGGGGGCGGGCACTTCCGGCCGGCCGCGCTAGGATTGGCCGGCCGGCCAGTCACGGGGCAGGAGAGACGCAGAAGTGCCGGCAATGCCGGACCAGACTCGGGGGCGTTCCCGGCGTCGCATGACGTCGGCAAAAGCCAAAGAATGTCGGGAACGCCCCCGTGTCTGGTCCGGCATTGACGGACAGGCCCCTCGTCCAATGGCAAGGCTCCATTTACGGAGCCAGCCAATGAATGACGAGGGCCGAACCAAAGCACACTACAGTTCTCATCAGGTTTTCGCCTGCGCGAAAAAGCTGCGCAGAAAGCGCAGCTTTCGCCAGGCAAAACCTAAAAAGGGGTCAGTTTTCTGAGGAAAATGTGATGTTTCCATTTGAATTTTGGGCTGTATTCTGTCGCGGGCACTAGGCCTACTCACACAAGTGAGGTACCATTTTTATTGGGAGACTTGGAGGAATGCTGGGTGGTGGAAGTTTGTGGCTCCCCCACAGATTTTAGAACTTTCATCACAGAAATGTGAGGGAAATGTGGGTTTTTTGGGGACAACATTTGAGGTGTGCAAGGGACTTTCTGGGTAACAGAACCTAGTGAGAGCCACACAAGTCACCCTATCCTGGATGTCTGTTTTTTAAAAATGTACAGGTGTGCTAGTTTCCCTAGGTGCCGGCTGATCAAGGGCTCAAAACCCACACCTAGGCAATCACAAAAAAAGGGTCAGTTTACTGTGGAAAAATATGATGTGTCCACGTTGCGTTTTGGGCCGTTTCTTGTCGCAGGCACTAGGCCAACCCTCACAAGTGAGATACCATTTTTATCGGGAGACTTGGGGGAACAGTAGAGCAAGTGTTATTAACCGTTGTCTTTCTTTGCATTTCAGCCTTCCAAACATAAGACTGTATGTAACAAAGAACTCAATGTGAAAAATGCCATCTAATTCACATACTACTATAGATGCCTACAGTTTCAGAGATGGGCAAATAATCACTGCTTCTAAACTCTGTATCTTATTCACAATTCGGAAAATAGGTATGTTTCCTTGATACAAATTTTTCACTCTTTATACTTTACCAAATGAATTGCCGTAAACCTGATACACAATGAAAAACCATTGCAAGGTGCACCACAGTTATTGGCTCTGGGTACCTCTGGTTCTTCGTGGACGTAGAAGCCTTATATATCTTCACGAACATAAGGGTCCAGCGGACGTAACAGCATATTGCTTTCAAAAATTTGCTATAGTTAGAATAAGTTGCAGGTGAAGATGTAGGCACAAATAGCTGTTTTTGTTTCAACTCAATTTCAATATTTTATAATTTCAACTGTTACTTTCTATAGGAACACCTTAAAGGATCGACACAAAGGACCCTTGCTGAATTAAGAATTGTTTACTTTTCAGAAATGTATAGCTTTACAGGATCCGTTTTTGGTTTTACATGTATTTCCACCACTAACTGGAAGGAGGTTGAAAGCATAAAAAATATGAAAAATAGGATATGTTCCAGTAAAATGGCAAAACTGAGAAAATGTTGGTTTTCTGACACGTCTAACATTTCATGAAATCAGGGAAGATGGTGATTTTAGCACTGCACACTTTTTGTTGATACCATTTGCAAGGAAAAAAACAGAAGCTTTCTCCTGCGCCCCCCCCAAAAAAGAATGTTGATGTATTTCGGTACAGTCCATTGTCATTTACAGACCTCATGTTTTCCATTGAAATGGACACATTTACCATTAACCAAGTTTTAAGGCTAAAACTATATGGCGTATAAACAATATGTGGAAGTTAGGTTTCAACAAAAATATTTATCATTTACAAATCACCAAGAAAAGTGTTCCAAAATAGTTTATCCTAATAAAATCTTTGCTTTCATCACACAGAATTAAAACGAAAGTTGCTTTCCTAACTACTTAGATATATTGTGAAAATCTGTACAGTTAATTTACAAGTTCATTTAAAAGTTGTGAGTTAGGAAACAAAACTGACATCCTACAGCCTTCCATTTCACACTGGTTGTACTGCACAGTTCACTTCACAAAATCCTCTATCTTTGAAGTCAGAGAAAGAAAAGTAAACAAAACTCTCCAGGATAAAATAAGCAGTAAATTGTAAGAAGACAAGCTGACATTTGACCTCTGTCTGTGCATGCAGAGCAATTGTGACAAGATAAAAACAAGATTTAAAGGCAAATGTATTGTTCATTCACTTTCTGAGTGACATTAGTACCTAAAAATAGCTCGCCCGGATAAAATCTGATTTGCCATAGTGAGGGATCAAGTAGATTTCTCAAGGCCTGTCAGGGCCTATAACTTAAATGCTAAAAGTGGGCCAGCAGCACTCCTTGTGCCACCCACTTAATTATCTCTTTAAAACATGTCTCAGGCTTGCCATTGCAGCCTGTGTACAGTTTCTGAACTCCCAATTCCAAACGGCAAAAGAAACCTTTTGCCGGGCTTAAACCTCCCCTGTTATTTCATATGTGTCACACCTAATGTAGGACCTAGGCAGATAAAAAAGGGCAGGGAGTATTGTTTTTAAAATGTTGGACATGTACTTGTAGTGAAAAACTCACAAATTTGTTTTTCACTACCTACTTCTCCCACAGTATAACATTGGTTTACCTTAGTACATGTAATAAGTGATAACATTTGTTAGGGAACAGGTGGAAATGCCATGTTTGATCTCAAAAGAATTGCAACTTAAAATCCTATTTAATGGCAAACTCTGATTTTAATTCACGATTCAGAAAATGTCACTTTTAGAAAGTCTGTATTTTCTTGTTCCAACCGGCAGTTACCCTTTTGTACATTCCTCCAAGACAGTGACACAAAGTGGGACTGGCTGTTGGCAAGATTAAAATAAAAAAGTTTCAGCTTGAAACCTTCATGAGGAAGGAAACAATGACAGGGGTGTCTTCATATAAAAATTATATGGCAGGCACAGTTAACCACATGGCTGCTGCAGGGATTTTTCTCCTGTGCTGCAGATCATTGATCCCCATTGTTCATGACGAGCTCAGCTCGTCATCAGCACACGACACCCGTGGGTGATGACGAGCTGAGCTCGTCATCAGCATCGAAAGGGTTAAAGGGCCCCATTTAGAGTTTGGCCGACAGGATACTCCGTCACAAACGTGACAGATATCCCGTCCACCATATTACAAGTGCCTTAGGATATAAGCACTAGTAATATGGTGGATGGGTTATCTGTCACATTTGTGATTGAGTAACCCAGTCCACCAAACTCTACATCCGCCCCAAAATGTTGAGATCTCTCCTAATTCTCAGTGCTTGAAGAACATAACTAAGAATAGCATGACATATGAATAAATAGTAAAGCTGCTGTAAAAAAAAACAGAAGCAGAGCCTGCAAGACCATAGGTTATTTAAGCGTAAAACTGGCCTTAAAATCTGGACTCTAGGCATAGTGTAAAAAACACAAAAAACATAAAATGGATAAGGGATAGATGCTGACTAATATTATCACAGAGCCAAAAAGGCAAGGTAAAAAACCAAGTACCATGTTTTGGGAAGGCTTTAGTTTGTACAATCTAAAACAAGTTAGATAAAAATCTGTATTCAGCGTTGGGAATCCATTATAAATTAAGGTTCTATCCTTTTGTGCTCTTATGCTCTACGTAGCGGCGGACCGTGTCCATCGTCTGAATCATAGTGATTCTTATAGTTTTTCTATAATCATAGAATAGGGAATTTAGCAGGGGCCTTGATTTATTAGCAATTTTGTTTGTGGGGAAAAAATACTTTTGGTAAACCAAGTACTGTAAGTGATTTTTGATGTAAGTAAGCCAAGGGATGGAATCCAAGCGATCCAATTTGACACAATCTGCTAAAACTTGCCGTGAGAAATTGGTGTAAGGCGAATACCATATCTTCAACCACAATAAAACGGGTGCAAATTTTATTGTATTATCTATAAAGGAAAGACCAGCTACTATGAAAGTTATAGAACTGGCCAGACTCTTCGGGACCACTAACAATATGCCAAAACATTTATTTTCAATTACCTGCAGGTGCCCTGGGTCAATATAGCCCAAAACAACAACTTTATACGTTCCCAAAGAGAGGTATGTGGCATTATATAGTGAAATTAGTTCTTTAATAGGCGTTTGGCCAGGTTTTCAGGCACATTTAAAATATAGCATCTATAGCCCCTGAAGTTTTAAGATATCCATGTGATAAAAGCTTTTTTCCCACTAAAAATGTGAGTCCATCATAATTCCAAGATAATACAAATTTGGCACCTTAGTAATAGGGGTCTCGTCGATAGTAAATCTGCATGAATAGGTATTCTCTGGCCTACAGGTCACTATACAATTTTTGGTGATTAACCTTTAATTTCAAATCCCCCATAAATTCTTTAAACAGTCAAGTAGTTGCTGTACCCCATTTGCTATATAAGAGACAAGCACTGCGTCATCCGTGTAGAGAAGAACAGACACATGTATCATACCTATTTAGGCAAAAGTCTAGTTGTAACCAATTGAGTAGTCCAAGCCAAGCCAGGTTCAGCAAGATAACTGGTTAGAAACCCCATTTAAAAAAAAAATCTAGAGTAAACTGTGCTCAACTAAGAACAAATCGAACACAAGCAGATGATGGACGGAGAACTGAAACGTTTCAGACACTCACCCCCACTCACAAAGGGTTGAATCCATCATCGTTCTGCAGCTCACTTCGCCACCCCACTTCAGACCCAGCCATATGCAAATCAGTCTTAAGCCTGTTCCTCATGGGAACAGTCCAGCCCGAACTGTCAAGCCAGGTCTTCCCTAGCCTAGAAACAAGAATACTGGGACCGGTTTCGGGGTAACACTCCTCATCAGCCAGGCTAGCTTGAATCCAAGGGCAAAGTGAGCAAGGGATCCACGTCTGGTCATACCCTGCCAACTTAGGGAAAACACAGCAAACAAAAGGAGATGATGGACGGAGCGCTGAAACTTTTCAGACACTCACCCCCCAGTCACATATCTGGGTTGAATCCATCATCGTCCCAGGATGCTTGTTTTCTGGTCCAGGTAGGAGCGGGCCTGGTAGTTTTGGCTTAACTGTTTCAATGGGGAACGAGGTCAAGACTGATTTGCATATGGCTAGGTCAAAACTGGAATGGCGTGGTGAGCAAAATAACAATGGTTTAATCCCAGATCTGTGACTGGGGTGAATGTTTGACAATGTTCAACATTCCGCCCATTATCTTCTTGTCTTGTATTTTCACCCTAAGTTGGAAAGGTATGGCCAGACGTGGGTCCCGTGCTCTTTACACCACTGGTATCAAGCTAGTCTGGCTGATGAGGAGTAATGCCCTGAAAATGGTACCAGGAAAATTGTTTTCTGGTCCAGGGAGGACCTAGCCTGGCATTACGGGCTGGACTGTTACCATTGGGAACAGGGTCAAGGCTGATTTGCATATGGTTGGGTCCAAACTGGAATGGCGTGACAAGCAAAATAACGATGGATTAAACCCAGATCTGTGCCTTGGGGTGAATGTTTGACAATGTTCAACACTCCGTCCATCATCCCCTTTGGTTTTGCTTTGTTCGCCCTAAGTTGGCAGGGTATGCCCAGGCATGGGTCCCTTGCTCACTTTGCCACTGGATTCAAGCTAGCCTGGCTGATGACGGCTGATTAGCCGGTAAGCGGTCCCAGGATGCTTGTTTCCGGTCCGGGGAAGACATGGCTTGGCAGTTTGGGCTGGACTGTTCCCATGAGGCACAGGGTCAGACTGATTTGCATATGGCCTTGTCTGAACTGGGGTGGCGGAGTGAGCTAAAGAATGATGATGGATTAAACCCAGATAAGTTGACTGGGGGTGAGTGCTTGCATTGTTCAACACTTGGTCCATCATCCCCTTTGGTTTTGCTATGCCCAGAGGAACTGCATTCAATATATGTAAGTTACCCCTACAACAGGCCTTATGGCCCTAAGGCAGGGTGTATTATATTACATGTGAGGACATATCTGCATGAGCAGCTATGCCCTTGTCCTGCCTAGTTCAACTGCTACATAGAGCAAGTGTACAGAGAAGCCATCTTAAATATATGTACTGAGCATTAGTCATTAAGAGTTCCCCAGCTACATGATGGATTCACTGAACATATTGGTGTTTGGTTTTAAACACCTTGTCTTAATAAATCTGTCCTGTTGCCAGTACTCCATTTATTATGACATGCACCCAGAGAGCACCCAAGAGGTGCCCCCTGAAACCTTACTAGTCTTCAAATGTGCTGGCTGACTGGATCCATCCAGCCTGCTACCACTGATGTGCTTCTGACCTCCGGCCGGTGACAGCCCTGTAGTGTCGTTCCTATATTCCCAATAGGCTCTGCGCATTGGAATAATATATCCTATAAATTTGACGTAGGACTTAGGTCAGTAGGTCTCTATTGAATATACTAAACTTAATTGTGAGTGCCAGCTAGCTCAGAGGTCACTAGAAACATTCTCGAATTCACTAGAAGGGATTAGTTTCCGACAACCGCATAAACATGACAACTTTGTTTCCCTAGGACTGGAAAATATCTTCAGAGTCGTAGAAATAATAGATAACTATTTTACCAAGTCAATCGTGCATGCTTCGTTTCTTCAGAGTTGCAGAGAAAATAGAGAGACAGGCATTTCAATAAAAGGGTTTATTGAACAGTCTTATTTCTCATACAAGAGATATGAACTGCTACAATCGTTAGACAGAATGCAAAGTTTAATGCGTACAGCGAGAATAGTATTATGAAATAATACTGTCATAGCATTGTATGGTTTCTAAGCCATAAAAACACAAACATAAATAACACAGGCTAAAATACTCAACTGGTGCTTCTAAAATACGCCTTCCCCAATGTACCTAACCTAGGTCTAGTACGAGGGAAGAAGTAAGTAAGGTCTTTAACATAGGTTTAGTTTTGCCAAGAATCTACCAGAGGTTTCTCTAGGTTCTAATCAGCTCCATACCTTAGAATGAAGGCGGTCTAGTATCTCTTTCTCGGGACTCGATTACCCAACACCCCGCAAGGAGAGTCAGAAATACTGTAGCTGGATTTCTCAGCAGAGGAGGGCAGCTTCCTGATCAGTGTGTCAAGTGGAGAGTCAGCTTTCTTCGCCACTTGTTGTAGCGAGCTGCGTCAGGCAAGTAGGTCGCCGATCTGCTCTGAACCACCGTGCTTTGAAATAGCAAGTGAAGCTATATTTATACCTTGAAGGTGTTTAGGAATGCCACGTTCGACGTAAAGTCGGGCATATGAACGTCATGAATGAAACCCTAAGGAATAGATGTTCATTGCAAAACCAACTGAGTTCTTGGAGAAATCAATATTCAAGCAAGGGGAAGTCCCTAACGGCTTAAGCTGGTTTTCCAAGAAATCGTTGTGACGTTTGGTGAACGGATGGAAGTAGCCATGCCTGTATTTGGGTTGCATGGGCTATGCCTAAATAAGGGCTTGATTTCTATGCCTATATAAGGGTAACATGAATTGTACCTATATAAGGCTATGAACCGGGAAAATTCAATCGGAACCTAAAATGCCAGGCAACAGCCCATGCTCTCAGGAGGTCGGGAACAATGCCTGCTCTGGTAGGAGGTGTTATCACCTCCCCCAGCAGATGGCTAGTGAATCTGCATACTAAAGCCAGAGGCTTTAAAACCTCTGCCGCCTTTGATATGCGACACTGGCTTCCTCCCAGACCTAGGAATGCAAACCCCTGCCCTGTGGCCCATCCAGCACCCGAACAGGTGTGAAATTAGTTATGCAAGGAGGCACAGGGAGCAGAGATGTGGAATTCAATAAAATATCTACTTGCCCATGGGGAAAGTTGCTTGGCATGTAGTGTGGCGACAAATTATGGCAGCAATCTCATTATATAAGAGCTCTGATATAGCCTCTGAGATTATGCCAGGGCTCCTACCACAGTAGTTTATCTAAACAGGGCTACCCCAAGTTGGATTAATTTAAAAGAACATCAATATTTCACAATTATATTGATGGGGTAATTTAATGGAGGGCATGAGAGACATTCAAACTACATATTCAAAGCAAGCTAAAAAACGCTAGTTCAAACAATTCATAGTCAATGAAACAAGATAGGAAGCAGAAAGGGTAAGAGATGACAAGTGAATAGTCATGGGGTCCACGCTCAATTAACAATTGTGACTATACCTACCAAGAAGCAAAGTAGAAACTCCTTGGCGGTGAAAGTAGTCTTGTAGTATGATGTAATAGAAGGAAGCCAAAAATTTACGGTCCGTTTCGCAGTCTCAATGCACAAAATGTACGAATCTATAGAAATAGCACCAGAAGAGAGTCAGGCAAAACAAAACAAAATAAGTTTTAGTTGAAACTTGTTGAAGAAAGTTCATGAATGGAACAGGAACGGGCAAAATTCTCAGCCTATCCAGAGCATTATTATTTACCTTATCCTATATTCTGGAGGCAGTTAGTGATGTAAGTTGACTCTAAAGGTATCTGCGTAAAACCTTATCCCAGAAATTCATATCTTTTAAGGAGATTAATTCGCCACACTAGGAATGAAGCTGTAAATATAAGAGGAAGGATACACAAGTATAAACAGTCTGTATAGATAACGTCCAATGATCAAAAAGCACATCAGAGACTAAGGATAACCTTTCGTCAATAAGAAGTCTGCCCACAATGTAATTATAGTGATATAGACTGATGAATCAAAATTGACAACTGTGAGTAAAAGACTTGATGTAATATAACTGAATGGACATTCTCAGTAGGTATGGCAAATATGCTGAACTAAATGACCAGAGCTTACCTAAAATCCACTAGTAAGCAAAGTTATAGCTATTTATATTGATCCAAAAGCATGTAAACAGAAGTGAGATGCACCAACCCTGTGATGTGCACCTGAATAAAAAATAACAAAAAAAGAGAGGAACCAAAGTTAGACAAGGGTATGGAATTCATAAAATAAATAAAGAGACATGAAGATATAATATAGATCACCCTAAGAAAAAAAGACCAGAAAAGAACCTCCTTCCAATGTAGTGTAAGGATTATATTGGGAGTATCTTCTTTGTTCTTCACCAAAATTCTATATATGAAAAAAGATGAAAAAGAAGAAAGGATAATCAATAATAATATATTTCTAATAAATATATGTATTGAAGAAGGTAAATCGATATAGGATTCAAATATCCTATTAGATACATATATAAATTAAACAGTTCCTAAGACCTTATTGTAAGTGACACTGAAAAAAGACCCAATTCTTAACGACTCTCAAAAATCAATATAAGGCTATTCCTATGTGGTCTAACCTGAGTAAGCGTCTTATGTTTACGCATTGAATAGTGGTTCAAGGGGGCAATTAAAGTCTAAAAGAAATTACTGTGCTGAAATCTATATTGACCAGGGAAAAAGAAAAAGAAAGAAGGAAGAGACTTGCCTCATTTATAAAAAATTTAAATAATAAAACATTAAGTCAGGGGCCACCCGTGAGGTGGAAACGGATTACGAAAAACAAAAAGAAATTGTGATCCATGTTCCCATAAAGGACCGGAAAACCGGAATTACGCTGAAAGGCTACTTAGCCTTTTCATCAGGCGCTATACGTACTGAGGGATCGTCACGTCGGGGCTATTACTGCCGGTGTCTTCATTTCTTGCGGTAAGATTAGCAGCGTAATTCCGGTTTTCCGGTCCTTTATGGGAACATGGATCACAATTTCTTTTTGCTTTTCGTAATCCGTTTCCACCTCACGGGTGGCCCCTGACTTAATGTTTTATTATTTAAATTTTTTATAAATGTGGCAAGTCTCTTCCTTCTTTCTTTTTCTTTTTCCCTGGTCAATATAGATTTCAGCACAGTAATTTCTTTTAGACTTTAATTGCCCCCTTGAACCACTATTCAATGCGTAAACATAAGACGCTTACTCAGGTTAGACCACATAGGAATAGCCTTATATTGATTTTTGAGAGTCGTTAAGAATTGGGTCTTTTTTCAGTGTCACTTACAATAAGGTCTTAGGAACTGTTTAATTTATATATGTATCTAATAGGATATTTGAATCCTATATCGATTTACCTTCTTCAATACATATATTTATTAGAAATATATTATTATTGATTATCCTTTCTTCTTTTTCATCTTTTTTCATATATAGAATTTTGGTGAAGAACAAAGAAGATACTCCCAATATAATCCTTACACTACATTGGAAGGAGATTCTTTTCAGGTCTTGTTTTCTTAGGGTGATATATATTGTATCTTCATGTCTCTTTATTTATTTTATGAATTCCATACCCTTGTCTAACTTTGGTTCCTCTCTTTTTTTATTATTTTTTATTCAGGTGCACATCACAGGGTTGGTGCATCTCACTTCTGTTTACATGCTTTTGGATCAATATAAATAGCTATAACTTTGCTTACTAGTGGATTTTAGGTAAGCTCTGGTCATTTAGTTCAGCATATTTGCCATACCTACTGAGAATGTCCATTCAGTTATATTACATCAAGTCTTTTACTCACAGTTGTCAATTTTGATTCATCAGTCTATATCACTATAATTACATTGTGGGCAGACTTCTTATTGACGAAAGGTTATCCTTAGTCTCTGATGTGCTTTTTGATCATTGGACGTTATCTATACAGACTGTTTATACTTGTGTATCCTTCCTCTTATATTTACAGCTTCATTCCTAGTGTGGCGAATTAATCTCCTTAAAAGATATGAATTTCTGGGATAAGGTTTTACGCAGATACCTTTAGAGTCAACTTACATCACTAACTGCCTCCAGAATATAGGATAAGGTAAATAATAATGCTCTGGATAGGCTGAGAATTTTGCCCGTTCCTGTTCCATTCATGAACTTTCTTCAACAAGTTTCAACTATGACTTATTTTGTTTTGTTTTGCCTGACTCTCTTCTGGTGCTATTTCTATAGATTCGTACATTTTGTGCATTGAGACTGCGAAACGGACCGTAAATTGCTGGCTTCCTTCTATTACATCATACTACAAGACTACTTTCACCGCCAAGGAGTTTCTACTTTGCTTCTTGGTAGGTATAGTCACAATTGTTAATTGAGCGTGGACCCCATGACTATTCACTTGTCATCTCTTACCCTTTCTGCTTCCTATCTTGTTTCATTGACTATGAATTGTTTGAACTAGCGTTTTTTAGCTTGCTTTGAATATGTAGTTTGAATGTCTCTCATGCCCTCCATTAAATTACCCCATCAATATAATTGTGAAATATTGATGTTCTTTTAAATTAATCCAACTTGGGGTAGCCCTGTTTAGATAAACTCAGGGTTTTAGCATGCAAAGATTGTGCCTTTTGCAAATAATACTATTCTCATGTTTTTAATAATTTTGACTATTATTTACTCTTTTGGGTATTAATGATAGTTTAAAATAAAAAAGATTTTAATTGTATGTCTATATGTTTTTTGTAACTACAGCCCTGAAGAAGTCCCATCCGGAACGAAACGCGTCGGCTGTTCGTTTTCCTACTACTTGACAAATAAATTACTCAACCCAATCAGACTTCTGGACATCACTATTTGTGTTTTTGTGTTAATTGTATTACATTAGCACATTTTCAATTTATGGTGCACCTGTGCTTTTTTCATTACATGTTCGTAAGTTCTAGTTAGAACTGTCATTGTGATGGCGGGTGTTCAATCGGTGTGCACGTAATCCCCATTTTCTTGATAAGGGGCTAAATATAGTAATGGCAATTTATGTATCAGGTGCATTTTTATGAAGGTTCCGCCATCTGCTGTGTACTAGCCTCCTACCACAGTAGTGTTTGAATACTTGCAATCCCCTTATGTTACTACATTTCCGCAGATCTACATACTGGGCCTGAAGGTAGTGATAAGCAATAGTTCCAGGGTTAGAATGCCGTTTCTGGTCTGTGCAAACCTACGATCTTGCAAGTTTTAAGGGTTATCAACAACTCTTATCTAATCTTTTCCAATTCTAAGAAATGTTGTAAATTTACTCCTGACAATTGGAGACGTAAACCTACTTCCAGAGTTGGGAAATAAGTGGTTGGAGGGAAAGTGAACTTGCAAACACTCACATTTTGGCATGAGCAAATCTGCACATGCATATTTGCTCATGCTGAAATGTACTTCACAAATATTTTCTAGGAGTACTATTTCTTGTACTGCTTCTGTAAATTCTTGGGAATTCACGAAAGCCGTATAGCTGCACTTAATGCAAGGACATATACCATGGGTGCACTTTTGAGACTTACTTTAGTAATTCGGCACCTAATTTGGTCTAGCGTTGACCATGACCTTGGCGTTTATTAAAATTCTCTCTCCTTCTCTGTATCAGTTGGCTTCACTGTTAGTGACAGCATTCTGTTCTTTCACAAAGAGCATATCGGCACACAATGTAGTATAGTTCAGTGCCAGTAACAATTGTGTGCTTTTTGAGACCAAAAACTATTTTTGCTTTTGTCAATGTTTGTTTGGCGAGGCCCCAGCAGCTCCCACACCAATAAGGTTTTACAAAACCATGCCAAAACAATTCACACATTGACAAAACTAAAAAGCTGACCACTAATTTCAGAACAACTGGCTTTGCCAGAGCTTGTTTATTTTTGTTTCCCATAATCTTATTGAAACTGGTTGCACTGATTTTACATTATGAATATTTGTGGGAAATACTCGCATGCATCAACACATTACTAAAAGATGCAGCAAAGAAATGGTACCTGAAATGTTACATTAGTTTGGCTAAATGTTGTTTTCCCTGCTTTCACTTTTTTTATGAACATTTTATTTTGAAATCAAAGAAGCATCAATCTTGCTTTCAAGCTTCAGCAAATACTTGCATCAAATCAAAGAGCATTCTGGGAGTATTATACATAGCCTCATATTGCTAAACTTCGAAAACGTGTACACATTTGTATACTGGAACCACTGTCAGTAGTGCAATCAGAGCTTACAACATTTACTTAGAGTGCTCACCCTAATGATAAAGGCTTTCAATTAATGAACCATAAATACAAGACTGAAAAGCATTTACATATGGACAAAAATATATTACCTTAACTGCAGACAGTGCACTTCCTGATCCATCATGTGGTACTGCATACTAGCAGCCAAAGGGTTTTTGCTGCAGGGGGTGGGGCATACTTGTCCCAAGGATAAAATACACATGAAAGCGTATTGCCCTTGACCCCAAACAATATGTCCTGGGCATCGGGCTATAGGAATTTCACATCCCTGGAGGCGTGTTGCACCTCCAGGCTAGTCACACCCCTATGGTGGGCTGCCTGAAGTGAATATGAAAATTAGATTTCACCATGTTGGTTGTGGTGGAATTAGAAAACTGGAAAAAGGTTATGCTCACTACCCACAGGAAGTGGTCGTATAGGGGGTGTAGTGACCTCAACGGAAAGTAGCACATTGGCTACTACCCTTCACTCCCTTTTACACCCCTAAATTCAGTATTTTGGTGGCCCTCTTACACCAGGAACACAAATTCCTCTGACAAAAGAAGAAGTGAGAACTGAGGACTACCGGTGGACTTTGGTGCCAAACCCTGTCTGACTGCTCCAGTACCGACAACCCGATTCAAGCTGCAGCTGTGCATCCTCCAAAAGCCTCAGAGGGGCACCAGCACTTTGCCAAGCCGTCAGCATCTCCCTTGAAGTGGAGGAGCCATGTCCCTGCAGCTTGCAAACAAAAACCACAATGTCCAGTTCACAGAACTACTGACCTCTGGGTACACCAATGCAGCAGTCGACCAGGAGGTGGTCAATGCTCCCAGAGTTCAGGTCCATCTCCCCACTGACGTTTGAGACACCACGATCCCCAGGAGTCGCCCTGTGCCAATACCCTTGGTACCCGACTCCTTGCAGCAACCAAAGCTTGTAAGTCCAATACACCACAAAGACTGACCAGCCAATGAGGGACAGTATTGCAGAGGCCAGCACCGAGAGTGGCCCAGCTGTCTTGTTTTGTCCCCCCTCTGCAGGTCCAAACGAGAACCTTGAGCAACATCAATTCTACTACACACGACTTGCGGCTACCACGGGGGCTGGAGGCTGCAGAGAACCACGCCTCTGCGTAGTCTCCCGTGACCCGGAACCTGGACTCCACCCTCGATGGCGACGGCGGGACTCTAGCTGCTCTGGACCGGAGCTCCCTGCCTCGAGGCTAATCAGAGTAATCCTTCGGAAAAGGCATCGGATATGGGATATCGGACATCGGCGGAGGTTAAAAATAAACGCCGAGAAGGCTGCTGCAGTTTCTGTCATCACGTGTGTCCGGGCGGATTGTGGAGCGGAGTGTGTGTTCTACAGGAGGTGCCTCGCAATATCAGCTACCAGGCGCGCTGCTGGTGATCAGCTCGAGCGTATCTCTTTTACCTTCTGCCTTTGAGGTGAGCGGCTGTTTAGGGCTGGCAGCTACTTGCGGACTGCAGACTGTGGATTGTTATAAGACATTACCTGCCCCCTGAGCCTGCTATAGAACCAGATCTCAGGACCAGGACCAGGGTGCACCACCCGGAACTTATCAAAACCCGGTGCGGATTTTTTTTTGTTTTCCTCTCTTTTTTTATTAAAAGCTGAAATAACCTTGGAATCTGGGGGTGAAGGAGAGAAAGGGGAGAAAGAGTAAAAAAGGGAAAGGCCACAATGGGTAAACCCATGAAGGAGGGAGAGGATGCAGTAAAATTAAGCAAAGTCGAGATGGCCGCTCGTTCAAAGGCAAGGACTTGACTTGCTCAAGCCAAAAAAGCTGCACGTAAAGCAGCCAAAGAAGAGAAAAGCAAAGACAGGATTAGTGAGGAGAACTCAGCTGAAGACACTACGCCGGCATCCTCGGAGGGTGAACTTTCCCCCCACCTCTCCCTCCCTGCTAGACGAAGGGCACAGGAAAATAGCCATAGAGGGGTGTAAAAGTTTGGATACTGTGGATTAACCCGAGGCAGGGGCTCAAGCGCAGAATACCACTCCTACCCCGGTCTCGGTCTTAGCTCCATCTCAGGTAGCAGAGGAAAAGAGGAAGAGTGATAGTGGGGGAAAGGAACTGAGAAACTTCCCTCTATTTGCTAAAAAAAACCTCCCCGAAACCTCTCCCGCCACCTCCTTCACAATCTTCCATTGTCTCCATTTACATTGTTGACCTCAGAGACTCTGCTCTAATGGAGGGTGATGATCAAAGATCTGAGGCTTTATTGATATCTGCACCGCAAACCCCCCACATAGCAACAAAGGAGATAACTATGGAAGGGGAGACTCGACAAAATTAAGTATCTGAAGCAGAAGAGATAGAAGACTTTAGTCTACCCAGTTTGAAAGCAAGATATCAGTTAGATATTTGCGAGATGCTAAACCTGATCCAGAACGAAATCCGGGAAATAAAGAACAACCAACAAACCGAGTTAGCTGCTCTCAATGCCAGGATGGATAAATTGGAAGAGTTATCCATGGTGCTCCCGATAAGAGTTCAAGAGGCAGAAGGGAGGATCTCTGTCCTCGAGGATCATATGAATCTAGCTATGGGGGAGGCTAAGGAAGCAGCAAAGAAGAGGATCTTTATGGAGAACAAGCTGGAGGAGCTTGAAAACCCTCCGAAGATCGAACTTAAGAATTGTGGGGGTTCCGGAAGGAACAGAAGGCTCTGATACTGTCCAATGGGTCAACTCCTTCATCCAGAAAGCAGTTTTACCTGAGTTTGAGGGAGACCTGACTATAACTAGGGCCCATCGAGTCCCGGCACAGAGGTTCGCAAATTCAACATTTCCGAGAACTATTTTGCTGAACTTTGCGGACTATAGGATCAAGGAGAGGATTCTTTCAAAAGCCTATCAGCAACGCCAATTTGCTGTGACTGAAACTATAAAATGTAGGATCTTTTCCGATATGACAGCGGTAGCAGCAAAAAGAAGGAAAGAATTTGTAAAACTTCTGTAGCTATTCAAAGCAAACGGTGCCCAAGCTTCGATTGCTCAGCAATCGAAGCTGAAAGTTCTTGTCAAGGGAAAGTTTTTTCTATTTTCGGATCTAGATGAGGCGCAATCTCTTTTGAAGGAGATCTCCTCAGGGGGTAGGGAGTGAAAGGGTGGGGAAGGAATTTATCTTTTCTTTCTTGTGTTTTTGCCTTTTTTTCCCTTCTTTGTGCAATGTTTTTATGTCTTCTCTTGGTATCTTGCGGGGAAGAGGAAGGGAAGGGGGAAAAAAAAAGGTGAGCAAAGGCATAGGGTGAACTAGCGCTTTATAAGAAATATCGTGAAAAACAGGGTGGGTCCAGTTAGACGGGTCACTAAGGGTGTAGGAAGAAGACACCCAGTTGAGAAGGAAGGGAGAGAGGAATGTGGTCTGCGTGGAAGTACAGGGTGTTTCCACATTCCTGGGTTGGGTGTGCCAAGGGGGAGGGAAATGCAGTAAAAAGGAACATAGGTAATGGATGTTACAGTTGTTTTTTTAGCATTAGGTACTTAACAAGGACAAGAAATTTCTCTCAAGATGAATCTTGATGTATGTAAGATCCTGTCAATTAATGCTAATGGTATGTTGAACAGACAAAAGTATGGGGCTCTCTTGAAGTGGCCAGAGAGGGGTTGCAATTTATTTCTCTAGGAATCTACCCTGGGAGTTTATCCAGATCAAAAGGGACTCCAAAGGGAGGTGGCTTTGGGTTTCAGTTAAACTTCATGGGAAAGCTCTAAATTTTGTGAACTATTACGGCCCTATTCTTGATGATGTTTCTGCTCTGAAAGAAATTCATGAGGCTTTAAGAGGTGTCCCAGGACAGATTATTTGTGGACGGGATTTTAACTTTATCCAAGATCTGAAAAGGGACCCTTCAAATAAAAATAAAAAACAGCTGAAGCCCAGAACTAAAGGCTCTCTTGAAGCATTCGTATGTGAATACCAATTACGGGATCCTTGGCGTTCCAAGAATGTAGAGAGGGACTGCATCCAGAATAGATTTTTTCTTGATATCAAGATCTCTGCAGATCTCAAAAAATCAGATTGGATGCAATCCTTTTTCCGATCATGGCAGAATCGAATTAGATCTTGTTTTGGGAGGGGTCGATAGGGAGCGCCCAAGATGGCAGCTGGATCGTACTTTGCTTCAAGACCAAACCTGGGTATCAGGATTTAGATCATGGATTGTGGAATATTTTGAAATAAATGAAGATTCAGCTGAACCCTTCTCAGTCTGGGGCGGGTTTAAAGCAGCAGCACGGGGCAAGATAATTGCTTTCACAAGCGCCCAGGCGAAGGAGAGGAAGCTAAAAATAGCTAAATTACAATCTGCTGTCGAGGAGCAATATGTATTACAGCTCCAGCTTCAGCCACATCAATTGGAACAAGCAAAAGCATGTTTAAGGGATTTTTTTATTCTCGAAGAAATAAATAGTTCAAAAACTTTCCAGCAGAAAATTTACGAAGACAGTCAGTTGGTTGGGAAATTACTAGCGAACTCTGCAAGAAAAAACAGGAATCCTCACATATAGTGAAAATTCAGGACCCTCTGAGTGGGATTGAAGAGGTAGAAAGTGAGAAGATCTCCGGGATTTTCCTGGACCACTTTGAGAGAATTTATTCCACAAACTATCAGGTAGAGGAAGAAAGGATTCACGAGTATTTCGCGAATATAGAGATTCCTAAAATCTCAGAACTTCGGAAGACTCAAATAGGTAGTGAATTAACTGTTTTAGAAATTCGTAAAAGTGTCAAGGCAACTGCCGGGGCCAAGGCCTGTGGCCAGGACGGGTACCCTATTGAATTTTATATGGTATTTCGTGCAGAACTTGAACAACCCCATAAAAAATTATTTAACCATATTAAGGGGCTAATTAGGATTGCGGTTTTTCCGCATCCTCGGGGCCGGCGGAAGTCACCGCCGGCCCAGAGGATGCGGAAAAACCGCAGCGGACTGACCAAAGACCCACCGCCACATTAGGATGGCTGGTGGGTCCTGGTTTCCGTCCGCAGCTTTTCCGCCGCGGCTGGCTTACAACCGCGGCGGAAAAGCTCTAATCTGGTGACGGTGTCTCTCAGACACCGTCAGGCAGATTAGGATGGGATGTAAAACATGCTTTTCCGCTGCGGCTTTTCCGCCGTGGAAAAGCATGTGTAACTTCACTGCGGGGGCCCGTTGCGGGCCCCCTAGGTGAAGGGGGGGTGGGGGGTGCACATGGGGGTACCTATGGTACCCCCCTGCATTTGTATGCAGAAAGCGGCAGGCACCGCGAGGTGCCTGCCTCTTTCTGCATGCAAATGCAATGACTGCATTTTTAACATTGCAGCGGGTGCAGCTTGAAGCCGCACCCGCTGCAATTTTAAAAATAGAGGATGTGACCGCCAGGGTGGCGGTCACATCCTAATCACACAGGAGGGGACTCCGCAGCCCATGCGGACTTCCCCTCCTCCTCAGTGATCGCGGACGGACTTGCGTCCGTCCGCGATCATAATCGGCCCCTTAGTTAGGTGGTCACGTTCCTGGGGTTTTCAAAGAATCAACAATTATATGCTTTGTAAAAAAAGATAAAAATAAGGATGATGTAAATTCATACAGGCCAATCAGCCTTTTGAACTCAGATTACAAAATTTTCATGAAGATATGGGCAGAAAGATGTGTTCTGGCAGCCCAGGAAGTAATCCATTATGATCAGACTGGGTTTATTGCAGGACGCTATATGGCCACAAATATGGATTATCTAATTCAGGCCTTTGGACTATCTGAATGCCAATTTGGTGCCAGCTTGTATTTTAATGGTCGATGCCGAAAAGGCATTCGACTTGGTGAATTGGGAAGCCCTATTTTATTCTCTCGGCCAATTTGGATTTGAGGAAATAGAAATTTTACGTGGGCAGTGTGCCCCCTACATGCACCCTATGTCTGTATATATACCCCATGTATGTCCATGTCATCACGCATTTCCCTTCTCCTGCCTGAAATAATAATGCCTCTGCATTTCCGTCCAATGTTAGCATGTCAGTTACCAGGCCCTCCATGAATGAAACGTTAATTCTGCACTGAGGCCTATGTTGCCAATGCATTTACATGGTACACGTTTTTAATGTTGAGATGAAAACGTTTTGTGGCTCAGCCGAACCAGGATCCGAATCCAGGCTCCAAGCCTCTTGATACTCTGAAAGCTGCAGTTTAGCTATGTATCCCTGACCCCTCACATACTTCCTGCTCCGCCGAGAGGTGCCCAGCCTGGCCTGCCAAGACAGTATTTTGCCTACAGTTATCTGCTCTGCTCCACAGAAACACATTCCTGCCTAATGAAAAGGGTAAACATATTCCGCCTGCAGAAGATAGGGCCTAGCTTTTCTGTCTCCATTCAAGTAATTTACAGAACCCGAACCCATAGAAGGCCCATGGCCCCACGTAATGCACGAAGAAATATATGCACACACTAGCATTTAGTGATGAGCAGCCTTTGCTCGAGCGACCTTTACTTCAGACAATACATCCTTCAAACACAGGATATCAGATATGCCAAGGGTGCAGGTCGTTCTGACATCCCAGACTCTTCTACTAGCACGAAAGTCAGCTCCCCCCAGCTCTCCCCAGTTACACGTCAATTCCACGTCATGACCAGTCTTGCGCGCACAAGTAGGGTAAAGGTTCCTGCTGACCATACAGACCCCCTCCATGTATCCACCCACCTGTGACACACCTATGACTCATCAAGTGTACACCCATGTATACGCCCTCTTTCACGCCCATGTGCTCTTATCTCTCTCTTTCACTTGCTCCACCTTCTCTATCCAATTCAATGTATGTTTTAACTATATATAATGTATTCTGTGAATAAAGATTCAGATGACGATCCTTCCTGATCCCTAGTGGAGATGAAACCCGATTCTCCTTTAGCTCGAGCTACTGAATAAAGCCCTTCTGAATCGGACACCACGGACTCTGCCTCTCATTATATGCATGATCCTTATTTAATGTATAGAAATTATGACAGGGTAATTAATTATTTGCCAGACCACATTAATCTGGCGCCCGAATAGGGCCCAGTCCCCTTCCCCACGCGCCGGCGATGTAGGTCCAGCCCCCTGCCCCCTTCGACAGCCGTGACGGACTTCAAGTGTACACGACAGCGGGATTTCCTGCCTACTCCCTCAGGCCCACGGAGGAGACGGAGACTGCGACCAGGCATCCACACGAGGCGGTGAGGATCGCGGACCATCCCAACCAGAGCCCAAGCCGAGAGAGCAAGGTCCGAGGTATCCCGAAGCCCACCTGTTCGGAGGCGCATGCGCAGACGCAGCAGCAGCAGTAGCAGTCACGCAGTATCGAGTTTCCGAGGCCTTCAGTTCTGCTTCCCGGTGAGTACCGTTATTGGGAACGCATAGAGACGGGTTCATTTATTTGAGCCCGGTAAAGACGTATCTGGGTACACAGGTACGGTAGAGACGTGTCCATTTTGGTGGACGCGGTAAAGACGTGTCTCTTTACGAGACCGGTATGGTTGTACTGTTTTGCAGTGCATAAAGTAAACAGTTTTTCAGGATCGTGTCTTTTCCAATGTACTAGTTAGGATGTATCTGTTTTTAATGTTTTAATGTTGTAGTGTGAATGGTTGTTTCCAGTCTATTTTTGTGTATATTGTGTTTTCGTTCAAGTTAGTTCCAACATGCCACTGTTTTCAAAATTACGTCAGATAGGAACCAGGAAAGGGATACTCGAAGAGGCAGTCCCCGTCCCGCCTAGGGACACTCCTGGCCATTTTATGTACCAGAAGCATGGGCTAGATGCCATACTGTTTTTAGACTTATGGGTAGATTACACGAAGGATCTAGAAGAAAAGTATAGATGGCCTGTCTCAGGGACATGGGATGCTGATTGCATTATGAGAGTAGAGGAAGCACTATGGAAAAAGAAAGCTAGACAGTCCCAGAAAGATGCCATTGAGTTATGGCGTAAAGAAGCGCATAGGAGAACAGAGAAAGAATTCCACAAAGCAGAGAGAAGTAAAGAAGCCGCAGAAAAAGCCAGAGAGAAAGAGCTAAAGGAAGAAGGTGAACGGGTTAAGGCAGAACAAGCAGATAGACAAAGAAATGCCCTTATTAAAGGCATGTATCCCGTCCTCGCTGAAGGACTAACTAAAGTGACCCCGGAAGTACCTAATAATTTGCCGCCACCACTGATCCCGACTAAAGTACGTAGTCATAAACAGACAGCCGCGGAGGTCTTCCTTTCCTCCTACTTAGAGGAGCCCGCTCCAGATTATGCTAATGCAGGTTTTCCTCCTCCTCCTGGCAACAATCCTTTTCTCCCTCTGACCGCATCACAGGACCAGCATGCACAACTGCTTCCGCCAACGACAGTGATAGACGATTTAGGACAAGGGGCAGTGGGAGGGGGGGCGACAAGTACGCCGCAAACACCGCCACCATCACGAGCACTCCAAGAACTAGCATTACAACGAACGCCGCAAAGGACTAGCATCACCCCATAAGCATAATGTAACAATTGCACACTGTATATACGATTCAGTACCAGGTGTGGGCCCAATGCTCATATTCTCACTACGGTTAAGACGCGTTGCAGAGTATTTGATCACATTACCAGGCATGAAAGACAATTTAGACAAAATATACCATTTCATTAGAACGGGGGAGGGACCCGAGAGTATACATGAGGCTATGGCACAACAAAAGGTGGAGGTTCAACGCGCACTTTTACGTTTTTTGATTAATTGTCTGATCAGGGAACAAGACCAGCCAGATAAGGGAGTAACTAAAGGTATGACAGAGTGGAGCGATAATATAGCTGCTTGTAAACATGATACTATGTCAAAGATAGAATGCATGTACAGGAAAATTCGTAAAGAAATTCTGAACTTACACAGGAATGAGTCAGACGCACACGGGAAAGAGTCAGACGAGATAGAGAATTCAGCATCAGATGATGACGAACACACAACAGAGGAAGTGAGTAAAATAAATTATGTAGGCAGAGCACAACAGTTTGATAGGCCCATATGCCTCGACTACCGCAAAAAGGGACCTCCTATAAAAGAAAGATATTCCCCCGAGAATCTATTCCAAGCTACTGAGAACGCACTACGAAGACGAGTAGAGTGCGATAGACCCCACACCATACACGAACAGGAATTAGCCCGGTCAGCAGTTCAATGGGTGTCTAATTCTAACATATATAATGTTGACGTAGTGGCTCAGACCTTTTTGAGCCTTCCCCCGGAAGAACAGCGTTTGGCTGGTATTTACATGGTTCAACATCTGATCACATTGTATGAGAGTCAACGTTCTGATCCCGGTCCCTTGTATAAATTACTGGATGATATACTCCTAGAAAGATGGATAGGCCTAGGTACTGAATTAATTAATGTCATTCTAGACCAACGACACCAGTACGTGACTTTTCTGACCACGCATATGATTCCTGCCCCACACCACGACAGAAAGAGTTTACACATAGACAGACAGAACCCCCTACGAGAGGTACATCCCGTCAAAAATGCAAACAATAAGCTTCAACGAGTATATGTTTACACACCCTTAACGAAATTAGAAATACTGGAAATGAAAAAGTTGCTGCCCTGCCATGATAAAGACCCAGGGGGATTCCACCGTGAATTAAAAGACATTCTCCGCATAGGGGATTACACATACGCTGACATCATTAAATTATTAAAGGTACTGTTACCAGCAGGCATTTATGAAAAACTTAAAGAAAAAGAATGGGAGGTGGGAGAGAAAAAGATAAATTGGACAGAATTGGAAGATGAGGATAGAACACGGCTCCCTGGTGTTGGTCTTGGGGATAAAGCCAAAGCCCTACCTGAACTCTTAATACAGGTCCTGCCAAGATTATTGGTTACTAAAAAGGAAGATTGGGATGCTATTTCAGCATGTAAACAGAAACAAGACGAAGATACCAGTGATTTTTATTCCAGATTCGAAAAATGTTTTACTATTAATAGTGGCCTTAAGCCAAGTAGTGAATCGTACCCACATCTTTTTGTGAGCAAATTAGTAGAGAATTCCTTGCCCCCGATCAAGAATAGAGTACTGAAGGTTGAGAGTACCTGGCAAGCAAACAGCCCTTCTCAAATGTTGCAAATGTTACAATATCACCAGAACCGAATTAGAGAGGAACAGGAACACGAAAAGAGACGCATGAAAGATACGAAAATGAAAGTACTAGTTGCACAATCAGTACCAGCTGATGGCCATAAAAAGGGACCTGTTAAAGGGAACTGTAATTATTGCAAGCAACCAGGTCACTATGTAAATGAATGTGCTGTCCTGAAACACAATATAGCTACAGGCAAGACAAAAGAAAGACCGCGTCCTCCTAGACAGGATAGCACCCCGCAGAACACGCAAACGCCACAGAACACGCAACAGACAGTAGCTGTACCACAACCAATAGCTGCCACACAACATGTCACGCAACAAATGTACCAGTACGCACAGCCAGACTATCCAGAATATCAACAGTACTCATGAAATAGCCTAGAGAGGGAGGTTGGCTTGCCCCTTATTGAGGTTCCTGTAGATCAAGAGGGTCCCTATGTACATAGTCGTGTATTGGGAAAAGACAGAAAATTTTTGATTGACACAGGGGCGAGCAGAACTACCATCAGTCACGACGAGGTTCCAGGGGCACCCCTCTCAGGCTCACAGAATATTTCCCTGGGATTTTCAGGAAAGCCTATTGTTAACGAAGTGTCGAAGCCAGTTTCCTTAGGAGTCGGTCCATTGTCCCGTACTACAGACTTGTTACTTACTAAGTCATGTCCAGAAAATGTGCTTGGTATAAAGACATTGAAAGAACTAGGAGCAGTAATTTGTTGTTCTCCGGAAGGAGTGAGATTGTTTTTACGTGATTTTAAAGGACATTATGTGATGAGAGATTTTGATCCCGGACTCCAGAATGTACCACAGCATTTATGGGCGCAAGGTCCGACTGATGTAGGTTGCATGCACATTATGCCACACCGTGTCACTCTCAGACAAGGAGTAGTACTGCCACGAATCCGACAATACAAGTTACCACCTGATGCCGTAGTAGCATTACTGAAAATTGTTGACAAACTCATTGCACAAGGAGTGGTAGTAGAAACTGAGTCCAATGTATGTAATTCTCCTGTCATCCCTATTCTTAAACGAACTGACCCTAATGCACCACCAGTCTACAGACTAGTGATTGATCTTCGAGAGCTGAACAAATGTATAATACTGCAATACCCAGTGGTCCCAGACATCTCTTCATTACTGACTGCAATTGATTCCGAAGCGACGTTCTTTACTGTAATCGATCTCAAGAACGCCTTCTTTAGTGTCCCAATACATCCTGAGAGCCAGTACCTTTTCGGATTCTGTTTAAATGGACGCAGTTTTAAATTTACGAGGGCTCCTCAAGGATTCACAGAAAGTCCTAGTATTTACAGTCAAGCATTGAAAAGACAACTAGACAGTATTCACATGCCTGCCGACACCACCCTGCTCCAATACGTGGACGATCTCTTGATTACAGCACGAACAGAACGAGACTGCGAACGTGCATCACTGACAGTCTTGTACTTTCTGGCAGACAAGGGGCACAAGGTGTCCCCTTCAAAGTTGCAATTCTGTGCACAGCAAGTGGTGTACCTTGGACACTTGCTGTCCAAGAGGGGTAGACAGCTGACACCAGACCGCATTCAGTTAATTGCAAATCTTCCGCAGCCCAAGACACAAAAGGAAGTACGGGCCTTCATTGGCCTCACTTCTTACTGCAGACAGTGGATTCCCCAGTATGCATATCTAGCAAAGCCACTCATACAGTTAACAACACAGGAGGCAGCGTCTTCGACTGTCCTCCCTTGGACACAGGAACATACACTTGCATTTGAAGACTTGAAAAAAGCTTTATGTCAAGCACCAGTTTTAGCGACTCCATGTTACAGCAAGCCTTTTACACTTTTGTCACTGAACGAGAATGTACAGCATTATCTGTCCTTACACAAGATCGAGCAGGAAAACACAAGCCTTGTGCTTATTTTTCTAGTACATTGGATCCAGTGGCCCAGGCTCTGCCTGCGTGCCTGAAATCAGTTGCAGCAACAGCCCTAGCAATAAGACAGAGTGATTCCATAGTATTAGGACACCCTCTGACAGTACAGGTTCCACATTCAGTGGAAGTTCTCTTGAACAGGACTCAGACACAACATCTGACTGTAGCGAGACTGACAGGATATGAACTGACATTATTCCAGCCACACATAGAGATCAGACGAAGCAATATACTGAACCCTGCGACACTCTTGCCCTCAAGCACAGCAGACACTGCACCACATGACTGTGTGGAAGTAATTGATACAGTAACAAAACCAAGACAAGACTTGACAGACATTGCACTGACAGACCCAGACCTGACACTTTATGTGGATGGTTCATGTATGAGAACGATCACAGGAGAGTTAGTGGCCGCATATGCAGTGACCACTGATACTGAAGTCATAGAGACACAACGAATTGACACACTGTCGGCCCAAGCAGCAGAGCTCATCGCTCTGACACAAGCCTGCATACAAGCCAAGAACCTGAAAGTAAACATATATACAGATTCACAGTATGCCTTCGGAGTCGTTCACGACTTCGGAGTTTTGTGGCAGGAGAGAGGTTTTCTGACCTCTCATGGGGCCAAAATTCAGCATGGTCCCCTCATTCAGGCTCTGTTAGATGCAATACACTTACCTACAGCCATAGCCGTCATGAAGTGCAAAGCACATACGAAAGTCACTGACACCATTTCCCAGGGTAACGACCTGGCAGATCGAACAGCTAAACTTACAGCCCAGACTCCAACAGACATTCCAACAGACACGACAAAGACAGAAGTATCAGCACTGACAAATTGCATGACAGTCAGGGATCCCTCACAAGATGTACTCGACATACAGACACATGCCACTCCAGATGAGATAAAGAAATGGACTGAACAAGGAGGGGTCCAGACTGACCAGGGTTGGATGACAAAAGGCAAAGCCACATGGTTTCTTCCTGACTCCATGGTTCAAGTCATTGTAAATACAGCACATAGTCCAGCACACTTAGGAGAGAAGGCTATGTTAGACAGTTTACAGAATATTTGGTTCAACAAGCACCTGCGTGCAGCAGCAAAACAGAAAGTACGTACCTGTATGATCTGTTGCCAGTTCAATCCAGGCAAAGGCATTCCGGTTGAACAAGGTGGATTTCATCCTCCTGACCACCCTTTTGAAGTCCTCCAGATGGATTATATTCAGATGGACAGATGTCGAGGATACAAATACGTCCTAGTAGTTGTATGTGCATTATCTAGATGGACAGAAGCGTACCCAGTCCCAGATTACACTGCTGTGACCACTGCCAGGCAGTTGGTTCGTGAGTTCTTTCCACGGTACGGATTGCCCCGTGTCGTGTACTCAGATAACGGTCAGCCATTCTCCTCTGAATTAATGAAACCAGTATCTCTTCTGTTAGGGTACCAGTGGAAATTCCATTGTGTACGACACCCAGAGACAGCAGGCCTTGCCGAGAGACACAATCAGACACTTAAGACAAAAGTAGCGAAAGTCTGTGCAGAAAAAGGCGTGGATTGGATGTTAGCCTTGCCGGTTGCCCTCTTTTACATGCGTATGGTAGCCCATTCCAGAACAGGATTGTCCCCGTACGAGGTGGTGTTTGGTAGACCACTGAATATGTGGGGTACGCCTATGCCAAAAAGGATTACCGATGTTGACAGTAATATGCTGACAGATTACCTAGCTTCCTTGATGTCTGCACTCCTTTCTTGTCGTTCCCAGGTTGCAGCTGCCTTCCCCGACAACACCCAAGTGAAGGAACATTCGATTGTCCCTGGTGACACGGTATTAGTCAGGAACTTTGATCGTTCAAGTCCTCTCGAGCCCCGCTGGCGAGCACCGAAGCTGGTACTTCTAACAACGAGGACCGCCGTCAAGGTCGAGGATAGAAAGGGCTGGATCCATGCCCAACACGTGAAACGATTCCATGGACACGGAACAGTAAACTAATTTAAGGACTGCCCAGATACCAGTGACTCAAAACTCCCTTTGCTAGAAAAGACTCCGCAACAGGAGTACAAATTAAAGTTACGGTCTAGTAAGTCAGACAGCGTTTAATTGTTTAAGTCCACCCTGTGGTGAATCGGTTAGACAGGTTCCTGACATGTATAAGATCGTAGACCCGAATAATAGACAGAGAGATAGGAAAGAGAAATACTGCAAGACCTTACGCAGCAGATGTATAGTAACTATGATCATTATGTTTCTTCTAAGTATATTGATTATATGTATAAGCTTGACGCTACATGTTTTCTTTCCTCCTCTTGGTTCACATATAAATTCTTCTTTGAATGACACTGTAGAGCACACATTCAGTGATCTGCCACCCCATGAGCTGTCATATCGATTGGCACTACGCAATAATACTTTTATTCGCATGTTGCACCATTCTCATCAGACCAGCAATGTAACCAATTGTTGGGTATGTGGCCGACTCCCACCTTATCTGAAAACGAAGGGAGTTTTGCCCCTCTTTCCTTTCCCGTTCTCGCACAATGGTTCGTGCGGAGCATGGTTTGCTTTAATGTCATCACAAGACAGAAAGTTCACAGATTCCCAGACTGAAGGGATTTGGGGAGATTTAAATAAAGTAATGAATGAGGCATGTTTTCCAGACAAAGATGGTCTTGCCCAGAGAAAAGGAACAGATCTAGAAAATTAAGTGTACGACCAAGGAAATGTTTCCCTTAACTTTATGATTCTGAATGTCCAGTCCGAGAAAAATACAGATTCATCGTTCATAACAGTTTTACCAGTAAAAGGTGAATAATGCGTTAGAAAGAAAGGCTCAGTGCATTTAGGACACAGTGATTGTAATACTGTAGTCGAGTTCAATGATAAAGGAAAGTCTACTTTCATAGCTTCCCGCCATTCCTATTTTATTTGCGGTCAGACAGCCTATATACGTTTGCCCTTAGACTGGGGTGGGACGTGTTATATTGCGTTCCTGCTGCCACCTGTTTTCCTAGCCCCATCCCATTATCATCGAGATTCCCGACTAGTACATGTTAGAAATAAAAGGGAGACCAATTCACCAGTTGTCGATCAGACTGAGACAGTTTTAGAGCAATATACAGATTTCAATAGAGGATTCTTTTTCTTCATAGGTCCCATCCAAAACAGTAAATTAATACGTAGGTTAACAAGAACTCTTGAAGCAGTAGTGAATGAGACTACTTCTGCCCTAGCGAACTTGACAGAGGAGCAGTCCGCGATGAGACTTGTTGTTCTTCAGAATCGCCTTGTTCTTGACGTCATCCTGGCAGATAGGGGCGGAGCTTGTAGAGTGATCGGCTCCAGTTGTTGTGTGTTTATTCCAAATAACGTGCCATCCGTATACGCAGCAATAACGAGACTCCATAAGATAGCTCACGAGATACATCAAAATCCAGGCACATGGACTTGGTCCGGTTGGCTCTGGAGTGTAATATCAGCATGGGGATGGAAGGTACTGTCGTTCCTAGGACTGATCCTGCTAGTTCTATTCAGTTGCTGTCTCTGTCTGCAATGTGGCCCAGCGATTTGCAGCTTGTGTGCCACTGCCTGTATTCCCCGTCCACGTGTACAAAAGAATAAAGATGAGCAAATGATGCTGTATGATCAGATATATGGTATCATGAATATAGATGTGTCCTGAAGGGCACAGTAGGGGACAAGGAGGCAATGAGGAAACAGAAATTTTACGTGGCCAGTGTGCCCCCTACATGCACCCTATGTCTGTATATATACCCCATGTATGTCCATGTCATCACGCATTTCCCTTCTCCTGCCTGAAATAATAATGCCTCTGCATTTCCGTCCAATGTTAGCATGTCAGTTACCAGGCCCTCCATGAATGAAACGTTAATTCTGCACTGAGGCCTATGTTGCCAATGCATTTACATGGTACACGTTTTTAATGTCGAGATGAATACGTTTTGTGGCTCAGCCGAGCCAGGATCCGAATCCAGGCTCCAAGCCTCTTGATACTCTGAAAGCTGCAGTTTAGCTATGTATCCCTGACCCCTCACATACTTCCTGCTCAGCCGAGAGGTGCCCAGCCTGGCCTGCCAAGACAGTATTTTGCCTACAGTTATCTGCTCTGCACCACAGAAACACATTCCTGCCTAATGAAAAGGGTAAACATATTCCGCCTGCAGAAGATAGGGCCTAGCTTTTCTGTCTCCATTCAAGTAATTTACAGAACCCGAACCCATAGAAGGCCCATGGCCCCACGTAATGCACGAAGAAATATATGCACACACTAGCATTTAGTGATGAGCAGCCTTTGCTCGAGCGACCTTTACTTCAGACAATACATCCTCCAAACACAAGATATCAGATATGCCAAGGGTGCAGGTCGTTCTGACATCCCAGACTCTTCTACTAGCACGAAAGTCAGCTCCCCCCAGCTCTCCCCAGTTACACGCCAATTCCACGTCATGACCAGTCTTGCGCGCACAAGTAGGGTAAAGGTTCCTGCTGACCATACAGACCCCCTCCATGTATCCACCCACCTGTGACACACCTATGACTCATCAAGTGTACACCCATGTATACGCCCTCTTTCACGCCCATGTGCTCTTATCTCTCTCTTTCACTTGCTCCACCTTCTCTATCCAATTCAATGTATGTTTTAACTATATATAATGTATTCTGTGAATAAAGATTCAGATGACGATCCTTCCTGATCCCTAGTGGAGATGGAACCCGATTCTCCTTTAACTCGAGCTACTAAATAAAGCCCTTCTGAATCGGACACCACTGACTCTGCCTCTCATTATATGCATGATCCTTATTTAATGTATAGAAATTATGACAGGGTAATTAATTATTTACCACAGATTCCCGGCGCAAATAGTTAAGATGCTACATAATATATATACTGGAGCATCTGCTCAGGTAATAATTAATGCGAAACAGGCCGGGAGGATTAATGTAACCAGGGGCACTAGGCAGGGCTGTCCCTTATCTCCATTGCTTTTTAGGTCTCGCCTGTCGATGCGCATGCGCATCGAGCAAGCGAGACTATTGCGAGTTATCCACTCTTTATCCACACTGCAAGGAATCGTGGCGATTCCTTGCAGTGCCCGTGACTTTTAAGGTCAATGCGCATGCGCATTAAGCTTATGCGCATGCGCATTGACCTTAAAAGTCACGGGCGCGTGCATGTCCGTCTCTGTTTACCCGCTCCGCCCCCTCCCCTTCCCGCCGTGTCGCATTTCTCCTCCCCCCTCCCCTCTCTTCCCTCCAGCTTGTTGTTTGTATAATTTAACCCGCTCCGCCCCCTCCCCTTCGTGTCGCATTTCTCCTCCCCCCTCCCCTCTCTTCCGTCCGTCCGTCTTGTTTATAATGCCACCGTGGGTTCCCTTTCTGTACCGGGTGTTGATGGATGTTTTCAGATTTTCTGCCCGACCTCCAGTGCGGTTAAATTCCCATCTTTCCCTCCCCATGTGCTCCGATCCCCTCCCCCACCTCTTCTGCCCGTGATTGCCGCTCCGTCTCGCTCGGTAGTGGCAGGGAGATTTACTCTCTGTTAGGTTCCCGCGGGGAAAATGAAGGCGCACAACATAAGCACAGATAAGGAGGAGGCAACCTGCTCTGTGCCAACAAGAACGGACCAGCCCGAAAGAGGAATGTAGACTGACTGTTGCTTGCAGCACTGCAGATAAGGGTTCAAATAAATTGATAAATCGTGTTGCTGTTTTATTGTAAAACCGAATTACAGGAGAGGAAAACCGCGACAGTATCTTTAAATCTGTAGCAGTGTACTGCTCGTCTCCATCAGGGTGCAGGTCTTTGTAAAAATGGTTTAATCCTCTTCGTACCGACTGTTTCTGTTGCTAGTAGAGACTCCTTGCTAATAAAATATATCACCTTGTAGTGGATTTAATTGAACTCCACATTCGATGTTCTGTTTCCGGTAAAGCACCACGACAAACTATCTGCAAAAGTGTGGTGGGGAACTTGGGTTTAAAGCAATAACATGTTTGAGAACAAACTTTCGTGAAATAATATTTGTGGAACCTTCAAAAGATCGCGCCTTAAAAGATGGAAAATGTTTTGGAACCCAAGTATAACCAACAAGTTCGTGTTTACGTCCGTCCTTTCTGTGCTGCTTCCAGTTCCCATGTTATTATTAGGTCTGGCCTTTGAGACGCTTTAAGCGGTTTCACCTTATTGTTTTTCCACGAAATCCATACATGAGTTGCATACAAGGAGAGTGTTTGTCAGCACGCTTTATCTATTGGCCCGTTAAATTGTCATTCACGTTTTGCTTCCATCCACCACCGCACGGCATATCGCAAAAAGCCATGGGTCAGCCTACTTTACCCATTGGCTCCCTTCGTTTTGAGTGACTGCACAAGACCTGTGCACATTGTTCTTAGCCACCAAAATAATACTTTCTCTGCAATGGCCATGCAGGGGTGAAGTTAACTTTTCATTTAATGTATTCTTTTATATAATATAGCTAAAGTTCTGGCTGTTTATTTTTCCTGCACTTCGAGTGCTTACTTTATTGGGGATTTATTTCCTTACTGCTTTTTTAAGTGTTGACATTTTAACATTGTAGCTAACTAGGATTTGAGTGCATGGTTAATTCCTTTTTGTCTTTTTCACAAGTAATACAATGTATGGCACAACTAAAGGAGACCACTAGTAAAATGGCCACAATAGTGAATGTGTTTTTTCATTTTTATTTTTATGAAAGCCTATGGTGGACACGTATAGGTAGCATTTTTTTGTGGTACATATTACAGTAAAAAGGTGTTAAACGTTTTATGTAATTAGAGTAACTAACTGCTAGCATTAAGAAATGTGAAAAAGAATCCGTGCTAGCTGTGAACCGAGTTTGGCTTTTAAGCCGTTCAGGTTGGTTTGTCAGACTTTTCCCAAAAGCACCAAATTTACTGTAGGCCGAGACCTATCCAGGAATGTGTAGCTCCAGAAGGGGTGTTTGGGTTTCTAACCAGGTCAATGTGCAGTTTGCAGCTGTTGGTGCTGTGCTGGTTTAGAAAGTGTCCGGTACGCACTTTCTGCAATATACTGTTTGTTGCCTAGTACAGCGGTTCTTTGTCCTATGGCACAAGGCTAGCCACCTGGGATGCAGAGCACTATCTTTTAATGCAGAAAGAGAGGAATAACGATAAACACAGCACCACCTTTTACAGGCAAAAAATAAACCTGCAGCTCTATAGGAAAGACATTTGTTACAGCAATCCATTTAGTCTTACATGAAAAACGTATGCAACGCTATGTCTGTGTGTGTACAGAGCAATAAGGCAGCAACTCGAAACATCCCCTCGCACAAGATGTGGTGTAACAGGAACTTACTCATGCTGGTAGATGGCAGAATGCCCTGTACTAGTCAATTGTTGGATTTGTGTTATCGGCATTGAAATACAGCCAGTGACCAGATTTGTAATGCCTGGGGAAATGCTGATAACAGCCTACTCTTGCACTGACCTTACTTAGGTTCCCTTTCATCTCTAATGTGATTAGAAAACAGTCTGGGGGAGAGACAGGTGGCAGACAGTTATTCGTCATTCATTTATTGCAGAAATAGCCAACAGAGTCTTTGTCAAACAAAGTACAAAAAGTAAAGTACATGCAGTAGACAGTCGCAAGATTAGCCTTTAGAAAAAGTTGCATCCTTCCTGAAGATAGATTCCCTTCTAGGCAAAATTCTCACAGAATTCCATCCAATCTCGGTTTAGTTAGAGTGCAGTTTGGCAAAACTCTGAACTGGTATTCTGCAGAGTCCCTGCCCAGAAGTTTTGCCCAAATATTTACGCTGTACACTAAAGAAACTGAGAGAGCAAAGACCAAGCCCACAAGCATTGGCAAAAGTCTCGCCTATGGGCAAGCTATTGGATTTGGCAATGAGTTGGGGGTGGTACACCAGAGGGCAGGTGGTCCTACTCTCTCTCACAGCCTCCCCCAGCTCCGCCCCCTCACTACTTGATTGCACGGCCGCTAGGCCGTGCCTCCCCTACTCTCCTCCCCCCTCCTCCTCTCCTCCCCTGCCTGCCTGCCGCATTTCTCCTCCCCCTCCCCTCTCTTCCCTCCGTCTCGTTTCACACACACCCTCTCCCCCGCTCCGCCCCCTCCCCGCCATGTCTGCCCCCTTCCCGCCGCCTATTCATGCCTCTCAGTTCACTGAGTACTCTACGCTCAGACCTCATATGTTGACCACCTCACTCACCCTCAACCCCTCACTCACCCTCAACCCCTCACCCTCAACCCCTCACTCACCCTCACTCACCCTCACTCATCCTCACTCAACCACCCTCAACCTCACTCACCCTCAACCCCTCACCCTCAACCCCTCACCCTCACTCACCCTCAACCCCTCACCCACTCACCCTCAACCCCTCACCCTCACTCACCCACCCTCAACCCCTCACCCTCACTCACTCACCTTCAACCCCTCCCCCTCGACCCCTCCCCCTCGACCCCTCCCCCTCAACCCCTCACCCTCACCCTCACTCACCCTCAACCCCTCACCCTCAAACCCTCACTCACCCTCAACCCCTCACTCACTCACCCTCAACCCCTCAACCCCTCACCCTCAACCCCTCACTCACCCTCACTCAACCACCCTCAACCTCACTCACCCTCAACCTCACTCACCCTCACTCACCCTCACCCACCCTCACCCTCACTCACCCTCACCCTCACTCACCCTCACCCTCACTCACCCTCACTCACCCTCAACCCCTCACCCTCACTCACCCTCACTCACTCACCCTCACTCACTCACCCTCACTCACTCACCCTCAACCCCTCACCCTCACTCAACCTCACTCACTCACCCTCAACCCCTCACCCTCACTCACCCTCAACCCCTCACCCTCACTCACCCTCAACCCCTCATTCACCCTCAATCCCTCACCCTCACTCACCCTCAATCACTCACCCTCAATCCCTCACCCACCCTCACCCACCCTCACTCACCCTCACTCACCCTCAACCCCTCACCCTCACTCACCCTCACCCACCCTCACCCTCACTCACCCTCACCCACCCTCACTCACCCTCACTCACCCTCACTCACCCTCACTCACCCTCACTCACCCTCACTCACCCTCACTCACCCTCACCCTCAACCCCTCAGCCTCACCCTCACTCACCCTCAACCCCTCACCCTCACTCACCCTCACTCACCCTCAACCTCATGCTAAAGATTTACAAAAAAACCCATAAACAATTCTAAATGCACTAACTCTAATGCTGCGAGACCTATTGCATTTCTAATGCTTGTTACCTTTTTTACCGAGCCTTTGGTGGCAAGGATTAGGGATAATGCGGCTATTCTGCCCCCTATCATCGGCATGTCTAAACTAAAATTATTTGCCGACGACATTATTCTTTATCTAGCTCCTGAAAAGAAGGTAGTTGAGAATTTAGTGAAAGAATTTAAAGCTTATGAAAATATCGGGGGATATAAGATAAATGTTAAAAAAAACTGAAGTCCTTGCTTTAAATACAGATATAGGGTTTCTCCCTAGTTTCTTGCAGGTCCAAGCTGCAAGAAGAGACCCAATAAGATATCTGGGTATTTTTGTAACTGCAGATAATGATAGGCTTTTTGGCCTGAATTACATCAGAATGAAAAATAAAATTAAGCACCTGTTAGATAAATGGCTTTTGCTTCCATTGTCAGTGATTGGTAGGGTGTCAATGGTTAAAATGTCAGTTCTGCCTTTACTTATATTTTTGTTTACTAATGTACCGATAAAAATTAATTTGTCTTTTTTTAAAGAGTTAGAAACAATGTTAAGAGGATTTATCTGGGGCAATAAAACTCCTAGAATTAAACTCCCGGCGGTACAACTCTCAATAGATCAGGGAGGGTTAGCGTTACCCCACCTAAAGACTTATTACGAAGCTGCTTTTTTTGACATAGTGGCAGGTCTTTTGAGGGTTTATCAGAGAAGAGATAATTTTTTGTGGGAGAAAATGGTACAAGAAGCAGGTTCCCAAATCCCAATTTTTTTAAAGACCGCGAAGCTTCCTAAAAAATCAAGGTATAAGACGTTGAAAGAATACACAACGCGCTTGCTGCTGCTTTTTAAAAAACATGGTTCTGATGGTTCCCATTATCTAAGTTTGTCTGAATGTAGTAAAATAGGCCTTCCATTAAGTTTGTCTAAGATTAAAAAATGGGAAGTGTGTGGGTTTCGGGAGTTGAGAGACTTGCTAGTCCAAAATAGGGTTATTAGCTGGCAAGAGGTGATAACTAGAACGAACATTCTAAGGTGACCGTCTTTCTTTTAATATCTAGAGATTATTTATTTTATTAAAAAGGATGTAAGTGGCCTGTTGAATGCCCCTAATAACTTACTAAATACCCTTTACGGAAGGAAGAGCAGCGGGATAGGGCAGTGGTATAAATTGCTCCACTGCTCGGGTCAATCCCCACTGATCGATAAATATTTGAATAAAGTAAGTCTCTTGACCCAGTGCTCTTTCTCCCTGAAAGATTGGGAGGCTCTCTGTTTACTGGGAAACAAATCTTTGCGCCCTGCAAACTATAAGAGGATGGCCTTCTTGTCCCATTGGCTAGCTTATTATACGCCTGAAGCTATGGAAAGAATGTTTCCTTGAACAGAAAATAAGTGTTTTAGATGCTTAGCACATGGTCAGGGAGGATGGTATCATACCTTTTTTGCCTGCCCGATGCTGGAGTCTTTCTGGAAAGAGATATTTGCGGAAATTGAATTGGCCATTGGAAAATCATTTTCGCCTATGGTAGAAGCGGCCTTGTTTGGTATAAGCAAGGATAGGAGCAGGCTTAACAAATCTGAAGAGGCATTTATATTTATATCATGTGCGGTTGCTCGCTCTTTATTACTACAAAATTGGAAATCAAGGGAAATTCCATCACTGATAAAATGGTTCAATAAGATGAGGAGAACCTGTCTTTTTGAAAAAGCATACACGGGCAGAGTAGGTTCTATTAGGAGGTTTGAAAGGAATTGGAAGTATTTTGGGGATTTGGAACAATTAAAGGAGGGATGAGCTGAAAAAGAAAGGATGGAGATAAGGAAAGGGTCTATACATTTGACTGCACTATCACTTTTCTAGATTTCACTTTATTATAGCTTTTTGCACTTGCAGTAGCACTTTATTGCAGGTTTTTGCACTTCTTTGCAGTGTCACTTTATAGATTGCGGATTTTGCACAGACCTTTCTTGATAAAATTGTTGATTGTATTCCCTTTCTGTGCTTGATGAATTTCTTCGCCTCTTCCTAATTTTTGTGTCTCATGTCTGATATATATATATATTTTTATTTTTTTTAATTTTTAATTATTGAAATGATTATTGAGAATGAAAAGATGTTCTGTACCATTGATTATCCATTGCTATGTTCAATAAAAAAATTTACACAAAAAAAAGAGAACCTTGAGCACCTAAGATGCACAGGAATAGCTGACCAAAACCCTCTGCACCCAAGCTCCCCGGTCCGGGTCCATGAACAACGACTGTTCCTCCTGCTCCGAAGACCCTCACATACTGACATACTAAGCTCCTGGGCTTATCCCCAAGTCCCCCTCTACAGTCTGTTTTGAGGTGGACACCATCTTTGCCTGTGGTGTAGCGCAAGGCTACCAACCCGTCAAGCACCTCTGCACCCAGACACTCCAGGGCAGATAAGCCTGAACTGCTGGTGGATACTGTGACCTTGATCCCCTAGCACCTTAAGACAAATCAAATCAAATCAAATATGATTTTATTCGATTGTTAAAAAGCAATCATAAAAGAGTACATAAAAAAAAACATTTCATTACAGTTCATATCAATTCATTTACAGTTTCTCGGTGCCATACAGAAAAGAATTCACCGATTAAAAGTACCATTTCTCTAAATAGAATACATTACACAATCAAAGTTTTTCTGCTGTACATTACTTTTTTCAGAAACAATGTAATTGTTGCAACACATAGATGATTGTCCAAGTATTGAATGTTTAGCAAGGCCAAACGGCATTGCCGAAGACCCATCTCTCTCAATAAAGGCAATAAAACACTATGCCTGATTAAGCTATAAATAGGCTTTACTGTTTTCAGTTTCTATTTTTGGTAAATTCTGGTGGTGTTTTTTCAGTGTTTTCCAGTGATTTCAATACCTCAAAAAAACAGTGCTTTTCAGTGGTTACTCATTTTCGCGCCATAAAAAACAACTGAAACTGTGTTTTACCGGTGTTTATGGAATGCTTTGCTTATATTATTGCTTCCTTTCTTCATTGATGCATAGTATATAGACAGTCTATGTACAGTGTATATGAGGTCCACATGCATTTTTACAAGTCGAAGGTTAAGTCAGTACTTTCAGAAATTTGCCTGAAAAGGGAGTCTCTGTGCACGGCACACCTCTTGAACTGGGTACAGAGAGAACTTTTTGGAAATGAGAGATTTCTGGGGGTGTTGAGCGTTGTAGGCAAGGCAGGCAGTTCTCACAGCTCATTTAGAATCAATGTGTTGTCATTTGAAGAAAGTGAGAGCTTGGTGACATGTTCATGGTTTTGGGCACTCCTCACAAATCACATAGCATGATGGCACGGCTATGAGTAAAGCTAGGCTGGTTTTCACTGCTATTTTTACCCCCTCAGATTTATATAGTGCTAACTGAACCTGAAGGTATTGAAGCGCTTCACATGAGCACCTGTTGCGTTACACAAGGGCACATTCATTTTTGTTAGGGACGGGTAGATTACGTGATTTGCCCAGAGTCACAGGATGTTGAGCGTCATTGCCGAGACTCGAACCCTGTTCGCCAGATTTGAGGTCCACCGCCCTAACCATTAGACTACATCCTCTGCTGCTGTTATTTTCAAGGTTTATGGAAGAGTCTACCATAGCATGGTGCTACCAGCCATGTGTTAACCTTGTTGGTGTGTTCTCCTATAGCGTGGAAAATAATCTGTGCTACAGAATTTAAAAAAACATGCACATCACAGTGCAATCGTCTATAGGTCTCTGCTCCCCCTTAGCTTAGAGAGACCATTTCTGCGTTCTCTGGATGGCCTTAAGATGGTTTTATAGGTCCCTCGGAGAGAGAGGGAAAGCATTTCAGACTTTAGACGCTGGGAATGTGAAGGAGCGCCCTTCACTCCTTGCACTTTTAATCCTTGGTGGTATAATGAACAGTTGCAGCCTGGCTGCCCCCCTCCCCCACCTAAGAACCCCAAACTTCTGAGCAGAGTTAGTTTCATCCTTCACTGCTCATTGAGCTCTGGGAGGAGGGAATTAACAAGGAGACCTTTCACAGTACTCACTCCGGAGCATCCTGCATTCATTAGAAGGGAGTAAGATAGGGACCTCCAAGTGTGAGAGTTTAACAAGAAGACCTGCCCGGCAATGACTGCTGACCTGCTGCAGTCAGTCCCGAGAAAAAGAAGAAAGTTGTGGGGTAGAGTCAGTCACACATCGGCCCTGCAGGGACAACCCGCTGCTCCCAAGAATAGCCGCTATATCCCTAATAGAGCTACATGCGCCTCTGGGCGCTACAACAGAAACGTGTTCAAGCGCCGCCGAGACAGCCCATACAGCAATGCGCTGCGAAGCAAGGTGCTCCGAAACAGCTGAATGAATGTGCATTTGATCCTAAGGCAGTATGTGCCGAAGCCCCCTTTCCAGACACTGCTGGTCCGCTATCAACCCCAGCCAAGATGTATGTACCGTGCAACCTCTGCACACAATCACAGCGTGAGATGCGTGTCACGCACAGACAAGCACAGAAGGGCGTGACTCAATGCGTCTTGTAACTGCTACACGGATCATGCACCTGTTCTGCCATAACATGCTTATCTTTCAACTAATATTGGGAAGTGAAATAAAGATGGGGGTAGGGAAGAAACACGAGATCAAAGGGAGACCGAGAAAGAGTAACCAAACACGAGAAGAGAAAGGAAGCAAGGGTGAGCGAAAGCAGGGGATAGAAAGAAGGAAAGAATAGGGAAAGAAATAAAGAAGGTTAAAGAAAGAAAAAGAATGAATGAATGAATGCAAAAGAAATTTTAATCACCTTAAAGGAGACATAGAGTGAGCGATGAAGTCACTGAAATAAATGAGAAGTCACAGTGCCGAGTGTAGTGATATCACAGCGGCAGCGGGTGATAAGAGGAGGAGCAGCCGAAGGAGAACACTGAGAGCACTAAACGGCCACAGACGGGGATGACGGAAGTAGCAGGCAACAGGAAGTGCGTGATAAAATGAGGAGCACCAGTATGTGACAACAGTATGAAATGTAATCCTGAGACCGTTATCCTCGTAACCCCATGCAAATTATAGCAGAAATCACAGCAGTAGCGGATGATAAGAGGAGGAGCAGTGGAACGAGAAGCCCATTAACATAAACAGCAGGGTAGGTGAAACAAGAGCCCGCAAAAAAAAAAATCTCATCTGGGAGTACGACACAATGAGGAGCACTTCAAGGATAAAATGAGGAGTCGGCCCAGCACCCGTGCCGGAAGACTCCGGCCCCAAGCAGTCCCAGGGCTGCGTCAGGCACTCACCTGCCATCCGTCTCGGGTCCCCGCTCGCTCAGCTAAGGAAATAAATGGCACGTGACTGATCCTGCCCCAGCCCACATGTCTTTCTAGGAACGCCGGCCTGTCACAGAATGCACCCACTTTCTCACAGACGCATCTGTTGCATCTCCCTCGACCCCCGTTTCCTCTCCTACAGCCCCCCTCCCATCCTATTCTCTTTTCCATCCTTCCTTCCGAGCTGTGATGGAAATGCGAGCCAACCTTCAAATCTCTTGTGGGAAGTCACTGGAGGCTGCAGACAAAGCCTCATTAACAGTAATTAACAAGTCAATGGTCTGCGGCTGGCAGATCACAAGCATTTGCAATGCAATGGTCTCGGCATCATTAAAGGTAGAGCTATTGGCATTGCTCATGACATTTTTTTTCTTTAAATCAAAAATAAATGGGCATTGTCATTAACATTGCCAATACACAGCACTCTGCACACTTGCTCTGCACTCACTGCTCTGCGCACTCACTCTGCACACTCACTACTCTGCACACTCACTACTCTGCACACTCACTACTCTGCACACTCACTACTCTGCACACTCACTACTCTGCACACTCACTACTCTGCACACTCACCACTCTGCACACTCACCACTCTGCACACTCACCACTCTGCACACTCACCACTCTGCACACTCACCACTCTGCACACTCACCACTCTGCACTCACCACTCTGCACTCACCACTCTGCACTCACCACTCTGCACTCACCACTCTGCACTCACCACTCTGCACTCACCACTCTGCACTCACCACTCTGCACTCACCACTCTGCACTCTGCACTCACCACTCTGCACTCTGCACTCACCACTCTGCACTCACCACCACTCTGCACTCACCACTCTGCACTCACCACTCTGCACTCACCACTCTGCACTCACCACTCTGCCCTCACCACTCTGCCCTCACCACTCTGCCCTCACCACTCTGCACTCACCACTCTGCACTCACCACTCTGCACTCACCACTCTGCACTCACCACTCTGCACTCACCACTCTGCACTCACCACTCTGCACTCTGCACTCACCACTCTGCACTCTGCACTCACCACTCTGCACTCACCACCACTCTGCACTCACCACTCTGCACTCACCACTCTGCACTCACCACTCTGCCCTCACCACTCTGCCCTCACCACTCTGCCCTCACCACTCTGCCCTCACCACTCTGCCCTCACCACTCTGCACTCACCACTCTGCACTCACCACTCTGCACTCACCACTCTGCACTCACCACTCTGCACTCACCACTCTGCACTCACCACTCTGCACTCACCACTCACCACCAGGTAGAGATAATACTAGCACCCTAGCCCGCTCACTGCCTTTTGTATCTGAAACCTGCAGTGACTTTTGTACAGGCTGCATGCAAAGCTTGACATACATACATCTTGGAGCACCTTGGAAGTGTTGCAGCAAAAAAAGCAGTCGTTTTAATTTCAAGTAGACTTCTATTAAAATGTCAGAGTCTTTTTCGAAGGTCTATATGGTGCGAACACGACCCAGAGGCAATGGAACAGTTTTATATAAGCACCAGATTACATTACATATACATTCATTTTTAGGTACAGGGAAATTAAGTGATTTTGTCATAATCACAGGATGGTAAGTCGAGGCAAGGACTCAAACCTAGTTCCCTTGTTCAAAGTAGACAGTGCTTAACTTTAGGCCACTAAAAATTAAAAATCAACTTGAGAAATATTTTTGTAACAGTGCTGCTACAAATCTCCCTCCAAACTTGGGGAGGGGATCAGGTCATTTAATATTTTGAAAATGGTTGTACGTCTTGAAGTAGAAGCAAAGATGCTTTTCATTTGCATCAGTTAATGTAGTAGATTCTGCCTGTGCAATGTACCAGCGTGTTTGTGATTGGGTTATTTGCTGTTGTGGGTCTCCAATCACGCTCCTACATAGTTTCTGAAAAAGCTTTCCACACACTGTACTAACAGATGTTTCTGAAAAAGCTTTCCACACACTGTACTAACAGATGTTTCTTAAACACACAGCGACAACTGGGATTTAATCCCTAATATTTCAATGTAACATATTGGGGTGTCGCCAATGCAGTTTTATCACAGTTTATATTGCATTTATCACAGGCAGATGTTCAGTGTATGTGAACAGCCTGTTGCTTTCTATGGGTCTTCTTTAACACGTTTGCATTTTAGGAGTTTTGTGCTGTAGATCTGCCCATCCCATCTTCTCTGTGTGATAGATACTCAGATTTTTAAGTTTAACCTTGTTTTTATCATTAAACATAAATAAGGTCGGCACTTTCACAATCACCCCTTGCTTGCAGCCATTGTAACTCCACAGACCACACTTTGTCCCCAGCAGTCTCTTAGTATCGCGGCCGCCCCGGAAGTCAGGCACGGTCGCCTGTGACGGGGGCGGGGCCACGTTCAGACCGGAAGAGGAGGCAGGCGGAGTCGTTGCGTCTCGCGGCCCGGGGCTCCTGTGAGCGGTGTAGAGCCCCGGGGCCGCGCCAGCAGGAGGTTGGGCGCCGCATGCTGAGGTAAGGTAAGTTCCAAAAGGCTGGAGCGGGATTGGTGCACGTGTGTGTGTGTATGCTCGTGTGTGTGTGTGTATGTATGTGTGCGACGGTGACGGCGGGGGAGGGGGGGGCCTAGGTGCACTTGTGTGTGTGCGCGTGTGTGTGTATGTGTCAGGGGGGTGTCTCTGTATGTATGTATGTATGTGCGTGCATGCATGGGCGCTTGTGTGTGTGTATGCGCATGCATGTGTGGTGCTTGAGCTTCCCAGGAGACAGCGCCTGGCCACAGCGCGTGGTCACATTTAAAATCGCCTCCAAGGATGCGCGTGGCCGACACTGTCTCCTGGGAAGCACAGTCGCTGACAAAAGATCTCGGCGGAGACGCGCTTCCGCGCGTTGAGCCGAGACCTAAAAAACGTGTCCGCCCTGGAGGATGCTCAGCCCGGGCTGACACACTAGGTGGGGGGTGGGGGAGGGGAGGGAGGGGGGGGACACAATTGGTGTCTGCTTCCAAACTCCCTGGTGCAGCTGCTAAAGTACGGAGGGGGCGAGCCCTGCAATCTACCGTGCATTGCAACAGCACGTTACTACAGGTGAGAGAAACAGTTGTTTTTCGTCGCGCAGCATGGAGCAGCTCCAGCAGTGCATATGGGTCTGACAGAAAGCGCTCATGTTGATCCCACCACAGAGGAACGGGTTCCTCTAGTCACCGTTTCCGTACAGAGAGGGCAAGCTAGAAGGGTCAATTCTGTGTTGTTTGCGCGTCAGCAGGAAACTAGGTAGACGAGTGTTCGAGTCTGCACTCAAACACAGTACAGCATCAGCAAATGCCTGCTTTAGCTTTTTTTATGTGTTGGGATTTTTCACAGATTGCGAATTAGAGTGCTCTCAACACCTTTACTTTTTTTGTGACATGTACACCTGTTTGTTCGTCAACATATTCAAACGGCATAGAAACTTTCGGGATGTCAAGAGAAGGCGCCCTCTAACTGTAATTTTCGCCACAGGAAGAAAGCATTTATTTCCCAAACCCTGAGAAGTTGCAAAGAACTTGCTAGAGCCACCGCATTTCCCGCATCCCACGTCCCACCGAGATCCGAGCGTTTTTAAGAGATAAGTGAGAGGCCCCTTGTGTTTAGAAATTCCAAAACGCATATACTTGTTAATCATACTGACTGTGTGCAGATTTTAGAGGTCGTTTTTGGGGTGCCAACTTTCTAATTCACATCACAGGGCTCGTAGAAACACTGGAGGCCTGTCGATATTCTTTGCATGTGCGGTATGGGAACCGTCAGTCAGCATTTTAGAGGCCTGGCTGTTGCCTTAATGTCAGGGCAGGTTAAAAAAAAGAATGTAAAACGCTATGATAAACTGCCATCCAAAATGCAATTGAGTTTTTAAATGATTCTTAAAACAAACAGAGGCAGAACTGTGTTGTTGGTGGGAAACAAATACATGGGACTCCCAGTCTGTTATTTAAGTACCATCTCCTGACCTCCCCAAACATCCCGAATTGGTTGGTATTTCCTTCTGAAGCATCTCTGGTCTCCTTGTTCTTCTCATGGTCATCTTTTGTTTTCATACACCTCACTGTTTGTGTGCTGACCGCTGGAGTTGCAATGTGGACTCTAAACAGCATTATCACCTTTGATGTACTTTGAAATGCCTCATATGATTTTGCGCACAGGGTTTTAATAGGGATGAAAAAAGTGGGGGATCAGAGGGTGTCTCTAAAAGGGGCGAGGACTATGGAGGTGGCTTAAACACGTAAACTTAACTTTTGTGATTCCTGAGAAGGGGCAATAAACAGAACAACAAAGCCTCATTAAGTGAATGGTCTTTTTATAGACCGTGAAGTACTCTGGTGCGGCCGGCTCAATTAAACAGATGGCAGACCACAACAGCTCCTCTCCCCCCACGTCAGCTATGAAAATCAGTGACACTCTGTTTAAACCGGGTCACCTGATTTTCATCCGGAGGTGTACTGTCGTTGAGAGTCGGTTTTAACCGAATTCCGGACAGCCTAGCTATAAAATTTACAAAATAAAAGAACATGCGTGGTACTTTGGGTCGAAACGTCATCGCAGGGACAGGGCGATAAATCATGAGTCCAATCATTTACTGTTGGGAAGCTCACCAATCTGTGAAAAATTCCAAATCTGAAGCAGGATAATAAAAATCTGTCATAGTTGCCAGGAACGTGAATAAAATAGGGTTGAATATTAAAAATTGTTAATAACAATTGATGTTGCAGGACAGTGGGTTTTAAAACCTCTGATGTTATTCTTAAGGAATCCAAAAAAGCCAGACCCTCCTTCAAATTTTTACGTGAGATGGCTGAAATGGTAAGGGGATTTACAAAGTATTCCAACTTCCCTATATCTGTTAAAAACGTACGTACATAGCTCAGCCACGGTATCCTCATAGCTCCTTCTAATTTAAGAATATCTGTCAAGATATCTCTATTCAGCTTGGTTGCTTCTTTAGTCCACAGCCCGTGCCATAAGAGCACAGGCTCACGCTTAATCAGGTCAGATATATAAGCAAGTCCTAATTCTGCATGGCAGTTATAATTAGGAGTACTCTTAGGGACTGCAAGGATAAATTTCAGAAAGGAGTTTTCAACTACCTTGATGGGCATAGGGTCTGCAAAGCCTCATACCCCACTACCATAGGTTGCACCAGAAACACATTTGGCTTTATAGATCTTAATTAGCTCCACTGGTGGTCTAGTACCTAATTTCTTAGAAAACGTTTTTAGGGCAGCAGTCGATGGAACCATCGCAAATTTTTTTGCTGCTATTGCCTGCGCCCAAGACTCGTTCTGTGAGAACAGTATACCAAGGTAGGAGAATTGCTTAGTGGATTCAAGCTTCTGTCCTGCTATAAAAAAGGCCCTCTTAGTCTTAGTGTACCTGCCGCAGCGCATGATGAAAGTTTTGAATGTATTTACTCTTAAGCCCAGATCTTTTATAAAAAAGGCAAAACTATCCACCACGCGCTGAAGTCCCACTTGAGTACGAGACACATAAGCACAGCATCGTCAGCGTACAAAAGCGCTGGGATTGGACGTCCAGCTACATAAGGGGGATCTGCACTATTGATGCAAAGAGCTTCCTCCAAACCATTTATATACAAATTAAAAAGGAATGGGGCCAGGACACAGCCCTGCCTGACACCACTCCTGATTGGGATTTTGTCCGTACGTTCCCCCTTCCGGCCATAGCGTACGCAGGGTGAAGCATCACAATAATATTTTCGTCAACCCCAAGTTGTCCCAACAAGATCCATAACTTGGAATGGACCACACAGTCAAATGCGGCTATGAGGTCAACAGAGGGCCAGGAACAAGGTCCCCTTCTTTGCCCTTGTGTACTTCACAACCAGCATTAAAAGATTTAGGCCCTGTTCCACTGTTCCTAGACCAGAACGGAAACCATATTGTAGGTCGGATAAAATAGAAGCGTCCTCGGCCCAAACCAAAAGACGATCCAAAATTAGCCGGCCGGCTATTTTTGTAAAAGAATCCAAGAGGGAGATGGGTCTATAACAACCCGGATCATGTCTATCCCCCTTTTTTGTAAATGGGCACAATTATGGACTCCACCCAGGTGGGTAGAAATTTTGAGATGCAACTAGCGTTCAGCACCTGGACCAGAAGGGGACCCACAGAGGAATAGAAGCTTTAAAAATATCTATGGGGACGCCGTCCGTGCCCGGGGCCTTCCCGCCCTTGCTTGCATGCAATGCTTTTTCAACCTCTTCAAGGGTGAACAATAGGTATCTTGAGGTAGAGTGGAGAGTACTAGTAAAAAAAGAACTCGTTGATTCCTTTCCCTCATATACTTTAGAAAAATGCCTAATCCAGTCTGATTCAGGAATTGCTACCTCTAGTCTGGGACCAACCTCTTCCCTGAGAAAGGGTGTTCTAATAAGCTTCCAGAAGCCCACACTATCATTTTTTTCAGAGGCTAAGTGCAAGGCTTCCCAAGCTTCTGATTTCAACATATTCTTTCTGTCTTTTACAACGAGTTTACAGTCTTCCCTGAGTCTCCTAACCTCCGTAGCACACCTAGGTTTTTTATGCAATTCTTTCTTTAGGAGTGCATAGGCTCTAGTACTGTCAGAGTTAAACTAGCCTCCTTTTTGTTTTTGGTTTAGTAAGGGAGGTCTTAAGTTCATTAGAGATAGTTAAAAAGGACGCAAGGAGCACTTCAGGCATAGAGTCTTCCCCCAAACAGATCGCTAGCTCAGATGTACATTTGCCGATTACGATATTAAGTATTTCGGTTTTATCCACCATGGCCCATCTTAACGTGTAGCCATTTGTGCTACCAATGGACAATTTCTCACCCACACTGTCCCTTTCTGCGTTGCATCTTAAGGGGGACTTCATTGGAATCAGAATGGCCACACAAAGTGGAAAATGATCACTTAAAGCAATATCTGAGACTTTGAAAGAATACATTCTATCAGTGTGCTTATTTATTACAAGGACATAATCAATAATAGAAGTACAACCCCTCCCATTAAAAGTTGAAGAAAGGGAAGATGGTAGCATACAGACTTCGTTTGCAAATCCCAAGTCAAATTTACCAAGTAATTCGATAAACTGTTCACCCAGAAGGGAATGATTAAAATGTGACTGGCACAAGCCCTCTTCCGATGTAATTACACACCTCTTATCTTCCGACATGCTACACAAAGTACAATTAAAATCTCCACAAAAAAGTATCATCAACTCCTTCGTGAATAATTTTTCCTGCGATAGCAGGGTTTTGGCCAGTTTTTTAAGAACGTTGGATACATCGCCAGGGGGAATATTATTATATAAGTTAAGCAGGGCAATTGGAGTAAGAGTCCATAACAAGAATCAAGAATTGAAAGTAGATATCTTTTACAGGCTCTGTAATGCTTATTACATCCAGCTGATTTGACAAATAGACACTCAATCCGCCCTTAGCTCTCCCATGTACAGTATCTACAGCTGGAGTATGAAAAGTCCTAAAACCATTAAGGTGGACCGGTTCCCTGCTCCATGTTTCCTGGAGACAAATCAAATCTTGAGACCGGGTGAAGTCCTGCCAGAGTGGATTACCAATTTTTGACTTAATACCAGCAACATTCCAAGAGATTATATTACATAACGGGGGAACCAGTGGGGGAGAAGCAGGGGCAACAGGTCTAGGATCTACTGGTAGTGTTACAGTCCTATGTTCGCTCCCCACAACCGTGAACCTCCATCCCCCCTCTATGACCATTGATCCCTATCACATTAGCAACTTTCCCCATCCTTTCCTTTGTATTTTCCCCATAACTGCAAGCAGGCATAGGATCAACTACAAAACCTGAAAGATTTTGAGAGGAGTCTGATTGCAGTCAATCGATGTTCTCTAAACCACTAAGTGGATTAGATGTCGGGACACAGTATCTTTTTCCCATAAGACGCCCGTAGTTTGATGGTGGACAGTGGGGACCTGTGCACCCACCTGGGCGCAGGGTGGGATAAAAGAAACCCAGGGGGAGAATGTTAACACATTCAGGGTCAACTGACCCAGTAAAGCCCCCCTCAATTATACTGCGAACCAATGGCGGTGACCGGAATGTTAGAATTACACAGTCCCCACGCAATGATTTGTTTGACCTGCCCGACCAGCTAACCCTTCTGGCCATCTTAAATTCAGAGAACAAAGAGTTTTTAAGTTCATGCTTGGTGGATAGGAAGTGGAGGGACTTGTTCCTTAAAGTTGACCAATGTTCAAAGACATTGGGGAGAAGAGGTGGAACATTAGCCAGCACCACAGTATATGGTGTGGCTTCAGGAGGTAAGTTTAAAATAGGTAAAGTTCGAATTGCATTATCCTCTCGAGAATCCTCATCTCTTCATGTATTGCTAATAGTATTATTACTATACAATCGAGCAGGACCAGATTGTACAGTTGCACTAATTTCATTATTACCCCCTGACTTTTTAGGCTCCAATCGTCTATTAGCCTCTCTGTTTTTATATTGGGCCTGAGTGGCTGGGTCCTGTGATGTACTTTTAGGGTTTCCGTTTGTGTCAACCAGGTTTGAATGAGGTAAAGTAGGAGAAAGTTGAGTGGGTTGCTGGTAACTAGCAAACTTTTCCTCTATACTAATTACCCTAGTTTCTATGTTCGTAATTTTAATGCAAATTGGCTCTAGAAGTGTCGTTAACAGGGTCTCCATTCTATACTGGTTGAAGGATGAGCAATCTCTGTTTGACTACTACCCTTATTGCCTTTCATTCCAGGTTGTTTTATGGCAGTTTTACACTGTTTATGACTAGGATTCTGTGAGAAGTTGGCCTGATATATGATGTTTCCAATTCTGGAACCACCTTGTATCAGTCCAAACAATCCCTTATGGTGTCTGGTTGTAAGTCAACCTTATAGACAAGCTATCTTAATGGCAGCATAGACTAAGCAGCCTTAAAGGCTAAACTCAAGAGGTCGTGTTAAGCGAGCTGTTTTACCAATCACAATCCTGTAATATCAAATGAAAGGACACCACACAAGTATATATTATAAAAATATATGTGTTTATTACTAGAATAATCCCCAGTACTCTTTATGAGCAAAGGGGCACAAGCGTTAAATCAAAAGCACAGTATAGGGGGCGTGGCTTCGAGGGCGAAGATGGCGGACGCGGCTCTGTAGAGCTCCTGCCGGCCCGATCCTTATCCGCTAATTTATCCTTGCCCTAGACCCCCTTCCCTCGTCTCTTACTGTGCAGGCGCTTGCTGGTGTCCGGCGGAGCACGGTGGTGTGGTCGTTGGAGCTTTGGACATCTGCTGACGTGGCCGTTGAAGACCGTGCCTGTTGGGCCTTCATGCCGCGTGGCGAGCCGGGACCTCGATTTCTGTCCCGCCCGCCGGATAACCCTGAACGCCGGCCGGACGTCATACGTCTGGGCCCGCGAGGCTGGAGCGGAGTCACCGGAAGTTGTGGGACAGGGTGCCCGTCTGCTGTGTCCTGTGGAGTGGGGTCTCGCCGAGGCGGCTTTACAGATCCGGCGATCGTCCTGTTCGAACTACCCTGACGGACGCAAGGGGCCTGCCGAGCTGACTGAAGCGGACAGATTGGAGGCGGTCCCGCTCTGGGCCTCTGCCTGGTGTTTGCTGTGCCGTGTTGGAGTGACTTTCCCTTGGTTCTGGCCTGTGTCTTGGAGGGCTGGGGCGAGCTGATACCGAGGGGCTTGGTGTGCTGTGGACGCCCCGGATCCTGCTTGTTGGCCATTTTCACGGGGCGACCCCGTTGTGGGTACGTACCGCCAGACCGCCTCTGCTGCCGCCATGACTAGAGGCGGGGGAGGCAACGCCGCTGCTAAGACGGGGCCCATCGACAAGTTCACCGGCTCCGGAGGTGGTGCCGGGGCGGCCGGGGGAGGCCAGAATGCGGGACCGCACAATGCAGCGCTGCTGACGGCCATCACGCAGTCTCGGGACATGCTGGATGCGAAGATCGGCGCGGTGGGTGCCGATGTGATGCTGCTGCGCCAGGACCTTCGCAATGCGGTCGCCCGCATCACTGAAGCTGAAACCAGGGTCACAACGGTGGAGGGTGACGTCGGCGCCCTGAAAAAGAGGGTTGCCGACCTGGAGCAGTCGCAGCGGGGCCTAGCGCTCCGGGTGGAGGACGCTGAAGGACGGGCGCGGCGGAACAACCTGCGTTTTGTCGGCTTTCCGGAGGGCTGCGAGAAGGGGCCTATGGATGTTTTCCTATCCCGGTGGCTGGAGAGCTGGCTGCCTCCGGACACCCTGTCACGTTGCTTCGTGGTGGAGCGCGCCCACCGCGCCTTGACACAGAAGCCGCCGGCTGGGGAGCGGCCTCGCCCGATCATCGCTCGGATCCTCAACTACCATGATAGGGACGTCATTCTCCGGGAGGCACGGCTCAAAGATACTCTGCTTTATGATAACTGTAAAATTATGATCTTCCCGGACTATACCAGGCTGGTCCAGCAGCAGAGACATTCCTTCCTGGCGGCCAAGGCCAAGCTGCGAGGCCTGAAGATCCAATACTCGCTGCTCTACCCGGCCCGCCTCCGCGTGATCTTCAACTCAAAGACCCATTTTTTTGATTCCCCGGAGGCCGTCTTCGCCTGGACTGACGAGGCGGTCAGGATCCGACCACATGTCCAGCCGGGGTTGCACTCCGGATCTTCACGCAGCTCCTCTCAGGAACGGAGCGACCAGTCGAACAAGGGGAAGCGGCATCGCAAGTCTCGCTCGAGGCGGAGGTCCTTGTCCCGGGACCCCCTCTTGGGGGACACGCAGCCTGACACCGATCATTCTGGCAAGGGGCCCTGATTTCTGTCCGCTGCCTATTTGCTCCTTGCTTTTCTTCTATGGCCGTCCACTGCAGGGGCGGCCTGCCGGTCGGCAAAACAGACATGATTTGGTGCAGTATTACTTTGCCCTTTGGCTTATGCTTGGGACTCTTGCGAACTGATGTTCTTTGTCATGCACTGCTCTTGATTGTACTCTATGCTGGGGGGGGGGGTTTGGGGCATGTTCCAAGGGCTGCCTCCTCCTGTTGGGACTGGGGGGTAGTGTTGGGAGTGTGTTTGGTTGGTGGTAGGGGGGCTGTTTGGGATCCTTTGGCATGCCTAGCTTTCAGCGCTATGTTTTGGGCCTGAAGTACCGTATGCCGCGACAGATACTTCATTGTTTCTTGAGGTATTGGGGTGGGGGAGGGGGGTCTTGGGTTGTTGGGTTGCTCGTCAAGGGGGTCTGTTTTTCGGGGGCTGTGGGTCTTGGGGTCCTGTTTTGCGGGGTGCACGTGGTCTTTGTGATTTTTGCAACTATGGTGTTGGAGTCCTGGGCCGGGAGCCGGGGATTGTGGTGTGGGGCGCATTGTGATAATGGTTGATGTCCCGCAGATAGCGTCATCTGGCGCTTCCATACACGTTCTTAGCTGGAATGTTCGGGGACTCCTGGACAAGATTAAGCAGGGGGCAGTGCTTCGCTGGGCGAAGAGGGACCTGGCGGATGTACTCCTTCTCCAGGAAACACACATGCTGGGCACTAAGGCCTTGAGTTTGCAGCGATTTGGCTTTCATCAGGTGTTCCACGCTGGGTTTACTAGGGGCTCCAGGGGTGTGGCCATTCTTATTCATAGACGGCTGGCATACACTCACGAGCGTCAATGGCTCGACCCTCAGGGCCGCTTTGTATTTGTTCAAGGGAAGATTGGCGTGGAGCCTGTGGTGTTTGGCAGTGTGTATGCCCCCCCCCCCCCTGCAGTGGACCTTAGCGGAACGACTGTTTGCCCTATGGACTGAGCTCCCCCACTCCTTGGCTGTGATTGGTGGCGACTGGAACGATGTGGTGGATGTGGCCTTGGACAGGCAGAGGAGGCCTGAGGTGGCGGCCGTGACCTCCCCTACGCGATTGGGGGCTATGATTGATGGTCTTGGATGGGTGGATGTGTGGCGGCACCTACATGCGGAGAGGCGAGAGTACACGTATGTTTCGGCTGTTCATGGCTCCCTCTCGCGTCTTGATTGTGTGTTTGTACCGGGGGCCTTCCTTGATAGGGTGAGGGGGGCGGCGATTCGGCCTTGCGGGCTTTCCGATCACTCCCCAGTGGCGGTCCAAATTGACTTGCGCAGAGCACGCCAACCGTTCAGATGGCGGATGTCCACGTGGCACCTGCAGCGCCCTGATTACTCCCAGCACCTCCGTGGCGCGATTGCCCACTATTGGCAGGACAACCTTACCGGGGAGGTGGACGCAGTGACTGTCTGGGAGGCCATGAAGCCCACCCTGAGGGGGTTGGATATCGCTTGGTGTGCCTCGGCTCGCCGAACCCGGCAAGAAAGTATTGTTACTGCTGCGGAGCGGGTAGAGGAACTAGAGGCTCGTCACAGGGAAGTGGCCGATGATATCTCGCTGCGGCTGCTCCTACAGGCACAACAGTCTTACTCCTCGGTCTTATTGGATGAGGCTCGCCAGGCGTGGTTGGCCACACGTAGTAGAGTGTACCAGTGGGGCGACAAGTCTTGCTCTATGCTCCACAGGCTTTGCCAACAGACTTTGCAGCCTCTCACCCTACCGGGACTTGTTGACGATGCCGGGGTGGCGATTATGGACCCCGCAACTCTTGCAACGAGCTTTGCGCGCTATTATGGGCTCCAGTATGCCGCCCGGGAGACTCTCTCCCCCGACGACATCGCGGGCTACCTCGCGACAGTCCCCCCGCTTACTGTGTCCGATGAAGTACGCGATGCCCTGGATCTTCCCCTAACGGCTGAGGAGCTGGGCGACGCGTTGGGTCAACTGAATGTGGGCAAAGCACCGGGGCCGAGCGGATTCCCCAGTGAATTCTATAAGAAATTCTATCTGCAGCTCGGGCCGCATTACATGCGGGCCCTGGAACAGGCGCGGGAGCACGGCCGCCTCCCACCGGATTGGCGCCATGCCGAAATTGTGGTATTCCAGAAGCCGGGTAGGCCCCCTGATCGACATGAATCTTATCGCCCCATATCCCTCATTAACTTTGAAGCCAAGCTCCTGGCCAAGGCGCTCGCGAACCGCCTGCTTCCACACATTACGGCCCTCGTTCACCCAGATCAGGCGGGCTTTATGCCGCGCCGGGCAATAAGGCACAACATTCGGCGGGCGCAGGCTGCGATTGACGCGTTAGGTCTTTGGAGGATCAGGCGGCGCTCCTGTTGGCTGATATCGACAGTGCCTTTGATTCGGTTAGCTGGACCTTTCTCTTTGCTCTTCTACCGCTGCTGAACCTAGGCCCGGTCTTCGTCTCCTATGTCAAGTTGCTTTATACAGATGTCACTGCCTCGGTGCGTATCTCAGGGGCCACTTCCGCTCGGTTTCCGGTGACCAGGGGCACTCGTCAGGGGTGTCCACTCTCCCCTTACCTTTTCGCGCTGGCCATGGAGCCGCTGGCCGCCCGGGTGCGCCGTGATGAGCTTTATCGAGGTTTCGTGTGGGGAGCGGATCATTCGGACCACATAGCTCTATATGCCGATGATGTGCTGTTCTTCATGACTGACCTGCAGCGCACGGGCCCTCGTGTCCTGGAATTGATGCAAGAGTTTGGTCGGGCGTCGGGGCTCTTCCTTAACCCGCGCAAGTCGACCCTATGGGTGTTGGGGGGTGACGCGGTGAACTGTCCTTGGGCTGCATCCCTTCAGGTGGCTGTGGACGGTGTGAAGTACCTAGGTGTTTTCCTCTCTGCCTCGCCCGCGGTGGCGTGGGATCGGAACGTCCAGCCGGTGTGGGATCGGGTCCAGATGGACATCAAGACATGGACGCGTATGCCTCTTAACATATACGGCCGGTCGGCCATCTTTAAGATGGTGGCCCTGCCTCGTCTCCTCTACCAACTACAGAATCATCCATTCAAGATTGACCCGCAGTGGTTCCGGAGTGTTGACTCTGTGCTGGGCCGATTTCTGTGGGCTGGGGGTGCATCCAGGGTGGCACTACGCACATGCTTTCTCTCTACATACTGCGGTGGCTTGGCGACCGCGGATATTTTGTCTTACTATCAGGCCTCCCATCTCCTTGTGCTTAACGAGTGGTGGTATGGGGACCGTAGTGATCCGGCCTATGCTCTGGAGCATTCTCTAATGGGTTGCGCCTCCCTCCACACCCTGCTGTACTCGGCCAGGAGGAGGCGACTGCTTCCGCAGGTTACCCAGGTGGTCTTCGCGGTCTGGCGGCGGGCTCTGCACCGTATGGGTTGGTGGGGTAGACTGACGGCCGAGACTCCACTGTGGCGTAATGGCCTGTCCGGGTTCGGTGGCTGGGACGCGATCGGTATCTCATCCCTCGGCCATGTCCTCTCTGGCACTACGCTTAAGTCCTTTCAGGACCTTAGTTCTGAATTTAGCATGCCCAGGTCTCAGTTCTTCCGATACCTCCAATTTCGCCACGCTCTTACCCCTAGCCTGGTGGGCCTGGAGCAACTCCCTGACTTTAGCCCCATCGAGGCAAAACTTTTTATGGGGGACCTGGGCGACAAGAAGGTCTCTCAGATATACCGCTCCCTGGTCACACACTGCTCCCCTTCCCTTTCGACGTTGAAGGCCTCCTGGGAGAATGATGTTGGTCCCCTGGATGAGGATGACTGGCGTGAGGCCCTTGAATCTCCCCGTGGTGCTGCTATTGCTATCCGCCTCCGCTTTATCCAATTCAAATACCTTCACCGGGCTTATTACACTAGGGACCGCCTGTGGCGGGCGGGTCTTATAGCGGCTCCGGAGTGTCTGAGGTGCGGTGCTGAAAGGGGGACGCTTTTCCATACTGTGTGGTCCTGTGAGAGACTGACTAGATTTTGGGCAGGGGTTTGGGACTGCCTGTCGGAGGTGTTGGGGTGGGACCTGCCTCGTACCCCTAGACTGGGCCTTCTTCATGTTCTTGAGAACGTTGGGGGCAACATTTACAAGCGTCATCTGTTGTTGCTGGGGCTGGTGGTGGCGAAGAGGGATCTGGCACAGGCCTGGAAGAGCGAACGTGCCCCCCCCGCTCGGTGCCTGGAAGGCGGGCCTGGACTTCCTCATGGGTCTGGAACAGCCTGTTTTTGAAGCCCGGGGGTGTCCCCGCAAACATTACAAAATCTGGAAACGGTGGGCGGACTACAGGGGCCTGACCCTTGACCCCCCCATGGACATTGATGATGCACTGCCTCCAGATGTGGATCCCGTACCCTAGGCTGCTGGCCAGCACCACCTTTGTTTTCCATCTCATGTTGCTGAACTGTGATCACGTGCACTGGGTTAGGGTGGGATAAGGGGTGGGTAGCTAAGGGGGGGGTTGGACGGTGTTCTTGGGATTGGGTGGGTTGGGGTAGTTGGGGGTATATCATTCTAAAAGTACTGGGTTCAATGCTGTGTCAATGCTGTATCTTTCCATATTTGTCGTTGACAGTCTCCTCCTGATTGTGGAGGGCTGTACCAAGATTTGCTCGAACTCGTAATAAAAATGGTTTTGAAAAAAAAAAAGCACAGTATAACATACAAAGATGCACAATTATGGATGAGGGCGGGTGGCCACTCAAACCATATATTAAGAAAGTGGTATAAGAGATACCAATCGAACAGTGGTTAGGCCTAGGGCCTAGGGAATCGCTGGGAGCAGTCGGGACAAGCAATGCCGAAGTCGGGAAAAGCCTGCGGGATTCGGGTGCAGTGCTGAAAGTACACGCATGCACCAATGTAAAGTCAATGGTGCGTAAAAGTTGCACAAATAGAGTTTAAGGATACTTCCGCTGAACCTAGATGGACAAAACTTTAGACACAGACCCTAGAGGTGTGTACCAGTGTGGGAACACCGGCATTGCAATGTTACCTCACCCACAGGAAGCGGGTGCATAGGGTCGAAGTGGCGTCGGGTTTCGTCACGCAGGTTCTTGGTGCTTGAAGCTGAAGATGCTGCAGGCGATGTGAAGGAGAAGTGTCCGGTGTGATCCAAGGGTGGATCAGAGTAGAAGAGTACCTGAAAGCAGAGGGGACAGAGTCTGGGTCACTCAGCAGTGACCAGGGTGGAACCAGGACGGAACCAGGCAATGTCGGACGCAATCAGGTGGTTGTCGAGGAGCTTCTCTCCACTGCCACGTGGGCTCTGGGGCATCTGCGACGTCCAGGAGCGGGTCACGAGCTGTCCCACGCAGGCACTCACCGTCTGCGCTGTCGGCTTCAAGATCGGAGTCAACAACACTTGGCAGGAGCAATCCACGCAGGACTGGAAGATTGCTTTTCACTCGGACCAGAAGGGTCAGAGCGGGGGCTCCTTTTCAGAGGAGCTGGTGCAAGTCTGGAGCAACCAGAATCGCAAGTCGGTTTTAGGTTTTCGTCGGCACAGGGGCCACAAGCCAGCTGGCAAGTGACCGGGCCAACGCGTCGAGCCAAAGAAAGCAGAAGGGCCCCACGCAGCACTCGTCGAGTGTAGAGGGGTGAGCTTCGGTGCAAGAGTGGCTCAGGGTTGGGGCTTCTCAAACCCCGGTGTACAGCTTCGAGGGTCACTCGTGGGCTGCACAGTCAGCGTCTCGTGGTCTTTTCAAGATGGCGTGCCCCACGCTTCCGGTCGCCTCCACGGGTCTCAGCTCTGCAGGGGCTGTGGATCGGGCTGTAAGAAGGCAGGCAAGCTTGATCTCGTCGATCTCTGTCGCTCGAGTTCCGGCGGGAACTGCAACAAAGCAGACGTCGAGGTGCTGGATGGTGCCTGTTTGCACAGGGTGGTCACTCCTTGACCACAAGGGAGATTCTTCAGTCTTCTACGTTGAGTAGGATGTCGAAGGGTCCAGAGTTTCGTTTCAAATGTTTCATGAGGATAATCTGAGTGCGTTGGCACTGCTCTCATTCTTATACCAATCTAGGGGGCTGGATTACCTGCTAGGTCCCCTCCTATGGGTGGGACCCAGGAAGGGGGTGGATACACCTCTTTCCTTTGATCCAGGCCGCGCTGGGACAGGGGCTGGTGTGCCCCAGAACCGGTTTGGCCGGATTATGCAAGGGGCAGCCTTGTGCGCCCCAGGCAGTGTCTGGTTTCTTTCAAACCTCCCTGCTACAATCCACTATCTCCTGTCTCGGGTGGTGTAACACCTCCCTGCGACAGGAAAGCCTTTGTCCAGGCCTCCTCTGCTGAGTTTAGGTCAGCAGCAGGAGGTCAGACTTGTGTCTGTGGCAGAAGCCTCCATTTTTTGGATCTGAGGCTCTTTTAAAAATCAACAACGTTTCAGCAAAGTAACATGCCTTCTCCCTCTAGAGGGGTGGAATGCTATCCCCGTCGACAGAACTGTCGAGGGGATAGTATTCCAAATCGTATGACACCTTACACAACATGTTTTGATAAAGCCAAACCAAAGTTGCTATATAACCGCGAGGATTATAATGCACTTAATAGTATATGGTATGGCATTATCCCGGAACAGGTTAGGGAGTTGTTCCCGACAGCTGCAGACAGGCTCAGCTCATGCCAGAGCTCCATCTCACATTAAACCACGCACTCTGCCTCCAGGACTGTTAAGGCCTTCCATAGGAGTGGCTCACAGGTTTATATGTGTCCAGATATAGGTTTAGATATAGGTATACTATATCTAAGCAAGGGGTGAATACACCACCTTGCCCCAGCTGAGTGATCAGCCAGTTGTGTCAATTTTAGATAGCCAACCAGGGGTGGCAAAAGATATGCTGCAGCCCCTGGTAGGTCTTGGATGCACCTATGCCCTGGGCACCTATAGTGCTCTGTACAGGGGCTGATAAGGTGACCCAAGCCAATCTAGTTATGCACCTAGGGTACATGGAATCCATTTTACAGAGAGAGCAGATAGCCTGGGGCCCTGATTAGCAGGGAACCAGGCCAACTAAGTCGAAAACCAGCTAAACACAAGGCAAAAAATCTGGGGTAACCATAGTCGTCAGGTAGCCACCTTCCTACAGATTCCCTTTGGCATTTTTTGCGGATTACCCTTCCTTATTTATATGCTTTTGTTTACGCCGTGCCTTCTGCCCACTAGTTATTACGTGGGGGCTGACGCTATTTACACTTAACAGCGAGATAGAGATCGGACTTAAAGGCGAATCACAGGCCACCCTCTCTGGAAGATCCTCAATCAGAAGTAGAGTCTGAGAGGGAACATTCTTTAAAAAAATTGTGGGTGTCAAAGATAACCTAGTTGGGGAAGGCATGGGCTCGGGTGGCAAATTATGCAAGATAGGTACAATTTCATGGGTTAGAAAAATAGGTTGGACACCCGGTAAGCCAACAAAGGATGGCGCTAGTATCGAGTCCTGGGAGTTTATTTTCAGCATTGATGCATTTACGGTGGGCAAAGGAGGGAGTGTACCAGCTGGAAGAGAAAGGCGCCTTTCTGTACTTTCAATGGCAGACACCACTACTCCTATGGTTTTCTGCAACATTCTATCAATCGCTGTCAGGAGAGGGGTGTTTGGGGCCACTCTATGCTTCGTGGCAGGGGGAGGCTATACAAGAGTATTCTTCCCCATGGTCTTCAGCAGTGGAACAATGCAATAATATCGGCAACAACGAAGGGTTCAGGCACTGAAATACGATAAGAAACTTTAAAAAGAAATTAAATCTTCAATAAAATCTTGCTATCATCATTAAAAATGGTAAGTATTAAGTATTTACCACCACAGAGGTCCTTGAGTCATTTAGAACCTATGACCGAGAGATGTGGCCCAGCCCAGCCTCTCCCGGCCCCGGACGGCGTCAGACGGCCCGCTCTTTTCCCGGGCTTCTCCCGCGCAGCAGAATAGTTCGTTGGTTAAATAGCGTCTGGGTGATGGGCGGAGCACAATCTCGTGTGCAGGTGTGGGCAGCCAAGGACTCCTGGGACAGGGAGTCCGTCTGTTGAATGCGGGCGTCACTCGGCTAGCCCCCGGTGTCCTTTCTGAGCAGCAAAAGTCACCACACAGCCCCCGGTGAAATCAGCCGTGTTATCCTGGCAGGAAGCACCTCTGGACGCGGGGAGGTGTTTTTGTGGCATCTGGGCGGTGGGCGGAGCACAATCTTGTGTGCAGGTGTGGGCAGCCAAGGACTCCTGGGACAGGGAGTCTGTCTGTTGAATGGGGGCGTCACTCAGCCAGCCCCCGGTGTCCTTTCCGAGCAGCAAAAGTCATCACACAGCCCCCGGTGAAATCAGCCGTGTTATCCTGGCAGGAAGCCCCTCTGGACGCTGCGGCACTTAAGTCAAAAAGGGTCCCCCCACCCACCGAAATTTGATTGTACATACCGGTATGCAGTATGTTTCTTTCTCAATAGGAAAGCATTACCACGCAAAAACGCATTTATGTGACATATTTACTTACTTGTGAAAAATTGATAACTCAAAAAGTACTTGCCCAATTGCAAAGTTCTTGGTGTTAAAAAATATATATATAAAAATACCTGTTATTTTTCTAAATTGGGCGTGAGTTTTATCTTGAATGTGTCTCATTTACTGACTGTGTTCTCAACAAATGATTAACACTATCGTCTGGTAAGCCTAAACAGCTTGCCCACTGTACCACAAGGGAGAGCATTTGGGATTAATAATTTAAGCCCTGTAAGCCAATAAGAGTCGTTTGGACTTTCTACATAGTGTACCTCCTTTTCGGACACTACATAAAAAGCCAGCTTTCCACAATATATGATTAAGAAAGAAAAAATATATATTACAGGAAAAGGGGTGGAGGTTTTCTTGGTTTGGGATTTTCAGAAGACAAACACTGATGGGACAACCATCTAGGACAGGCATAGATATAAGGTTTTATCTGCCTAATCTAATGTTCCAAATATTGGCATGTGAAGGAAGAACTATCCCACGTTTGACGTTCCTCGTGCCTTTGTACCTTGCCTTCCATCTCCTGTATTTAGTGCTCCGTATGGCCTGTAAAGAGTCTCTGACTATGGAGCTACTGATGCCAGAAACATAGAGCGAATAAAAACTTCCACTTTGAGCATGAAACCATAGACGCGTTGTCTTTGCCTCACACGGCACAAGGCCAATGGTGAGCCCTACTCTAAATCCTGCTCTGAGCTGCAAAAGGAGTCCAGAAGCTATGTACTCCAGTATCACGTTCTGGATATTGGAGACACACACTATTCGTTTTACAGCGGCGTCTGCATCAATTTCATCATTAACATATAACTTGTACCTATACTATGCCGAGGGCCGACACTATTTTCATTTATCCAACACAAAGAAATCATCTTGTTGTTAAGTACTTTCAAGTCTGTTTCCATCAATTAATCAATCAATCAGGGGTTTGTAGAGCGCGGCCACTCATCCGAAAGGGTCTCAAGGCGCTGGGAGGTGTAGGGGGGCAGCTCCTGGATGTTCTATTGGTACTTAACCTATATCCAGTTTATTTAGTTTCTCTCCAGCTTAGAATGGCATGTGGGTAAAGACTGGGCGACTGTGTGTGCTTTGCTTTTCAGGTTCACCCACCCATCAAAGTTAATGCATATGTACAAAGGAGCTGGGCAAATACTTTCATGGATACATTTTTCAAATTAACGGAGGGGCTAGTTATTCCACCATGTGTAGCATGTGATGAAGTATTCAGAGCAAAGCTCACACATTCTCAAAGGGTTTTAAGAGGCAAAGATAGTACAAGGCAAAGGGAAAAGGGCTATTCAGAACCACACGATGCCTGGCCTTAGAAGGGTTAGAGGTTAAAACAGAATTCTAGGCAAATCTGGACAATATCTACAATGTCCATGGTACTTTTAATTATTTTTTACTGACCTGCGCAATAGTTTTCAATGTCTCTGGTCTCTGCTGCACCTGCTTGCACCTCGTCAACCCTGGAGTCCTGGTGAACTTCGGTAGCTGTCTCTTCCTTTATTCTTTCGGACTCTGCTGCACCATGGTAACTTCCAAAAGATGTCTCCCCAGCGTTTATATTCTTCCTTTCCTCTTGACAATCTCTGACAGGTGTCTCCTCCTCCAATTTGATGCCCATCTGCTTCTCTGAGCCCTGTTGCTCTCCCTCTTCTGTAATTGTTCCTCTGCCCTTTGAACCCAGTTGCCCTTCGACTGAAGTCTCCTCTTTTTTAATTCTCTCAGCCTGCACTGGCCACTCCAAGGTTCCAAAAGACCCCTTTTCCTGTTCTTTAACCATCCTTGGGTCCTGGTGTTCTCGAACAGGCGGCTGCTCCTCTCTTTTCCTTCTCCCTCTTTTCTTGTGTTCCTGGCAGTTTTGGGCAGATGAACTCGGTTTCCTTTTCATCTTCCCCCTCGTTATTGAAACCTGGTGACATTTAACAGGCTGCTTCTGCTGTATCTCATTTTCCTCGTTCGAACCTTTGGGGTTTCTGCAAGCAGAGTCATTGTCCTGCATAATGCTCTCTATTCCCATTGCATATTGGAGCACTGGAACAGAGTGTTGTTCTTCTTTTACCCTTACTATAACTCCAGGTCTCACAGACAAACACCCTGGAGAGATAAAACAAAAGACACACAAGACTGTTAGAAATGTCTATTTAAAATGCTACCCACAATACATTGAGTGAAGCGTGGTATATCACATAGAGCACATTCCGTGTTAACATAAAAGATAATGTTGCTCATGAAGTTACCAACCAAATTCCTTCAATCTTAGCACTAATTGATGCAAAAAATACCTGGAACTTCCACAAATAAATCTGTGCACATCCTGCTCGCCAATTCTGCTCACTCACGACCTACTGCACCCATGTCTATTCCGAAGCAAAAAACACAAAGCGCGTTATGTTGATAATATTGTATTAATTTGCTGTTTCGAGACTTCAGCACATATTGATGCCGAAGTCACTGCAAACACTGTGCAAAAGACAATGGCTTCTCAAGAAAGAAAACTATACAGTCTCAGGTCCTGCTGAAAACGTTATTCACCAACAAATAATGATTTTGTGCCTTCTAACTCAAACAGTAGAACAGTGTGTATTGAAAGTGTGCACATTTTTTAGGTCTCGCGCCTAGCGTTGCACTGCGCAGCAGTGCACGCGGCGCGAGGCATTTAGTAATCGAAAAAAAGGGGTTTCAGCAGTGACCTAGGAATCGCACACGCTCATGCGTGTGCATTTCTTTTTCTGCTCCCCCATTGGCATTTGAGTGCATCTTATTGTAAAAGACTGCACGCCATTGGCCCTAGGACGCGCATAGCTCCTCCCATGGCCTATTGGTGTTTATTACGCGCACCAAGCGCGTAATCAACACCAATAGGCCGTGGGAGGAGCTATGATTGTGTCCACACAGGCGTGACGTGCACGCCACTTGTTTAGTATAACGGAAGCTCTGATTCCCGGTGGATGCGTCGTACAATCTGCAGTTCCTTTGGATCCAGAAGCAGCCCCGCTGGTTTCGGCTGCAGGGGTCTCATCCGCCATTGCTTGTCCCTCCTTCGATGCCCGCTTGACCTGTTCCCATGCCCTCCCCGCCACCCCTCCAAACTCAGACACTGAAAAAAATGAGAATCAGAGAGTTGGTGACCCACCGTCTGTCACTTCACTGCTGAGAGTGTGATTTCATGATCATTTGTCTAAACGTATCCACGAAACGATGCGAGTGAAGCAAGCAGCGTGAACCCCGCGAGGGGAAACCCGGAACATTGGGGAGCTTGAATGAAGGATTCCTCACAGACAGCGCGCTCTCGCTCTAATAATGGAAAACAGAAATCACTTCCTAAAGTGACTCCCCTACATCGGCGAGTTTCCATAGCTTACAGTTCCGGCGGATCGGCTCAGCCTTTCATCCTCCTGGTGTCCTTACTAGTGAAGATTAATAATGCACATTCATAAAGTGCACACAACAGAATGATTTCTGTATCCCAACAGAATGAGTTATGTATAGGCGCAGGTAAAGTGTTAATATCACTGACCTCGATGCTCAATATCGAATTCAGAAGAATGTAAGGGAAGACTTCCGTACCTGACTTGATTAAACTTTTGGAAGGCTGGGTAACCTCAGGTAATATAACGATCACAAATGAATAACGCGAACAATTTTTTTGGGGTGTAATGCTGATGATCCATTGAATGTCACTACGTCATTTCACATACTTGTTCCAAAATGTCATGCAATTAAACCGACAAGTTGCATAATAGTATATTGGTGCAACAAATTGAACTCCAAGTTAAGTCAATCCGTACCTGTTTCGCTATTTTATTTGGAAAATGTCAAACTATTGGCACTAATATTTTGATTTGTTTTACTGTTCTCCGCAGTACACTGCATTGTTTTTTGGGTAACCATCTCTTTCCAGGTCATTGTGGACACTTTCCAGTTCTGGAATTACATATGGCCAACTAATGCATTCTGGATATTGTGGCCTTCTTTTAAGTGGACTGTCCTAATTAGACTAATACACCTGAAAATAATAATTTGTAGGATACAAGTTCAAGTCCGTAATGACCCTGAGTTAGATGGCCACCCCATCTTTTTTTCCACTACTTTTGAAGGAGTTGGGTCTCTATAAAGGATAAGGTCTGATGTTTTCAGAGGGCGAGCCCGCTGAATTGAATGGTTGTAACCGGTTTATTGAGGAGCATGGGTTAACAGGTGGCTGGATCCCTTCGGGCGTATTGGTGGAGATGAGTTTAATGTTGGGTGGCTCCAAACGAGGGCAAGTTGAGTGGTATCTGTTGTCAGACCGAGATGTGAACATTTCACAATACATGAAGCAGGTTTAGGTGATAAACAGTGCGACAGGCTCGGGAGTTACATCAGAACTCGGACTGACACGGCTCAGCGCCATTACGTCACAGCCCGCTCTGGCTGAAAGGTAAAGTAACGTCCTCGTGGCCGCTCAGGGGCAGAGGAAGGCATTCATGACTGCCCGAATGTCCAGTTTTCTCTGGCCCTTGCTAAAGATGGCTGGCATCTTCAGAGCTCCGAAGGCTGCGGCAGAGGTGAGCTTGCAGTTTAATCATCGAGTGCTGGAATGCCAGGGCGGCTCACATTTCCTACCCTCAGTGTTTTAAAAATCTCGCCTCTGGTGACATACCTGGTGTGCAGCGAATAGGAGGAGGTACATCAGCATGTGCACTTGTGGTTGGCTAATGGGGTGGGCTGTGGATAGAGGACAGACGGGGGTGGATGGAGGGAGATTAGATGAGTGAGTAGATGAACAACCATTGGCATAGCCAATAGGTCTCGCCTTTAGGACCTCATAAGTATTTAGCTATGCAGCGCAATATCCTTGTTATACCTGTTGCCTTCAGAAGGGAAAGTGAGATACTGACCTCACCGGTGCAATAGGTCTATCAAGTTTTGTGTCACTTGGTCCTTCACTACATTCTAGCTGCATAGATATGATGTGATTATATAGAATTGAAACATATGGTAAGATTAACCTTGAGCATGTGGATTATGATGCGTAGCTCAGTGGAATCTATCTTGGGTTTGAACTGAAAATATGCTGTACAAACTGCAGTAGCCTGCCAGACTACCACTGTGCATTGCCAGCATTCCTAAAGCCATTTTGAAGGTTTTGAATCTTCAGACAGTCTTTTTAAATGTGCGCAGAAAGCCTTTAGCTATGTCCTAACCTTTTGTTCTTTCCGGTGTTAACCCCAATAGACAGTTACATGATTAGATATTTCTGGCCGGTCCTCTCCTTTTGTTATTTTGGATTTGCTGCTTTGAAAGGATGATAGCTGTGAGGTGTGATGTCTTCCTTCTCCATGGTACCCATGTTTTATTTTTCACTCATGGGAGACTTGTGCCCTTACCACCTTAGACAACCATAAACTGAAGACAATGAATGTGGCTGACCTGCTCAAGAATGGATACACAAAGTTCTTGGATCCTGTCCCAATGCTTCTCCCATGAAAGGCACAAACTCCGCAAAAATAGTATAAGAAAAGACTAGTATAATAGAATGACTGAACCGCCAGACCAGGGGGCAACGATTTCTCACTGACCAATGTAGGCGACACCCAGCATGGTGATGGGTAATCTTCTGAGTTCCAGGCTGGTGCAGTGGTCGAAGTGGGGAAAAAAACAGTAGGGGAACTGTGGGTGGAGAATCAGGGGCCGGGAATAAACAGAGGTTTGGATATGTGGGCGGAGTCAGAGGTGTGGCTAGAAATCTCAAAACATACCAATTTTTTGTACGTTTGGCATTTTATTGATCAGTTACAGCTTATAACGTTATTTAATTCAAACAATCGATAAACATGTTTATTTGAGGTTTAATATATAAGTTGTTTACATTTAATTCATTTAAAATGTGGGACATGTTTCCAATCACAGAATATTACAAATACGCTTATAAGTGGAATCATAAGCCATTTGTTTCCTAGTCTTCTTATTTAACATAACCAGGTTCGGGTCTGGCAGGAGGCTCAAGCATCCTTTGATTCTGGGCAAATCACTTAGTCTCCTCATCCCTGAAAAAGCAACTATTTGCAATGCAATAGGCCTCACATTACTGAAAGTTTGAGCTTTTGGTGTTGCATTATTATTTGCAACGGCAATAGGTCAAACTTTCAGTAATACGAGACCTATTGCATTGCAAATGCTTGTTTATTTTGTTGGGGGCATTTATAAGGCACAGACCTAACCCCAGAGCTCTATATAATAATACCAAGGATAAACATCCCAAATGTGGAAGACTTGCAAGTACGTTTATAGTAAAAAGAAATGCAACACAGCAAAAATACATATCAAATCATTTAAGTATGTAAGCAGAAAGGCTTCATTTCTGCTGAGTGAAGAATTGTTGCTTCACTCAGCAGAAAATAAGCCTACACGTGCACACTCATTGTAATGAAAGGTGCTTCTTTTATTTTGTGTATCCCAGATATGTTTTAGGACTGGTCTTCATAACTCCTTGCATTCGCTGCGGATCATTTACATAGTGGACGGGATTCGGGTGGCCCCCGGCCGTCATGATCACATGCCCACATGACTCATGACGGCCCGGGGGCCGTCATGAACATGTAAGGGGTTATGGTTTACCATGCACCCATATGTGGACCATTCTAAACAAAAAGGTTACTTACCCGTAGGAATAGTTTTGCAGCTTGAAGAAATTTCTGGATTCAGTGCTGTGCATTATTCTGCCATCTAGTGGTTGGATCCAGAATCATCATCTTGTTAGTCCTCTTTTCCCTTCTCTCTTTTTTAGGTCTCGCGCCTGCGTTGCAGTGCGTAGCATTGCTTGCTCAGCGAGAGACCTCTTGTAGGGGGTTTAGAAACGGACCTAGGAATCGCACACGCTCGTGTGTGTGCTTCTGCCCCACGCTATTGGCCTTTGCGTGCGTCTTTTTATAGAAGACAGCATGCAATTGGCCAAAGGCGGGCGCATTGCTCCGCCCATGGCCTATTGGTGTCTGTTACGAGCACCGCTGTCATGTGGTTTCAATTATCGTGCCCAGACACGACGTGATAATTGCAACCACATGTCTCGCTGTGGCACAAGCGTGCGCACCACTCGTGGGCTTCTTCTTTGTTGGATCCCTTTCACAGGGAAGCAACTAAATGAAAGAAGGAAAGAGAGGTGGGCTGCTCGGGCACACCACTTGCAGGCTTGTTTTCTGGTGAGACTAATTCTAATTGTTGAGACCGATGTCTACGTCAAGCAGGCTGGCCCATATTTTGCACTAACACAGGTATGTGTGCAAAGTGACGTTTGGAGGGCGTAGTTTCTAGTAGCCATTCTTTAAAAGGTGCATTGCCATTGTTTTAAAGGTGCATCTCTCATCTTGGAGCGAATGTACCATCATGAGAGAAAACTACTTATGGACGCACTATCCGTAAAAAACACAAATCCCCATTCTCATTTTTGTGAGCATAATCTATTAAGTGTTGCTGATATTTCTTTAGGTTGGGTTGAGGGACCCGCATTTATACGGAGTGCAGTTTGTGAAATATTAACATGGTGCACAATAGTCCTAAATAGGAGGCTCAGTTGGAGGTGGCTTACGATGGCGATATCGTAGCTGGGAATACTGGTTACGCTGATCTAATTTTGCGTAAAATTGTGTGTGGCAATAAAGTAGTATAGCACCATATTGGTTATCTGTCAGTTTGGGGCATGCGGCTTTAGGGAACACCTGAAATATGCGTACAGCTGGGGGAGCCAGGCGCTGAAGAAATTGTGTGCATCTCTAAGGGTTACACCTGGAGCATATTTGTGCAGCTTGGAGTAATTGTGTGCTTCTCTGGTGTGAGGTATTGGAGAGTTTGTGTAGAAAACTTGGGTAAAATCTTGATGTATTTGTGGGCAGGTGTGAGGGCTATACCTAGAGTATTTTTCTCAAAGTTCAGCAACCAAGTACTTTGATTCTGTATGCAGCTCACGAGGCTACAGCGGGAGCATTTGTATGTTAGTTTTTGGGGCCAAATCACAGCGTTTTAGTGTACGGCGTTTGGGACCTTGAGCATTTGTGTGTAAAATGTGAGCCTGTACTAGACTGCTACCTGGTATCCGTTTGTCACATTAGATCTACCATGATGAGTTGCAGTTCTGACTGGGCTCTGTCTGGTAAATGCAAAGGCCCATCAAGCCTATGACTTCCTGAGACATTGGGCTCCCTTCTATACAAGCCCTGTGCTCCTCTTGATCCCTAGACTGTTTTCCACACCAAGGTACCGCTGACGACTCACTCTACCTCTGTTACCATGTTATGACTAAATTCCCTGTAACTCTTTTATTCATACTTTTTCTGCTCATATATGGTCTATAGGCTGACAAAACTCTGCTGTTGGGCAAACTTTATGCTTTTAAATAGACCGACAAAGGGCTCTTCAGGTCCATAGACCAAATGTTTGTGACAAACTGTAAAGGTTGAGGGCAGTGATGCTGTCCAAGTTATCCACGGCCAGCGCTGCTTGATGGATTAGCGACTGCTGTTCTTATCTGAGGCCAGCCCTTGCACTTCATCAGAGATTAAGGTGTCTTCAGTTTCATTATTCATGCACAACCTATCAGAGATGTATGTTTGGCAGCTACATGGCCTACTCTGTATGCATTTCGCAGCTGTTACATTGTATATGCTTCCTGATAAAGCAACAATGCACATGCGAGCAGGAGGTTCTGAGAAACATGATTGGTTGATTGACGCCTTTCATAGAGGGCTAACTCCAAAGAAGTGTCCTGTGCTAAAGGGTAAAGGAAAAAACAGATTACAATTAGGTTGTCTGATGCCTCTTAATCCTCTGCCCTTTCTTTAATCTGGGCTGTGGAATTTACCTGCCTCCTATAAGAGGGAGAAAGAGCTAGCATGTGAGACCCAGTTACTGTTATGAGGACTGTTACTGCTATGAGGACTGTTACTGCTAGCTCTTTCTGCTGTCCCCATTAGCCTCCCATGTCACCCAAACATTAGTAGACTCCTTATTACCAAAAGGGACCTGACGAGGATGCATTTGGGTGTGGCTGCATAGCTCACACTACCTTATGTGTTATATCAGGTGTACATTCATTTGTAATCCTGCCACAAATTATACAATTTGATAATGGAACAGAGTCTGTGGACTGGAACTGGTGTAGTCACCATGAAGGTAAATTTGGTTTCATCTTTCGGGGATATGTTCAAGAAGATTGTTTTTAAATGCATGAGAAAGAGTTGTGTTTGGCATTAGTTTTCCTGAGCACTAGTTTACCATGTTGGAAAACAGTGGGGAAGAGGTAATGCCACTTTGCTCTGGGGTGTAGTAGAGGTGGTAGTATTTCTGAAGCCATATACAGATAAACAGTGTTGCTCATCACCAGTGGGCCTCCTTGATACTCACCTACATCTTGTGAATGGAATTTTTCAGTTCCCTAAATAAAATTAATAACCGCTGTGCAAAGGTTTACCAAACAGGATCTTAACATGCGGTGGTTTTGTTTCTAGTTTGTTGTTGACTGTGGCTTAATTATCCTGAGATGTTAATTAGATCTCACTTTATGGAACATAACTGCCATGCCCTCTCATAAAGTAAGTGGCTTTTATCAACGTTTTGTAGTTGCTGGTATCTTTGTCTTCCTTGATTAGGTTTCAGCTGAGACAGAGCATATGGTGTCACTTACAAAATGTTTTTGTTATCTATAAAATAAAAAAAATTGAAAAAGGCTTTAAGCCTGCCCATTACTTTCCATCGGTTGGTTTCGTAATCACTCCCATTTTTTTTTGTTTTCGTTGATCAGCGGTATCCTGTTCCATTTTTAGATCGAGCCTGGGCAGCGCATTCTGTCTATGGGTTTTTGGGGACTTTAGACGTACCCATCGCTTTTGGTTGGAGAGTTGGACTGCTTTTTAAAATTCTTTTTTTCTGGTTGGTTGATATTGTACGTCTGTCTCGCCTTTCGGAGCTTGGTTCCCTCCCAGTGGACATCAACAATTGATTCTTTTGGTTGGCCAGCTCTGGCCATCTCCTGACTCACCCACACACACAAATGTAGCGTCCATCCATGTCATTACCTGGAGCGGGGGGCATTTAGGCCTTTTTCTACAGGCCACTGGTTTTTAATTTGATTATTCGTTGTATGTACACAATACTTTTGGCCGATTTCAGTTGTTAAATTACTTTTAGTATGTGATTCCACGTCGCCAGGGGTCTTATCAAGGAGACAAGTTTGGACTTTAACTTGCTGATGCATTCTGGGAGTTAAATTCTCGGTTCACTTTAACTGAATCAGTATCAGTAAAATATTTGATTGCACTGGGCTATAAAATAAAGTAGACGATTGCAAACGTTATGCCTTACTAAAATTTAGTAATGAATTTACTCAATACAAATTGTTCCATGTGGGTGAACAAATCATTGTTTTACTCTTAGCATTCTGGTACTTATACAGTGCCTGAACTAGGACTGCAGTATTGCAGGTACTCACTATTCGGAATTCTAATTTCTAATTTCTAATTTCTAATTTAAAATATTTCTAGAGCGCAACGTACACCTTGCGGTTTCTTGGCGCTAGGGGGATTGGCAACTGAGGGAGAGAGACCAGAAGAAAGGAAAGTGGGAGGTGTTTAGGGGGGTTTAAGAAGGGAAGGCCTGGCTGAAGAGGAACGTCTTCAGATCTCTACGAAAGGAGAGGTACTGAGTGGCAGAGCGGAGGTGGTCAGGGAGTGAGTTCCAAAAAGTTGGAGCCAGGGTGGAAAAGCTGGCCCTGCCCCACTTTTTACGTGTGAAGCGAGGGGTCTGAAGAAGGGACTTGGAAGAAGACCGAAGATCTCTTGCAGGTATATACGGGTGGATTAATGAGGAAATAAAAGCGGGGGCAGTGCCCTGGCGGGCCTGGAAGGCCATACAGCCAATCTTAAAAAGGGAGCGTTCTTTTACAGGGAGCCAGTGAAGCTCCCTGAGAAGGGGGGTGGAATGGTGATAACGAGGAAGGCCATACACCAGCCGGGCTGCCTGGTTTTGAATAATCTGGAGTCTACGCAGGCTGTACGCGGGGATGCCATGGTAGAGAGCGTTTGCGTAGTCCAATCGCGATATCACTAATGCGGCCATGATGATCTTAAGTGCCTGGGGGGAGAAGAAGCGGGAAATAGTGCGGATAGTGCGGAGAGTGAGGAAACAAGAGGATACCACGGAGCTAATTTGTGAATGAAGAGTGAGCTGGCTGTTAATTTTAACACCGAGTGTTTTGACCGAGGTGGAAGGGGTAGGAGAGGGACCAAGAGAGGGGGGCCAAAAGAGAGAATTCCAGGGGCTGGATGAACCACCCGTGAGAACCAGCTCGGTCTTATCCGGGTTCAGCTTAAGATGGTTGTGGTTCATCCAGTCCCTGATGAATGTCATAGTAGACTGGAAGTTGGAAACAGAGAGAGAAGAGGGGGACAGATCAAAGATGAGCTGGAGGTATAATTAAAAAATACCGGCTGGAGGAATAATTAAAAAATACCGGCACTCCCACCCTGTGCGAAGAATGTGTGTTAATTCAATGTACTGCTTTCTAACAGGAATTTCACAGCTACAACTAGCAGAATGCTAAAACGGAACAGGCTTAAATGAGCAACACACAGCTGCCATAGGACAACTTAGTTCTACGCATAAAGAAAGCGACTAGTAAAATGCAAATACAGTGCAAGCCTATGATGTAAAGGTGCTTTGGTATAACCCCCCCCCCCCATCTGTCATCCCCCATCCATACATTTTAATGGAACATTGTCACACTATTTCTAGATAAATAAAAGTACATTAAAGATCAGGGGCTAGTAGCTTCCTTCTAAACAGCGTCCTTTTTTGTAGCCTCCTGCCTTAGAATAAATCATGTAACGCATTACAACGGATGTAGATAAACAGACATTCCCGAGAACATGTGCCATGTTCATCTAGCATAGCTGCTAAATGGCTGTCCCCTTTTCACACGCGACACATCAGCTAACTAGAGCATTCTCACCCCAGAGAACCCAGTGTATAGCCAACTACACTTTGCATTTTTAGGACTTGCAGTTTAACATTTTTGTTTTATCTCCCGAACAAAAGTGCTGTTGGCTAAAAAGCAAGTGGAAGGTATTGCGTCACACAGGGCATGAGGGCAGTGTTTATCCATCTCTTAGAGCGAGTGGGTAGGTACAGTACAAGAGTGAGAGTGACATTTGTGGAGCACAATACTCACTGAAATACATCTGTTTTCAAAACCTACAAGTAATGCTTAAACACAAACTTTGTACTTACAGTTGTTGCTTACGAGAAGCAAGCTGGCAGTAAATGCGCCTCCTTTACTGCCAGCCTTGCTTCTCCTATGCAAGGACTGTAAGTACAAAGTGCGTGTTTAGGCACTGCTTGCAGGTTTTCAAAAGATAAATAAAAGACATTGTTCTTTACATTGCCAATAGCTCAAACTCTCACAAATGCGAGACCGATTGCATTGCAAATGCTGGTTTTATTTACTGGGAGCCGTCTGTGGGAATCCGGTGCTATGTCCGTGGTCCCATGACGCTAGAGGTGCGCCCCAGAAGCCCATGTGCATGGTCGCCATCTTCAGATTCATTTTTAGGTCGAGGACTCCGTCACACTGCTGTAAGCAGTGTGGGCGGAGCCCGAAGATTTAATGTTTCTTAGAGGGGGCTTGGAACCCGCCCTTCTTCTTCATTGGCTGGCCTAGTAAATGCTGGCCAGCCAATGGAGGAGAGGGGCGTCACTCGGTCCAAACCCCGTCTTTTTTGGATTTGAGGGCGTTTTTTTAAGGTTCTTTCTTGTTTTCTTTCCCTCCTCTTCCCATTGACTGTAATGTTACCTTCCAGCCAATGGGAAGAGGAGAGAACGAAAACACGCCCCTCAATTCGAAAAATGACCGTGCTTTCTCCGAGGCATTCCGGCCTCGCCTCGGAGAAACATGGTGGTGTTGGATCCTGTGTTCCTGTTTTCAAACAGTCACCTGGGACCGAGTCTCGTGGAAGTAAACAAAGCGATGCAGGAACCCTTCATTTTATGCAGCGCCGTTGAAAAAGCTCTTCGACTTCCAAAATAATCAGATCTTTTTGCACCCATTGAATGACTGGTAAGTTCCCGTACATGCTACGTCATTTACTTGTTTTGTTGTTTGAGGCCGGGCTGGGGGGCTTAACATTTAACGCAGGATAACCAAGCAAGATTGCATGCGTGTGTGCAAGTGTTTCTCTTTGTGTTGTTGCCCCCAGTCTTGCCCCCGCCGTACTTCTGCTCTTTCTGGAGCTGCTCGGCTCCGCTCGCCTCCCCCCTTCCCTCTGCCCGCAGCCCTCCCCAGTCCCGCTCTCGCCTCCCCTCCCCCCCCCCCCACCACAAATGATTGACAAGTTCTGTCCCTGCCGGCTGCTATTCCTGGCCGTGCTGTGAGGCGCCAAATGCACCCTGTGTGAACCAGTGCTTGGGAGTGGGTCTGCCGGCAGAGGGGCGCCTGGAGTTAGGGACGTGAAGCAGCACCCCTACTCCCGACATACTACTCAAAGATGATCTGGCCGAGGGAGATTTCCTGACATGCCGGTAGGACTGGGGCAGAGTCAGTAGAAAATCCGACTAAGCAATGTCCTTGTTCCTCTGTGCGCCAGATGACAGATGAAGGACTCCTCAGCGGCAGTCCCTGCCAGTGAATGCCTCCTCAGGACACACAATAGACCCTGTTAAATGCATTATGTCCCCGTTCACTCAACCCACGTGCGGCTTATCACAGCAGCTCCCATCTGCGATAACAAAGCAGCACAAGCTTCAGTTAACTCCTGCTACAATTGAAATGCGCCCGACAACAGCAGCAACACTTACAAACCACACTAAGCCAAAGTCCACCAAACATATGCGCTCCCACAACAATAAAGATAGCTTCTATTTATATTGCACTTAAAGGTTGTGGAAAGCATAAGCTTCTGAAAGCTATATTAACATACAAGAAGTGCATGGATGCGTGAAGAAAACAAAACTTTCTCGCAAAAACCAAGCTTGCGCACAGGAAATCAGCCCCCTATAAAAAGCGTATCTAAGTAATGCTGCTGCCTATCTGACATCGCTGCAATTAAAAGGACAGATTACAAACAACACGGCGCAGGCATCAACAATGTCGTCACAAACTGGGATGAATCACACAAGGAGGAAACAAAGTGAACTCCAGACACAATGAGTTCCGGCATTAATAGTAAACCAAAAGAAGAAAGTAAGAAGGAAACCATGCGACCTCTGGCATTTCACGCTAGTGGTGGTGAAGTAGGGATGAGAGGGGCACCCTACTCGAAGTGGGCACAAAGAGCGCCCAAAGTGATATATATATGCACACGGGCTCTAGGACTCCCGTAGGGACTTGTGGTGGGCAGTGGCAGTCAGGATCGGCAAGATCAGGAGAAAGAGCTGGCGGGGACAGTCTGAAGGTGCTGGAACTATTGGTTTTGTAAAAAAGGAAGGAACCCACACTTCGATATGTTTCACACCATTCAATTTTGGATGAAAAGATAAACAAAACTTAATATGTTTATCAAGGCGATTATTTCGCCGTTTTATTCATCAATTTTTTGAAAAAAACTTTTTATAGATACTATTCATGTACAGAGAAATACCACTGCCATTTACGTACTGGCCAACAAAGTCGTAATGCCTAATTTTTACAATACAAAACATGAATTCACAAACATAAACAATATGAAAGCATATAACTGGTGAGAATAATTTGCAACAAAGTGATAATATTTCAAAAAAGAGGGGAAGATGTCAAGATATTTTTTCCAGTAACATCAATATACGCATTTAAGCAAACATATATTTCATCACAAAAGCAATATTTGCCCAAACAGCAGCCTTTCAATGAATCTGCATGAAAACTAGTAACCTCTCGAAAAAAATGTTTTTAGGCTATAGATTCCTAAGTGATTTATCCGTAGTTCCAAACTTAGGACGTAATCCTGTTCGCCTACGCGTTTCGAGTTTGAAGGGTTTCTTCACAAACTCTCTTCAGGGCCAAATGAATTCTTTCCCCTGTTCCTTAAACCTAATAGTGAAAACACAAACAATTGTGGACACTCATTATAAGTTGCTCGCCTTAACCTACTCTTACCTTCTCATATGTACAACTTTTAAAATGAAACATACCTCAGGGGACTTGAGGTAAGTTCAGTTCATCCAAAACGCTAAAAGGGATTTGTTCGAGTCTGTGCGCTTTCTAAAAAACACGAGATTTTGTGTCAGGTGCTGCTCTGTTTGAGAATGTTTTCCAGTTCAAAGTAAAGGAAACAAAGGCCAATTATTTCATACCTGGATGTGTGACCGGGAGGGAATCAGGTGATCGCTGCAATTTTATTTCTGGATTTAGGGTTTCTGGTGTTGTACCACTCGTGTTTCCCATACAGTTACTGCAAATAAATTAATTGAATTACTTGCTGGTAGGTGCTGGGTTTGGTCTATACTGAGGGTGTTTGTATGCTTGTACACCCCGTCACTTACTGGAAAATGTGACCGCCTTTCCAAGTTGTGGAGATGGGCAGTTAACCGTCGCATCCAAATAGTCTTGATTCTTGGAAGGTCCCGGAGTGGGCCGGTTCCCCTTTCAATCTTTCATAGGAATCCGTGAATGTATCTAAAGGAAAAAACGAGCGCCAATTGTTTAGACACGCACTCGTTAGCTACGGCCTGTGGGTTGCGCGGCTTGTTGGGAGCCGGGCGCTTGCATCAGATTAAATCAATGTGTCTCAAAACGGCGCGCGCCTTATTTGCTTTGGTGCTTTGCCGGTTTGTTTATTTAAGAACAGCGCGGCAGCGTTTTTAAGATTCAAAAAAGCGGGGGGCGCAATAGTTATCTAGTTAATGGGTAACTCGCAGCCTGATTCCTTCGTTTTACAGTCTAGTAACAGCACGTACCTCCTGATGTGTCAGCGTATTCCACTTCCTCATTCCATCACATGGAGTGAATGGCATTCAGTTCCATCAGTCTCTCTGAGAGGCTCACTGTTATATGACCAATCACAGATGGGATGTTTTGAAAACCAACAACGGTGCATTGTGGGACCTGAAGTAAAATTGGCTGTAAGTCAATTTCAAAGCCTAGAAATCTCACTAATTGAATTGAGGCCCGTATTGATAGTATCAAAACGGAGTATCAGATACGCCTCTTTGCGCAAAAGCGCCTGCTCTACATTAGGCGATCTATGTTGTGGATCCATTCCAGCCAGGACTGTCCATTTGAAATCTGTTTCTCTGTGGTTGGCAGCAAGAAAATGCTCCACCATTGGGGCATTCTGCACTTGTTTCTTTAGTCTCGAACGGTGCTGTGTTATCCTGACATTTACCTGTTGACATGTTTTGCCTATGTACAATCTATTGCACGCGCACAGGATTCCATAGATGACATTTTTACTCTTACAGTTTGTATGCAAACTGTGTCTCCATTTGATGCCATTATGGCAAAATTCATCTCCCTCTACAACATTATTGCAGGCCACACAAGTACCACATTTATGGTGGCCTGTAATGGGTTTGAGGTTCCATTTGGTTATAAGATCACTCTTTGGTTTTTGTATGTAGCTGTCAGCTCTAATGATCTGTTGGCCGACGCTCGGATTTTTCTTCATTGCAAAAATCGGCTTTTGCAAAGGGAATTCCATTCCCTCCAGCAAGTGCCAATTGCGCAGAATGATTTGGCGAAATTTGTTAGTGTGAACACCATAGGTAGTCAAACAAACCAGTTTCTCCAATTCCTTTTTGTTTTTTATTTTCAGCAAATCTTCTCTGGGAGTGAAGCGTGCTCTTTTCTTGGAGTGCTTCAGGAGTTTCTGGGGATAGCCCCTTTTGTTTAATTCTTCACAGAAGATGTCTGCGTGTGCATTGAACTCTTCGAGTTCAGAGCAATTGCGTCTGATTCTTAATAGTTGGCCTTAAGGGAGGTTCTGTTTTAAACACTGCGGATGGGCACTCTTATAGTGTAAGATTGTGTTTTTGTCTGTTGCCTTTTTAAACAGAGTGGTGGTGAACTTATTTCCCTGGGTGCAGACTGCCACATCAAGAAATGTCATTTTTTGATTACTAAAGTTGATAGAAAATTTGATGTCAGGGTGTCTAGAATTTAGCCATTCATGGAAGGCTATGAGCTCCGTCTGGCTCCCCTGCCACAGGAGCCAGACATCGTCAATATACCTTAGCCATTGTTTGATGTTTATACTGTAGGGGTTGTCTTTGTAAATGAACTTTTCTTCGTATTGGGACATATACAACACAGCCATTTCTGGTGCGTATGGACAACCCATAGCTGTGCCCTTGACTTGGACGAAGAAGTCATTCTCGAACTTAAAATAGTTGCTTTTCAATGTGATTCGGGCCAGAGCTAGAATAAAGACAGTTGGGACTCTGTGGGGTCTTTCACGTTGTTCTAAATAAAGTTCCATCACCTCAAGGGCCTCATCTTGGGGAATTTGAGTATAAAGTGAGGTGACGTCCAACGTTACCATCAATTGTGTTTCAGAGTCAAAAGTCATGTCTTGGAGTTTATTGATGAAGTCAATGGTGTCTCTTAGATACGATTTGACCTCAGACAAAAAAGGCTTCAAGAGGAAATCGATATACTTTGAAGCAGGCTCAAGAGCTGAATCGCAACCGGAGACAATTGGTCTCCCCGGGGGTGTTGTACTGTTTTTATGAATCTTTGGTAAGAAGTAAAGAACAGGTGTTCTAGGTGATTTTTTATTTAAGAATTCAAATTCTTTTGGACCCAAGAAGCCATTCTCTAGTGCCTCATTGGTAATCCGGGCAATTCTATCTTGGATTTCTACTAACGGGTCATCTTTGACCGCTCGGTACCATTCTTGATTATCTACATGTGTCCTTCCTTCTGATAGATACATAGGGCGGGGCCAGACCACCACCGCACCGCCCTTGTCAGCCTGTTTGATAATAATGGATGGATCTGATTTCAAACCTTTTATGGCTTTAAGCTGACCCTTACTAATGTTGTGGTGAATGAATGTTTTGCTCTTTTCTAATTTTGTTAAAGATGACAAAACAGCTTGCTCAAAAGCATACACCTGTTTAGGTATATTTGTGGTAGGCAAAAATTTTGATTTAACCCTGAGACCCGTAGTTTCACAACTTGTAGTGGCTTCTGCGTCAGCAAAATAAGTTTTTTATCTAATTTTGCGGCAAAAATCCAGTGCCTCAAGTTTGAGTTTAGTGAAGTCCGTTTGTCGGTTTGGTACGAATTTAAGCCCCAAATTTAAGAACTATTGGTGGCACATATTTAGTGTTAGCAACCCATTATATCCGGAGTCTGATTACGTTTACCCAGTTGGAGGCAATAGCTCGATATTAGGGTACTCACAGTTGGTTGATGGCATTCTGGGAGATGATGGCAGGGTACTCACAGTTGGTTGATGGCATTCTGGGAGATGATGGCATTCTCGGAAAAGTAGGGGATCATCTTCTGCCCGCAGAAGGCGCACAGGCTGCGGTCGCAGAGAGCACTCAGGGTCATCTGGAGCTCGGGCGGGGGGCTGCGGCCTCTTCAGACCGCAAAGCCCAGAGAAGGGCGACCCATTCCGGGCGTGGGGTCAGACGCTACGGAAGAGTGGAAGCCATGAAGCCTGCAGCCCAGGGCTTGGTACTGGATCCCGATGTCTGGTCTTAGTTACACAGCTCGGACGGGTCGGTGAGTGGGTGCTGTCAGCTTCCCATGAGGCCCCTGTGGGGTTACAGTCCAGATCACAAGGCCCTGTATTGGCAATGTAAATAACAATGCCATTTATTTATAATTAAAATAAAAAATCATGAGCAATGCCAATAGCTCTACCTTTAATAATGCCGAGACCATTGCATTGTAAATGTGTGTTCCCTTTTGGCGACTTTCCTTGGTCTTTGTTGTCTTCCTTTGTGTCTGAAGGTATTGCATCATTTACCCCTCTTTGCTTAACCTAATTTTCTGGGGAGGTGGAGGGATACATAAAATTCTTCAAGCTAGTAAACTACTCCTACTGGTAAGTAACCATTTTGTTTTGGAGCATGAATCTTTTCCTAGATCTACTTGCTGTGTATTGATTTTGTAGCGGTATCTCTAGTCACTCTTGGAGGCAGGATTAAAATGAGGTTGAGCTTTCAAACAGATGCTTCAGTACTCTCTGTCCCACTTGTGATTCCTTGTTCACTTTGATGTCCACACAATAGTCTCTTGTGAAGGTGTGGGCTTATGACCATGTGGCTGCCATACATACGTTGCTTACTGGTTCGTCTGCTAGGAATGTAAAGGTGGCTCTTTTGTTACCCGTGGAATGCACTCTCGGCCTTGCCTCTAAGCACACACCTGCTGTTTGGTAGCATAACTGGACTGTTTGCACTATCTATCTTGCGATGGTGCCCTTTATTACTGGTGATCCTTTGTTCGAGTCTGAGAGATATGAAGCACCCTTCTGATCTCCCTCATCTTTTCTAGGTAGTACATTACAGCCATGCATATATCCAGTGTGTGAAGAGTTCTCTCAGCTTGTGTTTTTGGTTGTTGGAAAAAGCCTAGAAGCTGGACTGTTTGGTTCACATAGGACTGTGATATAACTTTGGGTAGGAAACGTGGGTTGGTCATCATGACTAACCTTTCTTTGTGTATTTGCAGGTAGGGATCTTGAGTAGTTAGTGCCTGTAGTTCGCTCACCCTTTGCAGTGATGTAATTATGATTAGGAAGGCGGTCTTGAAGGTCAGGAACCACAGTTTTAACGTGTGTATTGGTTCAAAGGGTGCCTAACTCTGTTAATGTCAGGTTGAAGTTCCACATTGTTGTTGGAGTTGATCTGGGTAGAGCTTTTGCTCCTTCTAGAAATCTTTTAATCACTGATGCTGTGAAGAGGCTTCTTTTTTGGCGTCCTGTGTAGGCTACTATTGCAGCCAAGTGTACTTTTAGTGAAGCCTATGTTAGACCGCTATCTAGCAGGTGCATGAGGTATCTGATTACTGTGGTGTCCACTTTCTTGTACTTGGTCTTCTAGCCTCTTTTCGGATGTCCATGGATTGCTTTGGAAGGTTGAAGTGTCCAAACTCTCTGCCCTCGGGAGCCAGGCTGCTAGGCTCAGGTTGCTTGCCTCCAGGTGGTGGATTTGCCTTCCCTGAATGAAGAGGAGGTTGTGGTTTTCTGGTAGCTTTCTTATATTTCCTTGTGCCATCTCCGCCAGGTCAGAGAACCACGTTTGTCTTGCCCAATGTGGGTCAATTAGGATCAGTATAATTCAAAACTGTTTGCACTTGGTTATCACTAAAGGAATGATGAGACTCGGTGGAAAGGCGTACACAAATTTTCCTGAAGAGTCTATCGACAGGGCATTCACTTGGGTGGCATTGTGGGTGTCTGGATGCAAAGTCTTGGAATTGTCTGAAGTGCTATTGGAACACTCATTTGCTGAGTTCCCATTCATGTGATACGAATGCCTACCTGCTTAGTCTGTCTGTTTCTCCCTTATCTATTCCTGGCGGATGCATGGTTATAAAAGCGTTTCCTCTCTGAAGATTATCCCTTCGTGAATGAGTCATAGCCATATTTTCTGGGCTAGTTTAGACGGCACATGGGACCTTGTTCCTCCTTTCTTGTTCAGATGGAACATTGTGGTTGTGTTGAACCCTAGGATTTGCACAGTGTTTCCTTTCATCTGTGTCTGACACGCCTTCAGGGTCAAGAAAGACATTTTTAGTTCCAGTACATTTATATATTGGATTGCTTATTCCACTTTCCATAGCCCACTGATCTTTATCTTCCCCATGTGCGCTCCCCAGCCCATGTGGGACGTGTCTGTGATGATCTGGACAGTTGGAGTTGGTTGTGTGAAAAGTCTACCCACTGTTATGTTGTACAAGTTCTGCCATGCCATCTCTTCTTGCACTCTCTGCATTGCAACCACTAGATAGTCTCAACTCCTGTTGCCTGTGACAATTGATTTTTAATCTGTGTTTGGAGACGTCTCCCGCAGTCTTCCGTGTGGTAACAGGGGAATGCACAAGGCCATCATGTCCATCATTTTTCCCACAGTCCACACAAGCATACTCATCTTTGCAGTAGCGGCAAGCCTGCTCTGTGACTGCCTGAATCCTCCTGTGTGTAGGGAAGGCTCCACCTCCACTGTGTTGATGCTTGCTCCTAGATAAATGTTTTCTCTTTCTGGCTTTGATGACAACTGGTATCTTTATAAGTTTGATGTGGCACCCATGTTGGATGATGTTGAGGATCCTTTTGTCTGATGTGACCCTCCTCCTCTCCTGAAGGAATACCTCTATTCTGTCCCTCACTGGTGTTATGTGGTGGGTCGGTTGGTAAGTGGAGTCACTTGGTTGAGGAGCTGGCTCCTCTGCAGGGCTGCCCCAAAAGGGCTGGCACTGGGCTGCTTAGGTTTGTCATTGTAGTGTTGATGGCTGTTACTGCCCTGCGTGGTAATAGGGGGCCTGTGGCAGTGTGTTCTGAAAGTTTCCCCTTCAAGTTGGTCTCCTCATGGGGGTTGTCCCTTGCCATTGATGGCCTCAAAACTGCAACTCACCCACTGCCTTAGCTGTGTCATTGTCTTTTTTTTAAGTTGTTGAAGCAAGCCATCCTCCAGGTGTTCTCCAGTGAAGGAGGTATTGGTTATGCTTGCCTGCACCTCATTCTTGAACCCTGACACCTGTAACCAGGCGTGTCTCCTCAGGGTTGTGCTTGTGACCAGCTGCCTGCTGGCTGACTGTGTGGGAATCAAGGGAAGACTTCAAGAACATGTTGACAATTGTTTTCCTCTCTTCCATTAGTGCGTCTGTCTGCCTTTGGTACTGCGCTGGGAGATATTTCATCAGCTCTCCCATTTCTTCCCAGTGTTGGTGGGTGTACTGATTTAGGTAGGCGTTGTGGGAGTTTGTGATCTTCCACTGTGTTGCTGCACCTCTCTCCATTTTACACCCCACCATTTCCATGCTCTTACTCTCCTCCTCCGTGGGCGGGCCTGTGGAGGTTGGAATGTTGGATCTCTTTTTTGCTGAGGCCGCATTTATGGAATCGGTCATAGCATTTCCCTGGATGTATAGTGGGTCTTGGGAGAAGTGATTATATTTCTTTTTGCACCTCTGGGCTACAGCCTAGGCTCTCTGAAAGCTGCTCTTCCCTGATCCAAAATGCTGTTGAGCATTGGAAGGTACTGGCTTGTGCTTTATCCTTGAAACTCTTGTATCCTAGCAAAGCAGGTATGTTCCTTCTCTTGCTCGAGCTGGACTCCATACCTGCCTGCCATCTTTTTAACCACTGAGTTATACATGGTGATGTTGTCTGGAGGTGATGGCCTCAAGGGGTAGAAGGTGGCTCCCTCTTCTGGTGAGTCTTAGTAGAGGTCTTGCCATGGGTTGTCGATGCTTTTTAATGTCTGAGAATCTCTGATCCTTGTCAAGCTTATGGTCTTCGAAGAACATTTCTTGGTCTTGCTTTTTTGGCTATGGTGTGGTCAGTAGCTGTAGTTTGACCGCCTGTATCTCTTCTCGGTTCCCCCAAAGCCTTCAAAGGGATTTGAAATTCCCAAAGGGATGGCTCAAAATCTTTTTTCTTCGGCAGAATGTACAACATTCCAGCTTTAAATCACTTATTTCTTTCTACCTCGTGTGCCTACTCATAGGCATCAGTCGCAGTTGGTGGTCTTTTCTTTGGAGCCTGGGCTCTGACGTCTATTGGTTCTTTCACACTCTCTTGCTTGTCTTTCGACATCAAGCGTTTCACCAGGAGATGTCCTCCACTAGTAGCTGAAAAAATGGATCCGTGGGGGATCAACGTGTTTCGACTTACCTTCGATCGACTACTTTTGGGTGCTGAGGCAGTCTTGTAGGACTCGGTCTGATGTTTTATAATCTACGCCCCTCCTGTTATTTTGCCTGTTTACCTGAGGGTGTATTCAGAGTTCTCCCTCCTTATGTCTCTTTGACAGAACCTGTGACTTTGGGTCAAAGACTTCTCTCTCATCATCTGAACCTTCGGCTAGGTGTCGCTTTTGTACCTACGTTGCCCTTTTCCTTGCTTGACAGGCCGAGCTCTCTTAACAATGCCCTCCATCTTCTGTGTCTGCATGGTGGTGTAGTGTGCCTGTCTCAGCTTGGGTTGCCACGGCCTTCTCTATGGTCTCTCAGCAAGCAGAGGTTGCAGACCTGGTGGCTGCCCTTCTGGGCAAACTTATAGTGACTCTTGAGATAGAATTTAAAGGGAGTGTTCTCCATTCCCCTCGACTGATTCGGTCACCTGCTGGTGCATTCTTGGACCGTGTGGTTGTCTTCCCACGTGATAAATCTACTTTTTTGTGATCTTCAGTGATTTTCTGTATTTCTCTCCACAGATGTCCTTAGTGATTAGATTCGTCGACTTCAGTTCTCTTCTTTCTTGGTGCCCATGGAGGCTTGGCTAATTCGTCCAGACACAACAGCAAAAAAAAAAAGAAGCAGAAGATGATGACCATGCATAAGAGCTTCCAGGACGGACGGCAGAAGTCATGGGAGCACGGACATAGCACCAAATGGCCACAGACGACGCCCTCCCAATAAATAAATAAATGCGAGACGTAAAAAATTAACTAGCAGGAAGATTCTGGACCCAACTACTAAATGGTGGATAATGCACAGCATGTGAACACAGAAAAGGATTCATGCGGCAAAACAATTCTTTCCATTAACAAAGAGCTGTGAAGAACAATAGTGTACATTACGCATTTATAACGTGTCAGCTAGGAGGCACAGTACGATTCTAGCTACAAGACCTGAAAAAGATAAGGACAAATTTTAGGACTACTTTTTCTAATTAAAACACTTATTTTTTAAAAAAATCAATCATTATCACTGCGACAGAGTAAACACATGTATGTGCAATCATTTCCATTAGGCTGATGCAGAGTGCACTAAGATAAACATATTGTAAAATATATCCATTAATAAAAAGACATTCCAGCTATGTGTACATTTCTAAGGCGAGGCATTAGTCCAACAACATTTCAAAGGATCTGTTAACATAGTCCAATACGTAGTACAAATGGGTAGTTCTGTCTCACAATACAACTTTAAAGGGGGGGTACAAGGGTGGGGGATACAAGGGAAGTCCCCATCATGTACTGGTGCCTACCACATCACAGAGATTATATTTATTTACCATTTAAGTAGCTTGTGGTTACATTTCCCTGTGCCAGAGAAACATTGGGTTTCCTGTTATTCTGGTGTTACAGTACCCAACTTCCTATTTGAGAGTTCTGTCTTGGGGGAGGGGAGAAAAAAGTGATTATACATACATCAGAGTCAAAGCAATACAAGGGACACCCAGTGTTCACTACACAATCTACCCTATTCTGAGGTATATTAGAAGAATCAGGCTATCGTCCAAATCAATTCTCTCTTGCATTTAGCCTACAAATCGACCTTTCATGTCCAGCCACTACTATAATTTCCCAAAGCAAATCTTCACTAGCAGGATATTCTGTCAACTTCCTTTGTCTTAACGTACACATCTTCCCCACAGCTAGAGATTTTACAAACCACCTTTCCCAGTGTCACTTCCTCCGTCACAAGTGTCATGTAGCATATTCAGTGCAAGGGTGAAATTAACATTATGTCCACTGGAGGACTGCATATTGAATGTATATGAGACCAATATGTAGATAATATAGGGCATGACCAGAATATGTATAATATGTTCTACTTCTTTACCATACTTCTTTAACAAATCAGCAACAATAGGAAACTGGACTCCGATTAGCTCTGCAATGTCTCTGTTGTGTCGAGTGCCATTTGGCTAGCATTTTAAAGAAGCTTCTCGGAGACCCTTACAATGATGAAATAAGTTCCCAGACCACATCTCATCAGTAAACTGTTTGGGGAGTCTGTCTTGCCATGTTAGGCTGAGTGCTTCTGCAGTGGGGCAGACAAAAAGGACAAACCTGCCACTGCCACTTTAGAATGCTCCCACGCTGATGGACATTTCCAAAAGGGAGATTATGGTGGGTCAGAGGTATGGGAACCCAGCACTTTGCGCAGCAAGTGAATCACTTGTGTCTCCAATATTCTGAGAGGCTCCATGTGTAATCAATCTGCTTTCAATTCTAGAAATGTTTTAGTATAATTATTTATTATCATGTCTCTAACACGCTGTAGGAAGGTGGCTACCTGACTATGGTTACCCCAGATTTTTTTGCCTTGTGTTTAGCTGGTTTTCGCCTTAGTTGGCCTGGTTCCCTGCTAATCAGGGCCCCAGGCTATCTGCTCTCTCTGTAAAATGGATTCCATGTACCATAGGTACATAACCCAATTGGAACTGGACTCCTTGTCAGCCCCTGTACCATGCACTATAGGTGCTCAGGGCATAGGTGCCACCAAGGCCTACCAGGGGCTGCAGTATAGCTTTTGCCACCCCTGGCTGGTTCTTATTTGACACAACTGGCTGATCACTCAGCTGGGGCAAGCTGGTGTAATCACCCCTTGCTTAGATATAGTATACCTATATCTAAACCTATATCTGGACACATATAAACCTGTGAGTCACTCCTATGGAAGGCCTTATCAATCCTGGAGGCAGAGTGCGTGGTTTAGTGTGAGATGGAGCTCGAGCATGAGCTGAGTCTGTCTGCAGCTGTCGGGAACAACTCCCTAAGCTGTTCCGGGATAATGCCATACCATATACTATTAAGTGCATTATAATCCTCGCTGTTATATGTTAACTTTGGTTTGGCTTTATCAAAACATGTTGTGTAAGGTGTCATACGATTTGGAATACTATCCCCTCGACAGTCCTGTCGACGGGGATAGCATTCCACCCCTCTAGAGGGAGAAGACATGTTACTTTACTAAAACGCGGTTGATTTTTAAAAGAGCCTCAGATCCACAAAATGGATGCTTCTGCCACAGACACGAGTCTGACCTCCTGCTGCTGACCGAAACTCAGCCGAGGAGGCCTGGACAAAGGCTTTCCTGTCGCAGGGAGGTGTCACACCACCCCAGACAGGAGATAGTGGATTGTAGCAGGGAGGTTTGAAAGAAACCAGACACTGCCTGGGGAGCACAAGGCTTCCCCTTGCATAATCCGGTCAAACCGGTTCTGGGGCTCACCAGCCCCAGTCCCAGCGCGACCCTGGACAAAGGGAAAGGGGTGTATCCACCCCCTTCCTGGGTCCCACCCATAGGAGGGGACCTAGCAGGTAAGCCAGCCCCCTAGATTGGTATAAGAATGGGAGCAGTGCCAACGCACTCAGATTATCCTGATGAAACATTTGAAAACGAAACTCTGGACCCTTCGACATCCTACTCGACGTAGAAGACTGAAGAATCTCCCTTGTGGTCAAGGAGTGACCACCCTGTGCAAACAGGCACCATCCAGCACCTCGACGTCTGCTTTGTTGCAGTTCCCGCCGGAACTCGAGCGACAGATCGACAAGATCAAGCTTGCCTGCCTTCTACCAGCCCGATCCACAGTCCCTGCAGAGCTGAGACCCGTGGAGGCGACCGGAAGCGTGGGGCCCGCCATCTTGAAAAGACCACGAGACGCTGACCGTGCAGCCCACGAGTGACCCTCGAAGCTATACATCGGGGTTTGAGAAGCCCCAGCCCTGAGCCGCTTTTGCGCCGAAACTCACCCCTCTACACTCAACGAGCGCTGCGTGGGGCCCTTCTGCTTCTTTTGGCTCAACGCGTTGGCCCGGTCACTTGCCCGCTGGCTTGTGGCCCCTGTGCCGACGAAACTTGAAATCCTACTTGTGATTCTGGTTGCTCCAGACTTGCACCCGCTCCTCTAAAAAGGAGCACCCGCTCTGACCCTCCTGATCCGAGTTAGAAGCAATCTTCCAGTCCTGCGTGGATTGCTCTTGCCAAGTGTTGTTTCCTCCAATCCCGAAGCCGACAGTGCCGACGGTGAGAGCCTTCGTGGGACAGCTCGTGACCCGCTCCTGGACGTCGCAGATGCCCTAGAGCCCACGTGGCAGCGGAGAGAAGCTCCTCGACAACCACCTGATTGCGCCTGACATTGCATGGTTCCGTCCTGGTTCCACCCTGGTCACTGCTGAGTGACCCAGACTCTGTCCCCTCTGCTTTCAGGTACTCTACAACTCTGATCCACCCTTGGATCACACCGGACACTTCTCCTTCACAGCGCCTGCAGCCTCTTCAGCTTCAAGCACCATCAACCTGCGTGACAAAACCCGACACTACTTCGACCCTGTGCACCCGCTTCCTGTGGGTGAGGCAACTCAGCAACGCCGGTGTTCCCACACTGGTACACACCTCTAGGGTATGTGTCTAAAGTTTTATCCTTCTAGGTTGAGCGGAAGTATCCTTAAACTATAACTTTGTAACTTTTACGCACCATTGACTTTGCATTGGTGCATGCATGTGCTTTAAGCGCTGCACCCGAATCCCGCTGGCTTTTCCTGACTTCAGCATTGCTAGTCCTGACTGCTCCCAGCGATTCCCTAGGCCCTAGGCCTAACCACTGTTCAATTGGTATCTCTTATACCACTTTCTTAATATATGGTTTGAGTGGCCACCCGCCCTCATCCATAATAGTGCAACTTTCATATGTTATACTGTGCTTTTGTTTAAACGCTTGTGCCCCTTTGCTCATAAAGAGTACTGGGGATTATTCTAGTAATAAATACATATATTTTTATAATATATACTTGTGTGGTGTCCTTTCATTTGATATTACAGGATTGTGATTGGTAAAACAGCTCGCTTAACACAACCTCTTGAGTTTAGCCTTTCAGGCTGCTTAGTCCATGCTACCCCTAGGATAGCTTGTCTATAAGGTTGACTTACAACCAGACACCATAAGGGATTGTTTGGACTGATACAAGGTGGTTCCAGAATTGGAAACAACATATCTCACACACGCGTTATACCTATCCTGGACTATCCATCCCAGTAGAGGGAAGTTCTTTAAATCTCTAGTTTTATGTTACTCCATACTGGGGCTCTGAATTGTAGGCAAGTAGACACAGAAAGTGATTTGTTTTCTTCTTGTTTATGGTAGAGAGTAGGACTGGGTTGTCTGCTTTAGGTTGTTGCTTAGGTGTACTATATATATCTAGTCTCTCTATTCTACAGCAACCAATTTTTCCTAAATTTTACCCATGCGAAAGTGTAACCATGTATACGAAAAAGCAAAGTGTTTCACTCTGTGTACCATTTAGAAAGAGTTCATATGTGGTACGTGCAAACCCATGGACTAAAACAACAAGCATTTGCAATGCAAAAGGTCTTGCATTTGAAAGAGTTAGTGGTATTGGCGTTGTAAATGACAAGGTCTTTTACCCATTTGTTTTGGTTTGAACTGGACGTATAAGCAAGCATTTGCAGTGCAATCTGTTTTGCATTTGTGAAAGTTAGAGCTCTTGATGTTGAATATGACAATGTTTTTTACTTTTGCATTTTTGTATGAAGGGTAGTGATGATGTTTGCAGACCGATATTGGCATTTGTATGACCTTGAGGCAATGGAGAACAAGAAAATGGGAAATAGGTTATGAGGGAGGGGAGAGTAATATGCTGGCTGGAAAAAACACTTTAACAACATCCTGGAAACACTCATAGGGAAAGCAAGATTAAGTAAAACATGTGCAACGTAAGCAGGAACAACCTAGTTACCTTAACGCTTTTACACTTATTATTCAGAAATCATGGAGTGTTTTTGCCTGAAAAGGTAGGACAATGACTACAGGGCCGGAAGGGACCTGTTTCAACGTCTAAAGGCTATAGCCTTACAAAACGTAAGCAGTATGGTTTACAAAGTCCACATCCCTGAACACAGAACCACTGTACACATTTTATAAGCTAAAATCAGGGAAACCGCTGATAAGGATCCCATTAAAGGTTTTCACTTTATGCATCAACTAGGTATTGCAGTACCTCTAGGAATGGTGCACTTCCCCACCCGGGTAAAACAATGTTGTTCAAAGAAAAAAGGAGACTCTGCAAACTGGCACCAATGTGTGTGGTTGTGAATAAAACTAATCTGGCCTCTTTGTAACCACTCTGTATTGCTTTATTGTTTATTTTTCGTATTATGAACCTTTTTTCATCCATCCTCAGGCTATACTTTCTAATAGAAAAATGTCTGTAAAAGACGACATTTGCAGCCAAAGTGTTTTTTTGTATCCATTTCACAGGAGAACAAATAAATGAAAGGAGAGGAAAGAGAGGATAAGAGCCATTGTTTTCAGCAAGGGAGTAGGAACAAGACAGAGACAGGAACAGAGGGAATACGAGGAAGAGAGAGAGAGCGGGGGAGGAGCAGCGGCAGAGCAGGAGAAGTGAACAGTGTTGTTCGAAGAAAGAAGAGGAAATTAAACCAGCACTTTACTGGAAAACTTAGTAAAGTGGCACTAATGTGTTTGGTTGTGAATAAAACCAATCTGCCCACGTTATGTATTTTGAACCTTTTTTTCTCTCCGTTCTGAGGCTGCCATTTGTTGAAGTCATGGTTTTCAGCAAGTGAGCGGAGGAGCAAACCTAATGCCGTCAAATGTCCCCGTTGGAAAATATAGCTCAGCGAACTGCCACAATGGAACTGGCGCTCGCTTAAAGTGCTCCAATTCCTTCCAGGAGGGTTTATGCTACAACTGCAAAACAAAATAACAGGAAAGGGGTGCCTCCGTTAGTGAGCGTAGAGACCGAAGCGCTCCCAACTGTGCACGCACACCTGATTGCAAAAGGAAATATTGCTTCATATTAGTGCACAGAGCAGTCGCGCTGAATAAAATTCAAATGTTCTTGTAAAATATTAGCACGGCGAGCTGCCACTTTGGAACTGGATAACAGGTGCTTCTGTAAAGCGCTCAAATACCTTCCCATCGGGTTTATGCTACAACTGCAAAAACAAAAAAGTTGTGTTGTGAGGGTGCAGTACCACAGGCGGTCACCAGGTGTCCCTTGGGACCTCTTTTGGCCACATATGGTAGTGCACCCTTCAACATGGCTAGGCAAAGGATATGGCACAGTGGTGAGAGCTGCTGACTGGTGAGCTGGGGATCTGTGTTCGAGTCCGCTGTCGACTCAACATCCTGTGATAATGGGCAAATGGGTTATTATGCATAGCCCACGGCTAGATGCACTATATAAATAAAAGTGTTTAATGTAAAATAACATAAGAATTCAATGCATCGATCTCAGGGGCGCGAAAGCAATGCTGCGCAGGGGCTGGGGGTAGACAGCAAAAGGATATTAAACGAGGGCCCTGTATTGCAAATTATGCATAAAGTAACAAAAGAATCAAGCAAAACAACAGTGGCCTCGGAGGGGTGGTGGGTGTCTGCGAACAGTGTTGTGGGAGAGGAAGGCATTGGGAGATTAAGGAACCTGAAGCAACCAGAGCAGTGTTGTGGGAGGGCTGGGGGAGAGGCACAGGGAGCTAAAGTGTCAGCAAGCAAATGATGCGACTGAAGTTTCACTGAATAAGTGAAAAGGTCAGTGAACGAACAAAGAGGCAGGCCACCTAAAAAAAAAAGTTCTCTGTAAGTATGAATAACCTAAACAGTAAGAACACATGTAAGAGAGCCAGTCCTAATGTGAGGATACAAATTTCCACAAGGAAGGAATACTACGTGTAATCACCAATAAAAAGGCAGCATTTCTAAAGGACAGCAACAGGAACCCAATGAAAAAGATTTTTATTTTTTCAAGCCCATATCCTATACTGCATGTCTCGAAGACACAGTGCAAACACTGCCTAGGCGAGACCTAAAAATTAGGGGTGGGTGGAATTTGCGTAGTCGCGCTACGCAAAGCTCCGCGAAACAGTAAAAAATCTCTGCGAACACGCGGAATTGCTTGCTCCGCCTGTTCACAATGCTTTTTTCCTGTTCGTGAAAGCTGTTTGCGTGCTCGGGGAGAAATGTCTTGCGAACACGCATTTTGTAAGCACGAAGAAGCAAAAAATTCCGCAAAGCCACGGATCGTGGAATTTTTGGCAATTCCGCGTTCTCTGCGAAACTTCCCAAATTTCGCAAATTCCCCGAGCGGAACGGAATTTAGCGCCCAGGCCTAATAAAAATAAAGCCAGTTGTAGGGAGGAGAATAGCAATATACGAAAGAGAGCAACACTGGGTGCGGGGAAGGGGGAAAGCATAAATGCTTAACACATGTTCCTTTAGTAAAGCCTGGCTACTCTTTGCCACACTAACAGGACTGAGATAAGGAATTATTAGTGTAAATCAATGGACCATCTTTCAGGTATTGTGATAGTGTTACATGGTCAGGCCTAATCCCCCACACCATAATACTCCACCCTCCTACACCAACCCAGAAATGAGCAGCCTCTAAGCCCACTATAGGTTGTGGTACATCCACAATAGGTGTTTTTCAACTAGACAATGCAAGACCGAATAAGTGTTTGGCAAAGCCAAGATGTCTGGCTTGCATGTACCCACGTAGTTCACAAAATAGACAATTTGTAGGGCCATTATTACAAACATTACCAATTAAATACAGAATGACCGAGGCCCACATAAGCCACAACATAATGTTCTAAACTGCAGTTTATACATCTGCATGTCTTTTACTGTCAATACTAATGTAATGTCATTAGGTAACAGAAACAGACAGCTAAGGATATCTATGGCCAGATTACAATGACAACCCCATCACAATGAAAAAATGGTCAGGCAGAGGTGAAACGTTGGTGATAGTGAACATCAAATACTTTAAAGAAGCACACAAGCTACTGATTAAAAAAAGAATGCAATTATAAACATTAATTGCAATTAAAAACATTAATTATCCAACTAAAGAAACCCAAAAACAAATAAAACTGAAGCTAAATTATTGAAATAGCAAGGGCTTCTGGATAAGAAATCAAGATTCTGGGATACTTATTTTTCTTACCTAGCCCTTAAAATCTGCAAAAAAAACATTCTTCAATACGAAAGCCCAAGATATCAAGCACAGGATTTCTATTGGAACTCGCCCGACTGTAGACACGTTTTTGTAACCACTGGAGTAAACACTGCCATCCTCTGTCAGAGAAAAAAGCTACTATTTAGCTAATTTAAATGTAAGAATGTGTGTACTACTATACAACAATGGGAAGGTTTAGAAGCAAAAGCCTTGCTCCGCTTCTTCAAAGGGAAATATGCAAATTACATGGTTAATTCAATATGTAACTAGAAATGGCATTCTTTACATTAAACAAATAATGCTTTTAGATTCTGCCATAAATCATACACACAGAAACAAGGGACAGCAATGGCCACCATTTTCGCTCCCTTGTATGCGAACGTGTTCATGGCAGGGTTTGAAGGAAGTGAGCATGGTGCTATAAACTGAATCATCTGCACAGATCTCTTAACATATTAGGGTTGCTACAAAGAGGATAGCTTATTAATTTTATAAGGAACAAAGTGTGAACTAAAGAGTTATGCTGACACACTAAAAAACACAGATCTCAATCTGAAATTTGAAGTGGATTGATGTGAAGACATTTTGTGCATTCTTTCTAGATTTAGCAAGAAAGAAGATTTCAGTTTGAGGGGAGTGGATCTTTCTGACAGGATGACTGACGAGGAAAGGTACCCTACCCGAACTGTGCTTCAATTAACCTGGTTGCCTGCAGCACACACAAAAGGAACCTGGCATCAACTCTGCCCCTGCCTTTGGCCCCATAGACAGTTTGGAGCTAGGACCAGAGGAACGGGAAGAACTGACCAGAGCCAGTCCTAGGGGTAATGCACGGAATCCCTCCATACAAAGACTGGCACTACAAATAAACATTAAAAAAGCCAAATTCATAACTTCCTTATGTTGAATTTTTTTTTTTACGAGAAAACTGCAAAGATGATGCTCTATTCCAAGACCAAATGAAAGAACCCAGTGAAAGATTCTTGCAACAAGGTTGTAGCAAACTAAACACAATGAAACTACAAAGCAAAAATAACGCTAATATAGCGTTATGAATCCGTAAAACTATGCAAAAGATTGTAAACTGTATTTGTTATGCACACAGCTGTAGAAAATATTAGGTTTAAAACCTAAATTTACATTCAAAAGATGAGGCACAATAAGTGAGATTATGAGTCTATCTAAATAAACAGCAAGAATAAGAAAGCAAATAGACTTTCACCACAAACCAGGTTTTCTTTGCACACAAAATGCTCACTTTGTCATCTCAGGATCAACAGCACAAAACCATGAGATAGTTTAATACTGAATATTTTATCAACTGCCACAAAAAATATATGTGCATCATTGCCACAAAATATATAGAGGTAGCACCTCCAACTCTAAAGAGATAAATAATATGGTACTGCAGACCCACTGAAAAATGTGACTATAGAAATGCAATGGCAGTACACTTTGTAATAGCAGGACATCGATCAAAGAATTTGAAATTCAGTAGTGTTGACCCGATTAATCTTACGTACAGAGGACGTGACAGAATATAAGCTTTGAGACGAAAAGGAAACGGCTAAATAAAAATTAACATTTTGGGATCACAGAAGTAGAACATCAAGAATTATACAAAGAAACTATGACTAATAAGTTGACATGATGTACAAACATTAAAAAGAAAACAATCAACTGTTCATTTGGAAAGACAGCCCAGCAAAGCTGGATACACATTTTATAGAACAATTATTGGAAGACTGCTTTGTGACAAGACTTAGCACAATTAGGTTGATTTAGATGATGGCATACTGGACCCCTACTCAATCATTATCTTGTAGGACCCCCATACGATTACGGAAACCATGGTGCAAAACCAAAAACACTGCCTCTAACTCCAGTTAGAGGCAGTTTATTAAGACCAGAAAATAGCTGGTCTTATAAATGGTGCTGTGACGGAGTCGGGGGGTCGGAAGGCACCTCTGAGGCTGGTGCCTACCCTAGGAGAGTTCCATCATGTGATCCCCCTCCTACTGTCATGTCAGCCTTCCCAGTCGTAGTTCTCGGTCGGACCGGCCGAATGGTATAGCTGTGACGAGGAAGACAACCTGGACTGGCCCTTTAACTGGAAGCGACCCGAGGCGGAGGTGGGGCCGAACCCGGATGTAAATACGACAGTGAAGGAGAGTCCGGTGTGCTTGTTCACCGGCGTGGGAATTGGAGAGGAGGACGCTGTATCGGGAGGAGAGTGGTGGAGAGAAGCGAGAGGACACGTGAAGGCAGAGGAAAGACCCGAAGTAACATCGATCGAGGCAGAGGAGGAACTGCGTGACCAGGCGACGGCGCGGGAGCCAGGAGACCATCGGCACCACGAGTCGCCCAGCCACACTCGACCTGGAGGCGTGTGGCTTTCAGAGGTACGTGACCGTATCTCGGGTTGGGTGAGGAGGCGGGGAAGACCGCGTGTATAGTAATCCCTACCTTGTCCCTTCTTCCCAGGAACCCTTCCAGCACCTACCCCACTTCCCTGTGCACCGACATTGTATTAGTTTCACTTTGGGATTCCTCACCCCTTTCCCCTCACTACAGTGTATAGTCACCGGTACTGAGATACCCTCTCTTGTCCCTTCCTCCGAGGCGACTGCGGATTAACCACGGAGACCGATCTGGTTCAACCGAGATGGAGCCCCATCCGGAAAAAGACAGAGACCCCGAGACGAAGACAGAGACCAGAGAGGAGCCGATCCCCCATGAGACTACACCCGAGGAAAAAGTGTACTGACATTCTCTTTCATCAAATAAAACCCTCACTTACTAAAAACCCAATTGTTGCCCATTTCTGCGCAGCCCGCTACAGGTGCAAACACTTGGGGCTTCATTTCAAACGTTTTTGGTGCTGGAAAGCGCTGCAAGGAATGCTGCTGCCCTGCGACAAAACTACAGGGCAGGAATGCGCACCATTAATAAGATAGGGCGCATTCCTCGGGCGTATTCCTCAGCCTCATTCCTATAAAGTGTTGCATCGCTGCATCAAAACAAGTTTGCAACACTTTTCACTACGCCCTTCTTGTGACACCATGGATGCGCTGTATTCACTGTACGGTGCTCCATGTCACTACTAATGACAGATACGCCTGGAATCCTGACGTATCTGTCAGCGCTAAAGTCACGCATTGCTGCAGTTGTGTCACAAGCATGACGCAACTCCAGCAATTCATGGGGGCAGCCTATCCCTGTGACACTGCGTCACCCTTATGCATGTCATGAGGCGGGCATAAGGTACTAACGCAGTGGCATCCTACAATTGTTGCAGTGAAATCTGAAGGATTTCAATGCACCACTCCTTTGTTGCGCGGGATCGCCCACCCTGCATACATCATACCTGATACAGGTATAATGTGGCACAGGGCTTCACAAGGTCACACATATGCCTGGATACGTCTCTTTGCAAATACTTTTTTTTTTTATTTACAACAAGGGGTGGTGAGGTAGCTTGTCTCCTTTCTGGTGAAGAATTGGCTTGGTAGTTTAGTCTGCCCTGTTCCCATGATGCACTGGGCCAGGGACAGACTGATTTGCATATAGCCAGGTTCTGAGCTGGGATGGGGCAGTGAGATAAATAACGGTGATGGATCAAGCCCTGATCTTTGGACTGGGTAAGAGTGGTCTGTTTAACTCAGACACTCTGTTCATCACCACCCCCTTTTCTAAATCGTTTTTGGCCACTATAGGTGTGGCAGGGTATACTCAGACATGAGTCCCTTTCTCACTGCTCCATCAGGATTCAAGCAAGCCGGGCCGAAGAAGGCTGAAATGCCAGAAACCGGTCCCCGGTAGCTTGTCTCCTTTCTGGTGAAGAATTGGCTTGGTAGTTTAGTCTGCCCTGTTCCCATGATGCACTGGGCCAGGGACAGACTGATTTGCATATAGCCAGGTTCTGAGCTGGGATGGGGCAGTGAGATAAATAACGGTGATGGATCAAGCCCTGATCTTTGGACTGGGTAAGAGTGGTCTGTTTAACTCAGACACTCTGTTCATCACCACCCCCTTTTCTAAATCGTTTTTGGCCACTATAGGTGTGGCAGGGTATACTCAGACATGAGTCCCTTTCTCACTGCTCCATCAGGATTCAAGCAAGCCGGGCCGAAGAAGGCTGAAATGCCAGAAACCGGTCCCCGGTAGCTTGTCTCCTTTCTGGTGAAGAATTGGCTTGGTAGTTTAGTCTGCCCTGTTCCCATGATGCACTGGGCCAGGGACAGACTGATTTGCATATAGCCAGGTTCTGAGCTGGGATGGGGCAGTGGGGCAGTGAGATAAATAACGGTGATGGATCAAGCCCTGATCTTTGGACTGGGTAAGAGTGGTCTGTTTAACTCAGACACTCTGTTCATCACCACCCCCTTTTCTAAATCGTCTTTGCAAATACGGCACAACGTGGTGCAAGAATCATGCTGCAAGTACGCCAAGAAAATAGCGTACTGAGGGGGTGAAACTGTCAGAAGGGGTTCATGAATAAGCACTCTGTCTTTTTCCCCTATGTTGGCGCATAGTGGCTGTCTTAAGCTAACGCAGGCAATCTTGCGCCATGGGGCAAGGGTGACTGTGTTGTGGAGTTGATTGATGTTGTGGCTCCATCTCTTCTGGAGATGCTTTCAGGTTGAGTTGGACTAGTGGAAGGCGGGAGTGAACCAGTTGGCCTGCTTGGAGTGTTGTTTGCCTGGTATTTTTTTGAGGGGTGCCTGGGTGTTCGGCGCAGTTTGAGATCCATCGGTGGATGTTGCGCGCCGCGGTGTTGGTGTCTGTATCCGTTGGCGGGGTGGTGGTGCTGAGGGAGTTGAGGGGAAGTTCTTCGGTGGCCTTGATCCAGCTGCGATGGGGGGGCAATAATGGTGATGGTGAACAATGGGCGTGGTGAAGGCGTGATGTAAACAACGATGGTTGGTAGAGGAGAGTCCTGTGGTGTGGCTGTAGTTGAAGTTCCCGCTAGTGGAAAAGACGGGCTCGAGCGTGTGGGTTGGTGCGGTGACTAGCTGCTTGAGTCCGATGTTGGCGAAGTTCCCCAGGATGGGGGTGGTGGTCTTGTCACTGGGGTTGTCCAGGCGGAACTTGAGGTCTTCGAGTAGGATGTAGCCAGTGGATGGTAGAGCCTGGGGTACAATGAGGTCTACAATGGCATTGATGAATGGGCGTTCATAGCCTAGGGGGCCTGTAGATTAAGTTCCGCAGAGGGGGGTGTTGGGGTTGGTCCGGATCTGGAAGTGGTGGTGTTCCATGGTCACCGTTGGGTGATCATAGTACGTGGTCAGTCGGAGTGTGCTTTTTTTGGAGAACAGCAATGCCTCCTCCTGGGCACTCGGGTGGTCCGTGCGGGTACATTTTTAGCAGTTGTGGATGGTGATTGCGATGCCCGGTCCAGAGCAGAGGTTGGTGCACGTTTCCGTAAAGAAGGCCATATCTGAAGAGGTGGTGTCAAGGAGGTCCCAGATTTCGGTTGCATGTTTTTGGAGGGACCGCACGTTGAGGATGATGCAGTTGAGCTGGTAGACTGTGCTATTGGTCAGCAGGAGGGGCTGATGTGGCAGAAGGTGCGTTTGCAGCTTTTACAGGCACAGGGTGCAAGAGGATTCTACTGCGTGTTGCTAGATGGTAGGCAGTGTGGCGTCACGTTGGGATGACTAACATGTTTTTTTTGCCGCTAATAGGCCTTTTGTGAGTTTTCGCCCGCTAACATTAGAATTGTTATTGTCTTCACGCTAGTGTTAACAGCAATTTTCACAGGGGCTACCTAAAACTATCGCCATGTAGCGACGTATTGTAAATATATCGCTAACTGGGTGATAGTTTTTGGTGCTATGCTGCGTTAATAAAACTGCTGCTAATTAGCGTTAGTTAGCAGCAGTTCTAGTACATATACCCCCTAGATTCCAAGAGTTATGTTTGAAAACAATGGAACTGTCCGTTTCCCTCATCAAAATATTAGCAAGCAAATATTACGTTGGCATATTGACAAGTTTCGCTAGTGGCACGGAAAAGAATATGTCATCTTTAAACCGTTTAAAACATTAGTAAAGGCTGACGAAGGAATTCGTCTAATGAGAGTAACTTGTCGTCTGTTAACATTGTTCTTTAGTCTTTTGAAACACGGCAGACTAACGGCCCAACCTGATTGGCTGTCATTAGAAGAAAGATGCACACGATAATCATGCTGCACTTTGCGTTTTTTCCAAGTGAGGTAAGTATGTACCCGAGTAATGTCAATTACCTTTAGTTTTTAAAAAAATACTGGCTTTTCAAACACATCAATTTTGCACAGTGATATACTTCACTCCTAAATAGCAAAAAAATACTGCCTTTCCATTGTAAATGTAATCTAAAAGAAATTGGGAAATTCACATTAAAATCGACCGCCAATAGACGTAATCTTTGACGACTCTGCTTATCAAATATAACTGCCCAGCTCAAAAAACAGTTAAAAGATGAGTCCAGGCGTGGATGCCGCAAGACGATTGGGGCCGTGTACCACATGTTAACACCGAGTAGGAGCCAATAGAGTCGGGAGACAGGTGATGTGGTTAAACAGGACCAACCCCACGAAAAAGAAGCGGTGTTGCATTGTAGCAGAGCCAGTTCGGGCACAGTCGTCTTTTGTGTTATATGTTTTTTGGACTAGTCATTTTCTTGCAGTTTTGTGTAGCGCGAACTAGGCATAATTGATTTAAAGCGCTTAACATGAGCACTAAATTAAATTCACGCGATCACATTTTATTTTTTGGCAGGGATAGATTACGTGATTTGTCCAGAATCACATGATGTGTTCAGCCGACGCCAGGACTCGTACCTCCCTTCCCAGTTCCAAGGTCGGCGGCGCTTGTTAGGTCATATGAGATCAGAGGCTGTGAAGCAGGTTACGTTGAGGGAACATAGCGGGGGTGTTACCATTTTAAGGTGTATTACTGTCTGTGAGGTACAGGCGTCTAGGGACCCTCCTCGTATTCTGCCAAGGTCCCATCATGCTCCGTTACGTCACTAATAACTGGGATGGGTCAGGAGGATTCAGAGGTTGCTGCCAGAACCGTGTAGCAGTGACTGTGTGTCGAAATCCACGAATACATCACCAGAGTGAATCTTCGCTGCTGGGACAGTCTAGTCTCTCAGAGGACCCCGCCTCTTGGACAGCACAGCCCCAAAGCCAGATGGCCTGCCACCCCCTTCCTGCGCGCTTACCCGAAATCCTAACGGGGTCAGTTGGATCCGCCATCGTGAAAATATCTTGCTATCTGTCAAGAAACGGGAAGATGCACTGAGACTCCGGAGCAGATGTACACAGGGCCGGGCCAGACGGCTTCGCGGCAGGCCACACATACACTCACTCACACACAATAGAACAGGCGAGACTGCTGCCTGTACTAGCTCTGCAAGTGCTGCCCCGGAAGTCGATCGTGCTAGCCCTGCCTGGGTTTTCTGAACCTATAAAGAGCACAGCAGCAAACATCTGGGTCATTGTCGGATTAGTGGGAGGGGGAAGGAGTACGGGAGGGAAGCAGCAGGGCTGCAAGAGATCAATGCAAAGTCTTATAAAATATATGAAAGAAAAACTAAGCCATTCAGATAAATAACGTAGACGAACATATATTCAAATTAGTAATGGTACCAATTTACTTAGAATGAATGCACTTCAAATGTATTTCATTTATATTTTGGTATCCCTGTTACGTTTTTATTCTTATTTATTTCGTATGGACATCAAATCATTCAAAAGGGATATCCCACTGTATGGTTCAGCCTGTTAGCTGTTCAATATGCATTATTGATCGTTTGTACAAATAATACATACCTGTCAACGTCTTCACTAAACAAGCATTGGCAAAGCCAAGAAGTCCCGCCTTTGGGACCGGTTGGCTTTGCCATACACAATCCCAAATACTTTGCAGCATGGTTAAATAAGAAAAAGAAAAGCGTATTGCTTTATTTTGTAGACCAGCGCACCTTGCATGTGTGGGAGTTGATTTTCTGACTAAGAGCACTGCGAACAAAGTTTATGTTAACATTAGATTGCGTTTACAATGTCCTCCATCTTGCACCAATGTCACAATATACCACGTGACTATTTGTATCTGTATTTATTTATTTTACTGCACAGTTACTTAAAACCATCTGCAATATAACTTACATGCGGTTATAAAAACAAATTGAAACAATTGTTTTAAAAATACATACTTATACAAAAAGAACATTGGGTTTACTTGCAACCGTTGAATACTAAGTAAGAGGATATATTATATACATTTAAAAAGTGTGCAAATGATTGTCAGTTCATTGTCGGTTCAGCCTTGTTGGAAAATACTGGTTTAACAGACCAAGTTGCCTTTAATAATGCCTGTCCCCTCTTATTCCATAAGCCTAAGACGCAGCTCGGCCATGTATCTCCCAAATCTTGCCAAGTCCTGTGGTGTAGTACAGGAAAAGAGAACCGAAGTTGCTTCTTTCACTGTCCGTACCCCGTTACGAAGCCATATTTGTTTTAAAAGAATCCTACGGGACTGCAACATGCCGGGGCAACAACAAATCAAGTGTAGCAAAGATTCAAATTGATAATCACAGATTCTGCATCTGATTCTATTTTCTAGAGATCTCCACCCGGGATTTAATTCCTTAATGGGGAGGGGCACCAATCTGGCCCATACAATGTGTTTTAGTGCTTTCCCTCCCAGAGCTTGCTTCAGGTATGGCTGGATTTTACTCCCGGCAAATGATTTTATCAGCCAAGGTGAACCTCTTCCTGTTGCGTGTCCTGTTAGATCACTTTGGTGCGACAGTTGATAACATTGTTTATTGATTGAATTTTTGATGGCCGGGTAGTTTACTGTTCCCTGATCCCAATTTTCCGTTGCTAATCCCAGTGTTTCCACTGCTTCCTCTGTGTATCGATACCACGGGTTAATTAACTCCCCAAAGATTGGCTTCAGCATGCTCTTTAGGGTTCCAGCTGGAGCTGTTAGGACTTGGTAGTAGTATTTCGCGTGCGTTCCCAAGCATTCTTTACTTTGTTACTTCAGACCGAATTCTAGACGAATTAGGCTGTTGCGTGTGTGTTTGGGCAGTTTGAAAATGCGTTTGTAGGCCTGGCATTGTGCTTTGTCCAACATTAATTCCATTTTACCCGGGAATGCCTGCTGTGCGTAACCCGCAGTTGCCCTAATTTTTGCTTGTATTACTTTCCTAATCGGAACAGTTGTTGGGCTTTGCATCATCTCATTTAGTTTGTATAAGGCGTACGTTGTTGAATTTGCTTTAGCCTTCATTTTATGTAGATGTATTGTTGCTTTACCGGTTTCACTTAGCCAGCAACCTAGGTAATTATATGATTTTGCTGTGACGATGACTTCTTTGCCCACATACCATTTCAAAAGAGCCTTTTTTGGATAGTGTCCGAAAATAACTACTTTCGTTTTTTGAGCATTTATTATAAGTTCATTTCTTTCATTGTAGTTATTGAGTGCATCTAGGCCCCTTTGTAGCCCGATTTTTGTGTGGTCCATTACCACCAAGTCATCTGCATACTGTAATATTTGCATTTTGTTGGTTCCAATTTTCGGAATTACAAGACTAGCATTTTGCAGCTTCTTCCCCATCTCAGCCGTATATAAATTAAACAATGTGGGGGCAAGAACGCATCCTTGTTTTAGGCCACGGTTTGTCCAACACTTCTTCGTTGTGGTATTATCTGCTAGCTTCACTTTGATCCAGGTGTTACTGTACAATGAAATAATGGCACTAAGAAGACCTACTGGGATATGCCATTGACGCAACTTATTCCAAAGCTTGTGTCGGGGCACTCCGTCAAAGGCCGCTGAGTAGTCAACGAACCATGCAAAGATTGGTTTATTATTTTTGCAGTTAGCGTGCTGGTTCAGATACGACATGGCCACGATGTTGTCAATTGAGGAGCAGCCTTTGCGGAATCCGGTCTGGTAGGAGGGGAGGATTTCATTCTCTTTGATCCAACTATTTAATTCGTTCAATAAGGTGCTGGTGTAGGCTTTTCCTTCAACATCTAAAAGTGCAATTAGTCTATAATTCTTTGGATCTGTGTTATCTCCTTTTTTGAAGATGGGATGTAAAAAAGATCCTCGCCATGAATCCGGCATACCACGTGACTACTATTGCTCTTTTCTGTTCTAAATAAAATATCGATACTGTCAACATGATTAAGTAGAAAGTGTTCTCAGAGAAATTTTCTCACTGTACCCAACTAAGGACGTTTTCAAACATCCTGGGCTCTTGCTAAAACAATGTGCCTGTTCAACCATTTAGATAAAGCTGTGAGAATGACTAAATATCAATTTTTATTGTTATGAGCGAATCCTCAAATGTACTCAATAATAAAATGTTTCTTCCAGTTTGTTCCTGATGGAGCGAGCTTCAGAAATAAATTTATTCTGGCTCGTGAAGTTAAATCTCTTGTTACATGAACTAATATATTAATGAGTTATTGCATGATTTGTTGTATTAAATCAATCTAGATTAAAATTCTACATTGCATTACTCACGGGACTAATGTTAATGTGCTCATGTTGCATTTGCAAGTATGTTTTATAATACATAATTAATGATGTTCTGCCTGTCCTATTGTCTTTGTCAATATTAAAGCGGCTGATTAATTAATGGCATGTGCTCATTACATGTGTGCTTTTGTCTATGTTGTGTCTGTTTATCTTTTTCAGATATATGAAGAATCCTGCTGGACATTATGAAGAATGGTAGATTTTAAATGTGCTGCCTTTTCTTGTGCTTCTGCTAGGTGACTTATACTAATGGGTTAACATTAGCAATGGAGGTTGGGTAACAGAATGACTTTCTTTACTCGTATTAATTATTTTTTTGTGTTTGTTTGAATACTAGTCAGAGAGAAAGGCTTGAGGCCTGGTTCTGGAGAATGTTGGTTAGCCTGACTGAGAGGAGCCAAGCACAGCCATGTTGAAGCTTTTTCACAGAAACTTTTCTCTGAATAAACTGAAGATCAAACAAAGACATTTGTGCGTAATGTGCTCTGAAAAGATATTATTCCAAGGCTAAGGAAGCGACAAGAGACAGTTTGGCTGAGCTATGGAGGAAACTGTGAACTGACTTTAGTTATTGTATCAATCCTTCGGAAGCCGGTGTCGCTTCACGTCAAAGAATAATGACAAGTGACGTTATGGTATTTTGAAGCGGTGGCCTCTCGATGGCCTGATGATCAGCAACCCATCAGGTTGCCAAAAGACTCTTGAAATATTACTTTTTTAGTTAGATTAGTGAGTTTGAAAGGTATAAAACTTGGCTCATTGAGGGGAGCGGGGCTGACTGTTCCTGAGGGCGAAGTGCTGTCGATTTTCCTTGGACACGTAACAAATATCTTTTTAAATGTCTTTTCCTTTACAGGTCAGAAAGCTTAATTTAGGGAATTAGGGTTAATGTTTATTTTAATTAATTGATTTTAAGCAATTTTGAAATGCCAGACTTTTGTGCCAATAAACTAATGGATAATACTGATCAAATAAAAATGTTTGCTATTAATAAATGAATTAATAAAGAGATTGAAACTGAAACTTTGAAACTTAAACAATAAAAGACTTAAAACGTCAAGCTGGTCTTGATTAATTTAGTCGTTACCATCAGTTAATCCATTGGCCATTGTGGTCTAATTAAATGATTTCCTTAAATACCTATGAATAAAATGTTATACTGCAGTTGTATATAATGTACATAATTTGTTTGGATAGAGTGATTAATTAGGCCACATGATTCAGTTGCTCGATTTTCTGTCTCAGTTATATGGGCCTTAGTATTGATTTGTATGGTGAGTATTAGGTAGTGACTGGTGCTTAGAGACAAAATTTCTATAGTGGCGCTGGATCAATTCTCTGGTAGCAGAGTTCGGTTACTATGGTAACTGACATGTTACATGTTAAATACATAGGATACATGTCTAAAACATGTTGTTAAGTTTGTTCATTTGTTGTATGTAGTCGAAAGGATTTTTCCTGCAGTGTGAAAAATTCCTGGTTGTTTGCTGGCAAAAGCGTAGTGTGATTAGAAAAGTTACACAGTGCATTTGTTCTGTTTCAAAATGGTGGTATAGAATATATCGCAAAGTGTTGTGGACGTACAGCACAAGTTTAGGGACCTTAGATGTGACTGGTTAAATGTAATAGTGAGGATCGTCTATGAAATTGTAGCATTAAGCATAGGGACCTGGTGAGCCCGTTTTAAAACTTTTTGTGAAAAGAGTAATAGAATTATTTGAGCTTGAGTGAAGGGTAAGATGGCGTCGTCTATTCTTATTAACGTTTGACGATTTCTGTGGTTGGTTAAAGTCCTGTCAAGATTTCGTGTGTGCGTGATCAGGGTTTTCCGTTTGAATGCGTGAATGATTATATAAAAAAAATAGCGTTGTCTATTTTATGCGAAAAGAATTCTGAATGTTTGTAAAACTATTACTTTATTTAGCGAAACAGACAAGTGGTTTTTTGTTTGTAGTTACTAATTGAAATTAATTGGAAAAGCATTGTTTAAAATGGCGCTGTGAAAAGTTTTTTGTGAAGGAGGGGTGAATTTACGGAGTATCACACAGTGAAGCTGCAGCAGCAGTGTACGTCATTTCGGTCTGCGCTGTGATTGGCTAACATACGTCACAGAAAGCGTACTGATTGGTTCACGTGACAGAGACGAGCTGATACCAGATTGGTCAGTTCTGAATACTGTATTTCTATTGGTTGAGCAAGGTGGTGAAGTAGCTTAACCTGACTGGCTTGTTGGTGTCTTTCGCGCACGGATTGGCTGAAGTAGCGGAACACCAAGAAAACATTTCGAACGTTTCAGAATAAGTGATTTTGATTTAAAACATGAGTTATTGGTATGATAAAGAGAAAACGAAGCCTTCATGGTTTCAGAAAATGAGAAATGTATTTAAACCTGACAAGAAAATTGAAACGCGTGGTGGAAAATTACTTCATAAGTCACAAACACCCGCAGCCTACATGGAAGGCGAATATGGTTATCATACTGTAATTTGGTTTGAAAATTGGATGCATTATACACAGAACGATGGTGTATTAGCATGGCCGGAAGATGGGTCATTTAATATGAAACTTTTAAGAAACCTGAGAGAAAAAATGATGGATCTTGTGCCCAAGCCTACACCGACAGAATTTAAGCTTTAGTTGAATGGGAAGTTGAGATGATGGAACTTGAACGTGAAAACAAATGCTCAACACCTAGAAATTCAAAGCAAATTCTAAATAGAGAAACACACGAGGACAAAGTGAGATGCTGGAGGAAAGCAGACATGTATGATGGTCTGTACCCAGTGAGAATAATGATCACTAAAGATTCAGGTCAAAAGAAAGTTCAACAGAAAAGTGGACTTGATGAGGAATTAGATGATGCAATTTTAGAGGACATTTATTCTACTAAACGCAAACCGCCACCTTATCAAGTAGATTCTCAATCCACCCGAGAGTTTCTACAGGAACTCTCCAAGTGCACCTCCTAGGGAAGTTAATGAAGGTTCACCTAGATTTTTAAAATTACCTGAAAGAGTAGGGTCAATAAATAATTCTAGTACACCCAGAGAAAATAGAGATTGAAACTGAAACTTTGAAACTTAAACAATAAAAGACTTAAAACGTCAAGCTGGTCTTGATTAATTTAGTCGTTACCATTAGTTAATCCATTGGCCATTGTGGTCTAATTAAATGATTTCCTTAAATACCTATGAATAAAATGTTATACTGCAGTTGTATATAATGTACATAATTTGTTTGGATAGAGTGATTAATTAGGCCACATGATTCAGTTGCTCGATTTTCTGTCTCAGTTATATCGGCCTTAGTATTGATTAGTATGGTGAGTATTAGGTAGTGACTGGTGCTTAGAGACAAAATTTCTATAGTGGCGCTGGATCAATTCTCTGGTAGCAGAGTTCGGTTACTATGGTAACTGACATGTTACATGTTAAATACATAGGATACATGTCTAAAACATGTTGTTAAGTTTGTTCATTTGTTGTATGTAGTCGAATGGATTTTTCCTGCAGTGTGAAAAATTCCTGGTTGTTTGCTGGCAAAAGAGTAGTGTGATTAGAAAAGTTACACAGTGCATTTGTTCTGTTTCAAAATGGTGGTATAGAATATATCGCAAAGTGTTGTGGACGTACAGCACAAGTTAAGGGACCTTAGATGTGATTGGTTAAATGTAATAGTGAGGATCGTCTATGAAATTGTAGCATTAAGCATAGGGACCTGGTGAGCCCGTTCTAAAACTTTTTGTGAAAAGAGTAATAGAATTATTCGAGCTTGAGTGAAGGGTAAGATGGCGTAGTCTATTCTTATTAACGTTTGATGATTTCTGTGGTTGGTTAAAGTCCTGTCAAGATTTCGTGTGTGCGTGATCAGGGTTTTCCGTTTGAATGCGTGAATGATTGTATAAAAAAAATAGCGTCGTCTATTTTATGCGAAAAGAATTCTGAATGTTTGTAAAACTATTACTTTATTTAGCGAAACAGACAAGTGGTTTTTTGTTTGTAGTTACTAATTGAAATTAAAGCAAGGTGGTGACGTAGCTTAACCTGATTGGCTTGTTGGTGTCTTTCGCGCACGGATTGGCTGAAGTAGCGGAACACCAAGAAAACATTTCGAACGTTTCGGAATAAGTGATTTTGATTTAAAACATGAGTTATTGGTATGATAAAGAGAAAACGAAGCCTTCATGGTTTCAGAAAATGAGAAATGTATTTAAACCTGACAAGAAAATTGAAACGCGTGGTGGAAAATTACTTCATAAGTACAAAACACCCGCAGCCTACATGGAAGGCGAATATGGTTATCATACTGTAATTTGGTTTGAAAATTTGATGCATTATACACAGAACGATGGTGTATTAGCATGGCCGGAAGATGGGTCATTTAATATGAAAGTTTTAAGAAACCTGAGAGAAAAAAATGATGGATCTTGTGCCCAAGCCTACACCGACACAATTTGAAGCTTTAGTTGAATGGGAAGTTGAGATGATGGAACTTGAACGTGAAAACAAAGGCTCAACACCTAGAAATTCAAAGCAAATTCTAAATAGAGAAACACATGAGGACAAAGTGAGACGCTGGAGGAAAGCAGACATGTATGATGGTCTGTACCCAGTGAGAATAATGATCACTAAAGATCCAGGTCAAAAGAACGTTCAACAGAAAAGTGGACTTGATGAGGAATTAGATGATGCAATTTTAGAGGATATTTATTCTACTAAACGCAACCCGCCACCTTATCAAGTAGATTCTCAATCCACCCGAGAGTTTCTACAGGAACTCTCCAAGTGCACCTCCTAGGGAAGTTAATGAAGGTTCACCTAGATTTTTAAAATTACCTGAAAGAGTAGGGTCAATAAATAATTCTAGTACACCCAAAGAAAATAGAATTCCGGAACAGAGAAATATTTTTCAAAGAAATCAGGAAAGGACTCTTGCTGATATGCCAGAAATTTCCAGTTATAATAAAGCAAAGGAAGATTTAATTCAACAATTAACAAAAAGCATGGAAGCAGTGACAGTACCAGTAACAATTGGTCCTGTGGTACCAGTTTTTGATCAGGGAGAAAATAGACATTCTGCCTTGACAGTTCCATTGAATGCAGAAATTCAAAAACTGGCTGAGAAATTCTATTCGGAACATTCAGAAATTCATAGAGAAAAATCTATGATGCCAAATTTAACTTTAAATCGAAGTTTAACAGGTTCTCAGACACCATCTGTTGCAGAATCAGATCCAGGTCTTTCAGAAAGAAGCCTAAATAGAATAGATTTAACACAAAATGCATTGTCTCCAGAAGCTCCTGAATTTAAAAAGCTCGATGTTGCAAAGTTAAAAGCTGATTTGGAGGAATTAATTATTGGCACGATTGGTACTGACAGTCTGAAATTGTATCAGGATGATGAACTTCTTTTTATTTGTAAGAGTATCCTGTGGAAAACGAAAAACAGATATGAGCAACTGGAAGAAATGGCTGCTATATTAGAAATTGATTTGAGCAAACAGAAGCATTTGCAGAAACATTATAGAGTGGATTTTTCTGAAAAAGATATTGATAATCTCAATATTGCTGGAAGAATGACCCATATTAAAGAATTGATAGTTTTTCTTAAAAGATTAGGTGAATTAGGCAAATGGAGAATAAAATGGTCAAAGAATAAAGAACAAGACAAAAGGGTCAGAAGTGAAACTGTTTCAGAATTTCCAATGAGGGAAATAGCAGGTGGAGGATATGTGCATGTCCCTTGGTCAAGACAGGATATTCTGTTGTTTACTAACGATTTTCCTCGGCTGAGAGAAAAGCCTGTTGAATGGTACCGACAGGTAGATAGATTTATTAAAGTGTCAAATGTTCTGTGGATTGATCTGGATGGATTCTTTGACATTGTTGTCCCATCAGATCTTTGGACAGAATGCAACATTTCTGTGAGTTGGCCAAAAGAAGAACCTCCCCGAGACACTATTACAGGTGCTCCATCGAAAGATGTTATGGAAATATACAATAAAGTAATTTATTGGTTGAAAGGAAAAATTCCCCCGAAAGAAGTAGACTGGGTTAAAATTGACAGAACAAATCAAGAGCCAAAAGAATCAGTACATTCATTTTATGAAAGGTTGCTGTTAGTATTTAAACAGTATAGTGGCTATGAAAAATTAAGTGAAAAGGACATGAGCCATTTTATTTACAGATTTGTTTATGGCCTGAGACCTGAAATTGGTGAGATGATTAAAAATGGAATTGTGTGCTGGCAATCACTTTCGGTTGATGACATCCTGAGAAAGGCAAAATATTGCAGTGATGAGATAGATGCCAAGCAGAAAAACCTTAAAGAAAAGGCAATGTGGGCACAAGTGAAAGTAGCTGAGCAACAGCAGATGGCTTTTGAAAATAAAAATGTGCAACAGAATCAAGGCAAATTTAAGAATAATTTTAATAATAAACCTAAATTTAATGTAAATGTTGAAGAGCTAAAACAGAAGCTCCCATGTTTTAATAGCGGCGAAATTGGACACTGGAAGCGCGAGTGTAAAAACCCGCCCAGAAATTTTAAAAATACCTCGTTAAATTCACAGATGCAGAGTGAGTTAAATCAGCAGCAACAGCTACAGCAGCAGTTAAACGAGTTAAGTCAGCAGCGACAGCTACAGCGACAGGTAGCGAATCAGCAGAGCCAGATACAGCAGAGCCAAATTCAGCAGAGCCAGATTCCACAAGCACCATTCCCAAACAGTGTAAATGCTCAAAGGTTTACACCATAAACAGGTTTCTGTGGAGGTAATCAGGTAAATAATGTGTCAAAAATGAGTATGTCAAATGCTTCTCAGTAGTTTTGGTTAAAAAATAAGGAAGAGAGTGATTCTTCAGAAGATTACTCATGACGGTGCCTGAGAGAGGAGGAAGAGTGTGTGCTTGGACCCACTCTTGAGGTGGATCAGGCTGGTCCATTTGTTAATGGTAAAGTGAATGATGTTGATATCACTTTTCTTGTGGACACAGGTGCTACCCGTTCTACTGTTAGATCAACAGAAATTGAAAACCTCCCTTACTCTGGTGAGTCCATCCAAGTTGTAGGTGTAGCAAATCAGCAAATTAAAACAAATCTGACAGAACCTGTAATAGTTGAGATTGGAAATTTTAAGGATAAACACAGGTTTCTAGTTTGTGACAGTAGTCCTCTAAATCTGTTGAGTCGTGATATATTGTGCAAGATGAATTGCAAGATATATTGCTCACCAGATGGCATTGAGTTACAATCATCAGAAGTAGATGGTCTTTACAAATTGACAATGTTGATGGTCGAAGAGGAAAGTAAATTATTGTTTCCTGTCTTGGACAAAAATAATTTGCCAGAAGAGCTTAAAAAGCCAGTCAAACCAGAAATTTGGGACCTAGCTGGAAATGATATGGGTCTTATGAAAAATGTAGATCCAGTAAAAATTACTGTAAAACAAGGAATAGATTTTCCGAATGTTCCTCAATACAAAATGAAAGCTGAGACAATTGAAGGTGTCATTCCAGTGATTGAAAAGTTTATAAGTCAAGGTGTACTAAAAGAGACTGAGAGCAGCCCATGTAATTCACCGATTATGGGTATCAAAAAGCCAAACGGAACATACAGAATTGTTCAGGATTTAAGGAAAATTAACCAAATTGTTGTTCCATGTTGCCCAATTGTTCCAAACCCTGTGGTAATTCTTTATCAGATTCCGCATGATGCAGAATGGTATACGGTCATTGACCTATGTAAGGCCTTCTTTACAGTTCCACTGCATCCAGAGAGCCAACAAATTTTTGCATTTAGGTTCCAGAATCGCATTTTAGCATGGTGTCGTATTCCACAGGGGTATACTGAGAGTCCATCTATCTTTAATCAGTTATTAAAGAAATCCCTGGAAGATCTGATTTTACCTGGAAATTCAACACTGGTCCAGTATATTGATGACTTGCTCGTGGCAGCAAAGACACGAGAAAATTGTGTAATTGACACCATTACTCTTTTAAATCGATTGGCAGATGAGGGACATAAAGTGTCACCTGCAAAATTGCAGTTTTGTAAACAAGAAGTAAAATAACTTGGTCACAGAATTGCAAAAGGAATCAGACAGGTGACTATTGAAAGAATTAAAATGATTCGAGCAATACAGCCCCCGACAACACAAAGACAGGTCAGAATGTTTCTGGGTATGGTTGGATACTGTCGTCAGTGGATTAGTGGATTTTCGGTAATTGCAAAACCACTGCAAAGACTGACAAAGGCAGACATAAAAGATCCAATCAGACTATCAAAAATTAAATTGGAAGCTTTTGAACAGTTAAAAAGAAGCTTATGTGAAGCTCCAGCTTTGGGTATGCCAGACTATGAGAAAGAGTTTGAGTTGTACTACAGTGAAAGGGAAGGTTGTGCACTGTCAGTTCTGATCCAGAGACCTGGAAAACTGAGAAAACCAATTGCTTATTTCTCAGCTGTTTTGGACCCTGTTGCAAAAGCTTTGCCAGGTTGCTTAAAAGCAGTGGCTGCAACAAGCGTATGTCTTGAACAGAGTGAGGGTATCATTATGGGATGTCCTATAAAAGTATATGTACCTCATTCGGTTGAAATTCTTCTTACCAGAAGCAAAACTCAGCATCTAACCAGTAACAGATTGACAAAGTGTGAGAAAACAATTCTGGGATCAGATAATGTTTCTATTGCAAGATGTGTGAATTTAAATCCTTCCACATTATTGCCAGATGGTGTTGTTACTGAGGTTAATAATGAAACTGACATTGATCATGAATGCCTGGATGTTGTAGATTACTGCACTAAACCCCGACAGGACATAAAAGATGTTCCTTTACCTGAATCTGATTTGGTTTACTTTGTTGATGGATCCTGTCTAAGAACAGACAAAAGAATTCTGAGAGCAGCATATTCAGTATGTACTGTTTCAGATGTTGTAGAGGGTTCACCTCTTGATGGAATTCGTTCAGCTCAAATTGCAGAATTGGTTGGTTTAATTCGAGCTTGTGAAAAAGCGGCTGGTAAAAAGGTGACCATAGTGACGGATAGTCAGTATGGGTATGGCGTAGTTCATGACTATGGTCAGCTCTGGTCTCAAAGGGGTTATTTGACCTCTGCGGGAACGCCAATCAGAAATGCAAAATTGATCAAAAGATTGATCGATGGCATTCAGTTACCAGAAAAAATTGCTGTTGTAAAATGTGCAGCTCATAAGAAAGGTGAGGATTACATTACCAAAGGTAACGCTTACGCAGATGAAATTGCAAGGTACTGTGCAAAGAATAATTATTCAATCAATCGGGAAAAAGACAAAAGTCACATGTTGAACTCTCTCATGCTAATATCTGTAGTTGAAACATGGCAGGGAGTAAAAGAATTACAAGATGAGGCAGATGAAGAAGAGAAAAACACATGGTTAAAAGCAGAGTGCAGACAGCGAGAGGAAGATGGAGTTTGGGTCTACAAAGATGGCAGACCAGTAATGCCAAATTGCATGATTGCGGACATGGCACGGATGTACCATGGTCCAGGGCATTTAGGGAGAGATTCCATGATTAGATTATTCAGAGAAACATGGTTCAGTCCAAAATTCAGAATCATAGCAGAGTCACTTTGCCAAAGATGTTTGACCTGTCAACAAATGAATCCAAATAGAAAAACTGTTGTAAGTTTGGGAACCATAGGACGGGAGGGTGGTCCTTTTACCAGATTACAGATGGATTTCATTGTTATGCCAAAGCACAACAAGCTCAAATATGTGCTTGTGTTTGTTTGTCTGTTTTCAAGATGGGTGGAAGCTTTCCCAACGCGTCATAATGACTCAGTCACTGTGGCAAAATTACTTTTGAGGGAGATCATACCTAGATATGGTTTCCCGGTAACTATTGAAAGTGATCGCGGAACGCATTTTGAAAACAGATTGCTAAAACTGATTTGTGAAGCTTTAAACATTGAACAGAAGCTGCATTGTGCATACAGACCAGAAGCATCGGGTGTTGTAGAGCAGATAAATGGAACAATAAAAAACAGGATTTCAAAAATGTGTCTAGCCACAGGAGTGAAGTGGACAGATGCTCTTCCACTTGTTCTAATGTCTTTGAGAAGTACTCCAGAAAAAAAGACAGGCCTTAGTCCCCATGATATCTTAAAGGGCAGAGTAATGAGGCAAGCATTTGTTCCAGTTGGCAAGCTTTTGAGTATTAATGATAGTGCAATCATTGAATACTGTCAGAATCTCTCTGATGTAGTTAATTCTGTATTTCACCAGGTGGGAACAGATGTGATTACTAAAGAGAAAGAACAAGCTCATGATCTGTTGCCTGGAGATTGGGTCAGAACAAAAGTACATCGAAGGAGAAACTGTTTAGTACATAGATGGCAAAAGGCAAGACAAGTAATTCCTGTCACAACAAATGCTATAAAGTGTAGAGGTTTGAAAAGGTGGGTGCATGCAAGTCACACCATTCGTGTACCACCTCCTGATAATTCTGATGAAGAAAGTGAGACAACAACTGATTCAGATTCAGAAGGGGATCCTGAAGATCAAGAATCTGATGATCAGCAAGAAAATCAACATCTGGAAAATCTAGATGCAAATCAGGCCTTGAATGAAAAAGATCGAGAAATTGTGACTGATGATCAAGATGTTGATGAAAGTCTGAAAGAAAAAGAATCTCAAAAAGAAAAGGAGGATTCAGAAGCAGAAGACTCTGAGCAAGAAAAAAATCGACTCCAGGAGAGTATTGAAAGGCAAAGGAGTAGCTCTGTATGCAGGAGCAGGAATTCTGAAACTGGGAAGCTAAAGGTGATCCCTGAAGAAGAGGAAGAATTACCAAGTACCAGCTGTAACGATAATGTTCCTAATGGAGTGAAGCTGCTGAGTAAAGAAGTTTCTAGATATAGATTTGAAGTCTCAGAAACAGACACAGATGAGAGTGATGAAGAATCAGAAGTAAGAAAATTCAGAAAAAGAGCTTGGAAAGCTGAAAGCAACGAAATTGTGCCAAAAAAGAAAATCTTGAGGAAAGGAGATATTTGGCCAGAAGAAAACCTGAAATTCAAATTAGTAAAGAAATCAAAAGAACAAATCAATGAAGTTTCTAGTCAGGGAAGTGACTCTGATAAGAAAGACGAGAAGAATAAGAAAACTGAAGTAATCACTCGTAAGCCAAAAAGAATAATAAAGCCAAATCAAAAATATAAGTCCCCAGAGTGGACATATATTATAATTCCGCCAATTGTTGAGGTAGGAAGCAGTAGTCAAGAGGATTTGGAAGAAGCTAGTGACAATGATTGAAGTTGTTTAATTTTAGATAAGGGTTTTTAATTCCTGGCATAAGGCTGAAGAGAATGTGTTAGGTGACATAAGGTCGAAAAAATTGTGTTAGCTGGAAAACACACATTCATGTGATGCAAGGTCGAAGAAAAGCTGTTATAGGGTTCTTTTAAAAAAAAAAAGGGGATATTTTAGTTTTATAATTCATTACTTACATTATTTTAAAATTTTTGTTTTTCATTTTTGTTTATTCATTTAAAAATGCCTAGCTCTGATACTTCAAGGTGCTCCATTTTGAAAAGATGTTGCAAAATGTCTTCAATTTGTGTGGTTCTCTTAATATGAGTTTGGTTAATTTTAGCTGTAGTTTACCCTTTTGGTATTGATAAGCAGAAATTTAAGGCTAATATGACAAGCAAGGCAGAATCTAAGCAGGAAAAACATGCTGGCAAGTCTAACAGAATTATTGAGCATGATCCAGAGATCCATCAAGATAGATCTTTTGGAGATTTTTCTAGCAATTCATTTTCTAGGCTTTTGTCTGAATATGTTAAAGTAATGAATGTAAAGGATTGCTATGTCTGTGTGAAGCTGCCTGCTTCTGTCTCAGAGGGGGTTACTTATAACATGTTACCTCTCACTTATGGCATCACTTGCAGTGTAATTGCTAGCCTGTTTTATCAATCTGGTCGACTGGAGTATTATTACTCAGACTTTGATGAGGTTTTTGCAAACCTCAAAGTTGTAAATAGCTTAGTCAAGTCAAGTCAAGTCATAAAATTTATATAGCGCACTACATACCCGGAGGGTTTCAAGGCGCTTGGGGAGGGGAGGGGGGCTAGATATCCTTAGGGAGGGGGATTATTTGTCAAATACCCACGTTTTAAGTTGTTTTCTGAACGCTAGGTGATTCTGGGTGAGGCGAAGGTAAGCGGGGAGTGAGTTCCATGTTTTGGCAGCCAGGTATGAGAAGGATCTGCCTCCCATGGTGGTTTTGTTGATGCGAGGGACAGTGGCGAGTGCTTGGCTGGAAGAGCGAAGTTGGCGGGAGGGGGTGTAGAAGGACAGTCGAGAGTTGAGGCAATCTGGTCCGATGTCGTAGAGTGATTTGTGTGCGTGGGTAAGCAGTCGGAAAGTAATCCTTTTATTGACGGGTAGCCAGTGGAGGTCTTTAAGGTGGCCAGAGATGTGTTCATTGCGTGGGATGTCTAGTATGAGCCTGGCTGAGGCGTTTTGGATTCGTTGTAGTTTCTTCTGGAGTTTGGCGGTGGTACCTGCGTAGAGGGTGTTTCCGTAGTCCAGTCGGCTCGTGACCAGGGCATGGGTGACTGTTTTCCTGGTTTCGGTGGGGATCCAGCGAAATGTTTTTCTGAGCATGCGAAGGATGTTGAAGCAGGATGAGGATACGGCGCTGACTTGTTTGTTCATTGAAAGTGAAGAGTCCAGGATGACGCCAAGGTTCCGTGCGTGGTCTGTCGGGATGGGTGCTTTTCCGAGGGCTTCCGGCCACCAGGAGTCGTCCCATGCAGAGGGGGATTTACCTAAGATGAGGACTTCTGTTTTGTCTGAGTTCAGTTTCAGACGGCTTTGTTTCATCCATTCGGCGACTTCTTTCATTCCTTCGTGTAGGTTAGTTTTGGCGGTGCTGGGGTCCTTGGTGAGAGAAAGGATCAGTTGAGTGTCATCCGCGTAAGAGATGATGTTGAGGTTGTGTTGGCGGGCGATGGTCGCGAGGGGGCTCATGTATACGTTGAAGAGGGTGGGGCTAAGTGAGGATCCTTGTGGTACGCCGCAGATGATTTCAGAGGCCTCGGACTTGAATGGTGGGAGGCGGACTCTCTGGGTTCTTCCGGAGAGGAACGAGGTGATCCATTCCAGTGCCTTTCCTTGGATTCCGATGTTTCTGAGGCGCTGTAAAAGGGTGCTGTGGCAGACTGTGTCGAAGGCTGCAGAGAGGTCGAGGAGGATGAGGGCGACTGTGTCTCCATTGTCCAGTAGAGTTCGAATGTCGTCTGTTGCTGCGATGAGGGCGGTCTCAGTGCTGTGTTTTGCTCGGAAGCCAGATTGTGAAGAGTCGAGGGATTTGTTGGCTTCGAGGAAGGCGGCGAGCTGGTTGTTGACAGCTTTCTCGATGACTTTGGCCGGGAATGGAAGAAGTGAGATGGGGCGGTAGTTTTTGAGTTCGGTGGGGTCTGCTGTTGGTTTTTTCAGAAGGGCGGTGAGTTCAGCGTGTTTCCAGTCTTCTGGGAAGGTAGCGGAGTTGAAGGAGCAGTTGATGACGTCTCGGAGGTGCGGAGCTATGACGGAGTCTACTTTGTTGAAGATGTGGTGAGGGCATGGGTCTGTGGGGGATCCAGAGTGGATGGAATTCATCAGGCGGATGGTGTCCTCAGTGGTGATTGGGTTCCAGGCGTTAAGGGTGTTAACGGGGGGAAGATAGTCAGCTGATGGTGGGGTGGGTTGGCTTCCGGGTTGGTTGTCAAAGCTGTTGTGGATGTCAGCAATCTTGTTGTGGAAAAAAGAGGCTAGGGAGTCGCAGAGGGTTTGAGAGGGGGTGATGTCGTTGGAGTTGGCCGAGGGGTTGGAGAATTCCTTGACGATGTTGAAAAGTTCCTTGCTGTTGTGGGCGTTGTTGTCGAGTCGATCCTTGAATGCTGTTTTTTTGGCTTTTCGGATCAGTTGGTGGTGAGTACGGATGGCGTTTTTGAAGGTGACTTTGTTGCTGGTGGATGAGTCTTTTTTCCAGGCCTTTTCAAGGGAGCGGCATAGTTTCTTGGATTTCTTGAGGTCCTCGTTGAACCATGATGCCTTCTTGATTTTGTGTTGGCGTTTTTTCAGTGGTGCTAAGGTGTCTGCGGTGTTGGATAACCAAAGGGTGAGGTTGGAGGCGGCCTCGTTGGCGTTAGAAGAGAGGGCTGGGGAGGTTTGAAGGAGCGATGAGGAGATCTGTTCCGTGGTGATTTTGTTCCAGTTTCTTTGTAGAGTTGGTTGGAGGTGGATGATGGGTTTCGGCTTGTTGTAGGTGAAGTGGACGCAGCTGTGGTCAGTCCAGAGGAGCTCCGTAGTGTGGTTGAAAGAGACATGGTTGCTAGAGGTGAAGATGGGGTCGAGTGTGTGACCTACGATGTGGGTGGGGGAGGTGACCAGTTGTTTAAGTCCGAGGTTGGCGAGGTTGTCTAAGAGGGTGGCGGTGTTGTGGTCGTTGATCTTCTCAAGGTGGAAGTTCAGATCTCCCAGGAGGATGTATTCTTTGGAGGGGAGCGCGTGTGGAGTGATGAAGTCCGTGATGTCTTCACTGAATTTTGCGCGTGGTCCTGGTGGTCTGTAGAGGAGGGTGCCTCTGAGTGTGGTCTTGGGGTCGATGTGGATCTGGAAGTGGAGGTGTTCGGAGTTGGCGAGGTTGGCGTCAGAGCTGGTTGAGATGCGGATTGATTTCTTGTGGACAATAGCGATTCCTCCTCCTGTTTGGTCGGTGCGGTCTTTGCGTGTGATCTTATAGTCGTCAGGGATAGCGATGGCGATGTCGGGTGCGGAGGAGGCGTTCATCCATGTTTCCGTTAGGAAGGCGACGTCTGGAGAGATGGTGTCTAGTAGGTTCCAAAGGTCAATGGCGTGCCTGTGGACCGAGCGGGTGTTGAGAAGGATGCATTCTAGGTGGTTGGGGTCGGGAATCTGTGGTGTGGTCGGAGCGGAGACGTTGACGGTGCCGTTGAATTTGCAGGAGAGGCAGGAGAACGATCCATGGGTGCGTCCTGGAGCGGCTTGGATGCAGTTGGGGGCGCGACCGGGGTTAAGGGCTAGGAGGGCGGCGGCATCGTAGGTAATGCGGGGGGGCTGGGCAGCGCGAGGGGCAGGGGGTCTGGCGCTGGGCGCGGTCCAGGCGCGGACGGGCGTAGACGGGCTTACCTTTGGCGCACCTTCGGCGTGTCCGAAGCGCGTGGACGCTGCGCGTGGGGGCATTGGCCATAAATGGAAGGTGGGGGGGAGGGGCGAGGGCGCTTCAGCTGGGAGGCGGGGCGGGCAAAGGACGACGACAACAACAACAAAATGGAGGTGGGGGGGTCAGGGCGGCAGGAGCGCTAGGGCAAACGAATGCTGAAGAGAAAAAGCGGCGAGGTGAACACACAATGAGTCACGCTAGCACAAATGCACAATGAGTCACGCTAGCACAAATGCACTTACAATCGGCAAATCAGTAAATACAATGATTAAAATGCCAAAGCGGCAGTTCCAGCAAGCAGCGTAATGGGGGCACACAGCAGGCAGTAATTGTGAATGCAGACCAGGTCAGGGCTTAAGCTAAACAAAGTTAAGCCTGCGAAGCAGATGAGGGAATTCTTTTCGGTAACTAATGAACTTAATTATGAATACGCTTATAGAAACAATTTAACATGCAAGATGAGAGCTGAGGAAAAGACTTTCCTGAATATGGTTGAAGAGAGAAGGGCAATTTATAAAAGAAATGAAGTCCTTAAGCATGCCAAATCAAAATTCTGGCAAATGGAGGACGCTAAGCTTAATGGTGTAAACACAAATGCAGCCATACACATTGATGAACCAGTTAGTGGTAAATTTTGCATTAGAAGAGATAATACGCTTTATGATAACTTTTTCGTTGGTGCTAGTCAATGTGAGGATACTTATCGAATCATAGGGGGTTGGGGATTTAAAGGTGGAAAAGATCCAATTTTCCCTGGAATTTATTTTATCTGTGGCAACAAGGCGTATTTTAGCCTCCCAGATCATTGGTATGGGACGTGCTACCTTGGATTAGTTTTTCCAAAGATTTTTCATGTTGACAGAAATGAGAAGGGTACCTTTGAATTTGGAGAACACCTGAACAGATTCAAAAGAGAAAGTTTTACAGAAGTCATGGGAGACATTTTCGGTGCAATCATTCCCATGGTAGGAATTACCTTGAATTCAATCAAAATTAGAAAGGTTTCCACAATTGTAGATAGATTGTCTACAGATACTGCAAGTGGTTTTCAATTGGTCAACACAGAACTTGTTGCTACTAGAAGCATGGTTATGCAGAATCGTCTTGCATTAGACATTCTGCTTGCAAAAGAGGGAGGAGTCTGTGGGGTTTTACATGTCCAGCATTGTTGTACCTATATTCCTGATAAGAGTCGGAATATAGAGACGCTTATTAAAAACATTACTGAATTTCATGAGGAGATAGAACCCCTGGAGGAAGAAAATTTCACTGAACGAATAGGCAAAAGGTTTGAGGCAATTAAAGAATGTTTTTCAGAGATTGGTGGTTCAATCATCGGCAAAGTGCTCTGTTCAGTAATTGTCATCATTATGGTGATACTGCTGCTAAAAATTAGTTGCATGATTCACAAGAGAAAGAAGCATCAGAAGGAAAAGAGGAGGATTTATAAACTCAGAAAGGAACAAGAGAAGGAATACGAGTTAGAGGAAATGCTAAGAGCTCAGTTTGAAAGTATCGAGCAAACAGCAGAGACAGGGGTTTAAGGACACTAATACTGAAAGAACTCAAAATGTGACGTCTCTAAATTGGGTTCAACATTTTTTCTAAATTTTGGGTGATGTTTGGTGATTTTGAAATCACCAGATGAGGGAGTTGATGGAGCGAGCTTCAGAAATAAATTTATTCTGGCTCGTGAAGTTAAATCTCTTGTAACATGAACTAATATATTAATGAGTTATTGCATGATTTGTTGTATTAAATCAATCTAGATTAAAATTCTACATTGCATTACACACAGGACTAATGTTAATGTGCTCATGTTGCATTTGCAAGTATGTTTTATAATACATAATTAATGATGTTCTGTCTGTCCTATTGTCTTTGTCAATATTAAAGCGGCTGATTAATTAATGGCATGTGCTCATTACATGTGTGCTTTTGTCAATGTTGTGTCTGTTATCTTTTTCAGATATATGAAGAATCCTGCTGGACATTATGAAGAATGGTAGATTTTAAATGTGCTGCCTTTTCTTGTGCTTCTGCTAGGTGACTTATACTAATGGGTTAACATTAGCAATCGAGGTTGGGTAACAGAATGACTTTCTTTACTCGTATTAATTATTCTTTTGTGTTTGTTTGAATACTAGTCCGAGAGAAAGGCTTGAGGCCTGGTTCTGGAGAATGTTGGTTAGCCTGACTGAGAGGAGCCAAGCACAGCCATGTTGAAGCTTTTTCAAAGAAACTTTTCTCTGAATAAACTGAAGCTCAAACAAAGACATTTTTGCGTAATGTGCTCTGAAAAGTTATTATTCCAAGGCTAAGGAAGCGACAAGAGACAGTTTGGCCGAGCTATGGAGGAAACTGTGAAGTGACTTTAGTTATTGTATCAATCCTTCGGAAGCCGGTGCCGCTTCACGTCAAAGAACAATGACAAGTGACGTTATGGTATTTTGAAGCGGTGGCCTCTCGATGGCCTGATGATCAGCAACCAATCAGGTTGCCGAAAGACTCTTGAAATATTACTTTTTTAGTTAGATTAGTGAGTTTGAAAGGTATAAAACTTGGCTCATTTAGGGGAGCGGGGCTGACTGTTCCTGAGGGCGAAGTGCTGTCGATTTTCCTTGGACACGTAACAAATGTCTTTTTAAATGTCTTTTTCTTTACAGGTCAGAAAGCTTAATTAGGGTTAATGTTTATTTTAATTCATTGATTTTAAGCAATTTTGAAATGCCAGACTTTTGTGCCAATAAACTAATGGATAATACTGATCAAATAAAAATGTTTGCTATTAATAAATGAATTAATAAAGAGATTGAAACTGAAACTTTGAAACTTAAACAATAAAAGACTTAAAACGTCAAGCTGGTCTTGATTAATTTAGTCGTTACCATCAGTTAATCCATTGGCCATTGTGGTCTAATTAAATGGTTTCCTTAAATACCTATGAATAAAATGTTATACTGCAGTTGTATATAATGTACATAATTTGTTTGGATAGAGTGATTAATTAGGCCACATGATTCAGTTGCTCGATTTTCTGTCTCAGTTATATGGGCCTTAGTATTGATTAGTATGGTGAGTATTAGGTAGTGACTGGTGCTTAGAGACAGAATTTCTATAGTGGCGCTGGATCAGTTCCCTATTGGTGCAAGTCCGGAGAACCATGTGTAGAGTCGCCGCTCTAGTTGTTTCACGTCACGTGATGACGTGACGTGAACGGCGGCCATCTTAGGGATCGCGCGTTCCTGAGCGCGATCAGTCGGGCGCCGGAGCTGTGTGCAGTTAACACGCTCGGCGCTCTGTGTGTGAATATACTTAAATAAATCTACCTGCCTTAACCCCAAGAGAGCCTCTATCATTTATATAAGAGCATCTTTACAATGGCGACGAGGAGTACTCGAAATTGACAAGGACCCACGACGTGGAGCAGGAAGTAAGATAAGGACAAGTAAATAGGATCTTGACCATCCCCCCCCCGGCACTTCCATGGAGCTTGGTGGCCTACCAGTGAGCAGCACGACTGGGGAAGAGGAGCACACAGAGCTCAGCAGAAGCAGTTGAACCCTGTACAAACAGACATCAGACCACGATCTGAAGTACTAAGGCCACTACCACCTCCTGCCACGGGCTAAAGGGGCGGCAAGGCAGCACAGGAGCCAAATCTCACAGGAGCACCCAGCCGAACAGTAGCGCTGGCGGATCCAGGTGCCTTAGAGAGTGGAGAAGTGGGAGACAACCAAACCCAACCACGGGAAGGTGAGGAGAACAGCGCACCAGGCAGCCCCAAGACCCAGAACGTCGAACCAAACAGGCGGGCAACCATGTGCGCCCAATCGTCCTCGGCGATGGCAACGGTCTCATTCCTACCAAAACCAGGTGAGCCCCTAATGAAGTGGGAGGACTGGAAGGAATACATCACGAACTACATAGAAGTCCTGGAGGACGAGAATGAAGAGACCTTCACCAGCATCAGGAAAAGGAGAATCTTGCTACACAACTTGGGCCCGGAGGGTATCCGAGTATTCAAAAACCTGGTACCCAAGCAGAGACAAGCAGGGGAAGACTATGTGTATGCGCATGCCTTGGAAGAACTTGATGAAATTTACCGACCGGCGGTGTGTGTGTCGATAGATTGTTATAATTTCCAACAGCGGAAGCAAGAACAAGGCGAATCTATTGACGAGTATGTGGCGGCATTAAAAAAGTTGGCATCCACGTGCCAGTTTGGTGGGCTCCATGATGACTTCATCAGAGACCAAATAGTAATGCATACGACGATGAAATCAGTACAAGACAAGCTATGGTCAGGTGGCGCTACCACATTGAACGAGGCGATCGCAATGGTGAAAAAGGCAGAGTTAGCACGACGATGTGCGGACGCGGCAAAAAGAGAAATGGCGGCAAAGCCCATGGTCAACAGAATAGAGGACGAAGAGCCTAAGGGCGGTAACAGGAACACGGGTCCGATCTACAAGGGACCCAACAAGTGGCAAGGGAAACCAGGACCAGGCCAAGGAGGCAGATGAAAGGAAATAAGACGTTGTGCTACCAGTGTGGCAGTTGGGCCCGTGAGGCGAATGACAAAAGGTGTCCAGCATTCCGGGCCAAATGCATGTTCTGCGGAGTGATGGGACATTATGAGAAGGTCTGCCGGAGGAAAATGGCCCGCAACACTGTGAAATTTGTCGACATGGACCAGGAAGAGGGGGAAGGAAGATGCCACGTGGAAGAGGACGAAGTGCTGTGCATCGAGGAACAGGTACTGAGTGTAGGCACCAGGAGATCGAATAAACCAGTGCTGGACATGTTGATAGGGGGCGTACTGATAAGTATCGTGGCGGACTCAGGCTCACCATACACATTGGTACAAAGAACAGTATGGACAGAGAAGTTCATGCCCCATCTAGGTCCGCACCTGGAACCACCGGACATCAGACCAGTCACGTACCTGGGAAATCGCATCCCCATTGCAGGCTATCGACTACTAACATTTGAGGTTCAGAGGACGCAGTGCAGAGGGCAAACTGTATGTGACGGAGAAAGGCCCATCGGTATTGGGTTGGATGGACCAAGGAGACCTGGGCATCAAGCTGGACCCTGGCGGAGCAGTGCAGGTACTATTGACAGAACCTGAACCGTGGCCAGACATGGCGAAATGGAAAAAAGACTTTCCCAAAGTATTCGGCGGAAGAGTCGGGAGACTAGAGAAGTTTTCGCATAAGATCATCCTCAAGACGGATGCTACACCAGTGGCACATAAAGTAAGGAATGTACTGATAGCCGTGAGGGAGGCGGTGCAGAAAGAGCTGCGCGACTTGGAAGGAAACGGCATTATTGAACCAATCACATGTGCGGAGTGGCTGGCCCCCCTGGTGGTGGTGATGAAACCTAACGGCAAGGTCCGGCTGTGCGTGGACCTGCGCGAACTTAACAAGAACATTGTAGTGGAGAAGTTCCCGCTGCCCCGTATAGAGGAAATGCTGGCAAATACCAATTGAAAGAAATGGTACTCCACCATAGACCTGACGTCGGCGTACCACCAGATAGCGCTACACCCGGAGAGCAGGAGGCTGACATCATTCATCACCCCCTTCGGATGCTACCAATTCTGTAGGATGCCCTTCGGTTTGGCATCAGCAGCGGCGGTCTTCCAAAAGCTGATGCACTGTCTCTTTAAGGACATGGAAGGAGTCCAGTACTTCCAAGATGACATTTTGGTCATGGGGGGCGACCAACGGGACCACGATGCAAAGTTGGCCAAAGTACTGAGGGTGCTGGAAGACAAGGGGCTGACTGCCGAGTTGGAGAAATGCCACCTAGGCATGGCATCCGTCACCTACCTGGGGCACGAAATCAATGAACTAGGAATCACACCGAAGAAGGAGAACGTAAGAGCAATATGCAACGCTCCACCACCCGCTAGCAAGGAGGAAGTCAGGTCCTTCCTAGGCATGGCAGAGAACTGACGTTCGAATGGCCAGAAGAAACGCAGAGGGAGTTTGAAGACGTCAAGAGAGAGGTAACACAAGCCATACCCCTCCAAGGGTATGACCCACAGGGGCGAACAGTGGTAACAACTGATGCCAGCGATAAAGGACTCGGCGCAGTCCTTATGCAAGACAGGGGTGGAGGAACAATGGAGATCCTTAGTTTTGCGTCCAGGACCCTGACAGACACTGAAAAAAAGTTTAGTGTTATCGAAAAGGAGATGTTGGCAGTGGTTTGGGCCATGGGGAAATTTCGCCAGTTCCTATGGGGTACAAGATTCCAGCTAAGAACAGACCACAAGCCATTGGTACGAGTCCTCACATCCAGTGGGCATGCGAATGCCACCCCGAGAATAGCGAAAATGACTCTCAAACTACTGGAGTATCGGTATGATGTATTGTACATCCCGGGTAGCAGAAATAAAGTCACTGACTATCTAAGCAGGGCAGCAGCTATGGAGTCAGCAGTAGAAGAGAAGGAAGAAGGGGATGATATGGTGGCATTGATGGAAGACCCGGAGAAGGTGATAAGCAACCTAGAATGGAAGGATGCATACCAGGCAGACAAGAATCTCCAGGAGGTGAAGGGGTACATCACAGGAGGATGGCCGGAAAAGAAACACCTGAGTGGAGAAATGAGGAAGTATTTCGAAGTAAGAGAGAAGCTCTCACTCGGAAACAAGTGAGTCTTTATGTACCGAGGGGACAAAGTACTACCCCAGAAGGACTCATCCCTAGACTACTAGCTATACTACACGAAGGCCACTTAGGGATTGGAAAGACCAAATTGAGAGCCAAACAGGGTTACTGGTGGCCAGGCATGGACACGCAAACAGAGAGACATGTAAGGGAGTGTAACCAATGTCAGCAGGCAGATAAGACCATGACACCATTGAGGCCGTCCATAGGAAAATTCGGCGCACCGAGGAACCCATGGGAAGAACTTTCCATCGATATATTGGGACCCATCCTGGACTAGCAAGGAACCCCTAAGTATCTATGCGTCCTGCTGGGCAAATATTCCAAGTGGCCAGAAATACATGTCAACGAGGAAATGGACACGGACACTATACTAAAGTTTCTCACTGCCACCTTCCTCAGGGAAGGCATCCCCAAATCCATACTAAATGACAATGGACCACAATTTACGTCGGACAAATGGTTAAAATACATGCAGAGGAACGGAGTCTGTTCCAAACACACTTCCATATACCATCCCGCAAGGAATGGACAAGTTGAACGATTCAATAGGGTCTTAATGGGCTCCATCCAAGCAGCCATCATGATGGGGAAGGACTGGGAAAAGGAACTGTTGCACATGATCTGGGCGTATCGCATCACCCCCACTGGGACGGGGTACAGTCCTTTCCAAATTCTAAGAGGTAGAGACCCATTCACCAAGGACAATCTGGCGTGGAAAGAGAAAACGGTGACCAGCAAGTGGTCCCCAGCGGTCGTACAGGCAAACCTTGAAAGGGCCCAGAGAATATATTCGGAACACTACAATAAGAGAAGGAATGTAAAGGACACGCAGTTGGAAGAAGGAGAATGGGTAAGAGTCAAACTGGCCACACTTCAACGGAAAGGGGATAGTAAATACAGCAGACCTCTCCAAGTCAAAGAGGTTCTTGGCCGAGCAGCCAGGCTGAGTGACGGGAACGTATGGTCCCAGGATCGCATGGCTCAATGTAACAAAATTGTACAATGGGCTCCAGAGGTGTGGGAACCCGACGTGACGGACCAGAGCACTTCGGGAAACGATACCGACATTCAGGAAGGAGAAATAGAAAGCACAGAACCAGGGGTGGAACAAGAAGACTGAGAATCCCCAGGCGCAGGCTGGACGAGTCGAGAGGGAAGAGAACCGGTGGACAGAGAAAGATCGTTGGTCCACAAAGGGAAGGAGGGGGAGTCCCTGACCCAAGGGGGACCGGAAGGAACATCCACTCCTGTAAGGTGCACCAGAGGTGGGCGATTGATAGCGAGGCCCTCCAGATTCCGGGACTATGAGATGGGCTCTGAAGCCACCACAGACTAAGTTACTGGGTTGGACAAAAAAGGGGAGATATGTAGAGTCGCCGCTCTAGTTGTTTCACGTCACGTGATGACGTGACGTGAACGGCGGCCATCTTAGAGATCGCGCGTTCCCGAGCGCGATCAGTCGGGCGCCGGAGCTGTGTGCAGTTAACATGCTCGGCGCTCTGTGTGTGAATATACTTAAATAAATCTACCTGCCTTAACCCCCAGAGAGCCTCTGTCATTTATATAATAGCATCTTTACACCATGTATTACCACAGAATACAAGAAAGTCTTTGTCTAAAGCACTATAACAGTACCTAGATTTCTATAACCGAGAGAGCCCCTTTCCCATTTTTAGAAGGCAAATTTATGCCAGATTTCACTTAGAATTGTAACAAGGTCTTTGTGTTTGTAATTTGTTTGCTTTGCTACTAAGCTCTCTTATGGAATGTTAATTGCATCCTGCCTCTTAATTCTTTACATAAAGCTTTGAATTGACAACCTTTGTCTATCATTCTTAAGAGAATGCTTAAGCCTATTAATGCGAATATACAGAATTAGATATAGTGCTGATTGAATGTGGGGAGCACCAAAGGCCATATCGGGTCTCCCAGCCACTGATGCTCACCATCAGCTAGAATTTGTGGGCTGACAGATTTTGTAGCAGAGGTGAAGATTCTGATTTGAGGCAACCCATAAACTGATTAATTAATTGGCTGTGAAACCGAGCACTGTACCTTGATGGTTCAGATGGTTTACTCCCGACATTTAAATTGACCCAGTCCCAAACCGATCCTGGTTCCGGAGAGACAGGTGGCTGAAGAAGAACAGCGATGTAGCAATAGGGATTGCAAGCAAATTATGGAAATTCAATAGGTTTTGTGTATTGCATGTTGGGAGTTGTAGTAAGAGCAGAGAAAGAGGATGCAGTGAACGATAACCGAGACCAATATTATGTGGCTCTGATAACTAATGGCAAGTGAAAAAAATATATATACGTTTGAATTTAAAATTCCTAGTAGGGCTCATTAATGGAGATAGGAGCAGGACAAGGAAAAGTAGAAAAGGTGGAGGGAAGAAGTCATTGAAACCGTTGGGTCCTATCATTTGCTACAGAAAGAAGAAAAGTATAGTTCAAAAAAGGAGTCAGACACAGAGAGCAAGGAGAAGGATGCCTCCATAGAAGATCTCTGTAGTACAAGACCCTCCCTTATAATGCAGCAACAGCGGATGTACCAAGTGCTATCGCATCAGTGCCGCCTGAGACCGGAATACCTGCAGGATTCTCAACAGAGGTTCAAACACCCCAACGTTATACAGAGACAAAAGCCCCATGCTTCACTCAGATCCCGTGTCAGTTGCAATAATTGTCCTGCCTTTGCCAAGTATCAGTACCCCGGTTGAGGCATATGTTGCTTCCGGCCAAAGGCAACATGTCCAGAGTTACTCAGGACTCAACATCAAGTACAGGACGCAAGGCAATAGTTCCTAACCTAACACACTCACTAGGGAATTAGTAGGGCAAACGACCAGCACAAATTTGTCAATTAGCTCAACAAGTGCAGGTCATAGCATCCTGTGAATAAATCTCGAGCAGCTGAAAACGGAATTTGAGGAAACTTTGAATGGAAATGTGGGTATGGACTACCTAGGACATTACGGGGAGAATGAGTTGCTTTACATGAGTAAAGAAGCAACAAGAATGTCAATAGAGGCACATACCAGAATGGAGAAGGTGGCAGATCAATGTGTCATTGATCTAACCCAGTGAAAAAAGTTGCGGAAGAAAGCTAGGATGGAAATGAATGAGAAAGAATTGCAAATGGTGATATTGAGACGGCTGAGAACCAATGTGAGAGAGTTGATTCAAAGCGTTAGGAATTGAAGGACACTGAAAAGTTCAGAGAATTGTGGTTTAAGAAGGAGAGGTTATGGTAAAGGGAAAGGAAGGCGCCGCTGGAGGAGAGGTAAAGGAGTTTTCATTTCGTGAAATACAGGAAGGCGCATATGTGCATGTCCTGTGGTTTGGATCAGATCTGTTCCATTTTACCAACTCGCTACCAAAGTTTAGAGAGAATCCCGATTGTTGGAAGTGGGGGTCCTTATCGCTTACCGCAGCCACCAAATGCTGGAGGCGGCAGTCCCCGACCTCTCACTTCAACGTTAGGCTAAGTAAGGACACCGTCTGAGATAGCCCTGCTCACCCCCTTAGTAGGTTGCAAGAGCAGCCAGGCTTATCTCCAAGTCACGCGTGTTCAATATATGCAACCACGCTTACAGTAACTCCATGATGTCACCACAAATAGACTCACACGAGTTTTGATAAAATTAGTATAATCTTTATATAAGCAATTATACAATACGACCACAAGATACAAAATCAACATAAAAGAACGGGTAGTATTCTTTCCGGTGGGTTGGTAGGTTCTAATCCCAACCACCCCTCCTAACCAACAGTTAAGCTCACCTCTAACCGTTTCCAAAAGGTTAGGCCAGTCGTATTACTAGAATCACACAGGTTGCAAAAGGAAACAAATACTGGGATGCGTAACGAAATTCTCTTATACTGTGCAACAGAGAAACAGTGCCATACGTAGCGCCACAGTCATGTACTTTGTAATTGAAGAAATAATGCAATCCGTATCACCACCAGCATGCCCTGTACCAGAAAGTAACAAAGCAATGTGTCACGCTACAATCCTGTACAGTGCATTGAAGGAATAATACACTGCACCATGTTATACTCCTATACTGTGCACTGAATAAATAATGTAATGCGCCACATTACAATCAGGTAATATGCAAGGGAAAAATAACGCAGTGCGTAGCGCCAATCATGTAGTTTGTAAGGCCCAAATGTAGTCAGGCGTCATACGACAGTTCAATAGTTCATTAGCAGCAATAATGCTAAGTGTAATACAACAGTTTTACGTGCTCCGTTACCAGTGCCCCCGTTATGGATCAAATGATGACACAAAAGTACTGCTTCCCACTCCGGCCCCTGCACTGCCCCTCTTTCGGTCAGCACGGGCCAGGATCCGAGCCGAAGCAACGGCTTGCGCAGCTGACTGAAACGGGAGGCAGAGAGAGTGTTCCTCCGGGCCCGCACCCCACCCTAGGTGTTGATCCACATTACCGGGGGGCGCGACCCCACTCTCCTCCCCAACATCAGTGACTTGGGCCTTGATTCAGAACTCCCTCACGGGGTGCGGCGGACTCGGGCCGGCAGCTCAGCTCTTCCGTGGCTGCCGGTCCGGGCCGCTGCGAGGGACTCAGTGGGCCCAATGACTTGGCCCTCCTTCCGGCGGTCTCAGTCCACACCGAGATAAGCCCTCAGCACTGTTGGGACTTTACTTCCAATTCAGTGCACCCCCTACTCAGGCACTCCTCACCATTGCCTCAGGTTGCCCTTCGACACGCACACCGCGCGTCCGAGACTCGCCTCTCCTCTGGTGCTCACGACGATACGGCGCTCTTCACCAACGCTCCCCTCACACCTCAACATGCACCCTGCGCATTCAAGACTCTCCTTTTCTCCTGGTGCACACATAGTAAGTAAGTAATTTTTATTATGCATGATCATTCACACACAGATGGCAAGAGTGATCAGCCCCTCTTCTTTCCCATGGTGGCATAAACGGGTTAATCAGTCCGACACCCATCCGTAGCCTTAAAAATTTTCTTTAGTCACCAGCTTGGTTCCAACCTTGAGGTAGGGCTGAGGTTTTAGAACTTCATAGTTGTTAAGCACGACCCAGCCGTGAGCTCTCTTGGATACAGATTTCTTGTCCTCGATAGCCGATATGAGCTTAGTCGATTTTGTTGCTATTTTTTTTGAAGACTAAATGGCTCATTGAGATGTTCCAGGGGTCTGCCAGACCGAGGGCCTGCCAGGAGTCCTGCGGGTAGACATTAGCTGGTAATTTTCCTGTGCGGGACAGCTTTAGTCAAAGTTGATTGTTCAAGGAACCTGTCTCACCAGCTTTAATTTTGTGCCATCGCTTTAAGAAAGCTCCCCCTGTTTCTGGATTCCAAATTCCAGCCTTATTTGAGCTTGTGAAACGTATGTAGGGAACTGGAATATCGCCCGATAGGAGGTTGCAATTAGACTGTCAAGAGTGGCAGGATCTCTTCCTGCCATGGATTCGTTCCCGTAGGTGATGACTGGATGTAGTTTTGCAGGGGGTCAAGAGTTAAATTCGGCAGCTGTTTCTTCAGGGGCTTTAATGCCAAACAGGTCATTATTCCCTTCCTTCGTAAGGCCTCAAGCTGTGGTTTGAAAGAATTTATTTTTATCTAAAAGTACACCCAAATATTTGTAGGTAGTTACTTGGTCCATGCGTTTGCCTTCCATGTACCAGCTGGGATTAGACGTCTTATTGTGGTTTACACTCATAACTTTCGTTTTTTTTTTATGCGTTCCGATGTGAAAAGTTATGTGTGATGTCTAAAAGGTGCTGAAGCCCTATTGGTGTTCTGCTAATCAGCACTAGGTCGTCGGCATAAAGTAAATTTGTCAGTACCATGGCGCCTAGCTTTGGGGAGTGTGAGGAGCAAGCATCCAGTTGTGCTGGCAAGTCTGCCAGGAAGAGGCTGAAGAATATAGGGGCAGCGACACATCCTTGTTTTAAGCCCTTTCTTGTGGTAATTTTTTTTTTAGAGATGCCTTCCAGCGCCTAATTTGATTCTGACCCATGTGTCGGTATGCAGCTGTATAAGTTGGTCTAGGAGGGCTGACAGAATCCCCCATTGTTTCAGCTTTGACCAAAGTTTGAGTCGATCTACATGGTGAAAGGCCGCTGAATAGTCAATGAAGCAGAGATACAAGGGGTGTTTGCCTTGGTTCGCTGCATCCATGAGCATTGTTAGGGCCATAATGTTAGTTATAGTTCCTTGCCCTTGAGAAAACCCGTTTGGGTCTTTGGTATAATACTATTTTTGTGGAACAGGCGACCAGATTTTTAAGTAAAATATCTGCATAGTATTTGGCTTCTGTGTCAATCAAGGCTATCAGGCGACAGTTGTTTGGATCGGATCTCGCCCCTTGCATGCATACTGGACTGATGATAGAGCCTCGCCATGACTCAGGGATTTTTGTTGTTCTTATAGCATGCCCTATTACTGGGACTAGTGCATAGCTCCAGAAGTCGATAACATGTTTGTATAACAGCAGTGGTATGCCGTTTGTTCTTGGTGCACAGGCTTGTTTGCCTCTAAAGATTTGTTTGCATATATCTTCGTTTAGGGTATTTTTTGCATGTCATCTAGATGTATTGGGCAGTCATAGCTTGATGGAGAAGCTGCCTCCGGCTGTGGCCGGTTTGATGGTTCAGTGCCCACGTTTCTTACCTTCCTTATGGCATTTTTTGTGACTGCATGGCATGGGAGGCACTGGAGGACGACTGTTTTTGGTTCTTGGTCGTTTAAATGTTTAAATAGGTAGTCTACCCAGGTGGCTTTGGTGATGTTGGAAGCAATGCCTTGATTAGGATGCTGCAACCTGTTGACCGTTTGCCAGAATTTTGCGCTATATTTCTGGTTTGCATCGAACTTAAGTTTCGCCCAAAGTTTGTTGTCTTTTCCTCTTTTCGTCTCCCATCTCCTTCATTTTAGTGAAGTCCTTAGCTCTCGGAGTGCACATTGCAGTTCCCGATTGTTTGGGGATTTGCGTAGTTGCTTTAAACGTTGATTTATAGTTTTTTAAGTTTTTTAGAGACAGGACTATTTTGTGCGTAAGTTGAAGCGGGTACCACTTTCCCTTGTACAGTTCAACACAAAAATGATCTGCCCAAAAAGATAAAAGTAGTAGCTCTAATAGATATATTTGATGAGAAATATGGACTCTGTATTGATTATGATATTGACCCTTATGGGTAAACTGTAAATAAGATGAAATATATAAATGTTGAATTTTTAATTGTTGCAGATTTGCTCTGTTGTCCCCCTCCCTTCTATTTTGTGCCCTGATGAAGGTGTGGCCCACGATCCGTCCGAACACCTAAACGCACGTTGGCGCCTCAAGATTGTCCCGCAATTTCGCCATCTAGTCTCGACTCTCTTTTGAGACTCCACAGGACTGGATTCATCTTTAACAACTTGCAATTGAAGTGTGATGTGACTCGGATGAATGAAGAATGTGTGAGTATGTGTGAACTGGATACGACTGACTGAAGGGATGTTTGGGACGTGGGTTGAATGAGCTGATTATTTATTATGTTTATTGTAGGAGAGTAGGGTCTGCTATCCTATGGTCACCCCAATTTTTGCTTTTTGCTTCACTGGTTTTCGACTTAATGAGGCTGTGGGCCTGCTAATCAGACCCCCAGCCTGCTGTTCTCTCTCTAAATTCACATACATGTACTATAGGTACATAACCCAATTGGAACTGGACTCCTTGCCAGCCCCTGTACCATGCACTATAGGTGCTCAGGGCATAGGTGTCACCAAGGCCTACCAGGGGCTGCAACATAGCTTTTGCCAACCCTGGCTGGTTCTTAAATTGACACAACTGGCTGATCACTAAGCTGGGGCAACTTGGTGTAATCACCTCTTGCTTAGATATAGTATACCTATATCTAAATCTATATCTGGACACATATAAACCTGTGAGTCACTCCTATGGAAGGCCTTATCAATCCTGGAGGCAGAGTGCGTGGGTTAATGTGAGATGGAGCTCGAGCACGAGCTGAGCCTGTCTGCAGCTGTCGGGAACAACTCCCTAAGCTGTTCCGGGATAATGCCATACCATATACTATTAAGTGCATTATAATCCTCGCTGTTATATGTTAACTTTGGTTTGGCTTTATCAAAACATGTCGTTTAAGGTGTCATACGATTTGGATTACTATCCCCTCAACAGTCCTGTCGACGGGGATAGCATTCCACCCCTCTAGAGGGAGAAGACATGTTACTTTACTGAAACGCGGTTGATTTTTAAAAGAGCCTCAGATCCACAAAATGGATGCTTCTGCCACAGTCACGAGTCTAACCTCCTGCTGCTGACCGAAACTCAGCCGAGGAGGCCTGGACAAAGGCTTTCCTGTCGCAGGGAGGTGTCACACCACCCCAGACAGGAGATAGTGGATTGTAGCAGGGAGGTTTGAAAGAAACCAGACACTTCCTGGGGAGCACAAGGCTTCCCCTTGCATAATCCGGTCAAACCGGTTCTGGGGCACACCAGCCCCAGTCCCAGCGCGACCTGGACAAAGGGAAAGGGGTGTAACCACCCCCTTCCTGGGTCCCACCCATAGGAGGGGACCTAGCAGGTAATCCAGCCCCCTAGATTGGTATAAGAATGGGAGCAGTGACAACGCACTCAGATTATCCTGATGAAACACAAGAAACGAAACTCTGGACCCTTCGACATCCTACTCGACGTAGAAGACTGAAGAATCTCCCTTGTGGTCAAGGAGTGACCACCCTGTGCAAACAGGCACCATCCAGCACCTCGATGTTTGCTTTGTTGCAGTTCCCGCCGGTACTCGAGCGACAGAGTCCAACAAGACCAAGTGAGCCTGCCTTCTAATAGCCCGATCCACAGTCCCTGCAAAGCTGAGACCCGTGGAGGTGACCGGAAGCGTGGGGCCCGCCATCTTGGAAAGACCACAAGACGCTGACCGTGCAGCCCACGAGTGACCCTCGAAGCTGTACATCGGGGTTTAAGAAGCCCCAGCCCTGAGCCACTCTTGCACTGAAGCTCACCCCTCTACACTCACCGAGTGCTGCGTGGGGTCCTTCTGCTTCTTTTGGCTCAATGCGTTGGCCCGGTCACTTGCCCGCTGGCTTGTGGCCCCTGTGCCGATGAACTATGAAATCTAACTTGTGATTCTGGTTGCTCCAGACTTGCACCGGCTCCTCTGAAAGGAGCACCCGCTCTGACCCTCCTGGTCTGAGTGAGAAGCAATCTTCCAGTCCTGCGTGGATTGCTATTGCCAAGTGTTGTTTGCTCTAATCCTGAAGCCGACAGCGCCGACGGCAAGAGCCTTTGTGGGACAGCTTGTGATCCACTCCTGGACATCGCAGATGCCCTAGAGCCCACGTGGCAGTGGAGAGAAGCTCCCCAACAACCACCTGATTGCGCCCGACATTGCATGGTTCCGTCCTGGTTCCACCCTGGTCACTGGTGAGTGACCCAGACTCTGTCCCCTCTGCTTTCAGGCACTCTGCAACTCCGATCCACCCTTGGATCACACCAGACACTTCTCCTTCACCTCGCCTGCAGCATCTTCAGCTTCAAGCACCAACAACCTGCGTGACGAAACCCGACACAACTTTGACCCTATGCACCCGCTTCCTGTGGGTGAGGTAACTCAACAACGCCAGTGTTCCCACACTGGTACTCACCTCTAGTGTATGTGTCTTAAATTTCGTCCTTCTAGGTGAAGCGGAAGTCTCCTTAAACAGTAACTTTATAACTTTTATGCACCATTGACTTTGCATTGGTGCATGCGTGTGCTTTAAGCGCTGCACCCGAATCCCGCGGGCTTTTCCCGACTTCAGCATTGCTAGTCCCGACTGCTCCCAGCGATTCCCTAGGCCTTAGGCCTAACCACTGTTCGATTGGTATCTCTTATACCACTTTCTTAATATATGGGAGTGGCCACCCGCCCTCATCCATAATTGCGCAACTTTCATATGTTATACTGTGCTTTTGTTTAAACGCTTGTGCCCCTTTGCTCATAAAGAGTACTGGGGATTATTCTAGTAATAAATACATATATTTTTATAATATATACTTGTGTGGTGTCCTTTCATTTGATATTACAGGATTATGATTGGTAAAACAGCTCGCTTAACATGACCTCTTGAGTTTAGCCTTTAAGGCTGCTTAGTCCATGCTACCACTAGGATAGCTTGTCTATAAGGTTGACTTACAACCAGACACCATAAGGGATTGTTTGGACTGATACAAGGTGGTTCCAGAATTGGAAACATCATATATCAGGCCAACTTCTCACATTGATGTAATTATTCTCATCAAAAGAAGATTTCCCTTATGGCTTACATAATTTATACATGGTGTATCAATTCACAACAATATCAGTATGTCCTACAAAGTATGCTAATAACACATTTTGTTTAGATTTGTATTTATCAAATTTTATTTCTTTTGTTTATAGTATATCAAAAAACTTTTTTTCATTAGATGCTTTTTTTATATAACATTTCTTTCTTATAAATTCATTTAAACAAATATAAAAACATAATTCATCATTTACACATTTGTTTCTAGTTTTTATCCACAAGAGTTATAAAACTACCCTGATACCCCACCTAAATCACACTTACCAGTCATTCATACTAACACTTACATACTATCCATTTATCCACTAAACATTCTTTCTGTATATAAGGTTTTGACAGAGAAAAAACTCTGACTGAGTAGCAACCACAGAATGTTATGTGGGATTCCACACCAGGTCGACGCGCGTTTCGGTGGGCTTGTACCACCTTCCTCAGGACCTCAACACAGTCACTTTTTGCTTATCGTGTGGATACAGGGTATCTGCAATTACAAACACAATTTGTTGTGCATACACTTGATCAATCAATTAGAGAAGGACAATCTATTACATCGTTTCATATTTTACAATTCATGATTAAGTTGGAGTCCATATGCACATAAATTTTACAAAAAGATCTAGGGATCAACAACTTTACTTATAACAATGTGTGGTGTCTCTAGATTATTCAAAAGGAGACCCACAACAACAGATGATATCATTCATACTCTTCCACTCAACATATATGTCATATTGCCTGACTGTAAAGGACATTTTACAATATGAACGAAATATGCTAATATCATTGCCTTCAAACTAGCGTTACTACAGGTTGCGGAGTCTGTCAATATCCAAAGGGATATTCGTATTAATTTTCGCTCCTAGAGTAAGAGTACATTGTGTTACAGGAACATTGTTTACAAATGAGGTTTACTTATTAATGGGTGGCTAAAGAATGGATCTTACCCCATGTCGTAACGGAATTCTTTATTCAAAACTATTTTCAGAGCGGCTTCACTTTTTCAACTTCTGTGCAACTTCAGTAGGAATTTCTAACATATATCAATGTGTAAATCTAAACAGTTTATTAATTATATAGGTATTTTAAAGTCTCAAAAATGAGACAACAACACACTGACCTTGTTATCTGTATTTTTCTGGTCTTGGTGTATATTACCATCATCATAATTTACTTCATTTTGTTGTCCGTAGTCGAGAAAAAAACTTCTTATACGGAAGGCCACACCTTATATAATTACCTGTAAAGATTGAGATGATGCACTTAAAAGTGTAGCAAATGAATTCCTGTTGGCAACTATTTATCTAGCTCCTAGACTAATGAAGTCGATCTTGGATAACGTCTCTGTCACTTATTGTAACAGGACTTTACTATGGTCTCTCGTAAATTCTGGGTAATATGCCAAAAGAAGCGGGTTTTGCTATTTGTTTATAGGATAAACAGAGTTCAAAAAGTAACACAATTACACTGTTTACATTCCTCATTCCAGTTTACCCATATATGCTATATATTGACCAAAAGGAAATAGCCACTGCATGTTTGATTACAAAAGCGTCCCACCAGACAGCTTGAAAGACGGCAAGGTAACCTAAAGACAATCCAACAGGCTATACTGACTATTGTACGAGTGACTAATCTTGCTTCACCATAAAAGATTCAGTAGGATGGATATTCCTAAGGAAGTAAAAAATCCCAATTTAACACATATACGTGCTTACCATAAGTTACGGCAAAAGTTGTTTATGTCAGTCCGCACGAAAACCGCCAGCACTGACGCTAAATCGCCATTCAGTATTTAAACCCATATTGAGGCGCGAAATTAGCGATCACGTGGTTCCATTGCCAGTAAAATTGTGTTTGTAATTGCAGATACCCTGTATCCACACGATAAGCAAAAAGTGACTGTGTTGAGGTCCTAAAGAAGGTAGTACAAGCCCACCGAAACGCGCGTCGACCTGGCGTGGAATCCCACATAACATTCTGTGGTTGCTACTCAGAGTTTTTTATCTGTCAAAACCTTATATTCAGAAAGAATGTTTAGTGGATAAATTGATAGTATGTAAGTATTACTATGAATGACTGGTGAGTGTGATTTAGGTGTGGGTATCAGGGTAGTTTTATAACTCTTGTGGATAAAAACTTGAAACAAATGTGTAAATGATGAATTATGTTTTTTTATTTGTTTAAATGAATTTATAAGAAAGAAATGTTGTATAAAAAACCCATCTAAAGAAAAAAAGATTTTTTGATATACTATAAAAAAAGAAATAACATTTGATAAATACAAATCTAAAAAAATGTGTTATTAGCATACTTTGTAGGACATACTGATATGGATGTGAATTGAGACACAATGTACAAATTATGTAAGTAATACGGGAAATCTTCTTTTGATGTGTTTATATTTTCCCCTCTTTTCCCTGGCTTTAAGTAAATTTATAGGGGGTCCCCACTCTCATACTATTATGTAATTATTCTCTAAATCAATGTTTAAATCTATATATGTAAAAATTAAATAAACATGAAATCTTTCTCTTTCACTTATCGGTTTTGGATGTTATGACTTCAGCTGGTCTAGTGGGCTCATGACTGATGACATAAAATTGGGACTCTATTAGAGCCACTACTTTTATCTTTTTGGGCAGATCATTTTTGTGTTGAACTGTTCTTGACTCCCCTGCTTGTCTGCCCTATATTTGCCTTTTCAGGGGGCCCCTTTGTTGTATTGGACCACTTTCCCTTGTTTCTGGCCGTTTTAGTTGTGAATATTTTTCTCCTAGAGATTTGACAAATATTTCCCAGCCTTCTATTGGGTGAGTTGAGTTGACTTGCCCTTGGTTGTATTGAGTTTGGGCGTCTGCTGCTTTTGTATCTATATTGTTGGAATTGCACCTTATTCTTCTTAGGCTGGTCATTTCCTCCAGCAAGATGGAGTTGCTGATTTCTGGATTTTGACAGACTCCTGTAAGAAGATTCAACGCTTGTGGGAAGTGGTCACTAAAATCGCTATTACCGATCTTGAAGGTAGCTACTTTGTTAAACAGGGTCAGTGTTGTGAAGGTGAAGTCTAGATATCATGATGTGGCAGTTGAGTGGTATCTGGCAGCTGGGGGGATGTCGTCTTTGAACAGTCCTTTTTGGGCTCTCATATTTAGGTGTTCTAGGCCCCTAAGTAAGGTCATTGCTACACTTGGTTGTTTAGTGGACTGTGTTTGACATTGTGCTGGAATTCCCAATGCTCTTGAGAGGTACTGCGTTAAATCTTCTTCCTTGGTAGACCCTAAAAGATGCATGTTAAAGTCACCAGCCAGGACCATGAGGTTTGTAGATTCTTCTTCCATTACTCCCTGTAACTCCTGTAACAGTTCTTTTGCTGCCTTTGATGTTTACTTGGCGCCATTAGTGGATTTGTGGAGAAGATTTGGTTACTTAGAACCCGTCCTTTAGATTCATTCATTATATTTAAGGCTTTGGACCAAGAAGATTTGATTGTTGAATCAGCAGACCGCATATGCATAGGAAGAATCTTAGAGCTCTGCCTCCCAGCAGTACGTAGGTTGCCGGTCTACATGCAAGTAGAGGTGCAGCCCAGAGTTACTCATTCCTAGAGTTGAACAGTCAGTCTGGGGAGGTTTCCTTAAATCCGTAGTCCTGATGAGGCCCAGATGAAATGGGCTGAAACACGTCGACTTTTCATTGAAAAGAACCCTATACCATGGTGACTTGGATTTATAAAGAAGAATCGCTTACACTAGCCTTTAATATATATAGGGTGGAGCCTTAGGTGTCCCCTAGCTAGTATATTTGAGAGGGCTATCTTTCTATACATGCTGTGAATGATATTGGTTTGTGCAATAAGAGGTCACCTGCAGCTATGCAAATATTAGGGCAGTAAGGATTCAATTTGCAGAGTCAATATGAATTTATTCGGGTTTTTTTCATTGTCATTTTTGTTGTTTGTATTTGTGTTTTTGATGTAAATGTTTGAAATCTAGACGTTTCTAAAGATAGATATACGTGTTTGTAAAAAGTAAAAATAGATGTAGAGTGATATGCATCTGATCTAGAAAACCAGTGTGAGTGCTGCTGTAAATAAAATAATTGGCTGCTTCAAAAAAGTTATCTTTACCGATGGAATAATTTAGGTTTCCGTCTGGGTGATAATTCAATCTTTTTGATCTATTCTGCTGCATCACTCTTGTGTGCCTTTGTGGTTTCTATTGCCCAGGTGCGAGCGGATTATATGGGCAAACCCCCTTTTTCTTGTATAAAAAAAAACCTTATTCTTCTTAGGCTGGTCATTTTCTCCAGCAAGATGGAGTTGCGGGTTTCTGGAGTTTGACAGACTCCTGTAAGAAAATTCAATTCTTGTGGGAAGTGGTCACTAAAATCGCTATTACCGATCTTGAAGGTAGCTACTTTGTTAAACAGGGTCAGTGTTGTGAAGGTGAAGTCTAGATATGATGATGTGGCAGTTGAGTGGTATATGGGTGCTGGTGGGATGTTGTCTTTGAACCGACCATTCAGGGCTCTCATATTTAGGTATTCTAGGCCCCTAAGTAAGGTCATTGCTACACTTGGCGTTTTAGTGGACTGTGTTTGACATTGTGCTGGAATTCCCCATGCTCTTGAGAGGTCCAGCATTAAATCTTCTTCCTTGGTAGACCCTAAAAGATGCATGTTAAAGTCACCAGCCAGGACCATGAGGTCTGTAGATTCTTCTTCCATTACTCTCTGTAACTTCTGTAACAGCTCTTTTGCTGCCTTTGATTTTTGTTTCGGATGAACATAAATGTTTATTATTATAATTTCCTGTTTAAGGTGATTTAGTGTGAGCGTTACCTTTGTTCCTTGGATACTACTTTGTGGAGTTAGGTGCATGGTTACAGGGAGAAACTCTCCTATTTTAGTTATTGAGGCAGAAAACTGTAAGCCCCCCAAACGGCGACCAAAGGCTGACATCTTTGCTGCCAGCAATTATTAAGTGATATAGCCTTGCAGGTCAAGGGGTTTATCATCCCAAATTTCTTGAAGCAGGATGATATGAAAAGTGGTCAGATAGTTAATGAACTCTTAGTCGTGCATCTTTGAGGCTAGGCCGTTAACGTTCCAGACACATACGGCTATTCCGTTGCGTTCTGGCTGTGAAGACTGTACTAAGTCTGTCGCCTGTCATTGTGGGCATACCGGTACTATTTGCTGGCGTGGGTCAGTCCAGTTGTTGAACGTTGAAATGAACGGTGAGTCTGAGGGAGTTTGAGTCGGTTGTAGTGCAATTACCAAGTTTGCATCAATTGTAGTACCTAGTATACTACTTCTTGCTCCTCTCAAGACTGAAAAAGTTGTCTGAAATGAGTTGTTTGTATCTGCTTTAAGGAAGGGAGCCGGGTATAAGGATATGTGGATAGATTCCAGGCCTATCCCCCAATTTGTAAAACTTGCCCTTTCCTGTAAGATTCTGCCTGCGACCTCTGCGTTTCGCCATGTTGTTCTAGTTGCTTCTGTATTCTCAGTGTTGTTAGATAGTAGAAATTCCACTGACAGTAAGTCGGAGGTTTCAATATTTGCTAGATATAGGATGGACTGTAAAAGCCGTAAAATGTTCCCCCTATTTAATGTGTCTATACGGCCTCTAGATTTGTATTGAGGGTGAAATATTATAGTGTTTGTCCCTTCGGCCATCACTTTGTGCTGATCGTTTGTCTTTGTGCTGTTATTAATGGTCTCTCTATGGGCAGAAGTTCCTTGGATTTGAAATGGCCTTCATGTTTTGTTATTTGCACTAGAATGAGCCCATATTTATGGTTATTTTCTTTGAGTGGGCCGAAGTTGTGACTGTAGCTTGAGTTTTCTGTGTGGTTGGATGGAGCGATGTCTGTAACATGCATTTTATTGTCTTTCTCGTGATTATGGCACTGGGATTGATGGTGCCTCTTTCGATCCTCCCAAGAGACTCGGCCGAGTGATGTTATTGTTTGGTGTGTTCCTTTGAGTGGCACTGTTCTACCTAGTGATGCTATTGACGCCTCTTGCCTCCTGTGCATACTTATTTGGTGCGTCTCGTGGGCGGAGATGGTTGGAGGCGGAATCCTTTCAGGTTGGATCACTGTCTGTGTGCACTTTTCCGTTGGTTTTTTGCTGGCACTTATTAGGGAGCTTGTTGTATTTTGCAACTGTTTATTAATTATGGGGCTTGCAGTCGAGCTCTTCGTGCTGTTTGCTTTACCTTGCTCTACTTCGTATTGGTTGTTATCATTTACTAGTTCTGTTTTGGATAAGCCTGCTGGACCGGGATCGGTTGCGTAGTGCACCAGGACTGTAGGTTTCTTATTCCTGCCTTTACTTTTTTGCTTGTGTCCTGATCTTGTTGTTAGACTTTTGCTTCCGGGAGGGTCGGTTTTATTTGATCCTTGGGGGGGGGACTGGTTCCTTCTGGTTAAGAGTCACTAGTTAGTGGTAATGGCGCTGGCGGATGTGCGCTGAGTGATGTTGCTTCGTCTCTCTAAATGCCTTTATTTCCTATTATGTGTGATGCTGTTGTTGGTTTCAGAGTCAACAGTAGGCCTGCCAATGTCGTGGGTAGCATTTGTTGTTTGTCCACTATCGGGGCGCATAGACATTCTTGCTGCACAAACTGCATTTTCAGGGCCGCTTCCTGCCCTCTCTTTATTAGTCCGTTCAACTCGCCTAGCTTTTGGTCATTCCAAAATCGGCAAGGGACTGTAATACTGTAAGCTGAAGGTCCATTTTATGGGATTGGTACTGCAAGGCCGTGGTCGAGTATTGCATGGAACTTAATAGTGATTCCCAAATTAAGGTTTTGTTGTTATATCCTGTGCTGTTTCTTGCTGTTTGTGAATCTTTTGGTCCACCACTAAAGCTGTGTGTATAGGGGGTGACTAGGTCTTCCCACTCTTGAGGCTAGGAAGGACATGTCGCAGTTAGTGGCGGGCGGGTCGTCAGTTTGTGGCGTTTGACCCTGCTCAGATTTTGTGGATCCCTTTTGTTCGTCAATAGCTGGTAAATCTGCCAGAGAAAGTATGTCATCCGTGCTGGTGGTTGATAGGGTAGCTGATGAGATATGTAAGGAAGGGTAGTTTGATTGTCAAATGTCATGTCAAATGTCAAATGTTCTTATATAGCGCCTTTTCACCGAAAGGTCTCAAGGCGCTTGTTTTGGGAACCCGTCCTGGCTTTCCCCTGTGAGATAACCCCTACTGGGCATCCCCAAGGTGAAAGCCAGGCATCCCGCCGCGGGGGGGCCGTAGTGGAGATTAAGCAAGCTATTGCCCAGGTTGCAGAGTGTGAACCCGTGATTCGACTAGGCACCGAAGCGAGAATTGTCGAGTCCGTGGACACTTGGGCTCAGACCCTGCCGCATCGGGAATTGAACCCTGGTCCCGGGTCTGACCTCTGCTTCAGGGTCTGCCTCCTCTAACCAGTGAGCCACACTTCTCCACGGTTGTGGTGTCTGTATCCTTAAGTTTTGATCATCCAACTTGTCTGATACTGTAGCGGGGCTTTGGGACTGGTCCCATATCTGGAGTCGCTTGTTGAGCTTGTTGAGCTAAGAGAACTAAGCGGTTAGGTCCTTGACCTGAGGTGTTCTCTGCAGTGTGACTGGGGAGTTGGGTGTTCTACGGTTCGGAAGAAAGACCTAGACCCAATTGCTGGTCAAGAATTTGAGATGGCTTCTGTGTTCCCCCAGTTGTATTCCTGATTTGTTGGAAGGTTGGATTCTAATTTGAGCTGTATTTGAGCTTTCTGCAGAGTTTTTTGGTGGTGGGATTGGAGTAATTATTAATACTGTTCTCTTGGTGATTTTGTTGGGGAACCGATTGTCCTAGTTGTTCGCATTTATCTACTTTTGTTGTACATGAAGTCGTCATGTCTTCGATTCCGTGGCTTGCTCCAAGGTGATCCTTGGTTTCAAATGATGACCTTATTTGGGATGTTTCTTTGGAATAGATTTGTACTACTGTTTTCTTCACTACCAGTAGCATATGGTCTAGGCTGTTTGTTGCAAGTGGTGAAAGAGGGGATTGGAGCTCCTCTACGGGATGCTCTTAGAGAATATTGCTATTCCAGGATCTTTCAAAAATGAGAACTTTGTATATATTTTTGGCTGGTATAAGCATGGGTTTCTCTTTGTCGGTGTTCCTTCTACTTTGATTAGATCCTGATCCGCCGAGCGGAAGCTCTCTGTGGCATTTTTTAGCCTTGTTTCAACTGTTGTACGGCCTTCCAGGGGCAAAAAGATGCAACTGTTGCAATCTATTGGGTGCAAGCTGCTCATGAGGCCGTCTGCCTTGTCTTCCGTTGAGCTATTTTGTGTTTCTTCAAGTTCCCTGCGTTTTGTCTTTAGACTTCCTAGGTCATGATCCTGAGGGCTGCTGTCCCTGAGATTTATCCTAGTGACGCTCTCGCTCTTCCGTTTTGTTGGTTTAGAGTGTATACTTGGATCTGGTTTTGATTTTGATTTTGCCAGACCTTTTCTTACTCTGCCCGATCTCATGACTCTCAGTTAGATGGTCAGTGATCTTTTGGACAGCTCGGGTCTTTTCGGGTCTTTTCAGGGCAGCTATGTAAGAGCTCTGCGAGAATCGCGGCGGCTTATCATTGAGAGCCAATTGGGAGACTGTGTTGTCAGTTGTCAGTTGTCGTGTAGCTGTGCGGATTCTCTGGCTGGATCTCCGGCTCGCTATCTATCTATCTATCTATCTATCTATCTATCTATCTATCTATCTATCTATCTATCTATCTATCTATCTATCTATCTATCTATCTATCTATCTATCTATCTATCTATCTATCTATCTATCTATCTATCTATCTGTCTCTTTCACTCATGAGGGCTCTGGCTGAAATAAAAACCGCCCTCTGCGGGGTCCTGTGGGAGGGCATGCGAGGAAATGCATGAGGCAACAAGTAGACACACTCTCTTTGACAGGTAGTCTCACTCGCTTGACGGTCTCTTAAGTGGGACCGGAGTTAGAGACCGGAGTTAGTATCACAGGTATCCCTATTAGGTCGGTCCTACGCTGCTGTACTGTTTTTGGCGGTCTTGGCTGGCTGGCTAGGAGTGGCTTTTGACTTTTGGCTGTAGCCCGTGGCCCTTGACTTTAACGAGATTGAGGTTAAGCATGGAGGGCAGGAGGGCGCTAAAGTCTGGCAACCCTGGACCCAAAGCCGCTCCTTTCGGCGTTCCTTTGCACTGCTTTGCACTGCTTGCACCCACCTGCTATCGGTTGTCAGTAGTTGGTTGTCCGTGGGTCATCTAGAAGATTGTGACAGATCCACAGGTCGCAGGCCACAGTGTCCGGGCACATGAGGAAGTAGATGGATGAACAGCTCTGGGGAACTCTGGGCAGCACCCCTGCACCTTCCCCTTCACCTACAGAACGCCACAGCTGTCTCAGCTCTGCAGGCTCTATAGGCTTGCGGCTTACGGCGGTGACTCGGGGCGACTCTCAGCGGCTCTTTGACGGTTCTTGTTTCACGCCCCTCCTCTCCCCTCCTCTCTATATTGTCCTGGACCGCTCTCGCTGATGCGCGGCTTGGAAACGGCCGCTACGAGAAGCTACGAGGAGTGGCTTTCTCCTGCAGCTGTTGGGAGCAGAGACTGGCACCGAAGGAGAGGACAGAGGGCTGGGAGCATAGAGAGGGAGGCAACAGTCGGACCTCGGTCGGAGTTTGGTTTTCGGCATCCTCGCGCGGCATCTCACCCCACTTTCTGCGGCTCAGACTGACGGGCAGCGTGGAAAAGACAGACTGGAACTCAGACACACGATGTCCAGGCACTCTTCACCAACCCTCTGGCTGCACCACAACACGCACTCTGCGTGTCCTCGTCTCACCTCTTCTCCTGGTGCACATGGTGTCCAGGTGCTCCTCACCAATGCCCTGGCTGCACCATGACACGCACCCAGCGCGTCGAGACTCACTTCTTCTGTTGGTGCCTACGAGGCCCAGGCGCTCTTCACCAACACCCAGGCTGCACCACTACACACACCCAGCACATCCCACTCTCGCTTCTTCCTTTGGTGCGCACAAGCTGCTCCTCACCAACACCCGGGCTGCACTACGACATGCACACTGCACGTCTGAGCCTCACCCCGTCTCTCCGTGCACACCACGACCAAGCGCTCCTCACCAATGCCTTGGCCTGCACTTCGACATGCACCAAGCGTGCCTGAGAATCCTGCGTGCCCACAATCACACGGCACAACTTCTGAGGGTCTCAAGCTGCAAAAGCACAATCACACCACGTTGCTTGGGACTTCTTCGGAAATGTTTATGATCCTGTATTTCTATTCTCATAGCTGCTGTGGAACGTCCAGCTCCAGTGCTGGGCGTACCATTGCGCAGGTGCAGTTCGAACTTTCAACGGCCGACGGCAGCACTACGGAGGTAGTGGTGCCGTCGGCCGGTGAACGTGCGCAGCACCTAAGGGGCTAAACAGGGAGCCAGCTCACCTCGGGCCCTTAGGGGTTACAAGATACAGCACAAAGCACAGTCTTCTTCAAGCAAGGGGACCCAGCGCCTCCAAGCACAGTCCCAACAGCCTCTACCTTAGTTAGAACAGCAAACTGCAGAACAGCCTCAGATCACGAAGCAAGGTTTGGTCTTTCCACAACAGTCTCTTCAGTTGCTCCTTCTTTAGCAGAGATTCCTCTTGACCAAAGAATGGGTCCCAACCTTTACAGTCTCAAACCATATCTGATTCATTCCCTCTTTCAGGGGTTTCAACTCTCCTAATTATACCTCTTAATGTCTTTGACGTTCATATCTGCTCAGGGGTCCCTGACCCCTCCCTAAATCAGTTCTGGGTGTCTCCCTCCCAGGGTCACTTCTCTCCCTTTGATACCGGGGGACTGGATCCTTAATCCCTTGGCAGGAGATGGGTCAATTGGTTTATAGCACCAGCACAGGCCTTTTCACCTCCCGGGCATCTCCTCCCCCCTACTCTCCATATGCAGGGCAGCCTGGTGCCATCTCAACCCCTCCCTGGGTCAAGAACTCTCCCAGCTCCTCTCACCTTTCATTTCCAGACAGACAATCCACATTTCAGAAACACACAGAAATGCCAAGAGCACAAAACTCAGCCACTTTCTAAAAGAGTGGTTTATGAACAAACAGAAAGATGTGTTATAACACTGTGAGTTCATACATACTAAACATCACCTCTCCATTATAAACTGACAGGAAACTAGGCTGACAAACACAACAACCAGCCTCCCCCATTCTGTCCTATGGGCAGGATGGCCTTTCAGCAGTGAAAAACAAAATGAAGAGTTTTTCCACTGTCAGAACATAGCACACACCTCAGTATATCTTCTGCCTTTTACCTACACTGCACCCTGCCCAGGGGTTACCTGGGATCTACCACAGGGGTGCCCAACATGTATGTAAAAGGGAAAGTCAGGCCTTACAAGTGGTTGCACTTGTCAGGACTACATGTTAACTTAGCATTCTGCACGCAGGACCTACACTGAAGGCCTGAGTTCCCTTCTCTGCGCGCCCTTGCATTACTAGCCCTTGCACACACAGTGCACAACACTAGGGACTTTTACTAGTAAGGCAAACACCAATCACCATTACTTGTACTTTGACACTGATCAGCAGTGGCAAAGTACCCAAAGCATCTAAATTGGCTATTCTATGTCAGGAAAACGGTCTAGGGGGAAAGCAAAAAGTTAAGGGAACAAAAAGGCCAAGTCCTACACGGATGAATGGTGCACCCAGATGGAGCAAATTGTAAGAACCTAGATGTGTTATTAGAGTTAGCGGTCATAAAGGATCTGTGGGCAGAATGCAAGAGAGCTGTTGAGTGGCCTACGCAAGAACTTTCTTGGGTGACAGGGACTAATGGCCTGTCACCCCTTGCTAATGCCAAGTACAGTGAAATGTCATAAGACATCTAAAGACGAACGTCCCCCAAAGGGAGGTTAATTGGCCTGAGATTTACCAAACCTCTCAAGAGCACAAGGAATCAGTGAACGCTTACTTTGAGAGATTGATGCAGGTGTATAGGGCTACAGTGGGAATGAATGGCCCATTTGGAGAGAACAGGGGAGGATTTCTAGCTTTTTATGTATATGGATTAAGACGAGAGATCAGCAATTACATTATTTAAGATGTCCTTTGTTGGGAGAGCCGGTCTGTTGATGAGATCTTGCAATATGCTAAATATTCCAGTGGAAAGGGCTTAAAAGATGCTCATGATAGCCCTAACACAGCTAGCCTAGAATGTAGGATCAAAATGATTTAAGATCCCACACCAATGGCCAGAATAAGATCACAGTTTTGGAATGTTAATGCAACGAGTTTCTCCAAATTATGGTGGGAATACCTTGGAACAGGGAGAGGTTGGGGAAACATGTTAGGAATAAACATATGTGCCCTAAATAAGGTTACTAAGCTTAACATTTGAAACAGGGTAGTGCACTAAAAATGGGAGCGTAGGTACAATCCAGACTGAATTGCGACAGATTTCCAAAGGATGATATTAACAGGACTGGGAGAGCTTTCCCTAAGACCTAGAACTTCTATGGCTGCCCAGAAAGTTCCAAAATCTGGATTTTCGCCCAATACCTTTAACCCAATGCAAATGCAAGGAGATACCAACGCCTCAGCTAAATCACAGGGTACCCCAAAATGTAATGATGCTGCAAAGAAGCCCAGTCACCATGATGTTTGAAACTTCCATAGATCAGGAACAATGACTGTGCCTGGAGGGAGAGAAGTGTGTTATTGGCACAGCCCTAGAAGTTGATCAGAGTGGACCGTATGTGGATGGAGAGGTTATAGAAAACCTCATAACTTTCCTAATAGACGTAGGAGCCACTCATTTAACAGCTGAAACTGTTGAGGTCCCTAACCTATCTCTCTTTGGAAAAGAAGTCCAAGTTGTAGGCATAACAAATCAACAGTGTACCAACCCAGTTACCACCCAAGTGCCAGTAACAACAGGAGACATTAGACAGCAACACCAATTTGTAATCTCTCATTCCAGGGCCTGACATTAACCTTTACCCGGTCATCACTAAAGAGGACTTGCCAATAGACATGAGAGAGACTGTCAAGGAAGAGGTTGGGATTTTACAGGAAAAGAAATTGGATTGATCAAAGTTGGTAAGCCCGTAAAGTTTACCCTCTCTGAAGGATTCCAATTTCTTAAAGTCGGACTATACTTACCAATAGTCCACAAATATATATATCTACGTATTCACAATTAAGGAATAACCAAGCAGTCCGCAATGGAGAAGGTCGAATCGTTTATTGAATCAAAATACAAGCCCTGACAGGGGAGCCTCTGTCTACACACCCCATGGAGGTGCGCAGAGGAGACTAACTAATACACATTACACAAAGTATATATACGTTTTGCAGATTCTGGTTAACACCAAGAATGGAAATACACAAGCTGTCCGTTAGTCCACCGGAACACCCATTTAAGGTTCTTACACATGTATCAATAGCTAAGTTAAAAGCTATTCCAAGAGTAGGTCAGTGAGGTGCCCTTCTTGTCTATCTTGGACCCGTGGAGTACAGAAACAGACCCTGCTACAATGCATGCGTCCTACGAGAAGAGCAAGTCTGACCTTGGATTTCCCTGAACCATGTTCAATAAAAAGAGAAGCGGACTTAAACGGTTTAACCTGTTTTTCGTATTCTGTGTTATACCGTGAAGTATCAACACTCTTAAAGATAGACGAAGGATATAACACTTAATAGTCCTAACTTCATAAATAGGACGGAACGACATTCTATAACCTACCATTAGGTTATCTTATAATAATGTTTTATTCTCGATTCATAGATATGAGTATGCGATTATATATGGTACATAGTGGGACAATCATAAAATATATTTTATATTCCAACAGACGGCCCTTTTGGCCCACTATGGCCAATATAACAAAGTTACATTACTCTACAAATACCCCTTCATCTATCTGCATGAGATCCGCTACTTCCTTCTGAATCCTTTGTTTTTCTATCTTCTTTTGTTGGGCCTGGGTCAAAGAAGACGTTATTTTAGTTGCACAAAAAGTACAACACGCTGGACCACAATGAAGGCATATGCAACAAGTGGAAATTATTCCAAATATTCCCACTACAATCATAAATACCTTCCATCCCCATGTAGCTAAAAGATTCCAGAACCACCCACTAAGGGTCCAGGTACCATTTTCCTCATGTAATTCATTAGCTAACAGGTGCAATTTTTTAAGGGCAAGATGTATAGTAGGGGCCGAATCAGGAATGTAAACATAACTTGAGCTGCCGATCACACGACAGGCTCCGCCCCGATCTGCCAGGATGACGTCGAGCACCATCCGATTTTGAAGGGAAACAAGTCTCGTAGCCTGAAGCTCTACAGTAATATTAGCTAATATTTCAGTTGTTGTTCGGACCACATTTTCCACAATTCTAGACAGTCGTTTTAAATTACGACTGTTGAAAATTGGTCCCCAAAATGGAACCAGTCCCTTTGAGATATCCTCAAACTGTTGTAGTGAGGTATCCGTCTGGTCAGTTTTACCAGTATCAGAACTTCTTATAGTTCTATTAGTTTCTAAATCTCTTTTTATTAATTGATGAGTCTTATGGTAATTTGAAGGGGCAACATATACAGGAGGGTAAAGGAATGACAGATAACACCGTCCTGCCCATCCCCGGGGAAGCCAAGTATAAGCATTTTCCCCACAAACAAAATACACGTTAGGGGGAGTGATCATCGGAGGAGTACTATCAGTTTGCAACGTATAGGTATAATTACAGGTACTACTCCCTAACTTAATGTGACCCCGCCCCTAATACAAAATGAGGAAGTGGAATTTATAATGGGGCCTGTCAGTGCTCTATCATTTGTCACATTACGTTCCTTGAAATGTTGAAAATACAAAGTGGAATTGAAAAGCTCTCTATATATTTCAAAATAGCTTCATAGTCTCTTTCAGAATATATTTTGGGATTTACAACATAATGAGAATACATCAAGGATAACAGTTGCCACCATGCTTCACAACTAGCTAAATACGATAGAGGTAGAGATATAAATAATTCATGTTGATGCATAACGGATGGCAATAATCCACAAACCCAGCAATTCGTCTTGTTTGTAGTACTGTGAGTCTGATGTAACATTTCTATAAACACATTTTTCGAATAAGTTTCCCTATGCCTTGCCTTATGCGGGGGTAGAGAATAAAATTGATGTTCTTCGGGAGCAGAAGTAGTTGATAAGAATCTACGAACTGGATATTGAAATTCTAGATATATAAATACACACATCATGATTACAGTAATGAAAGCAATTAGAACAACGAATGCCACCTTCACTCTGGTGGGCCATCCAGAAAACAATTGCATATCATGAATCTGGCGCCGAGGGGCCAGCGATCTTTCATCCTCCATCATAATTCGGCCAAAGGGGAACATACTCTCTAAAAGTCCAGATCTATCTCGGTCCCTTGCTAAAAGTCCACAACTAACTTTGTATCCACAAAGCACACCAACCACCAGAGGGTTTCTTCTTCCCCTATAGGGATCTTCTCCCTGTGTCCGTTTTTCTTCCCCTAGAGCCTCACAGGCAGGCTCTTATCCATCCATCCAAGGTAAAGCAAACTTTAAAGTACGATTACGGCCCTTTTCTCAATCCTTCTTTCTGAACAGAGCTTTTTACGCAAAGTTCCTAGCTCTCTACGAGTTCAGTCCAGTGTCTCGCTCAGCACCCCAATCACTCTGCTCGATTCTTTAAACAACAATGTCTCATCTTAGTTTCCTTTCTTAGCGAGTGGGGTACCGTGCTGTTTTCGGGGCCGCAAATCGTAATGACACCGGCCAGGTGGCTCCTGGTCAAAGAACAAATGAGTAGCATGGTTGACAGGCCTGGTCTCCTCTCGTGCTGATTTGGGATTAGTAGTAACTCTTGACTCAGCTATTTCACCTTCCTCTTCAGGCAACACAATGTTTGACTGCTCTTTCTCCTGAGCATCAGAAAAAGGGACAAAACTTTGAATCAATTCTCCTTCCTGGCTCGGTACTCCGTCTTTGTTTTGTCGATCAGATGGTAGTGGTAACGGGAGGATCTTCACATGGCTGGCGTGGATCCAATGCTTGCGGCCATGCACTTTCACTGCCGTCCTTGTTACCAGTAATATTTGGTAGGGGCCAGTCCACCTGGGCTCTAGGCTCGATGTTTGTTGATAATTTTTCACCAGTATCCACTGGCCAGGCTCCAATCGATGTCCGGGACCCTCCGGTAGTGGCTGCAATGTGTCCAATACCTGTTGATGAATAGAACGCAGATCTTTAGTCAACTCATACACATAATCTGTTATCAATGGGTAATCGATATCTCTAAAGGATCTAGGTCTGGGGACTCCCCATACGTTAGCCGGACGGCCGAATGTTATTTCATAGGGGGACAGGCCCGTCCTTGAATGGGGAGTTGATCTAAGTGATAACAAAGCTATTTGGAGGGCATCAGGCCATTTTAGTCTAGTGTCTGTACAGACTTTGGCCATTTTAAGTTTCAATATGCCGTTATATTTCTCAACCAGTCCCGCAGATTGCGGGTGCCTAGCGGCGTGAAACTTCTGCTTAATCTGCAGGCCATCACAGACACATTGTACAAGAGTAGAGTTAAAATGAGGCCCATTATCCGACCAAATAACTCGGGGCAAACAGTACAGAGGAAATAATTCTTTAATTAGTACTTTTGCGGTGGTAATGGCAGTTGCATCCTTAGTGGGGTACGCTTCAACCCATTTACTGAAAGCACACACCACCACTAAGACATATTTTAAAGTATTTACACGTTCCATTTGTATGAAATCTATCTGTAAAACTTCAAATGGTAAGGATGGTGGAGCAAAATTGCCACTCAAAACATATTCTCTACCCCCTGGATTATGTCGTAAACACACAGGACAATATTTCACAACATGGGCTGCTGTCTTTATAATGTTGGTGTTATACCACACTGGATCTAGTACTGTACTGATCCCTTTCGCACTGATATGGGCTGGGCCATGTGCCATCATAACTACTGCATACACCATTGCATTTGGAAGCAACCATTGCTGTTTTTCAGATCGATCTATCCAGCACCCATTCTCATCTAGTTTCCCAATATCCTGTTCCCATTTCTGTATCTCTTCTGGAGTTGCTTCTTTCTGTAACAGTTTTACACTTTCAAGAGTATTATCAGATAAAGATGTTTCAATGGGCCATCGGGTAGCTGCACTAGGAAACATAGGACGTCCTCTACTTTGAGCAGTTTCCTTCGCTATTGAATCGGCAAAAGCATTCCCTTGTCTTATCGAGTCTACGATTTTCTTATGTGCACTACACTTAATGATGGCTAACTTTTTTGGTAATGTAGGTGCGAATAACAATCGATCAATCAAAGGACCATGCTGTATTTTCTGTCCGTGAGTGGTGAAGAAACCCCGCTCCCTCCAAAGCCTCCCGAAACTATGGGCAACGCCAAAGGCGTATTGACTGTCTGTGAAAATATTTACTTCTCGACCTTCACAAATTTCACAGGCTCTTAACAAGGCTATTAGTTCAGCTGCCTGAGCTGAATGATGTGGAATCCTTGCGGTTTCCACTACAGTTCTTAAAGTCGTAATTGCATATGCAGCTGTCGTAGTGCCATCTGGTAATTTAAAACAAGAGCCATCAACGTATAATTCTCCTTCTGGTTCCAGTAAAGGGGTGTCAGTTAAATCTATACGCCCTTTTGTTTCTTCTTCTGTTCTGAACAGACAATCATGGACATCAACTTTTTCATCTTTGTCAGGGAGAGGTAATAACGTAGCAGGATTCAAAGTGGTGCATTTCTTAATTGTAATATGGGGGGCAAACAATGTCAGTTCATATCCTGTCAACCTAGCACTCGTGAGGTGTTGTGTTTTGGTCCTATTTAAAAGAATATCTACAGCATGCGGCACCTTGACTGTGAGATTAGTGTTAAGGACTATTCCTTCTGACTGTAGGATGGCCAGCGCTACTGCAGCAGTGGCCCTCAGACAGCTTGGGAGGGCTCGTGCTACAGTGTCTAAAATTGAAGAAAAATATGCACAAGGCCTCTGTTTCTCCCCGAATGTTTGTGTCAAAACTGATAATAAACAACCGTCCACCTCATGTACATAAAGTGAAAAAGGTTTTCGGTAATCTGGGGTCCCCAACACAGGTGCAGAACACAAAGCAGACTTTAAAGATACAAAGGCTTCTTGACATTCATCCGTCCAGGGCAAGGGTTCATGCACATCTTTGGTTGTCAATTGCAACAAGGGTTTAGAGAGAAGAGAATAGTTAGGAATCCATTGACGACAGTAAGAGGTTATACCAAGAAAAGCACGAACATCACGTTGCGTACGAGGAACAGACATGTTAGTTATTACAGATATGCGCTCTGGAGTCAATCGTCTCCCTGCTTTCGACAGGAAATGACCTAGGTAGGTCACCTTCTGTCAAAAATATTGAAATTTGGAAAGGGACACTTTGTTTCCTTTCTTGGCCAAATGTTGTAATAGTTTTACTGTGGCCTCCTTGCACCCCTCCTTAGTATCGGAGGCCACCAATATATCATCCACATACTGAATGATAGAATTTCCGGCAGGCAGAATTAACTCATCTAGGACTGCTTTTAAAGTTTGACTATAAATACTGGGACTTTCAGTATAGCCTTGAGGAGCGCGTGTAAATCTGAAACTTCGGCCAGCCAATGAGAATCCGAAGATATGCCTGCTATCTGGATGAATCGGGATGCTAAAGAAAGCATTCGTCAGATCTATGACTGAAAAATATCTGGCCGTGGGGGGAATCATTGTTAAAATAGCTGTTATATCTGGTACCACGGGATACTGTGGAACCACTATTTTATTAACTGCACTTAGGTCAATCACAAATCGATAAGTATTTTTATAATCAGGGACGCCATCAACTGGTGTCTTTTTCAAAATCGATAAAATCGGACTATTACAAATATTAGCTGATGTTTCTTCCACCACCCCCTTTTGAATAAGATCCCGAATTATTTCTAACATAGCCCGTTCACCTTCTGGTGCAATCTTATACTGCGGAATGCGAGGCAGCTGCACATTAGGTTTCAAAGTAATGGATACAGGGGCTATCTTTAACAGACCTACATCAGTGTACCCTGTCGCCCACAAAGTCTGAGGAATGGTAGAAAATTCAGGGGGTAAATGCTCGTTCCTTGCAAAATATTGTGAATCTTTCAAAGAAGGTTTCTGCATTGTCAAATATACACCATCCGGTGAGCAGTAAATCTGAGCATGTAATTTTTTCAAGATATCTAAACCCAAAAGATTCTCACCACAGTTAGATGTTAACAAAAAGGGCGATTGTATAGAAATAGGTCCTATAGTGAAGGGCAGAGGCTTAGAAATAGGGCTTACCACTGGTATTTCAGAGAACCCTACTGATACATTTTTGTGGCCAGAAAGAGCCGCCTCTGGGACCATGGCATGAGCAACTGAACTATTCATTGCTCCAGTATCCACTAGGAATTTTCCTGATGCACCCAACAGTTTCCCCTTTACATAAGGTCCCTCTTGGTCGATTGGTACTGTAATGTGGCCCCCTCCTTGTCCTTGGCTGTCTCATGCAAAATCCTGCTCATCATAGTTGTCATCTACAAAAGTCTCATTATAGTACTGCCTGTTTTGTGGATTATCAAAATAATTTTTCAGAGAATCACCATCTTCTCTTCCCATGTTATTTCGGTCAATGTTTCCCCAGCCCCGGCCCCGTCCCCTACTGGGAGCATTTCTGGCCATTATTAACGGACAATCCGCTCTCCAATGCCCCTCCTCTCTACAATGTGAGCATTGGTTTAGACCCAGAACCGGGGGGGCTCCTCGTCCTTTGCCGATCCTTCTGGGGAAGGAACCACGCCCACTTCACCCTGAATTCTGCCCTCTACTGACTTGTTGCAGCAAAACCCTAGTCTTTAAATCTTTCGTCTTTTTCTCCGAACTTTCCTTATTTTCATTTTCTCGATGTTCATAGTACTGAGACATGCTAAGAATCACAGATGCGGTGGACGTAGTCCATGTACTTTCGGCCGCCTGAAGGCGCGTCATAATCTCTGGTAACAGATTCGTCACATATCTATTTACAAATAATCGTATTCCCCCATCTGTGGATAAATCCTGTCCACTAAAATCTATGAATGTTTTCTCGAATCTAGTGAAGAAATCCGAGACACTCTCGTCCTTCTTTTGTTTACACGCAGCCAACTTATCCCAATCTATCTTTTTAGGGGGCAGGAGTGTTTGCATATAAGTAATTATTTCAGCTGGTAATGTCAATATTTCATCTCTGGGTTTCTCTCCAGGCTTCCGTTCTTTATCCCAATCTTTTAATTGATCCCATGCTGCTCCTAACTCAACAATATGATCTGTGTCATGTATTTGTCTCCAAATATCGACCGGAATCAAAAGGCCAAAGAACAGCTCAATATCTGCTATAGTCATGATTGCAGAATTAGCAGCCTCACTCAGTTCTTTGTAGTAAGCAGTGGGATTTTTACGCGGGTCAGGGAGCTGAGCTTTTAATGCAAGGACCTCGCTTCATTTCCAAGGGATAAAAACCCATTGTTCCTGAAGTTTAGCGTCCTCCCTAGCTCTAGTTACATTGCCCCCGTTATCCCTAATCTCAGGTAATTCTGGGATAAGAAGGGGGTGTACCTCTTTCATTGGGTTCTGTGTTCCCCAATCAGCACATCTCCGATGCATTCGCTCAAGATACTGCAGGAGAGTTGCTACGTTCTGATATACTTCATCGGCCTGCAGATGGAATTTATGGGCTCGGTCTCTAATATCTTTTATTATCTGTGGTGAATATCCTTCCTCAAAACACTGTTCCCACAGCGAAATCAAACGAATCGCCATATTTTCTAGAGCTAATTGTTGAGCAACCGGCTGATAATCCTTCATAGTGCTCCAAATATCTTCTAACGTATAAATAGTATTCCGCATCCATTGGGATGCTTGATTTACTATAGTTTGTCGTTCTTCCATTCCCATGCAGACCTAGTATAAACTCGTGGATCACTCAGGTCCGATCTTAAACGTTTAGGGGTTGTGTCTATGGTAGCCAAAGCTCGAGGATCTATAACACTATGAGCCGGAGGAGAGATGAATATTGGACTTGACATGGACGGTACAACCGAATCTGGTTGTAACGTAACCAGGGGAGAAGTAGAGGGTCGGAGCGAAGGAGGAGGAAGCAACGCATCCCGTACAGACCCATCTAGTGGGGCCGTAGCCGTTGCACCTACAGGATTTCGTATGGGAAATACTGGGGGCAGTGGGGGCGCTGGCGGAGGTGCAGGCGCGGGTGCAGGCACAGGACCTTGCTGAGCCAATGGCACTGCCGGATATAGCCTCTGTGGGGCATAAGGAGGAGGCGGACGGGCTTCTAATAACTCTTCTAACTCATCTCCCGTATCGGGTCGGGTTACACAGCTTTTGTCTGTTTCTAAACGGTACTGCCTATCCATTTGAGCAATATTTTCCTCTAATTTCCCTCCATCATAAGCTACTGCCTTTTGAGTTATAGTTTGTCCAGCTTTAATTCTTCCTAATTTCTCTTCCCTTATTCGCAGTCGTTTAGCCTCCATTAACCATAGGTTCAAGGAATCAAACATAGACTGGCGACTTTTCTTCATGAACATTGAGGCCATTGCAATTCGGTATTATCCCTAGTATACCTATTCCATAATGTATTAAATAAAATTGGAGTAACGCCATGTTTAACATACATATCAAAACTGGGGCTTCCTTCGGGAGGGGCAGGCTGTCTTTCTTCCAGCCGAGTACCTCTCCCACAGCAGCACCCAAAACATAGTTTACTAAAAGAAGGCATGTTAACAATAATGTTTCAAATGTTTACAATTTTATCAACTTGCTTCTTTCACATGGACGCGCCCACTTCACCATTTACTCTCTTATACTCTTACGATCGTTTTCATACAAAAATACCACAATAGGTCGCAGGGTTTCAGAAATGAGCTCTTATACAAATTCCAATTCCAATGACATTACGAACAGAGCCCGTCGACTCCTGTTCGGGGAATCAATTTCTAAAGAATTCACAATAAAGCCCCTTGGTAGGAAAACAACAAACTCACTTTTTTAGATATCCCTTGGTCGCACTCTGGTTGGGCTGGTGTTTCGGAGCCCAAGGCTTTAAAAATCCTGGCTTACCCAGCTGCTCCAAGGGCTTCCCTAAGTGAGTTTGGCCGAGCGAACACCCCGTGCTTCGCAAGGCACCAAGTGCAATCTCACAATGCAAATACAAATCCTAAAGGCATCTGCCCGTGCAGCCCCTGCACCGCCACGTCAGACCCTTTTTTCCTGATTCCCTCGTGGTCCGGCTTCTCCGGCCACCATTTCCAAAATAGACACTTCCTTCAAGTGTCTGATTCCTTTCAGAAGATTCACTCACCTGGTGCACTCAGGTCGATCCCGACTTCTCCACTGCCGATTCTTAGACAGACCGACACAGTCTGTATCTCTCTCGGGTTAAGCCCGTAGGACTCCGGCGTAGGGTCTTCAGCCGCTGGGAGGGATACTGGATCAGAGGGCAAACTTTCTACTAGCGGGGTCTTTAAATAAAAACTTCTTGTCCACCCACTCAGTCAGAACTCTTCCCTGTCCCTTCTGCTCCTGATTACAGGAGGGGACGACCCTAACGCCGAGTCCCGGCGGAGTCGCCAACTGAAGGATTCCAATTTCTTAAAGTCGGACTATACTTACCAATAGTCCACGAATATATATATCTACGTATTCACAATTAAGGAATAACCAAGCAGTCGGCAATGGAGAAGGTCGAATCGTTTATTGAATCAAAATACAAGCCCTGACAGGGGAGCCTCTGTCTACACAACCCATGGAGGTGCGCAGAGGAGACTAACTAATACACATTACACAAAGTATATATACGTTTTGCAGATTCTGGTTAACACCAAGAATGGAAATACACAAGCTGTCCGTTAGTCCACCGGAACACCCATTTAAGTTTCTTACACATGTATCAATAGCTAAGTTAAAAGCTATTCCAAGAGTAGGTCAGTGAGGTGCCCTTCTTGTCTATCTTGGACCCGTGGAGTACAGAAACAGACCCTGCTACAATGCATGCGTCCTACGAGAAGAACAAGTCTGACCTTGGATTTCCCTGAACCATGTTCAATAAAAAGAGAAGCGGACTTAAACGGTTTAACCTGTTTTTCGTATTCTGTGTTATACCGTGAAGTATCAACACTCTTAAAGATAGACGAAGGGATATAACACTTAGTAGTTCTAACTTCATAAATAGGACGGAACGACATTCTATAACCTACCATTAGGTTATCTTATAATAATGTTTAATTCTCGATTCATAGATATGAGTATGCGGTTATATATGGTACATAGTGGGACAATCATAAAATATATTTTATATTCCAACATCTCATCCAATGCTGTTTACCCCCAGACTTGTCCATACAAAATTACCTCAGACTCCATTTCAGGAATCACACATGTCATTGAGAGCATGATAGAACAAGGCATTCTGAAGGAAGTTATTGGGTGTTCATGTAACTCCCCAACCATGGCCTTACAGAAATCAAATAAAAAGTGGAAGATCATCCAAGATCTTTGAAAGATTAACCAAATTGTCATTCTATGCTATCCTGTGGTACTGAACCCTGTCTTGATCCTATTCCAAATTCTTCCAGAAGTGGAGTGCTTCACGATCATTCATCTTTTTCAGGCATCCTTCTTGTTATCTTTACATGAAGAGGGTCAGTTTCTCTTTGCATTTCAATTCCAAGAGAAGACCCTCTTGTGGTGTCACCCCCCACAAGGGTATACAGAGAACCCATCATATTTCAATAAGATTCTCAAAAAGAATATAGAATCCGTGCATTTGTAGTGAAGGTTCAACATCAATTAAATACATAGACAATCTAATCACTTTAATAACTAAGAAAGCTTGCAAAAAGGAAATTATTGCCTTACTCAACCACTCAACCATTTTTCTGAAAACGGGCTTAAGGTTATGCCCATGAAATTGCAATACTACCAGAAGGCAATCCTCTATCTGGGACATTAGATAGAAAAGGAGTGAGGTGAGTGCCTCACGAATGCATAGAAACTGTTCTTAAATTTAAGTTTCCTACTATTCAGAGAAGTACGGTTGTATTTGGGCATGGTTGGCTCCTGGATGATCCCCCTTCCTCCATTTGAACATACCCTCTTTCTTGGCAAGTCTTTTTTGAGATACCGATGTGGCATCTTGAGAGCTGCTTATGCCATATGTATGCTGAAAGGAGTAGTGGAAGCGTTTTTACTTGTGCCATGCAAGTAGTAGAATTAAATGCCCTTACCAGACCTTGTTGTACCTAAGAAGAGTCATGGGTCACCATTTATACTGACAGCCAGTATGGGTTTGGAGTTGTGCTTGACTCCAGCCATTTATGGTCGCAGCAAGGATTTCTCACTTCAAATGTCCGGGTGGTGGGCCTCCCAGAGGGCAAGGAAGGAGATGACATGATGGCCTACCTGGAGAACTGGCTGAAGACTGTTGTGGTTCCAAATCACTTGACTCCCTTCTTTGCTCTAGAGTATGAACACAGAGTTCCAACCCATCCACCTGTCAGGTCAGGTTCCTAAGGAGCAGTACCCTCAAGAAGCTCACCTTCAGGCAGCCTTGACTCTGCGCTTAATAACACCAGAGTATCAAGATGGCCAGATAGGGAAAGGGAATTAGGGAGGCTACTGCGGGGAGGGAGAACTGGAACAAATACGATAGACAGTTGAGTTGGTGATCTTCTATTATTCTCCAAGATTATGTGCAACACATATAAAATATTCCATAAACAATGACTCACTATTAGCTTAAGACTCCTTAGCACACGTTTTGTATTTTATAGTTCAAGTAGTATACATGTGTTTCCACCATACATCAATCATACATTCATAAATAATTCAGATCCTTTTTAGTCAGGGTTGTCGTTGGTGTTGTTTCAGCTGCTTCATACATACGGCAGAGGGGACAGAGGTTGAAGGACGAGGGCTACAGCGAAAGCTATCCATCTGAAAACCAACACACGGGTTACAACCTAAGGAAATACACGCCACGAACAAAGTCCCCAAACAGAACCCCTTGAGGGTTGGAAATATCACCTCAACAATTAAAGAGCGACAATAAGGAGAATAGCCTTGAGAAAGTCGTGGGTTACATTCCCTCAACGACGAAACACGTGTTGGCTGTGACATCTCCAGAAATTAAACAACACCAACGACAACCCTGACTAAAAAGGATCTGAATTATTTATGAATGTATGATTGATGTATGGTGGAAACACATGTATACTACTTGAACTATAAAATACAAAACGTGTGCTAAGGAGTCTTAAGCTTTGTGTGGCTCTAGCCTAACCTAGAAGAGGGAGTGTGGTTCTCTTCTCCTTGTAGCACCGTCTTAAGAAATATCCATTTAGAATTACGTAAGGTGGATTTTCCCTTGTGGCGCCAAAACCTAGATAAATACCACCAGCCGAGCCCAAGAATGACTCACTATTACCTGCAAAGGAAAATTCCAAATGTTCCATAATATCGATTAAAGTCTCCAATGGATTGGCAAGTCTCGAATATCTTCTCTGTCTTTCTAAGACAACTTCCTGAGTTCTACTAAAATAGAACGCTACTGCCTTAGAATGAATATCCGGAAGCATTGCTGATGAGGATTTTCTTTGTATTTATTTTTTTGTATTTTTTTATTATAGAGTATGAAAGTTCACCATGACATACACAGCAAAATGCCTACAACCCTGAGGCCAGCTGCACTCATAATGTAAGCACATCTCGATACAGCGCCTCCCACATCCCGGAGGCGGTTAGCACCGTTATCAAAAATAAATTTCTTTTTACAGTGCCAGGAAGGGAACCGAGGGTCATATCACCAAGGGGGGCGACAGGCAATTATCGCCGATTCAGCGGCCGTTTGCGGCTGCTAAACAGCGATAATTCTATCGCCCTATTAGCAAGCTGTCGCTAACTGATGTTAGCGACAGCTTTTAGGCGATAGCGAGCGGTTTGGGGACCGCTTTGCATGTCAGCGATGTTTATCGCGAATGACATGCAAAGTGGGCGTACCCAACCAGTTAGCGACTGAAAGCAGTCTCTAATGTCGCTATCGCCTATTAGCAAGGCAGGCGTAGCTTTGGAAATATTCACGCTAAGCGTGAATATCTCCATATACTAACACCTGCCCAGACCAGTTCTTATTATATCAAAAGACAACAGCTCCTGTGGGCTAGTACTAGAAATATATCATTAACTATATAGCTAAATAGCAATTCAAAACGCACGCCAAGGGCTATCAGGGATGTCAAAAAAGGCTGCACCACCAATTTGAGAGAATACTCAAAACTGTTTATAAACCAAATCACAAGATTGTACAATTATATACAGCTTGTCACATAATCATGTGAACACAAAAAGAGAAAAGGTGCAGTGTCCCAAGTGTACATGTGAAACCAAAAACGTTAAATACATACACAACATATATTCATTACATACACAAAGGTTTCTCATAAAATAACAAGTAGAAAGGAAAATGACCAAAATATTGATAGTGAATAAATCGTGGTGTCTGTATATGATCCTAGGCACTAATTATTGGTTCAATTCCTTATGACGTCGACGGCGTTTCGACCCTTAGGAATATGGGTCTCATCAGGACAGGACAATGGGGGATATCTACAATTAAAGAAGGCGGAGTGGGAGTGAGTATGATGTGTGACATTTAATATATATATACTGTACATCAACAAGGGAGTGAGGTACCTGAATGATAGCTTGTTATCTCACCATACGTGATAAAAATTGTAAATGACTTACAGGTAGCCCATCCGGGTACTGTTGTCATATATAGAGAAAATTAAAAGGTGAACATGAGTTAGAGAACAGGTTTACTCATTGTGACACTGGCATTTACTATAGACGGTAGGGGCAGACACAGTACTCACCAATGTAGTGGTCAAGAAATTTTCAAAGGCGTGCTGCTTTCAATGCGTAGAGGACGTGGACTGTGAAAGGCAAGTTAGAAGGGGTACATTAATACTATGTGCATAACGCCGAAGTCGATCTAATGACATGGTCTAGTAAAGTAATTTTACCTTATACATTCGAAAGGGCACCTGATAGCACACGATATGTCCACATCATTGGACTGGATACGTAGAAAATTACGGACAGGACGGTGCCTGTTAAAAAGGAAGAAATTAAATAATGCGGGAAATCTTTAGTGCCGCAGCTTTAGTTGCGTCCAGGGCTATAATATAGAGCCTGTTTTAAACTAATGGTCGTACCTGAATCGGTAAAGGTGCCACTGATTGGCGTTTCCGCAAACACGCGTTGTTAGTCTGATCTCGGGTGTCTGCCTGCCCTTCCGGATATGAGTGTGGACAGACCCGACGAGGAGAGTAAGGAAAACTCGATCCTCGTCAGGGCCGTGAATAGAGTGCAGAGAGAGTAAAACCGGGTCAATTCTGTTGTTTACTCTAGATAGAGACGTCAAGCCACAGTGAAACATGTAAGAGCTGCATTTAAAATTGGAATATGCAGTAGCCACAGTACGTTATTGTCAAAATACAGATTGTTAGCTCACAATCTATATTATATTTGTGATTGTGCTATTCATAATAGACAAAGATATAGAATGAACATAACGCTATAGAATCACCTCAACCAAAATTAAAATACTACTGTCTTTTCAGATATACCATTCAATTGCCACATCGACCTAATTATCCATGGTAATTGTAAATAATACATAACAGTGGCATATTTAGATCAGATTCATGTCAAAAAGCTTAACATTTGCATTAACAGTCATGCACTTTCCGGTATATAAAAATATGTAGAAAATAGCTGTAACATGTAGTTCTGTACTGCCTGGAAAAACAGAAGTAATACTTGTATGAGCATACATGAAATTAGAATTACCCTGTGTGTGGTAGCGAATGTGAACCCATTACAAGATGTTGTAACCACAGTGTCTTGAGCCCCTCCTCAACTCAGGGAACCTAATTCATTATGTTGGACACATATCCTCTCCATTCATCAGCTGAATTTAGCCCATGGCTAATAGAATCAAGTTTATCAATCCAATGGCATTCTCTGCGTTGTAAAATCTGAGAAACGTCGCCTCCTCTTTCAGGTATGGTTATGTTGTCAATTACTTGCCACTTTATTTGGTCCGAAGTGTGATTGTGGTCTTTGTAGTGTATGACTAGTGGTGCTGTCAAAACCATTTTCTGATGCGACTACGATGTTGGCCTATTCTTGCTTTTACTGGCTTTTGCGTTTGACCAATGTAAGGCAACCTGCATGGACACCATATGCAATACACAAAATGTTGTGTTTTGCAATTAGAGAAAGCTCTCAATGTGTGTGTGATTTCTCCATGTTGAAACATAGTAGTCTTACACGTAAAAGGACACACCACACAATTGCCACATGGGTGGTGCCCTGTTACTGGTGGCAAGCCCCATGCTGACTCCAATGTCCCTGTTACATCTTTCGTCTTTTCATTAGAGGATTTCACCAAATGATCTTTCAAATTCTTGGCTCTTTTGTAGGCAAACAGTGGGACCTCAAGAGACGAATCAATACTTAATGATGTGCCAGTTTTTAGTTATTAGGCTACGGATCTTATTAGTATGGATGCCGAAGGTGGTGACACATACAATTTTCTGCATCTCTTTTTTTGGTCGCGTCACCAAGAGTTCTTCCCGTGGACAATACCATGCTCGTTTTAGTGATCTCTTTATTAGTTTATTGGGATATCCTCTGCTAAGTAGTTTTAATTTCAGAATCCCTGCTTCCCTCATATAGTCATCCCTTCGAGCACAATTGCGACGAATGCGCAAAAACTGCCCGAAGGGAAGCCCATCCCTTAAGGCTCTTGGATGGTGACTTTTATATGAGAGTAGTGTATTTCTTTCTGTCTCCTTTCTGTGTAATGAGGTGATCAGCTTATCACCCTCATTCCTGATGTTAAGATCCAAGAAGGCGATAGTGTTTTTTTCAATTGTAGATGTAAATGTGAGATGTTGTTGTATACCATTAAGATATACCACAAAGGCGTTGAAATTTCCTTTGGAGCCACTCCAGACTAAAAAAATATCATCGATATATCGATACCAACATTTGATGTTGGCACGATATGGGTTCGAATCATTAATGGCCACAGTTCGTTCTACCTGGTCCATATAAATGTTCGCCAGGTTTGGAGCAAAAATTGCTCCCATACTTGTCCCACAGCATATCTGATAGTAGACACCATTGTGCACAAAGTAGTTTCTTTGAAGAGCAACACGTAGTAAAGAGATTATGAATGAGGTGGGTACCATCATGGGCCTAACTCTGGTGTCAAGGAGATATTCAATACTTTTGATACTATCATCTTGTGGGATGTTTGTATATAAAGCTGAAATATCTAGAGTAGCCAACCAGTCAGTTTCTTCATCAAATAGTACATTGTCAACTAAATTAATCATATGCATAGTATCCCTAACATAGCTCGGTTGGATTGGTACGTATTCACGGATTAAAAAATCCACATATTTGCCAATGGGCTCTAAAATCGAGCCACAACCCGATAAGATTGGTCTACCGGGAGGGTGTGTAATACTTTTGTGGATCTTTGGTATGGTATATAGGACCGGAGTCCTAGGGTTCCCCGAATTCAAAAATTCACATTCGTGTTTACTTAGAAAACCGAGATCTAATCCAGTCTGGGTGATACCAAGGATTTCTTCTCTGATGTCACTGAGAGGATTGTGTGTCAATTTCTTATAGTGCTTCTGTTCAGATATTTGCTCATTTATTGCTGTTTCATAGTCAGAACGATTTTGAACAACAATGCCCCCACCCTTATCGGCTGGTTTCAAATTATTGAGGAATCACGTTTTACATTGTTCAGAGCCTGGCGCTCTAGAAGTGAGATGTTATATGGAATGAACTGTCTATTCAATTTCATAGTCTCTACATTTTGTGTAATCACTTTCTCAAACGTAATGAGTTCTGGCAGCATCATGCTGTTGTTTGGTTAAAAGACTGAAGGAGGTCTAAGGCCAGTTACCGATTCCCTCGCCGAATAGGTCCTGTCTTTAAAGAATATTTTTAGACGGATCTTTCTAAAAAATTGAAACAACTCAGACTTTAGATTGAAGAAATCTGTCTTTTCAGTGACCACAAATGATAAACCTTTCCTTAATAGGGATATTTCAGAAGTAGACAGTGTGTGATTGGATAAATTAAAGATAGGTATGGTCTCATTATTGTGTACTGCGGAGGATTGATATAGTATGGTTGTGGTGTACAATCTTGTGATTTGTGATTTGGTTTATAAACAGTATTGAGTATTCTCTCAAATTGGTGGTGCAGCCTTTTTTGACATCCCTGATAGCCCTTGTCGTGCGTTTTGAATTGCTATATAGTTAATGATATATTTTTAGTACTAGCCCACAGGAGCCGTTGTCTTTTGATATAATTTAATGCCCTGGTTCCCATGTGAGTAGGGTCCTCCTTGTTCTCTTCTCAGACCAGTTCTTAGCCATGTTATCCAATGGGAGGTGGATAACATGGCTAAGAGCATTTTGTCGCTAATGCGTGAATATCGCTGTATTCTCAGCGATATTCACGCATTTCGCCGCTATCGCTGGATAATTTAGCACAATGGAGAAAAACGTTGCTAATAGCATGTTTTCTCCGCTAACATATCCAGCGATAAAGAAATCGTCGCTAAGCCTATTTGGCGATAAATATCGCTACTTGTTGGTAATATGCCCCTGAGTTCTTTCGCTGCATGTCGGTGCTATTATCTGCATTTCAAAGGAGCACAACGTTTTCTAATTAAAGAGAGGAAAACATTTTTTTTAAGAAAAAATAAAAAATAACCCCAAAAAGGACCCCCCCTTCCCCCCCTCCCCAAACAAACAATGAGGTGTCAGGACAGTCATTTGCTCATAGGTCTCTGGTCGTACAAAGTGTGCACAACTGTGAGGTCAAAGTTCAGACGCCAATCCGTTCCAGATCCCCCCGTCCTAATCTGACGCTAAATCTATGTAAACTTGCCATTCTAGCCTCGCCGTCAAGCCTCACACTGCAAGTCCCTCTGTCTGTGGAATCCATCCTGCCCCTTTGAATTCCAAGCACCTCAAAGCGTCGGTGCGCTAGTGCCCACTTCTGCCCTCGTCCCTGTCTCTGTTGTTATTTTCCCCATGTCGCCTCCCAGATATGCAGTATATAGTCCACAGATGAGTGCAGGAGAGGTGCATCATGGCAAACAGCTTGTGCAGTGCATGAGATTGTTTCTCTTGACTATCTTGAAACTTCACGATAACAGGCAGTATATTTTCTCTTCTCCCAACATTCCTGCTGCCAGAGGTCAGACGTCACCCTCCTTTTTAAAGGTGGCACCAAGACTCATGCTGTGCTTTTCATAGGTCTTGCCCGTTATTTGTGCCTGTTAGAAGTGCCCTGAGGGGGTGGCCAATCCTGAGTCAGATTCCTCTCAGGTACACTTGAAGGGGCGTGTTAGTCTTGTTTCATGTTCTTCCAGCCTAGACAGATATATACTTTTATATTCAGCTTTTTTTAAAGTACGTGTGAAAAAGGGACTTAAAGTGCATGGCTATGTGCAGAGCACAGTGGTGGCTCACAGCCTATCGATTGGAGGGATGGTGGGGAAAGCGTAAAATCGCTGGGGACGAAAGTCCTACAGTGCCACTTCAATTAAAGCCTGATTCACGCTTGCCGTTCCCCTGGCCCAGCAGCCCGACACCTCCTAATGAGCTGAGGTGTGTACAAAAAACATTTGCATATTCCCAGACAGACACATGGGAACTGTCAACCTTTTTGCTTTTTTGTGCTTTGAGCAGAGACTCTGAAGTTTTAGCCTGTTTCCCTCACCGGCATAGTTCTTGCCCTCTTTCTTAGAGGCTGCAAATACCTCTCAGGTCCTCACCCTCGCAATGAGAGGGTCTTTGATGTGGTACCACTTACCCCCAGAGTGCCATATTCTGACTTACTCTGGTTTCTCTTCAAAACGAAAAAATCTTTCGCCTTTTACGAAAGAGTTCCGTGGAGAGGAACATTTACAAGTTTATTCAATTTTTTTAAGCCTTACCGTTGGTGAGGCTGTTTATCATTTGTTTAAAAGAAAAGCATTAGAAGTTGGGGAATATCTAGGAGTTGTCTGCTACTGTTTTTAGGGAACATGAACTTGGTGTTTTATTCCTGATGTCTCTGCTTGCTCATTTGCATAGACAGAGTGCAGGAGAGGTGCATCATGGAAAAGAGCTTGTGCAGTCCATGAGATTGCTTTCCTTGACTATCTTGAAACTTCACGATAGCAGGCAGTATATTTTCTCTTCTCCCAACAATCCCGCTGCCAGAGGCCAGATGTCACCCTCCTTTTGTTAAAGGTAGCACCAAGACTCATGCTGTGCTTTTCATAGGGCTTGTCCGTTATTTGTGTCCGTTTTTTGTGCCCTGAGAGGGTGGCCAATCCTGAGTCAGATTCCTCTCAGGTGCACTTGAAGGGGCGCGTTGGTCTTGTTTCATGTGCCTCCAGCCAAGACAGATATATACTTCTATATTCAGCTTTAATGAAAGTACGTGTGAAAAAGGGACTTAAAGTGCATGGCTATGTGCAGAGCACAGTGGTGGCTCACAGCCTATCGATTTGAGGGATGGTGGGGAAAGCGTAAAATCGCTAGGGGATGAAAGTCCTACAGTGCCACTTCAGTTAAAGCCTAATTCACGCTTCCCGTTCCCCTTGCCCAGCAGCCCTGACACCTCCTAATGAGCTGAGGTGTGTCCAATTTTTTTTGCATATTCCCAGACAGACACATGGGAACTGTCCACCTTTTTGCTTTTTTGTGCTTCGAGCAGAGAATCTGAAGTTTTAGCATGTTTCCCTCACTGGCCTAGTTCTTGCCCTCTGTTAGAAATGGGATTTCTGGTTGGCTAAGGCTTGCGCCAAAGCCAGGCAGAAACCACCATTCCTAAGTCAGGGTACGGAAGTCACCCGCCAAGACAACCCCTGCTCACCCTCTTGGTAGCTTGGCACGAGCAGTGAGGTTCTTCGATTTCTGAAATTGTCCCGTATTTAGCCGCCATTTTGTGGTTCGTCGCCATTTTGTGTTGCCCTCACTCAGGCAGCACGGCGAACGAAGAGTTTTTGCTTTTCTCAGCTGCTACATGTCTCTCCTGTTAAAGAGTAACTCCTTTGCTCTTGTTTACAAAACCGATGTCAGGGTCTGGTCGAGTTCGTTAATCCATGTCTGGGTAGATTGATCCTTGTCTCGACTGACCTTCTCCCTTCCCCTATTCTTTCCTTACATTATCTTATCCGGCTGGCCTTCGCTATTCTCTCCTTGTATTCTCTTGTTACACAACTATCCTTTGAGGCACACAAATATGTCCTGCCACCTGCAAATTAGATTGTTGGTTCCAACACTGATTAATTTGTTGGGAGGGGTAACACAAGGGGTCTGAGAAAGGGGTGTGTTTGAGATACCTGATAGCTTGTTTTCCAACTCTTCTCATTGGTCCATTCTACTTACGTAAGGAGTAAATAATTGTAAATATGTCTTACTATAAAAGATTGTGCGCCACGGATTGAAGTGGCAGTCTCCTCAGAACCCACCTCGTGTGTAACTTATATATATATATATATATATATATATATATATATATATATATATATATATATATATATATATATATATATATATATAAGAATATCACCAACAAAGCCCTTGCTCCTTATATAAAGATCACTGAGTACTCTTGTTTAAGAGAAGCTGATGAGGCAGCCCATGAGCTTGCTAACTCTATCACCAAAGCTGTTGATGAACTAGCCCCTGCATCTTATCGATACTCAGCACAGCGTAAATCTTCCGCTCCTTGGTTCACTGAGCCGTTAAGACTTTTGAGACAGAGTTGCAGGAGACAGGAAAGAAGATGGAGGAAAGCCTGGGACCCTTCCGAAAGAGATGCACACAAGCGCCTGTTGAGGGAATACAAGGCTAGGGTAATTAAGGAAAAACAGGAGTTTTTCTCTAATCTTACTACATCCCTTACCTCGTCCAGGGAACTTTTTAAGATCGTGGATTCTCTCTTTTTCCTTCAAGTGCCTGATCCTGCTGTGGGCTCACAGGAGCTGTGCAACGAAATCTCTGAGTTCTTTCATAAAAAAATTGAGGATATTTATCACGCGCTGGAAATTCAGAGGAATACTCTGGGGGATTCTTCCTCTCAGACTCTAGCTAATCTACAGGTTTGGTCGAGAGACTCCACCAAGACCCTCACTCATTTCCCGCCGCTGGCCCTTGATGGGCTTGATCTTCTGTTGGACCGGATAAAGTCGGCCTCTGACTTGGACCCATGTCCTTTGAAGGTTCTGAAGGAATGTAGACACACGCTCCTCCCGCCTCTTCTTGAAGTGATGAATGGTGCCATGGCTCAGGGTACCTTCCCTTCGGTTTGGAAAAAGGCGATAGTGAAGCCCCTTCTGAAGAAGCCCACCCTGGACCCAGAACAGCTCAAGAATTTCAGACCCATCTCCTTGCTACCTGCCCCAGTAAAAATGCTTGAGTCACACCTGAATTTACATCTATCTACTTTTCTGGATTCCTCTGGGTTCTTAGATAGCTCCCAACATGGATTCAGAAAAGCCCATAGTACTGAATCAGCACTTACTATGGTTGTGAATAACATCCACTTGAAGGTGGATTCAGCCAAACCACTGTGCTGGTCTTACTTGACCTCACAGCAGAGTTTGACACCCTGTCTCCCTCTACTTTAACATCTCGTTTGATGGAGGCAGGGATTGCGGGGCCGGCCCTGAGCCTTCTGCACTCTTTCCTACACCTAAGAGAGCTGAGAGAAATGCTCGGTGAGTTCCTCTCCCCTGCTAAATCCTTACGGTATGGGGTGCCACAGGGGTCGGCCTTGAGTCCGACCCTATTCAACATCTATGTGGCTCCTTTCGCTAGGTTAGTAAAATCGCAGGGGATGAAGGTTGTGTCATACGCCGATGACACCCAAATTATGGTGTCCCTGGCTCACTCCGTTATGACTTCCGCCGTCAACTGTAGGAACTGTATGCAGACAGTCTCGGAGTGGATGATCCAGAACTCCCTAAAGTTGAACGGCAACAAAATAGAGATCCTGGTCTTTGGCAAGAACCAGGACATCTGGTCTAGCGAGTGGTGGCCTCCATCTTTGGGAACTTGTCCATCTCCCTCCCAATCGGCCAGAAATCTCGGCGTTATATTTGACACATCACTGTCCATGACTCTACAGGTCAACAGAACTGTGGCCACTTGCTGGGGGGTCATTAAGATTCTTAAAAGAATCATGCACTACCTCTCCCCCCAAGCACGTAAGCAGACTGTGGTGGCATTAGTGGGCTCCAGGTTGGATTATTATAATGCACTTTATGCAGACTCCAACAAGGGCCTCATTCAGCACCTTCAGGTCATCCAGAACGTGGCCGCGAGATTTGTCCTGGCTCTACCCAATGCATCCTTGGCTACAATGGCCAGAAAGAGCCTACATTGGCTTCCTATACAACAGAGGATCTCATTTAAGATCTTGTGCCTGGCTTACAGAGCACTCGCAGCTGGCCCTTTGGACCCTTTGGGTTCCCTTTTAACTCGCCATGTGCCCAGTAGGAACCTCAGATCGAAGGAGATGAATCTGCTTGTTGTTCCCCGCATTAGGAAGGTCCGTTGGGGTAGTAGAGCATTTTCCATCGTTGCCCCTCGGCTGTGGAATTCTCTCCCATTGGAGATTAAGGTCCAACCGTCTCTGTCCCTTTTTTAAAAAGCGCTCAAAACTTGGTGCTTTATCAAGGCCTACCAGTAAGAGAGTATATTTGATCCAGCTAGCTTCTTTTTGGTTAGGCGCCTTGACGCCCATTGGGCTTAGTAGCGCTATATAAATTTGTTTTCATTTCATTTCATAACTTCTAGGATAACTGTGCTTAGCTGCAGCTAATAAACCTGGCTTCCACGCTCTTCAGAGTGTCTCGTGTCTCTGTTCGACAAGGCAGGTGACCTCTGGGATTAAGGCATGCCCTGCGCCACCAGGCCCATAAGCCCGGTTCTCCAACTGGCACCCAACGTGGGGCGGTTTCAGTGGTAGTGGTTCAGCCCGAGGGTCGTGAGAAGCCCCGCAAGAAAATTCCAGAGGATTCGCGAACCACGTCAAGTGACCCCTGTATGTCGAAAGTGGACCGAAGGTCTTTTGCAGCGCGGCTACTCCTTTCCGACGGCTGCTGATGACTGCTGCCCTGACTACCGCCCTGCCTTGGACCCTCTGGTGATGACTGGTATTGCGAGACGTTAGACGGACCTCTGTTGGCATGAGAAGACCATTTAGTTAAGGATTCGTGGGTAGCGCCCACTTCTTTGTTTTGTTTTTGACCTTTGTTATTCGACTATTGCAATAGCCGAAGCCGAGGGGTGTGTACATTTGTACTGTGTTCTTTGCCTTTACTCCTTGAAGTTGTTAGACGGACCAGTGAACTTAAGATGCCTGGTTTTAGCGGCTTTAGGAAAATATGTTGTTTTGGTTATGGAAGGGACTCCCGGCTCGAGGACTCATGTCCGATTCCTCCGGTTGGAACTCCCACTTTTGAGCTCTATTCTAAACATGGTGTTGGCCCCATTGCCTTTAACGAGGCATGGATCTGATACACGAAGAAAGATGGTGTTTTGCGGTGGCCACAAAATGGTAGCTTTGAGCCCGACATATTAGATAATTTGGAAGCAATTTTGTTTAAGAGAAAAGCCCGGCCGGCAATGTTTGACTCTTTCCGCCTTTGGCGTAAGGAAGTCAAACAGAAAGAAATTAAGCAGGCAAAAAGAGATAGGAAAACGAAATATATGACAGTCATACAGGCTGCCCAGCAGTTCAAAGACGATGAGACTGATCGAGCGATTGAGGTCTCAGATAGACAACATCGTATAGCAATAGATCGATGTTATCCCATGTTGCCTACTTCTTCACAGAATAAGGATCTTGACAATGATTCCTTAATGTCCCATTTGCTGAGGTTGCCTCCGCCTTATGTGCCAGGTGCTAATGTACCCGTATTATTACCGCCTGTTCAGCAACCTGTTGCTCAACCTGTTGCTCCGGTACCTCCTCAATTACCTCTTCCTGTAGTGCCATCTGCACCTCCTTTGCCACCAACTTCTGTATCTCAATCCCTTTCATCTACAGGTTTTCTCGTGATGGGTGATCCTTCTCCTCCCTTGCTTAATGCTGCATCTCCAGTTTTATTGTCTGCTTCTTCTTCTTCTCCTCTTCGCAGTCGGTTGGTTAACACTGTTTCTGGTCTTTTCTCTCCTCTTTTTGGGTCTTTAAATATGACCCCTGTCTTTTCTCGGTGGCAATCTCGTAGCCAAATTCCAGATTCTAATGAACGGGTTATGTTGGACTCCCTTGCTCATCAATGGATGATGAATGGTCCACTGTATAGTGAACCTGATATTCTGGATACTTTTCTTCAGTGGAATGTACCTACGCAGCGATACGTTTTTAATGTTATGTGTAATGCTCTTGTTAAAGGATGGGAGGATATGGAGTTGGATTTAACTCCTCACGGTCTATTAGATATACAGGATAGGTTTGATAAAGGACTTATTGTGGGTTCTGATGTTCAGGATGCTGTAAAAACGCTTGTCACTTTATATTCTTCCCAGACTATTCCTGAACCTGATCCTTCAGTTAGACAGAGGACGAAAAATTATCCTATGAGGGAAGTTCCTCCAGTATGGAGAGAAGCGGTTCCACAAGCGGGTGCTGTTCAGGGTGTCCCTGCTCATTTCCAGCGTATATGGGTACATGTCCCCTGGAAAAGAGCTGAAGTTTTGGCGGTCAAACAATCTCTGCCGGACCCTCGTAAAAATCCTGCTGGGTATTATAAGGAGCTGTCCCAGACTGTTGACGCATGTATCATGAATCTGGATGATATTGATATGCTGATGGGGAATGTAGTTCCACAAGCGTTGTGGGCTCGGATACGTAGAGAGGACCACGACCAAGCTTTAGGTGGTAGTTGGGCTAATATATTTGCTGCGGATGCAGCACAAGTGGGTGGTGCTAAGCCAGAAAATTTGATTACAGAATTGCCAGGTAGAATCATTACTTTAATGAAGACTATGATGCCTGCCTTACGCGTTAACTGGGATAAGTTAGCTGCGTGTAAGCAGAAGAAATATGAGCGCATCTCCGATATCTTTACCCATTTTGAGGAGACGTTTATCGATCATAGTGGTCAGGATATGAGTACTGAAGGTGGACAGCGATTATTTGTGGATACATTTGTATTTAATTTACTTCCTGAATTGTTGCATAAGTTGAAAGATTCGGAAAGTTCCTGGGCAGTTTCTTCACCTGCACAGATATTAGCCACTGCTCAGTATTACGAGAATAGGGATAAAGAAGAGAAAGATAAGGCTAAGAAGAAAACTAAGGATTTAAAAACAAAGGTTCTTTTGCAACAGGCTTATCCTCCTCGTTCTACTCAGGGCCAATTTCAACAGCCTTTGCAGCCTCAGAGGTTGTTACAGAGACCCAATGCCTTTGTTCCATGACCTTTGCTTGGTCCTAATCAATGTGCCTATTGTAAAGAGGAAGGTCATTTTAAGAATAGTTGTCTGGTTTTATTGCAGCGTAATGGTGGTTTTACAGGACAGCGAGGTCGTGGTGGTTTTCAATCAGCGCCTAAAGGTAGAGGGCGGGGTGCGTTGCCTCAAGGACAGCGTTCCTTTCCCCCTCAGAATTCTTTGAATTATTTTGATCAGCAGAATACTCAGTCTGCGCAATATTACAACGACGATTATTGTGTTGAGGATGAGGCTCAGGATTTTCATTCTAGTTAGGACAGCCATGGGCAAAGTAAGGGAGTCGTATCAGTTCCAGTGGATCAGAATGGGCCTTATGTTGAAGTGGTTGCATTGGGTGTTGCAGAGCCATTTCTCTTGGATACTGGTGCAATGAGAAGTTCTATCATTCACTCCAAACTCCCTGGGGCATCTTTGTCTGGCTTAATGAATGTTTCTGTAGGATTTTCTGGCGCCCCAGTTGCTAACCCAGTTGTTTGTCCTTTGCCTCTTCGATTGGTCCTTACGATTTGGAAGCCCCGCTTATTCTAACGACTGGTTGCGGAGAAAATTTGTTGGGTTTGGATCTATTGAAATGTCTTCATACAACATTGTATTGTTCCCCTTCTGGTGTGCGTCTTAACTTGGGTGAGAAATTGGTTTCTCCTACATACCTATCAAAAGATAGATTTCCGCCTGAGTTACAGTCTCTTCCTGCTACACTTTGGGCTACAGGTCCGAATGATGTTGGGTTACTTCAGATTCCACCTTACGTGGTTACTAATAAGCCTGATGGTCGATTGCCACGCATTCCTCAGTATAAGATCTCTAATGACGGTGAAAGTGCTTTGTTGGCTATTATCTATGATTTGGTTCAGAAGGGTGTGGTTGAAGAGACAAGAGGAAATGTTTTTAACAGTCCTGTTCTACCAGTCCTTAAATGCACTGATCCTTCTCAGCCTCCAGTATATCATTTTGTGATCGATCTTCGGGAGGTCAATAAGATTGTTGTTCCTCAGTTTCCTGTTGTTCCAGATATCACTGCTTTGCTTACTATGATACCCGCCTCAGCGGCAGGGTTTTCTGTTATCGATCTAAAGAATGCTTTCTTTAGCATTCCCATTGCTGAGGAAAGTAGGGATATCTTTGGCTTCTCTCTCGGAGGCCGAAGTTTTCGGTTCAAGCGTGCACCTCAAGGTTATTGTGAAAGTCCCTCCATTTACAGCCAGGCTTTGAAATCTCAGCTTGATATTTTCGTTTTGCCCCCAGGTGCCACTTTGATTCAATACGTTGATGATTTGCTGGTTGCTGCCGATTCGAAGGATGTTTGTAAGGATGTGACTGTTTCACTGTTGCGTCATTTGTCTGACCTGTATCGCAAGGTGTCCCCTTCTAAGTTGCAATATTGTCACCTAGAAGTTACCTATTTAGGTCATCTCTTGTCGAAGGAGGGAAGACGGTTGACCCCAGAATGAATTCAAGCGATTGCACAAATGTCTTAGCCAACCACACAAAGAGAGGTGCGTGCCTTTCTGGGCATAACCTCTTATTGTAGACAGTGGATTCTGAATTTTTCATTGTTAGCTAAACCTCTATTGGCACTTACCCTGAAAGACATGCCCCAACCTCTTCCTTGGACTGATGAATGTCAGAAGAGTTTTCTGACTTACGTACTGCCCTGTGTTCTGCTCCTGTGTTAGGTACTCCAGATTACAGTAAGCCTTTCACACTCTATGTTCACGAAAGAGAAGGTTGTGCGTTGTCAGTTTTAACGCAACAATTTGGAGACAAACAACGGCCATGTGCCTATTTTTTGGCTACGTTGGATCCAGTAGCCAAGGCATTGCCTAGTTGTCTCAGAGCTACAGCAGCGGCAGCGATTTCTATTCGTCAATCTGCTGGATTGGTATTGGACAACACTCTCGTTGTTATGGTACGACATGCAGTAGATACTCTTTTGAATAGGACAAAAACACAGCACCTCATGAGTGCTCGCTTGTCTGGATATGAGCTGACGCTCTTGGCCAGCCATATACATATTAAGCGGTGTAATACTCTGAATCCAGCAACATTGTTGCCCATACCGGATGAGAAAGGCATTCAAGAACAGCATGATTGTTTTCTCCGAACAGAGGAGGAAACAAAAGGCAGAATAGATCTAAAAGACACACCACTTGTGGACCTGGATGGGATCCTATGGGTGGATGGGTCTTGTTTCAAGCTTCCAAATGGTGAGACGACTGCAGCTTATGCTGTTACCACTTTGCATACGGTAGTTGAGACAGCACGCATTGCACAAAATTCAGCCCAAGCAGCTGAATTAATTGCCTTAACGAGAGCGGGTGTGTTGGCCAAAGGGAAAAGAGTGAACGTTTATACTGATAGTCAATATGCATTTGGTGTGGCTCATAGTTTTGGTCGTTTGTGGAAGGAAAGAGGATTCTTTACTTCCCATGGGACCAAAATATAGCATGGTCAGTTGGTGACTGACCTTCTCGAATCACTTACATTGCCTACCCAATTAGCAATAATCAAGTGTAGCGCTCATAAGAAGATTACATATGATGTGTTTCGCGGGACGCTTTTGCAGATGAGACAGCGAAAGAGACAGCAAGGGATGCTACAAGCCGCATGTGTGTTGCAGGCCCTGCAAGATGGGTCAGAGAGAGAGGAATGTGTAAAGATACGATGGTTTGGTTTGCCGCGCATTGTCTGGTCTGACAATGGGAGTGAATTTGGAGGCCAAATCATGCAGAAAGTTTTTACGGGTCTTGATATTAAGCAGAAATTCCTTTCGGCAAACCACCCTCAGTCAGCAGGTTTAGTGGAGTGCTACAATGGCACTCTCAAGCTTAAATTGGCAAAGATTCAGGCCAGCACGGGTCTTGCTTGGCCTGATGCTCTGCCTTTGGCACTTTTATCTACGAGAACTACTGTGCATTCTCGTTTAGGTCTTAGTCCTTACGAGGTCGTCTTTGGGCACCTAGCTAATGTCTGGGGAGTTCCGCGACCTAAAAAGTATTCTGACATCCCATACCCAATGTTGATTGACTACTTGCATGACCTCACCACTAAATTACGTGTTCTTCATCAACAGGTTCAAAACGTTTTGCCGGAGGCCTCTACAGATCCAGGTCACTCCATCCAACCCGGAGACTGGGTCTGTGTGCAGAATTTCCAGTGGAAAAAGAATCTGGAACCTCGTTGGGGCCCGCCGCGGCAAGTTTTATTAGCAACACGTACAGCGGTGAAAGTCGTTGGGAAAAAGAACTGGGTCCACGGCGTGCATTGCAAAAGGGTACCTTTGCCTTTACCTTTTGAATGAATGAATGAATGAATGAATGAATAAAAAACTTGGTTAAGCGCACTGCGGCCAAGCGGCTTCCTGGCGCTGAGGACTCAACAATACTCACAGATGGGACCCAAGAGGACTAGCAGGGGAATGCCTGAGAAAAAAGAAAAGTTTTGAGGGCCTTGCGGAATTGGGTGTAGATGGGAATAGAACGAATGGAAAGAGGAAGACTATTCCAGAACCGGGAGCCAGAACCGAGAAACGGGTGCCCCCTGTGCGTGATTTCCGGAAACGGGGGACGTGGAGGAAAGAAAGTGATGAAGAGCGGAGAGTGCGGCTAGGGGCATGAGAAGTGATGAGAGACTTGATGCAATGAGGGACGGAACGAGCATGCGCCCGAAAGGCCAAGCAGGCTAATTTGAAGTAGGATCTGAAATGAACCGGGAGCCAGTGAAGGGACTTGAGTGCAGAGGTGATGTGAGAAAATTTGGGAAGACGAAGGATTGAGGCGGGCCGCCTGGTTTTGGATGGCCTGGAGGCGGCGGGTTTCGTAGGAAGGGATGCCTACGTACAGGCCATTCCCATAGTCCAGGGGAGAGGTGATGAGAGCCGTGACGATGGTTTTGAGGGCATCTGCAGAAAAAAAGCGGGAAATCTTACGGATTAAACGAAGGGGCAAAAAACAGGAAGACACAACGGAACTAATTTGGGCATGCATGGACATATCGTCGCTGACCTTGATGCCCAGGGTCCGAACAGAGGAAGCTGGTGAGGGAGGGGGACCAAAGGAGAGGGGCCAGTGTGCCGGGGACCAGGGGTTAGAGGGACCACCAGTGAGGACAAGCTCTGTCTTGTCCGGATTGAGCTTCAAATGATTAAAGCTCATCCACTGAGAAATAAAAACTAAAGTGGAACAGAACTTGGGAAGAGAGTCAGCAGGGGACGAAAGATCAAAGACGAGCTGGAGGTCATCTGCGTAGTTATACACAGAGACCCCCAGCTCAAGAAGAGAAGAGATGAGAGGGCGGATATAAAGATTAAAGAGAAGTGGGAGGGAGGGAGGAGCCTTGAGGGACCCCACAGGTGACCGGACAAGGGGAAGCGGAAAAACCGGAGAGGTGAACCGCTTGCGATCTTCCTTGAAGGAAGGACGCCATCCAAGATAAGGCAGTGCCCTGGATGCCCGCTGTGCTGACACGATCGAGAAGAATGGCATGATCGACCGTGTCAAACGCAGCGGACAAATCAAGAAGGACCAGAGCTTGGGGGAGGTTGCTATCAGCTTTCGCCTTGAGTTCATCCAGGACCGCAAGGACCACTCCCTCAGTGGAGTGGCCTGGACGAAAACCCGCCTGGTGGGAGGCCAGAAGATGATTCTCCTCAATGTAGGAGGATAGGCAAGATGTTACTTGGCTTTCAAGAATCTTCCCTAGATAAGGGAGCAAAGAGATAGGCCTGAAATTAGATAGGAGAGAAGGGTCAAGACCAGGTTTTTTAAGGATGGGAAAAACTATAGCAGATTTAAATGAAAATGGGACAGAACCCAAAGCCAGAGAAGCATTGAGGAAAGTGAGAGGAGGGACAGGGCAGCTAGTATAGAGAGTTCTAAGAATCCGTGCGGGAGCGCAGTCCGCCGGAGAACCAGACTTTACCTTAATAAGCAAGTCAAAAAAAAGCTCAGAAGAAATGGGTTGAAAGTGATCCAGAGAGGAAGAGAGCGGAGGAAGGGAATCAAACGGTTCAGGTTGAGGCACAATGGGGATGTTGGCCTTAATATTAATGATCTTGTCAATGAAATAGTCGTTCAGTGAAGAGCAGAAAGTTTGAGATGGAACAAGAGAAGGACAAGTGCGATCGTAAGTGGCGAGGTTATGAACTAATGAAAAGATTTCTCTGGATTTATTGGCAGAGAGGGCCACTCTCTTGGTGAAATATTTGGTTTTGGCCGCTAAAATGGTTTTTTTGTAGTCGTTGAGAAGAGTTTTGTATTTGAGGCGGAGAGTGGGGCAGTAGTTCCGTCTCCATTGGCGTTCCGAGCGCCTAAGACCTAGTTTAAGGGCTTTGAGGTAGCTGGTAAACCACTTATGCGCGTCGTAGGGGTGGACAGATTTGACCTTTTTGAGCGGGGCAACCTGGTTGCAGGAGGAAGAGAGCCAAGTGCTGATGACATCAGCCTGACTTTCCAAGGATAGGTCAGTCAGGTCAGAGGCAGATGAGGTCAGGGAGGATGAGAGAGCACTGAGGCCGGTCTGGTTCCAACTTCGAGCCATAATGTTTTTAGGCAGAGGGGCTTTCTCGGCTTGACCCGAGTGGATAGCGAATGAGATCATGGAGTGATCCGACCAGACGCAGGGAAGGATGGAGGTAGATGAGACATTACAGCGTGATGTCCAAATTTGGTCCAGGGTGTGACCAATGGGTTCATAAGGGCATTAGCGATAGTGAAGGCGAGAGGGTACCCCGATTTGTACCTTTCAGTAGTGCACGCCTGGATCAAATGAACTCTGAGAAAGAAGACGACGACGTGTTGCAAGAAGCTGTACCATCGCATCCACGATTGAACACAGCGAATCCAGAAACTTTGTTTAAAGAACAATCGATCCCTAATAAGACTCGGTACAATTTAAGACCTCGATAGAGGAAAGACAATTGAATTTTTTCTTTTTCTGATTACAATTTCGTTTTAAGACACATTTTCTTTTTTTCACTATCCATCAAGTTGCAGGGTCACAGTAGGAGTCTTAAGCTGTGACCTGAGTAGTGACATAGGTCCGCAGGACTTGCAGTGTCATAGGACAGCTAACAACCACAGCTAAGTGATCTAGGAAGATTACCGTGAGCAATGCTTTAGAGTAATGGATACTAAAGTGAGATGTAATGATAATAATGTAAAGACCACAAGAAAATGTACAGGACTAATGGTTAGTCCATGTGGTGTAATTTTGTGTATTTTAATATATTCATGTGTTTTATTAGCCTGTGTAAGCTGGGTTGTTTATATTAGGCAGCAAGCACCTGTTCCAACATCTGTCTCTTCATCTTTTCCTGCTACTGCCTCCCCACATCAGTTTCGTACACTCTCAGAACACGAACAGATTAGGAGAACAGAATATTTCAATAATTCATTTATTCAGTTATTGCTTCAGCATCAACTAGTAATGAATACCACTAATTGTTGGGTCTGTGGGCTCATGCCTCATAATACAGAGAGAGGTATGCCTTATCTAGTCCTTCCATTCTCCTATGAAGGCTCCGCTTGGGCTTATTTGGCAATGTTCTCCAATGTTTATCAGAACCAACTGCGGCATCCTCTTGGTAGTCCATATGGTGGTGGAGCAGATTTTAGTCACAGTTCTTTGATAAAGGGAATAGTGGCTATGGCTAGGATCGCTGAGATTAGTAAGATTCCCGGTGATGATAAACGAGCACACGATGGTTGGAATGTGACTCGTTACGTTACTAGCCTTACAGAAAAGGCTAGACGAGGGAGATCCCCACCAATTTGGATTGTACCTCATCGAGGTAATTTCTGTTTACAAATTAATAGTCACAATGTTAAAAAAACAGCAGGAGAAGAGTGTCTGTTCCCATACTTATGTTTATACACCTCAGATCTCCTCACCGTTAGTGCCATCACAAGGCACCTATTTTATCTGTCATGACAGAGCCTATACGTGGCTTCCGACCTATTTTTCAGGAACTTGTTATGTGGCTTGTCTTCTTCCCCCAACATATACTGCCCCTTCAGGTCATTTTAGGAAAAGATATGGTACGGGAATTATTGACTCGAAAGACACAGCAGGACAAGAAGGAGGTGACTTTATTAAAGGGTTACTTCCTTTCTGGGGCCCAATGGCTAATAGTAGGGACATCAGACAATTGGTTCGTGTTGTTGAGGCTACCATAAATGTAACTTCTGGAGCCTTAAGTAATCTGACAGCCGAACTTCAGGCGGATCGCTTTATGACTTTGCAAAATCGGATAGTTTTAGACATTATCCTTGCAGATCGTGGAGGAGTCTGTAAATTGATTGGGTCTAGTTGCTGTGTTTACATTCCTGGTAATGCCCTTATAGTATACCAAGCTATTTCCAAGCTATATATCATCTCCGAGTCTATACATCAGGACACGGGAGATGGGCCTGTGATGGGATGGTTTTGGAGACTACTGTCCACATGGGGATGGAAGATACTAACTTTCCTTGGAATGATCTTGGCCATCATTTTTCTCCTGTTGTTTCTGTGTACAGTGTGGACCTGCCATCTGTGGTCTTTGTGCCACTATGTGTGTCCCAAAGCCTGTGTCACAGAAAACAGAGAATATTAGAATGATACTACAGCAACAGCTCGATGACCTCATGGCCATTGACATCGACTCAGACTGACTTGAGTCCCTGGTGTTTTGCCTGAGTAATGGCAAAAGGAGGGTCTGAGGTTCTTCGATTTCTGACTTTGTCCCGTATTTAGCCGCCATTTTGTGGTTTTTCGCCATTTTGTGTTGCCCTCACTCAGGCAGCACGGCGAACGAAGAGTTTTTGCTTTTCTCAGCTGCTACGTGTCTCTCCTGTTAAAGAGTAACTCCTTTGCCCTTGTTTACAAAACCAATGTCAGGGTCTGGTCGAGTTCGTTAATCTATGTCTGGGTAGATCGATCCTCGTCTCGACTGACTATCTGCCTTCCCCTATTCTTTCCTTACATTATCTTATCCGGCTGGCCTTCGCTGTTCTCTCCTTGTATTCTCTTGTTACACAACTATCCTTTGAGGCACACAAATATGTCCTGCCACCTGCAAATTAGAGTGTTGGTTCCAACACTGATTAATTTGTTGGGAGGGGTAACACACGGGGTCTGAGAAAGGGGCGTGTTTGAGACACCTGATAGCTTGTTTTCCAACTCTTCTCATTAGTCCGTTCTACATGCATAAGGTGTAAATAGGCTGTTCGGAATTCGGTTAAAACCGACTCTCAACGACAATACACCTCCGAATGAAAATCAGGTGACCCGGTTTAAACCGAGTGTCACTGATTTTCATAGCTGACGTGGGGGGAGAGGAGCTGTTGTGGTCTGCCGTCTGTTTAATTGCGGCCGGCCGCACCTGAGTACTTCACGGTCTTTAAAAAGACCATTCACTTAATGAGGCTTTGTTGTTCTGTTGCCCCTTCTCAGAGTCCCTGGGGGCTCTGTTGAGCCTCAGAGTGTGTGCAGGCGAGAGGAACAGCCGCCTCCACAGAGAGAACGCGGTCGGGCGCCCCTCCCCTCACTGCCCCATAATCTCTTCCATTAATACGAAAGAGGAGTGAAGTCCTGTCCTTTGAAGTTGGCCGAACACCCCGAGGGAGTGGAGACTCCCCTCCCCAGGAGCCGGCGCCTGGGCAGCCGAGGCCCGCAGGGCGTCACTGTGGACACCAACACCAGCTCTGTGGCGGAGAAAGCAGCGCTCGGGATGTGGGAGACGGAGAGCAGTGCGTGGGAAATTGGAGCGAGGGCACTCTGGCGTCTGTGGAGGAAGAGGTGGAAACCCAGCGCGCACAAGAAAGGTGCAAGCAAAAGGAAATTGTTGAGAAGAAAGCAGGGGTGGCTGTTGAACTTTGGAAGTGGTGGGGCATAGCCTCAGAGTGTGTGCAGGCGAGAGGAACAGCCGCCTCCACAGAGAGAACGCGGGCGCCCCTCCCCTCATATTCTCTTCCATTAATAAAAATATCACCTGCAGTAACGTGCTGTTGTGGTGCACGGTAGACTGCAGGGTTCGGCCTCCCCCCTCACCCCCTAACCCCCCTCCCTCCGGGGAGTTACTTTGGCAGCTGCACCAGGGAGCTTGAAGACACCTATTGGGCTCAAACGGGATTCAGTCCCCCCCTCCCCCCTCCCACCTCCTCCCCCCTCCTAGTGTGTGAGCCCGGGCTGAGCACCCTCCAGGGCAGACACGTTTTTGATCTGCCAGCCGCACCGGAGTACTTCACAGGTCTTTAAGACCATTGACTTGTTAATGAGGCTTTGTCCGCAGCCTCCAGTGACTTTCCACAAGAGGTGGCTGGGGGCGTGCCAAAGCCCTCATTCATCAGGATGTGTCAGTGTCCATGTGATTGTGCTCTGTGCAGATGTCTCTCGTTTTGGAGGTCGGCTCGCATTTCCATCACAGCTCGGAAGGAAGGATTGAAAAGAGAATAGGAGGGGAGGGGGGCTGTAGGAGAGGAAACTGGGGTTGAGGGACATGCGTGTGTCTGTGAGAAAGTGGGTGCATTCTGTGACATCACTCTACACTCGGCACTGTGACTTCTCATTTATTTCAGTGACTTCATCGCTCACTCTGTCTCCTTTAAGGTGATTTTTTTTCTCTTGCATTCATTCATTCATTCTTTCTTTCTTTTTCTTCCTTTAACCTTCTTTATTTCTTTCCCTATTCTTTCCTTCTTTCTATCGCCTGCTTTCGCTCACCCTTGCTTCCTTTCTCTTCTCGTGTTTCCGTTACTCTTTCTCTGTCTCCCTTTGATCTCGTGTTTCTTCCCTACTCCCATCTTTATTTCACTTCCCAATATTAGTTGAAAGATAAGCATGTTATGGCAGAACAGGTGCATGATCCGTGTAGCAGTTACAAGACGCATTGAGTCACGCCCTTTTGTGCTTGTCTGTACGTGACAAGCATCTCACGCTGTGTTCGTGTGCAGAGGTTGCACGGTACATACATCTTGGCTGGGGTTGGTAGCGAACCAGCAGTGTCTGGAAAGGGGGCTTTGGCACATAATGCCTTAGGATCAAATGCACATTCAATCAGCTGTTTCGGAGCGCCTTGCTTCACAGCGCACTGCTGTATGGGCTGTCTCGCCGGCTTGAACACTTTTCTGTTGTAGCGCCCAGAGGCGAGTGCAGCTCTATTAGGGATATAGCGGCTATTTTTGGGAGCAGCGGGTTGTCCCTGCACGGCCGATGTGTGACTGCCTCTACCCCATGGTGGCAGGATGCTCCAGAGTCAGTACTGTGAAGGGTCTCCTTGTTAATTCCCTCCTCCCAGAGCTCACTCTCTCACCACATTCTAATGGTAGAAGGATACTCTGGACTGCCATTTATTGCAGTATTGTACTTCTACTTGTATTGTGTACTCTTTTGTAACATGCACACATGTCACTTTTTCCTCCTGTAACGTAGCGTTTGCTACCTCTTGTATTTTGTTTGCTCACATTTGTCACCATTGCCTCATGTAACGTAACATTTGCTTTGGTAACATGCTCACTTGTCATTTTCTCGTCATGTATCACTACCGTTCCTTTTGTGAAGCGCTCTGACACCTTTGGGTAAAGTCTGCACTATATAAAACGCATAAAATAAAAAATAAAATAAAAATAAAAAAATGTGTGGGGATGTTGGAGGGAGGGGAGGGCAGGAGAGGAGGGAACAACAATAAGCAGTGAAGGATGAAACTAACTGCACAGAAGTTTGGTGTTCCTAGGTGGGGGGGGGGGGGCAGCCAGGCTGCAACTGTTCATTATACCACCAAGGATTAAAAGTGCAAAGAGTGAAGGGCGCTCCTTCAAATTCCTAGCCCCTAAACTCTGAAATGCTTCCCCTCTCTCTCCGAGGGACCTATAAAACCATCTTAAGGCCATCCAGAGAACGCAGAAATGGTCTCTCTAAGCTAAGGGGGAGCAGAGACCTATAGACGATTGCACTGTGATGTGCATGTTTTTTTAAATTCTGTAGCACAGATTATTTTCCACGCTGCAGGAGAACATACCTACAAGTTTAACACAAGGCTGGTAGCACCATGCTATGGTAGACTCTTCCATAAACCTTGAAAATAACAGCAGCAGAGGATGTAGTTTAATGGTTAGGGCGGTGGACCTCAAATCTGGCGAACGGGGTTCGAGTCTCGGCAATGACACTCAACATCCTGTGATTCTGGCCAAATCACGCAATCTACCCGTCCCTAACAAAAATTAATGTGCCCTTGTGTAACGCAACAGGTGCTCATGTGAAGCGCTTTAATACCTTCAGATCGAGTTAGCACTATATAAATCTGAGGGGGAAAAAATAGCAGTGAAAATCAGCCTAGCTTTACTCATAGCCGTGCCATCATGCTATGTGATTTGTGAGGAGTGCCCAAAACCATGAACATGTCACCAAGCTCTCACTTTCTTCAAATGACAACACATTGATTCTAAATGAGCTATGAGAACTGCCTGCCTTGCCTACAACGCCCAACACCCCCAGAAATCTCTCATTTCCAAAAAGTTCTCTCTGTACCCAGTTCAAGAGGTGTGCCTTGCACAGAGCCTCCCTTTTCAGGCAAATTTCTGAAAGTGCTGACTTAACCTTTGACTTGTAAAAATGCATGTGGACCTCATATACACTGTACATAGACTGTCTATATACTATGCATCAATGAAGAAAGCAAGCAATAATAAAAGCAAAGCGTTCCATAAACACCGGTAAAACACCGTTTCAGTTGTTTTTTATGGCGCGAAAATGAGTAACCACTGAAAAGCACTGTTTTTTTGAGGTATTGAAATCACTGGAAAACACTGAAAAAACACCACCAGAATTTACCAAAAATAGAAACTGAAAACAGGAAAGCCTAGGTGTAAATAATTGTAAATATGTTTTACTATAAAAGATTGTGCACCACGGATTGAAGTGGCAGTCTCCTCAGAACCCACCTCGTGTGTAACTTCTAGGATAACTGTGCTTAGCTGCAGCTAATAAACCTGGCTTCCACGCTCAACAGAGTGTCTTGTGTCTCTGTTCGACAAGGCAGGTGAACTCGGGGATTAAGGCGTGCCCTGCGCCACCAGGCCCATAAGGCCCGGTTCTCCAGCAGTCAGGCTTATCTCAGAGGCGATGTGTAAAGCATTTGGGCACGCACCCACCAGCAACAACATCCAAGGCCCCCCACAAAAGGAAATCCACACAAGGTATATGTAAAAATAGCCTTTGTATTGCAAAGCACATTAGATAGAAACACACACTTTACAATGTGCCAACAGGCACGGGTAGAATTTACAGGGGATTATGTACAGGACAGGGCCACAGGGACCACTGGCAGCACAGGAGAACACATGATGCATAAACAACACATTCCGAGGTGTAAGAACAAGGCACATGATGCATCAAAACACATTCAGAGGTGCAGCACATAACAATTCGCAGAAATCACATTAGCACAGAACTTACATTAAAGTACAGGTTGTGCCACCGCGCCAAAACCTAAACGTAGCATCTGCCCACTACTTGCTGGGCAGCTCAGGATAGGGACAGAACAGGGCCTAAACGCTGCAGCTGGCACTAAGTGCGGCGCAGCTGGGGAAGGCCAGGGTAGGGATGACGGAGTGCGTCTTACTCCTAGTCCAAAGGCATGTCCCTAGAAAGCAAAACCTAAACGGAGCAGCTGCCCACTACTTGCTGGGCAGCTGTAGATCAGTAAAACTGCGCCAGGGCTCTTATCAGCCCTCTGGGACAACCACGGCGCCAAACTGAGCCATCTGGCTCTGGAGACTCGGGGGAGCCTCGCAGGCTCTAAACACAAACTGCCCCCTTGGAGCCTCATGGCTCAAGAAACAATAATGCGGGCGGGAGCCTCGTGGGCTCTGAACACAAACTGCCCCCTTGCAGCCGCATGGCTCAAGAAACACTAATGCGGGCGGGGAGCCTCGTGGGCTTTGAACACCCGGGCCCCGAATGCTGGAGTCCCTCTCTGGGGGACTTGAAGAAAAAGAGCAGCAATGCAGCGGTCACAGGTGAGCGGCCCGCTGCCAACCGGGGCCGCTCGGATGCTGCCACTGCGGCCCCTGTGACTCGTGAGGCCTTCCCCCCGCCCCAGCCGTCTTAACTTACCGGCTCTTCGGCGGAAGAAGGCTGTCTCTGCTTCAGGCGTCGGTAGAGCTCGGCGGGGCTCTCTCTCCTCATGGGAGTCCCGCCTTCCTCATGCGCCCGCTTCGCCAGGTCTTCACCCGATCCCCCATCTCGGGACCGGAACTTAGGGTGGAGCCGCAAGGCTCCTGGGCAAATCAGTTTCCAGGGCTCCCTCCTGGCCACGGGAGCCCCGCAACGCTCACGTCACTTCCTGCCTCCGTCCCGCTCCGCGGTGGAGGCAGGACTTTGAGATCTCCTCGGGCCGGCAGCCAATCACGGTGCGGCCCGGGGAAAGACGTCAAGGGGTATCCCGGGCCGGCAGCCAATCCCAGCGCGGCCCGGGGAGGACGTCATGAGGGGTCCTGGGCCAGTGACGGTGAGCTCGGTGATACAACGAGGGGTAGGATCCCTCGGTCATTTTAAATATGCAGCGAGGTGGGCACTCGCTTGGGGGCCCAAAAATCAGCAATTAAAATGGGGCAAATGCCGGGTGGGCACCGGCTGAGAGCAACAGCGTTCCCAAGTGCTAGGCAGACCAGGAGGGCAAAAGAAAAGCGCTCCCAAGCGCTAGGCAGACCAGGAGGGCAAAAGAAAAGCGCTCCCAAGCGCTAGTGCGAAATAAAGCGCTCTCCAGCACTAAGGCACACAGAAAGCAACGAAGTCCTTTAGAAGGTGGACATCAGCAGTCCAGGGGCTGGGCAGGGCCCAGGGAAGCAAGCCTTCCCCTAGGCCCCAGCAGCAGCATGCCCCTGGTAGATTCGAGTTGGGAATAAGAACATTTGACAAGAGGTCACAGCCTCTTTTTGTACAGAGAAATCCTTTGTCTAAAGGTGCAGGGTGGGGAAAGAACCAGTCGCAGCTGGTCTGGGAGCACCCTTGATGTGCTCAGCCCCTCACTCTATTCACTGGCATGGCTAGGGACATTAGACGCACCACAGGGGGCGGAGCCAGCATTGTGTGGGGGAAGCCCAGCCCTATTCAGGACCCAGGCGCACTCCTCCCCAGCCATCAGCATGCTAATCTCCACACTCACACCGGGCAGACCCATCCAGACTCCTGGAGCCAGGCTCACCAGCCAGCCCCAGCCAATCAGAAGCCAGACACAAATTGCACAACTTCTAGAAGTGGCACTTCCACACTAGACACAATCATGCTGCATATATCATTGCGCAGCTTCAATAACACCAGTCCGCACATACCAGACTCGAGCTTGCACACCTCACGCATCAGGAACTACCAGGGACACAGACATTCCCCATGCATTCCTATAGGAGGGCAGGCCAACCTTACTCCACACACTCTGGGTGCGCACGCACTTTCCACTGGGACACAGTGAAAGTGCGCAGAAACCAAAAATCACTATCACCAGGTAACCATTACAAGCAAAAAGTTTAGGGGTGAACCTGACGGAAGGGCCAAGTCCAACACCCTCTTTCTTAGAGGCTGCAAATACCTCTCAAGTCCTCACCCTCGCAATGACAGGGTCTATGATGTGGTGCCACTTACCTCCAGAGAGCCATATTCTAACTTACACTGGTTTCTCTTCAAAACGAAAAATCTTTCGCCTTTTACTAAAGATTTCCGTGGAGAGGAACATTTACGAGTTTATTCAACTTTTTAAGCCTTACCACAGGTGAGGCTGTTTATCATTTGTTTAAAAGAAAAGCATTAGAAGTTGGGGAATATCTGGGAGTTGTCTGCTACTGTTTTTAGGGAACATGAGCTTGGTGTTTTATTCCTAATCTCTCTGCTTGCTCATTTGCATAGACAGAGTGTAGAAGAGGTGCATCATGGGAAAGAACTTGGGCAGTGCATGAGATTGCTTTTCTTGACTATCTTGAAACTTCACGATCGCAGGCAGTATATTTTCTCTTCTCCCAACATTCCTGCTGCCAGAGGCCAGACGTCACTCTCCTTTTTAAAGGTGGCACCAAGACTCATGCTGTGCTTTTCATAGGACTTGCCCGTTATTTGTGCCCTGAGAGGGTGGCCAATCCTGAGTCAGATTCCTCTCAGGTACACTTGAAGGGGCGCGTTAGTCTTGTTTCATGTGTCTCCAGCCTAATCAGATATATGCTTCTATATTCAGCTTTAATGAAAGTACGTGTGAAAAAGGGACTTAAAGTGCATGGCTATGTGCAGAGCACAGTGATGGCTCACAGCCTATCGATTGGAGGGATGGTGGGGAAAGCGTAAAATCGCTAGGGGAACGAAAGTCCTACAGTGCCACTTCACTTAAAGCCTGATTCACGCTTCCCGTTCCCCTTGCCCAGCAGCCCTGACACCTCCTAATGAGCTGAGGTGTGTACAATTATTTTTTGCATATTCCCAGACAGACACATGGGAACTGTCCACCTTTTTGCTTTTCTGTGCTTTGAGCAGAGACTCTGAAGTTTTATCCTGTTTCCCTCACTGGCCTAGTTCTTGCCCTCTTTCTTAGAGACTGCAAATACCTCTCAGGTCCTCACCCTCGTAATGACAGGGTCTTTGATAGGGTGCCACTTACCCCCAGAGAGCCATATTCTTACTTACTCTGGTTTCTCTTCAAAACGAAAAAATCTTTCGCCTTTTGCTAAAGATTTCCGTGGAGAGGAACATTTACGAGTTTATTCAAGTTTTTTTAAGCCTTACCACAGGTGAGGCTGTTTATCATTTGTTTAACCCCTTGTATGCTCATGACGAGCTGAGCTCGTCATGGCATACAGTGCTCGGGTGCTCATGACGAGCTCAGCTCGTCATGTGCCCCACCCACGGGGGTAGCGCTGGCGCTCCCTCCGTGGGCGCCCGATCTATTTCGTTTCTATGGGGGAGGAAGGGGAAGACCTTCCCCCGCCTCCCCACGCCTCATCAATGACGTCAGCGCGTGAGGCGCGCTGACGTCATTGGAGGTTCCCTTTCTCCTCCGAAGCACAGGGAAGCCATTTGCTTCCTGCGCGTCGGAGGAGAAAGAGGTGAGTTTTGGGGCTGGGGAGGGGGAATGCAAATGAAAGAGGCATCGGGGGAAAGGGAAGGGTTTTCCTTTCCCTCGATGTCTCTTTCTGCATTCCTGCTGCACGATCGTGCGATCGTGCAGCAGGATTGCCCACTAGACACCAGGGATTTTTTTTTGAGCTGCCAAGGATTGTTTGCTCGGGGAGGGGCCCCTTGGGCAAGGGTCGCTCCCGCTTTTGGGGGCACTTAATTTGGCTTTGTCTGCCCCCCTGGGGGGAGCAGATTATTAATGTTTAAATAATTAAAAGACGAATTTTGGCAATGCGTAGGGGAGTGGCCCCTTGGGCAAGGGTCATTCTCATTTGGGGGCCATTTTACGCAGGCCTATTGTTTTTTGTTTGTTTTGGGGAGCGACCCCTTGGACAAGGGTCGCTCCCCTTTTGGGGGCAGGTCAGAAGGCTTTGCCTGGCCCCCTGGGGGGGGCAAATTTAATGTTATTATAGGATGTGCTAGGGAGTGGACCCTTTGGCAAGGGTCACTCCCATTGGGGACCATTTTAGGAAGCCCAAATTTGTTGTTTTTGATTTGGGGAGTGACTCCTTAGACAAGGGTCGCTCCCCTTTTGGGGGCAAGTAAGAAGGCTTAGCCTGGCCCCCGAGGGGGCCACATTTTATGTTATTTTAGGATGTGCTGGGGAGTGGCCCCTTTTGGCAAGGGTCACTCCCCTTGGGGGCCATTTTAGGAAGCCCACATTTTTTTTATGGGGAGTGACACCTTGGAGAAGGGTGGCACCCCTTTTGGGGGCAATTATGAAGGCTTTGTCTGCCCCCCTGGTGGGGTCAACATTTATTTTACATTTTAGGATATGCTGGGGAGTGGCCTCTTGGGCAAGGGTCACTCCCCTTGGGGGCCATTTTAGGACACCCACATTTTTAGTTTTTTGTTTTGGGTAGTGACCCCTTAGGTAAGGGTCACTACCCTTTTGGGGGCCATCCTTTTTGCTTTGTTTGCCCCCCTAGGGGGCAGATTATAATATTTTTAAATGTATGTGGCAGACTGTGCCAATTGAGTAAATCTAGTGGGGAGTGGCCCCTTGGACAAGGGTCACTCCCCTTTTTTGGTGCATATATTTTGCCCATGATGTTAGGTTTTAGCTGGTGTAGCTCACTCCAGCACCCCAGTTCAGACATGGCCATATGCAAATTAGTCTGACCCTATGCTTCATGGGAGCAGTCCAGCCCGAACTGCCAAGCCATATCTTACCTGGCACGGAAACAGCCATAATGGGACTGGTTACTGGCTAATCAGTCGTTACCAGCCAGGTTAGCTTGAGTCCGGTGGCAAAGTGAGCAAAGGACCCACCTCTGCCAACTTAGGGCAATCAAAGTGCAAAGGGTCAGTCTGATTTGCATTTGGCCATGTCTAACCTGGGTTGGTGAATTGAGCTAAATAATGATGATGGATTAAACCAAGATCAGTTGACTGGGGTGAGTGTTATATTTGCTCAAGGGCTCCGTCTATCATACCCCTTTTGGCGTTGTCTTGAAAAACAGTTTTGCTGGGTTTTTATGGGTCACTAGGGCAGCAGGGTTTATTTTTATGTTGGGGATCCGCCCATTGGACATGGGTCGTTCCCCCTTTATGGGAGGATGATTGTGGCCTTTACTGTCTCTTTGAGTGGTAGAGTAGCAGAATGTGTTTAGTCCCATCTGTCCCCAAGGGGGGGCAGAAGCCACTAGACACCAGAGTTTTTAAAATTGTTTTGGTGGGGGGTGGCCTCATGGGCAAGGGTTGCTCCCCTTTTGATTTTATACTGTTAGACCCACCTACCCTTTAGCTTGGCAGGTGGACTGGTGCTTTTTTTGAATATGTGAATCTAATTTTTTTTCTTCTTTTTAAATCCAGTGTAAAGCTTTTCCTTCCTGTTTGCGGTTTCGACAGTGGTTGTTCTGCAGCTTTGTGTAGTTGCATTTTTTAGGTAAGAAAAATTATTTTTGTTGTATGTACTCCAAATGAGTTATATTGTAATGTATGTAATTTTTTTTGTTTGTAAGCGGTGTCATAGTGGCATTTAGTTACTGTTTTGAGCATGAAATTCTTTGTGATGTGTTTTGCATTGTCTTATGTGTATTTTTGTTTTCTCTTTCTTTTTTAGTGGGATATTGTTGATCCATACTGTGTCTGTGCAGAGTATGTGGTGTTGAGTTTAGCTGCTTCAGGCAAGTGAGTGGTTTTGTTTTGCAGTGTATAGGTAATTTTGATAAAGGTGAATTTTGTTCATTGTTTATTTTACATAGTGATTGTTGTTGTTGACTTGTGTGACAATTTACTTTTATTAGTAATCATTATGGCTAGCCGTAGAATGACTGCTCAGCAGTTGCTTGGTATGCTTCTTGAGTCTTCCTCTGAGCCGGATTATGACACTGACAGTGCGTCTGAGGGAGAGGAGGGAGGGGAAGATTCTGGCAGTGAGTATTCTCTCCACATGGAATCATCGGATGATGAAGGTACTCTCAGTGCAGATGAAGGGCCTGTGTTAGAGGAGGACACTGCTGTGCCGATGGTGCAAGAGGCATCTGGATTACAGCCTGAGGCTGCTAGTCTTCCTACTGGAAGTGTTGGACTCTGGGTTGATCCTAACATGGTGCAGCCGGTGTTGCCTGCCTTTAGTGGTGATGCAGGGTGTAGAGTGGATTGTGAAAACCTTTTGCCTACACAGTATTTTCAGTTATTTATGGAGGATGTGTTTTTGGGTGAGATTGTTGAGCAGACTAATTTGAATGCTGAACAGTTTTTGAGGGTCAACAGGTACAAACTTAGGCCCCACTCTAGAGCTACCCGGTGGACTCCCACAAATCTGGAAGAGCTGAAGAAGTTTTTGGGATTGACTCAACTGATGGGTTTGTTAAAGAAGCCGAACCTGGCTTCATATTGGTCTACCAGTCCCTTGATGGCAACAGCCATATTTCCAGCTGTTATGACTCGTGATCGGAATTTACTTTTGCTACGCATGTTGCATTTTGTGGATAATTCTTTGGCGTTGCCACTTAGTCACCCTGACTGTGACCGTCTTTTTAAGATTCGGCCTGTTCTTGATCACTTTGTTGATCGATTTTCAGAGATTTACATACCTGGGAAAGAAATTTCTATTGATGAGTCTTTGGTTTTGTTCAAGGGTCGTTTGGTTTTTAGGCAGTACCTCCCTAGCAAGAGGGCACGCTATTGAATTAAACTGTATATGTTGTCTGAGAGTAAGACAGGGTATGTTTTTAATTTTCGTGTGCACACTGGTAGAGATTCCACTATTGACCCCCCTGGTTGTCCGTCCACTTTTGGAGTGTCAGAGAAAATTGTGTGGGATCTTGATAGAAGACTGTTCAACAGAGGCCACCATTTGTACCTTGATAACTTCTACACTGCTGTGCAATGTTTAAAGTGGACACTTTTGCATGTGGCACAATCCGCTCTAACCGCAAAGGTTTTCCAAAGGAGCTTGTTTGCAAGAAACTTCAGAGGGGTCAGTGCAGTTCCTTACGTTGTGGCGAACTACTAGCTGTGAAATTTGTGGACAGGAGGGATGTCTACATGCTGACTACCATCCATGATGAGAGTACTTCACCTCTGCCAGTTTAGGGTCATTTTGCTGAAGTGCACAAACCTGTGTGCATTCTGGACTACAATAAGCACATGGGTGGTGTTGACAGAGTAGATCAGAGGTTGGAACCTTACACTGCTATTCGGAAGGCTTATGTTTGGTATAAGAAGTTGGCCATCCATTTTTTCAACTTAGCAACTTTCAATGCTTTTATTGTGTTCAAGGAGTGTTCTCCTGGGTCAAAGTTGACATTTCTTCAGTTTCAGCACTCTGTGATATCTAGCCTTGTTGTTGTGGAGCAAGTAAGTGTTCCTAGATTTGGAGTGGTGGAGGATGTGGCTCGATTGAAAGATCGCCACTTTCCTGATTACATTCCTCCCACATCTACAAAAGACTTTCCCACTTGGAGATGTAGAGTCTGTTGGCGAAGAGGTTTGCGGAAGGAGACTCATCTTTACTGCCCTGGGTGTCCTTCTAACCCTGGGCTGTGCGTGCTGCTTGTTATAGAGCTTACCACGCACAAAAGAATTTTTGGGAGTATCCATGAGTGGTAAAATGTACTGCCTGGTCTGTGTTTTTTAAATAATTTGTATTCTTTTTTAAGGTTGGCATTTGTGCAATGTATTTAGTTACAGATTTTGTGTTACTAGATTTTGATCTATTTGCAATTATTTTGTTTGTTTTGTTAAAAAAAATTCAAAATGTGATGGCGGTGTGCGTAGGCTGGCACTTGACTGGCGGTGTGGGCGGAGTGGTGCTTGGCTGGCGGTGTGCGTGGAGTGGCGCTTGGCTGTCGGTGTGCGTGGAGTGTCGCTTGGCTGGAGGTGTGCGTGGAGTGGTGCTTGGCTGTCGGTGTGCGTGGAGTGGTGCTTGGCTGTCGGTGTGCGTGGAGTGGCGCTTGGCTGGAGGTGTTCGTGGAGTGATGCTTGGCTGTCGGTGTGCGTGGAGTGGTGCTTGGCTGTCGGTGTGCGTGGAGTGATACTTGGCCGGAGGTGTGCGTGGAGTAGTGCTTGGCTGGCAGTGTGCGTGGAGTGACGCTTGGCTGGCAGTGCGCGTGGAGAGGTGCTTGGCTGGAGGTGTGCGTGGAGAGGTGCTTGGCTGGCGGTGTGCGTGGAGTGACGCTTGGCTGGCGGTGTGCGTGGAGTGGTGCTTGGCTGTCGGTGTGCGTGGAGTGGTGCTTGGCTGTCGGTGTGCGTGGAGTGCCGATTGGATGGAGGTGTGCATGGAGTGGCAGTTGGCTGGCGGTGTGTGTGGAGTGGTGATTGGCTGGCGGTGTGCGTGGAGTGACGCTTGGCTGGCAGTGTGGGCGGAGTGGTGCTTGGCTGGCGGTGTGCGTGGAGTGGCGCTTGGCTGTCGGTGTGCGTGGAGTGTCGCTTGGCTGGAGGTGTGCGTGGAGTGGTGCTTGGCTGTCGGTGTGCGTGGAGTGGTGCTTGGCTGTCGGTGTGCGTGGAGTGGCGCTTGGCTGGAGGTGTTCGTGGAGTGATGCTTGGCTGTCGGTGTGCGTGGAGTGGTGCTTGGCTGTCGGTGTGCGTGGAGTGATACTTGGCCGGAGGTGTGCGTGGAGTAGTGCTTGGCTGGCAGTGTGCGTGGAGTGACGCTTGGCTGGCAGTGCGCGTGGAGAGGTGCTTGGCTGGAGGTGTGCGTGGAGAGGTGCTTGGCTGGCGGTGTGCGTGGAGTGACGCTTGGCTGGCGGTGTGCGTGGAGTGGTGCTTGGCTGTCGGTGTGCGTGGAGTGGTGCTTGGCTGTCGGTGTGCGTGGAGTGCCGATTGGATGGAGGTGTGCATGGAGTGGCAGTTGGCTGGCGGTGTGTGTGGAGTGGTGATTGGCTGGCGGTGTGCGTGGAGTGACGCTTGGCTGGCAGTGTGTGTGGAGTGGTGCTTGGCTGGCGGTGTGCATGGCGTGGTGCTTGGATGGTGATGTGGGTGGACTGGCGCTCGGCTGGCGGTGTGTGAGTAGTTACTGTCTGTTGGTTACTACACACACTGCTAGTTGAGCGATACTCCACGCAGTAGGCTGGCACTTGACTGGCGGTGTGGGCGGAGTGGTGCTTGGCTGGCGGTGTGCGTGGAGTGGCGCTTGGCTGTCGGTGTGCGTGGAGTGTCGCTTGGCTGGAGGTGTGCGTGGAGTGGTGCTTGGCTGTCGGTGTGCGTGGAGTGGTGCTTGGCTGTCAGTGTGCGTGGAGTGGCGCTTGGCTGGAGGTGTTCGTGGAGTGATGCTTGGCTGTCGGTGTGCGTGGAGTGGTGCTTGGCTGTCGGTGTGCGTGGAGTGATACTTGGCCGGAGGTGTGCGTGGAGTAGTGCTTGGCTGGCAGTGTGCGTGGAGTGACGCTTGGCTGGCAGTGCGCGTGGAGAGGTGCTTGGCTGGAGGTGTGCGTGGAGAGGTGCTTGGCTGGCGGTGTGCGTGGAGTGACGCTTGGCTGGCGGTGTGCGTGGAGTGGTGCTTGGCTGTCGGTGTGCGTGGAGTGGTGCTTGGCTGTCGGTGTGCATGGAGTGCCGATTGGATGGAGGTGTGCATGGAGTGGCAGTTGGCTGGCGGTGTGTGTGGAGTGGTGATTGGCTGGCGGTGTGCGTGGAGTGATGCTTGGCTGGCAGTGTGTGTGGAGTGGTGCTTGGCTGGCGGTGTGCATGGCGTGGTGCTTGGATGGTGGTGTGGGTGGACTGGCGCTCGGCTGGCGGTGTGTGAGTAGTTACTGTCTGTTGGTCACTACACACACTGCTAGTTGAGCGATACTCCACGCAGTCCATCATTTTGTGTAGTTGCAGTGTCAGGAATGTGGGCGTGTGAAAGTGATGGGCCATTGAATGGCGCTGTCTGCTGGTGTGATTGTTGTAATGTGATGGGCCCACGGTTGGCGGTGTGTATGTTTTGTATGTGTCACACGTTTGAAAGGTGTATGAATGGCCTATAAAGAGGTTGGTGCCTTGACGTGGCTTTACAGCTCACGAGCTGTGAGTCAGTGGTTCAGTTTCTCATACTTTCAATTATTCGCAGTGCATTTCATTTTTGTGAAATAACTTTCGAATACAGTTGTATGTACTGAATCATCACTCATCCTCGTGCCAAATCCAACCAGTGTGTGTGTGCTTGCGGATTAGATGGCTGTGCAGTAATATTTGTCTTTTTTCTCACTCTGCAGTAGGGTGTACCTTGTCCCTTTTTGTGAATGTTGTAATGTGTTGCTTTTCCTTCCAGATGGTGTCAATGGTCTGGTGTGTATCAGGTATGAAAGGTGCGTGAATGGCCTGTAAAACGGTTGGTGCCTTGTCGTGGCTTTACAGCTCACGAGTTGCGAGTCACTGGTTCGGTTTTTATGCATTTATTTATTGACAGAGCATTTCATTTCGTTGAAATATCTTGTTAATAAAATTGTATGTACTGAACCATCACTCGCGCCAAATCCAACCTGTATGTGTGTCTCTTTGAGGAATAGATAGCCGTGCTGGAATGTTTGACTTTTGAGTAACTCTGTTCAGGTGTACATTACAGCTATAAATAACTTACTAAATGTAGATATTATTGTTAAACCATGGGAGTATATTGTCATGTCTTTCTTGTGAATTCGACGTTTTTTTTTATCCACAATGTCCTGCAAACTTGAAAATGTCTGTCACAATTTCCATGCAATATTGTCCCAAGAATCTCACACTCTCAAATTGATTCAGTCAAAACAATTTGGTTTTGCAAGGGGGTTCCCATGGGATTTTGGCCCGGGGCTCGGTGGCCATCTAGGGAAACCTATCAAACCCACACATTTCTGGAAACTAGACACCCGGGGAACTCCAGTGAGGTATGGCTTGCGTGGGACCCTCATCATTCTCCTACCCAGAATCCACTGCAAAGCTTTTTTCTCACATTTCTATGTGGTAAAGTTGTGGAATCTGCGTGGATCCTCAAATATCCTCCCACCCAGCGTTCCCCCAGGTCTGGGTGGCAAGCCAAGCCCGGGGCAAAAAACTCAGGTGCCCCCCCCCCCCCCAAATAAGGTAGATTTGCTGTAGGTAATTTTTAAGTCTCCACCTTACGATTTGGGCCTTTTCCAGTTGCAGCCACTATGTCTACCCACGCAAGTGAGGTACCATTATCAACGGGAGACCGAGTAAGATGATACCTCACTTGTGTTGGTGGGCCAAAGGCCTGTGACTAGGATGACCCCAAAACAGTAGAATTCTCTGTGCTTTTTTTGTCAATCCTGAACGCTACAATTTCTTAAAAATACATTTTTGGCCTGTTCTGCTTTGGCCCACCCACACAAGTGAGGTATCATTTTACTCGGGAGAACAAGGGGAACGCTGGGTGGTAGGACATTAGTGCCGCCATGGAGATCCCACACGAAAATGTATGGAAAAGTGTTTTTTTTAACCTAATTTTAAGGTTTGCTGGGAATTCTGGGTAGGAAAACGTTGGGGGACCCATGCATGCCATACCTCCCTGGACTCCCCCAGGTGTCTAGTTTTCAAAACTTTTTGGGTTTGGTAGTTTTCAAAGATGGCCACCGAGCCCCGGGCCAAAATCTCAGGGCCCCCCCCCAAAATAAGGTAGTTTTGCTAAAGGTTATTTTTAAGTCTCCACCGTACGATTTGGGCCTTTTCCTGTTGCAGCCACTATGCCTACCCACGCAAGTGAGGTACCATTTGAGGATATTTGAGGATCCGCGCAGATTCCAGAACTTTACACCACAGAAATGTGAGGAAAATGCATTTTTTTGTCAATTGTTTAGGTTTGCAAGGGATTCTGGGTAACAGAACCTGGTGGGAGGCAGTCGAGTCACCCCATCCTGATTTCCCCTGGGTGTCTAGTTTTCAAAAATGTATAGGTTTGCTAGGTTTCCCTAGGTGCAGGCAGAGCTAGGGTTAAAAAAGTACAAGTAGGCACTTTGCCAAAAAAGGACCAGTTTTCACTGCGAAATTGACGTGCAACCATGTTGCGTTTTGCGCCGTTTCCTGTAACAGGCACTAGGCAGACTCAGGCAAGTGAGGTACCATTTTTCTCATAAGACTTTGGGGAACGCGGGGTGGGTGGAGTTATGTTGATCTACGCAGATTCCAGAACTTTCTACCACAGAAATGTGAGGAAAATGCGTTTTTTCCCTGAATTGTTTAGGTTTGCTAGGGATTCTGGGTAACAGAACCTGGTGGGAGGCAGTCGAGTCACCCCATCCTGAATTCCCCTGCGTGTCTTGTTTTCAAAAATTTATAGGTTTGCCAAGTTTCCCTAGGTGCCGGCAGAGCTAGAGTTAAAAAATGGCAGGTAGGCACTTTGCCAAAAAAGGGCCAGTTTTCACTGCGAAAATGAGGTGCGACCACGTGGTGTTTTGCGCTGTTTCCTGTCGCAGGCACTAGGCAGACCCAGGCAAGTGAGGTACCATTTTTCTCATAACACTTTGGGGAACGCGGGGTGGGTGGAAATTTGTTGATTCACGCAGATTCCAGAACTTTCCACCACAGAAATGTGAGGAAATGCGTTTTTTCCCCCAATTTTTTTTGTTTGCAAGGGATTCTGGGTAACAGAACCTGGTGGCAGGCAGTCGAGTCACCCCATCCTGAATTCCCCAGGGTGTCTAGTTTCAAAAAAGGTATAGGTTTGCTAGTTTCCCTAGGTGCCGGCAGAGCTAGGGTTCAAAAACTACAAAAAAGGGCCTGTTTTCACTGCGAAATTGAGGTGCAACCACATTGCGTTTTGCGTCGTTTCCTGTCACAGGTACTAGGCAGACCCAGGCAAGTGAGGTACCATTTTTCTCATAAGACTTAGCGAAACACAGGGTGGGTGGAAATTTGTGTTTTTTTCTTCAATTTTTTAAGTTTGCAAGGGATTCTGGGCAACAGAACCTGGTGGGAGGCATTTGAGTCACCCCATCCAGAATTCCCCCGGGTGTCTAGTTTTCAAAATTGTATAGGTTGGCTAGGTTTCCCTAGGTGCCAGCAGAGCTAGGGTGCAAAAACTACAGCTAGGCACTTTGCCAAAAAAATGTCTATTTCTAACTGCAAAATTGAGGTGTAACCACGTTGCATTTTGCGCCGTTTCCTGTTGCAAGCACAAGGCCGACCCATACAAGTGAGGTACCGTTTTTATCGGGAGACTTAGGGTAATTCAGATTTGTAAATCAACTGTTATTACCTATTGAGGTTTCATGCATTTCTCCCTTCCCAATGAAAGAAAATGTGTAAAAAAAATTCATTTTGAAAATTGACCAATAATTCTATTGCTAGTATGAGTATTCCCAATTTTGAAAATGTGTAAATATATACTGTTTCTAAACTCTATAATTTGTACCCAATTCAGAAATACATAGATGTTTTTAATACCGATTTTTCCATGTATACATTTTCCAAGAATAAGTGCTCTATACCCGGTAAATAATAAAATATCATTGCAAGTTGCTGCTCAGTTTGTGGCTCTGAGTTCGTCGGGTTCTTGGTGAAACTACAAGTCCTATATATCCCCACAACCAGGAAGGTCAAACGGATGTAACGGTATATTGCTTTCAAAGAGTTGTCAAAATTACAAGAAGTTACAGGTGAAAACGTTGAGACAAAAGGCTGTTTTTTTCAACTAATTTTCAATTATTCCAATATATAACTGTTAGTTTCTATAAAGAAACCTTCATGGATTTAGACAAATGACCCCTTTCTGAATTCTGAATTATGTCTACGTTTCGAAAATGCATAGCCTTCCAGGATCCATTATTGCTTTCAAACTCATTTCTACCATTAAATGGAAGGAGGTTGAAAGCTCTAAAAATAGCAAAAATAGGCTATGTCCCAGAAAAATGCCAAAACTGTGTGAAAAATGTTGGTTCTCTGACAAAAGACTGTCATTCCCTAAAAGCTGATAAAATGGTGATTTCATCCCCACAAACCCTTTTTTGAGAACATTTGCAGGGAAAACCCAGAGGCTTTCATTTGCAGCCCGTTTTTCCCATTTTTCTGAAAAAAACTAAAATGTTACTGTATTTTTCTTAATTTCTGGGACCCCTCCAAGGGAATCCATAAACCCTGGGCACCTTTAGAATCCACATGATGTTGGAAGAAAAGGACGCAAATTTGGCGTGGATACCTTATATGGTCAAAAAGTTACAGGGACCTAAGCGTGCACTACCCCAAATCGCCAAAAAAAGGCTTAGCACAGGAGGGGAAAAGGCTTAGCAGCAAAGGGGTTAAAAGAAAAGCATTAGATTCAGTAGTACACTCGTTTGCTTACATCCTATCACGTGTGAGGAGGAGGAGCCGCGTCAGCAGTCAGCAGTTAGTGTTCCGCGTAGCGGGAGCCGGAGCGGAGCGGTGAGCCGAGAGTTGGCGCTTGGAGGAACTGGGGTCGATCGGAGGCGTTCAGGTCGAGGCTGAGCAGGTTGGTGTGGTTCCCCTGCTCCCCCCTGCTCCCCCGATTCTTGCACCCGCAGTCCGCAGCCCGCTTGCCTTCTCCTCTCTTTTCCCCCAGGCGGTTTGTGTGAAAGCAGCGCGGAGCATGGGGGATTAAAGCCACACTCCAACACCAACATCGGGGAAAGCAAGCAAGCGGGCCGCCCGGAGTGGAAGAAGAGCCAAGCCGAGCTAAGCGGGCACGGAGGGAGATTTGCGGGAGCATCAGCGGCTTCAGCTTCAGGCGGCAGGGGGGCCTTGGGAGCCCGGGAGCCCGTCGGCCCTGCAGGCTATTTTGGCAAAAGGATTAAGAGTCGGCGAGCAACGTGTGAAGAGCAGAGTGCCTGTGGTACTATCGTGCAGGGGGCTCAGAACCAGGACTTTGGTCGATTGGCAGGCTGCCAGAAGGAACATTCAAGTCTGAGGCAGACCATCAGTACGACCAGGGGGACAAGGGGCCACAGAGGTCAGGGTGTCCCTAAGAACCACAAGAATCCCAAAAGTTTCCAAGTTACGGTGAAAAGGCAGTAGGAGACCAGCACGGTGGACCTCCAAGCCATCCTCAGTATTGAGAGAGTAACAGGGGTTACAGGAGCAACAGGAGCAACACGAGCCATAAGAGCGCGTACATCTCTCACACCCTTCAGCCCATTGGGTTCCATAAAACCCACAACTTTCAACTGAGACCCTCACGCCACAGCCAACGCAAGGGTGGTGTGCGGGGGGCCGCGAGGTGGAAAGGAGAAAAGGGAAGGGTGCACCAAACATCCGCACTCCCCCCCCATTATGAGATCAGGGAGAGATAGAACAGACCCCACAAACAAACCAAAAAAAAGAAACCAACAACACGGCAGAAATGTGAGAAATGTGAGTGAAGGAGCAAATGATCCCTCCGACGAAGACCTAGCTGAGGAGCAAGACATAAATGTCAGCGCCCCCACTATTAAGACGCAACAGACAATTCCAGGACTTAAAAACTCTAAAATTACAGATTTCCTAATCTTATCTACATCATCGGCGCCCTCGGCGCTGCAAGTACAGAAATCTAAGACCGCCATTAGCAACAAAAGAATGTCCCAGTCAGTGGGCTCACTATCGAAAGCTTTGCAGCATCAGAGCAACAATTCACGAGAGAATAGCCAAATCCCTGGAAAACTCCCAAAACAATGTCCAACAAACTAACAGTGAAAGCGCAAATAAACACAATGGAAGCAGCAAACAACGTTAATGCCCAAAAAGGGTTGTGCTCAGAACTCTCTGAGGTACCAGAGGCAAAAACATCAAATGGCCAGAGAAGCGTCGCTCATCAAGTCAGGGCTCATATTTTGGTACCGAGGTGCCCGACTCTGTGGCTGATTACACACTAGCCCTAAGAATGGACTTCGCGTAAAAATTGGACGAGGACATAACAGACAAAGAAATCGCAGAATGGCAACAAGGTGAACAGATGAAAGCCAATGTTCACACAAACCTGGAAAGATCGAGGGCACAGGAGTGCCCATCAAGCACAGAGGATCCACCAAAGGATGAAATAACACCAAAATCTCCTTCAGGTTCGGAAACACAAGAAGCACCCGACCACTTAAGCGCAAGCAGTTCAACAATTTGCCACGAGGCAAACCGACAACCACCAATCAGCCTGTCAGGGCTATTTCTCCTTCATCATACCACTGTCTCACCAATTAAAGTAACATCACTAAAAGGTCCTGAGTCCCAGAAAAAAAGGGAAAACCAACACCCACTCTATGCACAGGTCAGGGTGGAGACCCACGAGATTCAGTTCAGAACAAACGAGGGGATAAAGCCTGGTCTAGTCCCCAAGCAAGCAGCAATCAACCAGACCATTTTCTACCAGCACAGGCTCCATTGTGGCCGCCATTTATAAGCATCATGGAAACTATTTCTTCAGCACTACTTCAACACTCAGAAAAATTGGAGTTACAGATTGATCTTCTACAAATTTTGGCATCCCACGTGGTGGGCATATTCAGAAAGATACTAGAGCTAAATTCTCTCATCGAACGGGTACAGAAAGACCCGCACACAATGTTTCACGAATGCCAGTGCTCTGAAACAATGAACCAACTCCAAGTTTTACGGACCATTTTAACAGACATTTTGTTAGAAGTAAAAAACAAAACAAATGAGCAACACAAAAGCCTTGAAAACCCCAGTATAGAAAATGTTCCTGAACATTCGACAAGCACAACTAGCTGCGATCCATCAACCAGTGAGGACACAATTGTGGACCTAACGGAAGGCAGCTTAACAAATTATACATCAAATGCCCAGATAGAAACCTTGGAAAACATGCCATCCCAACTCAAAGGTACTGACGATTCAGTCGATCAAGGGAGAGAAGATCCTGGGCCACTAATCAACGGGCAACAAAAACAAACTAACCCTTTAACAAAACGAGAACGCAAGAGATTGAGGAAAGCCAGACAAAACAAGCATCAAGGCAAAAAAGTAACAGCACTGCCTAATAGGTACCAGGACCAAGAGCCCCCAACGGACAGCAACCAAAAAACAAACTCGACCTTAGTAACAACATTGAAAGGACAGAAGGGCAAACAGTCAAGTAAAAAGGACCAGGAAGAGCAAGAGGAAATTTAGCAGGACCCTCCACTACTAACTCCGTCCCAGACAGTCACATCAATAGATCATCCTAGTAGTCAAAGAGTTCACAACCCAATACAAGATAATATAAAAATGCAACCCGCGGTTTGTTTACCCGCGCAGAAGACCCAAGCAGAACAAAAAAGCATTCTGCACTACTTTTCAAAAATGGTAATGGCACAAAAAGAAAATCCTCTGGCCAATGAGCAGCAGCAAAGAGTCTCCACACAAGGCCTAGAGTGTCCAAGAGGCACGTGGATCAAAAAGAAGAGATAGATTCAACCTACCCAGCAGGCGCATTAACACACAAAATCATTCTGCACTAAAGTTCAAGGGGGATACACGATATCCTCAATCGGAGCGCCATTTTAAAACTTACTAATTCGATTGAAACTCTGAGACATTTGAACACAAATCACATAGAAAGTATCAAATTCAAACCAATCTCAAATGCAAATAGGAGAGAGATGACAGTGGCAACATGGAAGGATTCCACGAAAGCCAAAGAATTCTGGCAACATAGAGAAGAGTTCGCAAAATGGGGAATTGAAATAAGACCAGTAGAAATTGAAAGATACCCGGGCTCGTTATTAATGTTGGCAGAGGCAAGATCACAGCCCGACAGTGGAATACTTCGGGGGGCAGTTGGTCGCTCGGATAGTATCAAGGGAGGATGGACTAACCTACGTATTATTCACCAAGGCTCGTCAGGAGGATCCAGCGAGACCCGGAAAGTCCTACCCTCAACACAAAGCCCAGCGGACTATATGACGGATGAAGCATGAAAACCGAACTGGAAAGTATGCTCATGGAATATAAACGGACTGGGGGGCAAAACAAATGATGCAGAATTATTAGCATTTCTAAAACAATTTGACATTATATTACTTCAAGAGACCTGGTCAACCACATTCGTTCATATAAATGGCTTCAAAGAAATCCGAACAACATGCCATCAAAAGAGGCTTATCAGGCAGGGCAGCTGGAGGCCTATCGATCTATTTGAATACCACCATTCCCTGGTCCTATGTTACAATTGACACGGGACAAACATGGATCCAGTGCATCAAAATCAAGCTACCACCTGACCCCAGTTCAGGATTGCAGGGTGACCAAGGGTCTTGGTCATTGGTTATCTGCAACATCTACATACACCCGGAATCCAAGAAGAAACCAGAGAAAATCTTGACCCTGAAAGCAGTTGTTAAATCTATGCAATCCTCTTACCCACAGGCGGGACTGGTTGTGTCAGGTGACCTGAACATGTTCCTACTACAAAGGGACCACGCACAAAACATCCAACAAAGCAAACTGAATGGTAAAACCATTCCTCCAATAATAACTAACCACCGGAAAAAGGATAAGCACGGTCAGCAGTGTTGCCTAATGTTCGCCGAAATCTGAATGATCACTTTGAATGGCCGCTTTCCGCAAGATCAGCCAGCATCCCGACCAGAATCATCAAACAGGCTCAAGCAGTTCTAGACTACACCAAAGTGGACTTAGGGGTATTCCAAACAATCCTTACCTACAGAATAATCCACAAATTGAAGATCGATCACAGCCTGCAATCAATTGAACTCAGTTATCAACACACAAGAGCACCAGCATGCAAAGACTTGACTGAAATCCCGAGTCCCTATAATCTTAAGCGATTAGTATGGAATGGAAAGAACGTCGAAGAAATTATGATACATGTGAAAAAAGTGCAGGTAGAAGTCACTGGGAAAAGTCCATCAGCATACCAGGGCAATTGGGAAAAGATGATTATAAGCCTAACCGACTGATTTGGTCATCAAACTCATATTCACAAAAGAAAATTAAGTACAGTACACCCGTTGCCCACGGGCTCAATAGCGTGCAAAAAAAAGGATTTTAAACCAGGAAATCAGAAAGCTACAGGGAAAAGACATGATGATTGGCGAAGACACCAAGCAACAAATCCATAACCTAAGGCAAAAATACAAAAAAGACGTTTGGTTAGAAAAGTCAAAACACCATACAGAAATTTGGCAACAACTATTAGAATCCAGCAAATCCAACAACAACAGGACATTTTGGGCAGAAATCAATAAAGTAGCAAACGGAGCAGCCCATGTCCTCAACGCAAACATATTACAGGAAGATTGGATCCAGTATTTAGAGAAAACCCAAAGGAACAAACGTCAAGCAAGGATTTTAGACCATCCTACCTACCAACAAAACGAAAAGCAAGAAGCGGATCAAAACTTTGGTGAAAACTGGATCACGTCACCCCAAGTACAAATGGTCTTAAACAAATAGAGGACAAAAGTTTCTCCAGGCCCAAACGGTTTGCCAAACGGGCTCTTCAAACGTGATCAACTGTTCTGGGCCGATTATCTCACCCCATTGTATAACAACGCCTTTCAAACAGGAAGCATACCTCCATCATGGAGAGGAAGCATTTTGCATTCAATTTTCAAAGCAGGTGCTCGAACAGACCCGGTGAACTACAGGCTGATCGATTTCATCGATGTAGAGGCCAAAACATACGCATCAAACCTCCTGAGGGCACTGGAAGACTGGGTCAGCTCGAATAAGATTTATCCAATCACCCAGACGGGGTTCAGGCCTGGAACCAACACGTCTTGCAATCTGCTCGCGTTAAACCTTCTTGTCGACAGAGCAAAGGATAAGTCAACTAAACTGTACACCTGCTTTGTAGATCTAAAAGCGGCGTTCGACACAGTACCAAGGGAGATCCTATGGCAAAAGATGGCTAATCGGGGTATACCATCGAAGTTGTTACAGGCCATCATAAATCTATACTCATCTACCTGGGTCAAAATAAAATTAGGCAACGGTGACAGAACAACAGCAAAAATCCCCACCCACATCGGCCTCAAGCAGGGATGCGTATTGGCCCCTACCCTCTTCAACATCTTCACCGTGGACCTCGACAAGTGTATTTCGGAGATACAAAGTGACCCCCCAAAGTTAGCACATCACAAAATAAGGAGTATGCAGTACGCAGATGATATCGTACTTTGCAGCCAGACCCCTTTGGGTCTACAACGTTCCATCACAAGGTTGCACGAATACATCAGTGGGCATGGGTTGCTATTTAATTGCAAAAAAACGAAGATCGTCTGTTTTGCATCACGGCCAGGGCAGCAATCATTCAAATGGCACATCACAGGCAACATCATAGAGCAAAGCCTCTCTTATAAGTACCTGGGAGTGGTGGTCGACTCAAGGTGGACATTAAAAGACCACATATTGCACAGAAAAGCTCAGTCCAACAAACTATGGTTTGCTCTAAACTTATTTAAAACAAAACTGAAATGTACATCCAATTTATACCTGTTGAAGGTGATCGCGGCAAAGTTTCTACAATCCCTTACGTACGGTTCTGATTTATTCAGAAGCAAAGATGCAAACTTCCTGAAACTACAACAGTCAAAGCTGTTTAAATACATCTTTCAGATTCCGAAGTTTGCATCACAAGCGCAAGTGCGTCTTGAATTTGGGTTACTAAATCAGCACCCAGTCAGACAAGCTGCTATGCTAAAAATGTGCTGGAAATTAAGAGCAGCACAAGAGGACACGTTGATGGGTCTCTGTTGGACCGAAATAAACAATCAAACAAAAGCAAAAAGTGCATGGAAAACAGTACTTGAAGAAGCATCGACAAATCTCAACATGCAAGAGGCATGGAACACCAATTATACCTTCTCGGTCTTTAAAAAAGCAGCCAACGGCGCGGCAAAACAAAAATCCTGGATTGCAGATAAAGCCGCACTAGCAACGAAAAAACATGGCTGGATGGTACTGGCCACGTACGAGAGATGTGCCCAGCATCCATACTTAGTCAACCACATAACACCATCCATCCAACAAATGCTTCTACGAATACGGCTGGGAACTTATATTTCAAAAGACCAGATCCCTGCATGGAAGCAAACATGGCCGACATCACTCTGCAGACTATGTGGCCAAATGGAAGAAACTTTGTCTCACATATTGTGCATTAGAAATTGGGGAATATCTAGGAGTTGTCTGCTACTGTTTTTTGGGGACATGACCTTTGAGTTTTATTCCTGATCTCTCTGCTTGCTCATTTGCATAGAAAGAGTGCAGGAGAGGTGCATCATGGGAAAGAGCTTGTGCAGTGCATGAGATTGCTTTTCTTGACTATCTTGAAACTTCACGATAGCAGGCAGTATATTTTCTCTTCTCCCAACATTCCTGCTGCCGGAGGCCAGACTTCACCCTCCTTTTTAAAGGTAGCACCAAGACTCATGCTGTGCTTTTCATAGGGCTTGTCCGTTATCTGTGCCCATTAGAGGTGCCCTGAGAGGGTGGCCAATCCTGAGTCAGATTCCTCATAGTTACACTTGAAGGGGCTTGTTAGTCTTGTTTCATGTGCCTCCGGTCTAGACAGATATATACTTCTATATTCCGCTTTAATGAAAGTACGTGTGAAATAGGGACTTAAAGTGCATGGCTATGTGCAGAGCACAGTGGTGGCTCACAGCCTATCGATTTGAGGGCTAGTGGGGAAAGCGTAAAATCGCTAGGGGACGAAAGTCCTACAGTGCCACTTCAGTTAAAGCCTGATTCACGCTTCCTGTTCCCCTTGCCCAGCAGCCACAACACCTCCGTATGAGCTGAGGTGTGTACAAATATTTTCGGCATATTCCCAGACAGACACATGGGAACTGTCCACCTTTTTGCTTTTCTGTGCTTTGAGCAGAGACTCTGAAGTTTTAGCTTGTTGCCCTCACTGGCCTAGTTCTTGCCCTCTTTCTTAGAGGCTGCAAATACCTCTCAGCTCCTCACCTTCGCAATGACAGGGTCTTTGATGTGGTGCCACTTACCACCAGAGAGCCATTTTCTAAGTTACTCTGGTTTCTCTTCAAAACGAAAAAATATTTCGCCTTTTACTAAAGATTTCCGTGGAGAGGAACATTTACGAGTTTATTCAATTTTTTTAAGCCTTACCACAGGTGAGGCTGTTTATCATTTGTTTAAAAGAAAAGCATTAGAAATTGGGGAATATCTAGGAGTTTTCTGCTACTGTTTTTTGGGGACATGACCTTGGTGTTTTATTCCTGATCTCTTTGCTTGCTCATTTGCATAGACAGAGTGCAGGAGAGGTGCATCATGGGAAGAGCTGGTGCAGTGCATGAGATTGCTTTTCTTGACTATCTTGAAACTTCACGATAGCAGGCAGTATATTTTCTCTTCTCCCAACATTCCTGCTGCCAGAGGCCAGACGTCACTCTCCTTTTTAAAGGTGGCACCAAGACTCATGCTGTGCTTTTCATAGGGCTTGTCCATTATTTGTGCCCGTTAGAGGTGCCCTGAGAGGGTGGCCAATCCTGAGTCAGATTCCTCTCAGGTACACTTGAAGGGGCGCGTTAGTCTTGCTTCATGTGCTTCCAGCCTAGACAGATATATACTCCTATATTCAGCTTTAAGGAAAGCACGTGCGAAATAGGGACTTAAGGGGGGTGTGGCCAAGATGGCGACAGAGTAAGACGTGCTTCTGAGTCCCTCCGGCGCCACGAGTTCTTCAGCCTTGTCCAGCACCCTCTTGGGACCCCCATCCACCTGTGATTCTCCCCCGTCTGGTGTCCCGTTGCTGTATAGGTCCGATTGGTGGGACCATTTCACCCGCCGAATAGGTGAACCAACGCAACTGACAGAGCGGCCTGTAGCGCCGGCGTGGGTCCTGGCGGCAGGAGAGCCCGAGCCGGAGGGAGCGGCGAAGCGGAGGAGTTACCGGATGGCAGCCAGCAGAATCGGAGCCTGCTTGCTGTGGGCAGCGGCTGAACGTACCGGGAGGTGCAGCGACTCCGAGCTCCGGTGCCCATGAGTGTGTGGTGCAGTAAACGGGCGCCGGGTACGGGGGAGCAGAGGCTCAGCGACGCTGCCCACTCGAGGCTGGGGCTTCTGGGCCTGTGTGGGCCTACCATCGCGGCGCAGCTCGCGGCTCCCCCGCAGCACTGAAACTGGTGCCGGCATTCACGCGACCTACGAGAGCGAGTTGGTGATTGGGGCCCAGCGCCCTGAAGGCGTGAGAGCAGCAACAGAGGAGAGATCCCAGGGCAGGAGCTCCGACATCCTTGCAATGCCCCTGGAGTGCGTCCGGGACATCGGAGGCCGAGGTGCAGTGGTGGGCCCTCGCTGGAGTGGATTATTGCCTGGTACAGCCTGACCACAGGGGGAAGAGACCCAGCTTGACCCGTCCGGACTGTGACTGAGTAGGTGAGATGCGGAGGGGATAGCCGTGCCTTGCGGCCTGCAGAGCGGGCGGTGGTCGGCGTTTGGCAGACACCCTGGAGGCGTCCCGCGGAGACCAGCGGAGGCTGAGAAGAGGTGCCGACAGGCCCGCAAGCGGCAGGGAGAAGGGCTATCCCTCCTACACGGCGGTACCGTCTAGAAGAAGCTGAGAGGCCTGAACCGGCCGGAGTCCCGCATTAGGGCAGTTAACGGCCTAGTGAGGCCTAGAATTCATGGACAGAGAGCGTACCTGGCCTTCTCGGGACCTATCAACGGAGGCGAGCGGCGACAAGAGTAGTGGGGTCTAGCGGTCTGTGGTGCAGCAGACGGTGATTGCCTGGTGCCTGTGGCGGCAGGGAAGGGGTTAATCTTGAGTCGCCCCCAGACTCCACAAGCTACACGACGGGCCCTGAGTTGTGGCGCTGTGCAGCGGCCCTGATCTGTTCCCTGCTTCTTGCCGATCCCTGCCCGCTCCACGTGTGCTCAAGGACGCTGCATAGTACGCAGGAGTAGTGTTGTGGCAGTTGGCCGGTTGAGACCTTGCGGCCCCCCAGGGGCCTAGTGGACTTCGGCGTTTCTGTGCGGTGGGCAAGGTGACACCGGGCTGGCGTGGTGCCCTCCCCCGCCTCCCCTGTGCTGCGGAGTCAGGCCTAGCGGACTGTTAAGATGGCGTCCACCAGACAGAGAAAGGACAAGCCCGCAAAAGAAGGGACGCCGAAGGGGGCGACGCAGCCTGCATCCCCTGGTCCGGACAAGTCCCAAAGGGGGGCGAGATTGAGGAGCCTGCAACCAAGGCCTTTCTGATTGAGCTCTTTGCGGCCATTAAAGAGGACATATCGGAGCTGCGCTCCCAACTGCCTTCTGACCTGCGTGAGGTGCGGAGAGACGTGGATGGTGTGGGGGAACGTGTTGCAACGCTGGAGGAGCACGACCTAGGGACAGCAGAGGATATACATCAGCTTCAACAGGACGTGATTCGCCTGACGGAGCAGAATCTGGATTTACAAGCGCATGCCGAGGACTTAGAGAATAGATCCAGTCGTAACCACAACAGGATCCAAGCGGTGCCCTGGAAATGAGAGGGGGCGGACCTGAGGGAATACGTGGAGGGCCTTTTTAGGCACATCCTCAATGACTTAGCAGACATTCGGATGGATCGAGTGCACCGAGTTGGCTTGCCGCGGGGTCCCAAAGCTCCCCCTTCGGACATATTGGTGTGTGTCCACGATTTTCAGCTAAAAGAGCGGATCCTCCGTAAGGCTCGCAACCTCAATCCCCTTCAGTTTAGAGACCACCGCCCCTTGCTGTTTCAGGACCTGGCTGCTTCTACGTTGTTGAAACGACGAGCATTCAAACCAGTCACCTCCCACCTACGAGAGCAAAATATACCCTACTCCTGGGGCCACCCGTTTTGACTCATCTTCAGGTGGCAGAATAAGCTGGTCCAAGTGCGGTCATTGGAAGTGGCCATGGATATTTTTGGTCTGGAGCCCTCTGACTCACCATCTGGAGGCGGCAACTCCACCAGCAGAAGACGGTGATGCTCGGCGGAATGGCAGAGGGTGGGAGGGTCCGTGTCTGCAAGAAAGCCTGACTTGTACACAAGCCTACAGGAGAGGGGTGCTGCGGTGGCTTCTGTGGCCCTGGTGACTGAGGCGGCAACGACGGATGGCGAGGTGGGCACGTGAGATCCTGAGAGGGATGATCGCGGGCGTCGGGGGGGCTGTCCCTAAGAAGTAACTCTTATGTCTACGTCCTTACCTGTGAGTGAGTCCTGTATCAGGAACCGGGAAGATGGTGACTGGTGCCATGTCCCCTTGCCGTTGGGGCCTATCTTACGAACTGTCATTTGTTGCTATCTCTTTGTTCAATTATGTTTCCGTTGTAGGGTTTTTGTTGTCTGTTTCGGGGGAGGGGGGAGATGTGGGGATGGGGTGGGACTCCGTATCAGCTAAGGGGAGTTGTTAGTTGGGGTTATGATGTCAATGCTTTCTACCAGCTACAGTGGTCTTGAGGCGTGGGTTACAGCAAGATGTCAACCCGGGAATGCAGGGGACAGATCTAATCTCCTGGTCTTACCTGTGCTGTACTGTTTTCTTCTGACTGAGATGGGAACAATAGATCACCTTCCCTGTGTAGTGTGCAATGCCGAGTGAAATGAAGGTAGTGAGCCTTAACGTTCATGGGCTCAATAATCCTGTGAAGCGAGCTGCAGTTCTGTCCCTTCTTGAGAATATGAATAGTGATGTGTGCCTCCTACAAGAAACCCATCTTCTTTCTAAAGATGTCCGGCGCACGCAGGACAAGCGTTTTCCCCTACAGCTCTGGGCCTCGTGCCCGAACAAGAAAAATGAGGTGGCACTGCTGTTCAGCTCTCGTGTGCGTTGTAAGGTCTTGGCCCAAGTTGTAGATATTAAGGGGAGGTTTCTGGCAGTACGCGTTCAGTGGGGGGACTCGTCCTTCACGATTGGATCCCTTTACGCCCCGAATGCCCAACAAGAACCCTTCCTGCGCACTGCCCTGGCGCAAGTTATGGCGTCCCCCGACACGTTAATCCTGGTGGGAGGAGACTTTAATCTTGTGATGGATGGGGAGTTGGACAGGTCACAACATAGGACGTCCCAAGCGGGGGCCTGGACGCGGGAGTGGAAGCAATGGCTTGCTGAAGGGGGGTTCCATGATGTGTGGCGCATACACCATCCCCAGGAGCGTGACTTTACTCATTACTCCACTGCACACAAGACGTACGTGCGCTTAGACCACTTCCTGGCTATGACGGCCCTTTTACCACACCTCTCTGAAGCGGACATCACACCACGCTCCCTCTCTGACCACGCACTTATATTGGTCAAGTTCACCCTGACGGGCACCCGGCCACCCCCAGCTGGCTGGCGGCTTCGGGATTCCATGTTGCACTCTGCTTCGGTAGTCGAGAAGATTCGAGATACAATCACCCGCTACCTAGCTGAAAATTTGGTTAAGGACACTGTGCTTGCGTCAGTCTGGGAAGCCCTGAAGTTAGTGGTCAGGGGAGACTTTATAGCGCTGGCAGTCACATACTCCAAACTGTGCAGGGAGAAGCGAGAGGAACTAGAGGGGGAAGTGCGAGCCCTAGAAGCGGTACATAAAAGAACAGGTGCACATAGGGTTTGGCGAGAGTTAGAAACAAAGAGACGCATGCTCAAACACCTAGACCTGGATAGAGCAGCTTATGCCTTACTCCCCCTGCGGCACAAATTTTACTTATGCGGGGTCAAAGGGGGTAAGATGTTGGCACATAAACTGCGTGCGCAAGCTCAGGCTTATGCCGTCACCGAAATTAGGGACCATCTTGTGACACCCCATACCAACGACGCGGACATAGTTAGCTCCTTCTGTCACTTCTACAGATCTTTATACTCAAGAGAGGATGCGTCCCATGAAGATATAACAAAGTATTTGGCGACGGCCGATATCACCCTACTCCTCCCTGAGTCGGCGGAGTCGTTAGGTGCGGAGATTCGTGTGGAGGAAGTGCTCTCTGCCATCTCCCAGCTCAAGTTAGCCAAATCGTCAGGGCCCGACGAGTTTTCCACCATTTTTTATAAGACTTTCTGTACGGAACTGGCCCCATTTTTAACACGGCTCTTTAACTCTTTTCTTGACACTGAATCGGTCACCCCATCACAGTCATTCTTAAACCCGGAAAAGACCCCACCGAATGCGGCTCCTATAGACCGATTTCGCTCCTCAACATTGACGCTAAATTGTTAGCAGGGATACTTGCAGCTCGGCTTAGTCCCCTGATGGATGGTGTGATCGATCCTGATCAGGCGGGCTTTATCCCCACCAGGCATGGGGTAGACAACTCTAAGCGGCTACTACATCTGATTGACCTGGTGCATCGCTCTAAGAAGCAGGCTTTTCTGCTGTCTATCGATGGGGAGATGCATTTGACCGCGTGGATTGGGACTTCCTTTTTGCAGTGTTAAGAGCCTTTGGCTTGGGTGACAACTTTTTGCGCTGGGTCCAGTGCCTTTATGCTGCCCCAACAGCGGTGGTTAGGGTTAACGGATGTAAGTCGGCTCCCTTTCCCATCACCAGGGGGATGCGACAAGGTTGTCCCCTTTCGCCACTTTTTTTTGCGCTTTATATGGAGCCTTTTGCACAGGGGGTCAGGGCGCACGCTAGTATTTCGGGTATTCGCTTTGGAGCTGATGTGCATAAAATAAGCCTATATGCGGATGATGTAATCCTGGCGTTGAAGGATCCCTCCTCCTCCCTGCGTTATTTGTCAGCAGAACTTCGTGCTTTTCATAAAGCGGCGGGGTTCAAGGTTAACTTTTCCAAATCTCAAATCCTTAACATTTCGATCCGGGCCACCGATGTAGCGGATCTACGGAGGGACTTTGAGTTTCAATGGTCACACTCCGACGTCACGTATCTTGGTATACGTCTGGCCCGACCCTGCTCAGAACGCTCTCCTTGAATTACTCTGTGTTAAAGGAACAGGTCGCTAAGTCCCTCTCGGATTGGTCCTGCCTCAACTTGGCGTGGTATGGTAGGCTGGCCGCCATTAAGATGACGATCCTCCCTAGAATACTCTACCTGTTTCAGATGTTGCCCCTAACACCGCCCCCAGGCATGTTGAAGACTCTCCAGGGGAGGCTTAACAAATTCCTGTGGAGCAACGAGCGACCACGTGCTCCGTTCGCCACGACCACCTCCCCGAAGGCGGCTGGGGGTCTGGGTTTCCCTCAGCTCCTGGCGTACTACCAGGCATCCTGTCTACGATATGTAGTGGAGTGGAATAGGCCCATGTCCAGTAAACATTGGCTTTTCATGGACCAAACTGTTGCAGGCTGTAACATCTGGCGGGAGCTTTGGTTGCCGCGTAAATGTAGGGTGTGGGGCCTGTACTCCTCCCTGGTGACGTCTCCGACGCTGAGGGCCTGGGACCAGCTGGCGCTCCGTAAGGGGTGAACCTCCTTCCCTTCTCCAATGACACCGATAGGTGATAATCCTGACTTTCAGCCAGGTCGTGCTTCGCCGATTTTCCATCGCTGGCGCGAAAAGGGTTGCAAGAGGGCGGGTATGCTCTTTGACTTGGATGGGCTTATCCCTTTCCCTGTATTGCGGGCAGAATATTACCCCCTAGATGAGGAGGATGCATTCTGCCATGCGCAAGTAGCACTTAGGTGACCCGTCCAGCCAACCTGGCCCTTATGTCACGACCGCTCACAACTTTTGAACGATGGCTCATTGGCAAGAAGGATGACCAGAGCCTTATATCGGAACTGTATGCCATGATTCTGCGCTGCTCCCGAAAGCAGCGGACGAAAGCGCAAGTATGTTGGGAGATGGAGTTGGGTCGTCCCCTCTCGACTAAAGAGTGGGAGCAAGTGTTCTACCACGCGCATTATACGACCTCTAACACAGCGGGGACCGAATCTGCATGTAAAACAGCAATATATTGGTATTACCCCCGGCGCGGGTCAAGCAGTGGGATACAGCTAAATCAGGCCTCTGTTGGAGGGGTTGGGGAATGTCTGGGAATCTGACACACCTACTATGGCGCTGCCCGAAATTAGAGCGCTACTGGTCATCTGTGATTGACGAGTTGAACGCTGCGTTTCAGATCAAATTGCCCTGACTTCCTGAACACACCTTACTGGGACTCCCCCATCCTAAATTATTTCCCTTGCACTCGCTTCCTGGCAGGCAAATCGCGTTAGCCTTACTTGCAGCGCGTATTGTGAAAAGTGGGAAACACCAAAAATCCCATATAGTAAACAACACAGTCACCTCTATGTGCAACATTCCAAAATTATTGAGTGCCAATGGTCAACTCATGTGATCAAACCGAATTCCAAAAGCCAATAGGGGCCAGAAAGCAAAGGAAACAAGAAAAGGGGAGAGTAGAAAGAACTACTGTGAGTAAATGTACCTGTCTTATCTAAGGTAAGTTTCCCAATTCTTCTTTCTCAAAACCCAAATATTGATGTACTATGGATTTGCGGTCTTAGTAATCTGCTGAGAGCAATAATAAAATATTATCAAAACTTATAAAAAACCAGATCAGTAAGTGCAATCATATCATATTGCAGGCTCCGGATCAGGAATCACTTTAAATACTCGCGTTTCCCGACTCCATATAATGCAAGTCAACAATGTACTCCACGTGTAAGGAGAGACCATATGTTCTTCCCATATCAGGAGTAAGCCAGAGGGAACATGGTAAACGGAGAAAAGTATTCTCCACATCCTGTTAAGTTTATTTCTTCTTTTTAAACCAACTAGGTCAAATGACTAGTAATATGAGCTGGCATGAGCATAGCTAGCGCATTGTTTTTAGTCAGCTCCTAAGCATGTTCTCGAACTTTTTATAGGTCCGAATTCATATTGGCTACAGTGCACATATATCAAACCCCCACGTCTCTATCTTAAAATCACAGTAATCAGTGGCTTAATATGAGTCACGGGTAAACGTGTCTCAAATACCAGTATTCATACTTGATACGGAGCATGATGGTTTATATCCGTCATTGTTCAAACCACTAACATAAGATCCCACATAGATATTACATTTTGATAATATTAAATTGTCGTTTTATTTTAAACAGTTTATTTTTGTGCGTCAAGATTATTCCTATCTAATTAAGGGCAAAATCACACTGTGTCCACGGACAGGACAGACTCACCTAAGACGGAGTAACGTCTTCTTGAAAAAGAGTTGTAATCGGTGTCTAGCATCAACGCCATGTTTGGGAAACGTAAAAATACCCGTATCTCGGCTTAGGAGACAAACAACGGACTATGCGTGCGTGGTCAGTTTCGTTTTTTACAAATCGTATTTCGTTGCGCCATCTTGTATGAGGCATTGGTATGCCTATCAGAAGTTCATCAGTATATTTATAGTTACAATATCCCTCAGTAGTTAAAACATTTACTTTCAATATCCGTGTATAAACAAAAGGCCTGATCTTGTGCTGTTTATTCAAAATGTTTATATCATAACTGATTTATATATCGCACTATCATTAAAATTCTCCAATTTCATCCATGTTAATTAAGTGAACTCTAGTAGCCAAAGTGAAAATCACTAGAATAGTGTGAAATCGGAACGATAAAAAATTTGCTCATCACGCTATTGGGTCATCGAAATGCAGTCCGGCGTCCGGCTCCTATCCATAAACGTTTCTATTTTGGATGTCAACAATGATTCGTATTCTCATTGCATTGTTGTTTAACAAGATGTAAAGCTCTTAATTAGGCATGTGTAAAAATCCTAATAATGTTCTAAAGTATAAGTATAAACTGAAGTGCACAAAGAAAGTAAAGGAAAGAGAACGTACAGTTACAGCCGTCACCATTGAGTGCCCGTATTATTCTTGAATGCCATCTGTCTGATACATCAAACAGTTGGGCATCCTTGTTAACCCAAATTGTAAAAGATACATATGTGCTGCAACATTTTTGTACTTCTTGAACCATTCCAAATTCTCGACATTCAAGATTGTGAAAAACTTTTTCATGATAAGCTTATCAATTTCAATAAGTACATAACACATTATTAAGAAAGTTGATTAGTGTACAAATATGACTTCATCTCAGTTAAAATTTCTAATACCCAACCTGTTTAAAACGTTTCGTCATTATTAGTATGTTAAGGGAGCAGTCCATCTATCCTTTCCCTGTATAGAGTGACAATAGTTAGAGCAGTTCATCAGTTATAAATCATATTCCAATTACATCAGAATAACTCATCTTCTCGAAACAGTAAATTCCAAAAGGGGATATCTCCCCTGGAGTTCATCATGTCATAATTAAAATTCAGTAACGTACACATTTTTGGAACCAATAGTGAGTTTATACTCTATTGTTACATTGATCATCTCATCTTTCCATCAAGTGGTACAATAACCAAAAGCCATCACATTGATGTCCAAGGCGATTAACTTAGATTAATTACCCAAGAAATATTGAAGTTCATCATCGTAATTCAAACCCCTTTCTACTGCATGTACCTGCATTATCCATATAGCCTCCAATTGACGGAGTTTGAGTTCCTGATTTCCACCTCTCACATCTGGGGGCATAATCTCAATCCCATGGAATGCCATGGATAAGTGTTCTGTTTGTGAGTAGCACTCTAGTGCATGTACTGTTATCGGGTATTTAGTATCCCTGTTTTTAAGTGCCCTATAGTGTTCTGCCATCCGATCTCTCAATCTCTGAATTGTACTAGCTATGTACACTAAGTTACACCTACAAGTCACAGCATACACAACATAGGTGGTATTACAATCAATGTGTGTCCTAATATGATAGGTCTTGGAGCCATTGTAGCTAAAGTGTAACGTCCCATGTATTGACTTTTGCACATGCTGCAGTTCCCACAGCGAAAGGATCCTTTAGCCAGTCAGTGCAACCAAGTTGGAGTCTTCTCTATTGGTTTGAGGTAACTAGGGCTAATCATATTTTTAATAGTCATACCCCTCCGATATGTGATGGATGGATTAGAATCAATGTGATGTCTCAAGATGGGATCAGAACTCAACATGAACCAATTTTTCTTTAAGATTTGGTAAATTTTTGAGGACCAAGAGTTAAAGTTAGTTATTAGTCTTACCATGTTCTTGTCTGTGTTTCTTGTAATAATCTTGGGCTTAAGTGTCTCTTTCCTTACAAGTTTAAGTACTCTCTTTTTAGCTTTGTTGACAACGTCTTGCCCATATCCACTAGACAGAAATCTCTTCTCAATGTCAGTTATACATTCTCAAAAATCAGGCTCCTCACTACAGTTTCGTCATGCCCAGTAGAGTTCGCCAAATGGAATAGCATTAACTGTTGATCTAGGATGTGCACTATCATTGTGTAGTACCGCATTGCAGGATGTTTGTTTTCTATACAGTTTACTGCATAATCTACCGCTATCAACATATAATGTTAGGTCCAAGAACGTGATTTTTTCTTTGCTGTATTCAATAGTGAAGGTCATATTGTACACATTATTGTTCATATAGGCAAAAAAGCTCAGTAATTCACTTTCGCCCCGTCCATATAAATAGTAGGTCGTCTATATACCTCCCGTAATCATTAATATAGGAGTGCGATTGTGCTCCGCCTGGGCCCCAGATGTGCATCGTCTCCATCCACCCCATAAAGAGACAGGCGAAAGACGGCGCAAATCTGGAACCCATTGCGGTCCCACACATCTGTTTATACCACTGGTTCTTAAGTAGAAACACATTCTCTTCCAAAATCAATGTGGACATAGTTAAAATCATGTTTGTGTGTTCCAACAATTCAAATGGTCTCCTGTGTAAAAAATATTCCTAAGCCTAGTTTGTGATTGATATTAGTATAGAGGGAACAGACGTCCATGGTAACAAATATCATCTCAGGTTCCCATACGAAGTCATTTAGTATATTAAGTACATGCTTCATATCCCTCATATTTAAGGGTAAATTCAAAACATAAGGTTGTAGGAATATATCCACAAATTCGGCCAACTTCTCAGTCGGCCCCCCTATCCCCGAAATTATAGGCCTTCCTGGGGGAGACAAGGGGTCTTTATGAACCTTTGGCAAGGTATATAGACATGGAAAGCGGGATCGATAAACAGTAAGATATTTGAATTCTGTTTCATTCAACAGGGTTTCATGGTGCCATTTTTTCAGACGGGTGTTAATTTTAGCAATGATTGAAAACATGGGATTATATGGTAATTTAGCATACCAGACTTCATTGTTTAATTGGCCAAAGATCTCTTCCTCATATTTTGTCCTGTCCATCACGACAACGTTCCCTCCCTTGTCTGCCTCCTTGACAACAATGATGGGGTCTTTTGCAATTGTTTTAAGTGCGTTCCTCTCCCTGACTAACAAGTTATTGGAGAATTGGGAGGATCTAGTACTGTTCATCCTATCCTCAAGAATGTCTAACTCTTTATTGGCGCTTCTATAAAAAGCATCTATATTACTCCCATTACCTAATTGTGGAGTCCACTTTGATTTCTTTTTTAAACCACTGTCCTCAGTTAGGTTTGTACAGCACTCTAAATCCTATAGTACTTGGTGTAATGTTACAGGGTCATTTTCTTGTTTTGTTATGGACAGTAATAGTCTGATAGCATGCACATCTTGGATAGTAATATCCCCGACAATGGGGGGTGTGGAACAATCTCTTGCAACAGCATTTGCTGAAAAGAATTTTTTTATTTTCAACTGTCGAATGAATTTGTAAACATCAATTTTGACATAATTAATGTTGCATTTGCTTGTTGGAAAAAAATGTAGGACCTTTCGTAAAACAGAGGACATTTCATTGGTCAACTCTACATTAGACAAATTAATTATTTGTATTCCATTGTCACCTGTTATTTCCTCTGATTGGCCTTCCAATAACGGGTTTGATAGTGTGCCCTTTCGTCTGGTTTTCCTACCTCCCCTTTTTCCTCTCTTGGTTTTGCCACCATGTCCACCCTTTGATCTCTCTGTCTCGAATTTCCTATTCGGATCCTCTGTACCTCTTTTAAAAAAGAAGATGAGTTGCTCCCTGTGTGTTCCTCATTAGTGTTTGTCACTCCATCATCTCCATTTGTGGAGATACTGTTCGTCGATGCTGTGTTAATACAACTCATTGATGACATCTTTTTCCCTTTGGTTAATGTATCATTCTTGATAAGAACATTGAAACGCTTGGCATAGGTAAAAACCTGGCCTGAGGTGAAATCATGTTCATCGCGCTTCAATTTGCGGGCCTTCCTTTGCTTAATATCCTCCTCATATTTTTCTAAGATGGTGTTAAGAATTTCATAATTCTTCTTTGTTCCCTCAGTCTTATTCAGATCCAATATCTCTTTCTCAAGTGCATCAACTTCTACAGTCAGCTTTTGAACCTTCCTTTCGGAATTTTCTATCAGGAGTTTCATCAACCTCATTGAGTTACTTATTAGTTCTTTCTCCCATATCAATAATAAATCTTCTTCTAGGTCGTCGTATGTGGGAAATAATTGAGATCTTAAGCCACGGGGTATCCTATCCAACCTTTGATATTCCTTAAGTGTAGCTCCATCCCACCATTTACTTATTTCGGATTTTTTCAGATGTTCCAGTCGGATGAATTTCATTTTCAGTCCTTCATTTCATTTATTTGTCCCTAATGCTACTGCTTTATTGACTGATTCACCTGCATTTAGACTCTTAAATAAGTCATCTGCTACCTTGTATCTCTCATTTCTAGAACACATCTCAAGTCAATCTATATCACAAGGTACAATACCCAACTCACCAACCCGCAGCACACCCACAATACACAACAAGACAAAAAGAAGGATGGCTGGGTGATAATTGAGCTAGGTTATGGTGACAACAGAAGTAATTTGTGCAGCATAGAAATCTCCAAGGATACGGTTTAGGCCATCCATCTACAACCAAACGGTATGATCAAATCAATACCATATGAACATAAACACAATATGTATCCTGAGCTAACAGATAATAGGAAATGTAAATCAGCAAATGACAAAGTCTTGTGTCTTTTCTTTTCTTTTATTTTGATGTAAATCTTCTTAAAAATTCTCTAGCCGTTGCCAACACGTGTTTCGTCTTTGGTGGTGTTAAACCACAGACTTCTTCAGGGCTAGAAAAATGTAATTTGAATCTATCAGTCAATTCATCTTACATGCAAAAAATCACAGATTTTCACCTTATATGCTAAAAGAGCATATTTTCTCCATATTGTTTTGCATATATCGACAATCAGTCAAGTAACCAGTTGTTAGAACCCAAACGGAGGAACAATGAAAATACAAAGCAGCAGATCATAAAAAAATTAGTAAGTCATAGAAGTTCCAATAAGAAGTGTATTGTGATAAGTGGGAAACACCAAAAATCCCATATAGTAAACAACACAGTCACCTCTATGTGTAACATCCCAAAATTATTGAGTGCCAATGGTCAACTCATGTGATCAAACCGAATTCCAAAAGCCAATAGGGGCCAGAAAGCAAAGGAAACAAGAAAAGGGGAGAGTAGAAAGAACTATTGTGAGTAAATGTTCCTGTCTTATCTAAGGTAGGTTTCCCAATTCTTCTTTCTCAAAACCCAAATATTGATGTACTATGGATTTGCGGTCTTAGTAATATGCTGAGAGCAATAATAAAATATTATCAAAACTTATAAAAAACCAGATCAGTAAGTGCAATCATATTATATTGCAGGCTCCGGATCAGGACTCACTTTAAATATTCGCGTTTCCCGGCTCCATATAACCGCAAGTCAACAATGTACTCCACGTGTAAGGAGAGACCATATGTTCTTCCTATATCAGGAGAAAGCCAGAGGGAACATGGTAAACAGAGAAATTATTCTCCACATCCTGTTAAGTTTATTTCTTCTTTTTAAACCAACTAGGTCAAATGACTAGTAATATGAGCTGGCATGAGCATAGCTAGCGCATTGTTTTAGTCAGCTCCTAAGCATGTTCTTACACATTTTATAGGTCCGAATTCATATTGGCTACAGTGCACATATATCAAACCCCCACGTCTTTATCTTAAAATCACAGTAATCAGTGGCTTAATATGAGTCACGGGTAAACGCGTCGCAAATACCAGTATTCATACTTGGTACGGAGCATGATGGTTTCTATCCGTCATTGTTCAAACCACTCACATAAGATCCCACATAGATATTACATTTTGATAATATTAAATTGTCGTTTTATTTAAAACAGTTCATTTTTGTGCGTCAAGATCAGGGGTCTCCAACCTTTTCTGTAGTGAGAGCTACTTCGGAGCAGTGAAAATCGATGTGAGCTACTGAAGGTTAGGCAACTTGCGCATTTTTTAGAGAGACCCCCCAGCGCCCAGTTTCATTGACTTTCAGCCTAATTTCTTCCCAGCCCATACTGTGGTTTGAACAAAAGGGGCCAGTCTCCCTCTTTTAAAGCTATAGACAGCTGCAGGTTGTGCTACCTGAAGCAAAAGCTTGTCTTGCTTGGAACCATTCCTGGAAAGTGTAAAGAAATACTGAAGGATACAAGCCTATGACTGCTATTATGACTAAATCGTTCACACAATGCAAAAGTTAAACCTCAACATATATTCCTTACTAAATGTGAATTATTGGAGTCTAGCTTCAATGTGCAGTCACTAGTTTTCCCCTTCACCATATACTATTTTTTTTTTATTACAGTTTTAAAATGTCCCATCCTGGTTCAGGTTTAAATAATTTTTGACTAGTTTGATTCATGAAGGGTTTTAATAACTGTTTTCTTTGTGAGGGTGAAAATGAATTTATCTTTATGTAGAATACATATTTTTCAACATGCCCCAATCAAGTGGAAGCTTAACTGAGTTAGTGAAAAAAAATACCATTTCAACACTCACAGATGCTTTTGGCCTGGGCAAATTGGAACGTTTCCAGTTCTTCGTAGATAATTGCTATTTATTTGGAGAAGAAAAGTCTCTGAAACCCTGCTTTATTATCAATGATTAAATGTAATAATTAATTAAGCAGAGTTTCACACTTTTTTTTAAAGCATTTAATGTGCAAGTAAAATCGGCCTTGTCAATGGAGCTAGGCAGGGCAGAGGCTCACAATGCATCAGTAAAACAACTTTTGTAAGTATGTGAAACATCTGTTGTTTTTTAACGAATGAAGAGTAAGACTTGCTATTTTCAGTTTTATATAGAGAAGCACTCTTAACAGATACGTTTTTTTTCCAAGAGGCAGTGGAACTCAACCTCCAAAATGAGGATTTGACTACTAGAATACTCTGCTACCCAAAGAAACTGCTGTAGTGTTGGTGTGAATTGCCACATGCACTGGGAACAGAGATGTAAGGAATGGGCAAAGTGGGCTCTGGCCCAGAGCCCCACCCATTCAGGCGCCCGATAGAACCAGCTCTGTTCAACAGAGAGCCTTGCCCGGATGACCTCTAATAATTTTTTATTTAAACTGATTGATTTAAATACCATTTTCCTTTAATTTATTTTGAATGTGGCAGATGTGCGAGTCTAATATAGAGTACTTGCAGAGAAATGTTATGTTTCATGCAACATCAATAAAAAAGTTTTTTTTAGAATAGATCGAAAAAGGACATCACATATTAAAAATGGGATGGTGGTACAGAGAATATTTGCAGTAATGTTAGTGAGCTGCAGCTGCTGCTGCGTTAAATATTGAAAACACACAACTATCCCTGAATATTAAAAATAAACACATTTGTTAGTTGGACGAGCTGTCAATGAATTCTCCAAAGAGGGTTTGAAATAGTTAAAACTGGGTCAGAAATTCAAAGCTTCTCCGAAGAGTGGAACAATTTACATTTTTTTACAGGAGTGCAGATGGGGAGAGTTTTCTTTATTTTGTACCTTCGGTAAAGGAACTGAAACTTGGCAACACGCTGCTTCTCCTGATGTACAAACCAGAGCTGGAAAGCGGGAAAAAACATACATTTTCGATTTTGGCTGTTTGGTCATAATTTTGGCTGTTTTCAAACTGCTAGGCAATGTTGTTTATTTGGGCCGCTTTCAATCATAAACCAGCCGAAATGTAGTTAGCATAAGAGCATTCATAGTTCGGGTTCAGATCGGACACGGCAGGCTCAGACTTGGCTATAAACAAGGCCCAGTCCTTCAAGAGCCCGTGGCATACCAGCGGCTGCATCACGTTTACAGCACACATCATAGCTATAGTCTGGGGAACAGAGCATTAAGAGGTTTACTGGCCAGGCCAGTGCTTACCGATAGATGTGCTGCTTAAATGTAATGTGGCAGGTAGAAAATAAAGCGGATGGCGTGAGTTTGCAGCAGGTTAATACTGCTTGCACCACCTGCATGCTAGCAGGCTTTCCAAGGACCTGCTGCTCCACTCCGGCCCACCTGCTGCTCTGCTCAGGCATAACTGCTGCTTCGCTCCGGCACACGTCCTGCAGGATTAAGATCGCGGTGAAAGGCAGGTGGCTGTGTGCAGAGTTCAGGAACAGCGTCATCCTCTTTGGCCTGCCCCGCCCCACGCAACCTCAATTAGGCCAATCTGAGCAGTTGGGTTTGGTGAGGGCAGGCATCGGCTGTGAAAAAAGGACCAAGAATAAAAAAGGACGATAACAGGCTACAAAATTTAGACGGAAGGTGCGAGCTACTCATGAGGGTTCGGCGAGCTACCGGTAGCTCGCGATCGACCGGTTGGAGACCCCTGGTCAAGATTATTCCCATCTAATTAAGGGCAAAATCACAATTTGTCCACGGACAGGACAGACTCACATAAGACGGAGTAACGTCTTCTTCGAAAAGAGTTGTAATCGGCGTCTAGCATCAGCGCCATATTTGGCAAACGTAAAAATACCCATATCTCGGCTTAGGAGACAAACAACGGACTACGCGTGCGTGGTCAGTTCCGTTTTTTACAAATCGTATTTCGTTGCGCCATCTTGTATGAGGCATCGGTATGCCTATCAGAAGTTCATCAGTGTATTTATAGTTACAATATCCCTCAGTAGTTAAAACATATACTTTCAATATCCGTGTATAAACAAAAGGCCTGATCTTGTGCTGTTTATTCAAAATGTTTTTATCATAACTGATTTATATATCGCACTATCATTAAAATTCTCCAATTTCATCCATGTTAATTAAGCGAACTCTAGTAGCCAAAGTCAAAATCACTAGAATAGTGTGAAATTGGAACGATAAAAAATGTTCTCATCACGCTATTGGGTCATCGAAATGCAGTCCGGCTCCTATCCATAAACATTTCTATTTTGGATGTCAACAACGATTCGTATTCTCATTGCATTGTTGTTTAACGAGATGTAAAGCTCTTAATAGGCATGTGTAAAAATCCTAATAATTTTCTAAAGTATAAGTATAAACTGAAGTGCACAAAGAAAGTAAAGGAAAGGGAACGTACAGTTACAGCCGTCACCATTGAGTGCCCGTATTATTCTTGAATGCCATCTGTCTGATACATCAAACAGTCGGGCATCCTTGTTAACCCAAATTGTAAAAGATACATATGTGCTGCAACATTTTTGTACTTCGTGAACCATTCCAAATTCTCGACATTCAGGATTGTGAAAAACGTTTTCATGATAAGCTTATCAATTTCAATAAGTACATAACACATTAATAAGAAAGTTGATTAGTGTACAAATATGACTTCATCTCAGTTAAAATGTCTAATACCCAACCTGTTCTAAAATGTTTTGTCATTATTAGTATGTTAAGGGAGCAGTCCATCTATCCTATCCCTGTATAGAGTGACAATAGTTAGAGCAGTTCATCAGTTATAAATCATATTCCAATTACATCAGAATAACTCATCTTCTCGAAACAGTAAATTCCAAAAGGGGATATCTCCCCTGGAGTTCATCATGTCATAATTAAAATTCAGTAACATACACATTTTTGGAAACAATAGTGAGTATATACTCTATTGTTACATTGATCATCTTAATCTTTCCATCAAGTGGTACAATAACCAAAAGCCATCACATTGATGTCCAAGGCGATTAACTTAGATTAATTACCCAAAAAATATTGAAGTTCATCATCGTAATTCAAACCCCTTTCTACTGCATGTACCTGCATTATCGATCTAGCCTCCAATTGACGGAGTTTGAGTTCCCGATTTCCACCTCTCACATCTGGGGGCATAATCTCAATCCCATGGAATGCCATGGATAAGTGTTCTGTTTGTGAGTCGCACTCTAGTGCATGTACTGTTAACGGGTAATTAGTATCCCTGTTTTTAAGTGCCCTATAGTGTTCTGCCATCCGATCTCTCAATCTCCGAATTGTACTACCTATGTACACTAAGTTACACCTACAAGTCACAGCATACACAACATAGGTGGTATTACAGTCAATGTATGTCCTAATATGATAAGTCTTGGAGCCATTATAGCTAAAGTGTAACGTCCCATGTAATGACATTTTGCACATGCTGCAGTTCCCACAGCGAAAGGATCCTTTAGCCAGTAAGTGCAACCAAGTTGGAGTCTTCTCTATTGGTTTGAGGTAACTAGGGCTAATCATATTTTTAATAGTCATACCCCTCCGATATGTGATGGATGGATTAGAATCAATGTGATGTCTCAAGATGGGATCATAACTCTACCTGAACCAATATTTCTTTAAGATTTGGTAAATTTTTGAGGACCAAGGGTTATAGTTAGTTATTAGTCTTACCATGTTCTTGTCCGTGTTTCTTGCAATAATCTTGGGCTTAAGTGTCTCTTTCCTTACAAGTCTAAGTACTCTCTTTTGAGATTTGTTGACAACTTCTTGCCCATATCCCCTAGACCGAAATCTCTTCTCAATGTCAGTTATACATTCTCGAAATTGTTTTGAGGATTTGCTGCCTTGTATTTTCATTGTTCCTCCGTTTGGGTTCTAACAACTGGTTCTTGACTGATGGTCGATGTATGCCAAACAATATGGAGAAAATATGCTCTTTTAGCATATAAGGTGAAAATGTGTTATTTTTTGCATGTAAGATGAATTGACTGATAGATTCAAATTACATTGTTTTAGCCCTGAAGAAGTCTGTGGTTTAACACCACCAAAGATGAAACACGTGTTGGCAACAGCTAGAGAATTTGTAAGAAGATTTACATCAAAATAAAAGAAGAAAAGAAAAGACACAAGACTTTGTCATTTGCTGATTTACATTTCCTATTATCTGTTAGCTTGGGATACATATTGTGTTTATGTTCATATGGAATTGATTTGATCATGCCGTTTGGTTGTAGATGGATGGGCTAAACCGTATCCTTGGAGCTTTCTAAACTGCACAAATTACTTCTGTTGTCACCATAGCCTAGAGCAATTATCACCCAGCCATCCTTCTTTTTGTCTTGTTTTACTTGCAGCGCGACAGGTGCTTCTAGTGCAGTGGGGCTCCCCAGCGATTTCGGACTTCCGGGACAGGCTTCAACGTCTGTGGCACACCCTGGCCATGTAGCGCCTTTCCCTTGGTATGGATGGGAAGGGTTCAGAATATGCTACCCTGTGGGCACCGTTCCTACGGCTTTTATCTAAAGATCTTCGTGAGGTGACGTGCCCGAAGTACCTACAAATCCTACAAGTTATCCCTCTAGGCCAAGTGGCGCCACACCACACATCTGAGCTTTTGAGGACCTCTATTTGAAGAGGAGAGCGGCCCGAGGGTTCTGGGGGAGTTAGATTATGCTGATGCGGAGTAGGGTTGGGGTGGGTGGGGCGGGGTGGGGTGCAGAGGGTGGGGTGGTGGGGAGGGACAGGTGGGTTTTTAAAAAAAATATATTTTTATTGTTTAACCAGCTGACATAAAAAAGAAAAAATAAAGACATAGATAGTTTCATACATGTACAAAAAGACATCAAAGTAAATATGTTATATAGCAAATGAATTAATATATGGAGACAATAAGAGAATTCCTAATTCATAATCAAACTATAGACATAATTTTCTTTACAAAAAGGAGAAAATTAACAATTGTGCAACATTGAGCAGAATTTTACTCTAAAAAGGTGCCCCAGTTTCTGCTAAATTTGATCAGTGAGCGTGTTCCCCTAAGATTTGCTAAGGCTAGCTCCATGGCATGTATCTCTGTTACTAGTGCCCACCAGTTCCAAACCGTCGGTGGTTCTGTACCGGTCCAGGCCCTGGCTAGGGTTAATTTGGCACAGGACATAAGTATAGTGACTAGGGCAGATTGTGGAGATGACAGGGGGTAAGAGTCTAGTAGAACCGAGGCAGCCGTGATGGTAGGTAGCGAAATGTTCTTTAGTCTCAGAACATTCTGTATGTCCCCCCAAAAGGTCTTGAGTTTGGGGCATGAGAACAACATGTGTACTAGATTGGCTGCATCGGCTAAGCATTTAGGGCATTTAGTGCGATGGCTATAGGAGGCGTTAGGGGACCATCTAGAAATTCTTTACGGGGTGTAGTAGAGCATGCAGGTCGTTCTGAATTGTTGTAGCCTAAGGCTAGATGACCGTACAAGATTGTTAATATTAGCCAGAGAGTACTCAATTTGATTTGGGGTAATATTTAAGCCTAGTTGAGTGCCCCACTTCGCAGCCAGTCTGTCACCATCATTCACTTTAAAGTTACTAAGTGATTTATATGCCTCACTTATAACTGATTTATTCTTGTTTGAATATAGACAAGTCCATACATCGCATTCAGTGATATTTTGGATCTTTATTTTGTTAATCAAGTAATCGTGCATCTGTAGATGTTTGTATCTTGTGGCTTCCGGTAAGTCATATATCTGTTTGAGCGTATTAAATTCCAAAAACCCCTGCGTGCCATACAGATCCGCCAAAACCTTAATCCCAAGCACCGCCCAATTATGAGTAATATTATCCGTGAAGATAGCCGGGAGACCTGGGTTACCCCATAGCGGAAGCTTCGGGTGAAAAAAAGTTGTTTTGCAGAATGTTAGTACCCCAGATCCTAACAATGTCTCTAGCGGTCTTAAATCTCACCCTCTTGTAATAGTTCGGTCATTAACTCTAAGCAAAAACAGATGTGTTTCTTGTTTCAACTTAAAAAAGTGAAAAAAAAGAGCTCTATCTCCGTGCAGCAAGGAACGTAAACGTGTAAAGTACGCAGACCAAAAATACAATTTAAAATCTGGAAAGTTCAGCCCTCCCTTATTTGTATTATTTTTTAACAATTTTAATGACCTTCTGGCCTTTTTATAGCTCCATATAAAGCTACTCAGTACTCCATCTAGATGTTGAAAGAACTGATTATTTAGTGCCAGTGGGATGGATCGGAATAAATAAACAAACTTTGGCAAAACCTTCATCTTTATGAGATTGATTCTACTAATCAAATTCAGGGGCAATCTGTTCTACTTTTTTAATAGTAGAATAGTTTGTTTGATCAGTTCGTTGTAATTTATATTGTTAATATCTTGTAATTTAGCCGTTATTTTGACCCCTAAGTAGGTAGCGTCTTTACAGATCTCGGGGACAGCCACAGTAGGGGAGTAGTTGGCTATGACTTGTGTCTTCTGTGGATTAAGCTTATAGCCAGACACCTTCCCGAATTTCCCAGCCTCTATAGAGATCCCTTTCAACGCTTCGGCGATGTCGGAAGTATAAACGGCAATGTCGTCCGCATAAGCTGTCATTTTCAGCTCCTGTGAGCCAGACTTAAAAGGTACAATCAGGATTTGGGAGTGAAGGGCAAGCAAAAAAGGTTCTAACGAAAGGGCAAATAAAAGAGGTGAGAGGGGACAGCCTTGACGGGTCCCACGCATAATTGGAAATTCTGATGAGGTCAAGCCCCCGTAGCTAGTGCCAGGAGGGGGCGGATCCAAGATGGCGGAGTGAGGATTCGTGCCGTCGGCTCACCAGGAGGCTCCGTTCTCCTCTCCTCTCCAGAGCTCACCAAGGATACGAGACCGAGCGGATGGAACCAAACAGAATTGAACTGAACTGAACTGAGCTGAGCGCACAAGCGCTGAATCAGTAAATGTCAGAGGTCTCAAATCTTCTTAAAATAAAACTACGTGGGTGGCTTCTCCTCTCATAGCACGCCGATGCTCCTGCTCTCAGATCTGGTCTGGCTGCTTCAGCGGATGCTACGTGAACTGCTCAGCAACTCCGGCATCGGCAACTCTGGGAGCGGCTGGATTGGGCTTAGTCTCGGCCGGCGAGTGACTGCCGGCGTCTTGCGGTTTAGGGGAATGTCTCCCAAGAACCCGAACCCGCCACGCCTAACGAGGAATAGCAAACAGACGGTGGCGGTCCCCCCCGCGGCTCCCTCCGCTATAGCCGCTACAGCCGCAGCAGCAGTACCAGTACTTACAGCGGCAGCAGCAGTACCTCCTCCGCCGATTGCGGAGGTTATGATTGAGGACACTCCATCAGAGGACAGCGGGTGCCTCGTCTTACCAGAGGGAAAGAAAACTACAGCTGTTAAACAGGTACTGAGACCACCTACTCTCTTAGCTGGGACACAAACTAAAGGTCCTAAGGGCTCTACCCCTAAGACAGCCAAAACGGGGCCTAAATTGACCGCTACAACGGGGGGTGCGGCAGGAGAAATTGCTTCACAACCTTTAATAAAAGCCCCAATAAATCCCAATGCAATTCAGGAGGGGGGAGAAACAGCAATGTTTTCACATGATCAAGATGCTGATATTAATGTTGATGCTGATGCTGGTTTGGAAAGACTCTCTATTGATCCCTCGAGTGCGCAGCTACTGATACTGGGGCATAGCAATGGTGACAACAATGTTGATGTTGAACAGTCGCTGCCCAATGGGGGTAACCCTCCTATCCCAGTCCACGTACGGCCTGATTCTATAAATGCCACCCGGCCAGCACCTTGTGATCCGACCTCAAACAATCTAGAAGGGATACCAGAAGCCCACTCAGAGGATATCGAACGTGGGGCACAAAACGAGCATGTAGCGCATACAATGACTACAGTGGATATCGAGCTGGACTCGTATGAGGATTACGAGGCTGAGACAGAGACCGAGGATGACTTTACTGCCAATCCTCCTGTGGGGGGGTGTATCTCTAAGGTTAAGGCTAAGGGCAAAGAAAAGGCAAGGAGAGGTAGCAAGGCTGGCGCTATCTCTAAACGGTTAAAGTCAAACAATAATTTAGCTCTAAGGAAGAACATGCCAGACAAAAGTCCACTCAGAAAATGGATCGAAACAAAGGGCTTGGTCAAAACCATGACGCTAAGGCTATCAGGAGCGAGCCCCATGGACTCTATACCAGTATTGATCTCCCCGGATAAGAGCACTTTAACTGACCCTGATAATACTCCCCTTGAGGACCTGACAGAAGAAGCACAGTTTCAAGAGCAGGGGAATGTGCCTGCTCCGTCTGATACTTCGGAGCTAACACCAGCTTATACAAATGACGTTTTGCACCCTAACATTCAACTAACCGCCCACACAATAGCCAGTTCTCCTTCTTTGGAGGAGTTACCCTCCGGCTCTGCTCCAGCCTCCTCTTCATCTGTTAGGGCAAAAAACAGGGGCAACCCACCTGATGAGGGATTACCGATTCAAGACTCAAGAACGGAAGTAGCCAACACCTCTTCTCCGGATGAAATACTAATGATTCTGAGTAAGCAGTTGAGTAACCAACGAGCAGAAGCACAGGAGTACTATCTCCAACTTAGGGAGGACAACAACAAGATGCAATCCTCTCTATGCGATCTTAGTACTAAAATCGGGGGATCTCACAAGAAACCACGGAATTACAGCAACGGGTGGTACAGGTGGAGGAGTCAACCACTAAAATAGCAGGAGCAGTGGAAAAGCACGATGATCAGCTGACTGCATTACAGTTAAAGGTCGAGGATTTGAAAAATAGGCAGAGGCGATCTAATCTAAGACTTTTTGGTATTCCGGAGAGATCAGAGGGCTCAGACCCCAGGGCGTACATTGTAGGGGTGCTCCAGAAGGCTTTTCCTGACTTGGCAGATTGGGACTGGGACTCACAAATTCAGCGGGCTCACCGTCTGCCTTTGTTTCAAAGAAATAGAGAAAATCAGTTCCCACGTCCCTTTCTAATTTATTTTGGCAACTTTCTTCTACGTCAGGCGGTCTGGCAGAGAGCCCGCCCTAACTCTCCAATAGCTATAGGGGAGTTTTCGTTTTTTGTACGATCAGATCTTAGTAGGGACACCATGGATAGGAGGTGGCAGCTCCGCAAATTGATGGATCCCATTAAGGCCTGTGGAGGGCAGGTGTTCCTCCAAGAACCCGCCCGCCTTAAGGTTATGAGAAACGGGCGGACACATACCTTTAATGACGTTAAGGAAGCAGAGGCTTATCTCTCTAGTATCAGTTCTAGTCAGAGCCAGAGTCAGACTTAAAATAACTACAATTAGCCCCAAGGGTGGTGATTAATCAAAAGCGAGGATGGGGGGCACAAACACATAAAGAAGGGGGAGGAAAAGGGAAAGAAAAGGGGAAAGTAAGAAGAAGAAAGGGAAAGTATCTTTTTCCTCTTTTTTTAGGAACTGAAATTAGTTTAGAGGGTTTAATAGAGGGTCTCCCCTTAGTATGTGACAAATCTTTATGGAGTTCCATTCTTCTTTAATTTTTGCTTAGTATGCACAACGATGTTTGATAAGGGGGGGGGGCAGGAGCCTCTCAGGGTGATCCACCACACGAGCTGCCTCACCAACGGCAGCCTTAGCTTGAGGGTGGTTCTTCCCCGGTTGGGGTGAGAGCCAGGGGGGTGGGAGGGGGGCGGGACCCCTTCTCCGCAGGTTGGGGGCAAGGGGAGTTGGGGGGTGGGAAACCACATAAAATCTGTTTTTCTGGCTGACAGTGGAAAACGTGATGAAGAATATGATAAAGACATCAAATCACTGTTTATTGAATGGTTTATCGGTTGTGTTAGGTGTTTGAGGGACCAAGACCTATTATTTGACTATCTGAAGAGGGGCTTGATTTCTCTGTTAGTTTTTAAATGCATGTAATAAAATGTCTAGCTTGGAACGTAGCGGGGCTTAACAGTAAAAACAAAAGATCCTTGGTGTCAGAAGAGCTAAAACTACATAATCCCATTTTTGTTTATTGTCAGAAACTCGCATTATATGGAAGGATAGGAAAATACTAAGTCAAATGGGGTATGACATTTTGGTCTGCTCTACTTTTGGGAGTCCCACAAGAGGGGTAGCTATCCTTAAGGATAGGCGATTTAGGGTTGAAGTAATGCAAACTGCCCACGATAAGGACGGTAGATGGGCTATTGCGCAAATCAACTATGAAAACAACAAATATGTTCTGTGCATGGTTTATGGCTCAAACCTAGATGAATCAATGTATTTCAACCAATTAAATATGAAACTTTTGGACTGGGAGGGGGAAATTATTATAATGGGGGATTTTATTTGCATCATGGACTATAAAATTGACACAACTAAGCTGTATGCTCATCAAAGGATGCATAAGACCAGGACATCTATATTGGAATTTTGTCGGACTCATAATATTAAAAACGCTTGGAGACATCTGTACCCAAAAACACCAGGGTATACATATTACTCAGCGCCCCACAAGGTGTGTACCAGATTAGACATGGCATTAGTTAGCGATAATTTACTGCAAACCGGCTCCATGATTTTATGCCCCCGAATAACTTGTGACCATAATGCATTAATACTGATATTTGATACACCAAGCATCAGGACACCCCCTAGACCATTCTCTTTTCCTAGACACTTAATTTCAGACTTAACTTATATGACGCAGCTCAAAGTCCATCTCAATGAATTCATAAATATTAATAAGAACTCAACTGATTGTTGTATGGTATGGGATGCCTGCAAGGCTAGTATCAGGGGTTTTACGCAGGCTTATGTGATCAGGCAAAACGCAGAACGAAGGCAGCACAAGATCATGCTATTAGCAAGCATAACTAAACAAGAAGAACTGCTGGCCACAGCGCTTCAGAAAAGGGGGTGGTGATGAACAGAGTGTCTGAATTAAGCAGACCACTCTTACCCAGTCCAAAGATCAGGGCTTGATCCATCACCGTTATTTATCTCACTGCCCCATCCCAGCTCAGAACCTGGCTATATGCAAATTAGTCTGTCCCTGGCCCAGTGCATCATGGGAACAGGGCAGACTAAACTACCAAGCCAATTCTTCACCAGAAAGGAGACAAGCTACCGGGGACCGGTTTCTGGCATTTCAGCCGTCTTCGGCCCGGCTTGCTTGAATCCTGATGGAGCAGTGAGAAAGGGACTCATGTCTGAGTATACCCTGCCACACCTATAGTGGCCAAAAACGATTCAGAAAAGGGGGTGGTGATGAACAGAGTGTCTGAATTAAGCAGACCACTCTTACCCAGTCCAAAGATCAGGGCTTGATCCATCACCGTTATTTATCTCACTGCCCCATCCCAGCTCAGAACCTGGCTATATGCAAATTAGTCTGTCCCTGGCCCAGTGCATCATGGGAACAGGGCAGACTAAACTACTAAGCCAATTCTTCACCAGAAAGGAGACAAGCTACCGGGGACCGGTTTCTGGCATTTCAGCCGTCTTCGGCCCGGCTTGCTTGAATCCTGATGGAGCAGTGAGAAAGGGACTCATGTCTGAGTATACCCTGCCACACCTATAGTGGCCAAAAACGATTCAGAAAAGGGGGTGGTGATGAACAGAGTGTCTGAATTAAGCAGACCACTCTTACCCAGTCCAAAGATCAGGGCTTGATCCATCACCGTTATTTATCTCACTGCCCCATCCCAGCTCAGAACCTGGCTATATGCAAATTAGTCTGTCCCTGGCCCAGTGCATCATGGGAACAAGGCAGACTAAACTACCAAGCCAATTCTTCACCAGAAAGGAGACAAGCTACCGGGGACCGGTTTCTGGCATTTCAGCCGTCTTCGGCCCGGCTTGCTTGGATCCTGATGGAGCAGTGAGAAAGGGACTCATGTCTGAGTATACCCTGCCACACCTATAGTGGCCAAAAACGATTCAGAAAAGGGGGTGGTGATGAACAGAGTGTCTGAATTAAGCAGACCACTCTTACCCAGTCCAAAGATCAGGGCTTGATCCATCACCGTTATTTAGCTCACTGCCCCATCCCAGCTCAGAACCTGGCTATATGCAAATTAGTCTGTCCCTGGCCCAGTGCATCATGGGAACAGGGCAGACTAAACTACCAAGCCAATTCTTCACCAGAAAGGAGACAAGCTACCGGGGACCGGTTTCTGGCATTTCAGCCGTCTTCGGCCCGGCTTGCTTGAATCCTGATGGAGCAGTGAGAAAGGGACTCATGTCTGAGTATACCCTGCCACACCTATAGTGGCCAAAAACGATTCAGAAAAGGGGGTGGTGATGAACAGAGTGTCTGAATTAAGCAGACCACTCTTACCCAGTCCAAAGATCAGGGCTTGATCCATCACCGTTATTTAGCTCACTGCCCCATCCCAGCTCAGAACCTGGCTATATGCAAATTAGTCTGTCCCTGGCCCAGTGCATCATGGGAACAGGGCAGACTAAACTACCAAGCCAATTCTTCACCAGAAAGGAGACAAGCTACCGGGGACCGGTTTCTGGCATTTCAGCCGTCTTCGGCCCGGCTTGCTTGAATCCTGATGGAGCAGTGAGAAAGGGACTCATGTCTGAGTATACCCTGCCACACCTATAGTGGCCAAAAACGATTCAGAAAAGGGGGTGGTGATGAACAGAGTGTCTGAATTAAGCAGACCACTCTTACCCAGTCCAAAGATCAGGGCTTGATCCATCACCGTTATTTATCTCACTGCCCCATCCCAGCTCAGAACCTGGCTATATGCAAATTAGTCTGTCCCTGGCCCAGTGCATCATGGGAACAGGGCAGACTAAACTACCAAGCCAATTCTTCACCAGAAAGGAGACAAGCTACCGGGGACCGGTTTCTGGCATTTCAGCCGTCTTCGGCCCGGCTTGCTTGAATCCTGATGGAGCAGTGAGAAAGGGACTCATGTCTGAGTATACCCTGCCACACCTATAGTGGCCAAAAACGATTCAGAAAAGGGGGTGGTGATGAACAGAGTGTCTGAATTAAGCAGACCACTCTTACCCAGTCCAAAGATCAGGGCTTGATCCATCACCGTTATTTATCTCACTGCCCCATCCCAGCTCAGAACCTGGCTATATGCAAATTAGTCTGTCCCTGGCCCAGTGCATCATGGGAACAGGGCAGACTAAACTACCAAGCCAATTCTTCACCAGAAAGGAGACAAGCTACCGGGGACCGGTTTCTGGCATTTCAGCCATCTTCGGCCCGGCTTGCTTGAATCCTGATGGAGCAGTGGGAAAGGGACTCATGTCTGAGTATACCCTGCCACACCTATAGTGGCCAAAAACGATTCAGAAAAGGGGGTGGTGATGAACAGAGTGTCTGAATTAAGCAGACCACTCTTACCCAGTCCAAAGATCAGGGCTTGATCCATCACCGTTATTTATCTCACTGCCCCATCCCAGCTCAGAACCTGGCTATATGCAAATTAGTCTGTCCCTGGCCCAGTGCATCATGGGAACAGGGCAGACTAAACTACCAAGCCAATTCTTCACCAGAAAGGAGACAAGCTACCGGGGACCGGTTTCTGGCATTTCAGCCGTCTTCGGCCCGGCTTGCTTGAATCCTGATGGAGCAGTGAGAAAGGGACTCATGTCTGAGTATACCCTGCCACACCTATAGTGGCCAAAAACGATTCAGAAAAGGGGGTGGTGATGAACAGAGTGTCTGAATTAAGCAGACCACTCTTACCCAGTCCAAAGATCAGGGCTTGATCCATCACCGTTATTTATCTCACTGCCCCATCCCAGCTCAGAACCTGGCTATATGCAAATTAGTCTGTCCCTGGCCCAGTGCATCATGCGAACAGGGCAGACTAAACTACCAAGCCAATTCTTCACCAGAAAGGAGACAAGCTACCGGGGACCGGTTTCTGGCATTTCAGCCGTCTTCGGCCCGGCTTGCTTGAATCCTGATGGAGCAGTGAGAAAGGGACTCATGTCTGAGTATACCCTGCCACACCTATAGTGGCCAAAAACGATTCAGAAAAGGGGGTGGTGATGAACAGAGTGTCTGAATTAAGCAGACCACTCTTACCCAGTCCAAAGATCAGGGCTTGATCAATCACCGTTATTTATCTCACTGCCCCATCCCAGCTCAGAACCTGGCTATATGCAAATTAGTCTGTCCCTGGCCCAGTGCATCATGGGAACAGGGCAGACTAAACTACCAAGCCAATTCTTCACCAGAAAGGAGACAAGCTACCGGGGACCGGTTTCTGGCATTTCAGCCGTCTTCGGCCCGGCTTGCTTGAATCCTGATGGAGCAGTGAGAAAGGGACTCATGTCTGAGTATACCCTGCCACACCTATAGTGGCCAAAAACGATTCAGAAAAGGGGGTGGTGATGAACAGAGTGTCTGAATTAAGCAGACCACTCTTACCCAGTCCAAAGATCAGGGCTTGATCCATCACCGTTATTTATCTCACTGCCCCATCCCAGCTCAGAACCTGGCTATATGCAAATTAGTCTGTCCCTGGCCCAGTGCATCATGGGAACAGGGCAGACTAAACTACCAAGCCAATTCTTCACCAGAAAGGAGACAAGCTACCGGGGACCGGTTTCTGGCATTTCAGCCGTCTTCGGCCCGGCTTGCTTGAATCCTGATGGAGCAGTGAGAAAGGGACTCATGTCTGAGTGTACCCTGCCACACCTATAGTGGCCAAAAACGATTCAGAAAAGGGGGTGGTGATGAACAGAGTGTCTGAATTAAGCAGACCACTCTTACCCAGTCCAAAGATCAGGGCTTGATCCATCACCGTTATTTATCTCACTGCCCCATCCCAGCTCAGAACCTGGCTATATGCAAATTAGTCTGTCCCTGGCCCAGTGCATCATGGGAACAGGGCAGACTAAACTACCAAGCCAATTCTTCACCAGAAAGGAGACAAGCTACCGGGGACCGGTTTCTGGCATTTCAGCCGTCTTCGGCCTGGCTTGCTTGAATCCTGATGGAGCAGTGAGAAAGGGACTCATGTCTGAGTATACCCTGCCACACCTATAGTGGCCAAAAACGATTCAGAAAAGGGGGTGGTGATGAACAGAGTGTCTGAATTAAGCAGACCACTCTTACCCAGTCCAAAGATCAGGGCTTGATCCATCACCGTTATTTATCTCACTGCCCCATCCCAGCTCAGAACCTGGCTATATGCAAATTAGTCTGTCCCTGGCCCAGTGCATCATGGGAACAGGGCAGACTAAACTACCAAGCCAATTCTTCACCAGAAAGGAGACAAGCTACCGGGGACCGGTTTCTGGCATTTCAGCCGTCTTCGGCCCGGCTTGCTTGAATCCTGATGGAGCAGTGAGAAAGGGACTCATGTCTGAGTATACCCTGCCACACCTATAGTGGCCAAAAACGATTCAGAAAAGGGGGTGGTGATGAACAGAGTGTCTGAATTAAGCAGACCACTCTTACCCAGTCCAAAGATCAGGGCTTGATCCATCACCGTTATTTATCTCACTGCCCCATCCCAGCTCAGAACCTGGCTAAAGGCAAATTAGTCTGTCCCTGGCCCAGTGCATCATGGGAACAGGGCAGACTAAACTACCAAGCCAATTCTTCACCAGAAAGGAGACAAGCTACCGGGGACCGGTTTCTGGCATTTCAGCCGTCTTCGGCCCGGCTTGCTTGAATCCTGATGGAGCAGTGAGAAAGGGACTCATGTCTGAGTATACCCTGCCACACCTATAGTGGCCAAAAACGATTCAGAAAAGGGGGTGGTGATGAACAGAGTGTCTGAATTAAGCAGACCACTCTTACCCAGTCCAAAGATCAGGGCTTGATCCATCACCGTTATTTATCTCACTGCCCCATCCCAGCTCAGAACCTGGCTATATGCAAATTAGTCTGTCCCTGGCCCAGTGCATCATGGGAACAGGGCAGACTAAACTACCAAGCCAATTCTTCACCAGAAAGGAGACAAGCTACCGGGGACCGGTTTCTGGCATTTCAGCCGTCTTCGGCCCGGCTTGCTTGGATCCTGATGGAGCAGTGAGAAAGGGACTCATGTCTGAGTATACCCTGCCACACCTATAGTGGCCAAACACGATTCAGAAAAGGGGGTGGTGATGAACAGAGTGTCTGAATTAAGCAGACCACTCTTACCCAGTCCAAAGATCAGGGCTTGATCCATCACCGTTATTTAGCTCACTGCCCCATCCCAGCTCAGAACCTGGCTATATGCAAATTAGTCTGTCCCTGGCCCAGTGCATCATGGGAACAGGGCAGACTAAACTACCAAGCCAATTCTTCACCAGAAAGGAGACAAGCTACCGGGGACCGGTTTCTGGCATTTCAGCCGTCTTCGGCCCGGCTTGCTTGAATCCTGATGGAGCAGTGAGAAAGGGACTCATGTCTGAGTATACCCTGCCACACCTATAGTGGCCAAAAACGATTCAGAAAAGGGGGTGGTGATGAACAGAGTGTCTGAATTAAGCAGACCACTCTTACCCAGTCCAAAGATCAGGGCTTGATCCATCACCGTTATTTAGCTCACTGCCCCATCCCAGCTCAGAACCTGGCTATATGCAAATTAGTCTGTCCCTGGCCCAGTGCATCATGGGAACAGGGCAGACTAAACTACCAAGCCAATTCTTCACCAGAAAGGAGACAAGCTACCGGGGACCGGTTTCTGGCATTTCAGCCGTCTTCGGCCCGGCTTGCTTGAATCCTGATGGAGCAGTGAGAAAGGGACTCATGTCTGAGTATACCCTGCCACACCTATAGTGGCCAAAAACGATTCAGAAAAGGGGGTGGTGATGAACAGAGTGTCTGAATTAAGCAGACCACTCTTACCCAGTCCAAAGATCAGGGCTTGATCCATCACCGTTATTTATCTCACTGCCCCATCCCAGCTCAGAACCTGGCTATATGCAAATTAGTCTGTCCCTGGCCCAGTGCATCATGGGAACAGGGCAGACTAAACTACCAAGCCAATTCTTCACCAGAAAGGAGACAAGCTACCGGGGACCGGTTTCTGGCATTTCAGCCGTCTTCGGCCTGGCTTGCTTGAATCCTGATGGAGCAGTGAGAAAGGGACTCATGTCTGAGTATACCCTGCCACACCTATAGTGGCCAAAAACGATTCAGAAAAGGGGGTGGTGATGAACAGAGTGTCTGAATTAAGCAGACCACTCTTACCCAGTCCAAAGATCAGGGCTTGATCCATCACCGTTATTTATCTCACTGCCCCATCCCAGCTCAGAACCTGGCTATATGCAAATTAGTCTGTCCCTGGCCCAGTGCATCATGGGAACAGGGCAGACTAAACTACCAAGCCAATTCTTCACCAGAAAGGAGACAAGCTACCGGGGACCGGTTTCTGGCATTTCAGCCGTCTTCGGCCCGGCTTGCTTGAATCCTGATGGAGCAGTGAGAAAGGGACTCATGTCTGAGTATACCCTGCCACACCTATAGTGGCCAAAAACGATTCAGAAAAGGGGGTGGTGATGAACAGAGTGTCTGAATTAAGCAGACCACTCTTACCCAGTCCAAAGATCAGGGCTTGATCCATCACCGTTATTTATCTCACTGCCCCATCCCAGCTCAGAACCTGGCTAAAGGCAAATTAGTCTGTCCCTGGCCCAGTGCATCATGGGAACAGGGCAGACTAAACTACCAAGCCAATTCTTCACCAGAAAGGAGACAAGCTACCGGGGACCGGTTTCTGGCATTTCAGCCGTCTTCGGCCCGGCTTGCTTGAATCCTGATGGAACAGTGAGAAAGGGACTCATGTCTGAGTATACCCTGCCACACCTATAGTGGCCAAAAACGATTCAGAAAAGGGGGTGGTGATGAACAGAGTGTCTGAATTAAGCAGACCACTCTTACCCAGTCCAAAGATCAGGGCTTGATCCATCACCGTTATTTATCTCACTGCCCCATCCCAGCTCAGAACCTGGCTATATGCAAATTAGTCTGTCCCTGGCCCAGTGCATCATGGGAACAGGGCAGACTAAACTACCAAGCCAATTCTTCACCAGAAAGGAGACAAGCTACCGGGGACCGGTTTCTGGCATTTCAGCCGTCTTCGGCCCGGCTTGCTTGGATCCTGATGGAGCAGTGAGAAAGGGACTCATGTCTGAGTATACCCTGCCACACCTATAGTGGCCAAACACGATTCAGAAAAGGGGGTGGTGATGAACAGAGTGTCTGAATTAAGCAGACCACTCTTACCCAGTCCAAAGATCAGGGCTTGATCCATCACCGTTATTTAGCTCACTGCCCCATCCCAGCTCAGAACCTGGCTATATGCAAATTAGTCTGTCCCTGGCCCAGTGCATCATGGGAACAGGGCAGACTAAACTACCAAGCCAATTCTTCACCAGAAAGGAGACAAGCTACCGGGGACCGGTTTCTGGCATTTCAGCCGTCTTCGGCCCGGCTTGCTTGAATCCTGATGGAGCAGTGAGAAAGGGACTCATGTCTGAGTATACCCTGCCACACCTATAGTGGCCAAAAACGATTCAGAAAAGGGGGTGGTGATGAACAGAGTGTCTGAATTAAGCAGACCACTCTTACCCAGTCCAAAGATCAGGGCTTGATCCATCACCGTTATTTAGCTCACTGCCCCATCCCAGCTCAGAACCTGGCTATATGCAAATTAGTCTGTCCCTGGCCCAGTGCATCATGGGAACAGGGCAGACTAAACTACCAAGCCAATTCTTCACCAGAAAGGAGACAAGCTACCGGGGACCGGTTTCTGGCATTTCAGCCGTCTTCGGCCCGGCTTGCTTGAATCCTGATGGAGCAGTGAGAAAGGGACTCATGTCTGAGTATACCCTGCCACACCTATAGTGGCCAAAAACGATTCAGAAAAGGGGGTGGTGATGAACAGAGTGTCTGAATTAAGCAGACCACTCTTACCCAGTCCAAAGATCAGGGCTTGATCCATCACCGTTATTTATCTCACTGCCCCATCCCAGCTCAGAACCTGGCTATATGCAAATTAGTCTGTCCCTGGCCCAGTGCATCATGGGAACAGGGCAGACTAAACTACCAAGCCAATTCTTCACCAGAAAGGAGACAAGCTACCGGGGACCGGTTTCTGGCATTTCAGCCGTCTTCGGCCCGGCTTGCTTGAATCCTGATGGAGCAGTGAGAAAGGGACTCATGTCTGAGTATACCCTGCCACACCTATAGTGGCCAAAAACGATTCAGAAAAGGGGGTGGTGATGAACAGAGTGTCTGAATTAAGCAGACCACTCTTACCCAGTCCAAAGATCAGGGCTTGATCCATCACCGTTATTTATCTCACTGCCCCATCCCAGCTCAGAACCTGGCTATATGCAAATTAGTCTGTCCCTGGCCCAGTGCATCATGGGAACAGGGCAGACTAAACTACCAAGCCAATTCTTCACCAGAAAGGAGACAAGCTACCGGGGACCGGTTTCTGGCATTTCAGCCATCTTCGGCCCGGCTTGCTTGAATCCTGATGGAGCAGTGAGAAAGGGACTCATGTCTGAGTATACCCTGCCACACCTATAGTGGCCACAAACGATTCAGAAAAGGGGGTGGTGATGAACAGAGTGTCTGAATTAAGCAGACCACTCTTACCCAGTCCAAAGATCAGGGCTTGATCCATCACCGTTATTTATCTCACTGCCCCATCCCAGCTCAGAACCTGGCTATATGCAAATTAGTCTGTCCCTGGCCCAGTGCATCATGGGAACAGGGCAGACTAAACTACCAAGCCAATTCTTCACCAGAAAGGAGACAAGCTACCGGGGACCGGTTTCTGGCATTTCAGCCGTCTTCGGCCCGGCTTGCTTGAATCCTGATGGAGCAGTGAGAAAGGGACTCATGTCTGAGTATACCCTGCCACACCTATAGTGGCCAAAAACGATTCAGAAAAGGGGGTGGTGATGAACAGAGTGTCTGAATTAAGCAGACCACTCTTACCCAGTCCAAAGATCAGGGCTTGATCCATCACCGTTATTTATCTCACTGCCCCATCCCAGCTCAGAACCTGGCTATATGCAAATTAGTCTGTCCCTGGCCCAGTGCATCATGGGAACAGGGCAGACTAAACTACCAAGCCAATTCTTCACCAGAAAGGAGACAAGCTACCGGGGACCGGTTTCTGGCATTTCAGCCGTCTTCGGCCCGGCTTGCTTGAATCCTGATGGAGCAGTGAGAAAGGGACTCATGTCTGAGTATACCTTGCCACACCTATAGTGGCCAAAAACGATTCAGAAAAGGGGGTGGTGATGAACAGAGTGTCTGAATTAAGCAGACCACTCTTACCCAGTCCAAAGATCAGGGCTTGATCAATCACCGTTATTTATCTCACTGCCCCATCCCAGCTCAGAACCTGGCTATATGCAAATTAGTCTGTCCCTGGCCCAGTGCATCATGGGAACAGGGCAGACTAAACTACCAAGCCAATTCTTCACCAGAAAGGAGACAAGCTACCGGGGACCGGTTTCTGGCATTTCAGCCGTCTTCGGCCCGGCTTGCTTGAATCCTGATGGAGCAGTGAGAAAGGGACTCATGTCTGAGTATACCCTGCCACACCTATAGTGGCCAAAAACGATTCAGAAAAGGGGGTGGTGATGAACAGAGTGTCTGAATTAAGCAGACCACTCTTACCCAGTCCAAAGATCAGGGCTTGATCCATCACCGTTATTTATCTCACTGCCCCATCCCAGCTCAGAACCTGGCTATATGCAAATTAGTCTGTCCCTGGCCCAGTGCATCATGGGAACAGGGCAGACTAAACTACCAAGCCAATTCTTCACCAGAAAGGAGACAAGCTACCGGGGACCGGTTTCTGGCATTTCAGCCGTCTTCGGCCCGGCTTGCTTGAATCCTGATGGAGCAGTGAGAAAGGGACTCATGTCTGAGTATACCCTGCCAAACCTATAGTGGCCAAAAACGATTCAGAAAAGGGGGTGGTGATGAACAGAGTGTCTGAATTAAGCAGACCACTCTTACCCAGTCCAAAGATCAGGGCTTGATCCATCACCGTTATTTATCTCACTGCCCCATCCCAGCTCAGAACCTGGCTATATGCAAATTAGTCTGTCCCTGGCCCAGTGCATCATGGGAACAGGGCAGACTAAACTACCAAGCCAATTCTTCACCAGAAAGGAGACAAGCTACCGGGGACCGGTTTCTGGCATTTCAGCCGTCTTCGGCCCGGCTTGCTTGAATCCTGATGGAGCAGTGAGAAAGGGACTCATGTCTGAGTATACCCTGCCACACCTATAGTGGCCAAAAACGATTCAGCTCAATCTCCCAACAATTATAGAAATCAGCCTTAAACTTAAAAATGACATAAAATCTAATTTCATTCAAAAAGCAGCGCAAAGAATCATAAATTCAAAATTACACAATATGAGGGGGGGATAAAATCGGCAAAATCCTAGCTTATAAAGTCGCCGAAGATAGAGCAGACACCCTAATCTCTAATATCCGGGGGCATGGGAACAAATTATACAACCAGCCACAAGATATACTAGAGCAATTTGCCGATTACTATAGAAATCTATATACCCCAGATAACCCTGTAAATCATGATTTAATTCGGGAATATGTTGAAGAATACTCAATGAGCACAGAGAACATATCAGGTATGGGCTCATTGTCCGACGATATAACGCTGACAGAATTACACCAGTCCATCAATTCCCTACCTATCGGAAAAGCGGCAGGAGAGGATACTATACCTTTGGAACTCTATAAAGCCTGTAGCATGGAATTGGAACAGCTACTTCTGGAAGTTATGCAATCAATTGGGTTAAACGGAACGGCTCCCAAATCGTGGAATAGGACAAAAATAATTTTCTTTTTAAAGAAAGATAAGCCCAAGGAGGAGAAAGGGTCTTATCGACCGATCTCCCTGATAAATACTGATGCGAAATTATTCGCCAAAATTATGGCACTCAGACTAGCCCCAGTCATGCCCCAAATTGTTAACCCACAACAACACGGGTTTATCTCCGGGAGAGATACTACGACACATGTAAACATGGCCATTACGGCGTTTGATGTTGCGGAGATTGAGTCAACCCCACTCGGCATGATCTTATTAGATGCTGAATAAGCTTTTGACCGAGTGGGGTGGGACTATCTCTGGAGCGCGCTGTCTAAAATGGGTTTCGGGGGGAACTTCCTGAAGGGTATACAGGCACTCTATGACAAGCCTACCGCCTGCATTAGGGACAGGTGGGTTTTTCATGTTGCCTTGTTTGTTGTGGATTTCTCTCACTTAAAATAGCGGGTGCATTGCATTTGGTGGGGTGGAAGTACTGTCACTTATACGTGGGGTCGACCTCCGGGTTGTAGACCCAGACGCTGTGTATGGATCTCATACGCCTACGCCCTGCCGGCGAATAGATGTAGGGAGCTGGGCTGTGTACGAACCTGTTTGGTCCGCTTAATAAAAATGTTTGATTCTAAAAAGGGACTCAAAGTGCTTGTGGTGGCTCACAGCCTATCGATTGGAGGGATGGTGGGGAAAGCGTAAAATCGCTAGGGGACGAAAGTCCTACAGTGCCACTTCACTTAAACCCTGATTCACGCTTCCCATTCCCTATGCCCAGCAGCCCCGACACCTCCTAATGAGCTGAGGTGTGTACAAAAAGAATTAGCATATTCCCAGACAGACACATGGGAACTGTCCACCTTTTTTCTTTTCTGTGCTTTGAGCAGAGACTCTGAAGTGTTATCCTCTTTCCCTCACAGGCCTAGTTCTTACCCTCTTTCTTAGAGGCTGCAAATACCTCTCAGGCCCTCACCCTCGCAATGACAGAGTCTTTGATGTGGTGCCACTTACCCCAGAGAGCCATATTCTAACTCACTCTGGTTTCTCTTCAAAACACATTTTTTTTCGCCTTTTACTAAAGATTTCCGTGGAGAGGAACATTTACGAGCTTATTCAACTTTTCTTAAGCCTTACCACAGGTGAGGCTGTTTATCATTTGTTTAAAGAAAAGCATTAGAAGTTGGGGAATATCTAGGAGTTGTTTTCTACTGTTGTTAGGGAACATGAGCTTGGTGTTTTATTCCTGACCTCTCTGATTGCTCATTTGCATAGGCAGAATGCAGGAGAGGGGCATCATGGGAAAGAGCTTGTGCAGTGCATGAGATTGCTTTTCTTGACTATATTAAAACTTCACGATAGCAGGTAGTACATGTTCTCTTCTCCCAACATTCCTGCTGCCAGAGGCCAGACGTCACCCTCCTTGTAAAAGGTAGCAGCAAGACTCATGCTGTGCTTTTCTTTTTTTTAAAATTATTTTTATTGTTAACAGGCTGACAAGGAAAAAATACATTAATACATATATTAGCGGACATGTATATATAATAAAGAAAGCAGGACAAGAAAAAAAAGGGAAGATACAAAAGAAAGAGAAGATAATAAATTAATTCACTAATACATGTTTAAAAAGTTATAGCATTTTTTCAGCGCACGGCCAAAATGAGTTGCCCTGGAGACACGTTAGTATGAGAGAAAAAAAAAAACTTGTTATTAATATCATTAAAGCATGGTGTTTGCCTATGCCTAACAGAGGAAGAAAGCACCATCATTCCACAAAGGTTCCCCAGTTTTTTTCATATTTGCTCAGTGAGCGTGTTCCCCTAAGATTCGCTAGGCTAACTCCAGCGAGTGAATCTCGGTTACAAGTGCCCACCAGTCCCAGACCGTGGGTGGTTCGGAGCAGGTCCAAGCTCTGGCCAAGGTTAGTTTGGCACAAGATATAAGTATAGTAACCAAGGCAGCCTGTGGGAAAGAGACAGGATAGGTGTCTAACAAAACAGAAGCAGCAGTAAATATAGGCAGCTGGATCTGCTTAATTTTCAAAACCTTCTGAATATCACCCCAGAAGGCCTTAAGATTGGGACAAGAAAACAGCATATGTGCCAGATCGGCTGCATCAATGGAGCATTTGGGGCATTTCGTACGATCGCTATAGGAGTTATTAGGGGACCATTTGCAGATTCTTTCGGGCGTGTAGTATAGCATGCAAGTCGTTCTAAATTGTTGGAGCCTTAAGCTAGATGACCGTACTCGCTTATTAATATTTAACAGGGAACACTCTATTTGTTTTGATGTTATATTTAAACCCAGTAATCTACTCCACTTGTCAGCTAATTTAGAACAGTCGTTTGATTTAAGATCGATTAGAAGTCTATAAGCTTGCTTATTACTGACTTGCTTTTTAGAGAGTATAGACAAGTCCATATATCACAATCAGAAACCTCCTGAACTTGTTTTTTGTTGATCAGGTAGTCGTGCAACTGTAGGTGTTTGTACCTCATGTTTTCAGGTAAGTCATATATCATTTTAAGAGTGTTGAAGTCTAAGAACCCTTGTGTGCCATATAAGTCCCCTAGAACGCTAATTCCTGACCTAGACCAACCATGAGCGATGTTGTCATTAAAGATTCCTGGAAGACCCGGATTACCCCACAGCGGTAACTTTGAATGGAAAAAAGTGGTTTTACAGAAAGTTAGTATATTGCCCCAAATCTTTATTATGTCCCTTGCAGTCTTGAATTTGACCCTTTTATAGTAGTTAGGGTCATTTGCTCGTTGCAAAAACATATTTGAATCAAGTTTTAACATAAAAGAGTGGCAAAACAGTGCCCTTCCTCTGTTAAGTAGAGAGTGGAGGCGAATAACAAAAGCAGACCAAAAGTACAACTTAAAATCGGGAAAATTAAGCCCTCCCTCACTTGTATTGTTTTTCAGAAGATTCAGCGACCTTCTCTCTTTTTTGTAGCCCCAGAAAAAGCTGCTGAGTGCTCCGTCGAGTTGCTTAAAAAACTGATTATTTAGTGCCAGTGGGATGGATCAAAATAAGTACACAAATTTAGGCAGTACCTTCATCTTAATTAGGTTGATTCTACCAATTAGATTCAGGGGTAATCTGTGCCACTTTTTTAATAGTAGAATAGTGGATTTAGTTAATTCGTTGTAATTTATATTGTTGATTTCCTGTAATTTGGCCGTTATTTTGACCCCTAAATATGTAGCAATTTTGCAGATCTCAGGAACCGCCACGGCTGGAGTGTAGTTAGCTATAACTTGTGTCTTTTGTAGGTTGAGTTTGTAACCAGACACTTTCCCGAATTTGCCAGCCTCTAGGGCGATTCCTTGTAGTGCCTCCACAATATCCTGTGAATAGATCGCAATGTCATCAGCATATGCTGTTATTTTTAGCACCTGTAAGCCGGATCTAAAGGGTACAATCTGGGTTTGGGACTGAAGAGCAAACAGAAAAGGTTCTAGTGAGATGGCAAATAGAAGAGGTGATAGGGGGCATCCCTGACAAGTGCCACATAGGATTGAGAAATCTGGAGAGGTCAGGCCCCCATAGCTGGTGCAGGCCGTTGGATTATAATACAGCGCCTGTATGCCCCGCAAAAACTGCCCCCCAAACCCCATTTTGGACAAGACGCACCAGAGATAGTCCCACCCCACTCGGTCAAAAGCCTTCTCGGCATCTAATAGGATCATGCCGAGTGGGGTGGATTCAGTCTCTGCAACGTCAAATGCCGTGATGGCCATATTGACGTGTGTTGTAGTGTCTCTCCCGGTTATGAACCCATGTTGCTGTGAGTTAATAATTTGAGGCATGATAGGGGCCAGTCTTAGTGCTAAAATTTTTGCAAATATTTTTGCGTCCGTATTTATCAGAGAGATAGGGCGATATGACCCTCTCTTCTCCTTCGTCTTGTCTTTCTAAAAAAAAAAAGATTATTTTCGCCCTAGTCCATGATTTAGGAGCTTTTCCATTTGGCCCTACAGATTGCATTACCTTCAGAAACAAATATTCTAATTCCTCTAAACACGCTTTATATATCTCCATAGGTATTGTGTCCTCCCCTGCCGCTTTTCCTGCAGGTAATAAAGCAATGGCCTGATGTAATTCTGCCATGGTTATATCGTCAGACAATGAGTCCATCTCTGAAATGTTCTGTATGTTTATTAAGTGCTCTTCGACATATTCCCGTATAGCGTCTGGGTTAGGCACAGTTTCTGGAGTATATAATATTCTATAGAAATCAGCAAATTGTTCTAGTATATCTAGGAACTGGTTATAAATCTTGTTACCGGCCCCCCGAATGCTTGTAATCGTGGAGCTTGCTCTGTCCTCAGCAACTTTATAGGCCAAGATTTTGCCGATTTTATCCCTCCCCCCTCGTATTGTGTGATTTTAAATTTATGTATATTAGCGCTGCTCTTCTGGATAAACTTAGTCTTTACTTCACTTTTTAATAAACCAAGTTTAAGGCCGATTTCTGTGGTCGTTGACAGATTTAGTCAAAGTGCTGAGGCCAGTATCTCTTCTTGAGTGGTTATTTTTGAGATCAACATATCGTTGTGCTTTCTGCGTTCCAGGTTTTGTCTAATCACATAAGCCTGAGTAAAACCCCTAATACTTGCTTTGCAAGCATCCCATACCGTACAGCATGCAGCTGAGTCTATGTTAAAATCTATAAATTCTGTAAGATGCGATTTATGCTGCATCATATAAAGTGAGTCTGAGACTAAATGTCTGGGGAAGGAGAATGGTCTGGGAGAAGTCCTAGTATGTGTTGTAGGGAATATCAGCATTATTGCATTATGATCCGAAGAAATTCGGGGGCATAAAACCATGGAGCTGACCTTCAGTAGGTTATCGCTTATTAATGCCATATCCAATCTTAAACAGAGTTTATGAGGCGCGGAGTAGTAAGTATACCCCAGTGTTTTTGGATATAAATACGGCTTAGGTCAAGAATGGACGACCTGGTTTTATGCATCCTTTGATAACTGCCAGACCTAGTTGTGTCTATTCTGTAGTCCATGATACAGTTAAAATCCCCCATGATGATAAGTTCTCCCTCCCAGTCCAAAAGTTTATTATTCAGCTGATCAAAAATCATAGGTTCATCTGTATTAGAACCGTACACCACACATAGGACATATTTTTGGCTCTCAAAGCTAATCTGCGCTACAGCCCATCTGCCACCCTTGCCACAAGCGGTCTGTAATACTCCAGCCCTAAATCACCTATCCTTGAGGATAGCCACCCCTCTTATGGAGTACCCGAAGGTGGAGCAAGCCACAATGTTGTATCCCAGTTGATTGAGTAGCTTTTTGTCCTTCCCAGCAATATGTGTTTCGGATAGAAGAACGAAATGAGGGTTGTGTAGTTTTAGTTCTTCTGTAACCAGAGATCTCTTATTTTTGCTATTTAGCCCCGCTACGTTCCAAGCTAAGCACTTTATTTCATACATTTGTAAATAATAAAAACCTTAAACCCATCTCCAGGTGTCCACGTGTCCTGGTGAGTTTCCTATTCCTCATACCAATAGTAGACAAGACAAAAAAAACTAAAATGTCCTCGCAACATTCTACCCCATCAGCCTGAAAACAAATTTTGCAAAATTTCCCCCCCCAACACCCCATCCTGCGGAGAAAGAAACCCCCCCTCCCCCCTCCCCCCTAGCTCTTACCCCAGCCGGGGAAGAGCCACCCTTCAGCATCAGCTGCCGCTGGAGAGGCAGCATGCGTAGCAAGTCACCTTAAGAGGCCCCCGCCCTCCCTCTACTTTGAGCAATTTACCAAATAAAGCAAAAAACAAAATAAACACTTTTCATATTCTCAGTAATGCGTCAAAAAGAAAACCCCCCGTGCAACCAGTGTTTCTAAGTACCAAACCCTCCAATTGTGATTTAAACTTTGCGCGTATAGTTAGAGCTAATTCTTCAGATTAATTTTAAGTCTTGCTCTTGCCCGCACTGGTGCTAGTTAGATATGCTTCAGCTTCCTTTGCATCAGTAAAGAAATGAGTGTGTCCGTTTTTAATAACCTTGAGACGGGCAGGTTCCTGAAGAAACGCTTGACCTCCGCTAGACTTAATAGGATCGATCAGTTTGCGGAGCATCCACCGTCTGTCCATTGTTTCCTTGCTTAAATCAGAGCGAGCAAAAATTGAGAGCTCACCTATCACAATAGGGGTGTTGGGATGAGCTCTCTGCCAAACAGCCTGGCGCAATTAGAAATGACCCAAAAAAATTAGAAAGGGACGTGGAAACTGATTCTCCCTGTTTCTCTGAACCAAAGGCAGGCGATGAGCTCGCTGGATTTGTGAGTCCCAGTCCCAGTCTGCTAGGTCTGGGAAAGATTTATGAAGCAACCCCACTAGATAGGCCCTCGGATCAGAGCCCTCTGATCCCTCCGGTATCCCGAAAAGTCTCAGATTGGATCGTCTCTGTCGGTTGTCCAAATCTTCGAACTTCAGTTGGACAGCTGAGCCGCATGTTTGTCGACTGCAATCGTCGTATTTGTGCTTGTTTCCTCAATCTCGACCACCCGTTGTTGAAGTTCAACAATATCCTGTGAAATCCCCCCGAGTTTGGTAATAAGCCCATGTAGGGAAGATTGCACTTTGCTGTTGTCCTCCCTCAATTGAAGATAGTGTTCCTGCGCTTCGGCCCGTTGATTACTCAGTATCTGGAGTATTATGTCTAGTGGAGAGGAGTCAGTTGCTTCTTCTTGCCTTTGTCTTTGTCTCTCTTTGGAGAAGCTCAGATGTTTACCCATCTCTGGGTTGGCTAAAGGAAGTGTCGTTACAAAAGGAGAGTCCCCGGGCGAGGGGAGGGTGGCACCAACTGTCATTGAAGTGGCTACGATTGCATTAAGTTGTGAAGTTTCATCTTCCAATATTGATGAATCAACCACGTATTACTGCATCGAGAGCTATTCTTGATCAGTTGGCCCGTCCAATGACGGGTTAAGTGAGACGGTTAGGGCGCTATTTTCCAAAGTAATAGGGCTAACGGTGATGCAGGGCACCTCTATAGTAGGCATAGATTCTGTAGGGCTTGCCCCTGATAGTCTCAGTGTCATATTTTTAACTAAGCCCTTTGCTTCAATCCATTTTCTTGAAGGGCTTTTGTCCAGAAGAATCTTCTTTGAGGTTTGATTATTGTTTGTGATGGGCCGATTTAATATGGCACCAACCTTGCCACCTCTCTTTACCCTGGGTTTGCTTTTGTGTTTGCGTCCTCTTCTCACTCGAGATTTTGCCATGTTATCTGTGTGGTCGTCCTTCTCCCCCTTCTCCCCCAACTCATCCTCTGTCTCTGCGTCATAATCCTCAAAGGAGCCTTGTTCGATAAGTTCAATAAACTCAGTGTGCTCCGTATGTTCGGTGGAGTATGTTCGGTAAGTCGATAGGCACCACACTTTCCTCTGCTAGCCCACCTGTCTCGGCTGAGAGGCAAGGAATAGCGGGTTCAGTGAGAGGTGTTGAACCCGAGATGGCAGCGCTCACCCCTCCTGTCGAGATCTGTGTACCTGCTAAATTTAGGGGGCTGCGAGAAGCGCTAAAACGAGCGCTAAACGAGCGGAACGTTTTTTATAGTCAGTTCCATTTTTTAAATTGTATTTTGTATTTTTAACATGGGCAGACTCGTGTAATCCATAATCAAATAGTTTTCTCTCCCTCTAATCTCCTGGGCTCGATCTTACCGCCTGCCCGCCTCGGTCCGACCCGGCAACAGTGCCGTTGTGCGGAGGGCGGACAGGCAAGAGCCAGGCAGACAGCACTTCCGGTTTCCCGGAGCTGAGGTCAGCGCTCTAGTGGCTGCCTCACTCCGGGCTATTTAGCCACGCCCTTCCCATAAGCGCGCAGCGGTTGCGCGCAGGGGGCGCCTTCGAGCGCGCCTAAGAAGCGCCGAAGAAAAGCCCGTCTGCGCCCGTCTGCGACAGGACGGGGCGAGGGGCGATGGACCCTGGTCCTACTCCACAAACCGTCACCGGTAAGGATTCCCAATCCCTCTATTATTCATCCCTATTTTTACGCAGTCTTAGACCTTCCACATGTTGTAGGACAGTCATACCTTGGCATCGCATTGAGGCTGCCTACTCCTGCCCTCAATGTCGACGCCTATCCAACAACAACGTGTCCCCCCCAGACCCTCATACCTCTGTCAAGGGTTTGAAAAGCTTTCTACTAAATGTACGTTCCTTACCTAAACACCAGCATCAGGTCTGGGACTTAATACACTCTATCCAACCGGACATATGTTTCCTTGTGGAAACCTGGCTAAAACCCCACACTATCACAGCCATTGCAATGGGGATTCCCTCTGGGTATAAGATTAAACACCTAGACAGAGACATTAAAACCGGAGGCGGTTTAGCAATTATATATAGGGACCATATACAATGTACTATTATTGAACAACACTCAAACGCACAACTAGAAACTCTGCTTTTTAAAATTCACTTAACTAATCATTTCACCTGGAAAGGGGCCTTGGTTTATCGACCCCCGGGAGCAGATCCTAATTTTGCACTCACTCTTCAAGAAATTTTAGCACCACATATAAAATCTAAAGAAGATTTTTTGCTTCTAGGTGATTTTAATATACACGTTGACCAGCCAATGTTGACCGAATCCACGGCTCTAATCACAGATTTATTGAATCTGGGCTTAGAATTAAAAAATCATGGACCTACTCATATAGGAGGACACATGCTTGACCTTATTTTCTCTAATTCTACCAAAATAAACTGTTCCCTGGCTACAAGCATATCGTGGACTGACCACTCTTTGTTGGAATTCACACTACCAACCCCTGGGAGACCCATAAAGAATGCCCCTTCCCCCCCCTCTTGGAGACGTCAATGGCACAAAGTTAATGCCAATACGGCTCAAGAGGCATGGACAGATCCTAATTTTTTGGAATCTGATACAGCAGACACTGCTTTAGCCAAGCTGAATGAATCTATCAAAAAAACCATCGACACCATTGCTCCTCTAAAAAGACATAAACAACATCCAGTGTCAAAACAAGAAAAATGGTATACAAAAGAATTGAGAGCAGAGAAACAAAAATGTAGACGTATTGAGAAAGCCTGGAGAAAAACTAAAACTAAAAACAACCGACTGATCTTTCTAAAGGCCCAATCAGAATACTACAAAAATATAAAGTCAGCGAGGAAACTACAATTGACACAACAAATAGCAGAAGCAGGCAACAGCCCTAAAGAACTCTTTAATATCCTGCAAAACTTTATAAAACCTACGGCTTGTGAAAGTTCAGATGACTTCTCACAGGACCTGTGCGACAAAGTCTCGCTGTTTTTCGAGGATAAAATCAACATTATCTATGAAAAAATATTAGCCGCCAACAATTCCAGCAAAAATCAAACTAAAATCTGCCCCACCACAATCCCCGCTTTAGACAATAAACCTTCTTTGACGTCTTTCCCCTCCATCACTCACACAGAGCTTCTTACTCTCTGTAACCATATAAAAACAGGATCCCCCAATGACCTTGTACCAGCTAAAATGGTTGGTCCTTTGATCCCTTTATTAGGTCCCCATATACTTGAAATGGTAAACATCTCCCTCAGAACAGGCCAGGTCCCGGCAGATTGGAAAAAGGCAGTGGTGAACCCGATAAGAAAGAAGGCATCATCTCCCTGGACAGACCTATCCAACCTACGTCCCATCTCTCTCCTACCTTACCTGGGCAAGATCACGGAGAAGCAAGTGAACACCTATCTCTCTCAACATCTTGAAGCGACGGAGGGCCTGGACCATTCTCAATCTGGGTTCAGGCCGAACCACAGCACAGAATCAGCACTTCAAACTGTGACCAATAACATCAAAATGGCACTGGATGATGGTTGCTCTATGATTCTGGTGCTGTTGGACCTTTCCGCCGCTTTTGATACGGTGTCTCACAAGGTGCTTCTCCATCGCCTAAAGGAGGTGGGAATAGAGGGAGAGGCTTTGGCATGGTTGGAGAGTTTTCTGTCCGGGCGCTCCCAAGAGGTTAGGCTAGGCTCCCACAAATCCACCCACAGGGAGCTCAATAAGGGGGTGCCGCAGGGCTCTTGTCTGAGCCCCACACTTTTCAACATATATGTGGCCCCCCTTGCCAACCTAGCAAGATCTTTCGGGTTCACCCCTGTATCGTACGCTGACGACACCCAACTTCTTTTTCCCTTTAAAACTCTTACACCTGCAATAAAAAGATCTTTTGCAGATGGCATGAGAGCCATTGCAGACTGGATGTCATCAAACTGTCTGCAGTGTAATGTCGGGAAAACCGAAGTTATGTTGTTCGGTCAAGCGATGACACACTGGTCATCAGACTGGTGGCCTCTGGAACTAGGTCCTGTTCCCACCCCCAAAAGTAAGGTCAAGAACTTGGGAGTATTATTTGACCAACAACTCACTTTCAAGGACCACGTCAATCAAGTAGCCGGCACCTGTTTCCAGGCTATAGGGATGTTAAGACGTGTTTTTCCCTATCTCCCGGATCACCACAGGAAAACTCTGGTGCAGGCTCTTGTTATCAGTAGGGTCGACTATTGCAATGGATTGCTCCACGGAGCCAATGAGGAGCAACTCAAGAAACTGCAGGTCATCCAAAATACTGCCGCAAGGATCGTCATGAATGCTCCACCCAGGACACCATCCTGCCCCCTACTGTCTCAGCTTCACTGGCTTCCTGTGAAGAAGCGAGTTCAGTTCAAGACTCTGTGTATTATACACAAGAGCCTAATGGGGATGGGCCCTAAGTATTTCATAGACATTTTTCAGCCCTACATCCCAGGACGCTCTTTGCGCTCCAGCAACCAGCAATTACTCAAAATACCCAGAATTAAGAAAACCAGACAAGGTGGCCGTGCACTGGCCCACACCGGACCTACCCTATGGAACTCACTGCCGTTCGAACTGAGGTCAATCACCAACCACATGGTGTTTAGAAAAAACTTAAAAACCCATCTGTTTCCCAGCTATTAATTGTCATTTTATCCCTGGACACATTTTTACTCTCATTTCTATCTGCAGTCATAGCGCGGAGATACCCCTTCGGGGGTCTAGTCTGGCGCTTTATAAGCATATAAAATAAAAATAGGTCAGAACATGGGTTTTCCACTATTTCAACCCTTTTGGCAGTGATTGGCTCACCTGTCAGTGTCAGTGTCTGTTCTGTTGAGGGGCTACTATGTACCCCTTCAGAACCTGCGAGAGTGTTGCAGGTAAGTGAGTTTAATTGTTTATGCCCCGATGTGTCACATCATTTTTCAGCCTCTAGAGCCTCTAGAGCCTCTAGAGCGTAAGACACACAGTTTGCTTCACCCCCAGTCGGCCTCCCCTTCCTGCCGTTGGTTTAGCCGCCGTCTTGGTTACAGTCTTGATTACAGTCTGACCGGATTTCTTAATGTGCGTGCCCGCTAATAAAATAGATGGTCTCTGTACCTGTTTGCCGATATTTCCTCCCCCCTGATGCAGGCCTCCCATCGCGTTAAGCTCCGTAGTTGCTCCCATCGACCCAGCTGAAGAGGATGGTGCTTCTTTTTCTATCTTCTCCCCTTCCATGGCTGGACGTACATCATTCTCCAGTGAGGGAATTCCGGCAGCTCCTGTAACCACAGTGACTGGGGAAAGCGCTGCTACTGCCGCGGCTTGTAAGATTGCAGCCGGAAGGGGGGGGGGGGGCAGGAGACACCGCTGCTCCTGTCGGTTGTTTGCTGTTCCGCGTTGTTCGTGGCGGATTCTTTGGAGACATCCTCCTTGACCACCAGGTGTGTGAAGCAGCACGAAGATTGAGGCTTAGCCAGCCGAGCCCCGAGCTCCCAAGCAGACCTCGAATCGTCCGCCGGAAAAGCCAAGCCATGTCCGGGAGCCTGAGCATCGGTAAGACACGCCACTGACAACGCCACGCTAAAGCTCCAGAAACCGTTTCTGTTTCTTTCTTTTTTCTCGAAAAGCCCCTGCTGTCTTTCTGGGGTTAAACACTGTGTTTAATGTAGCTTCTACATCGCGAACGTTACTCTATGGGCGGGAGAGAGAGGAGCCTCCAGGTGAGCTGCTCGGCACAGATCCTCACTCCGCCATCTTGGATCCGTACCGGGGCCAGTGGTGAAGCTCATGCTGTGCTTTTCATAGGGCTTGAGCACAGTGGTGACTCACAGCCTATCGATTGGAGGGATGGTGGGGAAAGCGTAAATAGCTAGGGGACGAAAGTCCTACAGTGCCACTTCAGTTAAAGCCTGATTCACGCTTCCCGTTCCCCTTGCCCAGCAGCCCCGACACCTCCTAATGAGCTGAGGTGTGTACAAAAAGAATTAGCATATTCCCGGACAGACACATGGGAACTGTCCACCTTTTTGCTTTTCCGTGCTTTGACCAGAGACTCTGAAGTTTTATCCTGTTTCCCTCACCGGCCTAGTTCTTGCCCTTTTTCTTAGAGGCTGCAAATACCTCTCGGGACCTCACCCTCGCAGTGACAAGGTCTTTGATGTGGTGCCACTTACCCCCAGAGAGTCATTTTCTAACTTACTCTGGTTTCTCTTCAAAATGGAAAAATCTTTCGCTTTTACTAAAGAGTTTCATGGAGAGGAACATTTAAGAGTTTATTACATTTTTTAAGACTTACCACAGGTGAGGCTGTTTATCATATGTTTAAAAGAAAAGCATTAGAAGTTGGAGAATATCTAGGAGTTGTCTGCTACTGTATTTAGGCAACATGAGCTTGTTGTTTTATTCCTGATCTTTCTGCTTGCTCATTTGCATAGACAGAGGGTAGGAGAGGTGCATCATGGGAAAGAGCTTGGGCAGTGCATGAGATTGCTTTTCTTGACTATCTTGAAACTTCACAATAGCAGGCAGTATATTTTCTCTTCTCTCAACATTCCTGCTGCCAGAGGCCAGACGTCACTCTCCTTTTAAAAGGTGGCACCAAGACTCATGCTGCGCTTATCATAGGGCTTGTCCGTTATTTGTGCCCGTTAGGGGTGCCCTTAGAGGGTGGCCAATCCGGAATCCGATTCCTCTCAGGTGTACTTGAAGGGGCGCTTTAGTCTTGTTTCATGTGCCTCCAGCCTAGACAGATATATACTTCTATATTCAGCTTTAATGAAAGTACGTGTGATAAAGGGACTTAAAGTGCATGGCTATATGCAGAGCACAGTGGTGGCTCACAGCCTATCGATTGGAGGGATGGTGGGGAAAGCGTACATTTGTTAGGGGACAAAGGTCCTACAGTGCCACTTCAGTAAAAGCCTGATTCACGCTTCCCGTTCCCCTTGCCCAGCAGCCCCGACACCTCCTAATGAGCTGAGGTGTGTACAAAAAGAATATGCATATTCCCAGACAGACACTTGGGAACTGTCCACCATTTTGCTTTTCTGTGCTTTGAGCAGAGACTCTGAAGTTTTATCCTGTTTTCCTCACCGGCCTAGTTCTTGCCCTCTTTCTTAGAGGCTGCAAATACCTCTCAGGTCCTCACCCTCGCAATGATAGGGTCTTTGATCTGGTGCCACTTACCCCCAAAGAGCCATATTCTAACTTACTCTGGTTTCTCTTCAAAATGAATAATTATTTCGGCTTTTACTAAAAATTTCCGTGGAGAGGAACATTTACGAGTTTATTCAATTTTTTTAAGCCTTACCACAGGTGAGGCTGTTTATCATTTGTTTAAAAGAAAAGTATTTAAAGTTGGGGAATATCTAGGAGTTGTCTGCTACTGTTTTTAGGGAACATGAGCTTGGTGTTTTATTCCTGATCTCTCTGCTTGCTCATTTGCATAGACAGAGTGCAGGAGAGGTGCATCATGGGAACGAGCTTGTGCAGTGCATGAGATTGCTTTTCTTCACTATCTTGAAACTTCACGATAGCAGGCAGTATATTTTCTCTTCTCCCAACATTCCTGCAGCCAGAGGCCAGACGTCACTCTCCTTTTTAAAGGTAGTACCAAGACTCATGCTGTGCTTTTCATAGGGCTTGTCCGTTATTTGTGCCTGTTAGAGGTGCCTGAGAGGGTGGCTAATCCTGAGTCAGATTCCTCTCAGGTACACTTGAAGGGGCGCGTTAGTCTTGTTTCATGTGCCTCCAGCTTAGACAGATATATACTTCTATATTCAGCTTTAATGATAGTATGTGACTAAAAGTGCATGGCTATTTGCAGAGCACAGAGGTGGCTCACAGCCTATCGATTGGAGGGATGGTGAGGAAAGCGTAAAATCGTTATGGGATGAAAGTCCTACAGTGCCACTTCAGTTAAAGCCTGATTCACGCTTCCCGTTCCCCTTGCCCAGCAGCCCCGACACCTCCTAATGAGCTGAGGTGTGTACAAAAAGAATTAGCATATTCCCAGACAGACACATGGGAACTGTCCACCTTTTTGCTTTTCCGTGCTTTGACCAGAGACTCTGAAGTTTTATCCTGTTTCCCTCACCGGCCTAGTTCTTGCCCTCTTTCTTAGAGGCTGCAAATACCTCTCAGGACCTCACCCTCGCAGTGACAGGGTCTTTGATGTGGTGCCACTTACCCCCAGAGAGTCCTATTCTAACTTACTCTGGTTTTTCTTCAAAATGGAAAAATCTTTCGCCTTTTACTAAAGAGTTCCATTTGAGAGGAACATTTAAGAGTTTATTCAATTTTTTAAGCCTTTCCACAGGTGAGGCTGTTTATCATATGTTTAAAAGAAAAGCATTAGAAGTTGGGGAATATCTAGGAGTTGTCTGCTACTGTATTTAGGGAACCTGAGCTTGTTGTTTTATTCCTGATCGCTCTGCTTGTTCATTTGCATAGACAGAGTGTAGGAGAGGTGCATCATGGGAAAGAGCTTGGGCAGTGCATGAGATTGCTTTTCTTGACTATCTTGAAACTTCACGATAGCAGGCAGTATATTTTCTCTTCTCTCAACATTCCTGCTGCCAGAGGCCAGACGTCACTCTCCTTTTAAAAGGTAGCTCCAAGACTTATGCTGTGCTTTTCATAGGGCTTGTCCATTATTTGTGCCGGTTAGAGGTGTCCTGAGAGGGTGGCCAATCCTGAGTCAGATTCCGCTCAGGTACACTTGAAGGGGCGCGTTAGTTTTGTTTCATGAACCTCCAGCCTAGACAGATATATACTTCTGTATTCAGCTTTAATGAAAGTATGTGTGAAAAAGGGACTTTAAGTGCATGGCTATTTGCGGAGCACAGCGGTGGCTCACAGCCTATCGATTGGAGGGATGGTGAGGAAAGCGTAAAATCATTAGGGGACGAAAGTCCTACAGTGCCACTTCAGTTAAAGCCTGATTCACGCTTCCCGTTCCCCTTTCCCAGCAGCCCCGACACCTCCTAATGAGCTGAGGTGTGTACAAAAAGAATTTGCATATTCCCAGACAGACATTTTGGAACTGTTCACCTATTTGCTTTTCTGTGCTTTGAGCAGAGACTCTGAAGTTTTATCCTGTTTCCCTCACCGGCCTAGTTCTTGCCCTCTTTCTTAGAGGCTGCAAATACCTCTCAGGTCCTCACCCTCGCAATGATAGGGTCTTTGATCTGGTGCCACTTACCCCCAGAGAGCCATATTCTAACTTACTCTGGTTTCTTTTCAAAACGAAAAAAATATTTTGCCTTTTACTAAAGATTTCCGTGGAGAGGAGCATTTACGAGTTTATTCAATTTTTTTAAGCCTTACCACAGGTGAGGCTGTTTATCATTTGTTTGAAAGAAAAACATTAGAAGTTGGGGAATATTTAGGAGTTGTCTGCTACTGTTATAAGGAAACATGAGCTTACAGCCTGATTCATGAAGTAAAATTGCGCCCGCAATTGCTGCGAAAATGCAAATGCGGGCGCAATTTCCGTAATCGGCATTCAACAACAAAATAGCGAATTCGCTAACACATATTTGCGAATTCGCTAATATATTCGCAGAATCCCGGCAGGTGAGCATTAGCGAATCGGAAATAGCGACACACCACGGATTCTGCAAAAATAATTGCGAAATCGCAATATAATCGCAATCGGTATTCAAGAAAAATCGCTATTAGCGAAAAACCCAAAAATCGCTATTTGCACCGCGCAAAATAAGGACAACTCAAAGCAGGTCGTAACCATGAAAGCCATGGAAAAAAAACTTTCAAAAACCGTTGTCCTATCACCAACAGGTACTGGCCTGACCAATCACACATAAGGACCATCATCATCAGCAGCATTAGGAGTCCCACAATGCCAGGAATGTACATGGTGGTGAGGCGTCGCAGGCTAGAGCGATTAGCACGGAGGAGACGCAGGATCCAGGACAGGATATTCCGCCAGCGGGTCACCTCTCTGGGCCAAACCAGAGAGCAGATATATGCTAAATACAGGCTGAATGGGGAAATGATAATGCAGCTAATACAGGACCTTGACCCCCTGATGCAGCACCCAACAAGCCGTACCAATGCTGTGCCTACACATGTGCAGGTATTGTGTAGCCTGCACCTCCTGGCCTCCAGGAGTTTCCAGGGGATAGTAGCGGCTGCTGGGGGGATATCCCAGCCCACCATGTCACGCTGCCTCCACACTTTTGTTGACGCCATGCTCACCCAGCTACACCGTCACATCAAATTCCCCGCCAGTCAACAGGAATTGGACATGACCAAGCTACAATTCTACAATGTAGCCCATTTTCCACATGTGCTCGGATGTATAGACTGTACCCACGTCGCCATCTGCCCACCAGCTGGCATGGAGTATATGTTCCACAATAGAAAGTCCTACCACTCCCTCAACATCCAGATGGTCTGCAATGCTAAGACATACATCACTGACATTGTCGCACAGTACCCAGGGAGTACCCATGACTCCTTCATTTTCCGGCACAGCGGACTCCACACACGACTGGTCAGGGGAGAGTTTGGGGAAGGACACCTACTTGGTAAGTACACTTTGATTGAAATGTCACATTGCAAAGATGTAACAGCGCAGCACAGGCAATCACCATCTGCTCCTCTCATTCAGGTGACAGTGGCTACGCCCTCCTTGAATACCTCCTGACCCCATACCTCAACCCTGCTACACCCCAGCAACGGCGCTACAATATTGCTCACATATGGACAAGGAATTGCATAGAAAGGACATTTGGCCTGCTCAAGAGCAGGTTCCGCATACTGCACAAGACAGGTGGGGCCATGTATTACAGTCCTGAAAAGTGCTGCCGCATTGTGGCTGTCTGCGCAATACTACATAACATTGCAACCAAGCGCCGGATACCTGTTGACATCTCTGGCAGTGAATCTGAGGGGGACAACCGGCCACCTGCACATGCGCGCCATGCACATGGGGAGAACCCAGCAGAAGGGCACAGACGTCGCAACCACATCACAGTGAACAGTTTCTAGTACAACCACTTCCAACACCCCACAAATCAACAATGCATGCAAAATGTAATGATGACACAACGCTAATGTGTGTAGCAAAATAATTGTATTTGTTAAATTCACAAAAATAAAAATAACTTTCCTGTCAAAATAAGTCCAACAAACAGTATTACGCCATACTGCTGTGCATCACTACATGGCAGGCTTAACCTCAGCCTGTGCCATTGATTAACTGCAGTTCTCTAGGAGCGCATAGTGCGCGTTCCGCCATAGCGCCTCTGAGGGGCATCCTCCTCCGGGGCTTCAGGCAATGGGGGGGGCCTGGTGCTGCGGGTGTGTGGTGGGGCCTGTGAGGCAGATTGAGAGCTGACGCTGGACGCCCCCTCACTCGCATCATCACCCCCCACAACAGATGGAATAGCTGGAGGGTGAAGAGCAATGACTGCCGTGGTGAGGGTCTCCAGCACCCTTGTCATGTCCTCGCTGCACTGTATGATTTGGTGCTGGTGGGTCAGGGAGCGCCGCGCCAACAGAGATGCAGCATTCGCTGACACGTAACTTGCCCTGCTGTTAGTGTCAAGCCGGGTCATCAGTTGGCGGTGGCGCCGGCGTGTTCCACTGCGCTCTCTCGACATGGCCGCGGTGTTGGCCTCCAAGGCTGCAGCCATGCGGACCAGTCCTTCTCCCACACCTGCCATGTCTGCCCTCATGCCTTCCATGTGGCCTGCAACAGTGGCCACATTGCGCCCTATTATGTGCAGTTGTAGCTGTATAGCTCCCTGCTGCTGAGCCTGGCGCTGGTGAATGCGGAGCATGCGTCTCTCGACGCTGAGCCGCGCCAGTCCATGAGCATTGGTCCGCCTGCTAGCTGCTGTGGAGTGCTTGCGTGACCTGCCACGCCTGCCCTGCTGGCCTGAGTGTTAGGCTGGCCGCTGTGTGGACACTGGCGCAGCCCCGGATGTAGAGGCGACAGCTGCTGGGGGTATGACCGCCGGTGTTGCAGGTGCGCCAGACGCAGGGGGTGTGACTGATGGTGTGGCTGTTGTAGTAGATGCAGGGGGCACAGGAGTGACTGCCCTGGCTGCGGCTCTGGGAGGAGCAGCGGTGGCAGGAGGCACAATGGGGGCTGGCCTGCCAGCGGATGTGGGTGCTGCACCAGTTGCAGGGGGGACGCTGCAGGTGGTACTTGCTGCTGGTGTAGATGCAGCGGCAGGGGCTGGTGCCTGGGTTGGTGTTGGCACCTCCACCTCCGGGACGCCCTCATCGATCTCCAGCCTATCGCTGTCGCTGGTATCGCCACCTGTGGGGGTAAGTGGTGGATCATTAGTTGCATGTATCTGGCAGACGTGCAGTTGCTACATGCATGCTGGGTGACATTCCCTGAATGGCAGTGGCTTTGTGTGCTTTGGGACCTGTCTGGCTGCATTGTGGTACTACAACATTGTGGCCAGACTACATCTCCCACAATGCTTCAGGACATTCCTTGATGTGCAACTATGGCATGCCTATGGGACATTGGGGGAGCCTATTTGGTCATGGACATCCATAGGGGGCAGGGTCGCAGTCGCATGCCACTTACCTTGGGTGTCTTGGGTGGTGCGGGATGAGTCCAGTGTTGTGAAACCGACACAGGCCTCCTTCTCCAGGGTGTTCTCGACCTGGTCCTCCATGGGAGTGTTGGGTGGTACAGTTGGTCCTCCTCCTCCAGTGCCCGAGGACTCCCCAAGGCGCGCCGCCACCTTCTCCTTGGCACGGCCTCGGAGGTCGTACCACCGCTTTTTTAATTCCTCCAGGGACCTGGCCGCCACTCCCACGGAGTTCACAGCCGAGGCTATCCCCTGCCATATGCGCCGCTTCTCCTGTTCAGGGACCCTCCGAGAATTTGCGCCAAACAGTCTGTCATGGTTGGCCACAACCCCCTCAATGAGGTGTTCCAGCTCCTGCTCAGAGAATTTCAATTTTCTCTTGCGCCCAGACGAGCTGCTGGTGCCAGGTGCAGGTTCCTCAGCCATGGTACCAGGGTTGTGGATCAGTGTAATTTTCCAGATTAGCTGCAGCTCTCCAATATGCTCCCTCTCTCTCTGCCTCAATGTGGAAAATGGTGGTGGGAACCGGCAGCTTCCTGGTTGTGATGTCATCACTGGGCTCGAAATGCGACTTCCCGTTTTCCCGATCTCGCGAGTTTGCGATCTCGCAAATAGCGATATCGCAAATAGCGATATCGCTATTTGCGAGCTCGCAGTCCAGGCGCGGGTAGCCGGAAATAGCGATTATTCTGCGATTATCGGTCATCGCTAACGGAATTTGCGATCGCGTGCGAATCGCTTTTTTTTATCGCAATTCTTCATGAATTCGGATTTGCGATTTCTGAATAGCGATTCGCTTTTTTTCACTATTTCAGAATCGCAAATGCCGATTTTCATGAATATGGCGGTTGGTGTTTTATTCCTGATCTCTCTGCTTGCTCATTTGCATAGACAGAGTGTAGGAGAGGTGCATCATGGGAAAGAGCTTGGGCAGTGCATGAGATTGCATTTCCTTGACTATCTTGAAACTTCACGATAGCAGGCAGTATATTTTCTCTTCTCTCAACATTCCTGCTGCCAGAGGCCAGACGTCACTCTCCTTTTAAAAGGTGGCACCAAGACTCATGCTGCGCTTTTCATAGGGCTTGTCCGTTATTTGTGCCCGTTAGAGGTGCTCTGAGAGGGTGGCCAATCCTGAGTCAGATTCCTCCCCCCCAAGAAATCTCTCACTGTAAAAAGTCTGGGGATAACCATCAACGAGGACCTTTCGTTAAAATCTCAAATTGGAACCGTGGTTTCTTCTGGATTTTTCCAACTTAGGAAAATCAGGAAAATTGCCCATTTCCTCACTCCCTCCGCCTTAATCCAGGTAGTCATGGCCCTGGTCCTCTCCCACATTGACTTCTCAAACAGCCTTTATCTAGGCCTACCCGTAGGTCAACTCAAAAGACTGCAGTACTTGCAGAATCAGGCCGCTAGGCTGATTTGCAAAGTTCCCAAATGGGAATCAATTAAACCAGGCCTAGAGAGCCTGCACTGGCTACCCGTGGCTCAACGAGCCGAATTCAAAGCCGGGTGCATTATCTTTAAGGCTCTGCAAGGCAAGGGACCTCTATTCATCAGACAGCTAATTGGCAGATATGCTCCCTCACGGAACCTAAGATCTGCTTACAAAGACCTTCTTGAAGTTCCTCGTTTTAAGAAAAAACGACAAGGTGGCAGTAGTTTCCATTTCCTAGCAGCCACCCTATGGAATTCTCTGCCACTAGCCCTTAGACAGAGTAAAGATCTCCTCGCCTTCAGAAAGGCATACAAGACACATCTTTTTACAAAAGCTTACTTAAAATAACACGTCCGGCAGATTCACCCCTTGTTATGTTTTTTTTCTTTTATCTTTTCAGCGCCAAGAAGCCCTCGGGCGTACGTGCGCTTTATAAGTTTTTAATAACATAACATAACATAACATAACATAACATAACAGGTACACTTGAAGAAACGCGTTAGTCTTGTTTCATATGCCTCCAGCTTAGACAGATATAAACTTCTATATTCAGCTTTAATGAAAGTACGTCTGAAAAAGGGACTTAAAGTGCATGGCTATTTGCAGAGCACAGTGGTGGCTCACAGTCTATCGAATGGAGAGATGGTGGGGAAAGCATAAAATCGCTAGGGGACGAAAGTCCTACAGTGCCACTACAGTTAAAGCCTGATTCACGCTTCCCGTTCCCCTTGCCCAGTAGCCCCGACACCTCCTAATGAGCTGAGGTGTGTACAAAAAGAATTTGCATATTCCCAGACAGACACTTGGAACTGTCCACCTTTTTGCTTTTCTGTGCTTTGAGCAGAGACTCCGAAGTTTTATCCTGTTTCCCTCACCGGCCTAGTTCTTGCCCTCTTTTTTAGAGGCTGCAAATACCTCTCAGGTCCTCACCCTCGCAATGATAGGGTCTTTGATCTGGTGCCTCTAACCCCCAGAGAGCCATATTCTAACTTACTCTGGTTTCTCTTCAAAACGAAAAAATCTTTCGCCTTTTACTAAAGATTTCCGTGGAGAGGAACATTTACGAGTTTATTCAATATTTTAAGCCTTACAACAGGTGAGGCTGTTTATCATTTGTTTAAAAGAAAAGCATTAGAAGTTGGGGAATATTTAGGAGTTGTCTGCTACTGTTATAAGGGAACATGAGCTTGGTGTTTTATTCCTGATCTCTCTGCTTGCTCATTTGCATAGACAGAGTGTAGGAGAGGTGCATCATGGGAAAGAGCTTGAGCAGTGCATGAGATTGCTTTTACTTGACTATCTTGAAACTGCACGATAGCAGGCAGTATATTTTCTCTTTTCTCAACATTCCTGCTGCCAGAGGCCAGATGTCACTCTCCTTTTAAAAGGTGGCACCAAGACTCATGCTGCGCTTTTCATAGGGCTTGCACGTTATTTGTGCCCATTAGAGGTGCCCTTAGAGGGTGGCCAATCCTGAGTCAGATTCCGCTCAGGTACACTTGAAGGGGCTCGTTAGTCTTGTTTCATGTGCCTCCAGCCTAGACAGATATATACTTATATATTCAGCTTTAATGAAAATACGTGTGAAAAAGGGACTTAAAGTGCATGGCTATTTGCATAGAACAGTGGTGGCTCACAGCCTATCGATTGGAGGGATGGTGGGGAAAGCGTAAAACCGTTGGGGACGAAAGTCCTACAGAGCCACTTCAGTTAAAAGCCTGATTCACGCTTCCCGTTCCCCTTGCCCAGCAGCCCCGACACCTCCTAATGAGCTGAGGTGTGTACAATTATTTTTTGCATATTCCCAGACAGACACATGGGAACTGTCCACCTTATTGCTTTTCTGTGCTTTGAGCAGAGACTCTGAAGTTTTATCAATCAATCAATCAGTGACACTTATAAAGCGCGCTACATACCCGTAGGGTCTCAAGGCGCTAGGGGGGGGGGGGCGGGGGGGGGAGGTGCCGCTACTGCTTGAACAGCCAGGTCTTCAGCTTCTTCCTGAAGGAGAGGTGGTCTTGGGTCAGGCGCAGGTCGGGAGGGAGGGAGTTCCAGGTCTTGGCGGCCAGGTAGGAGAAGGACCTTCCTCCTGTAGTCGCTCTTCGGATGCGGGGGACGGCGGCGAGGGCGTGGTTGGCTGATCGGAGGTGGCGTTTGGGAGCGTAGAAGTTGACTCGGCCGTTGAGGTAGCTCGGGCCTTGGTCGTGTAGGGCTTTGTGTGCGTGGGTGAGGAGGCGGAAGGTGATTCTTTTGTTGACGGGGAGCCAGTGAAGGTCTCTCAGATGTCCGGAGATGTGGCTGGTTCGTGGGATGTCGAGGATGAGTCTGGCTGAGGCGTTCTGGATCCGCTGGAGTCTCTTCTGGAGCTTGGCGGTGGTACCGGCGTAGAGGGCGTTGCCGTAGTCCAGTCGGCTGGTGACGAGGGCCTGGGTGACGGTCTTCCTGGTCTCGGTGGGGATCCACCAGAAGATCTTCCGTAGCATGCGTAGGATGTTGAAGCACGCCGAGGAGACGTTGTTGACTTGCCTGGTCATGGAGAGGGAGGGGTCCAGGATGAAGCCCAGGTTGCGTGCATGGTCTGTCGGTTTGGGTGCGGTGCCCAGGGCGGGAGGCCACCAGGAGTCGTTCCAGGCGGAGGGAGAGGAGCCCAGGATGAGGACCTCCGTCTTGTCCGAGTTCAGTTTCAGGCGGCTGGTCGTCATCCACTCGGCTACCTCTTTCATCCCTTCGTGCAGGTTGGCTCTGGCGGCGGCGGGGTCGTTGGTCAGGGAGAGGATCAGCTGGGTGTCGTCGGCGTAGGAGATTATGCTGAGGTTGTGTTTGCGTACGATTGCCGCGAGGGGGCTCATGAAGACGTTGAAGAGGGTGGGGCTCAGAGATGATCCTTGGGGGACGCCGCAGATGACTTCGGAGGCCTCTGACTTGTACGGAGGTAGGCGGACTCTCTGTGTTCTTCCGTCGAGGAAGGAGATGATCCATTCCAGCGCCTTGTCCTGGATTCCGATGTTGCTGAGGCGCTGTACTAGGGTGCGGTGGCAGACCGTGTCGAATGCCGCGGAGAGGTCTAGGAGGATGAGGGCCGCTGTTTCTCCATTGTCCATCAGGGCTCGGATGTCATCGGTGGCGGCGATGAGGGCGGTCTCGGTGCTGTGGTTGGCTCGGAAGCCGGACTGTGAGGGGTCGAGGGATCCGTTCGTCTCGAGGAAAGCGGCCATCTGCTTGTTGACGGTCTTCTCGATGACTTTGGCTGGAAACGGGAGGAGCGAGATGGGGCGGTAATTCTTGAGGTCGGTGGGGTCCGCTGTTGGTTTCTTGAGTAGAGCGCTGAGTTCGGCGTGTTTCCAGCTCTCAGGGAAGATGGTGGTGTCGAAGGATGTGTTGATGATGTCTCACAGGTGGGGTGCGATGACAGCGTCGGCCTTGTTGAAGACGTGGTGAGGGCAGGGGTCGGTCGGTGATCCGGAGTGGATGGAGTTCATCGTGCGGATGGTGTCTTCGGTGCTGATCGGGGTCCAGGCGTGGAGGGTGGGGGGTGGTTGCTCGGTCATGGTGTGCGTTGGTTGGTTGTTGAAGCTGTTGTGTATGTCCGCGATCTTGTTGTGGAAGTATGAAGCGAGGGAGTTTCCCTCACTGGCCATGTTCTTGCCCTCTTTCCTAGAGACTGCAAATACCTCTCAGGTCCTCACCCTCGCAATGACAGGGTCTTTGATAGAGTGCCACTTACCCCCAGAGAGCCATATTCTTACTTACTCTGGTTTCTCTTCAAAACGAAAAAATCTTTCGCCTTTTACTAAAGATTTCCGTGGAGAGGAACATTTACGAGTTTATTCAATTTTTTTAAGCCTTACCACAGGTGAGGCTGTTTATCATTCGTTTAAAAGAAAAGCATTAGAAGTTGGGGAATATTTAGGAGTTGTCTGCTACTGTTATAAGGGAACACGAGCTTGGTGTTTTATTCCTGATCTCTCTGCTTGTTCATTTACATAGACAGAGTGTAGGAGAGGTGCATCATGGGAAAGAGCTTGGGCAGTGAATGAGATTGCTTTTTCTTGACTATCTTGAAACTTCACGATAGCAGGCAGTATATTTTCTCTTCTCTCAACATTCCTGCTGCCAAAGGCCAGACGTCACTCTCTATTTAAAAGGTGGCACCAAGACTCATGCTGCGCTTTTCATAGGGCTTGCACGTTATTTGTGCCTGTTAGAGGTGCCCTTAGAGGGTGCCCAATCCTGAGTCAGATTCCTCTCAGGTACACTTGAAGGGGCTCGTTTGTCTTGTTTCATGTGTCTCCAGCCTAGACAGATCTATACTTATATATTCAGCTTTAATGAAAATACGTGTGAAAAAGGGACTTAAAGTGCATGGCTATTTGCATAGAACAGTGGTGGCTCACAGCCTATCGATTGGAGGGATGGTGGGGACGAAAGTCCTACAGTGCCACTTCAGTTAAAGCCTGATTCACGCTTCCCGTTCCCCTTGCCCAGCAGCCCGACACCTCCTAATGAGCTGAGGTGTGTACAAAAAGAATTTGCATATTCCCAGGCAGACACTTGGAACTGTCCACCTTTTTGCTTTTCTGTGCTTTGAGCAGAGACTCTGAAGTTTGATCCTGTTTCCCTCACCGGCCTAGTTCTTGCCCTCTTTTTTAGAGGCTGCAAATACCTCTCAGGTCCTCACCCTCGCAATGATAGGGTCTTTGATCTGGTGCCTCTAACCCCCAGAGAGCCATATTTTTACTTACCCTGGTTTCTCTTCAAAATGAAAAAATCTTTCGCCTTTTACTAAAGATTTCCGTGGAGAGGAACATTTACGAGTTTATTCAATTTTTTTAAGCCTTACCACAGGTGAGGCTGTTTATCATTCGCTTAAAAGAAAAGCATTAGAAGTTGGGGAATATTTAGGAGTTGTCTGCTACTGTTATAAGGGAACATGAGCTTGGTGTTTTATTCCTGATCTCTCTGCTTGCTCATTTGCATAGACAGAGTGTAGGAGAGGTGCATCATGGGAAAGAGCTTGGGCAGTGCATGAGATTGCTTTTCCTTGACTATCTTGAAACTGCACGATAGCAGGCAGTATATTTTCTCTTCTCTCAACATTCCTGCTGACAGAGGCCAGACGTCACTCTCTATTTAAAAGGTGGCACCAAGACTCATGCTGCGCTTTTCATAGGGCTTGCACGTTATTTGTGCCCGTTAGAGGTGCCCTTAGAGGGTGGCCAATCCTGAGTCAGATTCCTCTCAGGTACACTTGAAGGGGCTCGTTTGTCTTGTTTCATGTGCCTCCAGCCTAGACAGATCTATACTTATATATTCAGCTTTAATGAAAATACGTGTGAAAAAGGGACTTAAAGTGCATGGCTATTTGCATAGAACAGTGGTGGCTCACAGCCTATCGATTGGAGGGATGGTGGGGACGAAAGTCCTACAGTGCCACTTCAGTTAAAGCCTGATTCACGCTTCCCGTTCCCCTTGCCCAGCAGCCCGACACCTCCTAATGAGCTGAGGTGTGTACAAAAAGAATTTGCATATTCCCAGGCAGACACTTGGAACTGTCCACCTTTTTGCTTTTCTGTGCTTTGAGCAGAGACTCTGAAGTTTGATCCTGTTTCCCTCACCGGCCTAGTTCTTGCCCTCTTTTTTAGAGGCTGCAAATACCTCTCAGGTCCTCACCCTCGCAATGATAGGGTCTTTGATCTGGTGCCTCTAACCCCCAGAGAGCCATATTTCTACTTACCCTGGTTTTTCTTCAAAATGAAAAAATCTTTCGCCTTTTACTAAAGATTTCCGTGGAGAGGAACATTTACGATTTTATTCAATTTTTTAAAGCCTTACCACAGGTGAGGCTGTTTATCATTCGCTTGAAAGAAAAGCATTAGAAGTTGGGGAATATTTAGGAGTTGTCTGCTACTGTTAAAAGGGAACATGAGCTTAGTGTTTTATTCCTGATCTCTCTGCTTGCTCATTTGCATAGACAGAGTGTAGGAGAGGTGCATCATGGGAAAGAGCTTGGGCAGTGCATGAGATTGCTTTTCCTGGACTATCTTGAAACTGCACGATAGCAGGCAGTATATTTTCTCTTTTCTCAACATTCCTGCTGCCAGAGGCCAGACGTGACTCTCCTTTTAAAAGGTGGCACCAAGATTCACGCTGCGCTTTTCATAGGGCTTGCACGTTATTTGTGCCCGTTAGAGGTGCCCTTAGAGGGTGGCCAATCCTGAGTCAGATTCCTCTCAGGTACACTTAAAGGGGCTCGTTAGTCTTGTTTCATGTGCCTCCAGCATAGACAGATATATACTTATATATTCAGCTTTAATGAAAATACGTGTGAAAAAGGGACTTAAAGTGCATGGCTATTTGCATAGAACAGTGGTGGCTCACAGCCTATCGATTGGAGGGATGGTGGGGAAAGCGTAAAATCGTTGGGGACGAAAGTCCTACAGCGCCACTTCAGTTAAAGCCTGATTCACGCTTCCCGTTCCCCTTGCCCAGCAGCCCGACACCTCCTAATGAGCTGAGGTGTGTACAAAAAGAATTTGCATATTCCCAGGCAGACACTTGGAACTGTCCACCTTTTTGCTTTTCTGTGCTTTGAGCAGAGACTCTGAAGTTTGATCCTGTTTCCCTCACCGGCCTAGTTCTTGCCCTCTTTTTTAGAGGCTGCAAATACCTCTCAGGTCCTCACCCTCGCAATGATAGGGTCTTTGATCTGGTGCCTCTAACCCCCAGAGAGCCATATTCTAACTTACTCTGGTTTCTCTTCAAAACGAAAAAATCTTTCGCCTTTTACTTAAGATTTCCGTGGAGAGGAACATTTACGAGTTTATTCAATTTTTTTAAGCCTTACAACAGGTGAGGCTGTTTATCATTCGTTTAAAAGAAAAGCATTAGGGGGCGTGGCCAAGATGGCGGTGTGAGCGGACGTGCTTTGCTGAGCTCCCGCCGCCGGCCGCCGAATCTAGCATAATTACAGCACCTACCCGGCCGTGACTGGTCCCGAGAATCTTCTGGCGCCGACAGCGCAGCAGCGGTGATCTGCGGGTCCGGTCCTGGGCCCGGGGACGGCCGGACTCGTGACCGGTTGGACGGCGGAGGCGACGACCGTTGGGGCCTGGCGCGCTCGGGGTGCCGAGAGTGCGGCCGAAAACGAGGCCGAGGTGGGCGGAGCCGCAGCGCCGCCCGAGGACGCACGGAGCAGGCATCGGCTGAGGCGGCGGGTCCGGCCCGCGCGGCAAAGCGCGAGGCTTCCCACGGCTCTGCGTGGAAGCTACTGCGGACCTGCCAGCCACGGCACGCATTGGAAGGAGACGCTGCCCGGACTGCCGCCGGCCCCCATCGCCGGACCTGGTGCCGCTGGAGCCCCGGCCTGCAGCTCATTGAAACGGAGGTACGGGGGGGGTTGGGACAGAGGTACCAGGCGCCCCCCCCCCTCGCCACACACACGCGACCCAGCCCGCCGAGCCGGGCTCCATCGGCACATTAGGCGCGCTCACTGGCCGGAGCTTCACCGGCGAGTGAGGGGTGATTGCCTGCGGCAGCCCGCCCTTTTCTGGCGCACCGGCGCTGCGGCTCCCCCCCCTCCTGGACCACTGACCAGCACGACGACGCGGAGGCGTCTGGGGCCTCGCCGAGCACAGAGCCGCCACGCAAGCGGGGAGCCGGTCCACGTGGCCTGCGCTGCTCCCACTCCACGGGCCCTGCGGCGCCCCGACACTTGCCCGGACCCCCGAGGAACAACGCGGGCCCACCCCGCACCTGGTTGGCACCCCTTGGCGGACCCGCTCACCTATAACCACGCTGCGGGGGCCGCGCTGCGCCCGGAGCACCGACTGGACTCGCAGAGAGCGGGCGCAACGCACCGCCTTCCCCAGACTGGGCGCCAGGAGGCACAGCGGCGTCGGCGGCCTAGGCCTGCGGTCCACCACCAGAGTGTTCCTGGACAGGAGAAGCTACACGGACCATGTCCAACGCCAGGACGAGGAAGGACCGCTCCATCGCGGACCTCTTCACCCCCGGCGCTCAGGGGAAGAAGGCGGACGCCTCCGCAGCCAGCCAACGCGGGGGCGCCGAGAAGAAACAACAGGCCTCGCCAGCCCAGGGGCAGCCGGACACTGAGGGCCCCATCACGCGCTCCTTCCTGGAGTCACTCTTCATGGGACTTCGCGAGGACATTCAGGACTTAAAGAAGGAACTCCAGGACGAGATAAAAGAGGCGCGCCGCGATACCGACGCCATTGGTGAGAGAGTGGCGGAGCTGGAAACGAAGAGCGACGCACGGGACATGGAGATCGAAGCACTGCGGCAGGAACTGGCGCGCATTCACGACCAACAGGTGGACCTTCAAACACACGCCGAGGATTTGGAGAACCGCTCCAGGCGGCACAACATAAGGATCCGGGGGGTGAAGCACTCCCCTGACACGGAGGACCTCTTCCAGTTCGCCCGGGAGCTGTTCAACCACATCCTGGGACGACCGTCGGATGCACCCCTGGGACTGGACAGAGTGCACAGAACGGGCCCGCCTAGGGTGGCCACGGCTCATCCAGCGGACATCCTTGTGTGCGTCCAAGACTTCCGCACCAAGGAGGAGATCCTTGCTAATGCGCGCAGGATGGCGCCGGTGTCCTTCGGCGCGCACTCCCCTGCCCTCTATCAGGACCTTGCAGCACTGACCCTGGAGAAGAGGCGCCTCTTCCGACCCGTCACGGCGGAATTGCGGAAGCGCAACATCTCATACAGCTGGGGGCACCCCTTTCGCCTTGTGTTTAAAATGGGCAATAACCTCCACCAGATACGCTCCCTCAAGGAGGCCTACGCCCTTCTAGACATTGAGGAGCCGGCGGAGGCCGAGAACCCCGGAGCGGGGGTTGCACCCAATGAGGACGCGCCGGGGAAATGGCGGCAACAGCCGAGGCGAAACAGGCCGCGACGCCCTGCCACCAAAGAAATAACAGAGGGCCAACGAGCGGCGGTGGAGACGGTCGCGCAAGGCCTGGCGAATAAAGAACATGATTGAACTCTGCCACGGCCACACGGCGCTGCCACGACATGACCTGGCCGGGACGATTCACCCCGGCGGCGGGGGCGAAGCCTCGCTGACCCGCGTTGTGTCTACGCCGTCCCCTTGATGGCTGACCCGCGTGGGGAGGCGCGGTGCCCGACATCACCGTCGCCATTGCCCACACACCAAGTGTTTCCTTCACCACGGGTCCAGCGGACTCACACCTGGACCTGGGACTATGTTGATTTGGACTTCTTTTTGGTTGCAGGGGCGGAGGGAGGGAGTGGGGGGGGGGGATTCCACAGGTGCTTGCACCGGTACAGAGATTCGAGCATTGCACTATTGGGGTTTGGGGGGAGGGAGGAGCTGCACCAGTTGGGGTTGGGGGGGAGTTGGGGGTAGAGGGGGGGGGTGGGGGGGTTCTCCTTGGAGGTTGGGGGGGACAGTTGGGGAATGGGGGGTGTTGGGGGGGGTGGGGGAGGGGCGGGTGGGCTCTCCTTGTCCAGGGGATTGTGGCATCAGGGTAGGAGTCGGTAGGACCCCCTGCGCAGCGTCTCTTGCGGCCTGTTGGTCTGCGGCGGCCACCTCCGGGTGGGGAATAGCATCTCCCTTGTTACCCCAGACATGACACGTCACCTAACGGTGCTCTCACTCAACGTGCGAGGTCTTAATAGCCCGAATAAGCGCAAAGCAATCCTCTCCTGTCTCGAACGCTCCAAAGCGGATATCTGCCTCCTCCAGGAGACACACCTTGTTCGCAGCGATCAGCACAGACTCAAGTCACGCGCCTTTCCCTGGCAGTTCTTCTCCTCCTCCCCAAAGAAAACGGCGGGGGTGGCGATTCTAGTGGCTAAATCCTTCGAGGGGAGGGTCCTCCAGAAAGAGGCCGAAATTAAGGGGCGACTTCTGCTTTATAGCTTCCAGGTTGCAGGCCTCACCTTGCTAGTGGGTTCAGTCTATGGCCCGAACGAGGGACAGGAACGGTTCTTGCATACGGCACTAGAATCCGCTACATCCACCACACGCACGCATTTGTTGTTAGGGGGGGACCTTAACATTGTTTTTCACAACACGGCGGACCGCTCAGGCCAGAGATCCGGCCAAGTGGGAGCGCTCACTGCAACAGGACACACGCACGTGGCGGACCTGGGCCTCATAGATTTATGGCGACACATGCACCCCCGGACCACGGCATATACGTACTACTCGGCGGCACACAAGACGTATGCGCGGCTGGATTATTTCCTGTGCTCCACTCAGCTAGCGCAGCAGGTCGAGGAGGTGGAGATTCTGCCGGCCGCTCTCTTGGACCATTCCCCAGTTGTGACGACGCTTCGTATAGGCGCTATGCCAGCCCCGCAACGACACTGGAAGCTGCGAGACGGCCTCCTGCAGTTGCCCGACACCCAAACACGCCTCGCTGCTGCGATCGACCGCTTCCTGGAACACAACGCCAATGATGACACTTCGAAGGCCACTCAGTGGGCTGCCCTCAAGGCGGTCCTCCGCGGGGAACTCATCTCCATAGCCACCGCCAACAACAGGGACAGGGCAATGAAGCGTGCTGAGCTTACCCAACGGGTGGCGGAACTAGAACAGATGCACCAGCGCACGGGAGCGGCGAGGGCATGGCGCCAACTATGCGCCGAGCGGAAAATGTTGGCGGCTTTGGACCAAGATGTAGCGGAATACGCCGCTATGCGCCTTAAGCACGCCTATTACACCGGAGGCGACCGGTGCGGGAAGCTTCTGGCGAGCAGGCTACGGGCGCAAACCCAACGGCAACAGGTGCGATCCCTCCGGTCGGCCGATGGCAGCCAGATCACGGAGGACGCGGCGATTGCGGCGACCTTTGGCACCTTTTATGCGGCACTATACGACGCGGACCGCCTAGACCCACTCGCCGGCCCGGCATACCTGCAGGGCGCGGAGCTCCCCTCCCTCAACCAAGCCCAAGCGGACTTCTTGGAACGGCCCATTGGTCTGGAGGAAGTCATCTCTGCTATTGCCCGCCTCAAGGTGGGGAAATCCCCGGGACCCGACGGCTATACCGCGGCCTTCTACAAAACCTTTTGCCAGCAGCTTGCCCCCCTCTTGAGAGACCTGTTTAACACCTTTGACACGCCTGGGGCCATCCACCCCGACCTACTGGAGGCATCCATCTCTGTCATCCCCAAACCGGGCCGCGACCCGGCGACGTGTAGCTCATACAGGCCCATCTCGCTGCTGAATGTAGACTTGAAGCTCTACACGGGCATTCTAGCGGGCCGCATTGCACCTTACATGCAGCAGCTGGTAGACCCTGATCAGGCGGGCTTTATCCCCCAACGGCAGACTAGCGATAACACCAGGCGAGTGTTACACCTCATCGAGGCCGGGTCGCGCACTAAACCGGGCTGCATGCTCCTCACCATTGACGCGGAGAAAGCCTTCGACAGAGTGCATTGGCCCTATCTCGACCAGGTCCTCCGCCACTTCGGCTTTGGCGAGAAGCTCCGCCACCGCATCTTCAATTGCTACCGCCAGCCCAACGCCACAGTCAGGGTGAACGGCCACACCTCCCCGAGGTTCGACATTGGCAGAGGCACGCGCCAGGGCTGCCCCCTGTCGCCGCTTCTATTCGCCCTATACATGGAGCCGATGGCTCAGAGGGTACGGCAGCACGCGCTCATATCTGGTATCAAATTCGGTGCCGATACGCATAAGATCAGCTTGTACGCTGACGACGTCCTGCTATCTCTCACCAACCCTATGCAGTCCCTGCGTGCTCTCTTTGTAGAGCTCCACACCTTTGCCCTAGCCTCGGGTTTCAAAATTAACGAAGCTAAATCTGAAGCCCTGAATATCTCCCTGAATCCAGACGTGGTGGCCGAGATTAAATCGGAATTCAAGATACAGTGGTCGGACGCAACCGTCCCGTACCTGGGCGTCCGCCTGGCCCCCTCCGTTAGGAGTACCGCGCGTGTCAACTACGAGGCCCTCACACTCAAACTTCGGGAGCAGATCCGGCGTTGGAAGCCGCTCACCCTGTCATGGCTCGGCAGAATTGCCGCAGTCAAAATGACTCTGCTGCCGCAGATTCTGTATTTGTTTCAGACGCTCCCCTTGAACCCCCCGCAGGGTTGGCTTCAACAGACCCAATCGGACCTGTCACGGTTCATCTGGAACGGCCGGCGGCCCCGGTTTAAGCACGCTCTCGCTACCCTACCCCCGGCGAATGGGGGGGTCGGCGTACCCGACCTCACCCTGTACTTTCAGGCAGCGCAGCTGCGCACTTTGGTAGAATGGTTCCAGCTGGAGTCCGGCAAACACTGGCTCTTCCTGGACCAAGCTGTGGCCGGCCGTACCCTCCAGGGCGTGCCTTTCCTGCCACGCCGCCACCGCCCCCCTAACCTGTACGCCTCTGAAATCACTAGCACCGCCCTGCGAGTGTGGGACAGAGTGGCCGTGGCCAAGGGGCTGACCTCCTTCCCCTCGCCTATGACTCCCATCTTTGAGAACCCGGACTTCTCGCCGGGCCTGGTCCCCGGAACATTCACAACGTGGCGGACGACGCCCTGCAGGGCGGCGGGACACATGTTCGACACGAAGGGAGTTCTCCCGTTCCAGCAGGTCAAGGCGGATTATGGCGTGGCCGAATCGGAACGCTTGCAATATCTGCAGGTGCGCCATTGGGTGCTCCACCCCTCAATCCGGCCCGGGGCCCAACGGCACCTCACACCTTACGAACGATGGCTGCTGACGCGCACCTCCGACAAGAAATTGATTTCAGACCTTTATCAACAGCTACTCCTCACCCAGGCACACACGTACAACACAGGTCAGGCCCGGTGGGAGAGGGACCTGGGGAGGCAGCTCACTAGGAAAGAGTGGGAGGGGGTGTACCATAGGGCCAGACACTCGGCGCACCACACTGGGCTCACAGAGACAATGACTAAGGTAGCCATGTACTGGTATCACACCCCTGAGCGACTTCATCAATGGGATGCCCGGGTAAGCGACAGGTGCTGGAGGGGATGTGGGGAACAAGGGACACTGGAACACCTGCTTTGGAGCTGTAAGGCGCTGCGCCCCTATTGGGACCCTATCCTGGATCTTATTGACGCACACCTGGACACTCAGCTGCCGCGGTTCCCAGCATACATTATTCTAGGCCTCCCGAACGCCCTCATGTACCCCCTGAAATCCTGGAGAGGCCGCTTGATCGCTCTGGCACTTGGGGCTGCAGTCCAAAACATTGTGGCCCACTGGAGGGCGACTCAGCCCCCGCAGCAACTGGGGTGGCTTCACCGGCTATGGGCGATCCTGGGCATGGAGAAGCTGTCACTGGCGGCGGCAGGGAGGGGGGCGGACTTTGCGGAGCTCTGGCGGCCATTCCTCACTCTGCTTACCGGGGAGTTTCGGGAGGTGAGCTGCCCACGCTACCTGCGCCTGCTACGGCTGGCAGAAACACCTCTCCCGGACCCCAAGACACACACCCGCAAGCGCACAAACACTGCGCGCGCAGCACCACCTGATTGTTAAGCAGGGACCACATCCGTTAGACTACGCCCCGAAATGGACAAGGAGAGGGGAGGGTTGGGGTGGGAAGGGTAGGGAGTTGTTTACAGTTCTTTGTTTTATGAATTGCACTAGCGCTGATCAGCTTGCACCGTTGTAGCACCTCTTATGACGCGGCCGGCCCAGTGGGGTTGTAGGCGGCTTGCTGTGTTAATACATGATGTTCCCGCTGGCCCCGTGTTGGGTGCCAGTGTGGTCGCTGCCCTGGGTCCCCCGGGAGTGGGGCCGGCTCTACGGATGCCTCGGAGGTGCATTTCATTGCCTATGCTCAATAAAATATTTAATACATAAAAGAAAAGCATTAGAAGTTGGGGAATATTTAGGAGTTGTCTGCTACTGTTATAAGGGAACATGAGCTTGGTGTTTTATTCCTGATCTCTCTGCTTGCTCATTTGCATAGACAGAGTGTAGGAGAGGTGCATCATGGGAAAGAGTTTGGGCAGTGCATGAGATTGCTTTTCCTTGACTATCTTGAAACTGCACGATAGCAGGCAGTATATTTTCTCTTTTCTCAACATTCCTGCTGCCAGAGGACAGACGTCACTCTCCTTTTAAAAGGTGGCACCAAGACTCATGCTGCACTTTTCATAGGGCTTGCACGTTATTTGTGCCCGTTAGAGGTGCCCTTAGAGGGTGGCCAATCCTGAGTCAGATTCCTCTCAGGTACACTTGAAGGGGCTCGTTAGTCTTGTTTCAAGTGCCTCCAGCCTAGACAGATATATACTTATATATTCAGCTTTAATGAAAATACGTGTGAAAAAGGGACTTAAAGTGCGTGGCTATTTGCATAGAACAGTGGTGGCTCACAGCCTATCGATTGGAGGGATGGTGGGGAAAGCGTAAAATCGTTGGGGACGAAAGTCCTACAGTGCCACTTCAGTTAAAGCCTGATTCACGCTTCCCGTTCCCCTTGCCCAGCAGCCCGACACCTCCTAATGAGCTTAGGTGTGTACAAAAATAATTTGCATATTCCCAGGCAGACACTTGGAACTGCCCACCTTTTTGCTTTTCTGTGCTTTGAGCAGAGACTCTGAAGTTTGATCCTGTTTCCCTCACCGGCCTAGTTCTTGCCCTCTTTTTTAGAGGCTGCAAATACCTCTCAGGTCCTCACCCTCGCAATGATAGGGTCTTTGATCTGGTGCCTCTAACCCCCAGAGAGCCATATTCTAACTTACTCTGGTTTCTCTTCAAAACGAAAAAATCTTTCACCTTTTACTAAAGGTTTCCATGGAGAGGAACATTTACGAGTTTATTCAATTTTTTTAAGCCTTACCACAGGTGAGGCTGTTTATCATTCGTTTAAAAGAAAAGCGTTAGAAGTTGGGGAATAATTAGGAGTTGTCTACTACTGTTATAAGGGAACATGAGCTTGGTGTTTTATTCCTAATCTCTTTGCTTGCTCATTTGCATAGACAGAGTGTAGGAGAGGTGCATCATGGGAAAGAGCTTGGGCAGTGCATGAGATTGCTTTTCCTTGACTATCTTGAAACTGCACGATAGCAGGCAGTATATTTTCTCTTTTCTCAACATTCCTGCTGCCAGAGGCCAGACGTCACTCTCCTTTTAAAAGGTGGCACCAAGACTCATGCTGCGCTTTTCATAGGGCTTGTCCGTTATTTGTGCCCGTTAGAGGTGCCCTGAGAGGGTGGCCAATCCTGAGTCAGATTCCTCTCAGGTACACTTGAAGGGGCTCGTTAGTCTTGTTTCATGTGCCTCCAGCCTAGACAGATATATACTTATATATTCAGCTTTAATGAAAATACGTGTGAAAAAGGGACTTAAAGTGCATGGCTATTTGCATAGAACAGTGGTGGCTCACAGCTTATCGATTCGAGGGATGGTGGGGAAAGCGTAAAATCGTTGGGGACGAAAGTCCTACAGTGCCACTTCAGTTAATGCCTGATTCACGCTTCCCGTTCCCCTTGCCCAGCAGCCCCGACACCTCCTAATGAGCTGAGGTGTGTACAAAAAGAATTTGCATATTCCCAGGCAGACACTTGGAACTGTCCACCTTTTTGCTTTTCTGTGCTTTGAGCAGAGACTCTGAAGTTTGATCCTGTTTCCTTAACCGGCCTAGTTCTTGCCCTCTTTTTTAGAGGCTGCAAATACCTCTCAGGTCCTCACTCTCGCAATGATAGGGTCTTTGATCTGGTGCCTCTAACCCCCAGAGAGCCATATTCTAACTCACTCTGGTTTCTCTTCAAAACGAAAATATCTTTTGCCTTTTACTAAAGATTTCCGTGGAGAGGAACATTTACGAGTTTATTCAATTTTTTTAAGCCTTACAACAGGTTAGGCTGTTTATCATTCGTTTAAAAGAAAAGCATTAGAAGTTGGAGAATATTTAGGAGTTGTCTGCTACTATTATAAGGGAACATGAGCTTGGTGTTTTATTCCTGATCTCTCTGCTTGCTCATTTGCCTAGACAGAGTGTAGGAGAGGTGCATCATGGGAAAGAGCTTGAGCAGTGCATGAGATTGCTTTTCCTTGACTATCTTGAAACTTCACGATAGCAGGCAGTATATTTTCTCTTCTCTCAACATTCCTGCTGCCAGAGGCCAGACGTCACTCTCCATTTAAAAGGTGGCACCAAGACTCATGCTGCGCTTTTCATAGGGCTTGCACGTTATTTGTGCCCGTTAGAGGTGCCCTTAGAGGGTGGCCAATCCTGAGTCAGATTCCTCTCAGGTACACTTGAAGGGGCTCATTTGTCTTGTTTCATGTGCCTCCAGCCTAGACAGATCTATACTTATATATTCAGCTTTAATGAAAATACGTGTGAAAAAGGGACTTCAAGTGCATGGCTATTTGCATAGAACAGTGGTGGCTCACAGCCTATCCATTGGAGGGATGGTGGGGAAAGCGTAAAATCGTTGGGGACGAAAGTCCTAAAGGGCCACTTCAGTTAAAGCCTGATTCACGCTTCCCGTTCCCCTTGCCCAGCAGCCCCGACACCTCCTAATGAGCTGAGGTGTGTACAAAAAGAATTTGCATATTCCCAGGCAGACACTTGGAACTGCCCACCTTTTTGCTTTTCTGTGCTTTGAGCAGAGACTCTGAAGTTTGATCCTGTTTCCCTCACCGGCCTAGTTCTTGCCCTCTTTTTTAGAGGCTGCAAATACCTCTCAGGTCGTCACCCTCGCAATGATAGGGTCTTTGATATGGTGCCTCTAACCCCCAGAGAGCCATATTCTAACTTACTCTGGTTTCTCTTCAAAACGAAAAAATCTTTCGCCTTTTACTAAAGATTTCCCCGGAGAGGAACATTTACGAGTTTATTCAATTTTTTTAAGCCTTACCACAGGTGAGGCTGTTTATCATTTGTTTAAAAGAAAATCATTAGAAGTTGGGTAATATTTAGAAGTTGTCTGCTACTGTTAAAAGGGAACATGAGCTTGGTGTTTTATTCCTGATCTCTCTGCTTGCTCATTTGCATAGACAGAGTGTAGGAGAGGTGCATCATGGGACAGAGCTTGGGCAGTGCATGAGATTGCTTTTCCTTGACTATCTTGAAACTGCACGATAGCAGGCAGTATATTTTCTCTTTTCTCAACATTCCTGCTGCCAGAGGCCAGACGTCACTCTGCTTTTAAAAGGTGGCACCAATACTCATGCTGCTCTTTTCATAGGGCTTGCACGTTATTTGTGCCCGTTAGAGGTGCCCTTAGAGGGTGGCCAATCCTGAGTCAGATTCCTCTCAGGTACACTTGAAGGGGCTCGTTAGTCTTGTTTCAAGTGCCTCCAGCCTAGACAGATATATACTTATATATTCAGCTTTAATGAAAATACGTGTAAAAAAGGGACTTAAAGTGCATGGCTATTTGCATGGAACAGTGGTGGCTCACAGACTATCGATTGGAGGGATGGTGGGGAAAGCGTAAAATCGTTGGGGACGAAAGTCCTACAGTGCCACTTCAGTTAAAGCCTGATTCACGCTTCCCGTTCCCCTTGCCCAGCAGCCCCGACACCTCCTAATGAGCTGAGGTGTGTACAAAAAGAATTTGCATATTCCCAGGCAGACACTTGGAACTGCCCACCTTTTTGCTTTTCTGTGCTTTGAGCAGAGACTCTGAAGTTTGATCCTGTTTCCCTCACCGGCCTAGTTCTTGCCCTCTTTTTTAGAGGCTGCAAATACCTCTCAGGTCCTCACCCTCGCAATGATAGGGTCTTTGATATGGTGCCTCTAACCCCCAGAGAGCCATATTCTAACTTACTCTGGTTTCTCTTCAAAACGAAAAAATCGTTCGCCTTTTACTAAAGATTTCCGTGGAAAGGAACATTTACGAGTTTATTTAATTTTTTTAAGTCTTACCACAGGTGAGGCTGTTTATCATTTGTTTTAAAGAAAAGCATTAGAAGTTGGGGAATATTTAGGAGTTGTCTGCTACTGTTATAAGGGAACATGAGCTTGGTGTTTTATTCCTGATCTCTCTGCTGGCTCATTTGCATAGACAGAGTGTAGGAGAGGTGCATCATGGGAAAGAGCTTGGGCAGTGCATGAGATTGCTTTTCCTTGACTATCTTGAAACTGCACGATAGCAGGCAGTATATTTTCTCTTTTCTCAATATTCCTGCTGCCAGAGGCCAGACGTCACTCTCCTTTTAAAAGGTGGCACCAAGACTCATGCTGCGCTTTTCATAGGGCTTGCACATTATTTGTGCCCGTTAGAGGTGCCCTTAGAGCAGAGGTCTTCAAACTTTTTGATGCCAAGACCCCCTTTTAAAACCTTTTTAGGCATAAGGACCCCCTTCCGACAAAAGTTTCTAGAAACTGGTACTCCTCATCACCAACTTTTGACAACCATAAATGCGCCTGTTAGACCTCATCACATCCCTCCATCATTCATCCACCCACACTTTCACACATCCATCCCATTCACCCTTTCATCCTTCCATCCATACATCCATCCTTTATCCATCCACCCTTTCATCCTTTCATCCATACATCCATCTTTTACCCATCCACCCATCCTTTACCCATCCACCCTTCCTTCCATCCACCCATCATTCATCCACCCACCTTTTCACACATCAATCCATCATTCATCCATGAAACCTTTTTTCCATTCATACATCCATCCACCCTTTCATCTTCCCATCCATACATCCATCCTTTATCCATCCACCCTTTCATCCTCCCATCCATACATCCATCCACCCTTTCATCCATCCATTCATCCACCCACCCTTTCATCCATCTACCCATCATTCATCCCCCCACCTTTTCACATATCCATCCATACATACATCCTTCATCCGTCCACCCTTTCATCCTTACATCCATCCTTCATCCATCATCCATCCACCCTTTCATCCTCCCATCCTTCATCCATCCACCCTTTCATTCTTCCATCCATACATCTATCCTTCACCACTCTATACTTCATCCATCCACCCTTTCATCCATACATCCATACATCCATCATTCATCCATCCACCCTTTCATCCATCCAACTTTCATTCATCCACCCATCTTTTTACACATCCATCCATCCTTCATCCACCCACCCTTTCATCCATCCACCCATCATTCATCCCCCCACCTTTTCACACATCCATCCATGCATCATTCATCCATCCATGCAACCTTTTATCCATCCATCCACCCTTTCATCCTCCCATCCATACATACATCCATCCTTCATCCATCCACCCTTTCATCCTCCCATCCATACATACATCCATCCTTCATCCATCCACCCTTTCATCCTCCCATCCATACATCCATCCTTCTTCCATCCAGCCTTTCATCCTCCCATCCATACATCCATCCTTCATCCATCCACCCTTTCTTCCTCCCATCCATACATACATCCTTCATCCATCCACACATACATCCTTCATCCATCCACACTTTCATCCTCCCATACATACATACATCCTTTATCCATCCACCCTTTCATCCATCCATTCACCCATCATTCATCCACCCATCTTTTTACACATCCATCCATCCATCATTCATCCATCCACCCTTTCATCCATCCACCCTTCATCCGTCCACCCTTCATCCGTCCACCCTTTCATTCTTCCATCCATACATCTATCCTTCACCAATCTATCCTTCACCAATCTATCCTTCACCAATCTATCCTTCATCCATCCACCCTTTCATCCTTCCATCCATACATCCATCATTCATCCATCCACCCTTTCATCCATCCATTCAACTTTCATTCATCCACCCATCTTTTTACACATCCATCCATCCATCATCCATCCATCCACCCTTTCATCCATCCATCCTTCACCCGTCCACCCTTTCATTCTTCCATCCATACATCTATCCTTCACAAATCTATCCTTCATCCATCCACCCTTTCATCCTTCCATCCATCCATTATTCATCCATCCACCCTTTCATCCATCCATCCACCCATCATTCATCCACCCACCTTTTCACACATGCATCCATCCTTCAGCCTTTCATCCATCCATCCACTCATCATTCATCCGCCCACCTTTTCATACATCCTTCCATCCTTCAGCCTTACATCCATCCATCCACCCATCATTCATCCACCCACCTTTTCTGTGCCTCTCTCATGGGGGATCAGTATCTCTCTGCATCGTCTGCCTTCTTCTTTCCCGCTCATGGGAGGGCATCTCTGTGCCTCCCTGCTGGGGGCGGGGGACGTGTCACGGGACCGACAGCTGCGCTTTTCATAGGGCTTGCCCGTTATTTGTGCCCGTTCGAGGTGCCCTTAGAGGGTGGCCAATCCTGAGTCAGATTCCTCTCAGGTACACTTGAAGGGGCTCGTTTGTCTTCTTTCATGTGCCTCCAGCCTAGACAGATCTATACTTATATATTCAGCTTTAATGAAAATACGTGTGAAAAAGGGACTTAAAGTGCATGGCTATTTGCATAGAACAGTGGTGGCTCACAGCCTGTCGATTGGAGGGATGGTGGGGAAAGCGTAAAATCATTGGGGACGAAAGTCCTACAGTGCCACTTCAGTTAAAGCTCAATTCACGCTTCCCGTTCCCCTTGCCCAGCAGCCCAGACACCTCCTAATGAGCTGAGGTGTGTACAAAAAGAATTTGCATATTCCCAGGCAGACACTTGGAACTGCCCACCTTTTTGCTTTTCTGTGGTTTGAGCAGAGACTCTGAAGTTTGATCCTGTTTCCCTCACCGGCCTAGTTCTTGCCCTCTTTTTTAGAGGCTGCAAATACCTCTCAGGTCCTCACCCTCGCAATGATAGGGTCTTTGATCTGGTGCCTCTAACCCCCAGAGAGCCATATTCTAACTTACTCTGGTTTCTCTTCAAAACGAAAAAATCTTTCGCCTTTTACTTAAGATTTCCGTGGAGAGGAACATTTACGAGTTTATTCAATTTTTTAAGCCTTACAACAGGTGAGGCTGTTTAGCATTCGTTTAAAAGAAAAGCATTAGAAGTTGGGGAATATTTAGGAGTTGTCTGCTACTGTTATAAGAGAACATGAGCTTGGTGTTTTATTCCTGATCTCTCTGCTTGCTCATTTGCATAGACAGAGTGTAGGAGAGGTGCATCATGGGAAAGAGCTTGGGCAGTGCATGAAATTGCTTTTCCTTGACTATCTTGAAACTGCACGATAGCAGGCAGTATATTTTATCTTTTCTCAACATTCCTGCTGCCAGAGGCCAGACGTCACTCTCCTTTTAAAAGGTGGCACCAAGACTCATGCTGCACTTTTCATAGGGCTTGCACGTTATTTGTGCCCGTTAGAGGTGCCCTTAGAGGGTGGCCAATCCTGAGTCAGATTCCTCTCAGGTACACTTGAAGGGGCTCGTTAGTCTTGTTTCAAGTGCCTCCAGCCTCGACCGATATATACTTATATATTCAGCTTTAATGAAAATACGTGTGAAAAAGGGACTTAAAGTGCATGGCTATTTGCATAGAACAGTGGTGGCTCACAGCCTATCGATTGGAGGGATGGTGGGGAAAGCGTAAAATCGTTGGGGACGAAAGTCCTACAGTGCCACTTCAGTTAAAGCCTGATTCACGCTTCCCGTTCCCCTTGCCCAGCAGCCCGACACCTCCTAATGAGCTTAGGTGTGTACAAAAATAATTTGCATATTCCCAGGCAGACACTTGGAACTGCCCACCTTTTTGCTTTTCTGTGCTTTGAGCAGAGACTCTGAAGTTTGATCCTGTTTCCCTCACCGGCCTAGTTCTTGCCCTCTTTTTTAGAGGCTGCAAATACCTCTCAGGTCCTCACCCTCGCAATGATAGGGTCTTTGATCTGGTGCCTCTAACCCCCAGAGAGCCATATTCTAACTTACTCTGGTTTCTCTTCAAAACGAAAAAATCTTCCGCCTTTTACTAAAGATTTCCGTGGAGAGGAACATTTACGAGTGTATTCAATTTTTTTAAGTCTTACCACAGGTGGGGCTGTTTATCATTTGTTTAAAAGAAAAGCATTAGAAGTTGGGGAATATTTAGGAGTTGTCTGCTACTGTTATAAGGGAACATGAGCTTGGTGTTTTATTCCTGATCTCTCTGCTTGCTCATTTGCATAGACAGAGTGTAGGAGAGGTGCATCATGGGAAAGAGCTTGGGCAGTGCATGAGATTGCTTTTCCTTGACTATCTTGAGACTGCACGATAGCAGGCAGTATATTTTCTCTTTTCTCAACATTCCTGCTGCCAGAGGCCAGACGTCACTCTCCTTTTAAAAGGTGGCACCAAGACTCATGCTGCGCTTTTCATAGTGCTTGCACGTTATTTGTGCCCGTTAGAGGTGCCCTTAGAGGGTGGCCAATCCTGAGTCAGATTCCTCTCAGGTACACTTGAAGGGGCTCGTTAGTCTTGTTTCATGTGCCTCCAGCCTAGACAGATATATACTTATATATTCAGCTTTAATGAAAATACGTGTGAAAAAGGGACTTAAAGTGCATGGCTATTTGCATAGAACAGTGGTGGCTCACAGCCTATCGATTGGAGGGATGGTGGGGAAAGCGTAAAATCGTTGGGGACGAAAGTCCTACAGTGCCACTTCAGTTAAAGCCTGATTCAAGCTTCCCGTTCCCCTTGCCCAGCAGGCCGACACCTCCTAATGAGCTGAGGTGTGTACAATTATTTTTTGCATATTCCCAGACAGACACATGGGAACTGTCCACCTTTTTGCTTTTCTGTGCTTTGAGCAGAGACTCTGAAGTTTGATCCTGCTTCCCTCACCGGCCTAGTTCTTGCCCTCTTTTTAGAGGCTGCAAATACCTCTCAGGTCCTCACCCTTGCAATGATAGGCTCTTTGATCTGATGCCTCTAACCCCCAGAGAGCCATATTCTAACTTACTCTGGTTTCTCTTCAAAACGAAAAAATCTTTCACCTTTTACTAAAGGTTTCCATGGAGAGGAACATTTACGAGTTTATTCCATTTTTTTTAAGCCTTACCACAGGTGAGGCTGTTTACATTCGTTTAAAAGAAAAGCGTTAGAAGTTGGGGAATAATTAGGAGTTGTCTACTACTGTTATAAGGGAACATGAGCTTGGTGTTTTATTCCTGATCTCTTTGCTTGCTCATTTGCATAGACAGAGTGTAGGAGAGGTGCATCATGGGAAAGAGCTTGGGCAGTGCATGAGATTGCTTTTCCTTGACTATCTTGAAACTGCACGATAGCAGGCAGTATATTTTCTCTTTTCTCAACATTCCTGCTGCCAGAGGCCAGACGTCACTCTCCTTTTAAAAGGTGGCACCAAGACTCATGCTGCGCTTTTCATAGGGCGTGCCCGTTAGAGATGCCCTTAGAGGGTGGCCAATCCTGAGTCAGATTCCTCTCAGGTACACTTGAAGGGGCTCGTTAGTCTTGTTTCATGTGACTCCAGCCTAGACAGATATATACTTATATATTCAGCTTTAATGAAAATACGTGTGAAAAAGGGACTTAAAGTGCATGGCTTTTTGCATAGAACAGTGGTGGCTCACAGCCTATCGATTGGAGGGATGGTGGGGAAAGCGTAAAATCGTTGGGGACGAAAGTCCTACAGTGCCACTTCAGTTAAAGCCTGATTCACGCTTCCCGTTCCCCTTGCCCAGCAGCCCCGACACCTCCTAATGAGCTGAGGTGTGTACAAAAAGAATTTGCATATTCCCAGGCAGACACTTGGAACTGTCCACCTTTTTGCTTTTCTGTGCTTTGAGCAGAGACTCTGAAGTTTGATCCTGTTTCCCTCACCGGCCTAGTTCTTGCCCTCTTTTTTAGAGGCTGCAAATACCTCTCAGGTCCTCACTCTCGCAATGATAGGGTCTTTGATCTGGTGCCTCTAACCCCCAGAGAGCCATATTCTAACTCACTCTGGTTTCTCTTCAAAACGAAAAAATCTTTCGCATTTTAGTAAAGATTTCTGTGGAGAGGAACATTTACGAGTTTATTAAATTTTTTTAAGCCTTACCACAGGTGAGGCTGTTTATCATTTGTTTAAAAGAAAAGCATTAGAAGCTGGGGAATATTTAGGAGTTGTCTGCTACTGTTATAAGGGAACATGAGCTTGGTGTTTTAATTCTGATCTCTCTGCTTGCTCATTTGCATAGACAGAGTGTAGGAGAGGTGCATCATGGGAAAGAGCTTGGGCAGTGCATGAGATTGCTTTTCCTTGACTATCTTGAAACTGCACAATAGCAGGCAGTGTATTTTCTCTTTTCTCAACATTCCTGCTGCCAGAGGCCAGACGTCACTCTCCTTTTAAAAGGTGGCACCAAGAGTCATGCTGCGCTTTTCATAGGGCTTGCCCGTTATTTGTGCCCGTTCGAGGTGTCCTTAGAGCAGAGGTCTTCAAACTTTTTGATGCCAAGACCCCCTTTTAAAACCTTTTTAGGCGTAAGGACCCCCTTCCGAAAAAAGTTTCTAGAAACTGGTACTCCTCATCATCAACTTTTGACAACCATAAATGCGCCTGTTAGACCTCATCACATCCCTCCATCATTCATCCACCCACACTTTCACACATCCATCCCATTCACCCTTTCATCCTTCCATCCATACATCCATCCTTTATCCATCCACCCTTTCATCCTTCCATCCATACATCCATCTTTTACCCATCCACCCATCCTTTACCCATCCACCCTTCCTTCCATCCACCCATCATTCATCCACCCACCTTTTCACACATCAATCCATCATTCATCCATGAAACCTTTTTTCCATTCATACATCCATCCACCCTTTCATCTTCCCATCCATACATCCATCCTTTATCCATCCACCCTTTCATCCTCCCATCCATACATCCATCCACCCTTTCATCCATCCATTCATCCACCCACCCTTTCATCCATCTACCCATCATTCATCCCCCCACCTTTTCACATATCCATCCATACATACATCCTTCATCCGTCCACCCTTTCATCCTTACATCCATCCTTCATCCATCATCCATCCACCCTTTCATCCTCCCATCCTTCATCCATCCACCCTTTCATTCTTCCATCCATACATCTATCCTTCACCACTCTATACTTCATCCATCCACCCTTTCATCCTTCCATCCATACATCCATACATCCATCATTCATCCATCCACCCTTTCATCCATCCAACTTTCATTCATCCACCCATCTTTTCACACATCCATCCATGCATCATTCATCCATCCATGCAACCTTTTATCCATCCATCCACCCTTTCATCCTCCCATCCATACATACATCCATCCTTCATCCATCCACCCTTTCATCCTCCCATCCATACATACAACCATCCTTCATCCATCCAACCTTTCATCCTCCCATCCATACATCCATCCTTCTTCCATCCAGCCTTTCATCCTCCCATCCATACATCCATCCTTCATCCATCCACCCTTTCATCCTCCCATCCATACATACATCCTTCATCCATCCACACATACATCCTTCATCCATCCACACTTTCATCCTCCCATCCATACATACATACATCCTTCATCCATCCGCCCTTTCATCCTCCCATACATACATACATCCTTTATCCAGCCACCCTTTCATCCTTCCATCCATACATCCATCATTCATCCATCCATCCACCCTTTCATCCATCCATTCACCCATCATTCATCCACCCATCTTTTTACACATCCATCCATCCATCCATCATTCATCCATCCACCCTTTCATCCATCCACCCTTCATCCGTCCACCCTTCATCCGTCCACCCTTTCATTCTTCCATCCATACATCTATCCTTCACCAATCTATCCTTCACCAATCTATCCTTCACCAATCTATCCTTCATCCATCCACCCTTTCATCCTTCCATCCATACATCCATCATTCATCCATCCACCCTTTCATCCATCCATTCAACTTTCATTCATCCACCCATCTTTTTACACATCCATCCATCCATCATCCATCCATCCACCCTTTCATCCATCCATCCTTCACCCGTCCACCCTTTCATTCTTCCATCCATACATCTATCCTTCACAAATCTATCCTTCATCCATCCACCCTTTCATCCTTCCATCCATCCATCATTCATCCATACACCCTTTCATCCATCCATCCACCCATCATTCATCCACCCACCTTTTCACACATCCATCCATCCTTCAGCCTTTCATCCATCCATCCACTCATCATTCATCAGCCCACCTTTTCATACATCCTTCCATCCTTCAGCCTTACATCCATCCATCCACCCATCATTCATCCACCCACCTTTTCTGTGCCTCTCTCATGGGGGATCAGTATCTCTCTGCATCGTCTTCCTTCTTCTTTCCCGCTCATGGGAGGGCATCTCTGTGCCTCCCTGCTGGGGGCGGGGGACGTGTCACGGGACCGACAGCTGCGCTTTTCATAGGGCTTGCACGGTATTTGTGCTCGTTAGAGGTGCCCTTAGAGGGTGGCCAATCCTGAGTCAGATTCCTCTCAGGTACACTTGAAGGGGCTCGTTAGTCTTGTTTCATGTGCCTCCAGCCTAGACAGATATATACTTATATATTCAGCTTTAATTAAAATACGAGTGAAAAAGGGACTTAAAGTGCATGGCTATTTGGATAGAACAGTGGTGGCTCACAGCCTATCGATTGGAGGGATGGTGGGGAAAGCGTAAAATCGTTGGGGACGAAAGTCCTACAGTGCCACTTCAGTTAAAGCCTGATTCACGCTTCACGTTCCCCTTGCCCAGCAGCCCGACACCTCCTAATGAGCTGAGGTGTGTACAAAAATAATTTGCATATTCCCAGGCAGACACTTGGAACTGCCCACCTTTTTGCTTTTCTGTGCTTTGAGCAGAGACTCTGAAGTTTGATCCTGTTTCCCTCACCGGCCTAGTTCTTGCCCTCTTTTTTAGAGGCTGCAAATACCTCTCAGGTCCTCACTCTCGCAATGATAGGGTCTTTGATCTGGTGCCTCTAACCCCCAGAGAGCCATATTCTAACTCACTCTGGTTTCTCTTCAAAACGAAAAAATCTTTCGCCTTTTATTAAAGATTTCCATATAGAGGAACATTTACGAGTTTATTCAATTTTTTTAAGCCTTACAACAGGTGAGGCTGTTTATCATTCGTTTAAAAGAAAAGCATTAGAAGTTGGGGAATATTTAGGAGTTGTCTGCTACTGTTATAAGAGAACATGAGCTTGGTGTTTTAGTCCTGATTTCTCTGCTTGCTCATTTGCATAGACAGAGTGTAGGAGAGGTGCATCATGGGAAAGAGCTTGGGCAGTGCATGAGATTGCTTTTCCTGGACTATCTTGAAACTGCACGATAGCAGGCAGTATATTTTCTCTTTTCTCAACATTCCTGCTGCCAGAGGCCAGACGTGACTCTCCTTTTAAAAGGTGGCACCAAGATTCACGCTGCGCTTTTCATAGGGCTTGCACGTTATTTGTGCCCGTTAGAGGTGCCCTTAGAGGGTGGCCAATCCTGAGTCAGATTCCTCTCAGGTACACTTAAAGGGGCTCGTTAGTCTTGTTTCATGTGCCTCCAGCCTAGACAGATATATACTTATATATTCAGCTTTAATGAAAATACGTGTGAATAAGGGACTTAAAGTGCATGGCTATTTGCATAGAACAGTGGTGGCTCACAGCCTATCGATTGGAGGGATGTGGGGAAAGCGTAAAATCGTTGGGGACGAAAGTCCTACAGCGCCACTTCAGTTAAAGCCTGATTCACGCTTCCCGTTCCCCTTGCCCAGCAGCCCGACACCTCCTAATGAGCTGAGGTGTGTACAAAAAGAATTTGCATATTCCCAGGCAGACACTTGGAACTGTCCACCTTTTTGCTTTTCTGTGCTTTGAGCAGAGACTCTGAAGTTTGATCCTGTTTCCCTCACCGGCCTAGTTCTTGCCCTCTTTTTTAGAGGCTGCAAATACCTCTCAGGTCCTCACCCTCGCAATGATAGGGTCTTTGATCTGGTGCCTCTAACCCCCAGAGAGCCATATTCTAACTTACTCTGGTTTCTCTTCAAAACGAAAAAATCTTTCGCCTTTTACTTAAGATTTCCGTGGAGAGGAACATTTACGAGTTTATTCAATTTTTTTAAGCCTTACAACAGGTGAGGCTGTTTATCATTCGTTTAAAAGAAAAGCATTAGAAGTTGGGGAATATTTAGGAGTTGTCTGCTACTGTTATAAGGGAACATGAGCTTGGTGTTTTATTCCTGATCTCTCTGCTTGCTCATTTGCATAGACAGAGTGTAGGAGAGGTGCATCATGGGAAAGAGTTTGGGCAGTGCATGAGATTGCTTTTCCTTGACTATCTTGAAACTGCACGATAGCAGGCAGTATATTTTCTCTTTTCTCAACATTCCTGCTGCCAGAGGCCAGACGTCACTCTCCTTTTAAAAGGTGGCACCAAGACTCATGCTGCACTTTTCATAGGGCTTGCACGTTATTTGTGCCCGTTAGAGGTGCCCTTAGAGGGTGGCCAATCCTGAGTCAGATTCCTCTCAGGTACACTTGAAGGGGCTCGTTAGTCTTGTTTCAAGTGCCTCCAGCCTAGACAGATATATACTTATATATTCAGCTTTAATGAAAATACGTGTGAAAAAGGGACTTAAAGTGCATGGCTATTTGCATAGAACAGTGGTGGCTCACAGCCTATCGATTGGAGGGATGGTGGGGAAAGCGTAAAATCGTTGGGGACGAAAGTCCTACAGTGCCACTTCAGTTAAAGCCTGATTCACGCTTCCCGTTCCCCTTGCCCAGCAGCCCGACACCTCCTAATGAGCTTAGGTGTGTACAAAAATAATTTGCATATTCCCAGGCAGACACTTGGAACTGCCCACCTTTTTGCTTTTCTGTGCTTTGAGCAGAGACTCTGAAGTTTGATCCTGTTTCCCTCACCGGCCTAGTTCTTGCCCTCTTTTTTAGAGGCTGCAAATACCTCTCAGGTCCTCACCCTCGCAATGATAGGGTCTTTGATCTGGTGCCTCTAACCCCCAGAGAGCCATATTCTAACTTACTCTGGTTTCTCTTCAAAACGAAAAAATCTTTCACCTTTTACTAAAGGTTTCCATGGAGAGGAACATTTACGAGTTTATTCAATTTTTTTAAGCCTTACCACAGGTGAGGCTGTTTATCATTCGTTTAAAAGAAAAGCGTTAGAAGTTGGGGAATAATTAGGAGTTGTCTACTACTGTTATAAGGGAACATGAGCTTGGTGTTTTATTCCTAATCTCTTTGCTTGCTCATTTGCATAGACAGAGTGTAGGAGAGGTGCATCATGGGAAAGAGCTTGGGCAGTGCATGAGATTGCTTTTCCTTGACTATCTTGAAACTGCACGATAGCAGGCAGTATATTTTCTCTTTTCTCAACATTCCTGCTGCCAGAGGCCAGACGTCACTCTCCTTTTAAAAGGTGGCACCAAGACTCATGCTGCGCTTTTCATAGGGCTTGTCCGTTATTTGTGCCCGTTAGAGGTGCCCTGAGAGGGTGGCCAATCCTGAGTCAGATTCCTCTGAGGTACACTTGAAGGGGCTCGTTAGTCTTGTTTCATGTGCCTCCAGCCTAGACAGATATATACTTATATATTCAGCTTTAATGAAAATACGTGTGAAAAAGGGACTTAAAGTGCATGGCTATTTGCATAGAACAGTGGTGGCTCACAGCTTATCGATTGGAGGGATGGTGGGGAAAGCGTAAAATCGTTGGGGACGAAAGTCCTACAGTGCCACTTCAGTTAATGCCTGATTCACGCTTCCCGTTCCCCTTGCCCAGCAGCCCCGACACCTCCTAATGAGCTGAGGTGTGTACAAAAAGAATTTGCATATTCCCAGGCAGACACTTGGAACTGTCCACCTTTTTGCTTTTCTGTGCTTTGAGCAGAGACTCTGAAGTTTGATCCTGTTTCCTTAACCGGCCTAGTTCTTGCCCTCTTTTTTAGAGGCTGCAAATACCTCTCAGGTCCTCACTCTCGCAATGATAGGGTCTTTGATCTGGTGCCTCTAACCCCCAGAGAGCCATATTCTAACTCACTCTGGTTTCTCTTCAAAACGAAAATATCTTTTGCCTTTTACTAAAGATTTCCGTGGAGAGGAACATTTACGAGTTTATTCAATTTTTTTAAGCCTTACAACAGGTTAGGCTGTTTATCATTCGTTTAAAAGAAAAGCATTAGAAGTTGGAGAATATTTAGGAGTTGTCTGCTACTGTTATAAGGGAACATGAGCTTGGTGTTTTATTCCTGATCTCTCTGCTTGCTCATTTGCCTAGACAGAGTGTAGGAGAGGTGCATCATGGGAAAGAGCTTGGGCAGTGCATGAGATTGCTTTTCCTTGACTATCTTGAAACTTCACGATAGCAGGCAGTATATTTTCTCTTCTCTCAACATTCCTGCTGCCAGAGGCCAGACGTCACTCTCCATTTAAAAGGTGGCACCAAGACTCATGCTGCGCTTTTCATAGGGCTTGCACGTTATTTGTGCCCGTTAGAGGTGCCCTTAGAGGGTGGCCAATCCTGAGTCAGATTCCTCTCAGGTACACTTGAAGGGGCTCATTTGTCTTGTTTCATGTGCCTCCAGCCTAGACAGATCTATACTTATATATTCAGCTTTAATGAAAATACGTGTGAAAAAGGGACTTCAAGTGCATGGCTATTTGCATAGAACAGTGGTGGCTCACAGCCTATCCATTGGAGGGATGGTGGGGAAAGCGTAAAATCGTTGGGGACGAAAGTCCTAAAGGGCCACTTCAGTTAAAGCCTGATTCACGCTTCCCGTTCCCCTTGCCCAGCAGCCCCGACACCTCCTAATGAGCTGAGGTGTGTACAAAAAGAATTTGCATATTCCCAGGCAGACACTTGGAACTGCCCACCTTTTTGCTTTTCTGTGCTTTGAGCAGAGACTCTGAAGTTTGATCCTGTTTCCCTCACCGGCCTAGTTCTTGCCCTCTTTTTTAGAGGCTGCAAATACCTCTCAGGTCCTCACCCTCGCAATGATAGGGTCTTTGATATGGTGCCTCTAACCCCCAGAGAGCCATATTCTAACTTACTCTGGTTTCTCTTCAAAACGAAAAAATCTTTCGCCTTTTACTTAAGATTTCCGTGGAGAGGAACATTTACGAGTTTATTCAATTTTTTTAAGCCTTACAACAGGTGAGGCTGTTTAGCATTCGTTTAAAAGAAAAGCATTAGAAGTTGGGGAATATTTAGGAGTTGTCTGCTACTCTTATAAGGGAACATGAGCTTGGTGTTTTATTCCTGATCTCTCTGCTTGCTCATTTGCATAGACAGAGTGTAGGAGAGGTGCATCATGGGAAAGAGCTTGGGCAGTGCATGAGATTGCTTTTCCTTGACTATCTTGAGACTGCACGATAGCAGGCAGTATATTTTCTCTTTTCTCAACATTCCTGCTGCCAGAGGCCAGACGTCACTCTCCTTTTAAAAGGTGGCACCAAGACTCATGCTGCGCTTTTCATAGTGCTTGCACGTTATTTGTGCCCGTTAGAGGTGCCCTTAGAGGGTGGCCAATCCTGAGTCAGATTCCTCTCAGGTACACTTGAAGGGGCTCGTTAGTCTTGTTTCATGTGCCTCCAGCCTAGACAGATATATACTTATATATTCAGCTTTAATGAAAATACGTGTGAAAAAGGGACTTAAAGTGCATGGCTATTTGCATAGAACAGTGGTGGCTCACAGCCTATCGATTGGAGGGATGGTGGGGAAAGCGTAAAATCGTTGGGGACGAAAGTCCTACAGTGCCACTTCAGTTAAAGCCTGATTCAAGCTTCCCGTTCCCCTTGCCCAGCAGGCCGACACCTCCTAATGAGCTGAGGTGTGTACAATTATTTTTTGCATATTCCCAGACAGACACATGGGAACTGTCCACCTTTTTGCTTTTCTGTGCTTTGAGCAGAGACTCTGAAGTTTGATCCTGCTTCCCTCACCGGCCTAGTTCTTGCCCTCTTTTTAGAGGCTGCAAATACCTCTCAGGTCCTCACCCTTGCAATGATAGGCTCTTTGATCTGATGCCTCTAACCCCCAGAGAGCCATATTCTAACTTACTCTGGTTTCTCTTCAAAACGAAAAAATCTTTCACCTTTTACTAAAGGTTTCCATGGAGAGGAACATTTACGAGTTTATTCCATTTTTTTTAAGCCTTACCACAGGTGAGGCTGTTTACATTCGTTTAAAAGAAAAGCGTTAGAAGTTGGGGAATAATTAGGAGTTGTCTACTACTGTTATAAGGGAACATGAGCTTGGTGTTTTATTCCTGATCTCTTTGCTTGCTCATTTGCATAGACAGAGTGTAGGAGAGGTGCATCATGGGAAAGAGCTTGGGCAGTGCATGAGATTGCTTTTCCTTGACTATCTTGAAACTGCACGATAGCAGGCAGTATATTTTCTCTTTTCTCAACATTCCTGCTGCCAGAGGCCAGACGTCACTCTCCTTTTAAAAGGTGGCACCAAGACTCATGCTGCGCTTTTCATAGGGCGTGCCCGTTAGAGATGCCCTTAGAGGGTGGCCAATCCTGAGTCAGATTCCTCTCAGGTACACTTGAAGGGGCTCGTTAGTCTTGTTTCATGTGCCTCCAGCCTAGACAGATATATACTTATATATTCAGCTTTAATGAAAATACGTGTGAAAAAGGGACTTAAAGTGCATGGCTTTTTGCATAGAACAGTGGTGGCTCACAGCCTATCGATTGGAGGGATGGTGGGGAAAGCGTAAAATCGTTGGGGACGAAAGTCCTACAGTGCCACTTCAGTTAAAGCCTGATTCACGCTTCCCGTTCCCCTTGCCCAGCAGCCCCGACACCTCCTAATGAGCTGAGGTGTGTACAAAAAGAATTTGCATATTCCCAGGCAGACACTTGGAACTGTCCACCTTTTTGCTTTTCTGTGCTTTGAGCAGAGACTCTGAAGTTTGATCCTGTTTCCCTCACCGGCCTAGTTCTTGCCCTCTTTTTTAGAGGCTGCAAATACCTCTCAGGTCCTCACTCTCGCAATGATAGGGTCTTTGATCTGGTGCCTCTAACCCCCAGAGAGCCATATTCTAACTCACTCTGGTTTCTCTTCAAAACGAAAAAATCTTTCGCATTTTAGTAAAGATTTCTGTGGAGAGGAACATTTACGAGTTTATTAAATTTTTTTAAGCCTTACCACAGGTGAGGCTGTTTATCATTTGTTTAAAAGAAAAGCATTAGAAGCTGGGGAATATTTAGGAGTTGTCTGCTACTGTTATAAGGGAACATGAGCTTGGTGTTTTAATTCTGATCTCTCTGCTTGCTCATTTGCATAGACAGAGTGTAGGAGAGGTGCATCATGGGAAAGAGCTTGGGCAGTGCATGAGATTGCTTTTCCTTGACTATCTTGAAACTGCACAATAGCAGGCAGTGTATTTTCTCTTTTCTCAACATTCCTGCTGCCAGAGGCCAGACGTCACTCTCCTTTTAAAAGGTGGCACCAAGAGTCATGCTGCTCTTTTCATAGGGCTTGCCCGTTATTTGTGCCCGTTCGAGGTGTCCTTAGAGGGTGGCCAATCCTGAGTCAGATTCCTCTCAGGTACACTTGAAGGGGCTTGTTTGTCTTGTTTCATGTGCCTCCAGCCTAGACAGATCTATACTTATATATTTAACTTTAATGAAAATACGTGTGAAAAATGGACTTAAAGTGCATGGCTATTTGCATAGAACAGTGGTGGCTCACAGCCTATCGATTGGAGGGATGGTGGGGAAAGCGTAAAATCATTGGGGACGAAAGTCCTACAGTGCCACTTCAGTTAAAGCCTGATTCACGCTTCCCGTTCCCCTTGCCCAGCAGCCCCGACACCTCCAAATGAGCTGAGGTGTGTACAAAAAGAATTTGCATATTCCCAGGCAGACACTTGGAACTGCCCACCTTTTTGCTTTTATGTGCTTTGAGCAGAAACTCTGAAGTTTGATCCTGTTTCCCTCACCGGCCTAGTTCTTGCCCTCTTTTTTAGAGGCTGCAAATACCTCTCAGGTCCTCACCCTCGCAATGATAGAGTCTTTGATCTGGTGCCTCTAACCCCCAGAGAGCCATATTCTAACTTACTCTGGTTTCTCTTCAAAACGAAAAAATCTTTCGCCTTTTACTAAAGATTTCCGTGGGGAGGAACATTTACGAGTTTATTCAATATTTTTAAGCCTTACCGCAGGTGAGGCTGTTTATAATTTGTTTAAAAGAAAAGCATTAGAAGTTGGGGAATATTTAGGAGTTGTCTGCTACTGTTATAAGGGAACATGAGCTTGGTGTTTTATTCCTGATCTCTCTGCTTGCTCATTTGCATAGACAGAGTGTAGGAGAGGTGCATCATGGGAAAGAGCTTGGGCAGTGCATGAGATTGATTTTCCTTGACTATCTTGAAACTGCACAATAGCAGGCAGTGTATTTTCTCTTTTCTCAACATTCCTGCTGCCAGAGGCCAGACGCCACTCTCCTTTTAAAAGGTGGCACCAAGAGTCATGCTGCGCTTTTCATAGGGGCTTGCCCGTTATTTGTGCCCGTTCGAGGTGTCCTTAGAGGGTGGCCAATCCTGAGTCAGATTCCTCTCAGGTACACTTGAAGGGGCTCGTTTGTCTTGTTTCATGTGCCTCCAGCCTAGACAGATCTATACTTATATATTCAGCTTTAATGAAAATAGGTGTGAAAAAGGGACTTAAAGTGCATGGCTATTTGCATAGAACAGTGGTGGCTCACAGCCTATCGATTGGAGGGATGGTGGTGAAAGCGTAAAATCGTTGGGGACGAAAGTCCTACAGTGCCACTTCAGTTAAAGCCTGATTCACGCTTCCCGTTCCCCTTGCCCAGCAGCCCCGACACCTCCTAATGAGCTGAGGTGTGTACAAAAAGAATTTGCATATTCCCAGGCAGACACTTGGAACTGCCCACCTTTTTGCTTTTCTGTGCTTTGAGCAGAGACTCTGAAAGTTGATCCTGTTTCCCTCACCGGCCTAGTTCTTGCCCTCTTTTTTAGAGGCTGCAAATACCTCTCAGGTCCTCACCCTCGCAATGATAGAGTCTTTGATCCGGTGCCTCTAACCCCCAGAGAGCCATATTCTAACTTACTCTGGTTTCTCTTCAAAACGAAAAAATCTTTCGCCTTTTACTAAAGATTTCCGTGGAGAGGAACATTTACGAGTTTATTCAATTTTTTTAAGCCTTACCACAGGTGAGGCTGTTTATCATTTGCTTAAAAGAAAAGCATTAGAAGTTGGGGAATATTTAGGAGTTGTTTGCTACTGTTATAAGGGAACATGAGCTTGGTGTTTTATTCCTGATCTCTCTGCTTGCTCATTTGCATAGACAGAGTGTAGGAGAGGTGCATCATGGGAAAGAGCTTGGGCAGTGCATGAGATTGCTTTTCCTTGACTATCTTGAAACTGCACCATAGCAGGCAGTATATTTTCTCTTTTCTCAACATTCCTGCTGCCAGAGGCCAGACGTCACTCTCCTTTTAAAAGGTGGCACCAAGACTCATGCTGCGCTTTTCATAGGGCTTGCACATTATTTGTGCTCGTTAGAGGTGCCCTTAGAGGGTGGCCAATCCTGAGTCAGATTCCTCTCAGGTACACTTGAAGGGGCTCGTTTGTCTTGTTTCATGTGCCTCCAGCCTCGACAGATCTATACTTATATATTCAGCTTTAATGAAAATACGTGTGAAAAAGGGAATTAAAATGCATGGCTATTTGCATAGAACAGTGGTGGCTCACAGCCTATTGATTGGAGGGATGGTGGGGAAAGCGTAAAATCATTGGGGACGAAAGTCCTACAGTGCCACTTCAGTTAAAGCCTGATTCACGCTTCCCGTTCCCCTTGCCCAGCAGCCCGACACCTCCTAATGAGCTGAGTTGTGTACAAAAAGAATTTGCATATTCCCAGGCAGACACTTGGAACTGTCCACCTTTATGCTTTTCTGTGCTTTGAGCAGAGACTCTGAAGTTTGATCCTGTTTCCCTCACCGGCCTAGTTCTTGCCCTCTTTCTTAGAGACTGCAAATACCTCTCAGGTCCTCACACTCGCAATGACAGGGTCTTTGATAGGGTGCCACTTACCCCCAGAGAGCCATATTCTTACTTACTCTGGTTTCTCTTCAAAATGAAAAAATCTTTCGCCTTTTACTAAAGATTTCCGTGGAGAGGAACATTTACGAGTTTATTCAATTTTTTTAAGCCTTACCACAGGTGAGGCTGTTTATCATTTGTTTAAAAGAAAAGCATTAGAAGTTGGGGAATATTTAGGAGTTGTCTGCTACTGTTATAAGGGAACATGAGCTTGGTGTTTTATTCCTGATCTCTCTGCTTGCTCATTTGCATAGACAGAGTGTAGGAGAGGTGCATCATGGGAAAGAGCTTGGGCAGTGCATGAGATTGCTTTTCCTTGACTATCTTGAAACTGCACGATAGCAGGCAGTATATTTTCTCTTTTCTCAACATTCCTGCTGCCAGAGGCCAGACGTCACTCTCCTTTTAAAAGGTGGCACCAAGACTCATGCTGCGCTTTTCATAGGGCTTGCACGTTATTTGTGCTCGTTAGAGGTGCCCTTAGAGGGTGGCCAATCCTGAGTCAGATTCCTCTCAGGTACACTTGAAGTGGCTCGTTAGTCTTGTTTCATGTGCCTCCAGCATAGACAGATATATACTTATATATTCAGCTTTAATGAAAATACGTGTGAAAAAGGGACTTAAAGTGCATGGCTATTTGCATAGAACAGTGGTGGCTCACAGCCTATCGATTGGAGGGATGGTGGGGAAAGCGTAAAATCGTTGGGGACAAAAGTCCTACAGTGCCACTTCAGTTAAAGCCTGATTCACGCTTCCCGTTCCCCTTGCCCAGCAGCCCCGACACCTCCTAATGAGCTGAGATGTGTACAAAAAGAATTTGCATATTCCCAGGCAGACACTTGGAACTGTCCACCTTTTTGCTTTTCTGTGCTTTGAGCAGAGACACTGAAGTTTGATCCTGTTTCCCTCACCGGCCTAGTTCTTGCCCTCTTTTTTAGAGGCTGCAAATACCTCTCAGGTCCTCACTCTCGCAATGATAGGGTCTTTGATCTGGTGCCTATAACCCCCAGAGAGCCATATTCTAACTTACTCTGGTTTCTCTTCAAAACGAAAAAATATTTCGCCTTTTAGTAAAGATTTCTGTGGAGAGGAACATTTACGAGTTTATTCAATTTTTTTAAGCCTTACCACAGGTGAGGCTGTTTATCATTCGCTTAAAAGAAAAGCATTAGAAGTTGGGGAATATTTAGGAGTTGTCTGCTACTGTTATAAGGGAACATGAGCTTGGTGTTTTATTCCTGATCTCTCTGCTGGCTCATTTGCATAGACAGAGTGTAGGAGAGGTGCATCATGGGAAAGAGCTTGGGCAGTGCATGAGATTGCTTTTCCTTGACTATCTTGAAACTGCACGATAGCAGGCAGTATATTTTCTCTTTTCTCAATATTCCTGCTGCCAGAGGCCAGACGTCACTCTCCTTTTAAAAGGTGGCACCAAGACTCATGCTGCGCTTTTCATAGGGCTTGTACATTATTTGTGCCCGTTAGAGGTGTCCTTAGAGCAGAGGTCTTCAAACTTTTTGATGCCAAGACCCCCTTTTAAAACCTTTTTAGGCGTAAGGACCCCCTTCCGAAAAAAGTTTCTAGAAACTGGTACTCCTCATCATCAACTTTTGACAACCATAAATGCGCCTGTTAGACCTCATCACATCCCTCCATCATTCATCCACCCACACTTTCACACATCCATCCCATTCACCCTTTCATCCTTCCATCCATACATCCATCCTTTATCCATCCACCCTTTCATCCTTCCATCCATACATCCATCTTTTACCCATCCACCCATCCTTTACCCATCCACCCTTCCTTCCATCCACCCATCATTCATCCACCCACCTTTTCACACATCAATCCATCATTCATCCATGAAACCTTTTTTCCATTCATACATCCATCCACCCTTTCATCTTCCCATCCATACATCCATCCTTTATCCATCCACCCTTTCATCCTCCCATCCATACATCCATCCACCCTTTCATCCATCCATTCATCCACCCACCCTTTCATCCATCTACCCATCATTCATCCCCCCACCTTTTCACATATCCATCCATACATACATCCTTCATCCGTCCACCCTTTCATCCTTACATCCATCCTTCATCCATCATCCATCCACCCTTTCATCCTCCCATCCTTCATCCATCCACCCTTTCATTCTTCCATCCATACATCTATCCTTCACCACTCTATACTTCATCCATCCACCCTTTCATCCTTCCATCCATACATCCATACATCCATTATTCATCCATCCACCCTTTCATCCATCCAACTTTCATTCATCCACCCATCTTTTCACACATCCATCCATGCATCATTCATCCATCCATGCAACCTTTTATCCATCCATCCACCCTTTCATCCTCCCATCCATACATACATCCATCCTTCATCCATCCACCCTTTCATCCTCCCATCCATACATACAACCATCCTTCATCCATCCAACCTTTCATCCTCCCATCCATACATCCATCCTTCTTCCATCCAGCCTTTCATCCTCCCATCCATACATCCATCCTTCATCCATCCACCCTTTCATCCTCCCATCCATACATACATCCTTCATCCATCCACACATACATTCTTCATCCATCCACACTTTCATCCTCCCATCCATACATACATACATCCTTCATCCATCCGCCCTTTCATCCTCCCATACATACATACATCCTTTATCCAGCCACCCTTTCATCCTTCCATCCATACATCCATCATTCATCCATCCATCCACCCTTTCATCCATCCATTCACCCATCATTCATCCACCCATCTTTTTACACATCCATCCATCCATCCATCATTCATCCATCCACCCTTTCATCCATCCACCCTTCATCCGTCCACCCTTCATCCGTCCACCCTTTCATTCTTCCATCCATACATCTATCCTTCACCAATCTATCCTTCACCAATCTATCCTTCACCAATCTATCCTTCATCCATCCACCCTTTCATCCTTCCATCCATACATCCATCATTCATCCATCCACCCTTTCATCCATCCATTCAACTTTCATTCATCCACCCATCTTTTTACACATCCATCCATCCATCATCCATCCATCCACCCTTTCATCCATCCATCCTTCACCCGTCCACCCTTTCATTCTTCCATCCATACATCTATCCTTCACAAATCTATCCTTCATCCATCCACCCTTTCATCCTTCCATCCATCCATCATTCATCCATCCACCCTTTCATCCATCCATCCACCCATCATTCATCCACCCACCTTTTCACACATCCATCCATCCTTCAGCCTTTCATCCATCCATCCACTCATCATTCATCAGCCCACCTTTTCATACATCCTTCCATCCTTCAGCCTTACATCCATCCATCCACCCATCATTCATCCACCCACCTTTTCTGTGCCTCTCTCATGGGGGATCAGTATCTCTCTGCATCGTCTTCCTTCTTCTTTCCCGCTCATGGGAGGGCATCTCTGTGCCTCCCTGCTGGGGGCGGGGGACGTGTCACGGGACCGACAGCTGCGCTTTTCATAGGGCTTGCACGGTATTTGTGCTCGTTAGAGGTGCCCTTAGAGGGTGGCCAATCCTGAGTCAGATTCCTCTCAGGTACACTTGAAGGGGCTCGTTAGTCTTGTTTCATGTGCCTCCAGCCTAGACAGATATATACTTATATATTCAGCTTTAATGAAAATACGAGTGAAAAAGGGACTTAAAGTGCATGGCTATTTGGATAGAACAGTGGTGGCTCACAGCCTATCGATTGGAGGGATGGTGGGGAAAGCGTAAAATCGTTGGGGACGAAAGTCCTACAGTGCCACTTCAGTTAAAGCCTGATTCACGCTTCACGTTCCCCTTGCCCAGCAGCCCGACACCTCCTAATGAGCTGAGGTGTGTACAAAAATAATTTGCATATTCCCAGGCAGACACTTGGAACTGCCCACCTTTTTGCTTTTCTGTGCTTTGAGCAGAGACTCTGAAGTTTGATCCTGTTTCCCTCACCGGCCTAGTTCTTGCCCTCTTTTTTAGAGGCTGCAAATACCTCTCAGGTCCTCACTCTCGCAATGATAGGGTCTTTGATCTGGTGCCTCTAACCCCCAGAGAGCCATATTCTAACTCACTCTGGTTTCTCTTCAAAACGAAAAAATCTTTCGCCTTTTATTAAAGATTTCCGTATAGAGGAACATTTACGAGTTTATTCAATTTTTTTAAGCCTTACAACAGGTGAGGCTGTTTATCATTCGTTTAAAAGAAAAGCATTAGAAGTTGGGGAATATTTAGGAGTTGTCTGCTACTGTTATAAGAGAACATGAGCTTGGTGTTTTAGTCCTGATTTCTCTGCTTGCTCATTTGCATAGACAGAGTGTAGGAGAGGTGCATCATGGGAAAGAGCTTGGGCAGTGCATGAGATTGCTTTTCCTGGACTATCTTGAAACTGCACGATAGCAGGCAGTATATTTTCTCTTTTCTCAACATTCCTGCTGCCAGAGGCCAGACGTGACTCTCCTTTTAAAAGGTGGCACCAAGATTCACGCTGCGCTTTTCATAGGGCTTGCACGTTATTTGTGCCCGTTAGAGGTGCCCTTAGAGGGTGGCCAATCCTGAGTCAGATTCCTCTCAGGTACACTTAAAGGGGCTCGTTAGTCTTGTTTCATGTGCCTCCAGCCTAGACAGATATATACTTATATATTCAGCTTTAATGAAAATACGTGTGAATAAGGGACTTAAAGTGCATGGCTATTTGCATAGAACAGTGGTGGCTCACAGCCTATCGATTGGAGGGATGTGGGGAAAGCGTAAAATCGTTGGGGACGAAAGTCCTACAGCGCCACTTCAGTTAAAGCCTGATTCACGCTTCCCGTTCCCCTTGCCCAGCAGCCCGACACCTCCTAATGAGCTGAGGTGTGTACAAAAAGAATTTGCATATTCCCAGGCAGACACTTGGAACTGTCCACCTTTTTGCTTTTCTGTGCTTTGAGCAGAGACTCTGAAGTTTGATCCTGTTTCCCTCACCGGCCTAGTTCTTGCCCTCTTTTTTAGAGGCTGCAAATAACTCTCAGGTCCTCACCCTCGCAATGATAGGGTCTTTGATCTGGTGCCTCTAACCCCCAGAGAGCCATATTCTAACTTACTCTGGTTTCTCTTCAAAACGAAAAAATCTTTCGCCTTTTACTTAAGATTTCCGTGGAGAGGAACATTTACGAGTTTATTCAATTTTTTTAAGCCTTACAACAGGTGAGGCTGTTTATCATTCGTTTAAAAGAAAAGCATTAGAAGTTGGGGAATATTTAGGAGTTGTCTGCTACTGTTATAAGGGAACATGAGCTTGGTGTTTTATTCCTGATCTCTCTGCTTGCTCATTTGCATAGACAGAGTGTAGGAGAGGTGCATCATGGGAAAGAGTTTGGGCAGTGCATGAGATTGCTTTTCCTTGACTATCTTGAAACTGCACGATAGCAGGCAGTATATTTTCTCTTTTCTCAACATTCCTGCTGCCAGAGGCCAGACGTCACTCTCCTTTTAAAAGGTGGCACCAAGACTCATGCTGCGCTTTTCATAGGGCGTGCCCGTTAGAGATGCCCTTAGAGGGTGGCCAATCCTGAGTCAGATTCCTCTCAGGTACACTTGAAGGGGCTCGTTAGTCTTGTTTCATGTGCCTCCAGCCTAGACAGATATATACTTATATATTCAGCTTTAATGAAAATACGTGTGAAACAGGGACTTAAAGTGCATGGCTTTTTGCATAGAACAGTGGTGGCTCACAGCCTATCGATTGGAGGGATGGTGGGGAAAGCGTAAAATCGTTGGGGACGAAAGTCCTACAGTGCCACTTCAGTTAAAGCCTGATTCACGCTTCCCGTTCCCCTTGCCCAGCAGCCCCGACACTTTCTAATGAGCTGAGGTGTGTACAAAAAGAATTTGCATATTCCCAGGCAGACACTTGGAACTGTCCACCTTTTTGCTTTTCTGTGCTTTGAGCAGAGACTCTGAAGTTTGATCCTGTTTCCCTCACCGGCCTAGTTCTTGCCCTCTTTTTTAGAGGCTGCAAATACCTCTCAGGTCCTCACCCTCGCAATGATAGGGTCTTTGATCTGGTGCCTCTAACCCCCAGAGAGCCATATTCTAACTTACTCTGGTTTCTCTTCAAAATGAAAAAATCTTTCGCCTTTTACTAAAGATTTCCGTGGAGAGGAACATTTACGAGGTTATTCAATATTTTTAAGCCTTACCGCAGGTGAGGCTGTTTATCATTTGTTTAAAAGAAAAGCATTAGAAGTTGGGGAATATTTAGGAGTTGTCTGCTACTGTTATAAGGGAACATGAGCTTGGTGTTTTATTCCTGATCTCTCTGCTTGCTCATTTGCATAGACAGAGTGTAGGAGAGGTGCATCATGGGAAAGAGCTTGGGCAGTGCATGAGATTGCTTTTCCTTGACTATCTTGAAACTGCACAATAGCAGGCAGTGTATTTTCTCTTTTCTCAACATTCCTGCTGCCAGAGGCCAGACGCCACTCTCCTTTTAAAAGGTGGCACCAAGAGTCATGCTGCGCTTTTCATAGGGCTTGCCCGTTATTTGTGCCCGTTCGAGGTGTCCTTAGAGGGTGGCCAATCCTGAGTCAGATTCCTCTCAGGTACACTTGAAGGGGCTCGTTTGTCTTGTTTCATGTGCCTCCAGCCTAGACAGATCTATACTTATATATTCAGCTTTAATGAAAATACGTGTGAAAAAGGGACTTAAAGTGCATGGCTATTTGCATAGAACAGTGGTGGCTCACAGCCTATCGATTGGAGGGATGGTGGGGAAAGCGTAAAATCGTTGGGGACGAAAGTCCTACAGTGCCACTTCAGTTAAAGCCTGATTCACGCTTCCCGTTCCCCTTGCCCAGCAGCCCCGACACCTCCTAATGAGCTGAGGTGTGTACAAAAAGAATTTGCATATTCCCAGGCAGACACTTGGAACTGCCCACCCTTTTGCTTTTCTGTGCTTTGAGCAGAGACTCTGAAAGTTGATCCTGTTTCCCTCACCGGCCTAGTTCTTGCCCTCTTTTTTAGAGGCTGCAAATACCTCTCAGGTCCTCACCCTCGCAATGATAGAGTCTTTGATCTGGTGCCTCTAACCCCCAGAGAGCCATATTCTAACTTACTCTGGTTTCTCTTCAAAATGAAAAAATCTTTCGCCTTTTACTAAAGATTTCCGCGGAGAGGAACATTTACGAGTTTATTCAATTTTTTTAAGCCTTACCACAGGTGAGGCTGTTTATCATTTGCTTAAAAGAAAAGCATTAGAAGTTGGGGAAAATTTAGGAGTTGTTTGCTACTGTTATAAGGGAACATGAGCTTGGTGTTTTATTCCTGATCTCTCTGCTTGCTCATTTGCATAGACAGAGTGTAGGAGAGGTGCATCATGGGAAAGAGCTTGGGCAGTGCATGAGATTGCTTTTCCTTGACTATCTTGAAACTGCACGATAGCAGGCAGTATATTTTCTCATTTCTCAACATTCCTGCTGCCAGAGGCCAGACGTCACTCTCCTTTTAAAAGGTGGCACCAAGACTCATGCTGCGCTTTTCATAGGGCTTGCACGTTATTTGTGCTCGTTAGAGGTGCCCTTAGAGGGTGGCCAATCCTGAGTCAGATTCCTCTCAGGTACACTTGAAGGGGCTCGTTTGTCTTGTTTCATGTGCCTCCAGCCTAGACAGATCTATACTTATATATTCAGCTTTAATGAAAATACGTGTGAAAAAGGGAATTAAAATGCATGGCTATTTGCATAGAACAGTGGTGGCTCACAGCCTATTGATTGGAGGGATGGTGGGGAAAGCGTAAAATCGTTGGGGACGAAAGTCCTACAGTGCCACTTCAGTTAAAGCCTGATTCACGCTTCCCGTTCCCCTTGCCCAGCAGCCCGACACCTCCTAATGAGCTGAGTTGTGTACAAAAAGAATTTGCATATTCCCAGGCAGACACTTGGAACTGTCCACCTTTTTGCTTTTCTGTGCTTTGAGCAGAGACTCTGAAGTTTGATCCTGTTTCCCTCACCGGCCTAGTTCTTGCCCTCTTTCTTAGAGACTGCAAATACCTCTCAGGTCCTCACACTCGCAATGACAGGGTCTTTGATCTGGTGCCACTTACCCCCAGAGAGCCATATTCTTACTTACTCTGGTTTCTCTTCAAAATGAAAAAATCTTTCGCATTTTACTAAAGATTTCCGCGGAGAGGAACATTTACGAGTTTATTCAATTTTTTTAAGCCTTACCACAGGTGAGGCTGTTTATCATTTGTTTAAAAGAAAAGCATTAGAAGTTGGGGAATATTTAGGAGTTGTCTGCTACTGTTATAAGGGAACATGAGCTTGGTGTTTTATTCCTGATCTCTCTGCTTGCTCATTTGCATAGACAGAGTGTAGGAGAGGTGCATCATGGGAAAGAGCTTGGGCAGTGCATGAGATTGCTTTTCCTTGACTATCTTGAAACTGCACGATAGCAGGCAGTATATTTTCTCTTTTCTCAACATTCCTGCTGCCAGAGGCCAGACGTCACTCTCCTTTTAAAAGGTGGCACCAAGACTCATGCTGCGCTTTTCATAGGGCTTGCACATTATTTGTGCTCGTTAGAGGTGCCCTTAGAGGGTGGCCAATCCTGAGTCAGATTCCTCTCAGGTACACTTGAAGGGGCTCGTTTGTCTTGTTTCATGTGCCTCCAGCCTAGACAGATCTATACTTATATATTCAGCTTTAATGAAAATACGTGTGAAAAAGGGAATTAAAATGCATGGCTATTTGCATAGAACAGTGGTGGCTCACAGCCTATTGATTGGAGGGATGGTGGGGAAAGCGTAAAATCGTTGGGGACGAAAGTCCTACAGTGCCACTTCAGTTAAAGCCTGATTCACGCTTCCCGTTCCCCTTGCCCAGCAGCCCGACACCTCCTAATGAGCTGAGTTGTGTACAAAAAGAATTTGCATATTCCCAGGCAGACACTTGGAACTGTCCACCTTTTTGCTTTTCTGTGCTTTGAGCAGAGACTCTGAAGTTTGATCCTGTTTCCCTCACCGGCCTAGTCTTGCCCTCTTTCTTAGAGACTGCAAATACCTCTCAGGTCCTCACACTCGCAATGACAGGGTCTTTGATAGGGTGCCACTTACCCCCAGAGAGCCATATTCTTACTTACTCTGGTTTCTCTTCAAAATGAAAAAATCTTTCGCCTTTTACTAAAGATTTCCGTGGAGAGGAACATTTACGAGTTTATTCAATATTTTTAAGCCTTACCGCAGGTGAGGCTGTTTATCATTTGTTTAAAAGAAAAGCATTAGAAGTTGGGGAATATTTAGGAGTTGTCTGCTACTGTTATAAGGGAACATGAGCTTGGTGTTTTATTCCTGATCTCTCTGCTTGCTCATTTGCATAGACAGAGTGTAGGAGAGGTGCATCATGGGAAAGAGCTTGGGCAGTGCATGAGATTGCTTTTCCTTGACTATCTTGAAACTGCACAATAGCAGGCAGTGTATTTTCTCTTTTCTCAACATTCCTGCTGCCAGAGGCCAGACGCCACTCTCCTTTTAAAAGGTGGCACCAAGAGTCATGCTGCGCTTTTCATAGGGCTTGCCCGTTATTTGTGCCCGTTCGAGGTGTCCTTAGAGGGTGGCCAATCCTGAGTCAGATTCCTCTCAGGTACACTTGAAGGGGCTCGTTTGTCTTGTTTCATGTGCCTCCAGCCTAGACAGTTCTATACTTATATATTCAGCTTTAATGAAAATACGTGTGAAAAAGGGACTTAAAGTGCATGGCTATTTGCATAGAACAGTGGTGGCTCACAGCCTATCGATTGGAGGGATGGTGGGGAAAGCGTAAAATCGTTGGGGACGAAAGTCCTACAGTGCCACTTCAGTTAAAGCCTGATTCACGCTTCCCGTTCCCCTTGCCCAGCAGCCCCGACACCTCCTAATGAGCTGAGGTGTGTACAAAAAGAATTTGCATATTCCCAGGCAGACACTTGGAACTGCCCACCTTTTTGCTTTTCTGTGCTTTGAGCAGAGACTCTGAAAGTTGATCCTGTTTCCCTCACCGGCCTAGTTCTTGCCCTCTTTTTTAGAGGCTGCAAATACCTCTCAGGTCCTCACCCTCGCAATGATAGAGTCTTTGATCTGGTGCCTCTAACCCCCAGAGAGCCATATTCTAACTTACTCTGGTTTCTCTTCAAAACGAAAAAATCTTTCGCCTTTTACTAAAGATTTCCGCGGAGAGGAACATTTACGAGTTTATTCAATTTTTTAAGCCTTACCACAGGTGAGGCTGTTTATCATTTGCTTAAAAGAAAAGCATTAGAAGATGGGGAATATTTCGGAGTTGTTTGCTACTGTTATAAGGGAACATGAGCTTGGTGTTTTATTCCTGATCTCTCTGCTTGCTCATTTGCATAGACAGAGTGTAGGAGAGGTGCATCATGGGAAAGAGCTTGGGCAGTGCATGAGATTGCTTTTCCTTGACTATCTTGAAACTGCACGATAGCAGGCAGTATATTTTCTCTTTTCTCAACATTCCTGCTGCCAGAGGCCAGACGTCACTCTCCTTTTAAAAGGTGGCACCAAGACTCATGCTGCGCTTTTCAGAGGGCTTGCACGTTATTTGTGCTCGTTAGAGGTACCCTTAGAGGGTGGCCAATCCTGAGTCAGATTCCTCTCAGGTACACTTGAAGGGACTCGTTAGTCTTGTTTCATGTGCCTCCAGCATAGACAGATATATACTTATATATTCAGCTTTAATGAAAATACGTGTGAAAAAGGGACTTAAAGTGCTTGGCTATTTGCATAGAACAGTGGTGGCTCACAGCCTATCGATTGGAGGGATGGTGGGGAAAGCGTAAAATCGTTGGGGACAAAAGTCCTACAGTGCCACTTCAGTTAAAGCCTGATTCACGCTTCCCGTTCCCCTTGCCCAGCAGCCCCGACACCTCCTAATGAGCTGAGGTGTGTACAAAAAGAATTTGCATATTCCCAGGCAGACACTTGGAACTGTCCACCTTTTTGCTTTTCTGTGCTTTGAGCAGAGACTCTGAAGTTTGATCCTGTTTCCCTCACCGGCCTAGTTCTTGCCCTCTTTTTTAGAGGCTGCAAATACCTCTCAGGTCCTCACTCTCGCAATGATAGGGTCTTTGATCTGGTGCCTCTAACCCCCAGAGAGCCATATTCTAACTTACTCTGGTTTCTCTTCAAAACGAAAAAATATTTCGCCTTTTAGTAAAAATTTCCGTGGAGAGGAACATTTACGAGTTTATTCAATTTTTTTAAGCCTTACCACAGGTGAGGCTGTTTATCATTCGCTTAAAAGAAAAGCATTAGAAGTTGGGGAATATTTAGGAGTTGTCTGCTACTGTTATAAGGGAACACGAGCTTGGTGTTTTATTCCTGATCTCTCTGCTTGTTCATTTGCATAGACAGAGTGTAGGAGAGGTGCATCATGGAAAAGAGCTTGGGCAGTGCATGAGATTGCTTTTTCTTGACTATCTTGAAACTTCACGATAGCAGGCAGTATATTTTCTCTTCTCTCAACATTCCTGCTGCCAGAGGCCAGACGTCACTCTCCATTTAAAAGGTGGCACCAAGACTCATGCTGCGCTTTTCATAGGGCTTGCACGTTATTTGTGCCGGTTAGAGGTGCTCTTAGAGGGTGGCCAATCCTGAGTCAGATTCCTCTCAGGTACACTTGAAGGGGCTCGTTTGTCTTGTTTCATGTGCCTCCAGCCTAGACAGATCTATACTTATATATTCAGCTTTAATGAAAATACGTGTGAAAAAGGGACTTCAAGTGCATGGATATTTGCATAGAACAGTGGTGGCTCACAGCCTATCGATTGGAGGGATGGTGGGGAAAGCGTAAAATCGTTGGGGACGAAAGTCCTAAAGGGCCACTTCAGTTAAAGCCTGATTCACGCTCCCCGTTCCCCTTGCCCAGCAGCCCCGACACCTCCTAATGAGCTGAGATGTGTACAAAAAGAATTTGCATATTCCCAGGCAGACACTTGGAACTGCCCACCTTTTTGCTTTTCTGTGCTTTGAGCAGAGACTCTGAAGTTTAATCCTGTTTCCCTCACCGGCCTAGTTCTTGCCCTCTTTTTTAGAGGCTGCAAATACCTCTCAGGTCCTCACCCTCGCAATGATAGGGTCTTTGATATGGTGCCTCTAACCCCCAGAGAGCCATATTCTAATTTACTCTGATTTCTCTTCAAAATGAAAAAATCTTTCGCCTTTTACCAAAGATTTCCGTGGAGAGGAACATTTACGAGTTTATTCAATTTTTTTAAGCCTTACCACAGATGAGGCTGTTTATCATTTGTTTAAAAGAAAAGCATTAGAAGTTGGGGAATATTTAGGAGTTGTCTGCTACTGTTATAAGGGAACATGAGCTTGGTGTTTTATTCCTGATCTCTCTGCTTGCTCATTTGCATAGACAGAGTGTAGGAGAGGTGCATCATGGGACAGAGCTTGGGCAGTGCATGAGATTGCTTTTCCTTGACTAGCTTGAAACTGCATGATAGCAGGCAGTATATTTTCTCTTTTCTCAACATTCCTGCTGCCAGAGGCCAGACGTCACTCTCCTTTTAAAAGGTGGCACCAAGACTCATGCTGCGCTTTTCATAGGGCTTGCACGATATTTGTGCCCGTTAGAGGTGCCCTTAGAGGGTGGCCAATCCTGAGTCAGATTCCTCTCAGGTACACTTGAAGGGGCTCGTTAGTCTTGTTTCAAGTACCTCCAGCCTAGACAGATATATACTTATATATTCAGCTTTAATGAAAATACGTGTAAAAAAGGGACTTAAAGTGCATGGCTATTTGCATAGAACAGTGGTGGCTCACAGCCTATCGATTGGAGGGATGGTGGGGAAAGCGTAAAATCGTTGGGGACGAAATTCCTACAGTGCCACTTCAGTTAAAGCCTGATTCACGCTTCCCGTTCCCCTTGCCCAGCAGCCCCGACACCTCCTAATGAGCTGAGGTGTGTACAAAAAGAATTTGCATATTCCCAGGCAGACACTTGGAACTGCCCACCTTTTTGCTTTTCTGTGCTTTGAGCAGAGACTCTGAAAGTTGATCCTGTTTCCCTCACCGGCCTAGTTCTTGCCCTCTTTTTTAGAGGCTGCAAATACCTCTCAGGTCCTCACCCTCGCAATGATAGGGTCTTTGATCTGGTGCCTCTAACCCCCAGAGAGCCATATTCTAACTTACTCTGGTTTCTCTTCAAAATGAAAAAATCTTTCGCCTTTTACTAAAGATTTCCGTGGAGAGGAACATTTACGAGTTTATTCAATTTTTTTAAGCCTTACCACAGGTGAGGCTGTTTATCATTTGCTTAAAAGAAAAGCATTAGAAGTTGGGGAATATTTAGGAGTTGTTTGCTACTGTTATAAGGGAACATGAGCTTGGTGTTTTATTCCTGATCTCTCTGCTTGCTCATTTGCATAGACAGAGTGTAGGAGAGGTGCATCATGGGAAAGAGCTTGGGCAGTGCATGAGATTGCTTTTCCTTGACTATCTTGAAACTGCACGATAGCAGGCAGTATATTTTCTCTTTTCTCAACATTCCTGCTGCCAGAGGCCAGACGTCACTCTCCTTTTAAAAGGTGGCATCAAGACTCATGCTGCGCTTTTCATAGGGCTTGCACGTTATTTGTGCTCGTTAGAGGTGCCCTTAGAGGGTGGCCAATCCTGAGTCAGATTCCTCTCAGGTACACTTGAAGGGTCTTGTTTGTCTTGTTTCATGTGGCTCCAGCCTAGACAGATCTATACTTATATATTCATCTTTAATGAAAATACGTGTGAAAAAGGGACTTAAAGTGCACGGCTATTTGCATAGAACAGTGGTGGCTCACAGCCTATCGATTGGAGGGATGGTGGGGAAAGCGTAAAATCGTTGGGGACGAAAGTCCTACAGTGCCACTTCAGTTAAAGCCTGATTCACGCTTCCCGTTCCCCTTGCCCAGCAGCCCCGACACCTCCTAATGAGCTGAGGTGTGTACAAAAAGAATTTGCATTTTCCCAGGCAGACACTTGGAACTGTCCACCTTTTTGCTTTTCTGTGCTTTGAGCAGAGACTCTGAAGTTTGATCCTGTTTCCCTCACCGGCCTAGTTCTTGCCCTCTTTTTTAGAGGCTGCAAATACCTCTCAGGTCCTCACCCTCGCAATGATAGGGTCTTTGATCTGGTGCCTCTAACCCCCAGAGAGCCATATTCTAACTTACTCTGGTTTCTCTTCAAAACGAAAAAATCTTTCGTCTTTTACTAAAGATTTCCGTGGAGAGGAACATTTACGAGTTTATTCAATTTTTTAAAGCCTTACCACAGGTGAGGCTGTTTATCATTTGTTTAAAAGAAAAGCATTAGAAGTTGGGGAATATTTAGGAGTTGTCTGCTACTGTTATAAGGGAACATGAGCTTGGTGTTTTATTCCTGATCTCTCTGCTTGCTCATTTGCATAGACAGAGTGTAGGAGAGGTGCATCATGGGAAAGAGCTTGGGCAGTGCATGAGATTGCTTTTCCTTGACTATCTTGAAACTGCACAATAGCAGGCAGTGTATTTTCTCTTTTCTCAACATTCCTGCTGCCAGAGGCCAGACGTCACTCTCCTTTTAAAAGGTGGCACCAAGAGTCATGCTGCGCTTTTCATAGGGCTTGCCCGTTATTTGTGCCCGTTCGAGGTGTCCTTAGAGGGTGGCCAATCCTGAGTCAGATTCCTCTCAGGTACACTTGAAGGGGCTCGTTTGTCTTGTTTCATGTGCCTCCAGCCTAGACAGATCTATACTTATATATTCAGCTTTAATGAAAATACGTGTGAAAAAGGGACTTAAAGTGCATGGCTATTTGCATAGAACAGTGGTGGCTCACAGCCTATCGATTGGAGGGATGGTGGGGAAAGCGTAAAATCGTTGGGGACGAAAGTCCTACAGTGCCACTTCAGTTAAAGCCTGATTCACGCTTCCCGTTCCCCTTGCCCAGCAGCCCGACACCTCCTAATGAGCTGAGTTGTGTACAAAAAGAATTTGCATATTCCCAGGCAGACACTTGGAACTGTCCACCTTTTTGCTTTTCTGTGCTTTGAGCAGAGACTCTGAAGTTTGATCCTGTTTCCCTCACCGGCCTAGTTCTTGCCCTCTTTCTTAGAGACTGCAAATACCTCTCAGGTCCTCACTCTCGCAATGATAGGGTCTTTGACCTGGTCCCTCTAACCCCCAGAGAGCCATATTCTAACTTACTCTGGTTTCTCTTCAAAACGAAAAAATATTTCGCCTTTTAGTAAAGATTTCCGTGGAGAGGAACATTTACGAGTTTATTCAATTTTTTTAAGCCTTACCACAGGTGAAGCTGTTTATCATTCGCTTAAAAGAAAAGCATTAGAAGTTGGGGAATATTTAGGAGTTGTCTGCTACTGTTATAAGGGAACGCGAGCTTGGTGTTTTATTCCTGATCTCTCTGCTTGTTCATTTGCATAGACAGAGTGTAGGAGAGGTGCATCATGGAAAAGAGCTTGGGCAGTGCATGAGATTGCTTTTTCTTGACTATCTTGAAACTTCACGATAGCAGGCAGTATATTTTCTCTTCTCTCAACATTCCTGCTGCCAGAGGCCAGACGTCACTCTCCATTTAAAAGGTGGCACCAAGACTCATGCTGCGCTTTTCATAGGGCTTGCACGATATTTGTGCCTGTTAGAGGTGCCCTTAGAGGGTGGCCAATCCTGAGTCAGATTCCTCTCAGGTACACTTGAAGGGGCTCGTTAGTCTTGTTTCAAGTGCCTCCAGCCTAGACAGATATATACTTATATATTCAGCTTTAATGAAAATACGTGTAAAAAAGGGACTTAAAGTGCATGGCTATTTGCATAGAACAGTGGTGGCTCACAGCCTATCGATTGGAGGGATGGTGGGGAAAGCGTAAAATCGTTGGGGACGAAAATCCTACAGTGCCACTTCAGTTAAAGCCTGATTCACGCTTCCCGTTCCCCTTGCCCAGCAGCCCCGACACCTCCTAATGAGCTGAGGTGTGTACAAAAAGAATTTGCATATTCCCAGGCAGACACTTGGAACTGCCCACCTTTTTGCTTTCTGTGCTTTGAGCAGAGACTCTGAAGTTTGATCCTGTTTCCCTCACCGGCCTAGTTCTTGCCCTCTTTTTTAGAGGCTGCAAATACCTCTCAGGTCCTCACCCTCGCAATGATAGGGTCTTTGATCTGGTGCCTCTAACCCCCAGAGAGCCATATTCTAACTTACTCTGGTTTCTCTTCAAAACGAAAAAATCTTTCGCCTTTTACTAAAGATTTCCGTGGAGAGGAACATTTACGAGTTTATTCAATTTTTTTAAGCCTTACCACAGGTGAGGCTGTTTATCATTTGTTTAAAAGAAAAGCATTAGAAGTTGGGGAATATTTAGGAGTTGTCTGCTACTGTTATAAGGGAACATGAGCTTGGTGTTTTATTCCTGATCTCTCTGCTTGCTCATTTGCATAGACAGAGTGTAGGAGAGGTGCATCATGGGAAAGAGCTTGGGCAGTGCATGAGATTGCTTTTCCTTGACTATCTTGAAACTGCACGATAGCAGGCAGTGTATTTTCTCTTTTCTCAACATTCCTGCTGCCAGAGGACAGACGTCACTCTCCTTTTAAATGGTGGCACCAAGACTCATGCTGCGCTTTTCAAAGGGCTTGCACGTTATTTGTGCCCGTTAGAGGTGCTCTTAGAGGGTGGCCAATCCTGAGTCAGATTCCTCTCAGGTACACTTAAAGGGGCTCGTTAGTCTTGTTTCATGTGCCTCCAGCGTAGACAGATATATACTTATATATTCAGCTTTAATGAAAATGCGTGTGAAAAAGGGACTTAAAGTGCATGGCTATTTGCATAGAACAGTGGTGGCTCACAGCCTATCGATTGGAGGGATGTGGGGAAAGCGTAAAATCGTTGGGGACGAAAGTCCTACAGTGCCACTTCAGTTAAAGCCTGATTCACGCTTCCCGTTCCCCTTGCCCAGCAGCCCGACACCTCCTAATGAGCTGAGGTGTGTACAAAAAGAATTTGCATATTCCCAGGCAGACACTTGGAACAGTCCACCTTTTTGGTTTTCTGTGCTTTGAGCAGAGACTCTGAAGTTTGATCCTGTTTCCCTCACCGGCCTAGTTCTTGCCCTCTTTTTTAGAGGCTGCAAATACCTCTCAGGTCCTCACCCTCGCAATGATAGGGTCTTTGATCTGGTGCCTCTAACCCCCAGAGAGCCATATTCTAACTTACTCTGGTTTCTCTTCAAAACGAAAAAATCTTTCGCCTTTTACTAAAGATTTCCGTGGAGAGGAACATTTACGAGTTTATTCAATATTTTTAAGCCTTACCGCAGGTGAGGCTGTTTATCATTTGTTTAAAAGAAAAGCATTAGAAGTTGGGGAATATTTAGGAGTTGTCTGCTACTGTTATAAGGGAACATGAGCTTGGTGTTTTATTCCTGATCTCTCTGCTTGCTCATTTGCATAGACAGAGTGTAGGTGAGGTGCATCATGGGAAAGAGCTTGGGCAGTGCATGATATTGCTTTTCCTTGACTATCTTGAAACTGCACAATAGCAGGCAGTGTATTTTCTCTTTTCTCAACATTCCTGCTGCCAGAGGCCAGACGTCACTCTCCTTTTAAAAGGTGGCACCAAGAGTCATGCTGCGCTTTTCATAGGGCTTGCCCGTTATTTGTGCCCGTTCGAGGTGTCCTTAGAGGGTGGCCAATCCTGAGACAGATTCCTCTCAGGTACACTTGAAGGGGCTCGTTTGTCTTGTTTCATGTGCCTCCAGCCTAGACAGATCTATACTTATATATTCAGCTTTAATGAAAATACGTGTGAAAAAGGGACTTAAAGTGCATGGCTATTTGCATAGAACAGTGGTGGCTCACAGCCTATCGATTGGAGGGATGGTGGGGAAAGCGTAAAATCGTTGGGGACGAAAGTCCTACAGTGCCACTTCAGTTAAAGCCTGATTCACGCTTCCCGTTCCCCTTGCCCAGCAGCCCCGACACCTCCTAATGAGCTGAGGTGTGTACAAAAAGAATTTGCATATTCCCAGGCAGACACTTGGAACTGCCCACCTTTTTGCTTTTCTGTGCTTTGAGCAGAGACTCTGAAAGTTGATCCTGTTTCCCTCACCGGCCTAGTTCTTGCCCTCTTTTTTAGAGGCTGCAAATACCTCTCAGGTCCTCACCCTCGCAATGATAGGGTCTTTGATCTGGTGCCTCTAACCCCCAGAGAGCCATATTCTAACTTACTCTGGTTTCTCTTCAAAACGAAAAAATCTTTCGCCTTTTACTAAAGATTTCCGTGGAGAGGAACATTTATGAGTTTATTCAATTTTTTTAAGCCTTACCACAGGTGAGGCTGTTTATCATTCGCTTAAAAGAAAAGCATTAGAAGTCGGGGAATATTTAGGAGTTGTCTGCTACTGTTATAAGGGAACGCGAGCTTGGTGTTTTATTCCTGATCTCTCTGCTTGTTCATTTGCATAGACAGAGTGTAGGAGAGGTGCATCATGGGAAAGAGCTTGGGCAGTGCATGAGATTGCTTTTCCTTGACTATCTTGAAACTGCACGATAGCAGGCAGTGTATTTTCTCTTTTCTCAACATTCCTGCTGCCAGAGGACAGACGTCACTCTCCTTTTAAATGGTGGCACCAAGACTCATGCTGCGCTTTTCATAGGGCTTGCACGTTATTTGTGCCCGTTAGAGGTGCTCTTAGAGGGTGGCCAATCCTGAGTCAGATTCCTCTCAGGTACACTTAAAGGGGCTCGTTAGTCTTGTTTCATGTGCCTCCAGCGTAGACAGATATATACTTATATATTCAGCTTTAATGAAAATGCGTGTGAAAAAGGGACTTAAAGTGCATGGCTATTTGCATAGAACAGTGGTGGCTCACAGCCTATCGATTGGAGGGATGTGGGGAAAGCGTAAAATCGTTGGGGACGAAAGTCCTACAGTGCCACTTCAGTTAAAGCCTGATTCACGCTTCCCGTTCCCCTTGCCCAGCAGCCCGACACCTCCTAATGAGCTGAGGTGTGTACAAAAAGAATTTGCATATTCCCAGGCAGACACTTGGAACTGTCCACCTTTTTGCTTTTCTGTGCTTTGAGCAGAGACTCTGAAAGTTGATCCTGTTTCCCTCACCGGCCTAGTTCTTGCCCTCTTTTTTAGAGGCTGCAAATACCTCTCAGGTCCTCACCCTCGCAATGATAGAGTCTTTGATCTGGTGCCTCTAACCCCCAGAGAGCCATATTCTAACTTACTCTGGTTTCTCTTCAAAACGAAAAAATCTTTCGCCTTTTACTAAAGATTTCCGCGGAGAGGAACATTTACGAGTTTATTCAATTTTTTAAGCCTTACCACAGGTGAGGCTGTTTATCATTTGCTTAAAAGAAAAGCATTAGAAGATGGGGAATATTTCGGAGTTGTTTGCTACTGTTATAAGGGAACATGAGCTTGGTGTTTTATTCCTGATCTCTCTGCTTGCTCATTTGCATAGACAGAGTGTAGGAGAGGTGCATCATGGGAAAGAGCTTGGGCAGTGCATGAGATTGCTTTTCCTTGACTATCTTGAAACTGCACGATAGCAGGCAGTATATTTTCTCTTTTCTCAACATTCCTGCTGCCAGAGGCCAGACGTCACTCTCCTTTTAAAAGGTGGCACCAAGACTCATGCTGCGCTTTTCAGAGGGCTTGCACGTTATTTGTGCTCGTTAGAGGTACCCTTAGAGGGTGGCCAATCCTGAGTCAGATTCCTCTCAGGTACACTTGAAGGGACTCGTTAGTCTTGTTTCATGTGCCTCCAGCATAGACAGATATATACTTATATATTCAGCTTTAATGAAAATACGTGTGAAAAAGGGACTTAAAGTGCTTGGCTATTTGCATAGAACAGTGGTGGCTCACAGCCTATCGATTGGAGGGATGGTGGGGAAAGCGTAAAATCGTTGGGGACAAAAGTCCTACAGTGCCACTTCAGTTAAAGCCTGATTCACGCTTCCCGTTCCCCTTGCCCATCAGCCCCGACACCTCCTAATGAGCTGAGGTGTGTACAAAAAGAATTTGCATATTCCCAGGCAGACACTTGGAACTGTCCACCTTTTTGCTTTTCTGTGCTTTGAGCAGAGACTCTGAAGTTTGATCCTGTTTCCCTCACCGGCCTAGTTCTTGCCCTCTTTTTTAGAGGCTGCAAATACCTCTCAGGTCCTCACTCTCGCAATGATAGGGTCTTTGATCTGGTGCCTCTAACCCCCAGAGAGCCATATTCTAACTTACTCTGGTTTCTCTTCAAAACGAAAAAATATTTCGCCTTTTAGTAAAAATTTCCGTGGAGAGGAACATTTACGAGTTTATTCAATTTTTTTAAGCCTTACCACAGGTGAGGCTGTTTATCATTCGCTTAAAAGAAAAGCATTAGAAGTTGGGGAATATTTAGGAGTTGTCTGCTACTGTTATAAGGGAACACGAGCTTGGTGTTTTATTCCTGATCTCTCTGCTTGTTCATTTGCATAGACAGAGTGTAGGAGAGGTGCATCATGGAAAAGAGCTTGGGCAGTGCATGAGATTGCTTTTTCTTGACTATCTTGAAACTTCACGATAGCAGGCAGTATATTTTCTCTTCTCTCAACATTCCTGCTGCCAGAGGCCAGACGTCACTCTCCATTTAAAAGGTGGCACCAAGACTCATGCTGCGCTTTTCATAGGGCTTGCACGTTATTTGTGCCGGTTAGAGGTGCTCTTAGAGGGTGGCCAATCCTGAGTCAGATTCCTCTCAGGTACACTTGAAGGGGCTCGTTTGTCTTGTTTCATGTGCCTCCAGCCTAGACAGATCTATACTTATATATTCAGCTTTAATGAAAATACGTGTGAAAAAGGGACTTCAAGTGCATGGATATTTGCATAGAACAGTGGTGGCTCACAGCCTATCGATTGGAGGGATGGTGGGGAAAGCGTAAAATCGTTGGGGACGAAAGTCCTAAAGGGCCACTTCAGTTAAAGCCTGATTCACGCTCCCCGTTCCCCTTGCCCAGCAGCCCCGACACCTCCTAATGAGCTGAGATGTGTACAAAAAGAATTTGCATATTCCCAGGCAGACACTTGGAACTGCCCACCTTTTTGCTTTTCTGTGCTTTGAGCAGAGACTCTGAAGTTTAATCCTGTTTCCCTCACCGGCCTAGTTCTTGCCCTCTTTTTTAGAGGCTGCAAATACCTCTCAGGTCCTCACCCTCGCAATGATAGGGTCTTTGATATGGTGCCTCTAACCCCCAGAGAGCCATATTCTAATTTACTCTGATTTCTCTTCAAAATGAAAAAATCTTTCGCCTTTTACCAAAGATTTCCGTGGAGAGGAACATTTACGAGTTTATTCAATTTTTTTAAGCCTTACCACAGATGAGGCTGTTTATCATTTGTTTAAAAGAAAAGCATTAGAAGTTGGGGAATATTTAGGAGTTGTCTGCTACTGTTATAAGGGAACATGAGCTTGGTGTTTTATTCCTGATCTCTCTGCTTGCTCATTTGCATAGACAGAGTGTAGGAGAGGTGCATCATGGGAAAGAGCTTGGGCAGTGCATGAGATTGCTTTTCCTTGACTATCTTGAAACTGCACGATAGCAGGCAGTGTATTTTCTCTTTTCTCAACATTCCTGCTGCCAGAGGACAGACGTCACTCTCCTTTTAAATGGTGGCACCAAGACTCATGCTGCGCTTTTCAAAGGGCTTGCACGTTATTTGTGCCCGTTAGAGGTGCTCTTAGAGGGTGGCCAATCCTGAGTCAGATTCCTCTCAGGTACACTTAAAGGGGCTCGTTAGTCTTGTTTCATGTGCCTCCAGCGTAGACAGATATATACTTATATATTCAGCTTTAATGAAAATGCGTGTGAAAAAGGGACTTAAAGTGCATGGCTATTTGCATAGAACAGTGGTGGCTCACAGCCTATCGATTGGAGGGATGTGGGGAAAGCGTAAAATCGTTGGGGACGAAAGTCCTACAGTGCCACTTCAGTTAAAGCCTGATTCACGCTTCCCGTTCCCCTTGCCCAGCAGCCCGACACCTCCTAATGAGCTGAGGTGTGTACAAAAAGAATTTGCATATTCCCAGGCAGACACTTGGAACAGTCCACCTTTTTGGTTTTCTGTGCTTTGAGCAGAGACTCTGAAGTTTGATCCTGTTTCCCTCACCGGCCTAGTTCTTGCCCTCTTTTTTAGAGGCTGCAAATACCTCTCAGGTCCTCACCCTCGCAATGATAGGGTCTTTGATCTGGTGCCTCTAACCCCCAGAGAGCCATATTCTAACTTACTCTGGTTTCTCTTCAAAACGAAAAAATCTTTCGCCTTTTACTAAAGATTTCCGTGGAGAGGAACATTTACGAGTTTATTCAATATTTTTAAGCCTTACCGCAGGTGAGGCTGTTTATCATTTGTTTAAAAGAAAAGCATTAGAAGTTGGGGAATATTTAGGAGTTGTCTGCTACTGTTATAAGGGAACATGAGCTTGGTGTTTTATTCCTGATCTCTCTGCTTGCTCATTTGCATAGACAGAGTGTAGGTGAGGTGCATCATGGGAAAGAGCTTGGGCAGTGCATGAGATTGCTTTTCCTTGACTATCTTGAAACTGCACAATAGCAGGCAGTGTATTTTCTCTTTTCTCAACATTCCTGCTGCCAGAGGCCAGACGTCACTCTCCTTTTAAAAGGTGGCACCAAGAGTCATGCTGCGCTTTTCATAGGGCTTGCCCGTTATTTGTGCCCGTTCGAGGTGTCCTTAGAGGGTGGCCAATCCTGAGACAGATTCCTCTCAGGTACACTTGAAGGGGCTCGTTTGTCTTGTTTCATGTGCCTCCAGCCTAGACAGATCTATACTTATATATTCAGCTTTAATGAAAATACGTGTGAAAAAGGGACTTAAAGTGCATGGCTATTTGCATAGAACAGTGGTGGCTCACAGCCTATCGATTGGAGGGATGGTGGGGAAAGCGTAAAATCGTTGGGGACGAAAGTCCTACAGTGCCACTTCAGTTAAAGCCTGATTCACGCTTCCCGTTCCCCTTGCCCAGCAGCCCCGACACCTCCTAATGAGCTGAGGTGTGTACAAAAAGAATTTGCATATTCCCAGGCAGACACTTGGAACTGCCCACCTTTTTGCTTTTCTGTGCTTTGAGCAGAGACTCTGAAAGTTGATCCTGTTTCCCTCACCGGCCTAGTTCTTGCCCTCTTTTTTAGAGGCTGCAAATACCTCTCAGGTCCTCACCCTCGCAATGATAGGGTCTTTGATCTGGTGCCTCTAACCCCCAGAGAGCCATATTCTAACTTACTCTGGTTTCTCTTCAAAACGAAAAAATCTTTCGCCTTTTACTAAAGATTTCCGTGGAGAGGAACATTTATGAGTTTATTCAATTTTTTTAAGCCTTACCACAGGTGAGGCTGTTTATCATTCGCTTAAAAGAAAAGCATTAGAAGTCGGGGAATATTTAGGAGTTGTCTGCTACTGTTATAAGGGAACGCGAGCTTGGTGTTTTATTCCTGATCTCTCTGCTTGTTCATTTGCATAGACAGAGTGTAGGAGAGGTGCATCATGGGAAAGAGCTTGGGCAGTGCATGAGATTGCTTTTCCTTGACTATCTTGAAACTGCACGATAGCAGGCAGTGTATTTTCTCTTTTCTCAACATTCCTGCTGCCAGAGGACAGACGTCACTCTCCTTTTAAATGGTGGCACCAAGACTCATGCTGCGCTTTTCATAGGGCTTGCACGTTATTTGTGCCCGTTAGAGGTGCTCTTAGAGGGTGGCCAATCCTGAGTCAGATTCCTCTCAGGTACACTTAAAGGGGCTCGTTAGTCTTGTTTCATGTGCCTCCAGCGTAGACAGATATATACTTATATATTCAGCTTTAATGAAAATGCGTGTGAAAAAGGGACTTAAAGTGCATGGCTATTTGCATAGAACAGTGGTGGCTCACAGCCTATCGATTGGAGGGATGTGGGGAAAGCGTAAAATCGTTGGGGACGAAAGTCCTACAGTGCCACTTCAGTTAAAGCCTGATTCACGCTTCCCGTTCCCCTTGCCCAGCAGCCCGACACCTCCTAATGAGCTGAGGTGTGTACAAAAAGAATTTGCATATTCCCAGGCAGACACTTGGAACTGTCCACCTTTTTGCTTTTCTGTGCTTTGAGCAGAGACTCTGAAGTTTGATCCTGTTTCCCTCACCGGCCTAGTTCTTGCCCTCTTTTTTAGAGGCTGCAAATACCTCTCAGGTCCTCACCCTCGCAATGATAGGGTCTTTGATCTGGTGCCTCTAACCCCCAGAGAGCCATATTCTAACTTACTCTGGTTTCTCTTCAAAACGAAAAAATCTTTCGCCTTTTACTAAAGATTTCCGTGGAGAGGAACATTTACTAGTTTATTCAATTTTTTTAAGCCTTACCACAGGTGAGGCTGTTGATCATTTGTTTAAAAGAAAAGCATTAGAAGTTGGGGAATATTTAGGAGTTGTCTGCTACTGTTATAAGGGAACATGAGCTTGGTGTTTTATTCCTGATCTCTCTGCTTGCTCATTTGCATAGACAGAGTGTAGGAGAGGTGCATCATGGGAAAGAGCTTGGGCAGTGCATGAGATTGCTTTTCCTTGACTATCTTGAAACTGCACGATAGCAGGCAGTATATTTTCTCTTTTCTCAACATTCCTGCTGCCAGAGGCCAGACGTCACTCTCCTTTTAAAAGGTGGCACCAAGACTCATGCTGCGCTTTTCATAGGGCTTGCACGTTATTTGTGCTCGTTAGAGGTACCCTTAGAGGGTGGCCAATCCTGAGTCAGATTCATCTCAGGTACACTTGAAGGGGCTCGTTAGTCTTGTTTCATGTGCCTCCAGCATAGACAGATATATACTTATATATTCAGCTTTAATGAAAATACGTGTGAAAAAGGGACTTAAAGTGCATGGCTATTTGCATAGAACAGTGGTGGCTCACAGCCTATCGATTGGAGGGATGGTGGGGAAAGCGTAAAATCGTTGGGGACGAAAGTCCTACAGTGCCACTTCAGTTAAAGCCTGATTCACGCTTCCCGTTCCCCTTGCCCAGCAGCCCTGACACCTCCTAATGAGCTGAGGTGTGTACAAAAAGAATTTTCATATTCCCAGGCAGACACTTGGAACTGCCCACCTTTTTGCTTTTCTGTGCTTTGAGCAGAGACTCTGAAAGTTGATCCTGTTTCCCTCACCGGCCTAGTTCTTGCCCTCTTTTTTAGAGGCTGCAAATACCTCTCAGGTCCTCACCCTCGCAATGATAGGGTCTTTGATCTGGTGCCTCTAACCCCCAGAGAGCCATATTCTAACTTACTCTGGTTTCTCTTCAAAACGAAAAAATCTTTCGCCTTTTACTAAAGATTTCCGTGGAGAGGAACATTTATGAGTTTATTCAATTTTTTTAAGCCTTACCACAGGTGAGGCTGTTTATCATTTGCTTAAAAGAAAAGCATTAGAAGTTGGGGAATATTTAGGAGTTGTTTGCTACTGTTATAAGGGAACATGAGCTTGGTGTTTTATTCCTGATCTCTCTGCTTGCTCATTTGCATAGACAGAGTGTAGGAGAGGTGCATCATGGGAAAGAGCTTGGGCAGTGCATGAGATTGCTTTTCCTTGACTATCTTGAAACTGCACGATAGCAGGCAGTATATTTTCTCTTTTCTCAACATTCCTGCTGCCAGAGGCCAGACGTCACTCTCCTTTTAAAAGGTGGCACCAAGACTCATGCTGCGCTTTTCATAGGGCTTGCACGTTATTTGTGCTTGTTAGAGGTGCCCTTAGAGGGTGGCCAATCCTGAGTCAGATTCCTCTCAGGTACACTTGAAGGGGCTCGTTTGTCTTGTTTCATGTGCCTCCAGCCTAGACAGATCTATACTTATATATTCAGCTTTAATGAAAATACGTGTGAAAAAGGGAATTAAAATGCATGGCTATTTGCATAGAACAGTGGTGGCTCACAGCCTATTGATTGGAGGGATGGTGGGGAAAGCGTAAAATCGTTGGGGACGAAAGTCCTACAGTGCCACTTCAGTTAAAGCCTGATTCACGCTTCCCGTTCCCCTTGCCCAGCAGCCCGACACCTCCTAATGAGCTGAGTTGTGTACAAAAAGAATTTGCATATTCCCAGGCAGACACTTGGAACTGTCCACCTTTTTGCTTTTCTGTGCTTTGAGCAGAGACTCTGAAAGTTGATCCTGTTTCCCTCACCGGCCTAGTTCTTGCCCTCTTTTTTAGAGGCTGCAAATACCTCTCAGGTCCTCACCCTCGCAATGATAGGGTCTTTGATCTGGTGCCTCTAACCCCCAGAGAGCCATATTCTAACTTACTCTGGTTTCTCTTCAAAATGAAAAAATCTTTCGCCTTTTACTAAAGATTTCCGTGGAGAGGAACATTTACGAGTTTATTCAATTTTTTTAAGCCTTACCACAGGTGAGGCTGTTTATCATTTGCTTAAAAGAAAAGCATTAGAAGTTGGGGAATATTTAGGAGTTGTTTGCTACTGTTATAAGGGAACATGAGCTTGGTGTTTTATTCCTGATCTCTCTGCTTGCTCATTTGCATAGACAGAGTGTAGGAGAGGTGCATCATGGGAAAGAGCTTGGGCAGTGCATGAGATTGCTTTTCCTTGACTATCTTGAAACTGCACGATAGCAGGCAGTATATTTTCTCTTTTCTCAACATTCCTGCTGCCAGAGGCCAGACGTCACTCTCCTTTTAAAAGGTGGCATCAAGACTCATGCTGCGCTTTTCATAGGGCTTGCACGTTATTTGTGCTCGTTAGAGGTGCCCTTAGAGGGTGGCCAATCCTGAGTCAGATTCCTCTCAGGTACACTTGAAGGGTCTTGTTTGTCTTGTTTCATGTGGCTCCAGCCTAGACAGATCTATACTTATATATTCATCTTTAATGAAAATACGTGTGAAAAAGGGACTTAAAGTGCACGGCTATTTGCATAGAACAGTGGTGGCTCACAGCCTATCGATTGGAGGGATGGTGGGGAAAGCGTAAAATCGTTGGGGACGAAAGTCCTACAGTGCCACTTCAGTTAAAGCCTGATTCACGCTTCCCGTTCCCCTTGCCCAGCAGCCCCGACACCTCCTAATGAGCTGAGGTGTGTACAAAAAGAATTTGCATTTTCCCAGGCAGACACTTGGAACTGTCCACTTTTTTGCTTTTCTGTGCTTTGAGCAGAGACTCTGAAGTTTGATCCTGTTTCCCTCACCGGCCTAGTTCTTGCCCTCTTTTTTAGAGGCTGCAAATACCTCTCAGGTCCTCACCCTCGCAATGATAGGGTCTTTGATCTGGTGCCTCTAACCCCCAGAGAGCCATATTCTAACTTACTCTGGTTTCTCTTCAAAACGAAAAAATCTTTCGTCTTTTACTAAAGATTTCCGTGGAGAGGAACATTTATGAGTTTATTCAATTTTTTAAAGCCTTACCACAGGTGAGGCTGTTTATCATTTGTTTAAAAGAAAAGCATTAGAAGTTGGGGAATATTTAGGAGTTGTCTGCTACTGTTATAAGGGAACATGAGCTTGGTGTTTTATTCCTGATCTCTCTGCTTGCTCATTTGCATAGACAGAGTGTAGGAGAGGTGCATCATGGGAAAGAGCTTGGGCAGTGCATGAGATTGCTTTTCCTTGACTATCTTGAAACTGCACAATAGCAGGCAGTGTATTTTCTCTTTTCTCAACATTCCTGCTGCCAGAGGCCAGACGTCACTCTCCTTTTAAAAGGTGGCACCAAGAGTCATGCTGCGCTTTTCATAGGGCTTGCCCGTTATTTGTGCCCGTTCGAGGTGTCCTTAGAGGGTGGCCAATCCTGAGTCAGATTCCTCTCAGGTACACTTGAAGGGGCTCGTTTGTCTTGTTTCATGTGCCTCCAGCCTAGACAGATCTATACTTATATATTCAGCTTTAATGAAAATACGTGTGAAAAAGGGACTTAAAGTGCATGGCTATTTGCATAGAACAGTGGTGGCTCACTGCCTATCGATTGGAGGGATGGTGGGGAAAGCGTAAAATCGTTGGGGACGAAAGTCCTACAGTGCCACTTCAGTTAAAGCCTGATTCACGCTTCCCGTTCCCCTTGCCCAGCAGCCCGACACCTCCTAATGAGCTGAGTTGTGTACAAAAAGAATTTGCATATTCCCAGGCAGACACTTGGAACTGTCCACCTTTTTGCTTTTCTGTGCTTTGAGCAGAGACTCTGAAGTTTGATCCTGTTTCCCTCACCGGCCTAGTTCTTGCCCTCTTTCTTAGAGACTGCAAATACCTCTCAGGTCCTCACTCTCGCAATGATAGGGTCTTTGATCTGGTCCCTCTAACCCCCAGAGAGCCATATTCTAACTTACTCTGGTTTCTCTTCAAAACGAAAAAATATTTCGCCTTTTAGTAAAGATTTCCGTGGAGAGGAACATTTACGAGTTTATTCAATTTTTTTAAGCCTTACCACAGGTGAAGCTGTTTATCATTCGCTTAAAAGAAAAGCATTAGAAGTTGGGGAATATTTAGGAGTTGTCTGCTACTGTTATAAGGGAACGCGAGCTTGGTGTTTTATTCCTGATCTCTCTGCTTGTTCATTTGCATAGACAGAGTGTAGGAGAGGTGCATCATGGAAAAGAGCTTGGGCAGTGCATGAGATTGCTTTTTCTTGACTATCTTGAAACTTCACGATAGCAGGCAGTATATTTTCTCTTCTCTCAACATTCCTGCTGCCAGAGGCCAGACGTCACTCTCCATTTAAAAGGTGGCACCAAGACTCATGCTGCGCTTTTCATAGGGCTTGCACGATATTTGTGCCTGTTAGAGGTGCCCTTAGAGGGTGGCCAATCCTGAGTCAGATTCCTCTCAGGTACACTTGAAGGGGCTCGTTAGTCTTGTTTCAAGTGCCTCCAGCCTAGACAGATATATACTTATATATTCAGCTTTAATGAAAATACGTGTAAAAAAGGGACTTAAAGTGCATGGCTATTTGCATAGAACAGTGGTGGCTCACAGCCTATCGATTGGAGGGATGGTGGGGAAAGCGTAAAATCGTTGGGGACGAAAATCCTACAGTGCCACTTCAGTTAAAGCCTGATTCACGCTTCCCGTTCCCCTTGCCCAGCAGCCCCGACACCTCCTAATGAGCTGAGGTGTGTACAAAAAGAATTTGCATATTCCCAGGCAGACACTTGGAACTGCCCACCTTTTTGCTTTCTGTGCTTTGAGCAGAGACTCTGAAGTTTGATCCTGTTTCCCTCACCGGCCTAGTTCTTGCCCTCTTTTTTAGAGGCTGCAAATACCTCTCAGGTCCTCACCCTCGCAATGATAGGGTCTTTGATCTGGTGCCTCTAACCCCCAGAGAGCCATATTCTAACTTACTCTGGTTTCTCTTCAAAACGAAAAAATCTTTCGCCTTTTACTAAAGATTTCCGTGGAGAGGAACATTTACGAGTTTATTCAATATTTTTAAGCCTTACCGCAGGTGAGGCTGTTTATCATTTGTTTAAAAGAAAAGCATTAGAAGTTGGGGAATATTTAGGAGTTGTCTGCTACTGTTATAAGGGAACATGAGCTTGGTGTTTTATTCCTGATCTCTCTGCTTGCTCATTTGCATAGACAGAGTGTAGGTGAGGTGCATCATGGGAAAGAGCTTGGGCAGTGCATGAGATTGCTTTTCCTTGACTATCTTGAAACTGCACAATAGCAGGCAGTGTATTTTCTCTTTTCTCAACATTCCTGCTGCCAGAGGCCAGACGTCACTCTCCTTTTAAAAGGTGGCACCAAGAGTCATGCTGCGCTTTTCATAGGGCTTGCCCGTTATTTGTGCCCGTTCGAGGTGTCCTTAGAGGGTGGCCAATCCTGAGTCAGATTCCTCTCAGGTACACTTGAAGGGGCTCGTTTGTCTTGTTTCATGTGCCTCCAGCCTAGACAGATCTATACTTATATATTCAGCTTTAATGAAAATACGTGTGAAAAAGGGACTTAAAGTGCATGGCTATTTGCATAGAACAGTGGTGGCTCACAGCCTATCGATTGGAGGGATGGTGGGGAAAGCGTAAAATCGTTGGGGACGAAAGTCCTACAGTGCCACTTCAGTTAAAGCCTGATTCACGCTTCCCGTTCCCCTTGCCCAGCAGCCCCGACACCTCCTAATGAGCTGAGGTGTGTACAAAAAGAATTTGCATATTCCCAGGCAGACACTTGGAACTGCCCACCTTTTTGCTTTTCTGTGCTTTGAGCAGAGACTCTGAAAGTTGATCCTGTTTCCCTCACCGGCCTAGTTCTTGCCCTCTTTTTTAGAGGCTGCAAATACCTCTCAGGTCCTCACCCTCGCAATGATAGGGTCTTTGATCTGGTGCCTCTAACCCCCAGAGAGCCATATTCTAACTTACTCTGGTTTCTCTTCAAAACGAAAAAATCTTTCGCCTTTTACTAAAGATTTCCGTGGAGAGGAACATTTATGAGTTTATTCAATTTTTTTAAGCCTTACCACAGGTGAGGCTGTTTATCATTCGCTTAAAAGAAAAGCATTAGAAGTCGGGGAATATTTAGGAGTTGTCTGCTACTGTTATAAGGGAACGCGAGCTTGGTGTTTTATTCCTGATCTCTCTGCTTGTTCATTTGCATAGACAGAGTGTAGGAGAGGTGCATCATGGGAAAGAGCTTGGGCAGTGCATGAGATTGCTTTTCCTTGACTATCTTGAAACTGCACGATAGCAGGCAGTGTATTTTCTCTTTTCTCAACATTCCTGCTGCCAGAGGACAGACGTCACTCTCCTTTTAAATGGTGGCACCAAGACTCATGCTGCGCTTTTCATAGGGCTTGCACGTTATTTGTGCCCGTTAGAGGTGCTCTTAGAGGGTGGCCAATCCTGAGTCAGATTCCTCTCAGGTACACTTAAAGGGGCTCGTTAGTCTTGTTTCATGTGCCTCCAGCGTAGACAGATATATACTTATATATTCAGCTTTAATGAAAATGCGTGTGAAAAAGGGACTTAAAGTGCATGGCTATTTGCATAGAACAGTGGTGGCTCACAGCCTATCGATTGGAGGGATGTGGGGAAAGCGTAAAATCGTTGGGGACGAAAGTCCTACAGTGCCACTTCAGTTAAAGCCTGATTCACGCTTCCCGTTCCCCTTGCCCAGCAGCCCGACACCTCCTAATGAGCTGAGGTGTGTACAAAAAGAATTTGCATATTCCCAGGCAGACACTTGGAACTGTCCACCTTTTTGCTTTTCTGTGCTTTGAGCAGAGACTCTGAAGTTTGATCCTGTTTCCCTCACCGGCCTAGTTCTTGCCCTCTTTTTTAGAGGCTGCAAATACCTCTCAGGTCCTCACCCTCGCAATGATAGGGTCTTTGATCTGGTGCCTCTAACCCCCAGAGAGCCATATTCTAACTTACTCTGGTTTCTCTTCAAAACGAAAAAATCTTTCGCCTTTTACTAAAGATTTCCGTGGAGAGGAACATTTACTAGTTTATTCAATTTTTTTAAGCCTTACCACAGGTGAGGCTGTTGATCATTTGTTTAAAAGAAAAGCATTAGAAGTTGGGGAATATTTAGGAGTTGTCTGCTACTGTTATAAGGGAACATGAGCTTGGTGTTTTATTCCTGATCTCTCTGCTTGCTCATTTGCATAGACAGAGTGTAGGAGAGGTGCATCATGGGAAAGAGCTTGGGCAGTGCATGAGATTGCTTTTCCTTGACTATCTTGAAACTGCACGATAGCAGGCAGTATATTTTCTCTTTTCTCAACATTCCTGCTGCCAGAGGCCAGACGTCACTCTCCTTTTAAAAGGTGGCACCAAGACTCATGCTGCGCTTTTCATAGGGCTTGCACGTTATTTGTGCTCGTTAGAGGTACCCTTAGAGGGTGGCCAATCCTGAGTCAGATTCATCTCAGGTACACTTGAAGGGGCTCGTTAGTCTTGTTTCATGTGCCTCCAGCATAGACAGATATATACTTATATATTCAGCTTTAATGAAAATACGTGTGAAAAAGGGACTTAAAGTGCATGGCTATTTGCATAGAACAGTGGTGGCTCACAGCCTATCGATTGGAGGGATGGTGGGGAAAGCGTAAAATCGTTGGGGACGAAAGTCCTACAGTGCCACTTCAGTTAAAGCCTGATTCACGCTTCCCGTTCCCCTTGCCCAGCAGCCCCGACACCTCCTAATGAGCTGAGGTGTGTACAAAAAGAATTTTCATATTCCCAGGCAGACACTTGGAACTGCCCACCTTTTTGCTTTTCTGTGCTTTGAGCAGAGACTCTGAAAGTTGATCCTGTTTCCCTCACCGGCCTAGTTCTTGCCCTCTTTTTTAGAGGCTGCAAATACCTCTCAGGTCCTCACCCTCGCAATGATAGGGTCTTTGATCTGGTGCCTCTAACCCCCAGAGAGCCATATTCTAACTTACTCTGGTTTCTCTTCAAAACGAAAAAATCTTTCGCCTTTTACTAAAGATTTCCGTGGAGAGGAACATTTATGAGTTTATTCAATTTTTTTAAGCCTTACCACAGGTGAGGCTGTTTATCATTTGCTTAAAAGAAAAGCATTAGAAGTTGGGGAATATTTAGGAGTTGTTTGCTACTGTTATAAGGGAACATGAGCTTGGTGTTTTATTCCTGATCTCTCTGCTTGCTCATTTGCATAGACAGAGTGTAGGAGAGGTGCATCATGGGAAAGAGCTTGGGCAGTGCATGAGATTGCTTTTCCTTGACTATCTTGAAACTGCACGATAGCAGGCAGTATATTTTCTCTTTTCTCAACATTCCTGCTGCCAGAGGCCAGACGTCACTCTCCTTTTAAAAGGTGGCACCAAGACTCATGCTGCGCTTTTCATAGGGCTTGCACGTTATTTGTGCTTGTTAGAGGTGCCCTTAGAGGGTGGCCAATCCTGAGTCAGATTCCTCTCAGGTACACTTGAAGGGGCTCGTTTGTCTTGTTTCATGTGCCTCCAGCCTAGACAGATCTATACTTATATATTCAGCTTTAATGAAAATACGTGTGAAAAAGGGAATTAAAATGCATGGCTATTTGCATAGAACAGTGGTGGCTCACAGCCTATTGATTGGAGGGATGGTGGGGAAAGCGTAAAATCGTTGGGGACGAAAGTCCTACAGTGCCACTTCAGTTAAAGCCTGATTCACGCTTCCCGTTCCCCTTGCCCAGCAGCCCGACACCTCCTAATGAGCTGAGTTGTGTACAAAAAGAATTTGCATATTCCCAGGCAGACACTTGGAACTGTCCACCTTTTTGCTTTTCTGTGCTTTGAGCAGAGACTCTGAAGTTTGATCCTGTTTCCCTCACCGGCCTAGTTCTTGCCCTCTTTCTTAGAGACTGCAAATACCTCTCAGGTCCTCACACTCGCAATGACAGGGTCTTTGATAGGGTGCCACTTACCCCCAGAGAGCCATATTCTTACTTACTCTGGTTTCTCTTCAAAACGAAAAAATCTTTCGCCTTTTACTAAAGATTTCCGTGGAGAGGAACATTTACGAGTTTATTCAATTTTTTTATGCCTTACCACAGGTGAGGCTGTTTATCATTTGTTTAAAAGAAAAGCATTAGAAGTTGGGGAATATTTAGGAGTTGTCTGCTACTGTTATAAGGGAACATGAGCTTGGTGTTTTATTCCTGATCTCTCTGCTTGCTCATTTGCATAGACAGAGTGTAGGAGAGGTGCATCATGGGAAAGAGCTTGGGCAGTGCATGAGATTGCTTTTCCTTGACTAGCTTGAAACTGCATGATAGCAGGCAGTATATTTTCTCTTTTCTCAACATTCCTGCTGCCAGAGGCCAGACGTCACTCTTCTTTTAAAAGGTGGCACCAAGAGTCATGCTGCGCTTTTCATAGGGCTTGCCCGTTATTTGTGCCCATTAGAGATGCCCTTAGAGGGTGGCCAATCCTGAGTCAGATTCCTCTCAGGTACACTTGAAGGGTCTCGTTTGTCTTGTTTCATGTGCCTCCAGCCTAGACAGATCTATACTTATATATTCATCTTTAATGAAAATACGTGTGAAAAAGGGACTTAAAGTGCATGGCTATTTGCATAGAACAGTGGTGGCTCACAGCCTATCGATTGGAGGGATGGTGGGGAAAGCGTAAAATCGTTGGGGACGAAAGTCCTACAGTGCCACTTCAGTTAAAGCCTGATTCACGCTTCCCGTTCCCCTTGCCCAGCAGCCCCGACACCTCCTAATGAGCTGAGGTGTGTACAAAAAGAATTTGCATATTCCCAGGCAGACACTTGGAACTGTCCACCTTTTTGCTTTTCTGTGCTTTGAGCAGAGACTCTGAAGTTTGATCCTGTTTCCCTCACCGGCCTAGTTCTTGCCCTCTTTTTTAGAGGCTGCAAATACCTCTCTGGTCCTCACCCTCGCAATGATAGGGTCTTTGATCTGGTGCCTCTAACCCCCAGAGAGCCATATTCTAACTTACTCTGGTTTCTCTTCAAAACGAAAAAATCTTTCGCCTTTTACTAAAGATTTCCGTGGAGAGGAACATTTACTAGTTTATTCAATTTTTTTAAGCCTTACCACAGGTGAGGCTGTTGATCATTTGTTTAAAAGAAAAGCATTAGAAGTTGGGGAATATTTAGGAGTTGTCTGCTACTGTTATAAGGGAACATGAGCTTGGTGTTTTATTCCTGATCTCTCTGCTTGCTCATTTGCATAGACAGAGTGTAGGAGAGGTGCATCATGGGAAAGAGCTTGGGCAGTGCATGAGATTGCTTTTCCTTAACTATCTTGAAACTGCACGATAGCAGGCAGTATATTTTCTCTTTTCTCAACATTCCTACTGCCAGAGGCCAGACGTCACTCTCCTTTTAAAAGGTGGCACCAAGACTCATGCTGCGCTTTTCATAGGGCTTGCACGTTATTTGTGCTCGTTAGAGGTACCCTTAGAGGGTGGCCAATCCTGAGTCAGATTCCTCTCAGGTACACTTGAAGGGGCTCGTTAGTCTTGTTTCATGTGCCTCCAGCATAGACAGATATATACTTATATATTCAGCTTTAATGAAAATACGTGTGAAAAAGGGACTTAAAGTGCATGGCTATTTGCATAGAACAGTGGTGGCTCACAGCCTATCGATTGGAGGGATGGTGGGGAAAGCGTAAAATGGTTGGGGACGAAAGTCCTACAGTGCCACTTCAGTTAAAGCCTGATTCACGCTTCCCGTTCCCCTTGCCCAGCAGCCCGACACCTCCTAATGAGCTGAGTTGTGTACAAAAAGAATTTGCATATTCCCAGGCAGACACTTGGAACTGTCCACCTTTTTGCTTTTCTGTGCTTTGAGCAGAGACTCTGAAGTTTGATCCTGTTTCCCTCACCGGCCTAGTTCTTGCCCTCTTTCTTAGAGACTGCAAATACCTCTCAGGTCCTCACACTCGCAATGACAGGGTCTTTGATAGGGTGCCACTTACCCCCAGAGAGCCATATTCTTACTTACTCTGGTTTCTCTTCAAAACGAAAAAAATTTTCGCCTTTTACTAAAGATTTCCGTGGAGAGGAACATTTACGAGTTTATTCAATTAATTAAGCCTTACCACAGGTGAGGCTGTTTATCATTTGATTAAAAGAAAAGCATTAGAAGTTGGGGAATATTTAGGAGTTGTCTGCTACTGTTATAAGGGAACATGAGCTTGGTGTTTTATTCCTGATCTCTCTGCTTGCTCATTTGCATAGACAGAGTGTAGGAGAGGTGCATCATGGGAAAGAGCTTGGGCAGTGCATGAGATTGCTTTTCCTTGACTAGCTTGAAACTGCATGATAGCAGGCAGTATATTTTCTCTTTTCTCAACATTCCTGCTGCCAGAGGCCAGACGTCACTCTTCTTTTAAAAGGTGGCACCAAGAGTCATGCTGCGCTTTTCATAGGGCTTGCCCGTTATTTGTGCCCATTAGAGGTGCCCTTAGAGGGTGGCCAATCCTGAGTCAGATTCCTCTCAGGTACACTTGAAGGGTCTCGTTTGTCCTGTTTCATGTGCCTCCAGCCTAGACAGATCTATACTTATATATTCATCTTTAATGAAAATACGTGTGAAAAAGGGACTTAAAGTGCATGGCTATTTGCATAGAACAGTGGTGGCTCACAGCCTATCGATTGGAGGGATGGTGGGGAAAGCGTAAAATCGTTGGGGACGAAAGTCCTACAGTGCCACTTCAGTTAAAGCCTGATTCACGCTTCCCGTTCCCCTTGCCCAGCAGCCCCGACACCTCCTAATGAGCTGAGGTGTGTACAAAAAGAATTTGCATATTCCCAGGCAGACACTTGGAACTGTCCACCTTTTTGCTTTTCTGTGCTTTGAGCAGAGACTCTGAAGTTTGATCCTGTTTCCCTCACCGGCCTAGTTCTTGCCCTCTTTTTTAGAGGCTGCAAATACCTCTCAGGTCCTCACCCTCGCAATGATAGGGTCTTTGATCTGGTGCCTCTAACCCCCAGAGAGCCATATTCTAACTTACTCTGGTTTCTCTTCAAAACGAAAAAATCTTTCGCCTTTTACTAAAGATTTCCGTGGAGAGGAACATTTACTAGTTTATTCAATTTTTTTAAGCCTTACCACAGGTGAGGCTGTTGATCATTTGTTTAAAAGAAAAGCATTAGAAGTTGGGGAATATTTAGGAGTTGTCTGCTACTGTTATAAGGGAACATGAGCTTGGTGTTTTATTCCTGATCTCTCTGCTTGCTCATTTGCATAGACAGAGTGTAGGAGAGGTGCATCATGGGAAAGAGCTTGGGCAGTGCATGAGATTGCTTTTCCTTGACTATCTTGAAACTGCACGATAGCAGGCAGTATATTTTCTCTTTTCTCAACATTCCTGCTGCCAGAGGCCAGACGTCACTCTCCTTTTAAAAGGTGGCACCAAGACTCATGCTGCGCTTTTCATATGGCTTGCACGTTATTTGTGCTCGTTAGAGGTACCCTTAGAGGGTGGCCAATCCTGAGTCAGATTCCTCTCAGGTACACTTGAAGGGACTCGTTAGTCTTGTTTCATGTGCCTCCAGCATAGACAAATATATACTTATATATTCAGCTTTAATGAAAATACGTGTGAAAAAGGGACTTAAAGTGCAGGCTATTTGCATAGAACAGTGGTGGCTCACAGCCTATCGATTGGAGGGATGGTGGGGAAAGCGTAAAATCGTTGGGGACAAAAGTCCTACAGTGCCACTTCAGTTAAAGCCTGATTCACGCTTCCCGTTCCCCTTGCCCAGCAGCCCCGACACCTCCTAATGAGCTGAGGTGTGTACAAAAAGAATTTGCATATTCCCAGGCAGACACTTGGAACTGTCCACCTTTTTGCTTTTCTGTGCTCAGAGCAGAGACTCTGAAGTTTGATCCTGTTTCCCTCACCGGCCTAGTTCTTGCCCTCTTTTTTAGAGGCTGCAAATACCTCTCAGGTCCTCACTCTCGCAATGATAGGGTCTTTGATCTGGTGCCTCTAACCCCCAGAGAGCCATATTCTAACTTACTCTGGTTTCTCTTCAAAACGAAAAAATATTTCGCCTTTTAGTAAAGATTACCGTGGAGAGGAACATTTACGAGTTTATTCAATTTTTTTAAGCCTTACCACAGGTGAGGCTGTTTATCATTCGCTTAAAAGAAAAGCATTAGAAGTTGGGGAATATTTAGGAGTTGTCTGCTACTGTTATAAGGGAACACGAGCTTGGTGTTTTATTCCTGATCTCTCTGCTTGTTCATTTGCATAGACAGAGTGTAGGAGAGGTGCATCATGGAAAAGAGCTTGGGCAGTGCATGAGATTGCTTTTTCTTGACTATCTTGAAACTTCACGATAGCAGGCAGTATATTTTCTCTTCTCTCAACATTCCTGCTGCCAGAGGCCAGACGTCACTCTCCATTTAAAAGGTGGCACCAAGACTCATGCTGCGCTTTTCATAGGGCTTGCACGATATTTGTGCCCGTTAGAGGTGCCCTTAGAGGGTGGCCAATCCTGAGTCAGATTCCTCTCAGGTACACTTGAAGGGGCTCGTTAGTCTTGTTTCAAGTGCCTCCAGCCTAGACAGATATATACTTATATATTCAGCTTTAATGAAAATACGTGTAAAAAAGGGACTTAAAGTGCATGGCTATTTGCATAGAACAGTGGTGGCTCACAGCCTATCGATTGGAGGGATGGTGGGGAAAGCGTAAAATCGTTGGGGACGAAAGTCCTACAGTGCCACTTCAGTTAAAGCCTGATTCACGCTTCCCGTTCCCCTTGCCCAGCAGCCCCGACACCTCCTAATGAGCTGAGGTGTGTACAAAAAGAATTTGCATATTCCCAGGCAGACACTTGGAACTGCCCACCTTTTTGCTTTTCTGTGCTTTGAGCAGAGACTCTGAAGTTTGATCCTGTTTCCCTCACCGGCCTAGTTCTTGCCCTCTTTTTTAGAGGCTGCAAATACCTCTCAGGTCCTCACCCTCGCAATGATAGGGTCTTTGATCTGGTGCCTCTAACCCCCAGAGAGCCATATTCTAACTTACTCTGGTTTCTCTTGAAAACGAAAAAATCTTTCGCCTTTTACTAAAGATTTCCGTGGAGAGGAACATTTACGAGTTTATTCAATTTTTATAAGCCTTACCACAGGTGAGGCTGTTTATCATTTGTTTAAAAGAAAAGCATTAGAAGTTGGGGAATATTTAGGAGTTGTCTGCTACTGTTATAAGGGAACATGAGCTTGGTGTTTTATTCCTGATCTCTCTGCTTGCTCATTTGCATAGACAGAGCGTAGGAGAGGTGCATCATGGGAAAGAGCTTGGGCAGTGCATGAGATTGCTTTTCCTTGACTATCTTGAAACTGCACGATAGCAGGCAGTGTATTTTCTCTTTTCTCAACATTCCTGCTGCCAGAGTACAGACGTCACTCTCCTTTTAAATGGTGGCACCAAGACTCATGCTGCGCTTTTCATAGGGCTTGCACGTTATTTGTGCCCGTTAGAGGTGCTCTTAGAGGGTGGCCAATCCTGAGTCAGATTCCTCTCAGGTACACTTAAAGGGGCTTGTTAGTCTTGTTTCATGTGCCTCCAGCGTAGACAGATATATACTTATATATTCAGCTTTAATGAAAATGCGTGTGAAAAAGGGACTTAAAGTGCATGGCTATTTGCATAGAACAGTGGTGGCTCACAGCCTATCGATTGGAGGGATGTGGGGAAAGCGTAAAATCGTTGGGGGCGAAAGTCCTACAGTGCCACTTCAGTTAAAGCCTGATTCACGCTTCCCGTTCCCCTTGCCCAGCAGCCCGACACCTCCTAATGAGCTGAGGTGTGTACAAAAAGAATTTGCATATTCCCAGGCAGACACTTGGAACAGTCCACCTTTTTGGTTTTCTGTGCTTTGAGCAGAGACTCTGAAGTTTGATCCTGTTTCCCTCACCGGCCTAGTTCTTGCCCTCTTTTTTAGAGGCTGCAAATACCTCTCAGGTCCTCACCCTCGCAATGATAGGGTCTTTGATCTGGTGCCTCTAACCCCCAGAGAGCCATATCCTAACTTACTCTGGTTTCTCTTCAAAATGAAAAAATCTTTCGCATTTTAGTAAAGATTTCTGTGGAGAGAAACATTTACGAGTTTATTAAATTTTTTTAAGCCTTACCACAGGTGAGGCTGTTTATCATTTGTTTAAAAGAAAAGCATTAGAAGTTGGGGAATATTTAGGAGTTGTCTGCTACTGTTATAAGGGAACATGAGCTTGGTGTTTTATTCCTGATCTCTCTGCTTGCTCATTTGCATAGACAGAGTGAAGGAGAGGTGCATCATGGGAAAGAGCTTGGGCAGTGCATGAGATTGCTTTTCCTTGACTATCTTGAAACTGCACAATAGCAGGCAGTGTATTTTCTCTTTTCTCAACATTCCTGCTGCCAGAGGCCAGACGTCACTCTCCTTTTAAAAGGTGGCACCAAGAGTCATGCTGCGCTTTTCATAGGGCTTGCCAGTTATTTGTGCCCGTTCGAGGTGTCCTTAGAGGGTGGCCAATCCTGAGTCAGATTCCTCTCAGGTACACATGAAGGGGCTCGTTTGTCTTGTTTCATGTGCCTCCAGCCTAGACAGATCTATACTTATATAATCAGCTTTAATGAAAATACGTGTGAAAAAGGGACTTAAAGTGCATGGCTATTTGCATAGAACAGTGGTGGCTCACAGCCTATCGATTGGAGGGATGGTGGGGAAAGCGTAAAATCGTTGGGGACGAAAGTCCTACAGTGCCACTTCAGTTAAAGCCTGATTCACGCTTCCCGTTCCCCTTGCCCAGCAGCCCGACACCTCCTAATGAGCTGAGGTGTGTACAAAAAGAATTTGCATATTCCCAGGCAGACACTTGGAACTGCCCACCTTTTTGCTTTTCTGTGCTTTGAGCAGAGACTCTGAAAGTTGATCCTGTTTCCCTCACCGGCCTAGTTCTTGCCCTCTTTTTTAGAGGCTGCAAATATCTCTCAGGTCCTCACCCTCGCAATGATAGGGTCTTTGATCTGGTGCCTCTAACCCCCAGAGAGCCATATTCTAACTTACTCTGGTTTCTCTTCAAAACGAAAAAATCTTTCGCCTTTTACTAAAGATTTCCGTGGAGAGGAACATTTACGAGTTTATTCAATTTTTTTAAGCCTTACCACAGGTGAGGCTGTTTATCATTTGCTTAAAAAAAAAGCATTAGAAGTTGGGGAATATTTAGGAGTTGTTTGCTACTGTTATAAGGGAACATGAGCTTGGTGTTTTATTCCTGATCTCTCTGCTTGCTCATTTGCATAGACAGAGTGTAGGAGAGGTGCATCATGGGAAAGAGCTTGGGCAGTGCATGAGATTGCTTTTCCTTGACTATCTTGAAACTGCACGATAGCAGGCAGTATATTTTCTCTTTTCTCAACATTCCTGCTGCCAGAGGCCAGACGTCACTCTCCTTTTAAAAGGTGGCACCAAGACTCATGCTGCGCTTTTCATAGGGCTTGCACGTTATTTGTGCTCGTTAGAGGTGCCCTTAGAGGGTGGCCAATCCTGAGTCAGATTCCTCTCAGGTACACTTGAAGGGGCTCGTTTGTCTTGTTTCATGTGCCTCCAGCCTAGACAGATCTATACTTATATATTCAGCTTTAATGAAAATACGTGTGAAAAAGGGAATTAAAATGCATGGCTATTTGCATAGAACAGTGGTGGTTCACAGCCTATTGATTGGAGGGATGGTGGGGAAAGCGTAAAATCGTTGGGAACGAAAGTCCTACAGTGCCACTTCAATTAAAGCCGGATTCACGCTTCCCGTTCCCCTTGCCCAGCAGCCCGACACCTCCTAATGAGCTGAGTTGTGTACAAAAAGAATTTGCATATTCCCAGGCAGACACTTGGAACTGTCCACCTTTTTGCTTTTCTGTGCTTTGAGCAGAGACTCTGAAGTTTGATCCTGTTTCCCTCATCGGCCTAGTTCTTGCCCTCTTTCTTAGAGACTGCAAATACCTCTCAGGTCCTCACACTCGCAATGACAGGGTCTTTGATAGGGTGCCACTTACCCCCAGAGAGCCATATTCTTACTTACTCTGGTTTCTCTTCAAAACGAAAAAATCTTTCGCCTTTTACTAAAGATTTCCGTGGAGAGGAACATTTACGAGTTTATTCAATTTTTTTAAGCCTTACCACAGGTTAGGCTGTTTATCATTCGCTTAAAAGAAAAGCATTAGAAGTTGGGGAATAGTTAGGAGTTGTCTGCTACTGTTATAAGGGAACACGAGCTTGGTGTTTTATTCCTGATCTCTCTGCTTGTTCATTTGCATAGACAGAGTGTAGGAGAGGTGCATCATGGAAAAGAGCTTAGGCAGTGCATGAGATTGCTTTTTCTTGACTATCTTGAAACTTCACGATAGCAGGCAGTATATTTTCTCTTCTCTCAACATTCCTGCTGCCAGAGGCCAGACGTCACTCTCCATTTAAAAGGTGGCACCAAGACTCATGCTGCGCTTTTCATAGGGCTTGCACGTTATTTGTGCCGGTTAGAGGTGCCCTTAGAGGGTGGCCAATCCTGAGTCAGATTCCTCTCAGGTACACTTGAAGGGGCTCGTTTGTCTTGTTTCATGTGCCTCCAGCCTAGACAGATCTATACTTATATATTCAGCTTTAATGAAAATACGTGTGAAAAAGGGACTTCAAGTGCATGGCTATTTGCATAGAACAGTGGTGGCTCACAGCCTATCGATTGGAGGGATGGTGGGGAAAGCGTAAAATTGTTGGGGACGAAAGTCCTAAAGGGCCACTTCAGTTAAAGCCTGATTCACGCTTCCCGTTCCCCTTGCCCAGCAGCCCCGACACCTCCTAATGAGCTGAGGTGTGTACAAAAAGAATTTGCATATTCCCAGGCAGACACTTGGAACTGCCCACCTTTTTGCTTTTCTGTGCTTTGAGCAGAGACTCTGAAGTTTAATCCTGTTTCCCTCACCGGCCTAGTTCTTGCCCTCTTTTTTAGAGGCTGCAAATACCTCTCAGGTCCTCACCCTCGCAATGATAGGGTCTTTGATATGGTGCCTCTAACCCCCAGAGAGCCATATTCTAATTTACTCTGGTTTCTCTTCAAAATGAAAAAATCTTTTGCCTTTTACTAAAGATTTCCGTGGAGAGGAACATTTACGAGTTTATTCAATTTTTTTAAGCCTTACCACAGATGAGGCTGTTTATCATTTGTTTAAAAGAAAAGCATTAGAAGTTGGGGAATATTTAGGAGTTGTCTGCTACTGTTATAAGGGAACATGAGCTTGGTGTTTTATTCCTGATCTCTCTGCTTGCTCATTTGCATAGACAGAGTGTAGGAGAGGTGCATCATGGGACAGAGCTTGGGCAGTGCATGAGATTGCTTTTCCTTGACTATCTTGAAACTGCACAATAGCAGGCAGTATATTTTCTCTTTTCTCAACATTCCTGCTGCCAGAGGCCAGACGTCACTCTCCTTTTAAAAGGTGGCACCAAGACTCATGCTGCGCTTTTCATAGGGCTTGCACGATATTTGTGCCCGTTGAGGTTCTGTGAAATCTGAACCTGTGTTTAAAATATCATTATTCTGCTATGATTTTGATATCAGAGAAACGAAAATGGCAAGTTTAATATGTGTGTGTATTTTCATCACAATACAATGATGCATGCAGGAGTTATTGGCAAATTCATTCTGAGCCCACAGGCCCCAGGTTGTGAACAAGCGTCCATTTTAGTTGTTGCCCTTTACATAGGCATATACATGAGCCAATGATTCTTAAAGGACACATATTCCTTAGCTTGAGTTCTTCCTGACTCCCATTTGACCTGAACAGGCTGAATCTGCCTACGTGATGTTGGCCTCACCAAACCAGTCCATGCCCTCTAGTCAATCTATATTAAAGATCTGAGCAACTTGTTGTGTACATTGGCCTGAGCAAGATTAGAAGGCCGAATACAGTAGCCATGCCTGTTTATGACCCACAAGCATCCCTTATCCTACATTTCTATCTTCCACACCTGGCTCTGTTTCTCTGCTTCTGGGCTTTTACAATGGGGAGGTGACTGTTTATATGATGGGGAGGAAACCAGTTCTATTGTGAGCTTCTTCGGCCTGCACAGGAAAATATGTGAAGCTTGACATATGTTCATGATGGAAGATGGGTTGGTCAGTTTGGGCAAGTAGAATGGAATTCATAATTATAGCCTGCTTTGTTATGGTACCATGGGAGCGACCTACAATGATGTGTGACACAGCAAGAATGTGAGCCTAGGGGCAAACTTTTTGTATAAAAAGCCTGCCTGAGAAAGCTCAGGCAGGCTCCCTCTTTCAATTGTAAAACTACGGTTGGACGACGAAGCCTCATAATTAATTATAATAAAGATGTCTTTTAATTTTACAGACTGGCTGTCAATTCCTTTGCTGCTTTATTATGCAAACTTCTGGATAGATCCCTGGTGGGGAGAGTGAGTCATTTTCCACTTTTCTTCAGTTGGCTGCCCAACTCGGGGCCTTATCATGGAGTGGTTATCTGCAGGAGTGTTTTGTCAAAGGATGGAAAAACTGCTGGGGAAGACAAGACAGAATTCTCCCAAAAAGAGGTACTCTGGGCACAGGGTTTTCTGGGGGATTATCTGTCTCTGTGGCCCAGTATGTTTTTTGATTTTTCTGACTTAAGACTCTCCTAAAGATGTCACTCCTGACTAAGGAACCCATTCTTTTTTTTTGCTGTAAGTATTTTTTTTAACAGACTGTTAGTGCAGTGGGGAATTGACAGTTATAATCTGGACAAATATTTGTGTATATGCAAATTGCAATTTGTATAGGCAGTTGAAGAGATATTTTCTCCATCTGTTTTAGTTGAAGAATAAAAATGGGTCGCTCCCAGTCCTTTGGTTCTGAGTCCTTAGTTATTTATTGGTCGCAGAAATGTGACGCAGTCCTTAGTTATTTATTGGTCGCAGAAATGTGACGCTTTGGTTTGGGTACCGGTACATTTGGTTCAGTTGGTAGGCCTTTGGTTGCTGTGGTTCAGATTATCGTTGGATAATCTTCCTCAGTATTGGTTCCTTGGTATTATTTGAACACTGCAGTATTCAAAAACCGTGGGTCACGCACATTTGCGTGTATATCGTTGGAGATAGCCCCATGAAGTTTGAAACCCGACTAGTGAGCGCAGATGCCTGGTCGCGGAATTTTGTTTTGTATTAGTATTGACTAGGTTGCAACAAAGGATTCCCGGTTGGAGGATTCGCGTCTGAAACCTCCGGTTGGAACTCCAATTTATGAGCTCTCTCTAAAGGTCTGTGAGGCTGTCCCTTTTGCAGCCTTCTGGAAATCTGTTGTAGAATTTAAAAAAAAAAAAAAAAAAAATAGGAACTAAAACGTTTTTGTTGTAAATATGGTTTACAACTAGTATTGGCAGGTTATTTTTGAAGACAGTCTGTAGGCTGTTCCTTGTTCCAGTCCTAAGTGTTGACCTATGGGTTAAAATGTGTGTTTAAATGTCTATGTTGTTTGTGGGTTTTGTTGTAAATTGCGACGGCGCGATTTACAAGAAATGTTTAGAGCACGCTGTTTTGTGTGTCCTGAGTGTTTGACCCCCCTTCTGTTTTGTGTCTGGAATGAGCTCAATGTATGTACGTGTATGGGTCACGTTCAATAGATGTAAATAAGCCTCCAAAGAAAAAAAAATGAAAAAACGAAATTGCCTGTTCTTTAGACGCACGGTGTTAGATGTTCACAGCCAAGTCTTTTCAGCTGCAGTATTATCTAATAAAAATGTTCATTCAGCCAGCACCTCTCTAGTTAAACACGGGTGGTGGAATTTTGCAAACAGTCCTTTCTAAATTTTTCGCAGTAATCTCACGCAGTCCCAGTTAGGCAGCTGCGCCTAGGCTTGTGTGTTAATATGTATCTAAATAATAGGCAAGGGATGTAGTGAGCATTTTATATGTAGAACAGTCACAAATAGCAATAATTAGGCTTCATTAGGAGAAAATAATTATTAATTATGAAAAATAATTATTAAAAACAAGTGCTACAAAAATCGTTTTTTAATATTTGTGAAGCTTAACACTCATACTATGACCCCCTAGCATTTAAATGTTTGATTTAAGTTATGTTGTACCACGAAAATGACCAAACACCTCTGTGCGCAATTTCCCTTACCCTAGGCGCAAACAAGCTCATTTCTATAAGGTATAACTTAGTATTTTCAAAAGTATGGCTCATAAATTAGGTATTAGACATTCTAGTAATACCCATTAAGCAATAAAATTATAGAATATTTATTTCTTAGTATCCAGAATGCAAAAGTCGATTTTCAGACAAATAGACTGTTTTGAATGGTTTCAAGGCCCCTTTTTGAAGCGTCTCTTTAGTAAATGCATACATTTAGACCTTAATATATATGTTTGCAGGTTGTGCCTTCTTATGATTCAGCGAGTCAATGTGTCATAGAATTGCAAGAAAAAAAGAGAGAAATTATTGTTTTAAATATAGTGAAATATTGCAGGTTATGTGGAAGTGGTTAAAAAACCTACTGGCCTTGTCAGCTTCAGTTACCACGAGCAGGGGACTGGCAGAACCTGTATAACGTGTTTCCAGCAGTAGCGGCTGAGGTGTTATCTTGTAAGGCTGGCTTGTTGACATTTGTGACCTTTTAATTAGGGCCTCGCCTGTGGAATGCAGCATGACATGGTTAAACATGCATCTGATGCTAACTTCAGCTGCCTCTTTGTATTTAAATCCCTGCCCCTGCCACGGTCCTGACCTGAGGTCACTTGAATAGCCTGACTTGCTCCGATAAATTTAATTCCTGCTCATGTTCATAATTTAAAAGTCTCTTCTTAAAGCGTTACAAATTTGACATTAGCTGGGATGGGATTTTTGTTTTTGAACTAAAATGAGCAGAGGATGCAGGGCACATGTACAGCAATGATGATTGCATTTTAGCCAAAGAATAAATAATAGCTCCAGCATGTTCCTACAAAACGCTTGTTGTTCGGTAAATTATGTCATCAACACATTTATCTCAAATTAGAAATACGGCAGGGCTGACACAGCATTGCATCCCGCTAATAATAATAAAAGGAACACTATTTAATTTGTAAAACTGCAGCCTCATTTTTCAATACTCTGAAGGATTGTAGAGCCCACACGTGGTTTGCATAGCTCCCAGTTGCTTTCAAAATGCTGCACACAAGCGCTTTATATGAGATGTAGTTGATTGTATATGATTTAAATATGTAACCTTCATTCATTGCAGGCTGGCTTGTTCTCATTTGCCGCATTCACATTACATCTGCGTTAAAAGCGCACATCTGAGATAATAAACAAATAGGAAAGGTATTCCTCATGCAAAATTGTAGCACCTGCACTTCATGTCTTACAAATTAAGCACTGTGTAAAATGAGGAAACATGATTTCAAAAGGGCAAATGCAAAAGTGATTTCTTTGAAAAAAAAATATCAAACATTCTGCTAAATGATCTGTAGAACTGGTATATGTGTGTCTCCATGCTAGGAACTAATTTTTTTAGTTAAGTTTATTTGACAAAAAGAAAAACGAAGTGTTACATTAAGTTTTAGATAGGCAATAAGTAGAAGCCCTTCCCCAAAATTCTGCAACTTAAAGGCTTTAGGCCTGAGTGAGAATGGGCGTTTTTGCAAAGGTACATGGAAAAAGTTACAGGTAAGTAATGAAAAGTTTTTGTATGTCACGTTGTGTCATGTTTTGTAGTCTGATAAAAAGGGTTATAATTTATGTTGTATTATGAGAAATGTGTGTGTTGTGTATCTTTTCTGCTTCTTCCTACAGATAATTCATGGATTAATTCACAAGACCTGGGAGTTGGCTGGTTGAAGAGAAATATTTTTTTTTTTTGCGTAATTTCTTTAAGAAAAAAATGTGTGCGTTTATGTTTCATTTATACATTTGGTCCACTGAAACGCGTTATTTGACACAGCGACATTATATTTTACAGCAGAGTATCAATTACCTGATGCCCTGCTGTCAAAAGAAGGGAATACTTGACAATTGAGATTGAGCTGCAGGTTTATAGTGTAAAGTACATATGCCATAATATTGTGCATGACCGTTTATTCATATATGCTGTTTGTTTGTCTGGGCTATTTTTTCCTTGTGCTTGATATACAGCAAGTATATCTTATGGCTTGAGATGGCTTGATATGTGTATTTATTTTTTAATTTTTTGTGTGTATGTTCTGTTCTATGGTGCTACTTTGAATTACAAGTTCCCCTGTGTTGTGAAGGAACGCATATGACGATATGCATTGTTTCACAATAAATTGGATGAATTTGTATTAAGATAAATTTCACAGATATGGACCTCATACTGTGAGCGAGTAAGGCAGCAGTTTTTCCAGTGCATGCCTAAATTTGGCTGTAATGATTTTTTTAAGAAAACTAAAATGATATACTGGATTAAAGTGTGCTATCCGTTCTTAGTCACTTACTGCCTTTTTCCTTAAGGACAGGCAGCTCTGCATTTATGTATCCTTGATTGGGCCTAAGGATGGAATTATAGATCCGTGACTAAAGGTGGCCTAATTTTGATATCGCATTTTTTGATTCCTGAATAAGCCTATGGATTCATTTTTTTCCCCTGAAGAGACAACTGAACATTAGTTAGAATTACCGTGTAGGGTATAGATTGTCAGCGGTAGAGTTAAAATTCTGTAACATTGGTCTTTTCATGTATCCCCGTGCTCTTGGTGCTGTGTCACATGCCTTAGGCCACCCAAGCAAACTCTTGTCCTTCCTATAGATTTTTCTTTTTGCTTCTTACCTGACCAATGTTGCATCATGTTGAGTTATTGAAGATTTTAGTTGTGTCCTACTTCCATTTTCCCTTCTCCATCTTCCTTTCACCAGTCAACCCATTTATTATTATGGGTGTATTGTTCTTGTTCACACTTCTAAACTGCAGTGATGTAGTAGGAACCCCCTTATGCCACATACATTCCCTTTTGTGTGACCAGACTAGTTTTCGAGAATTTTCTTTAGGCCCACTTCAAATGTCTTTTCAGACTGACTATCAGGATAGTGATAGCCTGGTTAATTGACCCAATACAAGTTTTCCATCTCAATAGGAGATTTTCCATCTCAATAGGAGATATCTCAAGTTTACATTCTTTTTAGTACGGCATATTTTTATGTCTATTTTTAATTTTTCAGTTCCCTTTTGTTTCTGCTGTTTCAATTTTTTTATAAGATGTGTTCTAATCATGCAGATACCAGGACTCTCTAGTTCTTGTCCTCTTTCCTGCACAGTTGATCATTAGCCTTTGTATTACATAGCGCATTTGATGCACATTGTTTAAAGAAGGGACTTCTTCATGTCCTTGATAATGTGTATTATGTCATTTCTCTATTTGAGATGTTCTAGATAAGGAGTTTAGGAACACCTAGGCTTCATCATTAAGGAGAATATGTATTTACCCCATTAAATAATGTATCCCATTAGATAATGCCACTGTGTGAGGGCATCCATTTAGGTTCCCATGACGAATTGCCACTCCTTTGCAGATTGCAGGCCACTTGCTTGCAGCTCTCTTGTCAAAAAGCCAACCCATGAACTGTTTTTATATCTGACTTGAAGGAAACTAACAATTGTGTTACACTTCCTATATCACTAGGTTCTGCTGGAATCTTCCAGAGTCAAAAAGGAAGAATGTTACCCTGCAGACCGGTGATCAAAAAAAGACTGGTCCCCATCAGTAAACATGGCAGACGACTACAGACTTCTTGGCCTTACAATTCCTGACAGCAATCAGCAGCGTGAACAGCAATCAGCAGCGTGAACAGCAATCAGCAGCGTGGGCAGCGGTCATCAGCATGGACAGCGATCATCAGCGTGCCTCCAGTGGTACCTCCTAAGCAAGCCATTTGTTTCATCAGAAGGCGTTGTGAAAAGAAAAGAAAAAAGGAGCTGATTTTCTGTTTTGCCTCAGAAGTTCAGTGCAAAGATGCGAAGGATCCCTGCTTTTGATGGCAGGACTGTCATCCACTTTGTGCAATTTGTTCAAACTGTCATGTGCTTGAACCTCTGGCAGCGCGCGGTCCCCTGACCCCCTTGGCCTGAGTTTTTGGCCTTTCCCCACACACACCTCTTTTCCCTTTGCACCAGCGGAATGGCAGTGCACCCAAGGATCCACGTTTGGAAAAATGCACTACCTTCTGGTGCCCATGAGAGAGCAGCTTGAGCGTCTTCTGACACTAAATGACGAGTGTTGGAGTCTGGAAAGTGCTGCTGATCTTGAAGAGGTTGTTTCTCAGTGGTGCTTGTTTCTGCACGAGATGTTTTGTGCCCTTGATCTATGAAGAGCACATTTCCTGAGGTGTCACAGAGAAGAGACACTGGTGCATTTGTTTTGAGACATTGAGACTTTGAATGAACTGTGGGTGTTCCAGGAGGGCACTCCTACTGAGCATGAAAAGGCCTGGATCGAGAGGCCCAACGCGGAAGAAGATGATGGAAGCGGATTTGATGGACAATAGAAGCCTTCCAAGAGGCTTATAACGGATTTTGGACACAGCTGCTAACATAGACTGAGTAATTGCCTATGTAAGGGCAAAAGGGGCGTCTGAGGTTCTGTGAAATCTGAACCTGTGTTTAAAATATCATTATTCTGCTATGATTTTGATATCAGAGAAACGAAAATGGCAAGTTTAATATGTGTGTGTATTTTCATCACAATACAATGATGCATGCAGGAGTTATTGGCAAATTCATTCTGAGCCCACAGGCCCCAGGTTGTGAACAAGCGTCCATTTTAGTTGTTGCCCTTTACATAGGCATATACATGAGCCAATGATTCTTAAAGGATACGTATTCCTTAGCTTGAGTTCTTCCTGACTCCTATTTGACCTGAACAGGCTAAATCTGCCTACGTGATGTTGGCCTCACCAAACCAGTCCATGCCCTCTAGTCAATCTATATTAAAGATCTGAGCAACTTGTTGTGTACATTGGCCTGAGCAAGATTAGAAGGCCGAATACAGTAGCCATGCCTGTTTATGACCCACAAGCATCCCTTATCCTACATTTCTATCTTCCACACCTGGCTCTGTTTCTCTGCTTCTGGGCTTTTACAATGGGGAGGTGACTGTTTATATGATGGGGAGGAAACCAGTTCTATTGTGAGCTTCTTCGGCCTGCACAGGAAAATATGTGAAGCTTGACATATGTTCATGATGGAAGATGGGTTGGTCAGTTTGGGCAAGTAGAATGGAATTCATAATTATAGCCTGCTTAGAGGGTGGCCCATCCTGAGTCAGATTCCTCTCAGGTACACTTGAAGGGGCTCGTTTGTCTTGTTTCATGTGCCTCCGGCCTAGACAGATCTATACTTATATATTCAGCTTTAATGAAAATACGTGTGAAAAAGGGAATTAAAATGCATGGCTATTTGCATAGAACAGTGGTGGCTCACAGCCTATTGATTGGAGGGATGGTGGGGAAAGCGTAAAATCGTTGGGGACGAAAGTCCTACAGTGCCACTTCAGTTAAAGCCTGATTCACGCTTCCCGTTCCCCTTGCCCAGCAGCCCGACACCTCCTAATGAGCTGAGTTGTGTACAAAAAGAATTTGCATATTCCCAGGCAGACACTTGGAACTGTCCACCTTTTTGCTTTTCTGTGCTTTGAGCAGAGACTCTGAAGTTTGATCCTGTTTCCCTCACCGGCCTAGTTCTTGCCCTCTTTCTTAGAGACTGCAAATACCTCTCAGGTCCTCACACTCGCAATGACAGGGTCTTTGATAGGGTGCCACTTACCCCCAGAGAGCCATATTCTTACTTACTCTGGTTTCTCTTCAAAACGAAAAAATCTTTCGCCTTTTACTAAAGATTTCCGTGGAGAGGAACATTTACGAGTTTATTCAATTTTTTTAAGCCTTACCACAGGTGAGGCTGTTTATCATTTGTTTAAAAGAAAAGCATTAGAAGTTGGGGAATATTTAGGAGTTGTCTGCTACTGTTATAAGGGAACATGAGCTTGGTGTTTTATTCCTGATCTCTCTGCTTGCTCATTTGCATAGACAGAGTGTAGGAGAGGTGCATCATGGGAAAGAGCTTGGGCAGTGCATGAGATTGCTTTTCCTTGACTAGCTTGAAACTGCATGATAGCAGGCAGTATATTTTCTCTTTTCTCAACATTCCTGCTGCCAGAGGCCAGACGTCACTCTTCTTTTAAAAGGTGGCACCAAGAGTCATGCTGCGCTTTTCATAGGGCTTGCCCGTTATTTGTGCCCATTAGAGGTGCCCTTAGAGGGTGGCCAATCCTGAGTCAGATTCCTCTCAGGTACACTTGAAGGGTCTCGTTTGTCTTGTTTCATGTGCCTCCAGCCTAGACAGATCTATACTTATATATTCATCTTTAATGAAAATACGTGTGAAAAAGGGACTTAAAGTGCATGGCTATTTGCATAGAACAGTGGTGGCTCACAGCCTATCGATTGGAGGGATGGTGGGGAAAGCGTAAAATCGTTGGGGACGAAAGTCCTACAGTGCCACTTCAGTTAAAGCCTGATTCACGCTTCCCGTTCCCCTTGCCCAGCAGCCCCGACACCTCCTAATGAGCTGAGGTGTGTACAAAAAGAATTTGCATATTCCCAGTCAGACACTTGGAACTGTCCACCTTTTTGCTTTTCTGTGCTTTGAGCAGAGACTCTGAAGTTTGATCCTGTTTCCCTCACCGGCCTAGTTCTTGCCCTCTTTTTTAGAGGCTGCAAATACCTCTCAGGTCCTCACCCTCGCAATGATAGGGTCTTTGATCTGGTGCCTCTAACCCCCAAAGAGCCATATTCTAACTTACTCTGGTTTCTCTTCAAAACGAAAAAATCTTTCGCCTTTTACTAAAGATTTCGGTGGAGAGGAACATTTACTAGTTTATTCAATTTTTTAAGCCTTACCACAGGTGAGGCTGTTTATCAGTTGTTTAAAAGAAAAGCATTAGAAGTTGGGGAATATTTAGGAGTTGTCTGCTACTGTTATAAGGGAACATGAGCTTGGTGTTTTATTCCTGATCTCTCTGCTTGCTCATTTGCATAGACAGAGTGTAGGAGAGGTGCATCATGGGAAAGAGCTTGGGCAGTGCATGAGATTGCTTTTCCTTGACTATCTTGAAACTGCACGATAGCAGGCAGTATATTTTCTCTTTTCTCAACATTCCTGCTGCCAGAGGCCAGACGTCACTCTCCTTTTAAAAGGTGGCACCAAGACTCATGCTGCGCTTTTCATAGGGCTTGCACGTTATTTGTGCTCGTTAGAGGTACTCTTAAAGGGTGGCCAATCCTGAGTCAGATTCCTCTCAGGTACACTTGAAGGGGCTCGTTAGTCTTGTTTCATGTGCCTCCAGCATAGACAGATATATACTTATATATTCAGCTTTAATGAAAATACGTGTGAAAAAGGGACTTAAAGTGCATGGCTATTTGCATAGAACAGTGGTGGCTCACAGCCTATCGATTGGAGGGATGGTGGGGAAAGCGTAAAATCGTTGGGGACAAAAGTCCTACAGTGCCACTTCAGTTAAAGCCTGATTCACGCTTCCCGTTCCCCTTGCCCAGCAGCCCCGACACCTCCTAATGAGCTGAGGTGTGTACAAAAAGAATTTGCATATTCCCAGGCAGACACTTGGAACTGTCCACCTTTTTGCTTTTCTGTGCTTTGAGCAGAGACTCTGAAGTTTGATCCTGTTTCCCTCACCGGCCTAGTTCTTGCCCTCTTTTTTAGAGGCTGCAAATACCTCTCAGGTCCTCACTCTCGCAATGATAGGGTCTTTGATCTGGTGCCTCTAACCCCCAGAGAGCCATATTCTAACTTACTCTGGTTTCTCTTCAAAACGAAAAAATATTTCGCCTTTTAGTAAAGATTTCCGTGGAGAGGAACATTTACGAGTTTATTCAATTTTTTTAAGCCTTACCACAGGTGAGGCTGTTTATCATTCGCTTAAAAGAAAAGCATTAGAAGTTGGGGAATATTTAGGAGTTGTCTGCTACTGTTATAAGGGAACATGAGCTTGGTGTTTTATTCCTGATCTCTCTGCTTGTTCATTTGCATAGACAGAGTGTAGGAGAGGTGCATCATGGAAAAGAGCTTGGGCAGTGCATGAGATTGCTTTTTCTTGACTATCTTGAAACTTCACGATAGCAGGCAGTATATTTTCTCTTCTCTCAACATTCCTGCTGCCAGAGGCCAGACGTCACTCTCCATTTAAAAGGTGGCACCAAGACTCATGCTGCGCTTTTCATAGGGCTTGCACGTTATTTGTGCTGGTTAGAGGTGCCCTTAGAGGGTGGCCAATCCTGAGTCAGATTCCTCTCAGGTACACTTGAAGGGGCTCGTTTGTCTTGTTTCATGTGCCTCCAGCCTAGACAGATCTATACTTATATATTCAGCTTTAATGAAAATACGTGTGAAAAGGGGACTTCAAGTGCATGGCTATTTGCATAGAACAGTGGTGGCTCACAGCCTATCGATTGGAGGGATGGTGGGGAAAGCGTAAAATCGTTGGGGACGAAAGTCCTAAAGGGCCACTTCAGTTAAAGCCTGATTCACGCTTCCCGTTCCCCTTGCCCAGCAGCCCCGACACCTCCTAATGAGCTGAGGTGTGTACAAAAAGAATTTGCATATTCCCAGGCAGACACTTGGAACTGCCCACCTTTTTGCTTTTCTGTGCTTTGAGCAGAGACTCTGAAGTTTAATCCTGTTTCCCTCACCGGCCTAGTTCTTGCCCTCTTTTTTAGAGGCTGCAAATACCTCTCAGGTCCTCACCCTCGCAATGATAGGGTCTTTGATATGGTGCCTCTAACCCCCAGAGAGCCATATTCTAATTTACTCTGGTTTCTCTTCAAAATGAAAAAATCTTTCGCCTTTTACTAAAGATTTCCGTGGAGAGGAACATTTACGAGTTTATTCATTTTTTTTAAGCCTTACCACAGATGAGGCTGTTTATCATTTGTTTCAAAGAAAAGCTTTAGAAGTTGGGGAATATTTAGGAGTTGTCTGCTACTGTTATAAGGGTACATGAGCTTGGTGTTTTATTCCTGATCTCTCTGCTTGCTCATTTGCATAGACAGAGTGTAGGAGAGGTGCATCATGGGACAGAGCTTGGGCAGTGTATGAGATTGCTTTTCCTTGACTATCTTGAAACTGCACGATAGCAGGCAGTATATTTTCTCTTTTCTCAACATTCCTGCTGCCAGAGGCCAGACGTCACTCTCCTTTTAAAAGGTGGCACCAAGACTCATGCTGCGCTTTTCATAGGGCTTGCACGATATTTGTGCCCGTTAGAGGTGCCCTTAGAGGGTGGCCAATCCTGAGTCAGATTCCTCTCAGGTACACTTGAAGGGGCTCGTTAGTCTTGTTTCAAGTGCCTCCAGCCTAGACAGATATATACTTATATATTCAGCTTTAATGAAAATACGTGTAAAAAAGGGACTTAAAGTGCATGGCTATTTGCATAGAACAGTGGTGGCTCACAGCCTATCGATTGGAGGGATGGTGGGGAAAGCGTAAAATCGTTGGGGACGAAAGTCCTACAGTGCCACTTCAGTTAAAGCCTGATTCACGCTTCCCGTTCCCCTTGCCCAGCAGCCCCGACACCTCCTAATGAGCTGAGGTGTGCACAAAAATAATTTGCATATTCCCAGGCAGACACTTGGAACTGCCCACCTTTTTGCTTTTATGTGCTTTGAGCAAAAACTCTGAAGTTTGATCCTGTTTCCCTCACCGGCCTAGTTCTTGCCCTCTTTTTTTGAGGCTTCAAATACCTCTCAGGTCCTCACCCTCGCAATGATAGGGTCTTTGATCTGGTGCCTCTAACCCCCAGAGAGCCATATTCTAACTTACTCTGGTTTCTCTTCAAAACGAAAAAATCTTTCGCCTTTTACTAAAGATTTCCGTGGAGAGGAACATTTACGAGTTTATTCAATATTTTTAAGCCTTACCGCAGGTGAGGCTGTTTATCATTTGTTTAAAAGAAAAGCATTAGAAGTTGGGGAATATTTAGGAGTTGTCTGCTACTGTTATAAGGGAACATGAGCTTGGTGTTTTATTCCTGATCTCTCTGCTTGCTCATTTGCATAGACAGAGTGTAGGAGAGGTGCATCATGGGAAAGAGCTTGGGCAGTGCATGAGATTGCTTTTCCTTGACTATCTTGAAACTGCACGATAGCAGGCAGTATATTTTCTCTTTTCTCAATATTCCTGCTGCCAGAGGCCAGACGTCACTCTCCTTTTAAAAGGTGGCACCAAGACTCATGCTGCGCTTTTCATAGGGCTTGCACGTTATTTGTGCCCGTTAGAGGTGCCCTTAGAGCAGAGGTCTTCAAACTTTTTGATGCCAAGACCCCTTGTAAAACCTTTTTAGGCGTAAGGACCCCCTTCCGACAAAAGTTTCTAGAAACTGGTACTCCTCATCATCAACTTTTGACAACCATAAATGCGCCTGTTAGACCTCATCACATCCCTCCATCATTCATCCACCCACACTTTCACACATCCATCCCATTCACCCTTTCATCCTTCCATCCATACATCCATCCTTTATCCATCCACCCTTTCATCCTTCCATCCATACATCCATCTTTTACCCATCCACCCTTCCTTCCATCCACCCATCATTCATCCACCCACCCTTTCACACATCAATCCATCATTCATCCATGAAACCTTTTTTCCATTCATCCATCCATCCACCCTTTCATCTTCCCATCCATACATCCATCCTTTATCCATCCACCCTTTCATCCTCCCATCCATACATCCACCCACCCTTTCATCCATCCATTCATCCACCCACCCTTTCATCCATCTACCCATCATTCATCCCCCCACCTTTTCACATGTCCATCCATACATACATCCTTCATCCGTCCACCCTTTCATCCATCCATCCATACATCTATCCTTCACCAATCTATCCTTCATCCATCCACCCTTTCATCCTTACATCCATCCTTCATCCATCATCCATCCACCCTTTCATCCACCCATCCTTCATCCATCCACCCTTTCATTCTTCCATCCATACATCTATCCTTCACCAATCTATACTTCATCCATCCACCCTTTCATCCATCCAACTTTCATTCATCCACCCATCTTTTTACACATCCATCCATCCTTCATCCACCCACCCTTTCATCCATCCACCCATCATTCATCCCCCCACCTTTTCACACATCCATCCATGCATCATTCATCCATCCATGCAACCTTTTATCCATCCATCCACCCTTTCATCCTCCCATCCATACATACATCCATCCTTCATCCATCCACCCTTTCATCCTCCCATCCATACATACATCCATCCTTCATCCATCCACCCTTTCATCCTCCCATCCATACATCCATCCTTCTTCCATCCAGCCTTTCATCCTCCCATCCATACATCCATCCTTCATCCATCCACCCTTTCATCCTCCCATCCATACATACATCCTTCATCCATCCACACATACATCCTTCATCCATCCACACTTTCATCCTCCCATCCATACATACATCCATCCTTCATCCATCCGCCCTTTCATCCTCCCATACATACATCCATCCTTTATCCAGCCACCCTTTCATCCTTCCATCCATACATCCATCATTCATCCATCCATCCACCCTTTCATCCATCCATTCACCCATCATTCATCCACCCATCTTTTTACACATCCATCCATCCATCATTCATCCATCCACCCTTTCATCCATCCACTCTTCATCCGTCCACCCTTCATCCGTCCACCCTTTCATTCTTCCATCCATACATCTATCCTTCACCAATCTATCCTTCACCAATCTATCCTTCATCCATCCACCCTTTCATCCTTCCATCCATACATCCATCATTCATCCATCCACCCTTTCATCCATCCATTCAACTTTCATTCATCCACCCATCTTTTTACACATCCATCCATCATCCATCCATCCACCCTTTCATCCATCCATCCTTCACCCGTCCACCCTTTCATTCTTCCATCCATACATCTATCCTTCACAAATCTATCCTTCATCCATCCACCCTTTCATCCTTCCATCCATCCATCATTCATCCATCCACCCTTTCATCCATCCACCCACCCATCATTCATCCACCCACCTTTTCACACATCCATCCATCCTTCAGCCTTTCATCCATCCATCCACTCATCATTCATCCGCCCACCTTTTCATACATCCTTCCATCCTTCAGCCTTACATCCATCCATCCACCCATCATTCATCCACCCACCTTTTCTGTGCCTCTCTCATGGGGGATCAGTATCTCTCTGCATCGTCTTCCTTCTTCTTTCCCGCTCATGGGAGGGCATCTCTGTGCCTCCCTGCTGGGGGCGGGGGATGTGTCACGGGACCGACAGCTCCAGGTGCGCAACATCCATTGAACTCAAAGGACTACATTACAGCCACTGCCCCAGCCCCCCCCCCTCCCACCCCCCAGCTCCCCCCAGCATGTGTATGTGAGCCCTGCTGTAACAGCTTCAGGGACACACACACAGTCACACCCAAGTACTTGACAGGTCTTGTTAATGAGGCGTTGATGTTTTTCACACCTCGGTGTGAATTAGGCCTCCGCCGTGAGCACCCTCAATCAGCCCGGCGCCACTACGGCAAACTGACAGAATCTGTTCTGCGACCCACTTCCCAGGACTCCACGACCCCCCTGGGGGTCGCGCCCCACAGATTGAAGACCGCTGCCTTAGAGGGTGGCCAATCCTGAGTCAGATTCCTCTCAGGTACACTTGAAGGGGCTTGTTAGTCTTGTTTCATGTGCCTCCAGCCTAGACAGATATATACTTATATATTCAGCTTTAATGAAAATACGTGTGAAAAAGAACTTAAAGTGCATGGCTATTTGCATTGAACAGTGGTGGCTCACAGCCTATCGATTGGAGGGATGGTGGGGAAAGCGTAAAATCGTTGGGGACGAAAGTCCTACAGTGCCACTTCAGTTAAAGCCTGATTCACGCTTCCCGTTCCCCTTGCGCAGCAGCCCGACACCTCCTAATGAGCTGAGGTGTGTACAATTATTTTTTGCATATTCCCAGACAGACACATGGGAACTGTCCACCTTTTTGCTTTTCTGTGCTTTGAGCAGAGACTCTGAAGTTTGATCCTGTTTCCCTCACCGGCCTAGTTCTTGCCCTCTTTTTTAGAGGCTGCAAATACCTCTCAGGTCCTCACCCTCGCAATGATAGGGTCTTTGATCTGGTGCCTCTAACCCCCAGAGAGCCATATTCTAACTTACTCTGGTTTCTTTTCAAAACGAAAAAATCTTTCGCCTTTTACTAAAGATTTCCGTGGAGAGGAACATTTACGAGTTAATTCAATTTTTTTAAGCCTTACCACAGGTGAGGCTGTTTATCATTTGTTTAAAAGAAAAGCATTAGAAGTTGGGGAATATTTAGGAGTTGTCTGCTACTGTTATAAGGGAACATGAGCTTGGTGTTTTATTCCTGATCTCTCTGCTTGCTCATTTGCATAGACAGAGTGTAGGAGAGGTGCATCATGGGAAAGAGCTTGGGCAGTGCATGAGATTGCTTTTCCTTGACTATCTTGAAACTGCACGATAGCAGGCAGTGTATTTTCTCTTTTCTCAACATTCCTGCTGCCAGAGGACAGACGTCACTCTCCTTTTAAATGGTGGCACCAAGACTCATGCTGCGCTTTTCATAGGGCTTGCACGTTATTTGTGCCCGTTAGAGGTGCTCTTAGAGGGTCGCCAATCCTGAGTCAGATTCCTCTCAGGTACACTTAAAGGGGCTCGTTAGTCTTGTTTCATGTGCCTCCAGCGTAGACAGATATATACTTATATATTCAGCTTTAATGAAAATGCGTGTGAAAAAGGGACTTAAAGTGCATGGCTATTTGCATAGAACAGTGGTTGCTCACAGCCTATCGATTGGAGGGATGTGGGGAAAGCGTAAAATCGTTGGGGACGAAAGTCCTACAGTGCCACTTCAGTTAAAGCCTGATTCACGCTTCCCGTTCCCCTTGCCCAGCAGCCCGACACCTCCTAATGAGCTGAGGTGTGTACAAAAAGAATTTGCATATTCCCAGGCAGACACTTGGAACAGTCCACCTTTTTGGTTTTCTGTGCTTTGAGCAGAGACTCTGAAGTTTGATCCTGTTTCCCTCACCGGCCTAGTTCTTGCCCTCTTTTTTAGAGGCTGCAAATACCTCTCAGGTCCTCACCCTCGCAATGATAGGGTCTTTGATCTGGTGCCTCTAACCCCCAGAGAGCCATATTCTAACTTACTCTGGTTTCTCTTCAAAACGAAAACATCTTTCGCATTTTAGTAAAGATTTCTGTGGAGAGGAACATTTACGAGTTTATTAAATTTTTTTAAGCCTTACCACAGGTGAGGCTGTTTATCATTTGTTTAAAAGAAAAGCATTAGAAGTTGGGGAATATTTAGGAGTTGTCTGCTACTGTTATAAGGGAACATGAGCTTGGTGTTTTAATTCTGATCTCTCTGCTTGCTCATTTGCATAGACAGAGTGTAGGAGAGGTGCATCATGGGAAAGAGCTTGGGCAGTGCATGAGATTGCTTTTCCTTGACTATCTTGAAACTGCACGATAGCAGGCAGTGTATTTTCTCTTTTCTCAACATTCCTGCTGCCAGAGGACAGACGTCACTCTCCTTTTAAATGGTGGCACCAAGACTCATGCTGCGCTTTTCATAGGGCTTGCCCGTTATTTGTGCCCGTTCGAGGTGCCCTTAGAGGGTGGCCAATCCTGAGTCAGATTCCTCTCAGGTACACTTGAAGGGGCTCGTTTGTCTTGTTTCATGTGCCTCCAGCCTAGACAGATCTATACTTATATATTCAACTTTAATGAAAATACGTGTGAAAAAGGGACTTAAAGTGCATGGCTATTTGCATAGAACAGTGGTGGCTCACAGCCTATCGATTGGAGGGATGGTGGGGAAAGCGTAAAATCATTGGGGACGAAAGTCCTACAGTGCCACTTCAGTTAAAGCCTGATTCACGCTTCCCGTTCCCCTTGCCCAGCAGCCCCGACACCTCCTAATGAGCTGAGGTGTGCACAAAAAGAATTTGCATATTCCCAGGCAGACACTTGGAACTGCCCACCTTTTTGCTTTTATGTGCTTTGAGCAGAAACTCTGAAGTTTGATCCTGTTTCCCTCACCGGCCTAGTTCTTGCCCTCTTTTTTTGAGGCTTCAAATACCTCTCAGGTCCTCACCCTCGCAATGATAGGGTCTTTGATCTGGTGCCTCTAACCCCCAGAGAGCCAATTCTAACTTACTCTGGTTTCTCTTCAAAACGAAAAAATCTTTCGCCTTTTACTAAAGATTTCCGTGGAGAGGAACATTTACGAGTTTATTCAATATTTTTAAGCCTTACCGCAGGTGAGGCTGTTTATTATTTGTTTAAAAGAAAAGCATTAGAAGTTGGGGAATATTTAGGAGTTGTCTGCAACTTTTATAAGGGAACATGAGCTTGGTGTTTTATTCCTGATCTCTCTGCTTGCTCATTTGCATAGACAGAGTGTAGGAGAGGTGCATCATGGGACAGAGCTTGGGCAGTGTATGAGATTGCTTTTCCTTGACTATCTTGAAACTGCACGATAGCAGGCAGTATATTTTCTCTTTTCTCAACATTCCTGCTGCCAGAGGCCAGACGTCACTCTCCTTTTAAAAGGTGGCACCAAGACTCATGCTGCGCTTTTCATAGGGCTTGCACGATATTTGTGCCCGTTAGAGGTGCCCTTAGAGGGTGGCCAATCCTGAGTCAGATTCCTCTCAGGTACACTTGAAGGGGCTCGTTAGTCTTGTTTCAAGTGCCTCCAGCCTAGACAGATATATACTTATATATTCAGCTTTAATGAAAATACGTGTAAAAAAGGGACTTAAAGTGCATGGCTATTTGCATAGAACAGTGGTGGCTCACAGCCTATCGATTGGAGGGATGGTGGGGAAAGCGTAAAATCGTTGGGGACGAAAGTCCTACAGTGCCACTTCAGTTAAAGCCTGATTCACGCTTCCCGTTCCCCTTGCCCAGCAGCCCCGACACCTCCTAATGAGCTGAGGTGTGCACAAAAATAATTTGCATATTCCCAGGCAGACACTTGGAACTGCCCACCTTTTTGCTTTTATGTGCTTTGAGCAAAAACTCTGAAGTTTGATCCTGTTTCCCTCACCGGCCTAGTTCTTGCCCTCTTTTTTTGAGGCTTCAAATACCTCTCAGGTCCTCACCCTCGCAATGATAGGGTCTTTGATCTGGTGCCTCTAACCCCCAGAGAGCCATATTCTAACTTACTCTGGTTTCTCTTCAAAACGAAAAAATCTTTCGCCTTTTACTAAAGATTTCCGTGGAGAGGAACATTTACGAGTTTATTCAATATTTTTAAGCCTTACTGCAGGTGAGGCTGTTTATCATTTGTTTAAAAGAAAAGCATTAGAAGTTGGGGAATATTTAGGAGTTGTCTGCTACTGTTATAAGGGAACATGAGCTTGGTGTTTTATTCCTGATCTCTCTGCTTGCTCATTTGCATAGACAGAGTGTAGGAGAGGTGCATCATGGGAAAGAGCTTGGGCAGTGCATGAGATTGCTTTTCCTTGACTATCTTGAAACTGCACGATAGCAGGCAGTATATTTTCTCTTTTCTCAATATTCCTGCTGCCAGAGGCCAGACGTCACTCTCCTTTTAAAAGGTGGCACCAAGACTCATGCTGCGCTTTTCATAGGGCTTGCACGTTATTTGTGCCCGTTAGAGGTGCCCTTAGAGCAGAGGTCTTCAAACTTTTTGATGCCAAGACCCCTTGTAAAACCTTTTTAGGCGTAAGGACCCCCTTCCGACAAAAGTTTCTAGAAACTGGTACTCCTCATCATCAACTTTTGACAACCATAAATGCGCCTGTTAGACCTCATCACATCCCTCCATCATTCATCCACCCACACTTTCACACATCCATCCCATTCACCCTTTCATCCTTCCATCCATACATCCATCCTTTATCCATCCACCCTTTCATCCTTCCATCCATACATCCATCTTTTACCCATCCACCCTTCCTTCCATCCACCCATCATTCATCCACCCACCCTTTCACACATCAATCCATCATTCATCCATGAAACCTTTTTTCCATTCATCCATCCATCCACCCTTTCATCTTCCCATCCATACATCCATCCTTTATCCATCCACCCTTTCATCCTCCCATCCATACATCCACCCACCCTTTCATCCATCCATTCATCCACCCACCCTTTCATCCATCTACCCATCATTCATCCCCCCACCTTTTCACATATCCATCCATACATACATCCTTCATCCGTCCACCCTTTCATCCATCCATCCATACATCTATCCTTCACCAATCTATCCTTCATCCATCCACCCTTTCATCCTTACATCCATCCTTCATCCATCATCCATCCACCCTTTCATCCACCCATCCTCCATCCATCCACCCTTTCATTCTTCCATCCATACATCTATCCTTCACCAATCTATACTTCATCCATCCACCCTTTCATCCATCCAACTTTCATTCATCCACCCATCTTTTTACACATCCATCCATCCTTCATCCACCCACCCTTTCATCCATCCACCCATCATTCATCCCCCCACCTTTTCACACATCCATCCATGCATCATTCATCCATCCATGCAACCTTTTATCCATCCATCCACCCTTTCATCCTCCCATCCATACATACATCCATCCTTCATCCATCCACCCTTTCATCCTCCCATCCATACATACATCCATCCTTCATCCATCCACCCTTTCATCCTCCCATCCATACATCCATCCTTCTTCCATCCAGCCTTTCATCCTCCCATCCATACATCCATCCTTCATCCATCCACCCTTTCATCCTCCCATCCATACATACATCCTTCATCCATCCACACATACATCCTTCATCCATCCACACTTTCATCCTCCCATCCATACATACATCCATCCTTCATCCATCCGCCCTTTCATCCTCCCATACATACATCCATCCTTTATCCAGCCACCCTTTCATCCTTCCATCCATACATCCATCATTCATCCATCCATCCACCCTTTCATCCATCCATTCACCCATCATTCATCCACCCATCTTTTTACACATCCATCCATCCATCATTCATCCATCCACCCTTTCATCCATCCACTCTTCATCCGTCCACCCTTCATCCGTCCACCCTTTCATTCTTCCATCCATACATCTATCCTTCACCAATCTATCCTTCACCAATCTATCCTTCATCCATCCACCCTTTCATCCTTCCATCCATACATCCATCATTCATCCATCCACCCTTTCATCCATCCATTCAACTTTCATTCATCCACCCATCTTTTTACACATCCATCCATCATCCATCCATCCACCCTTTCATCCATCCATCCTTCACCCGTCCACCCTTTCATTCTTCCATCCATACATCTATCCTTCACAAATCTATCCTTCATCCATCCACCCTTTCATCCTTCCATCCATCCATCATTCATCCATCCACCCTTTCATCCATCCACCCACCCATCATTCATCCACCCACCTTTTCACACATCCATCCATCCTTCAGCCTTTCATCCATCCATCCACTCATCATTCATCCGCCCACCTTTTCATACATCCTTCCATCCTTCAGCCTTACATCCATCCATCCACCCATCATTCATCCACCCACCTTTTCTGTGCCTCTCTCATGGGGGATCAGTATCTCTCTGCATCGTCTTCCTTCTTCTTTCCCGCTCATGGGAGGGCATCTCTGTGCCTCCCTGCTGGGGGCGGGGGACGTGTCACGGGACCGACAGCTCCAGGTGCGCAACATCCATTGAACTCAAAGGACTACATTACAGCCACTGCCCCAGCCCCCCCCCCTCCCACCCCCCAGCTCCCCCCAGCATGTGTATGTGAGCCCTGCTGTAACAGCTTCAGGGACACACACACAGTCACACCCAAGTACTTGACAGGTCTTGTTAATGAGGCGTTGATGTTTTTCACACCTCGGTGTGAATTAGGCCTCCGCCGTGAGCACCCTCAATCAGCCCGGCGCCACTAAGGCAAACTGACAGAATCTGTTCTGCGACCCACTTCCCAGGACTCCACGACCCCCCTGGGGGTCGCGCCCCACAGATTGAAGACCGCTGCCTTAGAGGGTGGCCAATCCTGAGTCAGATTCCTCTCAGGTACACTTGAAGGGGCTTGTTAGTCTTGTTTCATGTGCCTCCAGCCTAGACAGATATATACTTATATATTCAGCTTTAATGAAAATACGTGTGAAAAAGAACTTAAAGTGCATGGCTATTTGCATTGAACAGTGGTGGCTCACAGCCTATCGATTGGAGGGATGGTGGGGAAAGCGTAAAATCGTTGGGGACGAAAGTCCTACAGTGCCACTTCAGTTAAAGCCTGATTCACGCTTCCCGTTCCCCTTGCGCAGCAGCCCGACACCTCCTAATGAGCTGAGGTGTGTACAATTATTTTTTGCATATTCCCAGACAGACACATGGGAACTGTCCACCTTTTTGCTTTTCTGTGCTTTGAGCAGAGACTCTGAAGTTTGATCCTGTTTCCCTCACCGGCCTAGTTCTTGCCCTCTTTTTTAGAGGCTGCAAATACCTCTCAGGTCCTCACCCTCGCAATGATAGGGTCTTTGATCTGGTGCCTCTAACCCCCAGAGAGCCATATTCTAACTTACTCTGGTTTCTTTTCAAAACGAAAAAATCTTTCGCCTTTTACTAAAGATTTCCGTGGAGAGGAACATTTACGAGTTAATTCAATTTTTTTAAGCCTTACCACAGGTGAGGCTGTTTATCATTTGTTTAAAAGAAAAGCATTAGAAGTTGGGGAATATTTAGGAGTTGTCTGCTACTGTTATAAGGGAACATGAGCTTGGTGTTTTATTCCTGATCTCTCTGCTTGCTCATTTGCATAGACAGAGTGTAGGAGAGGTGCATCATGGGAAAGAGCTTGGGCAGTGCATGAGATTGCTTTTCCTTGACTATCTTGAAACTGCACGATAGCAGGCAGTGTATTTTCTCTTTTCTCAACATTCCTGCTGCCAGAGGACAGACGTCACTCTCCTTTTAAATGGTGGCACCAAGACTCATGCTGCGCTTTTCATAGGGCTTGCACGTTATTTGTGCCCGTTAGAGGTGCTCTTAGAGGGTCGCCAATCCTGAGTCAGATTCCTCTCAGGTACACTTAAAGGGGCTCGTTAGTCTTGTTTCATGTGCCTCCAGCGTAGACAGATATATACTTATATATTCAGCTTTAATGAAAATGCGTGTGAAAAAGGGACTTAAAGTGCATGGCTATTTGCATAGAACAGTGGTGGCTCACAGCCTATCGATTGGAGGGATGTGGGGAAAGCGTAAAATCGTTGGGGACGAAAGTCCTACAGTGCCACTTCAGTTAAAGCCTGATTCACGCTTCCCGTTCCCCTTGCCCAGCAGCCCGACACCTCCTAATGAGCTGAGGTGTGTACAAAAAGAATTTGCATATTCCCAGGCAGACACTTGGAACAGTCCACCTTTTTGGTTTTCTGTGCTTTGAGCAGAGACTCTGAAGTTTGATCCTGTTTCCCTCACCGGCCTAGTTCTTGCCCTCTTTTTTAGAGGCTGCAAATACCTCTCAGGTCCTCACCCTCGCAATGATAGGGTCTTTGATCTGGTGCCTCTAACCCCCAGAGAGCCATATTCTAACTTACTCTGGTTTCTCTTCAAAACGAAAACATCTTTCGCATTTTAGTAAAGATTTCTGTGGAGAGGAACATTTACGAGTTTATTAAATTTTTTTAAGCCTTACCACAGGTGAGGCTGTTTATCATTTGTTTAAAAGAAAAGCATTAGAAGTTGGGGAATATTTAGGAGTTGTCTGCTACTGTTATAAGGGAACATGAGCTTGGTGTTTTAATTCTGATCTCTCTGCTTGCTCATTTGCATAGACAGAGTGTAGGAGAGGTGCATCATGGGAAAGAGCTTGGGCAGTGCATGAGATTGCTTTTCCTTGACTATCTTGAAACTGCACGATAGCAGGCAGTGTATTTTCTCTTTTCTCAACATTCCTGCTGCCAGAGGACAGACGTCACTCTCCTTTTAAATGGTGGCACCAAGACTCATGCTGCGCTTTTCATAGGGCTTGCCCGTTATTTGTGCCCGTTCGAGGTGCCCTTAGAGGGTGGCCAATCCTGAGTCAGATTCCTCTCAGGTACACTTGAAGGGGCTCGTTTGTCTTGTTTCATGTGCCTCCAGCCTAGACAGATCTATACTTATATATTCAACTTTAATGAAAATACGTGTGAAAAAGGGACTTAAAGTGCATGGCTATTTGCATAGAACAGTGGTGGCTCACAGCCTATCGATTGGAGGGATGGTGGGGAAAGCGTAAAATCATTGGGGACGAAAGTCCTACAGTGCCACTTCAGTTAAAGCCTGATTCACGCTTCCCATTCCCCTTGCCCAGCAGCCCCGACACCTCCTAATGAGCTGAGGTGTGCACAAAAAGAATTTGCATATTCCCAGGCAGACACTTGGAACTGCCCACCTTTTTGCTTTTATGTGCTTTGAGCAGAAACTCTGAAGTTTGATCCTGTTTCCCTCACCGGCCTAGTTCTTGCCCTCTTTTTTTGAGGCTTCAAATACCTCTCAGGTCCTCACCCTCGCAATGATAGGGTCTTTGATCTGGTGCCTCTAACCCCCAGAGAGCCAATTCTAACTTACTCTGGTTTCTCTTCAAAACGAAAAAATCTTTCGCCTTTTACTAAAGATTTCCGTGGAGAGGAACATTTACGAGTTTATTCAATATTTTTAAGCCTTACCGCAGGTGAGGCTGTTTATTATTTGTTTAAAAGAAAAGCATTAGAAGTTGGGGAATATTTAGGAGTTGTCTGCTACTTTTATAAGGGAACATGAGCTTGGTGTTTTATTCCTGATCTCTCTGCTTGCTCATTTGCATAGACAGAGTGTAGGAGAGGTGCATCATGGGAAAGAGCTTGGGCAGTGCATGAGATTGCTTTTCCTTGACTATCTTGAAACTGCACAATAGCAGGCAGTGTATTTTCTCTTTTCTCAACATTCCTGCTGCCAGAGGCCAGACGTCACTCTCCTTTTAAAAGGTGGCACCAAGAGTCATGCTGCGCTTTTCATAGGGCTTGCCCATTATTTGTGCCCGTTCGAGGTGTCCTTAGAGGGTGGCCAATCCTGAGTCAGATTCCTCTCAGGTACACTTGAAGGGGCTCGTTTGTCTTGTTTCATGTGCCTCCAGCCTAGACAGATCTATACTTATATAATCAGCTTTAATGAAAATACGTGTGAAAAAGGGACTTAAAGTGCATGGCTATTTGCATAGAACAGTGGTGGCTCACAGCCTATCGATTGGAGGGATGGTGGGGAAAGCGTAAAATCGTTGGGGACGAAAGTCCTACAGTGCCACTTCAGTTAAAGCCTGATTCAAGCTTCCCGTTCCCCTTGCCCAGCAGCCCCGACACCTCCTAATGAGCTGAGGTGTGTACAAAAAGAATTTGCATATTCCCAGGCAGACACTTGGAACTGCCCACCTTTTTGCTTTTCTGTGCTTTGAGCAGAGACTCTGAAAGTTGATCCTGTTTCCCTCACCGGCCTAGTTCTTGCCCTCTTTTTTAGAGGCTGCAAATACCTCTCAGGTCCTCACCCTCGCAATGATAGGGTCTTTGATCTGGTGCCTCTAACCCCCAGAGAGCCATATTCTAACTTACTCTGGTTTCTCTTCAAAACGAAAAAATCTTTCGCCTTTTACTAAAGATTTCAGTGGAGAGGAACATTTACGAGTTTATTCAATTTTTTTAAGCCTTACCACAGGTGAGGCTGTTTATCATTTGCTTAAAAGAAAAGCATTAGAAGTTGGGGAATATTTAGGAGTTGTTTGCTACTGTTATAAGGGAACATGAGCTTGGTGTTTTATTCCTGATCTCTCTGCTTGCTCATTTGCATAGACAGAGTGTAGGAGAGGTGCATCATGGGAAAGAGCTTGGGCAGTGCATGAGATTGCTTTTCCTTGACTATCTTGAAACTGCACGATAGCAGGCAGTATATTTTCTCTTTTCTCAACATTCCTGCTGCCAGAGGCCAGATGTCACTCTCCTTTTAAAAGGTGGCACCAAGACTCATGCTGCGCTTTTCCTAGGGCTTGCACGTTATTTGTGCTCGTTAGAGGTGCCCTTAGAGGGTGGCCAATCCTGAGTCAGATTCCTCTCAGGTACACTTGAAGGGGCTCGTTTGTCTTGTTTCATGTGCCTCCAGCCTAGACAGATCTATACTTATATATTCAGCTTTAATGAAAATACGTGTGAAAAAGGGAATTAAAATGCATGGCTATTTGCATAGAACAGTGGTGGCTCACAGCCTATTGATTGGAGGGATGGTGGGGAAAGCGTAAAATCGTTGGGGACGAAAGTCCTACAGTGCCACTTCAGTTAAAGCCTGATTCACGCTTCCCGTTCCCCTTGCCCAGCAGCCCGACACCTCCTAATGAGCTGAGTTGTGTACAAAAAGAATTTGCATATTCCCAGGCAGACACTTGGAACTGTCCACCTTTTTGCTTTTCTGTGCTTTGAGCAGAGACTCTGAAGTTTGATCCTGTTTCCCTCACCGGCCTAGTTCTTGCCCTCTTTCTTAGAGACTGCAAATACCTCTCAGGTCCTCACACTCGCAATGACAGGGTCTTTGATAGGGTGCCACTTACCCCCAGAGAGCCATATTCTTACTTACTCTGGTTTCTCTTCAAAACGAAAAAATCTTTCGCCTTTTACTAAAGATTTCCGTGGAGAGGAACATTTACGAGTTTATTCAATTTTTTTAAGCCTTACCACAGGTGAGGCTGTTTATCATTTGTTTAAAAGAAAAGCATTAGAAGTTGGAGAATATTTAGGAGTTGTCTGCTACTGTTATAAGGGAACATGAGCTTGGTGTTTTATTCCTGACCTCTCTGCTTGCTCATTTGCCTAGACAGAGTGTAGGAGAGGTGCATCATGGGAAAGAGCTTGGGCAGTGCATGAGATTGCTTTTCCTTGACTATCTTGAAACTTCACGATAGCAGGCAGTATATTTTCTCTTCTCTCAACATTCCTGCTGCCAGAGGTCAGACGTCACTCTCCATTTAAAAGGTGGCACCAAGACTCATGCTGCGCTTTTCATAGGGCTTGCACGTTATTTGTGCTGGTTAGAGGTGCCCTTAGAGGGTGGCCAATCCTGAGTCAGATTCCTCTCAGGTACACTTGAAGGGGCTCGTTTGTCTTGTTTCATGTGCCTCCAGCCTAGACAGATCTATACTTATATATTCAGCTTTAATGAAAATACGTGTGAAAAGGGGACTTCAAGTGCATGGCTATTTGCATAGAACAGTGGTGGCTCACAGCCTATCGATTGGAGGGATGGTGGGGAAAGCGTAAAATCGTTGGGGACGAAAGTCCTAAAGGGCCACTTCAGTTAAAGCCTGATTCACGCTTCCCGTTCCCCTTGCCCAGCAGCCCCGACACCTCCTAATGAGCTGAGGTGTGTACAAAAAGAATTTGCATATTCCCAGGCAGACACTTGGAACTGCCCACCTTTTTGCTTTTCTGTGCTTTGAGCAGAGACTCTGAAGTTTAATCCTGTTTCCCTCACCGGCCTAGTTCTTGCCCTCTTTTTTAGAGGCTGCAAATACCTCTCAGGTCCTCACCCTCGCAATGATAGGGTCTTTGATATGGTGCCTCTAACCCCCAGAGAGCCATATTCTAATTTACTCTGGTTTCTCTTCAAAATGAAAAAATCTTTCGCCTTTTACTAAAGATTTCCGTGGAGAGGAACATTTACGAGTTTATTCATTTTTTTTAAGCCTTACCACAGATGAGGCTGTTTATCATTTGTTTCAAAGAAAAGCTTTAGAAGTTGGGGAATATTTAGGAGTTGTCTGCTACTGTTATAAGGGTACATGAGCTTGGTGTTTTATTCCTGATCTCTCTGCTTGCTCATTTGCATAGACAGAGTGTAGGAGAGGTGCATCATGGGACAGAGCTTGGGCAGTGTATGAGATTGCTTTTCCTTGACTATCTTGAAACTGCACGATAGCAGGCAGTATATTTTCTCTTTTCTCAACATTCCTGCTGCCAGAGGCCAGACGTCACTCTCCTTTTAAAAGGTGGCACCAAGACTCATGCTGCGCTTTTCATAGGGCTTGCACGATATTTGTGCCCGTTAGAGGTGCCCTTAGAGGGTGGCCAATCCTGAGTCAGATTCCTCTCAGGTACACTTGAAGGGGCTCGTTAGTCTTGTTTCAAGTGCCTCCAGCCTAGACAGATATATACTTATATATTCAGCTTTAATGAAAATACGTGTAAAAAAGGGACTTAAAGTGCATGGCTATTTGCATAGAACAGTGGTGGCTCACAGCCTATCGATTGGAGGGATGGTGGGGAAAGCGTAAAATCGTTGGGGACGAAAGTCCTACAGTGCCACTTCAGTTAAAGCCTGATTCACGCTTCCCGTTCCCCTTGCCCAGCAGCCCCGACACCTCCTAATGAGCTGAGGTGTGCACAAAAATAATTTGCATATTCCCAGGCAGACACTTGGAACTGCCCACCTTTTTGCTTTTATGTGCTTTGAGCAAAAACTCTGAAGTTTGATCCTGTTTCCCTCACCGGCCTAGTTCTTGCCCTCTTTTTTTGAGGCTTCAAATACCTCTCAGGTCCTCACCCTCGCAATGATAGGGTCTTTGATCTGGTGCCTCTAACCCCCAGAGAGCCATATTCTAACTTACTCTGGTTTCTCTTCAAAACGAAAAAATCTTTCGCCTTTTACTAAAGATTTCCGTGGAGAGGAACATTTACGAGTTTATTCAATATTTTTAAGCCTTACCGCAGGTGAGGCTGTTTATCATTTGTTTAAAAGAAAAGCATTAGAAGTTGGGGAATATTTAGGAGTTGTCTGCTACTGTTATAAGGGAACATGAGCTTGGTGTTTTATTCCTGATCTCTCTGCTTGCTCATTTGCATAGACAGAGTGTAGGAGAGGTGCATCATGGGAAAGAGCTTGGGCAGTGCATGAGATTGCTTTTCCTTGACTATCTTGAAACTGCACGATAGCAGGCAGTATATTTTCTCTTTTCTCAATATTCCTGCTGCCAGAGGCCAGACGTCACTCTCCTTTTAAAAGGTGGCACCAAGACTCATGCTGCGCTTTTCATAGGGCTTGCACGTTATTTGTGCCCGTTAGAGGTGCCCTTAGAGCAGAGGTCTTCAAACTTTTTGATGCCAAGACCCCTTGTAAAACCTTTTTAGGCGTAAGGACCCCCTTCCGACAAAAGTTTCTAGAAACTGGTACTCCTCATCATCAACTTTTGACAACCATAAATGCGCCTGTTAGACCTCATCACATCCCTCCATCATTCATCCACCCACACTTTCACACATCCATCCCATTCACCCTTTCATCCTTCCATCCATACATCCATCCTTTATCCATCCACCCTTTCATCCTTCCATCCATACATCCATCTTTTACCCATCCACCCTTCCTTCCATCCACCCATCATTCATCCACCCACCCTTTCACACATCAATCCATCATTCATCCATGAAACCTTTTTTCCATTCATCCATCCATCCACCCTTTCATCTTCCCATCCATACATCCATCCTTTATCCATCCACCCTTTCATCCTCCCATCCATACATCCACCCACCCTTTCATCCATCCATTCATCCACCCACCCTTTCATCCATCTACCCATCATTCATCCCCCCACCTTTTCACATATCCATCCATACATACATCCTTCATCCGTCCACCCTTTCATCCATCCATCCATACATCTATCCTTCACCAATCTATCCTTCATCCATCCACCCTTTCATCCTTACATCCATCCTTCATCCATCATCCATCCACCCTTTCATCCACCCATCCTTCATCCATCCACCCTTTCATTCTTCCATCCATACATCTATCCTTCACCAATCTATACTTCATCCATCCACCCTTTCATCCATCCAACTTTCATTCATCCACCCATCTTTTTACACATCCATCCATCCTTCATCCACCCACCCTTTCATCCATCCACCCATCATTCATCCCCCCACCTTTTCACACATCCATCCATGCATCATTCATCCATCCATGCAACCTTTTATCCATCCATCCACCCTTTCATCCTCCCATCCATACATACATCCATCCTTCATCCATCCACCCTTTCATCCTCCCATCCATACATACATCCATCCTTCATCCATCCACCCTTTCATCCTCCCATCCATACATCCATCCTTCTTCCATCCAGCCTTTCATCCTCCCATCCATACATCCATCCTTCATCCATCCACCCTTTCATCCTCCCATCCATACATACATCCTTCATCCATCCACACATACATCCTTCATCCATCCACACTTTCATCCTCCCATCCATACATACATCCATCCTTCATCCATCCGCCCTTTCATCCTCCCATACATACATCCATCCTTTATCCAGCCACCCTTTCATCCTTCCATCCATACATCCATCATTCATCCATCCATCCACCCTTTCATCCATCCATTCACCCATCATTCATCCACCCATCTTTTTACACATCCATCCATCCATCATTCATCCATCCACCCTTTCATCCATCCACTCTTCATCCGTCCACCCTTCATCCGTCCACCCTTTCATTCTTCCATCCATACATCTATCCTTCACCAATCTATCCTTCACCAATCTATCCTTCATCCATCCACCCTTTCATCCTTCCATCCATACATCCATCATTCATCCATCCACCCTTTCATCCATCCATTCAACTTTCATTCATCCACCCATCTTTTTACACATCCATCCATCATCCATCCATCCACCCTTTCATCCATCCATCCTTCACCCGTCCACCCTTTCATTCTTCCATCCATACATCTATCCTTCACAAATCTATCCTTCATCCATCCACCCTTTCATCCTTCCATCCATCCATCATTCATCCATCCACCCTTTCATCCATCCACCCACCCATCATTCATCCACCCACCTTTTCACACATCCATCCATCCTTCAGCCTTTCATCCATCCATCCACTCATCATTCATCCGCCCACCTTTTCATACATCCTTCCATCCTTCAGCCTTACATCCATCCATCCACCCATCATTCATCCACCCACCTTTTCTGTGCCTCTCTCATGGGGGATCAGTATCTCTCTGCATCGTCTTCCTTCTTCTTTCCCGCTCATGGGAGGGCATCTCTGTGCCTCCCTGCTGGGGGCGGGGGACGTGTCACGGGACCGACAGCTCCAGGTGCGCAACATCCATTGAACTCAAAGGACTACATTACAGCCACTGCCCCAGCCCCCCCCCCCCTCCCACCCCCCAGCTCCCCCCAGCATGTGTATGTGAGCCCTGCTGTAACAGCTTCAGGGACACACACACAGTCACACCCAAGTACTTGACAGGTCTTGTTAATGAGGCGTTGATGTTTTTCACACCTCGGTGTGAATTAGGCCTCCGCCGTGAGCACCCTCAATCAGCCCGGCGCCACTAAGGCAAACTGACAGAATCTGTTCTGCGACCCACTTCCCAGGACTCCACGACCCCCCTGGGGGTCGCGCCCCACAGATTGAAGACCGCTGCCTTAGAGGGTGGCCAATCCTGAGTCAGATTCCTCTCAGGTACACTTGAAGGGGCTTGTTAGTCTTGTTTCATGTGCCTCCAGCCTAGACAGATATATACTTATATATTCAGCTTTAATGAAAATACGTGTGAAAAAGAACTTAAAGTGCATGGCTATTTGCATTGAACAGTGGTGGCTCACAGCCTATCGATTGGAGGGATGGTGGGGAAAGCGTAAAATCGTTGGGGACGAAAGTCCTACAGTGCCACTTCAGTTAAAGCCTGATTCACGCTTCCCGTTCCCCTTGCGCAGCAGCCCGACACCTCCTAATGAGCTGAGGTGTGTACAATTATTTTTTGCATATTCCCAGACAGACACATGGGAACTGTCCACCTTTTTGCTTTTCTGTGCTTTGAGCAGAGACTCTGAAGTTTGATCCTGTTTCCCTCACCGGCCTAGTTCTTGCCCTCTTTTTTAGAGGCTGCAAATACCTCTCAGGTCCTCACCCTCGCAATGATAGGGTCTTTGATCTGGTGCCTCTAACCCCCAGAGAGCCATATTCTAACTTACTCTGGTTTCTTTTCAAAACGAAAAAATCTTTCGCCTTTTACTAAAGATTTCCGTGGAGAGGAACATTTACGAGTTAATTCAATTTTTTTAAGCCTTACCACAGGTGAGGCTGTTTATCATTTGTTTAAAAGAAAAGCATTAGAAGTTGGGGAATATTTAGGAGTTGTCTGCTACTGTTATAAGGGAACATGAGCTTGGTGTTTTATTCCTGATCTCTCTGCTTGCTCATTTGCATAGACAGAGTGTAGGAGAGGTGCATCATGGGAAAGAGCTTGGGCAGTGCATGAGATTGCTTTTCCTTGACTATCTTGAAACTGCACGATAGCAGGCAGTGTATTTTCTCTTTTCTCAACATTCCTGCTGCCAGAGGACAGACGTCACTCTCCTTTTAAATGGTGGCACCAAGACTCATGCTGCGCTTTTCATAGGGCTTGCACGTTATTTGTGCCCGTTAGAGGTGCTCTTAGAGGGTCGCCAATCCTGAGTCAGATTCCTCTCAGGTACACTTAAAGGGGCTCGTTAGTCTTGTTTCATGTGCCTCCAGCGTAGACAGATATATACTTATATATTCAGCTTTAATGAAAATGCGTGTGAAAAAGGGACTTAAAGTGCATGGCTATTTGCATAGAACAGTGGTGGCTCACAGCCTATCGATTGGAGGGATGTGGGGAAAGCGTAAAATCGTTGGGGACGAAAGTCCTACAGTGCCACTTCAGTTAAAGCCTGATTCACGCTTCCCGTTCCCCTTGCCCAGCAGCCCGACACCTCCTAATGAGCTGAGGTGTGTACAAAAAGAATTTGCATATTCCCAGGCAGACACTTGGAACAGTCCACCTTTTTGGTTTTCTGTGCTTTGAGCAGAGACTCTGAAGTTTGATCCTGTTTCCCTCACCGGCCTAGTTCTTGCCCTCTTTTTTAGAGGCTGCAAATACCTCTCAGGTCCTCACCCTCGCAATGATAGGGTCTTTGATCTGGTGCCTCTAACCCCCAGAGAGCCATATTCTAACTTACTCTGGTTTCTCTTCAAAACGAAAACATCTTTCGCATTTTAGTAAAGATTTCTGTGGAGAGGAACATTTACGAGTTTATTAAATTTTTTTAAGCCTTACCACAGGTGAGGCTGTTTATCATTTGTTTAAAAGAAAAGCATTAGAAGTTGGGGAATATTTAGGAGTTGTCTGCTACTGTTATAAGGGAACATGAGCTTGGTGTTTTAATTCTGATCTCTCTGCTTGCTCATTTGCATAGACAGAGTGTAGGAGAGGTGCATCATGGGAAAGAGCTTGGGCAGTGCATGAGATTGCTTTTCCTTGACTATCTTGAAACTGCACGATAGCAGGCAGTGTATTTTCTCTTTTCTCAACATTCCTGCTGCCAGAGGACAGACGTCACTCTCCTTTTAAATGGTGGCACCAAGACTCATGCTGCGCTTTTCATAGGGCTTGCCCGTTATTTGTGCCCGTTCGAGGTGCCCTTAGAGGGTGGCCAATCCTGAGTCAGATTCCTCTCAGGTACACTTGAAGGGGCTCGTTTGTCTTGTTTCATGTGCCTCCAGCCTAGACAGATCTATACTTATATATTCAACTTTAATGAAAATACGTGTGAAAAAGGGACTTAAAGTGCATGGCTATTTGCATAGAACAGTGGTGGCTCACAGCCTATCGATTGGAGGGATGGTGGGGAAAGCGTAAAATCATTGGGGACGAAAGTCCTACAGTGCCACTTCAGTTAAAGCCTGATTCACGCTTCCCGTTCCCCTTGCCCAGCAGCCCCGACACCTCCTAATGAGCTGAGGTGTGCACAAAAAGAATTTGCATATTCCCAGGCAGACACTTGGAACTGCCCACCTTTTTGCTTTTATGTGCTTTGAGCAGAAACTCTGAAGTTTGATCCTGTTTCCCTCACCGGCCTAGTTCTTGCCCTCTTTTTTTGAGGCTTCAAATACCTCTCAGGTCCTCACCCTCGCAATGATAGGGTCTTTGATCTGGTGCCTCTAACCCCCAGAGAGCCAATTCTAACTTACTCTGGTTTCTCTTCAAAACGAAAAAATCTTTCGCCTTTTACTAAAGATTTCCGTGGAGAGGAACATTTACGAGTTTATTCAATATTTTTAAGCCTTACCGCAGGTGAGGCTGTTTATTATTTGTTTAAAAGAAAAGCATTAGAAGTTGGGGAATATTTAGGAGTTGTCTGCTACTTTTATAAGGGAACATGAGCTTGGTGTTTTATTCCTGATCTCTCTGCTTGCTCATTTGCATAGACAGAGTGTAGGAGAGGTGCATCATGGGACAGAGCTTGGGCAGTGTATGAGATTGCTTTTCCTTGACTATCTTGAAACTGCACGATAGCAGGCAGTATATTTTCTCTTTTCTCAACATTCCTGCTGCCAGAGGCCAGACGTCACTCTCCTTTTAAAAGGTGGCACCAAGACTCATGCTGCGCTTTTCATAGGGCTTGCACGATATTTGTGCCCGTTAGAGGTGCCCTTAGAGGGTGGCCAATCCTGAGTCAGATTCCTCTCAGGTACACTTGAAGGGGCTTGTTAGTCTTGTTTCAAGTGCCTCCAGCCTAGACAGATATATACTTATATATTCAGCTTTAATGAAAATACGTGTAAAAAAGAGACTTAAAGTGCATGGCTATTTGCATAGAACAGTGGTGGCTCACAGCCTATCGATTGGAGGGATGGTGGGGAAAGCGTAAAATCGTTGGGGACGAAAGTCCTACAGTGCCACTTCAGTTAAAGCCTGATTCACGCTTCCCGTTCCCCTTGCCCAGCAGCCCCGACACCTCCTAATGAGCTGAGGTGTGCACAAAAATAATTTGCATATTCCCAGGCAGACACTTGGAACTGCCCACCTTTTTGCTTTTATGTGCTTTGAGCAAAAACTCTGAAGTTTGATCCTGTTTCCCTCACCGGCCTAGTTCTTGCCCTCTTTTTTTGAGGCTTCAAATACCTCTCAGGTCCTCACCCTCGCAATGATAGGGTCTTTGATCTGGTGCCTCTAACCCCCAGAGAGCCATATTCTAACTTACTCTGGTTTCTCTTCAAAACGAAAAAATCTTTCGCCTTTTACTAAAGATTTCCGTGGAGAGGAACATTTACGAGTTTATTCAATATTTTTAAGCCTTACCGCAGGTGAGGCTGTTTATCATTTGTTTAAAAGAAAAGCATTAGAAGTTGGGGAATATTTAGGAGTTGTCTGCTACTGTTATAAGGGAACATGAGCTTGGTGTTTTATTCCTGATCTCTCTGCTTGCTCATTTGCATAGACAGAGTGTAGGAGAGGTGCATCATGGGAAAGAGCTTGGGCAGTGCATGAGATTGCTTTTCCTTGACTATCTTGAAACTGCACGATAGCAGGCAGTATATTTTCTCTTTTCTCAATATTCCTGCTGCCAGAGGCCAGACGTCACTCTCCTTTTAAAAGGTGGCACCAAGACTCATGCTGCGCTTTTCATAGGGCTTGCACGTTATTTGTGCCCGTTAGAGGTGCCCTTAGAGCAGAGGTCTTCAAACTTTTTGATGCCAAGACCCCTTGTAAAACCTTTTTAGGCGTAAGGACCCCCTTCCGACAAAAGTTTCTAGAAACTGGTACTCCTCATCATCAACTTTTGACAACCATAAATGCGCCTGTTAGACCTCATCACATCCCTCCATCATTCATCCACCCACACTTTCACACATCCATCCCATTCACCCTTTCATCCTTCCATCCATACATCCATCCTTTATCCATCCACCCTTTCATCCTTCCATCCATACATCCATCTTTTACCCATCCACCCTTCCTTCCATCCACCCATCATTCATCCACCCACCCTTTCACACATCAATCCATCATTCATCCATGAAACCTTTTTTCCATTCATCCATCCATCCACCCTTTCATCTTCCCATCCATACATCCATCCTTTATCCATCCACCCTTTCATCCTCCCATCCATACATCCACCCACCCTTTCATCCATCCATTCATCCACCCACCCTTTCATCCATCTACCCATCATTCATCCCCCCACCTTTTCACATATCCATCCATACATACATCCTTCATCCGTCCACCCTTTCATCCATCCATCCATACATCTATCCTTCACCAATCTATCCTTCATCCATCCACCCTTTCATCCTTACATCCATCCTTCATCCATCATCCATCCACCCTTTCATCCACCCATCCTCCATCCATCCACCCTTTCATTCTTCCATCCATACATCTATCCTTCACCAATCTATACTTCATCCATCCACCCTTTCATCCATCCAACTTTCATTCATCCACCCATCTTTTTACACATCCATCCATCCTTCATCCACCCACCCTTTCATCCATCCACCCATCATTCATCCCCCCACCTTTTCACACATCCATCCATGCATCATTCATCCATCCATGCAACCTTTTATCCATCCATCCACCCTTTCATCCTCCCATCCATACATACATCCATCCTTCATCCATCCACCCTTTCATCCTCCCATCCATACATACATCCATCCTTCATCCATCCACCCTTTCATCCTCCCATCCATACATCCATCCTTCTTCCATCCAGCCTTTCATCCTCCCATCCATACATCCATCCTTCATCCATCCACCCTTTCATCCTCCCATCCATACATACATCCTTCATCCATCCACACATACATCCTTCATCCATCCACACTTTCATCCTCCCATCCATACATACATCCATCCTTCATCCATCCGCCCTTTCATCCTCCCATACATACATCCATCCTTTATCCAGCCACCCTTTCATCCTTCCATCCATACATCCATCATTCATCCATCCATCCACCCTTTCATCCATCCATTCACCCATCATTCATCCACCCATCTTTTTACACATCCATCCATCCATCATTCATCCATCCACCCTTTCATCCATCCACTCTTCATCCGTCCACCCTTCATCCGTCCACCCTTTCATTCTTCCATCCATACATCTATCCTTCACCAATCTATCCTTCACCAATCTATCCTTCATCCATCCACCCTTTCATCCTTCCATCCATACATCCATCATTCATCCATCCACCCTTTCATCCATCCATTCAACTTTCATTCATCCACCCATCTTTTTACACATCCATCCATCATCCATCCATCCACCCTTTCATCCATCCATCCTTCACCCGTCCACCCTTTCATTCTTCCATCCATACATCTATCCTTCACAAATCTATCCTTCATCCATCCACCCTTTCATCCTTCCATCCATCCATCATTCATCCATCCACCCTTTCATCCATCCACCCACCCATCATTCATCCACCCACCTTTTCACACATCCATCCATCCTTCAGCCTTTCATCCATCCATCCACTCATCATTCATCCGCCCACCTTTTCATACATCCTTCCATCCTTCAGCCTTACATCCATCCATCCACCCATCATTCATCCACCCACCTTTTCTGTGCCTCTCTCATGGGGGATCAGTATCTCTCTGCATCGTCTTCCTTCTTCTTTCCCGCTCATGGGAGGGCATCTCTGTGCCTCCCTGCTGGGGGCGGGGGACGTGTCACGGGACCGACAGCTCCAGGTGCGCAACATCCATTGAACTCAAAGGACTACATTACAGCCACTGCCCCAGCCCCCCCCCTCCCACCCCCCAGCTCCCCCAGCATGTGTATGTGAGCCCTGCTGTAACAGCTTCAGGGACACACACACAGTCACACCCAAGTACTTGACAGGTCTTGTTAATGAGGCGTTGATGTTTTTCACACCTCGGTGTGAATTAGGCCTCCGCCGTGAGCACCCTCAATCAGCCCGGCGCCACTAAGGCAAACTGACAGAATCTGTTCTGCGACCCACTTCCCAGGACTCCACGACCCCCCTGGGGGTCGCGCCCCACAGATTGAAGACCGCTGCCTTAGAGGGTGGCCAATCCTGAGTCAGATTCCTCTCAGGTACACTTGAAGGGGCTTGTTAGTCTTGTTTCATGTGCCTCCAGCCTAGACAGATATATACTTATATATTCAGCTTTAATGAAAATACGTGTGAAAAAGAACTTAAAGTGCATGGCTATTTGCATTGAACAGTGGTGGCTCACAGCCTATCGATTGGAGGGATGGTGGGGAAAGCGTAAAATCGTTGGGGACGAAAGTCCTACAGTGCCACTTCAGTTAAAGCCTGATTCACGCTTCCCGTTCCCCTTGCGCAGCAGCCCGACACCTCCTAATGAGCTGAGGTGTGTACAATTATTTTTTGCATATTCCCAGACAGACACATGGGAACTGTCCACCTTTTTGCTTTTCTGTGCTTTGAGCAGAGACTCTGAAGTTTGATCCTGTTTCCCTCACCGGCCTAGTTCTTGCCCTCTTTTTTAGAGGCTGCAAATACCTCTCAGGTCCTCACCCTCGCAATGATAGGGTCTTTGATCTGGTGCCTCTAACCCCCAGAGAGCCATATTCTAACTTACTCTGGTTTCTTTTCAAAACGAAAAAATCTTTCGCCTTTTACTAAAGATTTCCGTGGAGAGGAACATTTACGAGTTAATTCAATTTTTTTAAGCCTTACCACAGGTGAGGCTGTTTATCATTTGTTTAAAAGAAAAGCATTAGAAGTTGGGGAATATTTAGGAGTTGTCTGCTACTGTTATAAGGGAACATGAGCTTGGTGTTTTATTCCTGATCTCTCTGCTTGCTCATTTGCATAGACAGAGTGTAGGAGAGGTGCATCATGGGAAAGAGCTTGGGCAGTGCATGAGATTGCTTTTCCTTGACTATTTCGAAACTGCACGATAGCAGGCAGTGTATTTTCTCTTTTCTCAACATTCCTGCTGCCAGAGGCCAGACGTCACTCTCCTTTTAAAAGGTGGCACCAAGAGTCATGCTGCGCTTTTCATAGGGCTTGCCCGTTATTTGTGCCTGTTGGGGTGCCCTTAGAGGGTGGCCAATCCTGAGTCAGATTCCTCTCAGGTACACTTGAAGGGGCTCGTTTGTCTTGTTTCATGTGCCTCCAGCCTAGACAGATCTATACTTATATATTCAGCTTTAATGAAAATACGTGTGAAAAAGGGACTTAAAGTGCATGGCTATTTGCATAGAACAGTGGTGGCTCACAGCCTATCGATTGGAGGGATGGTGGGGAAAGCGTAAAATCGTTGGGGACAAAAGTCCTACAGTGCCACTTCAGTGAAAGCCTGATTCACGCTTCCCGTTCCCCTTGCCCAGCAGCCCCGACACCTCCTAATGAGCTGAGGTGTGTACAAAAAGAATTTGCATATTCCCAGGCAGACACTTGGAACTGCCCACCTTTTTGCTTTTCTGTGCTTTGAGCAGAGACTCTGAAGTTTGATCCTGTTTCCCTCACCGGCCTAGTTCTTACCCTCTTTTTTAGAGGCTGCAAATACCTCTCAGGTCCTCACCCTCGCAATGATAGGGTCTTTGATCTGGTGCCTCTAACCCCCAGAGAGCCATATTCTAACTTACTCTGGTTTCTCTTCAAAACGAAAAAATCTTTCGCCTTTTACTAATGATTTCCGTGGAGAGGAACATTTACGAGTTTATTCAATTTTTTTAAGCCTTACCACAGGTGAGGCTGTTTATCATTTGTTTAAAAGAAAAGCATTAGAAGTTGGGGAATATTTAGGAGTTGTCTGCTACTGTTATAAGGGAACATGAGCTTGGTGTTTAATTCCTGATCTCTCTGCTTGCTCATTTGCATAGACAGAGTGTAGGAGAGGTGCATCATGGGAAAGAGCTTGGGCAGTGCATGAGATTGCTTTTCCTTGACTATCTTGAAACTGCACGATAGCAGGCAGTGTATTTTCTCTTTTCTCAACATTCCTGCTGCCAGAGGCCACGCGTCACTCTCCTTTTAAAAGGTGGCACCAAGAGTCATCCTGCCCTTTTCATTGGGCTTGCCCGTTATTTGTGCCTGTTGGGGTACCCTTAGAGGGTGGCCAATCCTGAGTCAGATTCCTCTCAGGTACACTTGAAGGGGCTCGTTTGTCTTGTTTCATGTGCCTCCAGCCTAGACAGATCTATACTTATATATTCAGCTTTAATGAAAATACGTGTGAAAAAGGGACTTAAAGTGCATGGCTATTTGCATAGAACAGTGGTGGCTCACAGCCTATCGATTGGAGGGATGGTGGGGAAAGCGTAAAATCGTTTGGGACGAAAGTCCTACAGTGCCACTTCAGTGAAAGCCTGATTCACGCTTCCCGTTCCCCTTGCCCAGCAGCCCGACACCTCCTAATGAGCTGAGGTGTGTACAAAAAGAATTTGCATATTCCCAGGCAGACACTTGGAACTGCCCACCTTTTTGCTTTTCTGTGCTTTGAGCAGAGACTCTGAAGTTTGATCCTGTTTCCCTCACCGGCCTAGTTCTTGCCCTCTTTTTTAGAGGCTGCAAATACCTCTCAGGTCCTCACCCTCGCAATGATAGGGTCTTTGATCTGGTGCCTCTAACCCCCAGAGAGCCATATTCTAACTTACTCTGGTTTCTCTTCAAAACGAAAAAATCTTTCGCCTTTTACTAAAGATTTCCGTGGAGAGGAACATTTACGAGTTTATTCAATTTTTTTAAGCCTTACCACAGGTGAGGCTGTTTATCATTTGTTTAAAAGAAAAGCATTAGAAGTTGGGGAATATTTAGGAGTTGTCTGCTACTGTTATAAGGGAACATGAGCTTGGTGTTTTATTCCTGATCTCTCTGCTTGCTCATTTGCATAGACAGAGTGTAGGAGAGGTGCATCATGGGAAAGATCTTGGGCAGTGCATGAGATTGCTTTTCCTTGACTATCTGGAAACTGCACGATAGCAGGCAGTGTATTTTCTCTTTTCTCAACATTCCTGCTGCCAGAGGCCAGACGTCACTCTCCTTTTAAAAGGTGGCACCAAGAGTCATGCTGCGCTTTTCATAGGGATTGCCCGTTATTTGTGCCTGTTGGGGTGCCCTTAGAGGGTGGCCAATCCTGAGTCAGATTCCTCTCAGGTACACTTGAAGGGGCTCGTTTGTCTTGTTTCATGTGCCTCCAGCCTAGACAGATCTATACTTATATATTCAGCTTTAATGAAAATACGTGTGAAAAAGGGACTTAAAGTGCATGGCTATTTGCATAGAACAGTGGTGGCTCACAGCCTATCGATTGGAGGGATGGTGGGGAAAGCATAAAATCGTTGGGGACGAAAGTCCTACAGTGCCACTTCAGTGAAAGCCTGATTCACGCTTCCCGTTCCCCTTGCCCAGCAGCCCCGACACCTCCTAATGAGCTGAGGTGTGTACAAAAAGAATTTGCATATTCCCAGGCAGACACTTGGAACTGCCCACCTTTTTGCTTTTCTGTGCTTTGAGCAGAGACTCTGAAGTTTGATCCTGTTTCCCTCACCGGCCTAGTTCTTGCCCTCTTTTTTAGAGGCTGCAAATACCTCTCAGGTCCTCACCATCGCAATGATAGGGTCTTTGATCTGGTGCCTCTAACCCCCAGAGAGCCATATTCTAACTTACTCTGGTTTCTCTTCAAAACGAAAAAATCTTTCGCCTTTTACTAAAGATTCCACTCCCACTCCACTCCCCCAACCTTTGATGCCTTGGCTTCTTGTAGGCTAGACACTATTCCTCCCTTGGACGCCCCAGCACTGGATAAACTGACTGTTAAAGTCACCTCTGGCTCTCCTAATGATCCAGCACCCCCAAACACTCTCAAATTGGCGATGGATATGATCCGCCCTATTATTCTGGATGTCCTTAACACCTCCATCTCCTCCAACTCCGTGCCCCCGCCAAGGATGTGCGCAATGGTTAGAGCGTTGCTAAAAAAGCCCAATCTTGACCAAAGTAATTTAGCAAACTACCGTCCCATCTCCTTGCTCCCCTGGTTGAGCAAACTGCTTGAGAGGCACGTAAACAACATTCTAACGAACTATCTGGAGTCAAACAGTCTCCTGCGTGCCTCTCAGACAGGGTTCCGTCCGCGACATGGGACGGAAACTGCGCTTCTAGCGGTTACGGAAGAAGCAAGAGCTGTGCTGGACCAGGGTGGGAAAGTCGCCATTATTTTATTGGACCTGAGTGCCGCGTTCGACACGGTGAACCATGTCACGTTGTTGCAACGACTAACGGACATGGGCGTGTCGGGCGCGGCCCTGGAATGGCTGACGTCTTTCTTGACCGACCGGTTCTTCCAGGTCTTTGAGGGTGAGGCAGTATCATCTAAACATTCTCTCAGGTGTGGGGTTCCTCAGGGCTCCTCCCTGAGCCCCACCTTGTTTAATGTTTATATGGAGCCTCTAGACAGGATAGTCCAACCCTTCGGTGTGCGTATTGTCACCTACGCGGACGATACCCAACTGGTGGTCTCTTTAGACCACGCGGAGGGTTCGTCCCACACCTTAGGTCCCTGTCTAGAGGCGGTCGCCAGATGGATGCATTCCTCCTGTTTAAAACTCAATGGAGAGAAAACAGATGTTATTCTGTTGGGGAATTCTCCCCCCTCTGTTTTTACATCCATCTGGCCACCATGTCTGGGTGAGCCCCCGACTCCCAAGCCCCAGATAAAGAGCCTGGGGATCTGGCTCGACCCAGCCTTGAATTTCTCAGTACAAGCCACTAAGATTGCAGCCACCTGTTTTGGGTTGATGAGGATGCTGCGGAAGGTGCTCCCTCTGCTTCCTTTTCAGGCCAGGAGGATTCTTGTCCAGGCCCTGATACTGTCGCGCCTGGACTATGGGAACTCTCTTTTTTTGGGAGCCCCCTCCTTTGTCATCCAAAAGCTCCAAGTCACCCAAAACAGTGCGGCCCGCCTCCTCTACAATCTTCCTCACCGACAGTCAGCCAGGGATGCCTTAAGAGAACTCCATTGGCTCCCTATTGCGGCGAGAGTGCAATTCAAATCTTTGTGTATTTTACACAAGGCCTTCCATCACACTGGTCCCGCAATTCTGCAGACTTTGGCCACCCCCTACGTGCCTGGGCGTTCTCTCCGTTCTGGCTCCCTTCAGCTGGCCACCTCCGTCAGAGTCAAGAAGGCTCGATGGGGTGGTCGCTCCTTTTCACATAACGCGGCCAGGCTCTGGAACGCCCTCCCCCTATCTCTTCGGGAAATCACTAACCATCTTGCTTTTAGGAAAATCCTTAAAACACACCTGTATGCAAAAGCACACTGATCTGCCCTGCGCACGCGATAATAAAGAGTAAGTCATGAGCGCTACGAGGCCTCCGGGTAGATAGCGCTATACAAGTGTAATTTAATAATAATAATAATAATAATTTCCGTGGAGAGGAACATTTACGAGTTTATTCAATTTTTTTAAGCCTTACCACAGGTGAGGCTGTTTATCATTTGTTTAAAAGAAAAGCATTAGAAGTTGGGGAATATTTAGGAGTTGTCTGCTACTGTTATAAGGGAACATGAGCTTGGTGTTTTATTCCTGATCTCTCTGCTTGCTCATTTGCATAGACAGAGTGTAGGAGAGGTGCATCATGGGAAAGAGCTTGGGCAGTGCATGAGATTGCTTTTCCTTGACTATTTCGAAACTGCACGATAGCAGGCAGTGTATTTTCTCTTTTCTCAACATTCCTGCTGCCAGAGGCCAGACGTCACTCTCCTTTTAAAAGGTGGCACCAAGAGTCATGCTGCGCTTTTCATAGGGATTGCCCGTTATTTGTGCCTGTTGGGGTGCCCTTAGAGGGTGGCCAATCCTGAGTCAGATTCCTCTCAGGTACACTTGAAGGGGCTCGTTTGTCTTGTTTCATGTGCCTCCAGCCTAGACAGATCTATACTTATATATTCAGCTTTAATGAAAATACGTGTGAAAAAGGGACTTAAAGTGCATGGCTATTTGCATAGAACAGTGGTGGCTCACAGCCTATCGATTGGAGGGATGGTGGGGAAAGCGTAAAATCGTTGGGGACAAAAGTCCTACAGTGCCACTTCAGTGAAAGCCTGATTCACGCTTCCCGTTCCCCTTGCCCAGCAGCCCCGACACCTCCTAATGAGCTGAGGTGTGTACAAAAAGAATTTGCATATTCCCAGGCAGACACTTGGAACTGCCCACCTTTTTGCTTTTCTGTGCTTTGAGCAGAGACTCTGAAGTTTGATCCTGTTTCCCTCACCGGCCTAGTTCTTACCCTCTTTTTTAGAGGCTGCAAATACCTCTCAGGTCCTCACCCTCGCAATGATAGGGTCTTTGATCTGGTGCCTCTAACCCCCAGAGAGCCATATTCTAACTTACTCTGGTTTCTCTTCAAAACGAAAAAATCTTTCGCCTTTTACTAAAGATTTCCGTGGAGAGGAACATTTACGAGTTTATTCAATTTTTTTAAGCCTTACCACAGGTGAGGCTGTTTATCATTTGTTTAAAAGAAAAGCATTAGAAGTTGGGGAATATTTAGGAGTTGTCTGCTACTGTTATAAGGGAACATGAGCTTGGTGTTTTATTCCTGATCTCTCTGCTTGCTCATTTGCATAGACAGAGTGTAGGAGAGGTGCATCATGGGAAAGAGCTTGGGCAGTGCATGAGATTACTTTTCCTTGACTATCTTGAAACTGGACGATAGCAGGCAGTGTATTTTCTCTTTTCTCAACATTCCTGCTGCCAGAGGCCAGACGTCACTCTCCTTTTAAAAGGTGGCACCAAGAGTCATGCTGCCCTTTTCATAGGGCTTGCCCGTTATTTGTGCCTGTTGGGGTACCCTTAGAGGGTGGCCAATCCTGAGTCAGATTCCTCTCAGGTACACTTGAAGGGGCTCGTTTGTCTTGTTTCATGTGCCTCCAGCCTAGACAGATCTATACTTATATATTCAGCTTTAATGAAAATACGTGTGAAAAAGGGACTTAAAGTGCATGGCTATTTGCATAGAACAGTGGTGGCTCACAGCCTATCGATTGGAGGGATGGTGGGGAAAGCGTAAAATCGTTGGGGACGAAAGTCCTACAGTGCCACTTCAGTGAAAGCCTGATTCACGCTTCCCGTTCCCCTTGCCCAGCAGCCCCGACACCTCCTAATGAGCTGAGGTGTGTACAAAAAGAATTTGCATATTCCCAGGCAGACACTTGGAACTGCCCACCTTTTTGCTTTTCTGTGCTTTGAGCAGAGACTCTGAAGTTTGATCCTGTTTCCCTCACCGGCCTAGTTCTTGCCCTCTTTTTTAGAGGCTGCAAATACCTCTCAGGTCCTCACCCTTGCAATGATAGGGTCTTTGATCTGGTGCCTCTAACCCCCAGAGAGCCATATTCTACCTTACTCTGGTTTCTCTTCAAAACGAAAAAATCTTTCGCCTTTTACTAAAGATTTCCGTGGAGAGGAACATTTACGAGTTTATTCAATTTTTTTAAGCCTTACCACAGGTGAGGCTGTTTATCATTTGTTTAAAAGAAAAGCATTAGAAGTTGGGGAATATTTAGGAGTTGTCTGCTACTGTTATAAGGGAACATGAGCTTGGTGTTTTATTCCTGATCTCTCTGCTTGCTCATTTGCATAGACAGAGTGTAGGAGAGGTGCATCATGGGAAAGAGCTTGGGCAGTGCATGAGATTGCTTTTCCTTGACTATCTTGAAACTGCACGATAGCAGGCAGTGTATTTTCTCTTTTCTCAACATTCCTGCTGCCAGAGGCCAGACGTCACTCTCCTTTTAAAAGGTGGCACCAAGAGTCATGCTGCGCTTTTCATAGGGATTGCCCGTTATTTGTGCCTGTTGGGGTGCCCTTAGAGGGTGGCCAATCCTGAGTCAGATTCCTCTCAGGTACACTTGAAGGGGCTCGTTTGTCTTGTTTCATGTGCCTCCAGCCTAGACAGATCTATACTTATATATTCAGCTTTAATGAAAATACGTGTGAAAAAGGGACTTAAAGTGCATGGCTATTTGCATAGAACAGTGGTGGCTCACAGCCTATCGATTGGAGGGATGGTGGGGAAAGCGTAAAATCGTTGGGGACGAAAGTCCTACAGTGCCACTTCAGTGAAAGCCTGATTCACGCTTCCCGTTCCCCTTGCCCAGCAGCCCAGACACCTCCTAATGAGCTGAGGTGTGTACAAAAAGAATTTGCATATTCCCAGGCAGACACTTGGAACTGCCCACCTTTTTGCTTTTCTGTGCTTTGAGCAGAGACTCTGAAGTTTGATCCTGTTTCCCTCACCGGCCTAGTTCTTGCCCTCTTTTTTAGAGGCTGCAAATACCTCTCAGGTCCTCACCCTCGCAATGATAGGGTCTTTGATCTGGTGCCTCTAACCCCCAGAGAGCCATATTCTAACTTACTCTGGTTTCTCTTCAAAACGAAAAAATCTTTCGCCTTTTACTAAAGATTTCCGTGGAGAGGAACATTTACGAGTTTATTCAATTTTTTTAAGCCTTACCACAGGTGAGGCTGTTTATCATTTGTTTAAAAGAAAAGCATTAGAAGTTGGGGAATATTTAGGAGTTGTCTGCTACTGTTATAAGGGAACATGAGCTTGGTGTTTTATTCCTGATCTCTCTGCTTGCTCATTTGCATAGACAGAGTGTAGGAGAGGTGCATCATGGGAAAGAGCTTGGGCAGTGCATGAGATTGCTTTTCCTTGACTATCTTGAAACTGCACGATAGCAGGCAGTGTATTTTCTCTTTTCTCAACATTCCTGCTGCCAGAGGCCAGACGTCACTCTCCTTTTAAAAGGTGGCACCAAGAGTCATGCTGCGCTTTTCATAGGGCTTGCCCGTTATTTGTGCCCGTTAGCCCTTAGAGGGTGGCCAATCCTGAGTCAGATTCCTCTCAGGTACACTTGAAGGTGCTCGTTTGTCTTGTTTCATGTGCCTCCAGCCTAAACAGATCTATACTTCTATATTCAGCTTTAATGAAAATACGTGTGAAAAAGGGAATTAAAGTGCATGGCTATTTGCATAGAACAGTGGTGGCTCACAGCCTATCGATTGGAGGGATGGTGGGGAAAGCATAAAATCGTTGGGGACGAAAGTCCTACAGTGCAACTTCAGTGAAAGCCTGATTCACGCTTCCCGTTCCCCTTGCCCAGCAGCCCCGACACCTCCTAATGAGCTGAGGTGTGTACAAAAAGAATTTGCATATTCCCAGGCAGACACTTGGAACTGCCCACCTTTTTGCTTTTCTGTGCTTTGAGCAGAGACTCTGAAGTTTGATCCTGTTTCCCTCACCGGCCTAGTTCTTGCCCTCTTTTTTAGAGGCTGCAAATACCTCTCAGGTCCTCACCCTCGCAATGATAGGGTCTTTGATCTGGTGCCTCTAACCCCAAGAGAGCCATATTCTAACTTACTCTGGTTTCTCTTCAAAACGAAAAAATCTTTCGCCTTTTACTAAAGATTTCCGTGGAGAGGAACATTTACGAGTTTATTCAATTTTTTTAAGCCTTACCACAGGTGAGGCTGTTTATCATTTGTTTAAAAGAAAAGCATTAGAAGTTGGGGAATATTTAGGAGTTGTCTGCTACTGTTATAAGGGAACATGAGCTTGGTGTTTTATTCCTGATCTCTCTGCTTGCTCATTTGCATAGACAGAGTGTAGGAGAGGTGCATCATGGGAAAGAGCTTGGGCAGTGCATGAGATTGCTTTTCCTTGACTATTTCGAAACTGCACGATAGCAGGCAGTGTATTTTCTCTTTTCTCAACATTCCTGCTGCCAGAGGCCAGACGTCACTCTCCTTTTAAAAGGTGGCACCAAGAGTCATGCTGCGCTTTTCATAGGGCTTGCCCGTTATTTGTGCCTGTTGGGGTGCCCTTAGAGGGTGGCCAATCCTGAGTCAGATTCCTCTCAGGTACACTTGAAGGGGCTCGTTTGTCTTGTTTCATGTGCCTCCAGCCTAGACAGATCTATACTTATATATTCAGCTTTAATGAAAATACGTGTGAAAAAGGGCCTTAAAGTGCATGGCTATTTGCATAGAACAGTGGTGGCTCACAGCCTATCGATTGGAGGGATGGTGGGGAAAGCGTAAAATCGTTGGGGACAAAAGTCCTACAGTGCCACTTCAGTGAAAGCCTGATTCACGCTTCCCGTTCCCCTTGCCCAGCAGCCCCGACACCTCCTAATGAGCTGAGGTGTGTACAAAAAGAATTTGCATATTCCCAGGCAGACACTTGGAACTGCCCACCTTTTTGCTTTTCTGTGCTTTGAGCAGAGACTCTGAAGTTTGATCCTGTTTCCCTCACCGGCCTAGTTCTTACCCTCTTTTTTAGAGGCTGCAAATACCTCTCAGGTCCTCACCCTCGCAATGATAGGGTCTTTGATCTGGTGCCTCTAACCCCCAGAGAGCCATATTCTAACTTACTCTGGTTTCTCTTCAAAACGAAAAAATCTTTCGCCTTTTACTAAAGATTTCCGTGGAGAGGAACATTTACGAGTTTATTCAATTTTTTTAAGCCTTACCACAGGTGAGGCTGTTTATCATTTGTTTAAAAGAAAAGCATTAGAAGTTGGGGAATATTTAGGAGTTGTCTGCTACTGTTATAAGGGAACATGAGCTTGGTGTTTTATTCCTGATCTCTCTGCTTGCTCATTTGCATAGACAGAGTGTAGGAGAGGTGCATCATGGGAAAGAGCTTGGGCAGTGCATGAGATTGCTTTTCCTTGACTATCTTGAAACTGCACGATAGCAGGCAGTGTATTTTCTCTTTTCTCAACATTCCTGCTGCCAGAGGCCAGACGTCACTCTCCTTTTAAAAAGTGGCACCAAGAGTCATGCTGCGCTTTTCATAGGGATTGCCCGTTATTTGTGCCTGTTGGGGTGCCCTTAGAGGGTGGCCAATCCTGAGTCAGATTCCTCTCAGGTACACTTGAAGGGGCTCGTTTGTCTTGTTTCATGTGCCTCCAGCCTAGACAGATCTATACTTATATATTCAGCTTTAATGAAAATACGTGTGAAAAAGGGACTTAAAGTGCATGGCTATTTGCATAGAACAGTGGTGGCTCACAGCCTATCGATTGGAGGGATGGTGGGGAAAGCGTAAAATCCTTGGGGACGAAAGTCCTACAGTGCCACTTCAGTGAAAGCCTGATTCACGCTTCCCGTTCCCCTTGCCCAGCAGCCCCGACACCTCCTAATGAGCTGAGGTGTGTACAAAAAGAATTTGCATATTCCCAGGCAGACACTTGGAACTGCCCACCTTTTTGCTTTTCTGTGCTTTGAGCAGAGACTCTGAAGTTTGATCCTGTTTCCCTCACCGGCCTAGTTCTTGCCCTCTTTTTTAGAGGCTGCAAATACCTCTCAGGTCCTCACCCTCGCAATGATAGGGTCTTTGATCTGGTGCCTCTAACCCCCAGAGAGCCATATTCTAACTTACTCTGGTTTCTCTTCAAAACGAAAAAATCTTTCGCCTTTTACTAAAGATTTCCGTGGAGAGGAACATTTACGAGTTTATTCAACTTTTTTAAGCCTTACCACAGGTGAGGCTGTTTATCATTTGTTTAAAAGAAAAGCATTAGAAGTTGGGGAATATTTAGGAGTTGTCTGTTACTGTTATAAGGGAACATGAGCTTGGTGTTTTATTCCTGATCTCTCTGCTTGCTCATTTGCATAGACAGAGTGTAGGAGAGGTGCATCATGGGAAAGAGCTTGGGCAGTGCATGAGATTGCTTTTCCTTGACTATTTCGAAACTGCACGATAGCAGGCAGTGTATTTTCTCTTTTCTCAACATTCCTGCTGCCAGAGGCCAGACGTCACTCTCCTTTTAAAAGGTGGCACCAAGAGTCATGCTGCGCTTTTCATAGGGCTTGCCCGTTATTTGTGCCTGTTGGGGTGCCCTTAGAGGGTGGCCAATCCTGAGTCAGATTCCTCTCAGGTACACTTGAAGGGGCTCGTTTGTCTTGTTTCATGTGCCTCCAGCCTAGACAGATCTATACTTATATATTCAGCTTTAATGAAAATACGTGTGAAAAAGGGACTTAAAGTGCATGGCTATTTGCATAGAACAGTGGTGGCTCACAGCCTATCGATTGGAGGGATGGTGGGGAAAGCGTAAAATCGTTGGGGACAAAAGTCCTACAGTGCCACTTCAGTGAAAGCCTGATTCACGCTTCCCGTTCCCCTTGCCCAGCAGCCCCGACACCTCCTAATGAGCTGAGGTGTGTACAAAAAGAATTTGCATATTCCCAGGCAGACACTTGGAACTGCCCACCTTTTTGCTTTTCTGTGCTTTGAGCAGAGACTCTGAAGTTTGATCCTGTTTCCCTCACCGGCCTAGTTCTTGCCCTCTTTTTAAGAGGCTGCAAATACCTCTCAGGTCCTCACCCTCGCAATGATAGGGTCTTTGATCTGGTGCCTCTAACCCCCAGAGAGCCATGTTCTAACTTACTCTGGTTTCTCTTCAAAACGAAAAAATCTTTCGCCTTTTACTAATGATTTCCGTGGAGAGGAACATTTACGAGTTTATTCAATTTTTTTAAGCCTTACCACAGATGAGGCTGTTTATCATTTGTTTAAAAGAAAAGCATTAGAAGTTGGGGAATATTTAGGAGTTGTCTGCTACTGTTATAAGGGAACATGAGCTTGGTGTTTTATTCCTGATCTCTCTGCTTGCTCATTTGCATAGACAGAGTGTAGGAGAGGTGCATCATGGGAAAGAGCTTGGGCAGTGCATGAGATTGCTTTTCCTTGACTATCTTGAAACTGCACGATAGCAGGCAGTGTATTTTCTCTTTTCTCAACATTCCTGCTGCCAGAGGCCAGACGTCACTCTCCTTTTAAAAAGTGGCACCAAGAGTCATGCTGCGCTTTTCATAGGGATTGCCCGTTATTTGTGCCTGTTGGGGTGCCCTTAGAGGGTGGCCAATCCTGAGTCAGATTCCTCTCAGGTACACTTGAAGGGGCTCGTTTGTCTTGTTTCATGTGCCTCCAGCCTAGACAGATCTATACTTATATATTCAGCTTTAATGAAAATACGTGTGAAAAAGGGACTTAAAGTGCATGGCTATTTGCATAGAACAGTGGTGGCTCACAGCCTATCGATTGGAGGGATGGTGGGGAAAGCGTAAAATCGTTGGGGACGAAAGTCCTACAGTGCCACTTCAGTGAAAGCCTGATTCACGCTTCCCGTTCCCCTTGCCCAGCAGCCCCGACACCTCCTAATGAGCTGAGGTGTGTACAAAAAGAATTTGCATATTCCCAGGCAGACACTTGGAACTGCCCACCTTTTTGCTTTTCTGTGCTTTGAGCAGAGACTCTGAAGTTTGATCCTGTTTCCCTCACCGGCCTAGTTCTTGCCCTCTTTTTTAGAGGCTGCAAATACCTCTCAGGTCCTCACCCTCGCAATGATAGGGTCTTTGATCTGGTGACTCTAACCCCCAGAGAGCCATATTCTAACTTACTCTGGTTTCTCTTCAAAACGAAAAAATCTTTCGCCTTTTACTAAAGATTTCCGTGGAGAGGAACATTTACGAGTTTATTCAATTTTTTTAAGCCTTACCACAGGTGAGGCTGTTTATCATTTGTTTAAAAGAAAAGCATTAGAAGTTGGGGAATATTTAGGAGTTGTCTGTTACTGTTATAAGGGAACATGAGCTTGGTGTTTTGTTCCTGATCTCTCTGCTTGCTCATTTGCATAGACAGAGTGTAGGAGAGGTGCATCATGGGAAAGAGCTTGGGCAGTGCATGAGATTGCTTTTCCTTGACTATTTCGAAACTGCACGATAGCAGGCAGTGTATTTTCTCTTTTCTCAACATTCCTGCTGCCAGAGGCCAGACGTCACTCTCCTTTTAAAAGGTGGCACCAAGAGTCATGCTGCGCTTTTCATAGGGCTTGCCCGTTATTTGTGCCTGTTGGGGTGCCCTTAGAGGGTGGCCAATCCTGAGTCAGATTCCTCTCAGGTACACTTGAAGGGGCTCGTTTGTCTTGTTTCATGTGCCTCCAGCCTAGACAGATCTATACTTATATATTCAGCTTTAATGAAAATACGTGTGAAAAAGGGACTTAAAGTGCATGGCTATTTGCATAGAACAGTGGTGGCTCACAGCCTATCGATTGGAGGGATGGTGGGGAAAGCGTAAAATCGTTGGGGACAAAAGTCCTACAGTGCCACTTCAGTGAAAGCCTGATTCACGCTTCCCGTTCCCCTTGCCCAGCAGCCCCGACACCTCCTAATGAGCTGAGGTGTGTACAAAAAGAATTTGCATATTCCCAGGCAGACTCTTGGAACTGCCCACCTTTTTGCTTTTCTGTGCTTTGAGCAGAGACTCTGAAGTTTGATCCTGTTTCCCTCACCGGCCTAGTTCTTACCCTCTTTTTTAGAGGCTGCAAATACCTCTCAGGTCCTCACCCTCGCAATGATAGGGTCTTTGATCTGGTGCCTCTAACCCCCAGAGAGCCATATTCTAACTTACTCTGGTTTCTCTTCAAAACGAAAATTTTTTTCGCCTTTTACTAATGATTTCCGTGGAGGGGAACATTTACGAGTTTATTCAATTTTTTTAAGCCTTACCACAGGTGAGGCTGTTTATCATTTGTTTAAAAGAAAAGCATTAGAAGTTGGGGAATATTTAGGAGTTGTCTGCTACTGTTATAAGGGAACATGAGCTTGGTGTTTTATTCCTGATCTCTCTGCTTGCTCATTTGCATAGACAGAGTGTAGGAGAGGTGCATCATGGGAAAGAGCTTGGGCAGTGCATGAGATTGCTTTTCCTTGACTATCTTGAAACTGCACGATAGCAGGCAGTGTATTTTCTCTTTTCTCAACATTCCTGCTGCCAGAGGCCAGACGTCACTCTCCTTTTAAAAGGTGGCACCAAGAGTCATGCTGCGCTTTTCATAGGGCTTGCCCGTTATTTGTGCCTGTTGGGGTGCCCTTAGAGGGTGGCCAATCCTGAGTCAGATTCCTCTCAGGTACACTTGAAGGGGCTCGTTTGTCTTGTTTCATGTGCCTCCAGCCTAGATAGATCTATACTTATATATTCAGCTTTAATGAAAATACGTGTGAAAAAGGGACTTAAAGTGCATGGCTATTTGCATAGAACAGTGGTGGCTCACAGCCTATCGATTGGAGGGATGGTGGGGAAAGCGTAAAATCGTTGGGGACAAAAGTCCTACAGTGCCACTTCAGTGAAAGCCTGATTCACGCTTCCCGTTCCCCTTGCCCAGCAGCCCCGACACCTCCTAATGAGCTGAGGTGTGTACAAAAAGAATTTGCATATTCCCAGGCAGACACTTGGAACTGCCCACCTTTTTGCTTTTCTGTGCTTTGAGCAGAGACTCTGAAGTTTGATCCTGTTTCCCTCACCGGCCTAGTTCTTGCCCTCTTTTTAAGAGGCTGCAAATACCTCTCAGGTCCTCACCCTCGCAATGATAGGGTCTTTGATCTGGTGCCTCTAACCCCCAGAGAGCCATGTTCTAACTTACTCTGGTTTCTCTTCAAAACGAAAAAATCTTTCGCCTTTTACTATTGATTTCCGTGGAGAGGAACATTTACGAGTTTATTCAATTTTTTTAAGCCTTACCACAGATGAGGCTGTTTATCATTTGTTTAAAAGAAAAGCATTAGAAGTTGGGGAATATTTAGGAGTTGTCTGCTACTGTTATAAGGGAACATGAGCTTGGTGTTTTATTCCTGATCTCTCTGCTTGCTCATTTGCATAGACAGAGTGTAGGAGAGGTGCATCATGGGAAAGAGCTTGGGCAGTGCATGAGATTGCTTTTCCTTGACTATCTTGAAACTGCACGATAGCAGGCAGTGTATTTTCTCTTTTCTCAACATTCCTGCTGCCAGAGGCCAGACGTCACTCTCCTTTTAAAAAGTGGCACCAAGAGTCATGCTGCGCTTTTCATAGGGATTGCCCGTTATTTGTGCCTGTTGGGGTGCCCTTAGAGGGTGGCCAATCCTGAGTCAGATTCCTCTCAGGTACACTTGAAGGGGCTCGTTTGTCTTGTTTCATGTGCCTCCAGCCTAGACAGATCTATACTTATATATTCAGCTTTAATGAAAATACGTGTGAAAAAGGGACTTAAAGTGCATGGCTATTTGCATAGAACATTGGTGGCTCACAGCCTATCGATTGGAGGGATGGTGGGGAAAGCGTAAAATCGTTGGGGACGAAAGTCCTACAGTGCCACTTCAGTGAAAGCCTGATTCACGCTTCCCGTTCCCCTTGCCCAGCAGCCCCGACACCTCCTAATGAGCTGAGGTGTGTACAAAAAGAATTTGCATATTCCCAGGCAGACACTTGGAACTGCCCACCTTTTTGCTTTTCTGTGCTTTGAGCAGAGACTCTGAAGTTTGATCCTGTTTCCCTCACCGGCCTAGTTCTTGCCCTCTTTTTTAGAGGCTGCAAATACCTCTCAGGTCCTCACCCTCGCAATGATAGGGTCTTTGATCTGGTGACTCTAACCCCCAGAGAGCCATATTCTAACTTACTCTGGTTTCTCTTCAAAACGAAAAAATCTTTCGCCTTTTACTAAAGATTTCCGTGGAGAGGAACATTTACGAGTTTATTCAATTTTTTTAAGCCTTACCACAGGTGAGGCTGTTTATCATTTGTTTAAAAGAAAAGCATTAGAAGTTGGGGAATATTTAGGAGTTGTCTGTTACTGTTATAAGGGAACATGAGCTTGGTGTTTTGTTCCTGATCTCTCTGCTTGCTCATTTGCATAGACAGAGTGTAGGAGAGGTGCATCATGGGAAAGAGCTTGGGCAGTGCATGAGATTGCTTTTCCTTGACTATTTCGAAACTGCACGATAGCAGGCAGTGTATTTTCTCTTTTCTCAACATTCCTGCTGCCAGAGGCCAGACGTCACTCTCCTTTTAAAAGGTGGCACCAAGAGTCATGCTGCGCTTTTCATAGGGCTTGCCCGTTATTTGTGCCTGTTGGGGTGCCCTTAGAGGGTGGCCAATCCTGAGTCAGATTCCTCTCAGGTACACTTGAAGGGGCTCGTTTGTCTTGTTTCATGTGCCTCCAGCCTAGACAGATCTATACTTATATATTCAGCTTTAATGAAAATACGTGTGAAAAAGGGACTTAAAGTGCATGGCTATTTGCATAGAACAGTGGTGGCTCACAGCCTATCGATTGGAGGGATGGTGGGGAAAGCGTAAAATCGTTGGGGACAAAAGTCCTACAGTGCCACTTCAGTGAAAGCCTGATTCACGCTTCCCGTTCCCCTTGCCCAGCAGCCCCGACACCTCCTAATGAGCTGAGGTGTGTACAAAAAGAATTTGCATATTCCCAGGCAGACTCTTGGAACTGCCCACCTTTTTGCTTTTCTGTGCTTTGAGCAGAGACTCTGAAGTTTGATCCTGTTTCCCTCACCGGCCTAGTTCTTACCCTCTTTTTTAGAGGCTGCAAATACCTCTCAGGTCCTCACCCTCGCAATGATAGGGTCTTTGATCTGGTGCCTCTAACCCCCAGAGAGCCATATTCTAACTTACTCTGGTTTCTCTTCAAAACGAAAAAATCTTTCGCCTTTTACTAATGATTTCCGTGGAGAGGAACATTTACGAGTTTATTCAATTTTTTTAAGCCTTACCACAGGTGAGGCTGTTTATCATTTGTTTAAAAGAAAAGCATTAGAAGTTGGGGAATATTTAGGAGTTGTCTGCTACTGTTATAAGGGAACATGAGCTTGGTGTTTTATTCCTGATCTCTCTGCTTGCTCATTTGCATAGACAGAGTGTAGGAGAGGTGCATCATGGGAAAGAGCTTGGGCAGTGCATGAGATTGCTTTTCCTTGACTATCTTGAAACTGCACGATAGCAGGCAGTGTATTTTCTCTTTTCTCAACATTCCTGCTGCCAGAGGCCAGACGTCACTCTCCTTTTAAAAGGTGGCACCAAGAGTCATGCTGCCCTTTTCATAGGGCTTGCCCGTTATTTGTGCCTGTTGGGGTACCCTTAGAGGGTGGCCAATCCTGAGTCAGATTCCTCTCAGGTACACTTGAAGGGGCTCGTTTGTCTTGTTTCATGTGCCTCCAGCCTAGACAGATCTATACTTATATATTCAGCTTTAATGAAAATACGTGTGAAAAAGGGACTTAAAGTGCATGGCTATTTGCATAGAACAGTGGTGGCTCACAGCCTATCGATTGGAGGGATGGTGGGGAAAGCGTAAAATCGTTGGGGACAAAAGTCCTACAGTGCCACTTCAGTGAAAGCCTGATTCACGCTTCCCGTTCCCCTTGCCCAGCAGCCCCGACACCTCCTAATGAGCTGAGGTGTGTACAAAAAGAATTTGCATATTCCCAGGCAGACACTTGGAACTGCCCACCTTTTTGCTTTTCTGTGCTTTGAGCAGAGACTCTGAAGTTTGATCCTGTTTCCCTCACCGGCCTAGTTCTTACCCTCTTTTTTAGAGGCTGCAAATACCTCTCAGGTCCTCACCCTCGCAATGATAGGGTCTTTGATCTGGTGCCTCTAACCCCCAGAGAGCCATATTCTAACTTACTCTGGTTTCTCTTCAAAACGAAAAAATCTTTCGCCTTTTACTAAAGATTTCCGTGGAGAGGAACATTTACGAGTTTATTCAATTTTTTTAAGCCTTACCACAGGTGAGGCTGTTTATCATTTGTTTAAAAGAAAAGCATTAGAAGTTGGGAAATATTTAGGAGTTGTCTGCTACTGTTATAAGGGATCATGAGCTTGGTGTTTTATTCCTGATCTCTCTGCTTGCTCATTTGCATAGACAGAGTGTAGGAGAGGTGCATCATGGGAAAGAGCTTGGGCAGTGCATGAGATTGCTTTTCCTTGACTATCTTGAAACTGCACGATAGCAGGCAGTGTATTTTCTCTTTTCTCAACATTCCTGCTGCCAGAGGCCAGACGTCACTCTCCTTTTAAAAGGTGGCACCAAGAGTCATGATGCGCTTTTCATAGGGCTTGCCCGTTATTTGTGCCTGTTGGGGTACCCTTAGAGGGTGGCCAATCCTGAGTCAGATTCCTCTCAGGTAAACTTGAAGGGGCTCGTTTGTCTTGTTTCATGTGCCTCCAGCCTAGACAGATCTATACTCATATATTCAGCTTTAATGAAAATACGTGTGAAAAAGGGACTTAAAGTGCATGGCTATTTGCATAGAACAGTGGTGGCTCACAGCCTATCGATTGGAGGGATGGTGGGGAAAGCGTAAAATCGTTGGGGACGAAAGTCCTACAGTGCCACTTCAGTGAAAGCCTGATTCACGCTTCCCGTTCCCCTTGCCCAGCAGCCCCGACACCTCCTAATGAGCTGAGGTGTGTACAAAAAGAATTTGCATATTCCCAGGCAGACACTTGGAACTGCCCACCTTTTTGCTTTTCTGTGCTTTGAGCAGAGACTCTGAAGTTTGATCCTGTTTCCCTCACCGGCCTAGTTCTTGCCCTCTTTTTTAGAGGCTGCAAATACCTCTCAGGTCCTCACCCTCGCAATGATAGGGTCTTTGATCTGGTGCCTCTAACCCCCAGAGAGCCATATTCTAACTTACTCTGGTTTCTCTTCAAAACGAAAAAATCTTTCGCCTTTTACTAAAAATTTCCGTGGAGAGGAACATTTACGAGTTTATTCAATTTTTTTAAGCCTTACCACAGGTGAGGCTGTTTATCATTTGTTTAAAAGAAAAGCATTAGAAGTTGGGGATTATTTAGGAGTTGTCTGCTACTGTTATAAGGGAACATGAGCTTGGTGTTTTATTCCTGATCTCTCTGCTTGCTCATTTGCATAGACAGAGTGTAGGAGAGGTGCATCATGGGAAAGAGCTTGGGCAGTGCATGAGATTGCTTTTCCTTGACTATCTTGAAACTGCACGATAGCAGGCAGTGTATTTTCTCTTTTCTCAACATTCCTGCTGCCAGAGGCCAGACGTCACTCTCCTTTTAAAAGGTGGCACCAAGAGTCATGCTGCGCTTTTCATAGGGATTGCCCGTTATTTGTGCCTGTTGGGGTGCCCTTAGAGGGTGGCCAATCCTGAGTCAGATTCCTCTCAGGTACACTTGAAGGGGCTCGTTTGTCTTGTTTCATGTGCCTCCAGCCTAGACAGATCTATACTTATATATTCAGCTTTAATGAAAATACGTGTGAAAAAGGGACTTAAAGTGCATGGCTATTTGCATAGAACAGTGGTGGCTCACAGCCTATCGATTGGAGGGATGGTGGGGAAAGCGTAAAATCGTTGGGGACGAAAGTCCTACAGTGCCACTTCAGTGAAAGCCTGATTCACGCTTCCCGTTCCCCTTGCCCAGCAGCCCCGACACCTCCTAATGAGCTGAGGTGTGTACAAAAAGAATTTGCATATTCCCAGGCAGACACTTGGAACTGCCCACCTTTTTGCTTTTCTGTGCTTTGAGCAGAGACTCTGAAGTTTGATCCTGTTTCCCTCACCGGCCTAGTTCTTGCCCTCTTTTTTAGAGGCTGCAAATACCTCTCAGGTCCTCACCCTCGCAATGATAGGGTCTTTGATCTGGTGCCTCTAACCCCCCGAGAGCCATATTCTAACTTTCTCTGGTTTCTCTTCAAAACGAAAAAATCTTTCGCCTTTTACTAAAGATTTCCGTGGAGAGGAACATTTACGAGTTTATTCAATTTTTTTAAGCCTTACCAAAGGTGAGGCTGTTTATCATTTGTTTAAAAGAAAAGCATTAGAAGTTGGGGAATATTTAGGAGTTGTCTGCTACTGTTATAAGGGAACATGAGCTTGGTGTTTTATTCCTGATCTCTCTGCTTGCTCATTTGCATAGACAGAGTGTAGGAGAGGTGCATCATGGGAAAGAGCTTGGGCAGTGCATGAGATTGCTTTTCCTTGACTATCTTGAAACTGCACGATAGCAGGCAGTGTATTTTCTCTTTTCTCAACATTCCTGCTGCCAGAGGCCAGACGTCACTCTCCTTATAAAAGGTGGCACCAAGAGTCATGCTGCCCTTTTCATAGGGCTTGCCCGTTATTTGTGCCTGTTGGGGTACCCTTAGAGGGTGGCCAATCCTGAGTCAGATTCCTCTCAGGTACACTTGAAGGGGCTCGTTTGTCTTGTTTCATGTGCCTCCAGCCTAGACAGATCTATACTTATATATTCAGCTTTAATGAAAATACGTGTGAAAAAGGGACTTAAAGTGCATGGCTATTTGCATAGAACAGTGGTGGCTCACAGCCTATAGATTGGAGGGATTTTGGGGAAAGCGTAAAATCGTTGGGGACGAAAGTCCTACAGTGCCACTTCAGTGAAAGCCTGATTCACGCTTCCCGTTCCCCTTGCCCAGCAGCCCCGACACCTCCTAATGAGCTGAGGTGTGTACAAAAAGAATTTGCATATTCCCAGGCAGACACTTGGAACTGCCCACCTTTTTGCTTTTCTGTGCTTTGAGCAGAGACTCTGAAGTTTGATCCTGTTTCCCTCACCGGCCTAGTTCTTGCCCTCTTTTTTAGAGGCTGCAAATACCTCTCAGGTCCTCACCCTCGCAATGATAGGGTCTTTGATCTGGTGCCTCTAACCCCCAGAGAGCCATATTCTACCTTACTCTGGTTTCTCTTCAAAACGAAAAAATCTTTCGCCTTTTACTAAAGATTTCCGTGGAGAGGAACATTTACGAGTTTATTCAATTTTTTTAAGCCTTACCACAGGTGAGGCTGTTTATCATTTGTTTAAAAGAAAAGCATTAGAAGTTGGGGAATATTTAGGAGTTGTCTGCTACTGTTATAAGGGAACATGAGCTTGGTGTTTTATTCCTGATCTCTCTGCTTGCTCATTTGCATAGACAGAGTGTAGGAGAGGTGCATCATGGGAAAGAGCTTGGGCAGTGCATGAGATTGCTTTTCCTTGACTATCTTGAAACTGCACGATAGCAGGCAGTGTATTTTCTCTTTTCTCAACATTCCTGCTGCCAGAGGCCAGACGTCACTCTCCTTTTAAAAGGTGGCACCAAGAGTCATGCTGCGCTTTTCATAGGGATTGCCCGTTATTTGTGCCTGTTGGGGTGCCCTTAGAGGGTGGCCAATCCTGAGTCAGATTCCTCTCAGGTACACTTGAAGGGGCTCCAGCCTAGACAGATCTATACTTATATATTCAGCTTTAATGAAAATACGTGTGAAAAAGGGACTTAAAGTGCATGGCTATTTGCATAGAACAGTGGTGGCTTACAGCCTATCGATTGGAGGGATGGTGGGGAAAGCATAAAATCGTTGGGGACGAAAGTCCTACAGTGCCACTTCAGTGAAAGCCTGATTCACGCTTCCCGTTCCCCTTGCCCAGCAGCCCCGACACCTCCTAATGAGCTGAGGTGTGTACAAAAAGAATTTGCATATTCCCAGGCAGACACTTGGAACTGCCCACCTTTTTGCTTTTCTGTGCTTTGAGCAGAGACTCTGAAGTTTGATCCTGTTTCCCTCACCGGCCTAGTTCTTACCCTCTTTTTTAGAGGCTGCAAATACCTCTCAGGTCCTCACCCTCGCAATGATAGGGTCTTTGATCTGGTGCCTCTAACCCCCAGAGAGCCATATTCTAACTTACTCTGGTTTCTCTTCAAAACGAAAAAATCTTTCGCCTTTTACTAAAGATTTCCGTGGAGAGGAACGTTTACGAGTTTATTCAATTTTTTTAAGCCTTACCACAGGTGAGGCTGTTTATCATTTGTTTAAAAGAAAAGCATTAGAAGTTGGGGAATATTTAGGAGTTGTCTGCTACTGTTATAAGGGAACATGAGCTTGGTGTTTTATTCCTGATCTCTCTGCTTGCTCATTTGCATAGACAGAGTGTAGGAGAGGTGCATCATGGAAAAGAGCTTGGGCAGTGCATGAGATTACTTTTCCTTGACTATCTTGAAACTGCACGATAGCAGGCAGTGTATTTTCTCTTTTCTCAACATTCCTGCTGCCAGAGGCCAGACGTCACTCTCCTTTTAAAAGGTGGCACCAAGAGTCATGCTGCCCTTTTCATAGGGCTTGCCCGTTATTTGTGCCTGTTGGGGTACCCTTAGAGGGTGGCCAATCCTGAGTCAGATTCCTCTCAGGTACACTTGAAGGGGCTCGTTTGTCTTGTTTCATGTGCCTCCAGCCTAGACAGATCTATACTTATATATTCAGCTTTAATGAAAATACGTGTGAAAAAGGGACTTAAAGTGCATGGCTATTTGCATAGAACAGTGGTGGCTCACAGCCTATCGATTGGAGGGATGGTGGGGAAAGCGTAAAATCGTTGGGGACGAAAGTCCTACAGTGCCACTTCAGTGAAAGCCTGATTCACGCTTCCCGTTCCCCTTGCCCAGCAGCCCCGACACCTCCTAATGAGCTGAGGTGTGTACAAAAAGAATTTGCATATTCCCAGGCAGACACTTGGAACTGCCCACCTTTTTGCTTTTCTGTGCTTTGAGCAGAGACTCTGAAGTTTGATCCTGTTTCCCTCACCGGCCTAGTTCTTGCCCTCTTTTTTAGAGGCTGCAAATACCTCTCAGGTCCTCACCCTTGCAATGATAGGGTCTTTGATCTGGTGCCTCTAACCCCCAGAGAGCCATATTCTACCTTACTCTGGTTTCTCTTCAAAACGAAAAAATCTTTCGCCTTTTACTAAAGATTTCCGTGGAGAGGAACATTTACGAGTTTATTCAATTTTTTTAAGCCTTACCACAGGTGAGGCTGTTTATCATTTGTTTAAAAGAAAAGCATTAGAAGTTGGGGAATATTTAGGAGTTGTCTGCTACTGTTATAAGGGAACATGAGCTTGGTGTTTTATTCCTGATCTCTCTGCTTGCTCATTTGCATAGACAGAGTGTAGGAGAGGTGCATCATGGGAAAGAGCTTGGGCAGTGCATGAGATTGCTTTTCCTTGACTATCTTGAAACTGCACGATAGCAGGCAGTGTATTTTCTCTTTTCTCAACATTCCTGCTGCCAGAGGCCAGACGTCACTCTCCTTTTAAAAGGTGGCACCAAGAGTCATGCTGCGCTTTTCATAGGGATTGCCCGTTATTTGTGCCTGTTGGGGTGCCCTTAGAGGGTGGCCAATCCTGAGTCAGATTCCTCTCAGGTACACTTGAAGGGGCTCGTTTGTCTTGTTTCATGTGCCTCCAGCCTAGACAGATCTATACTTATATATTCAGCTTTAATGAAAATACGTGTGAAAAAGGGACTTAAAGTGCATGGCTATTTGCATAGAACAGTGGTGGCTCACAGCCTATCGATTGGAGGGATGGTGGGGAAAGCGTAAAATCGTTGGGGACGAAAGTCCTACAGTGCCACTTCAGTGAAAGCCTGATTCACGCTTCCCGTTCCCCTTGCCCAGCAGCCCAGACACCTCCTAATGAGCTGAGGTGTGTACAAAAAGAATTTGCATATTCCCAGGCAGACACTTGGAACTGCCCACCTTTTTGCTTTTCTGTGCTTTGAGCAGAGACTCTGAAGTTTGATCCTGTTTCCCTCACCGGCCTAGTTCTTGCCCTCTTTTTTAGAGGCTGCAAATACCTCTCAGGTCCTCACCCTCGCAATGATAGGGTCTTTGATCTGGTGCCTCTAACCCCCAGAGAGCCATATTCTAACTTACTCTGGTTTCTCTTCAAAACGAAAATTTTTTTCGCCTTTTACTAAAGATTTCCGTGGAGAGGAACATTTACGAGTTTATTCAATTTTTTTAAGCCTTACCACAGGTGAGGCTGTTTATCATTTGTTTAAAAGAAAAGCATTAGAAGTTGGGGAATATTTAGGAGTTGTCTGCTACTGTTATAAGGGAACATGAGCTTGGTGTTTTATTCCTGATCTCTCTGCTTGCTCATTTGCATAGACAGAGTGTAGGAGAAGTGCATCATGGGAAAGAGCTTGGGCAGTGCATGAGATTGCTTTTCCTTGACTATCTTGAAACTGCACGATAGCAGGCAGTGTATTTTCTCTTTTCTCAACATTCCTGCTGCCAGAGGCCAGACGTCACTCTCCTTTTAAAAGGTGGCACCAAGAGTCATGCTGCGCTTTTCATAGGGCTTGCCCGTTATTTGTGCCCGTTAGCCCTTAGAGGGTGGCCAATCCTGAGTCAGATTCCTCTCAGGTACACTTGAAGGTGCTCGTTTGTCTTGTTTCATGTGCCTCCAGCCTAAACAGATCTATACTTCTATATTCAGCTTTAATGAAAATACGTGTGAAAAAGGGAATTAAAGTGCATGGCTATTTGCATAGAACAGTGGTGGCTCACAGCCTATCGATTGGAGGGATGGTGGGGAAAGCATAAAATCGTTGGGGACGAAAGTCCTACAGTGCCACTTCAGTGAAAGCCTGATTCACGCTTCCCGTTCCCCTTGCCCAGCAGCCCCGACACCTCCTAATGAGCTGAGGTGTGTACAAAAAGAATTTGCATATTCCCAGGCAGACACTTGGAACTGCCCACCTTTTTGCTTTTCTGTGCTTTGAGCAGAGACTCTGAAGTTTGATCCTGTTTCCCTCACCGGCCTAGTTCTTGCCCTCTTTTTTAGAGGCTGCAAATACCTCTCAGGTCCTCACCCTCGCAATGATAGGGTCTTTGATCTGGTGCCTCTAACCCCCAGAGAGCCATATTCTAACTTACTCTGGTTTCTCTTCAAAACGAAAAAATCTTTCGCCTTTTACTAAAGATTTCCGTGGAGAGGAACATTTACGAGTTTATTCAATTTTTTTAAGCCTTACCACAGGTGAGGCTGTTTATCATTTGTTTAAAAGAAAAGCATTAGAAGTTGGGGAATATTTAGGAGTTGTCTGCTACTGTTATAAGGGAACATGAGCTTGGTGTTTTATTCCTGATCTCTCTGCTTGCTCATTTGCATAGACAGAGTGTAGGAGAGGTGCATCATGGGAAAGAGCTTGGGCAGTGCATGAGATTGCTTTTCCTTGACTATTTCGAAACTGCACGATAGCAGGCAGTGTATTTTCTCTTTTCTCAACATTCCTGCTGCCAGAGGCCAGACGTCACTCTCCTTTTAAAAGGTGGCACCAAGAGTCATGCTGCGCTTTTCATAGGGCTTGCCCGTTATTTGTGCCTGTTGGGGTGCCCTTAGAGGGTGGCCAATCCTGAGTCAGATTCCTCTCAGGTACACTTGAAGGGGCTCGTTTGTCTTGTTTCATGTGCCTCCAGCCTAGACAGATCTATACTTATATATTCAGCTTTAATGAAAATACGTGTGAAAAAGGGCCTTAAAGTGCATGGCTATTTGCATAGAACAGTGGTGGCTCACAGCCTATCGATTGGAGGGATGGTGGGGAAAGCGTAAAATCGTTGGGGACAAAAGTCCTACAGTGCCACTTCAGTGAAAGCCTGATTCACGCTTCCCGTTCCCCTTGCCCAGCAGCCCCGACACCTCCTAATGAGCTGAGGTGTGTACAAAAAGAATTTGCATATTCCCAGGCAGACACTTGGAACTGCCCACCTTTTTGCTTTTCTGTGCTTTGAGCAGAGACTCTGAAGTTTGATCCTGTTTCCCTCACCGGCCTAGTTCTTGCCCTCTTTTTTAGAGGCTGCAAATACCTCTCAGGTCCTCACCCTCGCAATGATAGGGTCTTTGATCTGGTGCCTCTAACCCCCAGAGAGCCATATTCTAACTTACTCTGGTTTCTCTTCAAAACGAAAAATTTTTTCGCCTTTTACTAAAGATTTCCGTGGAGAGGAACATTTACGAGTTTATTCAACTTTTTTAAGCCTTACCACAGGTGAGGCTGTTTATCATTTGTTTAAATGAAAAGCATTAGAAGTTGGGGAATATTTAGGAGTTGTCTGTTACTGTTATAAGGGAACATGAGCTTGGTGTTTTATTCCTGATCTCTCTGCTTGCTCATTTGCATAGACAGAGTGTAGGAGAGGTGCATCATGGGAAAGAGCTTGGGCAGTGCATGAGATTGCTTTTCCTTGACTATTTCGAAACTGCACGATAGCAGGCAGTGTATTTTCTCTTTTCTCAACATTCCTGCTGCCAGAGGCCAGACGTCACTCTCCTTTTAAAAGGTGGCACCAAGAGTCATGCTGCGCTTTTCATAGGGCTTGCCCGTTATTTGTGCCTGTTGGGGTGCCCTTAGAGGGTGGCCAATCCTGAGTCAGATTCCTCTCAGGTACACTTGAAGGGGCTCGTTTGTCTTGTTTCATGTGCCTCCAGCCTAGACAGATCTATACTTATATATTCAGCTTTAATGAAAATACGTGTGAAAAAGGGACTTAAAGTGCATGGCTATTTGCATAGAACAGTGGTGGCTCACAGCCTATCGATTGGAGGGATGGTGGGGAAAGCGTAAAATCGTTGGGGACAAAAGTCCTACAGTGCCACTTCAGTGAAAGCCTGATTCACGCTTCCCGTTCCCCTTGCCCAGCAGCCCCGACACCTCCTAATGAGCTGAGGTGTGTACAAAAAGAATTTGCATATTCCCAGGCAGACACTTGGAACTGCCCACCTTTTTGCTTTTCTGTGCTTTGAGCAGAGACTCTGAAGTTTGATCCTGTTTCCCTCACCGGCCTAGTTCTTGCCCTCTTTTTAAGAGGCTGCAAATACCTCTCAGGTCCTCACCCTCGCAATGATAGGGTCTTTGATCTGGTGCCTCTAACCCCCAGAGAGCCATGTTCTAACTTACTCTGGTTTCTCTTCAAAACGAAAAAATCTTTCGCCTTTTACTAATGATTTCCGTGGAGAGGAACATTTACGAGTTTATTCAATTTTTTTAAGCCTTACCACAGATGAGGCTGTTTATCATTTGTTTAAAAGAAAAGCATTAGAAGTTGGGGAATATTTAGGAGTTGTCTGCTACTGTTATAAGGGAACATGAGCTTGGTGTTTTATTCCTGATCTCTCTGCTTGCTCATTTGCATAGACAGAGTGTAGGAGAGGTGCATCATGGGAAAGAGCTTGGGCAGTGCATGAGATTGCTTTTCCTTGACTATCTTGAAACTGCACGATAGCAGGCAGTGTATTTTCTCTTTTCTCAACATTCCTGCTGCCAGAGGCCAGACGTCACTCTCCTTTTAAAAAGTGGCACCAAGAGTCATGCTGCGCTTTTCATAGGGATTGCCCGTTATTTGTGCCTGTTGGGGTGCCCTTAGAGGGTGGCCAATCCTGAGTCAGATTCCTCTCAGGTACACTTGAAGGGGCTCGTTTGTCTTGTTTCATGTGCCTCCAGCCTAGACAGATCTATACTTATATATTCAGCTTTAATGAAAATACGTGTGAAAAAGGGACTTAAAGTGCATGGCTATTTGCATAGAACAGTGGTGGCTCACAGCCTATCGATTGGAGGGATGGTGGGGAAAGCGTAAAATCGTTGGGGACGAAAGTCCTACAGTGCCACTTCAGTGAAAGCCTGATTCACGCTTCCCGTTCCCCTTGCCCAGCAGCCCCGACACCTCCTAATGAGCTGAGGTGTGTACAAAAAGAATTTGCATATTCCCAGGCAGACACTTGGAACTGCCCACCTTTTTGCTTTTCTGTGCTTTGAGCAGAGACTCTGAAGTTTGATCCTGTTTCCCTCACCGGCCTAGTTCTTGCCCTCTTTTTTAGAGGCTGCAAATACCTCTCAGGTCCTCACCCTCGCAATGATAGGGTCTTTGATCTGGTGACTCTAACCCCCAGAGAGCCATATTCTAACTTACTCTGGTTTCTCTTCAAAACGAAAAAATCTTTCGCCTTTTACTAAAGATTTCCGTGGAGAGGAACATTTACGAGTTTATTCAATTTTTTTAAGCCTTACCACAGGTGAGGCTGTTTATCATTTGTTTAAAAGAAAAGCATTAGAAGTTGGGGAATATTTAGGAGTTGTCTGTTACTGTTATAAGGGAACATGAGCTTGGTGTTTTATTCCTGATCTCTCTGCTTGCTCATTTGCATAGACAGAGTGTAGGAGAGGTGCATCATGGGAAAGAGCTTGGGCAGTGCATGAGATTGCTTTTCCTTGACTATCTTGAAACTGCACGATAGCAGGCAGTGTATTTTCTCTTTTCTCAACATTCCTGCTGCCAGAGGCCAGACGTCACTCTCCTTTTAAAAGGTGGCACCAAGAGTCATGCTGCGCTTTTCATAGGACTTGCCTGTTATTTGTGCCTGTTGGGGTGCCCTTAGAGGGTGGCCAATCCTGAGTCAGATTCCTCTCAGGTACACTTGAAGGGGCTCGTTTGTCTTGTTTCATGTGCCTCCAGCCTAGACAGATCTATACTTATATATTCAGCTTTAATGAAAATACGTGTGAAAAAGGGACTTAAAGTGCATGGCTATTTGCATAGAACAGTGGTGGCTCACAGCCTATCGATTGGAGGGATGGTGGGGAAAGCGTAAAATCGTTGGGGACGAAAGTCCTACAGTGCCACTTCAGTGAAAGCCTGATTCACGCTTCCCGTTCCCCTTGCCCAGCAGCCCCGACACCTCCTAATGAGCTGAGGTGTGTACAAAAAGAATTTGCATATTCCCAGGCAGACACTTGGAACTGCCCACCTTTTTGCTTTTCTGTGCTGTGAGCAGAGACTCTGAAGTTTGATCCTGTTTCCCTCACCGGCCTAGTTCTTGCCCTCTTTTTTAGAGGCTGCAAATACCTCTCAGGTCCTCACCCTCGCAATGATAGGGTCTTTGATCTGGTGCCTCTAACCCCCAGAGAGCCATATTCTAACTTACTCTGGTTTCTCTTCAAAACGAAAAAATCTTTCGCCTTTTACTAAAGATTTCCGTGGAGAGGAACATTTACGAGTTTATTCAATTTTTTTAAGCCTTACCACAGGTGAGGCTGTTTATCATTTGTTTAAAAGAAAAGCATTAGAAGTTGGGGAATATTTAGGAGTTGTCTGCTACTGTTATAATGGAACATGAGCTTGGTGTTTTATTCCTGATCTCTCTGCTTGCTCATTTGCATAGACAGAGTGTAGGAGAGGTGCATCATGGGAAAGAGCTTGGGCAGTGCATGAGATTGCTTTTCCTTGACTATCTTGAAACTGCACGATAGCAGGCAGTGTATTTTCTCTTTTCTCAACATTACTGCTGCCAGAGGCCAGACGTCACTCTCCTTTTAAAAGGTGGCACCAAAAGTCATGCTGCGCTTTTCATAGGGCTTGCCCGTTATTTGTGCCTGTTGGGGTGCCCTTAGAGGGTGGCCAATCCTGAGTCAGATTCCTCTCAGGTACACTTGAAGGGGCTCGTTTGTCTTGTTTTATGTGCCTCCAGCCTAGACAGATCTATACTTATATATTCAGCTTTAATGAAAATACGTGTGAAAAAGGGACTTAAAGTGCATGGCTATTTGCATAGAACAGTGGTGGCTCACAGCCTATCGATTGGAGGGATGGTGGGGAAAGCGTAAAATCGTTGGGGACGAAAGTCCTACAGTGCCACTTCAGTGAAAGCCTGATTCACGCTTCCCGTTCCCCTTGCCCAGCAGCCCCGACACCTCCTAATGAGCTGAGGTGTGTACAAAAAGAATTTGCATATTCCCAGGCAGACACTTGGAACTGCCCACCTTTTTGCTTTTCTGTGCTTTAAGCAGAGACTCTGAAGTTTGATCCTGTTTCCCTCACCGGCCTAGTTCTTGCCCTCTTTTTTAGAGGCTGCAAATACCTCTCAGGTCCTCACCCTCGCAATGATAGGGTCTTTGATCTGGTGCCTCTAACCCCCAGAGAGCCATATTCTAACTTACTCTGGTTTCTCTTCAAAACGAAAAAATCTTTCGCCTTTTACTAAAGATTTCCGTGGAGAGGAACATTTACGAGTTTATTCAATTTTTTTAAGCCTTACCACAGGTGAGGCTGTTTATCATTTGTTTAAAAGAAAAGCATTAGAAGTTGGGGAATATTTAGGAGTTGTCTGCTACTGTTATAAGGGAACATGAGCTTGGTGTTTTATTCCTGATCTCTCTGCTTGCTCATTTGCATAGACAGAGTGTAGGAGAGGTGCATCATGGGAAAGAGCTTGGGCAGTGCATGAGATTGCTTTTCCTTGACTATCTTGAAACTGCACGATAGCAGGCAGTGTATTTTCTCTTTTCTCAACATTCCTGCTGCCAGAGGCCAGACGTCACTCTCCTTTTAAAAGGTGGCACCAAGAGTCATGCTGCGCTTTTCATAGGGCTTGCCCGTTATTTGTGCCTGTTGGGGTGCCCTTAGAGGGTGGCCAATCCTGAGTCAGATTCCTCTCAGGTACACTTGAAGGGGCTCGTTTGTCTTGTTTCATGTGCCTCCAGCCTAGACAGATCTATACTTATATATTCAGCTTTAATGAAAATACGTGTGAAAAAGGGACTTAAAGTGCATGGCTATTTGCATAGAACAGTGGTGGCTCACAGCCTATCGATTGGAGGGATGGTGGGGAAAGCGTAAAATCGTTGGGGACGAAAGTCCTACAGTGCCACTTCAGTGAAAGCCTGATTCACGCTTCCCGTTCCCCTTGCCCAGCAGCCCCGACACCTCCTAATGAGCTGAGGTGTGTACAAAAAGAATTTGCATATTCCCAGGCAGACACTTGGAACTGCCCACCTTTTTGCTTTTCTGTGCTGTGAGCAGAGACTCTGAAGTTTGATCCTGTTTCCCTCACCGGCCTAGTTCTTGCCCTCTTTTTTAGAGGCTGCAAATACCTCTCAGGTCCTCACCCTCGCAATGATAGGGTCTTTGATCTGGTGCCTCTAACCCCCAGAGAGCCATATTCTAACTTACTCTGGTTTCTCTTCAAAACGAAAAAATCTTTCGCCTTTTACTAAAGATTTCCGTGGAGAGGAACATTTACGAGTTTATTCAATTTTTTTAAGCCTTACCACAGGTGAGGCTGTTTATCATTTGTTTAAAAGAAAAGCATTAGAAGTTGGGGAATATTTAGGAGTTGTCTGCTACTGTTATAAGGGAACATGAGCTTGGTGTTTTATTCCTGATCTCTCTGCTTGCTCATTTGCATAGACAGAGTGTAGGAGAGGTGCATCATGGGAAAGAGCTTGGGCAGTGCATGAGATTGCTTTTCCTTGACTATCTTGAAACTGCACGATAGCAGGCAGTGTATTTTCTCTTTTCTCAACATTCCTGCTGCCAGAGGCCAGACGTCACTCTCCTTTTAAAAGGTGGCACCAAGAGTCATGCTGCGCTTTTCATAGGACTTGCCTGTTATTTGTGCCTGTTGGGGTGCCCTTAGAGGGTGGCCAATCCTGAGTCAGATTCCTCTCAGGTACACTTGAAGGGGCTCGTTTGTCTTGTTTCATGTGCCTCCAGCCTAGACAGATCTATACTTATATATTCAGCTTTAATGAAAATACGTGTGAAAAAGGGACTTAAAGTGCATGGCTATTTGCATAGAACAGTGGTGGCTCACAGCCTATCGATTGGAGGGATGGTGGGGAAAGCGTAAAATCGTTGGGGACGAAAGTCCTACAGTGCCACTTCAGTGAAAGCCTGATTCACGCTTCCCGTTCCCCTTGCCCAGCAGCCCCGACACCTCCTAATGAGCTGAGGTGTGTACAAAAAGAATTTGCATATTCCCAGGCAGACACTTGGAACTGCCCACCTTTTTGCTTTTCTGTGCTGTGAGCAGAGACTCTGAAGTTTGATCCTGTTTCCCTCACCGGCCTAGTTCTTGCCCTCTTTTTTAGAGGCTGCAAATACCTCTCAGGTCCTCACCCTCGCAATGATAGGGTCTTTGATCTGGTGCCTCTAACCCCCAGAGAGCCATATTCTAACTTACTCTGGTTTCTCTTCAAAATGAAAAAATCTTTCGCCTTTTACTAAAGATTTCCGTGGAGAGGAACATTTACGAGTTTATTCAATTTTTTTAAGCCTTACCACAGGTGAAGCTGTTTATCATTTGTTTAAAAGAAAAGCATTAGAAGTTGGGGAATATTTAGGAGTTGTCTGCTACTGTTATAAGGGAACATGAGCTTGGTGTTTTATTCCTGATCTCTCTGCTTGCTCATTTGCATAGACAGAGTGTAGGAGAGGTGCATCATGGGAAAGAGCTTGGGCAGTGCATGAGATTGCTTTTCCTTGACTATCTTGAAACTGCACGATAGCAGGCAGTGTATTTTCTCTTTTCTCAACATTACTGCTGCCAGAGGCCAGACGTCACTCTCCTTTTAAAAGGTGGCACCAAGAGTCATGCTGCGCTTTTCATAGGGCTTGCCCGTTATTTGTGCCTGTTGGGGTGCCCTTAGAGGGTGGCCAATCCTGAGTCAGATTCCTCTCAGGTACACTTGAAGGGGCTCGTTTGTCTTGTTTTATGTGCCTCCAGCCTAGACAGATCTATACTTATATATTCAGCTTTAATGAAAATACGTGTGAAAAAGGGACTTAAAGTGCATGGCTATTTGCATAGAACAGTGGTGGCTCATAGCCTATCGATTGGAGGGATGGTGGGGAAAGCGTAAAATCGTTGGGGACGAAAGTCCTACAGTGCCACTTCAGTGAAAGCCTGATTCACGCTTCCCGTTCCCCTTGCCCAGCAGCCCCGACACCTCCTAATGAGCTGAGGTGTGTACAAAAAGAATTTGCATATTCCCAGGCAGACACTTGGAACTGCCCACCTTTTTGCTTTTCTGTGCTTTAAGCAGAGACTCTGAAGTTTGATCCTGTTTCCCTCACCGGCCTAGTTCTTGCCCTCTTTTTTAGAGGCTGCAAATACCTCTCAGGTCCTCACCCTCGCAATGATAGGGTCTTTGATCTGGTGCCTCTAACCCCCAGAGAGCCATATTCTAACTTACTCTGGTTTCTCTTCAAAACGAAAAAATCTTTCGCCTTTTACTAAAGATTTCCGTGGAGAGGAACATTTACGAGTTTATTCAATTTTTTTAAGCCTTACCACAGGTGAGGCTGTTTATCATTTGTTTAAAAGAAAAGCATTAGAAGTTGGGGAATATTTAGGAGTTGTCTGCTACAGTTATAAGGGAACATGAGCTTGGTGTTTTATTCCTGATCTCTCTGCTTGCTCATTTGCATAGACAGAGTGTAGGAGAGGTGCATCATGGGAAAGAGCTTGGGCAGTGCATGAGATTGCTTTTCCTTGACTATCTTGAAACTGCACGATAGCAGGCAGTGTATTTTCTCTTTTCTCAACATTCCTGCTGCCAGAGGCCAGACGTCACTCTCCTTTTAAAAGGTGGCACCAAGAGTCATGCTGCGCTTTTCATAGGGCTTGCCCGTTATTTGTGCCTGTTGGGGTGCCCTTAGAGGGTGGCCAATCCTGAGTCAGATTCCTCTCAGGTACACTTGAAGGGGCTCGTTTGTCTTGTTTCATGTGCCTCCAGCCTAGACAGATCTATACTTATATATTCAGCTTTAATGAAAATACGTGTGAAAAAGGGACTTAAAGTGCATGGCTATTTGCATAGAACAGTGGTGGCTCACAGCCTATCGATTGGAGGGATGGTGGGGAAAGCGTAAAATCGTTGGGGACGAAAGTCCTACAGTGCCACTTCAGTGAAAGCCTGATTCACGCTTCCCGTTCCCCTTGCCCAGCAGCCCCGACACCTCCTAATGAGCTGAGGTGTGTACAAAAAGAATTTGCATATTCCCAGGCAGACACTTGGAACTGCCCACCTTTTTGCTTTTCTGTGCTGTGAGCAGAGACTCTGAAGTTTGATCCTGTTTCCCTCACCGGCCTAGTTCTTGCCCTCTTTTTTAGAGGCTGCAAATACCTCTCAGGTCCTCACCCTCGCAATGATAGGGTCTTTGATCTGGTGCCTCTAACCCCCAGAGAGCCATATTCTAACTTACTCTGGTTTCTCTTCAAAACGAAAAAATCTTTCGCCTTTTACTAAAGATTTCCGTGGAGAGGAACATTTACGAGTTTATTCAATTTTTTTAAGCCTTACCACAGGTGAGGCTGTTTATCATTTGTTTAAAAGAAAAGCATTAGAAGTTGGGGAATATTTAGGAGTTGTCTGCTACTGTTATAAGGGAACATGAGCTTGGTGTTTTATTCCTGATCTCTCTGCTTGCTCATTTGCATAGACAGAGTGTAGGAGAGGTGCATCATGGGAAAGAGCTTGGGCAGTGCATGAGATTGCTTTTCCTTGACTATCTTGAAACTGCACGATAGCAGGCAGTGTATTTTCTCTTTTCTCAACATTCCTGCTGCCAGAGGCCAGACGTCACTCTCCTTTTAAAAGGTGGCACCAAGAGTCATGCTGCGCTTTTCATAGGACTTGCCTGTTATTTGTGCCTGTTGGGGTGCCCTTAGAGGGTGGCCAATCCTGAGTCAGATTCCTCTCAGGTACACTTGAAGGGGCTCGTTTGTCTTGTTTCATGTGCCTCCAGCCTAGACAGATCTATACTTATATATTCAGCTTTAATGAAAATACGTGTGAAAAAGGGACTTAAAGTGCATGGCTATTTGCATAGAACAGTGGTGGCTCACAGCCTATCGATTGGAGGGATGGTGGGGAAAGCGTAAAATCGTTGGGGACGAAAGTCCTACAGTGCCACTTCAGTGAAAGCCTGATTCACGCTTCCCGTTCCCCTTGCCCAGCAGCCCCGACACCTCCTAATGAGCTGAGGTGTGTACAAAAAGAATTTGCATATTCCCAGGCAGACACTTGGAACTGCCCACCTTTTTGCTTTTCTGTGCTGTGAGCAGAGACTCTGAAGTTTGATCCTGTTTCCCTCACCGGCCTAGTTCTTGCCCTCTTTTTTAGAGGCTGCAAATACCTCTCAGGTCCTCACCCTCGCAATGATAGGGTCTTTGATCTGGTGCCTCTAACCCCCAGAGAGCCATATTCTAACTTACTCTGGTTTCTCTTCAAAACGAAAAAATCTTTCGCCTTTTACTAAAGATTTCCGTGGAGAGGAACATTTACGAGTTTATTCAATTTTTTTAAGCCTTACCACAGGTGAGGCTGTTTATCATTTGTTTAAAAGAAAAGCATTAGAAGTTGGGGAATATTTAGGAGTTGTCTGCTACTGTTATAAGGGAACATGAGCTTGGTGTTTTATTCCTGATCTCTCTGCTTGCTCATTTGCATAGACAGAGTGTAGGAGAGGTGCATCATGGGAAAGAGCTTGGGCAGTGCATGAGATTGCTTTTCCTTGACTATCTTGAAACTGCACGATAGCAGGCAGTGTATTTTCTCTTTTCTCAACATTACTGCTGCCAGAGGCCAGACGTCACTCTCCTTTTAAAAGGTGGCACCAAGAGTCATGCTGCGCTTTTCATAGGGCTTGCCCGTTATTTGTGCCTGTTGGGGTGCCCTTAGAGGGTGGCCAATCCTGAGTCAGATTCCTCTCAGGTACACTTGAAGGGGCTCGTTTGTCTTGTTTTATGTGCCTCCAGCCTAGACAGATCTATACTTATATATTCAGCTTTAATGAAAATACGTGTGAAAAAGGGACTTAAAGTGCATGGCTATTTGCATAGAACAGTGGTGGCTCATAGCCTATCGATTGGAGGGATGGCGGGGAAAGCGTAAAATCGTTGGGGACGAAAGTCCTACAGTGCCACTTCAGTGAAAGCCTGATTCACGCTTCCCGTTCCCCTTGCCCAGCAGCCCCGACACCTCCTAATGAGCTGAGGTGTGTACAAAAAGAATTTGCATATTCCCAGGCAGACACTTGGAACTGCCCACCTTTTTGCTTTTCTGTGCTTTAAGCAGAGACTCTGAAGTTTGATCCTGTTTCCCTCACCGGCCTAGTTCTTGCCCTCTTTTTTAGAGGCTGCAAATACCTCTCAGGTCCTCACCCTCGCAATGATAGGGTCTTTGATCTGGTGCCTCTAACCCCCAGAGAGCCATATTCTAACTTACTCTGGTTTCTCTTCAAAACGAAAAAATCTTTCGCCTTTTACTAAAGATTTCCGTGGAGAGGAACATTTACGAGTTTATTCAATTTTTTTAAGCCTTACCACAGGTGAGGCTGTTTATCATTTGTTTAAAAGAAAAGCATTAGAAGTTGGGGAATATTTAGGAGTTGTCTGCTACAGTTATAAGGGAACATGAGCTTGGTGTTTTATTCCTGATCTCTCTGCTTGCTCATTTGCATAGACAGAGTGTAGGAGAGGTGCATCATGGGAAAGAGCTTGGGCAGTGCATGAGATTGCTTTTCCTTGACTATCTTGAAACTGCACGATAGCAGGCAGTGTATTTTCTCTTTTCTCAACATTCCTGCTGCCAGAGGCCAGACGTCACTCTCCTTTTAAAAGGTGGCACCAAGAGTCATGCTGCGCTTTTCATAGGGCTTGCCCGTTATTTGTGCCTGTTGGGGTGCCCTTAGAGGGTGGCCAATCCTGAGTCAGATTCCTCTCAGGTACACTTGAAGGGGCTCGTTTGTCTTGTTTCATGTGCCTCCAGCCTAGACAGATCTATACTTATATATTCAGCTTTAATGAAAATACGTGTGAAAAAGGGACTTAAAGTGCATGGCTATTTGCATAGAACAGTGGTGGCTCACAGCCTATCGATTGGAGGGATGGTGGGGAAAGCGTAAAATCGTTGGGGACGAAAGTCCTACAGTGCCACTTCAGTGAAAGCCTGATTCACGCTTCCCGTTCCCCTTGCCCAGCAGCCCCGACACCTCCTAATGAGCTGAGGTGTGTACAAAAAGAATTTGCATATTCCCAGGCAGACACTTGGAACTGCCCACCTTTTTGCTTTTCTGTGCTGTGAGCAGAGACTCTGAAGTTTGATCCTGTTTCCCTCACCGGCCTAGTTCTTGCCCTCTTTTTTAGAGGCTGCAAATACCTCTCAGGTCCTCACCCTCGCAATGATAGGGTCTTTGATCTGGTGCCTCTAACCCCCAGAGAGCCATATTCTAACTTACTCTGGTTTCTCTTCAAAATGAAAAAATCTTTCGCCTTTTACTAAAGATTTCCGTGGAGAGGAACATTTACGAGTTTATTCAATTTTTTTAAGCCTTACCACAGGTGAAGCTGTTTATCATTTGTTTAAAAGAAAAGCATTAGAAGTTGGGGAATATTTAGGAGTTGTCTGCTACTGTTATAAGGGAACATGAGCTTGGTGTTTTATTCCTGATCTCTCTGCTTGCTCATTTGCATAGACAGAGTGTAGGAGAGGTGCATCATGGGAAAGAGCTTGGGCAGTGCATGAGATTGCTTTTCCTTGACTATCTTGAAACTGCACGATAGCAGGCAGTGTATTTTCTCTTTTCTCAACATTACTGCTGCCAGAGGCCAGACGTCACTCTCCTTTTAAAAGGTGGCACCAAGAGTCATGCTGCGCTTTTCATAGGGCTTGCCCGTTATTTGTGCCTGTTGGGGTGCCCTTAGAGGGTGGCCAATCCTGAGTCAGATTCCTCTCAGGTACACTTGAAGGGGCTCGTTTGTCTTGTTTTATGTGCCTCCAGCCTAGACAGATCTATACTTATATATTCAGCTTTAATGAAAATACGTGTGAAAAAGGGACTTAAAGTGCATGGCTATTTGCATAGAACAGTGGTGGCTCATAGCCTATCGATTGGAGGGATGGTGGGGAAAGCGTAAAATCGTTGGGGACGAAAGTCCTACAGTGCCACTTCAGTGAAAGCCTGATTCACGCTTCCCGTTCCCCTTGCCCAGCAGCCCCGACACCTCCTAATGAGCTGAGGTGTGTACAAAAAGAATTTGCATATTCCCAGGCAGACACTTGGAACTGCCCACCTTTTTGCTTTTCTGTGCTTTAAGCAGAGACTCTGAAGTTTGATCCTGTTTCCCTCACCGGCCTAGTTCTTGCCCTCTTTTTTAGAGGCTGCAAATACCTCTCAGGTCCTCACCCTCGCAATGATAGGGTCTTTGATCTGGTGCCTCTAACCCCCAGAGAGCCATATTCTAACTTACTCTGGTTTCTCTTCAAAACGAAAAAATCTTTCGCCTTTTACTAAAGATTTCCGTGGAGAGGAACATTTACGAGTTTATTCAATTTTTTTAAGCCTTACCACAGGTGAGGCTGTTTATCATTTGTTTAAAAGAAAAGCATTAGAAGTTGGGGAATATTTAGGAGTTGTCTGCTACAGTTATAAGGGAACATGAGCTTGGTGTTTTATTCCTGATCTCTCTGCTTGCTCATTTGCATAGACAGAGTGTAGGAGAGGTGCATCATGGGAAAGAGCTTGGGCAGTGCATGAGATTGCTTTTCCTTGACTATCTTGAAACTGCACGATAGCAGGCAGTGTATTTTCTCTTTTCTCAACATTCCTGCTGCCAGAGGCCAGACGTCACTCTCCTTTTAAAAGGTGGCACCAAGAGTCATGCTGCGCTTTTCATAGGGCTTGCCCGTTATTTGTGCCTGTTGGGGTGCCCTTAGAGGGTGGCCAATCCTGAGTCAGATTCCTCTCAGGTACACTTGAAGGGGCTCGTTTGTCTTGTTTCATGTGCCTCCAGCCTAGACAGATCTATACTTATATATTCAGCTTTAATGAAAATACGTGTGAAAAAGGGACTTAAAGTGCATGGCTATTTGCATAGAACAGTGGTGGCTCACAGCCTATCGATTGGAGGGATGGTGGGGAAAGCGTAAAATCGTTGGGGACGAAAGTCCTACAGTGCCACTTCAGTGAAAGCCTGATTCACGCTTCCCGTTCCCCTTGCCCAGCAGCCCCGACACCTCCTAATGAGCTGAGGTGTGTACAAAAAGAATTTGCATATTCCCAGGCAGACACTTGGAACTGCCCACCTTTTTGCTTTTCTGTGCTGTGAGCAGAGACTCTGAAGTTTGATCCTGTTTCCCTCACCGGCCTAGTTCTTGCCCTCTTTTTTAGAGGCTGCAAATACCTCTCAGGTCCTCACCCTCGCAATGATAGGGTCTTTGATCTGGTGCCTCTAACCCCCAGAGAGCCATATTCTAACTTACTCTGGTTTCTCTTCAAAACGAAAAAATCTTTCGCCTTTTACTAAAGATTTCCGTGGAGAGGAACATTTACGAGTTTATTCAATTTTTTTAAGCCTTACCACAGGTGAGGCTGTTTATCATTTGTTTAAAAGAAAAGCATTAGAAGTTGGGGAATATTTAGGAGTTGTCTGCTACTGTTATAAGGGAACATGAGCTTGGTGTTTTATTCCTGATCTCTCTGCTTGCTCATTTGCATAGACAGAGTGTAGGAGAGGTGCATCATGGGAAAGAGCTTGGGCAGTGCATGAGATTGCTTTTCCTTGACTATCTTGAAACTGCACGATAGCAGGCAGTGTATTTTCTCTTTTCTCAACATTCCTGCTGCCAGAGGCCAGACGTCACTCTCCTTTTAAAAGGTGGCACCAAGAGTCATGCTGCGCTTTTCATAGGACTTGCCTGTTATTTGTGCCTGTTGGGGTGCCCTTAGAGGGTGGCCAATCCTGAGTCAGATTCCTCTCAGGTACACTTGAAGGGGCTTGTTTGTCTTGTTTCATGTGCCTCCAGCCTAGACAGATCTATACTTATATATTCAGCTTTAATGAAAATACGTGTGAAAAAGGGACTTAAAGTGCATGGCTATTTGCATAGAACAGTGGTGGCTCACAGCCTATCGATTGGAGGGATGGTGGGGAAAGCGTAAAATCGTTGGGGACGAAAGTCCTACAGTGCCACTTCAGTGAAAGCCTGATTCACGCTTCCCGTTCCCCTTGCCCAGCAGCCCCGACACCTCCTAATGAGCTGAGGTGTGTACAAAAAGAATTTGCATATTCCCAGGCAGACACTTGGAACTGCCCACCTTTTTGCTTTTCTGTGCTGTGAGCAGAGACTCTGAAGTTTGATCCTGTTTCCCTCACCGGCCTAGTTCTTGCCCTCTTTTTTAGAGGCTGCAAATACCTCTCAGGTCCTCACCCTCGCAATGATAGGGTCTTTGATCTGGTGCCTCTAACCCCCAGAGAGCCATATTCTAACTTACTCTGGTTTCTCTTCAAAACGAAAAAATCTTTCGCCTTTTACTAAAGATTTCCGTGGAGAGGAACATTTACGAGTTTATTCAATTTTTTTAAGCCTTACCACAGGTGAGGCTGTTTATCATTTGTTTAAAAGAAAAGCATTAGAAGTTGGGGAATATTTAGGAGTTGTCTGCTACTGTTATAAGGGAACATGAGCTTGGTGTTTTATTCCTGATCTCTCTGCTTGCTCATTTGCATAGACAGAGTGTAGGAGAGGTGCATCATGGGAAAGAGCTTGGGCAGTGCATGAGATTGCTTTTCCTTGACTATCTTGAAACTGCACGATAGCAGGCAGTGTATTTTCTCTTTTCTCAACATTACTGCTGCCAGAGGCCAGACGTCACTCTCCTTTTAAAAGGTGGCACCAAGAGTCATGCTGCGCTTTTCATAGGGCTTGCCCGTTATTTGTGCCTGTTGGGGTGCCCTTAGAGGGTGGCCAATCCTGAGTCAGATTCCTCTCAGGTACACTTGAAGGGGCTCGTTTGTCTTGTTTTATGTGCCTCCAGCCTAGACAGATCTATACTTATATATTCAGCTTTAATGAAAATACGTGTGAAAAAGGGACTTAAAGTGCATGGCTATTTGCATAGAACAGTGGTGGCTCATAGCCTATCGATTGGAGGGATGGTGGGGAAAGCGTAAAATCGTTGGGGACGAAAGTCCTACAGTGCCACTTCAGTGAAAGCCTGATTCACGCTTCCCGTTCCCCTTGCCCAGCAGCCCCGACACCTCCTAATGAGCTGAGGTGTGTACAAAAAGAATTTGCATATTCCCAGGCAGACACTTGGAACTGCCCACCTTTTTGCTTTTCTGTGCTTTAAGCAGAGACTCTGAAGTTTGATCCTGTTTCCCTCACCGGCCTAGTTCTTGCCCTCTTTTTTAGAGGCTGCAAATACCTCTCAGGTCCTCACCCTCGCAATGATAGGGTCTTTGATCTGGTGCCTCTAACCCCCAGAGAGCCATATTCTAACTTACTCTGGTTTCTCTTCAAAACGAAAAAATCTTTCGCCTTTTACTAAAGATTTCCGTGGAGAGGAACATTTACGAGTTTATTCAATTTTTTTAAGCCTTACCACAGGTGAGGCTGTTTATCATTTGTTTAAAAGAAAAGCATTAGAAGTTGGGGAATATTTAGGAGTTGTCTGCTACAGTTATAAGGGAACATGAGCTTGGTGTTTTATTCCTGATCTCTCTGCTTGCTCATTTGCATAGACAGAGTGTAGGAGAGGTGCATCATGGGAAAGAGCTTGGGCAGTGCATGAGATTGCTTTTCCTTGACTATCTTGAAACTGCACGATAGCAGGCAGTGTATTTTCTCTTTTCTCAACATTCCTGCTGCCAGAGGCCAGACGTCACTCTCCTTTTAAAAGGTGGCACCAAGAGTCATGCTGCGCTTTTCATAGGGCTTGCCCGTTATTTGTGCCTGTTGGGGTGCCCTTAGAGGGTGGCCAATCCTGAGTCAGATTCCTCTCAGGTACACTTGAAGGGGCTCGTTTGTCTTGTTTCATGTGCCTCCAGCCTAGACAGATCTATACTTATATATTCAGCTTTAATGAAAATACGTGTGAAAAAGGGACTTAAAGTGCATGGCTATTTGCATAGAACAGTGGTGGCTCACAGCCTATCGATTGGAGGGATGGTGGGGAAAGCGTAAAATCGTTGGGGACGAAAGTCCTACAGTGCCACTTCAGTGAAAGCCTGATTCACGCTTCCCGTTCCCCTTGCCCAGCAGCCCCGACACCTCCTAATGAGCTGAGGTGTGTACAAAAAGAATTTGCATATTCCCAGGCAGACACTTGGAACTGCCCACCTTTTTGCTTTTCTGTGCTGTGAGCAGAGACTCTGAAGTTTGATCCTGTTTCCCTCACCGGCCTAGTTCTTGCCCTCTTTTTTAGAGGCTGCAAATACCTCTCAGGTCCTCACCCTCGCAATGATAGGGTCTTTGATCTGGTGCCTCTAACCCCCAGAGAGCCATATTCTAACTTACTCTGGTTTCTCTTCAAAACGAAAAAATCTTTCGCCTTTTACTAAAGATTTCCGTGGAGAGGAACATTTACGAGTTTATTCAATTTTTTTAAGCCTTACCACAGGTGAGGCTGTTTATCATTTGTTTAAAAGAAAAGCATTAGAAGTTGGGGAATATTTAGGAGTTGTCTGCTACTGTTATAAGGGAACATGAGCTTGGTGTTTTATTCCTGATCTCTCTGCTTGCTCATTTGCATAGACAGAGTGTAGGAGAGGTGCATCATGGGAAAGAGCTTGGGCAGTGCATGAGATTGCTTTTCCTTGACTATCTTGAAACTGCACGATAGCAGGCAGTGTATTTTCTCTTTTCTCAACATTCCTGCTGCCAGAGGCCAGACGTCACTCTCCTTTTAAAAGGTGGCACCAAGAGTCATGCTGCGCTTTTCATAGGGCTTGCCCGTTATTTGTGCCTGTTGGGGTGCCCTTAGAGGGTGGCCAATCCTGAGTCAGATTCCTCTCAGGTACACTTGAAGGGGCTCGTTTGTCTTGTTTCATGTGCCTCCAGCCTAGACAGATCTATACTTATATATTCAGCTTTAATGAAAATACGTGTGAAAAGGGACTTAAAGTGCATGGCTATTTGCATAGAACAGTGGTGGCTCACAGCCTATCGATTGGAGGGATGGTGGGGAAAGAGTAAAATCGTTGGGGACAAAAGTCCTACAGTGCCACTTCAGTGAAAGCCTGATTCACGCTTCCCGTTCCCCTTGCCCAGCAGCCCCGACACCTCCTAATGAGCTGAGGTGTGTACAAAAAGAATTTGCATATTCCCAGGCAGACACTTGGAACTGCCCACCTTTTTGCTTTTCTGTGCTTTGAGCAGAGACTCTGAAGTTTGATCCTGTTTCCCTCACCGGCCTAGTTCTTGCCCTCTTTTTTAGAGGCTGCAAATACCTCTCAGGTCCTCACCCTCGCAATGATAGGGTCTTTGATCTGGTGCCTCTAACCCCCAGAGAGCCATATTCTAACTTACTCTGGTTTCTCTTCAAAACGAAAAAATCTTTCGCCTTTTACTAAAGATTTTCGTGTAGAGGAACATTTACGAGTTTATTCAATTTTTTTAAGCCTTACCACATGTGAGGCTGTTTATCATTTGTTTAAAAGAAAAGCATTAGAAGTTGGGGAATATTTAGGAGTTGTCTGCTACTGTTATAAGGGAACATGAGCTTGGTGTTTTATTCCTGATCTCTCTGCTTGCTCATTTGCATAGACAGAGTGTAGGAGAGGTGCATCATGGGAAAGAGCTTGGGCAGTGCATGAGATTGCTTTTCCTTGACTATCTTGAAACTGCACGATAGCAGGCAGTGTATTTTCTCTTTTCTCAACATTCCTGCTGCCAGAGGCCAGACGTCACTCTCCTTTTAAAAGGTGGCACCAAGAGTCATGCTGCGCTTTTCATAGGGCTTGCCCGTTATTTGTGCCTGTTGGGGTGCCCTTAGAGGGTGGCCAATCCTGAGTCAGATTCCTCTCAGGTACCCTTGAAGGGGCTCGTTTGTCTTGTTTCATGTGCCTCCAGCCTAGACAGATCTATACTTATATATTCAGCTTTAATGAAAATACGTGTGAAAAAGGGACTTAAAGTGCATGGCTATTTGCATAGAACAGTGGTGGCTCACAGTCTATCGATTGGAGGGATGGTGGGGAAAGCGTAAAATCGTTGGGGACGAAAGTCCTACAGTGCCACTTCAGTGAAAGCCTGATTCACGCTTCCCGTTCCCCTTGCCCAGCAGCCCCGACACCTCCTAATGAGCTGAGGTGTGTACAAAAAGAATTTGCATATTCCCAGGCAGACACTTGGAACTGCCCACCTTTTTGCTTTTCTGTGCTTTGAGCAGAGACTCTGAAGTTTGATCCTGTTTCCCTCACCGGCCTAGTTCTTGCCCTCTTTTTTAGAGGCTGCAAATACCTCTCAGGTCCTCACCCTCGCAATGATAGGGTCTTTGATCTGGTGCCTCTAACCCCCAGAGAGCCATATTCTAACTTACTCTGGTTTCTCTTCAAAACGAAAAAATCTTTCGCCTTTTACTAAAGATTTCCGTGGAGAGGAACATTTACGAGTTTATTCAATTTTTTTAAGCCTTACCACAGGTGAGGCTGTTTATCATTTGTTTAAAAGAAAAGCATTAGAAGTTGGGGAATATTTAGGAGTTGTCTGCTACTGTTATAAGGGAACATGAGCTTGGTGTTTTATTCCTGATCTCTCTGCTTGCTCATTTGCATAGACAGAGTGTAGGAGAGGTGCATCATGGGAAAGAGCTTGGGCAGTGCATGAGATTGCTTTTCCTTGACTATCTTGAAACTGCACGATAGCAGGCAGTGTATTTTCTCTTTTCTCAACATTCCTGCTGCCAGAGGCCAGACGTCACTCTCCTTTTAAAAGGTGGCACCAAGAGTCATGCTGCGCTTTTCATAGGACTTGCCCGTTATTTGTGCCTGTTGGGGTGCCCTTAGAGGGTGGCCAATCCTGAGTCAGATTCCTCTCAGGTACACTTGAAGGGGCTCGTTTGTCTTGTTTCATGTGCCTCCAGCCTAGACAGATCTATACTTATATATTCAGCTTTAATGAAAATACATGTGAAAAAGGGACTTAAAGTGCATGGCTATTTGCATAGAACAGTGGTGGCTCACAGCCTATCGATTGGAGGGATGGTGGGGAAAGCGTAAAATCGTTGGGGACGAAAGTCCTACAGTGCCACTTCAGTGAAAGCCTGATTCACGCTTCCCGTTCCCCTTGCCCAGCAGCCCCGACACCTCCTAATGAGCTGAGGTGTGTACAAAAAGAATTTGCATATTCCCAGGCAGACACTTGGAACTGCCCACCTTTTTGCTTTTCTGTGCTTTGAGCAGAGACTCTGAAGTTTGATCCTGTTTCCCTCACCGGCCTAGTTCTTGCCCTCTTTTTTAGAGGCTGCAAATACCTCTCAGGTCCTCACCCTCGCAATGATAGGGTCTTTGATCTGGTGCCTCTAACCCCCAGAGAGCCATATTCTAACTTACTCTGGTTTCTCTTCAAAACGAAAAAATCTTTCGCCTTTTACTAAAGATTTTCGTGTAGAGGAACATTTACGAGTTTATTCAATTTTTTTAAGCCTTACCACATGTGAGGCTGTTTATCATTTGTTTAAAAGAAAAGCATTAGAAGTTGGGGAATATTTAGGAGTTGTCTGCTACTGTTATAAGGGAACATGAGCTTGGTGTTTTATTCCTGATCTCTCTGCTTGCTCATTTGCATAGACAGAGTGTAGGAGAGGTGCATCATGGGAAAGAGCTTGGGCAGTGCATGAGATTGCTTTTCCTTGACTATCTTGAAACTGCACGATAGCAGGCAGTGTATTTTCTCTTTTCTCAACATTCCTGCTGCCAGAGGCCAGACGTCACTCTCCTTTTAAAAGGTGGCACCAAGAGTCATGCTGCGCTTTTCATAGGGCTTGCCCGTTATTTGTGCCTGTTGGGGTGCCCTTAGAGGGTGGCCAATCCTGAGTCAGATTCCTCTCAGGTACCCTTGAAGGGGCTCGTTTGTCTTGTTTCATGTGCCTCCAGCCTAGACAGATCTATACTTATATATTCAGCTTTAATGAAAATACGTGTGAAAAAGGGACTTAAAGTGCATGGCTATTTGCATAGAACAGTGGTGGCTCACAGCCTATCGATTGGAGGGATGGTGGGGAAAGCGTAAAATCGTTGGGGACGAAAGTCCTACAGTGCCACTTCAGTGAAAGCCTGATTCACGCTTCCCGTTCCCCTTGCCCAGCAGCCCCGACACCTCCTAATGAGCTGAGGTGTGTACAAAAAGAATTTGCATATTCCCAGGCAGACACTTGGAACTGCCCACCTTTTTGCTTTTCTGTGCTTTGAGCAGAGACTCTGAAGTTTGATCCTGTTTCCCTCACCGGCCTAGTTCTTGCCCTCTTTTTTAGAGGCTGCAAATACCTCTCAGGTCCTCACCCTCGCAATGATAGGGTCTTTGATCTGGTGCCTCTAACCCCCAGAGAGCCATATTCTAACTTACTCTGGTTTCTCTTCAAAACGAAAAAATCTTTCGCCTTTTACTAAAGATTTCCGTGGAGAGGAACATTTACGAGTTTATTCAATTTTTTTAAGCCTTACCACAGGTGAGGCTGTTTATCATTTGTTTAAAAGAAAAGCATTAGAAGTTGGGGAATATTTAGGAGTTGTCTGCTACTGTTATAAGGGAACATGAGCTTGGTGTTTTATTCCTGATCTCTCTGCTTGCTCATTTGCATAGACAGAGTGTAGGAGAGGTGCATCATGGGAAAGAGCTTGGGCAGTGCATGAGATTGCTTTTCCTTGACTATCTTGAAACTGCACGATAGCAGGCAGTGTATTTTCTCTTTTCTCAACATTCCTGCTGCCAGAGGCCAGACGTCACTCTCCTTTTAAAAGGTGGCACCAAGAGTCATGCTGCGCTTTTCATAGGACTTGCCCGTTATTTGTGCCTGTTGGGGTGCCCTTAGAGGGTGGCCAATCCTGAGTCAGATTCCTCTCAGGTACACTTGAAGGGGCTCGTTTGTCTTGTTTCATGTGCCTCCAGCCTAGACAGATCTATACTTATATATTCAGCTTTAATGAAAATACATGTGAAAAAGGGACTTAAAGTGCATGGCTATTTGCATAGAACAGTGGTGGCTCACAGCCTATCGATTGGAGGGATGGTGGGGAAAGCGTAAAATCGTTGGGGACGAAAGTCCTACAGTGCCACTTCAGTGAAAGCCTGATTCACGCTTCCCGTTCCCCTTGCCCAGCAGCCCCGACACCTCCTAATGAGCTGAGGTGTGTACAAAAAGAATTTGCATATTACCAGGCAGACACTTGGAACTGCCCACCTTTTTGCTTTTCTGTGCTGTGAGCAGAGACTCTGAAGTTTGATCCTGTTTCCCTCACCGGCCTAGTTCTTGCCCTCTTTTTTAGAGGCTGCAAATACCTCTCAGGTCCTCACCCTCGCAATGATAGGGTCTTTGATCTGGTGCCTCTAACCATCAGAGAGCCATATTCTAACTTACTCTGGTTTCTCTTCAAAACGAAAAAATCTTTCGCCTTTTACTAAAGATTTTCGTGTAGAGGAACATTTACGAGTTTATTCAATTTTTTTAAGCCTTACCACAGGTGAGGCTGTTTATCATTTGTTTAAAAGAAAAGCATTAGAAGTTGGGGAATATTTAGGAGTTGTCTGCTACTGTTATAAGGGAACATGAGCTTGGTGTTTTATTCCTGATCTCTCTGCTTGCTCATTTGCATAGACAGAGTGTAGGAGAGGTGCATCATGGGAAAGAGCTTGGGCAGTGCATGAGATTGCTTTTCCTTGAATATCTTGAAACTGCACGATAGCAGGCAGTGTATTTTCTCTTTTCTCAACATTCCTGCTGCCAGAGGCCAGACGTCACTCTCCTTTTAAAAGGTGGCACCAAGAGTCATGCTGCGCTTTTCATAGGGCTTGCCCGGTATTTGTGCCTGTTGGAGTGCCCTTAGAGGGTGGCCAATCCTGAGTCAGATTCCTCTCAGGTACACTTGAAGGGGCTCGTTTGTCTTGTTTCATGTGCCTCCAGCCTAGACAGATCTATACTTATATATTCAGCTTTAATGAAAATACGTGTGAAAAAGGGACTTAAAGTGCATGGCTATTTGCATAGAACAGTGGTGGCTCACAGCCTATCGATTGGAGGGATGGTGGGGAAAGCGTAAAATCGTTGGGGACGAAAGTCCTACAGTGCCACTTCAGTGAAAGCCTGATTCACGCTTCCCGTTCCCCTTGCCCAGCAGCCCCGACACCTCCTAATGAGCTGAGGTGTGTACAAAAAGAATTTGCATATTCCCAGGCAGACACTTGGAACTGCCCACCTTTTTGCTTTTCTGTGCTGTGAGCAGAGACTCTGAAGTTTGATCCTGTTTCCCTCACCGGCCTAGTTCTTGCCCTCTTTTTTAGAGGCTGCAAATACCTCTCAGGTCCTCACCCTCGCAATGATAGGGTCTTTGATCTGGTGCCTCTAACCCCCAGAGAGCCATATTCTAACTTACTCTGGTTTCTCTTCAAAACGAAAAAATCTTTCGCCTTTTACTAAAGATTTTCGTGTAGAGGAACATTTACGAGTTTATTCAATTTTTTTAAGCCTTACCACAGGTGAAGCTGTTTATCATTTGTTTAAAAGAAAAGCATTAGAAGTTGGGGAATATTTAGGAGTTGTCTGCTACTGTTATAAGGGAACATGAGCTTGGTGTTTTATTCCTGATCTCTCTGCTTGCTCATTTGCATAGACAGAGTGTAGGAGAGGTGCATCATGGGAAAGAGCTTGGGCAGTGCATGAGATTGCTTTTCCTTGAATATCTTGAAACTGCACGATAGCAGGCAGTGTATTTTCTCTTTTCTCAACATTCCTGCTGCCAGAGGCCAGACGTCACTCTCCTTTTAAAAGGTGGCACCAAGAGTCATGCTGCGCTTTTCATAGGGCTTGCCCGTTATTTGTGCCTGTTGGGGTGCCCTTAGAGGGTGGCCAATCCTGAGTCAGATTCCTCTCAGGTACACTTGAAGGGGCTCGTTTGTCTTGTTTCATGTGCCTCCAGCCTAGACAGATCTATACTTATATATTCAGCTTTAATGAAAATACGTGTGAAAAAGGGACTTAAAGTGCATGGCTATTTGCATAGAACAGTGGTGGCTCACAGCCTATCGATTGGAGGGATGGTGGGGAAAGCGTAAAATCGTTGGGGACGAAAGTCCTACAGTGCCACTTCAGTGAAAGCCTGATTCACGCTGCCCGTTCCCCTTGCCCAGCAGCCCCGACACCTCCTAATGAGCTGAGGTGTGTACAAAAAGAATTTGCATATTCCCAGGCAGACACTTGGAACTGCCCACCTTTTTGCTTTTCTGTGCTGTGAGCAGAGACTCTGAAGTTTGATCCTGTTTCCCTCACCGGCCTAGTTCTTGCCCTCTTTTTTAGAGGCTGCAAATACCTCTCAGGTCCTCACCCTCGCAATGATAGGGTCTTTGATCTGGTGCCTCTAACCCCCAGAGAGCCATATTCTAACTTACTCTGGTTTCTCTTCAAAACGAAAAAATCTTTCGCCTTTTACTAAAGATTTCCGTGGAGAGGAACATTTACGAGTTTATTCAATTTTTTTAAGCCTTACCACAGGTGAGGCTGTTTATCATTTGTTTAAAAGAAAAGCATTAGAAGTTGGGGAATATTTAGGAGTTGTCTGCTACTGTTATAAGGGAACATGAGCTTGGTGTTTTATTCCTGATCTCTCTGCTTGCTCATTTGCATAGACAGAGTGTAGGAGAGGTGCATCATGGGAAAGAGCTTGGGCAGTGCATGAGATTGCTTTTCCTTGACTATCTTGAAACTGCACGATAGCAGGCAGTGTATTTTCTCTTTTCTCAACATTACTGCTGCCAGAGGCCAGACGTCACTCTCCTTTTAAAAGGTGGCACCAAGAGTCATGCTGCGCTTTTCATAGGGCTTGCCCGTTATTTGTGCCTGTTGGGGTGCCCTTAGAGGGTGGCCAATCCTGAGTCAGATTCCTCTCAGGTACACTTGAAGGGGCTCGTTTGTCTTGTTTTATGTGCCTCCAGCCTAGACAGATCTATACTTATATATTCAGCTTTAATGAAAATACGTGTGAAAAAGGGACTTAAAGTGCATGGCTATTTGCATAGAACAGTGGTGGCTCACAGCCTATCGATTGGAGGGATGGTGGGGAAAGCGTAAAATCGTTGGGGACGAAAGTCCTACAGTGCCACTTCAGTGAAAGCCTGATTCACGCTTCCCGTTCCCCTTGCCCAGCAGCCCCGACACCTCCTAATGAGCTGAGGTGTGTACAAAAAGAATTTGCATATTCCCAGGCAGACACTTGGAACTGCCCACCTTTTTGCTTTTCTGTGCTTTAAGCAGAGACTCTGAAGTTTGATCCTGTTTCCCTCACCGGCCTAGTTCTTGCCCTCTTTTTTAGAGGCTGCAAATACCTCTCAGGTCCTCACCCTCGCAATGATAGGGTCTTTGATCTGGTGCCTCTAACCCCCAGAGAGCCATATTCTAACTTACTCTGGTTTCTCTTCAAAACGAAAAAATCTTTCGCCTTTTACTAAAGATTTCCGTGGAGAGGAACATTTACGAGTTTATTCAATTTTTTTAAGCCTTACCACAGGTGAGGCTGTTTATCATTTGTTTAAAAGAAAAGCATTAGAAGTTGGGGAATATTTAGGAGTTGTCTGCTACTGTTATAAGGGAACATGAGCTTGGTGTTTTATTCCTGATCTCTCTGCTTGCTCATTTGCATAGACAGAGTGTAGGAGAGGTGCATCATGGGAAAGAGCTTGGGCAGTGCATGAGATTGCTTTTCCTTGACTATCTTGAAACTGCACGATAGCAGGCAGTGTATTTTCTCTTTTCTCAACATTCCTGCTGCCAGAGGCCAGACGTCACTCTCCTTTTAAAAGGTGGCACCAAGAGTCATGCTGCGCTTTTCATAGGACTTGCCCGTTATTTGTGCCTGTTGGGGTGCCCTTAGAGGGTGGCCAATCCTGAGTCAGATTCCTCTCAGGTACACTTGAAGGGGCTCGTTTGTCTTGTTTCATGTGCCTCCAGCCTAGACAGATCTATACTTATATATTCAGCTTTAATGAAAATACATGTGAAAAAGGGACTTAAAGTGCATGGCTATTTGCATAGAACAGTGGTGGCTCACAGCCTATCGATTGGAGGGATGGTGGGGAAAGCGTAAAATCGTTGGGGACGAAAGTCCTACAGTGCCACTTCAGTGAAAGCCTGATTCACGCTTCCCGTTCCCCTTGCCCAGCAGCCCCGACACCTCCTAATGAGCTGAGGTGTGTACAAAAAGAATTTGCATATTACCAGGCAGACACTTGGAACTGCCCACCTTTTTGCTTTTCTGTGCTGTGAGCAGAGACTCTGAAGTTTGATCCTGTTTCCCTCACCGGCCTAGTTCTTGCCCTCTTTTTTAGAGGCTGCAAATACCTCTCAGGTCCTCACCCTCGCAATGATAGGGTCTTTGATCTGGTGCCTCTAACCCCCAGAGAGCCATATTCTAACTTACTCTGGTTTCTCTTCAAAACGAAAAAATCTTTCGCCTTTTACTACAGATTTCCGTGGAGAGGAACATTTACGAGTTTATTCAATTTTTTTAAGCCTTACCACAGGTGAGGCTGTTTATCATTTGTTTAAAAGAAAAGCATTAGAAGTTGGGGAATATTTAGGAGTTGTCTGCTACTGTTATAAGGGAACATGAGCTTGGTGTTTTATTCCTGATCTCTCTGCTTGCTCATTTGCATAGACAGAGTGTAGGAGAGGTGCATCATGGGAAAGAGCTTGGGCAGTGCATGAGATTGCTTTTCCTTGACTATCTTGAAACTGCACGATAGCAGGCAGTGTATTTTCTCTTTTTTCAACATTCCTGCTGCCAGAGGCCAGACGTCACTCTCCTTTTAAAAGGTGGCACCAAGAGTCATGCTGCGCTTTTCATAGGACTTGCCCGTTATTTGTGCCTGTTGGGGTGCCCTTAGAGGGTGGCCAATCCTGAGTCAGATTCCTCTCAGGTACACTTGAAGGGGCTCGTTTGTCTTGTTTTATGTGCCTCCAGCCTAGACAGATCTATACTTATATATTCAGCTTTAATGAAAATACGTGTGAAAAAGGGACTTAAAGTGCATGGCTATTTGCATAGAACAGTGGTGGCTCACAGCCTATCGATTGGAGGGATGGTGGGGAAAGCGTAAAATCGTTGGGGACGAAAGTCCTACAGTGCCACTTCAGTGAAAGCCTGATTTACGCTTCCCGTTCCCCTTGCCCAGCAGCCCCGACACCTCCTAATGAGCTGAGGTGTGTACAAAAAGAATTTGCATATTCCCAGGCAGACACTTGGAACTGCCCACCTTTTTGCTTTTCTGTGCTGTGAGCAGAGACTCTGAAGTTTGATCCTGTTTCCCTCACCGGCCTAGTTCTTGCCCTCTTTTTTAGAGGCTGCAAATACCTCTCAGGTCCTCACCCTCGCAATGATAGGGTCTTTGATCTGGTGCCTCTAACCCCCAGAGAGCCATATTCTAACTTACTCTGGTTTCTCTTCAAAATGAAAAAATCTTTCGCCTTTTACTAAAGATTTCCGTGGAGAGGAACATTTATGAGTTTATTCAATTTTTTTAAGCCTTACCACAGGTGAGGCTGTTTATCATTTGTTTAAAAGAAAAGCATTAGAAGTTGGGGAATATTTAGGAGTTGTCTGCTACTGTTATAAGGGAACATGAGCTTGGTGTTTTATTCCTGATCTCTCTGCTTGCTCATTTGCATAGACAGAGTGTAGGAGAGGTGCATCATGGGAAAGAGCTTGGGCAGTGCATGAGATTGCTTTTCCTTGACTATCTTGAAACTGCACGATAGCAGGCAGTGTATTTTCTCTTTTCTCAACATTCCTGCTGCCAGAGGCCAGACGTCACTCTCCTTTTAAAAGGTGGCACCAAGAGTCATGCTGCGCTTTTCATAGGACTTGCCCGTTATTTGTGCCTGTTGGGGTGCCCTTAGAGGGTGGCCAATCCTGAGTCAGATTCCTCTCAGGTACACTTGAAGGGGCTCGTTTGTCTTGTTTCATGTGCCTCCAGCCTAGACAGATCTATACTTATATATTCAGCTTTAATGAAAATACGTGTGAAAAAGGGACTTAAAGTGCATGGCTATTTGCATAGAACAGTGGTGGCTCACAGCCTATCGATTGGAGGGATGGTGGGGAAAGCGTAAAATCGTTGGGGACGAAAGTCCTACAGTGCCACTTCAGTGAAAGCCTGATTCACGCTTCCCGTTCCCCTTGCCCAGCAGCCCCGACACCTCCTAATGAGCTGAGGTGTGTACAAAAAGAATTTGCATATTCCCAGGCAGACACTTGGAACTGCCCACCTTTTTGCTTTTCTGTGCTGTGAGCAGAGACTCTGAAGTTTGATCCTGTTTCCCTCACCGGCCTAGTTCTTGCCCTCTTTTTTAGAGGCTGCAAATACCTCTCAGGTCCTCACCCTCGCAATGATAGGGTCTTTGATCTGGTGCCTCTAACCCCCAGAGAGCCATATTCTAACTTACTCTGGTTTCTCTTCAAAACGAAAAAATCTTACGCCTTTTACTAAAGATTTCCGTGGAGAGGAACATTTACGAGTTTATTCAATTTTTTTAAGCCTTACCACAGGTGAGGCTGTTTATCATTTGTTTAAAAGAAAAGCATTAGAAGTTGGGGAATATTTAGGAGTTGTCTGCTACTGTTATAAGGGAACATGAGCTTGGTGTTTTATTCCTGATCTCTCTGCTTGCTCATTTGCATAGGCAGAGTGTAGGAGAGGTGCATCATGGGAAAGAGCTTGGGCAGTGCATGAGATTGCTTTTCCTTGAATATCTTGAAACTGCACGATAGCAGGCAGTGTATTTTCTCTTTTCTCAACATTCCTGCTGCCAGAGGCCAGACGTCACTCTCCTTTTAAAAGGTGGCACCAAGAGTCATGCTGCGCTTTTCATAGGGCTTGCCCGTTATTTGTGCCTGTTGGGGTGCCCTTAGAGGGTGGCCAATCCTGAGTCAGATTCCTCTCAGGTACACTTGAAGGGGCTCGTTTGTCTTGTTTCATGTGCCTCCAGCCTAGACAGATCTATACTTATATATTCAGCTTTAATGAAAATACGTGTGAAAAAGGGACTTAAAGTGCATGGCTATTTGCATAGAACAGTGGTGGCTCACAGCCTATCGATTGGAGGGATGGTGGGGAAAGCGTAAAATCGTTGGGGACGAAAGTCCTACAGTGCCACTTCAGTGAAAGCCTGATTCATGCTTCCCGTTCCCCTTGCCCAGCAGCCCCGACACCTCCTAATGAGCTGAGGTGTGTACAAAAAGAATTTGCATATTCCCAGGCAGACACTTGGAACTGCCCACCTTTTTGCTTTTCTGTGCTGTGAGCAGAGACTCTGAAGTTTGATCCTGTTTCCCTCACCGGCCTAGTTCTTGCCCTCTTTTTTAGAGGCTGCAAATACCTCTCAGGTCCTCACCCTCGCAATGATAGGGTCTTTGATCTGGTGCCTCTAACCCCCAGAGAGCCATATTCTAACTTACTCTGGTTTCTCTTCAAAATGAAAAAATCTTTCGCCTTTTACTAAAGATTTTCGTGTAGAGGAACATTTACGAGTTTATTCAATTTTTTTAAGCCTTACCACAGGTGAGGCTGTTTATCATTTGTTTAAAAGAAAAGCATTAGAAGTTGGGGAATATTTAGGAGTTGTCTGCTACTGTTATAAGGGAACATGAGCTTGGTGTTTTATTCCTGATCTCTCTGCTTGCTCATTTGCATAGACAGAGTGTAGGAGAGGTGCATCATGGGAAAGAGCTTGGGCAGTGCATGAGATTGCTTTTCCTTGACTATCTTGAAACTGCACGATAGCAGGCAGTGTATTTTCTCTTTTCTCAACATTCCTGCTGCCAGAGGCCAGACGTCACTCTCCTTTTAAAAGGTGGCACCAAGAGTCATGCTGCGCTTTTCATAGGGCTTGCCCGTTATTTGTGCCTGTTGGGGTGCCCTTAGAGGGTGGCCAATCCTGAGTCAGATTCCTCTCAGGTACACTTGAAGGGGCTCGTTTGTCTTGTTTCATGTGCCTCCAGCCTAGACAGATCTATACTTATATATTCAGCTTTAATGAAAATACGTGTGAAAAAGGGACTTAAAGTGCATGGCTATTTGCATAGAACAGTGGTGGCTCACAGCCTATCGATTGGAGGGATGGTGGGGAAAGCGTAAAATCGTTGGGGACGAAAGTCCTACAGTGCCACTTCAGTGAAAGCCTGATTCACGCTTCCCGTTCCCCTTGCCCAGCAGCCCCGACACCTCCTAATGAGCTGAGGTGTGTACAAAAAGAATTTGCATATTCCCAGGCAGACACTTGGAACTGCCCACCTTTTTGCTTTTCTGTGCTTTGAGCAGAGACTCTGAAGTTTGATCCTGTTTCCCTCACCGGCCTAGTTCTTGCCCTCTTTTTTAGAGGCTGCAAATACCTCTCAGGTCCTCACCCTCGCAATGATAGGGTCTTTGATCTGGTGCCTCTAACCCCCAGAGAGCCATATTCTAACTTACTCTGGTTTCTCTTCAAAACGAAAAAATCTTTCGCCTTTTACTAAAGATTTTCGTGTAGAGGAACATTTACGAGTTTATTCAATTTTTTTAAGCCTTACCACAGGTGAGGCTGTTTATCATTTGTTTAAAAGAAAAGCATTAGAAGTTGGGGAATATTTAGGAGTTGTCTGCTACTGTTATAAGGGAACATGAGCTTGGTGTTTTATTCCTGATCTCTCTGCTTGCTCATTTGCATAGACAGAGTGTAGGAGAGGTGCATCATGGGAAAGAGCTTGGGCAGTGCATGAGATTGCTTTTCCTTGACTATCTTGAAACTGCACGATAGCAGGCAGTGTATTTTCTCTTTTCTCAACATTCCTGCTGCCAGAGGCCAGACGTCACTCTCCTTTTAAAAGGTGGCACCAAGAGTCATGCTGCGCTTTTCATAGGGCTTGCCCGTTATTTGTGCCTGTTGGGGTGCCCTTAGAGGGTGGCCAATCCTGAGTCAGATTCCTCTCAGGTACACTTGAAGGGGCTCGTTTGTCTTGTTTTATGTGCCTCCAGCCTAGACAGATCTATACTTATATATTCAGCTTTAATGAAAATACGTGTGAAAAAGGGACTTAAAGTGCATGGCTATTTGCATAGAACAGTGGTGGCTCACAGCCTATCGATTGGAGGGATGGTGGGGAAAGCGTAAAATCGTTGGGGACGAAAGTCCTACAGTGCCACTTCAGTGAAAGCCTGATTCACGCTTCCCGTTCCCCTTGCCCAGCAGCCCCGACACCTCCTAATGAGCTGAGGTGTGTACAAAAAGAATTTGCATATTCCCAGGCAGACACTTGGAACTGCCCACCTTTTTGCTTTTCTGTGCTTTAAGCAGAGACTCTGAAGTTTGATCCTGTTTCCCTCACCGGCCTAGTTCTTGCCCTCTTTTTTAGAGGCTGCAAATACCTCTCAGGTCCTCACCCTCGCAATGATAGGGTCTTTGATCTGGTGCCTCTAACCCCCAGAGAGCCATATTCTAACTTACTCTGGTTTCTCTTCAAAACGAAAAAATCTTACGCCTTTTACTAAAGATTTCCGTGGAGAGGAACATTTACGAGTTTATTCAATTTTTTTAAGCCTTACCACAGGTGAGGCTGTTTATCATTTGTTTAAAAGAAAAGCATTAGAAGTTGGGGAATATTTAGGAGTTGTCTGCTACTGTTATAAGGGAACATGAGCTTGGTGTTTTATTCCTGATCTCTCTGCTTGCTCATTTGCATAGGCAGAGTGTAGGAGAGGTGCATCATGGGAAAGAGCTTGGGCAGTGCATGAGATTGCTTTTCCTTGAATATCTTGAAACTGCACGATAGCAGGCAGTGTATTTTCTCTTTTCTCAACATTCCTGCTGCCAGAGGCCAGACGTCACTCTCCTTTTAAAAGGTGGCACCAAGAGTCATGCTGCGCTTTTCATAGGGCTTGCCCGTTATTTGTGCCTGTTGGGGTGCCCTTAGAGGGTGGCCAATCCTGAGTCAGATTCCTCTCAGGTACACTTGAAGGGGCTCGTTTGTCTTGTTTCATGTGCCTCCAGCCTAGACAGATCTATACTTATATATTCAGCTTTAATGAAAATACGTGTGAAAAAGGGACTTAAAGTGCATGGCTATTTGCATAGAACAGTGGTGGCTCACAGCCTATCGATTGGAGGGATGGTGGGGAAAGCGTAAAATCGTTGGGGACGAAAGTCCTACAGTGCCACTTCAGTGAAAGCCTGATTCACGCTTCCCGTTCCCCTTGCCCAGCAGCCCCGACACCTCCTAATGAGCTGAGGTGTGTACAAAAAGAATTTGCATATTCCCAGGCAGACACTTGGAACTGCCCACCTTTTTGCTTTTCTGTGCTGTGAGCAGAGACTCTGAAGTTTGATCCTGTTTCCCTCACCGGCCTAGTTCTTGCCCTCTTTTTTAGAGGCTGCAAATACCTCTCAGGTCCTCACCCTCGCAATGATAGGGTCTTTGATCTGGTGCCTCTAACCCTCAGAGAGCCATATTCTAACTTACTCTGGTTTCTCTTCAAAACGAAAAAATCTTTCGCCTTTTACTAAAGATTTTCGTGTAGAGGAACATTTACGAGTTTATTCAATTTTTTTAAGCCTTACCACAGGTGAGGCTGTTTATCATTTGTTTAAAAGAAAAGCATTAGAAGTTGGGGAATATTTAGGAGTTGTCTGCTACTGTTATAAGGGAACATGAGCTTGGTGTTTTATTCCTGATCTCTCTGCTTGCTCATTTGCATAGACAGAGTGTAGGAGAGGTGCATCATGGGAAAGAGCTTGGGCAGTGCATGAGATTGCTTTTCCTTGACTATCTTGAAACTGCACGATAGCAGGCAGTGTATTTTCTCTTTTCTCAACATTCCTGCTGCCAGAGGCCAGACGTCACTCTCCTTTTAAAAGGTGGCACCAAGAGTCATGCTGCGCTTTTCATAGGGCTTGCCCGTTATTTGTGCCTGTTGGGGTGCCCTTAGAGGGTGGCCAATCCTGAGTCAGATTCCTCTCAGGTACACTTGAAGGGGCTCGTTTGTCTTGTTTCATGTGCCTCCAGCCTAGACAGATCTATACTTATATATTCAGCTTTAATGAAAATACGTGTGAAAAAGGGACTTAAAGTGCATGGCTATTTGCATAGAACAGTGGTGGCTCACAGCCTATCGATTGGAGGGATGGTGGGGAAAGCGTAAAATCGTTGGGGACGAAAGTCCTACAGTGCCACTTCAGTGAAAGCCTGATTCACGCTTCCCGTTCCCCTTGCCCAGCAGCCCCGACACCTCCTAATGAGCTGAGGTGTGTACAAAAAGAATTTGCATATTCCCAGGCAGACACTTGGAACTGCCCACCTTTTTGCTTTTCTGTGCTTTGAGCAGAGACTCTGAAGTTTGATCCTGTTTCCCTCACCGGCCTAGTTCTTGCCCTCTTTTTTAGAGGCTGCAAATACCTCTCAGGTCCTCACCCTCGCAATGATAGGGTCTTTGATCTGGTGCCTCTAACCCCCAGAGAGCCATATTCTAACTTACTCTGGTTTCTCTTCAAAACGAAAAAATCTTTCGCCTTTTACTAAAGATTTTCGTGTAGAGGAACATTTACGAGTTTATTCAATTTTTTTAAGCCTTACCACAGGTGAGGCTGTTTATCATTTGTTTAAAAGAAAAGCATTAGAAGTTGGGGAATATTTAGGAGTTGTCTGCTACTGTTATAAGGGAACATGAGCTTGGTGTTTTATTCCTGATCTCTCTGCTTGCTCATTTGCATAGACAGAGTGTAGGAGAGGTGCATCATGGGAAAGAGCTTGGGCAGTGCATGAGATTGCTTTTCCTTGACTATCTTGAAACTGCACGATAGCAGGCAGTGTATTTTCTCTTTTCTCAACATTCCTGCTGCCAGAGGCCAGACGTCACTCTCCTTTTAAAAGGTGGCACCAAGAGTCATGCTGCGCTTTTCATAGGGCTTGCCCGTTATTTGTGCCTGTTGGGGTGCCCTTAGAGGGTGGCCAATCCTGAGTCAGATTCCTCTCAGGTACACTTGAAGGGGCTCGTTTGTCTTGTTTTATGTGCCTCCAGCCTAGACAGATCTATACTTATATATTCAGCTTTAATGAAAATACGTGTGAAAAAGGGACTTAAAGTGCATGGCTATTTGCATAGAACAGTGGTGGCTCACAGCCTATCGATTGGAGGGATGGTGGGGAAAGCGTAAAATCGTTGGGGACGAAAGTCCTACAGTGCCACTTCAGTGAAAGCCTGATTCACGCTTCCCGTTCCCCTTGCCCAGCAGCCCCGACACCTCCTAATGAGCTGAGGTGTGTACAAAAAGAATTTGCATATTCCCAGGCAGACACTTGGAACTGCCCACCTTTTTGCTTTTCTGTGCTTTAAGCAGAGACTCTGAAGTTTGATCCTGTTTCCCTCACCGGCCTAGTTCTTGCCCTCTTTTTTAGAGGCTGCAAATACCTCTCAGGTCCTCACCCTCGCAATGATAGGGTCTTTGATCTGGTGCCTCTAACCCCCAGAGAGCCATATTCTAACTTACTCTGGTTTCTCTTCAAAACGAAAAAATCTTTTGCCTTTTACTAAAGATTTCCGTGGAGAGGAACATTTACGAGTTTATTCAATTTTTTTAAGCCTTACCACAGGTGAGGCTGTTTATCATTTGTTTAAAAGAAAAGCATTAGAAGTTGGGGAATATTTAGGAGTTGTCTGCTACTGTTATAAGGGAACATGAGCTTGGTGTTTTATTCCTGATCTCTCTGCTTGCTCATTTGCATAGACAGAGTGTAGGAGAGGTGCATCATGGGAAAGAGCTTGGGCAGTGCATGAGATTGCTTTTCCTTGACTATCTTGAAACTGCACGATAGCAGGCAGTGTATTTTCTCTTTTCTCAACATTCCTGCTGCCAGAGGCCAGACGTCACTCTCCTTTTAAAAGGTGGCACCAAGAGTCATGCTGCGCTTTTCATAGGGCTTGCCCGTTATTTGTGCCTGTTGGGGTGCCCTTAGAGGGTGGCCAATCCTGAGTCTGATTCCTCTCAGGTACACTTGAAGGGGCTCGTTTGTCTTGTTTCATGTGCCTCCAGCCTAGACAGATCTATACTTATATATTCAGCTTTAATGAAAATACGTGTGAAAAAGGGACTTAAAGTGCATGGCTATTTGCATAGAACAGTGGTGGCTCACAGCCTATCGATTGGAGGGATGGTGGGGAAAGCGTAAAATCGTTGGGGACGAAAGTCCTACAGTGCCACTTCAGTGAAAGCCTGATTCACGCTTCCCGTTCCCCTTGCCCAGCAGCCCCGACACCTCCTAATGAGCTGAGGTGTGTACAAAAAGAATTTGCATATTCCCAGGCAGACACTTGGAACTGCCCACCTTTTTGCTTTTCTGTGCTTTGAGCAGAGACTCTGAAGTTTGATCCTGTTTCCCTCACCGGCCTAGTTCTTGCCCTCTTTTTTAGAGGCTGCAAATACCTCTCAGGTCCTCACCCTCGCAATGATAGGGTCTTTGATCTGGTGCCTCTAACCCCCAGAGAACCATATTCTAACTTACTCTGGTTTCTCTTCAAAACGAAAAAATCTTTCGCCTTTTACTAAAGATTTTCGTGTAGAGGAACATTTACGAGTTTATTCAATTTTTTTAAGCCTTACCACAGGTGAGGCTGTTTATCATTTGTTTAAAAGAAAAGCATTAGAAGTTGGGGAATATTTAGGAGTTGTCTGCTACTGTTATAAGGGAACATGAGCTTGGTGTTTTATTCCTGATCTCTCTGCTTGCTCATTTGCATAGACAGAGTGTAGGAGAGGTGCATCATGGGAAAGAGCTTGGGCAGTGCATGAGATTGCTTTTCCTTGACTATCTTGAAACTGCACGATAGCAGGCAGTGTATTTTCTCTTTTCTCAACATTCCTGCTGCCAGAGGCCAGACGTCACTCTCCTTTTAAAAGGTGGCACCAAGAGTCATGCTGCGCTTTTCATAGGGCTTGCCCGTTATTTGTGCCTGTTGGGGTGCCCTTAGAGGGTGGCCAATCCTGAGTCAGATTCCTCTCAGGTACACTTGAAGGGGCTCGTTTGTCTTGTTTCATGTGCCTCCAGCCTAGACAGATCTATACTTATATATTCAGCTTTAATGAAAATACGTGTGAAAAAGGGACTTAAAGTGCATGGCTATTTGCATAGAACAGTGGTGGCTCACAGCCTATCGATTGGAGGGATGGTGGGGAAAGCGTAAAATCGTTGGGGACGAAAGTCCTACAGTGCCACTTCAGTGAAAGCCTGATTCACGCTTCCCGTTCCCCTTGCCCAGCAGCCCCGACACCTCCTAATGAGCTGAGGTGTGTACAAAAAGAATTTGCATATTCCCAGGCAGACACTTGGAACTGCCCACCTTTTTGCTTTTCTGTGCTTTGAGCAGAGACTCTGAAGTTTGATCCTGTTTCCCTCACCGGCCTAGTTCTTGCCCTCTTTTTTAGAGGCTGCAAATACCTCTCAGGTCCTCACCCTCGCAATGATAGGGTCTTTGATCTGGTGCCTCTAACCCCCAGAGAGCCATATTCTAACTTACTCTGGTTTCTCTTCAAAACGAAAAAATCTTTCGCCTTTTACTAAAGATTTCCGTGGAGAGGAACATTTACGAGTTTATTCAATTTTTTTAGGCCTTACCACAGGTGAGGCTGTTTATCATTTGTTTAAAAGAAAAGCATTAGAAGTTGGGGAATATTTAGGAGTTGTCTGCTACTGTTATAAGGGAACATGAGCTTGGTGTTTTATTCCTGATCTCTCTGCTTGCTCATTTGCATAGACAGAGTGTAGGAGAGGTGCATCATGGGAAAGAGCTTGGGCAGTGCATGAGATTGCTTTTCCTTGACTATCTTGAAACTGCACGATAGCAGGCAGTGTATTTTCTCTTTTCTCAACATTCCTGCTGCCAGAGGCCAGACGTCACTCTCCTTTTAAAAGGTGGCACCAAGAGTCATGCTGCGCTTTTCATAGGACTTGCCCGTTATTTGTGCCTGTTGGGGTGCCCTTAGAGGGTGGCCAATCCTGAGTCAGATTCCTCTCAGGTACACTTGAAGGGGCTCGTTTGTCTTGTTTCATGTGCCTCCAGCCTAGACAGATCTATACTTATATATTCAGCTTTAATGAAAATACGTGCGAAAAAGGGACTTAAAGTGCATGGCTATTTGCATAGAACAGTGGTGGCTCACAGCCTATCGATTGGAGGGATGGTGGGGAAAGCGTAAAATCGTTGGGGACGAAAGTCCTACAGTGCCACTTCAGTGAAAGCCTGATTCACGCTTCCCGTTCCCCTTGCCCAGCAGCCCCGACACCTCCTAATGAGCTGAGGTGTGTACAAAAAGAATTTGCATATTCCCAGGCAGACACTTGGAACTGCCCACCTTTTTGCTTTTCTGTGCTTTGAGCAGAGACTCTGAAGTTTGATCCTGTTTCCCTCACCGGCCTAGTTCTTGCCCTCTTTTTTAGAGGCTGCAAATACCTCTCAGGTCCTCACCCTCGCAATGATAGGGTCTTTGATCTGGTGCCTCTAACCCCCAGAGAGCCATATTCTAACTTACTCTGGTTTCTCTTCAAAACGAAAAAATCTTTCGCCTTTTACTAAAGATTTCCGTGGAGAGGAACATTTACGAGTTTATTCAATTTTTTTAAGCCTTACCACAGGTGAGGCTGTTTATCATTTGTTTAAAAGAAAAGCATTAGAAGTTGGGGAATATTTAGGAGTTGTCTGCTACTGTTATAAGGGAACATGAGCTTGGTGTTTTATTCCTGATCTCTTTGCTTGCTCATTTGCATAGACAGAGTGTAGGAGAGGTGCATCATGGGAAAGAGCTTGGGCAGTGCATGAGATTGCTTTTCCTTGACTATCTTGAAACTGCACGATAGCAGGCAGTGTATTTTCTCTTTTCTCAACATTCCTGCTGCCAGAGGCCAGACGTCACTCTCCTTTTAAAAGGTGGCACCAAGAGTCATGCTGCGCTTTTCATAGGACTTGCCCGTTATTTGTGCCTGTTGGGGTGCCCTTAGAGGGTGGCCAATCCTGAGTCAGATTCCTCTCAGGTACACTTGAAGGGGCTCGTTTGTCTTGTTTTATGTGCCTCCAGCCTAGACAGATCTATACTTATATATTCAGCTTTAATGAAAATACGTGTGAAAAAGGGACTTAAAGTGCATGGCTATTTGCATAGAACAGTGGTGGCTCACAGCCTATCGATTGGAGGGATGGTGGGGAAAGCGTAAAATCGTTGGGGACGAAAGTCCTACAGTGCCACTTCAGTGAAAGCCTGATTTACGCTTCCCGTTCCCCTTGCCCAGCAGCCCCGACACCTCCTAATGAGCTGAGGTGTGTACAAAAAGAATTTGCATATTCCCAGGCAGACACTTGGAACTGCCCACCTTTTTGCTTTTCTGTGCTGTGAGCAGAGACTCTGAAGTTTGATCCTGTTTCCCTCACCGGCCTAGTTCTTGCCCTCTTTTTTAGAGGCTGCAAATACCTCTCAGGTCCTCACCCTCGCAATGATAGGGTCTTTGATCTGGTGCCTCTAACCCCCAGAGAGCCATATTCTAACTTACTCTGGTTTCTCTTCAAAACGAAAAAATCTTTCGCCTTTTACTAAAGATTTCCGTGGAGAGGAACATTTATGAGTTTATTCAATTTTTTTAAGCCTTACCACAGGTGAGGCTGTTTATCATTTGTTTAAAAGAAAAGCATTAGAAGTTGGGGAATATTTAGGAGTTGTCTGCTACTGTTATAAGGGAACATGAGCTTGGTGTTTTATTCCTGATCTCTCTGCTTGCTCATTTGCATAGACAGAGTGTAGGAGAGGTGCATCATGGGAAAGAGCTTGGGCAGTGCATGAGATTGCTTTTCCTTGACTATCTTGAAACTGCACGATAGCAGGCAGTGTATTTTCTCTTTTCTCAACATTCCTGCTGCCAGAGGCCAGACGTCACTCTCCTTTTAAAAGGTGGCACCAAGAGTCATGCTGCGCTTTTCATAGGACTTGCCCGTTATTTGTGCCTGTTGGGGTGCCCTTAGAGGGTGGCCAATCCTGAGTCAGATTCCTCTCAGGTACACTTGAAGGGGCTCGTTTGTCTTGTTTCATGTGCCTCCAGCCTAGACAGATCTATACTTATATATTCAGCTTTAATGAAAATACGTGTGAAAAAGGGACTTAAAGTGCATGGCTATTTGCATAGAACAGTGGTGGCTCACAGCCTATCGATTGGAGGGATGGTGGGGAAAGCGTAAAATCGTTGGGGACGAAAGTCCTACAGTGCCACTTCAGTGAAAGCCTGATTCACGCTTCCCGTTCCCCTTGCCCAGCAGCCCCGACACCTCCTAATGAGCTGAGGTGTGTACAAAAAGAATTTGCATATTCCCAGGCAGACACTTGGAACTGCCCACCTTTTTGCTTTTCTGTGCTGTGAGCAGAGACTCTGAAGTTTGATCCTGTTTCCCTCACCGGCCTAGTTCTTGCCCTCTTTTTTAGAGGCTGCAAATACCTCTCAGGTCCTCACCCTCGCAATGATAGGGTCTTTGATCTGGTGCCTCTAACCCCCAGAGAGCCATATTCTAACTTACTCTGGTTTCTCTTCAAAACGAAAAAATCTTACGCCTTTTACTAAAGATTTCCGTGGAGAGGAACATTTACGAGTTTATTCAATTTTTTTAAGCCTTACCACAGGTGAGGCTGTTTATCATTTGTTTAAAAGAAAAGCATTAGAAGTTGGGGAATATTTAGGAGTTGTCTGCTACTGTTATAAGGGAACATGAGCTTGGTGTTTTATTCCTGATCTCTCTGCTTGCTCATTTGCATAGGCAGAGTGTAGGAGAGGTGCATCATGGGAAAGAGCTTGGGCAGTGCATGAGATTGCTTTTCCTTGAATATCTTGAAACTGCACGATAGCAGGCAGTGTATTTTCTCTTTTCTCAACATTCCTGCTGCCAGAGGCCAGACGTCACTCTCCTTTTAAAAGGTGGCACCAAGAGTCATGCTGCGCTTTTCATAGGGCTTGCCCGTTATTTGTGCCTGTTGGGGTGCCCTTAGAGGGTGGCCAATCCTGAGTCAGATTCCTCTCAGGTACACTTGAAGGGGCTCGTTTGTCTTGTTTCATGTGCCTCCAGCCTAGACAGATCTATACTTATATATTCAGCTTTAATGAAAATACGTGTGAAAAAGGGACTTAAAGTGCATGGCTATTTGCATAGAACAGTGGTGGCTCACAGCCTATCGATTGGAGGGATGGTGGGGAAAGCGTAAAATCGTTGGGGACGAAAGTCCTACAGTGCCACTTCAGTGAAAGCCTGATTCACGCTTCCCGTTCCCCTTGCCCAGCAGCCCCGACACCTCCTAATGAGCTGAGGTGTGTACAAAAAGAATTTGCATATTCCCAGGCAGACACTTGGAACTGCCCACCTTTTTGCTTTTCTGTGCTGTGAGCAGAGACTCTGAAGTTTGATCCTGTTTCCCTCACCGGCCTAGTTCTTGCCCTCTTTTTTAGAGGCTGCAAATACCTCTCAGGTCCTCACCCTCGCAATGATAGGGTCTTTGATCTGGTGCCTCTAACCCCCAGAGAGCCATATTCTAACTTACTCTGGTTTCTCTTCAAAACGAAAAAATCTTTCGCCTTTTACTAAAGATTTTCGTGTAGAGGAACATTTACGAGTTTATTCAATTTTTTTAAGCCTTACCACAGGTGAGGCTGTTTATCATTTGTTTAAAAGAAAAGCATTAGAAGTTGGGGAATATTTAGGAGTTGTCTGCTACTGTTATAAGGGAACATGAGCTTGGTGTTTTATTCCTGATCTCTCTGCTTGCTCATTTGCATAGACAGAGTGTAGGAGAGGTGCATCATGGGAAAGAGCTTGGGCAGTGCATGAGATTGCTTTTCCTTGACTATCTTGAAACTGCACGATAGCAGGCAGTGTATTTTCTCTTTTCTCAACATTCCTGCTGCCAGAGGCCAGACGTCACTCTCCTTTTAAAAGGTGGCACCAAGAGTCATGCTGCGCTTTTCATAGGGCTTGCCCGTTATTTGTGCCTGTTGGGGTGCCCTTAGAGGGTGGCCAATCCTGAGTCAGATTCCTCTCAGGTACACTTGAAGGGGCTCGTTTGTCTTGTTTTATGTGCCTCCAGCCTAGACAGATCTATACTTATATATTCAGCTTTAATGAAAATACGTGTGAAAAAGGGACTTAAAGTGCATGGCTATTTGCATAGAACAGTGGTGGCTCACAGCCTATCGATTGGAGGGATGGTGGGGAAAGCGTAAAATCGTTGGGGACGAAAGTCCTACAGTGCCACTTCAGTGAAAGCCTGATTCACGCTTCCCGTTCCCCTTGCCCAGCAGCCCCGACACCTCCTAATGAGCTGAGGTGTGTACAAAAAGAATTTGCATATTCCCAGGCAGACACTTGGAACTGCCCACCTTTTTGCTTTTCTGTGCTTTAAGCAGAGACTCTGAAGTTTGATCCTGTTTCCCTCACCGGCCTAGTTCTTGCCCTCTTTTTTAGAGGCTGCAAATACCTCTCAGGTCCTCACCCTCGCAATGATAGGGTCTTTGATCTGGTGCCTCTAACCCCCAGAGAGCCATATTCTAACTTACTCTGGTTTCTCTTCAAAACGAAAAAATCTTTTGCCTTTTACTAAAGATTTCCGTGGAGAGGAACATTTACGAGTTTATTCAATTTTTTTAAGCCTTACCACAGGTGAGGCTGTTTATCATTTGTTTAAAAGAAAAGCATTAGAAGTTGGGGAATATTTAGGAGTTGTCTGCTACTGTTATAAGGGAACATGAGCTTGGTGTTTTATTCCTGATCTCTCTGCTTGCTCATTTGCATAGACAGAGTGTAGGAGAGGTGCATCATGGGAAAGAGCTTGGGCAGTGCATGAGATTGCTTTTCCTTGACTATCTTGAAACTGCACGATAGCAGGCAGTGTATTTTCTCTTTTCTCAACATTCCTGCTGCCAGAGGCCAGACGTCACTCTCCTTTTAAAAGGTGGCACCAAGAGTCATGCTGCGCTTTTCATAGGGCTTGCCCGTTATTTGTGCCTGTTGGGGTGCCCTTAGAGGGTGGCCAATCCTGAGTCAGATTCCTCTCAGGTACACTTGAAGGGGCTCGTTTGTCTTGTTTCATGTGCCTCCAGCCTAGACAGATCTATACTTATATATTCAGCTTTAATGAAAATACGTGTGAAAAAGGGACTTAAAGTGCATGGCTATTTGCATAGAACAGTGGTGGCTCACAGCCTATCGATTGGAGGGATGGTGGGGAAAGCGTAAAATCGTTGGGGACGAAAGTCCTACAGTGCCACTTCAGTGAAAGCCTGATTCACGCTTCCCGTTCCCCTTGCCCAGCAGCCCCGACACCTCCTAATGAGCTGAGGTGTGTACAAAAAGAATTTGCATATTCCCAGGCAGACACTTGGAACTGCCCACCTTTTTGCTTTTCTGTGCTTTGAGCAGAGACTCTGAAGTTTGATCCTGTTTCCCTCACCGGCCTAGTTCTTGCCCTCTTTTTTAGAGGCTGCAAATACCTCTCAGGTCCTCACCCTCGCAATGATAGGGTCTTTGATCTGGTGCCTCTAACCCCCAGAGAGCCATATTCTAACTTACTCTGGTTTCTCTTCAAAACGAAAAAATCTTTCGCCTTTTACTAAAGATTTTCGTGTAGAGGAACATTTACGAGTTTATTCAATTTTTTTAAGCCTTACCACAGGTGAGGCTGTTTATCATTTGTTTAAAAGAAAAGCATTAGAAGTTGGGGAATATTTAGGAGTTGTCTGCTACTGTTATAAGGGAACATGAGCTTGGTGTTTTATTCCTGATCTCTCTGCTTGCTCATTTGCATAGACAGAGTGTAGGAGAGGTGCATCATGGGAAAGAGCTTGGGCAGTGCATGAGATTGCTTTTCCTTGACTATCTTGAAACTGCACGATAGCAGGCAGTGTATTTTCTCTTTTCTCAACATTCCTGCTGCCAGAGGCCAGACGTCACTCTCCTTTTAAAAGGTGGCACCAAGAGTCATGCTGCGCTTTTCATAGGGCTTGCCCGTTATTTGTGCCTGTTGGGGTGCCCTTAGAGGGTGGCCAATCCTGAGTCAGATTCCTCTCAGGTACACTTGAAGGGGCTCGTTTGTCTTGTTTCATGTGCCTCCAGCCTAGACAGATCTATACTTATATATTCAGCTTTAATGAAAATACGTGTGAAAAAGGGACTTAAAGTGCATGGCTATTTGCATAGAACAGTGGTGGCTCACAGCCTATCGATTGGAGGGATGGTGGGGAAAGCGTAAAATCGTTGGGGACGAAAGTCCTACAGTGCCACTTCAGTGAAAGCCTGATTCACGCTTCCCGTTCCCCTTGCCCAGCAGCCCCGACACCTCCTAATGAGCTGAGGTGTGTACAAAAAGAATTTGCATATTCCCAGGCAGACACTTGGAACTGCCCACCTTTTTGCTTTTCTGTGCTTTGAGCAGAGACTCTGAAGTTTGATCCTGTTTCCCTCACCGGCCTAGTTCTTGCCCTCTTTTTTAGAGGCTGCAAATACCTCTCAGGTCCTCACCCTCGCAATGATAGGGTCTTTGATCTGGTGCCTCTAACCCCCAGAGAGCCATATTCTAACTTACTCTGGTTTCTCTTCAAAACGAAAAAATCTTTCGCCTTTTACTAAAGATTTCCGTGGAGGGGAACATTTACGAGTTTATTCAATTTTTTTAGGCCTTACCACAGGTGAGGCTGTTTATCATTTGTTTAAAAGAAAAGCATTAGAAGTTGGGGAATATTTAGGAGTTGTCTGCTACTGTTATAAGGGAACATGAGCTTGGTGTTTTATTCCTGATCTCTCTGCTTGCTCATTTGCATAGACAGAGTGTAGGAAAGGTGCATCATGGGAAAGAGCTTGGGCAGTGCATGAGATTGCTTTTCCTTGACTATCTTGAAACTGCACGATAGCAGGCAGTGTATTTTCTCTTTTCTCAACATTCCTGCTGCCAGAGGCCAGACGTCACTCTCCTTTTAAAAGGTGGCACCAAGAGTCATGCTGCGCTTTTCATAGGACTTGCCCGTTATTTGTGCCTGTTGGGGTGCCCTTAGAGGGTGGCCAATCCTGAGTCAGATTCCTCTCAGGTACACTTGAAGGGGCTCGTTTGTCTTGTTTCATGTGCCTCCAGCCTAGACAGATCTATACTTATATATTCAGCTTTAATGAAAATACGTGTGAAAAAGGGACTTAAAGTGCATGGCTATTTGCATAGAACAGTGGTGGCTCACAGCCTATCGATTGGAGGGATGGTGGGGAAAGCGTAAAATCGTTGGGGACGAAAGTCCTACAGTGCCACTTCAGTGAAAGCCTGATTCACGCTTCCCGTTCCCCTTGCCCAGCAGCCCCGACACCTCCTAATGAGCTGAGGTGTGTACAAAAAGAATTTGCATATTCCCAGGCAGACACTTGGAACTGCCCACCTTTTTGCTTTTCTGTGCTGTGAGCCGAGACTCTGAAGTTTGATCCTGTTTCCCTCACCGGCCTTGTTCTTGCCCTCTTTTTTAGAGGCTGCAAATACCTCTCAGGTCCTCACCCTCGCAATGATAGGGTCTTTGATCTGGTGCCTCTAACCCCCAGAGAGCCATATTCTAACTTACTCTGGTTTCTCTTCAAAACGAAAAAATCTTTCGCCTTTTACTAAAGATTTCCGTGGAGAGGAACATTTACGAGTTTATTCAATTTTTTTAAGCCTTACCACAGGTGAGGCTGTTTATCATTTGTTTAAAAGAAAAGCATTAGAAGTTGGGGAATATTTAGGAGTTGCCTGCTACTGTTATAAGGGAACATGAGCTTGGTGTTTTATTCCTGATCTCTCTGCTTGCTCATTTGCATAGACAGAGTGTAGGAGAGGTGCATCATGGGAAAGAGCTTGGGCAGTGCATGAGATTGCTTTTCCTTGACTATCTTGAAACTGCACGATAGCAGGCAGTGTATTTTCTCTTTTCTCAACATTCCTGCTGCCAGAGGCCAGACGTCACTCTCCTTTTAAAAGGTGGCACCAAGAGTCATGCTGCGCTTTTCATAGGACTTGCCCGTTATTTGTGCCTGTTGGGGTGCCCTTAGAGGGTGGCCAATCCTGAGTCAGATTCCTCTCAGGTACACTTGAAGGGGCTCGTTTGTCTTGTTTCATGTGCCTCCAGCCTAGACAGATCTATACTTATATATTCAGCTTTAATGAAAATACGTGTGAAAAGGGACTTAAAGTGCATGGCTATTTGCATAGAACAGTGGTGGCTCACAGCCTATCGATTGGAGGGATGGTGGGGAAAGAGTAAAATCGTTGGGGACAAAAGTCCTACAGTGCCACTTCAGTGAAAGCCTGATTCACGCTTCCCGTTCCCCTTGCCCAGCAGCCCCGACACCTCCTAATGAGCTGAGGTGTGTACAAAAAGAATTTGCATATTCCCAGGCAGACACTTGGAACTGCCCACCTTTTTGCTTTTCTGTGCTTTGAGCAGAGACTCTGAAGTTTGATCCTGTTTCCCTCACCGGCCTAGTTCTTGCCCTCTTTTTTAGAGGCTGCAAATACCTCTCAGGTCCTCACCCTCGCAATGATAGGGTCTTTGATCTGGTGCCTCTAACCCCCAGAGAGCCATATTCTAACTTACTCTGGTTTCTCTTCAAAACGAAAAAATCTTTCGCCTTTTATTAAAGATTTTCGTGTAGAGGAACATTTACGAGTTTATTCAATTTTTTTAAGCCTTACCACAGGTGAGGCTGTTTATCATTTGTTTAAAAGAAAAGCATTAGAAGTTGGGGAATATTTAGGAGTTGTCTGCTACTGTTATAAGGGAACATGAGCTTGGTGTTTTATTCCTGATCTCTCTGCTTGCTCATTTGCATAGACAGAGTGTAGGAGAGGTGCATCATGGGAAAGAGCTTGGGCAGTGCATGAGATTGCTTTTCCTTGACTATCTTGAAACTGCACGATAGCAGGCAGTGTATTTTCTCTTTTCTCAACATTCCTGCTGCCAGAGGCCAGACGTCACTCTCCTTTTAAAAGGTGGCACCAAGAGTCATGCTGCGCTTTTCATAGGGCTTGCCCGTTATTTGTGCCTGTTGGGGTGCCCTTAGAGGGTGGCCAATCCTGAGTCAGATTCCTCTCAGGTACACTTGAAGGGGCTCGTTTGTCTTGTTTCATGTGCCTCCAGCCTAGACAGATCTATACTTATATATTCAGCTTTAATGAAAATACGTGTGAAAAAGGGACTTAAAGTGCATGGCTATTTGCATAGAACAGTGGTGGCTCACAGCCTATCGATTGGAGGGATGGTGGGGAAAGCGTAAAATCGTTGGGGACGAAAGTCCTACAGTGCCACTTCAGTGAAAGCCTGATTCACGCTTCCCGTTCCCCTTGCCCAGCAGCCCCGACACCTCCTAATGAGCTGAGGTGTGTACAAAAAGAATTTGCATATTCCCAGGCAGACACTTGGAACTGCCCACCTTTTTGCTTTTCTGTGCTTTGAGCAGAGACTCTGAAGTTTGATCCTGTTTCCCTCACCGGCCTAGTTCTTGCCCTCTTTTTTAGAGGCTGCAAATACCTCTCAGGTCCTCACCCTCGCAATGATAGGGTCTTTGATCTGGTGCCTCTAACCCCCAGAGAGCCATATTCTAACTTACTCTGGTTTCTCTTCAAAACGAAAAAATCTTTCGCCTTTTACTAAAGATTTCCGTGGAGAGGAACATTTACGAGTTTATTCAATTTTTTTAAGCCTTACCACAGGTGAGGCTGTTTATCATTTGTTTAAAAGAAAAGCATTAGAAGTTGGGGAATATTTAGGAGTTGTCTGCTACTGTTATAAGGGAACATGAGCTTGGTGTTTTATTCCTGATCTCTCTGCTTGCTCATTTGCATAGACAGAGTGTAGGAGAGGTGCATCATGGGAAAGAGCTTGGGCAGTGCATGAGATTGCTTTTCCTTGACTATCTTGAAACTGCACGATAGCAGGCAGTGTATTTTCTCTTTTCTCAACATTCCTGCTGCCAGAGGCCAGACGTCACTCTCCTTTTAAAAGGTGGCACCAAGAGTCATGCTGCGCTTTTCATAGGACTTGCCCGTTATTAGTGCCTGTTGGGGTGCCCTTAGAGGGTGGCCAATCCTGAGTCAGATTCCTCTCAGGTACACTTGAAGGGGCTCGTTTGTCTTGTTTCATGTGCCTCCAGCCTAGACAGATCTATACTTATATATTCAGCTTTAATGAAAATACGTGTGAAAAAGGGACTTAAAGTGCATGGCTATTTGCATAGAACAGTGGTGGCTCACAGCCTATCGATTGGAGGGATGGTGGGGAAAGCGTAAAATCGTTGGGGACGAAAGTCCTACAGTGCCACTTCAGTGAAAGCCTGATTCACGCTTCCCGTTCCCCTTGCCCAGCAGCCCCGACACCTCCTAATGAGCTGAGGTGTGTACAAAAAGAATTTGCATATTCCCAGGCAGACACTTGGAACTGCCCACCTTTTTGCTTTTCTGTGCTGTGAGCAGAGACTCTGAAGTTTGATCCTGTTTCCCTCACCGGCCTAGTTCTTGCCCTCTTTTTTAGAGGCTGCAAATACCTCTCAGGTCCTCACCCTCGCAATGATAGGGTCTTTGATCTGGTGCCTCTAACCCCCAGAGAGCCATATTCTAACTTACTCTGGTTTCTCTTCAAAACGAAAAAATCTTTCGCCTTTTACTAAAGATTTCCGTGGAGAGGAACATTTACGAGTTTATTCAATTTTTTTAAGCCTTACCACAGGTGAGGCTGTTTATCATTTGTTTAAAAGAAAAGCATTAGAAGTTGGGGAATATTTAGGAGTTGTCTGCTACTGTTATAAGGGAACATGAGCTTGGTGTTTTATTCCTGATCTCTCTGCTTGCTCATTTGCATAGACAGAGTGTAGGAGAGGTGCATCATGGGAAAGAGCTTGGGCAGTGCATGAGATTGCTTTTCCTTGACTATCTTGAAACTGCACGATAGCAGGCAGTGTATTTTCTCTTTTCTCAACATTCCTGCTGCCAGAGGCCAGACGTCACTCTCCTTTTAAAAGGTGGCACCAAGAGTCATGCTGCGCTTTTCATAGGACTTGCCCGTTATTTGTGCCTGTTGGGGTGCCCTTAGAGGGTGGCCAATCCTGAGTCAGATTCCTCTCAGGTACACTTGAAGGGGCTCGTTTGTCTTGTTTTATGTGCCTCCAGCCTAGACAGATCTATACTTATATATTCAGCTTTAATGAAAATACGTGTGAAAAAGGGACTTAAAGTGCATGGCTATTTGCATAGAACAGTGGTGGCTCACAGCCTATCGATTGGAGGGATGGTGGGGAAAGCGTAAAATCGTTGGGGACGAAAGTCCTACAGTGCCACTTCAGTGAAAGCCTGATTCACGCTTCCCGTTCCCCTTGCCCAGCAGCCCCGACACCTCCTAATGAGCTGAGGTGTGTACAAAAAGAATTTGCATATTCCCAGGCACACACTTGGAACTGCCCACCTTTTTGCTTTTCTGTGCTGTGAGCAGAGACTCTGAAGTTTGATCCTGTTTGCCTCACCGGCCTAGTTCTTGCCCTCTTTTTTAGAGGCTGCAAATACCTCTCAGGTCCTCACCCTCGCAATGATAGGGTCTTTGATCTGGTGCCTCTAACCCCCAGAGAGCCATATTCTAACTTACTCTGGTTTCTCTTCAAAACGAAAAAATCTTTCGCCTTTTACTAAAGATTTCCGTGGAGAGGAACATTTATGAGTTTATTCAATTTTTTTAAGCCTTACCACAGGTGAGGCTGTTTATCATTTGTTTAAAAGAAAAGCATTAGAAGTTGGGGAATATTTAGGAGTTGTCTGCTACTGTTATAAGGGAACATGAGCTTGGTGTTTTATTCCTGATCTCTCTGCTTGCTCATTTGCATAGACAGAGTGTAGGAGAGGTGCATCATGGGAAAGAGCTTGGGCAGTGCATGAGATTGCTTTTCCTTGACTATCTTGAAACTGCACGATAGCAGGCAGTGTATTTTCTCTTTTCTCAACATTCCTGCTGCCAGAGGCCAGACGTCACTCTCCTTTTAAAAGGTGGCACCAAGAGTCATGCTGCGCTTTTCATAGGACTTGCCCGTTATTTGTGCCTGTTGGGGTGCCCTTAGAGGGTGGCCAATCCTGAGTCAGATTCCTCTCAGGTACACTTGAAGGGGCTCGTTTGTCTTGTTTCATGTGCCTCCAGCCTAGACAGATCTATACTTATATATTCAGCTTTAATGAAAATACGTGTGAAAAAGGGACTTAAAGTGCATGGCTATTTGCATTGAACAGTGGTGGCTCACAGCCTATCGATTGGAGGGATGGTGGGGAAAGCGTAAAATCGTTGGGGACGAAAGTCCTACAGTGCCACTTCAGTGAAAGCCTGATTCACGCTTCCCGTTCCCCTTGCCCAGCAGCCCCGACACCTCCTAATGAGCTGAGATGTGTACAAAAAGAATTTGCATATTCCCAGGCAGACACTTGGAACTGCCCACCTTTTTGCTTTTCTGTGCTGTGAGCAGAGACTCTGAAGTTTGATCCTGTTTCCCTCACCGGCCTAGTTCTTGCCCTCTTTTTTAGAGGCTGCAAATACCTCTCAGGTCCTCACCCTCGCAATGATAGGGTCTTTGATCTGGTGCCTCTAACCCCCAGAGAGCCATATTCTAACTTACTCTGGTTTCTCTTCAAAACGAAAAAATCTTACGCCTTTTACTAAAGACTTCCGTGGAGAGGAACATTTACGAGTTTATTCAATTTTTTTAAGCCTTACCACAGGTGAGGCTGTTTATCATTTGTTTAAAAGAAAAGCATTAGAAGTTGGGGAATATTTAGGAGTTGTCTGCTACTGTTATAAGGGAACATGAGCTTGGTGTTTTATTCCTGATCTCTCTGCTTGCTCATTTGCATAGACAGAGTGTAGGAGAGGTGCATCATGGGAAAGAGCTTGGGCAGTGCATGAGATTGCTTTTCCTTGAATATCTTGAAACTGCACGATAGCAGGCAGTGTATTTTCTCTTTTCTCAACATTCCTGCTGCCAGAGGCCAGACGTCACTCTCCTTTTAAAAGGTGGCACCAAGAGTCATGCTGCGCTTTTCATAGGGCTTGCCCGTTATTTGTGCCTGTTGGGGTGCCCTTAGAGGGTGGCCAATCCTGAGTCAGATTCCTCTCAGGTACACTTGAAGGGGCTCGTTTGTCTTGTTTCATGTGCCTCCAGCCTAGACAGATCTATACTTATATATTCAGCTTTAATGAAAATACGTGTGAAAAAGGGACTTAAAGTGCATGGCTATTTGCATAGAACAGTGGTGGCTCACAGCCTATCGATTGGAGGGATGGTGGGGAAAGCGTAAAATCGTTGGGGACGAAAGTCCTACAGTGCCACTTCAGTGAAAGCCTGATTCACGCTTCCCGTTCCCCTTGCCCAGCAGCCCCGACACCTCCTAATGAGCTGAGGTGTGTACAAAAAGAATTTGCATATTCCCAGGCAGACACTTGGAACTGCCCACCTTTTTGCTTTTCTGTGCTGTGAGCAGAGACTCTGAAGTTTGATCCTGTTTCCCTCACCGGCCTAGTTCTTGCCCTCTTTTTTAGAGGCTGCAAATACCTCTCAGGTCCTCACCCTCGCAATGATAGGGTCTTTGATCTGGTGCCTCTAACCCCCAGAGAGCCATATTCTAACTTACTCTGGTTTCTCTTCAAAACGAAAAAATCTTTCGCCTTTTACTAAAGATTTTCGTGTAGAGGAACATTTACGAGTTTATTCAATTTTTTTAAGCCTTACCACAGGTGAGGCTGTTTATCATTTGTTTAAAAGAAAAGCATTAGAAGTTGGGGAATATTTAGGAGTTGTCTGCTACTGTTATAAGGGAACATGAGCTTGGTGTTTTATTCCTGATCTCTCTGCTTGCTCATTTGCATAGACAGAGTGTAGGAGAGGTGCATCATGGGAAAGAGCTTGGGCAGTGCATGAGATTGCTTTTCCTTGACTATCTTGAAACTGCACGATAGCAGGCAGTGTATTTTCTCTTTTCTCAACATTCCTGCTGCCAGAGGCCAGACGTCACTCTCCTTTTAAAAGGTGGCACCAAGAGTCATGCTGCGCTTTTCATAGGGCTTGCCCGTTATTTGTGCCTGTTGGGGTGCCCTTAGAGGGTGGCCAATCCTGAGTCAGATTCCTCTCAGGTACACTTGAAGCGGCTCGTTTGTCTTGTTTCATGTGCCTCCAGCCTAGACAGATCTATACTTATATATTCAGCTTTAATGAAAATACGTGTGAAAAAGGGACTTAAAGTGCATGGCTATTTGCATAGAACAGTGGTGGCTCACAGCCTATCGATTGGAGGGATGGTGGGGAAAGCGTAAAATCGTTGGGGACGAAAGTCCTACAGTGCCACTTCAGTGAAAGCCTGATTCACGCTTCCCGTTCCCCTTGCCCAGCAGCCCCGACACCTCCTAATGAGCTGAGGTGTGTACAAAAAGAATTTGCATATTCCCAGGCAGACACTTGGAACTGCCCACCTTTTTGCTTTTCTGTGCTTTGAGCAGAGACTCTGAAGTTTGATCCTGTTTCCCTCACCGGCCTAGTTCTTGCCCTCTTTTTTAGAGGCTGCAAATACCTCTCAGGTCCTCACCCTCGCAATGATAGGGTCTTTGATCTGGTGCCTCTAACCCCCAGAGAGCCATATTCTAACTTACTCTGGTTTCTCTTCAAAACGAAAAAATCTTACGCCTTTTACTAAAGATTTCCGTGGAGAGGAACATTTACGAGTTTATTCAATTTTTTTAAGCCTTACCACAGGTGAGGCTGTTTATCATTTGTTTAAAAGAAAAGCATTAGAAGTTGGGGAATATTTAGGAGTTGTCTGCTACTGTTATAAGGGAACATGAGCTTGGTGCTTTATTCCTGATCTCTCTGCTTGCTCATTTGCATAGACAGAGTGTAGGAGAGGTGCATCATGGGAAAGAGCTTGGGCAGTGCATGAGATTGCTTTTCCTTGAATATCTTGAAACTGCACGATAGCAGGCAGTGTATTTTCTCTTTTCTCAACATTCCTGCTGCCAGAGGCCAGACGTCACTCTCCTTTTAAAAGGTGGCACCAAGAGTCATGCTGCGCTTTTCATAGGGCTTGCCCGTTATTTGTGCCTGTTGGGGTGCCCTTAGAGGGTGGCCAATCCTGAGTCAGATTCCTCTCAGGTACACTTGAAGGGGCTCGTTTGTCTTGTTTCATGTGCCTCCAGCCTAGACAGATCTATACTTATATATTCAGCTTTAATGAAAATACGTGTGAAATAGGGACTTAAAGTGCATGGCTATTTGCATAGAACAGTGGTGGCTCACAGCCTATCGATTGGAGGGATGGTGGGGAAAGCGTAAAATCGTTGGGGACGAAAGTCCTACAGTGCCACTTCAGTGAAAGCCTGATTCACGCTTCCCGTTCCCCTTGCCCAGCAGCCCCGACACCTCCTAATGAGCTGAGGTGTGTACAAAAAGAATTTGCATATTCCCAGGCAGACACTTGGAACTGCCCACCTTTTTGCTTTTCTGTGCTGTGAGCAGAGACTCTGAAGTTTGATCCTGTTTCCCTCACCGGCCTAGTTCTTGCCCTCTTTTTTAGAGGCTGCAAATACCTCTCAGGTCCTCACCCTCGCAATGATAGGGTCTTTGATCTGGTGCCTCTAACCCCCAGAGAGCCATATTCTAACTTACTCTGGTTTCTCTTCAAAACGAAAAAATCTTTCGCCTTTTACTAAAGATTTTCGTGTAGAGGAACATTTACGAGTTTATTCAATTTTTTTAAGCCTTACCACAGGTGAGACTGTTTATCATTTGTTTAAAAGAAAAGCATTAGAAGTTGGGGAATATTTAGGAGTTGTCTGCTACTGTTATAAGGGAACATGAGCTTGGTGTTTTATTCCTGATCTCTCTGCTTGCTCATTTGCATAGACAGAGTGTAGGAGAGGTGCATCATGGGAAAGAGCTTGGGCAGTGCATGAGATTGCTTTTCCTTGACTATCTTGAAACTGCACGATAGCAGGCAGTGTATTTTCTCTTTTCTCAACATTCCTGCTGCCAGTGGCCAGACGTCACTCTCCTTTTAAAAGGTGGCACCAAGAGTCATGCTGCGCTTTTCATAGGGCTTGCCCGTTATTTGTGCCTGTTGGGGTGCCCTTAGAGGGTGGCCAATCCTGAGTCAGATTCCTCTCAGGTACACTTGAAGGGGCTCGTTTGTCTTGTTTCATGTGCCTCCAGCCTAGACAGATCTATACTTATATATTCAGCTTTAATGAAAATACGTGTGAAAAAGGGACTTAAAGTGCATGGCTATTTGCATAGAACAGTGGTGGCTCACAGCCTATCGATTGGAGGGATGGTGGGGAAAGCGTAAAATCGTTGGGGACGAAAGTCCTACAGTGCCACTTCAGTGAAAGCCTGATTCACGCTTCCCGTTCCCCTTGCCCAGCAGCCCCGACACCTCCTAATGAGCTGAGGTGTGTACAAAAAGAATTTGCATATTCCCAGGCAGACACTTGGAACTGCCCACCTTTTTGCTTTTCTGTGCTTTGAGCAGAGACTCTGAAGTTTGATCCTGTTTCCCTCACCGGCCTAGTTCTTGCCCTCTTTTTTAGAGGCTGCAAATACCTCTCAGGTCCTCACCCTCGCAATGATAGGGTCTTTGATCTGGTGCCTCTAACCCCCAGAGAGCCATATTCTAACTTACTCTGGTTTCTCTTCAAAACGAAAAAATCTTTCGCCTTTTACTAAAGATTTCCGTGGAGAGGAACATTTACGAGTTTATTCAATTTTTTTTGAGCCTTACCACAGGTGAGGCTGTTTATCATTTGTTTAAAAGAAAAGCATTAGAAGTTGGGGAATATTTAGGAGTTGTCTGCTACTGTTATAAGGGAACATGAGCTTGGTGTTTTATTCCTGATCTCTCTGCTTGCTCATTTGCATAGACAGAGTGTAGGAGAGGTGCATCATGGGAAAGAGCTTGGGCAGTGCATGAGATTGCTTTTCCTTGACTATCTTGAAACTGCACGATAGCAGGCAGTGTATTTTCTCTTTTCTCAACATTCCTGCTGCCAGAGGCCAGACGTCACTCTCCTTTTAAAAGGTGGCACCAAGAGTCATGCTGCGCTTTTCATAGGACTTGCCCGTTATTTGTGCCTGTTGGGGTGCCCTTAGAGGGTGGCCAATCCTGAGTCAGATTCCTCTCAGGTACACTTGAAGGGGCTCGTTTGTCTTGTTTCATGTGCCTCCAGCCTAGACAGATCTATACTTATATATTCAGCTTTAATGAAAATACGTGTGAAAAAGGGACTTAAAGTGCATGGCTATTTGCATAGAACAGTGGTGGCTCACAGCCTATCGATTGGAGGGATGGTGGGGAAAGCGTAAAATCGTTGGGGACGAAAGTCCTACAGTGCCACTTCAGTGAAAGCCTGATTCACGCTTCCCGTTCCCCTTGCCCAGCAGCCCCGACACCTCCTAATGAGCTGAGGTGTGTACAAAAAGAATTTGCATATTCCCAGGCAGACACTTGGAACTGCCCACCTTTTTGCTTTTCTGTGCTGTGAGCAGAGACTCTGAAGTTTGATCCTGTTTCCCTCACCGGCCTAGTTCTTGCCCTCTTTTTTAGAGGCTGCAAATACCTCTCAGGTCCTCACCCTCGCAATGATAGGGTCTTTGATCTGGTGCCTCTAACCCCCAGAGAGCCATATTCTAACTTACTCTGGTTTCTCTTCAAAACGAAAAAATCTTTCGCCTTTTACTAAAGATTTCCGTGGAGAGGAACATTTACGAGTTTATTCAATTTTTTTAAGCCTTACCACAGGTGAGGCTGTTTATCATTTGTTTAACCACATGCGCGCTGCGTTGATTCTCCTTCTATGCTGACTTTTTAAAAAACCCATTGTTCATGACGAGCTGGGCTCGTCATCAGTGTTTGAGAAGGCTACACCATGACGAGCCCAGCTCGTCATCAGCCTCGAAGGGGTTAAAAGAAAAGCATTAGAAGTTGGGGAATATTTAGAAGTTGTCTGCTACTGTTATAAGGGAACATGAGCTTGGTGTTTTATTCCTGATCTCTCTGCTTGCTCATTTGCATAGACAGAGTGTAGGAGAGGTGCATCATGGGAAAGAGCTTGGGCAGTGCATGAGATTGCTTTTCCTTGACTATCTTGAAACTGCACGATAGCAGGCAGTGTATTTTCTCTTTTCTCAACATTCCTGCTGCCAGAGGCCAGACGTCACTCTCCTTTTAAAAGGTGGCACCAAGAGTCATGCTGCGCTTTTCATAGGACTTGCCCGTTATTTGTGCCTGTTGGGGTGCCCTTAGAGGGTGGCCAATCCTGAGTCAGATTCCTCTCAGGTACACTTGAAGGGGCTCGTTTGTCTTGTTTTATGTGCCTCCAGCCTAGACAGATCTATACTTATATATTCAGCTTTAATGAAAATACGTGTGAAAAAGGGACTTAAAGTGCATGGCTATTTGCATAGAACAGTGGTGGCTCACAGCCTATCGATTGGAGGGATGGTGGGGAAAGCGTAAAATCGTTGGGGACGAAAGTCCTACAGTGCCACTTCAGTGAAAGCCTGATTCACGCTTCCCGTTCCCCTTGCCCAGCAGCCCCGACACCTCCTAATGAGCTGAGGTGTGTACAAAAAGAATTTGCATATTCCCAGGCAGACACTTGGAACTGCCCACCTTTTTGCTTTTCTGTGCTTTGAGCAGAGACTCTGAAGTTTGATCCTGTTTCCCTCACCGGCCTAGTTCTTGCCCTCTTTTTTAGAGGCTGCAAATACCTCTCAGGTCCTCACCCTCGCAATGATAGGGTCTTTGATCTGGTGCCTCTAACCCCCAGAGAGCCATATTCTAACTTACTCTGGTTTCTCTTCAAAATGAAAAAATCTTTCGCCTTTTACTAAAGATTTTCGTGTAGAGGAACATTTACGAGTTTATTCAATTTTTTTAAGCCTTACCACAGGTGAGGCTGTTTATCATTTGTTTAAAAGAAAAGCATTAGAAGTTGGGGAATATTTAGGAGTTGTCTGCTACTGTTATAAGGGAACATGAGCTTGGTGTTTTATTCCTGATCTCTCTGCTTGCTCATTTGCATAGACAGAGTGTAGGAGAGGTGCATCATGGGAAAGAGCTTGGGCAGTGCATGAGATTGCTTTTCCTTGACTATCTTGAAACTGCACGATAGCAGGCAGTGTATTTTCTCTTTTCTCAACATTCCTGCTGCCAGAGGCCAGACGTCACTCTCCTTTTAAAAGGTGGCACCAAGAGTCATGCTGCGCTTTTCATAGGGCTTGCCCGTTATTTGTGCCTGTTGGGGTGCCCTTAGAGGGTGGCCAATCCTGAGTCAGATTCCTCTCAGGTACACTTGAAGGGGCTCGTTTGTCTTGTTTCATGTGCCTCCAGCCTAGACAGATCTATACTTATATATTCAGCTTTAATGAAAATACGTGTGAAAAAGGGACTTAAAGTGCATGGCTATTTGCATAGAACAGTGGTGGCTCACAGCCTATCGATTGGAGGGATGGTGGGGAAAGCGTAAAATCGTTGGGGACGAAAGTCCTACAGTGCCACTTCAGTGAAAGCCTGATTCACGCTTCCCGTTCCCCTTGCCCAGCAGCCCCGACACCTCCTAATGAGCTGAGGTGTGTACAAAAAGAATTTGCATATTCCCAGGCAGACACTTGGAACTGCCCACCTTTTTGCTTTTCTGTGCTTTGAGCAGAGACTCTGAAGTTTGATCCTGTTTCCCTCACCGGCCTAGTTCTTGCCCTCTTTTTTAGAGGCTGCAAATACCTCTCAGGTCCTCACCCTCGCAATGATAGGGTCTTTGATCTGGTGCCTCTAACCCCCAGAGAGCCATATTCTAACTTACTCTGGTTTCTCTTCAAAATGAAAAAATCTTTCGCCTTTTACTAAAGATTTTCGTGTAGAGGAACATTTACGAGTTTATTCAATTTTTTTAAGCCTTACCACAGGTGAGGCTGTTTATCATTTGTTTAAAAGAAAAGCATTAGAAGTTGGGGAATATTTAGGAGTTGTCTGCTACTGTTATAAGGGAACATGAGCTTGGTGTTTTATTCCTGATCTCTCTGCTTGCTCATTTGCATAGACAGAGTGTAGGAGAGGTGCATCATGGGAAAGAGCTTGGGCAGTGCATGAGATTGCTTTTCCTTGACTATCTTGAAACTGCACGATAGCAGGCAGTGTATTTTCTCTTTTCTCAACATTCCTGCTGCCAGAGGCCAGACGTCACTCTCCTTTTAAAAGGTGGCACCAAGAGTCATGCTGCGCTTTTCATAGGGCTTGCCCGTTATTTGTGCCTGTTGGGGTGCCCTTAGAGGGTGGCCAATCCTGAGTCAGATTCCTCTCAGGTACACTTGAAGGGGCTCGTTTGTCTTGTTTCATGTGCCTCCAGCCTAGACAGATCTATACTTATATATTCAGCTTTAATGAAAATACGTGTGAAAAAGGGACTTAAAGTGCATGGCTATTTGCATAGAACAGTGGTGGCTCACAGCCTATCGATTGGAGGGATGGTGGGGAAAGCGTAAAATCGTTGGGGACGAAAGTCCTACAGTGCCACTTCAGTGAAAGCCTGATTCACGCTTCCCGTTCCCCTTGCCCAGCAGCCCCGACACCTCCTAATGAGCTGAGGTGTGTACAAAAAGAATTTGCATATTCCCAGGCAGACACTTGGAACTGCCCACCTTTTTGCTTTTCTGTGCTTTGAGCAGAGACTCTGAAGTTTGATCCTGTTTCCCTCACCGGCCTAGTTCTTGCCCTCTTTTTTAGAGGCTGCAAATACCTCTCAGGTCCTCACCCTCGCAATGATAGGGTCTTTGATCTGGTGCCTCTAACCCCCAGAGAGCCATATTCTAACTTACTCTGGTTTCTCTTCAAAACGAAAAAATCTTTCGCCTTTTACTAAAGATTTCCGTGGAGAGGAACATTTACGAGTTTATTCAATTTTTTTAAGCCTTACCACAGGTGAGGCTGTTTATCATTTGTTTAAAAGAAAAGCATTAGAAGTTGGGGAATATTTAGGAGTTGTCTGCTACTGTTATAAGGGAACATGAGCTTGGTGTTTTATTCCTGATCTCTCTGCTTGCTCATTTGCATAGACAGAGTGTAGGAGAGGTGCATCATGGGAAAGAGCTTGGGCAGTGCATGAGATTGCTTTTCCTTGACTATCTTGAAACTGCACGATAGCAGGCAGTGTATTTTCTCTTTTCTCAACATTCCTGCTGCCAGAGGCCAGACGTCACTCTCCTTTTAAAAGGTGGCACCAAGAGTCATGCTGCGCTTTTCATAGGACTTGCCCGTTATTTGTGCCTGTTGGGGTGCCCTTAGAGGGTGGCCAATCCTGAGTCAGATTCCTCTCAGGTACACTTGAAGGGGCTCGTTTGTCTTGTTTTATGTGCCTCCAGCCTAGACAGATCTATACTTATATATTCAGCTTTAATGAAAATACGTGTGAAAAAGGGACTTAAAGTGCATGGCTATTTGCATAGAACAGTGGTGGCTCACAGCCTATCGATTGGAGGGATGGTGGGGAAAGCGTAAAATCGTTGGGGACGAAAGTCCTACAGTGCCACTTCAGTGAAAGCCTGATTCACGCTTCCCGTTCCCCTTGCCCAGCAGCCCCGACACCTCCTAATGAGCTGAGGTGTGTACAAAAAGAATTTGCATATTCCCAGGCACACACTTGGAACTGCCCACCTTTTTGCTTTTCTGTGCTGTGAGCAGAGACTCTGAAGTTTGATCCTGTTTGCCTCACCGGCCTAGTTCTTGCCCTCTTTTTTAGAGGCTGCAAATACCTCTCAGGTCCTCACCCTCGCAATGATAGGGTCTTTGATCTGGTGCCTCTAACCCCCAGAGAGCCATATTCTAACTTACTCTGGTTTCTCTTCAAAACGAAAAAATCTTTCGCCTTTTACTAAAGATTTCCGTGGAGAGGAACATTTATGAGTTTATTCAATTTTTTTAAGCCTTACCACAGGTGAGGCTGTTTATCATTTGTTTAAAAGAAAAGCATTAGAAGTTGGGGAATATTTAGGAGTTGTCTGCTACTGTTATAAGGGAACATGAGCTTGGTGTTTTATTCCTGATCTCTCTGCTTGCTCATTTGCATAGACAGAGTGTAGGAGAGGTGCATCATGGGAAAGAGCTTGGGCAGTGCATGAGATTGCTTTTCCTTGACTATCTTGAAACTGCACGATAGCAGGCAGTGTATTTTCTCTTTTCTCAACATTCCTGCTGCCAGAGGCCAGACGTCACTCTCCTTTTAAAAGGTGGCACCAAGAGTCATGCTGCGCTTTTCATAGGACTTGCCCGTTATTTGTGCCTGTTGGGGTGCCCTTAGAGGGTGGCCAATCCTGAGTCAGATTCCTCTCAGGTACACTTGAAGGGGCTCGTTTGTCTTGTTTCATGTGCCTCCAGCCTAGACAGATCTATACTTATATATTCAGCTTTAATGAAAATACGTGTGAAAAAGGGACTTAAAGTGCATGGCTATTTGCATAGAACAGTGGTGGCTCACAGCCTATCGATTGGAGGGATGGTGGGGAAAGCGTAAAATCGTTGGGGACGAAAGTCCTACAGTGCCACTTCAGTGAAAGCCTGATTCACGCTTCCCGTTCCCCTTGCCCAGCAGCCCCGACACCTCCTAATGAGCTGAGATGTGTACAAAAAGAATTTGCATATTCCCAGGCAGACACTTGGAACTGCCCACCTTTTTGCTTTTCTGTGCTGTGAGCAGAGACTCTGAAGTTTGATCCTGTTTCCCTCACCGGCCTAGTTCTTGCCCTCTTTTTTAGAGGCTGCAAATACCTCTCAGGTCCTCACCCTCGCAATGATAGGGTCTTTGATCTGGTGCCTCTAACCCCCAGAGAGCCATATTCTAACTTACTCTGGTTTCTCTTCAAAACGAAAAAATCTTACGCCTTTTACTAAAGATTTCCGTGGAGAGGAACATTTACGAGTTTATTCAATTTTTTTAAGCCTTACCACAGGTGAGGCTGTTTATCATTTGTTTAAAAGAAAAGCATTAGAAGTTGGGGAATATTTAGGAGTTGTCTGCTACTGTTATAAGGGAACATGAGCTTGGTGTTTTATTCCTGATCTCTCTGCTTGCTCATTTGCATAGACAGAGTGTAGGAGAGGTGCATCATGGGAAAGAGCTTGGGCAGTGCATGAGATTGCTTTTCCTTGAATATCTTGAAACTGCACGATAGCAGGCAGTGTATTTTCTCTTTTCTCAACATTCCTGCTGCCAGAGGCCAGACGTCACTCTCCTTTTAAAAGGTGGCACCAAGAGTCATGCTGCGCTTTTCATAGGGCTTGCCCGTTATTTGTGCCTGTTGGGGTGCCCTTAGAGGGTGGCCAATCCTGAGTCAGATTCCTCTCAGGTACACTTGAAGGGGCTCGTTTGTCTTGTTTCATGTGCCTCCAGCCTAGACAGATCTATACTTATATATTCAGCTTTAATGAAAATACGTGTGAAAAAGGGACTTAAAGTGCATGGCTATTTGCATAGAACAGTGGTGGCTCACAGCCTATCGATTGGAGGGATGGTGGGGAAAGCGTAAAATCGTTGGGGACGAAAGTCCTACAGTGCCACTTCAGTGAAAGCCTGATTCACGCTTCCCGTTCCCCTTGCCCAGCAGCCCCGACACCTCCTAATGAGCTGAGGTGTGTACAAAAAGAATTTGCATATTCCCAGGCAGACACTTGGAACTGCCCACCTTTTTGCTTTTCTGTGCTGTGAGCAGAGACTCTGAAGTTTGATCCTGTTTCCCTCACCGGCCTAGTTCTTGCCCTCTTTTTTTAGAGGCTGCAAATACCTCTCAGGTCCTCACCCTCGCAATGATAGGGTCTTTGATCTGGTGCCTCTAACCCCCAGAGAGCCATATTCTAACTTACTCTGGTTTCTCTTCAAAACGAAAAAATCTTTCGCCTTTTACTAAAGATTTTCGTGTAGAGGAACATTTACGAGTTTATTCAATTTTTTTAAGCCTTACCACAGGTGAGGCTGTTTATCATTTGTTTAAAAGAAAAGCATTAGAAGTTGGGGAATATTTAGGAGTTGTCTGCTACTGTTATAAGGGAACATGAGCTTGGTGTTTTATTCCTGATCTCTCTGCTTGCTCATTTGCATAGACAGAGTGTAGGAGAGGTGCATCATGGGAAAGAGCTTGGGCAGTGCATGAGATTGCTTTTCCTTGACTATCTTGAAACTGCACGATAGCAGGCAGTGTATTTTCTCTTTTCTCAACATTCCTGCTGCCAGAGGCCAGACGTCACTCTCCTTTTAAAAGGTGGCACCAAGAGTCATGCTGCGCTTTTCATAGGGCTTGCCCGTTATTTGTGCCTGTTGGGGTGCCCTTAGAGGGTGGCCAATCCTGAGTCAGATTCCTCTCAGGTACACTTGAAGGGGCTCGTTTGTCTTGTTTCATGTGCCTCCAGCCTAGACAGATCTATACTTATATATTCAGCTTTAATGAAAATACGTGTGAAAAAGGGACTTAAAGTGCATGGCTATTTGCATAGAACAGTGGTGGCTCACAGCCTATCGATTGGAGGGATGGTGGGGAAAGCGTAAAATCGTTGGGGACGAAAGTCCTACAGTGGCACTTCAGTGAAAGCCTGATTCACGCTTCCCGTTCCCCTTGCCCAGCAGCCCCGACACCTCCTAATGAGCTGAGGTGTGTACAAAAAGAATTTGCATATTCCCAGGCAGACACTTGGAACTGCCCACCTTTTTGCTTTTCTGTGCTTTGAGCAGAGACTCTGAAGTTTGATCCTGTTTCCCTCACCGGCCTAGTTCTTGCCCTCTTTTTTAGAGGCTGCAAATACCTCTCAGGTCCTCACCCTCGCAATGATAGGGTCTTTGATCTGGTGCCTCTAACCCCCAGAGAGCCATATTCTAACTTACTCTGGTTTCTCTTCAAAACGAAAAAATCTTACGCCTTTTACTAAAGATTTCCGTGGAGAGGAACATTTACGAGTTTATTCAATTTTTTTAAGCCTTACCACAGGTGAGGCTGTTTATCATTTGTTTAAAAGAAAAGCATTAGAAGTTGGGGAATATTTAGGAGTTGTCTGCTACTGTTATAAGGGAACATGAGCTTGGTGTTTTATTCCTGATCTCTCTGCTTGCTCATTTGCATAGACAGAGTGTAGGAGAGGTGCATCATGGGAAAGAGCTTGGGCAGTGCATGAGATTGCTTTTCCTTGAATATCTTGAAACTGCACGATAGCAGGCAGTGTATTTTCTCTTTTCTCAACATTCCTGCTGCCAGAGGCCAGACGTCACTCTCCTTTTAAAAGGTGGCACCAAGAGTCATGCTGCGCTTTTCATAGGGCTTGCCCGTTATTTGTGCCTGTTGGGGTGCCCTTAGAGGGTGGCCAATCCTGAGTCAGATTCCTCTCAGGTACACTTGAAGGGGCTCGTTTGTCTTGTTTCATGTGCCTCCAGCCTAGACAGATCTATACTTATATATTCAGCTTTAATGAAAATACGTGTGAAATAGGGACTTAAAGTGCATTGCTATTTGCATAGAACAGTGGTGGCTCACAGCCTATCGATTGGAGGGATGGTGGGGAAAGCGTAAAATCGTTGGGGACGAAAGTCCTACAGTGCCACTTCAGTGAAAGCCTGATTCACGCTTCCCGTTCCCCTTGCCCAGCAGCCCCGACACCTCCTAATGAGTTGAGGTGTGTACAAAAAGAATTTGCATATTCCCAGGCAGACACTTGGAACTGCCCACCTTTTTGCTTTTCTGTGCTGTGAGCAGAGACTCTGAAGTTTGATCCTGTTTCCCTCACCGGCCTAGTTCTTGCCCTCTTTTTTAGAGGCTGCAAATACCTCTCAGGTCCTCACCCTCGCAATGATAGGGTCTTTGATCTGGTGCCTCTAACCCCCAGAGAGCCATATTCTAACTTACTCTGGTTTCTCTTCAAAACGAAAAAATCTTTCGCCTTTTACTAAAGATTTTCGTGTAGAGGAACATTTACGAGTTTATTCAATTTTTTTAAGCCTTACCACAGGTGAGGCTGTTTATCATTTGTTTAAAAGAAAAGCATTAGAAGTTGGGGAATATTTAGGAGTTGTCTGCTACTGTTATAAGGGAACATGAGCTTGGTGTTTTATTCCTGATCTCTCTGCTTGCTCATTTGCATAGACAGAGTGTAGGAGAGGTGCATCATGGGAAAGAGCTTGGGCAGTGCATGAGATTGCTTTTCCTTGACTATCTTGAAACTGCACGATAGCAGGCAGTGTATTTTCTCTTTTCTCAACATTCCTGCTGCCAGTGGCCAGACGTCACTCTCCTTTTAAAAGGTGGCACCAAGAGTCATGCTGCGCTTTTCATAGGGCTTGCCCGTTATTTGTGCCTGTTGGGGTGCCCTTAGAGGGTGGCCAATCCTGAGTCAGATTCCTCTCAGGTACACTTGAAGGGGCTCGTTTGTCTTGTTTCATGTGCCTCCAGCCTAGACAGATCTATACTTATATATTCAGCTTTAATGAAAATACGTGTGAAAAAGGGACTTAAAGTGCATGGCTATTTGCATAGAACAGTGGTGGCTCACAGCCTATCGATTGGAGGGATGGTGGGGAAAGCGTAAAATCGTTGGGGACGAAAGTCCTACAGTGCCACTTCAGTGAAAGCCTGATTCACGCTTCCCGTTCCCCTTGCCCAGCAGCCCCGACACCTCCTAATGAGCTGAGGTGTGTACAAAAAGAATTTGCATATTCCCAGGCAGACACTTGGAACTGCCCACCTTTTTGCTTTTCTGTGCTTTGAGCAGAGACTCTGAAGTTTGATCCTGTTTCCCTCACCGGCCTAGTTCTTGCCCTCTTTTTTAGAGGCTGCAAATACCTCTCAGGTCCTCACCCTCGCAATGATAGGGTCTTTGATCTGGTGCCTCTAACCCCCAGAGAGCCATATTCTAACTTACTCTGGTTTCTCTTCAAAACGAAAAAATCTTTCGCCTTTTACTAAAGATTTCCGTGGAGAGGAACATTTACGAGTTTATTCAATTTTTTTAAGCCTTACCACAGGTGAGGCTGTTTATCATTTGTTTAAAAGAAAAGCATTAGAAGTTGGGGAATATTTAGGAGTTGTCTGCTACTGTTATAAGGGAACATGAGCTTGGTGTTTATTCCTGATCTCTCTGCTTGCTCATTTGCATAGACAGAGTGTAGGAGAGGTGCATCATGGGAAAGAGCTTGGGCAGTGCATGAGATTGCTTTTCCTTGACTATCTTGAAACTGCACGATAGCAGGCAGTGTATTTTCTCTTTTCTCAACATTCCTGCTGCCAGAGGCCAGACGTCACTCTCCTTTTAAAAGGTGGCACCAAGAGTCATGCTGCGCTTTTCATAGGACTTGCCCGTTATTTGTGCCTGTTGGGGTGCCCTTAGAGGGTGGCCAATCCTGAGTCAGATTTCTCTCAGGTACACTTGAAGGGGCTCGTTTGTCTTGTTTCATGTGCCTCCAGCCTAGACAGATCTATACTTATATATTCAGCTTTAATGAAAATACGTGTGAAAAAGGGACTTAAAGTGCATGGCTATTTGCATAGAACAGTGGTGGCTCACAGCCTATCGATTGGAGGGATGGTGGGGAAAGCGTAAAATCGTTGGGGACGAAAGTCCTACAGTGCCACTTCAGTGAAAGCCTGATTCACGCTTCCCGTTCCCCTTGCCCAGCAGCCCCGACACCTCCTAATGAGCTGAGGTGTGTACAAAAAGAATTTGCATATTCCCAGGCAGACACTTGGAACTGCCCACCTTTTTGCTTTTCTGTGCTGTGAGCAGAGACTCTGAAGTTTGATCCTGTTTCCCTCACCGGCCTAGTTCTTGCCCTCTTTTTTAGAGGCTGCAAATACCTCTCAGGTCCTCACCCTCGCAATGATAGGGTCTTTGATCTGGTGCCTCTAACCCCCAGAGAGCCATATTCTAACTTACTCTGGTTTCTCTTCAAAACGAAAAAATCTTTCACCTTTTACTAAAGATTTCCGTGGAGAGGAACATTTACGAGTTTATTCAATTTTTTTAAGCCTTACCACAGGTGAGGCTGTTTATCATTTGTTTAAAAGAAAAGCATTAGAAGTTGGGGAATATTTAGAAGTTGTCTGCTACTGTTATAAGGGAACATGAGCTTGGTGTTTTATTCCTGATCTCTCTGCTTGCTCATTTGCATAGACAGAGTGTAGGAGAGGTGCATCATGGGAAAGAGCTTGGGCAGTGCATGAGATTGCTTTTCCTTGACTATCTTGAAACTGCACGATAGCAGGCAGTGTATTTTCTCTTTTCTCAACATTCCTGCTGCCAGAGGCCAGACGTCACTCTCCTTTTAAAAGGTGGCACCAAGAGTCATGCTGCGCTTTTCATAGGACTTGCCCGTTATTTGTGCCTGTTGGGGTGCCCTTAGAGGGTGGCCAATCCTGAGTCAGATTCCTCTCAGGTACACTTGAAGGGGCTCGTTTGTCTTGTTTTATGTGCCTCCAGCCTAGACAGATCTATACTTATATATTCAGCTTTAATGAAAATACGTGTGAAAAAGGGACTTAAAGTGCATGGCTATTTGCATAGAACAGTGGTGGCTCACAGCCTATCGATTGGAGGGATGGTGGGGAAAGCGTAAAATCGTTGGGGACGAAAGTCCTACAGTGCCACTTCAGTGAAAGCCTGATTCACGCTTCCCGTTCCCCTTGCCCAGCAGCCCCGACACCTCCTAATGAGCTGAGGTGTGTACAAAAAGAATTTGCATATTCCCAGGCAGACACTTGGAACTGCCCACCTTTTTGCTTTTCTGTGCTGTGAGCAGAGACTCTGAAGTTTGATCCTGTTTCCCTCACCGGCCTAGTTCTTGCCCTCTTTTTTAGAGGCTGCAAATACCTCTCAGGTCCTCACCCTCGCAATGATAGGGTCTTTGATCTGGTGCCTCTAACCCCCAGAGAGCCATATTCTAACTTACTCTGGTTTCTCTTCAAAACGAAAAAATCTTTCGCCTTTTACTAAAGATTTCCGTGGAGAGGAACATTTACGAGTTTATTCAATTTTTTTAAGCCTTACCACAGGTGAGGCTGTTTATCATTTGTTTAAAAGAAAAGCATTAGAAGTTGGGGAATATTTAGGAGTTGTCTGCTACTGTTATAAGGGAACATGAGCTTGGTGTTTTATTCCTGATCTCTCTGCTTGCTCATTTGCATAGACAGAGTGTAGGAGAGGTGCATCATGGGAAAGAGCTTGGGCAGTGCATGAGATTGCTTTTCCTTGACTATCTTGAAACTGCACGATAGCAGGCAGTGTATTTTCTCTTTTCTCAACATTCCTGCTGCCAGAGGCCAGACGTCACTCTCCTTTTAAAAGGTGGCACCAAGAGTCATGCTGCGCTTTTCATAGGGCTTGCCTGTTATTTGTGCCTGTTGGGGTGCCCTTAGAGGGTGGCCAATCCTGAGTCAGATTCCTCTCAGGTACACTTGAAGGGGCTCGTTTGTCTTGTTTCATGTGCCTCCAGCCTAGACAGATCTATACTTATATATTCAGCTTTAATGAAAATACGTGTGAAAAAGGGACTTAAAGTGCATGGCTATTTGCATAGAACAGTGGTGGCTCACAGCCTATCGATTGGAGGGATGGTGGGGAAAGCGTAAAATCGTTGGGGACGAAAGTCCTACAGTGCCACTTCAGTGAAAGCCTGATTCACGCTTCCCGTTCCCCTTGCCCAGCAGCCCCGACACCTCCTAATGAGCTGAGGTGTGTACAAAAAGAATTTGCATATTCCCAGGCAGACACTTGGAACTGCCCACCTTTTTGCTTTTCTGTGCTTTGAGCAGAGACTCTGAAGTTTGATCCTGTTTCCCTCACCGGCCTAGTTCTTGCCCTCTTTTTTAGAGGCTGCAAATACCTCTCAGGTCCTCACCCTCGCAATGATAGGGTCTTTGATCTGGTGCCTCTAACCCCCAGAGAGCCATATTCTAACTTACTCTGGTTTCTCTTCAAAACGAAAAAATCTTTCGCCTTTTACTAAAGATTTCCGTGGAGAGGAACATTTACGAGTTTATTCAATTTTTTTAAGCCTTACCACAGGTGAGGCTGTTTATCATTTGTTTAAAAGAAAAGCATTAGAAGTTGGGGAATATTTAGGAGTTGTCTGCTACTGTTATAAGGGAACATGAGCTTGGTGTTTTATTCCTGATCTTTCTGCTTGCTCATTTGCATAGACAGAGTGTAGGAGAGGTGCATCATGGGAAAGAGCTTGGGCAGTGCATGAGATTGCTTTTCCTTGACTATCTTGAAACTGCACGATAGCAGGCAGTGTATTTTCTCTTTTCTCAACATTCCTGCTGCCAGAGGCCAGACGTCACTCTCCTTTTAAAAGGTGGCACCAAGAGTCATGCTGTGCTTTTCATAGGGCTTGCCCGTTATTTGTGCCTGTTGGGGTGCCCTTAGAGGGTGGCCAATCCTGAGTCAGATTCCTCTCAGGTACACTTGAAGGGGCTCGTTTGTCTTGTTTCATGTGCCTCCAGCCTAGACAGATCTATACTTATATATTCAGCTTTAATGAAAATACGTGTGAAAAAGGGACTTAAAGTGCATGGCTATTTGCATAGAACAGTGGTGGCTCACAGCCTATCGATTGGAGGGATGGTGGGGAAAGCGTAAAATCGTTGGGGACGAAAGTCCTACAGTGCCACTTCAGTGAAAGCCTGATTCACGCTTCCCGTTCCCCTTGCCCAGCAGCCCCGACACCTCCTAATGAGCTGAGGTGTGTACAAAAAGAATTTGCATATTCCCAGGCAGACACTTGGAACTGCCCACCTTTTTGCTTTTCTGTGCTTTGAGCAGAGACTCTGAAGTTTGATCCTGTTTCCCTCACCGGCCTAGTTCTTGCCCTCTTTTTTAGAGGCTGCAAATACCTCTCAGGTCCTCACCCTCGCAATGATAGGGTCTTTGATCTGGTGCCTCTAACCCCCAGAGAGCCATATTCTAACTTACTCTGGTTTCTCTTCAAAACGAAAAAATCTTTCGCCTTTTACTAAAGATTTCCGTGGAGAGGAACATTTACGAGTTTATTCAATTTTTTTAAGCCTTACCACAGGTGAGGCTGTTTATCATTTGTTTAAAAGAAAAGCATTAGAAGTTGGGGAATATTTAGGAGTTGTCTGCTACTGTTATAAGGGAACATGAGCTTGGTGTTTTATTCCTGATCTCTCTGCTTGCTCATTTGCATAGACAGAGTGTAGGAGAGGTGCATCATGGAAAAGAGCTTGGGCAGTGCATGAGATTGCTTTTCCTTGACTATCTTGAAACTGCACGATAGCAGGCAGTGTATTTTCTCTTTTCTCAACATTCCTGCTGCCAGAGGCCAGACGTCACTCTCCTTTTAAAAGGTGGCACCAAGAGTCATGCTGCGCTTTTCATAGGGCTTGCCCGTTATTTGTGCCTGTTGGGGTGCCCTTAGAGGGTGGCCAATCCTGAGTCAGATTCCTCTCAGGTACACTTGAAGGGGCTCGTTTGTCTTGTTTCATGTGCCTCCAGCCTAGACAGATCTATACTTATATATTCAGCTTTAATGAAAATACGTGTGAAAAAGGGACTTAAAGTGCATGGCTATTTGCATAGAACAGTGGTGGCTCACAGCCTATCGATTGGAGGGATGGTGGGGAAAGCGTAAAATCGTTGGGGACGAAAGTCCTACAGTGCCACTTCAGTGAAAGCCTGATTCACGCTTCCCGTTCCCCTTGCCCAGCAGCCCCGACACCTCCTAATGAGCTGAGGTGTGTACAAAAAGAATTTGCATATTCCCAGGCAGACACTTGGAACTGCCCACCTTTTTGCTTTTCTGTGCTTTGAGCAGAGACTCTGAAGTTTGATCCTGTTTCCCTCACCGGCCTAGTTCTTGCCCTCTTTTTTAGAGGCTGCAAATACCTCTCAGGTCCTCACCCTCGCAATGATAGGGTCTTTGATCTGGTGCCTCTAACCCCCAGAGAGCCATATTCTAACTTACTCTGGTTTCTCTTCAAAACGAAAAAATCTTTCGCCTTTTACTAAAGATTTCCGTGGAGAGGAACATTTACGAGTTTATTCAATTTTTTTAAGCCTTACCACAGGTGAGGCTGTTTATCATTTGTTTAAAAGAAAAGCATTAGAAGTTGGGGAATATTTAGGAGTTGTCTGCTTCTGTTATAAGGGAACATGAGCTTGGTGTTTTATTCCTGATCTCTCTGCTTGCTCATTTGCATAGACAGAGTGTAGGAGAGGTGCATCATGGGAAAGAGCTTGGGCAGTGCATGAGATTGCTTTTCCTTGCTTATCTTGAAACTGCACGATAGCAGGCAGTGTATTTTCTCTTTTCTCAACATTCCTGCTGCCAGAGGCCAGACGTCACTCTCCTTTTAAAAGGTGGCACCAAGAGTCATGATGCGCTTTTCATAGGGCTTGCCCGTTATTTGTGCCTGTTGGGGTGCCCTTAGAGGGTGGCCAATCCTGAGTCAGATTCCTCTCAGGTACACTTGAAGGGGCTCGTTTGTCTTGTTTCATGTGCCTCCAGCCTAGACAGATCTATACTTATATATTCAGCTTTAATGAAAATACGTGTGAAAAAGGGACTTAAAGTGCATGGCTATTTGCATAGAACAGTGGTGGCTCACAGCCTATCGATTGGAGGGATGGTGGGGAAAGCGTAAAATCGTTGGGGACGAAAGTCCTACAGTGCCACTTCAGTGAAAGCCTGATTCACGCTTCCCGTTCCCCTTGCCCAGCAGCCCCGACACCTCCTAATGAGCTGAGGTGTGTACAAAAAGAATTTGCATATTCCCAGGCAGACACTTGGAACTGCCCACCTTTTTGCTTTTCTGTGCTTTGAGCAGAGACTCTGAAGTTTGATCCTGTTTCCCTCACCGGCCTAGTTCTTGCCCTCTTTTTTAGAGGCTGCAAATACCTCTCAGGTCCTCACCCTCGCAATGATAGGGTCTTTGATCTGGTGCCTCTAACCCCCAGAGAGCCATATTCTAACTTACTCTGGTTTCTCTTCAAAACGAAAAAATCTTTCGCCTTTTACTAAAGATTTCCGTGGAGAGGAACATTTACGAGTTTATTCAATTTTTTTAAGCCTTACCACAGGTGAGGCTGTTTATCATTTGTTTAAAAGAAAAGCATTAGAAGTTGGGGAATATTTAGGAGTTGTCTGCTACTGTTATAAGGGAACATGAGCTTGGTGTTTTATTCCTGATCTCTCTGCTTGCTCATTTGCATAGACAGAGTGTAGGAGAGGTGCATCATGGAAAAGAGCTTGGGCAGTGCATGAGATTGCTTTTCCTTGACTATCTTGAAACTGCACGATAGCAGGCAGTGTATTTTCTCTTTTCTCAACATTCCTGCTGCCAGAGGCCAGACGTCACTCTCCTTTTAAAAGGTGGCACCAAGAGTCATGCTGCGCTTTTCATAGGGCTTGCCCGTTATTTGTGCCTGTTGGGGTGCCCTTAGAGGGTGGCCAATCCTGAGTCAGATTCCTCTCAGGTACACTTGAAGGGGCTCGTTTGTCTTGTTTCATGTGCCTCCAGCCTAGACAGATCTATACTTATATATTCAGCTTTAATGAAAATACGTGTGAAAAAGGGACTTAAAGTGCATGGCTATTTGCATAGAACAGTGGTGGCTCACAGCCTATCGATTGGAGGGATGGTGGGGAAAGCGTAAAATCGTTGGGGACGAAAGTCCTACAGTGCCACTTCAGTGAAAGCCTGATTCACGCTTCCCGTTCCCCTTGCCCAGCAGCCCCGACACCTCCTAATGAGCTGAGGTGTGTACAAAAAGAATTTGCATATTCCCAGGCAGACACTTGGAACTGCCCACCTTTTTGCTTTTCTGTGCTGTGAGCAGAGACTCTGAAGTTTGATCCTGTTTCCCTCACCGGCCTAGTTCTTGCCCTCTTTTTTAGAGGCTGCAAATACCTCTCAGGTCCTCACCCTCGCAATGATAGGGTCTTTGATCTGGTGCCTCTAACCCCCAGAGAGCCATATTCTAACTTACTCTGGTTTCTCTTCAAAATGAAAAAATCTTACGCCTTTTACTAAAGATTTCCGTGGAGAGGAACATTTACGAGTTTATTCAATTTTTTTAAGCCTTACCACAGGTGAGGCTGTTTATCATTTGTTTAAAAGAAAAGCATTAGAAGTTGGGGAATATTTAGGAGTTGTCTGCTACTGTTATAAGGGAACATGAGCTTGGTGTTTTATTCCTGATCTCTCTGCTTGCTCATTTGCATAGACAGAGTGTAGGAGAGGTGCATCATGGGAAAGAGCTTGGGCAGTGCATGAGATTGCTTTTCCTTGAATATCTTGAAACTGCACGATAGCAGGCAGTGTATTTTCTCTTTTCTCAACATTCCTGCTGCCAGAGGCCAGACGTCACTCTCCTTTTAAAAGGTGGCACCAAGAGTCATGCTGCGCTTTTCATAGGGCTTGCCCGTTATTTGTGCCTGTTGGGGTGCCCTTAGAGGGTGGCCAATCCTGAGTCAGATTCCTCTCAGGTACACTTGAAGGGGCTCGTTTGTCTTGTTTCATGTGCCTCCAGCCTAGACAGATCTATACTTATATATTCAGCTTTAATGAAAATACGTGTGAAAAAGGGACTTAAAGTGCATGGCTATTTGCATAGAACAGTGGTGGCTCACAGCCTATCGATTGGAGGGATGGTGGGGAAAGCGTAAAATCGTTGGGGACGAAAGTCCTACAGTGCCACTTCAGTGAAAGCCTGATTCACGCTGCCCGTTCCCCTTGCCCAGCAGCCCCGACACCTCCTAATGAGCTGAGGTGTGTACAAAAAGAATTTGCATATTCCCAGGCAGACACTTGGAACTGCCCACCTTTTTGCTTTTCTGTGCTTTGAGCAGAGACTCTGAAGTTTGATCCTGTTTCCCTCACCGGCCTAGTTCTTGCCCTCTTTTTTAGAGGCTGCAAATACCTCTCAGGTCCTCACCCTCGCAATGATAGGGTCTTTGATCTGGTGCCTCTAACCCCCAGAGAGCCATATTCTAACTTACTCTGGTTTCTCTTCAAAACGAAAAAATCTTTCGCCTTTTACTAAAGATTTCCGTGGAGAGGAACATTTACGAGTTTATTCAATTTTTTTAAGCCTTACCACAGGTGAGGCTGTTTATCATTTGTTTAAAAGAAAAGCATTAGAAGTTGGGGAATATTTAGGAGTTGTCTGCTACTGTTATAAGGGAACATGAGCTTGGTGTTTTATTCCTGATCTCTCTGCTTGCTCATTTGCATAGACAGAGTGTAGGAGAGGTGCATCATGGGAAAGAGCTTGGGCAGTGCATGAGATTGCTTTTCCTTGACTATCTTGAAACTGCACGATAGCAGGCAGTGTATTTTCTCTTTTCTCAACATTCCTGCTGCCAGAGGCCAGACGTCACTCTCCTTTTAAAAGGTGGCACCAAGAGTCATGCTGCGCTTTTCATAGGACTTGCCCGTTATTTGTGCCTGTTGGGGTGCCCTTAGAGGGTGGCCAATCCTGAGTCAGATTCCTCTCAGGTACACTTGAAGGGGCTCGTTTGTCTTGTTTCATGTGCCTCCAGCCTAGACAGATCTATACTTATATATTCAGCTTTAATGAAAATACGTGTGAAAAAGGGACTTAAAGTGCATGGCTATTTGCATAGAACAGTGGTGGCTCACAGCCTATCGATTGGAGGGATGGTGGGGAAAGCGTAAAATCGTTGGGGACGAAAGTCCTACAGTGCCACTTCAGTGAAAGCCTGATTCACGCTTCCCGTTCCCCTTGCCCAGCAGCCCCGACACCTCCTAATGAGCTGAGGTGTGTACAAAAAGAATTTGCATATTCCCAGGCAGACACTTGGAACTGCCCACCTTTTTGCTTTTCTGTGCTTTGAGCAGAGACTCTGAAGTTTGATCCTGTTTCCCTCACCGGCCTAGTTCTTGCCCTCTTTTTTAGAGGCTGCAAATACCTCTCAGGTCCTCACCCTCGCAATGATAGGGTCTTTGATCTGGTGCCTCTAACCCCCAGAGAGCCATATTCTAACTTACTCTGGTTTCTCTTCAAAACGAAAAAATCTTTCGCCTTTAACTAAAGATTTCCGTGGAGAGGAACATTTACGAGTTTATTCAATTTTTTTAAGCCTTACCACAGGTGAGGCTGTTTATCATTTGTTTAAAAGAAAAGCATTAGAAGTTGGGGAATATTTAGGAGTTGTCTGCTACTGTTATAAGGGAACATGAGCTTGGTGTTTTATTCCTGATCTCTCTGCTTGCTCATTTGCATAGACAGAGTGTAGGAGAGGTGCATCATGGGAAAGAGCTTGGGCAGTGCATGAGATTGCTTTTCCTTGACTATCTTGAAACTGCACGATAGCAGGCAGTGTATTTTCTCTTTTCTCAACATTCCTGCTGCCAGAGGCCAGACGTCACTCTCCTTTTAAAAGGTGGCACCAAGAGTCATGCTGCGCTTTTCATAGGACTTGCCCGTTATTTGTGCCTGTTGGGGTGCCCTTAGAGGGTGGCCAATCCTGAGTCAGATTCCTCTCAGGTACACTTGAAGGGGCTCGTTTGTCTTGTTTCATGTGCCTCCAGCCTAGACAGATCTATACTTATATATTCAGCTTTAATGAAAATACGTGTGAAAAAGGGACTTAAAGTGCATGGCTATTTGCATAGAACAGTGGTGGCTCACAGCCTATCGATTGGAGGGATGGTGGGGAAAGCGTAAAATCGTTGGGGACGAAAGTCCTACAGTGCCACTTCAGTGAAAGCCTGATTCACGCTTCCCGTTCCCCTTGCCCAGCAGCCCCGACACCTCCTAATGAGCTGAGGTGTGTACAAAAAGAATTTGCATATTCCCAGGCAGACACTTGGAACTGCCCACCTTTTTGCTTTTCTGTGCTGTGAGCAGAGACTCTGAAGTTTGATCCTGTTTCCCTCACCGGCCTAGTTCTTGCCCTCTTTTTTAGAGGCTGCAAATACCTCTCAGGTCCTCACCCTCGCAATGATAGGGTCTTTGATCTGGTGCCTCTAACCCCCAGAGAGCCATATTCTAACTTACTCTGGTTTCTCTTCAAAACGAAAAAATCTTTCGCCTTTTACTAAAGATTTCCGTGGAGAGGAACATTTACGAGTTTATTCAATTTTTTTAAGCCTTACCACAGGTGAGGCTGTTTATCATTTGTTTAAAAGAAAAGCATTAGAAGTTGGGGAATATTTAGAAGTTGTCTGCTACTGTTATAAGGGAACATGAGCTTGGTGTTTTATTCCTGATCTCTCTGCTTGCTCATTTGCATAGACAGAGTGTAGGAGAGGTGCATCATGGGAAAGAGCTTGGGCAGTGCATGAGATTGCTTTTCCTTGACTATCTTGAAACTGCACGATAGCAGGCAGTGTATTTTCTCTTTTCTCAACATTCCTGCTGCCAGAGGCCAGACGTCACTCTCCTTTTAAAAGGTGGCACCAAGAGTCATGCTGCGCTTTTCATAGGACTTGCCCGTTATTTGTGCCTGTTGGGGTGCCCTTAGAGGGTGGCCAATCCTGAGTCAGATTCCTCTCAGGTACACTTGAAGGGGCTCGTTTGTCTTGTTTCATGTGCCTCCAGCCTAGACAGATCTATACTTATATATTCAGCTTTAATGAAAATACGTGTGAAAAAGGGACTTAAAGTGCATGGCTATTTGCATAGAACAGTGGTGGCTCACAGCCTATCGATTGGAGGGATGGTGGGGAAAGCGTAAAATCGTTGGGGACGAAAGTCCTACAGTGCCACTTCAGTGAAAGCCTGATTCACGCTTCCCGTTCCCCTTGCCCAGCAGCCCCGACACCTCCTAATGAGCTGAGGTGTGTACAAAAAGAATTTGCATATTCCCAGGCAGACACTTGGAACTGCCCACCTTTTTGCTTTTCTGTGCTTTGAGCAGAGACTCTGAAGTTTGATCCTGTTTCCTTCACCGGCCTAGTTCTTGCCCTCTTTTTTAGAGGCTGCAAATACCTCTCAGGTCCTCACCCTCGCAATGATAGGGTCTTTGATCTGGTGCCTCTAACCCCCAGAGAGCCATATTCTAACTTACTCTGGTTTCTCTTCAAAATGAAAAAATCTTTCGCCTTTTACTAAAGATTTCCGTGGAGAGGAACATTTACGAGTTTATTCAATTTTTTTAAGCCTTACCACAGGTGAGGCTGTTTATCATTTGTTTAAAAGAAAAGCATTAGAAGTTGGGGAATATTTAGGAGTTGTCTGCTACTGTTATAAGGGAACATGAGCTTGGTGTTTTATTCCTGATCTCTCTGCTTGCTCATTTGCATAGACAGAGTGTAGGAGAGGTGCATCATGGGAAAGAGCTTGGGCAGTGCATGAGATTGCTTTTCCTTGACTATCTTGAAACTGCACGATAGCAGGCAGTGTATTTTCTCTTTTCTCAACATTCCTGCTGCCAGAGGCCAGACGTCACTCTCCTTTTAAAAGGTGGCACCAAGAGTCATGCTGCGCTTTTCATAGGACTTGCCCGTTATTTGTGCCTGTTGGGGTGCCCTTAGAGGGTGGCCAATCCTGAGTCAGATTCCTCTCAGGTACACTTGAAGGGGCTCGTTTGTCTTGTTTCATGTGCCTCCAGCCTAGACAGATCTATACTTATATATTCAGCTTTAATGAAAATACGTGTGAAAAAGGGACTTAAAGTGCATGGCTATTTGCATAGAACAGTGGTGGCTCACAGCCTATCGATTGGAGGGATGGTGGGGAAAGCGTAAAATCGTTGGGGACGAAAGTCCTACAGTGCCACTTCAGTGAAAGCCTGATTCACGCTTCCCGTTCCCCTTGCCCAGCAGCCCCGACACCTCCTAATGAGCTGAGGTGTGTACAAAAAGAATTTGCATATTCCCAGGCAGACACTTGGAACTGCCCACCTTTTTGCTTTTCTGTGCTGTGAGCAGAGACTCTGAAGTTTGATCCTGTTTCCCTCACCGGCCTAGTTCTTGCCCTCTTTTTTAGAGGCTGCAAATACCTCTCAGGTCCTCACCCTCGCAATGATAGGGTCTTTGATCTGGTGCCTCTAACCCCCAGAGAGCCATATTCTAACTTACTCTGGTTTCTCTTCAAAACGAAAAAATCTTTCGCCTTTTACTAAAGATTTCCGTGGAGAGGAACATTTACGAGTTTATTCAATTTTTTTAAGCCTTACCACAGGTGATGCTGTTTATCATTTGTTTAAAAGAAAAGCATTAGAAGTTGGGGAATATTTAGGAGTTGTCTGCTACTGTTATAAGGGAACATGAGCTTGGTGTTTTATTCCTGATCTCTCTGCTTGCTCATTTGCATAGACAGAGTGTAGGAGAGGTGCATCATGGGAAAGAGCTTGGGCAGTGCATGAGATTGCTTTTCCTTGACTATCTTGAAACTGCACGATAGCAGGCAGTGTATTTTCTCTTTTCTCAACATTCCTGCTGCCAGAGGCCAGACGTCACTCTCCTTTTAAAAGGTGGCACCAAGAGTCATGCTGCGCTTTTCATAGGGCTTGCCCGTTATTTGTGCCTGTTGGGGTGCCCTTAGAGGGTGGCCAATCCTGAGTCAGATTCCTCTCAGGTACACTTGAAGGGGCTCGTTTGTCTTGTTTCATGTGCCTCCAGCCTAGACAGATCTATACTTATATATTCAGCTTTAATGAAAATACGTGTGAAAAAGGGACTTAAAGTGCATGGCTATTTGCATAGAACAGTGGTGGCTCACAGCCTATCGATTGGAGGGATGGTGGGGAAAGCGTAAAATCGTTGGGGACGAAAGTCCTACAGTGCCACTTCAGTGAAAGCCTGATTCACGCTTCCCGTTCCCCTTGCCCAGCAGCCCCGACACCTCCTAATGAGCTGAGGTGTGTACAAAAAGAATTTGCATATTCCCAGGCAGACACTTGGAACTGCCCACCTTTTTGCTTTTCTGTGCTTTGAGCAGAGACTCTGAAGTTTGATCCTGTTTCCCTCACCGGCCTAGTTCTTGCCCTCTTTTTTAGAGGCTGCAAATACCTCTCAGGTCCTCACCCTCGCAATGATAGGGTCTTTGATCTGGTGCCTCTAACCCCCAGAGAGCCATATTCTAACTTACTCTGGTTTCTCTTCAAAACGAAAAAATCTTTCGCCTTTTACTAAAGATTTCCGTGGAGAGGAACATTTACGAGTTTATTCAATTTTTTTAAGCCTTACCACAGGTGAGGCTGTTTATCATTTGTTTAAAAGAAAAGCATTAGAAGTTGGGGAATATTTAGGAGTTGTCTGCTACTGTTATAAGGGAACATGAGCTTGGTGTTTTATTCCTGATCTCTCTGCTTGCTCATTTGCATAGACAGAGTGTAGGAGAGGTGCATCATGGGAAAGAGCTTGGGCAGTGCATGAGATTGCTTTTCCTTGACTATCTTGAAACTGCACGATAGCAGGCAGTGTATTTTCTCTTTTCTCAACATTCCTGCTGCCAGAGGCCAGACGTCACTCTCCTTTTAAAAGGTGGCACCAAGAGTCATGCTGCGCTTTTCATAGGACTTGCCCGTTATTTGTGCCTGTTGGGGTGCCCTTAGAGGGTGGCCAATCCTGAGTCAGATTCCTCTCAGGTACACTTGAAGGGGCTCGTTTGTCTTGTTTCATGTGCCTCCAGCCTAGACAGATCTATACTTATATATTCAGCTTTAATGAAAATACGTGTGAAAAAGGGACTTAAAGTGCATGGCTATTTGCATAGAACAGTGGTGGCTCACAGCCTATCGATTGGAGGGATGGTGGGGAAAGCGTAAAATCGTTGGGGACGAAAGTCCTACAGTGCCACTTCAGTGAAAGCCTGATTCACGCTTCCCGTTCCCCTTGCCCAGCAGCCCCGACACCTCCTAATGAGCTGAGGTGTGTACAAAAAGAATTTGCATATTCCCAGGCAGACACTTGGAACTGCCCACCTTTTTGCTTTTCTGTGCTGTGAGCAGAGACTGTGAAGTTTGATCCTGTTTCCCTCACCGGCCTAGTTCTTGCCCTCTTTTTTAGAGGCTGCAAATACCTCTCAGGTCCTCACCCTCGCAATGATAGGGTCTTTGATCTGGTGCCTCTAACCCCCAGAGAGCCATATTCTAACTTACTCTGGTTTCTCTTCAAAACGAAAAAATCTTTCGCCTTTTACTAAAGATTTCCGTGGAGAGGAACATTTACGAGTTTATTCAATTTTTTTAAGCCTTACCACAGGTGAGGCTGTTTATCATTTGTTTAAAAGAAAAGCATTAGAAGTTGGGGAATATTTAGGAGTTGTCTGCTACTGTTATAAGGGAACATAAGCTTGGTGTTTTATTCCTGATCTCTCTGCTTGCTCATTTGCATAGACAGAGTGTAGGAGAGGTGCATCATGGGAAAGAGCTTGGGCAGTGCATGAGATCGCTTTTCCTTGACTATCTTGAAACTGCACGATAGCAGGCAGTGTATTTTCTCTTTTCTCAACATTCCTGCTGCCAGAGGCCAGACGTCACTCTCCTTTTAAAAGGTGGCACCAAGAGTCATGCTGCGCTTTTCATAGGGCTTGCCCGTTATTTGTGCCTGTTGGGGTGCCCTTAGAGGGTGGCCAATCCTGAGTCAGATTCCTCTCAGGTACACTTGAAGGGGCTCGTTTGTCTTGTTTCATGTGCCTCCAGCCTAGACAGATCTATACTTATATATTCAGCTTTAATGAAAATACGTGTGAAAAAGGGACTTAAAGTGCATGGCTATTTGCATAGAACAGTGGTGGCTCACAGCCTATCGATTGGAGGGATGGTGGGGAAAGCGTAAAATCGTTGGGGACGAAAGTCCTACAGTGCCACTTCAGTGAAAGCCTGATTCACGCTTCCCGTTCCCCTTGCCCAGCAGCCCCGACACCTCCTAATGAGCTGAGGTGTGTACAAAAAGAATTTGCATATTCCCAGGCAGACACTTGGAACTGCCCACCTTTTTGCTTTTCTGTGCTTTGAGCAGAGACTCTGAAGTTTGATCCTGTTTCCCTCACCGGCCTAGTTCTTGCCCTCTTTTTTAGAGGCTGCAAATACCTCTCAGGTCCTCACCCTCGCAATGATAGGGTCTTTGATCTGGTGCCTCTAACCCCCAGAGAGCCATATTCTAACTTACTCTGGTTTCTCTTCAAAACGAAAAAATCTTTCGCCTTTTACTAAAGATTTCCGTGGAGAGGAACATTTACGAGTTTATTCAATTTTTTTAAGCCTTACCACAGGTGAGGCTGTTTATCATTTGTTTAAAAGAAAAGCATTAGAAGTTGGGGAATATTTAGGAGTTGTCTGCTACTGTTATAAAGGAACATGAGCTTGGTGTTTTATTCCTGATCTCTCTGCTTGCTCATTTGCATAGACAGAGTGTAGGAGAGGTGCATCATGGGAAAGAGCTTGGGCAGTGCATGAGATTGCTTTTCCTTGACTATCTTGAAACTGCACGATAGCAGGCAGTGTATTTTCTCTTTTCTCAACATTCCTGCTGCCAGAGGCCAGACGTCACTCTCCTTTTAAAAGGTGGCACCAAGAGTCATGCTGCGCTTTTCATAGGACTTGCCCGTTATTTGTGCCTGTTGGGGTGCCCTTAGAGGGTGGCCAATCCTGAGTCAGATTCCTCTCAGGTACACTTGAAGGGGCTCGTTTGTCTTGTTTCATGTGCCTCCAGCCTAGACAGATCTATACTTATATATTCAGCTTTAATGAAAATACGTGTGAAAAAGGGACTTAAAGTGCATGGCTATTTGCATAGAACAGTGGTGGCTCACAGCCTATCGATTGGAGGGATGGTGGGGAAAGCGTAAAATCGTTGGGGACGAAAGTCCTACAGTGCCACTTCAGTGAAAGCCTGATTCACGCTTCCCGTTCCCCTTGCCCAGCAGCCCCGACACCTCCTAATGAGCTGAGGTGTGTACAAAAAGAATTTGCATATTCCCAGGCAGACACTTGGAACTGCCCACCTTTTTGCTTTTCTGTGCTGTGAGCAGAGACTCTGAAGTTTGATCCTGTTTCCCTCACCGGCCTAGTTCTTGCCCTCTTTTTTAGAGGCTGCAAATACCTCTCAGGTCCTCACCCTCGCAATGATAGGGTCTTTGATCTGGTGCCTCTAACCCCCAGAGAGCCATATTCTAACTTACTCTGGTTTCTCTTCAAAACGAAAAAATCTTTCGCCTTTTACTAAAGATTTCCGTGGAGAGGAACATTTACGAGTTTATTCAATTTTTTTAAGCCTTACCACAGGTGAGGCTGTTTATCATTTGTTTAAAAGAAAAGCATTAGAAGTTGGGGAATATTTAGGAGTTGTCTGCTACTGTTATAAGGGAACATGAGCTTGGTGTTTTATTCCTGATCTCTCTGCTTGCTCATTTGCATAGACAGAGTGTAGGAGAGGTGCATCATGGGAAAGAGCTTGGGCAGTGCATGAGATTGCTTTTCCTTGACTATCTTGAAACTGCACGATAGCAGGCAGTGTATTTTCTCTTTTCTCAACATTCCTGCTGCCAGAGGCCAGACGTCACTCTCCTTTTAAAAGGTGGCACCAAGAGTCATGCTGCGCTTTTCATAGGACTTGCCCGTTATTTGTGGCTGTTGGGGTGCCCTTAGAGGGTGGCCAATCCTGAGTCAGATTCCTCTCAGGTACACTTGAAGGGGCTCGTTTGTCTTGTTTCATGTGCCTCCAGCCTAGACAGATCTATACTTATATATTCAGCTTTAATGAAAATACGTGTGAAAAGGGACTTAAAGTGCATGGCTATTTGCATAGAACAGTGGTGGCTCACAGCCTATCGATTGGAGGGATGGTGGGGAAAGCGTAAAATCGTTGGGGACAAAAGTCCTACAGTGCCACTTCAGTGAAAGCCTGATTCACGCTTCCCGTTCCCCTTGCCCAGCAGCCCCGACACCTCCTAATGAGCTGAGGTGTGTACAAAAAGAATTTGCATATTCCCAGGCAGACACTTGGAACTGCCCACCTTTTTGCTTTTCTGTGCTTTGAGCAGAGACTCTGAAGTTTGATCCTGTTTCCCTCACCGGCCTAGTTCTTGCCCTCTTTTTTAGAGGCTGCAAATACCTCTCAGGTCCTCACCCTCGCAATGATAGGGTCTTTGATCTGGTGCCTCTAACCCCCAGAGAGCCATATTCTAACTTACTCTGGTTTCTCTTCAAAACGAAAAAATCTTTCGCCTTTTACTAAAGATTTTCGTGTAGAGGAACATTTACGAGTTTATTCAATTTTTTTAAGCCTTACCACAGGTGAGGCTGTTTATCATTTGTTTAAAAGAAAAGCATTAGAAGTTGGGGAATATTTAGGAGTTGTCTGCTACTGTTATAAGGGAACATGAGCTTGGTGTTTTATTCCTGATCTCTCTGCTTGCTCATTTGCATAGACAGAGTGTAGGAGAGGTGCATCATGGGAAAGAGCTTGGGCAGTGCATGAGATTGCTTTTCCTTGACTATCTTGAAACTGCACGATAGCAGGCAGTGTATTTTCTCTTTTCTCAACATTCCTGCTGCCAGAGGCCAGACGTCACTCTCCTTTTAAAAGGTGGCACCAAGAGTCATGCTGCGCTTTTCATAGGGCTTGCCCGTTATTTGTGCCTGTTGGGGTGCCCTTAGAGGGTGGCCAATCCTGAGTCAGATTCCTCTCAGGTACACTTGAAGGGGCTCGTTTGTCTTGTTTCATGTGCCTCCAGCCTAGACAGATCTATACTTATATATTCAGCTTTAATGAAAATACGTGTGAAAAAGGGACTTAAAGTGCATGGCTATTTGCATAGAACAGTGGTGGCTCACAGCCTATCGATTGGAGGGATGGTGGGGAAAGCGTAAAATCGTTGGGGACGAAAGTCCTACAGTGCCACTTCAGTGAAAGCCTGATTCACGCTTCCCGTTCCCCTTGCCCAGCAGCCCCGACACCTCCTAATGAGCTGAGGTGTGTACAAAAAGAATTTGCATATTCCCAGGCAGACACTTGGAACTGCCCACCTTTTTGCTTTTCTGTGCTTTGAGCAGAGACTCTGAAGTTTGATCCTGTTTCCCTCACCGGCCTAGTTCTTGCCCTCTTTTTTAGAGGCTGCAAATACCTCTCAGGTCCTCACCCTCGCAATGATAGGGTCTTTGATCTGGTGCCTCTAACCCCCAGAGAGCCATATTCTAACTTACTCTGGTTTCTCTTCAAAACGAAAAAATCTTTCGCCTTTTACTAAAGATTTCCGTGGAGAGGAATATTTACGAGTTTATTCAATTTTTTTAAGCCTTACCACAGGTGAGGCTGTTTATCATTTGTTTAAAAGAAAAGCATTAGAAGTTGGGGAATATTTAGGAGTTGTCTGCTACTGTTATAAGGGAACATGAGCTTGGTGTTTTATTCCTGATCTCTCTGCTTGCTCATTTGCATAGACAGAGTGTAGGAGAGGTGCATCATGGGAAAGAGCTTGGGCAGTGCATGAGATTGCTTTTCCTTGACTATCTTGAAACTGCACGATAGCAGGCAGTGTATTTTCTCTTTTCTCAACATTCCTGCTGCCAGAGGCCAGACGTCACTCTCCTTTTAAAAGGTGGCACCAAGAGTCATGCTGCGCTTTTCATAGGACTTGCCCGTTATTTGTGCCTGTTGGGGTGCCCTTAGAGGGTGGCCAATCCTGAGTCAGATTCCTCTCAGGTACACTTGAAGGGGCTCGTTTGTCTTGTTTCATGTGCCTCCAGCCTAGACAGATCTATACTTATATATTCAGCTTTAATGAAAATACGTGTGAAAAAGGGACTTAAAGTGCATGGCTATTTGCATAGAACAGTGGTGGCTCACAGCCTATCGATTGGAGGGATGGTGGGGAAAGCGTAAAATCGTTGGGGACGAAAGTCCTACAGTGCCACTTCAGTGAAAGCCTGATTCACGCTTCCCGTTCCCCTTGCCCAGCAGCCCCGACACCTCCTAATGAGCTGAGGTGTGTACAAAAAGAATTTGCATATTCCCAGGCAGACACTTGGAACTGCCCACCTTTTTGCTTTTCTGTGCTGTGAGCAGAGACTCTGAAGTTTGATCCTGTTTCCCTCACCGGCCTAGTTCTTGCCCTCTTTTTTAGAGGCTGCAAATACCTCTCAGGTCCTCACCCTCGCAATGATAGGGTCTTTGATCTGGTGCCTCTAACCCCCAGAGAGCCATATTCTAACTTACTCTGGTTTCTCTTCAAAACGAAAAAATCTTTCGCCTTTTACTAAAGATTTCCGTGGAGAGGAACATTTACGAGTTTATTCAATTTTTTTAAGCCTTACCACAGGTGAGGCTGTTTATCATTTGTTTAAAAGAAAAGCATTAGAAGTTGGGGAATATTTAGGAGTTGTCTGCTACTGTTATAAGGGAACATGAGCTTGGTGTTTTATTCCTGATCTCTCTGCTTGCTCATTTGCATAGACAGAGTGTAGGAGAGGTGCATCATGGGAAAGAGCTTGGGCAGTGCATGAGATTGCTTTTCCTTGACTATCTTGAAACTGCACGATAGCAGGCAGTGTATTTTCTCTTTTCTCAACATTCCTGCTGCCAGAGGCCAGACGTCACTCTCCTTTTAAAAGGTGGCACCAAGAGTCATGCTGAGCTTTTCATAGGACTTGCCCGTTATTTGTGCCTGTTGGGGTGCCCTTAGAGGGTGGCCAATCCTGAGTCAGATTCCTCTCAGGTACACTTGAAGGGGCTCGTTTGTCTTGTTTTATGTGCCTCCAGCCTAGACAGATCTATACTTATATATTCAGCTTTAATGAAAATACGTGTGAAAAAGGGACTTAAAGTGCATGGCTATTTGCATAGAACAGTGGTGGCTCACAGCCTATCGATTGGAGGGATGGTGGGGAAAGCGTAAAATCGTTGGGGACGAAAATCCTACAGTGCCACTTCAGTGAAAGCCTGATTCACGCTTCCCGTTCCCCTTGCCCAGCAGCCCCGACACCTCCTAATGAGCTGAGGTGTGTACAAAAAGAATTTGCATATTCCCAGGCAGACACTTGGAACTGCCCACCTTTTTGCTTTTCTGTGCTGTGAGCAGAGACTCTGAAGTTTGATCCTGTTTCCCTCACCGGCCTAGTTCTTGCCCTCTTTTTTAGAGGCTGCAAATACCTCTCAGGTCCTCACCCTCGCAATGATAGGGTCTTTGATCTGGTGCCTCTAACCCCCAGAGAGCCATATTCTAACTTACTCTGGTTTCTCTTCAAAACGAAAAAATCTTTCGCCTTTTACTAAAGATTTCCGTGGAGAGGAACATTTACGAGTTTATTCAATTTTTTTAAGCCTTACCACAGGTGAGGCTGTTTATCATTTGTTTAAAAGAAAAGCATTAGAAGTTGGGGAATATTTAGGAGTTGTCTGCTACTGTTATAAGGGAACATGAGCTTGGTGTTTTATTCCTGATCTCTCTGCTTGCTCATTTGCATAGACAGAGTGTAGGAGAGGTGCATCATGGGAAAGAGCTTGGGCAGTGCATGAGATTGCTTTTCCTTGACTATCTTGAAACTGCATGATAGCAGGCAGTGTATTTTCTCTTTTCTCAACATTCCTGCTGCCAGAGGCCAGACGTCACTCTCCTTTTAAAAGGTGGCACCAAGAGTCATGCTGCGCTTTTCATAGGACTTGCCCGTTATTTGTGCCTGTTGGGGTGCCCTTAGAGGGTGGCCAATCCTGAGTCAGATTCCTCTCAGGTACACTTGAAGGGGCTCGTTTGTCTTGTTTCATGTGCCTCCAGCCTAGACAGATCTATACTTATATATTCAGCTTTAATGAAAATACGTGTGAAAAAGGGACTTAAAGTGCATGGCTATTTGCATAGAACAGTGGTGGCTCACAGCCTATCGATTGGAGGGATGGTGGGGAAAGCGTAAAATCGTTGGGGACGAAAGTCCTACAGTGCCACTTCAGTGAAAGCCTGATTCACGCTTCCCGTTCCCCTTGCCCAGCAGCCCCGACACCTCCTAATGAGCTGAGGTGTGTACAAAAAGAATTTGCATATTCCCAGGCAGACACTTGGAACTGCCCACCTTTTTGCTTTTCTGTGCTGTGAGCAGAGACTCTGAAGTTTGATCCTGTTTCCCTCACCGGCCTAGTTCTTGCCCTCTTTTTTAGAGGCTGCAAATACCTCTCAGGTCCTCACCCTCGCAATGATAGGGTCTTTGATCTGGTGCCTCTAACCCCCAGAGAGCCATATTCTAACTTACTCTGGTTTCTCTTCAAAACGAAAAAATCTTTCGCCTTTTACTAAAGATTTCCGTGGAGAGGAACATTTACGAGTTTATTCAATTTTTTTAAGCCTTACCACAGGTGAGGCTGTTTATCATTTGTTTAAAAGAAAAGCATTAGAAGTTGGGGAATATTTAGGAGTTGTCTGCTACTGTTATAAGGGAACATGAGCTTGGTGTTTTATTCCTGATCTCTCTGCTTGCTCATTTGCATAGACAGAGTGTAGGAGAGGTGCATCATGGGAAAGAGCTTGGGCAGTGCATGAGATTGCTTTTCCTTGACTATCTTGAAACTGCACGATAGCAGGCAGTGTATTTTCTCTTTTCTCAACATTCCTGCTGCCAGAGGCCAGACGTCACTCTCCTTTTAAAAGGTGGCACCAAGAGTCATGCTGCGCTTTTCATAGGGCTTGCCCGTTATTTGTGCCTGTTGGGGTGCCCTTAGAGGGTGGCCAATCCTGAGTCAGATTCCTCTCAGGTACACTTGAAGGGGCTCGTTTGTCTTGTTTCATGTGCCTCCAGCCTAGACAGATCTATACTTATATATTCAGCTTTAATGAAAATACGTGTGAAAAGGGACTTAAAGTGCATGGCTATTTGCATAGAACAGTGGTGGCTCACAGCCTATCGATTGGAGGGATGGTGGGGAAAGCGTAAAATCGTTGGGGACAAACGTCCTACAGTGCCACTTCAGTGAAAGCCTGATTCACGCTTCCCGTTCCCCTTGCCCAGCAGCCCCGACACCTCCTAATGAGCTGAGGTGTGTACAAAAAGAATTTGCATATTCCCAGGCAGACACTTGGAACTGCCCACCTTTTTGCTTTTCTGTGCTTTGAGCAGAGACTCTGAAGTTTGATCCTGTTTCCCTCACCGGCCTAGTTCTTGCCCTCTTTTTTAGAGGCTGCAAATACCTCTCAGGTCCTCACCCTCGCAATGATAGGGTCTTTGATCTGGTGCCTCTAACCCCCAGAGAGCCATATTCTAACTTACTCTGGTTTCTCTTCAAAACGAAAAAATCTTTCGCCTTTTACTAAAGATTTCCGTGGAGAGGAACATTTACGAGTTTATTCAATTTTTTTAAGCCTTACCACAGGTGAGGCTGTTTATCATTTGTTTAAAAGAAAAGCATTAGAAGTTGGGGAATATTTAGGAGTTGTCTGCTACTGTTATAAGGGAACATGAGCTTGGTGTTTTATTCCTGATCTCTCTGCTTGCTCATTTGCATAGACAGAGTGTAGGAGAGGTGCATCATGGGAAAGAGCTTGGGCAGTGCATGAGATTGCTTTTCCTTGACTATCTTGAAACTGCACGATAGCAGGCAGTGTATTTTCTCTTTTCTCAACATTCCTGCTGCCAGAGGCCAGACGTCACTCTCCTTTTAAAAGGTGGCACCAAGAGTCATGCTGCGCTTTTCATAGGGCTTGCCCGTTATTTGTGCCTGTTGGGGTGCCCTTAGAGGGTGGCCAATCCTGAGTCAGATTCCTCTCAGGTACACTTGAAGGGGCTCGTTTGTCTTGTTTCATGTGCCTCCAGCCTAGACAGATCTATACTTATATATTCAGCTTTAATGAAAATACGTGTGAAAAAGGGACTTAAAGTGCATGGCTATTTGCATAGAACAGTGGTGGCTCACAGCCTATCGATTGGAGGGATGGTGGGGAAAGCGTAAAATCGTTGGGGACGAAAGTCCTACAGTGCCACTTCAGTGAAAGCCTGATTCACGCTTCCCGTTCCCCTTGCCCAGCAGCCCCGACACCTCCTAATGAGCTGAGGTGTGTACAAAAAGAATTTGCATATTCCCAGGCAGACACTTGGAACTGCCCACCTTTTTGCTTTTCTGTGCTTTGAGCAGAGACTCTGAAGTTTGATCCTGTTTCCCTCACCGGCCTAGTTCTTGCCCTCTTTTTTAGAGGCTGCAAATACCTCTCAGGTCCTCACCCTCGCAATGATAGGGTCTTTGATCTGGTGCCTCTAACCCCCAGAGAGCCATATTCTAACTTACTCTGGTTTCTCTTCAAAACGAAAAAATCTTTCGCCTTTTACTAAAGATTTCCGTGGAGAGGAACATTTACGAGTTTATTCAATTTTTTTAAGCCTTACCACAGGTGAGGCTGTTTATCATTTGTTTAAAAGAAAAGCATTAGAAGTTGGGGAATATTTAGGAGTTGTCTGCTACTGTTATAAGGGAACATGAGCTTGGTGTTTTATTCCTGATCTCTCTGCTTGCTCATTTGCATAGACAGAGTGTAGGAGAGGTGCATCATGGGAAAGAGCTTGGGCAGTGCATGAGATTGCTTTTCCTTGACTATCTTGAAACTGCACGATAGCAGGCAGTGTATTTTCTCTTTTCTCAACATTCCTGCTGCCAGAGGCCAGACGTCACTCTCCTTTTAAAAGGTGGCACCAAGAGTCATGCTGCGCTTTTCATAGGACTTGCCCGTTATTTGTGCCTGTTGGGGTGCCCTTAGAGGGTGGCCAATCCTGAGTCAGACTCCTCTCAGGTACACTTGAAGGGGCTCGTTTGTCTTGTTTCATGTGCCTCCAGCCTAGACAGATCTATACTTATATATTCAGCTTTAATGAAAATACGTGTGAAAAAGGGACTTAAAGTGCATGGCTATTTGCATAGAACAGTGGTGGCTCACAGCCTATCGATTGGAGGGATGGTGGGGAAAGCGTAAAATCGTTGGGGACGAAAGTCCTACAGTGCCACTTCAGTGAAAGCCTGATTCACGCTTCCCGTTCCCCTTGCCCAGCAGCCCCGACACCTCCTAATGAGCTGAGGTGTGTACAAAAAGAATTTGCATATTCCCAGGCAGACACTTGGAACTGCCCACCTTTTTGCTTTTCTGTGCTGTGAGCAGAGACTCTGAAGTTTGATCCTGTTTCCCTCACCGGCCTAGTTCTTGCCCTCTTTTTTAGAGGCTGCAAATACCTCTCAGGTCCTCACCCTCGCAATGATAGGGTCTTTGATCTGGTGCCTCTAACCCCCAGAGAGCCATATTCTAACTTACTCTGGTTTCTCTTCAAAACGAAAAAATCTTTCGCCTTTTACTAAAGATTTCCGTGGAGAGGAACATTTACGAGTTTATTCAATTTTTTTAAGCCTTACCACAGGTGAGGCTGTTTATCATTTGTTTAAAAGAAAAGCATTAGAAGTTGGGGAATATTTAGGAGTTGTCTGCTACTGTTATAAGGGAACATGAGCTTGGTGTTTTATTCCTGATCTCTCTGCTTGCTCATTTGCATAGACAGAGTGTAGGAGAGGTGCATCATGGGAAAGAGCTTGGGCAGTGCATGAGATTGCTTTTCCTTGACTATCTTGAAACTGCACGATAGCAGGCAGTGTATTTTCTCTTTTCTCAACATTCCTGCTGCCAGAGGCCAGACGTCACTCTCCTTTTAAAAGGTGGCACCAAGAGTCATGCTGCGCTTTTCATAGGGCTTGCCCGTTATTTGTGCCTGTTGGGGTGCCCTTAGAGGGTGGCCAATCCTGAGTCAGATTCCTCTCAGGTACACTTGAAGGGGCTCGTTTGTCTTGTTTCATGTGCCTCCAGCCTAGACAGATCTATACTTATATATTCAGCTTTAATGAAAATACGTGTGAAAAAGGGACTTAAAGTGCATGGCTATTTGCATAGAACAGTGGTGGCTCACAGCCTATCGATTGGAGGGATGGTGGGGAAAGCGTAAAATCGTTGGGGACGAAAGTCCTACAGTGCCACTTCAGTGAAAGCCTGATTCACGCTTCCCGTTCCCCTTGCCCAGCAGCCCCGACACCTCCTAATGAGCTGAGGTGTGTACAAAAAGAATTTGCATATTCCCAGGCAGACACTTGGAACTGCCCACCTTTTTGCTTTTCTCTGCTTTGAGCAGAGACTCTGAAGTTTGATCCTGTTTCCCTCACCGGCCTAGTTCTTGCCCTCTTTTTTAGAGGCTGCAAATACCTCCCAGGTCCTCACCCTCGCAATGATAGGGTCTTTGATCTGGTGCCTCTAACCCCCAGAGAGCCATATTCTAACTTATTCTGGTTTCTCTTCAAAACGAAAAAATCTTTCGCCTTTTACTAAAGATTTCTGTGGAGAGGAACATTTACGAGTTTATTCAATTTTTTTAAGCCTTACCACAGGTGAGGCTGTTTATCATTTGTTTAAAAGAAAAGCATTAGAAGTTGGGGAATATTTAGGAGTTGTCTGCTACTGTTATAAGGGAACATGAGCTTGGTGTTTTATTCCTGATCTCTCTGCTTGCTCATTTGCATAGACAGAGTGTAGGAGAGGTGCATCATGGGAAAGAGCTTGGGCAGTGCATGAGATTGCTTTTCCTTGACTATCTTGAAACTGCACGATAGCAGGCAGTGTATTTTCTCTTTTCTCAACATTCCTGCTGCCAGAGGCCAGACGTCACTCTCCTTTTAAAAGGTGGCACCAAGAGTCATGCTGCGCTTTTCATAGGGCTTGCCCGTTATTTGTGCCTGTTGGGGTGCCCTTAGAGGGTGGCCAATCCTGAGTCAGATTCCTCTCAGGTACACTTGAAGGGGCTCGTTTGTCTTGTTTCATGTGCCTCCAGCCTAGACAGATCTATACTTATATATTCAGCTTTAATGAAAATACGTGTGAAAAAGGGACTTAAAGTGCATGGCTATTTGCATAGAACAGTGGTGGCTCACAGCCTATCGATTGGAGGGATGGTGGGGAAAGCGTAAAATCGTTGGGGACGAAAGTCCTACAGTGCCACTTCAGTGAAAGCCTGATTCACGCTTCCCGTTCCCCTTGCCCAGCAGCCCCGACACCTCCTAATGAGCTGAGGTGTGTACAAAAAGAATTTGCATATTCCCAGGCAGACACTTGGAACTGCCCACCTTTTTGCTTTTCTGTGCTTTGAGCAGAGACTCTGAAGTTTGATCCTGTTTCCCTCACCGGCCTAGTTCTTGCCCTCTTTTTTAGAGGCTGCAAATACCGCTCAGGTCCTCACCCTCGCAATGATAGGGTCTTTGATCTGGTGCCTCTAACCCCCAGAGAGCCATATTCTAACTTACTCTGGTTTCTCTTCAAAACGAAAAAATCTTTCGCCTTTTACTAAAGATTTCCGTGGAGAGGAACATTTACGAGTTTATTCAATTTTTTTAAGCCTTACCACAGGTGAGGCTGTTTATCATTTGTTTAAAAGAAAAGCATTAGAAGTTGGGGAATATTTAGGAGTTGTCTGCTACTGTTATAAGGGAACATGAGCTTGGTGTTTTATTCCTGATCTCTCTGCTTGCTCATTTGCATAGACAGAGTGTAGGAGAGGTGCATCATGGGAAAGAGCTTGGGCAGTGCATGAGATTGCTTTTCCTTGACTATCTTGAAACTGCACGATAGCAGGCAGTGTATTTTCTCTTTTCTCAACATTCCTGCTGCCAGAGGCCAGACGTCACTCTCCTTTTAAAAGGTGGCACCAAGAGTCATGCTGCGCTTTTCATAGGACTTGCCCGTTATTTGTGCCTGTTGGGGTGCCCTTAGAGGGTGGCCAATCCTGAGTCAGATTCCTCTCAGGTACACTTGAAGGGGCTCGTTTGTCTTGTTTCATGTGCCTCCAGCCTAGACAGATCTATACTTATATATTCAGCTTTAATGAAAATACGTGTGAAAAAGGGACTTAAAGTGCATGGCTATTTGCATAGAACAGTGGTGGCTCACAGCCTATCGATTGGAGGGATGGTGGGGAAAGCGTAAAATCGTTGGGGACGAAAGTCCTACAGTGCCACTTCAGTGAAAGCCTGATTCACGCTTCCCGTTCCCCTTGCCCAGCAGCCCCGACACCTCCTAATGAGCTGAGGTGTGTACAAAAAGAATTTGCATATTCCCAGGCAGACACTTGGAACTGCCCACCTTTTTGCTTTTCTGTGCTTTGAGCAGAGACTCTGAAGTTTGATCCTGTTTCCCTCACCGGCCTAGTTCTTGCCCTCTTTTTTAGAGGCTGCAAATACCTCTCAGGTCCTCACCCTCGCAATGATAGGGTCTTTGATCTGGTGCCTCTAACCCCCAGAGAGCCATATTCTAACTTACTCTGGTTTCTCTTCAAAACGAAAAAATCTTTCGCCTTTTACTAAAGATTTCCGTGGAGAGGAACATTTACGAGTTTATTCAATTTTTTTAAGCCTTACCACAGGTGAGGCTGTTTATCATTTGTTTAAAAGAAAAGCATTAGAAGTTGGGGAATATTTAGGAGTTGTCTGCTACTGTTATAAGGGAACATGAGCTTGGTGTTTTATTCCTGATCTCTCTGCTTGCTCATTTGCATAGACAGAGTGTAGGAGAGGTGCATCATGGGAAAGAGCTTGGGCAGTGCATGAGATTGCTTTTCCTTGACTATCTTGAAACTGCACGATAGCAGGCAGTGTATTTTCTCTTTTCTCAACATTCCTGCTGCCAGAGGCCAGACGTCACTCTCCTTTTAAAAGGTGGCACCAAGAGTCATGCTGCGCTTTTCATAGGACTTGCCCGTTATTTGTGCCTGTTGGGGTGCCCTTAGAGGGTGGCCAATCCTGAGTCAGATTCCTCTCAGGTACACTTGAAGGGGCTCGTTTGTCTTGTTTCGTGTGCCTCCAGCCTAGACAGATCTATACTTATATATTCAGCTTTAATGAAAATACGTGTGAAAAAGGGACTTAAAGTGCATGGCTATTTGCATAGAACAGTGGTGGCTCACAGCCTATCGATTGGAGGGATGGTGGGGAAAGCGTAAAATCGTTGGGGACGAAAGTCCTACAGTGCCACTTCAGTGAAAGCCTGATTCACGCTTCCCGTTCCCCTTGCCCAGCAGCCCCGACACCTCCTAATGAGCTGAGGTGTGTACAAAAAGAATTTGCATATTCCCAGGCAGACACTTGGAACTGCCCACCTTTTTGCTTTTCTGTGCTGTGAGCAGAGACTCTGAAGTTTGATCCTGTTTCCCTCACCGGCCTAGTTCTTGCCCTCTTTTTTAGAGGCTGCAAATACCTCTCAGGTCCTCACCCTCGCAATGATAGGGTCTTTGATCTGGTGCCTCTAACCCCCAGAGAGCCATATTCTAACTTACTCTGGTTTCTCTTCAAAACGAAAAAATCTTTCGCCTTTTACTAAAGATTTCCGTGGAGAGGAACATTTACGAGTTTATTCAATTTTTTTAAGCCTTACCACAGGTGAGGCTGTTTATCATTTGTTTAAAAGAAAAGCATTAGAAGTTGGGGAATATTTAGGAGTTGTCTGCTACTGTTATAAGGGAACATGAGCTTGGTGTTTTATTCCTGATCTCTCTGCTTGCTCATTTGCATAGACAGAGTGTAGGAGAGGTGCATCATGGGAAAGAGCTTGGGCAGTGCATGAGATTGCTTTTCCTTGACTATCTTGAAACTGCACGATAGCAGGCAGTGTATTTTCTCTTTTCTCAACATTCCTGCTGCCAGAGGCCAGACGTCACTCTCCTTTTAAAAGGTGGCACCAAGAGTCATGCTGCGCTTTTCATAGGACTTGCCCGTTATTTGTGCCTGTTGGGGTGCCCTTAGAGGGTGGCCAATCCTGAGTCAGATTCCTCTCAGGTACACTTGAAGGGGCTCGTTTGTCTTGTTTCATGTGCCTCCAGCCTAGACAGATCTATACTTATATATTCAGCTTTAATGAAAATACGTGTGAAAAAGGGACTTAAAGTGCATGGCTATTTGCATAGAACAGTGGTGGCTCACAGCCTATCGATTGGAGGGATGGTGGGGAAAGCGTAAAATCGTTGGGGACGAAAGTCCTACAGTGCCACTTCAGTGAAAGCCTGATTCACGCTTCCCGTTCCCCTTGCCCAGCAGCCCCGACACCTCCTAATGAGCTGAGGTGTGTACAAAAAGAATTTGCATATTCCCAGGCAGACACTTGGAACTGCCCACCTTTTTGCTTTTCTGTGCTGTGAGCAGAGACTCTGAAGTTTGATCCTGTTTCCCTCACCGGCCTAGTTCTTGCCCTCTTTTTTAGAGGCTGCAAATACCTCTCAGGTCCTCACCCTCGCAATGATAGGGTCTTTGATCTGGTGCCTCTAACCCCCAGAGAGCCATATTCTAACTTACTCTGGTTTCTCTTCAAAACGAAAAAATCTTTCGCCTTTTACTAAAGATTTCCGTGGAGAGGAACATTTACGAGTTTATTCAATTTTTTTAAGCCTTACCACAGGTGAGGCTGTTTATCATTTGTTTAAAAGAAAAGCATTAGAAGTTGGGGAATATTTAGGAGTTGTCTGCTACTGTTATAAGGGAACATGAGCTTGGTGTTTTATTCCTGATCTCTCTGCTTGCTCATTTGCATAGACAGAGTGTAGGAGAGGTGCATCATGGGAAAGAGCTTGGGCAGTGCATGAGATTGCTTTTCCTTGACTATCTTGAAACTGCACGATAGCAGGCAGTGTATTTTCTCTTTTCTCAACATTCCTGCTGCCAGAGGCCAGACGTCACTCTCCTTTTAAAAGGTGGCACCAAGAGTCATGCTGCGCTTTTCATAGGGCTTGCCCGTTATTTGTGCCTGTTGGGGTGCCCTTAGAGGGTGGCCAATCCTGAGTCAGATTCCTCTCAGGTACACTTGAAGGGGCTCGTTTGTCTTGTTTCATGTGCCTCCAGCCTAGACAGATCTATACTTATATATTCAGCTTTAATGAAAATACGTGTGAAAAAGGGACTTAAAGTGCATGGCTATTTGCATAGAACAGTGGTGGCTCACAGCCTATCGATTGGAGGGATGGTGGGGAAAGCGTAAAATCGTTGGGGACGAAAGTCCTACAGTGCCACTTCAGTGAAAGCCTGATTCACGCTTCCCGTTCCCCTTGCCCAGCAGCCCCGACACCTCCTAATGAGCTGAGGTGTGTACAAAAAGAATTTGCATATTCCCAGGCAGACACTTGGAACTGCCCACCTTTTTGCTTTTCTGTGCTGTGAGCAGAGACTCTGAAGTTTGATCCTGTTTCCCTCACCGGCCTAGTTCTTGCCCTCTTTTTTAGAGGCTGCAAATACCTCTCAGGTCCTCACCCTCGCAATGATAGGGTCTTTGATCTGGTGCCTCTAACCCCCAGAGAGCCATATTCTAACTTACTCTGGTTTCTCTTCAAAACGAAAAAATCTTTCGCCTTTTACTAAAGATTTCCGTGGAGAGGAACATTTACGAGTTTATTCAATTTTTTTAAGCCTTACCACAGGTGAGGCTGTTTATCATTTGTTTAAAAGAAAAGCATTAGAAGTTGGGGAATATTTAGGAGTTGTCTGCTACTGTTATAAGGGAACATGAGCTTGGTGTTTTATTCCTGATCTCTCTGCTTGCTCATTTGCATAGACAGAGTGTAGGAGAGGTGCATCATGGGAAAGAGCTTGGGCAGTGCATGAGATTGCTTTTCCTTGACTATCTTGAAACTGCACGATAGCAGGCAGTGTATTTTCTCTTTTCTCAACATTCCTGCTGCCAGAGGCCAGACGTCACTCTCCTTTTAAAAGGTGGCACCAAGAGTCATGCTGCGCTTTTCATAGGACTTGCCCGTTATTTGTGCCTGTTGGGGTGCCCTTAGAGGGTGGCCAATCCTGAGTCAGATTCCTCTCAGGTACACTTGAAGGGGCTCGTTTGTCTTGTTTCATGTGCCTCCAGCCTAGACAGATCTATACTTATATATTCAGCTTTAATGAAAATACGTGTGAAAAAGGGACTTAAAGTGCATGGCTATTTGCATAGAACAGTGGTGGCTCACAGCCTATCGATTGGAGGGATGGTGGGGAAAGCGTAAAATCGTTGGGGACGAAAGTCCTACAGTGCCACTTCAGTGAAAGCCTGATTCACGCTTCCCGTTCCCCTTGCCCAGCAGCCCCGACACCTCCTAATGAGCTGAGGTGTGTACAAAAAGAATTTGCATATTCCCAGGCAGACACTTGGAACTGCCCACCTTTTTGCTTTTCTGTGCTGTGAGCAGAGACTCTGAAGTTTGATCCTGTTTCCCTCACCGGCCTAGTTCTTGCCCTCTTTTTTAGAGGCTGCAAATACCTCTCAGGTCCTCACCCTCGCAATGATAGGGTCTTTGATCTGGTGCCTCTAACCCCCAGAGAGCCATATTCTAACTTACTCTGGTTTCTCTTCAAAACGAAAAAATCTTTCGCGTTTTACTAAAGATTTCCGTGGAGAGGAACATTTACGAGTTTATTCAATTTTTTTAAGCCTTACCACAGGTGAGGCTGTTTATCATTTGTTTAAAAGAAAAGCATTAGAAGTTGGGGAATATTTAGGAGTTGTCTGCTACTGTTATAAGGGAACATGAGCTTGGTGTTTTATTCCTGATCTCTCTGCTTGCTCATTTGCATAAACAGAGTGTAGGAGAGGTGCATCATGGGAAAGAGCTTGGGCAGTGCATGAGATTGCTTTTCCTTGACTATCTTGAAACTGCACGATAGCAGGCAGTGTATTTTCTCTTTTCTCAACATTCCTGCTGCCAGAGGCCAGACGTCACTCTCCTTTTAAAAGGTGGCACCAAGAGTCATGCTGCGCTTTTCATAGGGCTTGCCCGTTATTTGTGCCTGTTGGGGTGCCCTTAGAGGGTGGCCAATCCTGAGTCAGATTCCTCTCAGGTACACTTGAAGGGGCTCGTTTGTCTTGTTTCATGTGCCTCCAGCCTAGACAGATCTATACTTATATATTCAGCTTTAATGAAAATACGTGTGAAAAAGGGACTTAAAGTGCATGGCTATTTGCATAGAACAGTGGTGGCTCACAGCCTATCGATTGGAGGGATGGTGGGGAAAGCGTAAAATCGTTGGGGACGAAAGTCCTACAGTGCCACTTCAGTGAAAGCCTGATTCACGCTTCCCGTTCCCCTTGCCCAGCAGCCCCGACACCTCCTAATGAGCTGAGGTGTGTACAAAAAGAATTTGCATATTCCCAGGCAGACACTTGGAACTGCCCACCTTTTTGCTTTTCTGTGCTTTGAGCAGAGACTCTGAAGTTTGATCCTGTTTCCCTCACCGGCCTAGTTCTTGCCCTCTTTTTTAGAGGCTGCAAATACCTCTCAGGTCCTCACCCTCGCAATGATAGGGTCTTTGATCTGGCGCCTCTAACCCCCAGAGAGCCATATTCTAACTTACTCTGGTTTCTCTTCAAAACGAAAAAATCTTTCGCCTTTTACTAAAGATTTCCGTGGAGAGGAACATTTACGAGTTTATTCAATTTTTTTAAGCCTTACCACAGGTGAGGCTGTTTATCATTTGTTTAAAAGAAAAGCATTAGAAGTTGGGGAATATTTAGGAGTTGTCTGCTACTGTTATAAGGGAACATGAGCTTGGTGTTTTATTCCTGATCTCTCTGCTTGCTCATTTGCATAGACAGAGTGTAGGAGAGGTGCATCATGGGAAAGAGCTTGGGCAGTGCATGAGATTGCTTTTCCTTGACTATCTTGAAACTGCACGATAGCAGGCAGTGTATTTTCTCTTTTCTCAACATTCCTGCTGCCAGAGGCCAGACGTCACTCTCCTTTTAAAAGGTGGCACCAAGAGTCATGCTGCGCTTTTCATAGGACTTGCCCGTTATTTGTGCCTGTTGGGGTGCCCTTAGAGGGTGGCCAATCCTGAGTCAGATTCCTCTCAGGTACACTTGAAGGGGCTCGTTTGTCTTGTTTCGTGTGCCTCCAGCCTAGACAGATCTATACTTATATATTCAGCTTTAATGAAAATACGTGTGAAAAAGGGACTTAAAGTGCATGGCTATTTGCATAGAACAGTGGTGGCTCACAGCCTATCGATTGGAGGGATGGTGGGGAAAGCGTAAAATCGTTGGGGACGAAAGTCCTACAGTGCCACTTCAGTGAAAGCCTGATTCACGCTTCCCGTTCCCCTTGCCCAGCAGCCCCGACACCTCCTAATGAGCTGAGGTGTGTACAAAAAGAATTTGCATATTCCCAGGCAGACACTTGGAACTGCCCACCTTTTTGCTTTTCTGTGCTGTGAGCAGAGACTCTGAAGTTTGATCCTGTTTCCCTCACCGGCCTAGTTCTTGCCCTCTTTTTTAGAGGCTGCAAATACCTCTCAGGTCCTCACCCTCGCAATGATAGGGTCTTTGATCTGGTGCCTCTAACCCCCAGAGAGCCATATTCTAACTTACTCTGGTTTCTCTTCAAAACGAAAAAATCTTTCGCCTTTTACTAAAGATTTCCGTGGAGAGGAACATTTACGAGTTTATTCAATTTTTTTAAGCCTTACCACAGGTGAGGCTGTTTATCATTTGTTTAAAAGAAAAGCATTAGAAGTTGGGGAATATTTAGGAGTTGTCTGCTACTGTTATAAGGGAACATGAGCTTGGTGTTTTATTCCTGATCTCTCTGCTTGCTCATTTGCATAGACAGAGTGTAGGAGAGGTGCATCATGGGAAAGAGCTTGGGCAGTGCATGAGATTGCTTTTCCTTGACTATCTTGAAACTGCACGATAGCAGGCAGTGTATTTTCTCTTTTCTCAACATTCCTGCTGCCAGAGGCCAGACGTCACTCTCCTTTTAAAAGGTGGCACCAAGAGTCATGCTGCGCTTTTCATAGGACTTGCCCATTATTTGTGCCTGTTGGGGTGCCCTTAGAGGGTGGCCAATCCTGAGTCAGATTCCTCTCAGGTACACTTGAAGGGGCTCGTTTGTCTTGTTTCATGTGCCTCCAGCCTAGACAGATCTATACTTATATATTCAGCTTTAATGAAAATACGTGTGAAAAAGGGACTTAAAGTGCATGGCTATTTGCATAGAACAGTGGTGGCTCACAGCCTATCGATTGGAGGGATGGTGGGGAAAGCGTAAAATCGTTGGGGACGAAAGTCCTACAGTGCCACTTCAGTGAAAGCCTGATTCACGCTTCCCGTTCCCCTTGCCCAGCAGCCCCGACACCTCCTAATGAGCTGAGGTGTGTACAAAAAGAATTTGCATATTCCCAGGCAGACACTTGGAACTGCCCACCTTTTTGCTTTTCTGTGCTGTGAGCAGAGACTCTGAAGTTTGATCCTGTTTCCCTCACCGGCCTAGTTCTTGCCCTCTTTTTTAGAGGCTGCAAATACCTCTCAGGTCCTCACCCTCGCAATGATAGGGTCTTTGATCTGGTGCCTCTAACCCCCAGAGAGCCATATTCTAACTTACTCTGGTTTCTCTTCAAAACGAAAAAATCTTTCGCCTTTTACTAAAGATTTCCGTGGAGAGGAACATTTACGAGTTTATTCAATTTTTTTAAGCCTTACCACAGGTGAGGCTGTTTATCATTTGTTTAAAAGAAAAGCATTAGAAGTTGGGGAATATTTAGGAGTTGTCTGCTACTGTTATAAGGGAACATGAGCTTGGTGTTTTATTCCTGATCTCTCTGCTTGCTCATTTGCATAGACAGAGTGTAGGAGAGGTGCATCATGGGAAAGAGCTTGGGCAGTGCATGAGATTGCTTTTCCTTGACTATCTTGAAACTGCACGATAGCAGGCAGTGTATTTTCTCTTTTCTCAACATTCCTGCTGCCAGAGGCCAGACGTCACTCTCCTTTTAAAAGGTGGCACCAAGAGTCATGCTGCGCTTTTCATAGGGCTTGCCCGTTATTTGTGCCTGTTGGGGTGCCCTTAGAGGGTGGCCAATCCTGAGTCAGATTCCTCTCAGGTACACTTGAAGGGGCTCGTTTGTCTTGTTTCATGTGCCTCCAGCCTAGACAGATCTATACTTATATATTCAGCTTTAATGAAAATACGTGTGAAAAAGGGACTTAAAGTGCATGGCTATTTGCATAGAACAGTGGTGGCTCACAGCCTATCGATTGGAGGGATGGTGGGGAAAGCGTAAAATCGTTGGGGACGAAAGTCCTACAGTGCCACTTCAGTGAAAGCCTGATTCACGCTTCCCGTTCCCCTTGCCCAGCAGCCCCGACACCTCCTAATGAGCTGAGGTGTGTACAAAAAGAATTTGCATATTCCCAGGCAGACACTTGGAACTGCCCACCTTTTTGCTTTTCTGTGCTTTGAGCAGAGACTCTGAAGTTTGATCCTGTTTCCCTCACCGGCCTAGTTCTTGCCCTCTTTTTTAGAGGCTGCAAATACCTCTCAGGTCCTCACCCTCGCAATGATAGGGTCTTTGATCTGGTGCCTCTAACCCCCAGAGAGCCATATTCTAACTTACTCTGGTTTCTCTTCAAAACGAAAAAATCTTTCGCCTTTTACTAAAGATTTCCGTGGAGAGGAACATTTACGAGTTTATTCAATTTTTTTAAGCCTTACCACAGGTGAGGCTGTTTATCATTTGTTTAAAAGAAAAGCATTAGAAGTTGGGGAATATTTAGGAGTTGTCTGCTACTGTTATAAGGGAACATGAGCTTGGTGTTTTATTCCTGATCTCTCTGCTTGCTCATTTGCATAGACAGAGTGTAGGAGAGGTGCATCATGGGAAAGAGCTTGGGCAGTGCATGAGATTGCTTTTCCTTGACTATCTTGAAACTGCACGATAGCAGGCAGTGTATTTTCTCTTTTCTCAACATTCCTGCTGCCAGAGGCCAGACGTCACTCTCCTTTTAAAAGGTGGCACCAAGAGTCATGCTGCGCTTTTCATAGGACTTGCCCGTTATTTGTGCCTGTTGGGGTGCCCTTAGAGGGTGGCCAATCCTGAGTCAGATTCCTCTCAGGTACACTTGAAGGGGCTCGTTTGTCTTGTTTCATGTGCCTCCAGCCTAGACAGATCTATACTTATATATTCAGCTTTAATGAAAATACGTGTGAAAAAGGGACTTAAAGTGCATGGCTATTTGCATAGAACAGTGGTGGCTCACAGCCTATCGATTGGAGGGATGGTGGGGAAAGCGTAAAATCGTTGGGGACGAAAGTCCTACAGTGCCACTTCAGTGAAAGCCTGATTCACGCTTCCCGTTCCCCTTGCCCAGCAGCCCCGACACCTCCTAATGAGCTGAGGTGTGTACAAAAAGAATTTGCATATTCCCAGGCAGACACTTGGAACTGCCCACCTTCTTGCTTTTCTGTGCTGTGAGCAGAGACTCTGAAGTTTGATCCTTTTTCCCTCACCGGCCTAGTTCTTGCCCTCTTTTTTAGAGGCTGCAAATACCTCTCAGGTCCTCACCCTCGCAATGATAGGGTCTTTGATCTGGTGCCTCTAACCCCCAGAGAGCCATATTCTAACTTACTCTGGTTTCTCTTCAAAACGAAAAAATCTTTCGCCTTTTACTAAAGATTTTCGTGTAGAGGAACATTTACGAGTTTATTCAATTTTTTTAAGCCTTACCACAGGTGAGGCTGTTTATCATTTGTTTAAAAGAAAAGCATTAGAAGTTGGGGAATATTTAGGAGTTGTCTGCTACTGTTATAAGGGAACATGAGCTTGGTGTTTTATTCCTGATCTCTCTGCTTGCTCATTTGCATAGACAGAGTGTAGGAGAGGTGCATCATGGGAAAGAGCTTGGGCAGTGCATGAGATTGCTTTTCCTTGACGATCGTGAAACTGCACGATAGCAGGCAGTGTATTTTCTCTTTTCTCAACATTCCTGCTGCCAGAGGCCAGACGTCACTCTCCTTTTAAAAGGTGGCACCAAGAGTCATGCTGCGCTTTTCATAGGGCTTGCCCGTTATTTGTGCCTGTTGGGGTGCCCTTAGAGGGTGGCCAATCCTGAGTCAGATTCCTCTCAGGTACACTTGAAGGGGCTCGTTTGTCTTGTTTCATGTGCCTCCAGCCTAGACAGATCTATACTTATATATTCAGCTTTAATGAAAATACGTGTGAAAAAGGGACTTAAAGTGCATGGCTATTTGCATAGAACAGTGGTGGCTCACAGCCTATCGATTGGAGGGATGGTGGGGAAAGCGTAAAATCGTTGGGGACGAAAGTCCTACAGTGCCACTTCAGTGAAAGCCTGATTCACGCTTCCCGTTCCCCTTGCCCAGCAGCCCCGACACCTCCTAATGAGCTGAGGTGTGTACAAAAAGAATTTGCATATTCCCAGGCAGACACTTGGAACTGCCCACCTTTTTGCTTTTCTGTGCTTTGAGCAGAGACTCTGAAGTTTGATCCTGTTTCCCTCACCGGCCTAGTTCTTGCCCTCTTTTTTAGAGGCTGCAAATACCTCTCAGGTCCTCACCCTCGCAATGATAGGGTCTTTGATCTGGTGCCTCTAACCCCCAGAGAGCCATATTCTAACTTACTCTGGTTTCTCTTCTAAACGAAAAAATCTTTCGCCTTTTACTAAAGATTTCCGTGGAGAGGAACATTTACGAGTTTATTCAATTTTTTTAAGCCTTACCACAGGTGAGGCTGTTTATCATTTGTTTAAAAGAAAAGCATTAGAAGTTGGGGAATATTTAGAAGTTGTCTGCTACTGTTATAAGGGAACATGAGCTTGGTGTTTTATTCCTGATCTCTCTGCTTGCTCATTTGCATAGACAGAGTGTAGGATAGGTGCATCATGGGAAAGAGCTTGGGCAGTGCATGAGATTGCTTTTCCTTGACTATCTTGAAACTGCACGATAGCAGGCAGTGTATTTTCTCTTTTCTCAACATTCCTGCTGCCAGAGGCCAGACGTCACTCTCCTTTTAAAAGGTGGCACCAAGAGTCATGCTGCGCTTTTCATAGGACTTGCCCGTTATTTGTGCCTGTTGGGGTGCCCTTAGAGGGTGGCCAATCCTGAGTCAGATTCCTCTCAGGTACACTTGAAGGGGCTCGTTTGTCTTGTTTCATGTGCCTCCAGCCTAGACAGATCTATACTTATATATTCAGCTTTAATGAAAATACGTGTGAAAAAGGGACTTAAAGTGCATGGCTATTTGCATAGAACAGTGGTGGCTCACAGCCTATCGATTGGAGGGATGGTGGGGAAAGCGTAAAATCGTTGGGGACGAAAGTCCTACAGTGCCACTTCAGTGAAAGCCTGATTCACGCTTCCCGTTCCCCTTGCCCAGCAGCCCCGACACCTCCTAATGAGCTGAGGTGTGTACAAAAAGAATTTGCATATTCCCAGGCAGACACTTGGAACTGCCCACCTTTTTGCTTTTCTGTGCTGTGAGCAGAGACTCTGAAGTTTGATCCTGTTTCCCTCACCGGCCTAGTTCTTGCCCTCTTTTTTAGAGGCTGCAAATACCTCTCAGGTCCTCACCCTCGCAATGATAGGGTCTTTGATCTGGTGCCTCTAACCCCCAGAGAGCCATATTCTAACTTACTCTGGTTTCTCTTCAAAACGAAAAAATCTTTCGCCTTTTACTAAAGATTTCCGTGGAGAGGAACATTTACGAGTTTATTCAATTTTTTTAAGCCTTACCACAGGTGAGGCTGTTTATCATTTGTTTAAAAGAAAAGCATTAGAAGTTGGGGAATATTTAGGAGTTGTCTGCTACTGTTATAAGGGAACATGAGCTTGGTGTTTTATTCCTGATCTCTCTGCTTGCTCATTTGCATAGACAGAGTGTAGGAGAGGTGCATCATGGGAAAGAGCTTGGGCAGTGCATGAGATTGCTTTTCCTTGACTATCTTGAAACTGCACGATAGCAGGCAGTGTATTTTCTCTTTTCTCAACATTCCTGCTGCCAGAGGCCAGACGTCACTCTCCTTTTAAAAGGTGGCACCAAGAGTCATGCTGCGCTTTTCATAGGGCTTGCCCGTTATTTGTGCCTGTTGGGGTGCCCTTAGAGGGTGGCCAATCCTGAGTCAGATTCCTCTCAGGTACACTTGAAGGGGCTCGTTTGTCTTGTTTCATGTGCCTCCAGCCTAGACAGATCTATACTTATATATTCAGCTTTAATGAAAATACGTGTGAAAAAGGGACTTAAAGTGCATGGCTATTTGCATAGAACAGTGGTGGCTCACAGCCTATCGATTGGAGGGATGGTGGGGAAAGCGTAAAATCGTTGGGGACGAAAGTCCTACAGTGCCACTTCAGTGAAAGCCTCATTCACGCTTCCCGTTCCCCTTGCCCAGCAGCCCCGACACCTCCTAATGAGCTGAGGTGTGTACAAAAAGAATTTGCATATTCCCAGGCAGACACTTGGAACTGCCCACCTTTTTGCTTTTCTGTGCTGTGAGCAGAGACTCTGAAGTTTGATCCTGTTTCCCTCACCGGCCTAGTTCTTGCCCTCTTTTTTAGAGGCTGCAAATACCTCTCAGGTCCTCACCCTCGCAATGATAGGGTCTTTGATCTGGTGCCTCTAACCCCCAGAGAGCCATATTCTAACTTACTCTGGTTTCTCTTCAAAACGAAAAAATCTTTCGCCTTTTACTAAAGATTTCCGTGGAGAGGAACATTTACGAGTTTATTCAATTTTTTTAAGCCTTACCACAGGTGAGGCTGTTTATCATTTGTTTAAAAGAAAAGCATTAGAAGTTGGGGAATATTTAGGAGTTGTCTGCTACTGTTATAAGGGAACATGAGCTTGGTGTTTTATTCCTGATCTCTCTGCTTGCTCATTTGCATAGACAGAGTGTAGGAGAGGTGCATCATGGGAAAGAGCTTGGGCAGTGCATGAGATTGCTTTTCCTTGACTATCTTGAAACTGCACGATAGCAGGCAGTGTATTTTCTCTTTTCTCAACATTCCTGCTGCCAGAGGCCAGACGTCACTCTCCTTTTAAAAGGTGGCACCAAGAGTCATGCTGCGCTTTTCATAGGGCTTGCCCGTTATTTGTGCCTGTTGGGGTGCCCTTAGAGGGTGGCCAATCCTGAGTCAGATTCCTCTCAGGTACACTTGAAGGGGCTCGTTTGTCTTGTTTCATGTGCCTCCAGCCTAGACAGATCTATACTTATATATTCAGCTTTAATGAAAATACGTGTGAAAAAGGGACTTAAAGTGCATGGCTATTTGCATAGAACAGTGGTGGCTCACAGCCTATCGATTGGAGGGATGGTGGGGAAAGCGTAAAATCGTTGGGGACGAAAGTCCTACAGTGCCACTTCAGTGAAAGCCTGATTCACGCTTCCCGTTCCCCTTGCCCAGCAGCCCCGACACCTCCTAATGAGCTGAGGTGTGTACAAAAAGAATTTGCATATTCCCAGGCAGACACTTGGAACTGCCCACCTTTTTGCTTTTCTGTGCTTTGAGCAGAGACTCTGAAGTTTGATCCTGTTTCCCTCACCGGCCTAGTTCTTGCCCTCTTTTTTAGAGGCTGCAAATACCTCTCAGGTCCTCACCCTCGCAATGATAGGGTCTTTGATCTGGTGCCTCTAACCCCTAGAGAGCCATATTCTAACTTACTCTGGTTTCTCTTCAAAACGAAAAAATCTTTCGCCTTTTACTAAAGATTTCCGTGGAGAGGAACATTTACGAGTTTATTCAATTTTTTTAAGCCTTACCACAGGTGAGGCTGTTTATCATTTGTTTAAAAGAAAAGCATTAGAAGTTGGGGAATATTTAGGAGTTGTCTGCTACTGTTATAAGGGAACATGAGCTTGGTGTTTTATTCCTGATCTCTCTGCTTGCTCATTTGCATAGACAGAGTGTAGGAGAGGTGCATCATGGGAAAGAGCTTGGGCAGTGCATGAGATTGCTTTTCCTTGACTATCTTGAAACTGCACGATAGCAGGCAGTGTATTTTCTCTTTTCTCAACATTCCTGCTGCCAGAGGCCAGACGTCACTCTCCTTTTAAAAGGTGGCACCAAGAGTCATGCTGCGCTTTTCATAGGACTTGCCCGTTATTTGTGCCTGTTGGGGTGCCCTTAGAGGGTGGCCAATCCTGAGTCAGATTCCTCTCAGGTACACTTGAAGGGGCTCGTTTGTCTTGTTTCATGTGCCTCCAGCCTAGACAGATCTATACTTATATATTCAGCTTTAATGAAAATACGTGTGAAAAAGGGACTTAAAGTGCATGGCTATTTGCATAGAACAGTGGTGGCTCACAGCCTATCGATTGGAGGGATGGTGGGGAAAGCGTAAAATCGTTGGGGACGAAAGTCCTACAGTGCCACTTCAGTGAAAGCCTGATTCACGCTTCCCGTTCCCCTTGCCCAGCAGCCCCGACACCTCCTAATGAGCTGAGGTGTGTACAAAAAGAATTTGCATATTCCCAGGCAGACACTTGGAACTGCCCACCTTTTTGCTTTTCTGTGCTTTGAGCAGAGACTCTGAAGTTTGATCCTGTTTCCCTCACCGGCCTAGTTCTTGCCCTCTTTTTTAGAGGCTGCAAATACCTCTCAGGTCCTCACCCTCGCAATGATAGGGTCTTTGATCTGGTGCCTCTAACCCCCAGAGAGCCATATTCTAACTTACTCTGGTTTCTCTTCAAAACGAAAAAATCTTTCGCCTTTTACTAAAGATTTCCGTGGAGAGGAACATTTACGAGTTTATTCAATTTTTTTAAGCCTTACCACAGGTGAGGCTGTTTATCATTTGTTTAAAAGAAAAGCATTAGAAGTTGGAGAATATTTAGGAGTTGTCTGCTACTGTTATAAGGGAACATGAGCTTGGTGTTTTATTCCTGATCTCTCTGCTTGCTCATTTGCATAGACAGAGTGTAGGAGAGGTGCATCATGGGAAAGAGCTTGGGCAGTGCATGAGATTGCTTTTCCTTGACTATCTTGAAACTGCACGATAGCAGGCAGTGTATTTTCTCTTTTCTCAACATTCCTGCTGCCAGAGGCCAGACGTCACTCTCCTTTTAAAAGGTGGCACCAAGAGTCATGCTGCGCTTTTCATAGGACTTGCCCGTTATTTGTGCCTGTTGGGGTGCCCTTAGAGGGTGGCCAATCCTGAGTCAGATTCCTCTCAGGTACACTTGAAGGGGCTCGTTTGTCTTGTTTCGTGTGCCTCCAGCCTAGACAGATCTATACTTATATATTCAGCTTTAATGAAAATACGTGTGAAAAAGGGACTTAAAGTGCATGGCTATTTGCATAGAACAGTGGTGGCTCACAGCCTATCGATTGGAGGGATGGTGGGGAAAGCGTAAAATCGTTGGGGACGAAAGTCCTACAGTGCCACTTCAGTGAAAGCCTGATTCACGCTTCCCGTTCCCCTTGCCCAGCAGCCCCGACACCTCCTAATGAGCTGAGGTGTGTACAAAAAGAATTTGCATATTCCCAGGCAGACACTTGGAACTGCCCACCTTTTTGCTTTTCTGTGCTGTGAGCAGAGACTCTGAAGTTTGATCCTGTTTCCCTCACCGGCCTAGTTCTTGCCCTCTTTTTTAGAGGCTGCAAATACCTCTCAGGTCCTCACCCTCGCAATGATAGGGTCTTTGATCTGGTGCCTCTAACCCCCAGAGAGCCATATTCTAACTTACTCTGGTTTCTCTTCAAAACGAAAAAATCTTTCGCCTTTGACTAAAGATTTCCGTGGAGAGGAACATTTACGAGTTTATTCAATTTTTTTAAGCCTTACCACAGGTGAGGCTGTTTATCATTTGTTTAAAAGAAAAGCATTAGAAGTTGGGGAATATTTAGGAGTTGTCTGCTACTGTTATAAGGGAACATGAGCTTGGTGTTTTATTCCTGATCTCTCTGCTTGCTCATTTGCATAGACAGAGTGTAGGAGAGGTGCATCAAGGGAAAGAGCTTGGGCAGTGCATGAGATTGCTTTTCCTTGACTATCTTGAAACTGCACGATAGCAGGCAGTGTATTTTCTCTTTTCTCAACATTCCTGCTGCCAGAGGCCAGACGTCACTCTCCTTTTAAAAGGTGGCACCAAGAGTCATGCTGCGCTTTTCATAGGACTTGCCCGTTATTTGTGCCTGTTGGGGTGCCCTTAGAGGGTGGCCAATCCTGAGTCAGATTCCTCTCAGGTACACTTGAAGGGGCTCGTTTGTCTTGTTTCATGTGCCTCCAGCCTAGACAGATCTATACTTATATATTCAGCTTTAATGAAAATACGTGTGAAAAAGGGACTTAAAGTGCATGGCTATTTGCATAGAACAGTGGTGGCTCACAGCCTATCGATTGGAGGGATGGTGGGGAAAGCGTAAAATCGTTGGGGACGAAAGTCCTACAGTGCCACTTCAGTGAAAGCCTGATTCACGCTTCCCGTTCCCCTTGCCCAGCAGCCCCGACACCTCCTAATGAGCTGAGGTGTGTACAAAAAGAATTTGCATATTCCCAGGCAGACACTTGGAACTGCCCACCTTTTTGCTTTTCTGTGCTGTGAGCAGAGACTCTGAAGTTTGATCCTGTTTCCCTCACCGGCCTAGTTCTTGCCCTCTTTTTTAGAGGCTGCAAATACCTCTCAGGTCCTCACCCTCGCAATGATAGGGTCTTTGATCTGGTGCCTCTAACCCCCAGAGAGCCATATTCTAACTTACTCTGGTTTCTCTTCAAAACGAAAAAATCTTTCGCCTTTTACTAAAGATTTCCGTGGAGAGGAACATTTACGAGTTTATTCAATTTTTTTAAGCCTTACCACAGGTGAGGCTGTTTATCATTTGTTTAAAAGAAAAGCATTAGAAGTTGGGGAATATTTAGGAGTTGTCTGCTACTGTTATAAGGGAACATGAGCTTGGTGTTTTATTCCTGATCTCTCTGCTTGCTCATTTGCATAGACAGAGTGTAGGAGAGGTGCATCATGGGAAAGAGCTTGGGCAGTGCATGAGATTGCTTTTCCTTGACTATCTTGAAACTGCACGATAGCAGGCAGTGTATTTTCTCTTTTCTCAACATTCCTGCTGCCAGAGGCCAGACGTCACTCTCCTTTTAAAAGGTGGCACCAAGAGTCATGCTGCGCTTTTCATAGGGCTTGCCCGTTATTTGTGCCTGTTGGGGTGCCCTTAGAGGGTGGCCAATCCTGAGTCAGATTCCTCTCAGGTACACTTGAAGGGGCTCGTTTGTCTTGTTTCATGTGCCTCCAGCCTAGACAGATCTATACTTATATATTCAGCTTTAATGAAAATACGTGTGAAAAAGGGACTTAAAGTGCATGGCTATTTGCATAGAACAGTGGTGGCTCACAGCCTATCGATTGGAGGGATGGTGGGGAAAGCGTAAAATCGTTGGGGACGAAAGTCCTACAGTGCCACTTCAGTGAAAGCCTGATTCACGCTTCCCGTTCCCCTTGCCCAGCAGCCCCGACACCTCCTAATGAGCTGAGGTGTGTACAAAAAGAATTTGCATATTCCCAGGCAGACACTTGGAACTGCCCACCTTTTTGCTTTTCTGTGCTTTGAGCAGAGACTCTGAAGTTTGATCCTGTTTCCCTCACCGGCCTAGTTCTTGCCCTCTTTTTTAGAGGCTGCAAATACCTCTCAGGTCCTCACCCTCGCAATGATAGGGTCTTTGATCTGGTGCCTCTAACCCCCAGAGAGCCATATTCTAACTTACTCTGGTTTCTCTTCAAAACGAAAAAATCTTTCGCCTTTTACTAAAGATTTCCGTGGAGAGGAACATTTACGAGTTTATTCAATTTTTTTAAGCCTTACCACAGGTGAGGCTGTTTATCATTTGTTTAAAAGAAAAGCATTAGAAGTTGGGGAATATTTAGGAGTTGTCTGCTACTGTTATAAGGGAACATGAGCTTGGTGTTTTATTCCTGATCTCTCTGCTTGCTCATTTGCATAGACAGAGTGTAGGAGAGGTGCATCATGGGAAAGAGCTTGGGCAGTGCATGAGATTGCTTTTCCTTGACTATCTTGAAACTGCACGATAGCAGGCAGTGTATTTTCTCTTTTCTCAACATTCCTGCTGCCAGAGGCCAGACGTCACTCTCCTTTTAAAAGGTGGCACCAAGAGTCATGCTGCGCTTTTCATAGGACTTGCCCGTTATTTGTGCCTGTTGGGGTGCCCTTAGAGGGTGGCCAATCCTGAGTCAGATTCCTCTCAGGTACACTTGAAGGGGCTCGTTTGTCTTGTTTCATGTGCCTCCAGCCTAGACAGATCTATACTTATATATTCAGCTTTAATGAAAATACGTGTGAAAAAGGGACTTAAAGTGCATGGCTATTTGCATAGAACAGTGGTGGCTCACAGCCTATCGATTGGAGGGATGGTGGGGAAAGCGTAAAATCGTTGGGGACGAAAGTCCTACAGTGCCACTTCAGTGAAAGCCTGATTCACGCTTCCCGTTCCCCTTGCCCAGCAGCCCCGACACCTCCTAATGAGCTGAGGTGTGTACAAAAAGAATTTGCATATTCCCAGGCAGACACTTGGAACTGCCCACCTTCTTGCTTTTCTGTGCTGTGAGCAGAGACTCTGAAGTTTGATCCTGTTTCCCTCACCGGCCTAGTTCTTGCCCTCTTTTTTAGAGGCTGCAAATACCTCTCAGGTCCTCACCCTCGCAATGATAGGGTCTTTGATCTGGTGCCTCTAACCCCCAGAGAGCCATATTCTAACTTACTCTGGTTTCTCTTCAAAATGAAAAAATCTTTCGCCTTTTACTAAAGATTTTCGTGTAGAGGAACATTTACGAGTTTATTCAATTTTTTTAAGCCTTACCACAGGTGAGGCTGTTTATCATTTGTTTAAAAGAAAAGCATTAGAAGTTGGGGAATATTTAGGAGTTGTCTGCTACTGTTATAAGGGAACATGAGCTTGGTGTTTTATTCCTGATCTCTCTGCTTGCTCATTTGCATAGACAGAGTGTAGGAGAGGTGCATCATGGGAAAGAGCTTGGGCAGTGCATGAGATTGCTTTTCCTTGACGATCGTGAAACTGCACGATAGCAGGCAGTGTATTTTCTCTTTTCTCAACATTCCTGCTGCCAGAGGCCAGACGTCACTCTCCTTTTAAAAGGTGGCACCAAGAGTCATGCTGCGCTTTTCATAGGGCTTGCCCGTTATTTGTGCCTGTTGGGGTGCCCTTAGAGGGTGGCCAATCCTGAGTCAGATTCCTCTCAGGTACACTTGAAGGGGCTCGTTTGTCTTGTTTCATGTGCCTCCAGCCTAGACAGATCTATACTTATATATTCAGCTTTAATGAAAATACGTGTGAAAAAGGGACTTAAAGTGCATGGCTATTTGCATAGAACAGTGGTGGCTCACAGCCTATCGATTGGAGGGATGGTGGGGAAAGCGTAAAATCGTTGGGGACGAAAGTCCTACAGTGCCACTTCAGTGAAAGCCTGATTCACGCTTCCCGTTCCCCTTGCCCAGCAGCCCCGACACCTCCTAATGAGCTGAGGTGTGTACAAAAAGAATTTGCATATTCCCAGGCAGACACTTGGAACTGCCCACCTTTTTGCTTTTCTGTGCTTTGAGCAGAGACTCTGAAGTTTGATCCTGTTTCCCTCACCGGCCTAGTTCTTGCCCTCTTTTTTAGAGGCTGCAAATACCTCTCAGGTCCTCACCCTCGCAATGATAGGGTCTTTGATCTGGTGCCTCTAACCCCCAGAGAGCCATATTCTAACTTACTCTGGTTTCTCTTCTAAACGAAAAAATCTTTCGCCTTTTACTAAAGATTTCCGTGGAGAGGAACATTTACGAGTTTATTCAATTTTTTTAAGCCTTACCACAGGTGAGGCTGTTTATCATTTGTTTAAAAGAAAAGCATTAGAAGTTGGGGAATATTTAGGAGTTGTCTGCTACTGTTATAAGGGAACATGAGCTTGGTGTTTTATTCCTGATCTCTCTGCTTGCTCATTTGCATAGACAGAGTGTAGGAGAGGTGCATCATGGGAAAGAGCTTGGGCAGTGCATGAGATTGCTTTTCCTTGACTATCTTGAAACTGCACGATAGCAGGCAGTGTATTTTCTCTTTTCTCAACATTCCTGCTGCCAGAGGCCAGACGTCACTCTCCTTTTAAAAGGTGGCACCAAGAGTCATGCTGCGCTTTTCATAGGACTTGCCCGTTATTTGTGCCTGTTGGGGTGCCCTTAGAGGGTGGCCAATCCTGAGTCAGATTCCTCTCAGGTACACTTGAAGGGGCTCGTTTGTCTTGTTTCATGTGCCTCCAGCCTAGACAGATCTATACTTATATATTCAGCTTTAATGAAAATACGTGTGAAAAAGGGACTTAAAGTGCATGGCTATTTGCATAGAACAGTGGTGGCTCACAGCCTATCGATTGGAGGGATGGTGGGGAAAGCGTAAAATCGTTGGGGACGAAAGTCCTACAGTGCCACTTCAGTGAAAGCCTGATTCACGCTTCCCGTTCCCCTTGCCCAGCAGCCCCGACACCTCCTAATGAGCTGAGGTGTGTACAAAAAGAATTTGCATATTCCCAGGCAGACACTTGGAACTGCCCACCTTTTTGCTTTTCTGTGCTTTGAGCAGAGACTCTGAAGTTTGATCCTGTTTCCCTCACCGGCCTAGTTCTTGCCCTCTTTTTTAGAGGCTGCAAATACCTCTCAGGTCCTCACCCTCGCAATGATAGGGTCTTTGATCTGGTGCCTCTAACCCCCAGAGAGCCATATTCTAACTTACTCTGGTTTCTCTTCAAAACGAAAAAATCTTTCGCCTTTTACTAAAGATTTCCGTGGAGAGGAACATTTACGAGTTTATTCAATTTTTTTAAGCCTTACCACAGGTGAGGCTGTTTATCATTTGTTTAAAAGAAAAGCATTAGAAGTTGGGGAATATTTAGGAGTTGTCTGCTACTGTTATAAGGGAACATGAGCTTGGTGTTTTATTCCTGATCTCTCTGCTTGCTCATTTGCATAGACAGAGTGTAGGAGAGGTGCATCATGGGAAAGAGCTTGGGCAGTGCATGAGATTGCTTTTCCTTGACTATCTTGAAACTGCACGATAGCAGGCAGTGTATTTTCTCTTTTCTCAACATTCCTGCTGCCAGAGGCCAGACGTCACTCTCCTTTTAAAAGGTGGCACCAAGAGTCATGCTGCGCTTTTCATAGGACTTGCCCGTTATTTGTGCCTGTTGGGGTGCCCTTAGAGGGTGGCCAATCCTGAGTCAGATTCCTCTCAGGTACACTTGAAGGGGCTCGTTTGTCTTGTTTCATGTGCCTCCAGCCTAGACAGATCTATACTTATATATTCAGCTTTAATGAAAATACGTGTGAAAAAGGGACTTAAAGTGCATGGCTATTTGCATAGAACAGTGGTGGCTCACAGCCTATCGATTGGAGGGATGGTGGGGAAAGCGTAAAATCGTTGGGGACGAAAGTCCTACAGTGCCACTTCAGTGAAAGCCTGATTCACGCTTCCCGTTCCCCTTGCCCAGCAGCCCCGACACCTCCTAATGAGCTGAGGTGTGTACAAAAAGAATTTGCATATTCCCAGGCAGACACTTGGAACTGCCCACCTTCTTGCTTTTCTGTGCTGTGAGCAGAGACTCTGAAGTTTGATCCTGTTTCCCTCACCGGCCTAGTTCTTGCCCTCTTTTTTAGAGGCTGCAAATACCTCTCAGGTCCTCACCCTCGCAATGATAGGGTCTTTGATCTGGTGCCTCTAACCCCCAGAGAGCCATATTCTAACTTACTCTGGTTTCTCTTCAAAATGAAAAAATCTTTCGCCTTTTACTAAAGATTTTCGTGTAGAGGAACATTTACGAGTTTATTCAATTTTTTTAAGCCTTACCACAGGTGAGGCTGTTTATCATTTGTTTAAAAGAAAAGCATTAGAAGTTGGGGAATATTTAGGAGTTGTCTGCTACTGTTATAAGGGAACATGAGCTTGGTGTTTTATTCCTGATCTCTCTGCTTGCTCATTTGCATAGACAGAGTGTAGGAGAGGTGCATCATGGGAAAGAGCTTGGGCAGTGCATGAGATTGCTTTTCCTTGACGATCGTGAAACTGCACGATAGCAGGCAGTGTATTTTCTCTTTTCTCAACATTCCTGCTGCCAGAGGCCAGACGTCACTCTCCTTTTAAAAGGTGGCACCAAGAGTCATGCTGCGCTTTTCATAGGGCTTGCCCGTTATTTGTGCCTGTTGGGGTGCCCTTAGAGGGTGGCCAATCCTGAGTCAGATTCCTCTCAGGTACACTTGAAGGGGCTCGTTTGTCTTGTTTCATGTGCCTCCAGCCTAGACAGATCTATACTTATATATTCAGCTTTAATGAAAATACGTGTGAAAAAGGGACTTAAAGTGCATGGCTATTTGCATAGAACAGTGGTGGCTCACAGCCTATCGATTGGAGGGATGGTGGGGAAAGCGTAAAATCGTTGGGGACGAAAGTCCTACAGTGCCACTTCAGTGAAAGCCTGATTCACGCTTCCCGTTCCCCTTGCCCAGCAGCCCCGACACCTCCTAATGAGCTGAGGTGTGTACAAAAAGAATTTGCATATTCCCAGGCAGACACTTGGAACTGCCCACCTTTTTGCTTTTCTGTGCTTTGAGCAGAGACTCTGAAGTTTGATCCTGTTTCCCTCACCGGCCTAGTTCTTGCCCTCTTTTTTAGAGGCTGCAAATACCTCTCAGGTCCTCACCCTCGCAATGATAGGGTCTTTGATCTGGTGCCTCTAACCCCCAGAGAGCCATATTCTAACTTACTCTGGTTTCTCTTCTAAACGAAAAAATCTTTCGCCTTTTACTAAAGATTTCCGTGGAGAGGAACATTTACGAGTTTATTCAATTTTTTTAAGCCTTACCACAGGTGAGGCTGTTTATCATTTGTTTAAAAGAAAAGCATTAGAAGTTGGGGAATATTTAGGAGTTGTCTGCTACTGTTATAAGGGAACATGAGCTTGGTGTTTTATTCCTGATCTCTCTGCTTGCTCATTTGCATAGACAGAGTGTAGGAGAGGTGCATCATGGGAAAGAGCTTGGGCAGTGCATGAGATTGCTTTTCCTTGACTATCTTGAAACTGCACGATAGCAGGCAGTGTATTTTCTCTTTTCTCAACATTCCTGCTGCCAGAGGCCAGACGTCACTCTCCTTTTAAAAGGTGGCACCAAGAGTCATGCTGCGCTTTTCATAGGACTTGCCCGTTATTTGTGCCTGTTGGGGTGCCCTTAGAGGGTGGCCAATCCTGAGTCAGATTCCTCTCAGGTACACTTGAAGGGGCTCGTTTGTCTTGTTTCATGTGCCTCCAGCCTAGACAGATCTATACTTATATATTCAGCTTTAATGAAAATACGTGTGAAAAAGGGACTTAAAGTGCATGGCTATTTGCATAGAACAGTGGTGGCTCACAGCCTATCGATTGGAGGGATGGTGGGGAAAGCGTAAAATCGTTGGGGACGAAAGTCCTACAGTGCCACTTCAGTGAAAGCCTGATTCACGCTTCCCGTTCCCCTTGCCCAGCAGCCCCGACACCTCCTAATGAGCTGAGGTGTGTACAAAAAGAATTTGCATATTCCCAGGCAGACACTTGGAACTGCCCACCTTTTTGCTTTTCTGTGCTGTGAGCAGAGACTCTGAAGTTTGATCCTGTTTCCCTCACCGGCCTAGTTCTTGCCCTCTTTTTTAGAGGCTGCAAATACCTCTCAGGTCCTCACCCTCGCAATGATAGGGTCTTTGATCTGGTGCCTCTAACCCCCAGAGAGCCATATTCTAACTTACTCTGGTTTCTCTTCAAAACGAAAAAATCTTTCGCCTTTTACTAAAGATTTCCGTGGAGAGGAACATTTACGAGTTTATTCAATTTTTTTAAGCCTTACCACAGGTGAGGCTGTTTATCATTTGTTTAAAAGAAAAGCATTAGAAGTTGGGGAATATTTAGGAGTTGTCTGCTACTGTTATAAGGGAACATGAGCTTGGTGTTTTATTCCTGATCTCTCTGCTTGCTCATTTGCATAGACAGAGTGTAGGAGAGGTGCATCATGGGAAAGAGCTTGGGCAGTGCATGAGATTGCTTTTCCTTGACTATCTTGAAACTGCACGATAGCAGGCAGTGTATTTTCTCTTTTCTCAACATTCCTGCTGCCAGAGGCCAGACGTCACTCTCCTTTTAAAAGGTGGCACCAAGAGTCATGCTGCGCTTTTCATAGGGCTTGCCCGTTATTTGTGCCTGTTGGGGTGCCCTTAGAGGGTGGCCAATCCTGAGTCAGATTCCTCTCAGGTACACTTGAAGGGGCTCGTTTGTCTTGTTTCATGTGCCTCCAGCCTAGACAGATCTATACTTATATATTCAGCTTTAATGAAAATACGTGTGAAAAAGGGACTTAAAGTGCATGGCTATTTGCATAGAACAGTGGTGGCTCACAGCCTATCGATTGGAGGGATGGTGGGGAAAGCGTAAAATCGTTGGGGACGAAAGTCCTACAGTGCCACTTCAGTGAAAGCCTGATTCACGCTTCCCGTTCCCCTTGCCCAGCAGCCCCGACACCTCCTAATGAGCTGAGGTGTGTACAAAAAGAATTTGCATATTCCCAGGCAGACACTTGGAACTGCCCACCTTTTTGCTTTTCTGTGCTGTGAGCAGAGACTCTGAAGTTTGATCCTGTTTCCCTCACCGGCCTAGTTCTTGCCCTCTTTTTTAGAGGCTGCAAATAGCTCTCAGGTCCTCACCCTCGCAATGATAGGGTCTTTGATCTGGTGCCTCTAACCCCCAGAGAGCCATATTCTAACTTACTCTGGTTTCTCTTCAAAACGAAAAAATCTTTCGCCTTTTACTAAAGATTTCCGTGGAGAGGAACATTTACGAGTTTATTCAATTTTTTTAAGCCTTACCACAGGTGAGGCTGTTTATCATTTGTTTAAAAGAAAAGCATTAGAAGTTGGGGAATATTTAGGAGTTGTCTGCTACTGTTATAAGGGAACATGAGCTTGGTGTTTTATTCCTGATCTCTCTGCTTGCTCATTTGCATAGACAGAGTGTAGGAGAGGTGCATCATGGGAAAGAGCTTGGGCAGTGCATGAGATTGCTTTTCCTTGACTATCTTGAAACTGCACGATAGCAGGCAGTGTATTTTCTCTTTTCTCAACATTCCTGCTGCCAGAGGCCAGACGTCACTCTCCTTTTAAAAGGTGGCACCAAGAGTCATGCTGCGCTTTTCATAGGGCTTGCCCGTTATTTGTGCCTGTTGGGGTGCCCTTAGAGGGTGGCCAATCCTGAGTCAGATTCCTCTCAGGTACACTTGAAGGGGCTCGTTTGTCTTGTTTCATGTGCCTCCAGCCTAGACAGATCTATACTTATATATTCAGCTTTAATGAAAATACGTGTGAAAAAGGGACTTAAAGTGCATGGCTATTTGCATAGAACAGTGGTGGCTCACAGCCTATCAATTGGAGGGATGGTGGGGAAAGCGTAAAATCGTTGGGGACGAAAGTCCTACAGTGCCACTTCAGTGAAAGCCTGATTCACGCTTCCCGTTCCCCTTGCCCAGCAGCCCCGACACCTCCTAATGAGCTGAGGTGTGTACAAAAAGAATTTGCATATTCCCAGGCAGACACTTGGAACTGCCCACCTTTTTGCTTTTCTGTGCTTTGAGCAGAGACTCTGAAGTTTGATCCTGTTTCCCTCACCGGCCTAGTTCTTGCCCTCTTTTTTAGAGGCTGCAAATACCTCTCAGGTCCTCACCCTCGCAATGATAGGGTCTTTGATCTGGTGCCTCTAACCCCCAGAGAGCCATATTCTAACTTACTCTGGTTTCTCTTCAAAACGAAAAAATCTTTCGCCTTTTACTAAAGATTTCCGTGGAGAGGAACATTTACGAGTTTATTCAATTTTTTTAAGCCTTACCACAGGTGAGGCTGTTTATCATTTGTTTAAAAGAAAAGCATTAGAAGTTGGGGAATATTTAGGAGTTTTCTGCTACTGTTATAAGGGAACATGAGCTTGGTGTTTTATTCCTGATCTCTCTGCTTGCTCATTTGCATAGACAGAGTGTAGGAGAGGTGCATCATGGGAAAGAGCTTGGGCTGTGCATGAGATTGCTTTTCCTTGACTATCTTGAAACTGCACGATAGCAGGCAGTGTATTTTCTCTTTTCTCAACATTCCTGCTGCCAGAGGCCAGACGTCACTCTCCTTTTAAAAGGTGGCACCAAGAGTCATGCTGCGCTTTTCATAGGGCTTGCCCGTTATTTGTGCCTGTTGGGGTGCCCTTAGAGGGTGGCCAATCCTGAGTCAGATTCCTCTCAGGTACACTTGAAGGGGCTCGTTTGTCTTGTTTCATGTGCCTCCAGCCTAGACAGATCTATACTTATATATTCAGCTTTAATGAAAATACGTGTGAAAAAGGGACTTAAAGTGCATGGCTATTTGCATAGAACAGTGGTGGCTCACAGCCTATCGATTGGAGGGATGGTGGGGAAAGCGTAAAATCGTTGGGGACGAAAGTCCTACAGTGCCACTTCAGTGAAAGCCTGATTCACGCTTCCCGTTCCCCTTGCCCAGCAGCCCCGACACCTCCTAATGAGCTGAGGTGTGTACAAAAAGAATTTGCATATTCCCAGGCAGACACTTGGAACTGCCCACCTTTTTGCTTTTCTGTGCTTTGAGCAGAGACTCTGAAGTTTGATCCTGTTTCCCTCACCGGCCTAGTTCTTGCCCTCTTTTTTAGAGGCTGCAAATACCTCTCAGGTCCTCACCCTCGCAATGATAGGGTCTTTGATCTGGTGCCTCTAACCCCCAGAGAGCCATATTCTAACTTACTCTGGTTTCTCTTCAAAACGAAAAAATCTTTCGCCTTTTACTAAAGATTTCCGTGGAGAGGAACATTTACGAGTTTATTCAATTTTTTTAAGCCTTACCACAGGTGAGGCTGTTTATCATTTGTTTAAAAGAAAAGCATTAGAAGTTGGGGAATATTTAGGAGTTTTCTGCTACTGTTATAAGGGAACATGAGCTTGGTGTTTTATTCCTGATCTCTCTGCTTGCTCATTTGCATAGACAGAGTGTAGGAGAGGTGCATCATGGGAAAGAGCTTGGGCAGTGCATGAGATTGCTTTTCCTTGACTATCTTGAAACTGCACGATAGCAGGCAGTGTATTTTCTCTTTTCTCAACATTCCTGCTGCCAGAGGCCAGACGTCACTCTCCTTTTAAAAGGTGGCACCAAGAGTCATGCAGCGCTTTTCATAGGACTTGCCCGTTATTTGTGCCTGTTGGGGTGCCCTTAGAGGGTGGCCAATCCTGAGTCAGATTCCTCTCAGGTACACTTGAAGGGGCTCGTTTGTCTTGTTTCATGTGCCTCCAGCCTAGACAGATCTATACTTATATATTCAGCTTTAATGAAAATACGTGTGAAAAAGGGACTTAAAGTGCATGGCTATTTGCATAGAACAGTGGTGGCTCACAGCCTATCGATTGGAGGGATGGTGGGGAAAGCGTAAAATCGTTGGGGACGAAAGTCCTACAGTGCCACTTCAGTGAAAGCCTGATTCACGCTTCCCGTTCCCCTTGCCCAGCAGCCCCGACACCTCCTAATGAGCTGAGGTGTGTACAAAAAGAATTTGCATATTCCCAGGCAGACACTTGGAACTGCCCACCTTTTTGCTTTTCTGTGCTGTGAGCAGAGACTCTGAAGTTTGATCCTGTTTCCCTCACCGGCCTAGTTCTTGCCCTCTTTTTTAGAGGCTGCAAATACCTCTCAGGTCCTCACCCTCGCAATGATAGGGTCTTTGATCTGGTGCCTCTAACCCCCAGAGAGCCATATTCTAACTTACTCTGGTTTCTCTTCAAAACGAAAAAATCTTTCGCTTTTTACTAAAGATTTCCGTGGAGAGGAACATTTACGAGTTTATTCAATTTTTTTAAGCCTTACCACAGGTGAGGCTGTTTATCATTTGTTTAAAAGAAAAGCATTAGAAGTTGGGGAATATTTAGGAGTTGTCTGCTACTGTTATAAGGGAACATGAGCTTGGTGTTTTATTCCTGATCTCTCTGCTTGCTCATTTGCATAGACAGAGTGTAGGAGAGGTGCATCATGGGAAAGAGCTTGGGCAGTGCATGAGATTGCTTTTCCTTGACTATCTTGAAACTGCACGATAGCAGGCAGTGTATTTTCTCTTTTCTCAACATTCCTGCTGCCAGAGGCCAGACGTCACTCTCCTTTTAAAAGGTGGCACCAAGAGTCATGCTGCGCTTTTCATAGGACTTGCCCGTTATTTGTGCCTGTTGGGGTGCCCTTAGAGGGTGGCCAATCCTGAGTCAGATTCCTCTCAGGTACACTTGAAGGGGCTCGTTTGTCTTGTTTCATGTGCCTCCAGCCTAGACAGATCTATACTTATATATTCAGCTTTAATGAAAATACGTGTGAAAAAGGGACTTAAAGTGCATGGCTATTTGCATAGAACAGTGGTGGCTCACAGCCTATCGATTGGAGGGATGGTGGGGAAAGCGTAAAATCGTTGGGGACGAAAGTCCTACAGTGCCACTTCAGTGAAAGCCTGATTCACGCTTCCCGTTCCCCTTGCCCAGCAGCCCCGACACCTCCTAATGAGCTGAGGTGTGTACAAAAAGAATTTGCATATTCCCAGGCAGACACTTGGAACTGCCCACCTTTTTGCTTTTCTGTGCTGTGAGCAGAGACTCTGAAGTTTGATCCTGTTTCCCTCACCGGCCTAGTTCTTGCCCTCTTTTTTAGAGGCTGCAAATACCTCTCAGGTCCTCACCCTCGCAATGATAGGGTCTTTGATCTGGTGCCTCTAACCCCCAGAGAGCCATATTCTAACTTACTCTGGTTTCTCTTCAAAACGAAAAAATCTTTCGCCTTTTACTAAAGATTTCCGTGGAGAGGAACATTTACGAGTTTATTCAATTTTTTTAAGCCTTACCACAGGTGAGGCTGTTTATCATTTGTTTAAAAGAAAAGCATTAGAAGTTGGGGAATATTTAGGAGTTGTCTGCTACTGTTATAAGGGAACATGAGCTTGGTGTTTTATTCCTGATCTCTCTGCTTGCTCATTTGCATAGACAGAGTGTAGGAGAGGTGCATCATGGGAAAGAGCTTGGGCAGTGCATGAGATTGCTTTTCCTTGACTATCTTGAAACTGCACGATAGCAGGCAGTGTATTTTCTCTTTTCTCAACATTCCTGCTGCCAGAGGCCAGACGTCACTCTCCTTTTAAAAGGTGGCACCAAGAGTCATGCTGCGCTTTTCATAGGACTTGCCCGTTATTTGTGCCTGTTGGGGTGCCCTTAGAGGGTGGCCAATCCTGAGTCAGATTCCTCTCAGGTACACTTGAAGGGGCTCGTTTGTCTTGTTTCATGTGCCTCCAGCCTAGACAGATCTATACTTATATATTCAGCTTTAATGAAAATACGTGTGAAAAAGGGACTTAAAGTGCATGGCTATTTGCATAGAACAGTGGTGGCTCACAGCCTATCGATTGGAGGGATGGTGGGGAAAGCGTAAAATCGTTGGGGACGAAAGTCCTACAGTGCCACTTCAGTGAAAGCCTGATTCACGCTTCCCGTTCCCCTTGCCCAGCAGCCCCGACACCTCCTAATGAGCTGAGGTGTGTACAAAAAGAATTTGCATATTCCCAGGCAGACACTTGGAACTGCCCACCTTTTTGCTTTTCTGTGCTGTGAGCAGAGACTCTGAAGTTTGATCCTGTTTCCCTCACCGGCCTAGTTCTTGCCCTCTTTTTTAGAGGCTGCAAATACCTCTCAGGTCCTCACCCTCGCAATGATAGGGTCTTTGATCTGGTGCCTCTAACCCCCAGAGAGCCATATTCTAACTTACTCTGGTTTCTCTTCAAAACGAAAAAATCTTTCGCCTTTTACTAAAGATTTCCGTGGAGAGGAACATTTACGAGTTTATTCAATTTTTTTAAGCCTTACCACAGGTGAGGCTGTTTATCATTTGTTTAAAAGAAAAGCATTAGAAGTTGGGGAATATTTAGGAGTTGTCTGCTACTGTTATAAGGGAACATGAGCTTGGTGTTTTATTCCTGATCTCTCTGCTTGCTCATTTGCATAGACAGAGTGTAGGAGAGGTGCATCATGGGAAAGAGCTTGGGCAGTGCATGAGATTGCTTTTCCTTGACTATCTTGAAACTGCACGATAGCAGGCAGTGTATTTTCTCTTTTCTCAACATTCCTGCTGCCAGAGGCCAGACGTCACTCTCCTTTTAAAAGGTGGCACCAAGAGTCATGCTGCGCTTTTCATAGGGCTTGCCCGTTATTTGTGCCTGTTGGGGTGCCCTTAGAGGGTGGCCAATCCTGAGTCAGATTCCTCTCAGGTACACTTGAAGGGGCTCGTTTGTCTTGTTTCATGTGCCTCCAGCCTAGACAGATCTATACTTATATATTCAGCTTTAATGAAAATACGTGTGAAAAAGGGACTTAAAGTGCATGGCTATTTGCATAGAACAGTGGTGGCTCACAGCCTATCGATTGGAGGGATGGTGGGGAAAGCGTAAAATCGTTGGGGACGAAAGTCCTACAGTGCCACTTCAGTGAAAGCCTGATTCACGCTTCCCGTTCCCCTTGCCCAGCAGCCCCGACACCTCCTAATGAGCTGAGGTGTGTACAAAAAGAATTTGCATATTCCCAGGCAGACACTTGGAACTGCCCACCTTTTTGCTTTTCTGTGCTTTGAGCAGAGACTCTGAAGTTTGATCCTGTTTCCCTCACCGGCCTAGTTCTTGCCCTCTTTTTTAGAGGCTGCAAATACCTCTCAGGTCCTCACCCTCGCAATGATAGGGTCTTTGATCTGGTGCCTCTAACCCCCAGAGAGCCATATTCTAACTTACTCTGGTTTCTCTTCAAAACGAAAAAATCTTTCGCCTTTTACTAAAGATTTCCGTGGAGAGGAACATTTACGAGTTTATTCAATTTTTTTAAGCCTTACCACAGGTGAGGCTGTTTATCATTTGTTTAAAAGAAAAGCATTAGAAGTTGGGGAATATTTAGGAGTTATCTGCTACTGTTATAAGGGAACATGAGCTTGGTGTTTTATTCCTGATCTCTCTGCTTGCTCATTTGCATAGACAGAGTGTAGGAGAGGTGCATCATGGGAAAGAGCTTGGGCAGTGCATGAGATTGCTTTTCCTTGACTATCTTGAAACTGCACGATAGCAGGCAGTGTATTTTCTCTTTTCTCAACATTCCTGCTGCCAGAGGCCAGACGTCACTCTCCTTTTAAAAGGTGGCACCAAGAGTCATGCTGCGCTTTTCATAGGACTTGCCCGTTATTTGTGCCTGTTGGGGTGCCCTTAGAGGGTGGCCAATCCTGAGTCAGATTCCTCTCAGGTACACTTGAAGGGGCTCGTTTGTCTTGTTTCATGTGCCTCCAGCCTATACAGATCTATACTTATATATTCAGCTTTAATGAAAATACGTGTGAAAAAGGGACTTAAAGTGCATGGCTATTTGCATAGAACAGTGGTGGCTCACAGCCTATCGATTGGAGGGATGGTGGGGAAAGCGTAAAATCGTTGGGGACGAAAGTCCTACAGTGCCACTTCAGTGAAAGCCTGATTCACGCTTCCCGTTCCCCTTGCCCAGCAGCCCCGACACCTCCTAATGAGCTGAGGTGTGTACAAAAAGAATTTGCATATTCCCAGGCAGACACTTGGAACTGCCCACCTTTTTGCTTTTCTGTGCTGTGAGCAGAGACTCTGAAGTTTGATCCTGTTTCCCTCACCGGCCTAGTTCTTGCCCTCTTTTTTAGAGGCTGCAAATACCTCTCAGGTCCTCACCCTCGCAATGATAGGGTCTTTGATCTGGTGCCTCTAACCCCCAGAGAGCCATATTCTAACTTACTCTGGTTTCTCTTCAAAACGAAAAAATCTTTCGCCTTTTACTAAAGATTTCCGTGGAGAGGAACATTTACGAGTTTATTCAATTTTTTTAAGCCTTACCACAGGTGAGGCTGTTTATCATTTGTTTAAAAGAAAAGCATTAGAAGTTGGGGAATATTTAGGAGTTGTCTGCTACTGTTATAAGGGAACATGAGCTTGGTGTTTTATTCCTGATCTCTCTGCTTGCTCATTTGCATAGACAGAGTGTAGGAGAGGTGCATCATGGGAAAGAGCTTGGGCAGTGCATGAGATTGCTTTTCCTTGACTATCTTGAAACTGCACGATAGCAGGCAGTGTATTTTCTCTTTTCTCAACATTCCTGCTGCCAGAGGCCAGACGTCACTCTCCTTTTAAAAGGTGGCACCAAGAGTCATGCTGCGCTTTTCATAGGGCTTGCCCGTTATTTGTGCCCGTTCGGGGTGCCCTTAGAGGGTGGCCAATCCTGAGTCAGATTCCTCTCAGGTACACTTGAAGGGGCTCGTTTGTCTTGTTTCATGTGCCTCCAGCCTAGACAGATCTATACTTATATATTCAGCTTTAATGAAAATACGTGTGAAAAGGGACTTAAAGTGCATGGCTATTTGCATAGAACAGTGGTGGCTCACAGCCTATCGATTGGAGGGATGGTGGGGAAAGCGTAAAATCGTTGGGGACAAAAGTCCTACAGTGCCACTTCAGTGAAAGCCTGATTCACGCTTCCCGTTCCCCTTGCCCAGCAGCCCCGACACCTCCTAATGAGCTGAGGTGTGTACAAAAAGAATTTGCATATTCCCAGGCAGACACTTGGAACTGCCCACCTTTTTGCTTTTCTGTGCTTTGAGCAGAGACTCTGAAGTTTGATCCTGTTTCCCTCACCGGCCTAGTTCTTGCCCTCTTTTTTAGAGGCTGCAAATACCTCTCAGGTCCTCACCCTCGCAATGATAGGGTCTTTGATCTGGTGCCTCTAACCCCCAGAGAGCCATATTCTAACTTACTCTGGTTTCTCTTCAAAACGAAAAAATCTTTCGCCTTTTACTAAAGATTTTCGTGTAGAGGAACATTTACGAGTTTATTCAATTTTTTTAAGCCTTACCACAGGTGAGGCTGTTTATCATTTGTTTAAAAGAAAAGCATTAGAAGTTGGGGAATATTTAGGAGTTGTCTGCTACTTTTATAAGGGAACATGAGCTTGGTGTTTTATTCCTGATCTCTCTGCTTGCTCATTTGCATAGACAGAGTGTAGGAGAGGTGCGTCATGGGAAAGAGCTTGGGCAGTGCATGAGATTGCTTTTCCTTGACTATCTTGAAACTGCACAATAGCAGGCAGTGTATTTTCTCTTTTCTCAACATTCCTGCTGCCAGAGGCCAGACGTCACTCTCCTTTTAAAAGGTGGCACCAAGAGTCATGCTGCGCTTTTCATAGGGCTTGCCCGTTATTTGTGCCTGTTGGGGTGCCCTTAGAGGGTGGCCAATCCTGAGTCAGATTCCTCTCAGGTACACTTGAAGGGGCTCGTTTGTCTTGTTTCATGTGCCTCCAGCCTAGACAGATCTATACTTATATATTCAGCTTTAATGAAAATACGTGTGAAAAAGGGACTTAAAGTGCATGGCTATTTGCATAGAACAGTGGTGGCTCACAGCCTATCGATTGGAGGGATGGTGGGGAAAGCGTAAAATCGTTGGGAACGAAAGTCCTACAGTGCCACTTCAGTGAAAGCCTGATTCACGCTTCCCGTTCCCCTTGCCCAGCAGCCCCGACACCTCCTAATGAGCTGAGGTGTGTACAAAAAGAATTTGCATATTCCCAGGCAGACACTTGGAACTGCCCACCTTTTTGCTTTTCTGTGCTGTGAGCAGAGACTCTGAAGTTTGATCCTGTTTCCCTCACCGGCCTAGTTCTTGCCCTCTTTTTTAGAGGCTGCAAATACCTCTCAGGTCCTCACCCTCGCAATGATAGGGTCTTTGATCTGGTGCCTCTAACCCCCAGAGAGCCATATTCTAACTTACTCTGGTTTCTCTTCAAAACGAAAAAATCTTTCGCCTTTTACTAAAGATTTCCGTGGAGAGGAACATTTACGAGTTTATTCAATTTTTTTAAGCCTTACCACAGGTGAGGCTGTTTATCATTTGTTTAAAAGAAAAGCATTAGAAGTTGGGGAATATTTAGGAGTTGTCTGCTACTGTTATAAGGGAACATGAGCTTGGTGTTTTATTCCTGATCTCTCTGCTTGCTCATTTGCATAGACAGAGTGTAGGAGAGGTGCATCATGGGAAAGAGCTTGGGCAGTGCATGAGATTGCTTTTCCTTGACTATCTTGAAACTGCACGATAGCAGGCAGTGTATTTTCTCTTTTCTCAACATTCCTGCTGCCAGAGGCCAGACGTCACTCTCCTTTTAAAAGGTGGCACCAAGAGTCATGCTGCGCTTTTCATAGGACTTGCCCGTTATTTGTGCCTGTTGGGGTGCCCTTAGAGGGTGGCCAATCCTGAGTCAGATTCCTCTCAGGTACACTTGAAGGGGCTCGTTTGTCTTGTTTCATGTGCCTCCAGCCTAGACAGATCTATACTTATATATTCAGCTTTAATGAAAATACGTGTGAAAAAGGGACTTAAAGTGCATGGCTATTTGCATAGAACAGTGGTGGCTCACAGCCTATCGATTGGAGGGATGGTGGGGAAAGCGTAAAATCGTTGGGGACGAAAGTCCTACAGTGCCACTTCAGTGAAAGCCTGATTCACGCTTCCCGTTCCCCTTGCCCAGCAGCCCCGACACCTCCTAATGAGCTGAGGTGTGTACAAAAAGAATTTGCATATTCCCAGGCAGACACTTGGAACTGCCCACCTTTTTGCTTTTCTGTGCTGTGAGCAGAGACTCTGAAGTTTGATCCTGTTTCCCTCACCGGCCTAGTTCTTGCCCTCTTTTTTAGAGGCTGCAAATACCTCTCAGGTCCTCACCCTCGCAATGATAGGGTCTTTGATCTGGTGCCTCTAACCCCCAGAGAGCCATATTCTAACTTACTCTGGTTTCTCTTCAAAACGAAAAAATCTTTCGCCTTTTACTAAAGATTTCCGTGGAGAGGAACATTTACGAGTTTATTCAATTTTTTTAAGCCTTACCACAGGTGAGGCTGTTTATCATTTGTTTAAAAGAAAAGCATTAGAAGTTGGGGAATATTTAGGAGTTGTCTGCTACTGTTATAAGGGAACATGAGCTTGGTGTTTTATTCCTGATCTCTCTGCTTGCTCATTTGCATAGACAGAGTGTAGGAGAGGTGCATCATGGGAAAGAGCTTGGGCAGTGCATGAGATTGCTTTTCCTTGACTATCTTGAAACTGCACGATAGCAGGCAGTGTATTTTCTCTTTTCTCAACATTCCTGCTGCCAGAGGCCAGACGTCACTCTCCTTTTAAAAGGTGGCACCAAGAGTCATGCTGCGCTTTTCATAGGACTTGCCCGTTATTTGTGCCTGTTGGGGTGCCCTTAGAGGGTGGCCAATCCTGAGTCAGATTCCTCTCAGGTACACTTGAAGGGGCTCGTTTGTCTTGTTTCATGTGCCTCCAGCCTAGACAGATCTATACTTATATATTCAGCTTTAATGAAAATACGTGTGAAAAAGGGACTTAAAGTGCATGGCTATTTGCATAGAACAGTGGTGGCTCACAGCCTATCGATTGGAGGGATGGTGGGGAAAGCGTAAAATCGTTGGGGACGAAAGTCCTACAGTGCCACTTCAGTGAAAGCCTGATTCACGCTTCCCGTTCCCCTTGCCCAGCAGCCCCGACACCTCCTAATGAGCTGAGGTGTGTACAAAAAGAATTTGCATATTCCCAGGCAGACACTTGGAACTGCCCACCTTTTTGCTTTTCTGTGCTGTGAGCAGAGACTCTGAAGTTTGATCCTGTTTCCCTCACCGGCCTAGTTCTTGCCCTCTTTTTTAGAGGCTGCAAATACCTCTCAGGTCCTCACCCTCGCAATGATAGGGTCTTTGATCTGGTGCCTCTAACCCCCAGAGAGCCATATTCTAACTTACTCTGGTTTCTCTTCAAAACGAAAAAATCTTTCGCCTTTTACTAAAGATTTCCGTGGAGAGGAACATTTACGAGTTTATTCAATTTTTTTAAGCCTTACCACAGGTGAGGCTGTTTATCATTTGTTTAAAAGAAAAGCATTAGAAGTTGGGGAATATTTAGGAGTTGTCTGCTACTGTTATAAGGGAACATGAGCTTGGTGTTTTATTCCTGATCTCTCTGCTTGCTCATTTGCATAGACAGAGTGTAGGAGAGGTGCATCATGGGAAAGAGCTTGGGCAGTGCATGAGATTGCTTTTCCTTGACTATCTTGAAACTGCACGATAGCAGGCAGTGTATTTTCTCTTTTCTCAACATTCCTGCTGCCAGAGGCCAGACGTCACTCTCCTTTTAAAAGGTGGCACCAAGAGTAATGCTGCGCTTTTCATAGGGCTTGCCCGTTATTTGTGCCTGTTGGGGTGCCCTTAGAGGGTGGCCAATCCTGAGTCAGATTCCTCTCAGGTACACTTGAAGGGGCTCGTTTGTCTTGTTTCATGTGCCTCCAGCCTAGACAGATCTATACTTATATATTCAGCTTTAATGAAAATACGTGTGAAAAGGGACTTAAAGTGCATGGCTATTTGCATAGAACAGTGGTGGCTCACAGCCTATCGATTGGAGGGATGGTGGGGAAAGCGTAAAATCGTTGGGGACAAAAGTCCTACAGTGCCACTTCAGTGAAAGCCTGATTCACGCTTCCCGTTCCCCTTGCCCAGCAGCCCCGACACCTCCTAATGAGCTGAGGTGTGTACAAAAAGAATTTGCATATTCCCAGGCAGACACTTGGAACTGCCCACCTTTTTGCTTTTCTGTGCTTTGAGCAGAGACTCTGAAGTTTGATCCTGTTTCCCTCACCGGCCTAGTTCTTGCCCTCTTTTTTAGAGGCTGCAAATACCTCTCAGGTCCTCACCCTCGCAATGATAGGGTCTTTGATCTGGTGCCTCTAACCCCCAGAGAGCCATATTCTAACTTACTCTGGTTTCTCTTCAAAACGAAAAAATCTTTCGCCTTTTACTAAAGATTTTCGTGTAGAGGAACATTTACGAGTTTATTCAATTTTTTTAAGCCTTACCACAGGTGAGGCTGTTTATCATTTGTTTAAAAGAAAAGCATTAGAAGTTGGGGAATATTTAGGAGTTGTCTGCTACTGTTATAAGGGAACATGAGCTTGGTGTTTTATTCCTGATCTCTCTGCTTGCTCATTTGCATAGACAGAGTGTAGGAGAGGTGCATCATGGGAAAGAGCTTGGGCAGTGCATGAGATTGCTTTTCCTTGACTATCTTGAAACTGCACGATAGCAGGCAGTGTATTTTCTCTTTTCTCAACATTCCTGCTGCCAGAGGCCAGACGTCACTCTCCTTTTAAAAGGTGGCACCAAGAGTCATGCTGCGCTTTTCATAGGGCTTGCCCGTTATTTGTGCCTGTTGGGGTGCCCTTAGAGGGTGGCCAATCCTGAGTCAGATTCCTCTCAGGTACACTTGAAGGGGCTCGTTTGTCTTGTTTCATGTGCCTCCAGCCTAGACAGATCTATACTTATATATTCAGCTTTAATGAAAATACGTGTGAAAAAGGGACTTAAAGTGCATGGCTATTTGCATAGAACAGTGGTGGCTCACAGCCTATCGATTGGAGGGATGGTGGGGAAAGCGTAAAATCGTTGGGGACGAAAGTCCTACAGTGCCACTTCAGTGAAAGCCTGATTCACGCTTCCCGTTCCCCTTGCCCAGCAGCCCCGACACCTCCTAATGAGCTGAGGTGTGTACAAAAAGAATTTGCATATTCCCAGGCAGACACTTGGAACTGCCCACCTTTTTGCTTTTCTGTGCTTTGAGCAGAGACTCTGAAGTTTGATCCTGTTTCCCTCACCGGCCTAGTTCTTGCCCTCTTTTTTAGAGGCTGCAAATACCTCTCAGGTCCTCACCCTCGCAATGATAGGGTCTTTGATCTGGTGCCTCTAACCCCCAGAGAGCCATATTCTAACTTACTCTGGTTTCTCTTCAAAACGAAAAAATCTTTCGCCTTTTACTAAAGATTTCCGTGGAGAGGAACATTTACGAGTTTATTCAATTTTATTAAGCCTTACCACAGGTGAGGCTGTTTATCATTTGTTTAAAAGAAAAGCATTAGAAGTTGGGGAATATTTAGGAGTTGTCTGCTACTGTTATAAGGGAACATGAGCTTGGTGTTTTATTCCTGATCTCTCTGCTTGCTCATTTGCATAGACAGAGTGTAGGAGAGGTGCATCATGGGAAAGAGCTTGGGCAGTGCATGAGATTGCTTTTCCTTGACTATCTTGAAACTGCACGATAGCAGGCAGTGTATTTTCTCTTTTCTCAACATTCCTGCTGCCAGAGGCCAGACGTCACTCTCCTTTTAAAAGGTGGCACCAAGAGTCATGCTGCGCTTTTCATAGGGCTTGCCCGTTATTTGTGCCTGTTGGGGTGCCCTTAGAGGGTGGCCAATCCTGAGTCAGATTCCTCTCAGGTACACTTGAAGGGGCTCGTTTGTCTTGTTTCATGTGCCTCCAGCCTAGACAGATCTATACTTATATATTCAGCTTTAATGAAAATACGTGTGAAAAAGGGACTTAAAGTGCATGGCTATTTGCATAGAACAGTGGTGGCTCACAGCCTATCGATTGGAGGGATGGTGGGGAAAGCGTAAAATCGTTGGGAACGAAAGTCCTACAGTGCCACTTCAGTGAAAGCCTGATTCACGCTTCCCGTTCCCCTTGCCCAGCAGCCCCGACACCTCCTAATGAGCTGAGGTGTGTACAAAAAGAATTTGCATATTCCCAGGCAGACACTTGGAACTGCCCACCTTTTTGCTTTTCTGTGCTGTGAGCAGAGACTCTGAAGTTTGATCCTGTTTCCCTCACCGGCCTAGTTCTTGCCCTCTTTTTTAGAGGCTGCAAATACCTCTCAGGTCCTCACCCTCGCAATGATAGGGTCTTTGATCTGGTGCCTCTAACCCCCAGAGAGCCATATTCTAACTTACTCTGGTTTCTCTTCAAAACGAAAAAATCTTTCGCCTTTTACTAAAGATTTCCGTGGAGAGGAACATTTACGAGTTTATTCAATTTTTTTAAGCCTTACCACAGGTGAGGCTGTTTATCATTTGTTTAAAAGAAAAGCATTAGAAGTTGGGGAATATTTAGGAGTTGTCTGCTACTGTTATAAGGGAACATGAGCTTGGTGTTTTATTCCTGATCTCTCTGCTTGCTCATTTGCATAGACAGAGTGTAGGAGAGGTGCATCATGGGAAAGAGCTTGGGCAGTGCATGAGATTGCTTTTCCTTGACTATCTTGAAACTGCACGATAGCAGGCAGTGTATTTTCTCTTTTCTCAACATTCCTGCTGCCAGAGGCCAGACGTCACTCTCCTTTTAAAAGGTGGCACCAAGAGTCATGCTGCGCTTTTCATAGGACTTGCCCGTTATTTGTGCCTGTTGGGGTGCCCTTAGAGGGTGGCCAATCCTGAGTCAGATTCCTCTCAGGTACACTTGAAGGGGCTCGTTTGTCTTGTTTCATGTGCCTCCAGCCTAGACAGATCTATACTTATATATTCAGCTTTAATGAAAATACGTGTGAAAAAGGGACTTAAAGTGCATGGCTATTTGCATAGAACAGTGGTGGCTCACAGCCTATCGATTGGAGGGATGGTGGGGAAAGCGTAAAATCGTTGGGGACGAAAGTCCTACAGTGCCACTTCAGTGAAAGCCTGATTCACGCTTCCCGTTCCCCTTGCCCAGCAGCCCCGACACCTCCTAATGAGCTGAGGTGTGTACAAAAAGAATTTGCATATTCCCAGGCAGACACTTGGAACTGCCCACCTTTTTGCTTTTCTGTGCTGTGAGCAGAGACTCTGAAGTTTGATCCTGTTTCCCTCACCGGCCTAGTTCTTGCCCTCTTTTTTAGAGGCTGCAAATACCTCTCAGGTCCTCACCCTCGCAATGATAGGGTCTTTGATCTGGTGCCTCTAACCCCCAGAGAGCCATATTCTAACTTACTCTGGTTTCTCTTCAAAACGAAAAAATCTTTCGCCTTTTACTAAAGATTTCCGTGGAGAGGAACATTTACGAGTTTATTCAATTTTTTTAAGCCTTACCACAGGTGAGGCTGTTTATCATTTGTTTAAAAGAAAAGCATTAGAAGTTGGGGAATATTTAGGAGTTGTCTGCTACTGTTATAAGGGAACATGAGCTTGGTGTTTTATTCCTGATCTCTCTGCTTGCTCATTTGCATAGACAGAGTGTAGGAGAGGTGCATCATGGGAAAGAGCTTGGGCAGTGCATGAGATTGCTTTTCCTTGACTATCTTGAAACTGCACGATAGCAGGCAGTGTATTTTCTCTTTTCTCAACATTCCTGCTGCCAGAGGCCAGACGTCACTCTCCTTTTAAAAGGTGGCACCAAGAGTCATGCTGCGCTTTTCATAGGACTTGCCCGTTATTTGTGCCTGTTGGGGTGCCCTTAGAGGGTGGCCAATCCTGAGTCAGATTCCTCTCAGGTACACTTGAAGGGGCTCGTTTGTCTTGTTTCATGTGCCTCCAGCCTAGACAGATCTATACTTATATATTCAGCTTTAATGAAAATACGTGTGAAAAAGGGACTTAAAGTGCATGGCTATTTGCATAGAACAGTGGTGGCTCACAGCCTATCGATTGGAGGGATGGTGGGGAAAGCGTAAAATCGTTGGGGACGAAAGTCCTACAGTGCCACTTCAGTGAAAGCCTGATTCACGCTTCCCGTTCCCCTTGCCCAGCAGCCCCGACACCTCCTAATGAGCTGAGGTGTGTACAAAAAGAATTTGCATATTCCCAGGCAGACACTTGGAACTGCCCACCTTTTTGCTTTTCTGTGCTGTGAGCAGAGACTCTGAAGTTTGATCCTGTTTCCCTCACCGGCCTAGTTCTTGCCCTCTTTTTTAGAGGCTGCAAATACCTCTCAGGTCCTCACCCTCGCAATGATAGGGTCTTTGATCTGGTGCCTCTAACCCCCAGAGAGCCATATTCTAACTTACTCTGGTTTCTCTTCAAAACGAAAAAATCTTTCGCCTTTTACTAAAGATTTCCGTGGAGAGGAACATTTACGAGTTTATTCAATTTTTTTAAGCCTTACCACAGGTGAGGCTGTTTATCATTTGTTTAAAAGAAAAGCATTAGAAGTTGGGGAATATTTAGGAGTTGTCTGCTACTGTTATAAGGGAACATGAGCTTGGTGTTTTATTCCTGATCTCTCTGCTTGCTCATTTGCATAGACAGAGTGTAGGAGAGGTGCATCATGGGAAAGAGCTTGGGCAGTGCATGAGATTGCTTTTCCTTGACTATCTTGAAACTGCACGATAGCAGGCAGTGTATTTTCTCTTTTCTCAACATTCCTGCTGCCAGAGGCCAGACGTCACTCTCCTTTTAAAAGGTGGCACCAAGAGTAATGCTGCGCTTTTCATAGGGCTTGCCCGTTATTTGTGCCTGTTGGGGTGCCCTTAGAGGGTGGCCAATCCTGAGTCAGATTCCTCTCAGGTACACTTGAAGGGGCTCGTTTGTCTTGTTTCATGTGCCTCCAGCCTAGACAGATCTATACTTATATATTCAGCTTTAATGAAAATACGTGTGAAAAGGGACTTAAAGTGCATGGCTATTTGCATAGAACAGTGGTGGCTCACAGCCTATCGATTGGAGGGATGGTGGGGAAAGCGTAAAATCGTTGGGGACAAAAGTCCTACAGTGCCACTTCAGTGAAAGCCTGATTCACGCTTCCCGTTCCCCTTGCCCAGCAGCCCCGACACCTCCTAATGAGCTGAGGTGTGTACAAAAAGAATTTGCATATTCCCAGGCAGACACTTGGAACTGCCCACCTTTTTGCTTTTCTGTGCTTTGAGCAGAGACTCTGAAGTTTGATCCTGTTTCCCTCACCGGCCTAGTTCTTGCCCTCTTTTTTAGAGGCTGCAAATACCTCTCAGGTCCTCACCCTCGCAATGATAGGGTCTTTGATCTGGTGCCTCTAACCCCCAGAGAGCCATATTCTAACTTACTCTGGTTTCTCTTCAAAACGAAAAAATCTTTCGCCTTTTACTAAAGATTTTCGTGTAGAGGAACATTTACGAGTTTATTCAATTTTTTTAAGCCTTACCACAGGTGAGGCTGTTTATCATTTGTTTAAAAGAAAAGCATTAGAAGTTGGGGAATATTTAGGAGTTGTCTGCTACTGTTATAAGGGAACATGAGCTTGGTGTTTTATTCCTGATCTCTCTGCTTGCTCATTTGCATAGACAGAGTGTAGGAGAGGTGCATCATGGGAAAGAGCTTGGGCAGTGCATGAGATTGCTTTTCCTTGACTATCTTGAAACTGCACGATAGCAGGCAGTGTATTTTCTCTTTTCTCAACATTCCTGCTGCCAGAGGCCAGACGTCACTCTCCTTTTAAAAGGTGGCACCAAGAGTCATGCTGCGCTTTTCATAGGGCTTGCCCGTTATTTGTGCCTGTTGGGGTGCCCTTAGAGGGTGGCCAATCCTGAGTCAGATTCCTCTCAGGTACACTTGAAGGGGCTCGTTTGTCTTGTTTCATGTGCCTCCAGCCTAGACAGATCTATACTTATATATTCAGCTTTAATGAAAATACGTGTGAAAAAGGGACTTAAAGTGCATGGCTATTTGCATAGAACAGTGGTGGCTCACAGCCTATCGATTGGAGGGATGGTGGGGAAAGCGTAAAATCGTTGGGGACGAAAGTCCTACAGTGCCACTTCAGTGAAAGCCTGATTCACGCTTCCCGTTCCCCTTGCCCAGCAGCCCCGACACCTCCTAATGAGCTGAGGTGTGTACAAAAAGAATTTGCATATTCCCAGGCAGACACTTGGAACTGCCCACCTTTTTGCTTTTCTGTGCTTTGAGCAGAGACTCTGAAGTTTGATCCTGTTTCCCTCACCGGCCTAGTTCTTGCCCTCTTTTTTAGAGGCTGCAAATACCTCTCAGGTCCTCACCCTCGCAATGATAGGGTCTTTGATCTGGTGCCTCTAACCCCCAGAGAGCCATATTCTAACTTACTCTGGTTTCTCTTCAAAACGAAAAAATCTTTCGCCTTTTACTAAAGATTTCCGTGGAGAGGAACATTTACGAGTTTATTCAATTTTATTAAGCCTTACCACAGGTGAGGCTGTTTATCATTTGTTTAAAAGAAAAGCATTAGAAGTTGGGGAATATTTAGGAGTTGTCTGCTACTGTTATAAGGGAACATGAGCTTGGTGTTTTATTCCTGATCTCTCTGCTTGCTCATTTGCATAGACAGAGTGTAGGAGAGGTGCATCATGGGAAAGAGCTTGGGCAGTGCATGAGATTGCTTTTCCTTGACTATCTTGAAACTGCACGATAGCAGGCAGTGTATTTTCTCTTTTCTCAACATTCCTGCTGCCAGAGGCCAGACGTCACTCTCCTTTTAAAAGGTGGCACCAAGAGTCATGCTGCGCTTTTCATAGGACTTGCACGTTATTTGTGCCTGTTGGGGTGCCCTTAGAGGGTGGCCAATCCTGAGTCAGATTCCTCTCAGGTACACTTGAAGGGGCTCGTTTGTCTTGTTTCATGTGCCTCCAGCCTATACAGATCTATACTTATATATTCAGCTTTAATGAAAATACGTGTGAAAAAGGGACTTAAAGTGCATGGCTATTTGCATAGAACAGTGGTGGCTCACAGCCTATCGATTGGAGGGATGGTGGGGAAAGCGTAAAATCGTTGGGGACGAAAGTCCTACAGTGCCACTTCAGTGAAAGCCTGATTCACGCTTCCCGTTCCCCTTGCCCAGCAGCCCCGACACCTCCTAATGAGCTGAGGTGTGTACAAAAAGAATTTGCATATTCCCAGGCAGACACTTGGAACTGCCCACCTTTTTGCTTTTCTGTGCTGTGAGCAGAGACTCTGAAGTTTGATCCTGTTTCCCTCACCGGCCTAGTTCTTGCCCTCTTTTTTAGAGGCTGCAAATACCTCTCAGGTCCTCACCCTCGCAATGATAGGGTCTTTGATCTGGTGCCTCTAACCCCCAGAGAGCCATATTCTAACTTACTCTGGTTTCTCTTCAAAACGAAAAAATCTTTCGCCTTTTACTAAAGATTTCCGTGGAGAGGAACATTTACGAGTTTATTCAATTTTTTTAAGCCTTACCACAGGTGAGGCTGTTTATCATTTGTTTAAAAGAAAAGCATTAGAAGTTGGGGAATATTTAGGAGTTGTCTGCTACTGTTATAAGGGAACATGAGCTTGGTGTTTTATTCCTGATCTCTCTGCTTGCTCATTTGCATAGACAGAGTGTAGGAGAGGTGCATCATGGGAAAGAGCTTGGGCAGTGCATGAGATTGCTTTTCCTTGACTATCTTGAAACTGCACGATAGCAGGCAGTGTATTTTCTCTTTTCTCAACATTCCTGCTGCCAGAGGCCAGACGTCACTCTCCTTTTAAAAGGTGGCACCAAGAGTCATGCTGCGCTTTTCATAGGACTTGCCCGTTATTTGTGCCTGTTGGGGTGCCCTTAGAGGGTGGCCAATCCTGAGTCAGATTCCTCTCAGGTACACTTGAAGGGGCTCGTTTGTCTTGTTTCATGTGCCTCCAGCCTAGACAGATCTATACTTATATATTCAGCTTTAATGAAAATACGTGTGAAAAAGGGACTTAAAGTGCATGGCTATTTGCATAGAACAGTGGTGGCTCACAGCCTATCGATTGGAGGGATGGTGGGGAAAGCGTAAAATCGTTGGGGACGAAAGTCCTACAGTGCCACTTCAGTGAAAGCCTGATTCACGCTTCCCGTTCCCCTTGCCCAGCAGCCCCGACACCTCCTAATGAGCTGAGGTGTGTACAAAAAGAATTTGCATATTCCCAGGCAGACACTTGGAACTGCCCACCTTTTTGCTTTTCTGTGCTGTGAGCAGAGACTCTGAAGTTTGATCCTGTTTCCCTCACCGGCCTAGTTCTTGCCCTCTTTTTTAGAGGCTGCAAATACCTCTCAGGTCCTCACCCTCGCAATGATAGGGTCTTTGATCTGGTGCCTCTAACCCCCAGAGAGCCATATTCTAACTTACTCTGGTTTCTCTTCAAAACGAAAAAATCTTTCGCCTTTTACTAAAGATTTCCGTGGAGAGGAACATTTACGAGTTTATTCAATTTTTTTAAGCCTTACCACAGGTGAGGCTGTTTATCATTTGTTTAAAAGAAAAGCATTAGAAGTTGGGGAATATTTAGGAGTTGTCTGCTACTGTTATAAGGGAACATGAGCTTGGTGTTTTATTCCTGATCTCTCTGCTTGCTCATTTGCATAGACAGAGTGTAGGAGAGGTGCATCATGGGAAAGAGCTTGGGCAGTGCATGAGATTGCTTTTCCTTGACTATCTTGAAACTGCACAATAGCAGGCAGTGTATTTTCTCTTTTCTCAACATTCCTGCTGCCAGAGGCCAGACGTCACTCTCCTTTTAAAAGGTGGCACCAAGAGTCATGCTGCGCTTTTCATAGGGCTTGCCCGTTATTTGTGCCTGTTGGGGTGCCCTTAGAGGGTGGCCAATCCTGAGTCAGATTCCTCTCAGGTACACTTGAAGGGGCTCGTTTGTCTTGTTTCATGTGCCTCCAGCCTAGACAGATCTATACTTATATATTCAGCTTTAATGAAAATACGTGTGAAAAAGGGACTTAAAGTGCATGGCTATTTGCATAGAACAGTGGTGGCTCACAGCCTATCGATTGGAGGGATGGTGGGGAAAGCGTAAAATCGTTGGGGACGAAAGTCCTACAGTGCCACTTCAGTGAAAGCCTGATTCACGCTTCCCGTTCCCCTTGCCCAGCAGCCCCGACACCTCCTAATGAGCTGAGGTGTGTACAAAAAGAATTTGCATATTCCCAGGCAGACACTTGGAACTGCCCACCTTTTTGCTTTTCTGTGCTTTGAGCAGAGACTCTGAAGTTTGATCCTGTTTCCCTCACCGGCCTAGTTCTTGCCCTCTTTTTTAGAGGCTGCAAATACCTCTCAGGTCCTCACCCTCGCAATGATAGGGTCTTTGATCTGGTGCCTCTAACCCCCAGAGAGCCATATTCTAACTTACTCTGGTTTCTCTTCAAAACGAAAAAATTTTTCGCCTTTTACTAAAGATTTCCGTGGAGAGGAACATTTACGAGTTTATTCAATTTTTTTAAGCCTTACCACAGGTGAGGCTGTTTATCATTTGTTTAAAAGAAAAGCATTAGAAGTTGGGGAATATTTAGGAGTTGTCTGCTACTGTTATAAGGGAACATGAGCTTGGTGTTTTATTCCTGATCTCTCTGCTTGCTCATTTGCATAGACAGAGTGTAGGAGAGGTGCATCATGGGAAAGAGCTTGGGCAGTGCATGAGATTGCTTTTCCTTGACTATCTTGAAACTGCACGATAGCAGGCAGTGTATTTTCTCTTTTCTCAACATTCCTGCTGCCAGAGGCCAGACGTCACTCTCCTTTTAAAAGGTGGCACCAAGAGTCATGCTGCGCTTTTCATAGGACTTGCCCGTTATTTGTGCCTGTTGGGGTGCCCTTAGAGGGTGGCCAATCCTGAGTCAGATTCCTCTCAGGTACACTTGAAGGGGCTCGTTTGTCTTGTTTCATGTGCCTCCAGCCTAGACAGATCTATACTTATATATTCAGCTTTAATGAAAATACGTGTGAAAAAGGGACTTAAAGTGCATGGCTATTTGCATAGAACAGTGGTGGCTCACAGCCTATCGATTGGAGGGATGGTGGGGAAAGCGTAAAATCGTTGGGAACGAAAGTCCTACAGTGCCACTTCAGTGAAAGCCTGATTCACGCTTCCCGTTCCCCTTGCCCAGCAGCCCCGACACCTCCTAATGAGCTGAGGTGTGTACAAAAAGAATTTGCATATTCCCAGGCAGACACTTGGAACTGCCCACCTTTTTGCTTTTCTGTGCTGTGAGCAGAGACTCTGAAGTTTGATCCTGTTTCCCTCACCGGCCTAGTTCTTGCCCTCTTTTTTAGAGGCTGCAAATACCTCTCAGGTCCTCACCCTCGCAATGATAGGGTCTTTGATCTGGTGCCTCTAACCCCCAGAGAGCCATATTCTAACTTACTCTGGTTTCTCTTCAAAACGAAAAAATCTTTCGCCTTTTACTAAAGATTTCCGTGGAGAGGAACATTTACGAGTTTATTCAATTTTTTTAAGCCTTACCACAGGTGAGGCTGTTTATCATTTGTTTAAAAGAAAAGCATTAGAAGTTGGGGAATATTTAGGAGTTGTCTGCTACTGTTATAAGGGAACATGAGCTTGGTGTTTTATTCCTGATCTCTCTGCTTGCTCATTTGCATAGACAGAGTGTAGGAGAGGTGCATCATGGGAAAGAGCTTGGGCAGTGCATGAGATTGCTTTTCCTTGACTATCTTGAAACTGCACGATAGCAGGCAGTGTATTTTCTCTTTTCTCAACATTCCTGCTGCCAGAGGCCAGACGTCACTCTCCTTTTAAAAGGTGGCACCAAGAGTCATGCTGCGCTTTTCATAGGACTTGCCCGTTATTTGTGCCTGTTGGGGTGCCCATAGAGGGTGGCCAATCCTGAGTCAGATTCCTCTCAGGTACACTTGAAGGGGCTCGTTTGTCTTGTTTCATGTGCCTCCAGCCTAGACAGATCTATACTTATATATTCAGCTTTAATGAAAATACGTGTGAAAAAGGGACTTAAAGTGCATGGCTATTTGCATAGAACAGTGGTGGCTCACAGCCTATCGATTGGAGGGATGGTGGGGAAAGCGTAAAATCGTTGGGGACGAAAGTCCTACAGTGCCACTTCAGTGAAAGCCTGATTCACGCTTCCCGTTCCCCTTGCCCAGCAGCCCCGACACCTCCTAATGAGCTGAGGTGTGTACAAAAAGAATTTGCATATTCCCAGGCAGACACTTGGAACTGCCCACCTTTTTGCTTTTCTGTGCTGTGAGCAGAGACTCTGAAGTTTGATCCTGTTTCCCTCACCGGCCTAGATCTTGCCCTCTTTTTTAGAGGCTGCAAATACCTCTCAGGTCCTCACCCTCGCAATGATAGGGTCTTTGATCTGGTGCCTCTAACCCCCAGAGAGCCATATTCTAACTTACTCTGGTTTCTCTTCAAAACGAAAAAATCTTTCGCCTTTTACTAAAGATTTTCGTGTAGAGGAACATTTACGAGTTTATTCAATTTTTTTAAGCCTTACCACAGCTGAGGCTGTTTATCATTTGTTTAAAAGAAAAGCATTAGAAGTTGGGGAATATTTAGGAGTTGTCTGCTACTGTTATAAGGGAACATGAGCTTGGTGTTTTATTCCTGATCTCTCTGCTTGCTCATTTGCATAGACAGAGTGTAGGAGAGGTGCATCATGGGAAAGAGCTTGGGCAGTGCATGAGATTGCTTTTCCTTGACTATCTTGAAACTGCACGATAGCAGGCAGTGTATTTTCTCTTTTCTCAACATTCCTGCTGCCAGAGGCCAGACGTCACTCTCCTTTTAAAAGGTGGCACCAAGAGTCATGCTGCGCTTTTCATAGGGCTTGCCCGTTATTTGTGCCTGTTGGGGTGCCCTTAGAGGGTGGCCAATCCTGAGTCAGATTCCTCTCAGGTACACTTGAAGGGGCTCGTTTGTCTTGTTTCATGTGCCTCCAGCCTAGACAGATCTATACTTATATATTCAGCTTTAATGAAAATACGTGTGAAAAAGGGACTTAAAGTGCATGGCTATTTGCATAGAACAGTGGTGGCTCACAGCCTATCGATTGGAGGGATGGTGGGGAAAGCGTAAAATCGTTGGGAACGAAAGTCCTACAGTGCCACTTCAGTGAAAGCCTGATTCACGCTTCCCGTTCCCCTTGCCCAGCAGCCCCGACACCTCCTAATGAGCTGAGGTGTGTACAAAAAGAATTTGCATATTCCCAGGCAGACACTTGGAACTGCCCACCTTTTTGCTTTTCTGTGCTGTGAGCAGAGACTCTGAAGTTTGATCCTGTTTCCCTCACCGGCCTAGTTCTTGCCCTCTTTTTTAGAGGCTGCAAATACCTCTCAGGTCCTCACCCTCGCAATGATAGGGTCTTTGATCTGGTGCCTCTAACCCCCAGAGAGCCATATTCTAACTTACTCTGGTTTCTCTTCAAAACGAAAAAATCTTTCGCCTTTTACTAAAGATTTCCGTGGAGAGGAACATTTACGAGTTTATTCAATTTTTTTAAGCCTTACCACAGGTGAGGCTGTTTATCATTTGTTTAAAAGAAAAGCATTAGAAGTTGGGGAATATTTAGGAGTTGTCTGCTACTGTTATAAGGGAACATGAGCTTGGTGTTTTATTCCTGATCTCTCTGCTTGCTCATTTGCATAGACAGAGTGTAGGAGAGGTGCATCATGGGAAAGAGCTTGGGCAGTGCATGAGATTGCTTTTCCTTGACTATCTTGAAACTGCACGATAGCAGGCAGTGTATTTTCTCTTTTCTCAACATTCCTGCTGCCAGAGGCCAGACGTCACTCTCCTTTTAAAAGGTGGCACCAAGAGTCATGCTGCGCTTTTCATAGGGCTTGCCCGTTATTTGTGCCCGTTCGGGGTGCCCTTAGAGGGTGGCCAATCCTGAGTCAGATTCCTCTCAGGTACACTTGAAGGGGCTCGTTTGTCTTGTTTCATGTGCCTCCAGCCTAGACAGATCTATACTTATATATTCAGCTTTAATGAAAATACGTGTGAAAAGGGACTTAAAGTGCATGGCTATTTGCATAGAACAGTGGTGGCTCACAGCCTATCGATTGGAGGGATGGTGGGGAAAGCGTAAAATCGTTGGGGACAAAAGTCCTACAGTGCCACTTCAGTGAAAGCCTGATTCACGCTTCCCGTTCCCCTTGCCCAGCAGCCCCGACACCTCCTAATGAGCTGAGGTGTGTACAAAAAGAATTTGCATATTCCCAGGCAGACACTTGGAACTGCCCACCTTTTTGCTTTTCTGTGCTTTGAGCAGAGACTCTGAAGTTTGATCCTGTTTCCCTCACCGGCCTAGTTCTTGCCCTCTTTTTTAGAGGCTGCAAATACCTCTCAGGTCCTCACCCTCGCAATGATAGGGTCTTTGATCTGGTGCCTCTAACCCCCAGAGAGCCATATTCTAACTTACTCTGGTTTCTCTTCAAAACGAAAAAATCTTTCGCCTTTTACTAAAGATTTTCGTGTAGAGGAACATTTACGAGTTTATTCAATTTTTTTAAGCCTTACCACAGGTGAGGCTGTTTATCATTTGTTTAAAAGAAAAGCATTAGAAGTTGGGGAATATTTAGGAGTTGTCTGCTACTTTTATAAGGGAACATGAGCTTGGTGTTTTATTCCTGATCTCTCTGCTTGCTCATTTGCATAGACAGAGTGTAGGAGAGGTGCGTCATGGGAAAGAGCTTGGGCAGTGCATGAGATTGCTTTTCCTTGACTATCTTGAAACTGCACAATAGCAGGCAGTGTATTTTCTCTTTTCTCAACATTCCTGCTGCCAGAGGCCAGACGTCACTCTCCTTTTAAAAGGTGGCACCAAGAGTCATGCTGCGCTTTTCATAGGGCTTGCCCGTTATTTGTGCCTGTTGGGGTGCCCTTAGAGGGTGGCCAATCCTGAGTCAGATTCCTCTCAGGTACACTTGAAGGGGCTCGTTTGTCTTGTTTCATGTGCCTCCAGCCTAGACAGATCTATACTTATATATTCAGCTTTAATGAAAATACGTGTGAAAAAGGGACTTAAAGTGCATGGCTATTTGCATAGAACAGTGGTGGCTCACAGCCTATCGATTGGAGGGATGGTGGGGAAAGCGTAAAATCGTTGGGAACGAAAGTCCTACAGTGCCACTTCAGTGAAAGCCTGATTCACGCTTCCCGTTCCCCTTGCCCAGCAGCCCCGACACCTCCTAATGAGCTGAGGTGTGTACAAAAAGAATTTGCATATTCCCAGGCAGACACTTGGAACTGCCCACCTTTTTGCTTTTCTGTGCTGTGAGCAGAGACTCTGAAGTTTGATCCTGTTTCCCTCACCGGCCTAGTTCTTGCCCTCTTTTTTAGAGGCTGCAAATACCTCTCAGGTCCTCACCCTCGCAATGATAGGGTCTTTGATCTGGTGCCTCTAACCCCCAGAGAGCCATATTCTAACTTACTCTGGTTTCTCTTCAAAACGAAAAAATCTTTCGCCTTTTACTAAAGATTTCCGTGGAGAGGAACATTTACGAGTTTATTCAATTTTTTTAAGCCTTACCACAGGTGAGGCTGTTTATCATTTGTTTAAAAGAAAAGCATTAGAAGTTGGGGAATATTTAGGAGTTGTCTGCTACTGTTATAAGGGAACATGAGCTTGGTGTTTTATTCCTGATCTCTCTGCTTGCTCATTTGCATAGACAGAGTGTAGGAGAGGTGCATCATGGGAAAGAGCTTGGGCAGTGCATGAGATTGCTTTTCCTTGACTATCTTGAAACTGCACGATAGCAGGCAGTGTATTTTCTCTTTTCTCAACATTCCTGCTGCCAGAGGCCAGACGTCACTCTCCTTTTAAAAGGTGGCACCAAGAGTCATGCTGCGCTTTTCATAGGACTTGCCCGTTATTTGTGCCTGTTGGGGTGCCCTTAGAGGGTGGCCAATCCTGAGTCAGATTCCTCTCAGGTACACTTGAAGGGGCTCGTTTGTCTTGTTTCATGTGCCTCCAGCCTAGACAGATCTATACTTATATATTCAGCTTTAATGAAAATACGTGTGAAAAAGGGACTTAAAGTGCATGGCTATTTGCATAGAACAGTGGTGGCTCACAGCCTATCGATTGGAGGGATGGTGGGGAAAGCGTAAAATCGTTGGGGACGAAAGTCCTACAGTGCCACTTCAGTGAAAGCCTGATTCACGCTTCCCGTTCCCCTTGCCCAGCAGCCCCGACACCTCCTAATGAGCTGAGGTGTGTACAAAAAGAATTTGCATATTCCCAGGCAGACACTTGGAACTGCCCACCTTTTTGCTTTTCTGTGCTGTGAGCAGAGACTCTGAAGTTTGATCCTGTTTCCCTCACCGGCCTAGTTCTTGCCCTCTTTTTTAGAGGCTGCAAATACCTCTCAGGTCCTCACCCTCGCAATGATAGGGTCTTTGATCTGGTGCCTCTAACCCCCAGAGAGCCATATTCTAACTTACTCTGGTTTCTCTTCAAAACGAAAAAATCTTTCGCCTTTTACTAAAGATTTCCGTGGAGAGGAACATTTACGAGTTTATTCAATTTTTTTAAGCCTTACCACAGGTGAGGCTGTTTATCATTTGTTTAAAAGAAAAGCATTAGAAGTTGGGGAATATTTAGGAGTTGTCTGCTACTGTTATAAGGGAACATGAGCTTGGTGTTTTATTCCTGATCTCTCTGCTTGCTCATTTGCATAGACAGAGTGTAGGAGAGGTGCATCATGGGAAAGAGCTTGGGCAGTGCATGAGATTGCTTTTCCTTGACTATCTTGAAACTGCACGATAGCAGGCAGTGTATTTTCTCTTTTCTCAACATTCCTGCTGCCAGAGGCCAGACGTCACTCTCCTTTTAAAAGGTGGCACCAAGAGTCATGCTGCGCTTTTCATAGGACTTGCCCGTTATTTGTGCCTGTTGGGGTGCCCTTAGAGGGTGGCCAATCCTGAGTCAGATTCCTCTCAGGTACACTTGAAGGGGCTCGTTTGTCTTGTTTCATGTGCCTCCAGCCTAGACAGATCTATACTTATATATTCAGCTTTAATGAAAATACGTGTGAAAAAGGGACTTAAAGTGCATGGCTATTTGCATAGAACAGTGGTGGCTCACAGCCTATCGATTGGAGGGATGGTGGGGAAAGCGTAAAATCGTTGGGGACGAAAGTCCTACAGTGCCACTTCAGTGAAAGCCTGATTCACGCTTCCCGTTCCCCTTGCCCAGCAGCCCCGACACCTCCTAATGAGCTGAGGTGTGTACAAAAAGAATTTGCATATTCCCAGGCAGACACTTGGAACTGCCCACCTTTTTGCTTTTCTGTGCTGTGAGCAGAGACTCTGAAGTTTGATCCTGTTTCCCTCACCGGCCTAGTTCTTGCCCTCTTTTTTAGAGGCTGCAAATACCTCTCAGGTCCTCACCCTCGCAATGATAGGGTCTTTGATCTGGTGCCTCTAACCCCCAGAGAGCCATATTCTAACTTACTCTGGTTTCTCTTCAAAACGAAAAAATCTTTCGCCTTTTACTAAAGATTTCCGTGGAGAGGAACATTTACGAGTTTATTCAATTTTTTTAAGCCTTACCACAGGTGAGGCTGTTTATCATTTGTTTAAAAGAAAAGCATTAGAAGTTGGGGAATATTTAGGAGTTGTCTGCTACTGTTATAAGGGAACATGAGCTTGGTGTTTTATTCCTGATCTCTCTGCTTGCTCATTTGCATAGACAGAGTGTAGGAGAGGTGCATCATGGGAAAGAGCTTGGGCAGTGCATGAGATTGCTTTTCCTTGACTATCTTGAAACTGCACGATAGCAGGCAGTGTATTTTCTCTTTTCTCAACATTCCTGCTGCCAGAGGCCAGACGTCACTCTCCTTTTAAAAGGTGGCACCAAGAGTAATGCTGCGCTTTTCATAGGGCTTGCCCGTTATTTGTGCCTGTTGGGGTGCCCTTAGAGGGTGGCCAATCCTGAGTCAGATTCCTCTCAGGTACACTTGAAGGGGCTCGTTTGTCTTGTTTCATGTGCCTCCAGCCTAGACAGATCTATACTTATATATTCAGCTTTAATGAAAATACGTGTGAAAAGGGACTTAAAGTGCATGGCTATTTGCATAGAACAGTGGTGGCTCACAGCCTATCGATTGGAGGGATGGTGGGGAAAGCGTAAAATCGTTGGGGACAAAAGTCCTACAGTGCCACTTCAGTGAAAGCCTGATTCACGCTTCCCGTTCCCCTTGCCCAGCAGCCCCGACACCTCCTAATGAGCTGAGGTGTGTACAAAAAGAATTTGCATATTCCCAGGCAGACACTTGGAACTGCCCACCTTTTTGCTTTTCTGTGCTTTGAGCAGAGACTCTGAAGTTTGATCCTGTTTCCCTCACCGGCCTAGTTCTTGCCCTCTTTTTTAGAGGCTGCAAATACCTCTCAGGTCCTCACCCTCGCAATGATAGGGTCTTTGATCTGGTGCCTCTAACCCCCAGAGAGCCATATTCTAACTTACTCTGGTTTCTCTTCAAAACGAAAAAATCTTTCGCCTTTTACTAAAGATTTTCGTGTAGAGGAACATTTACGAGTTTATTCAATTTTTTTAAGCCTTACCACAGGTGAGGCTGTTTATCATTTGTTTAAAAGAAAAGCATTAGAAGTTGGGGAATATTTAGGAGTTGTCTGCTACTGTTATAAGGGAACATGAGCTTGGTGTTTTATTCCTGATCTCTCTGCTTGCTCATTTGCATAGACAGAGTGTAGGAGAGGTGCATCATGGGAAAGAGCTTGGGCAGTGCATGAGATTGCTTTTCCTTGACTATCTTGAAACTGCACGATAGCAGGCAGTGTATTTTCTCTTTTCTCAACATTCCTGCTGCCAGAGGCCAGACGTCACTCTCCTTTTAAAAGGTGGCACCAAGAGTCATGCTGCGCTTTTCATAGGGCTTGCCCGTTATTTGTGCCTGTTGGGGTGCCCTTAGAGGGTGGCCAATCCTGAGTCAGATTCCTCTCAGGTACACTTGAAGGGGCTCGTTTGTCTTGTTTCATGTGCCTCCAGCCTAGACAGATCTATACTTATATATTCAGCTTTAATGAAAATACGTGTGAAAAAGGGACTTAAAGTGCATGGCTATTTGCATAGAACAGTGGTGGCTCACAGCCTATCGATTGGAGGGATGGTGGGGAAAGCGTAAAATCGTTGGGGACGAAAGTCCTACAGTGCCACTTCAGTGAAAGCCTGATTCACGCTTCCCGTTCCCCTTGCCCAGCAGCCCCGACACCTCCTAATGAGCTGAGGTGTGTACAAAAAGAATTTGCATATTCCCAGGCAGACACTTGGAACTGCCCACCTTTTTGCTTTTCTGTGCTTTGAGCAGAGACTCTGAAGTTTGATCCTGTTTCCCTCACCGGCCTAGTTCTTGCCCTCTTTTTTAGAGGCTGCAAATACCTCTCAGGTCCTCACCCTCGCAATGATAGGGTCTTTGATCTGGTGCCTCTAACCCCCAGAGAGCCATATTCTAACTTACTCTGGTTTCTCTTCAAAACGAAAAAATCTTTCGCCTTTTACTAAAGATTTCCGTGGAGAGGAACATTTACGAGTTTATTCAATTTTATTAAGCCTTACCACAGGTGAGGCTGTTTATCATTTGTTTAAAAGAAAAGCATTAGAAGTTGGGGAATATTTAGGAGTTGTCTGCTACTGTTATAAGGGAACATGAGCTTGGTGTTTTATTCCTGATCTCTCTGCTTGCTCATTTGCATAGACAGAGTGTAGGAGAGGTGCATCATGGGAAAGAGCTTGGGCAGTGCATGAGATTGCTTTTCCTTGACTATCTTGAAACTGCACGATAGCAGGCAGTGTATTTTCTCTTTTCTCAACATTCCTGCTGCCAGAGGCCAGACGTCACTCTCCTTTTAAAAGGTGGCACCAAGAGTCATGCTGCGCTTTTCATAGGACTTGCACGTTATTTGTGCCTGTTGGGGTGCCCTTAGAGGGTGGCCAATCCTGAGTCAGATTCCTCTCAGGTACACTTGAAGGGGCTCGTTTGTCTTGTTTCATGTGCCTCCAGCCTATACAGATCTATACTTATATATTCAGCTTTAATGAAAATACGTGTGAAAAAGGGACTTAAAGTGCATGGCTATTTGCATAGAACAGTGGTGGCTCACAGCCTATCGATTGGAGGGATGGTGGGGAAAGCGTAAAATCGTTGGGGACGAAAGTCCTACAGTGCCACTTCAGTGAAAGCCTGATTCACGCTTCCCGTTCCCCTTGCCCAGCAGCCCCGACACCTCCTAATGAGCTGAGGTGTGTACAAAAAGAATTTGCATATTCCCAGGCAGACACTTGGAACTGCCCACCTTTTTGCTTTTCTGTGCTGTGAGCAGAGACTCTGAAGTTTGATCCTGTTTCCCTCACCGGCCTAGTTCTTGCCCTCTTTTTTAGAGGCTGCAAATACCTCTCAGGTCCTCACCCTCGCAATGATAGGGTCTTTGATCTGGTGCCTCTAACCCCCAGAGAGCCATATTCTAACTTACTCTGGTTTCTCTTCAAAACGAAAAAATCTTTCGCCTTTTACTAAAGATTTCCGTGGAGAGGAACATTTACGAGTTTATTCAATTTTTTTAAGCCTTACCACAGGTGAGGCTGTTTATCATTTGTTTAAAAGAAAAGCATTAGAAGTTGGGGAATATTTAGGAGTTGTCTGCTACTGTTATAAGGGAACATGAGCTTGGTGTTTTATTCCTGATCTCTCTGCTTGCTCATTTGCATAGACAGAGTGTAGGAGAGGTGCATCATGGGAAAGAGCTTGGGCAGTGCATGAGATTGCTTTTCCTTGACTATCTTGAAACTGCACGATAGCAGGCAGTGTATTTTCTCTTTTCTCAACATTCCTGCTGCCAGAGGCCAGACGTCACTCTCCTTTTAAAAGGTGGCACCAAGAGTCATGCTGCGCTTTTCATAGGACTTGCCCGTTATTTGTGCCTGTTGGGGTGCCCTTAGAGGGTGGCCAATCCTGAGTCAGATTCCTCTCAGGTACACTTGAAGGGGCTCGTTTGTCTTGTTTCATGTGCCTCCAGCCTAGACAGATCTATACTTATATATTCAGCTTTAATGAAAATACGTGTGAAAAAGGGACTTAAAGTGCATGGCTATTTGCATAGAACAGTGGTGGCTCACAGCCTATCGATTGGAGGGATGGTGGGGAAAGCGTAAAATCGTTGGGGACGAAAGTCCTACAGTGCCACTTCAGTGAAAGCCTGATTCACGCTTCCCGTTCCCCTTGCCCAGCAGCCCCGACACCTCCTAATGAGCTGAGGTGTGTACAAAAAGAATTTGCATATTCCCAGGCAGACACTTGGAACTGCCCACCTTTTTGCTTTTCTGTGCTGTGAGCAGAGACTCTGAAGTTTGATCCTGTTTCCCTCACCGGCCTAGTTCTTGCCCTCTTTTTTAGAGGCTGCAAATACCTCTCAGGTCCTCACCCTCGCAATGATAGGGTCTTTGATCTGGTGCCTCTAACCCCCAGAGAGCCATATTCTAACTTACTCTGGTTTCTCTTCAAAACGAAAAAATCTTTCGCCTTTTACTAAAGATTTCCGTGGAGAGGAACATTTACGAGTTTATTCAATTTTTTTAAGCCTTACCACAGGTGAGGCTGTTTATCATTTGTTTAAAAGAAAAGCATTAGAAGTTGGGGAATATTTAGGAGTTGTCTGCTACTGTTATAAGGGAACATGAGCTTGGTGTTTTATTCCTGATCTCTCTGCTTGCTCATTTGCATAGACAGAGTGTAGGAGAGGTGCATCATGGGAAAGAGCTTGGGCAGTGCATGAGATTGCTTTTCCTTGACTATCTTGAAACTGCACAATAGCAGGCAGTGTATTTTCTCTTTTCTCAACATTCCTGCTGCCAGAGGCCAGACGTCACTCTCCTTTTAAAAGGTGGCACCAAGAGTCATGCTGCGCTTTTCATAGGGCTTGCCCGTTATTTGTGCCTGTTGGGGTGCCCTTAGAGGGTGGCCAATCCTGAGTCAGATTCCTCTCAGGTACACTTGAAGGGGCTCGTTTGTCTTGTTTCATGTGCCTCCAGCCTAGACAGATCTATACTTATATATTCAGCTTTAATGAAAATACGTGTGAAAAAGGGACTTAAAGTGCATGGCTATTTGCATAGAACAGTGGTGGCTCACAGCCTATCGATTGGAGGGATGGTGGGGAAAGCGTAAAATCGTTGGGGACGAAAGTCCTACAGTGCCACTTCAGTGAAAGCCTGATTCACGCTTCCCGTTCCCCTTGCCCAGCAGCCCCGACACCTCCTAATGAGCTGAGGTGTGTACAAAAAGAATTTGCATATTCCCAGGCAGACACTTGGAACTGCCCACCTTTTTGCTTTTCTGTGCTTTGAGCAGAGACTCTGAAGTTTGATCCTGTTTCCCTCACCGGCCTAGTTCTTGCCCTCTTTTTTAGAGGCTGCAAATACCTCTCAGGTCCTCACCCTCGCAATGATAGGGTCTTTGATCTGGTGCCTCTAACCCCCAGAGAGCCATATTCTAACTTACTCTGGTTTCTCTTCAAAACGAAAAATTTTTTCGCCTTTTACTAAAGATTTCCGTGGAGAGGAACATTTACGAGTTTATTCAATTTTTTTAAGCCTTACCACAGGTGAGGCTGTTTATCATTTGTTTAAAAGAAAAGCATTAGAAGTTGGGGAATATTTAGGAGTTGTCTGCTACTGTTATAAGGGAACATGAGCTTGGTGTTTTATTCCTGATCTCTCTGCTTGCTCATTTGCATAGACAGAGTGTAGGAGAGGTGCATCATGGGAAAGAGCTTGGGCAGTGCATGAGATTGCTTTTCCTTGACTATCTTGAAACTGCACGATAGCAGGCAGTGTATTTTCTCTTTTCTCAACATTCCTGCTGCCAGAGGCCAGACGTCACTCTCCTTTTAAAAGGTGGCACCAAGAGTCATGCTGCGCTTTTCATAGGACTTGCCCGTTATTTGTGCCTGTTGGGGTGCCCTTAGAGGGTGGCCAATCCTGAGTCAGATTCCTCTCAGGTACACTTGAAGGGGCTCGTTTGTCTTGTTTCATGTGCCTCCAGCCTAGACAGATCTATACTTATATATTCAGCTTTAATGAAAATACGTGTGAAAAAGGGACTTAAAGTGCATGGCTATTTGCATAGAACAGTGGTGGCTCACAGCCTATCGATTGGAGGGATGGTGGGGAAAGCGTAAAATCGTTGGGAACGAAAGTCCTACAGTGCCACTTCAGTGAAAGCCTGATTCACGCTTCCCGTTCCCCTTGCCCAGCAGCCCCGACACCTCCTAATGAGCTGAGGTGTGTACAAAAAGAATTTGCATATTCCCAGGCAGACACTTGGAACTGCCCACCTTTTTGCTTTTCTGTGCTGTGAGCAGAGACTCTGAAGTTTGATCCTGTTTCCCTCACCGGCCTAGTTCTTGCCCTCTTTTTTAGAGGCTGCAAATACCTCTCAGGTCCTCACCCTCGCAATGATAGGGTCTTTGATCTGGTGCCTCTAACCCCCAGAGAGCCATATTCTAACTTACTCTGGTTTCTCTTCAAAACGAAAAAATCTTTCGCCTTTTACTAAAGATTTCCGTGGAGAGGAACATTTACGAGTTTATTCAATTTTTTTAAGCCTTACCACAGGTGAGGCTGTTTATCATTTGTTTAAAAGAAAAGCATTAGAAGTTGGGGAATATTTAGGAGTTGTCTGCTACTGTTATAAGGGAACATGAGCTTGGTGTTTTATTCCTGATCTCTCTGCTTGCTCATTTGCATAGACAGAGTGTAGGAGAGGTGCATCATGGGAAAGAGCTTGGGCAGTGCATGAGATTGCTTTTCCTTGACTATCTTGAAACTGCACGATAGCAGGCAGTGTATTTTCTCTTTTCTCAACATTCCTGCTGCCAGAGGCCAGACGTCACTCTCCTTTTAAAAGGTGGCACCAAGAGTCATGCTGCGCTTTTCATAGGACTTGCCCGTTATTTGTGCCTGTTGGGGTGCCCATAGAGGGTGGCCAATCCTGAGTCAGATTCCTCTCAGGTACACTTGAAGGGGCTCGTTTGTCTTGTTTCATGTGCCTCCAGCCTAGACAGATCTATACTTATATATTCAGCTTTAATGAAAATACGTGTGAAAAAGGGACTTAAAGTGCATGGCTATTTGCATAGAACAGTGGTGGCTCACAGCCTATCGATTGGAGGGATGGTGGGGAAAGCGTAAAATCGTTGGGGACGAAAGTCCTACAGTGCCACTTCAGTGAAAGCCTGATTCACGCTTCCCGTTCCCCTTGCCCAGCAGCCCCGACACCTCCTAATGAGCTGAGGTGTGTACAAAAAGAATTTGCATATTCCCAGGCAGACACTTGGAACTGCCCACCTTTTTGCTTTTCTGTGCTGTGAGCAGAGACTCTGAAGTTTGATCCTGTTTCCCTCACCGGCCTAGATCTTGCCCTCTTTTTTAGAGGCTGCAAATACCTCTCAGGTCCTCACCCTCGCAATGATAGGGTCTTTGATCTGGTGCCTCTAACCCCCAGAGAGCCATATTCTAACTTACTCTGGTTTCTCTTCAAAACGAAAAAATCTTTCGCCTTTTACTAAAGATTTTCGTGTAGAGGAACATTTACGAGTTTATTCAATTTTTTTAAGCCTTACCACAGCTGAGGCTGTTTATCATTTGTTTAAAAGAAAAGCATTAGAAGTTGGGGAATATTTAGGAGTTGTCTGCTACTGTTATAAGGGAACATGAGCTTGGTGTTTTATTCCTGATCTCTCTGCTTGCTCATTTGCATAGACAGAGTGTAGGAGAGGTGCATCATGGGAAAGAGCTTGGGCAGTGCATGAGATTGCTTTTCCTTGACTATCTTGAAACTGCACGATAGCAGGCAGTGTATTTTCTCTTTTCTCAACATTCCTGCTGCCAGAGGCCAGACGTCACTCTCCTTTTAAAAGGTGGCACCAAGAGTCATGCTGCGCTTTTCATAGGGCTTGCCCGTTATTTGTGCCTGTTGGGGTGCCCTTAGAGGGTGGCCAATCCTGAGTCAGATTCCTCTCAGGTACACTTGAAGGGGCTCGTTTGTCTTGTTTCATGTGCCTCCAGCCTAGACAGATCTATACTTATATATTCAGCTTTAATGAAAATACGTGTGAAAAAGGGACTTAAAGTGCATGGCTATTTGCATAGAACAGTGGTGGCTCACAGCCTATCGATTGGAGGGATGGTGGGGAAAGCGTAAAATCGTTGGGGACGAAAGTCCTACAGTGCCACTTCAGTGAAAGCCTGATTCACGCTTCCCGTTCCCCTTGCCCAGCAGCCCCGACACCTCCTAATGAGCTGAGGTGTGTACAAAAAGAATTTGCATATTCCCAGGCAGACACTTGGAACTGCCCACCTTTTTGCTTTTCTGTGCTTTGAGCAGAGACTCTGAAGTTTGATCCTGTTTCCCTCACCGGCCTAGTTCTTGCCCTCTTTTTTAGAGGCTGCAAATACCTCTCAGGTCCTCACCCTCGCAATGATAGGGTCTTTGATCTGGTGCCTCTAACCCCCAGAGAGCCATATTCTAACTTACTCTGGTTTCTCTTCAAAACGAAAAAATCTTTCGCCTTTTACTAAAGATTTCCGTGGAGAGGAACATTTACGAGTTTATTCAATTTTTTTAAGCCTTACCACAGGTGAGGCTGTTTATCATTTGTTTAAAAGAAAAGCATTAGAAGTTGGGGAATATTTAGGAGTTGTCTGCTACTGTTATAAGGGAACATGAGCTTCGTGTTTTATTCCTGATCTCTCTGCTTGCTCATTTGCATAGACAGAGTGTAGGAGAGGTGCATCATGGGAAAGAGCTTGGGCAGTGCATGAGATTGCTTTTCCTTGACTATCTTGAAACTGCACGATAGCAGGCAGTGTATTTTCTCTTTTCTCAACATTCCTGCTGCCAGAGGCCAGACGTCACTCTCCTTTTAAAAGGTGGCACCAAGAGTCATGCTGCGCTTTTCATAGGACTTGCCCGTTATTTGTGCCTGTTGGGGTGCCCTTAGAGGGTGGCCAATCCTGAGTCAGATTCCTCTCAGGTACACTTGAAGGGGCTCGTTTGTCTTGTTTCATGTGCCTCCAGCCTATACAGATCTATACTTATATATTCAGCTTTAATGAAAATACGTGTGAAAAAGGGACTTAAAGTGCATGGCTATTTGCATAGAACAGTGGTGGCTCACAGCCTATCGATTGGAGGGATGGTGGGGAAAGCGTAAAATCGTTGGGGACGAAAGTCCTACAGTGCCACTTCAGTGAAAGCCTGATTCACGCTTCCCGTTCCCCTTGCCCAGCAGCCCCGACACCTCCTAATGAGCTGAGGTGTGTACAAAAAGAATTTGCATATTCCCAGGCAGACACTTGGAACTGCCCACCTTTTTGCTTTTCTGTGCTGTGAGCAGAGACTCTGAAGTTTGATCCTGTTTCCCTCACCGGCCTAGTTCTTGCCCTCTTTTTTAGAGGCTGCAAATACCTCTCAGGTCCTCACCCTCGCAATGATAGGGTCTTTGATCTGGTGCCTCTAACCCCCAGAGAGCCATATTCTAACTTACTCTGGTTTCTCTTCAAAACGAAAAAATCTTTCGCCTTTTACTAAAGATTTCCGTGGAGAGGAACATTTACGAGTTTATTCAATTTTTTTAAGCCTTACCACAGGTGAGGCTGTTTATCATTTGTTTAAAAGAAAAGCATTAGACGTTGGGGAATATTTAGGAGTTGTCTGCTACTGTTATAAGGGAACATGAGCTTGGTGTTTTATTCCTGATCTCTCTGCTTGCTCATTTGCATAGACAGAGTGTAGGAGAGGTGCATCATGGGAAAGAGCTTGGGCAGTGCATGAGATTGCTTTTCCTTGACTATCTTGAAACTGCACGATAGCAGGCAGTGTATTTTCTCTTTTCTCAACATTCCTGCTGCCAGAGGCCAGACGTCACTCTCCTTTTAAAAGGTGGCACCAAGAGTCATGCTGCGCTTTTCATAGGACTTGCCCGTTATTTGTGCCTGTTGGGGTGCCCTTAGAGGGTGGCCAATCCTGAGTCAGATTCCTCTCAGGTACACTTGAAGGGGCTCGTTTGTCTTGTTTCATGTGCCTCCAGCCTAGACAGATCTATACTTATATATTCAGCTTTAATGAAAATACGTGTGAAAAAGGGACTTAAAGTGCATGGCTATTTGCATAGAACAGTGGTGGCTCACAGCCTATCGATTGGAGGGATGGTGGGGAAAGCGTAAAATCGTTGGGGACGAAAGTCCTACAGTGCCACTTCAGTGAAAGCCTGATTCACGCTTCCCGTTCCCCTTGCCCAGCAGCCCCAACACCTCCTAATGAGCTGAGGTGTGTACAAAAAGAATTTGCATATTCCCAGGCAGACACTTGGAACTGCCCACCTTTTTGCTTTTCTGTGCTGTGAGCAGAGACTCTGAAGTTTGATCCTGTTTCCCTCACCGGCCTAGTTCTTGCCCTCTTTTTTAGAGGCTGCAAATACCTCTCAGGTCCTCACCCTCGCAATGATAGGGTCTTTGATCTGGTGCCTCTAACCCCCAGAGAGCCATATTCTAACTTACTCTGGTTTCTCTTCAAAACGAAAAAATCTTTCGCCTTTTACTAAAGATTTCCGTGGAGAGGAACATTTACGAGTTTATTCAATTTTTTTAAGCCTTACCACAGGTGAGGCTGTTTATCATTTGTTTAAAAGAAAAGCATTAGAAGTTGGGGAATATTTAGGAGTTGTCTGCTACTGTTATAAGGGAACATGAGCTTGGTGTTTTATTCCTGATCTCTCTGCTTGCTCATTTGCATAGACAGAGTGTAGGAGAGGTGCATCATGGGAAAGAGCTTGGGCAGTGCATGAGATTGCTTTTCCTTGACTATCTTGAAACTGCACGATAGCAGGCAGTGTATTTTCTCTTTTCTCAACATTCCTGCTGCCAGAGGCCAGACGTCACTCTCCTTTTAAAAGGTGGCACCAAGAGTCATGCTGCGCTTTTCATAGGACTTGCCCGTTATTTGTGCCTGTTGGGGTGCTCTTAGAGGGTGGCCAATCCTGAGTCAGATTCCTCTCAGGTACACTTGAAGGGGCTCGTTTGTCTTGTTTCATGTGCCTCCAGCCTAGACAGATCTATACTTATATATTCAGCTTTAATGAAAATACGTGTGAAAAGGGACTTAAAGTGCATGGCTATTTGCATAGAACAGTGGTGGCTCACAGCCTATCGATTGGAGGGATGGTGGGGAAAGCGTAAAATCGTTGGGGACAAAAGTCCTACAGTGCCACTTCAGTGAAAGCCTGATTCACGCTTCCCGTTCCCCTTGCCCAGCAGCCCCGACACCTCCTAATGAGCTGAGGTGTGTACAAAAAGAATTTGCATATTCCCAGGCAGACACTTGGAACTGCCCACCTTTTTGCTTTTCTGTGCTTTGAGCAGAGACTCTGAAGTTTGATCCTGTTTCCCTCACCGGCCTAGTTCTTGCCCTCTTTTTTAGAGGCTGCAAATACCTCTCAGGTCCTCACCCTCGCAATGATAGGGTCTTTGATCTGGTGCCTCTAACCCCCAGAGAGCCATATTCTAACTTACTCTGGTTTCTCTTCAAAACGAAAAAATCTTTCGCCTTTTACTAAAGATTTTCGTGTAGAGGAACATTTACGAGTTTATTCAATTTTTTTAAGCCTTACCACAGGTGAGGCTGTTTATCATTTGTTTAAAAGAAAAGCATTAGAAGTTGGGGAATATTTAGGAGTTGTCTGCTACTGTTATAAGGGAACATGAGCTTGGTGTTTTATTCCTGATCTCTCTGCTTGCTCATTTGCATAGACAGAGTGTAGGAGAGGTGCATCATGGGAAAGAGCTTGGGCAGTGCATGAGATTGCTTTTCCTTGACTATCTTGAAACTGCACGATAGCAGGCAGTGTATTTTCTCTTTTCTCAACATTCCTGCTGCCAGAGGCCAGACGTCACTCTCCTTTTAAAAGGTGGCACCAAGAGTCATGCTGCGCTTTTCATAGGGCTTGCCCGTTATTTGTGCCTGTTGGGGTGCCCTTAGAGGGTGGCCAATCCTGAGTCAGATTCCTCTCAGGTACACTTGAAGGGGCTCGTTTGTCTTGTTTCATGTGCCTCCAGCCTAGACAGATCTATACTTATATATTCAGCTTTAATGAAAATACGTGTGAAAAAGGGACTTAAAGTGCATGGCTATTTGCATAGAACAGTGGTGGCTCACAGCCTATCGATTGGAGGGATGGTGGGGAAAGCGTAAAATCGTTGGGGACGAAAGTCCTACAGTGCCACTTCAGTGAAAGCCTGATTCACGCTTCCCGTTCCCCTTGCCCAGCAGCCCCGACACCTCCTAATGAGCTGAGGTGTGTACAAAAAGAATTTGCATATTCCCAGGCAGACACTTGGAACTGCCCACCTTTTTGCTTTTCTGTGCTTTGAGCAGAGACTCTGAAGTTTGATCCTGTTTCCCTCACCGGCCTAGTTCTTGCCCTCTTTTTTAGAGGCTGCAAATACCTCTCAGGTCCTCACCCTCGCAATGATAGGGTCTTTGATCTGGTGCCTCTAACCCCCAGAGAGCCATATTCTAACTTACTCTGGTTTCTCTTCAAAACGAAAAAATCTTTCGCCTTTTACTAAAGATTTTCGTGTAGAGGAACATTTACGAGTTTATTCAATTTTTTTAAGCCTTACCACAGGTGAGGCTGTTTATCATTTGTTTAAAAGAAAAGCATTAGAAGTTGGGGAATATTTAGGAGTTGTCTGCTACTGTTATAAGGGAACATGAGCTTGGTGTTTTATTCCTGATCTCTCTGCTTGCTCATTTGCATAGACAGAGTGTAGGAGAGGTGCATCATGGGAAAGAGCTTGGGCAGTGCATGAGATTGCTTTTCCTTGACTATCTTGAAACTGCACGATAGCAGGCAGTGTATTTTCTCTTTTCTCAACATTCCTGCTGCCAGAGGCCAGACGTCACTCTCCTTTTAAAAGGTGGCACCAAGAGTCATGCTGCGCTTTTCATAGGGCTTGCCCGTTATTTGTGCCTGTTGGGGTGCCCTTAGAGGGTGGCCAATCCTGAGTCAGATTCCTCTCAGGTACACTTGAAGGGGCTCGTTTGTCTTGTTTCATGTGCCTCCAGCCTAGACAGATCTATACTTATATATTCAGCTTTAATGAAAATACGTGTGAAAAAGGGACTTAAAGTGCATGGCTATTTGCATAGAACAGTGGTGGCTCACAGCCTATCGATTGGAGGGATGGTGGGGAAAGCGTAAAATCGTTGGGGACGAAAGTCCTACAGTGCCACTTCAGTGAAAGCCTGATTCACGCTTCCCGTTCCCCTTGCCCAGCAGCCCCGACACCTCCTAATGAGCTGAGGTGTGTACAAAAAGAATTTGCATATTCCCAGGCAGACACTTGGAACTGCCCACCTTTTTGCTTTTCTGTGCTTTGAGCAGAGACTCTGAAGTTTGATCCTGTTTCCCTCACCGGCCTAGTTCTTGCCCTCTTTTTTAGAGGCTGCAAATACCTCTCAGGTCCTCACCCTCGCAATGATAGGGTCTTTGATCTGGTGCCTCTAACCCCCAGAGAGCCATATTCTAACTTACTCTGGTTTCTCTTCAAAACGAAAAAATCTTTCGCCTTTTACTAAAGATTTCCGTGGAGAGGAACATTTACGAGTTTATTCAATTTTTTTAAGCCTTACCACAGGTGAGGCTGTTTATCATTTGTTTAAAAGAAAAGCATTAGAAGTTGGGGAATATTTAGGAGTTGTCTGCTACTGTTATAAGGGAACATGAGCTTGGTGTTTTATTCCTGATCTCTCTGCTTGCTCATTTGCATAGACAGAGTGTAGGAGAGGTGCATCATGGGAAAGAGCTTGGGCAGTGCATGAGATTGCTTTTCCTTGACTATCTTGAAACTGCACGATAGCAGGCAGTGTATTTTCTCTTTTCTCAACATTCCTGCTGCCAGAGGCCAGACGTCACTCTCCTTTTAAAAGGTGGCACCAAGAGTCATGCTGCGCTTTTCATAGGACTTGCCCGTTATTTGTGCCTGTTGGGGTGCCCTTAGAGGGTGGCCAATCCTGAGTCAGATTCCTCTCAGGTACACTTGAAGGGGCTCGTTTGTCTTGTTTCATGTGCCTCCAGCCTATACAGATCTATACTTATATATTCAGCTTTAATGAAAATACGTGTGAAAAAGGGACTTAAAGTGCATGGCTATTTGCATAGAACAGTGGTGGCTCACAGCCTATCGATTGGAGGGATGGTGGGGAAAGCGTAAAATCGTTGGGGACGAAAGTCCTACAGTGCCACTTCAGTGAAAGCCTGATTCACGCTTCCCGTTCCCCTTGCCCAGCAGCCCCGACACCTCCTAATGAGCTGAGGTGTGTACAAAAAGAATTTGCATATTCCCAGGCAGACACTTGGAACTGCCCACCTTTTTGCTTTTCTGTGCTGTGAGCAGAGACTCTGAAGTTTGATCCTGTTTCCCTCACCGGCCTAGTTCTTGCCCTCTTTTTTAGAGGCTGCAAATACCTCTCAGGTCCTCACCCTCGCAATGATAGGGTCTTTGATCTGGTGCCTCTAACCCCCAGAGAGCCATATTCTAACTTACTCTGGTTTCTCTTCAAAACGAAAAAATCTTTCGCCTTTTACTAAAGATTTCCGTGGAGAGGAACATTTACGAGTTTATTCAATTTTTTTAAGCCTTACCACAGGTGAGGCTGTTTATCATTTGTTTAAAAGAAAAGCATTAGAAGTTGGGGAATATTTAGGAGTTGTCTGCTACTGTTATAAGGGAACATGAGCTTGGTGTTTTATTCCTGATCTCTCTGCTTGCTCATTTGCATAGACAGAGTGTAGGAGAGGTGCATCATGGGAAAGAGCTTGGGCAGTGCATGAGATTGCTTTTCCTTGACTATCTTGAAACTGCACGATAGCAGGCAGTGTATTTTCTCTTTTCTCAACATTCCTGCTGCCAGAGGCCAGACGTCACTCTCCTTTTAAAAGGTGGCACCAAGAGTCATGCTGCGCTTTTCATAGGACTTGCCCGTTATTTGTGCCTGTTGGGGTGCCCTTAGAGGGTGGCCAATCCTGAGTCAGATTCCTCTCAGGTACACTTGAAGGGGCTCGTTTGTCTTGTTTCATGTGCCTCCAGCCTAGACAGATCTATACTTATATATTCAGCTTTAATGAAAATACGTGTGAAAAGGGACTTAAAGTGCATGGCTATTTGCATAGAACAGTGGTGGCTCACAGCCTATCGATTGGAGGGATGGTGGGGAAAGCGTAAAATCGTTGGGGACAAAAGTCCTACAGTGCCACTTCAGTGAAAGCCTGATTCACGCTTCCCGTTCCCCTTGCCCAGCAGCCCCGACACCTCCTAATGAGCTGAGGTGTGTACAAAAAGAATTTGCATATTCCCAGGCAGACACTTGGAACTGCCCACCTTTTTGCTTTTCTGTGCTTTGAGCAGAGACTCTGAAGTTTGATCCTGTTTCCCTCACCGGCCTAGTTCTTGCCCTCTTTTTTAGAGGCTGCAAATACCTCTCAGGTCCTCACCCTCGCAATGATAGGGTCTTTGATCTGGTGCCTCTAACCCCCAGAGAGCCATATTCTAACTTACTCTGGTTTCTCTTCAAAACGAAAAAATCTTTCGCCTTTTACTAAAGATTTTCGTGTAGAGGAACATTTACGAGTTTATTCAATTTTTTTAAGCCTTACCACAGGTGAGGCTGTTTATCATTTGTTTAAAAGAAAAGCATTAGAAGTTGGGGAATATTTAGGAGTTGTCTGCTACTGTTATAAGGGAACATGAGCTTGGTGTTTTATTCCTGATCTCTCTGCTTGCTCATTTGCATAGACAGAGTGTAGGAGAGGTGCATCATGGGAAAGAGCTTGGGCAGTGCATGAGATTGCTTTTCCTTGACTATCTTGAAACTGCACGATAGCAGGCAGTGTATTTTCTCTTTTCTCAACATTCCTGCTGCCAGAGGCCAGACGTCACTCTCCTTTTAAAAGGTGGCACCAAGAGTCATGCTGCGCTTTTCATAGGGCTTGCCCGTTATTTGTGCCTGTTGGGGTGCCCTTAGAGGGTGGCCAATCCTGAGTCAGATTCCTCTCAGGTACACTTGAAGGGGCTCGTTTGTCTTGTTTCATGTGCCTCCAGCCTAGACAGATCTATACTTATATATTCAGCTTTAATGAAAATACGTGTGAAAAAGGGACTTAAAGTGCATGGCTATTTGCATAGAACAGTGGTGGCTCACAGCCTATCGATTGGAGGGATGGTGGGGAAAGCGTAAAATCGTTGGGGACGAAAGTCCTACAGTGCCACTTCAGTGAAAGCCTGATTCACGCTTCCCGTTCCCCTTGCCCAGCAGCCCCGACACCTCCTAATGAGCTGAGGTGTGTACAAAAAGAATTTGCATATTCCCAGGCAGACACTTGGAACTGCCCACCTTTTTGCTTTTCTGTGCTTTGAGCAGAGACTCTGAAGTTTGATCCTGTTTCCCTCACCGGCCTAGTTCTTGCCCTCTTTTTTAGAGGCTGCAAATACCTCTCAGGTCCTCACCCTCGCAATGATAGGGTCTTTGATCTGGTGCCTCTAACCCCCAGAGAGCCATATTCTAACTTACTCTGGTTTCTCTTCAAAACGAAAAAATCTTTCGCCTTTTACTAAAGATTTTCGTGTAGAGGAACATTTACGAGTTTATTCAATTTTTTTAAGCCTTACCACAGGTGAGGCTGTTTATCATTTGTTTAAAAGAAAAGCATTAGAAGTTGGGGAATATTTAGGAGTTGTCTGCTACTGTTATAAGGGAACATGAGCTTGGTGTTTTATTCCTGATCTCTCTGCTTGCTCATTTGCATAGACAGAGTGTAGGAGAGGTGCATCATGGGAAAGAGCTTGGGCAGTGCATGAGATTGCTTTTCCTTGACTATCTTGAAACTGCACGATAGCAGGCAGTGTATTTTCTCTTTTCTCAACATTCCTGCTGCCAGAGGCCAGACGTCACTCTCCTTTTAAAAGGTGGCACCAAGAGTCATGCTGCGCTTTTCATAGGGCTTGCCCGTTATTTGTGCCTGTTGGGGTGCCCTTAGAGGGTGGCCAATCCTGAGTCAGATTCCTCTCAGGTACACTTGAAGGGGCTCGTTTGTCTTGTTTCATGTGCCTCCAGCCTAGACAGATCTATACTTATATATTCAGCTTTAATGAAAATACGTGTGAAAAAGGGACTTAAAGTGCATGGCTATTTGCATAGAACAGTGGTGGCTCACAGCCTATCGATTGGAGGGATGGTGGGGAAAGCGTAAAATCGTTGGGGACGAAAGTCCTACAGTGCCACTTCAGTGAAAGCCTGATTCACGCTTCCCGTTCCCCTTGCCCAGCAGCCCCGACACCTCCTAATGAGCTGAGGTGTGTACAAAAAGAATTTGCATATTCCCAGGCAGACACTTGGAACTGCCCACCTTTTTGCTTTTCTGTGCTTTGAGCAGAGACTCTGAAGTTTGATCCTGTTTCCCTCACCGGCCTAGTTCTTGCCCTCTTTTTTAGAGGCTGCAAATACCTCTCAGGTCCTCACCCTCGCAATGATAGGGTCTTTGATCTGGTGCCTCTAACCCCCAGAGAGCCATATTCTAACTTACTCTGGTTTCTCTTCAAAACGAAAAAATCTTTCGCCTTTTACTAAAGATTTTCGTGTAGAGGAACATTTACGAGTTTATTCAATTTTTTTAAGCCTTACCACAGGTGAGGCTGTTTATCATTTGTTTAAAAGAAAAGCATTAGAAGTTGGGGAATATTTAGGAGTTGTCTGCTACTGTTATAAGGGAACATGAGCTTGGTGTTTTATTCCTGATCTCTCTGCTTGCTCATTTGCACAGACAGAGTGTAGGAGAGGTGCATCATGGGAAAGAGCTTGGGCAGTGCATGAGATTGCTTTTCCTTGACTATCTTGAAACTGCACGATAGCAGGCAGTGTATTTTCTCCTTTCTCAACATTCCTGCTGCCAGAGGCCAGACGTCACTCTCCTTTTAAAAGGTGGCACCAAGAGTCATGCTGCGCTTTTCATAGGGCTTGCCCGTTATTTGTGCCTGTTGGGGTGCCCTTAGAGGGTGGCCAATCCTGAGTCAGATTCCTCTCAGGTACACTTGAAGGGGCTCGTTTGTCTTGTTTCATGTGCCTCCAGCCTAGACAGATCTATACTTATATATTCAGCTTTAATGAAAATACGTGTGAAAAAGGGACTTAAAGTGCATGGCTATTTGCATAGAACAGTGGTGGCTCACAGCCTATCGATTGGAGGGATGGTGGGGAAAGCGTAAAATCGTTGGGGACGAAAGTCCTACAGTGCCACTTCAGTGAAAGCCTGATTCACGCTTCCCGTTCCCCTTGCCCAGCAGCCCCGACACCTCCTAATGAGCTGAGGTGTGTACAAAAAGAATTTGCATATTCCCAGGCAGACACTTGGAACTGCCCACCTTTTTGCTTTTCTGTGCTTTGAGCAGAGACTCTGAAGTTTGATCCTGTTTCCCTCACCGGCCTAGTTCTTGCCCTCTTTTTTAGAGGCTGCAAATACCTCTCAGGTCCTCACCCTCGCAATGATAGGGTCTTTGATCTGGTGCCTCTAACCCCCAGAGAGCCATATTCTAACTTACTCTGGTTTCTCTTCAAAACGAAAAAATCTTTCGCCTTTTACTAAAGATTTCCGTGGAGAGGAACATTTACGAGTTTATTCAATTTTTTTAAGCCTTACCACAGGTGAGGCTGTTTATCATTTGTTTAAAAGAAAAGCATTAGAAGTTGGGGAATATTTAGGAGTTGTCTGCTACTGTTATAAGGGAACATGAGCTTGGTGTTTTATTCCTGATCTCTCTGCTTGCTCATTTGCATAGACAGAGTGTAGGAGAGGTGCATCATGGGAAAGAGCTTGGGCAGTGCATGAGATTGCTTTTCCTTGACTATCTTGAAACTGCACGATAGCAGGCAGTGTATTTTCTCTTTTCTCAACATTCCTGCTGCCAGAGGCCAGACGTCACTCTCCTTTTAAAAGGTGGCACCAAGAGTCATGCTGCGCTTTTCATAGGACTTGCCCGTTATTTGTGCCTCTTGGGGTGCCCTTAGAGGGTGGCCAATCCTGAGTCAGATTCCTCTCAGGTACACTTGAAGGGGCTCGTTTGTCTTGTTTCATGTGCCTCCAGCCTATACAGATCTATACTTATATATTCAGCTTTAATGAAAATACGTGTGAAAAAGGGACTTAAAGTGCATGGCTATTTGCATAGAACAGTGGTGGCTCACAGCCTATCGATTGGAGGGATGGTGGGGAAAGCGTAAAATCGTTGGGGACGAAAGTCCTACAGTGCCACTTCAGTGAAAGCCTGATTCACGCTTCCCGTTCCCCTTGCCCAGCAGCCCCGACACCTCCTAATGAGCTGAGGTGTGTACAAAAAGAATTTGCATATTCCCAGGCAGACACTTGGAACTGCCCACCTTTTTGCTTTTCTGTGCTGTGAGCAGAGACTCTGAAGTTTGATCCTGTTTCCCTCACCGGCCTAGTTCTTGCCCTCTTTTTTAGAGGCTGCAAATACCTCTCAGGTCCTCACCCTCGCAATGATAGGGTCTTTGATCTGGTGCCTCTAACCCCCAGAGAGCCATATTCTAACTTACTCTGGTTTCTCTTCAAAACGAAAAAATCTTTCGCCTTTTACTAAAGATTTCCGTGGAGAGGAACATTTACGAGTTTATTCAATTTTTTTAAGCCTTACCACAGGTGAGGCTGTTTATCATTTGTTTAAAAGAAAAGCATTAGAAGTTGGGGAATATTTAGGAGTTGTCTGCTACTGTTATAAGGGAACATGAGCTTGGTGTTTTATTCCTGATCTCTCTGCTTGCTCATTTGCATAGACAGAGTGTAGGAGAGGTGCATCATGGGAAAGAGCTTGGGCAGTGCATGAGATTGCTTTTCCTTGACTATCTTGAAACTGCACGATAGCAGGCAGTGTATTTTCTCTTTTCTCAACATTCCTGCTGCCAGAGGCCAGACGTCACTCTCCTTTTAAAAGGTGGCACCAAGAGTCATGCTGCGCTTTTCATAGGACTTGCCCGTTATTTGTGCCTGTTGGGGTGCCCATAGAGGGTGGCCAATCCTGAGTCAGATTCCTCTCAGGTACACTTGAAGGGGCTCGTTTGTCTTGTTTCATGTGCCTCCAGCCTAGACAGATCTATACTTATATATTCAGCTTTAATGAAAATACGTGTGAAAAAGGGACTTAAAGTGCATGGCTATTTGCATAGAACAGTGGTGGCTCACAGCCTATCGATTGGAGGGATGGTGGGGAAAGCGTAAAATCGTTGGGGACGAAAGTCCTACAGTGCCACTTCAGTGAAAGCCTGATTCACGCTTCCCGTTCCCCTTGCCCAGCAGCCCCGACACCTCCTAATGAGCTGAGGTGTGTACAAAAAGAATTTGCATATTCCCAGGCAGACACTTGGAACTGCCCACCTTTTTGCTTTTCTGTGCTGTGAGCAGAGACTCTGAAGTTTGATCCTGTTTCCCTCACCGGCCTAGTTCTTGCCCTCTTTTTTAGAGGCTGCAAATACCTCTCAGGTCCTCACCCTCGCAATGATAGGGTCTTTGATCTGGTGCCTCTAACCCCCAGAGAGCCATATTCTAACTTACTCTGGTTTCTCTTCAAAACGAAAAAATCTTTCGCCTTTTACTAAAGATTTCCGTGGAGAGGAACATTTACGAGTTTATTCAATTTTTTTAAGCCTTACCACAGGTGAGGCTGTTTATCATTTGTTTAAAAGAAAAGCATTAGAAGTTGGGGAATATTTAGGAGTTGTCTGCTACTGTTATAAGGGAACATGAGCTTGGTGTTTTATTCCTGATCTCTCTGCTTGCTCATTTGCATAGACAGAGTGTAGGAGAGGTGCATCATGGGAAAGAGCTTGGGCAGTGCATGAGATTGCTTTTCCTTGACTATCTTGAAACTGCACGATAGCAGGCAGTGTATTTTCTCTTTTCTCAACATTCCTGCTGCCAGAGGCCAGACGTCACTCTCCTTTTAAAAGGTGGCACCAAGAGTCATGCTGCGCTTTTCATAGGACTTGCCCGTTATTTGTGCCTGTTGGGGTGCCCTTAGAGGGTGGCCAATCCTGAGTCAGATTCCTCTCAGGTACACTTGAAGGGGCTCGTTTGTCTTGTTTCATGTGCCTCCAGCCTATACAGATCTATACTTATATATTCAGCTTTAATGAAAATACGTGTGAAAAAGGGACTTAAAGTGCATGGCTATTTGCATAGAACAGTGGTGGCTCACAGCCTATCGATTGGAGGGATGGTGGGGAAAGCGTAAAATCGTTGGGGACGAAAGTCCTACAGTGCCACTTCAGTGAAAGCCTGATTCACGCTTCCCGTTCCCCTTGCCCAGCAGCCCCGACACCTCCTAATGAGCTGAGGTGTGTACAAAAAGAATTTGCATATTCCCAGGCAGACACTTGGAACTGCCCACCTTTTTGCTTTTCTGTGCTGTGAGCAGAGACTCTGAAGTTTGATCCTGTTTCCCTCACCGGCCTAGTTCTTGCCCTCTTTTTTAGAGGCTGCAAATACCTCTCAGGTCCTCACCCTCGCAATGATAGGGTCTTTGATCTGGTGCCTCTAACCCCCAGAGAGCCATATTCTAACTTACTCTGGTTTCTCTTCAAAACGAAAAAATCTTTCGCCTTTTACTAAAGATTTCCGTGGAGAGGAACATTTACGAGTTTATTCAATTTTTTTAAGCCTTACCACAGGTGAGGCTGTTTATCATTTGTTTAAAAGAAAAGCATTAGAAGTTGGGGAATATTTAGGAGTTGTCTGCTACTGTTATAAGGGAACATGAGCTTGGTGTTTTATTCCTGATCTCTCTGCTTGCTCATTTGCATAGACAGAGTGTAGGAGAGGTGCATCATGGGAAAGAGCTTGGGCAGTGCATGAGATTGCTTTTCCTTGACTATCTTGAAACTGCACGATAGCAGGCAGTGTATTTTCTCTTTTCTCAACATTCCTGCTGCCAGAGGCCAGACGTCACTCTCCTTTTAAAAGGTGGCACCAAGAGTCATGCTGCGCTTTTCATAGGACTTGCCCGTTATTTGTGCCTGTTGGGGTGCCCTTAGAGGGTGGCCAATCCTGAGTCAGATTCCTCTCAGGTACACTTGAAGGGGCTCGTTTGTCTTGTTTCATGTGCCTCCAGCCTAGACAGATCTATACTTATATATTCAGCTTTAATGAAAATACGTGTGAAAAAGGGACTTAAAGTGCATGGCTATTTGCATAGAACAGTGGTGGCTCACAGCCTATCGATTGGAGGGATGGTGGGGAAAGCGTAAAATCGTTGGGGACGAAAGTCCTACAGTGCCACTTCAGTGAAAGCCTGATTCACGCTTCCCGTTCCCCTTGCCCAGCAGCCCCAACACCTCCTAATGAGCTGAGGTGTGTACAAAAAGAATTTGCATATTCCCAGGCAGACACTTGGAACTGCCCACCTTTTTGCTTTTCTGTGCTGTGAGCAGAGACTCTGAAGTTTGATCCTGTTTCCCTCACCGGCCTAGTTCTTGCCCTCTTTTTTAGAGGCTGCAAATACCTCTCAGGTCCTCACCCTCGCAATGATAGGGTCTTTGATCTGGTGCCTCTAACCCCCAGAGAGCCATATTCTAACTTACTCTGGTTTCTCTTCAAAACGAAAAAATCTTTCGCCTTTTACTAAAGATTTCCGTGGAGAGGAACATTTACGAGTTTATTCAATTTTTTTAAGCCTTACCACAGGTGAGGCTGTTTATCATTTGTTTAAAAGAAAAGCATTAGAAGTTGGGGAATATTTAGGAGTTGTCTGCTACTGTTATAAGGGAACATGAGCTTGGTGTTTTATTCCTGATCTCTCTGCTTGCTCATTTGCATAGACAGAGTGTAGGAGAGGTGCATCATGGGAAAGAGCTTGGGCAGTGCATGAGATTGCTTTTCCTTGACTATCTTGAAACTGCACGATAGCAGGCAGTGTATTTTCTCTTTTCTCAACATTCCTGCTGCCAGAGGCCAGACGTCACTCTCCTTTTAAAAGGTGGCACCAAGAGTCATGCTGCGCTTTTCATAGGACTTGCCCGTTATTTGTGCCTGTTGGGGTGCTCTTAGAGGGTGGCCAATCCTGAGTCAGATTCCTCTCAGGTACACTTGAAGGGGCTCGTTTGTCTTGTTTCATGTGCCTCCAGCCTAGACAGATCTATACTTATATATTCAGCTTTAATGAAAATACGTGTGAAAAGGGACTTAAAGTGCATGGCTATTTGCATAGAACAGTGGTGGCTCACAGCCTATCGATTGGAGGGATGGTGGGGAAAGCGTAAAATCGTTGGGGACAAAAGTCCTACAGTGCCACTTCAGTGAAAGCCTGATTCACGCTTCCCGTTCCCCTTGCCCAGCAGCCCCGACACCTCCTAATGAGCTGAGGTGTGTACAAAAAGAATTTGCATATTCCCAGGCAGACACTTGGAACTGCCCACCTTTTTGCTTTTCTGTGCTTTGAGCAGAGACTCTGAAGTTTGATCCTGTTTCCCTCACCGGCCTAGTTCTTGCCCTCTTTTTTAGAGGCTGCAAATACCTCTCAGGTCCTCACCCTCGCAATGATAGGGTCTTTGATCTGGTGCCTCTAACCCCCAGAGAGCCATATTCTAACTTACTCTGGTTTCTCTTCAAAACGAAAAAATCTTTCGCCTTTTACTAAAGATTTTCGTGTAGAGGAACATTTACGAGTTTATTCAATTTTTTTAAGCCTTACCACAGGTGAGGCTGTTTATCATTTGTTTAAAAGAAAAGCATTAGAAGTTGGGGAATATTTAGGAGTTGTCTGCTACTGTTATAAGGGAACATGAGCTTGGTGTTTTATTCCTGATCTCTCTGCTTGCTCATTTGCATAGACAGAGTGTAGGAGAGGTGCATCATGGGAAAGAGCTTGGGCAGTGCATGAGATTGCTTTTCCTTGACTATCTTGAAACTGCACGATAGCAGGCAGTGTATTTTCTCTTTTCTCAACATTCCTGCTGCCAGAGGCCAGACGTCACTCTCCTTTTAAAAGGTGGCACCAAGAGTCATGCTGCGCTTTTCATAGGGCTTGCCCGTTATTTGTGCCTGTTGGGGTGCCCTTAGAGGGTGGCCAATCCTGAGTCAGATTCCTCTCAGGTACACTTGAAGGGGCTCGTTTGTCTTGTTTCATGTGCCTCCAGCCTAGACAGATCTATACTTATATATTCAGCTTTAATGAAAATACGTGTGAAAAAGGGACTTAAAGTGCATGGCTATTTGCATAGAACAGTGGTGGCTCACAGCCTATCGATTGGAGGGATGGTGGGGAAAGCGTAAAATCGTTGGGGACGAAAGTCCTACAGTGCCACTTCAGTGAAAGCCTGATTCACGCTTCCCGTTCCCCTTGCCCAGCAGCCCCGACACCTCCTAATGAGCTGAGGTGTGTACAAAAAGAATTTGCATATTCCCAGGCAGACACTTGGAACTGCCCACCTTTTTGCTTTTCTGTGCTTTGAGCAGAGACTCTGAAGTTTGATCCTGTTTCCCTCACCGGCCTAGTTCTTGCCCTCTTTTTTAGAGGCTGCAAATACCTCTCAGGTCCTCACCCTCGCAATGATAGGGTCTTTGATCTGGTGCCTCTAACCCCCAGAGAGCCATATTCTAACTTACTCTGGTTTCTCTTCAAAACGAAAAAATCTTTCGCCTTTTACTAAAGATTTCCGTGGAGAGGAACATTTACGAGTTTATTCAATTTTTTTAAGCCTTACCACAGGTGAGGCTGTTTATCATTTGTTTAAAAGAAAAGCATTAGAAGTTGGGGAATATTTAGGAGTTGTCTGCTACTGTTATAAGGGAACATGAGCTTGGTGTTTTATTCCTGATCTCTCTGCTTGCTCATTTGCATAGACAGAGTGTAGGAGAGGTGCATCATGGGAAAGAGCTTGGGCAGTGCATGAGATTGCTTTTCCTTGACTATCTTGAAACTGCACGATAGCAGGCAGTGTATTTTCTCTTTTCTCAACATTCCTGCTGCCAGAGGCCAGACGTCACTCTCCTTTTAAAAGGTGGCACCAAGAGTCATGCTGCGCTTTTCATAGGACTTGCCCGTTATTTGTGCCTGTTGGGGTGCCCTTAGAGGGTGGCCAATCCTGAGTCAGATTCCTCTCAGGTACACTTGAAGGGGCTCGTTTGTCTTGTTTCATGTGCCTCCAGCCTATACAGATCTATACTTATATATTCAGCTTTAATGAAAATACGTGTGAAAAAGGGACTTAAAGTGCATGGCTATTTGCATAGAACAGTGGTGGCTCACAGCCTATCGATTGGAGGGATGGTGGGGAAAGCGTAAAATCGTTGGGGACGAAAGTCCTACAGTGCCACTTCAGTGAAAGCCTGATTCACGCTTCCCGTTCCCCTTGCCC